>NC_084676.1:0-10000000 GCF_028389875.1 Rhea pennata | reverse complement strand
TGCAAACGCGCTCCTGCGCCGCCGGGGCCTCCGTCTCGGCAGCGAGCGCAAGGAGAGGGGCCGTGCGCGGCGTTGCGTCCTGCCTGCAGGTGCAGGCCAGCGCTGGGGCCTCGTTGCAGGAAGGCACCCTGCCCCGGGCCGGGGGCGGCCCTCGGGGGCAGCGGCTGCACAGCGCCTGGCGCAAGGGCCCGGATCCTTCTGCGTTAAATGTTAGGTGCTGCTGGCCTCGGCACAGCCTCCCCTCGGGGACGCGCTCTGGGACCGGCAGGCAGCCTCTCCCCTCGCCTGCCTCCCCGCGCCCTCTCCCCCCAGGTACCAGCCATGGGAGACCCCGCTGCACCCCCCCCCAACGGTGTCCCCACTGCCATGGTGAGGGTGTCCCCAAGCCCCGCGCACCCACGCGTTGCCTGTCCTACCTGGCCCGGGGACAGCTCGGACTCCTGCTGTGCCGGGGACCGAAGATGCTCTGCTGCAGTGCTGGGGAGGAGGCTGCAGCCCCCAGCACGCCGTGGCCCTGCTGAGCCCTCGGCAGCAGCCCTCAGGCTCCCTGCCCCTCGCCCGCCCCGAGCTGGGCTGCAGCCGGGTGCCAAGGGCCGGCTGCAGGACAGCAGTTATTTTTGGCTGAGAAAGGGGGCGGAGCAGGGCCGACCCTCGGGGACAGGGACGCGGCCGGCCGCAGCCGCTGGCCGCCCGTGCGCGGGCGCTGCGTGCACCCGCGCGTACCCCACCGCCGTGCGGGCAGGCGTGCGGTGTGGGGAGCGCTCGGCCGCGCTCGCGTGCCCGCGGGGCCGCTCCAGGGTGCTGCCCCTCGGAGGGGACACGCGGGGGGCAGCGGGAAACGCGGCTGCTCGGAGCAGGGCGCTGGCGTCAAGGAGGGAGCTGCTGCGGCAGCGCCGAAGCCAGGCCCCCGCCTCGCCATAGCAGGGGCCGAAGCAGCCCGGGCAGGGGGTCGGGGCAGCCGGGCGGTGGGTGCCCCGGAGCCCCGAGGGGCAGAAAGGAGCCAGGCGGGTGGGATAAAGGCAATTTATTTCCGCGCCGGGGTACAGCTGCGTGGCGAAAGGCCGTCGGAGCAGCCGGGAGGGGGGACGCGTGCCCTCCCGCCCCGGGGCGCCGGCCTGCTCCGCTCGGGCTGTCCCGGGGAAGGGGGTGACCCCGGGCTCCCCTCAAGGCAACGTGCCAGCGCCGGCAGCCCAAGCGTGTCCCCCCCCCAGGACAGGAGCTGCCACCGCCTGCGCCCCGTCTCCTGGGCCGAGGGCTGCCACGCGCGGGGCTGCGTCGTGCCCTCGCCGGCCCCCCGCGCCCCGGGGCCGCTGGGTGCCCCTCCCCGGGCGGCCAGGCACTCTGGGGCCCCCCGCTCTCCCCAGCCCTCCTGCTCTCCCCAGCCCCCCTGCTCTCCGTGCATACCCGCCCCTGCCACCCTCCTCTCGCCAGCACCCCCCCGCGCGCCCCCCTCCGGCACTGCCACCCTCCAGCCCCTCGCCGGGAGCCGAGCTCCCCCGCGGGGCGCCGTCCCAGCCGCGAGACCCTCTCCACACTGCCCGCTGCACCGACACCTCCCGCAACCCCTCCGCAACCTGCGCCACGTCCGGGACCCTCCCGCCCTCTCCCAGCCAGCACCCGCGGCCGGCCGGGCCCCGCTCGGCCCCACATATTGGGGGGGCTGGATGGGGACAGCCCCCTCCTTGCCTTGGCTGAGCCGGGGGGGGCAGCAAAGGGTCTCCTTGGCGTGACAATAAATAACCTTGGCTTTGTCTTCGATCGCCAGAATCTGGGGAAAATTCTTCAAGAAGGAGTCAAAAGGAAAAAAAAAATAAAAAAATAAAATAAAAAGCAAAGACTTGGGGGGTTGGGGAATGGACCAGCAAAGCAACTTTTCTTCTCGCAAAATCTGAATAGAAACGACGCCGGTATGAACCGGCAGCCGGGCCGCTGGCCGCTCCCGGCGCTGCCGGGCAGGGGAAGGGGCGGCCGCGGGGGGACGGATGGGGCCCGGCCGCGCGGCCGCCCTCCTCGGCCCGCTGAGCGCACAGCCCTGCCCGCAAAGGTTAGGGCGGCAAAAATAGCGCGGGGCCGCGGGCTCCCCGGCAGGCGGCGGGCGCCTGACCCCGGCGGCACGCCGGGGAGCCGGGCACCGGCCGGAGCAGGCGGCGGCTGCTCCGCGGGGGCCGGGGCTGGCGGCCGGCACGGGGACGGGCGTGCTTCGCGCATCCCGGGCGCGCGTCCCGCCTCCTGCCGCCCATCCTTGTCGGGGAGCCGGGAAGGCGCTGCCGAGGCAGCGCGCGGGATGCACCCTCACGGCTCGGCGTGGGGCGAGCGGAGGGGCCTGGCGCGTGCCATGGGGCGCGCAATGCGCCTTGGCGCCACGGGGCCGTGCCCGGCTCCGGGCTCTCGGGAGGGCGAGGGAGCCCGCACCGCCCGCGGGCTCGTGGCCTCCCTTGTGCCGCTGTGGGGGACGCTCTGCCGGGCGGGGGGCGTTGGGGGCTTCCCGGCCTCGTGCCGTGCCATGCCGTGCCGGTCTTGCACTCTGGCCAGCTACTGGGCATGCGCAGAAGCCACACGGTGCCGCCCGGGGTCGGAAGGCAAAGCCCGGCCGCACGACCGGCGCCTTGGCCCGCTCGGGGCCGAGAGCTGGCGAAGCCGCCGGTGCCCGCGCCGGGGCTGGCCGCGGGCACGGCCGCGAGGGCCCCCAGGGCCGCGGCGCTCGCCGCTCTAGGAGGTGCAGGGGGCCCCCGGCGGGAGCCCGCCCTGCCTCAGCCGCAGGCCCCCGCTCCAGCCCCGCGGGCAGATGTTGAAGCCGTGCACGCCGGGGCTCCTGGCCCCCGAGTCTTCGGAGTCGAGGGAGACGTCCGAGTCCGTGGGGGACCGGGAGGCGCAGCGCTCGGCGGGCGGGCGCGTGCCGGCCGCGGGCGCTGGCAGGGCGCTCCTGCGGGCGCCCGGGCTCCGGGGGCTGGCGCAGGAGGCGGCGCCGGCGGCCCTGGGAGCCGCAGCGCCCGTGGCCGTGCCGAGCCCCGGCGGGCTGGCGCCGCAGCCATGCCCGTTGGCCTGGGGCGACGGCGGGGGGCTCTTGGGGGCAGCGGGGGGGCCGCCCAGGGCGGCGCGGGCCGGCGGCGCCCGCAGGGAGCGCGGCAGGCCGGTGGTGGCCAGGCCGGCCGGCGGGGCAGAGGGCCGGGAGCCCTCCGGCGCCGGGGCTCTGGGAGAGGAGCTCTTCCTGCGGGCAGCGTCGATGACGTTCCTGGCGAGCCGGGCTTGCATCCGGCGGCTGGCCGTGGGCTCGGCCTCCGGCCGCGGCGGGGACGCCGGCGGCCCCTCGTCGAGCTCGGGCGCCGAGGCCGGGCTCGCCCAGCCGTCGGCGCTGCCCTGGCGCCGCGGCGTCCATGCGGGCAGGGACGGCCGCCTTTCCTGGGGGGACAGAGAGCAGGTTAGCGTTCGGCCGGGGCGCAGCGCCGGGGCGCCGGCTCCCTGTGGCCACCCCCGCCCGGCCCCCGCCGCCCCGGACGGCAGCAGCTCCCGGCGAGCCGGTGGGAAGGAGAAGGCAGATTTGACAGCGCACTTGAGCGTATTAAGAAAGAGGAGGGGAAAAAAGTACACAGGAGAAATTAAAGCAGAGTCAAAAGGCAGCTTGTTAATGCAGGAACGCAGGCAGGAGCGAGCGGACGGCCGAGGCTGCGCACCGCTGCCCCCAGCGCCCTGTCCCGCGCGGGGAAGCGCTGCCCCCGGCCCCGGCCGCCTCCTCCGGCCGCAGGCGCTGGGGTGTGCGCTGCGGGCCCCGGGAGCCTCCTCGGCAAGGGGCCGGGGGCTCCCCCCCGCCCCGTGTCCCCAGTCCGGCACCTCCTGGCTCTGCCCGTCCCCGGCGCGGGCGGTAAACTCCTCTGTGGCACGGAAGCGAAGAAGGAAGAATCCCTACGGAGCAGCAGAAGAGAGAGGAGCAGGCACAGTGGGGCAGAAAGGCGGCGTGTCCCGCTGGATGCGCTTTGGTAAGAGGACAGAGAGGCTGCAGAGGAGCAGGCGGAGATGGGAGCCGCTTTGCAGAGAGCTGGAAACGTGGGTGAGGAAAGGACCGAGCCAGAGACGTGACGCTCCATAAAGTTTCCAGGCAAGAGAAGAGAGAAAGTGCCGGCGGCCCCGCCGGTTCGGTCGGGCTCCTGCTACCGCGCTGCGGGAGGCCGTGCGCGGTGCGGGCGCTGCGCCGCGCCGGGGCTGCCGGCCCGTCCCCAGCCAGCGCCGCCCCGGGCTGCCTGCGCTCCCGGAGCCCGCGCCGTGCGGGCGCGCGGGCCCGGCCCCGGCAGCTCGCCAGCGCTTCGTCTCGCGCTCCCTGAGGCTTCGGCTACGCTGCCGAGACAGGGGCGCCCGGCCCCACTCGCCGCCGCCGCGGAGAGACTCCTGCCGGAGCTGGGGGCCTGCCCGCGTGCAGGCACTGTCCTGAAAACCTCCGAGCTACGTTCTTTCTTTCTTTCTTTTTGGTTGGTTTGGCGTTTTGCACACCCATGAGCAATTAGAGCGGACTTGGCCAGCGGAGGGAAGCCTAAAACGCATGTGTTTCCTCTTTGACACTGCTACTTGTAGTAAAAAGAAGGTTTCCACACCTGCGGCTCGATTCCCGCGTTCCTGGTGGAGTAGGACGGTCTGGGCGCCTGGAAGCCTCCCTTTGCTCTGGGTGACAGCAGGCGGCACGGGGAGGCGAGGGGCACGTCAGTCTGGGCCCCGGGGCCGGGCTGGCCCTCGTGGGGCAGGGGCACCACCCCAGCTGCTGCAGGGAATGGGCTAAAGGGGGGCCTGCCGGCACCGGGCCCCACGGGGCGACACCAGACGGGGGATGGAGGCAAGGGAGAGGTGGGGCAGGAGGTCTGCTGCGGGTACGAATAGGCGTCGGGAAGCGCAGGCCTGGGTGGCGGCGTCCCACGGGGCACAGACCGCAGAGGACTTTTGGATGGGGAGAGGATGAAGAGTGAAGACTGGAGCTGGTAAGGCTGGTGCTTGGAGATCTCCAGCTCCTTCTGGGAGAGCTCATTCTCCATCAGGCTCCCCCCATACAGAGATGCTGGAGGGGTTTTGGAGGGCCTAGAGGGACTCTTGATGGGGTGCCTGGAGACCATGGGTGATACGCTAGCACTGGCGTCATACTTCCAGGAGGGAGGCAGAGACATGGTGGGCGATGGGGACCGCAGCAGGTCAGGCTGAGACGGAGCCTCAATGATGAATTTTTCCATCCTTGACTGCCTCCTGGCAAAGAGCTCGGCCCCCTTCCCTCGCGCCTCCGTGAGGTTGTGGCTGGGCTTGATCTTGGGCTTCGGCTGGATAGTCGGGGACTTGAGGCAGGAGGACCACGCTGGAGCATCCTCAGCTGGTGCGAGGTGCTGCCCACCTCTGGCCGCGCTGCCGGCGAGGAAGTTGGCAGCTTCCGCTCCGAGCGCGAATGGCTCTTCCTCGGCACCGGCCTCTCCCTGCTCCTTCTGCTTCTTCTTGATGTCTGCGTTCTGGACCAAATCCAGCAGATCAGGGTTCGGGCCCAACTTTGGCTTCTCGACAAAAGTGAACATGGACTTTCTGTTGGCTCTCCGGGCAACAGACTCCTCGAGGATCCCCGTTCTGGGTAGGGGGGCCAGGCTGCCGCCTCCGCAGCCGGGGAGAGGTTTCTGCTCGCCGGGGGGGTACAGCGCTGAGTACGCGGGGGGCGACCGGACCCGAGTGAGCGGCGGGGGGCTGGTCAGGGTCTCCGCGTAGGTGGGCGGCGGGGGCACTTCGGGTGCCGGGCGCTGCTCCGCAGGCTGGCTTTTCACCGCGGACGCCTGGGTCCCGAACGGCCTGGCCGTCCTGTTCTTCACGGGCTTGGGTTTTGCCAAGGTGAGGTGCACCTCGTAGTACTGCCTGCCGTGCGTCCCGTTCGGCTTCCTGCCGGCGGCCAGGGCGGCCGCCGCCGCGTCGGCCGCGGGCGCGCTCCGCTCCCCGCCCGGGCCCTCGCCGCTCTCCCGCGGCTCGGGGGCGGGCGCGCTCGGCGGGCAGGCGGGCCGCGTCTCCCCGCCGCCCGGGGCCTCGCCCCGCGCCCGGCCGGTCCCCTGCTCCTGCCCGCCCTCGGCCGACGCCATGTTCTCCTTCAGGTAGACGCTCAGCGGGACCTGCTGCGGCTCAGCCGGCGGCTCCTCGCGGTGGGACGCCTCCGTCTGCACCCCGTCGCGCCGCGCGCCCGGGCTGCCGTCTCCCTCCATGCCGCCTTGCCGGGGCGCTCCGGCGGGGGCCCCGCAGGCCGCGGGCGCCAGGCTCAGCGGCAGCCCTGTGCCATGGCCGGCGCCGGCTCCCGCCCAGGCGAGCTCGTCGAGGCGCTGCTTGCGCCGGTGGAAGAGCAGCGCGCCCTTGGAGCCGGCGCCGGGCGCCGTGGCGAGCTGGGCCGCGATCTGCCGGCTCCGCGCCTTCGCCTCCCGCGGCTCCTTCTCGGAGAGGCTGGCGCTCCGGGAGAGACCTGGGGAGAGGGGAGAGCGCGGGTTAGCGCCGGGACCGCCAGCCCCTCCAGCCCTCCCCCGAGCTTCCCAGTGCCCCCTGCTCCCCGAGCCCGGCCGCTCGGCCGCGGCCTCTCCCGGCGGGACGGCGGCCGGGAAAAACGCTGCGGGCGCCTCAGCTGGCCGCGGGGCAGTTTGCTCCGCTGGGCTCCGCGCTCCGCGCGGTGACCGTATGGGAAAGGAATTTCTCGCAGGACTTGGGAAGGTCTCAGGTTGCAGCGTGCACACGCCGGGTCCCTGCCGCGGGCGCGTCCCTGCTCCCGGCCCCCTCCCCGGCCCCGCCCGCTCGGCCGCCGCGCCGGCAGGCAGGCAGCCGGAGCCGCCGGCGGCCCCGCCGCGGGGCTGGTGGCCAGTGCCAGCCCGGGGCTCGGTCGCGAAGCGACGCGAGGTGGCGGCCGCCGCCGCGAGAGCAGCGACGCGTGTCCGTCCGTCCGTCCGCTCACCCGCCCGCCCGAGCTGCGCGGGGCGCCCGGCTCGTCTGCAGGCGCCCGCAGACCTGCCGAGAAGAGGCCAGCCAGGGCTGGGGCGACGCTTCGCGGTGTGGCCCGAGAGACGAGGGCAAGAGGGACCGGGGCGAACAGGGCAGCTTCTGGCTCGCCCCGGCCTTTTCGTTCCTGCCCGCGGCCGCCTGAGCTGCCCCTGTGGAGGTACCAGCGCCCAGCGCAGCCTGCGCCCCTCGCCGGGCTGCGGGTCCTCAGCGGCCCCCCGGGCGCCCGGGCAGGGTCTGCGCTATGCCCCGCGCGCGGTGGGGTCCCGCGGGCCCCTCGGCTGCGCGGGGCCAGGGCCGCGGCGGCCGAGACGGCGGTGGGTGGCCGGGGCCGCCTGCCCCGGGCCCAGCTCCTCCGAGCGCCGCAGCGTCCGCTCCCCTCCGGCTCACATGTTTCTCATTTTCTTGCCTTCTGCGCCGCTTGGGAGCCTTCCAGGATATTTTAAGCAGTGGTTCAGCCTACCAGCAAAAGCAAGGGCTGAATGACTAAGCCAAATCCTCCCAGCGAGCTCATGGTGAAGCAGGGAGGCTGCTCCGAGCTGGGCATCTCCCCCCCCCGCAGCACCCCCGCTGCCTTCCCCAGCACCCGCAGCCGGCTGCGGGCAGCAAGGCCCTGCCTGCAGACACGCTCCCCGGCCCCGCTTCCCCGGCTCCGGGCGCCCCGCGCCGCTCCGGGCGCTGCTGCTGGACGGGCGCCTCCCGCGCGCGGACCTGCCCCGGCGCCGCCAGGGCGAGCAGCCGCTGCCGCCGCGGGAGCTCGGCTCCGGCGGGCGCCAGCCGCCGAGGACGCGCATCCGCACCCTGCCTTCGCTGGGGGCGTCTCTGCCAGCACCCCGTCCTCCGGCTCTGCCCCGAGCAGCCGCTCGGCCCGAGGCGGCCCCGGCCCCCGGCCGCCGCGCTCCGCGTGCAGCCACGGCCCGCCCCGACGCCCACGCTCCCAGCCCGCGTCTTTCCGGAAACCCTTGGGGTTTTCCCCGCATTGCCAAGCCTGAAGCGTGCAGCCTCCCCGGGCGCCCGCTCAGGGGAAGGGATCCTCGCGGGACCCTCCGCTCCGGCCGCACGGGGGAAGGCGGCCGGGGGGAGGAAGAGGAGGGTGGCTCGAGCCCTCGGCCCACCCGCGAGAGCTGAAGGAGCCGGGCTGCTGGCGGCAGGAGGATTTTGGCTGGGTGAGGGGGAGAGAAGGCAGAAACGCCGACGGAAAGTCTCCACTGGCAACGCCGAGGCTGCCTGAGCAGCGACGGCAGCATCCAAGCTCTCCCCGCCTCGAAACCGGCCGCGTTTAACGCGACGTTCCCGCTGGCTTCGGCTGCGGCGCAGCGCGGGGAAGCGGCATCCTGCGGCGCGCCGCCGGCCGCCCCCGCCGCCCCCCTCCCGAGCAGAGGCAGCGCCACGGCCGAGGAGCGCCGGGAGGCAAGCCGCGGCCCCCGCGGCGCTGGCAGCACAGAGTGCAGCGTCCCCGCTCCGGCCTCGGCCGCCTCCCGGGCCGGTCGCTCGGCCGGGGGAGATGCGCAGCGTGGGACCCCCCGCGGGTCCCCCCGGCCCCGCTGCCCGCGCGCCCCTACGGCCCCGCTGCCCGTACCGGACGCGGCGCCGTGCAGACAGCCGCCCTGGCCCCTCGTCCGGCTGGCGCGAGCCGTTTCACAGCTCCTCCCTCCGAGCTCAGTGCAAAGGAATTGCTAGCAACAGCAATAGCGACGGTGGCGGTAATAACCGTGCTTAGCATCGGGTTTTTATTGCACAGATGGAGAGCACCGGACCTCTGGCAACCCAGAGGAAATTGCAGAGAATAAGATTATTATGCCTTACTACTCCCCGTGCTCCACGCACACACGCTCCCAGGCTCACGGCCCTGGCTACGCGCACCCGGGACCGCCTGCCCCCCCCCCCCCCCCGCACCTCACCAAGCCTCCGATTTCAGCCATGGGAGGGTCTATTCAACCTGGCACAAGAGTATTCAGCCACCCGGGGGGACCCCCGTCCCCTGGCATCAGGAGCCGGTCCCCTGCCCATCTCGGGTGGCACGGCCTCTGTGCCGCTAGACGGGGCCACGCGCTGCACCCCTTGCTCCCCTCCGGGCTGCAGGAGCCGCGGGAAACGCGCCCTTGCTCCTTCCCCTGCCACCTCGGACAGCCGGGCAGCTTCAGCCGGGCTTCGCGGCTGCGCGGCTTCCCCCAGGCCCAGGCGGGCGGGTCGGAGTGCAACGCGGTGCAAACGTCCAGGTGCTGGCGAGGAGCGAGGAGGTGCGCGGGGGCTGAAGGGAGCCCGACCGGCACGGGGAAAGGGCTCAAGCAGAGCTATATACGGCCAACGGCACCCAGGGCTAGCGCGACACTGGAAAGCGGCTTCCGGCCGTTAGGAGGCGGCTAGGAAGAGACCCAGGTCCAACGGGTGACTCGCTCTTCTTGCGTTCTTCCAGTCTTCCTTCCTTCCTTCCTTCCCACGGCCGCTCACCGGCTCGCCGCGGCGCTGGAGCTCAGGGAGGAAACGTCGCCCGTCTCCGAATGTCCTGGCTTCTTCCAAGAACACTGAATTCAGCCCTGCCAGCTCTCCCTGCAGCCCGGGCCCTGCTGCGGGGGCTCCTGGGGGCGTCCCCCAGCCCGAAGCCCTGATCCTGTGGCACCTGCGAGCTCCCAGTCCCCTCGCACTCCGGCGATCCCGGGCAGCAGGCAGCGGGTGGGGAAGGGGATGCTCTCTCCCACCCTGCAGGGCTGGGAACTGCCGGCTCTAGGAACACCACGAGCTGCCGGCCACCAGCCCGCGAGCGCTTTGAGCGCTGTGTCGAGGGCCCCCCTCACCCCTTGGGGTGCAGAGCGGGGCGTCCCCGTGGAGGACAGCGCGTCGCCGTTCTGCTACGCCCCTGAAAAAGCAGAGATTTACCGGGAAGAGCTCCAAAATCCAAACCTCTCTCCAGCTCACTGCTCAGCCTGCCTTTGCACTTCATCTTAGGAAAGAGGAGCCTATAGGCTCCAGTTGCCCCAGGAACAACTTCCAGCAACATCCCCAAAGTGCTGGGCTTAACAGCTTCTTACTAAGCCGTCTGTTAACCTTCCTGCAACAAGTACAGCGCTCTCTCCTCCAGGGTGAGGATGATGAGGGTGATGAAAGGCATGTTTGTTGCTCTCCCCTCACAGCCAACTGGCAAACAAAATTCCTTCCAGCTCAGGTTTCCATGCAGAGGACAGGTCCCCTTGCACAGGGCTGCCGGAGAGCATCTAAAATACTTGCAGCAAGGCTAAACTCACTGTGAGACCCCAGACAACGGTGAAGGATGTATCAGATCCTGCCTGCACCGACCTCCAGAGCCTTGCTCTCAGCTGGACCTCATCAAGAGCTGGCACCGAACTGCGGGGAGGGGAGACAACCCAGGCCTCTCCGAGCTGGCCGGTTCAACAGATTCAGTTGAAGCTGCTGGTTTTGATGTAGCCAGGATGTCACGGCGCATCCGTTCAGGCCAGCTGATGGTTTGCAATGGGAAACCCTAGCAAAAAACAGCTCCCAGGCCAAAGTGTAATATATTTGGCTCAGCTGTGCTGTGGATAAATTCAAAATTCTGCAGCAATTTTGGGAAGAGAAGTAGTGACTTGGAAGCTGTCACCCTGCAGCCTGGGTGTTTGCTAGCACCAAGCATGATGGTGGAAAGTCCCATGGTGAGAACATCAGTGTCAAGGCTTAGTGGAGCCTCCTGATGGGGCTGACAGGCTGGGACCGGACACGTGAAATCTCAGGCTCCAGGGCTGGCGCGTGACTCCACATACTTTGATTCAGGATCCCCATCTGCAGCCTGCTACTGGTTTGGAAGTACGGCCATCCAAAGGCTGCAATCCCCTGGGCAGACGGCCGGCCCGAGGCGAGTGAACCACGGAGGCTCGGGGGCAGAACGGCCCCGCCGGCCCTGCAGAGCCGGGGGCTGGCACAGCACAGACGAGAATATGGGGGAAACCCAAAATCCACCTTCAGCAAGAGAAGAGCAAAGCCGCCATCAGTAACACACAGATGCTTTTCCAGGTTTTGAACGCTCATCAGGCTGCTGTTGGAGGTCATCCCAAACGGCACCTCTCGCCCTCCCCCAGCACAGAGCGCAGCTCAACGGATGCCCCCTCCCTCGCTATGCAATTCTCCGGCAAAAAAACAGAATTAAGAGAAAACCCGCCTCTACAGAGGGGTGTGCGCAAGCATTTCCGAGTCTCTGGGCTGAGCCTGCTGGCAGCTCCCACGGCCGGGCCTGTGGAGCAGCAGCTCTCCCCAGACAGGCTCCGCGCAGCTCTGTCCAGATGCACCCAGATACCCCGGGGGAGGGCGCAGGCTCACCCCGTGGCAGGCTCGCCTCCGCTAACCGCCCTCGCTTGGCCTCCGGTCGGGCATTCGGGATGCGATTAGGGGGCGAGCTGCAGCTGGCAGGATCACCTGCGCCATGTCCAGCAGCACGAATCCTGCTCCCGAACACCACGGCTGCTCCGTGCTTTGCATCCACAACGCTACCCGAAGTGCCCGAGCGATCCCATGACAGCATTTGCAACCTGTGGCAGGGAGACCCTGAACCACCTCTCCACCTCTTTTACCTCGGCTGGGTAAAAAGCACCTCGCCCGGGGACAGAGCCAGCCTGAAATCACATCTGCATCCAGGGTGGCGATGGGGTGTGAGGGGGGGAATTCAGTGTTTTCACCCAAATGTTGAGCGCTTTGGACACTGAGGAAACGTAAGCAGGTTTTTTTGGCAGGGAAGCCAACTGGCCTTTTGCCTTAGCTACAGCTGTGCGAGATTTTTTGCACTGCGCGCAAACTCACACACATTGAAGTCTGCTCTTCCCTCCAGCTCCCAGAGTTATCCCAAATAATCTACTGCTAGGAAAACAAGAGTGGCAGCACAGACATACAGTCTAGCTAGCTCAAAACAGATGCAATTAAAATGCACGGGTAAAAATACAACAATTCTCTGCCTCACCCCCAGCTTCCAACCCTCCTTTACACCAGATAGAGTTTTTACACGTGCTGGCCCTACGGCCCCCGCAAGCCCCCGCGCGAGCGGCGAGTGCCGCTCTCTGGGAACCGATCTCCTCTCCCTGGCAGGACTCGCCGCGCCGGGCCTCTCCCCCCTGGCGCCTTTGCCAGTGTCAAAATCTGGCACAGCAATAAAATTCGATTCGCTTGCAAGTTTTCCCTGTGCTCAGTTTGCAAAGGCTTTGCTGGCTTTGGAGCTGTTTGCCTCCCCGCACCCGCCGCCCTGGCGGGCCAGCGCTCGCCCTGGCTCACAGCCCTGCCCCGGCCCTCAGCGCCTCGGCAAACTTGCCCTGACCCCGTCACCAAGCTGCAAGCCTTGGAGCACCCGTCGCCCAAAAAGCAAAAAAGGCGATAAAGCGATGGGATGAGAAGGGATGGGGGATTTGGGCTTTTTTACAGGAGCTGGCTGTCCCTGTCTCAGCCAGAGCCCGCTTCCCTGGGGCAAGCCGAGCTGCTTCTCCCTTCGAGGATGCCGAGGGGATGCAGCAGAGCCCAAGCCCTGCCTATCTCCGCTCGGGGGAAGAAGAAGCTGCTGCCACTACAGAAGCAGAGCTGGCTCCTTCCCCCAGACTGTCAAAATGAACCTTTTAGCTCCCTTAAAGGAGGATGGGGCAGAGCAGGCCTCCTCCAGGCTGCCCCGATCTCAGCCCTCGGAGCAGCAGAACGGGCGGCAGCCCCAGCCCAACGCGACGGGCATGGCCCGTCCCAAGAGCAAAGCCAGGGACCGGGGCCAGCAGCCCTCAACGGCGGCCCGGGAGGGGAATCCCAGCGCCCGCCGCAGCGCAGAGACACCCCATGACAGACCCCAGGCTACAGAGCCCAGGTGACAGCCCTGGCTGGCCAGTCCCGCGGACAGGGAGGAGACGGTCCTGCGCGAGAAGGTCACCTGGCTCTTCTCGTCCCTGACAGACGGATGGATGGACAGCGGGGAGGGGACAGGGACGAAACGGTGCCTTTGAATGCCCCTTGCACAATCCGTAACTGATCCGGCTGGCCGCCAGTCCAGAGGGACGGACAGACCTCACGTCTGCAGTGCGAGACGGCAGGGCCACGGGGAGCCCTGCTGGGGGGAGATGCGTCCCCAGGGAGGGACGTGCAGGGGCACGGCGGACGCAGCCTGGGAAGCAGCTCTGCAGGGCTGGGAGACGCGACCCCGCCGAAGCCCCGGCGCGGGTCGCCCCCTGCCCCCGCCGCCTCCCGGGGCTCAGCCGGGGCCGGGCAGCGCCGGCAGAGACGCGGGCGCAGCTCGCCCCGCGCCGGCCGCAGCGCCCCAGCCCTCTCCGCCGGCGGGGCTCGGCGCGCAGGCCGGCTCCCCCCGCACCCTGCCGCGGCCCCGCCGCCCCCTCGGGCCCCCGCCGCCCCCCGCCGCCCCCGCGCGCCCGCCCTACCCGCGGTGCCGGGGCCGGTGTCGGGGCCGGTGCCGGTGCCGCCGCCGCCCCTCGCAGCCCGACTGCACCGCGGGAGGAGGCGGCGGGCAGGAAAGTTGCGGCAGCTCCGCCCTCGGAGCGGGCCGGGAGGGGGGCGGCGGGCGGGGGCCGGGCCGGGCCGGGGGGCCGCGGCGGGCGGGGCGCTGCGGGGCGGCCCGGGGGGGCCGCGGGGCCGCCCCTGCCGCTGCCCCTGCCCCGCACGGCCCGAGGGCGCGGCCCGGCATGGCCCGGCACGCGGCGGGGCCAGGCGACCCCCCCGGTGACACAGGCAGCCCTGTCGCTGCGCCCAGGTACCCCACCCCCCCAACATCTGCCCCACTGCTCCCTGTCTCCAGCTGGGTCCACTCCAAGCAGTCTGCAGAAGTGACAGCAGCCCTACGTATCCCCCCCACCCCAGCCCTGTGCATCCCCCTCACCCCACTTCTGTACATCCCCCCCACCCCAGCCCTACACATCCCCCTCACCCCAGTGCCATGCATCCCCTTGGCAGGGGGGTGGGGGAGGGCTGCAGCATGTTACCTTTCAGACACAGGGAGGGATGCAGGACCTCCCATTGTAGATGATTTTCCCAAGGCCTAAAAAGTTGGGACACTTGGAGCTGGAAAAAAACCCATCATTGATGTCACCTTCCTGCACGCCTCCCTGGGAATCAGCGAAATCCCTCTGCTCCCGCTGCTCCCAGGGAAGTGAGGGCCACAGCTCGGGGGCCCTGCGCAAGGAGAGGGGATGGTGGGTTACTCCCCAGGGGAGCTAACACTACCTGTCACCTCCACGAGGATGCACGGCCCTTTCGGCCAGGAGCGTGGCAGGGAGAGGCCGGTGAGCTCTCCAGCACGATGGCCACGGGGCTGGGAGACCGCTCCAGCCGGCGTGGCTGGCCGGGCCGACCCAAAGGCTCTGCGGCTCCTCGCTTCTCACTTACGTACCTCCGGCAGGTGGGACCGGCCTTGCCTCCCCGCTCTGCTCTTCCTGAGCCTCTCCGCACCACAGGATGAGCTCTTGGCTTTATTTTTGCCTTTCTAATTTCCTTTCTTCCTGCTGGATTTGCTTTTTTTTGTGCATTTCTGGTTTTTGAGGGAGACTGGTGCTGGCTCGGCAGCTCCGAGGGAGCAAAACCTCCTGTTTATTTGCACACCAGACAGATAAACCAGTCCTGCCTCCCGCATCACCCAGCCAGCGCCTGTCCCCCGGGCTCCTCGTGCTCCCGCGCCTGTCCCGAGAGGTGCCAAACAGCCCGGGCTGCTGTGGCAGATGTCTGTAAGGAGACAGCCTGGCCTCAGGCTGCTGGATGGGGACCAAAGTGGCACCGGGGAACTGCTCGGGTTGCAGACCCTGCCTGGCAGGTCTGTGCCGCTTTGGGGATGCTACAGCCTGGCTCCTTGCCCTCAGGCCACCCCCTGCGCGATGCCAGTCAGGCAGCAAGGCCCTGCTCCTGCTCCCAGCACTCAGGACCCTCTACGACATCCTGCACAGCAGCCCTGGAAAGTCTGACAGTCACACAGGCAGCGGCTGGTGGTGATCTCACTTGGAGGAGGAGGAAACAGGACAGACAAACTCTTTCCAACAAACCTGTTGAGTTACTTTAAAATTCCAAGCTGGCAGCAGAACTGCTGGATTGCGGCGCAGGCTAGGAAAATGCTGAGCCCGGATACAGACAGCCCTGACCTTTCCTGCTGCAAATCTACCATGCACAACAGAGAACGGTGAGAAATGGGAAGAGTATTTGGATCTGTCTGGTTTGCTTGCCGGGCCCTAAAACACAATGACTGTACAGACAGAGAAGCTGCTGGAGCAGCATTTATCCAAAGAGCTTGTCTGAGATTTCCATCAGCAAGCCCTCATCTGAAGAGCTGCTGGTTTTGAGGATGTTTGACATGAGAGACATCCCAAAAGGACAGATTTTCAGAGGACAGATTCTGGAAACCAGGTTCATTTGCAGCACCTCCAGCTGAAGACAGCGCTGCCCTGCTCACCAGCCCGTCCCATCCCTCCCTGGGCTCAGGGCTTGCTCGGGGAAGCCATGGTCGAGGTAAAGCAGTAACACCCGATAACTCATCCCCGTCGGGAGGCAGTGACATACCTGCCTTGGCAATATTTGGCATCTGAGATAACAGCTGAGCAGGAACAAAATAGAAAGAGTGGTGGAAGAGGGGTTTAAAAACGGCCCCAATGCCTGGAAAAGGGTGGGTCTAATTCTGCGGGAGCGTCTCCCATGGGTGCCTGAGCAGGGCTGGGGCTGGAGGGGGGGCTGCGGCTGCGTGGCTGCCGGAGCAGCTGCTGTAACCCAGGGCGAGTGGCTGCATCTGTGCCGGGGGGTCCAAAGGGCACTCGCAGCCGGGACGGAAAGGCTGTCCTTGCTGCAGAACGGGGCTCGGAGGCAGCGCCGCGTCGAGGAGCGCTGCAGCATGCAGCCAGCCTGAAACGAAGGGCTTAATTTTTGTACAAGGGCTTGAAATAGAGGTGGCGCGCGGCGAGGTGCCAGAGCACAGGGGCGAAGTTTGCTTACTTGCTTTCCTCGGCTGGCAGACGGGAGAGACGAGGACTCGCTGGATCTTCACCACTTTCCACTCTTGGCCCGGGCCAGCCGCGGGGCTGGCCGCAGCGGGGGGCAGTTCAGCGCCGGGGCGGTTCCTCCGAGGCGCGGGCTCAGCCGCCGATGCCGGAGCGCCGCCGCCGAGCCCGGGGCCCGGCGTGTCTCCACCGAGCCCGCCCGGCTCCAGCTGGGAGCGCCCGCTCACTTTTCCGCCCGACGGCTCAACCTTTTCTTCCTGCTCTGGTCGGTGGAGAGGGGAAACCTCGCCGAGCCACCGGCACCTTCGCTCTCCCCTCTTCCCTCCCTCCCGCGAGCGGCCACGTCCTCCTCCTGCATCTGCCTCGGCGCTCCCAGCGGCGCGTGGATTTTGACCGGCTTCGCCAGGCCGAGGTTGGAGATGTGGCTGCCGCGGCGGCGCCTCGAGCATCCTGCCCAGCCAGCTGGGCTTCCTCCGCAGCTCTGCCCGGCGCAGGTCGGGCCGGAGCTGCGTTGCTGAGGAGCGTTCTCCCGGGATTTCTCCTTTCCAGAAACACAGGGGCAGACGGAGCGTCTCCGGGGACCTGAGCACAGGAGGGGAGAGCGTGAGCATCGGGGCGCGCACGGACCGGCGGCCGAGCGCCGGTCATGCCGGCGAGCGGGGCGCTGCAGCCGGCGGGGACGCGGGGGCGAAGGGGGCCGGGCGCTTCGCAAAGCGGGAGCGTTGGGTCCAAGGCCCGTTCGCCGTGCCAGGAAGGTCTCCGGAGGAGCCCCAGCAGCCCGGAGACTGGTTCAGCAAAGCAGCCTCTGCCGGTGCCGGTGGCGTCCGCTCACGGCCTCCGGGAGCCCCGGCTCCTGCCGCCGCAGCAAGCCCCGGGGCGCCGGGCCGGCGGAGCGAGGCCGGGTCTAACGCGAGCGATGCGCGCGGCAGAGTCACTTCCCTCGCCTCTGCCGAGCACAACGCGCGGCGGCCCAGCCGACGGGAGAGGGCTCGGAGAGCAGAGGGCCGGGTCACCGCTCGCGGGCAGGATACGGCTTACGGCGCACGCAGCGGGGAAATTCCTGTGCAATGAGTGCGCCGGGGCCGCTCCGCTCGGGGCAGCCGGGCCCCGCTCCCCGCCGCGCCGTCGCGGGGGCTGCCAGCCCCCCGACGCACAGAGCCCCTTCGGCAGAGCAGCTCGTCGCCGCGGCCCGCGGCGCGTTTGCCTCCCGGACTGGGAGAAAAGCGCTTGGCTTCACCCAGCCAAACACCCGAAATTTTTGCAAGCTTTTTTTTTTTTTTTTTTTTTTTTTTTGTGTGTGTGTGAAGTGAGCGGAAACGGCTTCAGGTTAACGCGCGCTGCCTCACTCAGCCTGGCACGCCTCCTGCCATCTCGTCTGAGGATCGCTCAGTTTGTCCACGTAAACTTTCCCGTTCTTGTTCAGAAATTTCTCATTAGAGATAAAGGCAGGCTGCCCTGAGAGCAGACTGCGAAAGCGCTGCCGCGACGACGTCCAACGGACCCTTGGGCATTTCCCAAACGAAACACCGCGGTTTTTGCAAGCTCCTGAAGGAAATCTTCCACCATGCCTGAAATCCGTCCTGCCGCTCTGCTCTGCCTGCAATTATTCAACACTGGGGGGACAAATTTCAGCGTTTCTCGCTAAAAAAAAGCCTCTCGCCCTGCTCTTTATATAACTCAGAGCCCTGATAGTTGCGAGAAGCCACCTACATCTTTCCTTAGAAACCTGGCAAGTTCTCGGCACTGGCTTATCTCAAACGAGGACAAAGGGAAAGTTTCCTAAAATAACGGCGCGCGCAGCCCGGCTCAGACGATTGCGCCCCCGAGCCGCCCGGCTGCTGCAGCCCCGCTCCCGTCCCGGGCAGAGGGCGGCAGGGCCGCGGCGGGCCCCGGGGCTGAGCCTTTCCTCCCCCCCTGCCCCTGCTTGCAGCATCCGCGGGGAGCCCGTGGGGCGGTCCGGGCAGGAGCGGGGCTTGGCGGAGCTGCTCCTCGCGCGCACGGCCGCGGTCCCCCCCGGGGCGAGGCCGTGTCCCCCCCGGGGCGAGGCTGCCCCACTCGTGGCCGCCGCGGGCCGGCGGTTTGGGGGAGCGCCGGGTCCCCGCGGGTCCCCCAGGAGCTGCCGCCGGGGCGCCGGGCTGGAGACGCCGCGCGCTCCCCGGCAGCGGCGCGCCGCAGCGAGTCCCTACAAGAAGAGCCTGTAGTGTTTCTAAGAAATGTGCATGCTGCAAACCAGTGCCAAGGGAGGGAAGAGGGGAAAAAAAAAAAAAAAAAAAAAAAAAAAGACCTAAATTCACCAAGCACTGAAATCTGGCGGCAGGAAGACCTTCTGCTCTCTGCTGTCTTTCCCTGCCTACTCGCCTGTGCCTGATGTACAGCAAGTCTCCCCGCCACCTCTCGCCCGCCTTTCTCACACCCTGCCACTGCCCCCCGAGAAAGGAAAGCTAAAGTTAACTTTCCGCCTCCCACACAAATATTTTTGGCAGGCGTTCAGGCTGCCGATCCCGGGGAGCCTGCAGAAAGCCCTCCTCACGTCTCCGTCCGCCCGCGGTTCCCCGGGGTCCCCCGGTGCCGAAGCCCCCGGGCGGGCCGTGCCGCGCCGTGCTGCGCCGTGCTGCGCCGCACGAAGGGGCCCTCGGGGGCCGCGGTGGCGCCGGAGGGGGCCCGAGCGGCACGGCTGCAGCCCCACGCGGGGCAGCAGGGAGGTGGCTGCGGGCTGCAAGCCGGAGCGGGGCGCGCGGCACCCGAGCGCAGGCGCTGCGCCCATCGCTGCCCGGCGCCCGGGCGCCCAGAGGGAGCGTGGGCCGGGGGCCGGCGGGGGCGGAGGGGTGCGACGCGCTGTGCGGCCGCCCGCCGGGACCAGGACGGGGCTCTCGGGTTTCGCCCAAGGTCACGCAGCAGGTTGCTGTCACTCAGAGAGGATCCAGCCGTCCAGACTTTCAGTCCCCAGCTCCAGTCACAAGATCGGCTCCTTCCCTTTCCAAAATAGACCAGTGGCAACGTATACCCGGGGGGGGGGGGGGGGTTTACACCTTTGGTGTGCCAGCGACTGAATGTCCTGGCCGAAACGGAAGGGTGCGAGGGCGGCCGGGTCTGCGCGGTGGCTGCAGCAGGTGTCCCCGAGGCCCTGGGGAGCAGCGGGAGCCTGCAGCACCCCCGAGCGCATGGCCAATGCCTCGCTCGGGCCTGTCCCCGTGGGGTGCAGGCGGCACCCCCGGGGGACCCGGGTTTCTTTAAGGGAGCTGCCTCCGCAGCTGACACGGGAGATGCCACCGCGGTGAAGCTGTCACCGAGCGGCATTTGGAGCCGCGCCTGGGCCACCCTGTGCCTGGCCGCTCTCACATCTGTTGCAACCCAATATTGCACTCCAGGCTCCCCGGGGACCTTGCCGGCGCTCGCCGACGAGCCGTCTGCTGCAGAGAGGCGCTGCAAACCCCGCTGGCGCGCCGCTCGTCCCCGCCGCCACGAGCACCCCTCGGCGGGACCGCGGGGCCGCTCCAGGAGCAAGCGGCGAGGGGACGCCAGCGTGCCCCCGCCAGGCAGCAGGTCCCACCACGGCTCCAACGGGGGCGGGGGGCCGCTCCGCGCTGCCCCAGCCCCTCCTGGCGAGGCAGAGGCGGAAGGCGGCGGGCGGGCAGGGGCTGGCCCTGCTTTCCTTGGCATCGCCCTCGCTCCCTCCGGTCAGCACGCCGGGGCAGGGCCGGCCTTGGCGGCTTGCTGCGCGCTTGGGAAAACAAAAGCCTTTCGCTGCGTTGATTTACTACTTGGGAGGAAACTGGGGTGGAAAAAACAACATTCCGGCACGCCTGTCCCCGTGCAGCCCTCGTGGCCCGCAGCGGCCATGGGGACGCGGGGTGGCTGGCCCGGCAGCGGCGCCCGCGCCGAGGTGCACCCTCGGCACGGCACGGCCTGGCATGGCATGGCACGGCCCACTGCCGCAGGGAGCAGAGCCCGCGGTCGGCGCGGGGCCGTTCGCCCTGGCCTCGCCAGCACCGAGGGACGTTTTCTGATTCAGCGGAGGAAGCAATGCAAGGAAGCAGGAGGAGGGAGGACAGGGCACCTCGGGCACCCGAACCGTGCTTTGCCCTCCCTCCCCCACCGCGCTCCAGAAGCAGGGACTGGACGCTGGCTGCAGGGGCCGGGCTGGCAAGGCTGGCCAGGCTGAAACGCCTTTTCTACCCCGACACAAATGTCTCTCATCGTGCCACTCCGCTTGGCAGACCTGCACTGAGCCCTTCGGGCTGGGTCCAGAGGTCCAGCTGTCCTCACGCCCTCCCTCTCGGGGCTGCCTGGACTGGTGGCCACATCCAGACCATCAGCTTTGCGCCACGAGAGGGGCAGCGGCTTGCCCGGCCGCAGGCTGCACTGCTGCGGCGAGGAGTGGCCACGCAGGGCAGGTCCCAGCCCGTTCCTCCCTTTGCTTATCTTGGACCTGGCAAGGACAGAGCCGACTTTTGGACCGGTGTTTCCTGGACGCAAGGACAGCCACAGCCCCACCCCAGCTGCGAAAATTACCCTGAGGCTTCGCGGTGCAGCTCTGGGCATGAAGCACCAGGTTTGCTGAGCGCTGGAGACCTCAGGCCAAGGTGCCGGTGGGACACCCAGGGCCACCACCACTGCTTGGGGAGACAGGGACTATCAGCTGGAGCTGAGGATGAAATTCTAGCTCAGCCTTTCTCGGCTCAAGTGCAATATAAAGGGTAGCTACAGACCAAGAGAGAAGATCTTGAAGCCCAGGCTGTGGGAGCGAGGTGCCTGCGTACCCGGAGCGACCCATGCTGTGAAAACGGGATGCCAAAAGGAAACGCGAGGCTGCCACAGCTTCACAGCCGGGGGCTACGGGCCCGGGGAGCGCGGAGAGCTTGAACCGGAGCAGGAGCCTCGGGCTGGTTGGGGCGAGCCTGCTGGGCAGGGGGCTGCTTCGCTGCCCCGCGCGGGGGGCACCGCAGCTCTGCTCTCCCGCGGGCTGGCGGGGGCGAGGACGGAGGGGAGCGGGGCCTCACGGGCGCGGGCACAGCCAGTGGCAGAGGAGGCAGGGAGACCCAGCCCTGCTGCTATAAAGCCGGCACGCGCGTTGGGGCTGATTTGCTGCAGGGGTTTGCAGCGTGCAGGGATTGCTCCCCCTGCTCCAGCCCCTGGGACGCTCAGGTCAAAGCCAGAGAGTCGCCGCTCTGGCCCCAGCCCTGCTCGCGGGGAGGCAGTGGGGGGACGCTCAGGCCAGGTTGGGTCCAGCGATCCGGCCTTCCCATGGCCAGTGCTGCGCCACGCTCCCCGTCCCTGCCAAACAGACCCGAGGGACGCCGGAGCGAGCTGGCTTTGACCTGTACGGGTACGGCCAGCTTCCAGCCCCAACGCCTGGCGCGGCCCCTCGGCTGCCCCGGGATGCAGACGTGCCGCACACGTGCTGCGGCCCGATCGCGAGCCACCGGCTCGCAGGCACAGCCAGTCCCACAGCCAGGTTTTTCAGCAGATATCTGGCAGCAGATGCCAGAGGGAGGCCTGGCACAACCGAGCCTTCACGACTCTCCCAGGCGACGCTGCCGAACATTTGCTGGGGGGGGTGGGGGTGATGACGAATGCTAGCTAATTAAACAAAATCCCACTCGTCGCCGCAATGAGCAGAGCACGGTCGGGGCTGCGTTACGCTGGGCGACTGGGGCTCTTGCTGTTGGCTTTGCCGCCGGTTTTGCTGTGCTGCCCGTTCCCAGGTGGGGACAGAAAGCTGTTTCGGTGAGGAGCGCAGGACAGCCGCCCCGCGGCGGGAACGGAGGCTCCTCCTGCAGCCACATCGGCCCCGGGGAGCTCGGCCTCCCGCGGCAGACGTAAGACACGACCCGCTAGCCAAGGCAGCGAAACCCACAGCGGCTTGAAAAGCCAGTTCAAGCAACCTCAGTGAACGCGGGGCTGCTGGAGCCGGGGAGACAGACAGCTGGAGCATGTGTCATCATCCCCCCCCCCCCAGCCCCGGATGGTCCCCTCTCTGCTCCAGCCCACGTCAGGGTCCAGGAGAGCTTTCCCAGATGCCCCCCCCTCCTCCCCGCCGCCGGGATGCCGATGCTCCCAGCCGGGCCAGTGTCCAGAGGCAGCAGCAGCGCCGTGAGCTGGTGCCCCCCAAGGCCCCGCGCTGGGAGGTGCCACGTTTCGGGGGGAGGGTAAAGCAGCCTCCCCCCGATCGGCTCAAGCCGGGGAGCCTGGCGAGCCGAGGCTCGGCGGGGGGGACGCCCCGGGCACCCGCTGCCCCGGCCCCGGGGCTCCGAGCCTGGACGGGACCCCAACGGCCGCATGAACGCACGCGCAGACAAGTCCGGGACAGGCAAAAGGCTGCTCTAGGGCCCCGGGAGAAGGCAGCGATTTCCAGCAGCGCGTGGGACGGTCTGGGAGCAGCAGAAAGTGTCGCGGGGAAGTTTCCTTTCCAGCCCAGGAAAGCAGCCAGCTCCCAACACATGCCCCGGCTCAGGCCTCGGCCCCGGCGCCGCTGCGGGCTGCCGGCCTTGGCACGAGGGTTTGCTCCCGTCCTGGTCGTGGCGGCGCACCCACGGCTGCGAGCCCGCCCGGCACGGGTGGGCTGGGGCTGGGCGAGCGGGACGAGCCGTCGCTTCGCCCCGGCACGGCCAGGCGCTGCGAGGCTGCAGCGCTGCCGCCAGCCTGAGCCTGGCCACCCTGCTGCTGCGGGAGAGGCGGGCGGCGTGGGAAGCGGGCGGCGTGGGACGCGGGCGGCGAGGAGCGCGGGCGACGTGGGGCGCGGGCGGCGAGGGGCACGGCCCCCGAACAGCGCGCCTCGGGGAGGCCCCACGCGGGGAGATGGACAGGCGGCGTGCGTGCGGGGCGGTGTATCTGCGCAGGCAGGGTGCTGCGGGGAAGCGTTTTAGGATGGTGCTGTGCATGCACGAGAGACACAGAGCTGTGTGTGTGTGCACACATGCATGAGAGAGCAATGCATGTGTGTGAGTGTGTGTGTGCACCATGTGCATGAGAGCAATGCATGTGTGTGTGCACGTGTGCGTGAGAGAGGAATGCATGTGTGTTCAGCAGTCCGGCAAACCCGCGTGTGCAGTAGGAACAAACACACCGAGGCCGCAGCCGAGCCGGCGCGAGCAGCCCCGACCGCGCCGCTCTCTCCCAGTGCTGTTTTCTTTCTCCGCTTTTCTCTCTTAACCCCTTTGGGAGCCCTGCAGATTGCGCGGCTCCGCGCTGCGCCCGGCTCTCGGCCCCCCCCGCCCTGCCCCACCGCCGGGCCCACGGCTGCCCCACGCAGGGAGCCGCGCTGCCCCTTCCCGCCCACTGCCGCTTGCCCCTGCGCGCTCGCGGGTCCAGCAGCCCAGAGCCGGGACCGCGGCGGCCGAGGGCCGCTCCCGCCAGCCCCGGCGCCCCGGCGGCAGTGTGGGGCGTGCGGCAGGGCCGTGCAGCCGCCCCGCACCCCGTGGCTCCCTCCCTTCGCCGTGCCTGCGCCGGGGAGGCACCGCGTCCCGCGCGGGGCCGAGCGGGGGGCCGAGCCCCTGCCGTCGCTGCGGCGTTAGCGAAAGCTGCCACCCGTGCGCGGCGCCCTGCCCGCAGCCGCCGGGGCCGCGGGGAGCCCCGTCGTGGCGCTGCACGTCCTGCCCCACGACGCCGCTGCCGGGACCAGCCGGCAGCATCCCGCCGCCCGGCGCGACGGCCCCGGCGATGCCCGCGGAGGCGCGAGGCGGCCGGGCGGGCGCCCCGGGGTGCTGCCCAGGCTGTGGGGCCTGGCGCCGGGCTGCTCTCCTGGGGGGGGGGACACGCCGGGCACCCTCCTGCCCCTCGCCGTGCCCCGTACCTGCTGCCGGCGCCACTGCCCTCGGCTGCCGCGCTGCCCCCGGCCGGGTGCCCGGCGGCTCTCCTCGGCCGGCCGCTGCTCGCAGCCCGCGCCGCCGCCGCCGGGGGAAGGGGAGAAGGGGGGAGAGGGGCGGGAGGAGGAGAGTGGGGAAACGGAGCTTTCCTAGCACAGAGCCCGCTTTGTTTCCCAGCATATGGTGTGCTCCGTACACGCTGAAGGCATTAGCCACCGAGGCTCGCCCGCGCTCGCCGGCGGCTGCAGCGCGGCCCCCCGCCGCCCCGGGGCACGGCGGCCGCGCCGGGGGGAGCACTCGGCCGCGCCGGGCCGGCCGCCCACGCCTCGTCCCCCTGCCGCCCTCCCTGTCCCTTCCCGCGGCCGGCGGGGCGCCCCGTCCCTCACCGGCCCCAGGGGCTCCGCCGGCCCAGCCCCGGGCACGCGGCTCGGCCGGCCCGGGAGGACGCGCTGCCGGGCAGCCGGCGCCACGCGGGGCGTGCGGAAAATCGGTGCAGCCAGCGAAAGGCTTTCCGAGCCCCCCAGAGCTTGCCGACCCTCAGCACCGCCGTGTGGGGGCCGGCGGACCGGGGGCAGCGAGGGAAAGTTACCACCGATATCGGGGAGGTTAAACGCTGCCGGCCGGCGAGCCCCAGGGCCCCCCCGCCGAGCGCTGCTGGGGCCAGCGTTAAACACGGGGAGCTTTCCTGGAGGATGAGGAGGAGGAGGGAAGGGGCTTTGCTCAGGGCACCCCACAGCTGTGCCCGCAGGCCGGTGCTCCTGGCAGGAAGGCTCGGTGCTGAGCGCCGGGACCTGCTGGGGCTCATGCTTTCCGGGTGGATGAAAGCTGGCCTCCCCGGCAGCACACCGCTAGAGGCCACAACGGGCCACCGGCGCTGTATTCTCAGCAGAGGACTCCAGGTTGGCCCCCTTCAAAGCAAGCCCCCATTTCCTGATGACTTTCCAAGATGCAGCCAGGACCATGGTCCCCCAGGCTTGTGACAAGACGTTGGAATCACCCTTTAACATCCACCCATTTTCTGACCATTTTTGACGCCATTTTTCGGACAGCCTGGATCCTGAAGCCTGAGGCAGGGGGTGACCTGCACAGAGTGCAGAGCCAGGCTCCATCTCCACTAGCCGTTGGACTGCTGCATCACCCCGGGTGCTGGGATCAGCATCAGCCCAGGCAGCAGGATCCACGTCGCTCCAGGCAGCGGGATGCCCATCACCCAGGGCAGCGGGATCCACATCGCCCCAGGCAGCGGGAACCATATCACACTGCGCAGCAGGATCGGTGCCGCCAGGCTCAGCACCGTGCCCTGGCTCTGCCTGCTGCCCCTCACGTGCATCCCCAGGCGCCGCGGTGGTAGCCAGCGGGAACGTGCCGGCATCTCCTCTGTGAACTCCGCCGCGACACGGCCTGCCGGCGGCTTCGCTGGCAGCCCGTGGCGGGGCTGGGAGAGCCGGGATGGCCCCGCTTGTCGTGGGAGCCAGGAGCCTTCGGAGAGAATGAGAGGAAGCGGCAGGGGTGGGGACCTGGCGCGGGAAGGCGGGTAGCGGGACGGACGGCATTTTTCCTTGCCAGTGTCTTGGCTACTTTGGTGTGAACTGCTATAAATTTACTCCTTATCTCGCAGACCATTTAATGTTTTCATGAAAAGAAAATAGTCTGCAGGAAAAAAAAATGCTGATAAAATATCCCTTTGGCGGAGGGAGGAATGTGAGACGTCTCTAATCAGCGGGGTCTCCGCAGCGCTCCGGGGTCGGAGCGCTCCTGTGGGGCGGGGAGCTGGAAGTGGCCGAGACGGAGCAACATCCCGCCTCGGCTGGCCGAGAGCCTCGCCGGGGCCGGGCGCATGACTCAGACTGCGTCCGCCGCAGCCTGGCGAAGCTCAGGCCCGCGACCCCCCTTAGTGATGAAAATAACACGAGAGCGGCTCTGCTGGCAACGCGGGACCTGGACCAAGAGCATCCGCTCTGCTCTGCTCTGCTCTGCTCTGCTCTGCTCTGCTCTGCTCTCCTCTCCCAGCCAGGGACCAGCCCCCGGCTTTGCTGCCCACCCGCCTTCGCCCCCAGCCCTGAGCATCGCCGGTGCTTGGGCCCCGTCAGAGTGGCCACAAGGGCTGTAACCCCCCTCTGAGGGCCACGCTGCCGAGAGAGGGGTGTCCAACGGGGACAGCAGTAGCATGGCTGGGGGACATGTCCGATGAGGGACAGCAATAGCACGTCCTGGGGACAGCCTGAGCCATGTCGTGCCGGACACTCATACACCTCACTGGGGACAAATTAAAACAAATATCATCATAAAGAATAAAAGTAGGAAGCCAGGGATAAACTGACCTCCTCATGGGAATAAAAATATCAATTCAAATCCTTCTTGGCTCTTATCCAGAGACAGCAGGAGGGATCGGCCAGGTAGGAGCACTAGTCCAGAGAGCCGCACGTGGCTTGACACCTCGGACACCCGGTAGTCATCCTCTTCGCCTGCACCAGCAAAGGGGTCGCGCTGCCGATGACAGTCCGGGCTACAGTCCTGCAAACCATTGCATGGCTAGGAAATGCTATTCCCCTGGAGAACTGGCCCGCTTACAAGTTGCTCTTTTGATTTACAGCTGCAATAGCAAAACCTGCAGGAACTTCCCGCGGCACAAAACCGACGCTCCGCCAGGTCGGGCGTCCCGGCCCCCTCGCCCCAGGGACAGCTGTGGCATCGCCCCTGACAGCGGGCCGTGGCGCGGGCCCCCTTTCGCTGCTGCTGCCGCCCGCCTGGGAGGAGGCGAAGCTCGGCCGCGAGCCGCGTCCCAGGGCACCGCGCACCGTCGCTGCTCTCCGCCTCCCCACGGGATCGGGCACATTTTGCTTATGCTCATAATCCACAGAGGCAGCTAAGCCGCTTCCGCGAGGTTTCTTTCTTCCTCCAAAGATTTGGCAATGTGACTGTGGCCAGCCCCACGTGCTCGCGCGCCCCTCGGCACAGCAAGGAGCGCGTCCCCAGCGCGCCGGGAGCGAGCGCGCCCCAAGGGCGAGCCACGCGTGCCAACCCCCCGGCACGGCGGCTCGGGGACGGCAGAGCCGCGACACGGAGACATCTGAGACCTGGAGGCGCAGCTTCGCGCCAAGGCGGAAGAAGAAGCATGCAAGAAAAAAATGTGACCGTGAAGGGGATTTTTTGGGGCGGGGAGGAACAGTTTGCTCTGATTTGGAAATTTATTTTTTCTTGTAATGCTTCATTTTATATTCCAAGAGATCAGAAAGGCCATTTCAAATGAAAAATCAAACCCTTCTGTTTCAGCATACTCCCTGGTCCAACGTTCTCACGCACAAACACGCCCACATAGCAGCTTTCTTCCAAAAGACGATTCTGGTCCAGCTCATCCCATTTCCAGGCAGTATTTCTCTTTGGCCAGCATCCCATTCCCGGGATGTGCTGCACCAGCGCACGTCCCTCTGCCAGCCCTGCTCCGACCACAGCCAGGGATACACACAGCCCCTCTCTGCAGGGAAACACATTTCTTGCATATCCATCATGTGGAAATAGGATGTGCATTTTGGTGCCAAAACATGCACATATGCACATGCCAAAAATGTCTATACAGCTACACAGAGCAGCTTGTGTTTTGGTGGGCTGTACAATTTACTTTTGATGGAAAGTTTTGGCACTGCCTGCCAATTCGTGCTGCGTACCTGCTAATTCACATTGGTGAGGAGCAGAAGCCACCCCAGCTCTCTGCTGGGAGTTAGAGTCATGCACTGGCGCTTGGCACAGACCCCAAACTGCAGAAATCGGTCCGCTTCCAAGTCTCTCACCCCTCATTTTCACATCTGCCTCGCAGGTCTCGCCTTTCGGCAGGGCATCTCTGCACTTTTCAAGGCCAAAAAGACCCCCCCAGAACAAAGCTGGGGCAGTTTGGCTCGTGGCGCGGCCTGGCAGACGTCACGGCGCACTAACGGTGGGAGCAGCAGCTTGCCGGGGGCCGCCGCGACCACCCTCGCCCGCCGGCGGAAACCCGCGTCTTGCCGCCGTCTGCCTCTGACGCAGGCGGCTGCGTTTGCAGAGGAGCCGCTTCCCCCCGGGGCCAGAGCGCAGAGAAAGCCGCTTTGTGCGGCTCCGCGAGCAGGGCCCCCGCCGCGGCCCGGCCCCCGAAACACAGCCGGCTCTGTGCCGCGGCGCCGGCGCCGGCGGGGAGGCACGCGCGTGGCCCCGGCGAGCGCGCGGCCCCGGCGAGCGCGCCTGCGGCCGGCCCTCGGAGCGGCACCGGCGCGCGGCCCCCCCCCCCACCTGCGCTACCCGGCCCCTCGGAAGAGCGGCGGAACAGCAAAGCTCCAGGCCCCCAGCTTCCTCGGAAGCCTGCCGGGATGAGGGACGCGGGTGCGGCGAGGCGCCCGGCTGCCCCGCCGGCTCGTGCCCCTCGCCGGGCTGCAAACCTCCCGGGACCCTGGTGCCCGGCTCCGTGCATCCCCGCTGGCCTCTGCGCAGCCCCGGTGGTGCCGGGGCCGTCCGCACACCATCCAGGGCCGGCAACGGCGGCCTTTTCCCACCGGCGCCTCCCGCAGCAAGCACCAGCTGCTGCCCTCGGAGCCGAAGTGTCTCTCCCAGAACCCCGAGGGAAAGTACTCGGGAATTCAGGCCAAACACCTCCAGAAACGACCAGCGGTACCTGGCTCCTCTGCTGAGCTCTCAGGCCTGAAATCCGTCCCGGGGGCAGGCTTGGCTTGTCCTGAAACCCGGGCGGAGGCAGCCTGAGAGCAGAAAGCAAGAAGCATGCTTCCGGCAGCCGGGGAGAGCCGAGCTTTGGTTAAACACAGCTTGGCTCTCCCAGCCGTGCCAAGTGCCGGGGGGGCGGGGAGGGGGGGGATTAGCTGGCAAGTGGCGGGGGGAGAGTTGCCCAATGGACACGATTCCCTCCCCGGCTCTGCACTTTGTCCCGTGCAGTGCAAGGATGGCAGTGCTTGCGCTGCAAACACGGGGTGTGCGGGGCCAGCACACGCATTGCACACGGGTGTGCGGGGAGAAGGGGCACAGGATCCACAGGGGAGGCTGCTTGCACACCATGGGTGCGTGCCCAGCTGCACCGGCAAGAAGATCGCAGCGTGTGCAGGGTGGGAAGTGGCACAAGCCCACGCGATCGCGGAGCAGAGGGGCCGCTCGCAGCTCTGCATCGCTTCCCCTGCAGGCTTGGGGCTGGCCGGAGCAGACCCCTGAACTGCCAAGCAGGAGGAGGAAGAGGGAGCACAGAAATGCAATAAACAGCTGTAAATCCCGGCCCTGGCTCTGAGCTGCTCCCGCCATCGCCGGTCAGCCCCCTCAGACTGTTTATGGAAAGCCCAGTTTACCGAGAAATCCATCTCCCATTTCCTGTTGATTGCTGAAAGCCAAGGTCCGCGCACAGCCAAAGGCTGCGGCTCCGGCGGCCTCATGGCTTTGATTAAACCGGAGGAAGGGCCGAGCCGGGGCCGGCTGCGCCGGGCGCCACCTCCGCGCAGCGCTGCGCCCCGAAGGCCTCCCAGGGGCACGGGCTGGTGGCGCCCGGCGGGTCCCGGCACCGCCAGCCCTGCGCACCTTGTTGCAATGTGAAAGCTTCGAACGCGAAGCCCTCGCAGGGGATCGGGCAGCCCCGGCCCTCCTGAGCCGCAGCACTCGGGCACGCGGGGGCACTGGGGCAGATTTCCCCCGACACTGCTCTGCCCAGCACCGGAGCCGCTCCGGGGAGGCCAGTGCGGCACGTTTGCACGCAGCTTGCAGAGAGCCCGGGCTTTGCTCTCTGCAGCCTTTGGGCACATTGCTGCGCCTCGCTTCCTCGCGCTCTGCAGCCAGGAAGTTACATCCACCTGCTCCAGCAAGGTCCAGGGCTGAGTCCCCCGCTGGGCTGAAGAGCAGGCAGATGTCTGCAAAGCGCTTTTGAGCCTCTCTGCTCAACATGAGCCACAGGCCTTCTTCCCTCTTCCCTGCACCTCTGCCCAAATTCGCTTGCTCCTTCCTTCTCCTTTATTTCTTCCCTGTGAGAGTGACGGAGCACTGGACCAGGTTGCCCAGAGAGGTTGTGGAGTCTCCCTCTCTGGAGCTCTTCAAGGCCTGTCTGGATGCAGCCCTGTCTAACATGCTCTAGGTGACCGTGCTGAGCAGGGAGGTTGGACTAGACGATCTCCAGAGGTCCCTTCCAACCTTACCCATTCTATGATTCTATGATTCACCCTCCCTGTTTTTGCCCAACTCACTGTCTAAATCAAAACCACTGCAGCGGATGTCTTGCCTTTAGAGGAGTCTGCAGCTCCGCGAGCAAGCCGTGCTCAAGGCCAACACTATTGTTGCTGAAGTTGGCCAAGGCAGGAGCAGAGCCAAGCGGGGCTGGAGCTGTGGATACCGCTGCTGTTTACTGTCTGAGTCATCGGCCGTCACGAACCCGGAGGAGCAGAGCTTGGGAGCGCTCGGTGGTGACCTGAAGTCCATCTTATTTTTCTCAGAATCCATGCAAGGAGGAAGGGAAAATATGCATTATTTATTTATTTGACAGCATATCCACTGCAAGCCCAGGGCCTCTGGTGCTGATGAAGGAAGGGAAGAGCTCGCTGCAGTGAACTTGCTTCCCTGCTCCTGGCTTCCTGCCTGCTGGGTGCTGCAGAGGGTTTTGCTGCGGGACTGCACAAATTGGGGCCCCGTGAGATGGGCAAGAGCCATGGGGAAATCTGCATTTGCTGTGAGTGGAGATTTATTTCCTTCCCAGTAGCCTCCGTGGAGGCTTACTCCTACTCCTGCTCCCACTTCCAGTCCTCCTCTAGCCCAGCCCCATAGAGACGAGGCTGCAGCAAGGGGGTGGCAAGGCAGCCTGTGGCTCCGTCTTTGCCAGGTGTGTTCTCTGGGCTGCAGTGCCTGTCCAAGGAGTTCATGCAATGCTGGGGCAGGGTTTCTCTCCCTGTACGCACTTCGTGCAGCTCCAAGCACGCAGTCAGACCTGAAACATCCCTCCCAGGGATGGTATCAGCTTAGCAGCCGCGAGGACACGCAGACGGTGCAACCCGCCTTGACCCAAAAGGGAAGGAGCGAGAATGGCAAATCCCCAGCCTGCCAGGACCAGATCCCCTTCACCCTGCAGCGTCCCACCAGCAGCGCTCTGCTGGGAACCAGCAGCACCAGTCTGCCAGCCTTGCCATGGATGGGCTCCTCCCAGGGCTGCCAGCCCTGCTCCAGCGACACGGCACACACCAAAAAATGGAGAGAAAACACAGGAAGGTGCGTTCAGGGTGTGCAGGAGCCTCTTGGGCATCCCCAGGCTCCTCCTGCAAGTCGGCTCTGCTGCCTCCCGGGGGCACGTTCCCCCTGCGGCTCTCCCCACGCCCCCCCACCCCAGCCAGGCCAGAGAAGCGTTGGGGATGAAGTGGTTTCTGCTGGCCAAGGAATCACCAAGTAGCTGTGGAGGGAAGGCACCGCTGGAGATCACCTGGTCCCAGCAGGCTGGCTGGAGCAGGGTGGCCGTACCCCAGAAGCCGCCTCTGAGCAGTGAAATGGGTAAAATGACCCCGCTCCATCGTCCGCCAGGGCCTTCCCTCCCCCTCCTGTCTCCCTTGCCCCCTCCCAGCCTTTCCTCCCTTTGCAATGTTTTCTTCCCCCAGACCTTCAGCATTAAGACAGTCCCAAGCACCCTGAGAGTCAAGTCCCTTGCTCAGAGCGCGGTGCTCCCGCGTGCGCCCTCCCCTCTCCCCCACCGCGGCATGGGGCACGGCAACGTCTGCCTGGGACAGACCTCTGACATTCCCAGGGGGCTTGGGAGCCCACCAGTGACTCCAGCCACCGGAGCTGGGGAGATGCCCAGGGCACACGTGGCCCACAGCCCTCGGGGGGCCCGGTCCCAGACCGCTCCCCGCGGGGCGCGAGCGGGGAGGGGGCCGGTGGCCCGGCCGGGCAGCGCGGGGTGCCGCGCTCATGTGGCCACCAGCTGCTTGCAAATCCTTCCCTGGCTTCGGGCCATAAGTACAGATTTTTGTAATTATTAGCTCTGGTAATCTACCATAAAATATTTATTCTGGCTCGCTGCGAGGCGTTTGATTCGTGTTAGGTCTGCACGGCCGGTGCGCGGAGGCAGGAGGCTGCGCGGGGCTGGAGGAACGCGGGCGGCCGGGCGGCCCCGGCGCGGGCCCGGCGGCGGCGGCGAGCTCGAGTCGAGGAGGGGCACAGAAACCGCTCGCCCGACGGTGCCAAAACGACGGGGCAGCCGCTGTCGTCGAGCACCCCCAGGTGCTCCCGGCAGCCCGGGACCGGCCCCGAAAGCGAACCCCGCAGCGGCGCGGCCCTCCTCCGCGCCTGGAGGCCTTGCTGGGGGACACGGAGCTGCGCCCCGGGCTCGTGCGGGCGGCCCTGCTCCTCGCGCCCGGAGCGCCTCGCACGGGGGGCTCCAGCGCTGGCCCGGGAAGGAGGCGAGGCGCAGGGTGCTCGGGCAGGTCTGCGCAGAGCCGGGCGCCACGGGAGGCTGGGTTGGCGCCAGGAAGAACTGCCAGGAGAGCCAGAGCCACCCACGTCTCTCCAGCCCGCGCGAGCTGGTTGCTCGGCGCCTCGGGCCTCCCTTCTTCACAGCTGCCTCTGCTTTCGTCGGCTGCTCGCTGCCTCGCGGGCCGGCCGAGCCCCGGAGCCGCTCCGCGAGCGCTGGCCCCGGCTTCCCTGCGGGCCCTCCCGGGGCTGCGCTGGCGGAGCAGGAGCACCCCAACAGCCGCCCTCCTCCCCGCTGGAGCTGCGAGAGGCTCCCGCTGCCGCTGCTCCCGCCTCCGGGTGCGCCCGGCTCCTCGGCGGGGGCGGGAGCGTCCCGGGCTCCGGCACGCCGCAGGGGCGCGCGCCGCCCTGCGCGGGCCCCCGCCGAGCCGCGGGACGGTGCCCCTCGGAGCCCGCGCCGGGCGGGGGGGGGGGGTCTCCGGGGACGCCCGGTCCCCGTCCACGGCTGCCTCTCGCCGTGGGAGAGGGGGGCAGCACGGACCCCCGCCCCCTCCAACTCGTTCTGGCTAAACCGAGACGAGCTCCCGGGCAAGCCTTCCCGGGACCCCTGGCACAAAAATGCATAAAATGATAAAATAAAATAAAATATAAAATAAAATAAAAAGCTCCGGGACCCCCAGCCCGGCAGCCGCCCCCGCGTCACGAGGCCTCCGGCCGCCCGGAGGACGCCGGCTGCGTGCCGGGGGCTGCCCCGAGCGGCGCCCCGGGGCGACGCCGGTGCCGCCGGAGAGCGGGGGGCGGCGGCGGCCCCCGGCCCCGCGCAGCCGCGGTGCCGGCGCGCTCCGGCGGGCACATGTGCGAGCCATCGCCGGCGCCGGCCCCGCGGTTTCACGTTTCTCTCCTCCGTGCGTCTTCTTCAAAGGGAAACCGCTCGCAGAGCTTGGTTAGCTTCAGCCCCTGGAAAGCCAGGATTAATGTGGTTTTGTTACAAGGCAATTTTGCTGTATGCAAGAAACATGTTTTTGTCATCTATACTTTGACATTTAAAGTCTATTTTACATCTGTGGCATTTTTTTGAATTAAACGGTGACATTTAAATGTGTGATTCATATTCACAGTCTTAGACATTGTAAATATATTCTTCATTTATAAATGTCCTCTAATGTGTAGCGCATCGCATCTCTTCAAAACAAGATGTGTGCATGTTTATAGGAAAACATGCAACTCACAAAAGATTTCTATAAACTTTGTAATCTGGGGGTTTTCCATAGGAACAGGTAATAAAAATACCGTAATGAAATTTTTTCAGATATTAAAAACAGCGTTATTTTTTCACAAAATACAAATGCATCACATTCAAATCATGAGGGAAATTAGAAGAAATATTTTGCATGGCTGTTATTCAAGAGGAGGATCTTTTTTAATTATCCTTTCAAAATAAATACAAATACAGTACATCTCCCCTGGAAAGTTCTCAGAGTACCGCCCGTCTCCCGCTGGCTAGCTGCCTCTCTGAAAGCCTGGTGTGTTCATGCACGTGCAGAAAACACAGTGCCTCGACTTTGGGCTCGGGCTCAGGGTTTCAGGAGAGCGAGGCCAGACACTAAAGATTTGGTGTTTCTCCATCCAGCTGGAGGACAGGGGAACTATTTCTGTACCCCAGACCTGCTGTGTCCTCACATCTCGCAGAGGTTCAGCTTCACGTGGGGTTGAGGATGTGATCCCACGCGACAGCGGACCAGAAATGCCCCGTCATTCCTAGCCGTGGTTCCGCCAAAGCTGCTCAGCAGTGCCAGCCTGTCTCTCCTTCTTGCTGGCTTTTACCGCCTCCCCTGGCCCAACTCCATTGCCTAGACATCGTCTCCCCTCAGTTGGCAAGATCCTGGCTTCCTGGCAATAAATACGAATGCTGGAGAGCCAAAGTCCTGCCTCAGCAGCAGTGGTGAGAGCGGAGCCGGGGAAGCATCGCCATGCAAAGGGGCTGCAGCCAGCCCGTGCGGTGGGGCAGCGGGAAGCTCTCCTGAATCCCCCAGCACACGAGCACCAGGTGCCACCACAGCTTGTCAGGATGGTGACCGGGGAGGCGTCTGGCTGAGAGCTGAGGCCAGGGTTGGCCAGATCCACCCCTCCACAGGATCCTGGTATTGCAGCAGGATCCTCCCGGGAGAAGGTTCCTCACCTTGATAAAAGAGCTTTGGAGGAAGGAGACTCCATCGCTGGTTTTGCTGTTCTGCCCTAGTGTGAAATACTTGCATCATCTGGTTCTAGCGTCCAGTCATCTGGTCCTGGTGATTCCTTTCCCCAGGGAGTGAAGGGGCTCTTTAGTGCTTGATGATGGCTGTTATTTATAGGGTGCAAACACTCCGACTCGCAGCCTCTGTTTTGAGACGCTGAAAGGGCTGACAGCTTCAAGACCCTCCCTTATGAGAGAATATTTTCCATGGCACTTCCCAGCTCCCACGCCAGATTCTTAAAGCCATGGTCTCAAAAAACTCAGTCCTTGCCTCCTTGGACACCTTTCAGTTGCTCCCTTGGAGGAGTGGAAGTCACCCCTGCAAACAAGAGATACTCAGGCTGATGGTAAGGGCCACAGTGACATTTCTCCAACGTCAAAACTCTGTAAAGACAAATTTCAGTTAAAGCAATACTGATTTCCACAAAAGCCCAATCAGTAAAGCTCTATTTAAACATCATGTTTCATCAAGTAGTAAAGCCTGTTCAATGCAAAGAACATTTGGATGAAGAACAGTCCTCTCCCTCCACGAAAGAAAAAAAAAGGCAAAAAAAAAAAAAGGCAAAAAAAAATAAAAATAAAAAGCTGCAGGACACCATGGCCTCTATCCATTTTGGAAAACAAATAAAGGAGATGGTTTTCAAGATGTCCAAGAAGTTTCTTCTCTTGTGCTGCCACCCACTCCACTCACCAGGCGATGAAAGCCCTGCAGCCACGCGGCGCGCAGGACGCTCTCGTCTCTGTGCACGGCGCGCGCCCAGCTCCCGCGTCTCGCAGGGACGCCCCGCAGCTTCGTCTCTCCGTACTGGCAGGGCAGGAGCAGCTGGATGGGGTGCACAGGCGCACCCACAGCCCGTATTTCCATCCCTGTCTGCCTGGACTCCCATCCTCGCTCGGCACACCGCGAAACCCATCTCCAGCCCCCTCCCTCCTCTTCTCCCTCCCAGCAAGGCTCAGCAAGAAACGTTTATGGGCTTTTTTAAATCAAGTGAGGCTGTGAAACTGTGAACTTAGCTCCATTCCCTTCTTTTATGAGCATTATGCTAATACACCCCCTCCGCAAAGCTGCTCATTGTGTGGTTGGACTGCGCTCTCTAGCAGCAGATGGACCTGCCAGGGGAGCAGGGGGGCTATAAATCTTCTGCCTTTCCAGGCTTGTAATTCCCCCCCCCCCCCCAAGCGGTTCCAACAGAAGCCTTGGAAACTCGCGGCTTTGCTCCCTTCCCGCAGCTTCCCGCTCCCCTCTCGAGAACCTTCCGACGGGAGCTCTTGGAGCAAAGCTCGGCTCCTCCATCGCCTCCTGCCAAGATCCTAGTCCTGGCCGAGCCTGCACGGCAGGGAGCCCGCGAGCCAGAACGGCAGCCGGGGCCGCGGTGCGAGCGGCGCGCCGGGGCCCGCCGGCAGGGCAGGACGCGGCCCCGCGGCCCGCCGCCCCGTCCCCTCTCCCTCCCCGGCCGCCTCCGCTTGCGCACCCCGCTCCCGGCCCCCGGCCTCCCTCCGCCCCGCGGCGAGATCACGGCAGGGTCCCGCCGGGGGCCGGGGCCGGCCAGGCAGCAGCCACCGTGAAAGGCAGGTCTGTTCTGGCTAAAGGAAAATAAAGTGCAAAAAAGGCAAGAAAAAAAGAAATCGCGGGGGTACGGCGGGCAGGGGAGGAGGGTTCCTGCGGCCGCCCAGAGCCCCTCGCGGGCGCCCGGCGGCGGCAGCCCCCGACCCGAGCCCCGGCAGCCCCCGGCCGGGGCTCCCGCCTCCCGCGGCGCCTCCAGCCTGGCCCCGCCCAGCGCGGGGGGTTCCGCCTCGCCCGCGCGTTCTCCGCGGGCGCGGAAGCTGGAAAACCTCCGCGGTGCGGGGCAGGCAGGGGCGAGGTGCCCGGGGCCGGCAGGCGCCGGGGCAGCGGCGCAGCCGGAGCCTCTTCCCCCCAGGCGGGCGCTCAGCGCCGGGCACGGGGGGTCTCGGAAGGGGACGGCGGGCGCCAGGCGAGGGCAGGGGGCTTGGCACAGGGCTTGGGCCGGCGGCAGGGGCTCCCAGGGAGCCGCGAGCTTGGGCTCGCCCGCCACCGCACGTCCTCGTTGCGGCGGCAGCTTCGGACGAGCCCCGCTGCTACCCCGGCTGGTGCCAGGCGGGCTCCGGCTCCGGCTCCGTCCCGGCAGCGCTGGGGCTGCGGCGTGGGAGCCGCCTGCTCGGGGCTCGCCCGGCGGCGCCGCGGCCCCGGCCCCCTTCCCAGCCCGAGCCACGCGGGATCGCTCGGCCGCGCTTTCAGTCCGGGGCGGGGAGAGCCGAGGGGGAAAAAGGAGGACGGGGAGGCCAAAGCCCGGGGGGGGAGGGGGGGCAGGCACGAGGCCTGGGGGCCGCAGCACGGCTGTCCGGGCCGTGGGCGCTCAGGGGGGGCCGTGAACTATCCCGCACCGTTCGTGCGTGACGGCACCGCGAGGAGGGCGCGGAGCGGGCTGAGAAAGCAGCACACGAGTACACTGAACCCAGCGCCATCCTCGAGGCCCGCATCGGGAGCCTGGACGCTGCGGGCTGCGGCTAAGCCTGCTCGGAGGCGCGAGGCTGCGGCGGCCGCTGGCCGCCGCTGCCACCTCGCACAGGGTCCCGCTGCCGCCCCACTGCCCCCCGCCGCCCGCGGGGCCCACGCAGCCGTGGGGGCGGCTGGCGCCCTTCCCGTGCCCCGGCAGAGGGGCCGCGATGCCCGGGAAGGGCCCGCAGCCGGTGCCGCCCCTGGCTCTTGCGAAGGCAGCGCTCGCGGCCGGCCACGCAGGGCCGGCCCGGACCGGGGCCCCGCGTCCTGCAGCCCAGCACCGCCGGCAGCACCCGGGGCTACAACCCCACTCCGGAGCTTCAGGCATCAGAAGTTCACGGAGGGTTTGGGAGACAGATGTTGTTACAGCCTCGACCCCTTCCAGATGACCGAGACGGGCCAGGACACTGGCAGTGGGGTCATGCAGAAAAAGCACAACTTGCTTGTGCCCGACTGGTCTGTGAGCACGCCACACACCCAGCACACAGGCACATGGCACGCGTGACACCTCTTCTCCGCAATCCCCCAGCAGCCCCCCGAAAGCGAGTCCAAGACCAAGCCCGGGCCAGCAAAATGGACAGGCAGATGCGTCTTGGAGAGACGGAGCTTGTTGCAGAGAGCAGGCAAACCGACCTCTCCTGAAGCAGCTCTGCCCTTCGCCTACCTGTCCCCAGCGTGGCCATCCCTTCCTCGAGCTCTGGGGTGCAGCATGATGCCATGGCAGCAGTGGGATGGCACCAGCTCACTGGCTGAAGGCCCTCGTGCTCGCCTTCGGCTGAGCGGAGGAGAAGCAGGCAAAAACGAGCAGCTAAAACCAAATAACCCTGTTTTATTAGCAGTTAGTTCAACAGGACCTTACATTAGTGACCAGGAAACTCTGATTGCAACCCAAATGGACCGGGTTTGAAAAGGACCACATGGAGAGGCAACAGGAACGGTATAGCATCCTTCCCCCCAGCCCTCCCTCTGCCCTGGCCATCCTCTGTGCCCCGGGGATCACTAGAGTTTCATGCAAAAATAAAACGGTGGGAACTCTCGCTCCCAGAGGGGCCCCCTCCGCCACCAAGAACAAGACCGAACAACGGGAGCGGAAAAGCCTGGCGTTTCTGCCGCTCTCCCCCTCTGCAGCCCTGAATTTGCTCTCAAGCCAAGGGCAGCCTGTTGCCATCACTGCCGTGGCTCTCCACTGCTGCTCACCTCTCAGGGCATTCCTGCAGCCAGGCAGCAGGAGCAGCTGGAGGGCTCCAACCATCTTCCTCAAGAACAAGGGTCAAATGCACTGCCAGGAAGGGGCAAGTCTCCCTCAGGCCGGAGAAAGCACTTGTCCTCCCTGCCCTCCCATCTCCCTGTACCGTACCACCAGCCTGTGGCAACTGAAGGCCTTCAGCTTCTCCTGCAGCCACGCTATAGATGCCTTGGAAGTGGTTTGAGAAGCGCGCTGCATTTTGCCAGCTCTGCGTGCCCCTGCGAAGGGGAAAGGCAGCCCTTTGCCACATCCCTAGCCCAGCCGCTCAGCGCAGCTATGGGCAGGAGAGGACGAAGGGAGCCATAGGGATGGACAGCAACTGCTCAGCTGCCCCACGGCAGGGCAGGCATTAGGCTCTTTATCACTCCTACAAGGGTTCTGCAGCACTTGGCCAACAACAGCTGCTCCTTGCACAGTTCTCATCACTTCTTTTTTTCCTAATGTATGAAAATTGTTGGGCTCTTGGGCTGGAGAGCAAAGTCCCCCGTTCCACCCCCAGTCTGCCACAAAGGAATCACCCACAGGGCTGCCCTTCCCGAACCTTTGGCACACACATCCGAGCAGCTCCATCCGAAGTGAAATTTGGGCCCTTCTCCGTGTAAACTCATGACGGCTCAGCATTGGCACTGCTGCAGCACACACAGACAGGCGCTCACACCCATACACACAGGCACACACACACTCACCCTCGTGCACATGCTCTCCCAGGACAGCTAACGACGGGCGTGTTTGCAAGCCTCAGTGACGAAACACTGGCAGCAAAAACCAGAGCACGTAGTGGGGCACTAGGAGGGAGACAGGAATAGGGCTGCAGCTTCCGTACGTCACCATTACAAGTATAAAGATGTGTCTGTCTCCAGCTTGGAAGCCAGAGCAAGAAACCTTCCCATTTCCCCATTGATCTTTGTCCACTTCTTGTGTAACAAGTAAGGAGACTAAATAAAATCCTAGAGGTTTAGGTACAAATTCTGGCGCCAAACAATTCCCTGCAAAATAGAACAAAAAACCCTCCCACCCAATCCAACATTATTAAAATACTTTAGCTTTTAATATTCAAGAAGTTTGAAGTTCTTGGCATCCTTCTGACTGCCGTTATCCCAAAATCTGCCTTGTCCACAAGAGCCCGCTCTGTTCAGAGCCGGGGTCCAGAGTGCACCGGAGAGCACTGGCTGCCGAGGTTGCCAAACAGCCTCTCGGCTTTACCACAGAAAATACCACGCGTGTAAAACACTGCAACGCAGGATCAGGGGGATGGGGCGCATGTCGTCCGGGGAACTGTGCCGGGGCCAGTTCTCAGTTCAGTTCTCCTGGTTGATAGCTTTCCCATCACACTGCCCACGGACTGGGAATAAGAGGTTGAGGAGATTAAAAACAAATAAAAATGACAAAAAAAATACTGCCCAAGTCTTTAAAATAAAAAGACACTTTTTTCTCAGCTCTTGATGCTAGATTTTGGGGGAATCCAGCAAACCACTGTTACACACTGCTGTTTCCTGCTCTTGGGTTACATTGTGGGGTCACTTCAGGCTTTGGCTTTCCAACAGTTCCTTTTCTCTGCTCCAGACTAGCAAAAGTTATCCTCAAGGTGCCCAGAGCTGCTTCTCTGTCATCTGACGAGGAGGTAAAGAACTGCTCTGATGCTGCTCTCAGGCCCAGGGGAGTTAGGACCTGTGCCAGGTACAGAAACATGGAATTTGCATCAATTCCCCATTTCCCCATCAGAACAGGATGATAAATGACCTCTATGACAAGCCCAAGAATTAAAAAGGGGAAAGAATGGATTTGGGAACACATGGAGAGATCGTAGTGCCGGGACTGCAAAGTCAGGCCACAGCTCGCACAGCCTTGGGCGCAGCCGTCCCCCTCTCCGCTCAGCAGCTGCTGCGGGCTCCTCGGGGTCTCCCTCGAAGGTTGCAGCTGAGTATTGCTCAGAAACGCTCCCCTCCTCCGCGGGTTTGCTTCGGTGTCAGACAGGAGGCCTTCCTTGCAGCCTCGCTCCACTATTGCTCAGGATGGCGGCAGGCAGCAGCTACCTGGTGTTCTGCAGCTCCTCCCGCAGCCAGGTGGGCAGTGTCTGGCCCATTTTGTACAGGAGCTTGGAAAGCTCTATGTTATGGTCCCTGTAATAGTCCCGCAGGAAAGCTCGCGACTGCAACAGGAGGAGAACGGAGACCACAGTTAGTGGGTCACAGACAGCATCACTCTGGATCAGACCCTGCTGCCCGACACCTTCCCGCTCTGCAAGATGCCCAGCATGACCCTTCCCTGCTCGTTTCCACCCTGCACTGCAGCTGTTTATAGGGCATGGTACCAGCAATGCAATTGTCCCACCAGGTTTTCTGTGTACTCACATCTGAATCCATCTCAGGGTATTTCCTTCCTTTGCTTTTCCCCAAGCATTTGGTTCTCCCTCCTTCCAGAAGCTGACACCAGAATCCTTTCTTTGGATCAAACCTGTGAAACAAGACCTAACTTCACCCCTTTTGTTAATCCGAGTACAACCCACTGCAGCCTCAACCAAGACCCTTCTGCACTTCCCCACAGCATGCAGAGATGCTGTCTGACATGACCCTGCTACAGAGATGCTGCCCCTTAGTTTGCAGTATTTCAGTGCTCTAGAGCAGCATTTCTCCACCTATTTTTAATCTACAACCCAACTAACATCTCATTATTGACCAACTTGTACAACAGGTTTCATACACAATCACACAACAAGAAGCCTGACAACTTTCATTTATTACTTGCGTTTCCCTGCTATGTGGAAGCATGAGGGCCTACATGGGCTTTATTATTATTTTATGCTGCACCTTCACTCCTGGATGTTCATGGGAGCCCCACAGCACCTGGCTGCAGCCTTAGAGAGGCCATATATACAGACAAGACAGCAAGGCCAGCACAGAGATGTTGCTGTTTTTCTAGGAATTCTGAAGGCTTATGCTTTCTGTGACAGGCTTTAACATCCGAAAAGCTTAGAAAGGGATGACCATATTGAAATAGATGCATATTCTTCACTGTCATAATTAGCAAAGTGACCAAAAAGTAATGAGATGCTGCCCCAATGTGCAAAGCACCCGTATCAGCCCTCCTCCAGCTCAGCCTGAGCTGTCCCCAGAAGCAACCACCAGCCAGTCCACACTCGCTGTCCCCACAAGAGAGACATCACAACGCCCACATAGGTGCCATACTGTAAGCAGTAAGAGTATCTCTCTGCAGCAACTGCATGGGATGCCAGGGAGCCAGAGCTCAGCTCCCCACAGGTACCTACACCAAGTATGAGGCAGTATCACAAGTGGACTGAATGCACCCCTAGAACTCAGTTCTCAACTGCTGGTGCCCAGATGCTGCTCCTGCATTGCCCAGCATGACACTGCTGTCCCCACTACAGCAGAAGGATAAACAAAGTAAAGTGGGGTGTTTGTCAAATGGAAAATGGTGGCTGCAGTGCTCTGCAGCAGTCACCTGTAAGAAATGCAGCTTTATGGCTTTGGATAAACATGATCCCAGGAAAGAGCAGGCTTCCTGCAGGGACTTCTCACTGTGTCCCAGCAAGTAAAGGCTTCTTGAAGCCATAGCATTAAATCTGAATGCAGCTACCCTAGACAGCAACATAAACCTCAGCAATCAGGAGCTCCAGTTCTGGCCTCAGGCCGACACAGGTAAAATCCTAGTGTCATCAAAATCAGCGGGAGCTCTGCTACGAAATTCCAGGGAGGTACTCTTACTTCTGGTGCTGTACTGGGCAGCTCTACGCTCTTGGTTTTCCCTCATGTAAACCTGATACAAAAAAAGAGATTCCCCTCCCTGTGCTATGGGGAATGGCAGATGCTTTCCTGATTAAAGAGGAAGAAGAAGCTCTGGGAGGACTCACGCCAGGGTTTTGTGATAATCGATGAAGTTAGTCACGCCAAGGAATTTCTGGACTGTTTCCATCACTTTGGCAGGTTCTGTTCGGAGCAGTTTGCCATCCAGCACAAGGATCTGCAAGGAGCGAAGCAGAGCTGTAGGGTCCAGGCCAACCTGTCAGGTAACAGGCTAACAGGCCAGCTCCTAGCCCTAGGTCTCCTGGCACATAACATCACCTTTTCTACATCTTTTGCCATTTGAAAGCCAAATTTCCCAAAAGCCTGCACATGGTCTCCTTTTGGATACCAACAGCTAACATGCCCAGGTGTTCCCTTACACTAGGTGTTCAGGAAAAAAAAATGCAAATAAAATCCAGAGCCATGTTTCATCCAGGATTGTGTTACAGTAATTATACCAGGACCAGACAACTAACAGTCTTTAGAAGATTACATGATAGTGGAAAAACCATTCGGAGACTGGGCAGAATCAACCAACGTGGCGCACAAGCTGCCAGCAGAGCACCTACTCTCCCTGTCTGCGCAGGTCAGTGTGCCTACGATCTAGCCCTGATTTCCCTTCCAGGCAGCTCGAAGCAATGGAAAGCATTGCCTGCTATTCTTGTCCCACTCTGCTCCTCCAGTACCGTTGGACAGGGCAACTCTGAAGGCCACACGGGCACCTGAGGCCTGAGATTGGCTGGTGACAGGCAAGCCCATAGGTGCTCCCTTCACCTGCTTGGTCCAGTACTCCATGCCAACCATGCCACTCAAATCCCTCTGTGCCACCACCAAGCATGCTGAGCGTTAGGATGGGATTCATTCGACTCCCACCTGGAGCTCTGTGGACTGCCACAAGCTTCACCACACCTTTTTAATATTGCTTAGAAGAGCCCTTGTGCAACAGAGGAGGGAGTCCTGGTGGAAGGAGTTTGTGGCATCGTCACACCCTTGCACACTCCTGGCCTTACACACTGAGACCAAGACATCTTCACGCCTTGGCCATAATCAATTTCAAACTAAAAAGGCTTCCTTTTTGCACAAAATCTCCCCTCCATGCCTGCCTGAAGTACCTTTGCTCCTATCCGAAAGGTCATTAGGGTACAAGAAGAGAAGCTGCCACTGTAGCACCCTCACAGTGGACTTTGTGCCCAAGCTCCTTTCCTCCTCCTGTCCTTGCTTGGGAGAGAAGGGCTCCCTTGTGCTGCCAGTCCTATGAGTGAGGTGCCACAAGTGCTGTCCTTCATACCTGGTTGGCATGGTAGTTGTTCAGCCAGCGCTCGATGTGAGTAGCATACCAGCCTGGGACCAGGCAGCGGTTCTGCAGGGTCCGGAGTTTAGGAGCAGCCTCAAGTCCAGCTGTGATTACCTCATGGAAGGTGTATTTCAGAGCAACTGGGTCATCGTGAGCTCGCTGATGCTGTCAGACACAAGCGAGATGGGTTTGTTGCTAAGGCAGTCCAGACTGGAGGCCAGTGGGCCTAGAAATCCCAGGCTGTCCCTGAGGCACAGTTTAGCATCACAGCTCCTCAGACACCATGCCATGTGTTTGCAATTCTTATTCAGCTCATTGTCAAGAAAATGTTCCCCTCTTCCAGGGGCCACCCCAATTCCCAAACCAAGCTGACAGCAAGGGAAGCTCCTGACTCAACAGGACATGGGAGGCTGGCACTGACGCAGGGAGCCAGTGAAGCTGGGGGTGAGCCAGAGGCAGGCAGCTCACCTGATACCAGGAGTAAGCTCGATCTGCAGGGTTGATGAGGATTGTGATGACCTTGGCCTTGGAGAGCAGGGCTGCAGCCCGCCTGGGAGCCACTTCTGAGTCAAAGTAGTTGGCACTTTTTTCAAAGTAGAAGTCAGAAGTGGTATTGGACGGGATAGGGAAGAACTCCATGTACCTGTTGGGAAGGCACAGCGTAAGGCAGGCAGACGGGGACAAGGAGACATCCTTGCCATTCTCCTTTGCAAGTGACATTCTTGATCCCCTGCACCAAGCACTAAACCTCTAGCTCTGACGCATGCTGCCTAGGGCTCTGCAATCCCCTCCACCCATTCTGGACAGCCAGGCCTCACCAGATTCCCCAGGAAGGCCCAGAAGCCATGGTGTAGCCAATACACACAAGCCTGGCTTCTGCCAAGAGCAATTCTGAGTCCTGGCAAGCAGCCTTTGCTTTCAGAATGACATCTCAGGGATAAACTGTGGCAGTGCAATGGCCTGTGGGCAATGTGGCTGCCACTACAGCCAGTCTCAGCAGCACTGCAGGCATCCAGGGTAAGGTAAACTTTGTGATCACCAGATAGAGCTGGGACAGACACCAGCAAGGGGGAGAGCCCACATGGGATTCATTTCACCCCACAGTGGTCAAGTATCCCAAGCTTGTCTTCTCTTATGTTTCCAGGGAGAAATATTCCCCCTGTAACACCCCTGGAAAGCTGGATGTCCACCTTTCCCTGCTGATGACACAGCGGTGGACCCCACTTTTGACTAGACCCCAACTTTGACATCCACTGCTTAGGCCATGCCACAGAGGCATCTAATCAGGCAAAGCTGCAAGAACCAATTTTGTTTTATCACATCATAACTTCATCTACCCACTGCTACTTCTATCTTCAGTTAAAATCAGGTTCCCCTCAGCTTCCTAGTTAGGGGTCCAGAGGCTGATAGGAAACCTCACAGCAATGCTACTCCTGTTCCCAAAGGAACCGGTGTTCCCACCCAGGCAGCTCAGACCCTGTGGTGGGGAGATGCAGGCAGACCTACCAGTCAATGCCCTTGTGATAGTTGTGTCCGTTGAAGAACTGTATCTCCTCAAAGGTCTCTGAGCTGGGGTAGTTGCTGCTCAGATCTGGGTGCATCCCCAAGAAGAGATAAAGGGCAGTCGTTCCTTCAGACAGAGAGAAAGCAAGAGCTGACTTAGGACAAAACTCTTCTTGTTTTGCTTCAGGCCAGCAGGGCCATCGATAGGCTCTTTGGGGTGGGTGCAGGGGACTTGGCAGGCCTGCCAATGAGTTCATGGCACTAAGAGTGAAGGGAAGTACCTGTTTTTTGAGGCCCAATGATAAGGAGTTTTGGGAATCGGTCACAGGTCTTTTCTTTGGACCAAATGTCTTTGTGCCGCTTGTCTTCACAGGGATCCTGAAGCATAGGAGAAGAAGATTAGAGACAGGACAGCATATAAAGGACTTTGTGCCACTGCTCAGCTGCCTTGAGGCAAGAGCAGATACATAGGGAGGTCACATAAAGACTGGGCTTATTTCCAGATATATAGGACAAAACCTTTCTTGGCACAGATGGACTGCCTGCAAAAATCACAATGTGAAATACCACTGCTTACCCATAGCATCACAGGGAAACGCAGTTTGACAGGGACCTCAGGAGGTCACCTAGTCCAAAGTCCTACTCAAAGCAGGGCCAGCTATGACTTACTTCCCCCTCCCCACTCCCAAACTTCTGGGCTCCCCCCATTCCCTCCACACAAGACTCTGGCCCACAGCACACCTGCCACAGAGGGTCCTTCTCCTCAGAGAAAATCTGAAAGTATTTCTGAGCCAGCTGCACAGGTGGTAGTGTCTGCAGTTTCAAGTTGGTCCAGGAATTGAGGAAGCGGACCAGATGTTTGAAGGTGTACAAGCCCAGGCGGTCGTTGCCATAATTGGACAAATGAGTCATGAAGATGCTGATCTGAAGCAGAGAGGATGGAGCAACGGTTAGAAGACCCCTCACCCAGCAGCCATCCTGCATGTTTCACCTGACAGGGGACCCTTCAACCCTGGCTCAGCACTTTGCTTGCCTACAGTGGTGCACAGGGAGGGCTCTGCACAAGACACCCGCCGGCTCATTCCTGAGTGCCTGGGTGGCAGTACTCACAGGGTTAAGGAGCACAGTCAGGAACAGTTCACCCCCATTGATGATTTTGTCCAGCTCACTGGATCCACCAGGATATTCATTGTAGAAGATGGTGTGTGTGAAGAGGCCACAGGTTTGTCGGGGCAGTACCTGGTGGAGGGGAAAGACATGTCTGGAGTAGGTGAAGGAATCAGAGCAATGTAACAGCCACACAGCCTCCTTCAGAAATCTAGGGCTAGATCTTCTTTCTCTCAAACTAAAAATGGCCCCAAAGTCCTCCAGTCCCTTAAAGGCCAAGATCAGCTCTCCCGCCTCTCACTCAAACCTGGGTAAATGCTCTCTGATGGAGATGGGCAGATGGAGCAGATGGACAGATGGAGCAGACATGCTAAAGACTCATCACAACAACTTCCTGTGTTGCAGGACTAGCAAACACAGAGTGATACAGTACCCTCAAACCAACAGCCTCCTCCGGCCGGGGCCAGAACAGCTGAGCCATCCAGGAATGACCCATGGAGGTTTTGGTGGGGGAGACAGGAGAGAAGCATCAAAGACAAAACCTAGCCACCTACCATGATGCCATTGTGGATGAAGCCACGACGATAGCGAGCAGGTTTCAGGTGGGGGTACTCCTCTGTGCTTGTGACTTTGATCGACCAAACCTGCTTCCAAGCTTCGTACAACTGCACGTGGACGGGATACACGCCCGAGTGGTGGGGGGCCACCGCATATCCCATATCAGTGGGAATACCATGTTCCTGTGGAAAAGAGGGCAGGAAGCAGGTGACCAGAGAGATCCCAGAACCTGTGACCTCACAGCTTGATCCAGACACCCTCAGGGATGGTCTGCTCCCAACTACAGCTAGTCTCTTCATGTCTCTGGACAGCAACCAGGGCAGAGCTGTCTCTGCATATCCTTTCCTAACAGGGATTTTCTCCAGAAAGGGGAGCCCAGGACCAGATACGCTGTGTGGACACTTGCTCCTCTGCTCCACTTCAACTGTACTCATCCCTGCCATTTCTGCTTTCATCAACAAAGCAATGGCAACAAAGCTTTTTGTCAGAGAAGGTGCTGATGCATTTATATAGGAGTGTAAATTTATATCTAGAGACATGAATCAAACACCCTGGAAAGTCTGATCTGGACATCTGCCTATCTCTCCCAGCACAATTAGGTACGGTCCAATCTATCTCTTGTTAAGCACCTCCAGTTAACAGGCAATTAATTCAAGTTAGCCTGATAATCCATCTGTTAGGCCATGGATCCAATTATTAATGCTGGATCTGGCTTTATTGGGCTCGGAGGCAAGACAAGTGTGAGTAAATCAGTCACAGAACGATTTAGAGTTGATGTTGGCCATATCCAGGCTTAAAGAGGACTGATGATACCTAACCAAACTTAAAATCTATCCTTATAAAGCAAATGGGTCCCTCAATAACTTGGCCTGCAGAGGGAGCTTTAATCAGCCAGAGCTTCATAGTACAGGGCCACAGCATTTCTGATCTGGCTCTGCCACCCCGCATCAGTCAGCTTCAGTGCAGCATCGACCACAACAGGCTAACCATCGAACCTCAGGCTTGGTTAGAATCCAGCACACAAACTCTTCCTTTTGTAGAGCTGAGCGTTTAACCTCTATATCCCTCCTAACACAGCACTAGAGCAAGCAGCTTGAACCCACCCACACAATGCTGAGGATGAGTGGGCACCACTGTAGCAATACAGTGAGAGCGAGCAACATACTGACAAGGTCCTCCCTTGGACAGCACCAGGGGAACTCTCTGCCACAGGATTACAGCGGTTGGTGTGGAAATCTTTTTGTTCAGAGTACTAGCATATAAGTGCATTTTCCCACCCTAATTTTTCCACAACACAGGATTTTTCCACAACACAGCTACAAACACAGGGTGCAGAGCTCCAAGCCTCAGAAAATCCCCATTCCAAATTTATAACCAAGCAGAAAGGAGGGGGGAGGATTTCTTCAGGCCTTCCTCCTACCTGTCCTTCAAACTCCAGCCTACATACTTACACATTCTGCAGAGCAATTTACTCCAAGCATAGCCCCAAGTATGGCTTCCCTATGACATATCTCCAAGCCGTGCAGTCATCTCCTGCTGCCTCTTTGCAGGGTAACACTGGCTCATGTGAGAGGGAGGCCTCCTCTCCACATCACTCGTGCAATTCACTGCGGCCGTTCTTTAGGACATTGTCATCATTCTCCTAATCCGCGGGAGCCTCTGAGGCAGCCTCCTACGCAGGAGCTGGCAGGCAGCGAAACACGGAGAGAGGCTCCAGGGACTGCTCCTTTGAGAGGTCGTGCTGCACAGGCCCCACAGCAGCAGGACATCCCCAATTACACACGCAAAGCAGGCGAACAGGGAAGGGCACCAAGGGGATGTGACTTAACACCACCAGCTCCCTCTGCTCTGAAAAATAGCGACCATTACCTGAGTCCCCCAGGAACTAGACCTCTGTCTGAGGAGGAAAGAAACAAGCCAAGGGACTGCAGGAGGTCAGGTCATCGCCTTTGATTTCTCAGTCTGTGAAAGCCTCTATCTCCCCCATCCCTCATCCTTCCCCCGTGCCAATCAGCCCCACAGGTGGCATCTTACTCACGACAGCGAATTTCTTGTTTAAGGTCATCTGCTCCGCAAGAACCGACTGGTTGTGGAAGAGGTGAGGCTGCATGTGACTCCACATGTGCGGGAACCACCAGAACTCCCTCACGTAGGACAGCAACAGATCATCACCTTCATCCTCAGCATCAGTACCTGTGGGGTCAACCTCACCATCACCCCAAGGCAGGCAGAGCCACAGAGCTAATGCCCAGGTCAAGGGCACACGTGAACACTCCGGGCCAAGGGGAGGGTTCAGGCACTGATGGCCTGGACATCAACACGGGCTAAGCACTGTGAGGGGCTCTCTCAGAGTCCAGGAGGGTTCCTGGAAGTGAGTCACCTCGTAGAGCCTTCGCCACGCTCTCTGGCTGTTGGGCAGGCTGTTGGCTTTCCAGCACCCTTGGGCTGGCCTTAGCATTTTGCAGTCTTCTCCCCGCTCCCCAAGACTGGCCTGAATTCAAAAGCTACACAGCGCAAATCTCTCCCAAACTTCTCAAAAACTTGGAGTCACACAGTGAGACCAGGAGCATCTTTGTCCTTATCCAGGGGATGAAGCTGGAGCCCCTACTCACCCAGGCTGCCACAGGCCCTGTTATATCCACCCCTCTGCAGAGGGCAGCGGGAGCAGAAGGCATCTAATGTGGCTTGGCAGCCCACTACCTGCCAGAAGGTGAGTAACAGGCTGCTCAGGAGAGAAGGATCCCTCAGTATCTCTGACCAACTCTTCGCTGAGCTCAGGGCAGCCTCATGTCTCCCACCTTCCCTCTTGTACTTCCAAAAGGGGTAGCAATATTCACTTTACCTGCTCTGACTGCCACAGGCCTTAGAGCTAGACTGCAGACCTCGAGAGCATCAGCTGCTCTGTGGTAATGCAGAGGTAAACCCCCTCTCTGTGACTGACTGGCAGAGGAATGACGGTGTGGGTCAGTAGGTGTGACCCTGGGGAGTCAATCCACATGCCTCCACCAGCTGGTATGGCTACTGCTGACAGTTTGGGTGGGCATGAGACCAAGGGAACAGCAGGGCACAGACCTTGCCCTTGCAACAACACGTCGTATCAGTAATGGGAGTTTGGCACTAGGAAAAGGCTTTCTACCTGGGGACCCTCTTGCAGTCCCACTGTTGGTCTGTTTGAACACCAGTTCCTGCTCTAGCATCGACAATAACACACCAATGTCTCCACTGCTCACAGCAACGCAGTGGCTGTGCTGAGTCTGGTGGCAGAGATGCTTAAAATAATGCCCTCCATACCTGTGTGGAAGAATTTCCCTGAGTATCCCAGGTTGAAGGTGAAATTCGGGATGTGGGTGCGCAGCTCATTCTGAGTGTCAAACAGCGCCTGAGGCACAGGAAGAGAACACAAAAATGTTCTTGGTACACAGCAGGAGAGAGCTTCTGCCAACAGGCCTGCAGCAAAAGCACATGCCAGCACTAGGAGAGCCCATGAGACTTTCAGAGAGGGCTGCTGCAGCAACATCCCAGGGAAGGGGTTCCCACTGCCAGAGGACGCTCTGAGGGCAGGAGAAGTCACGTCTGGAGTAAGGAGCACGTTGGACCATGCACAATCTCCCAGTCTTTGCCCCAGCCCCATGCATCCTCTACCCATTCAGTCAGGACGTAACAGCAGTACCTTGACATCTTCCACCTTCATGCGAGTGCCTTCCTTGCCCACAAAGATGTCATCAATGTCCACCAGGATGTAGCGGTCAAGGGGCAGGGAGAGCCTCTTGCCCGTTAGGAAGGAGACAGAGTCCACAAAGATCAGTTTGTGCAGCCAGAAGTTAAGATTGTTGCCAAAAAGCACCCTCTGGATGCCATCGTGAAGACCAAGGTCTTGCATCACTGTTGTGTGTAGTGCTGCATCCACGCTCATGTGCGGTATCGACTCTGCTGACTTGGTCTTAGCCAGGAGGACTGGCTCGTAGGTGGAGTGGTTGGACTGGAAGACTGTCCAGTCCTCCCCTGGGAGCACTCCCTTCTCCACCTCGCTGGGGCGCGTGATGTACAGGAGCGGTGACTTGGGGTTGATGCTGCAGTCCTTCAGCGCAAGGTTGGAGTGGAGAAAAAGGGGGAAGCCCTTCAGCTGAGCACTCAGCAGGCTGTTCTCATTGGCCTGCAAGGGGAGAAATATAGACTAAATCAGGAGGACCAGAGGCAGGGAGAGATGCCATGAACAAAGGACAAGGGAAGAAATAAGAAGGTGGTATTTAAAGACACACTGAGGGCTGTGCAGGTTTTCTGTTCATGCCTCCTGGCTCACCTCCCACTGCTGTGCTCAGACAGCCCCATCATGTGGCCTGGCTGCTCAGGAACACCATAACCCAGGCAGGGGCTCACCAGAGGGGGAATCAGAAATACACAAGTCAGGGAAGAGGCAGCTCATCACTTCCTCCAGAAGAGCTCTTGCCCTGGCCCAGCTGTGCAGCTCTCATTCCATGCTCTGGAGTGCCAAGTTCCCTCCCCTCTTCCTCTCCCAAATATGCCAGCCTCCCCCACCCGCAGCCATCTGCAAATCCTGCATTATTCATTCCATCTGCAACAACTTAACATGGGAGCTTCCCCCAGCTCCCTTGCCAGAGCACAGAGGCATCAGCACTCTGGGTCTTTCCTAAAAGACCACCATTCCAGATGCTCCCCTTGGCCAGTGGTTCCTGAAAGCCAGCAGACTTTTTATACATCTGGATGTGGGCAGACATTCATACTTACTCACATCCAATGTGCAAAGGTCAACTGGGCTGCAAACCCTGGGAAGGGAAAGGGCAGGCAGAACGGTTCAGTCAAAAAAAAAAAAAAAAGAAAAAAAGAAAGAAAGAAAAAAAAAACACCCTCAGCCATTTCTGAAAGCCTAAACTGGGTGCAGATGCTGCTTCGCAGGGATCCTGCATCACAGCTCTCATGGGAAACAGCAGGAGACTACAGCAACTCTACAGGTCACCTTTCCCAACCCACAACTCGCCAACAAGCCGACAGCCCCCACAGCCAGCTTAGGACAGGATGACAGGCAGTGGAGGGCTTGGTAGCCAAGCAGGCAATGCAGCTCCCACCTCTCCCACCTGCGGACTGGCCACCTGCTGCAACGAGCTCCAGAGAGGAGCTTTGGTGCTGCTCTACCCGGGCAGCCCTCGTTGCGTGCTCTCCTCGTCTGGCAGGAGGGGACATGCCACGTGTCTGCGGGGAGCAGCCTGTCCAGCAGCTCAGAGGTGCCCCAGGCATTTCCTCGCGTGCCAGCCCGAAGCCTCCGTCAGAGCCCTTGCGCCCGCATACGTGGGCCCCCGCTCCCCTGGGCCACAAGGCCTTTCAGAAACAGCTGCAGAGGCTGGGTGGGGGCCAGCGGCCGCGCCGCCAAGCCTCCCTGCTTTGCTGGCAAGTTTCGGAGGCGAGAGCGGGTCCCGTAAGCCCTGCTGCTGGCTCACAGCTGCCGGCGCAGCGCTCCCAGGCCAGCTGTGGGGTCCCAGCCCCCTCCCCATCCGTTTCTGCGCTCCCTGCTCTATCTCCCCAGTCAGGACTGGAAGTATTTCATGCAATATAGATTTATGATCCTGCAAAGGGACAATTCTGGGCTGACCTTGTCCCTATGTCAACGCCTGCAGTCATGTGGGCTCCCATCAGAAGCCTCTTGTTTACAGCCAGCCTTGCTTGGCCCCTCTACCAGCTCCAGCACTAAGCGAACCCCAGCGAGGGTCATTGCTGCAAAACGGGAAATTAAAAATAACTGGACTGAGCACACTGATTCTGTGCCGTTTGCTCCAGAGTCCTGCTGGGGTGCAAAGTCACACAGAGCAGCACACACTAGGGGCAGGAAATAGAGGGACCAGATGAAAAAAGTTTAAAGACACACTGAGCGCTGCGCTTCCAAAGCGCCACCGTGCCCAGCAGGAATACAGCCATGCCCCAGAAGCCCAAATGCAATGGCCTTTTGGAAAGCAAACTCCTCATGGAGAAGCGAGTGCCAAGGCATTTGAGGCCCACATCGCCAAGAGGAAGGATGGACACCTCCAGCCTCTGGGGCACAAAGTGCCCAGCACAGCCTCCTCCTGCCCGTGGCCCCGACAGGATCTCCTGAGCTGTGCTGGCACTGAGCCCCTGCGGGTGTGCACGCAGGACCCCAACACCTTGGGGCCTTTACGGCTTCTGTCTGCCACCAACCCAGCAGTGTCGGCGGCAGCTTCTTCCCTCAGGCAGGCAGGAGACCGCGCAAACCACCCTAGACGCTAGCTGAATACCCAAGCCCTGCAAGCACTTCCTTCTCGCCACAGGGGCGAGTTTGTTTGCGTAGAAACAAACCCACCCTCTCTATGAGGGGAAGACACCCACACCATTGCAGGGATCAGTTCACCCTTGCGCTCCAGCACAGCTTCTGGCCCCGTACCTTGAAGAACCCGATGATGCCCACGCCGTACTCCACGCAGTACTTGTCCAGCAGCTCACGGTTCCAGGCATCCAGGTTGACGTATTTGAGGATGTTTTCGTAAATGATGAGTGCAAAGCGTCCCCGGTCCTTGTCTGTCAGCGTGGGCATGTCCCCTTTCCCTGGGGCAATTTCTGTCCTGTATTTGAAGCGGCTCGACTCCAAAATGGCCACAATCTCTTGGCCCAGCTGAGAGTAGAGGCTTTCCACAAACACCAGCACCAAGGGGTCCGTGCGGGAAGAATCAGCCACCTTGATGGCCTTCAATGGAAGCAAGCGGGAGGGAGCAACCTTGGGTTCATCACAGTCTGGCCCTGGCACATCCCCAGAGGGCTCCAAGCTCCTTTTCCACCCATATAAATAATACGCAGAGACAAAAACACTGAGCAGGCAGAAGGCAAAGAGCAGGAGTAGCACAACCTGTGGAGATACCTGTCGGATACTCCTCCGGACCCTTGACAGCACAGTCATCCTTGCATCCGCAGAGCAAATCCAGGCCCCTTTCCCTCACCCACTCCCCTCCCCTTTCAAACCCCAGGGGAGGGGAATTAAAAAAAAAAGTAAAAGAAAATTGAATAATAATATTAATAATAAATTAAAATACTAGCAGGCCACATGTGCACGTGCAAGCTCTCTCCCCTCTGACAGTCCAGTGTCCCTCGCCGTCTGCTTCATGTCACCATGGCAAATCCATTGAGAGTCCCCCTTTAGAGCCGAAATCCCTGCAGCAGCATCCCAGGATCAGCACCATGGCCTCAGAGGGGCGAGGGGATGGAGGGCGGCAGCGGCGGCACAGCTCTCAGTGGGCACGTGGGCATGGCAGCTCTCCGGGGTGCCTCAGTCCTGCAACACTGCTTCGTGCCCTGCAAGAGAGAGAAGGGCTTGTGAGCACAGGAGTGATCCCGGATGGAGGGTTTGCTTTGATATCTCAACGCTCTGAACACTGATGCCGTGTAGCTCTGCAGCTTTTATTTATGCAAGTGCAATCACTCTAGCAGATCCCTTAGTGAGCTCGCTTGCGTGCCAGGACTTGCAACGAGAGCGCCTCGAGCTTCCGGCACTGCTGAGAACAAGGCAGGGAGTGCCTGTGTGTGCACACGTGCCAGGACACCCCAGCTTCAGGGAGCCCAAGGCAGAGTATCACCACTGGGGTCTTAGTCGGGATGCCAGCGCTTTGTGCGAGTCCCCATCCCTCCACAACACGGCTGAGCCCTTCTAACAAACGGCTGCTGCCAGGGAAGTCCCACTCCTGCCTTCCCCGTTACAAGTGTGCAGCCCACACCCTTTTATTTTGCATGGGCTCCAGCGCTCATCTGATTCCTCATCAAGTACACTGAACTCACAAAATATCCGCTTTCTCCCCCGCCTTTTTGCTGGGCTCATTTCCTCCGAGTTGAGCAGGCTCAGCAGGGTATCCAGTGAGAGCCAGATCGCTGCAAGGAAAGAGGTAGGAGCGTGCAGCGGCAGGAGCAACTGGGTGAGCCTTTCAGCAACTGCAAGGCACAGGATTGGCCCTGCCTGGCTTGCAGAACCCCCCGAGCCCCACGGGAAACCAACAGCCTCCCAACGGGCCAGGGTGCCACGGAGCCCCTGAGCAATCTGCACAGTGCACTGAGCAGTGCTGCACCACATGTGGACGGCACGTGGGGCTGGGTGGCTTTATGTGGGGGGCAGCAGCAACAGGCCAGCTCCCAGCTCCCCTTCCTGCCTCCCTGCGTGGCCTGGCAAAACTGCTGCTAGGCACTGTATTTTGAGGGGGTTTTGGAAGGGAAGAGACTGAGGCTGGAGATCCCATGGTAGGAGGAAGCAGGAGGCTGGAAGTGAGGGGATGGGGGACTTCGAGCACAGCACAAGGACCTATGAACCTGCTGTCACCCGTCCTTGCAAGAGCAGTGCACAACCCAGGAGAGCAAAGCGTGGGGGGCTGCTGACAGCCAAACCCACTCCAAGCAGGCCACAGAGCAAGACCAGCCCGCAGAGCCGCCGACAGAGGAGCCCCCAGCCTCGCACTCCCCGCAAAGGCAGGCGGTCTCGACAGACGCTGGACTGCTCACCTCCGCCTAGCGCAGGATGCAGCGGAGCCTTTGCTCCAGACCACATCTCACTTTCAGTCCAGCCTCAGGGTGTCTCAGCAATCTTTCCCGAGACGCTAGAGACCCACAATATACAGATGTGGCTACTGAGGCTAAATGCAGCCCTGAAACCCTTGCTGCCCGTGTACTGCTGTGCAAGGGCACAGGGCAGTCCCCAGGGCAAATGCCGCAACAGGAGCCTTGTCCCATACCAAGCAGCCCCTCTGGCCTGCGGGGGCACCGCTATCCTCCTGCCCCAGCATGGCAAACAGTGTTCCCATCTCTGCAGAATCACTATATTATTTAAAAGTCTCACAGTCATTAAAGGCACAGACAAAAGTAGAGCGAGACAAATACTTCAGGCCAGACTGCAATCTCATTTACACCAGGCGAAGCGCTGAAACAAAAGGGAAGCTTTCCAAATTTACTCCCACGCTGCCAAGAGCAGCATCTGGCCAGAACCCCTTCACAGGGAGACACTGATTTATCTGATAACAGAGGCACGTTCCGAGTAGTGAGGGGTTTCTAGGATGCTGGGGGAAGCACGGCTTCCCTGCACATCTCAGAAGTGCCGTCCCCTGCAAAGGCCCTCCGGCAACCCGGGATAAACAATCCGGCGGATATGCACGGTCGCAGGGGAGGGATGCGGGCAGCCGGCCAGCTGGCAGCCATGAGGCCGAGCCATGGGCCAAGGGGGGAAATTCCAGCCAAGGTCACTGAGACAAAGCCTTCCTCGGAGGGAAAGGCCAAGGCAAGCGAGAGCGTCCACGTGGAGCCTTGGGAATTTTTTTCTTCCCCTCTTGAAAGGCCCACCGAAAGAAAAGAAAAAACTTGCATGGAGGTGAAGCCGTGAGGGAGGGGAATATTGATAAAATCAGTGCATTAAAAAAAATAAACAAATAAGGACTCTCTCTTCCTGCAAATCTGGCTAATCTCCCCACGGGCAGCAAGGGAGGGAGCACGTTTGTGGGGGCTCACTGCCCCCAGTGCGGGGGCTCACGGCACAGTCTCCAAACCCGCGGCAGAAATCCCTGCTCCTCGCTGGGAAAACACCTCTGCAGAGAGGTCTGCGCCCTGCTAGGGGCGCCGGAGGCTGGCGGAGCCGCCGCAGCGGGGAGCCGCCGGCTCGCAGCGCGCTGAGCGCGCCGGCTGGCCAGGGGGTTCGGGCTGCCTCGCCTCTGCTTTGGGGGAAGGGGTTTGTGCAAGCGAAGCATTAAACAGGGTTGGGGGAGGGATAAAAATAGAGCGCCGGCGCTATCCCGGCCGCAGCAGCCGTACGGGAGAGCACCGCCGCTCCCCCCGGCCCGGCCCGCGGCTCAGAGCTGCCCAGAGACAGCCCGAAAGGGCAGCCCGGCCCCCTCGCATTTCGCACCTTAGCGGGGGTCCGGGCTATTCATAGCTCCTCGTGACTCCCGCTGGCACGGCCTCGCAGGCCCTTCCCGAAGCACCGGCCCCGCTCCGCAATCCAGCCCGGCCTCTGCCCGCCGCAGCCTCCGCGCCGGCCGGCTGCCCCCCGCGCACAGAGAGGGCCGCGGGGCCACCCGGGCGCTGCGCGGCCGGAGAGCGCAACGGAGGCTCCCGGCGCGCGGCGCGGCCGCCGAGGGGCCGCGCGAGCCGCCGGCCGCCGCACAAACGGGATCCGGGCCGTAACGCAGTTAAACTCTGTTGGCAGAAAAGTAACGTGGATTACACACTGCGACTGTGCGGAGTAATCCTGTCACTGCTGCCCTCGCCCGCCTCGAGCGGGGCCCGCTCGGAGCCCCGCGTCCTGCTTCCCAAGCCTCCCGGCGGCCTTCGCCCGGCCCCTCGTCACCCCGCTCCTGGGGACGGGCCCTCTTTCCCCTTCACCCCAGCCGGCCCTCGGAGGGACACCGGCCCCCAGGGCAACGATCCTGCCCTCGTGCAGCCAGAAGTCAAACTCAACGGCCGTCTCTGCAGCAGCAGCAAGACCTGCTCCTGGCTGGGCCAGGAGACGGGAGCAGCTGGTGCCTTCTTGTAATCTATTTTTTTTTAGTTTTTACAGGTCAGCGATCCCCAGCTGAGGACAAGAGAGGATGCACCTTTGCTCTTTGGCCGAGGGAGAAAGGGCAGCTCGAGGCTTTCCTCCTCAGCGTGGGACTCACCACCCTCGTTTTTTCCTGCCTTGCTGCATTGCATTGCTTTCCCGACCTACGTGTTGCAGGAATATTTAACCCATCTCAGTGACGCATACTTCAGATAACTGACCTTCCAAGGCAGCGCACCCTGGCCCCCTTAGGGGACAGCAGGCTCCACTTATCCAAGACTGGGCTCTCACTTTGCTCGGCCCTGATTGCTCTTCCCTTGATTCTTTATATCTCCCCTCCACTGTGTCATTCAACATGTCGCCTCAACAGGGCCAGGCCCCAGCCAACACCCCTCTTGGATATTTGACCTCTCGAGGATGGCATTCCAGGTGGGAATCTGGGGCAGCACAGTTTTCCAGGTCTCTCTTGCAGCCCAAGTGACACAAAAACACAGGGGCAGTCCAAGCACAGCACGGCACACACGCAGCACACTGCTCTTGCAGAAAATCCAGCATCTGCTAGGACTCCTGTACCTAGGAGGACTGCCTCCAAAACCGAGCAAAAAGCATGCAGTAATTTGTGATGAGCACTCACAAATAGCTGTAAAAGCTTACAAAGAAAAATAAAGTGAGAAGGTTTGTACATGTATTAGGGAAACTCTTAGAAGAAACAGTGGCATGACAACTCACTCCGCAGAAGACAGGCTCTGCCCGTGCGCAGCCAGTCGAGGGTGCGTCATGCCATCAGAGACTGTGAGCCAGTGCTGACACCAGCAGTTGGATGCCGTCTCCTTGCTGTCGGTGCCAGCGGGTTTATACCTCCCCTCAGATGCCTCCTGCCATGTTTCAGCAGTCTAGGATTCATGCCAGACCCAAGCATCCTCTAGCAGCTGCTGCACAGGTCTCCTGCCCCAGCTTTTCTTGTTCACTGGGAGAAGAGCCCTGGAGCACACCAAGGCCAGTGTCCTGCTTCCTGGTAGGCACAGGAAGCACAAGCACTGCTGGAATCCCTCAGGCAGTTGAGTCCCTACAGTTAGTGACACCCTCACATGGACCAACACTAGTGAGCAGACAGGTGATACCCTCAGCTGCCCAAGCCCCAGCTGCCAAGTATATCACATCTCACGGGAACCAGAGCTGCCCTGAACTGAAAGGTTCAGAGAAAAGACCAGCAATAAGAGCTGCCCGAGGTTACGTTTCTCCCCTTGTGCCTCTGTTGTAGGCCCTGCAGAGCTTGTTGCACTTCATTTAATGCCAGGGAATCCCTTTCTGCTCTGCAGTGCCTCCCAAACCACTCCTCTAAACCAAAGCTCCTCACAAATGATGACTCTGTCCCCAGGTGGGGATGAGGCAAATTGGCAAAGGGAAGCGAGTGGGAGAATTGCTTCTCCAATGCACAGTTGGCTGCAATTGCCCCACGAAAAACGGCTGCCAAGTATTTCCCACAAGGACATGTGCCAGGCAGGCCCCAGTGACCCTCTTCTTGATAACAAACAGCCTAGCAGCTTCCTTGCTTCCTTCAAAGAAGGAGAGGCTGGACACAACCTCAGGCAACCTTCCTGCCAGCTCACTGCAAACCCTCCTATCCATCCCTGCTGGCACTTGCATCATGGAGAGGGGAAGCAACAGCTCTCAGCAAATTCCTCTGCAGAAACATGCACTAATAACACACTTAAAATCTCCACAGTATTCACCAGACCTTTTTTTAACCATTAAATGCCCTTAAATAAGAAGCACATGGGGACTTCGCTTTTATAGCTGTGTGCGCACAGAGAGGCTCTCTTCGTGATTATCTGTCCCTAAGGAAAGGAAGAGCCAAGAACACTTCACGAAGCATCACATCCTGGATATGCCATCCCATTCCTCCTCAACTTCTTTCATCAGTTAAGACGGTAATGCTTGCAGACCCACCCTCCTTCCTGCACGGCAGTCACAAGCCCTCGGCACTGACATCCGAGTTCCCATAGTTACAGGCGGGGAAGTGACAGCCAGCAGATTTAACGTCAGTGCATGGAAAGTCAGGAATGGAGATGGCTGCTGACAGGCAAGATTACACATCTATCTTCAAACCACCTGCAGCAGAGACACACGACAGACGTAGACATGGAAGGAACGGGGCCCTACAGTTGTATCACCTTCTGTTTCCAAGTGGCTTTGTTATCCATCTTGTTTTAAGAACTTATAATTATGGTTCTGTGCAGTACATAATAATCAGGCCTTGGTTTGTTAAAATAAAGGTTTAATTCCTAGTTGGAATTTTCCACCTCTTTGCTACACACACGAGTTGGCTACTTGATGGCCCTCATGCAAGATGACCTACAAAAGCCCTGAGGTTTCTAAGTGTCCGTCCACAAAGGTCCAGCCAGCACGGCACAAGTAACTCCAGCCAGAGTAGTTTGGGTGATTGGTTTCTTGCCCAAGGGCATGGCCAGGAAAGGAGCAGGCACAACCTCAAACGCGGTCCAGCTTGCGCCACTGGTTCCTGTGGACACGGCCTGGGAAGCTCCCAGCCCCCGTATCAGGGTCAACCCAAGCGAGCCCCAGTACAGGCAGAGACTGCAGCAAGAAGGTGCCCAAAAAATCAAACCGGCAAGCAAGAGCTTTCCTGCATTGGAGTCACTGCATCTCCTTCTGGAAACCATCCCTGGGGTCTCTTGCACAAAACCCAAGAGCAGCCAGGTGCTCTGACCCAGGTGCCAGCGGCACCACAAAGCAGTGCAATAAGCAGCAGCATGGGCTTACCGAGTCACAGATGTTCCTTCTCACCCTCTGTCCTGCCCCAACCCTCCATCTCTCTCTCTTCTGGGCAGATGTTGTCTTTCAGTGGGCCTCTTCGTGTCCATGCGTGCCACGTGCTGACTCCTTCCTCAGCACAGCCTTGCTCACTGCCAGTGCAGATTGGCTCGCTCCGCTCTGCGCCTGCTCAGGCTGCAATCTCCTGCACACTTCATCAAGCCAACCCCAATCCTTCCCAAATCCAATCCCCAGAGAGAGCATCTCCGGGCAAACACAGGACTCCGAATGCCTCTCATACGCACAGCCCGCACCTCCCTTTCTCCCACCACTACGTACATGGCCAGCCTTTGGCAGGTCTAAGTGATGTGCGCCAGGCACAGAGCAGCTTGTCGACTGGTTTTTCACTCACCCCTTTGCCCATAAGATAACTGTCAGGTTGATGTGCCACTCTTCTCACCCCAAAAACTTTCCACCAGTGCTAAAAATAGCTAGTGAGGCTTCACTCTTTAATTTTTTCTCAATTTCAATCCTCCTCTGCCCCCAGGGAGGGAAGCTGCCACATAGTTAAAGCGTTAACGCAACTCTTTCCCGGGCAGCATGCCAGCACAGCAGCAAGGTGCCTGCAGGACCCTCGGAGCAGCCAGGTGTACAGCCGGGACCCGAGGGAGACGGGCGTCCCACCCCAGCGCAGGCCTGCTCCAGCCCCAGAAACCAGCTGTGGAGGCTCAAAACATCCAGGAATCCTGCTCTACTGGTTCGCTGCAAGGGCAAAACGCAGCTTCACTTCTCTGCTGGCGGCAGGAACAGGAGCTGCAACACAGGCAGAACAACGAGGATTCCAGGACGATGCTGTGGGGTGGGGATGCTGCCGCTCAGGGTTTTCCGTGCACGAGCAGGCCCTGGAGAGCAAGGGAGCCCGTTTCCACCTCCCTGATGGGCTGCAGGCAGGTGGCATCCATTACAACCCAGGAAGGAGGGCAAGAGACAGCATCAGCGCACACACAATCCCTTTGGATCAATAAAGCCACTCGCTGGACCCTTCCTACGGTCATCGGGTGCAAGCCAGGGCAACCAGATCGCTTCTAGCCAGCCTGCACCACTTCCAGACAAGCCCCCCAACCCACGAGCAGTGGTCCGATAGCTGATAGCTACACCTGTGAGAAGGAAGGTACACCAAAGCCCTGGGGGTGGCGAGTGCTTTGCCACCGGTGAACAAGCGCAGGACACACCATAAAATGTAAAGGGAGAACATTTTTAAACAAACCAAAACAAAAAAACAAACACACACCTTTGCGGCCAGGATTTATTTCTGCTGTTTCTTATAACCACCTGAAATACATAAAAGATCATGAGGATCCAAAGCTGAGAACAGTCTCGGTTATGCATCTGAGAGTGCAGGACAGTCAGTTCCCAATGCAAGTATAGGCTTAGACCCAAGAGCACTGAACAGAACAAGTTCTAAGACCCACAATTTTTCTGTTATTTCTAAATCAAAAAGGGAAATGATGATAAAATGGAAGGAAAAAAAAAACATAGGACCTGGCAAGGTGACAGCAGGAGTCAAACTTCCTTTAACCTGATTTTTAGAAGCTGCTCAGGTGGCTTTTAAAACCAGAGTGGTTATTTAAAAGACACCTGCTGGAAATTGCAGTCCCAGCGCTACATCCGGACATCAAGCCCCCAGAAACACCTTATTTTACAAACAGCTGGGGATGTCTGCAAGGCACTGTAATACAGACCAGCAGCATCAACCAGAGCTGCATTTAAAAGACCACAGGAGAAAGAGCCCCTAAAAGAGCCATTTTCCCTTGATTTCTGAGAAAACATCTATCCCACCTTCTCTCAGAAAAATCCCTCCAAGCTCAGAGAAGATCCTGCTTTGCCCTGCAGCCTGCCAGCCTTGTCATGCTACTGAGCTCACGCCTGCAGCTGAACCTGCCGGTCTGACAAACCCACCTCCGTTCACCATACAGATCTGAGTGCAGGAAAATCTCTTGCCTTTCCAGTCTCAAAGACAGTGCAAGCAAAGCTTTTGAAATGCAGTTGATTTTTTTTTCCCCTGGGGCGATTACAAAGTAAAGTACGAAAAAGGTGGCTTATGAAAAAGAAAGGGTGCAGGTGCAGGAGGAGTGGAACAAAAAAAAAAGAAGTTTCCACGAGGAAGTGCACTGCATGCTGCCCTGACTCGGTTTCCAGCCGTACGGCGCTCCATCACTAGACTTAGTGTGAGCACTCTTAATCTGGGAGCCCTGACAAACAGAATTAGTATCAGAGCAGCTTCCCCGGCAAGCCCTGCCCCACGTGGCCATGCCGCCCTGCCTGCCAGCCCGCCGGCTGTCAGGGGGAAACCCAGCCATGCAAACCTCGCTCCCTCCATCCCTCCAGCCGCCCCTCATGGCAGAGCGAGTCTGCTTCCCAGAGGGCTGCGCGCAAGGGAGGCCCAGGACAGGGTGACTTGCTGCACTGGGGGTGCAAGGGGCAAAAGGGACCATCATGCTCACCTCCGAGTACCAGCAGCTCCCTTCCTGCCCGGCTCCATGCACAGCATCCCTGCAGAGACACATCAGCCTTGGAGCAGCTGCAGCTCTGCAGGGAAGACCTTGGGGAGCAAAGAAAGCAGTGCAAATGCTACAGGAGACTGGAGACTGTCAACCCAAGCCGTGCTAGCAGCACTCCACCAGAGCCAGCTGAGCCCTCGCTCCCTGGGTGGACAGAGCCTGCAGGGAGCACAACTTGGCACTGCGAGGCCAGCGAAGCCACAGCCCTGGGAGCGCAGTGAGGACACCTTCACCCTCCCCTGTATCTCTGCAGGGATACAGATTGACTTCATCTTTCCAAGAGCTCTTACACACCCTGTAACAATATCCCCTATGCAAAAACCCCAAGAGGACCTTGGCACGTATCAGTTCAAAATCGAAGACCTGGAGCCAGCCCCGACTCCACTTAGATCCAAACCTGCCAGAAACCATTTCTGGCAGGGCTCGGCTGGCCCAGGCAGACTGGCAGGCACGAAGAGCCTGACCGCACCGCAAGTCTTGCAGGGTTGCAGGCATTTATCCAGCAGTGCTGACAGCAGCATCTCTGTGGCACAGGCAGGGCAGCCAGTTAAAAAACCAAAGGGGAACCGCACGCTAACTCCCCACAGCTCAATCTGTGCCACAAAAGGGAAGCTGGGGCACAGCCACCCTGCCCCGGCCTCACCAGCCCTGTGCTAGCAAGAATAAACCTGCAGAGGCAAGAGCTTTGATTGCAAGAAGGGCATTACTGCAAAGACGCAGAGAGGCAAATTTAATCCACAAATGTCTCAAGTACCCAATTTCAGCCAGTCTTGCTGCGAGCTCCATGCCACCTCACTACCGTTTTACTGTCTGCAATTAAAATCCAACATAGTTGGAGGGGAAGAGGAAAACAGTTAAAGACTTTTCCAAAATCCACTGTCCTTGCGTTCTGGAGCCTGTGGTTTTCAGCTACTCGGACTTACCAGTCAGCAGAGCCCTGCGAAGGTCACTGGCCTGGGGAAGGCAGGAAGAGAGAACAGAGACACGCTGCAGCCCCGGAGCTCAGCGGCAGCACTGCCTGGAGGCCGGGGCAGCGAGGCTGAGCGCCTGCTCCTTGCCAGCTCCCTGGCATTACTGCACTGCCACTCAACGCAGCGAGGCAGAGGCAGGCACGGGCCAGCCAGAGGAACCTGCACTGAGTTTAAGGCAGGAGCAGCATCTGAGCAGAGTCTGGGACATCAAGGAAGGATCCGTGCAGCAGGCAGAAATGCTGCTGCATGGCCTTGACAACCAGGCAAGCAGGTGAATTTTAATAAGTTCGCTCAGCACGCGCCTGACTTTCGAACGGCCCATTCAAACGCATGTTGGGCCTCCAGTGATGACTGCCCAACGTCACCCCTGCTTCCCCAGTGCTGCACAAACACAGCCATCCTCACAGCCCTGCAGCCATCCTCTCCCAGCTCTGAACACTCCCCAGGGAACTGCGGTACTATGGCAGGAGAAACACTGCATCGTCACTCACCATCCACCCAGCTCCCTGGGCTCTCCCCAAACCAAACTCTCCAAGCTGTCTGCCTCCTTGTACCAACACATGCTCCTGCTTCCATGCCTTTCTGCTCCAGCCAGTAGGGTACCTGCAGCACCAGCAGCTCTGGGGTAGGGAGGTGAAACATTGCCTGCATTAATTGGCCACTTGGGATTTGTTTATTCTTCTCTCTCAGAACAAAAAGAGGAGAAACACTATTAGAAAAGGACTAGGGGAGGGAGTAACTCCCCCAAAGCAGGCTGGCTGCCCCAGCAGGCTTGGAGAGCTGCTGGTCTCTCCCAGCTGGAAGGGCCAGGGAGGCACCAGAGGGGATGGAGAGGGGATGAAGTATCTCTGTTACCACCCTGCAGTGCTTTCCTTTTAACCTCCAAAGGGATTCTTTTAGGGTGTAATGAGAGGATTAAATACAAACAAGGTAGTGCAAATGAATCCAGAGGGCTGATCAAACTCAGCAGACAACCCAGGCACCGTATGCTTTACCAGGGCCACAACAGGCCTAGCCGCAGGTGGAAGCCGTGCTTTGCAACGCCTCCTGCCAAAGGAAGGAACTGTCCGGACACCACAGCCCAGGGATAGGATAAGAGTTCAGAAAAAGGGGCATTACGTGGCCAAGAGGAGTTGGATGTTGAAATCACTCCCAGGTCTTCCTTGCACAGCTTTTAAAAGGGCTGAGGGAGGGAGCCAGTGTCGACCTTCCCGCTGGGCAGACCCCGAGACCTGCTCCCCACAGCACAAGCAAGGCCCTGCGCCCCCACCCCACACGATGCCAATAAAACAGACATTGACAATCAGTTCAGAGAGATGTGTTTGCCCCAGAGCCCTGTCCCACACACCGGGACCAGCTCCTCTCATGTCACTGCACACGCCTGCCTCCTTCAGAAGAGGCACCCTTGGGCACCGTCACCCCTCACACCCCATGTCATCTCCCATCTTCACGGTGACAGTCCCATTCCGCTAGCTCCAAACACAGGAGGAGGAAAGTAACAGCATCCCACTCTTACTTCTCCCCTAAAAGCAAGGTCCCTGCTACCAGGCATCCCAGACAGAAGCCCCTTGTGGCCTCCCCAGAGCTGCAGGCCCAGTTGCCTTTGGCATCACAGCATTTTGCTGGCAGTTATTCAGATAAGGGAAGAGTCCTGACTCAGTTTCCGTGCTATTCCACACACGTCCTATTCTTTGCCCTATCAGCTGTGAGGTCTAGAAGAGATTAGGGAAGTCTGTCTCAACTGGCAGAGAGGACAGGGGAAAGACAGAATGACAAAAGCTGAAACTTGTCAAGTAGCAGCAGTGTAATGGGGAGAAGAGGGAGCTGTGAGTAGAGATGATTCTGCTTCTTTGGTCACTGTGGACCAAGCACAGAAATGTGACGCCCTGGCCTTTACACATCCTTCCAAGACACTCGGAGACCAGCAGACAGGGTCAGAGACGGTCACAGAGGTGATGAAGTTAAGCAGCACTTTAACAGTGTACATCTGCAGGGCTCAATCTCTCCATGACGGAGAGGGTTTGAGATGGGGACGTGAGCCAGGCTCTGCAGAAGGACGGCTACGCCATGTCCTGACACTCATCCCGCAACACTGTGTCCACCGGGGGCGTCCAGCCGCACCGCCACTGCTAGATAATCACCCCACATCTCCACAAGTCAATCTCCCCACGTAAGCAAGCCCTCAGGGTTAAGCCTGGATGGAGTAGGATTTAGAGGCACGATGTTAAATTGCATTGCTTAGCTCAGCGATTCGTGAACACTTCTGCTTGCTCAAACACCTCTCTTTGCATAACCAGGATCACAACCTCCCTCAAGGCGATGGCCATGGAAGAGGAAGCCACAGGCTCAGCGTGATCAACCCCACACTTCCTAGAGCTCAGCTCAAAACCCCTACAAGTTAACTCAGACGGGTTCTCATGCGTGAATGCACCCATTTCAAATTCAATGACAAAAGGCTAATGACAGATCTTACCCAGACCCCAACTAAACAGCTTGATTTGCCTGCATTTGCCAACGCATCTGAATTTTCAGGTAAGACACAGCAGCTAAACTTGGCCAACCTGCGACCTCCATCCCCAGTGGGACCACAGCACTGGGCTGGCAGTGCCTGTTGTGCCCCTCCCTCCTCCATCTCGCACACACCATTACCAGCATACCAACACTGGTCCCAAACAGCAGTCTCTAAGCAGTTCTCTGCAACTCTTGGGAATCGTGGACTACCTGTAGAAGATGCACAAAAGCTAACTGAGTTATTATTAATAGGTTTAAATTCCCTCTACAGGGAATCCCTTTCACTTTGTTGGAATTGTTTAGAAGACTGCAGTTTTAAAACAGCTGAAAACCACTGAACTAAGCGTGCCCTCGGAGAGAAGATTAATGCCACCACATTATTCAAGAGACAACCAGGAGCTTAAGACAGGGAAGCTTGATTTGAAAATGAAAAACTAACTAGCATGAAAGGTTTTCTTTAAACATCTACCTCTGAATTGCTGCTTTTATCAAGAACTGACTCTTAAAGGTAGCAATCCAAAATGCAACTGGAAGTATCTTCAAAGACTTGAAAATACTGGCATCCACAAGCAAGAGCCATCACAAGACGCAAACACAGTACCAATGTGAAGCCCTCCCATCTTCACCACCTGCCTCCCCAGAGAGGGCTGGATCAGATCTGCATTACCACTGCAAGAAGGCAAAAACGAATCAAACAGAGAAGAATTCATTTCCTTTAGTGTATGTTTGGGAGGTGATTTCAAGACAGCAGGCTACACATCTGCTGAGCACTGGTATTAAACCATGTTCTTCAGGCTGAATAAGCATGCAAGGCATCATGTGGTAAATCCTTCCCTTAATACTTCAGCGCAGCATCTCATCTCTGAGGAACTCATCAAGCAGTGACTGAAGCCCTGGGCAGAAGGGGACGAAGCCTCAACAGCCCAGGGAGATGAACTCAGCATAAAAGCTTTGATCTTTGCAATTACAGGGCATTTTCATGGCAATCCATGTATTTACTGATAGTTCGCAGTGCCAAAAGCCTTCAGAACGGGCCCGAAGAGAAACAGATGGATGGGCAGTCACTATGGACATCTGTCTTGCTTAGCTTCTTCTTGCAAGGATATAAAATGAAGATTTCCAAACACAGGAGAGGCAAGCTAAGGAAAGTAGCCTTTGGGTGCAAAACGAGTTGTGGTTACTGCACTCCTGAGAGGGCTGCATGGTCCTTTCCCTGTGAACTGCACTCAGTCTCAGAAACCCTGAGCACAGCTCGATGTGGTGCCTCTCCTCCTCCTTTGCAAATGGGTAGAGAAAAGCAGCACTGAAATGTCATGCTGTGGTTTAGGCTGCAGAGCAACAGAGCAAAGCCGCAGCTCGAGTCACGCCATTTGCAGCCAGCAGCACCGAGACCTTAAACACAAAGACACTTTGACCACAGCATGGTGTTGTCTCTGCGTGTGCCAAATAATCCCTTCCTAACCTACCCAGTGACACTCTGATCTCTGCAAGCAGCAGCATACCCAGAGAGGGGACACCAAGGACGAGACATGCCTCCCACTGACCCTGCCCCGAGCCCTTCTGCCTCTTCCCAGCCCTGACGACTGCAAGCTGACTGCAAAAATTCAGCCAGAAAGCAGCACACGAGCAAGGCGGAAGAGCCAAGTCGACTCTTCCCACCTTTCCCAGGCCCTTCCTCAGCCTGCCGCAGCCTGAAGGGGATGAGATGACTGCAAACTGGAAGGCTCCTCAGGCAGAGCCCAATCGTCTGCGCAGCGATACTCACGATGGGAAAGCTGCCCTGAGAAAGCTCTCCAGCAGACAGTGCTTCCAGCCCTATGAGGTTTTTATGGGAAAAAAAAAAAAAAAAAAAAAAAGCTAATCTTGGCCAAACTGGCCTCTGCCCCCCGCAGCCATACAGCCATGCACTCTCACCAAGGCAACCTGAATGCCTGCTCACTGTCAGAGCAGTTTTATAATGCCAGATAAGGACTGCCTTAGCCATAGATTACATGGGCTTCTTAAGTGCTTAGCAAACAGTAGTTACAACATGTAAGGGATAAAAACAAACTGCTTACTAGCAGGGACACAGGATGAGAACATCTTTCCTCAAGGATGCTGGCATGGTTTTTCCCATCGCCCATGCCCAAAGGTGCAAAAGAAAAAAACAAAATGGACAAATGCATTCACCTTGGTCAAGGGGCTTAGGGAAGCCTAGAGGACTTAGGGAGCTTAGGGAAGAGAGGACTCCCAAAACTCAAGACAACTCTCAAGTACGAGGAAGACAATTGTACATGCAAAGGGTCTTCAGGTGACAACTTCCCATGCCAAGGAACTTCCCATGCCAGAGGACACTGGCAGATCATCTGTGAAGCACCAGGTAACCTTTACACAACTAAAAGCATTTCACTGATTCCAGAGTCCCTCTCACTCTCCAACCAAAGCCTCCAAGCAGGCTCTCAAAGGGACTCACTGTAGCTCTAAGCTCAAGGAGGACAAGGAGACAAAGGGATTTGGCCTCTCCACTCCTGTTCCCATCCTAACCCAGTCCAGACTCACCACTCTGCCTCTTTGCATCGTGAATGGATTGGCTAGCAGCAAACGCAAGGGAGTATCAGGAAAATACATCCATGATTTATTTGAGGTCTGGAATAGTGCCACCCCAGGGGATTTCAGCAAAAAACCCTCCCCTTTTCTCAGCACTCCATTTAAATACAAGATCTTATACATAAAGCCTGCTCAGAACTGACCAGTGGGACTATGTATGTGAATTGCTGCTGATGAACCAACTTTTCCCTAGATACCTCACTGCCTTGTGGAAATAAAACATTGGCTCCAGCTACCTACTGCCTGCCCTTCTTCTGTCCTCCACTATCAAAAAGAAATCAAAATGAATGATATGCTTGATAAAAATGGTCAAAATTCTTTACATAAAAGAGTTATTTCTGGCCAAAGCATCTAGCTTTAAAAAAAGACATTCTTCACCCAAAGTACCCTGATAACACCAGAAAAGAAAAAAAGGAAACATTTTCCTTATTTTCTTCAAAAACTGTAATGAAATGAAACTGTAATGAAATAAAGAAGCTGAATGTTTCTTTCCTCATGGAGGAAGGGGGAAGGCAGGTTTCAGTCTGTGGAGGATTTCCACCAACATTTTGCAGAAATCACGCAGAAACATTTTTGGGGAAAACCAACCCCAACGCATAGGAATTGGGTCATGTTTTCAGAAGTCCATGATTAAAACATGTTCATTCTTTTCCCAGAAGGCAGGCACCCGTCTTCCAGCAGCTCTGTTCCAGGGTGCCAGGGCCGCCACCCCAGAGGAGGGAACCAACCACGCCACAAGGTATCACAGGAACCAGGAGCGCTCTGTATAAAGGCTCGCACCCCGCTCGACTCCCGTCCCGCAGCGGAGCAGGGCCCGCAGCTGTCCCAGGCGTGCTGCTGGCCGTGACCGCTGGCTGGTTATGCTCCCTGCTGCAGAGGCTCTGCAGGGCTTGCTCCCGGCTGCTGAGAGCGCAGCAGGGCAAGGCCCAGCTCAGTCCCCAAGAACAGGCGGGCAGAGCTGACTGAAGGGCACTGAGGCTTTTAAGACCAGCTCTAGCAGATCCAGTGCTTTAGCCCAATTCCCCAGGACCTGCACTAGCACACATTTCTAGCCCCAGAGATGGTCCCAGACCCAGCTAGTCCTGTCCACACCGGCCTGCAGAGCTGTACAGATGGATCTACCTGGACACTGAAAATCCCAAACAAAACCACTTTTCCATTCAGCACCAGTCCTGAGCAGCGGAAAGCATCGTCTCCGTTACAGAGTAGCTTTGCTCACAGTGGCAGGGCTGACACAAGAGAAAACTCCCAAAGAGGGTCAACCCGTGCCCAAGCCTTGCTGTACAGTGCTCTTGGCCGTTTCCTGGTTGCCATCCCCCACTCCATCCCAGCGGCATTTTACCAGCACCCTGATTATCTGGAAATGCACATCCCGCGCACTGCCCGCCACCTTCCTCTCTCGTCTCCCGACATCCACATGAAAGGAACAGTACGGGGGAAGCAAAGCAGCCGCAGACAGAAAGTGAAGCTTCTGCATAAACTAGGACAACGATTACTCTCATTATTCCCATCCTATCACCCTCCACCACTGCACCAAAGGCTCTCTGGGGCACGTCCTGCCCTTTGCCTCCCGCTTGGCCGTGGGATCTGCGGGAATGCCAGGGCACTGCTTTGCTCCCGGCCCCTGCCAAGCTGACAACCGCAGGATGCAGGCTCAGCAGCCAATGCCCTGGTGCGGCCAAGCAAAGATGTGGCAGAGCAGAGACGCAAGCGTCCCTGCAAAGCGCCCAAGTCTCAGTGTTGCTCTCAGCTCCCCGTCCACCCTCCCACCACAGTGGCACAGCCGAGGACGGTAAACTTTGGCCCTCTGAATGCAGGTGAACAACTGCAGTGAATCTTTGTGGTCAAGCTCCTGGCTTCTCAGTGAAGAGCCTCCACAGCCTGGAGGCCTGCTACACACAACCCTCCATCCAAAACTGCTATGGTGATTCCTTGCACCAAGCATCCATCAGCTTGCCAAAAGTCCTGAGTGTTACAGGATCATGACTCCTTCTATTTCCAGGCCTACCAGAGGGCAAAAATCACTTTCCTATCCCATTGCTCGGCCAATGCCAACATGAGGCTCAGAGCTTAGGATTCAGTTTAATTCATGCTCGCAACCCCATAACCACTTGCCAGCCAACACTCACTCCCCCCACGACTTTTCCAAAGAAATAACCTGGCACTTCAATCACATCTCCACAAAATGAGCCTGAACCTGGCCTCATTTCCTCTCAGATCCCCCAATTTTCCCTGTATCACAGCACTAGAGGAGGGCTGGTCCCAACATCATTTTTACCCAAGGGAAAAATGAATCAGAAGAAAAAGAGATAACATACCCAAAGATGGCAAAAAGGGAACAGAATCCAGACCCAGGAGCCCAAGATTGTGTTGTAATTCACAGTATACCACTGCCACCTTGTTCACCCTGGAAAGGCTAGATTGCTTTGTAGGTTTCTCTTCCTCATGTGGATTTTTTGCCCTTGAAGCCTGAGGAATACCCTCATTCATGAGGGACATTTATTAGGAAGTAGACCTTGGGGAATTCTCCCAAACCTTAATTGAAAGAGCTGCTTAACTAGGAGAGTTTCTTTTGTCTGTTAATTGAAACAGGTTCTTACTGACAAAACTCTCCATGAATTTTAAGTGGGCTGGGTGGTGATGGGGGGAGGGAAAGGTGTGGGTGAAAAAAATGCCCTCAGTAAATTGGATTTCACTGTTTTGAAATGTGCCATGTCAGTTCTTGTGGCTCTCCAAGTGTCCAAGAGCCTTTCTGGATAAGCAGGGTCTGAATTTCAAGTATTTAAAAAAAAAAGGGGATTGAGGGAAGAAAAAAAAAACCACTTGTCTGTTTCACATGCACATATTTTCCTGCGAGGAAGCAAGGAGTCAAAGTCTGCACTGTCACCTGCCAACTGCATGAGGACTTCTGCCCTGACAAAATCCACAGGCTGAAACCATCCCAACACTACTCTTTGCCACCTCCAACACTTGTTTGACTAGATTTTTCCTGGAGAGGCACCTGCTCTGCTGTAAACAGTGGACAAAACAGGAAGGGGGGCTTGGCTCATCCTATGCAGACTTCTCCTAGATGCTTGCTTACAGAGCGCTGCCTGGGGCAGCAGTACTTTTATACCCCTTTGGCCAAGGCAGACTTCCCTCCGCTCCTGTACTGCCCAGGCAGGCTGGAGCATCACAAGCCTTACAGCATGTACCAGCTGCTTCACTTTCCTGACAGCTTCCCATTACTGGGAATTTGAAGTCCATAGGAGACCAGCTTCAGCCAGTCTACAGAACAACTACCAGCTGTTCTGGGGACCACAGGCTGTCCTGCCAAACATCAATCCGGCCTCAAAATGTCATTTTTCTGAACAAGCATCCATAAAACATAAGTGCAAGACAACTCACAGTGTACCTGATACCACTCTGGGATAGCAACACTCCCCCATTCCTCTCCCCCCTCCCCCAAATGTTTGTGTCTGGAAATCACTGCAGTGATGCAATATTGCACAAGTTACCCCTTCCTCCCACGAGCTACTGAGGATGCTCTCTCAGGACCACATCTATCCTCTCTGATGCTCAGGGGCTTCGCTGAGCTGCAGTCGACCTCTGCTTCCCCCGCAGTCAGCAGACACAGACCTGCCGGGGTGCACAGTAGTCTGATGCAACCTTGGGGCTGGGTGCTCACTGCCTGTGCAGACTGTCTGGAGACAATAGTCCTAATTCAGGTAAGCACCTGCAGTGAATTCAAGCATGCTCTGGCAACCGGTTTCCTGAGCGGGCAAGAGCTTAAGAGCCAGTCAGTGCATTAACATACCAGCAGGATGCTCTCAGGACCAGCACGCTCCAAGGTCATGGCCAGGCCAGGCAAGGCAGAGGTCAGATCTTTTATTAGATCAACCGACACAGTTGGAAAAACTGGAACATTTGGGGCACATGGATATTCCTCAAGCCCAAATGCACATCTGTTTTTTTCCTAAAGGTATTAGTTAGGCTAATAAAAGATATTACTTCTCCATACAAACTTTTCCACCCTTAAAAAATACCAGAGGCTCACCTGGTAATGCTCACCAACCCAAGAGAAATACAAATGGAGAACAGGGACTGGTGTGGAATACAGAAGACACCTGTAATATCTTTTTCACTTTCACCCACTAAAAAGTTACTGATAAAGTATATGCTTGGCCCCCAGAAGTGCAACATCAAAGGTCCTGGTATCTGAGCTGCCTCTCACCTCTGATTTCCAAAACAGTTTTTGAGGTTGCAGGAGCTAAACAGCATTTGCATGTGGAGTATGTTGCATCAGTTATCTGATCCCAAGTTAGAGCATCAGTTCCATCTTCACCTCTTAAGGAGTTCAAAGCAAAACAAATGCAATAGGAATCACCCTCTGATGTCTCTTCTACACCTCCACCCTGGTGCTGGACCTGTCCCATTCACTCAGACACCAGCTCATGCTTTCAGCCCGCAAGAATTAATAAACTAGGAGTAACACGTGCTGCTTCATATCCCACCAGCTAGTTGGACCTGGAAACCAACCATTAAACACCACTACTGGTCTCTCTATGTGGGGACACTTCCCCCATGCCAGGAAGACAGCTGGGCATGAATATCCCTGTAGAGCCACCAGACAAAGCATCCCCGTCCTGTGCCAGGTACCCTGCTTGGTCTTCCTGCTACTTGTCTGCACAGTGCATCATAGCACAGCCGTCTTGGGCAGCCACCCAGCCTGGATTCCTCTCTCAGATGTAAATCCCCAAGACTAGCGTTGCACCTGAATAGCCAAGGAATGAATCAAGGCTGCCAGAGAAGATTTAAATGGACTAAGCCATGCATTTAGATTTTAGGCATCGACAGCATTTTGCAGTCATATTTCAACCAACGCTGCTGTTGTTGCTCTCCCTTAGCAGGGCTATACCGTTAACTCCCCACATTCCTGCGAGATCACCTAGACACAAAAGGGATCCAAAATGGTTAATTATCCCCAGCCATTCCCCATCCTTTGGGGCCACATCTGATCCAAAAGCACTATCCTACCTGAAGTACCACTGTCAACCCTGCTGCCCTCACTCCACTAGCACCAGAAACATAATATGGCCCTTTCTTCCAAGTCAGCAACACCTCCTCCTGTTTGGTCACTGTCTTTGCCCATGACTGACCCTACATAGGCTACATCCTGGCACTTGGAGACAGGATGGATCCTCCATCAAAGTCAACGAGAACATGAAGGCCCAGCAGTCTCCAGCCCATTCACCATCCCACCCTCCTTTTGAAAAAGGCCATGCCAGTGGAGAAGGCCCAAAAGAGACATCCTTCCTGGCCATGCTACCAGGTGCACTTGGCCACAGTTTCTCTCTGCACAACCAGCCAGACCTATTCAACACATCTCTACAGCTTCACTGACAAAGCCTCCAAGCTCTCAGGCTGCAGGGCCTTATAAGACTGTGAAAAAGCAGATGGTGGTCAGGAAGGAAGGGAGATATTCAGCAAGAATTTGTTTTTCTCAAAGCAGACCCACCGAGAGGCAGTTAACAGAGCAGCAAGCAATCAGAGCAGGCACACCCACTTAGGAGGATGGAGGGGGTACTACATGGGGATTATAATCCTTTTTGACCATACGGAGAGCCATCAGGCGAGACACAAATCTTTCCACATTGCTGAGAGAATTAAGAAGGATGACAGTCTGTCAGACACTTCTACCCAGTGCACCTGAGGAGAAGGCCAGGCTGCCATGGGTGAAAACAGACACCCCTTACTGCATGAACAACCACAATATGCCCCAGCAAAATGAGATGAAAAACACTTCCTCTCCCAACTTTGTTACTGATGAGATTTCCAAGACATGTTGGGTTTCCTAGCAGAAGAAGACGGACAACATGGCAGAGTCCTTGGAGAGAGTCTCTGGCCAAGGCAACTTACATCTCCAAGACTTTGGACCAGACAAGGCCAGCACCAGGGCTGAACTCTGGGCATGCCCCACTAAGTACCAAGGCAGCTCCTCCTGGGTTACCTCACATTTAAGAATATTTTGACCTTCCTAAATTCTCCCAGGAGAGCTCACATCACCTGGAGATAGCACTGAGGGTCTCAGTCCCTTCCTTGGGCAGTGGTGCCTGGGCAAAGCACGAACAAGCTACCTCCACTCCAATGTATTCCTGTTTTGGGGAGGACAAAACAACCGAGGAACAGCTCCCCTCACACACACCAAGAGGCCTGTGCAGAATTTACGGCTAAGTATTGATTCATCTTCTGCAAGCTCTGCCATTACAGTCAATGGCCTCTGCAGGAAAAAAATATGAATCATAAGCTACAGGCTGCCCTCTCCCTACATCTGCGCTGCGTGACTCACCAAGGCTTTTCAGGGGTCTTGGAACGGCAGGCTGCTCTGCATCTGCACAGTTCCCGCCCAGTGGCGGCATGGCACTCACAGGCTGCATCACGACAGCTTCCAGGCCCCAAGGTTTGTGAAATGGGCCCCAAGAGAGCAGCATCAACACATTCTCTCCACCCAGACTTCACAGAAAAGATACGCTAGGTCCTCCTTCCCCTTGTCTCAGGCTCGAAACTGCTGGCACATGTGTGACTGCACACTGTAAGAATGCAAAAAGCAACACTGTCACCTCAGCCAAAAGTATCTCCTTACCCAAGGACCCAAGAGTAGTTCTGGGGTCTGAAGTCCCTCCAGGAGCAGGGCTAGAAACATGTGCTAGATAGATTGAAAACCTTAGCTCTCCATGGCCATAAAACAATTGCAAGATATAGGACCTTAATATCTTGCTTCTCTCTTTCCATCTGAATCCTAACATAATTCTAGCAGGCTCTAACTCAACAGAAAAAAAAAAAAAGTAAATATCAATAAACTACATGTAGAAGGTGAAATTCTGCACCCAAAACCATTTTAAACAAAAACCTTTTCTCCTGTCCAAGTCTCTAGACCACTAACAGCTAAAAGAGCAGCTGCTGGAGAATTGCAAATCATTGGCCAGCACCTTTGTTCCCAGCTCTCCCTTGTTGCAAGTTTCCTATGATAAAGAAGCAGCTAAAATACAATTTTCCCAGAGAAGCAATTTCTGGAGCTGTCACAGGGACATTAGACAAGTGGAAAGTGTTGGGTCTGCCTTGTGCAGTAGAAGGGTAGGTGTGTGGTACATTGTTTTCCCTTATGATGCTCTGCTGAAACTAGAGGCTTGTTGGCAGGAAGCACCGATGTAGGAGTCTAGTAGAGGAATAGAAGTAAAATAGCAAATAAAAGGCCCCAAATCCCAGTACTTGCCAAGGAACAGGTTAACCAAAATGTTTTGGAGACTAGAGACACTCAACATGCCAGAACAGAAAGAAAACCATCGTCATCTTGCCATAGTTTAGCCCTCCAGCTGCCACCCTCCTACATGCAACTATGACAGCCAAGCTGAAACACTCTAGGCCTTGCCCCTTTTTGGGGGGGCACAAAGGGATGCTGGCAGAAGCCAAGGTGGTTAGTGCTAACCCCATGGTCCCCCAGGCCTCTGGTGGAGTTTTCCATGGATGCAGCAGCCCTGAAGGCCTCAGCTCCAAACACATGATTTCCTCATGCCTGCACCCCAGCAGGTAAGAATGACTCCAGCCTCTCCATGCCAGGTGCTCACATGTGGCTGAAAAAAGGCTTTAAGGGCCCCTTTCACCAAATCAATGGCACATTTCATCACTGGGTTCTCAGGAGAGGAGTTGGAATTTGGACTGAGCATTTTAACTTTTCCAGATGTCCTTGCACTTGCACAGTCCTTCCTGCTGGAAGAGCCAAGCTTAGAGTCTAGAAAGTTTTGCCACACCAAGGAAAGCAGCTCCAGCCTTTCTGTATGGCTGCACCAGAAAAGCTGAAGCACAAAATCCCAGGAGAGCTCCCTCTCTGCCCATCTCCACAGGAGATGGCCAAAGATTAATAAAAAAGTCAGTGGCCTCTTTGGATACAACCTCTTTACTCTCCTGTAAGTGCTGCTTTCTGCCTGCCCCTTCCCATCACATCTCCTCCCCCTTACCAAAACCTGGCTGGAAACACCCTAAGATACAAACCAGAGAAGGGAAGCTCACTGGGACCACCTCCATCCGTCCCCTGTCCAAGTGGGTTGCACAGGCCTGCAACCAAAGAGGTACCTCCAAAAATCAAATACAGTTATAAAAGGTGGAAAGCTGACAGGAGTGCGTCAGCACAGGCAGAGGCAGAGAGGAGCAGGGTAGTGTTATTTACACCTTACTGCTCTCTAGCAGGGACATGCTTGGCTATGCAGTATTTTATCATGAAATGTTACTGAAAAAATATTTTCTGTTCACTTCAGCCTAGTTTTGACTTGTAAGGTATCTCTTTTCTTCTGTTTAAATTACCACCAATGGTGCATTAAAACAGGTCCTGTTTTAAAGTAGTGACAGTTCGATGCAGAAAGAAAAGGCCGGGGGGGGGGGAACTTTAACAAAAAATACATTTAACTGCAATGGGTCTTCTACTCCCATTCAAAACCAAATCCTAAACAAAAACAAAACAGACCCACTGGTTTGCAAAGATACAGGAAATGGGAAAGGCCCTATGTTTTTGAGCTTTCCAGTTACTCCGGACACAGTCACTCTACAAAGCCCTGACACCAGTGGCCAGCAAAGCCATGCACTGGTCCCTTCCATAGCCAGGAGTCAGCAGCCTCAAGGAGGACACAACAGCTCCAGGCAGAGATGGCAGGAAATTCCCAGATTGCAGCCTACAGATGGGATCATAAAGCAAACACCAGCAGGAGAAGACAAGCCAACAGGGGAGTTTGCAGACATGCAGGATCAAGGTCTTGGCTTGGGATGAGATCAGGACAAAAAACCCTACGACGAGATTTTGGCTCCACCATACCCAAACATTGATGCTCTCCTGAGATGAGCGGGCATCAAGAACTAATGGCATCACTGTCACCTTTTCCATCACTCCCATAGAGGAGTGCTTACACATGTAAAGGGATGACATTCAACCACCCTGCTGGAGACCAACTGTTTTGGTTTTTTTCTGCCATATAAAGCCATGCACATATTTTTCTATTGTTTAATTTCCTTCTTCTCCACCCATGGCAAGTTCACTCAGAAGTGAAGAACTTATTTCCTATTGAATTCATCTTGGTTGTTTTATCTGGAAAAAGGCGACTTCCTCTACCATGCTCCCCATGCACAGTTGACAGGAGCAGGCATGGTGCTGTTTATCTCCCTGTTTATGCCTCAGCCTCAAAAGAGCCAGCCTAGCCCTGGTGGAAAAAAAAAATCTCTCAAGATTACAGTAACAAAGGAAGAAGCTGCTGTCACGGGAGCTGCTCTCCGTGACAAGGTAGCATTGCAAAGCGCTGGCTTTCTAAGCCCCCCCAAGCACAGATAACACTAGGAATATGTTCCCCACGTTACAGCGCAGCAGCACCCAGACATGAACATGGGAAGGGAAGGCCCTTGCCCCCAAGAGGTTGCAAAAGGATCCTGTTGCTCAGTCTCAGCTCTTGCAGCATCAGCAGAAGTGAGTCTGCTGCCACAGACACAAAACACTGGCCTCTGAATCAACGAAAGTCTTCCAAAAGACTCTGAAAGATCATCAAGACAGCAAGGCTTCTGAATCAAGAGCAACATGGCAATCATTGGCTCCCTCCCATCAGCAGGGCACAACCTGACTGCGCAGTGATGCAGCCAAAAAACAGAAGACCTGTATAAAAAAAAATCCCCCCAAAATCAAAAACAACAAAATCAACAAAAAACATCCAGATACACATTAAAGTCCAAGGAATTCACCCATAGCTGACTTAATGGTAGGATTTCTTCCAGAGGGGACTATAAGGTGCTTTATGGAGACTCCAGCCAGAAAGGCAATGCCATGCCATGTGAGAAGAGTGGTACGTTAAACCAGTTCCCAGCTGTACTGTTCTGATTCCCTTTAATCCTTTATTATTTTTATTTAATGCCATTTATGCTCCTCCAGAGCAGGGGCATTTTAGGCCTCACAACCTGTGCCCTTTGCAACCACATTGCTCTGACTTTTGCGGAAGCAGTTTGTACCTTCTACTCCGAGCTTTTCAGCAGTGCCCATTGCAAAGGGCAAGTCATTCACAGCCTGGTGTCCAGGGAGCAGCGCAGTTGACTCATTCATATTCATTCCTGCCTAACACTTACTGCTTCTTTCTTCTCTTCAAAGAGCTCCCAGCACAACACACTGGAAGGAAGAACGGAAAGATATTGAGGGATTTAAGGCTTGATGAAGCCAAGAAAGATTCGCTGAAGGCCTTTTTGTGCTGCTGGGGGTGGTGGGTTTGGGAAAGGAAGCCTCGCTTAGCATCGCTTGATTCATGATCTTCTTACTCCTCGTAAAGCAGCATGAGCTGGGAAGCAGCAAAAACACGGAACAAAAAGCCCAAACCCCCTCCAGAACACAGGCTGGCTCACGGAGCTGCCTCCTCACTCCACAGCTCCCCAACATCTCTTCCAGCGGCGATGGGCCGCCGGCTGCTATCAGCACCTCTGGCAGGCAGCTGACTCACCCCGGACACCCCGGGACCTCCCGGGAGAACCTCCGGTGAGCTCTCGGCCCAAACCCCGCGCCAGGGCGGCGGGCGCCTTCGCCCGGGACTGGGCAGAGCACCCCGGCAGGACAGCGATGCCGCTGCGGGCCGGGCGCGGGGCCGCGGCGCGTCCGCTCGCGGGCGACTCGGTCCCCGCGGGCGCCCGGGAAGGCGGCGCGGGCGCGACGCTCCGGCGCGGAGCCCTGCGCGTCCCGGCGGCGGCAGGGCGCCTGCAGCCCGCGGCCCCGCTGCCCGGGCATCAGCCGCCCGGCCCCGCGGCGGCCCCGCGCCCTCCAGGGCCGGCGCGGCGGCAGCAGCCCGCGGCGGCCCCGCGTGTGGCGGCCGGGCCGCGCCGAGGCGCGGGAGCGGCGGGCGCTGCCCCGCGCCGGGGCCTGCTCGGCGGGCCGGGCCGGGCCGGGCCGTGCGACCCCCGCAGCCGTGGCGAGGCGGGCGCCCCCCAGCCCGGCGCGCACGGGCGGAGGAGGGAGGGAAAGAGCAGCGGCGGCGGCAAGGCCGGGCCGGGGCACGGCGGCTGCCGGGCCGCGCTGCCCCGCCGCCCTTTGTCTGCGCGGCCCCGCGCCGGCCCCGGCCCCGGCCCCGGCCCCGGCCCCGCGCCGCGCCGCGCCGCGCCGCGCCGCCCCGGCCCGGCCCCTACCTGCATGCCCCGCGCCGTGCCGCGCCGCGCCGCGCCGTGCCGGCTCGCCTCCGCGCCGGAACGCCAGACCGCCGCCCGGCTCGGCTCGGCTCGGCCCGGCCCGGCTCGGCCCGCCCCGCCGGCCGCGGCCTGGCACCGCCCCCGCCCGCGCGGCGCCCCGCCCACCGCCCCGAGCGGAGCGCGCCCCCCGGCGGCGGGGCGGGCAGCACCGCACCGCACCGCACCGCCCCCCCCCGGCAGAGCGCGCCCCCCGGCGGCGGGGCGGGCAGCACCGCACCGCACCGCACCGCCCCCCCCCGGCAGAGCGCGCCCCCCGGCGGCGGGGCGGGCAGCACCGCACCTCCCGCCCCCACAGCCGAGGCCTCCACAGCTCGGTGGGGCGCACGTGGCTGCCCTGGAGCAGCAGATCGGGGTCCGCCGCGCCGCAGCCTTTTCCCCCTCACCTCTCCCCGCCTCGCGGGGAAGGAGGCATTTCGTTCTCTGCCGTGTCGGGGCGGGGGCTATCTCGCGTGCCGCGACCGCCTCCCGCCGAAAGGCCTCCCTGCGGCTCCTGGGCCAGGGACGCGGGGCCCTGTCCTTGTAGCGGGCCCGCGGGCCCCTCGCCGCTGCTCCCGGCGGGCAGCGATGGGCGCCCTGAAGGGCCCGGCCGGCAGCGCGGCGGGCTGCCGCTGCAGCGTCAGGCTGACGCCTCCCGCAGCAACTGGCGCATCCGTGTGCGCGCTCCGTGTCGGATTTTGGAAGCCAGTTAAGGCTGAGGCCGCTCCCATGCTCCTCCGCAGCCGCGGCGCCGCGGCGTGTCTCGAAGCGCCCCCGCAGCTCGGAGGTGCTCGGAGGTCCCAGGCCTGCGTGCGCTCCACCAGCGCTCGTCCCTCGCGGGGCAGCAGCACGCGCGGCAGCGCACCGGCTCCGGAGGGGCCCAGGGCCGCGCGGCCGCCGGGGCCGAGCGGAGACACCTGAGACGAGACGAGCTCGTTCAGAGACGGAGGAACAAGGCCAGACAGCGGAGGGAACCGCTGCGAGATCCTCACCCACGCCCAAGGCTCTGAGCTCCCGCCTTGGGCTTGGACCTGCTTCTGTGTGACCGCGGATGCCTTGCCGAGGCATTTCAAAGCCACACTGGGAATAAAACACCTTCTCTGAGATCCCCGACACCCGTCCCAAGGCACGACAGGAGCTGCCGGTGCCGCATCGGTGGGGCGGTCCCAGCCGAGGTCTGCGGCGCGTTACCCAGCGAGGCGCGGAGACCCCGCGGGGGTTCGCGTTCAGCCCATGGGATGAGGTGTGGCGGCAGATCTGTTTGGAATTTGGCTTTGGCACGGTACCCTGGGAGAGCTTCCCTCGGAACAGGGGGCAAGAAAGCAATTTTAATAAATGAAACAAGCAGATGGACAAAAAGAAAAAAAGAAAAGAAAAGTAACAGTGAAGGAGAACCGAAGACCTGCAGTCAATTACATTACGACTACACATTTACTAACGCACTCCAAAGCATTCACAGAAGTCAAATACTTCCTATCCTTAAACATTTCACTTCCCTCAGACATCTTTTTTCCAAAAATCTTTGAATATCTTGCCTAAGCCCAAGTAACTTGAAAGCTTGGAAACCATAAAGGGACAAACAGGAAGTTTTTCAACCTTCAACTGCTGTAAAGTATATTGAGGGATTTTTTTCAGCCTTAAATGATTAGTAGACTCAGCCTGAAAATGTATCCGCAGTACGAATAGCTTAACTGAGGCAGTGCTAACCTTTGTCAGAATTTTAGTAGAGGACAGTCATGTACAAATTGCCATGCAAAAAGCCAACAATGAGTAATAAAAATACACATGCAAAACTCTGGGGACAATCTCCAGTGAATTCACAATCTCCAGTGGTAAAGTTTTCCGCTGACTAGTTACTTTTGAGAAAAAGGAATTTGTTGAACACTTGGTTTGGCATTTGCAAATACATTTTTTTTAAAGAATGACCTACCCGCTGGAAACAATTTTTTTCAGGAAGACATTTATATTTATTAATACCAGTTTAGCATTTTACATGAATTTACAGGTAGCTTTTTTCCTTTTTGTGTTTGCAAATACAAAGGCAGCCAGTTCTTTTCCTGCATAATTTGACTTCCAGGCTCTTCTTCAGCACATCTTTTGAAAAGAAGTTTAGCAGTTTTCTCCAGCATTGTCTCCAATTTATTAATCAACACCTTCAGTTTCCTTCTGAGTTAGAGCCAAATTATGATCCCATTGAAGTCAATGGCAGCATTTCCACTGAGTTCATTAGGACCAGAAACTGGCTCTTGAAGTCTCTGCCAATTCCTTAAGTGCTTTAGCTTCAACGTTAGAGATTTCTTTTTAAATCTTCTTGATCTGACACATCATTTTGCATGTGTGTGTGCACAAACTGCATTTCTAAAATTAAGAATGACAATAGCCTTAAAAGCAAATGGAAAAACTTAGGTTTTTTTTCTTTTTACCTATGAATAGTTGCATTCAGAGTCCTGAATTTCTCTTTATCAGTGTTATTAAAGAGGGAGAAAAGCTGCCATTCTGAGGGGCCTGCAGCCTGAAGCTGTTGCCTATCAGCACTGTGAGAGCCCCAAGTTCAGACCTCTGCTCTGTTCCAGGCAAAGAGCAAGAGTTCAGCCTCCAGGAATAGCTTTGGCCTCTTTCAGGTCTGGTCTCTGCTTTGAGACCACCAGTGAGGCTGCCGGTCTGGTGGTGGCGTTTAGTGAGTGGCTCGTGGGAACCAAACACAGCCACGGAAAAAATAATGATTTTCAAGTGCCAAAACTTCCTGCCTGCCGAGAGCCCTGAGCCGGGGGTTTCACAGGTCAGGCCATGGCTTCCCACTGACCCAATCCCAGCCAGGACGGGTTTACATCGGGGCCAAGACTGGACAGGATAACAGGTCGAGGGCAACATTTCTATTTGTGTTGGCTCTCGGGCTCCCTTTTTGTTTAGTCACCGGCTGAGTTCTGAATTCCTCCTGCAGCGTCACTGTCTGTGGCTTTCCCATGGGCTAGAGAGGCTATTACCAAGGAGCAGCTGGAATTTTAATTACCCATTAAGAGCGAGATCTGGGGGATTTCTTGATGTAAACACACATTGTCTCTGGCACTGACCTCACCGTGGCCTGAGCATCCTTCCCAGCCAGGCCAGAGGACACATTCCTTCCAGCCACTACCGGGTGCCTTTCTCATCACTCATCCCAGCCTGGGACTTGGCTGTGCAGCAACAATGAGAAGGTCCACAGCGCTGTCCTTGGCAGCTAGAAAGGTCTGCTCATGGCTGGTGTTTAGGCCCTGGGAGTGTTTTGCAGAGCAGGCAGTTCCCTTTTCAACCCACCAGGGTTAGTGCAAGGCCTGCAGCAAAGAGAAAGAGAAGGAGTTTCCAGACTCAGAATGGAAGAAACCACTCAGCCCACACAGTACCTTGAAGGACTTGGTGCAAGCTGCCTCCCAGCTGCTGTGGGCAGCATTAGATTTTGAACTTTTTTTGTTTTTTTTCATAGAAGCCCATCTGGAGCCCTGATTATCTCAGTTCGCTACCTCAAAGATGAGGCTTGTCCATTTCCTTGCCTCTGGGTTGTATCTATTCCACAAAAATATCTGTAGGCTGGTATGAGCCTCATGGAGGATCTTTCCAGCCTGCTCTGCTCTGCCTCCCCTGCACACGTTTCCTCTTTTCAGCCCTCCCCCCTGCCCTTGGAGAAATCCATCCAGCCTGGTTCCCAGTCCTGCTCCCTGTGCACCCTTCACCTTCACGGCTCTTTCTCAGACAGGCCACCCACAGCCATGAACACCACGGCACATGGGGCTGCCTGCAGCCTGATGCTGGCTGACCTCTGCAACACTTACCTGCTGCTATTGGAAACTACCATCATCCCCACAGGACCCTGGATGCTGAGGAAGGGGGAGAAAGGGCCAAAGGGAGAGATAAAAATTCTCAAGGTAGTGAAATGTGGAGTGGGGAGAGAAGGAAATTCACCCCCTCATATCAGTGCCCCTCAAATCTGAGCAAAATAGGGTGCAGGAGAGTGCCCTTAACACATAGGCTAGAGTAGAAGGCAGAAAAAGGGCAGGCAGGTAAAAGAGAGGCCTTTCCCAGGCCATGAGCCCCTTCTTTCTGCCCTTCATTCAAATCAGGCCATGGCTAGTGTCGTTGGAGCCCACAGCTGGAATTACAGCAATCCCATCAATGCATATTTTAAGAGCCTCATTCAATATCTAAAGAGGAGGATCCCTGATGCAACAGCAAACTGCTAGTGAAGAGAGGAGCAGCAAGGGTAGCCCATGGGGTCAAGGTGGGTGTTATCTTGGTGTTTGGAGCACAGAAGACTTTCCTAGGGATGAAGCACAGCTCAGTGAGGTGCCAGAGAGCGGGGAGACCTCATGAATTAAACACCTTCTCCTGATCACAGCTGAGAGAGCTGCCTCCTGGAGGGAACTTGGATGCTTGGCCTGAGAAGGGAAAAGATGCCCCGAAGAAGGTAGCCTTGCAGGAAGCTCCCCCTCGTGGAAACTCCCCCCAAAAATGCACTGTCCCAGAGCTGCTCAGCTTTCCTGACTGATGAGATTCCAGTGCCAGGTCTCCCCGAGGCTTTGCTGTAATGATTTTGCCCACAACCCCTTCTGTCTTTCCTTTCATAGTCCGACACTGTCCTGCAGCCCGGAAGTTTTCTGTCTAAGAGCCCTCTCTGTCTCCCACAACACAGTGTCTGAGCACATGAATTAAGCTGAAGCCTACCTCTCCTGTCCTGTGATGCAAAGAGACACACCTTCATTCCATCACTTCCCATCACTCTAGACTTGATGTTTTTTTTTTCCTCCAGCCCTTTTGGGTACCAGTTAGCAGGAGCATCAGAAGCAGAAGGCTGTGCTATATGAGGGATTTGGCAGAAGACAAACTCCCCAACCTCTTTTCATGCCAGTGTTTCCTGAGGACAAAAAAGTACCAGGCACTGGAGGGGGTTCAAAAGTTTCCCGTGGACAAGCAGTGAATACTCTCATTCAAGCAGAGGCATTGGGTCTTCCCCATAGAAGTGTTTTCAGGCCTTTGGACTGTGCAGTCCCTCCAGTGGGAAGACTACAAGCAGCCTCCCTAATACTGCATCTCTAACCACCTGCTTCTTCTCTGCCCCTGTGTTTCAACCAGCTCCTGGCTGCAGATCCGAATGCTTGTCAGCCTTCCCTGCATATGCACCGTCAAAAAGGCTCTGTGCCAACCTCAGGCATCGGAGTGGGCTCCAGGTTTGCTACCTGTGACCCAGTCCTGCATGGCTCTGAGCAGTCTTTGGTTCCACTAGGGCTTAGCAACAGAGGCAGCCAACACCATGGAGGAAGCATTCAGAAACAGGCAGATTAGAAAGGAGGAAGGTGGAAACAGCAGGATCAGGCCTAGGAGGAATATTGCAGGTGCTATTTCGTCAGGTTCAGTCTGCCTGTGTTCAAAGGTCTTCTTTGATGTTTGCTATCTTTTCTTTCCTGAGTCCTATTTAAATCAGTTGGAAACAGAAAATATTCACTTGCTGGATGGCATGAATGTAAAACTTCACAAATTTACATTCTATTTGCTGTAGAGGTGGAACAATTCTCCCCGACAATTTTTCAAGGAGGGAGTCCCTACACCATCATTCACAGCTACAAAGTCTGTGCCACTTACATCAGCCTTCTGACTTCCCAACAGAGAATTATGTGTATTAAAATCTCTCCCATTGGTTCCTTAAGACAACATGTTCCAAAGACTTAAAAATATTAAAATCTATATGTGCACTGCCTTGTGGGTAAAATTCCTGAGGACCTCCTCATACTCTTACACCGACACGTTTTCTGCAAGAACGATAGAAGTGTTGTGTAGCTGGCCCTTGGAGAAGGGAGTAAGGCACCTATTAACACTATTAGAAACCTATCTGATTTCTGTAGAAAATTCTTAACAAAAAGAAACATGTACAGCTGGGCTACATTAGCAGGTAAGCCTTGACTATGATTCTCCTGGGATCAGAGAGCTGAAGAAAGGCATTGAGAGACTAAGATGTCAATAGAGATCTTGGCTGTAGAGAGTCTCTTGTTTGGTTTTCTTTAATGGGTCAGGCAAGGTCACTGCACATTAAGCTTGGGCTTTAAGGTCTTAACTGACAGCCTTGGATTGAGTGGTAGCCTTTCTCCTGGAAGAAGACATTAAGCTTAGACCACGTGTTGTCAATAGCTCGGAGTTACCTGATGGTGCTATGGGTTAAGAGCAAAGCAGAGTCTTGCACTCTGCACTTGAAGCTTGTTCTTGTGTAGTGTAAGACTTTCTTGGTCTCAGTAAGGACAAGGTTACCCCTTGCGGGAGGCTTGGTGCCTGCTTGCACTGTGGTGGATGGGATTGTGGTGAGGAGGGAGAAAGGACGCTTCCCGCAGAAGGACTTGGAACGTTTCTAGCGGATGGGAGCAAAGGCTTCTGTCTGAACTTACTTCACAGGCAAGCAGCGTGGGCAGCTGCGTGAATCCCCATAACATGGGGGAGACCTCGTTGCGTTCAGCCAGCCGACAGCAGAGCAGGGAGCAGCCTGTGCTTAGCCTCTGCCCAGGGCCCTCCTGGGACTGACGCCCGCTTCGCCTCCGGCGAGGGCTGACTGTAGCTGCTCGGCCGGGAGCAGACACAAGGATGCCGAGGAAAGCCCCAGGGCAGGTGCAGTTACACCAGAATTAAGTGCTTTCTCCCAGTCTCATTTATCTTGCTTCACTGAACTGGAATAAGCTACGCTGGTATAAGCATTTTACACCGGGGGCACTTGCCACGCAAGCTACATTAGCATAATCCAAACTGCGAAACCGCCGTGCACGCACGAAGCCCGACTGACGCTGACACAACCCCCCGGAGCAGCTCCTGCTTCAGGCCCGCGCCGCAGAAGGAAGAATTGGGTTAAAGCACAAGGTGCGCGTTCAAAAGCTGCGGCTGCTCTGCGGCCACAGCCACGGCCATGGCCAGGATGCGAGTGGGCCATAGGACGAAGCCCGCTCCAGCCTCCAGACACGCGGAGCTCGTGGGAAGCCACGTGCCCCCCACGCGGCAGGAGGCCATGCCACAGCCCCACATGCAACGCCTCTGCTCGGCACCCTGCGGAGAGGAGACCGCAGGGCCGCAGCCTCTGCCTGCGAGAGAGCCGCCCCCTCAGGGCAGCGCCTCCACCGCCATCTCCCTCAAGGCCCAGCGGCACCCCCCGCCACCGCCATCTTGGGAAGGAGAAAGCGAGGCCGGCCGGCGCCGCCATCTTGGGGAGGGGCCGCCGAGGCGGGCGGCGAGCGCCGCCATCTTGGGAAGGGGACTCTGCGGGAGGCGAGCGTCGCCATCTTGGGGAGGGCTGCTCTGAGTTTTATTTGTGACGGTTATTCGTTGTTTTAATCGTGGCGGTGCGGTGCTGGGGGGAGCAAGATCGATTTCTGCCCTTCTAATAACGGAAACGCTGGTTTCTGCCCAGAAAACGGCTCTCTCCCCGACATCGCTTCCGGGTCAGCGCGGTGACCTCTGCCCCCCGGCGGGGCCCTCTTCCTTTCCAGCGCCGGCAGCCGGAGGAGACGCGGAGGTGAGCGCGGTCCCTGGTGCATCCGCTGCCATCGGCGCGCCCGGGGCTCGCCGCGCCGCGCCGCCGCCCGGCTCTTCGGCGTCGGGGCCCCGCGGGGCAGCGCGCCTGCTGTGGGGGGAGGCGAGCGCGGCGCGGGGCCTCGGCCGAGCCCGCGGCTGGCGTAGCTGGGCGGCCGGGGCAGGCCCGGCGCTGCGGGGCCTGGCGGGCCGCAGGAGCGGTGCCGCCGCCCGGCGGGCCCGGGGCTGTGCGTGAGGCTGCGCCGCGGTCCTGCGCTCGGCCGGGCCCCCGGCTCGCGGCGCCGCGCCTGCTGAGGTGTCGGGCTGGTTTGCTGCTTAGCATCACGTCGGCATTAATGTGGCTGCAGCTCGCTGGTTTTGCTCTTTCTGTCAAGTGAGCAACACTCAACTTTGGGGACTTGTAAGCTTCAGAACCACTTTGGGCTGGTAACATTGTGAAGTGTGTTCATGAAACATTTCATGGGCTATATGAGAAAGAGGATGCAGCTTCCTTGCCGTGGTCGTGTTAGGCAGTGCTCTAGGGATCAGTGTTTGGTGCCACTTTCTGGAAAGTGGGGATTATCAAGGTGGTCTTTTGGATAAAAACGGGCCAAGCTTTGGGCTGACTTCCTTAATGATGATTTTATACTTCTACAAAAATCACTAGTTGTTGTTGCCATTTGAAAGGACAGGGCAGCATAGAACAACCTGTCTGTGTTGCAGGAGTGGATGTTTAGGATTCTCTGCTACCTAACAAAGTGCTCCTCAATGCTACATCTGCCAGTTCCCATGACTAGACCTAATTATTAGAAGGCAGACAATGCACCCAGGCTATTTTAGGGGTGTCGTTAGAAGATTAATAGTATATGTACACAAGTTATTGTTTGGAAGCTCTGGAAGATTAGAGCTTTATGGTAACACCCAGGTCTGTAAAAATTGGCAGATTTTTCTGCTTCCATGTAGTTGTGCAGAAGTGCCACATTGCTAGTTATCAGAGATGTGATTCCCTTGCATGGGGCTATAGTAGTGCACAGAGATGTCTGCTGAGATAAAGCTTATTCAGACAACTTGCCACATGAAATGAGGTTTGAGACCCTACTAAGCTCCGTGGTAGCTACTAAGCTGCTGTGGGTGGTGTGACGAACCTGCCATGGTACAGCAAATCTGGGAATGTTTTTGGTTTTGAAGAGATTCCCCCAAAGTTGCTACTTGAATGGAGTTTTGCCATGAGGGCTTCATCCTTCTTCCTTGGTAAAGGATTGCAGTAGTGGGGAAGTTTGTAAAAATGTTACTTAAATGCTGAAAAATCCACTATGGCTTACCCTTCTGTTTTCTAATTCAGAAATGGCACCTCGTAAAGGCAAGGAGAAGAAGGAAGAACAGGTCATCAGCTTGGGACCTCAGGTTGCTGAAGGAGAAAATGTGTTTGGTGTCTGCCATATCTTTGCATCCTTCAATGACACTTTTGTCCATGTGACTGATCTTTCTGGCAAGTGAGTATTGAACACCGATCACCTCAGTGTAGTGCCTGGTTTCTTCAGTTTTGAAAATGGAAAGTGTGTGTGGCAAGAGGCTCTGTTGAAGTGCTTGACTTTCTGCAGAGCTGTAAGATGAGGTGAGATGTATGTTTGAGGGGGAGTGGGTGCTTCAATATAGACATGTTTATGCATCTATTATTGAATTATTAATGTTAATCTATTCAGCTGTGAACTACTTGGGGTCCAGTTGGCCCAGCATCTACTTCTTACATAAAAAGGCTGCTTTGATATGAAGTAAATTGGTTAAAGCAAGGGACCTGTAAAGACAGCTTAATTTTTACTGGTCTGTTTCAATGTAGTTTAAAATTGAGTTAATTTTAAGCAAAAGCAGCATGCATTACTCATGGTGTTATTTCTAAAGTAACAGTCTAACCCCTTTTAAAGAGTCCTGTGTAGAAATTACTGCTTTAGAGACAGTTCAGTACATAGTAGTTGGCACTATATAACTTCTGCAGAGAGCAGAAACCTAGAAATGTGAAATTTAATTAGTATAAGGTTTTCCTCAGGTGTGACTTCCACCTGAGTCTGAATACCTTCTCCTAGTTTAGTGAACAGGCTCAAGAAAAGAGCTTCTGCAGTATGGGAGAATTCCAGTGCTGCTTCTGAGCTGACTAGGCCTTGCTCTCTGCCCTTTTCCTATGATCATAGGTCAGGTGGCTTTGCATGTTCCTTTGTGATAAACACTGCTCAGGGTACTGGATAGCAACTTATTCATCCAGTAGACATGTCAAAATGCCTGGTTCTGTTAGCAGGTGTGGGGAAGCTGTTTTGGTGGAGAAGGGGAGAGAGACTTTTTTTTTTTTTTTTTTTTTTCCTGAATATATTCTTCCCCTTTCTTAGGGAAACCATCTGCCGTGTGACTGGTGGCATGAAGGTGAAGGCTGACAGAGATGAGTCTTCTCCCTATGCTGCTATGTTGGCAGCCCAAGATGTTGCCCAGAGGTGCAAGGAACTGGGCATCACTGCCCTTCACATTAAGCTGCGTGCTACTGGTGGAAATAGGTATGTTGGAGGGGCTGTGCCGTGGTGCCTGCAGAGCGTGTGTCTATTAGTGTTTTAGTGTGATGGTTGCGTACTTTGTAAGTGCAGATTTGCCCTGCTGTTGTGCTTGGGAGCTTTGCACGCGCTCTGCAGTGTGCCTGCCAAGTGTACTTTAGCAAAGTGCGTGTCCAGGATCAACAACCAGTGCAAATCTCTCATGCATGTGAGGTGAGTGTAAACTCCTAGAACCATGCCAGATTGTACCAAATCAAGTCCTGGTCCTCTTGTCTTTGCACTGATTAAGTTGGTAATAATTGGCTGACATACTCATACTAAGCATCAGAAATCTGTTCTAAGCTGACATCTTCAGTTGACTGGAATAGGTGTATGTTCTCAGGGCCATATTTATTTGTAGTAGTGAAAAGGGAGATGCTGTCAAACTCAGAGGCATATCAGCTTGGAATGACAGTGTTTGGTGGATGATTGTGAATGGTTTGGATCTGGGCATGAGAGAAAGGTGATTTTTGGTGTCTTTGAAAACTGGATGTTAAGTTAGGGGAGGAACTGTGTGTGTGTGTGTTCTGTGGCTGGCGCTTTTTTAAGATTGTCAGTTGTTTGTGAAATGTGTGCTCAATTTAAGTCATTTATAGGATTATTGGACCTGATGCTCTTTTCTAGAACTAAGACTCCTGGACCTGGTGCCCAGTCAGCCCTGAGAGCTCTGGCCCGTTCCGGAATGAAGATTGGCCGCATCGGTGAGTGGTTGAGGAGGGTGATACGTGTGGATATGCGTGCCCCTGTGTATCAGGGCGGAACTTTGCTACCTCAAAAATTGGTTTTGAGGGATTACTCAGTAAAAGGAGCACTGCGGGCATGTATACTGCAAGGCTTCTGTTCTTGGTGACAGTTAACACCTATAGTGGCAAACACTCTGAAGTTATTTCATACAAGCAGATGTGTACCTCCTTGAACTGAAGACTCACCAGAAGGTGGCATCAGTTGGCTTTAGCTACCAAATTCTTGGCTGCTTGATAAATCTCAGCTATACTGCAGGGTGCTGATATAACACTGTTCATGCCAAAGCTGTTCAGTTACCTAGAAGTATCATGCTGGTCTTAGTTTAAGGCTAACCAAGGCTTAGGGGTTTAGGGTTAGGGTGTTTCAATAAGAAAAGAGTCCCTCAAACTGAGGGAGAGTTCCAAACGTTCTAGAGGAGTTCACAAGAAATGACGGTGATGCTGCCCTGAATGTTAACATTATGCACGCTTTGGTTTAGAATCATTAGCCCACTTGGTTAAAGTGGGTGGTGGGATGGGGATTTTTGCATCCTAAGTATTAGAAGCCTTGGATACCCAGCATTTGGTGAGTTCACAAATATCTTAACTTCCATACTTTGTTGATACTGCCTGGGTAGCTGACTGCTGTAGGGTGTCTGGAGATACTGCTTGGCTGGATGGCTTTACCCGCTTGTTTTCTTAGGTTACTTCTGTACTGGAAGGTAACAGTGTCTTTTCTCTCTACAGAGGATGTTACCCCCATCCCCTCTGACAGCACACGCAGAAAGGGTGGTCGTCGCGGTCGCCGTCTGTAACCAATGCTGCATCTTTCATTATTAAAGCTCTCTTATAAAACTCTTCTCAACTGTGTATTTTCTTACTGAGGTATGCTTAAAGTTTAACAATTTGATGTTGTCATCCTGTCATCTAGGATCCCCAAGACAGTAATACTTTTCTGGTCTTCCTGGAAACACTTTAATTACATCCACAAAAGGCTTGTCCTCTGAACTTGGGCTTCCTGCTTGTGTTGGAGTTGCTGTTAGTACAGCTATAACAGAGGTATTGTGCCTACTTAAATACACCCTAAGAAAGCTTCTAAGAGCACTGAAGTTACAGCTCCCTCAGCTGTTCTGCTTATACTTGAAGACATACTTAAGAAAAATGACTTCTTGCTTCCTAGACATGCTCTGCTTCCTGCACTGATATTTATGTTCCAATAAAAACACTACCATCATCTGGAATATATGGCTATTTCCACCTTTTAAAATGTACTCTTAAGTATCAAGGCTTTTCTTATGCTTCCTTGCCTGTAGTCAAATTTTAGGCCAAACGATTCATTGGCATGTAGTGTTTGAGAAATACAATGTAAGGCAGTTGTGTTCCTCTAGACCTATGATGCCAAGGTGATGGTTAAAATAGCTGTGGCTTTTGTTTCCTAATTAATTTAGCTGAAATTGCCAAAATTTGTCCTGTGAAATGGTGACTTCAGTCCTCATGTAGTGCTGTGTCTGTTTTGGCGTGGGTCTATACTGTGCTGTCCTGTAACCTTCACAGCGGTGGAGTTAGGCAGTAGGTAGGAGTTCAGAGGCAGCTGTAACAGCTGGTCATGTCTTCTCCCTCAGTTGCATACTGATGTATGTATATAGCATGTGTGTGGTACAGTATGTAGTCCCATGTAGTATGAAACTCTTACCTGGCTTATGAGTGAGCTTATTTGGCACTTTTAACATTGTTATCTGGGAATACTTACTGTCACTTAAACCTGACAGCAACTGGAGATTATCTTTGGATTAATTAAAAATCCTCAATTTTCAGCATGGTTGTATGACAAATAGGAATCACCTGCACAATTATATTATTGGGCAGATCTATAAAATGATGTTGGAAGGTGATGGTCTGGTGCTGTGGGCTCTTTGTCAGGGCCTGCTTCTAGATACTGAACCTTGAGAAATTGTGCTGCTTCCACATGGGCTCCCTTATCACACCACACTTCAGCATCTTTACAGGGAATTCCTTTATCTCCTCCTCTTACTCATTACCGAAAAAGAATGCTGTGGCTGACAATTTTGCCAGAAGTGCTCTGTTCTCAAAGCGATCTGTATTCCAGTAAAGTTACTTAATGTGAATTTGATCCAGGGCACATTCCTTCTGTCAAGCTTGATCTTCAGCTCTCAGGTACTAGTTCTTTCACTGTAAAGGGGATGAATTTTGCAGCGGAGGATACAAGACTCTCTGATCTAAAGCCATAGTGGGTCTTAGTTTTAGTAATTAGAACTATTTGGATGCTTGTGAGTTTGGTTAGTCCTGGTCTCTTGGAGGTGTCCCTGCTGTGGAAAAGAAAGCTGTGCTTGTGAGCAAATTGAATAGTATTGGAATTTCTGCAAACCTTTGCTTAATACAGGGCTTCCCGTTCTGACGGAAAAATTCTCTTTGCCCAGGCAGGTTTTTCTAAGCCAACATTTACTTTGGCATAGTTGTAGTGTTTTACTTGTAACTTTATATGTGGCTGTGGAAAGGCTTTAGAAATAAATTTCTGTTACTATCTTAAAAGTGCATGATTTGCAATTTAAATCACTGTTTTCCTGTACTTGGAAATGTTTTCTGACCTTTGTGGAGAAGTGCTGAAAAAAGAAACCAGTAGTTGTTCAGCCAACGTGGAATTGAACAAGATCTGAGACTGAGGAGAGAACAGGGCGGAGCGCTGTATAAGAGAGCAGAATACTGTTTGTGGGAGGTGTACTAGTTTTTATGTCCTTCCTAACTGTAGTTAAATCCTTCTGTTGTTCTGGTAATAGGTTATTTTGTCCAAGGTGACGTTAATAGAGCTGCTTTACAGAACACATATTTGGGGAAAGCTGTTCAGGTATGATAGGTGCCGGGGTGATGCATGTTGGAAGGGTGTGAGAAACTGCAGAAGAAGGTGTAATAAGGTTTGGGGGCTCTGATGTATTGGGGGTAGGACAAGTGACAGAGGGGGCATGATAGATGGGAAGAGAGGGTGACAAGTGTGTGTGGGGGGATTATAAGTGGTGGGGGGCATGATATGTTAGAAGGGGGTGGGACAGGTGGTGGGAGCGTTATAAGGGTGAGTGTGGTAACACAGAATGAGGTGTGAGATGCCTGAAGTGGGGCATGGTAAGTGGCATGAGGTGTGATCTGTGGCAGAGGGGCATGGTGTGTGCTGATGGAGTGGTGGGGTGCATGGTAAGGGGTGTCTGATATGTGGTGGGGGAGTGTTAAGTTGCTGGAGAACGTGGTAAATGGCAGGGGCATGATGTGTTGGAAGGAGGTATGTTATGCAGCAGGTAGGGTAAGTGGTGGGGAGGGGGTATGAGGTAGAGGGCAATATGTTGGAAGGGCAGCATGGTAAGTGTGGGAGGGTGATCTGTTGGGGGCATGATATATGCGAGGGAGAAGGTGATACGTAGCTGGGGAATGATACGTTGGAATGATGGCGTGGTAAGTGGCAGAGAGGTGATAAGCGGTGGGGGTGAGACATACCACAACAGGGGAGCAGTAAGCGGTGGGAGGGGTGATAACTGGTGGAGGGGGACCATGACATGTTGGAAGGGGCTTTGGTAAGTTGCAGGAGGGTGATACATGGCTGGGGGGTGATGTGTTGTAATGGAGGCGTGATAAGTGGCAGGAGAACTGTGTGGTATGTTGGAAGGAGAAAAGAGAGAGATGACAAAGCAATGCACAAGCAATTTAGGAGGTTCCTGGAGAACACTGATGATCTTTCTGATAGAAGTGATAGAGGAGCCAAGGAGGAGAGGTGCCCTGCTAGACCTCATACATACAAAGAAGGAAGATGCGAGGGTCAGGGGCAACCTTGGCTGCAGTGACCGCAAGATGGTGGAGTTCAGGATTCTGGAAGGAGGAAGCAAGGCAAAAAGTAGGATCACAAGCCTAGATTTCAGGAGACCTGCTTGGAAGAATCCCATCGGAAAAGGCCCTAGAAGGAAGAGGGGTCAAAGACAGCTAATATTGAAGGATCATCACCACCAAGCTCAAGAATGGTGCAAACCAATGAGCAAGAAGCCCAGCAAAGGGGGCAGGTGAGCTGCATGGATGAAAAAGCTGCTCCTGAAGAAGGGCGTGTACAGAAAGTGGAAGCAGGGACTTGGGAAGAATATAGGCATGTTTACTGAGTATGCAGGGGTGGGGACTCGGAAGGCCTCGGCAGGCATCAGTGCGTACTGAGGAATGGGTATCTAGGGCTGTCATGCCAGGTGGTACATCTGGAAATGAATATTTGGCAAGGCCTGTCGATGGCAGGGGGAAAAAAAAATCGGTGTCAATAGGCGTCGGCGCTGCTGAGAGCGATGCTGGCCCTGACCGCAAGGTATGTGTGCATATGGGGAACAACAGGAATCAGCGCCTAGCCACATTCTGGTATACAATTATTATAGACTCTATTGATGCAAATACACGGGAATTCTAGAGTTTTACTTTTTTTTTAATTATTTATTTATTTTTTTAATGAAAGCTCTTTTTGAGGAAAAAATACTTTGCTGATAAAATTAATGAATTAATCAACCAAATCTCAAGTTTTAAGCATAGATTCTTGTATGGGACATCGTTATTTTCATCAGCTACGGCTGACCTCCCTGTTTTCCCCCTCCTCCCCATCTCCTGCAATATTTAGTGTAGACAAGGAAGGAACAGGAAACTGTCCTTCAGTGTTCCTGTTCTCAGCTATCTGAGACAGGCTAACAAGACTTAACTGATTTTATACTTAATTGGAGGGAATGAGCAGCCATATGGCACCTACCTGAGCCACTGTGATTGCCCCTCAAGCTTTTAGGATCTGCGATGGTGTCTGGCTGGTAGATGGTGCAGGTCTTGCAGGAGGATTCCAACTATTATAAACGTATATGGTAATTAATGAAGGGAAACAAACTGTTTGTGTGATGATAATCATGTCTATTCCCAAACTACTTCTGTGGTAGTTTATAGCACTATAACTTCTTTTAATCTTCTAGATGCTTAGTACAATCTCAAATAGATACTTATGCTCTTAATGAATATTGAGGATTGAATGAAAACAGCAGTGTAGGTCTGTGGGTTGCTCCCTCTGTAATGTGGAAAGCAAAACCAATTAGCCCTTTGCATGGAAGATCTCTACCACTAAATCATATGTTAAACAGCTTTATCCTAAAAAGATTTCAGTGCGATTATACTTGGAAATCCTAACCCTAGCATATGTATGAAGTCGTATACATATGTCAATAACAGATAGATACTCTTAAAAATGGATGCCACAACTATTATACTTCTGTTGTAGAATTCTTCATGCCTGAAGAGGTAGTTGGCTTTCTGGTATGTTTTTCTACACAAAACTTGGTCCTAGATCTGCCAACTGTATTTAATCTTGAATGTAACCATAAGCGTGGTTCTTATGCATGAAGCGTACTTCCTTATCTGTACTGAGGTGTCTTTGCCAATGAAGAAAGGTTGAGAGAATTAATCTAGGAAAAAGCAGATATATGCTTTCTGAGGAAAGTCAAATGATTAAACACTAAATTGTTAATTGACATAATATAGTTAGGGCCATTTGAAGATATTGTAATTGCTTTGGCCTCACTTGAAGCAATGCTGATGAGCAACAACCTCAAAATTAAGAATGCAACTTGACTGCAGCTGGTCAGAAAATAAATTGCTATCTCTGTCCTTCCAAGCAAATATAAAATACACATTTCTGCTGTGTATTTTAATGCTTTTTTCTGAATAAAGAGTGCCTGAAGTCCCTTTCACACAAAAGGTACCACAAGACAAGAAGCATCCTTCTCAAGAGTGATAATTTCATGTTATACTATCTCTTGAGATAGCAAAATATATTTTCATTGCACATTGAAATAAATGTGATAGCTGACTTATTTTTTAAGATAAGGTCAGAACAGTGTGGTATTTATTTTATTTTATTTTTATTTTTTAATTATTCCTGATCGGTACAAATTAGGAAATCAGGAAACCTTTTATGTCTTTAATCGCTAACTGTCTTCTAAAGATCTGTGTCTCGTGCTGGGGAGCGCTGCCATTCCTGCAGAGCAGTTTCCCCTGGATGCAAGTCTCTCTTCATTAGCTCCAGCTGCTTTGGAGGTGAATGTCAGATGTATACAGAATATGCTTTCAAGTTAAGCATTGCTTTTGCTACTTAAATATTATTAGATGGAAACTGGTAAGAGCAGTTTCTGTTCCAAAGACTACTGGTTTTCTTATTTAAAAAAATATTTTACAGGATATTGCTGTTACAGCATCACTTCTTCTGTTTGATATAATATCAGTATAGAAACATAGCTGTGACACTCCAATGTAACATTCTTTCTCTGAATGTGTTTATTCATTTTATAATAAACCCTTTCTTTAGGAATACTTGAATGGGTGTATATGATATTTGTATTAGGTGGCAGTATAGGTAAAATTTGGAGCTGTTTAACTTTATACAGGCTTTATATGGCATATGTGGAAGCGTAACTGTGGTGTGATAGAAGTTTAGTATTAAGCTAGGGCAAGAATTCATCTTAATACTATGTGTAGAAGTAACTATTCCTCAACAAAACCAAACCTTTAAGGCAAACATTTTAGAATAACATCTATTCAGTATTTTTTTTTCTGAATTGAATAATAAACAGTAGAAATTAGACAGATGCTTGTTTATGTTCTTTGCAATATTGACAAATACTAAATCTGAGTTGTAATTTAGCCTTACAGTTTGCATTCTGTCTGTGAAAGCACTAGTTCAGGATTACTTGGTAATAAAAGAACTGAGGATATTTTGTTATTGTTGTTTTAACATAGAGAGTATTTTCAGTTTTCAGTTGTAGAAAATACCTTTTCAGTTTTGGACCTGAGCGCACTTACAGTACTTCTGATAGTCCTGTATGCTGTAACTGTATCAGTAAAATATTTTAAAAGCTCCGTATATTAGATTTGCTTGATAAGTGCAGTTTCTGAACTGCCATATCAAACTTATTTTGCAGGGAGGCTGACATCTCTTGAAAAGAACTCTCTTTTTATGACGATAGGATAAAGCAATGCTAACTTCCAAGTCACTTCAGTCTATGAAGATCTGGAACCCCACTGCCGTGTGCGCTGTTGAAAGATGTCAAAAAATAGACTTTAATGCTACTGCTTGAGCATGAAGTATTATGAAATGAGGGAGTTAGCTGTTAGATACAGGTTTTTACTGTGAGCATTTATGATGAGTTAAGATGACAGTAATGTCAATCTTCAGCAGTCTTGAATCTACTTTGAATTAACAAATACACTTTAAACTTCTGTGTAGATCAAAAGCTGCATGTAGTCATGACACAGAATTTGTCAGTTGTTACTCTAAGCACATTTGGAAAGGACAGTGTTTAGTGTGGCCTGAGACTGTGATGCACTATTTCTGCAAGAGGAAATAATGTGAACACAGAGCATACATTTATAATATATAGTTTAGTAGTGCTATTAATCTTCCAGGTACTATGGTGACTGATGGCTATTTTTCATCTTAGATGATGGCTACAGTAAGAATTTCAGACCTTCAGTTGTGAATATGTTTGAGGGAAACATCTTTGTGACACCATATTTTTGCAAGATTTTTTTTTTGTTGTTGTTTCCCCCTTTTTTTAAAAAAAAAATCAAAGTATAGGCTGAAATGGCATGTAATGTCTGCAATAGATTATATCAGGTGATTACAGTTTACATCTGAAATATCTGACTGCATTATGGTTGAGGGGGAAGACAACTGCTCCTTTTCTCCTGTGCCAGCATGAGGGTATATATGTCTGTTTGGTGTGTGTGTGTACGCACATGTTAGCTAAGCAAGGAGGCAGTCCCATGAAGGAACACTACTGCTGGTTAAGATATTGCATTCATGTGACAACTATTGTATCAGCTGAAGCTGATAATCTGTGCTGAGAAATAAGGCAAAACTCACCTGGGCACAGCAGCATGCCAACACAGCGATATCGCTGCAAGCGCCCCACTACCCCTGGAGGAACGTGAAATTACAACAGCGCTATTTGTGCTACAAAAGCCACAAAAGATCGAAGGATGCTTTATTATACAGATTATACTAGTGTTTACGTAGATGATAACAGGTAAGGGCAACATATGCATGAGTTGCTTTGGAGATCAGTTCCCTCCAGTGCAACTATTTAGACCCTGACTTATATCTGTGATGAATCTATAATAGTTTTGTTTAACCTCCCAAGGCTAGATAGTTTTCTTGAATTTTCTTCAAAAGAAACACATTTTAGTAGCTGATACGCTAGACAAATGCATAATATAGATAAATGCTAAAACTCTTAAGATTTGAAAGGGTAGTTCATCATTTGGTACAATGATCATCATACAAGCTGTGGAAGGAAGCCTTGTCTTTACACATCTACATTTATCTTGTTCTTAGATATGAGCTTCACAGAGAATAAAATATAAGCACCTAGTGTAGACAGCTGCAATAGATTTGCCAATTAATAAAATTCAAAATGTTATAAAAATTGATTAAAACTCTAGCTCTTAGAATTTGCTTTCCTTCACATCAAATAGAAAATAAAGCATAGAAGAGAAGTATAAATACTTTTTACTGAAAAGTTTCTTATTGGAGAATATAAGACTACACTAGGTCACCTTCTTCATAAGTTTGAGTTGCATGTCTCTTTCAACCTGCACTCAAATAGAGCACAGAAGAACTTGGTCAACTTGCTGAAGATGGCTCAGAAGGCAAAGACAATGAAGTACTAGTTTTTTAATTTGATGAAGATGAGATCAGGAAACAAGATTTGTATTTCAGATGAGTACAGAGAAGCATAAAAACCCTAACAACTACAAAGAATAGCAAATGCACTAGAAGTTAATTTCAACTACTGTGTTTCAAGAGTCATGAGCTCCAAACAGAAGAAAGGTCCCAAGTATGGTCAGTACAAGAACACAGATGAACAATTAGCTGTGACCAAAGAAAAGGAGAAAGTTTTAAGGAAAAAAAGAAAAAGAAAAAAAAAGTTTTAACATAGGCAATTATTTTCATGAAAGACAAACCTGAAAATGGCCCAAGGAAGAGAAAGTCTGAGAAGCCAAAACAAAGGGGTAGGGCTAGAATCCAACTAAGTAAGAGTAATAGTTTAACTAAAAAGATGACAAAATTAAATGTGAAGACAGGTTTTCATTTACTGTAAGAGTCCAATCAGTATTTTACAACTAAGTTCTATTCCTTGTATTTTAAATAGCTAGCACCTTAACTGACTTTAAAAAATAAGTTAGGATAAAACTATAGAAATGTTATTCATATTTCTGAACTTTTAAAATTCCATTTGATATTATAATTCAAATATAAAAATACTTATTAAAGAATACAAGCAAACCTAGATACAAGCCCTTTTTCTACTAGGAAAAAATATTTCACATCAATAAAGCATCCATACTGGAACTGAATGAAGTTTAGAGCACAAACAAGTATGTGAGGACTTTTGGGGGTGTATATAATAAATACACATATAGTGTATATATTTTCTTAAACTGTTAGTACCTTTTGGAAAATTTATTCCTAATTCTCCTACTTTCCCATGCTGCAGCTCACATAGTGGCAGGAAAGCAGTTTGTTAAAGTTTTCAGCAGTTACATATGCAATAGTAGCTACGCAACATCTTTAAAAAAAAAGATCATTTTTTTTTTCCTGGTAAGTTCATGCAATGATCATCAACAAGCAGCTGGGGAACTGCAGTTTACTGATGGAAGCTTGAGAGTCAATGGGGTGTTGAATGATGTTTTCACTCCTGATTTTCTGAAGCTTGGCATTGTCACACTGCAAATATCCATTAAAAAATAAGCACATACAAGCAGAAGTACAGGAAAGCAGATACATTAGCTCAGTTGCATGGCAGTAATACAAACATTCTGAGAGTCAATCCAAGCAGCAGCATTAAAACTCAAACTGTGCTGTGAGATAAAAATATTTTTACAGACAGAGATAACATTTCATAGAAAGACATCATTAAAGGCAGATTCCTGATAGGTCATACATCAAACGGATGTAACCATCATTCAGACTCCGAGTATTCCCGTTATGTCAAACTCTTCACAATTCAAGGTCCGGAGTTAAACTTCTCGTACTCCTCCCTACCCATCCTTGCAGAGATTAAACGTGGTACCACGAAGATGATGTCAAACATCCCTTAACCTGAAGGGCTGAAAGTCTCTCAGGATACCTGAAAAAGCAGCATTGGGAAGGAGGTACTCACCGGTTTACCTGGCTCATATAAAACTCTGCTAAGGTAAAATGAACTTTGCACAGGAATTCATGCTCCAAGTAATGCTTACAATTTTTTCAAGTGTTTTTGAATACAGACTCCCGAAATTAGTGCATAGCTTTAAAAAGCAAAGTATTTGATAACTTGTGTCTAAGGGGCCATTCACAGTGAATGCAAACAACAGACACAGTGAAAGCATAGGGTGTAGGCTGCAGTGGAGTTTAACTACTTACACTGAGGGCAGGGTACAGGGTATAAAAACAAATCAGCCTTTTTTTTTAAAAAAGCAGCACATGCTTATTCAGCTAATTTGTTAATATTGGAAGTGACTAACAGGTACACCTTTCTTATAAGGCTGATTTTTACTATATTATCTGATATACAACTTTATCCTGAATAATATAGTAGTTAGAAAGTTTGTAATTTACTAATACAGTCTTTTAAAAAGTATGCATATAATGTATGTACCTATGTATCAGGAATATTACATCTACAGGAATTTAAGTAAAATGTCTGCATCAATAAATATTTAGGTATTTGTGTCTTAAACAGCCTTATGAAGATGTACTTTTTAACAACAGCTTGTGCAGGCATTACCAGTATTGTTCATAACTTAACTGTTTTACATAATTACTGTAGTATCTGTTTAAATGTTCTTCATGAATCACAGAAGTTGTTTCATTGTAGAAAACAAGAGTGAATTTCATTTGCAAGAAACATGGATTAAAGTCCAGTCATGAGTGGGGAGACTTGATTAAGCAGGATGGAAGATAGGGAAGGGTGTCATTAGGTTTTGCTGAGTGTTTTTTTTTTTTTTTTAAAGGATATCACAAGACTAATTTAAAATGTTAAGCAGATAATATCCCTAGATAAGCTGCATACCCTTATTTGTTCAGGGCTTTGAGTTTTCTGGTGGGTGGGGAACAGTTTTCACAGAAGTCTTAGATTTGTGGACAGAAACATTACTAAAGGATATCATCAACTTTAAAATTAAATTCTTACTTTTTTAATTACATTTTCTCTTACAAGAGTAGTTTTCATTACTCTTTGAAACCAAAATTTGGGCATAGCCCATTGAAAAGCCTGTAAGATATTATACAATGCTGTAAAGGCAGTACCCAAACTTATCAAATATACATCAAATGCAGTTTTATTCACTTACATTAAAAGGCTCTATTGGCAATCATTAAAAAGTGCATTTATGATCAATTTCATCATAATCTGTTCTAAATGCACCTTTTTAAAAATTTGTTTTTAAAATTAGATTATAACTGTGAGATCACTTTCAAGCTATAAATGAAGCTCAGACATGTTTGCTATATACAATTTATTCACCTCAGACAGAGAACTAGATGATTAACTAGATAGCTAGTGAATAGCCAGCATGACTTAACTATCATATCTAGAAAACCAAAGTCAGTAACTTCACTGCAGTCAATTTTTAATTGATTGAGTAGTATATAGTTTATATGAATACTTGTTACCAAGTTTCAAACTCTCCAAAATTATCAAGCTGGTGCTACTGAATACAGACTTGCCATTTGACATACAGTACACAACTACTAGCCAGAATAGTGCTGTCGTTTCCTCAACACAGTAGAGGACTGGCAAAGATCACTGACATTACTTTCCTGGCTGTGCATGAAGATTGCAATGTAGATTGCATACCAAGATCTATAATCATATCAAGGAAGAATTAGGTTAATCAATATTGTTCAATTTACACCAAGCAGTCAAGAACAGGTAGCTGATTTGTAGAGATTAAAAAAAGTCTCAGAAAAGATAAGTGCTGTATCTGAAAAAGCATGGTAGTTGGTCTGTGACAGCTTCACAAGTCAGCAGCTGTATTTTCTGGCATGCAAATATTATCTTCCCTGGTTGTGCTCTCAGCTGCTGAGGTGATCAAAGTGCTTCTGGTCAGAATCCTCTGCCACATGAACCAATAATTCAAAGCTCAAAGATTTATTTGATGTATATTGTACTTTCTGGGTTAATTATGGGGACTGATCAAAGGCATCATTTGCCAGGAGAGTTCGCTTCCATGAAGAAGTCCTAAATGCCAAGGGGGCATTCTAGGATAGTAGTCCTTTCCTGCAGGTACTGTTCTGATCATTTCCTCAGATTTTTTTTGCCATGGTTTTAATTAGGCTCCAACAATAAAGTCAGACCTACAACAACTCTTCCACTGAACTGAACTGCCCTTTGTAGAAGTCTGCATTCTGCTCTGAAGAGAAATACTAAGCCAAGAACCTTCCAAGCAAGGCAACATTTTGATAATTAAGAATATACAAGTAACTAAAAAAAAAAAAAAAAGTCCATCCAAATGTTGTGTTATTGATGGGGATTTATACAGTACTAGGAACATCACAAGTCTGAAGAGTGAATAAGCCTAAAGGACACCATCAGGGTAGGACATTTAGTCTATCGTCCTCCGCCTAAAGGCTAATTGTACCTGCTAGTCCACAACACAGGATCTCCACAGCCAAACTAAACTTGAGTTCATATTGACTAATGCAGCTCTGTACCCACCGGAGTCTTTTTTTATTTTATTTTATTTTCTTCTGACAGTTTGAAGTCAGTTTGGCTTAGTTGTAAAATTAAACTAAGCCCTATCTACCAATTAGCTACTACTAAAATAGATGGTCTCAACCCCCAAGCCCAACAGTACCACCTCTCTCCCCCTTACGCCAACACTCGCGCTCAGACAAGTTTACACTGGGTCAATCGGGAGAACAAGCAAGCAACTAAGAGAACAGAAGTTACTGTATCTTCGTGAAATCATCACCATCAAGTTCTGCAACATATCATATGGAAGAATATTGAAGAAACAAGCCAGCAAGAAAACTAAGACGTAACCTGTGATAATTTCTCAACATTGTGTGCATTAGCTTGTGTGAAGTTACAGTAGAAAATATTGAAGCAAAGTGAACAATACACTTGAATACTTCTATTTTAAAAATATGTTTAACAGATCATGTAACAATTAGAATATATTCATGGCTATTCCTTTGAAGTAAGTCAGACCTTGAATGTTCTAACAGACATTTAAGTAATCAATATCTTTACAAAGATTGAGAGACAAAGAAACTCTTTATAAAAAGATTTTAAACTTAATATTTTGAAGCTTCCATTTTTCTTCAAAAATTCCATCTATCATCACTTTAGTATTTAATTTAGAAGTGAATGTAGCATTACATAATCATTAACCAACAGAAGTTTTAAAAAATACATTTGGTGGGAGAACAAAAACCCAAAAAACAAAAAACCAAGAGTATCACACAAGTAAAGAGCTATGAGACCCCTGACTGTCTTTAGGGTCCAAAAAGGGCAATTAAGAATCTTTCACTTTTATAAGGATTCTGGCAGTCTCACAAATCTCTGTGAAATAAGAGCAGTAAGTCTTCGTAAGAATATTCTGCTCATTTAAGTACTTTAGAGTCACACGGGGAAGACTTCAGATGTTATCAGCATTTAGAGGGTACTTTGAAAACAAGTTGTTTACAAAAATCTGAACTCAAAGGGCAAACTGATGTCAGCTGGTCACATGCCAAGAGTTAGCATACAAACCCAACACAACTGGATACTTGAGCCTGTCCCTCTTCTTTGTAAGCCCTAAAAGCATTTTTTTTTAACCCAATGTCACATACATTGTAGTAACATTGACATAATAAGATAAGCAAAGTCTAACAAAATTTTTAAAAGCCTTAGCCGTTCATATTCAGAGTAAGCCAGTAAATATGACAGATTAGTAGAAGCTGCTCTAGAAATCAAAATAACTTAGAAGTCACAATGAGTCTCCAACACTGACAAACACCTAGTAATAGATTTTATCCTGACTTTGCTCTACCTGTGGTGCTGTAGCTTTGGTATTGCTTCCCATCTTAATCAGTCTTAATTCCCATAATAGGATTTTTTAATGGTTTTATCTGATGAGACAGCAGGAGTTGTTGCTCCCAGGCAACGGGAGACACTTTCCTTGGAACTGCTTCAAGTTCTCCTTTCCACCCCTCTATGGCAAACAGATCACTCACTGCATTTTTTTTCCATCAATAGGAAAAAAAAACCCCAAAAACTAAGGAACCTAATGGGGAGGAAACTCCATTTGATATAGCACACAACTTCTTGGCTGAACGGTTAACATCTGCTGCAGCTTCTCCTTTATAATTCTGCACTCTGTACTATTCCAGCCTTTGCCTCTAGCTGCCAGCAAGGCAGGATACAGTTTTATTCTCCAGTTCTCCTCTGCTAGGAAGAAATTTGAATTTGTGCCCATGGCTTTAAACAGAAGCACTTTCCCATGTCCGCATACTACAAGGTTTTTCAATTACTTCTGTAGGCATCTTCAAATAGCTTTCCTAACTAGCTTAGCTGTAAGAAGTTTGCTTAATTTATATTGCACGCAAGAAAATATGAGCAAAGATGTGTTTGATTATGTTTGGATAAGATATACATGGTCACCTTTAATATAAGCAGATCTTAACTTATTCAATATTCCGGCTTTCCTGAATATCCTCCTGAATAGCTGCCACTTTCAGCAGCGATTTTTATGCCTCATCCGTTAGCAGGTTCACACTGCCTGTGCTCACGTTCTAACTCCACTTTCAGCAGCAAACATAGTCTTCATGCTTAACAGCTTCCCAAGGCTCTCCTGCATTTTGCTTGATGAAAGGAACAAAAGGTGAAAGCACTTACATATTTAAATTAATTTTACTAGCATCTGTGCAAAACCTTGCAGAAATTAAACAAAACTAATTAGCATTCCACTCAACACAAGCCATCAGGTAAGTTTCAAGCATCCACTCCACTGCTGCTCTCGAACTGCCACCAGAGAACTGAGTTAAAACAAGTTAATGCAAGCGGTACAACTATTAATAATCAGCCCCGTGGCTATTCACGGTTTTTGCTGCTGCATTTATAACCTGACACAGTCAAGTGCTAAGGTTAGCTTTAAAAGCATCTATTGCTTCAAGTTACCAGGTTTTAACAGGAGAGGTTTCTGCTTACAAAACAAACAGCACAGCCCCAATAAATGGAAAAAAAGGGGGGGGGTGGAACCCAGATTTTTCCAGCCGGGCTGCGCCACCACCCCCAGGGACAGCGGGGGACTGACCCCGAGCCCCGGGGCAGTAGCTCTGCAGCGAGGCCACAGCTGCAAAGCGCTCGGCAGCCTCCGCGCAGCGGAAGCGGGACGCAGCCCTGCGGCTGCAGCTTGCCTTTTCCTCCACCCCCTGGTTTTGTGTTTGGGCAGTTTGTGCTGTCATAGCCTCCGAATTACAGAATCAGTTCATCATACACACGGCCATGTGCTGACAGGGACGGGCAACGCAAAGGTGCTTCCAGCCGCAGCGGTTTCTGCTTGGGACTGCATCATTCTGCGGGGACAATTTAACAAGCGATTTGCCAGCCAGCTTCAGTTAAAACAAACAAAAAAACCCTAAATCCGTTTTTCTTCCCTTCAATCAGCCCTTTTGGCAATTTCGTTTTTCCATGCTGTCTGTGCATTAAGCAGCACTCGTAACCAGAGCAGAAAGCTCAGTCATTCCACCGGGGAAGAGAAACTTTTCAACTGCCCAACATTGCCAGAGTCTCTGATCCCAACTCCGTAGCACTGTTTGCTCAGCAGGACTGTAAGATGCTCTGGAGTTCCTGAATTTGCCACAAGATTAGTCATACTGCTTTAGCCAAGTCTTCTTCAATCAAACTTACATTGGGCTCAGCTCTAAGATGAAAGAGCAGCAGGGAAAACATTACAAAAAACCTGCAGGATTAGTGAAAGAGGTGGAAGCTCTCAAGAAATCTGTACTTAGGCATTACGTTAATTTTTTGATGAAGTAACACATCATATGCATCATCATTTTAAGCAAGGCCAGAAGAAAATCAGTGAGATTAAGTGTAGGGACTATATACGTATTAAATTGAAGAGACCCAAAGCATTTACTATTTCCAGTACCCATACGCAGTAAGAGCTACAGCCCTGACTGTGGTGGAGACAAAATGTGCATCCATCAGGCAATAGCTACATGATGGGACGAAGATTTACCCCAAAGTATTCTTACTTCCTTCTTCTCCTGTTGCCATTTGACGATGGGACAAATGACTGACAGACATCCACTGTATTGTCATTTTTCACTCCAACTTGCAAAAATTCTGCAAGTCTGAGCATACAGAGCTTGGATAGGACATAAAAAAATCATTGTTTGAGTTGTACCAGACATTACTACAGGATTTTCTGGAGAAGTGCCTAATTAGATTACTGTGAATCAAGAGTCATTTCTACTTCACAGTCTCCACAGCCGAATTTAAAGTCCTCTCTTTTTGCAAATGTTTTTAATCATACTCTAGAATTCTAGTATTTTTCTAGTTTTCAGGACAAGAAAAGCAAATATTCCGTGTATGGACCAAGGACAGATGAGCAGGCAATTTTAAGTAAAAGGACTGAGATAATGCAATTATCCTAATCAGGAAAAGTGGGAAAACCCCTCCACAAAAAAAAAAAAAAAAAAAAAAAAAGAAAAGAAAAAAAGAGAGAGAGAGAAAAACACCCACACCACACACCAACAAGCAAACCCAAGATAATTTTGGCAGTTTGCAGTCTGGTACTTTGGCCCCTCTTCAAGAGCAACCTAGTATGGCAAGAGTGGAAATCAGTAGTTGTTGTAAATCTATTTTTAATGTGGATTCATCTCTAAAGAAAATTTTTAAAGTATACATTTTGCAAAAATCACTTCATAACATTAAAACTGTTTCATTGCAGAAGGCCACTACAAGGGAAGATGTGAGTATCTACACAGTAGTCTCAGTCATATTCAATCACAGAACCACAATAGCCAACAGTGACAGTAAAGTGCAAACAAGTACCTATTAAACAAATAAATTAAGCAGACTATTAACTTGGAGCAAAGAGATCACGGTTGAGATCGTTGTACCAACTGCACTGTGGTGGGAGGGACAAGAAAAACTGAATGTTTTGTGTACTACTGTGGAGGTAAAACACCCAATCAATAATGGCAAGATTATTATTTTTTCTTTACTAATTACCACCTTAAGATAGAGCAGAGGAAGGAACCTTGAGCTTTGCATAAAGTGCTCCGACTCCTTCCTGCCTGGCTTGCCAAAGCCTCAAGAAGCTGCAGAGAAGGACTTCCCTCCTCCGTTCTCCCTGTGCCGGAGCACAGGGCACGCTCGCCCCGCGGCGGCACGCCAACGGCGGCTCGCTGCACTAGGTTACCGCAAGCAAAGTTGTTCTGCACCACTACCACGGGGGCAAACGCGCTATGTTTGACTCCACCACAAAGAGGAAACACACTGCTCAGTCACCCCGTAGCACATACGCTCAGCTTTGCATCCACAAATCCCGTAGGGCTGGCACACCCGCTGCACCGTACCGGAGAGCCCTGCGGTCGCCCTCGCTCCCAGCCCTCCGGCTGCCTCCTCTCCTCCCTGCCACTGCGCTCGGATTCCTCCTGGAGCAGTTACTCTCCTGCCCCTTGTCCCTTCTTGCGGTTTTAGATCAGCTGTTTTTACATTTAGGAATTAAATATATATATATATATATATTAAACTCTTTGGAAGGAAGCTAGGGTAAGGCTGCTTACAATGCACGAGGATGTGGTAAAATAGCCATAAAGAGTCACAGCATAAATAACTTAAGTAGGGAAATGGGATTAGAAATGTTAACTACTAAGCAATGTAGAGCAACAAAAGCACTGTATGGATGTGGAGAGTCCATATAGACAAAATAACCTCACCTGCTAATATTCAACTAATTAAGCTTAATAAATGTGGTTTAGTTTGCAAACCTGAATCCATAGAAAATTCATTTACTGATAAGAGTCCCAAGAAATACCTGGCTGCCAAACTTATTTAATCTAGAGCAGTAACATCCTGGCCTGCTAGAGGCGGCTGTCGTGCACTGTACACGTCCAGAGATGAAGTTACAAGAAGTTACTGTCATATTTCTATCAAATGTATGTTAGTAGTTTGTAAGTTCACTAAACCATCCTAAATTAATCATTCAATAATAAAGCTACACTTCATATTACAATCAAACATCAAGTGTTAATTAAAAGCATAGCTAGTTATGAATATTTCTATAAGCAGTAAGGATGACAGCAGGGGCAGCCTCTTTGCAGCTACTTCAACGAGCCGAGTTTCCCATGGCCACAGCTACACTTTGTTCTGCAGCCATCGCACAGGTGGCTTAAAAACAGTCTACTGATCAGGCTACATCCTGGAAAAGCTTGAGCCAACTTACAGATGTTGTCTGTACCTGTTCATACTTTATAGGAAGTGGAAGCTGATGGCTCCTACCTGTTCTTTAAAGAAGTTTTCACATCACATATGTTAGTGACTTAACAAACTCCACAGTCACAGCAGAACCTACTGTTGAACTTTACTTGCAATGTCTGACTTTGGGTTTTGGTTTTAATTTGGAGTTAGACAAGTATAACATTATTAAATGATACATTAAACATAAATAGTCAACCTGTGCCAAGACACTTCCTTCAGTAAAGAAGCTTGTATAAACCCAAGAATAAAATAAATATTAGTATTGATCTGGACAAATTTTTCAGCAGGTCATTGGCTGTATGACCCCTAAAAGTACTATTTGTAGACTATCCATTAGCAGAGTAATAAAGAAATGCTCACCTATGGTATGTGAAGTTTGTTAGAAATAAGCTTAGAGAAATTTGGAGATGACTTTCATAGAGTCAGTAAGGTTGGAAGGGACCTCTGGAGATCACCTAGTCCAACCTCCCCGCTCAGCAGGGTCACCTAGAGCATGGTAGACAGGGTTGCATCCAGGCGGGCCTTGAAGAGCTCCAGAGAAGGAGACTCCACAGCCTCTCTGGGCAACCTGTGCCAGGGCTCCGTCACTCTCACAGGGAAGAAATTCCCCCTCACAGTCAGGCAGAACTGCCTGTGCTTCAATTTCTGCCCATTGCACTTTGTCTCTTTGAAGCTTTCTGCCACTGAAAAATTAGAACAAACTCTTAAGTTTTTCTTCTGTTGTGAAGGGTAGATTGTGCAATCCCTTCTACTTTATTTGAAGTAAAAAGCAAATTAAATTAGCAGGGGAACAGGCTGCAGAGAGGAAAGGCCACTATTAAGGTTGCTGCAGCAGGTTTTTTCCAGTATCCCCAAACAAGAAGTTACAAAGAACAGACATCAAGTGCAGGAGTGAGCATAAAACAAAAAAAGAAGTGGATTGCACTGGGTCAGAAGAATTTTTAATACCAAAAATCTATTTTCCCTCTCTTGCAGCACTATATAACTATGCATAAAATATTAGCCTTTCCTAAAAAAGGAAAGCTTTAGAAAAGCTGAGATTTTTATATATATGTATACACATATATATAAATAAAGGACATTATCTTCAATTTGACTTCTCCTTGGCTTTTGCTGCTGCTTTTTGAAGTATGATAGCTTCATGACATGACAATATTCACTGCCAGAATGATTTTTCAGTCAGATTAAGACACCAAGTTGCTGCAAAATGCTGTGCTTCTCAAACTGAGTGACAAGAGCCTTTAAACACCAACATTCAGCTGTTAATCTGCTTTTTACTCCTACTCTTTCCAGTTCTACTGCTTCCTGGTGACTTTCCTGTTGAGTGAATGCCTCTTCCTAAAGCTGCGAGAACAGCGGCCCTTTTCTTTTGCATCAGCTTGTGACAGGAGCTCCAGAACATCTGAAATGGAACTGCACATCCCTCTGTGCAATTTTTCTGTACCCAGAGATAAAACCAGAAGTTTTCTTGATAGCATTCTTTTAAGTTTTAGGTGAAGCAAAGCAAATGGGAAGTTTCAAGTCATGGCTTGGTTTTAATTCTATCCAAGCAAAAGAGCAAGAAGGCACGTGCCCTGAGCTTTGTTCAGTACCTAAGATAAGAGGACTTGGCCTTCATTTTATCTCACAGCTTCTAGGAGTAAATTGAGGCAGAGAACAAGAAGCTAGAACGAGTATGCTTGGTCGAACATAAGCAGAACTAGCATTTGAGAGGTATGTGTAAGATCTTGCTATTGAACAGTTGGCGACCTGCCTAGGCACTGCTATAGAAATACAGTAGTTTGATTCCTGCCCCCCCATTTCCTCCCCTTAAGTCATAATGAAATTATGACTTAAGTATTCATGCCTCCCTTAGCATAAAAATAATGCAATGTGTGTAAACTGCTGACCAACCTACTGAATGAGCTTGAAGTGAGCTGAGATCTAGCATGTAGTAATCTCTGCTAAATGCGTTTTTCTATTATGATTGCCTAATAAAAATTTCAGTTTAAATTTAAAATTCCAATGATGTATGAAATTACAGATGGCTTGAAATCTTCTAACTTTATCATATAACAAGTGATTATTAGTAATTTGGAACTGAGAGAGGTGCACCAAACCTCTTGGCTTTACTGAAAGGACAGCTAGTGTGGGGGGAACTTGCTTAAAAGATTTGGCCACATGAGAAAGACAGTAACAAATCAAAAATCAAAATGCTAGGAATAAGAATTTTCACAAATCCTAGAAAAGTAGCATTGCAGTAGCCTAGACAGTGTTTAAGGTCAAATATTGCTTTAGCAAACATATCACGGGACACAGTCTACTAAGACTCGTCTCCAAGCACTTTCTTAACAAGGTTTCTGCTCCAATGTATTTTAAAAGAACATGTATGCCTTAATTATACTTCCAAATCCCAAGCTTAAGATGAAAACAGAAAAGCACTAGATAGCTATGACTCCTTCCTCATGCAATTGTATTTTAACAGGCTCCAACATAAAACATTTAGTGGGAGAACTGCAGCATTTTTCAGTAGATTCAGCATCTATGTTGTCCCGTGTAAATGGGTCACAGTTGTAAAAAGGCTCAATCAGGAAACTATTCTTTTTGAGCAGCATTCTGAGAGGTTCAAACTTGTAGTGGATTTGGGAATGTGATGCTTCCCTCTACTGGCTGACCTTCAGAGAGAGAGTATTACATGATGAAGCATGCAACAATGATATCTTTAAAAACAGCAGCCTATGCTTAGGACTGTAATTAAAATTTCTTACTTCAATCTCTTGCACAGGAAGGATTAAGTCCCTTACCTGCATCACAAAATAGTTTTCTCTTATAAAGCAACTAGAATCACATCAATCAGTTTTGGGAAAGCAAAAGGACACTAAATCCATTAGAATCTTAAGCATTTCATGCCTACTAATAACATTGCCACTATATGCAGTACATTACAAAGAGCTTGCAATCAGGTATTTGAATATGGTAAGAAAGATATTTATCAAGGGTAAAATCCATGATCTATAGAGCATTCTGAATATTTAGAACTAGCTTATCTTTCAGCTTAACTTGCGAGTTTAAGTGCAGGACAATTAATGGCAAAGTTGCTTTTGTTTTCCAGCTGAACTGGCATCTTCAGAACAGCTTCCTCCACCTGATTTCTCAGCTAACGGGATGCCTGGAAAAACCTCAACACCAAGGTTAGGTAGGAGAAGTGGGGTATTTCTGCAGCACCAGCTCAAATGACTGTTTTGGAAGTAAAAAGGCTGCAAACATGTGTGACCTGCAGGCTGGGAACCAGCACAGAGGCTCCCCAGCCACCCTCAGCAAAGGCATAGTTCCTGCTTGTTTGGAAGAGATCATACAAGAAAATCTGGGGACTCACTCCTTGGGCTTCCTACTGCAGCCCGAAAGGTCTCTGTACCGGGTGCAGCCCTGTCCTCAATGCCCAGGGCCAGGCAGAGCGAACACAGAGGCTTACCTGGCTGTAGGGAGGCAGTAGCACCTCCAGACGCATACAGGAAGATGAGATGGTCCGTATGAACATGGCAGGAAGAGACCTGAGTGCTGGGAGTGAGCCTAGACCAGGTCACCCTGTCTCCATCCCCTACAGGTTGAGGAATTTCAGGTCCCAGCTTGACTGACAAGCATAGTAGGGAAATGAGACTCCCTCAGGACAAAATGAGGGGAAGATGAAGAGTGCTCAGACACCCCTACACTACCCCTAGGGTTGCTCTAGGCAGATCAGCATAAGACTGCATCTAATACCAGTTGAGGCTGTTATATTTAACTTGGCAGGAATGATTGCCTGATTTATGCCAGCTGGGCAAGGACACCTTGGAGGGTTTTTTGAGGAGTGTGGTTTTGGGTGTGCTGCTATGAGTGAGTGCAAGCTGAGGAGGGAGCAGCTGGGCTACATGCTGGAGCTGTTGTGGGGTTTGCAACTCAGTCCCTGCTGGTTGCAGGGCTCCAGAGCTGAGCTAGGAAAACTGATACAATAGCTGAAGAAATCTTCCTGAGCTTGTTCCGGATCCTGAGTTAAAGCTTTGCAGGCTTTGAGCTGTGAGTGTGGAGGTTTGCCTCGTAACTAGTGATGCCAGCAAATGCCTGGGCAGGTGACTTTTAATTTCACACTCAGAGAGAGTATCGCTTCTGGCTGAACTCTGACCAAGGTTGTGCTGGGTCCTAATGCTGGAGACAGCAGTGCTGGATTCCTCTCTGTGCTGGCCAAGACCAAATCCTGATGTGCAGGGAGCGTAAAACACAACTGTCTTGACCTATGTGCACAGAGCATCTAGGATGTGTTACTGAAGTGCTGCCCCGAGTCCATTTCTAAAATCGTCCCCCAAAAGGCAGAACAGGGTAAACATCTATTCTCGCACCCTGATGCCCAGCCATGGTGCCCCTGGTGGGGTGACACCCTGCAAGGAAGGTGTAGGGGTGGCCTGTGTGCAGCTGTGCTTCTCCAACTGCTGCTTTGCACAACCAGGGTGGCTGCTTCTCTTCTCTTCTTTTGGTGGTGGTGGTGGGGGGGGGGGGGGGGGAGGCAGGGCTACCAGATGCATTCAGGACCCTAAACTCCAGCCATGGCTGGTAATAAATGCCCAAGAGGGCCTGAAAACCCTTGACAGTCCTTTAAGTGTTTCCCGTTTTCGGACAACAGTGCAGTGTGGAAGGTTTCCCTCATCCTGAGCCTCCCCTGGCAGACCTACATCTCTCAGGTCTAGCGTTTGTAAGTGATCTCTCCTCCCCTGTGACCAGGGAAGGCCAAATATACATTTCTTGATTGTTGAAGTTTATCCTGCTTTCTCTTCGAGGAGTACTACGTGTATTTTATTGATGTGGTGCCTGAGAGATCAGTGTTAAATCTGAGCTCCAGCGAGCTCTGTGTCAGGCAGGCAAGGAGGAGAAAGACAGTTCCTGGCCTGAGGAACGAACATCACTCAATCTACAATCTTTTGGGAGGCATTTTTCAGGATGCCTCACTACACAGACACTTTTTAAGCTTGACGTTTGCACACATGAGGATAATAGGTCAGGCCCTTGCCTGACCTGTGACCAAAATGAGAACATCATGCAACCACATAAAGATATCTTCTCTCACACTTTATGTACGTTTCCAGTCACAGTGGCTGGATTTCTCCTGCTCGGTTTGAGACGCTTACAGTGCAGATAGCTACCCCTGAGCTAGATCCTTCCTTTACAGTCAGCTGGACTACAAGGGAGTAATTCTTCCCCTTTTTAGACACAGGCTTTAGGAGGAGATGGATTGACCTAATATTCCACTGACTGAACCAGCCAGGACTCCTGTGCTCCAAAGGGAGCCTAGGAGGCCTGGCTCAGGTTGATAATCCCACTCACGGTGTGGGAAGGGTTGCAGGCTCCTGGGACAGGACAGCAGGATCCAGCCCAAGAGCTGTTCCTTTGACTGCCCTGCTCCAGGACATGTGGCTCAATGTCAGAGAGAGGCAACTTTTGTTGCCAAAATGGGACTGGATCTTAGATGCAAAGTGCATCTTTAGAGGAAAGGCCTGTTCTCCTGCTTTCTCACTCCTTTTCTTTCTGCTCTTCCTCTTTTAGTTCTTCTCTGAGACCCTAAGGACCTCTCTAATCTCAAGGTCTGTCTTCACAGATGCCCCATGGTCCCATGCTTCTACCTAGTTTCTGGAAGATGGTGGAAGACACTTCGTCTTTGCAAGAATCTGGAGCTCAACTCCATACCTTCTGCCAGAAGTTTGAGATGGCCGTTCTGAGCTCTGTCTCATCGGTAGGGGCTGGGAAGGGGGGTTTTCACAGGCCAGGTAGAGAAAGAGGCAGGACTGAGGTCTCCTCGCACAGGAGAACATCTCCTTGGAGGGGAGGTTGGCTTAAAGGTAGGGATGTGGAGGGGTTTGCCAGAGCCATAGCGTTGCCTCTGACCCCTCAAAATTTGTTGGCAGGGAATAATGGTGAACCAGGCCTGAAACACTCTTAACTTTTCTAGTTCTGGAAACTCATCTCCAAACCACGAGGATAGTAAGTATAATGGAGTGTCTACTCCAGTAACTCACTGGGATGTGATCATTCAGAAAGGAGTATATGGAGGGCCTCAGTCTCCTCTGTTTCCAATCAAGTGCTCTTTAGTTTCTTGTCTCCTTTAGTCTCTGAACCCTGCTGAGGAGTGGAAGATCCTTTTCCTTGTGAAGAAACACAGCCCAGACTGACTTTACCAAGTGACAAGCAACACCAGTGGCAACAAATGACCTTGCAAAGGGGACAGGCTGTAGCTCTGCTGTGAAGTGTGGACATTGGGGAACAAGCAGATGGCTGGTGGATGCTGGAGGTACTGTGAGACCTTCAGGGAGGCTTTGCCTGCCTCAGCATGAAGTCGGAAAGCAAATCCAAGCTACATACTCATCTTGGAGTCTATGGATGGGTTTGGATGAAAAAGCAGGCCATTTCCTCCTACGTCATCTTCCTACAGGGTTTACTCAGACAAGATCCACCTCTGCTTTGAAAACTACACCTGTAGCCATTAAATGTAAAGTTCGGATTTCCCCATTCATTCCCTGTAGGAGCATTTGTGACATGTCATGATTGGGAAAGGAGAATCCTCTCCACACCGAAACATCTTGAAATTACTTTGCTGGGTTCTACTGATGGATGTCCCCTAGTGATGATGGAGCAGTTTGAACAAGGCTCCTGTACCATGCTAAGCAGCAGCCAAGTTAGCATTCCTGTCTCCTGCAACCAATCCTAAATGTGCCAGGTGGCTGGGTCCCCATGAACTCTGTGTGTGCCTCCCCTCAAGGTCTCCAAGGGTTTGTCCCTGCTAGAAAACTCCAGCCCTATTGCCCAGTACAAAGCCAGCAGCCCGGGATGCAGATGCCAGCCCTGGAGAGCAGAACAGAGAGGAGGCAACATTTACCTAAAGCTCCCAGGCCTCTGGTGGCCACGTTCACTCCAGCTTTCTAGGTGACAGTATGAGATACACCAAGGTTCATTCCTAGCAGCCCTGTCAGCTCAGACACTAGTCACTGTGTGTGCAGAATATGGGTGGATGCACAGACCTGCTTTTCCAGCACATGCATGGTTGTACATGGGCTGCCGTGTGCTCCATGCGTGCCTAGCAGGGCAGTGTTAGGCCAGCGTGGCTCAGTGCCCTGCGAGGCTGGTATTTGCCCTGCTGTGAGCTGGTGTGGACAGAGTTGGAGGACCATCCTGAAACACAACAGCACACTGGAGATTGCTACAGGGAGTGACAGATGGGCCTTTCCTTCTCTTGCTGGGACCAGAGGGAGAATTAGTGGAAGGCAGTGATTTGCCCGTGGTGTGCATGGCACATAGACAGGAACACCATGCTGCCTACGTGCTGTGCTGTTTCCATCTCTGGCTAGAAGGGACAGTAAATTGCTCTAGGGAATTGTGCTTAGAGGTACACGCAGTCACCAGCCTCCCTGCTTTGATGCCAGTACTGGGCTGCCCTCTTGGAAATGGCCTCAGGACCCTGCATGTCCCCTCTACCTCCTGCCCTGCTGTGCATGCCCTTTCCCCCTTCGACTCTTATTTCCAGTGCGACCACCGCCAACCCAGCACTCAAGAGTACGGGCTTTGTGCTGGCCTCAGAAGAGAGCCCGTCAGTACGTCCGACCGTGTCACCTGATGTGACGAATGTGCTGACATTATAACGTATCTCTGTGCACACAGACAGCTCCGAGCTCTGGGTTTCAGCTCCCCACTCTCGCCCGGCCCCTGGTCGGCGGGTCTGCGTGGCGGGCAGGGAGCCGGGCATCGCGGGCGCAGGGAGCCCTGCAGGCCCTGGCGCAGCGGAGCACAGCCACGAGATGGCAGAGCTCCCCTGCACACCACCGCGCTCCTGGGCCTGCAGTCCTGCGTCCCAGTTAGCAGCGAGCTGGGAGCACCGGGGACACTGGTTTCCAGCCGCCCCACGCTGCTCAGGGGGGCGGCGGGAGGGTTTTGGTGCTGCATGCCCAGCAGTGGTGGATTCTGGTCATCTGTGGCCAGCCTCAGCTGGAGGGTGGCATGTGACACCTCGAGGTGTCACAGCTGGCAGTGCCCCGGGCCACAGTCCAGGTCCCTGCTAGGCTCTTACGGGCGCATTGCACAAGCGAAGCGGTGACAGAGGCCCTGTGATTCAGCAGACGGGGCGGTGCGGGGCTTTCGGGGCTTGGGAAAGCTCTCCAGATCGCAGAAGGACAGCTGCGGTGAGGGCAGAGCAGACAGCCAGGCAGGAGTGTGCTGTCCCCGCTGAGACAGGGCCCCCCAGGCACCTCAGAGCCGATGTCTTTTCCAGCTACTGCTGGCCTGTTCTCCCGTGAAATCCTGTAACCCCTCTCTGAACGTTGCTTTTGGCCCCCACGGCATCCTGTGGCAGGGAGTTCCTCCTTTTTGTGTGTGCTAGGAAACATCTTCCTTGCTGACTGTGGTGAGTTTCCAATGGCTTGACGTAGGCGTGCTCGGTAGAAGCATGGGGCCCCTTGGAAAAGGTTTTTGGGAAAACAGTCTTAGTGTAACATCAGTGCTGCCATTTCAAGGGAGCCTGTGCAGGGGACAAGAGGTGCAGTGGCAGCAGGAGGGTGGGTGGCTGAAGTCCCCATGCACATTTGAGGGGTGAAGCTAAAGGCAGTGTAAGGTGAGGTCAGAGACATCACACTCTCTCCCACCACTACCTAAGATGTCACCACTTTGTGCCTCAGTTTCCCCATAGCTTGCTCTGCTGCTCCACGGGGTCATGGGCAGCTCTGAAAAGGGAACAGCTCACCCAGGGGTGCTCCTGGGGCAGGGAGACAGAGCAGGGAGGCTGGATGATATGTGTGGTTTTTATCAGAAAAAGCAAGGGGGAGAGTGTGCTGGAAAAATCAAAGGCAAGCTTTAAGGGAAGTGCTGAGCACTGTGGCTTTTGTCCGGGGGATGTGAAGAGGTGGAAGTCACTGAAGCCAAGCCCCCAGCCCCTTCCTGCACGGCTGCTGCAGGGAGGGCAGAGTGGGTGGCACCAGGGCAAGGCTGAGCCCATGGGGGGCTCCAAGGCTGGAGCTAGGCACAGAGAGGGTGATGGCCTGCCTCCGCCAGGCACTGCCTAGCCAGGCGTATGTCTGGAGATGACATGATGGCTGCAGGACAGGAGAGGCAGGGTGCCTGGTGGCTGGCCCGTGTCAGTTTGGAAGATGGTCTGGTCAGCTCCACAACGAGAGCAGGTACAGCACGAGGCTGAAAGCTCGTAGGGACCTGCCATCTGTCCAGCACAGACCGCAGCAAGTGCCACGGGGCCACGGCCTTCTGTGTGTGCGAGAGCACATCCCTGAGCACGCACACACACGTGCCTTAGGAGAAGCGTCCCCATGTCCTAGAGCCATGGGTCTCTTAGAAACGAGCAGTCTCACGCTCCTTGGGCCGTGGCCGCTGCAAGCAGCCCTCCTCCGCACCAGGCACAGCACTGGCCTGGCTGCAGTGAGCCCCTTGGGGTCACCAGCTGGGTCTGACAGCAGCTCCGTGGCTTGGGTGTCTCCAAGCTTTTCTTGGCTCTGGAGACCAGCGAGACTCTTCCTTCCGCAGAGCCCAGCAAGCAGCAAAGATGCTGCACAAGGCCAGGTACCCCCGAAACACGGGTCAAACGTCAGTCCCAGCCCATCGCCAGGCCTCAGCCCACCCGCTGTCCCTGCTGGCGGCACCACTGTGCAGGTGCTGGCCGAGGTGGCTCCAGGTGCCACCTCCTCAGGGTCAGGGGAAAGGTGCAGTTGGCCACAACTGCGCAGGGCAGGGCTCCGTGGGCATCCTGGCGGTCCCGCAGCGGGAGGCCTATGTCTCCCCGCACCGGGACCTGGTTCGTCCCTGACTGCCGCTGCCACCCGCTGCAAGAGCAGCAAGCCCTCGTGGCACAGCCGTGGGGCCCAGACCTCCAGGTCGCTGCTGATGACTCCTCCAGATTTTTCCGCTCCTAATCAAATCAAATCAGGTCGGATTTCCCTCCCGAGCTGCCTTCCTGCCGGCTCAGCAGGGCGCAGATGCAATCAGCTGCACACCGACTCCGGCGACGACACAGGTCGGCAGCCTGGCAGAGCCCGCTCTGCCCGCTCTCGGGCGCCAAGGGCCCTTCGGAGGGTGAAAGGTGGCAAGGAGGGCTGTGAAGCTGCTGCTGCATTTCCCCTTCCTTATCTACCACTCAGAAGGAAACCTGGGGAGGGCAAGACTGGCTGGAGGCTTTTAAACCCCGTTGGGCTTTCTCCTTCCAGCTCATCCGGACTCCGGATTTTATGTGCTCTGAGATGACAGCTCTCCTCTTCCTCCTGTCTTTGCCCACCGTCAGAGGTGGTTGTGTGTTAGTGCTGACCAAAAAGAGCTTTATGGCTTGCTTGCAGACTGCACGGAAGGTGCAGAAGGCTGTGAGGTGTCCTAGACCCCCAATGCCTCTCTTCAGTCTCTGTCTCACCCATTGAATGTCCATCTGTGCAGCATTTACCAGGGGGTGATGAGCATGTGAAAGACAAGATGGAAAAAGCCACCAGGACTAGCCACACACTGGCTGCTCTGCAGGAGGTCTGGCCTCAAAAATCTCAGAGACTTGCCTCCCCTGGGAACAAACTGCCCTCTCTGCCCAATGATGCACTGCCCTGGCAATTTATGTGTAGAGCAGGATGCAGAAGAGGAACCGAAAGGCTTCGTCATGCTTGTGCTGAAACAGCTGGGTCAGTGCTGTGCCCTCAGCCCAGTGTTGGTGGCAAGGGTGCCCTGCCTACCCTGAGGTCCTGGGGGCATCTGGAGTGCGCTGTGGACGCTCCCTGCTAGAAAAAGGGGAATTAACCTATGCTGCTTATTTTATTTCTGAATCCAGAGTGGTGAGGACTGTTCCTCTCCAGTAATAGCCATTTCTACTCTGAACCTTGATGGCTGTGGGGCATTTCCCTGCAGAGTCTGTTTCCAGAAGACATCCTATTGCTCGGCTTGATGAAACTGTGTGCTGACATCCCTCTCTTCTCTCACTATTTGACCCAAACCTGTTGCACCTAGTGCTGCCTCGAGCCTGGAACTGCTTCCTCTGAGTCAGCAAAGGGTACAGACCTCTTGCAACCTAAACACGGGGAAGAATAAAGGGTACAAGTGTACCTTTAAATAGCCTGGTGAGGACATGCTCTTCCAGGAGGAATGCTCTGGCTGAGCCTGTGGAACATGTTTGTGGCTGGGGGCAAAGCAGGCCGCAGCCAGGCAGGGGGATGGCTCCTTGCCAGGCAGTCAGGTCAAGGTTAGGGATTGCCCTGGTCATGCACCACTACTCTGCCAAGGCTTTGGCTCAGCAGCTCGGGGAAAAAGCTCATGAGAGAGTGGAGAAACACTTCCTGGGGGCCCAGGTCTGATCTGCAAGGTCATGGCGAAGTTACTGCATGTGGCCTGGCCCTGCCAGGGCTACGTGGAGTTTGGTGCCTGGCAGAGCTCAGCTGCCAGAGCAGCTTGCCAGGCAGCTCAGATTGTCCAGGAATGGGAGCTTTGCTTGTATCTGGGCTGATTCATATCCTGGACATGCAGGCATTTGGATAGAGTCCACCTGCAGGGTGTGACAAAGATCAAATCCTGATCTGCTGGCCCCTGTCCGGCTTGTCTGTTTGTGCATGTGTGTGTGAGCCTGTGTGTGTGCGCGCACACAGTGAATGAGGCATTGACAATGTGGGTGCAACAGGACTTCTCTTTGCTGAGCCATGCAGGGAGAGAAACGCTGTGTTCTCCTGGTAGGAAGGGTTTGCGGAGCCATCCCCTCCCACCCTCAGCACCAAAAGTGTGTACACCACTGCTGGTCGCGTTGGATGCAAAAAGCCCCCTTCCCGGCTGAGCAGTCCCCCTTGCAGCCAGGAGTACAGCCCTGCCTGGTGCTTGAAACCAGTGGAAGGGAGCAGGAGGTGACATGCTTATGCCCACCTGCATGCTTTGGGAGAGTTGCTTCCCCGTGGGGTAGCCCCGGCTTGGGAGAACTGGGCTGTGTGCTGCACTCACTTGTGGAGCAAAGACATTCCCTAGTAGTGTTGGTCCAGGCCCTCACTATCAGCTGGAAGGAGCGCAGCAAGACAGTACAGGGCTGTTTAAACAGCCTAGCCAAATGGGGCATGAGGCATCCGGAGGGCACCTTAGCCTGATACAGCCATTGGCAACCCATGGGGCCAGGGACGGATGAGATATGTCCTCATTAGAGGGCTAGCCTGTCCTGGCAAACCCAGGCTGAACCCCAGATCCGAGGGAAGCTTTTGCTCAGTGCAACCACAGCCTCTTGAGAAGATTGAGGTACAAGGATCTCTTTGCTCTTTGCCATCTCCTGGAGCAGGGAAGAGATGGGAGAGTCTCCATCTGGGCGTCATCACTTCCCCACACCCCTGGGACCCTGCAGCCCTCTGTAGAGCTGGTGCCCAGCCCCTCAGCTCCCATCATTCCCTCCACTGGGGCTGCAGACCCTAGGCACAGATAGAGATCAGCACTGTCTTGCACGGAGAGCAGGACAGCCTGCGAGGACCCCAGGCCGCTGGGGCTGGGCAGTGTGGCCGATGCGTGGGTGTCCAGGGCAGGCATTGCAGCTGCGGTGCTGGTGGTATTGAGATGCAGGGGAAGCTGCTTGCTCCCAGCGCAGGCTGTAAATGCGTTGGCCTGTGGCCAGGCAGCACATTAACTCCTTGTTCCTGGTTGATCGGTAAAGTGGGAGCTCCCTCCGTCCCCGCCGCAGTGCTGGGGAGTGCGGTGCCGGTGTGCCCTCATTGCTCCGGCTCCCACTCCTGCCATGCGGGAAGTGGGGACATGACAGGATCCAGCCCTGTGCTCAGCAACATGAGAGAGACTCAGGACTGGTCTCCTGACTCTCAGCCCGCCCCTTTTTCCGTAGGGACAGCCCATTCCTCTATTCCCTTGCTTGGGGTGGAAAAGCAAGGCATGGCAGGAGGGTCTGCTGGCCCCACACAGCCCTGTCCCCGAGCTGCAGGGTGCCAGCCCGGCTGTGCGTGCAAACAGTAAAGTGACGGTTTAGTCTCTGCTCTTCCTCCTGCCTTATCTCCTGGCCCCGGCTTGCCTGTCCCCAGGGACAGAGCAGGAGGCTCAGGCAGGATGAGGAGACACAAAAGGCATCTCCAAGTGGAAAGAAACCTGAGGCACACAGAATGGCCACGTGCTCAGGTGTCCACCTGCCTGGTGGCTTCGGCTTGGCTCCAGGCAGCAGAGAGCCATCAGCAAGGACCCCGCCAGCACTGCAAAGGTCCCAAGCGCGGTTTTTAGTGATGGCCGCAGTGGCACCTCAGCACCTCTGTGCCTTGCAGGAGGCAGCCAGCTCCGACCTGCAGGCTGGGGAAGCGCAGAAGGAGGCTCCTCAAGCCTTGCTCCCAACCTGGACCCATCCCCTCCCCACAGGATGTCTGAGCTTTCGTCAGGAGCGGAATAAACGTGCAGCCAGATCTGCAGCGTCCAGGGAAAGAGAGGAGCAAGGAGGGCACCCCGGGCCGAGGGAGAACAGGAACAGCCCGCGGCTGGAGGGCGGCGTGAGCGTCTGCGGCAGGGCTGTGCTCGCGGGGCGCGGTGCTTGGGTGAGCAGCGCTTCCCGCTCCGAGCCGGCTCCGAGCGGAGCCAGCCCGTGTCCGCACCTGTCCCCAGGAGCCTGCACGTGTGCGGGAGCAGGGCGGCCCACGTGAAGGAGCCCTGGGACAGCCGCAGCCCTCCGCCCTGCCGCGGGTCGTCAGGAGCGGGGAGGCCACGGCGGGCTGCAGCGTGCCGGTCGGTACGGAGCCCGTAACGGCCGCCTGGAGCCTGCTGCAGCGCCAGCCCGCGTCCGTGCGGTGCTCCTCTGAAGCGGGGTCGGCGCACCCGGTTACGGCTCCTCGCTGCCGCGTCGCTTTTGGTGCTGAGCGCTGCGGGGGCACGCCGGGCAGAGGAGACGCGGCGTGAGCTGTGTCCGGACACCCCGGGCAGTGCCGCGGGGCCGGCGGGCTTGCGGTGCGCGGAGCTGGGAGATGCCGCGGGGCCGTGGGGGGCCAGCGGGCCCCCCGTGGGGGGCCGAGCCCCGCGGGGAGCGGAGGAGCAGGGCTGCCCACCGAGGACCCGCGCGGCCGACGCCTGAATCGTCTAACAAGGCGTGAAATTGCTCTCACGCGCCGCTGCCTCTGCCTCTGCCGGGACGGGCCGCCGCCGCGCAGCCGTGGCCCCGGACGCCGGAGCAAGGCGGGCCCGGCCCCCCGGCCCTGCCCTTTCCCGGGAGCCCGCCGAGGGACGAGGGACGTGCCCAGCGCCCATCGGATAGCGGCCGAGATAAGGCTGCTCGGGGTGGGTGCTGGGAGCGGCAGGAGCCGTGCCGGAGCCGGGGAGCGGGGCGGGACGGGACGGGGCGGGAGCGCGCTCTGGGCGCCCGGGGCCCCCGCCTCCGCGCAGCCTCCGCGCGGCCTCCGCGCTGGAAGGACGACTAATTACTCCTGGACAGCTTGGATGTGCTCAGGAACCGTTCGCCGGCCTTAATAACGATAATCAATCATTCTGCCCGGGCCTGTGAGAGCTGCGGTTCTGTGGGGAGCCGGGGCCGACCGGAGGCCCCCCGGGCTCCGGGCGCCGGCTGCAGCCAGCGCGCGGCTCCCGCGGCTCCGCGCGGGACGCGTGTGCGCTGGGGAGCCGCTGGAGCTGCGCAGCCCGGGGACGGGGAAGGAGCTCCAGCTGCGGTTCCCGCAGGGACCTGAAGGAAATGCCAGGCGGGCAAGATACTTTGCCCCCGGGGAATGGCGCTGTATTTTTCCAGCCACTGATAAAGCTAAACCCTTGCTCTGGTTAAAGATTTAGTCCAAGAGACATGGTGGGGTAGGACGGCAGCGCGGTTAGAGCTGCCTGCTTGAGCAGAGTTGGTGGGGCAGAAGGGACCGCGCGCCGCTGCCCGCGTCCGTCCCGCCTGGCAGCTGGGGAAGGCGCGACGCCCTGCCCCGCACGTCGGGGGGCCGGGAGCGGGGGCCGGGGGAGGGCTTCACCCCGCCGTCCGCCAGGGACAACGAGGGCTTTGGGCCGAAGCGAGCCGGGGATGCTCTGGGAGGCGGGTGGGAAGCCCCGTGCTGTGCACAACCACGCCAAAGCGGAGAGCGGCGCGGGCCCCTCGGTCCGCTGCGGGATCGCGCCGGGAGGTGGCAACAGGGTGAACCGAAGGTAGGCAGGGTGCGACCTTTCCGGAGGCCCCTGCCCGCCCGCCCGGCGACTAGGTGCTCCGTGCCACTCCGGAGCCAGCCTGTCCCTGGCGTGACGTGAGTCCCAGCACGGCCCCCCGTCCCCTCGGGGGTCCCCGAGCCCCGCGCCGCAGGGGGCTTCGCCCGCTGGCAGCGACGGGCCGGTCCCGGCAGGCTCTTCCCTCTCCCAGGGTCACGCCGCTGGCCGCTGAGCTCCCAGGGGCTTTGCAGAGACGGCACGAGAGATAAAGAGAGCGTGTGTTGAGGGGGCAAGGGGCAGGACGGAGGCAAGCAGCACGCGCGGGCCACAGTCCCGCTTCCCCGGGTCTGCTTCTGCGACGGCCGCAGCTCTCCTGCCGAAACGCTCGTCGCGCGCCCTGACCGCCCCCACGCAGCCTGCCGGCGTGCATCGCGGGGTTGTTGAGTCCCACGCAGCCTGAAGCATATGGTTTAAAGGAAGTCATTGCACAGTCTCCACATCCATCGCTCACACGCAGTGGGGTGGCTCTTGGGGTCAGCTTGCTCCTCTCCCTAGACCTACCTGGGACTGGGGACACCCCTGCACATGCAAATATTCCCTGGTGAAAGAGAAAGCCCCAACAGCACAGCTTTTTGCTAGAATGAGCGCAGATGGTGCAGGTGGGAGATACAGATGGAGAAACTCGGGTGAGCACAGAAAGGCTGCAAGGGAAGTGTCCCCACGACTGTGTCCCTGCAGATCCTAATCCTGAGCGGTGAGAGGACGTATTAGTCATCCTGCCTTTGCAGGCCTTGGACTCTGCTCAGGCAGCCAGCAGGGCTGCCTGTTGGCACACTGCAGTGAGGACAGCACATACCTCTTCTAACCACAGACCCTTTCAGAAGGGCCACCAACTCAGTGTCAAGGGGCATTTCAAAGCCTTCTCCTAGCATTAGGCACCCTGAGGCAAAAAGGCTGTATAATTCCCATCTCAGTTCCTAATTGTCTTCAGCCATCCGTTTGCTAGATAAAATCAAGCACTCACATCAGCCGGGGCGTGAGAGGCACAGTAACCCCAGCAGAATATGCTCTTCTTTAGCATTATAGTGGGGCCATGACTTCCAAGCACTACTTCATTAGCATTCCTCGTATCTGGGCCTGCACAACCAGTTTTCAATGCCTGGAATGTTAATTGAATTACTTTCCCTAGAAATGCAGCAGCTTTGAGGACTTGAACATCTGCATACACCACTAGTCAGCCTCCAACAACGCCTGCTCAAAATGTCCCTATGCTCACTGCTTCTGTCCTCAGGGATGAACCAGCTGCAATCGATAAAAATGGATCAGGCAGTGGAAAGTCCAGCTTAGTGGGAAGGTGCACAAGGCCGAAGTGAGACACTGCGGAGACTCGCGAAAAGGAGGAAACTGAGCCAAACTGTAAATCAGAAACCCAAGGGGGTATGATTGTTCTGCAGGACTTCAGGAGCATGCTGCCAAGATCACCAGGGTACGGCAGGCTGTGCAGGTTTGGAAACGTCCTGCCACTTCTAAATCCCTTGCTACCTCCGCTTTTGGACAGCAGTCAATCAACCTGTCAATCTCAGGCTTTGAGCATGAGGTTGCTAAGTCTCTGCCTGAAGGGGATGATTTGTGGGTGTAAAATCTGCGTCCTTTGAGCTGCTTCTGACAGTGTATATAAACTGCAGGCATAAATTCCCGTTGTATGCTCAGCCCCATACCCTGGCCAGAATTTACCTAAAACCCACACTGGGGAGGACCGGGTGGGCTGGGGGCGGGGAATGGAGGAAGATTGCCTGGCATTAGTTTTTACTAATGAAGCCCCATAATCAAATCATTTCAATTTTAATTGTAAAGCCAGCAGGCAGATTTCTGTCTCCAGATGGGATGTGAGAGGAATAGTTCAAGGTTGGCCACATTCTGCTGCTCACCTTAATACTCTGAGCAGCACCGACTGGCGCAACCCTGGGGAAAGATTCCCACGCTAGATCTCTCTTTCTTTGCTTTGGAAGAGGGATCCCATCCCTGAGGGATGTGGGGACCTCAGAGTTCTCCTTGGCATTGGTCAAAGCCAGGAGAAAAAGATTTGAGGAAAAACACCCTGAAGAAAGAGGAATTGCAGCCACCTGAGCCTGTTTCTGGGGGGAAGCGGAGACAGTCCGGCCCCAGGGGCGAATCTGCCCTGGCGGCACCAGCGTGTGCTCTCACCTGGCCGCAGGCACCGAGGTCGGCTTGCACCCGAGCTGGCCGCATTGCAGCCAGCACTGTCCATGCTGGAAGGAAGAGGGCTGAGTTGGCCCATCCACGCCAGCTCAGGTGAAAAAGCAAAGCAGACAAGACTCCCTGAGGTTTAACAGGGGCTGGCGGCTTTCCTAAGCTATTCATTGGGAACGTGGGACTTGAACTGGAGGTCAAAGCCAAAGTGGCTCTGTTGCTCCTGCTTCTTTAACCTGAGAAACGTGACACCAGCGCAGGAGGTGCTGCTGCCGCACTCGGGGCCGCCACTCCAAGCAGAGCTGCGGGAGCCACTTCACTTGCTGTTATCTCCAAACTCCACCAGAAAATGTGAAATCTATTTGTGGATTCCACTTACTATATCATTTCTTTTTGGGTGCTTGAACTTTAGGAAAAGAAAAGAAAAGAAAAGAAAAAAAAAAGATCATTTTGTATTTATTTGGAATAGCTGAAATGTTAGCCCTCCAGCTGCAGAAAGCTCTGCTCACATCTCTGTGGGGTTTGCCGAACTTGGAAGCAAACGACTAGGGAAAGGAGAAACCTCCCCCTCACCAAATAAAATGTGTGTTTTTCACAGCTTCTTGTTTAAGCTGCCTGGGGAATTAGATGTTGTTTACCAAATTTGATATGTTGCTAATTGCCTGATTTCTCAGGTTGCTTTTCTGTGATGGATGAAGTGACTGAGTCCAAAGCATTTGAGGAGCATTTCTATGATGACATGAGATGCTATTAATTAATTAACTGATTGTCCTTACTACTACTCCAACAAAACACTTGAAGCGATGGATAGAGGTGTGGATTGCCCTGTGGCTCTGAAAAGCAGGGAAGAGCTTTGCTTTTGCTGGGCTAGCTCACTGCAAAGTCACTGTCGCTGCTCCAGCCCTGGTCTCTAACAGCCAGAGACTGCGGGAAGAAGGACAACCGGGCAGTGACAGCCTTGCTCCAGGACTTGGGAAATCAGAGGGCAGTTCATTCCCTGCTGCAGAGCTTCCGCATCACTCACTGCTGCCTTGCACCAATTCCTTCTTACTGGTACAGGGAAAAAATCCTGACCTGACCCCTCCCCAGGGCAGTGAAAGTCAGTGCAGCAAGAACCACGAGCTTTAGGGGCGTTGAGGTCCTAGGTCATAGGGGTGCTGCTGCGAGGAAGAGCCTCCAGTCCGCGAGGCTGCCGTGACTCCAGCAAAGGGCAGGTGGGCCGGAGTCGCAGGCTTGGCGCGCGCAGTCACGGGCTTTATTCTTGCAGCTCGGGGCAGAGAGACAAGCAGCCGAAGGAGCAGGGCGCGGGGGTGGCGGGGCCCGCTGTGGTCCTGGGGCCACCGCAGAGCATTCGTGGTGAGTCGGAGGGTGCCCCAACTCCCTCTCCCGCTCCAGAACCGCAGCTGCAGGAGAGTCATGCTACGCTGGCAGAGGAGCCTTGCTGACCTGATGGTTTCTGCACGTGCAAGAAACTCCGCTCTACAACCTGTGGTGGTGGAGGACTGCATTTGTGCTCTCCTCTAAAACTCCCAGCCTGATTCCCCCCACCTCCCAGCCCAAGAAAAGCACTATTTTCTTCTGTTCTTCAACTGCTTGTTTTTTTCTGTCCTCCCAATCCAAAATGGGTAATTCGGGCTCAAAGCATCTGTTTGCTCCTCGTGATGGGGAAATGCAACAACGAAGGGCTAAACTGCTCTGTGGCTGATTACCTGCCCCTACCAGGGCTCCTCCGTCTGCGCCGGCTCCTCCCCAGGCTGCGGCACTTGGCCACGGTGAGGGCTGGGAGGGCAGGCACCCACCTGGGGTCGGGAATCGTGCGAACGCCAGGGCCTGGCAAGCAGTTCCCCGGCAGCCCAGCGTGTAGACCACAGGGCTCGCACTCCCGTGAAACAGCCGGTCAAATGGCCTCATTTCCATCACGCAGACGTGGTGGGTGCCTCTGCCCCCAAGCACTGAGGCATGTCCCATGCGAGCTGCTGGGCTGCTGCCCTTCCGGAGCCGCTGCGGGCTCTGCTGGCAAGGGGCTCGGCTGTGTAAAAGATGATGGCACAGCCCTGGCAGCCCCAGGAGGAAGCACAAAGCAAGAGTTTTAGCAAGCGTTTCAGGAACTACTGCCTGGAGAGAGACTCAGACTTTCTTCCACGCATGGCATCGGGGAAATGGTCATGAAGTTCAGGAAGACCAGGGCCAATTTCTCCTGTCTTGGGAATCACGGTCAAAATCACAAAGCTTTCACATGGGGGAAAGAACGAGGCATGTCGCCTGCCTTGCTGCGCGGCGCGGTGGTACCACCACAGAGCTAGGAGGTATCAGTGCAAGGAGAAATATTCGTCTCTCATCAGCATGAGACCTGTTTATTCCTCCCAGAAGAGGGAAGAGGTCATCGCGCCGGGATGCTGCCGTGCAATCTGGGCAGGTCACGGGGAGGATAAAATAACCGGCGCCCTTGTTAGCGCGAGTGCCATAGCCATAACGGGGCAGAGCTGCTCTCGCGGCGGGGCACACTGCCTCTGTTTTCACCCCGCTGCTGCGCTGCCCTCCCCGGGCCTGCGGGGAGGCAGATCCTGCTCGCGTTACCGACAGCATTTCTGGAATCTGCTGGACGGGGTCCAGGCCTGGAGGAGTCCCGGGGCTGAGCAGCCACGAGCATCCCTCCAGCCGGGCCTTCCCACTCTTATCTGTGCTCCGTTTGCACGCCTGAGTCATCTGAGACAAGAGCATCAAATCAGAAATAAAGGCATTAACTCACTAAGCAAATACAGACGAAAATCCTCACTTTAGGCTTGAAATCAGAGCCTGGGCTTCTCAGGGCTGCAAACTGCCGAGGGGCGTGAAGCCGCGGCGCGCATTGTGGGGTGGGCGACGAGGAGGGGAGCAGCTCTGCCGTGGCCCCGGCCGGCCGGCCGGCCGGCACCTCTCAGCCCGGCTGCTGCCGGGGGCGGCTCGCTCGGCCCCGGCCTGCCTGCGCCGCAACGAGCCGCGATTTCGCTCTTCCGCTGCTTTTTTTTTTTTTTTTTTCCCTTTTTTCCCCCCTAATGTGTACGAATGGGAGTTAAACTGAGGCCACTAAACCCATTCGCACTTGCAGCCGCAACGCGATCGCAGGCAGCGTTTCGCCCACCAGCTCGGTACAGCAGCTGCCGCTCTCCGCTGGGAGAAATGCAGCCGGCTTGCTGCCGCTGCCGCCCGTCCGGCGTGCCGCCGCCTGCTCCGCTGCTCCGAACGGCCCTTCGTGCTCGCAGCCCGCCCGGCAGAGCGGAGCAGCCACGTTACGCCAAAGCAGAGCAAGGCGAAACGCGCACCAGTAATTTCTTCCTCGTGTGAGTGCGCCGGATCCAAGCGCCCGGCTCGGCTCCTGCAGCCGGGGCCGCTCCGGGCTGGGCTCTCCGCGGCGGTGGGGGGCGGGCGGCCGTCGCGGCAGAAGGTGCCGTGCGGCCGAGGGCTGGGCTCGCGGTGCCGCCAGGCCTCCGCGGAGGCAGAGGGGATGAGGCAAGATCCCGAGGAAGGAGCGAGCCTGGGAGCGAGCCGGGCGCCGGCGGCTGCAGCGCCGAGCAGCGCGTGGCCCGCGGTGCTCCGCGGCGTGCAAGCCCGGCCGGCTCGGCGGCGACCACCGAGCGTGTGGGGGGTTCGTCCGGGCTGCTGCCGGGCTTTATGGGCTGGGGCCGGGGCGGGGGGAGGATTTTTCTCCTTCTCTCCCAGCCCGGTGGGGATGAGACGTGAAATCATTTCCGCGGCAGTTGCCGGAGCAGCCGGGCGCCAGGCGGGTGCTGGGGCGAGCACCGCTCGCCGCCGTCCCCCTCAGCTGCTTGCAGGCAGCCCTGCAGCTGCGTTGCACAGTCACCCAGGGCTGACGGAGGAGGCACACCAGCGGCGACAGCTTAACCCCCCGCGAGGGGCTCAGTTCTCGAATACTGCTGCCAAAACCGTGCAGGTAACTCCCCTGCCATGGGGCAGAGGCGTCGTCGCTCCACGGCAGCCATCAGGGCCATTTGGGGACCATGTCTGGAACAGAGCCCAGGCAGGAGGCACAAGACGCACCGTGCCTCGGGGCAGGGAAGAGGCACACACGAGGCATCAACCCCCCCAGGGGCGGCGACGGACCCCAGAGCGAGGAGCACCCCCGGCTCTGCACTGCCCGCCCACCCGCCCGGCTCATGCCCTGTTTTCAGCTTGGAGGATGAGGAGGAGAATGCTGCTCGCAGGTGAACGGGCTCAAAGACCAGGTCTCCCACTGCCCTAAGGAAAAAGCCTCAAATGTATCCCTGAATGGCAACTAAGAAAGGGCACGAGCGTGCCGGGGTGGAACAGCTGCTGAGAATTTAAATGACCACCCATGAATGCTGGTTTTGTTTCCTCCCAGACACGGCTGCACTCCGCTCCGGTGAAGCAGCATTCAAATGCAGCCCATCATAGAGTTCCCGCCTGCAAATAAAGCTGGTTGGGAAAATCCAGGGAGAAACGGCGCTGGAAAGGAGTCCTGGAGTGGCATCCTGCCTTTGCCTGGCCCTGCCAAAAGCAAAGGTCCTGCTGGAGGAGTCAGCTGAGCAGTGCAGAGCAGTGAAAGGAGCTGCAGCGCGGGGCTGCGTGAGCCGGGCTGCGCAGGCTGTGGCCCTGGAGATGATGAGGTGCCACTGGAGCCCAAAAGAGGGGCTGCAGAGCCACCGGGCTCTGGCCACGCGGTGCAGGACCCCGTTGGGGCAACCGAGCTTCCTCCTGGCCGACGTGGGCGGCTGCTGCCCTCCGGCTCTGCGGAGAGCCTGGTGCAGTGGGAAAGGTGCCCGCAGCTGCCGGGGTTCAGGCTGCCCCTCGCCAAGCCCACAGGCCTTGGCGGGCTGGGGGCTCCTGCCCTCTGTCTCACCCTGTGGAAACGCAGGTCTGCCTCTTCCTGCATGAAAACACGTTATTTTTGCCAAGGGCTGTGCTCTGGCAGAGCTTTGCTACCATCCTCCAGAAGGAGAGGTACAGTTCCTGAGCAAGGCAGTAGCGGTGCCCAGCACCGGGGTTAGGAAGAGCTGTAAGGACCTTACATTCCCTGTTTCCAAGAGTGAGCAGAGAAGAGGTGAAAGCAGTGGAGACACGCTTGGGAAAAGAGCAATGTGCACTTCCTGCTCAAACTCCTCTCTTCGCCTGCCTAATTTGATACAGTTTTGGGTTTAAGCCTTGGGAACGGAAGCCGTGCATGCTTTCTGCAGGAGCTATCTAGACAAGATGTGAGAGGAAGACTTTTCCAGGGACAACCTCAAGGTCTTGGTCGAGCCTGACGATCTTGGGTTGATCATGAGTCAGTCTGGGGTGTGAAACGGTGTCCCGTGAACAACTGCGGCTGCACAGACAGATGCAGGTGCAGCCGGGTGCCAGGCCCTCGGCCACGCATTGGTTGAACGCACGCTGTCAAATCTGCGCCATGAAAAGCTAGCTTCATACAGACAGGCAATATTTCTTACTGTTATTAACACAAAATCAGCCCAATACACCCTAGATATTTTACACAGTTCCTTTTATAAAAGGGCTTAACAAACTAATGTATTTATAACATTTGTACATGACATACATGCTAATTTATTTATGCAATAAATTAAATCAATGTTACTAACCATCTAGAAAATAAAAAGTATAAGAAGTCTACCTGTATGTAGAAGAAAAGCATGCAGTCTTGCTTTTCAGGCACTCTTTTCCTGAGCTGCACATCCCTTGCAGACATGTGCTGCCTTGCACAATAGCTGGACATTTCCTCCTTTCCCAGTGTTGCAACTGAGGCTGGACTGCGAAATTAAGCTGAGCATTTTCAGTTTTTCTTTCTCAGCAGTCATGCCCCTTCATCAGGTCCCAGCCTGTGCCCTCACCTTTGGGTTCCCATTTCCGGTGAATGCTGACGGTTTTGACAACCGCTACCTTTTTATTTTTACCATCATGACAATGTCACTGTTTAGATTAGATTGTAGTAAAAATAAATAACGCTTTTAAAATGAAGCTGGTGGTGGGGTCACTAAACTGTGACAAAGGCCAAGGAGTCGGTGCTGAAGATGATTAATATGATTTTTTCCAGCAAAACAATGCAGCACTTCTCCCCTTTCAGGAGCTGTCTTGGGAGGATCGGGAGAGGTGGAGGCCCTTCACGTTGCTTGTTCCCCTTCCCTTGGAGGGAGCTGCGCCCACTGCACCTCTGCGGCCCTGTTCCCGCTGACTCCGGTCGCGGTCCCTCTCCTGTCACAGCTGTGCCACGAGTGCGGAGGTGCCCTGGGCTCTGGGCAGGTGCCCACGAGGAGGCCTGCAGGCCGTTCGGTCCGTGACACCGAGGTGCCAGCGGTGCTGTACAGCTGGCCCCAGCACGTGGGCGAGATGGGAGCGTCCTCCGGTTCCCGACGGGACCCGCGGCCACAGCCCGCACTGCCCCTGCCGGGCACAGGGAGCGGCCGGGGTGGACAGAGGACAGCCAAAGCTCAGCAGCAGAGTTTGGAAACTGCCCGGTTCTGCCTCCCTGCTCAGCTCAGGGCTGGAGCATGAGTCTGGCGGTTGCTGAAGATGAGCGTATCACTTCGGGCTTAACCGCCAAGAAAGGGAAAAGAAGAGGGGTGATGCAGAAGACAGGAGATGGCTGGCAGCAGCCTTGGCCCTGTGTTCTGCCTGCAAAGGGTCCATCCCTGCAGCTGTGAAAGGTCTCCAGCAGCCCTGGCTTTGGCAGGCATCAGGCCACATCGGCATGGGCACGGCCAAGGCAGCCGGCTGAAGCACACACTCCTTGGGGTGCTGGGCCCTCTCAGCCTCTCCCAGCCTTTCTCCAGGTCCCGGCTCTGCAGTCATTGCTGCTTTGGCCGCTGCTCACCATGGCTGCCTCCAGCAGACTCGTGCCTGAGCCCAGATGGGCGATCAGCACCACTAATCTTCAAGACACTTAAAGAGGCCATAAGAAGCACACTAACAGGCAGCATATGGGGTCCCTGGAGAAATAGCAGATACACCAAGCTCCACTGTACTGCAGACACAAAGTGGTCCATGCTACATATCTCCCCCCCTGCCCATCCCAGGCACATCAGGGGCCTGGTGTGCCTCAGAGAAACTTGGCCTGCTCAGGAGGCCTGCTCCCAGTCCATCCCAGTGTGGCCGCACTTTGCTGCACAAAGTGCTAGTGCAATAGTAGAGCTGCTCCCACGGCCGGCTTGCAGCACCCCAGGAGCAAGGCCTGTGTTGCAGCTGCTGCCCTGTTGTGACAACCCTCATTGCTAAACCCCTCGAGCAAATGAGGCATGCAGCTGGAGGGCTATAGCCCTCCTCTGGAGCTGGTCCAAGAACTTCTCAACGCCTCGGCTTTCTGCTGCTTCCTGCTTGCAGAGAAGAGAGGGAGAAGTATTGAGCAAAGTCTTAGGCAAACATTTTGGAAATCAAAAGATCTCACTCTCAGAGTCTGATCTGGCTTAAGAGCTTCATAGGAGATGGATCATGTACAGATCATGGGAAAGAGACATTGCCTCACGGAGCCGGCAGTTCATCTGCTTCAGCAGGGAAGGAAAAAAATCACTGCTACTCACTGCTATGGTCTTTCTTTTCTTTTCTTTTTTTTTTTTTTTTCTTGTACCTCCCCTGTCTTTCCATGCTAGACCGTTTTCAAACTCTGCTTTATCCCATCCCTGATGCTTCCTTTTTACTGCTACCAGCATCGCTAATAATAACAGCTCTAAATTCTCCACGCCTGCCACTTAGCTCCTGATAATGGGCCTTGTGCAGTCATGTTGTATCTCTTTGTGTCTCCATTCAGTTTATGTCTGTGTTTGCTCCTCAATGTATAAAATGTGTGGGCAATTGCACACCACTCCCTCCTCCCCTTAGTTGTGTAATTCAGGTATTTGGATGCAATATGCACTCCCCTGGCTCTTTGCTTATGGGAATACCATGCCCATCCCTGTGGCAGGCAAATTAGATACGTGGCTGTATTCCTTACCTTTCTAATGAGCCGAGAGTGCACAAAAGAGATCAAAATAGCCCTGGCTGACACAGATACCTGTGCAAAACAGTAGGGGCCTGCACTTGCCTTTGTAATTGCATACTGCATGTCGATGAGTCACCCGCAGCCCCGTGCTGGCGGGCAGCACACGGGCCTCCCTGCCTCCCGCTGCAAGATGTGGGGAGGATTCACCGCGGTGAATTTGTTATCATTTGTCTGGGAAACTGCTGCACCCACCAGAAAGGGGATTTCAGAAATGCAATCAAGGAGTAGCAAAGAGAGCAGGGAAAAGGGAGGTAATGAGAGCATCTTGCAGCTTTTTAAGCTCTCTAGACACTTTCAAGTGCCAGGAAGACTGTGTGAGCTGTGATTTTGCTGCATTATTTCTGTTGCTAGCTATCTCTGCACAGGGAGCTCCTATGTGCAAAATAACTGCTTGCAGCAAGCAGGCACTGACACACAGCCTGGTTCTGGGAAGCGCTGAGGTCCCTCTCTGGCTGACATCACTTCGTGAGGGCCCACATCCCCTTGGGACTGGCCCTCAACATGTGCCAAGATCAGGACCCGATGTTTCCAAGATGGGCTCCCTTTTCTCAACTGCTTGTACAGCTGTAACCAAACCAGCTGATGGATCTCGGAAATGGAAGCAATGCATCAGCTCACCCCGAACTTCCTTGACTGTGGCAGGAAATTTGTACAAGCAGAGCTCTCCCACCAATCTCACCATGGTGCAGGGGTGGCTAAGGGTAGCTACTTCACTGTGAGAGACTGCACGGTGAGGAGGAGATTAATAAATAATTAGTGCACAAACTTCCAACAGGGAGTTTTGTTTCTTCTCCTCCAGTGATGTTGCCTGTTCAGAGAGAGAAAAATGTTGGAGAGCAGCTATCTCTAAGAGAGATACTAGAGGTGGGGTGGCATTTTTTCTCCATGAGGCTGACTATGCAGGTTCCCCATGCTGTTAGCAGCTTACTTCACTTATCAAAGGGATGAGTGGAGGGAGAAGGAGGAATCAGTAAAACCAGTGAGAGCCTATTTGGTGGGACAAAAGAGCATGATTTTATTTATAGAGCTGGCTAGAGTTGAACTATCTCGTGTCCAGGGACACAGTGCTGAGGTGTTGTGAGGAGCAGCAGAGCTGCGTCTGCACAGGGCCTGGGAGGCATGCCAGGACCCACTGGCTCCGACGCCCCGTGGCCTCCGGCCTGCACTGTGCTCACATCCTGATCTCCACCGCTCTCCGACAGGCTGCAGGCACCTCTTATGAGTAACGGCTCCTGTGGGCAACAAGGTCTGCGACCCAGGCCAAGAAAGGGGAATTGAGGAGGTGCTGCCACAACACCAGTGCATGAAAAGGATGAATACTTAGTTATGAGCAGGATGGCCAGTTCCCCTCCCAGACTGCACCTCCAGCTCTTTGCCCACCCATCGTAGGTGTTGCCTGGTAGCTGGTCTTTCAAGAGCATCCACTTTACTCCCTTAAGCATCGCTGGCTGCCTCCTGGGAGGCTCTGGCATGGTGAGACCTCCACTGCATCCTCTGTCCACCCCCAGACTCACATGGTGAGCTGCAGCCTGCAGTCACGGGTTGCTGAGCTCCGTTATGAGTCAGAGGGAAGCAGGAATCTGAGGGGTAACCAGCCCTCACCCACCGCAGGTGCTCAGGGCCGTGTCCCCAAAGCCAGAGCTTCCAAGAACAGTGGGAGGGAGGAACAGTCGCTGTCAGTCACCGTGGCGGATTTTAGGAACAGGACTAATGAAAGAGGAAGGGATGATCGCGAGGGAGGTGCAATTGAGAAGGCTCTTTGACAGAAGTAGATGGGAGAGCCTGGCCACCGATCGCTCTGGGCTGCAAGCCATGAGGCAAGGAGACGAGCCCACAGGCAGTACTGCCAGCAGTTGCTGTTTAAAGAACAAAAAGTCCTCATTCAGCAGTGCTCTGGGTCCACAGTGGCTTCCCTTGCTTTTCTTCCTCCTTTGGCCACCTTTGCTGGCAGCAAAATCAGGATCTGTTCAGGTGATCATGATGCTTCTTTAGGAGGAGACAGTTAAATAGAGGGAGGAAAATAAAAATAGTGAGCCCTGCACTTAGGTAAACCCTAACAGCCCCCTGGGGAGAGGCATGAGGAATCACTCTGCTCAGGGCCAGGATCAGTAGAGGAGAGCAGGACCGGGCACTTTTTCAGGTTTGGGATTTTGGCCAGCCTCCTGCCTGTTCCTCGCTCCTCCCGGGGCGGAGAGCCGAGGAGCAGGCACTCAGCCGCGCTCGTGGGGCTGGCAGTGCCGGGAACTGCGGAGATGCCTCTGGCTCCCAGCTGCTGTCCTGCCGGCGAGTGGTGCCGGCAGGGCGCCAGGGACGCCCGGGGTCCCTGTTCCTTGCACACCAAAAAGCCCCGCTCTCGCACCCACACCAGCCCTTCCCATCAGCCCCATGACTGCTTGTTCCCACCCTGGCTTTCCGAAGAAAACCCACAATGTTTCTTTGGATGCTGCTGCATGACCCCTTGGCTGGGCCCCAGCAGGAGCATGTGTGGGACCCCAGCCCTGAGGCTGGCAGCCCATGGGGACCGTTGTGGCATTGACAGCAATAATGGTTATTTGCTCCTCTGTGGGAGGTTCAATTGGGAACATGATGTTCTGCAAGATACAGAGGAAGAAAAGAGTCCTGCCTGGAGGTCACACTGAGCCTCAGCCTGCCCCCAGCAAAGGTGCTTGGATACCCCCTGGGCTGGGGAGATGAGAACATGCAGGACAACCCAGGGGTTGGATCATCTCCAGCAGAAGGGGGCCCCAGCACTGCTCCTTGGGAGATCCTCACCAGCTCGGAGGAAGCAGCTCAGAGTAGGAGGTACGGCCACTCTGAAGACCCTGCAAGAGGCCAAACCAAGTCTTGGGATAGCAGCACGCAGGGAGCTCAGCGCCCGTTGTGTGAAATGACACTGCACACCACAGGGACCCTGCAGCGAAGGGATGCCAGGAACTGCTGCTAGGGCCAGAGGCAGCCCAGCAAGGAAAGATGATGCAGGCAGGCCGACAAGGGGACAGTGAGGTGACATCGATGGGATTTGACAGCCACCGTAAGCAGCGTGTAAGAGGCAGCAGTTGCACAGTGCAGCAGGGAAGCAGAGTTCAGCCACAGCGAGAGCGTAACTGTGAGGGACACATGCCATACGGCACAGCTCTCTTTGGTCCCTGCAAGCAAATCGCTTCCGAGCGTTAGCACTCCAGACTGCCTTCGAAGCAGCAAGTGCTGCTTGCAGGGAGGCACATCTCTGACCTCCAGGCAAAACAGGAAGGGGACGGTGTGGGTCTCTGCATCAGGATGTAAGACAGGCTTACAGAGCAGCAGAATCTCTGAGTGAGGACTTTTTCTTGCCAAGCTTATCACGGTTATCACAGTGGCACACCGGTCCCCGCGGCGGCATGTGATGCGGAGGCGCGTGCTCGCGCTGGGAGGCCAGCTCCGGAGCGCCCGGGAGCAGAGCAGCCTGCTTCAGCTGTTGTTTGTTTCTTCCCGCAGGCAAATATGAGTCACTAAAAACGCCATAAGGAGTCAACGGGCACCCTGGGCTCCTTGCTCGGCCCACACAGCTAGCGGGCAGCATGAGCCATCGCACAAGAGCCTTTCCTACCTCCTCTGCTCTGTCTGCATGCTGCTCCCTGCTTCAGGAAATTCCCATCTGTTCTAATAGCTAATCTACAACCCGCTTCTTAATCCCTTTACCACCACATTTCTTTCCTCATGGGTTTCTCTATAATACCTGCACGAATTTAGCGCTATAGTTTGTGCTGGGGTGCAGTTTCGGAGAAGGGTAAGCTGCAAAATTAGCATAGCCGTGGTCCTGTACAACATCACCCCACTTGTCCACATCTCACCCGAAGCACACCGTCAGTGCTGGCCATGGGCTCCTCTGCTGGGGTCACAGCAGCAAGCGCCTGTCTCTGCTCCAGGGAAAAGGCCTTGCAGCAGACTCAACCCAGCGGCATGGGGCAGGGAGAGACCCCTCCTTCGCATGCAGCCAGGCTGGGCGCAGGGTTACTGCTCGCAGTGCAGATCATAGGAGCTCTGCCTAATTCACGAGGCAAAACCTACCGAGGTTGCCCAGTTGCCCCAGCTGGCTCTGTGTAAATGTTTTGGGCACGCAGGTCACTCCCAGGGAGAGAGCAGCTGGAGGGGGTCTCTGCCATGGCACAGGCAGATGTGGAGCCCAAGTGTGTCTGCACGAGGGGCTCTGCCAGCACGGTGGAGTGTCACTCACCGATCGTGCCCCTCCGACACCGCTAGGGCTGGAGCACAGTCTGAGTTTATGAGCTGGAACAGCAACTTCAGAGCGAGCACAACCACTGCACAAATCGCAGGACAAGCCAAAGCTCACAGCCAGGATCCCAGGATGGCATCCACTTGTCCTCTGAAGCTATTCTCTTGTTTCCCAGGTTTCTTCCAACCTAACAGGCTATTTCCTCAGCCTCTTGGTAAAGTGAACATGAGCAACATGAACCGTGGGTATAGTTTCTACCTAGGAAGTAGGTAGGGAGTGAGGGACCAAGTGGTGCAAATTGTCCCATTTGTTTCATGGGAATTCACTCCTCCCTGATCATTAAGCATTGCGGATACTTCATCTCTTGAACAAGGAAGGAAGATGTGGAGCTCTCAGGTGCCCACGGCTGGTCAGGAGCTATCTGACAGATAAAGCACACAGAAAAAGTCCTGCTAGATCCCTTGCACTTCACACCTGCCCGTGAAGGACAATGTTAACCTGAGTGCTGAGCGGAGCTTTGGGGCTCCCTTCCGGCAGAAAGGAGCCAAATGGAGAAACTCAGTGAGCCCAAGGCCACGACATTACTAACCACTGTCTGCTCCATGGGGAGCAGTGCCTCCAGTTAGCACCCCACCTGAATGAAGATTATTTTTAAGGAAGGATTTTGGAAGAGCTTCAGGAGCATGTCCCCCTTCAGCTGGTTCCCAGTTTACCCTGCCGTGTGCAAGGACGGCCCCAAGCGTGGAGCCTCCTTCCCCTGCCATCCACAAGCAAGACAGTCCACAAGCGAGACAGTCCACCCAGGCAGGAGTTCCAGTAGCCTTGGCAGGAAGGTCTGCAAATTTGCCCTGGGGCTGCATTCACCATGGTAATTTTAATGACAAGGGAGAGTGTCAAACCCCGGGGGGCCGGCGGAGACCCATGCGCGGCTGAGGATGCGGTTACTCCAAACCCAGCGAGACCCATTCGCTCCTGCCTTTCACTCTGCGCATGCTCCGGTCCTTACAACACTTTCAAATCCACAAACAGAGGCAGCTGAAACATGAAACCAAAGGCGGGAGTTTACATAGCGCTGGGTGTCTCCAGCTCAACTGATTTTCATTGGCTCCTGTCGGTGTCCCACATTTGGCCTTTGGTAGGCTAAGGGTACGTTCAAACCCTGTCCCCTCCTGACCGCTGGCCTAATGACTTTACTCACTCTCTGCCGTTTGGAAAGGGCATTTGCAGACTTTTCCTGTTATATTTTACCTTGGTAATACTATCCTCAGCCCCTCCGGGCCCAGCATTGCACCACGGCAGCTGGCTGCAAAGCCGGTTAAATGCCGGAGAGGGCTCGGTTATCACGCCTGACCGCGACATGACGTGATGCCAGGGCAGGGGCTTGGCGCAGAGCGGTGGCACCGAGGGCTGCGGGCGCGGGGGCAGCGTGCCCCAGCACGCGGCCCGGGGCCACCCTGCAAGGAGGGCCCCAAGGCTCCTGGCACCGTAAGTGGCCTCAGCCTCGTGCCTCTGTTTCGGTTAAATCAGGAAATTTAGTTGCCTTATCTTGTGACAAGCAGAAAAAGCAACAAGCCTTTCCCAGCAAAGGGCTCGCTCAGCTCTTCCTCATCGGTGCTGTGGGTGTGTAACTCCGACAAGCGTTGTGGAATGGAAAGTCTCCTTTCTCTGGGGTGCAGAGAAACTGCTTTGGGCGGAAGGACACAACAGCAGGAGAAAGGCCTATCTACCCTAGCTGGGGGTTTGTCTCTGCAGCACTGTGGCTGACACCTCTTTGATTACATAAATAGAGAAAACAATAGAGACTCCAGTGCTGTCAGCTCTTCTGCTTGCGTAACTCAGGTTTTGATTTGGAAAGAAAGTCATGAGCAACTAGTTAACAGTGAAACTGCTCAGTCGCTCTCTATATACAGACACAGAGAGCTGCGTGTGGGGGGGTATACAATATCCCATTCGCACCATTGCATCAACGTGCTGTGGAGCTGACATGCTCTATACCCACGTCGGGTATTTCTAAGACTGCCACATGACTGGCTTTTAAGGAGATGGAAATAATGCCAGCTATAACATCCTGTCCTCTTTTGCCTTCCTCCTGGTGCTTCCAAAGTCCTTTATGAACTTTATTCAGTCAATCCCCCCAACAGCTCTGGGACGTATTGTGATCTCCATTTTATAGACGAAGAAGAAAAGGCACGGAAAAATACTTGCACTGTCCAAAAGTCCAGAGCAGTCAGGAGCAGGGCTGGGAGCATGTTAGCACTGACTTGCAGCCACGTGAGCAACTGTACTTCGTCCTGCAGGATCCCATTGAAACTCAGGGACAGAACCAGCAGTGAGTCCGGCTCTCAGAGATGCCCCCATCTCTCTCCATCAGCTCTGCTGATCTCTGGCTGCTTCTTAACACAAGGGCAGCCCAGCATGGATACCCCTGCTTAATTCTGTCAACCTGGCTGGAAGATGCCCTTGACTGGCTCTGCTCAGAGGAGAAATCAGCCAGCGCTAGAGAATCAGCCGTGCTTTGCTTTCCCAGTGCTCCTCTCGCACCTCGGCCCCTGCCACGCAGTGGGCCCCTGCAGCCGGACAGGCAGCCCTGTGGCCGGGCCGCTCAATGCCAGCTGATGATTGTGTTGCACCTGAGCAGTGATAAAAGTGTTCACCCTGCCTGGTGGAAAGGAAAGAGAGGGGAAATTCACCTGCGCGCACACTCACACAAGAAGAGGGATTTCTGAACTATAAGACTAAGCAGGCTTGATTAAAGAAAAAAATTCAGGCAAGTAATCCCCATGAATGTTTATTTCCTATCAGAGTACCACCTGTATATAGGAAATCACAAGTTACTTGAAGAAGAATCTCAATTTTTGTGCAACAAATTCCTCCTGAAAGACTGTTTTTACTATGAGGTCTTCTAGTCTTGCGTTTCCCCCTGACAGGGCAAATGTCCCCTCTGTTTACAGTTAGCTTCCTCTCTTTCTCTGGAGTTCACTACATGTATCATTTGCAAGGAGGGACTGGGGGAAACACACTCCAGATCACTGGGCAATAGAGTCAACTGGGAATTAGAGTCTTGGCCTGCAAGTAATTGCATGTGCCCCAGAGCAAGGCAATTTCCTTCTCTGGGCCCTTCCTGTCTTTGAAATGCAACAAGGAGCCCTGCCACTTTCTGCCATGCTTGTTATGAGTAATAGATGTGAATGCTGAATGCAGAATTTCTGGGCCCAAACATCCCACCTAAGGAAAGAGAAATTTTACCACTGGCAACTCAGCTTGGAAAGTGCCTTGCATAACTGTTAACCTACTTCATAACAGTAATTAGTAATAAAGTACTACAGCAACGAGAAAGAGTTGGTGGCAGGTTCCCTCATGCTGTCTCTGCCTCGCAGTGGGCAGGCTGCCCCTGCTCCCTGCTCTCATCAGCCATATGATATAACATATACTGTCTGCTGACATCTTCCTTTGCTTGCCAGGCTCAGAGTCACTGTGAAAATCCAGTGTTGCTGCACAGAACAGTGAGCATGTGCTGAACCGAAGGGAGGCAATGGGTGTCTGAAGAGGGGCTGGGGACAGCCCACCCTTTGAAACAAAAGCAAGACAAAGTTCATCAGCAGTAAGAATTTAGTGCTGGAGGGTTACAACAGAAAGCAACTCCTGTTCATCCCTGAGAGCACACAAGAAAGCTGTCCACCTAGATCACTCTGTATTTCCTTCCTCCACCAGCCGTTTATGCACCTAAGTATCCTACAGGCCCATCCGATGGGATATGAGGATCTGGACCCATTTGTCTGCAGGTGTTGCCACTTGGGTGATTGTGTATCAGCTAACTCAGCCTGCATTGCCAAGCCCTGCTCTCCTGTGTAATTTCTCAAGGTAGGTAAATAGAACATTCATGAGATTTTGGTCTGGTCATTAATTATTTCTGAAAGGGCTTTTAGTGTGTGCTTCAAAACCTGAGAGAGAAAATGATGCATATGACATCAAGATGCTTCCTGTAACAGACAGAACAGCACTTAAATGGAAATAAAGAAAATCTGAAGACCTCTTGCTCCTGTCTACTTTTCACTTTCAGTCACCTGACCTTGTTCCTGTATATCCAAGGCTGATCTTACAGCTATAAAGATCAGTTCAATGTACCCGGCTCAGCAAATCCAGTGGCTGTCAGGATTTATATGTCAATAAGGTGCAATCCAGAGATTGCTGACAGGCTCATGGCAGTGCTTGAAGCGCCACGGGAGCCCGGCGTCCCCGGTTTTACAGGCCAATCCTTCCACCTTAGCGCCGGGCGCAGCGTTTATTGCCGCGAACCAGCCCGGGGAGGTCCAGAGGGCTTCTCCGAGGGGCCAGCGCTGCAGCCCGGCCGGTTACCTGGCGGCAGCCTCCGCTCTGCCGGCGCGGCTAACCCGCCCGGGCTGGCGCAAGGGAAGCGTGCTCCCGCCTGCGGGGCCGCCCCGCGCACGGAGGGCCACGGAGAGGCGCCGCGCGGAGGGGCCGCCCGCGGCCGGGCGGGCGCGGGGCCCGCGGCCGCCCCTCCTCCGGCGCGGCGCGGCGCGGCGCGGCTCCCGCAGCCGGCGGGCGGGGGCTGCTGCCGGCTCCGCCCCGCCGGCCGCCCGGCTCCCCGCCGCCGCGCCTGCTGCATGCTCGCTGCCGCCTGAGCCGGAGCCGGAGGTGGAAGATGGCGGAGCCGGGGCCGGACTGCAGCGCCCTGCTCGACGAGGATCTCTCCTCCTTCGTCTTCAACTACCTCGCTGACAGCCAGGTAGGGCGGCGGGGCCGGCCGCGCCGCGCAGCCCCCGCCGGCGCCGCGCCGCCCACGAGGGCAGCCCGCAGCCCCTGCCCGCCGGCGGCGCCGGCGCCCTCCCGGCCGGGGGGCGGCCCGCTCGCTGCGCGGGCGCGCGGGGGGCGCGGGGGCAGCGCGCGGGGGGCAGCGCAGGCGCCGGGCTCGCCGGCGGCCGCCGCTGCAGTGGGCGCTCCGCGCTCCGCGGCGGGCGGCAGCCGCGGCCCCGGCAGCAGCCGCGGCCCCGGCGCCGCTTTCAGCACCACTCGCACGTGGACTCCCGGGCACCGGCACTGCGGGGCCGCGGCGGCGCTGGGGCCGCGGGCGGGCGGGCTGCTGCCCTGCCGCCGCGCCGGGCTGGCGGCAGGCGCTCCGCTCCGCTCCGCTCCCCTCCGCGGCGCGGCGCGGGGGCTGGCGGCGGGCGGCGCTGCCGGCGCGGCGGCGCCGGGCGCGGGGCAGCGGCAGCGGCGGCCCCTACGCGCGGCGCTCCGCAGGGAGCCGCGGGGGGCTGCGCGGTGGGGGCAGATAGGAGCCGGCTGTGGGATGAGTCATGCCGAGCGTCAGTTACACGCATACGGGCTGGGATCTGGGGGATGGCGGGAGGGAGGGATGGGGGAGGGAGGGACAGGGGTCTTCGTGCTGCAAATAAGCAACTCCAAAATCTGGATCGGCTCCCTTTTGGACGGAGCTGGATATTAAAATCAGATTAAGGCTCCTTGGCAGCTCCTGCACAATCACGAGAGCGAGTCGTGCTGGCTATAGGGCTTGCATGCTTTTCCATTTTGGGGGGTGGAAGAGAGAGACTATACAATGAGCTGGGCAGTAGCAAGAGCCGTGACTGATCTGGAGCACAACCACGCATTTCGCAGTCGGATTGATGAGCCTGGTGCAAGTGGGAAGAGTTTTCTGTAGTTACATATCATCCCTCCAGCCCTTCACTTTCATAACCGCAGATTACAAAAGAGCTTCAATTTTGAAGCTAACATGTTCATCCCAGCCCTTGCTCTCTCACCGATTTAGCTTTGGGATTGCAAACACCGGGAGTGTGTGAGTGTGTGTGTGTGTGTGTGTGGAGGGGGAAAGTAGGGGGGATTAATCCTGCTGTTTGGGTCCCAAACAAGTAAGACCTCAAGACTCGGTAAATCAGATTTGCCCCTGGTGCATGTGCCAGACAGAACCAGGCAGATCTTGCCACCAGCTAGATTGATGTAGTACCAGTGCCTCTCCTTGCACACACCGGCTCTAGAGCCCTCTAGCCTGGCATAGCACACGGTCAGTTTGCTGGGGGCAGAGTAGGGGGAGGTGGCAACTTTAGTTGTTAACTAAGAGCTGTTGACAGGTTGATTCCAGAAGAAGGGTCAGGAGAGGTGAGAAGTGGGCCGAGAAGATTTTGTAAGCGGTTCGTGTTTTCTGATGTGGAAGGATTTATTATTACTGGAGAGAAATTACTGGTTAGAGAATAGCAGGCTGATTCTGTGGGATGTCATCCCTACAAAGTATTGCAGAAAGGCTGCAGTTCCCACCAGCTTCTTTACTCTCTAGGCAGGTGAAAGTTCCTGGCTCTGCGTCCTGGTGATAACATGCATGGTCCCTGAGTGTTTGATATGAAGTGAAAAGCTTGTATGATTGCAGCACACATCTGAAGAGTTGTTTCACTTGAATTCTTTGTGTTGGCATTTGACATTTCAATCTTATTCTGAAAGGGGACTGTTAACGGAAAAGCAGAAAATCCTCAGAACTGTCAGCCTTCTCAGGTGCAAATCCACCATGTTGTGAGCACCCCCTGCAAAATTTGGGACTATGAAATGGCCTGTGGTGAAATAAGACCATTTTTATGGCATCTCTTGAAATAAGGTTTGCTATGTTTGTCCCCTCTCTTTCTCTCCCTCTCCCATATATGTACTACATTAGAGGGAATGCCGTATGCACATGCATAGAGTTAGTGCTAGTCTGACGTCTGCTGGGTGTATAATGTTAAGAGCAGCAAATACATGTTTGCAGACTGCTCTAGGTTTCCTTAGAAGTCCTATGCAGCCTGTGTTTGTTTTATGGCATGGAGGTTGCTCTGGATAATTGCATTTCCTCTGTCCCCCACGTGCACAGAAGAGTTAAGGGCTGGTAAAGAAAAAAAAAAAAAAAAAAAAAAAGAAGAAGAAGAAGAAAAGAAAAAAAAGGGGAGGGGGGAAGAAAGATCCTCCAGCTATGATTTGCATGCATTTGCTTAAGAAATGATTGAAGTTGTAAGTGTGTTGTGCTTGTACCTTAACCTCTGATAAAACTGCAGTGAAGGCTCCAGCCCTGGCTGCTGTCACATGCTTTCTTTTTAACTATAAACGGGAGGCGGGTCCCAAGCTTGCCTCTGACGTTTCTCCCCATTACTACTGTACTAGCCTCTGCTTACAACTGGGTTACTGACTTCTCAATGAAGCCTGAAAGCTGCTTCCGCAAAGTCCCAAGTGTTCCAGCACAGGATCAGATTATCCTAAGAGGCTACAATGTCAGGAGGCCATGAGATCATGAATATTACCATTTCCTTTGTGGAAATCTTGAAGAACTCCGGCTCTTCCCCACTATCTTTCCTCCTCTCTCCGCATGCTTCTCCCTTATCTTTCCTTTTGCAGCAGGCTTACAGAAAGGCACAGTTAGATGCATGTGGGTGCCAGCTGATCCCGTCCTCCCCAGTGGAGGAATCCTCAAGAAGGCTCCTGGAGATGCGTGGTGAAGGTTTAACATGAACATTTGCACTGGTCTCTTAATTATATGGGATTGTGCTGAGGATGCCTGCTAACCTCTATTTACATATTGAGGACAGTCATGATTCACGTGGTAACTGCATTGCTACAGAAAAAATTCAGGATTTTTCACTTGATATGCACCTTTCTCCTGCCCCCTCCTTTTTCTTTTTATAAAAAAATGTGGGTTTATTTTACAGTGACTCAAAATGTGTGATTCCTGGGCTCACTTAATCCATTTTGTGCAACTCTCTGCAACTCAAAGCTGCTCGTAGCTGGTTTGTGCCAGCCATTCGGGCTCTACTGAGAGCACTGCGGAGGGCCTAGGGAGTCCCCTTGGCATCCCTGGAAGCGTGAGGAGCAGTTTGACTCTTCTGGTTTCGATTTGTTGAAATACTCCAAACAAAGTGCTTGGGGGGGGGGAGGGAAGAAATGAGGCTGCTTCTTGGAGAGATGCTTAAAGATCACAGGAACTGAAATAAGATATTCTCTCTTTAACTTCTCAGCCTCCCTCTAACAGCTTAATCCACTGATGAGTGGAGAGGGCTCGCCGAAGCCCTTAGTTGAGGAGCAGTATGTCAGGTGAATTGTTATTGTCAATAATGAACTGGGGACGCATCCATAATTTCTGATAGTCCCCACTGAGTGGACCAATATTCCGCTTTGTTATGAGCGGCTCTTCTCTCAAAGAAGATTTTTGTACTGGGGCCTGGACTTCCAAGACAGCCCGAGGGCCTGCGCAAAGCGTCTCTTTTGCGAGCTTAGCTGCATTGCTGCAATTTGGGTCGGAGGCTCGCTGCACCGCCGAGGTTGCAGAGCTTCCTCGCCTGCTCCGGGGAAGCGAGGCGCATGTGTAGTGGGTGCAGGCCACGCGGGAAGGCGATTCAGTCGTTACTGCTGAGCCTGGCGGTTAGCAGCCGCCACGCCGGTGCCTCGCGACGCGGCGGGTGGATGCTCTGCGGCGGCTGCTTGGGATCCCGGCGGCTGCTTGTGCCGCGGCGGTGGATGTGAGCGATTGAGAGCGCAGCGTGCTGCTGGGTTTGCCCGCTGCCGTTGGGAGATAGCAGCCGCTAGGAGCGGAGGGAGGGAGCAGCTGCGGGCTGGGGGGAGGAGGACAAGCCCGAAATCTGGCCCCGTAGAGAGCCTCTGCGCGGAGCTGCCTGCTTCCAGGTCCTGCGCTTTCCAACACGTCTCCTCGTGCTCCCCGTCGCGGCAGGCCCCGGTGGCTCTGCTGCGGCGAGGCTTTTCTCAGCTGTGCTTCCACATCCCTTCCCTGCTTCGTGCCGTAATGGAAAGGCGTCCCTCCAACAGGTGAATAATTAAGGTCTTAACCTCCCGCCTCTAGCAAAGGAAGCTTTGTGAAGGAGACTGATTTATCTCCCACATTAACCTTTCCAATGTCAAAAGCCTCTTTGTAGTTAGAAACTCAGCTTGCTCTGGCACTTAAAGTGCTGTCAGTTGTCCGATGAAAAATGCCCCGGGACCTGAGGAAGCCCGTCCTTTCCCCCAGCCCTGTCCTGCCTTGGAGCAGAGGGTGCCTGTGCCCCCGTGGGCCGCTGGGGCTGCCTGCGAGCCGGGTCAGGGCTGGCGAGCGGACGCCGCGCGCTCCCTCCGCTCGGCTCCTGGATATCGGCGTGCCGGGCCGCCAGTTGTTCTGCTGCCGGCTAGCGCCGAGGCACGGGAGCCCGCACGGCTCCCAAACGCTGCGCTTCTCCCACGGCCGCGGCAGAGCTCGCGCCGGGGGCGCGCGGGAGCAGGGACGGCGGCTGGGTCCCTGCAGAGGGCTGTCCCCAGCCCTACGGCTCTGCTGGGGCCGCGACACGTGCGGTCCCTGGTTGCCGCTGGGACGGCCGTGGCCAGGCGAGAGGAGCCCGCCCATCCGTGGGGCTGGGGGACACGGAGGTGCCGCGAGGACCCCAGTGGGTAAATGCATTTATCGGAGGAATCCACTTCAGGCCTCCGTCCACGTGGCTTAGACCTGCTCCATGGCAACACTGTGCAGGCTTATATTTCTCGTGATTGTTGGGTGGAATGAGGTGATTTAGCAGAGGGGGAATTTCCTAAGCCCTGGAGCTGGTGCTCAAGCAGGCGGGCTGGCAGCGGCAGGTCCCCGGCCGGCAGCACCTCGTCCTCGCCACAGCCCTCGGTGGAAGCGTGGCAAGCGGTTGGTCTCGGCTGCCTGTGCAGGCAGAGGGGACGGTGAGCCCCACACTAGCACCCCAGGTGGCCAGCACCTCTCCTTTGAAACTAGGTCTAGAAAGATGGTTCCCATCACCTGCAAACTGGCAAACTCCCACCTTGTGAGTGTCTGGAAGAATACGCTTTAAACTGCCTCTGCTCGTAGTAATGAGCCAAAGACTAAAGGTTAAAGTTAATGGCGCAGATGGTCAGGTGAGGTAAACTGACCTACTTTCAGGGACAGCAGTGCCACCGTGCCATGGGCACCAGGTAATAGTCTGCCCAATTAGCTTATCACAAGGCTGTTCTGCTTTTCAGCACTTTTTCTGAGCTCTGGCCATGAGATCACACAAATTATTATTTATTTATTGTTTTTATAATGGGAAGTTCCAAGAAATGCCAAGGACTTTGCACAGATCTGGCTCTGCTCGTAGTCTTATCAGCCCCGTCCCTACTCCTGCTCCATTTCCGTTCACCTCTGCAGGCAGAAGGCTACTGGGTTTGAGCTGCTGCTGCTATCAATACTCTTACATTAAACTGGTTCACTTTAGAATTAAGATAAGGAAAAAATAAAAGCTAGAGATCTCCCTGTTTAGCCTTGGCTCTGTAGGAGATGGAAAAATCCTTGGCGGGGGGTCTTCCCCCTGCAGTGTCCTGAGTGTCTGCTGGCGTGCAAGCGGAGGGGCACCGAGACGCCTCAGCCCTTGGGGTATGTCGGATGGCCCCGCTGGTAGCCAGACTAACCTTTGATCACTGCTGGCTTCTAGGCAGCCCTGTGAGGCTTGGGGAAAACGTTTTGCTTATCTTGCTTCCCCTGTGTTGGCGGGTGCTGGACGCTGGGCTGTGCCCGGAGGAGAGGCGTGCTCTGCAGGGGAAGATGCTCCCTGGCGCCGAGTGCCGGAGGGCAGGACAATAAAGATCCTGCTGAAGTTTCACAGGTGCTTTTTATATCCACCCGTGTGTACCCACACTTCCTTCCCGGCACCCTTCCCACCCATGTGGTTGCGTCTGGCATGCATTTCCCTTTGCGCAGCAGGGAGCCAGAAGGCCTCTTGCCGTTGGTGAGGAAGAATCTTGTGTGATGGTGGCTTCTCCTCGTAACGTAAGTGGGAGAGACCCTGGTGTGCTGCGAGGGCTGATGTGACACTTCTCGCTTCCCCTGGGATGGAGCAGTACGTACTTTATATATGCATGTTTTCCCGCTGAAGTGGCTTAGGATAAAACCAGAGCCTCTGGCCCTTGCGGTGAATACGGCTGCAGGGTAGCATATCTCTGCTAGGATGCATTTTCTGAATTCTTCCCCTGCGTCGCTTCTATTCTGTGAATTCGCTGCCTGCAGCGACACTGAGCGTGCTGGACAGAAAAGCTCCTCCAGCTGAGAAGGCTTTGCTGGTCAGACACCTCAGTTCCTGTTTCAGTTTGCAGAAAGTTCATCATTTCTGCTGCTTCTGCTTCCCCAGCCATTGCCTGGAGAGGCTGAAGAGCCCCGTTTGGCCTGGACAGGGGCGGTGGGAGAGGGCTGGGGAGCGGGTGTCATCCATTCTCCACACCGAAACTGCTTTCCCTGCCTCGTCCCCGAGGAACCCTCATTTCCGAATTTTCATGCACATCAAGAGCAAGGAAATCCTGTGGCGGGGGGAGATGCAGGGGAGAGGGCAGCGCATCCTGGCGCGCGCAGCCGGCGCTGAGCTCCGGCTGCATGCTGCGGTCGGAGCGGTTGCGGGGGGAAGCCGGCTGCGCGTTTCGGACGGAAGGAAGCCCATCTGCCTCGAATCACATTTCTTTTTCTCCCTCCTGCCCGGAGGAGGAGGTTCGCTGCCTGCAAGTGGCACTTGGTTGCCCTCTCGGGAGGGGAGTTGTGTCGGGAATGAGCCAAGTCCGGCGGCTGGAGCCGGGCTGGAGGGGAGCTCCTGCTCGGAGGAGGCAGCATGGCCCTGGCCCCAGCCGTCGTTTTGCTGGGCCCTTTCTCGCTTTATTTTTAATCAAAGTGCCTAGGTAGGAGTGAGTTACGTTACTCTTCTAGAGCAAACCGCAGATGGAAGGGCAGAGCGTGTCAGGAAACGTCGCAGCGGGACGCCGCCGCGGGCCTCGCGCGCACCGAGACGGGGAGCGGGGCTGGGCTTGGCCCCGGCCAGCGGGCTGGTTTGGCGCACGCAGCAGCTGGGATCGGGCTGGAGCGGTGGTTGTAGGCGCGCTGGGACAACAGCGACGAGCCGAGGGGTGGAAGCGCGGCGCTCGCGGAGGGGGCCCCGCTCCGCCAGGCGGCCCCTCCCGGCGCGCGGTGCACGGCGCGCGGCGCGCGGCGCGCGGCGGCGGGGGGCTCGCTCGGCCGCGCCGCCCGCGTGGGGGGGGCACGCTCCCCGCCGCTGCCTCGCCGCGGCCCTCTGGCTTCGAGCCCGCGGTGCCGGCAGCGGCGGGCCCCGCCGCGCGCGCCCGGCCGGGAGGGAGGCGCTGCCCCTCAGCCCGCGCGGGGGGCGTTCAGCCGTTCCGGGTGCTTGAAGTCTCCGCACTCGCAGCTCTGCTCTGCTTGATCTCATTCAGCGCTGGCTCAGGGGCAAACCAGGACAGCGGAGAGCGCGGCGGGGGGGCTGAGCAGTGATTTGTACCAGACCAGCTGACGTGCCCTTTCCTGCCACACAGAGGTTGCTCACCTGGCACCGGCGTGGCTGGCCTGAACTTTGTTCCAGCTCGAGTCTCTCTCTCCTGATTTCTTGGGACTCGCAAAGCCTCAGTGCAAATGTTTGCAACTTTCATGGTCCTTTGATTTAAGCTAATTAAACTTTGCATTACTATCGGCTCCCTTTAAACCACATCTACTTAGCTGCTTTCGTTTTCTTTAGGCCTGCAGCCCTGCCTGTGAGGTGCCTATGGTTCGGAGAGGCACGTTCCAGCCTTAATGGCAAGAGGATTTTTAAACCTGCCTTTGAAAAATGCAAACCACAGAGCTCTGCTTAGCTGGAGCTGGAGATTTAAACCAAGTAGCATCATATCTCCTTGCGAGCCTGCTTATACACAGATAGCCACGACCTAACGGTGCTAATAAGGAAAAGAAGAAATTGCAAATGTATTTCTTTAAAAGGAAGTTTCTGTGTACATGGGGGTCCCATCAGGAGACTGGCACATGTGTTTTTATTTGCCGTCACCCATCTCCCAGGTAGCAGAGCTCAGACCTATGAAAACTGTGTGGTTTTCTTAGTCTGAAACTTCGGATGATTGTAAAGCTTTTAAAGCTGTTTTTTTCTTGTGGTCATGTCCTTTTAGGAAGGATTATGTATGTCTATTTATATATGTTTTGAAAATGAAAGCACTTGGTACATGTCTGCAGAAACTCCAGCTATGAGTGTTACCAAACAGCTCTAGCGAAGAAGTTACTTTTCTAATGACTAACAGCCAGCCTGCTCCACCAGCCCCTGGTGGCCCCGGTCCTGGTGGGCACCCTGTGCCCTGGGTGCCCTGGAGCAGGGACAGCCTCTGCCCTGCAGTCGCCCTGTGGATGCAGGAGGAGAAGCGGTGGGTGTACGGGGCATGCTCACATGCATGCGTCTTCTCCTTGCTCCGACCAGAGGTTTCAATCAACTAGATGCAAGAGGAAGGAAGTTAGTAGCAGAGCTGGGAGGGATGTTGAGGGGAACTGCTCAGGCAGTGCAGACATGGAGGGCTCAAGCTGCTCAGTTCATTCATTGCTTGATCTTCAGCAGTCCTCTGGGTGCCTCTTTACATCCGTGTTTTCCTCCTCTTCTTGCTTTCTGGCCTGTCTGTGGTTATATATTCTCCATTTGTGTGACTCCTCTTTGCCCAGCTGGCGTCAGTGTGGTGGGGACCTGGCTGCGGCTCCCAAGCTGCTTGTCTCCGCAGGGCAGCACTCCCGTTCATGTGGTGCCTGTGCACGCGTGAGCTGAGGTCTGAGGTGTGGTGCTGCTCGGGGATGGGGAGATTTGCCCTGCCCAAGAGTAGTCCAGAGCAGTGCCCAAGGGGATGACGAGTTCCCTCTGCCGGTTCCCTCTTGGTTTACGCTCACTTGGCCATTTGGTGACCTGGGCACAGAGGAGCCTCTCAGGAGGCCACCAGCAAAGGTTGGCTTGCCAAGGTGCTCTCACTGCAGCTCAGACCCATTGCCACAAGCTAAATGGGGCCAACTGGCCTAAAGGACGTAGAAACTCATCTGACTTGAGGGGCAGCATATCGAACAGAGTTCAAAACAAACGAAACGCAGATCGTCAGGGGACCGTCCCCATCTCTGCTGCTCTCTTATGACAGTCCAAGGACCTGAAAACACAGCTTTTAAGTGTCTCTCTGTATTTATGTAACCCAAACTTACTCTTTTTGGAAAGAGCCACTCTGTCTCATTTAGATACCTAAATATAGCAGCCACTCTTGAGAGAGGATTAGCATGGGAGTGCTCTGGAGGATATGGGACCTTTGTGGAGGGTTGTTAGGGGAGTTTAAACCTCTTTCAATCAAGCCCTTTGGAGTTATTCCCTTGCCATTACCAGTGCTTGCTTGCAGCTATCCTGGGGCAGCTGCTGCCTGCAGTGAACAGGGTGTGCAGGGAACAGGGAGTGTGCTGAAAGGTGAACTGCAGGTATTTCTTTTTATGTGTGACTTTTGAGGCAAGAGCCCATCTATGCCCAAGCATGCTTTTTGTAAATATGCCGTCTCCCCTTGGAGGAAGGAGTCGTATTCCAAACCACACCAAGCAGAGCTTAGCTACAGAACAAAATCTCCTGGTCCAGGAGGGCTCTGGTGGGGCTGTGACGCCTTGTGCAAATGAATTCAGGCTGCTGGAACAGAGCGGCTGAGTGTGACATGGGGTTGGGCAGGAGAGAAGGAAAGGCAAGGAAAAGCAAAGGTCTTTCTTTTCTTGAGCGGATAGGGCACTGAACACGCATCAAAGACCACTGAGCTCATTTAATGAAAAATGAGTGATTTACCCTTTAAAAATACCAAAATGAAAGGCACCTTACATGTGCAGTTTCCCTCTGCCATGGATGCCCTCTAGTGCCTTGGACCACAGGCTCAGACCTCACCTGTCCTTGAACCCTAGCTTCACCACCAGAAAGTGGTGCTTGAAATGCAGAGCTCTCCCACCTGCCATCGCGAGGCTACATGCACCACCCCTCTTGTAGCTGAGCCAGTTTCCTGCCCCACCAGTCCTGCTCCTGTTGCAGCTCTGCTTGCCCGAGAGCAACCTCTATGCTTGGCAAAGATGTACGTGGATTATCCGGGCACTTAGCACAACTCATGGACCAGCTGCTTCTTCTTGATGCATGCAGGATCTGTTATTGTCTTCTGTGTGAGCACAAGCGGGGACTTGGAGATGGATTTGGCCCGAGCTGTCTGATCATCTCACTAACTTGCCTTGTGAGGCACAGCGGGAATCTCTCATATTACCTGGGGATCCAGCAAGACTTGTAGATTGCACCAATATTTATGGAAATGTAGTTTCTCAGAGATGCACAGGGCAGCCCTTGCTTTTGCCTCTTGACCTCTCAGCTCTGACCTGTGATGTGGGTGCCAGAGTCACTCGATCGGCTCCTTCAGAGGAAGAGGAGAGCTGCTGTTTGTGCGTGCTGGTCTCCCAGGAACTTGGGACATGAGGCACGTGGTGTGCCACTTGAGTCTCTGCAGCCGGCTATTTATAAGCGTATAGAGAGGGGCACCCTTGCGTGCCCCCCTCCCCTCTGCCACGCTTTGTAGCGCTGACACCAAAACCTTGGCCTCCCGGCCCGGCGCTGTCGCTCAGCTGAGCTGCTGGAAGTGCTAACTGATCTGTCTTGTGATCCTGCCTCTGATGGAGGCAGGTGTGGGATGGGGCTGCCTTACATTTTCCACAGGAAAGTGGAGGGTCCCTCAGCTGCTTGGCTGTTTCCCTTTTTGCACCATGGCTCGTTGTGGGAGAAGACCTGCCTAGAAACCCTTCCTGCTGCCCTGTCGGGCTAGGGGCTGTGCTAGGGCAGAAGCCAAGAAGTCTCACACCTCCAGGGCCCAGGCCAGCATAGCCCAAATGCCCACCAGCCTTCCCTGCAATCCCACTGGCTTATGAGCCATCTGGCCAAACAGTGGGACCCTCTGGGACACGTCAGCAAGCATGCGCACATTAGCTTTGTGCAGTGCCCTTGTATAACCTTGCAACACCCCTGCCGTGGTACCCCCTCAGCTTTCCTTGCATGGACATGGACGTGGGCAGGTTTGGCCATGCCCTGTGGTACCTCATGGCATGGTAGGCTGAAGTGGCCTGGATTTGAGGAACACTCTACATTTTGGGTAACACTCTCCTCTAGTCTGTGTTACTAACCCCATGGAGATTTGGCCCTAGCAACACAGGGAAAAGAAGGTAGAAGCTGCACATCTCAAATGGGAGGTAGGAGCATGGTAGGGATCCAGCCCAGGGGTTTGTGACTTCCCCTCGGACCCCCATGCTGCACAGGCAGATGGCTGAAACCATCACGCCCTGCTCTAAGGAATACAAATGTGCAGCAGATACGGTTACCTGTCCCTGAGAGCAGTGTTAGCTTTCATCTAGATCGATATCTTGGCCCATCCATGTCCAAGGAAGCACTCAGGTGGCAACCTAAGCTGGGGCAGGAACAGGCACCTGCCAAGGCTCTGCTGCCGCACCGGAGCCCACCTGTCCGTCTGTCTGTCTGCCTTAGCGCGCAGACAGAGCCAGCCCTGGCTGCAGCGCCTGTGCTGGGCTGTCGGACTCCGTCATGCGTAAAATGTAATAAATAGGGCCATAAGCCTTTTTACGAAGTCTATTTCCACTCTTGGATCCGGGATTTAATGCATGGCTGCTTAGAGAGGCTGAGGATTTCAGAGGTCAGCAGGGCTAATTGCACTGCTGTAATAAAAGGGCGCACTGCAGGATCCTGCACGCGGGGCAGGAGGTGGTGGCGGGTCCTGGCGGTGCCGCGGGCCCCGGTGGCACCGCTGCGTCGGCCCGCGAGTGCCCTGACGAACCGGCACGTGCCTGGCGGGACAGCGGGGCCCTGGGAAACGGAGCATGGGGTTGGCGAGGGACGAGCTCCTGGAAAGTGTCCTTGGCTGGGCTTGGGTGGCTTTTTGGGCTGGCGGGTCCGTGCCAGTTTGGGAGCGCATTTGCTTGTCCCTCCGCATGCTTGTCGTTGATAGTGTCTTGATCTTGGATTAATGGAAAGCCGGGGAAAGCCTCTGTGGGATCCTGCCCAGGGCTGCGGGACAGCGGGATCAGAGCTCTCCTCCCCGCGAGCGGCCCATCGCCGTGCCTCTTCCCTGCGAGCGGCCCATCGCCATGCCTCCTCCCCGCAAGCGGCCCGACCCCGTGCCTCCTCCCCGCGAGCGTCCCGACACCATGCCTCCTCCCCACGAGTGTCCCGACGCCGTGCCTCCTCCCCGCGAGCGGCCCGACCCCGTGCCTCCTCCCCGCGAGCGTCCTGACCCCGTGCCTCCTCCCCGTGAGCGTCCCGACCCCGTGCCTCCTCCCTGCGAGCGACCCGTCGCCGTGCCTCCTCCCTGCGAGCGTCCCGACGCCATGCCTCCTCCCCGTGAGCGTCCAGACCCCGTGCCTCCTCCCCGCGAGCTCCCTCGGCACAGGGGCCGGGCTGTAGAGCGTCTCCTTGACGTGGGAAGGGGAGTCGCGGCCCGGCCCGGCTCTGGGCTGTCCTGTCCTGCCCAGCCTGCCGGCCTGGTGACCCGCTCACGCGAGGCAGGGCCATGTGCACGCAGACACGGACCCTCGGCCACCGGCAGCGGGAGCGTGGCCCAAGGGCGAGAGCACGCGCCGGGGGAGGCACAAAATGAGCTGCGCAGCGGTGTGGTGCGGTGCGGGACACGAGCCGGCCCAGAGCGGGGCTGGGCTCCGGCGTCCTGCGCTTTCACCACTTCCCGGGGCAGCGCGGAGCTGCTCTTCGCCCCGAGCCCGGGCCGCTCGGGGCCTGGAGCGCCGCGGGAGCGCGGCCGGGCCGGGGCGTGGGGTGTGGGGCAGCGGCGCGGCAGGCAGAGGACGCCGGCTCTGCTCCCTCGCTTTCCTCGCTGGTCCCGATCCCATCGTCTCCATCTTGCGCTGGAGCGGTGATGTCGTCATGGCAACGGGTACAGCTGCGCTGGTGCTGTGCGGCTCCCCTGCCAGCCGCTGCTCCGGCGTCATGGTGGTCGCCACCTGCAGCCGGGAGAGGGGCCGTGCCCGCGGGGCCGCCGGGGCTGGGGTGCCGGGGCTCGCTGCCCTGCCTCGCAGCGACCTCTGTGGCGTTCGCGTCCTTCAGGGCCTCGGGGTCCGTAGCAGCTGCGAGGAGTAGCGCTGCCCCTGCCCGCGTGCGCGCCCGCTGTCTTGGAGCTGTACCGGGGCCTAATCCGACAGCATTTGCCGATCCTAGAGAGAGCCGTGCAGAAAGCAGCTAAAAAGAAAGCATAGTGCTGCTATTAATAGTAGCTTTTCACAAAGTTATCTTTAGCAGCACTGTTCCCACCTTCATTCATACGAGCACGCACACGGGTCCCGGTCTGCTCCCGTGAAGTAACCCCCGTGCCATCGTGGGAGCTGGCCCGGGTGTGGGATCCCCTGCTCACAGCTCGCTTCGCGCTTCAGCCTCTCACCAGTGTTTCAGTTTGGGAAAAGACGTTCTACCAAACCCTTCCCTGCAGTGGGAAATGGAGCAGGATTTTTTTTTCTAGGGTTATTTTTCCCTAGTGACCTTAACTCTCTGAACTCTGCTTGCTTTTGCCTTTCCTCCCACGACGCCCTGCTCACATCCAGGCGAGCTATATTGTGCCAAAGATTTTTTCCCTGAAGCATCTCTACTGGAAGTCCAAACCAGTGCTGGGATTTTGCTCAGTCACTGGAGGTCCAGTGCCTGGGCTTGATTGTCCAGGATGGAGTGGACCTTTCCCAGTTATATTTCAGTGAGTGTAGGACACATTTTAATTCATTCGTAATATTTTAGTTACGGTCCTCCTTTCCCTATCTTATCCATCTCTGGAGCTCTTCCACAGAATCCTAGAAGGCTGTAGGACTGTGAGGGACTTTGAAGACTCATCATTCACTCCACTGCTTTAAGGCAGGATCTCATAACATCTGTAAGGAGATAGCTTATCTATCACACACTTGGACTCTGTAGTCATAGAGGTTCCCTATAGAGGCTAATCTGTTTGTGAGCCTAACAAGCTGCATCATTAGCCTGTTTTTCCCTAATAACCAACCCTCCAGGCTAGTCTGGAGGCTGAGGATATTAGATTGTAGGCAACTGGAGACCTGCAATTTGCAAAGTTTGTCTTTTCCAGCCTGTTTGCTAGGATCAGGGGTGAATATCACATCATTTCCACCTGTGCGATGCTAGTGGTGCTTGCTCCACGCAGAGCATGCCGGGTCCTCTACCATTGAGGAGCTCCCCGCCAAGCGCAGTCACAGTGCCTCTTCTCACTTGAAACTGCAGTGACTGTGAGGAAGGGTAGTGGGGATGCCAATTTGTGGCAGCAGACCAAAGTGTCCCCACTGTGATGCCTCTCTCAGTCTCTAGCCATGGAGTTGACCCCTGGAGAACAAGCCAGTGCCCCAGTTGCAGCTAGTGGGGTGAGTGCCAGGTTTTGCAGGTCCCACCAAACTGTGGTAGTGCAGCTGGGGAGGAGGCAGTGACAGTGGGGGACAGATTGCTGAGGGTGAAGAGCATCGTGCCTGGAGGTGGAGCAAACTGGTACCTGAACTGTCCTGCTGCCCAAGCAGACAAGTTGGGCCACATCTTCCTGCAAAATGTCCTTATCCGCTGAAGTACCACATTCATATGCTTGGCGTGACCTTTCTAGCTGAATCTACCAGTGTGTGCCACAGAACGGGCATGTGTGTGCGTGTGTCAGGTCCTGGGGTGGTCTGTCAAACCTTAATGATGAGTTTTGAGCTTGTAGTCTGTCTGCTTAGGAGCTTAGGCAGCTAACTGGTTTCAATAAATGGAAATTTATATCCTCTTCCTTGGGGCTGTGCTGTGCTGATGAGTACACAAATGGTTTGGTTTATTCCCAGCGCTGGCCTCATGGGAATGTCTGTCTTGTAGATGTCAGTCCCATCTTGGCCCACCACCTCCGTGGCTGCTTCCCCAGCCAACCTGGGTGTGCAGGGCTGAAAGCCCTTGGGATGATTGCTACGAAAGAGCAGTTTTAGTGGCTCGGATGCCTCAATAGTATTTCATGTCTGCCGCAGCACAGGCTGAGCCGGTCTCTGTCTTGAGGCCATGGTTTTTATGGTAGCAATGATGCAAGGCAGAAAGGTGCCTGGTGCCCTGGGTGCTCAGGCTGCTTCATTTATGTTTAGCTGACCCACTTCCAGAGGCTCTGCCTGCAGTGGGGGGCTGCCAGCAAGGCAGCAGGGCAAGGAGGGGGACAGGGAAAAGCTAATGCTTCTCAGCAGCCTCCTGTTCTCCCTTGCTGCCTCCCTGCCCCAGGCCCCGAAGGAGGCTTTGCATCGCTGCTGGAACAGGGAGCTGTGAGTGCGGGCGCAGACCTTGTCCATATCGCTGCCTGCCCCTGTGGCTCTCCCAGTGCCATGTGTGGTACACGCGGGAGTCCTGTGGGTGCTGGCACGCAGGAGTGCAAGGAGGGTGCAGGGCGCGTGCGTGAGGCACATGTGTGCGCGCAGGGGTGAGTCCTAGCGGGTGTGTGCACACGTGTCCATGGCTGGGAACACATCTCTGTGGAGAGCAGGGAGCGTGTGGGTGTTGATGCGTGTGCTGTGGTAGTTTGCAGCCTGATTTGCAGAAGGGCTCCGGGAGCGCTGCTCTCGCAGGCGGTGCACGCGCTGCCTGCCGTCCTTCCCCTGATGCGCAGATCCCCACAGCTTGCCCTCTCCAGCAGCCCCCAGAGCCTGCCCTGCCGAACCACTGCCCTGGCTTTCCCGGGGAAGGAAGAGCCTCTCAGCGGAGACAGGAGCCTTCAGGGACTGCTGCTGGAGGGGCCGGCTCTGTTGGTTTGTCTTGTCCGTGCCAGGAGCTGAGGCACGATCCCAGCCTGGGGAAGGGTCCTGGGGAGGAGGAGCAGGTTTTCTGCCTGGGGCGGGTAGCGCAGTGGAGGCCAGTGCTGCAGCACATCAGAGGCCAGCAGGGAGCCTATTGCCAGGGTTTGAGCAAGCGGGGAGAGGGGTCACTGCCATCCTTGAACAGCTTTGGATGCCAGCAGGGAGCAGGAGAAGCAGCAGCACAAACCAGATTGGCTCCTCTGCGAGGTTTCCTGTGGTGCGAAGGTGCAGCGGTGGCGAGACAGCCAGGGCTGCTCAAAGCAGACTGCAGTTTGGCCTTTGGCGAGATGCCCGAGCTGGTGTCACTCAGCGCGGGGACCCCCGCTGCGCTCCCTCCTCCAGGAGGGGAAGGTGCCCAGCCTGCTTTCCCCACGGCGCTGTCTGGCTGAGTGTCACTCTGTGCCTCATAAAACACCAGCTTGGGCCAGGGCCAGGAGCCCCGCGGGCCTGGGCTGTGTCTGTGGCAGGCCCTCCTGGGGCGCCGGAGCTCTCTGCAGGTTCTCCGCTGCTGCGGAGGAGCCCGGGGTTGTCTGCCCGCCGGGCTCCTCTCCTCCTCTCCAGGCAAGCCAGGCCTCAGGCTGCTGTAAGGCTGGAGCTGCTGAGCGCGGGAGCCGCAGAGCTGCTGCTCGTCTCCAACTCGCGTGAGGCGGCGTGCTCGAGAGCGTGTGTGTGCATGCACATGCAAGACGGGAGTTGTAGCGTGAAGTCCCTTTTCTGCCTGCTGGGAATGAGGCTTCCCAACACACACGCTGTGTGGGTGCGTAATTACACATGCCCTCGCAGAAGTCCTCCCCGACACACGCAGCCTATCCTGCTCCTCTTCCTTCCCTGCCCCCTCACAAGAGCGAGTGATCCTCCCAGTCATGCCCTCACGGCACCCCAGCCTGGCCAGCAGGCAGGAGGGCTGGGATGGATGAAACGGAGAGGCAGAGACACAAGTACCTTGTTTGTCTCTTGCATCACCCCTTGGAGCCCTTTGGCTTTCTGCCCTCATTTGACATCCTCCAGCGAAATGGCCTGGTCTCAGGGATGCCATGCTGTTTGCTGAGGGTCACATCATCTCAAAGGCACAGCCTTGTAATGCAGCGTGGTGGTATCCAAGAGTCGGATTCCCAGAGAGGATAGATTACAAAGATGAGGACTAGCAGAGCAACTGGAAACAGGAGGGTGGCCTGTATCTAAGAGCTGAGATGGATGCCCTGCTATGGGGCTTGTGTTTCCTTGGGCTGTAATGATCTAACAAATCAAGGAGAAATAACCCTCTGAAATTCATGCACTTGACAACTCTGAGGACTGATCTGTCCTCTCTGCTGCATGTTGCTCACAGTGTTGTCTGATCACTGGGAATCCCTCCTGGCCCCCAAGTCATCACTTCTTCCTGCTAGCTGCCACCCTGTCTCTTCCATCAGTACCAGGAGCTCCCTGTCTTCTCTCCACTGCAGTCTGAAGGGCTTGGGACAGTCTTTGAAAACCACTCGGTTTCCAAACCAGACCTCTTGGTGACAAGCTGATGGAAGTTACCCGTTTTCCCAGGACTTTTCCCAGGACTGAAAGGAGATATAATGAAAATCTGCTTTAAAGTAACTTTAAAGTTACTGCCACATAGCATGTGCAGCTTGTGGGTCACCAAGCCAAGAGATGGATGGGACGCCAGTGCTCGTAAAGAAGAGATCATTCCAAAGTCTGTATTTTCATGTGTGTGGGCCAGTTTCTTAGGAATGAGAAGTGGCTTGTCCTTGCGGAGAACTGCTCCCAAGAGGTGTTTGACAGCCTTCCCGTGTGGTGACTTTCTTGGTCACTGCCAGGCAAGATGTGAAATCGGGGCAGACTCAGTACTGCTCAGTAGTGCAAGAGGAGACCCCTGGGCTCACCAGCTCTTTCACCAGCCCAGCCTTTGCCCACTCTCCTAGGCATAGGAAGGAGCCAGAACATGTCCTCTGGAATGGGGATGTGGTTTGGTAGGAGAAGGTTGGGCTCTTCCCCCTGGGGGAATTTCTACTTTCCATCTTTCTTGGTGGAGAATTTCAGAAACTATTTGGGTGTGAGCTAAAGATGGCTCTACTCTGTAAGCAGCACCCAGGCAGGATGCAGTGGTAGGAAGCCCCAGGGCAAGAGCTTCTCAGAGAGCTACTCTTGACTGCTGGGCATCTCCTGTGCAGTCCCAAAGGGCTTGCATGCCCCCTGGTCCCAGTCCTGGGCATGAGAATGGGTGCAGGTGCTGCTGGAGGAGCCCCTGGGTGCAGAGTCCTGGGGTGGTGAGCGCCTCCCCACTGTGATAAGGCTCACCTGGGGCCATGCATGACTGTACCCTCTCCACAGCTCCCTCCCACCATGTCAGGTGGGGGCTCTTGGGTGCTCCCCCAAAGAAGTCATCTCTCCTCAGCTGTGGCTAGTCCCACCTGACAAGCTAGAGAGGACATTTTGTTCAGCAAACCAGGCTGATGACCTCATTGAGGACCCCTTGGCTCTGTGTTTTTGGAGCTGTTGGTACACCTGGAGAAAGTGAAGTCCCTAAGGTAGGTCAAAGTAGAACGTTTGTTGCGGAAAAGGAAATTAATTATAGGAGCTTCGCTTCACTCCAAGCGACTGGAAAGGCTGATGTTTTTATTGTTGACTGATAAAATGATTGTAATGACAAAACCTCAACAAAGGCAACATGCTTAAGTGCCTTCTTAATTAATAATTCTTAACAATTATTTGACGTCAATAACCAATAAACATTTCAGAGAAAGGAAGCTGCAGTTAAATAGCCAGTAACTTTGCTCCTCCAGTCACTGTGTTTGAGTTCCTGAAGCTTTGATGAATCCAACAAAACATCTAGGAGAGACTAGTCTAATGTTTTCCAATGGAAAAATTAAGCAGGAAAAAAACACTTAATTAACGTGCATGTCCATGGTGGAGAGAGATGGGAAGCTGAGAAACCATGCACAGCCTTTCTGCTCTCTGTTGGGCAGCTCAAGAGGGGTAGAAATGCCCAAAGCCCCTTCTGCAGGGCTTTGCAGGGGCTCAGCCGGGTGGCATGGGCCACAGTCCCTTCCTCCAGACGCTGCTTCCTTCCTGCCCCCCAAGTTGTGGTCCCTGCTGGAGGTGTGGGGCAGTCTTGGCCATAGGGTGCTGAGGAACAACTTTCTCCATCAGCTCCTCCCCAGGGCTTGAGTGGGCATTCAAGAAACCCTTTGAGGGAGCCGATGCTCGAGGGGGGTTTCAAGGGCGTGGAGGTCTTCCCTGCCGAGCTGACCTGTGCTTTGGAGGGGTGCACCCTCTGCAGGCCATCTCCGTGGCCTTGGAGGTGCGACCACCTCTGGATGCAACGGGGTGGCCATGAGGGCTGCAAGCACCGGGGAATCCTTGTCCCCCGGGTGCGCGGGCAGGAGCGGGCTGAGAGCCGGGGTGCGGGGCGTGCGGGCGTTCGGCAGGAGCAGGTCTCGGCTGGAGCGTTCCCACCAGCCGCCCCTCGCAGGGGGAGGTCTCCGAGCGCGGCCAAGCCTGCGGCTGACGTGGTGCGTTTTATCAGGGCAGGAGTCGGGGGGCCCGTTGTGTGGTTTTACGTGGAGCCTGGGTGGGGGCTAGGAAACCTCCCACCCGTCCTTCCCCGTGGTGCCCCAGCAGCAGCCCGGTGCGTGGAGGGTTAATCTCCTCCTCCTCCTCCTCGTCTCTCCTTCCCAGCCACCTTAAAGCAGCCCCCGCCGGCCGCGCCGCCCGGTACCGCTCCTTTTACAGTATGGGCCTGCCGGCCGGCGAGGAAGCCCGGCCGTCTCCTCCGTCCTGCGCCTTTCCTTCTTTGGTTGTCCTCCGTGCCTGCGCAGCGCTGGCCCGCGCTCCTCGCGCGGCCCTTCTGCGGCCGTCGCCCCGCGCGTGGGGTTTGCCCGTGGTGGCGGCTCTGCTCCGTGCACCGGGCCGGGCCGGGCCGGCGCGACTCCCGTGGGGGTTTCTCGAGGCCGGCGGCTCTGGGAGCCAAGACGGATGCCAGGCGGCTCCCCGGCACGGTTGGCGCTTAGCGAGCCCTTTATAGCCGCAAATCCCTTGGCGGGCATTAGCGAAATCCTCCTGCGGGGAAAGGTGGGAGAGGGCTACCGTCGCCGGCCGGGGGACGGACGGAGCAGGGGACGCTGAGGCACGGCGAAGCGGTCGGGCCGGCTGCCCGGGGAGGCCGGCGGCGGAAGGGGGCCGCCGGGCAGGGAGCGGACGGCGCAGCCGCCCCCGGGGAGGGCCGGGTCGCGGCCCGTCCCGGCAGGGACGAAGCGAAGCCTCCGCCGTCTGAAACGCAGGGCCCCGTCAGCCCGCGCCCTGGCTCCTCCCCGCCCTCCCCCCCGGGCGCCTGGATCGCCGGGCGCCCCCGGGATGGTCCCGCGCAGGCCGTGGGAGCGCTGCCGGCGGCGGTCACCTCGCTTTGGGAGCCTTTCTCGGCAAACCCGCCTGCCCGGGGAGGAGAGAGCCCGGGGCTGGGCGGCGAAGGCGTCTGTGCGGGATGGAGGAGAGGGGTGAAAAGGCATAGACGGGCGACCGCCGAGGAGCTGGGCGTGCGGCACGGTGGTCCCTCTCGGTCTCCATTCGTGCTGCGAGCACGTCCCTTGGTCGCGGCCAAGCTGGACTTGCCTCCTGCCAGCTTCTATTTTAGCGCGTTGTTTCTCAGCTGCTCCTGGCTCCGTGTCCCCGCTGCTCGGGGCTTGGTGGCCTGCTACCCAAATACCAGCAGGCACGCAAGGGTTTATGCCCCCCCCCCCCAAGCAGGAGGACAGCAGGGGAAAGGCCTCGAGGGCTGGGGGTGGCCGGGAGCGTGGACCATGCGAGGTATGGCTGAGAAACATTGCATTCGAACTCTCGCCTCACCCCAAATGAGAGAGGCAGTAAGAACCTAATCGTTCTAACGTTTCCGTGCAATCTGAAAAGCAAACAGCGCTGTAGGTTGGTGGGAAGATGGTAAGATGGGGAAAAGGGCCAAAACCATGTTCCCTCCCTCTGGTTCTGAAATGGGGGCAGGAGAGGTGTGCAACGGGAGGGGCATGCGATGGGAGGGGTGTGCGGTGGGAGGGGTGTGCGACAACAACAGGAGGGGTGTGCAACGGGAGGGGTGTGCGACAGGAACAAGAGGGATGTGCAACAGGATGGGCATGCAATAGGAGTGGTGTGCGGTCAGAGGGGGTGCAGCCGCAGGGGTGTGTGACGGGCGGGGTGTGCGATGGGATGGGCATGCAATGGGCGTGGTGTGCGGTCAGAGGGGGTGCAGCCGGAGGGGTGTGCGATGGGAGGGGTGTGCGATGGGATGGGCATGCAATGGGCATGGTGTGCGGTCAGAGGGGGTGCAGCCGGAGGGGTGTGCGACAGCAATGGGAGGGGTGTGCGATGGGATGGGCATGCAATGGGCGTGGTGTGCGGTCAGAGGGGGTGCAGCAGGATGATTCGATTTGTGCCTGCACTTGCTCCACTTTCCCATCTGGTCGCGGGGCAGCCGTGGGGGGAAGGACGGGTGGGCTGGGGGGTGTTTCCTTTGGCCAGGCGCCCCTGGCCAGCGCCCCCATCACGAGGTGGGCGTCCTCTGAGCGGAGACGTCGCCATGGGACAGCGGCACTGGCAGGCAGCGTGGCCCGGCCCCGGTCTCCCGGGGCGCAGGTGTCCCAGTGTGAACCGGCCAGCTGGAAGCGCAGGCATTTGGAGGCAGGATGCCTGGAGTTCCCGTCCTCCTTGGCCCTGTCTCAATGGGACTCTGCGCCAAGCGCAGAGGAGACGTTTGCTCTGAGCAACCAGTGGCGCCTCTTCCAGCCCAGCTTTCGCGGCTGCATAGCAGTGCAGGGCTAGGGGCTGCCTCGCAGTGCATCCCTGGTGTCACCCATTTCTCCAGCTGTCATGACAGTGCAGTGTTTGGTGGCACCCTGAGGAGAGACAGCAGCTTGCTGCCACCTCCCTGCCTCTTGTGAGAAGTCCCTGCTCAGGTGTCCACACCAACCAACACCAGTAAAGGTCTCAGGAGCTTGCTTTGATAGGACTGTTGTCCTCCATGGTTTGGATGCCCTGGGGCACAGCTCAGGCAGAAGGTTTGTGGGGGTCAGGGTCTTTGTCCCTACCCCGGCATGTCTCTGAGGGACAGGGGATGGCATCAGGAGTCTCAAGCAGAGTTTCTGTGGGACCAGCCTGGGCTGACACCTAGCCCACTCCTCTCCAAATGCTCTTCCACGGGGGTGAGGGCAAAGGGGGATGCATAATTGTGCTTGGTTTGCAAAAAAGCCCCATACTGTCCTAGGGTGGCTCTGTGGGGGCAATATGGGGGCAGGGGGTTGATTGTGAGGGGGGTGATGCTCTGGCATAGCAGCTCACAGCCTTGCGTGAGAGCATAGGCAACATCCAGCATTTGAAGGCATCCAGGCCTGGACCTGCCCTTCCTCCTGCTCGTCTCTCAGCCTCAGGGCAGCTTGCTGCACACCATCTCCCACAGCAGAGCAATATTTTGACTGTCCTAGGGCATGTAAACGTAGTTCTCCATCCTCTCCTGCCTTCCTTGCTGCCTTGAGAATTGACCCCTTCCCTTCCCAACCCTTCCCATAGGAGGACCATCTCTCTCAGGAAAGTCGTGTCAAGGACTCAAGGAGGGTGCAGGTCCCCAGCAAATTGTGGGGCACATTTTCTTCCTCTCAGGGAATGTGGAACAGAGTAACAAATCCTTGTGTGACCTGAATGTTAGGCACAAATGATCCCTTGCCCATAGTCCCAGACAGTAAGTGCAGCCAGATTGATCCCTGGCATCCTTGGCTGTTTTGGCTTATGAAGCATACCTGCATTTCATCAGCAGGAAAGCCACATCAGGCTAGATCTCTCAGGGGCTGGCTCAGCATCCTTAGTTAGATTTTATGGGTACTACAGTTTGTCTCGTGAAGAGCAAAGGGAATCCCGTTGCACTAAGGGAGCAATTGCTCACTCCAAGCATCCCTAGAAATCCCCTGAGATACATGACTGGGGGATTCAGACCCACCAGCAGACCTGCGCCTTTCCAGTTTCTTGAGGGACATTCAAAGAGTAGTCTCTTAGTAGACTTTGTGTTGCACCCCGTTTAAACCCATGCAAGCAGAAGAATGAGAATCAGAGCTTACACTGATCAAATGCTGAGCACGAGGAGGTGGGTGGCAGGATGCACTGAGGCATTTTGATTCAGTGAGATTTTTTTTTTTCCTAAAGCTGGTGCTGGTATCAGCTTTCCCTATGGGATGTGACTATAAGCCATGCTGGTCCTCTCAGCAGTGACGAGGCATAGCTGAATTTTGCCAGCCTGGCTGCTGTGTAGTGGCAGGTCTGATCCACCTCGCAGGAGGACGGCTGCTGCTGCTTGCTGCGCTACTGTCCTTTGCTTAGATCAGCAAGGTGCTGCAGAGACTTTGCCGGTATCATCTGCTTTTTCTTTCACATACTCTGGAGTAACTGCGCTGCACTGTCTGCAGCTGCTGCACCTGCTGGAAGCTGCTCCTTGCAGGGCTGGTGAGAAGCATAGACAAATGATCAACCTATATTGCAGATTGCATCCCTCCCAGCTAGGACTGGCTTTTTCATCCCCCTGTCAGTATGACCTGGGGCATGATGCCCTTCTGGTTACTGAGACATCTTCAAAGAAAGAAGGAGCTCTGTCTGAAGTCTCTCATGAGCGTACTGATTTGTGGATGAAGGGCCAATCGGTCAAATGGGCCCTTCCAAAAATGGGCTTGTAGAGATACCAAATGGCTCCTGCATGAATCCTCACCGAGGATTCCAGTTATCGTCCAAAGTCTTTTCCCATCCCAGTGAACTGTCCCAGTGAACTGTCCTGCAGTTAGACCAGGACCAGACTGCTCTCTGCATGCAGATGTCAGCTCCTGTCTTCAGCAAATTTTCAGAAGCTTGCAGAGCCCTCAGCTTTCCATTTGTACACCCAGGACACTAGTGAAAGTACCTGGCCAAAGGGTAATATTACAGCTGCCAAACTTCCCTGCTTTCTCCTATCTGCGTCCTGGATGCTGTCATTGTGGTCCTGCAGCAGACGCCTGTGCGCGGTGGGCCTGCCGTGCTTGTGTGCTGATTGAGTTGCTAATGCTGGCTGAGGTCTGGCAGAAGCTGTGGGCAAAGGGAAGCATCAGGGCAGGCACCCTCGCTCCTTCGCACCAAATCCAGCAGCCAGCATGGCAATAAATGAGGAGTCTATATTTAGATGCGGTATCTGGAGAAGCGTCACAGTGTTGCCAGCGGATTTTACTATTCAGTGCAGGCAGGTTTCCCTGCTCCTCCAGCTTGATGCCACCTTTGTGGAAAAGCTTGTCAAGGACATCCAGGACCAGCTGGAACCCTCCTCCCCAACAACAGGTGCACAGAAAACCTAGCACCCTCATCAAGAGCTTGGCACCTGGTGAAGGAGATGTAGAGCAGAGCCTTTGCCAGGGAGCCTTGGCAGAGACTTGGCTCAGAGCCCCTTTGGTCTGGCGAAAGCCTCACTTAGTTGCACAGAGGTTTGTACTAAAGAAATGTGTTCTGGGGATGGAGCCGTCTTCTGTGTCATCCCAGCCGAGTCAGCTTCTCTCCTGGCAAAGCCAGAGATGCAACCAGGCTGGGATCACTCTCCTCAGGCTCTGCCAGCTTTGCTGGCTGATTCCTATCTCTTTTCCAAAGAGCAGTGCAGAGGCTGCAACTGCAGCGCAAAGCAATCCCCCTCATCCAGGTTCCCACTGGGGTCCCCTCGATTGCACACCGTCTGCTGGAGGAGTGCGGGGAGCCCCTGGTGCAGATGAGCCGCTGGCTTCATTTGGCATTTCAGCACTCTGTCATCGAACGCCACTCAGCGCTACGCTAATCCATATGGCGCTTAAACTGCCGGCAGCAGCCCATCTGCGCGGGCCACGGCAGCGTTAGCAGCGGTGGAACTGGAGCTGGTGTGAGCGGCCGGGGGGTGTTCAGGCAGAATTTCCCTGTTGGAGCCAGGGCTGCCAAGGACCCCACTGACTCAAACAGGAGATTGTGAACTTCCCTGCAATCCATGCTGAAATTTAAGGAGAGGCAGAAGTGTTGTGCAAAGAGGGAAGCTGGCTGCTCAGAGTGAAGCCGCACATGGCCTGTGCTGCAGGTTTCCTACCATCCCAGGCAAAGTGAGATTGGTGCTGGCATGGGCAGGCTGAGATTTGCATGATGATGCATGGTGCTCCAATCCTGGGTTTTTCCCCTGTTCTGCAATGCGTCGGAAGCTGTTTGGAACATAGGCTTGTCTGTGCCGGATCCTCTCACTTCCTAGAAACTTGGGGAGGATTTCTGTAGGGAAAGCCAAACGCTGAGGCATTGCCTTCAGCCCGAAGTGTGGCTGAAGAAGCCAGTGGCCTGTCTGGCTTGTGACAGGCAAGCTGACCATATCTGCCAGATGCCTGCCTTGTGGCTCACAGCACCTCAGTGGGTTTTTTGCCAGCCTCTGCTCTATTCATACCCCCACCATGCTCTTGCACCACTCAAATTTTGATCGCAGCAAGTTGCAAGAAGCAATTTGCTCAGGTTCCTGCAATCTGCTATGTTGGAAAGAGTGGAAAATCCCAGCAGTTTGCGGTGAGTGGCAAACCTCATCAGGGACACGGCAAACGGCCTCTTTCCCACCTCTGCTTCACACTGGGCTCCCCGGCTCTGCTCCCAGCCGAGTGCAACGAAGGCTGAGTCTGTGCAAGCCGCTCGCAGGTGAACTTTCCTCCGTACACACTGTGCATTGGCAATACGGGGACGCTTGAGGACACCTCAAGGTCTGCAAAACTCGCTGACAGGGCTGGCTCACAGCTGCATCTCGGTGCTGCCGTGCAGCACAGTGGGGGGATGACAGCACGCCACACTGGGGGACGCTGAGCCCGAGCTCCTGCCCCGAGCTCCTGGGACACCTGAGGGAGGGGAGACCCTTGTTCACGGGAGGCCACGTGCTGGCGGGTGGTGCGAGGAGCTGTGGCGTGTTCAGCACGGAGGACAGAGGCACCCAAGGGCACGGGGGCAGCCACGATGTGCCAGGGGCCAGCGGCCTTTTCGGCAGGAGGAAGAAGGCACCTGACCGCAAGGCAGCAGTCCAACTAGGTGACACAGCTCCTGTGGCTGTTTGCATAACCAGGCGTGGCTCAGCCCCGTCTGGGGGTGTGTGGCTGCACCCGGTCGCCTATGGTCGGAGACCAGATTTTGGGAGTTGCAGCCTGAGCGCTGGATCGGGAGGTGGAGAGGTGCCTGCCCCGCCGGCGCTGCAGCAGGGGCGCAGGGGGAGCCCAGACACGCTCCCGTTTGGCTGCAGCGGGGTGTGAAGGCAGCAGGCTTCGCCTGGGCTCAGCCGCCCTCCTGCTGAGCGGCGCGGGACCTGCCGCCAGCCCGGGGCGCTTCTCGCCAAGGTGACATTGGAGGCGAAGCCGCCTCTGCCCAAGGACACCTGGCTGCGTTCCCGCCCGGCAGCCCCCGACACGGAGAGCAGAGGCGGCCGGGAGAGAGCGACGGCCTCCTTTGAGCGGGGAGATGGAGCGGATAAGAGCGAGGCGAAGGCGCGGCGCGGCTGCGTCCCGAGTAACTGGAGCCGCTCACATGACTCGGGAGCCGCTGCCAGGCGTTGGAGCCAGTCAAAGTTTATGAAGGCGGCGTGCTGAGCAATCGCCTTAACCCCTTCGCGTGCCGGCGCCGGGCCCCTCCGGGCAGCGCCGCCGCCAGCGCGCCGGGCCCCCGTCGGGAAGGTGACCCCGGGCGCCGAGCCCGCTTCTGGAGCGCCCCGGGAAGCGGCGGCCCCAGGGCTGCCGCAGCCCCACCGCGGGTCTGGGTTTCGAGGCCAGCGCGCCCCGGTGCCGCGGCCCGAGGTCGCTCCGCGGGAGGGACGCGGGCGGCTCTGCCGGGGAGGCGACCCGGCTCCTGGTGCTGCCCAGCCGCCGCGGCCCGGAGCAGCCACGGCCTCGCTGGGCGGGTTTGCAGCTGCCCCGCGTCTCCCCGCCGGTGCCCGTCGGGCTGGGGTTTTCGGGAGGGAAAGGTGTGGTTCCTCGCGGGGGATGATTCTGAACAAGCTCTGTGTGCGTGCGATCGCCCTGGTTGGCGCGTACTCCCAAGTGAGCATTTTGCCCTTAGAGGGATTTTTCTATCTGGAAATCTCAGAGAATTTTCTCTGTGGGGTGAGTCACTGCTGGGGGGCGAGGGGGAGGAGAGGGAGCGCGTGGGGCCTCGGCCCCCTCCCCACGGCAGGAGCGCCGCGGCTCGGCTGCGGGGGCCGTCGTGGCGCCTGTGGCGGGACCCTGCTGCCTGCAGAGCAGAGGGCGGCGGGCACAGCCCTGGCCTGGGGGATGCCGGCGCCTTCCCGGGACGCCGGCGCCCGCAGAGCCGAGCCGAGCCGAGCCGAGCGCTGGGCTCCTCGGCGCAGCGCTGGGAAATCCCCGTGCAGAACGGGTTGTGCCGGCTCCGGCGCCGCTCCGGTGGTTGCAGCACTGCACGCCTGGCCTGGAGGCGCTGCTGGGGGTCGCACCGTGGCGATGTGCTGTGCGGGGCTCTGTGTGCAGCCCCCGCGGGGCCGTGCGGCCCGAGTCCTCTTAGGACCTGCTCTGCTCTCACCTTCCCGTGCCTCAGTTTCCCCACCGGACAACTGGAACGGTACTGTAGATCAATACCATTGATAATAGCTAATACCATGGGTTTCTTAGCTTGCATTATCCTGGCCTGGAAATCACCCAGCCATTTGGTATCATCCTTCCCTATTGCTTTTTTCACCTGGCCTGAGCCCCTGCTTTAGGAAAGGGTGATGCTGCCGGCTGCCCGGGGCTGCCCCGCGGCACAGCCGGGGCCGTGCGGGCAGCGCTCGCGTTTCCTGCAGCGGCGGGCGCAGCGAGCGGTGCCGGACAACAGCCGGCCGCGCGGAGGGGGCTGCCGGGGCTCCTGCTCCGACCGCCGCTGGCACGTGGGCCCCGGGCACGAATGAACAGGCCTGGCAGGAGGGTGCGGAGAGATCCGAGCGCTTTTGCCTTCCCACCGCCGGCGCCTCGCGATGCCAGCTGAAAACTTTCTGCTTTTCATGTGGGAGCGCGGCAACGTGCAGGTGCTCCCGAGCCCCCACGCCTGGCAGCGGGGGCGAGCGCGCCGGGTGCCCGCGCTGGCGAGCTCGCCGCCCCTCCTGCGCCTGGGAACAATACCTGCTTTTTACAGCCCACTGCGTGCCGTGCCGTGCCGTGCTGTGCCGTGCCGGGGGAGCTGGCGCTCCCAGCCCCATTGCAGGGGAGCCCGGCTCGCCACCCGCCTGCGCCCCGGCGCAGCGCGGCAAAGGGAGGCCGAGGGCCCTTCAGCGGGACGCAGGGCTGGGCCCGCGTGCCGGCGGTGCTGGGGCCCGCGTGCTCCCTGAGCTCGCCTCCGGCCGGCTGCGGGGCCAGCAGGGCCCGCGCTCGACTCGGAGCGGCGGGCGCCGTGTTGCTTCTGAGCCGCGGGCAGCTCAAAGCCTCCTGGAGATGGTGGCCCTAGACCTAACAAAGCGACAGCGCAGGGCTTTGCTGCACAGCAGTCAGCAGATTAGGCCCCCCTTCCCCCCCTCAGATATATATGTAAAGGGCTGGGATTCAGCCTGGCTTTAACCTCAGCTCCCATTTCATGGCCACGGTTCTGCTGACACAGAGCACCTCGTTGGGAAAATCTGCCAAAACTTGCTGAAAATTACAGCCTTGCTTCCAGCTGCGGCAGCCAGAGTTCGGGCTGTGCGCCGAGCTGTTACCTCCCTTGAGTGCGACATTGCCACCCGTGAAGTCCTGCATTTTGTGTCCCAGGCCAGGGAAGAAGGGTATTTCAGTAATTGTATCTCATCCTGTACTGTCCTCCCCTCTCCTGTCATTTCTCAGCCTAAAGATGGAAACACAGCAATGAGCGCCAAGACCACGGCTCCCATCACCCTGCCATCGGAGAGCTCTTGGCCTGTCGGGGACAGTTCTCCCAGCCCTGGCTGGTAATGCAGTCCTGGGGAGGGGGAGAAATCGCAGCCGGCAAAGGAGAGCACCATTTCAGTGCAAACCCTTGCAGGCACAGGCTCTGCAGCGAGCCTGGTCCAGCCGTCCCTCCAGAACGCTCTCCGGGGCTCGGAGGTCAGCTCTTTGCAGGTCGTTCGCTGGACACGTCTTCACCATTTTCCAGTGGACCCTGGAAGCTTCCTAGCTTTCCAACATTGCCTTTGCAAGCCCCTGAGAAGTGGTTCATGGACTCCCAGGGACCGCAGGCCAACACTGTGGCTTCCGGCAAAGCCAAAGGGAGTTTTACAAGCAGGACGACACTGGACATCCTTTGTTGTGGCCGCATGTGATGCCCTATGGAGGAGCATGGGTGAAAGTGTGCTTGCATTTGCAGCGCAGGCAGCTTTGGAGTTAGAGTGCAAACACAGTGTGGCAGTTAAATGGTGATTTCTACCACAGTCCCTATGGGAAACGTCTCTGGTTTCCTCCGGGTGCTATTACTGGTTCAACCTCACTGGTATTCACAGTGCTGGGAGCTGGAGGGTCAGTTGCTTGCTGCCTCCTGGCAGGATTTTGCTCTTCCCTGATCAGACCAGCTGTGGGGGGGCAGATGAGCCTGTGGGTTTGATGAAGAGCTGTTGATGTCAGAGCTAATGTTGCCCATGAAGCTAAACTGGTGTTAGCTGGGGCACACTGGGCAAGGGGAGGACGTTTGTAATATCCTCAGGACAGAAAAGGCCCAGAAGGGTTGTGTTGTCCCCCTGCCCTCTCAGCAGACAGCAGTACAGTGGGCAGGGGAGGAGGGATAGGGTCATCTCCATGCCCCAAGGCTGGGTGCCCTGCTGCTGAAGGGAGCCTGTGGGATGGTGACCAGACCTACGAAAGGGCTGCTGACCAGGGGCAGCGCTGCTCCTTCTCCAGCCCCTCGCACACACCTCATCCTCTAGAGAGGCTGTCTCCGTGGCATCGCTCTGCCACAGCTGTCATGTGGCTCTTGGCTCCAAGAACATCAAATGAGGAAGGTCTGAAAATAATTGCCTGGTCATTTTTGCCTTTCAAAAGAATGAAGTTACTAATGTGGGGAATTTTTGTGACAAGCAGAGATGGCTAATAGTCAGCTCCTTAATGAGTCAGACGCTCCCCACTCCAGTATGGCTCGGAGTGTGGCAAAGCGGGCAGATGCCGGGGGCTTCACCTCCTGCTCTGCTGCCAGCCTGGCTGCAACCCCCAGCACTCAGCTTCCCCAGCTGGCTCACGTGGGCCAGAGTGTTTCCTCCCACTGTCCAGGTACAGGTCTCCAAGCAGTAATAGCCCTTCACCTCCTCTTCTTGAAAGGAAATGTCTCCATAAAGGAGGAGCTAAGTCTAGATGTGGACTGGTACAGGAGTCACGGGGACACAAGCACCGGGGGAAATGCTGGTGTGTTTCTGCTGCCCTGTGTGCCACATCAGGTGGGAGGTTCAGGGCAGGATCTTGATCTAAGCGGGATCCATCATGTGCTGTACAGCAGGGTTTATGGTTTCCAGGCAGTCAGGCATGTGTCCTGAGTACCACTGAGCCCTGCACCCCCAGGGAGAAAGCCCTGCTCCCTAGTGACTGGGTTGGGGTTGTCCCATGGCACTGTGGAGGCAGCTTCGAGCCTCCCTGATCCCATCGAGCACACCTGCAGTTTGCAGAGCTAGCCCTGCAAAGCAGATTCCCAGGAGGTTTAATGAGGTTTTGCCATCTCCATCTGAACAACCACCCCCACAAGTGAAGGTCTCCACTCCTTCCTGGCCCTATAGGCATCATCTGTGAAGACTGCTGGGCCAAAACACCCCTTGAAGCTGCTCTGTTGTGTGACCTCTTGCTCCAAAACGTCCTCCCCAGCTGGCATGACCCCAGGCAATCTGCGCTTTCCTGCTGGAGAAGTGCTGCTATGAGGAGGTGAGCTTTGAACTGGAGCATAAGAGCTGTCTCCTGGCTGCTTCCCAGTTTCCAAGGCTCGTGAAATGCACAGCCTGGGCTGGAAAGACCCCCAAGCTGATGAGATCCTGGCACATTCCTCCTCCCATGCCTTGCCCTTGCACAGAGTTTTCCAGGTGGGCTCAAACCTCCACACCGCTGCTGCTGCCACTGGCTTGGCTGCGAAAGCCCATCTGCTCCTGTCTGAGACTGCAGTTGCCCCTTCGTTTCTGTACCTGCCGCAGCACATGCCGGTCGCCGTTTGGTGATCCTGCTTTCTGTCGCCTGGCAGGTAGCAAGGAGTTTATTCGGAAATGCCAGCAGGGTCCAGCCGCACGTCTGGCAGCCTGCTCCCCGCCCGCTGGTGCTGAGCCTGCCCAGCGCCTGGGCCCTGCTGGCGCTGCAGCCGGGCCGGGGGGCAGCGTGCGGCGCGAAGGAGGCAGGTTTGCCTGTGAACGGCCCCGGGGTGCTGGCGGGGGGGTTGGCGCGGTGCGCTTTGGCGCCGGGGGGAGCCGAGACGAAGACGCCCTGCGCTCCTGGCAAGGAGGGCCAGACCTGCCCGGCAGCCTGCGACCTCGGCCGCGCGCCCGTCCTTCTGCCGCGCGCCGCTGCTGGCGTTTCGCGCGTGCCCCGCGCGCCGGCCCTGCCCGGACGGGACGCGTCTCCTGGCAGGGCACGGCGCGGCCGCTTGGCAGCGTGGCGGCGGGCGACAGGCGCTGTTTCCATTAGCTGGTGTCGAGAGATGAGAGTCCCTCTTTGGGAAGGTCGCGTTCTCGGTTACAGCGGCCCTGCTCCCCCCGCCCCTGCAGCAGGGGAAATAGCCCTGTCCCGCCCTCGCCGCGTGTTGCGAGCCGCCGGGGCAGCCCGTCCCGGGCGCAGCGAGCGGCGGTGGATCCTGCGGCCGTTACCTGGCTGGTTGCGGAGGGCGCGCGGGAACAAGGTGGACCCTGTCGTTCGCAGCCCGGAACGAACGGCTGCTGAGCAGGGCACCAAAGCGCCGCGCCGGAGCCCGCGGTTCGGGGCCGCCGCTGCCCTCCTGCCCGGACTCGGCGCGCCTCTGGCCTCTCCTCGGGGTCCACGCTCCGGCGCGGGGACGGCTGACTGCAATGTCTTCCGTCTTTGCTCTGTACCAAAGATATCCCGGCAAGTTTGTGTGTATTGTTTGCAGTTAATGTTTAATATTTCCTATTACTCTCATCTCATGGTTGATTCTACCCATCTCACGTAAGATGGGTGGACGAGGATGCTTTTACGGTAGGGGCGGCGGGCCACGTCTCAGAGCCCGGACTCGAGAGGGCCTCCCTCCCGGGGACCCTGGAGCCGGGGATCTCCGTGCTGCCGCCCCCAGCAGACGGCGGGCAGCTGGAGCGAGCCGCGTCCTTGCCCGGTGGCCCTGCTCTGCAGCTCCTCCTCCGCCTGCCCGTCCTGAGGGGCATCGGCTCTGGGATGTTTGCGCTCCGCAGGCAGAAGGCCTGGCGGGAGCCGGCAGCGGCGAGGGGCCCGCGGCTCCTCCCCGCGCCCGGCGGGGCGGCATTCCCGCTGCCTCCCTCCACCGCCTCAGATATTTATGCTTGCGGGCAGGGTCTCCTCTGCCTCCCGCCGGGAGCCGCTGGCCCTCGGCTTTGTGCCTTGGGCTATAAATACCAGGCGTCGCGTAGCATCGCAGGGTGGCTGACAAAAGGCACAACCCGACACCGCGGCTCCCTCGTTCCGAGTGACATTTTGTCAAATGCCAGTGGGGACGGGGGTGCTTATCTGGCGGCACACACCGTGGTGACCTTCACGGCTCTGGCCAGGTGCCTCCTTGCAGTATTTACGATTATTTATAGCTCTCTCCTCCGTGCCCACCTCTGCCCCATGCGGGCCCTCCGCTCCGGGAGCTGCTGTCTGTCCCCTCCACGGTCCCTCCCCGGGCGCCAGGGCCCAGGCGAGCTCTGGTGGGGCTGGGAGCTCTCCTCGGGAGGCAGCGTGCTCGCTGCAGCGTGCTCCACGGGGTGCCGGGCTCGGCACCAGGTCCCGACGGTGCCGCGCGCCCGGCCGCTCCGGCTCCCCTCGCCCTCCCCTCCCTCGCACCGGCGCGAAAGGCGGAGGCGCCGTGCGTTGCCCAGCATCCTGTTCCCACGACGGGGGTTGCGTGCGGAAGGGCCGGTGGCCGTGCCCGTGGTGCCGCCAGCACGCCCGTCGCTCGCCATCCAGCTGAGAGCTCGCCCGCGTAAAGTCTGTCTCCCTCGATGGCCCTAATCTGTGTTTCAGGCAGTCGGTAATTATGGATTTTCCTGATAAGCCCAGGCAACTCTCTCCAAAACCCTGCCTGAGGATTTTATTTCCTTTTTTGAAACGAGCTTGGGGTGTGGATGGGGATGGGGAAGCTCCTTCTGCCTTGCAAATGCCCCTCAGCGAGGGCAAGCACCAGTGGATCTGGAGACGGTGTTGCCATGAGGCTCCAAGGAAGAAGCTGTAGGGAGCCAACACCTCACGCTTGCTGCATTTTCTCACCTTGTGCTGGTTTTGGTCCCAGCCTAAATGCTACAGGCTAATTTGGGGCTCTCTGTCTTCAGTGCGTGCGTGAATGTATATTTATCCCTTAATGCTTTGAGTAGGCATTTAGTTGCAGGAGGAAGGAGGCTCTGCACACGGATGAGTCACCACTTCTGCTCCTTTGCAAGTAGATGGCCTGCCTGCCTGTTTCTGGCCAGCATTATTGCTCCTTCAGCCTCCTAAGGAACCACTGCTCCCCCCGCCTTTTTTTTTTTTGAAAGAAAGCAGCAAAGTGACATGTGAGTGAAAAGGCAATAGCAATTGCAAAGCATCCTGGGGCCACTTATGCAAATGACAATGTAAATCTGGCCTTCCAGGCTGAAACGGGATTAAGCTATTGAGAAGCTGCTGCGCTCACTCCAGCAGCATTTTAGTGCCGGCAGACTTCAGAGGCTTAAACTTTTGCAGCCTCACTAAACATGAGCACAGTCTGTATGTGATTGCCCAGGGTGCTCTCAGCCTTGCTGCAAAATACTTGGCCAAAACTTCAAGGGGCTGGAACCAGGAGTTTTCTAGATAAGGGAAATTTCCACCTGTGCTGTTCTAGGGACAGTGAAACCCATGCGAGTGCGCTGCACCGTGAGATGCGGGTGTATGCACCAGTGGTGCCACATGGGAAGGGTGCGATAGAGAAGAAAACCCCATACCAATAGGAGGACCTGCAGGTCTCTTCCTCATGATCCCTGCCCCTTTGGCAAGTGCACTAAGCCCATTAAGCACCGCAGGCATCAGACTTAGCTCTCTTGGCTGGCTTCAGTTTTAGCTTTCTATTGCCCATGGCTGCCAGCCATGTCAGAAAGGACAGGTTGCCTCTGTAACACAAATTAGGAATTATTGCCTGATATCTCTTCATCAGCGGTGTCTGTGCCTTTCCAAATACCCTAATACTATCCCTACCCCCTCTCCCCAGGGACAGCAGGGTTTGGTCTGATTGTCATATGCCTGCTAAAAGCCCAGATAAGCAAGCGGCAAGGAGAAAGGAGATGTTGTTTGCCCAGCAGGGCCCAGCACTGTACAGAGCAGCTGGTTGCGATCCTGCTGAAATGCTGCCTTGCATTAATTCAGTGCTCACATGGTAGCAAAGCTATAGTTTTTCAAAGACCGTGTCCAGAGAAAGCATCGTCAGTCTGTTTCTTTCCAAGGTGAGAACACGTGGCATGGGGGCCAGAGGCACGGGGTTAAAGCTTGACTTCTGTGGTATGCCTTGGAAAAGGCAAAAACAAAGCACAAGCATTTGCCCTGAAGGCTGTTGTACTCCAGGTGGTAAATTCCCGTTTTTAGCCTTGTAGGCAAGAAGACAGTGAACAGGCTGCATTCATGTGGCACTGGCTGCTCCCCAGAGCAAGCTGGTTGCATGCAAATAGAGCTAAGCTCTCTGCTCTTGGCAGGCTGGCTCAGGTACTGCTGCCCGTGGAAAGTCATCAGCCAAGCCCCAAACCTGCCTCTCTAACCACCACTGAGACTTGGGGTGGGGGGGGCGTGGTTTAGTCTGAGGAACCCAAGCTCACATTGAAAAAGAGGAAAACATTTCCTGTTTCGTTAATCCAATATTTGAATTAGAGTTGGGCTTGGAGAAAAACCTCATTTGTCTGCAGAGATAAGACCTCACATGTGCCTGCACCAGAGTTAAAGCTGCTCCAAAGACAGCTCTGAAAATTAACTTTCTGCAGAAATATCCCACCTGCTGTCCTCATGACGTCCAGGGCCAGCATTAAGTCACAGCTCTGCATTAAGTCATAGCTGTGCTGAACGCAGTCTCCTTGGATGTAGCTCTGGCCAGCAGTTGCCCATGCTCTGCTGCAGAACTTGACCTCTAAAAATCCCCACATCGGAGCTGCATAGGTTGCCTTCCCCAGCCACAGCAGAACAGCCCACAGCACTGACGCCAAGGACAGGTCTTCCCCATCGACCACCTTCCCGATCCGGCAGGGAAAGGGAGCCAACCTCTATGCCGGCTCCCCCTCTGTCTCGTTTCTGTGAGGGCTGCTGCCAATGCAAAGGAAAAGGGCTGTGAGAAGCAGCTACAACAAAAGTCCTTCCCAAAGCGATGGGGAGTCTGAGCACCACATCGTCTTGTGGGTCCCCCTCCTCAGAGCCCCTCTCAAGTCAAGGGAGCTGACAGGCATCAGGCAGCACCTGGGCTGCTCCCTTTAAATCACAGCCCCAAGAAATACAGGGAATACCTGCCAAAAACCTCAGATTTATTTGCTTGTACTGAGTTTTCAGGAGAAGGCATAGAGCCTTCATCATCTGTAATGTTTAAGAAGAACTTACACTAATACTTGTCCGGAAAAGCTTAGGTATAGTCGATGCTTCCCAGGATAGGACTATTGTCTAGGTGACCTCTAGAAGTCCTTCACTGGCTGATTTACAACTTTGCCCCTTACACTTTCTCTCTGTTGCTAGATTAGCAATGGTGTATGCATACGTTACAGGCTCAGAGCAGGATGGGTGCTGCCATGTGTCAGGCACTCAAGGGGAAGGCTCCAGAGCTCATGTTTTCCAAACTGCCCCAGGAACTCACAAAATCAGTGCTCTGAAACACCTCCAGGGGCACGAAACAAGCACAAACTTCTCAGCATGAGAATCTTTGCCAGCCTCCCAGAGCAACCCCTACTTTCATGATTTAAGTTATAAGCTCCTCACAGCAGGGAAGTGCTGTTCATACTTAGTAGTAAATTAATAAAAATTGTGATGCTCTGTCCTCTCAGTAAGCAGAGGCCCTTCACTGGACTTGCTGCAATATGTCCATGTCTTTCTTGTCCCAATCCAGCACTCCAGATGCGTCTCACCAGTGCTGAGCAGAGGGGGAGGATCAACTCCCACAACCTGCTGGCAATGCTCTTCCTAATGCAGTCCAGGATATCATTGGCCTTCTTTGCTATCAGGGCACATTGCATGCCCATGTCAACTTGGTGTCCACCAGAACTCCTGCTCCTTCTCTGCAAAGCTGCTCTCAAGCTGCTTGTGGGCTCCCAGCCAGTCCTAATGCATGGGGTTATTCCTCCCAGGTGCAGGATTTTATATTTCTCTTTGCTGAACTTCATGAGTTTCCTGACATTTGTGGTGAGATATCATGTGCTATGTGGAGCAGCACTCTGAGCCTGGTCAAAGCACAAGCCTTTAATAAATCTGGCTCCAAATGCCCTTCACGTTTCATCTTTTGCTTTCCCATCAAGTCTTCTGTGTGGTGCTGGTTACGGGTCACTCCTGCTCCAGGCGGTGATGAGGTTTTGGTTCCTGTTTTTCCCCAAAGGATGTAGGTATGTGGCACTGCTATCGAGTCCTCATTGCTTCCCTGACAGGGATAGATCAGACAAGTCACAAAGTTCCCTGCAACTTTCTGGATGTAGCCATGCTGCAGTGTGCACAGACCAGGTGTCTGGACTGGAGGATGGCTCCAAATTTTCAAGCGTGTCTCCATGGGTGTTTGCTGGCTGCACACCAAGAACCCATGGCTGATTTTCCTACAAACTCCCGAGTAAAATTAGAACAAAAGTTCACTCCTCTCCCAAGGCAGCAGGAAGTGGAAAGGGTGGGAAAAGGGAAAGTTAGAGCAGATGAGATCTAGTGCCCGCCGGCAGCAAGGTCAGCCCTCTGCATCTCCCCTGCCACCGTCCTGTCCCTGAAAGGAGAACTGGGAGCTCTGTCCCCCACCCTGCCTTGAGTCTCCCTCCGCGTGGCAGCTAGCCAAGAGGCAGTGCTTTTCCCACTGCTGAGTGAGCTGGATGCCAGGCTAAAGGTGCTCAAATTGATCAATTCCCTCTAGAGACTGAAGTCCTCTATTGATGGGGCTGGTACCGCACTGGCAGGATCAGCTTTCTCTGCCCTGTTGCACCTGACCTGAAATGACTCTTTATAGCACAAGGAGCTCATTCCAGCTGTGGCTCTGTGCTAGATGATGGCACGGGCTGTCTTGCTGAGCAGAGGCTCTCCCCTCTTTTTCATCAGAGGAGGGGCTCGATACGGGCAGACATGACTTCCCAGGCACTCCTGACCTGCGCTGGGTAGGAACCTGGGAGTCTTTTCTGCTGGGAAGTCGAACCAGCCGCTGGCTTGGGATGGATGCAAGCAACATGGCAGTGCCAGGGCTCTGACCGCCAGTCCCTGTGGTGCCAAGAGAGGGCAGCTCAGCGCCGGAGGTGGCATTAGATTGCAGGAGTTTATTTTTACCCAGCTCTGTTGCCAATGGGGACATGTCACATCTGTGGAGTTGATCAAAAGACGTCCCAAGCACTGGTGTCAGCTGCTCCTTGTGATCTTAGCACCAGGATCTTTTCCCTTGTGGCATATCAAAAGGAGCAAGAGAATTTCACTGCTTTGCTATTTTTAATTGAATGCATACACACACACACGCACACATATATATACACACGTATGTATGACTTTTCTAAAAATAAAAGCCTCTGCCTCTGTTCCCATGGGAAGATTTGGGGAAAAGGGGGAGCCAAAGTGGTTGTGAGACTTTTTCTGGAGCAGGCGCAAGAGTGGTGGAAGCAGAGCACAGGCTTGCCATAACAGGTAATGGAAACATCCAAGAGGCTAAAGGGCATCTAATCCCGGAGCAGTCCTGGGATCCCTCCCTGAGCAGAGGGGACAGAAGAGATAGGGAGAAGGAGAGGTAGGGTAAAGGTAAAAACCGTATCCCTGTGTCCCCCAGACCCAGGAGTGCAAAGGAGGGGACCCTTGGGCTACTGGCTCGGTGGTTCCTTCCGCCTTGTGCATTCTGGCCACCTGAGAGCAGGGAGAAGCGTTTCACTGGGAAAGTTTTAAAAGCCTCAGCCTTGGCAGACGTGCATGGAGTATTCAGAGCCCAGAGCCTTCCAAGGGTTTGCCCTAGACATTATTTTTGCCCTTTATCTTTGGCAGCATGTTGCATGCTTGCTGCTACCTTTCTGGAGAGCAGGAGCTAAATGAGCACAGTTCAGAGGAGCTTCTGTCCGCTCAGTCCTGTTTCTTCCCTTGCTGGGGGCATGTGGGCCCCTCTGCATGGCTGGGCAAAGCAAAGAAATCCTTTGGCATGAAGGGCATTTACCTGATAAGCCTGGACGCTTTCTCAGGCAGCCCTGTCAGGGGGAAGGACGCTGGGGAGAATGACGCGCCCCTGAGCCTGGAGATCAGGTTTCTCCGTTGGCTCCTTTCTGGCGCTTTGCCCTGCTCTGGCTGGTGGGAGCAGGTGTCTGAAGTTCACCCCACAGAGCCCAGCAACCCTCACCATAGTCAGCCAGGCTTTGGCCTTCAATAAGCTCCCGCGCCCGGGTATGGGGCTAGCTCACAGATGGGGCATAAGCCATTCTCCCCTGCCCTTGCAGTGTCCTCAGATCACTTGTCCCTTCTCCTGCTATCCCAGGAGGGGAAGGGGAGGAAAGCAGATGAAAAATGCAAATGATGGTGCATGTATGGGCACAGGGGTGTCCTGCACTGTGGCATACAGTGTCCTAAACCCAACTGGGGAGCACTGGCACAAAGTTCCCTCAGTCTATGGGAACAAAATCAACAATCACAGACTATCCCAGCTTAAACAAATTAGAAAAAAAAAAGAGCGAGAAATGCTCTTTTCCATTTTTGCTGCTTATTCGAAATTGCTTCTGCTTCTCATTGAATTGCAGAGAAGATTCTTTTAGGTCACTTCAGAAGTGGAGGCCACAATGTTTTTCTCTCTTTGCAGTTTCTCTTATGTGCTCAGATGTTTATCTGCTTGAAATCCATTTGCTGTGTAAATAAACTTGCTTCCCTCATCACCAGAAAACTCCCACCAGTCAGCCAATACCAGAAGCATTTGCAACAGACCTTTCACCTCTGGATTTGAACCCTGGGCTTAGATGTTGGGGGCAAAATCAGCGGCAAGCTGGGGGCCGGCAGCATGCAGTGAGGTGGTGGTGCGGGCAGGCTTCGTGCTGCCGACAGCGGTGGGAGCCAGGTTGGGCCATGTGTGGGCAGCATGACAGGAGCCAGACTCAGTTCTGTGCCTTGCCTCGGCCCCTCCGGCATTGGGATTTGTCTGTGGAGACACCCCTGGGAGTGCTGCCATCTTGCTGGCATGGAGACCCCAACCATGCGCTGGCTTGTGGCAGGGCCACAGCACAAGCCAGCATCACCGAAGGCACATGCGCAGCAGGGGCAGGCGTCAGCCGGGAGCGGATGCCTCCCCTGGGCACACTTACATGTGTAATGTAGGACATGCAAACAGGATGGGAAGACTTCAAATTAGCACTCGCCCAAGGCCACTTCTTACTTTAAATGTGGTTTCCTCCCTTGCATTCCCCTTTGCTGAGGTCTGGCCCCTGCTGCCAGCGAGTGCCACCAGCCTGATGCATCCCCCTGGCAGGGCAGTGGTGGGCTGGTGTCCAGGGCTGTGCCCTCAGTGGCTCAGGCTTTCACCGCTCTGGTGCTTAATGCAATCATTTGTTCTGCTCCTCAGAGAGCCATGAAGCTTTATGGCAAGGCAGCAGTTGGGAACGAGGTAGAAACAGGACAGGTCTCAGCTGCTTTCTGTGATTAAATGGATATTTTTAGCTCAGTTCCTAGAGCTTAGATTGCCCTATGTGCACCCAGACATTGATTCTTTTCTATGCCATTCTTCTTCTGTATGCTCATGGGAAGTGGATGTGGTAGGAGATACTGGGGTCAGGGTCTTTATTGCCTTCACAGTGATTTTGGGCTGGCAGGAGATGCACCTTCCTGTGAAGGGTTTTCACTGAGCATTGGGCATTCACTGGGGGATGCCACACTGCAGGGATGGGGTCGAGGAGCTCATATGAGGGGATGGGGAAGGCCAAGCTAACTGGTTGTGAAGCCACCCGCTCAAAGCCTTGCCTTGTGCTTCGCTCTTGTGTGCTCCCCGAGTCTCTTCCCTCCCCATTATTGCAGATTCTCCAGGCAGCTAGATAAGCCTGGATGTCACTCTTAAACCACCAAAAGCTGGAATGGCTTAAGTTTCATTTAAGAGTGCCAACAGCTGTTTTGCCCTAGCCTGGGTGGCTGTGCTTTGAGCTTATGCTCACCAGAGGAGACAAGGCTATTCCCCATACAAAGTCTGCTATTTCAACACCTGCCACAGAGCTTCGCGCAAGAGGGACTCGGGAGGGTTTGCTGCCAGTTGCAGGGCAGCTTTTAGTAACAACCCGTACTCATGTCAGGCTGTGCAAACCGATTTGCAAAACACACAATAAAGAGGTGCTCTCCACTCTCTTGACTACAGTGTAATTGCTCCTCCTTGTGCCATTTACCAAAGCTTATTTTAAAAAGCTGTTTCTGGGGTCCAAGTAATGTACTTGAGCAGTAGAGGTGATGCATTAAGGCTATGGTTCTTTCTATGCACAGCTCCACCTGCAGCTCAACCCTTGGCTCACAGCTGGGGCCTCCAGTCTCCACAGGTTGCGCTGTAGAAGGAGGCTGAAGCCTGTTGCCATCTGCCAGTGTCAGCAAGGGTTGTTCTGTCAGTGTTGGAGGACAGCCTGCATGCCCCCGGGCAATCTGCAAGCCCCTGTGCATGGTTGGGCTCTCCATAAGGGCAGCAAGTGGAGGAGAGAGCGGCCGGGCTCAGCCTCTTTCTCTTTTCTCCCCAGTACGAGGTGTCTGGCGAGGAGCACCTCTACTCCGATTTCCCCGAGATTGATTTGTCCCAACTGGATGCCAGTGACTTTGACTCTGCCAGCTGCTTCAGCGAGCTGCAGTGGTGCGCGGAGCACTCGGAGACCGAGTCCAGCCAGTACAGCACGGATGACTCCGAGCTCTTCCAGGTACCACGGCCGCCGCGGGAGGTGCCGCTGCCGCGGGTCCCGGGGACGCGTCTCTCCCGCTCTGCGGCCGCACGTGCAGCCACGGGGCTGGCTGCTGTGCTGGAAGAAGCGCGCTCGGGCTGGTGTGCCCGCTCCCTTCCTTCGGGCAGGGCGCCGTGCCACGCTGCTCTCTGTACGCCCCTTCCAGTGCCAGCTGGAGCAGTGGGAAACCCTCGCCGTCGTTCTGGGGTTTGGGTCTCAGTTTGGGTGCAGAGCCTCTGCGGGGCGTTCTCTGAACACCCACAGCCCAAGCCCTTCCCGGCGCGAGCCTGCGGCCGAGGGCTGCCGTCTAGCTGGCGGTGGCAGCCCTTGTCTTCCCTCAGGTGACAGCCTGGCACAGGGGACCCGAGCACAGGGTTAGGGAGACGTGGGAGGAAGAAAGAGAGAGGAAAGGTGACAACTATTAATATCTCTTCCCCAGCTGATTAGCGCTCCATTAATTTGTGCTCTATGTCTAACTGGAGCAAGCAGAGTAAGGCTAATGAGGAGGTGGCAGAGTAGAGGAGGGCTGCTGAGCCAACCCTCCTGTGATGTATTATTAAAGAGGAATTACAGCCAGTGCGGAGCGCATCCTGCTTGATTCCCAAGCTGGCAGGTTGTGCTGGGGAGGCGGCGGGGGAGTCTTGGGGCCGTGGCACACGGGGTGGCGCAGCGCAGGAAGACGCGTTTCCCGCGAGTGGGAAGCAGCCCCTTTCATCTGGCTCCCTGGCTGCGGCGTCCCCTCTGTACCCCTGCACCCCGGGCGCCTCCGGCAGCGTTTGACAGCGAGGGAGTTGCTCCGAGCAGCGGCACTGTGCTGATGCGAGCTGATGGAGGAAACTGATGCTGGGCAGAGGTGCCGCAGGCCGGCACCGGTGTTATGTCTCTAAACCAGCACCTGGCATGTAAAGCGGAGCAGCACTGGGGCCAGGCCCCGTGGGAAATCCAAAGTGGGGGCACCCATGTGTGGGGGTGACCCCAGGCACCTGCCTGCTTCCGGCTCCAGTCTCAGCGAGGCAGGGACCCCGCTCGCCACTGCAGCCCATAAAGCACCGCCACCACCACCTCGAGCAGCCAGCAGGCTGGAGGAGGCTGGAGAGTCAAGAGCTGGTTTAAAAAAGTGAGGCTGGATTATTTTTAATCGCTGAAGTCGATATTTACAGCTACATCTAAAGAAAGCAAGCACTCCTTGGAGTGCTGGATAAAACTGCAGCACATCACTCTGGAAGGCAAAGATGCACTTTTCTGCTGACGAGAGACCTGAGCTGAGCGTGCTCCACGGGGATGGGGACAGCTGCCAGCACAGTGCAGGCCCCAGGCAGGGGCTCCAGCGAGGGACTGGCTGAGGCGCCCCTGGACCAGGGGGCAGACAGGAGCCTGCACCCCAGCCCTGAGGCCCTCCTTCCCCTCCTGCTCTGTCCTCAGCCGGCCCCATCCTCACAAGACGGGATTGCTGTGTCCTCCTGAGGGGTGCAGGAGAGCAGCCCCCTCATCTTCTGTAAGAGCTCACTGGCGCCCACTAGCAGCCAGAATCGGCACTTGGTGCTGGTTACTTTTTCAAAAGGAGGAGAATTTATTTTTAAAGAGGAAAAAAATCCCAATATTTGCTAACCTGGCCATAATAACAACCCTCTGGCTTTTATGCTGTGCTGGTGCTGTGCTTGAAAATCGTCCAGTCCAGCTGACGGACCTTCATCACGAGATGCATATTTTCCGCTGAACTTCCTGGGGAAAAGATAAACAGAAAAGAAATGCAAAAGACAGGCCCATTAGGAGCAGCAGTGTATGATGTATCCCACTGAACTTCTATGCACAGCAGTCTCGTGCCAATAACAGGAGGAAAAGAAATGGAGCCAAAAATGGAGTATCCTGCTGCCTTTCCCTGGAGCCTGCTCTAGTACCTTCAAGCAGCGTTAGGGCATGGAACAAAAGATACTTAATTTTCAAACAAAATAGGAGAAGCATGGGAGGCCATTTACAGTCAACAGTCCTCTCTGGGAGCCTGAATTTACCCCCAGGCTAATTTTATATCTGGTGATATCCTACTTCTTGTTGGACATAGTTTATATTAAGACTATTATGGAGGAGGACCAAAAAGAATTAGCTCCTGGCTCACTTCAGCCATTCCTCTGCTCCTGCACATTGTTTTGTGCATTTGTGCTATCTTTCCTGACTGGAGGAAGAACTGGAGAGCTGTGCAGGACTGGGATGGTCCAGGAGGGCTGGAGGCTGCAGCTGAGGTGCATCAGCAGAGCTGGTGCCAAAGGTGGGCTGGGAGCAGCATTGGGCAGAAAGCAGTGGGCAGAGATGTGACCAACCAGGAGAGCCATGGTCCTGCATAGTCTCCTCAGGGGGCACGAGGCGGTCATAAAGCAGTGGGTGCCATGGGTGTCTTTCTAGTCCCATCACACATGAGCCTCACATCATAGCACTGCAATGTGACAGTGTGGCCTTAGCCCCAAACACTCACAAACTACCTGTCAGCATCCCCAGGTCATGCTGTGCACTTAGAAAATAAATCAGAAGAGCTATAATGTGAGACACTTAATTCTGCTGGCCTTGCTCAGAGTCTTTAGGATCCACTTGCACTCGTCTCTACAGGCAGAGGCTAGGAGTAGCTGTCTGTAAAACATGAGAGCTGAGACTCCCAGGTGAACTGGTGATTCCTGCATTTGGAGATTTCAAGTGAAAATAAAATCCATGTTGCGTACTCTTTTCTGTTGGGCAGCCTTGAGCTGTGTTTACAGCCCTCAACATGTTCTTCCCGCCCTTTGCCTTGGCCTTCTGGATAGCTGCACAGGAATGGTGGTGCCCCTCAGGTCTCCTCCAGCCCTGCGGTCTCCCATGGAGGGTGAGGGAGCTGTGCGTGGCCCATTCTTGAAGTCCTGTCCTGGTGGATGCTGCTTTCTCAGGCAATGCTGAGAGAGTAGCTGCAGAGTCCAGCTCAGCAGTGAGGGGCTAACCAGGAGCTTGTGGGCTAACAACCCAAAGGGAGGAGTATGTGGGCAAGGAGACTTTTAACCACAGCTCTCCTGCAGAGAGATGTGATCCTCTCATGGGGAGGTAGAGAGGAAGATGCTCTGAGCTGTCACTATTCCTGCAAGGACTGCTATAAGGGATGGGTGGGAAAGATGATTGTTCCAGCTCTTTTCCAGTTGGGTCTTTCTCCCTCTAGCCCTGTCTTATTGCTTCATTTGGGAATATCCCTCTGAGTTCCCCTCTGGGGTCACAGGAAGGCATGGGTGCTGGTGGCACTAGCACCTGCATGCACCTCAGCCCCACAGTGCTGGGTGCCACCAGGCTCAGCCACCACTGCTGCACAGTGCCTGCCCCTCTTCCCAAAGTCTCTCTCGAAATAAAAGTCTCCTGGCTTTGTCTGCTCAGCCTAATTCCCTCTCTCTTGTTCTCTGCCTGCTCCTTTCAGATAATAGACAGCGAGAATGAAGCGCTGCTGGCAGCCCTCACCGAGACATTGGATGATATACAGGGAGATGACATGGGCCTGGCTGCCTTCCGCACTATGGAAGAGGGGGACACGCTCAACCATGCCTACACCTCGCCTGCCCCCTCCCCCAAACCCGCTGCCCCGGTCACGGGGGGGCCGCCCCAGGCCCCCGAGTTTGATGAGCTGTCTCTAGTAAGAACCCACTTCCTACTGTTTAAGGTGGATTTGGATGAGCCCCCTGATAAGCCGGCTGCATGGGTATGATAGGAAGCAAAGGTCTGAATTTTTTCATTCTAGGCTTAAAACTCTCTTTAACCGTCAATACCAAAGCATATACTTGTATTGTATACGTATACATGTTCTGCATCATTGCTGTCACCTCCATCACCATCCTCATGGGGACAAGCTGATTGCTGCTGTGTATATACAAATATATATATAAAGGGGGTGGGGGCTGGGCTCTGGGTTACTGCATAGGGTGCCAAATGGGTGGTGGCTGCTTTGGCATGGCTTATGCCTTTTTCCAACCCGAAGCCCAGGTGTGGGGTTCTTTGGGGGTTCTCTCTAACACATCCCAGCCCCATTCCCATGAGCAGCAGGGCAGACACAGCCCTGTCTCCACAGCCCTGGGGAGGGGGGTCGCTGCCTTGGGGGCCCAGAGCCAAGCTCCCCTCTGCGCTCACTGGAGGGACCGAGGGGACTTGGCCTGAGCATCCCTCTTAGGGCCCTGTAATAACAGGGCTCCAGCCCTGCTCCCTGTCCTGGCCCAGACTAACTAGCAGTGTTTGCTGCAAATTACAGCCATGCCAGGAGGTCTCCTGGGACATTGGCACCCTGGGGGTGGGCTGCAGCTTGGTGGCACCTGTGACTCATAGTCCCCCCAGCAGGGACCCCCTAGGCTTGCTCTTGGGTCTCCCCAAAAGCCCTGGTTTCTGGTGGGGAGGAGTGACATCCAGTGGTGAGAGCGTGCATTTCCACCTCCCACGGCCCTGCACACAGGTGGGTGTATATATCACACGCAATATGTATGTGTATATATAGGATGTATACGTTACAGGGGGGGAAGGAAAAAGGTGCTGGTTGCTTATACCAACAGGAGCTGCATGCCTAAAGGGGCAGGCACCCCGTTGAAATTTCCTGGCATTCCCTTCCCTGGGAACCTCCTATTTCTATTGCTCTTTAAAAATTACAGCACCTGAGAACAGGGGTCTCCAAGTCTGCAGGCCAGCTTGGGAGACCAAGCCCTAGATCTGTCTCCTCCGTGCAGTCTCACGGAGCCTACGCAGTCGTCTTGCTATTGATCTGTTGTCGCCTTCAGTTGTTAGTGCAACATGGGTGGAATAAGAAATGCTGTTGTTGCTGGGTGTGCTTTTTTAACAAAAGAAGTTTTGAATAGAAGAAAGTTATGCTGGCCTTGCGATCAGAAATGACTATGCTGTGCATAACCTGAGGGAAATTCCCACTCCGGCCCTCCTGATGGGATCACAGTGGAATTCTTGAAAGAATCATGTTGAGGAAGATCCTCAATAAATCTTTGGCATTTCCCATAAGGGCTTACATCTGCAGAATGCTTTGCAAGCTAATTAATGCCCTCTTTGCATGTTACAGCTAAACGAGCCTTGCAAGGGGACCCAAGTGAGCTGTCCAAATCAGTCACTCATGCAAATGTAAAGTCTCTGTCACCTAAGGACAGAATTGATGGAGTGAGAACTTTGGAAGCCAAGACACAGTGTGTCTCATTGGAGTGGGGGTGGCCCTGGGAAGTAAACTCCCCTGCCTGTGCCTCATTTTCCCATCCCCCAGCCTGCCTAGTGGGGGGCTAATTGAAAACGCGGGAGAAGAGGCAGCAGCTGCTCTGAACACCTGGAGCACTGAGCACTGTGTGTACCTGCCCACTCCCACAGGCTGTGGTGCTCTCTGCAGCCATGGGGCACACAGGGAGGGATGAAATGTTCCTCCCTGCTTTTGATTTTTCCTTTCCCCTTCTTGAATTTGGTGCAAAACAATGGAGATGGCCAGCAGTGGTGTGAGCTGTGGGGCCTGTGACCCTTCAGGCAGCGGTGGTCGGGAGCTGAGCCACCATCCTGCCAGTCGGGATCTGCTCGTGAGCCTTGTTCTCACTGCAAGTCCGATTCTTTTTCTCACCACTTCTCTTTGCAGCTAAAGAAGTTGCTTCTCTCTCCATCGCACGTGCCTCCGAGCAGCGAGGCTCAGAGAGATGGGAGTGCCCGGCGCCCAGGGACTCCTAAGTCCAGACCCGCACGGCCCTGCACAAAGGTATTTCCTCATGCTGGCGAGCCCGGGCCTGCCCTAAGGGAACGCTTGAGATCCTCTTGATGCCCAGGTCTCAGAAACTGTCCTCTTAAAGGATGTCACCAGATATGGCATCAGGGGAGCGTGAACAGCCTCTGAGCAGTGCCCATGGACCATGGGGTGCATCTGGCAGGAAAAGAGACAAGGCCAAGTCCCATGGTGATTACAGAGAAAAAAGGGGGTTTGGGAGCGGGAGGGAGAAGAGCCTCCCATGTGGTTCCACCACAGGCAGTTAGCCCAGTGCTTTTTTTTCTGTTCCCTTCTGCTTTGGGCTTAGCTGGATTTTCAGTTCTTCCTCTTTACTGGCAGCTCAAGTTCAGCAAAAACTTCAGGCTTTGTTCTCTTTCAAGTAATGTTTCGATTTCATTTTGACCCAGTGTTTGACCCAGTGACTCCTCCAGTTTCCCTGAGCACTGCTTTATGAAAACCCCTCACGTTGTCTCGCAGCCCCTCATTCCCTCCTCCCCAAGGGACCTACAATCAAACATGGTATCGATCAGCTGGGCTTAGCCTGAGGAGAGTAGCATGCAGCACTGCAGAGCCCAACCCGGTCACTTAAGCTAATCTCCTGAAATCCAGCAGAAGTTGCCATCAAAGATTTTTCTACTTGGATAATGGTAATTGTGCAGTGCATTAGGCCCAGCAAATTAGATTGCCTGGGAAGCAGCAGAAAAACTCCTACTGAAAAGGCTCATCATTGCCTGTGAGCTGCTAATGGGGAAGGACTCAGTGAGGTCCTTGCTACCAGGCTGGTGTTTCCAAAGGAAACTCTTCCTTGGACATGGAGCAGGCAGCACCGGCTCAGAGGCTGGGGGATCCCGGGTACCTGGGAGCAGGCTGGGGGTGAGAGGAAGAAGGCCACGATGGGCGATGCATCACCTCCCGAGGAGCTGCAATGCCCCACTGCAATGCCAAGAGAAGGAGCCTGCCCCATGGACAGTTTGGGGCAGGGCAAGCCATCACTAGGTCAGCAGGAAGAATTAGCTAGCGAAAGGCAGGGATGACTGACCCACGAGTCACTGCAGCTCAGGTCAGCTGTTCATCGTATGGGGGTTTGTTTGCTGTGTTTTTTAGAGAAGCCCAGTGAAGCCCCTGTGCATCCAGCCATCTGGGCTCCTGGCAGGTTGTGGGCCAACCCCACGAGTGCCACCTCGGATGAAGGGCTCAGAGAAACGGCTTGTTCCCCAGAGACTGCAGGCCTAGTAGCAAGGAGGAGTCTCTCTTCCACCTCTGAGATCAGCGCGCTCGGGCGCTCCCGCTGCTGTTAGCATGAGGGCGGCAGGCTGAGGAGCAGGGGGCGGTTGGAGGATGCTGGGCAGCGTTGTCACCCTGGTGGCCTTTCCTCTGTGCCTGGTAGTTGCCTGCCAGCCGGGTGGCTCAGTGCAGAGCTGTGGGCTGAGTTTCTCCTCTCTGCTCTCTGAAGGCAGAAGGTCCCCGGGACAGGAAGGCCAACTCCCAGCCCGCGCAGAGCCGGAGCTGCACGGAGCTGCACAGACACCTCACCTCCGCGGCTCCCTGCTCGCAGACCAAAGCCCCCCGGACCCTTGAGGAGTGTCAGAGCAGCCACCACCACCCACCCCTGGCCGACTGCGCCCAGCACGAAGACGACAGTGACTCCAGCGAGGACTCGCTGAGCTCCGGCGACATCGTGACAACCCCACCTTCCTCCTCAGAGGACAGCGCCGGCAGCCAGCTCTCCTGTGAGAGGGAGATGCAGTCGGTGGTGGAGCTCATCCGCTACATGCACACCTACTGCCTGCCGCCGCGGAAGCTGCCCGCCCGCGACCCCGCCGACGCCGAGCCCCAGCCCTGCCGCAGCCCCTTCAAGAGAGCCAAGCCGGCCGGCGCTTCGCCGGCGTGTCCCCCCTGCAGCGCCGGGAGCCGCGCGGGCTGCGCCTGGCAGGCGGCCGGCGGCTGCAAGAAGCCCAGGGCTTCCTTCTCCATCCTGAAGGAGCTCCTGGCTCGGGACCTTCTGTGTGACGTGAGCAAGCCATACCGTCTGGGCAAACCCGTGTACGCCTCCCTGACCGGGCCTGCCGGCGCCCGGTCCCCGGGGACACCGGCGCAGGACGGGGAGGACGCCGGCGGCGCCTGCAGAGCCAGAGCTAAAACGCCGCCGGAGAAGGCTGAGCTGTGGCAAAGCCCCAGGGCCGAGGCAGAAGCCCTGCGGGAGCCTAGCGGCCTCGAGGACGACGGCGGGAGGCGCGGGGGCGCTGCCGGCCAGCCGGCCGCGGGGAAGGCGGCCCGCAGGCAGGAGAGCGCCGTGTACGCCGTCCGCCGCTCCAAGAGACTCAACCCGGAGCTGGGCCACTGGCTCTCGTTCCTCGACGAGCCGCCCCCCGAGCCGCCGGCCCCCACCGAGCCGGCCGAGGGCCGAGGCCCCTGGGAGGCCGCCGGGGAGCCGGCGCCGTGCCCGACGCTGGAGAGCTTCCCGGCCGAGGAGCCGGCGGCGGAGGTGGAGGTGGGGGGCGCGGAGGAGGGGGACGGCGGGAGCCCCACGCGGGCGGCCGAGCCCCGGCCGCTGCCCCCGGGCGACGGCGAGGGGGCCGAGGGAGCCGAGACCCGCCGCGGCGCCCTCCTGGAGCCAGCAGGTGAGCGGGGCCGGGGGCCCCACCACCCTGCCCCGGCGCCTGGCCCTGTCCGGCCCGCCTGCTCCGCACCCGGGGTTCCCCACCCCTGCAGCGAGGTGGCCTTTCTCCCGGGAAGCCCCGCGAGTGCTGCGAGCGGGAAGCCCAAGGCAAGCAGGAGGTCGCGGCTCCATCCCGCAGGGCTGCCTCTGCCCCGGGGCTCGCCCCTCCTGCTGCCCCCAAAGTGCCGCCGCCTCCCACAGCCTTTCGCCGACCAGCGCTTGCTTCGTCAGCGCAAGCGGCTCACCCCCCGCGTCAGCGCCGGCCCGCTCCCCGCCCGCCCCAGCCGCGGAGGCAGCACGGCTCCGCTCGTAATGCTGCTTCTCTCTCTGTCTTTCAGAAACAGCCAGGTGTCTCACGCTGTCCTTGGCGCAAACGTAAGTGCCCGCAGAGTCTGCGTTGGCTCAGCAAGCCACGCTGGGGCCGCAGAGCCTCCCCGTTGCGCCTGGCTGGGCGTGCTTTGCAGCGTCAGTGCGGCCGCTTTCGCGGAGCGGCCCGGGAAAGCTGCAGACAGGGCGGAGGCTGGTGCTGGGCTGCAGCCTTCACCCGCTGCCCCAGTGCAAGGAGCTGGGGCAGCACTGGGGGCAGGGCTGGAACAGGGTCTTTCTCTGTGCCCCGCAGAACATGGTGCAGAGACCAGGCTGTGGCTCACCCCACCATGGTGGTGGCCAGGGCACTCTGCTCACCCAAGTCCCCCCTCCCGGGTGCGGTGGTGCCCTGCTGAGATTGCTCCATCAGGCTCTGGCCATGTTGCAGAGCTCTTTTGCAGGCTCAAGGAGTGCAGGCCTCCTTTTTTGGATTGCGGTTCATCTAAACACTTCCTCTCTTCTCCATTTTCTTCTCTCCAGAGACCCAACCTTTGGGAAGAGAAACTTTGAGCCAATGCTGACTGTGGAGTTGTGTGGGACAGCAGGTAGGACAGCACTTTCTTCCTACATTGCCAATATTCATCCTGGGAGGGGGGGTAACATTGCCCTAAATTCAGCCTGGAGTCACCTGACTCCAGCTATGCCCAACGGAGGGGAGTTAACCCTTCTTGGGTGAGGAGCCCTCCCAATGCAGTAAACCCAGGGGATTTACCGCGTGCTGCCTCTGTGTCGGGAGTACCAAGAGCAGCTTGCAAGCCTTTCCTGTAGAACAGAGTTTTGGGGACAGGGCAGTGCAGGGAGAATCCAGTGATCCCACTGGCACCAGGCATCCTTGTTTCTCCCCAAATTGCCATTTGATGGTTGAGGCCACAGAGGTGGAGATTGTGGGGCACCACACAGCCTCACATTAAGGAAAGTTTCCAGAGCAGCCTCCTTCCCTAGACACATCTGATCTAACTCAGGTGTTGAGATCAGACAGGGCATTATCACTACATACAAGATGTGTGGCAGAGAGAAGGAAGGACCTGGCCTGAGGTGTCCTTTGGCACAGCTCAGGATGCCTACAAACCACCTCAAGTTGGGGATGGATGGGACTGAGAAGGGAAAAGCCTGCCCTATGGTTGATGCTGGTCTCCAACTCGCTGGCTATGATGGGCTTTTTGAGGTCAGAAGACGAGAAATAAGTAGCAGGGATTGACTCACTGTGGGGCAGTGGTTTGGTCCCCTTTGGAGATTCCATGGGCCCTCTTCTCCCAACACAGTGTAGTGCTTCATTGATACAAGCTCTCCTTGGAGATCTGACTCTTGTGGTTTGTTCTGGGGGCTTAAGGTCTCACACCACCCACCACTCCACCATACAAACCAGCCGAGGAGGACCTGTACAAGCCAGACATCCCCCAGGAGGCAGGGAAGGAGGATACCACCATCTCCAGCCCCGGGCTCACACCAGATATGGCAGCTCCCCGAAAACCCCTGAAGAAGCATCCTGAGAGGACAGAGCTGTTTGCACACCTGAGCCGAGCTGCCACACGCCCAGCTCTTCCGGAGCAGCAGGGAATGCTGAAACGGCCCTTCTCACGCTCCTTTGGGGACCATGACTACTGCCAGGTCATGAAGCCTGAGGCCACTCTCCAGAGGAAGGTGCTCAAGTCCTGGGAGCCCCCTAGCCAGGTGGAGAATGAACACAAGAGGAGAGTCCCGGATGCACATTACCAGGGGCTGGACCTCAGCGGCAAGGAGGCGACCAGTGAGATCTCGTGGAAGGATGGCATCAAACAGCTGAGAGACCAGGAGATAAGAGCCAGCTTAACCAAGCACTTTGGCTTTCTGGACAGTGCTCTCGATGATGAGGACATGGCCTTCTGCAAGACCCCTGAATATGACACTGTCTTTGATGACAGCTGCAGTGAGAGTGGCTCTCCAGTGGAAGGGGAGGAGGAGGAGGAGGAAGAAGAGGAGGAGGAAGAACACTGCGATAGTCCACTGAACACCAAGCTCTGCCTACGGAGAAACCCACTGTCCAGGACCAGTTTGCACTACTGTTCTCGGAGCAGATCCAGCTCGGGGTCTTCCTGCTGCCGGTCCCGATCTCCAACAAGCAGACGCACCTTCAGGTATGGATGGGTGGTGACAGGGGATCGGTGGCTCTCAGCAGCAGGTCTCTGGCAGGCGGACAGGTACAGCCTGCTAATGAGAGAGATGCAGGACAGAGCACTTGACTGAGCTCTCTGTCCCAGCTCTGACATGAACTCTGCATGCAACTGTCCCTCATAAAATCCCTGAAGTGGGGTAAATAAGGGCTGACCCTTCATTATCCTTTTTGATGCAAAAACTACAGGCTACTAAATGGAACTAGGAGGGGGCAGGTTCAAACCAAGCACAGACAGGCGGTTCATCACACAACCTGCATGCATCTGCAGAGCTCCTTTCTTCAGGAAGCTGAGGATGCTAAAAATTGGCCCAGGATCAGGGGGAGGCTAAATCAGCATAAACAGGAAGCCTGCCAAGAGATGAGAAGTGTACTGTGAATGGCTGAATACACAGAAGCCAGTGCAAGAGCTACAGGCAGAAGCATCTGAGGCAGTTGTTGCCCCATGATTTCTTAGAATCCTGCTTTTGGTCACTATTTGAGACAATGCTGGGCCCTCAGCCTGACCCAGCGTGGTGGCTCTTCTGGTCCTCACAGATCTGAAGAGATCAATGCTTCCTTGAAGGAGTCTTGGATACCCCTGCTTTTGGCATTAGCCCTGGGGCAGCATTGCTTAGGATTTCCTGTGCACGCTGGCTAGCATGAGCCATGGTCCAAGCTCTAGCCAAAGATACTGCATGACAGCACAGGCTGTCTCTAGTCTTTTAGCCCAAGTAATAAGAATACTAGTTAATTAAAAAAAACATTAAAATAATTGCTAGTACATCAGCAACTGCTGAAAACATCTGCCATGGCCAGAGAAAGCAACCTCTTAGCGAAATACCATATGTTTCCACAGTGCTGGGAGCACACAGGGCATGGGCAGAGGATGGAGCAGTTCCTGGGAAAGTGCAAAGCCTGGTTACAGAGGCCCTCCAGTACCTGTAAAGATTTCCCAGTGACTTCAGCGTCAGAGCAGGTGCAAGAGAAAGTGGCCTGACTCAGAAAAGCATAATGTTTTCTCGATCATCCCCATCTGACTCTCTTTACCTGCCTGTGTTTCCCAAGCTCCTGCTTGCCTCTGCAGAATTTAATGTGCCTCGGTTTCCCTCAGATGTTTGAAGCTTTCCCTGCAGGATCCTCTTCTGGGGCTGAATTCCTCTCTGTTGTTTCACAGATGTGAAAACAGTGAGCAGTGTCAAGGTGGCAATATGAACCAGGGCCAGATGGAGAAGAGAAGAGAAAAGGCCATTGTAAGTGACCTGTGGGCACCTCGCTGAATGGGACGGAAGAGGCCCAACTTCCAGGGGCAGCAGACAGCTTCCTCCTGCTGACACCTGCGTCAGCACTGGAAAAAGCAATTCACAGGCCCCAATTCATCTCTTGCTCCAGAAAAGAGATGGTGGAGCACATATTAGTCCTGGCTTCAGCATCCCTTGGTGCAAGGCCAGTGTTAAATCAGGACATGGGGAGGGGAAACCTAAAGTAAAACAGAAGCAATTGGAAATTGGCAATACACAGAGTCCTTGGCACAGAACTGTCCAGAGCATCCTACGTCAGTGCTTCCACGCACTTGGAATTGGCAATTAGGGTGGTGAACGAGGGGAATCCCTGAAATTACTAAGCCATTACTGACGAAAGCCTCGCTGCAGAGAGAGAGCAGCAGAGGCACGTGGCAGCACTCTGTGTGTGTGTGAGTGAGTGGTGTCTGTGTGTGCAGGACAGTAATGTATTGTTCCTCTGTGCTGCTGTACACATACACACACATGGACATTCACACACACCCTTCTGGCATTTTTCCCTGCATCACAATTGAATTTTATCCCAAGAAATTCTCAAGAGCAAGATTTCCTGGCAACTTAACGCAGGAAAAGCTAGAGAAGCTGCAGGAGAAATGTGAAAGGGAATAAAGGCTGTGTGGTGGCTTCAGGCTGGCTGAAACCTTGTCTAAAGAGACGTGGCATATGGCTATGCCCTGCAGTAGCGGTTCCCTGTGAGCGACACCTGAACTAGCTGTGAATTGGTGCATCTCAGCACTGTGCATCTCGGAAATGACATACTGGGCTAGAGCAGGGCTGAGCCTGCACGTGGCAGAGCCCTGCTGAAGTCTGATTTCCAGAGCGGGTGCGGTGCTGCATCACGAGGGCGGGTGGGCTCCTTGGAGCTTCGCATTTCCATCATCCATGTGCAAAGGCAGAGGTCGGGGTCAGGAAGGGGGCCTAAAACATTTGGCTTGTGTTTACCAGGGCGAAGGCCGGGTGGTGTATATCAGAAACCTCTCCAGCAACATGAGCTCCAGCGAACTGAAGAAGCGCTTTGAAGTGTTTGGGGAAATTGTGGAGTGTCAGGTCCTCTCCAGGACTAACAGGTGGGTTCTGGGGAGCCCGTAAAACTTGGGGTGGCTGTGTGTCTGCCCTCTTCCCCTTGGGATGCGGCAGCAAAGGGCAACCTCTAGCTCCTGGGAGCAATATCCTGGCAGCTGCTTCCAGACTTTGCATGCTCATCTGTGCACCCAGCGGCAGTGTGTGAAGCCGGTGGGCTGCTAACATTGTGTGAGTGGGATGAAATGCTCTGGACAGGTCCAAACCCGGAGGCCCTCAGTGACTCAAACTGGGCTGCACCCTCCTCTCAGCACTTTGAGAGAGGAGGCTCAGCGCATCCCTCTTCCTGGGACTGCCCTAAGCACTACGGGTGGCCCTGCACAGGGAGAGCATGGAGGAGCTGGCTGGCGCAAGGTTTGAGGAGGCACGCTGTCAAGAGACGAGGGACTGTGGGGTCTGTCGCATCTTGAATTCTTTCTCTGGTTGCTCAGGGGGGATAAATATGGCTTCATCACCTACCGGTATTCAGAGCATGCCGCCTTATCTCTGAAGAATGGCTCCTCGCTAAGGAAGAGGAATGAGCCTTCGTTCCAGCTCAGTTCTGGTGGCCTCGGGCACTTCTTCTGGACCAGATATGCTGACCTGGGTAAGAAAGCAAGAGCTGATTTGTCAACAGTGTCTTGTTTATCAGTGCAGAGCTGTAGTGGCAGGTTGTACTTTTGAACACTTATCATGCAGGATCCCAAACTTCTTTAGAAACTGTAATTAATGCCCACCTGCTCCCATATAATTCATGTAGTTGTTCTTAGTTTCCAAAGCCTTAGAAGCTGAGCTAAGGTATAAAGAAGAAAAGCAACTTGCCTGAGGACCCAGAGTGTGTTGGCTGTAGATATCATCATACCCCAGAACTACTGAGTCTCAACTGAGCCACAGCTCATGCTTCCTCGGCTGTGTTTCTTCAAGGGTTTGGACATTTTCCAGCAGAGAACTCTCTTTCTAGTTGTTGGAGAAAGTAGTCCTTAGCCCAAGACTTGATGTGGGTTGTTTATTGCTCCGTAGGACAGATTCACCACACTGGATAGGTCCTTTTCACTCAGAATGACTATGCGTAGATGTGCTGTAGTTGCATTAACTCTTTCTGTGCTGTATTGATCTGGGTAAGCGCACACACGGTTTTCACCGAATCCCCTGCATCATTCAGTAAAAAACTCAGCCAGGATCTCGTTTTACCTGCTCATTCAGCAAGTGATAGGGCCTTATGTAAAGCAGAGGAGCAAAACTTCTGCTAGTCCTGAAAGAGCAATGTGATCTAGGCTTTGCTTAGTCCTTGTTATCATGATCTTCAGTTGTTCCACAAACACCATGCATTTATTTTTATATCCTTTGCAGGAGGTGAAGTAATTCTGTTTTCCCACTTCATGGATGAGATACCAAGGCCCAGAAAATAAAGCTATAAGACTTGACTTAGCTCAATGTCCGTTCTGACACCAATACTGCCTGATCCTTCAATACCTTCTATTTCGTCTGTTCAGAGCAGCTGTCACTTTGGTTTTGGTTGTGGGTGCATTTATTCATCCAAATAAATCCCAGGGTCTCCCATTTGGGGCACTGAGAAATAAGAAACAGATAGTGTTCTGTGATGAAAGCGTTGGCAAATGGTGGTGCAGTGTTACTGGCAGGGAGGTCAAGGATGGCATGTGTCTGCCTTCCTGCTGCAGGAGAGCCCCCTCCAATCCCAGCTCTCCCAGCTCTTCTCTTCCTCATGGGCTGATGGCTGCAAGGACCATAGTTGCTTCCTTGCTGTATAACCTGGCTTATTCTCAAAATCCAATTTGTACTATGTACAGGATGAGATGGAAAAAGCAAAATGAAATTATGCCATTAATGTCTCTGTCAAAAATACACACACACAGGAGTTGAGCTGCCATAAAATAGGCAATGTTATTTCTGGTATTTCCTAAATTTTCTGGGCTTTGTGATGGCACTGTCTATTTAACTTCTGATATGAGAGATGAGGGAACACTACAGCAGACTCCAACACTTTTTACAAACCTACCTAGATAATATGAAAACTGACATTTTTCAGAGGCTCAGAACTCATCTGCATCTGGCCAGATTTTTGTGATCCTGAGAACAGGTGCTGATGTGTGGCTTGCAGTGCTGGGCAGTGCTAGAGCCTGACTGCCAAACAGCTGTTTGCGTCTTTCAAATGGGGGAGAAACAGCACTTTTTTCCGCTTTAGCTCATTCTTGGACGTGAGACTGCACCAAAACTTTCCAAAAAAGAGTCAGAGGCAGACATCCTACTTGCAAAAATCTCATTTAGGTGGTTAACACTAAAGTTATAATCAGCTGAAAGCACAGTGTACTATAGCTGGGAACATGGGGAAGCTGTAACTTGAGGGTTTGCTCAGAGCCTGGAGTGAAAACCTGCAATTACTCGGAGTGTCCCACTCCCCACACCAGGCAGGAGAGCACCGGTGGGACAGGGCGTCCCAGGCTGCTTCCTGTACCGAGGTCCCCTCTCCCGGAAAGTTTGCTCGGGAACAAGCTTCCGGCTGCTGGGAAGCTGTTTTCTTTGGTAAAGCCGAGCCTGGGGTACAGCTGCCCCAACTGAGCCTCTGTTTTGGGACGGCACAGCTTGGTGGGTACCTGGGCTCCCCCCTTCACAGCGGCTGCCCCAAGGATGGGCCAGCGCTTGTGGCACGAGAGCTGTCCCTGCTCCTGGATATTCTCAGGATGGGGCAGCCCGTCTCCCTTTCACCCTCTCCCAGTGCCCTGAGGTCCCATGATATATAATTCCGGTAATGCAGGAGCACCCAGGAACCCCTCCATGCCTCAGTTTTCCTGTCTGTAGGAGAACAAGTACATTTGTACAAGCTCAAGGCACCAGGAAGCAGCTACCTTTCTCCCGAAAGGTGCCCAGGCTTGCAGAGCCGGGGCGCCAGCCTCCCTGACCCTGCCATGTTGTGTCCCTGCCGTTCCCAGATTGCAGCGCGGAAGAGTCCTCCCCAGCTCCAGTGAAAAGCAAGTACGAGACCATGGATTTTGACAGCTTGCTGCAGGAGGCCCAGCTAAGCCTGCATCGGTAACAGCCTTAACCTTGGAGGAATACCTCAATACCTCAGTCAAGGCACTTCCAATATGTTTACGTTTTCAAAGAAATTATTCAGTCTATGAAAAGCGAGAGAGAGCGAGAGAGAGCGAGAGAGAGCACGCACGCGCGAGAGAGAGACTGCTGTCCCTTTCGATCGATGTTTACATTGAACAAAGCTGCTTCTGTCTGTGAGTCCCCATGGTGTTGATGTCTCACTGCCACACATTAGTCTCCCTGCTTCTGACTGGTTGTTTTAGGGTGAGCCTAGGCGCCCTCCGTCCCCTCGGCCCGTCTCCTGCCCCCGTCTCCCCCGCCCCGTGCTCCCGTTGTGGAGTTGCAGCTGTGTTCACCATAACATTTTTGTCTGTAGTGTGTAATGATGAAATTGTTAATTGTGAATAGAATCAGGATTATAAACTAATTTTTAATAGAAGAAGAAAAAAAGTATATACTTAAAAATGTATTTATGGCTCAGATGTACTGTAATTCAGATTTATTGTACCGCTTCCTTGATTTTTAACTATGCACTGTAATGAGGCACTTGCCACTGAGCAAATGGGGAGTCAGAGCAGAATCACAGAGCCAGTGTTCGCCCTTTGGTCGCGGAGGCACCCGCCCTCCCCGCCAGTGAACCAGGGTGCTCTGCGGTCGGGTTGGGGTCTCCCACTTTGCTGTCAAGCCATTCTTCTCGCCCGTGCGGCTGGAGCCCTGAGCCCCAGCTCTGCCCACTTGTGGGAACCCGATGCCGAGCTCAGTCCTGGGGCGCGAGAAGGTTAGAGGGGTCGGGAGCAGCCGGCCTGGTGCCCTTCGTGCCGTACAGCAGTGCAGGTTGGTAGGTGGGAAGGAAAGGAGCGGTGAAGGATGCAGCAGTAAAATACTACCAAAGTGGGCACGTGGGCTCGATGCCCACGAGCCGTCACTGCCCCAGCGAGGCAGCTGCCTTTGGGTCAGGAGAGAGAGGCCCACAGGGAGTCACCCCAGCAGCCTGAGCCCACAGCGAGCATGGTCCTGCCTGCATGGCCTGGTGGGACCTGCTGGTCTTGCTGCGGGCAGAGGCGCCTCTGCCCGCAGGGTCTGTGCAACATAACTAGCTTCTCTCCAGTCCCTCTGGTGGCTGGGAACCAGCTGGGGCAGAGCAGCTCGCTCACAGCTCGCTTCCACCGACTGCAGAGCAACTGGGGCACGAATATCCTTCTGTTCATCTCCGCCTGGCAGCAAGCCCAAAATCCACATGCGCAGCGACAGGGGAGGGGACACGGCAGCTAAGCTGAAGAGCTCTGCCCCTTCCAACACGCTGCCCTTTCTCTGACTGGTATCTAAAAGCCATACACTATCCCAGCACCAGGTTGGCAACCAGAATCCTTCCCCCTACCCATCTTGGCCCATCCTCTGCCGTCCTCTCTGTCTCCCTAGCCAAGGCTCATGTCTAGCAGTGCGAAGGAAGCGTCGCAGCTTTGCAGTGTGTTCGTGGCTCCTGCCTGGCCTGCCTGCTGGCCAGCACTAACCTGCTCTGCCTCTCGCTGAGGGCTGGCAAGGCCTTCTGGCAATGCTGGATTTAAGGCATGCTAAAGCGGCATCCCCATGAAATTTGCTTGCAAACTTGCCCTCCATCTCTGGGAGAGCTGGGAGGGAAAAGACCCCCCTACTGGTTGGAGGAAACCCAACCAAGAGCAGACCAGAAACACCATTTCCCAGGAGGATGAGGAAATCCTGCTGACTCCTCAAGCCATCTCCATAGTTTCCATTTGCTTTCCAGACACAGAGACCACTAGGGATTCAGCCATCCTATGTAGATAGAATATTATAGCCTTAACTCTGCCAATAGATAGATTAGAGTCTTCTGGGGTCTCCCCTATACATGACTTAGGGTTTTTATTTTCATTTCCGTAGTGGGGATATTATTTCATCTTACAGGGAGTATGACCAAAGTCTCCACAACTGCATGAGATTCAGTTTCAAGAATGTAATCCTGCTGATGTGGTCCTTTGCTCTATGGACTTATTTGCACCACTTACAGCATAAGATAATCTTTAGCAGGAGAAAGAATACCAGAAGCAATGATACCAGCACAACTACCTGGTTATTTCTCCCTTTTGTGGAACCCATGGTTCTGAAAACGACCAGCTAGGTGGTGTAACGTCCCACGGGCTTCGTGGTGATTCGAACTGCAGTTCCCGAATCTCATCACCAGTGATAATCGCTGTCAGTTGGTAGTCCTTGTGCCGTTTCAGTCTCAGCCCAGAGTAGCAGCAAGGTTTGACACCTCTTCTGTAAAACAGCCACAGGCTCTCCCCCACTCCTCATCCCAACCTAGCACACACAAGTAACTCTGGCCGAGACTGAGCATCTGCTATTGGCAATTGCCTCATTGTAGCTTTGCCTTTTTCTGTCCTAGTATTTCCTCACAACAATGATGTTTACATGTGATTGCTATAAAGCTTATGTAGAATGTATATAGCGACACATTTAGGGTGGGTAGTACTGTCCTGTGCTGTGCTGATGTTTTTCAGAAAACGATCAATCAAAAAAAAAAAAAAAAAAAACCACTAAGTGGAATTCTTCCATCTCCTTGCTCAGTCCAAGGCCGGATCACAGCCCATGGAGACGGGCTTGGTCCCAGATGGAGAATGCATCAAATGTGACGGACGTGAAAGGGTTGAATGCAGCAGCTGGGGAGGCCTTTCCAGAGCCCGGCAGGAGCCTCCTCCTGTGTGAATCACTCAGTTGCTTCACAAGCATTGATTTCCATGTATGTAGAGTTAAAATTTCACACTGTTTTCCCAAGGCTGGACTTCCTGTGTCAGCCAGCAGCCAACGACCTTTGCAGAGCTTCTGCGCTTCGAGTAAGGATCTCCTGAGGAGAAAGGAAGATCTTGTAACGCACAGAGCCCATCAGTACTGCAGTCGTAGGATAGGAAGAGATGCAATAAGTGGTCTTCGTGTTGCCTGAAGCCTATAAACGGGGGGTAGGGTTTTTTCTTTTTCTTTTCTTAATGTGGATGGCTTATTTTCCCTCCTCCCTTGAGCAATTTCTTCTGGACTTTCGCAATACGCACAGAGGTGCAGGAAATGCACTCACGTCTGCGGCAGGAGCTGGGTGCCGACGCACCCCTCTGCCGCTGCTCACGGCTCCGGCCGCCGCGGCTTGTCCTTGCTGAATGTAAAAGCAGAGGGGCCGAGGCTCACAGTCCCTGCTGGTCAGCCCCAGGGGCTGCCCGCGACTTTAAATGCTCAGTGAGGGTGGAGGATGTTCAACTTGAGAAGCACAGGCGTGAATATCTACTAGGTTTAGAATCACTCACGCAAGGTTTGTGGTGAAAAATAAATTTCCACTTCGTTTTTTTTTTTTTTTTTTTTGGTTTTGTTTTAAATATAAAGGTTTCTTTAGCTCACAGTGCTCTAGTCTGCAAAGGGGTGTTGCAAGAGGGTTTTGGCGCAAGGTGCGGATGGTAGTTTCCTCTGTTAATGGACTACGATCCTGTTTCGGATCCTACAGAGGACGCAGGGGCAGGCACGAAACTCCCACTGCAAGGAGGTGCCCCGATGCTCAGGGAGAGGAGACCCGCGCTGCCGGGCAGCCAAAGGCACGCAGCACTTTGCGGGCCCCCGATCCTGGTCCGCGGGGCCGGGGCGGGTGCCCGCGGCGAGGGGCACTGCCGCCAGAGGAGTAGCTTTAAGCGCCACCGAGCCCGGCCCCGGGCGCCGAGCGGGAGCCCGGCGGCTCCGTCTCCCGCGCCCCTGGGAGGGGTGCGCGCTGAGGCCGCCGCAGCTCGCTGCACGTGGGCCGTGTGCCGCGGCGCCAGCGGCCCCGACGGGGACGGGGCTCCGCCGGCCTTCGACGGGGCACAGCCCACGCCTGCCAGGCCGGGGCATGCTGCCAGGAAAAGGGGTCTCTCGGAGACAAGATGGGAGCAAAAGGGTATATTACAGTATGGCAATAAGTAAGGAGCAGATTTATTTTTTAAAAAATACCTAACTATAGAATGTCCCCTGATAGTTTCCTTGAAGTACTGCGGGGAAATGCTAAATGTGAAGAATTTAGTGGTGAAACGCCCTTCCACTTTTTTGCACAGATTTGCCCCGTGCAGTGTCAGTGTTTCAGGGTGGGATACACATTTTTGGCTTGGAATCTAGTGGATTCCTGGGACTCCTGAAAGGAGTAAATGTTTCTGAATGTCTGGGCTGAATGCAGAGGACAATCCAGGGTTTTAAGTTTGATGTTGCCCCGAAAAAAGGTTTCTCCCGATCCCTGCCCCATGCAGCTTTCTGAGTTGTGTGTCTTCCTTAAAGAAGCAGCAGCTCAGTCACTAGGTTACAGTTTGGCTGATTTCAGCACTGGTACATGCCAAGGAACATTACAGACCAGCACTTTTATTTTTTTATGCTCATTTTTTCCCTTTCTTTTTGGAAGTATGCTGAATACTGAAACACATCGTTATGCGTAGCTGAGCCTTGAAACCCTTTCTGTTCTAAGCATCTTTTAGTCCCTCCCTGACAATCTCAAGCAATACAGAACCAAATAAAGCCTTCTTCTGGGTTCCATTCCTCTTCCTTCATCAGTTCTGGAATCAGGTAGTCGCTTAGGAAGTCTGGTTGTTACACACCAGGTGGCACTGAAAGGGGCATTATTTATCAGAGCACCAAACTGAGTTAAATACTAAGGGGGGAGGGAGTGTGTGTACGCACGCAAGAAAGAGAGGAAGATTAAATTGATGCATTTCTTGAGAAAGGTGTAAGAATTTCACCTAAAAAGGGGCACATCTGCTTTGTTATTTATAATAAAAGCTAAATTCTTCTTCTTCTTCTTTTTTTTTTTTTTGAATAAAAGGACACTGCTAATAGGGGCCAATTCTGCCTCCCTTCCTCATGCTGAGTAAGTACTACTTAACTCTGTGATTTTCTATTTGCAGAGTAAGTAAAACTAGCAGAATTGATCCCTCTGTGATTAGGAATCAAGGTTTTAGTCTGATTTTTTTTTTAATCGGTAATGGTTTTTTATATTTCACTTAATTTTTTTTCCCCCAGTTCCGTTCCGTTGTGTCCTTATTTATGTAATATACTTTAACCTTAAAAGACGGCATGGATTCTTATGCCTTTCCTTTATTATTATTGTTATTATTTTTAAAAAGAGATTTATTTCTAGTGTGATTTAACTGTCTACCTTCTAAAACAAGAGAACGTTTTCTTGTATTTTTACATTGTCAGATTCTATAGTTTCATAGATAATTTAACCAAATCGCTCAATGTATTATCTATATCTATCCAGTGGGTATAAAAGTTCTATTTTAAATTGTGTAAATACTTCAGAACTGGCTTCTTTTTTCAGACTCCCCCTGCCGCGGAGTTACTTGTTTACATCACAAAGACTGTAGAATCTCTACGCTCATGTACTGTAAATAGTGAAGTGATCTGCCTATAAATAAACTATAACATATATACTATAAAGTGGAAAAAAAAAAAGCAACAAGTCTGTGCTGGTAATACTTCAGTTTACTGGTGCACACTGAATTCGGGGAGGAGGTGTTTCGCGACCCACAAAGTGCTTTCCGCCGCCCGCCGGCTTGCCGCGGGAGCAGCCGGGGCGGACGGTGCGGGCAGCGCCGGGCACCGCGCCGGCAGCAGGCAGGGCCGCGCGCCCGGCGCTGGGCACCGCGGCGCCTCCCCGGCTCGTCCCCTTCGGAGCCTCCGCCTTGCCCGCGCCCCGCGCCGCAGCCGCGCCGCTGCCGCCTGCACGGTTGCGGTGCAGGAAAGCCCTGTGTGCTACTATTTTACGTGCGACTTTTTTCGGTTAAATACAAGTATTCACTGTTTTAAGCTAAGTGTGCAGGAAAAGCCTCGGTTTGATATCCTGGGCTTTGGGAAGCCCATGCAGAATGAGCAGCTGGCCCTCCGCGAAGAAATCCCCTGGCCCATGCTCGCCTCCGACGGACACTGGCCACCCTGCGGGGCGACTGCTTTTCCTGCAGGCTCGGACCAGCAGCAGGAGAGGCTCCAGCTGCCCCGGAAACTTCAGCGGGAATTGCTCCAGGCCTGGGTGCTGGCTAATGGAAAGAAAATCAGCCTGTCCTGAAACACCGTTCTTCTCCCTTTGCAGTAAACGCTAGCGGTGTAAGTTCAGTATCTAGCTTTATGTCGTGACTCCGGATTCATAATGATTGGGGTCAGTGTGCACGGAAGGAGCCTGAGGGAGGAGGCCAGTGCGACAGCTGGAGCTCCTGGAATGTGCTTGCGTGGGAATAACAGGCTGTAACAAAGCAAAGGGCTGGATCGCAAGAAAAAATTGCAACTGCATGGAAAAGTCCCCAGGTGGTGATGTGGCTTAAGAGCACCAGTCTTTGAAGGTATTTATGTAGTCCCCAACACAACACCAGGAGAAGGGTCTCCAGGGATCCATCTTGCTGTCAGCAAGAGACAGCTGAGATGAGCTAACACCCATTTTCCAGTGTATCCTGTCCCCAGTAGCCATATGAACAGAGTCTAGACTCTTGGAAGAAATGATACTTAAAGCACCTGCAGTCAACAAGTGCTGTGTGGCAGCACAGCCAGGAAGCTGGAGCAAGTGCCTGTGCCCAGCTGTGCCTGGGGGGATTCTGGAGGTCAGTGGCATTGCACGGAATATATCCAGAATTTATTCGGAGATGCCACCAGGTGGGAGTGCCTCAGTGGCCCTAATTGAGGTGACCCGTAACACGCTGAGATGTCCCTGCCGTTTTATTCTGCTGATTTATACTGATTTAGCCAGCCCTCCTAGAACAGTAGCTTTCAGATAACAGAGCCGGAGAGCACATGGCCGTCCCAGCGGTGGGGGCCTGCCAGTGCCTCGAGGCAAGGCTGGCAGTGGGCTCAGCCAGCACGCGAGTAGTAGGTGATGGCTCTCCTGCACAGCACAGCCTGCAGGAGACCCCAGCCCGGGAGTCCCCTGCCCCCTTGACAACCTTTCTGCATCTCTTGCCCAAAAGCCACAAGTCAAAACTCTCCTCCAAACCCAAAGCTGTTCTACTTCTCCCTGGGATTGAGGCACCATGAATGGAGCATGAGTGGGAAGCCAATTTCCCTGCTGTTTTCCAATCTGGAGACCGAAAAAGGGCTTCAGGGCCACCGAAGAAATGTTTTTCTAAGATTTGGTAGGGCACAGTTACGTTGCCAGTGGCACAACAGATTACAACATGAAATGCAAGGACAAAATCCAGGAAGGCAGCAACAGCCGCAGCTGGATGCTCAGCGCCGTGTCGGCGGGTACGCAGGCAGGAGGAGATGGAGGCAAGGCTGCGGGAGTGAGGGCTGGCAGAGGCCAGGGCTGCCCCACGGGAAGACGTGTGCTGGCCCGGCAGCATGGTGCAGGTGGGTGCACGGGGGAAAAGGGGGCTGTAGTGAAGGTCGGGGCAGCAGTTAAAGACGATCCTTTCTGGTGTGACCCAAATCACCAGACATTTCATTTGCAGGGAGCTTCACAGAAAATAAAGGACTATTGCCATTTCTTGACTGTTATCTGTCCATCTGGTAAGCAGATCTAAAGCCTGAAAAGGAGCTGTTTATGAATACTTCACTAAATCAATCTAGCAGATCAATTAATCCCAACAATTCCATCAATTTCAGGGGGGAAAAAAAAGAAAAAGGGAAGACAGTTCTTCATGATGGCATAAATTTCTCTCTGGCCAAACATCCTCCTTTCACCCACCCGGTTGCTGCTTTTGCTGTAGCTTCTACGGCTCCTCTCCCCCTTCATCTGCTGACAGAGGAGCAGAGGTAGCCTCCTCTCCTGCGCCGGGGAAGCAATGCATTCCTGTTACTGGAGGAAAAGAGAAGTCAATAACTGGCTTTTGTGAATAGGAACAACTTTTGCTGCTGACCTTGGCTGGCTGGTGTCTCTGGTGCTGGGTGTCCCTGCTCTGGCACCAACCACAAAGGCTCCCTGCCAGGGGAGGAGAGCCGGCTCCTGGCCCAGGTGAATGGGCAGCAGCAGAGCCCACATCTGCCAGGCTTGGCCAGGCCAGCTGGCACCGCAGCTGCCCCAGACTCCACCAGTTCGGTGGTTTTCAACCTTCCCCGTGGGCAAGGACATGCAGAAAGCTCTGTAAGTGGATGGGGACATGCAGGATGGACTAACTGGGCAGCAAGTTAGTGGCAATGCCTGGAAATGCCACACCACTGTGAGCGAACAGCTCATGCACCCAAATACTCTCTCATGGAGGGAAGGATCTACAGGCAGGTGTGGCTCTTCTGGGAACATGCCTTTCTTCTAAGAAGGAACAGCTTCAGCACCTTCTAAATGTCCAATCTTAAACAGTGTCCAGCAAGCAGCTCCTCTCTTGTAAAGCTTTATCTCTTCTGATTTAGAGCCAAGAAAGAAAAGCCTAATGTAGCTTAACAAACCTGTGACTTGAAGATGCTTTTGGTGTTGCCTTGTTGAACAAGCCAGATTTGCTGGAGTGGATTCAGAACTGCCAAAAGGAAGGTGTGAATGAATGCAGGTGCTAGGAGCAAAGTGTTCCTACCTGAAGAGGAGGATGCAGAGCATTATTAGGACAGAAGGAAAGGAGAAACTATCACGGAGTGGAAGCTAAAAGAGAGTAGTCCCTTTGCCTAACAAGAGGAAGACTGAGAAGGAACAAATATTACTGAAGCTGAAGGGCAGCACTGTCATTATCACAACTGGGCCGAAGCCAGCCACGGACAGAGCTAGGCTGGATATTAGGAGATGCTGCTAGCCAGTAAAGCTGTGAAGTGGGAGCTTCCCAGTACGATCACAGGCAAGACATCTAAGGAACTTCAAACTAGAGCTCTTTTGGCATATACAAAAGTTAGCATGCAATGAGAGAAAGGGTTGGGCTTGCTAACTAACCCAAGAGGTCCCTGCTAGACCTGTGTTCCCATCATTACTTCCAGAGATTCTTCTTTAGCAAATAAAGATGCATTAGCCTGTGTTGCAGTGTAACACCTCTGCTCTCCTATGTGAACAGCTTTTTTAAAAGATACCTGAGTTGGTACAGATACACACTTGGATGTCTCATTCTCCAAATCAGATTTTCCAAAAAAAAAAAATTTACAGTGTATGTATGGTCTCTGTCTCAACCAGTTCTTGTCCTTCTCTGACAGGCTCTCCCATCTCTCTTCACCAGGCTGCTCTGCTAAAGAAGCAGCCTCTGAGGGCCAGTATTGTGCATGCTCTAAAAGTTACTATTGTCTCAAACTTATTATCATCCATAAGTCAGGGGTGCTGCCAAATCCCACTCTTGCTTCTTGGGATTTATTTCACTGTTCGTCTCTGAGAAGCTGTCCTGGGCTGACCTTTTAGTTTCAATTTATATCAGTGCCTCAGGCGTAGACATCCAGTACCTAATCCTTCCTTCGGCTTTGTCAGACAAACTGCTATCTCTGTGCTGGGAAATACATGAGGACTCCTTTGGCAGGAAAGCACAGCCCTGTGCTATAAACAGACTTCAGGAACTCCTTGTTTTTCAGACATTGATTTTAGCTTCTGTGTGACACAGGTTCCAGTCAGGGAGGACTCTGGAGGCCTCGGCTGCTTGGTATATGCACAGACCAGAAGCGTCACGTAGAATAGTGTATGCATTTGCCTGCTCTCAGCATACATCAACCCCTGCTTGCTGTCTGGGTCTGACAGGTGTCTTTGCAGGGACAAATGGTTAAAAGGTTTGGTTTCCTTGCTTTCTGCCAGCTCTATGGACCTCTCTGCCTGCCTGCGCAGCTATGCTGATCTGTGTCCTCAGCAACTGCTTGGCTTGCCTGGAAGCAATTCTTCACAGCTTTCATCAGTATTTACCTCTTCCTTCTAAGCTTTGCTTCTCCCTCCATAAGGCACCTGCAGCTTCTGCCTTCTGTGTTTGCTGTGCTGCTTTAAATGCCAGTGGGGAATGTTCTCTAGGTGCAGCTCATTTTCTGTCCTGCAACCTGTGTTCCCTCTTTTTTCTCCCTCAGACCTTGGTTGGATACATTTTAATTTTTAATTCACAGTCTCTACATCCAAGTACCTTTTCAAACTCAGCCTTGGATCCCTCGTGCTTCTCAGCAGCCTCCTGCAGGTAAGAAGATAACTTCCTCTTGCTGCCTGCTTTCTAGCACTAATCCTACTCCTCAAAGTCCTACCACATTGCTGAGTTTGAGTGAAGATTTCTACCTCCTTATGTTTGCGTGGTCTTGCTGCCTGCATTACACAGTGAGCTACAGTCAAGGTTGGCTGAATAGGTCCTTTAACTATCGCTACAACATGAGGGAAGTTGATCCAACTGTTGTGCCAGGTCAGTTAGGAATAAATGAGCCAACTGGTGTCTGCAGAGACCTTGGTTCATATGTCATTTAACACCCCTATTTGACTGCACTTACAAACCCTGCTCAGCCCCTGTTGACCAGAGGAAGTTGAGAATGGAGCTGCTAGTGATGCTACCTGCAAGCCTGTTGTTCAGAGGCGCAATGCCCAAAGGACTCAGCTTGGCATCGTTTCAGCAGGCAGCTGCAATTGGTAAGGTGCTTTAGCTGGTCACTGACTTTCAGAAGGTAGCTGGCTCCATCTGCAGAAGTGGTGGGGCTCTCCACTTCTCCCCTTTTCTAAGCATCTCTGCTTCTTTTTCAGTTTGATATCTACAAGGACCCCACGTCTTTGAGCTGGGGCCACAAGTTGTGCCAGGAGCACATTGAGGAGGGGTTGGTCTCTGCCAGCGGAAGCATGGGATATGTACCCCTGCCAGCACAGCCCCAGGTACATGTTGCACCATGCCAACTCCCCGCCCAGGTCCCAGAGTGCAGAAGGACAAATAAACATCAAAGCAGGAGGATGGGATCGCCTGCTGCTTCTGCCTAACACATCTTTGTCGTACTGCATCAATCCTCTGAGCATATCTGAAGAAGCACACCACCAACACTCCCCACACAGGCTGCCTCTCAGTGGATGCTAGCTGCTCCCACAGAAAAGGAAGCTTTCTTTTTCCTTTTCCAAGGACCAAGAGGTGCCATATGGTTTGTGTTAGGACAACCCAATTGTGCTGTTTTGCTGACTAGCTGAAAGGCCACCACCTCACTACTCTGGAGATCTAGAGGAGAGACATCCAAAAGCTAGACTGAAAATGTTGCCCAGCCAGTTGTGTGCTCTGCTACAGAGGGTGGTCTGCAAAAGGACAGCCTCTTGGATAGCCTTGGGCAAGGCATACAGCACTGCCGCTCATGCTTGTGGCGCTGCCAGCAAAATCCCTTCAACACCCCTGCAATCGTGCAGTTGCCTCTGGCTGCTGGACAGAGGCTGACCGCCAAAGAAACTGCTGATGGCCAGGGAGGGCAGGGAGACCTCAATGATGTACGGGGCAGGGCTGGCATCTGGCTCAGCTCTGCTCACACGAGCCGCCTGCACTGCAAACATATCTGAAGATTTTAGAGACATTGAAAGAAGCAGCTCTGAAAAGATGTGGACAAAAAATAATAATAAAATGAAGAGGCTTCATTGCAACATTTGTAAGGAGGGGAGGAAGGGATGGAGGTGTTAACGGAGATTTCAGCTGGCAGTATTTCTTTGGGTTGCAGGATTTTGTGACCAAGAAAAAAAAAAAATCAATTTTCAGCCAAAAACTCCAGCTTTTGGGTTTTCAGCGTCAGTTCTGATTTGAACCAGGTGTTCTCATTTTTAAAAATCCCAGATTAAAAAAAAAAAAAAAAAAGAAAAGAAAGTCCTCCTTTTGATTTCCATGTCACAATACTAGCATTAGTAATAGTTACAGCCCTGAACTCTGGGCTTGTCTCATTGTTCTGCTTGTTTGGGGGACAGTTTCTAAGATCCATGAAAATGAGCTGAAAAGCTTTGAAGAATCTGTCCAAAGAGCTCCATTGCCAGCTGGGCCACACACAGGAGCAGATCTTGGAGGGCATCAAGTTCATAAAGGATGAGCCATTTCCCACGATTTTCAAAATAAAGCAGATAATGGAGCAGAGAAGAGTCCTGAGATTTACACTACTTGTAGGAACTGCAGATGCTTGGGCAACAGCAGTTTCTCCTGTTTATTGAGGTAACTGGTGCCTTTCATTGACTAGCATGACACAAAGCCATGGGCCTTCTGAATCGCAATAGCGCTTAAAAAAAATTCTTTTAAAGCAACCTCAGACAAATGAGTTCTCCCTCGAAATATTCTTTGCTTTCAAATGTTTATATATCAGTTTTACAAGACTTTGAAGATTTCCTCTTAAAAGACACGTATGACCTCAAGGTGGGAAAGGAAAAGAAGGGTCGGCTACTGGCATGGAGAGACACTCAAGGTTCATGCGGAGTTAATCAGTAGATTTAATGAAGGTCTTGCACTCCAAACTGCACAGGGAGCCCTGGGAGCCACGCAGGGGGGTCGCTGATGGGAGGCTGCTGGACGCATGGGTTGGACACCCCGGCAGGACTTGCTCTGGGTATCTTAAGGGCCCGTTTTATCTTGACTGTGCTAAGTGTGGGTTGCTACTGGCTATGGAGCAGCTAGACGTTGTTGACGAAAGGGAACAAGCATGCCCGGCCCTGACGGGTTTCGGTCAGGGTGCAGCGAGCGCACTCCTGGGCTGCTATCACGTACTCTGCCAGTCACCCAGCTGCTTGTCAGATCTCCCACAGGTGTTCTCGCTGCAACAGCGATAAAAGGGGACTGCCAACACAGTACAAATTTGCTGAGCTCACCTCTGCCTGGCTGCTGTTCGACAGACTGCAGAGCAGTCAGAAGATCACCTCCTCATCACTTTAATAATAGCAATGATTTTAAAGGGAAACGGTTCACTCTGCATTAACAGACACATGCCCAGGGCCTAATTCTGTCAAAAAGAGAAGACAGATTGCCCCCCATGCTCTTGGTAGCACCCTGAACCACTGAAGATTTAATGCGCTTGTAGGATCTGCTAGAGAAAGGCAAGACGTGGGGTTAGATTTATACCTTGAGCCTGACACCCTATTGTGCTAAAAATCTGCATTTCTATGGGTCTGCAAAATTTCAGCGTCTTGGTCCGTGGACAGGCATAGAAAGGGTTTGGCTCGCTACTGTTAAGTGGGCAAACTCTTGTGTGAAAGCGCTTGTTTTCATCATCATCCCCATTCCTCACTGCAAACAGAAAAATTTCAGTTCCAGGCAGCAACTCAGCTGTCCGAAGAGAAAAGACAACACATGCAACCTACACATGGCAGGAGGTTCTTTCCCTCTGCTCTCCAGTGCAGAGGAAGGAAGGGACACTGTCCAGAGAGCTTCTGCAGTCCTGGGTTTCAGATCATCTTCAAGTTTCCATTCAGGAAACAGAGGTCGTTTTCTTTTGCAGAAATTCAATTTTCTTTGCAAACAATCAAAGCCAAACAGAATTTAAATATTGTTTTATTTTAAAAATATACAGAAAAATATACACATCTGACAACTAAACTGTTGTTTTCTCCATTGTGGCATAAGCCTTGTTCCTGCTACTGAATCTACCCTCACTTCAGGTCTAACTGAGGCGGCTGGAGGAAGGGACAGTGAAGCTGCTACTTTCCACAGACTTGCAGAATCACAGCAGATTATTCAGAGTGGTCTTTATTTGCAGTTTCTGGTAACTACCAACTATCCAAAATCCTGAAGGAAATTAATTTTTCTTCAGTTAAGGGATTAATAAGTTTAATTAATTAAGGTAAATAAACAAGATTCCAGGTTAGTCAGATGGAAGGCACCATGCATGGCGGTGAGGGTGCAACTGGTAGCAGCCAACATGCATTGGTGGCACAACAGTTTGTCAGAGAGCAGCCCATGTCTGCAAGTGGGGCATGGTAAGTGACCACAGCTACGCACAGAGTACATGTGGACTCCTGGCAGTAGAAACCCCTTCTGCAGCCTTCACGGGCTCCAAGTAAGAGATCAGTCAGAGGATTTTTCCTACAAAGTCCTGGCTCTTTGGGTTGAGATGCACACAGCAGCATGGCAGTCAGCTGGTGCCATTAGCACTACAGACAGCCTTTGCAAATGCAAGTTCTGCCCTGTTAGTGGAGGTGGGAAGGGCAATGAAAAGCAGAAGTTTCATCTGGCTTGGGGGAAGCCAGGTACACTGGTATAGTAAGCTAGGTGAGTACTGAATTCACTGTTACTGACATTTGAGACAACTCTGGAAATGAGGATTAGCAATAATGAAGTGCAAAGCCACCAACACCATGGAGGGGAGAAGAATAATGATAAGGGACACAGTGTGGTTAGGAATCAGAATAATACTCTCTAGAGAGCATAGACAATCTCTGAAACATCACTATTCAGTGAGCCAAGGTACTAAGAAAGCATCAGGGAGCTGGTAAGGAGGAACAATCTGAAAACAAGCTTACACTCTGACAGCGGGAATATTCTCCCCATGCTCAGCAGATACACCAAGTCAGACAGGATTGGGAGGTCAGTATCATCTAGGAGGAGATCTGTATGATGAATTCTTGTAAAATAAATATCGCTGCCACAGAGAAGTGACCCTCTGGGCATTTAACCAAGTACAGAATCCTTGCTTGGGTACAGACTCAGGAGTCTTGGTTGGTAAAAGTAATATCTATTTAACAAGTCCTCAGGAGTCCAGGAGCAAAGAGCAACATGATGACACTAGCCTTTGCAAACACTGCAGATAGCAAGATCTGTCACAAGGGTTTCACAGGGAACATTTTTCCATAGGACACTATTATAGACAGCATGCTTCGTGACAAGAGCTTCTCAGAAGGAAGGGGGTGAGAGCCTTAGATTTTGAAGTTCAGCTTATGGACTACCTGGAGAAACAATATTAGGGAAAGAGAAAGGGAAAGCAGACGATGGAAGGGGTGTTCCAGAGATATCTAAATCAAGTCAAAGAAAGCAGCTAAGAACAAAGAGTTAATGTAATTTTCAGCTTCACAGTAGCACTAATTGAGAAGCCACTTTTTCTTCTAACCCATGAGTTTACTCTCTTTTGGAGAAAAAGGAGCAGGTAGATGCCAAGATATCATTGGCCATTACGAATTTTAATATAGAAACTAAATTTAGCTCTCCTTTCCCTTCTGCTGCTCCACTCTCTGTGACATTTTACAGATATTCCTCTACAATATGTTTTTACCCATCTCCTCATGGAGGAGGTAAATCATATTCTCAATTTTTCATCTCTCTGTACATGTATTCTCTTCCTTGTTCCCTTTTAGCATGTTTGTAACAGTGGAGAGGAAACCACAGCAGCAGGGCTGACCTGCCCCGTCATGAGGGCATTCATTGGAGCCCCATGTAGCTGCGCTGTGACCACCGCTGCTGCAAGGAGCATGCCCAGCTACAGCCTGGCATCCATCTCCAGAGCTTCAGGATGCCCTTGGGCCAGACAGCACTCATCAGGAGGAGGAGCATGAAATATAGAGTTAAGAGAAGAGGGAAAGTGGGACAGCAAGAAGGGGTCCGGTGTGATTTCTGCCCGGAGGAGCCCCAGAGCCCCGGTGGCTGAGGCCTGCCTGAACTGTGAGGCCACCCTGTGCCAGGCCCAGTGGGCAAGGACAGCACCATGACCTCCTGCAAGGACCACACTGGTGGCATGCAAGCGCATGGAGCACAGCACCGCTGGAGCGCTGCTGCACGCCCAGTGCCCCAGGACCACAGGTGCCTGTGGGCTGAGGTCTCACTGAGGTGCTGGGAGCAGAGCACGGAGGAAACATCCCATTTCATCTGTGAGGGCTCAGGATGTTTGCTTTTTGCTCCTGGTTTTGTCCCAGATTGCCCATGTGCTTGCCCCTTGAGGGTGTAAATGCCTGTCTTTCCATCATACCGCACCTAACAGAGTGCTTGTGGCCTTACTGTTGCTACTTTCAGTCCACATTGCACTTTCAAACAGGAAAATCAGCCTGAGCTGCAACATGCAAAGAAACTTAAGGACAAAATTACAAAGGAAGATATTGCCAATAAAAATAGCTTTATGTGTTGCTATTACACATAAACAGCCTTCTGCTTGAAAGTATCTTCTATGCTGATAATTCTACGCTGGCATTTGTCCAGCAATAAAATAGTACAGTAATGTTTTTACATATTCATTTGTCTTGAGAGAGTGCAGCAAACAGCTTCTGGGTCTTGCTTAACCCAGCTCCAAAAGATTGCTGGTTTGGGACATGTATGTCTGTCCTATTCTGATACCTACCTCTGGCTGTTTTCAGAGTGCTTTTCTTCAGATTCTGCAGACAGTGCAACTGTCAATGAAAGCTTAGAAATTCTGCTGGGACAAGAGAAGGAAATAAAGGTTTGTTCCTACGTCCCAACTTAGGTGATGGCTGTTTGCTGGTGACTGATGAGATAATGCTTTCTTTATTACTACTTTTATTATGGATCCCAAAGCTTTTCAGTTCCTAGGTGGATTCTCAGATCTTTTCTAGGCTTCTCATTTGAGGCAGGATGATAAATAATTTATTCACTGACTGGGAAATATATTTTCAGTTTCCAAATGGTCTTTGGGCATGAAAGGTGATGTTGATGAGGCCATGCTTCCTGTCTGCTGATTTTCAGCCTTCAATTTGCAGATCCCTAAAATATTTATTGAAAAGATACAGACCATTTTAAGTGATTTCAAGTCTTTTTACAACAAGCTATTCTTTCAGGTTAGTCTGGATCCAAGAGATTGGTAGATATAAGGTTAAAAGTTTGTCCAAAGATTTTTTTTTCTTTTTTCTTTTTTTTTTTTTTTTTTTTTTTTGATCCCAGCATGGAAATACCTACCTGAAAAACACTGAAAGAGCAAGGAGTTTAATGCAGGTATCCAAATCCTAGTTCACTCTGTTTGTACAAAATTAGTACTTGCATTCCTCCATCAGTAGAAATGTTGGGACTAGAAGCCCTGGCCTGGCCTGAAGACTACTCTGACGACAAACCTATTTCTATGTCATCAGTGTCCTTTTAGTGGTAATGTAGCTGCTTTCAAAAAGTGAAGGAGGCTTAGTGTAGGCAGTAAGCACATAAACTGTTTTTTCCTCATCCCTCTTTAAAAGAACAAAAAGCAATGTATCAATAAAAAAATTCAACATAGAATAAGGCTGTATAGTGGCAAACACAGTGTAAGAACTACTACCTTTTCATCTGCCATCTAATACTGGTGCTGGTGAAAGCAGTGAACTGAAGTCTCTAGAGGTGCTGAAATCTCTACAAAGGTAAAGAGATCATATCCCAATTACTGCTGGTAGTGTTTAGTAGTTAACTGCTAGATGTTAGAGAAGGCCAGTTATGTCCCTTGGCCTTGGTCCCTTGGTCACGTGGACATCCTGGTGTATCATATGGAAAGGCACTAGATTACTAATTACTTCTCTCGGCCCAGAAAAGACCAGGTGCTTTTCTGAGTGAAATTATGTGAAATGCAAGATCTGGCCCCTGACAGTTTTGGAGAGGTTTTGTTTGTTTGTTTGTTTGTTTGTTTGGTGGGGTTTTTTTAAGACCACGGAGCAGATGCAGAGGAATCAGCTGGCAAAACTCTTCAAAGAGATACATAGGCATCTTGATGAAGACCAAAAAGAAAGTCCTTGAAAGTCCTCGGTCATAATGAGGAACAACAGCTTTCTCAGATTCAGATGGAGATACAAAAATACAAAGAGAAAGATGCAGCCAGCCACGATATGCAGGAGTTGGAGGCTCTGAGAGGGCAGAGAGAGACAATTCTTTTCATCAAGGTATTTAACAGCATCTCCCTTCCCTGAGATACTCCAATTATTTGGGCTGGCCTTTGTCTGCACTATAGTAATTCTACTTTGAAAATGTCTTTTATAGGTTTTTGAAGCAATTTTAAACAGGTAAGCGCTTCACCAGATGGTCTATTATTGCATTTCACTTCCACTTCTAATGACTAATGCTCTAACGATGCTGGGCTGTTAGCCCATTTTGCACACATTGTAGGCACGCAGCTCTCAGTTTCATGCTGATTGTTCCTTCAGCATGCACATTCTGAACCTGTCTTAACCAGACACCTGGAGAAGCCCAAATATGTTAACTGAAGTCATGCGTGAATCTTAAAATACAATGCGGCTTATTTTTCTGTACCCTCCACATTTGCCCTTGAGACACATTCTGAGGGGAATTCCTGAATATTTAGGTCCCTGTGTGGGTATGCAAAGAGTGGATGAACTCTGATATCCTGAATATTCCTCCATCCTGCTTTCCTGTCTGTGTTGGGCAGATAGACATCTGCAGTGCTTGCACTCTACAGTTGCTTCCTGATGGCCCCGAGAGTGGTAGCCCCATGCTGGAAAGGTGGTGGAAGAGGACATGGTGCTGTTGTGCTGAACCAGCCTGCCCCTCCATGAGTATTCATAAGTGAATGCAGAAAGAGGCAAAAAGTGCCGTATGTATTGCAGACTAGCAGCGGATAAGCTATGAGTCTGCAATATTCATTGCTTTCCTTCTGCTTCATTCTCCTTGTGCCTATCCTGTGCTGTTCCTGCAACATAGCCCATTGCTGTGTGCCTACAGGTCGCCCCATCCTGGCTTATCCTGCAGATCAGGTGCAGCGGTTGCATCTCTGCTGTGATAATCACAGAATCATAGTAAATGGGTAAGGTTGGAAGGGACCTCTGGAGATCACCTAGTTCAACCTCCCTGCTCAAGCAGGGTCACCTACAGCACGTTGCACAGGATCGCATCCAGACAGGTTTTGAATATCTCCAGAGAGGGAGACTCCACAACCTCTCTGGGCAACCTGTGCCAGTGCTCCGTTACTCTCACAGTGAAGAAATTCCTCCTCATATTCAGGCGGAACTTCCTGTGGTTCAATTTCTGCCCATTGCCTCTTGTCCCATCACACGGCACTACTGAAAAGAGCTCGTCCCCATCCCCTTGACACTATCCCTTCAGGTACTTATACACATTGATAAGATCCCCCCCAGCTCTCGCAGCCGTTCCTCGCAGGGCAGATGCTCCAGCCCTCTGATCATCTTCGTAGTCCTACGCTGGACTCTCTCCAGTAGCTCCACGTCTCTCTTGGACTGGGGAGCCCAGAACTGGACACAGTACTTGAGATGAGGCCTCACCAGGACTGAGTAGAGGGGCAGGATCACCTCCCTTGACCTGCTGGCAACACTCTTCCTAATGCTCCCCAGGAGACCATTGGCCTTCCTGGCCACAAGGGCACATTGCTGGCTCATGGTCAACTTGTCATCCACCAGCACTCCCAGGTCTTTCTCTGCACAGCTGATCTCCAGAAGGTCAGCCCCCAGCTTGGACTGCTGCCTAGAGTTATTTTTCCCTAGGTGCAGGACCCTGCACTTGCCCTTGTTGAACCTCATGAGGTTCCTCTCCGCCCAACTCTCCTGCCTGCCCAGGTCTCTCTGAATGGCAGCACAGCCCTCTGGTGTATCAGCCACTCCTCCCAGCTCGGTATCATCAGCAAACTTGCCGAGGAGGCACTCTGCCCCCTTATCCAGGTCACTGATAAACAGTTGAACAGGATGGGAACCAGTACTGAGCCCTGGGGGACGTCACTAGCCATAGGCCTCCAACTAGACTCTGCGCCACCGATGATGACCCTCTGAGCTCTGCCTTTCAGCCAGTTCTCAATCCAGCTCACCATCCACTCATCTAGCCTGCACTTCCTGAGTTTGGCTAGGAGGATGTTATGGGAGACAGTGTCAAAAGCCTTGCAGAAGTCAAAGTACACAACATCCACTGCTCTTCCCTCATCTACCCAGCCAGTCATTCCATCATAGAAGGCTATCAGGTTGGTTAAGCAGGATTTCCCCTTGGTGAATCTGTGCTGGCTACTCCCGATCACCTTTTTTTCCTCCATATGTCTGGAGATGACATCCAGAATAAGCTGTTCCATCACCTTACCAGGGATGAAGGTGAGGCTGACCAGCCTATCTTTGCCTGGGTCCTCCTTCTTGCCCTTTTTGAAGACTGGAGTGACATTGGCTTTCTTTCAGTTCTCAAGTACCTCTCCAGTTCTCCATGACCTTTCAAAGAGTGATGGAGAGTGGCCTAGCAACATCATCCACCAGCTTCCTCAGTACTCATGGGTGTATCCCATCCAGGCCCATGGATTTGTGGATGTCAAGTTTGCCTAGAATATCTCTAATCCAGTCCTCCTCAACCAAAGTTGAGCTGGACTGCACAAGAAATAGAGTGTCATTTTATAGTGAGTCTATTAAGGATGAAATACCTGCTGGGAGCCTTAGGCTTGTAAAAACAGCAGGAATTCCTTCAAAATATCCTGTCTCTGATAGCTCCAGCCTGTCTGCAGGCACTTTGACACTCTTGTAATGATGTGGAGGCAGGACTGTATTATATTACTGGGTCTTGGTTCTGTATGTTTTGGAACTGTTGCTGCAAGCAGACAGGGAGTGAGCTGGCCTGTCATGGAGCTGTAAGAAGATTCAGATGTCTCAACAACAACTGGCTGAAATGAATGAGAATAGAAAAGGAAAACTTGTTTGGAATGGGTCCTGTATTGCTAGGTGCTTCCTATCAGGTTTTCAGAAAACCAGGCAAGATCATTCTTTAGTGCCTGCCATATAAATATAGGAACAACCATTGCTGGCATGATTCGTTTGTGTGAGGGCAAGGCCATTACGGAGTGTGTCATAAGGCTCTGAGGCTTACTATGATAGCTCATATCTAATTTGTTCTGATAATCATGATGGACATACTGCTAAGCTGAACTATTTTGCTCAGCTCTATAGATTGCTGTGCTGGCGGCATGTTATTAAAGTAATTTAGTTTGCAAAATTCAATACTAATTTAGTTTATAAAAATGTTTATGGCATAACATTAACTGCTACAGAACTAGCAAGAGACAGTTTTGATCTTTGCTCTTCTGCATCAGCTTTTACCTCTGCCCTCTCCCTCCTGTCCTGCACAATCTAAGCCAGCCATCGCAGAAGCCATTCTGGCCTGAGAGATGAGTAGTTAGTAGTGCCCAAGATGCCTGGTTTCCTTTACTCTCTGCTACTGTTGTTCCCTGTGAGCTCTCTGTATATCACTTACGTAGTTCTTGTCTCAATTTTAATTTCAGGTACTATAACGATACTTAAAAACTCTTGCTGAAGGACTCTGAGATCTTCAGAAATTGAAATGTTACATCAAAGCCAGGTATTAGTGTTATGGATTTATCTACTCAGCCCATTTTGTGTTAATTGTGACTAGGTGGACTAGTTTTGCTTGCAGGAACTGCACTGTACTGGATAGGACCTCTCTGTGAAATATGAATACCTCAGGCATTACTGCAGCCTCAGGCTCAGGGCTACTTTCAAAGCTCCCTGTGCCCTCTGTACGGGTGTGTATATTCCTAGCTGGACCGACCTCACCTGAAACTGAGCCAAAACCTCATAGCAAACAGAATAATAATGAGAGAAACTCTTCTGCATCTAGTCTGTGCCATATGGGGCTTGAGCTAGTTCATGCCTATGATTGCATTGTATTACCTATCCAAATGCTTTGGAGAGGAAGAGATGCCCCTTGTCCTTGTTTAGTCTTAGAAGAAAGTAGCTCTGTTTTGCCTTTTGCATTTTCTACACCAAAACAGTATGAAAAACAATCCGTGTACAGATGGGACTCAAATGCCTGCTTTTCCTAAACGCACACACGCGGGCTCTGCCTTGCTCCAGAGCACTGCTGCTCTGCCTGTTTTAGGTGACAGGGGCACCAAACAAGCAAGGCGAGCAGGGCTTGTGCCGCATTAAAGGGGTAGTCCTGTCCTACAGGCCCTTTCAGAGAGGCTTTGCCAGTGCCCCCATTCCCTTGTCAGCTGGATGAAGGTAGAAGACCAGCCTCAGCAAGTCCTGATACGCTTTTACAGTGCCTTCTCTCTATTTTACCTTTGGGGGAGCATTTGTAACTGCTGTGGAGAAGGGCAAGAAAAGGGCCAAACAACGGAAAGTGCTATCTTATCTCAACCAGGCCTCATAACGTTCTCCACTGCTTTTCTCTTAACTTTGCTCCCCTTGGCCTGGAATGGAGGATGTTACGAGGAGGCGTAGGGCAAATTTTCAGTCTTTTTCCGTGTCTGTAAACGCCTCCCTAGCACCACCCTGCTCCCACCAGTGTGTTGGGGGGCTCACACACAGAGTGGCAGTGCCTCAACAGTGCCCGTTAAGCTGCAGAAATCCCTTAGCAAGTGATAGTAAAAGCTAAAAGTGGCTGCTGAGGCCTGGAGAAGGTGTTTACAAGTCAGACAGGAGGAAACAGCAACTCTCCATTTTCCTTCTTGTCACGAGGGACGGAGGAAGGAGGGAGGCCCTGCAGCCTCCGGGCTGGGTCTGTGTGCCTGGCAGAAAGCCACAGGCTTTTCTTCAGTTTCGTTTCTTGCAGACTAGCTAAAGTGTCATTGCTGCAGCCATGGCGAAAGCAAAGGAAGAATTTGAGGAGGTTTCTAGCCTGGAGGATGAACTCAGCTGTCCCATCTGCCTATGCTTGTACACAAACCCAGTGTCACTGAGCTGTGGTCACAGCTTCTGCAAGCAGTGCATCCAAAAGGCTCTCAGTGCCCAGCAGCAATCCAAGGCCTCTTACTCCTGCCCAATGTGTAAGATCCAGCTAGGGCCCATCCTGGAGCTGCAGAAGAATTTCCAGCTGTGCAGCATCGTGAAGGCCTTTCTGGCCACCACTTCCAAAGGAAAACAGGGCAAGAGCTCTCCAGAAGACGAGGAGAGGGTTCCCTGTGATTTTTGCCTTGATCAACCCCAGCCATCAGTGAAAACCTGCCTCACCTGTGACTCATCTTTGTGCCAGGCCCACCTGAACAAGCACAACGCCAGGGCTTCACAGAAGGACCATGTCCTGCTGGAGGCTGCTGTGGGCTGCTCTGCAGAGGAGAGGAAGTGTCGGCAGCACGGCAGGCTGCTGGAGTGCTGCTGCGAGGATGACAGGGAGTATGTCTGCGTACTGTGCTGCATTGCGGGGTCCCACAAGGGCCACAGCATCGTCACCCTCAAGGAGGTCCACGACAAAGAGCTTGTAAGGGGCTTTCCGAGCGGGGCTTGCCCGCAGCTCCCGGCAAAGGGCTGCAGGGGAGAGGAGGTACCAGGGGGTGGGGGAAGGCTTTCACGCAGAAATTGGGGAGGAGGGCAGTGCTGCGGAGGGCTTCGGCCTTCGCCCCAGCAGCGAGTGGCCCGTTGCGGTGGGGTTTGCCTTTCCTGCTGTCTGTGGGTTGCCGCAGCAGCCTCACCCGTGAGGCTGAAGAGCAGAGGAAAGCCTTGGGGCTGCCTGGGACAAGGGTGGGAAAAGCCCGTAACGCCAGCAGCGTGCAGGGTCGCGCAGCGCTTGGGCGAGCGCGCGTGAGAGCAGGCAGAGGCGCGGGCCCCTTTCCGCCGCTGCCGCCGAAGCGCGCGCCGGTCCCGCGCGGCTCGCCGGGGCCCTCCCCGCCCGTCCGGCTGCCTGCGGGCCCGAGGAGGTTTCTCGCCCTGCGGAGCCTTTGTGAACCTTGTTGCCCTCTACAGACCCCTGGGTTAGGAAACAGGTTTCCCCCCTCGGGGCGCTCCCCTGGAAACACCCCGGCTCCCTCCCCGCGGGCCTGGCGCCCCTGGAGCGCCTGCGCTCCTCCTGCGATCCCGGCCGCTGGCCTCCAAACGCGCCGCGGGCGGCGAGGCCGGGGGGAGAAGAGCCACCTCGGGGGATCCTAGTGCAGGAAGCGTCCTTGGGGGTTACCCGTTCCGCAAACTAACTCTCTCCCCCAAGGTAGACACAAAATATTAGGGGCCCCTGAATGGAAGTAGTCTGTGTTGCAAAATAGTCATTTCTTGTGTCCCTGGAGCTGGTAAAAGAGCAACACTGTCCGGTTTCCGAGGTGCCACCTCCATGAGTGAGCTGAGATCTCGAGAAGCGGCGGTATTTGTCTTTCAGAAAATTCTACTAATAGCTGAGGAAATCAGGAATGCGGCTGTCCAGGAGGAAACATGAAAGGGGTTTGGTGCAAGGAACTAATCGAAACTGATTCGCTTTTATTTTTTCAAAAGTTAACACTTTCAAGCTGTGACAAATATCTCGCAGAAAACCTAAGCTTTCTTGCATCGTTTTTATTAAATGGGCAGAGGAAATTGGAATGTGGCAGCTGTGCGTCAGATATTCCCGGTGCTAAAACACTGCTGAAGGCAGATGAGGGGTAACCAGTCCCAAACATGCCTCAGCCCAATCAATAATATTTGTAGATTATTTAATTCCCGAAGAATGAAGTTTAAGATACCTTCTGAAAGGTGCTGTCATTTATTAGAATAACATTCAATGGCTGCGATACTCATTAAAATAAACAGCTGTGTGACTCAAGTACGAATGTTAGGCTGATCTTATAAAAAGATGGTTGCTTATCTTATCTTCAGTTCCCACAAATGATGACAGTTGTGAAAACTAAGGATCTGGATGGCATTAGGCACAGGTGGAGATATTGGCAGAACCAGAGCTGTAACAGATGAAATGGAATTTCTTCACTCATTTATGTAATTATTATGCATAAACATAATTTATTTAAAGTGAAACCTATTTATTTATTAGCCTACTTCTTCCTAAGTTAAACATTAAAATTAAGCATTGACTTTACACCAGTTTTCCAGTTATGCCCTATCTTTATGAGGAGGCAAGTAAACACAATTGATATAGGCCTCTCTGTGAAGAAATCAATGCTTATGACAGCAGCTAGGCAGCTCACGCGTGCCATTTCATCAGCTCCTCAAACTGCCAGTCTGTTTTAAAGTGACCTATGCTGCTTCGCCATTATAAATGTTAATGCTGTCTTTCCTTCTGCTAGGGTGTTCTTTCTCACACTGTGAAACAGATGCAGGAAAATGAAAGTGCTCTAATTAACGCCTTGGAGGAACTGCAGAAAAGTGAGAATCAGCTCAAGGTTTGTGCCCAAGTCGCACTGAATTCAGAGCATCTTCCTTCATGATTTATAAGAAATAAATGATGGTAACTAAAACAGGATCTTCTTCAGCAAGATGTTCCAGGAGATGCAGCTGTAAAGATACTCTAATACTAACTAAAATAACAGGCATGCCCTAGTACAGGGCCTAACAGCTGCCCGTGGTCACGGCAGTGCTGTCTGGCAGCAGTTTCAAGCTGGGGTCGCACAGTGCCACCGTGGCAGTCTGTGCGGGAGGACAGCCTGCCCTGGTGAGCCTGCCGAGCTGCAGACAACCCCGCTGCAGTGCTGGGCACTGCCTGTGAGAGCTGAGCCCAGGTGCTCAAGCCCCTCGTGTCCACTGTACCTAAAGGGGAAGCATACGAGGGAGAGCCGGAGCCTGAACCCAAATTTCCTAGTGCCAGGAGCCAGCTGGCTCCCTGTGATGCGAGCTGGACTGAGGACCACCATGGCATGGTGTGGAGGACTGGGGCATTTGGGCTTGGCCTGGGCCGATGGGAAGGATGTGGCCCGTGCTGCCTTCCTCATCCCCCTTCAGACCACTGGGGAACAAATAAATCCTCTGCAATTCTACTTTATTTCAATAAGGGGTTATTCAAGTCTCAGGATCTGGTTTGGCTCACTTATAATACTTAATTCATCCTTGCAGATGATCCTTATAAAAAGTACTATTATTATTAAATCTTATTATTAATATATATTATTATTAAATAGGTAAAGTGAGGAAGAGAGAAATTTCTGGGCTAGAACAATGGCTGATTCAGGAAGAAAATTCAGGTGTCCTCTTGATCCTTTTTGGACTATATATGCAGTCAACTATTAGAGAATTGGATGAGCAGAAAGAGATACGAGTGTTTTCCACATTTTGTACTGTAAGAAACTAGCAGAATTCAAGTTCTCTCCTGGCATCCCAGTATAGCTACACAGAAGGAAAAAGATGGTAAATTCTAAGATTTAATGTGGTTGCATGAACGAGGCTGCAGACCTGGTAGACTTCCAGTCATGTGCAAGCCACACTTTGTACATATCATTATGCATTTTAAAACTTTTCTTCCTGTTAATAAAAGCACCTTGAGTGTACAAGTGGGGTTTTTGCTGTGAATGAATGCAATTCTCGTATTGCTAGCTGAATTTTATTTTTATCTGTGTTTTTTTTTTTTTTGTTACCATAGCAGGAAAATTTTCATAAACCACTGTTTAATCAGATGCCCTAACAAATGCTTATTGTCTGCTTCATTCTAAATGCAATGCAAAGGATATATACAATCCTAATTAACAAACAGGCAGACTAAGCTGAATTGTTGAGTTTCTGAGTCAGTCCATCACTTTCATATCTGTTCTTTTAGACTAACACGAAAACAGTGACTTCTCAGCTGGTGAAGCTGTTTGAAGAGATCAGGGTAGAGGTAAATCGAAAAGAGCAGCAGATCCTGAGTGACATCCAATCCAATGAGAAAAAACAATTGGCAGGCATTACCAAACTGAAGAAGAAAATGGAACAGAAGAGAGATGAGGCTGCACAGCATCTTCAGACTTTACAGAAGATGAGAGAGCAACCAGATGCTTTCCTCTTCCTCAAAGTACGTAGCAGCATTCCACTTTTTCTCATTGATACATGAGTTTCTCAGCTGGCTGCCCTTTCTGACCATCACACTAACAATTTATTTTCATTTTTCTTTTTTTTTTTTCTTTTTGTTTTGGGCAATTCTCTTTGCAGGAATTTAAATTGGCACAGGATAGGTAAGTTCCACATGAAAACATTTATTTTCTTCTTTAATAAAATATGGCATTGATAATTGAGGAGCTAAAACCACTGTCTGTGTCCCTCCATCCTCACGTGCTGCAAAGCTGTTTCTTATTCTGGCTGAGTTAGAGTGCACCATGTCCACACAATTAATCACATGCAGAATCACAGAATGGTTGAGACTGGAAGGGATCTCTGGATAACATCTAGTCCAACCACCCTACTCAAGCAGGATCACCTAGAGCATGTTGCACAGGATTGTGTCCAGGTGGGTTTTGAGTATTTCCAGAGAAGGAGACTCCACAACATCTCTGGGATATGATAATGGAGACATGATTGCCTATCATTCCAGTGGTCCCTTTTAGTTTGTTTCCTTGGCAGCTACATGTTTATTCAGATCTGATGAAAACCACTGACACTTATTAGCACTAAGATGTTTTTCCCGGAGATGAACACCATAGGGTTCAGTTACTGAGAAGAACATGCTCACTAGATGTGTGCTTGTGACACTACTGCACTTAAGTCACAGTGTACAGCTTTTTGCTGCAGAGGTATCTAGCTCATTTTCCCATGGATTTTTGGTTCTATTTGTGGATGGGCTTAATAGCTTGATGGCTTTCTTATGCCTTCTCTTGCAAGAGATACATTTAATTTATGACTTATCACTTCCTAATTGACACCTGAGTGTCAACTGTAAATCAAAAGTGCAAAACCATGCCAACAATAAGTTAAAGATCATCTACAGGTTATTGCTGCAGCAATAAACCCTTCAGTCACATGAAGGGTTTGCTCTAACATTTAGCTGTATTTTAAGGTGTCATCTTTTTACCTTGTACAAATTAAGGCTGAGTTTGAACCTGGATTGCGAGGATAATTTTGAATCACTATGTACCTAGGGACTGTGCTGGCAGCAGCACAGTTCATTACTCATAGCTGTGCCACAAGTCAAAATTGAGCCTGTGGGATCAAAGTAATTTTCCAGAAGCCTGGACACCATTTAATATGTTTGGCTTTTTTTTTTTTTTTTTTTTTCCTCTCACAACAGTGGTTACTCTGCTTCCAATAATAGTCTGCCTGCAACAGGTAAAACACTATTCACACAAGAATATTTGCAAAATGGCTCCCCTTTCCCATGTTGAGCATTTGAAAGTTCCCATCTAGGTCTAATACGAATTGTCTAATTGTTACTCATAAAGAAGTCTCTTTATGTAAGTTGCAAGTTTTATGTAATACACTATTGTCAAAGCATCTTCCTCTTTATAGAGGCCTTCCTAATTAATTGGACCTGCTTACCATTAGAGTTTAACTGTCTAATGCTAGATGGTTTTCATTGATGAAATGACTGTCCATGTCCTAGGATTGAGAATCAGAATTTCAAGGCTGACAAGATAAAAGTAGTAGTAGCGGAACTGGATCCAGCCAGAATGAAGAAATACAGAAGCCTAATGTCAGACTACATATGTCAGCTGGACTTGCTGATGCAGGAGGTGCACAGTAAGTGATCTGCCCACACCCACATATGGCACACAACTGACTCGCAGCAGAAAATGGCAAGCCATGGACAAGATCCATCCAGTGAACTTTGCTTATATCCTACAATTCTTCCGTACGGGTATGTGTGTGCCCTTGAAGAACCAACTGGTGATTTGAAGTGAGAGTTCAAGTGGGATTTGGGGAGCTGAGAATACAGTATGGGGATAGAAGAGAGAGGAGACTAGAGCAGGGCAAAAAGACCATTTCTGGGAATGAGAAAGGAGGGATCTGCTTCTAACCCACATGAGGCCTGCCTCTTCTCCTTTTATCCTGGTTTTCTGCTCCCAGGATGTTCAGTTATATGATTGAGAAACATCCTCATCATCTGACCACCACCGCAGTCTAGCTATATCCCTATCCTAGCTATATCTCCATAGCCTCAGATCAGACTGGGCCCAAAAGCCTTCTGTGCTGGTTGAGAAGGGCTGGGCTTAACGAGTTCCTCCTAAATGACTCTAAATAAGAGAATCCTTCACATTCTTCCATAGCCAAACTTCTTTTGCAGACAGCATTTCCAAATCTTCCTTATAACTGAGGGCTGAAGCCCACTCCTTCAGCCTCTGTAGAAGGGGATCTGGAGAATTAATGCAATGGCATATGATGCTTGATTCAGTCAGTAATCAGAGGATTGTGACCAGATGCAGCTATTGCTAACCTTATATCAAGAATTTAGTCTCAACTACCTGCCAAAGGCTCCTCACATGCCATCTTCTGCACAGAAAATACGCAACAGAGAAAAAATGTCAGACACAATCCCAGTAGAGCAAAAATAGTTTGCCTAGTGAGCTCACACCAGATGAATCATTTAAAATAAGACCACTTACGATAAAGAAAATAAAACTTGGCACATAAGGAATGAAACTCACTTAACATCACAAATGGCCTTTGGAAAAAAAAACAGCAAATGCATCCAGTCTTCTCAATGACTCACTGTTACAGCAATAGTACTAATGCCTGTGTCAAGTCCAGAGCTTTTCTTTTCATTATTTCCACAGCTTTGGTTTCTTTTGCCTCTTCTGAGGACTAGAAAGTGGAGAATTCTGGCCCTGGAGGAAAGCTGCTGTCTCCACTGCAGGGCCATATCTGGAGGCACAGTACAGCCAATGTACAATGAGCAACAAACACTGCACAGGTACCGTGCTCCAGCATAGCTCCTGGTGGTCTGATTCTGAGTCCATTTCTGCAAGGCAGATGGATTTTTCATCGTTCTGTTTTGCAAGTGTACTGGATTGGAGGGATGGATACAACTCTATTCTGCCACTAGTGGTAATCAATAAATAGCCAATTGTGGGAGTTAAAAATAATAACCTCAGCAAAACCCATCTTAGATTTAGTGCAATGTCTCTCTTCTTGGTTTAAATGGACACACCAAACTGTAATGGATCTGCAGCCTTTGGTCTGCTGCACGCATCAGTTGTCACCATAGCAGAAAGTGTGCGGCCAAATTTTGGGAGCTCAGCAGTAGCTCAAGGTGACTTTGCAAATATTCCCTAATGTTCCAAGCCAGCAGGACACAAAGGACAGCTGCTCTTAACCACTCAGATGAGGCAAAAGAAATGAGCCTGTCCCTCGGCACTTTTATTACCTAGGCTTCTCTCTGTCTGCCAGGTAGTTATTGCTTTCACCCCAGGCAAAGGGACAATGACCAGCCACAGCAGTTTAGTGCTGCTGCTGCAGCTATTACTGAACTGCTGCAAATCAGTACAGGCAGTAAGAGATTAACTCAGAGTATTATTTCAAGTAACTCCATTCCCCTATCTCAGGCATATTCTAAGTTGAGACATAGGAAATGTCAGCACTTCTGTATCCAATTCTGAAACACCAGTTTACCATTTCCCCACTGAAAATTGTGTTACAAAGACATATTCCTGTGCCTCCAGCCATAAGATGTTATAGGAGAACTGGAGTATTACTTTTCCCTCTCTTTAGCAGACTGAAAGAACAACTAGCTGCAGGATGGTGAGCAGTTCCTGCACTCCTGGACAGGGGGTCTCACCAGCATGTTTCTGGATATATGGCTCTCTCCTTGCTAGCAAGCAGCGCTCTCTCTTTTCTTTCTTTCTTTCTTTTTTTTTTTAACACCATTTCTGACACTGTTAGGGCAGCAATGATATTTTCCCCAGGGAGTATGAGGAACTAAATGACTTAATCTTTCCTTTAATGCTAACATTTGGCTCCTATAATTTCTGAGACCCTGCTTAAAAGTTCTATGACCTGTTTAGAGAAGGCTCATCCCAGAAACGGTTCCCATACATGACTAATTCTCGTGAATAGAGTCACATTCATGAGAGGCTGTCAGAAGTGTGAGGACAAGAAGACAGGAAGAAGATATTTCTGGAGCAGGCTGGGTTCAGATTGATCACGTCTTACTGAAGAGCTCTGCAGCCCTCACTAGGCAATTCTAATGCTGCCTTTGAAGCACTCATCACAGATAATACAATATCACAGTAAGATTGAAATGCTTACCACAATAAAACACAGAGTCAGTTTGATTTATTGATGAAAACAAAGATGATAATTGTCTGGATGGAACTTGCTTAGCAGCTAATTTGGATGGGAAAGTGTACATTGCTCTTCACTGCTAGGCTTATTGGACTAGAATTTGTGGCTGATTCAAAAATTTGCCAAAATAGAGCAAAAGGAGGTAGCTCTATTGTAGGATAAATTAATGTGGTCCAGAAGATAAGGACTTTGTAATTGCTGCTATATAGCAAAAGTAAAGGATTTCATTTTGGGTAGATTGGAAAATATATATTTTTTAATATTGCCGTAGGCTTACAGAGCTTTTGGATGAAAAGTAATATCTAGGAATGTAGATTTTCTGAGTTAAGATACTAAGCCAACAGTGCAGTTCTCTTTCCCCATACATTTGGCCTGCAATAGTATTAGCAAAGATATACTTCTCTGAATTTGAGACTAGTCATATTTTTGATATTGCATATAATGACCTTGGGGTGGTAAAGACACACAAAAGATTAGATGAAACCAATGTAAGAAAATATATTAGAGTCCAATGATTATTTAACTAAGCCTTCTATCTTGCAGGAGTAAGTTCAAAATTTTAACAGCTAGTTAGCTTTTGATTCTAGGACACAATATTGGACTATGGCATATATTGAAGAGCGTAATAATTCTGTACAGATACTTGTATAGAACACTCGCTTACTTGTTATCAATACAACTGTGAGATATGTAGTCATGAGATATGCACAGAGCTTATTTCCTTTTGGTATCTTTATGGCTAAAGTATTTTGATTACCTAAGGACTCTGATTCATTGCAGCTTTGATTATTTATTATGCTCTTTTCCCTTTACCTGCTTCATTTTTATTTGGCATTTGTCTCATCTTTGATAGAAATCTTTAAAGGGCAGAGAGTGATCTACTTGATTTTATGGTTCTTTCTTGCTTCTGCCAAGCATTGCATGATGTGGCTGAATCTATAATCAAATGCATAAATAAAATACTTTTCAAAAGCTAGGACATGCATCTTTCTACTTAGTCTGATAGATTTTCAAAATAAGGCAGACATGCCATATCTAGACCTTTATGTGTCCGGCATTGGGGTCTTCTATGACCAGCAGGTTAAACATCAAACTCCAGAGGTATCACTTTGATTTTGCACACAGGAAAATATGGGATATCTTGAGGAAAAATGCTGTAAGTCCTCTGGCAGCTCCCCAACATGGCTCAAGTTCAAGAAGCTCAGGGTAGCTTAAAGTTTCTTCTGTTTTGTCCTTATTTTTCTTTACATTAACGCTTAGTAAAATGCCATCAGTATGGCTGCATTCAGTGAATGCTGAATTAAAGAGTGTATCTGCAGCAAAAGAGTTCCATGCTTGAGAGCCTAGAGACCCATGACCAAACACTGGGATTTTGGTATGTAGTCTCTTCATTTCAGCTCTTGGTGCTTAATCAGGTGCTTAATCAGCACAAGACCATGCTGCTAGTCCTCCCCCTAGTTTGGCTAGAACCTTATAGCTTTCTCATTATAAGAACCTCCTGGAAATTAATAGAGTACAATTTGACATGTTTGCCTGATGGAGTCCCCTCACTAGAGGCAGGGCAGTGTCTCCTGAACCAGTGCTCACTGTCTGTGCAATCAGGCAGCAACAGGAGAGGAGAGGTTGAGCCCTGCTACTGGAATTTCCCACTCACTGCTACATTAATCAGATCCATCAAGCTAGTGGTGAAGGAAAAGCAAGGACTCACCAAAGAGAGCAGAACATGGGGCAGCTGGAAGCTGTCTTTTAATTCTGGTTTGCCTCTCATAAGAAACACTAGCCTTCCTTTCCTTGTCAGTGACTATACAAGCTGTCCGAGCAGGGAGGCAGGTTTGTATCAGCTCTGAGAAGGCGATAGTGATCTGTCTCTCTGGGCAACAAGTTAGACAATTCCCAGTTTCTCCAAATTTTATGCAACATTTTGCAAGTCCAGGCCCAAATCTGAAGGGATGCCAATTGTACAAGCAATGCAGGAGAAGGAGGGAGAGAGAAAAGAACACATTTTTAGCTGCTTTTAGTACTGCCCACCTCTCCTGTAAAGATGCTATATAGCTACTAGGACATGACACAGTCTCCTAGAGCTGAAACAGCTAGCTGGGCTGTAGTAGGAAAATCCTGCAGAAAGCAGCAGGAGTTTCCTTACATATGATCTGGAGTTGGTGGACCAGGCAAAAGCCTGCTTACTGACATTTCTGAGCTTCAAAGCTCAAACTGGAGAAAGCTAGTGACAGCAAATAAGTGGTTTTACTGACTTCACTCTTAAGAATCCAGTTAGGTGGTCAGAAAAGACCAGGAGGACAGTGTGCCTGCTGATGCCTTTCATGCCAAAGAATAAGTAGATGGCCTAACAGGGCAAAGAACTAGGGAAAATCAGCGGGTCCGTGGGTGTGTTTATCTGCTGAGTGATAAACCAGAGCTGGAAGTGTGGAGAGAACCAGGGAGAGCTGTTGCACAGTGTGGTTATTGCAGGTCCAGAAAGAGAAGGTAAAACCTTCACATGCAGCCAGAAGAGCTCTTTGTGAGCACCACTGGAAAAAACAGGACCACGTGAAAGCTGCCGGACTAAAGGAATGGAGGAAGTGCTTCAAGACCGAGAGGCGATGCAGTAACAATATTCAAGGGCAAGGGGTGCCTGAGGATCATGTACATGATGGAACACAATGGAGGTTTTGTGTCGAGTTTTTTTTAAGATTAAAAGATGGTGAGAAACTGCTCTCTCTGTGAATTTGCTATCATAAAAATGATGGAGAAACCTGGAGAAATAGAGGCAGCAGGTTTGGCATATGACCTAAGCGAGACGGGCAGGTGGCACATGTTAATGATTTTATATCAGCAAATCTCAGATTACAGTTCCTTGGCATGAGATTTTGGAGGATGAGAAATCTAGAGCCATTTTTTTTCCAGGGCCAAAGGTTCTTTTAGCACAGAAATACATTAACTTTAGAACTTGATAGCATATGGAGCTCAGGAAGGGAAGAGCAGAGAAACTAGAGGCTAAATGATTTACTTGTCTTAAATATTTACTTGGGTTCCCCCCCACACACACACCTTTTCTGAAAATCAGTGTACAGTGAAAAGAAAAAAAAACAATAGTAACAGTCATCCAGGAAAAAAAATGCTTGTTTTTTTCTTTAGTATCATTTTCCTTATTTGCATTCCAAGAAAATATTGCCTCCTTGTTTCTTTCAAGATGACATAGTGTATTTGATGAGCCAAATTGTTCCACAGCCAATACCTCTAGAAAGACAATGAAAAGCCTGTTTTGTGTCTCTACACAAAAGGCCATCTCATAATGCCTTTATAATAGACATCCCTCCTCACAAGGATTAACTCTGCTAGTGTTGGAGTCACCATATACTTCAAACTCAGTTCAAACTCCCTAGGAAACCGCTGAAATTATTGGCAATTTAGAGCTCTTAATGCCTTTGACACTGGGGAAGGAGAGAGGGAGGTAGCTCTTTGTATCTGAGCTGTTGAATGAAGATACTCTTTCATAACTCATCATGACAGGACATTAAACATTTCTAAACATTAAACTACTCGACTTTCCAAGGAAATAAATCAGTATAACTTGCTTTTATTTATGCTTAGCTTGATGGTGCAAAGCTAACAGGACACCTTTTTTCTTTCCTTTGCAACTCCCAACTTTTAGGTACCATTCATACTTAGTTAAAACCTTGGGGAGAGGATAAATTACTATTTGAATCAATAGAATTACAGCCCTTAAATACAAGATTTTTAGCATTCTCAGAACACCACAAGATATGGACATGGAGTCTACTGCCTTGGAATTAGCATCATTTTCTCCAGTACTCATGCACCATTTGGCAGCTCAAGGTTCCATTTGAAATGCAAATATTAGGCAAAGTCCAGTTTCAGAAACTGTATGCTTTTCCATGCAAACAAGGGAGGAAAGGTACATGGGGCTGGGTACAGCTCGTCTGAGCTTGACCCTGCATTCCAAAGGAATAAAAAAAAGAGTACTGAACGTTTGACTGAAAAGCTAGTATTTTTGAATAGCTAATTTGTCAGAGATCCTGTATTCTTCACATTTGGAAGTGTTTCCAGATGGATCCAGATATTGAAGTAAACACTGCTGAAGGATTTTAAAGGACTGGCTATTTTCATGAACACCAGTGGTATCCTAATGCAAAATGAGGCCATTTTTCTTCAAGAAATTGTTAAAGTATCCTGCACTGTGAGAGCCATCAAGTTTTACATCATTTTGCCTGATAGTTACTAACACATCATTCACCTTTCAACTTAAAAGAGTTAGTGTAGTTTAATTAGCTAGAACTTGGATTCTTCGCTACGGTCCTTTTGGCTTGGCTGTTATTTTTTGTGGTAAGGATGAGAATAAGAGAGTCACTCTTTGCACCAGACTTTTTTCAGGCCTCTCGTAATATGGAACTCACATGGAACAAAATAGAAAGTAAAAACTGAAGCGTGACTAGCGTCTTTGCAGTGGAAAAAGCCTCTAAGTAAAAGCACAGACATGGGTAACGCCTCGCATCGACGGCGAAGCACGAAGCCAGCTCGCCCGAGTACCTCTCCCCTCCTCCAGGCCTTCTCCTCGAGGCCCGGCGCGACGGGCCCCGCTGGCCAGACCGCGCTTCTGGGGGGGGAGGGTGTACAGCTACGGGACCGGCCTCGCCGAGCTCACGGTTCCGGCTCCGATTAGCTGCTTTCGCCCGCCGCCCGGGAGCTGCTGCCGAGACCCGGCCGGCCCCGGGCCCGGAACAACACCACAACCCGGCCCCGCGGCCCGCGCCGGCCTCGCGGCCCGGCCCTCGCCGGCGGAATGGGGGCGGCGCGGCGCGGCGGGGCGGCCCCGCCCGGCCCTCCTCCGGCCCCGGCCCCGGCCCTCCTCCGGCCCCGGCCCCGCCCGGCCCTCCGCCGGCCCCGGCCCTCCTCCGGCCCCAGCCCCGGCCCCGGCGCCGCGGCCGGCAGCGCGGGGAGGCGGGCGGGGGCGAGGCGCGGGGCCGGGCCGGGTCGGCGCTGCCGGGAGCCGCGCCGCGCCGCGCCGGCCTCGCCCGCGCTCTGCCCGCAGCGGTGAGTGGGCGCCGCGGCGGGGGCGAGGGGGAGCGCGAGCCGGGGGCGGGCGGACAGGGGAGGGGGCGGGCGGGCTGCGCTAACAGGAAGAGAAACGGGCGGCGCGGAGCGCGGCCGGAGGGCAGCGCCGGCTCCGAGGGGAGGCGGGGGCGCCCGTGCGACGCGGGGACGGCTCCTTCTAACGAGAGCCCTGTCCAAAGCGGAGAGGATGGAAGCGGGTTTTGCGGAGGAGCGGCGCGGTGATCTCCCTTTCGCTGCCCTGGGAGCTTGAAGGTTTGCTGGCTTCCAAAGTCATACGTGCGCTCAGCAAAAATCTGTGATCACAGGAGTGTGAAAAAACCCGTGTGGGTTACTGCTTGCGCCGTGTTCTTCCTGAGGATTTTCAGTTAAAAAGGGATCAGCCGGTCGTCCCTCGCTGAGGGCAAACACGAGGCGTCTGTGCGAGGCGCTCCTTTGGGTGCGGCGGGCGCGGGGCTCCGCCGTGCCGGTGCGGCCCGCCACAGCTGCTCCTCTGCTCCGGCCGCCGGGCTGGCAGCAGCCCTCGGAGGACCGGCTCGGCGGTGGCGTCGACCGCCGGGAACGTGCCGGGGCCGCGCCAGCGCGGGGCGCGAAACCTGGGCGTGAACGCGTCGGGGGGTCCCAGCGCGGGGATGAACGCGGAAAATGCTCCCCAGAAAACCCGCTGAAACAGGCTGGGCTTGGATGAAAGCTGCTGGAGCGGGAGACTGCCGTCCGTTACCTTCGAAACAGGTCCACTGCGCGCGGGGCAGCGCGAGTGGCGCCTTTTGACGCTGGGTGTGCAGCTGCTTTTCAGAGATGAGCCAACTTTCCTAGAAGACCGAGTTACTGACTGGAGCTGCTGGCTTCCCCGAGAGCTCCCGTAAGAGGGGGCCGCGCGGGGGTCCGGGCCGTGTGGGACCAACTGGCGGCAGCCCCGCTCCTCAGGAGAGCCAGCATTTGAAGTAGGAAGAAATCTAACACGATATGCAAGCAGGGATTTATTATTTGTCTTTCAGTACTGGGTGGCAGTGCAGGGTTTTTTCCACATGAGTTAATGTTTGATGATTATTGTGCAGGTATCTCAGTTTTCGAGTGTATTGCTTTAATGTGGTATTTAACATATGTCTTTTATGGTTCTCGGAAAGATTTCAGTAGAGCAGTTCATGTGATTTTCAGTTTCTTGTTGAAATCCGTGCTTATAATTTGAACACCTTGTTGGAGAATGTTAAGGATTTTATCAAAAACCAGAATTTTATAATATGATGCTATTCAAGTGGCTATCTCAGTGTTATCATGGCAGTATTGAATTTCCTTACTGCTCCCCAGTGATTAATAGATTATTCAGTAAAGGGTAGGGCTTTTGTCCAAAAAGAGTAAGTGCAAAGATTTAGTTACCAAAAGTTGTGTTATTCTTTCTTTTTTTTTCCCATTTTTGCTTTTATTTTGTTTCTACTCCTTACGTGCTCATGACCTAAGTTAAACTTGTAATATGGCATTTCATCACTCACGTGAGCTTCACAGTCCATTTTCTTACTGTCAAGGTGACTGTGTTCTGGGGCAGAGAATGGAAATCCAAGCCAGCAAGAGCCTGTGCTGCAGTTGGTGTTTCCAGTAAGGCAGCCATTAGATTCTGGTTAACCTCTAACATGTAACCAGATTAGTAGGAGGCCCAGGTGGGATCCAGAAGTATTCTGTAAAAGTCCACAGGTCTCAAGAATGCAGTACTTCCCCATATCTGATATTATAGCTGTTGCTTGATAAACCTTACAGGTTTTGGAATTGGAGATTTCTTCAGTTCTGCTTTTTTTTTTTTTTTTTTTTTTTTTTTTTTTTTCATATCATATATAAAGTTTTTGTGGCAGTCAGACACTTCCTGAAGATGTTACTCAGGCCAAAAGAAGCTGGTAAAGGTGAATTCTAGATACACAAATTTGGTTGTGTGAAAATAGCAGCTTTCAAAGCAAATAAACATAGGAGGTCCTTTTCCAAAATTAAATATGCTAGGATAAATATCCTTCAGTATGCTGAACCAAAGGGCTTCTGTCTTTTTTCCCTCCTTTTTTTTAAAAAAAACAGAATCCAGTTTCACTCAGCAAGCTGAATGATTAAAAAATAATATATTGCAATACTTTCAGGCAGAAAAAGGTAAAATAGCTGTTGAAAATAGTGTCATTTATCTTAGAGTCCTTACACTGTGAGAGGCAATGACTGTGTGATGAAAGGCCCTTTTCACACCACATAGAGAAGGCTATTTTGCAGGTGAAAACAAAGATCCAGTATATGTCCACAGCTTACTAGCCAAAAGATTTTCAATTAGAACATTTTTCTACTGTCTAGACACAACCAAAAAACCCAGGTGTCATCTAGTATGCAGACATTTTATGACACTACACAGAACTGAACTGATCTGGATTTTGGGTTTGAGTTTCCTGAGAGATTACGAGTAACTTTCAGGTTTTGGTGAGCTGTCTAGAACTCATGGATGAGGAAGAGAGGAATCAGAAGAATTTTCATTACTAAAATCTCAGAAAATGGATTCATTTAAGTAACTTGCTACACATAGGGTGTTTTTTTTTCCTTCCAGCTTTTACAGTATTGATTTGATAAGCTTTGGATGAAAGGATTCTTGATTTGTAACTGTGTGCTTGCAAAATGATTAAAACTAAACAAATATAAATATAGACTATGCATGCACTGTATACTATAGACACACACTCTCATATGCCATATGCAGTTTATCCTCACTAGGTAGTATTTGCTTTTTATGTATGTGCTATAAATAATCCTCCCCAAGTGGGACTTTGCAGTATCATAAGGGTGGGTGGTATCAGTTGTCTGCAATATAGGGACGAGTGTTGGGAGTCTGCATTTTCCTCTAACCTTGATCCTTGTGTTCTCTTGGGTAAGTAACTTCTTGCTATGTACATTTCCTGATTGTAAGATAAAGATCATAATTCTTCATGTAGCTGTTCTGAGTCTGTAATTATTCTGAAGCATGTAAAGGATCCTGGATTGGAAGGTATTGGCGAAGGAAAGTGTGTCATTATAAGGCATATATAGGTGTGTGAATATAGCCTTCTGCCCGTGCGGAATTACTTTTAAGATAGAAGCTTGGAATAATTAAGGACTCAGATAAACAACACTGAAGCTTTCTTCTCCTTCGTTCTGTTTTACTAGGTGATTGACTTGTATAAAAAAGAGCAAATAAGGAGACAAATAAAAATTTACTCCTAAAACTGTAAATGAAATACAGTTCTGGGTAGACTAATACGTGGATCCAGAACTCATGGTTTACTAAATTATAAGGACCAGGACCAAAAAAAGAACATAGACACCAGAAATACTGGGCAGTGTGGGTCAGTTTCCCCCAGCATGTAAGGGAGCATGGGTTATGCTAACAGGAAGGCTGTACAGACCTGAGCTTGGGCAGCAAATCCATCCCTGCTGGTGCTGTGGTGTTATCTACAATTTTGTGCCAGGGTGGTCTCTGTTCAAAACACCAGTCCTTTTCAGTAGCAGTCCAGTGGCAGAGCTAGTGAAGAGTGAGCTGGCTTATAGGACCTTAACCACCAGAAAAAGACTTGCTGTCTCTGGGTTTGTAGTGAATGAAAACACCTTTTTGGAGACCCAGAGTGGAGCAGGAGCTAAGATAAAGAATGCCTGTCTGTAATATTTCTGTAGACTGTACACATACATACTGTGTGTTGACTTTAGAGAGCCCTCTACAAGCTGTAGCTTGGTAGCATAGTACTGGGAATGCACTCACTGAGAGCACCCAGCACCTCATGTTCCTGTTTCCTGTAACAGATCCAACCTGTGCAGAATAGCAAGAAGAAATGGCTTACTGACCCAGTTCAATACGATTGTCAAGTCCAACAGGCTTTTGTTACAATCAAACAGGTACCTCAGGTTTGAACTCCTGGCAAACTTTGGCAGTGACTGCAAAACAGAGACTCTAAATTAGAGAAGTGTGCTACAGCGCAAGGTGAAAGAAATGCACTAGTAAGGTTATATTGCTTTCTAGTTGGAAGAATATTGTAGAAATAGCCAGCCAGTCTAAACATGAAATATTGCAGCTGCTTCTATTCTCACATGGGTTAGTCTGCTATATTTAGTATCATATGTTTAGACTGTTTTAAGACAGTAGCTCCTTTGGTTGTGTTTTCATTCTGACTTGAAGAACTGAAGACAGTTCATCTCTTGTCTGAACTAAAACGCTGTTAGAGACATGACTGTCTGTAAACCATTGCATAAGCCTGGTGCACTGCACTTTGGCCACCTCCCTATGACAGTGTTCAAACTTAGAAGGCAGAATAGAAATTATGCATTGGTCAACTGGTGCAAGGTCTAATAGAAGTCATTTGTCCTCTATGTAACTCTGCAGACCAATATCCTGTGATGGACTGTAGATTCATACTGAAGTAATAGTAGCAGTGAATATTCTATAGCTACTTGAGAAATGTTAAATGAACAAATTTTGAGAGGGAGCCTTTGGTGGAATTCTCATCATGGCTTGCTCATATACAGATTTGGCAATTAATTCACTAGTAGACAGTGCATAGAATATTAGTTTTGTTGATGTTTGCGCTGCACCAGAGAAGGTGTAATTACTAGATAAATACTGTGTTGCTATTAGTGCTCAATGAATGCAAAGGCAACGTTCAATATAAAGGCTAGGACGTAGGCTCTTTGGAGTTCAGCTGCTATCTATTTGGCTAGTGAGTCCACTGTTGCAGCAAACAAGTGCCCTTCTGGCTGAATTTTAGCATCTTTAACATACTACTGTTAATAGGGATTATAGCTGAAAGGGAGTTTTCTGGAGTGTTCTAGATTTTTTTCTGGAAACTGAAAGTGCTGTACGAATGCTTGTAAGTGCTGTTGATATCTTCAATCTCATTAGGGCTTGTCTCATCAAGCCTTTGCTCCTTCACATTCAGGCAGTATATTCCTATTATTAATTGTGCTTCGGTATGATCACATTGTTTTCCTGCATGTAGATGGCCTATACTAGAGCACATGTTCTAGCAGAAATGTGCTGCCTACCTTACATAATCCCTTTTAATGTGCCTTCTACTTTTTTGTATTTTTTAGGATGGACGTTATTTACTTGAAATCTGACTTCTAAAAAGTATGGAGAATGTTCCTGCATTATATCATTAGTAGAAATAAAGCCTGTGTGTAAAGATTACAGCTTCTTAGGTAACAAAGAAGTCTTTACGATATTTGGTATAACCACTGCATTTGAAAGAATATATAAATAAGATTTAGACTACGCTGTACAATGCTAGAAATGTACTAGTTGTAGTAATTTTCAGCAGCTGAAGTTACTTTTGGACTACAATAAATGTTCTGCCTGTTTTTGTATGGTAGAACAGACTGCAAATAGTCGGTGATTTTATCAAGGAAGGCTCTCTGAGAGACATTGCTCTTGCATTCTTTCCCATTTCACTACATTACCAGCAGCAGGTTTATTCTACATAATACAAGCTCCTCTGTCTTATGGCAGGTGATTTCTTGCTGAACTGGGTTGTAATGGGGAGGCTCTTTCCAAGTGTGCCTGGAAGTTGCTTTGTCTGTGATTATATAACTCTTTTAGCTCTTACTTTTCATAAATACAGAATTTAATCCATTAAAAAAGTCTGAAATAGCACATTTATTTATGATAATGTTCCTTCTTTGTTTTGTAAGGGAGTCTTCAAGATGGCAGCAGTGGTAGAATTCAACAACGTCCATTCAGTGACTGAAATGCCTGAAGAAGATGATGCTAAACATAGTTTTCATCACAGAATGTTCTTGGAACCTCAAGAGAAGAAGAGGAACATGAAGGCTCTGGTGGTTAAGCAAGCAAAGAAAACTTGTAGCTGCACTCCAGACAAAGTTAAAGACTGTGTTTTCAATCTCCTTCCTGTCTTGCAATGGCTTCCCAAATACAAACTGAGAGAGTGTCTACTGGGAGACATAATGTCTGGTCTGATTGTGGGGATTTTGCTAGTCCCACAGTCAATTGCGTATTCTCTCCTGGCTGGACAGGAGCCTATTTATGGCCTTTATACATCATTTTTTGCAAGTATTATTTATTTCATATTTGGGACCTCCCGCCACATCTCAGTTGGCATCTTTGGTGTGCTTTGTCTGATGGTGGGACAAGTGGTGGACCGTGAGATACAGAGAGCAGGCTATGACTTAGAGCCTGCTGCTCTTAGTGTCCATGCAGATACGGTAACATATGTAAACACCACCATTTCTTCTGTGAATCAGACATCACGTCAGCCATTCTGTGATAAAAGCTGCTATGCAATTACCGTGGGAGCCACCATGACCTTCATAGCTGGAGTTTATCAGGTAAGAGGAGATGGGCACACAGTTATTCTGTGGAAGTACTTTTCATTCTTCTTCGAGTGATTGTCCATATGAACAGACTGCTGGGTTTGCACATGTTCTTAACCTGCATCCCATGGGAATGGACACATGGAAAATGGGAGGACCCCAGTTACTTTGGTGAAAGAAACACCTCTTTCTCCTCTCCTTAAATAGTCATAGCTATTTACTTAAAGCTGCAGAATGTGCATACAGGATGATGTTGCAGCTTTTAAAAGCATTCTGTGCTTGTTACTCTGTTACTCTGTTGTGGACTGTAAGGACCATTACAGAGCATTGCCAGACAATGCTTGTTGCTCCCGTAATAACATCTTCCTAACTCTAGCCTGAAACCTTTTTTTTATTGGCTTGAGGCAAAATGTGGTGTGTCAACTTTCAATTTGTGACTTTGGTGATCTGGCTTTTTTTAAATCAAAAATAATCCGAACTGCAATACTACCTCCAGTTTCCTTTTAGTTAGTGCTCTTACACTGTACTTGTAAAGCTTGGCTGTTTGCTCACTGAAAGCCAGAACAAAGCCATTGTTTGAAAAAGATACTATTGAGAGAATAAAATACATTTGAAATAAAACTGGTCATTATTACCATATTGAATATATCATTAAATAATATTTTACCAGTCCTTCTGTGTTTACTTCCAAGAGTTCACTGCTTATTTGCTGAAAGTAAAGTAGGCATCTGTGTTTTTAGAGTGTCATGCATTAACCAAGAGGAATTTAATTTTAACAATACATCCGGGCTGTGATATTTCAGTTCAGTGGTTCACATTCGTTTGTTTCTACAATGACATCGTAGTGTTATCTATTCAGATTGTAGAGGAGAGGAAAAGGAAATGTATCTGTGATACTCAAACATTATTTTTAGACACAACCTAGGACTTTATTTTGTGCTGCAAGTTAGTGTTGAGTAATTTCAGTTATATTCTGGAACTCCTGACCTAGAATGGAGGTTGTGTTTCATCACTGTAGGATGTAAAGAGTTTTGGAGTTGTGAATTACACTTAATATTCTTTGCAAGCAGAATTAAGTTTTTAAAATTAGGAAGTCAGGTTATTTCATCTTCAGTCACTCTGAATATCACACATAGACTTACTGTCTTTCTGGCTGCCAGCCTATAGATCTTCATGCACTCAATTTTTTTTAATTGGAAATCCCAACCAAAATTGCATTCACTCTGTATCAGAAACTTTCCAGTCAAATAGTAAAAAAAAGCTTGCTCACCCCAGTTGCCTATACCCTAACTAAGAGTATTATTGTTAATATTTTTTTACAGCCAAGAAAAATTTGAATTAACTGAGTTGTCAGGGCTATGTGGGAGCCTTTATTAGGGTTTGAAGCTGAGCCTTTGTCTAGTTACTCCAGGCTCTAAACTTGCCTTCTCTTCAGTAGTGTTTTGCAAGTTCTTAGGAAGTTTCCGATAATGATTCTAACTTTTTTCTTTATTTTGCCTTAACTACCTAATGGAATATATCAAAGTGACGCTAATTAAAGTTTAATAACTTTAAGTTTTGGCCTGAAGCCTTCAGATGACAGTGTAGACAGCCCAGCTGGCCAGCTCAGAGAATTAAAGAGTTTTTAGATACTCTGTCCTAAGGCAGTTTGTGTTCCATTTAGCATGAAGGTTGTTGGGGAGGAAGGGACATTTACCAGATATGAAAAGGCATCTGTAGGGTAGGTATCCATAAAGCCAGTCATGACCTTGGAAGAGCATCAAAGATTTGTCTATTTAACGTAATAGAAATTAATGGCAAGGCACTTAAAAAATTTGTGTTTATTTATAATCTACATCACAAGAATTTGTAGCACGTATACTTTCTGAATCAGATAAACCAAGCTTTATGCAGTGCAAACAGGAACTATTAAGAGCTTTATTTTATTGCAGGTTGTGGACTCAAGTGCAAGACAGTCAAAAGCCTAGGTTCTGGAACCCTGCAAGGTTCATGGAGATTGTAACAACTGGGGAGAGAAATAGCAAAACTAACCAACATTTCAAAGCTTTTTTTCCCTGTGTTTCTTTTTTTTTGCCAGTCAAGGGAACTAGAAGCTATTATTAACAGTTGAACCGATGAGCAAACTATAAACACTAGTTCAGAGTATGAAGACTTCTTAAAAAAAAAAAGAAAAGCCTGCTCAGTATTACAAATGCGTTTTAGTCTGATGCACTAGGAGCAGCTGAAAGCTGGAGCTTTTCAATGTTCAAACTACTCCTTGTCCTCCAAGGCCATCTATGTTTTTTTTTTTGTTATCTCATCTCCATCAGAACCTCACAATGATGACATCTATAAGATTTGTATTGTAATCCATTGTGTGTGATTGATTCCTTTCAGGTGGCCATGGGTTTCTTTCAAGTGGGCTTTGTCTCAGTGTACCTCTCCGATTCATTGCTCAGCGGATTTGTCACAGGTGCCTCCTTTACTATCCTAACCTCACAAGCCAAGTATCTCCTGGGCGTAGACATTCCACGGAGCAGTGGCATTGGCTCCGTTGTAACCACATGGATAAACATCTTCAGAAACATACACAAGACCAACATTTGTGATCTCATCACCAGCTTCTTATGTTTTCTTGTTCTCATCCCAACCAAAGAGCTTAACGAACACTTCAAATCCAGGCTCAGGGCTCCAGTACCAGTTGAATTATTTGTGGTTGTGGTAGCTACTTTGGCGTCTCACTTTGGGAAGCTAAGAGAGAATTATGACTCAAGTGTTGCTGGACACATTCCAACAGGGTTTCTCCCTCCTCGCCCTCCAGACTGGAACCTGATTCCTAATGTGGCTTTGGACGCTCTCCCTATAGCTATTATTGGCTTTGCCATCACTGTCTCCCTCTCAGAGATGTTTGCCAAGAAGCACGGTTACACTGTGAAGGCCAATCAAGAGATGTTTGCCATTGGCTTCTGCAACATAATTCCTTCTTTCTTTCATTGCTTTACAACAAGTGCAGCTCTTGCCAAGACTCTTGTCAAAGAGTCCACAGGTTGTAGGACGCAGATATCTGGCACGGTGACTGCTTTGGTCATCCTATTAGTCCTTCTTGTGATTGCACCTTTATTTTATTCCCTTCAGAAATGTGTCCTTGCTGTCATAACCATTGTAAACCTCAGAGGAGCCCTGCGGAAGTTCAAGGACCTGCCCAAAATGTGGCATTTGAGCAAAGTGGACACAGTGATCTGGCTAGTTACTATGGCATCCTCTGCACTCATCAGTACTGAGATTGGTCTTTTGATTGGTGTTTGCTTTTCTATGCTCTGTGTCATTTTTCGAACTCAGAGACCGGAGGCACCACTGCTTGGCTGGGTGGCAGAGTCTGAAACATATGAATCCTTGTCTGCTTACAAGAACTTGCAAACCAAGCCAGGCATCATAGTGTTTCGTTTTGAAGCGCCCCTCTACTACATCAACAAAGAATGCTTTAAATCCACCCTATATAAGCAAACTGGAGTTAACCCGGTCTGGGTGAAGGCAGCAAAGAAGAAGGCAGCAAAGAGAATGCTTAGAGAGAAAGACGAGGATTCTGGTGGCAAACCGAACAGCATCTCAGAGGGACTCGTCTCTGAACCCCTGGGGTTTCACACAATAGTGATTGACTGTTGTGCAATACAGTTCCTGGATACAGCAGGAATACGTACGCTCAAGGAGGTCTGCAAGGATTACAGAGAGATAGATGTCCAGGTGCTACTGGCCCAGTGCAATCCTTCTGTGAGGAGTTCTCTGATTCGGGGAGAATTTTTTAAAGAAGGGGAGGACCACCTTCTCTTCCACAGTGTGCACCAGGCTGTGGACTTTGCACTGGGTACACAGGAGCACAACAGGAGCTGTGCTTCTAAAAACTAGTTGTGGGATGGCAGCAATCATGAATGGTTCCCCCCACACAATGGGTGTGGGTTGGTATGTTTGTATATGCATTATGTTTGCACTCAGACAGATAAAAAGAGGCGGAGTTGTTGTTAATGCAGTGGTTACTGCCAGAGTGTTCTGATGCTTTAACTTATGTGTCTAGTGATTCAGTAGGTGGTACTAAATGAAATTCTTAACTTTATCATGGCCTATCTGTGAACCTAAGAGTTTACATACATATGTTCATCTCATTTCTTTTCTCTCTTGAACTTTCCATGTCCGAACTGCCCCCTGAGTTTAGATCATCAGCACTGAGATCTTTATCACAACCCTGTCTTTCTGCCAGGGACTTGATTTTGAAGCTGTCCAGCCTTTTTGGCTAATTGTATAATATGCAGCAGTTCATTTCTTGTCCCTAGTTCTGGTGATACGCTTCCACGTGATCACACCCTCATATTGTCTGAGGAATTACTGACAGGGACTGTTTGCTCTGGAGTGATCAGTTAGTGATTTTATAGCCTCTTTAATTTTGGAACAGATCAATAAAATTTAAAAATGGAGCAACAAGTGTTAAAGAATCGCTTATAACCACCTATTACCTCTAGATACTTTGTCATTGTCTTCCCATAGTATAATGCAGCCAGATGCAGGGGGCATAGTTATCTAATTTCTACATGTGTCTTTACATGCCAGGAAAATTTGCCTCTTTAGCTTGAATTCCTTTGGATAGTCTGGACTGAATTTTATTCAGAGATGATTTAGAAGTCTGATTTATGGTTAATCATTTGTTTTCCTCGTATTTAGGATCTGTGTAGAACTGCGGATGTTAGATACGGAAAATCTCTTAATTCTTGAATTTCAGCACGAGACAGCCCCTTGCAGCCGTTTTTAAATGCCGGTAGACAGAAGCATAGGCACCAAAATGTAAAAGACCTAAAAGACTATTCAGCCTCTCTCTAAATTTGTCAATGTCACACAGATTTCATGTGTTGTTGAATACAAATGTTGTTGAACATAAAGCCTTTATACATACCTAGTCATGATCTTTATGTAATTGGGATGACATGCCAAGAAATACAGCCATTAGAAAGACGGCCAGAGAAAATTCTGCAGCTGAAAGTTATTTCACCGTATTAATGTAAATAAAAATTTCTACCTTGTTTTTAAGTTACCCAGACCAATGAAGAAAGCCTGTTTTTCATGCTAAAGTACAAGCACTGGTTAGGAAGAGGTTCTTTAATAGCAATAACATACAATTATGAAGGGAGAATTGAAGGGTTAAATTTTTTTTACTTAGTATTAGCTATATGTAGCCCGTAGTACATACTTGGAAGATGATGGTTCTTCCAGAGAAATTTTCAGTCTGACTCACCGGTTCTTCATGGCTTTTAAAAGGGAAAAGGTGTGGTGTACAAACAATATTGTTATCCTTAATAGATCAAAAATCTTCAGGCAGGCAAATCTTCATCGAGAAAGTGATAAAATGAAATATTAATCATGAAACACTTTCTAGATAGAATTATGTTTTGAATTTTTTTTTTTTTTTTTTTTGAGCTGGAGCTGGTAGCTTTTCCCTACTTTCTATGAAAGCTGAAATGGTCATGCATGATTTCACTGTAGGAGTTAGGACCTCAAGAAGAGCAATAGATAGCAGAAAGGTGAATCCTAGAACTTGGCAATCTTTATATGTTAGCTTGAAATTGCTACATTTTCTAGGGCATCATAGAAGCAAATAGAAGAAATATTGGGGAGCAGGGAGGGTGGCTTTAGCAAATACTAAGAAGATAACTGAGACTTCCTGAATTACGTGAATTATGTTGTCGCTTTGCAAGAGGAAATGACAGATCTCCAAATATCAGAGAAAAGTGAAGCTTCCACAGAATTCAGAAACCTAAATATTTTTCTTTCTCAGCCTGAAGGCATGTTTGCACAAGGAAATGAATCTGAAATAGCGACTGCTGGTTTTTGTCCGTTCTGCAGTAACTTCCTGTGCCAACTTTTTTATTCTGTGCTAATGCAGTTTGACTAATTGTAATTACCGGTTTAGTATTACCGAGGTGGATTAATCTAAGCCATATAAAAGCAATTAGTGTGTTTGAGAATGCCTACCTAGGGAGTGAATGCAGTCTAGATATTAGGATTTAGTCCTCATCCAATTTGCTTTGTGTTCTCTTCCCGCTCAGAGTCCCTGGACCAATGTCAAGAGGGAGCAGCCATATCCTTGGCAGCAGGTACTGCCAGGTTCCTGCTTCGGGCAGGCTCGTGGCTGTCTGGTCACCTGTGGCCTGCTGGTGGTGGCAGGGAAGAAAGGCAGGCACCTACACATGTGAATTCAGCAGCAGGCAGTGTAAAGGCCTGCTGGAATCATTTTCAGCACATTTTTCTCACAGTACCGAAAGGCATCACTAGGATTTAAATTTTAAACAAAAGCCTGAACATCGTTTTAAACATTAATTTTAACAATAGTATATTTCAAGAGAGCAGGGTAGTGCTAGAAGCAATGCCCTCCTTTAGAAGTACTGCTGAGAAATTAAAATACAACATGCAATAAGCAGTGTGTCTTGTACACATTCCTGCCAACTGGCAGCTACTCATTTTCACCCCCTTGCTAGATGTTCTCAGCCCCTCAGTCACAGCTCAGTCATAGACAGCTGAGAGGGAGTGAAAGCTGATCTGGTGGACTAGGAAACTTCCTCTAATGATGATCAGCTGGGGTGGATAGAAGTAAAGTAGAACTGCTTGGGGTAATTCTTCCCCCTTTATACTTGAGACTTTTCTCTTTCCAGTACTCTTTCCGCATTGCCCAGATGGAGATTCTTTGCCCTGCGAGCTTGTGCAGCCAAATTCTAACTGAGAGAACAGAAACAGTAATTACTTATCAAACCCCATTTTAAAAAAATCCAAGGTATGAAGGTGGAATTAACAATGTTACTTCCACAGCCAGTAGGATGCTTGCTTGTAGCTCTTGGGTATTTGCATAAAAGCACTATAAAACAGTCATGAATTAGATATCAAAGAATTAATTTAAATTATAACTTAATACATGGTAATGATTTTTGTTTAGCTAGAACACATCTTACTTGACCACAGTGCTGTTTGCACAGTCACTAATGGCAATTTTATCTTCTGAATTCCATTTCAAACAAAACACAAAAAAGCAAGATTAAAATGCAACAGCAAAAGCAGCAGCCAACCAAGAGACCAACTTTTTATGTTTCTATTTAATATAATGTCCAGAGGTCATAGCTTATGCTCTTTATTAATGCACACAGCCCCCATTAGAAGGAAACAGAAATAAATAGCAGTTGCTGGAGCATTCAGTAGAATAGTCCTTTGGCATTAACTAAAGATTAGAGATTATCATGATTGAAATCTCTTTAAGTAGTGTTTTTCAGCCTTCTTCCTTATAGGCCCTGTACTCATTTTTGATCAGAGGCATGAATCTAGGCAATTTTAAGGCTATTGGTGAGAAGAACACTTTTTTGAATGTGTTTTATAGACTCTTTAGAAGTAATCCAATTTCACATATAGGAATCAGGGACCACATATGGAAAATTGTTGCCCTAAAGACTTGTTTTATAAAGGAGTTTCAGTGTTTTTTGTTCTTTTTTTTTTTTGTTGTTTTGTTTTTCTGATGTATGATATATGCAGCAGGTATGTGTGTCCAGTCATGCCTTTGTGATATGCCTATTTCTGTCCTGGAAAGGACTCTTCTGCCTTGAACAGTTTTAAATAAGTAGGGGCACTCAAGTACCAGATTTCAAAAGGAGAAGTCTGCCATACCTGCTGTCTTCCAGCTGAATGCAAAGTTTAATTTATAATCTATAGGAAGATGAAATCCCCATGATCATTTTTGTAAGTATGTGGGAATATTTATCTGTCAAAAACAGTGACATTAATCCCAAATGCAACCTTCAGAACTACGGACCAGAACGGCAGCTTGTATAAACTAGTTGAACTCCACTGACTCCATTCCCAAGTGTCCTAAACCAGCAATTTTCAATCTAAATGAGGAATTAAGAGATCATTAGCACATTCATTAATGATAACAACACAACATTATGGAAATTAATACTCAGTCTTAGCTATACTGTTGCCAAATGTCAGTCACTCTTTTTATGTTTATTGCTGCTATATATAGTAGTTTCAATTGCTGCTAATGTGGCAATTGCATTAATAAATGATTCACTTGTGTGAATGTCTTCACACTGAAACAATTTTCAGTCCACTTTGTAAAACAGGGAAATTTACTAGAATGATGTACACGGTACTTATTTTGGGGTTTTTAATAACATTGTAAACCTTAGTTTTCTGCAATTTAGTGATCCTGATTTCCTTACAAATCATTGCAGCTCTATCTGTTATTCTCTAATACAGTGCAAGATGCTTGCCTTCACCCACTTTGACGCTTGCTTCTGTGTTTTGCTGTAGATGACATTGCGTATGATTGACTGTAAATAGAAGAATCATTGCCTTTGTATGTATTGCTGTTACCTGTGACCTGCTACTCAGTTTTGATGCCAAATCTTTTGATAAGGCTAAAGCTTCTCAACAAAGAATGTAAAACCAAACCAACCCCACGGTGGGTTCCGAGGTTGGGAGAAGAGGATTTCTGGGCAGTCAGTAGGGGAGTACCACTGTATATATCCTCTCCTATGAAAGGGCATGCCCAGGAGCCTAAGCAAAGTGTGTGGATATGCAAGGGTTTGTATAGATGGACAAGTGATGATGCCCTTCAGGAAAAATAAGGTAATACAGAGATGTCTTTATTATGAGGATGCTATGTATACACATCTCTGTGCCTTTTTCCATAATGAGTGTAATAGTAACACAGGGACCTAATTCCTGTTCAGTGCTGCTATATGAGTCAGTGATCCATGCTATTTCTGTTTTCATGCATATTTATTTTTGTCTAATTTAACCTAATTCTGCACTTGTCTCTCCGATCCTGGACAGCTGAGCTTCCATTAATGCTGCAGTTATTCCCCATCTGGCTACAGCAACAAACAGAAAGATTCTCTCTGTCAAGAAAGTAGCCAGCAATTCCTGCATCTCTGCTAGCTTCTGCTGGCTTGTTCTAAAGGACACTGAAATCCACTGCTGATGGGTCTAAAGTGCAGAGTCAAGATAATGCAGCAGAAGAACATTCTGGCCATGGCACTGGGGTTTTAAGACATTTTTATACCTGCAGCCTCCTACCTTGTTGTTCTGAGATGAGGTGTGAGCTTGTGTCTGCCTTGGATCCTTGATCTCCATTGCTATGCAGGCTTCCATGGTGTGATCCAGGCTTTCCATGACCAAACCTTACTTGAGAAAACCAGCAATATTGCGTGTCTTCTTGGGTCCTGTTCTTTGACTCTTTCACTCAAGGGCAGTGCTAACTCGCTCTTGCTCACCACGCGTAGCTCTCTGCCATGCACCAGTGCTGTTGGTGCTAAGAGTTTTTAGGTAGGTGAGAGCTGAGTTACCCATGCATTTCCAGGGTGATCCTCATTTCAGAAACAGAGCAGAAAGACTAGGCTGGCCTTGCACTGAGCCACACAGAGCTTGCCTAGATTCTGCATGGGACCTCAACTCTTCTGGGCTCTCACCTCAGCCTGGAGGCATGGCTGGCCAGTAGGAAGTGTTGATCTAGAGTTAAGATGACAGAAACTGGAGCAAGAAGAAGTCCTTGTAGCTGAGGGTGAAACTATTCAGGCAATATCATTATGCCATGGATACCATTGTAAGATTTTTATATTGATATAACTGTCCACACTAGAAGGGTTTTGTGCTTTTACTATGCTGGCATAGTTAAAAGGGACAATGCCTTTAGTTCAGACAAGGCACCATGCCTTTGCACTGTGAATAAACTTGTTAAGTCCCAAGAGTTACTTGCACTTGGTTATCTGGTTTGTAAGCCTTTGTATGATCAGTTGCTTATGTGAAAAACTGCCTGATCTTTTCTGTTCTAATCAAACTCCATCTGAAGTGGACCTGATTTTTAAGTCTTGCTTTATTTTTCAAGATCATTACAATGCTAGAACTGAGGCCTGTGGTTAGGTAATAGGGCAGATAATTTAAAAATATATATATTTATTACATGATATAATTAGTGCCTTTCTGTTTTATTTCCTACAGATGATATAAACTAAGGTGTATTACTATTTCTCTAATGCACAAATATGCAAACTATTGCAGTGTTTGATGGTGAATCAAATCTCTGATGGATAAATTTACTGCCAAAAGTATTTGAACTCCAGATCGATTCAGCTCTGCAAGCACTTAATTCTTAGCTGGGTTCCAGAATCATCTCAGGAGTCCACAGGAAGATAGGAGAATTAACATTTCACTGGACTTGGGTCCAAGTTTTTAATGTTTAATCATTGATTTTAGGAAGAAAATTTTAATGTGTATCTGAAATGTCGCTGAAACATGGTTAAAAAGAGATAAAACTTCACTTTGGGAAAGCTTTGCTTTCACTTAAAACTTCACATGGGATTAGAGTTCATCAGCCTCTTGAGTCACTCACCATCTCTGGTATCTTGATATATTCTGGGGTATGATTTCTGATCTATTTTAAATTCAGAATAATTAGGGGATACTATTTGTGACATACTATTTTGCAGAATAAATAAAAAAGTTGATTTTGCCTAGAGGAGGCTTTTCAAGCTTGAAAAAATCAGTTGTCTGAGCAAACAGAACCTCAGAAGTGGAATAGATCACATTGGTAGGCTGACCAAACATATTTGCACACTAGTTTATTTGAATGAAGTTTGAAATCTTGCCTAGGATATTCGAAAGATCACCTTGGTTTCTTACTATGATTATTTGTAAAGCACAAATGTTGTAATGGATCCAATGAAGTGTAATATTTCCCACAAATCAATGGAGGAATTCAGTCAGTGTTGGGGAAGCCATTTCACTGTGGTTTCTCACACAATACAGCCACAGCTGTATTTGTTAACACAGACTTTGCTTTGTGCGGAGAATGAGAAAAGCTGCGTTGCTCAACCATCAGCTCTTCACCGAGTGCTGCATGAACTGACCAAAAGTTTCTGACAGAGAGTTGTATTTGGTCAGTCTTCTCGTTATATCCTACCATCAAAACATAATTATGGAGTATATTCTCTGCATATTGTCACCTTGCCTTTATAGCATCTCTATGTGTTAAACCTCTACCAGTTGTTGATTTTAAATGCTCATGTGCCTTATTGTCATTGTAGAAGATTTGTTAGCACAAGAATTTTCTATCAAATGTGGTAAAATCTTTGTGATTTCTTTTGCCACCATTAAAGGATGATATTTGTGCTTTTCTTCTGTTTTTTGGACATAAGAAGCTTGAAACCTTAGAAGATACAGCAGATGTGTAAATTAAAAAAAAACCAAAAACTGTCATATTTGAACATTAAATCCTCCCTAGTCCTTTTTTTTTTTTTTTTTTTTTTTTTTTTTTTTTTTTTTTTGACAGCTGCGCTCTGGTTTCCAAAGGAAGTACATAACGTTCTCCTGCATTGTGTTTGATACACATGCAGGCACATACAGAAATTTCCACCAAACACGAAACAGGGTATTGACTGGCTAATGGTACATGGACAGCAGCAGGCTTTCTCCTCATTTTGACTTTTGTGCTGCCTGCAACTAGGCTACAATTTGTCTCATGAAAAGAAGTAACTAGTAATAATGTGGTGACAACTGTTTTGTGGCCCAACGGCAGTAGACTCCTGTGGGCCCGGTTGAAATTCCTGAGATGCAAGCCATGACCCGTGAGTGGTATCGTGTTGCCTGCATTTTCAAGTTTGTGTGCTTGCAGCACATGGTATTGCAAATAACTGTTACAGAATTGCTGCAATGTATTTCAGTGCTATTTCCATTTTGTAGATATGGAAATTGAGACATAGCAGGTTAAATGACTTGATCTAGTCTTTATCAGCAGGAGTCAGAGAAAAAATAGACCAGATGTAGGTGCAGTTCTGGGCACTTACTGTAAGCATTGTTTGTGCTTACCTGCCCTTGGGTTACACAAAAGATTTTCTTGATCCAGCATGACTCAGCTTTTAACTGAAGATGTCTTTTACCTTAGGAGACTTCATAGCACAGTGTATAATTCCTGTATTGGTGCCAACAGAGTGGCAGGAGCGTTCAATTACGGGTGGTACCAGTAGGAGCTTTCTGCTCTCATGAAAAGCACAGGACAGCCATTACCTTTAGCAGAGTAACTCTGATTCTCACTAATACAGGGCTGAGATAATGGGGTTTCAGTCAGTAGCACCCTTTACTGGTCCTGCTCAAGACCCTGTCTTATCTGCAAGCAGCTGTAATTCTCTCCATGCACACTCCTGTGCAAGGTCCGGCATGCCAGCCCCGTCCGCTGTGGGAGCCTGGCTGGTGGAGGCTGCCTGGGAAAGGGTGTACCAGTGGTAAGAGGAGAGGGGCTGCTCCTCACAAACTTCCCAGCTGCTGGTAAGCAGCAGGCTGAAAACTTCCTGCACACTCAGACAAATGGCTTCAGCTTTTATGAGCACTTCATGAAGCTACCTAATCCCTTTCCTCAAACCCTTTGATTCCCACACATCCTGTGGCAGCAGGTTCCACAGAATTTGTATAGTGTGGGAAAGTTTTTTATTTTAAAACTTACTAGTTTTAAAAATAATCTTGCCATAGGACAGGTATTTGGAGAGGTGCCACTGTTCCTATTTCTCTCTTTGGCTTCTTTACTTACCTCCTGGAACATTTTTTTTTCTTGTTAGACTGAGCTGTGACCTCTCTGGGGTCCCTCTCCACTGTATGTGCTCTTCTGTCTTGGTGTGCGAATAGCTAGAATTGAATGGCTGAACTATCTCAGCTTCTGAGCCAGCTTGGGAGCCAGCCAGAGATCTGTGCCTGACTCCATGGCTGCTGTGACACTACGCCAGCAGGCTGCAATGGGGAGAAAACTGCGTTAACTGCGAATAGGGTGACCCTATCAACCAGCCAGCAATTACAGGGGGAAGTGGCATCTGATCAGCACAGCCTCAGTACCATGCAGGGCTCAGACGTAATGCAAACAAGTCAAGCCTGAGATGATGCAAAGCAGCCTGGACTGAATGCCAGTCAGTATAAAACACAAATACATCTCCTCATTTTTATTTCATTGTAATTCATCTGGATCAATTTAATCCATTTTCAGAGACATTATAGAATATTAAATTGTTAATCTGATAATTTGGAAAAGGGTCATGAGCACTGAACATTCGTCGTGGGAAAAAACATGAAAACAACAACAGTCCCCCACAAAAGTTAGCAAGGAGTCATTGTCATTCTCCATATATAAATAGGAAATGTTCCCCAAATCCTCAGGCTGATGTACTTTGAAGTGCTGTCTTCTTCCATCTTCTAAGAGTGGGCACCAGAGCTGGGGCTGATAACAGGACATAAGAGAGTGCACCCCAGATGGTGAGTCCTCAGTAGCTAGGAGGTTGGTGTGCTGTGTTCGACCTCTGCAGCTACTCTACATCTGTTTAGATCTACTGTTCCTATACTGATTCTCTTTCCAAGAACACATATTTCATCTTATATCTTTGAAAGTACACTAAAAAATCATTCCCCATACATTCATCTTCATGGCCCATTATTGGGAGTGAGCAGTACATCAAATAGGTGCTCTTTAGGGTTATTTATTTGTAGGTTTTGTTGGTTCTTCTCAACCTTTACTGTATAGAGATTGCGCTGATGTGCAGTCAAAAGGAAAGTGATACTTTTGGTCTTGCGATGTTTATCTCCAAAGAGGATTTATCTTTGCCTTGCATTCTTTGCTGTGACACCCTGCACATTATCTTGAACTGCTGTACAAAATAACAGGAAGCTGGAGAAGCTCTTTTATTATCTGGGATGACATAATGTAGGGCTTTCAGGTTCTCTGGTGTTCTCTTGTAAAAATGTAAGTTCTTTCCAAGAAAAGGGCACCTAGGAGAGGCTCTGTCCAGCTCTTGTGTCCTTAGGCATTTTTGCTTAGGCATTTTTAGCATATCTCAGCAATCTGGGATTGTCTTCCTTTCTTTGTTTTTCTCTAAGAAAAATGGTGTTTTGCGGATGTTTATGTCTTGGCAACTCTATCTAAGTGAACTGAACCACCAGCCATCCAAAATGACAGTCTAAAATCCAAGAACCTCAGATCTGCAGGGAAGGAAAAACAGCTCTCATAGATATCTGGCACAATTCCTAGCCCTCTTGCCATTTTTTTAAAAAAGAGATGGCATGTGATCTAAGTAATTGTGGAGTAGCAGGTACACTTGTGTACTAAGGCAGGCTTGTCCATGTATGGAGCCAAGACATGTAGGATGTGACTTGAAAGGCTTCCAGGAGTCAAATAGTCATAACTGTATTCACAAGCCTTAAATCAAACAAAGACTCCTTGTGCAGTGCAGTTAGACCTGTTCCAAAGAAAATTACTGTATTTACTAAGATGCCAGCTAGTCCCATTAGACACAAGCTATTCATTGACACAGCAGTACAGAAATGAACTCATTATGTTTATCCACTGCAACAGGCCTAGGTAGACAAGACCAAAAACAAATATGGACCCAGACTATTTCATCATAACTTTTTCTACTGTAGAATAAAATACCGTGTCACCAACTCACTGTAAGAATTAAATAGTCTTCTACTGCGTTTTCATTGTACCTAGAACTTGGGTTGTCCTGCTCTATTTCTAGCTGGTTGCAATGGCTGTTGCATAGATTGGTGTAACATCGGTCACATACCAATTTGAGGGTTTCATGCTTTCTGCTTGTCTTAAAAACAGAGGGACATCCTGTATACACTAGCAATGTTCAAGTTAATATTCACCATCTGTTCAACCCAACCTTTCCTAGTATAGAGTTAAATAGTTAAGTGAGTTTATGATGGCAATAAAGACCAACCTTAAAAGATGCTTTTGAAAACGAACGTGTAATTTTACTAGTTTAACTACAATGACCTTGTGTTTGGAGGGCATTGCATTCTTAGCCAGCTCAAGGTCCCATGAAGTTCTGTTGTCGGTTGCTTTTTTAAGCTTGTCTGTTGTACATTTTCAAGAGCAAATGTCAAATGTTTTTAGTTTCTACCCTTCTTACCTTACCTCATACAAAGGAAGTGATTTCAGAGTTGTATACAGTATTCAGTGCAAGGAGTTACATTCTTATATCCTCACTGTCTGGATGGAGAATATAAAATGACCTCTCCTCAGTGTCTACTAGGTAAATTTCCACTGCAAAGAAGACCAAGCAAAAGTTGCTGTAGAATGAAGGCCCTCAATTTCAAGGAGTTCAGCATTAAGAACCTAATGACACAATGAAACCAACTGGAACAAAGAGCTCAAGAACTTAATTGCCAGGGAAGTTTAGAAAGTTGTCACATTTTAAAGTTGAAGGGACAAAAATAACTGGGATTTTACTCCCAAGAAAGGGAAAAGATCATGTAGTGAAGGCTTCAGACTTAGTTAAAAGGATAGTCACATTAAAAAAAGGATGAGAGAAAACAAAAAGACTACAGGCAATGGAGAAAAGAAATGATTAGCAAAGAAAGTTATGCCTATGAGAGGTGAGAAGTGAAATGAAGACTTACCCAGCTAAGTCAAGTGGTAGAGGAAATGATAACAAACAAAAATGTTCCACTACATAAAAGAAGATAAAACTTGGAAGGAAAAGAACTGCCAGATAGTGAAAGCAGAGTAGAAGTTAAAGATAGTCTAGATACTGTCTTAAATAGAAAGACTACTAAGGGTTTTCATGGTGGATAGTGAGGGTGAACATGCTGAATGGCAAAATTGGAGACACAGAATTGGAAATGACTACTTCCTAAGTAAGATCAAAAAATCAAAGAATAGATTGTGCTCAGATATGTTTCATCCTAGAAAGCAAACAGACTTAAAAGACCAGGCCCACTTAACCACCAGTTATGCAATGATTGAATTTCAAGAAGGAATCAGAGAAAGTGGGAGTTTGGTTCACTTACTAAGGAAGAAGATGGAAAGGAGAATTAGCAAATAGAGACAACATCAAACAGGCCAAGATACAATATGAGGTATGACTAGCAAGGAATGTAAAGCATATGAAAAGGTCATCTTTTAAGGACACTATGAATAAAAAGGCTAAGGAAAGAGCTAGTCTATTAGTGAAAGAAGGAATAGGGAAAGGGGAGCTATCAACAGACAAACCTGAAAAGATATAAACTGTAGAGAAATGGCAGGGAAAAAGAGTCTAGTATAAATAGATAAATACATTGAGCAGCTGTCTCTCCTACATCTTGTTCTCATTTTTTCCTGCTGCCAGAGAGCACTGATGTTTCTCATTCATTTACTTCTAATTACTGAGATGTTCTTCCACTGATGAGATAAATATAATCCAAAAGGCAGATCTTCCCCTCCTCTCAGAGTGTCTCCTCAGCATCTAAATCAAAGACTTGTGAAAATGTCATCTCTCCTTACCCCACATCATCTCTCCCTACTCCATGGGCTCTAAGTTCCTTTCCCAAGCCCAGAACACAGTCAGTGACAGAAGCAGAAGTAGGAACCAAGCTGCCTGACTGCCAGACTTATGTCCTGCTACACCAGACAACAGCACATCCTGCCAAAATATTACAGACTCGATAGATGGGAAAGAAACAATGGAGAATGGAGATGAGACTATGCTGAGAGGTCTAATGTAGGTAGTTGGCAGGGAGCGCAAGAGAACAGTTATTGCTAGTACCTGAGGATTTTGTTTCATGGTAATCCCATGATCAACGTGTTAATCCCCTTTGATTTATGCAGTGGTCTCTATAAGGCACAAGTAAAATGTGGATTGAACAGATCTCACACAGACCAAGTTCTATCTATCACTAGCTAGAAATAACCTTTGTGATCACAACTTCAGTGCAAACTCCCTTGTACAAACCCATTCTTAAGCAAGACGTTGTTGGCTCTTTGTAAATGTGTGAATGTGGTCTGGCATAACAGAGGTGGAACCACTCAGAGAGTGGTCTGGGATGCAATTGCACCTTTGTGTCTCTGTGCAGCTATGCTGTATGTAGCAAAGTGCATAGATTGGACAGTGTGGTGGTGCCTGGTAGGAACACACTGATAGAAAAGCTACCAGGAAAGAAAAGTACTTTTGGAATAATTCAGACAAAATCTTGTCCAGAATAGATCAAAATCTGTCAGTGGAAAAGTGCAGTAGGACTTAGCTGAGGGTACTTGGTTGATGGAGGAGCCATGCAATAGCACATGCAGGAAGATTTCTGTGCATTGTTCTCCTTGTTTAGGAAACACATCTCCAGATCCTAGCAATATTGTTATCTGACAAGAGTACTTATCTAAACTCTTTAAATCATTCTTAATGGGCAGAACAAGTTTTCATCAAAAATACTCTTTCAGAAACATGTTTGTTTTCAAAATACAGCCATGTGTGTCTGTTTACCTTGTTTCCATCAGCTGGAGCTAGATAAAAGGGCAAATTGTTTGGCTGGATAATTCAGTTCTCTTCAGAGAGAAGCAACATCCAATCCAGAAGGAAGGCAAAAGAATCAGGTTTGCAATTGTTTACCTCATGCTTTCTCTTCTCAATGTAGGTTGTGAGGTGAGGAGACAGGTTAGTCAGCAGGTGAGAAGCTCCAAATAGTTTCCGAGGGACCCAAAGAAGGCACACAGTGTATCCCCCTCTGCTCCATGCAGTCAGAGGTAAGAGCTCTGGGTGGGACCAGTCGTGTGAGATGAGGTTGTAGGATAGGGGAAGGGGATTTCTCATTATCCTGCTTCCATTTCCAAACTGCAACCAGGCTAGGCCTCCACTCAGGAGACACGGCATACTTCTATGTGTGTATTGCTTGGTTTTGACAGAAAGCTGTGTTTTGTTGCAGTTGCATTTTGACTGAAAAATTTGAAGTAGCTCTGGGAAGTACGTATATTATTTAATCAGATCAAAAACCAGCACGCATTCATTCTACAAATACCAGCCTTGTGATGGGCCAGTTTGAAGCAAGTCAGCAATGTAATTCTCTTTTTCTTGTCTCATCCATGCTTTACAGGGAGGGTGGCTTTCCTGATAATTTCCCAGGAGCCAGAGACATCGTATCATCGGCCTTATTCAGAATGAGATGATCTTTAAGAAAGCATAGAAACACGATTTGGTGAGCTTTCTAAGGAATCTCCTAAGGTCAGAGATCAGCAACATGATTTTATGTTAAGTGAATGAATTTGATCATTTCCAGTCAATAAGACAGAATCATTGAAAGGGTAGCTGGTTACTTGGCAGCACTCAGAAAATACTTAGTTTTTTTTTGAAATTGCTTCTAGTCAGGGGCAGGTTTAGCTCAGCTGATTAGAGCGTGGTGCTGCTAATGCCAAGGTTGCGGGTTCAATCCCTGTATGGCCTATGCTGAGGGTTGGACCAGATGATCTCCAGAGGTTCCTTCCAACCTTACCATTCTATGATTCTAGACCTCTACCATTTCACTAGTATGTTGTAATTCATAACATTGCCATATATTCTGCATTTCTGTCCTTATTACAAAAATTCATTATTCAATTGGGATAGTTCAGTCCTATAAAAACCCTAGTAGTTACAGCACAAATAATTAATATCACAAAGATGCCAAAACCATGAAAATCATTCGTCAAAACTAATGTTTAAGAAGTGATAATAGCAGAATCTAGTTCTGATTTACCAATGATTTGCCAACATAGAGACATATGGTATAGAACAGTGTGGAAACTGGAATTCCCTGTTTCCACAGGAAAAATCTGTGATTTCAAAATTAATTTGGTTTTGAATCAAAACAAAAAAATCTTGATTTTCCCTATTTAATTTAATGGTGGGTGAAGAGAACAGAAGGGAAATGGTTAGGCTCGGTTAAAAGCCTTTCTTTAGAGCCTAATGTTTTTAATACATAACATATTTCAAAATTTTAAAGGAAGAATTAATTTGCAACTGGCTTCTCTTACCCACATGTTGCATTCCTAGAACACCACATGGAATATTTCACCATTTTCAAAATAGCTCTTGCCTAAGTGGAAGTGTCATCAAAACATTCAAGGTTTTTGAAGGAGTTTTAGTTTCAGTGAAGGAGTATTTTCTGATCTCAGAAGATTCTACTGTCCTGTTTCCAATTAAGAGCTGTGTCTGTAAGGAGAATGGTGTTCTCCATAGTTCTGTCCCCAGTGTGGGCATCTATGGCAGTGTGAATACAATATAAACCATTATCATTCAGGGTTTTGGCTAATCAGGTCCATAACTGATATCAAACTAGTCAACTGGTATGACAGGAAGATTTGATCTGTCTGAGGCTATTTGTCTTCATCTGTTTATCCATACAATCTGCGTGAGCCCTGAAGCTAAGGAAAGCACATTATGTACATGAATGCAATACTTCATAGTCATGCCTGCTCTCCTGTCTTAGATCTGGTGCAATGGAGGACCCAGCAAGTCAGAAGTCAGGAAAGGGCAAAGACATAGTAAGCTGCCTCATGCCAGAGGGAAGAGTCTCCTGTCCATTTTATACACATCAGTTTGGAGGAATATGAGCCTGTGGAGGTCGGCACCCAGGATCTCATCCTACAGAAAGCCAGAGAGGTCTGCCAATGCAATCATCAAACGATCATCTCCTTCTTCTGTCACCTGTTCCCAGTGTTGGACTGGCTTCCCCATTACAACGTCAAGACACAGTTGCTTGGGGATGTCATATCTGGGCTGCTGGTGGGGATAGTTGCCATTCCTCAGTCCATCTCGTATTCCCTATTAGCGAACCAGGATCCCATCTATGGAATCTACACCAGCTTCTTCTGCAATATCATCTACTTTGCTATGGCCACTTCACGCCATAACTTTGTCGGTTCCTTTGGTGTCCTATGCCTGATGATTGGGCAGTCTGTGAATCGGCACCTTCAACTAGCAGGGTACAGTGACAACAATGCAGGCTTATTGCTGATGGGGAATTCCACCTCCTCTGCTAATGAGACAGGTGCCTGTGACAGGAGTTGCTATGCCATCACTGTGGCCCTTTCCTTAAGCTTTCTGGTTGGTCTTTACCAGGTACAAATATTCACTATTATGCTGTTTCCTCTCTGTTCTTTGCCTCAGTTCAGACTTGAGTCACAAAAAACCTTAGCTGAAACGACTCGACCCTGACATCCTTGAACTGTAATGATTTGCAAAACTCCAAACACACCTGACTTCGGGGTTGTGCTTTCTCCAGATGATGGGCCAGATCCTTAGATGTGTCTGAAACATGCTTTGGATCAGATTTGGCAAGGGAGGGAAGGGAACTGTGAACCACCTTCCCACCATCCCAGTCCTGGACCTGGTGTAGTTTAGGGTTGCTGTCCAGTTAAAGCAAGTCCCTGCATCAGCAGGGACTCCTCTAAAGGCCATGCTCCCTGGAAATGTCTCCACTGCCTGGGCCCAGCTGTTAGTAGGTGACTTCAGCCCCTTTCATTGGGACAACAAAAATTCACTGCATCACACTGTTTTTGCCACAAAGTGATACTCATAAGCTGCTTTGATTTAGCTACCCCTGGACTCTCAGTGTTAGGTACAGCCTTGTTTCTTATAAGGAGCAGTGACGGGGACCTTGAGGTCTTCTTTGTATGGCCTTTCAAGACACAGACAAGTCTTCTAGGTCTCTATAGTTTTCCATAACCCAAAATGATTACTTAAAATAAACTCCTCTGTCTCATACTGAATGCTCAGCAGACAGAGTAACCAGATATGCTAAAGTGGAAGCAACTGACATAAATTGCTGGTCACCTCTTCCAGCCCTTCTCATGGATGTTAAAGGTATGACTGGCTTTCTTTTCAGATCCTGCTGGGGGTTTTACAGCTGGGCTTTGTATCTGTCTACTTGTCAGAACCTCTCTTCAGTAGCTCCAGCCTCACCATTATCACCTCCCAGATGAAGTATCTCCTGGGACTGAAAATCCCTCATCACGAAGGGGTGGGGTCCTTCATCTTGACGTGGGTTGACCTTTTCAGATACATCCAAAATACCAACATCTGTGACATGGTGACCAGTCTAGTTGCTTTGGCCATTATTGTGTCTGTCAAAGAGATCAATGACCAGTATAAAGACAGGATGAAGGCTCCATTCCCTGTAGAGCTGCTAGTGGTCATTGTAGCTACTGTGCTATCGTACTACTTCAACTTTGAAGAGCGATATAAGTCTGCTGTTTGTGGGGGCATCCCCACTGGTTTCAGGAGACCCACCCTACCAGATACAAAACTGTTTTCCAGCCTAGCAGTTGATGCTCTACCCATTGCTATCATTGGCTTTGCCATGAGTGTCTCCCTGGCAGAAATCTTTGGCAAAAAGCATGGCTATGCTGTTCGTGTCAATCAAGAGATGGTTGCCATTGGCATGTGCAACTTGATCCCTTCTTTCTTCTACTGCTTTGCCAGCTCTGCAGTCCTAACCAAGACTCTGCTGAAGGAATCCACAGGAACCCAGATGCAGGTCTCTGGCCTGGTCACCTCCTTGGTGCTGCTGCTCGTGCTGCTGTGGATTGCTCCACTCTTTTACTCACTGCAAACAGCCATCTTGGGGGTGGTCACCATCGTAAACTTGTGGGGTGTCCTCAAGAAGTTCTGTGACACCCCCCAAATGTGGCAGCTCAGCAAGTTGGACACTGTGGTGTGGTGGATGACCATGCTGGTCTCCACACTGATCTCCACAGAGACTGGGCTCCTTGTGGGTGTCTGCTTTGCTCTGCTCTGCATCATCTTCCGCACGCAGAGACCTAGGGCCACACTTCTGGGCAAGGTCAGCAACTCAGAAATCTATGAGGACCAATCCATTTACAAGCAGCTCAGCAGTATTGCCAACATCAAGATCTTCCGCTTTGAATCATCCCTTTACTATGCCAGCAAGGACTATTTCAAGACTGTTCTCTATCAGAAAACTGGGGTAAACCCTGCTCTACTGGCTGCTGATCACTGAAAGGCAGAAGCCCAGGCAAATGCAGACACAGGCAAGAGTAAGAGCTTTTTGTGCACCAGATCTCACTGTCTGAAACCGGCCAAGAAAAGAGCTGAGAAATCTCCAGCGAATGTGTGTCCTCCTTCCATAGATACGCACACCTTAATCATTGACTGTGGGGCTATGCAGTTCATAGATATGGTGGGTTTCTCTCTGCTAAAGGAGATGCATCATGACTATAAGGACGTTGGTGTCCAGGTACTCTTGGCCAGCTGCAACCCTTCCATCCGCCACCTGCTCCAGGAGGGAGGCTGGGCTGGCAAGACAGACTGTGGCAACCAGTTGGCTTTCCACAGTGTCCATGATGCAGTGAAGTTTGCTGAAAGGTAGTACCATGTGCAGCAGGAGAGAAAGGATGCTCTCCTGGACCCTGAAGACCTGAACTTCCAGGCATCTTTGTAGACCCATGTGTGAAGAATGGTTTCACTTGGAGATGGACTTGGTATATACTTCAGAGCAGTTTTAGGACACTCAGAGCAGGTAAAAAAGACTTCAATGAACTGCTGTAAGCAGGTACCAGGTAAAAGTTTTGGGGAAGATGTGGACTTCAGAAGAGATTACCAACTGGAAAATAATCTGAGAGGCATTTCAAGATCAGTCAAGCAGATAAAAAGTCTAAATGGCTTTTAACCCTTCTCCTGCAGAGGCTGAATGGCATAAATGTGTTAGTGAAGGCTGGCCATTCCTTACTGGAGAGCCACAAAGTGAAAAATTGGAAGTATGGAGGAGCAGGAGTAAAACTGCTCTGCTTATCCATCAGGATGTGAGAAACTAGCTAGGGACCAGAAGAGCGATGGCATGGTTTTCTGCACTGAGATTGCACAAGCATCATCCGATTGTCCCATGATGAAGCTTGAGAGGGGAAATATGGCCCTTTGACACAACTCTACATAAGCAAGAGGTGTGCTGGGCATGAGAGAGGGTTACAGGAAAGGCAATGAGAGAATGGCAGAAAATAACAGGTGTGTCAGACTGGTGCCCTCAGCACAGATGAATGCTTCTGCACTGGCCTGAGCTTGAAAACTGCCTCCAAAGGGACATCCCCCGTCCCACTTGGCAATGAGTGCAGACTGCATAGCCCTGCTCTTGAACGTGAGTTCACCATTCATAGCCATGGTGTGAGCTATGCCATCCCCACCCTCTGAGCTGCAGGGTCTGCTCTGTTTCAGTGCAGCACAATTCCTGCTGCTGGCCAACAAAGCAGCGGAACAGCCCTGGTCCAGGCCAGGGTTGGAGGACACAGAGAGTCTAGGCTGAGCCCGTCCTTTGGGGCAAGACCGCCTTGCTTGTTGCTGTAGTACGAGCCTGTGCCGAGGGCAGTTGTGAGAAGTTGGAGCCCTGGACATCTGTCACTGGGGCTGGCCGTGGGTGCTAGATCGTATAATGAAGAAACAGTGGTACTTTTCCCTAATCCACCAGCCCTCTCCCCATGGAGAAACACAACTCAGAGCTGCATCTGAGAGGGATTTGCCCTCTCCCTGGAAACCTATGGCTGCTGTTGGATGCAGGCCTCCTTCATGCTGGTTTCGTGCACCTACTGCCCGAAGAAGGATTTTTGGAAAGGGCTAGGACAACAAGAGAGATTGTGCAGTGACATAAGACTCTAGACTTTCACAAGGAACTTTTAAACAAAATGCCTCCCTTAGGTATCGTCACTTTTAAAATTAAATACAATAAACCTGCTGTCATTTTCTGCTGCCCTGCCTAATGTTTGCTTCTCTGGTCCTGCAAGAACATTTGTCTCCTGTGGTCACTGGGGGGCACGAGCGAGCTGTGCTGCAAAGCCTGGAGCTAGTGTTTCCCTCTCTCCCTGTGCTCTGCCCCATCCATGTCCCTGTCTGTGGGCCCTGTCCCTGTGCTCTCTACTCTCTACCTGTAATGCGGAATTTCTTTCTAGGTGCTCAGACAGGTGACAATCATAGTGTCAATATACTGCCCAAACCAGAAGAATTAGGGAAAGAGTGGGAGCAGGAAACTCCTCTTGTGCTCCAGTCTCTTGGATATTGCATTGCAGAGAAACGTGCATCCCAAAGCAGCTCTGGGTCCCAAGGCTGCAAGGCCACTAACTTGCCTCCTCAGAAATGTGGCAATGGGGTGATTATGGTCTGAGCTTGCTCAAACTGGGGTGACAAAGAGACCAGGGTGACGAGTGAAGCAGGAGACCTTCCCTTGGCAATGCTCAGATCTGGGCTGATTCTGTCCCATGACTGGCCTGTTGGGCCTACGGGGCAGGATCCCTGCCTTAGCTGTGCTGTGCATCAGGCTTGTTTTTAAAAACCACATGCTCACTCTTTCACTTGCCCGTATGTACCTTCTTCATTTGCCATCTTTATTTTGGGCTAACCTCTCCCACACATCCATTCTGGAGTCAGGGTGGGGAACAAATCACAGACCTCATGCATCTCCTAAATAGCCTGCAACCTAGAGTCTAATAGTGCCTCAGGGGCCACAAAACAAAAGCAACAGTAAAGCATTTTCTTTTAAAAAAATATCAGTTTCAGAAAACTGCCCTGAGTTTGTTCAGTTGATAGTTGCTGTGCAGACCATTTGTGTGGCTCAGGACATTCTGCTTCAGAGGAAGAGAAATGCCTTTCCTTGCTGGTATTCACAGGCAGGAATTCATGTGACTTTCAGGAGTGAAATTACAGATTCTCTTGAAAGAAATTGTTTCTGAGATCACGTGCTGCTTTTCATAAATTGTAGATCAAGAGCACTCATGCCATAGCTAGTAATGGCCACAGTTTTCCTGATGTTTGGCATAAGCTATGTTACCTTCCAAATATGTGACCCTTACAGAGCATGACTATGGTCAGAGTCACAGTGCTGCAAGTGAGACCCGAGCTTAACTCAGTGAGAAGTGAGATACAGGGACGAGCTGAAGGATGTTGTCTCTGGGAAGGCTGGAGAACAGCCACACTTCTTGGTGTCCTGGTGATGGAAAGCAGGAGCACCATGCCTGCAGTGCAGCATATGAAGTACCACTAGGAGAGTGCCATGGGAGAAAGCAGCAGTACAGAATTGGACAGGGCACATTTTCTTTTCTGCTCAGCCTGGACAAGCAGCGTCCAATTCGATCTGCTTCTGCCTCCCTGCAAGGCAGACATTGCTCTGTGCTACGAGGCTCTGCAGGATTGCCAGGCACCAAAATAACTTTTCTTTAGTGAACTCCATCTGAAAAAATACCTTATATTTTGCATGTTCAATATGTGACTATTCCCCTTGCCTCATCTAAGAAATGGGGCATCAAAGATATCCAGCCGAAGGGAACTCTAGTTTTGGGAGCCCAATGCAAGGAGATTGTTGTACATAAAGCATCGGAAAAGGAAACCTGTTGCTTTTGCTCTGAAGAATTTCTTGCTGTGGTCAAAAGCTCTTTTAAATGGATTAAAGACTATAGTATGCCCAGCTGCTTGCAGGTCCTCGGAGTTAGGTTGTAAATGTCAATACAAAAGTAAATGGACTGAAGAGGCCCGTACCAGTGTGGCAGTGCTGAGCGGGTGAGTGTGGCCTTGGCACAGGCACAAGCGGGGAGCTCTCAGGGCTGCAGCCCCTCTTTCCAAGGCTGATCCCGGAGCCCATGGGAGCGTGAGGCAACCCTGCAGGGAGGTTGCATCAGCCATTGAGCAGAAGGGCAAAGGGGCAACTTTTGTGTTTGAGTAGAAGAGAACCAGCAAGTCTTTGTTACCTGTGAGGATCATGAACCTTGTCTCCCCTTTGGAATAGCATTGGCATCATTTCCCTCACAAGATAATTTATGGGGAAAACTATATTGTTTTAGTTAGACTTCAAATACATTTATGATGCCAATGGGGTCACAAAGTCACAGCAGGAAATAAAAATAGTGCTGATAATTCATGGGCACAGCCGGGCACAAGATAGCACAGATGAGATATTACTGTCAGAGCAGGAGTTCCCACAGCCATTTGTAGTGGGAAATAGTTGTTTATTTAAGTAGTTCCTGCTCAGAGTCCAGGAGAGCTGTGAAAATGCCAAACAGGCACATGGCAGGTTTTATGGGACACCTTCACTCCAGACAGAGAACTGAAGGTGTGAGGTGACAGGGAGTTAGGAGCTCAGTGAGACCTGAAGCAAATGACCCACAGAAGCTGGTGTTCACTCAGGTTGTCCGTAGACTTGAGTCTGTATTTTCCTGAGAACAACTCTGCCATTAGTCCCCCCATTCCCATAACCCCACAGATATGACAAGGACTGTGATTTCCTTACAGCACTGATTTCTCTTTGTTCACAGCAGTTCTGGCAAAAAGGGCTGGGCAAAGAGGAAAGAGAGCATGGACCTGTCCACCTCTCTCACACTGATCACTTCATGATAAAGGCACCAAAGCAAGTGCAGGGCTAGCAGGGCTGTAAAGCAAGGCTGTGTGTTACTAACACAATGATTTATTATTTCAATATCATGGACACAGGCTCCACCTACCACCATCTCCCTACTATTAGCTGAGTAATTTCCTGCCGGCCTTGTGGCAGATGCAAGTCTGCAGAATTAATTCATCTGAGGAATTAAAGAAGCATCTACTCAGCAAAGCTGCAGGGCCAGTGTCAGACAAGCAGAAGGGCTGATCCTAAAGGTCCCCTTTGACTTTACCACCTCAGACTCTGCACCAGGCAGTGAAATTGCAAAGCCAGTGGGGCCAGGTGGTCCATGTGCATACTGGAAGGATGGAAGGCTTGAGACAGAGATGATAGACAGCCTTACCATGGCTGGTAAGGATGAGGTGTACCAGTACCTCTCTGAACAGATAGGAGATTTATTACGGCAGATAATGACCATGCTGAACTTCTAGTGACATGTGGAAAGACTAGATAGCTCAAGGGTACTCTGCACTTTTGGATCTCTTATGAAAACATGCCTCACCAGTCACCCAGAAAAAGAGTAAATGGGCCTTATGCCGGGCAGATTCTCTTGGTCAGACTAGTTTCCCCTAGGAGGGATACTGCCCTCCCCAATAGCTGTAGGAACTCCCAAGCCTTTCTAACCAGGAAGCCAGTTGCCCTGGTGTCACAGCAGTAACACATTCCCAGTGAGCTATTGTGGTCACTGCCAGAGCAAGGTCAGCCCCAGGACTCGAGGTGACCATCCCCTCCATTGGAGACCAATGGATTTCCCCATGGAAAAACACAACTGTGTGTAAAGGCTGTGCGATAACCTCCTGCCCTCTCTTCTCCAATCTGAGAGCATCTGGGACTTCTCTGACAATTCTTGGACAGGCTGGTTTTCCAAACTTTCCAGCCTGTCAGCTCTAGCATCATTTTCCAGCTATGCTGTCTGTCAAACATCCTGATGACCTGTCCACAGCATTACTCTGTTCCTGATGATCTCCAGGGCATACTTTTAAGGTGCCTCTAGGATAATTGTCATTTTGATGTCAGATCCTGTGAAAAGGCCTTGGTTTGTAAACAACACAGAGGAGAGGCTGGGAAGGACAAATAACTCAGTGCAAAGTTGGCTTATAATCAGTTTCTCAGGAAATCAGGTTGGCCTCAACTCCTGAACCTCCTGGCAGAGGCAGGTGTGTGTGTGAAAGTACTACCTGAACTGTCGTCCTATTCCTGGTGAAGAAAAGCCCGAGGGGAGGGCGTAGAGTGCCCTCTGCACTCAGACTGCAATGGTCCCAGCCCCTGTTGGTGCCCAAGAACCTCCTTCACCGTTGGCTCAGGCAAAGCTGCCAGGTAAAAGGCTGTGGCTGAAGGAAGTTTTCATGGAGAACTGTCTCTACAGCCCTCTTGGAGGATGCACATTTTGGCAATATCTCAGTCACTGAGGTGTGTAGCACTGTCTCTATTATTAAGCATTGGACTGTTCCGTTTACACCTTAGAAAATCCATGTGGGTGTGTTAGCAATCAGTAGCCTGTGCAGAAGTGCACAGAGAACTGGGCCCTGGAACTTCTCTGACATTCACCAGCTGAACTGGGTTCTCTCAGCCTCAGAGAGGGAGCTACCCCATTTCCCTCCCACCAAGACCCTGTCACTGCATCCCTGTTGCCAAGCAGGACTTGAGAGAATCTCATGTGTCTTTCTCTAAAGCTTTACTACAGACTACAAAAAAATGCCATGCAGATTGAAGAAAATCTCATCCTTCCTGGTAAGCAGCTCACCTGTTTGTTTGCCTTCTCTCTCTCCCCTGCCTTGCTCTGGATCTATAACTGTTCTGGGAGTGTGACAAATAGAGGGTTGCTGTTAAGGCTTCATCAGCTGCAGTTGGAGCTGACTGTGCAACTCCTAGTTATGCGTCAGCAGCAGCTGGACAGGTTTAAATCATTTAGGTGCTTTAAAATGCTCCCTCTTGGGGAGTTTAAGGAGTAGAGGTTGTCTTGGCTGATGGGTGTTTGCCTCACCTGCTAGGAAGTGCACAAGAAAAGGATTGCTGTAAGGAGGGCTGTTCCTCTGCTCCCACTGCCCATTCCTAATAATACATGTTGTTGATATAATGGCAAGAGGTTGCCTGTGCAGATCTATAACTGCAATAAAGCATTTAGCCTGTTCCCAGCACTTGCCAGGAGCTTACCTCGTGTAAGCTCTCCCTAGGAAATGAGACTCAGTAGCAAAGAGAAAGCAGCAAGTTGTAGGTGGTGGCATTAGATTTCCTGAAGGATGGTTAGGGCCAGCAATAATACTTCACTGCAGGCTGCCCAGCAAAGAAGGAATCACTGTGGAGTGGTTTGGTGGTAGCACAGTCCAGCGACAGGTGGAAAGCTAGCGAGGTGTGTTCAGTGGGACTAGGGACTTTCCTGGGGCACCCTTCTCTCCTGAATGCCTGAGGAGCTTCTCAGGCTGAGCTGGGTGTGTTCATGCCTTCACCCCAGAGCTTGCTGCTCTGATTTCTCCTATGGTTTTACTATGCCGTACTTCTACTTGTATTTCTAAGAAAAAGGTCTCTGCTCTGACACATTCATGTCAGCTTTCGAATTCTTCCACTCATGGAGTGGGGTGCGTGCACCACTCAGTTTAAATCCTGTTCTAATGTGTTCAAAGTCATGGAATAGCTACATTAGAAACCCTTCTGAATGCACCGAATAAAAATCCCTTCCTTCATCCATCATTCACCTCTACCCTCAAATATTAAGTGATGCTATGTTTATGAGTAAATCCTAGTCTCCCACGTTTCAGTAGAAGACCTATTCTTTGACATTTTTCTTCCAATTAGGACAAGAATGCATCTCCAAATCACTGCACTGGCAGTGGAGTGGAAATGTCTGGGGAGCTTTTGGCTCCACTGAACAAACCAGACAGTTTTGCAAATGAAGTTGTTGGTAGTATTTCCAAATTAAAAAAAAAGAAAAGAAAAAAAAAAGAAAAAAAGAAAAAAAAAAAGCTCAGTGGCTAGGAACAGCAAGGAGAATGGACATATATCACCTTCAGAGATGTAAAATTGCCCATTTACTTCAACAAGAAGGTAGCTGATTTGTTCTTTCCACATTGTATCTAAGAGAGTGATGTGCTTTTGAAAATAGGACTTCATATTCTTTTTAATGATATGGCTGAATAACATCTCCATAACCAAGCCATCTAGCACCCCTGGCAACTCTAGAGAAGCTGTCCATCAAGCAGCTGCCGAGCTCTCGACATTTCTGTTCTCTTTTGCTATGCCAGTTCATTTACATTAGTAGCATGAGCAACACATCTTATCTCAGGAGCACCTTGAGCAGTGGCAATAAGGGCAGTTACAAGCGTGATTAACATCAATGTCTCAAGAAGCAGAGCGGCAGGAAAGAGAGAGCAGTGCTCCCTTGTGTCTGTTAGGGGAGTGGATACTGGCAGGAGGTTTCCGCTTCCCTTGTCCTGGCAGTATCAATCTGGGCAGCTGCACTGAGGTGGGTGCAGGAGGCTGCGATGATGTCCAGGGCACAGCTACCTTGTCCACTTTTAAACACATAACAGAGATTCCTGCTTTCTTCTTCTCAAACTCTTCTGTCAAGGGAGATGAAAAAAATAATTCAGAGACCTTTGAGGGAACAGAAGAGGTCCAGGGGGACAGGTCTCATCTAAGCATCACCAATGAGTATGTAGAGAGTAAATGGTGCAGATACCATCACACTCTGCTACAGGATCTGTGCACTCAGAGCAGGCCCAGCTCCCACCGCAGTACAGGCTCGTGACCTACACGAAAGCTACTGACACATGGATATGAATGAAGATCCATACAGAAGAGATGACTTTTACAGGTCTGTGACAGCAGATCAGCTATAAAGGAATGATGGATTTATCTCATGTAAGATGGGCTTTTTCACATATGAATCTCTGGGCCTTGACTGAATTTCTCCCCAGGCCCTGCAGAGTCAGTCAGCGTCACAGCACCTCTTTGCCATGAAGCAAAGGAAGGAAATGCATGGACGCAAAGGAAGGAAATGCTTGGAGAGATGGGAAGTTACCAGGAGTCAAGGGGGCCCTGTGGCCCTTCCTGCTCACTCTGAATGCCAGCATGGGTGAGTCCCATGGGACTGTAAAGACTGCACCTTACACTGCACTTTTAGAAGTTTAGCCTTTAACTAGCCACACATTTGTGTCTAGTGCCTAGTCTCACGAGCACAGTTTTATGCAGGCATTAAAACAACTTCTGTGTCACACATAGCATGCTAGCTGCTTTCCTGAACACTAAACAGCCATTTTCCTGGACAAATTAGCAGCTGACACATGTAGCTAATTGTAACTGCAAACTGGAAGAAGGCCACTTTGGAAACCCAGACCTGGGCAAAAGTCATTTTACTTCGCTTAGGCTGCACAAGCCTAAGTGAGAATGCCAGGAACCCTCAGTGTTGACGAAGACAAACAATGGGAGCTTCATCCGGCCCCAGAGAGGTTCCAAAAGCAGAGAGGGATGCTGGACATGCCGCTGGGGATCCCAGCTGATTACAGACCTCAGCAGTAGTTAGGGAGAGGGAGTCCTTATACATTGTACCCAGCATCCCTGAAATGGGAGGCTGTGCTATGGCCCCACTGCCTTGCTTGCTTATGGCTATCACAGTGGTCCACGGCCACTTCCTAGTTCCCACAGTAACTAATGCCACTTCAGAGGAGAAGGAGCTGCTAGCTATTGGGGAGGGAAGAAAAAGGAGTCAGGACAAAAATGAAATGAAGCTAGTGTAACTTTCAAGAGGAAAGATATTCAAGGCAAAATTCTTGCAGTGTCAAGGATATTTACAAGCAGTGAGTAGCAGCTGTGATCACCCACAAAACAGTGGTGGTGTGAAGTTAGTTGATTTAGGAATCTTTCTGCAATTCTCATTTTGCTATTGAACTAGCTCTACTCTTTGCTCCTTTTCCATCCTTGCCTGGAGATGAATTGGATAGAGTCAATTTGCTCCACTTTGTGGCTGATTATTTTCTTCCATTTGATCAGAGTCCATTAGAAAATGAAAACTGAACAAAGCATCTCCCTTTTAGCCATCACTGTAAGGCCCTATGCTCCCCAGTAAAGGTTTTTTAGTGACAAATAATTCTGCCCTCTGTCATTGTCCAGGAAATGAAAATTTGCCCCACTCACTTGGTGATGGTCCCTTCTGTTTACAAGTTGGAGCTCTGCTTCTTGACATGCCATTAGTCACATTAGAGTCTCAAGTCTTGCTATTGTTTAAGAGACCTAACGGAGGAAGAAAAATCTGTAGTTCTTCTTCTCCTATGCTGGACTTGAGAAGTATCTTGGTTTGGTAGCAAATATATCCCACAGCCTAGGTCAGACAAGGGATGCACACAGCACTAGTCTGCTCAGACCTGCCCTCCAGCAGCCATGGGCCAGCATGGCATAGTAGATACCTTCAGGGCAGTTTTTCAGAGGCCAAGGTGCACCTCTGCTGTACTGCTCTTGGTCTCTAGCCTGTGTCCAGGCAGAGGCTATGCCTCCCACAAGAGGTCTTCTGGGAAGTGCTACCAAATGTGTGCATCCAAGCTGTCTCTGGGAGTGCCTTACCCTGGCTTGAAGGGTCAAACACTGTCTTTTCCCTCAGGATTGCTTAGTTAAGAGGAAAACAGTGTTGCTAGCTTACAGTGTGGGGTTGTCCTGACAGCCACAGGCCAGTTCTCAGTCAGACATTGGTGTGTTGGGGAAAGATGAGGGGAAAAGCAACCAGTTGAGAAAAGCCCTTGACATGACAAGAGGCTAGAAAAATAAAAGACGTGGAGAATTAAGGAGCAACAGAGGTCTGGTTAGTGTAGCACAGACAAAGCAGTTCATGGGTGGGAGGAAGGTGAATATCCACGAGCCAGCAAGCCTGAAGGATCCCAGCTATTAGCTAATGAACTGACTCAACTTCTAATTTGAACAGTCAGGAAGAACCAGAGAAGCCTCTTCCAGAGGGACTGAGGCAAAGCAAAGAGGAGGCAGGATGCAAGGAGACAGGAGGAGAAGGCTGGGCACTTGTGCAGCACAACACTGTGGAAGGGAAGGCTGTAAATACAGCTTGGCACTGGGAGCACCATGCTCTGCACTGCCTTCCTGGCAGCTGCCATCTGGCCAGCTAATTAGTATATGTTATAATGTCCTTTGAGAGTTCGAAGTGCTTAGCAGTAATAACAATAACATCAACAATAATAGGCAAGATTAAATATAATTAAGAAAGTAAACTGTACTTGAGATTGGATGCACGATTTCATGGATAATCCAGGGGACTCCCCCGGTTTCCTTCCTCAGGGATGAAGCCAACACTACAAGGTGATGGTTGTGGTACACCTGAGTGGGTCAGAGGTTTGGAGAGATTTTAGAAGCTCCACCAAACCATGTCTCTCTAATGTACTGTTGTCCTCTCCTCCCTTGCATGCTGTCTGTCCCAAAAGCACCTCAATTTAAATGAGGAGACAACAGAGAAGAGTTGATGACCAGTCTCCTGACTGTGCAGACCCTCGTACCAGAGCTGGGGAAGCTTGTGAGCACTTTGGTGCCTGGAGCTGTGTTTGCTCTGAGAGTGGCAATCAGTGGGTGCCAGTCTACTGGTCTGCATTGTCCAGGTGGGGGGGGTGACAGAAGTGCCCTTTTAGAGTGCAGCTTGGCACAAAAAAATAGGGAGATTGGGAGAGGTGACTGATTGCTCAAATAACTTGCAGCTGCTACAAAATCAAGATCTGGAGGCAAATGAAATTCCACAAGGGGCTTCAGGCACAGAAAGTATTGTGAGTGCAGCTGACCATGGGTTTCTGAATATGTTTATCTATGAGAATACAGATCTCAAAAACTTCCAGGGCAAGCTCTTTTCCTTGGTGCTGTCATCACTGAAAAATGGGAGGAAAATAAATTGATTTTCAGGCCAGAACAGATCACTGTAGTCCTCTAATCTGACCTTCTGCCTGATGCAGGTCATAGGATCCTCCTGAATCAGTGATGGCTTCAGAGCCACAGCTCTGGTGTCAACTGATCTGTCATCAAGGAAAACCTCAGAGATTCTTGGCCTCTAGAACAGTAATAAAAGGTTCAAAATAGGGCATTCCAATGGTCAAAGGATGAAGGGGCGGGAATGAGAAGTGAGATGAACTTCATTTGCTCAGTCTAAAATAATCTGAGATGTAAACGAGGCAAACTTAGAGGATCAATTTTAAGCTGGACTCTGGTTCTAGCACACTGTTAGCCTCCCTGGCTTTGGCAACACAACAGGACCTGCAGTTCTCTCAAGTCTTACATTTTTGAGGCTTTTGGGTGGTTTTCCGAGTAGCCCAGCTCCCTGCAGTCACAAGAGCCCATGAAGATATCTGTTGTACTTTAAAAAAAATATATATATATCCCTCATAGTCATAGAGGAAAGCATAGAAAAGGTTATCCCCAGAGGCTGCAAAAAGAGAACTCCAATAACAAGAAAATCTTTATTTTTCTTTATTTATTTCCTTCTTTGTTGGTTTAGAAGTGTGTTTCAACAATTGCAGTTTCTTTAGTATGTACAGACAAGTTGAAAGGTACTGCAAAATACATGCCAGACTAGACAACAGCTGAAATTCACAAAGCAAATAGTAGATAATAGATGTTAAAGCTCAGTAAAGTAAAGGAAAAATAACAGTGGTGAATATTGAAATCTCAAAGTTGTTCTCATTTCAAAACATCTTTGCAATGGAATCTGTTCATCAATTTTCTGTTACTTTTTTTTTTTTTAAAGAAGAACTTTTAAGTGAAGTTGTGAAATTCTCACAAATGCTGGCCCTCTATTCCAGGTCAATATTTACTCTAAATGCATTAGTTGCCACTGCCTCGTGTCCTCTGTCACTGAGACAAGACAGCTGAGGAAAGTCATCTGGAAATTCATTTGAAGAAAGTGAGGGGGTGACGAGTGTGGGTGGCATGAGGAAGGGAGCAGAAGGACAGAGGTGCTCGCTGCTTTAATGTATGCTGTTAGGAGGCTGTGGGGCACAAAAGAAAATTTATTGTGGCTATTTATGTCTGGAGAGCATTTCCTTATTTTGAGAGGAGGTAGCATGCAAAGAAAAAGGTCAGTAAATATTGTCCCACAAGACTTGCTTTCTAAACTCTGATGACGATGACTTCCTGATTTAGATTTTCTGATTTTCTGGTACCACACTTTTCTCAAAAGGCTTTTTTGGAGCAAGTGAGAGACTCAAAGCCTTCACTGTGCCTAGAAGCACACCAGAGAAGCCACGCAAGCCTTCACAGTACCTGAATTTGCTTCTGCCTGCTGCCCTGCTCGCAGGCATCACCCACCGGAGAGACCAAGGAGCACAGCCTCAGTCCCTCCCTTCTCACTGGCTTCTGCAGCAAAAATCATCATGGGGGAATGGGTCAGCAGAAACCCTCCCCTTCAGTTTGTCCATTGGGTGGGTGCGCAGGCTGGTGCTGGGCAGTTCCCCTCGGGGCACAGCTCATCCCATGAGGCCGCTCGCTGCTGGATACCGTCCTTGTTTCACACTGATGCAAGCTGCCAAGTCTGCCCTAGCCTTGTCTTGGAGCTGCTGCAGGAGGCTGGACAGGCATTTTGAGGCTAATTTATGGGATTTTTTTATACGTGACAAAAATGTCGTCATGGACTGAAGGAAGCACAGCGCTGGAGAATCTGCCATTCCCTTCCCTCAGCCCTCGGGGTGTTGTTGTCCTGGCTAATGACAGAGACGTTGCAGACGCCGGAGCTGCCGTGTGTTTGGGCAGCCCCCGGTGCTCACCTCTCACCACCCTCCTTCCCATCCCCATCCGTGCAGACCACTCTGCTGCAAAAGCACCCAGGCTGTTCCCCCCAGTGTCCTCGGGAGAAGGCACCTCTCACCCTCTCGCACCCTCCCACCGTGCACGGGCCCTGCGCAGCAATTGCTGCGGGCGATGCCAAGCAGGTAGTGTTTGCAGGAAAAGAGACTTTCAGCTCTCAGGGCATTACAGGGAATGGTGGCATGCAGCTCACACCACCATGTGCTCATTGGGAGGAGTGAACGTAGGAAAAGGAAATACTCAGCTGGAGGGCCTGATGCTTTCTCTGCTGCATGAGTGCCTACGAGCGCCTCCCTGGAGCGTGCGGGCAGCTCTGTTAGTAACGCTGCTTTTTGACTAGCTGCATAAGCAGCGCTCTCTCTCAGATGAAGACATACACCTGTTCATGGGCCCTTAAAAGCTGTCAAGATCGCTGCATCTAGTGTAAGCACTCCTGAAGGAAATAGGAACATTAATAGATATTAAAGCATTAGCTTCAGGAGAAGCCCCTGGGAGTGAGCATGTGTTTATACAAATATGGAAAGACTGTTCACTGTGACTTTCAGCACAAGCAGCAGAAAGCACCAAATGAAACGGGCATGTGGTACATGCCCAATGAGCCAAAAGGTTCTTCAGATGAGGGGTAGTTAATGTAGGAGCCCCCCAGTGCAGGATGCAGCGGATGACAGAAACGTGTTAACAATGCAACTGGAGAAGTAAATAGAAGAATAATTAACAGACACAACAGTGTCTTCCCTGGCTGAGGGTTTTCTCTAGCCACACAGTGCTGGAGGACAGAGAGCATCCTGGGGAAGCAGTGCTCCCTGCCTGACCTGTGTACCCGGCTGTTCTTAATCTCTTCTGTAGGTATCCATGAGTAGCCACTGCAGGAGATCAGGTATATGCTACAGGATGGACTGCTGTTATGTTCCAGGAGATATAAAAATTGGGCCACATACTGCTGGAATGCTTTAGGTTACTGTGGCTGGAATGTGGGCAGTTTTTTTTGGGGGGGGGTCCCCTAGAGAGCTACCTTCATGCAAATAACTCAGTTTGTGTGGCCCCCAAGAAGCAGCACAACAGTTCCTGGTGATAAAACTTGGGACTTCTCTCACTTAGCGCTTTCTCCTCTGTGCCCCGTGTCCAGCCTAAGCTACTGCGTCTGTAACTTAGTTTAGTTTAGAGTTTCTGCTGTACTGGGGAAGCTGCACAATGAACTTATCTTTAAAGTCATGTGAATGTTTTGGTATTTTTAACCAAAAGCAGCATGCAAATTGCAGAAAGGCAAAGAGAAAATGGCACAGTAATGAATGAATGTTAAATGTGGTACAGCTGGTTTATGGTGGGGAAAGTCCAGCATTTGTTTCTTGGAAGTGAAAATATTTAATTGTCTTCTGCATATTGCACAAACCTGCAAATCTCAGCCATTACTTTCAGTCCTAACAAAACTGGCAGGACTAGCCATGTGTCTGTCTTGTCAGATCCCAGTGAAAAAAGTGAGTACCACACCTCTGAGATGGTGCCACCCCTTAGCTCTTATTACACTGACCTGCTGCAAATCACTGAGCATAATCCCAGAAACATAAAAGCAATCACCACAATGCTTGCAAAAACCCTTCTTCAAGCTGCCAGCCATCGTAACTGCTGTGGCAGAGGACGCTGGTCCTGGGCTCAAGCACTTACTGCACTTGGATGAACATTTGCGGTAACTGCGCCCTAATCAAGCAGGCAATTACCAGGAAGAGTTTACAAATCACCTGTGGGCTTCAATCTGCTCTTCTGTTTGAACAGCTCTGCTTTTTTATTTTCTCTCTCTCTCTCTCTCTCTCTCTCTTTTTTTTTTTTTTTTTTTTTTTTTTTAAGATTGCTGCTGGGTAATTACTGATGAGAAATAATGCAGCTCTCCTAAGCAGGTAAAGGATTTAGGAAGTAGGTCCTCCATCTCCAAGAGGGGTCTCAGTTTTCATTTGTTGCGAGGAGAGGGCACTCTGAGCAATCTTGGGCTGTTAGTTCCCCTTCTCCTCTGAGGCAAATCTCCCACTTGCTAAATTACCATGACTCCAGTTGGCTCCTCCACATCAGCCTGACCTGACCTGGTTGCATTTCTAAGGCTGTGCAGCCTGAAGTCCGTCTGCATGATGCCCCTGGACACACTGCTTTCCCTGTTGAGCTAACTCAATCAACCCTGGAGAAATCGTGTGGCAAAAGCCACCAGCAGCCTGAGACTTCCAGCTCTGACCAGAAAAAGAAGATTCCCCAAAGGTCAAAGAATTGGAAGGAAAAAGTCATTATCCTGGTTTATTTTGGTTTGTATTTTAATAGTAGGGTTGCTAACAAGTGGAATTGCCTAACTGCTGCCATGGAAACAGCAGTGTTCGGTCCCTAGCACACTTTACAGCCATCTGCAACAGAATAATTGCTGGCCTGTTTGGGTAAAATAACCTGGGGTGGTGGAAAAAGACCCACAGAAAAAAAGTTCAAAATGCGAGCAGGTTTTTTGATGGTGTGCTGCACGCTTGCTGCTGGCCAAGGTGGGAGCAACACTGAAACACTACAGGACGTGTCTGTCACATTGAATAATGCGACATAGAAATGCATGCAAACAGTATCCATAACATCCCATCTAAATAAGCCATTCAATGCAAAACTCATGCAAATGAAGCTGACTCAAATGAGTGTTTGATTCCCAGCGGCTGCAGCAGTTTGCATTCAATGATCATGGACATGGCGAGTTTTCAGTTCATGTGAATACCAGGAGCTATAGGCAAGTAGAGATCTTTGTGCACAAAGTGCTAATCGCAATTTACCATTTACCACTGGTTAGTCATCATTCTGCTGTCTAAAAAGTATCAGCCATCCAGCCAGGGCAGAGACTCAATACTTTGTGGCCCAGCTGACCAGGTGGGCCACAAAAGGGAAGAGTATGTGAGTGTCTCGCAGGCTGCTGCTCCTGTAAGGCTGAATTTGGAGTGTTTCAGAAGTGAGAAATGGAGCAATGGTGAACTTTCTGCATACGATAATCTGACTGAACACACCAGGCCTATGAAGCTCGGGTGGGCTGGGAGTCCACGGGGAGAGGAGGGCCTTTGATGGGCTGGTTCAGAGCCAACGGCCAGCGGTGGCACTTAGAGGCCACCTGGCTATTGCTTTCACCAAGGCAGGCTGCGGCTGGAGCGCGCAGCGCTGCGGGGCTGGTGGGGCGACACTGACTGCGTGCGGAGGTCTGCACTCCTCCATCATGCAGGGACACGCAGTCAGCCCAGTGGGACTTGGGGCACTGCAGAGGGCCATGTAGAAATGTAGATGGCCTGAAAAGCCCATGAAGGAGCTCTTATCTCCTTGTTGACAGAAAGAGGAGCTCAAATAGCCTCCTGACTTAATTTAGAGGCCTAACATAAATAGGATGCATATCCTCTCTACTCCCCACTTAATTGAAGAGCAGTCCCCCTAGCAAGCTTCCTATATCCATATTTAGGCACTAAGTAAATGACTATGTTTTTCAGAGCGTGGAGCACCTGCACCTCTAGATGAATTTGATATGCCTTGCTGAAGGAAAATTAAGTGACTCATTTAAAAGCTTGAATAATTTAGAGGTGGTGTTGCACGCACAGCCTGGGCCTCAAAGATCCCATTAGCTCCTGTTTGAATTTGTGCTCGTTTGAACCTGCATGTGCATTTAAAGACCACATAGCTGAGCCTGTGCACCCGTGGTCCTTCCACTCCTCTTCCCCAGCAGTAAGTGCAGAAAGCTTGCTGGGCCCTGCTGGACACAGCTGGCGTTCACTCATGTGAATTGCCTAATGAAACCCTGCCACTATCCCCCCAAAAAGCTATCCCCATGCTTGCTGCTCACTTTCCTCTGAGCATTGCACTTTCCTCTGTCATTGCACTTTACATGTGTGAACATTCACCGGGAGAGATTTTGAAGCTTTTAGGCTCAAAGGCCAGATGAAAAGACATTTGCTTTCTGAGAGAACTCTCAGTGGGGCTCTGACTGTAAACGTTACATTCATCCAAGCAAAGAAGAGAAAAATTACTTGGCTTTAATTTACTTCATCTCCAAAAACATTTAATAAAAGAGGGAAAATAAATAAAGAGGGACTTGTAGGCATCCTGAGAGTAGAAAGAGAGGTAAAATTAATCATATCAGTAATCCATGATGAATAATTCACTCAGCTCTTTTATTCACAGTTGCATACACTCAGAGACACAGCACTCATGGAAATATATACAGATTCATATGCATGTAAATTATGAAGCCCAGAATGGGCTCCTACACAGCCAGGGTTACAGCTCCAGTAGAGTTCTTGTATTATACACAGTCGTATGGACATGGCGCCTTCTCTCCTGAGCGTTTACCACCAAGGAGCCTCACGGCTATTAGGAAGTTCATGAAGTTTCTTAAGCAGATGCTTGTTATGGCTTGGCTTCTTGTTGCTTGCATTTTCATGGCAAGCTCATCGATGCTGCTTGAGCTGGTAGGAGTAAGGGAGAAGGTCTGTGCAGTCCACCTTTGTGGTGGTCGCAGGGGGGGGGGACGTATAGGAAGGGCTAAAGAGAATCTCCTCTCCGTTAGCACTGCCTGATGCCTATGTCCGCGGTGCTCTGTGTCGCATGGTGGGAGGAGGTTGCACTGTGCACGGCAGCCCTTGCCTCCTCCTCTCAGCTGCGTGCAGTTTAGCCCTCCACACTAAGTCTTCTCTCTTTTGCCAATTTTACAGCAGAATCACTTCTCTGGCCTCAGCTGTGTGGCCCCAGCCTCACGACAGCAGCATCCACTGCCTTCTGTAATGCGAGAAGAAAACATCCCTTCACAAGGGGACTGAAATGGGAAGCTGACTCCCTTCAGTCTCAGAGGGGAAGGCAGGAAGCTAACTGTATTTCTGTCTTTGCAGACAGATCTCTTTCGTCCAAAACTTCTCTGTGGGAGAAAAGAGTCAAACTAAACTGTACATTTTTCATTAGAAATAGAATAGATAAAAGAAAATGATGAAAGCTTCTATCATCCTTCCGTGGCCTGCAGAGAGAGAACTGAGACTGATCTACACTCTGAGACCCTCTCAGGAGGAGCCAGAGGGAATGCTGAGGGATGCCAAGAAGCAGAGGAAGCAAACTCTCTTCTCCCTCATGCTGCAGGAGGCGGGAGCCCATGGCACAGCTTCGGCTTGGGGAGCACCATGACCCAGCCCTGCCATTAACTGTGGTCTCATCTGTTCTTTCAACAGCTCCAGCATCTTCAGCTGAAAGGAGCTGGATGTGCACGTTTGGGAGGAAAACCCAGAATGGATACAGAGCCAGAACTCTCCCGGAAAGGTGGCTGACCACCTCTTTGTAGGCGTGCTGCCAACAATGTGACAGAGCAACACCAGCCCGTGAGGATGATCCCATGGGGACAGACGTGGCTTTCCTGGAGGCAGGAGAAGGAGGCAACTGAAGAAGACTCCAGCCCCACCATAGGTCCTGCCTTCACTGGTACCTTCACTAGCTGTGACTACAACAGCACGGGCATTTGTCCAGTTGAAGATACCTGTGTTTGCTCAGGCTGAGGATGTTTTATTATCAGCTATCATTTTGCTTTTCCTCACCCTTAAATTTATGATGGATTGTTTAGTACTTTCCAGTTCATAGATTGCAAACGGGGAATTTGTCTCAAAAAAATTCTCTCTCATAAAAAAGAAAGACAAACTTATCCCCTGATATCCGACTTACTTAATATTCCATTTTGCCTGACTGGAACCAAGAAAGGGGTAGTTGATCTCATATATTTCTGGTCATTTATAAATTGGAGTTATGTAGTTAGTAGAGAGAATGTTTTTTCTGAAGCACAGCTCAATCTATCCATCTTAAAGGGGATGTCCCACTCTCTGGAGAGCTCCTTCTCCCCAGTGACAACAGAGGCCACCCACCTGGTCCTATATCAGCTCTGCCACCAACTCTCTAGCTAGCTGATATAGTTGCCCCTTGTTTTGGTTTCCTCATTGACCCTGAGATAATAAATACTTTATAAATTCTTTGTGAGAATACATTTTAATGTTTGTAAAATAATTTTGAGACTCTCAGATGAAGCCTTAGGAAGCAAAGTCTGTACTACAAATAGTCACCGTTACACAGTTAAAAATGAATGCAAATGTTCTCCTTTAAAGCTAAAAGTCATACGTGCCTTAAGTTGGATTTTAGATTTGTATTTTTAAGTAGTACTATAAATAAAGTATGACGAATAAATCACCTTAGCAAGATGTTCTCCTCTTGGCAAAAGTCGGATTAGCACAATGGAGAACAGAAAGGTAGCTAGGCATTCTCTTAACCTACAGCAAAGTAATTAACACATGCATACCCACACAGATACAAAGCCCAAACACACACCAGGTAAGCACACACCACACGTAGGCTAGCTGGTTTGAAGTAAACAGAGCAAAAAGCTACTGCACTGAATTGAACTCCACAAGAAGTTGTGTAGTTGTAAAAGAAATAAATGTGACTTTTTTAAAATAGCATTTAAATAGCAGGAATACATCTGAATTCTAAAGCAAACAGATGAGAGCAGTATAGCAGATCTAGAAGTAATGCTAGAAATGGGAGAGTTACTGAGAACTCTCAGTGTCTTGTGTCCACCACAGAGATTTTATTCAGACAGGGAAGTTACACATATCGAGCAGAGAGTTGCTCTTTGCATAGACTTGATCAATATGATGAACCCATGGGACTATGGGGTCCATTGAAACTGCTGCAACTCAATGCCCCAAGAAGGTTGCTCTTGTGTTTCTGGTTGCATTCAGCTACCCAGCCAACACCAATCCTCTTTTGTACTGCAAACTATGTCTATATGAACAGCTGAACTGATTCTCAGGTTCTAAAACATGGTGGAATCCAGCTGTAAAGGTTTTCAGCTTGCTTAAAATTTAAGATCAGCTCTTGAAATTTGGTTGCTGGAAACGTTGGCCCAGAACTTGCAGTGGGGCTCTTGACACTCTACCTTGGGCCATGAGGATAAGAAGAGCGGGGGCTCTTTGTTCATGTGAAAGTCAGCTGCTCTGCTGCTTCCTTTCCCTAGAGCAGAGCCATGATCCCTCTAACACCAGTGAGAGATGATGTGGAAGCTGACATAACCAGGGTATGGAGGCTAGTCCAGATGAAGTCTTCTCCTGGATGAGGTCAAGCCAGGAGAAGCAGAGGAAGATGGGATGAAGGTCTTAAGTTATCTTCAGTGCTGGATCAGGGCTTATGAAAGAAATATTTGCAAACTCTAATTCACTATCAGTAGGCTGTGGAGTTTACATATGGTTGATACAATAAAAAGCATTTTTTTCCAACCCCAGAGTCTAGACTCTGACAGTCTGCCTTTCTCAGATAGCGCACCAAAGTGCTTTGCAAATAGCAAGATTTCGTAACAAGTGAATTCATTTTCTGCCATGATGCCACAAGCTCTGTTTTTTTTCTAAAGTCCTGCTGTTTTAAGACACTTCCTGTAAGTCTGGTGTCTCCCACTTTAAAAGGCCATTGGAAAGTCTGGTTAGTATCCTACTGTGTAGTCTTAAGGGGAGAGATTGCTAACACCAGGATGTTGCTTGCTGTCCAGAGAGGTTTAAATCATGATTAGTTGATAATTTGGATGCATATTTCTGGACCTGACCCTATGTCAGATTAGGTTTTAGAGTACAATCACTTACAGGGCTCATCTGTTTAGAAATCACTAGGATAATCTGTGCCAGGATGTGACCCTCTGCTTTTTAATCATTTCAGTTTGAATCACTTCATTTCTTATTTCAGGCTCAGCACTTGATCAAGAGTCCAGGAACCTGCATGGATATGATGTAGCATTCAGAAAGCTCCCTGAACTAAATAATGGATCATGGAAAGAAAGAAGGTGGTGACAGCGGTGAAAGGGAATTCTAGTTTAAGAAGAGATTGCCCGACATCAGCTAGTAAATCAGAAGTAGACCCAAATTTTCCTGGTGATTTGCCTCCTTACGATAGCCTCCTCCTCAGAATCCACCAGGATCCAAACCACCAATAAATCTGAGGAGTTCAAATTTCAGACTGGACTTTTCAGCCTAGATCTGAATGCTGATAGATGTGGTGGTCCAGTAACAGTGCTTACTTCAGAGGTAACCTCCAAGTGTGAGAGCAGAGACACTCGCATTTAAATTGGAATAAAAAAAAAAAGGAAGAAGTTCTTCCTTAGCAGAGCAGGAGGACTACCAGATCTATGCAGGTGTAAGCCTAAAAAATGTAATTTATTCAGGCTTTCTTTTTAATATAATCTGTCTCATACAACTGGGTAGAGAAGACCATGCTGTGTTCAAAGGGGCCATGCTGTGTACTCCAAAAAGTGTTTCAGTCAAGTTGGTTTTATCTCCCCTGTCTGTCTTATATCAGTGTCTGAAACCACAGCCAGTTTGTACAGAGTTACTACTGCAGGAGCAAAGACAGCAAATTCCACTGCATAGTGATGGTGATTCAGTCCTGATGAATCACTCAAAATTTTTTTTTTCCAACTAGATCTCATTATTGTTACAAAAGGAAAAAAAGAGGAAGGAAAAAAAGAAAAAAAAAAAAAAAAAAAAAAAAAAAAGCCATTGCTTTCTCTCCTTCTATAATCCTTTCAAATTTTTTCATTTTAAAATTTTAATTAAATCTTTGTAGGCATCCCATTCAGGCTGAACAAACCTCTTGATAATCCTGGAGAGGATCTGCATTAAAAGAGGGTGTGATGTAAAATGACCAAAGCGATAACAGGGTGCAGTCTGACCTATTGCTGGGGTTCAGAATTATCCAGTAATAAAAGGATCTTGCATTCTGCCTCCTTCATGTACTCAAATCCATTCCCCACTCATGGTTTGCACTCAGTAAAGCAAAGAGGGTGCCAGGATCCTAAGACCAGTGATAAAGAGGAGCAGTTGCATGCAACTTCCCTCTGCTTAGGGACCATTTGCACACAGGTATCTTTACCCAAGGGGATCAGTCATGTTCAGGTTTCTGCAAAAGACCAGTCATGACACCCTTAGTCATAACACCTCCAAGAAAGAGCCACCCTTCCTATTCCACAGACAGTAAACACTTTGCTGCCTTAGGTGATCTGGTTTTGCCTGGATGGAGAGGTGGTTTGTATATAGTTGACACTCACTGTACAGAACATTTCTAACCTCCAAATATGGGCCACACAGGCACACCAAATGTCATAAGTAAGGTATTGGGTAACAGAGATAGAACAACTAGGACCCACAGCTTGTGTGATGGAGGGGTGCAGCCTGGAGTCACCCGTTAAACAGAGGAGCTGTGCTTGTACTGCCGTGGGGACAACGTAAGCCATGACTGACGCCAGCCACCATGCCCAGGGAGATTGAGCCCTAAAGCGCCAAGTAGCAAGAACTGATCCTCTCACTGCAAGCTCTGGACTTCTGATGTTCAGCTCTTCAAAGTGCATTTCTCTAAAACTCCTGAAGAGACAGCAATGGTGGGTCAGAAAGTTTGGGGGATTTCGCTGCAGCGCCACCAGAAATAGTTGTTCAGTTCTCTTTTTCTATCACTCCCTATCTTGGTGAATGTGTGTGAACAGCTTTATTCCTGCTCCATGGTGCTGCGTATCTTTGATCCGATAAAACATTTAAACACCTGCACATAAACCCATCTGACTTCACGCACAAACTGAAGTAGGGGGTTATCTTAGGGCTCCATGCTCTGATGTTTTTCCTTCTATCCTATCAGGCTTATTCTTACTTTATCAGGCTGCTCTTTGAGATCCTGACTCAGAACAACTATGAAGGCAAGTGAGCAGCTGCTCTGAGGACTAAGATTTTGTCAGGAAGAACTACAACTGTTTATTCCTATGAACAGAGGTCTAGCCAAATAAATATTGATTTCACTGAAGCTTGATGCTGTGATAGTGAGTGGTCCAGAAAGCTCATGCTACTGCTATGGGGAACAGAATGGAGGCAAAACAGTTTTGTTTCATTAATGCTTTAACCTTCATTTCAAAGTGACCCTTCTCAGCCCCATCCAGACCACCCTGATTCAGTTTGTGCTTGGTGGTACAAAACTGAGAGAACCCAAACTACGATAAGGTGTTTCTTCATAGACTTAATCCCAGATTTACTTTTCTTAATGTTATTCTTAATCTGTCTTGTAGTTACTATAGTGATGAACAAATGCATGAGAAAAATGAGATGCCTGGCATCTTCGCAAGGCATGTTTTCATGCAATGGTCTTGTCAGAACTGAAAATACCGCCAAATTTTCAGAGAAGGCAGCTGAAAGATATCTCCCAAAAAACTCAGACCTTTTAAATGTGTGTCCTATTACACACAAGTTGATAACAAATTGAGTTTAATATCCATTCAGCTTCTGAAATCTTACACATTTTTTCTGTCAGCAACATATATTGGGTTCCTTCTGCACTTAAACACCTTCAGAAAGATCCTTTTTCAAGGTGGAAACACCTACATTGTAATTAAAGAACATGAAAAGAATAGCTACAAATTAAATTACTTTCTTGAACTTGCATGTACAGCTCTGGATCATCCTGTTACAGGGAGCTCTCTTGGGGGCATCCAGCAGGTGACCCACAGTGCCCAGGAGGTGCTACGTGAGTGCAGCAACCTGCCTGAACTGATGCTGTGAATCTCACTCAACAGACCCAGTCTCTTGGAGCCAGATCTGCTGACACTTGTGGCCAAAGAAAGCAGCATTAGGCTGGAAAGGCCAAGTCAAAGGTCTGCCCTGGGGGGTGGGTCACCTTTTGTGAATTATTCATATCATCAGTGGCTGTTGTCTGTGTTTCTTAGGGCACAGTATGGAGCCCATATCGTTGTGGAGAGGGAACTGAGAACCTCCAGTCTCATGTAGGACCTCCAGCCTCATGTAGACTTAGAGGTCTAAGGTCATCATCCTGGTGATGAATGGAATCCAGCGAGAACCTGGAGCTGAGCACTGGCAGTTGGGAAAATCTCTCTGCCTTTTCAGAAGCAGGTCTAGTCAGAATCCTCCCTGCAGTTATCAGTACGAGCCTCAGGGCAAGATGTTTACAGACGCTTTTCAAAGAAGAAATTGTGCAAAAGCAGTGTTGCTTGAAAACTGGTTCCCCCCCCCCCCCAAAAAAAAAAAAAAAAAAAAAAAGTTAAAACACAGAATTCAGATCCAGAAGACAACTACACCTGAAGATGGAGCTGCTCAGATTCTGCTTTTACGCTCAGTCCATTGTTGCAGTAGGTATTTTAAAAATTCAGATGATGAGCTGGATCTTGGTTTACACCTGCGCCAAGCCAAAGTTTGTATGGGTCCCAGGGCCAGATTTTCAGCTGCCAAAGCTCTAACAATGTCAAAGGAGCAGGGCTGACACTGCAAGTGGAAACCATGCTCCCAGCGGTTCACTGGGCACCGTTTCACTCATTCTATTTTCTTGGGAAAAAAAAAAACAAAACAAAACAAAAAAAACAAACATTGAAATTGACTTTTAAAGGCCAGGGATGGGGAAGCCTCTGAAAGTCTGCTGAGGGATCGAGGGGGATTAGCTCGACCCACAGCGTTTAGAAGAAAGCTCGGAGGACGCTTGGCGGGAGAGCGGGGCCGGCGGGGGCGCAAGGAGACCAGCGCGGTTGTGCGTGCGCTGGCCCGGAGGCCGCCCGCGCCGGGGAGGGCAGCTCGGCCGCGGGCCGGCCGCACTCGGGGGCGACGGGCCCCAACTTTTTTCCGCGGGGCGGGGGCCGGGGCCGCGGGAGCGGCCGCAGCCGGGCGCGGGGCGCGGGGCGGGCTGGCGGCGCGGGGCGGGGCGGCGGCGGGCGGTCCCTGCGGCGGCGGCCGCGGGCGCGGAGCGGCCCCCAGGCAGCGCTGCAGCCGCGGCGCCGGGCGGAGAGCGGAGAGCGCCGCCGCCCCGCGCCGCGCCGCCCCGCGCCCGCAGAGCGCCCCGCGCCGCGCCGCCCCGCGCCCGCAGAGCGCCCCGCGGCCGCGCCGCCGCGCGCTGCCCCGCCGCCGCCGGGATGCGGAGCCGCGCCTAGGGAGCCGCGCCATGCGCCGCCGGCGCGGGGCTCTCGCACGGCCATGGTAAGGCGGCGGGGACCCCGCGCCCGCGCAGCGGGAGGGCTGCCCCGGGCGGGGGGGGCGCGGGGCGCGCTGCCGGCGGAGCTGCTCGCGGGCGTCCCGCCGAGCTGCGCGACCGCGTCGCTGTGCTGCGCCGCGAGCACCGGGGAAGAGGCGCTCGCACTGGGCTTGGCTTTGACTTGTATCTTATGATTTGTTTTGTTCGCGAGATTTTTTTTGTTTTAGGACGGCACCTGTGAAAGTGCACGTGCCTAGTTTGGTTGTGAATGGCCGTCGTTGTAATTGTGCGTCCAGATGGAGAGAAATGTAGCTGTGCATTTGTATGTGCATTTGTATGTGGAATTAAATGGGCGTCTGTAAGTGCCGGGAGCTTTGGCACAGAACCCTGCAGATTTGGGCTGCTGCGTGTGTGGGGGTAGTTGGGGAGGGGCGATCTGATGTGTGGGCCGTGGTACAGACAGCTGGCTGGGGAGTGGAGAGGATACTTCCTTGTCCATCCGTGAGTTTTGTATTGGCATTTGTTACCAAAGTGTGGACTTGCTAGCTTTGATGCCACTGGGTCTGTTCAACTAACTACGTTTTGCAAACTGCTGAACTGTCAGGAGTTATCCGTAGGAAGGTGAAAAGCACTATGCTGGCTGGGACAAAGTAGGAGTCTGGTGCTATTGGAAAAGTTTACTGGCAGAAAGGCTTGTCAGGCTTTGCAGGAATAGGAAACTTTGCTTAAGTGAAGGTGCTGGAGGAAGGTGTTTTCCAGGAGTGGAGCTATGGGAACTCAGACAAATCTGTGCTCTGAGAGTCATGCCCCAGCGTCCATAGTGCAGAGCTCTCCCTGTCACATCTGAGCTATCCACGCTATCTGTACCAAGCTTGTGTCGCTCAGGCTAAGCATTTCATTGTTGCTGAGCACCGACTTTGCCCACACTTACTCCAAAGCTGAGGGAAGTTAGCAGGAGTTGTTCTATTCGTTTCTGAGGGCTTTGATTCAGGTACTGGGAGAGGAGCCAGTTTGTAGATCTGACGCCAGGAGAGAGGGAACTGTTGTGAGTGAAGAACTAGTGTCATTTCCTTTAACCCCCAAGGCATCTTTCGCAGCTCCAAAACAAACTTCCCCATGGAAACTTCATAGAAGGCTGAGTAATTAAAACATTACACAGCTGCAAGTTTCTGCTGCTTCAGGGCATCTAGGAGGGGGTAGGTCCTGGTTTGTCAGCTTTAAGCCCCACACAGCAGTGGTAATTGGCCTGGGCAGTGCATTGAAGTATGTGATGTCCTAAGGACTTAATTTCCTTTTAGAATAAAATGTTTTTCGTTTAATGGGAATATCATTTTGTGTATCATCTTGAATATCATCTTGAAGGAGAATGATTTTCTCTACTCAATGTTAGAGTAGCTGACTATTTTTGCTTGGGATAGCATATGCAGAGCAGAATTTTTAGGAGGTTATTTGACTTTGTCATCGTATTGGAGAATGGTGAATAGCCGCATCCGAGGGTCAGTCTCCATGGAAGGTGTCTCTGGATTTTGTAGGGAGCTTGTGTGGGAAGACATGTGGTGCAGCAGCCGCGGCAAGGCTGCAGACCCAGAGTGCTGACCACTGCCCACATGCAGCGAGGGATGGGTGCCCCGAAGCGTGCCCACCAGGAGGGGGAACTCCTGCTATGTGCAAGGAGCAGCACCAGCCATCCTCTCCTCTCAAAAGATCTTCTCTGTTGCCTTTCTCTGCTCCCAGCCTGAGTTCAGCACTGTCAATGCTGCCCAGTAATTCCTTTGAAAAACAAACATATGAGTGAACCTATGTGTTTGCTTAAATAATAAGTATTTACACACTAAGGTATGTTTATCTTATTTCCTTAAACAGTCCCCTACTGGGGATAGACATAAATAGTTTAATTTCCCCAGTACTTTGTAAACACTGATTTAGAAGTAACAAGAGCAGGGAACTGACTGCGCTTGTTCACTCATTAAAGCCCTCTAGGAAGTCTCTAAATTGTACATGCCAAACATCTCCGCCAACTGTGTTCCTGCAAGTGCCATCACTGTTTCTGCACCACCTCCTCCTTTCTCCTGTGTTCTGCAGCCACCTGTCACGCCTTGAATTTTCCACGTGTGTTCCCCTCTTCCAAGTAGTCCCTATCTCCAGGGAATCAGAGAGACAGGACAAAGAGCAAGGTACTCCTCCAGGTAAGGGTGCCTGCCAGAATGGGTGGAAGTCCTGTGGGGCAGGAGCGGTCTGTTCAGACTTGTTACAAGGGCTTGCCAAGTGAATTCAACAAGTGAAGTGTTCGCAGCCATCAGGGAGGTACGAGCTGAAGCAGGACAGAGGACTGTAGGGAGGGTGTGGTGAGAGGGATGCCGGAGAAGGGCAGATAGGAATTCTCCTCCTCTCCCTTGAGAAGACACCTCAGTGTTCTCACATTTTGCGCACTCCTCCACTCCTGACCTGAGCCTGGTCTGGAGACAGCTTGAGGTAGTGCTGGGGATGGCAGAGAGGACAAGCAGGGTTTTCTGGCTCCCAGTCCTGTGGTGCACGAGTGGTGGAAGGAGGCCAGGAAGCTTATGACGAAGATGGAGGTGTTCTCTGGCAGGGCTGACTGTGGTTCCTCCAGTCTCCTTCATTGCAGAAGCAGCAAGTGAAGGGTATGGAGTGTATACCAAGGAGGTGTGAGGAGGCAACATATTGCCTTGCACATCGAACTGTCATGCTACACAATACGGAAATCTTTGTTGTGGGTTTGTGTTTGAAACCAAAGTTCTCATTAGCTTCTCATTTAGAAACCTGGTTGATTGCTCTAGTAAATGGAGTTTTTCACTCTGAACACTGACTGGGAGGATGCTGAGAAGCAAGGGGACCCTATCTGCCTGCTCTGCGCTGACACTCAAAATTTTAGTCCAAGTGAGGTTACCTGGTGGTGGCAACTTCTACCATGAGGCAACTGTCTTGTAGGTTGTGTAGGTTGTGGCCTATGCTTGCCCTCAGCTGTCTTGTCTGATTCCTCCTCTTTGATGATGTAAAAAAAAAAAAAAAAAAAAAAAGAAAGAAAAAAAAAGTGTGACATCATATCTCACCAGGCATGAATTACTTCTGGAGTTGAAAAGCAGGGCAGTTCCCTCAGGTATCCAGAGAACTGAACACTGGCATATTTTCTGCTACTACCTCTTGTACATGTGTGGGAATAAAACCATAAGAATGGTATAATCCACATTTAGTTTAGGACCAGCTGCAGCTCTGAGATTGCTGAGATGTGGGTTTACGTGACTGATGGTATTTACATAGACAGGCTGCATTTAGTTGGAAGAACCTTTGTGGAGCTTTCACATTTAATCTGCTTGCACTTCTGTTTCCTGGTGGTCTCTCATCGTTCTGGTGCATTCTGTTGTGGTGCTGCCTTTTTTCTGAAAGAGCTGGTGGTTCTTCTCCTGATCTAACTTTTACCTCAGTGCAGAGGGCAGATTTCCTTCCACAGGAGCCTTAACGTGTGGGGCAGGAGATGGGAAGGGGATGAGCCATATGCTTATTTGCATGACTAACATGAAACTGAAACCAATATTTTCAAAGTGCCTGATTTTAGTTTGGTCATATATATAATTCCATTAGACTTATTGTTATTAGACAAATAATCTAATTTAGGCCCCTCCTCAACGCCAATGAATTTGAATGGCTGCAGACACATGGGTTGCAGTGAGAGACACAGGCAGCAACGCACAGCAGAAAGCAGATTAATCTGTAAGAAGACAAATTGAACTTTGACAATTTTATTTGATTAGGGGAACAATTAGAGAAAATAGCGGGAGGTGCACTCACCCAATGGCTCACATGCTAATGGAGATGGGTGGTAGAGTGGCAGCTGCTCTCCAGAGTCACTCTTGAACGCAGGGCAACATGATGCCAGGGTGCAGCTACAGCCCACTGGAGTCCTATTTTAAGGCAAGGGTGGGAGGATAATAGTGAAAATCTGACTGCTGGTCTTCTGTGCTGGGGATGTTGGGGTGTTTTTCCTGCAGCCTGATGCAGACAGGAGTGCTTGTTTATTCACAGATCATCTGGGTTTTACAAAGCCATGAGTTGGTGTGATTTGCTGCAAACGGGGGTTGGACCCAGATCTACTGCATAAAGTCAAGCAGGGAATGCTTTTTCTTCTGGGTTCTCCCCTCTCCTTCCCAAGATCCCTGCCTCTGTTTCACAGCGCCAAGGCAGGGGTTCCGTGCCCTGCCTTCTTTTTAGCACATCCACACCTACTCCACCATACCCTCATCTCCTCCGTCTGGCCCAATCTGCAAAGGTACTCAAACACCCACAGCATTGTTAAAAGTCAAATGCGCTCTGCGTAGGCTTAACACCTCTGAAAAATCAATGCTTTGTCCCACTCACACATGCATCCTCATTGCCGTCTGCTTCCCCACGCTCCCTCTGCCTGCCTCCCTGATTTGGTGCCTGTCTTTCAGTCTTTGGCTGGGCAAAAGTCATGTTCGTCCAAACACTGCAAAGTTGAAGTCATGGCCAGTGACTACTGTTCAGTGTTTGTGCTATGACAACACAGCTTACAGCAGCAAGCACCGGAGCTGTTGTCTGCTGTGGCAAAGCTGCAGGATAAGGAATCCATCCATGCTTAGAGTAAGCAAAAGACCACCGGGGTGATGAAGGGGCATTTTCTCGTTCCATCTGCTCAGGCTCAGTTTGCTCAGAATCACATTGCTGTGAGGCTCATTGTTTTCTTTTACTTTTTTTTTCCCCTTTCAGTTTGAGATGGCAAAGGCAAGTTCTGCCCTTATAGTTCCCATGGAGACAGGTTTGATGCTGTACATTAAAGGGGGGTGAGGCAGGCACAGTCAGCTCTTCGTCTGGGCCAGCATTTCCTGCTGGTTCCTTTGCACGGCATCTCTTCCAGTGGGAACTTAGCAGCTTGCTTCTCAGCTGACTGGGCTCTTAGAAGGGCAAAGCTTGGGGACTTTGCTGGGTTTAATCAAAAGGCGTTATTCCTGTCGTGTTCATCCAGGTGTTGCAGTAACATTTCCAACTCTCCAAGCTGCCCCTCACCTTTGGAGCTAAGTTAAAACAAATCAGAAGCACTCAAGAGACAAGGATGTGAGATTTATGAGCTCTGCTCATTGCTCCAGTACTGTCCTCTTACGTTGCCCTGGTCAGCTCTCTTGCATCCTAAGACCCATTTTTTCCAGCTACATCAAGGACGCGGAAGGTGCCTCCCTTTCCTCAGGAAGGAGGAGATGAGAGCTGCTTTCCTCGCAAAGGTCACAAAAGGTGTGTGCAGGCCCTGCTCATCGTTAGTCTTAGTAATGCACTGGTTCATGTCATGAGGAACAGGCCTTGTCCTTTACAGCTGCCCCCTGGCAACACACCGACTTTGGGGGAATGGTCAAATCACTTTGCACTTCACATCCAGATGTGACTGAGGCACAGGGGACCTTGTGGTTCTTTGTCTTCAGAAGCAAGATAATCAGTCAATCAAACAAACAAACCATGTCCTCCTCTCTTATTCTGTGGAGGTGAGGCTGCACAGGCATAGCAGAAGTGCTGACTCTCCTGTCTCCTTGGGGAAACCTGTGTTGCAGCTACTCCTGCCTGGAGATTTCCACCTTCACACTTCAGAGTCCATGAAAGAGTAAACTTTGACATTATTCCTTTTAGCATCTGAGCAACTACTTCCATGGAATCAATGAAATACTCACATTATATCTTCAAATGCAGAAGGGTTGATTTGGACTGAGTGATGGCAGATCTATCAAATGCGTTCTTCTGTGAGTCCTTGTTCATCAGGCAAGAAGCTGTCCCGATCACAGTGGCATACCTCAGCTGAATAAGCATGTGTACAACTGGGCCCTGCACTCTTAAGCAAATGAAGCAGCAAGAATATTGCCAAAGAATATTGTGGAAAATTACTGAAATATTGGTCTACTTTATTGTGCATCATGGCTGCTTTAACATTAGAAAAGTCATAGCTTCCACCATTAAAGACATCTTCAGAGATCTACCTGAAATGTTCTGAAGGATGCAGCTGATTTTAGAAGATGAGTGGAATGTAATTCCTTTTTTATGGACCTCCATGACGCTGTTTTCCCTAACAGGAAAAATTGTACCGAGCAAAATTTTTTCCCATTCCACAGCAAAGTGGAAGAGGAAATAAAGTATTAAAAAAACAAAACTAGTCAGCATGTGCCCAGGAAAAATAAGGGAAGGTAATGGCAATGAATATAAATTAGAAGCTAGAATGTGTAGGTGTCTGATAAGGGAGGTTAAAGGAGTCAGTGAAAGAGTAATGAACAGGAGAGTTAAAGATGAGAAGAAAGTGTCTTCCAACACATTAGGAAACAACACAATGCTAAGTCTGGCATAAGTCCTTTGCTAGATGCACGTGATAAAGTCAGAACAGAAAAAGGAAGTTTAATCGAAACTCCAACATATGGATTATTGTCCAAATCACCCTTCTCACTGTCTGCCCTTGTTATCCCCAGACTGCCAGGTAAGAAATGAAAAAGTATTAGCCACATTTTGGGGTAATATAAATTGTGGTGATGATAATACCGAGATCTTAACCTAGTCCATTTTTTACTCCATGCACTTTATTGAGGACTGCAGTATGATTACCTCATTCCTTCAGAAAGGACACTGAGAGAAAAAGGGACTCATCTGAATCACCACTCCTGGATAGCAGCAGAACCAGGAATAAGGCCTTGTTCTGCCGGGTCCTGTCCACTCTCCTACAGGCAAGCAGTGTCTGTAATACCAGGTGACATACTCTTACTTCAGTGCAGCCCTGCACAGGTTTGTGCCAGTGAAGGATTCTGATCCAATGAACAATTTGTCTCCAGAGGTGCTGATCCATGGAAGAATAGGTTCCAAAGTTGAAAGTCTTGCCCCTCTGAAGCCAGAACAATTATCACTGATTTTGTCTATGGATTTTTAAAGCTATAAAAGGACTTCTATGGTCATCTTATCTGCTCTCCTGCCTACATAAGAAAAACACAAACAGAAGAAAAATTAAACTGTAGCTAAGGAAATGTCCATATGATTAATTCCAGTTTATCAAACAGGAATAGTAAAAAAGAAATAGACCAGTTGTTTTCTTTAATATCAATAATAATAATAATAATAAAACAAACCCTATTTAAATCCTTGTAAGGACTTAAAACAACTGTGAGGATTTCCAAACAGCATATATAGAAATGTCTGGAAAGATGGAATAAAAGGGAAAGATTTCAGGCAGTGGTTTGACCCCTTTTTTTGTGTGTAAGACTCCAGGCTCTTCCTAGGAGTTTTGTACTGTGGCAAGATAAGTATTCTCATTCTAATTGGTGCAGTGCCAAATGAAGCATGTATAAGGAGAGGAGAGAGGCAGGACTAGCCTCTGGAGACTCAGATCTGACACCCTTCTGCAAGTTGCATTGCACCTCATTTCACAAGTACGGCCATTCAAATTAGCAGGATATCTTGCAAAATGAGGTCCCATTTACTGAGCAAAAGATAGAGAATGGGGCTAAACTCAAGAGTTTCATTAAGCTAAGCCCGTGATGAGTGGTGCTGGCCCTGGATGTGCCCGGAAGGATGGCAGGCTCTGAAGGCATACCTTGATGCAGTGCTACGTGCAATAGAGAGCACGGAAAGTGTTCGTGGTCTATTACGGCAAGCAGCAGAGCTTGCGAAGGCCTTGTGCAAGGCTTCTCAAATGCCTTGCAGAAACTTAGATTATCTTTTGGTCTTCCCAGCCAGCTCTGCAAGGAGAGAGCCCAAGGAGGATTGGTGCTTCGGGCTGGCAGCCAAATGTGCGAAGATAGTGTGGCTTAAATGAGAATCATCAAACAGACAGTGTCAGAGAAATGCTCCTTTCTGACCCTCACCCAAAGTCAATAAATCTCTTTGACTTGAGAAGCGTTTCTTATTGCAGCCATCTGCATCTGTGATGGCAGATTGGCCAAAGGGTAGGTGACAACAGCTTGCAGAGAGGAAGGTCTGACTCTGGGATCTTGGGCATGGTTGGGCCAGGACCTGGGCTCGCTGCAGCCTCATACGGTCTCTCTGAAGCAGAGACAATGCGTGGGACTACTGTTGTTCTGCAGGTTGGGGTACATCAGCATCCATGGCTAGGATGCTGGCACCATGGTTGAGCAAAACTTACTTTGGGAAAGCTATTGAAGGTGGCTGTGTTTCACTGTAGAAAGGAGATAATGTTTCCAAGCAGAAGGAGGAAGCAGAGTGAAAAGACCAGAGTTGAGATGCCCAGTGACTGTCAGATGCAGACAGGACTGTTGTTAGGTGGCATGTTTCAGTTTCAGATCTTTTCCCCAGACATCAAGCATAACTACTGAGGCATCACGGTTGTCTTTCAGCTACCTCTAGCCGTGCTGCCTGTAGAGCAGGATGCATTTCACGGGAGATGTGTCCCTGAGCAGTCTTACTCCTCTGCAGAGGAGCTCATGTGATGAGACATGATATACTTGTGCCTGCTCCCTGACAGAAGGTAGTCAGGCTAACCTTTGCAGCCTTCAGCATGATACAAATCCATGGGATGAAGAAAAGTGATGCTGGCACTGCAGTTTCCTCTTCAGGATACAGACGAGAGCATACAGTTTCTCCTCTGTAGTTGAGGAGAAACTACAATTCTGGGTGAGGTTTCCCAGAGAAAATCCCAAGGGTGATAACCTTCAGAGCTGCCCTTCCGGACAGTGATGTCCTCCCTCCTGCTAGCTGGGTATCCACTTGCCTTTGTTGGCCTTCCCCATCCCTGGTGAACTTTCTACCATCATTCATGCACAGGCTGAGCTCATTTCCACTTCTGCCAGCCCTCCATGTTGCTGAGCTCACTGAGTCCACCAAGATATGCCAAGTTCTGCTCTTCCTAAGCATATTTATTGATAGCTCAACTAAAAGAGTTCAGATCTGCTCGCCAGCTTGCCATGCGATTTATTACAGCCACCAAAGCCTTCTGTAAGGATTCATGGAGCAACATTTGATTGATACTTTGGTTGAGTTTCTTCCTCTTTCTGCTGATCCAAAGGCTTTGGCTGAGAGAACATCCCATGAGTCCAGCATGGAACCCAGCACTGATCAGTAATAATCAGCCCTTAAATTCCAGCATATCCAGGGCTTTACAGAGGTGCTGCCACTGTTGTGCCTCTAACTACATGAGTTACACACTGTAACAAGCAGAGAGGCAAAGCATGTCAAAGACTGGCGAGCTCCTGGGAGCTGATATTTAACTGATTGTGTACTGCAGTAGGGGCACTTTCCCTCTGTGCACTGCTGACCTCCATCAGTACCATACTTGCAGGATGGGAGGGGAGAAGTTGGGGAGAGGACTTGAAGCATTTATCAGTCTCATCTTCCACAAAAGGAAACTACAATCTGTATAACTAGTCCTGGCAGGAGATTTTACCTCCCCTTTTACAGTGGGCAAAAAATTTAAGAGGTTGTGAACAGCTACTGAATGCCAGGCTCTCCTAAGTTTATGAAGTGTACCCTCATAAGGCAGTTGGAGATCCTTCAGGCTGAGGTGACAAAGTAAAAATAATTTTATTGGATATGGAAATACTGGAACTTAAGGAGTGAAAAGCAACAGGTGTGAATTCAGGTTAATGGGTTTCTGATGTGTAGGCGAGGAGGGATCAAACTTTCCCTCCCTGGTCAGCAGGGTTGAGGGACTGCTCTGTGCCCCATCTCTAGACCAGCAGAGCATTGCATTTGTTCTGGAGCTCCTCCACTCTCACGTCAGAGACTCCCATTGACAGAGAGCCCCCCTGGACAATCAACCATCCGCACTGAACGTACAGATAACCCTGTGTGACTGACCAGCTGATGATTCTTCTAACTGAAGGAGGGGATTTTATTGGCCTTGTCCTGCCTATGCCTCTACTTTTCTGAGTGAAAGATGTAATTGGAGATACGATGCCAGTTGCAGGAGTATGCTGAGGCTCTGGCCTCAACCACTGTGGGAAGCCTGATCGGGAAAGCAGTGCTGGAGCGAAGCCAGATTCAGGCAGCAGTACTGGGTGCAGAGGGCAGACACGGAAGCAGAATGAAGTTCAGAGAGCTGTCCCAACCCTTCTGTTGCTACAGATATTCAAGGGCTAATTGACTGCAAGGGCCCCTGTGGTGGGAACACTGTTCTTTGGAGCTAGATACTGTATTTTCTAGATTTTCTAGGTGGTCCATCTGGCAGACCTTATGCTATACCATACTTTAGGGAACTCAGCCATGTAACTCCTGCAGAGTTGAAATATTCAGATGAAAGAAGGAATAGGGCAAATGAGCAGAGGCTGAGGAAGTGGTTTGCTTGTGACTTTAAATGGCTGCCATATAACGGGACTTCAACAGGCTAGAAAAATTGGCCAACAGGAATCTCATGAAGTTCAGCAAAGGTTACAGAGTCCTGCACCTGGGGAAGAGTAAGCCTACGCACCAGTACAGGCTATGGGCTGGCTGGCTGGAAAGCAGCTTTGGAGAAGAGGACCTGGGGGCCCTGGTGGACACCAAATTGACCACGAGCCAGCAGTGTGCCCTTGTGGTAAGGGGGACCAACAGCATCAGGCAGCATTAGGAAGGCCAATCACAGCAGGTTGAGGAATGTGATCCATCCTCTCTGTTCAGCCCTGATGAGAAACATCTGAAGTGCTCAGTCCAGTCCTAGGCTCTCCAGTAGAAGGATATGGACATACTGGAGTAAGTCCAGCAAAGGGCCACAAAGATGGTTAAGGGAGTGGAGCATCTCTCTTGAGAGGAGAGGCTGAGTGAACTATTCAGTCTGAAGAAAAGAAGATAAGGGAGATCTTATCAATGTGTAGAAATATCTGATGAGAGGGTGTAAAGAAGATGGAGCCAGACTCCTCTCATCGTTATCTAGTGACAGGACAAGAGGTAGTGGTCACAAACTGAAATACAGGAAACCTGTTTAAACATAAGAAAAAAACTGTTACACTGTGAGGGTGGTCAAACACTGGAACAGGTTGCTCAGAGAGGTTGTGGAGTCTTTATCCTTGGAGACATTCAAAAACTGACTGGATATAGTCTTGAATAACCTGTTGTAGCTGACCTTAGTTTGAGCAGGGAGGTTGGACCAGATGATCTCCAGGGAAATGGAGATGCCTCTGTGATGCTATGATTCCATGATTCTGTAATAGCAGGCAGTGGGGATCGGAAAGCTTGAATTGACTGGAGGAAGATTTGAACATCATGAAGATCTTCCTCCCAGTATCTGTTACTCATGGCATTACCTTGTCAAGTTTTAAGTGTCTCCAGTGGTGGGCTTCCACCAGTTCCCTTGAGCCTTCACTCCACAGGCTTTACCATCTTGCTCATTAGAGATTTGCTTTCATATTCCATACAGATATTCACATTCCTGAACTGCATTTTTTTTGTGTGTTTCTTGTATTTTCTCTCTTTGATGCTTATCCTTAACTATATATGGATAGTTACTAGTCATACCTGCCAGTGAGTAAGATTCTGCTTTTCACAATATTGTAAGTTTATTCACTTATCTGAATTATTCCAGTTTTACACAAAAGTGAAGACAGTAAATTTTTAGCTTTTTTAAGCTTTTAGGTTTAGCTTTTTCATCTGTAGCCCATAAGTAAACATTTTAAAAGCATCTATGAGACTAAAAGCCCCAAACCTATTTTCTAGATTTTCTATTTTCTACCTTTCTTTTTCTAATATCACAGGGACACACAGAGTCCAAATTTTACTGAAAGTTATGTTGAGAGGTTTGGAAAATACTAGAGAAAGCTGTGATACCCAAAATAGAGGGGGAGCTCATTTTCTGTTTTGGTTTACTTTTTTGAACTATAAAAAGTTCTTATAAGAGTTGATCTTAGGGTAGCTTTTCTCAGTTGACCTGTTTTGAAAAGGAACTGATCTAAGCTGAATCCGAGCTGACTTTTAAATCAAATTCAGTTAGTACAATCACGCATGTGCTAAGCATTAGAAACCAAAAGATGCTGAGGGACAACTAAAGAAAAGCCTGTCTCCATTGGGCATATTCAAGGATTTATTCTGAAGCCAGTGTTTTCTGGGATGAAAGCAGACTTAATTCATTGCTGTGGGAATGCTGTCCACTGGACACATGACCCATTCAGCATCTCAGAATATCATTGCAGGTCTGTCCTACCTAACCTTAGGCAAATAATTAAGCTTGTCATTCTGGACTCCCTCTACTGTGAGCAACGAGAAGTAGGAGAACTTTCATGCCTCAGTTATTTGCTTGAAATTTGACAGGAAGAGTTTAGGCCTAAGCACATCTCTCAGCAGCTCCTCAGGAGTGGTGGATACTGCTCATCCTTGTTCAGCCCACTGAGCACCTGCAGGACACCACTGTGCTTGCCTGCCTCAATGGTTATTGAAGGTGGAGTGGAAGCAAGGAGCAACCTAGGTTGCCTCACAGTTCATCGCAGCACTACGCTATACGCGCATGTGTGGGACACAGAAAGATTTCTGGACTTCTGTAAGCTGCAGTCCTTTGTATCTCAGTGGCCTACAGGGGCCTACAGGGAAGAAATCACAGGCTGGACAGGACAGCTAGCAAATGACTGAGTATTTGAGACTTGCAGTGCCCTTCCTAATTCTAGGAGATTTCCATAGAAAACTTTGAGAAAGGAAAATACAGACAATACACTGTGGGGTGCTTGTAAGGTACAGGCCCTTTCTGGGTTGGGTTTGCTTATGATGTGCTAAGGGTTTGGGCTTTGCCCTGTGCCCCCCACCGCGAGAAGGATGGGTGAGAATTTGGGTAAGAGAAATGGGAAGTGTGGCAGAGGGACAACCTGCAAGCATGTAGGTGCCCACTGCTTGAAACCGTTTGCTGTTGGTGGAAGATTAAGTTCACTTTCTCTCCTCCTCTTTGCTTTCATCCACTTTGCATTCTGGGTTATCCATGTACTTGGATGGGACATTGGTTATGTCCCACATGGACCTGCTTTTAGAGACAGAGGAAATTTAACATCTGGTTTCAGAAGTCTTTCAACAGCAGCCAGGGTAAATAATCCACCCTGACTGTTACCACAGGGGCATGTCAAAGAAGTGCAGAGTAATCATCTTGTTGCTGGTATTAAGATCTTTGCTGGTTGGGGAAAGATCACAAGAGCTGATTTAAAAATAATTGTCAAGATGTCTTTTATGAATGTGTGATATTCTGTGCACTTATCCTATCTGCATTATCTTGTTGATCATATCCCTTCTGTATTGCAACTCATGAAAGACGAGCAGCCCTATTTGTGCTTCTGTTTACATTTAATAAAATAAAGCAAGAGTTACTTGCACAATGATGACTAACTAATAATCAGAAAAGTAGGAAATCAGAGGAAGAAGGGAATTTGCTTTCTTTTCAGGATTTTCCTGATCTGTTAGACAACTCTTATCACTGAAAGAAGTAATTGCTAGAGGAGAAAAATGAGCTGTTCATGAGAGACCATCATGTGTGGGTGAGACTCGTGGATGACAAACCATAGTGAAGTCAGGGCAAAATGGGTGCAGTCATCTGTGGAGACCTCTGTGGAAGATAAAATTTTAAACTAATGGAAAAAAAAAAAAACATGTAGCAATACCACAGCTACATGCAACAGGTGCTGAGCTTTAGCTTTCTCCTTTCTAGACCCCATCAGAATCACAGAGCCTTGACTAGATCCTCCCGTTATATTTGCAGTTCTCCCTTGGAATAAGACAGCGCTGTTCTATGTTTCTCAAAGAGGAAACTATGTGAAGAGACTTGCATGAGACAACCAAGGCTATCTAGGGTGGAACAGAGAATCCAGTTCTGTTTTTCCATAACTAAAGCTAGCAACTTAACCCTGACACCATCCTCTGTTCGTAGCTGTGACTGTTGTCAGACTCCCAGCCCTGAGCAGCTGCTGGAGCTTCCCTCCTGAATGCCATGTGTGCAGTGGGTTGCTCTCTCTTTGTCTCCTCCTTCCTACACGTTATGGTGCTCTAGCATGGAGCAGGGCTCTCTTGAGCATCAGATATCGTTCAGTTTCCTCTTAAGCTGTGTTAGCCTCCAATGGGTGTGAGACTGGAGTGTCAGATTATACCTTTCTTTCTTAAATGAGACTGATCTGATCCCTGAAGGACAGTGCCTGAGCCTCTCCTTGTGACACAGCAGATGTCACAGCCATAGGAGGGCTGCATCCTGCAGAGGTGAAGCCCCCATCTTCATGGAGGAGAGATGAGGAACAGGAACAGGTTGGAGCATCTTCAGGAGGTGTCAGGTGCTCAGAAGACATTGCAGAAGGAAAGATCAGCATGCAAGTGCAGGTCACCTGGCTGTCCTCAGTTTGTGAATATAAAATGTGATGGAGCAAGAGTGATACAGCACTGCAAAGAGGGAGTGGAAAGGGGCTGGATGGAGTAGACAACTGGAGAGAGCTCGCAGCTGCAGTGTCACAGCAATATCTGTCCAGATCTTTCTCTGTGACTGAAAGGCAAGTCCCTCTTGGGGTATGGCTATGCGGCAGCTGCAGCTCTGACATACCCACACTTGTCTTAGCCCAGGCACTGGTAGCACAGTGGCTGCAGCTGTTTGCATGAACCCCTTCCCGAGTTTCACATCTTGTAAAATCTTTATGCTGCTGTGGCTGCTCTGCTCCAGATTGCTAGCTTAAACCTAGTGTAGCTACATCCTCTAGAAACACTAGCACACGGGGAAAGCTGCACAGACATCCTCTTACCTCACCACAAGGAGGAAGACTCATGACACATAGACCTGGAGAAGGGCCAGCACACCCAAAAATGTCTGGGTTTTGCTCAGCGTTTTTGGTTCTCTGCAAACTGTACATGCTCATATCTTTAGGTCAGGGCTGTACCAATGCCAGCTCTGCTGCCACCTCAACAGATCCTTAAAAGAGATTGTAGATGCCTATGTGACACCCAGAGCCTCTTATGGAAACAGATCACTGACTTTTCAGCTAAGGCGGGCTGTGATGGCACATTGCTTATTTGCCAGCATTTCCCCAAGACAGACTGCAGCTTCTCTGCTTCAGAGATGGCTTATAATCCCTTTCCAGACTGCTGCTTCAAAAAACTTCACGGCTTCAATCCGTAGCAATAACAGTAAAGGGTTCCAAGCAGGCCTGTTTTGTAGATAAGGTGTGCACCATTGTGGCAGTTGATAGCAGCAAGATAAGTCACCTTTGTGCTGCCCTGCCTTGCACAGTTTGCACTTTGGATATGCAGGCAGCTGTTCAGCCTAATCACTCCCTAGAGGCAGAGTGTGAAGATTTCTGCTGCGAGCTCTGGGGGAATATGCAGCTCACACCTCTCACCCGGATGGGGTGTCACAACCAGAGGAGCAGGGTGTGGCATTGTAAAATCCCGAGCTCTGCTTTCCCGGCAGAGAAAACAGAGCAAGGAGTTCGTATGTATCACATGGATAATGCAAAATAAATAATTGGTGGATCAGACCCTACAGTGATGCCAGAAAGAGGGATGTGGGCCCTTCTCACTAAGGATTTTGCAACTGAATGCAACATGCATCTTGCATGTAATATTTGGGGAGCTGTAAACTTGTCCTTTCCTGAGGTGTTAATTTTTAATTTATACAGATGCCTTTGAAATGCTGACATAGGGATTTGAGATGTTTTTTCCTGGAATTGTTGAAAGCCTTTTCAACAGCAACGTTAAATTTTGTGTTCTGGAATTACCACAACAGGAGGCCCACAGTGATGTTTTACATTGTAATGCCATGACAATGGGATGCCAATAAACTGTCATTAAACTCGCCATGGTATCATTGTTTAGTGTATAAAAGCTGGTTGGTAATTATACATTGCATGAAAAAAAACCTTGTACTCAGCAAATTGTGCTTCTAAGTAACTACACAGGAAACATCAAAGAGAATTAGGGCCATATTAAGATCCAGCTTCTTCAAATTAACTATTTTTTAAAAAAGAAAGATTTGGGGCTGGCGCTTTTTTTGGTAAAAGAGCTGAAATCATGAGGGCTAATATGGCAAACTGATTAAAAACCTGACTAAGTGTGTTTACTTTTGAAATGGAATTAGTGTTAGCTATCATCCTGCAGTCCTATTTGCTGAAGCTGAAACTATCTGAGAAATGTATTAGTCCAACTCCCCCTACTCACATGGAGGGCGAAAGAGAAGCACATTTGAGTAACTTTCACATTTCAGCTTCTTTTTCACCCGTTCCTTCTCTCTTAAATGAAGATTTCCCTTTTCCTTGAGCTACTAGCTCTTGTTCCCTTACATTTGCCCTGTGAGGGCTCAATCCTGCCCAGGCCTGTGCTGCCCACATTGCAACCCATCCGTCCTGTTGATCACGAGACACTGCTGGTGCCTCCCAGTGAGGACAGGGCAGATGCTGGGATAAACTGGTCCTCAGCAGAGCTGGGAAGGACATCTCAGACAAGCCCCTCGTTCATCTACCCCCAAGGTCTGGAGCAGAGCTTCTTTTGTTTTATTTGAAATTAGTCATCATTCAGGCAAAACTCTCTGGAAGGGGAATGACAGCCTGGCTGTTAAGGGCCAGATGGGATATCTGTGGGAAACACCTCCCCCCCTCCCAAAAGAAGCAGCAGAAATGCATAGTGCTGTCACTGGGAGAGGAGGCAGCAGTGCTGGGGCACCAGTTCGTATGAATAAATGGGGACCAGGGCAGGATATCACTTCCCAGAGCTCATGTGTGCAGGGACTGCAGATGTAGCGCCCAGGGAAAGGGGGCAAGCTAGGCCCAGACCAGAAGGGGACACTCCGCAACTGTCTCCGTGCCTCCTCTTTTCCTTCCTCCAGTGCACATGCTCCCTCAGGAAGTGACCTGTATCTACAGTGACATCCAAGTCCAGGGTTTTGCTTGCAGGATTTACTTTGCTCAGCCAGGGCACTGTCTTCTTTTTGCTTTTAAAAGTAATAGAGACCATAAGGGCACTCAAGCTGCCTTTAAGAGAGGAAGGACCTGGAGTGAGATAAGGCAGGGAAAACTTCAACGTGCTGCCTAATGTCATTAATAGTTTACAAGAATGACAGACATTACAATAACTAGGAAAGACAATAAGTGAAACAACCACAATAGCATATACTGGCAGGGAAATCCCAGTGAGAGAGCAAACGCTGTACCTTGGTGCTAAGAGATAGAGACTCTATTAACGTCTAATGAGATTAGATAGAAGCAGGACTGCTGCATGCAGCTTGTGGCTTAGGTTATTATTCTTCACGATGGTGAACGAAGTAAAATCACATTTGAAAAATAAATTTGATCTCAACTCTTAAACCAACCTTCAAGCAGTGCCTTGGGACTTTGCTGGAAGACCTGTCTCAGAATGTTTTCAGCTTGGTTGTACACTACACAGGTGATAAAGTGATGAACAAATCTCAAGTATCTGCAGGTCTGGTCAGAACTGGAGACTTATTTCAAATGAGGACATGCTGACTGCAGTGTAATCAGGAGACTGCTCAAATAAAGTAAGAGCTGAGCATAACCAGGGTGTAATAGAAATTTCTTCTATATTGGAAAAAGGTTTGGTTGCTTCTGCACAGGGAAGCCCAAAGCCTTTCTTTTGCAGGTATTCCTTACTGTCATATTTTCCTGTCTTTAAAACAGATTCTTTGGTGAATACTGCAGAAACTAGTAGAAAAAGCCCTTCTTTTCACCCTACAAAGTGGTATGTCTTGAATCCCTAATTTCCAAAGCTGTATCATGTTATCGTTCAGTTTTGCAATGCACTACAATTCATCTCAGGCCTTTATTTACAGCTATTTACAGCCACTTCCACAGATTTTTGTTTTGCTCTGACGATGCTGTTCCACACTTCTGAGGACCTGAGCTCCTCTTCCCCTGTCCTTTCCTTCACCCCAGTCTTACTCCACAGTTGCAGTGCTTCACATCCCCACATCTATTACAGCAAGCTCCAATAATAGCACGTGGTTTTGACCATGCAGGCATCACTAAGGCACAGTTGACTCCTCCCAAAGGCTGATTATGTCAATGCAGACATGGGTCTACGTTGCACTGGTTCTTCCTGGGATGGAGTGCTATTGGCAGAAGGTTAAGGAGCTTTGATTTGTCAGGGTGTTCTGGAGCAAGTGCAAACATTGCTAAGTACCTTTACGAAAGAGCCAAAGTTAAAAGGAGGGGAGGAGGTTGTGCAGAGCATGGTGTTCGTGTGGGTGTGCAGGAGGCTCTGAAACCTCCTGGGAGAATGAACAACTTCTGCGGCAATGTCAAGCCTGCAAATCTCTTTAGGATGGTCTGTGAGGGGGAAGCTGTACCTCCTGAGCACACAGCAGCTTTCTCAGGATCTCATACACTAAAGTAGTCTCAGGGAGGCTGTCCAGCTCAGAAGAGGCTCTTTAACTGTGTGTGTTGACTAGCAGGGCTGCAACTACTCGATGTCAAGAGGAGGACAGGGTACATCATGGCTTGAACCAGATAGTGTCAAGTTTAGCTTCTCTACTTGACCTGTGTCTGGACATTCAGGGATTTGGGCAAAGATGCCTACTTTGTCTTCATGGAACAACCTTTTCCGCTTTGTTTCAATCCCATTTGGGAAAGAGCTTTTAGTTTCAGGACAGGCCTTAGGATCACCTCCTCCAGAGGACAGCAGTGGGGACCTAGCTAGCATCTCACATATGTTCAGATTCCTCCTGTTTTCAGTCCGTAATACCCTGTGTGGATACCACAATTCTTGTTGAGTGAAAGGGAATGTATCCATTAATTACTCAGAGACAGGATTTGAAAACTAATTTCTATTTCAGGTTACTTTGCAATCCTTGTGTAAATTTAAAAATTGCATGTGTTGAATTTGAGCTAGCCTAAGTCCAGACCTTCCTAGTCCTATCACCTTCACTTGGTTGCCCTGTGGGAAACTTTTTGGAGCTCTTGACTTGTCTGGTGGCTGCTGTGGAGGGTGAGGGAGCCCAGCTCAGGTACTTCTGTACTGGCTTGCTGCTCCCCATGCCACCTTGGCATTCCTGTTGCCAGCACCTCAGCAGGATTGATCTGGCCAAAGAAGACAGTAAGGAAGAAGCTTGGATGCTGATGAAGGCATTCCAGTAACCAAGCATCTTGCTTAAAGGCACTTTGAAGATGAAAAGAACTGCAGTCTGTGAGCACTCAGTATTATTTATTATTAGCAAGGATGATAACAGTGGCAGCAAATTTGTTGTCTCTCTTTGGCTTATTTGCATTTATCCCTATCCAAATAACTCCCTTGCCTTTCCTCTGCTGCATCACTATTTGGCAATAAGCAGTGAAGTATTCTGGGATGTTTGGCTCTGTAATGTTTCCCAGGTAGTTCCTCTCTCTCCCACAGCCTCATCCCACTTCTTTAGCAAACATCTGATCCTTTACTACTCTTGGGTCCCCGGTTGTTTATTATTACAGCTTTCGTTTATTTAAAAACAAGAAAAATTGTAATGAGAGTCAAGATAAAGAAGCCAAAAATAGGGAATCCAGGAGAGGTTCAAAGCTCTGTCTTGGAACTCAAGAACATTTATAGGTGAAGAAGACTTAAAAAGAAGCCTAACTAAAAACAGCAATAGCAAGAGAAGTACCCCAAAGACATCTGCAAAGAAAAATGGCAAACACAGTGCACACTGATTATCATTCTTCACTGAAGCTCAAACCCCAGGCAAAAATAGTGTCGGGCACAGGACGCCATGCAGCATAGCTAGCACTGAATCAAGCAGCGCACTCAGTGAAAGACAACCCTGGCCAGACCTTCACAGCTCCACATTGCAGTCTACAGACTGGGTCTGCTTACTCCAGGGGAACTACCCTGACAAAACGGTAAAATGAAATCCCTGGTCTTCAGAGCTGCTCTCTGTCTGCCAGAGCCAACTGCAGGCCGTTTGCAGAAGGCAGGGAACAGGGAGTGGTGTGTCCCACCGATGCTGGTGGCTCTGCATGCCACGGGCTGGGGCTGCCCCACAGCTCTTGCTGATGATGCCAGGCCAGGAGCTGCCTCTCGGCTTCAGGACAGCAATGGATGAGATAACACCTCCAACAAGCCATTTAGGTCAGGTGCATGCTATCTCCCTGTGGCCCCGTCCTTAGTCTCCCAGTCACTCACAGGAGTCCTCAGAGCCCCACATCTAACTGCTAGACAGGATAGTTGTGTGTTTCACTGAGAATTCGCAGAGGGCAGGGCTGGGTGTTGTGGTGGCAGGGTCTATGATCAGATATGAGATGTTCCCATAACTGATTTTGGTCATTACAGCATGGTCCACTGCAGTGAGGGAAGAAGAGAGGATGCACTTCAGCTCCCACTGCGAGACCCATGAGGACCCAAGAAGCTATGAGCACAGAGAAGGCACAGGAGGTTTCCTGCAGGTCCCTGCCTGCCTGCCCCAAGCGGCCTCTTTTCTCCAGGAGTTTGTGTCCAGGCAGTTTCAGCCTGGACCTCTGTGTCCCAGGACATTCCTCCAGCCTGGCACAGGGAGGAGGGCATGCACTTCATGGGGGTGGAGCTGTGGGCAGGAGTTTCACCACTCACAGAGGAGATGGTGTAGAAAGGAAATTTTCTTCTTTGTATTAAATAGAGAAATAAGAACTGGATTGATGATGCCCCAAAAGAATTTATAATTTAAATCCAAGAGCACTGATAGAAATTTCTATGGAGCATGGAGCAATTTTATTTCTCTCCTTTTATAGCAGCAAAATGGATTATCCACAGCTGTTGTGGAGCTTTTGTGGGGAAAGGTCTTCATCCCTTCTGCTTTCCTCTTGCCATCTGTCTACAATGGCATTCCGTAGACAGTAAAAACCTATCTACAGTTTAAATTCCTTTGCCCCTTGACACTTTTTAAACAACTAGTGAATTAGGATTTCTTCTTGACTTAAGGAAGGCGAGGGCTCCTTATCTCCTCTGCGGCTCTGTTGTTAATAGGGGAGACACTGCCAGACTATCTGGAGCCTGTTCTCTTGTAAACTTGTCTCCTCATCTATCTCGCTTTGCCTAGCAATGCAAAGCCATAACAGAAGTCCTCAGCAGTGCTCAGAGTGGTCTAGGGAATGGAATGGTCTGGAGAACACACTCTTCTCAACTCCTACAGTAAATAACTGTATGTGAAGTTGTGTCTTAGTGTAATAATGTGTGGTAAAGCTGTGGTCCCACAAGAGGACAAATTCAGACTGAAGACACCAAGTAGCCAGTCAGAAACGTGAAGCACCAAGCTGTTGCATACTCTTTCTCAGTCATCTAAGTTTGTCAAAACATTTTTAAATTGAATTGTTTTAGTTCTGGCAAGCTACATGCTGGGTCAGGTATTCTCTGTACTACAGCCAGCATATCACTGGGAGAAGCACAGGGCTGTCATAAATGTGGTATCGTGTGCTCTGGCGACGTAAGGAGGGTGAGATCATGTGCTCGTATCTCAACATCGAGATGCCATTTGCACTGCCAGGAATGTACACATCCCATATGTATGAACATGAAGCCACACTCATATATACAAGCTTGATTATAAGTACAGATACTTTTCCTAAATAGATTTTAAGATCACACTGCATCAGGGTTTCCAGCGAGTGTCTTCCAGCGCAAGGCAGACTTCTTTCTGGGTAATAAATGGCATGTGCAGAAATTTGCCACTTTTACAGGCACACTGGATGTGCAATGGCCTCTACCTATGGTGTGATCCACTCCTCAGTGCCACCAAATCCCATCTCCTCGTCCCTTTCACATCTATGTCTAAGAGCAGCTCAGGTGCACTGCAGGCCAGTGCACAAAGGTGCATGATTTGCTTCCATGAACATAAGGATTTTCACAGTGGAGAGCACCTCCAGTTCTCTTTTGACTCCCAAATCGTTTACACTGTTTCTCAGTGGGGAACTGGTTCCTGGCTAGCAGTGCTGTTTACCTCTCTGTAATTAATAGATGCAACATGTAATAAACTTGAATTTAGTCAAGAAAATTTGCAGGAAGTCATTATGAGCATATAGCTCTTGGTCACAGGTTCTCATACCCCAAGCAGCAGAGATGCATGTGTCTTATGAAAGGAATTGGGTCAAGTGAGTCTGCTTCATGCCCCCAATGTGGGCCAACCTTATCACACTTGAGTGCCCACATCTCCTGACTCAGAGGCTATGAAGATGAATCTAGTTAAAAGAAGAAGAAGCACAGAAATCTCTCTTATGAGACTTTCTCTAGGACTTATGCTGTATTTATCACAAGGTAGCTCTGTCAGAGATGGATCTTCATGTGAAGATTGATGGATCTGATGGTAATGAGCTGTGCTTAGGCAGGACTCTCTGACTGCACAAGAAGAGGACAGAGGATTATTAGTTAGAGAGGTGTTGCATGGGAAAGGACCTGAAGGTTGTACTGTGTCATAAGCACAGAACAACTGTGGCAAGTAATACCAAAAAAGAGCGAACATAATAGCAGAAATCATAGAGGAATGTAATGTGTAGGGCAGGGGAAGGAATTCTTCCTCTTGACTGTCCTTCCAGGTTTGGCAATTATCCTTCAGGAAAGGTGCAGAGCAGCTGGAGAAATCTGAGAGGATGGCAACAGAAAAGAACAGAGGTGCAAGGCCCCGGCTCGAGCGGGCTGGGTTCAGTGTATGTGCGGAGAAGACAAGGCTGAGGGGGGTTCATGGCACTGGTCTTCAGGTACAGAGGTTTTTGCAGAAAGGAGAGTAATAAACTCATCTGTTTATGGGCGATAGGAAAAGAAGTCACAGCAATAAACTGTAGCAAGAAAGATTTAGGCTAGACCCTAGAAAAATTCCCATCTACACTCTGCCTAGGAGACTGTATGCAGAAATCGTGGAATCACCATCACTGAATGTCATTTACAGGAGGTTAAAATAGAGTGGATACTGATTTAATAAATCCTCAAGGTCTCTCAGCGCTTTTTACCCCTATGATTTTTCTCTCTATGGCTTAAGAATCTGTTTTCCAGCACGTCTGTAGAGAAATGTGGAACTGAAATAACTGAACGACAGACTTAGCAGATTTTCTTTGTAGTGCTTTTCTTTTTTACATGAAAATGGAAACTTACTATGGAAAAAGTCTGATTTCAGCATATTTTGTTTTTTTGTGAAAAACCCAAGATCACAAACAACATGGAAAAAATGGTTTACTTGCTAGATCTTTTAAGTTGAGGATAATGAAAGATTTTGAAGCAAGAATGCATTTAGATGTTCTTCCTTTGTATTGAAAACATAACATATATATAACATAACGTAACAATTGAAAACATAACAAAACTGCCACAGATCAAATGACAGGAGAGGGCATTGTTTCAATTCAGCATTTCCTGCTTCTCTTTACAGAAGCCCTTTAAGCTAGCTGCCATGGGCATTTTTAAATTGTGCATTATATAGCAGCAGATACTGCTGCCTTCTTACTGAGTGCAGCAAGGATGCATATCCCAAATACCAGTTAGTGCTTACTGAAGCTGCATTTCCTACGCAGCTTCCCTCTCTGTGTGAACCTGCACCTACCTGGGTGGTCGAGACACAAAACCAGACTTAGTGCACAGCAGGGTTAACCGTATTTGCGCTGCTCCTTTTCATGGTGGGCTTTGGAAAACTCAGACTGCGTTCTCCCCTCCACTGCCTCCCGTCACAAGGCAAGGTTTGAATCGCCGGCTTCCTTAGCGAGCAGTTGTCTAGTGACAATCATAGGCTGTAGAAACAGCATTACACATTAGCCTGGTGCAGGGGAGATCTGGGGAGCAGAGGTTGGGCACTATTTGTTCAGCCAAAATAAATGTCATGATAAATCAGTTTCTATCTACCTCTCTCCCTAGAAGATATCTTTTTTTTTTTTTTTTTTAAGTTCACCACTGTTCACTAAACAGTAGGCTTTTGTGTGAATACACCTCTGTTTTCTATCATTAGTGATGTATGTGCATATTCAAGATTTTGGGTAGTCACCAATCATGCCATTTACTCTTATTATAATGTCCCAACAGTTTCCCTCCTCTCTCAATATCCCAAAGCAATTAGCAGGAAATTCAGCTGTTGCCTGAATGGACACATTTTCAGCAATCTTCCTTAATTATTTATTTACTGTAAAATAAGTAGCAAAAAAGTGCAAAATCAGTTCCTCTTCCGAGGATGGATTAGTTCTCTTATCACATGTCAGACTGTCTTTCCTCTACCCTCTCCCCAACTGTATTCCAATTTCTGATGAGCTGTGATAAAAAGCAGGCAGGAAAACGTCTGATTGCTGCACATAATCTTCTCGAGTGACAACATTTCAGAGGTAACTAGCGTAACAAAAGCCAAGCTATTCTCAATCAGCATTCAGAGCTGATAGTGTCTTTTCTGCATTGGACAGACGTCTTGTACTAAGTGGGCTGAAACTTCATTCTGGATCAGACATGGCAGGACCTAATGTAATTCACTGCCATGCAAATAGAAAATTAAATACCTGGTCTGTTACTTTTATTAAAGGAAGGTGTGTAATAATAGGGATGGGATAAGTTGAAGCATAGAGGGCCTAGATGAGGCAAGGAGAGAGATGGAAGCAAGACAGCAGACTGACAGTGCAAAGAAAGCGGTGTCTTATATGCTGACCACTATCTCCTTCTTTAAATAGATTCTTGAATGTCACTGCTTCAGGAAGAAAGTACTCTCTGCTGTGAGGACAGGCAGCAAAATCTGACCTCACTGAAAAGGGGCCTCATCACAAAGAGATCTCGCTGACATTTTCTTCTGAGCCTCTGCACAGCAGAGCAAACAATTCACAGGTCTTTGCAGGCATTGAGTTGTGCTTGAGGGAGCAACTTCCCCGAGCTTTCCAAAAACAGGAACAGGATGGGAAAGAAGAAGTCTATGTTGCTGAAAAGCCTTTAACCAGCGCTGGGCAGCTGAAAGGCTCGGAGGGCCCTCCCCTGCTCAGCTTTCAGCCTAACCTCCCTCACCCATCGCTGCTGTGCTCTGCAGAGAGCTGGCAGCAGCCAGGCGGTATCACACGGGCAGGCAGGCTGGCGGCTGGGGGCAGCCCCAGTGCTGCTTTCAATGAACGATGAGACAGTGCTTGTAATTCATCAAAGCATCGCTGGCTGTCTCTGATGTATGGAGATGAGCATCAGCTCAAAAGCTCTTTGTTGGACCCAAAGCTATGTAGAAATAAAACAGCTGTGAAAGCATCACCTGGAGCACAGCTTACAGTGCTTCAGTCTGTAGCTGGGGTATTCTTCACCTCTGCCCCCGACTTTTTGCTCTTTTTAGATTTGCAACTAGACCTGAAGAAGGAGAAGTCCTTACTCCCCAGCGAACAAGGAGCTGCTTCTCTGAATGAAATACGCCATTTGGAGTCAAGCAACTCTGGTTTATCCTCCCAGCTGTGTGAGAGATGTCTATGAGGTCTCTGCCCCAGCCTCCTTCCCCCTCGGTGCCTATAGTCCTAACCAGCTGGCTCATGGCTGTTTAGCAAGTCTTAAAGAGAGCTCTGAACTATAAATTAATAGTTAAGTTTAGCTCTTATCACTTACAGCTGACTAAAAGCATTTCAAAAGAATATTACCTTCGTTATAGATATGCAAAAAGATACACATTTTGATTAGCTGTTCCCTTATCACTGGTCTCTATTTAACAGGATTGTCTGGGCTAGAGACTTATCTTTATTCTGATCTCTGTAACAAAGTCCAAGTGGGACTTTCTGAGAATTTCGTTGTTCCCAGACTGATGTTCCTAAACCTCCACCAGATCAATAGGTTGTGTTCCTGTAATCTGAGTAGCTGAGAGAAATGCATGAGAAGATATAAAAGGATTTTTAAAAAAGAAGCCCCAGAATACTAAAGCTCAGACCATTGAGCCTTTGGAAACCTTTGGTCTGCAGCCCTAACGTATCCGTATTGCAAGCCTGTAGATTGCTGGATAACTTATCTTTGTATGAATGCTTCACAGATCTTGTGATGTGTGTCTTGTGTGGTCCCCAGGTAAAGGTCACTGAAGTAATTAATTAAAGCTGCACCGCAAGTGATGTAATAACTTTAATGACTCATCATAATAAGTTGCAAAAATTTCTACAAAATGCTTTCTGGCATCCGTAGTCATGTTGGAAAAAATCTCAGGGAAGTGTGCAGGAAACTTTATTACAGGAGATTCAATCAGTTAAAAAAAAAGTCACATTTAAACTTACTAGCAAACTTCAGAGAGTGTCCCTTCCCAGCGTCCTATGTAGACCATATGCTCTTCAGCCTTTTTTATTGTTATTTATCTTTTATCACAATAGTTTTGAGTCACACTGAGTCTGTGGCAGCTTCCTGAGGTAGAAGAGAATGATGTGGTTGTTTGAAGGCAGCTTCACTGCACAGTGACCTATGAGAAGGTTCAGGTTGCTGCACTATGTGGGCTGGGGAGGCAGCTCTTCCTCTGAGAGGCCAAATGCTCCAACATACCAGCGGCAATCAAGAGACATCCCTAAAGCAGCTGAAAACAACATTCCTGTCTTCAGAGCATCTTTCTTTGTCCTGGAAGTTGAAGAAAAACAATTTTGCAAACATAATGAAGCATCTAATTCAGTATGCTATTACTAAGTGTGCTGTTTTATTCACGAGCATGTCCCAAAAATCTGGAAGTTTCATGCACTAGTATGAACTGATTTTGCATCTGAAAAAATCATTTGGGAAAGAGCAGTATTTATGCATCCAATCTACATTGTCTGCATGCCTTTACTGCTTAGTGTTTATTTTCATGAAAAGTTTAAGGCAACCAGCTTAGTTCCTATCCAGCTGTTTATCACAGAAACACCTGAGCCATAATGGCTTGTTAGTACTCATAGATTCTTCTGTTTTTATGCCTTCTATGCTCCAGAACATGAAGAATAGACACAACACAACCTGAGCAACCATTAAATGAAAAACAAGGAGTATTGATGGTAAAGTGAATATAGAGTGCTTTGTATTCATATAAACTTTTGTGATGAATACATGATATTAACAACCACAGTTATGTTTAAAAAATCAATAAATTAGTACCAGCACTCAAAGATCTCTGAACTAGAATTAATTTCTAAGGTATTTGCAGGGAGATTGTGTCACTGTCAGCTGGATCTCTTGGGCAGGTAGAAATCATCCTAATTCTAATGAAGGAAATAGAATTAATTGATGTAAGTAGGAGAATCAGTTTCATAGTTAAGGTATATTTTTTTCCCAAATGAATCATTTCTTGAAAAGGCAAGTTACGAGCCGCTGAGAAAGTGTGGTATTGCCGGAACTGGTAGATTTTAGCATAAAATCCATTAGTTAATCTGCTTTACTAAGCAGAAGGGTATATGATTATAAATATATGTACATGGAGAGATCTGAAAGTTTTGCTGAGAGCAAACAGCTCATGCCATGCTCAGGTGCACATGAAGAGGTATGTGAAGAAATTCCAGCTCAAAAATGACTTTCCTTGGCTCCATCTGGAGAAAATTACAGTTCTCATCCTGAAGAGTTTTCCTGGAAATGAGAAACAGGGAGGGAAAAAGACAAAATGACAAATTGTTAGTTTCAAGTGACCATAAAGGCTTTCTTGGCTTAGAAGTCATTTATACAGATGGCGATTTTATCTGTTTCCCATTGAGAGATGATAACTTGTGCCATGAACACATGATGGGCCTTACGTGACCTTCTCTTTTTTTGAGTTTGTAGCATCAGGAATATGTTAAGGAAGAGATGGTAGTTTTTGAAGGGGAGGTGTTTGGTAATAAGGCTGAGAGACATGCAAGAGCATGTTTATTGGAGGACTGCCATCTCCCCCTGTACTTGGCAGACTGTCCATAGAGGATACATGTTTCTTGACTCTCATTCAACCCTTCTGAGAAGGTTGGTGTTTCCTGTCCTCCAATAGGGACCAAAGAGCACAAGGAATCAGAGGAGGCTGATACTTTTCTCCCTTCTTGGTTTTGGATAAAACCAACATCTATTAGCATGGACTTACTAGTGATTTACTTTTGTATAAACAGGAAATAAATCTTAGTTAAAAGCCTGCCATATAATTACTATATAGCAATCCTTTCCCCAAACAAATTTTTGCTGTCCAGGAGATAGAAATTGCATTATATTTAATAAGAGAGGTTTACAAAGTCTTACAAAAGCTTCTCAAAGTTAGACAAGTGTTAGTATTCATAACCCTTCCAAAGCACACGCTTATTTGCTCACACAATGAATAAACATTTTAACAGTTATAGCCATCAAAAGCTGTGCTGGTATTCAGTTTGTTTATAGTCATGTGGTCAGATGGTGTTGAACTTGAAAAGACCTTGCTTGATACACCAGGATGAGTTATGACCACTGTTTGCCTGGAAGGCATGAGTTGTATCAGAATCAGACAATAAACCAAGAATTATAAATTCCATTTGTGCAGTGCGAGAGGGCTTTGGTAGTTTATTCTGGTATCCCATGCTCTAACACTGGGTGGCAATTTAAGACAGAGATTTACTGCTGCACCTCTGCATTGCAGGATAAAAGGTAACCTGAGGTCAAGAGACATACCCATGTGGAACGTTCTGAGTTTATCATTTTAGGGGACAAAACCTACTTACTAGTTTTAAGTTTCTTCCAGACAGGTCAGTGGCTGCGAAGCTCTGGGCATGTGAGCCTCACCAGGGAGCCTCCTCTGCAGTGTTTGTAGAAGAAGAATGGCCAGTTCACTTGATGGAGGAACTGCATGCCCCCCGTCTGTGTACAGCCAGAGCCGCAGGAGTCACACAGAAGGAGAGTCCTGCCATGGCTTGCATGAGGCAATGACAGAGGCTCCCCTGAAGTCCCATTTCTCCCCTTTTGGAAGAGTTGTTTCTGCTGGCTCCCAGAGCAATGCTGGCCTCAGTAACCCCAGTCACAAACCAAATTAGCTGGCAGCCTCCCATCAGCACAGCTCTACTGCCATTCACATGGCATAGCCTAGATTTAGGAACCATATCTGAACCACTCAGGAGCCACATGTTGAGCTCGGTTATCTGGAAGGTGTTAATAAAACTGTTCTGCAACCATGGCATTCAATTCTCCATTGATGATTACAGAGTCACCATAACAGACTAAGGCATAGCAGGCAACTTAAAGGAGCTCCAAAATCTGGAGTCATGTTTCATCCTCATGAGAGGACAGGACATTAACTCTTGGTAGTGCAGATGTGCAGATTCAGGGAGGGGAAATCTTGATTTCTTATCCCAGCTTTACTACTGACTTCCTTCTCTAACCCTGACAAGGACTTTGTGTGTCCAGGTTTTCCATAGTTCAGTTCCAGTTTCCATAGCTCAGTATGCACCCAGGGCAACCCATACAGATGCTTGCAAGGCTTTTTGTTATAAAACAGCACTCCTGTTCCTTGCAGGCAGATTCCTTTATAACTTTCCCATCTTGTACAATACACAAAACAAAGAAATAAGTTTTAAAAATTCACTTTATAATAAAGCTTGTTTAAGGTCTCTGTATTTAAGCTGACTGAAGGTTAAATCAACTGTGCTATCAGTCCTTTCACTTTCAGAAAGTAGGTGGTGTTCCCCAGATGCCCATCTACAGCAAGCCCCCACAACCACAGGAATGTGCCATCTCCAGGATAACAGGAGATGCCTCAAAAAAAGTCATTCTTTTCCAAATGACAAAGCAAAAAGCTTTCGTACTGAGCATAAAAGGTCTCATCCTGGCATTTCTGGAGTGTGCAGGCAGATATATTCTGGGAGCAGCTACATCAGTCTGCCAACATCTCTCACCCCTGAGCTGAACCTCCGCAGGCTCCAGGAATTCAGGCCATTGTGCTGAGGACATTGCGATGCAGACTGTGCGTCATCTCATGTTCAGCAGCAGCTTTCATGACTTGTACCTCCTACGCCAGTCCTCGCAGGCTATAACAAGACATCAGAGGGAGCACAAATGGGTCAATTATGGTGAAGTTTCAGATCAGGACAAGGAAGGGGGAGGATTTTCACCTGCTCTTGGACCACTTCTGATCCAAGATTAGCACTAGATTTCACCCTGCAAGAACTGACTTCTCTGACCCCAGAGTAGTGTGCCCAGCTGGCTAGTGCAGGTGCCCTATGGCCTTGTCTGTGTAAGTCCTGCTCATAATCCTCCCCATGGCAGAGGCCCAGAGGCCAAAATCAGAGCCTTCAGTCCTGCCCTACACAAGGAGCATAGCGTGATTCAGGAGCAGTAGCAGCTACGGGAACTCAAAGCTTAAGGTCCCAGAGGCCCTTTTGAGGAGGACTCACAGGTTGCCCAAAGAGCTCTTCTTGTGTCCCAATGGATTCGTACAGACAGCTGTCTGCCTATTTCTCACCTGGCTGGTTTCTGGAGTCTCAAAGATGACAAAACTGTATTAAGCCCTGTCCCACCCCTAACAAGTTTCAACTCCAATAAATAAAAAAGAGGGAAGGGGAAACAGGCACAGAATGAATAAATTACATTCCAAAATGCATGGATGACCCACAAGACAGATATGTTGTGATATGCCTATACTTGTCACAGCAGGTGACAGAGGGAGGAGAATATCTTCTAAAAGAATTTCCCATTTGGTGATTTAGCCCCCTTTTGCCAACAGTAGTTCTTGGCCAGGCATCTGTAAACATTTTTATTCATAAGGAGGGTTCGCAAACAATCTCTCAATTTTTACTCTTTCCTTACGGCTTTTCATGTAGTGTCCCAATTCCACTCCCACCCTTAGACTAAAGAAGTCCTGGCAGAAGAAGCGTTCTGGTCTTCCTTTAGCCTTTCCCACTAGCATCATGTGAATGAAGCCTTCAACAACTTTTTTTTCCAGCTCTGGAAAACACGTCTAGGGACCATGAATAGAAATGCCTCTCAAGCTATTATGTGTCTTTACTTCAACAACAGTGAAATTGCTTTCTCTGTATCCAGGCTGTATTGTAAACCCTTAAACACTTCTGCAGTTTCAAATGGAAGGAGTCTGGCAGACACATCTGGAATTTGTTTCACAACATTTAGTTTTGGTTAATGTAGTACCCTGCAGCTTCTTCTTAGAATAAGTAAGGGTTTTTTTTTTTTTTTTTTTTTTTTTTGGTTTATTCATGATGGACTGTTTAAATATGAATGGAAGTTGTTTGTTTCATTAACAATGAAGAAAATATTGAAAACTCTTTTGCAAATACCCACATAGAAGTTTTTAAAAGCCATCTGAAAAAACTAAACTATGTCTGTGGGCTACAGCTACTCTTTCTGTACCACTGTGTATCCCTATACTCCATAAAGAGAGAATAAAATGACAAGAAATCACAATAGCAACCTTAAAGCCACTTTTGTGTTATTATAAATAGCTACACAATTTGCAGCTCTATACTGAGCTGTCCTCTACATTGCTGTACTTACTGTACTGCCTTGTATGTGCCTAGAAACAAGAAGAAATGAGAGAAGCTGCAGCATCCTACAGATGTTCTGAGCAAGGTGTGAACCTCCCTCGGCATCTTCTTAAGGGAAACTTGTCAACTTTTGTTTTTCTGTTCCTATGGCACAATTCATATTCCCTGCAACTGTTCAGAGTTCACACTTAGACCCCTTCTGATGCATATTAAATACAATGAGGGTTTGGCATAACAAGTACTGATACCACAAAAGAATTAAGCTCAAACACTTAGGCAAAAATAGGGGATTATTAGTAAAAGCTGACAAAAGACAGCGTGAAAACAAGAAAAAGAAAAACCCTCCATGACCAGCAGAGTCTCTTTCCCCACATCAGACTTCTGGCTCAAAGAGAACCCTGAAGTGTATTCTTTATATCATATTTCTGATAGACAAATATGCAGTCTATTCTTAAGCTGGTTTATCTTTTTGTCTGGTTTAAAATCACAGAATTTCAAAATAAAGAGCTTTGTTAATGCTACTTATGCCCTGATCCCAAATCCTCTTCCCAGTATCACAGATTATCCCATCAGCATCTTGCTGAAGTTGATCATGTTGCAACCTCCAAACTCATTTAGCTCAGGAGGAATGTACCAAGATTGCAGTTTAGTTCAAGAGTAAGGAAGACCTCTCTCCCAAAAGCTATGGAGTGTATCTGATTAAATACATATATTTATACTGAAGAGTTTTAGATTTTAGACTAAGAAATTTCAGTTTAAGATGAAGACATATGAATTTGATAAACCTTATAGGTAAGATGCAGAGCACTTTCCTTTTCAATCTGTAGATCAATCATTCCAATTTTGGGGTGGCTAATATTCCAGCTATCTTTACTAAGCTTCGCTTGACATAGAAGTTGCACCTTGTTTATGCCTTTGACTTGTTGGGTTGTTCTAGTGCCTAAATCTGGTGCTCACTGTCAATCCTTGCCTTGATAATTCAGAACTTGCTCATATAATTAATAGTGTACAATATTTAGCTAAAACTCTGTTCCCATGAGCTTTCTTGCCAGTTAATATATTTGTTAGAATAGTCACCAAAAGTAAGCACTAAAACAGAGCACAGAGAGCCAAGAAACATTAGTTTAAATAGATGAATGCACATTTGTGGAATGTTTTTGTAGTATTTACCCTGTTGTGGTTTTAAACAGATTGTTCGGGAAAAACAAGACTGAAATCTCACAACTATTTTAAAGACAAAGTACAGTTTGTTTGGTTATGATCCTCTTGCAATATATACTCTCCTAAGAGGAGAGGCAACAGAAGAAGTTATTACACACCTGTGACTGTGCTAATCCCAAGATGGTTGCAGCCATTGGAAGGTCAGAGATAATTTGTACTTGGGAGTGGAAATTTCAAATTTTCTCATGAGCAGAAGTAATAATGAATTTTTAAATTTTCTTTTTGAAAATTTCAAATGAAATTGAATGTGGCAGTCCCTGCTATGGCCACACAGAGGTGGACCTCTGGAGAGGTCATGGCCAAGTGGAGAACTGGGCAATCTGAGAGCCAGGTTTTTATGGCTTCCTACTGGCAGGAGCTTCAGAGAGGCTGGAAATGAGCTGGAGCTTCCCAACTCCCCTGGAGACAGTCTGGAAACCCTGTACTCCTGGAGCCCAGCAGGTCATAGGGGACACTGCTTGGAAAGCATGCTGGGCTGGACTGCTAGTCTGATTTGGCCAACAGTCTGTCCAAAATGCATACACTGGGGTAGAACATCTGGAGTCTGACAATATTAGTGTATTGCCTTGAAAAAAAATCATACTTGGAAAATTCCCAGCCTGTTTGACAGGCCTCTGAAGTGCTCAAGATCTCTAGCTGCAGCCACGGCAGTTTGTACTTTCAGCTCCCGAGGATCTCAGCTGAGTTTTCAATTTGTTGGCTGAGGCAGTCACTGTCACATTTGCTCAGCACTTATATACATCATTTGCTATTAATGTGTACCACAGTGCTCCCACACCCTGCGGGGACTGAACTGAGCAGTGCTGGCTGGACAGCAGGCAGTTGGTTTTAATGGGAGACTGTTTACAGCATTGACTCAAGGCTGAATGGGAAATTAGTTCTGTAAACACTGCAAGAGCAGAATGGATATTATTTATTTAGTACAATAATACAACTGCAGTGGGTTAGTCAAACAATAATTAGCAACAGGTCATGCTATAATTGGAGAGGCTGTTGCAGCTCTAGCTCTTACTAAATGCCACCAGAAAGTCATCGAGTATTTGGGGTAAGTATGGGATTAGTTTGGGAAGCAAGTGCTTTCAGGCAGTTGGGAGTGTTTAGGAAAATGCAGATCTTTTTCTTTGCCTCTCTTTATCGAAGCAATTATCATAACACAAGGCTCTGAAGTGGCACTTGGTTCCCCGTTGATTGCACAAAATCTTGAACAAAAGCTCGAAACAGCTCTCTAGAGTGAATAAATCTCATCTGAAAGAGCTTGAAATCTCATAGGGTACAAAAGAGTAACTCTTTTCCCTCCTCTTACAAAATGGGTGAAAGAAAAGTTCTGTTCCTCAAGCACAAGTGCATATTTTACATATGACTTTCTTTTCTTATGCTATTTTAAGAATCATCTTTCACAATTCTATTATCTGAAAATCAGATGTTTCTGTTGCATTCTCTTGCAATCTCAGGTTGTGAGATTTCTGTGCTTCATAAGTGAAAGGAACAAAAATATCTCTCAATCAGTTAACTGAGTTCACAGGTTTTTACTGAATCTTCCTTCCACTGAATGATTTGCTGTGTTTACAGAATGAAGGACTGCAAGCAGTGACCAGAGGCAGCAAATAACTACTGGATAAATGCCACTCACATCAGTCTGGATGCATTACTCAATCTTCACATTCTTGGATGCTCCTGATCCACTGATGCCTCTGCATCGCAGATTCATCTTTTCAGGCATAGCTTTCCCCTCCATTAGCCAGACTGTCCCAGGCAGGTTGCCATTTCTGTTCTTCCTTCGTCAGCCCAGTTCATGAATTTTGCCTTGACATTACCTGCAGAGATTTGCCTCCCATCAGGAGTTAGTTTGGCCATGCTGTGCTGCCTGACTATGACAAGCTACTAATGTTTTTCCCTGTTGCATCATAGATTTTAAGATGAGAAGGAATCATCTTCTCTAACAATCACAGGGATTATAGATTAATTCCTATTTAAAAAAGTATTTTAGTTACCAAAAAAAAAAAAAAAAAAAAAAAAGGAATCTTGAATTCAGGATCATGACAGAAAATCTATGAATCTCTATGTTGTTCCAGTGATTAATCGGTACAAGTCAAATATGTGCATCTTCCTGCTTGTCTGAAGTTCCCTGGTGGCAATGTTCAGCCCCTGGATAGCCCTCTGCCACCTGACCAGTCTCCTCTCACCAGGGTCCGGTTTCTTGATCAGGTACTTGCAGCACATACTCAAGTCGTTCCTCAGCCTCTTCCAGAAGAAACAAAGGAAATTATTATCCATGAGCTTCCTACAGTAAATACCTATCTTCCAGTTCTTTTGTGTCTCATGGATTTTTTCCTAAGCATTTCCAGTTTTCAAATCCTCATGTAATATCAAGTCAAACGCTTTTCTGGAATCAGAGCATATCACAGCAGCTTATTACAGCTGCTGTTGATCAAACTTAATTTTATTACCAAAATATCTGGATGGCAGGATTTATTCTCCTCTAATCCACTCTGATTTGTCAAATTCTGTTTCCCATCTTTTAATTCTTGATGAATTATATTCTTTACAAGGCATATTTTTATTGTGCTGGAGATCAGACTCTGACTGATAGGCTTATAATTACCTAGATTATCCACTTTGTTCTTTCACAATATTGGTACATTTTTTCTCTCAGTCTGATAGTCCAAGTTTACTGAAAATCAAGACCAGCCATATGTAAAGTTTTTCACACAGCTCTCAAAACCTTTTTAAAGAACAAGATGCAGTTTTCTGGGTTTGCTAATTTTGAAGTGTTTAGCATTAGTAGCTGCTGTTTAACATTTTGTTTAATCTCTGCTGGAATGGAAGAGTTCATCACCACATAATATGTCTCCCAAAAATAGAACAGAAGTGTTTTCTGGCTGTGTCTGGCTTTTTTCCGAATAATGGCCAACAATTCTACCATTTTCCAGCAGATCAGCATAGCTTCTAATATTTCTTTTTTTCCTAATATACTCATCATTGATCTACAGATTTTTCCTCAACTGTTGCTGCTGAGTTTGTAAGTTCAGACCATTTCCTGTCTTTTAATATATAACCACAGCTCCCAAATCCCCCTCTCTTCTCTTTATAATATTTTTGAAGATGCTACACAGCTGTGGCTTCTGACCCCTGCCTCCTTACAGGGCTGTTGGCACAGCGGCTCTTCTGTGCTGCAGGACTGTGACTCCGTGGTTATCGCTCTCTACTCTCTGCGTTATCCCCTCTGTTTTAGCTCATAGTTTTCAGCTTTGTTAAAAACATTAGATATTGTCTAAACTCTTTAATACACGCATCTGTCTCTTAATATATTCCTGTTCTCATTTTTTTCCTATTTCCATGTCAGAAACATAAAAAGGAACTGCCACTCTCACCATTTACTTCAGTGAACATTTCCTCTTAGTCTAGCAACGCGATGTCCGTGGCCAAATGCAGTTGCACTCATGTATTCTGTGCGACCCAGCAGAACGAAGGATAACCCACATGCACAGCTGATGTTCGCACAGGTTTAGCTGCTTGGTCTGGAGTGACTTGCCTCATGCTTTGTCTGATCTCGCCTGCATTGAGACACACACCCAAGAGACTCTGCAGTATTGCCAGAAACAAGGGATGAAGCCTTCTGTGCTTAGTCCTGCCGGATTTTCAGGTCATTCCTTGCCTTGGGGGTCTGCTGATCCCCTGCAGGGCTAAGGAGGACAGAGGGCTTAGAAAACCTGCCTTTCACTAGCAACACAGAGCGAGGCAACCACAGGCAAGCTACAGCACGAGGTACCGGGGAGAGACCTGACAGAAAGCAGCCTGAGATCATTTTTCAGGAACTGGCAGCCTGAAAGGGGGAGATCTAGAAAAATGCATTTGGTCAAAGTATGTGTGGTGGTAGAAATAGCCATGCTTTATGAAACGATTGAGCCACGTGGCATCTTGTACCTGCCAAGTGTCTGCTGCCAGACAGAGTCAGTGTCTTGACTGCTCATTTTACCTGGAAAACCTGGCTGATGAGCCCATGTAAAGCGTGTCTTGTCATTATGACTTTGGAAATAGCTGTTTGAAAGCAGCTTGCCCTGTGAGGTTGTTTATCTTTTTTCTCTTCCCATCAGGAATGTCATAGGGCTTGCAGTTCTAGCCCACCAAAGAATAACCTCCAGGGGCAGAATAACCTCTCAAGGTCACGTAGCCCCAAGTTCATTTTGTTTTTTCCCTTTTAGTAACCTGGGAAGGATTCAGTAGTTTGGTAATTTAATTTAAAATAGTTGGGTATCTCAGCTGTGTTTTGAAGGTGCTACACTCAGCATAGTTTGGTAGGGAAAGCCACTTCCTAAGCCTCAGAGAAGCACAAAGTCTAGTTTCTACTCAACCTAAGCCATAGGTTGGATACCACCACCGAGGCTCCCCTTTATAGCTCAGCAGGCCTGAGTGTGACTCACAAGCTCATTGGTTGGGTCACTTACAGCCTTCACCTGGAAAGGTGGACTAATGAAGACAACAGCAAGGGGGTATGGTGGAGACAGTAGTTGGGGCACAGTTTCTCTTTGAGCCTCCTCTCCCTGGATTGTGGCTGTCAGCACAAGGGCAGTGGTGTGGCTACCAGAGCAGCAGCAGAAAGCAGCTTCGATAGTGGCTGAGTACTGAGCCTGCAGCAATTGTTTTGATTGTTTTTTCCTAGGAAAAATTGCATCCTGTAGTTGTGCCCCTCTGATTGCCACCAGAGTAAGTCTGCTTTTCTTTCTCCAGTGTGTAAATATCTATCGTTTTCTGAAGGTAGTCCTGCTACTGCTCTGAAATATTTGGAGCAAACTTTTCCCTAGATAAGATCAGAGCCTATGTGCTAAGAAAGTATATTCCATTTCACATCATCTTCCCCTTTCTAAAAAGTAATTAATTAATTAACCTTTTGACTTTCCCTGGTGATACCAGCATCTTAATCAGAAAAGATGATATCTGAGTCCTTTATATGTTTTTTTGTACAGATCTGGAGAAATACATGGTCTCTTGGGGTTGGGATCATTTTAGCTTGCTCCTCAATTAACTAGTTTTTTGAGTGAGCCAGAGATAGAGCAGGTTTAAGATGAATATGCTCAGCTAGTTTTTCACCTGCAGAATCTATCATCTTTTAATGGAGTCTGAAGAAATGGCAGCATGAGTTGGTTAAGTTAGCTACATGTATCTGTGGTGCAAAGCTCTGGGGATTTTGTCTATGCTTCATTTTTAAAACGTAGTGTGGAGTTGTGTGGCTTTATGCTGCAGCTGAGGGGTAGCAGGAAACTTCTGGGTCGGGCCTGCTGGAGTCAGGCAAGAAAGTTAATGGGAAAGTGTGAATGAGATGCAACGCACTAACTTGCATGAGATCAGTGCCCTCGCTCAGAGAAACGATCCTGTCAGCAACAGCTTTACACTTTTATTAGTTCACTTGTCTTAATTTACCAGTGTCGGAGAATCTTTAGTGAGAGCAGTCCTTTGCCTGTGCTTATAAATGACCAGGGATTTTTCAGACCAGGTTTGCTTGTGCCCTTGGGCTGAATTTGCAGGTGAGGGCAAGTTCTGCACTTCCAGGTTTCCATGCCATGCTTTATAAATTTTCCGCTAAGTCTCTGTGAGGTGTCCTCTGTTGCAAATATATTTACTCTCACACACCCCAATGCTTCCTGTTAGTGTTCAGTTTGGTCAGACAGAAGTAACAAGGAATTCTTAAAAGTGAGAGCTGGAGCTTAAGCTAATCCCTTTGCTCAGTGGAAACTGCAGTAGACAGCAACAGAGCACAACCACACCGAGTTCATTAGTCATAGCTACACAGAAGTAATTGCATGAAATAAAGACAGCTAGGCCATAAAATATTCTTATTTCTTCTGAAGTTCAGGGATTGCAGAAGCATAAACTCAGTGACTGGTGTGTCATTGCACGAGGCTTCAGAGCAGGAGGTTGTTTCCTGCTTGTGTTTCACAAGCTGCAAAATCATCTTGTGGCAGCAATAAAAATGAAACGGAGAAATTTTCTTCCAATACCATAAAGTTACAGACATGCATGACATACAGATGGAGAGTGGAGAATGCCCACTACACAATGATACATACTGGAAATCGGGCAGTAATTGAAGATAGTGCAAAGTACAGGTTGCACTCTCCCTCTCACTGTGGTACAAATGAATCAGTGCCCACAGTGCGGTGTCAGCCAGGGAGGCCTCTGTTCTGCAAAGTGCAGTGAGGAATCTTTCCTGGCTTGCTCATCCATTTTGACTCATTATTCCTCTCTTTGGTCCGAATGACGCAGTGCTGTCAAGTGGGTTTTTGCAGGCAGCGTGAGAATCTGAATCAGGAAACAAAGCAGGCGAGAAAGGCTTGTCTGCACAGCTGGGAGAGCAAGGAGTGATAACAAATACTAGGATGCTGCAACTGGGAGTGATTCCAGGCTCTTGCGCCTCTTTCGGTGATGTTTCAGGACTTGGATAGCAGTAGGGAGATGTTTCCTTTCACCGCTGTTTTCCTTTGGTGTCTCAAGGTGGCAAGTGCTGGTGTTCTCATTAGGGGAGCTCAGAGCAATACCGCCGTTTACTCCTCTGATAAGACAAATGCCCGTGTTAACGTGCTTCTTCTTCACGGCTCATCTCCTGTTTGCTTTGGAGCAGGAGCTGTGCAGTTCTTTAAGCAAGAGGAGGGAGCCTGCTCTTGCTTAAGCTGCGGTGGTAGCACCGGTGGGTTGCAGTTTGAGTCACGCAGTCGCTGCACGTCGCTACCTGCGCCCAGAGCTCCGCGCTCGGCCTGGTGTACGCGTTAGAAAATGTGCTAACCTCTGCCACGAGACTCTCCGCACTTGTCTCTGAGTAAAGTTCGTTTTCAGCTGGAGGGAGATATCATGGCTAATAATTAACTAGAGAACTGGTAAAAGCAAGGTTATCAGACAGAGCGCAGAGTGGCTCGCGGCTGCCGCGGGCTTTGCGTCGCCGTGCGCGTTCGCCCACCGCTGGATGCAGCAGTGCCAAATTAATGAACGGGAGTCCTTTCGCAGGCCGTGATTTCCCTTCAGAGTCGCCATGCCTATTTCCAGGCTGAAGGATTTCAATTTTTCCTTGTGCTACACTGCCTTTTTTAGTTCTTTGTGGTGAGGCGGGAATAATAACATTACGATTTGCCCTTATAAGCACAAAACTAATTCTGTGATACTGTCATGGGAATTACGCCCATCTATTGTTTCCACCCTCATTTCTGATGCACTCACTGAACTCAATCCCCTTTTCTTTCCTTCAGCTACTGATTGATATCTCTTAGTGTATCTCGGTCCTTTCAAGAGACCCACAGTTTCATGCTGGGTGTTTCTAATGGTTTCCTGCACTGAGGGTGTGATATTGCAGGAAAAGCCTTAGAGCATTTGGATTACCAACTGATAGTAATTGCTAGTGGTGAGAACAGTGGAGTTTGAAATTTCAAAATAATAATGTCACAGTAAATAATGCCTTAAGTTTTATAGCTGTTTTCTCTCCTTGGAGCTCTTATACAAACGTGGATTGGTACAAAGAAAGATCTCATGAAAATGTCTCTGGCCTGGAAGAGAGTCACCCTTGAGCAGTCCATAGAAACTTTGCTGCCATATATATGAAGAAAATATAGTGGGTTTTTTTGTATTTAATCTTACTGTTACTGAAAATACTAAAATAAATTTTGCTTTAGTGTTCTTCAAAAGGATGAAATCATGAAGCCAAGGGAAATTCTTATGTGATATTTTTTGCTATCACTGGCACACACAGAATGGATATTTGGTACCCAAATGTAGACTTTAATCTTTTCTTTCTGAAAGTACAGAATAACTTAGTGGTAAGATTGAAAAGTCACGGAGATGGTGGCTGACAGGTTGTGAATGCCAGATTTGACAATGAAGAAAAGCCTGTTTGTCTGCAAATACTCTGGGATAAGGTGCTCATTTCCTCTGCAACCTGTATGCTGTCTGTGGCTCCTGCGTCAGCGGAATACGAGCCAGTTAAACTTAGCACCTGTGGTTTGGATTTTCAAGCCAGAGACTCTCTCCATGAGTTTAAAGAGTCATTTTGTGAAATAGGCCTTCAGTGGAAGGACTTTCTTATGTCTTTTTCTATTTAAAGCAGGACTCTGTTTTCTTTTTCAGGTGACATATCAATTCTGTCTTTTTATTTTTTCCCATTTAAGCAAAGTGCTGCTTTTTAGTCTGCTGGAATGACATTCTTTCAAAATCAATCCAGTAATTTGTATCTGGCTGACGAGTGAGGGACCTCTTAGCAACTCTGTCCTTCCTGGAGAGGAAAAGGCCACAGCAGTGACAAAGAAGGCAAGAAGTGTTGTGGGAGGGGGAAATAGCTTTTTTACAAATGGATAGTGAAAATGGAGCTATTTTATCTAGAAGCAGAGTAAGTTAGATCGCTCTACTATTCCCTGTTCTTCAAGTATTGTCTTGAGGATATTCTCTTGCAATACCTGGAGGATTTTGGACTGCTCTGCAGTGATAAGCATTAAATTGTCTTTGGATTGAGGTGACTGTCACTACAAGGTACCAGTTTAATGTAACCTGGGAAGGTCTTGCCAACCGACCTCTGTTAACAATCTCTGTTTCTCTGATAGCAATGAGATGAATTACAATAAAAATCACAACCCCAAATAAGAAATGCGGGAGGAATGGGGCAATGGTTTTTTATTCAATTCCAGCTTAAATTTTTCAGATGTCCAGAGAGAAAGGAACCCCCTGAAACTACACATTGAAATGTTAGTGGTTGTCGTTATGTTAGTGTGGTCCCTATAGCCTCAATCAGGAATCACAAATAGTAGACAAATTTAAACTATTCCCTATACTTCAAAACATTTATACTCCAAACTGTGGATAATAACCGTTTCTAGAGGAATGCCTAACAGGCCTTCCAAACATCTATGGCAGGTTCTTCTAATAATGGGTGCCTGCAGGACACCTACACTGAAGTAAGTCAGGTTGCACCAAGTCATCATCACTGCATACCACACTCTGCTCTAAATAGAGGATGTGGAAAGAATGAGGGAAAAGGGCATTTTTTTACTTTATTTATACCTTTTAACCTTATTTACAGAGAAGAGGGAAGTCTGAAAACTAGTGGTTAGTCCAGTAACTCCCAGAGAGCAGGAGGCAGGCCCAGAGTTTAGGTCTGGTCACTCTTTTTTGACCCCACCCTTCTCTGTAGTTCAGTAGTGCAGAGGGAAAGGCACAGTAATATGGGTTGGCAAGTAAAATGAAATGGGCTTTTCAGACGCCAGCCTAGATGCCACTTCATTTAAGGTCTTGCAACCGGTGAAGCACAATTTAGCAATGCAGCAAATGGAAGTATAAGTTTTCAGGAAAATGATTCAACTTTTCTGTTACCAGCTCAGCAGTGACAGAAAGTGGAACTAGATAGTACTTGAGTGGGATGGAAATACATTAGATGAAGAATGTGTCAGTGTCTCCGTTAATCAATACCTTGCAAGAAAAATGTCTTGCAAGAATGGTTTAGCTGTTGTCATCTGGAGGGACATTTTCATCCTTACCAAGGATTCCAGCAGCAGAATCAACGAGGGCCACCACATAGAGCAGGTGACTTTGTGGTCAGGTAAGACACATGATTAGCTCTGCTGGCTACCAGATCACTATTGTCTTTGAGAAGAGAATTCTTGATTTATACCTTAAAGCTACTGAATGAGTAGCCATTTTCCCGTTTCAATGGAGTAATACAACCAACTAAATATTCCTTTTATGTTTTTAAAAATAGAATAAAAGTAATAGAATGTTTCAGTGGGTATAGAGATCTTTGTGATAACATAATAGTACAGATTGTGTGTAACTTTAGTGTACGTTAAAATAACAAATTTCTGGAGAATAATAAAACAAACAAAATGACCCAAAGCTGAATTCTGAAACTCAAAATCACTGAAAATTTTCCTTTATTTTGTGAGAGTTATTAAAATCACTTTCTGTGCTGACACTTGAAAGAATAGAACAATTTGATTTCTCTTCACTCTGCCTTAACATTGCCCCTCATAGTACTGGCTTTGGAGAAACATTACCTTAGCCTTGGCCTAGGGTGGCTGGTTACTGATGTCCCTAAGCAAATTACTGTGGTGAACTTCTCATTGCAGTTCCTGGTACCAAATCCATAGAAACACATACAAGAAGACTCATATTGAAAAGTATCCGATGGGTGAGGAGACTCAGCCTACCTCTTCCAGTAAGCCTATATCTAAGAAAGAAGGCTATGTTAGAAACTAAAAATCAGTTTTATATTAGATATGAGACTGGGAACCCAACTCCAGTTTCCTGGCTATAGCAACCATGGTGAGCAGGGCAATTCTCAGCAAGCCCGAGGTGGCAGACACTGGAGAGGACAGAGGAAGGCCTTGGCTTTCCAGGGCCGTTTCCCTCAGCAGATGCTGTGATGCAGAGACTGCTCATGAGCCATTAATTAGATATTCACATGCTGCAAAAGGAGCAACTCTAACATGGCTGAAGGTCCAGTGTACCCATATTCTCTGTTGGACACAACAGCAGAGATCCCTCTCTGAACTGCAGAGAAGACGTGATGGTCTGTGTGATGTAAGGTTTGAGCTAGGAAGTCTATGTTATCTTGCAGAGGCAGAGAACAGCTTCTTAATTGAGTATGAGTAATCACTTTAATAACAAAGAATAGCATCAGATCAGCGATGTGAGCCAGATATATTTACAGAATAACTGTTAGGAAGGGCTTTTTTAGTTGATGGCATTGGCATCATTTTTCTTTCTTTATTGGAACTCCAACTACTGCAAAACCAACCACTGCTTGTAACGGGAGAAGAAGAGGAATGATTCGATTGTAAAACCCAGTAAGGAAAAGCCCACAAAAGCTAAATATTATTTGGGGGTCCTTTCGTTACATGTTCATTGTATACTTCATCATGTGGGGAAAGACAAAAGTGCCAACAGCCTCGAAAGCACAGCAGGTCTCTCTTGTACGGTGATATGATGTTCCTAATCCTGGGGCACTGTGCAGTGTGGCACTTTAAAATGCATTGCTATTTCAGACTTGGTTGTTGCTTGTAGATAACAAAGATAACACATTTGTGGAAAAAAATGTTAAAACCCTTTTCAGAGTTGTAAAACTTAGGAATATTGGAAAATGTCATGGATCAAATAAAATTTATGTGAGGTGACATATTAGAAATGTGATGAGTGACTCTTGCACACTGTGCCAGAGGGATGCCATAAACACACATAACAGCACAGCAAGAGGTGGTTGGATATTTCTGGGTGAAACTCCTAGTTTCATTAAAATCCTTAACACTTTCAGCTTTTTCTGTTTTGTACCAGATATGTTATTTCTACTATGTAAGAAAACACAAAAAAGCTGAAGAAAATCTTAATGGAAAACAAAGAAAGTTTTCCTGCATTTTTAAGCATCTCATGCTCACTATAACTGAAGGAACAGAAACTCTGATGCATACACGAGAAATCACTTTTTGGTGTGTAAGTAAGAACATAGACAAATGGGACTTTTTACTGTGTTTACTCCATGGTAAGAACAGAAGAAGATGACTTGTAGTCAAATGATGCTATAGGGCAGAACTAACTAGTGTTCCTAGAGTGCGTTGGCAGGCAGAGAAGAGTTGAGATTTCATGCATTTTGACTGCAATCTCTTGAGTGCTCTGTTTCATGTTCATGTTGTTATTTCATATTGATACTGGAGGTCAGTTTTTGCAGAGGTAATTTAATCAGAAAGTGTGCCTGTCACATTATATTTGCAAAATGAAGTGGTGGTCTTTAAGCCATCACATTCCCATTAGAAGCCACCACAAAGTCCCATTAGAAAGACCATTTGTAGACTTAAAGTATAAATAGTCACCAAATTCTGTAGGTTTCCACACTTAGATAAAACATCATATAAACCATATGTCTATATATACTGAACTAGTAGTACCGGTAAACACTGAATCAGGCCTGGATAGTGGGTGTTCACTTACAGTGCAAACCTGGCATTACATCCAGGAAGTCTGAGTCAACGTTATTAAAATCTTTTCTCTGAATCCAAGAAACCAAAATAACATTACTTTTATTTGCTTTATTATTAATTGTGCCACAGCAATACCATTGTACTTGGCTCTCTACAGACACAACACAAGGAGCAATCAACAGTCTGAAGAACTGAGAATATATTTTGAATGTGTGATCCCCAAAACTTATCCCATTTTTTCTCACTGAATCAATAGCAGCAAAACTCAAAGTCTTTAGTGTGGTATATTCATTTCTTTGAATTCATGATGGAATTTTGATAGAATTAAAAATCTCATTAATATTTATACCACTTAGTGTTACTAAGAGTAAGTACATTTGCTTTAACCTGAGCTCAAATCATTTAGTTTTTGTAATTACAGTACTACTATTAAGTATTCATAAGGCTGTACAATATAATGTCATAGGAAACCTATTTTAATTTAGTGGTAAGTAAATGTTTTAATATCATGTAAAAAGAGAAACTAATTTACCAAGCATTCTCGCTTGTCTTTTCACATCCAGGATTTGCAAGCCTTCTTCAGTAGATTGTATTTAAACTATTTTAAATTTTGAAAGCTTGGAAGTTATCATGAGCAGTCTTAGTCCTCTACTCAGTCCCAATACAACTTACATATGTGTATGCTGTTGTGTATCATTTTGCGTGGGAACATCTAAGCTTAGACTGGAAGAGGTCACTTATATCACACTACCCATCTCCTCAGTATCACCAGCACTGCAATATAACTTCTTAAAAAGTTGGCTCTTGACAAACAAATCTCAGGAATGGTGCCTGTGTTACTGATTTATGTTGCTTGTGTTTGTTACAGTTACTATGGTATTTTTCCTATAGTATCTAAATCCAGGGACTTACCTGGAGGAGTCTTTGAAGCAGCAGTTGTGGGAAATTTCAGAAAGCTTTTGGGAGCACGTTGAGATTTCATTTGTGGAGAAGGCTTGTGTGCTTCCTCTCCTTATGTGCTTTGGGACCTGACATTGCATAACATAGCTAAAGCAGCAGAATCACATTTGTCCAGCTGTATTTTGTCTGATCTTGAGCTAGGTCCACAGGACAGGACACAGGGCTGTTCAGTGTGGACTTGGTGAGGTCAGCTCAGAGAGCTTCACACATGTGTCACTGCCTATGCACAGGTGACCACAGTTGGCAGAGAATGATAAAATACCCAGACTTTTCTTTCGTGAACTGGCTAGTCAAGGAGAGTAAAGCTTAAATTGTGAACTACGTCACACTTAGATGAGCATAAGATGGATTAAAAGTTGGTCTTACCTTCCAGGTGAAGACCTGACTTCACTCTTACAGGTGGGAATTTTGTCATTAGTTTCAGTAGCACCAGTAGCACCACTTGGACCTTGAAGTACTCTTTTAGCCCTGTGTTAGACATGAATGGATCTTATATACAGAGTCACAAATGGGTTGTCTGATATTTCAACTTGATTTCGTGCATCTTAGCATTGTGAGATACAATATGTCCAGGGAGGTAACAAAGAAAACTGTTGTGAAAATTCTTTGCAAAGATATGATTTAATTTTAGCATGTCTACATAAGCTGTTTTTAAGAGAAATGAGACCAGCAAGGGGGAAAAAACAGTATATGGAGGTTTCTTCACTGGAGTAGACATGTACCCATGACATGACCCTTAATTTATAACTGTTAACTCTCTCCACTGCAGGACAAGGTCTCTTCTATGGGCATTGAACTCCCAGCTTCCTATGCCTATTGCCTGTGATGGAAGAACTTGATGTTAATGTGAGGTAGGATAAACTGTATTTTGCTTAATGAAATTTGTCTTGACTTTTTAATACCAGAAGGATAGTTTGATGCTTATGCTATTGGCCTTTCTCTGTAAAGGGAATTAGCTGCTGACATCAGAAAATTTTCTCTACAGTTTTTTCCTTCCTTCCTCTGAAGACACTAGAAAAAAAATCTTCTTTTTCTGACTGTCATGAAAAAAATCCCCAATATACATCTCATCATTTACATTCAAAATTCATAGAAGGAAAATCTATCAGTTCACAAACACCAAGAAGCGCACAGAAACACTGGCTCAGCCAATGTCTGAATCACTGATGAATGGGAACACGGTGTCTATACCAGGAGGGAGGTATGGCATTGTATTAACCTTGACCTTATATTTTTTCAATAACATGCTATTTGCCACTGTTGGTGCAGATTCAGCATGGATGTCTTTTAAGTGATCTGGTGGGTTTTTGTAATTCACTCTGGCAACAGCTGTAGGAGCCAAAACATCACTGTCTTTTTCCTGTTTTTGAGTGCCATTTTAGTTTCTAGCAGCCCTCATCATGGTCCAGGCAAGGCTGATGGACACTACCATGCCCCGGCCATTTATAGGATGTGATGGCAGGTGTGTGCCCTTCTGCTCTCTAATTCACATTCCAGCTGCACGTGCCCATGGTACTTGGTGCTGAACAGACACAGAGCAAAAAGGCTGCCACCAGCTGTCTCCAGGAATTTTCTGTGAAACTCTAAATAAAATCTCACTCCCAAAGAAGGTCATGAAAACTAACAGAGAATCACAATATTCATGAACCAACATATTTGACAATTCAGGCTGATGCTTCTGAAAGCTCTTTGGCAACTTTTACTCTTCCTTTCCATATGAAATATTCCTTAGGCTTGTGGCACCTTACAGCAGCTTAAGTAGACTGTTCTCAGTGAGTTAAAAAAAAAAAAAAACAAAAAAAAATGGTGATACCTAGGAGAATTAGGCTTTATGAGTGCTTGCCTCTCTCCGCTCCTGGTTGCAAGGCTTTCCAGTGCACTGTGGAGCCTAAGTGAAATGAGAAATGCTGAGGGGATGGAGCTGTTTTGCCACCACAGGGGTGCTTGTCTGCCAGCTCCTCGGGAGCGTGGGCATCACAGAGGGGCTGCGAGGGCAGAGCTGAGGAGGGCGACTCTGTTAGGGCCTTCAGTCAACCTGTCGCAGAAAATGCACTTTGCAGCTGCCCTGGGAAAAAGGTTTTCAGAAGCAGTCCCTCAGGAGACTGCCTTCTCCTGGAAACCGGTTAGTGTGATCAGCTCATTCGGTCCTACCCTGGGAGAGCTGTGTAAGGGTCTCGGAGAAGAGATTTCTGCTTTGATAAATTACTTCATCTGTTTTCCCACTGAGATTTTAAAAGGCAACATAAAATATTCTTGGGGATCTGACAAATGCTAATCCATGGGAATTTGAAAGCTCTCCTAAATAAATTTTCCTAGTTGTTTTGATCAAACACTGTGGTCAGATCTCGCTTTCATTATACTTCAGGAATGGTTATATTCCTTTTTTCCTAGAGGTTGTATTTCTGAATTGTAATAACAGTCCTTCATTTTGCATGATTGGTTGTGTATATAGTACTTCCTTTTTTGCATATATTTTATTTTGACTCACATTCTTCCAATATATGAATTTTTGTTTTTAAGCACTTTGGCTGTCAGCTACAAGTAAGTAGCTGTTGTTTCTCCTTTCTGTTCCCTGTTTTAATCTTTTTTGACGTGAAATATTGAACTCTTTTTACTGAAGCCAAGGGTTTACAAACATTGTTTTTCAGAGTGCAAAGCCACATCATGAGTCAGAGAGCACTCCATTGAGCACTCCAGTCCTCACTCACCCTCCCTGAGGGGCTCAGAGACACTCCAGTGGAAAGTACAGATATGAAGGGGACCAAAACCTAGGGAAATGGGTGGTACTTTGACATCATGGGGACAACAGCAAGATGAATAGGTTGTGGATGAAACGATTTTGTTTTGAACTGAGCGTTGTGAAAACAGCATGTTTCTCTTTGGTTCAGAGGAACAAGTGTCTCAGTTATCCTATGATGAGCTGCCCCAGAGGATACTAAACCTTTCTGGTGATGAACAGCTTTACATTTCTGTAGCTACCTGAAGCACTGCAGGTAGCAGTATAAGTGTTGAAGAGAATGTTTAATTTACATAGAAAAAGGTGATTATGAATTTTACAAAAGATTGCAGTTTCAAATTAGAGAAACATTATTGGAAAATTTTAGACAGTCTGCTTTGGGACTTGTATTTATCACAGTCAAGGGGGTGGCGGGCCTCATTTTCTCTAATTCTAGAGTTGAAAAATAAATGAGCTCACAAGTTTTTCAGATTGATATTTTATAGGATTTTTCTGATTTCTTATGACTTGACACATTTAGACACATTTATTATATGCAGTGGGTTAATGAGATATTGTCAGGTGGTTCAGAATGAAAATTTGAACTCTTCAATGGATTAGAATATGAAGGAAAACTGTTGTCTTTATTGTAGACAACTTTGTAAAAATATTATTTGGACACATCGTAAACAAGAGTTTATGGCTCTTCCTACTGAGCAGCTCTAGCACAGAAGATACTTAATGAAAACTGTTACCATATGCTGTTTGCTGCTCATGCCTTCATGCCAAAGGGCAGGAACTCCTGCAAAATGTCCTCTGCTGAACTCTCAGTGACACAAGCTTTGAGGAAGCTTCCACCCCAGCAGGAGAATTGTAGAAGGTCTCAAATTTTTCACCTTTGAGTGAGATGTATTCTGTGTGCTGGGTTTATCTATGCTGTAAATCCAGGGGGAAGAGCAAGAGAGCACTTTTGTTTGCCCAAAGTGCACCAGCCATCCAGAAGATGGAAGATGTTTGAGTTTTTGACAGGTTTTGCGCAAAACGCTTGACTCTGAAGGTGCCTCTTCCTCCATTTGAAGGTTATGATGCACTACTTGGACTCTTCTGTTTGAAGCCAGACCTGGTGCAAATGTTTTAGCAAGCAGATTACTACAGTTTGTGTTGATGCCAAGATGTTTGCCCAAGGTTCTAATGAACCTGTACAAATTTTTAAAATGTGTCTTGAGTTCTCTTTCAGTTCTACTGTAATTTGGTGCATTAATCAATTTCAATTTCATACAATAACAATAATTATGACAACCTTGGAGAGAGTGGAAAAAAGCTGACTCTCTTTGGGTGCAAAAGAAAAATGGTACCTGCTGAATATCCATAGAGGTGGTTTTGGTATGTTTTTTTTTACTGTGTCTACACTGGCATTTTAGTTCAGAGCAGTAGCGTAGTTTCTCCTGTCATCCCTACATGCAGTGTATTGGTTCAGATCTCACGGAACTTAATTAGGGAGCATATGAGCTACATTCCTTCTTTGAAGAAATTAAACCAGAAGCTCTGTCAACCACCCTCCAGTCCCCAATGAGGACATAGGGGTCTGAACAACTTAGAGGTTCAAACCATGCAAGGTCCATGTTCAGGCATAGTGGGGCCATTCAGGCAAGGGGACTGGCCTAAATGTAGTCCAAAATACCTCGCCTTGTCCTGCAGGTTTAGGACCCTCTGTGCCAGCTGCTTTGGTCTGCTCATCTGCTCATGTTGTGCCAAATTACCAGCTAATATATACACAGCTTGTATGTACATAAGTCACTCGGGAATCCATGGGCTCCTGTTTTTCTGTGTACAGACCAGGCAGTTGGCTCCTGCAGTAAGCTGTTAGGTACATAATAACTCTGCCTATAAAAACTGTGAAAGGAGCTTCCTTATACCAAGAATGTCCCCTACCGACCTTGCTGAGGAAGCCTAAAAGGCCCGAGGAGGGAGAGTTCTGCTTCCTTTGAGTACTTGCCAATTTAAGTTGCAAACACACCGTGCACAGAGAGAACTGAGCAATGCCCTTATTAAATACTTTTAAAGCCTTCTTAGGCCTTTGGTAAGACTTTCATCATCTCACTGCATGCTGTTCCCTCTAGTCAAGGACAAATAAGATCCTATCAGCATTCTATTCACTTCGTATCTCAGAAGAACTAAATCTGACTCCTTTACACTACTGGGAGCACAGGAGAGTGAAATTTTGCATGCCAGTTTTGGACAGCCTGGTTTGACAGTCTTATGTGTTTTCCCCTCTTTGAGCTCCAGTATGCACTGTTCATTCATTCTTCCCAGTAATATAAATATTGTTTTGGAAGTCCAGTATTGCCAGCTTTTCGGCTGCCTGAGTTTTGACTGACCAGACACCTCAGAGTACTTTTCATGGTGTAGCTCTGTGACTCTCCCACCACCCTACAGCTGCAAGATGCTCAAATGCTTTGTTCAATACGTTGCTCAGAAAAGCTCTGCTGACACAGTTTGAAAGCCATTAGCTTAAACTTTCAGAAATGCTTTTGCTCTGGCATGGGCAGGCTCCACTGTTGTTTACAACAACTCAAAAGGCTGGAGGATTACAAACATTAACTCTAGGTGATCTGAACTCTTTCCCTCGAAGTCTGCAAACTTCTGTTCGTGATGGCTGATGTTTCCGTTATACAAGCACCCGACTAAAGCATGCTAAATGTTATCCACACAACTGTGTTTTAGGTGGCTTTTTAAACATTTCTGTTAGCCTTTAGCCCAGGAGGCTATGCTCTGGATTTGGAGAACCTGATTCTTTTCCACTTCACACATAGACTCTTTATACAACCTTCAAGCCTGAGATTGATTCTCCCCACTGTGACAGCTGGAGTTGCATGCGAGCTCCAGCAGTAACAGCCTCTGCTGTTCTTCAGGCCCATAACTGGAAGGAAAGAAACAGAGGAGGAGCTGTCTGTCCCTTTATAGTCAGGACAGCGTGAGAGGAACCATGGTTCTGTTGGCTGGAGCTCTTCTCACGTTCCTGAGTGGTAAGGTGAAATCTCTGGTCTCTGAAGGAGTTTTTCTCAGTTCTGAGTGTGGCTAGAGCTACGCAGTGTACCTCACACTGTAAAAAAGTTTGTTGCTTCCTCAGGTGTTTGGCTGTTATGCTCTTGAGAAATAAACTTTTGCAAAAAATCACAAAAATGTTCAGTGCAGGTGAATAACTTCTATATAAGCCTTTTTATTGTAGCTGTTGGTGAAGGCATACTCCTTTTGTTAAATCAGCTGTGGAAAAACTATGTATTATTTGAGTTTGGCACCACAGTAATAATTGCTTTTTATTTTTAAGTTGAGCCCCCAAAACAACTGAATTTTAGGTTGATGTTAATTGCTTCTGAACTTGGGTTTATCATCAGCTTTAATTCTCCCAGATTGTTACTGAAGGTATTTTGTGGCTTGAAATACTCTGAGAAATGTGGGGCCTCCAGCCATCCTGTGTAGCGTTCTTTAATTTTGTCTTGACTTTGAGAAATGAGAAGCAAGGTGAGAGAACAAGGAATCAAATTGGGCAAATTAGTTGTGTTTGTTTGGAAGCAAAGAGAAGATTTCATTATTTAACCCAGCTGTCATTCCCAGAGTCCCCATACAGAGGGACAGCAGACATAGATATTTCCGACAAATGAACTCCTTGATGATATATCCTCTTCAGTCAGATTTTAAGTCCAAGTTAGTCCCAGTTCCGGAGCTTTGCTGTGTTGCCCCAAAAGGCTCATTCCTTCACGGACAATGTGAAGAGGAAGCAGTGCAGTTGACAGCTGGTTCTGGCTGGAATACATTGTCTGAAGCTGGTAAACTGGCAGGATGGCTGGTCATGGAAAGAGGTAGGAAAAGTGCTTGAGTCTTCTCTCCTTATCCAAACCTGGGGAAAAGCTGGTGCAGTAGTCACTAGTGGGAGAGCGACAGACCCAAAATGCTTGACCTTGCCCTCTCTGAGCAGAAAATGATGAAACTAGCACCCCATGGGAGCACCAACGGGTGCCATAGGAGAGGAGTCAGTGTGTTCCCAAAGTTGTCTCAGTCCCTGTGATCCCCTTGCTCGGGACATTGGCAGCCAGCAAAGAAGAGGACTGAGGAGGCCAAGAACTGAGAAATGAAGCAGACCAGGCAGAAAACCAAACGGAACGTGATCATTTAGAGGAGATGGAGGCAATACTGAATGGTTGGATCAAAATAAGCATCTGATTAAATGACCCAAACTATAGAAAATAGAAAAGTTTTAGAAGAGAGCTTATGTGCTCTACAGGCTCTGCCAGTGGTGATCCATGGAAAGCAAATAGTTTAAGATTTTTCAAAGAGGTTGCAATATAAGTGCTTATTCTTGTACACACAAGCTCTTTTAAAACCTTTCCATCTTCTACAGTTTGGATCATTAAATCATTGTTTATCTCAACCTCTTTAATCAGATTTCTGTTGAGGTGGGAAATACCCAGCTAAAATCTCATTTAATAGGACAGAATCTGCTTAGAACACTCTTCTTTTTTTAGTCCACTTTCTAAAGGAAGATCAAGTCTAATCCTCCTATAATACCTGCCACATCTGTCCAGAAAGGTATTCGCTCATGCACTTCCATGGGAGATGGATGCACTGACATAGCAGATTTTCTGCCAAGTCCTACCTTCTCCATCTGTATCCTCCAGATAGGAACAGTGCAGTGATCAGAGTAGATGAGAGCTAAGTATTTTCATACCTTGATCTACAAGTGATACAGTGTCCTCTCCTGTGTGTTCAGCTGCCACAGATAACCAAATTCACTCTTAAGAATAATGGCAGGCAGAACACACAGTGCCAGAGAGGAGTGAAATAAAACCCTATGGGTCCTCTATGAGGCAAAACTTCCAGTATAACCATTATATAAACTATGCTGTTGAAGAAAATGGACCATGTATTTGTAGGCATTTGAAAGCAGGTCAGTTGCTGGGGGTTGTGTGATTTAGGTGCTGCACCTCCAGCTGCTTCCTCTGGGGTGCTGGGGCAGCTGGGCACCTACCCAAGAGCCCACCAGCTGCGAGCCCTGAAAGCACACGGTATTTCTGAATTTGCAGCCGTAAGTTTCACTGCATATTCCCCATTACCTGACACCAGGGGCAGGAAGGGAGCTAAGCAGGAGAGCATAGGGAAGGGAGGCCTGGTGCAGAGGTTCACTTTGTGTTTTTGCACTATCTGCCGAGAATCATTGATAGCCAAACAAAGCCCTGTGAAAAGCTCTCTGCACCAAAGCCTTCACAGAGCCCGGACTCTGCTCAGCAGGAATGGTAGCTGTTAACAGCCTGGGTACTTTTCATATTGTTGAACTTTTTTCTGTTTCTAGAGAAACACTTTATAGCACTATATTTACCAGAACGTCTTTCCAAACACATCCACCAACACTTAATTAATGGAATTTTTAAGCCTGGCTCTAACTTCTGCAAATTAATAGTGTGCTCCCTTATGGCAGCTGTGGAGCAAGTGAAACATATATAATCTCTGTTATACTTTAGAGGGTGCAGATGCAGAGGGCCAGCTCCACAATTTGTCTGTTTGCTGAGCCCCCCTGAGGGAGATAAGGCCATAACACACTACTGTGTTGTTACACTCCACTTCTATTAGTGTGCCCTGAGGAATCTTCACAGATGAAAGTGTCCTTGACGAAGAGCTGGGCTGTAAAAATTAGCTTTTTGGTGACTTTCAGCATAGGTTTTCTTTAGCTTCAGTGTCTCTCCGCAGAATGGCAGCTGGTAAAGATTTTGAAAAGGATTTGAAAGGCAGTAATAGGGTAGAAAATTGTCCCAAAGCCTGGGACATCCTGAGACAGAGCTGGCTATAGGGGTTGGCAAAAATGGGAAGTTGCCCAAGAGAGCAGCAGATTGCCAAAATGCGGAAGATAGTCTTGACCTTGTTGCCCACTTGTCTAACCCAGATAAGGGCAGGCTGGCTGGCAGCTGCTGGGGGAGGGTCCATGGACTTTTCAGGACTCTCCTTTGACTTTTCAGGCTTGACCCTCATCCTCAGGCTGGCAAAATTAAATTTGTCTCTATGTGTGGGACTCTCTGAGCTGGCCATGCTCGGAGGTCATGAGGGAGGAATCTAGAACTGGAATATCAGAGTGTGTTAAGAGACAGGACTGTGAAACCAGAGCTGTGGGAGGACAGATTAGTGATGTTTGGGTTAATAGGCCATAGTGAGTCATATTGACAAAGCTGTGTTTAATTATACAATGGACATAATGTTATGTATCAAAACTAAGGGGTATTGGAATTGGGGTAGGTGGAAATCTAATGGCTCTTGCTTGCCTCTCAGTTACTTAAAATTCCCTGAGTTGCTTTTGGAAAAGTGCCAGAAGACAATCATGAAGTCCTGGACAGACATCTGTTCCAGGACTACTGTCTTGAGAACTGGGGCTGCAATGCTGAAAGCTGCAGTGAGCTGTTACCAGCTCCATATCGCTGCTGCAGTGCTACAATAGTATATGCAGCTACAGAAAGAGCCATGCAGAAAGAGCCATTCACAGCTTCGGCAAGAGCATTTGTAGTATCTCAGATATGAAAGATACCATGTCAAAATGTGTTCAGTGCTGTTTGCTGGGCTGTGGATTTAGAGCTTGCTATGGATAGTACAAATTACTGTTGACAGACTACTACCTTGGAGCGAAGTGCATCTACTACGCAGACAAGAATTGTGCTCTTCTTCTTACCTAGTTCAGTATTTCCACTATATATTTTGCTCTTATTGTACTATGGCAATGAATCATCAATTATATGACTCCCTGATGTGGCAAATAGGTATGCTGCTTTTACTGCTATTTAAAATTATCTTTACTCACTGTCTGAACTTACTGTCTTGCCCCACCTGTTAACCAAGCAGTTGTCATCACATGTCCTCTGAGCAACAGCCTCTGGCTCCTCAAAGTCAGGACATGATTAGAAGAGGCAGTTGTCTGTACACAGGCTTTGGCATCTGACAGACAGAAATCCGTCGGAGCTGAAGCTTTCAGGGAGTGTTTGGCTGTTTGAGTGAATCTATATTAGGCTTAAAAAAAAAAAAAAAAAAAAAAAAACTTGAGGCGTGCGGAAAAATGTTGCAAGGCAAGGGACTCTTCCTCATCCCATGAGAGATGAAGTGACAGCTAGGGTCACATTTGCAAGAAAACTTGCAAAGAGGCATCCCTCAATACAAACCAAGCACTTGGAGGCCAAACTATCCCATTTTTAAGCCCACATACAGGATATGGAGATTCCACCTCTAATATGTGAATTTTTGCAATTGGTCTAGCTTCTGCTCTCCTTTCAGTCAGTGTAAATTGAAATGCATTACAGAAATTAAAGCATAGGCATCTTAAAAACATATTAAAGCATAAATCTTTATGCAACTTGAGTCTTTCTCAGGATATGGTAGCTGGACCACAGGAAGAATTTGATATCACACTTGCCAGATCCCTTTCTATTTCCCATACTTGAGGAACAGTAAATCCAGAAGCTTGAAGAAACATCCTTGCAGAAAAATCCATGGGAACATAATCTCAGCATGCTCCAGTGGTGCTAGAGACAGGAACCCAGTTTTCCAGCTGTGTGCTAGAATGGCTCTGATAAAAAAGATCAGGGGTTGAACTTTCAGCTGCACATCCTTATTGCTGTAATTTGAGAGAGGAATGAAAGAGGAAGAAAAGTGCTCTGCTTGCTGCTAGTGAGGGATGGGATGGGGTGAGCAGGATGCTTTTAAATACCTGTCTCTCTCTGTGCCAATGGATCAAAGTGAAAGAGTAAGAGTGAATAAAGCAGAGCATTTTTCTTACCTGGGTACATAGGCTTCTGCTTACCCAAAAGCAGTGGAGACATGTTGTAGCTGGTCTGGGGTCGCATCTGTCTTCTCCCGTCCCTGGGCACTTACCTCAGAGCTCATCTCCAACTATGGCTCTGTGCACAGAGGTTGTGTATGCCTACCAAGAGTAAACATGGAAACTTTCCTTGCTTTCCAGTGCTCCCAAAGGTTTAATACACCCAGTACCTGTCTGTTTTACAATGTGAGTTCACAGCCTGCGTGCTATCCCCCTGGGAATACTGGGTCACCACTCAAGCATGTGCCAGATAGATGTAAAAGCAGACTCCAACAATTATAGTCTTGAGCAGGAGCATGTCCTGATGGTTCTGAGTTATTTTAAAAGTCAGTTTCAGAAGTCAAGTATGTGTAAACAAATTACTTCACTGAGTCTCCAGTTCCCTAGCCTAATCTGAAAAATTACCAGAGCTCCCAATTGGCTCCTAGAGCTCAGATGCTATTTTTTCCATTTCCTTATCTACAGATGAGTATCAATTGACATTTAGTTTCTCCTCAACTTTGTGTTAAAGGCCAGAACCTAAACCCACAAATACTACTTGTTTCCAAAGCCTTTCTACAGTAAGACCCGTTGGGCTCTGGTGATGAGGCAGCTCATTGCTCACTGTAATTAGATTAGCATGGAGGCTCTCCAGGGCTTGCTGCTCTCTTGAACCTCCTGAGAGCTCTGAGGTCTTATCTGTAACATACTCTCTATCTGCTCAACAGGGAGTGTAACAGGAGAATACATATATCCCATAAAAGGAGAAGATAGGCAGGAAGGACTTGGTTCAAGCTAATTTAGACAAGAAATCTCAGGACTGATTGCTCCAAGAGGCAAAGGAGCTGCCCAAAAGTTATTTGATATATCTGAGCAGACTTAACCAGAGTCTTGGGTATTTGGAGCACTAGTGCAAGCAGAGGATATCACAAAAGTCCAGATTTTCAGGCACTGTCTGGAAAAGAGACATAGTGGAAGAAGCAAAGGCTTTTCCCTTTCCAGACTTTGCCAGAGAAGCTTCTCTGGAGCTTGGGTATCAAGATATGAAGCCTCCTTCTCACTGGTACAGTTTCTTGGAAAATAAACTGTCTTATTTCTTTGGGGATTAAACGGCTTTTATAGCACTTTGGGCCACGCTGAAGTGGAAGAATGCAGTTTATCTCTGTTTCCAAGCACCTGGGATGGATTTGGTCCCATTATTGCCATTAGTTGCAATTTCCAGTTTTATGGGCTATAATGGGAATGTGATTCTCAGGCAGAGTTGGCAGCTACAATGAAACATGTGTTTTTTATTTCTTGTAATTCAGCTACTGTTCAATATGCTTTCCCAAGCCCAGCTGATCTGGGTCTAGTCCAATGAAGGCACCTAGTGTTTTTGTATTGCTTATAACTTTTCCTGTCAGCCATGCTCAGGGCTCTTGTTAATGCTGCCTCCTTGAAGCAATGTGAGGATCTGTTTAAAATTAGTCTTGATGATGCATTGTAAAACAGAAGTTTTCATCAAAGCTAAAAGCTATAAACTGATTTAGCTAACACTGTCCTGCACCTGAAATGCCCATTAAAGTTTAAATAGCCAGAAAATTAATCACAAAATTGGTGCAATTGCTAACATTAACTTTCAGTACTCGCCCTCAGTTAAAAAGCACTATGCCAGCTCTTCAGAAGCCTAGTGGCTTCTAAGATAATTCTTAATTCACAGGTTTTCAACACTTTCTGATTGGCAGGTCCTGTAAAGTTTCCAATGGCTTTGCAGGCACCTAAGCAATGAATTTAAGCACAGTGACAACTGATTTCCCTTTTTACCTCTGACTGAGCAGTCTGAATAGCTGAGACCTGCCAGGGATCTGCAGATCCCAGGTTGGAAACCAGTCTCCCTGCTCTAAAATAGAACAAATTACCCATGAATGCAAATGATTGTTCATAACCTTTTGTCTTTCTTGAGCCTTTGCCTCTTTTCTTAGTCTGCCCCTTCTCCAACACTTCAACAGCAATAGCGTTGTGTTTGCAGTGTCATTTTCCTGGTGCGTCTAAGATGGTGGTTGCAGATACCTCTGATTTTTCCCTGATCTTTATATATAGCCCTCTGTGATACAGCTGACATGCCCAGTCCTCCCTTCTATTGGCTTTTAAACCCTCAATCTGCTCCTCTGTTTCTGATCTATTTTATCACATTTCAGCTCTTCAGATCTTCACCTCTAGGCAATAGCAATTAACTTCCAGTAGGGCTCCTAATTTGTCTTCCATTTTGATACACAGTTTACTAGCTTATATTCCATTCTGAAGGACTTCGCATCTGATGTTGCTCACTCTTGAGTGAGGATGTCATTTATTAAGCAGTGTCATTGTGTAGTTATTGGCTTTATTACCTATGTTTTCCTCTTTTATTTTACTTTTTTTCTTTTTTTTTCTTTTATTCTTCACAGTTCTTGGAGCAGGTTCCTCAGTCTGTGGCAGAGAAAATTATAGATCTGTGACACTCAGCATATTAGGGTATAATTTATTTGCAAGTGGTCAGTTGTCAAACTAAAACAAAATTTTAAAATCAGTCTGTAGTGAGTGAATTGAGAGACGGCAGCTGCCTCCCATTTATGCATCAAACACCAATTTCTTAAATTTGTTTTAATTCATACTTTGAGTCAAAAACCTAAGTTTTTCTGAATGATTATCTGAAGGTTAGAGAACAATTTGTGACTGGGTAGACTACACTGATGTCACCAAGTAACCTGTAGGTCATTGCACTCCCTTGCATAAGAGGTACCTCCATTTGCATTGCTCTGTTCTCCAGGAATATTTTTTTTCTATGAATTTCCATCAAGGGTTTCTGCAGACAAGCACTGTCAGACACTGCTCCTGGAAGCTCTTGCACGTGCTAATCAAAGGAAATCACAAATGAGCAAACACAGAGCTTCTTAGGCAAGGTGCAGTGAAATGTGCCAATAGTGACTCCCAGGTGGGATCTGGGTTGCATCTTTGCTGAGTGCTTTCACTTATCATCTACAAAGTGGTCCCAACTGTCTGTTTTTTTTTCACTTAGGCTTGACTGTCCTACAGTTTGCCCAGGCTGACATCTTTATTTAAACTGAGACATTTAATAAGGCTTTTGTGGAGTATATTTGGAACATGCACTTAGCTGAGGACATAGAAGGAGGTTTAAATAAAACAAGAGATTTAAGTGCTCCATTCTATATTCAAGGATTTTCCATGTCTTTGCTGAGAAAGGACAGCTATCTGGAGCCTAAACGTAAAAGCAAGATTCATACATAATGAATTAATGGATGAATACTCTGAGAGTGGGAGATTTCAGGCTACAACCTCTGGAATTAGCATTTCCGAACTGATCATTATGGTAAAACGTAATTTAAAGTAGCAGAGCAGGAAATGCATGACTTCTCAAAAAAATACTTTTTGCCTTTCTAATTGATTCGTTCTGTGTCAGAATACAGCCAGCTGATTGGACATTTCAGAAACTGTGTCACTAGTGGAGTGACTAAAGAGAAACTCAATTCCATAGGGAAACCAGTCAGTCGGTCAAATATTTCAAGGTGCACTCACCACGAATGCTACCATTCTGTGCTTTAATAAAGCTCATACGTTATCTTCAAAAAGAAGTAAAAGTACGTCCTGTAATGCCTGCACGGCCTTGTAATGAATGAGATGTGAACTGATTTCCTTGTGGCTGAGAGTCTAGAGGGGTAACTTAAATAAAATTTATTCCCCAAATCAATGTATTATCTTGTCTCTATCAAGTCTTCCATTTGCAGGAGTAACAGCAAGAACCTCTTTCATTCCACATGATTCTCAAAACTGTTAAACTCTGTAGGAAACGTTAGAAATTAGATACCCTATAGTTGCAGTTGTCTTTCATTGTCCAAGGTGTAAACAAGTGGTGAGAAAAGTAACACAGTCTGGATTTTTTAATATACGGGGTGATGGCAGGGCACTTCCACCAGCCTTAACTGTCTGCCTGTCATTTAATATTAATTCCCTAAATGCAAACATTGCTTACAAGGCAGAGCAGGACTTTCATGCTTTTTGATTTTAAATTCTTACAGCACATTTGCAGGCTTTCAGCAAAGATGTAAACAAAGGTTTTCCTGGTTCAAAAATGAGACCTCAGTACTAGAGCCTGAGATATCCCTCTGTGCATGTGTAATAGAAAGTAATAATCATGATGTTACTTTTATGTCTCTATACAAGTGAAATTATTATACGTGATATCTAAATTATGAACCTTTTTGGTCTAAAGTAATTACTAGACTTTTTCTTCAACATTTATGGAATATAGAAGTGATATGAATGACAATGTGAATGCTGCTATGAAAATAAGGTGTTGCATTAAATCGGATCTCCTAAGCGTAGCTATGTCGTATTTGTCACTTGAACGTAGAGCCTGCTCTGTTGAAAACTTATATGTGACATGCAATAGGCAATAACTACTTATCTGGAAAATACAGAATAATCACATTATTCAGATAACAGGTTTATTTTCTTGTTCTTTCATCATCTTCTATTCTTTATTAGACTGACATATGTGGTTTGGTAGATGCATTGTGCTTAGTTCTGAAAAGCAACTCTAATTAGGAACTGATCAGGACATTTTTGATTAAAGGCATGTTTGATCTTTAGTTTATTCAGCATTTACAAAGGAGAAATGATTGTAACGACATCCCTGCTGCACTTTGTAGTGTATACAGAAAAGGAGTGACATGACTGATGAGAAAGTGTTTGACACAACATAGCGCTTAAATTCCTACCCATGCTAAACCAGAAGTTTGATTTTTCATAACTTTAGTGTATTTGGTAACCTCATTAAAACGAGGAGACCTGGCATACCCAGAAAGTATTGTTATGTTTATGTGGAAATAAAAGGAGAATATTCAGCATAAAAAGGGGGCATTCCTAGTCAAGATTGAAAATGAGGAAGTGTATTGTAAGGAGCAAACTCCAGTGCCAAGATCCTGCAAACTCCAGGTAAATGTGTAGGATTGTTGCATGTGTTGTGCAGTGCTTTGCACCCGACATCTCCTATGGTAGTTGTTAGTGGATCTGAAAGAGAAGTACCGAGAGTAATAGTAGCAGTTGCACTTCCCTCTTGTAAACACCATGATCTTGATCTAAAGTTAATTTCATAAGTTAATTTTAGCTTATATTTTAGGTGACAGCCTAATGGTTTTTAAGGATTGTATTTACATGCGCAAGTGTTACGGGAGTATCGTTTCGTATGTGGGTGTAAATTATGTAATACTTATCTGTTACTTGAGAAGGAGCAGAGCCAAGATGTTCATCCTTCATTTTATAAAAAGCAGAAACAGATCTGACTTCTAGACTCTGCTATAACTTCCCTACTGGGGGAAAGGCCTTAAAATGTAGGCACTGTCCTGAGACGCCTTAGATCTGTATTGGTTTCCGAGTGCTGTTACACATTTCCTATATAACTTTGCAAACTACTCTCTCTCTCAAGGTCTCAGACCTTTATCTCCATGATGAAGATCATGATGAAGGATCAATTTTCAATCCCACATGTAACTGTTAAGTAGAAAGAGCAGGAGCTTCTGCTGATGTAAACTGAGGAAACTCCACAGACAGGAAGGAAGCTCATTTTCCCTACGATTGTTACTCAGAGCATCTGGAGTCTTGACTGGCGACCTGAGTCTGAGTCGTCTGAGTCGTCTCAAAGCCCGGAATGAATGCAGAGCTGGTGCCAGACCCCCGGGCCATTGCTCTGACCCACATTCAGCATTACAAAGTCTCCTGAGGAACAGCAGGCAGGTGGCATTTCCAGCACACACTTGCTCTCCGAATGGAGAGAGCATTCCTAGCACATACCTGATTGACTACACATCCCACACAGAGCAATTTTTAAAACATTTTAATAGCCTGTCTTCTTTGCTTGTTCTTGACAATTCATTTTAATCAGTATTATCAGCTATTTAAACACTTAACTCTGTTAAGCACTGTAGCATTTGGCATTTAGGAGGTATGCAGAGTAGGGCTGTGATATCAGCGATGCTATCAGTAATTTTGACCATGAGGAGCCGGCCAAAATCCTCATGGCGTAGCTTGTGAGAATGCTTCCTAGCAGTGCTGAGCTGGCTGGGTCTCAGCATCAGCCCTTTGCACACAGAAGCAATGGTCTGACTAGAGCTACTGTTTGCACTAGTATGGGAGGTTTTAAGTCCCACAGCACAAGTGGAAGCAAGTCAGATTGCAGAACTTTTCTGAGGTTCAGACTTACACTTTACCACTGGTAAAATGGTATTCCCCTGCCATGCAATTTATTTAGTAAAAAATAATTCACTCAATTAAACTAACAGTACAATGGAGTTATTTTGATGCATGAAATGGAGTTTGTGGCTTGTCAATAGTTTAATTAATCTTGATCTGTTTCTAACACAGAGATGAAGTAGGTAATTGGTTTGAATCTGTTAGAATTGGTCCTGCCATCTGCACAGTCTGAAGTGGAGCAGCACAAGCAGTATAACATTTAAATGCATTAAAAGAAATGATACACTGATGGATTAATGCTGACTTCTGATTAATATTTTTAGGTGGCTGTAGAGAAGAATATGGTAACAGCTGGAAAAACATAGATCAAATAATTTCTTCCTCATTGTCATGTTTCTATACAGAGACGCACATTGTTAAATTGATTCATAAAGAAACATACTTGATTTTTAACTGTTTATCAAGCAACTTCTGATTTTATCCCTAGAAGTAATCAGGGGCAGACTTACATGGAATACCATGACACTGGCAGTAACAGACTGAAAAGCCATGAATTGGTTGAAAACAGAGTGGAGCAACTCCTCCACACATTCCCCGTGCACTTTGAGGCCCCTCTTAAATTGAGAAGAACTCTTTTCTAGGCCAACCTGATAAAACTCATCCCCTAAGCTTCTATTCCTCTTCAGTGAGGATTACACATGCACCTCGTATTAAGGACCCTGCTACATCGCTGGGATGCTCTGGACACCTCTGTGAGCAGAATTATTCCATCCAGTTTAGAAGTGGCTCTCTGACCAGGCAGGAGTCCTTTTTATTAGCTACTCTCCTCTATACCCTAAAGAGAAGGTTTTTTTATTGTACTTTCTTTCTCTCTCTTTTGCTCTTATGTAAACCTTCTTAGACATCATCTCTTGTCTTCTCCTGGCCCGAGCACCCCGTGCTGCCCAGGATGGGGCCAGAGCCTGGCTGCATGCTCACCTGCCCCCAGCCCAAACCCAGGAGTGTCAGGGCAGTGCCCAGTCCGCTCTCAGTGCTGAACTATTTATTAGCGATTGTATCACACTGCAACAGCGGGGAGATTATGATGTGACATGCGTAAGGAAAACCCAAGGTGGAATGTACCTGGTCTTACTGACATGACTGATCTGTGTGGTTTAATTGCTGTATAAAATATGCAAAAGCACTTGAGGTCATTTAGAAAAGTTGAGGTGTTTACAGGAAAGTAGAAATTGAGCTTGAAAAAAATAATTACACTTTTATTTGATAATAGTAATGACTACACAGACAAGCCTTTTAAATGCCTCCATATGTGGGTTTTGAACATTCATTCCTCATCAGCTTTTCACCTTTTTCCTTAAGTGATTTCTATATTCCTACTAACCAACAATCATTCTGTCTGAATCTCATTTCCTCATAATAGAAAACCCATCAATCTCTGCTTTCTTAAACAGGGAAGCATGCTTGGAAGCTAAAGTGTTCAGGTTTGATCAAAGATGTTATGCAAACCATTGATTTTAATTTACAGCAATATCTACTTCTTTCATTATTAACAGCTTTGAATTACTGAGCCTGAATAATTAACAAATATTCCTACTTGATGATAGATTATTCAAAAGGCAGATGTACAGAAGTATAATGCAGATGAACATGCTTCCTGTACTCCTGGTGATGCACATGTCTATTGGACATTCCCCAATGGAGCAATAGAACATGGCATGAAAGAAAAACTCTGGAGAGATCTCCCAAGCTCTCTTAAATGCTTCCAAAAATATCATCATAGCAAATGCTCCACAGATGAGCATGCAAGGGCATGTTTGTGACCTACCTATCTTCACTTTCTTTTTTTCTGCTAACCTCCTTGTTAAAAACAGTAGATCAAAATCTCTCAGTCAGTGTCTTTTAGAGATTTGCAGGACTGTGTCTGTCTATTGCTGAAGCATCCCTCAGTTTTCAAGCAGGGCAAGATCTTGCAAAAAGTGGCTCAGTGCTGATCTCCTTTGGCATTTACAGAGATTGTTTTGACCAGTGAAATTCAAAATCTCTGTGCACCAAAGACCTGGATTGGGGAATACCCTTTAGTGCCTGTTCAGTTGCACAGATTGTTGCAGTTGAGGGGGTTGGGAGAGGTGGAGGTCTCTGTCTCAACAAGGAAACGTGTTCACACAGGAAGGTGTCTAGAAGCACAAGGACAGAGCCCTTTCACCTCCTGTTATGGTCTCTGTCCTTCCCCTTTAGAAAAAATGAGAGGAAAACATCTGGGAGTCTTACAAAAGGAGACAGCCAACACCTCCCTTGCAAAGACAGATCTCCCATCCACCCAGAAACACAACCCTGCACTCTGAATGTCTGTTTAGTTGGGTGTCCTCTCCCATCTGAAATTTAGTATCAGTCTCCCATGCCAAAGGACAAAACTTGGTGAGTGATGACTTCAGAGTTATAACTTCTCAGCTGTAAGAATCTTTTTTACTCAGAGCCTGTGAGAGAAGGGAGCAGAAAATCCTGCAGCTAATAAAGAGGATAGAGGTGTTTGCAGCTATTTCTGTCCCAGCTGCGCAGTGAAAAATCATGATTCCTTTCCACCTCCAGAGCCCTTTTCTCTGGCATCCACTAAGCTCCCTCCTCCCCCAAGACCTGCAGAATGACCTGTGTAAATCACCACAGGAAGAGTGTGGATTAAAAAGTCAGCAACACACAGGAAACACCCAGTTTTCCACCACTACATCATGCAGCTGTCTAGTATTTGGATGCTTTCAAGGCTGTATAAAGAGTAGCTGAGGGTAAATCTTCACAAAAATGATCCAACACTAGTGAGGGAGAACTGATGTGAAGAGCTGGTCATGCCTACCTTGAGCACTGGTGCCTGGGGAGAGGCTCATCCTTCAGGTGGCAATGGCAGATGGTAGCTTTGATATTTGTCTAGGTTTCTCAAACAGGGAGATGAGCAGACAGTTTAGTTCACCCAGGTGTTTATTACATGTTGGTTTGATTACTGTGAACCTTTCACATCTGAGTGCAAAACAATTTTGCCTTTAGAACAGAGCAACTCTCTGATTTGACAGGTCAAATCAAAATGCTTCATTCCTCTTAAACTCCCTCTGTGGGATTACAGCCAGTCTGAGAGACCCCATCCAAGGCTGGGGTGGGGTGGGGATTTCTCAGCAGGCAGCCTCAAAGTCACAGAGCTACCCGCAGACAAGACCCAGCAGGCTTGGCTGCCAGATCTCCCTCCCAAGGCACTCCATGGTGGAGCGACAAGCCCTATGCATGGACCATAAACAGTTCATACCCTCCTGGCAGGGCCTGGGGACAGGGAAGTTGTCTCTCTCCCTCTGTACTTGCTGCAGAGTAGAAGATGCAAGGTGCTCAAATACCATGGTGATGAGTATTGTTTAGGAAAAGCAGGACAGGCAAAGCTAGATAAAACAAAATATAAATCTAACTCTCTACTTAGCTCTATATAAATGAAACCATCATCATCCTCATTACCCCCAAGACAGCATGTGTGTGCTGCCATGCTCGCTCAGAAGGAAAAGGAATATCTTTTATGGGGAGCTATTCAGTGTAGTTTGACATTTTGTTTCACAGATGCAGTCATGAAGCAATGTTAGTCTTTTATGAAGGCTCCATTTAGATAGGTGCAATTACAGATCTGTAATCAAGGTGCCTTTGATCATGGCGTTCCCATTGTTCAGGGAGGCTTTTCATCCCCCCCCCCCCCACCATGTACCCAGCTAGGTGGCTGAGACGTGCCTTTGAAGTTGTTTCTTTCCTTTTTCCCTTTTCCTTTTAATTTTCATGGGGTCTTCTGGTGATGAACATTATTAATGAAGGCTCTGACAATCAGTTTTGTTCAAAATGCTTATGTTTGGCAAGTGCCTAACCTTCCTCAGCTTTGCAAGAGCCAGCTGCACAAGGAGGGCAGACAGTGGGCTGAGAGCAGTCCGTGCTGTTCCAGTAGAGGAATATTACCGTGTGCTTCCTGCTCTGCTTAATGCACATGGGAGGGAACAGGCTCTTGGCTTTGCTGCAGTACAGATTCATGTTTCACCAACTCCCAGCTTCCTGCCTCCTAATATCTGAGGAAAAGGACTTTGTTTCTGGAAGGAGATCATTCAGGTCAAGTGTAAGTGGAGATGGACAGGACAGCAAGTGAGAGAATTTGTGGAGGTGAGAAGTGACACCATTTCCTAGGATCAGCCATGTGTCCAGTGACCGATTCTGTAGAGTAGATTGGGATTCTGGTGCCAGCATGAGGGATTAGATCTCAATTTCCTTTGAGAAAGGTTTTTGAGGTTTCTGAGGAGTCTTTATCTGCAATTTGGAGTGGCCACTGGCGATCAAGGAGCACAGAAACAGATGTCATTTGCTTGGTTTGAATTTAGCATGTTATTACTAGTCATAAGAGGAAAGCTGTGAGAGATGCTCTGGGAATTCAAAAAACAGAAGAGAAAGAGGACAAAACCCCTGACTCACAGACCCTTGGAAGATGAGGGAGCATACAAGGGAAGTGTTAGTATATGCATGTAGGCATTTCATTTCCTGCAGGCCACTGTCAGAGGTAGAATGATGAAGGAGACAGACTTTTGATTGATGTGACTTCTCTTATATCAAATGTGAGAAAGTGACTAAACCAATGTAAGAAAATTGAAGACAACAATGTCAGTATAATTGCAATAACTGCAGAAATGAAACCCACTCATTTCAGTAGCTGTCCAAGAGTAAGCCAAGGCTATGGGAAGCAGAGCTCTCAATAAATACCGTGAAACACACATTTAGTTTTGGCAAAGACTTGTTGACATTCCTGAATGGATGAAAGAATTTGTTCAGAGCTACCAGCTGTTCAAAAGGCATGTGGGTACTTCTTGGGGCCTTAATTGCCCTCACTGAAGTCATGTTAAGCTCAGTAGACAGGTCTTTCTAATTAAGTGCAAACTCTTTTAAGATGCTGAATAAAACCCACTCTTGACTTTGCCTTTCTCCTATCTCAGCATCCATAATTGGCTTTCAGAAAAGAAGTGACCTGCTGAATGCAAACTCATGGCCAAATCTGACCTGTTCAACATAGCACCAGCAACCTTTCTGCATTAAGCAAAGACTGATATTAGCAATGAAAACTATTAGGGTAAAAGAAGAAGTCGTGCCTTTGCCATCTCTGCTGGACTATTCCATTTAATGCAAGACAATGACTGCTTACTCACTGGGCCCCTTTTGCCCTCAGCCACATAGATCCCCTCTCCTGGTATGCAGGTAGTATTCCCTTCCCCCACTTCCAGAGGGATATGTGGCTGACACAGCTCCTTCAGGGCCATTGTCCACTTTGCATGAAAGTTATGACACTCCTGGTTTGAACAGAGGAAATTATGTGGAATTATGTGTGCGTGCTCTCACAGGGGAGAAAGCACTGTACACGGCACAGAGACATACATTTGTGAAGCTAGGATATGCATTTGCCTCTGCATTATAGCCTAATTACACTTGCTTTTGAACCTGCCTATATCTGCCTGGTGCCTTATGTTTCTGTGGAATGACTGTGAGGTCAGGGCATCTCCTTTCCTCTTATTTGTTCGTGAGCATCCTCATCCGTCTGGGGGAATCTACACAGCAGCTGGATGCATTTTTTTCTTTTTGTAAAACATTAAAAATCAAGAAACTCCTAAGACACTGTTGATGCTCAAGCAGAGCAGGCCAGTTGCCCCCTCACCACCATGCAGAACCTCGGCAGGCTCAAGCCTGATCCACTAATTCAACTGGCAGCAAACACGGAGGTCATCCTCAAAGTGCCATCCCTTTTCAGTACAAAAATGGATGTTCTGCAATGCAAGTTTAGAGGGAAGTCAGTCATTAGAAGCTTATTAAAATGGTACAGGAATCAATGTCAGAACTACTGCAGAGTTTCTAATCTTTTCTTGCTTTTGCCAAAATCAGGAGAATTCAATGAGCTGAAGTGTAACAGTCTGGAATATATTTAGTAAATAAAAACTGACCCTAGAGGAAGTCAAATAAACAAATGAGACTAAATCAGAAAACCATTTCAGTGTTTCAATTATCTGAAAGATCTCACATTAATCCTGGCTGCTGAATACCAACTCCATACACTGTGAACAAATTTCCCTGCTGAATCAGTGTCGAGTGATGCTCTTAATGTCAGTTTATCTCTAGTCATACTTGGTAATATGAACAAACACCTGTTCTCATCTGTCTAATGTAATACTTGAAGTTACACAGACAGGTGAAAGTTTGGGATGACTTTTGTTGTGGATACATAACTTGAAATAGCCTAAAAGGAAAAGTTGCTCAAAAAAATTTCACAATAAAACCAATTTTATGAGAAATTGAATGCTATTTATTGCATGCTATTTATTACCTTCCTGTCTTGCAGTCTTCAAAATGGAAAAAGTTTTTTTCATAACGTTTAACAAAATATTTTTGGAAACACAAACTTAAAATATGTCAAATATTGTATTTTTACATTCTTCTTCCTTTTTCTTTTTTATTCTCATTAACTGAAGGAAATTACTAATATCATGGTAGGTGGAGATTGGGTATTTCTTTTTCATTTTTTTTTCTTTTCCTTTGCCCAATGCTGAAAAAGTTACTAAGTAGAAAAGAAATGCCACACTTCCTCTTACTTCACACTTACACAGTGAAGAGAAGAGGGAACAAGGGAAAAGATTATACAGAAAAAAAAGAAAATAAAATCAAAATGCTTCTGTATAGAAAATACCATTATTTACTGGAGTGAAAAGTGAATGAAAACATTTTCATCCAGAGGTACTTCAGTGGAAGGGACTTTCAGAAAACAGTGCACACCTGTTTAGTTATCTTCAGCACTCTAAAATGAGCTCCTTCTCGGTGTTCATCAGTTTATCCAACAGTGGGGCAATGTGGGCTGTCACAGATATTGCAGATATTCTTCATGTGTAGCCTTTCTGGTGATGGACACAACTCTCTCAGCTTTTCCCATAAATGTGAAATCTGCACTGTTAAACTGCTGAGATTTGGTGGAGACACTTTCTCGCTGGGATGGGATGGAGGACGTTGCTGTTGCGCGTGCTGGAACGTATGCACCCGCATGGCGCCCTTCACGCTGCGGCTGCGGCTGGCAGTTCCCCTCCAGACTCCTTTGCATTTTCTTTTCTTGTGCTCCCCAGTTCGAGTGAGGGCTTCGGCGTAGCGGAGAAGATCGTGCTGCTCACCTTTATCTCAGCGGTTATACTCATGGCCATCCTGGGGAACCTGCTGGTGATGGTGGCCGTGTGCAGGGACAGGCAGCTCAGGTGAGCCCCCCCGCCGCCCAGCCCGGTCCTTTCCCACAGCAGGGACTTATGGGGCAGGACCACCCAAAATGCCCTGCAAAATGCCCCCTGCATGCAACTGAGTTCACACACCACTGCGACGGAGAACAGTCTCTCTCCTCTGCGCTCTGCAGCCGTTAGCGTCATGGCACCGCCAGGCTTTCACGCTGTTCTCAATTTGTCCGGATTCAGATTTGTATTATGGGAGTGTGATCATTTTAGTATCCATCCACCACATTTTTAGCACTCCCAAGATCAAAAACAGATAAATAGTGAAAAATAGAGCCAAGCAGGAATTCTATGGAGAAGCAGGTTGGCCCCTGTCCCTTTTCCTTTCTCATTTCAAACTGTCTTTCTAACAAGCCCATCAATAAAACACACAGATCAAGAACCTGTTACAATTAGTGTGTCCCACTGCCACAGCTTGGTAGGTGTTCCCAGTGACTTTCAGGGGGCCGTTAGCAAAATTCCTGTCTCAGGGCAGTTGCTGCTAACTGTGGGATTTGTCAGACAAGCCTCAGGAACAGTGTGAGATATTCAACAGCCTTCAGTTGTATTCTGCGTGGGATTCTTAATGGATTTAATTTTATTTTAATGTTATGATTTAAAAAGTGCTCTTCAAGTTAAAATTATAACTGCAGTCTAGAGTCTTCTCAGTGTTTTCTGGAAGGATTTTCTCAATTTATAAGTTAAAATAAAATCCTCCTCCTCCACCCCAAATTCTCCACACGTCCCAAAGGCCTGCAATGAGAAGCTGATGGGCTGCACTTGCATCCAGGCATGCAAGGCAGCGATGGGCCAGTGAGGCACCAGCTCCTCATGGTATAGCCCAGGTGAGTCCAGCAAACACAATACAGCCTGGTCTGGAGAGCCTGACTTGGGACCCTGGAACAGTACAAAGAGAAAGACATGGTGTGCAAGCCAAGTCCTGCCTCTGTGGCTAGTCCTGCTCCTGTTCTGGAGCTAGCTTTGGCACTGCTGCACAGGAACACACGCCACAGTGGAGGCAAATGCTCCTGGAGCCATGGGAGATGTGTGGTCTGGCCTTAAAAATCATTTTGAACAGTTGTGTGTCTTACAGCAATTGCACACGGCCTTTAGTGCTCAGATTTCTTCTGACCCATCCCACACTGGTTCTCCCACTACTTTTTGACCTTCACCAGTAGCCTGACTGTTTCCCAGTCCTGCACCTCCACTCAGCACTGCCAAGGAGCACATTTTGGCTTATCACCAGTCTCTTTTCAACTGTAGTCACTCGGGCAAAAATTGAAAAAAAGGAGTAGTCTTTAAGATGATGGTAATAAGTTTTATTACACCCTGTTGATTTCCTTATACTGCAGTATACCTAGTAGTAGCACAGCTACAAAGAGCAAAATACAAGTTATCTGTGTGGGCTTTGTCACAATGATGAAGGCTATAAGACAATAAGTTTAATGAGATGTGTGCGGTGACTGGGCAGGAGTATGTTAGCCAGATATTTCCTATCCTGGAATCAGCACATGGGAACCTACTTTCCTATATAACCATCAGGTTTTGAGCTCTTTCTGACACCAGCAAAGGAGCTTTAAATAGGCCGCATGTTGCACAGGGAGCCATGCAAAGTGTACCATAGGAAAAGTCACTTTTTCAGTTGTCTTCCACACTGATTTAGAGCACCCCCTGACTTACTTCCCATTGCTACACTTATATCTGACTACCAAGTCCTCCACCATGGGTATTGTAGATGTTGACCCATCGCCAGAAGTCTGGGGAAACTTACTACTTTACCCCATAGATCCAACAGTGCCCACTGGCTGTAAGTGAAGAAGTTTCTCTAGAACCACAGTGACATTTCTTGGCTGTGAATTGAAATCTGCTGCTGATTGCTAAAGCCTACTGAGAGAATCACAACTTAGCAGGATGAAAAAAAAAAAAAAAAAAAAAAAAGGAAAGGGGCATGTTTGAAACTTTCTTACTCCTGGAGACAAAGGATGATCATCCTTTGTCCTTTCCCACTCTTTTGGAAGAGAATGACTTGAAAGAGATGTAGTCTGGCCATTTCCATTGATGAAGCACTAGTAGGATACGCAAGGCCTCAAAGCACTGTGCAGTGTGCAAGGAAAACACTTTTGTTTTCTCAACAGATTTAACCTCAATCTGCATGGGAGGAGGAACTCTCTGAGGGCTCACTTTCATGAGGAATTTGTATCTGAACTTCTGTTGTCCATCTTTGAAAATGCAAGCTGTGAGGCTGAGCCAGTCAGGAGCTAAATGGCCAAAGTGCTGCTTTGCTGATGCCAAGGCCTGTGAGCACCTATTACCCCTCCTGTATGAGCAGAGAGATGCATTATGTAGGGAACACGGTGGATGTTTGGCTTTCAAACTAGGAATGAGCTAGAGGTGGCTATATAAGGTGAGGAGTACATTGGAGAGGACTTTGTAGTATAATAGAGTGAATTAGACCCAATTACAGATGGAAATCTCTGTCCATTTATAGAGGATGCTGCTTTGAAACTGTTCCACCATAATTTTATCATCATCTATCTTGCAGGAAAATCAAGACCAATTATTTCATTGTTTCACTTGCCTTTGCGGACCTGCTGGTATCTGTACTGGTGATGCCATTTGGAGCCATTGAGTTGGTTCAGGACAACTGGATCTATGGAGAGATGTTCTGCCTGGTCCGAACATCCCTAGATGTTTTGCTCACCACAGCATCAATCCTTCATCTATGCTGCATTTCACTGGACAGGTATGAATAGAAGAACATAGGAAATGACAGTATAATAGTATAATAATTTGCTTTTAAATTTCTTCAGTGTTGTTACTTATCAATAGTAGCTGAAGAGCAAATACAAACCTACTGGGTTCTGTATAGCAATAAAGCTCTCTTGGTAGCTGTTTTTTGAGGGAGGTCTCTGGTACTCGTCAGTGTAGGAAGACTTTGAAAAGAACAGGATTTATATTGATAGAATGAGCCAGATTCTCAAACTGGCATAGTTCTGTTTGCATTATTGATCCAATGTGGCAGAATTTCGTCTTCAAAATAAAGACGTGCTGAAACATGGATCCACAGGAAAGATTGCAACTATCATGGAAAGAGATGCATCAGGCACAGGACACTGTTTTAGCAGAACAGCTATTCTCCTTGAGAAAGTCAGGTGTTATTCACTGTGAGTGGCTGGAGAGAAGACCTGACTGGTGTACGACTTGAAGTGCTGTGTCATACCTCAGGTACTAAAACACTAAATTATCCGTCTTTCTCTTTTCCAAAAATATTGGATGTATCTTATAAGTGCTATCAGAACTGCTCTTCCTGTAGTTAACAGCCACATATCCAGATGAAAACTCGTATTACTAAAAGATACATTTTGACACATATTACTAGATTATTCTCTATTACTAGAGAAAAATATGAACAGCAATCCCCCAGTTTTTAGAGCTTGTTTCTCTAAGACATTCATTTATATGTCGACCCTAGTGAAAACTAATAAGGAGGTAAGTAGAGGTGGTGAAAAAGGTGAATAGGCTTTATGGGAAATTTAAACATTTTTCTTCTCTTTTAAACTTTTCTTGCAATATCAAAATGAAGCCAAAATCCTAAAGAATTTATGGCAAACAATTTTGTTGTATTTTTTTATTTGCACTTTTTCAGGGCAAACTGCAGAACTCTTCAACTTTAATTGTATTTTGCTTTAAAAGATCTTTGAGAATAACAACCATTTTTCACTTCAAAACTGCTTAGAGAAAAACGTTTTGAACAGTTATCCTAATAAGCAATATTTAGAGCTTTCAGCTGAGTTCTGTGGAGAGTTTTCAATACCTTTAAAAATACTGTTGCTCAGTATGACTTACGTGGCTAAAATAACCATAATCATTCTCATCATCTTGACAACAGATATTTAAATAGCATCTTTCATTCAAAGATTCTGTACCCAGCCAGACCTCAAAAGATACTTGATTAAATTCTGCATTGACTGGCAGAATTCCTTTGCTGTGGGATACAGGGCCACCACCAAATATATAGCGTATCCAGATAGAAGCTGATGGGCGATGGCTACAGCATGTTTCCTTATCTGGAAGTTTATACGGCTGGAACATGAACAGGAAACTCATTATCTTAAAAACATTGACCAATTGCCACTTTGAGCCAATTATCAGTAAAGCAGATGTTAGGCATTGTGCACTGGGAGTAGAATTGTTATATAAAATGTTGGAGTTGGTTAGATTCTCCACATTCTTAATTAAGCACAGGAGGGTTTTGTAGACAAGGGAACACGAAGGGAAGATGCTGTTTCCTCCCCAGCCCTTGACCCCAGTCCTTCTCAGATGCAGGAAGCTGCTCTGATGTGGTTCCTGCTGTGGGACAGCCTGACCTGTGGGTCCAGCTCCCTCCTGGATGTGGAGGCTGGGATTAGTGGCAAGCGTTTCTCTCCCTGCTGCCAGTATCACAGCAGAGGTGTTGAAGCCGGTCTTGGTTCTACTGCTGTCAAAATCGCTCAAAGTTAATGTTTTAGGGATGCAGAACAGAGATCACAGTTTTATACAAGAAGATTTTTGTGTCCTTTTCATAGAGATTAATTCACTTTGGCCTCTCTGAAGTTGGCTATTGTTTCAAACCTTCTCTGCAAGTAGGACAAAAAGGACTTTTAACAGCTTGGGTGGAGAGGAAGCTTGGGTGGAGAGATGGATATAAAATAGTGGATCCATTTTCATATAAAAAGAAAGTTAAAAAATACCTTTTAAATCCACCTTTTTTATCCTTTTGAATCTGACACGACCTTACTGTGACTGTGCTGGCAGCAACACTTCCAGGTGTGTTCTGATCTGAGGTCACCCCTAGAGAAGGGCAAGGAGACCATTTCAATCTTTGCTTCTGTGATAAAGATGAAAAGTGAAAATATCAAACCTCAGTCACATTTAATAGACTAAAAGTACAAATTTTTTCTAAATTCCACCTATTCCTTAAGCCTTTTGAGAATTCTTTAAATTCTCTTCCTTTTTCAAACTGAACTCAAAATGTTGTGTTATTCCTAGTGCAGATTAAATAAAATGTAGGTATCTGACAGCACTTAATGACTTGATAGAGTAACTAGTCTGTAATCCAGATGAGCAGTGTACCCAGCACATGCTGTTAACAGAAGATTTAACAGGCTGGAAAAGTCACCTAATTTCTAACTGCCATGCTAAAGCTTTCTTTCGGGGCTTGGACTATAGGCTTTCTGAGCTTACCTGTCACCAACTTGTGCAAACACTGAGATTTGAAAAGGCTTCCAGATAATTTGATTTTTGCAGTATTCTGCAGTCATCTCCAAGCAACTTTTCAGGTCAGCTCACTCTGATATGAATAAAAGCAACATCTCTCTCATCTGCAGATCCTCACAGATAAGCTTTAAAGGCTGTTGGCAGAAACTTGAGTCTCTAACAACTTTTTGTTTGTTTTGAGGTTGCTTTTATCCCCAGTGAGGATTCCCAAAACAGTGGTTACAGCACAGAGTAGGTGGGAAAATAGCAGTGGATAGCCCTGAGAAGATAATAGGGTACATAAGTGCCAAGGTTTCTGTCCAGGGCAGCATGACTCAGCCCATCATCTAGCCTCTCTCTGTCACTACTGCCAAACCAGTTCTGACAAGTGGGTTTTGGAGGAGCACAGACTATGTCCTGGCATCTCACTGAGCCTATTTTGTTCTGAGCAACACTTGACAGCACTGCTTCCTTCACAGTACTTTATTTCATTTATGCTAGCTGTTGCCCTGCTGTTCATTCAAACTTCAGGGGCGAGAGTGTTTTTTCTAGCTTGTGTTTTTTCTGTGATTCATACATCTCCTGCCTTCTGTTTTATTTCAGGGCATATATCTTTTTCTTTTTCTTTTCTTTCTTTCTTTTTCTTTTTTTTTTTAACTGGGTTATTGTACGCAGGATTCAATTTGGGTTGCATGAAAAGACCTTTGTGTGATAATATCTTGTATCTGTTTTCAAGACTGCCTCTGAAAAAGCACATTCAGGATTTAATTCTCAAAGGCAATTGGCAAGGTCTTCAGAAAATCTCGAGAAATAACCAGATGAACTGGAAGAACTGATTTTACCAGTCAGACACAAGGAGCAAATTACTGCAGAGACCCTGCAGATACTCTCAGTCTCATCTCAAAACATACTTGTACAAGGTATCAGAGGTTCCTCAGGGTTCACTGAATCCAAATTTGTCTGTCACTGGGTACACTTTTTCATCATTGTTTTGCTATTCTAAAATGAAAAAATGTTTAACCTCAAATTATTTATTAATTTATTGCATGTTTTATGCATGCCTATGCATTCTTTATGCCTATGCAATAAGTTGCATTGAATATAAATAGAGCAAGAAACTATGACAGAGTCTGCAAATACTGTTAACCTCTCAGGAATAGCAATTTTTTCTTCCAGGACAGAGTTTTGCAATACAATTAGGTCCAAAATGTTGGGAGAAAGAGAAACAAACAGATAAATCCTAAGTGTCTGTAGGCTTGGGCTGAGATAGACTTGAACGAATAGAGGTCTAGGCCAGAGATCTCTTTGAACAGCTGTTCCTACCAAAATGCAAGACATAATGGCTTACCTACCCTGGAGTCAGACAGGGAGAGGGAAACATCCCAGGCAGTCAGTGTTCAAAATATGTACAGCTTTCTTGGTGAATGCCAACATCTCCAGTCGGACTAGGAAGTGTGGTGGATCAGGTGTGGTTCCTGAGAGGCAGGTGGGACATTCCCCTCTAGGTGGGTGTGGAAAAGCAGTGACCCTGCATATTTACTAGCTGAGGTCCCCGAATGCTCACTGCAAGGAGCCCCGCAGCACAGAGGACACAGCACTCGTTTCATCTGTGGGTGATAAAACTCCCTTTCTTTTTTCCTCGGCTGAGGGAGGAGGCCACAAAACATCTCACTGGGCACAAATTGGCAAGACCAACCGCTGATCTCCCAGCAGGTACAGAGTGGGGTGAAACAGTGGAGGAGTTCAAGCAAGAACTACATGCTATGAGCTGGCAAGACACGTCAGGCACCTCCGTCTCTCAGCACACTGCACTACTTCACCACATCCTCTGTGCTGCCTCGGCTGTGTCCCAGACAGCTAAGCTCCCCTCCAAGCCTACATTTCTGATGGGCATTAGGTATGTTTGCCTGCAGTGCTAAAAACATTTGCAATTTGCTGTATAACATGCAACATAACAGACCTAGCTGGGTGTTTGTATATTCAAAACTAATCTTAACAGAATTCAAACACAACCACATAATCATTGCTAAATTAAGGCTAAAGCAAAGCAGATGTATCCGAAGAGTGTTGGAGCACTAGAGTGACAGATGCTCATTGTGCCATTTACAAACATTAATTAACATTAATGTACTGTTCAGCTATCAAATTAACACAATCCCTTGAGACGAATGATGTTTCAGAGCCTTAAATTTCCTAACAATCTGAGAAATCTGCACTATGCAGCAGAACTGCTTCTGTAAGGAGTCCCGGTCTCTGAGGGAGGCAGATTTTCTCCATTTCGGGAACATGGATGTGAGAGCATTCATGGGAATGGCAAAGTTTCCCTGCTCACTGTGGCTGCTCCCTTGCTTTTTCAGATGCTCTATCATATCTGTCACTGTTTTATGGGTGACAAAGCTGAGGCACAGGAAGATCAAATGGCTAGCCCAGGTAGGAAACTTCTGTCGCACTGGGACATACTATCTTTCTCAAGGACAGGCAGAAAGCAGCTGAGTCCAGCGGTGCTTAGCAAAACATCTGGTAGCTGGCTAGCAGGGGAAGTATTATTAGTGAAGAGACTTATTAGGTTTAAATATCTATCGGTCAGTAATGATTAGGCACTCAGCAACCTGATTATATGACACAAATTCCAGGTTTCATTTTGCATCAGGCCATAAATCCCCTGCACCCTTTTCAGCTAAAAAGGCATCTTGTCACTTACAGCACACAGTTGCTTAAACAGTGCAGCACGACACCAGCAGGGAAAGGGAGCTGAGCAAGGATAAACCGAGAGCCCGTCCCAAGACCGAGACACGACACGCAGCGGTAGAGTAGTCCATGTCAGCACTCTGCGCTCTGTCACTTCTCAGCAAGAAAACTAACACAGGATTGCAGACTTCAGGTTGAGAGTCGTAAGAAAAATAACAGAGCAGATGGTCATGGCACAGCCTGAGGGAAGCACTGTCCTTTATTAATCTTTACAAACCCTCTAGAAATATGGTAATTTATTTTGCCACTGTTGCTGCCAATAAGCCCCTCACACACATGCACCAACCCACACAGGGACTATAAAGGAGTCTTCTATCTCCATTTGGCAGCATACATTTGTTTGTATTACTAGCTAAATTTTTCCAGTTCCAATTAACTGTTCTCTTTAGCATTTTTCTCCGTGTAATTATCTCAACACCAGCAGGCCATTGTTTTTCTAATAAGAATTTAATTTTGTTAGATATAATAATTTTAAGACTTTTTTATTCTTGACCAGCAATGCATAACCTTCGTTTATTTGGCACAGTTAGAGACAATAGCTTATGTGCTTTGTGGAAAAAGGAAAAGAGAAAGAGTTGTTCTCTCCAAAGAAGGTAACAATCTGGTTATTTGGAGGCCAGATTCTACTTTCACTGAAATATCAGCAAAGTGCTGTTTTGATTTTACATAGGCACAAATAAGCTGAGACTCTAGTTCCTTAGACTTCCCAAGATTGTCAGGGTTCAGCTGAAGACTTCGAACCAGTCAGGTTTTATTGAAGAGAGGACAAGTGTGCAAAACCATGTTCAAATTTGCTTTTGTAGAGCACATCAGAATAGAGCTCCAGAAAGACAAGCAAGAGGATTTTCTGAATTAGCCGAATTATTATATAACATCTGTCCTGCAAAAACAAGCTTTTCTCTTCTAAAATAAAAGTACTCATCACTCACAACAGTTTTCCCACAGTACAGTTCAGTATCTTCAGTATCTGAGTTGGTGGCCTTAAGGAAGGCAGCTCATAAACAGAGAGTTTCCCAGGGATTTAGCCTTCTCCTAGATATTGGGTTAACAGGACAGAGTCGTCTGTGATGAAACTTAGTTGAGTTTTATTGCCTCCTGTTGCAGTACATTGTCCTGAGGTTCTTTAGGAACCAGATACAAAGCATTCCCACCTTCGTGTCCAAAGGGTGTTTCAGCAGACACTGCAGACACTCCTGGGTTTCTGGACTCCTGCACACAGCCTGTATGGCTGTGCATGTTGCACCCTAACTTTGAGAAAGAACAAATAAAACCCAATTCTCCCACCCTCTCATTTTCTTTTTCTAGATTCTTTCAGAGGTTAAAAAATTATTCAGTATGAATGTTCAGTAAATTTTCCTCAGCTTATTTTGGCCCCAGTGAGGATAAAAAAACATATGGCATACATATAATATATATGCACTAGATGGGTGCCTATTTGTGTGTCTGTGATATATTAGGGTCTTCTTTCAGGTTAGCGTCTACATACCCATAGCTCAAACAAAATTTTATTGCAGACCAGGGAGATATTTTAAGTTTTCTCTAAGGGCAAGGAATTATCTAGCACAGTCGAGTAATTATGTTTCTGTAATGCTGAAAAGGCAAGGGGAGAGATGTGATTTGGTCAAAGCATGGCTGATTGAGACAAGAGCTCAGGACTTCTGGACTGCTCTCTGGGGACATGCCGAGGGCAGCTCTCCCCCGACACAGATTTGGTGAGGAACGCAAACATCATCTACACTAGAGGGTCATAACTGACCACAATGCTTGACTTTTTGTGTGTTTGAGGCTCTCCCATGTGATTCTGGCAGCACTCATGGTGATAGATATAGGAATAGGGAGAAAATTGCCCCACAGATTGTGGCGCTGAACCACTGAACCTTGAGCATTTGTTTATAGCTTTCATGAGCATAGTAGAGGTGCACCTACCACGCTTTAGAATTATTAAGGCTATGTGCATATCAGATGAGGTTCATTTTGGGAATCAATCATCTCCATACTAACAAATCCCCATGGTTTGTATCACTGGAACTTCCACTGAAAGACCTGGAAGAGTCACGTACATGTTCCTCAAGGCAGAGTGTGGCCACTGCACTATTATTTCTTGCAGCCACAACATGACTGCTGGCAGATCACAAATCCTTGGTATGAAATCCGTCCACGATGGAACTCAACAGACTTCAGTAAGGCCATAAGAACTATGGCTTTGTCCTTTTGGGCTATCTATAAAATGTTAATTGTTGATTCAGCCACATGTGGCAAAGTATCTGTCATGGGTAAGGAAGAGTATTTTAATAACCTTTACTTTATGGAGCAACTTGGAAGATCTACTGCTGCAGAAAGGGACTCTTGTATTTCCCCTTCAGTTAAGAATGTTATAATAGAAGCAGAAGGAAGGATGTGTTTTGCATCATCTATTCTGCTTTGGGTAACAGGGAAGTTAACATTTTCAGGGAAATGCAGAAAGATGGATTTTGGCTGATAATAGTAAGAGTTAATATTTAATTAAACTTGGACATAATATTAATCATGTATATGTATTACATTTTATATTCATCCATCACGTTGTCATACCAGTATGTAATAGATATTCTTTATGAGCACGGGAAAACAACTCTAGCTTGAAAGGAAGCAGAACCATAATAGCATAAGAAAATGTCTTTATTTCAGCCTTTGACTAGAACTATTGATAATCTTAGAGATATAATTACTTTTCTCTCAGTGAATAAATAGCTGTTTAAATGCTCAAACCATCACATACATCAAATCGTCAGCTACTGCAAAAAATCGGTGCAACTTCAATGACTTCTGTTAACATATACAAATTTCTATTATCTGACTCTCGGGGCCATTGAATAGAAGTCCTGCTGAGCTATGGAAAAGCGAAGTGCATACTTCTCTGCCTCACTTGCCATCAGCAAAATTGTCACCCACGTTCTGATTGCAGAACCTTATTATGGATAACGATGTAGAGGCAGAAGGAACCCAGCTCGGCTTTCTGAATACAAGGGAAGTGCATGGTAGCAGCAGCTAGGAAAAAAAAATCTTTTGACATGTAAGTGGAGGAAAATTGCTGCTGAATCACTAGGAGGGAAGAAATACAAGAGCTTAAAATGTCATTTTTACAGGCATAATTTTTACTCTTAATGGTCTTTAATAGCATGTACAAGTCAATGTAATGCTGTCAGCTGCAGCAGAGGTAGAAGTACAGAAATGTAGTAACTCAAACTACTTGGAAGAATTATTTCCTGGCTGTTGTTAATTAGCAATGTATTGTGTTTTTACTTTACTATTTTCAGATTCAACTCATGAAAAGGTAACTGGAGTCTTGGTCTTTCTCTCTCATGTATTTATTGAATTTCTACTTTTGCCCTTTCTGCAAATAAGTGCAATCTCTTGACACTTGCAGTAACTTGCTATCAGGCATTCCACAGGAATCCTATGATGTCCAGCACTGGATAGCACCTTCCAAGAGCTTTCTCTCAGATAATAAACAAATTAATACTCCAGATATATCTCCCCAGTGTTTAGAGTCACAAGAGCTGTCGCACATAATGCAAAGAGAACACCATCTGTCCTAATAAGCAGTTACCGAAAATATGTGTTTGAATTCAAAGGTCAGCTTATTTCCCAAGAGAGAGAAATATGGAGAACAGGGGGAAATCCAAACTCAGTAAGCTGTAGTAAACACAAGACAAGGTTATACAAACACATTGTGGCTGTTGTGTGATAGGTAGTTATCAAAGGAACAGAGAAATATTTATTCTATTTTCTCAAATCATTAAGATATTAAAATCAGTTCATGATGATCCTTGTCTCACAGAATCAGAATAATTTAGTTTGGAAAGGACCTCTGGAGGTCTCTGATCCAACTCTTTGCTCAAAGCAGGGCCAAACTCACTGTTAAATCCATCTTCAGTCAGATCAGGTTGCTCAGGATCATATCCACTTGTTTTGAATATCTTCAAGGATGGAGACCCTCACTTTATCACTTCAGTGGAACAGGAGAACATTTACACCGAGCACTCATTTGAGTCTAGATCCAGTCAAGGCAAGGACCAAAACTAAGTATTTCCTGCTACTGTAAATTATTCAGAATCTTATTCTCCCTTGTACTGCCAGAGTGATGTTAGGGCCATATCAGTAAAAACAGGAATCGGCTTCAGAGATTGTCATGGTTGTTAGCATTGATGCCACAAAGGGAACATTTCAGATAATTCTGTAAAAGAATAATCATTGTCAAGTACACAATGTCTTTGAAAGTGAAACTTGAGAAGAACACACTGATTTTCATGCATACACATATACACAAAACCAGAAGAGAATGTGGAAATGATCAAATTGAAATAGCTCAATTCAGCATTTTTCCCCTGTGACATTTTGAGACTTCTGTTTCAATAAGATTTTTTTAAAATGCTTTCTTTTGACATTTTGATTTTATTTCAACCCTTTATGTGAAATGTGCAATCTTATTTTAGCAAAATAAAGCAGTTCAGTTGACTCCACAAGATTTAAAAAGAAATCCTCAATGAAATTTGGAAATTCTTAGATTTTTCTGCCTCTTTAGCACAGGCTAATGTTTTCAGTTCCCAGTCAGATCTTGATGTAATAAACTGTGCAACTGAAGGACATTTTACACATACATTCTGTGTGCATCTGTATATATGTTGTTTTAATGTGCTACTAGCACTTTGGATATTCTCACAGGCTACTCCCTTAAGTTAGTGGTTCAGTTTTAGTAGATCTTTGCTAATTTAATGTCTCTATCTTATGATCCTACGACCTCATAAGACAGATGTTTATAGGCACTCTGCAGTGAGGCTGTCTTCCCTCTTGCCACTTACATATAAGTTTTGGTGCAAGATGTTACTCAGAAAAATCTCTTTGACAGAGATCATTCATTCCCATTGGAGAAAATACTTTCCAGTTTTATTTTTAGAAGACCTAGAAGTTTCCTTCAATGATGGGCTTTCTCTCACTTTCTCCTTGTAGGTACTATGCCATCTGCTGCCAGCCACTGGTTTACAGGAACAAGATGACTCCGCTGCGCATTGCTGTAATGCTTGGAGGGTGCTGGGTAATCCCGACCTTTATTTCTTTTCTCCCTATAATGCAAGGCTGGAATAGCATTGGCATCATTGATCTGGTGAGTAACCAAGGAGATCCATCAAACTCATATCAAGTATATTCTGTGCTGTGCATTCTTCTTTAAAAAACAACATTCAAAGACTGATCTGAAAAGAAGCAAAGAAATACTAAAGGAGAAGTTTCTTGTTAGTGATGTAGAGGGGCTGCTGAATTTCTGGAAGGTGTCTTTAAGGGGATTTGAAAGGACTCTGTCCTGAGAAGATTGTCACAAAGACAGTGTTGGCTCTGGGCAATAACTTTACCTGTGTAAAGAATTTTACCTGATGGACCTATTGTGACATTGTTTTGTAGCAAGAATGCCCTCAAAAAAACCTTTTACTCCCAATTATGCCTCCTGCTCCCCCTATAGACTTGGCCCAGCCTCCTGCCCCTGGGCTCCGAAGGCTTCCTGCAGTCTGGCCCCTTCACCATCATCCAGTCCTTCCTCTGGCTCTTCTTGAGTGCCTCTGTAGGTCTTGGATGGATGAAATTTGTGCATCCTTCATATAAAGTCACGTTCTGATGAAAAGAGCAGAAAGCAGAGCAAAAAAACACAGTATGGAGCTATGTTATTGCCTTTTGCTTTCTTTCTGAACTGGTCTGTCAGGCCAGTTTTCAATAGCCAGGTTGAAGCCCTCTCCAGCATTCTGGGAAAGTGGTGTGGGCTATGACATTGTCCCTAAATCCAGGGAACGGCAGCACCAGAGAATCCATGTGGCTGAGCAAAGGCAGGAGGACTAGCAGATGGGCAAGACAGGCACACCAGGGGACAGAGGGGACAGCTGAGACAGAAACAGAGGGCAGTGGAGGGAGTGTCACAGCAAGCAGACTGCTGTTTTTGGGCAGCAGTGGTGATCTCTCTCTCCTGTTCTTTGTCCTTGCTCTTCCTTCTCCAGATTCAGCAAAGGCAGTTCAACAAGGCTTCCAACTCCACCTACTGCATCTTCATGGTTAACAAGCCATATGCCATTACCTGCTCAGTAGTGGCCTTCTACATTCCCTTCCTCCTGATGGTGCTGGCCTACTACCGCATCTACATCACCGCCAGGGAGCACGCCCGCCAGATTCGGGTGCTCCAGCGCGCAGGGGCCCCTGCAGAAGGCCGGCAGCACCACCCGGACCAGCACAGCACGCACCGCATGAAGACTGAGACCAAAGCTGCCAAGACCCTGTGCATCATCATGGGGTGCTTCTGCCTGTGCTGGGCCCCCTTCTTTATCACAAACATAGTGGACCCTTTCATAAACTACACAGTGCCAGGGAAGCTGTGGACAGCTTTCCTGTGGCTGGGCTACATCAATTCAGGGTTGAACCCCTTCCTGTACGCCTTCCTGAACAAGTCTTTCAGACGTGCCTTCCTCATCATCCTGTGCTGTGGTGATGAGCGATACCGAAGGCCTTCCATCTTGGGGCAGACGGTCCCCTGTTCCACCACCACAATAAATGGATCGACTCATGTGCTAAGGTGAGTGTTTCTCAGACACTGCAGAATACCATCAGTCACTAGAAAGAGTACTTTTCCTGAGTTTTGTTGAAGGACTGGTTTCTTTATGCATTGGAACTATCTGAAGGATTAACTATTCAAAAAGGCGGGCAAGAGAAGCACCTGGAAATCCTTTGGCTGCTCAGAAAACCTGGGTTTGTAGATATCAAATACGTGTTACTGTGCAATTTCTCCAGAGGCATGTTCAGGAAACAGTTCAGAGAATGCAGAAAATTGCATATGCGTTTCGGCAAGTGCTGCGGTTTTGTTTGAGAAGAAAAGCCTGACCCCATAGGGAGCTGCCTGCTCCGTTTTCTCTAGCAAAGGGATCATTACAGCCTCATTCCACTTCTCAGGTGCTGCCTCCCTAACCCCACCAGCCATTGCTACAGCTTCTGAATTAATGGAAGAAGGAGGACCAAATTCCCCAAATGCCCTGATTCTTGCTGTGGCACTTTATTGGCTGTCTGGGAGGAGGAGTAATTGCTATTTTGCTTTAGCAGCTAAATGGCTTTAGCTTAGAAAATGCCTAGGTGTCTGCCTCTTACTGTAATGGAGTCAAAGCCTCTGGATTCTCTGAATACTGCTCTGAACTTTCACCTCAGCATAGATAGGAGGTCACAGCTCTGCTGGAACTTGAGCTTGGTTGAAGCAGCACGTCGTGGCTCTCATCAGGAATGGCAAATGGTGAAGGGCACGTGTCTGCTCCCTGAGCTTGTGACTGGGTTGTCAGAGGGACACCGAGACCCGAGATCTCAGACAGGTGGAGTCATAGGCTGGTGTGATGTAAATTAGACTGAGACTTTAGTGCTTGCCAGCAGCTCCAGGCTCCAGCTGGGTTTCAAACTGGACGGGTCTGCGTCAGAGTTGAGCCTCCCAAGGGGGAGCGCTGCCTTCTCATGTGCAAAGCAGCAGCTGGTCCAGCCCTGTGGGAACCAGATGGGTGCTAAGAAATACCGGTCCACAGTTGGGCAGTTTGGGGAATTTGAACCCCTCATGGACAGATACATGCTGATCACTGTCCTTCATTTGGTCTGACATGGGTTATTGCAAGAGGAGAGTACATACAAGCCATGCACTGCTGGGTGCCCAGGAGTGCAGGCAGAGTTGCTGGGAGAGCTGTGCTGTGCAAGATAGCCTCTCCTGTCTGCGTCCCCGCAGAGCACAGAGGTGGGTGGCACAGCATCTGGGGAAGGGAGGGAAGAACGATTATATCCATCGCATTTTCAGAACAAACTACGTTCTCTGAAAAAAACACAGGTGTCTTTCTACATAACTGTCCAGAAGAGATTTGCTTCTTTTAGTAAATAGATTCATGGCTCTTCACAAACAAATAAGGACTTGGCAACCAGATTTGTCCTCAGAGCTGAACCCCAGCTCTGGAGGCTAGATCAAATGCTGAGCACTTCCCAGCTGGGTCGGGTCTGCTGGTTACCCAGGCTTCTTTCTGTTCTGGCTTTGGAATAGTCCTGGGCCATGTACGAGATCGGACAGGGGGCAGGCCTGTCACAACAGCAACACAGACCTTTCAAGCTTTTTTAAGCCAAGAAGAACCTTACAACATTTGTATCTTCTGATCAGAAGCTGTGTTTGGGGCTGTGGTCCTCTCTGTAACGGATGTGTGGCATGGTGCCACTCTGAGCCAGTATTTATATCGGAGCTGAGTTCCCAGGGACAGGCCAAATGCTTCTCCACGCTGGTCAGGAGGATTTAGAGAGCAGCCGCACTGTCCCTGGCACCGCACTTTCCGAAGCAGCTCTCCAGCCCGCGGCGAGGGAGCCAGTAACTCTCACTGCGGGTGGAGCGCTGTCAGTGCCTCGTGGGAGGGCAGGAGGGGGGGACGGCTGTGCTCTTGGTGATTCACCCTGGGAGGCTCAGTGTTTTCAAGACTGTTCACTCCTCAGGCTGGTCAGTGGGTGTATGAGGCCAGCCCAGGGCCTAACCAGGCAGAAGACATCTGTTTTGGAGAGCAAGTACAGAAACAAGATTCAAGAAACAAGCTTACAAGTCTACAGGCTGCCTTCACCCTTAAGTGAGATTTGAGATTCAGAAGGGAGAAAGCATGCTGGCACAGGAGGTGAATTGTTTCAGTCCATGTTGATCTTTGACCTCAAAGTGTTGCAGATGGCAGTGCTGGTGCCTCCTCATGTCCGTGTTATTTCAGTGCTTTTGCACGGTGCTGTGTCGGAGTGATAAGTGCTAGGCTATCTTGCTGTGGGCCTAAGCCAGTGGGACCTCATGGTCCTGCCCGTGCCATGTGGGACTTTCAGTCAGCCTGGCCTTGGGAACGTGGGGTACTGGAGAAGTGCTCTAGAGTGAGTGGCCAAGAAAGTTCTTTATACCTCAAGTATGACCACGGTCTCCTTGATTCTCGGCTGAGCATCCTGGCAGCAGACAAACTCCTCATTTTGAAAGTCTTTTCAGACATAATGGACATATACATCATGTAGCTGAGATCAAGCTTTTCTCATTTCCAGTTCCTCTCTCCCACTTGTTCCACTCTGCTCCCACAGATGAGACATCCACAGAAATAAGTAGCAAGTCTGTCAGTCCAGTTCTCCTGTGTCCCTGTAAGCCTGTCAATCTAGATGTGACAAACATTACAAGATGTCCCATAAGAACTAAATCTGTGCAGGACCTCTTGCCCACTTCTAGCTTTTATGAGTTCCTTTATGCATGAGAGCAGGTTGCCTCTCTAACATATTACAAAGTCAAATCAGATCTCCTGCCTTTCAATACCATTCCAGTTCTGTAGAACAAAAGTTAGGTACTCATTTCCCATTGCAGGCTTCCCCTCCTCTCTGGATGCCAGAGAAGTACTGCTAAGACATTCAGATCTGAGCATCATTTGCATCATCTACAATTATTTTCTTTTTCTTTTTTTTTTTTTTACTCAGTTTTGTAAGTGATGAGAGAAGCATGTAGCTGATGAGAGGTGCAGATTATGCACTAATGATGATAAAGATTTGGGGATTAATGTCTTTGGTCAGTTAATGCCACTTGAAGATTTTTTTTTTTCAGTGCTTCTCTCTTAGGCACAAAGCAGGGTGAACTCAGCAAGGATGGAAGAGAAATTCAGTGAGGCAGGTTCTCTCAAGTTATAATGTATATTTTCTTTAGTAGCTTGGAGATATAAGGGTTTTATGCCCAACAGCCAAAACACTGAAATCGTCCTTTAAGGGTTAGTTCCCCAGGAACCCCACTGAGAAGCTGCTCAGGGGCTGGGCCTGGTCCATACACCTCTTTTCCAGCCTGAGAGTTGTTTCTTCCTTGCCAAGAACTTTGACAAATAGGGATGTTGTGCAAGGAGTGCATCGTGGCTGCTTTCTGTATTTGGCAGGGTGAGCAGCAAAGAGAAGAATAGAACCAGAAGAAAGAGAACATAATCCAGCACCTTGTGCTGAATCTATGGCAGAGTTCCTCCTCCAAAAACCTCAGAGAATGTGTGTTTGTATTAAACTGATATGTGTTATTTAGCCTCAAAGGGAGCAGGAGTGGTTCAGGCAGCAGGACTGTGGTTTCTAATTCATGTCTATTTCCAGTCTTGAGGAGATCTGAACTTTTCTTCAGTGCTAACCATCTAAACTGCTCTATTTTTGATTACAACCAAGTCCCTAATGTATTTGCAAATGCAAAGAATAAGGTTGTCATTATTAAAGATAAAATCTTGGTCTAGGATGTTTCTGACTTATAAGAATGTCTTCCAGGGAAAAAAGTCATTTCTTCTTTTCTCTTCTGATAACATTAGTGTCAAAATGTTCTGACATTCCCATTTTGGGGTTTTTCACATTTATATTAAGAATGGGGGGGAAAAAAAGGAGCAGAGTGCGATAAAACACAGCAGTGAGAAGAAGCAGATTAATATCTCACCTCATCACACACAGACTGAGACCAGTTGGGAGATGGTTCTCATTCTTTCTTTATTTTTCAAATAATCTGTGAAGACTGTGGTCCTCTGGCGACCTAGGCAGGGAGAGACATTTTGACAACATACTTGGGGCCAGATGCAGCCATAATGCTCATGGGGTGAAGTAGCAGCCTGCACAGCAGCTCAGCTGTTTAAATATCATATAAGGGAGATATGAGCTCCCTTATATGAGGGGAGCCACCCCACTCTCTGCCTAGATCATGAACTAGAAGATGGGGTGAGGATTTCCTAACATTCATTTTGTTCTTGAACTCTCCATCAGCTGGTGAGAAAGACATCCATTCCCTGGGCTGGGTAAGACATGACACAAAGCTTGTTTTGAAGATGTCATGAACAGCCATGAGACCAGATTTAGTTAGAACTGGATCTGTGTGTACCATGGGGAAGAATATTAGAATTAAATAATCATTCAGCTTTGAAAAAGAATTTTGATTTTTCTGGTTTTGGATTTTGCATTCTACAATGTAGGAATGGCCAGAATACATTTTTTCCCCCAGAATATTCACCTATTTCAATTCTGAAGTGTATCATCAATTGCAAAATTCAGGTAGGACACATGCAAACAGTGAATTGAAGTCTGCAAATGTGGCTGCCATCAGAAATTCATGCCCTTTTTCAAAGGCTGAGATTGCAACTCACATGTCATATATGCAGGTTTGTTTCTCTGGTTGCAGCAGAAATTACGTAACTCATAAATATTTGCAATTCATAGTTCTAATAACCTATAGTTTGAAATATTATTCATTGAAAGGGTTTGGGAAACATTTTGAATAGTGAGTGAATAGGAGAATTTACAATGAGCACTCAACTCTTGAATGGGAAAATTTAGTACAATAACTCACAGCAAGAAATATGGGTTTCTGGATGACTGCAGCATGTGTTCAGGAGTACTATGAGCCACAAGACCGAAAGCAAAATGGCATAATCATCTGAAAAATGTTGTCTTCCATTTTAAATGTATTGCTTGCATATCTTTTGTCTTGCATACAAATATATTTGACATAAAACGACAAACTCATGGCTTTTATGAGCCATTAAAGGCTCTTACATCACAAGTGGATTGGAACCTAGATCAGCATTGCTTGAATTCTTGGATAAAACAAGTTCTGAAATTTTGCCACAATGAAGACGATGACTTTGGGTAAAATATAATTGAGCAATGATCAGAGTAGACAAACTCTGGAACATTTGAGTCAAGGAGGTCACTTTGATATATTCCCCATTTCCTCTCAGAAGTGCACTGTTCAGCACAGCACAGTCTATCAGTCTCTTCTGGGAAAGCTATAATGAGTGGTTTATTTACTCATTTTCCATCACAGAGAGGCCTTCTCAGGCAGGGTTGATGCCAATTTTATTTCTCCAAAGTAAAACACATCCCAATTTTCCTTTTATAAGAGCCAAGAGAAACAAAGAAAAAAAAAAAAAACGCATGCAGCTTTAGGGGCTGGAAGTTCATTATCTTCATAAATACAAAAATAAATAAATAACCCAATCAACCACACTTCTGTCAGCACGCTGAAGGTACATAAAATGCTAGAAGAACTATGTGGTAAATCATTGTGCCTAGCCAGTACCCAACAACCCTGCACTGCTGTGGAGACCTATAGGTCCCTATAGGGAATATAAGTAATTGCATCAGTAAATCTCCTGAACTCCAGCAAGCTCTGGTGCTTCCTTGCTGCTAGTTGAATAAATAGTGTAGCATCTCAGGTCTTTAGTTTTTAGAAGTGTAGCGGCTTCATGGCTTACAGCTCTATTGGAATAAAAATAAATCCATTCTGGCTATAGGGAAGAGAAGGTCACAGATGCTGCAGAGCAAAGAGGAGCTGTGCACTTACTGGTGATCCTTCCCCTGATAGGAGTGCGTGGGGGGATGGTCCTGCCCCATCATACCGACCTTGGAAGAGCACATTCATGTCACTCAGTCCTTTGCGTATCTGCTCCCAGCCCTGCCCATGGGGGAAGCCATTCCCAGTGCACGCACACACTGAAACGGCTGGTGTAATCTGAGTGGTGACCCTCGGTTGTGCTGCCTGTGCCTGGTGGTGGGGGTCTCTGGAAGGCACCCTGTGCACCCACCCGCCATGCATCCACCACCCAGCTCCGCACAGCCAGGCTCCCAGTTGCCAGCTCACTCCAGGCAGGATTTGCAATGTGGGACTGGAAGAAGGGGTTGGGTTGGAGGGGGATTTGGGCCTGCTTTTAGTTTTGTTTTGCCACATCCTCTCAGCTTTCACACGCCATCTCCCAAGCTGAAAGCTTTCCCAGTACAAGCTGTTCATCAGCGAGAGCACATTTAGCCTGGGGACTCGTGCTTTGAGTTTTACCTTTGTTACTGCATTTGTGCACAGGAAACACAGGTGGTCCCTGGCACTGATGGAAGTGCTTGGAGAAAGGAGGGACCATGGCAGCAGGCTCGGGGGGTCAGGCCTGGCATAAACAGGACAGCTTCTCAGCCCACCCCCACTGGAAATCCACGTTTAAACCGTTTGAATAACAGCAGGGAGGTGTCCGAGACCAGGTCATCTGTTGCTACATAACACTAAATATTTGTCTCCCCTCTGTTTTCTCTCTTTCCGTCTCACATACACATCCTCTTAGAAACAACTAATACAAACCAGAGAAAAGTTATTTCTGGAGAGCAGAATATGAAGTGTGCAGCCTGTCTGAGCACGGAGGTGTGACGTTCCTGCTCTGATATTTCTGCCACTTGAAACAGGACTGTGTGTGGACTGCCATGGAGAGCCTGGGATTTATCTCCGGTGTGCAACAGCAGCTGGCCAGGCTGGGAAGGAAGGGCTTCACTGTTTCTTTAAAAATATGTGAAAATGAGATATTTCAATATATGCACAACTTTGCTTGGACAAATGTGCTAAAAGCTCTGATCTTCTGGCCCAGGTGTGAAAGATGAAGGCTTGGATTCAAACTCCAAGTCTCCTGATTAGTAGTACACACCTTCGGCTTTAAAAACCAACCATTTGCATTCTTCGGTCACTTTTTAGCTAGGCTACCTGGAGGCTCCATCAAATTAGTTGAATGAGTAAAATTCAACATTTATTGGTTCTCACAGAGTTTCTGAAAGGTTTTTTTTCCTTTCGCTCTCAAGAAGAAATAGGCAAGCAATAGGTAGGTACTTGGGTGCACAAACAGAATTGGTAAGGGAAAGATTTCAGAAAAGGTGTTTGAATGAAAGAAAAATCTTAGCTTGCCTTATTTTGACCAAATTTCAAAATGAAGTGGAAGTGAATCTTCACTGATTCAAATTTTAAATACAAAGGATGCAGAGCTTTGATTTACCACAGAATTTTTATTTTACCACTATGACATGAATCATTTTTCAGATTTTTTTTTATCTTCACCCACACAGATTTTTCTGTACATACTCTATGATTTTCTTATCACCAAAGTGTTATTTGGAAAGAATTTTAGTGGCACAATATTACTGCCCCAAACTATACTGTTACTGCAAAATCAAGCCACTGGCGCTAAAATTTCTGACTAGTAAGAACTGCCTAGGAATTTTAATGATTGCACAAATTAGTTCAGAGCTTTGTCTTATATTATCATCTTCGCTAGAGAGGCTGCGAGATGAATCATCTGGACTTAGTCTGCTGTTTTCTTATTCATTGCCTCATTTCTTGATGTTTTACACTGGATTTCCATCTGTCATCTTGGATGTACCTATGGAACTACAAGGATGTATTTTGCCATGCTAGTGAGATCCACAGCAAATATAGGCCACTAGGCTTTAAGGACAGATATTGTGTTTTCTCCAGCAGTCACCTTACTGATAGGATGCAATGGATAGGAAATTCACCTGTTTGCAGAGTAAACAACAGATAAACCACATTCCCACTAAATTATTTTCAGGGAATTTCTGAACAAACAACTGGGGAACCTGACAAATTATGACATTTCCTCCATTCCCTGTATTTTTTTTAATATAATTTTGCTTTTTGACAGGTTAGAGGAAATTCTGTGAACCCTTTGAGAAATCTGAATGGGTTTTATTTTCAGAAAAACTGATTAAATATGTTAAGATGAGGATAATATTTTTGCACCTGTTTGGGCTGAGTTTTTGATTTGTGCCCTTGATGGTGGGGATTTATTTTGCTTCATCTTAGCAAACAGAGGCAAACCTCATGTACATGCTCCTGTGATTGAATTAATCTGGTTACCAGGACTGTGGGCAGCTACCCTCAATGGCACAAACCCTGCAGGTGTGTTATTGTATTGCCCTGCAGTGTCTGGAGGACCATGAAGGAACATCCTCTTCTGTGCTCTGTCCTTAGGGATCTTCCAGTGACTAGCAAGAGGCACAACTGAAAAGAGAAGCTAAGGAAAACTTCATTTAATAGACATAAGTCTATTTATGGACTTCAAATCACAGTAGTGTTGTTTTCCACCAGCTGCAGGTGCATGGACAAGTTTTGTCGACGTCAGTGGTTGGCGTCAGGCAGCCCTTATTGCCAGTCTTGTACACTTTCCCCATTACAAGTCTGCAAGCACAGCATCAGGTTTGGCTACAAGTGTATCCCACAAAGCAGGAGCTCAGGATGTATTTTACAGTCTGATAGTTTCAGCTCAAGTATCATTTCCCTCTATTGACAGAAGTGACACTGCATAGCTTCGGCACCAGAGATCGAATGGGGGCGGCTTGTTTAGTCTAGCAAAGTGGAGCTCAAGAAGGGATCTGATTGCTATCTATAAATTCTTCAGGGGGGTAAAGACTGGGAAGGGAGAAAATTATTTAAACTAAGGGATAATGCTATCACAAGAACAAATGGATATAAACTGCCCAGGAATAAATTTAGCATGGAAATAGAAGAAAGTTTCCAAGTATCACAGCAGTGACACTTTGAAACAACCTCTTGGTAAGAGTAGAGGTGGGGAAAATCTGAATTCTGCCAGGGACAAAGGTTGGTGAAGTTACAGAAGGCATTACATACCATGACTGTGAAGGCAGGAAACTGCCTCAGGACCCACAAAGTCCCACTTTGTCCTTAGTTCTGATCCTTTTGGAAATCAAAAGCAGAGCTGTATGGCTTCCAGTCTAGTCTATACCTGACCACTCTACCTAAGTGCAGCTTTCTTCCCCATTCTGCTGATTTTGCATCCATCAAGGAACAAAGAGAGAAACAGAGATTTCCTCCATTTCCTGGAGGAGCTCACAGGCTGGGGTCCTGTGCTTTCTACCTCCGTTTCGCTGTGGCGGTCTCAAGAGAGGGCAGAGGTTGATGTTGAATGCTACCTGCAAGCTGGCAAATGGGCTTTTCAAGGTCAAAACCTCGTGGATCAGTTTAGTATCCTGAGATTGCCCCTGACTTGTGCCCAGAATCAGGGTTTGGCACAAAATCACACTCAAATCTAAATGAGAAGGAAGGAGTCTGTCCTTAGGTGATACTGTGACCTGCTCAGACTGTTTGATATAGGATCTGATACAAACAATCTGGAAAGACAGGGTAAGGTACTTACCACTAGTAACCATGAGATTATGTAAAATAGATCTCAGTTCTTCAAACTGATTTGATTTATTTGATGAGATTGCAATCTGCAAGAAGTGTAACGTTTGACTTGGTATCTACATCAGCATGGAGTACATTAAACAGATCATCCCCATAGTTTCTAAGTCTTGAAAAAATTACCATCTTCTAGCAGCTGTATTTCTGGTGAAGATTCTTAAGAAATAGATCTTGGCCCTAAACCCTTTAATTTTAATCTCCTATCTGGAGGAAAACAAAATAATAATTGATAAAATATGCAGATACCACAAGATTACAGGAGTTACAATGAGGAGGAAGAGCACCACAGGGGTAATCTGCAGTCTGAATTGCTTGGTTAACTGAGCACATGGAAATCTAATAAACAGCCAGTCTGAAATAAGTTTCATTTTGAACATAAGCTCCCATTAGATATTGTGCCTAAAAGGTGAATATAGCCCTTCCTGCAGATATCTGGGACTGTTGTGTGGGAGCTGGGAGTCAGAGCTGCTGCCTTTGCATCCAGCACAGGATGGAGTGTTGGCAATGGAGTACCACGCTTCAGAGGGAAAAAATGAATTAAAAGAAGATCAAATAAAGATTTGGAAAAGAGGCCATAACAAAATATTCTTGGCATGTAAGCTATTTATCTTATAGTAAAAAAGGTAAAGAAATCAGTATCTATTGAAGCACAGAAATCTAACGCACGTATAGAAACGGTAGGAGCTGGACAAATTTACGTTAGAAACAAAGCATTCATTTTTAACAGTGGAAATTGTAAGCCATGACAACAGTTTATCATATAACCAGTTTTCTATCACTGGGAATTAAGTTTCAAGACTGGCTTTCTTTCTAGTGATTCCTCTAGTCCAGGAATAGGTATTGAACACAATGCAAGAGTGAGTTTAGGGAAAACCAGCCGATGACAATAGTCTCCTGGTTGAGTAACCTGGCCTCCAGAAAGGGGATGTCCCATGCCTCTTTACTTCACCATGCTGTTTAGTTTTCATAACATTGAGGGTAGCTAACCAGGAGCAAGTTCAGCATTTGGTAGGTGCTGTACAACTTCCAACAGAAAAACAGCCCAAACCCCAAGCAGCTGTGTCTGAGTACAAGCTGAGACAAGTGGTGACAGCCTGGGAGCAGAGGGACGCTGCAAGGCACGCTGTGCTGGACAGAGGTCTAAGCTGACCAGCGTTTTTAGCAGTGGGGGGTTTTGTTGGTAGCCAAAGGATTTAATAGCAAACCCGCAGTAAGTTCACTGAGTGATGAGTGAAAGAACGGATAAAACGTCTTCTACATCTGTCCCTGAAGTATTAGCAGAGGGAGCACATGTGTATTGGTTTGTATTCAGTTCAGCACAAGGGCTCTCAGCAACCTTAAAATAGCCACCATTAAGCCCCTGAATACATTTCTTTTGTGCCTTTGTTCTTATTTCCTGACAACTTTGGTGTTGGTATTTGATGGTGTGAACATTATACACAGAGCTCTAATCTTGTTCTGTCATTTAAATCTAGACTGGACAAAATAGTTAAAATTAGTTCAGGGAACAATCTTGCACTACGGAAAAGACTTGGAGAGGGGAATTACAGTATAACTGTCATTAGGTCTTTCCTTTGCTAATGGTGTCACTCTTAGTCAAGAACAAATCCAGTTTTCATTTCAGTTTTCATTTAAGTTTCATTAGATGGATTTCTGCAAAGGTATTCTATAAAAATATATGAAATCATTAGACTTGAAAGTTTTGTAATTTCTTGGAGGAGCTTTCTTGTAATTTTTTCATGAAGCTTTGCCAATATTTGCCATCAAACTTACGTTCCAACTTCCCCAGCACAAATTTACAACTTGGCATCAGTCTTCTCTGCAGTAACAGACTTCTAGTGTAACAGTCACAAATACTGAGATTGCTACTTGTGAGGGATCACAAGGCAGGACCCGGAGAGCTATAAATATCAGAATGCGTCTGATAGCTCAAAGAGGAGATATGAGCTGACTCAGGAAGTGCAGGGTGAGGTTATACAATCTGTTATGCAGAATGCAAAAACAGAGAAGCTTGGGGGTCTGGAAATTAGATGTTCAACAACAGCAAAAGCTATCACCACAAAAATAAGAGTTGCATGCACAGCAAAGGAGTTGGCCCTGTGTTGGAGCATCAAAGGATCTACAGGCTAAAGATGAGACATCATCATCTGCAATCTGAAGAAAGTTGCATGTATTTGTTTGTCTTAACTTCTGCAAATATATGTATGCACCACCATCTGCATGTGTGCGCACAGTGACTGCTTATGACATTTAAAGTTCTTTCAGGCAGCTGATGTGCTCCTCACAGAGGCTGAAATCATGGACAAAAATACTTGCAATGATCAGAGCGCACATACTGCGCAGGAAAGTGCACACGGACATGCAGGTGGCACAGCAGCCCACAGCTGTAAAAGGCCTGTTCAGTGCTGCAGGGAGGGCTCTCTTCCTTTTCCATGAGGCTTCCTGCTGCTTCTCCTTGCCGGATGCCCTGCTCTCTGCTTTCACAAATGTTGTCATTGCTGAGCCCTGCATCACCAGCCTTCTGAGCATCTTCAGCAGCTTTCTTCTCACCTTTAAACCAGGAGAGCTGAAAAGGAAAACAGGGAAGAAAAAATAGACAGCTAGTTCCACTGCTATATATGGTCTAATTGCTTCAGTTAGTGAAAAAGATTAAGAAAAATGCCTGCTTGTAACAGAAAATAATTCCAGCAGGGCAGAACACACACACGGTTGCAGCTGCATGTAAACGGGAGCCTGCACCAGTGCGGGTTTTGGTCCATATTGCTTAACAGTGACACCAGACACATCTCAAAGACTTCTTCCATTATCCTGAAATGTCAGCGTGTGGGGGGGGTGGAGCAAAAGATGCTGGGAGAGCTGTTGGGGACTCTCTCATGCTGAACTGCCTTTGGACTCTCGTGGTGTGTAAGTGCCGCACTGGGAAGGCTGCACCACACATGTTATTAGTACGAACAACTTCAAACATCATTTGAAAACCAAATGTCAGAGGAACAATCACCAAGGACAAGATCTTCAAAAAAAAGAAGGGAGACTCCAGCACGATTTGGAAAGTACAGAGCACGATTTGCACCATTAATTGAAGCCAGAAAAACTGTGAGGGTGGGGAGAGGAAAGCTGGAGGCTAGCAATGGTAGTAGCTAATCTCTCTAGGCTGTGGTTGGTGTCTAAGATAAAGTCCCTGCTATATCTTATCACGGTTTGGGGAAGGTGAAGCATGTCTGCAATTCTGCAGCAAAAAAACACTAGCATTACAGCATACAATGTTCCTGCCTTTTGTGTGGTGTTTTCTAAAGTTATTGCTGAATTCTTTCTTTTTATTCGTAAATGTAAGAGGCTCTTTATTGAAACTGGGTTATCCTTAGGGTAGAAAGTCAAGACACTAATTTCTGTTGGGTTTGTTGTCATGACTAAGGTCCCTTCTGCCACCATTTCCCTGTTTTTTTCTTTCCTCGTGATCTGTGATAAATTTAAAAGCTGAGAAGTTCTTAGATTTTTTTTTTCTTTTACTTCAAATTCTTCTGCAAAAAGATAACATGGATTGGAGCAAATTGAGAGGAAGGATGTGGGATGACCTTGGCTTCCTTTCCCTCCTGTACATCACACTGGCTGTCTGAGATGATGAAGGCCAGGTGGCATCCTGGTGGCTTCTGTGCACACATCTCTTCCATTCCCTGGTCCTCACTGACTAGACACCAATCCTATATCCTAACCAAGCCCTGTGAAACCTTAGATCAAGCAGGCTGCATATACCACCTCCTAGTGAGACACATGCGCTCAAGTAAGCTGATGCTAGCATCTACCCTGTGTCTGAGGAGATAGGTACTTTTCTTTGGCCACAGTATACCTGCATTGCCAATGATGAGTCAGGACACTGTGCTGGAACCTGGCATGCAGCACAAAAACTGCTTCACCGGAGGAAATGGAGAACAACTGATAGGAGAAAAGCTTCTTGTAATTGTACTGAATGAAATCAAGATATTTATCTTATTTCCTACAGAGGAGAGAAGGGATTAGAGTTTTAAAATACCGCAGTTTCCTTCAATTTTAGTAAGGTAATCTCTTTCAGTATGTCTGTATATTGGAGAAAGAGATCAGAGCTAAGATAAACTCCTTTTCATTATTTGGCCTAATATAAGATTCACAATCAGAACTTCAGCTCTGCATCACTTTGCTTCTGGTAGGGAAGCCAAGGTATTGAAGGGCACCTTGAGCTTGGAAGCAATTGAAATATCAACTCATTCTTGTCTATTTTTAATTGCATGACTTATGCTTTGGATAATGAAGACAATTGATGTATTCTGCTGAGGCAGGATCCCTACCAAGGTTTTTCTTCTGGTTTATTTACCTTTGCTGCTTATTGCCGTGATTTACATCTCCCTAGAGAATAGCCAGGTCCTAGTTCAGCAGTTCCCCATTTGCTGTATGATCCTTATTGTTTGTAGGTTTCCTGTCTGCAGGAGACCACGGGGATTTTGTGCTACATGTGCCACTTGGGGAAACGGGGTTCAGCCTGGTAACTCCTGAAACTGCCTGACATCCTGAGCCCTGCACTCAGTTTTTCTATATACAACAGGTTTACTACCAGTAAAAACTGTATAACTTGTCTCTGGCTCAGCCCAGTTATTCTCTGCAAGGCATCAGTTAATCCATCCATTGTTTAGAAAAATGGAAAGTAATTTAGTTTACAGAAGTTTGCAGAGAATCAGCTGCCAATAGCCTCTCCAGTACTGTTGAAAGATGGTGCTGGAAGGATGGGGTGCCTTAATGAAAAGTGGAAGATAATAAAGGGGAAGTAGTAACAGGAACGGCTAGTCCTGCAGCAGTTCAGTATTTATTTTGTGTGCAATTATTTTGAGTTTCACTTCACTGTCTCTTTGATTCAAATGGAAACTTTAAATAACTTACATTAATTGTTGTCTTTTCCAATTAAACCTCTCTGGTCTTTGACATGCATGACTGTTTCTTATTTCTCTCCACTTTGTGCAGCCAGCTTGCATAATGTACATCATGTCTCCAGTATTTTGGAACTGCTGGCCTGGAATAGAAATGTGATTTCCACATGGAGCCCTGGAAAGCCTTGACAGCACTCTCTCAAGGGCTTCCTAAATACATCCCTCCAGATGAATCTTTGGCAGCTTCTCCAGTTCTCCCATCCGCTTTCTTCCTGTCCAGCCTCTGTGGATGCAAAGCTCAGCATTCACTGTGCATCCCTCCTTCATTCATTAGCCTGAGGAGGAGGCCACAGCTTTCCTGGAAGCTTTCTTTCTGCTCTCTTGCAAAATACGGTGTGAGGAAACAGTAAGGGAATGCACGACAGAAATAAACTCCTCTATCCCGCAGGACTCGCTCTATGGTAAAGATGGGCTAGATTCCCGCACATTTACTTTTTCATCCTTCTAGGTCTCCTGATAGTAAAGGCAAGCAGACTGTGTTCTGCACAAAGCTATTTGAATGGCATTTTTAATTGGTTTGGAGACTTTGATGAGAAAGGAGGACATTATCTGTTGGGAAAAGCTCTAATCTGATTTCACTTGAGTCCTTGTCGATATCAAGTACTGTTATTGGATGGGCTAATTTAATCCCAGCCCTGCTTCCTGAATCAACATTATGATGCTAGATATTTACGCAGTTTTATCCCCCTAAAGTGGAAAGCTTCTGCTGAAAAATGAATTCTCTCTCAGGTAAGGATATTTATCTGGGCTTCTCAACAGCAATGAGTCCTGTATTAGGAACAAAACTTCTGTAACAGTCTGGATACCTGGAGCTGTGACTGGTGTGATAAGATGGATAAAGACATGTGCAGGTTTTCTGCCTTCCATTTCTATTTAGCAGAGCATTCCCCACTTCTAACAGAAGGTGGGTACCATTGACACAGAGGGGCACTAATATGTGGACTGCCAGATATAACAATGTTTTCTCCCTGCTGCAATGCAGCTTAATATCTTCTATTTGCATTACATAGCAAGGCACAGAATTATTGAAATTATTATTTAAACAATTAGCATTTATGTAAATATATACATCACTCATAATACATACTCGTATTTTAAATGTGAATCAAAATCCTTTGGGACTCTCTCCATTTATTTCAGAGGCCAAATCAGGGGTTTAAATTGGTTTTGGTACCTAAATAAATTCCATTTTGGATAATAACTTGCCATCTACCTACTCCTGCTCTGCATTTCAACTGTGTACAAAAGTTTTTGCTATCTCTCAGTATAGACCTTTGCACAGCTTTACTGTATGCTGTATGAATCACTGTTTCCCATCTCTCTACCTTTCATCAAAATGATTTTAGATAATGCATATCAGTATTTACAAAGAGCTTCACAATTATTGTTATATTGTTGTATAACATTCTGGGAGCAGACTTCCTTATCTCTAAAACTCAGGGCTAGTCATTTGAGTGCATTTTAGTTTTAGGTTAACTTCTTTATTTTCATTTTCTAAATAACTTCCTTCCTGACTGCTGTAGGAGAAGCTTTCCAAGTGCCTCTTGGACAATGATGGGGATTTTTGAAAAGCTTTTAATTTAAGTAGATGCCATAAGGAGCTACTCTGGGAATATTTGACAAGCCATTCCTGAAGCTTTCCTTCCTAGCATAAGACAAATGTAGCCATGGTGAATAGTAATCAGAAGGCTGGCACCTTATAACATGGAGAGCATTATAAGCCATATGTTTACAGAGGTAATGAAATGAAAGCAATTACAAAGAGAAAAAAAAAAAAGAAAATAAAAGGCTAATATAGTGGAAGTTCCATGATGTTCAAGAACTCCATATTTTTATATCTATATCAGGAAAATATATAAATCTGGTCAATCCCCCACCACCACTCAGGTTTCTTCATGGAAACATAAGCCTGCAACTTCTCAAACTTCTTCTGCTATGAGTTCTCCTACGTCAGACCTTCCCTCCTCTTTCTTCTCAATCCCATCTTATCATAAGCTGCCTCATCATACCTGTACCATGCTTTCCTATTTTCTCCTGATTTTGTCTCCATCATCTAATAAAAACCAGAACTCGTTATTTCGTTTTTCTTAAGAGTCCTACAAGTTTTTATTGCTGTTATTGTGTTAACAGATTCAGAAAAGCTTTATATTGGGCATATAGGAGTATTATAGACTATTTGCCTTTAAGGTAAAAATCTAGCATCCTACTGTGTGTGACATTACACTATGGCCTTCCTGTGCTGGGCTTGGCACACAAGGTAGGAACATCTCACAACAGCAACAGTGACTGTTGCTCAAAACATGGAATAACATGGGTCTACCTGCTGCTTTCTCAACATATTGTGCCATCTCTTTTTGGTGCATTGCTTGACATCTTGGTTTTGAGGAAGCTGAATTTAACACAGTTGATTGAGAGTCCCATTGGATTTTCTCATTTTTTCAGCACCAATTTTAGTTTTTGTAAATTTTGGTGGAGGGCAATGCAAAGAATATGAAGTACTTTATAGCACAACACCTCCAGCCAAGGGTCGGTCTCCTAGGTCACCTGCCCATGTTTAAGTTGTCTAGACACATTGTTTTACAGAATACAACAATGGTGAAAAGCAGCAGAGGGAATGCAGAGTCTGCCCTGAATCTTTGTCTAGCTGTTCTTGTAGCACACTCCGTAGATATACTTACCCTCTGTGACTGCAACAGCTTTAAGTGGATTTGCACGTGGCTGAAAAATGGTCTGCAGCACGTGTCCATGCAGACTACCAAATGCCTTTTGGAAAGTCAATGAAATTGAGGTAAACGTGGTTCTGCTGCTCCATGAAATCTTCTGTAATGAGCTTTAGTGTGCATTCCAGATCTCTGGGCTATGAGTCCGGTATGATCATATTTAGGCATTACAGGCACTGCTTCTTTCACTCTTTGTAAACTTACACTGTGTTGTTACCTGTTACCAGTTGCTGTAGTTAAAACTGCTGCAAAACCCTTCAGGGCATCTGGTAGAGAGAAGAGGCCTATTTTTCACAAGATATTTTGGACAGCTCTCTGATATCTTCAGGAAGGCGTCAAGAAAGAACTTTCAGCACATCTGCTGCAATTTGATTGCCTTTTACCATTTTGTCACTTTTTGGATCCTTGACTGTTGCCTTTATGTTTGACTGGTTGTATTGTTCGGCAGTTTGTCTGGTTCACATATCTGGTTCATCAAATTCAGATATAGGCATCAGTTTAACCTGCTGTGAACCTGTCTGCAGTGCTCATCTACTTGTGTTTTCAGTTCTTAGTCAGCTGTAAGCATCTTTCCATCTTTTACTGCAAAATTTCAAACAGCAAATCGGCCGTTTTCATGTTTTTAATTCTGTTTATTTGGCATAGCAAAGATTATAGTTGCTGCTAACATCTGCTACTCTGTATGCATTTGCATGTTGAACAGATGACCTGAATTGTGAATTGATGCAGATGTGGTTTCATCTTGTTTTTGCCACCAGTAAAGATGTAGTATTTCCTTATTTATGCCTTTAGGAGTGCATAATGTCTTGCAAATATTAGATCAACCATTACACACAGCTCATTAAGTCTGTTACTATATTAGCTGATAATTCCAGTCTTTACTCCTCCATTATGCTTTCTGTTCTTTGCCTAGTGCAGGCTACTTCAGCATTAATATAATCCATCACAGAAGATACCATTTTTTTAAATTCAGGTAAACACATTCAAGAGGCAGTTTTGGAACTCATCTTTACTTTTGTAGCTATGTTGTGCTTTATGATTGGCATCTTCATGAATGTGATTTGTAATCTGGCATATCTGATGGGACCCTATCAATTTTCTAGTGAGTTTGCTACAGACAAAAAGTCAGGGGGAGAATCACTGTCTTTGCTTAATGCTGATTAAATTACATTATTTCTCTTGGTTTAAGAACTCATTAAACCACACTTTTCGCCTTTCTTTCAACTGATGATAAAATGTCATCACCACCTTTGAGATATACAAGTTCTTGAACATCTCAAGTCTTGTTCTTACACTACGGGGATAAATCTGGATATAGTTTCTTGCCACTAATCTCAGACCTTCTGACATCTTGTAATTTGAAGACTGATTTCACTAGGAGCCTTCATATCTTATAAATGTTGTAATCAGAGAAGTAAAAATATCTTAACACACAAAATTAGCAACTCACAGCTGGGGAATGCTGTGGCTTAAGTTACATTAATGGCTCTGAACTGTGTCTGAGACCAGAGAGTTTTGTCTAAATATGAAACTGAATCACCTTATAACCTGGCTGAATTTTGGTCTTTGATTCTCCTGTTCGTTGATCTTCACAAAGGCTTTACCACAACTCTTCCCTCCAGCCAGAGCCAAAGGATGAAAAGCCTTTTGGTGAGGCTTCTAGTTTCATTATTTTGGTACAGTGTGAAAGAAAACCCAAAGTGAGATGAGCAAAGCCCAAGTATCAGCTTCAAATAGCTTCCCAGAGACACTGAAAAATTTTCATCTCAGGTGCATGAAGACACAGCTCACTATTTTCTTCTTCCAGCCATATTCTGGGTTCAGCTATCATAGAGACAGTGCTTCAGTGCAATGTGTAAGTCAATATTTCTTCAAGATGAAGAGCTAAAGCCTCTTCTGTTAACCCATCTGTTCACAGCAGTTCTCTTCATTGTGATAAATACAGTAACCAACCAGGCTAGCAAACAAGCTGGATGAAGAGTTTTCTCAAGCAGCAGCTACTACAACTCATTGTTTCTGAAAAGCCAGTTACGGAAAGAGCAGCTTGTCATGATCCAAGGTGAAATGTGACCTAACATTTTTAAATTTCTGAGTTCATCTTTTGTAGGAAAACACAAGATCTTACTATCCACTTCACTGCAGCATTTTGCAGCACCAGCATGGAAGTTGTTCAAAAAGATGCCACAGTGAGTGACACAGAGGGGTCTTTGGTGCTGCTTCTTCCTTCATTAGAGAAAAAAAAATTCTTCCCTTGACACTTGGGCTGTGCTGGAGGCTTCCCTGAACCACAGGGGTTACAGTAGTGGAAAGCAGAGATTTGAGCTGCTTTCAAAGTACCCCCACATGGTAGGCATGTCATGCTCACCCACCACCCAGTGTCCTACCCTGCTGCTTGGGGCATCCTCCCTAAGAGAGCAGCAGCTCTGCAGAGATCCTCAGATCTGGAGCCCACCACAGAAGTTTGGATGCACACCCTACATAAATCAAGGATGAATCATGTTTAACCACTGATGCAAGTATGGAGGCGTAACGACAATATTATCTAACTCACCTCCAACGTGATCAAAATAATTCATAACCCACAACTGTGCCGCCTATTTTCAAATTTAGGCAGACCTCTGTAGGGGGCTGTTGCATAACTTCAAATAATTTTCATTAAGTGTTCTTTAAGTTCTTTTTCTTTTTTAAAAATCCCTTTAATTTCTCCTGTTACACTTAGTTAATTGGTTTAAAATATTATTCTCTCACTCTTGATGTTTATATACTTTTCATTTAATATCCGAAGTCCATATAAGTGATTAGTACAAAACATGTTAAACTCCCTCTATGTTATGAATTCATGATTGAATTTAAGTTCTGCTTCAGAATCCTAGCCTATGAATCCCCTGAGAGATAAATGAAGCATAGAAAACATTGCTAGCAAACTTGACGTCAAGAGTAATTCATTGCACTGCAAGATGGGAAAAGGTAACACAGTATAGTCTTTGTGCAGCTAGAGTGAACTTTTCTAGTAATTTCAGCTATCTTATATGAATTTAAATTCTTACTGGTCAGAGGCAGCAAATGAGCAGAAACAGCATAACAGATCTAAGCGTAAAGGGTAATCAGAAGTGCTGACCTCCATGGCACAAGCTACAAAGCTTCACTGAGGAAAGCTGCAAGGTCATAATTATGCCCTGGCAGGAGCCTGCTGCAGAACTCCAGACCACCGGCAAAGAGATTTGAGACAAGGACAGACTGATTTGTTTGGGTTAAAGGAAATAATGTCTTCTGGAACCTCAAGTGGTATTCCTTTTTCAACAACAAATGATAAATCAATAATGGAACACACTTGCCAGTCTCTGTGGAAGAACGTACATTTGTTTTTTCCTGAAAGATCATTTGAAGAAACAACAGCATGTAAATATTTGGTCATAAAAAGGAGAGTTTTCTTCTACAGATGTGATATACTTGGAGCAAAGAGCATTTCCTACTGAAAACAATCATAAATTAACTCTCAGATGCAGAGACATTCTGACCCTGGAGGAGAACTGGAGTAGGTGTTACCAGACAAAGAGGAGGCTGAAATTACTTAAATTAATGCTTTCAATGTTGAAAAAAAATGTGCGGATTTTTGATAGCTAGAACAGTTTTAAGAGTTTTCCTTTCTTCCTAACAGTTTACCCTGTTAATAGAGTGAGGAGGTGACTAGGTGATAAGCTAAGACTGATACATTTCCTCTTTTTCTTTCATCAGAAGAGAAAAATAAAGTAGCTTTGGTGTTAAAAAAAAAAAAAAAAAAAAAAAAAAACAAACAGAAACTCTGTAAAGCTGTGCTTCCACCTATAGCAGAAGCAGGGACTGCTACTATGGAGCCTTCAGCTCCATGGTTAAGGAAGTGTCAAGGACCACGACTCAAAGCACCAGTCAAATGAAATTTTGCCCAGCAGAGAAACTGTATCTTAGGATACGGTCAAACTGTATTACTTCTCTTTGCTTGAATAGTTCTGTGCTAGAAAGGAAGAACACTGTTTTGGTCTGTCCTGCGCTCATCCTTTTTTCTGAAGCTCCTTTCCCTTACAGAAGTCAAAATAACCATCTTGCTTTGTTAAAGCTTTCTTAGAAGCAACTGAGCCCAAAGTTTCAGTCAATTGAATTACTAAAGCAAGACTGTTGATTTTGTCTGGCACTGCAGAACCTAAGAGCAGTCTTTGAAGAGAGGTTCTTGCAGACTTTAGCAGAAGGGTTATTAGTCTGTTAATTTGTGTTATTCCATAGACCTATCAAATAGAGTGCAACACTTCTGTAAGTAAAAAAGCAGATGGTACTAAACAGCATTTGGCTTTACCTATTATACCTTTATTATTAAAGACCTAGAAAAACTATCAAACAGCATCAGCTTGCTTATGCTCTGAATCCAAGTGTTCATATAAGCCAGTATTTGTTAAATGTTGTGGCAGCAGCCAAAGTAGCAGCTCCCTTGATGATATTGACTGTAGCCCAGCTATGTGATTCCACTGTGAAGCTCATGCAGGTAGCTGAGTCATCTGCAAGTGCTACTCTCTCTCCTGTGAATTTTAGCTGATTGTTGGTTTTCAAAATCTTTAACTCCATCAATTCCAGTTCAAAAGATGATCTTCCAGTTCAGCTCTGCATCCTTTCTGAAGTTATTTTATCTGTGATTTCATTCAGTCCTGTGGGGATTCAGTGCTGTAAATGGTGGTCCACTGGTCACTAGCCTGGTCACCAGCTTGCCTGTGCATGAATGCAGATTAGAGCTTGCATGGCCCGCAGCAGCAGCAGCCAGGTGTTAGCACTGGCATGGCCAAGGGCATCAGACTGCATTTTTGCACATACTATTTCCCAAACACCTTTCAGGTAAGCACAAGAGATGTTTAGGGCTGCAAGAAGGCTAGAAGCAGCAATCTGCAACATTAAAATATTTATAGTTGGGAGAGGAATGGAAGCAAACAGAGCACTCTTGGAGGAATGAAATGAGAAAAGATAGCTTGAGAAACACTGTTGAGATAACTCTTTCCAGGGTTAACGCTTTCTAATTCACTTTCCAAAAAAATCACTTTTCAAATCATTTAACACAACTATATGACTGTTAGACTGATTTTAACTTATCTTCAGGTACAGTTACTCACATGGAAGAAAAGAGTGGTTTACATCCTCTTACACCTCCTATTTTTTTCTCCATTTTTCCCTAGGTATGATATCACACATCATATAATGTGATATGTTCATAGGATTATTATACTGCTCTGAAACCCACACCTCCCTCAATGCCAAGGAATTGCAGAAGTTTCCTTAGCCTCAAAAAAATCCCAAATGTCTGAGTATGATAGACACATTATAGACAGGTGGCCCTTTTTCACTACTGAAATGAAACCACTTTTGGAAAAACACGTAACAGCTGTTTGTATGTAAACCAAATACATTGGATTTTAAAAGAGGATTTGAAGGAAAGCACCATATATAGCTTTTGGAAGAAGTGCAAGGTTGTAGTGTTGTTAGCAGAAGTGGAATGTAGACAAACAGGTGAACTTGAGTATTTTTACAAAAACAAAAGAAAAGTTAAGAAACTGGTAATATATTAAAGTTATTGTGGATAATTTTACCATCAGTTTATCTATAGAGTGCCTTTTAGCACACAATAACAGTAACAGCATACATTTATATAATTTATTCAATGAGATTCATGACCTATGGTGTTTTTGTGACAAGTTTTATAGCACCATAGTTAGTGTTTATTAGCAGTAAAAGCAGTATTTGAGATGAGAATTGCACAAACCAACTACTTTGTAGGCAAAAAAGCAACTACAAATGACACTTTTTAAAGTGTTACTGAGAGATCTTCAAAGAGCTCAGTTTTGTACCAGTCAGAACACAGCACACGGCAATGGCACGGTGCTGTCAGTGTAGAAGATGGAAACATTTGTTGAGCTCCACCTAAGCAGGAGTATCACATCCACCTCCCCAACAGCTTGATGCACGTTATTGTATCTTGTTTTGCCTGGAGCTCTGCTTTATGCGTAGCCCCATTCAGTTTATGGGATCACATGGGAGGAAAGATGCTCTCTGCAGGGTATGAGAGGGTTCCATGAAATCTGACCCAAAGAACTTGTGAAAATGATGCACTTCAATTACACACATCTCTATCTGTTTTGGAAAGAAACTTATCTTAATAAACTTTAAAACAAGTCACAGGGTAAATTAGTTTCCTTAAAAACCTCTTTCCCCTATGCATGGTTTCACATAGGTTTGCCTTGGAAAATTTGTCTGTAAAATAGTGTATGCTTATTTGGGTTTGTTATTGCCAGGTTAAAGGTTGAGCAGTACATGCTGTTGTGCTTTTCTAGAGCTGTTTTACCTTGTGTGTTTCATTTGAAGTCAGTGGGCACATGCACACACAGCTTTACAAGCAAATATTTCAGAGCTCCCCAGACAAAATACAGGCTTTGATTTTCCCATTGGCCTCCAGTAGAGTCCTATGTGCTTAGCTTTTTGGAGGCAATTAGATCCTCAGTGATCTTCAAAATCCATGCAAAATTTTAAATAAAAAATACATATAATTGGAAGCATGAGTGAGGGGGCTAGACAGAGGCTTACCTTATGTTTGATGTTTCTGAGATATCCCAAAGGTTATTAAGGGATAACTCTAAACTACAAACTCCTGATATAAGGAAAGGTGTCTAATTCAGATCAGTTTTTAAGAGGTCTGAAATTTAATTCCTTCACCTATCCTGATTCTCAGCTATTGTTCTTGGAAATGTCCCTATAATGACCCGAATATATGGATGGGGATAACTCAACTCAAGGCCAGGAAGTCTTATTGCCAGAAGGTAGCTTTCACCCCACTGCAGCTAGATTTTAGCTCACTGCTCCTCTTAATTCCCCAAAGCTTCTTCCCTTTGGGGCTGATGTTGGAGGACAACAGTCCACCTCTGTGCTCCTCATAAATTATTTGTAAAGGGAATCTGTGGTGGGAAGACAAAGGCCTGAAGAGGATCAGGCTGTGTGCCTAGGACAGGCAGTTGAACGCAAATCTGACAGCTCAACACACCTATGAGTCAGAGGCAGCAAGTTCACTCCTGTCCATGGATGAAGAAACAAAAGGAGTATTAAGCAGAAATAAAGTGACCTCTTTGTTTGACACTGTGTGGTCCCAGAATATGGTGTAGTCAGTTCTGAAGTGCCCAGATCAGGGAAAGAGAATACTGTGACTGAAAGCTGAAACTAGATTTTTACTGAAAGTAAGGCTCAGATTTCTAACAGTGATGAACATTAGCCACTAGATTATTTTTTTAAGATAAGTAATAAAAATGCCATACATAATTTAATAATTAATGTTTAATAATTTTAAGATTATATTTCTTCCCCTAAGGATGCAACGGGGGCAAACATTTCAAAAGTTCTTCCTGCCTGTGCTGGTCAGGATGCCAGCCTTGATGAACAGATCAGTGGCATTAAAAGCTATGATGAGGACCAAGGTCTGTCTTTAAGTCTCCAAACATTTTGCCAATGGAAAGCAAACAAATCAAACCCAAGGAAACGGCAGTTTATAAAAAGGCCTAAGAAATCCCTCAACTTCTCTACTAGAGAGCTATTACTGTTTACATAGGAAATTTTTCTTCACTGCTTGTACCTTATTGGGCTCTCATCAGCTAGTTTGGAGAAAAATACAGGACTAGGATTGGGAAGTACAAGTGTTAACTCATTACGAGGCCCTGGTAATTCCCTGCTAGATTTCAGAGGATTGGTGAAGACCAGCAGTACGTTATTCACAGCCAACAGCAGTATATTTTTAAACTTTGTGCTGGGTGCTAGCTAGTAACCAGATATAGTAAAAACTACTAAAAATTAAACAATAACTGCCATATTCCTACACTAGTCTGACAGATTCAAAGAGCTGAATGACTGCTCCACCATCTGTGCTGAAAAATCTAGACATTTCTGATATGCTAGAACTGCCAAAAGGCTCTAGGAACACCAGCCAGAGACCTATAGCAGATCCACAATTCCTCCATAAATCAAATTTCTTAGGACTTGACCTGTAATTTATCATTGATGGAAATTAAGGGACCTAAATATAAAACCTTACTCGCTAGACTTTGTTTAGAAGATGCAGGTTGCTTCATCGAAAGATCCGCTATTGGCTCTGAATGGGCAGTTGTTGATGAAACTAGCAGCGTGTAGCTACCAGATCCCATCCTAGACCAAAACTGGAGAGCTTTAGAAGACAGGCTTAGCAAAGCATTCCTATTGCAGAATGTATCAACGAGAAGGCAAAAGGATGCGCTCGCAAAGGAAGAGAAAATACTGAAGGACTCCAAAAACATTTACAGAAAAAAAAAGGAGACTACTCGATGCCTCATACAGTTCTAATCCAGTTACCACCATTACTATAAAATGATGTTTCCCATCCTTTGGTGGGAGGTTTTGGGATGCACCTGGAACTCTGACATTATTGAAACATTTTCTTGGTGTTTAAAATCAGGCTACTGGGAAAGCATTTTCCTATTAACTATCTCTGTGTTTTCTTTCCTTTCTCCCCTTACTTCCTCACTGTGTCTGTCTTTTCTCCTTTCTGCACTAAAAGTGGCTGTTCCTCTATCTCCAAGCTCCTCCTGCTGTTCTGCAGTAGACCTGTTCCTGTCTAACCATGAACATGCTCTGTAAGTCCTTTCTTTTATTACTGTAGGTGTTAGAAGTGTGTGTGTGTGTGTGTGTGTTCAGTATTCATTGTAATACATTTTAAATCCTCCCTTGAGGTACGGTTTAGTTTGCAGGGGTAGAGGCAGAAGCTCCAGCTGAATGCAGATGTTTTACCCCAGGACATTGAAACCATGGGTCCCTGAGTGCAGGACACAGCAAGACAGTGACATGCAGCATGAATGCTGTCTTTTTGTGACAGTTCTCCCTCCTAGGACCTGCAATAGTGCAGGGTCTCATTGGTAGGTAGCATCCAGGAGAATACAACAAGAAGTAGAGGACAGTAACAAGCTGGTATTGATTTCACATTGGAATTGCACAGCACCATATACAAATCACTGTATTCAGGGCAGAAGAGCTCCCTGTAGGATGGTTGGACCATGCCTGATCCATGCATAAAGCATATGAAACTTAATTCCTAGAGTTTAGATACAGCCATAAGAGATTCACATACAGATAAGGAAGTTGGAAGACTCCTGTTACTCCTGTGCCTTTCCTTCCTTGAGTTGGTTATCCTCTTTGACAGCTCGTAAGCCTCCTCTTCCTTAAGCTGGTACATATTTTTTTCAGCTGAGTTCTAGCCACAGGAGGACAAGCATCATGGGACTGGTTCAAGGATTAGGCACTTCCAGACACATAGCTCTGGTTAGCTCAAAAGCAAAAAACAAAATGGCAGGAAGCGTGAAATTGTCTTCCTCCTCAAGGTGTTTCTGGAAAAGGCATAGGAAAAAAGAGCAGAGCTCATTTCAGAGCCAGGAGCATCCTAATGGTCATGACAAGAGCCTCCATGTCTTGGAACTGGGATGCCATTGATAAAGAAGAATTAAGCTCACTTGACAAGTCAGAAGAGTTGATACCTTTTTGCATCTTCCATCAAGATGGAAGCCATTTACACAGCATCACAAATCCAGTCACTCCAGCCTCTCAGCATTGCTGATCCCACCACACTGCTCTCCAGGTCCAGCTGATGGGGCCCTCAGATCCTGGGGAGATTGCACCTCCCAGTGCCCACCCAGAGACTAAGAGATCCTAACAGATTTGTGGCAGGGAGGCAGGTTTCTCCTACTCCCTTCAGTGCTTTTGTTTGTTCTTTATTAGGACACTCGGATATCTAAAAGACACACAACAGATTTTAACAGTTGCTTTAGTACAGTGGAGTTCGAAGTGAGGGATGCAGTTTCTGTTTCTGCCATCTGTAATAATCTCTAACCAAGTTCCCTGGATAGGCTTCAGCATATACAGAGCCAGAGCCAGGATGGGCTGCAATCTGCTCCCTGTATTGGGTCTCAGTCTGCTTTCAAAGTTTACACTGCAAAATTCCCAAGGAAATCACTGACAGAAAACTGACACCATCCTTTAAAAGGCCATAAACTATATATATATATAATCTCAGCAACAAGGGGCTGCAGAACAGCCTTTTTGAAAGCAATTAGTAAAAACCTCATAAGCTACTAGGCAAGTAGACTGACATAGAACAGAAACTCAGGCACAGAGAGGAGCTTCCCTAACTAAACAGAACGTGAATGTTGAGAATACATTACAAGCAAAAAAGGAAAAAAACAAACCAATAACTTCTAGCATCCTCTAGTCCTCGCCCATCACTGAAGCTTGAAGAATTATTAGTAGAAACCTGTGTATTTAGAAGCCCAGTTGGACTATCCCATGGACTTATTTCCATGTACAAAACTGCCCATTAACCACAGCTCCTCAAAGGTTAGACATAGGACAACTCAGAATCAACAGGGAGGTTTCCAAACCCTAATTTTAGCTGTTGCCTTCCCATTACATTTCAGATACATATATATCTATCACACCACCTGTATTCCCATGCCAAGAATTTACCCCTCCGCTTGTGCTAACTTCCCTAGAACTTTTCACAGGGGAGCCAAGAGGAAAGGTAGCCCTCAGCAGCGACTGTCAGCACTGTCCAGCTCCCTCTTGACCTGGGACAGCATTGTGCCCAGCTGCACCTCAATTTCTCCCCTCAGAGGGCAAAACTAGTAGCTCTGGATTTCAGCCCAGGGGCCAGGCCACATTCAACTTCTTCCCCAGCCACTTACAACTACACAGGCAGAAAGAGAGCATGGTTTTTAATTTAAAGCAGAGGAAAGTCCAAGGAAAGTATTGTGAAGAGCTCAGGTACAACCGCTTGTCTTTTCAGGCCTAATTCCCCCAGATCCCCAAACCCAGAAAGATTTCCTGCTCCAAAATAACAGTCAGTGGAAAACAGATGAGCGCAGATACCAGCCTTCTCCTAACTGTCTTTTATAACCTCTTTCCATTACTTGCTCAAGGCCAACCTGGATAACCAAGGGCTGAAAGAGCTCCTTCAATCACCACCTCCACTCCAGCATTCAGGACTGCTGCTCTCCCACCCTTGTCATTTTATTACCTTCCCTCAGCAAGAGGCACTTGCTGCTAATGAGTCTCCTTAGCAATCCTGCTGCCTTGCCCACCTGTGTCAGTGCTGTGAAGGTATGGCTTTCTCATTTAACCCTTTCCTGGCCAGACTCCATTTACAAACACCCTGTAGCCACATTTCAGCTGTGAAAAAGACCCTACTCTGCATTGAAAGACATTGTAACTAGGCAGCATTTCAGTTCAAGGAGACCTTCATTGCTGATAAACTCTGTCGTTGAGGATTACCATCTTAAAACACACTCCTAAGCCAGTACCTAAGACATGATGGCTGTCTTTTTAAACTCACATTTGCATGCCACTGAGGGACATGCACAGGAAGCACAGCATGTCAGGCTGTTTGACACTCTCATCTTCCCACCTGTGTCCTGTGCTCACAAATCCCCTCTGTGAGGTTTTACTGAGAATGAGGAGCAGAAGGCAGTTCAGCCTGGTCCTCCTCAGCATCTTGTGGTACTGACACACTACTCAGTATTACAGTATTTACACAGAAGAGGCAGATGAGAGCTGCAGAAAAACTCTTGATCATATTCTTTGCCCTATATCCACATTGTAAATGTGGATATATTTAAGCACAAGAGCTTTGCAGCTCCTGGATTGCAGCTCCTAGGGGGGACCAGATTGAGGTCCAGAGGACTTCATAAAACATCTAGAACAGTCTAAAAGATCCTCTAATTTGTGTTGAATGCTCACAGCTACCTCTTCTCTGAGGACACTAGTGTGCCAACAATGGCCAAGATGTAGTCATGCCCAACCCCACAGCTGCTACTGGTGAAACTGTGAAGGAAGCAGAGGCAGAAAAGCAAGAAAAATAACTCTGCTGCTCATGATTCCCCTCAGCAGGGAATTCCCATGAGGATTGGAGTTGCTTCATGACATCAGAAGGCTAGGATTTTACTTCATTTTTCCAGAATTGCTGGACATATCCTGCTCCCACTGGCAAAGTTGAAGAGTTGTGACCATATTGTCTGTTCTTGGATATTGGTCCTAATCAGGAATAGCTTCAATGAAGTCAGTGCAAGCACTGAATCAGGTGCAGGATTTGTCAGTGCAAAACTCGCTACTTTTAGCCATTATGTATTACTGTTCCCTTCTGCTAGGTTTCCTCTGCCCAAAAACATTGTGCATAATTCCTAGTATCCAGGAACTGACAAAGTAAATTTGGTCTGCTTCCTTCCAGTCCTGAGTGACAGTGAGCCCAAGGTAACAGCTTGCTCCAAGAAAATATCTGGCAGTGCTTTGGGAAATCCAGCAAATGGTACCCCTGGATTTCTTGCCTTCCCTTCAGTAACTGGACAACTGGAAAGCCAGTTAAACTTGACTCTCACTTGCTCTGTAATTTGTGGGAGGAAAGTCTTGATTTTCCATTATTTAGTCAATTGTATCTATGCTAAATATTTATGAAACATTACCAGCCTCTCCTGGCAGGATTTTACACTTTCTTGGTCAAAGTGAAAAATACCTCCCTGAAGGACAGGACAATAAAGAAAGTAGCTCAGTTTTGGAAAGTAACAGCGAGCAAGGACAAAAGAAAAGCAAAATGCCACCGGCATTTCACGCTTGTGTAAATCAGCACAATCCATTGCCTTTTCTACTGCTTTACCTAACTAACAGCAATCAAGGGTCTGACCTCATGGCTTGGCAAGCTACTTCACCACATAGACTCCTGCTATGCTTGTTGTGAGATGGGCAGAGCTCTATTTCACAGTTTGACATTGATAAAGTCAGAGCTTATTTATCACAGTCTTTAAAGTCACCACTACTTTGGTTAGGGCCTGCAAAAAAAAACAGATTGCCAAAGCAGTCTCTGAACCAAATGATTCATTCGGAAGTAAATTTAGCTGTTCCAAAATACGGAATTATGATGAATTGAGAAACGCTGACAAGCTGGGATGGTGGAGTTAGTTAAGAATGGTAGTTTGGTTTGGGGGCTGCTTCCCTTTTTCATGTGAATTACTCCATTTCTTTTGTTGTCACTAAGGAGGCAGGTGGCTTAGCCTCAGTGTCACTGGTGAGAGATAATTAGAATTTCATCAAGCAGTATTTTCACATGCACAGGAGAATATATACTATTAGGGCTAAGGGTTATGTTATGGTTACTTTGTGGAAGTAGGTAATGTGCTGTCTGAGCCTCACAGGGGTTTGGTTAACAGATACAAAACAAGCTTTTTGTCATTTCTGTAATTTCAAAATATCCAATTTTTACATGAAATATTTTCCGTAGCATTTTATATTTTGTTACAAAGGTGCTTAGAAATGGAAAATCATTTTGAGTTAAGATTTGAGCCTCAGTTTTTTGTTTTGTACATGCCAAAATGATGCATTCTGAAAATACCACATTTTCAGGGCAAGAGGGAGGAATTTTGGCTTTTCTCCGTAGGTCAGTGTGATTTCACAAAATGGCTTTTTTCATTGAAATTTCCCCACCTGCTCTCAAGGCTGACTTTGCTCCAGAGATTCCTTTCTCCAAGAGAGTTTATTTGTGAATCAGGACAGAGATCTCTGAGCGTCCTGACAGAACAAACCTGCACTACAATATTTTGGTTAATACTGTTCAGTGGTTAAAAAAACTTTTGCTAGGTCATTTGGCCAGGAAAATACGTTCTATAGGGTCCCCAAATAGAGCTCCAGAGAGATAACCAAAGGGAGAAATTTTCCAGCATTAAGCAATTGCTGAGCTTTGAGCACTGGCTACAGATTGAGAACAACACAAGAGCACTCTACATTTTTAGTCCCTGACACCATTTTTACAAAGTTTTGACAACACATGCTTCCTGAAAGTGCTTATGAAAAGCACATACTTAAAGAAAGCAGAGCCACAGCTCCAGAAAATCCAGTCGAAAAGGAGGATTGCCTCCATTTCTGAACAACAATTTCATAACAAAATACTGCAGCTTGCTTAATAATATTCCTTTCTTGGGCCAAGTAAATTCGAAGTGTTACCAAGTCTCTAAAATGAAACTGCCACTTAGAAAATTCATGTTCAAAACTATCCAGATGTTTTCTCTGAGATGGGTTGTCTTTTAAGAAAAACGGACACTCTAAATGCTATTCTAGCCTTGGCATTAACCTCAGTTTAAATATCTGAGTTACGAATGATGCCATCCTGAATTGTTGAAACAAAGATAAAAAATGCATAGGGTAGGGACACTCTTCATAGCTGAGGATGCAGCACTTGGGGAGAGCATGTAGCTACTGCTAATGAGAGGCTTGAGAGGTAGTGGGGATTTCCAGCATAGGGCTGATGTGGAACACATCTCAGAGCTGTGCTAGAGCTGTAGTGTCCAACCTAGCTGTCCTGAAAGCCAAAGTCAATACCCAAAAGATATTGTCCCTCCTTTGCTTCCTTCTCATGGATGTGGCACAGGCCAGAGCATGTTGGGGGTCTTCTGGCTGACCCAATGGGCCACTGTCATCAACCATGGTAACCCATCAGCTTCAGGGCCAACTTAACACAGGCTAGAGATAAAATAGGATGGTAAAAATACTTGCTGTTCTTCTGTTTCTCTTTTTGTCCTTGTTTATGCCCACTAGTTGATTTTGTCACAGTTATTATTGATGAGGTACTCATTGAGGCTGCAGAAAAGTTATCATGCCTGGTCTTTCTGAAACTTAAAAGCATTGAGAGGAAAGCTCTTTGTGCCTGTCATAGGAACATAGCTGATACAAACACTTCAAGTTTAAAAATCGGACAGCACCGAAAGTATTTCCAATTTGTAGCACAAAGCCTCTTCCCATAATTATCTTTACAACTGCCATGGAGAAGGACAAGCTCCCTTTTGTCTTTCTTCCTCCTTTAATGATACATTAGTGTGATGAGGATAGTCTCTGGTGGTAGTTATGGCTGTAGTCATGGGACAATTGTCTTGGGAAAATGCTTTAGCAACACAAATGAGGGCCTGCACAATTTTCCAAAATGTAAATATTTCAATTTTGAAGTCTACTCTCAAAAAGCAACTGCAAATATCCAGCTGAGAACTGGCTTCCAGCTGGAAAGGGCAATAATAATTATCAGCACTTCATTTCACGCAGCCCACTAGGATTAATTGGAAAGTGTGTATCTGGTAATTTACTCTGTAGGTGTAGCATCCGCATTGAGCCATGTAGATTTCCAGGAGAAATTAATATCCAAATATTGTGCTGTGTTTACTCCCCATGCGAGTCCAGGAGAGGGGTCAGTACACTTCCATTACAACGTGTTGACATTAGTTAAAAGTAAGGGGAAGAAAATGTGCCAAAACACAGAATGAGTAAGGAAATGGAGGAAGGTTTCCCTTCTTTTCCCTGTTAAACTGCAGAGTAAAAGAGGAAACTGGTGTGTGTGCGCATACGTGTGTGCATGTTTGTGTCATTATTTTCATCTGCACCATCATGATAAGCTCCTGAGCATCTGCCAGGAAAAGCTTGCAGAGGGCTGGTGCTTTCCCCAATTGCCAGCTGTAGTAACAACAGCAGAAGACTGCAGGCTGTATCTCCTCACCACTTTTTTCTCCAGGCAACCAGAACAGGAACTGGAAAGGTGATTTTCCTTTAAGATGACAGGGATTTGTCATCCCAAATCATGTCTCCATGCTCATTTATTTCACTGTAGTACCCAGGAGTTTCCTTGTGTTTTAGCTGGAAACTTGAGCACTGTAGAAGAGCAGGGCAAAGAACTTGTCCTGCCCCAGAGCCGCTCCCTGGCGATCAGACCTGCTGCACCATGGTGCAGATGGCAGCGCCATTTCCAGAGCTATAAACAGTATAATTGTCATAGCTCTTTGAATGGTACTGCCATATGTACCGGAAAACCAGCATTTGTGCTTGTAAGGGCTTTGCGCCAGCTGGATTGTCTCCCCATTTGGATGAAGTCGATTCCTGAAGTATGAATGAAAGCTTCGTGCTGCTCTGGAGTAATTCCCCTCAAAACTTATTCTTGAGTCTCCAAGGATCATCATGTTCTCTCATCTGTCCTCTATCCAGCAAAAAGCAAGTGTCCTGCATTTGGAAAGACTGTTGATACATCTAAACCTCCCTGCCCAGTTCAAGAAGCAGCAGAAAGTTCATGAAAATCTTGATAGCAAATTAGTCAGGCTCTGCATGTTTTTCTTTAGCAAATAATGTACTTTTATGGTAAAGTATATTTCAGTGTGTGTATATATCTATGTGAATGGATAGATGGAGAGAGAGTGCTCCTCTTAAATAATCAGCTTTTGGAAGCTGTATACCTTCCCTTGTTGCCGACAGAGTTCACATTGTGCAATTGGTCGTGCTTGAGCAGGGGGTTTGCACTAGATGATCTTCAGAGGTCCCTTCCAACTTCAACCGTTCTGTGATTCTGTGAGCCTGTGCTCTCCTCCGTTTGTATTGCTGAAGGAGTAACAACAGCAAAGTGAGAAAAACAGGATGACAAAGATGCCACAAGTGAAAAATCAGAGAGAAGATGTTAGAACTTGTTGCATGCAGAGCAGCACTTCAGGAGTCTGAGTACAGCCTGGCAGAAAGTAAATATTTTAACATGAAAAGAAAGACCGAGTTTCCAGGCTTGCGTAGGCAGCTAGAGAAATTTAACAGTGGAGCTTTCATCTTCTAATGATGCATTTTTCTCTTTCTGCAAATGATTTGTAACAGTACTTGACTACAAATGCAGTTCCAGCCTACCCGCATAGCTTGAGATGGCAGAGCCAAGCCTTGTAATCAAACATGCTCCAGCCTCTGAAAATTGAAAATAAGTACTTGAGTTCTGCTGGGGAAACTTCCCTAATTCCCTCTCCTCCCCCCAAAAAGTTCCTCCCTGAACTTTGAGTGACTTTGGGACTGATGTAAAATTTACAGCCTATCCTCCTCCTCCTGGTGATCACAAATCACTGCTGGAGAACAGGCAGAACAGAAGGGAAGAGGCTGCAGCAGATCAGGTGATAGAATACATGAAGGCTGTAGTTCCAGTAGGCAAGAGGACAAAAGAAAACAAATTAGTGGTAGAACATAGTCCAGGCGAAGCTATCCGTAGGAATAAGTTGTTGGGTGAGTAGATGAGAGCAGAAACAGTTTTACTGAGCTGAGAATTACTGCTCCTTCTGCTTGAAAATACATGATGTGGTATCAACAGCTCTATTTGTTCTGCACACAAAAGGACCTGTTAGACCTTGGAAATCACTTTTTCTTTTTCTTGAGTGAGTTTGCAAATCCTAGGCCACTGCTTCCTGGAAAACCCTGTGGGTAACTGCAGAAGAGAAGGGTGAATCATGAGAAAACACAGGAGAGACTTAGGTGTGTGGAAAGGAGCAGAGCATTTGGATCCACAGGGACTAGTATCCAGTCTCAGTGCCCTCAGAGAATCCCCAGGGGATCACCACTGATGTTTGTGGTTGTGGAGGGGATACAACACCTCTCTGGAGGTGTGCAGTGGTACCAACTGTATTCCTGTGCTGCACAGTTTGTGCCAAAACAAACCTTGAGAACCTTGGAAATCCGAACTCTATTATGCACTGCCCATATACACTAACCAGGATCATGGATGGTGATCTCTGGATAGCCTGATATCAGCAGTATGGTACATTTTGGTGCAATTCTGATATTTTACCAGAAAATTCAGCTGAAACCAAGTGGCAGGTTTGAGCACTGTACCAGTACTGTCTATCCACAGGCCACAGACTGCAGTTATTGTTGCTAGAATTTGGTACTTCTTTTTTTCTCATCTTTCATAGGCTGATTTTTCTTGCTGCTGGCAGCAGAGCGGAGTCCGGGGGGCAGGGAAGTCAGGGCCATGCTGCCGCAGAAGCTCAGAGCCTGCAGCACGCTCGTGGGAGTCCTCTGGTGCTGGCAGCTAAGTGCTAGGACCCTGCCGTTGCTCACCTTGGTCCTTGCTGGGAGGGTTTTGTTGTAGTGTTCAGTTCTCTGCTGACCCTGCTTCTTTTGGCAAGGAGAAGGGGGAAACATTCAGCTCTGCGTTTTGTTGGGAAAAGAAACCAATACAGCTTCTGTAAAGCTTCATTGCAAGCAAGCAAGCAAACAAGCTGTATTGTACAGCAAGCAAGGAGTAGTCTTTGCTAGAAAATTGCCCGTTCCTGCATTTTTGTTTCCCTTTATACGGGGGATTGTCTGAGCCTTCCTTGGAGAAAATTAGACTGTTTCCGTCAGCTTCTCCACTCGCATGTGGTAGAGAAGAAAATGTGGTGTTTTCAGTGATGCCATCTCACACACGCTGAAGTGATTTTCCAGGAGCAATGGCCTTGCACTGGGCTGAGTCTGTTCTCAAGCCAGTTTACACTGATATACCAGTTTTTTCTAAGAAGTTAGTCAATTTTGTGAAATGAATCAGCCCATAACATGATATAGCCAGCGATGCAGAGAGGGATCTGTACACATGGAGCAAATGTTTATGGAGCAAGAGTAGACTCCCCTTGCTGCAGCCAAGTCTTTCAGCTGACAAGTGCCAGATATCTCTGGTCAGTACTAATCTATTTTTTACTTCAGAAGAGCCTATGGGGATCTGAGACCCATAGAACCAGGCAGTTTGCTTCTGATTCTGCATATATAATATCAGCAATACATTATGATGACTAATGGTCCAGGCATTCGTGACAAACATGCAGCTTACTTGGCCACCCGTACAGAGACATATTCTGATAAGTAATTAATTCTTTTAGTTGCTGGATTAAACTATTGTGCAAAACATCCCATCAAACAGAGAACATTATATGGTATGTTACTGTAATTAAATAAAGAGATAACTGAGCTTTAGAGATGCCTGCAACACTTAATTAGGATTAATTAAGCAGGATGATTTACAGCTGGAGAAGATGAAACTGAGCAATTCAAAACTGGCTAGACAAAGCAGCTGCGACATGCTGAATCCATGAAGGCGCATACTGGGAACATGCTGTTCAGCAACATTGCTACAGCAGCCTCACCAGCCGAGTTTGTTTAATGAAGCTGTGTTTAGCCCCTGGAACACACCCATTTTTTGGCCAAACACAGACACATCTATTAGACAGATAGAAGTTAAGAGCTTGGCAACTGGAAACTTGGATGGGCAGATAAAGTACTGCCAAAATATAAACAAAATTTCCTTTCCAAGCCCTTCTTGAGACAGTAGATTAGCATGTTCTTAATTTCTCTGATTTTTCACTTTGATAGCAACACAGTTTATCTATGTAACTGAATTATCACTCCTTGGGCACACAAGCTGTATAAAATGGTTGGGAGAAATTAGCATATCTTGGACTATTCAGACTGAGCAGATAATTCAAGTAGTAGCGTCAATGGGTCTCATTTCGAGAACAGTTGTTTCTCCCATAAAAAGACAGAAACTTAGTTGTTCTGGGTCAAACTAAAAGAAAAAAAAAGTAAAAGTAAGCTAAAAGTTCTTTTTACAAGAACTGAGGAATCCCACGTGACCTGTTACGCTATCGCACCGCTCGTGTTGGAGCTCTGCGGTGCTTCTGCGGTACCTGGCATCACGGCATGCCCAAGTCCCAGGCACGTCCCAGGCTTGGCACTGCAGGTAGTTTTCTGCAGCTATTTCTTGGGTCTCCTGATACATTTTTTCCCTCATCTCCTGGTTTTGCAAACCTAATGCCTATATAATAGATTATCTGAACAGACAGGCTGCCTGGAGACAGCTCTGTGTTCACATCTAACCTAACCTATTTCCCTTTCCTTCTCTCACACTCCAGTCATTTGTGGTCTCGTGCTTCCCTTTCACCTTCTAATGTGAGCAACAGGAGCAGAACCTCAAAGCTTTCAGGCTGAAGTCTAGCTCTGAAACAAGAACATTGAACCAAGAGCTCAGAGTTGATAGTCTCTATATTACAAAGGATTTGGGGGAACATGTTATTTAACTGTTGGATATGGTTGAAATCAGACTTCACAGATATGCTCATTAGCCAAAGACTTGGCAAATCCTCCCAAGATAATATGAGTCTCAGGTAATAGTTTTAAGATAGCACAATTCTGGATGGAAAACAGTGCTACAATTCACAGACCCAAAGGTAAATATTTAGGTTTTGTCACATATAAATAACAAGTGATAACAAGCACAAGCAAAGGACTTGGAAGTTCACTGTGTGAAAAACGCATGCTTTGGCAAAATCAGAGGTCTTTACTCTAGAATAAATTGTTTCACGTTTAAAAATAAATAATAGTGACAGACCATTCTAAACAGCAACAGAAATGCAAGTAAAGGATTTAGGATGAGCATTGATAAAATAACAAATAACAAATGTCTGTCAGTACAGCACAACTCTTTTTGTTTCTTTTGTAAGGCCTAGAACCATCCTCACATTTTCATAGAATCAGGGACAAATTTACATAAAAAGTTTACATTATATATTATACGTGTAGTAAAATAATTCAAGTATGTGTGGGCAAAGTACACCTTAGATTACCACGATGTAATGTAAAGAAATGTAGGCACAAAATTGGGCTACTTTGTAAGAGGATCAACAGATGATTGTTATAATTGAGACAAAACTTAAGTCAGTTATATTTGAAACCTGCTGGCTAAAATGCAATTTTCTGTTCTGTTTGCTACATGTATTATTCCTTTGCTTTTCCTCAAGAATGAGAACAAACATAAATCTGAGCAACATTTATATACCAAGGCAGAGGCTAAGACAGAGATTTATAGAATAAGTTGCCTCCTCTGAAGCAGAAAATACAGAGACCCAAAGGCAACCAAGGAAGGGGATATCACAACCTTGAGAAGTTTCAACTTACTTGTTTGCTTTTGCACTTTAAGTTTGAAGGCGATATATAAAGTAGTGCATGGTTAGGGGCTGCCAGTCTTGTGCGCCCTGAAAGAATACTCATATCCAGATAAAAAGGGAAAGAAATCTCAAAATCTCAAAAGTAGCCCAGTGTTAACAGCAAGTATATGCAAATGTATTTACACATGCAAGTACAAATGCAAAGACACACACACGGAAGGTGACAGTCCACTAGCTTATTCTGCATTAAGACTCAGAAATGCCCAGTTCAGCAGGTTCGATGATGTGCTTTGATTACTGTACAGCACAGGACCATGATCCTGTGGACATCACTTAGTAGGTTCAATGGCTGGGGTCACCAGTGAGAGATTCGTTATGCAAAAGGAGAAAGAGATCATCTAATTTGTGAATAGCCTGGTTTAGAGGAAAGAGCTCTACCTGAAGGAATCAACCTACCAGGCTGCATGTCCAGATATTTGCACTGCAGTGGCCAATGGGGCAAAAAGGCACAATTTGATCTCTCATCCCATCATGTTTCCATGGCTGTATGTGCCCGCAGCAGCAGTATTTTCTCTTTAAACATCTTCCTCCAGTCTGAGAATCCCACAGGCATCAACAGCCTCTGAAATCCCATTAGCTGCAAAGTCAGGAGCAGATCTCAGCCAGGTAGGCAGATGTCCTCAGTGAAAATACGTCAAGGATATGATCAAAGTCCCACCCAAGAAAGTAAACCTGAACAACACAATCTCATTTGCTCAGACCCAGAACAGCATAAACTGAGGAAAAACACAGATGGAGTTTTGCTTACGTAATGTCTGTTTGAGTTTTACATTTTAGATATTCTTTGTTTAAACAAGAAACTGGTATTTCTTGTGCTGGATAGATAATAAGGAATGTTCTCAAGTATGCTATTAGCAATTCTTATGTAAATAGAAGCTTTATTCAGGGATCAAAGTGAGTTATTGCACCTGAGGCTCAATGTGACATCCACTCTTGTTTCCAGCAGGCTGTGCTTCAGCTGTTGTGCATTGTGAACTAATCCCTGCTGCAGACAATTTTTGTATCTGTCCAAAAATGTGATTTATGAGATTTTGGAAGTGTGCTAAAAAGTGATTTATGAGATTTTGAAAAAGGTGATCTTACAGAATAGAATTTGCCAGCTGGAAGATTTGGTGGCTTTTAGCTTATATGTTCCATCTGAAATAAATTAGCCTCTTCATTCAGAATTTGTATAATATTTAAAAACATACAATGAATATTGCCACAGTGCAAGTGACAAGTACATATATAATCTGTTTTTACAGTTAGCATTCAGATTTAGGTACCATACACTATTGCAGTTAGTCTGTCATGTGTGTGTTTGTAAATGCAACGTGTTACTTGAATGCCAATGAAAATGTATATTCTGTAAACACATTACCGCAAACTCCAGAGCTTCATATAATGCTTAAAGGACATGATAGAGTCAATCTGAAGACTCAATATTCATAAAATATATTTTGAATGGTTTTCTGCCAGCATTTCATTTTCTGTCAGATATAGAATAATTGAATACTTCCACCTGAAGCTTCATTTCCCAAACTTGCATTCCTGCAAAACCGAAAACTTTAATAGCATCTGCAGGGGAGGGAATATGACTTCACCAGCAATTATTGTGTGCATTTTTCCTAGCTAGTTGCCAGATATTTTGATTGTACCAGTTACCTCATCCTACGACCAAAATCAATGCACTGATCAATTCAGCCCATAAGTATCATGCTACAAGGATTCTGTGTAATAGAGGATCTGAAAAGCAATTGTCTATGGCCCTTTTCTTTATGAAACCCACCAGAAAATGAATGTAGTTCTCTCATTGTGCTCCCTAGTTTCTTGGATTCTTCCCCACCCCCTCTAAAAAAATACATAGTGTTTGCAGTCATTCTTTTTTCCTTCAAATTTTTCCTCTTCTGAATCTTGGAGAAAAGTCCTTGGCCATGGTGTATTCAAACATTCATACTGAGCTTAGCATTTTTCTTGTGGATATTTTAAGAAGAGATGAGGGTCTGCTTTTTATAATGCTCAATCGAGAAAAATTTTCCTTAGGTTATTTTTGCTCATGGCAGTTCACAGGGTCCCTTACTTCAGAGAGGAGAAGAGGCTGGCATCACACATATATGATCCTCACTAGCAGGTGTTCAGGAATCATCCTATTGGGATCAGAAAGGCTGCAGTCAGATAACAGACTATCGTCACAGGATGTTTGGGAACACAGCAAGTAGAAAATGGGGACTTAACAACCTCTGAATCATACTGAAATGAAGAGCCATCAAGGCGCCTCCTGTCCTCAGCACATTCCTGAAGACTCTCTAACCAGTCAGATAGCACTTGGCAGGGAAGGCAGATGAGCAAATGAAGCTTCATACTTCCTGAAGAACAACATAGGGATGAAAACACAGACACTAAGCAATATGTAGTTATTGGCTTATTTTGGTATCAGTTTTATCCAAGCTAAAAATGAGAAGCACCTATCTATGAATATGATGGAGAGAGAAATGTTTGTAAGTGAGGCATTTATATGAGGAGCAGAATAAGGACGGGCAGCACAGAAGCTCTCGTGCCCTTAGTGGACCGAGGGAAAACGAAGTATGCATTATGAAACTAAGGTTGTACACAGAAGAATAAGGAGGTTTTACTCAAATTAAGCACCCATTCCAATGTCACTGTTTGTGGTATGACATTTAATCCTAGTAAGATGCTTACAAAATAAGACCAGTAATGATCACAGATAAAAAATGTCATATTAATGTTCTTTGTAATGTGTGGTACAAAGCTCTACCAATTCACACCTATGTCTGTAACATAGCACTTTTCTGGCTTCAGACTGCCTCTAGATAATGCATAGCATAGAAATATTAATCCATAAACCTTAAGGAAGAGACAGAGAAGGAGAAAAACAACACCCTATTCAACACAACACCGTGAAAAATGCGCAATGACAAGATACAAGGAAGGACAGTTTCGAAGTGAAGAGGCAAGCAACATTTTTACACTGAAGTGGCTCAGGAGAAGGGTCAGAGTTTTTGCTATATGACCCGTCCTTCCTGGTGCGTAAGCTGAATAGCCAAAGAAATTTTATCCTAAGTTCATGAGATACACTACAGCTTAACCTAAAACATAGTAAATACTAGTTAATACTAAGGGCAACAACAAGGATTTTTGTTAAGTTAATTAATTATAGTCTTAATGCTGTATTTAAGTTTTGTGTCTTTCTTCCATTACTGAAAAAAAAAAAATCAGATCTTACCATCAGAATGCAAAGATGCCTTAAGATATAAGCAGCTTCTTAACACCACTCTCAGGATATCCAGAGGTTACCAGGATATATCACCACAGACAGACATAGAGTAGGAGGGAACATGCCTGAGCTTCTGCTGCTGTGAGAGAATTTGTGATAGTTTGCTGTTCAGAAATAAATTTAAACTAGTGTTGAGTTTAACCATGTGCATATGCTAGACTTTTGTTATAAAACATATAGGTCTTTATAAAAGGCCTTGTTCTGACACAAAAAAGTTCTGCTTTTGCATACACAAAACAGATGTATGAAATGATTAGGACTTTTTTGCCAGAAGATTTCAACAAACTGGAATTGTAATTTTTCACCAGATAGTTTCACAGGAGAGAAGCTGCACATTTCCCAAATACTGTAATTAGACTGTGGCACATGTTAGAAGGCTACCATCTGACTTTCTGCACAAAAAGGTGCTTGTCTGTCTCTACCAGCCATATAGAAAGGCTCAGGTTCCTAAAGTCTGATGCAACAAATTTAGCCTTTGGTTAGTCTCAGGGCTCATGGCTGATGGTCTTTGGCTTGCAAACTGTTTGGGAATTATGATGTCTCCATTGCATAAGAAAGTAGCTCCAATTGCTTTTGTCACCATTTCATCCTGTAGCTTTGACAAATGGCTTGTATTTTTTCTAGTAGATGAAAGATCTAATTATACCAGTTGCAAAGTCTCCATTTATGAAGAACATTCATTATCTTCCATCTGAATTTTCTTAACTGATCTTTCTTGTACTTTAGTAATTAAAATGCCTTATTTAAAAGAATTAAGGAGCCTATTACGAGCTATTCCACCTGCAGGCAGTTATAAATCCCTCTTAATATGATGCTGTATGTTTCTAACATAACTGAGCACTTCCAAGGACCTATTAGCACTCTCCTAATTATCAGTATTGGGCCTCTTATGAATGCTGCAATAATTTTAGCACATAAATGAACTGTAGGCCAAAATCTGGAGGTAATTAGAGCATATAATGTAATACCAAACTTAGCCTTAATGAGAGAAATGGAAATACAGAGCTAACATGAGAAAAAGGGGAAAGTGCCTATCTTCTGCAGCATGGCATTGAATGGCCTCTCTCATTTGCTTACTTGTTTTTCCTGGTGTTTAAAATTAAAAAAATGAACTCAGACTAGTGAACACAAGTAGCTCTTTCATCAGTTTCGAAGTTAGCTTAATTTCTGTCAGTGCCAAAGTTTCTGTTTCTCTTGTGGATACATCAACTATTATAATTTTATTAAAATATTGTGAATCTGTGCTTGAAAAAGCAAAATCTCTGGACTGACATCCATCATCTTAATTAGTGTGTGGAGCCTGTTTTTACATCACCTGTCCTTGCCACATCTGTGTTCATAATATCCAAAGTCCAAGGCCTTTGGTTAAAGTTGAGCAGAATATCCAGTAATGGAAAATAGGGAACCTGATAAGTATCATTCATATCAAATATCTGGAAGATACAAATACATAAAAAGGCTGGAAAAAGAGAAATGTCTAAGATGGGACTTAGGAAAAGCCTAATTAAGATGACTATCAGCAAAGTCAATGATAATGTCTGTTAGCATATACAGTAGTCTCTTGAGGGAAATGCTGTAGAACCATCCTTGTGGATGACTAAAATTGTATGCAGCACAGCTCCGTATCAGCAGAGAGGTGGTTTGGGGAAGCGAACAATCTCTCTACTATCTCTAAAGTCCCCATTGGACTGTTAGAATGAAGAAAAAGTGTTGTCCAGCCTGAATGCCTGGGACCCTCACTGGTGATGTGTCCGTCCATCCCCACTTCCCTTTGACAGCAGATCCAAGGCTTTCTCCTCAGCAGCTCTCAGTAAAAAATCCAAATTATTTTTAAAATTCTACAATGTATGTTGATGTTTTGCAAAATTCAAGCTCAGCTATCCAGATAAGGGGCTCTTTGATACAAAACAGGGGGTGGTAGTGTTGGGTAGCATAGTCTTTCTGGTTAAGACCCACTTGGATGCCTCCACAGCAGTGCTTGACGCCCAGAGCTTGTGGCCAGGATCGGGCTGATAGAGCCTGGGTGTCTGAGCTGTCTCCATCTGCAGCTCCAAGTTAGTGGCGGGCTCCTGGAGGCAGCGCTCACTTGCACAGCCGAAGTTGGGTGTTTTTCTGTGTAGGAGTGCCTGAGATTCTCATCCTTGCACCCAGGGAGAAGTGAGATGCAAACTGCTAATCCTTCTAGAGAGGAGGGGTGTGACATGTGCTTGTGATGTGCCAGGGGAACATGGCAGCTATTATTCTAACAGAATCAAAACTGTTAACAGTATAATGAGGCTGATTATTTTAAGTGAGTTTTGTGGTTTGAAACCTGACACTTTTGACAGCTCGGGAAGGCACAAGCACCTGTTTATACATGGAAAGGAGAATGGGATTAGGCAAGGAGACACTGGAGCACAGGGACAGCAGCGATCTAAGTTTATCATCTCCTTGAGGAACAGAAACTTCGTTCTCATTTGAATATTGTTTCTTAGGTGAGACTGACAGCAGAGGACAAGTTTGACAACAACAGCATTGCATTTTGGGTGCGTGAATATTTGGTTTATATGAGGTCCAGCTGATCCCTGTCAGCTCAGATCAGAAAGGCTGTTCAGCTATCTGGTTCGGTGATCCTGACTCACATAGGGAATTTAGTAATTGTCTCCCAAAGTATTAACTTTCTACACTATGACACTGTTTTAGGTCAAACAGCTCAACATATTCAGCTGTGTGCTCCACTGAGGACTTGGTTTATAAGACAAGAGCTAGGAAATGTGGAGGCAGGAAGATGTACGAACCACACAAACAGTCACAAACATATGCTCATGGGGATCACATCCTGTGTTTCTCTCCTTTTCCAGGTTTCAAGCAGAGGTCATTTGCCACTTTTATTTTAAAAATAATTAAAAATTCAGGCCTACTTTGGCAACCTATCCATGTTGCAATTAATAGTTGGTCAACAACAAACAAATGTCAGCTGAATGTTCAGAGGAATCTCCACTGAAGGCAATGGAAAATAAACCTGTTCAGTGTGGATCAGGGCCAAAAATCACACTGTTTGGCCAGTTTCAACAATTTCTCTTGTCTGAAATAATATCATGTAAAACTGAGATGTGAAAGCCACAGCAGGAAAGTGATATTACGTGGTCAATAGAAGAGGAGTGAGCTGCAGGTCACCCCTCAGCTGCATGCCAGCCCCGAGCTCACCAGTGCCACAGTGGGTAGTGCTGCACGGTCACCACTGCACCATGGAGGGCTTCAGCCACACCAAGGCTAAATACCTGCGAGCAGGCCAAAGGAGCGTTAGAGGTGTTTATTGTCCTACCAAAATCGACGTGAGCCAAAAGCTACCTGATTTTTGCTGCCTGCACAAACCCACAAACAAATCATACACAGAGAAGCAAATACATTGTATTTTTTCAACAGAAGGTCTTTTTTTTTTTTTTTTTTTTTTTTTTTTTTTTAACTCTTGCCCCAGAACATTGACTTTTGAAATTAGTTGTGGCTGTGATTCAGGTGGGAACCCTTCTGTGAATGCCTAGCAATAAAGCCATAGACACTTCTGAGTCTTGGGGAAAAAAAAAAAAAAAAAAAAGTAAGCACTGCTAGAAGATCCAGAGCATAGGTGGAAGCTAGTTACTGTGACTGCGCAGTGAGAAATAGGAGGCACCAAATCATATTCAGTCATCTCTTTTTTTTTTCACTTAGCCAGCTTGAGAACTTCGCTAGTGTCAGCGAAGCAGAGGCAGGATATTCCCAGGCTGTGAGGGTGTGGAGATTTAGTGGAGGAAAGAAGTTGTTTGATAAACAGAATACCTCTTCTACAGCAGAAAATTGTGCTGTCTTGGAAAGTATTTGTGACATTTTTAAATTGAAGCGAACCATTTTTATGCAAGTGATTAATTATTGCTCCTCAAGCACCAAAAACTTGAAGCAAGTTTTGATTTAATTGTACAGACTATTTGTATCTGTAAGGACATTATTTGTTCCCAAGAAACTAAAATCTAAGGATAAGGCATACAAAAGAGGTAGTATTGTCCCTGCTTTATACACAGAAGTATAAAGCTTAGAGGAATTGCATGGTTTGCCCATGATCAAATAGGAATTTCTGGAAAAGCCAGAAGTATCTTAAATCCCTGGTCATGTTTTGTAAAATGTCACTGAAGAACTTAGTGAGTCTTTATTATTATTAGCACCTGTTCAGTATTTGTCTATCTGGTTAGCACTGAAACAGTTGTAGTCATGTTCCTACTTCTAACTTTTGATGTCTATAAAGACTGTAATTATCATCTTAAGAGTTCATTAGTCAACTGCAAACTGAATGTTTATAACATCATGCAAAAGGTTTTAACTGGTATCCAGATATAATGGCATACAAAAAATGTGTTCTTTCAGCCCTATTTTTCTTTTGATTTTGAATCATTGCTTCTCTTCTGGCCTATGTGAAATGCCTTGGCTGACTCAGGCCAGACTCCTTATTAGTTATCTTTGTTAATCAGTCTGTCTCCCATCTATTCCTTGTGTCAAGCAGAGAGCTGTGTGTAGCAACCTACCAGAGAGATCACAATTTCCTTCATTCATGGAATGATAGTCTTTTTAATAAAGCAGTAGTGTGATATGCTTAGTTAAGTTAAATTAATTTTAAAAATTAAATTAAATCAAATTAAGTTAAATTAACTTTAATGAGTTTCCTTAATTTTTCTTAGACCAAATCCATTAACAGACCCTGGCAATAAAAAGAATTAAAAAAGGAGGATATAACGAACAGTTGCAGTTCCAGGGAAACAAACTGATTAAGTCAAATGCTTTTAGTGAAAGAAAAAGAAGAGAAACAAGATGTTTGAATGTTTTGACATTATATTGCAAAATCATATTTCAGTTTATTATTTGCCTCCACTTAAACGGAGTTAAACATCCTCCTAATAAAATCCTCCTAGTGTAAACACAAAAATAAATGAACTGAAGGGTAGTTTGCTCTTGTTTTGCTGGAAGAAAAGTATAAAACGTATCAATTTTATGTTAGTTCAAATCAGAATTTCTTCCTGTCTGTCATTACAGTCACATGTCCAATGTGCATTATTTGTACACTTCTACTTTTGGGATGAGGACATCCCTCATGTAGCTCCAATGAGTTCCCTAGAACTGTACCAGGAATGCCATTGACCCATGTCTAATTGAGACAGCCTAAGAACATGTCCTCAGACTGCAATTAATTAAAGCAAGTAAACGCCAAAGTTGGTCTGTAAGAGTGACAGAAACAAATGTATTGATAGTTGCTTTCTTTGTTTTTCATGACTTGGCAAATATAAAGAAAGTTTTGTTTTGTTTTTTTTCCTGTAGTATGTTTCTCTCACTCAAATGCTTTGGTTATGAGCAAACCATCTGCTAATTTTATTACTGAAGATGCATGTAAAAGTCTTAAAAGATGTACTAGAGGCTGGATTATGTGGGCTGGAGACAGCTGTTTTAAAAACCTCTAACTGAAATTTAGTAAAGAATGGTAAGTGCTTTCTTCCAGCTCAAAGGTCTGAACAGCATTATTTGATTTAAAGACAATTAAGATATTCAGCATAATTGCTCAAGAATGGAAAAAAAATAAACACTTGTCAAGAGATAGAGACAAATTTGTATTTACATTTTACTAGAAAGAACTTTAAAATCAACATTGCTGTCAGATCCATCTAAATAATTTAGCAATCCAAATGTTTTCCTGAGATCTGGATGTTCACATTCAGCTGCAATGGGAAAACTGCACTTGATATTTGTGTGCATTTTACCCATATTTCCCAAAGGACTGCATCATCTGTACAGGAGGAATGGTCCATGGATAATTACTCCTGTTTATTTTTAAAAATCTATTCAAATAATAAGTCTATGACAGGCCAGCTATGCCTTTAAATTTGGCTAGAGCATTTTAGGAATTTTGAAATGTCTTCTGTTTGGGGAAAGACTGACATTGACCAGATCCACTGTCCAGGTGGGTTTTATGCAGAAATAACAGACGATCCTTCCCCAAGATCAGAATAAAAGACACTGGTCAGGTGAAGGCAAAGGAAGTTCCCTGCTTTGAGACTTGCTGCTGAGTGCACATCTCATTTTCTGCACCTCACTGCTGCATTTGGTGGCCCTGGCCACGAGGTGGGCAGACAGGTACTGACCTGTTTGGTGGGCTGCTTCTCTGCCAGAGCTCCAGTAGGTGGTTTAGTGAATCATCTACCCCAACTCCTTTAATCAGATAGTCATGCCATATCTTTAGGGGCTCTCCAGCTGGTCAGCTTACAATGAAGAGAAATGGTCATAGGAGGGGAGGATAGAGACACTCGTCTGCTGTCCAAACTCAGCTCCCAAACAGAGCAGAAGCAGCTGTAGCGATGGCTTCCCCACCACCGTGCCTTGGCTCATCTGGCTTAAATTCTGCTCCCTCCAGCCCGCTGGAGCCTGTAACCATTCCCTTGAGAGCACACGAGAGGGAAACACAGAGCGTGTCTCAGAGGAATTGGAGGAATATACCTGAAATTTGAGGGAATTCGCTTGGAGCAGTTCTTGTTGTATTTTTTCCCAGTTTACACACTCTTTTTAAATTCATTGGTGTCCCATCTATTTAGAAAAGAAATTCTCTCTGAATTTGCCACTAAGTAGAAAAAGCAGATCACGGGGTAGCCACGGCTGAGTGATGAGACCTACCTGTAGTGCGCTTACCTTTGGCAACATGCTGGTCTGCTCCGGGTCGAAGGAGGTTAATCAGACACAGCATGAGGATGATGTAATGTTAACTTATATCTTACTGTTAGGAAACCTTGCAAGTGTCTTGCTCATCTCAGAAACAAGAAAAAATGAAAAACCTGCAAAGAAACAACAGGAGCTATTCATCCTAGAAGTGTTAGATATATTGCCAGTTTTGCCGCGTGGAATATGAAATCAATTTAAGTTGTTCTGCAGTGTTGACACATATCAACAAAAAGACAGAATGAGTTTGTAATTTACTGCTCACTTTTTGCCCCAGGGATTGTGTTCTGTTGGTGGGATGGGTGTTCCTAACTTGCAATAATGATTTTTTTTTACTGATGGCCAAATATGGAAGTTCAATTTAGTGGCTGCAAGCATGAGTCATTCAACATGAAGAATAGTTACCAGAAGCTTTTAATTCATGGAGTCTACAAACTTTTAGTTATGAAAGAAGGACAACTCATCGCTGACCTTTTAAAAATTAAACATGTGGCTATATTAAAATCAAATACATTTAATTTTGATTACATATGTGTTCATTTTTCAACAGAATATGGAAATGAAACAGCATATTTTGATGTTTTGTGTATTTCAGATTTTAAAAAACACATTTTTTGGGCTCTTTCAAAATGAAAAATGTCACAGACTAAAATAACAAATTCCAGGGATTCTTGGTTTCTGATGCTTTTCTCAACTTTCTGATTGTTTCCTAAGATTTCTCAGTTTTCCAAAAAGTCAAAAGCATCTTTTCAGGGAGAAAATAGCACTGCTATATTTACCTTTAGCTCCTGCAGTCCTAGAAGGCTCTCTTACGCTGCAGGTGCTTTCCTGCCGTTCTGAAACACATTCTCAAAGTTTATTCATGGCCCAGCTGTGATTCAGAATGGTCTGCGTGATCTCTCTTGGGTTCCTCATCATAGACATGGTTATATCATGATACTAGCCAGAAATCATGCTGCATTTACTATGTCTCTACCATCTACAATCCTTTACTGTGGATTAGTGACTGCCAGAAAATACAGAATTAAAAGGCTATTTTCTTCCTGTTCCTGAAACAGAATAAAGTAAGCAGATGCTTCACTGTCTAGAGTAACTAACAAACACAGTCATCTTAAGCTGTTTTCTCTCTCCCCCTCTCTCTTATAGTGCATTTATGAATTATGTTGCTCACATTTATAATTACGAGGCTGAACAGATGGTGGAAGGCTTATTTCAGAATGGCGTGTTCATTAAAATAACCTACTCTGGTCTGCCAAGTGATTGTTAGCTGTAATCCCAATTTGGTGTAGAAGAGGGTTATTTATTCTTTCTCTCTATATAAGTCCATCTAAAAGAAATGGAGCTTTGAAATGGACACTGTTGGGTGTGAAGTCACAAAAAGGATGCTGTACCTATTCCAGACGGGAAGGATCCGCAGCTGTGCCAGTCCCTTGAGAAAAAATGCAGGGAAAAAGAAAGTTTGGACTAGCACGATTTCAAACTTTAAGAGAGATTTCAGTTTTTTTATTCATTTGGGAGCTAAATTCCACTAAAATGTGGTTCCAGGTGGCTAAGATTTATACTCAGAATCTTTCTGTGGCGTATCTGCACGAGGTAGCTGAGTTCAGTAATGGTAGTTTCCATTATTAAAGATGGGATCCTCTGCTCAGGCAAGACCTAAATATCCCGTTTATGACATCTTGCTGCCTTTCACATCTACATGGCAACATTTTATCTCCCTCCAGTCACACTGACTGTCTCCTGGGTGCCTCTGGGAATAACAAGAGGTTTCATGATAAAATTGGGAGTGGTCATCCACCCCTTTGCCTTCATTCTTAGAAAGCTAATTCTACCAGCTTCACTTTACCAGTTTCATCATCTTGCAAGGTGCGTGATAGATATGCAGACGAATCTTTGCGCTTCAACATTATTAATGATGCATTTTATTTTTGAGATCTCTTGCCACACTTTTTTCACATCTGGATATCAGGATCTGTTCTGAACACAGATGATAGTAGAGATTTAGTTTCAATGCTTCTTTCTTGAGAACAAAGCTTTGGAGAAACAGTTCCTCAACTGAAGTGGCACTTCGTAGGAATCAGTTTGGGGCCACTCAGCTGGCATGGTGGATAGCTGCAGCCATGTGAGAGGCTAGAGAAAGGACCTGTCTCCCAGTGCCATAATTCCTTCTTGTATTGAGAGCATTTCTATCTGGTCTTTTGCCCTGCATCCTGTCTTGCAACCACCATTGCAGCCTTCAAAGGTGCAAACTGCCCATGCAAAGACTGTTACTGAGGGGTTTCTGGGTTCTTAGTTACAAATGAGGAAATACATTTATTGTGAAATAGTTTGTTTCATTTCATTTAATATTTCATTTAAAGTGCAGGCAATTAACAACTAGAAAAAGGAGGAAATCCGAGAGACAGGTAATTGAGTGCTCACTCATATGGAATTGCCAGTAACACACTGGCTAGTCACCTTGACAAAAGGCAGAAAAAGGTCTGAACATGAATTTGAATCTGCTTTTTTTTTCCATCATGAGAAGCTGCAGATCTGCTCCAGACTAAAAAAAGGGGAAAATATTTGCAACTGTGAAAACTTTTGAACAATGGGAAAAGCATTTTCTGCATCACTCTGATTTTAGCTTGAAACTCATTATTTTTGACCTAGCAAGTAAGCCTTTATATTAGCATGTTTCTCTAATGTTCTGTTCTCCCTTAAACGTCCACTGCAATCTTCTGTTAAACTTCCTAGTTGTAAACTAAATTGGTCTATATATTTTTTCAGGGCACACATTGTCTTTTAGTGGAGCTAGCCAGTGCTCAGCTCAACAGGATTTCTGTTTTGATTTGGGAGAGATGTTCAGCGTTTGCGCACAGCTGAGTCTTTATTGATCCTGTGAGTCTGTAGCTCTTCAAAAATTTTTCCATGACTTCTTTAGTGTTGGGATAATTTTTGGTTTACCAGCGATGCAAAAACAGGATGAAAATCTCATGCAAGCTCAAATCAGTCCAATTAAAAATTAATCCTTCTGAGTGCAATGAAACATTTTGCTTCATCAGTGCTACAGGATGTATTTTGGTTTTGTTGAAATTTAATACTAGATTTAATTTGAAATATTTAATTTAAATGTAGGCAATTGACAAAATAATATTAATAAAGGATATTTCCCAACAAAGACAAACTGAAATATCTTTAAAATAATATTTTACTTCTTGACATATTTATAGAATTATTGCTTTTATATATATATATATATATGTATATGTATATATATTTTAAAAGGCAGACTCAGAGAAGCTGGCACAAATTCAGGAAACCTTTCAGTCCCCAGAATTGGCACATTTATTCCTTTTCTTGCCAAAAAGTTAGGAACTTATCTCAAATTATTGAGCAATTCAGTTAACAGTGAGCCGCTTCCCCTGGCTCTGCTGTGCCTGAGTTTTCTCCATCAGTCCCGTAGGGAGGCAGTAATGAAGTGCTGGCAACAGAACCTGAATCCCTGCAAAGGGCTGTCTAAGGACCACGGTTTTGTTTCAGGTAGGGGTCACTTTGCTGAGCTGCGTCGGTGCGACTGGGGTCGGTAGGAGGCTCTCGCAGGCTGACGCGTCTGTAACCCCGAGAGCAGCAGCCAGGGCAGCGCGCGCGCTGCGGGCTTCCAGCGCCCTACTGCGAGCTGCTAGGAGCAATGCTTATTTCACGAACCTGAAGCGAGGTTTTATCTCCCGTTCTTGCATTACGAGGGAGAACTTAAAAACGCAGTGGCGGAGGTGCTCCCAGGCCCTGGCCCGGCTACCTGGGGCAGCACCGAGCTTGCCAGGCGACACGGCCCGAGCCGGCAAGGGAAGGGCTCGAGCCGAGCCAGCCGCCTCCCTGCGTTTGGGTGTTGCCGCTCAAGGAGTCGTTTGGCTCATCCTGGACTACAGCACAAGCGAGATCCAGCAAGTAGACGGGTGATGAGTGGAAAACTTGTGTCCCCACTGAAGTCCTGAGTTATCGTGGCAGGACAGATACGATCTTAGAAGTATATAAGATGTATGTACCCATCCACTTCCTTCTGCAGTAACATTAAACTGTGCGGGTGTGTGCATGTACAACCTCTTCTCTACCTGGTGATAAGGTTTCCTTTGCTTTCCAGGGTCTCCAGCAGAGTTCAAAGCAGAGTTCAGGTGGCAAGGGCTCCAGGGAACAGAATTAATAATCCCCAAACCAACCACACAAAAACAAATCCTTTCTAGTCCAGGGACAGCTGCAAAAAAAGCTCAGTCTCCAGTGACTGTCAGGACAACAGGAACCACCTCTGCCAATTCAGAGCAGAAGGAGTTAATGTAAGCAGGTGGGTTGGGAAAGGATTGCTAAACAAAGAGCAAAGACAGTTGCACTATCTACCATGGGTTTACGATGCCTCTAGATTTCTCCATTAATCTACCTTCAGCCCTGCTGAAAGCTTTGCTGTGCTTGGACGGTGGTCAGCATTTATTTTTTTATTTTTCCTCTGCTATTATTATGAACCTCTAGGTAAAATTATTTTTCCTCATCAAGATTAAAAGGACAGAAACTGCTGAGAGGCAGCACTAAGCCCAATGCTTAATCAAAGGCTTGGAAAGTGTGGAAGATGGCTGCTGCACCGGTCTTTCTTTTAGTCCATTAGTGAATCAGCTCTAGCTAGGCAGGGCTGCCTTTGCTCTGTTCATTGGTTTGTTTGTTTTCAATAATATCTACTAATGTGAATCAAACCCTTGCAGATTTTTTGTATGTGAGAGGGGCCCTCTGCCCTTTGCAGTAGCCACTGGGATTAACTATCTGTAGGATTATAAACTTGAGTTTGCAGAGAGCTTAGAGAACAAGGATGGATACGAGCGCTCAGAGGAAGGCTATGATTAAAAAACAGGGAAGTAGTTTGTGGCTGCTTTACTGTGTTTCCACTGGGATAAAATGGCTGCAGAACTGCAGCTCTGCTTCCCAGGCAGCTCTGCTGGCGTCAGGAAGCCCTGGGAAGCCAAGCTGCAGTACACACAGGCAGAAACGGAGCAGGTGGCTCTGAGCTCTGACAGAGGGGTGGCACAAACTTGTCATCAGGTTATTGTTTCCCCTACTCCTGGGCTCTACCCAGCATGAGGAAAAGGATGCAGTTAGCCTTTGTGTTCAAAACAAGGAGCCCTGACCCAAAATTGCACTTTGTTTTGCCTTCTTGTCTTCATTCTCCTGGTTAACATACTGCCAGCTTCATCATGTCGCTGTAACAGTTTTCCAAGTGGGTTTCTCCCAGGCAGCGAATCCAATCTTTGCTTCTCATGATTTGGCAGGCACAGGCATGATTGGGGGACCCTCCAAATGGCAACAGAGCCTAGCTCCAGGGCTTTGCTCATCAGGAGAGGGCTGAGCAGGACCTCAGACTTGATGGAAATGATAACTGTTTTGTATTACAGCTAGGGAAGTCAAAGACCAGCAATTTTTTGGCTTTTCTTCCTTAATGATTTGTACAAGTCAGTACAGGGGATAGATCGGCAGGGAGCTAAAGTGAGACAATTACAAACTGCCATTGGTGTTTTCCCATCCCATTCGTGTTTTCTCCCCAGCTCTTGCTGAATTCCCAGCATAATGCTGGAGCTTCTTGTTCTGGTCGTGGGCCTGAGGGTAAAACCACACAGCTCCCCTCTGCTGTGCTCAGAGCTAATCCAACCTGTTAATTGCAGAGTCCATTGGACTATCAGAAACAGCATGAGATACAGCAGCAATTATCTCCAAGCTGGTCATCATCACAATTAAAGTACCATTTGGCAAGTATGTGAATAGCCTGCAGCAGGGTCCCTTCCTAGGTAGCAGTGCCTTTTCTTTATGGGGCTTTATTGCTGGGATGGTGTCATGTTCAGAGTAAAGCTGTAACATGAAGTGACAGCAGCATTCCTCTCCCAGGCCTGGGAGGAGTCAAATGCAGAGGGCAGGATGCTATTTGTAATGGAGCTGGGTAGCCTAAAATGTTCCCATTGAAGAAATTCATTGTAGGTATGAGAGCTGAGCAACTAATTTGCTGTAGATAATTTATTTAATGCATTTAAGCCTTTTTTTTAGCTCACATTATTATGACTTCCTCAGATGTACCCATTACTCAAACCTACTTGACAAATATCTCTTGAAACACTTAGCCACACATTCAGAGTCCAAGTATGGTTTTCTGCTTGCAATTGGTAAAACAAATCCTGCAGTGCTTGGCTTCTCAGCTGGGAGTGAGCTGAAGCCCACCACGTGTGCACTAGTGTTCATGAGGTAAAACTCACTTTGGAGCTTGCTTCCTGTAGATATTGATGCCTGAAAAATTAACTGTATTTGAAAAGAGCAGATCAGTTAAGACAGTGATATGAAAAAAGCAAGACTTTTATAATCCTGTTCTTTATCTGACACTGAACTGGTTCCATGTTACTGACAGCTAGCTTTGAACCTTTGTTTGAAGGGAGGAACTACAGAACACGAAAACAAATCACTGCAACACAAAATCCCACCGGTGGAGGACTCCTTTAACAGTTTCCTGGAGATCTTAGTAAGAATCTTGGAAATCATGTGCCCATGCATGGTCATCACACCCTCAGCGTAGGTTTCACACCCAGATACATATGCTCTTTCCTCCTCTCCCATCAGTCCTCTTTCCCCACAGGTAAACAGCTCGAAGTGTTGTGCTAACTGCTAGAGGCTTCAGACAAATGCTTTCTGCCATGAGAGATTCTGGGACATCTTCTGGACTTCTCTTTAGCTTACGCGCATCTTTGTAACAAATGCACCACCTGCTAAATTGCTATCTTGCACAACTGTTCTCTGATTACTACAAAAGAAGAAGAAAGGTCTGACTGGATGTCCTCTATGAAATCAGCTTTCAGTGTCTGTTTGTTCTGCTTCTGAGCAAGCTGTGAGTTGCTCTGACGCATGTCTGCGTTGTTCTCCGAGCAAGGAGCCTTCAGGATTTCATCCTCTGTATTGCCATTTGTAGCAGGGATACTGTCTTGCTCTAGGTTTCCTTGGTGGATCACCTCACAAAACATGCCATGTCTCACTTGGTATATAAAATTAATATTACCATATGATTTGTATGCTTCATAGTCATCTGCTCGTAGTGTCTGTTCAGTGTTGGATGCAAAATGTCTTTTATTGTTTCTTATATCAAGTCTGTATCTTGCTGGTAGAACTATTGTGCATTTTTACAAAGTTTTATGATCATTATTTAAAGTGATGGAGTGTTGAAGTAAGATGTTTCAATGGATGTATCTGCACATAATGATCTGTATTAAGATGACCAAGCCTGACAAGGTTGAAAAACAGTGTTTAGTATGTTGGAAAGTAAATTTCCCCAGGAATATTCACTCGGATAAACACAGATGGGCAATGCAATTTATATGCTAGCTTTTCTTTTCAGTCCGTGGTCTACTGGAACTAGTAGATAGATCATTTGTAGGTTATTCAGATCATCTGCTTCAGATACTTCAGTTGCATTGTATAAGCACCTTATTTTAGGATCCTGAGTGTCAAGTGTACTCAGCAGGGAGAGAACCAGTTAAAACTCCAAGTAAAATAATGTCAAAGTATCAATCTTTGAATATATATATATATATATATATATATATATGAGAATTTCCTGATCTTTTTTCTAATGATTATACAAACATATCCTAAGGTTCAAGCTACTACTCGCCTCTCTGCTAACAGCAGAAGAACTCATACAGTCTTTTATTTTCTTAGGCTTTTTTAAAAATCTTTATTGGGATGCAGATATTTCAAGTATGTGTTGGATGTTTGGTATGTAGGGAAATAATATAGCTAAGTCCATGTAAGATTCAGGAGAGCACACAGACCTTATTTTCTTACATGATTTCTCTGAGGTGTATTTGAACTAAGGAGAAGTATGTTGTTCCAGTTACTTCTGCAGCTTGCTATTTCTGGACCTGGTGGAAAGATAGGCAAAATAGTCTGACTCCAGATAGCTGGAATTTTGCCTATCATCTTAGACCTGCTTATTCCTACTAAGCGTTGCACACCACTTTGTAGCACACAGCAAAGCTGGGTGTCATCAGCAAGCTAAATCAACAGTTCTCTTCAGAAAGCCATACTGAAACAGGCAGCAGGAAATGAGCTGGTAGATGAGGCACAGGATAAGAGCTAATGTGGAATTCATTATAACTGAATTCTGCTTTTCCATTTATGACCCAAAGCCAGGAAAAAATCAGAAAGGTATATACATGCCATGATACCTCCACAGGATATTAAACCTGGAGAACACTGATCTGAGAAGAAATACAGGTATTGGCACTAAACCCTGCTCTAACATAGACAGTGACTACTTTTTAGTAAGTGAAAATGTCCTGAAATGTTCGTCCTGGTCTCATGATAATTAGCATTCATTTTGCAAGCTGGTCTCAAATGATTCTCTAAATGCTTGCATTGAAGACATTAATTGAATTGTTCAGCTTAGTCCACCCATAGATGACCAGTGTTTCTTAATTCATTGAGCTGGTTTCCTGTCTGGTTACCAGCTGCACCTTAGATAAATGAAAACCAGCAGGTTCTTGTTTTTCAGAGATTGTCTTGAATCAATCAAATTGAGTATTTGTTTTCCTGTCATGGACCAAACTACATTTTGATTAATGTAGAATCTGGATATTTGGAACCTTCTTAAGATGTAAATCTGGGTTTTCAAGAACTCACTTGAGATAAGCCTGACCTTTTAACTGTCACTAATTAATCTTTATTTATGTTTTTCCACTGCCAGGTACACTGTTTTACATAATGGGCATCATCAGGAACTTGAGAAGCTTCCCATCCACAATGACCCAGAATCCCAAGAGTCCTGTTTCTAGTGAAGATCCTAGAAGAGGAATGGCCCAGCTTAAGGAACAGATTCTTTTCAGGATCCCTAAAGGATTTCGGGACAGCAGGACTTTGAAACTCTAAAACTTTAATTAAAACTCGTTCATTTGCATTTTCATGGTGCCTCCTGCTCTGACTTCGTATGAATGCCTAACCTCATGCATGTGTAGATTGATGGGAGCACAGGAAGGTATATGATGAGCAGAATGGCTGAGGAGACATTTCTGTATCTGCAATGACATCTGGAGTATATTACTGCATCAAAGTTTTGCTCTGGGTTCTTCACGACGGAGCTGATTTCTGTCAATGTAAAGAAACAACACAAGCCACCACAGGGACTCCTGTTACTTCTTTCTAACTGCTGTCTTTGTACAATTCACCTCTTTGTCCTGTGACACGGGTATCATGACCTTTACAATTTCAAGTCCTGGCTTGAAGCCCTAACATTAAATGAAAGTAAATGCCTGTTTTATCTGCTCAAGGTCCTACTCACCTGTGGCTGGATGTTGTCAGGAGAGAAATAGCACTACGTTTAAATAATAAAGATGAAATATTTGCCCTTTTGATTAGCAGTACTACTGTTAGCTACACACTGACTCACCCTATCCTGCAGAGCTTGCTTTGTAAATGCTTTTATTTTCTTTTCTGGTCAAGTTCATTGGTGGAAGTTCATTGGCCTGAAGAGCTGAAGTGTGGCATACGGAGGCATTTCACAGCTAACAGAGACTAAGAAGGCCCAGCAAGTACTGCTTCAGCTCCAGCCTAATTGCTAGAAGACAGTGGCCATCCTCTGCCATTTGCAGGCCAGTGGACTGGATGCAGCCCTCAAACCCCAGGCAACCTGCCAGTACAATCCTCATCTGAGCAAACTTTGGGCATTCTTATTGAGAAGAAAGGTTGGTCAAGAGACAGGGTCAGTCTGTAATAGTTCACTAAGTGCCATCTTGAAAAACATATCATCTAAAAAGCTTTTCTAGCTACATCAGGAAGACAGACTCCCATTTATGTTTTCCATCTTTATATTTGTTTCTGTTCTCTTCCAACTCTGAGGCAAGAAGTTTCAAAACTTTCAAATATCACTGTACGCACCTGTTTGTAAAAATCTCAGTCTCTAGCTGCTTCCTGCATGTAGATGTTGCTATGTTTCTTGTGAGCATCTTCCATCTTTGCATGCTAGTGGTAAACAAGGCTGTAGACTTAGCAACAGCGGGAGAACTATTTTCACACAGTGGGAAATATGCAGGATCAAAACTATAAATCTCTACCCTTTACAGATGAAGATCTAATCCAGAGATGCCACCCTGAGCCTAAAAAACAAAATTGTACTTTGTTACATTGTGTAATCATGTACAGGTATTTTTAATATAAAGAAAAGTGACATTATTTATTTTTTTTTAATCAGGAATGTGCATTTTTTTCTTTGAAAGCTTCTAGACCCAGGAGCTTAACATATATATATATATATTATTTAGTAATGTTTCTGTTGCTATGTGACAGGTATTTACTGTAAACAAACAAAAAAAACAAACAAATCCTGTTTTGAACAAACAAAAATGTTGCTCAGTATGAAAGTTTTGTGCATGATAAGAATTTCCCTGCAGCGGTGTCTGACTTCTTTAAAATATTCCTTCGACCCAGGATAGAGTCATCGATAAGGCTTCTTAACCTTCTCCTTCAGGATTCAGAAGAACACTGGACAGAAACAGCTCTAATTAGAGGGAGTCAGGCACTTATTAATGTACAAAATCCCCAGCAGTCAGAAAGAGACAAAGAACTGATGTTTGAGAACATAGGTGGAAAGAATACAAGTTTTTCTAAAAGAGAGGGTGAGATAAAGAGTTTGAGGCAATTCTTGGTTCATCAATATGGTCTTACAGAGTTGTGTTTCCAGAAAAACTCAGTATTAGTTCAACTCTACGGTTACTACTAAAACAGACGTCAGTGGGTGAAAAAAAATAGGACATTGTTGAGAGCTTTGGAAAAAATGCATCCAAGGCTTCATCAGTTGTATGATTTACACCTCTGTAGAATTGCTCATGTGGATTTTGTCTGGATTTGGGTATGCAAGACTACAAAACAGGTTGTCTTGGTTTCATCACAAGCATCAAACTTCTTAAAGAAAATCCTCAAAAGGCTTTTCTCTGTCCCCATTAAAAGGCATCAAAATGTTGGTGAAGATTTCTGAGAGTAATGTACAACCAGCAGCATGGGGACACAATAGTAATGATATTCGTTTGGTTTTCATTGTTGTTCTTGAAGTGTTGGGGGGGGGTCCTATATTTTAATGTGCTTTAGTAATATATCTCTTCTTAATTTAAAATGAACTTCTCAACATTGAATTTTATTCATGAGAGATGTCTGGAAGGCTCTGTCCAAGGGATCCTTAGCTCACCAGCCAAAATGGTCTGTTGCTCTCATACAAAAAAGGATCCAGTTCCAAAACCATATTTGCGAATGTTGATGTTCTGTGTTGTCTCTGGCTAATGACTGGTCAGCCCCAATTGATCTGTCACGAGCAATCTAGCAGCTACTGCTTTGTAAGTCAATAATTGCAGCAATGCTTCTGTGAACCCAGCAAATGATATTGTCCATCTATCAATAAATTGATATTTCTATAGAAAAGAAGCTGTCTCATGGAAAGAACCAGCACTCAGTTTCCTTCCTTCTCTAATGGTAGCCGCTTCAGTAGCCTCTAAGTTCACCTTCGCATTGACCATTCTGGCTAGTGGTTTTGGAGTCTCTGCCTGTGCCGAATAAGGTGTGATGTATTGGCTGTTTCTAAAAATAAAAATTCTTCTATGTAAATTAAACTCCAGCTCATGCTCATTTCTTGTGTGGTTTTCACTCAAAACATAAAATTCTACCATTTTTGCAGGCAGAACATTATGCCTGCTTTGCAATACACCCAAATAGCTATTACAGCAAGGGAGAATCTGGTCACAGTGCTTTGAAAAAACTGAATGAATCTTGGGTTACCATAAAATGTCCTAATGGTTCTTCACCTGCCAGAACAATCCTGCCTCCTACACCAAGTGTTCCAGCACCTCCTTCTTTTGCCTCATATTTCTTAGACTGTTACTGAGCCCTCTTTCTCCTTGCCTGGGCTGTGTCCACCTCACCTCTCACTTTATCTTATACTGACATTTCATTGGTATTAGCTGGTCTCTCAAGACAGGCATTATTTGTGAATGAGGAGTCAGATAAAATTTTGTGTTGCTCTGTCTGCTTCTCTGAGTATACCAGTGGATTTGACTGAAAAAAGAGGTTCCTTTCTTCCCTGCTTTTCCTCTCTTTCCCCATCTGTCACAGAACCACTCTAACTAGTAACTGTTCTATTTCCTTACATAAATATACCAGCACTCATCAGCAAATTATTGCACTGCCACATTTATATTCTAGTAACATTATACTTTCTTTGCATGCAGTAAATCTCAGGAGCGTTAAGCTTTATGTTTACTGTAGCTGTTTTCTTGGATTACAACTGATTACACTTTTTCCTGGTCAGAGATAAAGTGCTAGCAGAACAGCTACCTAACAAGAAATTGGCTGGCTAGGTCTTTGCCAAACCATCTTCAGAAGGCTGATCTGTCAACACAGTCGTATTTGTGTATTTCCATATTTTTCTAGGCTCCAGAGGAAATATTCTGAGATCTTGCATGATATTTGTTAGCAGAGTCTATGCCTAGACATGCAGATCCAAAGACTCGCTGAAGTTACTTGTGATGAAAGCTGGAAACAGAGGAAGAGATTAACTACTTCCAGAGGTAGATTGAAAACCTAGTCTAACGCTAAACCTGTGGGCCAATTTCCTTTAAGTGGGCCTTAGACAGTGTAAGGGTGCATAGTATCAGGCAAAAAGCCATCTTTTCTTCTGAGGAGCCTTCCACATCTCTGATATCCTGTTTACTTGGAGAGAAACTAAGTCAGAGTCATCCTGTAAGTGAAATTCAGAGGCATAATACGTCACCAACAGGAAGCTGTGTTCACAAAACAGAAGCTCCAAGGAAGAGTGCAGAAGAGGCCATACACTTTAATTAGCTGATTATCAAGACTGTCTAGAGGGATGTGAAGCAATAACTGGATGATACATACTCTGTAAATGTCAGTGCTTGAGGCAGTCAGCAGCTGTGTTCCTTAGCGAGATGCAGGAAGATATGGCTGCAGCCCAAGTGTACAAGCAGGTCATGCTCGTAAACACCATGCAGAGAGATGAATCCTTATGGGAAAATGTCCCTTCTACATTTATCCTTCACAGTTCTTTCAACACTGAATATATTTTCAGTTTTCAGTCTTGGAGAGGGCAATGAATTAGAAATAAAGGAGAAATAGTATCTTGGCAGAACAATTAGAAAAACACTTTCAATAAATTCTCAAAATCTTTTTCATTCAGTTCAGAGGTCTAGAATGTGACCTCCTTCTACTGCAGAATCTGATGCCTGTCTAAGCACAAAATAAACGAAAACATTTACAAAAGTGGCTTAAAAATGAAGGCAATAGCTTCCATTCCTGTTCACTGCAGGACATTGCCTTTTTGTCTACACTCCAGTTGTCGTGTATTAGCACAGCTGAAAATGGGCTCACAAAGGAAGCAGAAAGACTGACTGTGATGGAGCTGAAGGGTGTTTGTAGAGATGTGTGGGAAGCCTTACTCACTTCTTGCCCACATAGTGCAAGCTAGCTTCAGCCTACATTTTCCACACGCAGCTTGTTTGAAGACAATGTCCTCAAATCGCAATACGCTCTTGTGTATACCTGAAAGGGAAACAGTGTACGTGGTGCACACATGCAGAGGACTGGTGTGGAAAAAACAAATTCAACAAACTGAAAACCCGTTTCTTACTGCCCTGCTCTCCATGTACTGTTTTCTAGTCAGAAGCAGAAATTCTTAGCTTATCAAACACAGGCAGAAAACTGCATGCATACAACTACTGTTTGCCTACAGAGATAGTCATGCTAATAAGCTTCATTTATTCCTATTATAATTCTAAACAGTAATAATGAAGACAATTCACTTGCAACCATAGGAGCCCACATCTCAGCCTAACATGCCAAGCTGACTTCTTCAGGTATCAAGGATCACTCTGATGCTGGTCCAGTTTACAAAGCAACTGCAATTGAAGACAACTCATGTGAGCAATGAAAGCCGTTACTAGGCTTTGACTTTAAGCACCTTTACCTTGACTCTGAGCAGTGGGAGTCCCTGGCTTCAGAGTCTCCTTCTCCTTCTGCAAACTCCAGTCCTTCATGAGTCTCTGTTGGAAAAAAGGACACTTCAGGGAGAACGTATGTTAGAGGCATGTGAGGTAACCACTCAAAATTTGAATACAAGCCAGAGCTGAGAGGGCTAATTGATACTCACCTTGCCTTGACCTCAGCACACTTCAAATTGGCTTTTGTTTTGGACTGCCTTCTCCTACAGTCCCCTAAATGGAATCAAGTGTCCCAATGTATTAGCTGTACTTAAATGCTCTTGTTCCTTTCAAAATACTTCTCAGTTCAGGTATTACAAAAAACTAGTATTTGATCTAAAGAACATCTGACTGAAAGATTGTGGTTATTACAATGAAATACACTCAAAAATGGCTCTGCTTAGCACAGATGTGGAAGAAACAAAGGGTATTTAAAATATTTATTAGTGTCAGTTTGACTTAATATTGTGCAACAGAATCTAACTAATTGCTTCCAAATTGTGTTCATTTTATTCCTAATATAGATCAAAAATACATAACAATGACAAAAAAATTATGGTTTCTTGGAGCAGGTAGCCCACATACAGAAGACTCTGAGTCATTCTGAAGAGTATTCCTCACTGGTTTTATAAATCCTAGAGCCAAGGAGAGCATTTTCATTCTGTAACTGTCAACTATAAATCCTTCGGTAGTTTAGGATCCAATCTTTTCTTCTGCATTAGATTTCCTGAGCCATCTCTGAGTATTATCACGCCAAGAGGCACTAAATCTGTTGTTTTTTTTCTACTGAACATATGAGTCACATACAAATATAAAAAAGCTTTTAATTATTTCATTTTGTATATATTTTTAAATCTCTCTGAATCCAAAATAATCACTTACATTCACTCAGTATGTTAATACCACTTACCTTACCTTAAGAATCTAATTACAAAACAGACATAATTTAACTAGAATTTACCCAATTAAAGCTTTAAAGGATCTGAGTTCTGCTACTTCTCATGAAAGCTTCCTTTGCTGAACCGTATGCCTATGCTATTAGGCTTCCTATTAAATAAATGCTCATAACATAAAACATTTTGAAGATCTGGTAGAAGATCTTACTAATATATTTTAAGTGTGCATTATTTGCTTTGACAATTTACAGATTTTTGTCATTTTTAAACAATTTTTATTGACCTTTTAAAGTTCTTGAGAAGGACCAAAAAACAAAGTTCTTGAAAACAACCAAAAAAAAGAAAAACAAACTCTATATTAACCTTCCTTGGACTACATCAGAGCAGGAATGCAATGCCAGTCAAAAGTCTCCACCCAGCAGCAGTAGTGCCAGGGTCTATATGCTCTTAGAAATGCTGTGAAAAAGGCTTTTCAGGCCTCTGGGACAAGAGGAAAATTTCCTTCCTGAGTAAGGAAATTTATTTCCTTGCTTGGCTTCCAATTCCTTGAAGACTTCTTTCAAGTCAAGATTTAAGAAGGCTCCCAAGAAGACTCCCAATGGGGACCTTAAGCTGCCGAGGGCTGTGCTTGTGCTAGACAGTGATCCAGAGTATGAGAACTAAATCCTTGACAGCAATCTCAGTCATGAATCTGTTTTCGTTCCTTACAGTTGAATCCCACCTGCCAAACAGGGCTCTTGATATATACCGTATCAACAACCATTTTCATGTCAAATGCAACCCTTTCAAGGGCATCCCTCTCTTTGTGAAGAAAAAAAACACACATAAAGAGAATCTAAAGCATTACTGCAACTAATAAGGTACTAGCAGTAACTGAAAAACTGCTACTAATTCAAGGGTTACTTTAAGGACTACATAGATCAAAACAGACAGATAGGAAGGACCACAGAGATTAATACAAGCAGACGTGTTTACTCAGTGCCAATTTCCATGACCTGATGGGATGCTACTAGACTCAATCATTATTCTCTTTGAAAGAGCTGATTCGCTCGTTACCACTTTTACAGCCCTGGCAAGGGGTCCTAGATCACTACCTTCTCAGAAGATTTCAAGCTGTGAACACCTGCGCTCTTCTTGCAGTAGTCTGAAACAGCCGAGAGAGGAGTTATCTACCTCGTTAGTCCTTCAGTATACAGTGCTGAGAGCCTCTAAAAGCAATTACACTGGCACATTACACTAAAGAGTGCATGGCAGAGGACAGCAGCTCTCAGTTCCTTGAGCACAGGAAATAACTATATTCACATTAGGCACTATTCATTTATTTCCCAGTCAACTGAGTCAATGAAAAAGGGCAGAAAACAACTCAGGAAAGAAATTCTTTTATTGCCTTTTCAGCTTCTCTGTGCACGCAGAAGCACCTTACGGCTCTGAAGAAACCACAGCTTCCCTGAGAACCTACAATGAAGTGCTATGATGCCAACACTTGCTCCTTGTGGACAGTCTTACTGGGGACCACAGTTTATTTCTCATTTCAAACTGCCACTTCTTTTTCCCCTTTGCTAGAATAGGCATGTTTAAACCAATGACCTCCAAGTTTGCTCCTTTGCTTACCCAAATACTGAGCTAGAGAGGAATACAGTGAAATCACAGTCCAACTTTAACGTGAAACATGTTATTTTGATCTCTTTTTACTCCTGGAGAAGGGATCTTACATGATTTTACATTTTGAAAAGAGAGTGAAAACATTGCTGCTGATTTTTATGATGAAAGTGCAGTCCTTGCCTAATATGCCCTAAAAGATGACCCCTGCCCTGCTTGCTCTCTCTGCAAATGAACAGAAGCTGCCAAAGTGGGACTGGCCTTATCACCTCTCACTCTTATCTGCAGACCTCTAATTCAGCCACAGATTTGGTAGCTTGTCCAGAGAGCATGATTATACGTGGCAGATAAACCTTGCCACCTCTCACTTCTGTACCAGAGCTCCAACAAACAACTTCCATTCTTTGCAACTCTACTGGTAAAGGCTCGGATCTTAACTTCAGGGCACCATGGGAGATATGTGCTGAAGGAGCAAACTGACATCTTCTCTGTCTCTGGTTGTGATCCATCTGTTTGTGGAAACAGATGTTTTCACAGCCCATTCTGTTGCAGTCCTGAGTAATTTCTTACAAATAGCCGTTCTTAGAAGTGTAATCTGCAAGCACCTTCCTTGCCAGAAGTAATCCTATTTTTCAAGTAGCTCTTCTTCAGAATGGCCTGTCCCTGAAAAGTGGGGGCTGGTTGAGTTTTTTTTTTTTTTTTATATTATTATTATTTTTTATGAAACACTTCAGAGCAATGAATCATTGTACTGAGAACTCACAACTGAAGGTTTCTTCTGGGAATAAGCAAGGTTTTGGGATGTTACCTCCACGAGTTAAATGCTTTTTTTTTTGTAGTTTTGCTAACAGGTTGCAGATTTCAGCTTCTTGCCCCACCCTTCTCTAGAAGACTGTGATATAGCTGGACTGGCTAAACCAAGGTAAGCATCTATAGTTCAGGTGGGGTAGCTCCCAACACTGAAATGTTTCCTTACCCCTTGTCACAAACAATGTCTTAGCTTTTATGCGTGGCTCATGCTGTCACACTAAATGGAGTGTTTCCTGCTTAGATAACACCTTTGCAGACATCATACTGTGGGAAGCAGAATTTCTTCCCCACAAAGTTAGTGGTTTTGTTCTGTAACATTATTTTATAATAGAGAAAGCTTAGCTCAACTAGATAGAAACATTAATGAGCTCAAGGAAACTCTGTGGTTTTCGGGGCCATAGTTTGAGTTTTGGCTGTCACGTTACCACATGCAGCACACATGGGTTCATACACAAATGTCTTACCATCCTCATGACAAGGGATTAAGCTTTAATTGTTTGTACTGGCAACTCAGAACAAAAATCATGGGCAAGGGAATGAGTTCACAGGTGCCTCTAACAAACTGAATCTTCCTGAGGAGCCACAGTTAGAAATGTAGATCTATCTACAGATAGAAATTCTATCTTCATCAACTTATATTTTCCTCCTCAAATAAAAACATGCTTTCAAGAGTCTTGTCTTTTCTTAACCCAAATACTGTTTGCCTTTGTCCGAAAATTGGTGAAATATGACATACCAAAGTAAAAATAAGCATGCTGCCTATCTCTGAGAGCCAGCGTTCTGTGCTCTTCTCCCACAGGACCAACATCGCAAGCATGCTCTCTGCTTTACTTATTTACTTTATACACTTTACTTACATCACATTTTTCAGGTACTTGAGCAACTCACAGCCATGCTCACCCGATCCTCTGAGGCAAGGCACAAAACAGTCCAGTGACTTGCCTGCAATGGCACAAGCCATCTTAGATTTGCTTTCCAGTTAATGGAGATCTAGCCAATACCTGTATTTGATCAGCTGAATCATACCCCAGAAGTGCTTATTTCTCCTCACTTTGTCTAAGAGGAGGTCTCTGTGATTGCCCATATATTCAGCCACATGCACCTGCACTATAGACATACAAAATTAACAGAGGTGTATCCCATGCAGGAAGACCCAGGGCTGGCAAGGGAGGCAATCCTTCCCACTTGAAGCTTTCCCACACACGAGCAAAATTCACAGAGGAAGTAGGTGACAAAATCTATTCAATATCACAGTTTATCATTTTCCTTACCTATCAGATTTAACGTTTACAAAGCTGTCTTTGAACTCTAGCAAACAGCTTGCTCCGATATCCAGATGCAGATATCATTGTTTGTTAAGTGGGTTGTAAATCGATTTCATAGTTCATTCCAAAGCTGCCACTCACTGGCATGGTAAAGCTAAAAGCCCTGCGTGGAGTTTTCTGCTGTAAAAAGATCAGCAGAACAGGACTGCTCAGCCACCTTATCTGGCATGACAGCAGACTGCTCCTCCTGCTAGAGCCCAGCACAGAGGTGTCAGACTGGACTTCAGCAGGACAAGGCAAGTCTGTCACATACAGAGAGAATGCATCTGGCCTACTTCCTGAAGAAAGTTTAGAAACTAGGTAGAACCCTTTTCTTGACCTCTAGGGTTGTAGCAATTGATTAACAGACTGCCTTAAAAGGAAATAAAATGGGGAAGCTCACATACAAAAAGATTCTATCTATTTACAACCTAGATATGCAATCTTTCAGTTGCAAATGAAGCTGCAAAACAGAATTTCTCAAGCCTCATATATCTACACCAGCTTCTACAAATCTGGCACAGATCTCCATACGGTATGTATGAGTTTTTGGAGTCATATGCAGGACCTAAGCAAACAGAATGGAAATGAGCCATCATCATCTTTTACAGATACTACACCAATGTTAAGAGATGTTAAAATACTTTGTAGTTTGCTCAATATTTGGGATATACGTACAATACATCATTCTTCTAAACATCTAACTATACCCTATTGTACCTTTTGTGACCTCCTAAAATCAAGTTGCTCAAGCATTAAAAAAGGAAAGGAAGTGATTGATTTCCACTTAGGTTACCTAGAGCTCTGATGGAAGGGAACTTATTTATTTCAACTGTTCTTTGCTGATCTTAAAGCTTGAAAAGAGGTTATGAACCCATGTCAAAAAAAATACTTGCATCACTTACCATCATCAAAGCATTTCTGGAAGATAAAATCAAGTTCTACCTAAAGCGAGAGCAAGACAGCAATTCTTGACTTAAGTGACTTCTCATACTAAGCCTCTCTTTGCCCAGAGTAGCCAATCGATTTATGCCCAAAATTTAGAAAACAAAAGCATCTGACAGTTCACAAGAGGTTTTGCTTTATACAGTAGGTGCTCCTGGAATAGACTTTGCATAGGAACCCACCTTCCAAGAAACTGGACTGGAGCCGGGGCCAGGTCACATCAAGACAAAATTAACAGGGGAAAGGCAGCTTGCAGCACCCTCCTAACCTACCAAATTAACCCCGACCTCATCTGCTGGGGCTCAGCCGCTCCAGAGGCACGCAAGAGCCAAGCAACGCCAACAAAAGCACGCTCCCGCCCCGCCGGCCGGCTCTCCGGTTCCCAAATGGGAATGACGAGCGCAGCGGCTTCCTCCCCTCGGAGCGGGGCGCACACGCGCGGAAGGGGCGCAGCCCCCACGCCGCGCCGCGCCGCGCCGCCGCCGGGCAGCGCCCCCTGCTGCCGCCGCCGGGCGCCGCGGCTCCGGCGGGCTCCGGGGGCGGAAGCGGGCGAGCGAGGGAGTAGCAGCACATGAGGAAAGGAGAGATGAATCAAGTTCATGTTCACTGCCAGGTTTCAGTTCCCTAGGTTTTGCAGATGGTATTTGTTTGATCTGGTTAACCCTCTTGAGCTGACAAAATTAAAAACAACTTGCAAAAGAAACACCCGTGATTATACACTGCCAGTCAGCAAATTGGGGCTGGTGTCACAAGCTTTACTAGCACAGATCCTTAGTTCAGTGACTCAATAATTCACAACTAGAGAATTCAGACACGACAACTCCAGTTTTTCAGTCTTCATTGTGGAAAACAAACATTTTTAGCCCCTAAAATCAGAACAGTCTTTCAGCTGAGTTGATGCAGAAGTGAACACGAAGGCTTAGCATTAGCAGAACGCCGCTGCAGCCAAAGAGCGGCATGGCAAGCAAGTTATTTGTTACACGGCAGCTCCTGCTGACATGAACTATATCCATTCATGTACTAGTAATAACAATTTACAATTGGTACATTAAAACCACTGTAAGGTTCAATGGCTTATAATAAGAAACACTGAATACAAGAAGTACGTAATTTGTTCAGAAGGCTGCAGTTAGAGATACCAGATGGAAATCTGGCACAATACTCTACAAATGCAGTAATGTTTTTTCTGATACATGTTGTATTTAAAATGGCAACAATGAGTGTTTCCATGACTCGGCTTATTTGAAACACTTCTAGAATGGGTCACAAAAACTGTTACTTTTGTCTGAATCTCACTGTATTAGCTATTATTAAATGTACTTGTTAGGACTAAATATTAGACGTTTCCTTTAATGCAAGATCAAAGCTCAGCAGTATTCACATTATCATCTGATGAAGGATACCTAGTGTGTTCTCCTTGCTCCTTAACAGGATGTAGAACGCTATCTGTCACATGAGGAAAAAATGCTACTTTACCAAATCTCTTTCTGCTTCCATTAGATACCACTGTCTTCCTCCTATCTTCTTCCTATACTTCCAGTGTCATATACTCACAAAAATTTCTGCAGAGGAACAAATGCAAAGAAAACTAGCAGTGGCTTTGCTAAATCGAACACTTTTTGCCTCTTCCATTTTACAAAAATCCCTGTTAGGTACATTTATACCAGAACAGTCGAACTGTTGTAACACTGGTTCAAAAAAAAGTGAAATCAGTAACAGTTATGTGTAAAATCATATAATAATATAGCAACTAATCTACTCTAGAGCTTTTACCACAGCAAGTTAGTAAACAATGTTATTTGTTATACTGATAACTCTGCAAACTTAAAAGCACATTAAGAATAGATCAGACCATAGGTGACGATATGCACATCTAAAGGTATATTTGTGCTGTCACAGCTGCGTACGCAGAGCAGATATTGTTTCACAGCAAACTAGCTTTTAGGAAGTCTCATGCTCCCACAGTGCGGATTACTAACAGCATCCTAGCTAACTGGTTTAATACTAATTTCTGCTTCCTTATACCGTACTGATAACATTCCTGTGACTAGTGTGGATTCATCTCTTGCATTTTAAAGATATGAAGGTTATGATACACAGTAAGATAATCAATCTTCAATTGAAAAAGAGGGTTATGTTTCATTGCATTATAAGCAGGATGTTAAAAAGTAATGGAAAGGATTTCAGTCTCTTACATACATTCACCTCAGTTTGTCATGCTGACACATGCCTCAATACCTCAGTCTCTACCAGTAGAACTTCTGTAGGGCACATAGTACGCACCACTTTTATATTGGACTTGCAGCAAATTCTAGGCATACACACAAAATGTGTACAGACGCTGCAGGAACCAGAGGCATTTCCTGTTTACAATAAAAATAAGTGTTCAGGGCAAACAGCAATAGTATTTACTGATCGTATAGAAAACTTGCCTTCATGAGTGAACATGAATCAGTCTGAAAGCCAAGTCAGATGAATCCTGTGCTTTTTCTAGTTGCAGCAATGTCGGTAATTACATATCCCTTTTCCTCCCAGTCTCATGCGGAAAAGTCAGTTTTGAGCCAGAGAGCACATGCACATTTATGTTACAGTGACTGGAAGCAACATTTACCAACTCGTTTCTTATTACAAGAGCCAAATACACTACTCAAATGAAACTGACAGTGCCATAAAATGTTTTTGAAAATATTTTGATTCCCAGATGCTACATTTCTTCCAAAAAATGTTTTCATGAAGTCTGGAAGATTCCAGAGATCACTAACTACTCTTCCCCCCGCTCTCCCCCCAGCTTTTGGCATTCTTTGCAACAGCCATAGAACAGTTCTCTCCCTTTGAAAAATGCACACAAGACGCAAAGTTTGTGCTCAACAGGTTTACTCAGACTGGACTCTTAAACGCTCAAGAAAAAAGGCACAGATTAAAAGAGACTCTGATGACTCTTCTGAACACAGCAAATGGGGTTTTGCATATAAGAAAAAAATACTGCTATGAATTGTATGAGCTGAAAAATTCAAATACTTCTCCCTGGTCCTACTTATTGGCCTTCATTAAAATGGAATTAAATTAAATTGTATAAACATATGAAATAAAGTCTTGGTATTAGGAAGTTTTTCTTTTGTTTCCTCTATGTACAAACCTTAGTATACAATTTTTACTTTTCATTATACATTTACTACATACTCTTTTCCAAACTGAGTCAGGGCAACTGCAAAGTATATGTTTCAAGAAACCACACTGCAGTCAGAAATAATCCACCTGCTTTCCTTGCCAGCAGTGCCAATCAGAATTTAGGAAGAGATGACTAGTTGTGGGAGATCCACTCAAATGTAATCATCTTCTACTGGTTCACCATTGACATCACAGTAATGGATGAAGATAGCCACAACACGCTGGAATACACCTTTTTTCATCTGGCGCAGTTCAGAGATCTCTTCTCCTATTGTCTCCATGCAGATGTCTGCAGACAGCTGTCCTTTTCTCCGGGGAGCATAAATAGTAGCTGTGGAAGGCACAAGAGAATAAAAAATACAATCTTTCCTAGAAAGAAACTCACAAATGAATGTTTTGTAATAGAAGTGCTGGTCTTTGAAAACACAGCAAATAACATGAAAGTGTGTCAGGTAAGAAAGAATACATAGACTGAATTTGAAAAAAATGAGTATGTACTAAACTGCAATCATCAGCTGAGTCAACGTCAAAAAAAGTCATAGAACTGTACAGCCAAGAAAGACTTCTTCCTCATCCTCTTGAGCTTCATTCCCTCAAACTGGAGCTAGATAAACGCTAGTCCAGTGTTCAGATAGGACGTTATGCAAGCATGTCTATCAGAAGTCTGTCCAATTTAACAAATACTTCTCATGCAAGAGATTCCTAGTTAAGTACAAGGAAAAACTATTTATCCCTGCTACCAACAAATCTAATGAAGTGGGAAGCTAACTTCCCACTCAAGCTCTAGCAACTGCCCACTACAATATTTTCAAGAAAAGCTCCTTAATAGTATGGATACTGAATACTACCTGAATACTACCCCTAGGGTCATCTCCGTTCTAGAGTATTCAAACACAGTTTTTTTCCTCTTTTCTCCCAAGGTTCTGTGAATTTTACTCCTCTCTGCTAGACTCTCTTCAGCTTGCCTTAATAAACACTTCTAAAAGCAAGACTAGAGGCAGTATTCCAACTGTGTACTTCCCAGAAATGCCAATAAACTCCAGAGACCACAAATTACTGTGAATACACATGGGTTTACTGGATGCCAAAATGTGCATGTTGCAATATTGTATGTGATATCCTCCTTACAGCTAAAATAGTCAACTTTGTCTTCCTATCTGTCCACACTACGAAATATCAGTGCACAGGATTTATTTTGCTAAGACTACTTGCATGTTAATTCTCCCAAATGCAAGTTGGTAAGGATCATCATTCTTGTGACTATGACTGAAAGTCATCACAATTTTAGGCTAAGCACTCAACTGACTGATTTTATCAGCATTAAGGATCTCCAGATGATCACTAGACACTACAGTCCTCCCCTCTGATAGCTCCCCCTCATTGTCTAGCTCCCAACACTGTTGTAAGTAGCTATTTATCAAACATAACATACGAGCTAGAAAACTGAAAAATAAAGGAACGTGTTGAATAATAAAGGAACATATAACAGCTTAAAACCAAGCAACAAATTGAAGTGCTTCAAATATGTCAAAGAGTACTCACTTCTCTCATCATCCTCAAAATCATATCTGGCATAGCTATTTGGCTCTGCTGTTCTAAGTGACCTCAACCACGGGAAGTCAGTAATCATGGAGTAAGGGGCTCCATCCACAATGCCTAAAAGACAGACAGGATGAGTACACAAGGAAGACAATGTCAAACTTGCAGCATTAGCATTCTTCATCAAGTAAGCTTCGTTGTTATTAGACAGGTCCTCACTTCAATGCAGAAAAAGTACTTTCTCACTTCAAGTCCCCCACCTTAAACCAAATGTCTTCCACTTCCCTCACAAGAATTTTTATTTATTTCTCTTGCAACCTGATGAAATCAGTCATCTATCTTAGCAAGAGACAGATCATCAGCCCTTAAATCTCTACAAATGCTCACCTTCTAGAGTGTAAATATCTCTTCCCCAAGGGTACTTAGTGTATTTCTTCAGGTCTTCATCAGTTCGTGTAGCTTCAGGGAAGAACTCATATTTAATAAGCTCTCTAGAAATAAAGAGGAAGACATTAGAGCTAGCAGCAATAATGAATATGAGGGGTGGAGGGAAAAGAAACAAGTGGGAAATTCTATTATACAACCTTTTCTTCAATGAGCCTGAAATAGCCTGAGAAATGCTTCTCTGAGACTCTCATGCAACCTCAGTATCTAATCCCTTACTCTTGAGAGTAACCACAGAACAGGTAAGATTAGGCAAGAAACCAATTAAGCTATCTTTTATGCATAGCCTTCTATCTGAAGGAACAATTCACCACAGCTGCAACTGAGCAAAACTTTTATAAAAATTCTTTAATTATTTTAATAGAAAAAAAAAATTATGAGAACAGAAACACTTTTCTAAAGTAGCTGGGTAAGAGCCATTGTATACAATTTGCTGCTCCTAGGAATTTTTGCTCTTCACTACGGAGCTGAAATTGACTACATATCTTTCCCAAAAGCTAAATAGTGTTCTATTTCATGGACCCAGTTTTTCTCTATTTTTATAAGTGAAACCTGTTTTCTGATTTGAAGACATTCCTCAACCATCCTCACTACTATAACATTCAACTATGTTACTGCAGTATGGAATATAGCTATAGAATTTTACAGTATTTTTATATTAAATAAACCTAGCCATGTGAAAAGTCTTATGTTGGAATTTCAGTATCAAGGTGTTTCTACCACCCCAGCCCACCATACAAACCAAGCTTTCTATTTGGCTAACAGAATACAGTAAGTCTACAGCTACTAACTATAACTTCTGAATCAGGATTCAGTACCTTTTCTGTACAGCTACTGAAAGACAAGTACTCACTGGTTAATATTTGCTATTGTATCCATCCAACTCCGAATGCGCACCTTGTTGCGGACATTAGGTGGGTTACTGAATTCATGAATTATGCAAATGTGGTACGGATAAGGACCACTAAATATCTTTTGCTCTAGAGTCAATGTGTCAACCTGTGAAAGAAGGCAGACAAAGACTTGCAACCAAGAGAAAGGAAGGGATGGAGTTTTAGAGTCAAGAGCAGATATCTACCAAAACTCCCAAATTCTGAGGCAAAGTATCAAGACAAACTAAATTTTAACAGCATACATAATCAAATACACAACAGAGCAGAGCTAAACTTTCCTAGTACAGCTTTGCCAATGAGTCCTAATTTAGATGGTGGAATTTGCTGGGAGATTGCAATTTTTCCTGGTATGTTTCACAATTCTCTAACAAGTAAACAAACTTTCACAAAATTACATTATGGCCTCAACATTCATCCTCTCAGTTTGTCTCTGGCTTAGGATTATTACTTTTATTGGTTTTGGCACTGCCCTCCCACAGCTAAAGCAAGAGATCTAGTTTTAAAGAAAAGCTAGCTTTTATACTAAGTCAGGTCTCCCTTGTTGGAGAGGCAAACTAAGCCACTGAAAACATTAACAGAAGCAGCATTACAGAATAACACAGAACACAGAGTGACAAAGTTAACCAAGTATTCTGGATCTTACATTAAGTTCTCTTATTATTTGTTGAATAAGCTCAAGAAGTGACTAAATGTTAATGCGCACTTCTTCTACATGTAATCTGGAGGCAGAAAGGGTAGCTCTCAGTGCCACAACTGCCTTGCAACACTGTCTAGCGCTAATCAAAAGAGGATGCAGCTTTCAGTAAAGCAGGATTCAAAACACTGTGTTGTTATTAAATCTAGAAGGACATGTCTCACAGATTTCAAATACTTACTCTATGTCATATTTGTGATTATAAACAACCTGCACTAGCAGCATCTAAGTTCTTGTAGTTACTTTTAGTTATTTAATTTAGAATAAATTCAATACAATATGGATTTTTACAGTATCATATAATGCAATGAATATTGGAGATTATAAAATTAAGTCTTAAAATTCGTTATCATCCAAGTTCCAGACTCTGCAGTAAAAGCCTTCATGGGATATGGTTTCAATAATAAGTTTCCCTGAGTTGTGTTACTGTAACATTTACGTTTTCCACATTAACTGAAAAATGTATGAAGCCAAAAGAAGTGAAACAATATTGGCAGTACTTCAGATGTGTTCATGACTAAATTAGAGATGGTTGTGTACCTGCTGCATTGGACGAAGATAAATGATCCGATTCCTTTCTGGTGGCATTCTGAGAATCTGATCCAGAACTTGATCCATATTTAACTTCTTGCACTGGGCATAGTCAAACCGATTGACAACTGGTGCATTTTCTACTTTTAAGTGCTTCAGTACACGGCACCTTGTAGCTATAAATCAGAAAATAAAGAGAAATACAATACAGAAAAGACCTGAAGAGCTTCCTTTCAGAGATTTTCAAAGCAGATTGCTTCGAAAGAAGGCAAATCAGTAATGCAAGTAAAAGACAACTAATGAACTAATTTGGATAGCTGGTAACATATATATTGAAAAAATACACTAACTGTTCATTTCTTCAGTACTATGATCAAAGTTCTCATTAGTAAACCTCTAAGAAGAGTCCTTTTAAGAAGCCACGTCAAATTTAATCTGACCAACAAGACTTTTTTCTCCCCCTTTGCTTCCTTTTACAAAGCCCCTTGAAACAGTTTGTTATTTATTACAATTAAAAACCACAGATCAAATGCAGAGTATTGTGAAGCCAACACAATATAAATGATAGTGTTTCCCTTTTAGTAACCCATGTCCACATCATCAAAATTTAGTTAAAAATAAATGTATGTTCCAAGGAGTACTTTAGAATATAAAAAGAAATACTTTCATCATTCTCTATTATGCCTTCATATAAAATATCTGAACTCAGAAGAGCATGTGCTACTAATTGTAGATATTACAGTTAACAATAAATGACCCAGTGCTTCAAAATGGAACTAGTCATATGCTCTGGAACGTAAATTTAAGGCAGCTTAAACGCCATCATTTAAAATAGATTTTTACCATGTCAAGAAAAAAGATAATTCTGTCAGTTAAATGATCTACAGAAGCAGGAAGAAATAAGAGAACAAGGTGCTCTAAAACTCATTTCATCAACTCCCAATTATCATATTATAGCCCTTCAATAACTGTCTCTATTTTCATAATTGTAATAATTTCATTTGCTGATTTTTTCAGATATTAATCTTTATTAAATCAGTTACAGCATAAAAGGAAAGGTGACACTGAAACTGAGAAGCACTAATACTTGGTGTTCTAAGCATCAGTCTGAAGAACACAAAATAAGCAGTGAACTGACTAATTCTTTCAAAAACTTTTAATGATCCCAGATGGAGAAAATGTTTAAAGAAACAGAGTAGAGAGCCTTGATAGGCCTTGTCCTGATGACATTAATTACATACCATGTATGAACATCATTTTCGGGCAGTCTTTCAGTACCAAGTCTGTTATTCCACAGTTAGTCAAGGTGATTCCAACAAGGTTTTTGGATTTCAAAGTCAGTACCTGATGAAAGTTAAAAATACATCTGTAAGAGGGTAAAACAAAGGGAAAAGCTAAATTTAAAGAGATACTGCCAACAATGAAAACAACTGCTGTTAGACTAGGCTATCACTGGCAGTGAGAGAAAAAGGCTCCCTGCTGACTAGCAACATCACAAAATACACAACATCACAGGAAAAAAGTCATATCACAAAGCACAATTTTATCAAAAAAACCCCAAATCCTAAATACCATCAATCAGGAACTTCAATCAAATTCTACCATTGCAACTCTATTTTTCAATGGAGAAGGAAAAAAAAAGAAGGCAAATCAGGACAGTAACTATGTTTAAATACAAATAAAGGTATAGCACAGAGAATCACAGTTTGAACTTCCCATACCCAATATGTTTCACCACTGTGACTCAAAAGTACACCTCAGAGAGAGCTGGAAATGAAATGGGTAACTTATTCATACCTGTGTCCACCGTCTGTGTTAGAAAAATAAAACAACTCTCAAGCTTTATAACAAGAGATGCATAAGCAGCACAGTGTTCTTTTAAAAATGGTGCATTTTAACAAGAAAAATCATATACCCAGAAATGTCTTTTATGCTAATTATAAAAACTATAATGTATCTTAATAACCAGAGAAAAATTATTGGCCACATTTGCAAAAGCTATCTAAAACTAGCGAGGCTAAGTTCCTTCACTTGACAGTCAAAGGGAAAAAGAAATATAAGCAGACTTCTCTACAGTAGGATTCAAAAGAGAAGCCTAATTTAGCTATTCTGAGCCACACTGACAGGATCCCTTGTTCAGCTAGAATGAGAGCCTAGGGTAAGTACCCTCACTACACTGAAACCAGATTTCGTGATTTCTCCCTCCATGACCAATCTTCACTGCAGAAGAATTAACTCAAATTATTTACACGCACAAAGAACCTCCACCCTGCAATTCAACATTTGAGTTGCTATATCATAACCACATCCACAGTTAGAGGTAACTGCACATCCCTATTGTTTTTTATTTAAAAAATCAAAACGAAAAAAGTAGATTTTGCTTTGCTTTCAAAAAGTAAATGCCAAAGAACAAAAGCTTTCCTCTATGCATGAAGAAGGCACTGTGGAAACACAGAACTTGATGCATCAGTGTTGCCACAAGCATCTGACAAACCTTAGCAAGTACAGTTTTAGTTTGTACTCCGCTCTTCTTGGGCCAGAGTACTGCTGCACCTGAGGCAGCAATTCCTCCATAAGGATAGAGCCAAAGAAAGCAGCACCATCAGTTATAACTCAGCTAGTTCTACAGCAAACACAAGCTTGTAGTTTATCATTGTTCATGAACTCCTGCAGCTGAGGAATCTGCAGCAGTAGAAGAAAAGACCTTACTTGAACATGATCATCCTCAATAACTGGGTCACTCGTGCTTGTGGACTTGTCAGCTGTCCTTTTCCGCTTTGTGGTTTGTCGTGGCTTTGGCTTGGCCACCTCTGGAAACAGAAAAACAGAAAGTCTTTCATCTGTTTACATTCCAGGAAAACAACAGAGGCATTTCTTCGTTAATACTTCCAATAAGACCATGTCCTTGTTAAATAAGATAAATCAAAATACCTGTCTGGCTTGAAATCAACTGTGTATATCCTCCTAATATAAAAAGCATTTTCAGGTTTGTTGTCAAAATCATTCACGTGGAGTAAAGGGAGGGAGGGCAGTTAATAGATTAAAACACAGGAATGCTAAAACTACTAATTCAACAACTCAGCAAGATAGATGTAGAGCCAAGAAACAGATGTTGAATTGTTAGGTTACACTTGATTCTCTACAAGAAAACAAAACACTCTTGACAAATACAGGAACCAAAATAGCTGTAATGTTTTAAATAAAAGAAATTTTCTTCAAAATCTGCTTGTTGCAATTGTCACTAATTTTCTCCTGATGTTGTAAAGGTTTAAAAAGCTTTGAGGTCCCCAAGTTGCTCCTCACTGTTTCACGCACCACTGACATCAAATTCTTGCTGTATTTTAAAAGACAAGCTTTTGAAAATAAATGATAATAGATGAATTCTTACATTAGAAAAAAATAGAATTTTCTATAATCATCAGATCTAAAGTGAGGTATTTTAGTAAAGGTGAAACTTCAACTTTTCCTCCTAAATAGATGGCATGTTTACAGATTCACAATCAAGATAAAAATGTAAATATTAGAGACAATATACTATTTTGTGTTATACTACCAATAGCATTAAAGATTATCTGTTTCCTGTGTAACATCAAAATCCACTCATGCACATAAACTATTAATTACAGCTGACATTCACTAGGCTTATGAAAGTGCAGAATTTAGGCTACTCCTTTATGGGATCCACAGTCTGGAAAATGTAAAGTAGCCAATCTGTAGTACATATGCATCATCATCATTAGTGGGTTTTTTTTTTTTTTTTTTTTTTTTGGACAATTCCTAAAATACCTACAGATAGCAAAATACTTCCCAGCTATGATGTTGGAGAAACGTTTCAATTTTTTCTTGAACGGTTCAAGGCAAACACCAAGATCAAGAAATCTTTAGAGAAAGTTTAACATAACATGCTTTTTAATACATAACAAGCTTCCTTCACTACAGATGAGAACTAGAAGAAGTCCAAATAAAAACATTATAAGAAAGAGTATACACTGTATATTTACTGAAGTATCATGCATTTCAATAGTCCCTTAACCAGCTAGTCTGTGGTAATAATACTTCTAAAATTTCATATTAAGTAGTAGAACAAGTAAAATATTAAAGTAAGTGTATAATTTCAAGAAAAATAATTACTTTTGTCATCAAACATAGCTTTGTTATAAAAGCCAGAAACCAATGTCATTTATGCCAGAATAATAGAAAAAAGTGATATTCAAGGCACATTTTTAGACTATATGTGAAAAAACATTTCCAATTCTGTTAAAAAAAAAAAGTGTTTATAATTAGACTAAAACTTGCAAGTAACTAGTATATTCTGTCCTAGAGAGCAAAAAGCATTATAGTGGCCAGGCAGAAGAAATTTCGCTGTTTTCTGTACGAAGCAATGATCTGTAAGATTAAAACAACACATCAAATCTCATATCCTACCCTCAAGTATCAGCTAATATTTGATGCTTCAAAGAGGGAAAAACTGCATAAAAATGTACATATAATTCTATGGAGCTGAGAAAAAAGTTCTGCCTTAAGCAGGCAAATCAGCTTAAGGCTAAATATAGGGAATACTGAAAAATTTTTCTCCATGAACACAACAGATCTCGCTCCTGACTAACAACATGAAGACAGAGTATCCTGAGAGTAGCTCTAATTTAATACCTAGATCTGACTTAATTCATTTTATTTGTTGGTAGTGGGTAGATAAGGATGAAGTCTTCTCTTCTGATTTTAGTAGATTAATTACTAGTCATTATGAGGTAAGCAAGAAAATACATATTTTAAATTAAATAGAAAGATCACGTTATCAACCTGAGATGCATTTAGCTATGAAACAGCTTCCTAGGTGATTAAAGTTTCATTAATACTTGGGAAATTAAGATAAACTGGAAAGACACTAGGAAATACTGTGTTTGAATCATTCTACGTTAACAGATATGGAACTGATTACTTCAGTCCTTTCTACTTCCAACACATGCAGCTCAACTAGCACGATTAACTTTTCAGTTTCATTTTACTTGTCAGATACTCTCAGCAAAGAATCCTGGATATACAAAGTAACTGTGAGATGTGCTACACCAGACTAAGATGATTATTTTGGCAAGGAGGTATACTAGGAAGAAACAGAAGATGTCAGCAAGTTACCCTCTCACATCTATTTTTCCCTGTTAACATTCCTGGCTTCATTACAGCCATTCAGAGATTTTTGTTTTATCATTTTTATCTGACGTGATGTGAAATACAACTCTAATAAAAAGAAAATTGTCAAAAAGTTTGATGGTCATGCCTTGGCAGTGGAATACAACGTGCAGGTGCACAAGCTCTGTAGTATTACAGTTCAGTTATAATTTTGTCTTTCTTTAATTGCTGATAAAGTATCAGTAATTAACTTTTGCCCTTTTGCTAAGATCTGAGCATACCTTTTTTAAAGGGAGAATTTTAATAGGGGAGATCATATTACGTTTGAATGAATAACAGCCTTCACAGGAAGGGGTACTTTCAACAGAAGTTGCATTTGATCTTCAAATCAGTAAATCAAACACCATCTAGTATATATGGGTAACGTGTGCACACGCATATTTTCATGAAGAAACTAGTCATTGGCACTTTTTACAGAGATTCATTACTTTACTCAGCCATCGCAGTAAAGTCAGATGTTTCTGTGAAGTCAGACATTTGTATTCTATCAATATACTTACCCTTTAATTATTAATCAGTAACATTAATGTTTAACTTCATTATTACCCACGAGTGTTGCTTTTATCCAATAGTTTCATACCAGCACAGCAGTTTACTCAGAAATGAACATATTTTTATGGGTCATACCTGACTCTGACACCAGAGGGACATGGGACAGCTTGCTTCGAGCTCTTGTTAGTGGCCGGCGTGGATACTCTTCTTTATACTCCATCTCATAACTCCTTGGCTGTGAACCAGTGCTTTCCTCCTCATTGGCAGGCCTGCAAGCATTCCCACTAGTCCTCTCATCACTCGTCCCTACTGGAGACCCACAGTTTGGCAGAGTCCTAAGTGCAAAATCTGACCCAGCACTGTTTGGTCCACTTCTGCAGGCTCCACTTGTGGATGGGCATTCCCCATCACAACACCCGCTAGTCCTCCGCTGTGTGTCCCGAGGCTTATAGCAAGAACACCTGGAACAAACAGAGCTCTCCTCGGTCTCTCTTTCACTAGAACCTTCACTCTTACAAGGCGAGCAGACACACTGCCTGGACTCATCTGCAATCACCGGACTGGTGCCAGTAGAGTGGCTATTAGCTGTCTGGGCACGTTCAGGGCTAGAAGAAGCAGCACTGCAGGAGTTGGATGTTCCTGTTGATCCTGTAGCGTTACTGCAACCTGGATAGGAATCTTTGCTTTTGTTTCTTTCAGGCAGGTCACTTGCTGCTTTCATGTCTGCTTTAATCTGCTCACTTGTTACTTGACAGCCTTTCTCACAGCTGCTCTCCTCAGTATGGAACTTCTTCGTCTGGCCCACTTGGCTGGCACTACACCTCTTCCGCAAGGGCGTCTTTCCTTTACCACTCACTTAAATGAAAGAGTTAAGCATGAGAGAACAATGGGATAACCTAACGCACAGTATAAATAAATACTGAGTGCTACTCTGCTAGGGGCTACTTAAAACAGGAGGCAGCCTAGAGGCCAGTGACAAATCTTGTGGGGACCACTTTGGCATCACAGCTCTTTGGGAGGTACGGGAAATAAAGATAATTCCAGCAGTTGCTGAATCTCTATGATTTCCTGAAGATATTTTTGTAGCAATGTGCCACAAATGAGATACATATTCACCAGAGAGGCTAGTACTTCCACACAGCAGCTCACTGGTTAAAAAGGTCAAAGCACAAAAATATGAAACAAACAAAAAAGCTTTTGTTTTCTAAAATACGAGGAATAAATCTGAGGAATTAAGTAGTAATAAAATGTGACTGAACTTTGTTTTAATTAGCAACCCTTAGCTCCAGTTCTGGCTATGAAAAATAGTGTGAAAAGGCAGTACTGGTCTCATCCTACAGCAGAATTAGAAAACATACTGACTAGTATCCAAATCATAATCAGAACTTAAATGTCTGCTCTGTCTTAATCCTCTCATCCAATTAGATTAAGCATTAGCCAGTTAGCCTAAGAAACATTAGAAGCAATACAAAAGTTTCCAAAATTAGCTTTTAGCTATTACAGGTTATTTCAACCCCAAACAAGAACTGATCTCACCTTTATAGCACAGTACTCTACAAGTTTCCAAGTTGAAACCATCAGTCTTGTTGAAGTGTACCAAAATGACAGGGGGGCTGATGTGTAGGGAATATGCTAGTTACAAACAGGAATCTACTTGTTTCATTACAGCTTTGATTTGCCCTAGGCTTTGCAGAAATAAAACCAGTATTAGGCCAGTAAGTTTCTCAGTTTTTCACACAAAACAGGAATTTTATGTTAACTGCTTAGCTAAATAATCATTAAGGCTTAATACTATGTGTACTTCATCTGTCAATTATTTAGAATTTATAATTCAACCTTGACTTCCTCCTTGCTTGCATACGTTACTTAGAATACAAACTACAAGAAATAGTAAGCCATCTGTGTTGTTGGAAACGCACCGCTTCCCACAGTATCAGATGCAGGCGTCAGACTTGGTATCACAGATACACACCTTACAGATGTAAATTCTACAAGAGAAAGTCTTTTCCTATCTCTTCAGTCATCTTAATATTATGACACCCCAGGTCTCTAACTCTGAAGGATGTCACCAAATGATCATTGCTCAGTGGTAAAGAGGACAGAGTACTGGACATCAACCTGAATTCTAACTGATTTCCAAAGTTTCCAAAGACAAATATTCTTAAAGTGTCCCCTTTGGGACGCTCCTACAGGGCCTGCATGAACCTAAAGGTGGCCAGATCCCTTCATGCATTTACTCCAGAGGTTACATTTTGTATTAGCAGCAATATTTGGAGAGATGGTTATCACACAACATGGTTGCAAATCTGACTTGACGAACTGTATGTACTTGCAAATATAGAACAGCTGTGGGTTTCTGCAGGTACAATACTGCAGTATCACCATGTTCCATCTGCTTCCCTATAGTGACTGGGTGATCAGAGAACTTGAGAGATGTGCCCCTACATCTCCATTCTAGCTTTATAACAGGAAGAAAAAGATTGGGGGCAAACAAGTAAGCGTGCATTATACAAAGTTGGAAATAAAACCAAATCTAGATTGTTTTCTAATTGGAAAATTGAAGCTTAGGAATAAATTCTGCCCAGCAGCATCCAGCCCTTACCCAACTCTTTCACACCTGAAGGCTCTCTGCTTTCCACTGGATCTCTTGCTTTCTCTTCTCCATCTGAGTAGTTCTGTGCAGTGCTGTTAGTGATGCAAGCTCTTGAAGTCCCCATGTTTTCTTCCTCATCCTCACTGTCTGAATCATGGACAGTAATAGGTGCTGCTTTTACAACAGGCTGAATGCCACTTGGTCCTGAAAACAGTAGAAAAGTACCAACAGCTCATATTACCCCCCCCAAAAAAGCCAAGCAAGCAAGTATCCAAGAGACGGATTTGGTTGAATTTAGCCACACTTTTAATTTAGCCATCCTTTCTGTGAATGCCTCATTAAAACCAAAAGTTACAGCATTCTAGCTTGCAGAGGGAATGTGTCAATACAAGACAAAAACGTAAGCTTCTTATAACGTTTCTCTGTTTCAGAATATCTAGAAGTTCTTCTATAAAAGAACTATTATAACCAGTCTCTGAAACCTTCAGCAAAGGGACAGGAATGTTGGTCAGGACAACTGCAATTATCCTTCACCCACAAAAGCAGGTAAGGTCCTCTCTGAACAACCAGTAGTGATGTACAGGAAAAAGGCCCCAAAAAAACTCATCAATCCTTCTCCAACAGTACGAGCTATCAGCCGTGAATACAAGCGTGCTTTATTATGACTCCTGCCTATAACCAAAAGCATGAGCCAATCACAATGACGTAACTGTCTGCGAATAATGCAAGAAACGAATATGAAGTAAAATAACCTTTTCAGGAGCTATCCTGAGAAAGTGAATAGATCCAGCATATATGTACACCACTTAGTGCTGCTGGCATATCTACTAGACAAACATTCAGCAAATGGCAGATATAAAAAACTAGTCAAGACTACTTAATGGATGTCACTAATACAAACTGTTCTGGCTTGAATGCAACCAAAAAGAGATTCTGTAAGTTGTAGAAGCGAGGCCATTAACAACAACATCGGAACAAGACAAGCTTATTCAGGTATTTTGAGGCTCTCGTCATACTCAACCCAAGAACAAGCCTTTAAAATCAAGATCTTTTACTCCATGTGCAGAAGAAAATTTTAAAAGCAGTTTTAAAATAGAATAAAGTTCCTTTGCAGCAGTAGGCTGTGCTAGCAACATTATTTCAAATGCACCACACATTCCCACTGAAGAAAATCATTCAAAATCAGACTTACACTGAAGAATTCAACCCATCAAGAAGTGGATACTGAAAGGTAATTTCCTTCCAGAACTTAAAATTACCTGCTTGCTCTTCATCAACCTCCATAGGAACAACAGCCTGGCTTTGAACAGGGACCTCATTCTGACTTTGCACAACAGCCACTCCTTCTTCCTGTGCCACCTCCTCCATTTCATTCAATGCTGAAAAGATTGAGATAAGGTCAAGAGAAGGAAATGGAAGGAACATAGCCCATAAGCATAGAAGAGATTCAAACAGTACCCACAGAGACATAAATGAGACACCAAGAAATAAATAACAGCTGCCTTGATTCCTTCAGCAAGTTTCAAAGGATGTAGAAAGCTTCCCACAGACTTGTTCTACATCATCTCCTTAGCTAAGGCCCCAGCCTAACTTCCAAGTTTACTCTTCCCAAATTTCCACTTCTCAAAAGCTTTGCTCTACTGAAGTAAGCAGTATATCCAAGATTCCCATATTCATCCCTTCAAATGACTTTGCTGGTAAAGCTTAAAAATACACCAGACACTGATGCACTCCCAGCCCAAGAGGCCTAGAAAACTACTTCCATAGACCAGTATCATACTGAAACTTTAAACCAGTAACACCTGTACTACGATAAGTTACTGACTGAAAGTGTAATATGCCTGTATTAGCTATCAGATAAAATACAAAGATGCTTTTATCATACATACAGATATCAGAGATGTATCAGAGTAGTGAGTTTTCAATGTATACTCATATCTTCTCTAGGAACCTACATAAATGGCAATACCAAATAAAAGCACTCCCTGCAAAGGTTCAGAGATCAGTGGTTACCCTCAGCTGCAATCTGCTGTTCTTCAGCCTGCCCATCTTGCCGCAGCTCATTCTCCTCATTCTGGTCATTTGGATGCTGGTGATTGTTGTGGTGAATGTTGGGATTGTTGTTATTCTGGTGGTTATTATTGTTGTCATTGTCATTGTTAGAGTTCTGATTACTGACCAAGGCAGATGAAACACCGATCCCTGTGCCTGCACTTAGGCCAACACGAGCACAACCCTGAAACAAAGAACAACGACACTGATTCGGAAACACTGGTACTTACCTACACAACATGTCCTAAAGCCAACAAAAGAGGCAGTATTACCTAGGCAGAACAACATGCACAGACATTGGACAAAGGATCCAGTTCTAGTATTTACTTATGCTATATATTGCAGAAGTCTGTCCAAGTCTGGCAACACAAAAAACTTCTCCCCTCTGTTAAATGCCTATGAAATGAAAACCCATAAAGCATACATAATCTTGCTTTATCAAATGTGATTTCATATGCTATGAGATCATAATAGATCAACATAGATAGGAGATTATATAGAGTCTTCCCAGAAGACAGTGGCCTTGAGATTTAATGAGGAAAAATAGTAGTTTTCTATGCAACCAATATTCATTACAACAATTGTCAGGAAGACTTGTGTGTTACAGAGCAGGAAGAGAAGAGGCAATGTGAAGAAATAAAGTTCCTAAGTTTCAGAAGCACTCAAATATGGTAATAGCACCCCTTTTTCACCAGCCACAAAAATCATAAGAGTCCTTAGCATTGTGAACAGGTCCTTAAGCATGAAAAATAAAATCATATAAAAAGCAACAGTAAAAATCAAACAGCAGCAGAAAGTCCAACAAAAAGTCCATTCTGTTCTTACCTTCTAATCATATATTCATTCACAATCATGCCTCACCACTGTTTCTATTAACAAAAGAAACTGCAGTGCTTCCCCTAACATACTATATTGATAGCATATGCAAACCTGAGTCATTTACTTACCAAATAAGTAATTATAACTTCTAAAAAGCATGTATAACAACAGAATTTCAATTAATTTTAGATGAGCTGGTAACATTAAAATGCAAAAGCATATCCTGAAAGGCTCACCTTAGGAGGTTCACGGAACATCTGGTCAAGAGAAATAAATTCTAAGCTTGGCAATAACTCAATGAACTGACTGAAAGAATCTAGTTTTATCGCATGACATCGCACTAGGGTGAGGTCAACCAGCCGAGTCCATCTTGAATGATCTATGGAAGAGGAAAAGGTGCATTTCTTGCAAGATTCCTACCTCACTTATTTTCCATTATAACCTTTCCAGATTTGAGACTAGGCATCTTCAGTATCTCCACTCCACCATTTTTCAGTATCTTTATTGTTCCAAATCCTACCTCATCTCTTACACTTGCTGAGAATAAACAGCAGCATGGGAAAAAATACCTCTTATTATACCCTTTTCCACTTCCCACTGATTTTTAAATTTTAATGAAGCAAGTAAGTTAATTCTGTTGATGTCTAAAGTTGTTACACTGCGTTACTCTGCATAAAGTTCCTAAGAGTGATATCACATGTCATTCTATTATTATTCAATGATCACACAAGTGAATTTGCAGTTCTAGGTTTATTTTATAACATGCTAGTATCTAAGTAACAAGAACACTATTCTCTTTCTCACTGATCTCTAGTACTTTTATCATCTCTCAGAAAAGGAAAATAAAATCAAATAGGCCACACAGTTTACAGTCTTCTCATTATCAGACCTATAAGGATCAGCATTCAAGAAATATTAAATACTTAAAATACACATATCAGAAGTGGGATAAACTGCCATTTGTCATGTTTTGTTATACTTTAAAACTGATTTCTTCCCCACGTATCAGTGCAAACACATTTACATTTATATATGGAATTTCCATACACAAAGCACGCACGTAGTCAATAATTTTGCAGTCTTGCGCAAGTACATTTCACTATATCTCAAGCTTTCCTTTCAAAATCTATTATGCTTTTTCACCGAGTAGTACAAACTAAAAGGTTAAATATAAAAATTGTACGTTTTGTGTGAACTATTCATAAAATCTCTGTAAAATTTCAAAGTGTACGGTACCTGTGATCCAGTTATTTGGGTTGTGTAAATGTGGGCAGTTGTAAATGACCAGATACTTGATGCAAGAAAACACTTCATTTACAGCTTTCATACCAATGTCTGTAATAATTCCTGGATTTTCAACCACATCAGCCAAGCCATACTTCACCAAGTCCCCATTCGTCATTTTACCTATGGAAAAGACAGCAACAAATACAGCAATAAATTTCAGCAACTTGTCTTTTAAAGTATAATTTTCTAATTCCATATTTAGTCCAGTTTGGATTAAACAGATCAGGTTATTACTTCAGCTCTGTAAAGCTGAGACTTTTCTGGTTTCAGAAGGGAGAAAAAAAAAATATATATACACATACACACTTACATAATAATATATATAATATTTAATAATTTTGCAAGTATTTATATACATAGACATTAAGATCTGGAGCCTCAATAAGTGCATATTTATATTCTTTTTAATCACTCAGAAAATTATTTAAAATATACAAGTTTTTTATCCTAGTATTTGCCAAATAATATAAGGACTTCTAAAGAATGTCATACACTGTAGTAAAAACTCATCAACATATCCTAGATGAAGAGTTTCAAACTGTGGGAATTCCAGTTCAGCCATCTTCAGAGCAGAAAAAACACCATCTTTGGTCAAGGAAGGCTGGATCCGCACTTCATGCAACCTGAAAGCAATCAAGGATAGTTCATATTAAAAGGTGCTCCAAATCACAATTACTATAGAGGCCAGTGAAGATATGGCTCTCTGGTAGCAGAATGAAAATATTCTTTTAACAATAGCAGAATTAAGAATATACTTGCATCTTTACAACACTATTTAGCAGTTACGTAGCAATGAGCTTACTATGAGACTAACATCATTGAACTCTTTTCAGACAGAAGCCTGAGAACAAGGCTCATGACACAGAGTGAGTCATCAGCAGACAGAATTCTAATTATTTTTCTAACCATAGAATATTCTTGTAAATTTTATATGACAAGTACTCCTTAAGCTTTTAAAGGTTATTCTGTTTCTTTATACTCCTGGATTTCATTACTAAGATAATTATTTGGATAAAGGAGAAGAGGGAAAACAAAGCTCTGAAGGTCCATACCTTCGTGCAGCAGTTATGATGAGGTAGCCAAGATCCACTTCAAGGGCATTCTTGCAAGCTCCCAGAACTATAGTGTGCAAATTCCTAAAACCACCTGACAAACAAGAAGCATTCTTTTACTTTTGTCACAGATCACAACCTTAAAACTCTGTAAATTTATCCAGTGTCATTAACAGAAGTAGATTAACCACAAAAACCCCACCTTTTTTAGCAAAATAATACAAAATATATTTCCATCCACCTCCCTCAAACCCTGCCAGTTCCATTCCCCAACAAATGCGACTATTCAAGAGATAATTCTAGGTAAAAAATTAAAAAAAAATACTCAGTACAAAGCTATACTTAACACACCATAGATTACTCCAATCAAATAGCTTTAAAAAAACAACCAAGAAAGGACATGCTACAGAAAAAAAGCTAAGCCTCATGTGACTCAAGTATTTGGGTTTGTTTGTTTGTTTTTAAGTACAGGAAGACAGAAACGTTCATACCTGATCTCCAGCTATCTTCTACCACATGCTGGATAAGTCCTCCAAGGAAAGGAACACGAACAAGTTCTAAATGCTCCAAATTTCGGGCAGAAGCCAAGCCTGTCACTAAGGGTACATACTTCAAAGAATTTGTGGGTCCTACAAAGAATCAATCAATACAAAGGAAGTTGCTCATTTAACAAAACTGAGCATACCATGGCAAGTCAAAGACGCCCATATAAATCTATCTGGTTTAGAAAGTCAACAGAAACATGCAGTACCAAGAACAGTATGAGAGAGGAGTATGTTTCCAACAAACATCATGAATAAAACAATGACTTGTTTTGGAATATTGCATAACAAACTTAGACGATTAGTAAATCATCTATATGCTATAACATCCCCTCCATAGATTAATTCCTCTCTCTTACCTGCACAATTCCTCATGACAAAAGTGCGTAAGCTGATACAGAGGAAATCTTTAAAAGGCTGTGGTTTAGTGAGTCTCACCCACTTCAGATAAAGGTGCCTCAGCATTGGGATACAAGGAATTTCAGGGACATTCACTCCTAATAACATATAAACAAAATAAGTGTTCAAATCACATACCATTTTAAACAAGCTTTCAAGTATAAACTCTAGGATAAATTTCTCGGGATTAATTACCTTGGCTTTAAAAGAGAATTGTTTCCTCTGCTACTAGACAGGAAAAAGTTGTAACTTTTATAAACATGAGTTTACCTCAGTTTGTCAACACAGTTTATCAGCGTTTGCGCTTTGGACCAGCTATCATTCATACATATGGTAACTAATAATTGGAACGAAAAAAAAAAAAAAAGCTACGCATCAAATTCCCTCCTTTGTAAAGGATGACAACTCTGCAGAATTTCAGAGCCTTTAAATTCATTTGTATTTAAGCCAACTAATTTACCATAAACACTTACCTACTAAGTGCAAAGTCTGAATTTTAGCTCCTATAGGAATTTTCAGTTTGTTCTCAGGAGGGATTGGAAAAGCACCATTACGATTACGAAACTTCCCTAAAATATGAACTTGTGGCATGTATGTCCAAATAGCTTCCACCAGCTCCAGATGAGAGGTCTCAACACCCTGAATAAAAGTAAGCAAAGCAAACGTTCTAATATCAGTTTAAGCAACAGTATCCTCTTAACCACGTGAACTTCTCAGTAATGCACAGAATGTAATGCAGTGTGCCATTTCATTTTAAGCCAGCAAAAGACATGTCTTTTTGAAAGCAGCAGGATCAGAGTTCACTGCTGGACTTAAGAGTACCTGGTATTCCCACTGTTGCAACTAAAACCAGTACTCATTTGAAAGTTAGCTGCACATTTGCAGATGTGGTCACAATTAACTGCTACTCTACATAACCAAGTCTGAATACAAAAAGCCCTACAAGCATACTAACAACGGGTTCATGTCACATTTCTTCTGCACTGGGGATCATCTCAACTGTTGAAGAATGTTCTCTCTTGAGTATAACCACTCACCAGCAGATTTGGACAGGCCTGCAAAGCCTCTAGAACTCCAGGAATGCTGAAAGCTTCATGGCCACGGACTCTGCGTCTTTCAAGATACCTGGGATGAAGACCATAAAGCTGTTCAATGTCTGGCATCTTCCTCAGCAGGGTTAGGAAACTGGAATCAGTGAAACCTAAGATGACAACAAGAGATTTAGTATTTGTGTTACAGCAAGCAGCTAGCTGTAAAGGGAAAACCAAGTATGTTGTTCTCATTGTATAGTAGTACAAATTCTAGAATGTCAGAAGATGTATTCAGTGAAGCAACAGTTTGTCTTCCTCCAGATTCTAAAATTATGACCTACATACTCTTCTGTCTTGAATTTTGCAGGCTTACTATGTTTGTCACCCAGGGCAGTTACATGGTTATAGTGTTAACTATATACTCTCCCTTCTCAGTGAAGTACCTCTGCAAGCTGTCAGATTCCGTATGCCTCTGTCTTCCCTGGAATTCTATTTAACAACTATCTGGCTCAAAAATGCCCAAATGGTTCAGTAATCTGCAGTTCTTTACTATTCACCATAGCTCACAACTCCCAAAGAAATGACAGTTTCTCAAAATAAAAGATTGTTTTATTCTAACATGACATGAGACAAAGATTTTAAAGCAGTATGTGTTAAGATAAATGTAAGTATAGATAAGTCTAGCCATCTATCTGATATCAGACCTAATAAATATAACTTTGCAGAACTTCTAATTCTTAGAATTCGCTCATTTTATCTCTTTCCCCCAACGCAAACCCCAGCGGTATATTTTAAATCCAACAGAAATCCTAATACTCACAGGGTTGACCTAGGTTGCCAAATTTATCTATTGATCTGAAGATGGCTTGAGGTGTGACATCAAAACTTATTTATTCTTACATTGTTAAGTGTTGGCAGATGAGTTGCTCTCTCATTCCATTGTATTTTTTCCTGCCTGCATGCAAACAGCCTCTTCTTGGATTAACCCTTGGATTAACTCCCTTACAATAATCAGACAAACACAGATTGTATTTACAGATTGCTACAGAGAATCCCCAATTCCGCTACAGCAATATTCAATTTAAACATATATTTTTATATACACATACACGTATATACAGACATATGATTTTTCCAAACCACTTAAGGAAGCCACCCAAATCTCACAAAAGTCAGAAGGAATTAAATATCTAACTCTTTTTACTGCTTTTGAAAGTTTACCCTACATGTGTCATAAGTAATAGTATAGTATAGTCAGCTTTGCTCAATACCAGATTAATGCCGTATCTTAAGTGAGTGTGTTACTCACCAGTGGGCATGTATTCCCACCAGCGGCCTGCACACAAATCCACCACCTTCACCACTCGCAGATACAGAGTGACCGCTTCCTTCAGCTTCCGGGACAGACATTCCATGCACATGATATCCTGCAAGGGAAGGTACCTTTGGGAGAGGAAAAAACACCCCTCTGATTTATCAAAAGCATATCCTTTTCAACTTCTTCCAAACTAAAGAACACCCCAAGAAGGACTACAAGAAGTCAGACATTTCTAATAACTAACGACAATTCAGACAGAATTTTCAGACACAACTCTAGTGAAGTGTAAAATTTGGCTGTGCAGATGGATCTAGCAATTTTTGACACAGAATATAAGATATTCAAGTTAAAAAAATACAGCAACTTAAACTTGGGAGTTGCTTTAGCGCTCTAATAAATACTTCTGACAAAAGTCACATTTGCCACCTTTGGTTCCTACATAGTATATTTAAAGGTATTTTCATTTTCTAGTAGATACTGTATTAAGTTTACAGATACTCTGGGTAGCTATTGTTTTTTAAAAACTTTTCAGTTAGACATTGTATCTTGAATATAATTGGCATGGGAGAAGAACCAACTTGGCTGGGGCTGTAGGGAAGCTTCATCATCAAGAGGAATCATCAAGATTCACTCATCCAGATGCTCTACTCTATGCACTATGAATTAGATGCAGCTATTTTAAAATACATTTCTCAGCTATTACATCCACACCAAAATCAATAATTAAACACTTGCTACCACTCACCAGTGAACAAAATTAAATCGTATTGTCTTTTCTTTTTTTTTTTTTTTTCTTTAACTTGTTTGTGCCACCATTCATGACACGCACATAAGTTAATTTTAAAAGAGGGCAAATGAATCTTGGAACTGAAAGATCATTTCTCACCCTTTTTTATCCATCACTTTATACCTTCTACACTTTCTGAATATTATGCGACAAAAGCATCAGGAGCAAAGATCAGTACAGAGGAAAAAACAGAAAACAATATAACAATAAATAATAAATTTACTTCTTATAAGCTTCTCACCTAAAGATGTGGCAAAGCACTTCATGAGAGAGCTGGTTCATGTAATCTTTTGGCTCATCAGCTTTAGTAGACTCACAGCCTTCCCTGTTCACTGCGCATGGTTTCACATTTTTCCGTCTGGGCCCCATATTTGCAATGATTTCTGATGAAAGAAAATGTTCATAATGTTACGCAAAATCAGTAAAACTGCCCTTTCAGAAAAGGGACAGAGAGTAAAGAAGAACAGACCAATCATGGTTAGTTTACCAAAAAAAAAAAAAAGAAAGAAAGAAAAAAAAAACCCACAACACAAGTGACACTTGTCACCAAAGACTAACGCTAGTACAGCTAAACTGTATTATCTAAGAAACATTTTACCAGGAAATTACAATGCGCCTCATGCATGAGGTCTCAGACTAACTTGCCAAATGAATTAGTTTCTTTACACTCAAGAGAATAATGTGTATTCAGAGCTACCATCCACATAGTAGCTGATCAAGATAAATCACAGCAAAGGCTGTGCTGAGACTAGATTACCAAGCAAATAGTAACTCGACAGATTTCAGTGGCATAAAAAGAATACAGTCCATTTCTACCAGAAATAGGAGTACGTATGCTTGTATTTATTTATTACAAAACAAAAAACAACAAAAAAAGATTCCTACCAACCTTTCCTGAAAAATGTCCTATTAAAAGTCCTCAAACTAGCTTTTCTGAGAAGTAAGAATACTAAATGAAATACTCAAGTTGCCTAGCTAAAGATCAAAGTTACAGGAGAACTGAAAGATCTTGCCTCAGCAGCCACATGCAGAATATCCTCTCCCCTATGCCCTTTCAGAAAAGGGCAGATTAATGCATTCTGTCTATATTGTTCCAACAGCATAACACTACGACAGACAGACTGAAATAACAATGATATACGTTCTGCTGTTTAAAAAAACAGGCAAACTGGTTATAATTAGTAATAAATGAAAACAAAATAATATAGATTTAATGTTAACATTAAAATAGCTGAGATATTTCTCATGCCGTTTGTCTGCATGAGATGTTGTCCTCACTACTGCTATTTAGCTGAGGAATGCTTTTTGGTAAGTAGAGTAAAGCATCATTAATCCAGTAAACCTGTTTAACAGGTTAACACCAAAATTCAGTAGATGAGGGAAAATAAAAAACTACAGCTTTTGGAAAAACTTTGTCAAAACTTCAATTCACAGATGCATCTATTACTGCATTTACTGTGATGTAAGTATCTCGATATTTGCTCCACATTATGCAAAAAATGGCACCTGAGCAAAAAGCTCTCAAAAATTAGATGAATTTTTTTTTCTCCAACATGTGATTTATATGCTGGCACAAAACTTGAAATATTAATAGCTTCATTGTGATCTAATTATTGGAAAACATGTGCTTTCACATACATTTGTATGCATTTTAAATTATAAAAAGGTGTACTGCCATATTTCATTTTAATTAAAATGGTGGCATTAAAATAACTAACAACTCCTTCAAGCAGATATCATGAAACGCATCTCTACTCCTTTGGGTTCATTGAGACTGCATCCGACAAATATAAAGACACTAATCTGTTGTTGGTACATACATGGTACATACCTTTTTTTATTATTATTAACTGCAAATTGGAAGAATTCTGGATTTCTTTGTAATATTGAACTTTGTTATTTCCAAAATGGATAATGCAATTTAACTACACAAAGCCCGAAGGTGACTTAAAACTACTTATGAGATTAGGTTTTAAAAAAAGACAAGTATTACATGGATTCCAAGTGAACAACACCTTATCACTTAATTTGAGGACAGAGCACCATACAACATAAACACTAGTTTAATACAGACATATGATAGAGTTGTATAAAAGGTACAGTGTTAAAAAGTAAAAAGACTATGCAATATAAGGCAACAGGAAATTAAGATTTAAATAAATAGACTAGCATATAGAGAAAAAACATGGAAAAATCAGTAAAGTTTAAAGGCAAAGAGCAGAGATCTCCCTGTAGTTTTGGACTGCGGTTCACTTTGGACCCCTCTTACCACTAAGAAGAGGTGAAAAAGAAAGATCTCATCTCTCTTGCAGCTGTAGTCTCTGCAAAATACATGCTCCTCTAGATCCTTTTTTGAATTAACACGTGTATCCTTAACACGTCATTCTACACTTACCAGAATGACCCCATTAAAAACAGCCATAGAAGTACCCCTGCCATTTAATAAAGCAGGCAAAACAGTTTTACGTTCCCCAACTAAAATAATCCACGAGACTCTTTAGACGAACGTTATCGCCGTGATTAGGTGATACTACGTTGAACTCAGTAGGCTTAAGGAGGAAGGGAAGCAAAGCCCTGGGGAGAACCCGGCCTGCGAGCCGGGGGCTCCCCGGCAGCAGCGAGCCGCCGCGGGAACGCCGGCAGGCGGGCTCCTGCGGCCCGCGGGCAGGTCCCCTGCGCCGCGGCAAGCAGCTAGCCGTGGGGAAGGCCCCTCGGAGCCCGCCCCCCTCGCGGCCCCCGCGCCCCGCTCCCGGCCGCGCCCCGCTCCCGCCGCAGGCTCGGGCCAGCCGCCAGCCGCGGCTCCGCTCCCGGGCAGCGCCGCTTCCCTCGGGGGCTGTCACAGCGCGGGGCGGGCCCCCGCCGCCCCCAGGCCGCGACGGCCGCAGGAGGAGGATGGGCGAGGGAGGAGTAAGAACACCGGCGCTTCTTCGCCGCACCAGGCCCGCCGGCCGCGAGCGGACGGGCACGGGCCGGGGGGCGCCGCAGCCCCCGGCGCCAGGCCCTCGCCATGCCTCCGCCCGCCCTCCCCCAGCCCCCCGCCACCCCTTACCTGCCCCTCAGCGCCGCCCTGTTATTGTGGCCGCGGGGGGAGGGATGACCCCGGCCGCGCTTCCTGCCGCCCGCTTCCGCCAGCGCCGCCGCGCTTCCGCCACCGGCGGGAGGAGGAGGCAGCCGCGCCCCGCCCCGCCCCGCCGCCATCTTGGTGTGGCCGCCGCGGGGCGGAGCGGAGCGCGCCCGCCGACATCTTGGGTGCGGCGTCTCATCCGCCATGTTTGGTGCGTCGCTCGGAAGGGGGGGGGGGGCGGCCACGGTGCTCGCCGCCGCCTGCCCGCCAGTTGCCAACAGCCCCCAGGTCAGGCCCCGGGGAGCATTTAGGCGCCCAACAGGCAGGGACAGGAGCAGGGGAACCGGCTGCGGCTTTTGGGGGAGGGAGCAGGTGAGCCTGACAGGCCGGGCGAGAGGGGCTGGCGCAGCCCCGGGTCGCCGCAGCGCGCCGAGTTCCCGCGCATGCGTGGGGCCGTTGGCAGGCATGAAAAACACACTGCAGCCTTGTTCCGTATGAAACTGGGGCGATGCCTGCTTTGCCGAGGTTTTTAATGCGGTCCGAAGGGTCCTGCGAGTTGCTTCTGGCCAAGCATCTTAAGTGGAATTTATGCTGTTTTAATCTCTTTGGATTGGTCCCAGTGGAAGTTACAATTTACTTAAAATCTCAGAAGTGCATTTCACACAGATCCCAAGCAGCTGAGCAACAAAGCCTCTTTATAATTGAACAGACCCATATTTGTGGTTTATCTTTCATGTGAAGGCCAAAGTGAGAAAAATTAGTTACCAATTTAATGATCTTAGCAGAAGAATGCACAGTGCTCTGTGGTGAAATACAAAGCAAAAAAAAAATAGTTTTACTATGTGGAAAGTTCAGAATGAGTCATAGAGAAACTGTTAGAAATCCCAGGTGTACACAAAGCATTGAGACCACCTTTTTTTTTTGGGGGGGGGGGGATCATACTACAAATCCTATTCATACCTTAAACACATTATTTCATTCGCATTTTTAAGACAGCTGTAATGAACTAAATGCCCTGATCCCATAAAGTAAAATATTCCAGACTCCTTACACTACCCACATTTTGCCTTTGTTTCATGGTACCATACCTCCCACCTTCTCTGGGCAACTGGGAAAGAATTTAGCCATTACAATTAAATGTAGAGCACCACCTTGCTCATTAAAACTTATTCTAAGGAAGTTCTTAAATTAAAGAAACAACTTGTGAAATGGCTTCAGGGAATGCTTCCGTTTAGCTTTTCCTCTTGGGATGTTAGAAGAAATCATTAGAGTCAAGAAACTGCTCTGTTATTCTTGTTCACGCTTCTACTAGCTTTAACATCACAGCTACCTCTGGAGAAGACATCAGGGGCATCTATTGTTTAATGGCTCATGCAGTCTTACCACAGCCTGGCTGCCATATAGAGTGGTATATTCCATTTATAAGATTCTTTCTTTCCAGAAGAAGAGCAGAAGCAAGCAGCATAGTAGAGAGCAGAAGGATGACCCAGTAATAGAAATGCATGCGGGATTGACTGAGTTTAAGGTTGCTGGAAGAAAGAAGCTGGTGCCACTGAGGCTATTGCTGAACACAGAACAAATGTGCAAAACATATGCAAAACACAAGGAGAGACTCTTCTTGGCAATCAATATAGGTTTTAAGCCTGTCAGCATCATCATCCAGAAGATTCGACCTCTAGCTATAAAAAAAGGAAGCAAATGATGTTTAAAAGAGAAGTAGAAGAATAGTTCATTTAATAACAGGATATAAATCTTTTAGAGGGAAGGAGGAAAAAAAAAAGACATTTAGAGGCAGTAAGATTTCAAGAAGAGACAATTGAACTAAGGAATTTGGACAAGAAAGTTTGTTTTGCTGTTAAATTTACAGATAAACAAAATGTGTGACTTGTTAGGTGGTTATAAAACACAATAGAAAGAAAGCACCCTCTTTTCTCTTGAAAGAAACCCAGTAACTCTTACTGCACAGATCAGTTACATGTGGCTCACTGTCAGAGCTAAAGATAATTTGTTGGTCCTATGTCCTCTTTTCTCCACTGCTACATTTGATGATTTGTAGTTTGAGGCACGCAAGGATGTTTAAAGAGGAATCTGAAGCAAAACAATTAGAAACCAGAAATACAGGGCAGCCATCAAGAGAATATATAATAAAAATAACATTGTTATCTTAATCAGGAATCCTGATTATTTCAGTAACAATTGTTATTGAATCACAAAAGATCTGAGGGAGTAGTGTATTCCCTAGGGAGGCAGTACACTTTCTATGGACTCTGCATACTTACTGTAGTCTCCCACAAGATGTTTCAAAGCTTTAATCCATAGAGAGAGCAAACACAGTCTTAACTAATGTCAAAGCTGGGCACTAACACTTGTTATATGATTAACAAGAGTTAACATCTCTAAATTGCTCTGAGGGAGCAATTGATTGAGTGCCCTTCTAGCTCCAAAGAGAAGCTGCAAGCTGAGAAAAATCTTCTAGAACCTGCACATTTAAATACATCAATAGTCCCATATTAACAATTTATGTATCTCTTTTTTTTTGCCTCTGCCTATCAATATGATTCCTAGAAACTACCTTAGTATAACCTCACTATCAGCATATAAATACCTTCTTTCTAGAAAGGAAGCGCTCTTTCCATATTTATAAGAAAAGTGGTACCTAATGTGTCTCACCTGTATTACTGAGTCAGCAGTTAATATTTTGCTTCCCTCTCCACAGCTGATACCTGGTAAAAAGTTGATCAAAGAGATTCTGTCATACAGGGTTTCTCCCATACCTGAGTAATGTTTTCATCAGAGTTTAAATATCTGTGATGTTTTCTTGCCTTTTTCTTGTAAAAATGTACTCTTTTAACAAGGTTAAGCTTTAAAAGAATTAGTTCTATTTTTGAAGTTATGCACATCCCCACCTTTCATCCTGAGAAAGCATAAAAACATTTTATAAAATCCTTGACACTAGTATAGCACTGATATTGTAAAAATAGTTACGCCTCATTGCTATCACTTACAGTTGTTGGCCTGTTTCAATGAAATAACACTATAGTGTCTGTGTCCTTGTCTAGCTGTTGCAGCTCACATCTGCACTGTGGTTAACCCTGTGGTTAGTAATGAGACCTAATTCAAACATAGAGTCTCATAATACCTGAACTTAGTTTAGGAAGGATTCTGGGGATACATGTCTGTTCCCCTTGGAGATTATGGGCAAAGTGGCCTCAGTCTGGGCAATTACATACCTGTTCGCAATAGTTTGAAGTTACCAAATCCAGAGTGCTCTTGGTAATCAGAAAGGTTTGCAAAGTAAAGATATTACTTCTCATGTATATTAATTATGGAAGCCCTGGCAGACTGGGTGCTACTAGGGTGTTTGGCTGCATTGAGTGGAACAGTCTCTGTCTTCCCTGACTATAGGCGACCCAGGGCTGTCTTCTCTTGCCCTGGTTGATGAGAGCTTTTGTGATTTTCTCTGAGAAAGAGGTAGTTCAGTTGCCTAGGGAGCAGGTTTAGCATAGCCTTGTAATGTGATTTTGTTTATTTCAAAACATGAAGGTGATGCTTAGAAATTCCATATAAACTATAGGTTTATATCACAAGTGACAAGGCGGTTTGTGTCAGTCTGTGGGAGGATTACAGGGAGTCCTTTGGGGCAGAATGTGCCTGTGGTGATGAGAGATGCAATCTGCTACCAGTCACCAAATGCACCTCTGCTCATCTTTAGGACAGTGCAGAGTCTATTAAAACAAGAGACCTAGGAGATGACAGGGAGGCCATGCTGTAAGATAGTATTGCAAAACATAAACGCCTTCCAGAAATAGCATCAAATCTTAAGGCAAGCAGTAGGGTGAAGGCAGACGACACAGGTATGCTCTGTGATTCCTCACCATTTACAAAGGGAGCAAAGGAAGCTGTGTTTTGCTTTTAATTTTGGGATTTTTTTTTTCGTGCTCAGATAGCAAAACTGTAATAAGGGTTGGAGTCAGAAAAAAGCTATAATTGAGCTCCCAATTGAGTTGGGAGGTGGGAGGCAATCTCTTGTTCTGTGCCAGGCAGAGGGGTTAGGGCTGGGGCAGAGAGTGGAGAGCCTTTGGAGCTGGAATCCCACCAGGGTCCTGCTCACTGCAGGAGCTGGATGAGGGCTACAGCCAGGATGAGCTGTAATTCAAAGCTTGTTTGGCATGGGGAAGGAGCTTGTTTTGTTGTTCCTCTGTTAGGAGAGGTGCAAGCCCTTCCCTAACAAAATCCTCAAGCCCAGCTGAAGAGTCAGTGATGTATAATCTCTGGAAGTAACTGCAGCCTTGCTACTTGCAATGATGGGCTTGTCTACTGTAGAGGTGGAAACTAGCCACAGAGAGGAGAATCTGAGAGTGGACATAGCTGCAGAGACAAATCTGCCCTTGTTCTGTTCTGCTTTATGTCTCATGAAATCATCTGTCTTTTGTCTGTGTTCAGAAAAGGAAGAGTTAGTTGTACTGGTGTGAGGCAGGCAACCGGAGACATGCCGTGGTTCTCCCAGGAGGTGGCACCTCAGTGGCGTGAATGCAGTAGCAGCCTTTCCCATGCCCACATGGCACCTCTCTGCCTTCAGGGTGCTGCTTGTGGAAAGCCAGAAAGTGCATGATCGCAGCTTGGCCAAATTAGCAGAAGGTGTATGTGACATGCCCCTCTCTCAGGCTGTCGTTCTTCAAGAACACATCATTAACCTTTGGGAGTGAGATACTAAAGCTCTCATGCCTGTGCCTGATGTACTGTGATTTCCTATCATGTTATCATGTTACTCACATTTTTTAAAAGTGTAACTCCCTACGTTTGCTTGTGTCTCAGTAGTTTAACATGCCTCATGTCCCGCAGAATGTGAAAAATATCCCTTTAAGGACAGTTGTTAAATTAATTCTTGTAACTCATGGTCTATGTAACTTAAATACAAACCTTTGCTTTACTAGAAACTCTCCAACCATTTGCATACTGTAAGATAAACGCTGAAAAGCATGCTGCATGCTTATGAGTTATTCAGGGACAGATAGATGAACATAGTTTGGATTACTATTTGAATTTGACCATGACTCCTCTTGATTGATTCCAAAGGAAGATTATTACTGCCTCAGTTTCACCATTCCTTAAGGAACTGAATCCCAGAACCCAAGTGCTACAAAATTTTAATTATTTTAATTGTGCTCTGTTCATCTTCTGCAAAACAGAGACCAAAATTTTGCTTCTTTATTTAATGTTTTTTTTTTATTATTATTTTATTAAGGAAGCCCATACTATTTGCAACTGAGGAAAAGGAAAATAACAGCCAAAAATGTGTATGAATCAGTCCAAAAATCCAAAAGTCAGGCACACTAGCACAAACAGGCCTGGTAACTTTGCATAATGAACTCTGAAGAATGTCTTACTGTCATTTAATATTGTCTATTTTATTTTTCACTGATGGTTCCCTTAGTTCACTTAGAGAAAAAAAGTGAGACTATGATAAGAGTTGTCATAGAGATAGATGAAGTTGGAAAGCCTAAATGGAACAGCAAAAAATTAGAAATAATGAACTCCATGCCACAGACACAGACTTGGTTTTGGGGGAAGTTTGCTCGGCAGATCTATCTGTCTTACATTTCTTGACAATCATCACGACTTTTTGTTTTGTTTTGTATTGTTTTCCATGACAGATATGTATTTTTTTCCATGTGGCTTGTTAAACTCAAAGAGGCCCCTGTATCTTCTAAGTGAGTATTTAAGAGAATTCTGTAACCATTTTTCTAAGAAAGAAAATTACATATTTCCTCAGCCACCAATTTCTTTGTCTACTTCTTAGTTAAAATACTAAATATGTGTTGACTGTTGCTTTCTGCCAAAAGATGTAGCTTTGGCACTCTGATGTTCTGCATTGTAATTTTTAATGCCTTGGAGAGGGACAGCAAATTATCTATGCAAGCAGAGGCATATAGATTTACCTTGTGAAATTCCCTTTCGTGCTTTATGTTGCTGTTGAGTCTTATTTTCTACAAAAATGTTTCTCTGCAAAATAAAACTTCTAAATTGCATAATCTCACCCACTTGTCTGTATTTGTCTTTTCTCAATTTATAAGATAAGAACTTCCTCAGGAGAAGAACTTCCTTTTTTGTTCTGGCTTTATGATAGGTCAAGCAGAACGTGAAAACTAGTTGATAAATAGGACTCCTAGATGCTACAATAAAATAAATAAAATAGCATAACATAGTGTCACCAGTGTCCAAGCACAAGAATGAATTAGGTGGCATGAAACTTTCAGCTGAGACAGATATTTTCCCATTAGTCCCTTTTGTGCTTGATGTTTACTCTTTGTCCTTTATTTAGTAATATTTTACTGTAGTATCCACAGCCCCTGGGATTTCCTCCTGTGTGCATCCTGCACCTGCATTTACTTAGACTGGCAATGAACTAGTTAGGGCACACGGCTGTACTGCTCGTACAAAACTATGGAAGGAGCCTGTTGACATCAGCACAACTGGGCGCAGTAGTTTTAACAGCTCACAAGAAAACAATGAGCTCAGTGTGCCGCTCCACCCAATCCACATTTGGGGCTGTCTGTATCACAGAACTGTACCCTGGTGTGCAAGCCACAAGTTTACCCTAAAATGACTGAGGTACTCAGCATAGTTGTTCCGCAATGCTAGCTTTGTGTATGGTTCTAAATGTATAGATCTTTAGTAGCAATAACACATTAACTGCAGCAAGACATTATCTTTGACGTAACATAGGTTGTCATAGCTTAATGAGCTGATGAGCTCGTTAATTGAAGGAGCTGCATGAAAGATGTTATTTCCATTTACTGATTGGGAAAGCAGGCCTCAGCAGATTTTTGCACACAGATTTGCCACTGTGTTGAGAACTTCCTTTAACAAGAATAATTTACAAGAATTTTTACAATACACTTCTCCGTTACAAAGCAAAAATCAGGGCCAGAGAGATTATATGAACTGCCCACAGTCACGCAGAAAGTCTGTGGCATAAAGAGGGACAGCCATGTTTCCCTATTTTTCACTTGAGGTTTACTGCTATCTTTCATATTTATCTCTCCTTCTACGTTTGAAATACGTATTAAAGTGTTCCAACTCACCAAAGTTTCTAGGAATAACCTCAGTTATCTAAGAAAAATAGTCTTGTCAAACAAAACTATGAAAATGGTCCTTCCATCAATTTCTGTAGTGTAATATAATTTGAAAAGAATGTGTTCTTCATCATATATGAAAGTTCATTCTCCTGAAAAATAGGTTTGTCAATGTATAGAAAATATATTGGCTTTTTTGGCACATTGCTTTGGTTTTCTGTATATAACATAGTTCATGCTAAGGTAAAGAAAGATGCTGTGTATGGAAGATATACTACAGCTATGCTTACCTTCTTGTCATGTTCTCCCTTATGTTTTAAACCAAGATGACTCCACTTTCCCTAAAAAAGAGGAAGACCTTAAAATAATGCACAGTATCATTTTGCTTCTTTTTCTTAAATTCTTTTCAATTAAGCAGAAGATTAGGGATGTTACTATTCTGACACAGCAACAGACAGCGACAGTTTATAGCAGATAATGGAATTATGTGAGTAGCATTGTTTAACCTACATAGAGTTAGGATTTTTTAGAATAATTTTGGTGTTGTGGAAGATAGTAAGAAATAGTTTTCGGCACACATTCAAATTTGATAGTGCTGGCAATCAAGAAATATATTTAGAGCTTTAAAGACTGATCATTTGTTCAGATTTAGGTGACATTTTTGAGAGGCAATCAGTATGGAGTGGCATTGAAACCTCAGAGTTCTCTGAAAGGCATTATTGTGCCATTGCCAGTCGCACATGATTAGCAGAAGGTTTATTGCTCCTCCATTTCTCATATTAGCTACTTCTGCAGAAGTAACCTTTGATTTTGTAAAACAGTGAGTTTACTTACCAGTGTACTGCACAGACATAACGTTTATTAATGATGATCGCATTTATTAATGTGACCATAATCAGTTTAGCAACATTTCCCAGTTGTTTATCCATTCCCCTCATCAGAGGCTTTGCTTTTAATTCTCTTCCATCTATTTGTTCTGTTGGAGGCAGCTGAAGAATGTTCTAAAAGAAGAGATTGCCATGAAAATACCAGTTTAATAAAACAAGCATTTAGTAGAAATAACTTTGCAAAATAGAAATATTGCAAAATAACTTTTTTATTACAACTAAATCAAAATACTTAATTTCCCTAAAGTTACAGCATATGTTGTGTGTTTCATTCTGTTTATTATACCCTAGATTTTTTCATGCCTTTAACTGTTCAGGTTTTAACCAGCCCTGCTCTCTCCACGCAGAAAAGAACCATCTGACTTGTATCTACGTGTCTACTCTATGTGTTGACTTCTGCAAGGCACCATTTTTTAAATACCATCGTAACTCTACACACAATAGCATTTTTGTTCTTATATTAAGCAGCTCTCTTTGAGGCGTAGTCAAAATGTTGCCTTTTCAAGATGCTTTATATCCAGTAAGTGTAATAGCATTAGAGTTATGTAAATTGAAAAAGTATTATGTTTATTAGCTTTTATAATTAAATTATAAAATTAACTTAATTTTTAAGTTAATTTTAAACTTAAATTTTAAGGTTAAATTAAACCAAGGATCATACAATACCTCCTAAAGATTTTATGCGACAGCCTTTATGTTTCATAATATTCTCCCACTTTGAATGTACCGGGGAAAGATTCTGGGAGCCTACTTACCCCCAGGCCAGGCAGATTTTCCAGACAAACTGACTGTCAAAGCTGTCTTTCCACTGTGTCCAGGAAGACTGTCATTTTCCCTCTTACTCTGTGGCAGCAGTTCCTAGTGATCATTAATTGTAATTCAGCATGGTACAGAGCTTTTCAACAGTCAGTGAAAAAGAAAGGTGGTTATTAGGATAGAAGAACAGATGTTTTCTGAAAAATACAGATTATTTCTCTTTTTGTAGTTATCATGTATATGTGACTGACTTTGCTAGAGCAGGATAGCTCCATCACATTTCCCAGCTCTGGGAAACATGTTTTGTAGGCTGCTCTCTGTGCAGTGGAAGCCAAACTGTCCATCACTACCAACCCTAACATACTCAGCTTTACCTTTTTCATGCATCACCTCATTGCTTCACATAAAGATTAGTTTACCCTTGAAACATAAAAAAGAGAATTTAAAAAACAATGAGATTCACCAAAAATCAAAACTATGTGATCGCTCTTAATTTAAAGTGCACACACATAGTGAGGGATCCTGGACTGAGACAGATGCATTCGTATTTATGGTATCTCTGCCAACGTATGTTTTGGCACTCTTTCATCCTCAAATACAGCTGTGATCATTGCTCAGATATATTTACCTTCTTTGCTGCACAGAGAACACATGTTGCTATGTGTGACACAATTAGTTACACAGATGGGATTGTATTCTTTCATACAGGGGCAGAGTTTGTCTTCTGATGATCTGGCACAAGCACTGCATTCATTCTTCAAACATGTAAATATGTAACTTTTCAAATTATGGGCAAAGGGGTGAGTTAAGAGTAAATGTTGATCCATGTTATTTTATAATTGTATCAGAATTGTTCTCTAGCAAGTTATTGTAGAATCATAAAAATGCTGGTTGGAAGAAGTCTCTGGAGATCAGATAGTGCAACATCCCTTTCAAAGCAGGATTCTCTAATGGTGAATATTGCATCTTGTTTTACACAGAATGGTAAGCAATACTTTTGGGCAAACCACTGCCTTTAGCCCAGATCTCAGCAAAAACAAAAGACTGAGCTAGTGGATTTACTGTCTTGCATTTTGGGGTTTTATTGTTGTGCCTTTATGGAACCAAGACAGCTACAATTGACACTAACAAAACTGCAGTTTGGGCTAAAAGAAAGACTTTGGTCATAGTGTGATTCCTACTGAAATATTTAGGGAGAATGAACACTAATAAACAAGGTAAATTGGACTAACCTTATTTTGTTGTTCACTGTCAATGCCTAGGACAAAATTCTAGATACATAGCATATATTCACATGAATTCCTGTGGTGAAAATCAAATTCATTAATAGAAGAAAAGATTCCAAAGAAATCTGATTTCCTGCACTAAACTGTGAAATTTTACATAACATCAAACATGATTATAGTCACATGGTTTCTGTATTATATTTCAGGTGTTATATTCCCTTGAAATAAGATTATCTGCTCTATAGTATGCAGAACTGGAAAAAAAGAGATTTGTTTTTCAGTTCCCTCCTCCACTTATTTTTGCCCTAGAATCTGAAATTTAAAACAAGATAATTGAAAAAATAAATGTTTAAAATGGCTACTTTTGATACATGGTGGAAATAAATAATACTAGAATTTTACTACAAAAGTGTTAAGAGCTTTACTGATATTTTGGTGGTGACATTTCTTTTACTGTCTCTGTTTGCAACCACATGTTACAGAGTCATTCAGAGTAAGAGCATGGAGTTCCTCATGGTATTAATCACAAAGTTCTATATGCCATTGAATAAATCTTTTAATAGTCAAGAGGAAGACAAGGTAATCACAGCGATTATAGGACATTATTTACCTGAGAAAGAAGAAAGAAACATCAGCAAGGAAAGCAGGACCTCTGTTATCTTCCTGGGGGAGATACTTGGTGAGCATTAGTCTCACCAGTCTCTTCCTATAAATGCAGTAAAAAAGAGCTTATATTTATATAGTGCATCATGTTCTAAACTTTGAGAAATAATGGCAAAAGACATCACTTCCTCGAGGCACATTCTAGTCCATCAGGAATGCCAAAGTATTTTTCTGTATCCCTTTAGATCCCCTTCAGTATCTCTTTATATTCCTTTTCAGTACACCTTTCCTATCTTTGTTTCACTGAATTGTTTTGTCTTTCCATCCAAGTGGTGAATTTATGCTTGTAAAAGCCTAAGTTCCAGTGCATCTTGTGAACTTGTACATCCAGTGGGAATTTTCAACTACAGCATCCGTATAGGAGACTGCAACTTCTTTAGTCATTCTTAGAGGTTTCCTTGCACGTTGGATCAAATCCAGAGGAGGCCAGAGACACCTAGAGTATTTTACATTTTTAATCCTAACTATTGACAGTGGTGGAACTGTCATTATATAACAAATATTTTCAAATAAGACATCCACCACTTTTGCAAGTGATGTTTACAGTGATCTTTCACAGCCCCAAATCAATCCCTTATTTAAAGACACAAGTTAGAGAAGTGTTATGTCAGTTGTTCTAGGTCCAAAGCAACATACTGTTTTCGATCAGCAGTTCTAGATAATCTGGGTTTTGTCTACATGAGTTTGACCTTCAAATTCCTCTACCATGAAAACTGTAGCAACGAAAGTGACAATGGAGAGCATGAATCAGGAAACTTTTCAGAGGAAATGCAGGCATGTCAAATTGAATTGACCTTCCTGAGTTGGGGGATCTAAAGTCCCCCCTCAGAATTTGGAAATACTTTGAAAAGGCAGATACAGTCTTTTAAAAAATGAATCTGCAGAAAGCAGAAGAGTGGTCAGTTCTGATATAATTTCATCTGAGAACAGAACATACCTGGCATAAGTAGAGTGGAAAGGACAAGAAAATCGAATCAAGCAGGCTTAGTAGGGGGAGCACAGGAACAAGACAGAAGTCTAATTATCTTGGGTCTTGGCAAACACTCCCAGGGACCTCAGCATACACAAAGTTTAGATTTTTGAACAAGACAACAAAATCACTTTCTAATATATCACAGAAACCTGAAGAAGAGTGTCCTGGGGCTGTCCACCTTCTGAAAGAAAAAGCCTGCATCTTTCTTGAGGTGTTTTCCTGTAGAATGGTAAAAATGCATAAGAATCCTGAATCTTACAACTACCAGAAGTATTTCTACGCATGATGTGTATACTTGATACCCTGCCTACAGAGGCTGCTAGAATATGAATGACTACTTTATTTGTATCATTACTGGCTACTATTTGATGCATAGTACTTATTACAGAGGTTTACAGTTAATGTAAAATGCCCTAGAGTATCAACTGAAAGTGAATGATTAGGGCAGCGATCTAACCTTCACAACAACCATAAAGAATCCTGCACTCACACAGACAAGTATCCAAAAGTCAGAAAACTGCCACTGGGAGAAAGCAATGTTATGAAAAATTTAATTACTCAGGAAAATTGTGTGTTTTCCTAAGAGCACCCTTTTCATTCAAAGGTAGATATGAAAATATGTTTTTGTGAGCAGAGATGTTGTTACCATCATACCTAAATGTTTTACATGCAAGGGTGAATCAACCCTTGCAATACTTGTTTAAGACTAGGTAGTATTTTTTCCCTAATTTACAAGGAAATAATGTGGGCAGATCAAGATCAAATTGTTGAAAATGTCTTCTGATTATATTCTCTGGGTTTGAGACACTGAAGGTATGCTTTTCCCCAGTACTTAGCATTATTAATCAATTCAGAAATACAGAACACTTGCGGTAGCTGGAAGCACTCACCAAGCAAGAGAAAACATTTGAGCAATTTAGTATAAACAGCCTAAGCAGTATCACACTTATTCTAGGGTAGGGTTAAAATCCAGCTCTCCTGGATGACCAGACACTGGTATTACCATAATGAAACCAGCTGAATGTGAATTATATTCCATTATAATTCAACAATTAGTCATCTGCTATTATCTTTTAGCCAGAGACATGGGATTCTGGACTGATCTGAGGAATGCTTTATGCAATAGCAACTGACAATTTTTTCCTGTTGCTTGTGATGTCTTTAAGGAGCTATTTGCTAGTGTAGGAGTAAGCAGACTTGGGTTTTGGTTCTGGCGCAGCCATACAGCTGTGATATCTATGAGGCTTTGATCAAAGGGATCATTCCCCCTCCCAACTTTGCCTTCTAGGCAAGGCCTGCTGCATTAAGCATATGCAGGACCTAGCACCCATGGTCCTCATTTTCTGTGTTTACATACTACAACAATGACACTAACAACAATATCTGAAAATACAGTTTGGGCTTTATGGACAGGTCAAGTAGCTTTATTACAGTGCTGGCATTTTTTTCCCCAGGAATCCATTGTGTCTAGTAATTCTAAGCCATATGATTTCAGATCAGTATTTCATTATCTCTTTTTGTAGAAATGAAGAAGAAAACATCATAAGACCTTACTGTTAACCTCCCTCCTTCTCTTCCACAGATATGTAGCTACCTCAGTGATATATGAGTACCTTTGTAGTGCAGAGTTATGAAAATTCTAAAACTCTGTGAGTGCAAGGAACTCAGTTATATTTTTCCATTCTCTGCCAGTATCTGGCTACCACTATTTTATTTTCTAGCAATCAGGATCTGAGAGTGCTTTATCAGATCACTCAAGCTACATACATTCCTTCCCCATATTTCTGTCATTGCTCCATCACATAAACTTGACCATCCAGATTGTCTGGCTACTTCAGCATTTTCTTCAGATGACATTTATAGCAATTTGCAAGTTATGTTCTTTGCTCTGGTATGTGGCACAAGCTGGTATGCTTCTCTGTGTTATCTGCAGCTATGGGCCACCACATGATGCTGGCAGGAGCTGATAAAGAGCACAAGCACTCCATATTGGAGAGTATTGCTTTCTGATTGTTTATCTTCACTGTTTTATGTCAGAAATGATCTGAAAAGAATTAAGTTCCTGGTGGGCTGTGGTGGATATTTATATTGTCTGTTTTAGGATCCTAACTTACAGGACTGTAAATCATCCCCATAGATCTTCATTGGCTACATAGGAAACTTAGCATCTTAGATTTGGTCCACAAACACACTTCAGTTAGATATCTGAATATACTAAAGTAAATGGTCTGAATATCCACTTTGGGTTTAACACACCACACTAGAAGACAAAAAATAACCCCAAGTGACTGGTGGTTCTTCTAACATTGTGATGAGCATTTCAGAGTTTAGTTTTGTTTTCTCAATTTAGTCTTTCTCAGTCGAGACATATTCAGGTGACCTGTTGTGAGATTCTCTTTGGTTGACTGAGTGTTCTGTGCAAAGCCACAAGCCTTTGAGCTATGAGAAACTTTTACAATATTACCTCAGTCATTTGCCTTTCTACTGCCTAATTGTTAGGGAGTGGTTTCCAGATAAACAGAATGCATGGCAGTGTTAGCTTTAATTTGTCTCCTAGGATAGAAAGAAGTACTTTTTGCCAACCTCCTCCATTAATTCTTCTCATTCAGTACCAAGAACTAAATTCCTAACCTTTCTCAGCTTACCTGTTTTAGCAGGAAATAATAATGGCTGCTGAGCAATAAAATTTCATACTGGCAGATTTTTTGCTACCACTAGTTTATCCTTTGTTTCGGTACCTGCCTACCTCCTTTCCTCCTACATGCCTTATGCATGTCTTCATCTGAAAGATAATAGAGCAGTCTGAGTAGCATCTTTCACAAGTCCGTGCATGCAGTCCTTAAGTCTTGCTGTTCTTGTACCCAAGGTCATGGACACTACTAGCTCTAATCAACAATTTCTCCATACTTTGATACGGATTTACTATCCATGTCTTTACCAGCAGCATATCTAATTAATGCTGGAAATACTAAAATGAGCAGTCTAACTAAGGAAGAATGAAGAAATGCACAAAAAGTGCCCGAATAGTTCGGAGTTGTAGTTTTGGAGGTGACCCAATGCGGGATTTTTATTGCAATGCCCTTCTAAGTCACATTTCTTATCTATAACTTCAAAACACAACTTCACTAGATTTTGAGAAAATATTTCAGTAGTAGGTAATGTCCTTATCTCTGACGAGAGAGAAAAATGAAGCAACTCCAATGTCAATTTACATCAGTATTTTCATGCAATATGCTACTATTCTAGTGTTCTGCATCATTTATCCACTGAAGTTCACTCTGGGTTGTAATAAGAGTGGGAAGATAGCCATGTAAACCTCTAATGAAGTCCATATGTCTTTGTCCATATTAGAATTTCAAGGATTTCCAGCCCCCTGAAAAAGAAGGTGAAGAAGATAAAAAGATGCCATCTAGACCTAGCCCTTCGTTAGTGGCTCTGTCAGCATGCAGGATTCCTGAACATGTAGGCTTAGCTGAATTTATGGAGTTCTCTCCACTATACAACTAGGGGAAAGGAAGGAGACAGAATGGTCAATGTGTATTTCACTCCAGGTTTTCTCAGCTAACAGATGGGTCCTTAGAAATTGGCAAATATTAGATTGCTCTGATTTATGCACTGAGCTAAGCCTGAGGCAGAGAACTAGAAGAATAAATTGATAGTTGCTCTTTAGCTTGCTGGTTTAAAATCTTCCCTGATACATCATCAGAACATAGTTCATGGCAAGGTAAACTTCTCACAGTCATAAAATATTGAAGATGCAAGTACTAAATAGAGAAATGCATATGATAGAAACCTGCTTGCTGTCTATTGAGACTCCTTTTTTTCCCCCCTCTGTTTAATGAGTGTAATAGACAATTAGGATAAAATAATTCAACCAATTCATGCTATAAATCAAACTAAAGACCAGGGTTACATCTGCATGTACTAGTAAATTGAATAGTCTCTTTCTGATCCAGAGGCCAGCTAGGAGAGTCATAGATCTATGCTATAAAATTATTTATAGCTTCCAAAACAGGGTGGCTGCATCCAGTTTCCTATCTGAGAATAGTCTCTAACCTGTGCTGCCTATCAAGATGAGCCTGAGAACTTTTTGAAAGAATTTTGATCCGAGACAAGATCGTACCAGGGCCATGCCAACATTTTCAAAGTAAAGATGCTGAGTTCCAGTGCTCGAGGCCTTTTTAATTCCTTGGTATATAGGCAGCCTATGAAAGACTCTCTTTGGTCATTGTCGGCATCAGTTCAGTTCCAAAAGCCTCTTCTCCTCTACAGGGAGCAAAGGTGATGTTCTCAGTTCTTCTGGGGAAAAGTACATGTGCTAACACAATGGACTAAGATATCCTCTTGGTCCTTCTGTTACAGCCCACAGTCTGCCTGATACTACAGCAGGACAGTCAGGCAGGGGAATGGCTAGGCAATTTGTCCTCTTGCCTGCAAAGACAAGGGCATGAGTTTCTTTCCTCATTTTCATTCTTTTGAAGTATAAGTCTTATTCCAGCCCAACTGATACTTACGTTCCAGTTCCCAAATTTTGTTCTTCTGTAAGCCCAATAAAACTAGTCCTTCATAAGCTTTAAATCTCGAAAATGTATTCCCTGATTGGCTGACTATTTGAGTATAAAAGTCATAATCCAGCTTAGTAATAAGAGATAATAACTATGTAAGAGCAAAATACAAATTTCTTCAGGTCTGAAAGAAGCCAATTTATCAGAACTGAAAAGAGTCATTAATGAACGCATTTAAATGGACAGGATTTAACAGAGAGACTGCTCTGAAGCTTACACAGTCTTACAGTTTACCAGGCTTGTTTCGTTTGAAAAAAAAAAAAAAAAAAAAAAAAAGCCAAATTGCCTGATAAATGCCAATAACTTGAGGCCATGTAGTGTGTATTCTTAGTATAACACCTTTGTCCATGGTAATTTGCCTTTCTTAATGTGGCTAAACTCTATAATTAGTTTTTGTAATGTGGAAATAGGTCATTTATGAATAATGAATGCAACAAACTTGTTCTCTAGAAAGAGGCCCACAGGCATAAAGCACATGTCAACTTTTATTTTAATAAACATGCAAAGAAGCTAAACAGCATAAATGGATCAGAATTGTACAAAGTTAGAAGAAAAATGTCAATTTAAAATGTAGCTACAAATTCTAGAGCTGGAAGAGTCAAAGCATTACCTAGGAAAACTGAAGTCCTTGAGAAGAAGTACTTGCTAAGGTTTCTGGGTATATGAGAGGAAATACTTCACCAACAAGAAAAGCTGAGACAATACCTGTACTGGCTTCTGTTGAATAAAATCAGTTGAGAATGCTAGAAAATTTGAGTTGCCCCTGTGGAAGTAAATTAATTAATTAAGCACTCACACGAAAACCAGCTAGCTGCAGAAACAGAGATATTCATGAGAATCCTGAAGAAGAGTGTTTTGCAGGAAGGACAGAAGTGTCCATGACAATACTATGGAGCAGTGAGAAGCATCAAAAGACAGAGTACAGATGAAAAAGCTTGTTCTTGCTTTGTGTGCCATCATCAGAACAGGCAGGATGAATGAAATTAAATTAAGAGATCATGATGCGGCAGTGTAAAGCTGTTCTCAGCGCTCTTCTCCTTCACCCAGAATCCATTCAGCATGCACCTGCTTGCTTCATGTGTAAAGCACCTCTGCTTCTCCTACAAAGGAAAGAAAGAAATAGACATTACAAATAGTAATCTATCTTATGAACTATATTATAAACTGAAATTTTCCTGAAGTCCTCAAGACAAAAACTTGTTAACAGAGAAGACCTTATAAGCACTTGCAACAGAAAAGAAGACACTGACTTATAAAAGATTTTCTTTTAAAAATTATGCATCTTATTCCACAGGATTTTTTTTCTGATGTTTCCAATACCATTTTTGAATTCTTACATCACCTGAATTGGGTCAAGTATCTTGTTAGCAAGATTTTGCTCATTGGACTCTACTCTTCAAGCTTTACAATTCCTGCTAGAATAGGAAGTTGCTTACAGAAATAGTAAGGTCATTTGTTTAGATCGGTTGGACCTTACTGTTGGGAGAAACAACTAGTCTATAAAAATTAAGCAAAGAAGCAGCAGAGTAGAGACCCTAAACAAAGTGACAGCAGTTGAGTTGAGTGGAAATACCAGCAAACCCAGATAATCTCAGATTTTGGCTTATTCGGGACTAATTACTTAGTACTCTACTTACAGGACTGCTTTACAGAAGGAACATTTGTTGTTATAGGTTTTCCCATCAGAGCCGCAAAAAGGTTGATAGAGCCTCTCACAGTAAATAGGTCTTCTTGTCTGTAAACTCCTGTATTCACTGCAGTCTACCTGCAAGTACAGTATCAGTTTCCTTTGAATCCATCTTTCTCACATTCTCTGTTCACCTACAGAAATAAGGGAGATATGAACTTTTCTGGACAAGCTTGTTAGCTGCTGTAGCAGCAGGGCTCCAGCATCTACTCTAGCTGAACCTAAATCTCTCAGAAAAGAAATGTTCCTTCTGACAGAGGTGTACATGATGCTAGCAGTGTCATGTAATGAGTATCTTCCGGGCTTTGCTGTCTGCCTGAACAAAAATACAATTACTGTAAAAAATATAGCCCCTTTTCATCTACCAAAAAGCAGAGTCCTAACATTTTTTTCTACCTGGTCATAATTGTCTGTAAATTCTGGTGAGATTAGTTTTAAAAGATGTGAAGGGTTTCTGTCTCTTTATCACACATGTAGTAGCTCCTGACACTTTTACAATGCTGAAAGGATCTACTTAAACAAAATTAAGGCAAACCCCATGTAGGCATTAGCATAAAAAGGGATTGTTGAAATGCCCTCTTCTGATAGTGAATCACCTTATATACAGACTTGTATATAGAAATGGGAATATGAACTAAAAAAAGAGAAATGACTGAAACAGCTCCCGTCCCTCTTCTGAAGCTCACTCTTCTTCTGTCAAGAGAATATCCTTCCTGGTCTTTGACAAATAAGGACTTCCTTGTGCAGTTCACATATTCACTTTAATCTGCTTTTTGTCATCTTAAAAAGCCTGAATTTGCCTGCCTGCAATATCACTTCTCCTTTTAGGTGCCATTGTAGTAACTAAGATCAGTTAACCTCTTTTTGCTTCCGGTCACTACGTGTGCATATTGAACAATTTGAAGTACAATATTCTTTGGAGGGACACTATGACTGGAGCTTTTTCTTTCTGAAGATCTATCCAAAATATGCAGTATAAATCTATGTAATTAAGACAGAGCAGTCTTACAGTGTCTATGTAGTCTATGTAATACAGACAGAGCAAAGGCAGTGGCATGGGGGGAAATCTCTGTAGCTTACAATTTATCTTTTTAAAATAGTAAACACCAACCTGTGTGAGACAAGGGCTGTCTAATAAAAAGCTAAAGATCTGATGAATTTGCCCCATATATACATGTCATAATTGAAAAATGGGGAACTTACTTGGTTTGACACAGAGAGAATGGAATGGGCTCCTTCTGGACAAGAATGTATGTGTTAGTGTATATTCAGGCATCAGAAGCTGTATGTTGTGCTAGTATGGGACTAATTGTGTGTGTGAACTGCTACATCGTTCTGCTGTCCCCTGGACTCCTGAAGGGTTTGTCTCTGCTCAAAATCAGTAAGCATTTTTATCACATTTCTTTCAGAGGCTAACTTCAGAATGGATACTCCAGGATAGGGAAAAATTAAAATCTCTAGGGACATGGTTTAGGATGTGAAAGTCACCAAGGAAACCTAATAGTGTCTTCACCAGACAAGTAGCAAATGTCTTGATTTTTCCCACTTAAAATTTCCCCTTGCCCAGTTTTTTATACCAGCTAACCACATACTGCATTACATGTAGTAGCATCTGTGAGTTCTCATGGCAACTATGAGGAAACCACATATGTCAGACTCAGGGATTTCTCTCCGATTTCTGTGGCATTTACTTAGTGTTTAATAGGTCTTTTCTGATCTCACTGATCACGATGCATTATTGTTACAAACTGTTTGTCTTTATCCAGAAACAAAGGGGAAAATGACTCACCTCATCCTTTTTGGCAGCATCTGGAACAAAAACAGAATGACAAAAGATAAAATAATAAAAAAAAAAAATCATTGATGGACATTCAATTGCACCTGGGATGGTTTCTTTAGTACCTTCTAGCAGCACCAAGGCTTTTACCTCCTTGAAAGTAAATACTGACATCATTTTTCAATGTATAATAAAATGCATGTGTCAGGATCTATTAAACAAGTGAGCCTGATTGCACTGTTTGCATTAGAAATCCATGTCAGCAGCTAGAGCAGCCTTTGTTGTCAGAGGGAATGGAGTCTATTGTTCCCCTTTTCATCACAGAAAGATTGAAGATGCAAGAGTCAATGTTATGTTCAATGGCCAGTCTGTTCTGGATGAACTAGTTGTTGAGCATGACAGGATTTTAATTCCCAATTCTATCAAAAATTGTATATGACTACAAGCAAGTCACATGGTCTTTTATACCTTGATTTTCTGTCTGTAACGAGGATAATATCTACATTAAAATATGATATCAAATATATAGATTATGATGGTACTGAAATTCAGATTGTGATGTCACTTTAAAAAGTGTTTTCCCATTCCAATCCATATGGATTCTAAACTATTTGGTAGAGGAATTAGATCCTATTTGTATACACATGGTGTCTAATACAGTGGAGCCTCGATCTTAGGTAGGGCTTCATAGAGCTACTCCAGAGAGTTAATCAGTGATAATTACAGCTCTCAGAAAGTAATCAAATAATAGTGGCACATCTCCATTATGGTGACACATTCATTACTGTCTTTAGGAATGTATTTTGTTTTTCTCCTGTCCTGTAATAGTCATTCTATGTGTCCCAAAGGATAAAAGTTAGTGGACAGGTTGCTTCTGTACCTGTAGAAGAAGCAGGAAGGGAATGGAATAGGATATAAAGGCCTATACAGCTATAACGTTGGTCCTTCTGGCTGAATACAGTTGTTTTGGGTCCTTGAAGCTTTCTGTTGAAACTCACTTTTGTGGAGCTGCTCGTATCTTGTGATCAAATAGAGTCATCTAAGGTAAAAAGACTAGCATAAATAACCCCCCATGTCAAATTTCAGTCTATGTCACCAGAATTTTGACTGAGTTTTCATCATCGTGGAATTGGATCAGATTTAGCCCACCTCCACAAAAACATTTAGAGGTTAGTTTTCTCTGGTAACCTTTTAGTACCAACTGTTTTGGGGGGCATAAAAGCAAAAAAGATCTGGTTCAAAAATTATCGATCCATAAAGTTATAAAGTTACAAAATTAAAGGTACAAATTAAACTAGAAAATTCAAGAAAGAAATTCACTGGAGTTCTCTTAGGAAGCAAGAATTTCTTCTGCTGGAATTACTGAAACATTATTTAAAAGAACAATCTCTATCAAAGACATTCTGTTTCACTAAAATTGGCTTTTTCTAAGATTAAAAAAAAAGTAAAGAGTCAAGAAATTCCTCCCAGCTCCATATTTTATCATAGAGCAACCTGCATCCTCCTACATCTCAAATCTGTCTGCAGCCCAGCAAACTAACATCATAAAGAGGTTATTCACAGCCAAGTTATGTGGCCAGTGCATAATCAGCAACTCCTGCTTGCTTAGTATGACAGGAGAAGGACCTCATAAAGTCCAAGTTCTCAGATGGGAAAAAAATGATTAAATAAAAACCTGATTTAATTCTGCAGCTTTATAGTTCTTCGTATTTTTCTGTAAAATCTTTTAGTTGCAATGCAAAATGCAACCCTAGCACTACCAACAGGGAATAGGTTTCGTCTGTTCAAGTTGACAGCTTTAAAGCTGGTGAAATATTGCTTACTAAATAGTGCACAAGCATAAAATTTCACATGCTAAGCTGCCACCAGAGCCCAGCAACTACTGCTTACTATCTTACAAGACTGAGTAGCTTCCAGTATTTGAACATTAGAACTATAACATATCATGGAGTAAAAAAAGGTTACTCACTTGCTAAGCAAAGAACTGCCAGGGTGAGAAGTACAAAAATGCCTGTTATCTTCATAGCAGACATAGGTTCTTGACCTGTTCCACAGCCAGTCTGTGCTCTAAGTGTCCCACTGCACTTCGTTTGAATGTATATTAATGTATCTGTGTGTATATATATGTAAATGTATGTACACAAAGAGCAGGCACCCTAATGACGAAATCTGCCCTGTAGAAGGTAATTGAAAGAAGGTGTTGCCCATGGGTAGTGTCAGTAAGAATGTCTTCTTTACACCATGAGGGTCATAAGTACGGGCCAAGAGTCATAGCGTGGATTGTGTTGATAAAAGAGATGTATTGTACTTTGGCTAATCCCCTTGCCTAATTAACTGTTCCATCTCCACAAGTTAAAGGAGTGACTCAGTAAGGTGGTTACTTGTTGCTGATCTGTTATTGCCATATGGACTCTTATGGCTGAGCCTAATTCCCACAGGGGAAAAAAAAAAGATCACCACTGGATGCTTTCGAAAAGATTCAAAGTCTTTTAACTTAAATCATTTAAGTCTGATAACTTAAATGCTTAATTCCTATTTTCTTCAGATTTTAGAGACTCTTGTCACAGAGGTGATGGCCTTCCTAAGCTCATGAAGGCTGGTGAATATTTCCTTAGAAAATAGCAAATGCTATGCATGGAAATAATTGAATTCCAGAGAGCTAGTCAGTTTGGCCATGCACTGAATCCTCTCAAACTTCTTTATGGGAATAGTTTCATAACTGCTTGGAAAAGTCTGTGTTTTGCATATACACTCTCTTTGTTCTGCTTTAAAGGTTCCAGTCATCAGTTTGGGGTACAGACGAAATGCTTTTTGAAAGAAGGCGCATAGATGCTGCATTGCACTGCCTATCACAGAGGAGTAATGAGTTCACAGCCATTCTGCATCCAGTAGACTTAGTGTCTAGTTTGCTGCCATGGGGATATGGAGAAGATTCCTCCACCTTAGCATGTTTTCTTTGGTTTCTTCACTATTTTCAATGAACAAATATCGTACCATGTGGTGTTCTTTAAACAAATCCAACATACTAGTGTATTAGTGGCTTAATCAATAGACACAATTCTCTGGCTTTCATAATTTACATCTTGGATAGACTCACAATGGAAAACTCAGATCTGAGTCTTAATTTTCATAAAGCTCAGACAAAGATGGAGTTTTGAGCCCGCATTTGTTTGAACCAACCCCTCCAAAACTCCCTTCTTTTAAGTGATTTGGATTGTGGTCACTTTCCCTACATTGCAAGATAGCCTGGGGCTTTTTCCCCATCCAGAGGAAAGACAGAGGAACTGGTTATCTTTATGTAAAAGATTGTAATAGGCCAAGTAGACCCTGGGTTGAAGTAACTCCTGCTCCTATGTGGAGAGCAAGAGAGATAGCGATCATTTTCTCTCTAAGGAATGTGGTAATGAATAAATGGTTAATTTCTCATCACTTAGTAGAGCAAATAAATAAATGTCATCAACTTCCAGCTCTGCATTAAAATGAGAGGAAATAAGAATAGTTAAAGATTTGGTTTGAGTTAGAGGCCTGTAGTTTTTGTTGTTTTTTTTTTTTTTTTTTTTTTTTTTTTTAATGCCCTTACTTGAGATTCCATCTCAAGTTTTTCTACCTTCTTAATTTGGAGATCTGTGCATATTCCTGTGAGATGGTGTTCACAAAAGACAGACTGTTACTTAAACTGGGACTGTTTTTTTTTTTTTTTTTTTTTTTTTCTGGAAAGCCCTAGGCTTTTCTAAAGAGCCTGAAACAGAACGTATCTAAATTCATGGAGAATATTTAGGAAATGTTCGTTGGTTGATACTGACAATTACAAATATTAGGCAATGAAAGCAAAGCTGTGAAAAATCCAGAAGCAATTCCTGTTCTGAATAACTTTTAGCAAATTTCAGACTCTTGAAGACATCGTGAAACTATAAAATTGCAACTTGACAGAACACGCAGCTTCCTTGACAGTGGTATGAGGAAGCCTCCCACTTTGGTTACATTTTCTTGCCCAATTTTGTGCTATGGAGTGTACTCTCTGATGCAACCACAGAATCCATTCCATCACTCTAAGGAAAAAATTCTGAATTGATGTAGGATGATTTTCTGAAGACAAGTGAAGAAAGACAGCACGTTTAGGGGAGGGAGGGAGCTAATGAGGCAGGCAAATTTTGAATCAGACTTTTCTTAGCATTTAAAAATTGTCTTACCATAGATAAAATTCCTGATGCCAATTCTATGTCTCATATGAGTAGATCCATGGTGTGAATGTTTTCTTGGTAATACTTAGGTGTTTTGATTAGGGCTTCAGAGTCAAATTAACATTTGTTTTCTGAGTAATGGACCTTAAGCTTTGTAGGGCTTGTCTAGACCACTCAGATAAGGAGGGATGCAGTTCTGATGCGAAAGTATGACGTGTTGTCGGGCATGTAAATAGTAGGACACAGGAAGAGGGACAGGGCAGCAGCTCAGCCAAAGTTCTGGAGTTTCTTGCATTTTGAAACATAAAACCTGCCTTAAAGCTTTGAGAAAAATGCCATACAGAGAATACGAGATAGAGTCTGTTTCACTTTCTGAAATGAGGTAATACTCAGATGCAAAACCTTGAAGTGAAATTCTGTAAAAATTAATGCCACAATGTTTATTGTAACTCCAGTTTAAAAGGCTACCTAAATACCTCAGTACCATATGCCTAGCTTTAAGAATGGGAAGAATTTACATTAACAAACTAGAAAAGATGTTCACTGGCTGACTGAGATAATATTTCTTTCTGAGGCATCTGTCCAAACTTGCAGAGACTTGTTTGCCCTGACTGTCTTCATAAGGAGCTGGTCTGACGACCTAAGAATTGTCATCCTCAGGCAGGCCAAAGGTTCATCTAGGTCAGAGTTCTGTCTCCAAAAATATTCAATGGAAGATTAATAGAGAATACAGAGTGGTTCTTGGTGGACAAGTTGAACATGAGTTGACAGTGTGCCTATAGTGAAGAAGTCCAACCATGTACTGGGCTGTATGAGTAAGAGTGTAGCTGTCAACTCAAAGGAAATTATTATTTCTCCTTGTTCAGCACTGATGAGGCCATATTTGAAGTGTTCTCTCTAGTTCTGGGCTTCCCACCACAAGAAAAACACTGGCATACTGGCATAAGTCCAGTGAAGAGCCATCAACATGGTTAAAGGACTGGAACACATGACATACAAGAAGAGATTGAGAGAAGTGGGTTTGTTCAGTTTTAAGAAAAGAAGGCAAAGAGAAGGTCTTATTGTTGTCCTCAGCTACTTAATAGGATGGTATAGAGAAGATAGAGCCAGACTCTTCTCAGAGGTGCATAGTGAAAGGATAAGAGGGAATGAGTGCAAATTGCAGCAAGATAAATTCCAATTAGAAGTAAGGAAAACAGATTTCACAATGAGAGTATTCAAAACTGGAACAAGTTGCCCAGAGAAGTTACGGAAACTCCATTTTCAGAGATATTGAACAATTGACCTGCTATGAATTGGGCCTGGCTTGGAGGGCAGGCTGGTAGAACAAGACAACAGCCAGTGATCCATTCCAACCTACATTATTCTGTGATTTGCTTGGTTAAATGTTAACCATTGCTGGCAGTCAGTTGTTTAGGAATTTTGTGGCTTATTGTACTTGTCCTTAAGAGTTAACATGTCTAGTTTTGATGAAGCAGACATGGAGAACAGAGTAGGAAGTTGGATTGATTTTAACTACTTTTTTTTTTAAAAAAAAAAAACATTTGTTGAAAAGCAAGTGTTCAGATCTATTTAGTAATATTTGCTATAACTTCCTGGAGTTAGATAAATAGGCCTTCTTACCAAACTAAAACTAATTCTGGTATTTATGGTAAATACCCTGTTTGGATTAAAAATTATGAGTGAAACTTTGACCTCATTGGCAGAACACATGCAAGTTTCCATTGGGCAGGGAGGTAATGTTTTCAATACATATATGTTAATTGTGTCCAAAAAATATCCTCTTTGACAGTTTTCTATTTTTATTATTATTTTTTTTCACAACTTCTTATCTCTCCAAGTTGTTATTTTGAAGAAGAAAAAGCAATTGCTTGGTGAGTAAATGCTTATTCCCTTTAATGGGCCTGTTAAAGATAAATATGTAGTGCATATTTTTCTAGGAGTGAGGACATATTGCTTTTATTTTGGAGCTCTAAAGTAAGACAAAATGTGGTACCAAATATGTTGCTACAGCAAGTCATTAGTTAAATGCTTGTTTTGTTCTGCATGGGAGGATGTTATCTGGCTGCATTCCAGAAAGTATTGATGTGCAGTAGCTTGTTTCCATTTATATGGTGAAGTGCCTCACATTGAGGACATCAACAGTTCTGAAAAAAACTGCAGGTTGGCTGGCTAAAAAACAAAATTTTCATGCAGTCATATATATCTGGGAAGACTGTACAAAACAAGATATGTATTGATAACATCAAGAGTGAGAATTCTGACCTCTTAGCGATCCCAGTTCACATTTTTACATAACCCAGTTCACAGATGCCTTCATTTTCATTGTGTGTGGGTGGTTAGGGTTGTCCACCCCTGTGCAATTACTGGATCAAACTTTAAAGTCTTGCTCAATGGAAGATTTGAGAATGAAGTGATGTATTTCTTAATGAATAAAACTGTGCCAAAGTATTTGAGTATTTGCCTGGAGCAACGTGAGTTTCCCAGCTTCCACACCTTAAAAAAGATCAAAGAACCCTTTCTGTAAAATTGGAGGTATCAAGCTGGGACAGATCCCAGTTGCAAGTCTCATATATTACTTACTTTAGAAAATTAAAAAACCAATCAGCAGAGGCTAGAGCTAATTGTTTTTTTATGTTCTGGTACTTTTAAGATAAATTAGAAGGCTGTGATACCTAGCATGTGAATCCTTCTGACTTCCTTACGTAAGGTTATACCATTTATATATGACTAGATTCTTCTTTTATAGATGTATGTATAATATGCATTAACAACTTAACAGTGAGCATTGAATGAATTGAACAGAGGGCACTGAATAGGACTTATTTTAAATTGCCTTCTAGTTTGTATTTTAAAATGTAATTTTCAGACATTCAGCACTTTGAGGCTCTGTCACACTGAGGTCAGTCAAAGTGGAATGTTTTGAGGAAAGGTTTATATTAAGCTTGTATTATGTCTCAGGACAAGGTTAGAGGAAATGCATTGGTTTTAACTATGTTTAAAATATTTTGACTTTTATAAAGGAGAAGCTGTAACTTATGAAGACGGGAAAAAGGATGTTATTATAGTCAACATGGAAGGAGGGGTGGATGGGGAGCATATGGCCCTGAGATCTTCATACACATTCTCTCACAGAACTCCTAATTAAACGTAAGCCTTTTCCCCCCCCCCTTTTATTGTTGGCAAGTGCCTGCTTACCCATGGCTGATTTACACAGAGGATAGCAGACTCCTACTGCAACCTATTAGTGCCTCGTTTAGTACATCAACTATTTGCAAAGCATTCTTTAAGATGCGGAGCACCCACAGAAAGCCCTGGAGGGAATTAGTCAGTCTCTGTTTAGTGCAGATTTAGGGAGGTGTGGTAGGTAAAACCTAAAGCCACATGCTGAATGCTGAATATGAATAGAAAGCTGAGAAGAGGTGCCACCCTGAGAATCATGGATCCTCAAGACTGAGGTTTGGTAGAAGATGTATTATGTGACTGTATATTTGAGACTGTCACATGATAGAGACCTCAGGAACAAATTTAATTCTGTCATGATTTTATTTTGGAAGCCTTGATTTTGCAGTCTTTAGTTCTTTCAGGACAGCTTTATGCATCGTACAAATTCATTGAGTCTACACATTGTAGAACTGGTGAGAAGATCTCGAGATTAATTTCAGAACAAGAAGGAGATGAATTAAGAAAGAAAAGCATGAGGATTAACTGACAAATCATCTATATTTTTCTCCAGTGGATACAAGAAAGGGTTTCCAATATATGGAGCCACCTAGTGAATATTCATGGTGTGATATTAACACATCTTTTACACGCTGGCTAATTTCTCAGACATGGGAGACCAACAGTTTCTAGAGCAGATTTCAGAGGTGATGGACCCATACAAGCCCCAGGAAAAGGGTAATTAAGGAATGAGGCCAAGTCTGAGAGCAGCTAACTTGCAATGAACTTCTTTTCTGCAGAAAAAAAAATGGCAGTTTCAAGCTGTGCTTTGTTATTTTTCTGAAGAATCTTAGACAATGAATTTCCTCACTACTGACTCCTCACTGCCTCATGATCTATGCCAGGACAGCTTCCTGTAGGGAGGTTTAGTTCACTTTATGGGATCATGGCACTGAAATCATATGCACCTAAAGATAACACACCAGTCTTGTTTTTGTCTGGATAAATTTAGCCTGAGAATCACTAAGAGTGAAAACAAGGTTGAATCAAAGTTAGACATTCCTCATTGATTTCAAAGGTGTTGAGAATTGGCCCTGGATAGCTGAAGAACAGGAAGGTCTCACTAATTCTAAACATTGTACCAACGGTATTAGAGAGAAATCTCAAAGTCCTCAATATATAGATTCGGCCTGGTTTCAGTTGCAAACCTCCTGAACCACAAAGGCTAATGAACTTCACTGTGCTCTCAGAATTCAAAAGAGCCACTTCTCAGTCGACAGGACAGGGTCTGGAAAAGGCTGCTGACTAACAGACATCACTTTGAAGTGTTATCCTGTACAGTTTTACAGGCCATGAGTTTGGTAACACAGTCAATTTGTATACAAAAAGTTAATACTCCTCCCTACAGATTGCCTCAGAAGTAGTATATAGTATTCTGACAGGTAAGTAACGTGCTGTTAACCATTCATACTAAAAGACTACATGGAAACGAACTTTGTTTTTCTTAAGTATTTATTAATTCCTTTGTAGAGCAAGCAGATGATGAAGTAAATTGTATTTACAGCAGAAATAAGATGTGTGCTCTAATTATTAAGAAATACTAACAGCACTTGTAGCTAGATTATCAACAGTTTTCTGAAATATCAGATACTTCCTACATTTCAATGTTTAAATATCTTAAATCACCACCCATTACTGAGACTGGAAAAAAATGAAGCATGGTCCCAATGGAAGACTGTTTTGATTCCAGTGTGTCTGTATCTGAGTTTAAGGCCTAAATCTTCAAAAACATTTGAAAGTATCAGCCCCCCCTGAAAGCTGGAATATAAGTGGTTTGCAGAAAGTGTAGACTCAAACACATGCTTCTACCTTTTTCCAGACCTGGGCACTTACACTGTAAGCAGTTCAAAACTAGGCCTTAGTTTTTTCCTAAGGTTCAGTAAAGATACCTACCACACCTTGGGACACTACAGAAGTAATTTCAAAATAAACTATAAAAATCTATATTCTGAGACTCTCTAAATCTTAAACAGATGCTTAACATCCACATAGAAAGCCAGTTAGCAATACGTCTCTGAAATATCAGATATAGAGCAGTCAAACTCTTAAATAACTTAAGCTGCCTTTGGTCTCAATTAGAGATTGCTGGCTACTTGTGCTCTGTTGTTGTGCCTGTGGCGTGGGAGGTCTGAACAAATTATTTTGCAAGAAAATTCCACTACAGGTGATGCACTGGGTACACATGGGTTACTGAATAAAAGTCATCTAATGATCACTAATGATAAGAAAAAGAATTTCATACAGGAGATGTGATATTCAGCTATTGGCTCCCATTTTCTTCCATGTTCATGAGAGGTGGCCACAGGACTTTTAACAACAGCTTCAGAGTGAGTGAATGCAGGCATCCACGCCAGTACTCCTGTTGCCTCCAGTGTAGCTTGGGTCCTGCTGCAAGCACAAGACTTAAAAGTGGTTCGTTTCTTACGCAACAACCATTTGCAGTGTCAACCTGGGCATCAACATGAGGTAAGCAAAGACAGCTGACAAAATGCAGCAGCTAACATTTCTAGGGCCTGAGCTTGAAATTTCTTCTTCTGCAAAAATATTTGCTGTCACATTGGAGGATGAAGATGGCCCTGATACATGATACATGGCTGCTTCATGCAGCCAAGACTTTCTATGCTGATACAGTTCAACAAAATAAATAATAATAAATAGTTAAATAACAAAACAGTTTTTTCAATAAGTTACTTTCCATATAAATTAACACATGAAACATTTCAACTAGTAACTGCCAACATCTGTCATTGCAATGTTCATCTCAAGGAAATAATAAATAAATAAATAAATAAATAAATGCAATATAATAATATGCAGAACCTACAATAATAGCTGACAGCAACGTATCAAAAACATTTCTACTAAACATGTTAATTTAACATGATGTATGATAGAAGAGTTATTCATGTCTAGGGAATTTAAAAGAGCTGCCAGAATCAGCATCATATTAATCTATTACAATAAAAAAAAGTCATGGCTTCTTAATAATCTTAAATGCAGATTTTCTTCCAGTTACACTTATTTACTTCTACCAACTTATTCCTTCTTTCCTAAGGAGCACTGTGCCATTCTCCTAGAATCTCTTACTGGTGTCTGTAAAATAAGAGAAAGAAAATTCATGTAAGAATGATCTTCATTTTCTGCAGGCACAGATGTTTACTCCACTTACCAATTGAAACTTTACTGGTCTGAGTCATTTAGTGAAATATCACCACTCAATTTTTATAAAGGACTCAGAAGCAGATAATGTAAGGCTGTGAAATTCCCATGTCTGCTGGGGATTACGGAGTTCTCCTTCAGCTAATGAGAGTTAGGCATCTGTCCTCCTGTGTCCCTTTTGTAAATCTCCTTCAGTATATATTTGCATCTAAGAGTTCCCCATACCAGTGAAGATCTGATCCACAGAACAATGTGATCTCATTTGAATCGTTTCAATAGTGTTACATTTACAATTTTTCACCAATGTTACTGAGGAGACTTGGAGGTGAGAGAGATTTGCATCTGTGTCTAACTTGCAAAAAAGCAGAATGAAAAAATGAAGAGAGTAAGATAAAAAAAATCTACATAATTCTTTTTGGTGTTGATATGAAATAGGCTAATTTCAGTTTTTTTACTTAAAAATGTCCTGACCTGGAATGATAGAGATGAATTTAGAGTTGACAGGGAATGCTAATCAATTCTAATCAGAAAGAGATTGATTTTTTTCTGAAAACAGCCATTCCTAAGTCTAGCAAAACCAGTTAATGGCAGTGTGTGTGTGTGTGTGTGTGTGTGTGTTTCTCTCTCTCTTTTATTTTACTGATAAAAATTAACTGCATATGAATTGTCTGTTGTATTTGGACCTTCAACATTGGTTCATAAGCTATCCATAACCAGAAAGGACAGAAAGCAGTATTGGTTAACAAAGTAACAGCCAAATGTGCTTTATTTCTCAAAGAAAATTTTATAAATGCCTAGTTAGGCAGTATACTTCAAATTACTAACCATATCCATGAACCCGCATCTATTGTTTCCCCTTCAATTTAAATGGATTCTGATTGTTTCCTCATATTTTTTTCTGTTAAGAAAATCCTATTTTAGACAGCCCAATATAGTCACATTTGCTTACAGATCTGTATTCTCTTACAGATACTTCATGAAAAAAATGTTCAGGAGAAAAAATTGGTTCTGAGGAAATATGAAATAAATAAGTATGTAAGAAGAAGTTTATAGACTCCTCACTCTTCTATATAGGGAATCAGCTTTGCTTCTCTAATAAAAAGGTTCTTTAAGTCTTACCTGCAAACTGAAGACCACTCACTCCAGGATGAGTCATAGTAGCGATCTCGAGCCTGCACAGAGATCATGTCTTTTGGGCCAGCCCTTGGAATCTGAATATGCTGCTCATCAACCTCATGAACCTACAGAGCACAGGCCATTCAGTGGGTGGAAGGGTCAAGCAGAACACATGAGGAAGTGCCAGATACATGCAACAAGCACAGGTAACTCAAAAAGCACAGATAGTCTGTTGTTTCCAAAGCACCAGTCTGCTCCCACAGCTATCAGTCATGAAGAACTGTGAAAATCTCAGCCCCTGTAGAAACAAACTAGATAGTCCACCTTTCATTGAAGCTAGTAATGTAAAGTGATCCTAACTCAAAACTGAAACTGTATCATTAAACAAAGGGCTTGTTTTTTATCAGAATTTTCCTTTTTCTTCTTTTCCCAAAGTAGCATCCCTAATAGACAGAAGTCCCTGCTTTTCAGTATCCATGAGATTTCCACTGAGGACTTGTGGCTGGTACAAAAAGCACTCTTAAAACTAGCCAGTTTCACTACTTAAAGGATCAAAGACAACCTCGCTAAATTCAAGGAGTCAGCACTGGGGGAATGGCCCCATCTGCTGGTACAAGCCTCCTTATTTTTTTGTATAGAAAAATGCATCTTTTAATGTTGTTGGTTAATCAGTTTACGGTATGGAATGATCATATGTATTGGTTTATTTTTCTGGTTGCTAGACCAAGGAAGAGTAGCACTGCAGCTAAGGCACTGCTCTGTGGTTGGTTGGTTCATGTACTTCTTTCCAGTTCTGCAGCTGACTTCTTTGTCAACCTAGCCAAAATCACTAGAATGCTGCTTTGTGTTGTTTAATGTACTGAGGAGCATTAGCAATGGAAACGACATTTTGTGATTTAAGGCTAATACTGATTAGAAATATTTAGTTAACAATTAACTAATACTTGGGAAGTGAATGGCAAAGTCTGTAGTCTCCACCAGTTTCCACAGAAATGCTGCCAAATGAATCATTGATTCCCTGTTTGACCATTCACCTATAAAGAAAATCTGAGCTAGCCAGGTACAAACAACACACCAGGAACTCAGTGCCACAGATCTTAGACTTGATTGGGAAATTGGGATTTTCCCAAATTAGGACTCACACAACCCCACATATGAATTAGTAAAGACTTTTCTCACGCTAGCATGTGTATGCAACACTGGGCATGACATTATGTCCCAGTTACATCAGGGTTGCATCCACCCCAAAGTGTGCTGTTTAGGCCTTCTGGCTCATGGAACAGGGAGGGAGGCTGTTTCTTACCACATTTGGGGCTGGGCACTTTTTTCTTTCTTTTTTTTTTTTTTTTTTTTTTTTTTTTTTTTTTTTTTTTTCCCTAGTCTATAGGAGATGATTCTGCTGCTCTACTCAGCCCTGGTGAGGCCTCATCTCGAGTACTGTGTCCAGTTCTGGGCTCCCCAGTACAAGAGAGACATGGAGTTACTGGAGAGAGTCCAGTGTAGGGCTACAGGATGATCAGAGGGCTGGAGCACCTGCCCTATGAGGAACGGCTGCGAGAGCTGGGCCTCTTCAGCCTGGGGAAGAGAAGACTGAGGGGGGATCTTAGCAATGTGTACAAGTACCTGAAGGGAGGGTGTCAAGGGGACAGGGCCTAACTCATTTCAGTTGCCCCATGTGACAGGACAAGAGGCAATGGGCAGAAACTGAAGCACAGGAGGTTCCACCCGAACGTGAGGGGAATCTCTTCCCTGTGAGAATGAAGGAGCACTGGAACAGGTTGCCCCGAGATGTTGTGGAGTCTCCTTCTCTGGAGATCTTCAAGGCCCGCTTGGATGCAACCCTGTCTAACATGCTCCAGGGAGGTTGGACTCGATGATCTCCAGAGGTCCCTTCCAACCTTACTGATTCTATGATTATATGATTTTGTGAGTCTTGCGTACAAAACATATTATTTATATGGTTTGTTAAAGCAAGAAAAGCTCATTCTGAATGCTGTACCTCTGGCTTGATTTTGTGTCTCTTTGTTCTTTCAACTTTGACTTTGAAAGTCAGAGGGAAGTAGGACTTTGGTGTGCTCCAAGTTTTTGGATATGTCCAGGTCACTGTTCCATTTTTGGCCACATACTCACATTGCGGTGGGTCAGGTTTTACTGCAAGAGAAAATATGGTAGGAATTAAGCATGACTGCAGCATGATGTCAGTTGTTGGTGTCCTATTGTTGATATTTCTATAAGAATAAGCTCTGGGACCCCCCAAAATTCGCACGGAAAATTAACCAGACTCCCAGAGCCTTTTTTTTTTTTTTTTTTTGCCTAGAGAGTTGCTAAGGGTGTTGTCAGAGACAGACGACCATCCTCAAAGACTGCTGACTCTTAGGACATTTAGGAAAGCATCTGCTTCTTTAGGATCCTGCCTCATTTTTCTGCACCCTGTGGCATCATAGTCACGGTTGTTCTTATTCCTGTCAATTTGTATTAGCCTGTCATAGATGTCCACCTGCAAGAATGGATCAGGAGTGAAGAACACATAGCATTAACCATTATCTGAGTAACTGGTAAGTCTGCAGGTCCCAGAGAAGAGCCTGCTCAGTTATTGTTTGTTCTGTGATTGGGAGACCACATGCCCCTTCCCAAACATGTCCCTATCATACAGAATGCTATAGAAACTTCTGGGAGTTGTGGGGGAGAGAGAGTAGGAAGTCACAAGCTATGGAGATCTTATTTCTTCACTTCCTCATCCACTTCTGGACTGCTGCTATGATTTGTTTTCCCTTGTTCCTGTAACTGGGGGCTTGATACAGATTTACAGTAGAATAGGGCAGGGATTCCCAACCTTAGTTTGGTTCGTTATCATTATTAGTTCCACTCTCAGCAACAACAAGAATAAAGCTGAGAATAAATTGTGATTTCTGGTGTACGCACTGATATCTCTGATGAAGAAGCTGCTGGTATAGTTCTCATATTCCACCTCATCAATGACCTCCAGGAACATCTCGATTGGCTGGTGCTCTTCAGCAAATGGACAGTAGTTCTCCTTCTGGCACTGCGCTGTGTATTTAATCACTGAGTTATCAATGTGAGCCACAGGGCTGCTGCAGGTTACATGTCCTTGAGAGCTGAATACAGAACAGAAGGTGGTATTGGAAATGCTGGTTTGTTCTGAGAATGTTTGCTGTCACAGTGATATCATGTAGCTGGTAATATAAAATTTTGCTGCTGCCTAAATCATTCTATGGCTTCACTTTAACCACTGTAAAAACAGTCCTGTGGGTATTCTTACATTTTCAAAGTTTTTAAAAAAGACCTTTATTACCGCTGTCCCATGACAAGCTCTGGTATCTAACTTTGTTCCTCAGCTCTTTCTAAAACCTTGCTGAAATAAATCAGGCAAGGTTAAAATGCATCCATTGGGAAACAAATAACAAAAGACAATTACAAAGTGCTACCTGAATCTGGCTCTATTTTTTTTCATTCAGCGAAATAAAACACTTTGCAGCTATTTCCTCTTTAACAAACTGAAGTGACCTCTGCCTAAGTGCTCCATGTTTTGGAGAAACCCCCAAGAGTAGTGGGAGGTAGGAAATCCCCACAAGGTTCCCCTCACATATTTCCCTTGCAGGTTTCTGCAGTGTCCCTCAACTGAGACTTGTCAGTGGACATGTGGCTTTTGCAGTGGGTGCAGCCTCCCACTCCTTTAGTGCCACTGGATCTGCTGAGAAGGGACTCAATGCTATGATTGCTTCTACTTTTGGCTCAACTTCCTCTCTCTCCGCTGCATGAACAGTTTTTGTTATTGCTTAAGTGACTCTGCAGCTGTACTGTAGCAGCTGTAACAATCCAGTGGGGGTTGTTCCATTCTCAAATCTTTATTAATTCCTGAGCAATTTCCATGCCCTTATTAGTCAAGTAAGTCTTTGTGATGGCCCCAAACCCTTCTGCACATGTTTAGACTCTGGGAGTGAGATTCTTCCCCTTCTTTGTGTTCTCAATTGGCAATCCACAATCCAGGATCTCCTCTGCAGACTAATACTGAAGGCTGCTTTGGCCTTATTACAAGGTAGCTAAGGAAAGTACAAGCTTTTACCCTTTTAGACTTCTGATTGTGAACTTCACATTTGGAGTCTCATTTTCTGTCATCCATGAACATATGAAAATTCCAGAGTAATTCTTTGCCTCACATTTTAAAAATGTCCTGTTTGGCTCTAGATGGAAAAAGAAAGAAAACATTTCTTTTCCTTTTTTTCCTTTTTTTTTTCTGCCAAGTCCAAGCAGAGAGAACACAGTAACTCAGTAGATTCCTGTCCACTTTGGCAGATGGTGGGTATACAAGCAGACACAATCTCATGCTACCAACTGAGCAGTCATTTCTAGTTAAAAAGCCATATAACCACATTTAATAGCTGAAGGCTGGGCTATATAGCAGCCCATTAACCACATCTACATGGCTGTTGATAGGAGTTAGCATGTACCAAAGCTGTTGCAGATGGCTGATGAAGCCTATCATTAACAGACTTATGTAGACAGAGAGATTATTTCTTTCACAGAGAAACACTGCAGCAAATAAAGCAAGTCAGTTGCTTTCAGAAAAGCAGTAGGGATGTATCGATGTTATTCCATAGTTTTTATACCAGTCTAATCATTCCTACCATGAGTCCATCCTATGGGTCTAGAGAGTCCTTAATTAATCCCAGTGACAATATATTCGTATTTTTCTTATCAAATGCACCATACACACAAGAAAAGTCATCTGTTGACCTTCACTGTTGATAACATATTTGAAGAGGACCCATTTTAAACTGTATATTTCTCATGCAGTTCTCCAGAGAGCTCACTTTGGTCTACAATGTGTAAAGTTGAACAAAATACATCATTACATCCTATCAAAACAAAATACATCATAACATTCTATGACCTTACCTTTAAAACTTTTCAGAATTGACCTTATCATTTGCCCATTTGAGTCTATTTTAGTTATGAGGAAAAAATCATAGCTGATGATTTCATGGGTATCAGCTGTCAGACAGGTGTAGTTGCCAGCATCTGGGAACTCCTTCACTTCAGCAATCAGGGTCTTTCCAGTTCCTTTCACTTCTGTGCCCTTTTTCCAGTAAACTGGCAGTGCTTCATCAGATACGTTACAGATAAGCTCCACTTTTGTAGCTGGTGTCTCATCACTCCACTCAGATTCTATGACGTATACTGAATATTGAAAAAAAAAAAAAAAAAAAGTATTAGGAGTATTAGGAACTGTTCACACTTAACAGTGCTTGTAAAGATTAAATCGAGCCATTTATTCAGCTTCACTCTCCAGGAGAACTGAAAAATCTATTTCTTTATTGCCCCCATGTCACGTTATCACCTGAAAATCTTCACTGTAAAAAGAGATTTAACTTAGAAAATTACAGTGCATCTAGAACTTGTTTATCAGTAGGGATGACATTTTAATTGAAGAAGAGATTTTTTTTTTCCATGTTTCCAGAGAATCCTATAGAGGTTTATAACCCTGGGAAGTAGGCAGGGACCTTTATTTTAAAGATGAGTATGCCAGGATGCACAGCCCATGTATTCCTCCTTCACATGGCCCTTGGCCTTTGTTCACAGAATGGTCTGTGAAACCCCTTGGTGCTGAATTGCTTGGCTCCCTGATGGCCTTCTTCAGAGTCAAAGGCCTGTGAATGAGCAGTAGGAAGGAGGAGAGCTCCAGGTAAGCGGATTTTATTTACTCCTAGCTGACGCCATTTTCCATTTTCTACAAGGAGCATAGGTACTCCTATCACCTTGGTCCAAATGGAATGATTACTAAGAGCTACAGTAGAGATAAGTGGAGTGCAACAGAGAAATGTGGTCTCCTGAGAGCTGTCTTGTAACTCTTAAGCACCCTATTGGCCACTCCAAATTAGAGGAAATTCCACATAATGAAATAATTTGGAATAATTCCACTAAAGAACTGTTATCTTCTCCTGTCTCTTTGCTGTGGTTTCACAAGAAAAGCAGAATAGTAATCAGGTTGGCTCAAGAACTTCATCTGCACTTTTGTGTGGCAACAATTCTCAAAATTTCACTGCTATTGCTTAGATGCCACTACTGTCATAGGCTCCCCAGCTGTGTTCAATGCCCTCAGAGACTGTTCTATATTCAAGAACAAGCAAAAATCTGTTTCTCAGTGTGTCAGCACCTCAGAAAGTACTCCGCTCAGGAAAACAAAGTTCCAATAAAGAACTGTAAGACCTGTTCACCAGGACACTTCACTACCAAAATGAGAGCCTTAAGACACACAGAAGAAATACTAAGAAATACATGTCAAATGCTGTATCTAAAATGGCAGAGAATATGCAACTCTAGGAACCTTACTAAACTGTTTATGCATATTTGAAGCACAAGCGGAGTAAATCTTAAAGATTTCAAACACAAAAATATAAAGGTGTATTCTCAATATGTTGACAAACATATCTATAGTTTTCAGCATAGTGGCATTGCTCAGGGAAAACACTGGATAAATCATTTCTTGATGTAAAGATACTGATGAATATAGCTGAATTATTCTTTAGAAATAAAACACTTCTCAGTCAGATTGAGAATGCTTTTTTCTGTGTTGATTAGGATCCTTTTTTGTGGATCATCCCACTGAAGGCAGCCTACATTGCAGAGCTTATCTGCATGAATTAGAGCAGCAAATATGACCATCTGAATTTAGTCTAATTTTATGGTGAGTAAATTATTTAAAAGATTTGTCAATTTATTACTGACCCTGTATTTTTTACAAATGCGTTTGCAGTTCACTTATTTACCAGGAAGGTTGCATAAACTATTTTTAAGTGCTGGATTTTTCTGTGACATGTTCTTTTAGACAATTGATTCTTCACTGTTTGTTTGTGGGCTGTTACCTAAGTCACAAGATAATGTTTCTGCTTCTTGACTGCATGACTGAAACTTTTGAAACAATAGAACAGGGAATAGGGAATAAGACATTTCATAGTGCAAATATTCAGATTAACAGCTATTGTGTTAGAAGTGTCAATATTTTAGGACTAAATATTTCTATTAATACCAATTAGTTGGCTAGTTATTCACAAACAAATAGTAGAAACCTTGGCCAAGGCATTGTAGCTAACAATCCACGCTTTTAGTCACAAATATACTCGTCAATCCTTTTTTTAACCATTCAGTCATCTATAGTCTCAGTAAATTAAGATTGCTTACCATTCTCTCTCAGTTTCCACTGTGCTTCCAGAAGGGCAGCAAAGGAAAATAGTGAAAGTAAGACAAATAGAAGGTGAGACATCTGTAGAGAAAAAACAAATTACTAAACATCATTTAGCATTAATGATTGTATGCTGAAGCCAAGCTCAATGCCGGACAGGATAAGAGGACAGAGTCATTTCCAATGGACTAAGAAACCTTCTCCCATTCTAAGAACTCTTAGACTACATTAAAATTGCATAGCAGGTTTGCACTAGGATTCAGGCCAAGAGTTTGGTCACACCACAAAACAGTTTAGTGGAAATCACAGAACTGAGAAGAAATTGCTGTATGTGTAAGTCTTGGCCTTATCTACTCAGATTAAGCTTTCCAAGGTCTCTCAGTTAAGTATTCCTCACACAAAAGAAGTCCTGCTAATACTAGTTTAATACTAGAGGGGCTACTTGCATAAATAAGGCATTGGAGCAAAGGATCTTTGTACATTAAATTCCAATTATACAAAGCTCTTAACACGTTCCTTGCTTTAAGCATGTCAGTAGTCCTATTAAAGCAAAACTGTGTATAAAAAGAAGCACTTGTTTGAGTGTTTTGCTAGACCACGTTCTTCACTCTCTCTCTTTTTGAGGACAAGTGACTGTGGTGTCAGTAACTGCAGTGTAGAGCTGGCTTCAATACTGATATTTACCTAACTAGTTCTGGTACTCAACTGAAATTATATAGTCTAATTTACTTTTCAAGCAATTTCAGGCAAAATTCCTACTAAAGTCAGTGAAACAGATATATTTGCAAAAACTGCTGGTCGTGTATCATTTTTGCAGTATTTACTTGAGGCATATATGTGTAACGAGAATATATAAATATATATCTGTGTATATTCAGGTTCTAGCTCTCAAACTATTTGTCTTGAATTCAAAATACAGCTAGAGCTCTTCATGAAACACAAAACATTTTGTCAAATGTTGTAATAACCATCAGGAATATAGGAAAAACAATGACTGTTATTTAAATACAGCTTCAGACAGTTTTCTTTAACTGGAGAATAGGTCAAATGGATAGGAATATGACTTAAAAAAAGAGGCTGGTGAATATAGCTTTCAAAGTCTATTTTGACTATCAATGGAGTTTGAGTGCAGATGAAATAAAACAAAATCAGGTGGTGATTTTGTTTCTTTTTTTCCTCCCAAACAAGTCCTATTTTCAATGAAAGAGAAGTATTCCTCATGATCTCTTCTCACATAAAACAAAACTTTCCATCCAGGTTTAGGGAAGAAGGGTGTGTATTTATTTCGATCTTTCCATCCAGGTTTAGGGAGGAAGGGTGTGTATTTATTTCGATATGCACCAAATCGATAACTTCCTGGCAGCTCCTGCTACTAAAAGCAGTTATTAATCTTCATGAGAAGTTAGCAGTATCTGGATCAATGCCAAAGAAAGCCTGCTATGCATTTTGTATGCCACACATCACAGCTATTAATGGGACCAGAAGCTAGGAATATAATAGCTTGAACGAGTATCTAAGAGACAAAGCAGCTGACACTACGTCTGATGCTCAGAGAGAGGCACAAACCTCAGTCATAAGCTAGATACTATCAGGCAGCTGTCAGTTGTCTATTGCTTCATTAACAGGCAAACACTTTCTGAGCTCCTGATGATTTTCTGCCATGGGATTATCTGTAATTTGTGAAAGAAAAACACAGTTTTCATCTTGAAAATTGTCAGCTCTTGTTCTTTTCTGTGATCCTTATATGGCATCTCTGAGTTCTCTTCATGTAACTGATACCTGAAATTTCAACTAAAAACTTGGAGGGAGAAAAAGGGGGTAAAATACGCTTTCTTTTCAGTGTCAACTTTTCATCAAAATTTAAACACTGAAAATAGATTTTTTTTTTTCTGATTTTAAGGAGAAGCTGAAAGATTTGGGGTTTTTAACGAATTAAGTTAACAATTTCCATGGAAAATTATTCAACTTTCCCCCACACCCCAACCTTCCCTTCTCACAATTTTGTTGAAAAATTAGTTAGAAATAACGTCAATTTCTGAACATGATTAATCAGTGCAGTTGCCTGAGCACATCCTAGGTGAGGCCAGTCTACCAACATTATGTTTTCCCTGTGATGTAGAGCATCAACTTGCATAAATCAGCAGAGTTCCTTCACTGAGAATCATAGATTAACTTCTGTTGGAAAGGACCTCTGGAGATCATCTGGACCCATCCCAGCTCAAAGCAGGGTGTCAACGGAATGACATTTATTTAAAGCAAAGAATAGTCTCACCACAGATATGTATTTCTATCGGCACAGACCCCAGCAAAATGAACATTGGTAAGATATAAAAGATCATTATCTTACAACATTAGTTATTCTATTAGTCAGCTAACAATTCTATCAGCTATATACTTTACATGTATACACTATATGTGTAACTTCAGGCACACATATAAACACTATTCTGAGAAAAGTCTCATGAAAACTTTTTTAAATACACTTTTAAATAAATTACTTCAAGTTTCCATTTATTTCATCTGAAGTCAGCTGTTGCCATATTTATGTTGTCCCACAAAGGGGACAGTGAGAGAAGAAAGGAATTCTTACCTTTTCCCGTGACGCCTATTAGCTGAAGTTGCCAGGCAGGTTGGTTTTGTGATCTGAAGGAAGCAAAGTGCTGGCTCTCTTATAAATGTAAACTCTGAAAGGAAAGGGATGCTCCGTTTCACCGCAATACCACAGAATTGCAACACGTGGACATAGTTCCTTTTTTGTACAGTGGTAGAAGTTAAGCAAAAATAAAGAGAGAGAGGAAAAAAAAAAAATGTTTGGGAGTCCCAGGTAAACTTTAAAGAGGAAATGAGATTATTACTATGACCTTTATGATATGCCACAGGCGCTTCCTTTCCTGTCCAATTTTCTGTCTCTTTCATACTGCTCTCATCAGCTGGGGAAGAGTAAATTAAGAGTAAATAAACTTCCAGAACTGTTTGATGGGAAATATATTGTGAAGACAGAACGTTAAATGAACTGAATCTACTGCTACCTGGTAAATCTAGTGAAAAAAATTTCTCTAAAGAGAAATACATGAACTAAAATCTCACCTATCACATTAATCAGAATCAGAGCTAGGGATTTTTTTTATTTGATCTTTTAATATTATATTTATTCTAAAAATTGAGACTTGGGTCAACTAAAACAAAATCTGAAATTGCCACATTATTTTATGTTGGCAATTTTTAAATAAAACCTATTTTATAAACTAAGGTTCCTGTAAACCAGTATTTGAGCATAAGAAAAGCTGCACATAGAACACATATTTTGAAAATGAGGCAAAAGTTTCCATTTCTTTATTTATATAAGAATAGAAAACAATTCACTTTATTCAGCAGGCAAACCAAACTGATTTGTTCAACTAGTCCTGTTCTAAACCTGAACAATAACAAGACTGAAACACTCTTAGGCACCAAGAAATACACTGCTTATCAAAACAAAAAATGGAATTCAACCTGATGTACTTTAGAAATGCAGAAAGAGATACACCTCTATACTGCAGACTTTCTAGTGACAGAAGGGTTCTTTTAGCCGGAGGATCAAAGATACAACGTAGGCATACAGCAATGAAGAGATGGAGCCTGTCCCTTCTGCTACAGTCAGTGGCGTTTCAGAGGCCCTTCACGCAGGTGAAACAGCACACGCATGTGCAGTGTGTTGCGTAGTTGGTGCCCCCAAATGTGGCAAGAACATAAAACCAAAGGTGGAACAGCCCAAATTAGCAGTGAGACAAGCTCCAGCAGTTCCCAGTGCATCAAATTCCTGTCCCCAGTCACACGTCTGGGAGGCACAGTAGCCGAGAGGGAGGCACGGTCTCCTTTGAGTGAGGGTAGTTTCAGGGCTCTGGAGTAACTGCTCTGAAAGCTTTAAACAGATGTACAGAGTTGCTAGTGGAGTCCTTTTCTCTCCTTAGCTCTCCTCTTCAAAGAAACACTGCGTGAGTGGGGTCACATACCTTAGGCAGTTGAGTTAAACTCCCTCCAACCTGACAAAACACATGGTTAGAGCACTGCAATGGCACTTTCGCATGGGCCTAACAACTTCCCTGCTGAATCCAGTGTACCAACCTGTTACTCAAACCTCAGCTCCAGACTTTGCTTTGCTAGAGATCACAGCCAGAACCAGGACAAGAGCAGAGGGAGAGGGCCGCAGGCTGTGAGTGCTGCTTTCCGAGTCAGGTTTGAAATGGTGGCTCTGATACAGAGAAAAACAGATTAGTTCACATATTTTATACCAAATCTGCATCAAAAAGGTTTATTGATTTATTAATGAAACGGAATTGGACCAGTGACGGGTGAAATATACATTCAAGATCCATATCAGTAATACAACAGATAAATCACAGTCCTGTATATTTCCGAATTTGTAATAAATACCCACAAATTCCTAAACAGTCTTCTATAAATAACCCAAAAATGTTGTAATCACACACACACAGTCATACACACACAAAGTGGAAGAAAGTGTGGTTTACAAACACATGCAACCTTTTGGGGCGTTCACCTCCTTACACACACCTCCTGTTGGAGATGTGGGTACGCTAGCCTTGTGTGTACCCGTGCAGCTTCCTACAATTTGCTAAGGCACTTGCTAGTGAAAAAGTACTTGCAAGGTCATCTGCGTACACCCAAGGTGTGAGTCCCTACTTGTTGCATCACATACTGTCACTCCACTAGCTGGAGTACAGGCCACTCACAGTATCTGACAGGGAGGATGCTCTGTCAGGCCTACACAGAGGTCACCATGCCAGTGGAGCGACTTCTGGCAGTATTTTCAGGTGCTGTTTCTGCTCCAAGGTCTCTCTCCCCACTGTTTCAAATTTTCATGGTTCTTTTATACTTATTTTCAAGCTGAGTCCGTCTTTGTTTCAAAAATATCTTTGTAACTCCTGGTTACTGTTTAATCTCGCTGACGCTCATCTTCTCTTTCACTTGATCAGTTGGCCCAGATGTCTTCAGACAGTTTTAGGTGATATATATAATGTTATTCTCATTCTTACCTTAACAGCTGTTATTCTAAAGGCCATTTTGCCAAGGGTGGGCCAAGCAACACCCCACATGGGCTCAAACTTGTTCTGCCATTGTTGTTACACCCTTCTGAAAGAGAAAATACCAGTCTGAGAAAATGTATTGAGAAAGATATGGCAGAAGCAGCTAAAAGAGCAGGCAAGTGAAAGGGATTCAAGCTGTTCCAGAATTGTCAGAAAGAATTATCTCCCTCTTGTCCTAATCCCTGACTACCCTTTAAATTTATGTTGGAAGGAGGCTGGACTGTGCACTAGATCCCCATTCATCTGGTTTTCCTTCCAGAGGAAATCTTCTCACAAGGGCAGGAAGAAAGCCTCAATATGCTTTGACCCCTTCCACCTGTCTCCGGACATTCTGGAGACCAAGACTGCAGGATGCACCACAGAACACACTTTGTGCATGAGCAACCAGGAACCAGGACTAAGCGGTGAGCAGTGCTGCCCCTCTGCTCTGACAGTCTCAGCCTATCATCCTAATTGTAGCCTCCACGAAGCACTTTGGATAGCTCTCCTTTCACAAATCAGAATGGGTTTAATCAAGTTTAAGCAACACATCATCTCCACTTCAGACTATTTTCAAAACTCACTTCTGTCCTAACACACAAGTTAAACAGCAAGCTAGCAATGATCAGGAGAAGTTTAGAGCTGCATTCACAGTCACTGAGCAGATAATATGTGCCCAAATAACCATACACACACACTACTTAGTTCCTTCCCAAAATGTCTTAACTTGCCTGTTTGCTTATATCAGTCATGCATTCTGGCTTTTCTTTTTTTGATTGTAATGTCAAACTAATGCTTAGCTTGAACAGCTGCCCAACCTGGTGGTTTTCTTTGAATGCCTGCCCAATCTTAAAGCATGAATAGTTAATGATTAATGTAAATAAATAGACATTTACAGAGTGCATGTTCTGTATACACATATGCCTACAGCACACATATTTATCTTAGCTCAGTTATTGTTACAGGACAAATGGAATAATAAAGTGCCCAAGCTTTATGTCAAGAATCCTAGATGTTAGTTATGGAGTGCAGATAAATCTGTGTGGAACTTCCATGCCAGGCTAGTTTGCTATGATCCATCATAGTGGAATTTTTAAATATTAAAACATAGAGATTGTGAAAATATTCTTTGATGACAGTCTGGGTTTCCATTATGAGCTCATATATTCTTAAGGGGAAATTTGGAGAAAAGCAGCTGCTCTCCCATCATTTTATCCCACTTCCCCTATGACACTGAAAGAGAGAATGGTGGAAGCTCTATGTCAGTGCTTGGCTTTCCTCTAAGGCATTGAAAACACTCCTTATTGGCAGAAATGGCATACTGAAAGTCTTTCTATTAGCAGGAATATTCTACTGAAAACAAGGGTCTGTTTGAAAAATGGTTTCACTTTCTTTTGGAGCACTGACTTTTTTTTTTTTTTTTTTTTTTTTTTTTGCTTCATGGAATGACGCATCTATTTCACCACAATCCAGGAAAAAACTGTTTGTGTAGTAATTAGTAAAAGGAAGACTTACAAAAACTGTATAATCAATCTGGTTCCTCTTTATGGAATTTCCTTCAGTACCTATCTAGCTTTGCATGGAAGTCAGTTTGTAGATTAATGCCAAAGATCAAACTTTATTCCTGTTATTGTTAATGTAGTAGCAGTGAGATGGGAACTCTGTTCTTTTATATAATTCTTTAAATAATGATTTATGTCACTTCATCAAGAAATGCTGTATAATATTAACATATCAATGATCTTTACTAAAAATTCCAATCCCAAGCTACTTAAACCCAGATAAAACTTTGGAAGAAATGTGAAACAATAGAGGCAAAAATATATAACCCACTTCTGTTAAAAATGTATATACATATATCTAAGCTTTAAACAAACAGTAGTTTATTTCTAGTATGGTACATCTAATGGGTCCATCCAAGAAGGGGAGTTCAGGTGTCTGTCTTTAATGCAGAGGATAAAATGTTTACCTCATTCATTTGCTAAGCTGGTAGTTTCTCCACTAACTCCAGAGCAGAAGCTGTCCAATAGTATGACTGTGACCTGATCTAATGAATTGGCTAGTATTTTGCTAATGTAGCTGCTCAACGTTCAGATCCATTCTTTTTCAATGTGGGGATGAACGTGAATATAAAATACAAGCATACACAAAGCACTAGCTGGTGTGGAAAGCGGAAAGTAAAGGCTTTGGTCTCTTAGTCTTACTCCCTTCTCCCCCAGCAAATGCATGTCTGCTTTGTTAACTTAGAGCTCACTAAGCAAACACACGGTACTCTGCATGTCATTACATAGACTCCATTTACATGAGAGTACTTAAGAGACAATTCCTACCTCAGATAAAATAAGCTAGAATCAAAAAGACAAGAATGGGGGGGAAGGAGATAACATGTAAGGATTAAAAAAGACAGTAAGAGGTTTGACATTTTCAATGGTGATTTAAGAACCAATCACATTTTCTACAGTAATACAGGCTCTGGAGAAATTTTAGGCTGTCAATAGGATTGGAGTACCTAAGTCCCAGATGTGCTTTCCAAGATCTTCATATTCACTTACAAAGTTTGCCACAGATACAGAAATCTCTTTAAGAGATCTCTTTAAGATTCACTAGAGGCCTATAGAGATAAGTTTTCTTTAGCACAAGAAAGCATGAAAGTTTCTCCTGCAGCGAATGCTTATGAAGATGGATTCATCACAGTTCAGTGGGGTAATGCATTGCTTCCCATTATATCCATCTGCTGTTTCCTTGATAAATCTAATGCTACACTCAACTCCAGGATCTAAATGCAAGTTGCTCGCTTGAAATGAGGTTCACTCATTTTTTGAGTGCCATCTGACAACTACTTGAAAGACACTGTCCCCATTGCTTACACCAGGATATAATGCTGAGGGTGGGGGAAATAACATATTAAATTGAAAGTAAAGGGAAAAACACAGTAGTAACTAATGGACTTAAATTCAAGCAACATTTTGTTGTTTGTCTGGCAACTTCTGTGCAAAAGAGGTAGGATAGTTAATTTCTTTGCCATTCTAAAATTGCATGCAGCATTATTTTTCAGGCATTTGCTGTAAGTTAGTAATATGGAAGGATAAAATCCTTGGGGAACAGATTCAGTAGATGACTATGTGTCCAGATAACTCAAGGAAATTCTTGTAATTTTATTACACTAATAGGAATTTCAGATGATCTAAGAGATGTCAGAGAAAAGGAAAGATGATAGGTAGACAGACAGATAGATAGACAGATTGACCAACCACCTGCCCGATCGATCTATAGCTCATTTGCTTGATCAATGATGTTCCTTAGAACAGGTGATCATTAGCAACGGATGTATGATGGGGTCAGATAGTCTTTTAAAACTCTGAATCACTCTGTGTAATTGAGATCAATAAGTCTACTGGAAATGGCTGTAGCCCTTCCACACAATCTTGAAGGTGACAGAGGAGGCAACAGCTATAGCAGTCCTTCGCATTACTTAAAAACCCTGTAAAAGTCTGTATTTTCTATACCAAAATCCAGTTGGTGCAAAAGACTCCTCTGTTGTTGTTAGGATCAGGCAACGTAAGAAAATAATTTCAGCATGGACAATTACTAGAGGATAGCTGTGATGTGCTCTGGAAAATGCTTTGATACTGTCATACTGCTCCTCAGTTTTTCCTTGGCCACAGACCAATGGAGAAGAAAAAAGAAAGTGAAGAACTGTAGAGTGACACTGAAAAGCAGAAAAAACATTTACAGTAAAATTCAGCTAGAGAAATTAAATTATTCTCAAGTTTTGGAAGCTTACTAATCATCTAAAATTTATCAAATACTTTTCTCAAGCATCAGTTGATTTTCTCACACAAAAGATGGCTATTTGGTTAAATATCATTGCAGCAGGTGTTGGTTGATACTTGTTGAAATGACTTTATGATGAATGTTGGTTTTGTGGAGCAAGTGACAACATACTTTTAATACACATTTTAGATTAAGGGTTCAGTGAAGGACTTCAAGCAAAAGAGAGACTTAGAGCTAAAAGAGAATGGCAAAGGTTAAACATACCTTAGAGAGTGAGGCAGGTACTGGTTATAATATCCTTCCAGTCATACCATATTCCAATTGTCATTATATTTTCATTTTAATGTAATTATGTGGAATATTTAATTTTTATCTACTCACCTATCACCTTATAGCATACAATTTACTGTTTTATTATTAGTTGTTGTTGCTACTATTACTATTATTATGTCTCAGCAACCCTAAGAATTCTTTTTGGAACTCAGATTTGCAGACCAAACTTCGATGTCTCAGAGGCAGCAATATGAAGTAAATAAGGACCTGCAGGCAACAAGAGACAGTGTTCTTCTTTAATTCAGTATTAGTTTTCTACATCCCCATGGCCACATGTAATATCAAAGGGTCTTTAGAGGAGCAGGCTGCACATGAGCCGTAGAAGAAAGACCATAACGTTTGCATTGGCTAGTGTAGCCCATGGCAGGTAATTTGCAGCCTGGATGAAGGGAGGAGCTGGGAAGAAAGTGCTGTTCATTTTCTCCCATTTTATTGGGCCAGGGAAAATTGTCAAAGGCACTGAAAGACATTTTGAACTAATCCAACATTTTTGTAGTATATTGCAAAAATTCATGGAAGTTGCCAGCTTTGTGTGGGACCTGGCCCTTAGAGTCATTCTTTTCCAGTAGCCCTGGAGCTGGCCTCAGGAAATGTAAAGCAATAGCTGAAGTGTCAGGAGGATGATAGTGGTCAAAAATTTCTCATTTTTTTGAACAATAAGAAAACTAGCCATGAAGATCTTTGGAGGGTAGTATGGCAGTATGCTTTTATTGCTATTTTGAAGGGGAAGGTGAATATAAATTAAGGAAAGTCAGAGATATACCTGGAAGAAAAGGGAAACCATAACAATTTGTTACTTTGCTGTATAATTATTAACATACATGTATTTCTTTTATGCTAAAGCCTAGAGGCACAAACCAGCAATGGTGCCCTATCTTACAAGGGCTTCCAGGAGTTCACAGAACGATCATGATCCAGGCAGCTGGTTGCATCATTTATTACCTGCCAGAAAATTCCAAGTTCCTGATAGTTGTGAGAAAACATTTTACATTATGTAATAAGAGCTTTAATACCTCCTATGACTGTTAATGAATGAGGTCATTCAAGGCCTATTTGGAAAGCAAAGAGGTTTCACACATTAACCACTGAAGCATCCCTCAACTTCTGGCAAGCAAGGAAAATTTCTGAAATGACTCCAGTGGTTGTTTTACGATATGACTTTAGCTTCTGTAATTACAGTGAATGTTAACATTGCTGAAGTCATGCTGTAATAAGTGGGAATACAGTATTACTAACCTTAAGTGCTAAAAATTCAGGAGCTTCAACATGTGATGGTTTCTAGTAATCACAGTACAGGAGGGGAAAGAGGGGGACGGTGCATTGGCACTCCTGTTATACACCAGATCCGGAGGAAGACGCCTAGGAAGAGACAAGACTATAACCCCCATGAGCATTCCACAGTCCCCAGATGTATCTACTCAGTTACATTTAAACAGTGTCTTTTGTGTCTTTTCTTTTCTTTTTTCTCTTTTTTTTTTTTTTTTTTTGCTTTTATTTTCCTTTCTCAGTAGAAGCTAAATGTGAATTAATAAGAATTTATATGGAGTTCATACAATGGAAAAAGCAATGGTCCATACTTAAAGAGAAAATGATAGAGGCTTAATCCTGCTCCCTCTAATACAATGGATGTTTCATGTTTGGCTTCAGTGGAAATAGTTTTGGGTCCACTCAAGAAACGCCAGACTTGAGGCTAGAAGTTTCCACTGGTTTTAAATGGATCAAGATCAGACTTTAAGCATGTTTCTGCCTTTCTCAAATAGCAAATCGGGTGACTTGAATCTATCCCCTGCTTTACTACAGGAATGAATAATGCACATGCTGAGTTTCTCTGATACATTCTGTGGAACAGAGATTCTCAAACTGGCCAATAGCCTCTTTTAAGAGGCTTATAAATGAGCTTTTTAAAAAAGCAAGCTCCTTCAATAGCCCTAAATTCTCAACAGAGATTTGAAATTCCACTGGAAAATTTGAAGAAATATGAAACCTAGGTTTTCAGTGTCCACTTGAGTCATGTAGCACAGAATTTCAAAGACAGAAAGTTAAGATAGTCGCTTCTCTTTCTGTAGGTAGTTTCATAAGTTAATCATGCAGCAAAGCACCAGGGAGACCAGCAACACGTGGGTAGAAGTTGGAAGTGCGCATGAGAATCCGTATCTTTTAACTTTGTTCATTAAAAAGGTGTTCAGAGGAAAACTGAGCTTTAAAAAGTAACATACGAATACTTCAATAATTTCTCAATGTATTTCTTTGTAAATAAAATTGAACCCCAAAAAGTTAACTTTAGAGGGCTATTTCTTTAACTGAAGAAACACATTTCCTGTAATTCTGCATTGTACGGTAATTTTGTCTTATACTTCTCTACTTTTTAAATCATCCTTCCTGAAAAATTGTCCTTTATTACGCATGGTTACTAACTGCAGCCATAAAACAGGAGATCAGTATATATTTATTTTTATTTCATCTCAACAATATTAGTTTTTTCTTTGTCAATTTGGAAAGTGCTGAACAGCACTTGTTATGAGGTTTATGCGGTTATGAGGTTATGAGTTATTTGAATTAACCTTGTTGTTATTTGAAGGGAGGGGCAAAAAGTCTTTTTAGAATTTCCTTTACCACTAATATGACGTCTCTGCAGCCAAAAGTAATTAAACAGAAATAGGGTATGAAAAAGAGTGAAAAAGAGTGAAAAAAAGCTTTGCTCTTTGAGTATATTTTGTCTGTCTTATTCCCAGCTGCACTGACGTACAGACTGCACAACATTAATGGGAATTGGATTGTTTCATACTTGACCGCAACGACTGCACTTCTAGCCACTACATATTTCTGACTGAAATCTTTGTGGAAGGCTTCTTGTTTAAGATATAGGTGCAGGTGTGGGTGCTCCTATGCTAGCTAAAAAGAACAGAATAATAAGAAAAACGCGAAGTTGTATCTCAGCATGTTCCCCTGTCCTGAGCTTTCCCAGTGTTTGCTTTCTCCATTCCTGGCCAGGACTTGAATACTTGGCTTCTGTTCATGCCCAGTGAAGGGTAATTTTGTATTGGGCACAGGCAACTCAGCTGCTGGTTCCAGCCCCTTTTCCCCATTGCGTGCTCTATGGCCTGCTGCTTTCATTTCACTTTGCGCACAAAACATTACTGCACTTGCACAAGCTGTAGCGTTTTCTTTTGTGCTTTGAAGTTCCAGCAGCTGCTTTGGGGTGAGGTTAAGCATGCAAAACTCCTCTATATTGCAAGCTTCACGGTGATATATCTTTGTATAGGAAAGATAACTGGATCTGCTATATAGGAAGATGAACAAGATGATCTATCAGTCTCTCCTGCCCTCAATATCTTTGAATTTCTCTGCTTTCAGATTTTTCCAATGTGATGTCTTGCAGGCAAAACCCCCAATTAAAGAAATATGTGATTTGGTAAAACAAAGCTCATTATAGAAGACTTCAGATAATGTCTTTTGATAGCAAAATGCCAGATTACTACAGATGATTCTCCAGACAGAAATTATTCCAATTCACCGAGAAGTATTTCTAAATCTCCTTCTCCTGCTTTGCTATATAATTTCATAGCTAACAGCTCTGATTTCCCCTTAGGTTTATAATTAAGAAAAAAGAAAAAATTAAAATTATTAATAGGAAACAAAGTATGAAAATGTCTGCCCCAGATCAGGTCAAAGGCCTATCAAGCCAAATATTCTGTCTCAAATGCCGGTAAATAAACCAGTGTCTTTTCCTGTGTTCCCTGTTTCTTCAAGAAGACTTTTAGGTTTCTCAAGAATAGGGATACACTGGTCACTACAGGGATGTTTTTCATATTCAGCTGATCCACATGCTGGACTGGATCATACTCAACAGCATTATAAACACAGGTGTTAGAGTGATTGACTAAATGGGTGTGGGAATAAAGAAAGTAAAGAATGTAATTATTTTTTAATGTACTAAGATTTATTTAAAAAATTTGAGGAATCCATCCTGGGTTTTATTTCTTATTTTAAACTGAAAGCTGATAAAGATCTGAATATCCATGTGGACTGGAATACTTTGGCAAGGGTGAAAAACAAGAGGATAATTCCACTGCAATGTACTTTGTGACTATCCTATGGCACAAGACACATCACAATGCTTCAACACCCTAGCTCAAGACCTAAAAGCAGTGGGATTAACCAAGATATTGTCACATACTGCATTGTAGTTGTTACTGTTGTTGTTCCACAGAATTTCTTAAAACAGCAACTTTCAGGGGCTACAATATTAACAATATTAAGATGACCACTGGCCAGGTAATATAACCTAGTATTCAGATGCAAGGAAGTGACTATGGGGGTGAAGACTTTAAAATGAAATTGCTTCATCCATGGAGCAGGTCTCTCCTGCCCCACCTGCATGGATGCAGGAGGGCAAGGAGCAGAGCTGTCCTTCCCTGTCCTGCTCTACTGAGCACCTGCTAGCAATGACATCAGACTTGGGCACAGAGGAAGGAAGACAGAAAAGGAGGTGACTGTTTATATTGTTTTTTATCTAGGCAAAAGCAGATACTCAGCTTTTCATGTCATTTTGGGCTGTCTATTGACATTCTGGGTGTGAACCTACATGCTGTTCTGTATTCAGGGCAGATTACTGGCTGCTCAGGAACTGTCATTCAGCAGACAAACAGTATAGGTGTCAAAGCAAGGAGAAAGCCTTGCATGAGGGAACTTCCACTGAGTACTTTCCCAAGAGAATGATGAAACTGCTTGGACGGAGAGCATATGGCTGTTTCTCCTCACCATCATGCAAGAGTACAAGGATGTGCCTGGCATTGCTCATTCTGGGAACCGTGTGTCCTTGCTCCTCCCTTTGCTCTGACATCAGCCTGAGTAAATGGACCGCAACAGGTCCATGGAAAGCTTGCCTGTCACACAGATGAAACAGTTGACCAATGTCAGTAAATTCCTGAATTTGGGCAGGAATGAGATCTCTTTTAAAGCTGTCTGAGAAGACATATATGGAGGAAGGGAAAGGAAATGGTTTATATTAAGAAATGTTCATAGATTTGTACTTCTTTTTTTTGTGTCAAAAATGTAATCCAGTGACTTTTTGGTGATATTCGGTCTCCTTATGTAGAATTGCCAGAAGGATATAGATACTCACTTCTGTTTCTCATTGACTCCTATTCTCTAGTGCTTGAAATGTCTTGCATATCAGAGGGCTCATTTGATCCTGTGTCTTATAGGCAGATCATTTACAGAATAACCTTATAAAATGTACCTGTCTCCCACAGATCCCAAAAGAGGAGAGACTCAGCTGGATTCTGCTCTTGTGAGGCAGAAAGCACGACATCAATGAGGCTACGACAGTCTAGGTTACAGGAAGCAGGGGTGCTGTCCTGTTAAGTAACTAAATAAACCCTGCAGTTACTATGCAGTGAAGTTGCCACTCCTTCTGTATTGCTTCCTACCTCTGCTCTGTCCTGAAGCTTTCCTGTGTCCTTTTACTTTTTTGTTTGGCAGTCCTCACTCTGGCTGGAGAATGAATGAACAAGGTGGAGATCAAAATCTGTCTCCAACTACACAGTGCGCAGCTGCAAAACATAAAGATTCATTGTCGCCCCCCCCCCCAATTCCACTTGAATTATAAGCTATGTGATCCCCAAGTGTGTCACTCCATTTTTTATTTTACATTTTTAATTGGCTCTTTCTGTTGCGTTTTTCTATAGGCAAAATCCCCTAGTACATTCCTCATAGTACTCCAAACACAAATTCAGTGTCTCTGTGTGAAGCTAACTGACATTACCACTGAGTATTGACATAAAGAGCACAGCATGGAGTTTCTCCTTACCTCCACCAAACCTTTCCTTGACATCAGAAAGTCAGTCAAATGCGGGTTCCAGCCACAAATGATCTTACTTCCTTTCCATGGTAACAAGAAATACCATCTGAAAACAGTACACCTAATATTAACTCTTTATTTCTCTGATTTTTGTTGACTGAGCAAGGCATACACTCATATATGTGACATTCCACCGTGGAAGTTCCTCTAATATTGTGAGGCAAAGCTGTACAATTTTCCAGTTAGCTATGGAATTTCTAAGGTAAGTGCAAAGCACCAGGAGAAAGCCCAGCATTGCTGAATCTCTTCCATAAACACAGATGTCCAACTACCTCACAAGTTAAATATTAATACTCCTATGCAAAGCTTGTATGCATACAGCAGTAGTAGTAATACAGGTCATAGGTTTTCTGTATCAACTCTCTCCAGCTCTAACTAAAATCTGAGAGTAAGAATCAGTTCAGAGAGCTTTAGTTTGACTACCATGGCAGTAAATCCCTTTGTCAGAGGAACTGTTGCAAGGCCAAAGCAAACAACTTGTTCAGATCAACCGCATGTACAGACACCACGAGAAACCCACTTTTATCAGAGAATGCAGTCCAGCATAGGAAGCGTAACAGTCTAGATAGATCAAATGGAATAGAAATTTAGGAGTAAAACAATATATTCCAGATAGTATCCTTCACATGCTAACTGCTACCTTCTACTCATTTTTGGTTTTGAACTAGCTGAATGTAATGGGCATAGGACTTTACCATGAGCAGTCCAATGCAGTTAATGAGGTAATTCTCACTAAGGAGCAGTACAACTCTGATACGTCATTATGTAAGCAAAAGTGTAGTTTTAAGCAGGTAAGACTAATCCCATTCAAGTACTCAATGGACTGAAAGTTCAGCAAGTACTTTGTGCATCAGAACAATGTTTCATCCTCAAAAAACAGCATTTTTAATAGAGAGACTCTCAGTCTACTGTGATCTTATTAACAGCATAAAAGCAGTATTACTAAAAATTTTCTATTCTATAGTTTTTAAACTGTAGGGGAGAGGAGGTGAAAAAGATGAGAGCATTTTTAAAATGACAGTTATAAATATGTTGATTTTTCAATATAGCAGACTTTTCTCATACCTAAATTAACATCTAGTAAATAATATGTGAATGAAATGACAACAGGAGCTCTATCCCTTTGCTTTATCATTTTGTGTTCCACATCTATATCTCATCTCTTTTAAGGTGACACCTACTATTTGATCCACTTGGAAGGACATTCCCACTCAGGATCTGCAAGGAATTTCATGCTGGCAGAAACGTCCATGCTTGATGCAGGTTGTGGTCAGCACCTTAAGCCTAAGTATTGTTTCATGAGCCAGCTGGCAAAAATACCACAGGCACAGGATGTGGTATGAGACAGCCACTTTCCTGGAGTCACCACACAGCTTTCCACAGAAGTTGTCTCTGCAACAAAGTGTGCTGTTTTAAGAAAACAGGAACTTTGCAATCTGTTATAGAGCTATAAATAACTAGAGGCACCTTTTACTCACAAATGCTAGATCACAGGTGATCAGGCACAGCCATGGGGTTGAGAACAAAGTCATCAGAGCTAAACTCTCTAGTAGTCATAAGTTTCCACTGTGGCAATACTATAATTTCCATTTCTTTATGGGGAATGAATTTGCATTGCCCTTTTTTAGAGATAATCACTCATGAGAAGGAAGAAATGGGGAGAAAAGAACCCCAGAAATACTTATATGCAATGCCTCTCATGAATGAGCAGGTGAGATAAAACTGCATCACTTGCTCTATAGCTTTAGTTACATATAACAATTTGTTATATGTAACAATTTGAAAAGGAGAGGCAGGGAGAGAAATACAGATTCCACTACAAAACATCGATATTTGTCACAGCAGTGAAGGTTAGGTTACGTTATCTCAGGTATCACACAGCTGATGCATCACAGGTCTACTGGAGACATCTTTGTTGGAAAAGGTCCTATTTAACATGTTCTAGTGCTCAGGTTTTTACTAAGATTTGAATCAGCATTGCTGGCAAGTGAGACACAAATGAGGTAAGAGCACAAGTACCTTTGCAGTAGCAGCACATATAATTCCATATAATGTAGACTAGGTGTCAGTAGATACTATTATGTGTGCTTGTATATAGAATCATAGAATTGGTAAAGTTGGAAGGGACCTCTGGAGATCACCTAGTCCAACCCTCAAATGAGTGGCCCATATGGGGATCGAACCCACGACACTGGCATTATTAGCACCACGCTCTAACCAGCTGAGCTAGATTATGTCTCCGTCATTACTATTCATTGTTCAAACATTTAGCCATGATGGTATGCCCTAGAGCCTCTTTGCATCTATGTCCCATTTTAGAGATGCAAAGGCCTTACCAGTGATACCAGTAAATCCAGCCAGATGCAAATAAGTTTCATGTTCTGTCACAAACAACTTCAGCCCCCCTGCTTTAAGGAACGAAAATTTAAACCCACTCCTTTTAAAAGAATTGATTTATTTAAATATTTAATTATATCTAATAAATGGCATCCTGGCCAAAATTAAGAATAAATACCCATTGCTTAAGCTTAGGAAATTGTGATAAAAGGTTCTCTCTATAGCAGGAGCCACTGACTAGACGACTAGCAAATCTCACAGCTCTCTTTCCCCATTGCCACCTTTGGTCTAGAAGCTCAGATCTGCCCCAGGGCCATGTGGGAGGATTCCTGCACCTGAGCTACAACAGGAAGCCCGGGATGGCGCAAGGCACTGCCAGTAACGCATGGCAGCCTCTGACCTTCAGTGCTGGCTTCAGACCAGAAACTAGTCTTACCCTGGGCTGGCACAGAAGTTCAAGCTCCTGTTATCTCAGTCATGACGAAAGCCAGCCTGGCTGTGGCACTCGTGTCTCCTTGATGCAGTTACTTGGTTGTTATGAATCAAAGATGTTTCCTCTGATGTCATCTCAACGGGCAGGAATTTTACAGAAAAGGAAGCAAGAGACCCAGCGCCTTCGTGAGCTGAATGGGCAAAGTGACATTGCAGAGCCATGCCAGTATGATTTAAATAGGCTGAAAATCAGACCCCAAATCCCCAGATTTCACTGGTATTGCTCATCAGTTGGAGCATACAGAAGGTGCAGGGGAACGGGCCCATTCAGCAGCTCAGACTTCCCAGTGATGCTCAGACTGCTGCGTCCTGCAAGCTTCTAGCAATCACTGATAGCAGCAGGGTATGGTACTAGTATCTGAGCTATCTGTTCTTCATAACCATGCCACGTAAAAAGAAAAAAGATACTATAATAGGTTCAAATCATTTCAGGATTTTGGGAGTATAAACAGTTATGCAAACCCAGAAACATCTTGAGACTTCTTGGGAATCAGTTTAAAGTTTTGTTGTCATTATTAGGAAAATATCAACCTTTCAGGAAGTTATCTTGATAGATGTGAGTGGCAAAGACAGAGCATTTGCATGCTGCTTAATTGAAATTTGGTTATGTTACTATTGCTTCTAAAATATCAGTTGATTACCTTGATCACCTGACTTTTGTATATACTACATGTATTTTTTTGTTGTTAGCGTGTGAATATTTTTAAGAAGTAAAATGTAATGAAATTGGTTAATGTTCCAGTTTCACTACATTTAATCAAGGGGAAATAAGAAAGAGAAAGGGAGGGAAAAAAGTGAGAGAAAGAAGAAAAGCAAGAGAGAAGGAGAGAAGGAACAGAAGAAAGGAAAAGAACGAAAGAAGAAAGGGAAAGGAAGGAAGAAAGGAAAAGAAAAAGGAAAAGAAGGAAGGAAAAAGAAAGGAAGGAAAGTAAAGAAAAGAAAAAATGAGATAAAGAAAGAAAAGGAAAAAGAAAAGTTAGAAATGAGGAAGTATTTGAAATTTTCAAAATCTAGTTTTGGGGAATCTAAACGTTAGGGACTTTTTAAAAATCATATTAATAAAAAAACACCGTATGTCGAATTTGCCCGTGGTTCTGCCCTCTCTCAAAACATCAATAGCTTAAAGCATCTGTATGAAGTTTTAACACCCACTCTGTCTTTTTCTTAGTTTCATCTTGCTTCCCATGATGATCAGTCTTGATTAAAATTTCTTCCCAGATTTTTGGATCCCTTTTCTCTGTCCTGATGGCTTTATGAGGTAATCAAACTTTTTGGTGAAAAAGAAAATTCCATTTTCCTTCACAATTTCATTGAAAAGAAACCAGACATGTAACGTTTTGAGTTTTAGCAACATTTTCTCTGTCTGAGATTGAAGCCTTCTGTTTGGTAAAAACATGAAGTTTGGGAGCCCCCTTTTTTGGACAAAAGCCTGGTAGGGCTGTAAGAGCCTGGGGCGCGAGCGCACCGCCTGCCCCGGGGGCCTGGGCTTGCTCCTGCGAGAGGTCCCCAGCCACCGCGCAGCCTCCCAGCAGCAGAACCGCTGCCCTCCGTCTCCAGCCACCGCACTGAGGGCTGCCGTTTGCTTCCGGCCCTCGCAGCCGCGTCCTCGATGACGGCGAGGGACCTGCCACGATGCTCCTCCAAGGCCCTGCGCGTGGCGAGGGGAAGCAGCGGGTCCCGCCTGGAAGCTCTCTGCAAAATCCTTTCGTTTGCATCGTCTCAATCGTGAAATACAGCTAAAGGCAGACTGCGGAGGCTTGTCTTCCCTTACACATTGCTAGACAGCTAATAAGGCCTCTGGGATTTCTTGGCAGGAAACATTAAGAAAAGCCAGTTCTGTGCTCTGGGAGCAGCCACGGCCTCTGTCTCACCGGGCCTGTTTGTTTAATCAGAACAAACATATACATACTCGAACGCTGGACTGCGCAGACTGGGGTAGCAACACGAGATGGATGTAGGTGGCCTGTGTCCTTCTCGTACCAGGGTGCACAACAGCCGCGCTGCTCCTGCAGTATTTCTTACATGCTCCAGCTAATACGTGGGAGCCGCAGGCTCCTCTCCTACATCCCCTTCGCTGCCCACGGAGACTATGGTGCTCTTTCACTGCAAATCCCTCCAGAAGCACGGCACAGGTCTGTGCTGCTCACGTCCACCTTCGTACGCGCCACAAGATGAACTAGCTCCACACACTAGCACTGGTATCCGTGACTACCTTTACATTATTTGAAGCTACTGCAATGTACTGGATGTTATTTCAGAACAGTGATTTTTTTCACATGCATACCCATCTTTCCATCTCTAAATATTATCGTATAGCTGTCTTGAGATATCAAGAGAATTTTGTTACGTTAAAGCCATTGCTGCTTCCCTCCGAGAGCAGCGTACGCAGGCGCTACTTTGCATATCCTCTTTGGCTTTGTCTAGCAAAGCGCCCAGCTGCTGCCTGGTTATCTAGGGATGTCACAGGCAGCTCCAGTCAAAACAACTCTGTGGCTGCATTTACATAGTAGGGGAAATAAAACAATATGATGAGTCAGAAGTGGAGCTCTCTTTATTATGTAATAAAATAGCAAACCTTTCAAAGAAGACACGAGTCTGTTGGCTGTAGTACTTCCCCCAGAACTGTCTGTAAGACTTAACCAGACCACAAAAGCCAGAAACCTGAAACTGGCTCCTTATTGTCACAGGAAAGCGAGTTGTCGTAACAGTCATATGAGTATTAAGAGCAGGGCAGTTGCTACACTTATCAGCAATGTGGTGGGTCCACACAAACTTGCACACAAATTTCCCCCTCCTCCCCAATATTTCTGATACAATGCATGTAATGAAACCTCCAGAACTGAAGGGAGATCTCAAGGGAACTTGGAAATTTTCACCCTGAACCATTTCTCTCTCTTCTGACATACCTGACACTTCTCTCCATCACAGAGAGAAAATCTGTACAAGAAATTTGTCTTTTTCTTTTTTTTTTTTTTTTTTCCTTTCTTTCTGGAGTCAACAGTATTTCTACTTCCAAATCATCTCCAGAAGCAGAGTTGGCAGGTCTGTAGATGGTTGTATTCCATAGGTATGAGTGTCATAGCAGGAGACACTGCCATCACACTGGGCCTGTTCATGAAGCAAAGGATTTCTCCACAAAACTACCAGCCAGAGGATGGAGACTGAAGGAGAAGTTTCAAGACTTTTAGATTCAGAGAATAAAGAGAAGAAGATATATTTGCTGGGAAGAGAAAGGTAATTTGACACTTGCAGGGCAAGTGTCTCTGCCCATAGAGCTTTCTTCATTAGTTGTTGGAAAAGAGTTTCACCTGCCTCTGCAGGAAGCAGTTGTGCACACTCCTTTCTCTGTACATTGGGTAAAGAAAGAATCTGTAAGCTCTGATGCAAACTCAACACTAACATTTTGTCTTTCTCCTGTCAGTAGAAGCGTGTGGAGTCTGATTTGTACCTCTGTAGTTGGTCCAAAGGCCAAACTCAAAATTCACTAGAAACACTATACTCTGAAAAAAAAAAAAAAAAAAAAAAAAAAACCCCACACACACACACATATATATATTGTTTAAAAACAATACAAACACTCAATCACCTCCTGAAAATAGCTTTAAAGATGTGTTGTCCTTAAAGCACAGAACAAGTGTTAATTCTCCATATCTATACCAAGAACTATCCTGTCCTGCTGACCAGTCAGTCTGAAAACTGGTCATCAGTTGCCTTTAGAAGTTTTAATCATCATATTCTATGTGGAAAAATTGCCCATGCTGTGAAAAACAGTGACATTTGTTCAAAAAAAAAAAAAAAAAAAAAAAAAAAAAAGAGCTAGAGAGAAAAGAGAACAACAGATTTTTCTTTTTTTCAAATTTTCTTCATTCTCTAACAAAAACCTTTCAAGCGTCAATTTTTAATGCAATATCTTGTTTTACAAAGTCCTGGCACGTTATATTGATCATAAACCAAACAACTCTTCTATCAACTTTTTAGGTCAAAACTTGGTCCTGTGACTACAGACTTCACACAAACTCCTTTGGAGTCACAACTTGGCTAGTGGTTTCTAGGTACTTACAAATTGTAGCTCTCTCCTCCACTTAGATACAAAATATTTGATGTAGAATGAAAAAATTGTATTCATTTCACTGGGTCAGAACTTTCACCTCTGGTATTTACAGATGTGACTTGTGAAATGGCAGAAAGAATTAAAGAATTTCATATAGCTTAATGGGGATTAAAAAGAAATAAGAAAGATTTTAATTTCATACCCCTGGTAGTGCCAAAGAAATAAAAAAATGGACACATCTCAAAAATACTCATCAGTAATTAGCTTTTGGAAGAAACAAAACATGAGAATAAACTATTTACAAAGATTTTTTTTCAGGAGAATTTCTGATCTGACAGAAGAGCACAGATACTCTGCTACAAGTTTCTTACGTGACATTTACATATTCTAGGATTATTTACATCGATTGCAGAAGTTTTTGATTTTCATTTCCTCCTGTATCCACACCACCACCATCCCAAGTCATTCATTTGTTTTTTTACTCATATCTTTATAACTGACTTGCAATTTCAGTATTTTTTCATGTGGCTATTCTACAAGTACTTTCCAGTACTTATAAAACAAAATCAAACTGGAAATACAGGCAGAAGTCCCATCCTGGAACATCACCTTGTTGCCCGTGTAGGTAATCAGGAACCTTTAGGGAACCACAAGGGGGTGAAGAAAGATTCAGTGGGAGTTTGGGAGGGCTGGCACCAGAGCGACTGGAGCAGGGTGCCATGCGCCACGTGCATTTTTGAGTGGTGGCTTTCGCACCCACCTGCTGGCCATGGAGTCTTGCTGACCCCCAAACCCTGTGTCCCACATGTTTCTGCAGAAAATGTGCTCTAGCATCCATGGACCCCGAAGGGGTCACTAGCACCTGCTCCCATGTTTGGTCTTTGCCCTACTCCCTCCACCCCACTCCAGTTCTCTTCCCTGATCCTGGCTCCTCTGCTGCCTCCTAGCTGCCTTCCTTACCCGGTATTCCCATTACTCAGACTCTCCTCCTTGTCCCTCATCACAGATAAGCAGAGTCTCATTCTCCAGACTTACTGGTGGACTTCTGAATTTCCCCACCACACTGGATCTCTTACCCTTTTTCATTCTCCTTCACCTCACCTCCCTCAAGTACATTTCATCAGAACCTCTTTTGCTATGAAGAAAATAACGAAGTTGCATGAGAGGTTTGACTTGAATCATGTATTTTGACTAGAGCTTGTAGAACTCATTTTTGCATTTTACACCTGATTCTGACCTTTCCACACATTCAAATCGAGGCTTTGGATGATGCTCTTTTTTTAAATCAAGGGGTCATTTACAGTGTTTAAATCTGATTAGAGATTTTCAGAAAGCCCAAACCCAGTAGAAGATGAAGTTTAAAACTGTCTTGTGAACATTTTCACTATGTCTAAATCTTCTTAAAATTTTGAGATTGCTGCTGGCATAAGAATTTGGAACTTGAAATTCGTGACAGAGCACTGGACCAGGTTGCCCAGAGAGGTTGTGGAGTCTCCTTCTCTGGAGATACTCAAAACCCACCTGTATGCAACCCTGCCTAACACACTCTAGGTGATCCTGCTTGAGCAGAGGGGTTGGACTAGATGATCTCCAGAGGTCCCTTCCAACCTTACTGATTCTGTGAAATGGATTCGTGACAAATTCAAATAGGACAACTAACATGTGTTTTCCAATGTGACTAAAAGTCTCACTTCTGCTGTGCCAATAAAACCCATATGACCAATGTAAATATACAATGACATAAGCTATAATGACATAATGATATAAGCAAAACAAAATCTTGCCAATGGGTTTCCAATGAGATCTGGTTATGGGAAATGAAGAATCACACAAGCTGAAAACTTGGCCAGCTTCAGAACTAAAGAAAGAATGCAAATTGAGTCTGGTATAACAAAAATCAGGAATCTGTCCTCAATAAAAGAACTTGCTTTGAAGAAATCTGCAAAAGGCATATAGAAGTCTATATGAAAATTTATGTCAGTCTCTGCATCATGCTTCTTTTCTTCTATGACTCAGTGGCATAGTGACACCTGCTACACAAATTAAATGTGAGGAAGAGAATCATTAGTGAATGTTATTTTCCTGGAAACTGTAAACAATTATCACACTATAAAAGCACAATTAAATTTTATCTCAGTTGCAAATGTTGTTTTTTGGCAAGCAGCTGAAGGTAAGGAAAGGTGCAGAGAGGAGCAGAGAGGGAAAAGGACAAGGACAAGATTAATCTTACGCAAGAACCATATGGGACATTTTTAGTAGATAAAAATATAATGTACAGTGATCTTGAGATGTGTTAGGTAATGACAAAGCAAATTACAGTGTGAAAGGTTTTGAACTAGAATATTGTACTGTAATCTACTTTAATAATGCAGTATTACATTCAAGCATGCACAAAGCACCACACTGTCAAAGCTCCATCCACCAAAAACAGTGCTATTAATTCACTGCAAAAAAAATGTTACTGATGCAACTTCCCCTTTCTACTTAATATTTGCAAAGAGTATCATTATTTTAATACTATTTTAAGCATTTCTATGTTTTCTCCAATAATCTCACTGACTTATTACTGAAAGATTAAGTCACTTTTAGTAAAGCAACATAAACACAGATTTGTTTGTCTTGTGCCATAATTTCAAGATCAGTCCTCTTCTTTGTTTAGATAAATGACTTTAAAATGGGGGGAAAAAAACCACAAAGAATTTCTGATGTTGAGGTTAACAATATTGTGATTTTTACCTGTGAATTAGGAATTTAAATCCAACCTCAAAATATAATGACTGAAAGTCATTGATATTTAATGGCTAGCATCATAAAAGATTTGAGTGGTTTCACTTCAGTTTCTTCTAAATAAAACCCTCTGTTAGAAAGAGACTCATATCCAGGGTGCCCTCATTTGCTGGCAGTTTCAACAGTGAGACTAATGCTCACAATTCATCTCAGAATTACACTGTGAAGAGATTCCTAAAAAATGTACAGTCAATTTTTTTGCTTCAACCAACTTCCCTTTTGTGTAAAGCATTCAACTACGTTAAAAAAAAAAAAAGAAAAGAAAAACAAAACTCTGGATAATAGCGGCTACACATAATCCAAATGTCTAAGAAGAGGGGTGAATCTCCTGCTGGCACCCTATGCTGACTATTTGGAAGGTTCAAATTTATATACCATGGATAATTGTGTAATGCAGTATGGGATGTATTTTTTCCGATATCACTTTCAGAAATGTTTCCATTTTGAGATGTCACTAGTACTTATATTTGACATTTATATTTGTTGCAATCAAACATAGATGGAGTCAAAATTTCAGGCTGCTGTTTGCCATTTAGCTAGCACATGGAACAAGGGCAGGTTATTTCCTAAAACTTGAGACAATCTGGGCAACTGCAAAGACATTTGATTCATGCTGTGAGGCAGAAGTCTCAAAAGAACAGAAACAAAACAGTAGTTTGTTCACTTACGTTAAAACTGCAGAACAAAGTAGATTATGTCTTTCCACTTGGCTCCTGAATTCCCGTATGGCCTTTCAACATCAGCAGTCCCACTGCGGTGGTGAACAAAGTCACCACAGAAAGGCATTCAGAATCTGATGAATTTCCATTAGAAAACAAAACAAAGCCTAAGAACAAATACGAACTTTCCATTCTGAAGACTTTCTGCTTTAAGGACAAAGGAAAAATTGATATTTAAGGCTTCAATTAAACTTTAATTGGCTAGGCTGAAGCTAAGGGAAGCAACCTAGAAACAAAGAACATTCTAATTGATAAAAGGAGATGAAGGACAGAATAAAAAAAAAGACATCATTACTATTGTGATGCGTAACACAAGTTTTACCTTGTTTCCTGATTCTGCTCCTGCGAGCCCCGAAAGCAGATAAGCAGATCCTCCTTAATTTCTGCTTTTTAACCCATTAACCCATGACTGACTTTTTTTTTTTTTTTTTTTTTTTTTTTTTTTTTTTTACATTTTGACGTATGGACACCACATCAGCAATGTTGTTAATCTTGCTGCATTCACACTAAAGATGGAAAAGAACAGAGCTATGTGATTGTTCTTGTCAGGTCTTCCTTGCTTAACATAATAGTCTTTCAGCTGCCCATCACCTCATCCATCCTTGAGACTAACTGACTCACGGGGTTCTGGAGCAGGATGCTGTCCTTAGGTGGAAGAGTATGCCACTTGAAAAAATAATCCTCCACAGACCTTCCCCTCAAAGTGGTTTTATGGACAATCCAGTGACACGTCACATATGAAGTTTCCAGTAACACAAGAAATGTGATCACTGTGTTCATTTAAACAAGTCTAACTCATGCTCTCAATAACACACAGACAGAATATGAAATACCACCTGCCAAATTCTGCTTTCAGCTCCACCTCCCAGCTTGGGATAACTCCACTGAAGTCAAGGCATTTCCATCAGTGCAGTCCAGTTCTCAGTCTCTAAAAAGGCAGCTCAACAAATGGAGCTGGACCAATTTCTTCTGCTTGACCTCTAGGGGTAGTGGAGGTCAACATGACCAAAAATCATCACTAAGAGCCAGTCATGTGCTCCCTTGCAACAACCCACTCCTGACCTTCCTATGTGGATAGATGAACAGGCAAAAAGGTGTCTTCAAAACTATGGCTCAGCTCAGAGCCTGGTAGGTTTCAGTAATAATTGTGCAACTGATCTCAGTCTTAAACATCCACACCATAGAAGCCACAGGCACAGCTGGTGCAAAGCATGCTTTGACCAGTATTACATACAGCGTACTGAGCCACTCCTTTTTTTATTTATTTTTTTTTTTTTTTTGAAAAAAAAATCCCTACTCTTTAGCTAGTGGTTAGGACAGTGATTGCTCTACACAGGCAGGTCACGTTCCCCTGTTTGAGATGCCTAGAGACAGTGCCTTTCACAAATGAAGCACTCAAATTTCAAAGATGCAGCACACTGCATCTGCTAATATGCCCTAATCTGGCTGCAGCTCACAGCCTACTAAACCAGAAAGCTACCCACACTTTAAGTTTGACAGGTAATAAACCTTATATAAGAGCTTTGACTAAAAGCATCTGGGAGATAGCATTAGCTTTGCTCTGTATTTGATGATCAAGCTGATCAAAAGGTTGCAGAGCACTTATTCAGATCTTTCTGAAATTTCATCTCTAAGCCACTTAGCAGCACTCCATAGATTGCTGGAGGCCAGCAGTGTGACCATCTTTACAACATGGTAACACCTTAAGGAACAAACTAGAGCACCTAGGTGAGTCTCCTTAGTATCCTAAAGGGTTTGGTTCTTTTCTCTCCTCTGCAGAAATTTTGCTTTTGAAATCAATGGGAGCTTGGTTTAATTGAAGATTTCAAAATTTGGGATCTTTCAGGAACACTTTCAAGAAAACAGAAGTTTTGTCTGTTCAGAAACTTCCTGACTCTAGAAATTATTTCTAGGCTCAAGCAACAATCTTTTGTTCGTGACGTCTTGATTTGATAGTCATGAACATTTACACATACGCACATACACATCATAGATTGGAGACTACGAACCAAAAGGATGTGGGTTGCCAAGAAAAGCAAATTTAAGCTGGAAAATAAAAGGAAGTACTGATAGTATTTTCACACCATAATAATGTGGTTATTCAGTAGTAACACACAATGAGAACAAAGAAATTGCCTAGAATAATAGTAGGAACTACTACCACTACCTCAGCCTGAACCAAATTCAGCCAGACATTACTGAGTTTCATACAACATTTCCAAAACACAAAACAACCACATGACAAAAGGAAGGTAATTTTCTTAGGATATCTAACATGACTTTGGCTTCAAGTTGAGAAAATTATGGGAAAGTGCTTTCTTCAAGGATTTCTATCACAAGAAACTAGAAATTTTTAGATCAGTTCAAAGATATTTCAGGGCTTTTTTAATCCCCATACTTCTTACTCTCAAAACACTCACAGAGTATAAAGAGAACCAAGCAAAATGTTCTTGTTAGAAAAAAGAAGTAGTTTTGATCATGAATTTAAAGACTTTATCATATTCTCCTTCTACCAGAGAGCATCAGAACAACAACATGCAGAGGCCTGTGCACACGAGACCGCCCCTGATCCAGCAGCATCCTACAGATAAAACAACTCTACCCCCCCCCCCCCCCCCCCACCCCCCCCCCACCCCCTTAGCACTTATCCCACAAAGCTGGGAAACACAGTAATTTATACCCTCCAGCAGAAAAGGTGTGTTTAGGCAGGTGTTTCATTGAGGAAGCAGCTAGCACCTGTGTCCTGTCATGCTCAAAACCTTGAAAGGAGGGTAGGCAAAGCAGAGCCTTCTTGATACAAGACAAAGCAAGGAAAGGTAAAATAAAATGAGATTAAAATAGAACGCTTGTACTCAAAAATAACTCAGTATGTAAGAAATATTAGTCTTCAATGAAGTTGTATTAGGGGAACATAAATAGGCCTCAGGACCAGAGTCTAAACTTTGTGATCATTACAGCCTTACATCACATTACGTGTAGGGGATTAGCAGTAATTCCCTCCCTGTCTGCAAAGCTGAAATCAAAAGAGATAAGGAAGTGAAGGAAGAGTTCAAGACTCTTCCGTACTGGCACTGGCAGGCCTTATAGTGGGTGGAAAAGTTTGAACATTATGGCAGTATTCTCAGCAGTTTCATATTCTCAGCAGCACTGGAAATTTTCTGCCTTAACATGCAGACAGACAAGATCATCCTGCATTCAAAGTGTGCTATGATCATTCTTTGCAATGAGAAATTGAGACAATTTGTTTTCATACCAGTTATCAGCTTGAGCTAAACACCACAGAAAGCCTTGTGTTAAGATCCTAGGGACACATGACCTGATCCTGTGTTCCTAACTCAGGAGAATTAAGGAGAATTAATTAATCTCTCATGACATACCAGGAAGCTAAGACTTGAGATACAGAAACATGCAAGAGGCTCTATCATCTATTAGAATTCTGTCACTTAATTTGATCAGGCACTTAGACAGGTATGATGAAGAAGAGAAAGACAGAAAGACAGGGAGCCTTTGATGACCATGTAAATGGCATTTGTCTGGGAAGGATCAAATAAAGACAGAGTCCTCTTTGTTCTAGTGTTTTAGCTCTTCCACAGAAGAGCCTGCAACTCCCAGAGATCTGTGTGAGCTACAGCATAAAGGCACTTTGGAAGATTTGATTCACTGACATATTGTGTGTCTCAGGAGCTTGACCTGGGAATCTTGTCTTCAATGATTCAATTTATATTGAATTTGTATTTTAATTCTGGAAGCTTCAGAGAGCTCACACCACAGGATATGCCATCCCATAGCTAGGCTAAGACTCTGTGTTTAATCCCAGACCAAACATGGCACAGTCAGGCTCGTCCTAATTTCCCAGCAACATAACTTTAACCCGATAGTTCTTTTTATAGTCACATTTGAGCTTGGGCCTCTCTCTGTAAGTGTGAGAAATATAAACTGAGGCCGGTACCTCTCTTGCTTTCCTCATGCTCAGAGCTTTTTAGCTAAATATTAGGTACAGCATTGTTCTACCTACACTAACACTTGTCCTACTATTACCATCATAACCCGCTGACAAAGGACATAGGCAGTACTAATGAAAACAGTACTCTTGAAAATGGAAGTAGAAGAACTGCTGTAATACAACAGAGTTTACTGGATATTCCCCTCGTTGTTCCAGACCATTGCACTCTTTGCAATAAACTGTCATATAGGACAAAAATACAGGTTCCCTGTAACATTTACAGAAATGCCTTAGCAAAAGCGTCGTCTCTCTGTGGGGGAAAAATGTGGAACAAGCAGCTTCCCATGGACTACTCTCTGCCAAGCAGGGGGATGAACAAGAAAAGTCCCTCCTTAATAATTACATAACCTGGAATATCTCTATGGTTAGAGCAAGTTATACTAGCAGGTTTGCTGTGAGATTCAACTCTGCTAGAATTGCCATATTGCTGTCTAGGATTGCTTAGAATGAAAAAAAAAAGGAAGAAGAAGAAGGAGAGTACACAGTGTAGCACTTGTGCTTTGAATCTGGAAGAATTAGACCTGCTGCACATATGCTGTGCTGTAGGGAACAGAACATATAACTGTATGGCTGGCTTACTGGCTGAATTCACACTTAGAAAGTAAGTATCACCTAGTCTAGCAGGCCACCAACTATTTCTGTGCCTGAAGTCAGTGTTTGCTCTGACAGATTCCCCTCAGAGTGCTGGAAAGGGGATGTAGTCCTCTCCTACCCACATTCTCTCCATACAACTCCTCTGATGGACAAATTTTGGAACGTGCTTCTGGAACTTCTTCAAGGATTGTAGTGTGGAAGGCAGAACAGTCTGTCCTTGACAAACAGAAATCCTGGATAAACAGCCAGATTTTTCATATGTGATTAGAAAAATGTGTAGGTAGTTAAAGATAATGTATTTGGTTAAAAGTCAAAGGGTGTATTATCACTATGTGAGTGCAGTTGCAGGTGGTAAGGGGCAGCAGAGCTCAGTTACTGCTTGAGGAATGCATCTTGCCCCTAGTTCTCTCTGAGCACAGGGCTGTTTGGAGGTCTGCAGTGTGGTTCCCCAGTGCATCTCCTCCAGGAGTCATGCAGAATCACAACTCAGAGTAGAAGAGAAGAGGTGAATGCGGGGGAATGCAGGTCTCCATAGCTGAGGGAGCCTGTAGCAGAGAATAAATAAGCTCTGTCCATGCTCAGAGCACAGGATGTGACCAGTCTGATATCTGCAGATAACAAATGGACTGCGACAAAAGTCCAAAAGATTGTGCACAGTTTGTTTATGCTGTGCTGATGTCTAGATGTGATTTCTTTTCTCTGTGGTGCTCCAGTATCCAGCCATTTGGGACTCTGAGATGTGAAATATCCCCTAGAACAGCTGAGTTCTGCTATACTGAAGTTCCATGGACAAAGAAAGTGCTCTTGGGGGCAGCTGCCCTCATTTTGAGAGCAACAGAAAAAAACCTCAACTATGTGGCATTGTTCCTGTGTACATCAGCCCTGAGAAAGTGGTGGGCAAAAGCATTCTGTTTACTTTGTTCCAGCTAAAAACAAATGTTGATCTGAATACATTTAGGGACTGTTTTGCACTTCATAAATATTCAAATACTTGGAGTTCCAAGTTCCAATATATTCTGAGTGAATTTCTAATAATATTATATATTTACCTTAAAAGTCTCCATCAAGAATGACTGCTAAATTTGCTTTGCTGTGTAACTATTAATGATTTGCAAAAGGAAAATAGTGCTTAAAATATATAACATGAAATGTATAACTAGTGGATGGTTATGTAAATTTGATGGAATCATTTCTGTTAGTTACGATAAACAATGCAATCACACTGGAAGAACGTAATTTCAAGTCAAATGTTCTGTTCTTACATTCATAACCAGAATCATGCTGGCTATTTATGTAACTCATTCCACCAGAATAGAGCTAATATCACGTAACTCATTAACCATGACAGTTCAAATAGCAAACCATAGTACCCATTGAAAATTGTTAATGTAACTGGAGATTGAGAAATATGAAATTTAATATAATTGTTCTGAATGAAATATGCCTTTGAATTTCACTCTTTCTTTGTAAATAATAAAAGTATGGAAAGTTGTCTGATTATTCTGAGACCTATTTTCTTGGTTTAACTGGAATTAAGCTGACGAAAGTCTGTTGATTTGTTAACAATAGAAGAAGCACCATTTTTACTGTTGTATAAATTTAGAATGATAATAGAGAATGAACAATTAGAAAATTTGGCTAATCCCTTGAGAGAAACATATCGATCAATTTAGGCAAAAATATAATGTAAATTCCTCTAAAACTCTTTTATAGACTTTGAAATTAGAAATAGAAGCTGAAATTCAAAATAATCTTATTCCTTAGGAACTTTGAATGATTGTTCTTCTCAAGTAAAATCAATCATCCTCAAGTAAAAACAGAAGTTTTCAATATGCTGCTTATTTCCTAAGTTTTTAATATTTAAACTCCTTTAAACTGCCTTTTTGCCTTTTCCACTCATCATCTAGTCTGGAAAGATGTCAGGAAGATAAAAAATAAGCCTTTATCCATTTTTAGGGTCTATTTTTATTTTCCTAATGTGGCTCTGTATCTTTCAGTGCTGAGGACTATTTTGTCTGCATTGTCAAGAAAACCCTGTGTTTCTCACATTCATTTTGATCAAAGATGAACAGATTGGGATTGTTTTTGTAAGACTGTAGCCACTTCTATTGTTTTGAAGAAAGTTAAGCACAATGTGAGACGTGTATTGTAAGTTTAATGGCAAAGCACAGTCGATTAAAAGACACTGCACGTAAACCTTCAGTTAATTTGTTGTCTTTAGATAATGATGCTCAAGGACTCAGCCACTAGAGGGTAATATAAGATAAGGAAAAATGCCCTCAAATCTGAGCTATGGCCTTTTTTCCAGGCTCAGATTTTAGTGGCAATATTTATCCAAATCAGATAAATGGACTCACATCTTCTATTGTAGTTGTGCATTTCAGTTTTGCATGGCCTCTAACACTAAATATAGAACAAGTTCTACAGACATTTTGAAGTATTTTTCTCTCAAATTGATACTGATGCTTTCCTTAGCTGAACCATAACAACAATAAAAAGAAACATCATTTGAACCAGGGTGACTGTGACCTGGATTCCAAGAAGGAAGATTACAGAGTCTTTCGTGAGCTTGTAAGCATCCTAACTTCAGCAAAGGGAATGTGTATTTGCTAAGACTGCTTAGTCACAGTAAGGAGCTGCTGCTGCTTACACAAGGGTGGTATGTAGAAGCTACAGCCAAGGACCAAGACACATATGTAGAAGGTGCTGTATACGTGGGAGAAGGAATATGATATAGCGTTCGTATCAGCTTTTCTGCTTAAAAAGCTACATTGTCTAAGGAAATGTTTTCTAAAGCTGAATGAATCCTCAGACAGGAAGTCCTGAAAACAACTGTTTAAATTCATTCTAATAATCTCTATGTTGCTTTGAGGCAAGTGAGCCTAAATCCTCCTGAAGCTGCTAGAAATTTTTCCAAAGTGAAATTTGGCCTAGTTGATAGGAAAAGAGATTTTCTAATGGAATCATAGAAAGTAGAGTTAGAAAGGAGCATCCTATTTGGGATTAAAAAATAAAACCAAAAGCCCTGGACACTTTTCAGAGGCTTTTCAAGCTGAATGGAAGGCCACTGAATGCTGCTCAGATACCAAAGACTAGCTCAGGGATAATGACCACACTACAGAGCTTATTGACTACATTATAATGTCAAGTGCCTTGTCCCCTCTATTTTCAAATAACCTAAGAAGTAAGGTTTCTGCAAGTTCCTTGAGGATAAATACCTCTGCACTGACTAATACAGGAAACTTCCGAATGACAGGCAATGACTATTATATTCTCAAGTCTTTATGCACAAACAAGCCAATACAAAAAACCACTGAATGTTCTAGGCACTATACTATGCAAGCTGTTTGTTTCTGCTAGGATTTAATTTCCCCAACTTTTTCTAGTTTCCATTTATTTAGCACAAATGAATTTACAAATATGACTTATTAAGATCAGTATTGAAAGCTAAGAGTTGATCAAGAATGTCTATGTATACCATGCCTGACAAACTTGTGCTGGATTCAAATCCAATACATTAGCAGAAAGAGAGGTCTTTGTGTTGTAGCAATACTGTAAGACACTATGAAAATAAAAGCTACAATCACAATTACAGATAAGTTACTTATGCTTATTTCTGAAAGAAATTCAGATAATATATACCATATGGCATTATAAGTATGGGGATACATTTCGCTTGAGGTCAGTGAATCTGTTTCAAAACCACTTTTAAGTTGTAACTTCTCTAAGTTACTCTGAATGGCCATAGTCACTCATTAGTACAATCAAGGAGGATCACTAGAGCCTGGAAAGAGCAGAGTTCAAGCTATGTGGTCCATAAGCATTTCCGTGACTCCCAACATGAAAGTGTGGTCTTTCTTTGCTTGCTTAGTTTGATTGCTTTGTGTAAGCAGGACTAAATGTAATCACTGAAGCAGTAAACGCAGATGACTGTGGGAACTTTGGCTGAGGATGCATGGATGTTAAGCATGGATCTGGATTTTCACCTTCTTGGTAAGCAGACCCTTAATCCCATTACCAAATCTAAGCCTGTCATCAACAGACATGTTCTCTTCCTTGGAAGTCCATCAACTGTTGTGGAAAGGTCTGTAGACTCTTAGTAGATGATTTTGTGGGTGAGGAGAGGGAGAGGTGGCGACATGGAGAGAGCCGGACAATATTTCATACTGCCTATCTTTGGGACATGGATAGTGTAATCTCTGTTTAGGGTCTACACAGTCAGCGCAGCAAGAAAGGGAGCATCTTAGCCAGGCACAGCCAAATTTGATGTTTGCTTTAAACCTTCCTTTCTGCTGCATCTGTCTAAAGTTCTGCATGCAGCTATGGGGAAGGCACCCACCAAATCTCACTAACAGCCTCCAAACTTTGAGCTGTGCATGCTGTCTTACCCCTGCATCCCATGAAAGCCAAGGAAAATTCCACAGTTTGGGCCTCAGGAGTCTGGTATGTGAAAGGTGTCCAAGATTTTGCAGGATGGCTGCTATATACAGCCAGCATTATTTTGTCTAATATCTCCTGACAGTTTACTCTATTGATCATATGACTTCTTCCGAAGCAAAATCCTAAAAGATTTCCTGAGAGGAAATAGACACAAATTAATAATAAACTGTTTCTCTTTGGGGAGAATTATGTGCTAACAGACAATGTTTAACAGACTCTTAAAAAGTGGTTGGATCACACTTTGGTAAGACATGGATGCTCTAAGCACATAGATTTCGATCTGCTATGCTTGTTTGAAGAAGCTCAGTCAAGTCAAATCAGTTTCAAATGTAAATTTCTACACATAAGAGCAACAGATGCCTTTATCAAACCAAAATATGCCTAGATGTCCACTCAGAGCTTTCAAGTTTTACCAGTAATCATTTTCCTGCACTATTCACAGCTCACACTAAGCATTGTTACACCACATAAGACCACTTCAGTAAAATTAATTTAAAAAAAAAGAAATGAGAATTTGAAAGACACCTAAAGATCAACAGCTCCTGGGATTTTCAAAAGCACTTAATTTTAAAACTCCCCCTTCCACATTATTTGCCTCTATATAGCTAATTAGCATTGAAAATCTCTTTATAACTGGAAAGGAAATTTATTATTCAAGCTAAGCAAAACGCAGTCAGCACAAGCAGGAGAGAGTAAAGGCATTTTTTTAAGCCTTTGGTTAAATTTTATTTGGAATTCATAATAAATGTTACAATTATATATGTTATTACAGTATGGTCTATTTTATTTCATCTTATTTTGGGGCATTTGGGGTAAAAGGAGAATGTTTTTGCTTTTAACTGAGTTGTTTTGGAGAACAAATTTCAATCATTGGGTTTTTCAGTACTGTCTGTTCATCATTATGGAGTCATACAGGGTAACTGCTGCTCTCTGAAATGCTGACTAAAAAACTTTCAAAGTCAAGAATGACAAGTGGCTTGCCATGAATAAGGTCTGCCTGGTGCAGATATTTTTATATTTGTGCTTGCACTTGAATAGCACTTGGGATTGTGAATATGTTCACAAAGGAAGCAGGCATGTCCTGACTATTCAAACAGTGCTTCTCCATAAATAACAGCGAGCAGGTTTGCTATGTGTTGTGGGAATTGTGAATTTGTTCAGTATCCGATGGACAAGGAACTTTGCACCCCATCTTTTGCAGCACAAAATCTTTAAATCTTGCTCAGATATTCAGTGGTAGGGTGAGGGCTGTAAAAATCTGAAAACACTGTACAGTCATGAGGCCAAAGAGCTGTAGTCTTTGTGAGGGACAGAGAGGGAGAAGTGAAAAGACAACCGTTGTATCAAACACCTTCAAAGATTGGTTTTAGCTCATCTTAACCTCCTCATCCACAGGCTTACCAAAATAGACACAACATTTCTAAACCAAAAACCTCAAAAACTAAAATCAGCAAAGCAATCCTCCCTCCCACAGAGTTTTCTAACCTTATGGAAAAAATTTTTTTGCTTAAGCTCTGTGTGAATGATGAAACAGGTGTTTTCTGTCCAGAAAGCCAAAAGCCACCAAGCCAAGAGCTAGGTAAAGAAAAATGTCTTTTAATGCTAACTCCTATTAAAATCACTCTTGGATATCATATTCATTAAGTTGGTAGCATCAGAGCAGCCCCCACCATGATTTCTTAGTGACAGCTTTACTTCATAAGGAGAACCAGCATGTCTCCTTCATGGTTATATACTGCTAAAAATTATATTGCTATAGAAAATGAGTTTCTGCAGGATATATCAAAAGCATCCTACATCCAAACCATTATTCCTCAGAAACAATGACCTGCGGTTACATTAAAGGAGATTGCACTTGTCAGGTAAAAATTTAATAAAATAAATGGATATAATCTTAAAGTTTTGAAATAATTGTTTTTTTCACTGAAAAAAACAACAGAGAAAAACAAAAAGTCGTTCCTTGTCAGCAAGTCAGCTCCATATCCTCTGCTGCTACTTTACAAGAGTCATTGAATCAATATAGGGAAATAGAGATTCATTCTACAGTAGGGATCTATTTCAGAGTATGCTGAATAGCCATTCTCTCACTTCTGGTGACAGGGCAGCCGAGATGTCTTGCGTAGTCTAGATTCAAGTTAGCCTGGATGGATCTTCCCAAAATAGCTGTACAAAAATAAGCTGCATTCTATCACAGCAGCATCAAGCAGTGCGGGGCAGATGAATACTTTTTTTTTATCCTTTCTCCTGATTCCACTCTGCTTACTCAACTAAACATCAAACCCATCTTAGCAGCAAGATTCTCAAAGCTAATGGAGTTGACAAAGGAGTTAACGTGCCCTCAATATACCAGCCAGAAAACTTTGTGCAAAATGTTGCTATTTGTCTGGCATGATTTAGGGAGTGTAATAAACGTACTACTGATCTAGCTTTCAATGCAAACAAGAATTAAAATTGATGTATTAACTCTTCAGGGTCAGAGTTGTTTCTCTTTTGTAAACAATGAAAATAAATAGTTGTCTGCTGCATTGGACCCTAAAATCCAAATTTAGTAATATTTTTAGCATAAGTGTGTCCTTAAACACCAACAAGTTACTATTGCTGCAATTAATCAAAGAATCATAGAATAATTTTGGTTAGAAGGGCTCGCTAGAGGTCATCTAGCGAATTACTGAGTCAGTTTACATACTTAAAACTAAACATATACTTAAGTACCTTGTTAAACCGAGACCAGAGCAACCAAACTATTTCCCTCTCTGGTTAATTCCCAAGTTGTAAACCAGACATGTCACTGAACACATTGAACACACGTCTTCAGCTGATTATTTCCTAATTCTATCGAGAAAATGAACTTAATAGATCCTTCAAAGGGTTTTGCTTTTACCAATATATCCACACCTGCAACTCCTTTAAATCTTACTAGACTTTGGTAAGGCCAACTACACACAAACCCTTTCTCTTTCTCCAGTTAATACACCAAAATTAAAAAAATAAGTGTTTCTGACTAGGCCATCTCTTTCCCTATAGCTTTTCCTTTCTTCTCTCTTCCTAGTTTTGAACTAGCTTTTCCAAGTCTATCTTGTCTTCATTTTGCTAGTATCTGCAAATCAAAGATACCTTTTCTCATTTCATTTCATGAATTATTGGAGTCCAGTTATAACTGCACTATAACTGGGAAACAGCTCTCAAGAACCAGGACTGTAGAATTCTTGTGAATACTTAATTAAATTAAATTAAAAAGAGGAGGGTAAAGACCCTGTCTCAGAGGAGAGTTGACATACCAGAACATTACAACTGCATTTGGATATCAAATAATTCTTATTTCTTACCAGATGCAGCAAGTAGAGATGTTATTGGAGAATGGAGCCAGGACCTACGAGGTTGGAGAACCACCAGGACCAGACCAAGCCCTTTGCTCAGCAGGACTAGTGCAATCTGGCTTACTGGCATAGGACAATCCCTTTCCAGAAGACCAGCACACAGATTTCTGCTTATGTGTTAGCATAAGACAGCAGCGTGCTTTCCATGGACAGAATTACTTACTAATAACAAGCTTCCAGTGAAACTGAGATACATATCCCAGTTTCCTTCCTATGTCAGGCACATTGTAGATACCACCTCTTCCTGCCTATAGGCTTAGCAGAAAATGTTCAGCCTCCTAGGTGGCCATGTCACTTGACTGCTTACACTCCCCATCTTTGTGAAGGAAGAAGAGGCAGTAACCGGACGTTACCAAATTGTCCCACTAGCCTGGGCTCCCTGAAGAAAGCAATAAAATGTAATACCTGTTCGGTGTGGCTTTATGATAAAAATAACTACTAGAATAGCTTTTTTCCCAGTTACTCACAAGGAAGAGACAACAGTAAATCAAACAAAAAGGGACTTTTTTCCCATGTGTGATATGATTCAATAATGTGTAACTTTTAAATAACTTTTTTATAGCGTCACTAATGATACTAATCTGGGAGCTTCACGTCACTCATATTTATTTGCATAACAGCTTTGCAGCTGAAGTTGGCACAATTCCTATTGCTCATGTGAAAAACAAAAAGCATATGCTGATTAGGATGTGTATTTTTGGGAAGCCTTCAGCACAATTTTCTCCCTCACTGACCACAATAATAGTAATCCTTCATTTGCTCATGGCATAACTAATCAGCATTCACTGCGTTTGTACTTTGCCAGTAGTGTTGCAAAATACATCCTGGTGACTTACATTAGAATATCACAGTTACCACACAATTAGCAGCACAATTAGCAACAACCTCTGGAAAATTTGATTTCAAATTACTTGTTCAGCAGCTATCCCTTCTGTCCCTGTAGATTCCTGACTCACTCAGCCCATACCTTTCCATGCCTCCAGAAAAGAGGCAGAGTCTTGCACACAATAGTTTGTGTTGCTATGCACCCAAAATTCACTCTGGGCAACAGATGAGACAGGTCCTCCATAAGCAGTAAATCAAGTAACTAAGGACTGCATTGTAATGTATAACCATAAGATGTCTGATTTAATGCTCATCAGGAAACAGCAGCTGTGGTATCTCCTTGCTTTTGACACCTTTATGAAGGATTTGGTAACACAGCTTCTGGTAGTCTTATACAAAATATGCACACCCATCACAAATATTGTGATCCAGGATCCTTGCAAATCCTCTCCGAAGGGCTGCCTTTCACCATGGCTGCCTCTCTCAAGGTGCCCCATGACAGCAATTCCAGCTCTGGCATGGTGGTCTGCAGCTGTCTGGTCCTCCATCTGTTGCACTTCCACAAATGACTGCATGACACAATGATTCACCAATCCTGTGTTGGGAGATTGCATAAGGTGTGTTTTAAAAGACACAAAAAAGTTATTTTTATATTTATTCAGGAAAATATTTTCTATGTTTGCTTTGTACAGCTGCCAGAGACAAACCTATCTGCTGTTCTTCCAGTTGCCCTAATCTTGGGACTGGTTTGGGGCTAATTTGGAGAGCCTTCATATGGTGGTATGTCAGGGAAATTATGTCCCCACAGACCTGGACTAGGGCGGATATGTAGGGCTGTATGCTTTCGTTAGGATTGGTTTTGTACCTTTCTTTTCTAGACATACCACACACATTTAACAAACAGAACTTCAAACAGCTATGAAAAGAATTGTCCAGACATCCTCACTGCCTCCATTAGGTCCTTCAGAGCTAACTCCATCAGGAGTGTGTTGGGACAGATAAGAGCTCATTTCCATATGTGTGCAATCCAGTCATACTGTTTTGCTGGTAGAAAATTCAATTTAACAAGCTTAAAAATACCATTTCTTTCCTCAAACAAGTTCAATCAGAAGATGAAATTGGGGGCTGTAACTGATGACTTTGTTTCTTTAAAAAGGGCAGTTCTGAGCATGTTGCCTCCCTCCAAAAAAACAAGCCTCAAAGCACTGCAAGGGGATTGTAATGAATGAGATCCCCCAGAACTTCTGCCTCAAAAGCCTCTGTACCAGCACATAGCCAGAAGCATTGCTTAATGCATAATCCTGCTTGCCAGTGTCAATTAGGAATTTCTTGACCTCTGGTACAACCTTCATTAAATAAATTTAAAATATAAATCTTCAGTAAGAAATTGAAGGTCTGAGGAAATGGTCCATGTTGTATTGCTATTAAGACTCTCTTCCGCTCAGTTGTTTCTCAGTAATCTCAGAGGAGAGCTGCAATCAGACATGCTACCTCAGTTTCATTAACTTCCAGAATAACAGCAAAGGCTTTCAGCTCAAATGGCTGCAACTGGCAAAGTACAAACAAGCCCCTCAAACTCTGCAGACTGCTCCCCATCCCAAAGCTTCACGAGCCAGACTGTACCAATTTGAACTACATTCAGTGAATTTCTAAAATGTAATAACAGCTAGGAAGGAATTAAAAAGCTGGGAAGAAATTTGCATCTTTTGTTTTGAAAATATGCTCTCCCTCACCAATTGCTTTTCTGAAACCATCAAAATGATCTGATGAAGGCTGGAAACCATGTTGGAATTATGTTAGGATATTCGAATAATTCTTACAAAAGGAAAGACACAGTGAGTGGAGGTGTGTTGAGGGCATAAAAGGGAAAACCATCCTAGTCTGCTCATGTGTTTTAGCCCATATCATGCAGCAGCAAAGGTCTTTGCATTACTGAGGAGCTGGTTACACTCTCAAATTTAAGTTTGGACTTTCATCCATTTTTTGTAAGATCCATCTCGATACCATGTTTTCACTGGGCTTCCTCTGCAGCTGTATCATTGCTACTGATCAAGCTGAAGAACACGTTCTTACGGACATGTTCTTCCTCTGAAGAGACAGGTCCCTCCTTCTGACTATGACTATCACAGCTATGTACCATTCATACTCTTTGTGTGGCACCTTCATCTGATACTCAAAACCCTTTCCATGTAGAAGTTTTTATTACCTTTAAATCTGCTGCTTTGTAGAAGTACAGAATAACAAATGAGCCCCTGGAAGAACTGTCCCCATTGGTTAAAGTGGAATAGGGTATAAATCCTAAGTATATTTTCCCCACTGAGGTCAGAAGAAAGGAAAGGTTTCTGTACCAAGCTCAAGTTTCTGCAAGTCCATTCTCAGAGTTTAAGTTACAAGGCTGTAGCTCCATAGAGAGGAAATTTTGGGCTAAATATGGTCTAGAGAGAAATATGACTAAACTGGCCTTTTTTGCTCAGAATGCAAAAGAGCTACCATTTCAGCATAGGCACTCCATGCCTTCGCCCCCACTACTTTCTTTTGCGCCCTATGGAGCTATGTCAGCAAGGGCTCAAGGTCTGACAAGAAGAGCTCCCAGGAGCATACTTTCTGAAAGAGAAGTGATGTCCCAGAGCAGAGAGTCCATAAGGCAGCAAAGGAAGGCAAAAGAATATCCAAAACGGTATTACTTGCTCCACAACAGTTTCCTCTTTTTGGTCAAATTGTGCGTGACCTATGACTCACAACAGAGTGGAATGAATGCCTTATTTCCTCATGCTCCCCAGAGATGATCTACTCTAACTAATTTCTGCCTAAAGAACAGAGCCATCTATTTTGGCTGGTTTGGTCTGGTTGAGTTTTTTCCCATCATTGCTGTATTTTTTGAAGTCCCGGGAGTTGGGTGGAGTGTTACAATTTGAATTATCTTCAGTGCTACCACTGGGAATGCCAAGGAATCCTATGATGCTCCACCCGTCTGAATTTTAGGGGGACTAAAAATCAAATTCCCTGAGGTACTGTTAAAATCCCAGGCTTTAACAGAGCAGAACTGCTTCTCTCACTTCATGACAGTGTATGCCTTGCCATTGCCAATGTTTCTCAGAGGTTGCTTTTCTCATTTTCCTTTCCAATCTTCTCCAGAAAGGTAAAAATAAAAGTCCCAGTCTTTTTCTCTGCATCCCTGTTGTTCTGCTTTGCACACGAAAGAGATAGGAGCAAAGATGGTTCTTTGTGTGACTCCCTGTGTAAGACAGAGCAGCCTTACTGCTTTTCTTATTAGCCCCAAACTGGCCAAGAATAGGCAAAATATCCCCAGTCTTTGCACCGAAACAGCCCAAGTACAGTGAAAGATGCTGAAACAAAGAACTTCTGGAATGACTGGGAGGAGCAGTAAGTTTGCTTGTGCTGGAGCATGCCCAGGGGAACTTTCCACCAGATTAGATGTCTTTTTCATATAAATGAAGTGGTGTAAGGGAACCAGTTTCCTAAAGTTTCCTCATTCTTTTGATAAATGCACAAAGCTAGGAAGACGGCATCTGAAAGTGTGTGTGTTTTCTCACTTGCTAATAATGTTCAGTGATTAGTTCCTCTCTCAGAAAGAAGTAATATTCTCTTTCCCTAGGAAGCTCTTATAGTCCTAGAGAAAGTCCTTATTGGTTAAATAGCTGTAAATTCCCCATGAGTTGGATGCTCTCTTCTCTTTTCTTGAAAATAAAGGGAGAACTAGTTCACAACTGGCAGTTGGTTCTGTAGGAAAGGGAGAGACATATGGTAGGAAAAAAAAGTAGTTTCCATTATCTGGAGTAGACCAATAATCTCAGCTGCATTAGTAAAAAACAGCAGTTGCTATTCCCATAAGACAGAACTGCTGAAATGTCTCTTGCCTGCTGGGTCCATGCCAAAGAAGAAAAATACTTTTTACCCAGTGCAGTTCAACCAAACTGACAGTGGGAGTGAGGGAAGGTCAGAGATGAATGGTAATATCACAAGATGTAAGACCCACTTAGAGCGGTTGAATTTCCCACAACAAAACTGTTTGAAAAGCATTTTCTGGTTATTTTAGCTGGTTTGCTTCTGTTCATCACCTTTTTTCCCTCAAAAGCTGTATTTTACTTCAAGGCAAAACTGCAGGAATTGGAGGTGGCGATAAGCAATTCCTCTGCATTCCTTCTCCTTGGGCTTATTTCACTTTTTTGTTTTTATCTTACTTGGCTTATGTCAACCTCAAAAGTAGAAAATTCACTGTTATTTTTTAATTTCCTCACATGCATACACATATATACAGACAAAAACTCCTCTTCAAAAAGCAACAAAAGCAACTTACTTTTTAGTGAGAGAAACTGCTATTAACCTAAAATGACAGAAACTGGCCAACTGTTTGGATAAAGTTAGGGTGGCTAGGCAGAGCCCTCCCCCATTCTGGGCTCTGCTTCTGTACCATCTCTATGGTGACTTATTTCTTGTGAGGAGCATTATTACATGCTGTAACTTTCTCCCTAATAGCTCCCTCATCCTTCATCAGCTCATGCAAATTCTTTCTCCTCACCCCATTTTATTGGAAAGTCTTTTTACTATTCCTAGTCACTTGAGAAAACAGTTGTCTGTGTATTTTGGGCATTGGAATAAAAAAGTGATCTGCATTTTCCATCTCTTCATTAATCTATACCCTCGTCTTAGGGTCATACAGGGATTGCGGCTCTTGTGCTTTATTCCTCTGTTCTTTATGGGGTAGTCTCAAAAGCATTGCTATTTCAGTGAAGGCTGGTGATATCACTCAGAAAGCTAATAACTAATGCATGATGCTTTGCTAGTAGCAGAGCTTCAGCTCATCTACTTCAGCTTCAGTGATACTTCTACAGGTCCATCCCCTGAAAGCCTTTGTACAGTCAGGGCTTCATGAGAGCAAACTGTATTATGAAAGTTTTACATGGATTTGAATTAGGAGGATCATGAAACTAAAACTTTTTGGGACTTCATGCACAGTAAAGGAGAGGAGCATGTGCATGGCAAATAACCAAGAAAATTCAGATAAAGGTCTTGAGTGAAAAGTAATATTTTATCTATTTTTGTGACTTTAAACAAGAAACTCGACTCCCATATTAGACCAAAAAAACCCTAATGAAACAGTCTATAGCAGAGTTCTTGTCAACATATACATCCTTCCGTGTCTTTCTAAGCAGTCTCATTGACTTGTTGTTTCATTTCCTCCACATAATCTTGGTAACTACAAATCTCCAAAGCCATCACCCTGCAAGGGAAACAGGAGTTGCAGCAAAGCAGCCAATTTAAAGAGTAGTTTTTCAAAATGCAAGTTCAGGGGATCCAGGACAGATGGACAGAAGCACCAAGGCAAGGTTAAGATGGAAACTAGCTTTGTGGTCTCTACCTGGAGGTGGAGAAGGAACTGGGAGTGGTCAGCTGTATCAGTGTGAAGTGATAAAGCATCAGGCAGGGGATGCAAGGAGGATAAAGATGGCAGGTAGTGCCACTGAACATATTCCCCAGCAACAACTCTTACTGGAAGTACAAACCCAGCATCATTTGCTATCCTTTCCAGCAAAAGCAGGACATACAGCTAGGTATCTTCTGGACAGGCGTATATAGCTAGATGCAGCCCTGATTTTGAATGATAACATTTTTCAAAGCTTCAGCAAGAATTTGCAGTCACATCGGTTAGGTATCTTAGCAATTTTTTCTCCTTCGCAGACTGTCTCCTCTCTTGGTGTTGTTACAGCAACATATTAACGTTGCTGCAAAGTTTTGTGAAGCAAATGCTGCTCTGGTCTCACAGTATGATGAATCTGCTCTGCTCTTTCCCACCTAACACATGCAGTGTCTTCACAGAAGACATGCTTTCAAGATATCTGTTGACTCTTGCTAACCAACCACAGATTATAAAATATTTCACATTCAGGGAACTTTCTGCTTGGTGGAATAGCTGTCAGCTCTCCCTGCCTTTCTCACATCACCACCTCCATACACAAGGACCACTGTTTGGCAAAACTTGAGAAGCTATATTCTATTAAGAAATGAGATGGAACTATAGTTTTTCCAGGCTTACTCAGCTCCAAGATATTTTTTAACTAGATAGAATTGCATACAAATAATGTTAGAATAATTTATGTTCACTATTAAAGTGCTATAAATAAAAGGAGCTGTAACCTAGGGCCCTGGCTCCAAATGACATGGCTCTGCTAATGTTATTACAGTTCCTGCTGTCATCAGACTGGAATGGCTGGGATTGCACCAACTGGGACAGAGACCATAGTTCAGTATAAATACAGACCATCTAGCTACATTGGAGGGTTGTGATCAGGCCTGGATAGCAGCTTCTCTTTATTAAATGATTCCTGGGGGCTGTGAGTCATACTTAGAGTCACTCAGCAAACGAGGAGGAATCATCACTCTGGAAGTTTTTACAAAGTAGTGATGAAAGAAAAAGATGTTACCTAACATTCTTCTCATCGAAGAGATCAGTTGTTCTACAAGAATTCAATATTCTGGAATATCAAACATTTTGATAGAACTTGTAGTATTTGTTCTTGTTGACAGAAATGTTGCTGGGTACCTCCTCAATACAGCATGCTCCTATAAAGCTACAGAAATCAGTTTCCAGAGAAGCAGATCAACTCCTTTGGCTTAGTACAGCTGCTCTGAGGAAAAGGAGGGACAGTTGTACCTGAGTGCCTGATCATGTTGAAGCCTAACCTTCTGCATCAGAAGTCACTCCTCTTTACTCCAATATGCCATGCTTCAGCCCTAAATCTGGCCCTCGTTTTCCTCAAATCAGAATTAAAAGCAAACAAGCAAAGAAATATACATTTAAACAAAAATATGCATTTAAAACAGTGGGAATTTGTATTCTGTTCATGCTGTCTGAACCTTATTAGGAATCACCACTTTGGTGGAAATCACTCTGATCATTATGAAAGCACTGCTCAGATTTGGTAAAACATATTAGAAGTCCATGTCAACGTTACGGATCGTTTTATCCATATGTAAGAGTTCTCCTTGCTGAAACACCAGTTGGAGCACTTCTATCATTGTCTTCTACAGATCTGAAGGTTTGAGCTAGTGAACAATGTCTTGTCACTGTCAGCTGGCATTATTACGTTGTGTGGGGAACAATCTCACACCTCATTACTCCATCCTACACAGGTTCAGTACTGGCAAAGGCTGAAGGATGTGATTAAAAGTGCTAGCTGAGCAATCTGGTGCAATCTGGTAAATCCTGTTTTCCTAGGTTAGCAGCAAACTAAACTAGCATCTTCACTAGGATCTGGCAAGATAGCCTTTTACTGTTCCGATAAAGCAAGCTACAACTGTTGAATGAGAAAAGGATTTTAAAGGCAGCATATTTTCCTTGCACTATTGGAAGCAAGTCACATTCTGTAGAATAGAATGCTCTGCTAATGTATTTGTTTTTATAGCTCCAAATATTGTACTATATTTTTCTCAATGACAGTTAGCAAAGTAAGAAAAACTATATCAAACTTTTCCGCTATAAATTCACAACAAACCAATTTCAGTGGATATTGCATACTTTTGTCTGCTTAATTGTGGATATAAAATTTCCACTACAACTAGAATTTATGCAAATGTTCCACTACAAAATCTGAGTATCAAAGTAAAAAGTGAGGAAAATATCTGCATTTTTCCCATTGTGAAGTATTTTGACAAATTCAGTATTATTTTTATGGGATGGAACTTCTTAGAGTGGAAGTGGCATTTTGCACATTAATTTAAACTTTCTTGTTCTGTTTTCCCATGTCTAATCAAAATATTCACATATTCACAAAGTGTTAAAAAGATCAAAATTGTTTTAAAACATGAAAGATGCTAACGGTTTTGAACCTTTCCTTAAAACCTGCTGAATTCTGAGATCTCATTGTTCCATTTGAATTAATAGAAAATGAAGATGCTCTGGAAATGAAGCCCATTTGTCTTCCATTTCTCTCTTCAGCTACTGTCTGCCTTTCATTTCAGAAACAAAAAAAAACAAACAAACAAAAAAAAAGGTTGAAAACCTAAAATATCCACGGAAATGGAAATTCCACATTTCAATCAATTTTAATCGCACTTTACCATGTAAGCAATAGTACTAAAATTCAGTACGTAGTACTAAAATTCAGTATGTTTCTGTAGGAAGCACAGCAATCCTTGATTTAAGTTTGTGCTTAAATGCTTTGCTACATCAAGGCATATCTCAGGATAGCATTTTAACCTTGTGGCGATCCTGATTGACTCAGTCCAACTCACTAAAACTCATATTCATAATCCCTCCAAAAGCTCACGCCATCAGCTGAAACTTCAGTGTTCAGCAGCTGTTCCTCCTCATTTTACAAAGAAAAGACTTGAATCTTGAGATTTAATCTTTAAATGCAATTGAATAATTTTTCCTTCCACAGCAATATTTTGTATGGAAGAATCGAACATCTGAATGTTCAAAATCAGAGAGTCTGGCCAATAAACTTTCAAAGACTACGTGACTCACAGTGTTAGGATGTTACTCACTCACCTCTGCCGACTGGACTGACCCTTGGCGCTGTTCACTAATTGCTAGTGGGACTTTGAAATGAAGAGCACTTAAAGCCTGCACAGGATGCAGCAGTTCATGCAGTTAGCGCACGTGAGAGAAATTGATGCCTGCTGGTTGGAAAGCCTGTTTTCCCTCTAACTTTTCAATTGTGAACTTGGAAAATCACTTCCTTAGTACTGTGTATACTCTGAGTCATGCTCCATAATCTAGGGTAATGAAGATGAGGGAGACCTGCTGCTTTCTAGTCTTACAACTGATTGGCTGGTGCCCGAGTCCTGTTGTAAAACGACACTATCATAGAAGAGTCAAGAACAAAACATTTTTTTTCTTCCAAAAAAAGAGAAGTCACTTGGTCTCTGTGACACATGTCTATTCTTACAATCTTTCAAGAGTTGACTATGGCTAAAATAACAATGAAAAAAAAAGAAAGAAAAAAGGTTAATTGAAATGGCTTTCTGCTACTATAATGGATAACCGTTAAATACTGAAATGCATGACTGTGTTGCAGCTAGGAGAGTGTTCTTACTTTTTTATACCAAAGAGGGAAATAGAAAATGCTGACTCAGGAGGAAAAGCCATTCATCCGGTTGTTCACCCGGTCACCCGCAGGCTACAAACACTGAATAATTTTTTGGAGCGAATATATTAAAAGTGAGTGTTCATGATTGATAGATGTTTGGAACGTCAGTGTCCTATGCACAGCTGAAAAACAGACATTCCAAGCTTGCAGATCTTTCCATCCTTACTAGGAGCAATCCTTGTGTAGCTAGAGGCTTTACTTCCATCTCCATTCCCATTCAGCTGATAACTGGGATTGCTTCTTCAGTACAAGCTGCAAATGTATCACTGAGAATTGTGAATTTGTGGTTGGATGAGACTTTCAGAGGTCATTTGATCCAACACCTACTCAGAATGCTCAGTGCCTTGTCCTGGTGAGTTTTGAGTATCTTCAAGGATGTAGATTATACAGGCTCCCTAGGCAAACCGTTTCAGTGTTTAACCATCCTGTGAAGATTTTTGTCCTTACAAGCAACTCTAATCTATCTTGCTGTAACTTGTGTCCATTTTCTCTCATTCTTTCACTGCACACCTTTGAGAAGAGTCTTGCTCTGTCTTCTCTAACATCCTCCCTTAGCTAGATAGCAAAGTGGTGGGGACAACTGACTGGATAGTTTCTAGAATTATAAATATCTGAAGACCGAGATGAAATCATGCTCATTACAGAAATTTATCTTCTCAAGCAGAATTATATTTGAGACTTCAGCTGCACCACAGAACTCTGTGTGCTCAAGGACTTTGTCTGACATGTGAAAAGTGTGAGTGGGTGATCTGCAGTAAAGCTGTATTTTATGCCAGCATGAGGCATGTGCCTGACTGCTGTGATGAGGATCAGTTCCATGAGGAACTTATCATTTCAATAACATTTCTGAAAAAATACCACCTGTCTTTTCCCCAGAAGCCTATTCTGGGCATACTTGATATACAAAAAATAAATTAGAAAAAAAATGAATAAACATTAACCTTATCTTGACAGATTTGTCTTGAGGAAAAAATGAGATACTGCAACTTAGAAGACCTGGGTCTACCTGGCATTTTGGCTAACCTATGATCGGATTTACTCTCTCATGTGGTCCCATACCAAATCAGAGACACCTTTGAGGTCTGCAGAGCACAACATCATACCAGCCTGGTTTCCCCAAAATATAGCCACATGATGTTACAGCTGAGAAAATGAGCTGAGAACACAGCCCTATCCAGAGAGGTGATCTGACACAGCTCTGGCACTTCCAGTTCTGGGCCTAATTAACAGTGCTATTGAACAAATGCCAGTAGATGGAAAGTAAAACTCTGTCATCCCAAATCAACTCACATATTAAAGAGATACAAAATCAAAAATAAGACAACATGTAAAATCACAAGGGAACTTTCTCACTACAGATGGAACATATTTTTACAAATTCATAAGTCAAATTATGGTCTGATTCACTTCATTTTTGACTTGATTGACAGCATTCATAATTTTTACATCAAAAACTCATATTTTTTCTTGTTTTAAAATATCTGGTAATTTCTCTGAGATCTGACTATAAATAAGACTGTATCTGAAGATCTTTGAAATGGTTTATGCACTAGACTGGAAATTAGAAATAGTTCTGAAGTGTCTGCAGTATAAAGTAAAAAACACTGGATCATCAGAAACAATGACACTGCTCTGTCAAATGCGAGAGGAATTCCACTCTGCCATCTCTTCATGATCTAAGTTAAAGATTTATTCAGTGGCTTTGCCCCTTCCATTAGATTAGCCTGTTTACAGGCAGCAATTTTATCAAATGGGGTCTCCAGAGAATACTTCAGCTAATGAGTCACACTATTTTAGTGAAAAAAAAAAGAGTGCTTCAGAGAGAGAGCATATTGGGAAAAAAAAGTGTCAGATGGAAAGTCACAGGAAGTGCCAGCTTTGGAGAAATCACTAAGAAATAGTGTTAATACTAGACTCCTTAATTCTTCAGTAATACAGGACAACAGATGAGATGCTGATGAATCTAAGCTTCTGAATTTAGATGGTACTGAGCAGTGTGTGTACAATAACACTCCAAGAAACCTCAACCAGAGGCATCGCAGAAAAAAAAAATACACATAAAAGAGTAAAACTATTATTAGCTGTAGAAAAAGAGTTGTGACAGTGAGTCCTCCTATGGTGTCCTCCCAAATCTACCTCACAGGCTCCCAGCTACATGGTCTCAGCATGCGGCACTGTGACACATTCTCAGGAAGAAGGCACATTACAATGCAGCAGAGAAGATGTATGTCACCATTAGACACATATAGTTATTATGGAAAAGAACAGTACAATTTTATTCAAGTAATTAGCTGAATGTGGTTACTCAAAGGCTGGTTTCCTTGGAGTTTTCTCCATCCCTCACCCTCCTGGGGGAAAAGTAACAATCTTACAGATGAGCAAAGGAACAGCTGTACCAATCCACCAGTTCAGTATCTTGCCACCAGCAATAGGCAATACTGAATACCTAGAGAAGTGAATACAATACAAGCAATCTGCAAGCTGATCTTTGCACCTTACCTTCCACCGAGATGCTGCAGAACACACTTTGACAGTATGGAACTTCATTTGGAGCTGTGAGATGTTTGATTATTCTTCTTTCCTTAGGAACTGATTGTATTTGCAATGCATTGATGATTAGCCATAGCTGAAGATCATTTCCTGACTCTCTGCTCTGATGTATAAGACAGGGCTATTAATGACCAGTCTCCATGACATGCCTGAAATACGATGACTCTGAGGCATCCTGACTCTTCATTCCCACTGTTGTCTTCTGTGAAATATAATAAAAATGCTGTTAGTCAACTCCTGCCTCTAGGGAGAACAGTTATCAGCACAGAAAAGGTGATTTATAGAAGACAAATGAGAAAGGTCAAATGCGTATCTCACTTAGGGCTGGTCATGCTATCATTACTCATGAATAGTTACTTACTTCCATCAGGACCCACTCACACATCCTTGCTGTGACATAGCACTTGGCCTAAGCAAAGGTTGCAGAAATAGGCCTTAACAATCCTGGATTTCAGCAATATATGCGTTAAAGAAAATAGCAACCCAGCCGAGCTTAGTGCAGTGGCTCGTTCTGCACTGTGGCAGACAGAGCTCCCCTTGGCACAGCCGGGAGTTGTGGCTCAGGGCTCAGGACAAGACAAAAGCTCATGAGTTTTAGCTCAGTTCAGCTGCCTGCTGGGCTAATAGTTCACTGCATGGCCTGGCATCTCAAGAAGCAATATAACAACTGAAAAAGTCAAAGGGAAAGTAATCATGCTAACATTTTGTCTAATGCAGCCTGAGTCATTATTGCAGTTAGTAAACCATATCTTACTGCTTTAGCCAAAAGATTGTTACCATCATACATTACCTCGAAATCTATCACTATTAGAGGATGAATGCTGCAAATTCAGGTTCCTCATTATCCTCAAATGCCTCTACACTGAGCTGAAAGAGAAACATTTCTCTTTTTTCCCCATCTGAGGCACTAAACGAGGAAAGTTTAATAAGTAGCAAAGGCTGCTGCAGCAGCTCTCATAGAGCCCAACCAGTCTTCCATTCCATGGTCTCACTGAAGACAATGTGCCTGTGAAATACTCAAGAAAATTCAAAGCCTATCTTGCAAGAAGAGGCTAGTACATGAAGTTAATAGAGCTCACGCACTCCTGAAAAAGATGAAGAGGAGTCTATACAGAGCAGCAGACTCTGCATGTGCCGTGGAAAATGTGTGGGTATGCCAAACTGTATTGCATCATTGCAACTTGGGTATATGCTCAGCATTGTTTCATCTCTAGGAACATTTTGCTAATAAGTCCTGGACTCACTGTAGGATGTATTAGTTGTGGATGGTTTTTGATTGCTGTGAAATTTTTAGGAATTTGGAAGGGATGCCCCCCGAACTTTACACAAGTTTTACAGAACTTAATCAGCTGTACAAACCTCATTTAGGGAATCCCCAGTAATCCGCTATCTCATCCTTGTGTTTCTTAAAACCTTCATCCAGTTTTCTTATTGAAATTGCCCCTATCTTGAAAAACTACCTTCCTCTTTCTTTAGGACTCCACTTTTTTCTGTTTATGAGGCTTTCTACCCTCCCTTATAGGTCCACAAAGAGTTTCTCCTTCTCCCAAAAGTCCAATAATTCACCTCTCTGCCCATCAGAACATAGGCAGGTAAAAAATTTAATACAAAGTAGGCTAAAACAAGAATTTACATCTACGTGTGGTATACCCTTAACTACAGTAAACAAAAATGGGGTTAACTATCTTATGCTTACCGTGGGATAGTACAGGATAGAATCCTGAATTTGGGCAATTATTTACAGCTGCTCTGTGGGAATATCTCTGCTTATGCACAAGAAATTGTTGGCACATCCATACCCACAGTTGCTCTATCTATGCTATGGGGATGACAGTACTGACCCTCTGAGTACAGTGCTGCAGCTAAGAAGTACTGACTTTAGAACAGCATGCTAATCTACACTGAATTTCCCAGCCTCAGTGGTTACTTTTTACTATTTATGAATGTTTATGTCTGTATTTAATTTCCTGTTGCACTTAAAGTTCTTCTTTGAGAAGAACTGGCATCATATATTTCCCAGAGAACCTTTTGTTCAGCTTAAGTAAAACATTAGGCAGCAGCTTCAATTTCCTGATAATTAAATACAAAACTTTTTAAAAATGCTGGATCCAGCTGTAGGAACAAAACAGTGTGTTACTGAGGAGGCTTCAGATTCCAGTTTGTTCACTTAAACATCTTGACATTTACAAGTTTCTTAAAGCTCCACATTTAAGCAAAGTGGAAGTCCAGGCTTGTGTTGTCAGCTGAGTAGGTATGTATAAAAAGAAATAAGGAAGGAAAACAATCAAAGCACGGATGGGGAGGTGTAGAAAGGCCCAAGAGGAAAAAGTAGCCAAGATGTCAGAAGCATTTTGTCTACTTGGGCAGAGAGTGACATACAGATCTCCAGAACGTTCTGGAGAAGATTTGAGCAGTTAGGGCTCAAAGCAGATAGGGGCAAAAGATTTAGTCATGTTGTTGAAAGGGTTTTCAATTTATCATAGACTTTTAAAAAGCATTGTGGTTTTTAACAGTATTTCTTTGTTTGCTTCCTTCAATGTTGTTGTTGACTAAAGAAGTTTTTAATCTCATCTGGATCTTCTCAGAGCCATGGTCGTAGTCTATGACAAAACCAGTCCTTCCTCATAAAAATACCTGTGACTGGAATGAGGAGTCAATATGACTCCACAGCTAGATCAAGCCTGAAATTCAGAAAGGCTATGAGAGAAAATCTTGATTAATGCATTTGCTAATTTGTCGCACTTCCTTCAGGTAATTAGGAAGCATAGTGGAAAGAATGAATGCCAGAAATACAGGCCACATTCTTGACTTGTGTAAATCAGTGTAACTCATTTCCAGTTGAGAGAGCTATATATATGGAAAAGACATTTGTTTGTTATTTGTTTTGATATAATCAGAGATGAAGCTGGGGTTGCTAAGCTGAATTTTAGAGTTACAGACCAAATTATTTTAGCAGGCTAAGTTAACCATCACGTAACATCCTTTATGCAGAGCTGTAAAGTTATCACTAGCCATGTATTAAAATAATCCCTTTTCATTTTAGTTACAGTCTACTGACAATATACAGTCTCCTCTCATGAAGCAATTCTGCTTTCCTGTAAGATGGGCTGCTCAAGGCACTGGTCATCTAAATAACATCAGCACTAGGTAGTCCAAAGAACAACACAAATCATTCCTTAAAGAGGAAAAATGTGCTAGTTTCCAGATCAGAATAAGCACTGGTCACAATGAATAATCTCTGTGTAATAACAAGCAAATGTTACTCCTGTTAGCTTTCAGAGTTCAAGTAACTGACTCCAAATGACGATAGTTCCTTCCAAGCAGAGTGTTTGCTAAGCTGGATTAAAAACAAGCTACTAGTGCCTCTTCCCCCCATAACTGTTCATGCTTCAGGTAGTAACTGTGAAAACCGACTTTCTGACTGAGCCATCTGGACACGTGTTTCAAAACTGTCATTTCAGAGAAGCATTTGCAGGTTTTGCTTTTCCAAATCTATCTAAAGCTCATCCAAACTCACAAACCTTGTGCAAAGGAGGAAGATGTTTGGACTGCACATCAGAACAATCTTGTTTGCTGGTAAGTCCCATACAAAGACCAGTGCAGGAACATCTCTTTGAAGGATAAAAGCATTAATCTTTCTTAGTACTCTGTGCCAATAAAATTAGGTACAAGTTACTTACTGACATAGTCACTGAACAGACTGACTGCTTGAAATGCTTTCCTGTTCTTAGATGGAAGCTGTTTTATAAACTCAAAGAATTTTTTATTTTTTACTTGACAAAATAATGTATTTTTCACAATAATTATTCCAGTAAAAATACTCTTATGTTATTACTCAGTGAAACATTATAAGGTCAGTGGCTTGAACTCTTTTTAAAGAGTTTTAGAAGGAGAAAAATTAGAGTTAGAAATTGCATATGATGAACCACATAATTCCGATCATTCTAATCTTCTTTTAGGAGTAAAAATATGCAGGGCCGTGTCTTGACATTGATGTAACTCTGCTGATGATGCCATTGCAGAATGTGATTCATGACTGCATTTTTTTTAACCTTTCATTCCAAGTGTGTTTGTTTATTCACATAAAAACATGGACTAGCTTACTGAAAATGAAGCTGAAGCACATAATGGAGGCAATGGCCATTTTCTTAAATCCAACAGAAGTACTTTTCCAGAACAAGCTCTGTGGAGATTAAAGTCCAGTCTGGTAGTCAGGATGTAACAGCAAATTACCAGGAAAATACTTCTATCTTTTGGATATGGTCATAAGTTGAAGCAGGGGAGGTTCTGAATGGATATAATGGGGAAAAAAAACACTCGGAGGATAATTAAACACTGGAGCATGTTGCCCAGAGAGGCCGTAGAGTCTCTGTCCTTGGATGTTTTTTTCTCCTGTTTGGATAAAACCCTGAGGAATCTAATCTAGTCTGAAGTCAGTGTTGACCCCACCTTAAGTAGGAAGCTGGACCAGAGATCTCATGCAGTCCCTTCCCTCCACAACAATTTCATAATTCTTTAGGGCATGAACGGTCTTTGCTGTTTGTACTTGTGTTTAAAAATAAAGTCAGAAAAAAATGGGTAACTCCTCCACTGAGAATTCTGAGTATCTTTATATAATTCTCAAAAATTGCATTCAACAGTTTCAACATTTTACCTAGATAAACACGGAGAGGCTATCCTATGATGAACCCATTTTGGGTGTCTCCCCCTCTGTGCCCCGCCATAGGCTCTTGCCTTGTGGAAGGAAAAGGAACATCTGTTGTTTTGGCTCCAATTAAGAGTTTAAGTCTTCCCAGTCTTGAGGAGTGCTTCATAAACAAAGTCTGAGATCACTGCATGTTCCCACAAAACAGTTTGTGTAATCAGGTTAACGTGGCAGCACTCAGGCTGCTGGGTGGTAGCAGAATCCCTGCCGCAGCAGGCAGTAGATTGCTGAAAGATTCACGTTTTAGGTAACAAGGCATCTGAGGACATCCAGGACTATAAATCAGGTCTTCAGGAACTGTTTGCTCTAAAAGCAGATTCTCCATTTCAAACACACTCACAAATACACCAGAGCTGTCACTCTCTGGTCAGCCTCTCACTGAGTAATGAAAGGAAACGTAGACTGGTAGCACTCAGCATCTCATCCATTCCCTGAGTCTTCCAAAGCCATCTTGGTTACCCTGACTGGTGGGGCAGGGTGTGACTGGGTGGCAGGAAAGCTGTGTCAAATCCCCTCTCCTGCCACGCAACACGGGGCATAGTGCTCAACGGTGCATACAGGCAGGAGGCCCCAGCCGCATCCCTCCCCTCGCTGTCACCTGTTGCACGCCTGGCAAACCTGCCCCCGGCCCGCTGCCCGCCTTGGCGTGGTGCATTTGCAGGGAGCCTCCAGGACTTTAGGTGGTGGAGGAAGTTTAAATAAACTTACATGCTTTCTTGATATGCTGAACTCAGAAAATTCCACACAGAAGTAACTGTCTCTGGCGCTCATGTTTAAGGCTTTGCTTTCGCTCAGGAAGGCACCTGAATTCCCTCCATGAGCCAGTCAGCAAAAAACACTCATAACTTTCTTTAGCAAAGTCTCCTGGGTTTCTATAAAAATGAAACATCTCATAATGATTACTTGCTGTTTTTTTCTGTGCAGTTAAAGACTTTAGACCTCAGTATGTGCGGGGGAGAGTTTCTGAGGAGCCCAGTCCCCAGGGCCAGCGGCTCTAGACAGGCCCACAGGGGCAGGCTGCTCCAGGCCTTGCGACACCATTTCTGTTCCCAGAGATCTGAGACATTGCAAGTATTCTATTCTTAACAGGAGCAAAATCAGATCTGACCATACCACAAAATGGTACTGGTTTTCCTGCGTTGTTGTATGACCATAAGGAGCTGTCCCCAAAAAATGACTGTAAAATGAATATAGGAGCCACTGACACCTACTTCCCAGAGAGGTTAAACTGCTGCAAACCAACTATCTTTCTCTATTTTCAGCTTCCTCATTCTGCCATATTCTCCTTGCCACCAGGTACCTCCCTCTTATCACTGCTGTAAATGTACTCTTCCTTTTAATATCACTTCTATCATCAATTGCTGAATTCTATAATCTGTTTTTTCACAGCTAACTGAAGCTTCTTTAGAAATTCAGAATCGGGAGGACTGTAAAAGAAGGTAGACAAGAGCCTAATCTATGTTTTTATTTCCTATTGACTCCAATGGGGCCAGGATGTCACCTTTGATGTCTGAGAATTAAATATGTACAAGCTATTTTAAAATCCGGGTTGTTGATTCTAAATGCAATAAATCCACCAGTACACAAAAGGGCTAAACACTCTCTGGTCTAAAAATTCACGAAAAGCAGTTGTATTTCAAAATTTCTTCCTCTTTATAAAGAATATGACATTTTCTACTATCCCCAACCTGGTGAATTCTATGCTTTCTGATCAGCTTGGTACACAGTGAGCTTAACAAGTTGTTTTGTGCGGAATGGTTCATTCTGCTTCTGCATAGAAGAGCTGCAGCCATCACAGCTGTGTTTTTTCTATCTGCAACTACCAGTCAGAAGCAGCTGTCAGGATTTCCCAAAGCATAGTGCCTGAAGAGCCTGAAGGAAGTTTCTCATATGTGAAATTAAAGCTAGTGATTTCGTTCTCATCAGGGAGCAGGCTCGTATGCATCATGAATGTCAGGCAGGTGCATCCCTCATCGGTTATCAGGACACAGACCTGTAACTGGAAATTAAAATGCTGTCTTTTTTTGCTTCAAGCTGCCAGGGACAAAAACTCAAAGGATAAAGGGAGCAATCAACCCTGGGAATGTGCTGTGTGGACTTTGGAGAAGTGAGAGTAATTACACTCTCTAATCTCTCCCTGAAGCCCTTAGCAGCATGTTGCTAGATATTAAATGAGTAGTTCAGGAAGGGAGAATATAAATTAACCATATATATAGATAATACCTTTAGTGAGTTAAAATTCTTCATTTTCATTCCTTACGTCTCAGCATGTGAAGCCAGCTAGATACCTTCAAAGCAGCAGAGGCTTCCGAAGGTCTTGTCTTGCCTTGCGCTGAAATGCCCCAACGGGACATCTGGTCACAGCTTTGGGTTTGATGCATGCCCATGCAGCTCACAGTCCTGCTGCAATGTGAGCCCTCCCTCGGAGCAGCTGCACCAGACCATGCTGGGGAAGCTGTGGCCCAAGGGACAACCACCCCAGGTGCCCAGTATGGGGCTGCACTGTGCGAGCCGGGTAAGGAAACTCCTCTCCGCCAAACCGCTGAGCACACTGCGTAGTGTCTGAAAAAATGGCTGCACATTTTCACTTCTATCTCTAATCCAGATAAAGAGCCCAAACATGCCTCTTACAGACTGAGTTACTTTCCCAGCAGTACTGACCTCAGTGTTTACATTTTTGAACAAAACTTTAAATCTTTTTTTCTTTCCCCTTGACAGGCAAAAAAAGCATCCATGATTGTTGCACACATACTTAAAAAGACAGTCACCCTATTCACACAGGGCATGCAGACCTTGGGCTCTCCCACGCATGCTGTTACACACAGTTTTGCCCCAGCTTACACAGTATCTTGGGGCAGAGGAAGAACCCTGCTGTTTCCTTTAGCATATTTCACACTTCCTCTTGTTCCTATGTTCTCCTGGGCTCTGAAAAGGCAGCTCTTTCCTCTTCACATAGCTTAGCTTTCAGTAGTCATAAAGTCTCCTTAGCCTTGATCTTTCTAGGTTTCCATTTATTCCTCTATATAATAACCCACGTCTGAAACACAAGGAAACTCTCAGGATGTACTGTGATGTAATGTGGTATGATATATAAATGAAACTATTCACAATCATGGCAAAGAATCTCATGGTATGATGCTGTCCAACAAGACATAAAAAAAAAAAAAAAAAAAAAAAAAAAAGTTTTAGATACTAATAAGATAAAATGAATTTTTCAAAAGAAAACACAGGTAGCTTTGAGAAAGCTGAGAGGTCTGCATTGAACCCTCGCTATCCACCAAGAAGCTTCAGTTATTCAGGGAAATTTCCCTCGCCAGACAGGGTCAATTTTCAAAGCCAAAACATTACACAGAAAAGAGATAACTTTGTTTAGTTTTCTGATTTAGAAAAAATAAAATATTTAAATGTTTAAAAAATAAAAATTCAAATGTTTAGTTGCAAAAAAATCCTATACTTAAGTGCATAGGAATAGCAATAATATTAAAAATTAAGATTGGAAGATGCAAGTTTCTTAAAGTTCCAGAAGAAACCCATGGTTTCATTTTTATTTGGGCATTGTACTTTTTTAACTCTTCATTCCAATTTGAGCTGGGAAAATTTTGTCAGACACTTGCGGGTTTTCAAAACATAGGAAAATCCATTTCAATCACAAAACCTAATATCCAGTTAATTACAAATTGTTAGTTTTCAGGAGGATACGCTAGTGCAATCTCAGTAACCTGGGAGTATTATATTTGCTTAGCATGTCCCAGAACAACACTCTTATATTTTTTCCTAAAAAAACATACAATCTTTCTGAAAAAGTAATGAACAAGAAAAGGTCATCATATATTTCATTATTATTTCGTAACTGGGAAAGCAGATGATAACTAAATGCTTAATACTTCAATAACTACAATTTTAAAGTTTGTCACTGCCAATAGTTTCATTGAAAATACTGATGATAGAAGCCAGGTCCTGCTTATCCCTAGGGACCAGCACGAACAGGAATCAGCCACCTTCTGCTGCCTTTCAGATGTTTTCGCAGTCCATAGACTGTAGGTGAAGGAAGTTCTTGCTTCTGTTTTTGCTCATGTTTCACAGTTTCCCCCTCCCTGATACACGAAGAACAGGCTCACCCACTACCGCTTTCCATGTTACTGCCCCAGTGAGGGGCCTTCCTCTTCCAAGAAGAATTGTGCACAGCTTGCCTGTTGTGGAGCCAAAAAAGTCCCTCTCGTGGAGGCGACTGTGAGCCATCCTGAGCCGCATCCTTCCCTTTCCCAGGCTGAGCCAGCAAGTGTTCCACGCTGAAACAATCTGGTCTACAGGGGCAAGGAAAACAGAGTCACCCCAACATACTCCTAAAGATGACTCCCTTGCACTAAATTCCTTGGATACGGAATGAGGCAAAGTTCACAGCTTTTGGTGCCAAATGAAGAAATTCTGTGGCTCAGCTAAAAAAGGCAGGGAGTAGAGTATGTTCAGGGAAACATTATTAACCTCTTTTTTTTTAAAAAAAAAAAACAGAAAGGTTTGAGATTGAGCTAATGATTCTTCTGATGTTCTAATTTTAAATATTTCCTTTACATCATTGAAAAGAATTCAAAACTTGCATTTAGTAAATCCAGTGTGTGAAAGGTCCTTTGGGCTGGTAACAAGCTTCTCAAAGTTGCAGAAGTCAGTCTGTGAAAAGGTATTCATTGGGTCCACTAATGTGAAGTGTATCTTTAAAAGAGAAGTCTGGAGAGTAATTACTTTTCCTGCTCAAATGAGACTTTGATCTTTCTAAATCTAATCATGAACCTTACAAAGCCATTTGCAGTAACTGCAATCCTTCAATAATGCACTAGCTTTATATATTTTAAAGGCTTAGCCCTAAAAATAACTTCACGTTTAGAAGTAGAGTTAGCATTTGCAGTGCTGGAGTGCTATCAGTGTGTTTTGTCACTTCTCAGTTCAAAAAATTTTCAAGATAAAGGTGGCTTCATCAGGAATGATGAGTGGAGGGCTATTCACTTTTCCCCTCTGTGACTACATCTGCACACTACTCCGTAACTGTCTTGATCAACCTACTACGAGCACCACGATCATTTCTTTCCAGTCTTCATAGAGACCCTACACTTGTGATCTGGGATAAGCATTAACTGAAGGCTTTGAGGGCAGTTATTTTAGAAGTAAACGATGCATGGAAAAAATCACTTAAAAGCTCAAAGACAGTAGGACTCTTTTTGTTCTAATTTTGGAAGCTATTAGATATGTCCTTGCTATTGTTAGTAGCAGTAGCAGCTCCATGTATTCAAAGAGCTCTCAGATGTCCTGGAGCCAGTATTGGAAAGGACACTCTCTGATGCTGTCTGTTACACAGCAGTGAGGTCTCCTCCACCAGGAAAAGACTGGGCATGGTGGGGTTGAGCTTCTCCAAAGCTACTTCTCCCAATTTATTTCCTATGCAGCCCCAGTGTGCCCTGGGTAGTAAAGGTTGGGGGGGGTAAGTTAGCATAGTTTTCACAGCCTGTTATTTTATATATTTTCCACTATACTCTGCAATACCCTCTTCCTTATTCCAGGCTTACTATGCTTACTACTGGATCATCTTCCTCTTGACAGGCTAGGGGCTCACAGTACTCTTACAAAATTTTCAAGCCTTCCCGCTATATGGAGGCTTAACACAAGAACTGACAACAATTTAGCATATAAATACAAAATGTCACTTGAAGCTCAGATTAATTTTACTCTTTGGAGTGTGGCTCAGCTTTTGGAAGCTGAAAATATGTGATTTTAAATGCCCAGGTCACTCGCAGAGTTGTATCAGCTTCAGTTTTTATTAATAACTTGCAGGCTACGCAAAACCTGTTTGAACAGATATGATCAGTAAATAAGGTTTGAAGTATTTCCAGTAAAACTCTGTAAGGTTCCAGAGAGGCAGTGGGGAAAAAAAAAATTGTAAATGCTTTACAGTGATGGCCACAAGCAAATAACAAATGTTAACATTGAACAAAAATGTATATTGCTCAAAGGATCCATATAGCAATTTCATGTAGTGGCAAGCATTTAATACAGCTAGTGAAACAAAGCAGTTAGGTATGGGGAAAATGAGGAGATACAAATTTGTGTCTTGTGTTACCCTGGGTTTGCTAATGTAAAGCCATGAGATACTTTAGCAAAAGCCTGTATATTTGTATGGAAAAAGCTTTCAGAAAGGAGGTTTATATCAAACTCTCAAATGCTCTTTGCCTAGAGCTGATAATGGCTGCATTTATGTCTATTATTGTCAAGAAAGTTGCCCTCAAATTAAAATCATTTGAACCTCAGAGGAGATGGAACTGAACTAAAAGAGGCCGTTCTCAGCAGCAAGGTACAGCTGGTATCTGCGTTGATAGCCTGATATCCTGGCCGGAGGGAAAGCCTTCAGGGAGGTAACAGTGACAAATGAATGCTGAATGGAGATTTATTTCTCTCAGGCATTTCCAAAATGAAAAGCTTCACATCACTTGCCACACATTGTACATGTCAGAGCTATTAGTGACCTCCAGCAAGGAGGGCTGGATACCTTATGCTGCTGCTGGATCTCAGCCACCGCACACAGCCCGTCTCTTCTCACCAGCTGCCCGGGAAACCCACAAAATGTCCTCAGCTTTTCTTCTTTTCTGTCTTTATAGTACTTTTTGCTATGGGCTAGACAACTCTACTAAATATTTGACACAAGCAAAACTAGGAAAAAGCAACTGCTGTATCTCCAAAAGCAGTAAAAGGATGCACGTAAGGATGAGAGGATATGGGAAGGCAGCGAGGATGATTAAACCACCAGGTCACTTCCAAACTCCGGGAGTTTCTCAATCCAGGCCCATGCCCCTCTTTGTACCAGACTTCTCCAAAACTCCGACCACTTGCAGGATGAGCAGAAGGAGCAGTTAGCAGTTCAACATGAGTTTTTTCTGTGCCCTCAAAGCGGAGATCTTGCTGGAGAGTTTTGGCAGGCTGCACACTCTGAGGGCTGCATCCAGTCCTACCCACCGCTGAGCCCTGTCCTCAGGTTCCCTTCCCCTCTGCCTGAGAGGCCTCCAGTCATAAATAACACTGTTGCTTCTGCAACAGTTTTTAGGTTTTAACAGGTTTTAACAAAACAGACATAGGCCTCACTAACCAAAAAGCCATCTAAGTGAGACCTTGCAATCAGAAAAAAAGAAGACACAAAGGAGAAAACCAGAGCATAAGCAAACCCACACCATTGGACTGTTCTGCTGAATCAGAAATGTGGTTTGGGACAATTGAAAGAAGTGTTTCAGAATTCCTTCTAATGGCTTTGGTGGATTAGAAAACCTTCCTGAAGAAATGAGAAACATAAAGCCCATTGGCCTTGTGATCCTCAAACCTGTGGTGTTGCTGAAAAGCTTCCTCTTAGGGTGCCCTGCTCTTTCACAGAGATGCCCATGTCACTAAGAAAAGGTGCAAACACCTCTGAAACAGTCTTGCTTTTTCTCCAGAGAAGCTAGATGCACTTGCTGTTCCACAAAACAGTCTGTAATAATGACAGCTGAAGCCCAGTTTTCTCAGAATGACAGTTTATGATTTTTCTAGACGTGCTTTCCATATCCTTATATGAACTCTACCTAAGCCTTGGTGTAACAGGATGAAGCCATTTCTTCTATTCAAAATTATCTGCTTGCTTTCAGATTAGTTTATGAGCTGACTCTGTTGCCAAGAGTCAAGCCAGGCAAAGCCAAACAACAACCTTACAGAAGCGATAATTATAATACTCATTATTAGTGTTTTTGTTATGACTGTGTCCCAGTCCCACCTAGAAGCTCAGTCATAAATCACAGCCAGTATATGCACTATATTTATAAGGAAACAGCCCTCACCCCAAATAGCTTTTCAGTTACCACAGTGGAAACCATCAGTATTGAATTACCTGGCATCATACTGTGGAATAAAGGCTGACTTGCTTATCCTATGTGGAAAGTCAAAATTTCCTTTCCTATGTTTATTCTTCAGCAAGCTTTTTTATTCTCCTTTACATGAACCAAATAACAATCAACAGTTCAATGGCACTTTATATTTCTCTGCTTTCATTCTGCCTCCAGTGTTAGTTGCCTCTGAAGGCCATGATTTTAGGATAAAATAGTCATCTTAAAGCAAACAAATCTGTGAACTGAAAAAACATGTAAGATTCAGAGAAAAAGGTGACTTGGAAAAAAAAAACAGTAGACTAAACTGATTTTATGTAAAATTAAAACTACCTTTTCCCATGATCACAGCAAAAAGAAAATGTTACGCGTGAAAAGCAAGTCACATAAAGATGAAAAAACCTTTCACCATGTGACTGACAACAATAAATATTATTCCTAAACAATGATAATTCAGGTGGAGACAGCAGCCTGCATGAGTCTGAAAAGTTTTATCTGGATACATCTAAAACAGGAAAAACACAATTAAATAAAAACAACAGGGAACTTAGAGATGGAGCAAAATCATCTGATCACATCCAAACTCTGTGGATATTTACACCAGTTACAAGCCTCTGGATCAATTCCAGCTTTATATTTACATCGTAAATCTTCACAGGACCAGAAAAGAAGAATATGAAGACATGATGAAATTTTGGGACAGGAAACAATGCAAGAAACATGACCAATTCAAAGGAAAGGATCAAAAACTAAAGCTAAACTGGCAGCAATGGCAGAAAATAATAGAAGTTCTCATCTATCTGGAAAGGTAAAGATTCTAGGGATGACTTTTCTTAAGAGAACTGCAGACATGATCTTTTACTCTGGTACCAGAAGAGTTGGATAAAAACTAGCATGTAACTATAATCCTAAAATGGCAAAACCATTGCAACAGAAAAATAGTTTCTATTTTAAACATTTTAAGTACAAAAAAAGCGTTAGTTCAAAGAACCTCACTGAAGATTCTTGTGCAATCTTTGCACAATCAAAAAAAGTATCCAGGAGAGTTTCCTGCAATATGTAACAGAGGAATAACCCAAACTTCAGAGTGAAAATGAAAGACTTCCTTTTTGGAATGTTTTCATATAGAATTGTTGCATATCGACATGAACCAGAAAGGACAACCTGGTTATTTTTTGTAAAGCTGTTTACCCAGACATGTATACATATGACGATCAGTAGCTGCGCAAGTTCCAGTTTCAGTGGTTGTGCGTAATGCCCAGAAGCAATGCACTGTAGTGGTCATTAATACAGATGCTGCTGCATGAGCTGGTCCTGTTCGTAAATGCATGTGAGAGTGAACAGGCACCACTGACACAGAACGACAGCCCTAGCCACAGCGTAGGTTGAAGTGATACTGCCAGCCTGCGATAGGGAGGTTTTCTATGGTAAGGTTGGTTGGTTTCTTATGTGCAGATCCTCAGCCTTGACTTAGAGCCAGCTCTGCATCTTGATTCATAATTACCCATCAGCTCAAACTACTTCAGAATACTCTTATGTGTCAATGCAGCCAGTCAAATTAGGCAATATTGAACTGGCAACGAATATTTCATTATTACAGTCACCTATAGTAAATTACAGTCACCCTACCTACAAGCACAGAAGACATGCAATAAAAATTAGGTAGGATCCATCAAATATGCTGCAGAATATTATTCCCAGATTCAGATGAGCTTCTGGTGTGGGTTAGTCTCTGATATGCAGAGATTTACTGAAATATGACTGTACCTTTCTAACAAGGGATCAGCAAAACTCAGTGTAATTATCTATATGGCAGTGATATTTTTACATTCTTCACATTAATCTTTGATTACTTTGGTATTTTTCCATCTCCTTGGAAAGGTTAAACTAACACATTAGACATGCAGAGGAAGAGAAAAAATATGTGGATTTGCTCATGTACTTTTGCGCAAATATCGTAACTCAGAGACTTGCAGGCAGTAGAGATAAAAATAGTGATCTCTCGGTTTGGAAAGGTGTTTGCTGCTCACAGGAAGCAGAAAGGCCATCTGCCCTAAGATTGCTGAGGAATTTGGATCCCCAAGTCCTAGGCTCTCAGGAAACATAAGGTAAGGGTTTTCCCTATCTCTTTACCAATATAGCTACAACTGTGCACCTTCTGTTCTCACCATGTCTGCACATTACTCCAAGCCTATAACTTTGAAGGGAAAGCAGGGAGCACCAGTGCAAGATGGGCTATTAACTTCCATGAAGAAACCCTGCAGGATCTCTGCAGGTTTGGGAGGCAGCATTCTTCAAAGGAAAAGCCACTTTCTATCTCCCATCCCCTTCTGTTGAATGGCCTTTTCCTCCACTAAAGCACTCAGGCTCTGCAATGGAAGAGTTTTCCAAGCAGTGAAAGGAAACATTATTTCCTGCTTTTTTTCACTTGACTCAGAAATTATTTGCTCCTATGGGCTCAAAAACTCTAAGCAGACAACCATATTTTTGTTTCTGCCTCTCAGAAAGTAAATATTAACCACAGGAAGCAAATGGTTTAAATCCTGGCTATTTCACTGTCACAGAGGAATCTCTGAGATATTTTTAAGAATAATAAAGGAGAATAAAATCTTGCAGTGCTGACTTTAATCAAAGAATATCATGCAGTGCAGTGTCAGAACAGGTCACTAGTACACAGCTTCCAGCTGGGTTACCACAAACCTTTAACTGATTAAACTGCGTAATTAATAGAAGCACAGACCCTTGATTGCCTAGGAGTGGAGTGAAGGTTTGGGAAAGCTCCTGGGAAACTCAGCATCCAGTGGCAGCAAAACATTCCAGTGATGGCAAATTCTTGGCTTAGAGGAAAAAAAATGTCTGGGAAGAGAAAAACAGATCTGAGTCCATCTTGCCTTCTCCAGGTCATTTCACTGAGCCATTCCCTGGTTCCAAAACCAATTCACAGTACCACCTTGCTCCATTTCCATAACCTGTCAGGGTAGCTAAGCACAGGTGGGTAATGCAGCCCTGAGAAGCAAAGAATCAGACTATATGAGAGGTCTTAGGGCAGCATGTGGGGAGTTACCAAGGAGAGGAGGGAGGTTTTAGTATGGTGTTGAGATGGGGAGTTCATGTGGACCCAGCTGTGCCATAAATAAGTGTTCGAGCTACTTGTCATAGAAATGCTACTGTCACTGTTGCTAGTAGGCACTGAAGACTGTGGCAGATGATGTCCTTAGTCCTTTGGAGGTGAGGCCTTCTAGTCCAAAGGCCCCTACTCCAGTGGATATCCCTGTTTTTCCAGAAAAGGCTACAAATGCCCTCAGTAAAGCATCTCCATGCATCAGTGAATGGCCAAGCTAGTTTGAAAAATGTGAGAAAAGATACAAACCTTGCTTAAAACCCAGATCTACTGAGGCTTGACTACAATTTGGAGTTTTCTCAAAGCAAAACTGAAATTTCTTGGTTTCAGCTGATTCTGGAAGAAGAGATTGCCAGATTTCATCCAAAAAAGGATGTTTGCATCATGCTTTTACTGAGTCTAAATCAGGCAGTGTCAGAAATCACAAAGGAGGACCAGCATCAAAGAGATTTATAGCCTTACTGGCATTGGATCAAGGCTGGCCCTGTGACCTGTTCCAGATAGCTGGAAGCGAGAGAGAAAGATATCAAGTCATCAGTTGCTTTATCCTCTGATCCCGCTACTGGGGAAAGAAAAGAATCCTGATAGTGAGTTGTCTCCACAGCCCTCCAATTTGGCTGTCAAAGACAAAATGGTCACCTTTACAGTCACACAAGTACCACAGAATGACAGACCTCAGTGCTTAATTGCTTTGGACTTATCCACATACTTGAATTTTTAAATGTTGCTCTAACAGGAAATACTGTTTCCCCGCTGCAAACGTCCAAACAGGTTTTTGAAGAAGGCAATGGTACTCAGTGTATGCAGATACGAAGCAGAAATGTTTTGTAGAACAGGGGCTCCTTGGGGGACTCCCAAGTCCCACTGAATGCTTTTAGTCCTTAACTCCAACAATTATGGCCAATATTCACACAACAAAAAAGCCATCCTGGTATTAATCTCCTATGATCAGGTTATTCACTTTCAAACGTACTTATTCAATGAACTGGAACTACTCAGAGTAGTAACAGCAGCACAGACTGAAGCTATCTGGCCTTGCCAAACCGTTCCCCTTAAACCTACATTAGCCTACCCTTCTGTTTTTGTCACTACATTTTTTAGCCCTACTCTGCACAGTAGTATGGCTTTCTATCTGCTACATTCCTGGGCTTCATTCACGATTGCTTAGTTCACTCGAACTAATGGAACACTGAATCTTCCCCTTCATCTAGCTCCTTCTCTCCAAAAGATCCCCCCAAAAGCAGAACTACTCAAGAAGCCATTGCTTTTTTTATGGGATTCTGCAATTGTTACCTGTACTCTGTTCCAGGCATCTGCCTATGTATGTCTGTAATAAGCAGTTAGCCCAAAAGATACGGAGTCGATTATATAAAGAACATATTTTTTTCTTTATAGCAATTTATTCTCATAAGCACAGGCTGTCACACATAGAGGTATTCCAAGAAAGCTCAGCTATGAATGTAAACAGACTTTTTATATAATGTTATTGAATAAATTTAACTGAGTTCTATGATTTCTTATGATCCCTGCTACAACATATATTGATATCAGGAATTTTAGACATTGTGACTTAGAAAAAACAGCCAGATAAAATATTGCAGCAGTGACTTGCCTCTCTGCATGCAACCTCCGACTGAGAGCATGCATGAATGTTTAATCACAAACCACATAGCATGACCACAGTTACAGCTATGCAGATCTTGAAAGATGCCACAAGTCTTTCTTGATGCTCCAGACTGAGCAGAGGCTAAGGTTGCTCCTGCTTGGATAAGAAATGAAAATCTATGAATATAATAGCAGCTGTCTCCAATTCTGGGCCAAACACAGATAATTTATAACCTGGCTGTTCTACCTTGCCCCTAATCTCCCAGGAGGGGATCAGCTCCTTCACGAATCCAATTCATTCAGGGCTCCAGACAATTCCAGACCATTAAATAACTTTTTAAGGAAAATTTTCAGATCTGTTCTCGCTCAGGTGAACAATCTTTGTCCTGAGACTGACCAGTCACTGCCTCATCTCACATGTAACATTCACAATGGCTGTTAATAGAAGAGGAAATGCTTGTCTGCTTGTCTGAAGTGCCCACCCTGACTAAGTCTTAATCCACTGACTTTTCCTCCACAGGGAGGATAGGGGAGTATGGGATCACCTTGTCCATGTCAATTCTGACATAATTGGAACCAATTGGAAAGACGCCAGAAGATGACTTTTTCTGCCTTGCTTTCCAGCCTAACTAGAATTCAGACAAGACAGTTTAGGCCCACCCTGAAAGATCCCATGGGAAATGGTAAGCTCACCTCAGTGAACAGACTTTCCGTTCAGAAATGTGCTATCACTACGTTAATCCCTAATAATACTCTCATCACAGACTGATCTGCTCTTTTGTCCCTAGAGGTCACTGCAAAGCAGGATTAAAGTGCATTTGTGCTACAGGCATTATGGGGAGCTGAGAAGTACGCTTGGCTCTTAGCCCCTTTTCTTGCGTTTACCTGGTTTCTGTTTTTACCAATGTTGGGCTAGTAACTCTCACAAACACTCAGTTTTTATTTTAACCAATGAAACGCTCTCTTTCTACACTGTGCTTGTCATAAGTACTGTCAGATTTAAAATATGTATTTGTTCAAAGATCAAAGATATTCTTTTAAATGGCATGCCCTCCTGTTTCTCCTTCCCACCACATCTATCATAAGGCTGCTACATCAGATGAATTTTGTTCTGATTGAGCTGAGTTTTGTACCCCATCTGAACTGCAGTCACCCCTATAGTGCTGCTTAAAGATAGCATCTTTGTAAGGCTAAGATGCCTTAGGTCATTGCACAGGAGTCAAAAAAATCACACAGATCACTTAGGACATTTTAAAACCATCATTTGAATTCATTTCAAGCTATTTGTATGAATGAAGTCCTCTAAAGGAGACTCATACTCACAAACCACAGACATATCAACAGGGAATTGTTTTTAATGCCACACTTCCATAAAGCTCTTGTTGGATGACAATTATAACAAATCTTTAAACCCTGAAAAATACTAACCATTTAGCTTCCATCATTCAGAATTCTTCCAGGCTTAGTGATAGCTTAAGGCATGCCTATAAGCTAATCTGTTCTAGGACAGTAGATCTGTCGAATGTGGCCAGTGATCCTCAGCTGACTTTCATTTCAATACCTGGTTTTGATACACACTACATTTTTTTGTCCTGAAGTCTATGGCAATTGGTACTTATGATCACATCCCATCTTTGACACAAGCTGTCCACAGAGCAGCTAAATTAGAGCAGACAGAATCTCTGCTTCATCTATCACACCAGGCTATAACTCTTCTAGTCTTCCAGGTGACGTATATGGGCTATCGGGCTGAAGATGCAGAAAGAAATTAAAAGGCAAGATCTTCTGACTGAGGTTGAGAAGGAAGCAAGGTCTAAGTGAAACAGTCATTTCACTTACATTTGAAATATTTTCTCAGCAGTGCCCATTTTCTAATGCTGCTTTCCTAATGCTTTCCCCCCACACACACATTTTACTGGAAGATATTTACTTCTGTCTGCCTATGGCACCAGTCAACCGAAGTCAGTTACTGCAATTATACACATTCCAGACAGAAAACAGACATTATTTCTTCAGGGGGCAAGGGGTTATTGTAAACTGCAAGTCAACCCAGCAGGGAAGGCTTATTTTCACATTATGTCCAACCAAAGGAAGGACTTCTTGCTGTAAAAGACTCCTTGTCTTTTAAGGCAAGTAGACTTCAGCAAGTTGCTTTCAACTTCTTAGTTTCCTTTTGTATAAAGAAGACAATAGCACTTCCCTACCTCAGAGGGTTGCTGTAAGTATCCTAACATTAAATATTTGGGCTAGACTATAAGTATATTCAACTGAATATCATGCATCTTGAATTCTTATCAGTTACAAATGTACTGGACCCTGGAGAGAGAATTAGGCAATTCCTTATGAATTACATAGATTTAGCTTAGTGGTTTTTTTAAACTGCTTTGGGCCATTTGGTTTTCTGCTTTCCTAATATACTCTTTTCTCTAACAATGTACACTGAAAATACTAGGAAAAACTTGGCTATAAGGCCTTTTCATGGATTGAGACCATATGATAGCTGAAAACAGAGCAATTCCCTAAAAGCTGAAAAGAATTATTCATCCTCATTTTTTAAAACAAGAACACATTAAACATTACTTCTTTCTATATCAAAATCTCCTCATGTAATTTCAGTGAAAAATGTTTTCTTTTAAGGGAAGAGAATAAAAGAAGAAAAAGAAGTTTTATATGAGTTCAGTGTAGGCTGTATTTTAGCATGTTTACTCAACCCACAAATTAAATTTGCTGTCCTGTAAATTAGTTGAGAAAGAGTGCTTAAAAAGTTGAAAAGATAGTACAGAAAGAACACAACCTCACACACAATAGCCATTTTGGGGGCTGGTAAAAGCAGGCTAAAAATCACAGTTTTCTGTAGTCAAATTGTCACTATGGTGCCAAGGTGATGGCAACAAGCACTGGAAGCCTACCGTAACAGCGCCTGTTCCTTACCCAGGCCAGGGCCCAAGCCAAAAGCTTGCTTTAAAGCAGATCATTTGCAGAAGTCTCCTGTGCTGCCCGTCTAGAAACCAGAGAGCAAGATGATCACAGGCAATCTTCAGCACCACTGCCTACTTTTATGATCATTTTGGCTTTGAACAAGCTAAAGGAGAACATGGCAAGATAGACTAGGCACAACATGCTGAGTCTGCCAGCCCAGTTTGGCCAGGATGGAAAACAGGATGTCTAATTCACTTTTCACCTTGCCCTCTTTCGCTGTTGCTTGTGCTCTTTAATACATTTAATGCTTTATTCTCTTCCATTAACAGACCTACCTCTGCTGTTTTTATCTGGGGACTCCATCCACAGAGTGTTGTGGCCTCAGTGGTAGACCTGGCTCTGTGATCCTGGGGCACTGGGCAGGGGTGCTGGAGAGGTAATGCCTGGCAGCCTCCAGCGAGGCTGTTACAGACGAGCCACCTTCTAAATGGGCTGCTACAGAAACTCCAGGGCAGTGTGCCAACTCCTCTCCTCTCTCCGGAGACCTACCGTTTTATCCTTGCACTCCGTTGCTATTGACTTGATGATAAATTTGTGTTTGGGTTTCCCAAAAGGAAGGTCGAAATGCAGAGGTCACAGCATCGGCTCTCACTCATCTTCAATAGATGAACATCTCAAAGACTAGCTTTTCCATTTCACTATTTCATTTTATTGGGATTTCCGCTGTTCATTTCAGCCCTTCGTAAGCTTTGTCAGTTGTAAGCTTCTCTTTTTGAAAGTTAGCCTTGCTTCCCAGGGTCTAGCTCTGAAACTTGCCAAGTGAGGACTGAGTCCCAGCTCCTGCAAGAGAAAAGGGGATTCAGCTGAAACAAATAAGCAAAAGCCCAGTGCAAACCCATTCAGCTCCTCACACAATTTCACGATCACTTCCTGCACTCATAGAAATGACTTGCAAATCCCGGCAGCTCCTGGCCACATGAGAGGTACCAGAGAACATCCATAGATTTTTAGTATTTTTATATATTCCTCAGCAACTGTGCTTCTACATTGCTTTTTAACTCTTTGCTGCCTCTTCACATGAAAGCCTTGTAAAACCTAGGGCTTTACCCCAACACTGCAATCAGCAGAGACAACACCTAACAGCCCCAAAGAAAGCCCCCTTACAACATGGCTGTGCCCCGCCACTTACACATAGCTCAGGTAGCCCAGTGGTACTAACACGAATGAAAGTGCAGGATCAGTCCCTCAGTGAGATGTGTTCCATACAAAATTAACAACGAAAAATGAGTATATTGGGGTCAGGAGACCAGTTTTCGCCTTAAACAATAGTTCAGTATTTCTAAATGAGCAGCCTGTTAGGTTATGCACACACATACACATAATGAAAGTTCACTAGCCTCCTTGCTCTTTAAAATGCTCTATGCTACAATCTATGCTACCTCTATGCTTAAACAGACATAATAAATCTTCCTGACAACAGCATTTTACATATTTATAAGCTATGCAAGAAAAGAATAAAATGCTCTTATGTGAATTTTGTCAAGCTCTTAGTTTCTACCATACCATTTGCAGAAAGGGAAGAAACAATGTCAAAAAGCCTTATGGAGAGATTCTGCTATAATCAGATGTTTTAGCACAAGCTGTTCCATTCCAGCTGAGAATATTTTCTAAAAGGAAACAGACTGAAAAGTCATATTTATTTCCCAAATTTGCTTAACACATTACAAAGGAGAAATGTTGCAGTACATGAGTTTTTCACAAGTTTTAGGCAGAAAGGAATATTTCAGAAGAAGCACATTAAAAGTGAACATCACAAATTTGGCTTTCTGCGCTCTGTTGTGTGAAAATCAAACAGGGGTCTCAGCTGCAAAATCCCAATAGGAACCACTGAGCTCCCTGGAAGTTGTGGATTTATTCAGGTCAGCAGTCTAGCTTGTATTCATAAGAGAAAGAGTTGTTTACAGCAAAACCTGGATGTGAATGTATGTGCACTGACCAGAGACCTCAAATTTAAATTGGAATTTTTGGATCCAGGGTTTTCTAGCTATAAATTGGTAGAATTTTCTAGTTATTTATCACCACACAAAATATCTGAAATATCATGTGATGCACGTAATATCTATCTTAATTCTTCCTTACACCATCTTTGCATTGATAAACACCTAAGACTCTGTCCCAAGCGGTACTGACCTATCCTTCACAGGCTTGAAATACAACATGACAATTAAAAAAACAGCCCTCTTGGTTCCCTGGGTGAGGCAATACTGTAGAATGCATTAATTCTAAGAAAGATATGTGTTCAGTATAAACATATAAGCATAAAAAAATCTTTACAGCTGTTTTGAACTACAATGAAAATAGACTAAAAATGAGTTTCTTAAGATGTAGTTATTTTATTTAGTTCTAATTGAGTAAAAATATCTCAACAGATGAAAATTAAATACAGGTTAATGAAATGAATCAGAAAGAAAGAATTCTAGAGTCAATATTGACATAACTGTCCACTCATTCTAGCCAGATGAGATTTCCTTCTTTTACTTTGGTTGTTGGGTTTTTTTTATTATATTTCTGTTTCCCTGAAAACAATTAAAGTAGAGAATATTTTAGATTGAAACTGGAATATGTTATATTGAAACATCCATCAGTTCACTATCAGTGAACAAGATTATTTGCCAGTTGTTCAGATAGATGGTTTCACTATAATATGTACAAGAAGGATAGAAAGAGGGAAAATAAGAATTAGCTGACTTAAATTTTTTAAGGCAAAAACACTTCTTCTAAGCAGTTCAGCAGACAATATACTAATAATTTAAACTGTTCCATATTTTGGAATTCATACATCTTTGAAGCATTATTAAGAAAAAAAATGTTAAGAAAAGCTAAATTAATTTTAAATTCTAAAGTTTGCCTTTGAAGACATGTGGTCTTAGTAAAGCATTCACTCAAGGTCTCCATTTACAAAAGCATTCCAACAGTCAGATGTTGCCATGAACCTTCTATGAATGAAAAAGTTCAAACAGAAATTTTTTGAAAACAGATTTTATCAAGCTAAATTTTTCTTTTAGTAGATTAGGAATATTTCAGCTTCTTCTATAGAGCTTTTTAATATTTCTGTTTCTCATCTCAGGGGATACAAAAGTGCAAAAGCTCTTAAAAAATAAAAATTAAAGAAGCCAAAAGAAATCATGAACATTTTCACACTCTGAAAGGCAATCAAACTGAGCTTTCAGTGACAGTTTTCTGCACTGCACTTGTCTGTGGATTCCTCTGCTTGATCTGCTTTACAGTCTGATAAATGCAAAGACCCCAGTCAGCTTCAGCAGGTCTGGCCAGGCTGTGGGACCATCAAGCAAGCTAGTTGTCCTGCTCTTCTGCCTTTGAGACTCCATCAGTGTTTTCTCCTTTTTCAAATCCTTTACAAACTCCCATGTGTCTTGAAGTGTAGTTTAGTTTATTGGTTTTATGTTCATCACTGTGCTAAATAACAAAAATGTCACTGTTTATTTGCATAAAATACAAAGAAAGTGGATGAAATTCAGTAATATGATATGAATTTTAATTGAAGATACGAGGACTGGAAATTTTTATCCATTTATCTGCTTTCAAAACACCTTACCCTTCATAATTTTTGCTTTCATCTGTGAAAGCCATGGAAATGTTCTTGCCATAAGAATTGATTCATTTTTGATGGGAAGTCAAAATCCTATTACTTGATTTTGTATTATTTGGCATTATCTGTATTTAGCAACCGTTCCACATCCACCTTTTTCTATCTATCTTAAAAACAGTACTATCTCGGCTTTATCTGTATTAGAGACAATATAATGGAATAGAAGTTACAGAAAAGGGCATTTGTGCTGAAGAAACTGATCTTATTTGTAAGCCTCATTTTGCATTCATTTGGGATTTGGCACACATATCTCTATCCTACAACCTAAGAGACACCATGCACAGGCCAGAATTCCTTGGAGACTCAGGGGCTGAGCAGGGTGTCTTTGCATAAATCAATTAAATTCCTTATTTCCCTTTATCCATCAGGGGTCATACCTCCTAAGACGACTGAGGACTCAAAAGCTGACATTTGAAACAAACTTTAAATGCAAAGAATATTGGCATTTTTGCATAAATTATCTTCCATAAGTGAATAGTTTCTCCTCAAAAACTATATATTAACACCAGGTTTGCACAGGAAAAGGAGAATGGAAGAGAAAGGAGGAGGAAGCAAGACAAAGAAAAGAACAGAAGTGTAGTGAAATAACCAAGTAACATAAATGCAAAGCTAGTAGCCTAATATGAAATGTAAGGAGTTTTTAGAGTATTGATTAGTGTCCCTGTGCACACCACTCTCAGGATAGCATTTCCCCAGCACACACAGGTTTTCTCAGGAAATCTGAATGTCCTGTCTCTCAAGTCAGCCTTTGATCTTCCCTGAACTACTTCAGTTAACCTACAGTGTTAGTTTTCTCTATGGTTAGTTTTCTCTCTTAAGGCATCATGCTCTTGCTTTCTTTTCTTTAATTTTACAGTCCAATTTTATTCTACAGTTTTCATCAACAGGTGTCCTGACTGGTCTTCAGTTAGGTTTATTGATGCTTTATTTTTAAACCTCTAATACATTTGCTTTTCCTTTAATTCTGTTCTATTCCAAACCTATTTTATTCTGGCTTGAATTCTTTCCCTGAAGAGTGTCACTAGTAGACCTATTAAGGTCTAAATTTTTCTCCATCTGATAAAGTCTCCACAAAGTGTAATGTTGATCAACTAATGCTTCCTAGCATTTCTTCTAGTAGTTCTTCACATCAAAGCCATGGAGGCATCTCCCTTTTATTTTGCTTCCTGAATGAAAGAAATTACATTCTCTGCCTTGTTTGTTCCTCTTCTGTTTCCTACATTTGGTACTAATTGGGCAATCATATGTTCATCAGTCAGTGAGCAAAGCAGAGTAAGCAGATCAGCTAGCACTGCAGGCTGCTGCTCTCTTGGCACTGAAGAGCAAAATGAGAAAAACAATGTTATTGTACTCTAAACTCTGTATCCAGGGCAAATATCACCCTGAAGGTTTAGTGTTGCATGGAGTGCAAATAAGAAGCAGAATAAAATCTGCCCTTCTGATGTCCTTAGCTAGGAAACATAGATTTGCTACAGCTTGAAAGTTCACTGAGTCATAATTTGATCAAGATTGAAAAGTCCGTCTCTTGGAAGTGAACTTGGCCAGTATTCAAGCAGCATGTACTTGGATTTAACAGCACATACCAATCAATATGGGTCTGAAAAGACAGCAACATACCTCAGAATTGGTAAATATGAGAAATGCTACTACTTCAAGTAGAATAAGAGAAAAAACTCCCAGTAGCTGATCACTTACTCAAATTAATGGGCAGCACTAGTATTTTCAGTTTGATAGCTGTAAATAAGCAGCAGACAAACTGTTTTTTTCAGGAAAACAGAACTCCCTAGAAGCATTCTTTTTCCTTTAAGCCAATAGTACAGCCAACAAAAAACAGTACCAGGTTTGCAAGTTGATTAATTACAGTGTTGATTTGTGAAAGATTATGTAGTATAGTTTAATCACACATTTTGGCACTATCTTTCTCACACTCTGATATTGTCTGCAGTCAAGTCTGCAAGAAGACAAACACATCTGCTTCTGTGTGTGTGTGTGTATGAGCGTGTCTGCAGCATGAAAGCAGTGATAATATCCAGAAAAAGTATAGGCATGTCAAGTCAGTACCTAAAGCCTGATGCCATTAATTTAACATCATCCATTAAATGGGCAAATACTCTTTCCAGTGTGCAGATAATCTTGTGAGTGTTAAAAAGCATCTATTGTTATAATTATAGCCTATCAAAACACACATTCCCTTTCCTTTTCATGTCCCATTCAGAGTGCAGCTGATACAAGATGAGGTAAATGGAAGATCAGGATAGATGAGATTTGAATCTGGCTTAGCTCTAATAGCTGCAATGCAGCAACCATGAAACCAAACTAGGGTCAGCTATGAAGTTGTTGAAGACTGATGAGCTGATTCCATGAAGATTTTGTCCATTTGGTAAGTCCTGTGACATCAAACATTACTGCACTTCTTTCAGTCATGATTTTAAATTTCTGAAGTACCTAATGATTTTACAGCTGCTGTTTGCTTTCTATGCCATCTTTATTCACAGATCTCAAAGTACTTTATAAAGAGCCAGGAAAGAACGAACATTGCCTAACCCCTGGGAAGAGGACACTTCATCTCCTCTCAGAGATGTTGATTCAATATGCGTATATCTTATATCTTTCACTAAAAACAAAGCTTCCTTGGCCTCTGGCAAAGAAAAATTTGTTTTTTTCTTAGTTTTTCTTGATGAAAGATGGCCAGATAAGTGGTGGCTAGTGGTGAGAGACCTATCTGGACATAGCATTCACAGCACTTCTCAGTCTTAATACGTGTATACAATTAAGAGATTTTTACAGCCCTGCCAAATTTTTGATGAATGGGCTGGCTGAGTGCAGTGCTAATGTGTGACCTGGCTCTGGTTTTGTATCCTCCTTGGATACAAAGCAGTGAAAGGCTGCACAGCCACACACAACCATCGCTGCTTGTGAAATGCCACAGACCGCTTCCAGCTATAGGTGCAAGGTATAAGGCAGGTCATATCACTGGGTATACCAGAGTATGTCATGTTTTGGAATTACAATCTCCAATCTATATATCTCCTGGGAAATGTTAAATGCTGCAGTTCTCTCTCTGTCTCGCTTACTCAGTGTTTTAACTCTGAGAATTTGCATGCATTTTTCTTCCAGTTTTAATTTACTTGAGTTTTATTTTTCTTTTCCTCCAAGTGGCAAAGAAAACATTTCCCACTGAGGAAAATAGCTACCTAACATACTGAAAGGCAGAAGATGACAAGGTAAATATTTTCTAGTGTGCCTTCACTGCATTCTCCTTTGGTCATTGCAGGCCCATTCCCATTGGCATTTGATACATTTGTGCTAAGACATACTTTGAATAATAAGAAAAAGCCCCAAACAGCTCAGGTCCTTGAAGTACATTAAGTTGCTCCGAATGGCTTTTCTCTGGCATTAAGCCCTGAAGAAGTGTTTTTTCAAAGTTCGGTTGACTCAGGAGAGCTGAGGAAGTGTTCAGAGCTGGGGAAGTAGCACGTGACATAGCAGCCTGGCTCTGGTGATTGTGTGTACTATTTGTGTCCAGTAACAGTTAGAAAAAGTAGAGCATTTGCACAAACTGTGCGAGAGCTGTACAGATGTACACAGTATGTGCACAAATGGTAAGAAAGACGTACATCTGCAGCTCTGCATTTGGTGCAGCAGCAGGGAAAGCCCTCATCTGAAATCTTGGTTGCCTGAAATTTTGGATTCTGAGACTTCTTCATGTGCCATCATGTTGCATCTCAGATCTTGCGGCAAGCAGAAGTAGGGGCAACATCACAGAACAGGAGGAACAGCCACCTCTGGAAACCGTAAGCTACTATTCAAGGTTCAGAGAAAAACTTAGCTCTATGAGCCAAAGATGTCCTTCCTTCCAAGGCAAGGAAGAATTAAAGATATTTTGTGTTGTCTCTCTGTTGTTCTGGGGGATAATTCAACCTAGATCTCAGAAATAACCAAATTCATTGACACCGTGATGCTTTAGAGATGGGGAGTCCCAGCCTCCTGTCGTAATTTCTCTGTTAATTCATAAAATACATATTAGTTTTCTGAAGAAACCTGTGATTTCTCCAAAGATGAATTCCCTCGGCTCAGAAACATTTCCTAGAGTGTGAGCTGAGTTTCAAGAAACAGCAAAGTGGAATTTTTCAACCATTTTAAAGGCAGGACCAATCACTTCTCCACAAACTCTCTCGACATGTTTGGCTTGTCAGTGACTAAAAATAGTTTGCCTTCATTAACAATAAGGCAATTGTAGATAATTCATCAAGCCAAAGCAAAATGGACAGTTGGGTTGATTTTCTCCCTTCATGTAGTTTCTCATCCTTCATCAGGAGAATGAGGTTTCAGCATGAAAATGTTGCTTTTAAAGCTATATTCAAGGAGACTCAACTAGCAAACTGATTTGGGAAGAGACCAGTGTTAGAGGAGCTCTCAAAAGGGAAGGGAGCCAAGGTGGTGTTGTGCAATTCATGCAAAGAATAATTTCTGGTCACACTGTCAGCTTGGGCACTTCAGATACTTCTCTTTGTGAAGGCATGTTTGAAATGACCAGGAACCTTTTTGTCTGCATCTCTCAGCGATTGGTTCAGAAACTGTTGTCCTTGGCCAGCGTACATCATATCACAAGATTTGTTCTCTTGTACATACACTTGTCAAAGGTAACTTTCCATCCAACTATCTGTCCTGCCAAGCCTTAAATTTCAGGCTTTGGACATCTGTTGGAGCCTTCGCTAGCCAACAGAGCACAGTAAAGATGACAGCAGTCAGGGTGTCATCCCTCTAGTGTAAGCCTGCCTGGCTAAGTAAGGTACAAAAGAGCATTTGTTTCCCTTCTAAATTTCTTGTAGATGAACTAAGCCACAGAGATTATATTGTGGCAAAACAAAAAAGGAAATTGAAAAGTGATAAAAAATAAAAGCTTTTGGCCATGAAACCGTCATCACAGAAACAGTGCTGGCTGGTCCTCTTTTTGATTTCTCTGAGCATGTCGTTCTTGTGCCAGAGCTAGAAGCTTCAGCTCCCCCAAGCAGCATTCAGTGTTTCCCTTCCCCTTCTCTTAAGTTCTGCTTTTCTCTTGCACATGCTTGTTGTGCTCAGGCATTTTCCATACTGATCTAGTAGGTCTAAGTTTGATTTCCCCCTTTGGCAAGAAATGGACATGGAAACACTTTATTATATTTTATTATTTATGCAGCAATAAGAGCAACACTTGAAGGTAAAAATGTATTTTAAAACAATATACAAACTACACACATTTATTTTACAAAGTTTATCATCCCATAAGGCAAGTCAGCCTAATACATTCAGCCACTCTATATATGGCCCATTTCAGGGACTCCATAGATGAGCTCCAGCACGTGTAGTTTAGTGAACTATAGGCCACTTTTGTCCACTCATACTTTTACTGGATGTTCCTGTCCCGACATCACTCAGTGGAAGGGAACACAGGTCCTTGCAAAGCATGGCCTCCTGCCTTAAGCAGTTAGTGAAAGTGGCCTTAATGTTGGATATCAAACATTGTGAGGACCCATCTCGGGAGTGAGCGCACGTTCTCTTCCGCCAGCCCTGCTGGGAAGGCAGAGGGAGCCACTGGCAAAGATGATAGGGAGACAGCTGGGACAAATAATGGCTTAAGTCCCCAGAGCTTAGCCTTAAACTCATTTGTCTTGAAATATTTGCATATCTCATGTCTTTTCTACTTGTGGTTTGATTCTCTTTACATCAGCTTCCTCAAACATATTTTCATTTTAACCGCCATTTAACATGCCAATATGTATCATTCATATGTTTTTCTAGCTCTGCTTCTGTAACAGGGAGAACTTTTTCTTCAGTGAGAAGAAACTCGGAGCTGCATGCTTATGTTAACCAGAAAATGTTTCCCCAGCAGCAGTGGCTACAGGTGCCATTTTTGGTCTGGCTTCTCTAATAACAATGAGGTCACCAAGCTTTAACAGCTAGCTTCATGGGAGAAAATCTCAGGTCTAAGTCCCAGCGGGCAGCTGGGATGCATAAAAACGCCATTTTTAAACCAGCAACAGCTTGGATGGGCAGACAGTTCCTTAATTCTAATTATTTTATCTTTTTCTGTCAACAATTTTACAGTTTTATTATTATATATAGCTTATTTCTCTTATTCATACAGCATTTTTTTTTTTAATTTTTAGAATTGTACTTTGCAGTGTACTCCAATAAATATTTGTGGCAGTGAGTTCCCAGTGTTAATTCTGTGTTGCACAACAAACATTTATTTTTATGCTTCCATTTTGAATTCAGTTGAAATTTAATTCCATTGACTGTTCTCATTGTCTACTGTGACTGTCTGGTCTTTCTTATGTTAGTTGCTTGTTCTGTTTTCTGAAAAAAATAAAAATATTTTGGTTCTGAATTTCTTCTTCTAGGAAAATTTGTTCTGTCCTCTCATTCCAAGCGCTGTGAATGTGAGACAGAGATGGGAAGAGGGATGGCCTGTAGTTAAATGCCAGGGAACAAACTGCTGTCAGAAGAACTGAATTCTTTCAGAACATAGTGGGCAATCTCTCAGGAAAAGCATGGCCTCACTGAGCTACCTTGTCCCTTTTTAAATAAAATACAGGGTAAAATCAACAAGTACCACGGCAAGTCATTCTGCAGGAGTGGAACCATCTTGCCCGTGTTAACCATTAAAGAGTTAGATGTCCAATATAAGCTAAAAGACCATTCACCCCACCCAGACGGCCGCCTATGCGTACTGCTCCACGGCTGACAAAGGGAAAGCTGATCACTGGCTTATATCGGACAGTTCGATGGCTAAAATTAGGCACTTCAGTCCCTCTTATACATCTGAAACTGGACATCCAGAAACAAGCTAGCCACCGCAATGTAGGTTTTTCTCTCTCATAATGAAGCCGGTGTGGGTTTTATCCACGATTAAAACAGTACTAGGACTTGGCCCTTTGTGCCACAGTTCCCCTCTTCGTCATGTGGCAGTTAAAGATGTTTATGTAAGCATGTTTGCAGTATGTTTTGTGATACCTTGCTCTACAAGCAAAATGTAGAGCCCGTTCGTAAAACACTGTGAAAGCCTAAACAGAAAATGCTATTGAAATACAGTATCACTCAGGAACAGATTTACATAACTATTCTGTTGTACTGACCAAGCACGCTGGCAGCCAGCCACCCTGCCATACTGCCTAAGTAATAGCTCTTTGCTTTCAAATTTAACAGCAATATACCTTCGAGCAGCCAGCCTGCTGCTCATTGTGTCAGAACTTGAACGGACTGTTTTTCTCAAAAATAACATTACTGGAAGATCATTCCATGGAAACTGAATTTTGAAGGCAATTATGAAGCTTCAGTCAAGGTAATGCAAGGCAATTAGGAGGTGAATTCGAGTTTCCAAGCTGAACTTTTTACTATTTATTAACTATTGAAGTTGGTATTTTAATTCTTACCCTACAGGAACTGGAAGACAAAAGTTGTTCCAAAAATTCATCTCTTTTTATAGAGTCTTATTCAAATGAGTAAGTCTATGACAGTTCATTTCCCAATTTTGGCTGTGAACACTATCTTAGTAATGAAATCAGAAATCACGTATGTTGTCAAAAAGACTTGATTTGAGAGTTATGGAAGGACTTTCTTCAGCTGAAAAGAGGTTTAGAATTTACCAGAATGGTTTGACTGATTTTTTTGAAGGCATTAACAACGGTGTCCCAATCTGCATAACTCAAGTTTCTGGTTGGCTAATTTGGGGAAGTGGGAAAGGAGGAGGATGTTGAGCTACAGGGAAATGAATTATATTTAGCCTGAGACTGAGCTTGAAGATTAGTAGTTATTCAGTAAAATTATTTTATGTTGACTATGTCAGGCTAGTTCAGACTACTATCATAGTTAAGATGAAGTTAATATTTTCCATCCAAAACTTACTAACTATTGCTATTATTATTATTATTATTATTATTATTATTATTATTATTATTATTATTAATTCGAAGAGTTTTTCACAAAATGAAAAACCTCCAAACCTGCAGCAAACTAAACTCAGCATACTAAATTCAGCATCACTACAAAGAACAAATATCTGTTGTAAAAGCTTTCTGTACTTCAGAACAACAGCCCTAATTACTACAAGTAACACATATAAAAACTGTGGTGGAGCTGGGAGGAGAGGATGGAGGGGGAAACTCCTGGCTACTAACAGGCAGCAAACAGAAATTGTGCTGACAACACCAACTTTAAAGTTGCCAGAGTATCGCATAAATTGCTGGCCTGCAGTTTGCTGTTTGCTTTTTCTGAGAAATGAGAGAGAAAAGCTTTTAAAGAAATGAGTGAAAGAACAAATGTGCCACCAGCAGTTCCTCCAGCTTGTACTACCAAGAACAGCAAGCAGACAGGGGAGCAGAATATTACTTCTGGATTCTCCTTAATAAGGTTTAAATTAAAAAAAAAAAAAAAAAAAAGCAGAGGGGTCTAGATTGTCCTCTCGAACATGACTGTAACTTTTCCTGCTGCCCCTCTCCACCCCCAGAGATCACAAATAGCTCTTATATCACTTATTTGTTTAGGCAGACAAGATCAAAAGAAGAAAGGAGCATATCATGTTGACTAAGTTCCCTTCATCACTTTTCTTCCTCTAGCTTCTTTCAACCTTTTCTATGTGAAAAGAAAAGGTTCCTTCCACCACAGAAGCAACTACAGGTGCCCCATGTCAGGAAATGAAGATGAGAATATGCTATGTTCATGGATTTATGAAGAGACCACATCAGCCTAACAAATAGCAAGAAGCTATATCCAGATGTCCCAGGAAACTGTTCATAAAATATGACATTAAAGGCTTTCATGGGTTTACTAGGCACAGTCCACCCATGGAGTTGTTGCAGCATTGAGTATGATTTTATTCAACTATGCTTGGATGCTAGAAAAACCTTAAGGAACTGTCAAAAAATAACCACATGCAGAGTAGATCCAAGCCTGCTCTCTTCTACTCTGAGGGAAAGAAACCTGAACATTGCCAAATAAGGTATGCAGGTAATGTTAAGGCACTTTAAAGACAGTTCTGCTGCCCATCTCACCTGCTAGATGCCAAATGGAACTTATATCAACTGCAGAAATGAAATTTGCCCTATACATTTCATTTATAAGAGGACTGCAAACCATAAAAAGCTTCAATAAACAATTTTTCATGTTACTGTGATGTTAAAAAAAAGAAAAAGAAAGGAAAATCTGTTTTACTGACCCCACGGTTTTATGTTGCAAAATATACTCACTAAACTAAGAAAATTCACACCTCCTGATCAGAGCTATCAACACCACTGGAGGAATTCTGCACAGTAAAGAGCTCCTGGATCTTAATCTGCCAGCAGCATCTGTCTTCAGAACAAATCAAACCAATTTTAGCAAAATTTATAATGCATAATAGGATAATTAAGTTGAAAATCCTAATTAGGCACATTTAAAGATGTTTCTGGCAACAATGCTGTCTCTCTTTTTCTCTTTGAAATCTAATACTGTATAGCAAAATGCTTTTTCAATTCTGTGAGCACTCACTGCTCCATCCCTGTAATATCTTTATAGCTTATTTTTAATGTCTCTGTCACTTACTGTGGACAATATATGGTCAATGAATAGCATAATAAGGACACTGTTGCCAGATCTATCTTTTCACAATTGAAAGAACATGTCAAGAATTTACAGTATAACATTTCCCATGCCTTTTTGAGCTAATGTCTAGAAAACCCTGATTGCTGGTTGCACCTCACTAAATTTTACCTATTTGCTCTTAGTTGCCCAATTGATTTTGTCTGTTTTCATCAGTTGAAGTACATTTAGTATTTGGATTATCTTAAATTGCAGTTGGCAGTCTGTGGAGCCATGTGAAAAGGAAGGTATTACAGATGCGCTAAAAATTGAGGCAGAAGAGGCTGCATACAGCTGAGAAAATGACACCTTCCTGCTTCCCGTGAAAAACGGCACATGAAGAAACAATAAGCAGGTAATGGGTGGACAGATGCAATGAACTAGATGCTAGATCGCCACTTGTTTTTGCTTCTAATGCAGTGGAGCTACTCTGGAATTATGCATGATATATATAATGCTGCATGCAGGATGATATTTCCCTTCAAAATACCAAAACCCAGTATTAATTCCTGCATATTTTGATCCAAGCTAAGCCTAGCGCTTAAATGGGAAAACACATAAAGCAAGGATTTGCATTTGCAGTCTTCATGGAGTGTCCAGAAAAATAACTATTGTCACAATTCACTTATGTATTCGTATATTATAAAGCCAAAAGCAACACTGTGGAGTCTCAATTCATGTACAGTTGCGAGTGAAGCTTTTGTTTCTTTGAATAAAATAATAATTATTTAGAAAACTAAATCTATATTGATTTAATAATTGCTAAGAATGTAAAATCTGCTACAGCCAACAATAATTTTTTTCCTCATTGTTAAAAATGTGATTATTATTTCCACTTGGAATTTATCAAGCTTCATCTTCCAGATAATGAATTGTGCAATACCTTTGTCTTCCTAAAGAAAGGAAGTATTAAAACTGGTAGTTTGTGATCAAATCACACTTTAACACACTCTAATAAATAGGTTGACTTTTTTTTTAGGAATGATAAGGGAAATTTTTCCAGACCTTTTAATTTTTGCATGGATCATATCTGAATTTCTGACTTCTGCTAATTTTTCATGTCCCTTTCTAGAGATTCCTGGAAGGGTTGTTTCACAATTCTCCTTAGAACATATGTTTATGAACTTACCTGCAGCAAAAATAATTTATTATGCCCTTAGTCATATGCCTCTGCCAATATGCAGTCCTCCAGATTATCTACCACATGGCAAAAAGAGAAAATCTTAAAAACTTTTTGAATTCATCATGAACTGCCAACTGGCTTATATCGATTACATTATAGAAATGAAAGTATAGTTTGACTTAGAAAGAGCTTAGATTACATTTGGTACCATAAGAACCTCTCATGTTGCTGCAAAATGAACAGTCAGGGACCTAAGCGTTGTGATTTTGACGAATTGCTCATTACAGAAATTACTGAGGGAGGTTATGTCTCCTCAGGGAACCTGACTTCTACGAAAAGGAATTTGAAGGCCAAAGATCTTTAATGCTGGTTCTGTTATTTGTAGTAACTTCCTACAAGTTTGAAAATCACTAGCCTCCTTTTTTATGTGTGTTTAAAGGAACTACAGTTTGCATAATAGCAAAGAGCTGAGACTAATCCAGACACAATATGTTGTGTCACATGCCCATTGAGTTGACTGAGTGATCACATCTATCTTGAAGTCAATCAGAGTTTTATCATTAACTGCAATGCAGTCAGGAACTAGATCCAGGATCCTCTCTTCTGGCCTAATTCAGCTCTCACTGACAGCCGTGCAAAGATGACTTTGCGAGGAGCTGGCCTGCACTCCATGCAACTGACTGTCAATAGCCATTAATCTCAGCTGATCCTACACAGATCGCATTGCCAGGAAATCTGACTTGACTTGACTCTGTTCTGATCCTGTTCTTGGTATTCATCATTATCAATTTTAAGCATAATCTGATCTTGGTTACAGTGCTAGTAAATACTGGAATAACTCCAGTACTTTCAGAGCTTCTGATTTACACTGCTATAACTGAGACTGGAGTTTCAGTCCCTTTGATATCAGCTCTTTCACACAAGTACTGGCATTCAGGGTTGACTCTCTGCCTCTTTACTGTCACCTTCTCTGGCTTTAAAGAAGATTATTCATTAATAACATGACTACATTCTCTCATCTTCCTTAAAATCTCCTTACTAAATTCTCTATTTAACCTGTTATTACTACTGCTCATTCACAGTATTTGCAACATAAAAGCATCGGTCATCTTATCTGTACAAAAATACAGATGAGATACAAAAAAAAAAGTCTTTTGCACACATTGTCTTTGTTGGACTTACCCCAAAACACAGCTAGATTTTACAAGATGTAATTACATTAGTTGCCAGATAGTGTTAGGAAAGATAATGCTATATCTTGCTCTTGTCATTAACAGAGGGTGAAAAAAGTGCTTTTTCTGCAGTATATTAGAAAGACAGACACAGGGAGAAATCCCCTTCTAATGTGACTTGCTTCATTCCATACAACTCATTTCACTCCATACAATGTGCTAGAGTCAATACTCTGTATCTGGCATTATTCTAGGTCCTGGCACAACTTTGACCTAGACAGCTTTAAATTTGACATAGTGGAACCCGCAGTGCTACAGTTCACTGAGGGTGAGAGACCATCTCCCAGCTGAGCAGCTGAAATCTCCAGGTGACTTTCTCTGATTTCCTACCACTTTTTCATACAGTTCTGTGGAGTTCTGAGAGTGTTCCTTAGCAAGTCTTTCAGGTGACTATAAAATTCAATACAGAAAAAAAAATATTATATAACTTGTTAGGTTTTTGTTCTAATTATGCTTGAAAATTCCAAAGCACTTTTCCATATAGGATAGGGCCCTTCAGGAAAGGGCTACTTGACAAGTGCCTTGCTTTTGCCACACTCACAGCTCACCACTCACTGCTCAGTTTGGGGACTAAAAGGGATGTTAATACAGGAGAAATTCCTCTTTCAAGAACTCTGGAAATAGAAAGACCATGGTTAAGACCTGTGCCACTGGGTACCAATGTGTTATCCTGCAGTTGCTTTATGAAAGTGAAATACAGATGTTATTCCTCTTCACCAAGTTTGCTTCCTCCCCATCTTTGTGAGTTTCCAAAAAGCTGAGTATGGTTTTGTACAGTATTTGGTGTTTATATGCTTGTTAAATTTACAAAAAAATAAAGCTGATGTTTCTTTGTATCATCCACTGAAAACACATTTTCCTCTAATACAACTTATGATCTCAGTAGATCATTGGAAAGGATATATTTGACATCCTGCTTTTTCAAGATCTGATTTGATCCCTGCCCAGGACATGTTATCTGATGAATTCTAAAAGACACAATAAATGATGGCTCAGTGTGAAATGTGTATGGGAATGGGAAAAGACAACATTATATCAGCAACAGGAGGGGTGGAAATCAGCAGTGATGCTCAGGCTCCATGTATCTCTCACTGCATTGGTAGGATAGTCAACATGAACTTTTACGAAGATGACATATCACAGAGGAGAATAAATTGCTGGCAGTTCCACCAAATCACCCATCTTGCTTCCCAGTGAACCTGAATGCTGTAATGATAACCGAGAAACACAAACATTTGGAAACATAGGACTCAATGCAAAACCCACTGTAAACTGGTAAAAAATTATATATATCATACTAGGAGCCGTAATTCTGCCAGTGAGATGGACTACAGTCAGTGACTGATTCAGAAAAGCATGGACAGAGCCCAGCTCCACAAGGGTACGTGGTTTGTTCGGTACGCTGGTATGCAATCATCTCTCCTCATCATTACAAAAACATAGTCCACCTTTGACAGAAGGAGCAACATGCAACAGATATAAAAACAAGAGATGAAATTCCATTCATAGGAGGCTGAAAATGTTAATAAATATTACTCAAAGTGTGAAGCATTGGAACACAGGAATGGAAACTACTGACGTTCGATGAAACTTGCTTAATATCTGTTTGTTCTTAATTTTATGCATCCTAATTTTCTGATCACAGTATTTGGAACTAGACATTCCTGAATTCTAATTCTAGGTATGTCATGGGTTTGTATAATATACAAATCATACACAAATTACTTAACCTCTCTGTGCTCTTCTCTTATGCTTCACAGGATGTTGTGAGGATGAATTCATTAATGCTTAAAAAGTACTTCATCACTAGAATATAACATCTAGGTAAGACCTAATAAGACATAGGAGGGAGTATAATATATTTATAATTTTTTTACATTTCTTATCATCTTTATTGATATTGTCAGGTCTGACATTTGACCAGCACTAATTCCCCAATTTTCTTCTTTCTCGGAGCCAGAAAACAAACAAAACAACAACAAAAAAAAAAAAACAGTGCATGAGGAAAACCTGTTCGAGAAACATTCTGCTTTGTGAAATATATGATACAACTTAATCCTATAAATGAACTACTATAGTCATTACTTTGATTCTTTCAAAAGCAACAAAAGAACTGTAAAGAAGGATGCACAGAAACTACTCTAACACCTATTTCTGTATATATCTGTTTCTGTATATATCTGTTTCTACATGTAGCCTACGGAATGAGGGCAGTTACAACGGTAAAGAAGCAGCAGAACTTTTCCACGCTTAGTTCTGGTCATGGCACAGATCAGTGCCACAAGAGATTCATCTCATCTTTTATTTCAGTTCACTCTTTCAAGCTACTTTTAACAGATACAAATAAAAAAAATCTTAATAACTGAAGTTAAAAATTGAAGAATGTTGTCCTAGGGGGAATTGGTTATATTGTTTTGTCCTGTGAGATCCTGTATCCTTTAAAACTACCAAAAGTGCAATTAGATCCAATGACCCACCTAAGTAGAGCATAGAAAAACTAGAAGGAACATAACATTAAATATGAAGGTACACAGGACTGCTCCAATCTGAGTTTGTCTAATTCAAGGCAGATTCTTGATGACTCAGAATCTGGTGTTAAAAAGAAAGTTTTCTAGCCAAAGGAGAAACTTCAATATCACTTTTGCTGTTAACTGCAGTGGAAATACATCTGGATCTTTCTTTTGCAACAAGGAAATTATATTACTGCTAGTGCATTACGAAAACACCAGCACCATTCATGTCCCTACTGTCCCACCCAGTCCTAGTCAGAGTTACTGCTACAAAAATTGAACAAATCAGACATCTAATCTAATTTTACATGTTCCTAACAAACTTTAGACTGACTTTCCTGATTTATTTCATAGAAGGTAGATGTTTTGCCCTATATTTTGATAGTGGGATGGTAAACCTACAAAGAAACAAAGTGAAATGACTCATTATAATTCCAGAATCATCTGGATGAATCTGGAAAAATCTTTTGAAATCACTGCATGAAAGAATGAATGTAAGTATATTTATTTTTTAAAAACAATTTAGATTTAAATTCCTACCATTGAAAATTTTGACATTTATATTTTAGAACTAGCAAAGTTAGACCAGTAAATCTGTACATAACTGTGTAACTGTGGATGTCAGAGTCAATTTCAGATCTGGTTCCATGAAAAACCAGACAAAAACCTTCTACTGACTTTGAGGTAGTTAGAGGTAAAGTTAAAGAGCCAGTTTACTGCTGCTGTGATGGAAATGGAGAGAGAGAACACCAGAAGTATGGAAATTGGGTGAATTAATGCAGTTAGAGAAGCTTTTATTTCCAAGGGAAGAGGAGCTTTAATTACGCACCAACACCCTATCAGGAGCTTGCTCCTACTTCGCTAATCCCAGGAACCAGCTCACTAGTGTGCTAACGAAAGGCAGGAGGAGGGGAAAAAATTAGCCTTAGCCAAGTAGTAAATGTCTGTTTTGCTTATTGCCTTAGCAATTCTTACCAACATTACACAGTAACATAGTTCCCAGGAGATTTAAGATCTTTAATGTTTTGCTTCCTAAGAGCCTTTTATTTTCCACATAAACACTGTGTTGATGGATTGCAGCCTAATAAATACATTTCTGCTGAATGCAATGATTAATTAGTTATGAATTACTTGGACTTTCTCTTTTAGCAATTTTTACTGAAGTGGAAAGTCATCAAAATCCTGTGTTGTCTGTGCTGATCCGTGCCACAGAAGCTATGTTACGAGAGGCTCTTTGGGCAGAGTTCTCGCTGGCAACTGCAGTTTCACCGGTGGTAACGCTGCAAAATTCTCAATGGTAAAGCCCAATGTTTTTCTTCTGCCTTCTCATTTGGCATCATGTTGGGTGACCTGGGTTTGTAGTTTCTTTTCAGATTGTGATGACTTGTCAATAACTCCTGATCTCTACCACACCTGGGAGATGTGGTCATGAAAACGAAAGCTACTTCTTCAGGGAAACTGTGGTCTCCGATAACAAAACAAGCTCCTGGTAAAGGTCTGTGCAGGGCCTCATGAAGACACTCTGGAGTCAGTACTGCTCATGCTGTGGCTGAAACAGGCTGTGACCAGATCATGTTGGACCTGTTTTCTTATTCCGGAGTTGCCAGCAGCACATGGCACATCTCTCCAGCTCTGCTATGAGTCATGCATGTTTCCAAATTTGAATCAGTGCTGACCTCCAGCTTGCCTACCTCTAACAAACTTCTCTGTCCACCCTGTCTCTTCTTGGCTACCTCACAGCTGGGGCTACTGATAACAGCTGTCAGTGGTTTTGGGTGACAAAGATCTGAGAGGAACGACAAGCTGTCCCCAAATGCACCAGAGTGTAACTCATAAACATCTACTTTCTATGTCACGGGCTCTGCAAGATGAGCATCGCACACAATTTTTAAGAGGTATTACATGGATATCCAGGTACTTAGGGTCTGGGACCTCTTACAGAAAAGCAGTTTGGACATTTGAAGCATATGACTTAGGCTCACAGGTCGAGCCTTAGACATATGGCTATCTTTCTATCCATGCAGATGTATCCTAAGTATTAAGAGGGTTCCACATTCATTTATCAGATCCTATCAAAAAAACAAAACAAAACAAAACAAAAAAAAAAAAAAAACAGTAAAGCAAGTTAGTTTTCTAAATTACTGTATTCCTCTTCTTATCAAAAACAAAAGGGATTGATTAAAGTTATTGAACAAATATATCATATAAATGCACTAAGTTCTGCCAAAGGCAGAATGATTAATGTATTAGGCATGCTGATTCTTTCTTTTAAGTATGACTTGTTTTACAAGATAAATACCTAAGATTTGAAGAATTTCCCCTCTGTTACCCATTCAGTACAGGAGTCACAGTAGGTACATATTCTATTGCTTGTATATGGTTTGCTATTATATGGCTAAGCAAAGTTACTGAGCATACGAATTACTTTAAACAAAAGAAACATGTAACTGCAATAGTCAACAAAAGTGAAGTTTCCTAAAGTATTATCTGTCACTCTCCTCAGTGCACAGAAATTAGAGATGGAAAGAACTTTCAGGCCAATGAGCCTCTGTCTTTTATGCCAATTAATCTAGTGTCTTGCCCACGCAAGATTTTCTTCTCCATTATATTTACTACCATTTTAATCCAACATGAGATAAAGACATCATAAATTACAGAGTTCTATCACTTGGTCTGGCGGATAATTTCTTAAGACTCCTATTGTCAGGAGGCTTTTCACAGATACTCAGCTGAAATGTCTGTGTTATTAATCATTAATCAGAATAACAAGTACTAGAGAGAGTCAGAAATACACTCAGCAAGCTTTTTTCTTTCTTTTACTATTCCTGCTCATATTGCCAATGAAACAGAACCAGACTATTTAACAGACACTAGCTGATTTTTCTGAAAGTCACTTAGGGACCAAAGTGCTTCAAGCCAATAGCTCTAAGACAAGCATGAAAACTATCTCCCCTAGTAAAGGGTTTTCAGAGTCCCAGAGACAGCTGTCTCTTCAGGCTGCCGGGACCCTTCATGCTTTACAGAGGTGCATTATCATCTCCATGCTCTGCATACATGGCAACGGCATCCTGATGTAAGACGGAGCAGAACGATGTGAGGCACCAGCATTTGGGATTCCACGGTGTGCACGCCTCAGCATGTCAGTGCATGACATGGCAGAGGGCCCACAGTACTAGAGCATTGCTTCCAGCAGCACATCCCAGCGTACAGGACCCACCAAGTGTCACCTGTGAGGTCCTGCAGGGGGACAGATAAGTGATCAAAAATCCGAGTCTCATGCTCAGAGAGTGAGATTGAACAGATCTGTCCATGTACATGGTAACTCGACCTCTGAGTTATCTTGCTGACAGTTCCCTGCAATTGCAAACCAAATTAATGGCATAGTTTGGAACAGAATATAGAGACAAATTTTTGGACTGAAGGGTATCAGTGGGAGTTTTGCTACCATGGGATCAGAATTTCAGTCTTATCATTCTCTGAATTCAACTCACTGGAACAGGCTGCTGTATAATCCCCTTTACTCTTTAACTTTATTCCATTCCCTTCATTTTCCTTGTTCAGTTCTTCACTTATGGTGTGCACACATAAGTGTACTTGATTAGATGCTCATAGAAAATTCTGTTTGTGAAGCCCAAGAAAGATTAAACTTGAGTGTATCTCCTCTTTGCCACGTTAGCTCTGTAAGAACAGCAGGAGTACAAAGTGAATAAAACTTCTTTTGTAGCTGAGAAAACAGATCCAAATATGATTGCTAGTAAATTACGTGAGAAATTGTCATTTCTACATTGATACTTTTTCCAAGGTAGGATGGCCCTTGAAACTAATGAATTAATCTTGTACTTAGTTGTTTTGCTCTAGTCTGTGCTGCTATTTCTGTATATCTCCTGGCTTTCACTGCATGTCTTTAGTCTTTTTTCACGGATGAATTCTCAGGCTAACAATCATCCTTCCCACTTTGCCACTAGCTTCTCCCCATCCACATCAGCAGTAAATATATTAGATTTCCTTATTACACTCTGAAAACAAAGCAGCCTGAGATTTATAGAAGAGTGAGTATTTGATTCCTGTTTATGATCTTAACTTCCAAGCACAAAATTTCAATATCTTCTTACCAATCTAACCAAAAATAAAGAAAAAAAGCAGAGAGATAAATATTTAGCAGAAAAGGAAAGCTACAAAATGACAGAAGACTAGTTTGTGAAAATTGCAATGAGGTTTATTTCTAGCTGTTTCATTTAAAATTTTTGTTTTTTTCTGGGAAACTGGGAAAGTAAATTCTTTAGCAGAAAGGTTGGGGATGAGGAGGATTCCACAGAAAGTCGTTTTAGAAAAATTCAAGAATATTGTTGTATTTTGCTGTCATCTGAACTGTACTGACAAAACCAAATGGATAGTTCCTTTTCATGCCTTTTACCATGCTGTCATCTCTGTGCTATGATCATAATTACACTTAGTGAGTACACGAAAATCCTACTACAGTCACTTTAAAATACAAATACCTTCAAGGCTTTCCTTCACAGTGAAAACAAAGCATAGCCTGAATCTCTAGTGGTCTAGCTTCTCCTGTCAGACACTCAACAGATTCACGGCTTGCAGATTAAAAGAGCGAATCTTTATCAGAAGACTTGCCTTAACTTCAGAAGATCATATCCAACCTGAACAACACAGCTATGTACCATATGTTTTTATTTGGTCAAAACAACATGAATCCCAACCCCCTCGAACAGAGAAAACTCCTGTCTTACGTGGACCTGAACTTTATGGATTAGACCTAGCTTTACTCTTTGCTAAGCTGCAAATCCCTCAAATTCTACTTCCTTTTATCCAAGCAGTAGAAATGATGTATATCGGACAGGGAAGAGACTGACTAAAAACTGGAGCTTGAAAGGAGACTCATGGATGGATCCAAAGATGGATGGTTTACAGCTTTTAGTGCAGTTTAGTTTCATCTCACTGAAGGAAGAAATGACCTTTGAGACAAAGATCTCCTTTTCACTGGTGTCCTGGCAACACAGTGACAGCACGGGAGCAATGAATACAGGCCTACAGAAATGTAACTCTGAAGGAAAAGGCTCATCATAACATAACATGTAATTATACTGCTCTGGAAGAAAGCAAATTTTTGTGTTTATTAGTGAAATGCATAATCAATAACCAGTCAGTGCTTTCAGCTGGTAGCCCTCCACCCCCACTGTGGTTTTGCATAACAACGATGGTTCACTTCAGTAGCTCCAAGCAATGCTTTAAAATGCAATTTGTTAATGTATATTCTACTATTAATTTCAGTTTTCCAAGGATTAATGTATTTATAGATCTTCCTCAATACAAAATTAACCATACTCATGGTCTGTGTTCAGGTCGCACCTACAGTGACTTTCCAAGTGTTCAATCTTGGAACATTTACTCATGCAAGAACGGTAAAAATAGGGTAAAAGTTCTAATACGCATTTGCCCTCTTGGTACTAAGTGAGATTAGCCATTATTCATTTTAGCAAGTCTAGGATTATTTCAAAATTGGGAAATTTAAATGAGTTCTTTAGTTAGTAAAAACTCATACTTTTGCTGATTTTTTCAAAGTAGATAATATCTTTCTTTCTTACAAATACAAGAATCAAAAGTTTAAACTTTGATCAGTTATAATCTTGACTATGAAAGGACAGCTGAAATGAATCGGCATCAAGTGTCTGATGGATTGCTGCACTATCAAGTTGATTAAATCATGGATACAGTATAGAAATTAGATAATTCTTTTGACGTTTACATTTTGTTTTATATATTCATAGTGCTCCAGGCATACAATGATCTGCCAAATGGAATACATAACTATTTTCTATCACTCTTGATTTTTAATCATTTTTATATTTTTTTCATTAACATCACACCAAATGAAAACAGAAGAGAAATTAAGCACAGTAAATAGCTTAAATCTGTTAAAAATTGATGAGAAATATCTTTGTTTAATATAAGATAGAACAATCTGTTGAGGCACATGCATCCTATATGCATAAAAGGATTAGTCTGTATACATATTTTGAACAAGAATACTCTTGTTCAAATAAATGTGAAGCAGTTCTCACAGTTATTTTGTAAATTAATGTCAGGAACATACACTCTAATGAGTCTCCCATTTTTTAGTTATTTGACCTTGGAGCTCAGAATGAGAAGTCCAGTCTTGGTAGTTCCATAATAGTCCATCTACCTATTTCATTGCACAGCTTTACAAAATAAATGGACTCAGTGCATGAATTTGTCTTTTACTGTGCAATATTACCTAAAAATTCTCCACAAGAAACCTTGCTTTGCTTATATATCAAGAAATTTTTGCAGTTTATACATCCATTATTAGAAATTGCATAGAAATTAACAACTAATCTGTATCAATTTTCTCCATTTAAGTCTCCTCACAATTCATCGCTTTATGAAGAAATGCTCTCAACATTCACTGTGATCCCAATCCAACATACTTGGTTCCCAGGTTCCCTTTAGAACATGCCTCATGGTGCTGAGCAGTTTGCATGTCTGCATTAGGATGCAAGCCCCTAAAATCCAGCATTCCCACTATACCCATCAGCTGTTCAGCAGTGCCTGAGATAGGATGGTCACATTGGGCAGGTAAATCCCTTGACACCATCTGTTGTTGCCTGACTGCCCTGAGTGTTTTGAACAAGAATCTTTTTTTCTTCCTTGTGCAATTCATACATAAACATACAGTACATGTAATAAAAAGATAAAATAAAATAAAAATAAAAGTGTGTCTACGCTCTAATAATTCATATTTTGAATAATGTTAGAGTCAGTTTTGGTTTTGGTGAGTATTTGTATGTATAAAAAGCTTACTAGCAGTGAAAAGATCAGAATTATCTATAAAGAGAACAGAATTAGATTATTTTTGTTGCCTTGATCCAGTCTATTGAACTGAGTGACCAGGTTTCCTTCACAAAGACACGGTCACACTATTAGCAGTTCTCTGGCTATATCCACCTAGCAGCTGTAGCTGCGACTGCAGTTGGTCTGGACATATCCAGCTCCACTTTAACTTGCTTAGATCTGGACCAGTAAAGCTGACAGGGAAGCAGAGGCTGTGGCCATGAAATAAATGTCCAGGGCTCAGCAGGCACATTTTATCCCATTCTTCTCCCATGGCACCTTCTATTTCATACTTTATAGCTAAAGCTTTAAAGTTTTAACTCTAAATTAAACGTGTTCAAAAACAACTCCGGTTGCAGAGTACAGGCAATTTCCTACATAGTAAACCAGACTCAAAGTCCCCAGAGCTAGCTGGGCTCTCAGCAATGAAATCTAGTAAATGACTAAAAATAAAATTCTCATATACTATCTCATCTCTAGACTGAAACCAAAATCCAATACATGATGAAAAATTACCCTTTTTTTTCTTTAAAGGTGCATATTCACTTTGTTAATTGAAGTGCAGCTACTGAATATAATCTGGTAATAGCTTCTCGTGGTGAATGATTTATCAGGCATTGTAATAAACATAATGACTCTTTCTGCTCTCAGGCCACAGCTTTCCTCACCTAGCTGCTACTGCAAAGATAATTGTCCTTTCTTGCATATATATTTGGAGTTGATGCTCTGGGATTAAATTTCATGAAATTAGATGTGCTTTTCAGTTACACTTGAAACTGTTGTACCTGTAATACAGCAATAACCACAACGGTGCAGCCATACACACAGTAAGTTTCTCTAAAGAGAGAGACTGGAACTTTTTACTGATCTTAAAAGCTTCTATGTGGTTTAAAGTTAGTGTTACAAAAGCAATAGTAGGAATAAGCAAAGAATTTCACCCAAAATATTTCAGCAATTACAGCCAATGCCTTCCTAGAAAATGAGCATAGTGCATATGGTTACCTAGACCAAGGAGAATTAACAGCTTTCATTCTTTAAATTGCTTCTCTTCAACTAAGCTACTTTGGTCCCTCTTAAGAAAACACATAGGAGAGAGGAAACAAAATTGTATTTCTAGGATGCATTCAGAAAATATCTTAGTAGATGAGAAAGTGTAGAGCTATGTGCTAAATTAAGCTGTGACTCTTTCAAGAAGACAGTTTACTTTCAGCTACTGAAGAGAAGGAACATTCATTTAGGAGGGAAAAGAATGAGTGAAAGATGCTATTTATTACATTATTCAGGGCCTTTTTCACTCATTTGTCCATGTGTTTTTTATGAGATCCCAGTGAACTGTTAGGAATCAGGATGCAGGGTGAAATCAGGAGACCACCCAGCCCAGAACAGAGTGCGTCAGAGGGAAACACGAAAGAGGAGATTGAGAATCTTCACTGGCCAGTATTTCTTGCAGCATCTTTGTATTTAATTGGGTGGTTTTTCATGCTTCCTGTTTTGCTGAGAGCTATGAATACGATCTGTGACAGAAATCACAGTCCCCATCATGAACTGAGGGGTCCCTGAGTCCCTACCCTGGGCTTGGAGGCTCTCCGTACCCACTCCTCTACCTGGTGCCTCTGTAATGGCTGTGGTTGAACCAACGCCTCTGCTCACTGCTTTATTACAATTCACTAGTCATTGCTTTCCAGGGGTTTTGTCACTTTTTTGTTGTGTAACTTCAGGTAGGAGTTTTGGAAAAGGAAAGAGTAGCAAAGTCACAAATATTATTATGAAATAGTCATTTTCTTAGGAGTGATCAGAACATTCAGCATCACCAAACACAAGGCCAGCTCAACCCTCCGTTAGAGTACTACCCTGCTTCACAGCCCCCCAAAACAACAGTTTTTATCAACATTTTCATCACAGTTTTTCAGCAGGACAGAATGTGGTCCATCATACACTTAATTCAAGTGCATGAATGCAAATACAACATTAAGTAGGGGAGCAGATGTTTTTTTGCGAGATAGAGAGTCAGGAAACATGTAACATCTTTTCAGTTGTTCCCATTATTGTTTCTGGTTATTGATAGGTATGCTGTGCTGCAACTAGATTTAGATCAATCACAGTAGAAACCAAATCCTTGTGTCCCTTCAAAAGAGCTCTTTTACGTATGCACCCTGACTGAATAAAATGCCGTAGTCTGGTCTGTGAGGCCATGCTCAAACACTGAGAAGTGTTTGAGCTCAGTATGCTTTTTCCTTTCTCAGTTTTGTTTGCTCAGTGAAGACTTCTTCAAGATCATTAAGTGCCACTCTGCTGATATTCCCAAAAGAGGTACTAACTGGTAATTTTTCATGGACTGAGCAACAAAACTCAAATTACTTCTTCTCGCTCTTTTCTGTCATCTACTAAAAATCCTTGAAGCCATCATCCTTAATCACACTGATTATAATTCAGTTCAAAATCAATGAATATAAAACAATACAAGATCTGGAACAGGACAGAATGTGGCCCAGAAAACTACAAATCTATGAAAAACAGCACTTTTCAACAGCTGTTCTGATTTAATTTTAGGATAAACAGTAGAATAAATCACCTCTTGTTCTGCCTTGCATTGATTTAACACTTGCCATATTAATTTAAATCATTTAATTTGTAGAATTTTTAGATCCATCAACTGTCCCCTCTCCTTGGTCAATTCTGTGGCTCAGCTCACACAAGAAATTGATCTGCGGCCCACATATTAGAAATCAGATTAACTTTTGTTGACTGATTTATTGGCCTGCCTCTATCAGCTACCCAAGCTAACTTTGGGACCTTTAAAGCTCATAAGGCTTTATGTTGAGATTCATTGATTTTACAAAATAATAAAATGATGAATGGGTGTTCAGCTTCAGAGCAGACAACTAATACAAGCTTGAGGAGGGAACACAAAATGATCCCAACACAATGGAAAGCACAGAGCTGCAACATCCCCTCCATTTCTGTTCAAATTTTCTCCTAGAGGCTGGTTATTCACTCTTCCAGCACATGCAGACTTTGGCAATACTTAGGGCAACTTCAGGCACCCCTGCTTTTGCCGTATTTGTGCCTCAGTGCTGTGCTCGGTTGTTCCCAGCCCTAACGTGCAAATAAAGCTCTCCTGGTTAAAACACAACTGGAAAAGCCAGCCTACACAACTGGAAAAGCCAGCCTGTCCCTGGCTCCGTCATAGGTGGTGACCATGGAAATGCTTCACTGTCTTTGCTTTTGTTCCTCTTATCTCTTACTGGAGCATATTGAGGGTCTTGATCACCCTTCATTAGTGCTCTAAAACCACATGTCCTTCCTAGAGAAGAACTAAAGTATTAATGTTGTTGAACTCAATTGAGAAACTCATATAGAAATGCAATACATGTGCCCAAAGATACCCAAAATCATAGAATCATAGAATCAGTAAGGTTGGAAGGGACCTCTGGAGATCATCTAGTCCAACCTCCCTGCTCAGCAGGGTCACCTAGAGCCTAACATAATAATAACATATTTTTATGGAAAAATGTCATGTTTTTAAAGCATTTTCATAATTCCTTTCCTTGTAATTCTGCAAAGATTACGTGAAGAAATTAAGATCTTTACTGGTGTCTGAGAAGGCTTTGTATCCATTCAGGTATCTCCCAAAATTTCCCAGCTGACTGAAGAATTGATCCCACCATTCATTTTTCTGAATTCAGTCCCATCACAACATAGTCAGGAAATATAAACCTGAATTTTCACTCAGTGCTTTTCCCAAGTCAAGTTTAAAATGTTAACAAAATCTCTATTATCCAGCACTGCTGGGGATCTAATCATGGAGGAATACTAGCCGAGAGCATCCCACTTTCTGCATTTCAAGTTTAATTTTCCAATACGGATGGTGAACTCTTTCCCAAAGCAGGAGCCTCACTCAGATCTTGTTTCTCTTATCAGTCAGCTGTATTTGATGGCCTTCAGCTTATTGCATAAGATGTGTGAATTATGTCTTCAATTTGGTCTTTGTGGCTTGGTAGTACTGTGCATTATAGCCTAAAACACACAATAACATTGATTCTCTCTTTGATTCCTCAGTATTTTATATCATGTAATCTGGATGCCTAGAAAATAGCCATCATCACAGATAAATAATAAACACATGCATCTGGAATATAAAGCAGCACCTGGATATAGGAAGTATTTTGACCAGAAGAAAACCATCCAGCCATTCTCTGTTGGAATCTGCTGAACTATTTCGGTTCAAGGTACCCAACTCCAACCCTTTTTCTCCAAGTTACAGTATCAGGATTTATTTTCAGTCAGTCTATTCACTGCTTTGTATGTTCCCCACAGAAATCTCTTTGGAAGGAGATTTCTCTCTGTATATAGTTCTTTAAGCATGACTGCTTATCGCAGGTCTCCACAACACACTGCTTCAATTTTATCTTATTGACATACGTTTTTTGAACTACCACTTCAGCCCACTCCATATTCCATCTATTGGCTTCAAAACAGATGATAAATGGTAAAGGAGAAAAGTACTTCAGGGCAAATTCTGTTTTGAGCTACTTTGTAAATGAGCAGTGATTTGATTTCATCGCAATTACTCTGATTTTACACCAGTATAACTATTCTGCTCTTCATTTTCCTCTTCCATCAAGGAGACTTGTATACATTTTGTATTTAGGGATTCTGTCATGCTGAAAAATAAATCTTCCGCACAATTTCTTGCTTGTTTGAATTAATTTGAAATGGAACTTATTAATTTACATTTCATTGGACCATAGCCTTTCTAATTAAAAAATATCTTTGCAACTCCAATTAAACTGTTAATTGATGTTGCTGCCCTCACATTACCAATCTTTTGTACATATAACTAACAAGAAAAAAGACCAGATGATCCACAATTAATAAAAGATAGCAGGTTTTCATTTTCAGACCACTCTTTGCATCCTTTTAGGACAACTATATTATACTGGCTGAGTCCTCCAGGAACATACACATTTTTTGTTTATTAATAATTATATTATCTTTGTGTGCTCTGAAATTAGGATACTTTCTCAAACAAAAGCTGTACAACAGAATATAACAGGCCGCTAGGTCTGCCTCAGAACCTGCAGCTGGAATTCTTTGAAGCCTGCCATACAGCAATGTTTCTCAACCTCTTCCTATACTGAAAGGAGTTCCCAATCTTCCTGAGGGAAAAGAAAACACCCTATCAGTTGCCTTGTGCAGCACTGGCATCACAGTATTCAGTTATAAGCAAGTAAAAATAAATACTGTGTTCCAGATCACTCCTTTTATTTTCACCCATCTTGTTTACGTGTTTGCATGCATGGGAATGTGGTTGTATTTGTACACATCTGGAGCATTGTGTTCAATTCTGGGCTCCCCAGTACAAGAGAGACATGGAGCTGCTGGAGAGAGTCCAGTGCAAGGCTGCAAAGATGATTAGGGGGCTGGAGCATTTCTCTTACGAGGAAAGACTGCGAGCGCTGGGCCTCTTTAGCCTGGAGAAGAGAAGACTGAGGGGGGAATCTTATTAATGTATACAAATGTGTTAAGGGAGGGTGTCAAGAGGATGGGGCCAGACTATTTTCAGTGGTGCCCAGTGACAGGAAGCAATAGGCATAAATTGAAACACAGGAAGTTCCATCTGAATATGAGGAAAACTTTACTATGAGAGTGACAGAGCACTGGAACAAGTTGCCCAGAGAGGTTATGGAGTCTCCTTCTCTGGAGATATTTAAAACCTGCCTGGACACCATCCTGTCTAATATGTTCTAAGTGACCCTGCTCAAGCAGGGGAGTTGGACTAGATGATCTCCAGAGGTCCCTTCCAACTTCAACCATTCTGTGATTCGCAAACATCTCACAGGCTGCTTTTTGATATCTTACAGAAACATAGCTACAGTCAAAAGGCATTTAAACCTGAGTGGTATCACATGGTGAAAGCTTTGGGCAGCTATGACGTATAGACTTCTAACTCCAGAAGTTTCACTGTTGTCATGCCACCACACTGACTTTCTGTTATATATATTTGGGAGGGGAGAAAGGACAGTCAAAGGTAGATGTTGCTTCTTCCAGCAAATCAGAGGGATTTCTCAATCCTACCACCAAATGGTGCTAATCCTGCTTAGTCCCTATTGCTGAGAGAGCTGAAAAGGAATAGCCCCATGGGACCAGAAGGATGAGCATAGCAGGATGGGCTGCCTGATACTTGCCATGGTTTACTTTGGTGGAACCCTTCTCTTGATTGGCAGGAGAGCTTTCCTGCCCCAGAACAGGATACAACATACATTGGTCCTCACTCTGCCTTTAGTTTACTTGGGGAATTGCTAGAATGTTATAATCAGGCATTTAGCAAAGTCCTCCTTGTTCTCTTCTGGAGTCTGGTAAGTCTCTGTCTAGGAGGGCCAAGAGGTAATGAGCTATAGTTAGATCGCTATAACTCATACCTAATTTAGGTTCATCAGCAGGATCTAGTCATGAAAACAGAACTGTAAGAACTGTACAGCCCATGGAGAGAAGTCATACTGTTATTTAAATTATACATTTCTAATAGGTAATCAGATTCCCAGTAGCCTCTTGAGAGAAAGATTAACACATTCCAGATCTAAAGTGGCAGCCTGACTTCAGATCCAACTGTGAGAGCTTTCTCCGTCTGACAAGTCAAATGGGGAAAATCTGCTGCCTGTGCTCTACCTTCCCTGTCGGAAAACAGCAGTAACACCCAACAAGGGAAATCTCCTCTTGCATGGCTATCAGCCTAATGAGGAGGCCCAGGGCTCCTACCTCAAAGCGCAAGGGAACAGAGAACACTGCCAGAAACTGGCTCCTTCTTGCACAGGAGAGAAGGCACAAACTCTGTCAGAGTCTTTGATGTACAGGAGTCACAGGGACACTCAAATAATCCTTCCTCTTAACAAGAGCAATGGAAAAACATGGTTTGAGAAAACTGGGAATGCAGGGAAGATCAAGAAGGAGGTGGACAGTGCCTATGGGGCATAAAAGAAAGTCCTACACGGTGAACAACCAAAAACGATCCATACTACCAAGACTTCTTTAATTGCATATATGTTTGTAAATATATGTAAAGTTTATAGAATGTTAAAATGCCTTCAGAATACAGACTGTAGCTGTGCAGCAGGATGTGTACAGACAGCTCAGTATCCTGCTGGGAAACTGTCTGAAGGGACTGAAGCAAAGGCAATGTCATTGCAGTTCCCACTGCAGGGCTCAAAGAAGGCTATGCTCTCTCATCCTGGCTTTGCCTCTTGGCCTCTCCAATCTTGTGGATCTAGTTCCGTAATTTTAAAAGAAGGATATTTAATTATAGCTGGATATTTTAAGTTCAGGAGGGAGGAAGGAGGGAAGAAGTAAACAGTTTTAAAGATAAAACAATGCCCTTTTGTTTATTTTTTCTTTTATATGGGAACTCTACTGCCTTAATTTTATTTATTCTTACTCTAATGTAATGTGATCTTTGTGTTTAAAACAAGCAAAAAAAATTGTATGTACTGCCAAATACTGAGAAAATAGAAAAGACTGAAAGGTCTTTTCACAATACTGTCGCAGATAGGATAGTTGCCCAGGACTCAGAAATCCTGTGTTTTGTGTCTGCGCATACCACTGTTTTGCCGTGGGGACACATGGAAATAGCAATGTTGGCATATTTTGAGAAACTGGTTGGAGACTCATGGATGAAAAGCAGATAAGATCAGGTAAATAATTAAACAAGAGTCCAGCGTTTTTCTTGTTACTCTTCCAGTCCCCTAGTTCCAACATTGGTATGATTTGACATTAGGCTAATAGGATTATTCACTCTAAATCCCTAGTTGTACAGAATAAATCAACAGCTGCAAGCCATATGATAAAACCATGTTCCCTCTCACTAGTGTTACCCTTGAGACAGCCAGACAAACATTTCTGGTTGGAGCTCCATTGCATGCAATCCCTTCCCTGGAGGCTGGATTGCCTTCAGTCAGTTAAGACCAGTAATTACTAGCATACAGTTTTCAGACAGCCTTCTGTGAGACCTCCCAGCGTTGCTCATGCCATGGGAAATGAAGGCATTAAAACAGAGATAGAAAGGGAAAAACACTGTGTCTATAGTGTGCTGTGGGTTGGCGTTCACGACCACGAGCTTAGGAAGTGCGGGCTGCAAAGGGCAAATAACGAGCATTCTGCACGAAAAGCCTTCCCATTTGGTGTCACGGTGTAGAGCACATTGTGCTGCTCCACAGTGTCAGGCCCAAAACGTCTATCCTTTACATGAGCATGTGCAGAAAAAAATGCAGTGGGGATGGAGATTTCCTCTCAGTAGAGAATGAAGTTCAGATTCAACATTTTAATTTCAAAACCTGTCACTAAATTTGCTGTCACCAGGAAATATATACCAGGTAACACGGCTAACACGGTACCAGCCTCAACATGAAATTACCCAGGAAAGTCAACTGCCTTTTTCCATTCTTTTTTTTTCTAATGAAATCATTGCGAATAATTGGCTGTAAGAAACCTCGTTTAATCATTTCAATAGCACCCTACAATGTAAGTTTTCTCTGCCGAAAGCCACAGAATGATTTGTGGGTTTTGCAGCTGGTTAATGAATAGCATGACCTGACGTTATATAACTTTCAAAGTGGTAAAAATGGTTTTCTTCAGTAAAAACCTGTTGCATCAGGGAGTTATAGGGTGGAATCATAACAGACACTATTTTGTAGGCCTTATTACAGAGTTGTTATTGTAATTTATTTTGTATGAATATATTTTATTGTATGAAACTATATATTAAATATCTGGATGTCTTTATTCCATTTTGTTCTTACCTCTCCCATAGATGTGCCAGAAGCATATATGTATTTAAGCTAATAAACAGTAAGGAATATTCATCACCTTCATTCCTTTAACAAAAACTGGACATCAGCCTTTTCTAATAAAACTACAATATAAATGTGATTAAGTCTCAAGATATAAAATGATGGAGGTAGCGCAGTAACTCAAGACTGTCATTTGTGATGATATTTGCTCCGTGCTGGATCAGATAAGATGCAGAGAACTTCAAGTCTCAGTATTTAAACTTCCATTTTATCTAAAATTAATTTCCTCTAAACACAATATCAACAACAGCATGGCAATTTCTTCATAGCTGTGAGATTTTTGTTAACTAATCTATAAAATGTCTCTTGCACTGAAAGAGTGAAAATGAGTAGCTCTGAATACTAACAACATAGTAAAGAACCGAAAAAAATCATAGATCGGGCTTTACATAGAGGTGTTATCAGTTGACATCAAAAGCTGGGATGAATTACTGAATAAAAACTATAATTTAAGAGAAAATACACTATACTCACCTTAAAACGTAGCTTCACTAACATAATTTTCAAAGACAATGATAGGATTGTAGATTTGCAGCTAAATTTGGAACATGTAATATTAAACAAGCAACGATGGAAGAGTTGCTTTTCTGAAAAGTGAAAAAAATTCTTGTTTTTCAGATTTCCAGGGACAAACAAGATTTCATTACAGCTAATGAGCTGGCATCTTTTCTTGACAAAACAAAGTTCAGCCAATCTGTGCAAATGTGTAAAAATAATATGCAAGTTAAGCCATGAAATAAAGAGTAGATACATTTGGTCATAATGGAAATACATCTCAAAAAGCTATACTGGACTTTTTTTATACACTCATATAATGGGCATTTCATGTGCACATCTGATAATGCTTTTTCTGACTTTAAAGACTTCTTTAATATATAGTCTATAGGGCTATAACAGACATCTGAATTTGAGAGAGAGTTAAATTTTCAGTTGAAGTTACATTCGTGGTTGTCTTTAATTTTGCCAGTAACAGTTGGTATACCTCCACAATGAAAGCCCATGCATCTGCTCCTTATTTAGATGCTGACAAATAGAGGACAACATCTGAGGTAGCTGTCTAAACTCCCTTTGGAATCAGAAAGGGAGAAACTGGCACTCCTAAGAGGCAACTCATTCAATATTTTAGACTTCAGGAGAAGAATTGCCCCATAAAGGTACCTCTTTGCAAGTAAGAAGAACCTGGACAAAGAACTCAGAGTTCATGTCTATATGACTGATACCTCAAGTTAGAGGGGGTGAATTCCACTATAAACATCTATGTCCAAAATATCTCTAGTTCAGGAGGCTCATGATGAATTCTTAAGGAGAGCATTTGCAGCTGACAAGGAATGCAACAGTGTTTATGTACATATATTTTTCTCCCAGAGAGAGAAAAGTAAGTGGGCCAAAGAGCAGCTATGTGCATTAGACATTTCTTTGTATTGTGCTTCTTCTAACTAATGTTTCATGAAAGTTCTTTCTAGATCTTTAGGAACTACAATCTTCCTTGTGGGCTGAAATAACTGTTTAATAGAGACAAGAAGTATCCGTGTTTCTGAGCAAGTATGTTTTGGCTCAGGCAAACAAAGCAGAGTTCTGGGATGTTGAAAAGAAGCACGTCGTTGCCTTCTGAATCCTGGCAGGTGTCATTCACGGAAAAGCTGAAAGAAATGCTGGGAACCTGCTGGTTTTGACAAGGGGAGGTTTGCAGTGCAGTAAAGGTGTCTCTTGCGTTCAGTTCACAGGAGGTGACAGACAGTGAAGCGCAGCCTAAAGAAGAGAAAGGCTTTCCTTTGGGAACAGCCTTCCAGAAGAGCTTTCATCCATACAACATGGCTCTCCTCTACTCTTTCTGCAGTTCGACTCCACTTCTGTCCCACTGCTGATTATGCTGTGGAACTCCCTTGCCAAAAATAATCACAAAAGAGTCAAGAAGCCAAGCCAAAGGTCTATCTAAGCATGGCTAACATTTACTTGTTCACAAAGTTTGCAAAAACATGCATATTACCAGCAGGGTTCTGACAGCAGAACTTCAGTACCTAAAAAAGAAAATCTACTTTTTTGAACTACAAATAAATACTGGATGTTCTGGTGCTTTATTTAACTGCCAGTGTCTCTGATTTTTCCTTTCACATTTCATAAACCTGTATCTTAAATTTAGAATAAAGTTGACAAATAAATTAGACTGGAGAAAATGGAGGTCCTGCATCTCAGCCTCAACTTTGCCTCACATAGTTTTAGAAATCAGACATCACATAGTGTTTTTCTTGTGTATAAATGTAGGATGGAGGCAGAACTGAACTGACTATAAAGCATCTGTGCAGTCATGTGGCCAGCTCTCACTGCATTGTGATGGTGGAGCTCATGCTATACTAGAAAATGCTTAAAAAAAAAAAAAAAAAAAAAAAAAAAAAAAAAAAGTTATGTTCCCCAGTTTCCACCAGTAAAGCCATCTTTGTGAATTTGTACTGGGATTCAGATTTATCTTCACAACACACTCTTCCAGCAGAGAAAAGCAATGTAGGAAGGCAGTAGGATGTACTGAAGTTGTTGATTTTGAAACAATTTTCCTCAAGTATCTACCAGCATGGCCATTTTACAGATGGATGCACTTACGGAGCTGAACCACCCAAGATCTCATGATGGATGGCAAAAGAGAAGCCAAAAGCCTGAACTCTAATTTCTGCCTGACCATAGATCTCCACAAAATAATAAAAGTACCAAGTTTCTAAGGAGAAAAGGGGCTTTAGAGAAAAGTGTGCCAGCAGCAGGCAGTGTTCCCTCAAGCAGCTGGGCAACTTATGCTCCAAAAGACTGTACAAGCTATTTTAACTTACTACTTAGAAGAGAAAAGTAAGTTTTCTGATAACACTTCTTTGTCATATGGTGACAATTTTCACATGAAGTTTAGAGCTGCACTGCCTCTTGTGAAATTACAGAATGGAAAAGTTTTGACATGCAAAAATCAATTCAGAATATTATCTAGATTTCAGCAGCAAAAATAAAGGGAAAAATAGTGATACTTGCTGAAACATTCCATCTTTTTTGATTATGTATTTGTAATGTTTCATTCCATTAATACTGTGGCCAAAGCATTATTCATGACAACTTTTGCTGCCTCAGAGACAGTAACATAACCAAAATACAGTGCTATACTCTTAATACTGCTTAAGTTTTATAAGCTAGATGCCTATAATATTCATAGAATTATTTTATTTCTTAGATTTCTTAGCCCTTAAAACAATGTCTAACCACTTAACCACTTTTCTCTGAAAATAGGCAGAAAATGTATATTTGCATATTTAGGCAATATGGCTATGTTTATATTTAAAGGCCATTAATGATGATTCTGACTGTCTATTTTTAAGTATTATGAAGAAATTGAATAAAGAAACGAATAGAGTATTTCAGTTTTAATCACATAAGCTAAGAAAAATGTAATATCTCTGTGAAGAACTGTACACAATTTTAGCAATAAAATGGTTCATCGGAAGAATATGAAAGACAAATTATTTATTTCCTTACCTTTCACAGATAGTCTACATCAACTTTAAAGCTGTGTTTCTCTGTCATAGTAGATTATTTATATTAAATATACACATACCTAATTCCAAGAAAAAAAAATGAATTTGGCCTTCCTCTATATGAAGATTAGTATACAATTTCTGCAGAAACATTTGAAGCATCTAAAGAATAGCAGGGATTTTTACTTTTATCCAAAACATTTTGTAACTCTCATATGCAAATACTCAAAATCACTCTGAGAGTGGGAGGGGGGAAATTCCTTCACTGACTGTAATGGTGGATGAAAAACGTATGTGCTTCAGGGAAAAGAAAATATTTGTAATATGAACTAAGGCATCTGAGGACAAGGGCAGAATGGAGCTGAGGCTGTTTGTTGTTGTACATTTCCTAGAAGACAGCATCTATAAACAAATTATGTCTACTAATAACTGAAAATTCAGAACTGGACTGAAAGGCAAAGTTGGAAAGGGTCAAAAAACTCCTCAGTTTTCAGATACACAATTCATCTGATATTTGGTAAATACAATCCATTGTGATTCTTGTGCCAGTGATACATTTTAGAAAATGTAATACTTGCATGGAATTGCCCGCAGTGAATCCAGGGTCCCAAAAAAGCTACAAAATGCTTTTCTTACAGAACACAGACACGCCATTTCAAAGAGAGGTAGAAATACCCCAGAACAAAATGCATTCATTCAAACAACAGTGGTTCATTTCCTAAAAGTGAGATTCTTCTGCCCAAAACGAATATGGAAGTGCCACCGTTACAGAATCATGGCATAATCTCAGTTGGAGACAAATTCTGGAGGTGTCCGGACTAAACAAAATAGACCTCTGCTCCACCCACCAAAGTCCATGCCAGGCTCAACATTAGATCCAACTTCAAGGTCAGACCACACTACTCAGGGCCATGCCTGTTCGAGTGGTGAACTTCCCCAAGGATGGAGATTCCCCTTCCTCTCTGGGCAGCCAGCTCTAACATGTGATCATTTGACATTGCTTATGTGGAGTTGTGTCTGTGTACCCTTCTCAGGTAAAGAGAAAATACAATGTTTCTGAAAGAGTGAAGCAGGATCATAGTTATAAACACAAGCAAGGAGAAGCAGAGTTGCTAGGAAATCTTGGCAGGCATCTGTAGGAAGATGAATTACCAGCTGTGGCTTACCTTGGCGATGAAGGTCTCCAGCTTTATTTGGTCCTTTGCTCTTCCCCAGAGTGCTATATGTTCCAGGTATATCCATGTTAGGACACCTGGGAAAATAAGACATCTTTCAGATGATCAAATTGAACACTTAATGATGGGTTTGGTGGGCAGTAACTTTCTTCTACTTAATGTAAGACTTACATGTAAATTAGAAAATTGCCTAGTAGAAGAAAATGCAAATATAGCTTATTCAGCTGATGTTTACAAATAATTTCACATTATATATCCTATTCAGTCCTTGAAGGCTACCCTTAAACAAAGAGAGCACTCTCCGCAGTATCTCTAAACTAGCAGGTGCTTCCAGTTCAAGTTACGTAAGAGCATGCACCATCTTATGCCAATCTTTCCTGAAAACCATCAAAGCTAATCCCAAAACAAAATGGGAAGAGTTATAAAGCCAAGCCAAATAAAAAAAAATTCTATCAGAAGAGCAGGTAGAGAAATCATTACAGACAGCAGCAAGATTATTTTAATACAAGTTACATATTTGGCTTTGTTGGAGGACAGGGAAGTGGAGTAACTGGTGTACAAATTAAGTATATTTATTTTAAAAATGAATCAAAAAAACATTTTCAAACAGGCTACAGGTAAGAGGAAGGTTATCTGAGATAGCTGAGACAAAAGCACTGGGATCATTCAAGAATTCCATTAAATCTCATTAATTTAAGACTGTGAACAAATATATCAGGAAGAATGTAGATTTTGGCTGCTTTCCCAGTTATTTTCTTAGGGGCTTTCCTCTACAGCAGTATTTGTGTATTTCTTCTATCGGATGAACTTTTTCAAAGTCAAGCTTTCTGGTGACCCCGTGCTGTAATATTTACTATAAAAGAAAGAATAAGCTCATGTGCAACTGATAAAAATGATAAAACTGCTGAATTTATTTTTGTGCTTGATTCCAGAGGTTAATAAAAAATACTTAACCTTGAGGGAGATGGTGGGAGGATGGAGGAGGACGAGATATTTTTCTGCTTTAGAGTGAAATACAATTTATGGTGCCTTCCTCTTCCAGTGCCAATTACCTCTTATTCCTCCCTTTGAGGGTTACCTCTCACTGATTGAGAAACACCTTCAGTGGTAATTTTGTTAATATGTAAACCTCATTTGGGTATAGATCATATATACTCAAACTCCAGCCCAGCCAAGTTCATATTTTATCCAGTAACTCCTGAACAGAGCTCAACAGACTGCAGCTGAACATCACTTGGTAATTAACAACTTTTTAAGATTAAAAAAAAAAAAATCTCTCAGATGCTGTTTCAGTCTCTTATTACTCTCACTGATAACAGTATTTGCATTTCTTCATTTTCTGATCCTTTATTTATTACGCAACTGTGCATAGGAAAAACATTTTATTTGAGCCAAAAGTTACACAAGTCATTCTGGAAATGGCAAAATTATATCTCAAATTTCTGTCTCATTGTACAAAGTGAATCATGGGCTGTAAGCCTTCAGTTATCTTCTACTTTCAAGATCATACTTACTATCTGAAGGAATAATCCAAGAAGTAGCAAGCACAAATGCTTAGTTCTAAAAATATTTTTTAATAAAATATGAACTGATAAAATTCTCCTGTTTTTCTAGAACTCTCTTTTCTCTTCCAGGACTTAATTTATACCCTGAAGCATGAGGGTTAACCAGACTTTGTTTAATTTGTTTTTAGTATGATATCATTATTCACATCAAATACATTAATAACTCAAAACTTTGGGTGTTGTATCTGATAATACTAAAATTCCGAGGCAGCTGTAGGGGCTATGGGGAATAAAATAACCATCAACTCCAAACCTTTTGCATTAGATAACTAGAATAGTATGTGCACAATATGCTTCCTTTGTCAAAAATCATGACGTGATGATCTTGTTTTCAATTCACTGCCGACCCAGATGTGAGCACACAATAAAGGATGATACGGAAAACTCTTTATGCTCCCTCTTATGAGCTCAGCTTTCTATCTGTTAGTGATGCCATCCCATGGGTAATGAAGATAAGAACATCAACAGACATCCTGAAATTTCCAGAATTCAGCTGCTTACTGGACAGTTTCTCATTTTCTTTTTTACTAGCTTATAAAAAGTAGCAGTACTCCTCAACTGGCTGTCTAATTAAGATCCATTGAGCTTCAAGTTTTAATTAAAAATAATTAGTTGTTTTTCTTAGACTGATTTTGAAGAAAACTTTTGGATGGGCAACATAAGAAGCTATGTGTATAAGATACATCAGAAACATAGTCGAGATTTGCATCTTTCAGCAATCAGATATACCCATTTCTCTTAACACACGCCTAGCAAAATTTCTATGATATGTCCAACAACAGCAATGCAGTACAGTGACCTGAGAGGACAAAATAGATGGAGCTTCTCCTTGGAATACTTGTTATTAGAAATGGACATAATGAGGCGACAAAGAAGGTTTCCATGGCACCTGCTGTAACCACTTTGAATCTGTGCAAGTTGGTAAAAGCCACAATAAATATTTCATAATGCTTAACTTGCATTACATTTTCACGGAAAGTGGTTGTATTTGGATATCTTCCCTTGCTGTTCTGTAAACAGTTCAAGGTACAATCAGATTAACTTTATAGGGTATAAGCAATTCAGCTTGTGCTCACACAGCAACTTTTTTGCCTTCAAAATGTATGTTCTCCCTCTGTCCCAGTGATTGTTTTAGGGCTGCACTCTGGAGTATCTTCATAGTGTTTCTTTGCCAAGAAGCACAAATCCTTACTAAAAGTTCATTTATTTTTCTACCTTTGATCTACTCCCATAGGACATTTTTCTGTGCTTGCTCTGTGCTCCTGATAGGAAAATTACTTGGTTGTATCCAGTGCATGGTGGAACAACGAAGCTGGGCCAGTACAGACTCTGCACACTGGCAATCCTGCTGAGCTAGTCAGTATATTTAAAGAGGGCATTTTGATCAATATTGTATTTTATGGGTGGTTAGGAAACAAAAGAAAACAGGTGAAATTGGTCTGGGATTTAATTTGTGTCAGCATCCAATATCTAAATACAGAGTATTTCTATCATCAGGCCAAGCGCTTGAGTTTGGGTGAGGCTAACATTTCACAGAAGAAACTGATTTTTGTCCAGTGTCCTCATGGGCCCTAATAGAAACAAGTCTGTGACTCCAGGCAGGAGAGAAACAGCTTTTCAAGAAAAGGAAACAGGAATGCATCAGACTGTCCTTTCACACTGCTAACAAATGGCAAGCGTAGCTCAGTGCATCATTTGTACCTTTCAAGATCATGGGATCTTCCAAGCTAATAGCTGACATTTGGAGATGGCACTCTGAAATGGCTTAGAAATACAGGAACACTAGTGTTGGAGGTCACCGTTTTCATTATGTGGGAAAATTCACTAGGGAGCTCTGCACACAGAACTGGGAAAACTGTATTTACTAGTTCCCTTGTAAATGTCCAATAACAGGGTACTTATCTGCATGCGGAAGCATGTTTAGCACAAGCAGTTCATAACTATCTGATTAAGGACCATGCTTCTGACTCACTGTAACATTTAGCTGCAAAGTAAAAACTGGTGCATGAGTAGAGTCAAATTTTTCAACTTTTTCACAATAGGCATTTTCTGCTGTTGCTTTTTAATTTGAAGTCCACTTATACAGAGCACAGCTTGCCATAAATCCCCTAAAGGGCCTTCCAGTTTTCTGCAGTCTACTGCATGTTACCTAAAATTTGCAAGTTCTTCTGTGACTATAGCAGAAGATGTACTCAGGGCTTCAAAAGAACAAAGTTAACTCTAATGGCAGCAAACACCTTCCCTGTCACCAGCAGATGACCGAGATCCAAACATTCAAAAACCTCTCTGAAAGAATGAAAAAAGCTGGATGTTTTCTCAAGTGCCTCACTTAAGTATTTGCTGCTCATGACACTAAATATTTATGATTTTGAAAGATTTTGTGGAAAATAACAGTTGTTTGCCCAAGCAAGTTTCCATATCAACTGCTTGCATCACCAAAACGCTTCCTGTTCTATCTTTCAGTCGCTCACTAGACCAAAGAGATCTTTGTCATAAATCACCGAATGCTTTACCAACATGCTTCCAGTAATAATTGAACATGACTTGACCAGCAGTTTGTGCTCTCTAAAGATACAAGACATACTGAAGAGGTGTTGGAAGAAACTGGTGAACAAGCCAGCAGAAGTGTTTGATGTTTAAGGTTTGCAAGTTGTCAGTGAGCAGCTGCTCTATCAGCCCCAGAAGGGCTTACCTAGCCGGGGAGGGCGAGCGTGTGGCCGCAGCTGGCCTGCGGTTATGCCCTTCCTCAAGTTCCTTGTCATGCTGCTCCAGCAGAGTTGTCTGAAGACAGTGGAAAAAAAAAACATGATCCAGAAATATTTAACCCTCTTTTGACTCTTCAATTTATTTTAATTGCAGACAATTTTTTAGGAGCAAAAAACCCATTATCTAACTTTTTTAAGCAGTAAAAAGATGTGCTGGGATTAGTAAAGAAGCTAATTTTAAAAATGTATTATTAACAGTATAAATTTAAATACCCAGTACACCAGACTCAGACTGGAAAACACATTCAGTAGCATAAGAATTAGAAATTAAAAGATCTATTAATTTTCCATGAAATCAAGAAATGTAACGCTTAGCAGTGGTGCTGTTTCATTTTCAAGGTTGTCTCTTGCATCTTTTGAAATATAATTTATTTGCATTAGTGTAGTCAGTTCTAAGGCTACACACATTTTTTTAACTAAACTCTATTAGTAATTTATGATTATGAAAAGACATCTGAAGTTTCCAAAACTATCTCAATGACAGTGATGCCTAATAAGATAGTCTTAATGGAAAAAAAGTTTCTAGCCTTACAAATACAGCTACTTTGCAAAAATTAGATTGTAAATATGGACATATTTTTAAATTAAACTATGGTTTAAAGCAAATGTTAATAAATTGCAGTAATATTTTCTCTTCAGTCATTTTGGTTAACAGTACAAGTACATAGTTATAGCTAAGGCTGATTTGGCTCTAGCATATGAAATCCTCAGGAGTGTTTAACTTTATGAAGTCATTGCATTTGGACTGATTTTTTTTCTGCAAATTTTCCACAAAATTTTTTAAGCCTTTATTAGAGTTGTGCATTTTAACAGACTTGCATTTTCTGATAGACAATATTACTTTTTCCTATCTACTTATTCTAACTTCTCATTTATTCTTCCACTTACTTCACAAAAATAAAGTAATAATTCCCCTGAACTACAACAGCTTTACATCAAAGATTTTACCAGCGTAAGAGTCTATGAATCACCTGTAAAGAGTTGGGCACAGAAACTCAAAACCTTGGCTAGGATTTTGTTACAGTCCAAATCTCAAGGAAGCCCCCTCTCTCCCCATTTGTAAGGCAGCTGATGATGAAATTCCTGGAGCAGCTTCTGCCAAAGGAGCACTTGCATGGACTAGGGGCCCTCTGCCTGGAAAAGCTGCAGGGACACGCTACAAAGATGTAGGAATCATGAGCGGCACAGAGAGAGCAAAGGGGGAACAACTACCCTCTGGATCTTCTGAAAAAGGAACGAGGGAGCATCTGGTAAAACCAACATACATGGCAGATTCAAAACAACTACATTTCTCCACATTGCGAGTGGAATTTTTTGCACCATGGGTGGCTACAGATGCTAAAAGTTTGCACTGGTTTAAAAGTAACTGAAAAAACTTCTGGGAGAAAAACTGTTAAAGACACATCAGCTGTAAACCCAATGCATCTGTGACCTTTCTCATTGCTGTTCCCCATTAATGAACCCTAAGCAAATTAGATACAAACTTCACTTCCCCCCCCCCCCTTTACCTTAGTTGGGCTTACACAGTAAGCCCAACACTTCACAGGAGAGCACATTATGCACCTTTCCAACGAAAGAGCCTGAGGCTGATGCCAGGGCCAAGACAGGCTGCTGTGTAATTGGACAGGGAATCGCATCCCTTCTTTCTCTTTAGGAGACATAGGATAGAGGAAATCAAATTTGTTCCAAGAATCCAGACTAATCCTCCTCTAAACAAGATCCTAACCAGTGTTGCCTCTCCATCAGACAAAACAGAAAGGATCGCCACAAAAATCTACGACCAGAAATGCTGGTTATGGAGAACTGGCTTTCAATTGCTGGATTGCACCCCAGGAGAAAGAGGCACAAGCAAATTTGGCAGACAGAGCAGAAGTGTTTGGTAAGCCAAAAGTTAAGAAGTGCGAGTGAAGTGGGGATGGAATTAAAACTCAATAGGCAGGAAAGTAGAATTCACGCATAATCTGGAAACTGTAATCAGGGAACTTGCTTTATAAAAGCCACAGGTAGCAAATGATAGCTATAAATTTATTTGCAACCCTTGTAAGCTTTAAAAAAGGTGAATAATTATCTAACATATTTAGAAGATGAACCAAGATGAACCATTTCCTTCTGAACCCTTTCAGTCCTTAATTTCATCTCTTTCTGGTAGCCACTGATCCCTATAACCTAACTGAATCCTTTCTGAAGCAAGAGAAGTCCATTCTTATAGGACTGCACCTTTCATAGCACCGTGGGGGCCAGAATTAAGGGTCGATGCATTTGTAATATCTGCAGCTATAAAAGGAAACACTGCCAAGGTTTCAAATTTGTTGTCACCACCCTCTCAGGGAAGTTTTGCAACATGTCTGCATCAGTGGTAGATCTACAAAATGTACCAGCATATTTGGCACATTAGAATGCAGTCTGACCTGGACAGGTCCCCCGTGTGGTTCAAGATCTACTTAATGCCCTGCACTCTACCTCTGCTGCAGTGGAACTGTACGTAATGTTAATAGTAGCACTATGCCACGTGAAGAAGTAGCAAGTGAGGAAGCTTTTCCATATTTGAAATAACATTTGGGTTTCTTTACAGCATTTGGAAGACATATATTTTTTAGTCACTGGAATGAAGTAGAGGGCAGCGCCAGCGCAGCTGGCCCATCCAACGTCGCTCTGAGCAGCCAGGGTCAGGCTGAGACACACAGGACCCAGTATGACACAATTGCTGCACAATTCCTAGAAAAACATTTTAAGAACCTTTTCTTCTTCTGTGTCAATAAGGTACCATCTCCAGCAAGTTCAATGCTTGCTAAGGGGTAAAGAATGAAAATGGCAGAATGGTAGTTTTCTGACATTATTTCTTTGTGTTAACTGTTACCATGAGTCATGAACCATCTACCATGCAGTGTTGTATTTTTTCCCCTCAACAGAAGAGGGGCAGTATTATTTTCCAAAACATTGCCTAACCAAGGAGTTCCTGGAAAAAACTTGGGGCCCATATGGCTGCCAAACCAAAGTTGTGCACACACTTCTTTGCATAATGTTAATTTTTAAACAAATATATTCCAAACATATTGAGCATATTTAATTTTCCTTCCAGAATATGCCTTCTGTCATAGTTCAGATGAACTTGCTTAGTGGGATGAACTTCTCCCAGAACAATTTTTAATCAAATTGCCGACGTACTTCTGAAAGCATGTTTGGAATATGTGGTTCATTGTGCTGGCACTCTTTCCGAAAGTCCTACCTGCCCTGCGTGGGGACAGCCCCTCGCCCTCTGCGTAACACGCAGAAGGCTTCAGCACGAGGGTCAGGTTCAGCTCCAGGTGGCTTCCCAAACTGCATGCAAAGCACGATGGGGTTCAGCCTCCTGCCAACAACACTAACACTTGTGATTCTCCCTCAGAGACATCTCTAAGGTCCTTATGGTCAGCAGAAAAAGCAGCCATGAGCAGCACCCAATTGTTTTCACTTGGGGGGTATTAATTTTTATCTCAAAAGCAATTTGACTGCATAAGAAAACAATTCAACATAAGCATGCTGCTTTAGGACAAGAGGCTCTCACGTTTACGAGACAGTTACCAATTACTGTTTACTGACTATACAGTTTCCTCTTAAAAGCAGATTCATTTTTAAAAAAATTTGTGCATTCATACACAGTATAAAAAGTTTACAGACAATATTAAATTAGTTGTTTATCCATGACCCAGTACCAGCAAAGATAATGGGTTAATTATACAACTATGGAAATTTTAATAGCTGGATTTCCTGATAAACTTCTGCTATCTTGGATGACTTCACACTCTCCATATCTAATGCTTGCCCAATATGAAATTTTAATGACATATCTGTTTACATGTTATAATCTTGTGGAAAATGTGCATTTTCTCCCTTTTTGGGGGGGAGGGATGGGGGTCATATGGGGAAGGGATTTGTTATTTCCTGATAGAATGAGAAAAGAGGAAAGGCAGAAAGGCCTATTAGCATCTATCATTTTTGTTTCTCTGTCGAGCATTTAAAAATCATGGATTATTAAAACTTGATGTTTGCCAGGTCTTGCTCATGTGCCTAGTAGATCAGATGTCTCTTTGCTCTCTTCCAGGCCCTTGAATCTGCTGTCGTAACATCTCAGTAAGTTTCTATTCCAAGCAGGCTCAAAGCACTACAAGAATATATTTTCCCTATAATAATTTATGTCCTGAGAAGAGCTTGTACCTTAGAAGCACAAACAGGAGAACATAGGAAGGCGACAAAAAGAATTAAAAAAAAAAAAAAAAAAATCAATGCACAATTTCCAGAAATCCACTTCTTTATCAAAATTATTGTCCCTATACCATCACTAATCTTCCAGACAGCCCTTCCCATAGGTTTGAGGGCTGAAAAGGAACTTTTCATTTGACGGCCACACAGTGGTGTGCTAACCAGACAGATGTGCGTCACCCTCCGACTAAAAGCGTGCACACACCGGGGACCCGTTCGGCTACACGTTACAACGTATCTCCGGACTGAGCCACCATTCAGCACGCCTGCCCTGGTACCGCGTGGGTTTTGAGCTGCCACGTACCCGCGCGGCCGGCGCCGAGGCTCCCGCGCGCGGCCCGGGCCCGGCCCCGGCCCCTCGCCCGCACCCTGCCACCTCACGCCGCGGCCTGGGCCGTCGCCCGCTCGGCAGCACGCTGGCGCTCCGACAGCTGACTCCACAGCTCGCCCACCTCCTCGTCCCGCCTCCTTGCTGCTCTGGCCCCGTGGTGTTCAAAAGGCAACCAAAAATAATACAGTTGGGCTCTGGGTGTTGTCGGCACAACCAGTTCTCGGCTTCCTTGGAATAACGATGCATGTGTCTGCCCTGCGCTGCCAAATCTAGTTACCTTCTGGCAAGTTGCACCCTACCTCCTTCAGGCCCCAGCTCCTAGAGCCGTGCGATCGCACGAGACAGCCAGCACCAGTTCAAAACGAAAACAGAAGCAACCTTCCAGACCTCATGTTTGTGGCAAGAGGTTTGAAAGGCGCACACCCTAAGGCAAGAAAGCTTCTTCTTGTTTCTTCAGGACTTTTAAATTCATTTCATAAATTTTCTGGGCTCTGAGCTTACAATTTTCAGTGCGCAGATTTGGCATTGCTAATGTAAATACTCTAATTAGCACAAGGCGTCCCTTGGTTTTGGAAGCTGCTAAGTCACTTAGTTATGAAAAATATTTCTCAGTGCAGAAGAGCCTTCATATATTAAAGCACTGCATGTTGTATCAGTATTGTAGGCTCTCAAAAGTAACATATTCCACCTTGTAAATTTTCAGTTCAAGCCACTCTATTATTAAGCTAAAATAAAGTGAAGTAGGATCACGCTTACAGTTCCAGTGCAGGTAAATGCTAGAAATCTGTTTTAAACACTGGTTCATTGTTGGGATTTTTGTTTTTTGGTTTTTCATTTTGCTTGTTGTAGACCACTAATAAGGAAAGAAATTCCAATTCACATTACCATATAATTGTAATTTTGAAATATGAACTGTTTTTTTAATTATAGACTAAGCTGAAATAATTGAACTCATTTCACTTAGGCTGGCCTTTTCAAACTGAAAAAGAGTGTTTTTCTACTTTATCTCCTCTGCAGGGCAAGAGGAGATAAGACTTCTGCAGTTATCTAGCAAAAAGCAGCTGTTTAATGATGCTCTCCTCTTCTGCCTGTTAGCTGATATCATAAAAGTGAAGCCTTTGAGAGAAATCTTTCCTCTCATTTTATACTCCACATTATCTTACATCTACCAATATTGTCCTTTCTGGAATTATCCTCAAAAAAATGCATAATTATTCATATCAAAATTTCAAGGCTAGGTTTTGATGCTGGGAACATAATTTATATATGCATTTGAGGGGAAAAAAAAATCAGTACTGTATGCACATAGGTATCAAGAAATTTCCCTCCAGTCTGTGAGCACTACGCTGCTTGGGACTCCACCAGCTTCCCCAGTCGAATCTGTTGTGTGACACCTGATCAATCAGTTCCTTTCCACGTAGTCACCATTCCTGTAATGATTAGCTCTAAACTTCTATCTGCACACTGAGCACTGTCATTGCATAGAGCCTGCCTAATCAGGGAGGCTGAACCATAAATCCTAATGGTGAGTAAGATCCTACTAAGATGCATTTGAATGACAAAAAAAAATTACTTTTCTGCTGTGATCTGCCTGTTAATTACATACTTCTGAAATCATAGAAGCCCAAAGCAGTTAACCACAGCTTGTGAGTTACCACCTCAAACAGTCTGAGGTGACAGCTGGGAGCACACTGAAGACACTGAATAACTTCATTTGTCCCTTGTAACTTCACACAGTGCCTAAGACATACACCGCCTTGCTATGCACAGCGTATCCTGGTCATCCCAATTTAAAAAAAAATCAAAGTGGCTGCTGCAACATGACTGACAAAAGGAAACAGATATGGTTAAAATGAGCCCACAGATTTATACTTCAGAAGACTGATTTATCTATTTAACATCTGTTATCTCAAGTTAGACTCCTAGTTCACTGACTAGGCACTCTCTATAGGCAGTGAGGAGACAAACAGCAAAGCGCAACTCAACTTCCACAGGCCAGGATGGGGTTGCTACCTCATTCCAGTGCTTGGTCCCTGGGTGCAGCTCCTCTGTGTGACCACTCAAAAAAGCTCTTGCATGTGGACTTGCATGTGGCTGACTTCAGCCACACGAAGCAGTCACTCTAACTTCAGGTTGACTCTTTACTTATCAATTAAATATTTATATACTATTTTTGTGGTCATGTAAAATTTCTTACACAAAATAAATTAAAAGTGATTTTAGAAACGAGAATCTCATCCACTGCAGTTGTGAGAACAAGCTGGGTTCAGTATATCATCTCTGCTGTATGCCAATGGCAGTAAAATATTCCATTCATTTCTAAGTCTTCCGCCCTAATGCGCCCTCCCTTCTTCCCCATGTCCAGCTGTCACTCTGTTCAAATGACACTGTTGTTATTCTATTTGTCAAGGTTTTTGAACAGCAATACCAAAAAAGGTATTCAGTTTGGAAAATATGTGTTCTTGGAACTGCCTATAATTGGTGACCTCATGACTTTATATTTAAACTCTGAAACTTAAGAATTTATCTGAAGGAATAGTAAGATTTCATGCACATTTTGTTAATCATGCTCACTTAGAGTGGCTTGAGGAGACTGCTTTTTTTTGCTCCTTTTTTCTTAGAATTTGCTTCTCAGTAATTGACAGCAGTGGCCAGTGTTAAAGATAGTGGACCCACTCCCACATGCTTCCTGGCTGAGGATCTCACCTGAGCCTTGCGCTAGCTAGTCAGTCCCACCTCAGAGCAGCTCTCTCCACATGCTTCAGTCACCTCTCGCAGTTCCTAACTCCATCCCTCTCCTCTTTCACTGTCCTTTTTGGGGCTTGTCATTCACCATACTATTGGGATGCAGTCCAGGACCACAAAATAAATCTGTAACAGAAACACAGCTGACTTCTCCATGAGGAAAGTCATAACAGGCTAGATCAAAGGTCCGTCACACTCTCTGACAACAGCCAGTAGCAGAGGCCTAAGAAAGGAACGCTAGTACCAGAATGGAATATTAGTACCAGGAGGAGCAAAGCACTAGTGGCAAAGCTTTTAGTTCACGCATGCAGCTACACATGTTCTTACTCCAAAGCATTCCACAATAGAATTGAGATCATAAACAAATTATGACAAGGTGACTTTCCATTACATCATGAACATCATGGTCAAGTAAAAATTGCTTCAGAAATATAGCCCTCATTCCCCAAACCACATTTACTTATAGATTGCACAGACCAAATCTCAAGATGTTTACAGAGATGCAACAAGAGCCAGCTGCCAGTGACTGAAGCCATTGTGTGTGTTTTGGGAGAAAAAGAGGCAGGATAGGCCACGCTGCCACTGCTGCTGTCCCAGCTGCAGGCATTTGCACAGCAGAGGGGCTCTGTCCACACACCTGCCCAAGGAAAAGAGAGGCAAGAGAGCAGAAGCTGAACAGTGCTCCCTTCTCTTAGAGATTCCCCCGTCTACAGACGACTGGGGAAAGCAACAGGCAAAATCACCTTTGTTACAACCTGCTGCAAAGAGGGAACAGCAGAGTTTGTGTAAAATCTCCACCTCCTCGCAGTCTGACTTTTTGTGCATGACTGTAGCCCCAAGGAAAGCTGTAATTACTTGCTTCAGCGTGCACACCTAAGAGGAGGAGCAGATTTTTCACTTTAGCCTTTACTTAAACTGAGGGTTGGGGGCGGATTTTTTGTCTCATTAACATTGCATGGAATAAATACATGTCATTGTGCCCACATGTGCCATGCTGTACGGATTACACCTCAGGATGAAGTAGCTTCTAGTAATCACTGAAATATGTGGTTTTAGCTTTCAATAGTTAATAGCCTCTTGTGTTCCCTGACTAGGTTGATGTAGCAGATGTTTTAATAAATTTTTATAATGGGCTCCCTTAAAAAGCTGGCTACTTATAGACCATCTGTACAGAGGCACACTTTTTAAAAATTGCTTCGTCTCTTTTGTTCCTGGCTCGCAGTCTTGCATTTTTGAACTTGTAATTTCATTTCCAGTTCCTTATTTATATATTCAGTATTTCAGTACACGGTCCTTGAACTATGCTTTGCATTTGATGAACATTTCTTTTGGTAAAAACAGAGTACAGCAAGCCAAGCAGCCGCTATCAGCTGAGCTAATTCTTGTAGTTGGAAGCAGAGTTGCTCTTATTAGTGCAATTAACTTTCGTAGCTTTAAAGAACATGCACTATTGCTGATCTACAATATACCGCTAGTGATTAAATCCCAAAAAATTCATTTCATCAAGACATTTTGTTCTATCCTAGGTCTCTTGGGATGATCACATGGTCATTCAAAAATTGTTGATATGCACTATTCTGTCATTAAAGAGAGCTGAGAAACCTCCTAATAGAGAGACATGAATTATTTCTTTTGAATCAGACATTCTAAAAATATCTGAGGAGAAAACAACAGTGTCTTAAAAGCCAAAAAAAGTAAGTGAACAAGAGAAAAACCTAGTTAAGGAGCAAAAATAAAATCAAATAAAATCCTCCAAATAATCAAAAAACAAACAAAAGCAGAAAAAAAGTTGTGAAGTGTCACTGGGACAGTCACACGGGATGATGAAGCCAGTGGTACATAATAATGTGGGAAGGATAGTATTTTCAGCAGGCTGTAGAGTGGCTGGCAGGGAAGAGAAATCTTGTTGTGGAGATGGTATCTCCATGGTATCCATCGTGGGTACAGAGGCACCATTTAAAGCCAACTCCCTCCATCTATTGGCTATAACCTACAAACCTTGTAAGTACTGGGTGTGCAATGAATATTCAGACCTTCCTTTTTAAAGGATCAAGTAGGTTAGATTTTCCCTGACATTGCTGGACATGTCTGTAGTGCTTCTCTGAATCATATTCATTCTATCAATGGAAGACTGATTACCTGAAAAGTAAGACAGAGCCCATTAATAGGCACCTCTGTGTATTGACTACATTGATTAGAAGGTGTTCCAAGTCTCACCTGAATGCTAAATATAAAAGAAGCAGGAAAGATGAACCCGTCAAAATCTGTAGAAGCTTTAGTGAGAGGCAAATTAACTATTGGTTCTTGAGAAGTGATATTCTTGGATATTTGCAAAATAAAGAATTCTTCTCCAAAGCTGTATACTTTCTGTGAAAAATGTGATTTTTATTGTCATTGAAAAACTGCCTGAAAAGCAAATCATTTTCTGATGAAAGCTAATTTTGTCAAACAAAAGGCAGTAACTTTCATCAGGTTCATCACCGGGGTCCCACTGAGGCTCTAATTACGTTGCATAATATTCCCCCTTTCTTCTCAAGGCTTTTCTCCTAGATCTCTCAAGAGCAGTAATTCCCCCCAGGCACTGTCTCCACTCACCCAGGGATGCATCCCAGCTGAGGGCCACAGCCTAGGCAAAATGCTGCCACGATGAGACACTCAAGTTGCCTCTCTCCAAGGTAGCTGCGATAGCTCTTCCAGTTTTACCCTGCCAGCTCTCTGCAGATCAGACTTGTTTCCAGACAAACATCCAAATGTAAAAATTTTTTTAATGACAGTGGTTCACCAAAGACTAGAATCTACCTTAGCACCACGTGTGTGCATATTGTGAGTTGTGTAAATCTGAGTGCTCTCCAGACTCTCTTATTTTCCCTTATCTATTTGTCATCCCATCCTTTCAGGTCTTGCCCTACTTTTTTATTAAAAAAAAAAAAAAAAAAAAAAAAAAAAAAAAAAGTACAGCCCTTGGAACAATGTTTATTTGTTGTTGTTTTGGTTTGGTTTTTTTTTTGTCCCTACTACCCTACTACATGCATTTCCTCAGCACTTCTCTCCAGGTACTCTACTAGAATAATTCGCTTCGTTTCCATGCCTCTCAGATTGTAAGCTTTTTAGAGTAGAGACTCATTTTTTTTTCCTGTGAAAGAACATTCTTACCCTATTTTGTGCAGCATAGATTTGCATGTACATATTGCACATGCAGATTTATAGCACAAAGATACTGAACAATTGTCAATCTTAATTATTACTCATGATATATTTCCTGTTTTATAGTCACAGTACGTTGTTAGTCAATTAATATGTCTTACGAAATTAAATAATACATTGTTTTGGAAATTCCCCTATAGCCAAATGTCAGTCACTGTGGTATGCTTCCTTGGAAGGCGCATGGAACAGAGAACCCAACACAAATATTTCTACGCATTGGTGAGAGGTAAAATAAAAGATCTGGTTGCTGAAACAAGCAAGTAAATTCTCTTCTACCCCAAGCCCTGCCTAAAACTCAAAAAATTTTAAAATCTTACACATGTCAACAGTTATTTATGAAACTGTTTGTTTGTCAGCCACTGCAGTACATTCTGTCCCTTTGCTAAGATACAGTAAATTCATGATGATGAGCAAAATTCTCTTTGGCAGGAATATTTATATTTATCTGAAAAAGAAAATTATCAGCTTGCTTCAATGCTGAGATAGTCTTTCAGTGAGTAGTGGTATGCAATTACACCAAGCTCGCTCCCTGTGCAAGAGCACTAATTTGTGGCGGACAATGTTTGTTCAACAGGAGAATTTCAGTTTGACTGAAGCTAATTTTCTTCCTGAAGAGCTTCACGTTTTTCTTCTGTTAGATTTACAGGGTCTGTGTATGTTTGCCTCATCTGTAGGCAACTGTGTAATATTCTGCTGTGAAGATAGCTGGGCACTAAAAGCAGCCAGCCTGGCCTGCAGCTTCCATGCATCAGTGCCCAGACAGAAAAAAGCAGGGCACTCTGCTTGTAAAGCTGAGCTTATAGCTCAGTTTTTGTATCTTCACTTCTCATGCGGTCCTAGCTGATGCACTCAGAGCTGAAACTTCTTACTGATAGATTTTCATGAAACAGCCAAATGTGCTCTCACCAACTGAGAGTAAAGAAAACTTGAGGTTTTTCCATAGTGGACCAGGACAATTTATGCCAAAAAACCTCTCTAGAGCAGCATGTGCCAAAAGAAAGTTGACATCAGAGAGACAACAGCAAGTGTGACTCAGCTCTGTACACTAGTCTCACAAATGAACCAGGCACACAGATGCTTTTGCTAAAGTACAACATGTTTTATTTTCTTCTTCAAGTTGTAAAGGAAGCATTTTACTGTTCAGGGGACTGATGATCTGAAACCAGATGAATTTCTATAGCCAGGGTCAGGCTGGAGGTTGGACTCAATGATCTAATTGTCCATCTGCCCATAAAAATGACAACTCCATGAAACACAAAATGTTTTTCAAAGAAACAGAGCTACGCAGCCTGCAGTTTGAGAGCAGCTGTAAAGAGCTCTCATCCTGTCGTTCTAAAAAGATCAAACAGGCAAAAGGGACAAGAGTCCATCTCTTATGCTGCATCCCGAACAGCTCCCTATGTGAAGGGGAGTCCAGACCTGAATCCTTTGAAGTTAATCTCCTCTGCATTTCAAAGAGACCAGAACTGGACCCCGATTTTTCCTCTGTTTTTGTTTTAAACCAAAGTGTAAAGAACAATGATTCCCACTAATGAAAACCAAACCGCAAGAAAGTTCAGCAGTTCATTTCAGTAATTCATCCTGAATAGTGGATGCTCGTGGGTTAGCACTGATGCTAAAGGATCATACAGAAAGCCTTCCTCATGAAAGTCCAATAGTCCCTGTTCCAGAAAGCAGAGTCTGACCAGGAACAGTGGACTTCTGCCTGAAAACTTGTGTGAGGAAACCAGTATACACTTGAGACTGGAATGGGAAATGTTAATATAATTGAGTTTCCATTAATGGAACATTACCCTCCTTGCTCATCAGAAAGAACGTGGCTCGTGACTTTATAAATACATGTCTGTAATTACAATCAGAGATCTTTATAAAGAACAATCACCACTCTGGCTGGGAATTAGCTCTAACTTCTAGTGCAAAACTGAGATCTATATTAAGCAAAATGTAATATTGATCTCACAAATATGAATTTGGTACATGTTCTCAAGCAGTCAGTTATAAGTTTGGGTAATGTGCTCAAGCAATCATTTACTAGGGGTAAATAGCATACAAAAATTAGAAGAAAAAACAATGCTTTTCCTAGGACTGACCATAATTCCAGCTCATTAAATCCTCTTCTATTAATGCAAAGTTTACTCTCATTATTTATCCTTATTTCATAACAGAGCACTTATTCTCATTAAACACAATTTTGTTCTCACACCCTTTCACAGTATGTGCCAGACTTTGTTTCTGACATATTTAATTTTGCTGGTATTCCACTACAACTTGGAAAAACTAGTTACTGAATGACATGAGGGACCCATAAACTTTAGCACAAGATGATCACAACGCCAACAAGTTATCCGTACAATCTATTACAAAGGTAGCTGAGCTGCTGATCACCTGAAAAAAAACAAACAGTGATGAAATTCTAATACAAACACAACACACATTTACTGCTATCACGAAATCTTCAATATTTAGACAGGGAAACAACCTCAGATTAAGTTTTTTCTCCAAGTCCAGATATTTCATTTTTACAAAAGGCAATAACCAGGCAATGTCATGTTTGCAGCTTAGAAGACCCAAAATTGGAATTCACAGTTTATGCATGTTATAGAAGTTAGTCTTTCAGGCAACCATGACTAAAATCAAGGAGATACACTGCGGAAGAGAAGAGGTGAAAACCCAGATGATTATTTCTGAAAAGAAAAATTCAGCTCTGCCAAAAAACACTGCATTCTGCAAGTTATGGAGAGCACCATTCTTAACACTTCCAATGTTACAGGCTAAGAAAGAATCTCTGAGAATCTTAGATTTGTCCTTACTTTTCCCAATGTTGTTGATTTTTCTCTTTGCCATTTGTGACAATGAATTTAGATTCTTTTTACTTATTTATAGATTTTAAACAAACAAAACTTCACCCACGCAATATGCAATACCCATGAGATATAACTGAGGCTAGTAATTAAGATAAGCAAATCTAACTAATATATCATTTATGACCTCCCAAACATAAAAAAAAACTCCCAGAGAATCTAATAAAGCTTACTTTGCCATCTGAGAGTTCTTTCTAAAAATAATTTTAAGCTACGACTCAGCACAAAAATAAGAGGTAACAATCAAGGTGCCTGGAGAATTATCTTAAGTATATATGTAACTGTGCATGCTACACTGAGTCATATGACATAGTGATGCAGAACAGTTGCACAACGAGAGAAACATCAATTATTGTTTCCATTCAGAAATAAACACAGGTCTAAGCCAAGCTGTCATGACCAAGTACCATACCCAGTGGTACTAGGTATGGACTGATCCACACCCAGTTTCAATTCAAAAGAAGTTCCCACCCTCTCCTTTTTCTTCAGCTTCTGGATTCAAAGCGGAATCCAGAACAAAAACTATTAATTCCCATAAAATTTGATATTTAAAATTTAAGAGTCATTTTTGTGTCTGGGTCCATATCTAATTAATATCTGTTTTACTATTTTCATGTTTTCCATTTCACTGAACAGAGTGCTGATCTGTCCATGTTCTTTCTAAGACAGATATTAAGCTGAAAAACAATATGATCTTCTCATTTATTCAATCACCCAAAAAACGATGGCCCTGCACTCCTTCTCTAAGCTATCATTGAATTCATTCTAGTTGGAGCATCTTAATAAGACATTGAGATCCTTATAATCAGTGAATATTCATTAATGCAAAAATCACATAGCAATTCCTCATAATTATATGATGTGCCTAAAGCACTGACCATTGAGGGAATCTGTAATCAAAGTTATTAAAATGAATTAGAAAAGAAAATAATAATTAAATTCCATTTACTGGAATTTAAAACTGCTTTGAAGTTAAAGAATACAAGTGGCTCCTCCAGAAAGGGAAATTTTGGTATAATTTCTTTCCTTATTGCTAGTTGAAAATGGAGATAACTTTTATGGAAACATCTTTCTCTTTAATAAAAATTCTTCAATAACATTCTTTATTCAACAAAGTGTTTCTATGATTTTTATCACTTCTATTTTTTACCATGGAAAAACATATTGTTCAAGTCTTTCTTTTACAGGAGAGACCACTGCATTAACAGACTTGGCAAAACTCCACGGTTTTACCATTGGCTGCACAAATAACAACACACCGCAGTAGAGTTACTGCCAAGAGCAAAAGAGCAAAGAAATTTCTCATGAGCTACTCTCTCTCTCTCTCTCTCTCTCTCTCTCTTTTTTTTTTTTTTTTTTTTTTTTTTTTTTTTTTAAGGCAGGTGGTAATAACTAATCCTCTTCCTCATCTTGACCTCTCCAGAGTTACTGGAGTCAAGACCTGAATTTAATCTCCTCCGTGCCCAGTAAGTGCCCACAGGAACCAGCTGTCTTTGCTGCCCTCCCTCGGGTTCAGGAGACACATCTGCCTGGGCAGGCCAGGAGCTGGGGCCATGGCCCCAGTCAAAGAGCCAAAAAACAAATAGGCATTAACACAGAAATTAGCACAGGTCTGTTTTGAATATTTTTGTTACAATTTCTAGAGGAAAAACTGTTAAGTGATACAGCCTTAGTCACCATCAACTCAAGGAATAGTTTAAGATAAGAGGAACACTGTATGTAAACACTTATTTTCACTGTCTTCAGCAATGCTCTGAGAGACATGAGAAGTGCTGTGCAGTCTAAAAGCCACTGAGAAAGCATGAAAGGATCACCTTACGTTAGTACGGCATGCATCGCTATTACCGCCCCAGAGGTGCGCTCAGCTAAGGCTGAGCCTAATTCTTGAAGGAACCCATGACGCTGATGAAGCCCTACAAGGGCAACGTGCCGGCCTTGTTAAATAAGAGGGCAGTATCTCCTCTTTTGTTTCTCTGGCAAACGTGCAGGTAAAGGCAATAAAACAGATGCTGGGCTGATGAGGAAAAGCACATTTGGACAGTTACAGAGAATACTATCTATACTGTGCTCACATCCTTATCCATTCTTTACCTCTACCCCCTCCCCTTGCTTGAGGTTTAGTTCTTGCCCTCAGATTTTCCCACCAGCCTCTGGGGAAACGTGCTTGCAAGCCCTTGTCTCCCATGGCTTTCTCCCCTCCTCCTCCCTTACTTGCCGCAAGAAGCGATGCCTTCCTACTTTCTGGAATCGCCTTGCCTGGAGCGACGCGCAAACAAAGCCGAGCTCGGCACATCGCAGTATCTTGGCTGGCCTGCCCATACCACCCTTCACAGCCAAGCCCAGTCACCAAGATGCTTTGGAGAAGTTGGGTACAACCAAGCATGAGAGCGCTCCCAAAGGAGAGTCCAACCCATACCTTAGCAGCCTTACGATACAGCTCTCCTGGGAATGAGTTTGTGGCACACAACTGTTACTGCTACCATATCTAGCAGCTGACTAACAGCCTCTAAAAGCCTGGAAAGAAATGCTATGGCTAACCCTGTTCAGAAAGGATTAGTTTCAGTAGAGTTTATGCTCACAAAGGCCTCTGGAAAGAGGCCCAGTGCGGACCAAATCATACTTGTTTTGTTGGGATTTCTTCAGTAGTCTATCTGCCTTTTACACTTGCTTACTTCAGCTAGATTTGAATATGCCAAGACTAACTGTCTCTTCCTAGCAATATTACAATTTCAGAAAAATGTCAGGCAGAAAAAGCTGCCCTCCTGCTGGATACGTTACGCACAAAATTTTTACACGGAGGTGGGGGGAAAAAAAAAATCTTCCTCTTGAAACCAGAAACCCCCCCCCCACTACTTATCCAGACTAGACTGCTATACTTACCGAGTTTACAAGTCCATGTTTATCGTTCTTCCCTCACGCTGGGCAAACTGACAGCTTCCAAGGATGTCACTGCGTATCCTGCTCAGCCATGGCTTCCGCCAGAAACATCCAGCACTATGTTAGCACAAATTCCCTGATTGTGCACCCAAGATGTCTAGGTCCCCCCAAAAGAGCCTGAGGTATTGTCCTAGGATTTTAGGCTGAATATTACTGCTTCTGAGAACTCACATTTAGTACCAAGTATAGGAAACCACATTTTTCTATTTTTACATATGTTACTGAATCAGAACATCCTCCTTTGCCTTGTTATTCAATAATAACACTGACAGAGATAATTATTAAGAAATCATGTAGGGAACTTGCATTTATACTGAGGAAACCTTGATGTCAAAGTCCAAAGCTATCCTCTGTGTGTGTGTGTTGGGGAGGGGGGGGGAAAACCTACTCCATTTACTTTTATTCAGCACATGGTTTCCAACCAACTCCATTAATTCTCCCATCCAAAAACCGACACATATATATAGCTAGTGAATGTCAGAGGGCAGAGCTTTCTTAAAATAATAAAAATCTTGTAATATGCACAACTCCCAGCTTCAATCACTGTCTTTGCATAAAACAAATGGAAAATATTAGCAAAAAAAAGGCAGCATTCAAAGACGCAAACAGCAGCATTAAAATCTAATTGCTAGAAGTGTTGTATAAGGAAGAAAAAACAGATCAGTGACAATTCATTATTAATTCACACTACATAACTTCTCAGAAGAAAGGAGTGGTGGAAATCAGACTCAAAACATGCCTCCGCTGTTTTTCTATGAAACACCTAGATATCTACAGAGCAATACAGAGAGAGGACGAAAGGGTCTTTTGCAGGTGAGCAAGCCTTAGAGCTGCTCCACTGAAATATTTTCCAGTGTGAAACACCCTCTTTTCTGGAGCAGAGGGAGTGCTGCGAGTTGTTGATTATTATTATCACAACCAAATTCCACAGTACGTTTCCGATGTCCTTCCTGGAACCTCATGCAAAATCCTAGCCTCCATACCTGGAATCAACTTGTTCAAAGTCTTGCATGCTAAATAGGTGAGTTGTAGGACAGAATTCTCCTTTCTAGCAAGACACAGTTTTTAGTTGTTCACCTCTGGGTTCTCAGCAAGATGTCTGTCCAGATCATGTCTTGAGAGTAAAAACCAAATCCATCACACCATCAAATCAGCTTGAAATAAACCTGAAATGATGCATCTTAAAGTATGTCCCTTCTTCACAGTAACTGGTGCTACCTTGCAGCCAACAAAAAGGTATTAAAACACAACAGGCAGTTGTTTGCTGTCTTTCCCTGAAATAACTGCTCAGGGAATGAAACACAGCGAGATGATCCCTCAGCTTCTGGGTGCTGATCCAAGTTCTTTGGGGAACAGTTCTTCAGCTGTTATATTACTGCTTTAGAAGAAAAATAAATGCTCTGAAGATCCCTTACTACAATTGAATTCTGACCATGTTGCAAGGTACTCTTTGTTAAATGTTGGGCTGTGAAGAACAACCGATTTTCTTGACAACTAAATCCACACAAGAGACTGTAGGAAAGGTTTAGGATGACTGGCATGTGTTGTAACTTCATTTTAAACTCAGCACAACACATGTAACAGTTTCAGTGCCATCCCTAATACTAAACTACTATGTAAAATTGCTTTATCATTGTTAAAGATGGATTTCCCATAGTCTGATATTGAAAATAGCTTACCTACAGGAAATCAAAACATTTCTAGTGTACTTACAAACATTTCAATAGCCTCTCTTCTCTCCCAGGAGAAGAGGGATTCTATTAGCTATATTGTTAATGATATTAAATTCTTCTCATTCAAAAAAAGATATGTAACTCAATTAATTTATTGAAAAGATCTTCAAGGAAGCTCAGCAGCTCTACAGCCAAAGAGCTTTCTTGCTTGTAACAATACATCTGAATGACACTATACTCTTACTATATACTAAGCACCCTAAAGCTGGTGTAGACATGGTGTAAAAATGCAGTCTTACTAGCAGTGTGTCATAATAAACTTCTCTAGTATTTTGATCCTGTTAACTTGCACTGTTGCTATTGACCGTCTGCAAAGAAGACAAAAAGCAAATGAATGTTCACATGGTATTTTGCCAATAAATCTTTTAAACTAGATTTTATATTTATGTAAATAGCTTATTTAGAAAATCTAGCACAATCATAATACATCTGACTCAGAATACTGAATAATATATTTTGATTAGTTTGAAAACCAAACTAAGTCTTTCTGTGATGTTTTCCTCCATCCACTCCCATGACCTCATCTTGATATTCAAAATAATATTTTCCCACAGGTCAGGAGATACAAAAATAAAATATTTCCACAGACGCAAGTTGAGACCATTTCAATGACTATACCTCACTTCAGAGCCGTGCTCCAACTGAAGCTTGCACTAATCATTAAAACACAGCAAAGACACTCTAGTTGTTTGCAGCTGTTTGAAGAATAAATACAAACTCCTATTTTAGATTTACGTATTGGCAGGCTTACTAGTAAGAAAATTCAGAGAGAAAGAGTGAATTAAAAAGCTATTTGACTCTTCAGGTGACTACCTAATGTTTCCCGAAGTTTTTCTGGCAGCTAATCCTTTGATACCTTGTTCAGGTTTGGGTAGAGAAAAAAGCTAAGATTGCTCACTATTTTCTTGCAATGACTGAAACTATTTCAAATACAGTCAATTATTAAAAGCAGATCTTTTGTTCTTTGGCATATTTGTCAGAAACAATACATTTCGAACATGGTAGATCTGCAAAATTTTTCTCTCAGTGAGATCTGCACTGAACGCGACTGTTTTATCGAGCTAATGGATGATTTTCCTGTTAGCTCTGTAAACAGCGCAACAATGTGGAGCATAAAGCGATCGCTATCGCAAGCTGCGAGACCTCTCTCTGTCGAGGGGTGATTGTTTGGAGAAAGCAGCTTTTAGAAGCACATCATTAGCAAAGCTTCTGTAGGTCCCTTGATGCCACTCATCCAAGAAATAGCACGTGGACAATGAACTTCTACAAAGGTCATGAGATATCTGTGGGTTCACAGGCCAAAGCCAGCTTCTCTTCCTATTCAAGAAGGGTCGAGCAGATCCCAAAGGAAATGACTGACATGTGTTGCCTATGGCTATTTACTTATACTATTAATCTACCTCTAGTTTTATCTTTTCTCCCTCATAGCCTCTCAATTTTATACAGAATTTTTATAGTATTTTGATCTCTGAGAATTTAATTCATTCAAATACAGCCAGCCTGAGGGGAGACAGCTCTGCTAGATAAGGAAGAAACATCCAGTAACTCCTAGCCGCAAGCAGGAACAGAGTTTGGAATTGTCCTTTCTTTTACTTAGATTTATTTTAAAAAGCTAGGCACTGCTAGTTTTGGGGTTTTCAAAGAAGTGCTTTTTGTTTTAGGCATGACTTTTGAAGCTAATGACACACACTGGGGAAAATAGACATTAAATAAAAGATTCTAGCTAAATAAAGAGAAATTAATTAGAAAAAGGCTGCTGACATTCCTCAATAGATGAACTTTGAGAACAAGGAAGCGTCTCACAGCAAACCTGCCCTACCCACACTAGTTCCAGCCCACTGAGGCCAGCAACTCTCTCCACTGCCTGTAATAAGCACTATATTAGCCCCTAGTCACGTCTGGCATCTGTTACCCAGGGGAAGAGCCTCCCTGACCATAGCACCTTCATAAGATGAGACAAGCTTCATAAACACCTAGACCTGTAACATGTAAAATATTTTGAACATATACACTGCTTCTCACATCAAAATACTAAAAGGAAAGAAGACTTACCCTTCCTCATCAGCAAGAACGTCCATCCAGCCCCTTATCCAGCCTGACAACGGCTAACACCACCTCAGGTGCCAGACTGTTAATGAGCCAGGTGAAATCAATTTAAGGAAAATCTCTCCTGACCCCTGTTAGCTGGGCTATGGTGTGAGTCAGGAGGGTTTGTAGCCTTCTAAATCTCTGCTTTTTCCTTCCACTATAGTGGTCACTGTTATTCTATCATTTCCCATTATCATTATACTCCATTTACAAACTTTGGCTAAAGTCTAGCCCATGCTTCTCTTATGTATTTGAAGAAGATGTGAGAACTGCCTGTGGGAATAAGAGTGCACTCCTGCTCTCAGTCTTCTCCTGCTTCTTGTTACGTGCAGGAGAGAAATCCATTTCTGGCTGTCACTCTCAGCCCAGTATTTCCGTCAGCAGTGGTGTCCGCACAGGGTACCAGGTTGTTCTCACAGTTGAGAGCTCAGTTTTCTGTCCTTTGACACAGGTGTTATTATACACTATGAAAAGCTTAACATCTCCTAAACTGAGGTATAGAAGGATGCATTAACTTTCCCCAAAGCTGCAGATCAGGTTCACAGTTTAGGCTACAAATTTAATCCTGGACCTGACTCTGAGTCTTTCATGATAATTACTAATCCCCATTTCCTCAGTTTATAATATAAAATTAAGTTAAAAGTAAATTAATTTCAGTTGCAAATTCAGACTCCTGAAGGTTAGAAAATACCACATCTATTGCTGTTCAGCCTAACTGTTTCTTTCTTTGTTAATTCATTTTAGAAATTGAATAAGATAAGGGTATCTGTTAAAAATAAAACTTATTTGCTGTCATGTAATTACAATAGAATGATAATTCCTACTATAGTTGCTGGGTTGCTGTACATGTAACAGAGAGGCATTAAAGGGAAAATTCAGTCCATCTCACCTTTTTTAATTTATTCTTCTTAACAACCTCTACTCCATGTATTGTGTCAAAGAGGAAAAGTGGGAAGTTGGGAATATAGTGGATGTATTCTACTGGCAAGTCTACCTAAAGGCCACCAGGCACACCTGGTGGGCCTTCTTTATCCTTACACCCTTCACTGTAGTATATACTGCTTCTGACCTTAGGGGAGGGGGATCCAGGTCTGTCTAGTTTCAGTGCTTGTTATTATCACCCTGCCAATACTGTCTTAGAGAAGACAAGTGAGAAAAGGGTATTAATGGTTTTTAACTTTTACTAACACAGCTAAACTAGAATTGCCTAGGAGTGTGAAAGACACAAGGGCCTTTCACCCTGCTCAATATCAAACCTCATCTGAAAATAATAGAGATGCTAGCAAACCTCTCAAAAATAAAAACCAAGAGTACTTCTACAGTCAAACCTGTCAATAACATCCACCCTGTAATCAAGCTGCTGATAACATCCCATAGCACTGCCTCAGAAGGAGAGCTGCAGAATGGTCTTGAATGATTGTACAGCCAAGGTGGGCCTCCCAATCTACCCCAGAGGCATTCAGGATGCACTTCAACACATGTAACAGGGCAGTCTGCTCCCCTGATAGACACAGATCTAGGTAAGTGCCAGAGGAAGCCTCTTGGGCCATCAGTAAAGAAACTAGCACTGAAAAAGTTGTAGGAAAGCAAAGGAGTTTCCACAGGTTACTCTCCTCCATGCCTCCACCCCAGACTCTCTTCGAGGAGCCCTTAAGACAAAGGGCAGCAGGCAGCACAATTGTCACTTGGGTCCATGTTCTGAGAAACTGAATCCAGCTCAAGCACTATGATCTGGGCACCTCTGCTTAGAGAGAGAAAAATTTAACTTCCCCACCCCCAGGCCGTCCTTCTTCATCACCAATACACTATCTGCCTCTAACACTGACTCTTATTTGTGTGTCATTTGCTAAGATTCCCAAAATCTTGGAATCATTTTCACTTTTCCCAGATACTGTCTTGGCATCAGCACAGGATTACAGGATGTTGCAGTCATTTATCATTCTTAACTGATCAACAGTGGATACCAAATGTTTTTCCTCACAATTGGCTAAAATTCTGCACTCCATTCTCACTTGTAAAACAAGCATTTAACTGCATTTTTACCCTTATGGCCTTATGTCATGATGCTGAGAAAGAAGATCCTATTCTAGGAAGAGGAATTTTGCAGTGAACTTTAAGCTATTCTGACCACAAATTTGTAGATAGTTATTGCTCCATGCAACCACAAAACATTAACCAAATTTATTTTAATAAAATGTTCATTAAATTTCTATTAGATAAAACCCAGATCATCAGTACCTCATCAAATTATCTGTTATGAGTGTGTTGAAAACTCCTCTAAGTAACAACCCATCTTACTCATAATCCAATCCACGAATGTCTAAATAAGAAGCGAAGAACGATGAATCAGAAACAGAAGACTGTAGAAATAGCAGCACTTAGGCTGTGAGTTGCACCAGAAGTCTCCTCATCAGACATAAATCACAGCTGTGTTAACCGAGCTTGATGCAGACATGACTTGACTGGAGTAATGGGAAAGCAAACAGTAGTCATTACAGCACAAAATGGGTAAAAAGTATGAATGAAACAATGTCTGGAGAAGCTCAACCTCAGGGGGGTAATAAACTTGAACTAATTTCATTAACTAATGTGTGGAGCTCTAGGAAAGGAAGCAAGAGACAGTTTATAAGTTATAGGAACAAATGGTTGAAAAGACATTGGCTTTTTTTATTGGTTTTTTTTTTTTTTTTTTTTTTTTTTTTTTTTGTTCTGGCACCACTTTTTAATAAACCTAACTTCTGCCAGCCTTCCCACACGTGCTCAGAAAACTATCATTGCATCATGACCTCAGGAAACAAGCGTTCCACGCTCTAATTCCAGCATTTCTAGTTCTAGTTCTAGGATCTGTGGCACCTGCTTGATGGTTTCATTCAAAGTGCAACTGATTTTGTTGTCAGGATGCTGACACTGCTAATTTAGGGGAGGGAATACACAGAAGTGAGCAGCATTACAGTTGAGATTTGGGTTCAGCTTTCAAAACACACTTATCAGATAGGAAAATCAATGCAATTCAAATTTCTAATGTGATTAATACAGCACTAAGGGCCAGTTCCCACTCTGGGCTTAACAACATTCCCACATATGACACCAGGTCTAGACCCTATTTGAAGTCAAGTCAGATAGTGATCTGAAGTCAGGTTATATTTGAAGCCAAGTCAGACAGATTCCTGCCCTGTGCAATCATTCTCTTTCTATCTGTCCATGCAATCTGCCAGGCTGCTTCAGTATCAATGTGCCCACAGACTGACTGAGAGGTCCTGGACTAGGTTTTGCCAAACTACCAACAGGCAGGTAGCTCTGATCTGACTTAGACATACACAGGCAGGTTGGCCCACTCTGATCTGGCTTGATGAATATAGACAGGTCATGGGAATGAGGACTACTCCTTGCCACGGGACACATGACACTTTCAGAGGATCATGCCCTCTGGGGCTCTGATTTTTGCAGATGTCAAACTTCTCTTCATACAGATATTCTGTGCAGGTAGCAGAAATCTGAGGCCCTACACTTTTTATATCCTGCAAGCTTGTCAATCAGAAATCTTAAGGCTTTTGCAGGCCACCTCTTTCAGCAGCATTGGCAGAGTTCTGCAAAATGGTCTACTTCATTTTGTGCTGATCCGGAGGATATGGCACAGAATGCTCTGTTGCTTGGTTTAACAGTTGATGAACCTTCCCATATTTCAGAGGGATTTGCTAAGCATGCTACTTGAATCTAGCTGGGGATTTCAGCTGATTAACCCACAGACCTGCTGAGGAAGGCCAGCCAAAAAATGAGAAATATTTTCATTTTGCAGATAGCTGGTTGAATTTAAATTCTACTTCTGTCAAACCAAGTAAGTCATCAGTGTATCTACACATGACATAGCTTGTTATCATTACTTAAAATTCTACAAAACATGGGTCATCTGGCATAATGCTTAACAAAAATAAATATTATTATATGAAATGCTGATGTTGCTTCTTATCTTAGAACATTAATAATACTTTGCATATATTCATCCAAGTCTGGGAGACAGGAGATATATACGTGTATCTCTTAAAAGATGTAAGGATACACTGAGTAACAAAAACTTAGAAATAATGGGATAGAGTGACAGGACAAAAAAAAGGAACTTTCAGTCTTCTTCACTCTTCACTAAAGAGCACATAATAAAATTAAACTGATGCTTTTGAAAAGCATTTTCAAGTACACAAAGGAAGCTACCATGTACATGGTGTAGTGCTACTGGTAGATCTGAATGTTGTTTTAGTAATTCACAGAATCACAGAATCGGTAAGGTTGGAAGGGACTTCTGGAGATCATCTAGTCCAATCTCCGTGCTCACGCAGGGTCACCTACAGCATGTTAGACAGGATTGCATCCAGGCAGGTTTTGAATATCTCCAGAGAAGATTCTTTACATTTATTACCATATCTACTTTTATGTAGTATAATCTGATTTCTTTGATATCTATGAACAGGAGCACGGAGGAGCACTGATGTTTTACTCATACAGGTTCTTTCTCTCGGCTCCTATCTGTCTAGAATTTAGGAGCAATACTGAAATCATCATATGCAGATGAAACATTACGTCTGCATATAGATGGGCACAGAAAGATGAACAACCCAGGCTCCAAAACCATTCTCTGATCAAGGGTGCTTCCTATTTAGGAAGCTATAGAGATAGCGACTCTAGTCAAAACATGAGGTTTGCATATAACAATCATGGCTTCCTGTTCTTTAATTTGTCTAATACAGTTGTTTTAATGATTCTATTGCTAGCAGTTGAGCCTGCTATATTCAATAAATACTATTCAAGTTAGCCAATTGCACTTCTATAGGTAGCAATAAAGAATAGAGGAATGAAGTATACTTCTACATAACATAAATGACAGTTATAAGTAAACAGCTTTATTATTTACCCCCAGTTGTTAAAAGACTTTGCTCTTTATGATGATCAATTTTATTAAGCTTATTAAGCTTACCATCATTCTGCTAACTTACTTATCCTTTTCCAGATAAGGCAGCAAGAAAAACAGTTAACACACAACAAAACCACTTTTCTCCTTAAAATGCATTTTAAATTAAAAATTATTTTCATGTATTTTAGTGTTGATGAGATTATATTTATGAGTAGAACAGAAACTAATGTAGACCAATTATTTAGTTGAAGATATTGTGTTCAATTAACCAACTTCACATATGCAGGGGTAAAACATTATTTTCGATAAATAGGATAAGTTCATTTAGAGTAGAAAATAGTATATTCTTTCTGAAAGATAAAAGTACACTAATAAGATCCATTTTTCCTATGAAAGTGTTTTTAGCTAAGATACAAAAGATCAAAGAGGCATAAAAAGCTTTGTATGTTCTGAAATGGAGGGTGAGTCTGAGTTGTGCAAAATGTGGCTATGTATAAAAGAAAAAACACTCAAATTGGTATAACAATAGCATCACAGAAAAAATGGAACAGCTGATAAAAAAGGTTTTCACTATTGATTTGTCCTGCAATGAAACATTTTATTTCTGTCCCCATTAGTTCTTTTTGTTCAGTAAATTAAAAAATTAATTCCAGGAAGTTTCCATTTACTTACAGGACTAATGTTTTACCTGGAAAATTGAAGACTATTATGCAGTTATAAAAGTCCTAAGAAAGATAAAGAATGTATTTATGAGTGTGTCCATAATCCCAATATTAAGGAATAATCAGGTTTTGGCATAAATTACTTTAAACACAGTTATACATCTCAAAGCAAAATTAAAAGTATGGGACTGTACTGCTATTTGTGAGAATGCCATGAATTTAAGCCACATCTTGTCATTTTCAGAAGATCACTTCAGGTCAGACTGCTCTAAATCACCACTGCCAAAGCTCTGGTTCTACATATCCAAGCCAGCAGCAATTAAGCTGACAGCTGCAGCCTTTCAGCTAAACTTTCACTCGCTAAACAGGGAAGAGCAGCAAACTGTAGCCAGATGGAAAACTTCCGCACCCGTCCCAGCAGTTTCATTATAGTCCAGTTCCCCATGAATAAATGCCACGTGAATTTTACCAAACTATTGTTCATTTTAATTTCACTGGAAAAACATGATACGATAAATAATAAGCCAATTTAAAAAGTCCATTATGCTATCTTGTGAAGATCTCTTCCTGTCTGTGTCCCTGCATAGTACTTTCTAAACCTGTAATAACTTCAATCTAATGCAGTCTTCTGCAATGCTACTAATGCAATTTTTAATCTCATGCAGTATAATCCTACATATCCAGAATAGGTTCAGTTTGGTTTTTTTTCAGTTGCATGAATTAAAAAAACCCTCCACTCTCTCAAATATATTCATTAATATATGTTTTGTGAATATGTGCTTATTGTTTGCAAAGTACTTTCAGACTCTTGACTAATAAAGGTAATAAAGGTAAATACCAGATTAGGAGATGCAAAGCTTCAGAAATTCTGAACGTGCCTTTAGAGTCATGAAAATTTCATGAGGCCCCACGCTTATGCCTCTCAAAAAATCTCAAAATCAAACATAGTCACTGTACAATATTTAATCATCTTTTTTGTTATTGTTTTTATTATAAATTCACATATGGATCAAGAAATTTTACCACGGTTCTGCTTCCTACTTCACAGTTTATTATAAGGAACTTTTCAGACAAATAACCTTCAGCCCCTCTTAATGTGCTGAACACATGATTACAGGTGCTTGCACTAGTGCTTCCCTGGCTACTGCAGGCATGGTGCCTGGGCCGTTATTTAGAACTAGAGTTACTAGAAGTAATGTTGTTAGACCTTCAGCAACAACAAAGCACAAATTAATGGACCATCAGAAGTTTCCCACCAGAGGAGTGAGGATTTCTGTTAAACATCATCCTCCTTCAGGGCTTTGTTGCTGGCATGGATGATTTAGCTAGTAAAGAAAAATTTTGGTTCAGTAGTACTATTTGTCATTTAAGGCCAACAGTTTCAAAGACTATCCACTACACCAGTTTTACAATATGCTTATACTAGTGAGTTGCCATGGCTGAAAAAGTTATTTGTCTTGGTATTGATTTGGAAAACCAGTGCACAAATATTGTAAATACTCCTGTTAACTTCTCTTTGATGAAAAGTCTTTATTTTAAACATTGCTTTCTGTGCAGATATCTCAAGAGAGCTGGGCACAGAACAACCTTCCTGAACTCTTATACTTAATAAAAAGAAATGTATGCAGAAGTGCTTTTAAGATTGGTTAACCATCACTCCCATCTCTTTGGTGTACCTATGCAAACAAAAAATATTCTGACTGCTAGCTTCCTCCTCCTGTCCTGTGGACGCAGGAAGAGTCCAGAGCAAGGGAACCCCTGAAAACCTGCTCTCACTTTGGTGGCTGTGTCATGACCAAGAAAAGAGATGCTGGCAGAGGCTCCTCCTCAAGAAACAACAGACTGCTGCTGTCAGGACACTTTGGGCAACCTTACGGCAAATATATCTGAGCAACAGCAGCACCTGTCACTCTACCTCTTGCTATGATCACAGCTCAGCAGCCTCTACCATCTCTGGAAGTGCCCACCAGAGCCCGCTTCCTGAACAGCCATTCCCATATTCCTGGGGACATGTAGTTATTAATTAAGCTCCATGACCTTTTCAGGCTTAAAGGAAAAAAAAGGAACTCATTTTTCCCATATTCGAGACACAGCTAAACACTGGCTTAGCATTATTAAGTTGCCACTCCAACATTTATCCTTGCCCTTCTGCAAGTAAGCTGGCAAGCACATCTATTAGCCAGCTACAACTACCCAAATGAAAGCATTCAAGGAACGATGCCAGCCAGGAATAGGCATGTAAAAAGGAAAAAACTGACAGAAGGGAAATCTCCAGTCTTCTGACAACTATGGGAAAGAAGTGAAATATGACAGCAATAGGGTAAGCAGTGGGATGTTCCATTTTGAAACAGGCAGAAGAGGAATTTGAATGCTGGTATACCATAATTTAGGTGAATAACCTTGTCACTGGGCTATCTCATGATGGGCCTTTACCTCTCTGACACTGATTAGAATTTCAACTTGGCAGTTCACAACAAGTAAAAGTTTAGCAAAATCTGCATGCTCCCATGAAAAGTCTGGATTACAAAAGAAACAAAAGAATTTGTAAAGATTTCAAAGAATTTCTCAAGAAAATCTGTTTCACTGGAAAATTCTGATCAGCATCTCTGTAAAATGTTTGCTAAGCAGAGACACAGTTTAAGTTTTAGACATATAGAAACCTTTTATGGCACAACTGAGCAAAAAACAGTGAAAAAATAGCTGTTATCCACTATTTGGGAGTTACCTTTATTTCTTTGCATTCATCACACTGCTGCTGTGAGCAAGACTTGCAGTTGGAAACGCATCATATATTCAGCAACACTGAGATCACAGTGACGTGCAAAGCAAGCCAAGAGAATCACCCCTTCATCCATTCCAAAAATACTCCTGTTACAGCCAGCAGGAGAATGTGCTGCAGCCGATCCATCCACCACCAAAAGACCCAAGTTACATTTCCGACAGATCCATTTTTCCAAGACTGAAGGACATAACAGAGCCAGGTACTTCACTGAAGTTCTCAGTTACTCATTTATTTTTAAACACTGGTGTTATTTCTCTTTGTACTAGCCTCTGAGTCACACAACAGAAGAACAGGCATTCACTCTGATAGTATGCGTAAAAGGCTACAAGGCTCTGTGAAAGATTCACTCTAGCAGAAGCAAAGACAGGAATCATGACTGTAAGTATAAACAGAGGAAAATCACACTTGTACTGAAGTGGGTCTGAGTATATATATATATATTTATATATATGCATATACATATATATATAAGTGGGAAGGGGGGAAAGCTTGTGTGTTCCATATAGTTATATTTTCCTGTTAGCTAATAATAATATATTTCTGATATATCATTTTTCAGCCAAATGTCTGAAGGGTTTTTACTTAAAATAACTCATCAATGTTTCCATGTGAAAGGTAGAGAAATTGAGGCACTGGGAGAGAGCATGACCTGTCTAAATTCACTCAGCATTCCATTAGAAGAGTTTAGACTAGAGCTATCATCTCCTTATGCTCAGGCCAGCGTCCTACCTGGTAGGCAATGCTGCCTCTCCACACAAACCCCAGAGGTGGGGTGTGTTGGCATATTGGTCTGCTAAGAACAGACCACAGCTCAAAGGCTGTTCTTCAATGTACATTATACAGCTGTTAACTCAATAGTGCCTTGCTGTTGCATATACACATAGGCAAATCATTCACATAAAATCATGCAAGTCTCTGTCTTCATCAAATAGTATGTGTGACAGAATCTTTTCTCTCATGCATCAGCACTGGAGAAGATCAAGATCTATCTTCTGGTTGCAGAATATGATATTGAAAGATGTATTACCCTGTGGCAATCTGATTTGATGCTTGTAATTGCAAACACTTTTTGTCCCTGAGTACATGTCAATACATTTAAGGTAAATAACACTCCCCGTGGAGGTAAGACTGGAGGATACATATGGAGGTGAGATACAGACCGTAATATTCTGAATATTCTCCAGATTTGTATCTGTTTCTGTTCTAGATATCTACTGCACTGCTTAGATGGAGATAGAGGCAATGACTGAAATGCAACCTTTCTCCAAGGTATATTCCAAAACCTCTTACAGAGCTCCACAGAACTAAATTTGCCTTAGTTTTTCTGCAGTTTCACTGCCCTAATGTGCTCATTTAATTTGTGATGGAAATAGCATATTTGAGTTATCATTATTCATTACTTTAGTTTCTCCTACAGTTTCATTTGTCCTCCTGAAACTCTCCACATTGAGTTTGCTCAGGCTATAAATAAATTCTCTTGGGATTCTGGATCTTGCTTTCTGAACAAAAAATTCAGTGACTCATTCTCATACATATTTTCTTCCATTATCTTCATCACGGGTGAATTTTCATGTTCATTGCAAAAGGTCAGATGGAAAGAAGTCGTGATTAGCTTCCTGTCCAAAGTAGGTCAGAGTGCTCTTTCCCTAGATGTCCTTAAACTAAGGTGAGTTATTTTTTAATCAGAAACTGTTGGAGTAGTGTCTAGTTACAACTAAGTTTCCTTAAGCCTTAGGGTGATTCCTATCCAAAAAAGGAAAGTTGCTAATCAGAAGAGTGGTGCCACACTGACTGACAAGTCTAATGACTTCATTTGGCATTTCTAAGTTGTAAGCTAGTCGACGCCTTGTTGAATTGTTTTTTCTAATGGATATGTATGGTGCTGGAGTCAAGAACTGTCATTTTTACTTAGTACAAATATTAACCTAACAGACTTGGAATGGAAAAGGTCTCTAGAAGCACTGCCTAATGAGGACACAAATTATCCAACAGACACCCTGCATATCAGTTCATCAGCTGATTATTTCTAAAGGATAATTTCTAAAAGATTTTGTATAACTAAGCAACTCAGGGACCAGAAATCATTTGCAATATCTCAAAACATGACCTGCTGAAAATACTATCAAGTGCCCAGTCCTTTTTCATAAATTTCAATGTATGCATTGGTGCACTCACCTCTTCCAAAAAATTCTTATGGCACGTCCACATGCTGTTGACAGAGCAATGCAGACAGTTTCACTTGCAGAGCTCTCAGATACTTCTCTGATCTTTCCCTTGACCCAAAGTTAGTCATAGTCCTCCTTCACATTTTAGTTCTTTTCATCAAACACTGGCAATATAATGTGATGCCCTCCAGACAAGGGGTTATGACTGGTTGTAGATCGTGCATTACCTGATGCTGGGGGAGGACAGCTTATTGAGAATGATCTTGCAAAAACTCTCTAAAAACAAAACTATTCCTGCCGAGTCAAAACTTTTGTCCTCAGCACACTTCATGTTTTGACTCATTGCAACTTCTGACACTTTCAAGAACATTATTTGCAATAAAGTTGTAAAAAATGTGAATTCCACCAATATCCTGTTTATCTCAGTTGAGCTCAGTCTCAGGCAGCTACATTCTGCAGCATCACACAGCTTTGCTTTGGTAAACAAACCCAAATAAGAGCAGATATTCATGCGGTTGTAGGTCTTTTCAGGAAAAGGCCCTTATCTTTGCCTGCCTGGTGTTCCAACTCTTATTGTTTATGTAAGAAAATGACAAATCAGTAACTATGTTTACCTTTAATAAATTATTGACAGCTCTGTGAGGAATCTAAGGTAGAGTGCTACTGAACTACACAATCCGTTCTCTACACTAAGTTCTGCACTGCTGCCAGTAAACTTTCAGGTTATAGTCCAGGTGCTGGTTACAGACTAGGATGTAACCTTGTGACTTGAATCTCATTTCCTCTCCCTCTCTCTCCTGCTCTACAGTTTGCTTTTAGCACTAGAATGCCTCAGCCAGCTGTCTCAATGGTGAGACTCCAATGGGTCAGGGATGTAGCATCACACTATCCACAGGAGCCAGCCTTCCCATCTGGTAGTATTTGCCAGAGCTGGAAATCACTTAATTCAGAACCAGAATATAACAGTTACAAAGCATTGTTCAGGCTTCTTGATAACAGTTAGATCATTTTCTCCCACTGGAGGGTATTTCTTGGTGCTACCTCTTTTCAGACGCTGATGCTAAAAAGGATAATAGAGCATAAATTACACGTAATGGTGAAAGCTTTTAACTCCAAAGTATGTATTACAAATCTGGGCATTGCACAAGTAGCTGCAATATACCTATGCAATTCATAATAAACATGTAGAACACCTTGGCACTTGTGAAAATATTTGAGTAATTGAAGTGAAACCTGGAAAGGAGGTTTGGAGATTTCTTTCTTTGTGTGTTCTTTCTCTCCTTTACAATACAAAGGGATCAGGTAATTTCCATGGCTTGAATGTAAGGTTATGCAGTGACTCTGTCCTCACTGGAATTGCCACAGGACTTGTCCAGGTTTGGCATGTCCCTCTATTCAACCACAGGAATATGAAAGCTGCAGAGATCATTCCAGTGCTGCTAAGCAAGAAATAAAGCTGTTCTCATTGTTCTCTTGCACTACAGTCAACCATGAGACAATACGCATTGCATTTAATTTTTTTTATCTAATGTATGCCTAATTAGAATTAGATAGAATTGCCAGTGGCTTTAATAGTAGATATAATTATTCCAAATCTTGACAAGAAAGGGGGAAAAAATTTACCTAATTTTTCTCTGGAGAAATAAAGAATGCTTATAGATTTTTGTGGCATCTCACAAAAAAAATGGAAAAGTAGCAAATTCATGAATATTTATGCAAACAAGAGGTCATTATTCATTTCTACAAAAAATACCAGCTAATCTCTAGTGTCTAATTCTTTTCCTTGAAGTTCTCATAATAATGTGTTCTAGCTACTGAGCAGTAATATGTGCTCAACTTTGTCACTGATGCACTGGTTGATGCTGAAAAATTCATTTATTTTTCTTCTTACACTCATGCCTAAAAGATAGAGTACTGTGTACTTCTTTTATTGACTCTGAGTAGTATCATAGAATCATAGAATCAGTAAGGTTGGAAGGGACCTCTGGAGATCATCTAGTCCAACCTCCCTGCTCAGCAGGGTCACCTAGAGCATGTTAGACGGGGTTGCATCCAAGCGGGCCTTGAAGATCTCCAGAAAAGGAGACTCCACAACCTCTCTGGGCAACCTGGTCCAGTGCTCCGTCACTCTCACAGGGAAGAAATTCCCCCTCACGTTCAGGCAGAACTTCCTGTGCTTCAATTTCTGCCCATTGCCTCTAGTCCTGTCACATGGGGCAACTGAAAAGAGTTTGTCTCTGTCTCCCTGACACTCTCCCTTCAAGTACTTATACCCATTGCTAAGATCCCCCCTCAGTCTTCTCTTCCCCAGGCTGAAGAGGCCCAGCTCTCGCAGCCGTTCCTCATAGGGCAGGTGCTTCAGCCCTCTGATCATCTATGTAGCCCTACGCTGCACTCTCCCCAGTAGCTCCATGTCTCTCTTGTCCTGGGGAGCCCAGAACTGGACACAGTACTCGAGATGAGGCCTCACCAGGGCTGAGGAGAGGCTCCCTTGACCTGCTGGCAACACTCTTCCTAATGCACCCCAGGATACAGTTGGCCTTCTTGGCCACAAGGACACATTGCTGGGTCATGGTCAACTTGTCATCCACCAGCACTCCCATGTCCTTCTCTGCACAGCTGCTCTCCAGAAGGTCAGCCCCCAGCTTGGACTGCTGCCTAGGGTTATTTTTCCCTATGTGCAGGACCCTGCACTTGCCCTTGTTGAAACTCATGAGGTTCCTCTCTGCCCAACTCTCCAGCCTGTCCAGGCCTCTCTGAATGGCAGCACAGCCCTCTGGTGTATCAGCCACTCCTCTCAGCTTAGTATCATCAGCAAACTTGCTAAGGAGGCACTCTGCCCCCTCATCTAGGTCATTGATGAAAAAGTTGAACAGGATGGGAGCCAGTACTGAGCCCTGGGGGATGCCACTAGGCACAGGTCTCCAACTGGACTCCATGCCACTGATGACAACCCTCTGAGCTCTGCCTTTCAGCCAGTTCTCAATCCACCTCACTGTCCACTCGTCTAACCCACAACTCCTGAGCTTCTCTAGGAGAATGTTCTGGGAGACAGTGTCAAAAGCCTTGCTGAAGTCAAGGTACACAATGTCCACTGCTCTGTCCTCATCTACCCAGCCAGTCATTCCATCCGAGAAGGCTATCAGATTGGTTAAGCAGGATTACCCCTTGGTGAATCCATACTGGCTACTCCTGATCACCTTCTTTTCCTCCATATGTCTGGAGATGACATCCAGAATGAGCTGTTTCATTACCTTACCAGGGATGGAGGTGAGGCTGACTGGCCTATAGTTGCCTGGGTCCTCCTTCTTGCCCTTCTTGAAGACTGGAGTGACTTTGGCTTTCTTCCAGTCCTCGGGCACCTCTCCAGTTCTCCAGCATCTTTCAAAGATGATGGAGAGTGGCCTGGCAACAACATCCGCCAGCTCCCTCAGTACCTGTGGGTGCATCCCATCCAGGCCCATGGATTTGTGGGTGTCTAGCCCGCCCAGAAGGTCTCTAATACTATCCTCCTCAACCAAAGGAAAGTCTTCCCTTCTTCAGACTTTCTCCCTCACGTCCAGGCTTCAGGATTCCTGGGGACTGCCCTTAGCCATGAAGACTGTAACAAAGAAGGCATTCAGTAATTCTGCCTTCTCTGCATCCCTTGTCACCAGGGCCCCCAAATGAAATTTAGCCAGTGAATACTTAAAAGTACTATGATATGTTTACATGTATTCACAATATTATTATGAAGGAGAAGAATCTGTAACACTTAATAGTTGGCTCATATGCTGATCTTAAAGTATTATGGAAGAAGGAATACCGTAATTTTTCATTCACTGCTTAAACAGATGTCTCTAATTGTCCTTAGAAGAAAAGAGGCGTATGTTCATTTTTCAGTTTCTCCTAGCTAGTTCCAGAGTTCAGAATAGTGCAAAGATATCCTCCTCTGGCCTGGACTAACAGACTATTAAAAGTAGCAAATTTGCAGATATGACAGAAGTCACTGTACCAATTCTTTTTGCTATGTTTGCCAAAAATTTCTCTTTCTTTCATGCCCCCCACGTACATTAATGACATCTATTAGACCCTGTTCTCCATTCTACTTACTCTTCACCTTCCCAGTGCTTCTTCTATATGCTTAGCGTTCTGACTGATGGTACAGGCAGCACTGCCACTATGTTCTCACCTGCCCTTACTCAGGGCTAATGCAATTCATCTTCACTCTGACACATTGATTTATGCATCCCAGAATCTGCTTGTATTTTGTCTCCTTATAAACAATGCACTAAATGGTTTTTGAGCTTCATCATCCCACACATTTCTGCATAGCTTGACTTTGAATGGACCACTCCCTCTCTTGTTTGTCCTTTACTTCTTTATTACCTTAGTGTTTCAGCACTAAAGCACTACATACGATTTCTATTTGTTTGCAAGCCTTCTCCAAGAGTTTTGCCATTTCTCATTATCTTTTTTGCTGCAATGAGTTCATCAAAGGAAAGACTGTATTATCATTGAGATATAAAGGAGAAATACAAGTTTCCAACTTCTCTGTGATTTTCATCTGGAGCAGTGAAACAGAAAGCCTCAAATTATTTGCTTTTTTAAGAGTTGGCCATATTTTAACAAATCTAGAACTCAAAAATTTTGAAGAATAAATGGCTTAATTCGAATAAGGATATCCCAAAGTGTATCTAAGTACAGATCTACGAAAAGCAACAGATCAAATTAAATGATAAATTGGCATAGATTTCTTTGAATTAAGATACTTCAGAACACACATAAAACTCAGTCACTGCCTCTCCCAGGCATTTTCACGAAGGCAAAACTTCAGAGTGGGTTGGTATATCACCATGGCAAGATGAATGTTAGTGTTTATCAGAAGTAAGCCCCCATGCACTTACTGGCAATAAGATATTTATACTGCCATTGCAAATTTTGAATGCCATAAAGATGTAATGAAATACTGTGCACACCATGATCAGAACTTAGTGAAGTGGAGCAAGGAGAGAAAGATTATATTATTTTTTTAAAAAGAGGAAATATTGACTTTTCACAAAAAAATCCCAAGCTGTAAAATGCAAGCTTATGTTTCAAATGCCCCAGTATTTAGGGAGACAAACTGCTATGACCTGCCAGAGGCAAAATAAACCATCTGGATATTTAAAAAAAAGAAAAGAAAAAAATAAAAAGATGGAAAGGCTATCATCAGGCTCAGAAGTAATCCTGGCTCTCTTGCACAGATTTTGGGGAAGTTTCAGAAGTTGTTAGGGGCCAATAAGGTGTTCTGGTGATAAAGATGAAGGTCAAAAGCCAGTACAAATTCCCATTCATTGCAACTTCATCACTGAGCTAGCCTAAACGTCTCTGAAAAATCTCTTTGTCAGCCACATTTCTGCTCTATTAAAAGTGTTACTCCAGGCTCAGCCCCTAATTTTTAGAATGAAGAAATGTTTCAGAAGGAGACAGAGAAATTAGACTAATTACTTATGACATAATCTGTCAGTACGAGAAACTTCTACCCAGCCTGAATTTACCTTCAAGTTTATTTCTTGAGGCATGGAGATTTACAACCTTACTGTCATCTTAGCTAGTTTATCAGTGATTGTTTTGCTAGCCACATGAATGTCTAATCTGCTTCTAATCTTGCACAGCTCTTAGCATGATGTTATTTTATGACAATGAGCAACATGAGTTATGTGTTGTGTTAAAAAAATGTTTTCCCTTTTTCAGCATTTAATTCCTGGCCTTTCAATGTCATAGTAAACTCTTTAGATTAAGACCATTTCCAGCAATGTGCATTTTTTAAAAAGACCATGCAGTCTATGTTAATTATTATTTGTATGATATAGAACAGACTAGAGTCTGTTCTACGCAGAGTAAAACTTCAAGTTCATTCCATTGTAATTCTATCCTAAAATATTCAAGTTAGGAGATAGTTTAAATGCACAGGAAAGTCTGTTCTACGCAGAGTAAAACTTCAAGTTCATTCCATTGTAATTCTATCCTAAAATATTCAAGTTAGGAGATAGTTTAAATGCACAGGAAAGGAAAGTAGACCTTCAGGAGAGTCTGACATCCCCCCTGCCTCACCACCACAGCTCAGCTACTTTGCCCAAGCAGCCCCAGCCAGGAGCTGACAAGCCCTCCTGTTCACCCCTAGGACTCAACAGGAGGTGACAGTGCTCAGTCTTGCAGAACGTGGCACTATTTATTTTACCAGAATAAAAAGAATTCTTCAGATAAAGTGTTGTAACTTTCAAAATAATGAATGATGGCATTTAATCTCTCCACCACGATTCATTATTTCCTAAGGAAAAAAAAAAAAAAAAAAGTTTGGTAGACACAGCTGGTTTTGCATTAAAGCCAACAGAATCTGGCAATTCTATTTGTTCAGAATTCCATTAAGCCAATAAAATCCATTAATTTTAATTTCGTTAAAACCAACTGAATTTCAGCTACTTAAAACTTTCTAATTTATTAGTGTCACAGATTTCACTGAGGATTAGAATGTTCTTATTCACTGTATTCTGAAACTGAATATTTCAGGTTGGGGGAAAATTAGAGAGAAAACTTTCCATTTTTTGGAACGTTGAAACCCAGTTCACAGCAAGCACACTTACTGCCTGCCTATTTAGAAACCAAACGTTATACAAAGCCAACTACACTTTTAAAACTATGTTAATGCTCCTTGTCAAATATATTACTATTCTATAAATGTCATAAGGGAATAAAATATTCTCATCAACAAGATATCTTTTGCATCTGAAATGTGGTTATATGCTTCATGCTGATTTACTTGTGACAGGGATCAGGTCAAATACACCATTGGTAATATACCATCCAACTTGTATAAAGTCCAAATTCTCTGCTTTTTAATGTAAGGCCTGGGAATTTTAGGACAGGCTTTGATTGTCTTTGTGGATTCTGGGTCCCTGGGTTCATTGGGGCCATGCCACAGAACAGGCTCTGGTCTGCTTTATGTTGCACTGAGCTGCATATGGTTCCTTTTCTTTGCTGCTTCTTCAGAAGCAGGGAACTAGATTACACAGAGCAGTTGCATGTAATTTCTGAATCCTTCTTAGGTGGGAGAACTCCTAGATGATCAAAAACTCTGAATACCGGAAATCAGCTCCCCGTTCTCCTTACGCAGTGCAATGTGCACCCCTTGTATCTCAAGATTTGCCCTTACCAAAGACAGAGCTTGCTTGCATCATTCCCCTTAGAATTCCATATTTCATTCTCTGTTCATAAATGTCCAAAGCTGTTAATATAAGTTTAATCTATCAGATACTGAGATCCAGCTTTTGGTTATCTTTAAATTGACAAAAAGGTATCGAATGATGCATTTCCTCTACAATCACTTTTATATAATTTTCCTAATCATTGAAAAAAGTATAAAAACATTTAAGGTAAAGGGCAAGTACCTTCAGGATTCCTTTTGGAAACATTTCCTTGAATTAAGATTTATCAATTGCATTATGAGATGCATTAAAAAATGAAAAACGCTATACACAATATTTCCTTTGTATAGAGCCAATCTTATTCTGTTGCATGGGAGTACGTGAAATACACTATAGTGACTGGAGATCTCTGGCCTTACTTTGGGAGAGCTGTAGAGATTTCTGCCCTCTGTCGTCTCTTCCATTCTCTCCTATCTTAGAGAAGCGGTCACACTCACTGCAGACAGCTGTTCATAGGGCAGACCTCACACCACTCGGTGCTAATTCCCAGATAATTTACTTTAAAGCACTGGGATCTAAACTGCTATGATTCAGCAGCTATTCAAGAAGCTGAGTCTTTGCCAGCTAGGGGTTAGGAACCCAACCTGTAAGAATGGGGCTGGAGCCACTGTTGTCATCCCAAGCCAACAGATTGCTGCTCATCAGGCAGCACCTGAAGTATATTGTGCCAATACTGTTAACTTATTTGATGAGAGATTTAATTATGCCAAACAATTGATAATGAGTTTCTTTGACAAGGCAGCTTTTCCTCAGAACAAGACTAACTGGCATTTCAATCTTCACTGCATCTTGGACTCTGCAGATTTGAGGTACTTATTAAAAAAAGTTATAACCTTAATTATAACATTTCCTATCTTTAACTGAATAACTTTACAATTTCAGCACATAGCTATTCATAACTTACAATGAAACAATGTTATTTATATCCATAATCTGGTCAGTCTTACTGCGATTAGTAGTAAAGCGCACAAAAAGTCTGGATAGGAAGGGTAACCTTCTGGGCAAGCATGGACAAGCATACCTTGCTCCACTCATACTTCACTTTAGCCAGGCATAAACCACCTCCAGTCCAGCAGCCATATAACTCTCTCAGAGAGGTCAGTGCTCATGCTAATAAGCCTTTTTGGAAGAAACTGTGACCTACACTGCTGTGCTACAGCTAGGCTGAGCAGGCTAACAATGAGCCCATGCAAACAGAACGGAAACTCATCTGGTTCCCATAAATGTGTCCTAATTTGATTAAAACACTGAAAAAATGGCACATGTCAAATATTTCACAAAGGTTTAGGACTCATTTCTTGCTAGGGTCAGGAAAAAATCCTCTTTTCTCAATGCAGTGCAAGGGACTTGCACTTTCTTTTGGACAGTCTCTGTACACGTTATTCTTGACGATGGCATACAAAACAGTCATGACCAAACAGCGTGCTTTTCCAGAAAGACAGCTCTATTTTCTTACAGTCACCAAAGACAGACTCATTCATTTTTTAATTTTCTCATAGAATACTTATTCTGTGTTCTGTTCTATTTTATTTAAAGTGTGAGTCCTTCTAATGGCCCAAGCTTTTTGGTCATTCGTTATGCCACATGATGTTTGTGATGAGCTAGCAATTGACTTACAGGCAGGGCTTCTTTTTGGCACTTGAGCCCTGCCAGACTCTTTTGTATATAATGTTTGGACTACTGGAGCTTAGTTTCATTCTTAGCTTACAAATGAAGAAGTTCATAAAGCAATTTAAATGTACTTTAAAAGGTCACAGCCAGGACTGCAGGAGAATCTGACTATTAAGGAAGGATAAAAGATGAGAAGAGAAAGAAATAAAATAGCAGTTTTGAACAGCCGAAGCAATAGATGTGTCTGTCAGCTTCCCGAGCATTTTCAACCTGGAAGTTACACACACAGATTTGCACTCATTCCTCCCACTGCAGGAGAGAGAGGCCGGGCTTTTTCCTCTCCCTTTAAGGCAGAAACATATTTCTTCCAGGCTTCCAAATATTGATTTTTTCACTAGACCTAAATACTTAGTCCCTTACTCTCTACCTACAAAAGTTCAGCTGACATCATCCACACGAAGTCTGTTTCTGGTAGTACTGGGGTCTTCACCTCAAGTCAAGGGCAATGCATAGATACAGGAGTGTGAGAAAAGACACCTTTTAATGTGGGAAAGAAGCCTGCAAAGCCTAGAACTGGCCAGTATTTTAGTTCACTGGCTACATTTTATTTATAAATGTTCTTTACGTTCTTTTTATATAAAAATGACAAGCACTAAATCCTGCCAGAAGAAAAGATTATTTAAAATTGCAAAATGTTTGCAATCATCTTTTGGTGAGTTCAAGCAGATAACCTTAGCTTTTAATACAATCCTGGGAAACACTTTTCTTATTCTGAAAATGCAAAGGATCGCAAGTATTTCAATGCCATTATGGACAACTGAAATATGATCATTTTAAATGCATTTTTTCTCTTCTTATCAAGGAAATGGACCCTTTCCTGAGGTTCAGCATGTATATGCACATTACTAATATAAAACTAGCTTCTGTTTAACCATGAAATGCAAGGAAACAATAATCCTGTGCATTTCCAACATCTGTGGAAATTTTGCACTACTTTGGTCAAGCCAAAGAAGTTTTCTATGAGAAAAACTAATCAGCAGCGATGGAAATGAAGGAAATAAATTTTGTGGATCACACTATCTGTGAATTTTAAGTATTGTCTAAGTGTCTTTAGAGAAAAAAGGAAGACTTCAGAAAGAGCTCTTCTAACAAAAGAGTAGTAGCATTTTTGCACTGCCTGTAATTAACAAAGCAAGCAATTAAAGAAACACGGCAAACAAACACTGAAGTTTCTAAGGAAAACAAAAAAGGCTTTATCTTTGTATTAATATATTACATTTTGAATGACTGACAACATCTGAAAGAAGTCCAATTAAGTAAAAACATTATCTAGAGACAATCAGAATCTCACATTTTCTCTCAGTTGCAGATGCACTTTATGCATCACACGAGTCTATGTACATCCCCAAATTCATTAATAAAACCTTCCTCCAAGCCCACCTGCTCCCTCTACTTCACAGGAATGCTTTAATATCAGAGACAGTGTTAGTTAATGTGTGATATTTCTACAGCCTCATCCAACACTCTCCTCACTGCTTCTTATTTCAATTTGCCTCTTTTATGAGAGGAAGCCTTTCTGGCTTGTGTTGATACGACAACAACACTTGTATCAAATATGATAGCATGTACACTATACTGCTCGTGTCAGAGTGAATAAGCCAAACTACTTCTGACACTATAGTCTTGTTTTTCTTCAGTCATATCTGTATATTTCTTTTGGTTTAAGTCATTAGGGGGTTCTTATTAAATCAAGGAATTAAGAGGAATTATATAAAACCATACATAGGTATACCCATTTAAATTCTGTGTAGGCCCATGTTCCCACCCCCAGTCAGGTGCAGTTGTACTGTTACTCACCAGTGATGTCAAAACGCTCTGGAAATGCATCTGCTATGTTCTTAAAATCAGATCAAAATATCAATACATATTTTTAACATCCTCTTGTAAAACAAAAATAAAAGGAACATAGCTCATTATAAAATTGAGCCATGACAATAACACTCCTTTTGCATCACTTTTGATCATTACTGCTATGATAAAATACATTTTAAAACTTCAGCAAATCTCAAGTTTTGGACTCATCTAAGAACCTATGAAAAGGTTCTCCATGTTTCCACAACTAAATGTTTTGTATTCAGGTTTTTATTGCTTCAGCAAGTTTTCAGCAGTATTATATTAAATAGCTAAAGGGCATTATGTCTTACTGTACATCATTATTGAATAATATTGAGTAGAATTGCCAGGCTCTTAAACTCATTCTTTCTTTGGAAAATATGAATCATCTGAATGAAAGCAACTCTGCAACCAATATTAACTTACATTTTTCTGATCAGTGTTTTCAAATACACTAACTTAAGTGCTACCTTGAACTCAACAGAAAAGTAGCCATTTTTCATAGTATCTACTCCACCATCCACCCAAAGGAAGGTAAGCAATTCCCATTCATTTCTGGGTTTGATACACTCTCTGCTGATGTTTTATTATAGCACCTGTCACAGAAGATCTCAAAGCAATTTGCTGACATTAACGAGCTAAGTCTCCTGACTATGCAGACAGCATGTTATTGCACAGACTGGTAAACAGAGATATGAAAACACATCAGACTTCGTAGTAAGGCTGTAAGAGATGAGCAATAGCTCTGTCTTCTGCTTTGTCCCCTAGATAAGGACTTTCCTGTCTGTTGTTTTGTGAAGAGAGGCACAAAAAGGAGCACTACTAAGGGAAGTAGTCTAGTCCCAGTACTCCTGTCAGCGAAAGATAGTGGCAAAGAAATGGGTGTTTTAGTCCAAGCACTACCAGCTGGGATCTCCACTCCCTTCCTTTCTGCTCATCCAGCCCCTGTCACTGCCACTGCCACTGGTGGGATGGCAGTGCCAGCGAGCCAGGGGAACCAACTGGTTCATGGCAGCGGCCACTGCCAGATCTGGTGCTCCGGGGCTACGAATTATTGGCATTGTGTGGCCAAAGTCAAAGAGGAGTTACAGGCCACTATGTTATTTTTTGCAGACTATTTTGTCCCAAATATTATCAGATAAAAAACTACAGTGCACCCGTTTACTCCCTAACTGATCTTTTTTTCCTCTGGCCTCTCCTCATTTTGCAGAGATGGCCCTTTCGTACATCCCAAACGATAACCAGTGAAATGTTCTTATGGCTGCAGAGATCAAGTGTGGCTCCTGTCAAACACCTGGCCTCTATCTAATCTGTACTGGGAGGTAACATTACTACCTGTGTAGACATTATTAAACCAGCTTTAATCAAATTAACTCAAGTACTAAAAGCCCAGTGATGCAGCTTCACTGTAGGCTACCAAATCCCCCCAGCCCCCTGGGCTGTTACCCAAGGAGCTCCCCCGTGCAGCCTCGTGTGCTGCCACGCTTGCATGGATGGTGGTGGGAGCCGGCGGTGGTGGCGGCACGGCCAGCGCCTGCGACACGCCGCGGGCAGCACCGCTCCCCACAGCTGTGCACGCATGCACACAGCTGGACGAGGTCCCTCGCCTGGGCAAGTCACCGCCTAAACAGACAAGGCAGAGCAACAGCCTCAGAAAAGCACAAACACAACTGGGAGAGGGGAGGGGGAGCCCAGCAAGCATGGGTAAGTGTGAGGGATAGATCACCAGAATCAAAGGCTACGAACGGGTTTTACAGCAGTGAAAGCTGTGTCTGGGGGAGAGCAGCGGCAGAAGAGCTGAGGCAAAGCTCATAAACTGCGTGTTTGCTCCTGCTCCCTTCACTGATTCCCTGACATGTTACCCTGTCAATCTTGCAAATGTTTCAAAGAAAACTTCTTGAGCAATAGTGCTTTGCTATAGTTGCTGCTGTTGGGAAGGGTTATACAAACAGCTGCCACAGACTCATCAAATAAAACTCAACTGGATTTTTTGTTTACATGGTTTGCCCCTTAAAACCGGCGGCACTCAGCAGCAACATTCAGTTATAGCTGCCATATTAAAAATGAACCTTTTATTTTAAACACAGTACATTTTGTAACAGGAAAATCAATATACTGTAACCCAGAGTACTCAGACAACAGCTGTAGGACATAATCTGATGACAGAAAGTTGAGAACAGTATTTTTGGCAGTTATATGTTGAGCTAATCTTTCGCTTAAAAAAAAATGCACCAAGCAATAAAAATCTGAATTCTCTCCCTACCTGGGGATCCAAAGCTACACAAAATGAAGAAGCCACTGTTTGGAGCATTAAAGTGCCATTAACAGTGCTACAAAGTAAATCACTTGTTATTGGATTTTTTTCTTCATACGATACTGTAGGTATTCCCAGAGCTACAATAAATTCACAGGCTCTATCTCAGAGATCTCACTGCCTTTGCCAAAGAGAGAACAAGACACTGAAGCATAAGGAGTACCTTGAAGGACTGCTACTTTTCACTGCCCTTCACTTAAAGGTGCTCAGCAGTGTTCAAGACTGGGATACACAATCCACCCATGCTCAGCAAAGTTGCCTAGCTAAAAGAGGTGACATGAAGCCACAGATGTGCCTTGTACCTGGGGGTATAGGACAAACATAAAGATCTTACTGGAGATTTGAATTCTGATCATCTGTTACTTTTTCTATATTAAAAGAAAGTTTATCACTAGAAACGATCTAATCCAGCTACATTCCTATGTCATCATTAAATGCTGAATCTACATATAAACTAGGGATTTCTGGAACCTACATATTTCTCCTTAAAAGGTGTGACATCATTAGTTCTCTAAAATGGCATGAGATTCACTTTGAGTACAAAACAAGACATTTTCTTGGTGACTGAATGTCGAAGGGTGCTAGATCATTTTGTACCGAAATTGCTTTTTTCGCCACGTCCCGCTGCATGTATTTTTCTCAGATAATGACATTGTTTTTATAAAGGTTTCCGATCCAGCTTTGTATGTGGCAAATGCTTTAATTAAGATTGATGCATACCATTTGTTTAGCTCGCCGCCTTTGAGTGGGAAGCTGCAGCTGGAACTGCATTGCCCTCTAGTGCCGCGGCTCCGGCTCCGGCTCCGGCTCCGGCGGCGGTGGCTCCGGCGGCGGCGGCGGCAGCCAGCCCGAGCGGCGCGGCCAGACCCTGCCTGCAGAGGCAGCTCCCCGCAGCTGGGCAAGGGCGCCCTTCCAGCAGAACCGCCAGAGCACAAGGGAAACCAGGAAACCTGTCTTTTATTTCAGGGACGTCGTGATCGGAACAGCTACTTTCAAGCTTCAGCCAAGATTTCTGCCTGCTAATTTCTGCCTAAACGAGTTGATGCAAGAAATTAAGCAAGTTTGAACAGCCTCGGATTGCTGACAGGCTTCAGAGGACTTCACGCTGCGCAAGTTTTATGCGCTCATAGCTGACAGCTTGCTTGGAAGATGAGTTCTCAATCTAAAACTGGCTGGGGCTTCACAGCAACTTCTTGGGTAGAGAGATAACTTTCAACTGAACTCAAACCGTCTGCGTGTTGTGCAAGGATCCAGTTGTAACCTGCTATGGAGGATGATTTTTAAGATGAATACCTACCTTGCTGATAAATCCAATTTATCAACACCTGGATATTTTAAAGTGTCTGCACTAAATAATGGCAATCTTTCTGGAAACAACTCCAATGAGACAGCAAGCAACCTGGATTCACCTGCCTTGGATATCAGTAGGGCTATAATTGTGGGCCTTATCCTAGGTGCCTTTATACTCTTTGCTATTATTGGTAATATCTTGGTAATTCTCTCTGTTGCTTGCAACAGACATTTAAGAATCCCTACAAACTATTTCATAATTAACCTCGCAATCGCAGATTTGTTGCTGAGTTTTACTGTCCTTCCATTTTCTGCTACACTGGAAATCCTTGGCTACTGGGTTTTGGGGAGGATATTTTGTGATATCTGGGCAGCAGTTGATGTGCTCTGCTGTACAGCTTCTATTTTCAGTCTATGTGCAATTTCTATAGACAGATATATAGGGGTACGTTATTCTCTCCAATATCCAACTTTGGTAACAAGAAGAAGGGCAATTTTGGCTCTCCTGGGTGTCTGGGTCCTTTCTATGGTAATCTCTATTGGGCCTCTTTTGGGCTGGAAAGAACCAGCACCCAAGGATGATAAGGAGTGCCGTATCACTGAAGAACCATTCTACGCTTTGTTTTCTTCCTTGGGGTCATTTTACATTCCTTTGATTGTCATCCTCGTGATGTACTGTCGGGTCTACATAGTGGCCAAAAGGACTACTAAAAACCTGGAAGCTGGGGTTATGAAAGAAATGTCCAACTCCAAGGAGCTGACTTTACGGATTCATTACAAGAACATTCATGAGGACACGCTAAACACCACCAAATCCAAGGGTCACAATCCCAGGAACTCCTTAGCTTTCAAACTGTTTAAATTCTCTAGAGAAAAGAAGGCAGCCAAGACATTGGGAATTGTGGTTGGCATGTTTATCTTGTGCTGGCTACCTTTCTTCATAGTTCTGCCACTAGGTAAGTTGGTAATCAAGGGATGGTGTGGGAGGGGAAAAGGTTAATTTTTACTACAAAAATATCACAGAAAAAAATCAGGTGAATGATAAGTAGATACCATTTTGAGAACTGCAGTGAATAGATGAGAGGGAGGGAAATGAAAGTAATTTATTTATAACATTGGCTCTCTCAAAGAGTCATGCTGAAACTTTGCAAAGTCTGCAGCCTGGCAGAAAGTTTGCTTATTTGTTAGTCATTCTCAGGGATGGAACAGGTGTCAAATCAGGGGATAGTATCTTCAGAGTTTATAATAATCCTTGTTTATAGGCTTTGCTTAATGTGAATTAGCTTTCAGAAGCATTTTTATAGGGGGTAGGATGCTGTAACAAAAATCCTAGATAGAAATACAAAAAGAGTTTTAGCATTGAAATGTTTTTATTTTATTCTACTGTTAGATGTTCAGACTATAATACAGAAGGTATTCTGGCATTTTTAGATGTCTTAAATGGAAATGAGCCTGATTCAAAAATGTGGTGCAAAATTCCCCTGAGCTTTGAGAAGCTGAAAAAAAAAATCAAGTTCTCAGCTTGAACTTCACTGATCAAATCCCCCAAAGAAACATGCAAAGCCCATTGATCCCACCAGAAATGTTCTTACTGATTTTGATCAGTCTTAGGTGTTCAGGAGATTGCTATGTGAGCTTGTGGCAGCCACTTCATTCAATTTCAATTTAAAATATTACTAAATCATACAATAGAGCTCAGTGTACTCCTTGTGAAGTTTGCCTTTGTCTTTAATACTAGCACCAGCTCTAAAGTGGAACATCTCAAGAGCTGTTAGCATTGAATTACTAAGCTCTCAAAAATATCTGTCTCAAATTCACTCCTCCGAGGCACTGACAATTTAGCAGCCTAAATATGGAAAGAGGTGGAAAACAAAAGGGAAAAAAAAGCCTTTGTTAATGTCCTGTATTCATGTTTACTTAGTTACCCTACCAAAACATTTCTAATTGAGTGGTAAGCTAATATTTTTAGACATGGTTGTAGAAAACTAAACTGAGTTCAACAATCTGGTACTGGTAAAGTGTTTTTTAAAACAATTGCAGAGAACATGTAATGTCATTTGGACTAGAATCCCTATTACAAGACAACTGCTGCAGGACAACTTTATCATCTCTATCTTACTGCATCTAAAACAGAAAAATCGTTATAATTCAAGACCTACATAAAGCTAATGTTGAGGATGTGACAAATTCCTAACAGCCCAAAAATTATGAGCAAAGTTCTCTTTGGCTACTAAATTTTAAGTCCTCTTAAAGTTTACAACATTGAACAAGCTGCCTATTCTTGCAGAAATACATACCTACATAAATAAATCTTTTCAGCATATAGTATTAGGAATAACACTGAATATGTAGTTAGTGGGTCAGGATCCCATGATAAAGTATGTTAGCACTCCCTCAATGATTTTGAATTACTGAAGGAACTTAAGAAGGAAAAAGCAAACATGAATGCAATATAATAGATCCTTATCTAGCAAAAGCCAGTGTAGCTACTGATGCTACCCAGTGAATACCAAATGCAAACCAGTCCATTAAAAATCTTACGGTTCCAAGGCAGAACCCACTTGAGAAACAATCTTCAGATTGAAACAGGCTTGAAAAAGGGTTTGAATTCCCCTTGAGAAGTTACTGCAGAACTCCTAGTACTCCCTGTGAGGTTTATGGGTTATTGCTTAACACACCTGCATGGAGAATTTATATCTTGTCACAATATGATTTTATCTCTCAGCTCAATTGCGTCCAAGTGAGGGAACCAGCTGAGAGCCTTCAACGCAGCACGCTCTGCACTGGTAGTGGTGCCTGAGGGCTTCAGCCTGGAGGGCTGTTGGGTTAAACTCTCTGCTCTGACCCACCACACACTGAGCACCTCTAATTCCCAACACATTCACTGAGGAGCTGCAAACACCTAGTGCCTTGCAGAGCTAAGCTTCAGGGAAGGTTGCTGTCATGTCAGTTAATATTCCACGCTGTTAAAAGAGTGAAAATACCGTCAGTGAAAATATCTTAGCACTGCAATACAGACTGCTGGTTCTGCAGCTCTCCCTGCCTAGAAATCTCTTCAAAGGCCCAACTCCTTATTGACAGCCTTTAAGCTAAGAAAGAAAAAAAGAAAGAGGAAATACAGTATCCAAATATATTTACATAGTAGGTACTTTTTATTTGTTTTGCTCACTAGGAATAGGGCTGGTTTTGTTCCTTGCCCCGATTTTTTTCATTAATTTGTTCAGCTCATTCCAGAATCTTTTGCAGTATTTGTCTCTGTTTATCAGTGCAAAGCAAATTAATAATGTGAGGGATGAGAGCATTGCTGATTAAAGCAGGTGGGGAAAACAAAACAATTATAAAACAGAATTCCTGACATGCACAATCCAGCAATTTTTAATTGGAGAAGAACATGGAGAAAGACTTTTTAAGGCAGCACTTGCTGTGTCCTGCATTTTTCATACCAGAAATCTTTTGCTTGTGTGTTCTGAAGTCACACACTTAAATGAAAGGCTATTAAGAACTCTTAGAAAAAGCTCACAGTGGTATGAAATTAATTTCAGTGTTAGGCAAGCCACAGAATTCAAAGAGCTACCAGTGATTTATAAGATGTTCCACAGGTGCTCTGGACACCTAAGGACACGCTGTAATGACACAGGCCACTCTCTCGTCAGTGCAGGACTGCAAACTAAACCGCCTTTTCTGCTGCTGAGTCCAGACTACCTATTACCTACCAGACTAGCTATTCAAGCTACTTCCTTCATTATCCTAGAAGGATGAGCTTCTTCTTCCACCTATGTTATTCTTGCCTTATATCTGCACCATTAAACCCGGTCATACCTTCACATCCTCACCTTCACTGTCTGTTTTCATTCCCTGTTTCACTCAGTAATGTCATGACTCTACAGAATGGTGTTAGCAGAGCAGCTTTGGATTTCAGAGGATCCAACATCAAAATACTTCACAGCTCAGTAATCCTTATTTCTGCAATACCCCCAAACCTTGTCTTAACAAATCTGCTTATATGTACATGAACTTTCTTCATGCCAAAAGTGTTTTCAATTCTTCTACTAGTTTCCTGACCAAAATTATAATTCTTTGGTTGTGACACTGCAATAAATGCCACGGCTACCCATTTTGATGTCCCAGACAAAGGAATATTGCATCCAGTGGCAGATATATACTGGAAACTGATGCAGTGCTGAAAGCAGAGATATTGCATGAATAAATATTCTACAACAGAGGAAGAGATATAATACTTAGTAATTACAGACTTTTTTCAAGCAAGAATCAAAAGGCTTTGCAAGGAAAGCTGTGTGCAGAGTTCTGTATACATCTACAGAGAGAGGAATTAGAGCACTGACACTATGATGTGTTGAGTACCATGAAACTATCAGTATGAAGAATGACTTACAATCTCCTGTTGTCCAGGGCTGTATGACTGAATCATGCAGCCTTCAGTGGTAAGTACCTGATGATGCAGCAAAATATTGTCAAAAGGAATAATGTGAGAAATTTGTTTTTATTCCAGTAGCAGATATTCTTCCCAGATAGCAATAGCACTATATCATATCCCTAGTATGCAAGTTCAGAAATGTTCCATGGCTTTCTAAGCAGTCATTTTGCCATTGAAATAATTTATGATACAGTGTAATGAATAAAATGAAGACATACATGCCTTTGAGACAACTCATTGTGTTATTGAGTGACTCAGTTTTGAAGAGTAAATATCTTGCTTCTTTTAAAATGAATGTTTCTTCCTCCATCCCTCCCATAGGAACACATTCTTAGGCATCAGAACCATCTTAAGTATCTATTACTGAAAAATGCTGAGTAAAATAGATGATTTTTATGTAAAGGCTGGAACACTGCAGAAATAAGGTAACATTAATGAAAATTCCCTCCTTTAAACAAAACTAAATCAATTTTTTTGCCAATACCTCTATAATGAAAATTAATCTAGAATGAAGGATCATGTATTCTCCTCTGACTGTGAGGTTACAGTTCAGTCTCATTCCTGTTAAGCAAGACATTAGACTAGGCTTGCAAATCCGAGCCTTAGGCCTTACTCCGCACGTGCGCACGCACACATGCATGCACACACACATGTGCACGCACACACACAGACATAAGCACAGACAGAAAGGGAAAAACTCACAACCTCTGCTACTATGAGCAGAGCATATTAACCTTCACAGCCTATTACCCAACTCCAGTGAAGATCCACAGAGCATGCAAGTAGTTCCTTGTTCAGTGGCTAACTCCTCTGCTCCCAAAACACTTCCAAACTTATCTGCTAAAGTCAGAAGCAAAATTCTTGTAACTTCACTGGCAGTTGCATAAGGTCCCAAGAGCCTCATGATGACGATACAACTGTTTTGACTATCCTAATATATTAAAATTTGGAAACCCCTTGATAAAATAATAAAAAATAATATAAAGTAAAAATATTCTGCATGCTGCAGGTCAGCCAATACAAAATGATTCCTAAAATAAAATGTTACTCAAGTACATTATGTAGATTTATGTTACATCAGGCCAACCTCTGCATCCCTGCACCAAGAATACCAAAAGGCCACTTAGTTTCCCATGGGAACCACACTTGAGGGCATTAGGCCTAGTGCTGTCTGCACGGGCGGGCATCTGCAGGCACATGTACCTTTGCTTTATTGAGTAAAGTTACACGTGTGCATATGCTTCTAAAACATCTAGGCCATATCTCCGGATCTCAGAGGCAGGGTCTTTAGTGTCCCATTCTGTGAACTGTAGGCCATGAACAAAATGTGAAGGCCTTTTTAGTATCTTCAGTAAGTTCTGCTTCATAGCCCATTACAAGATTTTGCACTATTTTGATGGGCTTTCAAATGATACCTAGAGACTGAAAAGCAAAAATCATTTGCCTCTCAGTAATTAAAGAGAAAATATAATGGAGGTTAAGGCACTATCTCTGTAGCTGTGCTATTCAATTCCCTCTTAAAACCCTATTGTTTACCAAAGGTGTCCAAGACAGATCGCCTTAGTTGTAAGCCAGAAGCAAGAAGGGGGAAGAAAAGAGACTGAGCAATACCCAGTAACTGAGGATTTTTAAGTATAATAAATGAAATGTCAGCAAACTTAGATTAGCTTTTCTTAACTCCTTAATCAGCTAATCCTTTGCAAAACAAGCAGAAGCTTGGCCATATTCTTTCTATTTAGTAAGCTGCAAAAGTCTGTAATTCTTTTTGACAAAATAATAAATAATAATAATAATATCATATTTCTGTCCCTATTTAAGTCAATTTTGGCCTACCGTACAAGATTTTTACTAAAATTGTTACTGATTTTTATCTTATTTATATGAGGGAAATGCTATGTAAACACAAATGAATTCTCTCCCCAGTGTAATTCACCATAGCTATTCTGGATGGAGGCACAGTAGACTGGTATCCTGGTAGCTATACCACCATATAAGCAGTTTGTGTAAAAATTTTAAGTGATTGGTTGAACTTTTCCATATCTCATTTTAAAGGACTGCTCTTTAAGTTTGTAAATAGAAGAGAGAAATGAACTTGAAAGAATCTTTGTTATCCAAGAAATGTTACAATTTTTTGCCAACTATTACGATACTATAAATCAGGCGTAAAAACCCCTAAAACTTGTTGCTTTTTTGATGTTTTTCTAAACTACAGCATTCCTCTCTCTTTTGGACTGGGGAAAGAAAGCTCCTATTTGTCTTTTTTATTGCTTTCTAAATACCAACTTGCAAAACTTGCAAATGGTCTGCTGTGCCACAAATGCTTTAAAAATCATTTTCCGTTCTTAAAGCTTTGGACTTCAACAGCATCTTTTGTGTGGAGCTGTATAAACTACAGCCATGGACTGCCGAACAGAGGATCTCTGGAAACAATAGATTTATCTCGTACCATTTGCCAACAATCTTGCTATTTCAGGAGTAACAATATTGGTGCACTGCCCCTTAAAAGCATAAATATAGCTGCTTTACTTTGCAGTTGCCTGTAATAGAAGAAGCTGTAACAATTCCAAGTTATGGTGAAAAGACTGGATCTATACTACCCTATTTATACTACAATTTCCACCAACAAAGCTTCAAAGAAGGTGAAGTCCTGGCTTTATTTTGGCCACTATAAGTTAGTCTCTAGCTTTGGGCCTTTAAAAGTACCTTAAGTTTGAGCCACTGTGAATGAAGTTAATGCAAGTCTTGTAGAAGTGATTTGTTACCTGAAATGTGAGGAAGAGATAGATAGTGGGCATGATAAGAAATTGTATATTTTAATTAGGATACGAAGATAGAAACAATAACCTTCCCCAGACTACAAGAAAGCAAGGAAAATTTTCACCTAAGCTTTTGCACTCATTCATCAACACATCTGCATGGGGAGGAACTTTTTTTGTTACAGTCTGCATTCATGCACATCTCCTAGTTTCGCTTACCCGCACAAAAAGAGCCGGATCAGGCCTTAGATCTGCAAGGGATGTTGAATATAGTTAATACCAATAATGTATTTGTTTGCAGACATTTAGTTCTCTGGATGGATGGGATGGAGGAGTGAGTATAAAGCACGTACAACCTATCAAGACAGATGGTGAGATTTCTTTGTGCAGCTTCACTGACTGAATTGGAAAACATAGAAGTGAAAGCCTCAAGAGTCCTGAGGACTAGATAAATGATACTTTCATCACTCATCACAATTGTTCACTCACCCTGGGCTCAGAAGCCTCCAGCTTCTCACAACTGCTATAGGTAGCCAGTCCTAAGAGATAAATACTGCACAATCCAGGCTTCTTTCCCAATTTCTGGCCTCGAGCCTCTGACATATACAAAATATGCATATTAATACATTGACAAATGATATTGCTGAACTTGCTACAGCATAATATTTCTATTTCTCCCATTTTATTTGCTGTGGTATCATTGCCTAGTCAGTTACTCCTTATTTGATATTTCTCCTTGCTCAGTGTACAGTGTTGCTCCCCCGACACATACCCAAGTTATCCCAAAGTTGGGAGCACAGCCCCACAGCCCAGTGGTGACTGCGGAGTGGCTGCTGATGCCACCGCTCTCGCTCAGCCCAGCAGCCTGGGCCCGGCCGGCACACGCACACCCAGGCTTCCCCGGAACAGCCGGTGTGCTGGAAAGTCACACCCAAATGCTACCTGTCATAACTGGTTTGTATAGTTATAATTTACTTATCCCCCCTTTCGTTTCATTTACTGAATTTAATTCCGTTGCTTTTGGATGCTCTTGCCATTCCTCAAGATTTTCTTCTCACTATTATTCTAACCCTCTCTTCCAGTAGGCTTGCAGTCCCTCCCAGCTTGATCAGTTCTTAATTTTATAAGCATCCTCTCTATCTCATTCTCTACTGTTTGTAAATTGTGGGGGGTTTTGCTAAATTAAATAAGTCCAAGGGAATGTAAACAAACACTGAATGCTGGATGGAAAAAAATCAGGAGCTTTAGAAATCCAATTAGCTTTAAAACCTTGGCATGTTGACTTGGCTAAGCATGTGGTAAAAAGGACCGCAGAAAGCTTAAATAAAAGACTAACATACCCTTTCTGCATTCTCTAAATTCACACTCATAATAATTCTGGTCAGAAGCAGCCTATTATTTTTACAGACAGAATTTTACTAGCTATACACATGTAGCACTTGAGATTTGCGTGTTCCCAAAGAAGCGGTTAGTACTTGACCTTAGCTACCAGCGCCTGCGGCTGCAGCAGGAGTCCCAGTGTGAACTGCAGAAAGGTGGAGGTTCCCGGTCAGGCCATCAGCAGCTGTCTACTGACTAGTACGGGGCACAGCCTCTCACTGATCAAATCACGTCTTCTCTGGAAGACCGAGTTCCATTCATCATATAAACTTCTTAGAAAATGATACTCGTTTCTGCTAAAGTTGCCTTCTTAAAAACAGATTGAGAGAAAAGGTTTGATATTGTTGAAGTCGCCTGTTTTTCATATTTCAGAACTCCTCTGTTATTTTGTAAATTTGAAATGTTTTTCATCATAAAAGCGAATTTTAAAACTTTGGAATTTTCACTTGCAGAGAATGTTCAAATGGTTAGATTTAACCCCACTAACTGCACAAAAAATGGAATAACTCTCTCCTGAGAAGGAAGGAGGATATATCTGCCTTCCAAAGTTATATTAACCTGTAAAATTTGACCAGTTTCTATAATAAAACTTCCAAACATTTATTATCCAATCCTCTGACTACTTCTGTTTTATAGCATTCAAACAAGGTGGTGTTCTCCTAAGAAAACATCTCATTCAGTGTTTTAAGTTTTAGAATGCTTTTTTTTCTATTTGCTATGAATAGAGAGAAGAAGTTTCAAATTACATGGTTACTTTTTTAACCTTAAGACAATGATAAAAACCCATCCACTGAAGCTCTCTCTCTCCCCAGTTATTGTTTTATGCCATATTTTATTGTAGCTAGTTTGTTATTACTGGTATATCAGCTGACACACAGCAAAGCACTGCAACAACTTCAGACTATTCTATTTCAATAAAAACAAATGTTGTATTTGTTCCAGTAAATAGAAACATACAGTCACCATAGGTTGTCTCTCATCTAAGCAAAACTGGATTTAGAAGATTTTCAAATGTGATTTTTTGTAACCAGTAGAAAACATAACATGTGACAACCCAGAACTCATTCATAAAGCCTTTTCTTCCCTTAAATCTAGGAAAGTCGTAGTACTTCTGCTAAAATGCACAGCAGTTGTCCTATCTAAGTCTCAGATACTTCTTTCTAAAGAGATTCAATGATACTATGAGTATTTATATACTTAAGTGGTGTTGAATACACAAGTTATTAAAAATAGATGTTTGATAACTAGAAAGTCTATCACCACAAGAGAAAATTATTAGAAGAGAGATTAGGAGTTGGAGATAGAACTAAAGAAGATGTAAGGAGAACAGAAATAAGTATGTAGAGTGAAGAATAAGAAAAATGAAATAAAGGTAATTAGAACAAGCCTAGATGGAAAAAGAAAAACCAGAAAAGTTAAAAAAAAAAAAAAAAAAAAAGTGGACAGGACAGGAGAATGTAGTGAATTTGAGATTAAAAAATCATTTATAGTTTAAAATTTTCCTCTTACAGAGCACAAATAGTAAATATATGTCATTCTTGAAAATCCACATGAAGAGAATACTCCCTCACATGAGGAGGACTTGCACAAACATTAACGTAGGATGTGTACCTATTTGACTTCCCTATCAGTGAAGAAGGCTGACAGCAGAGTGAGCTGTAGCAACAGAAATGTGGCTTATAGATTAAGAGAAGTAATTACTCCCTTTTACTCGACACTCATGTCTGGAGTACTGCATCCATGGAGGATGACCTAATATATCAGGGAGATACTGATAAATTGGACAGTGAGGGGCCTGGAGCCCATGCTGTGTGAGGACAGGCTGAAGAAATGGAGCTTCTTCAGCCTGGAGAAGGGAAGTCTTGGGTGGGAAGGGGACCTAATGCACAGCTGAGCCTGCTTGGAGCAGGAAACAGGACTAGTGATCCCATACAGTCCCTTCCTATTGCAATAATTTTGTAATTCTGTCAACTTCTTGGCTTCCAGTCCCATCAAATATATATGTATGTATATATGTGTATACATATACATATATATGTTTCTTATAAGAAGGATGCAGGAAGAGAATATAACCACACAATCAGAGCCTAGCGATATTTCACAAATGCCTGACTGTCCACTATACGTGGACATGTGCTCTTTTAGACACAGCTCTTTATTTCCTTTTTGGGAATGGAAGTAGCATACAGGGCTGAATGAACACGGATACCACAGGCAATTTTAAAAGTTTAACTCAAAAATAGTACTGCATCTTATCTTTTAAACTCTTGCTAATCCCTGCAATATCTGATCGCTTGCATATACACACAATTGGATAGTATGTTTTCTCCCTTCTCCTGGTAGTAGTCTGAGGGTTTTGTTTGTTTGATGGATGCTTTGGATGGTCTGATTTTGACGCTAAGTTCTTTCTTGAAAAAAGTAGAAGGGGAAACTGAAATATGTCCGATATGCTACACTTCCATCTAGAAGCTCACCAGCTATTACATTAAGGCTCGTTAAATAGAAGGTCTTAACTTTCCCACCCTCCTCCTGTTGATAAAGCAGCTACTGGAGAGAGATTACAAAGGAGCAGCTATTCAGACAGAAAAAAATAAGAGAGCAGGAAAAAACATGAGAGCAATGTGTGTGCATATGTATGTGTGTATGTCCTCTCTATGAGGCTACATCAAAACTTCCTTCAGTGACATTTTCCTTAATTAAGAACATTGGGATTAAGCCTGTCCAGATCATTTTCCTGCTCCTTACCTTGCTTTAGGGGGTTGTTCCAAAGTCCACTGAGTCATTATGAGCCCATACAAAGGCTTTCAAGGAGTTCCACTGACTCAAATGGAGTCTGAATTTTAATGACTCCATAACGTTCTGGCCAGATATTCTGCAGAATATGAATTGACAACTAATATGGCAAAATGTTTCCCAAAATCTTCCCTAATTTAATTGAGGATGCATTCATTACAAAACACTAATCAGATCCTAAATGAAATTTGCTTTTACTAGAAAAATACGTGTCAATTCCTTATTACGATATTTGCTATTGCTCAGTGCATTTGCAAACTGAATAGCTCTGTCATGTCTGGTAAGCACTTTTGGTTGAACCAACGTTCAAAATTCAATCCAAACTGGTCAAGTTGATGCGCTTCTGAAATACTTCACGCTCTGCATTTTTGCTGGACAAATGCTTTGCAAAATCTTCATGAGTGTCAACGCTGCAAACAGCAGCAACCAGATAGCATGTAGTGCTATGTTTTAATTAATTACAGGGTTTAACTTAGAGAAATAAGAGAGGATAAAAACCATACATTGCCTCAGAGGAAAGCCGTAAAACTTGAGCATCAGGAGAGAGATCTTTTGGAGCTGGGGAGTCATTGTGGCTACCCCCATCACAAATAAATCATCAAGGAGACTATTATAGGCAACATTTTCCAGCCATTTTAAAATGCAGTCTAAATCAGTAAAAGGAAATATTTAATCTGTTTATCAGACTGTGATGGGAAAATAGCTGGAGATTAGACAGGAAATACTAGTTTGATGTTTGGTGAGTGTGTCTGGTAGGCTTAGCTTTATCATTTTATCAAGGTACCAAAACAGCCTGCAGTTGTTTGCTCCTGGCAGGTTGGTTACGAGGTAAAGCACGTGTAGAGTTAAATAAAAGGCACTGTTAATTCCAGGAACAATGTAAAGAAAAGGGTAATGTTAAAAATATAAGAACTCATCAAAATATTTTTCTTATCTTTCTATAGCAAGAGGCAGTGGAGCTTTTTACAACAGTTACCAAATTAAACTATATTTATATGTGGCATGTATGGGGACATCCATCTAAATAAAGCACCTTCTGAATAATAAAGATCTCTTCCCTTACTGCAGAAGACTCAGACTGGTATTCTACCCAGTGAGAAGTAACTAAACACAAAAAAACCCAGCAACTTCTTAAAGTCTTGAAGAGAATAAGTGCCCAAATAAGTATCTGTCTTGTACATTCCATTTTTCTAACAGTTAATCCTCACCCTAAATATTGGATATATTTACCGAGGGCATCTAAGAGTTCAGTGTCAGTGAGATTCCAGTTCTACAAACGTAAGACTCTGCTAGGTTGCCAAAACTTAAGCTATAAAGTTTTCCTGATGAACAAAGTTATATTCTGCAGAGTTAATCAGAGAAAGCGGACTAGAAGGGATCTGAAGAGGTCACTCAGAGTGCTCTCCAACCCAAAGACAGGATCAGCTGTACATAAATCAGTAGATGTGTGTCTACTGTGTTCTTAAAAGCCTTCAGTGTTGTAGTTTACACCCTTCTTAGGTAATGTATTCCAGAATAGAAAGCATTTGCTAACCTGTATGCTTGATTTCTCAGTGTGAGAATCAGTGTGTTTCATATACTAGCCACGGTGGACATGGAAAACAATTTCATTCTTTTCCTCTTTGCTGATAACTTTTATGCTTTTCAAGACTAATTGTCATGTCTGTCCTCAGCCCTCTTCTTCCATGGCGAGAGTTTTATTATGAAATTATTATTTTTCAGAGCATCTGTGTCTTTCACCAGTTGTCCTTTTCATTAGCCATGAATTGCATCATAGGTGGGGTTCTGCCAAGGTCACAAAAACAACCACATATGTCCAGAGCCTCTGCAGTGCCAGCAAGGTATCTGCTCATGTGGATCAGTTTCTGCTAATTTCAGAAAATATTCTTGAATTCTGCTTTTCTTTTGCAGGGGGCAGGGGTAGCAGGACCCACCAAACACATTATTGCAAAGTACTGTATTACCCACAGCGTATTCTGTTAAGAGAGTTGTGCTAGGTCTCATGATTCTATTCCTGGTAAAACAAGGACTTTCTCCCTGGTGAAAATGATTTAGCTTGTGACCTTCTGCTGCTCACTTTTACCTTTACCTGGGTCACATTGCCCACTGATAAAATCAGGATGGTGTAAAGTACTGCAAGATGACCAAGAGCTGGAAAGTGCTATGTAAGAGCAAATGAGTCATGCTCCTACATAGGAACTTACTTTCACTGCGATTGAAGTGACCTCTCTTTTTGTTAAGGCCTTCTTGGAATAACTGTCCTACCACTATATTTTTAAAACAACTAGGAAGTAATAGTGCTTATATGAAGTATGTAGCAATACACTATAGACCAAATGAAATTCACCTCCCTTCAAAACAGCTATTTATATATATGTTAGAAAGGACAGAGGGGTTAAGAAGAATTCTATTCAATTTTAATGCATCAGCTGGAAATAACAGCTATTAGCACAACAGTCTATAAATCAGTGGATTATTTATCAAACTGGTATTTCTTGTTGCAAAAAAATACACTTCTTCCTTGCCTTCTTGTGAAAAATTTATCTTATACCTTGTGTATAATTTCAAAGTCTAAACAACACTCTCGTTGTGCTGTTTGCAGAACTGAGAAAAAAAATGTAGAACAAAGAAGTATCACCAGTGTTGTAATTAACTATCTTGCATATTGTTCTTGTATTTCTTAGACTTTCAAAACCTTTCTAATATTGTAGCTAAATAGTGATCAACCCCTCATTTTAAAGTCACATCACCACATAGTTTTCCAAACTGATATATTTCCAGATTTTCTCTGTTATTTCTCAGCCAGGCAAAGTCAAGATGCACTATATCATGGCTTTTAAATGATCGATCGAGATTCAGTGATATTTCTACAGTCAGGACTGAACACAAGGTGCCTCCCTCTGTCATGTTGTTATTAATAAATTCTCTGCTCTTTTGTGTAGCTGTCCTTTAGTATAAAAAAGCTTTAAAAATGCTTGCTGCAATCACTGAAAATGATCTGCTGTCATTTTTTTCCAATGACATTTGAAAAACAGATTATTCTAAAAGTATTAGACTTAAGCTCCTTATCTTCTTTTCTTAAGCAACACACATTTCTTGAAGCATTTTACAAAAATCATCCATTTTTTTACACTCGGCTTTTTATCTTTTTCCCTAGTTGGTCTCTTGCTCTTTACAGTATGTGTTTAAATTCTGTTCATGTGCAATATAGGTTCTACAAGCACAGCCCATTTATCTGCATCGGTTCCCAGCATTTTTCTCAATACCTTAGCTTATTTCATTTGTCCTTAGGGAACTTCACAAAATCTGTCAGTAAGCTTTCTTAATAAATTATTTTTTGATTTTATTGAAAACTATGCCCTAATATTTACTATGTCCACATTTAACCTGCCTAAAAATATTAAAATCTTGTAGAATAAAGTCCTGTAGATTTTCAGCTATTGCATAAGGAGAGAGAAGCAAACCAATTGGTCTGGAAAAACTCACGACTGAGCAGTCAGGACTTGCGCTTAAGAAAAATGGGAGCTCTTTGGCCACTCAATGAACTTTACTGGGCTGTAAGAGATTATCTATATTTTAAAGAAGTTCCTGAAAACAACTGAAGAAATTTAACAGCTAGAGCTCCACAATGTTGCTCTTTGAACATTATCACATTTTTACTTGTTGTATACTCACAGAGCGTCTCTTTTCACTAAATTCAATGGGGAAAAAAAGTAATTATTACTTAGAAAATTAATCCTGACAAAGTTTTCAACTGCGTATGTGGGGGTGTTTTGGCATCTTTCTCAACTTGTCTATAGTTACAAACTTTTTAAAAACTTTTAGAAAAGCTTTATAAGACTCTGACGTGCAATTAATGGCTTATTCATTAGAATCACATAAATTATTACTGAGTCTTTCATCGAAGAGTATGTAACACTAACAAAACAGTTTAAGTACTTGTATTGTTTTGATTTGTCTGTTGCATATTTATTGGGTAAAATTCATAGTTTCCCCAGTGTTTAGATATGTTGTACTCAGTACTTTCTGTAATATCAAATTAGGACTAAGACTTAGGACCTCCATCAGATGGAGAGAAGAGGCATTTGTGAAAACCTGCAAGCTAGGAGCAGCAACAAAGCAATACAGGGTCAACTTACGAGGGACTTGCACATGAAGAAGTCAGTAAAGTGCAGGAGCTGTGCAAGAAGTATTATGAACCAGGTAATTTAACACCTCCACTTCCAGCTTAAGGGCAGGAGTGTTGCTTAGCTTGGAGGCAATAGGCAGAACCAGTGCTAGCCCGCAGCCCCAGTAAACTGCCAAGGGAAGGAACTCTTTCTCCGGATTCACAGTATCCTCCTGGCTCCTACTGCCCAAGTGAGTGGGAGGATGAGACTCTCCAGATGGCCAAAGTGACAGAATGTTATTTTCTCTTCTGAGCCCACTCAGGGACTAGCTGACGCACAGAGGAGGGCAGGCAGACGTGTGAGGAATGGCACGTACTTACCTCCCTTAGGCTTCCTTGTGAACTGAGGACACTCAGACCCCCATAGTCAGCACCAGGCCAACAGTGTCATCCAGAAAAATAGCAGTATCTGCTGCTGCACATCAGAGCTATTTACCCAAGAAGCTGGGAAGTGTTTTTGTATAGTTTTGAGGCCCAAGCCATGGCCTCTGCATTGCTCTGAGAGGTGGGAAATATGCCTAGAATGACATCCCTCCCCGCTAAGGCGCTCTGACAGTTACTACTGACCCAGCTGCTTTCATAGCCCGGGGCATCTGAAACCACTCCAGCGTACCAGGTCACTGCTCTCAGAGATGTGACACTCAGATTTGAACACTTCTTCTTGAAAAGGTAAAATCTAAACCCTGTTCTTGAAATAAGGCTCCTTTCCTAACCCCCTTGTCTTTCATAACTTTAGCGAGGCACAAAGGTGATTTCTCAGATGAGTAGCTGCTGAATTCTTGTGTTGCTTAAAAAAAGTCAGACATCCTTTTTTACAGGCTGCATTTGCTAAATTTAGTTGACCAGTTGCATGTTTTTAATGCTGAAAGTACACTAAATGGATTTCCCAGTATGAGTTTATTTGGACAGCTTTTGTAGGGAAATTATTTGGTTGAAAATGAAAGAGGAAGTATTCATGAAATAATCTCATTGTTTGGGTTACATCATTTCTATGAATGGCTATGATGTGAACTATCAGAATTAACTTCAGGTTTCAAGAGGTTTGTATTATTTTAATATTCTAGATAAGATGTGGTGATGTTTATGAGCTGCTAGAGAATGTATTAGAAGTGATGAGCTATGTCTGAGCGCACTCCTTTCCAAGATAAGGGCAAATGAAAAGGAATAGTTAGACCTTTTTCTTCAAAAACGATATTCAAAAGCTCTTTGAAGAAAGCATACCTGTATTCCGTGTGTGTGTTAGGCAGCTCCTTGGGCAATGGAGGTATGATCTTTGTTTGGGATCCATAAATGTTACTGCAACAGACATGTACATATAAACACAAAGATTGTTCTTTAATTCTACATTAAATATGTACTCCTTTAGCTTTTGCATGGTGGATAGAGCATTTCCTTATTAGCTTTAAAAATAAAAATGACTTATTATCACCAAAAGACTTTAACAAAAGCAGCAGGCATGAGGGATTTTTAACAAAGATTCTACTAGTTATCTGAAGAAACATCTTCATTTCCTAAAGACTGGAAACCAGTTACCTCAGGTATTGTCTCTGCTTGTTTCTTCTGGACAGGTTCTCTGTTTTCTGTTCTGAAGCCCCCTGAAACGATCTTCAAGGTGATTTTTTGGCTTGGCTACTTTAACAGCTGCTTGAATCCAATCATCTACCCTTGCTCAAGCAAAGAATTCAAAAGGGCTTTTATACAAATCCTAAAATGCCAGTGCCACCGTCGGAAGCAGCTGGGGTGGTGGGCCTACAGCTACAGAAACTGGAATCGGTGCTCCTTTGAACACCCTAGAAAGGACTCTCTGGAAGACAGTGGGAGTTTCCTAAGTGGCAGTCAGAGGACTTTGTCTTCAGCATCTCCCAGCCCAGGCTACCTGAGCAGAATCACTCACCCGCATATGGAGATGTGCACATTCCAGGAGTGGAGAAACTCCAGTTCTTTCCTGAGCCCCTTACAGGAAGGCAACAGGCAAAAGGACCCATGCCAGTTCTTTACCTTCAGTCTCTTACCAGAGCGCAATGGACACATTGCTGCTGGCAGCCAGGCCTCCAGCAGTAGGGACTGCAAGGCTGTGTGTGACACACTGAATGGCAAAACCAACTGCAAAGCAAACATGATGCTGGAATGAACAAATTCGAAACACTGGCTGCCCAGACTCTGATCTCCTCTTCATATACTAACTCACTGGATGTTAGCCCAGGTGAAGAAATGGACCTGTGCAGAGTTTCTCAGTTTGGCAATAGAAGAAAGCCAGTGAGGGACAGGCAGGCTCCCGTCACAAGCGTGGCAGAGTCTGGGGAGCAACTATATTTCAAATCAATTGCCAGAGAGGCTACAGATTGCAGGGAAGGTACCAGATAAACCCAGGAAAGAGCACAGCCAATTATTTGGATATCATGGAAGTGCTGTAGAACAGCCAAACATATTTGTGTATAGAAATAATGTAGAAATATGGGGGTGGGCAGGGGCAATGCTTATGAATATGTGTGTGTACATATGTGCTAGCCACATGTTTGGATGCCTGAGAGTGGATGTGAGCAATGCAGTTGCACACTATTGTTTGTACCTCTCCAGGGTACTAGTTACCACTGATTTTGCCTGTAAAATTCTTATGGCTGTTGTACTTCACTGTACATTAGCACTTTAGAAATGGCAAACAATGTCAAAGATTAAAGTAATTTTGCAACAGTTTAAACACTTGCATCTATTAATATAGAACTGGAATTCAGTCAGGTTCCCTCATCACTGATTTTCACTTCAAAACAAAACCCTTGTAGAGGTCAAGTTTGCCATGCTCTTGAAGCTTTCTGCAGTTGCTTCTCTCCCATGTTTCCCTTATCACCAATAGATGTAAACTCCTCTATCCTTCACCATGCTTTTTTGAAAGCTTGAAAAAACCCGCACTGATAAAAGCTCGCAATCCACATTTCAACACATTAATAAGTGTCCTGTAAATATGCAGGCTGCAAGAGGATTTGATTTCTAAAAGCAACATCCATAAATCACTCCAAATCCCTCATAAACTCTGCTGTGGACACAATAAAAAAGAGCAATGACCACCGGAGGCCCCAAACCCAACCTTAAAACAGCTATGCAGAGCCCTTCGTTCTTTCAGCACACTTTGAAAATAGCACTGCATATTTAGCAGCTTTTACTTTGCCAGTTACATCAGAAAAGAAACAGTCAAAAACATGCAGTAGAGTAAGAGGTTCATTTTCATTAATATTTTTCACCTCAATACTACACTACTGTAACAGAATTCCTGAGAATATCTTCTAGGACGTTTTAGGTCATGTTTGGAAATTGTTTTCATCTCTTGTGATCATGAAACTAATGACTGCTTTTTTACATGAAGTGATACCAACCACGAAAACTGGTATTTACCCCTTCCTTTAACTGAGGCTTTTATTATTAGGATTTTTAGTGACATTTTTGTAAAGCCTGAAACAGAGAATAAGCCATAAACAGATGTATTGAAAATACTTAGGGTCAATTTAACAATGCTTGATCCCAAGGGAGAGCCATTTCCTTTTGTGTCCTTGAATATGTATTCTCTCATTAAGTTGACAGGGAGGGATGTGGCTTGTGGTTAGATCAAATATTCCCTAGCTCAGTAAGCAAAGATAGGAAAGTCATGTTCTAAGGTCTTCCCATGGTCATATGTTATAGTGAGACCCATATAAGTACATTTTGAGTCTAATCCTGATCCCATAGGCCAATCTCCTATTTAAACAACTCTGTTTTGATCATGGGGAAGGCTGTAATTTCCTCTTAAAAGGACAACGCTTATAAAATTTAAAAGTATTAGAGAACAGATAAATTCTTTTTCTCATTTATTGTAACTCTTTATGGTTACAATAAATCAAGAATCTGCTACTTGGCTGTGATGTGCTAGCACGAAATGATCATCTTTAGGCTTCTAAGTAGCAAAAATATCTTTCAACCTACTGTTGTAATTTTTGGAGTGACCTTACAAGAGTATGTCAAACATTTTTACTTACATGGGCTTTGCGAAGCCTCTTAAAAACTACTGCAAACTGGAAATCAACTTTTTAAATCTAACCAGCTGATGGCACACTTCAGCTAAATTTTGAATCACACATGACTTGTACAGTATAAAGAAAATACAAGTAACATTATCCGTATTTGAGATGAATATGGTACCCTAAATGATATAGTAGGTTTCACAATAGCTACCATCCCATTACTGTAAAGCTTCTAACAATGTGGCTTTCAGAGACTGGTCATTCTCTTAAGTAGTTTCTAGTCCTAACAAAGTTTCTAGTAGTCTCTGATATAATTTAAGCTCCTTAAACAGTATGATGTAATTCTCTAGTTATCTATGAAAGCTGACAGGCTACCACTCTGTTATCAGAGAGACCTATGGGTAGCTGTTACCTCTGTATATTTTTACACGCAATGGTACAAACACTGCAAGGGAAGATCCCTAAATACCCTAACTGATTGGAGGAGAAGATAAAATATTAATAAAAGTACAGATTAACATTATGCTAGCCTATGTCATTTAGAATAGCCAGAGCCTCTAACTCCATGAATTATATGCAAAAATCTTCCCAGCACCAAAACCCCAAGACACATGTCCTATATGCATCAGAGATCTGAGGGGAGAAGGCATTTCACAGGCAGACTGTAATGTTTTCCCCAAGAGATCCCTCGATCTTCTGTTGGTTTGGGCTGGGAAGGCTACCAGGCTCTGCAGGAACTCAGTACCACAGACACATCTGCCCTTGCTAGCTTGGTTCCTCTTAAAGCCAGCCACAGCCTCGCTGCTCCTCATGTGATAAAGTCATAGCATGGGAGGCACGTTTGAACTGCATGCAAACTATATGGGGCTCCAGAGCCGCAGAACTGGCTCCCTCTAGTGCTTCCCTAAGCCCAAATTCTGCAAGTACGTTAAGGGCAACCTCCCTGGGGACATGACAGGGTTACTCTGCCTTGCCAAGAAAGCAGGAAAACATGAGCTTTGCTTCATGATCTCTGATAGTAAAGAGAAAAGGGGGGGAAGTTTCTTCAGCGTGTTAGAGTAAATAAAAACCTGGAAATAATCACATGCAAAACATTCTGCCATTTCTAAGACAGACATTTCCATCAGTCCCATTTTTCTTGGCATATTCACTAGGCCACATCCTGAGGCTTCATCTCATCTCATCTGGCATCATGATGAGATGCCATCACATGAGGGAGTGAAAAACTATAGGGTCCATCAGAGCAAACCAGTCATGACCCAATAAAATTTTAAGATTGAAGAGTCTGCAAGTTACAGTCCTAACAGATATAAGATGGAGGGATTCTTAATTTCTCTCCACAATGTATTTCTCAACTGGATTTTTTTTTCCCCTGGTCATGTACTTATCCTGCCATGCAGGGCTCCCCATGGCCATCCATTAGATATTACATGACTTACCCAAACAAACAGATTACTGCTCTAAGCTCTTTACCTTTAATCTCATAAATTCCCATTTTGTAGGTCCCATACAACCTGTTCTCCTTACATTAGGCAACACTGGTACCAGTCCATGTGAACATGCTAAACTGTGTAAAGCTCCAAAAAGGTTGCATGACATCTCCTCATAAGCTACCAACAATGATTTCTTCACCTCCTGCCACAACCTCAGTGAAGGTACAGGCAACCAGCTGATTGTAAAATCAGTGAAAAACTAATATGCAGGCTTGAAGGAAGGAAGAGAAGGATTAAAGAGGACATGGTCTGACACGCCAACTTAAAATATAAGTCTATTTCTAGCTCACTTGGTTTCTCTGGATATTTCTCTGGATTTATTCTAAACCTCTTTATTTCTACCACTGGAATCTTCTAAGACTGCCATTAGGCAAAGCCAGTCCAAATGAGCCCCAGGTCTCTCCTACTCACTTTGTTAGTCCTTTCTCTGTTGTAATATTTTCTTTAAAGAAAAAACTGTTTGGTTCAGGGCATCATCACCAAACCTTTTGGGACCAACAGGTATCAGCCCAATTTGTTAGGAGAGCCAAAACTCATCTGAGAAGCAGAATATCCACAATCTACTGAAATGGCAGATAATATGCTATGGCAGTTTGTGAGATGCAACTATATTCTATTGTGCATGATTTTTTTCTGCATTACTGACAGGCCTTCTGATGAACCCATTCAGTGGGCAAATAGATCTGTCTCCAAAGAGGAGTTGCTGCCATTTAGCATAGAAGGTGCTCACAAAACACCACGAATTTCTCCAGGTTAAGCTACTATGTGGAGTTTAATCACTAACTAGGGGCTAGTACAAAGCCATTCAGTTGAATGGCACAGCTGTAATGGCTCACAGAGTAATGTTACAGCCCAGCTGCACATAAATTAAACCCATTAGACTTCAATGCACTCAGCTATCACAGAAGTGCTTCTTATTTTTGAAAGGGGTTACGGTAAAATCAATCCAACTGAATGAGACTGAAACTCTGGATCATTTTGCATTCTTTGCCCTTTGGAAATGTGGTGTTCTATTATCTTTCCAAATGAGACAGGAAGACAAGAGGGGACATTAATATTACAAAGTATAGTCTGGAATATGTAAAAATAGCAACTTTCTGTTCAACAGATGTGCTCCCTATTCTCAGTCCTGTGTTCGCCTTTCACCTGACACAAATGAGCAGAAAATTGCACAGTGCAAGAGATGGTAACTCACAGCAGCTACGGTATGAAAGTAGTTGTATACAACAACTGGTTATTCCTATTAGGGACCCCAAATTAACAAGCTCAGTCTCAGAAGAATAGACCAGATCTGGTTTTGATATGTTTAACAACACAACTGCTTGCTTTTCCTCCAAACCACCACTCTATGGCTTACATACACCTAATAGGGCAGACTGGAGCCTCACGGGGATGATTCATTAGACAGAAAGGCCACTTGGGTCCTGAAATGTCCATAAACAAATATTTCAGCTACAACTAACATGAGGACAGGTCATGCTAGTTTTCATCACTTTAATGAAACCAAAAAATGTTTATATCCACTAGGATGTTTTGGGGACTGGAAGGGGTAGTCTGCATGAAGCATGCTATTATGTAAAGTGTTAAGTCAAGATTCCCAAGGCCAGGAAAAGCACTTGAACCAGTAACATAATGGTCAGAGCACCAGCCTAGAAAAATTCCATTCCAGTCTCTGCCGTAACAACTGTTTTTATGTTTTCTCTACAGGCTGTATAATAAAATCTCCATAGACAGCACAGGGAGAACAATACTCCTCCCTTCCAGACAGCTGGGCACAACACTGTGGCATGGCATCCCCGCCTCCGGCACAAGGCACCGTGATGCCCCAACTATACAGTGGCCTGGCCTTTACAGGACACATCCATCAAAATTTGTTCTCTGGGGGTTAAGGCACTCCACAAAGTGAAGAGAAAAATGAGTTCAAGAGTCCTTCACATAGAATGACTATTATGCCGACTGCCATCATATAAATGTTGGGCTTCCTCTAACTTATTTTTTTAAAAGGGAGAGTTTTACTTTTCCTTTTAAAGAAGAGCTGGAAGCACCTATCCTCTGTAGAAACATCAGGACTACGTATCCTAAGTGTTTGGGGATACCTTCCTATAGCATACAGGAAGATCCTTGGAGAAGACAGGTTTTCAGATACAGTTTCAGGTATGTAAGCCATAGAGTGGTGGTTTGGAGGAAAGGTAAGACAGGTTTTCAGGTTTCCTATTAGTAACCAGCTGTCAGCCCAGATTTACCCAGGTAGTCCATATTAGTTGCCATTGCTGCACCTCTGCATGCATTGTACAGGAATCACAGATAATAGCATTTTGTTGTCTTTTGTTTTTCTCTAAGAGAACACATATTTATCCAGGCTTATTTTTAACTTTATCAAATGTTTTTCCATACATTTGTCCTAGAAAAGTTTAATACTTTCCAGAAGACCTACGTATAGCATTCAGTGAGTATGCTAAGTATGAAAGAAAACTTTCAAAGGCTCACAAAAAAGAGGCAGCTATTTCACATGGAAGTGGTTCATTAGAGCCATCTGCTCCACTGACATTGCAAAGAGACAGAAATGATATATCTTCTTAAGCAACCTCTATCAATTCTTTACTATTTTAGGTTTGTGTATATATATATATATATCCAAAAAAATCTAAACTCCACCATTATTCTCTTGGGATGTGTAATTGGTGGTTTGTCTATGAATTGCGGGAGATGCTTCTCTCTGAATGCACACTAATCAGAGTATCATGAACAATGATTTTTGTGGTAAAAGTGTGTGGAAGTCTTTTACCCCATTCTCCTGCCTGAGTAGATTTGTTTGTGCCAGCCAGCTGAGAAAAAGCCTGATGTTTCGAAGGCACCAGCGAAGTTCATATATACTGGACAGTGTGTAACTTTAACATTTTCTGGGAAACAAGAGAATGAAATCTAGATATAAAAATAGATGTGGTTTAGCCAGTGCATAGAAGATTCTGGATTCAGGAACAAACTGAGTCCTTATTCTATTATGGAAAGCTGCTTTCACATTCAGTTATAGATGAATACATAAATGTATATAGATATTTGTGAATAATATGACTAATTAACTTGCATGAATCTTTACCCTGGTATTTTAAAGAACTGAAGCTCACACAGTAACACTGTCTGTCCATCCATCAGGTTTCCTCCCCATCCTCTTAATAACCTTTGAATCTCTTCACTAATTTCAACCAAATTGAATCGGAAGTTAAATGAGGCAAGATGATCAATTCCAATACTATTATGAAAACTGGTGTTTGAGTATGGGGAAGGGATCCAAATTATTGCCTCCTCTCAGGAGAAGACCTTTAGAAGTCCTTCCCTCAACCATTTCCAGAGCCTGCTGACTACTAAGCTTGCTCATGCTGACTGGCTAGGCAGCACACAGGTAGCCCAGAAGCAGCTACACAGCATGCTCCCATTTGCCCATTAAACAGGGATGAGAGGAACAGGACATATAGGAGGAAGCTATAAAAAGGGCAATGTGGTAGTCAAATGAAGGTGCTGGAAATATTAAATGAATAGTGTTAAAGAGACACAGGTCACAAACTCATATGAGATCAGCCTTCATTCATTCTGCTGATCACAGGACAGCTTTTTATACCGTGTTCATGCGATTGGTTTATAGCTACAATGTGGAGACAAGCAAAGCCTCCCCGTAGACAAAAGTAAGACTATGACGTCAATTTATGTCTCTGTAGCATGGGCAGATGAACCTACACTTCTCTGTTCTCCCTCATTGGTTGTGAAGTATAAGGTTAGGTTCAGTTTATATTCAGTTATAATCTGTGGTTTGGCTTTTTCTTAAAATACCCATAAACTTAGGAATTTTAGTTTAGTCTGAGTATACAGTTCTAATAAAGCTTTTATCTAAAACATATTTCTTCTGCTTTTCTAGTCATTCATTATCAAATGCTTACTGTTGATTTTGATCAAGCACTGGCTTAATGTTAAAGCTGCATTTTTGGTTTATTCACATAACCAGTGAACTCCATAGAGATAATAATCATGTCTTGGTCACTTCACTTTCCCATTAGCATCATCAAGGGTATAAGCCTAAAACCAATAGAAAAAAAGCAGCATGCCCTGAATCAAAGTCATTCTCTTCAAGATGAAATTGAATTAACTGAAACCTATAACACTTACCTGAGGCAAATATTTTATTATCAATTTTAATAATTAAAAATTAGTTAATTTTACAACTTTTTAATAGTCCTTGTAATGTGCATCATAAAAATACTCAGATTTCATGTGTCAGGATAAAGAGGCTGTCTAATGGGCTCAGTGAAACTTTTTCTCCCAGTGTAGAACACTGAAATTCTACCTAGTTTAGAATTCATTAATCCAAAATTTCCATAATACAAAGAATATCTTCAAAGAGAGAATTCAGTGATGACTACTACCATCTGCCATTCTGCCGTCTCTTCTCCAAGGCAGGATTATATAGCATCCTTTTTGTATTTGCTTACATGGAGAATTCATAGCAAAATGTGCTTTGTTTTATCTGTTCTTAATGTAGTAAGACTTTTTTGCTTTTACCTTTGAGAAAATCGTTTATCATATTATGTACTTCTGTTCCTTTTCACAGTGGCTCCCCTTTTTTTTTTCCAACGGTAGCATCACATGGCCACACTCTGCCAACCACCTGTGAAAGTGAAAGACCACAGTCTGGGAATTCTTGAATTAAGTGTACTCTGGGGTTTGTTAATACTAGTCTGAATCCCTCCATTTTCTAGCATCTAGTATTGTCACTGGGAAGGCTTGCAATCCCACTAGATGAATCAGTGACTTCATGTGGCAAATTCTGATCTTGATACTCTATGGCTGTGTATTGGCATAGTTTTGAGCTCAACATGGACAAGCTCATTTACATTTGCTGAGCAATAAGCACCCTGTTTCTACAAAACAGCAATAAAGGTAAAGAATAGTCTTAATTAAAATAGACTGGACCCTTATTTTATACCTTGTAAACTCAAGTCAAATTGAGGAAAACAATGGAAGGCTTGCAAAACTACTGGTTCAAGGTCTTTCAGATAACTGGAAGGTAACAGGGTGAGGAAATCTGGTGCTGTTGCTGGAAATTTCTTATTTCAAAACATATTAGCTTGACCAGCTAAGAACATGCTCCCTTTTAATTCCAATGCCCTTTATAAGGCTCCAGCCAAGACCCAAAGAAAAAGAGAATGGTTGTTTAAAATTCATAAGAACCCTTCCCAATTTCTTTGATAAGTCAAAGTGAAAAGTGGATGTAGTAAAGCTCTAATTTATAGCTGTGATTAAAAAGTCTTTAATTGCCTATTTCACAGTTTCCTTTAAAATGTTCTTTGGGAAGCACAACAATTGATTCCACCGAGACTTGCGTGCAAATGTTTAATTCTAGCAAAGAATCTGAACTTTACATGACCCCTGGAAAATTGTAATTATTTTTCCTATGTTTGATTTGTGCGCTTTTGGGTTGTTCATTTTGAAGATCAGAAATCTCCCCAAAAACTAAAATTAGCATATGCTCTGGAGCCTGAGGTAATTATAAAATAGTTCACCTCTCTTCTTTTAGATAGCTAAGAGTCCAATCCTGCACTGTTTTACTAAGTGGGAGCTTCAGCACTGATTTCAGTAAGAACTGGATTAGGTTTACAAAGAAAATGGGGATCCTGGCATTGAAGATCCAACATCGCCATCTATTGGACTCACATTCAGGTGAGAGTTATAGATACTTCAGTCCATCCGAGTTTGGTGGATTTTACACACTACAAATTCAGCCTCTTTAATAGTAAGTCAGGAAGACTTTTTTTTTTTTTTTTTTTTTTTTAAAGGCTGCAAGAGGATTTAGATTTCCAATCTTCCATTTAAATTAAGTCCCTCTCAGAAATTACGCATTCCTGATGCTGAGTCGATTTTGTCTAAATAAGATAATCTTTTTTCACAGTAAAATCCATGAAGGAAAGTTCAGATGTAAGCTTACAGAAAAAGACATCAGATAACTAAATTCTGCAGTTGCCTTTAAAAATCCCCTTCTCAAATTTCACTTACATGAAATAGCAATTTGGTTTCCATACAAATTATTATGTCTTAAAGTTTTACTCTGTTCCATTTTAAAAAAAGAAAAACATTGCTCAAGTAACTCAGGACTAGAATCAATAAAAAGTATTTCTGTGAAAAGACTCCCTTTCCTTTGATTGGAAGCTTCCTGACATTACCTGCATTCTTTTGTTAGAAAGAGTTTTGTTCAGTTTTCATTTCTGAAATAATTCACTTTCCTTCTTAAACCACACAAGTCGGCTACAGTAATAATCAAAAATAAAAGAGAAGCTATTTTCCAAAATGCTGAACGGAACATACTGTACTCCACTGCAGTATACCCCAAAAATCCCATCTGCAGCCTGTGGCATGAGCTGTGGGTGCAGTATGTTTCTTTCCAATGTTGATATTGTACCAGTATTGTAGCCAATGTGTCTTGAAGATCCTTATGGCCTTAACTGCACATTAACTAATTGTTGCTGTATGCCTGCTAATTTACATTATTCATGTCTTAAGCAGCCCAAGTCTGATCTTTTCTCAGGGATTCATGCTTTAAAAATACATTAGAAACTACCAGCAGCAGATGTAATTTATATACTCGGGTGTAAATTGGTCATTTTCAACCAATGACAAAGGCTCCTGCTTTCATTACTGTGTAAAAATCCAGAATCCAACTAAGGGATCATAATGCAACACTGAAGTAAGAGGACCTGCACTGTAGTAGGGTGACAAAGCAAGCCTCAAACAGGTAAAAAAAAACCTTTTAATATTCAGAATTTGGAACCCTCACTTGCACTAGTCTAGCAGTGCTATTCCTGCAAAGTCCACACGTTCTGTGAAAAACATGAAGCACATATATACAGTGCTCAGATGGTGGGCCTGAATCATCTGCTGTAAATATTAGTATCTGAAAATGTCCAAAGACTAAAAAATTCAAATGCCTATCTTCATAGCCTCTAGCTGTTTGAATCCAGGGTTTTGATTCAGTTTATGGGCAAAATTTAAACACCGTAACATCTTTTATATTGTATGAAGCTGGAATGGTGAGAATGAACAATTTTAGGATCACCTCAACATTTCATAGAAAAATAAGAATGTTTTTGAGATATAAATGTGAAATGTTTATTGGATAAGGGAGCTGGAAAACAGAATAACTTGCAGTTCATGGAAACACATAAAGAAATAATGCAACTTTCTGGAATGAAATACTAGCAAATTATTATACACAAAGTCAAATGTAATACATGGATGGATATCATCAGTCTTTAGGAGAGAATGGAAGCTGTAGCAGGAAAAGAGTTGCTCTGATTTACCTCAAAAAAAAAAATTGTTTCAAAAGTGATTTTTCAGAACATAGGAACAGCTGTTTTGCACACTCAATTTTCATGTTTCATGTTTCATGCATATAAATCAAGCAAAAGAACAGACAAATCCAATAGTATAGCGTCACCCAGAGTGCCTGCTGTCACTGTTATTATGCATGTAGATTAGATGCCTCTTTGTGTGAACTCAAGGATATAGGCTATGAATTCCAATAACTACATTTAAAGAGCAGAGTCATTTTACAAAATGACAAGTAGAAAAATGGAGAGTAACTGGTATGAATTTTTAAAATAAGTTGTTTTAACAATCTGACTAAAATGCCCTACTCCCCCCTTTTGCCTTCTTATCTTCTGTAATAGTATTAACAGTTGTAAAAAGTTACCAAAATTTGAAGTTCTGAATCTTAAGAGCACCGAGAAAAAAATATTTGTGTAAAATCTAGCAAAAATCTTTCATGACAAAAAGAAACAGAAGAATACAAGTATTTTTTCACATTGCTTTTTTCTATGTTTCTTTCAGCATAGTGAGAAGTTAGACTCAATATTTTTCAGTTACTGCAGTTTTTCTTTCAGTAGGTACACTACACTGTACTTGCACCAGTTGATCATGCCAAATATCATCATCATCAGGGTGTGGATAGAGGAAGAAACAGGAAAAATTTTGGAAGAGTAAAGAAGGTCTTGCTGGAGGAAAGTATGGAGATGCAGAATCTTTCCTGACTTTATCTCGTCAGCTTACGCTTGGCTCAGGAAAATAGCTGAGGTATTGAAGTGTTCCACTTCAGGTACACAGTGACCCTGGATTCTGCTGTGGGCTTACCCCAAGAGGTAAACTCTGTCAAGACAGTGAGTAAATCTCATCAATACAAGCTAAGGCTTCCATAACCAAATTCTTATCCAAACATTTCTACTTATTCAGGATTATATGTTCTTGATCTTCTTCAACAGGTGTTCTGTTAAATAAACACCACTGCTCTAAAAAACCCCTTAGCACCAAGAAAATTAAACAAATGACACTGAGATTCCATTTTTTGTATATATACAAGCTTCAGTTATTCATACACTTCCACTCAGAGCAATTAATTAGAGGTTCTAAAGGACTGATTAAAGCTGTAATATATTCTGTGTTGAAACAAGTGAAATTTATTGGTAAAAGCTGACATCTGTCCTATAACCTCTGGGGAAAGTGATTCTTACTAAAAAGTTTATGTTTGGAAATACTGTAAGAGAGCATGTTTATATATTTTTCAAACATTAAGTAACCTATGTACAAAACACTTCCATGAGGAAAGTTTAAGTTTAGTGTGTAAACAAGGGAAAGTAAGACATACAGCGCTAAGTCAGCACTTGGGAACCATCAAGGCTGAAGTTACACACTACTTCAGTTTCTAATGGAGATTACAGTAGTGTCTGGCTATTCATTTGCTAGGTAGAAGATTGGTCCCTTGATGGTGGCAAGAGAGCTCTTTGGTTCTTCTGGTGGATGTTTAATCCCTAAATGCCAGTAAAGTCTTTGGGCTTTTAACTCATGTTGGCACTTGCAGGCATTTCCACAGGAAGGATACTTTGTTCAGAGACTTTCACTGAGCTGCAGCTTGCTTAGGGCTAACCTTAGGATGAAACAATGGTACTAAACAGCAGCCATGAGGCTCAAAGGTAATTCTGCTAAAAAGGGCTCTTGGGGTCAACCCAGTCTTTAATGGAGCAGGACCACGGGAAAGCTTGCCCTTCTTGCTAGCTCTAGAGGAAAGATGAATTTCCCTAAATGAAATCAGGGAATTGAGCTTCTGGTGAGCTGCAGCATTTTCCCTGCTTTGTTTTGGGAGAAACATAATGCTGACTAGATTCCAGCTGAAAAGTTCAGGGAGCCCTGAAGTGTTTCCACAGCAGAGGATATGCTAGCAGAAAATTGTTTTGACAAAATCTGCTATTTTTTCACACACTTCTATAAAGTGTTAGTGACATGCTATGTTTCATCAAAGGTGAGGAAACCTAATTATAACTGTGTTGATAAGGAAAAACTGCCAGTCATTTTGGGTCAGCAGGCCCACGGCATCGGTGTCAAAGGTGGCAGACAGATTTTGGATAGTGCTCAGCAGGGCTGGCTAGGGATTGGAGCTGGAAGCTGCAGCATTTCTGAAAAGCAAACTGAATTTGAGGCTCCATGGAAGCTAGAAACCCCTGCCTCACACAGAGGCAAGGTAATACCTTGCCACTAAGCTAGGTATTTGAGCAGCAGTTCCTCAACAGAAACAGTAGTTCCTGTCAAGTTTTTACTGGCAAACAAACTTGTTTGGAAAAGGGAAATACAGGCTGGCACACGTTGGAAGGCATTATTCTCATCACTACAATTCTTAGAGGTGAAACCTCTTATATTTCTCAAACCCCCATGCTCTTTGCACAGCCAGGAGAGTTTTAAATAACATTTCAGCCAATTCAAAACTGCATGGCTTGATTTGAACCAGGGCTATAATCTCCTCCTCTCTTTCCAACTGAAATGATATTGAACAGGACAGTGTGAGGGTTCAGAAATATTTTCCGTAAGTCAGAATAAATTACATAGTGCTAGCAGAAAAACAGCAGAAAAGCATATTTTTCTGGGCTCAATCATTGCAGCTGGGAATTGCAGAACACTGAATCCACTTTTTTTATCTAGGGAGGAAAAAAGAAAGTTTTAGGCTTCCTGTTTGTTTTTACTATAACTCGCTGTTCTCTTGACAACTTACTGTAAGTGTTTCAGCATCTAATACCCACATCCATTTAAAAGGCATTTAAAAGATCATAATTTAGGTTGACATTAAAACTGTTGAGATATTATGGAATATAGAGTAAGAAATGTTCATTTAGAAACATTGATCAAACAAATGAGAACCAAAAATGAACCTGGATCTTCTACCTCAACTTTGAAAGGCTGAACACGCCACAAGCCCTTCAGGCTTGAATTGAAGCCCAATGATGCCATTGAGTGGATTTTATTTGGAATAGCGGTCAGATTTCAAAACATTTCTAAAGACACCCCCCCCCCCTTCCCCAAGACTCCAAGATTTGCATCTTTATTATCTTCTCACATTCTCACTGTCCTGCACCCTTCCAAGGCAGGGGGGAGTTGTCTGGGCCCACCGCCCACCTGTGCCACTTTCAGCTGTGCCCTTTGATTTCTCCCCACAAGGCCCATCCCTCACCCACCTCCTGCCACGGCTGAGCCGCGCCCTGGCCACAGATGGGAGAGCTGGGACAGGGCTCTGCCACCCCGGAGACCTCCTCTCCCTTTACCGACGCCTGATCGCTTGAGCTGCCTCTGGGAAGGCAGCACCCAAGTCCCCTGCACCGCAGCGCGGGGCCGGCACCTGCCCGCCCCCCACAGGCGGGACGACCCCTCTCTGCCTCAGGCGACGTCCCACCTCAGTGGGCGACGCAGCCACGACAGCCCCCCCCCGCCGCACCCGGCGCACGCGCGTGCCCAACGGTCCTAACGGCGCCCCCGCCGCGCGCCAGACGTCGCCAGACAGCTGCGTCGTGGCGTCATTCTTACGTCACGCTCGCCCGCGAGACTACAAACCCCAGCGACCTGCGTCCGGCCTCCGCTGATTGGCCGGCGCAGGCAGGAAGCGACCTGCGGGGTGAGAGGGCAGCGGGGCAGCCGGAAGGGAAGCAGCAGGTCTCTGCCGGCGGCGGCGGGGGGCCGCTGTGGGGTGGGCCGGGCCCGGCCCGGCCCGGCGCGGCGCAGCAGTCATGGCCGCGGCGGGGCGCTCCGTCTCCCGCGCTGGGGCGGCGGGCGGCCGCGGGGCTCTGCCAGGAAAGGCTGCCCGGGGTGCGGGGGCCAGGCCGGGGGGAGCGCGGGGCGGGCGGGCCCGCGGGCCGCGAGCGGAGCTGGGCGGCGCGGGAGCCGCGGCGGGGCAGAGGGCGAGGCGCGGGCGAGCCAGGTGGTGCTGGAGGCCTTGTGCCAGGTAAAGGCCGCAGCACAGAGCTGTGCTATGCCAGTCCGGGGAATCCTCGAGTGAGTCGTTCATGGAATCATGCAGGGGCCCCATTCAGCTCTAGAGCAAGTTAGAGAGGCACGCAGTAGTTCCTTCTTCTGCTGAAGGGATAACAGTTTGCCTGAGGTGATGTTAGAGTAAAATTTCAAGTTCCTCGATATTCATTAGTTGACAAGGCTTTTATATTAGGCTTACTGAGGTTTATTTCTCTCTCATTTCTAAAAACCTAACCCCTCCAAGGATTCCAACATGGAAGAATTTAAAGATTCAAGGCCACCGGAAGAATTACTCCATAACTTAAAGTTTTCTGATCAGAAGTCTTCAGAGAGCACCAGCTACTTGGCAGATGGCCCCAAAGATGTGCAGAATGTGAAAAACACAGAAAGTGGGTACATGCCATCTTCAGCCAAGGAGCCCACAGCAGCAGATGAGCGCTTCCATGACTGTCATGACTCCTTTGAGGCAAAAGAATCCAAAATGGATGATGAAGGGAATTTACAGAATGATGAGAATAGCTCAAAGAAGCAGACAGAGCTAGATGAAGAATACTTACTAGAACTAGAAAAAGATATGCCAGAGGAGGAAAAACAGGTAATACAAAGTATACCAAAGTTGAATGTAAAAAAAGATGCATTTTCAATGTCACTTTTTTGAATGGTGTGTGACCTTTCTGGCATAAAATTCAGCATGTAACTGGACCTTTAAAATTTTTTTATATGTCTAGTTTTACTGTTCTTAATTTCTTGGTTTTGGTAGCAAATATTTTGTTAGCTTTCCTTACTGTTCTTAATAATCACATTCCTTTGGAGATTTTTTTTTTCTTTTATGTACTGCTGGGCTCACCAGTGTGTACAGTTATTGTGATTGAAAGAGATTATAAGAAACAAAAATCACCTTGTTTCATGTTGCTTAGTTTGTGTGCATTTGTTGTTTTCTCCTGATTAGCTGCAGAGTACTTTACAAAAACTCAGAGGAGGTTTCAGGATAGTTTTGATATCTGAAAGGCTAGTTCATGTAATACTTTCAACTTTAACACCAATTAGCTCTATCTTTTTTAGATTACTAAGGATTTAAACAGACAAAGCACTTGAAACATTTGTTTCTTTGCTTGCTTTTGGTGCAGTTACATTGAACAAAAACTGGGTAACAAACTGGATATTGTGATGAGGAGGAATGGAGAGGCTCTGAGAAAAAGTCTAACAGCCTCCTTAATCCTTTTTACTTTCCTATAAGTCTCTGAGTGAATCACTTCTGGGCTTTTTGACCCTCAGTCGGTAATGCAGTGTAAAAGTAGTTTGTTTTCAGAGTTCTAAGACAGATATGGTCACTTTGTATTTAAGAAATGTGAAGCTTTTTCTAAATTTGAGAACTTGTAAATCAGTTTCAGGATTTCACTCAGTTCTCTTGAGTAATGTAGTGAATTTTTGTCAGAAATGCTCTCCATAGCAAGTGGTCATATGCTTTCTGCAGGTGTATGATTCCTTTTTTTCTTTTCTCTCTTAATTTAAGGGCATTCCTTTTTTCTTTTCTCTCTTTCTTTTAATTTAAGGGCATTAAATTAAAATGCATGTCCCCATGTGCTACTCTTAATTAAAATATATATATTTAACTTTTGAGAACCCTACTTCTGGTAGGTTAGGAAAAACAGAATTGTATAGCTTGGCTTTTCAAACAGATTGTACTTCAGAGAACTGATCCACCATTTTAGAGTCTGATTGGATTATCTAAGCAAGCAGCTAATTGTGCTGAAAATTGAAATAATGATGAAAGGTGCTACTATAGCTGCTATTAAGCAGTTGGGGAAAGGGGAAATTCTGACCTTTTGTAACTTACATAACAGAAGACATCAACAGACTTTAATATATTATACTCTGTTATAGACCTATAGGCATGAATTGGATCTTATTTTGATAAGAGTGCTTACTGGAAGCCTGGCTGTTTAATTTGGATCATAGGTAACACACTGAATCATAAATTATGATGAGTGAAGGAGAGAGTTGGGTAAGGAATGGCAGTTGATGGAAAGGTAGACAGGACTTTAGGAAAGCATTACCTCTTAGGCAAAGGCAGTGTATTGTATAGCTTTATAGTTTTTATTCTGGAAACTCCTAAATTATCAGGAACAGTAGTAGTAATAACTATTGGAGTGGACAATCAACAAAACACTACTAAAATGAAGAATTTGGTAAAAGAAGTAAATAAGAAATGAAGGTAAATATATATATATATATATATATATATATATTAGTATGTAAAATACTGTGTGTGTTGCTAACGATTCTTAAGTTTCATTAGACTTAGAGGTTTATTGGTTTTTTTTCGTACAGGCAAGAGAATCCTTTCTTTTTTGTCTGACTTGAAAAAGCTGTACAGTTCTTTCATAACTGTTGGCTAGACCAGTCTGTGTTGCAGAAGTAAATAAATGTTGGCTATCCATTGCACCAGAAAGCTGGAAAGGGGGAGAAGCTTGGGAGTAACTTTGCTATGCCATGATCTTATGTCCGCTGTCATAAATTGAGCATGATGAGCCAGAAGTATGCAGAGCTTAGCTCCAAGAAGCAACTGAACAATGAAATTGTTGGTTACAGGTCAGTGCAATGAAATTTAATCAAGTTCTTGTTGAAGTAGTTTGCTTGCTGGTAGGGTGTTCTTTTGATTGAAATACGTCGGTGAAGGAAAAGGGAATTTTTCACCTGTATTATGGATATTTCTGCATTAATGTGGAAATTCTTTGGGGTGGAAAAGCAATATGGCATTGGGAGTGGGAGGGGAACAGGAACACATTAAATACTTGAAACAGGAATGAGACTAAGTGTAACACTTGTCTGCTGCTTGACCTCATGGAAATCGCTTCGTCCATATTTCACTCTTCCTCCATCTGTAAAACGGGCATGATGATACTTGTCAATTGTAGTTTTGATATCTAATAATGAACAACTGGAAAAAATCTCAAGAGGTTCTCTGGTGCATTCTTTGCCTCAAGGCAGAATCAGCCATGTTGATGTCATTTCTGACACATTTGTCTCTTGTTATTAAGGACCTCTAGTGACTGACTGCCTAGACAAGTTATTCAAGTATTTTGCCATCCTTGCCATTATAAAGCTTGTATTTGTCCTGTTCATTCATTGTGTGTATGAGCAAAGCACACCTTATTTGCTTGGGTTTTTTGGAACCTTTTCCAACCTAAGTTATTCTATGACTTTTACACTTAGGTAAAAGTCATCTAGTCCAGTCCCCTGCTCAAAGGCAGATCAGCTGAATCAGGTTGCCCAGAGCCATATCTGTTTGAGTGTGTCCAAGCCCAGAAATTCCACAGCTTCTCTAGATACCTGTTCTGGTATTTAACTACCTTCATTGTGAAAACCTTTTTCCTTATATCAAATCTGAGTTTTCTTTATTGCAACTTGTGACTGTTGGCCCATATCCTTTTTTCTAGATGACTACAGGAAGTCTGGCTCAATTTTCTGTAGCTATAATATCTCCCCTGAGCTACCTTTTCTCAAGTCTGACAAACTCAGATCTCCTAAGCTTCTTTGCCCAGGTTATGGCTTTTAGCACCCTTGCTATCTTGGTGGCCCTTCCCTGGACTTCCTCTGGTAAGTCAATGCTGTTTTGTATTGAGGAGACAGACTGGACACAGTTCTCCAAATGCAGTTCCTCAAGTGCTGAACAGAGGGGAATAATCACATCCCTTGATCTACTGGCTACACAGAAAAAACATTAATGCATTGTCCTTGCATCTTCTCCTGTTTTTTCCAACTCATATTTGTTGCTTGTACAACAAGAAGCACTGAGATCATGCAGCAGTATAACTGTAATTGTATGCAGTTCTAGAGTTTAATAGACAAAATGCTGAACTTCTGGTGTAAAAATTGTCATAGAATTAAGGACTATAAAGAAAGGAACAGACCTAGAAATGGAGATGTCTTAGCTCTTTGCATCTCTTGTTTCTCATGTATCATTAGGTAATCATTTAATTTTTCACATCAATCTTTGCCTTTGGTAAAATTAGCAAAAGAACTGTACTCCATTGAAAGATGCTATGCAAGTGCCTCTTTCCTTAGTTTCATTTCCAGTGGTGTTGAGAGATTATGCCCTTCAGATTGCTTTGTGACTAATGAAGTAGAGGGAATCTGCAGGTTAGTGTCACCATAACTATTACCCTGGCAATATTTTTACTGTGGACTTTGTTCATGTGCCATAGTTTTGTGCTGAGTGTGTGTGTGTGTGTATATGCACACACGTATACAGTCTTAAAATATAGCTATATTCTCTCAAGTTCTGCTTATAACAGATACCAACAATATTTAGTTAGAGAGATCTGTAAACAAATGAGGAATGAGAAGCTTACAGCAGTTATAATTATTGATGTAGCCTATATGCACATTCTTACTTTGCATCACCTCACATTTTCTCTTTAGTAAAATCAGGGTGATAGGTCATTCCTGAAGTCACACCCTAAATTACCTTGAAATTGATGTTTACAAATTTTATTTCATTTTTAAAAGTGAAATTTTCCATATTTAGTTATAAAGATAATCTTATAATTGATGCAGATTTTAAAGAAATGTACTGCAGTTATGTTCTGAGAAGAGTTTCTTTACATCCATTTATCCAGAGTTCTTCAAAACTTCTAACCTCCTTCCTGTTACTCAGAAGGTCATTTCTGAGATGAAAGGCAGCAGGAATTTTTTGCAGCTGGAGAAAATGAGGCAGAAATATTCAGAGCTTGTTTATTTGACTGTTTAGGCTGTGACTAGACACTCAGCAGCAGTTTTGTTTGCTGCTTAGGCAGTGCTTGTTTAGTCATTCTCAGCCCCCTGCTGCCTCCTTAATTGTGCTGGCACACCTGTCTGCATGAATGTGCAGTGAACCTGTTACGGGGACTGATTCAGATGAAAAATAATGCTGTATTGCTGTATTTATCAAGGACACTGCTGCCTAAAGTAGGCCTCAAATGGCAGCGTCATGATGGCATTTATTTATGAGGTAGATGCATTTTCCTCAATCATATTACTTGCCTAAGTAAGAAAACTTTATATGAACGGTGGCTGGAACACCAACCATAAATTAAGTACTTGAGTCATCGGAGAGCTCAGTGTTAGCCCTGCTCTATCCAGATTATGGAGCCACATCTCTACTATGACCACTGTTGCATTTTAACAGCATTAACAAATTAGTGCTTTTGAGTTATGTTCTCAGATAGCTAGGCTGTAGAAAAGGAAGTTTTTCTAGTTTATTCTGAAGGTGCAGGGACAGATTTTAGTCCTTGCTCTATGTATTTATGTATATCCGTGCACAGGCTTTCACAGCAGCAGCTCAGAGCAGAAATTCTCACCCACACAGAAGCTGCTACAGAAATCAAAGGGAAAGAGCAAGTGGTTGTGTATTTTCTTTCAATTATATTTTTATAGCCCTGTACTACAGTGACATTTCTGATTTTTAACCAGCAGGAATTACTTCTGAGGAAACGCCACTGATGCCATAAGAAATCAGGTCTTCTCTGTACAAAGAAGTAAAAACTTGAAGGGAAGAGTTTATTAAGACACAGACCTGCAATAAATATTCTGAAGAAACAGATGTAGCATAGACAAGAGCCAGGTTACTTGCCTGGACTTACAGCTCTGAGCTTTTTGAGAATTATGCAGCTTGAAACAAAATTCACTTTCATAAGACTTTTTTTTTTTTTAAGCATGCTGATTGCTGCTTCAGCGGAGTCACTGAGCAGTAAATTGCTTTTGATGCATTACAAACAGATTTTCTGGTTAGTTGTCACTGACAGTGATGGCTTTGACATTGCTCTAGTCTGCAGAATTAATCAGAAGACACCCAACAGCTGTTATATAGTAATTGTTTCAGTCTGACACAGCCCTCTTCTGGAGGGACGCTCATTAATTATGAGTTTATCCAGCAACAAGATTCTGAATCCCTTGTGCTCTTCCATCATGACAGATGTTGTCTTGTTCTTTGAACCTTGTAGGGCAAAGATTTAAGCACCAGACCAAGAAAGCTCTTATGTTTGATATTGAACCCTCCTTTTTAGCTGCTGAAAGACCCTGGAATAAATATCTAATACTCCTCAAAAGCAGTTACCTTCCTTGGTCTCTTGCATGTGTTTAGAGCTACAGCTGGCTGTAATCATGATCAATTTCTATCTTAACTCTGGGAAACGTGTCAGCAAGAGAAGGAATATAAATCTAGTAGAAGAGGTTTCTTTCTTTCTTTCTTTTTTTTTTTTTTTTAAGTGTCTCAATAGTACTCTTTAGGTTAAAACGTTTTCTTTTTTTTTTTTTTTTTAATGCCTGAGATTTTGTTATTTCTGGGCTAAACAGAGCAAATCTTATTTCTTCAGAGGTTCTGAGGTGTGTTTGAGAACATCTTTGTCCTCATCAAGAAACTTCTTTTAGAGTGTTCCCCCCCTCGAGCTTTTCCCCCTCCCCACCATGCTTCGGATTCATCCATTTGTTCTCCCATAAATTGCATCTTCTGTTTAGAATTTGCCTTTCCAGTGTTTGAAACCAGAAGATTTGACCCTGGATTCTTCTGAAGTGGCTTCTCAGTTGCAGTCATTCGTTTCTGCATTTGGTATTTTCTTAGTTCTAGGCATCTGTCCAGAACATAGTGTAGTAACCTTGACTCCATCCAAATTCAACTAGTTTCTCTACAGAGATTACAAAATAAAAGCTAAAGTACAAAATGGAAGACAGGATACAAAGAAGCTAGTCATGATTTGGAGGTCTCAAAATTCTTCTGGGAAAGAATGAAGTGGGAGGACTGAAGAACGTAGTTCTAACACATGAGAAAAAGCAACTGACTGTACAGCAGCAAAATGTACTACGTAAATCACTGACAAATACGAATAAGGAATATATCTCTTGTTAACCTTTCTCATCAACATTCAAAATTATTTTGCATAGCAGTGAAACCTGCAAGACAACTGAGTTTTGAAGGGGTCACAATGTAGTCATGTGAAATACAATAAAAGGAGATTCCATTATTAAAATGACCTGCTTTAATAGCCTGGATCTGGTATACAGTATAGCAGCAATATTAAATAACTTATTTTGGTCAAATCAGAGGAAAAGAAGGATTGTTAGGCTGAAACTGCCTTGTCTTATATCTTGAAAAATAGAATAAAAGATGGACAGTGTATTTTCCTGATTTAAAGCTTAGGGAAATACATCTGAGAAGTATATCCATCTCTGACAGAGTAGTTGATTGATGGTGGATGATGGTAGATGGTGGGAAGAACCTGAGTAAAAGCTGATGTTATAATTTCCCCCTGTGATTTATAGTTTTTGGGTTGCACTTATAAACTAAAAAAAGTATCTTTTGTTGGATGACTCTTTAGCAGAAAGAGTGATCAACTGTTCATTTTTCTTTCAGTGCTGCTATCTGATTTTAGTCTTATGTTCAGTTTTAAATTTCTCTGGAAGAGGCTGATGCTATCAGATTGAGATCCTTGTTTTACAAAATTTAGAGCTTATCTATGGCTAAAGGTTTTGGCTCGTGTGGTGATGGATTAAGTTGTCAGCCCCACTTTTCTGCCTGAGGCTATTGCATCTTGAGCAGGGATGGCTAAGTGGCATATATTATTGCTCAGGAATAGTCAAGTTTTCAGTCTGGCACCTTAACTTAAACTGACTGTCAAGAATGGATGGGACCTATTATCTATGAAAGTACTACTTACAGTTTCAGGGAAAAGTAGTGATTTGGCAGTGGAAAGGTTAATGCATCTTTACTGAGAACTTACAATGAGCAGAAGTCTCCAGAGTCTAGCACTGCTTATTGCTCAACATCTCAAGTGTAGAGGGTGGATTTGGCAGAGTTTTGAAGCCAATTTTGCAAAGATTGAGTGTCTACAATCTTAAGTTGAAGTTCAAATCACTGAATGCATGATACAGCAATAACTTCACAAAACTGCAGGGGGAAGCAGATAACTGCTAATTGATGTCTTACAATAGAGTTCATATTTGAAGATGGAAAATATACTCCTTACCTATTTAAATTCCTTGCTTCTGTGTACTTTTTGAACCACAGTAGGTTTAAATGACTGCTATTTGACCATACAGAAGGGCATATAAGATGCAGATGTGCATTGCCACACTGTAGGAATAGACTTGGAGAGAAGCGAGCACATTTTCTGCTCTTGATAATACTGGAGCCAAGAACAGTTCCCTAGCAAAGTTAAATCAGTTGATCAAATAAAATACATAAGAACAGCCAGAAGAAGCATTGTTGGAAGCCTTGCAAGCTGTGATAGTATTTGTCCTCCAGCTGTGATAGTGTTTGTCCTCCAGCTCCTACCATCTATATTTAAAGATACAAATTCCAACACTTTTATTATATTGGTTACTTCCAAAATAAACGGTTAAAACTTATAGGTTACTTTAATAGTAGAACAAACCTCATCTTAATGCTTTTTCTTTTTAACCTTGAACCTTTTGGCAGAGAAGCAGAGGTTGATGACTTTGACTTTTTTTTTTCTTGAGTTGCTTTACTTCATTGACAGAAGACCAAGCTGTCCTTTTTCATCTCCTCAGATCACTTGCTAATCTTCATCACCTCTTGCAAGCCAGACAAGTTTATGTTAAGATTCCAATTTCTTCAGAATGTGGATGACTGTAATTCAGTATCCAAATCTATGAACCTTTCTAAATCAGATTTCTTTAAGAGTCATAATACTAGCTAAATGAAGTTATTTCTGCTAAACTAAACAAACAAACAAAAAAAAAAAAACCTTTATGCATTAAAAGCAAATGCCTGCCACTTGGAATTTGTCATCTTCATATTAAGAAACTTTGCAAAAAAAAAAAAAAAAAAAAAAAAGACGTTTAGGTTTTGCTCATTTTGGATAGCAGAAAACCATTATGCAGTGTAAGCTGGGGAGATTATACCTGACCCAGTGCTCATATATGAACAGCCTGAGGGAACACAGTAGGTCAAAATATTTTTTCCTTAGGCAGAGCATTCTAGGAGTTCAGTCTGACCTACTTCCCTCACTGAGGAATGGCTAGCATGCCCTGCAGCTACTTACATCTTTTTCTGAAAAACGAGCGGGTGGAGACACTGAAATGACATTGTGCAAAATTTGTCCCAAGGACAAGTCACTTGCAATTTTTTCACTCTGGGCTGATACAATCATAGTAAATTGATGACCAGTCAATTTGCAGTTGGTCATCTAAGCTGCAAGTCCAGCATACTGGATAAGGACATTAGTGCTTTATTCTATTTAATCCTTAATTTGAACAGAAAATGGATTCTAACAGTGTCTGCATGTGGATGCAGGGTATGCTCCAACAGTCCTTTCAGAAAAAATGTAAATTAATCCAAAATAGTTGACTTCTCCTGCTTTTGTATCAGGACTTACGTACTAAAGAAATGCATGTACGTGCAAGAATAAATTATGCATTTATTTCACATATATGTAAGGCCAGAGCACTTAGGACATGAACTTCTAATGCATGCTTTGGTATTCTGTGGGACAACGAGGGGAATTTGCTTTTGGAGCACTCTGCTGCTCTGTATTGCTAGTGGATGATATTCCAGATACAAAATCAGGATATGCATGAGATGCTTTATAGACTTCATCTATTTAAAAAGTACTGCTAAAACTAGTACAGTCTGGATGCTAAGGGATAGCCTGAAACCCGTAATACAGGCATGTCTTGAACACATTTGTCAAGTTAAAACAAATTCTTGTTTTGAACCCAGACTGCATTGCTTGCATAGCTGTTTTCCAGAGTTGAGTAAGATGCAAAGCTGTATAAGGTGTCCTTAACAATGCCTCTGGCTTCTGACACATGTGTAGACAACACCTCTTCTGGTCAAATATTCAGAAATGACAGCGGGACTGTTGCTGACATTTGTATATCTTTAATAGTTATGTGAATAGTAGTCTTCTGTCCTTCCAGTTTGTAAAGCTTGAATTGCAGGCAAGAGGACATATCAAAGAACAGGCTTAGCAGGGAGGAGGGTTGTATGAATTGCCAGTTTTCAAGTACAAGAGCCCCTAAACTCTCAATTGCTCAGAACTTCCAACTCTGTTTTTTTTTTACAATAAACGAGGCTGAACAGCTGCCTTGGTCTATCATCTGGGCTGAGTTCTGCATATCTGAGGATGTGCAATTTTGTTTTATTGATTTATTTTATTGTTTTAACTTTTTAAATGTAAAGCCTATTTTCCCAAAGCATTCTCACTTCAAAACACTGTTTTTATATTAGTAATTAATGCTCGATGGGAGTAAGCATATAATCTTTTGTGATGTTTTTAATGAAACCAAATGATAATCCAGGTTCCAGTGTTCCTTGATTTTACTGTTTGAGTCGGGAACGCTGCAACCATGCCATAGTTCTCACTTCCTAGAATAACAATCTTTTGTATATATTTTGCAGACAACTCTATCCTATGCAATAGGGAATCAGTTAATGGCACTTAAAAGCCAATTCTAAATAGGTCACGAGCGATGAAGTCAGAGGTGGTGTTATGAGCACGTCTTACGTTGTGAGGGTCGTCTATGTAGATCTTCTATGTTTTCTGGAAGAGTCATCTCACAAACCTGTTCTGTGCTGAAATCTGACTTTATTCATTGCAATAAGACTGACTTCTGTTGTACTTCTACTCTCTATGCATTAAAGATGTTTAAAATTTTTTTTCCTATGGAGTGACAAGTGGGGGTGAGGCAGTGACCCAGTTCCAAAGTTTAGGTGCAGTTTTCAAATGTAGTTATGTACTCCATGTATGAGCAGCCAAATACCACATATATGCAAATAATTTGTCTGAATTTTAATATAGTTTGTCTCTTAGGTGCTCAGACTTGTTTTTGTGCTCATATTTAGACAGCAGTACCTGGTTTATGTACATTGAAGGAAATGATTGTTGAACTTGTGATGGTTTGTCAGTCCATCTGGGAGGAACCCAACTGTTAAATGGTGGTGTATGTTTTGTCCGCAATATTTTATTTTTTTTTTTTAATGTGAGGAGCCATGTGAGGAGCAATGAGTATTAAGAAGTATATTTAACAGGTGATAAGAAAATTTTATTGACCTAAGCACATATCCAAAGTATCAGATGAGATTTTACTGGGTAGTTTTATATGTGACAACTGAATGCCATTCCCCTGAGCTTAGTTTTCAGCACACTGTGGTTTCTTAGTAATAAGGTGGTAACAGTGGTTGGTGAATTACTTTACAAAAGCAATAAGAGCAAGAGGAGAGAACCTCTGATTTTGTATTGTTTGTCAGCTAGTTGGCATAGCTGTGAGATGGTGCAGTGCTCTACAAAGAGTACTATATTTAGCTGTTTCCAAGGAGATGTTCTGTGCGATATTGATAATTGCATTAATCCTTGATTTACACAATCTGCAGGAAAGGAAACTGCTCCTTTCCTTACTGTTGGCTTTTTAATTGCTCAGTGATCTACAATATACAGACGCTTTGATTTTTGTCCTTTTTTTTTTTCCTTTTTAAGTCCTTTTGTGTGCATGTGTTTTGGGGCAAAATGAGTGGTCAAGTGATCGTTTTCTACAATAGAAATGGTTCAGGAACATGAATGTTGCTTCTTACTGATGCTGTCTTACCTATACTTCTTTGATTTTGTTTGTATGAGGTATGTCTGCATGTGAAAGACTTCCTTTGTAAATAGGTTGAAGAGGTTGCTTGATGACATCCTGTATTTTCAGTGTCAGAGGCTGAGAGCATTCATGTCAACTTAGCTTGTGCCAAGAGTACTGTTCAGTTATTCATGGTTGAAAAGACATCTCGCTCAGTGTGTGCAATTTTCACTAGCTAATAGAACAATTTTCCTGCCTCTGGGTTTGATGGTTTAGTCATCAATGAGCAATGCTAAGTGTTACAGCAAGGAGAAGAACGAGCTTACTAATGAGACGAAAATACGTGTTTGTGCTTTCAACTTGCAGTCACTCAAAGCCTGATGACCATGTTACTTATTGGGGAACAGAGGGGGGCATTCTATGTACCAGTCACTTTTTACATAAGAAACCTTCTAGGGCAGTATTACCTGTGGATGTGTTTCTAATGAAGTAAGCACATCGTACATACCTGAAGCTGAATATAAACTTCTGGGGTGGAATCACTTCAAACAAAACTTCTGAGGCTTCACATCTAAAATATATTCTATATAGTTGATGTGTACTGATTGATTTAAGTGGATTTAGAAAGGAAATAAGTCTCAGACTGCTTTAAAAAAAAAAGCTAACAAAGTTTAAACCATGTAGTTCACTATGAATGTTCTGTGTGCTACTGTTGTCCATGAAGTGGAGCTTCAAATGTCTTGCCAGTATCTTCTAGTGTTTTATGAATCTGTAAGGCATATCATATCACAGTGACCGCAAGCAAGTAATTGTGGTTCTAATTAAAATTCTTCAGGTTATATTTGATTCTGATTTCCATTCATAGTTTATGCAGAACTGCAGCTGACCTACTTGTTCATTTCAGTTAAATACTTTGAGACACTGTCTTTTCTTTTGCAGAAAAGAAGAAAGGAGAGCACAACCCTGAAGGAGAAAGGAAATGAGCAGTTCAAGAAAGGAGGTGGGTTGATAATATTCTAATTTCATGTAGATAAATCAGATAAACTTCAGTTAATACTTAGTCATCATTGTGATGTTGTAGAAAACCCATAGGAAGATCTGTCTTTTATCTTCTATATTGTTTCCATCCGGTTCTCTGGAACAAAAGGAGATAGCAGCATGCCTATGCCTAAAGAGTTAAGTTTAGATATCAGCAGACTTGGATTCCTAAAACAGGATTCTCATGAAAGTTAAGTGCTTAAATCCAAAAACGTGATACAGGATTGACTGCCTTCCAAGTGCCAGTATTTCTTTTACTAATCCAAATGGGCTTTTGCTAGGCTCTGAGTTCTTTAATGCACATGCTTAGAAACTTAGATTCATGCTCCCCTCAGGCAGTAGGGCTGAAAACAGCCAATTTCCACTTCCCAGTATACCTTGGAAGTATACCTTGATCACTAGATAGTGGCCTTCCTACTGTCTCTTCAGGGCTCATTAGTATTGTCTTAAATAAGACAAGTTCAGGTGGCTGAAAAATGTTGGTATTTAAGTCTGCCAGATACTGTATAGTGGATTTAGGTACTTGTTCAGAAGTCACTAAATATATTTCTATATGTAGTAGCAGATACCATAATATCACTTTGTCTAGCTCCAAAAGAGCAGACTGTATTACAGCAAATGCATTAATTTACAAATCTATGGAAGTAAACCTGTGAATAATGAAATGATACCTTGCTTTCTAAACTAACTTCTAATGTTGTATTAGAAGCATCTTAATTCTATGATAACCACAAAACCCTGCTGTGCTATTTTTTAATCTGATACAACGTTAATAACATGTATCCCTTCCTTTCTATACATATTTTGTTCTAGTTACTAGTACAGGTATATTTTTGAGTATGATCTAGACAAGAAATGCACTTGAAGACTTCTGTGCCTGCTAGGGTCTCTTCTTCAGCTTGTTTGCTGATACTTTCCAGAAAAACTTTCTGGCAATCAAGATACTGTTAGGGGTATTTCTTGCATAGAAACTCCTTGTACTATTACTTATCCCATACAGCCTAATGGAGAAGTGCCTGTGCTTGATGCCCTTGAAAACAATTATTGTGGTTGGTATCACAAGCACCAGTAAAGACAGCCATGCATAGAGGAGTGGAATACCAGGTCTGAGTAAAAATGAATTCTTTGTTTGAGGGGAGAAATCCCAACCAGAAACACAATTGCAAACCTTTTGAGATAGGAGTTTGAAAAAAATATCTGTGCCTGTCCAAGGCAACTTGAAGCTATTACTCAGTGGTCTGCTTCTCTTCATTCAAGTTGTGATTCCTAACTAAGTGTTTGAGAATTCAGTTCTCTTGCAAGCATATTACAGCTTGCAGGTGGTTGTACACGAAGAAAGAGAATACTGGGGGGAGGAGAGGGATGTGACTTTTCATACTCAAAGCTTCTTCCATGGCTCTATTTAAATTTAAATCTTCCTGTTCCACTTGCCAGATTTTTTGTAATAGTAACAGTGGATTTGGTTTCATTTCATGCCTAGACTGATCTGGCAACTGTTGATGATAGATGACCTTGTTTCTGTATACACTTCCCCTGTACTTCTATATCCACTGTGTTATATGCAGCAATCAAGTAAATGAAGTCAGCTGAAAAATCTGTCATTCTGCAACACACAAACGAAAGGAGTATTTTGTCTGCCATCAGCCAATTAAGCTACATGGTCACTAGATTTAACAGGAGTGTGCAAGAGTAGTGTCACAGACTGTTTGTTGGGGAGCTGACTGTTAGACAATCGCATCCTTGAGAGTGATTTAGATGAGACAGGTAGGTCTTTTTGGTCAGAGCCCTGCTTCTTCCCTTCAGCCAACGCTGGCACTTGTTTAAACTTTTGAGCCATTTCAGCTAGCAGAAAGTGATTCACCACTTAGGTTTTGGGCTTTTTTTACTGGCTTATGAGTTCAGGTAAGCATCAGAGCAGGCAGAAAGGAGCTGCTGGGGGAGCGTTGGCCTAGCTGTTTTGTGAAATTTCGTCCACAGCCTCTTCCTGACATATTCTTTGGCAGATCTTTTCAGTGTGCCTGAGCTGCTAGTGTCTGCTGAAGTGCTTCCTAATCAGAAATAAGCAGACCCTTTGAAGCACCTGGACAGTCGTTAGCTGATGTGTGCAAAAATAAATGCTCTGTTTTGAGACGCTTGTTGGCTGGCAGGGCATTGTTCAGAGTCTGTATAGTCAGAGCAACTACTGAGTCTTACCACTAGTTTAATATTGCATCTTGTATTGAGAAATGTTTCGAAAGAAATCTTAGCCATGTGATTCACTGACTCTACTGCCAGTTGAAATAAATGGTCCGTTCTGCTTTTTCTTATTACACCTGCAGACTATGGAGAGGCAGAAGACTCTTATACAAGGGCTCTGCGGATTTGTCCAGCCTGCTTCCAAAAAGATAGAGCTGTTTTGTTTTCAAACAGAGCTGCAGCAAAAATGAAACAGGTGAATATTCTTTTATTAAACAACGTGTATTGATTATATGACAAATGCAATCATGAAGTCAAATACTAATGATATGTAAATGATGGCAAAGGAATTAAATTGTTTGCAGGTTTTACTGTTTTCTTGATCTCTTGTGTTCCCAGTAGAAATGCTGGTACACTTAGTTTTATGAAGGGGAAATATGAAACTGAAAGTTTCAGTTGGAGCAGTTGTTCAAAATTCTTCTGTTGCATTATGTTTAAAAAGCTTTTTTCCATTCTGTTTGTCTTAACTAGATTCAAAGTCTGTGTGGCAACAGCTATCTTTAAGCGTGTTTAGGATATTCAAACCATGCAGTGGTGGTTTAGATGTATAGCTAGTTAGTGTTTTGCTAAAAAAAAGAAAAAAATAAATAAAAAATAAAAAAAAGGATAGTTGTATAATTGCCTCAAGCATTTTGAAGCTTAAAATGGACTTCCTAACTTGGGCTTTACCAATTCAGTTAGTCTGCTTCCTTCAGGTTACTGTATAGCAGGACAAACCTATATAGTAGGACATTTGTTCTCAACAGAACAAATACTGCTTATTTTATGTATTTTCTACTATATCACTAGGGTAGGCGCCCAGATGTTAACAGAAGTTAGTGACACACTTCAGGCAGTGTGGTAGGCATAGAACACAAAATATGTGTCAATAGAAACTCAAAAATTTAACTTGTAAGCTGATACTGAATTTTAAAAAAATTACAGTTGAAAGTTCTTGATATAAGTGAGGATTTCGTCTTTATAAACAAGCTGTTACACTGCCCTGTAACTGGAGGATGGGGAGGAGAACCTTTATGCCTCTTTCAACTTGCATAGCCTGTGGACATCCTGTTAGTTGACCTCAGCAGGAGCTAGGAGGACCTAGCAACAAGCATTCAGCGCAAGCGTTCGTGTGCTTTCCTGGCATGTGTTGGGAGTCTAAATTTAGTTGTCTGAGGCACTTGTGTAGCTTTTCTGTCATGCTTATTATCATGCTTTCAAAACTATTTCTCTTCAGGCTATAAAGATGGTGCTAAGTTATCTATTCTTCCTAGAATAAAACAAAGAATTCAGGAGAAATTGCTCTTTAATTTTGCCTTTGCTTTTAAAGACTAAATTATTATAGGGAAAAAATGGCAGTAGTTCCTGTTCTCAGGTTATCCCCTGCAAAGTGAACTTCCTTACACTGTCTCCAGTATTGAGAGATGCAGTTCTTGAGCAATGTACCTTACATCCATATTTAGCTATGAATGAACTCTGTGGTAGCGTTGGAGTGTTCTCGCTCAGCTAGAATTATCTAACTCATTCTTGGGCTACCAACTTGTTTGAACAGACTAGGAAAAATGGGATTCTGTAACAGGAGATGCTGAAACCTTTCAAATATGAAAGCTGCAAAGTGAAAAAGCTCCTCATAATCCAGACATTAACTATTCATGTCATTGGGCAACTAATCCAATAGTTCTAAGGAAGACAAAGATGATAAAACTGTACACAAACATAGCTCACCTGTATAGATCAGTAGAACCTAATGGACTGATACGTTGCCCTGAAAATAGAATATTAACAACATCATTAAGTTTTTTTCTTTTATGCCTGCTGTATCTATTTTCTTTGCACTAAAACAGAAGCTTGTCAGGCATTCTTTGGGGATAGTTTCTGTTTTAGGGATAAGAAAACCTTCCTTTTGGTGTAGAAAGGAAGGAACCATCTACCCTTATCAATACTGCTTAGATCTTCAATATAAGCACAGAATAATTTTCCTCTGCATATTCTTCTTTTTTTATCCTTAGTTTAGATGAAAACAGGATCTGTGTCTCAGCTCTTTTGCCTTTTTTTTTGGGGGGGGGGGAGGTGCTTTTTGCCTTTTTGTGTGTGTTGCATTATGAACAGATTGCCTGCATTGAATCTTCATTGTCTGGGTGCTCAAAAATCCTCTCTCTGCTACATCAAGAAGTTTCTCATGTTGTTCCTTATAGAGAAAGCTGTATCAGTGCTAAAGGCAGTATCTGCTTTCAAAATGTCTTATCTCATACAGACAAGAATTTACCCAGGAGTCTTGGGAATCAACTATTCCAACCTCTTAATTAATTGATGAAGGTAGAAAGGCTGTAGCTCAGTTAAGCCAAGGCCTGCAGATGTGACTCAGCCTTTTGGCTGTAGCTTGCTGCCAGCTGTTTAGTGCAAACTGATTAGTGGGACAGCCGTGCAATCTGAATGCTGGCAGTCTGCACAGAGAGGAAGCTAATCACTGGTAAAGAGCTCTGAATCAGAAGCAGTGCTATGAAAAGCCTTGATTAGATGAATATCCAGGTTTCTTGGAATGTCTGACAAAGCTTTTTGTTTGCAATAGTAAATAATTGGTTTCTCAAGAAATATGATTTAAATATAACTCTTTTATGTTCTAGGACAAGACAGAAGCTGCCCTAAATGACTGCAGCAAAGGTATGGCTTTTTTCCTGTGTCCTGCTCTTGTGCCAGATCTTTCATACATAAATCATGCCAGTTAGTGCCTTTCTGCAAAGCTGTAATTTTTGGCATAATAATCTTTAAAGAATTTGTAGAAAAGTTGTGGTGAAGGTGAATCCTGTATCTAGAATTTATTTTGTGAAATGTCTATCAAGTATCAAGTTTTTATTGTCTGGATTAATTTATTTTCTGATCTCTTGTATCAATAAGACTACTGCTTATACATTTTTTTTTAAACAGAAAAATCTTTTTTTTTAATGGAGACTGTTTTCCTACACCTATTATTTTAAACCTTCTTCTACCTGCTATTCCCCCCCTCCCCCCGCCAAGATCTTGAGTTTAATTCCAGTTTCCAAAGAATTGTGTGGCTTCATGGAATTAAAGGCATTATCAAGTCCCTTCTATGCAAGGCTTTTGCTTTGTCACAAGGGCTTATGCTCTGCAGTTCTTGTCCTGCTTCATTTTATCTTTGCAACTCCTGGTGAAATCATTTCAGCTGTGCATTGCTTTCTTGCTTCCACCCACTGACCCATGCTTTGAATATTTGTCAAAATCCCCATGTCAGCTGGGAAGAAAAGTCCAATTAACAATCAGAAAACTAATCCAGTGGCTGGGTGTCAGTACTGCTTGTACAGTAAATATGAGTTTGTATATGCTAAAAGTATTCTAAAAGGTAGCAAATTCCAGCTGACCTCTGTCATTTGGAGATTTTGCCTTGCTTTGGTGGTGGTGCATTTTGAAAACGCTTCTGTTAATTTTATAGTGGCTGAAAGGAAATTGGTCTGCTTTCCAGTGCAGAGACTTAAACCAACCATCACTTGACACTCCCCAGGGACTTGGCTTACAAACTGCAATGCAACACTTAAGAGCACAGCAGAGCAATTCACACTAACCTGCAATTTGCTGACTGTAGCATTGTCTTTGTCCTTCCTGAAGAAATAAGTCAGAATGTTTCGCTGGAGGATCCTAGATTTAGTTGTCCTGAGAACAATTTTAATGGTTTAGCAGTTATAAAATGGGCAGTCTTTCATGCTGCCTCTTTCTCTGAAAACTGAAGGAATAAATTCTTGAGAGATTACCTTAAACAAGTTACTGGTAAATTTAACGATCGGTCCTGCACCAGTAAACATGGTCATGCCTGCCAAGAGAATAAGGATAAGCTTAAACTCAATCAGTATGCCTCTCTACTAACTCATAGAGCTAATACAGCTGTTTGTGGATTCCCGACCCAATTTAACTGTTTGATATTACAGTAAATTCAGAAGAACACCAATAGCTTTCCTGGAGTTTGTCTCAACTTGCCCTGAGATAAGCAGGGAAGTACTTGCTTTCCCTGGTACATCTTTCTTCAGGTGTATGTAACTCTAGATATAGCTAATAATGTATCCTTACTATGTACAGAAAAGATGGAAAAATATATCTTGTATCCTGCAAATTTCTCAAGCTTCACTTCTAGTCTCTGCATTATATATTATTGCAAAATTAAACATTTTTGTGCATTGTAAATCGTCTATATGTAGTGGTAGATTATAGGCATTAAATGAAACAGGATCAGTTGCGTTACTTCCATATGCAAGTGCAAGATATGCCTTTCTGAGTTATGCCTTGTCTTTTAAACTGCTACTCTGCTTGATTCTAAGCTGCGTTACAAAGATGATGACTATTAACATCAAGAATTTAATACACACTGTGTAGTGGGGTGTAGAAATGTTTCAAGTGAAGTGGTGCTTTGCTTTTGTTTTCTAGCAGTGGAATTAGATCCGAACTATATTAGAGCCTTGCTGAGGAGAGCAGAACTATATGAAAAAACAGAAAAACTAGATGAAGCTCTGGAAGATTATAAAACAATCCTAGAAAAAGATCCATCAGTTCATCAAGCCAGAGAAGCTTGCATGGTAAGCTTTTTCAGCAAACCTTTGGGCTAACTTTAAAACAAGGCCTTTTCTCTCCCGGTCTAAATAGCGCTGCTTATGCAAGCTGCTTCATGGGCGGTGGCAATAACTTTAGTTTAAATCAAGAAGTGTACTGCTTTTCTCTTCTGCGTTTGTATAAGGAAAATTTTATGAACTGCTGCAACTTCCATGATCATTCTGAGGTCTATAAAGCATAGTTCTTAAGCTTCTTAAAATGTGTGTGAAAGTGTGTGTGGGTGTTCAGAGCTGTTAACATAAAATTACAACTTCACCTGTTGAACAGGCCTTCTCAACCATCTACCTACCTAGTTGATCACTGAATATACTACAGTTTGTACTTTGCTCTGATTTGATTCACCCCCAAGAATATCATGGAACTGTTACAATGCGGTAATCTCTTTAAAATAATATTTCTTTCAAAACATGCTCTGTTAAATAACATTCTGATAAACCTCTAACAAACCTTAGACTTCTGATTCTCCTGATATTTGCATCTGTGCATGTGCTAGAAATGTGATTTAGGCCAGAAGCTCTGACATATGGGCTGTTTTTAGTCCTTGCCTGATCCTAAACTGCCTGATCCTAAACCACTGCTGCATTTTAGCAGCCATCGCTTCAAAGAGGATCTGCAATTTAGAGATCAGAATACGGGTACTGCATAGCACAGTTTTTGCTAGATAAATAATTGGTTAGCCTATCTTTCAGTAGGGTTAATTTTCCAGTTGGTGAATTTGCAGTCAAATGCCTTTGTGGCATAATTTTAAAATAATTACTTTCCTGTTGAGTTGATTATATAACTCTGGGGGTGGCAAAGAAGTTTCTATCAAAGTTGTTAGCTATGTTTGAATTATCTGTAAATCTACTTCAAAACTTTGATATTTTTGTTTCTTGATTTGACGTATTTGCTTTTTTTTGCTATGCTTTGAGTGTGTATTGGCAGCCTTGAGCTGTTTTACTAACATTTGCTTAAATCTGCAATTAATCTTTAAGGATTTAGTCTCTCACTTGAATAAAATGGCGCCACGCAGCAGTGTGTCCTAATTCAGCTACTTTCTTCATTAACAAACAAAATGAGTTTTGCAGCTTTATATTGTAATTGTTGATTGAAAGCAGACATTGGAGCACAAATACTTCAAGATTAAAGGTTTCTGAGGAATCTTTGCCGTATCTCCGTAAGTGTAGGAAAATGCTGTAAGAGTTTCCTTGGGTTTGTGGACAGGATGACCAATGGTAACGTAAATTCCTAGCACTTCTGAAACCCCGTTTTAACATGTAAATAATCCCTACTCAGTGAGCATTTAAAGTTACTCCCACAGCTGTTAATTCGAGGTTATAAGCAACTCTGTGTAACATACCAGCAGGAAGTGATTTTTCTAGTGGTATTTAGGATGTTAATACTTAATGTGAAGAATAATAGTGGCTTTAGCTTCTGAAAAGACCCTCTGAATTTGTGAAAAGGTGGCAGGAAAGGAGAGCTGTTCTGCACATAAAGCTCCTCTTAAAGGCTGCTTGCTGTTCTTCTATTTGGAAACAAGTTGTGAAGGCATTTTGAAAGGATAAATGGGGTAGGGATAAGGCTAGACAGCCTGTAGTTTTGAAGGAATGTGTATTATGAAAGGCAGCTGCTGTCAAGAATATAATGGTGGTCACTCGAAGTGGGCGCTTCAGGTCATGATAGGTGAATGGCTTAACAAGCCTTCCAGTCCCTGTAAAGAGTTGCCCATCTTCTGCAGGTAAAAATGGAAGTAAAAGCAGTTTTTGGTTAAGATAAATGGATATAATTTTAAAACAGTACTTAGCTGGGCACCTGAATCCATCTGATGGTATTTGATTTTTTTTTTTTTTAATTGGTTAAATTTTCAGAGAGCATGATTACCTGAGGTTCACCTTCCTGTCAGTGAATCTGCACTATATTCTACACCATGGAAGAAAGAAAATCATGTGTATTCACTCCCAGAATCTTTTCTAAAAGCACTTTGTATACATTAATGTCAAAATCTGTTTGAAATCAGTTTTAGGTGATTTAATTCTCCACTGGAGAAAATAAATCATTAGTACGGACTTCCCGCCCACTATAATACAGTGTTGTAGGTGTCAGATTAGAAACTGCTTTAATAGCATATTAGATAGGAAGCCTTGCCTGAAATTATTTCCTATGGGACTGGATCAGTTACACTGATGGCAGAAAAATATTCTGCTTAGCTGTGTAACTCCTATTAGTGCTGTGCATGCTAAGGGTGCGGTTGCAGAAAACAGCTAAGCTGATCTGCCAGCTGCCTGCTGCTCCAGATGTCGTTTGGTTGCTTTCCTGGTGCTGGCACCAGCCCTGGTACTAGCCCTTTTCTGACCCTATTGAGACAGCTGGTCCTGTGTCCGGCAGACAGCTAGCTCTGCCAAAAGGAAAAACAGCAACACAAAAAAAGCCAGCAACCAGAAAGCCCGAAAGTGAATAGCTTTCGATGGACGCATTGGCTTTCTGGCATCAGGCAAGTCCTAGTGCAAGTGCCAGGGAGAAGGAAAGAACATGTGGCCAAGGTAGTGCAGGGACTAGGGCCGTCCCTTTCGGTAGCAGCCCGTGACAAAGTCAGTTTACTGTACTGTGAAACAACCCCCTGATGTTTGTTGCCTGCATCTGGTTGAGAGCAGGGGAGTGCTTTAGCACCTAGCTCTTGGCGATGGCCTAGTAAATGACAAGCTTGTCAAACATCGTTACTGCATGGGTAGTGAATGTGATGGGTCTATCATAGTCTAGAGATGTATATATGTGTTGGCCTCGTTCAGTCTTCTAGCTGAGACTGTCACTTAACTGATCCAGTAATTCAACTAAATGTCTGCTGACATTTGTAAAGAAAATGATAACGTTTAGTTTTTGTAGTTTCTAGAGTATTCTGTAGTCTCTTAACATGATCTTAGACCTCTTTCTGGATCTAATCTAATCTGTTTAGTTACTTGGTAAAATAATATTAGTGTAGAGGAGGTGCATGCTCTCAGTGTGTTTTAGCAACCCTTCAACAGCTGTGGAGACCAGATGGATTGTCATGAACCACCAGCCATCAACACCATAGATCAAGAGCAGTGTCAGTAGGTGGTGTGAAATGTAAGGGGTTTAAAACACACATGTTTTGGCTGATTAGAAACCTCTATAGTTATACATACAGCAATATCATGATCTTCCTTCAGTGAGTATGCCTCATCTCTAAGAATTTTACGAATAAGCCCTTGCTCAGGAACCAGTAGAGATTTGTCCTAGAAAAGAATGTTCTTCCTGGCCATCTTTCAAGAATGTTTTAGAATGAGCAGTGATTTTGTAGCTAGGAAGTACAGAGGTTGACTGTTACAGATGCCTTGTGCTGCTTGGCCTCATTTTATTAGGCAGAGACTTTAGGCTGACATGTGGTGCAGACCATATTGTACAAAACACCCTCAATTTACACCTCAATGGGATTTAGGGCATTCTGCTCCGAGTTGCTCCTGTTCTATGTCAAGTTTCAGGGCTGTCTTTTGAAACTAGCTTAAAACACTTCTCTTGAAGATTTGTTAATGAAGTGCTGAAAGACAGCTAGTTCTGCATTCTTCTAAACATAGTGAAACTTCACAACAGAAAACAATTCACTATAATGTCAGTTCCATGTGTGTAATCAACATGAGTGTAATATGCAGGGGACTAAGAGGCTCTGCTTTATTTTAATCTGAAGTCCACTCCTCTCTGCAGAAATAGTGCAGCACTTTTCCACCACCAGCAACACTAATAATAAAAATGATGCATCAAGGCTATTCGCAAATAACTAGCTTCATTTGTTGTTAGAACCAATCCTCCTTATTTCTATGTATAGAAAATATTTGGCATACTGCTTTACGAGATGTAATACTTGTGTTAATTGATATATTAAAAAAAAAAATCTTCATCACAGAATATTTCTTTGCTGTGGTTTTGGCGTATCTGCTCTGTAAGTTTGATGCTGCTTATTTCAGTAGTTCAGCATTAGTGCTTTGACTATAAAGCCCTGTGTGGCACACTTTAGTTACTTTTGACATCTTCAATGCCAGATTAAAGAGTTTGAAGTTAGTGTTTTGTGGCCAAATAATCCCTATTGATGCTTTTCCAGAAAGTGTTTAATTATGTAGTATCAATCTTAAGGTTTTGTTTTTAGCAGATGTATAAGTGTTATGTGAATTTTAGCTTCCACACAGCTTCTGAGGGACTAGCAAGCCAGATATACAGTGTTAATTACCAAAAAGAAGCTGTACTTTGAAAGAAGTGTCATAAACACATAAGAAACAGCTGTGCTTATGGACACCTTTCTATAGCTAGCTAACTTTTGCAAGTATTTTGGGGGAGATAAGAAATAGCGAGTCTACAGAATATTAATATTCAGATGGACAAAACATGGAACATGTATTTCAGATCTATTATTTGTGCCTTCATTTCCTGCTGAAGAGAGGTGCCATGTATGTCAAACCAATCCAAGATTAAGTAAATCTCACAGCCACAGCCTAAACTGAAGTTAGAGCCTGTGGATAGCCACACGTTTTCCTGTGGCCAGCTCAGGTCCAGATTTCACCCAACTTAATAAGCCCCCCTGGGCTGGCAGAAGTCACATGTGGTCTGACTGGGCTAATTAGATCTGGCTCACTGGTGGTGATACTGGGCCTGGGCCGGTTTCAGGCTTAGCCATCCTTTTGTCTGTGTTATATTCCTTAGTATTCGTTTATCTGATTTCCTGTGACATACTGCTTCTCTTCCCCATTACTGCAGAAAATGGACTGTATTTGCTTGTCTTCACCAGTGTATGCTGCTTTGAAAGGAAAGAATAATCAGGCTGCCTTGTCAAGGCGCTTTTTCTTGAGGTGAACATCTTATTTTACTGTAGTGATATCATCAGAATGACAGACCCATATATGATAACTGGAGCTATAAATTACAGGAAAGAACAGGATCAGGAAATTGAGTTCTTTAACTCTGTTCAGAAGCCAATTATCACAAGGGGAGTGTGTGCAGAGTGAATCCCACACCTGTTACCACAGTCAGCAACTGTAATTAATTTACTGATAGCACCATTAGAGTAGATCTGTCTCATTTGCTCTGACCTCCACAAGAAGAGAGAGTATAGTTACACCTATAATTGTGTCCTGAAATGGCAGGAATATATGGTGATAAGCATAGTATAAAAGCTTGAAATAGTTACTTCTGAAAGTATGAAAAAGACCTATTTAAAAATGTCTGTCATTCATGCTATATTTTGTTTCAGTACTGTATTTTAACTGATGTAAACTGCCACATAGTATAAATGATGCAATGGTAAGTTTAGTTGTAGTGAATGTAAAATTCTAGTTAAAAGTGGTCATAGCATTCATTTAGCAAAACATGATTACTATGTAAAGAGAGGAGATGAGTCACAGCTGTTTTAGGCATAAATGGGAATCTGTAATTATTAGGAGTGCACAGAGCATGCAGTTACTTAATGCTCATTAGAAGCATTTGCAAGTTTTCTGTTTGTGGTGGTATAAGAGATCTTAACACTGGCACCAGTTCTGAAGAGGTGGGAAAAAGCTCCTAAACTTTTACTTGGAGCTCAAGTTTAACTACTGGACTTTGCTTCATACAATGAAAATTGCCAGATCAAGGCACTCATTTGTAATACCCTCTCCTCTTTAGAAGCATGACATAGATGGCATAATAAGATGCTGCTCATTAAACTATATCCTGAAGTTCATAGACAACTAATTCAGTGGTGTTCTGATAAAATATTCATACTTACATCTTTCTTCATCTTTTCATAATACAGATTTCCTTGAAGTGTCATGCCAGCAAGAGCTGAGTTCATGGCTGTGTCTTTCCATACATCTCTGTGTTTATGTTCAAAGTCAAATGTTATGCTTGCTAGTTCCTTCAGTCTCTTCTACCAAATTTAAATGCATGCAGCACAGGAGATAGGGCTAAAAATATACTTTAATTCTAAGCCTCCTAAATTCCATAAACTTGTCCAGATAATATATACCAGAATAAAATACCAGAAAACAGATCAGACTTTGTTTTTTCAGCAGTAAAAATGTATGCCTGTATGAAACCTGCACTTACAAATTACAGCTTACTGTTTGTGTGAACTGATGTAATAGGGTGAATATAGGTTTCCCAAATAAGATGAAAGGGTCAGTTTGACATAAAGATTTCTTTTAAGCCATCCTGGGTATGGGTATGCAAATCAACCACGGTAACCCACAGTATTGTTGAAAGCATGCATCTAATTCCAATTTTTCCTCTCATTTCCCACAGCGATTACCTAGACAAATTGAAGAACGGAATGAAAAGTTAAAGAAAGAAATGTTAGGTGAGTAGCTTGTACATATAAATTGCTTCCATAATAATGTTAATAGTCAACTAGGAAAATAAAAATGCATGACTACACAGATCTCTTGTATAAAACTTAAAGAAGGAAATGCTTGTTCTGTATTAAACAACTTTCCAGTTTTATATTGCTTAATTTTATCAATAGAAAGTTGTAGCCATATAATCTCTTACTGAGAAAATTATTAAATTTAAAGAAAAATAATCAGACTTCTTAATTTAATTTTGATGCATGAAAAAGAATGATGTGAAATAGAACTATTATGCCTGCGTTCTTTCCTGCCCTGCAAGTAAACTTTTAAAAGGAATGTTCCCTTTTAAAAAAAAAGCAAAGATAGGGTTTTCATCAAACCTTTAACTGAAAAGTTGTCCAGATGATGCACAGATATATTTGATCTTGCATCTGAAGAAATAAATTTGGTTCCTTATGTAGCATTTTCTACCTGTAGACTTCCAAGCCTTCCTATCTATTCAGTGTTCTGAATTTTCTCAATTTTGTTTATGTGGAGGCTGAAGCAAACCTACCTAGCATTGTAAAAAGGCCTTAGGCATTGCTAGGAATAGCATCAGATCTCCTAACTACATTGTTCAATGTCTGGTTAGATTTGACTTTTACAATTCTGTACTAAAGGATACTGCTGTTTGAAACTGTTTAAAGAAAAGAGTTTAATATAACTAATTTAAATATATGTCCCCCCCCGACCATCATTGTATTGTATTGCTTGGATAGTATTTGAAATAGTGATATATTTCAAAAGCATAGCTATTTAAAGCTGATTGTCCAAGTAAGATTGGTTTTCATGTGTAATATTAATAAGAATAAAGCACTTCCTTACACAAGTCTCAGCTTCATGGAAACTAAGCATTCATAATAGTTTGGGGGAGAACCTACCCCCTCAAAAAAAACAAACTCACCCACCTGCAGAAAGCTTCTGCCAATGTTGCCTATTGCTTCCTAGTTAAAAGAATTTGTGTTTTCTTATAGGTTCAGACACAGCATAAGTCATTCAGACCTAATTAAAATGAGTTTTTATTTCTTTTCATTTCTATTATTTAGAAAATCCACACAAGGTATGCAGTAATGTACAATGGCTGAAATACTATTTTAAGATGAGTAGACTTGAGGGTTTGGGTTAGGAAAGGGGAAGAGGATGTCTTTGGAGAATTGGGTTAAATAAACTCAGTGTCTTTCATACTATTAACACTAATTCTTAAAATACTTGAGAAGAAGAGACTGTTTCAAGGGCTTCTGCTGAAGTCAGGGTTTTTCTTTAATTGAATGTTTTCTGAATGCAGTGCTGTGAGTCTAACTTGCTCTTGTTTTCTACTATCTTGCACTGGTAAATTTGAGTAAAGTTGCAATAAGGCTTTCTACAGCTGCTGTCAGGAGCTACTTAAAATATGCCAGAGGTAAATAAGATTGTGTGATAGGAGTATAAATAAGTGACAAATGCAGAAAACTGTTAGTAGGATGATGCATAGTTGTAGGAGATTGGTCTCAACATTGAGTAATATGAAAGCAGTTCTTGAAATTCTTTGAATTCAAAGAAATTCTTTGAATTCTCCCTTTAGACATTGATAACAATAGTACAAAGGACCTCACTAATCACAAGGGACTCCACAAACAAACTTAGCATTATAAACTGTCATTACAGCCCAGTCTCAGACTGCTAATTTTTGCCTAGATTTCTGATTAGGTTTGACTTTTCTATAAGCTATGAAACCAGGGGCAATTAGGATTTCAGGTTTGGATTGGTTTCTGGAGAACCAGCTCAGGCTGCCTCTGTTGGGATTCTGGAGAAGGATGTTCTCTTAAATCTCTTCTCAATGATGTTAAGTATGTACAAGGAGATGCACTGATGTAAACAGCCAGGCAGGACAGCCAGAGTAAGTGTGAGGTAATGCAGCATCTAACCATACATGTCCTTGGCTCTTGTGTGTGACAGGATTCACAAATTGTTGTATCTGTTGTCAAAATTACATGATGCCATTTGGCTGGGTGATGTTTCATTCTCAGCTGTGCTTGTAATCATTAGTGTAACAAATTGAGGAATTTTTCTGTAATACATTCTCTTAATAGGACATTTGAAATTAAATTTGGAATATGGTGGTAACCAGAGTCATTTTTAAAGTGTTATTAAATTCCCTGTATCCTGTCTGCAAGAGAGGAAATAGGGACATCATGGTCCAATGATGCAGGCCTGGGAGAAAAATACTTCCTAAGATTTTCAAAATGCTGCTGCTCTACGTGAGGTCAAAGACAGACACTTACAGCTGCAGGTAGGAGTTCTGGAAAAAGGGAAAGAAGACAAACTTGAAATAGCCTGGTGGTTGAGACAATTGTATGGATTGGTTTTGCTGTACCATATATTTGTTTTAAGCTGGTTCAACTTTTTCAAGGACTTGGTTAATGGCAGTTATCCACTGAGTACTGTGTCAGAATAGATAATTGCTTGCTGTAATCTCTTAGGAGATTATCTGGTTATTGGTAAATGGTGCCAAGGCATGCAAGCATTCCCCTGCTTTCTCCCAGCAAAGCCAGTGGCAGTGCCCCTGGGCTGTACCCCAGGTTTCCTGGCTCCTGGAGAGCAAGTTGGACGCATCCAGTAGTTCAAGGCAGAGCCAGGCCTGCCCTGGCAGCACTGGCCTTAAGCTTAAATAAATAACAGCGTCTCAAAGAATGCCACACTTCATGCTTTGGCTTCTTTGAAGTTTGGGGTTGCACTGAATTCCTATGGTAGTCAAGGAATCAGCTGGTAACACTGTTTTTTTTCTAGGCTTTTCTAGGCTTTTATTTCTTCTCTCTCTCTCTCTCTTTTTTTTACCAGCTGAATAACCTATCATGACTAGAACTGCATACAAAAAAAAAAAAAAAAAAAACTAAAAAAAGAAGTGCCTCCTTTTCGTTCTCCAAATGTTTCCTGTTTTCCTATGCTACAGCTTGTTACCACATAGTTTGTAAGAAGCTGAAACCACAACTTCTTAAGTGATTGTGTGTAAATAAGAGTACACATTCTTGGCTGGATTTTTCTTTCAGACTACCTATGAATTCTTGCATGCAAGTGATAGCACATGTGATTAATGAAGTTGATGACATTTAAAAATTTTATATATATTTATATATATAAATATATATGTATGTATAGATGCTTTATTGCCAAACCAAGTTCATTTCTGCTGTGTCTTTTTTGCAAAGGTTTAACTTTTTCAAAGCTGGTGTTGGCATTTAAATTATTTTCATATTTTCCATTCCGTCTTTGCAGATGGGTGCTGCCACTTGTCAGTGAAGTTTGCTCAGTAGCAGCTAACCTCAGTTTACTGGAGTTTCACAACATAGTGAAAGCTTAATTTATAGTACATTTTTTAAAAGTAGTTCTTAAATCTATGTGGCTCTCTTCCTTTATGCTCTCACAACACGAGCATCCTCTGGCTGCTGAGAAGGCTTTGGAGCTGAGTCACAGCTCCACACGCTTGCTTTTTTTTTTTTCCTCCCCTCCCTCATGCACAGTCTCTCTTTTAAGAGAGTGCTTTTTTTTTTTTTTTTTTTTTTTGGGGGGGGGGGTGGGAGGGAGGAGGGCTGAGAAGGGAGGAGAGTGGACTAAACTACAAATCTTAATTTAGGGATGAAAGGAGAGTGGGGGAGGAGGAAACAGTGCTTTCCTACAATGATGGGTTTATGTGCTCAAAGCAGCAGGAGCAGTGCTTTGGGCTCTTGTTCCTGGAAAAGGCAAGGCTTTCTTCTGCTTCATTAACAATTTAATAAATGTGGCTGCACCAAAAGATGTTGCTGTATGTGGATTTAAATGATTGAATAGGGAAGTGACCTATGGTTGTATTGTTTAATTATTCAATCAAAGCTGGGTGAGATGAAGAATATAGTACAAAATATAACACACAGTCTTTAGCCTCCCCCAAAGAACGGGCCTAGCTGCAAGCAAGAATACCGAGACAGTTGTTCTGTGTTTATTGACTCTGGTATGACCGGAAAGGAGCCATCATACTAACTCTGATTAGAAGAGACCTTTCACTGTTTCCTGAAACAGGCAAATTTGTCTGCCTGCTCCTGAGCCAGCTGCAAGGCTTGGATAACTTGTAAACTGTTTACAACTGGCTCTAGGAATGCCAGATTCTGCCAGGGTTCTTCCACTGCTGGACAAAGACTCATCTCACCCCAAAGCTTGAAGCTAAGCAATGACCAATCATTTGTCCAAAAGTACATAGCAACTATTCATCTCTGTAAAGCTCTTCAGAGCATCTCTATCACTGTTCTATAACCAAAATGTTTTTTGGATGCAGTGTAAAAATTACCAGCTTGGCTTAATAGTTCATTTATCTTAAATATAGTATAGGTTAAAAAGACTGGTGCAACAAAGCTAATTTTAGCTGAGCCACTCACTGGAATGACCTTGTCCAAATCACTTGACCACTTCATCTGTTAATCTAAACAGGAAAAAATCAAATTGAAGAGAAATACTGTTCTACAAATTGATTGCTTTTGTTGACTAAGGTTGTGTGTGTTTGTTTCCTGCAGAAATTTCCATTTTGATCCTCCAAAGATTAGTCTTGCTTTAAAATAATTACACAAATCTCAAACTCAGTTGTGAACCTGCACTTTAACACAAGCTCTTAATTACGCTGGCATACTTAAAAATGTGATGGTAATGATAACCATTTCTTTATGCAGTTCTGAGTTTCTTTAGATTAAAAAGGCTTACATTCTTTTTTCTCTCAGCTGTCTTCATGTATTTTCTGTGAATCTGTATTCAAAAAAGGTGCCCCTGCCCCAATTAACTCTTGCAGAGGTGATTGAAGCAATAGTATATTTTGGTTTATTGTGGTGGTGTTCAAGCCGGGTTAGCTGTTGCCAGACAGTTTGCCCCTTACTTCTTGCATCAGTTGGGTAAGTTAAGACTTTGATACGATTTCTGTTCTGAGCATGGGCACAGGCTGCCCGTGTCATGCGAGGCAAATCGCTTGATCCCTTTGTACTCCATTTGTATAGCATAAATACTGCCTGTCTCTTTTTGTACAGGACTTGTGTAGGACTTTGCTCCTTATGTTTCTGTACTTCTACATCATTATTGTGAAGTTACTGCTTCTGTATGGCTTAGTAACAGAGCCCTAATTAAATTCTGAGTGTTCTGTGTGTTGTAGTGAAGAAACTTAGTAAATGGCAGTAGTGACAATTGCACTGCTGGGCAGAAACAGGCAGCTTCAAGGGAGAATTTGTCTTGGATGCTTTTTTATATATGCATATATATGGTAGGAGTTCGTATTAGTTTGCAGTTAAATTCTAATGTGTCAGATGAGGCTGCTCTTTACTTCTAAATTCTCTGAATGTATTCAAAGGAGAAGATGTCTAAAATAATGTAGAACACGTTTCATAACTGAGCTGGTCTACAGAAAGCATGTATATATAGAAGTAGGAATAGGTGTGGCATTTACACATTTCTTAGTTCCGTGACTGTGACTGCATTAGCAGCTTAATTGGGCTTGCTCCATGCCAGCTTTCCATGTTGTTGCTCTTCCCCCTCCATGTGCACACATAACTCCCTACAAAACGGCATCTGTTGTCTTGAAGATCTAGTAACAGTAGAAGACTTCTCGGAAGATGTATGTAGCCTGTGGATGCAAAACTAGGGCTGGCGTCAACTTGTACAAACTTCTCTTCTTTGTTCCTTGGGAATTAGTCTACAATTCTGTATCAAAGCCAGGAGGAAAATAATGCTTTCCTTTGAAAACCAACCATCTTCCTTCATCTTTGCGGTGTCATGCCAGCAGCTCAGCTAGCCAGTGTTCAGTCAACGTTGAAGCTTCTTGTTTAATTTGTTGTTTAGAGCAACCTCTACTTGTTTAATTTCATACGTTTTATCTATTCTGTTTATCTATTCTATCATCTCTGTATAGAGATGACTTTTTTTTTAAAAAAAAAAAAAAAGGATTTTCCTTTTTTGTCATCCTCCTTATTTAGGTGGTAGCAAGACTTGTATTTAAAGAGTTGGAAAGCTTTTCTAGTATATATCAATAGAGGCCTTTAGATTTTATTAACTGTCATACCCTATATAAATGTAACGATGCTTGTTAAATAGTGATTGCTTAGAACTCTTAACAGTGATAAATTAACTAGAGAGTTGTAGTTTTGAAGGTAAATTCATGATGCCATATCTTTAAACATGTGCCAAGGTTTTTGCAAGCAAAATGGCTGTAATGTTACTATATACTTCAAATATAACTGCAGGCGCAAATGAATTTGCATGGAAGATTGTTTTATTTTTCCTTATATCAATATACACATGTAAAAGGAGATTTTAATAATTACAAATAGAGTTTGAAGCTTTTCTTTTTCACTTTATTTTGGAAGTCTAGGAAACTGGGCAGTTACACTTGAATGTTTACAGACCTATAGCTACACTGAAAATGGTAGGACCTGAAAACTTTGCATTTGAAAATTGAGTGTTGGCAGTTATCAGAGGTTAAATCCAGGGTTAAGCATGTGGGAGAGCAGTGCCTTGTTATGAGTTATGAAACTCACGTCAAGAGCCTGTGATTGAGGAAATCAGACACTTCTAGATAGCCACAACCCTGAGTTTTTGGCAGGGCTGCCTGATGGACCATTCAGGATTGGTGAAGGGATCTGTTTTCAACTCCAAAGTTAACAGTTACTATATCACAGTTAGAATTTCTTTAATTCTCTTGAGCCTGAGTATTTAACAAACTGGAGACACTTCCACAGCACTTACCTTAACCTTTTACAGCTGAACTGTGTAGTTGGGCATATTCAGTGGAGTCTTTCCCTCTGCCTATTTACTTACACATTATTTCTCTTTTTTTGTTGTAGGCAAACTGAAGGATCTTGGGAATTTGGTTCTCCGCCCATTTGGCTTATCAACAGAAAATTTCCAGATAAAACAGGATTCATCAACTGGTTCATATTCCATTAACTTTGTTCAAAATCCCAATAACAACAGATAACATGAATTGAGTCTAGTTCTGCTGGCTTTCAGGCTTCCTGACCAGGTGCTTGCATGTATCAGTGAAAGGATTCTGCAAACATTTATCAATCTATCCAAGCAAAGATAGACTCGAGCATATTCATTTACCTGCTTGTGGAATTACTTACAATGTGGATGTAAAGCAAGTCATTTGACTTCTCTTAGTGATAACTTTGTCCAGTGTGTGATTTTTTTTTTTATTATTATTATTTTTTTTTTCCCTCTACTCCCCATTCCCTGTTGTGGTGTTTAGCTTGCCTGACAGACAGGTTCATTCTTTGGCTCATTCAATGCTGGCAACAAAATTCTAGCGAGCAATTCAGTTGAATCAAAATACCCATGCACTTGTAGCCAAATACAAAGCCTAGTAGTGTCCTGGGGAGTTAATGAATCTAGCAGAAGCACTTCTTCACACTTAGCAGGTGAATATGACTGACAGCATGCATGCAAGCAAGCCAGCCTCTTCTGTGGAATACTTTTCTTTGTAATAAAGGCTTGATATTTCTGCTGGTTTGGTTTGTGAAGTTCTTACCTCATATGAATCCTTCCTATGGTGGTTTGTTGTTAAAAATGCTTGTAACTACTCACAGATAACAAATTTGCAAGACACTTGAGGCATTTGATTTTTTTTTACTTTTTTTTTGTTTTGTTTATAGTGGTATCAGTGAATCAACCTTGAGGCTACCCTTACACCAGAGTTTTTCTTTATTTTTTCTGAAGATGACAGACAAGCTATGTACGAAGTACTTATACTTTGTAATGGTACCATAAAATTGTTGGAATTTGCTTGTCTGAGATTCATTCATATGCAGATATTCATAATGGAAAACAAATAAGTGACATTAGCATCGATTGCAAATGATCTTCATAGTGTACTAGACCCAGAGAATTTTGAAATATTTTTATACATGTGGTATTCAAGCTGGTCCTTCAGATTTTGGAAAAACAGTATCTTTTGTAACTGCTTTTTTTTTTTTTTTTTTAATAATACCAGTGCTGAAATCTTTGTTCGAGGCACTTTTTTTTTTTTTTTTCAGTTTTCTCTGTGCAGGTTTTAAATCATGATTTAATTAAATAATTAGTGGTAGCTGCCTGTTGGCTATTAGTTGTCATCTTAAATTTATTTCAGGAACTCTTTTATGTACTTAAGGGCTGAAATTTTTAGCAGTTGCGTGCCTTGAGTCTTTACACTGATATGCCTGAAAGGGGCATCTCTCAAGCTCAGGTGTGTTGAGGGGGAACAGTTCTTCGTGCTGTTGTTCTTCGCTTTGGGCAGACATGGGAGGCTGATAAAACTGTTGCTGTTTAACTCTTGTCCTGCTACATTTAGTTTTTTTACTGTATAGTTGCCTGATAATTTGTAAACTAGATATCAAGTCTGCAGGTAATATGTTTAAAAGAATTCAAATGCCATTATTGAAAGGAGAGAGAGAGAGGCCATCATTTGCAGCAAAACCTGTGCAGACTTTCACATCTTCTGCATAATTGAAGTGTCATTTAACTAAATAACAGAAAACAGCCTCTATGATTTCCATGTGCTGAGATGTAATTGTTGTCATGCTTTATTAGATAGGTTTCTACCATGCAAGGCCAAATTTTCTTTACTAGGAAAGACTGGGCAAGCTGGTAGTTAAATGGAGGAGAGGTTTTTAAGATATATTTTGCTCCTCAGCGCAACCAGAGCACAGCAATTGCTGGAGAGCTGTTTCCAAGCCAGCAGCTGGGTATGTTGGACTCCCAGTGCCAAGGCAGAGGGCTGAGCTAGCTGGGCAATGAGGGCATGAGGGAAGGTGCTAGGAGAGGAGCCTGCTCACACTCAAGAGGCCATGCAGCTCCAGATAGGCTAACTAGCAGGCTCTGAGCTGGCAGCTATGCAACCACCCTGCTCTTTGGATGCTAGAAAGGCTTCTTAGGTCAGGCAGGGTCCTGGGACTAGCGTAACTATGAATAATCTCTCCTGAAATCTGGAGCACTAGGGAGCAGAGATGTCCCGGCTGCTCCAAAGGAGCCCTGAGCAGAAGCAGCACTCAGCTGGAGCTCATAAGCTTGGCTAGAGCTCAAAGAGAGGAGCTGTTCAAGTATGTCTGAATCATACTTCCCTAGAGCTCCTACTTCAGCATGTGATGGGTAGAGACGTCACAGTTCTTGCTGTTGCAGGCTCTGTGGTGTCTGGGAGCGAGTAAGTGACTGGCCCTGGAAGAAAAAAAGTGTCTGTGCCTGGAGCAGACTCTTTGCTGAGTCTTTGCTAGCTGACTCTCCACCTGGCCCGACAGGCAGGGAAGGGAGCTCAGGTAGGCTTGTGTCTTGTTTACCAGCACTTGCAGTAGTCTCTCTGCATCACTGACTGTGAGGCTGCTCAGGTCTGAGCACTGCCATGTTCACTGCAGTACTCAACGGCAGTTTTCACACCCACAGAACATATGTAAATAGAACCATTTGGAACATAAATACTTTCTCTATATACTTTTATTGGTTATTGCCAATTGCTATCTTTACTTGCTGTGTGTGCGTGTGTTTACCAAAGTAGGGCTGCTGTGCAAAATTACAGCCAGTGACCTAGCGACCTGCTGCTTTGTCTCACAAATGAGTTCAGGGAAGTTTTCCTCCTGTTCCACTCCTGCTTTGTACCTTTAAAAGCTTGGAGGGCTGCACATTTGCCTTCTTGGGTGAAGGCTGGTTACCTTATTCTAGAAAAGAAAGGCACAACAAAACTTTTGGAATTACTACCTGATATGCACACACTCTGTTGAGGCAAGTGTGCAACTTCCCTTCATTTTAAAGCCATAGGTCCACATCAGGCATCCAGCAGGGAAGAACAAATGAAGCTGAGGGACGGCAGCTGATTCGCTTTTCACACTTGTGTTTGTAATCTAATTGTGTTGTGTGAAAAAAGCAGGTTAGTGTCACTGAAAATTGGACACACCATTACTGAGGACTCAAATCTATAGGTCATATCTATGCTAAATGCCACTCTGGCTAAAACAGAAAGCTCTGAAATGTGTTATCTGCCATTATAGCAAGCTCTGTTCTATTTTAAAATTCCAATTAATTGCCTGAAAGAAGTCCTTTGGCCTTGTCCAAATCCTGAACGATTGCATTTATTTTGCTTTTCTTTAAGAGTATTTTTTTTTTTAATCAGTCTATACTAGCTAGCACAGCTGTCTACAGAAAGGTAATTGGTACTTCCTCCTGCTGTGACTGGCCACAAATCCACCATGTTGCTCAGGTGCTTTGAATCACACATGTTCAGTGTACAACCTCTAATAGGAAAAAATGCTTTGTGAAACTTAATCTTTTAAATGTGAGTATGCTAAATTGACCGCGTCCCTTGGTAATTTGTTCCAACAGTTACTCACCCTTATTGTTTTTAACAAGCATGTGCCTTTTTTCCACTTTTGAGTTGTCTGTTTTCAGCTCCCAGCCTTTGTTCCTTCCTATTGCTTCTCTGTAAAATTAAAAAAAAATATATAGTATCTGGCATTTTTATCTCCATGGATATACTTGCATAGCAATAGCCTGTTAGTCTTTTTTTTCTTTTTTCTTTTTTCTTTTTTTTTTTCTTTTTTTTTTTCCCTGTAAGCTGAACAGACAGGGCTTATGTCTGTCCCTAGAGGAGCTTTCTCCAGCACTGCCTTACTTTTCATGGCTTAGACCTGCCATTTTTTGACGTTTAGGAAAGGACACCAGATCCGGGGCTGAGGTTTGCCCCCCTGCTGCTATGCGAAGTCACAACACGCTCACTTACTCCTTTGTTTATGGAGTACACAAAGACCATGTAAAGCCTTTTGGCAACAGATGTGCCAGGTTTCAGACCTTCCAAAAGCCTTTTGTAGGTTACCCGTTTTCAGAGATGAGATGATACCCCTCTTCCCTGTAGGTACAGACTGTACTTCTTACTCGTGCTAACGCAGCTAAGTGCAAAATTAAGTTACAGTCGATCGGCCCAGCTCACCGAGCAATGCGGGTCGTTCAGTGGGACTGGCCACCCCGCTGTTTTCCACTGTGATCAGGAGTGACTTTAGATTTGCTTTGCAGTCAGTTGATGAAAGCTGTTTTCCAGTGTGATCAGGAGTGACTTTAGATTTGCTTTGCAGTCACTTGATGAAAGCGTTAACCAGGCCGAGAGCAGTGATTTGAGCAGAATCTCACTGGAAACATCCCTGTGTGAGGGACAGTGACAGACTGTTCGAGATCTGTCAGGTAGACGATCTTAATCTGTATGTTCATCATTTATTTTATATTGTAGATATTTGTCTGTAAACATTGCTTATGGAGTGCAATACCAGGTAATGCACCTCTAGATTTAGCCTTACTAAGCCTGGCTGAATGACAAGGTCTGTTTCTGATGAATCTTTACTGATGGATTTCTAATACTGCTTTCAGATTCCTCTCCCTGCTGTCAGGCTAACCAGCCTGTAGTTACCTGGGTCTTCATGTCTGTCCTCTTTTGCTCCGCTGATCTTATTTCTGTATTGCACCATGTATTAATGTGGGTGAGCCAACTGGCTGTTTTAGGTGAAATATCTGGCGCTTTTTCCTTTAAAATTATGATTACTACTTTGCCCAGGTACTAACAGAATGACAAATGCATCAGCCCACTCATTTCAAACTGAGAAATATTTATTGAATACTTGCATCTCAGTATTCTTACAGCCTGCAAGAGTAACGTGCCCGCTGCATGCTCTGCACGTCCTTTGTCCCTCATGGATTAAAATTTCTCCTCCGTTGTCCTTACCTTTGCTAGCCATGTCTTTTCCCCTCTTAAGCATTCCTTACCAACACTGCAGAAATCTGCATTTTCCTTTGTCAATCTCTTAGAAGTAGGAGCTATTTAACTCTGAAATTGCTGTTTGTTCTCTCCCTTACCTACTCCACCCGTTTGAATAGGTAATACCCAGTAACTGCCAGTCCAGTCACTTACGTCACTCTGCTACATTACCCTACTCCAAAGCTTGTATTTTTTTTCTCAGCAGTAAGACTGTGCAAACCTTATTGTACAGGAAGATTAAGAGTATGAAAAGGAAGTAGAAACCTCTTTGTATTCACTGATAATTCAGTGCAAGCTATTTGCAACGTTACATTTGGGATTATATTGCTTTTGTTACCTCCTCCCTTCGTGTGTGATGGGAGCAGGATACCCATGAGAGAAGGCTTCACCCTCTGTCCTCTGTTTCTCCACCACCGCTCAAGCCAGCTTCCCTCCTCCAGCAGACCTGGGTTGGGGTTAGAATAAAACCTTCACCGCTGAGAAGCCAGAGCCCTGCCACCAGCAGGCTCACTGCCCCCAGCAGGGCTCGTGGCGGGGAGGGAGGTGCTTCATGCTGCTGACCAGAGAAAACCCAGGCAAGACCCTGTAGGACAGGGTTTGCAGGCCATAAATCCAAAGCGTACGGTGAAATAGGGTCATTTCCAGAGTCTGTCTTCATTTATTCAAGGGATCAGAAGAATCACTGAGGTATTAGAAATTTCTGTACAGAGTCCTTGTAGTCTCCCATACTTAGTAATCTGAAGTGCATTCATTCCTGCATTGATCCCCAGCAGCAGATGCTCGCCAGGGCTCTGTAAGTCACCCAGCCTCCTGGTTGTAGCTTGCATTTTTGCTCTCACAACCCAACACGCAGCCCTGAGCTTTCCTGTGCTACATGCTGTGGTGATGAATACGCTCTGTGCTGGCAGAGCGGCAGGGCTGCCAAAATTAATGTTTCAGAACGCTCTAAGGTCTATACCAAGATTCGTGAAAAGGCAAACACTGTCACTTTATTTATCCCCGAAAAAGCCCTGTCTTACAGACTCCTCGACAAAGTGCAGCTGTCCAAACAGCTATGTGGAAGTTCTCCACAAACCTTGGCCAATTCCTGTTTGTATTCAGTTGAAGAAGTTTCACTGCTGCGGGCTTCGGGGTACCCCGGGAGGTCTTGCCTCCTGCGGCATCCTGCTGCACCCCAGCAGCGAGCACGACAGCCCAGCCTGGGGAGGATCCACGCTGCTGGCACGTCCGATACCGCCCATCTAGTCAAACTACAGATCAACAGAAGCTACCCCCACCCCAGGAGCACCAATCCTGTTATTCAAGTAGCAGCCCTTTGACCCTGCACCCATCCTGTGAAAAGGTTTTCTCATCCTCCATCCTGCAGAGATGCTCTTGTCATCACTGAGTGTTTTGGGCAGCAGAGCCACAATCCTGCCTTACCTCCTGCTTTTCCTCCTCCCCCTTTTCCCAGTTCCTCTACTGCTGGTTCCTCAGCCAGCAAATTAACAGCTTTCCTGAGCAAGGAGCTATCGATTTAGACCATCTGCATATGTGACCGTTAGCCAGTGGTTGCTACAGCAGACTCACAGGCAGCTCAGCTGCACCCGCATCAGACCCAGCTGCCTCCCAACTGTCTTTGGTTACCTAAGGGCTGATGGCCAAGGCAGGTACTGTAAGTTGGTCCACAGCACAGAGGGCAAGAGGTCCAAAGGAAAGGAGGCTATCCCATGCAGCAGCAAATTAGCAGTAACCAGAAAAGCCAAGTCCACCTATTTCCCCTAGAGAACAAAATCAGGCCTACAAGATCAGCTCAGCCTTCAAGGCATCTAAAACCTAGGCACCCTGAATCTCGTGGAACACAGTGATTCTGGGAAGGACTGCTTGGCCAAATGCATTTTTCAGGTAATTTGGGATTCTGACTGCAAGCATCCTAAGACCTGGCCTTCAGAGGAACAGAGCACCTGCTGTTCCCTCAACTTCACCAAGTTGAGTGAATTTGGGGGATTTATGATCTCTGAAAACAAACAAGCATCACCTTCCTCCCCAAACTTTTCATCCTTGTTGTGAGACTTGTTTTCTGCAACACCAGTCCTGAGCAATGCAGCAGCAGGCAAGACTCTACCACCAGGAGCAGCAGCCTAGTCCTCACATATTCTGCCCATGACTTACCCCGCAATGCTGCTGATCCCCTGTCTCATATCTACTAAGCAGGAATCTGAAATATCTCTCAGCTCATTTCACTGTAATATTTAGGATTTCATAAAGCACCAAGCTTTGAAGCTGAATCCATCCTTCCCTGATTAGCACGTTTCAGCACAAAACTTCCTTAAGATCTACCTCCTGCTGACTAGCACAGGTAGTACAGAAAGGAGAAGCTGCTGGTCACCAGTTCCTATGTTTTAATTAGCTGTGGTATTCCCAAAAGACTATTGCAACAGCCAAGCTCTGTTGCAGGCTGCTGCAGCCAAGAACCAATCATATTAGCGTACCACATCTTTTCAAAACCAGGTAAGATGTGTGTGGGCACACTGCAGCATTAATACATTGGTCATTCACCTGCTCTCCCTGTTTGGAAGAACCCCAGTGTTTTCTTGTGTAGCAGCTTAAAGTTGTGCAGCCTCCTGCTTGGAAGGATGTAATTGCTAGGGAGTATCTTTTATCAGCAGAGGCTCTGGTTAGCCTGTTTGTCAAAGAAACAGTCTCCCGAGGCACAGTAAATTGTCAGGCTCTCGGCTGCTGTGGCATTAAGCCAGAGTCATTACAGCCTACCCTGACAGAGCAAAGTCATTTATAGATTAAACATCTTAAAACAGCTGAAAACTATTAACCACTTTTTCTGGTTCTGCATGTTCAGTGGTAATCTTTTCAATTGGAAACTTCACCATTTGCAGCTATGACTCAACACTGGGCTCAGCAAGGGATATCCGTACCTGACCATTTCTCATTAGCAGGTGGTCCTCGAGAAGGAGATCTACAAAGCCAGTGTTCTTAAGTGAACAGAGTGGAAATAGCCTCTCTTAATTCCACTGAGACTGTTAACTGGATGTGTTCTTAGCCTAAAAAAAGCAGGATTCTGGTATTACTGCCTGCACCACGCCTTTCACCAGTACTTTAATGACTGGATCAGCACTGGTATTTGGTTGCCTGTGTGTGGTGCTCACACTATCGCTGACCAAGAACATGAGCCTTCAGCAGCAGCCAACTGCAGTAAGAGAGACTTCTAGGCCCTCAGATGTTAGTCATGCCCATTAATCTGCTATAAATATTGATGCATTGTTGGACATTTTTTTTCCAGTTCTAACTTTGGAATGCAAAATACAGCCTGTCCTTCAGGTACGGCCCAAGGCGCAGAAACGCTGGAGGAGTTACCAGACCACCCTTGCTGCAGACTGATGCATCAATTAAGCGAGCTGTTGGGGAGGACAGGGGACGGGGACAGTGTTATCTAGTGTAGTCAACAGCTTTGTGCCAGCTGCTGGAGTAGCTCCTTCAGTGTATTCCGGGAGCGGGATGGCACATGCCGGGCGCCAGGATGGGCCCCCGGAGAGGCAGCAGGGCTGCCGGGCTCTGCTCAGCTAATTGCGCTTGAGCGCAGCTTTTGACAACCGCATCTTGCTTTATCTCTGGGAGGCCTGACACATTTCCATTAGCTCACGTGCGTGTGGCATTTCATGCTGAGGCACTTTTCTGTGGGGGAAAAAAAAAAAAAGAAAGAAAGAAAGAAAAAGGAGGATTTGGAAACTTTGGAGAAAAGAGGAGGCTGGAAGCACTAAGGCAGCACTGAATACCGCTGCAGACCTGTCCCCTAGCCCTTTGAGCAGCTGTTCTCTCTGGGACCCCATGTGCTTGTATGTTCCTGGTCCACGCAAAAATACACCTGAGGCTATGAGACATGGAGCCAGTAGCAAGTTTACTAAGCCAAATGCAACTAATGGCTCTTGATATTGTTTCAGCATATTAATAAAAATGTATGGTTCAGCCAGTCTCTGTTCCCAGGGCTCATTTGCAATGTTTACCTTTTTAAAGGTAAACAGAGCAAACCCACTGAATCACAAAAGGATTATTCATATCTATCTGAACAGTATTAGTATTTCTGGGATCTTATATTTAGCACAGTCCTTTTACACTCTGGAAACAACAGTCCCAGTCCCTTTCTCTGACGGCTCAGAATACTTAAATGTTTGAATCAAGCAGCAAGTAGAAACAGCCTCAGTTTAATATTTAATGAGCAAGACAACTACATTTAGAAATTCAAGTCCCTAAGCTGTTAGACTGAGAGCTCTTAGCTGAAATTCTGGATTTCAAAGTTACAGATATCCCTGCTTGGCTTTGAAAAACTACCCCAAATTCAGAATACGCCCAAAACTATGCACTGGGGTACAGTCTGCCCACTTCAGCCCGTGGCTTGTGCTCCAAACACAGTGAGTAAATAAAAACAAAACCCACAGAAACATGCAAGGGAAAAGCATGAACAAAACCATAAAAACAGACTACAAAATGCAAATAAAAAATGCTGCTAGCACTGCATGAATGAGAACGCAAAATGTTTCTTTTTCTCCCGCCATCCAGTATGTGCTGAACCACAAGGAGCACTTTCTTTCTATAGCTGTGACTCCACTCAGCCTTTCCTGCACAGAGATGGAGAGTGACAAATGCATTTACAAGGACTTGAGTGAGGACAAGTGAACAACAGGAAAAAATGACAACAGTGAGTGGCAGTTGATACCAAAGCAATATTCACATTGGCTTGTTACCATCCCTGCAGTGGCTTGGAGGCCTGCTGATATTACTTTGTCATTCTGCTGACAGTCTCCTTGCACACTCATTAGCATTTGGCAGTTTGAGCATTACTTTGCCATTGATTGAGCAGAAGGATGAGCTGCTTTTTTAAAATGGTCCAGATCCTCCACTGCGTTATGGGTGCTCCCTGCAAAGCCCAACTGCAGCCATTTTATGCATCAGAGAATCATTCCAATCTTGTGTCCCCAACTATCCAGCACAAAAGCATGGAAAGGACTTCACCCCGTAAGTCACAGCAGCCCCTCATATTGTCAGTCAGGAGAATTAGCCGAGCACAACAACAGGCAGCACAAAGCTAATGTGAGTGTAGCCCCTTGCATGACTTTCTTAATGGCAGATGAGGCTCCGGGCAGACCACCACTTTCAGCCTCGCACTACGCTCTCCACCGCGCAACGCCTAGTAACGACGAGCATGTGGCAACAGCCGAATTTACTGCCTCATCTCTCTGCTACTCATTTTTAGCTAATTCCTTAAGGAATCTGCCCATTACTCTCACCCTAAAAATAAATCTTATTTCGCTGTATGTGTCCCTCACCTTCTAGCTGGCAAGTTATCGCAAAACCCTCCCGCACCAGCAGCTGCCGTAAGCAGCGGACGCCGTGCACTTTTGCCCTCATTAAGTACCACCCTTCTGATGCTTCAGGGAAGCAGTAAACACTATTACTGCGTGGTATTGTGCAGGGCTGGCTTCATCGCTGAAGGCTGGATTACTGTTACACTTTCATCACCCCGACTACTGGAGTGAAGATGAATCAATGGAGTAATTGCCGCCCTCTGAGCTGTGCGTGGTGACGGGCCCTTGTGGGTGCCACAGCCGTGCAGAAACGCCGCCACCAGCACAACCTCACAAAGGAAAAGTCATTAGCGAGCAATTACATTTCAGCAGGATTTTCCCTCTTCACCAAACCCTAATGAGAATAACCAATTCCCAAGGAACTGCTGCAAGAAGGAACGAATAATGAGAGAGAGAAAATGGGAGTTCCTGTAATCTGGACAAGATTAGAAACAACCCTCTAAAGCAAAAGAAAAAACCAATATGCTGGATCTCTGTTCCAAGCAAAAACCAGATATGGAGATTCTGCTCACAGTTATAGCAGGCATCAAACCAATTTTAAAAGCATGAAAGCACCAACATAATAGTTGCCACAGACTGCATACATGCACTCTTTTGACTTGCGGCTTTTAATTGTTGCCAACAGGTCACTGCAACAAAACACCTTACTTACATAAAAGGGCTGGTATTTCTGTATCATCTGCTAGCTGCTGGCTACCATAATCCTCAAAAAAACCACAACAAAAGACAATTATTTCTTTGAAATAAGAATTTCCTCAAATTTATCTAAGCAGCTTATTTCTTGTTCAACCTAAGGGCTCAAGTAAAATTAAGATACCTTTTCTTTAAAGTAGTAAGAATGCAAGAGGAAGTAACCCATACAAACGCTGTTTGTATTTACGAGGCGCACGCAGCTCCCACAGAGCCCGCCGGGCAGGAGGCGCTCGCCGAGCCGGCCCTCCGTGCGCGCGGCGCTGCGGCGCGAGGGCTCGGCCAGCTCGGCGAGCTGCCGCAGGCGCGCCGGCCCTGACGCACGGGCGCGAGTTGACGACACTCGGCGCGCGGCACTTCGTACCTAAACGGAGAAATATCCTGTTACACTTACCTGCAGCGGACAGACCTGTCTGAAACCGTTAACATGACAAGTGAAAACCAGTCAAAGCGAAGCTCAGCGGGCAGGGCGCGACGCGGCTGCCGTGCTCCCGCGGCGCTGTGCTCCCTGCCGGCGCGGCAGCAATCGGATTCCCGGCGGCGGCAGCGCCACGGGACGGGACGCTCGTGCCGAGCTCTCGGCACGCCGGGCGGCCCCGGTCGGGGCTGCAGTCGCGCCTGAAGCGGGAGCAACCTCTTACCATGACATCCACTTGCCTCCTTTCGAGCGGCCTTAGTGCCTCTCATCGCAGCCACGCGTCAGAGCCGTCGCGGTTTCTTTGCATCTGCCTCTACAGAGCACATGCAATCTTTTCTCGCTATTAATGCAAGAAGAAAAAGGAAAGCTTTTTCCTGCTCCTTGTGGAAAATATCTGGTTTGTTGAGGACTTGATGCGTTTTAGCCACTGTGGTGAAATGCAGGGCTGGATAGAGATATGTCCAGATGATGCACTTCCAACAGTGGATTAGTAGCCTCAGTTTAATCTCTCTTTAATTCAAAAAAAAAAAAAAAAAAAAAAAAAAACAAAAAAAAAAAACAAAAAAAAGAAAAACAAAAACTTTAAACATAAGCCACAGCCTTGTGGGTCAAGGACTAACAAAACAAGAAAGTTGTGACATAAAAACATTATTCAACATTATTTCCCTTTAAAAGAGCACTGAAAAAAATCAAGGCTTTATTTGAATAAATGTTACACAACATTCTTTATCATTTACTTCTCAGCAAACCTTAAAAGGTGAATCATATTTTCCTCATTCAAGTCTACAAAATGAAAGAGGCATAGTGACCATTCAATATACAGACAAGAAGGTAGCACGGAGCAAAGCTTAAATATTAAGCAACTAAAGCAAAAAAGTGAAAAGCAATACATTACTTTAATTCTCTATCATTAGAATATCCCTGACAATTTCATTTCAAAATGAAAATCTGGTTTCAAACAAAATGGCTGCAATACTTTCTCGGAAAACAAATGCAAATACAGTTAGCTACCTTGTCTATTTTTATGCTATTTGCTTATATACCCATATTCTCCAATGCAGAGACCTGCATCTCTCTTAAGTGTTTTTTATATTTCAGCTGCTGTGCACAAGTGCTCGTGAAGGTGAGGGAATAAGAGCACGAGATAAGAGTCAGATGTCACACAGGCAGGCACTACTGGCTTCTACTTACAACATCAATCACTTTCAATCCCAATGTGCAATAACCCTGCTATTACAGTCCTGGGCCTTTTTCCTGAGCAGAAACGGTTTTGAGCCATGCTGTTTGGTGGCTTTTTTTTTTGTTCTGTGTCTGTGTGTGTGTGCGTGCATGTGTGTATGTGTGGATAAAAGCACTATTTCTTAGGCCAAGACCCTAGTTCATTATCAATACGATTGGGGTTTGGTCTCCAGAGGTAAAAGGCTAGCACATCAACTCACTACACCAACTCATTTTCCCTTTCTTCACATCAGATGTCTCAGTCGTTCTAAATTCTAGTCAAATCTCAGGCCATGGACAGGACCAGACTGCTGATCCTCTTCTTACTATGGTGAGAAGGAAGAGCACTGTAGAACAAATTCTAATCTCAAAAAAAAAAAAAAAAAAAAAAAGTAGTTTATTACAAAAAATGGTACAATTTGAACCTACTGTACAGCATTAAACAACTATGTTTTAAAGAAATAGGCAGTAAGTATTCAGTTTCTCATTTTATAAATAAAGAAATTACCTCTAAAAAAAGAACTTGAATAAATACTACGGCTGAACTGCCTCAGCGTGCACACATCATTGATGCACCTTTCCTGGACTCGGATCACTGTCTTACCACCTTCCAGCCTCTCACTTCCAGCCTCTCCCATAGTTTAAAAAGAAAAAACCTGTTGCCAATTTCAAAGCCAAACAAGAGACTCGTCCTAACTTCAAATTCTATGTTTTTTAATTCAGGCTCCATACATGAAGGCTCCGAAACTGTCTTTGTGCTGGCACAGATACCTCCAGAATGGTATCTTTGTTTTATATATGATTTGGACAAAGACACTTTATTTTCTCCAGTTGAATCAGGTTTTTAGTAAGGACAAAAAGAGTTTAGTACAAGTCTTCCCACTTCTACAGAATGAAAGACTCGACTTTTATTAGATTATGTGCACATTTTCATTTCTTTCAAACAAATATTTATTTTCACAGGTTATATAATGACTTTAGCAGGGGATTTATTGTAAGAAGTGATACTGCTGAGAAAGTGTGCACACAATGTCAAATAATCAGTGGCAAATAAATTAGTATTTAATAACTCAGTATTTCTACAGCGTGTCCAGCATTTACTAGGTCCACTGAAAAAAGTATTACCAAACACCTTTTGGGGGAGGGCAATAATATGGATAAAACTCACTGGCCTTCTTATTTTGATTTATAGCTATTCAAAGAAGTCAATGCAACTCAGACCAACAGCCATCAGCAACATTGATAAAACCTTTGTTCTACTAGTTACCTATCTGAAAAATATTTATGTCAAAAGGAAAAATTAACTCATGATTGGAAATAGAAATGCCATTCCACTTAATCACTGTCCGTTCACAATTCCCATCTTGTTATAGAATCATAAGCAAAACACTACTCTCTGTGTTGTAACCCTTCTTAACATTTTTCCACAATCCTCAATTCCCTAAGTGTTACAATAGCATAAATAAAATGCAACCATATTCACACAGAAGGAGCTTTCCCACAATACAGAGATACATGGAGTCTGTGGTCACTGTCCTTTCCATCACCTCTGTGGGAAATATTGGTCTCATATAGCAGGACTGTTCATATTTTACAATACAATTGGTTTTGGACATGCTTTTGATCACAGGTCACAGCTCTTCTAACACCTGCACTAAATACTAACTAAGCCTCATAGAATGGAAAATTGCAATGCTAAAGTTAAGAATTAAAATAAAAGTTCAAAAGTTACAGTCAGCTTCCCAGGCAACTGGCTCCACACTGGCACCTATCAAAACATACAAACGTGACTGTCACATTACAAAAAAACCCAGTTATTTGCAGTGATTCTTCATACTAATAATTCAAGTGGTTCCTTGCATGTAAGTGTCATATAGTCTTTAATAATTTCATGCGTCATTTATTGCAAAAAGGTTTTATAAAATATTTCCTAACATCTTTTTAAATTTTAAAGAAAATGTACATTAGGTACAGGTGCCCTAACCGGGTATGAGGGGGTGCTGTAACATATTTCCCCCGTCCCCTTCAAAAAATGTTTACTACTTGGTGAAGATTTCAGAGGAAAAATAGGACAAGTTCAGTCTCAGATTTCTTTCAGTCCTGATGAGCTGGTGCTCTTCGTGGCAGTGTAGTGAGGTTCCATAAAAACAGCAGTTGACTAGTGTCTCTGAGCTGAAAAGGGGAGAGAAAGGGAAAATGGTTAAATGTCTTCCAGTATATATTGCAAAAGTAGGAAAGCAAAATCTGAGATGGCCAAAAAAGTTACCAGTTCACCTGTTCAGTTTTATGCACTGTGTGCAGAAGACAAAAGAAAAAAAAAATATTTACATTATTATAAGACATATACAAGTGAACAAACTCCTCAGTTGACTGGAGTTTTTGGAGAAGCTACCATACTAATCTGTGCTATGGCTCACCCCGTTTTAACATTGAGAGAATTTTTAAAGTAGTTTAGAGTAGTTAATGAAGGAGGAAGATTAATATACAAAGCCTCTACAATGACATACAGTTTATAACATAAAACTACAGTTGTTATTGTAGTGGCACTCTGAATGTGTACTAGAGCTATCAAGACCTGAAGAATACAAGGGAGCACCAGAGTATAAAGCTGCTAAGCATGTTTCATGTTATTTATTGCTCGTTTCCCCATTTTCTCCATACAATGCTAATAAAGTAATGATAAAGCAGATAAAAACAGTCCAAGTCATAACTATTGCATGAGACCGCCACCAGTCAGTAACCATTTAGCAGAGTACAGAGTAGTATAGTCTGCACTGACTTGCCACTTCTGTAACGTTGAAAAACAGAGTTAAACAACAGTATCAGCTGGAAGAGACCATCAGAGGTCATTTGGTCTAACCTCTTGCTCAAAAAAACAGACAAGGGAACAAAAAAAAAGTTCCAGTAGAAGCAGGCCAATCACACTGATTCCTTTTACAATTCTGTTGTGCTCAAACTGCCAAAATTACTTTTGCTGTAAATATACATTTTTCAGCACTGCCAACACTATAGTGAACAGAGCACAATTAAAGTAAGAGACTCAGAACGTGGTCATGAAAATCCCAAAGTTCCTTCTAAACAGACAACTCTCCTGAGCAACTACCAAAAGAGTTACAAAAAAAGAGAAATAAAAGACAGGAATTTGTCCTAATACAATAGGAAGCAAGGAAGAGAAGGAGTATAACTCCGGATTTCTCAATCGATCGGCTGCTCATTGTGCCAAGAAAGGACAATATAAAACACAGAAAAATAATTCATTTTATATCCTATATAATGCAGTAGAAAGAATTAAAACATGAATGAAATTTTGGGAAACTTCATACAAAAAAGAAGAAATAAGGAGTAATTATGAAAGGTAACACATCTAGGCAAAGATGTGTCTAGTTGCTGCACACAGACAGTCAAGTTAAAGAACCACATAGATATTTGTTCTAATACCCAACAGATCCTCATTTGGATATGATAATCAATTATTATATAATGCATATTTTTATATCCATTTTAACTATGTTCCATTCCAAGATGCATGACAAAAACATGCAGAACCTCTCTAAAGAGCAGGAGGTTAAACAAAGGTCTGTATAGGAAGAACTACTGCATTTTTTCCTCTGTATTAAATAGCACATACTCTTGGTGCAGGTAACTAAACACCAAACTATTCCAGGTTGCAAAACATCTGATACTGGTCATTAAAATCATAGGGCCAATATGAACTTCTCCAAAATAAGACTAATATTAAATTAGTGTTGTGTATCCATGAAGTCTTGCAAAAAGAAGTTTTTATAGCATGTGACAGAACCCAACTCTACTCAGAAATATCAGAAATTCTATAAAAGGTAGGATGACAGTTCAGTCAATATTCTCAAACACGTGCACTTCCAAACTCAAGCCTCAATGACTTTTTAGCTAGCAAAGTTCTGTGATCTGCAAAGGAATAAACACGACAAGAATTGGGTTCAATTATCTGAACCTGTATACAATTAACTAGTTTGTCTCAATAAATGAGCAGTTAACTAACACAAGTGTTCACTCTTCATGACGGTATGCAGTTTTACATTTTACACCTCATCTACCAATGCAGCAATTGCAATAGCCACAGTGCTTTTCAGAATCAATACCTGGCAAAATCTGATCATCACAACATGGCACTCCTGTTACTAAACAAGCCAGTTCCTACAGCTTTCTACTACTTTTTTTATTCTTTTCACTGAAAGACTCCAGAATACCCTAACCTAGCACCAGGCAGCTTCTCCTCCTCAAGTTTATATGCCCACACTAGTGAATCCAGGAACGTTACTAGTTTCATATCCGCAATGATGGTCAAGTCTTGTGTTTTACCAGCAACAAATCTCAGATTACAAAAACCAAACCCAATACATATCCAATAACTAATCTCAAACTTAATGCAATAGGATTGTACTGGATCAAATTCTTTTATGTTCATACAGCATAGTAAAAATAACGAATTATTCATGTAAATCAAACTCTATTTACAGTGTGTTCTCCTCACTGTCCTATTTTGTCTCAATCTTAAAAAAGATATAAAGAACATGCATGCATCTGTATGAAATCTAAGTAGTAAATACACATCTAGGGTCAAATTCCCAATAATCTTAAGTATCTGTTTGTGCTTTGAATTCCATTGTGTTTGGCATACCTTTAAAGTTAAGCATGTATATTAAGTCTCAACCTAAACACAGACACTCCCCTCACGTCAGGGCTTTGGAAAGAAAAAGTTGGGGGGGGGGGGGGGAAACAACTTCATTTTCTCAGAACAGTGGCTCCCTAACTACGGTCCACATGCCACTTGTGAGTTTCTCGTCGAGATCTTGCTGCTCATGTTTTCAGTTCTCCTCCTTGTTTTATCTACTACGTTTCATTAAAAAGACTAAAATGTCAGTGCCTATAATCACAGAAAACAGATGAACTGCGCACAAGGTGATCCCTACTAAGATGTGATCCGCACAAAAACGCTGCTGGTTTAAGGGATACGATCTTATTTTTAAATTGTTCTTTTGCCTTTATGATACAAATGTCACTGTATTTAATCTGATCATGTAATTCAAAATTTAATAAGTCTAAAGAGAAACTTAGTATGGATCTTTTCAAGAAAATACATGTCAATCCTGACATCAGGTTAGGTCAGGGAGAACAAGCTATAAGCTATATTTGAAGTGTTCAAAAAGAAGAGGGAAATAAAATAACAGATTGTTCATTACCTCTCTCCTAGCCTGTTTGCATATGATTAGTTGATAACATAGTGCCCCCTTCACTTAAGGCAGGGCTTAAAGCAGACAGACCTGCCAATTTCACTGAAAACTTCAGTGCCCCCAGTGAGAATCCACAGTGGTCTGTCAGACACTGTAAGGGAGCAGCAGGACTCGTCAGTCTGATGTAAAAAGCTGCCATTTGTTGAGACCTATGGTAGAAAACATCCAGTTAACAGAAGTAAAGAATTCATTCATGATGGTTAAAAAAAAAGAAAAAAGAAAAGAAAAAGAAGGTAACACGCTTGCCGCCCTGAATTCCTGTGAATTCCTACCGGGCAGATTTCTTTGACTTCTTTTGCTTTCTAGAAAACAGGGTATCATGAAAAAATACTAAAAACTCACAGAAAAATCAGATATTGACTTTTTCAAGCTCAAATTGTACTTGACCCGCAGGAGTTTATCTTATACAGAAATAACACAGCATTTAGCAAACAAAAACAGCAGATAGCAAAACAAAATATCTGCCATACGTACAGAGACACTGTACTGCCCACAAAGAGCCGGTGCTCAAAGTCAAAACGACCCTATGAAATTCTGGTGGGCAAAGTAACTGTCGCAAATAAGTGAAAACTTAAGTAATGGATTTCAATTCATGGTGACCATTACCTTTTCAGTATTTCATAGTAAAAAAAAACAAATTTAGAGCACCATCTCTTCTAAAGTGGTAGCATCTTGCACCATTCTGCAGTGCGGCCAGTGATAAACCAGAGTTTTTCATATACTAAAAAATGTAAAGACAAGGGTAGCAGCTAGGTAGACTACTTGCTATTGCAGCAATTCAACTGTTAAACAAATCTCTAGCTAACCATTACTTCCTTCCATGTTTTAGAGTTGTCTTGCTTTCTAAGAATGGACATGAAGAACACCAGCTATTCCTCTCCCTTGTACAACATGACTCCCAGATGAGACACCATTTTTTCCCTCTAACTAAAAAGACAGGAGTTGAAATTGTGTCTTCTTTTGGCTTTGTATGTTCACACAAAACAACGCACAGTAGCGTACACTATATTAGTTCTGGACAAGCTACCAAGAACTTCTTTATTACAGCAATTAATTTGCTTAAAAGAGAAGCAGGTGGCTCATAGTGTATAAAGCATATTGCAGATTCTTTCAATTTGGCTTCTTGTTTCTTAAGACTTTTTTTTTTTTAAAAAAAATCCCCATTTGGTCCCTTATACCATCTACAAACTGAAATTCAAAGCCTTTTTCCCAGTGATGTTATATCTATTGAAGTGACTGCAGCACTAAAGAAAACTACGACAACAAAAGGTGAAAAAGCAAATAGATGAGTTGCTCTCAGTGAAACCATGAGTCTGAAGTCAAAATTCTTAGAAAAAGAAGATGTCTAAAAATAGATTTATTTCAAGAGAAGGCTTCTAACTATTGCAGAACTTTGCTATTCCAAACATACACTCGTTATTTGCATGCTTGTCAAAAATGATAAATGTAGAATATTTTGTGATGGAATCTTTGTATTGTTACAGTGAAGTTTGCTCGAGCGTGCTATATATGGATTTAGCACAGACCAGTGAGGAATAAGCTTGGACTGGATCCAAGCTGCCCAGTTTAAATGTAAATGTAATCGTTCTTTATGGGGGTTTCTGGCTCAATAGCAGTATTTTGTATAGAAAAGGTTTAATGTAGGAACAACATATGGAAATAGGCTCCTCAGATATCGTGACTGAAAAATAAAACCGCACCTGTGCAGTCACTGATCTTTTATACTCCTTGAAGCCCACAAAGCACAGGGCAGAGGAACGATGCTCGTCCTGAGGACGTCCCTAGGGTGAGCTACGCAGGGCAGTGACATGGAGCACGGAGGACGAAAGGCACCATGAGCCCAGTTGCCGCAAGGACTGAAGTGTCCCTGGAGAGCAAGGGCGCGAGGCTGCCAAGCGGCCGGAGCCCGCTCAGCCCCCGCGCCCCGGCCCGGCGTGCCCCAGTCGCCCGCTGAGCTCGCTCGCTCCACCGTATAACCCGTGACCTGCCGATCAGCATCTTCCCTCGGAGGGTTCGGCTCCCCCGCGAGCCGCGGCACACCTACCCCTCTCTAGGCAGTATTTTGAAGTATTTTTTTCCAACTTCCGGACTATGGATTCACCATAAAAATTACCACCAGTAATAAAGGCAGGCATGCGTGTTTTCGGACAAACGCTGATAGGATTTATGGCCTTCTATGGCTTATGGCCCGGTATCATGAAAATTTCCATCACTCAACTCCAGTTTACACAGCTGCTTTCCTGGGAGTTATCACGGTAATACAGCTTTGGGTTTTTTTTAATGGGAAAATTCTCCAGGTGCCGAGTGCCGGAGAGAAAGCAGCACAGTTTTTCAAAGCACTTGCTTTCCCTCTTCAAAGCAAAAGCAGAAAGACAATAGTCAAGTCATTGGGGAGAAGAAAAGGCAGCCCAGAAGGACAAGGAAAGTAAAAATAGCAGCTCTCCCATCACATACTTTAAAGGAAAACACACAGTTTTAAAAGTAGATGTCCCAACATTTAAGAATACTTACAGTAACATAAATGCATCTTTAGGAAGCTAACGCTTTTTCCAAATACAAAACTATGCAACAGAAGAAACAGCAAATGTTGCAAAACTGCTACAAATTCAAGTTCTACCTAGTTATAAGGAGTGATTTATCTTCCAGGTGATGAACTACTAAAAAGAAAGCAGAGCTGCTGGACTCCTCTACATCCTAAGAGGATCCTTAACACCAGGGTCTTAACTGCCAGGAAAACCAATAGTCATAATGCATTCCTCAGTTACTGTAACACACAGTATCAACAATTTCTAAAAAAACCTGCCAAAACCAGCATCTTTATATAAACTTATCTGAAGAGACTAGGTCCCTAAATCCTCAATATTCTTGAAAAATCTCAAAAAAGGCTTATTTTTTCCCTAAAATAGTTAAACACTACCAGTATGATATTCCAACCAAAAAATACTCAACATTTAAAATCTTCACATATAATTATTAATGGCAACTTATAAAGATTTTTTTTCATACTAGCAGAAATACAGGAAAATATTTTTGATTTCTGTCTTTTCTGGGGAGGAAGCTGGTTTTGGTAGCAAGACTTCTTTCTTGGTTTTGTTGAAAGGATTGTTGGGAATCAGTGGAATGATTTGGGAGCTTTCACAAACATCTTCCCAGTGTCTTTAAAGGCATCCAAGTTAAATAAACATCACAAAACCAGTAACAGTAATCCGATAAACGTTATCTCCTCTTATTGCTCATGCTTCAGCTACTTGATACTAAAGTATTACAATCTCTAGCAAAAATAAATTCCCTGGTATTTTTTTTAACAAAAAAGGAAAAGGAAGAAGTGCAAAGGAGACAAAATTTATTCCCATTAGGAAAACATTAGAGAGGGCTAAAAGAAAACAATTTTGTTGCCAGTCACCTTCCAATTAACACTCCATGTGTCACTAACAGAAGAGCATATGATCTATGAGCAAAAGCAACTAGACCATTTCTAGTTCTAGCAAACACAACAAATTATTCACCTAAACCTCACCACATTCATCTACATCCCTGTAAAAAATGCTGACTGAGTTTAGGTCTGATTTTACTGCTGATGTCTTAGGAAAGTTAATGCAATATGCCTTAATATTGCAGTATCAAAATGACTCCAGTTTTAAAGATGATCAAAACGACTAGACTACATGAAACAGCCTACCAGTATTTACACAGATAGCTAGCTGTGTGGCAACGGGAGTATGTGTTCAGGTCATACAGAAAAGCTAGAGGTTGTCACCCTGCCTAAACTTATTTTAGAAGTCTAGTTTTAGTTCCTTTTCATGAGTTACTATTACCAAAACTTGTACTATATGCTTTGAAATTCTGAACCACTGCAGGACTGTTAAACACCAGTTTAACATTAAGTACACATTAACATTTAACATTAAGTATACCTAACGCTTTCTCGAGCCAAACAAAATCCTAAGTGTTATTAAAAATTAAAACAAAAAAACCCATAAATCTTGCATTTCTTAGTAAATATTTGTTTGGAACTGTATCCGCACACTTTTCTGACAAAGCAAGTGTCTTCTTCCCCTTTATGCACCCGTTAGAACAGCAAAGCAAAAGGGCAAAGAGCCTGTGACCAGAACCACGCTCTGCTTCCACGGCGGCACCTCCGCGCGATAGCACCACACGTGCCCGTGAGAACACAGCTTGCCTTCCAAGTCACAGGCTCAGAGCACACGGCTGGCACACACACGAACATTACTTATTCATATCGCATATTGGATATCAAAACCCTCAGCAAACAAACACGAAAACTGACCCAAATGCTTTATTAAAAAAAGGAAAGCTCATTTAAAGTTGACGTTTTATATAAACAATATCATCATCATTTTATGTAGAAGCAGCCCCTTGGCAGGAGATAGGGTGCAGTTGTACTACACATGGAAGCTAGGAATGTATTTTTAGAGGGCCATATTCCCATTAACCCCAGTGTGATTGCTGCGTGGCTGAGAACAGGACCACATGGGGCAGAATACCTCAGCATGGGCACATTTATGCAAAGATTCAGTTTTTCCAAAGGCAGAATTGTTAATAAGAAAATTACAGAAAGCAAAGCTGTAACAGGGTCCGGATAGGTCATCTGTTCTATCCCATCCTTGAGCAGGATGAACTTACCTATCCCATTCCTGCCAGGGATTTGCCCCACCTATTATTTTTTAAAGCTTCTAATTCTGTAAATAATGGAGGTCCCCAAAGAACCACCAGGGTTTCACTCTTAAAATTAGAAGAAATAGTCAAGTGCCTTATCTTAAATCTCTTTCTTGTAATTTTAACTATTATTTCTTGTCCTAGTTCCAACTAAATGGAAACATACTTCCCCTTTGTCTCTGCACCTATCCTACAGTTATTTGCAGACTTCCGATATTTGCAGTTTCAATAGCCTTTTCTTCTCTGGACTGAGAAATAAAGTCAGAAATAGCAAAGAAAATGGCACAGAAATCACATTACAGTTTTTCAAAGTACATGTGGCCCTGATCTTGAAAATAACTAGTGTAACATGTAGCCCAAATAAACTCCACAGAGTCATTTGTCTTCATGAACTGTTTGGAAGAGCAAAGCCTGAATTTAAACTTGGAACAGGGGATCGTTAGTTCCTAGCTCCAACTTACACCTGCAGCCTGCTTTCTGAACATTATCCTCTTGGACCACGAGTACGTATATAGGAAAAACCAAGACTGTTCATCTCCATCAGGACAAGCACAGGAAATAGCAATTTACATCACTGTGCATATGCAAACTATCTGAGAAAGTTATGCAGACATGCAAGACAACCTCTTAGCCCCATTTGCCTCCCTGCTGGAAGCGTAAGGCGGCTCAGGTCTTCCAGTATACAGAAGACTTTTTCTTATGAATGGCATTTATTTTCCATGTCGTTTATCCTACTTCATACCAACATCATCAATGATTTTTCTTGAAATAAGTGAGGTCACGGACCTGAGCTGATTTCGGATGTCAATAAATGGGGCTGTGCTAGCCAATGCTGCAATTCCGCCCTAAATACAGTTATCTCCAGCTGCTGAACCTGATACCACCAACAAAACTGTGCATGGATAAAGCATGCCAATAAGCCAGTCTGTAAGCCCTTGTCTCCTTAACTATGCCTCAGAACTGCTGTTTTTCTTCCTGTCCTTTTCATAGAAGGATAGCTGGTTCACAGTTTCCACTTAAAAAAAAAAAAAAAGTATAGATTAGTCTAAGTTATACTATAGATTAGTATGTATTTCACAGCTAATCTGTAAAAAAGATTGCAATGTTCTAGTAAATTATAGGATAACTATGATCTACTATTAGAAAGCAACAATTAAACAGACCAAACCAAACACAGTCCTCAGAGGTACTTCTGAGTTACGGAAGAATCACTGCCATTCTAGAAGACTTTTGTAAAACTCCACATAAAGTGCTGTATACAGTTCTTACCACTGATATCCAAGAAAGATGAGTTCAAACTAGGACATGTGCAAAGAAATGCCAGTAAGATGAGCAGGGAAGAGAAAACCCGTCTTACAAGAGGATGTTATTTTGCATAGTTAAATGGCGGCACTCTATAAATACACTAGGAGGATAAACACCATAGTAAGGAAACTATTTAAACTAAAATAAAAAGTCATCTCAAAGAACAGCAACTGAGGTATTTTAAATGCTGAAATTGTCTTTATCATTGTTAACGACCATATATCCAAAAAGAGGTCCTTCTCACTATTAATTAAGAATGCTTTGAGGCTAAATACTTGCATCCACATCTCACATAACAGGATTTAATGGTTCTTTGTATAAGCTGATAGCTACTACAAAGGTTGCCAATACATAGACTTCTAACCAACCTTACATTAAATGTGGACAACCTCCAATCAATACAGCCGTATCAGAAGAAACCCAAAAGTTAGTCAGTTATGCAAGGAGACTTCTGTTGCTACTAATAAAACTTGCATTATTCATAGGAATGATTTTACTATACTATTGCAGTTACGGCCTGTGTATACCCACAAAAGGAGATCTTTATCAAAAGGTATGCTACCACATCCTATGCTAAGAATAAGTCACACAATTAATGTAAGTATAGGCTAAACTAACATAAAATCCTGTAACAAGCCACTCGACTTCCACAGGCTTGATTTATATTCTGGAAAGAGGTTAAGTTTGAACAGTTGACTTATGTGACAAAGACACACATTCCAGTAGAATTTTTCTGCAGGCTCTTGCCTCCTGCTGAACATGCAGAGTAACATTCTCAGGCAACCAACCCATACTTCTCCTCCTTATAGTATCTCCTCTCTTTTCCTTCAGGTTCCGTAAGATTTTTCTATTTATGTCTCTACAAAATTAAACTGAAAATAGAAATGGAAATATACAGCATCTCAGCACCACTTTAACTACTATAAACTCTGTGCTGAAAGATCACTTTCATGTTTGCTTGTTTGTACACAGGAAACCTACACTGTTACCAAGTGGCTTATGACAAAAATTTTGCCATCTTGCTACCTTTGTAATTATAAGCTTACTAAACTTTTCTTCCAATTCACAGTCCTAGCTATAACAGTTAGAATGAAGTGATTGCACTGCACTGACCAAATTTGCTTAATCTTGTACTTCTATAGAATGCAATTCCAAAGAGCAGATGAACTGAAACTGCCTTGCACTGATTATCAGCTTTTTTCCTGAACTCTTCAGCCAAGCAGCCAGTTCTATTTGCCCACTACACTGCACAGGACACTCCTGAGCACAGTGAATAATGCTACTGAGGGCTAGCTATTAAGATTTGTTTTCCAAGGTTCATGTTCTTATTCTATAATGACAACTTATGCAAAAGTTTATGGACACTATGAATGGAAATTAGGTTCAGGACTTCAGTGGGTGAGCTAGAAAAGAACCTGAGGCTAGCAACGCAAAAAGCAACTTCCATTGATATGATCCTTCTTAAATCTAATCACATATAGAAACTGCTCCTTTTTTTGATATTCTGCAACATGCTGAAAAACGATTCTGCTAGACCTTGCACAACTGGCCTAAATTAAAAGCAGAGAACCTTGTGCCTCTCCCCCAAACAGCCTTCTTGGTGAAGTAGCTCTCAGTTATCTTGTTTCCAAACTAATAATAACTCTACTCTTATGTAAAATAAAACACATTATGATCAGGGATGCTTGGCTTATTTAAGTGTTGCCATATAAAATTATAACTCTGGTTAGAAAAATAAAAAATGCTCAATTTACCACAGAATTCTCAAGAGAAATGTAAACACGTAACATTTGCTTCTGGCTTCATTCACGAAGTGATCACACTTTTAAATACTCCTTTTAAAGGACATGTCTGTAAATACTGGAATAATTATTTTCCTAAACATTTAACTGAATTTAAAGATCTTTAAGGGCAGAGTATGCTGGTATTAAAAACTCATCACCATTCCTCACTCCACCTGCCAGCTGAAATACCATGTGTATTCAACAACCACCTAGAGGAAATTTGTTAATTCAAAAATATATCATCTGCAGTTTATTATATTTAACTGATACAAAACTTACGAGTCACTATGCTGATGCTTGTCTTCACAAGACACAGGCTGCCTGCAAGGGTTGCGCAGCATAATTACACAGATGCGCTATCCTGGCACTGCAAAGACATGCTCCTGTCATCAAGTTAAATCATTTATACTGCCAATCTAGAGATGGTAGACGCATACCAAACCGTAACAGTGGTCCACGCTCAAACAGTTAACATCACTGGGATGAGATGGGTGCGTAAGTTCATGTTTTTTGCACTTAAAGAATACAAAGCTTTGGCCTAGCTTTAAGATCTTTAAAGCTGTATGCAGTATCCATACCACTGTAACCAAGGTTACTTAGTGTAACAACCAGACTTCGTCTTAAGCCCAATATTCACTCCACTGTCAATTATGTTATATCTAGACATTCGGCTACTCTTCAATGAAGAGAGAAGAGTAAAAGAGAGAAAAAAAAATGACAGTACAACTAGGATATTTTTGACCTAATATAACGTGGTCTCACATGAAAAAAAAATTAATCTATCAGTTCTGAGACCAGTTAAGTCTAAAATGATGATGCACATTCACTACAGACTATGAAGCTTAATGATGACTCCTTAAAAGACTGATCAACCAAGTGTTATAATTAAGACTCAATGTGCCTTTTCTAACTGTTCTTTTGAACATGAAACAATCTAAAGAAACCTCCCCTCAAAACCTGTTGCTCTCCTATCTCAGCTGTAACCACCTGAGCAAACTTTGACTATGTGCGCTCTAGCTCTGTGTAGGTTAAGAGTTAAGTGTACAAAGCTTCTGGGTCTTAAAAAACAAAAGCAAACAAACAGTCCCCCCCCCCCCACCCCTGACTTAGTAAATATTTCTACTGCTACTTGGCCCAGAACAGCTGCAGCATAACCAGTTTGTCTGAGCTGCTGAATCTGAAGAAGCTAGCGCAGACATCTAAACCATGTTGCATGGATTCTCGGCTTCAGAAAGCAGACTGCTTTAGTAACAAAGGTTTATTTACTTAGAGAGCAACTGTTTCTGTTTGCAGGAAAGAATATATAGGAGTGAAACAGGATTTTTCACATTATGAAATTTGTGTGTTTATCACATTCAAAAAGCATTGACATTTTCCATAATAGTTAGAATGCCAAGGAAAAGCTAATATATTTGGAAGCTCAATTACCATACATTTATCAGGAAATTTGGACTGCCATGTATTCAACACTTTAGATTTCAGATAGTTCTGTGGGCACAACAGAACAATATAAAAGGGTTAAAAGAAACTGAATGCTTTGGAAAGACCACACAGTAGCATGAATGTATAAAATTTAGGATTAAGTTAAAATGATTTTAAGCATTTGATGATTAAATCCTTGGTCTCATTTTCATGTCTGTTTAAAATCTAATTTCAACCTAACCTTAAACTTTTGCATCTGTCATGACTGCCTACATGGGCAACTACAGAAAGAATACTGGATGAAAACTGCTCTAGGATGAAGGTTGACAAATTCTTCACAAGACAGTACAAGGCTGAAACAGGAGTGGGTGGGAAAAGACAGGGTAACTCGTATGGTCAGATAAGGACCAAAACTAGAAGGGGGGTGGGGTGGGAAGTGAAGTCAGTTGCATGAAGTTGCCCAAGACTGAGCAACAGACATGCAAGAAAAGCTAAAGTAACAGTGGAGAGTGGGTCTGATTAGCTTTTGACAGATGAAAAAAATGGAAAAAGTTTTCCCACTGCACAAGTAACATTATTCACAGTCCTTATTCAAATAGAGGAAATAAAACCTAATTAAGGGAAAATTTTGATGAATCTCATCTAAAACAGAAAGCCCTTTACAGAGCTAATTTTGAAATGAAAGGGACAGATAATTGCTTAATCTTGAAATTAAGACTTAAGTATACCAATAGTACTTTATATCAAGCAGTTATCTTTAAGAATGAGTAGAAAAAGGACAATTTACTTTTTAAAAGGGTGTCCTCTATACACGGTATACATATAAAATACTAACATCCTGAAATTTTTTCAAGGCTTTTTGAGAAACACACACAAATAATTCAGATTTAGTCAATTTTATTTACAGTTTGTGGTTTTTTTTTTTTTACATTTCAGAGCATTACACAATTACATATTCTCATTTTCTGACCTGCAAACAGATACCTTAAACGGAAATATTAAAAAAGAAAAAAAAAAAAAAGAAAAAAAAAAGAGTTAGACACATCCAAAATGCAACAATTACACATCTGACAATTCACAAAGTGTAATTTATTAGGACGTATCCTAAAAATTTAGGAACAACCAGTCAGGAGAAAATCTGACCAATTTAAGCAATCAATTATTTACACATTCAAAAACAAAGCCTCTCTCAATCTAAACCTCCAGGCAAATGGCCTGAAAGATTTCTTCAGGAAGAAAGACCAGAAGTTATGATTCACATCTATGCAGCATTAACAGCCCTTGATCCCAAACACTGAGCAACTTCTCAGCTTTGTCTTAGAGCTACAGGCATCCCTCTCAGCTTCTCAGACCCTGAAGTGTTATGGTTGTGCCCCCATGTGCATAGAAAGGCTGAGTGTTTAAGAAGTGGTCACTAAGATAAAACCCCATTTAATCTGGTCTTTAAATTACATGAATTTTTCTTCCTTAAAAATTTAAGTCTTTTAATGTCATTTAAACTGGCCCTCATGGACTGGAGCTTGTTGTCTTAACATGTTTACACATGCTTTGGACCCACTTGCACCGGCCAGACTAAATACATTAGAAACTATTTGAAATAATGTTTAAAGACCATTTAGACAAGGCTTACATTTCTATACTTCCCTGATGGGCCACAATAAAATAAAATAAAATAAAATATCACAGCTACTACTTTCATCCCTTGTGTTAACCCTTTGCCACACAGCAACTAGGTACATACTGGGTAGAAACTACTAAAAAAATTCCCTGCAAATAAGCTGCCTTTCAGCTGAGGCTATGGCTCCTATGCATTGGATGTTCGAGGAATTAAAAAAATAAAATAAAATAAAAAATAAAAATAAAACAAAAACAAAAACCAACTCACTTGAAAAATACTGAAATTCTTACTTTAGGCTAATTATGATTGCATGTTCAATTTGTTTAACTTTCAATAAACCGCTACAAATGGAACAATTTTAGTATAAAAACAGCAGTCAACCGAGTGCAACTTCTGACTTGGTAAGTCCTTCATGGTAGTTCTTTAACTAGGCTATGAATTTTGTGGAGCCTTCAGATTTCTTGCCTACCTTACTTTCCATGTTCACGTTTCAAACTGTGTCAGCAGGGCCCGAACTTCGGGAGTCAGCTGCTTAGCAGCCTTAGCTGCCTCTGTGATGGCCTTGCGGTAAAGGCCCTTTCTCTTCTTATTAAAGCGCAACTGGAAGTTTTCTAAAAAGGGGGATAGTTGTGAAAGAGCAAGAAAAGATGTTGTTGGGGACCCAAACCACGATATACGAGCCTCCTGTCGAACTAAAAGGCCATTATCTTTCCGGCTCACAGTTATGGTAAGAATACGGGCTGGCCACCAAGGGAAGCCATAAATCTTGGCCCAAACAATGTCCCCTACACATATGGTCCTGCCATCTGGTGTGACACATTTAGAGACGTTTTTGGAAAAGACTTTCATTTTCAAGGAATTACTGAGCTTTTTCTCTTCCTTTGAGGAGGAGGAGGAGGAGGAGGAGGAGGAAGGTGCATGCATGCTGCCTGGAGGAAAATCAAAGCTTTCAGTAGAGCTACACTCAGAGTTGGTAGATTTCAAATCATCTGTGCTATCACTACTACAAACTGATGCACTGGAAGAGTCAGATTTCTTTTGATTAAGGGTCATATAAACCGTTATATTGCTTTTGCTGCCTCTCTTGCCCAATGTCTGGTGTTCATCCTGATCAACAGTTACATGCACTTGACTTGTGTCCTGAACCTCACTGCTGGCCTCTTCAGGGCCTTTTGAGGGGCTCTGATTTTCTGAAGGGGCCTCACCTGCTGAGCGGGTGGAGGAGCAGCGAGACTGGGGCTTAGTTGCCATCTTGCCACTCCGTATTTTCTCAAGTCCTGTCTTGAGAGAAGAGTCATTTTCTTCATTTCGATATCTTTGTGGCTTTAAACGCAATCGGGGTGGGAGGGAACCTGAGCTGGTGTTCTGAAGACGCCGTGTGAAGTGGACCTTCGAATGTGCATTTTTGGAAGAGGAGGTTGCACTCTGCTTCTTTTGTGCCTTTTCTTTGGCCATTTTCAAGACTTCCCGAGCTTTTGCATGATCCATGTTTTTGCTCTGGAGAACTTTTTTTGTATTTAACTGCGCTTTCGAAGTATTTGCTTGTGCAGAAACTTTAACTACTCTGCTTCTGCTGTGAGCAATATTTGAAACCTTGACTACAGCATTCCTTTTCTGGCTTTCATTTTGGCTTTTTCCATCCACTTTATGGTCAGTCTTAAGTTTTTTATTCACAGTAGTCACACTCTCATTTCTTCGTTTTTTATTATCGTCATATTTTGAAGAGTCACTTGCATTGCCACCTTTTTTAATTTCCTTTTTTTCTGCAACAACACTGTTTTTGCATTTGTCACACAAGACCTGCCTGGGTCGTAGCTTGATAGCATTCATAATAGAAGTGGGTTCCTCCCTGTACATTTTACGCTTGGGCCGCTTAATTTTTCGGGGTGGAGGCTGAGGTATTGACTGGTTATAGGTGTCCCTGATAAACAAAGGGGGAGGATATGGTGCTCCCTCATGAAAGAGAGGAGGTGGTTTAGAAGTCCATAGGCTTTTAGCTAAGCTAGGTTCTGATGGCTGCATGGGAGAAGAGTCATCAGGGACTGCAGCATTAGATTCACACTTCACTTGTGCCTCATCTTGGAATGGTTTACTTTGGAGCTGCATGGCTTCAGGTTTATCCTTGTATTCCCTTTTAGGAAATATAGTCACAGGGATTCCATGGGGTCCAAACCTTAAAGAGAAAAAGAAAGAACACATTAAAGGTTGAGAGATCTTTTACTGCATTTTAAAAAAAGTTTCAGAAGCTGTCTACCATACCCTGCCCTACTTCAAGTTTTCCAAAAGCAGAATACCAAAACCAAGTCAGCAGAGAATGTGAAATAGTTTCACTATCAACAAGTTTTGTTGTATCAAACATACATACAACTATACCAAAGCAGCCCTGAATATGTTACACAAAAAATTTGACTAGAGACTACATTAAAAGATCTCTATGTTCTTAGAAAACGCTTAAAAACACACAAACTTCATACTCAATAAGGCATTCCCTCAGCTCCAAATCTGCACAAGATTAATTTCTATATTAAGTCAATTTAAGTGAGGAAAGCATTTTCATTGCTTTACATAATTCTTCAATTTTTGGCACAGCACAAAACCCTGAGCTTGCTCTAGATTTAATCATGGCAAATATACAATGAATAAAATAGCATTCAAGAGAGAGTGCTGCCATTCCTCATATACAAGAAACATCCATGAAAGAAGTTGATCATCAGTTCATCAGCAGTTGATCATCTGATGCATTACAGATGCAGATTACAGATTATACAGATTACCTTGCTAGACCATGTAATTTTGTTCCAGTAAAAATATCCTTACTATTTCAATCTGGCACAAATCATTTCCCCTCTGTTTTGCAGGCAGATTACCATCTTAAACTACTGTCCACTACTCTCCAGAAAGCTCTAGACAATTCAAGATCTATCTGTACTGCACCAAGACACACACAGGACCTTTAACCATCCTGATTAGTTCCAAGGGAGTAGAATGAAAAAAAAATCCCTCTAAGACTTAAGCATTAGTTCAACTTTCCTGTAGTAACAGAAGTAGCATGTTGCTCAAGCAGGAAACCAGTGGTTCTTGCAAAATTTTATGCAGAGAAACATTTTATCAGTTCAGAAGGCTTCCCTTCTCCACAGAGAGAATCAAATAATACACTTAAACAACACCGTCATCTTTCAGTCCCCAGAACAGCAAGCAGGGATTATTAAAAAACAGTTTACCCTTTCTTCTATCCCACACTGGCATTGACCATTTGCCACTACACGGAGCTTTAATTATATCATTTGGCATTCCTCAGTTTTGCCTGAATCCAGTTCCCATACACACAACAGTGTTTGGTTTATATTAGGTGATATTATAATCAGTTTGAGCTTAATGCAGCAGAAACACGATAGACAAGGCTGCAATTCAAATGCCAACCCAACCATTTTGAATCACTAAACAGTGCTTGCATCGTAGGTACTCCTACTCCACCTGACAAGAGAGTAATTATCAAAGGCTTGCCTTCAGGTAAATGCTAGTTCATTTGGCACTGCAGCTGCTTAACTGCAACATCCTTTTAACTGATTAAATTGGAATCTATTTACAATCTATGGCTTCCTCTTAACTAAATATAAACACCAAATTCTTGTCTATTTCCCCTAATACTTTTAGGAGAAGCAGGTGGCTTATGTAAGTGCCTGGATTTTGTCTTTTATTTCTTGAAAACTTATTTTGAAACAGGTCATCCTATGGGCTAGTAGACTCTTTACACTGACATCAAGTTTTCACTTATTTGTGCTTCTGCATACCAGTTAGTTCTCTGTTTACACTTAAAGTTGTAATTGAAGCAAACAAGCTATCCAAGATTGAACTATCCAATCAGTTTGCACTTTGTAAGAAGAAGAGAATAGAAGGAGCAGGCAAGCTAAGTGAGGGGCAATTCAATCAACTTTGTTTTCATTTAAAGAAGAAAAAAAAAGTTGAACACTTGACAATCTACAGATTAAAAGTATCAACATACACCTAGATACTCACGCCCTCGTACACTTGAGCTCTGGAGACAGACACAGGAGACCACAAACAGTTTAAGCACTGTTCTGGTATTACACATGGGCTGATGTGTGCTCTTTACCGCAAAATAGTTTATCATCTCAGCAAAATTCATTTCACAGGGTGGGCCCACTTCAGTTGGGCTTTAGATGCTCCTCAGTTAAAACTGCTTGTTTACGAAGCACAGTCTACTGGACTACTGAAGGCCACAATGAATTACAAACATTTAGCAGCAGATGTAAGCATTTTTCTAGCCTTCTGAAAAAAACAGAAAGTCTGGCATTAATCCATAAAGAATTATAACTGCAAATTTTTAAATTGCCTTAAAGTCCCAAAGGTTCACCAAGTATAAGAAAGTTTTGTTTCCACACTTTCCCTTTCATTCACAATTACAAATAATTAACTCCACTCCAAATAAGGCTTTAAAAGGAAATATCAACTGATAATAAACTAGCAGTACTTAGAATGTTAATGTCATCCAGATGTTCACCTTTTTTTATATAGCAATAAAATTTGGATCCCATCCTTTATCATCTGAATAAAAATTACATGACTTAAAAAAAAGCTTAACTTACTGCAAGAGTTAAGAACAAGAATTCCCAGACAAGGCAAGAAGCCTATTGCATAAAATTTCAATCCCAAACATCAGACCAGGAAAGTAAGAATAGGATTGTGATATGAAGAAGGGCAAAACTCATGCAGAAAGACGTTACACCTTCACTGTCTCAGGAACTGTTTGACCCAAGACATTTCCAGGAACCAATGCACAAACATCTCTTCTGGAGGACATTTAGGCTGACTCAGTGTCAGGAAGTTAACCACTATGAGCAGTAACTTGGGAAGAAGCAAGTCAGAGGACTGCAAACAGGTTTCCAGCAATATCCTGGTCTAATGCATCATTTCTCTTTCCCTAGATTTCTTTCCTCAACTTCCACTGCCTCACCAGCATGAGCAAAGCCATTACGATTAGCACTCCAAGTACATAAAAGTAGACTAGTGGAAAGTGCAGCATACAGCTGATATCATGAAGGAAGTCAAGATCACACTCTAAGGTGCAACAATAATCTTCTCTTTCAAGCATCTGTATAACACAGGTCAAAGAGCTGAGGAACTGAATTGCTGAAGTGCAATTTGTACACAAGATGCAAGCCAGCTTCGGAGTATTTTTTAAGTAAAACAAACAACACATTCTGAATCTCTTAAGCTGGGACCTGTCTCACAAGAGGTACTGTTTAAAACACAATGCTAGAAATTGCTCTCCTTGTCCACTTAAAATTAATGAAGTCTAGAATTAGAGTTGACAATTATTATCTACCATCGGCTATGTCAAGGGCAAATTAAGACATTATTCCTATAAATTGTGTATTTATATACTAATACGCCATCAGTCAAGACATAGTTCGTGCGACATACAAGATAAATTTCACAAACCTAGAGAGAGAATATTACTTCCAAAAGCTGAACGTATGGCTGCTTTTCTCCAGTGGTATAGCTTGGAAGAATGATACCAAAAAATAAGAGGAGGAAAAAAAAAAAAAAAAAAAAAAAAAAGGACAGATGCAGGATGAGACAAAGTAAATAATATAGGAGAAAATATGAAGACAAAGGAGAAAAGACAAAACAGAGCATGGTATCTCTTTCTTACCACAAAAAGTAGAATGAAGATGTGATCAGAACAAACCTGAGGTAAGACATGGTAGAATATCTAATGAGTTTAAGAGCTAACTCATTTTCATGTATTTATTGCACACACTAGAATTTCAAAGCCCATTTTTTGTACCACTGGTTGGTGAACCTTGAAGGCAAGTGCTTCTTATAAAATCTCAATAATCATTTCTGCTACGCCAACTACATATTAGCTGAGAGTATCGTGTATTTGTAGTTTAGATATTAAAGTTTCAAAAGCTAGCATCTGGGTCAACTATTGTGGAGATGAAAATGGACTAACAGGCTACTATAAAAAGTTTTAAAAAAATCCAAGCAACACAACTCAGGTGTATCATGACATAAATAACATTTATCAATTTATACATCTGGAATGTATGGAATAGAGATTGTATCATCAAAATCTAGCAGATCTGTATTAAAACAAATCATTTCAGTCATGCCACATCAATAAGACTACTCAAGACTACTCAAACATGTAACATGCTGCATGTTTAAGCCCTCAGTATATTATTTTCCTCCAGAAGAGGCAATTCTTGAAGAGGAATACTGCATTTACTGTTTGGAGAGAGAAAAAAATGTATATAAATAGACAGATATAGAAACCTCCATTTGTGCCTAAGTTCAAGCTGGTTACTATATATTATGCAAGAGTGGACCATACATAGTTCTATCTCAGAACATCACTTGAAAGACTGGAAAGGTGCTTTGATAAGGGGTCTGAAAACCAGGAAAACCAAAATAAGAAACAGGCACTAAAAAAATAATGTAATGCAGTTCCAGAAAGCAGTACACTACTACTTCAAACCTACTCTAAATTAGAACTATTTTTCTGTGTTGCCAAGTTTCATCTCTTGACAGATGTCCAGGTTCTTTTTGCTTTGAAAAGGCACCTCTAAAAGAGAAAACTGACAACATTCTTCGTAAGAAACCTATCTCCAGGAGGGTTAACAACTAATCAGTGCAATCAGCAGATCTAATCTTTTTTTCTGCTGTATATATCATGTTATTATATTTGTCTTTAAATGCATATGTATATTAAATATTAACAGGAATAGTAGGAACTATATTTAAATAATAGAGTAATGAGGTACATGAGATCCCTTCTGATGAAATCAAGCCCATCAGACTTTAGCTTTACACTAGGAAGTACCTTCAATCAACTAGGATATGCAAAGACAGAAATCTGATAGAAGCAGTCAGATTTTATTTACAGTTTGTCAACTGCAAGTAATGAATGGGTAGCCATATCATCTTTTATAATTATGCAAAAGCTAGTTTTAGTGTCAAACCTAGAAGTCTGGCACTTAAAGCAATATAGAATTGTATTATAGACATGTAAATTTGGGTACTTCAAACAAAAGAACACTTTTGTACACACCTAATTCATATAGCAGGACTACTACAATGAATATATATTATTTAAATCATATGCAAAATAGAGTGCAGGGGTGCACATGTATTTGTGCATTTAAAATATGAGATAAGAACAAGGACTGTTTAAATTTATAACAATATGCATGTAAAGATTTAAACAATATATCCTGGGGCAGAGGGTCAAGATGCTCTGTAAAGTATTACACTTTCCTCTTGAGCTTGCAACATCTTAAGTTTTTGTTTCTATAATAAAAGAAAAGCGAAACTGAAAGCACCCTGTCCTATCAAAAAGGGCCAAAAAAGAAAGAATACAGAGAATCGGTTCAGAAGTATTTCATATTTGTCTGCAAACACTCTGAATCAGTGTCAATGAAGCACAGTAACTCTGTTTTGCTTTGTTAAATCAAGTCTGCTGTAAACGACTGTGAACAAAACTGATCTTTACCGCGAAGTCAGCCTATAGTAATCGATTACCTTTTTATGCATTGCTCTTTTTTGCCCAATACCATCCTTACGTGTTTTCTAGAAGTCAAAACAGGAAATAATTTAAGTGATTTTTATCATCTGGATCAACATTCAAAGACTCTAAATACTAGGAACATAACAATATGCTCATATGCTAAGTATATTTATTTCACGTACATATCTAAACTGAATAAGGTTTAAATTAGGGTTTAATATACTATATAATTGGACAATAGCTATTTGAGCATAATGTATTTGAGAATTCCTTAGATACTCTGTATCTAAAATACAAATTACGCAATAACCTGCTTTTAATATAGAATTTAGTTGCTGTGATCAAGTGTAAATATAGAACACGTTGTTTTAAATGGCAGGTACCTTACAGAAAAAAAGCACACACAAGCCAAACTCTCAGCTTACTAGTTGCTCACCTCCAGAGTACTGTAACATTAGGCTAAATTGACTAGGAAATGCCTATTTCATTCAGAGCTCTAAAAGCATGGCAAAAAGACTGCAGTTTAAGTGACTCACTCAGCACATGTCACCAAGAAAACCAGTTGCCTCACCACCACAGAGTCTCTATACCATAACATAATTGAAGTATTAACATGTGAAAATATATATTTATGAAAACCAGTAGAAAGCTTACGTATTCAAACTTTTTACTGATCGGTGTTGAGCTTAGTGTTTTCAAGCAGGTACACTGCCTGGCATCAAAGCTTTGGTTTCTGGCATTCTTTCAATGCAGAGGAAAGACAACAGCAGGCTGTGGGTATGGACACAGTATTAAGAGAGCAGCTGTTTTTAATCATTCCTGACCACTGTCACCTAGGCCTCCTCCAACAACTATACAAATTGAAAGCTATGATACCAAATAATATGCAAATATACCAAATAATGTATTAACTTACAGTACATGTTCCCATTAACTTAAAGTCCTTCTTTGAAGGACTTCAATGAAGTCCCCATAGACTTCCATGAATCTGAATCACAGCCATAAATCTGAATCACAGAAGTCCACGTTGTCTGGATGCTGAAACAAACTTTGAAGAATTAGCCACTGTAGAAACTGAACATACTCTGAACTGTTAAGTCTGAAAGGCACTTACAAGCTTTTTCCTCACCGATATGGGAAGGTATCCCTCACATTTTCATCACAAAGAATGTATATGCCAACCCTCAAAATTTCCTTCAGTTTTCTGCAACTGCACCTCCATATTAGTAGGCCCAAATATCAAGTGCTTTATCAAAGATACAAAGGAGTAAACTTATTTGGAAGGGAGAATGCATTTTAAAACCTTAGGCTCCTTACTAAGAACAGCAGTTTTACTCTGATATAACCACAATGCTAAAGGTCCATCAAGTCCATCAGCACTACTAGTCACATATACCCCTTAGGCTTCCAAGTAGATACTTTATTGGTATCTTTGGAAATGTTACACAATTGCAAGGCCTTAGACAGGATATTTTGTAGAAACATTTTAAGGCATCCACATACCAGCCAATACCAAGAAACTTGGAAGGGAATGGTATTAACAGGTGAACTTTAAGCACTTCAGTATCAAGATGCACAAGATTCATTAGTTCTGCAGCAGTGGGGGGGGGGGGGGGGACAAAACAAAACAAAGATGCCTGACAGCATATTCAAAATTTTGCCTCCATCCTCTGACTCTCAGCACTTCAAGCTAAAATAAGTCATGCTACTCTCAAGAAACTATGGCAGCCCATGCTGTCAGAAGGCATACCATAAGAAGAAGGGATGGTTTTACCATCATCCATTGCATCTCAGTCCAAGAACAGTGGAATATTGCTATTTTAAGAAAGAGTAGGCTGTGGCACAACCCACAGAAATGCCCCATCTACCAGCAAGACTAGAGCTTATTGATTTGAAGATGGGAAAGTGACACTTAACACAGGATCAGAAACAGAAACAATCGACCTAGCGCTTCTGAGTTCAGTGTAAGTCACAACTATAACAGGTTTTCTACCTGTCCTAGCAAAATCCTAAAAGCTAGTCCAGTTTTATCAGCCACTTTGGAGTAGAAAGTTGAAAAGAATTACCCTTTAAAAAGCATTTGATAAGTGACCACAAATAAAACTCAGTAAAGTTTTGGATATAGATAAAAGCACACGAGAAACTATTTTCATATACAGAAGCTTAAACATGATAGAATCATAGAATAAATTCAGGTTGGAAGGGACCTCAGAAGGTCCTCTGATCCAACCCTCCACTCTAAGCAGGGCTAACTTTCCTACTAGATCATTCAATATAACTAAGTCCGTCACAAACAAAGCATACGTAATTTACTTTTCTGGCCAAACATACTCACATCACACCTATTTTCAGTCTCCTGGAGAGAAAAGCAAGTATCAAAAAAGTTATGGCTATTCCTCAAATGCTAGCATTCCATCGAGCCCCTTCACACATCCAAGAAACAACTAAAGGAAAGAGGTGATAAATTTTAGAAATATCTTGCAAATTTTGCGGATTTTTTTTCTAAAGTAGCAGACACTTCATCATTGAAAATGCATACTGTAGAATATCAGTAGCTCTACAGTAGTTAAACTTCCCCCAGAAAAGGGAGAACAAATGTCCATGTTTATTAAGTTAAGTTAGAAGTAAAAGTAAAAAGCAAGGCAGGGAGAAACATGCCATATATTTTTCAGTAAGAGTGAGATTTCTGCAGTTTTCCTCCTTTACATCAGCTACACCATCCTTCAACAGCAGATCTTGAATCTTTCACAATTTGGAATACCATGTTTCTTCACCTTTCTTAGCACAGAGTAACAATACAATAGATTCACTCCTCACAGTTCATACCAACAAAATGCTGGCATACATAGACCAAAAGCTTCAAGAAGCTTTGTAAGTGATATAAGTGACTTAAAAATTTAACAAATGTTCTGTAGATTAAGATGACAAACTAGGGAATGGATGAAACAGCTCATTTATCCTTACACTTTTGCAGTAGAGAGTTGAATGAATAAACTGGGAAAAGCACAGCATTCAGGAATCTAAGTTTTAGCTGAAAAATGATACTAGGATTATAAGAACATGACTATAATGACAGTGTATATGACTGTACTTCTATTATATAGTTCTTACATACCTTACTGCAAGAAGTCCTTTTACTTATCTTCCACAATGAAAGCTCAATTTAGATATAATTTTCAAAGACCTATCTACTAGCAATCCACTAAATATCTTTTTGGTTACCTAAGATTTTTAGGCCACAAAACAACTCTCCCTACCAAGAGCTATTACGATCATACACAAGTCGGAAAGGAAATAGCTTAGAGAAAAAGACAGGAGGAGGACACAAATCAATCGCATCTGTAGAAATAGAAACAAAAATTTAGACAAATGATGAAGACGTAGAAAGCTTGAATAGTGCCTGCTGGCAAAAAGAGCAAAATATAAATCTATTTTCTTCCTTCCCCTTATATACTTAACCTTTGGAAAAGGAAGGAAAAATTAATTATCCTCTCTCTCCAGAAGAGCACTGGAACAGGCTAAAGGTAGGATTTTCTAATCCTACATTAAGTCTTGCAAATACTATGCTCATCAGGTATTTCCTTACTGTCTACTTCCTCCAGGTGCAGAGCAAGCCGTACAGTAATTCTGAGCCAGCAGGTGGCATTAAGATCTCCTAGCACACAGTCTTCGTCAAATGCTGGACGCACGCAAACTTAAAAGACCGGCATCTAACTAATAGATTTAATGACCATTAAAGAATGGCATGGGAAGTTAACTTTAGTCTTGTATGAAGTATTCCACTATCCACTCTGACAAAGGAAGATACACTTGCCTTCTGCTTGATGGTTGGCTGCACTTCCTATCTCTTGTATCAGCAGCACTCCATCAGTTACACATCGAGGAACCTACAACAGAACCTTATCCTAGCCTGCAACAGGGCACTTAAAAGGTAATGGCAAGAGTAACAGCAAAGTTTAGCAGCGGGATCACATTTTTAATTTGTACAATAGGCCTCTAGGGTAACAAAAGTGGAGATATGTCCTTTTTTAAAGGACATGCACTCAACACAGAAAAAGAACATTCTACTTCATAAGATAACGGCTTGGAAATTTGTAGATGCAGGTTGCGACTTTCAGCTCATTTTCAAAACTTCCTGTGCAACTGCTGACAGGCTGATGTTTAGGACATCAGATTGCCATCAGTAACCATGGAGAAAACATTTCCTTACCTCAAATGTGGGAATAAAGTCCACTGAACACTGAGGTACTTGTATAAATGAATTATAAACTCCTAAATGGACATCCTATTTACAGAGTATTATGGGGGGGGGGAGGCAGAGAGGATGAGAGTGGAAAGGAGGCAGCAGAGGAAGAAAATAATAAAAATCAAGCCTTTAATAAACACATCATCAGCTTCACAAAGTCTGCAAGAACAAAATGCAAAATAAGTAGTGCATCACTGCAACAATGGAAATGGAATGGGGGCGAGAGGAAAGAAAGTTTAAAAAGGGGAATATATAGGGACATTTTAGCTTCTCTTACAGCTGGAAGTTTATGTAATTTAGAACATGAGTTTAAAAGACTGAAAAAAGTTCCAGTAGACAAGAATTCAAAACAGCCATTAAAACTTACTCTTCTTAGTACTTGTATAGAAGTTAGGACTTTCATTGCCCTGGAGGGGAAAGCAGAAGATAAAATCCAGAAAGGATCAGGAATTATTTTCCTCAGAGTACAGATGAAAGCAATATTAGCACCTGCAATGAACACATCAGCCACCTTCTGAAGCAAGTGAATGAGTTAATCCTAATAAAAAATTTCATTTTTACTTAGTAGACTCCTTTCACAAAGCTTTAAGATAGTGATCTGCAGGAAACAAAATTTGCATTAGGAAAGTTCATAAGATTATTCCAACGCATCAAGGATGAACTACTGGATTCCATTTTATTCTTAGTAACACCAAAATCTGCTAGGCTCCGTTATAGGGGTAGACTCAGAAGGAAGTTAATGAAAAATGTTAATATGCAACAAATCAAGTGCTGCAACACAATATAAAAAAGAACATATAAAAAGTATAAACTGACATCTAACCAGCTCTATTTCAAGCCACTTACCAACAAAATTTGAAAATCAAGAATAAAACTTAAATATCTTGGGCACTCCTGTAACATCTGTTTTCTGATAAACCCTTGAATTTCCTACCAGTAACAAATTCTTAAACTATTTCTAGAGTTCACTTACCACTACATTCCCTTCTTTGGAATATCTGAACACATTTGACAGCCATCCAGCTACACATATTTATTCAACATCAGCCAAATAACACCAATAATACCAACCTCATATCTAGAAACTCAATCCCTATTGTCCAGGTACTCTAAAGAGCTTGGTTTTCAGAATTTAAGCTTTATCTCTTGTATTCACATATGAGAAGAGCGCCCAAATGAAGTCCAGGATCATATAGATGGAAAGGAGGCTAGAAGTTGTCCCTCAACTACATAAGAGTTCCTGAGAAAAATAATATAAGCCTCCATGTATCACTTTTCCACCATTCTTATGATGAAGACTTGCTCCATGCAGTTTGTTTAAAACCAGGGGAAACCGATGCTTCCACTGAAGCCACAATATGAAAGAACCAGTAAGTCTGATTACCACAGATGACCTTTACTGCACAGGACCGTGTTAGATCTGCTGCGCAAGAAAAGGATTCTCAGTGTGCAAGAAAAGGATCCTCAGGTAATGAGGGAATGTTTGTGGTCAATATGCATTTAATAAGATACTATCTTTTTCAGGAAGGAGAAGTTGCCATTTTCCTTGTTCACACACACACAGACTTCTAGCAGTACTAGTAGCATGTGCTTTGTCACCCTGCTAACCCTTAGGGACCAGGGTAATAATACAGTTTTGCTGGTACGGACTTCATATCTACAAAAGAACAGATGTTAACATTATAATTTTATAATTATATAAGCATTATAATTTTATATCTCCTGTCCTGATTTAAAGCATTTAATATTTCACACTAGAAGCGAGTACTGTATGTAGATTTTAGTACTTGATTTTAAAAGCTATAAATTTATAAGTTTTCATTTCAAATCCCCAAACTTATAAATTTAGAACTTACTTCCATGACATTATGCAGAACTTGGATTCAGAAAAAGCCTTCTGTTTCAAAACAAACAAGAAGCTAGGCCCAGGCCAAAAATGCAGGTCATTAATACCCTTCTTTTAGAAGGCATTGACAATATTGATATTACAAAAGAATTATTAAACATCTGGTAGTAATCTTAACCAGTAATGAATAAGACATAAGAACACACATGCAGCTTAAACTCTGGGGGGAAAAAAGCACTTTTTACATTCCAGCTATCTTAAACAGTAAAAAACTTGGTCAAATTTCACTTTTTTTTTTCTCATGTATTTGTACAGTGCTTATATGTTCAGAATACAAACACTGAGGGCAAAAAATATTTTCACCTGTAAATGGTAGTTAGGATGTTTATCAATGTATGCTATCATAGATGAGTTCTTGCCTTCCTATAACAAGGGGTTCTTGGAAGGCTATGAGAAAAGAAAATCCAAACCTCGCAGTCTGAAAATGCTTAATTTACTTTGTGGTACGTATCAGTTCCAGAAATAAACCCTGGTATTTAAGAATCAATACACTTCACCCCATACATTGCATACAAGGAGCAATTAGTCCTAACAACCGTACTTCAGGACTGCAATAATCTGGCTTGAAAATCATTATTCTGGAAAAAAAAAATAGTATGTACCAAAATATAAGGTTACCTAGATACAACACAAGTCAAGAGGAAAAACCTATCTCCGGGTCTGAATACACAGAGACCGGAACAGATGTCAACGTCTGCACCCGCATCTCTTTCTGCCCCGCCGTGGAGGCCCGACGTGAACCCCAACGGAGTTAAAGGGAAGCGTCCATGTGCTCGTCCTCCCCCCGACTCCCCCGCTTCCCGTTCGGCACTACTTTCACACTATAAAACGCGCCAGGCAGTCGCTGTCCCGGTTTATCCTGCTTAGGGGGGGCGGCGGGGGGTGGCGTGGGGGAGCACCTTGCTCCCCCCTTCCGACCCGTTTTGCGGGCGCGGCCGGGCCGAGGCAGGGGCCCGGGCAGGCCTCGGGGGCCGCGCGGCCGCCCCGCGCCTACCCGGGGGCCGAGCTGCGGCTGAGGGTGCGGCGGGGGCAGCGGCCGCTCGCCCCCCCGGGCGGCTGCGGCCTGCCGGGGCCGGGCGAGGCCGGGCCGCCGCGCCCCTGGGGCCGCGCCCCGGCCGCTCCCCGAGGCCGCCCGGGCCGCCGCGCCCGCTCTGCCTGCGCAGCGGCCTCCCTCCGGGCCGAGGGCCGGGGCGGCGGCAGGCGGGTCCCGGCGGGCTGGCTGCGCCGCCGCGGCCGGGGGCCGGCACGGCTCCCCCGTGAGCTCTCACCTTTTAGAGAGGTCCATGAGGACCCCCGAGAAAAGCTTCTCTCCCAGCCGGAACGAGACCACCAGGGCGTCCTCGATGATGTGATCCAGGGTGACCCGCACCTCGGAGCCCGGCAGCAGCGGGGCCGCCGCCGCCGCCTCCTCGCCGGCCGCAGCCGCGGGCACCGGGCACTCCGGCTCCACAGCGGCGGCATCAGCAGCATCCGGCTCCTCCTCCTCCGGCCGGCACGGCTCCTCCCCGGGCTCCGGCTTCGCGGAGCCCCCAGTAGCCGGCGGGCAGGGCTGCGGCTCCTCCTCGGGAAGTTCAGGGTGCCCAGCAGGCGGCGGGCAGGGCTGCGGCTCCTCCTCGCACTCCGGGCTGGGCGCTCGCCGGTGCTCGGCCTGCGGCGAGCCCACCTCCGCCGCGCAGGGCGGCAGCTTCTCCGTCGCCGTCCCCTCGGCTCCCGGCTCCCGAGGCCCGGCCGGGCTGCGGGCGAGCTGCGCGGGCGGCGGCGGCAGCTGCTCGGCCTCGCCGGGAGCAACCTTCCCCCCGTCGGCCTCCTCCCCATCAGGCACCACCGACTCGACGGCCTCGGTGACGGCAGGGAGAGGGTCCGCGCCGGCCTCGCTGCCTGGCAGAGGCTCCATCTCGGGCTCAGCTTCGCCGGCCCCCCCATCGCCCGGCACCGCTGCAGTCGCTGCCGCCTCCGCAGCCATAGCCGCCATTTTCTCTGCTGCTTCACCGCCGCCTCCCTCCAGCAGCGGGATCGATAACCGCGGCCTTCCCCGCCCGCCTGGGAGGGAGGGCCCTCCCCCCTAGGGCCGCATCTGGCAGGCTATTGGCGAGCGCGGCACGATTCTCTACTGCTAATGGAGAGCGGAGCAGTCCGTCAAGCCCAGCGGGAACTTGCCGTTGGCCAACAGGAACTTCATTCAATGAAGAGTCGGGAAGAGGAAGAAGGGGTGTGGCTTAAGGCGCTACACGCCGTTACAGATTAGAGGGGCGGGGCCTTTGGGGTTACTGCGGTACCCCATTGGTGGAGGGAGGAACTGCTCCCCTGAGAGGCTGGTAACTGGTGGGAGCTGCCGTCCGTCAGCGAGCGCGAGGCGGGAGCCGCGCGGGGGTCGGCATGCGCAGTGCGGGCGGCGGAGCGCGGGCGCAGGGCAAGATGGCGAGGGCAGGAGGGTGGCCGGCCCGCCGTGGGGGTCGCTCGCTCCGCGGCGGAGGGGGGACGCCCGCGGAGTGGGCGACTTCCTCCCCCGCGCTGGGGCAGCGCCGGCGTCGTTAGCGTGCGGCCTGTGGGGCGGAGTGGTGCGTGCTCCGCGGTGTGGGGACGAGCAGGGCCCTTACCGGGGGAAGGGGAGGGGTGAAAAACACGAAGCGCTGAGTGTGGCAAACGGGCAGTTCCCTGGGGAGAGGAGAAACGCGAGGAAGGCAGGGTTGGTGTCTTATGGAGAGTAAATTAGCACTATAAAAGAGGAACCTGCCTACATTAGGTACATGGGGTAAAGATAAGAAGCATGGAGAGGTAAAGGGAGGAAGCAGAAATAACGCTTCCCTTCAAGATGTTTTGAGTCGGTGTTTATCTTCCTGTGGTTTCAGTAGTTCCTACTGTTAGGTGTTTTTTTTTATTCCCCACCTGCCTAGGAAATCTTGGTTTTCCTAAACAAAAAGAAAAAGGGAAACCTTTGGGGATATTATATATGTGATTTTATCTTTTTCTTGAAGCTAATGTGTTCGGATTTTTTTTTTTTTTAAGAGAAGCATGAGAAAGGAAAATATGAACAGCTGGGGAGAGAGGGAGGAAAAGAAGCAGTCTTAAAGCATGGCTGGTTTTGTTCTTCCAGGTGCTATAACAAGAGATACACTGTTTGGTAGCAATTGAAATTTGTTGGAAAGTAATAAACTGATTCTATAAGACTTCTTTAAAATAAACTATGTTAGTATTTCTTTCAAGTTAGTGACTTTTATTGGCAGATTTCAAAGTTGCTACCAACTGTATGCTTACAGTACCATTGAAACGGCCACACCTCGGGTTCTAAGGTTAAAAAAAAAAAAGATGAAATTATTAGAAAAATCCTTTAACAGATTAACAGCCTAGTAGTGTGCTCACCTTTTGCTTCCTTCATTGTAGGAAAACTAACTTACATACAGTTAAAGGACTGTGGTAATACAAACAATAAACTTTTCAATGAGAACGATAAACGTGGTCTTCTATAACAATAAAAATGCTACATATAACTATGTAAATAAAATGTGATCTGGTGAACTGCTAGTTATAGGATTTTGGGAGATAGGAAAGGCAAGGCATGTTAACCTACTCCGTTGTCCTGAGCATTCTGTTTTGACTTGTGTTATGAACACAAAGAATCCCTTTTTGATTTGCTTTACGTTGCATTATGGATATATTGTTTGCATTATCATTGTCATGAAGTGTATAAAGAACATAAGGGAATATCAGGCAGAATGGAGCTACTCATTTCTTGAGACAAATACATTAGAATTATAGTCAAGTGAATTTGCTAAAGATAAAACTGCTTATTAGATTTTTTTTTTCTTTTACCACCATATTTGTTGAAATCAATGGCTTGATAGTGTGAGTGCGTAGAATAAAATGTTTGTGGGGAGAGGAAGTAGTAGATAGAGAATTATATATTTTTTTTTTCAGCCATGCTTGCAGCTTCATCAGTCTGTATTGCAGAGAAACAGCAGATGGATTCATCGTATCATCTGTGGCTTAAAAGAAATCAGATTTGGTAAGCTTTTCCAAAACTACCTGCCGTTAATATTACTGCCTAGATCATTTTGAAACAATTTTGTTAGGCCATATTTGTAAAAGATCTGTATTCCTTCTCCGGAGGCTATAGTTCTTTGAAAGATAGCAACTATGTAGGAGCCCCCAAGGCTGAATATTTCTGTTCCATTGCCAGAATTCTAGAGAATAGTGAGATTTATGTTGCTACTGAGTTACCTTAATTTCAAAGATCTCAGTTTTGCATCAGATGTGAGATACCAGTTTTACGAGTCAGAGTTGTTCTGTATATTCTGCCAAAGAAAAGGCAACAGTGGCTCTGGAAGGTTTACAGAAATTTTGAATGATTCATGGAGTTCTCATCTTGAAGGAGCCTGGTATAAAATAAGTGATCATAGGACTGGAGGAAGGAATCTGGTGTTATTTTCTGTCTTAGTTTTGTTCTGTGCGATTGTGACATTAGATGGCATGCATCTGGAAAATATAAATTTACTTTCTAGGAACTTTTTATGTTATTCAGTTGAGTCCCAGGATAGATAGAAAGGTATTAGTGAAGACAGCTTATATATATAACACCAGAGCTGTTTTTGCGTTGGACTGTCCTACACGAAGAATGCTTGGACATACTCCAACCATATTTCAACAGCAAACCAAATCTCACCCTGCGTGCAGGGTAAGACTGCTCTGCTATGTTCGTCTGATCTAATACTACTTTCCCTGTATTGCTTCATACTAGTAGTAGTCTTATCTATTCCTCTCAAATCTAAGATTGGAATGAAAAGGCACTAGGTTAGCTAGAAGGGTTAGCAGAGTGCAGTGATATGTATTGTCATATATTCTATCTTGCTTTTACTCAGGAAAAGTAGTACTATATTTTGAAATTTTACAAACACTAGCACTCCAGGTATCAGTAAACTCTGAGAAAAGTTTTCAAAAGCAAAGCTGCAGGACAGCTTTCATGGGGGGGGGGGAGGGGGGGCGGGGGGAGGAGTGAGCACAAAACTCTCATGGTCCTTACTATAAAACAGCATGGCTTGTGTAGATACTTTGTACCTCTGTGATTCTAAATGTGCTATCCAGTCAGTTCGGTTAGCCACAACTCATTTCTGTAGTCCTGCCATGGGGTGGTATAGAAGGATGGTAGTAAATTCTGAGCCTACAAGAACTTACCAGCTGATACAAAGAGACTGCTTAGCCCTTGAGCTAATGGGACATTGAGATCCAATAGCTCAGCCCAGCAGGCTTTTTTGTTATGCTAAATTGAGAGTTTTCTGAAAGATGGCCGTAAAATGGAAGATTTCCTCTTCCAAAACTGCAGTGAGATTAATGCTTTCTGAAATCCACCCTGCTTTTCAGCAGGTGTTGCTTATGGCAGGCAGTAACCATTAAAATGCTAACTGTCATCTTTTTACCTCTACTGGAGTCCCCAGCAGTCCTTATGCTAAGCATAAGAAACAAACCTGGATGTATGGCTGTGGTTGAATTGTTTCATTGTAATAACAGAAGAGATAATGTGCTTCACCCAATCAGTTTAAAATACTGAGGGGTCTTAAAAATAGAATGTAAACAGCTTTGTTACAGTATCATTTACATGTTGAAAGGTGTTATATGTGCTTTTAAAAAGAGATAAAGATATTTATACACCATTCTAATCTAATGTCCAGCAGAAACATGATATGATGGGTTACTTTTAAGTGGGAGTATGCAAACAGTAGGCATGTTAATACAGGATGAAACTTGTCTGTTGAATAAAAAAGTGCTTGCTGTATAGTTTTTCCCATCCCAAATTCCTTTGATCACCCTGTAATTTCTGTTTATTTAAATCTAGCCTATAATCTCTTTAGGATAGGATTTGTCTTTCTGTGGCTGGTTTGCATAGTGATTAGTATAGCTGGGGCCTTGTTTCTCTCCTGGAGCCTTTAGAAACTGCCAAAATAAATGAATGATCTTAATGAAACAAATTGCACTCGCACACACTTTCTGTAGATCAAAATGAGTCTCTGTGTGTTCAGCAATTGGCAGAAAGGACAAAAGTAGAAAAAAGAAACTGTGAACTCAAGAGAGAAGAACTGATAAATTTTCACATGAGGAGAGGAGGAAGAATGTCAGTTTGGCATAAGAAAATAGTTACAACTGGAGGAAAGTAACAAAAACTGAGGAATCTGAAGGCAGGAAAAATGCAAAGCTGTATGAAGATGCATTTAACAGCATGTCGGCAGACTGAGTGGCAGAAGAAGTTGTAGTAACCTTGAGTGGGTGAACAGATGTGATGATGTGGTTGAGTGGTATTTTTAAGAAGTAGGTTCTGTTGTATCTGTATGTGTTGGTGTACAGGAGTGAAAGAATTGTTTCTGTGTGCGTAAGTTGGGACACGACAAAGATTGAGTCTGGCAATCTGTTTGCAGACCTGCGTATGCAGATACATGTACGCTTCAATGATACTGATTTGTTTTGTCATGACAAAAACATATCACTCCACTGAACTAATTACAAATAGAAAATCTTGAATTATGTGAATAGTTGCAGCATGTACGTGTGTTTCAGTTTAAACAAGCACTTTCTGTATGGTCTGTATAGTATAAGAAAGTACATAATGGTAACAGCATGATTATGTGGGCATGAGGTTCTATAGAAGTGCACTACCATGGAAGAGCTGACACTGTAAGATTACAGTGGGACAATACAAATGAACTGGATATAATCAAGAATACACTGAAGCTGAAATGAATGATTGCAACGTATCTAGAAATACTCAGCTTCCTTTAAACTAATTTAGCTGCAAGTAACACTGAAACAGAGAAAGCGGACTCCAGAATAGACTGCACCAAGGTAATTGCCTGGTAGCTGGCGTTTATGTTGTTGCTGGTATGGAAGCTAGCTGGATACATGTTTGCTATGTCTGTTCATGCTGCAGTCAGATCATCTGACTGAGTGTAGGCATACAAAAACCCTAAGCAAGTGTATGGATTCATAGGGAGTGTTTATGAAGGAATAGGTGATAGCATCTTGGTAGGATAGAGGATATTTTTCCCAAGGTGTAGACTAGGATGTAAGGATTTTTGGTTAAGAAGTTTATGATTTGAAGCTCTGAGTCACTTGCTGAGACTCTGACCATGTACGTTAAAGGGATTGTATTTTATGTACAGCAGTAGCCACCAGTTTTTACTGGCCCTTCGGCAGTAACACTGAGAAATAGTTTACTGCAGGAAGCGCTGTACTTATTTCTTCCTGTCGATCTGGATTGTCGTGGCAATAGCTTCCTGTGACTGCCATAGTGACAATAATTTCCTGTGACCCTGGGCAAGGTCTGTCTGTCTCACAAAAGCCTCCCATGAATCATGATTTAGGGACCACAGTTTTATGCTGTTTTGATAAATTCATTTTAATATTATTCATGTCTAGGCAAGGCATGGTCTGCTATTGTTTTGAAATAATTTTTCAAGGCTTTCTTCTTTAAAAAGGAGAAGGAAAAAAGTAATCAATAAAAGCAAACATACACTAAGTAATGCATAGGAATATAAGCAAACAAAGTAAAGATTGAGTCTTGATTGTATGCTGCCAATTTACTACTTCTAGAACAGTTTAGTAAAGTAGTCTACTTAAAACAGAAAATTCGCGTGAGGGGAGCAAAATAATCAGTCATTCTCAGAATGTTTGGCAACTGATTTTCCTGGCTGTAAGAATGTAAAGCTTGCTTTGTTAGGTTTATGAATGATTCTTAAAGGATTTGTAAAATCCTACTGTATGCACACATGCCCCAGAAGTCTACCCTGGAATGTGAAAAGTTAATTATATGCCAAATTTCTTGTGAACAAGAGATGAAGTCAAAGATTGGGACTTCATCTAATGTCCATATGGAAAATTAATTTAAATCTATTATTCACTTCATCCAAAGCCACTAGCATAGTCTAGGTTGCTTAAAAAACAAAACAAGCAATCAACCAAAAAAATGTAAGTGAGCCCTTGGGATGAAGTGCTGGTGTATTAGCTCTACGCTGACAAGTCTCATGCTTATTTCATAAGTTATTAAGAACTGTGGGTCTGAAACTGCTTTCTGTTTTATCTTAGAATCTGAGTAATTTCTACTGTCTTTTAAATTTTTGCATCTGTAGCTACCAGTGGTATCCATTACATCTGCACATGTTTGTGCATAAGGATAAAATAAAACATTTTTCAAGATACAGAATTGTTAATGTTGTCTCATATTTTAGAGTCAAAAACTTTTCTAGTTTAGAGTGCGTTTACTATAACTTTCTCTTTAATAAAAGATCTTGGTATTTTAGTATCAATTAAAAAGTTAAATTCAATATGCCATGAAAACAGGGTCTATACACACAAAACCCCCAATTGTTATTAAATGATTAAGTTATAGTCAACAACTTATTCTTTGTAGATCAAGTTCCAGTCCTTTTCCCACATATGCACGCTAATCCTCATCCACAAATATTTAGTATCATTACAAATATCAATTCATGTGGGCATGGAACAAATCCGTTCCAGTGTTTGAATGCTGTAGTGCCCAACTAGATTAAACAATTTTACTGAAGCTCAGAGACACAGAAGCAAAATTAGTCTACAATGTAGCCAAGACACGAAAGAACAGAAGTTGTGGGGCCTCATTTTCAAAAATATCATCAGGGTAATCTAGCCTTCACATGGTTGTGGGCTGGAGATCTATCACTGTACCTACAGGCAACTGCGGGTCTAACACTCCGCTCCGTCAGCCCCTGAACTGCCTCGTGTCTGTGTCAGGTGTGGAATACTCCAGTTCCTTCCTGCTGAAGCTGCAAACCTCCTGACGAGTAGCAGCCTATCCGACCACCTCTCCAGTAAGCAGGGCAGGTAGGGACATACTACTTCCATTCCCTTACTCTGACAGACTAGCTGTATTCAGTCTGCAAGATGCTAATTGGTTAGGGTGGTTGAGACATAGAGGGAGGTATTTACACCATATAATTTAGGTGCCTAAATTAAATGGCAGGTTCAGGAGGTTGGTGTAGTCAATGAAGAAAGGAAGTGCTCTCCAGAGAGTGATTCAGAAAGAAGTGATAAGCCAGCTCTGAAATAGCCTCCTCAGAAGAATATTTCTCCTTTGATTATGCAGTTATGCTAGCTTCCTGACTTTAACATCCAAATCGTGATAATCAGCTGTACTGCCTTATTCTCTGAGAGAAGGAAAGGTCTACAAATGTTAGGTCTGTTTGGGAAATAAGTGGCCAACCTGTTGAGATACCTGTCTGTATTTTGTCTTAATGATCTGTATGCTGAGGCCAAGTATTTTTGAAAGCAAAAAGCCATTAGTTTCTCAGGTTTATTTTGTATAAAACGATACTTACTTTGTTTTCAGGACTTAAATGGAATGTAATACAATTTCAGGCTCTTTGTTCAGGGATGGAATTAATGAAATAGATTCTTTAAACAGACTTTAAGTATTACTTACACAAGTGTTTTTCCTCAGCAATTTTTGATTAATTTTCCTCCATAGTTTTAGGGAAGTTGATTTGTTAATTTTCTGTTCTAAAACGATGTGTTTTGCATTTTCCTTGTTTTGCAAAGAACAGAATTGTAGCTAGTGTATTCTCTTTGGATGCCTCTCTTAGAAGAAGCACACTTGGGGGGGCTGTGCTACTGAATTTAAGATCACGGGGAATTAAAAATAGGTTCCCTTCAGATGTTAAATTCTTTTTTTTTTTTTCCTCTCTGCCTGCTTTAAGATCTCTCTATCTGTGATTTATCACAAACAGAATAGGATAGGTTACTATTCAAATTTCAGATGATGTTTTAGCCAGAGTCTCACAGTGTTTTAGCATAAATATAAGGTCAAAAAAAAACCATCTACTATAAAGGAAAGCATTTGTTTCAAGCAGCCTAAACAATATTCTTCTTTCCTATGGAAAGGCAAGCCTCTATATTTTGCCATGGATATGCTCTTGTGTTTCTAACTTTGTGACTGCGCTGTACTGTACACATAATTGTTTAATTCTTCTTAGTTGTGCAAATATTCATATATACTACTTTTTACCATATCTAGCTGCTGCTTTTGCACCTGCATCTGACATCCATTTGCAGTTACTGTTTTTTGCTAGTGAGAATTTACATTGCAGTTTCAAGGTGGATTTGTAGGAAAGCCATACATATTTTCAGAATACCTAAATATTTCTGATCAAACTCCCTTGGTTTGATAGGGGATGAAAGATCAACCATGTCCAGTTTAGATCACTGTGTAGGTGTTTAATTGTTTAATTATGAAGCTGTCCTGTAGATCTTTAGATTTCTTTATGCCTAACTTCTTGCTCTAAAGCACACTCATGGCTTCTGGAATCTACAGCATTGCTGAATGCTTAATTCACTGGGGATTGTTACAATTTTGGCTCCCATGTTTATTTAAGGATTTACCAGAAGCCTGTCTCCCCTGTGTTTGTTAAATTCTAGCTCATTTCCTCCTTATTGACTCCTGATAGTACCATCTCCTTTGATGTTCTACCAGCAATTAAGTGATAGATACCTGTACTGAATCCTCTCAATCTTTGCCACTTCAATTTTAAATTGGAGAGAGAACTTTTTGAGTGAAAATTAATCGTTCTTCATTTATATGCTTTTGTAATGAAGTTTACAGCACAGTATGTGGCAGTTACTCATTGAAATACTGTCCTGATATGCAGGACTGAACCTTACCTGAATTTGAGTGAGAGATCCCTACAAAATACCCAAGTGATTTCCTAAGAGAGTTAGTAACGCTCTTTCCCTGAGTAAGTGCTGGATCAGTGTCCTAACATTGAGTCATGGCTTACCCAGCAGAGGAGTTTGCTCACAGAAACTATTATTTAACAATTCCCTTTATGGGTTCTCTGTTCTTGTGGAGTAAGCCTTTCTGAAGTGAGGCCTTGTCATGCAGCTTGTAATCTAAACCAGTAAATAAAAAGGGACCAGACGTGCACTTGCAATCTTATGTTGGCAGTGCCTGACTCTTGAGTCCTTACCCGTGCAACTTGCATCTTTTCTTATTTTTTTCATTAGGGTACAAATACAATTATTTTATCTCTGAATATGTCATCTTGCTCCATTAGTATCTAGGAGCTTTTTCCCTCAATCTCCTTTAATTATTTAAGATGTCTGTGGAAGAGCTCCTTTGAATGCTTGTAGAGAATAAATAAGGTAATAAATATTAGTCACATATGAGGCAGGAATATGTTTAATTCGAATTTAAAAATACTAGAACTACAAAAATTTGAATGAATATTCTAAGTCTTATTTAAAGAGAACAGCAAGAAAATATATTGTACGAATAATTCCTGGAAATATGTAGACCAAATCTTTATAATTCCTTGTAGCTTATTAATAGTTTTGCAATAGTTTATAGGTTTGATCTACTCTTTAAAAATCACATCCAGCTTGATTTTCTGACAGGATGAGTACAGCAATTTTCTGTTGCTATGCTCCAGAAAATGGGAGCTGGAAGTATTTGCTTATCACCTCTGAAAACTCTATTCACTGTTTACTGACACTTAACAATTTTTGGCAGGAGAAATTGTATTGAATGTCATGGCTACCTTAACAAAGCAATAACCAAGTAATAGTTGGTATTTGGCTGAAACATTGGACTTTCATTTACAAGTACAGAATCTTATTATTTGTTGGAGAGTTCTGCACAATATTATGGCACTCTTGTTTGGAATATCTGACATCACATCCATTGTTTAGTATTCTTCATTGAGTAATTTGGTTTAATATTAGTTCTTCACAGTGTTGGATAGTTATATTAAATAATTGAAATTGAAATCTGGAGTGCATTTGTATGCAAATATGTGTTTAAAGAAATAAGAAGGCAAAGGTAGGGAAATATCTGTCCTATTTGGGGCAGACTAGCCAAAACTTACTTTTGAGATGAATTATGTCTAATTTTGTGAGAAAGTGGGCAATCAGTCAATAACTTAGTATTGTATACATGTCAGGGAGAAGATTTATACATGTGGAAGTGGAAAGCACTTTCAGAAAGACATTACCATGCCTTTGTATTTCTTCATTAATATAGCACTGACTATTGAAAAAAATTTCTGTTTGAAGTCTGAAGTGAGGAAAAATATCTTGATAAGCAAGCTTAAAAGAAGGTTGAGAGTTTTACTCACCCCTTTTGGTGTACATTTCTTTCCTTTACGAAACCCATCTCCTACCTAACTCATCTGGGATTTGTAAACAAACTTGTAAATAGTATGAGAATGTAACTAAGTGATGCTGGTTTAACACACTGCCCACTATAATCAAAGTTGCTGTAGTAGCCTATATGAATCCTAATTCCTTTCTGAGACTATTAAGTGGAATTTCTTTACTTCTGCAGCTGTCTCTTTCTCACTAATGGCTCTTATTTAGTCTAGCATTTTGTTCTTTCTTGTTCCTTTTGTCATAAATGCTTCTTTTATCAATCTGCGAATAATATGCAGGGCAATCATTGAACAAAGTCATCTTTTATAAACAAAATCAATTTGACCAGTGTCTCTCAAGTGTATTTAATTAATTTGCATAATTCTTGAGCCATTTATTTACACTATCCTTTTTAAACAATTCTTTTTAATTTTTAGTGCAATTAGTAATTATCTGTCTTCCTATAAATATTGTTTGTATTGATCTGGCATTTAAATTGTTCATTATAATCACTGGATCTTAAAGTGCTTTGCAGAACAGTGACTTAAATAGTCTACATTCTTTAAATAAATCCTCCACCCTCCACATCAACATAAAAGAAAAAGAGAGAGAGAGGGAAGGAAGGAAGGAAGGGTGGGATCGTTGTCTTACTGTTTTATTCATTCTGCCAGCCCAACCTGTCCTTTCAGCAGAAGTGAAAAGTGTTCACACAGACCTTCATTTGAGAGCTGAGACCAAAGCAAAGTGATTTAATTGTAAGATTAGTGGGTAGCTACATTAATGTCAGTGTTAAAAAACATTTTTTTACATGAGAATATGCATCTCATAATGGATAAAGAAACAGAGCTTTATAAATTAGAGAAGACCTTAGATTGTAAACTACACAGTTATGTTACCTGGATAGTTTTAAACATTTTGAAAGAGAAATGCATTTGGTTTGAAGAACAGGGTAAGGATCATCTTTGGATGATAGCTCTGAGTGTAGCCTAGTTAATTAGATATCAGATTTCAAGGTTACAGAAACTGAGTTGAAGATCGCCATCTGTTCCCTTTCAGATAACTGTCCATGTCTGAAAGATGTCCCTTCTTCGTGACACAAGACCAGTCAGTAGTTGACTGTTGACAGAGCATATCTACATAAGCATGTTCAGATGGTGTCAAGCTAGTTGAACTCATGAAGCTAAATTACTTAAAGACTTTGCAGGGGGACAGGCCTTTTGCTGCAAAGGCAGTTATGTACCGACATGTCCAAAAGATCAAGTGTTGCCATTGGTGTATGCCCCTCCACTGCCCAGTTCAGGAAGGCAGGGCAAATGTGTGGTTGCGTCCATCTCAATATATCAAGAAGCCCCAAAATTAGCAAGTCTTCTGGCAGGGATGGAACTTGTTAGCGCTATAAATAAATTTGCATTGTGGATATACAGATGATTTGCTTTATAAGACTGTGAAATTACAATATTTTATCAAATGTTAAGTGCACAGAAGATTGTAGACTAGAGCATACACTTCAGAATCAGACACCTGCAACTATGAGTTGACTTACTGTAGCAATGAGTTGAGTATAGGTAGATATCTGAGCTTTTATACTGTACAGTTGTTCCTAACAGTATTACTTCCCAAATTCTGTTGTGCTGGATATTATGTTGCTGAAGCAGTCAAGAAATCTCCTGGCTGCTGCAACATCTTTATCAGAAATAACTTATGAGTGTAGTGCTTCAGAAGGGGAAAGGACAAAAAATGCCTAAGGCAGGACTGGCATTTGTAGTAAAAGAGCCTATCTGGCTTCTCAGTGTTTGGGGGTTTTTTTGTTTTTGTTTTTTTCCCTGATTGGTTCTCCTTATTTCTAAGAATATATTAGCTATTTAACATTATCGCTATTTTTGTGAGAAGCAGCTTATACAGCAGGCTTTATCTGTAAAATGGTTCCTGAGTCTTTTCTTTCTGCAGTATTTTGTACCTACGTGTACATGAATTCTGTGAACTGTATTAGCTCTTTGTTTTCCATGGAAATGCACAGCACAAGCAGGCAGCCGCACTGCACTCTTCCCCAGCAATGTAAGGCACTTGACTGTTGTGATCAAGGACTGCTCCACAAAAGCATTTTGCTCTGATCTAACGTAAACTACCAAACAGAGATACACATGATGGAAATTTTTGTTTGTGCAATATATTGCTGCTGCTGTTTTTAATTCTTCATCCAACGAAAGTAGTTTCAGAAATGTAGATTACAAGGGACATGGAGGTTTCTTTTTGTACAGAGCACAGAGCAATTGGGCCCAGCCCTGACTGCAACTTCAGTATGTCACTATAATACAAATCAACAACTGTGTGAATTGACAGATGATGCAGTTTTTCCTGCAGCACCAGAAAGCTCATTTTGTATTATGTACGAGTATGTTGTATTTTATGCTCCTTGAACAGGTAGGCCAGATTTTAACTGTGATGGTGGTCCTGTCCTGATCCCTCACCTCCGTGCAAAAATATCTGTCTCAAGTTAATGGCTACACTGTTGAAGAATTAACTTGCTGGGTATAGATTGTGGGTGGGATTGCATATGCTGCTTACATACAAGCCTGTAGTGCATTGGTGACATAGTACACACAACAACTCTTCTCACTGGTCACTGTTTTGCAACATTATCACTAGAGCCAAGATAATTCAGGAGGACTCAACTCAAGTATAGGTGCACTCACATGGCAGTGAATTTAATATTTCATGTAGAAGCCCTCTCAGTAAGTTACAAAAAAATCTTTTGCCTTCACTAACAAAATACCAAAGCAAATGGTTCTGGATGCACAGTAGTGTTTCTGAGATTCTGTTCTGCATATGTAGACAAGCTCTGTTGATTCTGAGATCAAGAGAACTTACACTGTTGACTGCTCACTGCAAGAGCTTGAGATAAATATCATGAGGTATGGCTTTTCCTTGATTGTAGTCACTGAAGGTAACATCATGTTGGATGAGAATAATAGTGATAGTAAAATACTGACCTTAATTATTTACATTAAGGTGAACAGAATCCATAGTATATTCTCATTTAGGATTTTGGGCTGAAAGTTTAAGAAGATAGGAAGGACACTAAAGGAAGCAGAATTGACTAGCAATCATATATAACCGTTGAACTTCCAGAGCTGAAGCAAACATGAGCTGTAAGTTCCTCTCTGACAGTATGTGCCCTTCTCTTTGTCACTTATTTGTAGCCTAAGCTTTGCTGTCTGTGAAACATAAACAATAACGTTTCCTTTGTAGAAGCATGATGTGATTTAATTATAGTGAATGTTTATAAAACAACTTGAAGATGAAAAGTGCTGTGTCAGTGCTAAGTATTATCCTTGACAAAGACACAGCAACTAGATAATTAGTCTTTCAGATGTATCTAGTTATTTCATAAATTACAAATTAATTTTTGTCCTTAAGTTAGTAATTCTTGATACATTTGACTTTCTTGCTAGTTACTTATATGACCATTTGGATGTATTTCAGTAAAGCAGGGCTGACCAAGGCGAATGTGTTTTTTGTCTAGATATTGTCTTACATGTAACAGTTATATATGGATTGACTATAAATCAGAGCTAGGCACAACAGTGAAGTTAGCAAAATAGAACAAAATTAATTGCATTGGGATTTTCTAGATAGTTTAAGTATGTCTATAATTGGTAGTTCAATTTGAAGTTCACTTTGACTTTGCTGTTTGCTCAGATATGAGTGAATAACTTTTGCCCTATATCTTTGGCTTAATGTCTGTGTGCCGTTTTTAACAGATATGTTTTGTTATTGGCTCTTCCTCTTAGTTTACTGTCTACAAATTATTTTTATTGTTTTGCAAGTCATTAAATGGAATCGCTATGGAGCCTAGTGTTTCACACTAGCTTGGTTTGTCACAAAGGGAGGAGGAATGTGATCTAAAAAATAATGTGCCTAAGTTTTCAGACCTTTCCCTTCACTTAAAAAAAAAAAAAAAAAAAAAAGGAATGAAAGCTGTACAGCTGAAAGCTGTTTCTTAGTCATGCTATCCAATTAAGCTGTCAGTTTAAAAAAATAAAATAACTTGTATTTAGATCTGCTGTTTTCCTGTGACAAACGGAAAAAGCGACTTTGAGTAGGAAGCTTCCTATACCACATAATCACATCAATATAAAGATATGCTGGGTAATACTCATTTTTTGATATAATTCCACTGACTTTTTAATCCAGTTACACCAAGGATAAATTTTTTCCTCATGGTGTCTGCAAACACACATACAAAATGCACTAACAACAGTTGGAGGGGTCATGGCCCATTTGTGTATGCTAATATCTCTGTGTCTGATGCACACATTTCATCCCTTTATTAGATGTTCTGTTCTTTGACTAAAATTAGAACAAAAACTTGCAGTTAGAAAAAACCCTTTTTATTTGGCACATTTTTTGGTAGCATTTTGCTAGAGGATTGATTCTCATTTCTTCTTTGTCTGCCCTTTTCTTTCTGTCTGTCTTTCCACAGAGCTCTCTTTTATCCACCCCCTTACTTCCTCAGGCCTCATCTAGCATGCATGGTTTACCAAGCCAAGAAATGATATCATGACAGACAAGTATCATGACAGACAAGTATTTTCAGCTCTTTTGATGGTGAAAATTTACCTCAGACTTTGTGTGTCCCCCTGTGACCTCTATGTATTTTGTAATAAATGGTTCTTAGTGTTTAAGAAAAATCTCAATTTTATTAGTAATCTTAACATATTTTGAGGGGGCATCTGCATCACAGGGAAGTAAATTACAGAGTTTGCTCTCAGTCATCCCTTTTTGGGGGGAGGGCAGTGGTGGGTGCAAATAGTTTTTGGTGCTTATGTGCTGCTTCCAAAGATAGTATACATTTTTGGCTATTTAAATGAAGTTTTTTTTTCCCCTTCCACCCTCTTCCCTCCAAAATGAGGACTGAGGACATTGCTGGCATCTTATCAGTAGCCTGAATGCATGTAGTGTTCATCAGCTGGAGCTGAATGCTATCATGCCCTATCTTCAGCAGTGAAGTCACTCTTGCAAAACATCTTAATTTCTCTGCCATATACTGAGTAGCTTTTTCACTTGGATCAAGAAGTATGTGGAATTTGGAGCTTCATGTGGGAAATATTTCCCTCCCCTAATAAAGAGGAAGACTGTGTTATAACACTGTGTTGTCAAATTCCTTAATTCCATCAGCAGTTTTCTATTTGTGCTACTGTATAACCAGACTTGGAAGCTTCCCTGAATTTGTAGAGCCCATTCTTGGCTAAAACCCTGTGAGTATTAAACCTCAGCAATAAATGTGCAAGGGCACTGTGTTGCTTTCAGAGCACAAACATTTCCCTGCACGTTGACAGCAAAATGTTTGGCATGCAGTGACTTTCAGTGCTGCCTGAAATAAGAGCACTTAAAGGATGCGGTTGGACCGCAAGACAGTGCAATGACAACATGAAAGTTAAGTCTTAGTTACTAAGACATTTCTGATCACGCCAATTCTTTCTAGCTCCTAAACCACCTTACTTTTGTGACTATATCATATTGTGTTCTCTAGAATGTCTTTGCTGTTGTCAGTTAATCACATTGTGTTCTCTTGCGGACCCAAAGTAGTAGAACCCTTCATACTAAGTTTATTTTAAAATCAGGAAAAACCCACTACCTCTATTTTCGACATGTCTTCAAACAAATCACTTGGTATGCATGCCTTCTTGCCAGATATCTAATCAGCTTCCAGGTAGGATCGTTTTGTGGGCTATTTTGGCTCAGCCTGTCTTCCTGTCAGGGCTCATCAACAATACCTGGCATGGCCCTTGGCAATTCATTTCCTTTGATGAAGTCAGGTCACTTTTTAATTGCTCTTGCCATGTTATCTGATAACCAGCTTTGACAAAGCAAGATTTGCAATTAGCTTGCAAATCAAGAGAAAGAATCCTTTAAGCTAAGAGCTTGCTCTCTTATCTTTCAAGGGTGTGCTTGGTGGTCAATGGTTGGGAAATTGTTGTGTTGCCTTCATTCTTAGACTCCCTTTAACTCAAGCCTTATAGCTATAGAAGCAACATTCCACCATCCCCCAAATAAATTGGACTGTGGCTCGTATGTTGTGGTAAACAAACATTGTGGTTTGCTAGGCCAGGGTAGGTGGTTGATAGCTGATCCACAAAACCTTATCAGATGATATTAACATAACAGACTTCTTGATGATGAGGATACATGGTGCTAATGGAACAACGTGCAAGTTAATGAATTTTCCTTGCTCAAAAGGTTTGGGAAACATAGATTTGGAGGGCTACAGTTAAATAGGAAATTCTAAAAGAGTGTTTTCCTTGATCCAGTCGTAGACAAGTGCATAAAATTGATAATACCATGGTGTAATGACTTCTCTCTGAGAGACTGATTCCACCTGTGTTTAGCCATGACTTCTGTGTATCTGTCCATTGGCGACTCTAAAGACGGACAAGAATATAATTAGAACTAATCTGATAATTTTGCAAAAGTGATGTTTGTTCCTTTTAACTGAAGTCCATAAGGTAAGAGTGGCTGGATATTGGATTTGGGCTGTTGTGTTTGTTGTTTGTCAGTCCTGTATCAATTCTGTATTTTACTAAACAGGGAAAGTCTGTGAAAGTCTTGCCTAAGCATAATATGTAAAACTTGGTTCTTGTTGATACTCAGAGAGGACTGTTTTCCTAGTAGGGATCACTGAAGTGTTTTGAGGGTCTATTTTGGGACACTGAACAGGATTTCAAAGCATTTCAATAATATTTGAACTGTTGCATTACAGAGGTAGGCATTATCTCATAGCATGCATTGACCTATGTCATGCTGTTTTCCAAAGTCTGACAGTAGGGCTGAATTCAGAACTGTGTGAATATGCATCTTACAGCAAGTTAGAACAGGTTTGTTCAGATTTCTGCAAATCCTACTTTGGACAAGTGACTTCTAAAGCTGCAGAGGCTACACTTTTATATTGTTGAGATCATAGGAATAGTTGCATTTTTTTATCCTGTCTCATCTTTTTCTGACTGCTCAATAGCAACTCTGTGTGTGGTCTACTGAGGCTGCATGATACCTTCCACAGAATATCTTGTGTTATCCATAGGCCGGGATTATCAATAATGTAATTAAAGCATATAGCATTGCATTCTTAGGCAGGTGCTCAGTGTCATGACACTGGGTTTTACACTTTGTATTTGCTGTTGGCTAATTAAATGCTAGAGGATGTGGTGTGAAGTAAAGTAATATGCTTGCCTTAGGGAAGGGAACATGAATAGTAGTGCTAGTTGGTACACTGGATTTTTAAATGGTAGTAGGATGCATGAAAATAGTGCGGAATGTTAAACATGTTACATTATTTCACTGGGATAATAATAGTACTTCTAATCTTGAATTACATATGAAGGACAATGCAGTAGTAGTACCCTCTATAATGCAAATTCTTGCTTCCAGAGTTGTCCAGCTGAAGCTGTCCCTTCTCTACCACACCAACTCATACTGGGATGGGGGGGAGGGAACGCAAGTCTTTGACAACTGTTTCATGATCCTCATGAGGAATTATCTTGGGGTAACTGTGCTGCATTTCTCCATGGGGAATTAGATTAGTGTAACCATATAGAGACTTATCACAGAATAAGGGCCAAGTCTGCCTTACCAAGGATATGCGGATGTAGCTGTATAATACAGTTTATTTTAACGGGTGGTATTCTTTCCCCAGTATAGTTAAAACCACTTTGCTGAATCATACATACTCTACTAACAAAAGATACCTTTGCCAGCCTAAATTGATTTCTTTCTATTCACTGGAATGGTTAGTTAGAAGTAAGGTTGTTTTTCTTCATACTTTTAATAGGCATAGTTATGCTGCAAAAACATTGAAAACTGACCTAAGAATGTGGTTTTTTTTTTCCAGCCTACTTTATACCACTTTGAAAAAATTATAAATTAAGCTAAAAATGAGAGACTTCATTCTGGAGAGAGAGGATGTATTAATGATGGCTTTTTGCGCAATTATGGGATTCCTCCATTCAGGCTGAACCTAACTAGTGGAATAGAAAGAGAGGAATACAGTTAAACAAACAAACTCTGCCTTATCATTATATTATGTGAAAAGATTGAGACTGATTTTAAAAATGCAAAACATATCACTTCCAAGCAATCCACATTTCGTACGAAGTTCATATTTTGTGTTTGAAGCTGCAGTTTAGATAATTAACCAAGCATCACTACAATTTCAGTATTACTTTCGTCTTCATGTCATTGAGTATCTTCTAGATTGAATGTTTTCTTTACAGAATATTCCATCATACCAGTTTTAGTACTTCAGTCTGCTATGTGTTTGGGTGGTCAGTTTGTTCTGCTTTGGCATCTGTTTTAATGGCAAAAATGTTTTCAAATAGAACTTATATTTAATGACGTATCCTCTCAAGTGATACATTTCTGTAGCAAAAATGGTGTAGTGACTCATACAATACAATGCAAGTGTATGTTTGTATCCCAAAACAACTAAATTGGAATTAAATCAGGCTACCTCTGAATGATAATGGAGAAGTTGCCGTTAGGGAGCTATGTAAGAAAAACTAAGGTGACCAGACATCTTAGCAGTACAGAGAAAAGAGAGGAAAGAAGGAAGGAAAAATTTTCCTATTTTCTCTGAAATGAAGAATGAAAGCTTTAAAAATCAGTGTTGATTAAAGTTCAATAATTGGAACATAATTAGTCATCACAAAGCATCCTCCATACCTCCAGCATATATATATGTTTTTGAGCAATGTCTATTTTGGTATAATTTTATTATAACATGATTGGTATAGTTGTTCAGTTGCCTTGTGCTAGGAAATTACTTTCACTGAGGCTGTCTTGAAAAGGTTAGGGATTTAGTATCAGAAAGTTAGTTGCTCTTTTTTAGGCTAGACATCTAAACTATGGATGCCTTCAGAGAAAAACTAACTTACTTACTTTCACTACCTAAGCCTACAGGTTTTGTGTCTTATTAATTCTATAACCATGAAAAATACATCAGATTTGAATACTGTAGAATTTTTGTATTTTTAATAATTCAAATAATAAAAACAAATGAGGATTTTTTTTAATTGTTTTTGAGTATAACATTCCTTGGGAATTTTGCTGGAGCAAAGATCTCATTGATTTTAACAAGAGTTTGCCCAACAAAGAACTGAACAAGTACACAGTAAAGTCCTTGGAATTTTGCCCAGCAGTTTTCACCTGACTGTGTCCTTTTATGCATATTTCATAACCTGGCCTACCTTGTTCTTGCAGGCATAGAAGAACAGACTTTGCAACTGTCTCGTTCATAAATATGAACGATTTAAATGCTAGTGTAAGGTAGTTAACCAGTCTATAAAAATGTAGTAGTATTTTGTAATTCAAAACACTGCTTTTTTTTTTTAAAAATAATAATAATTTTTGGTTGGGAATTTGATACTCTTTGTGGATTGGACCTCAAAAATAAGTATGAATTAGCTTTTTATTTTTTTTTACCATTGTAGTGACATGAAATTTTTGCAGTTGTAAGGCTTTTTCCCTCGTGGCATAAATCTAGCTTCATGTTACCTGTTACGTTTTTTCCCTCTAAATAAAATCAAGCTGACTGACTTGGACCAAGCTTGGACCAGTGAGAGGCCAGATAAATACTGCTTATGCTTTTAGATCAGAGACCAGACAGTATTTGTCACATTGGTAGAGAGATTTTAATTGGAATTTGACTATAGATTTGCTTTTTCTGCACTAATCTCAATTTGATTCTAATTTCTGAAGTCACCCAGGATGAGTCAGATCTGGTCAAACCAAAATAAACTCTTGAATTGTTCCCAGACTATGGAAAATATGAGTCAATACAAAGACTTAGGCAAGTAGAGACAATCATCATAGGCATAAAGCAACCACAAAGCTTCATGTGGTTCAATGGGAGAGAAGGTCCACCCAGTGAGTCAAGGTTGAGTATAACTAGATTTCAGGACTCTTAGCAGAGTGGCAAATAGTGAGAAAAGGTGGGAGAGCTATGAATTGTGACGAAAAATGGACTGATGTGTAGGGTTTTGTTTTTGTTTTCTTTATATTAATCTAAAAAACTCAGCAAGGGAACAGATTTCAGCTGTGACTTGGACTTCATTAATACCCTAGTCTCTGCTCAAGAGAATGCTAATGTGGGAATAGGTAGCAAACAGATCCCTTTTGACTCTGAAGGCAGGTGAAGCTGCCCTGACATCTTACGCAGTCATAGCACAATTCATTGGGTTCATTATCACCATTCTTGCAGACTGTATTCTCTTGGGTATGCAGATTGCAATTAATAGTTGTGCTTTCTCAATAGTTCTGGGAGAAGCTGTGCCACAGAGAATAGTTACTGTTTCCACAAGCTGCAATTGGCTGTGGGAAAACTTTTCATGAAGAGACCTAGTAGATCGGAGAACTTGCTGTAACACAGTAACACATCAGAAGAGTCATGTTTTAATCTGTTTTGTTTTGTTTTTTTTACAGTAATACTTTGTTGTTGTTTATGTTCACAGTCAAACGTAATGTAGGTGCTGAGTCAAAAATCAAGAAGAATCTATAATATGGTGTTGACTGTTAAGTGTGGATACTAAACTTGGTGAGAATTCCTTACTTAATGATCATTTTAATTTTTGGTTAGGTATGCACCAAGACAAAACCCTTTGCTTTTAGCCCTTTTCTCCTCATTTGTAGCCTATTGCTGTTGCCTCATTACTGCACTGTTCTTTGCTAGTGCAGTAAATCTGGAGACTTAATGGTGCACAAGCCCCTCTGAGGACAGCACTGACTTTTAAAATATTCATTTCTATGCGGATCAGGGATATTCCAGTCTGGCTGTAATCAGAGGAATAAGGAAGGAGACAAATAATCACTGAACATGACTATTTAGGGAGCAATTTCTGTCAAAAAAACAATCAGTGGTGAAGGTGGATGTGAGCTGGCCTTGCACCCCGAAGTACAAGTAAGAATGATGTGGGCTTGTTTGATACTCATAATAGTATAATTGCCTCTTTCTGTTTCTTCATCCTCTAGCCAGCTGCTTTTCCTCTGCTATGCTAACATGCCTGTTGTTTCTGTTAACTGCTGAGTAATGTAGGGTTAGTGGAAAGTGCCAGACTGACAGCAGTGGCATCTGCACTGCTTTATTTATACCCAGAGTGCAGGTACAGCCCAAGCCCTGGTATTGCCCCTTGCTGTACTGGTGAGACTCAGCCCTGACCTGCAGGAGCAAATCTTAACACAGAGGAGCCTTCAGGGCAGTTCACTGCTTGGTTATTCTTTTGTCAAAATGGTGCCAGCTGTGGGAGTGAATTGTGTGTTCAGGAGAAATCAGTACGTCTTTGCTTCTAGCCAGCCATCCACGTAGTGATTAGTTAATAGCCTGAGTTACTCCAAATGGAATAAACCTTTGTGCTATGAAATCAGTTTGCAGCAAGTTTCCAGCTACTGGGAATTGAATGGACTATGAAATTTATCTTGCCCAGACTTAGAAACATTACTGCCTGATGATTGTTCATTACCAACCTTGATTTGAATATAACTTTCAGCAGGAGATGGATTTCCTATCCCTGGAGTAATTTCTTTTGCCATCCAAACTTATTTAAGTGTCTTGGTGAAAATGATTTAAGCTAACATGTTGCACCTCATGGCAAACAGCTAAGAGCACATGCATAACATCTACTGTGACTGTGGTGACATGTTAAGTTGCAGTAATTTCATTGTGTGCTTCGGTCCTGTATTTTATCCACACAGAGGCATAACTCTGCTGCTGCTTCTTTTAACACTTCAGGATAACACTAATAAAGCATTATGTCCATGGTACCACTTTAGCTGAGAAGGATGTCTAGAATTTTTAAGAGAAACGTTTAAACATTCATTTTAATAGTGAAGGAAATACAAACAAAAAAATTGTATAATCGTATCTGACCCTGTGTTGGAAAAATAAAACGGAGGCCGCAGCAACTCCAGAGCAAGCTCAGCCAAGCAATGTCACATAAAAAATTAAAGAGAAAGCTTTATTTGGATCACATCTGTATGTAGGTCACAATGACTTAAAAGAGAAGGCACTGACCAGACAAAAACCTTTCAAAAATGCCATTACTGAATGATTTTTTTTTTCTCAAAAGACTGAAAAGTAGTATTGAAAGGATTTCACTGTTCAGTTTCATTTCCACTTACAGTGTTACTGGTTTCAGTTAAGAGACTTGAGCAGTGGAGGACCTGCACTGGTTATGGTCTCAGCTTGCATGTCTCCTGCTTGTAAGCTTATGCAGTGCGTAGCATCAAGACAGTATGAAGCTGGTTCAAGCCATCTCTTTTCCTGACTACTTCTGCTGTGGCTACCCCATATAAATCACTTCCAACTTGATCATCCCTCCTGAGGAATAGAGATGTGAGTCAGCTTCAGCTACCTTTCACCCCAGCTCCCCATAGCAGTCTACATTTCTGGTTTGCTTCAATCCATAATTACAGGATATGGACAAAAAGACTCTGCTGTTTCTCCTGTCTTTGCGTACATTGTGCTGACCAGTCACCAGCCACTCTGGTGATTCTGCACTTGTCTGCAAGAATTACTGCTTAAATCAGGGTCTACATAGTCCATGCACCTTTTCTGACCACACTAGTTTTCAGCATTGAGGAGCTTGAACAGGAAGAAAAGCCAGTCTTTTATCTAGTTCTCTGGTCTGCCTCTGTGCAACAACCAGAATAGCAGCATGTAAGAATAATCTGTAAGCACTCCTTGTAGAAGAGGAAGCTGGAAGCAGTGATGCAGCTGTGAATAGTTAGGGCATAGAGAGTCTAAATGCCTGTAGCCAAAGACCTGTTAGTGGCACTTGGATTACAAATAATAATGCTGTGTGGCAACAGTGTGGAAAGAAAAATCAAAACAAGCAAAAATATAAATAGGGCCTAAGTACTTGTAGAAAAGCCATATAGAAAAGAGCAGATTGGTGTTCTTGAAATCATCAACAGAAACCAATAATTTTCCACTTAATTTTTGCTTGAAAATCCATTTTATGTACCCAAATTCTGTATGACTGTCAAGGTATATTCGTTTGATTAGCAAAATTTATTTATTTTTTTTTTCTGTACTGGTACTTGGAGGCAGCAATGACTTTAAGGCATTGTGAGTATTAGAGGTGCTTTTGCAGTGAGTCATCTTTTCACAGCTGTGACTTTTGAGAGAAATATGCTTTAGAGGATGTTCCTCATCAAGGAATTTTTTTTCAATGGTCTTATGTTTTGTAAATTTTCTGCAACATTTTTAAAGTTTGTTGTTTTGTCATCTTATCAAATTACCATTTTGAAGCCATTATATAATTACTATATTTGCCAAGAAGCTAAGAGTTTCAGTAAACTTAACTTTCTCAGAGTTCATATACATAGTAGTAAACAAAAAAATCAAGGTGATCAATCCATTTTAAACCCTTGAAAAATAATTCACTTTATAAAAAGCTTAAAACATTTGAAAATTCTTTTTTAGGTTTGTGCCAAATATTTTTTTTTAAGAGATTTTTATGCTTGGATTTTCCTGCTGTGTTGAGAGTTGGTCTCATTTGTGGACCAGGAAATTTTTCATTTGGCTCATGGGCCAAGGTAGAAATGCTTGATTCTGTGGTCACATAGTTATAATCTAGGTTGGAAGGGTCTTCCAGAGGTCATCTTGTCCAACCCCTAATTCAAAATCTGTCTAATTAGATCAGGTTGCTCAGGACCATGTCCAGTCAAATCTTGAACACCTCCAAGGACAGAGATTCCACAGCCTCTTTGAGCAGCCTGTTCCGGCATTCAACCAACCTCATAGCTAATAAATAAATAAATAAATAAATTCCTGGTATCTGATCAGAATCTCCTGTGTTCCCACTTACATCTGTTCATTCTCCTATCACTGTGCCACTCGGGGAAGAGTCTCTCTCCTATCAACTCTACATCCTCCAGCTCCTCAGGTAACTGTAGACCAGGATAAACTCTCCCCTTTGCTTTCCTTTCTCCAAGTGGAATAGGCCCAGTTGTTTCAGCCTCTCCTTTTATGTTGTACCCGTAAGTACGCAGCATATCCACAGCTGACAAAAAGAAAGCTAGGCATAAAAATAGACATAGATAGCAAGACATAGATTTAATTGTGTAAGGATAGCTTTAGTTGCTATTATTTAGAGTGTTTTGTTGCTGATTCCAGTATCACTCAGTGGGAGATACGCTTCAATTTTGGATTAGCTCTAATTTTTGCCATATGTTAACCTTTCCCTGTCATCTTTTCTCTTTTTTCTATCATGCTTCTACTTGGAGCAGCTCTGGCATCTGGCAAAAGGAAAGTCATTAAATACTTAACATGTAAGTCTATTGCAATGCTTTACATAAGCCTAACAGTCAAGAGAGGTGAATGGAGCAGGAGAACTGATATTTATCTCTCTTCAAATAGTTGTTGGCGCCTGCTTGTTTTATAGGCTCCAGAATACAGCAGGGTACATCTGACACACCCTTGCAGACTATACCATAACTGCAACTACTCACAACAGAATCACAGTTGAAAGTGAGAGCTAATTTTCAGGTGTGCTAGATAGTAGTGGACCCCACAGACCTTACTCCATGACCCTGAGAAAACTGAGCTTTATTCCTCTGGCCTTGGCAATGTATCCCTGTTTGTAAAGGACAGCGTCAAGAGAAAGTGATGTTAAAACCATAAAGAATTAGTAATTAATAGTCACAAAGGACTAAAGAAATTTGTATTTCAATTCTCAAGGCCAGGTCTTGCAATACAAATCTGAGTAAGGGTTTTCGGAATGCACTTTTCTCCACATCAGTAAATTGAGAGGGGTTTTTATGATATAGTCTGGACTTGCTACTATACTATCTTTGCATGTAGGAGTTGTTATCATGTGTTACTCAGAATGAACCTTTTCTACTAAGAAACAAAATGAGAAAATCAAGTGTAGGGAAGGCGAACTAAGGCAATTTTGTGTTGCAAAGCAGACATTAGCAACCTGAAGCCAAGCACGACCCCTTTGTCTGTTAGCACTGAGTGAACTCGAGCGAAGATGGCCGAGTTGTTTACAGAATCTGATCAGGTGCTTTTAGCAAAAGAAGAGCTTTAGAGGTGAGCGAGAGGCTTGCAGTTTATGGTAAGGATAGCATAATATTGTCAATATATTTAGTAATCTGTCTTACAGCTTTATAGATGCTATAAAAATTCCAGTATTGTGCAAGAAGAGCTTATACCTTTTGCTCTCTTTAAATCTCTTGGTTTTCAGAGTACAAGCTCTAACTAACCTTGTAAGCTACAGGTTTTTGTACAGAAGTCCATCTGTGGTGTATTTTAACGCTTTTTCAACTTTCACTTTCAAGAAGTCGAGCTAAAGGTTTATCGCTAGATGGCAGTATGGTTTATAGCACAAACTTCTCTACTCGAGTTTCAGAGACTGCTCTGAAGGGCCGTGCCAAGCTCTGGAGAAACGTAAACGTTCATGGCAATTCAGACAGGTTTTAGGACCCCTTCAGCATGCTCACGAGAAGCCGTGACAATAATCCCGGCCTCTAGGATCTTGCGTGCACTGGGGATCCAGATGATTTTCAAAGCTGTTTAAATTTTGTGCAAATTTTGCCAACTCAGTTTGTCTGAGGAAACAGAATATCAGGTAGCTGGCATTCTTTCCAGTTATTCATTTTTAAGTATCCTGAGAATGATTAATGATCTGTATGCATTACCAAATTTTCCTTTCAAAAATACAATTTTAGGTTAAAAATCAAGAGTTTTTTTTTAATAAACTGTTATTGTTATGTTTTCTTTATTTCCTAATGCTTTCTCATTATTTAGGAGGAGAATAGGTTTTGTTTATCAAATGTTGTTTAAAACTACAACATATAGAAAATTCCAAAAGGAAGTTCAAATCTTCACATTTTACAGATTTTCCTTCTGATTCCAGAAAGAAGCTTTAAGAAAAATATTGCTTATTCCAGGAATTAAGAAAAAAATCACAGGAGATAACAATACTGTCTCATATTTTTTGAGTTTTGTGTCTGCATTTTTTGATTAATACCAGCAAATTTATTGCTGACTTTAGAATAAATAAAACCAGGGTAAAACTTTTGAAAGAGGAATATTACAGGCTAGGTCTAATAAAAGCAATGAATACAACAAACATATATATTTTTTTTTGAACGGGTGAAGAAACAACACATGATTTGTATATCCATTACAAAAATGTATTTATTTCTCCTATTTAATGTATCTAAGCAAATAAAAGAATTTCAACTGCTGCAAAATATTTAGTGAGATGTTACTATGTATCATACAGCAAAGCATAGTTTATGCCTAAAAAGTATTTAGATGCAAAGAAATTTGATTTTTGTTGTACTTCTGGAAGAGAAATACATCCCTTTTTGCATCACACACTTTCACTTTCTCTGTTCTTGCACAATAAACCTGCATCATGTTTTTAGTGTGGCACAACATTATAAACACATTGCTGGCATAGGAAAAATACACTCAAATGCTGATATTTCTTGTTAGCATTTGAGATTTTTGTTTCAGGGCAGAATCTTGGTTGGTTTATTGGGGTGGCAGATAGTGTATCGTTGTCACCAGGTAGCTGTCGTTTCCATCTTAGCTCTTCAGGTGGGCTGTGAGAGATTAGAATAAAGGTAAACCTGAGAGAGTAAAGGAGATGGTAGGAATTAGTAGACATGATTTTAAACTAAAAGAAAAATCAACTGCAAAACAGATACATCTTCAAAGAAAAAGGTATCTGATTTTTACATTAGCCTTAACTAACTGAGATTAGGAATTACAGCTGAAAGAATCCTGTAGGACAGCAGAATTTAACTGCGCGGGACTTATGTGCACAAATAAAGCACCACTCTGTGCAAGTGCAAGGTGGAGGTTAATGTTCTTCAGGAAAATTAATGAAGACATAGGCAATGTGTTGCAGAAATTATAATAGCTAAAAGATGGATGAGTGTCTTGTGTTTGTAACAAACAGCACGAATCAGAATCTCTGGCTATTAAGCCAGTCTCTTATGACCTGAGGCAAACTTTATAATCTGTATTTAAAATAGAGCCCTATTACTTTAATGATGGAGGGCTGGGGAACAGCAATCTGGAAAGCAGGATGCATAATGAAGTATGCCCTGTTTATTCCATGTATACTGAACTCTGAGTAACCCTTGCATTATGGAAGTTCTCCTGGCAGGCCAAGTGGAGAATTTGGCCTTTCTTTAGCTCTGCAACTTTGTGTATTTGCTTTGGTAACCACTGATGGTCCAAACAGAGATGTTTAAGTTACAAAAGTAAACATGTATGAAAATAGGGCAGTCAGAAATTTTGTTATCTTAAGGAAAATGAGATTTTTGAAATTTTCTGTGTTGGAAATACGAAAATAGTGTGTGTAGGAATTTTTAATAGAAGCAATACATTTCAAAAACAGCAGATTTTATTTCCATTTATTCGAATGACCTAGGGTGTTTTCTCTTGAGACATTTAAATGCAAAACTATTTTTAAATTGAGAGTTTTTTTATTGGAGCTATAAGTTAGCCCCCTTTCTCAGCATCCCTTGATAGCCTGCATCATCATACATATTATAGAAGAAACCCGGCAATGGATTAAAGAAAATGCTCTCGTTAGCCCAAGCTACAGGTAAAAAAATGAAGAGAAGAACTGCTATCAGGGTAGAATTACTAGAAGGCACTTTATATAATAGGCATTAATGAATTTGAAATCAAAGATTTCACACAAATTTTAAAAGTATGCTTGTTTCAAAGCAAATGAAAAATAAGTATTTGGTTTTTTTCAGTAGATATTGGAAATTTTATTTTAAAAGATTTATATCAATTTTTCAGAAGCAGTGTTGTATCTAAAAATCATTCCAATAAAAAATTCATGAATAGCTTTATCTAACCTTGTATATTAAACAGAGACAATAATGTAATTGAGCATCCACACTTTAAATTGTGAATATCTTTTATAGAAGTGGCTATAGTTATGTGTCCTATTAAGCTAGGTTGGCCATGGACATGGGAGCAATTCAGACTAGTCAGTGATGAGGTTATCGAGACCCTTGCATGTCTCTCTGGATGCCTGTTGCTGTCTTTAAAGACATCGATCCCTTAAAGGAAAGGAAAGACAAGATAAATACTGTAGAAGGGACATGTTAAAACGTGCTGTTACATATTGTTCTTAACTTGAGCAAACTCAATTAAAGGCAAGCTCTGTACAGCCTTTCTCCAGGAAAACCTAAACCAACATCATGTAGAAAGATCTGTCAGTTGCTCGGTCGCTTAGGAGGAGCGAAGCAGCGTGCCGTTGTTGCAGTGCAGTGAGTGCTACTTGCTGGAATGCAGTTGTAGGGCACTGCAGGAGAAGTGTGGGAGAAGCAGGAATAACGCTGGAGAATATGCAGTCAGTTCAGTGCATATGGAAACGCACGTGCTTGGGGAGTGGTTTCAGTAAGCTGTCCAGCGATCGTGACAGGCCTGCTGCCACCAGCATCCATGCAAAACTGAGGTTTATGCCGCAGAAGTGTGATTAGTCTGAACCATGAGTCCACATCTGTCCCTCTCCCTTCTAAGCCTTATTTGAATAGATTACTGATGTGATTGTGCAAATCCTGTAGGTAACTGTAGCTGTTGAGAGAAAGATCTTTCCAACATATTGTGGCTAAGGAAGAATTGTTTTTTTTTTGTTTGTTTGTTTTTTTCATAATTGTTGTGTGGTGGTGACAGCCTGCGGCAGAAGCCTGCATTCCCTTCTCCCTGCCATCAAGTTACTACTCATGTTAGCTGCAAAGAGAGTAAATGTTCTTACCATGTCGGCATGTAGCTTTTTCTTCCCTTTTGGTGTTGACTGAGGGTTGCTTAGAAGACTGCAGCCATGTGACAGAAGTCTCCAATTTAGACTAGATTTCCTTGAAGATGAGCTACCATTTGAAGCTATGTTATCCTGATTTATCAAGTACAATCATATAGATACTATCAAGTAATAAAATCTTTATAACACATCACATAAACTACATAGATAAAGGGGGAGATGACTATTGGTTAGTCAGGAGTGGCAGAAAGAACGGTTGCAATGATTCCTGTCTTTAGGAATGTCAGATGTTAACTTTAAACCATGGTTATTTTCTGTTAGGGACATCACGTATTTTAGTGTAAATATGTGGAACAAACACACATGTTTAGAGTCAGGGTCTTTCACTCGATGTGCTTTTGCCAGCAGAAGATTCTGCAGATAAGAACAGCAGCCCTTTAAAATTTGCCTCTATATGTACTAAACTAAAACCATTTAAGGTTGAAAATGTTCCATGGTGATTCCTAATCCAAAGATGATATTGCAAAGGAATCTGACAGTTTTGTGTGAGCCAAATTGACAGCAGCCAAAAAGATTGTTACTGTGTATTGCCAGATTACATGAGTCAAAAGTGGTATTACAAAAATCCTCAAGCAGTCTCTTTTAGTCATTGCTAAAACTTAAAAATCAGGATAACTACCTACTTCTTCTATCAGTTTCTATTACCATTGAATTGAATGCAGCTGATAAGATTAGTGTAAGGTGTGAGGAAACTAATTAAAGGGAAGAATTCTGGAGGAGGAAGAACAATTAGATTCAAGAGAAGTTGCTGGCATCAGTCTTATTACAAAACTAAAAATTTTAGTATATCCATTAATGATCTTGATATAAAAGGTTGAAGTGTGCCAGTGAAATTTGTTATTGAGTTAAAAAACAGTATAGTTCCTGGTCACTTCTGTTCCACAAAGATTATCTGAAATTGGGGTACATGAAGAGTTCTAGGGTGATAAGAGGATGAGAAAATCTGCAATTTGATAAGTGTCTAAGAGTTTGGCGTGGTTTATTTAGCCTAGCAAAGCAGAAAGGAAATGGAGTAAATGCCTGAGAGAAAGGCATTTACTTCAGAGAAGGGGTAGTGCTGGCACAACTACAAACAGATTTAAAATAACAGTGAATTAATTTAAGCTAGAAATTTAATTTTTTTTTTTTAACATACCAGGAAGTAAACTGCCTACTAGAATAGCAAATACAAGAAATTCAGAGTGCTTTAAATACTAAAGGAGACTGAACTGGTAACAGAGATTTCCCTCCCAGATCTTTGTTTAGCTATTTTTCTGAGTCCCAGGGTGCTCATTTGATTTATTTGGGTGTTGGATTCTGAAGAACAAATAGAAAATACTAATTTGAGTTCAGAAAATTTGTATTGAGCTCTAAGCTTGTAGAAAATTCATTCAGTGAACATGAACTAGGCCTACCTCGATTAGCATGAGCATAATTCTGCTTTTCTACTCAGAACCATATTTACATTTACCAGTTTGAATTTCTTAACTCTCTTAATACAGATCATTAAATATAGCTCAGACCATGATTACAAAGAGCATTTTTCAGTGGCATAGCTACCTTGTGAAGATGCTACACCAATTGCTTGTTCTCTTTTCCATGCCAGTACTTCCACTGTGCCAGTACAAATGTTTTTGTGATCATGTGATGAACAGGATCAAAGTACTGATCCATCTGAAAAAATACCTTTTTATTTTATCCTGGTTATTTTTAATCCAAAGCTGATCCTTGATCTGGTTGCTACATAAATAGTTGTGCCAGTGCAAACCAAGAGGTGACATGAGAGCAAGTTAGGGTTCACTTGAACAGTGTAAGCAGTGCTGTCATACCCTCAGGCCACTCTCAATCGCTGGGTGGTTTGCAGTCACAGCTAGGCCAGTGATGATGATGATGAAGGTGGAGCCGTTCCAGTCTTCCCTTCCTCCTCCTTTGTATCTCCTGGCATAGGAGATGGCATGGCCTGACGCTCATTTAGCTAGTTCAGGGAGCCAGATCAGCTGACAACTAACGAAACCGGATAAAAAATAATCTTTTTGTGTGGGAGAGAGGGAGTGGAGGAGTGTCATTTTCCACTGTTTTAGCTGCCCAGACCAGACCACAGCAATCCCATTGAGATGGCCTGCGGAGATCGTAAACAGCAGGGCAGCAGAACCACTTCTTGCAGAAGCTCAGTATGAATTATCCTGCTCTCTGGAAACAACCTTTCTGGAGATCCAAACGGACTAAAGGTTTTCCTGATAGGGAGTTTTGGCAGGAAATAAACATGGATTTCCTCTTTGGGAATACTGGATTTCTGGAGGATCTGTGCCTCTCTCCCCTGCTTATGTTCACACCTTCCAGCTTCTGGTAGGATCATTTCCTTGCTGCTTTCTTTAAGCAGATTCTCCCCTTCAGAGTGCCACATCCAAGGCAAGGACAGACTGTACTATGTCACCTGCAGAAGCTGGCTGGAGCATTTCTGTTATATGTTTGGACTCTGTGCAAGAATTAGCTTTTCAGTAATTCAGCCACGTCTTGTTGGTAATTACTTTTCTAGTGCTTATGAGTTTAGAGTAGTAACACCTAGTACTAAATGGATACTTAATAAGGCAAAATTATAATAGGACTCCCATGGAATTACACATTACAGTAACACTAAATGAGTTCATTCTGAATTCATTATGAATGATTACTCTGAATACCAAAGGAATTAATAATCATTAGCCATTTTCTATGGAGGATTGTTGAATAATTGCCAGATACAGCTGTATTAAGAATTTACAAGCTTTCCTGATCAAGTTTCATTCCAAAAGATTCATTTAAGGGTAACTTTCTTTTCACTGGAGAGTCCCTACTTTTATTCTGAATCCTTTGTTCAATTGCATTCCAGTTTTAAAAGCACTTCAAAGATAGTCATCCTAGTTCGTTCACTAATGGAATTACTTTCCTTATCTCCATGTTGGCTTTATACAACACGTCTGAAAGGTTAATAAACTTTAAATCATGTTGGGAGACATTCAAGGGCAGGGTAACTCTGACACAACAAAAAGAATGCAAAGGCATTAAATTTATGACTTTGTTAAGTCATAAGGCAAGTTAATTCTGAAAGTAAAGATATCCTAGGCCTTTGATATGGTTCTTGAAAGTTCCCTCTGTTCCTACTGGCATTTGAAGACTCAGCTGTTTTGCGTATCAGAGGTGGCTGACTTGAGAGACAGAAGGAGTAAAGCTTTAGATGAACTTTGAGTATAAGCTTCCGCAAGGATTTTACTCCTCTGACAACTTAGTCATGCTATACGTCTACAATAGCCACACAGTTTCCACTCACAAGCTCTTTTTGCAAGATGAATTCAGAGTGGTGAACACTTCTGCATAACTTGTCATTTTAACTAGTAATTTGATTCCTGCCCACAATTCTAACAATATGCATCCAAATACAAGTTTTGATGTGTACTGATGTTAGATCAGTGGCTCAGAAAGGTTCAAAGGTAGGTAGGCACAACTGGGAATGCTTCCCCTCCCCTTCACCCCTCCCAAATTCATGGGACAAATTAAGGAACAATTTCAGTATTAAAAGCTTGTGCACCAGAAGCCTCACAGAATAAGGCTGTGCCTCTTCCTTGCGTTCTAGCCCCACACAGTAATTTTCAGTCTAAGTGTGCAAATCCTTATTTATACTTCTCTCTGACCATTGAATCCATTTAGTGTTAGTGGGTTTCACAAATGGCACTCTGCTACAAATAGCATTTGTACGTAAAGTTACATTCATTAAATTGTTAGTATTGAAATCCTAGCTATAGGCAATTTCCACTGTGTTCAGCATTGGGCATTTAATCCAGAATGTTTAATTAAATCTCTGTGAAGCAGCCCAGTGGTTCTACATGTTGATTGCCAGTGTAGCAATAAAAATATATTTATTTTAAACAAAGGATAACACTATCTGATATTTCAGTGATGTCCTAATCCAGTATTTAGGACATGCATCATCCTGTTGAAATATGCCTCAAAATGAAACATAGGAAGATAATTGGCTACAAACTGATGCGTTTAACATGACTCTTATGAAGCTGATTACATCTAGCTCAGGTGGGAAATTTGTTGCAGTCAGACAGCGAGGAGACTGGAGACTTAGCTAGGAGTTTCAGCGGTGTCACTAGGCTAATTACAAACCCTAGCATGCTTTAACTGAATTCAGGGAGATTGCGCAGAGGTAAAGGTGGCGCAGACTGTACCAACATGCCGGGTGCTGGAGTGGGCCCGGATAGTTGGCCGCCAGATGGCAGACACCATCTCGTATGGAATAACGATACTCTGTTTGACCTACATAAAGAACAGCTGCATCTTCCTCTGTTAGAAGATGATAGTGCCAAGTAACTGAAGATAATGGCCACATTCTGAAAGCTGTTCTCAGCTTTTACACCTGAAGCTTTATATTCTTTTGTCTTACTCCATTACAATTCTTATCTTGGGACAGGTAAACAACTTTTATTTTTCCTCTGGTCTCAGTTATAGGTATTTAATTCATTTGGATTTGAACTAAGTTTTGTTAAATATAACATAACCGAGCGTGTTTGCAACAGTGTGTAGATGCCTAGGTTATAATAGATGGAATGAATTAAATACATGTAATCCTGTGTATTTTAAAAAGACATGGGTAATTTTAGCTTTTATTTATTTATTTATTTGTTTTAAAGTGGATAATTCTGGAGTTCCCTGTGCTATTTAGTTCCGTGTCCAGCCCACCAAGGATGAAGCATTGCTTGGAAGGTATGCAAAAATAAAGCAAGCACAACATTACACACTCACAGCCCTGAAGAGGCAGGAAAATCACAAATATTGTAAATGCAAAGTGTAATGATGTCATTAAGTGTATGCAATTGTTTAGCTGAAACTGAAAAGAAATCGGATGGATAGCTTTAGCAATCATGTAAGTGACTGTAAGCTCAGTAGAGTCAGAGGGCCTTCATCCTTTTAATTTTGGAATAAGCATTGTCCTGACTCAGTATTTGGAAGATTGCTTAAATGCTTCATTCTCCAATAAACTATTTAATTTTCATCCAGGAATAAAAATAAGGATTATTTCAAAATTAGGGAGCAGAAACATGGATGCAAATTCACAGTGAACATTACAAATCCATCTGCATGGACAGGTACACACCATGCCACATTTACTCAACTGTTGTTCTACACTTACTTTGTTCCCCAGAGTAAGCACAGTTACTACCACCATGTAATCATACCTTTATTCCTAAACTCCCCTTGGAACTATCATGCAGTAGCAAGGAGTAGCTTTCAACTCCTTGAAGGTGAATAAACTCATAGTGTGTGTATTAAGACTGACCCACCCAGTCAAGTAGCTATTCTTCTCTAATTTACTGTACGCTGGCTCCATGCTCACCACATTCCCAGTGCAGACAAGCTCAAAGTGTTGTGCGTTGTGTCAATGTCAGCATTTTTATATCACGTTTCAAGAAAGCTATCAGTATAATTTGATCTTACGAAGAGAGATAACGTAAAGAGTCAAGTACAGTTCCTACAATCTGATTATCTCTTTCCTGTTTCAGAGAACTATGGTGTTTGCTTATCTAGTTTGGGTGTTTTCTTATCTAGTTTGATCTATCCTTCAAGGTCTTTCTGTCTTACTACACCACTGACATTGTCCCCCAATAAGTTTTTTTGTAAACAGAACAGTTTATGAGTTGAGTTCATTTACCTTTACTGGGTTATTCATGCAAAGTTTCTTTCTGGTACACTGAGAGCCTAGTGCAAGACAGAGGCCTTCAGTGCTCAGCTAACCTGAGGACAGCCTCATCAGTCACCCACTCCCAAGAAGCCCAGCTGGGGCCAAACACTGGTTACCTTTCCATAAATGAAACTTGCAGGGCCACATGGAAAAGGCAAGAACCTTAACCTTGAAGATTTGCTGGTAAGTTGTGCTAAACTAGGCAAGATTCTCCCAGTCCAACAGTGGAGCTAGTGTAAAACTCCCTCAGTGTCTGAGCATGATCATTTGTTCAGAGCTCTCGTTGTTTGCCTCTGTTACTAAGGTCTTGTTTATTATAAGGATGCTTAAATCTATTTGCTATCCAATGGATAGCACTATGGATTGGACAATGGATTAATGCCTGCACCTAGGATTTCTTTCTGTCTATGCCACCCATTTACTATATTATAAACTCTGACAAGTCGCTTTTTCTTAGTGTTTCAGCTTTCTTAGGTATAGGAATGTATCATCAACCCCATTCTATAAATGGTATTTTTGAATCTGAAATTACTAGGGTTTTTGGCCTCTATTAGTGACTTAAAGTAGAGTTTACACTGATGTAGCTTAACTAGTCTATACTTAGCCCCTGCATGGCACTAAGACCTGAAGTCTCTCTGCATGCATAAGCACCTCATTGTTTTCCATGCAAAAGCTGTTTTTCTACCTATACACAGGGCCTAAGAATCTGAGTCCAGCTGATAAAGGGTGTTTCCTTTCCACTGATCTGATCCTATACAGTTGTTCACTGAGCTCCGCAAGCTTCATATTAAACAAAATGAGTTTTAATTAAAAAAATAGGTGTCAAATATGATTGCAGACAGATAGAATCATCTTGCAGTCTTTTTTAAAATTAAAGGTACAAAGGAAATATTGGCTGTGAAACAAATTTCTGTTTCTTCCTGGAATCTTACGTATTTGTAACTGTTACAGAAATCTCCAGTAATATACTTTCCTCCCACATCTGTATGTTTTGAATGCTGATCACATAGCACAGAGAATGTTTACAGAGGGAAGGTATATGGTTGTCTTCTATTTCCACTATGGAGACATCCTTTTAATTGCATTCAGACAGCAGCTGGCATGGCTTTTGTGGTGGCATAAACTCCAGCATGATCTAGTCAGCTACTTCCCAGCATGGTACAATTTAAAGATGAGTAAATATGAGGGGAGTGAAAGGTGAGGGATGGGAAGGCAGTAATTCCTAAGACAGACATTTGTTCCATTTTTATTTTACAAACTGACCATGATTTTGTTATGCACGTTCACTTTCTGCATCTGTTCTAGCAAATTGCTTTGCTGCCAGGAACATATACCAAAACCAATAATTTTAAAAGGTTGTTGTCAACTTCAAAATAAAAACTCATGTCTTCATCTGAAAGTTCTGTGTCTTCTTTTATAAGAAGAGGCAAGATTTTGAAGTTACTTTTTTTTCCTCAGATTTCAGGAGGATAGTAGGTGGAAAAAGAACAGAAACAACATAAATTTCTAACTAATAAGCATGAGGCAAGATCTAATCTCTCACAAAACTGACTTATGATTTTCTGAAGCTTTTTCTGGTCTGAAAATTCTTTTAGTTTAACACTTCCCTTCCTGCCTGATTCAAAACTCTTAATCCACCAGTCTGTTATTCTGGGATATCTCTCGTTTTTCCTTATGTAGGGAAAAACTTTGAAACTGCAGAAGCATTTTCCTCTTCAAACCTTGCATGCATTCTGTAATCGGTTTAAAAGTTGTGCTATTTAGGGACAGTACAGGCTGCTCCATAACTAAAAAGCATCCTTAAAGAAACTAGAAAGTTTTCTTTTCCTTTAGCTGCAGTATGTCCTGACAAATAATGCACTATGTGCATACATACATGTAACAAATCCATTTAAGAATAATAGAAAAAAACCTTAAAAACTGACAGATCCTAATTTAAGGAGTTATTGTTCACACTGATATGCTGATAGAATACTGTGACAGAACAGTCAGTGCAGGCTGTCTTATTTCTAGCTCCCCTTGAATTTAATGCTAGTATGACATAATCTGCATTATGTCATCAAGATGTAGCCAGGAGGGCCCACATGAGAAAGGGCCTCTAGGAGGCAAGATTCACTAGTCACAGTTCTGTCTTAGCACGGTATAACACTTTGCAGAATATATTTGGGTTACAACATGTGGGATTTAGAGCACCAACTAACACAACTGACTGTGTAAACTCAAAGACAATGTTATTGGTAACAAAACTGTTAGGATGAAGCAGTGCTTCTAATTTGTAATTTTACAGTAATAATGCAATACCATAACTTACAATATTTGATGTTTTCCTGAAGTTCCATCCCAGGAAGTTATTTGTAAACATTAAGGAATTCCATCTGAGATTTACACAGGGTCGTTAGACCTGTTGTATGACCTTCTCTGTCGGGTGTGTCAGACACAGTGAAGTATGCGTAAGTTTATTAGTTAGAAATAAATTAATGTATTCTGTATAATCATTTTTGTAACGAGTACAGGATGCAGAGTAGTGGTGAAGTTTGGTAGACCTTTGTTTTCCATGTTTTAAATCACTCCACTTACACTTCTGTTCTTCCTTTGATCAATTTCTTGACTTTTAGATAGATACCTTCTTACATTAGCATTAAAATACTTGCTTTTAAGAAAAGCAGACAACTTTATATATAGCTGAACTTATTTGGAAGCTGTGATACATTTCTTCTTACTTTTACTGGGTAAAAGTAGATTTTCAGCTGCTTCCCAAATTTATTATTTTAATTAACAAAATAAAATTCCAGTACTGTGACAGTATTTGCATGTAAATCCTAGGAAGGGTTTTATTCAGATGAAAACTTGTTGGTCTATATCCTCAACCATTGGAGCAATTTAAAATATACAGCAGCTGGGGATTTCCTATGCTACTGTCTCTACATGACAAATGATTTATTCAGCATAGGACATCTCCCCTGTGTATTCTAAATTACCCAGCAGACTCCCTGACTTTTACTATATATTTACCTTACACAAATCAGAGCCGATTCTGCTTTTCCAAAATAAGTATATTCTTTGTGCTTTGCGCAAAGATTTGCTGAAAATATGAAACACTGTCTCTTGATACTAAAGATAAGGGAAGATGGTACCATGCACTATTCTAGCATACTTCATCCAACTAGTACAAAATATTTTGCAATTTTTTTCCCCATGTAGAGATAAGATATACGCAGGTGTAATAATTTCCTCAGAACCTTGGTATTGCTCAGGTCCTCACAGGGTTACTTAAGAATCTGTGCACTTGCCTCTTATTTTCATATTTTAACTAATATAGGATCTCCTTACAGATATAGCAAGGTTGTAATCAGGTCACTGCTTTGAAGCTGTTTTTTCCATACTTCTTTGTAAAAGCTTTTACCTTTATTTCATACTGTGTGCAAATCACCAGAATCTTTGAGTTTAAATACGCATTAAAACTAAACCCCAGCATTTGTCTTTCATTTCTGCTTATCTACAAATTACTGACAAGGATCTATAATTGAATTATAACCTTAACTTTCATACAGGTCAATGCCATCCATGTTAGTGACTCATATATAGATCATAAAAGTACATTTCCAAGAGGTGTGGAGTATAGGTGGGCTGAACAGCTTGGGCTGCTTTATAAAACGAGAGCCTTGGGCCATTTGCACTTACCTTTTCTTTGTCCCAATAGCTCTTCTGCTCTACCAGGCATATCGCCAGGACAACATGGCATTCACAGGCAAATACGAAGTAGAAAGTGATGAGAACTATGATGACTTCATGAGGAAGATCGGTAAGTATGTCCTAGAGAATAAGTCTTAATGATTATAAATTAGTTTAAAATACTTAAAAAGGGGACTGAAGGGGGCAGGGAGGTGACTTTGTCCTAAAGTATACTGGGATCAACAGAGGAGCTGAGACTAGTAAGAGTGTTCTGCACTTCAGCAAGGACAGTCATGTTTCACCTTTATAACAAGAAGCACTGTCAGCCACGGGAAATGGCCCTGTTCTGCAGAAATAGTACTCCTTTTCAGTGGCAACAGAATGAAGGATTGCGATATTTGCAGTTTAAGGATCACAAAGGAAAAAAAAACCCCACACTTCAACCATCAATTTCTGAGAAAAATTACCTTTAGTATGCTTCAAGTATAGTTAGTAGGTTATTAGATTTGATAAATTGCGTGTTTTTATTGATTAAGGTATCCCCAGTGACATAATGGAAAAGGGAAGGAATTTCAAAATAGTCTCCGAGGTGGTACAGAATGGAAATGAATTCACCTGGTCACAGCATTATCCAGGAGGCCACTCCATGACCAACAAATTCACAATTGGCGAGGAAGCAGATTTGGAGACAATGAGTGGTAAAAAGTTTAAGGTAAATTAATTAGTCTCAAGTTATTATTTCTTAATTTAAGGGGGGGGGGAGTCAAGGCACTCAGGAACTTCTTCCTTACCTTGTTTTTGTGTCTGTTTGCCGTAACTTTTTCTATTTGTCATGGTTTAGAAGTGTGTATATTTTTTCTTTTCCTGAATGTCTCTAGCAAAACATAAATCTAATTTTAGAGAGAGAGATCTTCAGCACTGTAGGTAGTAATAAAGAATGAAGGTAGTGACAAGAATCTACTGGTGTCATGGCTCAAGCAAACATAATGCTCATTAAAATTCCAAAGAACTGGTTGACAGCTGTCCTCTTTGTCCAGCACCATACAGCAAGTGAAGCATGCCTGTGCCTAACAGTAGTGCTCATATTTAAGTCACCTGTGCCTGAGCCTGAAGGAAAAGGCTGTAGAAAGTGAAGAGAAAAATATCTCTTCATCCTTCCTATTAGAAATATGGATCAATTTGCAACTTAAGGAGCCTCTAGTGATGAGGCAACTTACCTGATGTTTTCATACTTAATGAATCAGAAGACTTAATTTTTTCTTGTCATGACCAAAACCTGCTTACAGGAGCAGCATTAAGGTTGCTTTACTCTATTAAATCTGCTTAAAAGGATCAGACAGTTGGGAAAGCTAAACTCTGCAGTTGCGAGGTGTCTAGAACCCTTCAACAGATCACCGAATAAATCATAGAATCATAGAATCAGTAAGGTTGGAAGGGACCTCTGGAGATCATCTAGTCCAACCTCCCTGCTCAGCAGGGTCACCTAGAGCAAGTCAGACAGGGTTGCATCCAGGCGGGCCTTGAAGATCTCCAGAGAAGGAAACTCCACAACCTGTCTGGGCAACCTGTGCAAGTGCTCCGTTACTCTCACAGGGAAGAAATTCCCCCTCACGGTCAGGCGGAACTGCCTGTGCTTCAATTTCTGCCCATTGCCTCTTGTCCTGTCACATGGGACAACTGAAAAGAGTTTGGCCCCCGACATCTTCCCTTCAGGTACCTGTACACATGGATAAGATCCCCCCTCAGTCTTCTCTTCCCCATGCTGAAGAGGCCCAGCTCTCGCAGCCGTTCCTCGCAGGGCAGGTGCTCCAGCCCTCTGATCATCTTCGTAGCCCTACACTGGACTCTCTCCAGTAGCTCCATGTCTCTCTTGTGCTGGGGAGCAATACTTCATACATAGTGATGAGACAGGAAAACTAGCAATTGCAATAGGAACTGTGGCAAACAGAGAAGCAATTGCACTTCATGATTCCCGTAGTGCCCCTTTAGTTACATCTTTCTGACAAAGAAAAGGAAAAAAAATATATGCATGTCTCTGGTTTTGAGAAATCTTTGTGAAATTTAACATATAGAAAGAGATACAATTTTATTTAGTCTACTTATTACAAACTTTACTTTTTTTAAAATATTAAAAATTCCATCCTCTTCTTTGTGCCCCTGGGCACTTCAGCAATCTGAAGTATATTATGTAGCCAAAGATGGAGGCAGAGTAAATGACTCCCAGTAGAGGAAACACTGCCTTTTAGTGTACTGCCACTGAAGAGCTCATAAATTAGTAAGGTGATTTCCGTATATGTGGTAAAAATACACATTCATCTCTTCATTTTTAAAATTTTTTCACGGTATGACTGGCTAATCTCTGTATGACTGAAAGCATAGGCAAGACTGATTTTGAGATGGAACTGTGTAGTTTGTTTTGGCTGTCAGATGAACTGTAGTAGTATTTATGAACTTTATATATTAGCATCCTAGTGTATTCCTCACATAGAAAAGTAGGTGGCACATACTATAATATAAAGAAGTGACTGCAGACTGTGCAGTCATGTTCATCTAAATTTAAATGAGCTAGGTGAACCCTAAGTTCTTTTCATACCCATAAGTATGAAAGTGAGGATCTAGACTAAAGATTCTGGTCTGATGACTTTTGCGCTGCAAGTAAGAACATTAAACATCTGATGTGTACAGTGCATCTGAGAATGTAGATACCAGTAAGCCCAAAGAACATAAAACCTTTCTCTATTACAGGCAACTGTTAAAATGGAAGATGGCAAAATAGTAGCGGATTTTCCCAACTATCATCATACAGCAGAGATTTCTGGAGGAAAACTGGTAGAGGTGGGTTCTCAAATATCCAGATTATTTTAAAGGATCTTAAGATCAGCAGCCCTGAACTTTGAGTGTATACCTTTAGGAAAAAAAAAAAACAAAAAAAAAACAAAGCAAGGCTGTTAACTAAACTCAGTCTAGACAATCCTGTAAAATATTGGCTAGTTTAATCCAAAATGCAGTGACATTTTTTTTGTCATATGTTTATAATGGCTTTGTAATGTATTGGATATCTTCGGCACAGACACACAGTTTTACAGCTGTAAAAGATTGGAGTGTCTAGTCTGAAATATTGCCAGTGTCTTTATCTTTGACTGCACTCATTATGCATATGCCTCAGGAACAGAAAAAAATAGACAAAAAACTTAACTTGCTACTTAATAACTTTTTATAAAACTTCATGAATTCTGTTTAATTTCTGGAAAACTATCTTGCTAAATCCTAACAGAATGTTAGAGCTTGGCTGGTTAGAGGAGGTTAGAGGAGGAGTGTTAGAAGAAGAAGTTGGACTTCAAATAGCAACCTTTTGTCAACAATAAACTCGCACAGTTTTGGAAGATTACCAAAACTACAACAATACTTACTAAAGCTTGTAGAAGAGATGGATATCTTCCCAAGTTGTGAGTTATGTGTGTGCTAGTGACATACATCTGGGTGTTTCTTCAGCAGAGACAACCCACAAGCAAACTACTCTTGAATTAAGAAAGGATTCTCACCATCACTGTCACTTTTTTTGAAGATCAATCAAGTGATTATCTCACTTGTCTTAAAAAGAAGCATACCCAATAATATCTTGGAGTTAGTGAAAGCCAAGTCCAATACATTTAAGCTATCCGTAATTCCCTGTTTAGAAATTGTGCTTCTTTGTCATACAGGAATATTCTTGCACAGTATATTTCAGAATAGATCAGGACACTTACCAAACAGTAAGTCTTGCTTCATTAAAGAGTAGGTTCTGTGAGCTAGTTACCATATCTTTTCATTTGTGGCACTGAAGCTCCAACTCTGTTCAGCCATATTTTGGTTTGTTTTTTATTCCAGATTTCTACTGCTGGTGGTGTAACCTACAAAAGATACAGCAAAAAGATTGCTTAATGCAGTAAAGCCAGTCTTCCAGTGCACTGAGAAATAAGCAACAATACAAATTAATAAAATACAGTTCTAATCTCTGTCTTTGCATTACAAACATGAATTCTTTTTTGGAGGAATATTATTCCCAACGTTGATACTTAGTCAATTCCTAAAGATCGTATAAAAAAAAAGCCCCATAAAAATCACAAGACACAAAGAGCATTTAGTGATGTTGCTCTAGTCCAAATGTTTCAGGATGTAATTCATGCTTGGCATACTCAAATGTTGTCTACCAACTACTTAATAGGTCTCTCCAGCTTTGGACTAGAGCCTATTAGAGAATAGGACAATATTCTGCGCAAGACATAGATCAAAAGGTAACATCTGCGGAAAGTCTTTTACCTTATTGCTGGTCACATGGCAGAAATTCAGAAGCTTCAAAACAAATAAAATTGGTTAACCACTGCTTAAAACATGTACATTTATCAGTTATAAAGCATTGATTTTCTCAGAGTACTGCTATCATGGTTACCTTGTTCTCATCGGTCTGTTCTCTTAACCCAAGTACTTGGGAGACATTTAAGGTTTTGCAAACTGATTCTTGGGGAGAGGTAGGAGTCTGTTACTCCTTTAATGCAATCTTGCTTATTTGCAAAGAATGCCTATGAAAAACTCTTTTCTTGAGCATAGTAAGAATTAAAGAGACATACTTCTTGGGTTCACAGTTCCAAATCATTTCTAGCCAGTATTTAGTCCATAAAAATTTTCCTTTTCAGAGACCCAATGTAAAGTGCTTTTTTCAGCTTTCTCTTGCCTTCTGGATACTTGATCTAGCTAATTCCAAACACCATTTGCTAATCAGCAACTAGCCCAGGGCATATGTCTTGTGTACACAGAAATTCATTTTCTGATAGGCCATGTACATGACTAATAATCCCAATCATTTTGGGTATCTTGATTTAAAAAGGGCATTTTTTCTGTTTCTTCTCAATAGAGATAAGGTTTCATACAGGCTCTGTCAGTCACTAGTTTACCAGAACAGGCTGCACATAGTTTATGTGCAAGTGTTGCTCAGTGTTTTGTTTCCCAATACTGTTTAAAAGCGTGGTGCTGAACCATAAATTGGAGAAGCATGAGTCCAATTTGAAACCCCTTCAATCTTAGAACATTCTTTTGATACATACAACAAATACATCTTCTAATTTAACAAAATTTTGTTGAAATTAAATCTGTTCAGTCATAGTGGTGAACAACATAAGCGCTACTAATTTTTTGTTCTTGCTCTGTCAACAAGAACACTCTCTTTGGATTCTATTTTCCCTGCCTGTAGTCTTGATTTTGTTGAAAGCAACACTGAGCAAAATTGTCAAAATAAATCACCATCACAACATCCCAGGGCTGCAAAGTCAGCCCTTTAGTATAGGTCCTCTGGAGTACACACTGAGATGTTCTGCCAGCTGCACAGACTTTTGCTTAATTTCACAGATAGCTGTCTGAAAACTTAGAACGATGTTGTAAACCCCAGTAGAAAGTCCTTTGGCAGACCATGATTAATGATTTCAGTTTTTTATGCATTTCAGTGTCAGCTAACTCTCTGTTATCAGAGGGAAATAGAAGAGTCATCAGAACCACAAAATAAAGCCTCTGTTTTGAAGTTATTGAAGTTTGTGCAGGAAGGGAAACAACCTCTATCATAGTGATTCTAAATGACTGGAAATCATAAGATACTTTGGGTAAAATATAGAACTTAAAATTACAAGAAATGCATTAAATTTAAACACATGCACAAAAATGTATTTGCTAAGTAAGTGGACCAAGCTATGGAAGAGGTAAGAAGTGTCTTACTACATCAAACATCTCAGTGGAAAGTTGGATTGACACGGAATGCTCTTACACTCATTGGTAAGTCAGTATGTTTTCTTCAGAGAATTTTTGAACAAAAAACCCCCCAGTGTATCTGACTACTCATGCTGGCCCTAAACAAACTAATGTTAACAATGTCAAAAGGGATTTAGTTTTAAAAAGGTGGGGGGGAGGGAGGTATTTTTGTTTTATCTGCACATCCAATTAACAGGTCATAGCTAGCTGAATAGAGAAGTAAGCATTCCTCATTCTCACTCTATTAGTCATAGCTTTCATCCACTTATTTTTTCCATTAGTCTTCTCAAAGATTGGACTATTTTGTCTAAACCAAAGAATCTGCTCCAAAGGGGAAGCTGTTGATACCTGGTGATCCACTGCTTTGAAAATGAAACAGAAGCAACCAAATGCCATTAATTCCAGTTCTAAAAGTGATTACATTCAGTGTTATGTAATTTGACAGGCACTTTTTTCCTTTTGCATTCTGTATCCAATGAAGTAGTTATTGCCATTAGACAGACACCAAAAACTTTAAAGAAAGAATGGGATTTTATCTAGACACTCTAGAAAATATTATACTCTGCTACAAATCCAGTTCTACAACTTTCAAATTCAAAAACAGGAAAGGAACACATTAGCATGAAGGGTCTTTTATTGTCACCAAGCTTTCACTGCTGAAAGCATTAGCAATTATGTTCTATTTTCAGACAAAGCTATATGAAGAGAACATTTAAAACCTGATGATAACATGTTGCAGGAAATACATTAGTAATGCATGGACTTTTATGCTGTTTTTTTAATTGAAATCCACACGTTGTTACCAAGCAATGATGGTAGACAACATGAAAGTTTATGAATTCAGCACTCTTGATGCTTTCATGGTTTCATCTAGACAACTACTAAATGCAATAATCCAGCAAAACCTACATGCATTTTGTGCTGCATAACAAGTTCTTCTATTCCTAAAATAACTGTTGTTCATGACTGAAGATCTGCTGCTGCTCTAAAAGGGCAAACAAAAGCCGTATGTGTTGTTCTGGGAGCTTGATGTTTACTATCTAGGCATCCTAAGCGACCGATTTATGATATTCCGAAAGCTACAATCTACCATTTACTTTGCCTTCTGAAGAGCTGCCCCTCTGTTGTCTGTTCTGAATAAGGCAGATGTGGTAAACATTTTCACTGAGGACGGCAAATTCAGTTCCTAAATTCTAAGTGAACACCGAAACATCAAGGAGTACAAGGCCCTCCTAGAGGTTGTGAGCCATTCAGAAAGATCGTAGTAACACACAAGAGGAAGGAGAGGAATTTGAATAAATACTAGAAAAGCTTTGCTGCCAGTTTGCTCTGCCCAGTGAAGGTCTTGTAATGTGCTAAAGAAAAATAAGAAACCGCTGTTGCCTGAACAGCGTAATATATCCCACAAAAAAAGACTTGATAAAACAGAAGGATCAAACTGTATTTGCAAAGTAGCCAAAGCTACTAAGTTGTGACTTTCTTACAAAATGGAGGTTATATTTCTCCTTGTTTAAATCAGCAAGCTACAGCTCTAAGATCTTTAAACAAGTTCATTTTAATCTTTGAAGCCCAATCAACATCAGAAGACCTTTTTCTACCTATATCCCTACTGGGCCTCTTGTCAGGACTCATTATTACCATTTTTTATATTAACATCAGCTTTCTCATTTGCTTGGTTACCTCTGCAACTCCCTTGCATCTAGGGAGGTTACATATCCTGTTTTGTAAATTAAGCTTCTCTCTTTCCATTCCCACCCAGATCTCTAAATTTGCTTACACAGCAGCTTTTATTATTTCATATGAAGTCTGCCAGAAACATTAAAGCATTCAGAAGAGGATGTTTGATCAAAGCAATATTAGGTCAGCTTTAAGTTCTCAGAAGTCTTGTCCATCAGCGGCAGCAATTGAACTTTATCGATTGCTTTAAACTTTATCAATATGCAAAAACTTTATCAATATGCAAAGCCACAAGCAGAATGCAGAGAAGTCAAGGGACAATTCTTGTGCAGAACATGCAGTCACCAGAAGGTTGAATATACAAACACACACTCTCCTATTTAGTCTTTTCCTCTCCAAGTAAGATGGCACCTCTTAAGAAATACTGGCCACATAAGATATGTTCCGCTACGTCCTGCATATTTTCCACCTATCTGGATCTTTAGCTGTCGCCCCAGCTCGCTTTATACTTCCTTATACACCAACATTTAAACTTGGAATAGGACCTCACTTCCTCTGCAGTGACCAGCTTCCTGATATTCTTAATCCTTCAGTTTGACAAAGACTTTCCATGACATTAATCCTAGTATTCTTCTGTTGTGTAAAACACTAGGTTCTTAAATTATGTATTTTTAAGATGTAGACATATACTCTTTGTTAGTTCTTAAAAAATAAGGAAAAACACTATAAAATTAAGAAGGGCAGTTTTATGTTTGTTTATTGGAACTTTCATTGGGAACTTCACGAGTATTTTCACAATTAAGTGTAGTACGAGTCCAAAGTGTAACATGGCACATAACCTGTATTATAAAGGTGATAAAAACAAAAGAAAAAACGTGCAACACTACTGCAACATGCATGTGGTTTTGTCTGTTGAATGACAAATTAAAAAAACAAATACACTAAAGCCTTCTGAAAATAAAGTTCAGTATAAATACAAACCCAGCAAATAAACAATTAACTAAATTCTCTAAACTTCTAGACTCATCTCTGAAGAGCACTGCCTCTTCCCTTAATTTGCATTTAAAAAAAAAAAAAAAAAGAAAAATGAAACATTTCAAAAAAATTCTTCTAGCCTGCTGCTTGGAAGAAATGTATTACCACCATACCAAAGCTGCATTCTGGGCAGACAGTTACCACACATTAGCATGCAGGCTATTTTTTTCCCCTCAACCATAAAATACAGTTTTCTAAAATACAATTTAAAACAGCACTGACTGACATGCGACTTTGAAAACTTGCCTCAAGTCAGTAAAGCATATTGCACATTACCTGTACTGCTGTCCTGAGAACCTTAAAACATGCAATACTGCATTCAAAGAAATTCACAATAATGGTTGCATACCAGAACTAAAATTTCACATTTGCAGAAGTCTTTTTCTTGTAAATGTCCACATCACTGTAAAAAACAAAACAAAAAACACTACAAAGAATTTTTTGAGCCAGCATCTCTGGTTTCAGTTAAAAAGGAAACCTTTGGATATACAACAGTAAGTATGTGTCCATTGCAAAGCAGCAATATGATGTTTAGTTTACCGGTTATGTTTTCAGCAGAGTGCTAAGATGCTATTTGAAAAAATAATTATCTAGCTCTGTAATCAAAAAAACCTCGTTAATTTCAACTGTAAAGTTAGTCAGTTTTGTGTCTCTGCCTCATTAGCACAAATTCCTCTGTCCCAAGCATGAACTTCTGCCACAAGACATGAAGCCCAAAAGATGAAATAACTGAAGGCAATAAACTGCTTTCAAGAGTTTTTTTCCAAAGAGTATTTCTTCAAGTAAGATTAAATCCCTGATAAAGCTTGTAAACAGTTTCACTAACAATAGTCTCCAGTCTCAAAAAGCAGCAATACGTTAAGATCTAAATGATGATTTAAGATTGAGTTTTCCTTAATAAGTGAAGGCAGAGCAATGTTCTGTTCAGCAGCAACACATTTAGATTCCAAATGGGTTTTAAGGCAAAAATGATTCCAGCGGTCGTCTGGCCTGTTTTCCTTGTTTCCCTTTGTTTTCAAGTCTTACTCCTAAACTGTCGCTCCTGCTCAGAGAAGATGGAAAGTGTTCCATACATTGATTTCTGCAGAGAGTAACAGTATTGACATCTAAACGACATCCCTTTTTCAGTATATTTTTAATAGAAACTTCCAGTAGTATAAGCTGTCATTGTTCGAGAGATGTGTCCCTGGAAAAGTGAGAGCACTATACATCTTCCAAGAACATCCTCTAACTGCATGGCTTCTTAACCAGAAATCCAACAAGTACTCTAGCCTGAAACAGTTCTTCAGCCAGAGCTTTCAAACTCTTGACAAGTCACTAACTGAAGACTAGAGGGAAGTAATTTCCATAGGGTTTCCATGCAGGTGACTTTCAAAGTGACAGTAAGTGAGGTATGTTATTGCATTTCTATTTCTCTCTCTCATTAAGAGCCAAAAGTACAATCCTTGACATAAAGGCACCTGGTTTCCAGTGATCAGTGGATCCAGATCAACAACTTGTGAATAAGTAAGTTGTAAGGATTCTGTTCCTTCATGGTTTTCATTCAAATAAATATTTTGGCTCACACACAGGATTGGTAGGTTCTAGTGATATCACCTTTTTCTCTCCACCACCAATACTTAACTGTCAAAACACCCAGCTGCATATGAGTGATGACCACTGAAATAGCTACTGCCATAAGCCATGGAGAGGCAGTGTCCGGGCTCTGATCCCATGTCCACCTGCATAGCAGTAGGCATTATGGGCAGAGTCAGGGCGGATGGCTGAAGGCTGGCCTGAAGTGCAGCATAAGAGCACAGTGAGCTGTTAGCACTCCCAGGAAGCAAGCTGCTGGGCCTCTGTGCCTGTAAGGAGTCACGATAATCAGAGCACAAATCTTGAACTGGTGACTGAAACCGGGAAAGAGTAGCTGAATGTTGGGCTAAAGAGTGATAGCTAGGTTGCTGAAATAGGACTTGAGTAGTGGTTTGATGGCTCAGATTTCCCATTACTTGCTGTTGATGTTGTATTGTTACTTGCTTTTTTATGTTACTGGCTTCTTTGACATCATTCTCGTAATATCTGAAACAAATTATAATTAAGAATATCAAAGACAGAAGTTCTTAGAGCTTGTATATATCCCAAAGTTTTCACCAGTGAGGCTACACCATCAGCTTTTTAGCCCTTGCTATTTATGATAAATTTTGGTTACTTTCACCTATGGGCGCCCTTATTCCAGATCTGCAAAAATAAATTGCATGAGTGTCTGCTGAGGAAGTTGTCATTGAACTACAGTATAGATCAGCCCCTTGGTAGATTAACACCATCAGCAATAAACTCACGTTACTTTACTATCATAATTTATTTCTAACTATCCTAGTAGAATCTTCAGACCCAAGTTTATAGATCATTTTGCATCACAAGGATACTTCAAGGATGCAATGGATCTTGACACCTTAAATCCACAATATAAAGAAAATCTTAAAATACAATGTATTGACAGTATTAAGGTACACAGCTATGAGGGAACAAGGAAAATTTTAGTTAGATATTAGGAAAAAGCATTTTGACCACAAGGATGATCAAACACTGGAATAGATTGCCCAGAGAGGTGGAGAAATCTCCATCCTCAGACATAGTCAACACTTATCTAAAAAAGGTCCTGAGTACTCTGATTTAACTTCAGTTGGCCCTGCTTTGAGTAAAAATTCTGGAAGTCACCTCCAGGGTCCAATATCTCTCACAATCTAAATTAGTATGTATGTATGTGCATACATATATATTTTAAACAATTATTACTTGCTGCTAGGACTTGTACGTGCTTTATAACAGGCCAGTATTGAGGTACTGCAGGCATATCTTTTACTGGAGAAAGGATCAAAGAACAGTGCTGGAATCCCTGCTGCATTCCTGATGTTAGGGATACACTAGTATCTCTCTGCAACAAGTTATTGTGCAAGTACAATGAGAACACATAGCAAGAAAGCTTGCAGCAACCATCTGTAAAAGCTTCCACACAATCATGTAAGTAACTAGTACAAGAAGATGCAACACACACTGAACTCTGCTCTCCTTCCACAGTTGCAAATATTGTTAAAATACAGAATTTAGTAAAATTATTTACTTTTCTCCTTTATTCCTCTCTCTAAAGATGAAGATGTACCAATATATTGATTATAGCTAAATAAACACTATACAGATATATATTTTTTAAACTATTATGAACATCTTACTAAGAGCAAGACAGGTTACTCAGATTATGATCTTACATGAGCATAATTTCAATGCATTGGGCAAGATGCTCCCTGGAGTAAGATGTTAGCAATTCAAGCTGTGTTGTCCAGGCAGGAGAGATCTGCATGCAGATACGTGAAGCGCACACACAAGCTGCAGCAATCAAAGATGGACGAAAAAGAAGGAAAGTGTGATCTGTAAAAAGAAAAAAGCTCCAAGGATTATACTTTTACTAATCACTGCAGTGAGCCTATTATGTATGTAAGTGTCAAAACAGGACAAATCCTCAACTTTGTTCCACACATCTCAGCGTTAACTCATTTTCCAGAAAAAGTCTCTCAAAATTGGATGAAACTTTCCTGAAGATTTCTATACTACTTGTGTATACTACTATAAAGGTTTCATTATAGTTTTTTAAATTTCAGAGAAAGCCGTAAAATGCATTATGCTGAAATCTCTCATTTGGTTTCAACTGAACTAAAGTCAGGTGTTGATGTTCACACACACATTTACATTAAACTGGCTTATGGAGGATGCTGCAGTTCATTGCTTCTCATAGGGACAGGTACTGGAAGCCATGCTGCAGACCAAATGCTTATAACCCCAATCATTATTTCATGTCATATAGAAGAGGACACAACCTTCCAAAAAATCAAGAATCAATACATGATAGTACATTACAGATCATGCCTGTAACACTAGTTCAGTCAGTGGCAGATAAAAAGGTTAGTACCTCTTTCTGAGGGGCTCTCCAATTACAGTTCGAGGCTAAAGAGAAAAACAAAAATGCACCTCACCTAGAGACTTCTAAAAGGTGACAAGAGGTTTATCCTCAAAAAGAGGACAACATGCCACTTGCCATCTGTAACAACTCAAAAGTGAGTTACTGCACTGCACAGATGATTTTGTACAGTCTGTATTATGACAAGTTTTTAAGCCCTTATTTCCCTTCAAATTTTTGCCTTTTGGCAAATGGAAGATCATTCTAGCATAAAATTAAGCTTTTTACCTTGCAGTGAGAAATCAATGAAATAATACGCATATTTCTCCATGAAACATTTGGCCTTGGTCAGGGAGGTGATCGGCCAGCCGTTGTGAAGGTCATTCTCACCAATGGAAGCAAAGAGGTAGTAGTCGATATAGTGGGCTGCTGTGGGCAGGCAGAGGTTCCAGTTGAAGTTTTCCAAAAGCAGCAGTTCCATCGCAAGCAAATCTTTCTTGTTCAATACCACATTCACACTGTACATACACAGCAGGTTGTTTAAGTATTCCAGCTTTGGCACTCGATCTTCTTTTTCTTCAAATTTGCCTGCCAGAAAAGGTGCTTTTCAGATAAGGCTTGTGGTTATGATCAAGAGTCCAAAAGCCAAAGAATACCTCTAAACCCAGAAAGTCTAATCATGAAAGGTGCTCCTTAAAGATGAACAAAAGAGGGACAGAAAAGTAGTGACACAAATAAGAACGAGACTAGTCAGTATATTCCCATATCCTTTTTGTAATTTTTTTTATTGCTTAAACAAACAACCTTTCTTAGTAATACAAACTTACTGAGATAGTCGAGCAGTAGGGCTGAAGGAATCCAAGAAATGTAAGTCCCAATAAGTCTCAATTTCATAGATATGAATCTATATGAATTAGCATTCTGAACACAGGTATATTTTTGAAACAGGGTGGCCCAAACAACTTACTGCAAGTTTAAGTGTCCATCTGCATTTTGCTTATTAAGCATTTCCTTTCTTCAGAAAGGAGCATCTCTACTTTGCAACCATCTTGAATTAGCTCTATTGCATCTGCTTAACACTGATGTAGCTATTGAATGTTTGTTAAGATTTTTACAGAAACAGATGCTAGAATTCATTAACATTTTTATTCATAGCAGAAAGTTTGTCACCAGAATCAGAGATGCTAATACATTCCTGCAGGAAAAGTATTTTAATATGAAAAGAAACTGTTCCTATTTCAAGTTAGTTTTACACTATGCTGGGTTTTAGAAATAAGTAGAAATCTAGCATAAACCTGTATTTGAAGAGAATGCTCTCTATTAGGTTACAAATCGTCTGATACTTATTCAGATTGGAAGTCCATCATATTAAACCCTTTCATTACAAAATGTTCTTAAATAAATTGTTGAAGTCTGAACTCAACATTCATTGTTGAGTTCAATACAAGGAATAAAAATGCAAGCTGTAAGACTTGCATCTTAGTATATACCTTGTGTGTGTGTGTGTGTGTGTGTGTGTGTAATATATATAAAGTATATACGCTTATAATTTAAGTTGAATACTACTGATTTATATATGAGTACATAAAGATGTCATAATAAAAAATTCTAAATCACAATAACACAAGTCACATTTCTCCAAAGACCTTTTTGAATATTACATACTTACACAATAAACACTAAACTTTATATATTTTTAAAGTTTTTCCATAGGAAAAAAGAATGAAGCATAGCTGCAGAAGAGATGTGTTATATAAAGGAGAAATTCATTTTAAGAATATGAAACTAAATATTCAGTGAATGTTAGGTTGCTTATCATTTTAACCAATTTTTCAATAATATACTGAAATTTTATTCTCCAGCAGCATTTTGAACAGTTTTCTGACAAGTCCTGTTCAAAGGAGTCTCAGGCCTTTACGGAGTACTTGTCAGCAGAACAGAAGAGGTAAGAAAGCTTCCACTGCTGCAGGTTAGGTTAAAAACTCTAATCTTGACTGCAGCTCCTGGTCTGTGTTGTTCTTAATCAACAGGCTCCCAAGCCCAGTCACACTTTGCTTTCTTCCTTGTATTTTTGTTAAAATGGTGAATGAGACTGCTGGCACCAGTTTTACTAACAGGTAATAAGAAACTTAAAGCAGCACATCCCATTAGTCAGGATGAGCCAGCACCACTGAGGATTCTGCCCTCATCAGAACCACGCATCAACAGAGGCAAGCCACTAGGTTGGCTCTACAATCCTGTGAAATTTCACTTTTCTCTGCCAAAATCACCCCTGTAATTCTGCCTTGCCTTGCATCAATTCTGGTATACAGCTGACCCATTGCTTCCCCACCATATGCCACTTCAGCTCACTAAACTGGCAGGAAACCACTTCGGTAGATTTTCTGCAGAATTACTTATTTGCTGTTAGAACCTGCTCGCAAAAGTAAGGCCACCCTTTTTCAGCAGAGTAGAGCTACTGTCACTTCAGCTTACCAAGCTATCCTGTCTGCTACTTCATCCTAGGTGCAACCCATCATTTACGAGTAGTGCAAAGATCTTCCCACAGCATCTTGTCTGCCTGCACCCACATCATTCACTGTTCTTTCACAAAAGCTCAAGGAAGAGTTCACTACTTTGCTGGACAGATATAGAGATAAAAATCCTTCTCCCCCCCCCCCAAAAAAAAAAAAAAGAAAAAAAAGAAAAAAAAAAGAAAAAGAAAGAAAAAGAGGCTAACACTTGCGGATAAATGGCTTTTCTCTCTTTTTGTCTGCCCTCAGCAGGTGAAACTAGCACATGTAGGCAGCAGCTCATCGTAGCTGCAGAGTAGTAGCTTTAGACCAATGCAGAAGAAGGGTACACCCACATCATCACAGGGCTCTAAACTATGAGTGAAAATAGGATGAAAAGTTCCATCCTCTACAGCTGTCTATCTTATTCCTGCTACAGAAACATTGCAGCTACTTACAAAACAGTTGGCAAACCAGTACAAATATACCCAAAGTGCATGGCGTGGAAAATCAGAATCAATGCATGTGTTGCTACATTGGGCTTATGAACTGCGATGGGCTTATGAACTGCGATGGCATTTTTGTAATCCCAGTTGATATTGAGAGGTTGAAGACAAGTGAGGCAGCTTCCACCAGACAATAGATGCCACTGCAGCCACCCCAAATTAGGCTTTGCCTGTTCAATGATGAAAGTTCCCAGAAACATTCTAATTGAGAGTTTTGATCTTCAGAGAATAGAGTAGTTTCCATAGGTTAAGAACTTGCTTCATACCAAACCTAGTTTAATACACCAAAATGTAATATTTTAAACTAACATTCATAGTGTGGTGGGTTTTTTTGGTTTTAGTTTTTTTAGCTTTTGAAAACAAAATGTCAAATTCTTGCCAAAATACCCAATAGTAGACTTAGAGAAAACATCTGTCAGATTGCAAACTTCCTTTTGGATACAGGGCCAGCTTGTCTTCTCTCAACCCTTATATAATCTTAACCCATGGCAGAAGTCATTTCTGTCATTTTACAAGCATACAAATGACTGCAAGTTAATAGTTGAATACTTAGAGGTCGAACCAGACTCTGCTATACTACAAGCAATTAGCATAGCTTCAAATATGTCTGAAACAGAACTGAAATGATCAATTTGAATACTAGGCTATAGAAAACTTTTAGTTTTATTTTATACCTATGTCTTACAATAGATGTACTCCAAGAGGTCTTCATAGTAACGTAACCTAGAAGTCACAGTTCCCTCATGTATTTCTTCATCAAAATTGAGGGAGTTAAAAGAGGACGGAAAAGTTATTGTCCTTCCTTAGGCTGCCTATCAAGTAAACTTTTAAAACTAAGAATCCAAGTAAATCCAAATCTGAGTTCTTTGCTTACCATAACAGTTCTCTTACACCATCTATCCTCCTCAAGCCATTTTAAAGGCCAGTTTTCTGATGGAAACTGAAAGGGTTTTGCTAAAAGGCATTCAGTCAAGAGTGAAGAATGCCATTTGGGGAGTGCAGGGCAGCAAAGGAAGATCTAATATTGAGAAAGCAAGCTCCTCTGGGCATGTCATTTGGAAGCTAAATGCACATTCTACAAAAAGGAAGACATGAAAACCCCTCAGGCAGTGCCACCTTTGCCCTGGCTGCTTCGGAATTACTCGTTGTTCCTTCCTGTCTTGGAGGGCCTCATTAGCTAGGGTCGCTGAGAGGCTAGGAGAAATACACTGTAACCACGTGATTAACATAAATAATTCCTATGGGATTAGGAGAAATGGACATTTTTCAGGGTCAAGACAGATGAGCAAAGGCCTCCTCCCTTTTTTCAAGGCTGCATTTACCAGCCTATGGAACTGCAACAGTCTTTAAAATAACTCATTTTTTTAAGCAGTTAAAAGTGTTGTCAGAAGAAAAAAAAGAGAGAAAAGAGGGAAGAAAAAGCAGCAATATCAGATTTGATTCCCAAGGGGAGACATATCCAGTAAGAACACAACAGTGTTACTTTGCAGCAAACCTAAGAAAGCATTTAAGTATTCTTAAATTCACAGTATTATCAAACCAAAGATGACCTGCCTACGAGCCTGGCCTTGTTCAAGAGCTAGTGATAATCTAATAATAATAATGCATAATTCCAATACTGCTTAGGTAACATCCTTGCTACAAAAATCCAAACACATTATTCCAGAACACAACTATTTAAAAGGCACACTGTAGTTATTCCTCTTTGGTGTTGAAAGCATATATTCTACAACTAATTTGTGCTTCAGTGGTCCTTCCATCGCTTCTACAAGGATCCTCCTTTACCAAAGGAGAGTAACTGACCGGATACGAACACATCATACGCGTTCAGAGTATTTCTGTTAAGTCTAAAAATAATTAAAAACAGTATGATACCAGAAAATTGTTCTAAAAGGAAGTAAGTTCTTGCTATCCATTTAAGATAGAAATTCCATCCAACAAAGTCTCCAGTGAATTAAAAATACAACAGAATTTTCTGTACCATTACCAGCTTAAAATTTTCTTAGCACATTTAAAGATGAAGTTGCTTTGAGCCAGTTCAGATGTCACAGACATTAAACACCTATTAGAAATGTGCATAGAGCAGTCACCCTACTGTAAAGGGGCATAACAGTAACTATGACAAACAAAATCGAGCCATCACACAAAGTAAAACAGGAAACAAGTACAGGGATGCTATTAATGAAAACCTTTAGAATTCAGGAGTCCATATACAGGTTCATGAATCTCCCTGTCTCCTGTATTTAAAACAGTTTAAGAGGGAAAAAAAACTTGAAAAAAAATAACCTTTTGTTTCTTTCACAGAATATTACAGCCCGATGCAGATATTTAAAGAGTACGCTGGGGGGCCAAAGTAGGATAAACCACCATGTGCCCAGGAAATGAGGGATGAGAGCTGTCATTCTTACTTCCATAAATTCTAGTTCCTTCTTTCTTTCCACTCTGCCTTGAACACTTGCGTAGTAGTCTGGAGAGCAGAGTCACCACAGTACTTCTGGGAAGGTATCAGGCAGCACAGGGCAAAGCTCTTTGCTTTGGTCCAGATTTTTCTTTTAAACTTAAGACTCAATGACAGCAGCAAAGTTTAGTGATTCAGGATTACTGAATATTTATTACTACTTTTTCCTTCTCCTTTTCAACACTGTTAGTTCCTAACTTTTTTGTCAAATATAACAGTGGCCACCGCAGCAGACTAGAGATACTGAATGTATCTAGATACACTGAAGAAAGATTCAGAAACTCTAAGCTGCAGGGAGGGTGAGGAGTAACTCATTTAAAGTTTCATGTCAAATGAACTGTGAAATTTGAGGATATCAGCACTTTATAAAGCAATATACCAGAAACTTGATCACCTTTACTTTCTCAATTGTTTGATCTAAGCACCTCGCTTCTGAATTTATTGAGTACTTCATATCTATTGTGAATTTGGAACTCGGAGAAGAGAGCAAAAATTACTTCTTGCATCAGACAAAGAGAGAGGCAAAGTAGGCAAGGGTAAATTACATGTTTCAAAATACAATGTCCTTTTCCAATTCATTTTCTTCCATCGTTTAAAAATATTTGAATATATTATTCCTACTTTTATTACTTTAGCATCATACCAGAAATTCAGATTCTATGTACAGAATATTTATACTTAGAAAATCAGGGTCTCCAGCACAATTTCTTTAAGCATATTAAAAACTCAAACAAGATTCTTGCAAGTCTAGCACAGACCAAACTAATAACACTGAGTAACCACTCAGTGTTATCAACAACCCCCCCCCCCCAATATATATGTGTGTGTATATATATATATATTTTGGCAGGGATTGAGGGGAGGGGTGTGGATAAATAAATGAATAAAATGTTTCAACTCTGTTTTCAGCTGGAGTTCATAAGAGTTGTGTATCCATGTCATTTGCATGCTTTTATAATGGCACTGTAGATGCCTCAAATTAGTTTTGCTGTTGTATTGAGAGCTCCTGTTACTGATAAAGCCAAAGCCACTTACTTGCCACTATTGACTTCAAAATTAATTATGCTTTGAAATGACAAAAATCTTAGGCCTTTAAAGGAATATTTAATTTAAGAACTACCTGGATGCTGCAAGTGTTTTACACAAGTAGGTCTGAGGTTAGCAGAATGACTAATGACTAAGATGAACATAATGGAAGTTTACATTGCTTTTGTGTCTCTGACCTTTTTGTAAAATCCAAATAGACAGAGACAGCACACTACTTGGGACATTTTTTAAAAGTCTGTGTAACATTACTGTAAATAACAATACACAGATTTTCAAGTTATTGTAGCCCATGTTCTGTCCCACACTGAATTTTACAATCAGGTCCCCATCTTCCCTACCCCAGGAACAAAAAAAGCATGCTCCAAGTTAGACATTCACACTTTTTTTGTTTGTTTGAAAGCCTGAGGAAGTGCTGTTGCCAAGAGGAATAGACTTAAATTATAAAGAGAGCATTGTATTAGTTCATTTGTCACAAGAGGATCAGAAAAGGCTATCCATCCATGCCAGCTTTTAACTAAGAAAAAATAAAGGTTTAAGAGTGACATTATAGCTGTCAAAGTTACCTGGAAGTACTGATTTACCCACTGTAGGAAGCAGGAGTTGCTTAGCACACCTAGCTGCACAGTATGTGATTCAGAGCGTTTACTGGGTAGATGGCCTTCCTAGGGCTTTATATAGGGGCCAAAATAAAAGCAAGACATACAGGCAATTTGTTTTATTACATTTTGAGTCCTTGAAAAGATGGAGGAACAAGAAGGAGCGACAATTTAAGGAATCATTAAAATGTAAGTACTCTGTCCTAGGAACAATTAAAATCAATCCAAAAGAAGCACAGACCAGTCAAACCTCTCTAGCCAGCATACAGGAAAGACCGAAAGGCTACGTGTTTTACACAGCTGAAGGATTTTTTTTTTTGTTTTTTACTACTACGCTATTCCAAAAGGTGTTAAAACTTCTGAGATTCCTTCTCCTGCCACCCTCAAGTACAAACACAAGTTCTAACTGTCCTCTAGGCAAGGCAAAAAAACAGCTGGTATTTTTTAGTAATACTCAGCTTAATTCCCTTTTCTGCAGTTTCTTACCGAGTGAGCAGTCAGAGATTGTTCATTTGCTTGTATAACATCCAGCACACATGCAAACCACTTAGTTCAGGGCATCTGAATTTTTAATATCTTCATATATTGAAGTTTAATTGTTACTAAGGAGAATACTCAGGCCATGTTACAGCACCAGAAAAACGAGAAATTTAAAACACAAACTGAACATGTATTGCACTATTCTATCTCCTGGATCGTGCTCATCATTGTATTTTTTATTAAAAATAAATAGCTGCTTTTTACAGAACAGTTACTTGCTGATGATAGTGGGAGAACAAATGGAGAATGTTTCATGAAGCACAGTCCAATGGAAAAGTTCCTTGATGGTTGACAGCAGCTCCACATATGCAATGGGGATTATGTTAGAAAAGATTATCCATGCCCTAAACTCAGCCCAGTTCGTACTAGTGTCTTTCTTGCACTGATTTGTGTGTGTGTGTGTGTGTGTGTTGTGTGTACATGCTTAGGTAGCTCAGCTACTGGAATAGCCACTTCACTGAATTTTTAATCCACTAGAGGACTAAAGTTGGGCAAAATAAAGCCAAGAAAACCAAAAGAAGGTTAGAGTACTTTGTAAAGCAATGAAACACTATACGTACTGAACAGTAAGTTAGTTTTGCTTAAAACAATATAAAAACTGTTGTGTCTCCATAGCAGCAGAAACCTCTTGAGGAAGAGCAGCCATAAGAACTCAGATTGCAGGAACACTCAAAGCAGCCCAAATGGCTCACAGATGGAAAGCCCTCGCTTGTATTCAGGTATTGAAGCACCTGCTATTGAAGAGGATTAGCTCTGTAGGGAAGAAAAATAGCTTTAAGAGCAGGGTAGGATTTTACAAAAGCTGCACCATGAAGGTATAGACCACCTGTACCACAGTTAAAAAAATTCACAATAGAAATAGTTGCAGTCTCAAACTTACTGCCCCCAAGTGCTTGCTGTCTCCTGAGAGTTAACTACTCCTGCAGCTGGACCAGCTGAATAGATTTTGTCGATGCATCTCACCTGCTTTGGAGCAGCTGGCTTGAACAGCTTTAGGCAGGCAATTTAAGCTAAGTAGCACTACAACAGATGGGAAGTCCTTACATAATCCCTTTTTTCCTGTGGAGCAGTTAGGGCTACAGCACCTTAAAATGCCACAACCTTCTTCTATTTTTCCTTTTTTTTTTTAAGCGATAATTGCCTGACCTAGATGCTATTTACAGCACTACAGCCTGCTGCTGCTCAACAGTGCTCCTCTGCATAGGGCTGCCTTCCTCTCAGCTCTGTCTGCTCCTCAGTTTACTTCAAGCAAACCATTGCCCAGACTAGCTCAATCCACTTATTGAAACCATTTAAACATCAGCTGATTTTGTCTGGAGAAGATCAGAGATTGCTCAACACATAGCTGGGGTGGGAAAGAGGGGATGCTGGGGTGGAAAGTAGCATCTCCAGCCAGCACAGCTGTTTACCAAGTGAACATTTATCCATGGCCTTGGTGCGCAAGACAGTTACTCTGGCCTCTGTGCAGGTGTTCTAGTAACTATCCTGCTCTAGAGCCAGCCTGAAGAGGACCAGTCTCTGCTGCCCATCATTACCCCTCACCAAAAGCCACTGTCTTCCTGGCCTAACAGCAAAGCAGTCAACCCGAGTAATCACCAGCCTGCTTCAGGCAAGGGTAGATGGATTGTCTTGAGCAGTTAAAACTCCTGGGCTTAGCTGATGATCATATCAGTGGGAACTGACAACCTCTTCCGTTAGCACAGCTGGACCTCAACAGGAGGTCCTCTGATTGCATACCTAGCCAAAACATTTAATACAGTAAGATGTAGTCCATATGCACATGTATAGTTTACAATTCTGATTTGGAGCAAGCTATTTTCCGTAATGCAAATGAAGTCAAACAACTGCTGTAAATCCATTCGTAAAGTAATTTTGTGAAGCCATTTTTTCTAGCAAGATCCCTCCCACATACACCCCCAATGACTTTCACTTCACCTCTAGATTACTGTGAATGACTCTTAGCATTCACTTTCAGGACTCATTCTAGAGAATTAGTAACTGTGAATTAGTTTACTGTGAGAGTGACGGAGCACTGGCACAGGTTGCCCAGAGAGGTTGAGCAGTCTCCTTCTCTGGAGATCTTCAAGGCCCGCCTGGATGCAGCCCTGTCTAACATGCTCTAGGTGACCCTGCTGAGCAGGGAGGTTGGACTAGGTGATCTCCAGAGGTCCCTTCTAACCCTACCCATTCTGTGCTGTATTGATAATATTGGTGAACTTCAGAGCTTTTACAGTGTAGCCCTTCAGCACAGCTATCTGGCAGGAATTTCCAGAGGCCTTTTCCAAGGCCTACCTTGCAAAAGAAACATACATTTTCTAGCTAATAAGCAACTAGATGATTTAAGGGACACAAACCCATTTTGCTCTCAAGTGTAGCAAGTCCAAGCTGCAACATTGCTTGACTGCCAGCACAATTTGTTTGGCACAGCATTATCTTACATTTCCTAATCTCTTTTGCAATTATTACTGAACTGGGAAGCAAAGACCCACTATCATAATCCCATTTCCATGTCTGGGGAAACTGATGGGCCAGTTCAAATGTATTTTAGAAGACTGCAAGATAAACTAGCTCTATCTAACTAAAAGATGTCTGGGGAAATGGTATGAGCTGTATCATGAGAACTCTGCTGTTGCATGCTGATCCAAGACAGACTAGGGCAATGCTGGGGTAGGAAGGAAAACAAAAAGAGACAAGTCTTTGGACACACTAGCTCTTCCTTTAGATTGGAAATAGAAGGAGAAAAATTAAAAGCTAAACACAAGTTGACAATTTCACTGAGCTTACACAACTGTCCTCAGTTTGCATTTAATTTTGAAATTTCCTGCTTCAATTTCAGAATTAAAGGAAGAGTTTATGTGCCCCAAAGCTTCTCTAGTCCTCTCTCCCTACACACACTTAAGTGGTTAGTAAAAATAAGAAATCTTATCTCTTAGTACACCTCATCTTTCTTGTGGTCTGCATACTACCCTTGAACTCTTGCTCAACTGCTTTTCTAAAGAAATCAGCAGGAAGAAATCCCAAACAAACAAACAAAAAAATCTCAAAATGTGTTTATACTATTTATTGAAAGATGTTCTCCACTGAACTTTGTCATGATGAGGTAAACACCCAAAATTAAAAAAAAAGAAAAAAGAAAAAAAAAGAAAATAAAAGCTAACAACTACTTTTTATAAAGATTGTTTTATTTGTTTTCTACAGTAAAGGTATCTTATTGTTTAGACATATAGGTATCTTATTACAGAGGCTGAAGAATGCTTTTACTGTAATCTTCTGCTGAAAAGCTATGCAACTTCCTGCAGATGTAGCAATTAGAACATCCTGCAAAGCATTACTGTAGGAACACAAAGAGCAGTTGTATTCTCTTTGCTATAATGGGAAATTTCACACTATTTTAGGTTAATTCTTCTTTCCTACTTAAAATCTTTTACTACAAAATGAGAAAGAAAATCATAGCATAGAATTTATTTCATATAATTTTGAAAGTAGCATAAGATAAATCCAGGAAGTATTATTTATTGTAAGATTGCTTTTTCTGATTTGATTTTCTGATTTGATTTAGTGCACATTAAGATGGTCCACACAGTAAACATAGTTCACTATGGTCCCAAAATTGTCCAGACTGATTCTGAGGACTGTAGTAATATTTAAAGCCTTATCTACACAAGCTAGGCATTAACTTTGTACAAAATCACTTTGGTACAGTTCTTAATGTTTTGTTTCTGCATATTGGTAGGAAAGCTGCCTTTATCATAGTAGACCCTTTTCCTATAAGGGAATAGATGATTTAGTTCCAGATCAGGATGTGTGAATATTGCTGTATTACACAAATCTTGATTTTAGGAAGATTCTCATACCCATGAGCTTACCAGACTTGGAGTTTGCAAAATATTTCCTCTAGCATTGTCATAAGGCAGTTTATGAACTTCCTTTCACTTCCCTGTTGCTTAGAGATGACTTGAAGTTGCATTGCTGCTGAAGTTGACATTAGCTGTTTACTCAAGGACAAGAGTCTGAAAAAGGTCTTTTTTGCTTCCTTTTAAATCCTGGATGCTGACTTTACCACTAGCCTTCACAAGTTTAAAGGTACCATTTTCACCCTATTCCTACACATCCACAGCAACGCAGAAGAAACTTAAGCTATGGCTACAAATTCCATCCTCTAAATGCAGATGAAAAATTATTGCAAAATTTAAGGCCAGGAAAAAATGGAGGAGGTATATGGAGGAAAGCATCAGTTAAAGAAAGCCCTGTGTTCTTTTTCTGAAGGTCCCCTTCATCCAAATATTTAGAAGCCCTCTTCTCCCTCCTTCCACCCTCCAACTTTAAGAAATACTGTGGGGCATATTGCAATTATGAAGTTACACAAGAAGGAAATAAGGTATGGACTGAAAGCTGAGGAAGTACACATCTGAACAGACATTAGTGTCCAGGCTACCTGACCTGATATGTCAATCAGTCTGGTGTTTTTGAAATAAATGATGCAGTTTCACAACAGTTTATAAATCACCCTCTTCCCTCCCTTGAAGCTTATCTGACCCCTCAGAAAAATACCCCTCTGATAAATAGACACAAAACTTGTCACTTCCTCAGCTGGGTTAGTTTTCTGCCAATTTACAGGCCTGAAGGAGCTCACTAAACTGTTGGGACAGCAGACCTGCAACAGCACTAGCTTAGATTCACTTAGGCTGCCGTGGAACTGCATGGGCAGCAAGTGCTTAAATTCCACTTTGTTCTGGTTTTAATATTGGCCTATTCTGTAACATGAGCTAGCAGCTGATCCATATGATTAACCATCTTTTCTGGAATTAAAAAAACCAGTGGTGCCTAAATATACTAAAAGTAAAGTGATGAAAAGCTGTCATTTACCTCTGCAGATTAAGCTGTTCAAAACACACCTAGCAAGAAAAAGCAGTAGCAGTAGCAATCCTTTGTTCTGCAAGGAGAACATACACTAACACCTTTTTTCCTAAACAAATAGCCTCTGGCTCTCCACAGTATTTTATCTTAGCTAACATGACTACTTGCACCTTTCAGGCATTAACTGATGCATTAACTGCAAACAATTTGCAGAAGTTTTGTTGCCCATAACAATAGTGTATTTCGCTACAGGCTCCCATATGACAAGATGACTTCTTCGTTATCTAGGAACTGAGTTTAAGTCTGCAAGGGTAGACAGCAAGTCTTTGAAGCACCAGTCTTGCTCTCCTCCACTTGCATAGCACTGACTGCTGAAAAGGCTTCACAAAAGTACTGATGACAAATGTTCAAGGCTGTTTGCCAAAGGTGTGTCAATACTGATACATTAATACTACATGGCAATGAGGGGCTATTGGACAGGAGCCCAGAACAAGCAAAACACATCCCAGCATACATCAACACATCTGCTAAGTGCCTCAGGAAGTAGTTTTCCTCTGGATCACATACAAGAAAGATGTGTTTTGCAAGGAATTCATCACAATAGAGGCACAAACTGTCCAAGGACAGACTTCCAGGAGAGGCTGCATATTACACAAATGGCATTCCCTACTACCAGCTCTTCTCTGGAATTAAACTTTCCTGCTCTTGCCACTTCCTTACCACCTTGTCACTCCCTACTTCCCATTGACCCTTTTCTCTGACCCAGCTTCAGCTGCCAAAACCTCTTCCACACTAGCACATAGATGTGCAGCCCAAGTTATGAAGTCAAGCAGAGTTTTATTAACAGCCTTTTTTATGTCTTTCCTTGGGTTTCATTAGGCTTTACGCCTAATATCTACATCTAATGATATCGTAACACAGAGTAAACAGCATATCACACATAATGAAAACAACAACCTACTCAGGAAAAAAAAAAATGCATACCTTAATAGACAGCAGCCAACTTACTTGCTAGGAGAAGACAGGCAATTGAAGTGACATACAGTTGCTTGACACTGATATCATAGCGGTCCATAAAGAGGTCCAATAAGTAGATAGCAAGATGTCGTGCCGTAGAACAGAGATTACAGCGGTTGCTGAGGATAGCCAAGAGATCAATGAAGTAACGGCGCATCCCGATCTGTGGTGAATGGGCCTTATACATAGGCAGCTTAAGTTCCTATAGAAAAAAATAATAGTAGGAAAGAGAGGCACTGAAAGAAATACTATGTCAGCATTTTCTGTACTAGCATATTTTAGCTGCATAAAAGCTAAGTATTGAGCTGACAAACCTTATTTTTCATTTGAAAGGCAGAACTATTGTAGATTTTGGTCTATCTATGGTAGAAAAATAGATCACTTCAGCTGAAAGGTTTTTTAAATACAAGTTTGCAGCCAGTATTCAGTGAGTAGGTTAAGGGATAGATTAAAGAACTCAAGAATACCCACAACAAGCTAATGCTTTTTAAAAGCTGATACTTTCTTACTTTAGACATGGTCATGGAGCTAGTACAGTTGCCCTGGCCAGACTCAAAGTGGGATAAGTACATGTTGATAGACATGGATTTTTTTAATAAGCAAAAGATGAATTACTATGCCATTTTGTATGTTCAAAAATAAAATAAAAGCGTTCAGGGGAAGTATCTGCACGAGCTAGAACACTTGCAGTGTTGAGACACCACCTTCTGCAGCAGTCATAGCAGCTGCTCACGCTCCCCATAGCCCTCCTGGACTCAGACATTCGCCACAGAAGTTCAACTTATCAGGAGAAAATAGCTACACAGTCATGCACAGAGGGGCACAGAAGACTGGAAAGCAGAGAGCCTCCTTCACTAAAAGCAGCTCACAAAGACAGCAAGCAGAGCACTGTTATGGACGATTGCTTCCCAGGCTTTTTAAAAAGAGTTAGTGGAAAAAACACATTCTGGACTGAACAGACACATGCTGTGGACAGGCAAACAGTCCTTTGAAACCTGCGGCAGCCTTCACTTGGGGGGATTATAAAAAAAAAAATCCCCCACCAGTAACAATTTATAAGAAGGGAGACAATAGAACATGTTCCCCCTGTTGTTTTATATTCACAAAACTCTCATAAATTTGATTTTTTAATGGCCTTATGTACCAAGATTTAAGTGTGTTAGTATAGCTGACATACAGAGGTTCAGAGCACAAATTTGTAGTACATCCATAGTACAAATGTTTTGGCAGAAATGTTTTCAAGCTTGAGCTTGATATCAAAAGGAAACAGCTGTATTTCTTAACATAGAAAGCACAATACAAAGTTCAAGCTATCATAATAACAGCTGGCATCTCTAGCTCTGACAAGTGTTGTTCTTGGTGACTAAAAGAATTTCATTTTTTGAAATTTCTTTCTTCTTTGAACATGTAAGTCTCCCAGCAAAATGTAGTAGTAGGTATATTGAAGCTCAGTTTTTTTAAGATTAAACTTGCTTTTGAGACCACAACAACAAATGCAAGAAACAAACAGTAACTCCAATTACATGCCTAGCCAAGAAAACCCAACAGGTCTAAAAGTTACAGTTCAGCGGCTAAGAATGAGAGAGAGAGATCTGAGCTCCAGACACAAATATGTGGATCCTCAGGAGCCTCATTCCAGAATTACCCCTGCTCAGCCTGGTCTGCTGGAAAACTGCAAGACCAGTCAAAGCCCCAAATTTAAGCCAATAGATTTTTCTGCTACGAGTCTAACAGAGGTATTTATTCCTATATAAAATCATCTGGTTTTTTTTTCAATATATTCCCCCCCCCCTTTTTTTTTCTTCTGGTAAAGGTGTAAGTGAAAATGAAAAGCACTGATTTTGTACACCAAAACAAAACCATGTTGGAGTCCATAACAGCATGGACAAGGCTCAATTACAGGAGCAATATTAGGAGGAGCAACAGCAGAAGTGCAAGAGCCATATGCTGTGGTTTCGTACAAGATCAAGTTCCTAGGTATTAATTGATCCAGAGTAATCATCTGGGTATAGGCAAGGCAGAAACTTACCCTGCAGCACACAGTCTAAACAGCTAATGAGTACTTCAGCAGGAATACTTTTACACTGGCAGACCAGTCTTACCTGATAAGATCATTTCAGACAAATGGCAGTGGCACAGAGCTAACCGATGCGGCTGGATGTCAGGCTTACAGAGTTATGTTTCTGAAGCTAAGTATCTACACAGTGCAATAAGTGCTAGAAATATGGCTAGAGGCGTGCCTTTCCATCAACTCCCACCACTGCTCTTTAGTCCAAGTTCTTCAATAAAAAAAAAAAGAATTACTCCTTCAAATAAAAAAATAAAAAATAAATAATAATAATAAAAAAGCCTTGAAGCTTTGGGGATACTGATGCAAGGTGAGCAACTGAAACTCCATGGAAAATAGTTTATTTTATTCTTGTTCCCCAAAATATCTCTCTCGACAATGCTTAAAACTTTTCCCATCTCCAGTAGAAGAAGAAAAGAAGAAAGTGAGTTTTCGGCTGTCTGCTAGAATGGCTCTTTCATATGCTGCTTCTCTGTGTCTTTGACATGTTCATTTGTATCTATTTCAACAACTTTGCTTTGGGCTACTGAACAACTGCCACATTGAAATGCAAAAAGCAGCAGCAAATAAGAGACTCACAGGTGTCCTGGAAATTACTTAACAAGCTTTGCTCAACATATTGATTAGTGCCTCTCCACAAAAACCCTTCAGAAAGTTGGAGCACAGCATTTAAAAAGATCACCTCAATCTCAAACACTGAAAAGGAAGGCTCATACAATTGTACATGGACTGCAGAAGAGAATTTAAGGACAAAGACAATTTATAAGCCATCTCCTACCATCCTCGAGCCTTGACCTCCTAGAAGGGAAGAATCAATGTAAGCATTTTAAAGGAGACAAATCTTCCTCAGCAATCACATGCTAAAGACAGCCAGGCTCCAGACATGAGCTCTTCATTCATCAGAGACACAGCCCAGCAAGAACTAACCTGACCACTTCACCGGGCACCATTCACTGCCTCTGCTCAAGGGATGAGATTTTGTCTGTGCTCACCATGTTTCTGTAGCTGGGCTAGCAAAGACACTTCAGAATTCATCCCCAGAGAAACTATGCAACAAGATTTAATGAAAACCTAAAACCTTTGAGCACCATGTGAATTTAAGGCTTTCTCTGTCTGAACTAAACCAGCCAAAGATTGAAGAGGGTGAGGAAAATTAACAGGACCCTCCAGCTCCCTCAAGGCAGCAGCTGTATTATACACCAGTTTGCAGAGTGTTAATTTTGTTCGCATGCCGTCTCAGGCCGTTTGGTGTTTTACATGGCAGTAAATTCCACACAAGGCTATCTGCCCAGCTCCTTTTCAGTAAGGCTCTTCCCCCATTGGTATAAAGCCAGCAGTGAACTGACAAGCAGTAGAAAAATTAGCAAGTAATGTGACATTCAGTCACACTAACAACAATAAGTTCTGGGAACAAAAGTGGAATTCATCAAGGTATTTTAGAACAATTCACAGGCATCTTGACATGAAAAAAAAAATGAAACTCTGCATGACAAATACTCCTGGGGTTTTGAAATTCAGGGAGATGTTCAAAGAAGCTGATTTTCTACCATGTCAGAGCTCTCTGGCACTAGTCAGGAGCTGGTCTCTCCCAGGGCTCAAGCATGCAATGTCACCTGAGTCCCAGCAGCAGCTCTTTATTTCTTACAGTCCTTGCTGTCTCTCCCGTGGAGAGGCTGCAACACCACATAGCCCAGCAGTCTCAGCCACAGAGCCCAGCTGCTGCACGCAGGCATCTCCCACGAGCCACAGCTGTGCTGCATCTTGCTGCCAAGACTCTGGCAAATTACATTTCCACTTTCAGAACAAAATGAAGCATCTAAACCCAGAGCTACTCAAGTAACAGTGAAACCCACTCCTCTAGAAATAGCTGTTGCAATACTTCCCTACATGGTCCCAAGCTCAATCTGCTAGTAAAATTTTATCCTTATCTATTTTTATTCCTTTTTAATCTTGTTACCCACTTGTGTTTCTGAAGATGCAAACCGAATCCAGAAAATGGCCCTTACTCTTAGCTGGTTATCGCTGATCCTAGTCTGAAATATGAAAAAGGATTAATGGATTAACAAAAAAAAGTACATAACAGCTGAAGTTTCAGCAAGATTTCCATGATCATTCTTCATCCCCAAAGCACCTATAGATGAAAAATAAAGGGAAAACTTCTCTCGGATAGTTTAATTTTAGGAGTTCTTCTCTGGAAAAGGTTATACTCCTTTCTCTCTTATATTCTAACCAAGCAATCCTCCAGCTATGGAAGAAAGGTGCAAAACTGGTCTCCTAGGTATAATTTTTCCATGGCACATGAGAAACCACTAAAAGCTGGCTCCTCTGTAAGACATTATTTAGGCAGGTGGGAAGACTGTGCACAAGAACATTGAGAACACAGCAAGGTTTGGGAGAGGGTTAGAAGCTTAACCTGTGTTATTTTTTTATAGTGGCTTCAAAAAAAATGGAGCTTTTTGCAGTAGGATATGTAGTATGCTATCGATTTAAATCTGCAACTGATGGCACCGGATCCTCTCTCCCACAGGACCAGTCCTTCCAGCCCTGTGTAAACTGCAGTGCTATGCCTTTAAGTAACAAAATCACTTAGAGGAAACATCCTGGTAAGTGTTTCTGTGGTGAGGCAGCCCACAGCAGTTTAACGAACAGGTCAAAAAGGTTAAGAGTTAGTATGTTTGTGAACACTCCAGTAGTAGAGTTCTGCTGGTGCATTTGGCTTTCACTAATCTCAAAGCTGGCCATGCAAATTCAGCCTTAAAGGCAAAGGGAAGGATAACAGACAGGGCAGCACTTTGCAGATGTGACCAGCCGGATGCTGTCCCTCATGGAGCAGAAATGGGTGGCAAAAGTCTCCTGAAGAGCCACACTTGCCTTGTTTATGCAAGCACAAGCCACGCTGTTTATAACAGAGAGACCAATAATTCTAACTGTTAGAACACAAATGATGAGACAGTCTAGGATTGGCTCTATAATCCATTACTCTAATTTTTAGCCCTGCTGTAAATGTATCTGTCAGAGCACATCAAAAGTCACTGCTTCCCATTATTTAAGCAGCTCCTGCAGTTCTGACAAATTTTATCAGGCTCTAGGAGAAGTGTCAGTCTCTCACAGTGTCTAGATTTAATATGTAGGAGTAAGAGGCATAAATCTGACAAAACTGTATTTTTAATATAGGATGTCAGACAGTTTCTCCCATTATTTCCAGTGAAAATCTAAAATCCAGGTGATATTTTCTAATAAGGGCACATGGATAAAATTTCCTGTTTTCAGCGATGTTCAATCAGGCAGAGACAGAGCAACAGTTTAAACACAGTAGTTTTACTGCATAGATTGGTGCTGCTAGTAGCTACCCTTACTGATTTATGATGCATTCCTTTGATGCATAAATAGAACACTATAAATGAAGTTTTTCTTGTGTTACCACTGTTCCTGCACATTCAAAAGGAACATCAAATTCAAGTATGTCTCACAAACAGCGCAAAGCTCCTGCCACAGCAAACGGGATCTGACTGCAGTTCCAACCTACTCAGTCACAGACTTATACCAAGTTATTTTGCTCTTTTAAAGCATGGTAGCATCTTCAGTAGTTCCCCCCTACCCTTTAGCCAGAGTAACGACCATCTTAAACTACGTGGTCTTCACGCATCTCCCAAATGATTCAAGTCTACTTCTCAAAATACCCACAGATAAATGCAGACTCCATTACTTAAACACATTAAGGTTCCACCTTAGTAGCAAGATATGAAAAAATGTGAGGCAGACCACAACAGTATTTCAGCACAGCAGTAGTTAAAAGCTTTTGTCCTTGAATCCATTCTACTCAGCATCCTCCCAACAGTCCCAGGCATTCCAATTGAGAGAATGTTTAATTACTATTGCCCTTGAAAATCCATCAATTCTTGTGTTCCGCAGTGGTATTTTATCAAGCATTTCATTAATTCCTTCTTACACAGTTCAAAGTATTCAGAAGTTCAGCAGCTAATCTGAGAAGGATCAAAGAGAAGAGTGTGAAAATCGAAATTCCAACTTAGAGGAAAAAAGAAAAGAGATCACGAATAACCATGTACTTTATTAGAACACCTGTTCCTTTCAGCTCCATACATATGCTGCCATCTATAACGTAAGCAAATTAAACTAAGCAACCAGTAATGCTATTGTTACTGATTTTCAAAAGCTAGAGCAATCTTTTTTAATCAAACATTATGTTTTTGTTGCTGCCAATATTGGCAAGAGCCTGATATTAGTACTACTCAATGCCCATTACACCTGATTCAAACTGGAAGAGCACATCAGAATGAAAGGTTAATGTTCTACCCTCTTGAGGAAAACAAAGAAAATCCATTTGCATTTCTGTGTATCCTGTGTTCTCATCTAGATTTTCCTTTTTTTAAATAAAAACAAAAGCACCACCTACACAGTGTCCTAATGCCTTCCCTTTGTTCAAAGGCAGCATATGCAATTGGCTGGTTTGCAATCATCTGAATTCCAGTCTGTGCCAGGCAGATATATCAAATTTTCCATCAATACTAGTTAAGTGTTGAAGAAGCGAGGAGTTTAAGTAACAGGGGTGAGAGCAGACTTACAGGGTAAAAAGATAAAACAGTACTTGTTACAGCAAGAAATTCATGCTAACAACAGGTCTGGTAAACCAGATGGTTTGGTAGAACTACGGTAAAGACAGGGATATGCACTGGGAGCAGGGAGAGGAGGAGGCTGTATTTTTACTCAAGAGTTGAAACATAAACATAATGAATAACAGGATCCCTCATTACTTCTAACAACATGTTTTATAACTGCAAGAAATGCGTTTATAATGACAGTACTCCAGACCAGTGAGGAACAAGGGCCCTTCACATCAAGCTCTGTATGGATTGCAATCCTCCTTCAGGGATGGCAGTCTGAATTGACACCATGGGCATAACTTGAGGAAAAAGTTGCATGTCAAGTGACTGAAACACATCATGGTGGTAAAGAGCATTTCCTCTTCAGATATTTGAACTTAGGGAGCGGGCAACTCTTGTAGAATGCCAAGTGGAAGGACTTGGCCTAGAAGGAGGTGGAAGACTGTTCGCCTAGAGGAATCACTTGCAGACTTTTTTACAGCGTAAAAGACAAAGAACTTCTTGCTTTTAGCAGAAAAAGGATCAGCTTCGCTCACTTGGCTGAAAGTAACTGCAAAACATGCTGTAATTCAGGCTGCCTTTAAAAGATCAGGTTACAATATTAACCTTTAAAGCTCAGAGTCTTGTAAAATTGGCTCTGTTTTGAGAAGCTATGCAAGAGATGAGTAAAAGATGAAAGGCAGACAGATCTAGTAATTCTCATTAATTGCAGGAAATTTACATATCCTGGAAGGAAACAGCCCAACATAGCCACAGAAATGGGGGAAGAATAAGAAGCAACCAGCTGTCTCTCAGACCTTCTGGACACTCAGACCACCTTCTAAAGTAAAGAATTTCTTTTTCTTTTTTTTTTTTTTTTCTTTTTTCTTTTTTTTTGGGGGGGGGGGGGGAGAGAGAGAGAGAGAGAGAGAGAGAGAAGGGTGGATCACTGACTTGCTAGTCAGCTTTACACACTCCCTAGATTATTCAGGGCTACATAGGCAGAGAATTTTGCATAGATGTTGGCCATATGATACAGTAGTTGCCTTTCTATTCAGACAGGTGTCCAATTTTTGACCTGGATGTCAGCTGTCTAGCACAATCAGTACGTTCCCATTATCATTTACTTCTACATTCACCCTACACTATTAAAGGATCAGAAGAACATACACTCACCTTTCTCGGCTCAGCACTCCTAACGCACACTTACATGGCAGGCTTTTTTTTTTTTTTTTTTTTCCTTCTTCCTGCTCCTTCCTGGCTCACTCTTACAACAGGTTAATGTTCTGGCCTAATCCAGAGAAATACTGGCATTTAACTTCTAAGGGCATATGTAGTACTGCTGGAATTTAAGTAATTTTGCTCCATTTGGTCAGCACTCTTAATACCTTGCAGACTACAGCCTCACTAAGCTAAACACTACATCCCATTAATCATGACACTAAAGTTTTACTAGTCAAGTGATTCACAGGCTTTTTGTTTCTTCTGCATTGAGCTAGAGTATTTAGAAAGTCACAAAGCCTCTCAGCATCTTTCAGCCCTCTCTGTGTTAAAAGCCAGGTATGCCACAGGCATTCAATATCTGCCCTCACGCTGAACACATCTATCAGATACAGCACAGACCATCTGTCCTAGAAAGATGCCATCTTCCAGTGATATTCAGAAAAACTCGTAATTCCAGTTTTGTGGAGAAAAACATGTAGCATAGTATTTTTTCCACTTGTTAACTAAAACCTGGGTTGTTCCATAGTAAGTATACATCTCCCATATTTGTATGTCTTAACCGCCTTGGGGGGGAGGGAGTGTTTCTAATAAGCCTTCACTCATTTTAAGAAAAAAAGTTATGTCGCTTAAAAGGGACATTTAATTCCCTGCATTAAACATAGATATGTTCTTCAAAAAAGTAGGATAGCCTGCAAGAGAAATTTCAACCAAGGATAAACATCTTGCAAGGTAAAATTTCAACCAAGGATAAACATCTTGCAAGGTAACTTTCCTTTTACATTCACCCACTTAGGTTTATGCTTCTCACTCAAGACCAGCCTTAGCTTAAGTAGTATATTGTTCCAGGCGAAGACTCCACAGCAAGTATCTTAATTTAAAGAGGTCACCGTTGCACAAATTTTCTGAATCCCAATATTAACACTCTAATATGCTAATAGTGCACTAACACACTTTAATATGCTACAAATGAAGCCACTAGTCAAGTTTTTTTTTCTTCTGGCCATTGCCATAGGCTTCCCAACAACAGATTCATGTTCACAAAACTGACTTCAGCGGCTCCAGACCTACCCAGCCCCAGCAGTTACCAACTACAGCAAAATGCAGCATGCAAACACCTTCACAGCCTCCAGCTCCTAACAGAGCCAAAGAGGCTGAGGCTCGGAAGTACACTCCTTTCTGCCACCTGCATCTACAGCAGCATTCACCAGAGCTCAGCTGTTACAAGCCCCAAGTTCCTGGCACTGTTTTCCCCCAAAATATATCAATGGTCCATTTCATCTTTTTTTGGTTAGAAGCACACCAAGGCTGTGTACTAAAAATCATAATAATTTCCCATCATTTTAAGATTAGTTGATCAAACTGGGGGGAGGGAGCCTTTCAAGCACAGTCTTAGCTATAGGTCACAAAATTCTTGCTTTTGAAGGACAAAACACGTGCTAACCTAAGGAAATAATAGAAGACAGGTATTACAGTTACTCAACCATTGATCTCAGTATTATTGCTTTCTCAAACTCCTATCCACTCCATGAAAGATTTTGCACAGTTTCTTTAAAACCAGAAGTGTGCCTTTCCTCTCTCACTTCCATCTTTTTTTTCCCCTTAAACTTTCAGACTTTTCTTGTGGGTAATTTTACTAATAACAGTTTAACACTTGGTAGTCAAGTAGCTCAAAACTTATTTTCCCAAGCTCTGCTGGAGCATCCTGTGGAGGAGTTTCACAATATCCTACAGTAAATTCTGACACTTTGAACATCAAAGAAAGAACCTCATAAGTTTACTTAATTCCTTTCTATGAAATATAAGTAGCGAATTACAGAAAGTGAATGAACAGGTCTCAGACAGCAGCTGTTATGATTATTTTACCTAACGTACTTGCACTCTGGATTTTTAAATAGTATTTTCAATCCCTGCTCCTCCTCCCAAAGGAACCAAAAACTCCAGCCAACAAAAAAAAAACTACACTACAGAACCCACTGTACATCCTTACAAGGTAGACAGAATTAGCATCCATCTAGAAAGAGTTGTAGACCTTTCTCAGAGCAGGAAGACCACCAGCACAAGGACCCTCCTCTCTTTCTTTGCAGGCTCCTGTAAACTCAAACAATCCAGTTGTCACTTCAGCTGGCCTTGGTTTAGCACTCATAAATCAAGAACAGTTGTAAGCAATCTAGTCAAATACATCACACAACAGTGATATAATTTATTAAGGAGGTACTTCTTGGAGACCAGCAAAAGAAAAGCAGAGTTTCCCACACCTTTTTATACCCTACCGATGAGGCTCTCAGTTATTTCCCCCCACCCTGCCGAGAATCAGGAAGACCTGCTTCAATCAGTGAGCATGAAAGCAAGACAGCCTGATCGCACAGACCTGGTGACAATTAAATCACCTCAAGTAATTAATTGCTACGTGTCTGTAAGGAGGACAAAGGAAGCAGAATGTGCAAAGTGTTAATTTTGCTAGCAGTAAATTCAGTATCTTAAAAGCTGCGTCAGGTACGGCTGGCCAGTCTTTGCTGGGGACTCTTTCATCTTTTTCTTTAAAGTTGGCGGTGTACCTAAGGAAATGCAAAAACTAAATGGACAGCCCTAGCTCTACCTGCTCTCAGTACACTCGTGCCCGGATTATTTTGCAAGGCATTTCCCTGGGGTTTTTACCCCATACACAAACGTCATGTTTCCTTCTAGCAAAGCAATTACAAGAAATGTTTGTACATCTTTCAGCTCTCCTATGGTCTGTCATGGAACAAGATCCAACTGTTTACTCAAATCGCAGCATTTACCTCCCTTAAAAACAAGCAAGGCTGTTTCTCCAGCCTCTGAGATACACTGATTTTATGCAGGGCAGTATTAGCATCCTCTTAGCATTTAATGTACTGAGTCAGCAACAACTTGGTTAATTAAAGCTGCTGAAAAGTAACAGGCAGATATTTTTAGCAGCATTTTTTTTACAGGTTTGCTTTTGAACAAGTCTCGATCAAAGAGCAGAGAGCATGGGAAAGAGCGCTAGGCTAGCCTGCTCCCGGGAGAGGGCTGCGGAAGGTGAGCTCTCCAACACGTCGGAAAACCTCAGCCCGTGGAAAAAGCTTTCCGTGGCGGCTGCGGGTGGCCGGGCCCTTCCGCGGAGGAGGAAAGCGCGCAGGGGGGCGAAAGCGCGGGGGAAAGGAACGAAGCGCGACCCAACCTTCGTGCGCAGGGTCTGGTGGATGTCTGCCGCCAGCTCCCCTTTCCACCACTGCTCCTCCATCCTTCCTCTTCCCATCCGCACAAAGCTCCGGCAGAGAGACGGGGCCGCTCTGCGGGGAGGGGGGAGGAACCGCACCAGTGACCCGAACCCCTGCGGCTGCTGCCGGCCCCGCGGCGCCGGGCGGGGGGGGCCGGGGGAGCGGCCGCCCCGCACCCCCCCCCCCCCCCCACCGATTTTGTACGTGTAAACAGGGACCTCTATTTACCTTTGAGGCTCTGCAAAGCCTGGGGCCGCCGCAGCCTGGGGCCGCCCGCCCCGTCCCGCCCCGTCGCGGCGGCCCGAGGTGCCGGGGGGCGGGCAGAGCCTCCCGCCGCGCGTTACCCCCGACCCCCCCCCCGGTTAAGGCTCGCCCCGGGCAGAGCGCGAGGGCGGCGGGGGCGAGCGGAAAAGCAGCCGCGACGGCGTGAGCCGATCCCCGGCGAGCGGCGCGGAGCCCTGGGCGCTGCTGACTCCGGTGTGCTTCCCAGGCGGACTGCAAAGCGTAACGCAAGCAAAATTGCCTCTCTGAAATGGTGGAATGTGAGTTTTTTCACCAGTAATAAAGATTAGGGTACTCAGTAACTGTCCCCCGTATTAACAGAAGAGATGAACTTCGATTTCGTTTTGAGGCTCTCGGTACAGGCTGCCTCGCCTTTAGCTGCCAGATGCTCGCGGGCAGAAACGTTGACCCGCGTCCCGCCGCCTGCGAGCTGCTCGGAGCGGGGTTCGGGGGAGCAGCCCGCGCGTCGCGGTGCCAGCGGGCAGCTCTGCCGCGGGGCTGGCGCGCTCGGCGCCTCACGCGCAGCCCGGAGCGCCTTGCTTTCGGGACGGTCGCAGGTCACATCCTTGTCCCGCAGGAGTGCGTGGCGCCAGCCGTGAAGGGAGCCCGACGCGCTGCCGCAGCACCCGCGGATCTGAGGTTTGCCTCTAACCTCGCCGGCGGGAGCTGTACGATGCCAGGCTGCGTCAGGCCTTGCTTCGCGCTCGCGGGCCGCTCCGAGCTCCGTATCCAACGAGCCCGTATCGTTATTCCCAGACCCCAGGGGGCTGTAGTCATAGTCTCCAGGATATTTCAGTAGATTGAACAGAAATGCTTCAACAAGCGTTTACTAGAAATCTACTTCAGCAATCCCAGGAGCTAGAAAATCACCACACAACTTATTTCAGACCAAAATCTGTCTGTTGATCCATTCATCATTAAGAATTTCCATGCAAAAATTTACTCAGGCCTAGTAGTGACTTCCCCATTTAAGGAACTACGCATCGTTTTTAGAATTAGTTTTAGAATTAGCTTTTTTGATTTTTCTCCTGCAAGTTGCCAGTCATTCTGCACAGGAATTAAAAAAGACTCATTAAATGCTTGTTTATTAGTTATTTTCCAAAAGGAAAGGAAAAATAAAACCCAGCATCTTTCAATAAAATAAGTATTTGTGTTGATTTTAGTGTTGATTTTAGGAAAACATTTTTTGCCCCCCCCCCCAAAAAAAAAAATTGTTGTTCCCCAGTTCTTCTGGGGAAGGCACACCCCAGTTGTTTATAGGTTTGTTGGCTAGTTCCCACTATAAAAGAGAATCAATGAAGTTGAGTGGATGCAGCCATTAAGCCTTTAGCTAAAAGCTGCCACATTGTTGAGTAACAACCTGAGCCCGCCCTTATAAGAAACAGAAATAATCCTTTTACAGTTTATACAAAGATGTACATATTTATTGTAGAAAATGAACATTTGTATCATTTCAATAGTTGTCAAATTTATTAGTGTAAAGAATAACATGTAACTTCTTTCAAATCAAGTTTCAGTAACACGACTACAGTATGGATTTTCAGATGTTCTTTATATCTGTATCATCTATTCTTTCAAAGCTCCTATATTTTTTTAATATGAATTACTAAAAAAAAAACTTGAGATTCCATATGAAATAGAAAACTATTCTGTATAATGATTGTTTCAATTCTCCAGACAGAAGTTCTTTTGTTTTGTTTACTTCTCCAGAATATGGCCCATATATGTTTCACTTTTTCCATCTGGAAATGAAACAAGTATGATCTACAGAAAGAGTCTTTCTGCAGATTTAGCTGATCTCAACCTGCATTCATATTTAAAAAAGGAAACCAACACAGAAAAAGCCTGCTGCCCTAATTGAGGTAGTTCTCCTTTCTGTAGCACACCTGTTACTAGTGCTCAGAGTACCAGACTGATTTTATATATATATATATATACACACACACACACACACAATGTCTTTGGTGTCATAAAATATTTACAGTAACAAAACAGACACAGACTCGATAAGAGCATAAGCTTAGCCTTGAACCTTGGAATATTTTGAAGGAGGGAGTGCCAGCAAGGCTAGTTGCATAAAACAAGGACTCCAGTAACTATTCTATTTAGTAGCTGAACAAGTGATACCTAGATACTGTATCAATCCAAGCCTCTGCTATTATAGAAGTTGACTGCAGCTGCAGTATGTATTTGCCATACAAGCAAGATCTTTCAAGTTATCATCAAATTCTGATAAAACAAATAAAGTTTGAGTTAAAATGTAGGCTTATTTCCACATCAGAACTGTATTGATTTAATTTTCAAGTGTTTTTAAAAACAGACTGAGTTAACTCAAAATAAAATCCCATGGGGATTCCAAAAGTAAATAGCTTTGCTCAGAGCTTATATTAATTTAGGGAAGTTTAATGTTAGTCTGTCATCATTAATAAATCATGGTTGGGTAGAAACATGTGCAGTCAGTTAAACTTCATTGGAATAAGCTCATTTCAAAACAATAGAATCATCTACATTGAGAGACTGATTAAAGATTACATCTTTACTCTTAGTGTTACAGTTCTGATACTGGAGTAATAACATTGCTGTTAGGCTTAGCAAAACTATCTGAAAGTAGGACAAAAACCTCAGAGTAACCAGAGGGCGATTCAGGCAACCCGCATCTTACCCATGAATACAACAGGATCAGAGAGGGCAGAGGCTCAGCTAGGGAAGAGAGCAGTGGAAACCCAGCACTCCATGCCAGCAAGGAATGAAGCCTCTTCTGGTTTAGCCTAGGTGAAGAGAGAAAGAAAAGAGAGGGGGAGAAAAAATAGTTTCAATCAAGTCTCAAGCATAACCTGCTGCTGACCAAGCTCCTACCCAAGGAGCTGCATGCAGAAGGCCATTTGGGTCAGTTTTATATGTTCCTGGCTGCCAGAAGTGGAGGGAGCTCCTCCTGCAACCAGTGCGAGGCCAGCTCAACCTGGGAACACTTCACACTTGCACTTCCCCTTCACAGGTGAGCTGCCTGGCTTGCTCACACCCCACATGCCTCTACTTAGCCAGGATACCAAAGCTAGATTGGCTCAGCAATATGTTGAGTGCTAGTTTAAGCCCTTCTGAGTACTTTTGCAGTGCTCCAGGTTCCTGCTGAGGAGACATAAGATGGTTCTCTGACTCTCTATGCCTTGCCCTACTTTCTGCTGCCCTGCTTGCATGGTTCCTCCATTTGCCTTGCACCAGCTTTGTTGTTCATCACATGTTTTCCTGATTACCTCTGAACCCATTTTTTTTCCACTAGGTTAGTTTCCTGTGGTTTTAGAGAGTTAAATTGACTCATGGAGTGATCTGGAGCTAGTACAAAAGAAGCAGTGAGATGGGACACCTGGGAGCAGTAAGAGGTAAGTAGGACCTCTTCCTTATGTTACATTGGAGTGGTCCCTTTTGTGCCCCAAATCCAGGCTGTCACATCCTCTCCCAGCATGAGCACAGGTGGTGCTATGTAACAAGGAGCAGAAGGCAAGCCTAGTGGGGGAAATATTCCTTGAGTTGCATGGAGCCATGCCCCTACTTTGCTGGAGCTGGTTCATGCTGGGTCAGACCTCTGTGCTGCCCTAGAAGAAGGACCCAAGGGAGGGGTGAGAGCAGGGCTGTCCCATTCCCTGGGGAGTTCAAGTGTTCAGAGGAGTGCAGCGTGTTTTTACCTCTTGTTGTCAGAGACAGGGTGTGAGATTTGCTAAAAAGGGGGTAATGTTACAGGATTAGGACTGTGCTCAAGAACTGCAAATTTTAAGCCTGTTTGGCAGGAGCCGCTTTGTTAGCCTCAGCGAGTCCCTGTTGGATGTGCGTCCATGCCAGACTAATAAACCCCTAGCAATGCAAGGGAAGAACAACATTGCAATCATTGTCCTAAGGCTTAAGAAAAATAACACTGTACTGAAAATATTTTATGCAGATTGAGGAGTCTGCATTTAAAAGCTTGAAAATAGTTGCAGCCTGCATTTTCCTCATTTTCCATCAATGCTGAATGGGTTGGGTGGGGATTTTGCTTTGCTTGCTCCTTGCTCTGGGGCCCTATGGGCTGTGGCTCCATGGGCAAGGCACTGGCCATGGGAGGCTTCTGGGTCCTTTTCTTCATAGCAGCTTGCAATATCTGAGGTTTTTGTTTGAGAAATGACACGATGCACAAGACGAGCTCCCATGAACTTTCCCTTCAAACATACTGTCTTTTCATTCCCACTTCTTCTCTGGTCTAAGCACAGTGTATTTCTCCTCTCAGCTGGTGGTTTCTGTGGAAACCAGGAACTCTGTGAATGAATCCTTCCTTATAGAAGTCTTTCATTTCTTGACCTATCAAGCACCCATGGGGCCTCCCCCCAATGTATTAGTTGAAAAATGCAATGGTGAATGATAGGGAAATTATTAGATTTGTAACGGTAGCAGAAAGGGGATGTGGTGGGGGGGAACTTTCCTTGTTATTTTTTCCCATCCAGTAAGATGTCACGTGCTATAAGCTGAGGGGCAGGCATGGGTACGCTGAGGTCCGTAGCGCTGCTGGAGGGCTCTGCCGTGGGCTCCTGTGACCTGACAACTGTAAACCGTGGAGGCGAGGCACGGGAAGGGCTGGCGGCACAGGGCAGCGCCGTCCGGCTGCGATGAGCTGGCTTGTTCCGAGTGTGGAAGTAACTCGGGGTGGTGGGAAGGGAAGGCTCGTGGGACCGCCGCTGTCGGGCAGCGGGGCCGTGCGGAGCTGTGGCAGCCCTGTGGCCCCCAGCTCTGCGCGAAGTTGTGGCAGCCCTGTGACAGTGGGCATCGTTAGGGATGTGATGTTAATTAGCAAGGAAGTTGACTGAGCAGCATGCGGTGCCTTGACAAAACCCGGAAGAACAAAAGAACCGATTTTTCTTTTCTTGGTGCTAAATGTCAAGCGTTAACAGACATAACTAAAGATGCGCTGTGGAACCCGCGGCGTCGAGGAAACGCTCCCTCCGGCACCTCCTGCGAAACGTGGGTCCTCCCCCGCGTAGCCTCCCTGCAGAGGAGAGGCGATAGAGGTTTGAAGGTACGGCTCTCGGCAGCCTGGCCGGCGGGCTGCTCTGCTCTGCACCTCCCTTCCAGCTGGGACATCGCACCGTTACTTTCCACGTAGCCAGCACTTGTTGAATCCAGGACAAATGTTATTTTTCCACTGGAAAGATTTTTTTTTTCCTCCATGTTTGTTCCATTTGTTGTTAGGGTTGAACTGTGTGTAGCAGATGTACAAAAATAAACCTCAAGGTGCTTTAACGAAGAGCCCTGAGGGTGGGTGGGGGCTTGGGGAGGCTGCCTTAGAGGTGGTGAGCCACAGCCACGTGGTGGTCTGTAACGAAGCACAAGAGGAATCGCCTGAGCCTTGTTTCTGGGATAGAAAGATCCTTAGCAAAGCTAAGCAAAAGCTGAACAAATAACAAATATGGGTGCATCCGGCTTTCCTTGCATCCCTGTTGCTAGCGTGTTAACGCGCAGGAGGGATCTCATGCCAGGTCTCAGAGCAAAAGGCCGCAGAGGGCACATCTGACACTCGTGGCTGGGGCCAAGGCAAGTGCACCGAGGGTGGAAGCAATGCTTGCTCCGGATAGTGTGGTGGCGAAAGCCAGAGCCTGGAGGACTCACAGTCTGATTTGGTGTTCTTCCAGAAACGCCGTGTTCCTGGAATGAGGAGATTTCATGGAAATCTTTCTTCAGTTTTAAAAATTAGCCTGCTTGGCTACAGGGGAAAAGTGAGCACAAAATAAAGGCAGCCTGAAGACACGCGAGCAAGCCAGAATGTGTAATTCTCCTAGGTCTGAGCCAGTCAGGCTTTGGGGCGTGGGGAAGGGATTTTTCTTGTGCTTTATTTATTTATTTATCTTGAGCGTGGCTCTTAATGTTTTAATGTTTGGCCCTGCAGTGACCTGGGTGTACTTCCTAACTTGCCCACTGCCTTTTTTTCTCCCTCTTTTCCATGACAAGGAAGAAGGAAGCCCACAATTTGTTAAAATGATTCTTGTTACAGGATCATGCTTTGTTCAGCAAGCAAATTACCTTGTTTGTTCCTAAGGCAGCATTAGAGGAAATTCATATTTTCAGAGGAACACATGCCAAAGCAACCCGCATGTATCGCTTCAGACATTCGTGCCTCGTTCGGGGAAATGCTTACCTGATGCACAGTGTCTTTAGGTGACTTAGTCCAATGGGAGGTTTAATCCTCTGTGAAGAAACTGTCCCTCTCCCTTTTGCTGGCTCCATTCTGTTGGCTTCTGAGTTTTCATTTCTTTCTGGTAACTGAGTTGCTGACTGGCAGCAGATGCTTGGGCTGGGGCTTGACTCGAGCTGCGTGCCGTGCCGTAGGGCTGCCAGCACAGCGAGCTGGTGCCGTGCCTGGAGCCGTTGCTGAGGACTGACACTAGCATGTGGGAGCAGTGCTCCCTGCGCTGCTCCTCGAGGGAGGACTCCACAGTCCCAAGCTGCAAGGAAACCCTATAGTACTAAGCACTTTCAGGGTTCAACATTACTGATGATTTGTGTTTTGATATTCCAGACTTAAAAACTAATTTTCAGATTTCCCATTTCACTAGACCAGAAAAGATGCTTTGCCAGACAGGTAACTTCCCACTGCTTCTCATTCCAGGAATCCAGCTCGAGTCCTTTGGTGATGATCGACCCGTGGAGGGAACACTCGCTTCTGGGGCCCCTTCGTTGGGTAACAGGAGGGCTGTAAAGTTCATGGTGCAACTGAGATGACCAAACTGCTCACAGCTGCTTCCCCTCAGCCCTTCGCTTCTCACTGTTATTCCTAGTAGGGCGCTCTGGCCTCTCCCAGCTCTAGTACCTGCTTTGGTCTGAGTGGATTCAGCTCACAAGATTAGCAGAAAACTAACCTAAGCCCAAATCAAAAAGTAGAATTGATTTCTTTTTTTTGGGGGGGGGGGAAGGGGGATAGGTAATGAATTGAATGGAGAAGAAGGGTCTGGGGCTTGAAGTGGTGGTGGTGCACCCACCACCTGCTGGGTGGTGTTGCAGGGAGGCAATCCTGCCCATTTCCCTATACCTCCTGCCACCTCCTTGGGGCTGCCCCTCTCTTTGCTCTGCTTGGGGGAGCAAAGTGGTTTTGTCCCAGGTGTGCTCATGGCTGTCACAACGTGGTGGGAGTGCGCACCTGGGAGTCAAGAAAGGTGATGGCCTGAACTGCTGCTCTCCCTGGGAAGCTGCTTGTGAAATGCAACCCAGGACAACTCAAATAAAAGAGGCTTGGGAAGTGAAAGAGATTATCTGAGCTGCCACTGTCAAGGAAAGGACACCTCCCCTTTAGGTCAGCAGCTTCATTACAACAAACAGCTCGTGTTTTTCCACCTTGCAAATATTCTTGCACAGAAAATTCTGTGCACTCTCCTTGCTGGGCTGGAAGGAAACGATCCTGTTCTACTGGCCCTACCAAATCCACCATTAAAACCAACAATGTCTGGAAAATGAAAGAGTTTCGAAATACCTTCTGGGAAAATACTTTATAAATGGCAAGACCATTCCAGTAGTATGTTAGTTCAGCTTTATTTTATAAAATGTGTTTGAAATGATTTTTGCAGGTTACAACACAATTACTATAGTTCACATAAATCATGCAAATATTTTGACTTGTAAAAGTAAGATTTAAAAAATGTCCTTGATAGTTCGTAAGGAATCTCCCTTCAATGCCTAAATATGAGGCTTAGAGGAACTGAAGCTTCATGTGAGTTTTCATATGGAGATAAGAAATGGTTGTGGAATTGACTGTGGAAACCAAGATGACACATCTGACAGCAAGGAAGAGGGGCTCCTCCCTTCCGGCTACTGAGACAGAGACCTCTGTATCATAGCATGTGTTTGGGCATCCTGGAGCAGCACAGCCAGATTTGGCAGCATTATAGCAGGAGAATTTCCTTTGATACAGTAATAATGAACCATTTTGCACTGTGCCCACTGTTTTAGCTGATATAGAGGGGAAAAAAGTACTCAGTACCTCAGCTTTTGACTTTTCTGTTTTTTTTTTTTCATGTAATAGTGCTGATTTTTGGAGCATTTGTAATATATGATATGGGGGCAGGGGAAGAGCCTATCATAAGCAAGATAGGGTCTATTTGTAGTATTAAGTCCTTAAAGAGCATCTCAACAGCACCACAAGTATCTCCTTACAGCAAAAACTGGCAGAGATGAAGGGAAAGGGGAACTAAGAAACATTCTCCTGGAGTAAAGGCTCATGCTCTCAAATGAGTCTTATGAAGTGTTCACAGTCTGATCTGGATCTGAGTCCTGCAGGTATTTGGCTTCCACAGTCCAGGCCATGCTCTGATCACAGCTTTAGCGGTGCCTATCTGAAAGCAAATGCAAGACTGCAGGGCAATCAAGCAATGGTCATTGTATATTGAGGATAAAATCTGAGAAATGCCAGTAGTACTCAATGGAACAGTTCACATCCTACAGATTTTACCTTTAACTTTTTTAAAAAATGAGATCATTCCTTTGTGTCATTTCTCCTTTAGATCTGACACCTTTGCTTATTAGTACTGCTTTGATAGGGCTGAGAATTATGGTTACTTTTGTAATGTTAGCTGACAATTTCCTGACTTCTAAGCTGCTAGGGAAGTTTAACTTTGTGTTAATAAGGATTGTTATTATTGGAGAGGGAGGGGAACTGATATAGTCTGCAATGTCAATACCCCTTCCAAATAGGCTTTCAGAAAATGAGTTTTTGTCTGCATGCTTTATAATAATAAAATAATCAAAACATTCTGCACTACTGTTAAAGTTGCATGTCCATAGCACTGTTGAATGGCCACGGAAAACCATTACAGGCATCTTGGAGATTTGGAGACTCATAAGGCTACTTTAAACTGCATCCTATTGATCCTAGCACCCGTGGAATATTTGATGACATCAAGTAAACATCCAAATAGCCCATACAGGCTGTTAGCTCCAAGAATGTGGAATCATGTGACAATCTCATGCATGTCCATGTACAGGCTATACTTTGGTGCAATAAGCTTTCATACACATTTCCTCCTTTTCCCCCACAGGATAGTCTCTCATCCTATATTTCATTGAGATAATCTTGATCGGGGTATATCAGGAAGCCAGTAAATAAGCTGTCTGTCCAGTAAGGATCATAAAAGAGTCCATTTTGTTCTGAGTAAAATATCTGCAGCCATACTTCATCCTCCTTCTTCAGAGAAAGAATAGTTGATCCCGAGGCGACATCATGGTTACCAGTGTTTGCATCAAAAGTCTTGATTCGGTACTGCCCGTTATGGACTAAGCCAATGGCCAGATGTTTGTTGGCCAAAGTGATATCGTAAGTGAAGTAATAAATACCTGGAATGCTGCATATAAATTTTCCACTGGAAGCATTGTAATGTCCTCCCTCATTCATCAGGATCCTGTCAAATTTGATGGGTAGCCTTTCCCTTGGGTAACTTTTTGAGACAGCCACAGAGAAGGCGGATTTGGCTGCTCTGGCGTTGCAGGTGCAGGGTCCTGGCATCCCCGTCTCACCCTTGTTCCCTTTGGGCCCTTTCTTTCCTGGTGCTCCATTTTTTCCAGGATTACCCTTTAAACCCTTTGGACCTCGTGGACCTGCCTTGCCAACAGCTCCTGCTTTCCCCTTCTGTCCTGGCTTGCCTGGGTTTCCTGTTCTGCCTTGTGGGCCTAGAAGACAAAGGATACTGTAATTTTTTTTCCAGAGAAAGACATAATACAGTGAGTGGAAGGTTGTATCGTAGTAGTTTATTTTCATGTGTGAGGAAAACATCTCTGGTGAGAAGCCTATGAAATACTGCCTGAGGCCGGAAGTATGTCAGAACTGGCTGACTATGTTGCATAAGAGGAGGTATTATAACGAAGGGGGTCTGGAGCAGGATAGCCTACCCCTTCTAAGGACTGAGAGGCTGCTTCAATTATTTGACTGGGTTAAGAAAGGAGTAAGTAGTTGTGAAGTTAGCTAGGAGCAGGCTCTGAACCTCTGGGTTTTGTAGGAATGGGATGGGTTTGAAAAGCTTTTGGAAACTGTAGTCTGGAGCAGACAGGGTTTTTAATCTCCTGTCCAATTTTTACATTTAACATAATTATCTATTATAATCTGTTGTAAAAGAAGATTCCAGGTATGGTAAAAGGCCCTTCCTAGCTGGGAGATGTGAACTGGGACACGTTCATTGCAAAGATGGCCTGGAGATGGGAAGCAAGTTGGGTATTGTCCCAGTTATGCTGAAACTGCTGATTAACATCAGTTGTGGTAGAGTTTGATACAAATGAAATTGATGAGGACTTTTATCCTGCTTCTCAACCTACTGCAGCAAGACTAGATTGAAATGCAGCTGTGGGTGGAAACCTGTTCTCCAGATTCCCTTTTGAAGGGTGAAACATGAGAAGATGCAGCATTTGCATGCTGGTATTATGCTGAACCAGGAGTGCACTCTAGTGTGGCAATGGGAAATCACTGCTTTGTTTTTGTTTTGTTTTTTATTGTAATTGATTCTGATGCTTAGAATAAGCATTTATCTAAATGAGAGAGCCCCACCTCAGTATTAGGAAAATGGTGTGGGGTGGATATGTTGATGTATCTTTTTAGATTGATCATCATCAGCGAAGTGCTTGTTACCCTGTTAGAGCACTCTAGAAAGTCCCCATTTCCCTTGCATCAGCGGGAGGGTGGCCGCAACTCAGGCACACCCCCACGACCCGTGTCCCTGCAAACAGGGCGGTGCAGCCAGAGGCACCTAGACGGTTGTGCAGAGGGATGGAGTTGGTCACCACTGCTTCAGGGTGATCAGGTGGCTCCTAGCCAAGAGACTCTTGGGCCTCCAAGAGGGCTGCGAGTGCTCACCAAAATGCCATTGCTGCTTTGGGACTATTGAGTACTTCTCTCTCTCTCTCTCTCTCTCTCTCTTTTTTTTTTTTTTTTTTTTTTTTTTTTCCCCCCCTTTATTTTTCCTGACTTTATTTCCCTGGAGGCCATGAATGGGAGACCAGTATATGCCAAAATAGGGAAAATCTCACTATGAAGAGGGAAAGGACAATAACAAAATCTAGACAATAGACTCCATTAAGGCTCCATCCGCAAATAATATTTTTTAGCATTTTTTGGCACAGCAACTGGAATGAAATTTGAAATATTTTCCTCTCAGTTACTACTTTAATTTAATTAGACTTTCAAGAATTTGACTCTATGCAAACCTAAAAGGTCCCATCCACTGTTCTGGCTGGCAGTGGATGAGCTAAATGGAGGTATCCAGATGCAATGGGTGAGTCTGAAACCCACTAGCAGGAGCTGATGAGTGGGAGATGTTGGACAGGGGAGAGCAGGACACTTGTCTATCCTGGGACTCAGACTTGGAATGATGGCTTACATGTAGGCTTCGTGTTAACTGAACTGTCACACTATTGCTTTTATATTTTACCCATGTGTTCCTCCAAGAAGCACTTTCCTCTTACCTTCATCACCATGCTCTCCCTTGTCCCCATCCTTGCCGTCTTTGCCGTCTTTGCCAGGGAAGCCCATTCTGCCGACTGTCCCTGGAGAGCCAGGGGCTCCGGGAGGACCAGGGGGGCCGGGGGGGCCTGGCACGCTGCATGCCAGCTGCTGGGGGCCTTCCTGCAGCCCTCCCTTGACAAAGCCGCTGAGGATGTGGTTTGCCACACAGGGCACAGTCCAGAGGAGAAGGACAGCAGAGATCATGGTGCAGCCTATTAAAACAAGATGGGAGCTTCAATGATACATACAGTGGCTGGCATGCACGTGCACAGCCATAGCCAGCATGCACGTGCGCAGCAGTATTCAGTATTCCCTCTGCTGTGGACTGAATGCTGCAGATTTTTATGAGAATGGGAACTAATAGGCCTGTTTTGGGGGCACGATAGGGGAACTGTTTTGGCGTGAATTAAATCAAGGAATTTAGCTCACAGTTTTCCAGGTCTGAACAATATTTCTCTTCTATGAACACTTTTCCCCTTAACAAATATCTGTGGCCATCCCTTCTTCTTTTTTTTTTTTTTGTTTTTGTTTGTTTGTTTTTCCCCTCCTTTTTCTCACAGAATGGCACCTGGCAGCTCCTTCTCTTATCCAGAGTCAGTCTGTCTGTGGCTATTTGGTCTCCTAACCAGCAATGAGGGATGAGGATACACAAAGAGGTCTATCAGATCGTTCTTCTCGTCCTCTCCTGTGATTGCCTTCTCACGCTTGCTACTGATCTCCTTGTCCTTTCCTCTCCCTCACCCCCACCTTTCCCTGTAAAAGAAGAACAGTCAGCAGGGGTGACAGAGGGATGTTAGTCTGGCTGCTGCAGACTAGCTGAGCCCTAGCCTGCACTGCCATCATCTTTAAAAATAGCCTGATGTAAAGACAAGGAGACAGAAGTCTGAAGGTCCCCAGGCAGGGCAGTGGATGAAGCACCACTGGGGGTGTCTGAGGCAGAAGAACTGTGGGGGGAGCAAGGAGAAAGGGTTTTGGTGTAAACTTCCCCATTAATGCCTGTGTGGCTACTGGATCACTGGGATTTCTTGCAGAATCCAAGCACAAAACCAGCTGGTTAATACAGGGCTGAAATTAAGAAGTGGGCTTTGGGAGGCTTTATGCCAAGTTCCCAGTTGAGCCATCCCTAATGTATTTTGCCTGAGTACAAATTCAGGCTGGTGGCTAGGTGAGGATATCTGTCTGGCCTTCCTGTTCCCTATCACAGCTCCATCACAGCGCAGCTGCAGGCTGTTCCACAGCTGAATCGTCTGCAAACTCTCTTGCTCCATGTCTAGACTGCAGTGTCTCCTTGCATGGAGATCACAACCATCCTTGGGTACTCTCCTTCCCTCCCTTATCCCCACCACCCTGCCCTGAATCCTCCAGCCTGCCTTACCTCCCTCTCACCATGCTGACCTGCCTTTCTCTCCTGTGGTGGTGGCTGAGCCTTCACGTTTTCTTACTAATGCTCAACCTGGAAACATAGATAACTGATAAAACCCTGAGTTGTTGTATGTCTCTTACCTTTGTAAAGTAAGCCATTGCTTTAAGTGTATGCAATAGTGATAAACAGCATTTACCAACAATTTTCTGGGAGCATCCCAGGCTCTGTCTCCTTTCCCAGAGGGAATCTCAACTTCCTGGGCTTGTCTGACTGCACTGTGCAGGGAGGCAGTGCCCTGGTAGGATTTCATTTCTGGTATACGGCTATTCCCACATAACTGCTAATGAAACAGAGCAGTTACTGTACAGTAAAATCTCCCTTTGGATGTCTGTGCATGGGGCTGTTCGCGAATAGTTAGATTGCACATGCAAGTGATGAGTAACTTCTCTTCATGATATCTTGAAATAGTGCTTAGATGCATCAGCAGCTTAGAGAAGATGCTCAGACTCAGAATGATTCACAGCTAATTCACAAGAGGTCATCTCTGTGCACAATCCACCTGAGTATCTGAATGTTAGAAGAGCTTAAAGAAGAATTTGGGCTCTTCATGTGCTGAAGGGTATAATAACAAAATTTCCCCTACAGTGGCAATTTTTGACTATCCATGGGCTAACGGTGCTGCTGCTATAACCGTCCTCCAAACTCAAGGCCTCCTCATGTGTAAGCTGGTGCCTGAACTGAAGATTTTCTTCTTCCCCTTGCTGTTAGGTTGGGAGCTGTTGTGATCACAAGCTCCCCAGCAGTGATGGCACCAGCTCCTGCAGCCAATGGTCTTTAAATAGAATCAAACTCTCTTGTTTTGGATACTAACCACAGACTGAGGGAAGACACTAATGTACTATTTTCTGGTTGTATGACTATGGAAACAAGCTGGTAAGGGGAGGGAAATGGATCCCTTGGCCTTAATTTCTTTCTTTCAGCTTCTGTATCTGCAGTAGCCTTGGAGAAATGCAATACAAAGCGTAAAACTGCCCTATACAAATTTGTAGATGTTTTCTTGTTAGCTCCATAGCTCATTGATTAGGAGAGATGAAGTTAAAGCCAAAGAAATTGAGAGGTTTTGTTTGTTTCTTTTTAAGGATTTAGTCCTGTATCACCTTGATACAACTCCTATCCATGAGAGTAAGAGGAGCGCACTCTTAATTCATGCAAAAGACTAGTGTGAAATATCTCTTTCCCACATTGGAGCCACCCCTGGCTGTAGGGAGTCAAATATTTTGCAATGATCATCTGCCTGCTTGGACTTTGTTGTCATATCCTCAAATCCTATAATTAAATACTGTAAATGCAAAATACAAACAGAGATGAAAAAGTAAGCAAACTGCCTTTCAGATATTTCTTCATGCCTTAGTGCTCAAACAATTTTGGAGTAGTTTAATACCAATGTAATAGAAACATGAGCTGCAATATCCCAGACCTTTTAATCTGTCATAGATCTTTTGTTCGGACAAGGTCCTGCTTGATATTAAGTTAAATAACGGGAGGTTTTGGCAACTCTGCAGTAGTGTTATTCTTAGTTCTTGTACTGGAAATGAGACATTCAAATTATTTTATAAATTCCATGTTGAAGTTATCTCTGTCATTCTTATATTGGCTCCTGAAGGGGATGGAAATGCATGTTATGAACTCCAAATCCAATAGAACAATATGCTACATATTAATGTGGAGTTGGGAGCCCCCCAGGTCTGCAGTCTGTATAATTAGGAACATGCAGAAAAGTCGGAAATGCAAAACAGATCTCTGGACTGGATTTGGCTGCTAAGCCATTTTGTTCTTCTGGTCTTTTTTGTTTTTCTTGTACTTAAGTTTATTTGCTGCTGGTGAAAGGTGTCACTTTAATGGTCTTATGAGACTGAAACCACAAACCAGTTGTAGCTAGGACAGCTGAATAAAGACTACTCAGTGCACAGAAATGGAAAAAAAATGCTAGAATGCCTAAGGAATGGATAGAGAATAGTTATTAACATTTCTTAAGCCTCTTTTAGTAATTCATCTCAAATGGGACAGAAGAGAAGTGAAAGCTGTTTGGAAGAGGGTGACACTAATAAGAAGTGGCAGGAAAAAGAATTCATTGTGGAGCAAAACTTGAAAAGAAGGTGAGACTGTTCATTTGGAGAAGAAATGACCAAGGGGGAGCACAAGGCAGAGAAGGTGATTTCTTCTCTTAATATTTCTTAGCTTAAGTACTTCTATTTACCTCCAAACAACAGCATCAGTTGACATGAAGGCACAGAAAGTGTCAAACAAAATATCCTGAGCTTTGACAACTCATTAGCGCTGGAGGCCCCTGAGGCTGTGGTTAGTAGTACTGGATACTGGAATGGACAATAGCACCCCATTCGCCTTTTTAAATGAACAAGACTTTTGGAAGTGATAATGCTCCTCAGGTTTCAAGATGTGAGCCAGCCTCTGTCAGAAGGGATTTGAGCAGAAGTTTTTCTTGGGAGTAAAACAGCCCATAACTCACTGCTCACTCTGGGGTTTATTGCACCTACATCTGAACTGGTGCTGGCTCTCTTTGGGGAGAGAATACTGGAGTACATGGAGCACTTGTCTGATGTGGTTCTCAAATCAGTGTTAATTAGAAGGCTCTACTAGAACATTTCATGCCACATCATAGTAATGCATGTGGGATGAAAAGCACAGTCACATTTATGAGAGAATCTATAAATAACCTTTTAAAGAAATCTCTTTAAGAGAAAACAAGCCTCATGCTGTTCCACCTTTAAAAGAAAAAATGCTCCTCAATGTGGAACATATGATGAGCTACAAAAAAACAATTGGAAACGGATCAACATCTGCCCTCTCCCAAGTATAGGCGGTGGACCTGGCAGTGAAGGTCATGCAGTGTGCTTTCATTTGAGTTCTTAGGTTTCTAATGACACTTCAGTTGAAACGTCTTTTGTAATTGGGTTTTGGAGACATTTCACACGTGACAATTCCTGTTCCGTGAGAGTGTGTTCAGTGGATTATAAGAGGTAACTGATGATGGCAGACTGCTCAGGGAAGGGAAGAGTCCTGCTCTCCTAAATGAGCATAGGGGGACCCAGGTGACGGCTGTAGTTTGTGTGTACTACTGAAGTGCACGTATTCAGCTCCTCAGCACCCAGAGGCAAGTATGCTGCTATCAATGCACTGATTTTAAGATGGGAGAAGAAGGTACACCAGTTTGACTTAAAAAGGCTATCTTATGTCTCAAAAGCCTAGTCATGGCAGGCCAGGCTTCAGCCAGAGCTAGTCTAGTAAACCATGCTAATTTTGTCCAGGCCACATCCCCAGAAGAGCCTGTAGCAGTGCTGGTGCAGGCTATGCTAAGCGACTTGCTTGAAGTTTTTGAGCATGCTGATGGGAGAGCTTGGGTCAGAACAGAGGTGCTCCTGCCCTACACATGTGGAGTGCATCTCCCTCAGCTACTGCACAACTGTATGCACAAGATCTCATTCATGCAGAAAGTGCTTTTACTCCCAACAGCTAAAAATATCCTATCCATCCATTGATTCTCTCTGAAATGATGTCTTTTGAAATATTTATAAGTAATGGTGTTTTTTATGCTGCTCACTCAGAAAGGAAAAAAAAAAAAAAAAGGAAGGGAAAATCTCCACAAGATTCCCAATGACACAAGCCTGTTGTGCCTTCAGCACAGCCCTTGGGAGTCTCTTTACACTGTGGCTCATGCAGCTTGATGCATCTCTTGGTGGACAGATGATGGTCAAAGGCTACAGCACTAACTCTAGAGTTTGAGTCTTTAAAGTCCCATTTGGCTCCCAGATGCTTGTCAGAGCTTCAATTTACAACCCTATGTTCTCATCAGATCTGCATCATACCTCTGCCAGCCTCTGGCATCCAAGAGAAGGAGAGAGGCTCTAAAATGTGCTGTAAATATCTGTGCCTGAGGTGAAATGATGAAGTGCAGAAAGGCAGAGTGTGAGATGTCCAGCAGCTAGGTTTTAGATACAGTGATTCCCTGGGTCCTTCAGCTGAACCCATGGGAATTGCTGATGAGTGGTCCAGGGCATCTTCTGGGGTCTGTGCAGTCTGGAAAACAGTGTAGTGGATTCACATGGGGTAAGTTAGGGAAATCTTTGTCAGGAAGCAAACTAGAAAGGAGATGATTCTGCCAAAAAATCATCCCTTCTGGACAGAGCATCTCTGATTTGCAAGTATGTTACAAACATGAGTGTTTACTGGATTCTCTCTTCCTAATGAACTTCCTAATGAGTTTAGGAGCTTTTGTTATAGCTACATAATGAAATGTAATGAATGCTTTTGAAAATGAATATATTCTCTGACTCTGTTCCAGTGCTCCTATTGCCTTTATGTGGCAACCCCCTTCTGATTTAGAGCGTTTTATTTTCTTCCTTATTGCTTTATTGGGTCCTGTGCTTCCTGATGGATCTCTGAAGCCCTCCACAGAATGTGCTGTTTGCTCTGGCTCTCCCAGCCACAGGAGGTCTGGGAGAGGGAAATAGGGTTGTAGCTTTCTTTAGGATATAGAAATGATGGGAATGGGTGGACTGTCTGTCTCTGTCCCAATTGCCATAATAAATTGTTTTCAGTCAGTCATTTGTGTATTCAGTGGGATTTGAACCCAGCTTGTCTGTGCTGAAACCCTAGTATCCCATGAGCTTCCTTGCTACGTGAGGCACCACAGGACAGGACTGCAGATCCATGCTGTCTTACGAGAGCTGAAGTGCATCGTTCTGACACCTGGCATCCACAATCCCTAGTAGCTGCATTCCCATGGGGCTCCTTGCAACCACCACTCCCGACCAGCTGGTTGCTTCTGGCAGAGGCAGCTGGCAGGGCTTGGGACAGGCTTGTCTCTGCCAGATACTCTTCTTGGACAAGCTCTTCAGGGAATGCAGCTCTTGCCATGCTCCCCCTGTAGCTTTAGCTGCCGCAAAATACCTGCTTGAATAGCCTGCCTTCTGCTTGGCTCCTACAAGCTCCTGCGCTAGCCTCCTCTGTCCTGGTAACTTCCTGCATTTATTGTACAGTTAAAAGTTGGATCTATCTATCTATCTATCTATCTATATACATATAAAAGAATATCTGGAAGAAAAGATTTGCCCATAAATGAGCCCTAGGCAAGCAGGATCAATTATTTTTCCTGCTGCTCATGGAGCAGCCGGGCTGTAATGAAATCAGAGGGAAAAATCCAAAAAAATGGTGGTTGCCAAACATGATGCTTGGTTGGCAGTGCACACTGAGACTGAACGGTGTGTTTCAGCCTGTGCAGCGTGGTGGTGTGCGCTGTGTGCAGAGAGGAAATGCAGGCGGGGGAAGGAGAGAAGCTGGGTGTGTTGAGGGGAATGGCTGCACACAGAGGAAATAAGAGCAGGATGGTCTGTATAACCTGCACACAAACAGCAAGATGTGACCCAGACAGTGAACAAACTAGTATGGCTTTCTACTCTATTTCCCTCAAGTATGTGAGGCTTTATTAAACAAAACAACTGTCTTCATGCTTCAGAATTTTACAGAGTAGCTCAAGGAGTCTTGGTTAATCCTCAAAATAAACAGTTTCCCTGTGAGTGTGATTCTGACCTTGGGTGATTGTTTTCAGTGTCTCTGGAGCGGAATCAGCAAGGCAGTGTTGGGCATGCCGACCCGAACAGCGGCTTAGACAAAATAAGCAGCAGCAGCACGGTGTCAGCAGCAGCACGGCTAAAATGGATGCATTTAATTTTTGATATAATCCTGTGAAGTAGTTATACAAGATATCAATTTGCTCTGTTACTTGTTATTGCACAAAAGACTGTCAAAAGAGATCAAGGAGACTGATACGTCTTCTGTGCCTGACGTGGCATCACCTGCTCAGCTTTAAGCAGCCAGGGTTGCCTGTGGCAAACCTCTCCCAGATCCATGAATAAAACCGTGTTACGAAAGTTAGCAGTTAGTACCAGAATGAGGGGGGAGGCTGCAATTTGAATGGTACGAGCTGGCTGCTCTCAGCAAAAGCCTGTGAGGACTGTTTCCTTACTGGGTTATTTAACTTGAGACTGGATTCCTCTGCATGCATTGGAAACCTGAGTGCTCAGTGATTTAGACCTTATTTGGTAAGTTTTTTCAAAGTTAAGGTTAAGAGAGGGGAGAGAAGGAAGGGAAAAAAAAGGAAAAGGGAATGTACTCACCAAGGCAAAACTCTTCAGTGAGATCTTGATGTGCACTGGAAACCAACAGAATTTTAAGCAGATGTTTTTGCTGCAAATCACTGTCATGCAGCAGAGTGCGACCCTTTGGTCCTGCCGCAACAGCTTCCTTCTGAGGGGGGCATGCAGTTTTGACTTCTTCTATCTTTTTTATTTATGTTTTGCTCCTTTTCGCGTGTGTTCCTAGCTTCCTGCAGCCGCTCCAAGCTTTGGCTCAACTTTGCCAAAGGCATATTTTTATTATTGTGTAATGGGTCTGAGCCTCTTCCTCTGTCACGTGGCAGGGAAAGAAATTTTTACACACATATGGCTAGAAAACTGTTGATGCTTGGGGAGCTTTTTCCTTTCTCTCTCTTCCTTTGTGGTCTGGTGTGAAACACTCAGTTTTCCTGGATTGTTTCTGACGGGCTCAGGCTTTGTGCGATGTAGTTGCTGCTTGTACAAACAGAGTTTGTACAGGGATGGGTGACACAGATAAATCTAGGGAATAATATTGACGCTTGATCAGTAAAAAATTAGCAAGGGAAGCAAGTATTAACCTAAGGATAGAAACTCAACTTCCACTTCCAAAACAATTTTAGACAAACGAGTAAAAGAAGATTGTCACAAGACTTGAAGTAAAATGAGATGCTCCACTACTGTTGCTGCTCATGGACATCATCATAAAGCAAATAACTTTGCAAATGGGAATTTCAAAAGGAGACCGTGCATGCATCACAGTGCTCCTTGAGGTGAAGGCATGGGGCGAAACACGGGCACTTTGACATAGAGATGATGGGGCAGAAGCGTTCCTGTCTTTGGAATGGGCTGGGGCTTTGCTTTTAAGCTTGCAAAGTAATTACAAGGAAAGGAAAATATAGCAGTTGTTTAAGATAAGGCAGGAACACTAGAAGCAGGGATTGAATGGGAATTCAGCAGTCCTGGGGTGGACAGTTAGCTGTATTGACACAGAAGTGGTGAATCCCGGGAAATCCCTGCCCCTTCTCATTTCTCCTCTGTCCGAGTCACGGTGTTATAATTCTCAGGAATGTTACGTCCTGGCTTATACCAATCCATTAAACCCAGAATTGGCGAATGCCTCGCAGCTCTCGGAGCACACAGCCAGGGACAGCGCTTCCTCCACGCGCTCTCCGTCCCAGGGTGCGGGGCAGCAAGGCGAGCGCGGGCTGGAGCCTGTCCCGGCCCCGTCGCCGCTGCCCGCCCGGCTGCTCCCTCCGCGCTCGCTGCCGCCTGCGCTCGCTCTCTGAGGGTGCGGAGGGGAGAGGTCTCTGTCCGCGTCATGCCACGGCCCCCGTTCGGAGGAGGCCCCCCAGCCCCGGGCTGGTGGCGCTGGAAGTTACGGGAGGTGTTACCTGCCGGACAGAGCCGTGCGCGTCCGCTCCCGTGCCGGGCCAGATGCTGCGGCACGAGCTGGCCTTGATCCATCCTCATTCAGGATGGATGAAAACAGCATTTTGGGACAGAGTGGGAATGGCTTTGGTAAAATCTGTGGGGACTCTTAAGTGAATCACCCTAATATTTTGTTTAATTCCCCGATTCTTGTTTGCCAAAGGAAGAAAATAGATCCTCCAGCTCTGTGTAGAGGCTGGTTTTGCCATCGCCAAGCTGGCAGAAGTGTTGCTGCTGCAATGATTTACTAGCGTTGGTAAATCTCCCAGAGCGCCTCCTCCAAATCGAGTCCCCACCACCCTGGGCGATGCACGCAGTGAAAAAGTGTGTGTACGTATGTGTGTGTGTATATATATACATACATATATATATATAAAATTAGCTTTGTAAGCTGTAATCAAGTGAACAGGCCTGAGAGGGGTCACTGTGTTTTGCAGATGAGGCACAGGGCTATTTCTGCTGCTGATTGGAGGTCTCAGGAAGCAAATTCGGACCTGGGTTGTCCTGGGTTTTCCGGCAGACAGCACCTAGTGTAGGAAGAGGCTTTCTGTACCAGCTGGGGTGCTCTTGCTGGTGGCACTTGCCACGTGTGCTGGCTGGCGGGGTGCAGCTCTGGGCGCCCTCCTGCTCCAGGTGGGAATCATAGAATCACAGAATGGATGAGGTTGGAAGGGACCTCTGGAGATCATCTAGTCCAACCTCCCCACTCAGCAGGGTCACCTAGAGCACGTTAGACAGGGTCGCGTCCAGGCGGGCCTTGAAGAGCTCCAGAGAAGGAGACTCCACAGCCTCTCTGGGCAACCTGTGCCAGGGCTCCGTCACTCTCACAGGGAAGAAATTCCCCCTCACGGTCAGGCGGAACTGCCTGTGCTTCAATTTCTGCCCATTGCCTCTTGTCCTGTCACACAGGACAACTGAAAAGAGTTTGGCCCCCGACATCCTCCCTTCAGGTACCTGTACACATGGATAAGATCCCCCCTCAGTCTTCTCTTCCCCAGGCTGAAGAGGCCCAGCTCTCGCAGCCGTTCCTCATAGGGCAGGTGCTCCAGCCCTCTGATCATCTATGTAGCCCTACACTGGACTCTCTCCAGTAGCTCCATGTCTCTCTTGTCCTGGGGAGCCCAGAACTGGACACAGTACTCGAGATGGGGCCTCACCAGGGCTGAGGAGCGGGGCAGGATCACCTCCCTCCACCTGCTGGCAACACTCTTCCTAATGCACCCTAGGAGACCATTGGCCCTCTTGGCCACAAGGGCACATTGCTGGCTCATGCTCAACTTGTCGTCCACCAGCACTCCCAGGTCCTTCTCTGCAGAGCTGCTCTCCAGGAGGTCAGCCCCCAGTTTGTACTGGTGCCTGGGGTTATTTTTCCCTATGTGCAGGACCCTGCACTTGCCCTTGTTGAACCTCATGAGGTTCCTCTCTGCCCAACTCTCCAGCCTGTCCAGGTCTCTCTGAATGGCAGCACAGCCCTCTGGTGTATCAGCCACTCCTCCCAGCTTAGTATCATCAGCAAACTTGCTGAGGAGGCACTCTGCCCCCTTATCCAGGTCATTGATGAAAAAGTTGAACAGGATGGGACCCAGTACTGAGCCCTGGGGGACGTCACTAGCCATAGGCCTCCAACTGGACTCCACGCCACCGCTGATGACACTGAGCTCTGCCTTTCAGCCAGTTCTCCATCCACCTCACTGTCCACTCGTCTAACCCACAACTCCTGAGCTTCTCTAGGAGGATGTTATGGGAGACAGTGTCAAAAGCCTTGCTGAAGTCAAGGTACACAACGTCCACTGCTCTCCCCTCATCTACCCAGCCAGTCATTCCATCAGAGAAGGCTCTCAGATTCGTTAAGTTAGGGTACCCCAAAGATACAGTAGTCATGTGGGGTAATTTGCCAGCGACTAGGGGTGTGGAGGTGAAGGCTCTCCTGCCGGAGCCTGGCTGCAAACACATGGATCCTGTGGCAAGGGAAAGGTGAGTTATCCAGTGCCTATGGGATAAAAAGTGTAATTTTAGTTCAGCTATCTGTTGTGTGTATACTTTGGGCAAGAAGTGCCTGCATGTCAGCAAGTGCTGGCTCCCTCCCCTGGGGTAACAGGACTGGATTGCCTCTCAGCAAGGAAGATTTTTCCCTTGTTTACTGTCTTAAGTGTTAATGCATTTCCCCATTATAGACACTAACCTTGGAGAAATGACTTTGTAAGCAAATAAAATAATTCACCAAATACAAATATAGCTGCAGCTAACAAAGAGGTTGGAAACAGTCTAAAATACAGACTGCAAGGTCAAGCTAGGAAATGGCAATGAAAGTATACCTGGTTACAAAGATGAGTGTGGGTGCTTTGATTTCTCTCTCTCATTCCCTGAAGATACTAAGAGAATGGGAAAGTGTTTTCTACCCAACAGGCCTGCTTGGCTTAGTGTGGAATGATGTTTTGAAGAATTTTATTGTCCTAACTAACAGGACTTTGGAAGTCTCCGAGCAGACTTCAGAGCATGATCGCTCCTCTCCGCAAGCTCCCATAAAATGAGTCTCTGTTTAAAGTTAAAGGATGCCCTTGAGACCTTAAGAACTGCAATCCTAACCCATTAAGATAAAAATGAATGGATCTTATTTTGGAAAGAGGGAAGTGGGATCCGCCCCAAACATCAGTGAGCTGCAGCAAGCAGATAATGCAGAAGATATGTTCGGTTTTGTTTTTTATTTCTTTTGTCTCGTGTACCTTCTAATTCAAAGTGAAATTCAGCAGTGTCTTGTACTTGCCACAGCTGGCTCCTGCCTAGGTATCTAACAAATTTAGACAAGAGACAACTCTTATGAAATTGTATTTCCCAGGAAAACTTTAAAAAGAGTATGAAAAAATATGGAGCTCTGGAAAGAACTACAGGAGTCAAAACCTATGGAACAGGCCTTTAAACAAGTGATAATGAAATGTAATGACTAGTTTATCTAAGAAAAAGTTAAATAGAATAGGTTGTCATCCAAAGCTACCTCAGAGAAGAGGGTGGATAGCAGATAACTTTTATTTACTAGACTTGGACAACAAACAATGCACAAGAGCTGATCCAGAAACTTCGCAAATTCTCCCTGACTCACAGTCCTAGTGTCCTGAAGCCGGTGGGTGCCAGACTTTGAATTAGCAAAAAATGCCAGCCTCTTGCCTGGAGTTTGCAGCAGAGCCAGGAGCCCCAGCATGCAGTGCTGGTGATGGCATTTGCCCAGGCCAGGAAACCCAGTGACTGAGTGTCACTTCTCTGCATCATGGTACGGTGCCTCTGCCCTTCAGGGACAAGCAGCATCCTCCAGAGATGTGTGACAAATCACTTGCATTGCGCAGCAGCAGTGAAAGTCTGGACAGCTAATAATAGCTACAAATGAAATCCCTTCTCCCTCTGCTGCTCTCCAACTAGAGTATTTCACATTTTTTTCCCCCCAGAGAATTTGCTAAGAATGGACTTTCAGTCATTCCTAAAATATTTAGAAAATACAGGTATAGTGTCAGCAGAATATACTGCAGGACTGTGCTGTACCTGTGGCTCCTTGATAGCCGGGAGCACTTGGGGGATGTGGGAGGTCCAGGCGCCTCCTCTCCTTTGCCTGCAGGAACTTGAGCCTGCAGCAAGGAGAGCTGGCTGTAATTCCTGTTTCAGGGAATGTCTGTTTATCCTTAACTGAAAACGCCAACAACAGAGGTTGGAAGTACTTGTTCCCTTCTCCTGCCTCCTGCTCCTCCTCACTCACAATGCAGGAGCTGGAAGCTTAAATACACCCAAGCAGACAGTGGACATGAGGCTAGGTCTTCACTGTCTGCATGAGACACTGTAGTCTCTCTGGTGTTGAGACCTGGCCATTCAGTTCGTCTGCTTTTGCACATGCCCAATGTGAGACTTTTTAAAGCAGGGAGGGACAGCTGAGCAAAACCAGAAACCAAGGGAAGACGACAGTTTCCTTTCCCTAGTAAAGCTCAGCTTTGGTCTTAGGGTAACCAAGAGGCTGATAGCCTAACCCCTTCCAAACCGAGATATGCAGAAAACCACCATGTACAGAATCAGGTTAAGTGCTAAGCTATGAAAATGAGGAAACTCCTCCTCCACCTGTAGCCTTTCTACCAGCTGGCCCTGGGCCAGGACATCCATTAGAGTGGGTGACCCCCAAGCTCACGCCTTGCACTTCAGCGGTCAGTGGATGTTGATGATTGCTTCCCGAACGCAATGTTAGCGTACATTGTAGGAGCTTCTGAATAAAAAGCAGTAATCGATTAAAACCCTATCTCACAACTTGTTTGTGAGACAAGTTACCAGCTTTATATTAAAAATATAGAACAAATGCATATATGAACAAATGTGATATGGAAATAATCTGAAAACTGCTCCAGTGTTAAGAGCTGCAGTGGGAGGTTATAGAGCAACAGGCTGAGGACTGTGCTTGGCTCCAAATGCAGTGCAAATAAGTTGCTGGGTGGTGGTTATTTCTAAAATGCATTGGAATTATTGAAATAATATTCTTTTAAGACTGTTGCTAGGAAGGTTGGATTTGTTAGTCTGTCTACAGAGCAAAGTACCGTTAGGCAAAATAAAGTTTTTTTCCATTTCTCTGAGGTCCAAAATGAACTTGTATTCTGCACAAGCAAGATGATAACGTCATTGCTTAGTATCCCTGGTGGGCTTCTGGTTGAGTCGCCTAAGAGATATAAACACCTTTATTTCATGTTAAAGTTAGAATGGTTCTATTTTGTTGTGTTACCTTCAGCAAAATTAATCCAAACAGAAATGCTAATAAAATGATAGGGAGTTGCCTGCTCATAGTTGAGGCCCCAATGTTTTGGCCTGAATGAGGCAGGGTTGGGTTTGGCTCAGCTGGTTAGAGCGTGGCGCTAATAATGCCAGGGTCAGGTTCGATCCCTGTACAGACCAATGATTTGAGGGTTGGACTAGACGAGGTCCCTTCCAAACCCTACCAATTCTATGATACTCTATGATACTATGATTAAATAGTTAAAATCATACCCAAAAGGGGTATGGAAAACTGCAGCTGTTGGGTTTCACAAGGCATGGTCCTTGTTCTAGTGGGCACAGAAAATCTTGCCTCTTTAGTTGTTTTTTTCTTTTTCTTAAAGGACCAACAACTCCATTTCATCTTTAACCATTGCTAAAAATCCCTGCTTCTGATCCCTCAACAGCCTAAACTGATTACACATATGTAGAACAGTGCATCAATTCCATTAACCCACTCAAGGAAAGCCATAAAGATCCAATTACAAAGCAACATGGAGATAGTAAAAGCACTACCTTCTGGCATGCCTTGAAGGCTTTGAAAGATAACACAGAATGCTAAACTTTTTCCTTTCCTTCAACAAAATTAAAAATTTTCACCTACTAAAATGAAAACATCTTTGAATCAGCTGGCTTGTTTATAGTATGCAGATCAAGCATACCACAAATAACTAGAATTGAACAGGAAGAAAAAAATGAGGCAATGTTTGAGAAGGGAGCTGAGAAATTAAGTTTAAAGCTTTGCCAAGGGTCAGATTCAGAGTAAAGATGTCAAAAATTTCAGAATTTGACTAATCTGTATCAACAGGTTAAGGAATCTCCTACCTCACTTCTACTATATTTGTGCATGCAAAAACAGTAGTTCTCAATTTCTGCTGTTTCTGCTACAGTAAGCTCATTTTCATTGTATATTAATTCTTGTCCAAGATAATTAACAAGCTTGTTTCAAATTCATTATAGAAAGGAAAAAAATATTCTTGTGCAATAGAAAGCTGTCTTTGAATATGCATAATCATATTGCCTGCCAAATCCAAAGAGAAACAGATGGAGGAAAATTAATCCCCATGCTCAGACCCACAGTGTTCTTTAACATTTAACCCTATGCTATAAATAGAACAACACATTTTAATCCCTCTTTTAGTTGCCCTTAACTGTTGAGACTGATCCAGAGAAGATTGATTCTGCATCGTTCACAAGCTCAAAGGACTGCTGCATGTTGAATAAAACATTACTAATCCCCTTTTCTATGGAGCTACCTTTCTGCTGTACTGGTGAAGAAACTGGCCCATCTTCCCTGTAGCCTCTTTTTTTAGAAGATAGGGCATGCCAGAAGTAGATTAGTCATATTTTCAAGTTTTGAACAGAAAATCCATCCACATAATGTGCTGTGAGATGGAATTCAGTATGTTTATTTGTAAAAGACATACCTCCCTATAATCATTTTTTTGATCTGATGTTTGAACTGACAGTTTAATAGCACAGAACATGCTCTTTGGGCTTCTAAAATACACATATCTTCAACTCTCTCCCCATTTTTCTCTTGCGCAGAAGAAAAATAATCACCAGTCAGAGTTTAAATCTTAACTTACAGGCTGCCAGGACTGATGAGTTATTTGTTTCTCAATCTAAATTGCGCTTTTCAGTGTAATTTCTGAATTGCCTCCTTTACTCTAAAGAGAATAGTCTAGCTACTTTTAGAAATGTATCCAAATAGCTCAAAGAACTGTTAACATGGATTCTTTTGACATATCTTCCTTCAAATTGAACTTGGCACTGGCAAAGACAACAAGGCTGGAGGTACTGCCAGCTAGTACTCCAAATGTCACAGGCCTTAGAAGGGTAATAGTTCACAGTTAAAACCAGCTAATACAGAACATCTTTTGAGGACAGCTTGCATTCAGATTACAACAGAGGGCCTCCAAAGTACTGTAAATACTTAACCTAAAAATTTCATCATAACCGAGAATTTCACAGATAGTTACAGTTCAGAACTTTATTGAAGCCTAAAGCAAAACTTCTGTTACTGGCATTTGTCTACTAAATTAAATATACAATCACGAGAAAGCATACACAAGGCATGTAAATGTATGCTTATTGCATGCAATTATTTGTTAGAAAAGAGCAGCTTCCCCTTTGAAATTACCCATAACCAAGGAAGGTCAAGAGATGAGCTGATATGGAAACTTAGAGTGAGGCACTTGTGAAGTGGTAGGAAAACTGTTTGCCTAGTAATTTCCCCTCTGATTTTCTACATCTATGTTGTTTGTGAAAATATAAAAACAACCTCTGCAAAAGCTGATTTTCACTACTTACAGTTTTTCCTTTTCTGGCAATACCACTCCAGATCTTTGATCACACTAGTTGGTTATATTTTTGCAAGAGTTAGGAGGATTTTAAAGTGAAGTTTTAAACTCACAAAGCATTGTATTCAGAATTAGTATTTTTATAGCAAAAATACTCGCAGGAGAAGCAGACTAGGAGAAAAACATAATAAAAGGAAATCAGCTTTGCAGGTAGAAATAGATAAAATATATTTCTTTTCTTCTGGGACCTTTAACTTCCTTCACTGTTTACAAAACAAGGAATTATAACCAGGTTCTTCATTATAAGAAGAAAGGACATGATTACAGAATTCACCATTAATACAATCACATTTAACATGGTTATAAAGCCATATTTAATAAAACAAACAAACAAACAAAAAGTAATTCTTAATTCTTCCAGTTCTAAAGCCATATCAGATGCTGCATGACACTGTCGTAAGGTATTACAGCTTGACATTCAGTATTACACCACATAATGGGATTTTGGAAGTTACAAAGGGTAAGATATATACTGTTAAACATCAAACAGAACATCAAAGAACTCAGATATCTGCAACTGAAATTTCTATGCCAACATTTGCAGAAACACCACAGATAAGACCACAACTTTTTGGATAACTACACTTATCATAGTGATGTCAGCATTACAGGAAGCATGGAAGCATGGATGAAGGAACAGTTTTTTATTTAAATAGAAATAGAATTTAAAAGCTCTGTAGAATCAGCTTCTCCTGTCCTCTTCAAACCAAAGACTGTACAGCATTTATGGCCTTTATATTAATTTAACCAACACTGTACAAAGCAATCAATTTTTACATTTCCAAAATACTTATTACAAAGTGATCAAGAAAAACTAGTTTTCTTTTAAAAGCCACGTGATAGGCAAGTCCCTTTAGAAATAAAACTGTATCAAGTTTATTTTCAACAATATTTGCTCCATACAACAGTGACATCTGCTGACCATTTCTTTTGGTTAGTCAGTTCCACTGAATTTGTCATGTCTCCATACGTAAATTAGGCGGCCCAATGTATTTGGAATTCCAGCCACTATCAGATCCTTCCTCTTCCAACAGGAGAATTTACTAAGTGGGTGAATGCATTTTATATACATACATACATACATACATAGTGTGTGTCTATATACACACACACACACACACTAGAACTGCTGTACATACAGTACTGCCTATGTCTGTTGTAAGAACTTTTCAGTAGCTTCTGTGGCACAAGAAAAGAAACTCTGCCTTTTCTGGCATCTATTACACACATGGAAGGTAAGCAAGCATCTAGAGACCTGTAAACAAGTATGAAAAAAGTCTTGTGTATTGGAATGATTTTCATTACAATTACTGTCCAAGAAAAGAGGCCATGGGATCATCAGGTCTCTGACGTTTCATTCTATAGGCTTCCATTTCCTCCTCTGTTGGCTCTCTGGTTTCATATATGCTGTTATATGGTCTCTTCCTCTCATCTAACTGCATGATTTCTTTAACATGGAGGAGACGAGCCTCTTCTGCATTTAATGCCTGAAGTGGAAGCAAAAAACCCAAAAAACAAAACCAAAAAAAAAACCCCCAAAACAAAACCAAAAAAAAAAAAAAACAGTGAAAGTTTATATTAGATTATAGTACAATGAACAAGCAGGAAGTAGAATGGTGGGATGCATCAATGCATGCTTGTCTGGCCCACCTACAGCACACTTCATCTAATGCTTATTTTTGAGCGTTTAACTTAAAATGAGCTAAGGTGATGTTTAGCAAACAAGATATTTTAATCCCTTTCCAGCCTTCCAGTTGCCAAAATCAAGTAAGGTTTTACCTAGAATGCAACTGTGATCCAGAAAGTACAAAAGCTGATAAACAAGCATGTCATTTTAGTGCTTTTCACTCAGGGTGTGATGTTAAAAATGCTTTCTGAACACAAACTATCCCATTTCTCAAACTACTGCTACTCCTTGCTATTCAAAAGAAGTCGTAATTCCAATGTGTTTTGATTAACATTAGGTATCCAGAGATAGTCTGCTATGCTTGTGTAGAGTTCCATTCAGCAAAACTCTATACGTAGATGGATCGTGGATGGATTTTTTTGCATCAACTGCAAAACTGGGCCCAAGTCTGGGATAGAAAGTGTTAAGTCAAGCTTTGATCTCTCCATCTTTCCTCAATAGCCAAATCCTTGTGTTCTAAAACGCCTTTTATTACAGATCTACAGCTGTAATAGGGGCCTATGATGTGTTCTAAGTCCTATAAACTTAAATCTTCCAAACTAAATATTTATTGCGTGTTTGCATGAGGTCAAAGCTTGCACCAACACAGTACATACGAGCAGAAACAGGGAGTAACAGCTATGTACCTAAGAATATCCTAATGGCATTTTGATTTTGCTTCAACTCAAAATTAGCAAAGAAACTCCCACTGAATACAAGAACTAAATTACAGTTTTCATAAAATAGACATTGTTCTAAAATGCATTCGAAAAGTATACTGCACCTTTTTAAGTTTTTCCTGCTTCTTTTTCTCTTCACCCTCACTATCTGAGTTTGAGCTTTTCTTGTGTTTCTTCTTTTTCTTGTCCTTCTGTTTTTCTTGGTGGATCTGTAAAGTGGAAAAACAGCTACAGTTAAGAATCAATGAGCAAACATTAGTAATGTTCAAGACATCAGATCCCAGGTGTCTATTAATGCTATTTCAGAGCTTAGTTTTGAATACAGAAGAGATGTAAATGATTGAATAACGCAGTCTTTCAGACTCATTAAAATGATGAAATACAATTTTGTAGTTACATATATGTTTCCATCTCTTAAAATGCTGAAGAAAAGTACTTCTTCCATTAGAAAGGGAAACAGCCTACCTCCATCAGAGTTTTGGGTTTTGTCATGTGTTCTTCCTCCCTGGGTTGGTCTTCCGCTAAGCTTGCTTCAGTATTCTACACAGCAGACAATAGGAAGGATATCCATTTACAAAGCGCAATTGAAAATGAATGGACAAGTTAAAATTTAGCTTTTATTTATTTATTTTTTTAAGAAGTATACAGATGGATGCTCTATAGCTGTTTCTAAGTGACTAAATAAGGCAATACTTACAGCAATTTCTTTCCCAGCTTCTCCTGTACAGTAAGAGAACTTGACAAATGAATGGCAGCATTTGTAACCCCATTTGCCTTCTTTCCAATATGAACCCCAAATGCACTGCAAAAGGAAATACCATAGCAGTTACATCCATACAGACACTCTCATGAGAGGCAAGCTGCAATTTATTGCTGAGGTTTTTTCCTGATAAGGAGTAACCTATTCAAACAGTTTAGAAGGGGAACTTATGAGAAATACATCTGCAATTTTACACTAGTCTTAACAGGTATGGTTTCAAAAACAGAAGAGTGACAGCATAGGGCCAACTCATACTCAAGGCAAGGGGAAAATTTAACAATAACTCCCCTTCAGTTTCTTTAAAGATTTCCATCACAATTCCTCAAATTCCACTGCACCTATAAGATCTTAAAATTCCTGCTTAGTAGAAAAGGGAGCATGCCACACTTCAAAAAATAGTTATTTATTTGCTGTTTCAATTATATTGCACCGTTTCTACACCTCACCCCCATTAAAGGGAGGAAATTTAATTTTTAAAGTTTAAATTAGTTGCTTACCGTGTGGTTGTTGATCTTTACATCCTCTTCATATTTAGAGCAAGCAATAGCCTTCTCTTGTCCTTTGATGACTGTTCCATGCCTAGAATATTCCACATAATCTTCTGTTTGAGCTAACAGCAGTTCAGCAGGTGGGGCATCTAGATGTTCTTGTCCTCCATACTACAATGTAAATACAAATGACACTTAAAGAGTTTTGAAAAAAAACTTGTATGTAGTTAAGTAGACAATTCAAAAACTTCACCTTCAGTGTCTTGTCTATTGAGGCTATATGACCTCCAGAACAAAATACTACATTGGAGAAGGAGGTGGAGACAGTTTTATCTTTAGTCAATAGCTAAGAGAAGCACATCTCCTACTGTGGCCATAGATTATTATTATTATTTAATGACTGAAGGGTTATAATAGTGCTATTATATTCCTCACTTTAGAGATTTTTCAGAGCAGGAAAAGCATTCAGAGCAAAGCAAAAGCTGGAAAAACAGCCTGAATGTTGAAAGGGTTAGAATCTACATGGGTGATATAGCTTTTATTCAGTTGTCCGAGAAACTGGTAACAAAATATAAAATAAGTATTTATTCAGAACACTGCACCTAAAACTAGAGTCTAAAAATTCTGGTATCCAAAAGCTTTTCACACTTCTTAAGAGGAAAGAAACATTTAGAAATAGTTTTTGAAGACAGCTTTCAGAAAAGATGCCACTCCTAAACAGTAAAAGATTTTAACCACTTGTATTATTTTTAAAATGAAATTATCTAGATTCCTACTCCACCTATATTTACTGAATCCAACAGATTAGATAGTTTATTACACACACACACAAATATATCATAAAGCTGAGCAGAACAGCTGACACGTTTCAACACAGCATTAGTAAGGTAAGTTGTTCCCTAAGATCCAAACTCAATAAAAACCTTAAGTAAAACCAAATGTCTATTACCTTCTCTAGGATGCTTTCTTTCTGCTGTGCCTTGAAATCTTCTTTTTTCACTTTGAAGGACTTATAAAGTAGCTCTAATTTGGTTGGGTCTGCTTGAAGATGAACTTCAGAGCCTTTGTCATAAGCTTCCCAAGCAAACACTGTGTACACAAGAGGTGTCACTCAGTATTTACTCTAAAACAACATATGTACTCAAATTACTACCTCTAGTTTTGTGATGATTTTTAAAAAATTGAATCTAAATCTAATAGGATTTTTTCTCCTTTTCAAAAAAGCAGTATTGTTAACTTAAATATTTTCCCTTCCCTACCCTCTGCCCCCAGAAAACAAAACAAAAACAAACACCCAACCCCCCCCCCCCCACTTACACTGAGTCTGTGCCATTGAAATGGTATCACCAGTGTAACGGACAAAGTTGTCACCTGCATAACCAACTCTGCAGAAAAAAACAACGTGATTTTTAGCATGCAAGTAACACATCATTTCCATAATTTTCCCTTTTTAAAACACGCTCACAGAACACCAACAGGAAAGTAAAAACTCTCCTCTGTGTCCAGACAGTTAAGATGGAAGGAGAAGAAGGTGCATTCAACTCAGTACCTGAATTAAAAGTCTAGCCTCCCATAGTCATAAAACCATTACAGAGCAATTCAGAAAACTTGATGCCTATGGTTACACTGATACATTCCAAGATGCAGAACAGGAGCTCTATCTGGGCACAGGATACCAAGCACCATGAAGCCAAGCTTGGATCTAATTGCACAATAAATATATGTGAATGGCAAGTGATATTCTAGCACAGTGATTTGGGGTTTTGGATTTGTGGATCTCTTCTCGCTCTGGGTACTGTAGTGAGTTAAAGCCTGACAATAGCTTTGCCTTCTGTAGTTATTATTTGCGCACCACTTTGAAGTGACTCACAAAGAGTATACAAACCACAGGTTGAAAAATCAAATGTTAACAGTCCAGCTTCCCCCTCTTTTCATTTCCTCAAAACCCACTCTGACAAATTTTCAGTCTGCAACGCTGTGGCAGAAACATGGATTTGACAAAGGTCAAATTACAACTCTAGAGAGAAGCAAAAGCTTCTGCATCTGAAATAAAATGGACTGACTAGCATTATTCTAGCTGAGGGCAAGGAGAGGTGGAAAGAGCGTTATTTGCCAGCATTTAGCCACTGCTATTCTATTTCAGACAGTAAGCTAATCCAATTACTATATTCTGAATAAACATTTGTAGTCACAGCCTATCTACTCTGTACGTCCGCCACACTACATAGGTCAAGGCTGGGTCACAGCTCAAGTGCTTGACTTGGGTTTTTAAGTGAGACAGTCTTGTGTGTAGCCAAATGGCAGCTTAAGGCATTTTTTCTTTTTTCTTTTTTTTTTTTAAGCTGTCCAAGCCAAAAACAAAGCCAAGCTTTCAGAGCTTTCCTATGCAGACTTAATTAATACACAAGGAACTTTTATTCCTAATTCAGGCATTTAGTTAGACATCACAGATACATCATGCTAGGTATCTGCTTCTCAATGCCTCTGAACAAGTAAGGGATGAAGTTTTAGATTCAGTTACTGAAACACTTTTCATAAACATCATTTTTGTTTATAAATAAAATCTCTAGATACGACAGACTGTTCTTATCCTTGTTCCATATACGTATCAGTACACTAAGTGGTGGTCCTCATGTCCCTGAGGATCATTAAAATACTATAAATATTAACAGAAATAAAAAAATGCTGGTAACAATAATTTTTTCATGTTTATCATAAGTACTACTAAAAGATCTTTCTATTCATAATGGATTAGGGATTCATTAATAAAAGGAGACACAGGTATGCAAGAAAATAAAAAATTACTAAGTCATCTCATTTTTTAACAGATTTTTGTTGGATAGATGAGCATTTCCCTGTTTTAACTTACTCGTCTGGATTCTTCCCTGTATTAGCATATGGGTTCTCCCTCATTGCTCTTGTTTTGGGATCATAATAAGCAGAGTTTGGATCTAGGTTCCTCAGGTACTAGGGGAAGAAAAGAACATACAAGATATTTGATTAAGAATTATGGCTTTAAAAGAACTGAAATTAGTACTATAACCCCCAACTTAGATACTTTAAAAAAGGAAATCTATGCAAGGGGATGACCTTTGAGAAATCCTAATATGAGCAGCAGGAGAACTGAGAATAGACCTTCATCTCTAAACACCAAATTTATTAATAATAGTACAAATTTTGAAACATTAATAAAAAAAGATAATCAATGATAGAATTCTGTACTCACTTTTGCAATATCTTCCCGAATACGTAAATTTCGGACTGTGATACGTCTTTTAGAGTCGAAGTTCTGCCCAGGCATATCAATGTCATCTGCATATTTATCTTCATCTTCATCTTCACTGTTATGATCTCTTTCCTGAGGAGAGAGATGGGAAACTTGTAAATAAAATGAACATTTGCTCTAGAAACAAGTAAAAACCTGATTTTAGTGATTTGATTAAAAATTCTGCAAACTCTGTAGTTAAAAGTTAGCACCATTTACTTAGGATTAAGTATGCTAATCTATCATGCAGTTACATTCCACTGTTCAGACCCATCACAGGATTTCCACTAATGAAACAATTACAAAATCACAACTGTGATGATGTTAAGAAAACAGTTACATTAACTAATTTTTAACATGTACATTTTGTTCATTCTCTTGCTCTCTAAGGTTTGACAACACACAGGAGTGAACTATGAAATCCAGCACCTTCTGCCCAAGAAAAAAGGCAGCATGAAGCCAATACTGAAACTCTTCTGCCACCCCAATTTCACTGCTTCACTAACTACAGGTCCTGTTTTTCTCCCCACGGTGTGATGTAGTGGATAATCATCTTACCGTCTGTGAATTTGGTTCCTCTTCTCCCCATTGGTGTCTTGGGGAATTCTGCAGCAAACAAAGAGCACATCAGCAGCGAACACAAGACAGTGGAGAGAAGGAAGAAGGCAGGGAGATAAAGAACAATCAAAGCAGAGCTTATGCCTATGGCATAGACTTGCTGGAAACAAAATACAGTAATTGTGTTACAAAATGCACAAAGACCACTACCATCTAAATGTTTTAAGTGTCTCTATTGCAGAAACATGTTGGAGACCTTTTCATTGTATTGTACTGTATGAAAATTTTCAAGCCCTTGCAAGAGTGGCAAATTCTAAAACTATCGTTGTTAAGTAAAGTCTTTGTTACACCTTTGAACATTAATGCTTTAGACCAGAACAGCTCATCATGACAAAAAAAAAAATACAATTCCATTCTAAAACCCTAAGAAACTCAAAACTACATATTAATAAATATAAATGCAAGTATTTAATTAGGAATGACAGGAATACTGAGCATACATCAGAAACCATAACTTCAACTGGAGAAACGTAGCCAAACTTTTTTTTTTTTTTTTTAATGGTTAGCCTTTAATGTGACAATCCTTGGGGTAGTAAAGATCAAAACAACTGGAGTCCGGGAAGACCAGCACTCTTATGAGAAGAGGCACCAGTCTTGCTTCTCTGTTTATCAGATATGATTCTTTATGTTCAAATGTACTTTTCTTCTACCAATTCTATTTTGTAAGGAATGAATATATGGAGGCTAAAAATCCTGCCCTATGGTGGCAAAAAGAGTGGAAAGAAGTTCAGGATTACTATGTATTTTGCGTTGAGTAGGAGATTAAGTTTACGGTGCCATCTAGCAAAAAAAAAGGCAAGGTGACAATATATGGAAAATGGAGGCCCGATTTTACGGACTCTATTGGTTGATGTGTTTTATTCTTATAGTATATTTTGATTAAGAAAACTCCACAAAATACTTCTCACTACTACTGATTTCTACTCGCCTCTAAACTTAAAAAAATATCATAAATACCTTTTAAATTAGAATTTAATATAAAAAACTAAAATATATAAATAATATAAATATAATACATATATCTATCTATATATAAAAAATATTTTTAAATAACGTAAAAGCCTTGACTATAATCTAACAGGAGATGCAAACTCTGTAGAATTGCGAGACAGAGGGAAATACATACTCTCAGCCTTCAAATAACCAGAGACACTACAAAAAGTGAAACAACAACTGAAGAAGATACAAGTTCAGTTCTAAGAAAAAAGAAAAAAGCTTCCTATTCCTATTTATACTAAGCATTAATCAAACAATCCATAGTCATATAATGGTTATAACCACACTAGTCAGACATAACAATCTTTAAATGCAAAAACTCATTTTAGTGCATGAATTAATTTTTTATATGGAAAACAATTCTTTTCAGACCCACAATTCTCTATCACTCATTTTAGCTAGATTACTAATTGCCAAAACTGAAGCAGGTAAGTCTTGCCCAGGAAGGGAAAAGAAAGGCATTCTCATTTGAAAGGAGGTTCTCTGAATTCTTTCTAAGTGACACAGAATACGCTTGTATTAAGAAGAAATTTGCATTACTGAAGAGCAGAGAAAGCAATAGGATACTCAGTCTGCAGAATAAGAGCATCAGAGAGCAGAAGTGACCTTTCTGTCTTTATTCAACATAACAAAAATGAATTAGGATTTAGTTTACTTACCACTTGCTCCAGCTTTCCTGATGCCAACTCTTCCTGAAGCTTCTGGGCTTTCAGTGTACGTTTGGCCTGCATATCATGAATTTGTTTTAATATTTTCTTTTAATAGCAAGTGTGTAGTAAGATTCATCACAAGCTTCTCTTATGACCACTACTGTTTAGAAAGTATTAATTTTTACAAAAGTTGGGTTGCTAATTCTCTGGGGGCTTGTCAAAAAAACATCAGCCCAGTTTGTCTATCCCAGTCTCACCACATTTTTTGAGTTAACAAGCAAACTAAATGTGCATATACTAACTGTTTTGCTGTTCTATATTATAGGATTACTTACACCAGTTTATTGGCGATTAGACAGCTATGACAACCTTACGAACTTCCTAAAAAATACTCCCCAGCCATCAATTTTTAGATTAAAAAAAGAAAAAAGATAAAGTAGTTCAATACAGCTTAAGAACAAGCATTTTATTATTGTGTCCTTGTAGGATGAATCTAGTTAGGAACTTCAATGCTTAAATTAGGTCATGACTGACACTGCTAGCATTTATGGTCCATCTAGGAACTGCCAAAGACTAAAGTGAGACTCTAAAGCAACATGGAACAACACGTTTGACATCACAGAACTGCACAGTGGCTGAGGCTGGAAAGGCCCGCTGGAGATCCTCTAGTACAACTGCTCTGCTCAAAGCGGGTCAGCTACAGCAGGTTACTCAGGACTGTGCCCAGCTGGGTTTAGAATATCTCCAAGATAGAGACTCCATAACCTCTCTAGGCAACCTGTTCCAGTTCAACCACCCTTACAGTACAAGATTTTTTTTTTTATATGTTTAAATGGAGTTTCTTGTGCTTCAGTTTCTGCCCATTGACTCTTCTATCCTGTCACTGGATACTGCTGAGAAGAGTCTGGCTCCATCTTCTTTATATTCTCCCATCACATCACTAAAATCCAGAATATCTTCACCTAGCATTAGCTTTCCTGTGCACTACAGGAAAACACTCAGATCAGGCCCACAAAGGTACCTAGGCATCTAACTGCCTTTTAAAACAGACCTAACATCCAGTCAAGGTGGTGAACTATTATTTTTTTTTCCTGAGACATTAGTAGTGTCCACATGGATTTGGTGCACGCAGCTAGATTAACTGCAACAGTTAGGTGCTGATCTGCACAGAGACATTTACAGTTAGTCCACTGCTCCAAATGTAATGATATATATGTAAATAAATATACAAATATTTTATATGTATATAAGGAAATACAGATGCAAACTCTGATCAGTACAGCCAACTTATAAATTCCTTTCTGTAGTTCAATCTTCATTTTCAATAATGAATTCTGGGGCTAGCCTAGTAAAATGCAGGCAATTTAGAGAGACAACTCATCTACTGTGCAGACTCATCCTCAGTTGCCAGTTCTGATATGAGTTTCCAGTTCAAGCTAAGTTTGTTATCAAACAGAATCCATCTCTGTTTTTCGTTATGAATATAGCACAAGATCCAGTATTAGAGTGCACAGAGCAAACATGCCTCCCCCTTATCTCTAGCTAACATCGTTCCCCATAAACTACAGCATCTACATACCAAGTCAACTTTGGAATATTCCTCTACAATCTTCATGTGCTCTTCTGGGTTATAGCCATTCCAACGATCTCGCTTTCCATCATAATCAAACATTAACTGAGGCTGCACATGTTCATCTGGTGCAATGTTCATGCCTGTGTATTTTGCTCCAACTTTCCTAGGTCTCTGAAAGGAAAAAACCTGGCTGGATCAGTTCATTAGACTGAACCATGTTGTTCACCTTAAAAGATGTGAGTCGACCGAGATCCTCTAAAGCTGGTTTAATCCAGTATTGGAAACCTGGGAATCATAAGTGAATGTAAATAGTTCATTTCTAGATTTCTATAGTAATGTAGCTGTCTAAAATCTATCCATTTATTGCAGCCCCATATAAATATTTTCCACAGTTAAGAAAGGAATTAAAACACAATTCCTGGAAAGTACTCTTAACTGACATGAAAGAAAACAGGTTTGCCTCAGCACCACTTGAGCAAAAGCAAATTAATGAAAAGAATTAGATGACAAACATTTTCACCTATTATTGCAGCTCTTTTCACATCTTGTTGATACACAACATCCTGAATGGCAGAGTGTTTTATACTGTATAAGAGTTGCTTTAGAAATTTTCAAGCAACACTTCAATATCTGAGAAAACTAATAACCTTCCTTTTATTTATACCCAGCTACTTTCCACTAAAGTAAATTTTGCAGTGTTTTCAAAAACATTAAAAAAGTCAAGTTTACCTCCATGCAGTCTTTCTTTTTGTGTGTCAATGCACCACAGTTCTCACAAGCTCCTTTACGATACTTAGTTGCTACAGCATGCTAAACAAAAATAACAAAAACAGCATTGTTCAAGCTTACATCAAGATTCATATACATATTCCTAATAACTATTCCATTTTTTTTCAATACAGGAAAAGTATATGTGCTCTCTACAAAGCCATAACACAGATTTCATCTGTCACCAAACACTGCAAAATACCTGATTAAGAATTACCAGCTCCTGTCCTGTTTAAAACACATGATCAGAATATATAGAAAATTCCAGAAATCAATGTTTCTATTCTTCCTTCCTCATAGAATCAAGTATTATCTTTTGCGTACCTCTTGAACTCCTCGTTTGTACCAATCTCCAGAAGAACTATACTGTTTCTGCTTCTCTGGCTGAGGTCTCTGGTGCTTTAGAGTGGGTCTTTTAGAAGGATCTATGTACCATGGTACTGATGATATGTACTGAGGAATATGAGGATTGATATCTCTATAAAAGAAGTCATGTAATAAATATATAGCACAGGAAAAAACTGCAACTTAAGCTGAATAACTTTTACATTCAACTTCAGTTTTTTAGAACTGATCATAAAATAATCACTAAAGTTGTTACAATGCATTCTAGAATAAGTTATAAAAAATACAGACTTTTTGGGGATGTTTTGTTGTGGTCAATTCACCTAATCTTTCTCACTCCAAATCAAATTTTTATTTTATTAAAAAAATAGCAAAAGCCTTCCTCTTCAGAGAGTGTCAGAGAAGCAATAAGATGGCGAACAGCCATGTGGAAACCACAGAAAGAAGGAAAGAAATTGATAAGCTGCACAGTAAAGTTCCCCAGCATTACCTAGTGCTCACTTTTAAAACACCATTTGTAAGGATCTGCACAGGGCAGAGTTTTTTAGCAACACTCTAACAGATCAAACCAGCAGGGAGCATAGGGTTCCCCCCCAAAAAATTAAAAGTCTATACATCTGAAGAAGGCCGGGATGTTATAATCAAATTCACAAGTACAATAGTTCAGCTCTGCATTCACCTTTCGTGCTGCCCCTCAGAATCTGTAATCACAATAAGCAAAAAGCGTACTTTTCAAAACTATTATTACTTCGGAGTAACTGTAGGTTTAACAGAACTTACTTCCCTTCTTCGTCCACTTCAGCAGGTGCATTTCCCAGTTTCCTCTGCTCTTCTAACTCCTTCTTTTTCCTCCAGTCTTCCCTTGTCATCTTCTTCGGTTCCTCCAGGCTAACATCACTCGATCCTCCCGAAGGAGCTGCGTTAACTACCGCCCCCGACGCCATTTTATTTCCCCTGTAACGAAAGATAAATAAACGCGCCGGTCCAGGGGCGCGAGCAGCACGCGCCGGGGCAGCGCCGCGGCCCACCGCCCCCCCGGGACCCAGAGACCGCCTGGCGCGGCCTGGCCGCCCCCCCGGGACCCAGAGCCGCCGCGGAAGCCCGGCCCCGGCCCCGGCCCCGCCGCCCTTGTTTACCGGCTAGGCCGCTCCACGGCGCCGCGCCGCGCCCCACAATGCGCCGCGCCGCGCCCCGCCCCCAACGGAACGCGTCTGCTGGGGCGGGGCTAAGCAGTTACGGCAGCAATGCCCCCCCCCCCGGCCGCGCGAGACTAGCGGCAGCCAATCAGCAGCCTGAGCGTTAGTCTAACCGGCCAATGGGAGGTGCGGCGGGGGTTTAAAAGCCGCCGGCGGGCGGGGCGCGGGGCGCTGCTGGGCGGTGAGCGGGGTCCCGGCGGGCTGCCCGGGGTCGGCGGGCGGGCGCGCGCGGCCGTTGCCCTCCTTGCTTCGCTCCGGGGCGGGTCTCGCGTGGCCCGGAACGCGCGCGGCTCTCTGGACCGCGGGTGCTGCGGTTCTGCTCCGTAACGCAGGCCTGGTGGCAGCCCTTGAGGGGGCGTTTGCCAGGTAAGCGCGGCTGGGCTGGGCAGGCGGCTAGGGCTGGCTTTGCTTGGCTAAACGGGGAGCTGCTCCTTGGTGTGTGGGCATGGCTCCTGGGGCCCTGGCCAGAAGGTGTCCTAAGCATGGAAAGTACTGAGGGTTGTAGCTGTGAATCTTGCTTTGGCTTTGTGCTTTAAGCTCCACCCAAGGCAGCTTTTCCTTGAGGCTCTTCCCCTTGAGTGGTGAATAGCCTCTCTGCCTCAGCCGTGGAAGAGATAGGTTCAAGGTGAGATCTGCAGAGCTCCTCTTTGCTGTGTGGGGAGATGCTCTGGGTTACTAGTGACACCTTGCTGTTTTCCCAGACTCATGTGAACTGTTTTAAGACTATTGTGAGACCAACATGTGCACTAATAATGCCCTCCTCTGTAAGGCCTGTACTTAAATTACTCTGAAATGGAGACACATGTGTTGGTTCCTCCTCTAGGAAGCAGCCCAGGGTTGCCTTGTAGTCTCTAATGTAGCTTGTTAAAATGTGCTATAGTGTGCTGTGACTTTCTCTCTCTTTTCTTTTTTTGTTGCTCGTGGACTTCCCAGAGTGGTCTCAGCCTGAAGATGGCAACACTAATCTTCATTGATAAAGAGAATGGTGAAGTTAGTGCTGCTAAAAATCAGCCAAGACGGCCCTCAGCATCTTGTGAGTATATGCAACACTGAGTAAACCAGTAGGGTTTATCTGCATACCTATCTTTGACCAGTTCTGCTAAGAACATCAGTTATTGTAAAAGTGAAAATCACTGTGCTTTTATGCTAGACAAGACTTGTTATGAGTAGAGAACAGTGGTTTTTACGGCACTCAGTTTTCCAGTATATGCACATAATGGAACAAGTTTTACAACTACATGAAGCATAAAACTTGCTCCTCTTCCTTCTAGCAAAAGTTTTATCTGAAAGAACACAGGTTGTTACTCCACTTCCAAAGAAAATGATCAGTACATCTCCAGCTACATCACTGTCTGTCAGAAAGGCTCTTGGAAATGTGAACAGAACTCTAGAAGCACCAAGCAAGAAAGAACAGCTGAAACAGAAAAGTCAACCTTATTCTTCAAAGAAGGTGAGTATAACACTTCTGCAGGAAAAAGTAATGTATAGCTTACCTACAGAGGTACAGGGGATATCATGGCTTGAGTAATACTCAGAAGTGACTCTAGAGAAGATATAGCCTGATTTATTGTCTTGCTGGCATTCTAAGCATTAGGAGCTAATACTAGAACCCAGATCATCTAGTGCAGTGATCTGTTGCCACTGTGTAGCATATTGCTAGACTTAATCAGCTGAAGCACTTGCCCTTCTACTTATTTGCATTAAAGGTGTAAAAACTTGGCCATAATTTCTTAGGACTTTGTTGCAGATGTACTTCTCTGTAGACCTATGCAGCACAGAAAAACCATTAATACAGGTCCTAAAAGAGAAAATTACAGTAGCTCAGATGAATAATGTCTTTCTCCTTAAGATTACTGAAAAGACTGCTGGATTAGAAAGCTGTGATGCAGTAGCTGAAGAAGCCTATCCAGAAATGGAAAATATGTTCCCCTATGATCCTCTAGGTAAGAAACTATTGGTGTAGTTATGAAAATGAATAATTAGGCTTTTTTTGAATGTTAACTTTGTCTTAAGGCTTTAGCTAAGCTATTGTGACAACCAAGCTGGCACTGCATTTCTGGAGTCCTTTCTTAAACATAAGGTTGCTCACTGCTTATGAAGCTCATCCTGTTTGAATATTCAACTGCAATAGCTATACTTAAGGCATGTAGTCTTTGGAGGCTGTTACTGTGGTGACAGGAAGCTGGTTCCAAATACTAAGGTGTAGTCTCTCAACTCATTAAATGGCATCTGGAAGAAAAGCACTCAGAAGGATATACTTAAGCAGTACTGAAGTGTAGACTTTTTGTAAGTGTATACTTTAGATGGTAATAAGTAACTGGAGAAATTTCTACTGCTGAATCCTAATTCCTCTGGTTGTGTAGTAGAAATCTAAATTTTCTATAGCTGTTAGAGGCTATGCAAACAACTTTGGACCTGGTCGTAATTAAATCTAGAAGGACTTGCTGCTTCCAAAGCTACTGTTGCTGTATTACTGTTAGTAAACTATAGTATTTTTTTTCTAAACAGACTTTGAGAGCTTTGATGTTCCTGAAGAGCATAAGCTAAGCCACCTGACCCTGAGTGGTGTTCCCCTCATGATATTTGGAAGTACATCTGACAGACTTGTAAACATGGTTCCTTCTCCTGTGAAGCTCCCACAAATGTCATGGGAGTGTGGTAAGTGGAGACTTGCATGATCTTCAGTGTATAAAAGTGCTTATTAATTGTTTGGGAGGGAAGCTTTGAGATGTTACAATAAGGAAACTGCCATTGCTGTCCTAAACTACTAGAATAGGAGTCTGATCTTGAAAACTGGCATGCAACTAAGGTGGTTTTTCACTGGCCAACTCTTAATAAAGGTAATAGTAATGTTGCAGAGTAGTCAGTTGCAGTGTATTGCTAACCAGTCAGTTACACGGAAGTAGTTTATACAATCCAACTGTATCTCTGAGTCACTTGACTTGTGCTAATCAGTTAGGATCTAGTCTGTGTTCTAAAGTGTAAAATTCTGTTTCTTGAACTGACTTACTCTTTCTGACTTCCAGACTTGCTACAATCAACTACTGATTTCCTTTCTACTCTGGATGAAATCATTGATATGCCACCTCTGAATCATGACTTTTAAAGTGTATTCTGAAACTTTTACTAGTAAAAATTTAATGTAGTTTTGTCTTTAATAAAGGCTGATCTAACTTGTGTAATAGTGAACTTCTCTATTTTCAGTAGACCCTACGTACCATGTCCCCAAGATGTAGTAACATAATGGCTTTGAAAGGAAGGTCATCTTACAAGCTATTGAAGCTGAAGCAGAGCCTGAATGAGTTTTAAGCATTCATTGCTCTGAATTCCATCTGGGAGTTGATGCCTGCTGCTTAGACTGCATGATCATTATAAACTAACAGATTCTTCAGCCCTTCTGAAGCTGTCTTGTATTGCTTCATCCTTTGTTCATCAAGCATGCTAAGATGTAAATCTAATCTGCTTTGTGGGAGGTGAGCACCACAGGTAGCACTCTTCCGGGCTTTTACTTTCTTGAACTTGGGAGCTGATGAGGAAAATCCAATCTAGGATGGTATATCTTAGATCCTCATGTGGCTTGTTTAGAGTTACAGTGATTACAGCTGCATAATGCCCTTGCTACTGTGTCCATGAACTAAGGAATCCCACCTGCTAAGTTATGGGAGCAACAGGCCTAAGTCTTTGTTTTTTTTCCCTCAACTTGCAGATGTCCTTTTAATCATTGTACAGGAAAGTTGTACATTGTACAACACTAAAATTTGAATTTGGCTTTGCTACCTTAGGGATAGAAGATGATTATGTATTACCCTGAGTTTTATGAAGCTTGTAAGTACTCTGATATTTACTACTTTAAACTGTTGCTTAGAAGTTCTGGAAAGCAAGAAAAGTGGTATGACTGCAGTGGTTGTGTAAACTGATGCATTAGAGACCTGGCTAAAAATTAATGGTAGGTGAAGCTACTTAAAGCCTACAGTTAACTTTCTATTTTATCCAAAAACCATTGGGTATTTTTCTATTAATCAGTAAAAAGTCTCCTTTCAGAAAGGAGGTGAGGAATTGTAGCGAACAACTGGCAACACTTCCAATTAATGGAAAATAGCAGTCAGCCTTTGAAGTCTGAGCACAGCAGCTATAAAAGTAGCTTTTTACTACTGCAATCTGTCTGCCTAATACCTGAAGGCAGCTCATCTTTAACTGAATCACATTACTGTGATATTTCTGGCCATCCACTAAGATAAGGCCTTTATGTTCTTCCATAATGTACCTGTTTTACTCAGAGCAATTGCTGTGTCACTTTCATTTTCCAGTCAAAATTAGGGATGGAAATTCTTGACTTGAAGTCGTATTTTTGTTTGTATTATAATTAATGGCTAGGTAGTTTGAATGACTTGCTGCAAGGTTGAAGATCAAGGTAGGTATTTAAGGAACTGATTAAGGAAACCAAATTAGCTTTAGGGACTATTGCTGATATGTTATTGGACAGAATTACTGTCTTTCATGCTAGGCCTTTCTCCCTATGTTTTATATATAAAAATGCACTTGCGTTAAATGGGTGCTGTTCATTTCCACAGCAGGGCACAAATCCCTATATGATTGCCGCAGTATGTGGGGACCCTTTGAGCTAGTAATGAGCAAAAACCTTACTATTGAGTCATGTTTCAATAGGTTTTTGAAGTAAAGCTGAATGGAAAGATGCAGTGTTATTCAGTATTTATGGCAGTAGTTTCAGTGTCATCTGCATACTCAAGAGGTATGTGGGAGGAGTTATTCCACAAATCCAATGGGTGCTGAGGTGATTCTGTGCATTCATATGGGCTTTTCTGAGAGCACTAAGGGAGCAAGTACAAAGGCATGTATCTGAAATTACCAGTAATATCTACTTTTGTCTATATTGACTTGACATGTCACTCAGATCTACATTCCCCCTTTCCTGCCCTGTGGCTATCTCTGCCTAGTCTTCTGATGCATTTCAGTACCCTTGCATGGCCAAGTATTCCTCAGTCTCTCTTCCAGTATGGAAAATAATACAACTAAATATTAAACATCCTATTTTTGGTCTTACCACCACAGCTGAAAGCACAGTGGGTCAGTGCTTTCCATGTTTGTAAACAATCTCTGCTCTGTAGGCTACTCTACTATTGCATTTTCATCCAGCTACCTTAAAGAGTATCAGTACTCCCAGTCAGCAGATGCAAAGATTTTGAGCAAGCTCTGCAATTTATCTAACTTTAAAAGGGTTGGCACAAGTGTGAGTGAGATTATAGATTAATTTGCAGAATATTACTGACAAGTGTATAAGGATGGATGGAAAGGGTTTTGATCTACAGATTCCATCAAAAGGAACTGAAGAAATAAGTAACATCACAAAGACCCTTCAGTGACCAGGTTTAAAAATTTTTTTTTAAGCAGACATCTGTCAAATGATCTATGGATGACTACTGTGCTTTACTGAATCTTGAAAATGGGCTTGGGAGCCAACAGACTATAGTACCTTTTTTAGAACTGTTAGGGTAGCTTTTTAAAACTTTGAAGTGTAATGGTCTTGGGTGTTTTGTGAAGTGAGCTCACTTGTTACTTTACAGCATGCATCCTATATGTAGTCAACCTTCAATAAATGCTATAAAAGATGAAAATATTCTAGGTAAGTGTGATTAATTTAGCATAGGTCAGTGGTGCACGTAGCAGTATTGTTCCTTGGAGACACCATGTTTTCATCCTGACTTCATGTGAAGAGGCAATGTGGATGTGCAACTATCCTCCTTTCTGTGGTTTCTAGAAAACCTGAAGATGGGGCCAGGCAGCAAGGGACCCTCTCTTAATTCAAAAGGCTGTCTGGTCTGTGGGTGTTCATAGGAATGCTCAACATCTATGCTGGCATGGGTAATCAAAGCTCTTGATTTTGAAAATGATAGCAGGCAGAGTTAATCTGTTTTCACTGTTCTGTAGCTGTGGGTGTTTCTTTAAGACATATTTAGTCTCCTTAATATTTCTCAGGAGGCAGATGAGGCTTTTGGGAATAATTCTGTTGCAAATTCTGATCTTCTATTTGATAGGGCTAGAAACTTGCCATTGGTATTTGTTTTTAGTTCTTTAGGTATCAAATTCAGATGTTCATATTTAGAAAAAGTAGGTATGGCTAAGACAGTTCTGTACAATTTCATGTTTCTATTTATCCTTAATTGTATTTTAATGTCTTGATAATGCATAACAGCTTACTTCTAAGGTCTAAGTCTGGGCCAGTCTACCAGCTGCAAGTGCTAAACTATAGGGACTTTAAAAGAAAGGAATCAAAACATCTTCAACTTCTGTCTTTATCAGCCCAAATGAGTGTTAGGGGAAGTATCAAGTCCAATTTTATAGAAAATATCTGAGGCACTGGAATTGGTTACACAGTGCCATCATGTGGCCTCTTATGCAGCCATCCAGATAAAAATAGTCATTGCTTCATATGTGAAACACCAGATCCTATGCTATAAGGATATGACATTAAATCAATGTAAGTCCCATTGTAATTAGTGTAACTTTTTGCATGTCCAGGCAGACTTGTCTTGTAGAGATAACAGTGCTTTGTACATCTCAGGGAAACTTATCATAGTCACAGAGCAATTTGTTTTAGGATGATCTAAAATGCTGATAATGATCAAGTACCTAGCTATTTTTGACATCTCTAGAAATCTGACTTCTGTGCTGATGCACATACTGTGTATGTATATATCAGACCATTTAGATCATTCTTGCTACTTGTAGGGTTTCATACCGCTATGACTGAACATCTGTGTAATCATTTTAAGAGTGATAAATTCAGATGGGTCTCTGGCTGTTGGTAGGTTTTGATCTTGAAGCCTGAAGCTTGTTACCTCTGTGGACAGTGGAATAGGTATGCAGAAGGTGTAGTGTGAGTCAAAGGTTTAGGAATCTGACTGGTCTGTATGTAGGAGAACACTTGCAGTTTAGAGCAGAAGCTAGTAACACTAGAGAATTCATGCTAGTGTAATCTTTTTAATTAGAAAGGACTTGGTAATTTTTGTAAGTACATGGGGAAAAAAATGGTCTACTCCCTGCCCTGATTTTTCTAGATTTCTTTTTCCTCTAAAATTTTACAAAGAGGTATATATGCAGTGCAGGAGAACTTCTGTATGGTTCTTTGGGTATTTCATCTGTGTTCTACATACTATGTCAAATGCAGGCTAATGTCTTTGCTTTTGCAAAGCTTTGTTTTGGAAACATTCATCAGAAAGATTCGTTTCTTTTAGCTGCCTTCTATTTTCCATGCTTCATAGTTTTCCCTTTAACCTCAGCCAGCTGAGTTGAAACAATTGATTTGCACAAGAACAAAGCTGTGATGAGACCTGACCATTTTGTGGATTGAGCTTCCTGTTTGCAATGACTTGAGATCAAAGTCTTGTTTAGAAAATTTAAATGCTAGCCCTCAAAGCTGCAAAACTAACCTATACAGGCTCATGAATAGCTGGCTTCCCAGGTCTGCAAGGGAGCCTTACCTCTGAGAAATTTGCACTGTTCTAATGTGTCAGTTAATGCTGATGCCTTTTGGTGGCTGAAATTCAGGTTTCTTTACTGTTTTATAGTGGATAAAAGCATGAACTGCTCATGTTACAATGCTTTATTACTCTATTGGGTTGTCAGAAATAGATGGAACTAGTTTGAAATGGTGTCAGTGCATTACCCTGCACAACAGTTCTACTTTAGTAGCTTTCTTGATCAGGTTTATGTTCTCTATATGGAAGTCTAATTCCACAACTCAATCATAGCTTTGAGATGTGCAGAATTTCAAATGCATATCTGAAATCTAATACTTTGACTTTTCAGTGCAAGCAGTCCTTAATAGCCCAGCATAGTTTTATAATGTGATTGGAAAATCTGGACTGCAATAAAGAATACATAGGGTCAGGTACTTTTTTAGTTATCAGGGTATAAAGTGTTGTCTTTGACAGAATTCTGACAGTGAGAATCACTTTAAATCCTTAATTTGTGAGGAGGACTTGGAGATCCATACAAAAACAATCTTTTAGCAGGCTGAGTAGAATTATTTCAGTGCACATCAGATAATTCATCCTATTACTAACGTTCTGGCAGCGGGTGGCACCATGGTAACAGCATGTATTATGGCTTCTTGCTCCCACAGCCTGACAGCTGTGGTATGATGATGTTCGCCTTTGGTATATCATGTGCTGTGCAGGCATCTCTAATGGCTTCACTGCTTCATTAATGTGAAATGGAGGAGAAGTGTCAGCACTAAGGAATTCAGCATGCCTCTACCCTCTGCTGCAGAGAATAGTATGTCAGCCAAGGGCATTCTCCTCTTACTGTTTAAAAACACAAATTAGAAGCCTGGAGACAACTGGTCTCCCTAGGGTTAAAGCCATAAATCTTGTAACGTTTAGTTGCACTGTAGTAATACTAGAGCTAGCAAAGTACTATATCAAAATACAATAATGTCCTTATAACTAGCCCCAAAGTGGTACTTAGTGTTCTGAAATGTATAGGCTCGATCAGATCAGTAACATGTCTTTAAATATATCTATTTAGTAACTGACTGCAAGTATGTTTCTTCCATATAACTCTTTTGTGCAAAGCATGTAAGATAAGGATGATTGGTATAAATTTACATCTTCACTGCAATTTAGGAGAAGAATGGTGGGGTCCATTTTGCTTCTACAAAATTACAGGGGAAGTTATTAAATGGCTCCAATGTGTATTTTTCACAGATGAATTGTGAAGAACACCTGATTGAGAAAAGCAGTGTGCAAAGAACTTACTGGCATAGGTGTTTGGTCTTCTGACACAGTGAATTAATAACCTTTCCCAGTTAACAGGGCCGGAGGGAGGTCCATAAAGGTAGAGTATAGTTTTAGAAATCATTGAATTTCCTATACTAGCCTAGGAATAGGGAACTTATTTCTATATTCCTTATGGAAGATTGACCCTTTGGAGACCTTTCAGTGTTGGTCTTCAGAGACTTAGGGTGGGCTTCCTCTGAACAGGAGAATGTATGTAGCCAATAGGTAAGTGTCTTACAAGCCCCTCTGTACTACCTTACCAAGCATTTTGTTAGTCTCCAATTAGAGTAGTTATTCATGCTTTAAGCATTACAGATCCAGTTCCCTCTCTTAGTCTCATTTCTCTGGTGACTATTATCCATAGGGAGGACTTGTAAAGACTGGAAGCAGGGGATGAGAGCTCAGTCTCAAATGTCTATTTCAAAAAAAGCTTTAATGTGTTTCCTGCAGATCTGAGTTCTTCACTTGAGGGAGTATGAGATGTCTTTATGTCTGTGTGAAATGATCTGCATCAAAATCCCAGATGTTAACTTTGAGAAAGTTAAAACCAGGATCAAGACCAGACTAACAGTTTGATCTCATTACAACAAGTAATTATGATTTTATGTAGCACTGAAACAGATCTGAGATCATTTCTGCAATGACACCAAGTACAATGCTGAACATCTCTTAAGGGATGCTGAAGACCTTTAAAGTCAAAATGGAGGTACTATTCTAGTGATAAGGATTGTAGTTTTTTCTCTACTGTATTTATCAGAACCTTAAAGCAGGATTCAAGTTCATTCTGTAAGATGGCATGACTAGCTACACGCAAAGATTTTGCTGGGATTTTGAGGGGAAGGAAAGCCTTTCTGCATGGGATACTGAAGCTGTGAAGAACAGCTGGAGTGATGCAGAGCAGGAGACTGTGTATAGTGTGTATAGAGACATCCTCTGACAGTTTTCCTTGTAATTCTACCTCAGGTATTTCTGTAAGCTTTATAGATTGTAAAACAGCTAAGGGCACATCCTATAAAACACTGATTTCTGACCTAACAGCACACTTAAACTTTATTACCTTGATCATAACATTCCGAGGAGCATTCTGGCAGCAATGACCAGCTAAGATGGCACTCATGCTTCAGTTCACAGCTCTAGCTTTAAGGGGTTGAATCTTCCCCCAGGGAAGCAACTCCTGAAGAAAATCCCTGACAAGCTTGCAACTATTTGAGCTATTCAGATGTCTAGGAAAGTCTTTCATATTTCTTTTCAGGTGCTTGTTTTGGTTTCAGGCATACACATTTAGCTTTAATTAACCATGGGTTCCTTGCTGAGAGCATTTTTCAGAACTGTAATGTTAGCAGTATTGTGCTTTCTTTGTGGCAAGATAGTGTTCCTAATTTGAAATAAGGTCTTGCTAGAGAATAAAGGTATAGCTGGCAGCTCAAGACAAATCTGATCCATCTTCCCCTGTCCAGCAGACTACATAAGTGGCAGTCTGGGCACATACTTTCCTATAGAAAACGCGGGCTTTTCTAGCATTTGGCAGCATCAGCAAGTCCTCCCACCCTTCATATGGGTGCTCAAACTTTGTATGTTCCATGTTTGCTGGAGACTCAATCCTGGGTCTTCTGCTCTTTCCAAATTTAGACAAGATTTCCATAAGCAAAGCTTACAGAGCACTCAATTTCAAAAGTGCCTGGAGATACAGCTATGCTGAAGTCAGGAGGGGATAATTGCAGCTTGTATAAGCATATCCAGGCTCTTTGCCTTGCCTTAAACCTCTTGAGCCTCATGGATTACACATATGCTTTTGGATCTCCTGCTGCAGAGCCTGTACTGTCTAGCTGTTCTACCCTTCAGTGACTGGAAGGGCTTGAGCTGAGAGCTGCTGACTCACTGCTCTAGCAAGATCTCCAGGAAGAGAGCATTTGGCAGCTCCGGGCCTCTGCTGGCTATTTCTAGCTGGGGCTTCATGAATGCACACAGAGCTGGGGAGAAGCTGAGAGGTCTATAGTGAAGGTTTTTGGCTGTGCACCAGCAACAACGCACTTTGGCATGTTTCTACTGGGACTGTGGCTTCAGTATTATCAGTGCCCAAGAGGAGTGTTATTTGCATGGGGTTTTGAAATCTCTTAAGAAGCATGCACTAAAACTGCTTTAGGAAGCTTATCTTTGGCCCTGACATTTCACTTGTAAAGCAGTGAAGCTGGCACACTTCAGAACAAGTCCTGGATGAAGTCTCTTCAGATGAGTTCAGCTAGCAGTGCTACTGGAAGCTGCTATTTTTCTGCTGCCTTCCCCCTTTACCTGCTGAAAAACTAGCAGAAATTCTGTTTTTAATACTGCTTCTGTGGAGAGAAGCTCACAGAATTAGGTTTCTCAGCAGTGCAGCCAGAACTGAATTTGCTTCCCCAAGAGAGAGGGCTTGTGTGAGGCCTGGAGGAGGCAGCCTCTCACCCTGCCTAAGGGGCAGAGCTGGGGAGAAGAGGCTGGCAGAAGTGGCCTTTCTGTTACCCTAGAGGCTGGGAAATAGGTGCATGTATTCCTGCTTGTTCCTCTTAGGAGAGACAGACCCTCATCCTTCTGCATCCCCGGTCCTCTGCCTTGGCGGTGGCAGCAGCGAGGCCGCCTCTCCGCGCACAAGCCTGCTCCTGCCAGGCTGCTGCCTGCTGAAACAGCCAGGCCCCCTGTTTCGGTGCTGATAACGTGCTCAGTCTAGTGTAAGATGAGTCTTTGCTCACAAATTATAAAAGCTAATGTGGATTTAAATTGGATACATTTGCATGCATTTGTAGCGACTCTAACTGCTCGTTATCTATGCCATGTTCATGAATGTATCCGTAAGTCTCGGCATGGCTCTTGCGGCCTCTAGCAAGGCGGGAGCTCACCGCGTTTCCAATAAAAACGCGTTCCCAGCTGCCTGCAATGCTAGGCCCAAGTAAGAGAGAAGAGACGTGGAGACCACAGTAACAGCACCTGAAGGGCCTCAGAGTTGGTGCTGTGACGAGATGGGAGAGGAGGACGCGGCTGGCAGGGGCCTGGAGGCGCTGCCTGCGGCCCCGCGTCGGGGAAGGAGCCGGCCGCGCCGGGCGGCCCTGCGGTGCTGAGGCCCCCGGGGGGCAGGGAGGGAGGTGCGGGGAGGAGCGACAGCCTTCTGCCCGCGGGGGTTTCCCGGCTGTCAGGCACCGCTCCTGGCAAGCTAAGCCACGAGAGGGAGCTCTTGCTGCCGCATAGCCTCAGAAAAGAAGAGGCGTGAGTGACGTTTTCCCAATTTTCTGGTTTCTGCGGGAATGTCACTGAGGTCTCAGCTCCTGGTTTCACTGCAGGATGCAGCTGTACTGCAGGGAAAAGAAAGGGGGCCGTGGGCGGGCAGAGGAGGCTCCGTCCTGTGACCTGCGCGCGCTGTTGCTCCGGGTGCTTTACCCGCCAGACAGGGGCTGAGCTCGGTGAGGTTTCCCTGTTACCGCAGCTGTGTGTGCGATGCGGATCCTGATAAGAAGGAAAAGTCTCCTTGAAGGCTGCCTGGGCTGTAGACCCTTGTCTTCCCAGAGGGCAGAGTTCGACCCTTCGGAAGAGCAGCCTTCTCGTGGGAACCGCGGCAGCGCGTGCCGTGTGGCGGCTGAGAGTGCCTCTCAGCGTTTCCGTAACTCTTCAGTGCTGCTGTTCAAATTTTTCTGATGTTCGGATAAGATACAGCTGTTAATCTTGTGTAAATAGCTGGTTGGGGTACCAGATGTTAGTGAACTTAAGTGAAAATCTCGAGTTATTCATGTTCTCGGCGGTGGCTCTTTCCGACCCTGCGGTCTGCGTGTGCCCCCTGGGAGATGGGGAGAGCCCGAGTGGTGCTTTGGTGGGAGTGCAGGAGAGATCAGAGCTCCTGAGGACCTTAAAGTGCATGTCTTCCTGCTCGTTCCCCTCTGGTAAACCCGTGGCTGCGCACAGAGATGCACAAACTGTGTGTGCCTGTCCCTGTGGCCAGGGATGTCCCTGGGAACGTTGCAGGGAAACTCCGACCAGGGGCCCTGCAGGCCCTTCCAGCTGCCCAGAGCAACGCACGGCTCTCCAGCGCGCGAGGTGAGCAGCGCAGCCAGCCTTTGCGTTGAAGAGGGTTAGGCATGGGGCTTGCTGTAAGCAGCTGTGGTGAGCAGGTCCTTGGTCGGGGCAGAGGAGCAGCTCGGACCACCCTTGGGGGACACCGGTGAGCCGCTGTGCGTGCCGGGGAGCCGTGCGACCCAAGGGACGGGCTGTGACGCGAGGCAGACCTACGCAGGCGCAAACCGCCTCTCTGAGGGATGCCCCTGGGAGGGGATATCAGTTTTCAGCTGAATTATTTTCTCAACAGGAATATTTTTTTTTTCTTCTGTTCCGGTTCAGATTCTGCAAAGTCTCTGTGGCTCAGTTCTGAAATGAGAGAAAAAAGCTTGAATCTATTATTTAGCTTACAGTAAACTGAAGTCAAACAATGAGCAGGCACATTGCAAATTAAGGAATCTATAAACTATCATGTTTACCTAGCCTATCGTCTTGTTTCTTGATGAGATATATAGGTGCTGCCAAAGTTCAGTAATTCAGAGGGTTTTCTTTTTTCTCAGCATGGTAGCAAACAGGTTTTTAAAAAACCTGCTTAGGCAAGGCTGGGGTTCTCCTTACAAGCTGCTTGTGGAAGCTTCTGGGAGGAGAAATTGGTCGCGAGTTGAGTATTGCTGTTCCGTTTAACTTCAGGGTAGGTACCAACTTCCATTGCCATAGACATACTAAGCAATAAGCAGTACAGGACAGTTTCTTGGCCTTTAGTCCATTTTCAAAACGAAAAATATGCCCCTACAGTAGCTGTGTTGTTTTGTCCCGTTCTGTCACTTTTTTTCTTGAAAATGTGCAAACCTTCACAAAACACTGCTGTAGGCAGACTGGACCCATATCAGGCCCTAGAACAGTTTTGGTTGTTGCATGATCCTTTACTTGGAGTAGGGCCCTACTACATTTTAGCTCCTAGATTTTGTGAAGGAGCTTAAATGTTATTTTTATGTATTTTAAATTATCAATTAGTGTGTTCCATTCTCATAAAATCAAGATTTCTACTTCCAAAACTGACTTGTAAAATTTTAGTCTATAAAATTTAGAATCATAGAGTCAGTAAGGTTGGAAGGGATCTCTAGAGATCATCTAGTCCAACCTCCCTGCTCAGCATGGTCACCTAGAGCATGTTAGACAGAATTGCATCCAGGCAGGCCTTGAAGATCTCCAGAGAAGGAGACTCCACAGCCTCTCTGGGCAACCTGTGCCAGTGCTCCGTCACTCTCACAGGGAAGAAATTCCCCCTCATGTTCAGACGGAACTTCCTGTGGTCCATTTTTTTGCCCATTTCTTCTTGTTCTGTCACATGGGACAACTGAAAAGAGTTTGGCCCCGTCCCCTTGACACCCTCCCTTCAGACACTTACACACATTGATAAGATCCCCCCTCAGTCTTCTCTTCCCCATGCTGAAGAGGCCCAGCTCTCACAGCTGTTCCTCATAGGGCAGATGCTCCAGCCCTCTGATCATCTATATAGCCCTACGCTGGACTCTCTCCAATAGCTCCATGTCTCTCTTGTCCTGAGGAGCCCAGAACTGGATGCAATACTTGAGATGAGGCAGTGAAACTTAATTTTGAAAATGAATATTCATTGGTTCTAGAAACATTTTGGCATATCACAGTCCTTCCAAAATAAAGAAATAGACATGAAAATGGAAACATTCCTGCGGGAAGTGTTTGATTCCAGCAACACAGCATTTTTCAATGGATAATAATTCCACTGGAAAATGTTCAAAAGCTGCAAGTTGCAACCAGGTGCTGGATTCCTTTCCCCCCCCCCTTCTATCTACTCTTGTCCCAGCCTTTTCAGATAAGGAGTTGTCTACAATTACTTCCAGTGTTAGTAAATTTTCCTTCAAGGTGTTTTTCTTGTTTTTCTTCCATGCCCATCTTTCCATGCCTTATTCTGTTTCTCTTGAAAGCAGTAAGGCTCTGGAAATTGTTTGTTCTGAAATCGCATCACCTGAGGAAGTTCAGGCTCTAATTCTGTTGTGTCCTGGTTCCCCAGCTGGGAGTACGTGACCATGTTCAGACTGAGCCTTCTGCTACAGTGATTCTGCCATCTCAGGAGGAAGAAGCAGAGGGGGAAGGGCCTTTGCTAACATTAGGATGCAGCCTGTTCTGTCTGTCCTTCTCCAGAATTTTTTTTAAGTGAGAACTAGTATCCTGTTTTTCTGCTTAATACAGCAAAGCAAGAGTTTTTCGTCCTGACTGCTGCAACAGTGTGCTTGAAGAAGGGACCAAGATATTGGGAATTTGATGCATTACTTGTGGTAATAGCTAATTCTTTACTTTTTTTTTTCTTTTTTCCTATTTAGAAGTCTACAAAAGTTGGTGGGAATTTATTAGTAATTTAGGGTCTCAGTGCTTGTGTGACTGCCAGACTTATGGACTAGGTGTCATTTAGTGGTACGGTAAAGGGAATGCAACAGCTTTGTGTGACAGGCAACATTTTGAAAATTCTACATCAGATATTTAACAGAGTCTGTGTGACTTCAGAACCTAGGCTCTATTTTTAAATGTAATTTGCATAGATATGCAAGAAGTACATCTAGAAAAGGACTTGTGCCTCTTTCCTACCTGTCCCCAAAATGCAGGTATTCAGAGCTCCTGCCTTAGTACTGCTGAACTGTGGTAGCACTGACATCTTACGGCTCTAAAGTTTACTCCAGGTCAGTTCTCTGAAAACATCTGTTTCTACGCAAGCAGTAGAGTCCAGTTGATGCTGAAACTCTGCTGATATATTCCTTGACCTCCTTATTCAGTAGAAGCTGAGGTGATAATGTTCTCAGAGCAAGTGCCTGAGGAGAAGGTGGTGGTGTTCCTGTTTCCAGCAGCGTGGTACTCGTCCCTGTGCAAGTGGGAGGCCTCTGTTGGGATTCAGTGATGGCTGAGGGGACATGAAAACCCAGTCTTTGGTGAGTTATTCCAGAGGGTTCCTGTTTCTGAACAGAGCTGTACTGCAAGCTTTGATGTTCACTGTCCAGGAAAGGATGACCTAGAGGCCCAGAAGTTCAATTGCTCAGGTGGGGAGAAGAAAACTGTTGGTTCACAGGACATTGTCCTCTCTCCAGAAAATTCTCTCTCCTTTAGGCTGTGGTGAGTGAAAAGAAACTTTTCCCTCTGTTTCTTCCCCACTGACTTTGCAGTCTCAGGCGTGCGTAGTCCAGCTTGGATGCCCAGGTCCACGTCCTTTGGCTGGCTCTCTGCAGCTGCTGGGTTGCTGTTAGCTGCCTCTTCAGCTTCGGGCTGCTCTACTGACTCACTTCCTGCCTTCATAACTCATTGAAACCTTCCTGTTTTCTTTAACTTCTGACTGTAAAGCAACTAGCGAAGGCATGTATGAAGGCTGTTACAGAGACTGTACTGTGCTGCTTGATATTACTTTGCACTGTTTCGTTTCACTCCAGCTGGCTGATAGGACAGCTGTAGGTTTCTGTGTCCATTGAAATACTACATTCATCTCTTTAGAGATGTTTGTCATAGCATGCACGCAAGCTCAGTGTTTATCTTACGTAGTAGCTTTCAGGCAGGAGTGAAGCATCAGCAGTGCTGCAGGCCAGAGCTGAGATATGGTAGCAGATCTGTGGGCGCATAGCTCGTGTTGGATCTGACTGCGTTATGGCTTGTTCTTCTCGTCTTTCTTTCCAGACATTAAGGCTACTCAGGGCAAAATAAGAGAATGGTAAACCCAAGCAGAATAACTCTGGCCAGGTTTAAGATAGTAGCTCAGATAGAGATGTCCCATGGAAGGACAGACAAGCACATCTGTAGGGTTGCAGGCCACTCTGGAAACACCCAAGCCCTCTGTGCAACTGCAGAGCACAATGTCTCGTTTAGGATAAGAAATATGGGCATGTACATGCACTCATGTATGCATAAACAAGCTCTGGGGGAAGGTTAATGCTGCTTTTGTATGAATCTCTGCAGTCATTTCCTACTGGGAACACTTCCCAGCTCAGAAAAATGTGTCGTAGAGGGTAGCTACACCTCTCCTGTCTTGGCATGTTCCTCTCGTTTGCAAACCCTGCCCATACGCAGTGCTCTGTGGCTTCTGGAAGCTGCAGAGATTATAAAGAATAAGCATAAGGCTATTTCTACCATACCTGCTCTACTTTGCTACCCAAGCATGCCTGATGTAGCTCTTCTCTGCTTGTATAAGAGATGGGAGCATTATATCTTAATTTATACACCTGTCTCATTGCAAAATAAGATTTGATTAGTAAATTCTTACCTGGTTTGTGATATGACTGTAGATCACCTTGCACATTTACTAAAGCTATGAAAGGTGCATAATTTATAAAGAATTTCCTAGGTTTCTTTATCAACCAAATCTCCTTTGAATCAGACAATCGTACTGGATGTTAAAGCAATGATGCAAATCAGTAGCTCAAAATTTCTAAGTCAAAAGGAATAAATTCATCTTAAATCTGACTATTAGATACACAGAAGTTAAAGGCACAAAAACAAAAAGAAAAACCTTATATAAAGTTCTGTATCACAGGAAAAACTCCTATATAACTCAGCTTGTTTTGAGAGGAACTGAGGAAAAGATTTCTTTTAACAATACTGAGGGAGAAACTCCAGTTGCTTCAAAAAGAGTGTGAATTTTGCCACTGATTTCAATGGGACCAAGCTTCAGCTCTTGGAATTCATAACTCATAGTATTATCTCATAGTCTGTACAAATAGTATAGGCAGGAATGGAAGATTTATGAAATTGTACAACAATTGACTATACCTACTGTTTTCTAAAGACTCTTTCTGAAAAATATTTTATGTACTGGACCTGATTTATTTCTGACTCCTGCGATGTTTTATACTACTGTAAAGCTTTTGATTAAGTAGCTTTACTCATGAGATATCTGCCTGCCCTTGAGGGGGCCTTTCTCTTCAGTGAAAGAAAATCAGCCTTTTATATTTATACAAAATACACTGTGCAGCAATAAAGTAGCAAAGCTGATGGTAGCATGATGGGGCACCGAGGCTGCGATTTGATGCCTTTGCAAGCACTTCATGACTGTGCATTGTATTTCTGATAGTGTTGCACACTGGGCTATGTTGTTATCTCTTTTTGTAATAATATAATTGCATATTACTTCAAGAAATTCCAGCCACTGAATTAGGGTAAGATCTAGACTTCCTGTCAAAGTAAATTGTTAGTCAAAACTTTCCAGATGAGATGCTGAGATGATAACCATCCTGACTGATGTCAGCTATTGAGACCCATGTACAATGTACAACCTTTTTTTCCCTCTCAGTCACTGTGTGCACAATCCTTCCCCCCCCCCCCCATTAGTCTTTGCTTCTACTTCACAAAGCAAATTGGAGAACTTGTCTTATCATCTCAAAGCCTATGTAAATGTTTAGGCAGTACTGGTTGTGTTTCAGCTGGTGCCTGGAAGGATGTGCTGAGGATGGAGGAATTCTGATTTTGAACTGGTCTCGCTGTGGGCTTGCAGCTCCTGCTTAGCTGCTTTGTGCTTCAGGTTATCCAACAGACTGAATAAAACCAGCCTTTGGGGAGTCAGGAAACTTAAAGAACCAGCAGGAATATACTGGTCAACAGGGGACAGATAAATTTAGTTCAGCATCTTTTGCAAAGGAGTTTTAGATGTGAGGCTGGGGCAAGAATGCATTTTGGAAGCTACAGAACTGAGCACTGCAAATCCCAGCCTAAAATACAGCTGCTAGTCTCTCCTTGTGCACTCACACACTCAAGCAAGTTCATTTAGGCATCCTTATTGATAGGCCATCACCAGCACGGTTGGTTTACCTGTACTTCTCTATGCCCAAACATGACCCAGCAGAAACCCTATACCAGAAACTTCAGGGCAGCATCTGACAAGTTAAACCTGGTATTCTACTAGCCAACATCAGGTCTATCATGCTGCTGAGAGACAAAAATCCCAGTTCCAGATGCTTTGTAAACTTTGGAGCATTTCTTTCCAGATCTGGACTTAATGTCTATGGATCCACTTTCCAGTATCATTAATTGCTGTTATTTAACAAGTGCATTAAAATTATGATTGGTTTTGTCTGAAATCTCTGCTCTGACTCTGTGAAATATGTCTTGTGTATGTATATTAGTTCAGGTGAAGATCTGTAAGTCAGACCTTAGATGGAAACAAAAGGCAGTACAAGCTTTGAGTATGGACAACCTGAGCCTTTGCACATACTTGGAGGAATGGTATGGACAACCCGAGTCTTTGCACAGACTTAGATGAATGGGCTTGTTAAAAATGATATATTATTCTTGTATTTCTATTTTCTTCAAAGTGGTCCATACATGAGCTTGTTTTTGTGCTAGCCTTTAGGGTGAGTGCAGTGGAAAAGAATAGAGATCTCATGAGAAGCCTTTGGCATGTTTTGTGACCCGGGAGCTGAAAGAAGTCCAAGACACTACTACTTGAAGTCCTGCAGTAGTTCAGGAAATGTTCCCAGTTGCTTCTTAGACATATAGGTGGAGTGGTTTTTCTTCAGAGTTTTTCAAAACATGGATGTGAATGAGTGGAATCCTGGAATATACCCTAGAAATGTTTCCTGGTATAACTGAGATAAAGGGACCAGTGGCAGGGGAGTGGGAGCGATTTCCCATGGCTGAGCCCTGATTTACGATGATTCTGAATTAGGAAATGTGGAGGATTCAAACTGGTGGTTGGAATTTAATCTTCCAGGTCTTGATCCACAGATCCTGGCCCTTCCAGATTTGTGCTGTTGCTCTTTGCTAATGAGGTGTGAAATGGGTTTGGAAGTGTCTGCCCAGTGCCCAGTGGATGAGCATCTACATCAAACATAGGAAGACTTACCACAGTTGCTGGCTTCAGGAGTGAAGCTTGTGAGATGACTGGGCACAAGTTTCAAACAATCTCTCTCTCTAAGAAACAATCTCTCTCAAGTTGATAATAAACAGTTACAGGATGAAGTAAGCTACCTCCAATTCTGCTTCCTCTGTATTATTTATTTGTCCAGAAATATAAGGAGAAGCATTTAATTAAAAAAGGATGGAATTACATATCTTGTTAATGAGCTTCACTTGCACACACTGAGCATCTTGATGCTTGTATGGAGGAATAACTTGTTTATACCAGTTCTGCAAGCTGAGCGAATTATTTTGGATACCAGTGATGTTAGACTGCAAGTCTAATCCCTTCCCTGTTAGGGTCTTGCTTTTATTTAGATTTTAAAACTATATTCAAATGAGATCTTGACCGAAACTGAATCACTATGTACTTGAAAGCTAAAGAGCTTATCAGGCATCTGATAATGTTTTCAGGATTTCCCCAGATTAGACCGCGGAGTGTACAGACAGGAAGCTGAAGTATTGAGCGCCTGACCAGCGCTTCCTCCTGTGCAAAATTGGGGGTTTCTCTAACGTTGAGCTTTAGCTCTAAATGCATGGTCTCAGCCTTGAAATCTGAAGGATAAAAAGCACCCAAATCTCCCAGTCGAGTCCTCAGAACAAGGAGAATGGAGCGCTTCATGTAAACCCCACGTACAAGGTCAGCAAAACAGCCCTCACCTCTCCCTGCTGTTGTTACCTTCCTGGCGCTTTATCAACTAGGGAATCAAAAAGGGACTTTCCAGAGCTATAAACATGTGAGCTGAATAGCTGGAATGAACCCTTATGCAAATGAGTTTTGATTCCCTCCCTTTATAAAGTTAAAATGTTTTTGAGAGAGAAACAGATCTTCCAGAATGTGGGTGTCCGAGATTATTGCCTTGGACTGGCTGTATCTCGCCTGTCTGTCTGTCTGTCTTTCTGCCTTTCTGTCTTTCCATTGTAGAGCACAAAGCGGAATGATGTAAAATAGAAAATGAGAAATGCAAACCTGTGGTGATTGAAGAGAAGGAAGGAAAATGAAAGAGAAAAAGCTGAAGAGTGGGAAAAAGATAAAATAAAATGACTTTTGGGGATTCTACTGTGAGTAAGAGCTGAAAAATTGTAAGCTGATTTATTACATGCTTATCTTCTGCCTGAGAGCCAGTTTGCATTGTACATACGAAAGGTAAACTGCACATTAAAGACTGAATCAAAAAGTCAAATTCTTCCTCAATTGCACCAATTTTAAAGCAGTATAATTCTGCCAGCTTCAGAGGATTTACATTCTGTAAACAGCAGCAGAATCAAGATCAAGTGTTTTAAGTCATCTGGAGTTAAATTTATACTAAAGCAATGAGAAACTTAGATGACTTTTAAATATGGTTGTGTCAGGGAAGCTGCATATTTTCTAATGCTTCTGTTCAGCAGACATGAATTTGCTGCTGTTGTCACTACAGTGCTGTCATGACTTTGTGAGTACCATGGTAATTTCATAAGCTAAGGACTGCCGACATGCATTAATGTTTTTCTTGCATTGTGTTTTATGCATATTCAATTTTATATTTAAAAACTGTGTCTTAACCCACTTATCTGCTTTTTAAACAGGCACATGACCCGAGTTAGTTGATAAATGTATTTTTTATTTTCTTTCTCCATTAAATGCCACTGATTTGCAAGTGCGATGTTCGATTGCAGCCAAGGGCTTTAACTGACTGTGCTTGGTATGGTCAGTATACTTGGTCTAGTCTTTGCTCTTTTTCTTTTCTGAAGATTGTTTGTCTGCTTGTTCCTCTGCGTGTGCTGAGCTTGCCTAGGCATCCGAGAGTTTATTTTATGGCATGCAAGAAAAGGGACAGAGGAAATCTCACAGGTTTCCTTGATGGAATTTCCAACAAGTTCCCTGCTGGGCTGGAGAGGTGCAGAGACGGGCTCCTGGATCTGCACGGTAAGGGAGCTCCTGTTCCTCCCTCTGTTACACCGACTAGAGTCAGACAGTTACTCTTTTTTAAGAATAGTTTGGTTGCTGAAAATTACAGTTCGGAATGCATTAAATTATTTACAAAACTGAGGTGAGCACAGGAAATCATATTAGGTAAATAATGTGAAGTAAAAACATTTTTACATTTTCAGAATTAAACTTTACTTTTTTTCTTTGAATATACTATTTCAACTTACTTTAATAGTCCTCATGCAATAATAACAGCAAAAAAGAAATGAAGTACTTTGTTTTAGGCCACAGAATACCTTGTGGTGAACCCTAAATGAATGTTTTTTGTCTTAAGAATATATATCAAAAAATCATTCTGGGCTGAGACAAATGACATTTTTCTTTTGCCTCATTTTGTTCTTTTTGGCTAGTGGATGAAAAAATTGCTAATTCCTTTGGCTTTTGGTCAAACTGTTATCAGCATCATGTATTTTTCACAGTCATCTAGGAGCTGATGAAGCTGATGTTCATTTTTTCTTTACTGTGGATAAAAATGTATATTATTTTGATAATTAAAAAGCATATTTTTATGTGTTTTTATTGGTCAAGTATTTACCTCCATTACTATCTTTTTCCCATAAGTTAAAAAAAAAAAAAAAAAAGAGAGAAAAAGAAAGGAGAAAAGACATTTTTCATTACTTAAAAAGAGTTTGTGGAATGTTCTTGAGCCCGTTCCCTGATGTCCTGAGGAGACTTCAGCTGCTCTCCATCCTTTCTGCAGCTTTTTGGATCTGCCCGTGGGAGCAGGCTCTGTGCCTGGGACGTGGGGGTTCAAACACATTGGTGACCACCTACAGCCTTAATGGGGAGATTCACTAGAGACAGGTTGGAAGAACGTGGAGCTGCTAAAAATGCTCTCAAAGCTGAATGTGGGATTTGGAGTCTTTGCTCCTTTGGTGTATACTGGATGGCCAAATCCCACTGGCAACTTTAGAGGTCACATCTTAAAAGTCTGTCTGTGCGTGCATCCGAGAACGTCCTTGCTTTTCGTTGCGCTCCTCAGCAGTACTCAACCTGCTTGGCTAGATATTCTAAATCTGGCCATGCTGAATCCAAATGATATCTAAAATTTTTTTCTTTAAAATCAGATCTGGTGAACTCAAGGAGAGTTGGCTTTAAAGTTCTTAGTATCGGGCAAGTGTATCTTAGAGAAAGGCAACTTCAGGCCCCGGAGACTGTCTGTATCAGTGCTTCTTGGCCTTTTTTAATGGAAGGATCACCCATCCTTTTTGGAAAAAAAATCCTGGACCATTTCACGTGCACAAAAAGGAGCCGTGTATACCTGCAGGCAGTCACTGGCAGTATCCGGGAACTGGCTCCCAGCTCTGTCGGCTCTAGTGCACCTCTGCCAGCAGCGTGGGCATGTCCATGAGCCTTTTTATCTTTTAAATGAGATTGTCATGGAGCAGTTTCTGGGTTTTGACAGAGCAGCAGTGGTCTGCAGCCCACAGGCTGAGAAATACTGCTCTGAACAGCTTGCAGTGGTCAGGGTGCCTTAACCGGGTCACAGTTCATTACTCTCATGCTGTTTTATTAACTGTCATTTATCTTTATCTAAATTGACTATGGCCAGTTTCCACAGTACTTGGGCTGTTCTGTTATTCTAAAATTATACTGGGTTGATTTCAGTGAATTAATATTGAAACAAAACACGTACATGTGTGTGTTGGATACATGTTTGCTAAACATAAACCACTTTATTTTCAGTAACTATAGTATGGTTACAGCATCTAATATAAACACAATAATTGTATTTTAAGCATTTAGATATTAAACCTGCTTGAAGAAAAAGAGGTCTCTTTGGCCTCTAACTGCTCACTAACATTACAGTTATTTATTGTAATGTGCTCTTCAAAATAAACTGCTTGCTGGGTTAGGATCACATCTTTTTTTTTTTTTTTATTTTTTTTTTTATTTTTTTTTTTTTAATAATGGGAGGGCTACTTAAAATCAACATTTACCAGTTTGTTTTTAATCACTTTTACAGAGCACAGTCATTTTACGTTAGTGATATATAGTGCAGTAATTATACAGTGACAAGTAGTGTATCTGCGTAATTTCAGTAATCGAAACACTGCCAGTTGTTTTGAGTTACTAAAAACATGGAATTTGGAGGGGAGCAAGAAACAGCTATCTACTCTCTCCCCCTTTTTCCGCTCTTTCTATGCTTTTGTACGTTAGATCATGTCTGATATATATGGATGAACCAGTCATTTCAGGCTCCCTCCGTTCCTTTACATTTGTCAGGAATAGGGTCCAGAGCAGCAGTTACCTCACTGGGCTGCCTGCCTCTCCATGTACTGGGGAGAGCGCTGGTGGCACTGGTGGCACTGGCAGCCCTTGCAGCGCGAGCAACCGAGGGAGGAAGGCGTGCTGGACCCGGGATGAGCCCCGCGCTCTCGGAGGTAGGCCCTTCCCTGGAGCCTCGCAGCTGGGGTCGGCTCACGTGAAACTTCTTGTTTGTTTCGAGGCAAAACTTATTGCTGAAATTAAAAAACACAAAACAGAGCTGGAGTCTCACAGAGCCACAAGGGCTTTGAATGTCTCAGTTTTCATTACTTCTAATGGTAATTACTTCTAGAGTCCCATATTAGCACCTTGAAAATTAGCTTTCCAACTATCCTTGCTGTTTTTTACATCTGGGCACTGTTAACACAGCTGTTACTGCAGCTGTGTCAATGTGCAAAATACGTGCACTAGACTGTTCACGTCCCTCTGTGCTGTTACATCCTGTCATCTGAGAATACGTAAAAAGAAAAAAAGTTGGAACCCAAAGTTGCTTTTGTATTTCAGTACAAAAAGCTCGCTGAAGTTGTGTTTCCAGGGCTGTGATATACCGTGGCTTACTATATTCTAACAATTACTAAGAATAACACAATTAGGAGTCTTTGTTATTATTCCTGAGATAGAATGTTTTAATAATGCAAGACTAAATATATTAAGTTTTTCATTGAACAGTTTTCCAGATTACTGTTTTAACCAGCTGCAGTGTACATTCATGTCTGTCTAGGTGTAAGTATACTTTTTTCCTAATTTATGCATGGTAGGCATTTTGTCATGTATCATTTTTTAATTTGTGAAAACATGCAAACACCATCAGTAAGTTTTAAGTCAAAAAATGAAATGGCATATGCAATCATTTTTATCTTTCGTGAAGGAAAACGGTCTGTTGCACAAAGTACTGTGATGTTGGAAAATGTGATTAAAATGGAGACAACAGAATTGAACGTCCAGATAAGCAGAGTGGAATAATTCTGCAGGAGAGGAAATTGAGTGCTTGCTATTTGTGACTGACACTAGCAGCAGAAATAGAGCTACCCCTTGAAATTAAAAATTCCTCCAGGAAATAACTGGGAGTTTCAGAAAGCATATTGGGAACAAATGCAGTTGCTTCTGCCAAGCCCAAAATATGTGTGTGGGCTAATACTGATTCATCGTGAAATATGTATTTTTTTTTCTCTCAAAGACAAATTAACAGTTGCAGTTGTTTGGGGTGGGGGGAGAGGAAGGGGACGGAGTAGGGGGATGATGAAAGTGTCTCTGTAGTTCTTGAGCTGACAGTATTACGGCCCTGACAAATTTGTCGTCTTGGAGGGTTCAGGACAAGAAACACCTATGGGCTGCTCCTACTCTGATGTTGCTGATACCCTTCAGTGATGTGGTGGGAGCCCAGGGCATAACCTTCTTGGAGTGGGGTGTGCTTAGCACCAGCCTGCCTAGGTCTCGTGTGAACTCCTGGGTATTGGCAGAGCTTAGCCAAGAGCAGAGCTTTGCTGTACTTTTCCTTCTGGGCCTGCACTGAAGCCCTGCTGCTCTTGGATGTTTTCAGTAGTCAGTGTGATTTTTATAAAATAGGGAAAAATTAGTAGTATCTCTGCATGTCAGCACTCTTTACCTGCAACATGGACATTGACTTTACTTAAAGAGAAGAGCAATATTTTGGGTAAGTTAAGATATAGGCAGTGTTTGCCTTGTTCACCAGAAGCAGCTGCATCAGCGCTCCCTTGTAGATGCTTCATGATCTGAGCAGCTTCACCCTCAGCCTATGTGGTGGTAGGAGATGTGGTTCATGTCGAAAGGGCTTGATTTCAGTGCACTGTCGTGTAGTCTGGAGCAGAGACAAATAAAGGCCAGCTCCTTAGGACCTAGTACTGTGTACGCCTCCACCAAGGCAGTCGGCTGGGGAGGTGATTAGCGCTGCTGGGGAGTGCCGGGGGTTGCGCAGCCCTGAGCCGGTGGGAGCCGCTGGGCCAGATCAGCAATGAGCAGCAGGTTCAGGAAATGGGTCTGCGGGAAAAATGTGGTGGTGGGAAGAGCTAGGCAGGGTTGTTATAGCTGATGGGCAGCAGCTCTGGATTCAGCCCTGTGCAGAGGTTCCTCACGGACAAGGGCACTACAGCAGCTGTGCTGACCTGCGTGGTGGTGCTGTCTGCAGCTCCATGGGGCAGTGCCATCACATAGAATGAGGTCTGCTTGACGAGGAAAATACTCAGTCTGCTTGTGGAGGCTTTCAGCCCAGGACCCCCACCCCTTTCCTACAGCCCTTGGCAAGTGGGTGCTCAGTGCTCCTGCTATGCAGTGTGGCACCACGATCTGGTTTTTTACCTCGCAGGCTTAAGCATGCAGCTACCTCTGGTGTCATGGAGGTCCTGGCTGGCTGCTAGTTTTCCCTTTTTTACTCTCAGGATCTCTCAAATGTCTTCATCTTCTATGTTGCCCTCCTGCTTCCACTAACCAGATGTCATTATAGCTGTGCGATATGTATTCTTCCACTTGCTGTGGGGAAAATGTATTCGATTAACTATGGGTGAGGAAGATGCATTGTGTTCCTAATGAAATGTGACCAAATTCATATTTTATTTCGAGTTCCCCATCAGTGCTAATTAATTACCACCCAGGAGCTCGTTAGAATAGTATCTGGATTTCACGTGAAGTCGCAGTAGATCATTGGCTGGTTAAGAAGCATTAAAATCTCACTCTTCGTTGTATATTCAGACAAACCTAGATGTTCTTTTAAACAGAAAGGTACTAATGGCAACATAGAGAATAAAAGTAGGGTATGGAAAGAAAGATGCAGAGAATTTACACATTCCATTAACTTGATAGCTTTAGGATCATTATGTTCATTTCCTGTTAAAACATATTTAATTCAAAAGGAAACTTATGGAAGAATAGTCTTCAGGCACTTAACATTACTTAATCACTCTAAAAAGATTTGCCTTTTGGTATAGCAGTAAAACTTTATATAATTGCCTATTAAGTATCTGTCTTATAAGGACAGTTATTTCTGGTGTAATAAGACCTCCAAGTTGGTGAGGTACTAAGTAACTCTGCTGGAACGTGAAAAAATAATGTTTTTTCAAAAAGTAGGTTTATGGTTTCATGACCTGTTGAAAAGATTCACGTACTGCTCTTGCAAATGCAGAGCAATATTGTTTTATGGACTTTTTTCATGTTTGCAAATGCATAGGTTTAATTCTTGATTAAGTGAGCTCTCAGAGGGAAGGGGACAGACAAGGAATTATACAATATATATAGTGCACGTGAAGCTGATAACGGGTCAAAACATAATGTGACTGTAACTAACGTCATGTATTTTTGAGATCAGAGAACTGATGCGCTGAGACAGTATTAAACTCAATAGGCAAATTCAGAGAGATAGTTTGACCTTTTCTTCTACTTAGTTCGAAAAGTTCAACTTACCTTGAAAACGACCGGCGTTACGGGGGCAGAGCAGACCATCTCTGCTGGTTTGGCCTTTGCCGCAGGCTCCGGCTGCACCTGCAGAAAGCCCAGCTGTGCTGCCTGCCCCAGCGAGCCCTCTGGGACAGGTCCGGCCCCAGGGCTGGGGACGGGGCGTAGCTGCCCAAAGCAGCAGCCGTCGGAGGCTCCTCCATCCGAGATGATAATTGTAAAATGCATGTTTGTTGGTGTGCCTGCTTGGGGCTGTTAAGTTTCTCCGTAGCGCCAGGCGCGCTCCCAGAAGTGCCCCTCTCTTGGCGGAGCTGGGCACCCCTCGTGCCTGGAGCTGGCCCAGGATGTCCTCCCCGCCGTCCCTGAGGGACTCAGTGCAGGTTGTGCTCTCTGGGTGTGTGGTGTTGCCTGATTTTTTTTTTTTTTTTTTTTTTTTGGGGGGGGGGGGGGGGATTTGTCTTCCATGAAATGTGCAGAAACAGCTGCTGCTCTCTTTTAATGCAGAGAAGGCGGCGGCAGAAGTACAGCTAGCCGCTGTCGAGCGCTCGCCCAGGAAGTGGAAGACCTGGTTTCTGCTGTGGTGGGGTGGCGGGGAGGCCGGCGAGCGCCTGGCCAGCGCCTGGGCTGCGCACTGCCTCAGGGACGCAGTGCCATGGGTCTGCGTTTCCAGAAGCTGAGCTGGGATTTGCATTTTCCAAGGAAGGGCTCTTAATTGCTTGGATGCCACCTCGTAGGCCCTGGCATGAGCTGGAGCCTCCTCGTGTCTGTGCGCAGAGCAGGCGTAAAAGCTCGTATTTCTGCAGCTGGGTGCCGGGAGCCTCCCCTCCATCCCCGCTCCCCTGGGTGCGTGCCCTGCGTCGGGAGCTGCTTCAGGGAGGCGATCGCAGCACCGAACGGGCAAACGAGCCCTTCTGGCGCGGGCCGGGGCCGCCGTGGTCACGCTGCCCCAGTGGCACCTCAATTAGCAAGCTTAGAGCTAGCTCAGGTGTATTTACTGTGATCAGAGGAGGGGGAATTACTATTTTTATTTTTCCTTATTATTAGGTCTTATTGCTTAGTGCAAGGTAAATGAGTGCTAAAGTCAGATGTCCCCCTGCTCCGTGTGCTGACCATGCTGGTGCCCATATGGCACCTACCTCTGCCAGGTATGCTATAGAAATGCCACGCACTTAACGTAGGGTGGACTCTGTCCCACGGCCCAGGCACTTTAACCCTTTATTCTTCTTCGCCATTTCTTTGTTTCATCATATTATGCTTTTTTAATGATCATTTTATTTATTTATTATTTTTTCCCCATGCTTGAGACCAGGTACTTTATTACCTTAGAGAGACTGGGTTCCTTCTGGCATATATGTTTAATGCAAACAATACTGCAGTGATCAACTAGAAAAATCAGAAAAGCAAAATATGATGTTATCCTATCTCAAAGTTGCAGATAAAGCTGCATAGTATTTGCGAGCCTTAACAAGAAGTTTCTTTTGTTAATTTGTTCTTTCCTGTGATAGAAGTCTTAGAGAATTGGCAGACAGATCAAATCAGAGGGACGGAGCCGTCTGTGGGTATCACGAGACAGTGACTTTGCAAAAACGTTTGCTCAGAGGTTTCCTTCTCAGTGAGAAGAATAGTGGAAGAAGCGTGTTTTTAATTTCTGTTGTTTGGTTGCCTGGTTCAAAAGCGTAAGAAAACACTCGCAGCAGAAAGACGTGGGTGCGCAGCAGGGCGCTCTGCGCTCGGCGCCCTGGTTAGCGGCGCGCGTTGATACTGCAGCCAAGGAAGTGGCACCGGTGATTCTGCAAATCGTTTATTTTAACTTTTTCAGCCATTTGTTGTATGCATAGGCAGTTAAACGACATTCGCAGATGGAATGTCAGTGAAGCCGCTGTTGTTGGCTTCACTAGTGAACTTTAATAGCAGTGCTTTGATTTCCTGCCAGGGAATTGCTGGGCAATTTTTTTTGGCTGGAATAAATTGGGCATTTTTTTAATCTAAAAACTTCAAATTTGCGATGGTGGAAATTTTTTGCCACTGAATCAAATTATTTTCTCAGGGCTAAAAGCTCTTGATTTTTAAGCAATTTTTTTTCAATGCTTATTTCAAAGATAGACTTTTCAAGCATGTAGTTTGCTATAATTTAAGATAAACAGCAATAAAACAAAAGAATTCATGCTTTCTGAACTATTCTGTTAAGTGCATTTACTTAAAATCAGTTTTTAAAAGTAGTATAAAAGATATAATCTGAATCCTTCTCTCCTAACCTCCAAATATTTTATTTCAAATCAAGTGTTTCTTTGAATTGAACCTGAAGGGATTTTACCCCATCCTACTGGAATATATAAAAAAATATACTTAAAATGTTCCAAATAAATCCAAAGTGATTTGTCTGGTAATTAGAACCACGGTGGTTGTACTTGGTGCTATGCAGGCATAACATCTAATTTACAGATTTTGAAATGACGAATATTTCATCCAGTGTATTATCCAACCTATTTTTCCTCAAAAACTGCAGGGTTTGGGGCATGAAGTTTAGTGAAACCAGTGACTTCTCCTAGGTTTGTAAATAACGAGGTGTTTTGTGTTGAGATGCCAGCTTTGCTCGTCAGTGCTTTTGAGAACAGTATTTTATCTTTAGTCCCAAACTGCTGTCCTTGGATGAGGTTGCCGCTCTGGGACTAGGCTGGCACCTCGGACCGAGCTGGGTCACGGGCGCAACTGTGCAGCTCTTTTCCACCTAGGCTCCGACGACTCTGAAGGGCTGGTGAGTGCCGGATGTCCTCCTCTTGAACTTCTGGGTAGATTATTTCTGTTAACAAAGATTGCTATGCATCTCTGGAAAATTCTTTACCTCTCTGCCTTTTCCTTTAAAAAGAGGAGGGAAATGTGTTATCTGCCTCTTTGAAATTCTCAAACAAAAGCTTCCAGAAAAGCACAACGTATTCTGATGTTATGCTTCTTTGCTCTAAGTTTCATTTTTATTACTAGGAACTCTGCTATGTGTTAGAGCACCTTCTGTCTATGTATGTGGCCACCTCTGGCACCAAAACAAAGTGTAAAATAGCCTATTTCTCAATATATATATTTTCAAGCTGTTAGTCTGCCTCTGACCTACAGTCTGGATAGAGTTACTTTGGCTGCAGTGAAGGTTTCATGCTTTTATTTTACAGCACCTGGAAGAACGCCAGGCAGCGGAGAGCGAGAGCAGGAGTACGAGATGCTACCGGGCGTCAGAACAGCCTTAAAATGAAAATCGCGTATTCTCAGCTTTGAGAACTGAATTCCATGGGTTGTAATTGAATCCGCTGTCAGACCCATGGGGCTCAGTTCTTCAGCTTGGATATTTCTGCCTTCACATACACAGGAGATCAAAGAAGCACTTGATCATTCGCTGACTCTTCTGGATGGGGATAGCAGCAAATAAGAAAGAGAAAGAATAACTGATATGAATCATTTTGGCAGGGAGGTTTCACTGCAAAAGCCAATTTCTCTTGTGTTAAATAGCTATATACTGATTGAATCTTTCCACAGCTGATAGGCTCTGTGCTGCTATCCACTGTTTAATTCACTCTGCTGTTTCCTCTGTTTTATCAAGGTTATATACAGGTCCCAAAGACATTGTTGATTGAATTATGGTCCCTAAATATTGCAAAGTGGTGCAGCTATGATGAGCTGCACAGCCTGAAGGCCAAGTTTGGCAGCTGCTGCTTGGCCATGACCTCCTCTGCGCTGCCCTGACACCTTCTGTTGGGTGTGCATGCTATTTGTTTTGTCTTGCACCAGGGACCCATTTTTCATGAAAAATATTTAAGGCATGACTGAGATCTATGCATTAGCATCAGCCAGCAGTATCTTGCGTAAAGATAAAGTTTCTTTGCTCAAGAGGGTAATGTACTCCAGAGCGTTTGAATTTGGGAGGTTCTGCTGGAAGCAGTAAAGGCAGTGAGTGTGCACTGCTGAAAGGTTTGGCAGTTATTTCAATGGAAGAACCATATTCACATTTTTCTTTCAGGCATCTGGAAAATAGATTTTGGGGTCTTCTCTAAGCATATGAAGAGTTAACCTTGCCAGCGAACTTCCCACCTCTTTTCTGCAATAACAACACCTTCCCAAATTACATTCTTTTTTCTAGTTCAGTAAAGTGGATTATACACTGATCTCATCATTATGGTGCAATGCTCTTAAAAGCATAGGAATATTGAAATAAAAAGACAGAGAGAATCCCACAGGTGTGGGGGAAGCACATTCAACTAAAGCTTAAAATAGTCATGTGTCTTTTATTCCAAGAAAAGTATTTACACTAAAGGTAATCAGATATAATCACTGCTGCCTGTGGATACAGATGTACCTTCATATTGATGTGCTTTTCATACAAATTTGTATTCTAGGGGTTGAATAGATTCTTTGTGACTGTCTAAAATGTTTCATGATCACCAGTCTAAAGATTGTACTTGGAAGAGTTTACCAGTTCCACCAGTTCATGCGGTGGGAATACCCATTATCTATATCCATTAAGAATGAGAAACACACAAAGGAAAAGTGCATTTTGAGGTTTAATTTCCTCTATCTTCCGTATCAGGCAGAAGATTCAGATTCAAATTTCAGAGCTGAAATTTGAGGTCAGTGTTAGTAAAACCTGCAAAAGAAGAGAGGGAACAGTTTTCACTGAATGTCTAACAGAGGCAGCACCATGGACATTAGCTAGCTGAAGGCACAAAGTGGGTCAACTTCCTTCAGTTGAGAGCCCAAGCTCCAAGCAATGATGCAGTAGCAAAGATGACTTGTTGCATGATGGTAGCCACACAAGGCAACTGAGGAAATCAAGATGGTCTTTCATATGGGAGTCATGGTAGTCCTCTCTCTTCAAGGGCAGTCCTCAAAGTGTGGTGTAAGTAATGCTATTTTTGCTCAAGAGTCTACGCTATGCTGACCAAGTAGTGAACACTAACACTGTTGGTACTACCTCAAATTAACCTTAAGTAGATAGGACATGGAGAAGTGAACAAGTTATTGTCAAATCAGCCAGGAAGTGGAAACAAAGCAGTAGCTACTCTGTGATTACTTGCTCATAGCTATGAGCTTGCTTGTAGGAAAGGAGAGGGAGATTTCCATGGCAGAGTACTGTCTGTGTACCACTGCTAACTCACTGCGAAATTACACGCCAGCTTACCACGCCTTTAGGGTACTGTAAATGGGGTATCACTACCAAATATCATGCTTGGGTTATGGCAGTAGCTCTGTCTAGGCAGCTCTGAACCTCCCAGCTGCCATGAACTGCCTGCATCTAGATGTGAAAGTCTTGAAACTTCTGTCTTGAACTCCAGCCCTCCATGAATACTGGGCTTGGATGTAGGAAAAGAGTCCTGCTAGCCCACACGTGATTAAAAAAAGGTAGTTGGTGTTTGCATCCTGAGCAGGGACATCGCCTGATCTTATTCATATGAAAAATGGGCAGGCAAAGAGTTGTTCCTGTTTCCAAGCCTGTTTCTACCAAAAGCACCTAGGTGTTTTCTGTGGTCTATAATTGCTACTGGATAAGGGAGCACAGATTAAAACGATCAGGCACAGAACTACTTTGGCAGCAGAAGCAGCCTTCCCGCTCCAGGTGACCATTCAGCATGATCCGCCCTTGTCGCAGGCCACTGTGTTTACTTTCCAGCCTTACTTGCCCTGGGTGACAAAGCATCTTTTCAGACATTCTTGGGATCTTTTTGCTTATGTTTATTGGTAGCAATCTTATCTTTAAACCACATAACTGAGATTAAGTCCCAATCTGGAGTATAAATATTTATCCTACTGACAGTCCTATGGCTTTGCAGCAGAATTAAAAATATTTTTAACATGAGGTTTCAAACAATGTACCTTCTGTCCGTCTAATTATGCTGCCTTGCAGCATACGCTTTTAGACTGCTTCACTGAAACCAAAGCAGTCGTCAGGATGCGCCAGCCTGCTGGACACCCTGGACTTGGTCTGCAGGGAGGTGCTGCCTTCAGCATGCTGCGGTCCCACAGGGCATATTGCAGAGCAGATGGTAATGTCCCTCAGCGATGCATTTTCCAACATTTTGTCAGGCGTGGTACGTATTACAGATATCAAAGGATATGAGTCCTTACCATTTCTGCCAGCTTTGGACACACATGCTAGAAGCTAAGGCCTGTGACTCTTACGGCTACAACTCTTCTGAAGAATTTTACCATCTTCCCTTTTCCCCTGACTTAGGAAACTGATCTCTTTAATCCTCTATTTCATTCTGGAGTAAAATTGTGATTTTCAAACTGATCTATGCCACCTTTTGATGTTTGTTCATAGAGTTAGTCTGTGCACTTTTTTTCTGAATAAAGCAATGGGCTGAGTCCTCTTGGCACGGCTGTGCAAAGATGCCAGGCCAGACCCGCGTGGCATTTTGCAGACAGATGAACAGAGGGATGTGTGAGAGTCTGGACCCTTAAAGTGGAGCAGCAGCCCTGGAGTTTGTTGCATGCTTGCTGTTCTTTGCTTGTGGCTTTCCGTTTGCTCCATGCCACAAATAAATGAGGACAAACACCTACACCCTTCAGTGTCTTCTGAGACGATGTCCCTGGGTCCGTCAGAGCCACAGCTTGCTGCCTCCTGCTCCCTGCCTTCCCTCCGCGCCTCTCCTGAGTGGTTCCTCTGTCCTGGGGGATTGGCTTGCTTTTTGTCACTCACCCCTGGGAGGCTTTTCTCCCTGCCTCAGAACAGCACTTGAATTGTGCTCCGTTAGAGGCAGAGAGTTGGCTAGCAGCAGCTGAAGCAGCACGGATGCTGCTGAGGCAGCCGGGACACCACAGTCCGCAGGCGCTTGCGTGCTTTGCACTGCAGGTAAGGTGAGGAAACACCCTCTGGCACGAGCTGCTGCTCCCTTCCTGCCTCCCACCACGCTGCCTTCTCCTTAAGCTTCGCCTTTTCTCGCGGTGGTGCCCGTGTGTCCCATGAGCGCCGATGAGACGCGCTATTGCAGGCTGCAGAGCCCACGCGCATGGCCTCAGGCCTTTCCAAGCAAGCGACGGTGCCCTTCGCGCTCCTCCAGCTGTTTGCAACCCCCTGGTAGCCCAAGACAGCACAGCTGTTGCCAGCTGCGGCTCATCCTTCTGGCTAGCGTCCCTCTCTGCTTCCAGGAAAATGATGAGTTTGTCGGGTTCAGTAATCCTGATGTCTGCCCAGCTGAGAGAAGCGGCACTTTAGAGCGTATTTGTGTGTATACATGGAAGCCACCATGGCTTTGACAAGCCTGCACATCTGCCTTGGAAAAGAAACAGCAGGGCCTAAAAGCTGCAGAGTTGCAATATGCTGCTGACTAAGGTCACAAGTTTTTGGTGACTCACTCTGTCTTTCTGGCAACCCACCCATAGGGTATGCTGTGATTTTTTTATGTTCTGTATTTTTTTTTTTTTTTACTTTTTTCTTTTGGGAAAAAAGTCTACATCAGAAAAGTTGCTGCTTACACGTATCCTGGAAGGTCCCTCTCTTTGGCAAGTCACATGTACTGAGAGAGAAACCCGCTGGCTGCCTCCTCCCTGCCTCGCTCTGCTGCGCTAGCCTATCTTTGCATGCACAAAGAGGCACCCTCTTAATTTACCTCAATCTAAGATTATTCTGAAAAAACATTTGTTCGGTCATCACTCTGGACATTGGGAATCAGCCTCATTTTCCATTTTCTGAATGCTCACTGCCCACCTCCTGGGCACATTTTTCTCTTCTGTGCTGAAGATACGAATGACATGGCTTCAGCTTTTAAGAATAATACCTGGAATTGGCCAAAGAATGTAATTTATTAGGAGAATCTGAAAAGATAGGATTTTTTTTGACTTTAATTTTTCATATTTTTTTGCAGGTTTTCACCACTTTCCTCACCTTTATTTTGCTCTCTTTTTCTTTCACCATCAAAATTTTACTCTGCTACTTGTTGAAAAATTACAGATTTTTGGAATGAAAGAACACAAAGTCATTGGAAAAGAAGGCCCTTTCATTTTGAGATGCGAAGGATACTTCGCATAGTCGTACTCGATATGCAAATAAGCTGCCAAGTGTATCTGCCGTATGGGTTGGTACCTGTCGCTGATGCGGAGGCGGGCAGAGCGCAGCAGGCCTTCGTGCCTCGCTGCCAAAGAGACAGATGGGCAGCACACCCACCCCGGGGAAGTACCTCCTCGAAGCAGGTCAGGGAAAAATGAACCAATCTGTACAAGAATAACCATCGCTGGAATGATTCATCCCGATTCGCAATAAGGTATTTAATACCAATCATCACTCTGTTGTTGAGAAGAGAGAGAGAGAAAAAAAAAAATCAAGCAAGCCATCCAACCAAGCATTTGCAGTCTCTACTGAGTTCCTACCCTGTTTCTATTACCACTGTGCTTGGGTTAAATCTCCTGGAAGTCCTATGACTTTTATTTATTCTCATTTTACAGACTGGGAAGCAGGGACATACTTGGCTAAGGACACAGAATGAATCTATTTGAAGTTTTCTAGGAATTTTGCCATAGTTGATATGACTGGTTGAAAGGCTTAAGCAAAAAGGAGGCAGTCGGTGCTTTCTAGTCTAGCCGCCTTCTGAACAGATGCCCGCAGTGCAAAGACGTCCGCTGTTTTGCTTGCACTGCTGCTCGCAGGGTTGACTCCACCGCTCCAGCCCATGCGAGATGTTACGGGAGGGATGTCACTTGTTTTTCACATTTCCTCCTTTCTGTGTTTTCTTATGCAAGCTCAGACTAAGAAGAGATTTTCCCGGACGTGGATATCTGTGGCTCTTGTGGTAATTTTTGGCACATTGCTGCCAGTCAGCTGATTCCCACAGAAAGCCCCCAAGGGGAGACCTGAGGCCAGAGAGCAGCCTTGAGTGTTTGGGCGCTTGCATCGTGGTAGAGGCTTAGCAGTGAAAATTGTTATGTTTCCCAGTGTGAAAACAAAGCTTTTCTGTTGACTTAGATTTCACACAGCGCTGACAGCATTTGCTGGGGTGCTGCCAAAAAACAAAAGGCAATATTTTCTTAAAAAAGCAGAAAGTACACTAAATGTTTCTAAGCTGTGCTTGTGAAGGTTGCACAGTGGCTTGATTAGGAGCTTGGCGTTGGTCGGACTCCTTCCAGCTTCCCCACTTCAGCCTCATTTGTGCGTGATATTGCAGCTGTTCTGATGAAAAACAGTTATTTAAAAATTTGCTTGTAGCTATGGCAACCTGCATGCACTGTGTTTCAATTGAAACTCTCAAACAGCAACGGAAGTTTCTTAATAGGATATTTATGAAGATTTTAGTCTTTGTACATTTTTAAATGGAAATATTCCATTTTTAAAGGAAGTTATCAAAATCTCATTAATTTTGGAACTGGGTTTGTGTTGCGAGAGCTGCTGCTTGAGCTTGCTTTCTGTGGGGCTTTTGTTTAAGATTCCTCTGGGTGCTTTAACTCTCTGAGAGCCTAAGAGCTAGGGCACTTCCCAAATGTCTGCTCCTCCTAATGTCCAGACCCGACCTCCCTTTCTCTCTGGTAGACGTCCGTTTTTATAACGGCGTGGTGGAGTGGCAGGAAACCCGCTGTGTTTGGGTCAAGCCGGCTGGCTGGCAGATTGACAGAGATTGCAAACTTTGCATTGACACAGTGAATAAGCTGGGCAGTTCTAGTCCTTTGCCCATGCAGTTGCTCTGTGAGCAGCGGGCAGATGTGCTTGCAGCTGGGTTGTCCAGTCCCTCAGTAGTATTTCAACGCAGCTTCTCAAGGGGAGAAGCTTTCAGCGCGTGCTCACAGCTTGCCTGGGTACGGCCACAATATTTTGTAACTGCCCAGAGAGCTCTGTGTGTTAGGGGCACCTTGGAAGGGTTAAATTTGTAAGTCTGCTATTTTCTTTCATTTTCTTTCCTCTTCCTTTTCTCTGCACATACGCTCCTTCAAAACCAGGAGGATAAAATTAAGGAAGCCTAGCAGAGATGTACACTCTGCTGCACTAAACCACCCCAAGCCATGATGACTTATACTGGTGCCTCCGTAGTGTGGGATTAGGTCTCATTTATACTGTTTCTTGACCAATGATTTTGACATAAGCTTGTCAACAGGAATTTATCTAATTGTGTCTGAAACAGCAAGGCCTTTTTGCTAGCAAGCTCCCAGAGCCAGGTGGGAAAGTTTGCTCTTAGTAAGAGACAAGTGCTTGGCCTTCAGCTGCAGTAGAGGAGTGACTGGTCTCTCTTGCTTTTCTTCACCAGGACTGGTTTGCATGGGAAGACTTCTGAGGTTTGGACAGGCACATTCCTCAGCTAACACAAGTTTGTTTAACTGCGAACGGGCTCCTTGTGTCCATAACATGGGATTACTCCTGACCTATCTGTTAAACTGTTCTTTTTTAGAAGTACTTTAAAATAGATTATAACAAGCCAGCTCAGGAGATACTATCAAGGCATTCAAAGAGAATTGTTGTTTCTTTATTCTGTAGAAAATGGTTTGAATAGATCCTGTTTCTCACAGCACATCTAAGAGAAACCATGCGAGGCACGTTAAATGTTAAACAGCGCCTTGCCCTCCCTTTCTGCCTCTCAGACTGCCGTTCTCAGCCTCACTGTACCACGACGAGCATCGAGTGTCTCATCCACATGCCATTTCTATTTCTGTGATCAAATGAGACAGGAAAGGGACATGAAAAAAGAATATATTCCTATTAGCAAGGCAGGGCTCTAGAAGGGGAATTGTACTATTGTGAAAGAGATTAAAATAAAACAGTGAAACTTTGTAATCCATTGACCGTACTAAATCAACCACACTTTGTTTGGGGTTGTGAAGCTCTGAGCTTGGAAAAGCTGCTAAATGGGCTGGAAGTATGATATCTGTATTGAGGTGGGAAGTTTCTCATCCTAAAGGAATTAGAGAGATCAGAGAAATTAAGGCTGCATGGGAGCTTAAGGAGTCATCTAGTCTAGACTGTACGATGGTCTGCAAAGCATTAGAGACACCAAGGAGACGCAGGGCTCCCTTCGCAGCTGGGTTCAGGCTTCAGCAGTTTTGTGTTGTAAAGATTCCCTGTTGCAGCACAACCACACGGCTGCGGATCTGCGCGGCCCTGAGCCCCAACACAGAGGCAGCCTGCAGCACCGAGCGGAGCGGGAGCGTGCAGGACCACTACAAACCAGCGCAGCGCGACTGGGGCCTCAGGACCGGGCGGCAGGGCAGGCTGTCCAGGCCTGTGCGGCTTCTCCTCTGCTGGGTCATGCACTGAGAACAGCTTGGCCACCCCGAGGATTAAAGCTCTTCGGCTTTTACTGGCGCTTGCAACGTGCAGCACAGCTCGGCCGCCCGTATGCCACGACCATGGCACGGGTAACACCAAGCTGCACGTTAACACAGCGTTAACACCAGCTACTTCAGGTCGTTGTAGCGAGGCAACAATATCAAATCTTTCTGGCTTAAGAAAAAACATTGCTTCAGTCGGCAGAGGCTGTCAAGAAGGAGCGTTAGCAGCTGTAGCCCACCTTGCTATGTTACTGAGATTTGTTAGGTAGCTTTAGAGTCATCCTGGCTTCTTCTACCAGCTGAAGAAAGCAAGTGCATCTAGAAGGCTAACAACAGGGAAAAATTGTTTCAGTAGGATTTGTGTCTTAGTAGTTAACCTGCAAGTGGCGATTCACCTTTGCTTAGATTTATTTTAATGGGAATTTTGTCAGTCTCTTTTTATGACTGGAAGTGGTAGATGGGTCTAACTCTCTTTATCAGTTCAGTGTTTTTAGCTGCAAAACCATAACAGAATGAAAAATGCAACTGGGAAATGAACCAAGGCAGCTTATTTTGTTCTGTAGTTCCCCACTGAAAAAACAGGAGCTTCCTCCCCCCGACTCCGAACGTTGCGAGAGCCATTTGCAGAAGCTGCTCAGAGGCGGTGCAGCGTCGCGGCGCTGGCCGGGGTCGCTCGGGGCTGGCGGCACGGCTTGTGCCGGCTGCACCGGCAGCTCTGCGCCGCTGCTCGGACCAGCACTGGCAGCGTATCTTGCATTTAAATAAACATACAAATATTTATGGGAGCCTTTTAAGATTTTAAAAGGTGATCTCTGATCACCATCTGGCTTTCCCATTTCAGATGAGTGCAGTGTTTCCAACATGTCTGGTCTTTTTCTAATCGGATAGGTTGGAAATTTTAGGAGCTGTTGCTCTTCGTAATTTCATAGGAGCTCTCCAGCTAAGTCTGATGGATGGATAACTTTGAAATTTCTCTCTATTACTATTTTAGTCTTTACATTACTTCATCCTGACTGGACACATGGAAAGTTCTGGCCCCATGTTTCTACTGTCTTTGCTTTACTTTCCTTCAGAGATCTTTTCCTTTTCCCTTTAACCTTACTGCTTGCATCCTCAGGCAAGAAAAGAAAAAAAAAAAAAAGAAAAGAAAAACTCCCAACTTCTAGTTAAATAAAATCAGCTCATAAAAACCCCTTTCAAGGTTCAAGAAATTTTGTGATTAAAGCCTGGTTCTGTAATGTGAGTTCCTCAAAATTGTCAGAGAGATTGAGGATGTGCATATTTATTTGAGCACAACAAATATTTATAAGAGCCTATTAAGATATGTCTATTGCCATCTGAATCATCTGCTTCAGAAGGAATGAAATATTGCCAGCATGTTTGGCCCTTTTCTAAATATGGGGGTGGAAGTGGAGGGCTATCCATAGGTAGACTGAAAAGCACTAAATGCATTTAATACTTAATGATTAAATGAATTTAATGATTAAATGAATTTAATGATTAAATGAATTTAATACTAAATGCATTTAATATTTTGGAGCTTTTCCTACCTTTCCTCAGAATAGCAAGAAAACTTGTGAAGCTCATTTTACCCATTAGAGGGCAGAAATGTAACAGCAAAGAGTCTGGGAAGTGTCACTAGTGAGTGCCTGTGCGAATGTAAATCAGCAGCAGAGGTAATTATGGCTGGGCAGAACACCATGACAGCAGCCTGCGCCAGCTAGATCAGGCAAACCTGGGCGCTGAAAGCAAAAGACTGTATATTCTGGACTTGGATCCATGTAGATGCACTTTTTTTTTTTTTTTTTTAATAAGGTTGTGACTGACTTTCGGAAGTGGGGTGCATATTAGAACGTGAGCATCTTGAAAACTATGATGCCCAACATCTGTAAAGCATTTTTAAGGGAAAAAAATCAGAGAGTGAATGTTTGCCAATTAATTCTATAGATAGAATGTGTGAAGGGGGAAAGTGGTTTGCTTTAGGAGTATTAGTTTTAGTGGGGAATTTACAGGTGACATTGGATCAAGGGGCACAGACAGTATCCCAAACTATCACTTCCACTGACCAGCACTGGGGATTTGTTATGCCTTTTCTGGATGCCGCAGGAGCAGAAATTTGGTGATCCTTGACTTGTTTAATCAAAGCAGCTCTGCAGCTGACTTTACTCCAGGGACTGGCTGTTTGCACAGCAGATCGCCCATCTGAACCTCCAAAACCTTTCCTCCACCTCCTCCCCCCTTCCCCAAACGGCCTGCTTTGCAGCAGCATGCAGCTCGCTCTCATTGAGCTGACCGCAGAACTACTTGGGAAGCTGGCCTGCTCTCCGGATTTATTGAAATGCATCGCTTGCCTTGCTTCAGCAGGGCTGTTGTTGGCAAGAACAACAGGGCAAACACCTTAGCAGGCAAGCTGAGCACCTGCGTAGCGTTTATCTCGCAGACTCCCCGAGGTTGAACGTGGCCTGGCTATTGTGCGACGGACAGCAGCGATGCTCACTTCAGATAGTGTCGGAAATCAGTGAAACTAGGCCTGACCCGTCAGAAAAACTGGACGCCTGGGTAGCTGGTGAGCTTAACACTGTGCTTCGTTGCTGGCTGCCGCTTTGCGGTTGCTTCTGGCAGAAGCTTTCCCTGGCTGAGCTGGAGCTGAGGAGGTGCGGGGAGCACACAGGGTGCATGGCTGCCAATTTTAGTGGTAGGCACCTGTGTTTTGGGGGTCAGGAAAGCTATGACCACTGTCCAACACATTTAGCTTTGTTGAGGGGTAAACAAGGGTGTCTAAACACTGTGAGTATGTGACTGGGAGCTAAAGAGCATCACTGAACAGCCCCACGACCAGGCTGAAGGATGCACTGAGCTGCCAAAATAAAAATGCACCAGTGGGCTCAGGCTGGTCTCACCTGCGAGAACTGAAGTCCCTGTTGTCTGAATAACCAGTTGTGGCCAGTGGGGGTTTGCATCCCGTCTTGAAAGATAGAGGCATTTGTTTAAACTCTTCAGTCATGACTCGGGGAGGGGACTGCGGTGAACTGAATCACGGCCCACAGTGGGTGCTGCGGGGAGGCTCCGCTTGCAGACAGCAGCTGAGCGAAAAGCCGGTGAAGGCTAAGGCCATCCCCACCCAGACGGCTGTCCTCACTTGGTAACTGCTGCAGTCTGGGCTCAGCCTCGCTGCTGCCGCAGGAGCAGAAATTTGGTGATCCTCCACTGCGAGATTGTTCTCCTGCTTTTCTTTGGATTATGTTGGTATCGCCCTGTGGCCAAGGAGCTCGGTGTTTCCATTCAGTGCTTTCGTACGTAAAACGCGTCCATCTGTTCTAAGCAGCGGAGCATCTTCCGTAAGCTGATACGCGGGCGCTGCCTTTGCCCCGTCACCATTTGGCTTCAAGGGAGAAGCGTGTGCTGGGCGGCAGGGAGCAGAGCTGCAGCGCCGAGGCATCTCCGGCCGGCGGGGCTCTCCTCCTCGTGGGAGTCAGGGCTCCGGCGAGCTGCGGAGGTCATCGCTGGTGCAATGTTGCACACTTGGCCTGTTGGGAAAGAAAGCCCAGGGGTCCTAGCTGCTCAAAGGCTGAACCAGAGAAGTGGGGCTTTCTGAGTGGGTTGATAAATCTTTAAGGATAGCAGCTAGGTACGGAGAGCATGTGCTTAAAGATGATTAGTGTGAAGGATAAAATCTAACCAGGGACACATGTGAGTGGCCTCAGCAGAAGGTTTCCAAGATAGAGGTGCCTCCAAAAAGCCATGCAGACAGCCCCACTCCTTTCTGCCCTGTTGAGTGAGCCAGCTCTAAGCTGTCTGCTCAGCAGGAGTTACAGACAACGCTGCCACCAGCAGTGGAGCAAACAGCCTCCAACGCCTCTATTTATATCTAGAGAGCTGTTGCCTTGGAGTTTGTGAGGGGAAGAGAATCAGCAGCTGTCTCTGTTCGCCATAAGCAGCGTTTTCCTTGTGCAACCCACGTCGCTGCAATAGTCGCCAGCTTGTACCAGCCCACGGCTCCTGGAGGGACCCTGCTCTCAGGGCAGAGCTGCCTTGCTATCACGTTTCATAACGTTGCCTTGCTCCTAACTGGGACTGAACGCTGGGCATCTGGTCTTGAGCCAAGGCAGGGAGAGCTGTGCAGCTCCACGGCAACTAAGTGGAGAGAAGTGTCAACCTGTTGGCAGGGAGGGACCTCAGTTTTCCACAATGAGCGAGCGAAAAAGTAATTACATCATAGCTGCCAACGTTACTGCTCTAAGAGGATAAATTTCTCACAGGCAAGACTGAGCCAAGCTGCGTTTGCTCCGAGGAGCCGTTGGCTGCTCTGCCTTGTGCTGGTTTCTGCAGAGCAGGAGGCTATGCAGCCAAATTAACGTGGCCAAATCAGACCCTCCGGCGGGGTCACGGGTTTCATCACTGAGTTTTTCACATATTTTTGTAACATGATATTAGTATTAGGAGAGATCATTTATCAATTACTGAAAAATATGCTTCCCAGCCCATGGCACGAATATTTCACGCAGGGTTTCTTGCACTACTCCCAGTCGGTATTGGAAGCCCTAAAGCAGACGGACAATTTGCTGTACCTGAAGTTTTTTTAAAAAAAGTCTCTCGCCTTCCTAATAGGGATAATCTGTGACTGCACCAGACTCCTCTGAGGACAGATAGGGTTAGGCTGTAAGACCAACAACTTACACCCAGCAGCCCTTAACAGCTGTGCATATGCAGGCTCTTTGCTCGGCAGCCCAGGAGAGCGGCTTAACATTTCTTTTAGAGAGCTAATATTTGTGTTGAGGTTCCTGTAAATTCATAGTGTTTCATTTGCTGCCAGATTGCAACAAAACTCACATAACCATTAGGAAGCTTTGCACGTAGATACAGAAAATGCAGTCACAAGATTGCTAAATAAAAATTGCTCTATCTTTAAATGATCATGAGCTGTCAGCTGCTCCTTTGTTCGGATTATTATGGGCACATATAAAACATCTGATCGAATGTTCAAGTTTTTACCATCCAGCATCCAGACGGATGTCTGATAAATAACAAAAGCCCCCGCTCCACCCCGCCTCAGAAAGCCCCTTCCTGAAGCCCTTGGATTTCTCCCCATATTAAAGCCAGTATTTCATGGACTAAATTGGACAAAGAAAGCAAACAATCTCCCTTGCATTGATTTCCAAATCAAATCATTGTTAATCGCATCAATATTCCCAGCTGATTTGACAGCCTCCAAGTCTGGCTTTCCTCCTCAAACAAGCTGCTCCGTGCGGCCGCCCCGGAGCGCTCCGCGTGTGCCGCTGAGCTTTGCTGTAATTACTGCTGGCAACATTCGTGTCCGACCCTCTCACCTCTTCTTCTCGCTTCCACCCTCCCCCCTTGCACAGGAAGGAGGAAAAAAAGTCATTTTTTGCCTTACATTAGATTTCTAACTTCTTGCCATCATGCCCAGGGGGCAGCTGGGGGGGGGGGGGGGCAGGGATCTAGCGTATCCTGAATTGCTTGTAAACACCCAGTAAACCTCCATCTCCGAGAAGGCAGCAGATGCTTTGGTGGAGCAAGCTGTGTTTCTGAGTTGAAACTCCACTGGTTTGTGGTATGACCCAGAAGGGCTGTAATGGGGATGAGGGGTGGTGTGGAGGGTGCCCACCACCTCCGCTCGCGCTGCCGACAGGCAAGGAGCCAGCCTTGCATACGTTCGGCCAAGGGACTTGTTGGAAGCCCACGTGCATCTCCTGACCTCAGACCTCCTGACCTGAAGCTGAGCAAGCACCCGTCCTTTTGGGGACCGGACACCAGGACAGGGGTAGCAGAGTTAATGCCAGTCGAAAGGCAGCCCAGGCTGAGACCGAAGTGACCCTGGGTTTGCTCCCAGGGCATTGGGGGACCAAGCTCCCCTTCACCCAACGAACCCATCAACAGGTTGGTGGTGGATTTGTCAAAGTGTTTCCCCCAGTGCCTTTCCTGAGATCATCCACAGGCTGGGTGCAACCTGGCCTTAGACCGTGCTCTTGGATGTAGAGTAGACATTGAGATGGGAACCAGTTTTTGTAGGCTTCCTGCCTTGGAAATGGAGAGCCCAGCGGGGCACTAGGCAGAGCCATGCCGTCCTGGTGAGATGCTTGAGGTGAGCGTGGGGAGGAATGGTATGATATGCAGCATCTCGAGAGGCTTTGCAAGGGAGCTTTAGCCCAAGGTGAAGACATTGGGGCTAACTTCATTTCTGCCATGGCTGTGCTGTTATAGACCACCGTTTGCACAAGTGACAGGGGCTACACAGAAGGCAGCGGACACGGGGTTGGGAGACCCTGCCACGGGTATGAAACCAACCCCACCTGCTCTGCAGGGGACTTCTGGAGCTTCCTGTTACGGTATCAATGAGCAGAATTACTCTGCTCAGTTTTTACCTACTGACCATAGCAAACATTTTCTTCAGCACACTATCAAAAGGTATTAGGGGGCTGATGTATTCACAGTTTTCTGTTTAATAGAGCTGATATTTAAATTAAGCGATGTCCCTTGTCACAAATACAATTTCATCCTTCTATAGCACTTGCCAGGAACAATACTGTGTCTTCGTTGTTAGATACTGTGCTTGGTTCATTACTTTAAAATATGCTAGCACTAGGTTCATAATAGATTTGATGGCTTGAACAATATAGGTGCTGAATTTTTAACGGTAGCAATAAGGTATTTATTTTATTTGTATTTGAAAAAGCAGCAGGAACCACAAACACCTTTCGAGAAAGCTTTTTTTTTTTTCTGCAAAACTAAGTCCATTTTTGCAGTCTTGCCTCATGATGCTGATACCCTTTTCCAAGGTGGTGGTGTGGCACTGAAAATAAGCCACAATTACTGCAGGTGACTTGTCATTTGGAGATGGTCTGGAAAGTACTATCTATGGGGAGAAAACTTTGTGCTGGAAACACCTTTAGACTGATATCACAGATGCTGTGTTGGCTCCTTAGAGGAGTTAAACGAGTGATCGATAGTGTTACGGGCAGAAAACCTTCATGATATAGTACCTGCCAGTAGTCACCTGCTTTGTGTGCGACAGCCTGTGTGTTTAGCTAATTGCACCGATGCACAACTACTCCTTTCCTCAGAAACAAGTTAAAAGGTTGTATGAAGTTCGTGTATGTGTGGGCAGCCACCTGTGCTGGTGTTTGTGTGTGAGCAGGAGAAAGCACATGGGACTGGGGGGCTCTCCCTGACCAGGAACCCCTAACGACATGGGGGAAGAAAGGCGAAATTTCGAGAGGGGAACATTTGAGAGTATCTCCTCTGCAAAGCATAGCACAGATCTTATTTTTAAAGTTGTAGACACAAAAATTCTGCTTCCCATGAAACTGGAAATTGTCTCTCATGCAAAATATGCTAATTTATGAGTTGAATTTAATTCATGGGAATGTGAACCAGGGTAATTTCTTCATATTTTTGAATGCAAATTGCAATTCAGTCTTAACTATGGTAGCATGCCCATGATGCAAGGCTGAAGAATGTCTATCAAATTTATTTTATTCTTGTTTTTAACTTGACAAAATCTTTTTTCAATAAGCTTCATCTCATCCATCCCACAGCAACCTCTTGTACTGCATATTACATTTTCTTTTTGAACAGAGGGCTCAGCTCGTGCAGAAAGTGTCTCAACATGGTTTAGGACTACAAGTCTCCCTAACTTGCCTTGTCTGGGACTGCAGCACTTCAGTCCTGGCCTTTAGAGCCTGACAGCGATAGCCTTTGCAGCCTGCCAAAATACAGGCCTTGCAAAACCATGTCCTTTCTGATCTAATGAGTAAGTCCCTATTGCTGGCAGAGGAGCTGGGGTAGACATGCTCCATACAGCTTTAAATAACTGCTAGTTTCCTATGGACCAGCCAGTCTGAATATCTGCCTAGCTCCTTGGAACAATTTTGCAGCCCCTAATTTGCTGCAGCCCAGTGGTTGAAGTTGTGGATGGTGAAGCTGCTTTTAAGTTGGCTTCTTTTTCTTTCCTGATGACTCACGTGTGAATGTGTCCACATGCCATTCTCGGGTCCCCGCGTGTGTACCCCTTTTCCTAAGAAAATAAGGGACCCCCCGGCAGCATACTTTCATGCTTTTATAGCCTCTAGGCTTCTCTTTGGCCTTATGGAAAAGCTGCATAACCATCAGAAGACCTGAACTCACACTGAGCACCACAGGCACTGAGAGAAAGAAGAAGAATAGGGAGGCAGAGCGAGAGGGAGAGAGGGGGAGAGAGAGAGAGAGAGGGAGGGAGAAAGGATTGAAGTTTGTTTCCCCTAGTATATTAAATTGATTTCCAAAAATGTTTTTGATAACTTTTGTCTGCTCACAATAGCGTTGCCTGGGTATTTATGTGTTGTTCTCTCTGTAAAAGATTCTAATGACTGCCTGAAATCATTTGCTGAAAGCAATCGTTTGGACATCCCTCCGAATACTTTAAAGGGTGATTTAGTTTTTAGTGATTTAGGTTTTAGTTATTGTTCAGCTCACATCTGGAATCGACCCCAGCCCCGTGCCTGGCGCGGCGAGTCGATAACCTCGCTCTATATTCCACTGACATCTTTTGCTTTCCCTGGCTCGTGCTTTCTGACCCGACGTCGCTGGGTGGTTTTGCAACAGGGGGAATTGTGTGCAAGAGGTGAAGCACGCCGTTTTGTGGCAGATAGCTGGAGTGAGGAAAAAACATCTTAAAGCTCCTGTTGTGATGAGGGAGGTGGCAACAAAAGCAGAAACTTTCCTGGTGCGGAGGGGGCAGCCGTCCCTGTGACAGCAGGCGCTCAGACGTGATACCTGGCTATCGAGCAATGAGCATCGCACCAATTTCCAAAGTGCTGTCAGCCTGCTTCAGGTCTTGAAACTCCTCTGACAAAGACAGCGCGATTTTGTTACTTCCCACTGCTGCTGCTGTCAGAGGTGATTTGTTCCCACCTACACCTCAGTGCCGTGGACGCATAAAGTACAGCTTGGAGAAAATAAATCTTTTTTAATGCTCTCCACTCCCATTTCCAAATTCTCTCTCTCTCTCTTTTTTTTTTTTAATCATACAGAAAGGGTGAAAATATTGTTGATTGCACTTAACAGGGAAGCCAAGGCAAGTTTCCTGCTTGCAGAGGCCACGTGTGCTTTGCAGTACGTCAGGCAGCCGGAGACGCGTGCTAAACAGTGTTATGTCCCCTGCCATAGCAAGTCATCACTACCCCGTCCCGCAGGGTCGTGGGAAACCCTCACAGCCTGTCCTGGGAGAGCTGTGACTGCCCAGTCTGCAGATTTTTAGGGCAGGCAAACATCCCGAGTTCATGAACCAAACTGGAGTCTGGTAATGGTAAATTATCCTCAACCTTAAAACTGCTTATGATAAAACACCCCAGTTAGTAGCTCTCACTATCTAAAAGACCAGGCCATTTCATGAGTTTAATAAACCTGATGTATTAACCTCTGGCTGCAAGAGGGAAGGGGAAGCCTAGGACAAAATAAGAAGCTGTGTTTAAAAGAAAGGCATCTTAACAAACAGTCTTACTCTTCACGTTTCAGTACTTAAGTCAGAGTGCAGCTTCCTGCTATTATTAGAGCGATTAAAATGCAGTTACTTTTTCATCTTTATTTCAGTTCTTGAATAATTAAAGGCACTTTACATCAAGGGTGACCCATAAATGAAGGCATTCTGCATGTGAAAAGCTGCAAAGGGTGGAAGACACCAGAGTATCAGCAGTGAGCGGAGTGCAACTGAGACTGTTAACGCTACAGTAAGCTCCCTCCTTTGCACAGCTCTACAGGATCATGGAAGGAGGCCAATTGCTGCATTTCTAAGCTTTATCTTGATTAAACGGCTGTTTCAATTTGGTATTCACTCCTTTCATATTTGTAATCACTTTAAGATTTTCATTTCATAGTATTCACTTACTTAACTGCTTGTTTCCTGCCAAGTCTAAAAAAAGAAAGGCTTTCCCCTCCCTTCTCCTTTTGGAGCTGAGATAAAGGCAAAAGAGTTTACACAAAATTACTTCTATATTTAAAGTCTCCTGATGTAAATCTCTGATTGCCTTAAATAGCCGGAGCTGGTAGATATTGCAAATAAGTATTAGAGTGAGAGAGAGCAGGCTGCTGAGGGAGACTGACAGTGGCTGCAAGGACGAAGGTGAGCCAAGGTGGAAGGGAAGGGAGCGGTGGGCTGACCTGCGGGGATGCCTCCCCTGCCCAGCGCCTCCTGAAGATTTTAGGGATTGCCGGGATTCATTTTCGGCTGTGTGCTGCCTACCTGCTAAATGGTCATGCTCATCAAGGGTGTGTGTAGCACTGTGGGGTTGGGAAAAGGCCCGCAGAGTTCCTCAGAGACACCAAGGCTTGGTCACTTCTCCAGAGATGTAGGAACAAGAAAGCTCGCACCACTGGGCTGCAGTGATTGCCAGACTGCCAACAGTGGAAAAACAGCCTCCTTTTGGTTTCTCATTGCCTTGATTGAATATCATCCACTTTGCGTCTCAGCCAAGGTGATGGGAAGAGAAATACTTTCTAAATATGCTGGAAAGGAAGGAAGAAGCCATCCTAGGTTTTATTTTATTATTAACATGCATGAGAATGAGAAATCAACATACTCTCAGGCATTATTTGGACTAGTTATGATATTCATTTGCCAACATACTTTTGTTGATGTTGAGCAACGAAATTTAAAAAAAACCTGAGCATCTGGAAAGTTAGAAATCATTAGAAGGGAGCTGGTTTGGTGTGGAGATCAGAAGTGCCTGAGGTATTGCCTCTTCACAAATGATAATCACCATTGTACCCTTAGAAAAAAATGGGGAACTGCTTTGGGCTCTTCAGTGGTGGAGGCACTGTAGCCATTTGAAAAATGTATTAAAAGCTTGACAAGCAGTTGCATGTGGCAAACCTACATACTAACCTCCTTATCCAGGGTGAACTCAAGAGTCACCACTAGAACTGACTCCTGCACGCACAAATGCCTTCTCTCAACTCACACAGGACATCATAGGTTTCAGCCTAATAGCTGGGCCAAGAGCCATTTAGCTAGTCTTTCTCCTTCCAAGAAGTGCTCCATGCTGTAAAGTGGGTTTTATTATTATATTTTAGTGAAAAGTAGGATTTGAACAGCTAATGGACTGTGTAGCCAGATTGTGAAGCCAGTGCTGGAGAAACCTGTTATGAAACACTTTTGCTTCTTTGTACCCCTGTGCTAATGGCTTTAGCACATACTTAACGGAGGGCAGAGGGAAGGGTAAGAAGACTGGCTAAATAATGCACTTGCAGAAAATTAAATTCCTCCTACAACTTGGCTGGCTGCAAAACTTATCAAAAGAAAAGGCAGTTGTGGCACAGTTCTGCTGCAGCCCATCCACAAACAGCAAAAGCAAAAGTCTCCTATTGCTTGCACTCATTTGCAGCACTATAGCATGGGTTTTGCTGGACAAAGTCCTTGTATTTGTGGTTATGAGAGTCTAACAGGGTGTTGAGGAGATGACTAGCCAAAGGAAACTTGATTTCTTGCTACATAAGCTATGCAAAAAATGAGAGGCACTAGCCCAATGGAGAGTAAAGATATCAGCCTGTGGGACATTTGAATTCAAAACTGCAGCTGGCAGGAGACTGGATACCTCTTGACTGATGATAGGCTGCCAGGAATAGGTCAGTCCTTGGGATAAATCTGGCTAGGTAATGGGGCTGTATAACCGTAGAGACTGTGTGTTCTAGATCATACTGACTAGCAAAAATCTCTTTTTTACTGAGTAGTTGTTTCAAAGAGCAATGAATGGCAGGACTGCAACCTGTGAGTTTCCAGCTTCTTGCTTTTCGTAAGCTGCAATGAAAACAATGACCAAATGAGGGGCAGATGCTAGGAGGGGAAAACTAAAACTTACAGTACCAGTATTTTAGCCAAAAAAGCTGGAGTCCAAGAGGATCTTTACAAAATTCCTGTTTTTTTTTTCACTTTCAAAAAGCAGTAGTGCATTTATGGCTTTGATGGTCTGTCTCTGAGATCTAGACAGCCCTCCCTATCCTTTGCGTAGCCTTCTAAATCTCAGTGATATGAATCAAGCATCACTGAGCCCCTCTGCAAAAATCTCACGTCCTTTCCACTATGAGTTTCACTCATCATTCTTTTTTCTAATCAATAGAACAAAAGCCAATTTCAATCATCATTCATAACTGGCACAAAAAATAAGTTTGAGGTTTGAAAAGATAGTTCTATTCATTTCTCCTTACCTCTTTTGTTTTTGTTTGTTTGTTTTTTTCTGATAGATCTGGCAGCAGCAGTGTACTTGCCTTGTGTCATAACCAAAAACCGCCTGAGGACATGTGTGATCAGAAAGCCCCTCAACAGTTACCGAGTCAGAAGAATTGAATGATCAAGCAAAACTTGACTGTTCATCTGAACTAGCTCGTCAGTGGCATCGTCACACCTGGACCAGATCAGACTTAGTCTCTTTAGCGCTCTGTTTCGTATTACTCTGCTCGTTTCTGATTTTTCTCCAGTTGCGTAGCATGCCACAAAGCCCAGTCACGTCAGACCCCAGGGACTACTTAGCCTAAGCTTTATACAGTATAGAAACTAACAGCTCAGAAAGTTTCACGGACATCACTAGTGAGAAGATCAATGTTTAAAGGTTCTGAATTTCAGAGATATTTGACCTTCAGGGACTGAGGCATAGGATTTTCATGGCCATTCCTGACACTGTGAGAGGCATGAGCACTCTACAGTCTTCAGATGAGAGTGATTGCAGGGTTACTTGCAAGTATTAAGGAATTTCCCAACCTTTCTGTAAAGTGGAGATTTGCTCTTGTTACAATTTTTGAGGAGGGGACGAAAGTTAAAGAGCAGGGAAAGAAAAGTGCAAAGATTTACATTTGCCTTAGCTAGCTACAGAGTGATCTGAATCAAACTCTGTCTCAAAGAAGAAAATGTCTCCTGTAATGAATGCATGCTAAGAAAGGGAGACAACAAAGAAGGAGCAATCATGAATAAGGAGAACATGGGAATGCTGAGAGGTTTAGGTGAAAATTAGAGCAGGGATGTGGTGAGAACACGCTCAGAAGGTGAGAACCAAGAGCTCTGATTTTTCCTGCATGTAAAGGCTAGGTGACTCCTTTACTTGGTTTTAATAAAACCACTAGCAGAGGCATAGATGTGCAGAATAGCCATTCAAATGATCATGGTCAGAGACAATACCTTGCTCTATTCAGTACCTCTTTTTTCCCTCTGCCTGGTTTTATAGTGAAATTGTAATTTAATATGTTATATCACAGGCACTGCAAGGCACAAAGCTCTTCCAGGTTGCAAAGCCAGGGATACATTTGCTTTCAGGCTCAGGTGCACTGGTCTAGCTGCACTTCAACTCGGGCAGGCAGCCACAGAAGGAGGGTGGAAAACTACCTGCCAAAGCACCTGAGTTTTGTGCTAGTGATCCTCTCCCAGTTCCCGCAGAACTGCAGAAGTTTTCCCTGAACACGTATTCCTGCAGCTTGTAGCCAGTTCTACTTGCTTTGCCTTCTGCAGTTTCTCCTGTCCTTGAATTTGATTGAACCGAATCGTAAGTAAGCGGCATGGTATTCAGGGCTCAGAAGATACCTTTTTATGAGACACTCACTCTGAAAAATTAAAGATTTGGCCTCCTCATTTCTCTCCTCACCCAAACACAAACATGCCGTAAGAACTGGGCTTGAATTTGGGAGTTGCCAAATTTTTATTACCTTACGCATTTTTTCTCCATAGATTGATTTCTGTGAAACACCTCAGGGTATTTGCTAACATAAACATTGCTCCAGTGGAGCAGACTGTTTGTTTATATCGATAGGAGGAAAAGAGCCCTTACTACTGAAAGTTTGACTTTTTTCCTCAGGCTTCTCCCCAGGAGCCAGCAAGTAGACAATATTGATACCTGTTTTTTTAATTTAGGGCCAATTTTCTATATAGCTGGTTGTGACGATGCATAAATAATACACCGCTCTGCTGCGTGGATTGTTTATTGCTGAATTCATTGGCATGCACAGCACACAAGCAAACCGAAAGCTTCTCTGGATGGGTATTGTCAGATAACTTGCCAGGTTGTTCCCTAGGGAAAATCATCAGACACACAGAGCTGGAGTTTTTAAAAAGTTCTTTTATTTTATCCTTTCAATGCACTCCATGCTGGTACAGCAAAGTTTAGGCTGAATCAGCACTCCCATTAAAATTCCTTATTTTTCAGGAATTTATAAGTTGTCCGTGAAAAGAATGAGAGCAGGACATGACTGTGCAAGATCGGTGCTCTAGAGGGACACAAAGGAGTGACAAATGCTCTTTGTATAAAGCAAATAATTCTTCTGGGGGACTGTCTGACTGCAGAATGTGGGCAGCTGAAGTAAAAAAAATCACACTTAAATTAGAGTAGTTGTCCATCTGTGCAGAGATGTTCGCTCACCCGCTCTCATCCGCTGCGTCCGCCGGAGCCTGCGCAGCACCCGTGAAGGAGCCCGGGCAAGGACGGGGTCCTGCTGCTCCTTGCTGGTTCGGAGCTCCAAGGGGATATATCTGCTTCACTGTGGAGCTTGTCATGGTGCGTAATATCTTCTACTTAAACAGATTAGGAAAGGCCCGGTTCTTCTATTAATTGCAAAATTCTCAAGAACTTCATTATGAACAGCCCTTGAACATACAGTTTAAAGCCTTAATCACTAGATATGCCATAAGCCATTCCCCAAATCTAATATTGTAAGTAAAACCCATGCCTAAAAGTGGCTTATGATGCACTCACTCGGGTTACAACTGGTACCAAATAATACTCAATTCTTTCTTACTGTTGAGAAGTAACTTCTACATTTTTTCTACCGATAGAAATGCATTATTAAATCTGCTGAAATGCGGAACGGAACTGAATTTAGAAACACGTGCTATAGGTCTGGATACTGAGTTCTGACCAGCACTTACTCTGAGCTCAGTCTAAGGCTGGTCTGTAAAATTACTGTGTATTAAATTTACAGTTGGTTTATAGCAGTGCCTCGGTGGTTATTTAATGCCTTGAAGGAGTCTTGGCATCTAGATGTTGTTCAGATATGTGTAAAGACCGGCCCTTCCTTCTGCAAGCTAAACATAAGTGTAAAGCATTTTCCTCAGCTGAAAACATGGCATTTGGTGTTAGTTGTTTCAGATTAGCAAAAGCTTGCCTCTACTCACAACATTTGGTAATGACAAGAAAACACACTGCTGACTGGATTAGGATTTTTTTAAAAATATTTGTTATTAAATTTTGAAAAACACAAGCAGGGAAGCATAGGCCTGTTATCCAGAGAAAATTATACTGGTCTTGCATATGTTAGTTGGAAAAAAGGAAAACAAAAGATATTTTGTTAAAGGAAACTTGTTGAGGTTGTCTGCTGGATTTTTTTTTTTTTTTTTTTTTGGTTAATAACTAGGCTAAGGCAAGGCTAAGCTGTAATAATAATATAAGTATGCTAATAAGATGATGAGTGCTGATGGATAACTGACGTAAATTTAAATGAGTGATTTGGCTGGCCTGTAAGAATAAGGTGTCCTAGTTAATTGTGCAGTATGTACTCCAAGTACAGTTTAAGAAATGCTTGGAAAAATTCGTATGTGAAATAGAAGGTGAGGACAATAATTTCTTAAATCTACTTTCTTCTGCATGGTGTCTATCAACACCAAGCAGTGCTGGTGCCCTCACGCTCAGGGCGCGAGAAGGTTGTAATTTTGAAGATGAATAGCAAGGTTAAGCTGCTCAGTTCTGTGTCTTGATTGGAGGCAACTGAATCATTTAGAAGCAAAGACACGCTAATATATGCTGCTTGTTTTCTGGTGAATGTGGTGGACTTGTAATTGCCTTGGAGGACCTAGTCTATGGGAAGAATGGTGCTATCAATGTCAGCCACATTTTTTTCAGGCCTACAAATCCTGTGTTTAAGTTAGATGACCAGGCTTTCAGGTTCCCTCCATAGTCAGTAGATACAGATAAGCTGCTGCTTTGTGTAATTCAGAGGATCCAAGCTAGCTTCTGTTGTGAATCAAGCTGTGGAGGAACTTCTCTTTAACCATTCATGAGATAGGGAGCCTATGGACACTAGGGGCATGGGCAAACAAATTTAGATGTCTAACATTAGTACAGTGAAAAATTCTCACAGTTAACAAGTGTTTACTTGGTTCTACACTTTATAGCTTATGAAAAATGCTATTCTAGTCTCTCCTGTCTCAGAGCCCCTAAATAGATTAGTAGCAGGAAATTGAATTTCTTCCCAGAACAGATCAGGTTTTTCTACCCACCCCTAAGTAAGTCTCCCTGACAAGCAACAGTAGCCCTTCTACTAATACTAGATGTGAGCTAGAGTTAATACATTCTCCATCAGACCCATATCTTCTGTCATACATAGCTCCAAACAAGAAAAACCCAGAGACTACTTCTGATCTAAGTTATCTAACTCATATGGGTTTGCTTGTGTCTGTGGTAAAACATTCACTTTCCTTGCTGTGAACTGAGGAGACCTGAGACTTCTCTACTTTTGCTTTTTAAAGCAAACTTCTCTCTTCAAAGAAAGTCTAGAAGACAGCGGAGTTGATATGACTGGGACATCTACCCATAAATGCCAAAATATAGAAGTCTTGATTTTTTTTTTTTTTTTAATTTATATAAACCTTCAGGTAAGGAGTAATTCGTGGAGTAGCATTCACACGGCCAGGAGGCCTGTGCCACAGTTGTTCTTATGCTGACAATTTTTTGCAGACAAAAAGTTCCCCCAGGCTGCCACAGGATGCAAACAGTGCCCCTACTCGGGAGAACTTGGTAAGCAAAGTTTGAAAGGCTGATAGTGGTAATGAATGCATTTTGGGGCTATAGTAGGTGACTTCGGCTAGAAGATTTTAGCAGCAGGTCAGCAAGCAAAACTGCTGAAATTACTGCTAATGGGACAGAATGGCTGACCACATCTCCAGCTTTATAATAGACTATCACTACTAGAGGCAATCTTTATGTTTTCCAGGCTGCCTTTGCTCAAGAGTGCTGCTCACAATTAACCTATTTGTCTCATTTTTTAACAGCTTGGAACAAAACCCAAGATTTCTGAGCACCCCATGCCCCGACACCCCGCCCCCGGCCTCAGCAGGTATGAAGGAAATCCACCGGCAGAGCATCCCGCCTCCTGCTCCTGCGAGTGACGTGGGGTCGCAGTCTTCTGCTGGTTCAAGGGGTGAAGGCTTGTGTGGCAGCGGGAACCACTCCAAGGAGCAATGGAAATGTGCCTAAAGCACACTTGAAAAGTATTCATCATCTCGTAATCTTTAAATCTAGAAAAATCCCACCTTGGAGGCAGAAAATATATTAGAAGGACCATTAAACATCACTTGCAAAATGCTCAGAAGTTATGATATATCAGAATTGAAGCTTCTTGCACAACCTGGACCTGTTGTGTCAGTGCTTTCAGATTGCCCTCAACTATCTGCTTACTTGATGCTGCTACAATCTTCTTCACTTTCTCCAAAACTATCATCATGCTTGTGATGGCACCAGTCTGGTGAAGACCCAGGGCTGTTGAAGGAGGAAGACAAGGGACAGGCTGCCAGCTAAGCCAGTTTGCTGAGGATGTTGAAAGGTTTCGCCCCATGCTGGAGGTTACTGTCTGATAACACAAGCTGCAGAGGGGAAATGTGGTGGTTCAGCCCTTGCAGCCCACATATTGGGGCACAGCTACCTCCATGTGTGGGCATGGTGTGAGGCACCCATGTGGACATGCCAAATGATAGTGGTAGGCATAGGCTAAGCCCCCAGTATGAGTAAAGAGGAAGAAACTTGTGAGATTAGCCTCCAGGGTGGATGTAGGCAAGATGCCTAGCACTAGGTAGCAGCTGGAAAAATTGCTTGAGATGTGCAGCCAGCCCTGGCACATCTCTTAACTGAGAACCATCTTTTCGCTGGGATCATCTATCACACTTGAAAAATTCTGAAAGCCTGTATCTTTCTCCCTAACCATCTTTATCATCTTAATTTAAAAGCTTTTTAAAATTATCACCCAAATAAATGGTAAATAGTAACAGGGTAAACTGCTCTGAGCTCTCCATTAGTGCAAACAATGCAAAGCGACTGTGTTCTATTTACAGAAAATTAATGAACATTAAAAAGATGAACTGCACGTCATTCTAGTGATTGTAAGTTGTTTTTCATGCAGTGAGGTTTGCAGCTTTATACATTAAATTCTGGGACAAAAGAACCATCTCTGCAATATTAATAGTTGTAATATATGATTGCATGTGAAGGGAATAGAAATAACATTTATTTTATTTAATGAAGACTAATGAAGTTGTTCTGATCTTTCCATTACAGCTGCAGCAAGTTTTTCTAATCAAGAAGATTCTACTTTTTGAAAGCTAATTCTTCATTTTAAGCATCCAAAAAAAAAAAAAAAAAAAAGCCAGCAAAATGCAAAGGCATTATGGTAGGATGTTGGAAAATTCCCAGTTCTGATGGGAAATTAATACATTTCAGGGGGTTGCTTTTAGTTTTGGTTAAAAGAAAAAAAAAAGTCCAGTCTGTTTTAGATAAGTCTATTTTTCTGTCACGATGCTTTATCTATCAGACAAACATGACAGTTACTTCAGTGGATTTATCCACAACTGTATGGAAAACAAGGGTGTCTTTTTCCTGAACTTGAGCAGTCCAGGATGTGATGCAGTTTAAGATACGGGACGGTGCGGAGGGGTGTAGAGAGGGAAAGAGGTAGTCACAGAAACCAGGTCCTCCTGGGGCGCCAGAGTCAACACCTATATTCTGTGAAAAGTGCGTGAAAGCGAACAGGACCCGTTTTTTTAGACTATTTGTGTTCAGATTCACAAAGGAGCACAGCTTTGGGGATCCAGCCGGCTTTGGGATGATGTGAAGAAGCAGGACATGGACCTGGGCAGCCACAGAGCAGCATTCCCACTGCTAGGAGGGGCGAGGGATGTTCCCAGCCCCTCTGCTGTTTTCCTTCTGCCCTCTGAGAAATCTGTATTTTGGTGCGGGCACTTAAATGCGGTCGTAGGCAGGAGAGCTGATGCTCAAGTAGGGAAATAACTTAAACTTGCCGAGCTTGCCGAGGAACCATAAAGGTTCAGAGTAAAGTCCTCTCTTCCCTTTCATTGCCACCTGCGATTACTCACTGGAAAGCCCTGTGGGAATGCCCAAGGAGTTCTTGGTTGTTGATGGGGATCTCCTTCCGTATGAATCTGTCCCGGATATAAAACTGCTGGGTTTTATATCACGATCTGCAGTACGACTTCAGGAACTAAAAAACCTACTCGCCTAGGATTCTGTTGTCTTAATTTTTGTCATATGCATCTTATGCTGTGCTGTTTCTCCTACATAAATCTCTTGTCTAGCACCATCTCATAGCACTAATAGGGTTGTTGAGCCTTCAGCATTTTTCACACCTGACAGCTCCTTAGGATGCATCAATTATTCTCCTACCTGTGTTCACAGTTTTGTTGTCATTTGAAAAAAAAGGGGGATTGATTTTATTTTTGATTTAAATAGAAGAACTGAACAGTTCTTTATAGCTTTTATATAAACATGAATGTGATAACTAACAAACCTGCTGTTGAAATCTTCCTGAGAACTGCTGTTTTCAGGGCAGCAGGTGTGAAGCAAAGAAGCAGGACAAGCAATTCACACTGAAAATAATATGAAAAAAAATCACTATCTGTTAGTGCCATTTCTAGCTACATTTATGTACTGAAGCACGTGTTTACACCCACAGATGCATTCAGAAAATGTATCTATCTATATCTGTCCTAACATTTCATTGCTAGACACTGGGTAAAATTTTCAGATAGCAGTTATCTTGGGCTGAGAAATGACTAGCTCATCCTGTTTCCCCTCTTGTTCCCCAGTAATTTGCTTTTATTTTCTAGAGCCTGGCTGCCTTTCACATTGCTACTTGCCTTGTGCCTCAGGCCCCATCTATCCTGAAATACCCTCTTCTTAAACAGGATCTCACCGTTAGACACCAACTCCCTTCTACACTAGTCTCAAGGGGATGCTGGTCCATGAAGAAACAAAAACCAAACAAACCAGAAGTCAAAATTAGTGTGAGGAGTGACTGAGGAGCCCCCGTGAGAGGCTGAGAAATGCTTTGGGCAAGCAGCAGCCCTCGTGTGGCTACTTCTCACCAGGCTGGAAAGCCACTTGGGAGCCTGGGGAAAGCCACACGCTGGGCCGCACCGAGTCCGGTACCGCTGCCTCTGCTCACCTGGTGCTATTTTCCTTTTTTTTCCCCTATGACATGGGAATAATATGTCTACCTTGTAAAATACAGCAATATGCTTAGCAAAAAGATCCATGTGAAAAGTATCAGAATTTATCTGCTATTCGAAAGGCCAGAAGAGGAAAGGCTGGTAGACTGCACACCTGGAGGAGCCAAAGTACCAGCTTGGGGGGGTGCATGCCTGAGAGAGGGAGCTGCAGGACAGGGCATGCAGCGGAAAAGGAAAGTAAAAAAAAACAAAGAAAACCCTCTGACAGCAAAGCCTTCCAGGGGCTTGTCTGCAGGCTGTTTATCAAATAATCCCCACAAAATCATGCAATAAAATAAAATGTTGTGAACTAATGAAAGAAACTGCACTGTCCTAAAAAAAGAAATGTATTAGTATGGAGATACTGTCACACTTATTTTGCATACATACAAACATACACTTCCCTCACTGTTTCAGCAGAGGAGTGTGGGTGATCCAGCTCCATCCAGCCTTCACTTTTAGACCAGGCAAGTTTTGCAATTGCTGCTCCACTTTAATGCTGGAACTGAAGCCTGGGAGATGATGGGTCAGGGAGGACTTTGTGGCACTGCTCTCTGTTACAGCTGTAAGGGCATCACGTAACATAATCATGGACAGGGTGGGCGGAGATGTTCTTGACATAGTCAAGAGTCCTAATGTCACACCATTTTTTTTCCTTTTTTTAAAGACAACAAAGCTTTTTTCCCTTATGTAGGTTGCAGTTTCCCTTAGTGCAGTTACCCATGCACCCGCTGGACTTGTTTCTTGGCCTTACACACATGAAATAGGAAGCTGGCAATTTTAATAAATACAGACTTTTCTGTCCAGCTGAGATTAACATAGACTGTTAAAGTATTAGCATAAGAGCTGAACCTTGATGTCTTTCCAGAATCGTTCATCTATTTGTGGGATCGGGTTCTGACCTGATTTATTTGGACCTATTCTAGCACTTCTGCATCACACGTCTCATATCCTTGTGTGGTCAGGAAACAGGATGACCCAGAAAACTGCACCTTTAGTTTTTCCTGGCATCTTGCCTGCCTAGGTGATTCTGGAAGTCTGCTGAACTTGCTTCCCTCTGGATAAAATGGCTGAATAAAATGGTTACAGAGGAGGCAGATCTCATACCAGTTTCATAGTACAGCTAGTAACCAGAAGCTTGGGTAAGTTACCTTCCCCTTGCACTGCCATCCCCCCAAAACCAGCAGCACCCACTGTGATTTCTGGAAAATCCACTCCACAGCTCATGAATGTTTAAAGAAACCCCATCTCCATTCCTTATTTTTCTTCCTGCTTTTGCTTTTCTTTTGTGATACAGGCACAAAAACATTCTCATCGGAAACTCACTATCATCGGGACCGAGTGCCCTGGGCCGAGGCAAGAGGCATAGGCAGGAGGCACGCCGTGGGGTTATGGCATGGCCCCTCAGCTCTGGAGGAGGTCTGTGACATCTTCTCCCATCTCAATTTACCAAAAAAAAAAAAAAAAAAAAAAAAAAAAAACACGAAAAAGAAAAGAAAAGAAACCCACCCACTTTGCAGTGCAAGCCACTTGATACATGGCAGCAAACTGCGGGGAGCAGGATTTGGCTCTTGGGGAAGAGGAGGGTCCTGTGCAGCCGTGAAGCAGCTGCGCTGCCCGCTTGCCAGCTCAGCAAGAGGGTCGGGGCTGCTGGCTGCAGAACGGAAAGAAAGAGGGGAAGGGAAAAAAAATCCTGCAAAATTATTTACGTGACTTTGATTTCTGCACAAATCTTGCCCTGAAAAGGGCACAGCTGTCATTCCATTTGTCAACATCAGCAAGTAATTATGTAAAGAAAAACATCATTGTACTTTTGACTTTGCTGCTTGTCGTGCCGGTCGGGGACCGATAGATGGACCACTTGGATTATGCAAGCTAATCACATGGCGGGGTAATGCAGAGCTGCAAGGGCTCCTCTGGCTTCAGCTAAGCTTGTTATTTTTTTTCTCCTAATAATAGAGTGAGAATTGAGAAAGAGAGAAAATTAGCAATAGAAAAAGCAGCTCCTCTTGTTGAATAGACAGTTTAATTTATTCCTGAACACAATGTACCTGAGGAGTGATAAGAAACAACTTTGATATCACGCTAAATAAATAAAAAAAGAGGTTACGTAACCCAATCTTCTCCAGGTCTTACAACAGTTTCCATTATTTTCTCAGCTTTCATTTAACCAGAACCAAATTAATAAGAGGAGAAAAGCAAGGCTACCTGGAATGCTAGAGGATTACTTGAGGGAAAAGAAAAAAAAAAAGTGTCTTTAAGCTAATTATTTAGTTTCCCAGGAATTTATGAGGGTTGAGCTCCAGAAGAAGCACCGGGGGCTGAGTGGAGTGGCCAGATGGAGCCCGAGGTTGTGGTGGGGTGGCCCTGGCCCCAGCGCTGCTGGCAGTTGACCCAAAAAAACCAATAATAACAGAAAAAATTTTTCTCCTCAGCAACTCTTGCCAGAGCATGATTTTGGCCATGATTTCAGGTACCTAGAAGGAGAGGTGATGGCTTAGTGCCATTGCTGTAATGTTTATGTGTTGTTCCTACAGTAGAAGAGGTGCAATAAACTTTGATAGATGCCCAAGATTTCAAAGGCAGATTGAGGCTGATGATTAAAACAGATTAAAATGATTTAATCAGCGTGAGAGCGCAATGAGCACTTCAGTTTGTAATTTTCTCCCCATTCCCCACTCTGGTTCCCTAAGAGCAAGAACTAAGAAGCAAAGAAAGCAAAACACGGAGTAAACGTTTTTTTTTTTCTTTAGATTTCAGTTCTGCATGTTTTAGAAATGAACCACTACTGTAACTGCAAGGAGAGGAGCTGACGACACCCACACACCGCCTTTCCCCAAGATGTCTGGATTTCACATGCAAGAACATGGAAACCACAGGTCTGTCACCAAGGGAAGGAGGCTTCAGGCACAGCTTTTGCATTTCATCTCTGGATATATTTTTAACAACAGCCTGGAAGGAACAGTGGATACAAAGGTTTACGTGCAAAATTTCCCATAGAAACAGCAGTGGGAGATTTTATTATTATTTTTTTTTAGCTCCGGTTCCACTGCAAAGGAGGAATGTACATATAGGGGAAAAAAAAGATTGTAAGGAGGCTTTCTTTGCAGCAGATTTGCATTGGTGAGTATAACAAACATCAGACCAAAGAGTATTAAACCAAAGAGTAAAAGACGTCAGTATCTTTCTGATTAGCTGGTGGGCGAGGGGGAATTTTGTTGGCGCAGGAACCGAGCTTGCAAAGCTGCTGTGGGTTGTACTGCAACAACATCTGCTGGACTAGATTTTTCTGAGAGGCTTAAATGGTCACGGTACCAGGGCAGGGTCCTACCCTCTTAGCCTGACGCGCCCATTACCGCTTCCACGTGAGCCCTGTGCTTTGCTTTTCAATCCTCGTCCTCAGGCTCACCTCAGAGGCTACTGTTAATTAGAAGACCTGATGCATCCAGGGCCTTAGATCCAGCTCCCGCTCCTCTGAATGCTAATGCCTGCCTGCCAGCCGCTGGTCCCAGGGCATAAATAACTCTTGCGATGGTCTAGCGTGAAACTAAGCCTCTTTTATTGTACGTGCATTGTAACTATGCTGCTGGAAGTAACTCACTCACACATGCAAATTGTGCAGCAATAAACAGTGACAAATGTGACCTGATTCCTCTGGTGTTAGGCATTTCAATTGGTATCTTCTGTGTTTGGAAAGACCTGGAATGGGAAAACAAATAAGCCAGTATTAGAGATTTTGCCACCACTTGGGACTTTTTATTTTATTTATTTATTTTTTTAAGGAAGAACCTCTTTGGTTTTGCAGCATATTGAGGGACACGAGCCTTTAAGAGGCAGTGGGTGCTTTTGACTTGCTTCTTGCAATGTTTATTGCTGCAATAATGATAAAGCTTGAGTGCATTTGATTCAGCAAGACAGCATGTAGTTCCCTGTTTGGACATCTGTGTGTCAACACAACTACCTATCCCAGAGTACCAGGTAACCCACAGATGATGATTGATAGAGACAAATCTTTGCTGGTGCACTCCCTACCAGCAGGCTAATGGCTCCGACAGCATGAAACATGTCTCAGAGGTCAAACGAAGTAGGCAGAGGGCATGGCACACGGTAGAGTTATGCCGTGATGTAAGTATTAGCACAGCTGATTTATGCTGACTTTAACAATAGGCTTTTCACCATAAACAAAATAATATAGTAGCAAAGCATGCTGCAGATACAGGCTTTGCACTGGGTTGTAGGGTAGAAGTACTTTGCAGATGGTATTTACTTAAAAGACAACTAAATTTCTATTTTTGTTTCTGCTTGGAATAAACCTAATTAAAAGCTAGGCAGATTGTTTTCCTCTTCACTTAAAAAAATTACAACTAGTGACAACATCTGTGTCACATAATTTAATATCTGTTTTGTACTTTCCCAACATTATAAACAGATATACAAAAAGACCCAGCGTGTAACCAAATAACTGAACAACACTCAAACACTAAACTATATTTTGGTAGGGTAATTCCGTATAATTTCTCATGTTGGGTTGTTCTGATCCCATTCCAGAACCCCAGCTGAACTGTGTTTGGCTGTGGATTAATGGATGGCTTCACTGGCCATACACTACCTCTGTTAAATATGAGCTGAAACTGCGCCTGGACACACTGTTGGGACACTTGTGTTAGAGGAAGGTCCTACTGACGTCTGCAGAATCCAAAGCCGATGCCAGGGGTCACGGCCCTCAGGCGTGCAGCAGATGGACATCATGCCTGCACTTTACGAGGCATGGCAAGGGTAGCAGTAATACTGCTTTTGGCATGAAGTGATATTTTCCCTCAGCTTTTCATCCCCAGAAGTTACTTAATGCGGAGCACCGTGGGAGTCCTATGGCAAGAACTAAGCACCTAAGGCTCACTGGCATGCTGCAGCCCACCTTAGTCATCTTTCATGTTACACTCTGTCTCTCCAGCCCTCTCCGCTCCCTTTATTTCCCACTGTAGCAAATCCTTCAGAGAGTTCTCCGCCTCCTCATCCATCCTATTTTTTAGGTCTTGGTTGTAGTGGCATTCTCCTGGGAGGCACAACACTCCCAGAAGTAGCTTAACCCCATGCCCCAAGGCATGTACTCTGGCCAGCCAGGGCAGAAAAATAGGAGGGCTGGAGCGGTGCTCAACCACCAGCAGCAGTGGCACTGGTGTGTATGTGAGCAGACACGCTCTGACCGTGACTCACACTCTCCGGAGACCAAGCAGAAAAGTAGCTCTGTATGAGTTGTAAATAGCCTGAAGGAGCACCCAGCTCTCTGCAGGGCAAAGCCAAAGGATGACTTCGATCAGCTTCATTGACTTAAATCAACATATGTGACTTTGCCCAGAAATGGTGAGCCTGTAGGAACAAGGGCAGCTGAGAAGAAGTTGTGGAACTTCCTTCTCTTTTGCGTGTTTAACTGCTGACTGTCCACTGCCAACGTGGTACCTGACAGCAGCTCTAGCCGAGTGTGAATAACGTCAGATGGAAATGTGATACCAGCGTGTTGGCAGGCATGCTGTGGAAAACCTTGTGGGCAAGATCTTTCAATCACGTATATTTTAATCTTGGGGGGGATGGATTTAGCTAGGTTCAAGGAAGCCGCCTTTTCCATCATTGCAGCCAAATTTATCAAGGACTGTAATTGATTTGTCTGAGCCATGAGATGCCTACACAACAGTCCTGAAATTAGGAAAGTAGAAGTGGAGACATATCAAGAGCAGGTCTCTTTCTTTGATAAAGAACTGTTAACCTTGCTACCCCTGTTCGCCTGGAGACACCCGGCAGGGATTTGTCTCTCTGCTCTGTGCTTTTAACCTTAGCTGGGAGCTACGTCTTCAGCTTTGAGAACTGACTGCATTCCCAACTCTACTTAAGCTGGCAGAATATCTTTGTACATTACAGCTGCCAGTCATCTAAATTACATAATTTGCATTGATTGGATTAATACAAAGAGTTTTTAATCCATGTATAATGGAAACTGATTTTGCTGTTGCTGCCGCACACACACCATTTTGAGACAAAGTAATGCTGGGTGTTGATTTGCCTTCCAAACATCTCTCCACTCCCCTTGCAGGTCTAGTGTTTTGGTGAAGTACATTACATCATGGAAAGGTAGATTACTATGCAATCATCTGAATACATTTCAGTGTATTCCTACTTGTTTTCTATCTATTGGCAATCATTTAAATAAAGCTATTTTTTCTCTTTACACTTGCCACTTTTCTTCTATAAATAAGATGAAGTACAAATATCTGGCAATAGGACACAACCACTAGAGAAAATGTTAAACTGAAGGTCATCACCTCATCAAGCTAGAGGTTGCTAAGTATTTATAAAGCAAATCAAATCCTCTTCCTCAAAAATGAAGCCATTTGTTTCCCACACAGAAACTCCACCCTGATTAAGAAATCCAAACTCCAATTTGGGTTACAGCTTTGTTTCAAAATCGCTTTTCTCCAATGATTGTGCAAAATGTTATGATTAGAAAAAAAGTAGAAAATTGTATTTGATATTGTGTTAGTGAAGTAGATGTGAAGTAAGAAGAGGAAAGCTTATTAAAAAAAAAAGGAGAAAGATAGTTTCTATTACGGTTGGAAGGCAGAACTCAAATCTCTTAAAAGCCAGATCAAATGCCATGCAGCTAGATTCCCTCAGTGATTAATTAGTTTTTCAGAAAAATCAAATGAACTGCGCTTTTTACTGTTTCTTTTGCTGGATCCCATGTTACGCACTTGACAATTCCAAGGGGAGGCCGCCGCCGCTTTCCATCTCAAAATACTTTTTGTTCTGCAGCCCTCGCTTCAGTCCCGGGCTGCTTCCACCTACAGGGAGTACTGAAAGATAACAAAACAACCCCCAAAAAACCCGCTTGACATGCAAGGGGACCAGCTATAGCTATGGAGGGGGGAGGGGGGGAGACTGTCATTTTGGGGGCACCTTTTATAATGCTCTGTTTTGTGGCAGCAAGACTTTGCCATTCAGTTCTGTGCACTGCAGTCTGCATTGCTCTGTGGCTTTGGGACAACGTGAGTTGCTCATTCTTGCTCATTAAAAATACCTTGTATCTGGGAGGGAGCTGAGGACAGAGGGGAGAGAGAAAGCATCATTATGCTCTAGTTTGATTTCACCCTAGCCTGAGGAATATGAAATGTTCTGATTGACTGCAGCAATGCCAAAATTAGATAGTTTTTAATTACTGTCAGTTGTAATATAGGTTTGTCATGTAGCCAATGTATAAGAAAAATTACCCAGTAAAATTCTTGTTTTACTGCAATGGGAGCTTTACAGCATTAATTAGTGTATACACATTGTTGTCAGACCTCTTGGCTTGCTCCACAAACATATGATCCTAAGGGGAAAAAAATCATATTTATCTACTATGGCAGTAACAATGCTTTTACCCTGCGCTAGAGCCCAGCTAGACACTGACATAATTACCCTGCTCGAGCAGGTCTGACATTTAGTGGTTAATATACACCTGCACAGCATGCCAACCCATATCTGCTCCTGAACTGGGTGTCCTCGCTCTGCTCACCACTCATGATGATAGAAAAATTGGACTAAAAGACATAAATGAAAATAACCAGTATTCTTGATTACGTTCCTTTGAATGAAATTGAGAATTATATCTGCTGCCTCTTTCAAAAGGAGAGTGGAGCTATAGCTTTGATCTTGCAGACCTCTCGTCTCCTGATGTTCTCCAAAACGGTTGTTCCTCCTGGGCCAGCAGGTGCCAGAGACAACCCACGAGCTGCCCGTGCACCCTGGACTGGGGAAGGTTGAATCCCAGTCCCAGCCAGGCTTTCGGCCGTTCAGCCTCAGAGTTTGAAGAAACCAGAGTTCTCCCAGAAGCAGAAGAAAGTCTGACCGCATTATCTGTTGAACATCTCTCCGTATGCTTCATGGCCAGACTTTCTGGGTGTCTCAGCTGGCAACTTTGTGCAGGTTCCCAGTTTCTTTCATCACTGAAAGAAGTACATAGTTTGGACCTATTTTTTTTTAACAAAGTACAGAAAAGAAGCTGATTGGTGCCAAAATCGTCAGCAGACACCTCCTCCCTCCCTTAGATGTACAGGTAAGATATCTACAAGGACCAATGACCAACATCTAACAGAAATAAAGCTCTGATGCTTGTCTGGCTTTTGATCTTTACGCTTCCATTGAGCTACCGAGCCTGGCTGACTTTCTCTGCACTGATCAATGCAGCACCGTCCCAGGAAATGAGTACGCAAGAGCTGTTTGCCTCCTACATCAGACTGGAGATATGCTTGTAGAAAAGACAGGTGGCAAAGGTATCATCCTCTGCGCCCATGCTGCTCACGCCTCACTGGTGCCACAGACCTCCGCGGAGCCGTGCCGTGATTCTTGGTTGTAAAGCAGGTTAAGCCCGAGGATCACAGGGGCCGAGAGGGAAGAAGGGAGGTTTCAGGGTAGAGCCATTATTGAATCTCTGCAAAATGTATTTTTTCCCTACTCCAACTGTTATTAAAGTCCTTTTCTTTCTTTAACACTCAAACTGATGCCTCTTTTCCAGGCTTAGATTTGATTTACCGCGTTGTTTGGCTTCTTGGATCTGTTCTGGCTTAGCCTACTCAGACAAGCCTGCAGGCAGATCCCATTAGCACTGCTTGTCTCCCCCGCTCTGTGGAGCTTCTGCCTGTGACCCGCAGGGTAATTAATGGTGGGAATGGGAACGAGCAGAGACAACACCAGGCGCTTGGCTGGGAACACACATTCAGGCTCGCAGAGGCCAGGTTGCTGAAGACAAAATATTACAAATATAGCTGGGCAATGATATGTAATATATACCCACTCTTCTCTTCTCTTAAAATTGCTACAACTTCTATTTCCCTTACTTTTAGCAGATGCACAGGTGCATTGTGCATCTGATAATTCTTAGGGAAGTTCCCTGTCTAGTTACTAAAATTTTTGTCTTTCATGAAGCTTTTAATAGTTCAAATTCAATATAGACCATCCACTGCAAATCATGTTGTACCTTTTCAGCAATGCAGTGGAGAGCCTAGATCCTGCCTCTGCGACTTGGAATACTCAAGCCTCCTCCTTGTAAACCATTAGGCCTAATTCAGCTTTTCCTAATTTTGACCTTTCAGAAGTTTAAGTTATAGATCAACTATCTAGTTGACATGATGATAACCACAGCTGAGCCGTCAGCCAAAAACCAGAGTAAATTTTGCAGAACATCGTATCAGTTAACAGCTGAATAAATAATTCCAAATCCAGAGAATTATCTGCTACACCTAGGTGCCCCTGGTGGCAGTATTTCAACAGGAAGTTACTAGATTTCATTACCAGAGAAACACAACTGTTTGTGGGAAGATAAATCCCTCTGCCTTTAACAACAGCTGGAATGACAGACCGTGGTTAGCGTTTGCAGAAGAATTGATGGAGTTTCAGCGTTGAAAGATGGATGGAAAAGAATGAAAGAAAAGCAGAATCCAGCTCCTGCCTATCTAGATAGAAACTTAGTGGTGAAACAACCTGACTAGAAACATATATATTTTAGCTGTTCTGCACTGGCTGACTGGTAACATATCACACAGGTCTCAGGCGCAGACGGTACCGTCACAGGCCAGCGGGGGTACAGACCAGCGCGTAACTCCATATCTCATCCTACAAACGGGCTGGCAAAGCAATGGCAGGTATGAACTTACTGAAGAATAAGGAATTTTATATACTGGTAGGTATGTAAAATTTAGCAGACGAACCGTTCTTTCCTGATAACTTAAGTACCTAGAAAAATATGGAGGTAATCTAAAACAATATATATTTATTATTGCACAATAAGTATATGCATAAATGTATGCATAATGCATATTTATGTACACATGTATATATTCCAAAGCAGGGATATTGGAAATGTACACTTCTGCCTCCAAGGCATTACAATATTTCACAATTGCTCATTTTAAATCCTCCTGGCACATAACTGATATAAGGTGAGAATTACTTTTTGGTTCCTTTCCTCCTATACAGTGTTAAACTCCTCTTAATGTCAAATGATCACATCATTTTTGATACTCACAAAAAGTATTAATTTGTAAATTAATTTATTTATAGTCTTCCCTATACAGTTCAGCACCAGCACGTCTGATTGCCCATCAAAAGTTGCTAGGTGACACTGTCATACCTCAGTCTGCGACGAACAAATGAGAGCCCGTAACGTTGATGCAGTGAGTTTAATCAAACATCCCGCTTTCCTGTTGCTACAAAGTAATTGTGCCTTTTTTTTTTTTTTTTTTTTTTTTGGCAAATCAATATAGGTATGTTTTTAACTGTAAACATAAGCTCAAATTATAGCTTTCAGCAGTTATGATTTAGTTCATAGTTGGTAGAGTCAGTACAAATCTTTCTATGTTGCTGTCATGGAAATCAGAGCAAATTCAAATGTTTGCATAAGCAACAATATTCATAGCCTGTTCCAGAAAGACTGTTTCCCCAATATCTAACCTGAATTGCATTTACTGAACACTTAGCTAATTCCTTGTCTTCCTGCCAGCACTGGACACAGGATACACCTGACTCTAAAGGGTGAGTTGTCTTCGCAACCCTCCTTCCCGTTTGGGAAGACTGTGACTGCAGCTTTCCCTGTCTGGTCTAAGCAAAGCCTATTCCTTTACGCTTTCCTTACAGACAAGGTCATGCAAACTTCCGTATACATTTTTCCTCTTTTCTGGACACAGTAAGAAAACAATATTAATGAAATCAAAGCATTCTCTAGGATGACAATACTTTTGAATGTTAGACATGAATATTCAGGAGTGCCTGTGTATACGTACAAGCCGTTGCAGTAGTCTCGGCAGTGTCAGTGAGGGTATTGATTTATGAGCTTGTGGTTTGGCAAATTAGGGAAGAAGTGAGATGATTGAAAAAAATTGTTATTTATATGGAAATCCATGCCCATTTTATGGATCACAAAGGTAGGAAAAAATGCTCTTTATCTGGTTTTAAACTCACCTTACATACAGGGCAATATTTATTGATATCATTTAATGGCAATAAGAGAAAAACTGTAACAGATCAAAGTGCTTCACAAAGGGAAAAGTAAACTAGGATTTTTTTTAACTAGTTTTGGCTTTAGCCAAGGTCCTACAGACAGAACAGAAACATGAGTGAGCCTGTATGTGCCCGTGAGCACAGGATAGCTTTGACAGCATGTGGCCTTGATTTTTGTTTTTTTTCCTTTTTTCCTTTTTTCCTGGTTCCTTCCCAGCAGCTGGAGGTAATTACCTATTTTACCTCTTACTGTAAGAGGTAGTTTTATTACAGGGAGGAGGAAGAGATCAGTGAACATCCTCTAATTTCTTCATATAATTTGTATTTTTCTGTTTTTCTTAAAAAAAATAAAATGTGATGCACGAAGGAGTATTTCCTGATTTCTTCCCTTGCTGTTTGAGACCTGCTACATTGCCTCAAAGCGTTCACAAGGTGTTTCTGCTTCCATGGAATCGGTGAGAAATGTGTTTCTAACGATCTCCCTGCGGGCAGAAACCTCGGGCGCTGGGAAGCGTCCCTTCTTAGTGGGGCTTGTTTGCAGTGAAATGGTGACCGTGAAAGGGGACCTAGGCAGGCTGTCAAGGCTTTGGTCTAGCAACGCTTTCATGATCCAAACGGGCATCGATTCGAGATATGTTCCTGTGCAGGGTAAACAATAGCTTAAAGCAGCTGATAATTAGCCTGGCTTGGTTCTGCTCTCGCTTTTCCTGTCTAGATACCTCCTTCAGAAATAAGCAGCAGAAGGAAAACATCCAAGCAGAAGAATCGGAAGGCAAAGAAAAAGAAACGGATGAGGATTGCAACTGAAAAATTAATGAGGAGAGACCTCATTTCACAAAACTTATATAAAGTTGGGCTGCATCTGTGCAAGAAACGGTGACCCAGAAAGAGACATCTGTAAAATTTTACAGCAAAGTGTGAAACTTGGTAGCCTCTGAGTCACACCTACACTAGCCCACAAGGATCCCTTTTTTATGACCACTGGAAAGTTATCTTTAAACTTTCTACCTCCTTCCTCCCTCTTCTACAATGTACTGACTTGGGAAGTCAGGCTTTCCAGTGCACACCAAGAAATTCACTGCTGAGTGCAAGTTCAGAGAAACTATTTTGTTTTCCTGGAACAGCCTAAACTACATTTATTTTGAGATATCAGACTTCCTAATGTAGCTATTTTGTTCCCCTTGTCCATTCATTATATACATTTTAGTACTTAGCTTCTGGCCAAGATGAAAGCTTTTAATGCTGCTCCTGTCCATCTGGCTGCCCTGATGAAAATTCTTTTTCTGGAATGCTTGGCTTTGCTCCTGGTGTAGGTAAGCTGGTAAATTTGTGTTTGTGAATGTATGCAATGTGCAATATGTGCAGCAAAAACCTGCAGGAGTCACTCTTCAAAAAAAAAAAAAAAAAAAGAAAAAGAAAAAGAAAAAAAAAAAGAAAAAAGAAAAAAGAAAAAGCACAACCCAGATACTGTTAGGAAGGATGGGGAATATGGGTAATATTTCTCATTTTTTAAAAAGTCAAACCATCAATTAATGGGCATCAATCTTTATAACTGATCCTAAAAAAAAAAGACCTTTTTTTACCTTGTACCACAGGGCTGAGAGTTCTCACTCCACATTGCTCGCTATTTACCTGAAAAGTGGGACACTTCAAAGTTTCCCAGAGAAAGGAAGGATCTCCAAGAGTGCCAACTCGGCACACGAATTTGAATAGATCCCTCCTTGGCTTGCCTGCTACCTCCAGTGGAGACTCCAGAGGATTATTTAAAATTCAGATTTTTGTCTTCTCCATTAAAAACATCCCAGATAATACTGAGCAGCTAGCTCTCTACTATTAACAGGTCTACAGGTATTAACAGGACACTCCTCTCTCCTACTGATTTCTCCTGCCTGTCTTTGCCTTACAGTTCAAGAGATGGATCAAAGCATCATCTGCGAGCTTGTAGCACAAGCTTTTCCTTGGAGTGGCATCATCCATTAGCAGTCAGTCTAATTTGATCCTTTCCAAACCCGAAAGGACAGCTGTCAGCCACCTCCCTCCAATAACTCAAAGGCTATAATCAAGAGATCTTCTCCAAGAAGTTGTTCAAAGCTTGGCTCATCATCGTTTCAGACAATAAACTAGTCAATTTACTTTAATGGACAGGTGCCATCTGAGTATTTGATGTCTCATTAATACTGACTGGCAAGACTCGAAAGAATTTGAATGTCATGGATGTCAGCTGCTACACTGGCAGGACGTGAAACATTCATGATAAATATTTGTACTTGCACAGGAAGCTAATTCCAAAATTTTTTTTTGAGATGTTAACTGCTGAAATTAATGTTTGTTTAAAACATGCACTTTGTGAATCTGTTCAGATTTCCTGAACAAATTTCCTGAACAAATTTTCAGATTTTCAGAAATAATCACGTTAGTTCTCATGAACTACTGTAAAGTAGTGGGGCTTTCTACTGATAAAGCCCATCTAGGCTCTCGCTACTTTTGGCATCAGCCTGTCCTGCCCTCTTACGATTCTCCCACTTCTGCTAGCATCCAAGCGACTCACAGCTGTAAGTATCCTTATTCTCATATTTGTGCAAGGTAGGGCAAACAATTACTACTTCCACTTAAAAGACTGAGAATGGAAATGTAGAGAGACTGCTCCACACATCCTCAGAGGCATTTTTGGCTTTTTAGGATTGCTGAGCAGCAGCTACAACTGAGGCACCCCAAAGTAGCATGTTTATTTTCCTAAGATGGCAAAACCCAAGCACACGCGAGAGCCCGGGAAGGCTGCCCAAGGCCGGACCTTGGGGACCGCGCTCCCGTCCGGCAAGCCCAGCAGAAGCCAACCTCCTCTTGTTTTAGGATATTTGTATATTTTGTTCTTATTTAAGAGTGCTATTTAATACCATCACAGAGCACAGCAGGCAGCACACCTTCGGATTACGTGTGCCCTCCTTGGTGGAGAGAAAGCCTGGGGCATTTTGCTTTCCACCTGGCCTCCTGAGGCCCAGGATGGGACCGCTTGCTACCTCTTACCCCTCCAGGCAGGGAGAAACTGTTACACAAACTAGTAGTTGGCTAGTTAGACAGCTGTAGGAAAACGATACTTCTCCCAAAGCCTGGTTTCTTTCTATTTTAGGAGCCCATTATCCATTTTGCCATCGGCACCTGCATCATCCTCACGTAGGGAACTCTGCTCTAATGGCCGCGCATCCCTTGAGGTTGGTTCGGGAAGCCCCCACTCAGTAGCAGGTGTCTTTTAACCTCAAGATACTAATTAAAAAATGCCCTTGAGTCACCTCCAGGTCAGGTATCAAAATAAAAGGCCCTGAAAGGCCTGGAGAGGGTGTTCAGCAAATAACAAGACCTGTAAACCTTACTGTTGACGACAGGCAGACAGCTTCAATATCTGAAGCCACAGATTTACTGGAATCTATTTAAAGCTACTTACGTATGGTTTGTTGTTCAGAAATGCAGGGGAATTGTTCATTTTCCTCTTTCCCAATATTTACTTGTTTGGCAGATTTGGACTATTACCATTTCTCACAGGGAACAAGCTATACACAAGCTAATATTACTATTTTTTATAATAAATTCTATGTTTTGTGTTTTGTGAGCTGGAAGAATCATTTCTATGCTGACAGGCAATTGATTAGAGCTCAATAAATAGAATTTCTTGAATGAAAGCAATTAGGGGATTCTGAATAATTTGCTATCCCTTATGAACCCTTGAAAAGATTTTCATTATTCACCAAAGAAAATAGATAAAAGAAAAAAAAAGAAAGAAATGGCAAAACAGAGACAACGGGCACAAACTGAAACACAGGAACTTCTGTCTGAACATCAGGAAAAACTTCTATACCATGAGGATGACAGAGTACTGGCAAAGGTTGCCCAGAGCGGTTGTGTGTCTTCTTCTCTGGAGATAATGAAAACCTGCCTGGATGCGATCCTGTGCAATGTGCTCTTAGGTGACCCTGCTGGAGCGGGATGGTTGGACTAGGTGATCTCCAGAGGTCCCTTCCAACCTGGCTGAGGTTGGAACCATCACCACAGTGATGCTGTGATAGGTTGGAAGGAGCAGTAACTAGTCCGAGGAGAAGGTAGGCATGGAGGGCGCATGGTAAGCGCCAGTGTGAGTAATAGATTACGTGGAGGGGGAAGGGCGTGATATGTGGCAGGGGACTAATTAGTTGTGGGGGTGTGATAAGTGCCGAGGGGGGTAATAACATATGAGAGGCCGTATTAAGTGGGGAGGGAGGTATAATAAGTTAAAAGGACATAATAAGTTTGGGGGGGTGTAATTAGTGAATACGTGGCGTGGATGGCATAAGTGGAGGAGGGAGGAAGATTTTTTTTTTTTAATCAAATCTAACTAATTGCACATTAGCCTAGTTCCTGTTTTTCTGTAGGTGCCTGTAGCTTTCCAGTATGAGAATAAAACAATATTATATGTAACAAATGGTGTGTGTCAAAGAACATACTTCCAAGAAAACAGCTTTCCAAACTTTTGGTGTTTGTGGTCACTGTCACGAGTGTTAGTGGTGACAGGAATAATAACAAGCAATAGGCTCTGCAAGTATTATAAACAGCAGCAAATTAAGACTGAAGCTTTGATGTACTGACATATACATTAATATATTATCTTAGTATTCGACTAACTCAGTAAACCCAGTTTTGCTTCAAAATGTCTGCATCTGTTTGTACCAAAAGCATGACATGGTATTTTGAAAACTTACCAAATGCCTTTTAATTTTGCTTCATGATATAAATATTGCAAAAGGCTGAAATGGCTGAATAAATGGAATGAAATAAATGATGAAATAAATTTTCCATTTTCATTGATTTAGATAAAAAATATCATTTTCTGTATACCAGACATTAAACAGAGATTTAGAAAATTTAGATAGAATGTAGTGAAAGTATGAAGCCAATTTAATTAGGAAAGAATGTGAAAAACAGAAATTTTCCCACTTGGTGCATACAGGGCACTGTATTTCCATGCCACTGAATGTTGCAGAAGTTTTGTTCTCCATTTCGGAAGACTTCATCCAGCACAGTCCTCTTTTACCAGGAGTAGCCTAAACCCTGATTTCACAAGACAACTCTACTGTCTTTTCCAACTTGTGGTTCAAGTCTAGCGTGTGTTAATAAAATAGCTCTAATAATGTTTACTGATCCAAAATTAAAAATGCAGCTACCATCAGCAGAAACCAAAAATGGTGACTACAATAACAAAACATCCTGTAATTTCAAATGCTATGACAAAAAATCCAGCATCAGAAATACGAAATAAATACAAACCAGGGAAACCATCTCTCTTTAAGAAAGATGAGACTTGGCTAACTGATTTCTCTGTACAGTTTGTCTTTTAGTTTCATCTGTTGCTAAGATACTAGCCATAGTATCTTCCTTATGTCTTGTATTTGAAGATTCACATTCTCTTACTCCTTGGAGGAGGCTCCTCCATGTGTGACCTCTACACCTTCACCTGCACTTTTTCTTTTGGAGAAAACAGGTGGAGACTGACGGTGCGATTCTTGCCTGATGTCAAGCCACATACCTACAGTTACTCCTACTTTACAACCACTTACAATCTGGCCTGGTAAATGTAACAGCTTTATTTAGCAATTACAGTTCTGAGGCTGTATCAGTCTGGGCAATGTGGTTTCTTCTATAAACGCAAATCACTCCAGTGCCCTTAAAGACATCAGAAATATTTTATATAAAGGTTCTTATTTTCAAAATTAACTTTCAAAATCAATGCTAAAACAGCTGATTCCTTCAACCAAAATAATTCTGATGTCCAAATGTTTTTGTATTTTAGTGCTCTATCCTTGAAACAGCATGAAACCTCCAGGCTGTGAAAGTTGTCTTTGGGATTTTATCAGTGATGTTGCCCATTTCCAGGAGAACTGCAGATGGAGTCATCTGAAAGAAATTAATTCTTAAAGTTCATCGTTTTCACTACACATGATTAAACACTATATAATTTAACACTATTTGCTGATAGAAAATCAAAGCATTTGCCCCCAGCATACTGACATTTACAGCAGTGGGGAACATTTGCACATTTTATGCTTATAATAACAGATGAGGTATGAAATGGATTCTGATAATGCTTTGAATACCTTGGAAGTCTTGTCATTTATCATGGCATATGAGGTTACTCTGGCTCGCTATCATTACTCTGTAATATATTTTTATATAGCAGAAGTAAAGAGTAGGTCTATTTTGATGACTAATGGCAGATGAACCTTCAAAGGTCCAGTGAGTAGGTTCTCTTCAAGCAAGCAAGACCCATTGTAGTTTTTATCTCACTTCTTGCAAGGTTTTTTTTTTAACATTCGAATAGAAAAATGGCTGATTGTCTATAATTTATTGTGCAAAGAGATAGATCAGGTTCTGTCTTGAGATGCCTTCCCCTGTGGTTTCGCAGAAATGTAACAAAATGTCAGAAGTGACCATTAAAGTGGAATAATTTCAAGAAACTGCAAATCAGTCTAAATTTTAAATGAATGCAAGGCAGATGCACACATGGTGCTAGAATAATCCTCTTAAATGAGTTACTTTCCAAATCAGTAATAGGATTTTAAACATTATTTAGTTTGTGCTTGAGCTCCTTTATTTAAAGGTTCTGGAGAGTTAGATTCCTTTGGGCTGTAAATTTAAGCTTTTGGGCTTTTTCATCTTAGAACTAACAGCTTCAGGCACAATTCTGGCTCTTTGATGTCTTTGGACTATATTCACTGCTTACTGTAAAATTGCAGATTATGAAAAGGAGAACAGGCTAGGCTGAAGAACAGATTTCTATCATTCATGTATGTTCAAAATCTTTGAGAGGTCATATTTGAACTTTTCCAGCAATACCTCCCTTCAACATTAGATTAAAACCAAAACCATTTTAGCCTACTACAAGTATGGGGTCATTCTTCAGAGACCTCCACACTTAACCCAGAACATAAATGGATGCACTCTTTGTTAATGATTATTTTACTGAGAAAACACAATAGATGGACATTTCAAGATGTGAGTGACCTCTGAACTAGGCCTGAGAGTAGATTAAGGATTTCATTTGGAAATCTCTAGAAGGCTCTGGGCATGTTGGTGCTTCTCCACAGTCATTATGGTGCAATCATGTTCATGGTACTTATTTGTCCACCTCCTCCTGCTCTGTCCCAGGTACACAAGAAATGAATGAAGAATCTGTTGTCCTCTTCAAATGTTGATTTAGATCATGACATCACTGCTGCAAGTTACCTAACGTTGTGAAAGAGCAACCACACAGAATGAGCACACACAGACGTTTGTCCCTCCTGGTAAAATTTCTTAAAGTATTAACAGAACAAGATGGGCTCTAAAGAGGTTTCAGCTGAATCCTGTTGATTTTAGTCAAATTCTAGTGACCTGACTGCAACCTACAGATTTACATTTGTGCTTTTTTGAATTAAAGCAACATATGTACAGGAGCCGCTAACTTGTTTGAGGCTAAACAGTGATGCCAGTACAATAAGGAGGAATACCAGCACACCAACAAAGGCACTAGCTGTTTTTCTACCTATCTTCTAATGTACTGGCTTCTCACTTTAAATATTTTTGTGTGTGTGTTCTGGTATATGTGCTTTCCATTTGAGTTTCTTCAGATGCACAACCTAGTGCAAAAATTTATGCTCCATGAAGACTGACATATTTGCTGATCCCTTGCAAAATCCCTTGAAACTATAAGCATGTTAGTTATTAAGCTGATGTATTAAGGTTTAAGAGCCCAGTTTTGCTTTCTGGCCAGCTTCAAACTCCTGCAGGGACTGCAGACAAAATTGAGAACAAGATCTGACCAGCTAAACATCCATCCAAGAGCTCTCGTTCAAGTTTCCTGCCAGATTTATCTGAAGCAGTTGGATTGACTGTGGTTCCTATTCCAGCCCTCACCATGGGGCAATAAATGGTGGCAGAGCAACAACACCTAGGGCCAGGAGCAATGGCACGTTAAACTGCTGCACCTGAATCCAATAGAGATTATGATTCAGCTTTGTGAGGTTGAACTGATGGCAGCAACAGAAAAGGAGCTAACAGCTTGGTCTCTGTGAAGTTAAGGGCAAAGCTCAATTTTGTGGAGCCGAAATTTCACCTTGACATTTTAGTTATAGCAATGATCATTTATAGAGCTCTGCCAACTTGTGTGGTGCAAAAAAATAATAATCACACAGGTTCCGTGGACACTAACATGGCAAGCTGCAAAGTGTGCCTGAAGGTGGAAGTACAGCTCAGTAGCTGCACTGGGAAAGATAAATAAAATAAAGATAAATAACCATTACCTTCCATGCCTAGAGACAACAGGCTATTGCCCCTCTGATATTTTTGGAAGAATAATGATTCAGGCTCTGTATGCAGTCTCAGTCTTGTTGACGTAGCTGGAAATAATCAGGTGCTACTTTGTAAGAGCCAGGCAGCAAGTCCTATTCACAGTTGTCTCATGCTTTGGTAATTGCAGCAAGTTCCAATCACCAGCAATGTCAAAAGTACTTTATAGATCTTCAGTGTTATTTGGTCAGCTCTCTAAATCCCACCCTCTGTGATCATTATCTTGAAGAGCCTCTTGTCTCTACATTTATGTTTTTATTCATCAGTGCTGCTCACAAGTACCTAATCATGCCATATCCTGCCCACAGTCACCTTACCCCTGAAACAAATAGCTCGGTGCTTGCGCACTACCTCAAATTGTAATCAAACAAATGAATTAAGCACTGCAGCACCAGCCAATGAAGTGGCAAAATATATGCAACCTGTCCTTGGGCAAAATGTCTTCTGTGCAGCAGGATGGTGCTCACCCATCTCTACCTAATTGAAAAGTCATTTTTATATTTCTGAGATATATGAGAAAAAAGTGGATCTCCCACCCTTTATCCCATCTGATTCATTCTGGACTTAACACTGAATAGTTATAGCTGATATCAAACAGATGAAAGGTCACATCTCCAACTTGCTGTGCTAAGACAGACATACACAGTGTTTGAGATTTGTGTGCATCTCCTGCTCCTTGCATTAAAAACAAACAAACAAACAAAAAATTCCCCAAAACAAAAACACACAACCTTTCCTCTGCTGAGAGCACAACAGATGGCTTTTCACTGACCACTGCAAACTACCTGGGATCACATCTGGTACTTAGCAGACAGACACGATAAATCAGCTCCTGTTCACATGTCCAAGAGACATCACCTTCAGGTTGTCACATAGGTACAGCTCTGTCTATCTCAAAGCACCACTGCTTTTGCAGTATTACTATTAGGATAACACCAAAAGAAAAAGCATGAAGTAATTTCACAGAAATTCATTAATTTTAGTGTTTTATAGTCTAAGAAATGTTGAGTATCACCATACATTAAAAAGAGAGACCGCTATTCTGTTCTGAAACATTCACGTTAGAATGAATGGAACATATATCTTGACATGAGTGTTATTTTAAATGTGTCTTGGAATAAAAATAAGTCATCTAGAAAATCTAGTTAGACCTAAACAACCTATTTAGTAAATACTCCTTCTCCTTCACAAATAAATACATTGGAGGTCTTGATTTCTTACTGTAGGCATGCATTCACTGCAAAAAGCTGTGTTTTTTATCTCTACATTCTGCTTCCCAAAGGAATCGATAGCCTCAGCTAATTTCCCGCGTGGTCAAAGTGAAGTGCCTGTTCAATATCTTTTTAACTCAAGGTAGTTAATGATCACTATTTACCCAGGAACATAAAAATAGATCACACCATTTAGCAATGAATGTGTGCCCTAAATTATGGCAGTATCCACTTCAGAAGAGGGCTGGTAGTGTTCTCACCCAGGAGGAGGTGTATCAGGAGAAAGCTTCATACCCCTGGGGGCGCCAGCTGGGATGCTGAGGCCGGGGCTTGCCTGTTGCTTCAGCTTTCTTCCTTCCTCAGGGAACAGGGATGTTTTCCTCTTTTGGCTTTTCTGGGACTGAAGGCTGTGTAACAGATTCCCCAGGTGAAGGGATTTATTGGATCTTTTTGTTACCATTTACCACACAACAAGATTAACAGATTGGAGGTCCCATTGCAGAAGTATTTAAGGCAGCCGTGGAAATTTTACTTCATTCATTGTTTTGACTGAAGTAACTTCTAGACTATAACCAAAAATAGTTACTTAGAGGCACACTACCTTCCACTTTGTTTATCACCTGACATAGCACTGAACTAATGATTCTGGAGCTTCTAGGGGCTGCTGTGGATCATAAGCAAGCTTTCCTTTCTTCCTTCTACTACCACTGCTTCTTCTTCAGAGCAACTCCCTTCAGCCATACGCTATTTCAGAACGTAAACTCAGTTGGCTGAGTAAAATGCATGGTAGAATAGTTTTGCAGAAGTTGCAAGAAAACATGAAATGAATTCTTGGTTCCGAATTCAGGAACCTCTGTAGATCTTTTAGATTTGCTTAAATATAATCTTCCTCTCCATAGTGCTTTTCCATATTTGCTCAATCTGTTTTCACATTCAGATATTTTTGTCATTCAGATATATTTGTCATCTAATTTTTATGATAGACACTCATATAGCATGGCCTAGTAGATATAGAATGGATTCTGAAAATGTGGGTTTTCCACTCCATGACTGACAATAGGAAAATGACTCATCGCTGCCTCTGTTTTTGTGGTAAATCTCACCCTCAACAACACACCAAGTCATAACTGCATTACACTTTATTACTTTGAAAACATTGCACATTTTCTCATAAAATATATAAGAAATTGGCATCTTCTTTAAGTTCAAAGGAAATGAACTCTTTCGTGTAAAAACATGTCTGTGAGTCATAAAGACTTGATCTTAAGTATTGGCACCCAAGGTTCATTCCCAGCCAATGAGCAAACATTTGAGCAATCTCATACCCCATTAAGAATTATCTCAGCTTTGCCTAATTCCCTTTCCTAATTTGTACATGATGCAAAAAATCTCTTTTTAAATTGCCTTACAGCTGATAATGAACACTTTATCAATTACAATTATATATGTGCTCTCATTCTGGCTATGAGAAATCTGAATGGTAGATATATTACTTGGTCTTGACTGAGCTGATTTAAGGTAACATCTTTAAGACTCTAGTTATGGTAATTATTCTAACACATGGAAGGTAAATTAGTATTTGCTAAATAGAGTACTTAAGAGATTTCATACATCGTGATAAGTGGCAAATAGTTAGCTAAAATAATTATTATAATACATATATAAAAGGCTAAAAACATACTTAAATCAGAGGCAGTGATAGATCCACAAAAGTCCAAATGGCTTAAGTTTAAAGCATGGTTAGCACTTTACCCTACATTGTGAAGAAAAATTTGGGTAAAGGTCTTACTAGTCAACATTTCTATAAGAAATATAACATTCACCGTTCATTGCACTGCAATAGGTAGTCATGATAGTGATATTCTATGCTTTTTCCTACATCTTGTTGCACTGAGATACTGAAAAGGATCAATAGAAGTAATACACATAACTTGTTACACATAATAATAAGTAATACACATAACATGTTTTGGTCATTTTACACCACATACTTACTGCAATGATTAGTGCACTGATCAGTGACCCTCATATATTACTTTTGAAAATCTCCATCTTTGAGATCTCCATCAACTACTGAATGAAACCAAGTGTGGGAAAGAGCATGATTTACACTTGACTGAATGCAGCAAAATGCTACAGTAATATAGGGAAAGGGAAGGAAGAGACTGTATTTTCAAATGAAAAGCAGGGAGAATTCAGAATTCTAGAATATTGATACTTGAATTGGAATTGGACTAATTGTATTATCTATGTAGACATGAAAAAGTGGACTCCACTAATCCTTGAGTTATCTTGCCAGTTTTTGTAGTTTCGTATTTCTGTTCTTCTATTTCATAAACTGTTTTCTCCTTTTCTTAACAGTATCAGTCAAACCTACATAAAAATACAGAACTTGCTATGGAGGAAAAACCTACTCTATGCTTGATACAGGTACAGGTGCAAAGTCTATATATTACGAAGGAATATTTTTTAGTCTCTTTCATTTGCTGTTATTCTGGAGCTACTTTTAGCATCAGGAGGCAACAACTTTTTGATATAACTGTAATTTTAAAGTTGTCCAGGTCCTTTAAGACTTTGATATTAAAAGTTAGAGTAGGATGTGTTACTCCAAGACTTGGCTTAATGTAGAACGGGTTCCCTTACTATTATTTTTATATTACTTATGTAATAGCATTGAAACACCACTAATGGAATTATTCACTATTACCGTGACAGAAAAATATTCCTTGATGAAATAAAATAACTTAGTGCACAACTGTACATTTCTAAGCAACCGTGATGCTTGTGTAACATGACACTACTGAAACAAGAGGTCACCTAGTGACTAGCCCAAACAATATATATGCTTAGGAGAAGTTGCATATTGGAGATGATATTGCAACACTCCAGCAGGTTTGTAAATCCAAATTTCTCTCTGTTCTTTTGTATCGAGCATCTTGGTTAAGTATAAACAGAAATTCTGTTTTCCCTAAGGTATGTTTCTCCACGCGGCTTGCACAGCTGAGATACCAGGTCCCATGAATGAAATTAATCCCATTTCTGAGTATCTCTTCAGAGTGTCACTGCACTCACAGATCGCCGATGACTTCCATGATTAATTTTTTTAGCATTATCTCTAGTTAGTTTGCTAGGGTCATGCCCAGGAGATGCTACCCTATTGGGAACAAGGGGGTAACGGCCAGAGAAAGGTCCTGCTGAGCAGTCTGTAGTGGGAGATTCTTCCTCTGCCCATCTATTAAAGAAATAATTGCCTTCTTCAGGTGTCCATTTCCTGAGAGGATTCATTTCAGAACTGGAAAGTCCCTGGCTATCTGTGTCCCCATGAGACACAGCTGCTGCTGCTGGATGTAAAAATGGTGATACACATAAGTGGTTGATGGTTCGGTCAAGGTCATCATTAGGTGCTGGTGATGTTATAGGCGCATCAGAAGTAGTTTGTTTTCGTGACCTCCACTTTTGGATTTCAAGATCTTGTTGCTCTTTAGGAAGCTTATCTAGTTGCTGAGCTTTCAGAATCAGAGATGCTCCAAAGGTTCCTCGCAGGGCAAAAATAAGGCACCTGATGAAAGAGAAAGAGAGCACATTGTCTTAGCAGTGGGTTACACCTGTAATCTGCATCAGACAACACAAACACAATTGCTCATTTTCCTTTGCTCTGAAGAGATCTGGTAAGTTGATTCATGGTTCTTAATACAGCATGCAACTATGCACTTATCTTGAACGATATAGAGTCAACTACATGTATACAAATACTAAATAATTTATGATAATGGCACTGTTTGCTAAACAGTGCAAGAAAAGTACACAGAAGCTCAAATATTGCAGAAATGCAATATTTGTGGAGGTTAAGCTTATACTTACTTACCCCCTTAAAAGAAGCTAAAGAAGGGACATTAGTTTGGTAGATGACATAAAACTGGAAAATTAAAAAACTCAGCTTGTGGATTTGCTAAGGAAGTAGTAAAATAATTTGCATCTCACCTGCCCTCTCAGGACAGAGAATTTATATAAATACATACACCTGTGAGTGTGTAGTGAGAGAACACCCACCCTCTCTCCAAGTCATGTCAGCTCCAGTCTGAAAACCAGAGCCTCATTTGAAGCATGATTTCTGACAGGATTTTATCTACACATTTCAAAACAAATATGGGAAATCTTTCGAAACTGCATTAATAAAGGTGCCCTCTCTACCTTCTGCTGCTATATAAAGACGTACTTAAATATATATAACAAGATTGAGAACTCCAACAAGCTAGGCTAACTGCAGAAAGGGCTTTTATGGCCTGTTTGTACAAGTGAGTGTGGACAAGTACACACTCGCTCTGCCCAAGCTCAGGCTGGGCGACCACACAAAATTTTAGGTCCCAAAGCTCTCCAGCAACTAGCCCTGGGTGGGCAACTTGGAACACAACTAGCAAAAGCACAGGTCCATCTCTGACGATCTGGTGTGGATCTGTCTTTTCTCTCAAGTTGCTCTCTGTGTCTTCTGGGTGTGTTGCAGGTGGAACAGGCAGGAGAACAGAAAGGGGAAGGAGAATTGTGCCTTCTACCCTGTCTGTTGCTCTGCTTGCTCCTGCCCTTGCTGCTTTCCTCCAGGATGTGCAAGTCATTTACCTGATGGGCATCTGCTGTAGGGCTTTTGGGCAGGCCACAGAGAGGGGAATGCATCTGGCCATTACACTGAAATCCTCCAAGAGGCACAGTGCTTTCCCCTTGCCAATGAATGAACATGAAATTCAACTCCCTGTTTCTCAGACCTGAGGATTTTAATAACTAAAGGTGTGCAGGGTTTCCCAAAACAGTTCAGAGGCACTTTTCAGACACAAATGCCCAGGGGATGCACTGCAAAGTGCTGCCAGGGAGTGCTCTAGGAAAAGTCTGCACCCACAGCAGGGCACAGGCAAGCCCCCTCGGGGCACGTGCAGCATCTCAGGCAAGGCAGCTAGCACAGAAAGCAGCTCTAAAAGGAAGATCTGAGCAAGTATTTTAACAAAATCTCTTGGGAAAAATTCAGAATCTCAAGGCTATAAACTCCAACAGGTTTCTGAGGGAGACAAGGAGCAAACAATGCAGTAAGAACCACCAACGGAAACTTAATCGTAAGTATAGGAATATATTTAACAAAGGGTGATTTCAGCACTGTTGAGATATGCTGACACAGCTATTCAGAAACTGGGGGCTGGATTTTCTGTGAATCAGGGGTTCTACAGGAAATAATCTGGGATACCTACAAGAAGGAACAGCAACTCTCCAACCCTGAAATTACCAAGATAGAAATCTTTGAGTTCAGTATACTGCTGAGGCAGCAATGAGCTCAATCTGGCTAAATTCCCAGGATGGATATATGAATTCTTAACCACGTGTTTGATATAGCTCTCAGTAGAAAGCTCAGGGTCAAACATAACACTGCAAATGTGGGCAGATAGGAGGATGAAAATCACACAAGAACAGAACACACCGCAAAAGGATGCTATGCCTGAAAGGCATGAGACCTCAATGAACCATGTGTTGCTTATCCTGACCTGAAGTTCATATATTGCAACATAAAATCACAAGAGAATCTGAACTCAGATAGGGAAATAATGACTCAAAGAAAAATATCATCTAGTCTCAAAAGGTCCATTTTTTTTAGACAAAGTTAAGGCCAAAACTTCAATGCTTTAAAGTATTTACAAAATCAGATATTAAAAAATATTTTCCTGGCTCTTGCAATAGTACTATGCTGACAATTATTATGAGCAGCAGACTAGCAAGAGAGTTTAATAAGCCTATCTCTTTCATTGTCCAAGCAGAAATGAAAAAAAATAAGTGGTACAACTTACAAAAAGCCTATCTACTTAAAGAATGATTAAAGTATAAAAAACTAAAGGCAGTAAGGTTAACATATACATTGGAACAAAATCAAGTTTTTCAAACCACATTTTCTCATAAATATATTAGAATAATTACTATCCCTCGCAAAATATTTTTCAGACTCACTCTCCAAAGCTATCTTTATCATACCCAATTTGTGGCACAGAGTAAAACTAAGTAAAACTAAGATTCTGAATGTAGAAAATTATTTGATATAGAGACATATTCTTAAATTTTGCTTAATAATGTACTAAAGAAACAATTCATTTTGCAGCTCTCAGTGCACATAGGAATATCTTAAAGCTTTACTCTCTAGTCTTGATCTACTCAGCAATGCTTCACTCATCCTAGTGAAAATTTATGCAGTGGATTTGTAAATCCACCGATAAATTTTGCAGCACCCCAGAAAGAAAGATTTTCCTGATGAGAAAACAAAAGCAATAGGTGTATAGTGAGCTGTCCGTGTTTATATAAGTGAATAAATTCGTAGTTCATGAACCCAGATTTCTGACTTTCAGACCTATCACTGTCCGTGTGCTGGACATACTTCACATCTAGAGACATCACTACTGTTATTTCACTCAGATGCCTACAAATCCACAAAATGAAAATTGAGAGGAAACCAGTATACTATTCAAACCTCGGTAAGAGCGCGATGACTGGGGTAATGAGGCACAGTAAATAGAAGGTAGGGTCTGCAAGCTGCTTCTCCATGATCCAGTAGGGAGTGGCAGGAGGGTTGCAGACCACGCAGACAGCGTTGTAGACCACTGAGAAGATGAAGTAGAGCAGCACGCTCCCCATCATCGTGGCCCAGTGAAACACCGTCTGTAAGCAGAAGTACACAACATAACAGCAATATATGCTAGATCTTGACTCTGGTTTTAAGGACATAAGGAATAATTAGAAAGAACATATCACACAGACCCATGTTACTAAAAACTGCAGCAGGAGAAACACCTAGAAATTAAATGACAGAACAATGGGAGTGGATATAGTTCTTAAAAAAAAATATGTCAAACCGTTTCCTATGCATATACTAAAGTATGTAAAAATTATGTATTGTCATGTCCAGTAGGAGCAATGCTGCCGCCCTGCCAGAGTAGCTATTATGCTGCGTTTAATAATCAGTTTTGCCACATTGCATTATCTTGGTGCATACACTACTTAATTTTGTGACCCAGAATTAAACTAAATGACTCCAAAAGACAATGCCATGTCTGCACAGTGTGCTGTGTTCAGAAAAGAGAATCACATGTATAGCATAAGTCAAACACATACCCATGTTTTCATTTCTAGAGCCTGGTGCAAGAGAATGGTGAGGAGGGAGATGGTATTGATGGGGGTCCCAAAGGTAAACACATCTATGTCAGAACCCTCGTATGTCTAGAAAATAGGAAGAGAGATGGAGAGAAACCTTGACGATTCAGAAGTCAATCCTTGTTTTTTCAATTTTTTAAAGAGAATGAGAACAAAATTATAAATGCTTCATGTACTTACCAAATAGGGGATAAAGAAGCAAACAAGGCTTTGATAGAAGGCATCCAACATTGTAACAATAAAAGTTGACAGCTTGTATATCTGTAGGAGTTTGTGGATAACAGTCATTATGATAGGATGCACATTTCTCTTCCTACTACAGAGGTACTTGCTTTTTGTATTTCTACCACTCAGACTGCTGATTATAGCTAACTGGTCTCTGTTCATAATCAAATGCCTCTTCAGAGGCTGATTCAAAGCAAAGGCTTATCCCTGAATAGGTATGCTCTCTGTGTTGACTACAGAGAAACCTTAGGAAGATTAGCCAGTCAACTAAGGGTTGCAAAGTCAGATGTCATGAATCTCTGCTCCATCGCTTTCCCGGAGCTACAGAATTGGACTAAATATTTTATTCTACAGCTTCTTCCATCAAAGTGTCTACTTCGTGCCTTTATAGTATGGCCACATGTCATATTTAAACTTATCTTGAGACCTATGGAGACACAGTTGCGATGGAGTACGAAGCATCATGGGAGTGACAAAACGATGGGCCTCTGCGGTTTCAATGTAGTCAAAATGTCAAAGCAACAACAACTATCTCTTCAAAATGATAAAGAACATGTATTTCACACATACATGAGGTCCAGCAGCTGCTAAGAAAGGGAACGGAAAGCCCTGCAGAGAATGCTCAAAGTCTGCGTTCCTACAACTGGATTTTTAAAACATCAGGAAAGAATCACAGTCCATGATTCGGAAAGTAGCTATTGTGGAAAAAGAGAGTGAGAGAGAAGAATTCTTAAATACTGTGAAATCTGTGGTCTGAAACAAAGGACAGATCAAAATTTGCCTGCTAATATTTTCATCGTTTCCTATTAAAAATCTTAACGTAATTTGGGAATAAGCCTTTAGAAGTTTGCCAAAGTGTGATTATACGGAAACCAGATATACATGTCTATATACCTGTGATCCTCACACACATACAGAGATTAGACTGGTTCTCTAAACTTAACAGGTAGATTGAGGAAAATTCTTTATATAATCTCTTATGTATATTTCTTGAGAGTTAGCAATTCTGATGTTCAAAGTAAAGTAAATAAACAAAACAGTTCATATCCAGAACAGCCTAGACACCAAGCTGACAAAATCCTTTGTGTATTAAAATGTCTATTTTTGAATGAGAGAAAAAAAAATGGCCCGTTGTTCATTAATCTAATGGTTTAAGTTTCCTTGTCCCTTTCTGCTGCAATCTTTTTAAAAAGCTTTTCCTCTAGTACTCCACAGTAGGCTGAGACTGTTCAAAACATTAAATCTCAGCAGAGCTTAATGAGGGACCAGCTAAACTCTCTTACCCTCAGGTGCTATATTTCTCATCCTCTTTCATTTATTTCTCCTTATGCCCTCATTCAGATTTTTTTTTAATGTATATACTTGGTGTACGTTTAACTATGTATCTATCTGCTCCACCATCCTTCTTTAGCAACACCGAATGTCCTTAAAATGAAAACTTTCCAGACCCCAGGGTTTCAGTTCACAGGACTGACTCACTAGTACATCACTTCATTTGCTATAACTCAGCCTGCTGGTACCAAACTGGATTGTGCCATATGCTTGACTGCAGAATAAACCTTCCCATTTACGTCTTCCAGCCACGAACAAGCACTCAGCCTTGCTCCCACAAAGCAACTCCACTCATGTATCCCCTACTAATCCTTCTGATAGCTACAATTATATCTTCTCTCAGTGGACATCAGCAAATGGGAAACCACAAATGGATAATTTGGTTCTAGGTGAATCTGAAGCTGTTCTCTTCCTTCCCTCTCCACAAAACCAAAAAAAGGTTGTGGTCCTTTGGCTCGTCAAGCAGTTATTTCATTCAGCAATCAAGACATACCTCTGAATTTTGCCCATTCTTGTATAATTCAGGCAAACCTAAGAGTGTTTCTGCAGAAACGTCTCTGTCGAGGATTCCAAAGAGAATAGGGGGCATCGAGGTGAAGAAGAGATTGAAAAAGATCATCTGCCAGTAATCTATCATGGTGGCACCAGAGAACCCACAGAAGAACTGGTACCAGAAGAGCAGGTTGACGTAGCTCTGTGGGAGAAGCAAATACGAACCCAGTGTCATGGTACAGGCTGAACCTCGTGCATGCAGAAACGCATCCTTCCCGCTGACACGATTTCACCTCCCTCCAGGCTGCGAGCTCCACAAAGCTGCACCTCTCCAGTATGTCCTCTCTGTCACATTTCCCCCACTTTTAAAGCTGGTGTGGACCTCTTGGTTGGCAACACATGGATCATCTATGCCCCTCATCATTCCCTCTATGGGGTCTGTGCAGGTTTTCAATGCTGTCTCCCAAGAAGATATCATTTTAATTACAGGTACTCTCAGTAGATACCTCTGCACTTTATTTCTAAAAGCAGTACATCTAAAGTATTTCACACCAACTCAGTGTGATACAGCTTTTTAACACTAGTTAGGTTTCTTTAAGAAAATATCAGAGAATAATTAAACAAATTGTTCACAGCTCTAAGCACCAGATTTTTAAATCCTTCTACAAGTCAGTTGTCAAAGTGGAATCAAAGGCCTCCTGCTCTCTAATGGTACCAGGGAGATAACAGAACAGCAGAATTCCAATCTGGAGAGCTATTTCATACTGCAAATAAATATCCTTTGAACTTTGAAAGGATGCCCAGTCAGGAAAAAAAAAAAAAAAGTTTCCATTTCCATTTCCATTATAAATTTTAACACCGATAAGACATAATCCTTATTCAAAATTATTTAAAAAATTAAAATATAGGCACTTTGAATTTTAAGTAAATAGTTTTTCATGCTTAGAGTATTTCATGTCTAATCGACTTGTTTGCACAGGCTTGCAGAAACTGTATTATTATCAGGTTTATCCACTTTACATTATTCTTCAATGCACAGCTCATTTGCATATACATTAAACTTTTAATAAAAATGCCAGATATGACTGCATCATTGCTTGCAAGTGGCTCCTATCAAATTAAATGCAAAAATTCAGAGGTTTCATAGGCAACTGTTTCTCAGTGCAGAACCATCTTTATTCCAGCACTAATAATCTGCTGTTCCTTATGTAAATTTTATTTTGAGGCTCTTGGGTATTACTAGAAAAGTTTCTTGAACTACCATATAAAAGTTACTAAACCTTGAGTCCCTTTTCCCTCTGGAATAACGCTATTTCAAAAGATATTTAGATCCCATATTTTACTCAATGCTTTATGCAGCACATTACTAAGCATGGAGGCGCATACTGTAATCCTGCAAAGTGAATAAACAGGAATTGCAATTTAATAAAAAGTAAGATGACACAGCCTAAAAAAACCCCAATCCTGGACTTAACCCTTTCTAGAATGAAGACTTCCAGACACTTTATTATCTTACCACATTCTTGTAGAAAAAGTAAATCACCATCTTTGCCAGTCGAGCATAACACCAATGTCCATGGACGAGAAGTAGTTTTTTGAGATGCTTAAATCGGGATATTGCAAAGTCACTAGCCATCACAGCCTTCAGTAAAAAGAATGGAGATTATTTCATAATCTATTTTTCCATTAAATGTGATGATATCTGAACATGGACATTGAAACTATTTCCTACTATTGCAGGTAGTAGGAAAAAGACTTGAGAAAATGATTGGAAATTTCTATCTCCCCAGAGCCCTAATCTAGAATTTAGGAAAATAAGGAAAGGGGATATGCGTGAAAAAATCTGGGGCAGAAAACACTGAATAAGAATCAACAGAACCTGGAAATGCTATAGCAGAGATGATTTAGAAACCAGATGTTAACCTATCACTGGCCAGACATCTGTTAATTTTCCATGCTTATGAACAAACACGTATTTGCCCATGCATGCTAATTGTTGGCTCAAAACACTCTTTTCTTGCTACACCTGTAATTATGGACTGTATATTAATTTATGACAGCAATGATGCCAACTTGCATTTTTAAGATGACACTCAGTATAGGGCTGCTATAAAACTTATGAAGCGTCAAGAAACCATTTGACAGTAGAGGAAAGGAAATAAGTAAAGGGATACCTGCATGCCTTCTTGGCCAGATATTCCAATTCCAACATCAGCTGCTTGAATCATACTTACATCATTTGCCCCATCACCTAGAATGGGAATACAGGAGGGAACAATAAAGGAGTGAGAAAAGATGCTTAACGCTACATGCCTATAGTAAAACAATTAAAAAATCCCAGCTGTACTGTTAAACATAGATTATTCTGTAGTATCATGCATCCTAATTAGGGTAGCTGATACTGGGAGTCAAGTAGTCAAGAGCTCTAGGATCTGATCTTGGTGGGAAGATCCTCCTTCTTAGGTGACTTGGTTCCACTTCTGCTAAGACCAACTTGGTGCAGTAGTGGCACAGACACCCCAACACCATCTGTAATTGCTCCATATTATAGGCTTTTGCTTGGTGAATTCCATGTGTTCAGCACCCCACTTTGCAGCACCACACTTCCATGAATTCTCCAAATTATATCATAAATTATAATGGAATTGACAATGTAGCAATCCATTTTCAGGAGTTTTTCTGCTCATTTGATTTTTTTAGCAGTATGTTAAAATACATAACCAAATTTCAAACGTTCATGGCTGAAAGAACAGCCATGGTATCCTGCAATGTGCAAACTGAATCAGGTTAGACTGTAAAGCAGAATAAATAAAGTGGAATACCGAAGGTTTATATTTCGAACTTTGAAGCAAAGCAAGAAATTTTGAAATAAAGACTCTTCCTTTTCTGATGTGGTTTTTTTTTGGTCTATTTCTTTAGTTTCAAGTTGTAAAATATCGATTCTGCAAGGATTTTCATGGGATCACTGCAGCAGGGAACTCAAAGCACTTCACATTATTTGCAAGTAAAAAGCAAAGGAGTCAGTGCTTAATGCTACTCTGGGGATAACAGTGTTTTCACTGGTTGGGAAAGTCTAATAGGAGAAGGGCTTCATAAAAACACGAAGCAATAACTACTATTGACTGCTTTCCTTCCCCCACCGCTAGGGCATTCTGAAGGGAAGATGCACGTGCATTTGTACGGGCGCGCATGACAGGGACTCTGGGAGATTTTGACTTTGGAGCATCTTCATCTTTTTTAAATGGAGCCAGATTTGCTCACTGAAAGCTGGAGGAGGACTTTTCTGTGGTTACTGATAGAGAAAGAATATTCAATGCTGTTTTCCCACTGTATCTAGCTGAAAGGAGACATAAATCATAGCATACGCAACATATTCCACACATTTTCACAATTCTTAATGAAAGAACCTGCTTCCTTCTTTCTCCTGTAAGAGACTTTAAGAGCGAGGTACCTATTGACAGGGTCATCACTTTGAGCTGCCTCCGGACTAGCTTCACCACCATGCTCTTTTGGAGAGGGGTGGAGCGGCAGCACAGGACTGAGCGGCAGTGCTTCGTCAGGGCCAGAAACGTCTTTTCCAGGCCCCCCTGGAAGATGATGTTCAGCGTTCTTCCATCGATCACCAGTCCAAATTCAGGAGACGGGGCCTCAGAGGTTGATAAAGACGTTGGGATAATGCCCAAGAACTTTCTCCGTGGTTTTTCAACATCATAACTCTTCCTCACTTCTTCCAAGGTTAAATTCAAGAGTGACTCACAAGTTTCCTGTGAGAAAACAGAAGAGGTTCTAGAAATAGCTATCTGCATGTCTCTTTAAAGCGGAGTACCTTACCAAATGTATGTATGTATAATCATGCCAGTATCTTTAAGTCTATCAGGGAAAACCAACTGAGAAACACACTAATTTTTCAGATTGGACATTACTTCAATGACATCATCAAATCCTTTGCTGAAAACACTGTGCATCTTATCAGCTATTTAACTACAATAAGAAATTATTTTAAAAGCAAAGCACATATTTGCATTGGTGGGGCTGAGAATTCAGAGAGAAAAAATACTGATTATGTCCTTCTAAAGGAGATTTTCCAAGCTAATTCTACTGTGAATTATGTGAGAGATTCCAGTGTTTTTTTCCCCACAGAAATAAACTATGATAGAGAAAAAAAAGGTTCAGATTTTCAAAACTACCCAGTGACTTTGACAGTTTGGCCTTTTCTACGTCATAAATCAGGTCTGAGTCACTTGTGTTAGGGACAGAAAAAAGCATCATATTGCCCAGCGCTGTTCCTCAGACACAACTAAGTCTTTCTTCCTCAGCAAATTTGCCTCATTTTGGACCAAAGTCTTTTTTCAGAGGCACACAATCCTGACTGACTTAGTACCAAACAGAAATAGATTTAAGGGGGGTACTTCTACCTCTCCCATATGGATCTCCTAATTGTGCACACCACTATGAGGCACAACCCAGAATCATCTAAAAGTTATTTTGCTGCCTGGCTGTACTAACAGTCCTCTTTCTGTGGCATGGCATTGAATACCTGAGGAGCTAATCACTCCCTTTTCCACCTTTCCTGTCAGCTTTGCTGAGTGATGATTCAGTTCTAAAATGTTGTTTTCACTTTATGTTGCATAAGGTACATGTGTAGGATGTTTGCAAGATTTAAATTACACTTAAGTGGGAGGTTCTGGAATCAAATGTACCTCTGACATCTAATAGAAACCTGCATCTAGCTTGCACACTAAAATTCTAAAAAATATCCAAGGAGCACTATCTTCTTATGAACAGACCAAAAATTCTAGATTTTTTCTTGATTTGCATTTCAAAATTAATGCCCCCAAACTACCTACTTGTGTTGCTTTTTACTGGAAGATACCTGATTTCTACTGTTTTGATAAGCTGCTGTGTTCAGGGAAGGAAATAAAATTCCTTCCCACTAAAGCCAGCTATTGTAGTTCATTAACTGTTGCCCTTGACAGTCACCATCTCTTGTTGGCTTGCACTTCTTTCTCAGCATTGGAAGAAGTTGAGTAAAAATTTCTGGGATGGAGGAAAAAGATTGGGATGATACAATGCTGAAAATGGAATTAGGCAGCAAAAAAATAGATAAAGATAGTGAAAGATTTCAGCTGCTTGAAAACCAGAGTTTTAGCAAAATCAGAGTAGAATGAAGTTAATTTCATTTCTTGCAGGAACATGCAAGAAGTGGAGTTGGTGTGGAAAACAGTGCATCCTGGGGTCCTAAAATAATTCCCTTTACTGCCCAAATACGCACATTTATCTTTAAGGAGCTAAAGGTCAAGACTGTTAATGCTGAGAGGTGACATTATTAATATATACATCCACGCACACACACACACATATATATATATGTACATATATGCGATGTGAGCCGTCTCACTGTTGCAGCCACGCAGCTGCACGCAGCCATACTGACAACTGGGATATCTTCAGTAATTACAGATTTGTTATTACTGCTATAGCTTTACTAGCAAAAATGTCTCAGACTTTGATTTGAAAGGGCAGGAGGTAAACATTAACGTGGAGTAAACCCAAAGCTCAGTGAACCACACATTTCATACGTGCATGTGCATATGCACATTTTGTATACGAGTCCAGACTGACTGCAATAGGGTGAAACGGACTGGTGCATGGGCCTGTGCTTCCCCAGAGCTGGGGTGGGCCTATCTGCAGCGTCACTCCTCTGACAGAAACCATCTTCTAATTTCTATCCTAAATATATTAATTCTGCCTCCCCTTAAAGCAGATATGCGTATAAAATGAAATTACACATTGAAGTAAAGAAAGTATTCCGTGCCAAATTCCATATCATCTTTGCATGTTTCCCTATTTCCATGACATTAAAAGAGAGAGACGTTTGTATAGAATTTTATTCCTATTTGGAGAGTTACCAACTGCAGACAAAAGCAGCTAGAAAGTAGGCCATCGAACCGCTCTGTACAATTGCCTATCAAAATAAAAATACTCAGTATTTAATGTTTTTAATCAATCCTCACTGCAGCTTTATAGAGAAAGGCAAGAATGTATCACTAACCCACCTTCAGGGGTGGGTGGGAGGCAAAGAGAAAGCTTTCTCCTTCCAAAAGGAATGGCTGTGCAGACCAGGCTGCCCATTTCTCCAATCCACTTGAACTTAGCATGGTGCCTACCATCCCCCTCACCTTCACATCTACCTAACAAAAGTCTCTTCTCATGGTAACTTCCATCCCCTCTGAGTAAGGGCCAACAAACGTATCTTGGACAAAAGGGAAAGACCAGCAGAGCACGGCACAGCGGAGCAGGGTTTCCCAGGCACCGCAGAAGGAGGACACATCTTGCCCCAGAGGACACGTGCTTGTGCGGGCAATACAAGGGCACTAGCAGCAAAGCACAAAACAAGGGCAGAGCAGCTGGCGTCCTCTGTCCTGCTTTTGGACCATGTATGCAGCCTGGCCTAACTTCTCTTTAGCAAATGAAAAATGTCCCCATCAGGGTGCTGGGAGGAGCACAAGGCAAGGTGACACATGTGGTTGTCATCCTGCTTTCAGAAAGGAAGGCATGGTTTCCTGGTACCCTCTTCCTGTTGTCTCCCAGTCTGCAAAAGCAATAGTACCTTTTCTAGAGCTTTTTACCTCCACCATCTTTAATGACATTTACTCGCTTCAGAAGTTTGGGCTCTCTTTCTGTCTTCTGTTCTGCAGGTTTCAGAAATAGCCACAGATTGCTCGCTCTATTTTGTATTTGTCTGAGTCACAGGAGCTGACAGAGATGCCCTTTAAGTGCTTATCCTCCTTTTGGAGAATGCTTTCTTTATCCGCTGCCCGATCACCTTACTGTCCATGGAAACGCAGGGAGTATCTGTGTGCATCAACACTGTGGGTACCAGTATGGAGTGTCAAGAAAATGATTGCATTTTTAACAGGCCCACAAGAACTATTTTTAGGATTCTGAGAAGGCAAAACACTGCTTACACAAAATGATGCTGGAGTAAATTGTTCTCTAGTACATTTCTGATTAAGCCTAACACTATTACGAAAGGTGCAACAATACATTTCTGAATATAATAAAATGTACAACTGCATATTTTTTCCAGACTGACACATATACTATTTTCCAAACATCTTACAGATATCACCCAGAGCTAACACATCACAGTAACTCAAATTTCCATTGCAAGGAGCCAAATATCAATATAACTAAGGAACCAGGCACTTAAACTGAATATTATCCTTCTTTCTAAATCACACTATTCAGGTAATTATTTTAAAGATCATTTTTATTTAGAAAATTAATTCTATTTTAATCTAATAAATCTCATTCACTGCAAAGCAGTCATGGGTTCCAATGCATCCTGTTACCTGCACTCTCAAAAGTTTATGGCCTTCTCCTAAAGCTGCCATGTGGGTTTTTGATTAGTTGTGTTTTCTTGTGTTGAATTCAGCATAAAGCAAAACAGTGCCAAGTTGTAAGCCATGAAAAAATGAAAGATACAGAATTCTATGTATTTCTCTGTACTCACCTTATTTTCAGTGTTAATGGTAAAGACCGTGTCCCCTTGGTTCAGAAGTTTACAAGAATATGCAATGTTAACTGCTGTTTCCTGTTTGTCTCCTGTCAACACCCAGATTTGTATCCCAGCTTCTCGAAGAGCTGCAATAGTGTCAGGCACTCCATCTTGCAGCCGATCTTCAATCCCTGTTGCTCCTAGGCAAATGGTAGAAGAAGTGAACTAGGTTTCTTCTATTTGGTAATCACATTGATCCCCCCCCCCTTATCTCTCTCTTTTTTTAAAAAAACAAACAAAAAAAAAAAAAAAAAAAAATAAAGAGAGAGATCTCTGTTTTCAAAGCATGATCCTGCACTTATCAAGAGCTAAGCCAAGGTATTTTCCAGGAACTAAACAGAGGCACGAAATCTACATTTTGGTTAAAATCTGAACACGTCAGCTATCAACGATTTCTGACTCTTCATTTTACTAGAACGATGCATTTCATTTCTTCCTAATAATCCGAAATGACAACGTACTGGCAGAGGAATTACACCATATGCATTTTTAATGTACTGCATCAAGCCCCATCATAGCAACCAGAAGAGATGAACCTTGACTATTTAAAGGAATGCCGTCCTATTGCCAAGTCAGATGCTTCATTCATCAAAGGGAGAAGAAAAGGTACAGTAAGTTTTCTGTTTTAAAAATGTGCAAACTTAAAAGCAGATGCCTACACTCATCCTGAAGGAAACCACCATCTGAATGTCACAATATTCCTCTTCTTATCTCTTCCACTAGAGGTCAGTTTGAAGATGCTGTAACTGTGATATGTTAAAGGTAGGCACTGACTGAAGCTAAAAGAACACTTTTTGTGAAATGCAGTATGCAAGCATACACAGCCTTCAGAGGTGGCATGGGTGACAGATTTTGACAAGAGCTACATTGCCTCTTCTGTGATTCTGCTTATGGCATTTACTGTTATTACTATAATTTTTTAAATCACTGCAGAGATTATAAGATGCCATAAAGCTAATAGCCTGCAATCACAGAAATTCAGGATAGCAAATTATGGGCACAGACTGTACACACAAAAATGAAAATTAGGCAACCTTGAAAATCAAAATCTTAAATAACAAAACATTTGGAAACAAAATAGAAAAGAAAGCAATGAAGGGCCCCCTAATTTAACAGAATAATGTTTGTAGATACTATGGTCATGGGTAGCGCACAAATACACAAGGAGGTAATTTTTAACACAAAATATCACACTTTTACAAAATGAAGAAAGCAAACATGATTGAATGAATGACAGCAGAAATTCAGCAGCAAGAATGCATACATGTGGACAGCAATTTTAGTTATTGTTTTTCTCATATAATTTTACAATTATAGGAATTTCCTTGGAGATTGTGCTCAAAATTGAAGTCAAAATATAGTGTTTTATAGGTTTATCTAGGGGCACAGATGCGATTGAATTATGGACACTGTGTTATCTGCCACATGTTATCTGAGCCACAGTAAGAGCCAATATACATGTTCTTAACTCACGGCACAGGAAAGTTTCAGTACACTTTTTCAAAGTTACTGCTGCTCAAAACACATATGAACTTGTTTAGACACTCTAATTGGGTTGCGTATCCTAGCCCTGAGACTTCCAAACCTCAGAGGAAGACTTTCTGATATAAATTAGTGTAAGCTGTTGTCTGATTGCCAAGAATATCACAGGAGAGCAAGTGATACTTCACGCAATGACAATTCTTATTTTTAGCTACCTAGCAAGGTGAGTTTGGTCTCCAGGTGCTGTGCTGTCTCCATTAACAGCTCATCTTGGTTGTCAATTGCAGCTTCTGCTTCACGACGAAAATTGGCCCATTTTTGAAAGTCATCTTCATTCAAGACCTGCAGAATGGAATTGAAGCAGAGCACACTTTAAATTCAAGTAGGAAGAGAAAGATGCCAAAAGCTTGGATGGCAGAGACCTAACCATCCAGGTTGGTAAAGTACTGTATTGTCTTTAAAATAACACAGACTTTTCTAACAGAAGACTGTGAGAACTAGAAGCAACAAGAAAAATAACCTTGCCTTCCTCTTTGTCTGAGTGGACTATAGCTAAGACTTAAAAATGTGGCCAAGAGAAACTATCAATCACACAGTGCTTAGCTGGGACTCTGAACTGGAACACGCAGTTTCTGAAGGTTGCACTACATTTCTCCAGAGCTTGAATATGATATATTTGTTGCACAGAGACAACTTCTGTATTAAAATATCAAGCTAAAATGTACTATCTTGGGCTGAGGGTAATGTTTTTGAAAGCTGAATGCCAAACAAAACAGAAAAAAGTTTCTCTCCCCTATGGATGTTTTTTTCCTTGCCTGGAATCACTTTACATAAGGTCAGCTAGAGTTATCATAAGAGAAGCAGAAATTAATGCTTTGAGGCTGACCAAGAATCCATTACACACTCATCCTGGTAAGATACTGAGGAAGATGATGTTAAAAAAGTCTACAGAATAATCAAAGAGAGGAAACAGACAGAAAAATGGGCTCAAACTGGCTTGCCCTCTGAAGCAGTAAGACCACATAACCATTATATTTTTGTAATAAACCTGTTGGCACATACACAGCAGAGCTGTAGACAAAATTAGGCAATGTCCTCTTACCTTCTTAGCTATGCACAGCGTTCTTAGGCCATCACGGGCATAGTAGTCCAGGTGCTTCTGTGTTTTATCTTTTATTCTTCTCATTCTTTTCTGTGCATTAAAGTCAGCTGTGAAATACAAGCAAAAAGTCTTTTAAGCACAGATCATTTCAGACCTAATGACCTAAGATTAAAAAGGAGTGGGCATTAGAGAAGACTGGATGCTAATGTAATAGCAGTTGCTTTCACAGCCCGTAAGTATCGGCCCATGTAATCCATAAGCCTGAAGTAAAGTTCCTTGTTTCCTTTAATATGACATTACTTGGGGTTTTTGTTTGTTTTTCATATGTTTGTTTGTTTTAATGTTATAGCACCCTCGCTGACAAACTGAAATACAATGGTCAGGCCCTTATGACAGTATTATTGCAAAATATACAATTCACATGGGTTAGGGCTGCCAGTAAATCTTAATTAGCCCATTCCATATTCCAAGCACTACTCAGGTTAAATAAACACCAGCTCTTGATCTGCAAGGATACCACTATAGATAGCTTATTCTTTTTTATAATTCTAACAGCTAGATATAATATTTCATGTGGAAAAGAATACTGTAAACTCCTTGTGCCTATTTATAGGGGGCATAACAGGAATGGCTCACTGACTAGTTACCTTTGTCAGGGTCTTCCAGTAAGTCCATTATAACAGAGTCAGCTCCTTTTGTGTAGACGATGATCTCCTTGGTTAGAGGGTGTCTCACCACTACCGACATCCTTTTCCTCACCGAGTCAAACCCCAAGGTGCAGAGAATGTCAAAAGTCAGGAGGGTGCCTTGTGGCAACCGCACGGTCACCTGCTCTGGAGTCCGGGACACCAAGGTAAAACTATACGCCTGGGCAGCATAGACAAGAGCCGCCTCATCTGGGCTCTCAGCCTCATAACAAAATTCCGATGGCAAAGAGCTGTGAGAAACGGATTTAAAAACCTCATCCAAGGAAGCACTGCCAATATCCGTGCTGCTCTTCCCATGATCTCCATAGCAGTCGTCATCGTTGTCGCAGCAATCCAGAGTGGCCAGGTGCTCTTCTGTGTTCTTCGCACTAAAGCTAACTCCAAGGTCTGAACTGGACTGAGATGATGCAAAAGATTGACTGAGGCTTGCTAATTTTAGCCGCTGGAATATCTGATGAATCCTCTCCAGGGTGATTCCTGAAGGTTTTATTTGTGGTGGGACTGTAACCTAGAGATATGAGAAATCACACAGGATGCTTTCCAAAACTTCAACTTTCTTTGAATCTAAATGACAATAATAAAAAGAAATATGATGTAATTTCTTTATATATTTAACCAGGGTAGGGGACTTCAGTAGAGGAGTCACAGGTGAGTTGGCATCCACATTTGATGGTGATATGGGTCTCTGCCACAGAAGTAGAGATAGAATGAAGACCCCTATAATTCTGTTAATGACCTGAGAGGTCAGAGAAAACCTGGTACTCAAAGGATTTCTTACAGTAAATATAATCTGAGATTTAAAAGGAAAACGGCAGAGACTGTGGTGACTATAACTATTCACCAAACATAAACAGTCATGTTAGGCAGGGATATATACAGGCAGTGAAACAGCAGACATTATGCAAAAGGTACAAGAACTAGAGGAAAACTCCGAAACAAGGCATTTCTCACCATCTCAGGTTTCACTGAACACTGCTTTCTATGTTGTTAAATAGATCAAGCAAAATTAATTTTCCTCAGAAGCTTAAAGTTAGATTACCCTTTGCCTTGGCTCTGTAGCTGTGGAGACCACAACTGTGTTACAGATAGCAAGGGCAAGGAAGAAGTCAGTAAGGGATGTGGCAGTCTTCGTGTCTGTAAATGGAGACAGATTTTCAGTCTGGAGTGCAGCTTCTCTCACTCTCCTCAACAGCCTGCTATCAGGAGCCACATCCTTTTCCTGGAAGAAAAAAAACACTTAATGTGGATTACTCCCATTTATGACTGCCCCCACTGAAGATCAATCCCCTTCACAGTTTCCTGTTGCCTCTCGTTGAATTTATACCTTTATTTTATGTAAGGTAAATGCCTTCTGTACCTAACATCTACAAGACAAAGATGCAGTTCTGATGGCTACATAACTAGACTGTTAAAAGCAAATGCATCTTAAAATGGAAGGCTGTTTCACACTTTTATTTCTTTTGAGCTACTAGAATCAGAATAATCTACACTATATCCTCAAACTTTGGAACTGCTGACTACTGCATTAAAGGGCATTCCAAATGGAGGTGAATTTGGAATCCCCCATTTCAGTGGGGGAGCTGATTGTTAGATGAGATTGTGAGATTATATTTTGCGCATGACTTTTGGTTACAGTAGTATCACTTTCCACTTCTAAAATAATTTTGCTTTGGACCCCCAAAAAGAAGCCATCTCAAATTGTTCTTCTACAGCTTTACAATATATACACATATATATATATATGTATATATACACACACACACACACTCCATTTGTTCCTGAAATGATACTGTAATTCTACTACCACACTCTTTCTAATCAATCCTAAATTTGCAAGCCAAGCTACTTAACAATGTCATTTATTTACAATTTAATCTGACGTAGGGCTATGGGAGTACTACTCTTAATGGAAATTACATGTTAGCAGAGTCTGATTTGGACTTAATTCAGGATCATATTTAACAAGAGCTTCCAAATTTAAAATAAAACCTTCTTGTGATCCAGCACTTTTGGATGCTTTCTTTAAGGAACTGGCAAAGTGATTTAGCTCCTTTCTAGTTCATCTCAGTTATTACCCTATTCTCTTTCAATCTGGCATGGTTTTCCAAAGCTCCTCCAATATGCAACAGCAATCAATCAACCATCTTCACAGCTATGTTGTGCTAATCTGAATTTGCTGCATTGTTACTCCTGCTTGCTAAAATGAGTAGTGGTTCTTAAATCATCCTAATAATTGAAAATAAATCTATTGCTCATTTTGCAGCTCAGAGTTCAATTGAAAACCAAAGATGGAACAAGATTATGCACCAACCTTCTCTGCTGTTCTGATTGCTCTGCCTCAATGGATGCTAGCTTTTTTGAGTTGCATCTAGTGTAAAGTTTTCAGTATAGGAGCAGTCCCCTTCCTAGCAAACTGATACATATTGAGGATAATTATGATTTGTTTTTAGTTATCTTCTGAGGTCCTTAAAAGGTATCAGAGGCTGAAAACCTCAAAGTTAAACAGTCATTCTTTACAATACCTATAATATTCACAGTACTTCATAAAATAGCACTTCATCACACAGTGGGTAACTGTGTATCCGCCACCTACATTGAACCTGCTAGATATAGCAATTGCAAATATCTTAACTGAACACTTCCAATGAACAACATATATGCTCAGACACAACTCAAAACAGTTATGTTGGGAATCATATTCAATTGAAACAGTAATTACTAGAAACTTGTTGTGTTTGCCCAGCTATCCATACCATTTCCTCATGCATTGCCACAATTAGCATAAAGCTCAGGAATCACAAATTATTGCACATGGATTTAAGCCCCTCCTATTCAACCTCATTTTGCCTTTTTTTTTGTATCTATATATCTTCATATCTGCCTCCAAAAGTTCATACTAAAAATGACAACTCAGTAATGAGCAGTCTGCTTCAGCTGAAACTTTCTGAACTCCAAATTTTCCTCTTGAAAAACTGTCAGACAGAGACACTGACAGGTCAACCATGGCCTCAAGACAGATTTTAAAAACAAGATAACACACGAAAAGAAACTTGTCAGAGAAGTTTTTCTTTCTCCTTTGCTTTTTTACATCCAGTGAAAACAGAGCTGACCAGAATTTCCCTATTTTGCTTCAGTGTTAAGGAGCTTCAGGAGACACAACAGTTCAGATGAGCAAATCTATTCATTGAACAGGCTGAGCAAATATAAAGAACAAGGAAAAGAAAACAAAACAAAACACCATTAACAATTATTCTCAATTAAATTTATTGCCCTACCAATGTTAGTATGCTAGCAAAAATTCTAACATGCTTTAAAAACAGCTAGTGACATTCAGTTTTTAAGAGTAATTAATTCATTTGATAGCTTTTCTTCTACTTAATGGCACTCAAGCCTAATGCTATAACAGAATTGAAATCTTCATGAAATATTTCTAATGTAGGCTGCTGTTTACTGGAATTATTAAATCTAGAAGGAAATGTGCTCTCAAGATCTTAATTTATAATAGCATCTAAGCATAGATGGAATAAGTGAAAATGTTCTTTCTTGTTCCAAATTTTCTTATTGTTTTATATTACTTCTACTTGAGCAAGGGTGTTGCACCAAATGATCTCCAGAGGTTCCTTCCAACCTTACTGATTCTATGATACTTTTCCAAAGTTCAGTCAAATCTTTCTGTCAAACCTAGCACTGTTGGTTTAATAGTATATTATTGTATTTTTCCCTCTGAGAATCTACAGTAGCCACAGGAAACCAAATTAAGAAAAACCTGGCAATCTCTCCTTTGAGATACCCAAAGAAACCAGTAAGGTGGCCAGTTCTACCTTCTAGGCTTTAAATGAAACAGTGTCCTGTTGGGCTGAAGGCTGTCTGTCCAAAGGGCTAGACAGACAGAACAAAAAACAGTTTCTGTTTTCACTGGAGGTGTGTAGGAACTGCTGTGTCTGTTCTTCCAATTGCATTAGATACTTGAGATATGAACTTGACCTTTTCCTGCCAGACTTCTCATAAAATGATAAAGTTAATAAATAAGTCACTGCATTTCTCACTCTCAGACTCACTGGGAAATTTCTGAAATAAAGACTACACCTTTCTTCTTCCTTTTCCTATCCCCATAAAGCATAAGCCATACACGGACATTACATATTTTCACAGTATCAGTAATAAACACTGTAGACATGACAGCAATTCCCAAACTCAAGTTTTGGGAATAGCTTGAATTTGAGGTCTGTCCATATCAATCTCTAATCTTCCAAGGGTAACTGCTAATAGATAGATCTCTACCTTTCTGATCTAGAAAAAGCAAGAGATACAACTCTTGCCAGTAAGTCAGAAATTCACTATTTTGTTGTCAAAGACCTAGACAAGCTCCCTCTCACTGAACAGACTTTTGAACAGATTTTGCAACCAAAATGCTGGACACAGGATTCATCGTGTCTTACGAGCTGCATGAACTACATGGAATGTGGTTCCACATGAGTCATGAGGACTGTGGACAAAAGCATCAGAAAGAGCGAAAATAGACAGTGAGTCCTTGGAGTTAAGCTCTGCATCACACCTATGTTGTTTTTACTCCAGAAAAGACAAACAATGCTATTTATTTATTCCTTTAGGATCTGTAGGCTGCAGTTTAATTAACTTTATCAAATGCCATGAAATACCCATCATTCTCACGTCTATCTCAGAGACACACTGAGTTGAACACATTAATTGATGAGAGCATCTCAGATTTCAGCAAAACATCAAAACTTGTCAAGCAGAGAGCACATGCTCACAAACAGGCAAGCTGAAATACTTTTTGAGCTGCATAGCTTCCTAATTGCAGAACTGCTCAGGATACGGGGATGAAGCCTCAAACATGCTGATTTGAAGGCACAATCAATTACCACTGTACAAATGCACTTAAAATAATATATGCAACCTGCTTATCACCCATTCATGTAATGCTGATTTAGAATAAGTAATTTTTTTGATAACTGCATAGATAATTTTACTTTAAGAATTGTTCACATATAAATTTGACATTTGTAAATGATTCTCTTTTGTTTGGCACAGTTACTTCCCAATTAAACCCTTCGTATTTTGTAGGATACTATTATGTTAACAGCTCACTTGGTTTAAAATGCTCTTCTTGGCAACTGTTCTGACTTGCAGGTGCTCATGGCAGATGCTGTGCTAACCCTTACCCAAAATCACTGTGTCTTCTCAGCAGTGCAAAGCTCTTCAATTTTCCTATTACCTGAGGCTACCAGCTTTCATGAGCAGTTTTCATGTGGCTGGCAAATCAACTCTTGGAAACTTGACATTTATTATGAAAAAAAACCCCTAACAACAAGAAACTATACAGTCCCAGCTACTGGCCTTTAGACATTATGTTGTTATTACACAAAACGGTTTTTTCCCCCTCTTACATTGTGTCAATCTGAAGAAGCTCAGTCTCACAATTTCGTGGTGAGAATTGTGCTTGACAACTGTTCACTGCCACTGAGAACACCTGAATATATATTTTTTAAACAGAGCCATTCACCCAGAAAGACTCTGCAAGGCTCAAAATAATCAAATTAAGTAAAAACCTTTGTATTTTCATTTACATATTGTTCAAAGATGTTTTTTTCTTAAGCAACTGTGACTGCTAAAATACTGTGGAAATACATTCAAGCCCACAATACTGGAGCACTCAGGATGCTATAGATGTTGTTAGCAATGTACAAACACGTCAGACAAGACGTACAAGTTCCAAAGAGCAGGAAATTCTTATCCAGAGCAGATATACAGAAATAGAGACATAGAAAGTCTCATTATCCGCATTTGACTACCAGGGAATTGGATTGGCTGGTGTAAGGAGGTCACTGCTATGCATCTTTTGAAAGATATCACCATACAGGATGGACTTTGGGCAATATCTAGACATTTAGATTTCTACTGGATCTTCATATTTGTCAAAGACATTAAATGATTCATTTAGATAAAGTGACACCTATTGCAGCTAGCACAGGTTATTTCCATGACAGCAGCTTAATCTTCCACTGCAAAGCAAGTGTTTGATATCAGCGCCCCAGATACTGCTTTTACTGTGGAAAAAAATGTCATAGCAGATGATTTCTAGAAGTATTAGAAATCTTAAAGATCTGGTAGAAAAAAAAAGATAGTTGGGAAAATATCTCTGGCAAAGAATTCATTCACTGCAGAAAAAGTTATGAGAGCTCTTTATTTACCAGAATTTGTTAAAATAAATATTTGGAAGGTTTTTATTGGCATTTAATTTTAATTGGAATTCTGATTTTGAAAACATTCAACCTTCTAGAGTCAGTAAAAAGCCTATCTGAAATGTTTGTTAAAAAGCCAATCTGTTTTTTTCTACTTGAAAATTTAATTAGGTTGTGCGAGATTTGGGGAAGATTTATGCCTAAAATTCCATTGAGCCTAAGATTTTATTAGAAGTGCAATGAAGACAGCATTTACTTCAAAGTCAGTACTTTAAATGAGGCAGAGGCTACAGAATTACAGAACGGGGACAAGGTTATTTAGCACTTTACACCCCTGTAAACCCTGTGGTTTGAGAACTTATTCTGATATGCCCTTTTAGCTTCATTCCTATTACCTATGTAAAAAGTGCTGCAGTTTTGCCTTGTATGAAATGCAACATAGCTTTTGACACACTAACAAACTCCCAGACTTGCTCTGGAGAGTGCAGCTCATGCATTTTCCATGCAGCGCATGGGGGTGGCTAAACTCTGCTTAGCTGAGATGATATGTTGCAATTCTGGTAACCTCCACCCCACACCCTCTCGCCCACCATCAGCTCCTAGGAGGACCCATACATCCCACTTCTGCAGAGCCAGGCCCCAGTCTCACATCCTGCTCCCCTCCCCAGCTCCTCTCTCTTGTTCCCAGACCAACCACTCATTGCCCAGCAGTTCCAGTGCATCACAACATTACAAAAACTTCATTCCCCTTCATGCCAAGCACCTCTTGCTGTTGTGAATCCAAACCTTAATCCTTGAACCACAAATTCCAGTGTCCTCCTCCTGTCAAAGCAGCCTCCAAGAAAACTCCCATGTGCCCCACGTTTCTGCTTTGATACAAGGACCCCCACTCCCAAACCCTCACCACCCCTCTCGTTAGCTGCAGCCTGAAGGCTCTATGTGAGGACCCCAATGCCATATCCCACGTCCCTCTCTTAGCTCCACTGAGGCTAGAACTTCTTCTTTCCAACTCAGCTACTTCTCCTTCAAGCCTGCTTCATGGCTTGTCTTCTCCCACATGCTTGCTGGCTCCCAGTCATGAAATGCAATACACAGGAAAACTGCTTAAAATGCATTGGCTCTGTTTGCTCATACTCACGAGGGTACTGCTGAATGCCACTTGAGATTGGTTGCTGTCACGACGACCGAGTGACTTCTGCCTTACATGGCCTTGAAAATGAGCCCTAGCACTCTGGCACCTCCTTAAAGGTCTTACGGTTCTCTGTTTATAAGTAGCTGGTTGCCCAATATTAATTACAGGAAGAGTGAAGTGCTGAAGTTTTGCAAAGTCCTCATCATCTAAATCCAGCTCCTTGTGGGTTTCCAGACGTCTGGCTGTAAAAGAGAAAATGAAACCTTACCTATCATTTTGTTCGTGAGGAACTCCTTGGTTAGTTAAAAAAAAAAAAAGAAAAGAAAAAAGAAACTAATGTAAAGTGAAAACAATTCATAAAACATCAGAAAAACTTCACTATCAATTTCAGTTTCTGACAACTCTCACTCTGAAATGTTTATGATTGTAAGAAAAAAATACATTTTCAAAACAATCAATCACTTTTATGGACTTCTCATAATGCTCAGTCTCTTTAGCTGCACTTTGCAGTTGACTGGAATAAGAGAGTGAAATATGCTAATTCACAACGTTGTTAATGTTTTCAGTCACAGAGCACAAACATCTATTTGGCAGCAGCTTGCCAGCTAAATAAAATCTTAGCGCTATGTAGAGAAAGTAACAAGGAGCACCGGGCCTGAGTCAAAACCACAGATTCAAAGAGGCCCGAATAAGGACTACAGCTAGAGTCTACTCTAGAAAATGTATAATTGTAATCGTTCATATCACACAGATATGGTTATTACTTTTGGACCCATTGAGTTTAATTACTAACTAATCTCAGTTTGTGAGTCTGTAAAAGGTCGGCTGGCAGTAACTACCTGCAGAAATGAAAGACAGAATGTTGCCTTTGCAGTCTCAAATGGGTTTCAGTGCAGCACAAGGCCTGAGATGTCTGCAGTGGGAACAGGAAGACCTTCACACCTGGCTTCAGAATCACTGAAAACTCCTTCACTTTGGTGAATCTCCGTAACAGGAGTTCCTCACAAAATGGAGACATCAAAGCTCTATATTGTCAACCAGAAAAAGGCTCAGTAGTTTTAAACATTAATATTTAAATTAATAATATTTAGTTGTTTAGAGAGAAAAGTGAGCATAAAAATGTGTGTCTCACCATTTTCCTGATGTGAAAACTCATTTCCATTGACAGTACAGCGTCGGAATACCATTTTGTTTTCTGTTAGTGTCCCAGTTTTGTCTGAGAAGATATACTGGATTTGTCCGAGATCTTCAGTAATATTTAAGGCTCGACACTGTATGGGCAAATCTGCTTCCTCGTCATACAGGTCAATGTCATTGTGAATTAAAAAAACTTGGCCCAGCTTGACTAACTCAATGGACACATAGAGAGAAATGGGGATTAAAACCTGAAAAAGATTAAATTCTTATTGAGGGGTAAGACAAGTCTTACTGCTTTCTCTCAGCAAAGTCCTGTCACAGACGTACTAACACTTTCCAGAAAAAGCAGATAAACAATTCTCTCTAGAGACATACTGTAGGACTGAAAAACAGCAGTTCAGAAATTAAAGAAGTCCGGATACAACAGCAATGGATAAACAGATTCAATAAATGACAAATATAAGACAAGAAGCCTGAAGCTCTAAATGCAAAAATCTTGGATCTTTCAGAGGATGCTCTTACAAAGCACATTTTCTAACCTGAGATGCATCCTGAAAAGGATGGACCAGCGCACATTGCAACTCTTAAGTAAAAAAGCTGCACAACCAATTCCTGTGCATGCAAAACTTCCTGCAACCTCCTCCTCCTCGTAATTTAGCTTCCTTCCCAAATCAGCACAACCATACCTAGTTATTATTCCCCATTAGCAAAAATGACAATAATTTTTGTTTCACTGTTTTCCTGAGATACTAAGTGACAGTCCTATTTTTGGAATGAGAGATGCAGGTAGGAATAAAAAGCTGACATTTGACTGTAAACATCCTCCTTAGTGTGTATGTTAGAAATTCTGGAGCTATTTGATGATATAATACATATCTTTCCTATCTGTTTCCTAGTGGTGCTCAACAGTAATAAAGAAAAATCTTCAGTTAAAAAAAAAAAAAAAAGGACCCTCATACTTGGATGTTTTGAAACTCTCCTAACAATATGTTAAAATAAGATTAAGAAGGTATCATACAATTATTAGTTGATATTAATTGCTTATTAGCAAACATATGCAGTTTTAAATAATGTCTTCCTTAAAATTAACAGAGATTTTTTTGTCTCTTACCTGCAACAGGATTATCATAGTCAAGAACATGTAGAAACCAGCAACAACTGGAGACAAATAATTGCCATTCACATCTGGGACATCATAAGGTGGATGCTCCGAGAAGGTTCCACTCCAAATGCCATGCCCTATATGAATGACACAAAATATCAAAACAAACTGAGCAGGAAGGTGACTGGACAAGGTATCCGAAATTTGCAGATATAGACTGCTATGATATTTAAAAGACAAGAAGATTTCCAAAGCAATAGCCCCCAAACAATGCTATATATCTGTTGGGGAATGTAAAATATCTGCAGAACTCTGCAGCACATATACATGATAGGCGTACTAATAATAAATAAGTACTTATGAATGTTTTTTAGTAATCCCTTTATCCACATCTCCTTCAGCAGCTGTCCTCCCAGGGCTCTTCGCTTTGCACAGATCTCTTTTCACTCTGCACCCCATCTCTCTGGAGGGGTCCTCAATGCTAAAGGCTCAAATTCCTCTATCTAAGGGAGAGTAGGCTTTTAGACTTTATAAAGCCAAACTTAAACCAGTCTCATCTTCCTGACAACTCTCGATTTCCTCCCTTTGTTACAGTTGACGTATTCCCTATAATTAGTCTTGGCAGCTCTTGTTACAGTCCCTCTATTTCCCTTCAATTAAGTCAGACCCAAAACTGCTGTTGCTTCTTCCCCTGTATTTTAAAAATATGTATGTTTCACTGCACTGCTAAAGCAAAATCTCTTGTTCAGAGGTTTACTTACCAATATCCCATCACAATTACTTTACTATCTTTCATATGATTTTTACTGAAACAAACTTTGCTCAAGGATGTTACTGAATTTGCAGCACTAGAAACTTCACATAGAACTAGGGAAAAATGATTCAGTTTCCCCACACCACATTACCGTTCCAGATGCCTTCTACCCACCAAAAACCTCTATTAGTCCACTTTGCATACCCAGTCCTGATAAAACTTCTATTAGTACCAATTAAACAAGCAGTTGTTTTGCAGCATCTGCCTACTTAAATGCTGCCAAATGAATTCAAATTATTTCAGGAATACTTTCTCATTGCCAGGGACCTCTGTCAAGTCTGAACAAGGATAACTACTCTCCACTGCTCACTTCATAGCCCGCTTTTTCACTGTATACAAGGAAAATACTGATAATTGATTCACTGGTAATATTTCTTCCTAGATTTAAAAATCTACAGCTTCACAAATTTGTAGAATCCTACATTCAAACAAGTTTGTGAAGTACAAATGTTAGAGCTATGGGACATTTTGAACAGATGAAAGCTAATGGACTTACTACTACTTTAAATATTTCACTTAGGATATGAACATTTTATATTTTTCCTTTTTTTTTTGTTTACCTGAGCAGATAAATTTGTTTTTAAATGCTGATTTTTTTTTCAGGAACTGCTTCAAACCTTAAAGGGCTTTATTACTCAAGAGCCCTTGCATATCAGTGTGACAAAGACGACTTTCTAAATCTACGTGACAGCAGCCAATGAACAATGAAAATAAAGTCTCTTTCTCTCCCTAGCACACAGATCTGTTGTCAAACTGAAATCCCGTTTCTGTGCCAAAAAAGCCCACTGCAACACGAAGCAGCAAAATTAAAAAAGTGATTAAGTTGATTCTATTGTTCATCTTTCTGGATTACTTTTACTTCTACTGATATTACACTGATGACTTGTTTGTGTATCACATCACATGCCTCCAGGCAGGTTCAGGAAAACTTGACAGGGCCACACAGATTAGACTTTGTATATACAAAACTAAACCAGAGCAGTAGCACTAAGCAAGTTATGGCTGAGATGAAGTCAATTAAAGAGAAGAAAAGGAGCTCTGAACACAAAACACTCTGATATCTCTTTATAGCGATCCATTCAAAACTCACCGGGCTTAAACTTCGGCCCTTTCCCTGGAGTTAGGGGGACCTATTAATTCTGACCTGCCTGGAAGAGATCACTGCTGGTACTGGAAAGCAAGTGTGTGCTTACATCAGAAGCATGAAGGTGACAATTTAAAATTAGCAATAGCGTAAGGTATCCTTGGATAGTCCCAGCCCACCCAGTTACTGAATTCAAGGATACTCACATGACAAGGGAGGCACTGCAAGACCCACCCAGAAAAGTGCAGACTGCTCCTACCTAAACAGTTAATCCATCTCTCAGGCTGCTGTAAATGGGCCTTTGGAAAAGAAGATAGCTGTGGAGAGGCTCTGAACAGGACAAATTATCCTTTACAGACACATATCCATATATCCCATGGGTTGTCGATTGGGTACCTCCGGCTAACATCAGCCAGGCTAACTCATTAGAGGAGCACTTTACTGAAATGCGGGTTCATCACTTTACTTTCGTTGTTATACACGAGGAGTGGACACCCACTAAGGCAGTACATCTCTGTTGATAAGTACTAATTCCTATAATGCACTAACCTAATTACTTCCCCTCACTCTATTTTACATATTTTACCATACTTCAGATAGGTCTTACCTGAAATATTCATAGCCATAGCTGACTTTCCTTCCCTGTGGATTGCTCAGATTTACCATTTTAACTTGGCTATTGGAAAGAGCCCAAAAGCATGGGGCATGTCAGCTCTAGATTTGATTAGAAGACCGTTTCTTTTTTTTCCTTTTTTTAAAAAAAAAAACAAAAAACCATCAAAACAGAAGAGGGTTCATACCTACTGCTCCGACAAGACACATTGCAAACAGAAGTCCCACACAGAAAAAAATATCCATATTCATCCGTCGCTCTATCTTGCTGCGCTTGTAACGAGGACCATTGTTATTTAGCATAGCCTTAGTTTCATGACCTTTAAAACACAAAGGGATGTAGTCATGCTTATGCAGTATTTTCTAGGTTTTCTTTAAAGTATTTCTCTCATGAAAAGGGAGCAGGATGCACATGACTAACATTAGTTTCATTAAACGATTTCATCGCCCATCTTCTCAGTTGGATTGAGTAGCAGCACATGAAAGTATATATGTGCATATATATCAATAAAATGTATACGTTTATGTACAAATATCCATAGATATTCCAAAGTTTAAGCTAAGTTTAACATGCACTTTTAGTGAAATTACACATCACATTAGTCTCACTTCCCTTATTAGAAGGGAGTAAAACTTGAGATCAAGTCTAGAGGGTTACAAAAGACCTCCAATCACATTACAGGTTTTAGCTGTCACACATATTTTACTCCTCCAAAGACAACAGATTCAGCAGGATTGCAAGACTTGTATCAACATTCAGATCTCTTGAGAGTTATTAGCACGTATGTGCTTCTACATAAAAGCTAAATCTCCCTGAGATAAAAAGGAAGAAAAACAACAATATTATATTTATGCATTTGCAAACAACTTGATTAGCTTCTGTACTGATTCCTGAAACTTACATTTAAATATTTTCATCAGCTAGTTAGAAACTGCTACGCACATTTTATGTATTAACTTAAATAAAACCCAACATGTCAGATCCAGTAGTGAAAGATACTAATAACATTTAGTTTTTCACTATGTGGATATAAAGTGCTAACAAAACAGGACAAGAAATAAAATAACTCAAATCTATAACACATTGAATTAGAATTGAGCTGGTATATTTGAAATGGAAAAAGAGGAATGCTGTAAGAAGCCTACAAGCAAAAAGTGCTCTTTCTAGTCTATCAACATTAGCAAAACTGTGTCCCCACAATTGTGATATCTGAATACCATCTATTGCTGTATTAAATGGTATCCTTTATGTTTATTTCTACAGTGACTTTCCCTGAAAATAAACTCTGCAGATTTGTATTTATTTTTTGTTTGTAGGTGCATGATGTGTATGGAGAGAGACTATTTTCCAATCTATCTTTTGGCTTTCTCTAGGGAAGGGATTGGAACCAAAGTCTTCTATTACTAGGCTGTAATACAATCAGTCTTACTGGATTCATTCCAATTTTATATCAAAGGTTATTAATTGAGGCAGAGAGCAAGAGAGAAAATTACTCTCCAGCCTTATGTTCAGGACACTCACCCAAGAGCTGGGACTCTTGGCTTCCTGTTCCAATGAATATATAATTATTTGCACAACCTGGAGTTATGTCAGCAGGACCAGCTTATACCACAAATGCCCCTTTCCAGCTCAGGTACGTACACACTTGTTTCACACTGCCAGGTATTCGGGGTGCGACTTGTGAGGCAGGAGATGTGTGGTTCACTTCCGTAACAGCAGAGCTGTGAACACAAACTGTCTTCCCTATGGTGAACAAATGCTCTAACCACTGAGCTGTGGAGGAGAGAAGAGTACTGCTGCCCGCTCTTCTGTTCTTCCAGCAGCTGTGGGAGTCTTGTTCCACACTTTTCTTTTATTTCAGGCTGAATGGACTGTGTTATGTTGAAAATAAACAAACAAAAAAACCTCTCCTCCCTTCTCTCGACGAGGGAAATGTTGGTGGATTTATGTCAGCAAGAGAATGGGATTCCCCCCCACACACACAAATTTCAGCTCTATCATCTTTTTCCACTTCAGCTGACCATCAAAAAAGTGTGGGGTTTTCCACACTGCTCTGATACATGTATCAGCTTGCAACAGATAGACTATCAGAAATAAGAGAAATAAACTAACTTTTCTCCTTGGATCTTTGCAGCTTCACATGCAGTGTAACACAGCACCTCACCTACCACTCCACTGGTAGCTTGTCTCCCTTTCTGGATGCTGATAGGCTCACTGAAAACTCATTTTTCTTCTGGTATTTTATTATCTGAAAGGCATATATTTCTTGCCACTACTCCCATCAATATGAGCAAAGTACAGGCTGTTGCTCCATAACAAGGTTTCTGTGCATTAGCACTATTGGTTTGTGTAGAACCATTTGAGTAGCCATGAAAAAGGTAAAACCATATTTGAGTCAATGGGAACTGCACAGGCTAAACAATCACGGTAAGTGATGTCTCTGTGCTTCACAAAGGATTCTGTTAGAAAGTAAGTTTGAGGAGTAACAGAGTTATAAAAATGGAAAATGTGCCATTTCATAATGTGACTGATCTTGGCTGTTCAGAAAAGGTCACAGATCATGATTAAAGCCAGAGAAAAATCAATGTCAAGGAACCCTAGAAATGAAGTTAGCACTGGCTCAGGTGAATCTGATTTTAGAAGAAGAAAAGAATAAACTTTTATGTTGACATTAACAATTAGATGCCAGTGGAAAAATCATAATGAAGACATACTCTGATCACGGACAATGCAGCTTCAGAATGACTCTAAAACTGCAGCCTTCACGACTAACATCTTAAGTAACATTAGCAGGGATCCAAATTAGGATCTGTGCTGGTGGTCAGAGGAACATACTGGGAAATGACTTGTCTAAAGAGAATTGAAACTGGAATCCTAATGAGAAGGGAAGACAAATTACTCCAATTCTACGGAGAATGGTTCCCACAGATTTTTATACAGTAGCTACTTCCAAAGATGGGGCGGTAGGTTGGGAATACCTCTAGTTCCCCCCCCCCAGAAACAGTTGCCGCTGTCTGGTAAGCACCATCACGGCATGCAATGTTCAGAAAAGCAGGTAATGAAAGGCCCATGAATGAATGCCACACTGGAAACCTATGTGAGCTATAGCCATTTAGGGACAACTTAGTGAGTAGATAGAATGGCCATTTTACCAACTGTCATGTAAAATAATCCAGACTGAGGATTATTAAAGTAATCTAAAGAAAGTGACCCTTGCAAACATGGCGACTTTAATTTTTCTTAAGTAGCCTAGCTTTGAATGCCCATGCTGATAGTTAGAACCTGCAATAGGTGACATGACTCTACCAAAAAGATCAAAAATAACCAAGAATTGAATTATTTTTTCCTATTTAAATTGAATTTTATTAAATCTACAGATAAAGAGGGAAAAAGAGGGTAGCTGATCCACCTTTTCTGGAGCAAAAATAGGGCCAACAATAGTCTGGCATCTACAAATAAAGAGGGTCAAAGCTAACAATAAGCTGTGGTCACAGATTAAAAGCACTGGTAACTCCAAAGGTCAAACATCCTGAGAACGCAGTGAGCTTTCCAACTGCCAATCTAGTGCTGCTGCACTTGATCTGGGCACTGAGGCTGTCTTGCTTGGTTCATCTCTTTTGCTGCATGAAATCTGTGGTTTCATCGACACACTAGATCAGCACAAACTTGTGTTGCTGCTGCTGAAAGATTCAGTCCTGCCTCTTCTGTCACCTCCGGCTGCTTGTTCTCAGTGCTCCCCTTGTGCTGGCACTAGCACTTTTTGGCTTTGTGATAAAAATTAGCCATTTTTTTTGCTGGCTGGATATTAAGCTGGATCAGTTTCTGCTCTGAGAACCTGGCAGTACTCCCCATTAGGGCAGCAGGTCTTATGGCAGGTGAAATTAGCTTTTATAATCACAGTCTCTGACCTGAGAGGGAGCACAAACTCGTCTTATTGGTTTTGACATGTCTGGATACTTTGCCTAAGTGTAGCAAGACATTTGACATACACAAGGATACCATCACTTGCCATTTTGGCTTTGGAGAGAGATGACTAATGCATTGACTTTATCAAGCTATTAATTTTTTCTATGCACTACCAGTTTTTAAAACAAACTATTGAATTATGGTGCAGTTTTAGACTACACATACTTACTTAAGGTTATTTAAAGAGAAATTATGTGCTTAGCTAGATATAGAGTACACCTTACCTGCATATACAACAATTCCTATTGCAACCTCAGTGTTTCTGATTGTACATCCACGAAGCAAAAGGCTTTCAATGCTAAAACCAATCTGTTCATGATTCGGCTGTTCCCTAGAAGAAATGAAGTAAAATGAAGCAATGTCCTTTTCTGTTCTCATATAGTATTAAACATGTGTGTGCGCATGTAAGTTGAAATCAAGGCACTGTGAGTGTCTTATTTCACTTATATTTTGTGCTACTTATCGTTAGTAAAGATTCCACTCAGAAGACATATAGAAGTATTGGTATCTCTTTGAAAGCCCACTTTCATGGTGCATGTATTGAGATGTCAATACGAAGAGGTTTTGGCTTTGACTTGGTACCTTATCTGGTTTAGTATCTAATAAATTAAGCCAATATACATTGTATGACTTAAGTAAGCTGAAATTCTTCTAGAAAGCTCAGCAAGCTTTACCAGTTGTTAAAGGTCAGATGAATATACCAGCCTTCTGTGCAAGCTGATCTCTGGATCTCTGTTGGCCGCCAAAGGGGTTCTTATCTTTGTGAACTGAAATCTTCATGAGTCTCTAGGCTGAGAGTTTCTTCACTCCCACACTACACTGAACACTTTTTTTATCCCAGCTGAAGATGTGCAGTCATACAACAGATCCTTCTGCTAGCAAAATGGACTAATGAAAACTCAATGGAAATTATACAGTCAGCACTCCACCAGGTAGGCAATTTGTTACTTGCCCCTGAAAATGAAAGCATACAGCTACTTACAGCATATGAGTCGTAAAAAGACTCATAGTCTTTATTATACACTCCTACTGAGATCTTTATCAAAGCTGAGACTTTTCACTTTGGTTCACTTTGGCTACTTTCTACCGGCTATTCCCCCTCATGTTTACTAGTGAACTGCAGCATTACTCAAATGTGGGGCATGATTAGCTGCTGGCTCAGGCCTATTTACAGTCCCATGTCCTATGTTTGTGTGCAGTGACATTTGAATATATAATCTCAAACTTGAATTAATAGGTTTAGGCCTCAAATAGCTACCATTGATAGAATAATGGCTTTGCTCAAAGACTCTAGAGAAAAATGTTGCAAGGCAGCTCTGACTTGCAGTGTTAAATCAGGAGCAGGTCATTGCAATGTGTTAGAGGGAGGGTGTATGGTTTTAAAAGCAGCTACTAATTACAGAAGCTCGGTTGCCTTCACTGGCATTTGAACACCAGGTGGGTTATAAGTGTTTTGTGTATGCAAAGCCCAGATTTTGGTGAATGAGATTTAAGTATCCTATATGTGTTGTGCTACTTAAAAAATATTAATGAAAATATCTTGTTAACATGTAAAAATAATCCCAGAAACCTCTTTTTGTAGGACTCTAGATTCAGCCTTGGGGAAACAATTTAGTAGAAGCCTTGCAGTGTCTGCTTGGTCAGAAGTCATTGTGGTCAGGTGTGCTGATGGACACAACTAAGTTCTTTGTTGCCATTTTAGCAGAGAGTTCTTCAGCACTACTACAGTCTTATATCAAGGCATTAGAGGTTCAATGATTTATTACAGATTCCTGGAGAAAAAAGTAATCTGATGACATTGTAGAGGTATGTACCTCTTTTAATAGCCAGTGTGAGCTGGTTACACCTTTCTTTGTTGAGATTTCACTTTTTGTTTGAATCGAGTAATTTGAGTTTACAAAATGGTTTGAACAGCAGCAGACTGAAGGCAAAAACCTCAGCTAATTGTGAAAAGTTTTTACTGGAAAATTCTTTTATCTATCCCTGAACTAGGAATAATAGACGATTAATTCTATACTCCATCAAGCAGGTGAGATAATAGGTATATCCAGAAGAAATTTCTGTTATAGAGTTTTAGCAGAGATTTGAAGATTTTGAAGCCAATTCTGGATCCTAAGGATGTGGTATTTGTGTGTTTGCTTGTGACATATAGCCTGCATATCCACAATCTCAGTGCTCTGTGTCACTATAGCAGGATAAGTTGAAGGATTGCTTCGATTTAGATTATACCCAATGGTCCTCCAAGACAGTAAACCGCAGCCAGTGATCAATATGAACTTGACCTGTTTTTCCCTGTTAAGATATTACATTAGAGGGGAAATGGCACTGCTATTAGAGGCACCATCCTTGCATGGCATAAATTCTCAAGATGAGATTAGAAATAGTCAGTGCTAATAGCATACAACCTGCTGTTTTCCTCATGTTAGAGAATCTGGCTATTTCCAGCTATTCCAGGTGCAAAGCTCTTATTCCATTCCTCCAGAGGCATTAACTACTAGTTTAGCTATTAGTAAACTAAACAGAACCAGGGCTTGGACCTGGATGCTAGCACAAGAACTGTTGAACTGAATTGTTGGTATAATCTGGGCATGCTTTTGTTCTGGGGCAGCGAGTACTCCAAGCAATGCCCTGAAATGGTGTGAGCATCAGCACGAACCAAACAGCATGGACCATGCTGAGGAGGCCCCTCAAAAGCAGCCGAGGGAAACAGAATGCTAGTACATGAGCTCTGCCACACAATTTGACTCTATGGCCAGGAAATGGGTTTAGATCTACTGAATTTGCTAGTATAGACTTAAGCATTGTGCCTATCTCAGAATTATTTAACAAAAGAAAGAACATAGGTAATACATGATGTAGTTTTTTCCTCGCATACATAGTGAGGCTTACATTTTTATACTAGTTTAATGCTTTGATCAAGTCAGATTTTTCTTGCTCACTTGCTTGCTTTTCCCAGCTGTATGAAGAAAATCAGGTTTCTCAGCTAGATCCTGAATATCTTTTCCCTCTGGCCATAAATATGAAAAAACCAGAGCCATGCAGCTGAACACCTTTAAGCATTAGGAAGACTTATATCTAAAATCTACCCTAGCCTAACCCATAGGTCAAATGTAAATGGACTGAATGTCTGAATTCTGAAAACAGCTGAAGTCTTGTAAGGACAATTTATATGAAACAACTGCAAATTCAAAGTCAAGTCTTGGTCCTGCTTTGGCTGGAAACACAGATTCAAGTTTACAGCTTATACTGACTTCTGAGTCCAGAATAGTAGCAACATCCACCAATTCCTATGAAATAAATTGCTTCCGTCCAGCCCCCACCAAGTGAAATATTAAAGCTCAGACAGAAAATGCACTTACATGTACCCTTTGAATTTGTTGAGATCATTGTTAGGCATTTCACAGATGATGATGTTTTCGAAAAGTTCTGGTTCAAACGGAGTATTCTACGAGAGGAAACACACTGAGAATGAATGTCAAATCCAACAAATACTTGAAATGAATACCACTAAGAGCACCTAAATACAGTTATAGACATTCCATGACAGTAGCAACAGATAAGCTTTACTCCTGTAAACGTTAACACAGTATCAGAGGTTTCTTAAAAAAAAGGGGGGGGGAAAAGGGAAAGAAAAGGTGGGGGGGTGGGGCTTAGCAAATCTACCTCACCACCAAAACCCAAATATTCCTCAGAAAATAGATGTGGAGGTCAGCTTCACAGCTTTCCTGCAAAGTATTTACTTCCTCTGTTTTACAATTCTAGCCTTTTTCTTATGTGGTAAACAAAAATTCATTTCATTATAAATAATTTTAAGTGTCTATTTCTACCCCTTTCCAGTAAAACAGACACCACGTGCAGATACTAACAGCTGCTAAGCTGCTGCTCAGAAATGTGCAAGTGTGGCCTGTGTAGACGAGTACTGTCTTTTGCTTATTATTACAGTGTCTTCCACAACTGTCACACAGTTACACTCCTGCCTAAGTTAGAGATATGTGGTGAGCAATCTGAATTCTTGTATTTGCAGCTTCTATTAACTTATCATCTGACTCTGACCAAGACATTAGTAATTAATCAGAAATCAGGTACCAACACACTGATTTTTGCACAGTAGGGCATACTTTGTATTCCATTCTATATCAACTGAATAAAACATCTTGAGATCTTTAAATGAAAACACATTTCTACTAAGAAAGTCCCCTTGTTCTCTTTAGGGATCTCTTCATGACCTCTTTTCTTAAGGCAAGTTCACTTTCTGACACTTTGTCACCTTTCTGTATTTTTAATACTAGAACCTTCCTCTTTCCAAGAGATGTCATTTAGGAATCTGTTGATGAACCTGCATGAACTTGTAATTGAAGAGGTGTTCTCTGTAGTAATTTACAATTAGTAAAATGACAAACATGCTATATGCCAACTGCACTACTCCACAGCCTATTAATGAAGAGGAACAAACACAAGCATATTCTCAGAAAAATCAATATTCTGATGCTGGAGGATCTTCAGCTTCAGCCTCTCTCACCTGTCTTTACTTGATGTTGGAATACATCATGCAGTGGAACAGGTTGCCCAGAGAGGTCATGTAGTCCCCATCCATGGATGTTTTCAAGATTCAACTGGCTAAAGCCCTGAGTAACCTGATCTGCTTTAGTGCTGACCCTACTTTGAGCAGGAGGTTGGACTAGAGTCTACTGAGGCCTCTTCCAACTGGAATTATTATATGATCCTATGACATGTCAGGGAAAAGAGGTATTGCATATAATCCTTTATCACTGAAATACATTTTCAAGAGAAGGCATTTTCTGAAATGTGCCAATATGACATGAACCAGATTAGAGAAAATATAAATTCCTAGAGCATTATTTTTCTCCTCACCTTCTACTAAAATCCAATGAATCATATTCCAAGAAGGATAGTATTATGCTGTACCAGATTTGAGATTTTCCTCTGCTAGTTTAACAACTAGTCAAATTATTTGAAGAAAATGCTGGGTATTGGACAAGACATCACTGATGCCAATTAATGAAAGCATCTGCTTTCATTTAAGGTGGATATAGCAAACAGGCTTCTTTATAAAATAACAACAGACTTCAACCAAAGCAAGTTCAAATGCAAGATTATTCAGGATTTTGAAATGTGTGGGGAAAGGCGCTTTACTGTCTGGGAGAATATGACCATAAAAATGAGAGCCTGGGAATTTGAATGTGTGCATCACATTCAAATACGACTAAAAGCAAGACTAAAAGCAAAAAAATACACAACAGAATCAAAAATAGGAAGGAGCTGGAAACAGTTAAAAGCACTGGAAGAGTCAAAGCAGGACAGCTTTTTAGGCAAAGTGTTCAGTTGAAAGTGCTTGGAGCTGAACAACAATAAACACTTTCATTTGATTCCTCACGTGTTCAAGGACATAGGCTTGGCACAGTCTTCATACAGAAACAGGATTGCACCAAAGGTACTTGACTGCAATAACATTTTTTCTTTTTCTAATTGAAAGGACAGGTAAGATCTTAAATTTAGATTAAGAAATGGCAAAAAAAAAAAAGTGAGAAACATGAAAGAGATAATCAATATTATCAATATTGCTTTGTAATAAAACACTTAAAGATCTGAAACCCACTTGAATCTGAACTCCTCCCATTAGGAAAGTTCAGAGCTGGAAACTAGGTCTGCTACTGGGGCTCCCTATCTTACTGTAAAGCAAGAGAGTCTTTCAGAGATTAGACTCCTTCAGAAACTGCAAATCTTAGGAATCCTTCATTAGAATTTATAACAATTTTATCATACTGCAAGAGGAACTCCTCACATTCCCAGTTTAAAATATGAATTTTTTCTTTACTAGGCTCTAATTCTTAATTTACTTTTTCTGTTCTGTTTTTTTTTCTATGCAAGATATATATTCATATATATTTTATGTATAAAAATGATCTAAGTACAAGAGAGTAGAGAGTCTGATATAAAAATAAATATTGGAGGAAAAACAAAAGCTTGATGTATATAAAGGCACTTTATTTACCTTCTACCCCTGAGGTTGAATATTTTAAGAATCACTTTTAAGAAATATTGTTAATCTCTGTTGAATTTTGTTCAGCTCAGTAAAATCAATAGGAAAATGAGTGCATATTTGGTGTGCTGGAAATATGTATACAATAGGAAAACAGCAATATATCAAAGGAACCTGGAGGGTGGCTTATTACTCATGCAACAACTAATAGATTCCAAGCTAGAAAGGAGGTGGAGAAAGATGATTCTTCTCTCAAAAAATATTTTTCTTTTGATTACAAGAATTTTACATTTGAAAATTCAGGTCAGAAAATGGTTTAAAAGGAGGAAAGAAAGTTTCCTTCCTCTCAGTCTTTTACAGTTAGAACTGCAATATTCCTAAGTATATCATGAAATAAAGAATGAAACTCATTCATATATATTTCCTCCCTCCTTAAAGTTTCATAATTTTATAAATACTATTAAATCAGAGTAAGTTTTATGCAGCACATAAATCACAGGACTATACAAAGAACAAAGAATAAGGAAGAAGTTGCAGACATGTACACTAAAACTTGTACATGATATTGAGCATACAGTGACTGTTTATTTCAGTCAACATTTTGTTTACTCTACTACTTTGAAATAGCAGGGTGATGTAGTTGACTGTTTAAGCTCTGACCTTCCTGAATATTGGGTATTACCACAGGCAGACTTGCATTCCACTGGGTTTATGAAACACAAGATTTTATAAGTATAAGCACTATACAGTGGTTTTCTGACTTAAAGGAAGACTTGTATTATAAAACAAGCAAAGCAAAAGTCTGCATTTGGCGTAATACTAGGGCACTTTACTTTTTTTAAAAAATAAAAAGTATAATACAAAGCCTAATGTGTGAAGTATGGCCACATCACATAAATGCAGCATTTTTTATTTTTTCTATTTAAGTAGGCAGTATAATGTTTTTTGCTAAATCTCTGCATAATAAATTTGGGGGGTTTTCTCAGGAAAAAGATCCTCCCTAACCATAGTAAGAAAGCACTGAAGAAGGCGTGCTTTATAGTACAGCATCCACAACCTGGGAAAGCCCATTAAAGTATGCCTGCAAGGTGATTTCCATTTGAAGAAAGACTAAGTAAAACTGGATTATAGCACCTGGCCACAATTTACCATGGAAATGGCCTACTTTTGTTTAAGGAATCTGGTTGCTTCTTGCTAACACCTGTTTCTCCCCACCCTGAACAAAACCAAAAGATTGGTCTAATGCCAGTAATGGCTAAATAAATGCATGTAATTCCTAGAATTATCTGCAAAGTCTTTATATTTCCTGTCTGCTGCAGCAATTCCGATGGAACAAAATATTCATTTTCACATGTTACAGCTGCTTAAACTTCTGTGTTATCTGAAAAACTGTCCCAGTGTGGTTGAAAAAAAATCTTCAAAAATGTAGAGAATGCAACCGTAAGTCATATTTTCTTGTTAACTTCAGATTTATCAAAGATGATTCAAGAGAATATTCCAGTTAATTGTTCGTAGAAAAGAAATTATATGATGTACAGAAAAAAAATGTTGCTTTTAAGCACTTAAATCAAATCTCTGCCAACATTCAAACATACATCAAACCTATTGCACCTTCAATTTTTAGTTAACTTTTCATATGCTAATTTATCCTAATTTCCTATTCAATTACTCATTGCACTCCTAGAAAAGGTCTTCACTGTTTCAGGTTACTGTGCCTTAGAACAACTCCGTATCAAACTGTCACGTATGTACCTGCCTACCAAACGTGCCACTGTGCATCAGGTGCAACAGGGAAGCAAAATCCCTAAAGCAGCCTGACACCCATTTCGAAAGGGGTGCCATGAACAGTATTCCAATTTCCAAGGGTAAGTAATTGGCTCCTCTCTGACGGCCTTGCGTCCGGCTGCGCCGCGCACTGTGACGGACAGCCCGTGCGTAGGGAAGGGCTGGGTCAGTCTCAGACAGGGTGTGTTACGCTTTAAGCACTCTTCGCCAAAGGAAGGCAAACTAGTTCTGTCTGAGATTTTTACCTCCATGCCTGTCGCAGCATAACAAAAAGTCTTCTGGGACAAACTGCTGCTTTGGGTACAGGGTATTAGCACCAGCAGCCAAACGTGTTTCAGTAACTGCATCGGAGCAAGTAGCCCATCAGAAGCCCCACGTGTTGCATTTCACCCAGGAGCCGGCATGGAAAGGGGCTCAGACCAAGTGTTATGCGCACGGGCCGGGCTCTCGGCAGACCCACCTGGCCAGAGAAGCCTGTCACAACCCGTCGTTGCTTGAGGTTGGTCTCCCCGTCGAGGTTGGCAGTTTCCAAGTGGCAGATCCCATTCTGGTCAGAGGAATACAGCAAGAGGATGTCGGCCGGGATGGTCTCGTTGCACTGCAGCTGCACAAAGTCCCCTACCTGAACATCTTTCCAGCACTTCTCAACGTAGGCATGATCTTCCCTGTGGCATTAAAAACATGGCTTGGGTAAACAGTCGCACAATAGTCTTCACAGAACAAAAACAGGGAATGGTAGCACATTGATGTGCTTTCTTAAAGGACACAGCACAACAGCTAGAAATCAGTGATTTGGACCATTTCATAGTATCACTTCGCCCTATCTCACATTCAGAATAAAATCTCTACGTGTTACTATGTCAAAAGTTATCTGATTCTAACAGCGGCCACAGCAAGAGTAGAAAGGTGCTCAGACTCACAGAGGGAAGCATTTTAAAGTATCTTATTCCAGAAATTCAAATATTTCACCAAAAGTACTTTGTTGCTTTAGACTGAGTGCCTGTTTCTCAGGTACTTGCCAACAGCAACACACAAATCCCAAAAGAGGCAAACTGATATCTCAGCTAGACTTGCTTCAGCTCTCCCATAGTAACCTTTGAAAGGTAATTACAAGTCTCAAGCTTAGCCCATACAAATGACTTAAACAGGAAGAACAGCAAAGAAGTTACTCTGTAAAATTAAACAACAATAACACAACTAGAACCTAAGTTTAATGGAAAACTTGAGATGAAAACCACATAGCTTCTAAACATAAAAAAACGAAAAACAAAGGAAAGGAGGTTTGGGGCTTAAAGAAAAGAAACTACGGCTTCACCAATAAACTGTTGCTCCATGGTTCAGGCTACAGTAACATTTTTTTGACATTATCTTTTCAGCAATTGATCCATTAATAACTCTTAATCACCCGAGCCAGCAGAAGAACTGCACAATACATTTTAAAATTAGTCAAAGGGAAAACTACACAGGCAACAGTGGCCCAGTTCTTCTAAACCTTTGAGAAGAAATCATTCTTTTAACATAAATAATTGGCTTGATCTGCAACAGGAAAAAATGCTCACAATACTTTAACAGACTCACAGCAAAAGGGCTTCTTGTGATGATCCTGAGTCTCATTTTTGCTTTAGAGTTCAATTGTCCTCATTTACTGCCTGAAGAATACTGTCTTTCAATTAATTAGGTGTTTATATCATGAGACGTGGTGCAGGAATACAGTAGATTAGGTGTTCTGCTATGCTTCAAAGGCACACGTCCACACATTGCTTCACAGCCAGGCCAAAGGCTGCTTCCTGCTAACCTCCTTTCCCCATCTGCCCTAAAGGAGAACCAGCCCTGAGTGCTGTCAGGCAACCCTCTGCAGATGGCTAGCGTCCTTATCTACAAACCAACATGAAATAAAAGTTTCCTGCAAAGGTTACGGTTCTAAAGGTTATTTAAATTCTCTGCATTTCCCAGTAGTAGCCACTATTTATTTTTTAAAAAAAATCCAATTATATAAATTTCTTTAATCAATGTTAAAAGTGCTTACATAGTGCTAAATAATGGTATTGTGAAAACAATTTTTCATTCTTACATTACTTTCTAATTCTTACATTCTTCTTTCTCCTTTTGTCTGTCTCTACTTATACGCCTGCCCTTGTTTCTTTTGCTCAACAGCAGACATAAAAGACCCAACTGAAGAACAGAAGACTGTTATAAGTTAATTTGATGTTGTCATTCATTTTTTAAAAATATTTCAGACCAGTTTCTATTTGAAAGGCATTTATTCAGCTATACGTTTAGTATTAATTGCTCTGCAAAGTGGATACTGATTATAATATGTAACAAAAACACTAAGTGATTGGGAAATCTTTTGTATCAAATAGCTTCCTTGTAGGACTTCTGAATCTGTCTGTTTAAAACACAAAAACAGGAGGACAGAAGCAATTTAGAACAAGCAGATGAGCTGTCTTGCACAGACATTTGGATGCTATGTACAGTTTGCGTCTGCTGTTTGCTAGGGCTTCTTCAGTGCAGTCCTACCTCTCTGCGTCAACTCTTGCACAATTCTCATGTTCGTTAAACACCCCTTTGATTTTATCTGCTCACAAAATGCTGTAGAAAGGCCTTGCCCAGCTGGCCAACTTCCAGACTAGCCTAGAGAAACTAGGTTCACAGAAATAATCTTTTCTCAGCTTTGTGATAGATTTTTCAATAATCTCCTGTGAAACGTACATTACGCACACAGCTTCAGGCACTGCCCATTTACTAATTACAGAGGAGAAGATGGGTCAGAAGAGCCAAGTGACCTCTTTCAGACCACAGGAAAAGCCTTCCTGAGGACTAGGATGAGCATTCAGGAACGCCCAGTGCCCCAGACCCGCGCGGGGGTTGATGGAGTAACGCCGACTCTGCTGCAGAACACCAAAGCTGGGAGAGAAACACGATTTCTGTGTAGAGGAGTGCTCTGTTTCCTGAAAGAACAGAGATTAACAGTCTCCTACAGTACAAAGGCTTTCTACAACTTTTTTTTAGTGCTCAAGTCATGGATAAAAGGAAGTAAAGCACTTCACAAGCAACCTGCTGCTCCCCACCGCACCGCGGGCCCGGCTGCCTCCCAAGGTCGTTCCAACGAAGCAGTTTCCTTTTAGCAATTCCCGTAACTGGGAACACTGCCCATCTTCTATCCATTGATTAAAGTTCATAGCGCAACCGCCTGTTGCTAAACAAACAGAAGCACTTCATAAATCTAAGATGGTCTGACGAGAAACATATAAAAAAGGCAAACACTTTTATGCCATAAAATGAACAAGATGTGGTGATTTCAGTAGGCAGGGAGCTGGAAATCTGATTCTTACAGCACGCAGTGTCAAGGCTGTGGTACAGCAAGGATGTGACCCAAGGTAAAAGTTTCTCAGTGTCCTCTCTGCTTTACCAGACAATTTATTAACAGCAACTAGCCACAAGCAGAGCCACAGACACGTCTTCTATCCCACGTTGATCTGGTGCCTAATTCATGCCTAGAAAGTACTCGTTTCCTCTCTTGGGATAATGGGTAGCAAGATACCGCTCATCAGAGACAGGGTAGACAAATGGAGACAGTTAGCCTTGAGCACTCAGAAAGTCTGCCAGAGGTGAATATTAGACTAATAATATTGGATCAGATGGTCTGAAGTAAAGAGACTTTCTGAAGACATTTCTGGGAAGAAAGGATCATTAAAAAACGCCAGCTGTGGTTGAAGATTGGGGAGGAACAAAAATAAATTATTTACGTTGTGTCAACAATGTAATTGCATGTTCTTGAATTCAATAAAAATGAGTTAAAAAAATACAGGTCAAGAAAGATGGTGAGTGGGAGAAAAAAGATCTGTAATTACGCTCCCTCAAGGAGATAAAATGAAAGAAAAAAAAGCCACCTTTCACACGTATGCTTATGACTCCTAGACTGTCTTTGAGGACAATCTTCAAAAACTTTTACCACTCACAACTATCAAACCAACCAATTAGTTTAGTGACTCTTATTTCCTTGAATAACTAAAGTCTCCATCTCAAGATCCTTTGCTGGTTTAAGTAAAGCTGCTGTTTGCTACTCCTTTAGCTCTCTAAGTTGCCACTGGATTATTAGAACATCAGCCACTTAAAAAAAATTGTCATATATATATATAGATAAACTCAAATTTTTGTTATTAGATGCAAGCTCAATACAATATTATATTTGAAAATGGCTCCCTCAGGCATCACTTACCCTATCAAGAATATTATTGCTGTGAGATTCTCCGTACTATGCAGTCAACAAGTAGAATCTCACTACTATTTACACACTATTTTGCAAATGGAAATACTGGATATTTTCATACTGTTAATGATTACTCCAGCTTTTATATGGAAAACTGCTTCCAAAAGACCACTTTATGGCCATGACCTCAAGGTTAGGAGCTACTTCTGTAAAACTGGAAAAACTGGAAACAAGTGGATTTAGCACTTGAGGAAGGGCCTGGATAGGGATGAAACAGACTCTGAAATGCATCCATATCAGAGCACAGCACAAGGTGGCCCATAATATTGCTGAGCAGGAGATATTTCTGAAGGGGAGAAGATACTGCCTTCTCCATGTCAGCTCATCACTAGTGATCACACATCACTGCCAGGCTATTGTCACTTTATGTAGACAGGAAGATTGATTTTTGACATGGACATGAGGCCAGCAGGATCAATGAATGACTTTATTTAGCAGAGGTCTGTCTCATAACAAGCTCTCATTAGTTAGCAGCTATATCCATTTCCCATAGCTGCAAACATCCTCTCAGGATCTGAATAACACAATGAAACAGCAATAAGCATCTTTCAAAGGAAATTGGAGTGAAATTTTTCTCAACTCTAACAAAATACATCTTTAATCATACGATTTTGGCACTGCAAGTTCCTTAATGCTAACAAAGAATCCTAAATTTGTGTGTGCTAAAAATGCCTGTAGCATCCTACCATAGAAGATATTCTCTCAATGATAAAAGGATTCTACATTCAATCAAGTTTGTATAGACCAAAAAAACCAAGCTTGTATAGACTTAAAATAAGTACCAAAACTTTAGAAATATATTATGTCCATGTGTTCTGGACTTTTTTAACTTGCATTTTTATCCCCATCTCCCTTGATTTTATAATGAACTGAAATAAATGAAGAAATAAAATGAAGTAGAAGTCAAGAACATTTTGAGCACATGCATGCTTAGACTTTAAGAGCTTCATTTTTTAAGTTATGCATCAAATTATTTAGGAAAAATCTGAATTTTCTTTCAAATACTGCCTAGAGCAAAATGCTATTGCTAAGATTCTGCCTTGCACTAGATGGACTGAACAGATAATGCCAAGATCACTTATTTAGTGACTGCTGATCCTTAGCATTAGTTTCCAAGGGCTCCTATTAATGTACCAAGTTTTGGGGAGGCACAGCTTAAAGCAGCTTTTTGCTATGCTCATCTCCTCACATGACCATGTACCATGTTGAGAGCCTGCTTCTCTACAGAATTTAAATATGCTATTTCAATTAGTCCCACTGTCATATATATATATGTAGTCAGTCACTTGAGTCCCAGTTAGTATGGGACTCAATGCCACATTGTCACTACTCTGCAGTTCTCTAAGTTGGAAACATAGCTTCTCCTTAATTTGCCTTTTGTCCTTAGTCATTAGCTTCTGCTGCTGTTTGCTAAGCCACTGCATGCTGCTTCTGTGAAGCAGCTTTAAATGCCTTGGCAGGCAATAGATCTTGAGGAAGGTGTTGATAAGGCAACACAAAAACAGGTGGCAGCATTAATAACGTCATTGCAGGTTTTCTTCTAAAGAGGGCAAGGATCTTCACTGTAGCGAGGAACACTGACTGACAAGGAGAACTGCGAACTTGCCTCCTTGACCTTCCAGTGCTGCAGCCTGGACCAGCTGAGTGCCAAGAACTTGACATTTGTTTTCTGCACTGAGTCAGCTCAGCATGTTGAATATTTCTTCACCACACAGTCAGTATGCTCACCATAAGATGAATTCATGTTTTAATTATTTCTTCACAATTCTGGCATCACTGGTTTCAAGTATTTGCATGGCAACATATAACAAACCTTGGTGTACTCTTGGTTGAGGCCATTTCTGAGCTTGCTAGAAGTTTGAAGAATGCTTCCAGTTAGCACAAACAGAAGGCACTGTTTCTGCCTTCAGTAACATCCATTATTTACTGAGGTTTCCATTGATTTTTTAGGTACAAAAACTCCAGAGTACCTAAAGTGTACATCAAAGCTATTCTGGCAACAGACCAGCGAATGCCAACTGCCGGTGATGGTTCCACAGAGAGAATGATATACTCATATTTGACATTAAGCAAAGAGGTGTCATGGTATCTTTGCTGATGGATAGCGAGTTTCAATAATACTGCAGCACATTATTATCCTGCAGTCATTGTAAAGCTTACTTATATAACTAACTTTTACATGAAGTAATTCATGCTCAAATGATCAAAGTTCATGTTTTATGGCTTAAATAAAAATGCATCTGCAGCCACGTAGGATACTACATGGAGCTGGGGTAGGAAACCAGGACATCCTGAGCCTCAGTTACAAAAGTTCATACATCACTCAGAGATATAGATACAGAAGATGTTGCTATGTCTAAGAAAATCAACTGCCATTTTGCCTGGGGCATGAGATGAGACTTCAAGCTGGCTTGAGACTGTATTCTTTTTTTTAAGCAGGAGACTAACTCAAACCTTATACTAAGCAGAGAAAATAATCACAACAAAGACCATCCTGACCTTTTGTGCCACTGATGTTGTCAGTGGACCTGCAGAGGAAGAGTATATCGATGCTTGTAGGACCTACATGAAAGTCACAGGGTCTAAAAGCATCACAGAAGAGCTTCACCAACAGTGTAGTCAGGCCACCTCATTTAGGAGGCCTGTGGCTTACCTAGTTAACAGGTAACTCCATAGGATGATTCAAAGCACATAAAATAGACTTCTTTTCTGAATCACTCTCTCAGATATCTGGGTTTAGGTGCTTAAAATTAAGCAACATGAACAGCTCAGACACTTTAGTGTTTTTATGGGTGTGATTGCCTAACATATGCAGATTCAGTCAAGTGTCATCTTAAACAGCGTAGTCCCTGTATTCGCATCTAAGTGTATACTGAAACACGCAGAAAAGTTTAAGTTAAATCTTCCAAAGGTGTGAAATCAATGTAACTAATAAATCAATATAAAATCTTGCCTGGATGCTGTGGAGTGTTTGTAGATCATTAAAGCTGGATTCTGGAATGTTTTTGAGATATTTGCCAGATCCAAGCAATAGGTTAATTATATACTGAGCATTTTCTCAACCACTATAGAACTTCAGGGTAATTAAATAAGAGCTTTTAGTTGCTGTTGAGCTGACATTCACCTACAGTCCCACAGCTGACCTGTATACTATATTCAGCGCTGGTAGCTGTTGTTAGTAAGTTAACAATAAATTGGAGAGAGTTCAGAGAAAAATAACCAAAGTAGGTTTGGGGGGATGGACCAATAAGGAAGACGAAGAGTGATACAGAACTTGACTAAAAGGGGCTAGGTGTAGCAAAATGAATGTGATAACAGTCACAGATATTCAAATACTATAATTAAATAATATGTATGAAAAGTAATAAATTAGGCTTATATGAAACCAGACAACTTGAGGAATCTGAATGTAATTAAGGAGCACTAATGAAAGCAGAATATCATACGAGGTGCTTTCACAATCACATTTTGAAGGTAGTGGAAGCCCCATTGCCTGGAAAATTTAGAATTAGACAACGTATATTTTAAAGAATACCAGGAGAAAGGGGGCAATTAAACATTCCCATATGCATTTGAATTTTTAGTTCTCTTTTTTTCCTGTTGTATGATTTGTTTGGAGATATTCAAGGCCCACCTGGATGCAACCCTGTTTAACACACTCATGCTGAGTGGGGAGGTCGGACTAGATGATCTCCAGAGGTCCCTTCCAGCCTTACTGATTCTATGATTCTACGATAACCATTTATAATAACATAACATAACATAACAGCATCCCCAGAACAGTTTAATGACAATTAATAGTCTCCCCCTTTTTCAATTAAACATTCTTTAAACATGCTACTTGAAGCGTCTTTTTCTTCATTTGGCTACCAGACTAGATTACAATTGCAGCTGACCTCTGTGAAAATAAAATTAGAAGAAATGTGTTTACAGGACAGCCAATTTAAACTCTATGTCCCTTGCTCTGAACAAGGAGGGCAAGCTACTGCATTTCCCCCAGTCTTCAAGAATGTTTTGGAAAATATTCAGCATTTGGAAAAGAGAACTTCGCCTTTGTGTTTCTCGTGGAACAGGGAACCAGAGTTCTTGTTATTGAAATATGAATATTGAAAAAAAGAAAATACACTCTTCAAAATTAATTAATTGTTCATCTTATGATAGATCAGTTGCTCCATTAAAAAGAATTCTCTGCTGCCACAAAATTAATAAGACTCACAGTGTCTAGAAAAAGACTTTCACCTATGTTACAAGATTACCTACAGCAGATGATTCATAAGAAAGAAAATTAAGACACTACACTCTTCCATGTCTTTGCAGCTAGCAAGAAGAACAAGAAATACCAGCTTCTGAAAGTGCTATAGAAGCCTGATTAAAATTATTCATGATATAATAAGCTGTAACTACAGATTTGATGGCAGTTGTAATTACCCACCATTTTTCCAGGCAGGATGAATGCTGTAGTCTGAAGCCCTCCTCATTTTCCTTGCCCTTACATCACCTTTTTGGGCCATAAAACTTTGGTGAAAGACAAGATTCTAGACAAGATTTATTCACAGTTCATCAAAGTCCTATTTATGGGATAACCAATTTTAAGATGGCCCCATGTCAAGTTTCGGCATGATAAAGTATTCATGGCTACGTCTCTAACCTAGATCTGTATAAGATCTGTATATACATTGCAATTCCATGACAAACATTTTTCTCTCATACAAAAACAAGCTTTATTGATTTTTCCCACTTCTTGCATTCTCATAGTAAATGTCTTTTATATATAAATTACCATTATTGTTTTATCTAAAGGGGAAATAAATAAGATTCCCCATGCAGATCTATTCACTAGTATCTACTGCATCACCTACTATTCCCTTTCAGACTGGCAATAAAAAATACGTAAGTCTCATTGCCTCATGGATTAATGCAACATTGAAAAGAATAAAAAATCCAGCTAAACTGCAGCCTCAAAGATAGGCAAAAGAAGCAATTCTGTAACCAACCCAAAGAGCTAGAAATTATCGACAGAGAACTCTTAGCTGAATAATGTTTAGAAACTTATAAAACACCTACTTTTTAAATCAAGTAGCCCAAGCAAATGCACTGTTTCCCTGTTTAATCAGCAGGATATAAAATAAAAACAGAAACACACACAAAAGAAACAAACAGCAATGGCAGCACTGTGTGAGAAAAGCCGGAGTTCTGCAAGATCTTACGTGTGACAACGTACATTGTATAAAACACTGTCAATTAACGTAAGGGATGAGAAGCAACTTTCAGGGAAATGGAATTCTGCTCTTCTAGCTCTCAAATGTGGTATTTTAACAGGAAGAAGTCATCTTCTGCTGAGAGGACTGGTCTCATACTAATAAAATATAATTTTTAAACTCCTTAAAATCCTAAAAGCAAGATGGCATGAAATATTTTGAAGAGCTCAGCACAGCCACTCATAGTTGATTCACTCAGAGATGATCAGAGGCATATATTACTATCTTATGGTTTTAAACTATGTTTTTACTCAGTTTTATTTTACATATAATTGAAAACACAACTGAAGCCATATAAAATTCAGGAAGTGTAAAGGGCTGTATTGATACAAATAGGTCCCATTCCTGATCTTGTTTTGTGTTACCTTATATCGATAAAATTAAGACCTCTTGCAATTTCCTTAAAAATCCAGATACTCAGTAGTTATTTGAGCACATGGCTTCCACTGTCCTCCACAGCTAAGAGACAGCCACTGCAATACCATGCAACTTTAACTTTCCCTCCCAGTTGGAACATGAGGCTTAAACCACAGAGGACTATCCTTCCCTGTGTCAAAACAAATACTAGGTTTACCTAACCATCATGATTTTCCCAGACTTGTCTAATCACTATGATTTTCCACTAGGACAATATATTAAATGTTTTTAAAGAAAAAGCATCACCACTGATGAAGGATCCCAAGCCAAATTTTTTTCTTAATAAAAGTTGTACAAAACTCACCTGCTGTAAACATAACAGCCCATATTATTGATTTCTTTGTCCAATTTGTACCGTCGAAAGTCCTCCCAAGCATCTTTAATGGCTGTAATGGCCATTATAACACAAATTGGGATCACAGAAACTTCTGGTTGGAAAGCATTAACCACTGGCACAAAATTCAGCAGTGCAATGGCCACAAAATAAATATTGGCAAAACGGTGAAACTGTTCAGAGATATTTTTAGGGAGGAAAGTCAAGAGGGTGTATTTTGTAGTTTTAATTTCATTGCAATCATAGTGTCTGTTTGGATTTTCCTTCCACTTCTTTCTTCCAAAGGGCAAATTAGAAATGATCACTCGTTTGCTTTCATTTTTATTCTTTCTTTTCTTTACTTTTCCTCTCCTCTCCATCTCTTCATTTTGGATTTCAGTGTCAGAAGAGGCACATTGGCAGCACGTTCTTCTGAAAAAAAGTTTTGTCCACATCTTCACAGAGAAGCAGCCTCGAACACTCTTCCATGACATCTTGCTCTCCTATCAGAATGTTGCTTCAAATTTAATAACAACAAGGTGAGAACAGTTCACTAATCCAGATGAACTTCAAAGCAGGGAGGAGAAGAGGCAGGCTGTCCGGAGTCCAGGACCGCCTCGCTCGACTACAGCCTCCACCTGCCTGAAGACAGGTAGTATCCCGTTTGGCCTCGTGCCGCGTCCTAGAGCCTGCTGGGAAGCACGTCACAGCTACAAAAGCATCCTGAAAGGGTTGTTATTCCTGTTAGGATATGCCTGGAGGCCCCATCCTGGCGTTTCCCTGGCTCGGCGTACCTGCCCAGGTCTTGGTTTTAATGTAGAACTGGGACGAACCGAAGAACGCGTGCAGGTTTCACCGTTCACTTGAAGCTTTTCTGCCTTGCTTGGCGTGGGAGCTGTCAGGAAGTTCAAAGGTAATGGGCAGAGCACTGCGCCTCCGAAGTCAACAACAGGTTGCTATAAACCTCCGCAGAGCCAGCACTTCTCCCTTCACCTCCTTTATCTACTGCTGGTTGTCACATGCCCTTCACGCAGAGTGTTCAAAATAACAAACAGACCAAAAAAAAAAAAAAAAAAAAAAAAAAAAAACCTCATACAACCCAAGCAAGCCTATGGGTTAGTAGCAGCAAGGATTATACACACGCATAGTCCTCCAGCCCTGGACATCCGAAGCATCCCTCTCTCACCCAGTAATTTCTTCCCACTGCACATTTCCTTTTCCTCATTGGCTCTCATGCTTCTGCACGTAAATACGCAGCATGTAGGACAGTTAACTTCCAAGAGAACTACCCGAATGCATATGAAACATAGTAATTTTTCCTCTATAGACCTGGGCTTAAAAAGGAATGAGAAAGAGAACAGACACCAGTATTTTAGTTCCTTCCAAAGCAAAATCCCGATTATGTTATGTAGTGACAAGCTAACTAGTGTTAGGTCAAGTTATTACTTGGACAAGAAACTCTGATGAAATCTAAATGTTGCAACAAGAATTACATATGGAAATATTTCTTCCTTCTGAGTCAGTACTGAGCAAACATCGCAGCTTCCAGCACATGGGTGTTGTACCATCTTCAAAGTGAAACTGTGATGTATTGATCACTTGTACTTACTGGAAATCCTACTGAATTTTTTTCAGTTCCTGGTTATGCTTCACCTTGAATATAGTTCAATATTAGTTTTTGTATTAATAGTTTTAGTGGAAAAATTTCGTAAAACATGGTTCAAACTTAACAGCCCAGACGTCTGTTCCACACTTGGCTACATTTCAGGTGCTCTGCGTCACTTTTCCTCCAGATCCTTCAGCTACTTGGACAAGATGTTTTGTGCGCTGGCAAACCGGTTTAGAAACTTGGAATGAGAAGCTGTATATAAGCACACGCTGCTACAGCCTGAGACAAAACTTGAGTGATATTAGGATGACTAAGTGAGTGACATAAATGAAACAAACACTCTGAAGGCAAAAAACTACCCCTCTTTATAAGAGTTTTCCTAAACTTACTGAGAAGCAGCAAGGGAATTATTGTGAAATCAGATGAGCAATTTCCACCATATCAAACACAAGAAAAAAATCATCAGTTTAGTCTACTTACTTGTCATATACCCTGGTTTTGGTGGAGTTTATAGTCTTATCAAATTGATATTTTCTGTAGTCTTCAATAGCATCTTTCACTGTGATGGCAAGCAGCACCGCAATCAAAGGCAGCATAGTAATCTCCCGGTGGAAAACTTCCACTTGTGGGAACCAGTTTAGAACCACCAAGAAGAGGAAATAAAGATTAGCCAGTCTGAAAGGGCATAAAAGAAATTAAATGTAGTCAGAATTTAAAACATGTCTTTTTCTTGATGAACATCCCCCATTTAGTCTCACAGGAACATTGATCTTTCCACATCTCTACCTCCTCTTCCTTTCCCAGATGGGATTAGTTACTTTACAGTAAGCCTGAGAGATACGTTTTCATTATTTTATAGCTGCCTTAAGTTCTCCATACAAATATCCATTACAAATACATTTATCAGCTTCTTTAATGATCCCCCACTCCCTCAGTCCTTAAAATAAGCACAAAATCAAGCAAAATTCTCAAAAACCACATCAGTGTACCAGAATGGGTACAAAAAACACATGCTCAGAATTATAAAATTGTCCCCAGCAGGAATCTATGAAGGCCTTCATGAGTTTACCAAGTGTACAGAAAAAAGGATGAAGAAATTATAGAAGTATAAATCTAATATACTAAACAAATTTCAAAGCTGGAGATGGATAGACAGCTTTCATTTATCTTTACCCTAATGCTGTTTCCCTAGGCATTTATTGACATGATTCATTATGCTCAGATACCTCATCTCACAACAGGCCTTGGAAAGAGACCCGACCTAGCACTATCCATCTTTTATATACAATTCTGTATACATATGTATGTATACTGTTTATAAGATGGTGAACAAAGTCAATTACCCCCCCTAAAAACATACTAAAATTATCTGTAAGCTTCTGAAATCTACAAAATTGCATGGGTGTCTCAACACATATAAAGAAAATGTCTCACGTTCTTAAATATTAGAAGTTTATTCAACTCAGAAACAGGAATTCTTAAATAAATTATTCAAAATTTTTACATAGAAGACTGCTCCAGCACTCAGAGAAGTTGGCCTCAAGATCAAAAGAGCAAATTATACACAACAGTGCTTAGCACACTATTTATTTACTTTAACCCTCCATTTCAGTGTGAATCATCTAATATTTGAGTATAGATAAACAACCAACGAAGTTTTAGTAATACAGTAACCACAAAAGCAGCCCTTCTCCATCACCCTCAAATACCGTTCTTCAGAGAGAGTTCTTAAATAACATGTATCATTGAATGAGTTTTTACCTGTGAAACTGCTCAAAGAGATTTTGGGGCAAAAAAGTGAGCCAGGTGTATTTTGTCGTCTGTATCCTATTTCCAGAATAAAATCTAGCAGCTTGGTCCCAGTCTTTCTGCTGCCTCCCGTTGTTGGGAAACACAATCCTCCATTTGTTTAAGATGAATTTCAGCCTGTCTTTGACAGAAAACAGTAGTGGTGTCGATTCTGAGAGCGCCTGGGAGGGATGTGGAGCTCCCAGACGCTGCCAGCGATACAAAGCCGAGTCCACAGACAAAGCCATTTTCAGCAGGGATGTCAGGCTGAAAGAAAAATGCACGACAAGAACTGAAAACCAATTCCACGCTGGTAGAAAATTCACTTTGTACCTTGCCAGGTTAGGTTTAAAGCAGCAAACAATACTGCTGTTCAGTACATTACAGGTTCAGTCTTTAAGCTCAGCACTTTCTACAGAATAGCATAAAATAAGAGGTACAACAAAATCTTCAATATGGAAAAATCTATTTCTGTCTCTGTGGGGGAAAAAAAATTCTCCCTGTTCTCTGTGTTGTAACTGCAAACTAATGTAGATAAAAACCAATTTATAACAGATGTGAACAATGGTTTTTATCATTTTTCTCAGTCATAAACTGCCACCAAATCTATTCAGGCATTTTTCTTCAAATGTCTCTTTCTTACAATACTTTTTCTATTCACAATTATTTACAAAGAGACTGGCTCAGGTGTTGAATCTTAATGGTTCAGATAATAAAGAACTGCAACATCAGCTTAATCTCATTTACATTCACATAACAGTTTTTCAAAGTCTCCATAGAAATGTGATTTAAATGAAAAATGTCAGCTAGCAGTAAAACAATGGCTGTTTTATTGCTTGGAGAGATAAAGGAATTCAATCTACTAATACTAATCCTATTATCATAGGACACTTGTCTTCTGAGTTGTTCACACATTTGCAACTGCAATTGCAATCCCAAATCCACAACGCTGAGGCTCCGAAGTGCAGGTGTATATACTGCTGTGCTGAATCTAAACGTGCTAAAATCTCAGCTCCCCAGCAGGACTGGTGGTCAGGTATGGGGTCTGGAAGCTCCCATATACAGGTGAGGCAGTATAAAGTGAAAAACAAAACAGCAAACAAGGGCTCTGGCTTTGCGTAACTTCGAAGTTCAACTAAATCAAATACCTGAACCAAACGAGCTTACCTAGACTGTGGGAAATATGGAGAAAGAAATTTCATTTAAGCTTGGACTATGGTCACTTAGATTAACTCACTTAAGAACTGGTTTAAGCTTCATTTAAAATCATGTTTGAAGCAGACTAAAATATCCACACATTTGTACAAGTCTAAATAAACACAGCTGAAACACATTAAAACTTTAAATTGGCTTATACATTTATTACAGGTGGGTCCTTTGTTTCTCTCTGCTTTTCAGCCTTTCCTTTAATGTATGCAATTTGTGATTTTCTTTAGAAAAAAAATCATAATCAGATTAAGAAGATGGGTGTTATTAGGTCATAGGAGGGGAAGATTATGCTGTCCTGAATTTCATGACACATCTGAAGTATGTCGTTTCATCAGCAAACTGCAAAGCATGTTTATGCACTATCACTTACTAACTGCTCAAAAACTGCTGTTTGGAGTTCAGGTTGCTAAGCAGTGCCTGGTGACCCTCTACGATGGTAAGAGCGACTAATTTACACCTCTCAAAAACCTGGAGATGCTATCTAGGTTAATACAAACCTAAAATCCCAAGGCCTAGGGAATCCAGACTGCCATGTTACCCTGAGCGGTTACTACCCTGATAGAGACTTCAGTGCTACAAACTGATAGAAAAATGAAAGGAAAGAGAAAAAATGAGAACAAGCAAGCAAAAAGAGCTTTTAACAGAACCTGCAGTTACTTGTATTGTGCTCCACAGACTGGAATTTCTGTGTTTATTCCCTCCTTTCAGATAACTTCACTGTGTTTTCAATAGCTATGGAAAAACTAGCTTTATCGCAAGGTAAAGCAGCTGCCACTGACATAAAGGCTGAGGGAGAACGGTGGGAGGAAGGTGTGACGACTCAAACCCCAAGCACCTGGATCTCCTTTGCTGCGCTGCTCTTGGCCACTCGTGAGAATCTTGCACCGGTGGGAGGAGGAAGATTGTCCCAGTCCCAGACAAAGCCTGGGCTACAACCCCAGTGTACCAGGACAAGACACCAATAAGCAGCTGTCTCTTAACAGCGTGTAATGGCATTTTGTGAATTTTGCTCTATGCATGTGAAGAGCTAGGAGGAAAAAGGTGCACAGGCAACAAAGAAAAGCATGGAGTGCTGGCTGGGACTTCAGGAAAGGCCAAATATTGGGAGGGAGGCAACGGTCTATTGCTTCAGGTCAGGTAATTGAAAAAAAAATGCATTAGTTCTGTGCTCTGACAAAAATTACCTGGGTGACCACATGCCTTTGATATTTAGATTTCATTCATCTTTATCTTTCCATTCTTTTCATTTTTAAGAGAGGGATAATAGCATTTTTTTTTTTTTTTTGTCTTGAAGTTCTGCTGTAAAAATACGTTAAGGCTGGGGGACACGATGACCGAGGGTTGAGGAACGAGCAGGCCTAGTGCTGAACAATGGCAGAACTATGGTTGATCCTTGAGTACCCAGGATCAAAAATATATCAGGGAATAAGCTGTGTTTATAAAAGTGGGTTTGTTTTGTTTTTTTAAAGAGGACTTTGATCTTGGGAACCTTTTGTTCATAAGACACCAGATTTAAACTATTAACGTGACTGAGCACACAAAGTAGAGCAAACTTTGTAACAGTCTTCCTCATGTCTGGATTTTAGAGCACTTGGTGCTTGTTTACAACAGAAAGGCAAGATGAATCATTTGAAGGCGATACGTTAAGAGACACATGTGCATACAGCCGAAAGCTGTAAATGTCTTTGTTCAGAAATGAAGAAACTTGTTGTTTAATCTGTAGATAGGACCTCATGTAATCCATACTGACTACTCTGCCCATGCCCAGATAAATGAGTGCTTTGACTGAAGTCAAAGTGATGTCCAGTCTTAGCTACCTTAAAGCTAGGACTTTCTTACGTTATACATTTTAATCTGTAGTCTTGAAATATTTTACAATGAAGATACAATGATTAAATCCCTAGTAGTTACTACGAAGCATACTGATCGCTCAGTGGGAATGCTGTAGTGAAACGATGCATCTTGTGGTTGCTATTTAAAGGCTAGACACATCTGCCCTCTGTTCGGAGTAATAAGCTGTCCACTTGATTTCAGCTACATCATAAATTAATATCTGATCAGTGGATGGAAGAGTTGTGGTCTTTGGCGGTTCAAAGACTCACGGCACTACTCGTGTCTCTAACAACAAATATATATACTAAGTGCTGGATGTATGAGTCACATATAACCTTATAGCCTGTCAGAGCCCCAAATTATTTCTGTACCTGTGATACACCAAAACAGGATAAAATTGCTTTGAAATCACAAATAAAAAAAGAAGCAATAAATTCAGGCATTTTTCTATAAATAAAAGAAAAAAGATTAATTAAAACAGCTTTATCATAAAAAATAGCATGCCTTCCACAACTTCCATGAGAAACTCTTTCTACAGCTTCACAAATCATAGTTAGGGAAGTTGCTTGACATTCAAGATAGGGTCTTGTCCCCACCTCATCTTTAACTGTTCCTTAGTATATAAATCAATGAAAGAATGACCTAGTTCTATTCAGTTTGGAAATCAACCTTCTCTTCAGTGGTTTCTTTGCAAGGCAATGGTCAAAACTAGTGCTGCATCCATGAAGAGAGAGGTCGACTGGTGCCAACATACAATTAAATGTGTCAGAGGAAACATACAGACTTCATAATGTAAACCGTGCAAAAGCAAGCAACGGTTATACTGGGAAAAATTATGTAGCTGGATGCATAATGAAAGCAACAAGCTAATGGCTTTCCTGACACAGGAATTACAGTGAGGGCAGTGAAAAAACTAACAGAACCAAACATAATGCTTATTATTTCAGATCACTAAGGATAAAAAGGAGCCTGAACTTGTCAATGTTAGCAGATGACCAAACAGGAAAGAAGAAAGAACTCAGAGATGTGTTCTTCTGTAAAACCACAGTTTTCTTACTTCAGCCAACTGATAACAAGAATCTTCCAAGTGTGTTACAAGCACTTTGTTGTTTTATGCCAGTTACTTTCTGTGTGGTAGGAAATCCATAAAAAACCCTGCATTCTTCTGGTAATACATCTAAGGTCTCTGTCCCAGCCCTTTCTTGAAGAGTTTTATCCTTTCTCTGCAGTTCTGGAATATGTATCTGGCCCACCCATGTGATGTATGTCTATTCAGAGAGATATCACCGAAAATCCATTGAAGCATGGACTTTTCCAACATATATTTACTAAATTGACTGTTTTTCTTCCATCTGGCTAGTGAAGCTCAGTACCATAATGCATATCCAGAAAGAGAAGGATCAGGGTGATGCAGACATTTTGGATGCTATTATGTTTGACATTTGCCAGCTATTCTACTTCAGCATAAAGATTACAAGTATTAATTCCAGTGCTGGCACATGAGAGCGATTGCTGTTTCACCTAAGCTCTCCTTTGTTGGCCACTTCAGAAACACTTGTCTTTAATAGGGATTAATGAGTTCCAGTGGCCGGCTTTATTTCCAGCCAGGATTTTGCGACTTTCAGCCTGCGAGGTCAGAATCGGCAGAGAAGCACCCGCTATGGCTGCAGCACTTTGCGTTAACGCGCAGTTACCCTCTGGCTAACCAAGGCGTCACCCTCGTGAGCATCGCAGGCAAAGGCACGTGGCTGTGCTCCAGCTCAGCTCTGACTTTGAGAGAAGGGCACAAAAGGAACCTCTCCACGTCCTCAAACCCTAGTAAGTGGGAGGGAATCTGGAGAAATTATTCAAGTAACACATACCGAGGAATAGCCATTATGATTTACCTTCGGGGTAATGGTGTAAAGTGGACAGGTAAGCTCTTAATGCCTCATTGTCCAGTCTTTTCTGAAGTTGTAGTCAACGAATAGTACTACCCTCATTCCCTTGGAGTCCAATTCAACAGTTGGAAAAACCCTCAGTTACAAGACACTATTTTCCCTCTTTCTGTCCCTTCTGCTATTTATGCCTGTACCTATGGGTAGCTCTCACCCGATCAGACACGTATTTGTCACCAGTATCTCCCACAAGGTGTTGCAGGAGAATACCAGCAATCTAACCTAGGACAAGCCCCCTCCCTCCTTCAGGAGATGCCCCTTGAGGTTCCTACAACCATAGACATATACTCATTACATCAAGTTATAATGAATCATTAACTATATTATTCTTCCCTTTAAGAATGGCAGTCTTTCCTACTGTCCAAAGTTTTGTCACTTTTCTCTGACTTTCCACTGGGGATCTTATGATCTCAAGAGATATGCAAAAAACTGAAACATGTCTAGCCATCTCATTTCCTGAGCTTCTGCATTTGGAAAAAACAAGACAGAAAGTATCATATAAGTGATTCAGGTAGGATCTATTTATAACAAAGATAACTTAACTACACAGAAATGTGTCAACCAGACATCAAGTTACATTAGGATGTGAGCTGAGAATTGTGTAGCTGGTGTTAGCACAGGAGAGTAGACACAGTGGTCACACTATTTCACAAGCCTGCATCAAAATTCCTGAAACATGTAAAGTAATACCAAAGCTGTGAAAATCTTTTAAATTCTTAAAATTATGGAAAAATATATGTTCAAGAAAGTTTTCAAGATCCCTGATATTTGATGAAAGAGTGAAGCGAACAATAGACTATAAATTAAAATGGTATCATTCACACTGTCATCAGGAAGATGTTGAAAATCAGAATTTCTTTGCAACAAAAGGAGGACTGACATAGTACTCTTTCTACGGAGATTGGGGGTGCAATTTGTTAACATTTATCATCAGGCAAATCAAAGGGACAATGTCATTAAACAATTTTTTCCTTGTCATTTGCACACAGATTAAAATATCCAACTTTATTACTTTCAAAAGAGTGCTCTATGCTATTCTTGGAAAAGACAAAATTTTTTTGCCAAATGGTTTTGTAATGCTGCTCTAAAAAAGATACTATCTGTGAAATGCTATTGACTATTCTGTCACAAAAAAAGGAGATTTTACATATGGTATAAAAACAATAGTAATGTGCTTACTGCAATAAGCAGCTGTTAATTATACCTCATAAAGCCTAAGGCTACCATTCTTAAATCTACTGTTTTGGAAGGCTCATTTATTTTCTTATTGTATTTCATCAGTGAAGAGAACTGTCGCCACGGTTAAGATTAGCACTAGGAGTCTGCCCTGAACATCTGCAAAGCCAATGTGTGCTCAGGTTTGGCTTACACTGCAGTAAGCTTTCACTGTATCTATAATATAAAAGCATTCAAGGGAATTGAACATATTTCAAAGCTAGAGAGAAACAAAATAATTATCTATTCCTCTTGTCAGGAGGAACGAAGAGCTGGAAGGTGCATTAGTAGGCAAAGGTGGAAGAAATGCTGCTGAGCCCTGTTTGAGTGTGGTGCTCAACATATGTAATGGTTCAGTTTGTCGGAGATGAACTATTTATTATATTTTTATCTGTGTCAAGCCTTCTTAGGCAGACCAACGCTTATTTTTATATTATTTTACATATCTCGTACTATAACAGGAACATATGGGCATTATTTTACAAAAACATGAGCTTTCCTACTAAGAGACATCTCCTATACGAAGAAGGAACCAAAAGGGAGATGGCACTTAAAAATCCAGCATGTAGTTGGTAGAATTTGGCAAATGCATCCCCAGATGTTTCAGGTCTATCTTCTATTTGTAAATACTGCAACTGCAAACCAACAAAAATATGTGGGAAGTATTTCCCTTTAGTGGAAAAGGGATGCTCCAGCCTACTGATGGGTAAATGTTTTCCTCCCGCACCCTTTTGCTGAAAATGGAAAGAGCCCCTCTTGATTCTTCATAGACAGCCAATATAACTAGCAGCTGGCTGGTAATTGCTCAACCTCCTCCAACCACTGTGGAAAAAACTTCCTTTTATATGACAGAAACAGAGTGCATTAGAGATCAGTGCCAATGTTCTTACCTAGGAACAGAGATTAGTTGTGACACCTACTTTACATCCTTCTCTAAAAAGCCATCTCTTGCCTGAAGAGTCCATGTATTTAAAAAGGTATCACTGTCTTTAAGAGAAAACTCATCAGAAAGCCAGCAGTAAGAAAACAACTTTTTCTGCACAGGTTCTCCTCCAAGGGTGCCTCGCCCCTCTCAAGCAGCAGGCTCAGTGACAGGTCTCCTGGGGCTGCAGAGAGGAGTCCTGCCTTTGCTGTACCTGTGCAGGAAGCTTCTGCAGAAGCACACATCATGTGCTCCTCATTAACGGAGATGATAGGTTCACATTAAAAACAAACAAACACACACACAGCTCCTCCTCATAGGCAATACAAAGAAGCAACTTTCAGAGCTGTCACAGCAAGACAAAGTCTGTCCCTCATTTTCAAAAATTGTTTGGGCACTTCTGGAAAATTGACTTCCAGGCAACATTTCAGACAGGGTGGAGTTTATACCTAAAAAGACAGTACTGTGAAAAAATGCAGGTGCGACACTTACACAAAGACGTGGGTCTTATTAAGAACTATAGCTAAGAAAACGTCCCTCCAAGTTTTCACCTGATATTTTCACTTTTACATTGCCTGTAAGGCAAGGAGGCACACTAGCACAAGTCTTCTCAAATTTTAAATGCCATTATTTTAAAACCTTTCATTGCATTTCCTAATTGAAAGCAGCAGATTTTTTCCTATATCATCTATAGGGAAGATGTGGCATCCATTTAAAAGAGTCATTGTGAGGAAGGTTTAGTTGGGGAGGTAAACATCTTGAAATGAGCTGAGTATTACAGAAATCTCAGCCACAAAGTTCTTTATCTGTCTTGCAATTACCTGCTAGGGAGTTCTTCAATTTTTTGCAATTTTGTATAGAAATTTCTGCTCAGTTACATCAATTTAGAAAAAATATTTTATGTTTAAGGCTAATGAAAAATGGAAAGAGAATTGGGAAGAATGAGAAAAGCAATTACATTGATTAGATAGATACAGAACGCAGCCTAAAATTATGCTGTTACATTTTATATTACTGAAATGATGCTTGCGGTACAAACAAAGTCACTAAAAATGAAAAAAGAGTCCTAAAGAAGTGCTTCATTCGAAAAAAATGCTAGCCGCTGCAGACGGCTGTCATTCAACTAACAAGAGATATGGATTAACAATTATATAATGTTTTTGAGTCTGAGTTTAGGATAAACAGAAAAGAGCTTTTCATAAACCTAATGCGTCATTAGACTGTAGGGCCTAACTATTCTATTAGACTGACACATTTTTCATGTCTCAACTAGTTTCTCTTTCCTTGGGGAAGAAAATCAAAAATCTTGCAATAATAGGTTAATTATAAGACTTTTTCCTTAGGACAGACGAGATTTTATTGCATGGTGCAGAACTTCCCTTTAGCTTGAGCTGTGTGGAGGCACGTTAAGACAGCACAATCTTCTATAGGGCTGCGGCTGTGTTATTAAGACCGGTTTCAAAACAGATGTGCTCTCATCATGAGCTGACATACAGGTCATGAAGACAGGGATGATTATCAGGTGGTTGTTATTTGAGAAGGAAGTTGCTAACTTGAAAACAGTAATGCTGAATGTTCTGTTTAGCTTCATTCTGTGAATAAGGAGTTTGCTCTGGTCTCCCGTATCACACGCTCATCTAAATGAGGATTTAGATGGAAATTATCTGTCTAACTTTGCAATGAGGATCATTGCTGCAAGCATGCCCAGATACTATAGTGATCTACTCCTGCTACCCGTGGACTCATGCACTTTTCATGAGTGTTGGCCCTGATAGCTTCTGCACCATAATCACATTCCAGCGCTGAAACTATGTTTGGTCTCCTCCCACCTTCAACTGAGGAGATGCTAGGAAGAGATAGTGGACAGAGCTTTTACAAAGTCCTTAAACATAATGTCTCACTTGGAGGTATCAAATTGAAAGGGTAGCCAGAGCTACGGTTTTCATGACTTAGGACAAGACATTCCTTGTGCAAAGGACAAATGTGCCCTTAAAAATGTGAATGAGTCACCACAGACATCCATACCTCAGCTCAGGGAGGCAAGGCAAGGCATGTTACAGACCCCCTGTACTGGAAGCCCATTTAACTGGAAACTGCTTACTTGGTAAGCTGCAAATTTACACATCCAGCCTAGCATCCCTGCGCCTGCACAGGGGCTTTTCAAGCAGCTGCTGCTTGTTTTTCTGAATGCACCAACTGAGCAGCATCCATGTTGCCACTGATTTGGTGAATTCTCTCCCGGATTTTTATCCGGCTATTCAGAAATCTTCCGAGTTTACTGTTACAAAAAAGACTAATATGTGTTTCCTTTAAATATAAGTCTCTCTCTCTAGCTGCTTGAGTGGGCCTGCATACTAATTAATTAGAAGACTATGGTATCTCAAACTCTGGCAATGGCAGAATTTAGTTACATTTTAGCCCAGAAATGAGGGCACTGAAATTAGAGCAATTGTCTGAATAATAATTTTTTTGTTTGTTCCTGTTAATATTCAAAATCAAAGTGAAGTGGCCTTTAAAAGACAATCTCATATTTATAGTATGTATGATTATAAAGCACTTATGATCAAAATTATGTTGCAGATGTTCATGTGGGAACTCAGCAATGCTGTAAAAGTCCAAAAGAAAGCCGAAAAAATTGAAAATAAATTGGAAATTGACCAGAAGATCTTTTATATGTAAAAACCTTTTATACAACTATGTTTTTGTTGAAATGTGCTGATTCTAATTTCAGTTCTCCAAATCTGAATATCAAAGTGCCCTGAAGAGAATAGTTACTTATTTATATAAAACAGGAAGAAAAAACAGAGAGGCTAAAACAACTGCCAATTCAGTAGGGCACAGCTCCATGTCACTCAAAGATCAAGGGAAAGCTTAATCAGGATCTCATCACACTGTATTGTTGAAATAAAGTCCAGGAAACACCTGGGCTGGGGAACCCAGTGTGCACACAGGTTGTTCTGGTTCAGTCAAGAGCGATGCTCTTCAGGCCTCTCTGCAACAGTGACATGAAAATGCACGTAGTCTGGAGAGGTAATCCTGGCAGTAGTGCGCCACATAATCACTTGGGGGAGTCTGGAGAAATGAGAGAGGACCACATCAACCGAGAGCAAATACAGGAAACTAACCTTCCTGCTCAGCCACAGTTTCCTGATTCACCTTGAACAAGACTAGGAATTTTCCCTATAAGAAACTGAGCACAACAGGCATAACTCAGTACTTCTGAGATGCTGTTTGGAATCCTTAATTCTTCCTCCTCCTCCTTTTTTTTTTTTTTTTTTTTTTTTTTTTTTTTTTTAATACAGCGGTAAGATTCCCTTCAACTCTAATTTCATTTTTCCTCCTATCCTCTTTCATTGTCCCCGAGACTAAGGTAACTGAAATGAACATTTTTGCATTTAATTAAAAATAGATAGAATAGGATAATACAGCTGAATACATTTTATAAGACCCTCAGAAAGTATTTTACAAAAGTTAATGTATTTATGGGGTATTTCCCTTCAGCCCTGTGATAATAAAAAAGACCAAAATTTACAATATGTCAAGTCAAGGCTGGTTTTGCTAAAAAGCTGTCTAATCATCATATTCCATCTACATTTCATTTCCTCTGTGATCTTTCTCTTTGCTCCTCCTGCCTGGTCACTACGATAAACATCACTCTTGGGAAATGCCACCTTGTCCCAAAGAAAATGAGTCACTTCTGACAGGCAGCCAGCTTGGATGGCAGTGCTGGGAAGAAAATGAGGGAGGAAAGAGGAAAGGAGTGAACACTGCTGCACTCACATTGTTTGTGCATTTTTGCGGGTGCCTCAAATTAGTTATGCTCTTCTGGCTCTTCTTTAAGGTAAGAAATCCAGAAGCAATGGCTCCCAGGGCATTACACAGTGGTGAAGGGAGGGTATCTTTCCACTGTGACTCAAGCCAGACCTTTTGCAAGGGAACGGTGATTAAGCATTAATCTTGGGAAGTTTGACATCTTATTCCCTCAGCAAAATATGTATGCAAGACAAAAAAAGAAAGTGAACACAGTCGCTTCAGAGACAGAATCTATTTACAGAGCATCAAACGTACTGTGGTGAGGTAGCACAAGCGGAGATTTGAAAGCACCTACAAAATCTCTCTGGAGCATAGACATAGGTGACAAACTCTCTCTCCTGGTCTGAGTTCAGGTTCTACATTTCCAGCAAGATTTGACATCAGACCTGTTCTAGAGGAATAAGCAGTAAACTTCTTCTTCAAATTCTTATTTCTGTTCTGAAAACTTGTAGGGAACCTTTTCTTTTCTTTTTCTTTTTTTCTTTTTTTTAAAAAAAATGCATACACATTGGCTTGATTTTTTTTTTTTTTTTTTTTTTTTTTTTACCACTTTGCACATTGCACAAATGCAAAATCATTCTGGTAATGAGCAACCAGTTGACTGATTCCAAAAAAATGAGAAGCAGAACCGGCTATACATGATGTAAGAACAGCCAGTGTAAAGAGTGTAACTGAAAGGAATTTAAGAAATTGAATTCAAAAGCTGAGCTTTACTCCTAAAAAATCCTCCTTGCTACTGGTTGCAACATCTGAGACCATGCTACCATAGTCTGTGTGGTTTACCTGACCAATAAAGATGAGGAAATTTTAACTCTGTTGGACATTGGTTGATTCTGAACTGCTCAAAATGAACTAGTGAACAAAATTAACTAATGAAAAAAGAAAGTCCCCTCATCTGCTCCTCTTTTTCTTTTCTTTTTTTTCTTTTTTCTTTCTTTTTTTTTCTTTTTTTTTTTTTTTTTTTTCAGAATGAAGTGATGGTCGTGGTGGGCAAGAAGTAACATTAACCATTTCTGCATCTTTAAAGCAGAATAAAAGGCACCAGGCTGTGAAAACCGCCTGAAGAAACACCTTCAGTTACAAAAAATACATTTTCATTGTTTTGTTTTTAAAATAGGCAAAGACATGCTCTAGAACCTAAATTCTAACACATGGAAAATTGTTTTGTTCACCTATCCTGAGAGCTATTTGTTAGTGGTGCATAATGACTAGCATAAATGATAGTTTATACTATCACAAACACTGGAGCAAAATTCAGACTGACAAATTCATACAATTTTTAAAGCAGAATATGAAACATACAGCCACTCCGACAACTGGTATCCATGTTGGTTTTTTTTCAAACAAAAAGTAGCAAATATGTTTCTCCTTGCCTTTAAAGCATGACTGTTGCCAATTTCTGATGCAAATTGAGGCTGCTTATTCAATGTACTCTATTCATTTCATTACAAGCCAAAGCAGACAGCATTGAAAATCAAGCATAATGTAAGGTGTTAGTAAGTATAAGTGCTGTTCAAGTCTGCTCGATAAATGACTTCAGCGCTAGGATGACTTTTTACATGCAACGGTTCCCACTGAATTTGCATGAGATTGTGAATCTGTTTTAGAATCAAAGGTTAAAAAGCTCTTATCACCCTCTTCTTGGTCATACCCCTGGCACAGAGAGACTTGCAATAAACTCTTCCTATTAAAGTTTGAAGGGTTACAATTGGTTCCATGGAGTGTGTGACAAAAGCTTCTCTACCACTGAACCCAAAGATTGTGTTTTCATCAGTCAACTTGTGTTTCACTACAATGATTTCAAGCTGACTTCATCGCTTTTAAAAACACCTAAAATGTGTATCTTCATGAAGAAGGTGATTACAACCTGCTGTTACACATGGTGCTTGACTTAGTCAAGTTATTCAGTTATTTGATAAGTTACTTTAAGCTGTAATCCTGAAGTGGATCACAGAAACTGTAGTTGTTTAACAGCTCTGTTTTGAACAGGCAATACTATCAGCCCACATAAGCAGCAGGTCTAAATTCTCGGAATTTTGCTAATTTATGGGTTATCTTATGTAGGTCCCAGATGACCTTCTGCTGAAGCCAAGAGCATACTTTTTCTCTAAATTCAGAGGCAGATTCAAACCCTTAAATTGTGTTCCTTCTTTTCTATTTAAAAAATATCCTCTCCAACTTCAGCATCACAGCTGCTGATCCTCCTGTCCCTTCTTATTATATCAAGATATAGAAAGGTTATAAAGGTCATAGACTGCTAGGAGTCACACTTCCTGGAATAAAGGTACAACATTCACATGGCTGTTTGTGATAACCTTAACTGGCACCATCACTTTAGTGGGTGAAGGTTGTAAGGCACCACCATCATTGCAGTCTATAGATACTTTAATACTGGCATAAAACAAAAGCTGCTGCAGAGCAATTTTATCGTTTTCCTTGGCAGTTACAAGACAAACCTTTCTGGTAAAACATCTATTTGTTAAGTTAGTATACTGTCTTTTCATTCATCAGTGCATTGTGGTGCCTTAAGAGATGGCATGTGACAATAGCACATGAAATCCATAAAAGAAATTATTTTCAGGAGTCAGCTCCTCTTGGCCAAAAAGCATAGGTGAAGTTATTCAATCTTGCTATCACGCAATAGTCTGCATGGTCTACAATGTACCTGTGCTATACTACCCTATAGCACCTTTCCATTAGAAAGAGAAAAGTATGCTGTTTTTAAAAGTAAGTATCAGAGTTTGAAATTTCAAAGTTGTTTGGACCATGAGATTACATAGCCTTATCTCCTACTAACACTGATCAACACTTATCTAGTTATCCTTATATTGAGCCAAATAAAGTGGAGGTTTCTACTAATATGTATTTTTCTTAATTTTGTAAAATACATTTGTATATCATCTATGAGACACACCACTTTATAGATTTCTGCAATAATCCAAAAAGAACAAAACCAGTTTGAAGGCCATTGAATAGAAGGCTTCTCCTCTTGCTGCCAACAACTGAAGAGCATTGCCACGTGGTGATGGCAGCTCTTGATATCAGCGGTGCAACATGATACAATTCTCTTAAAACTCTCACGGCTTGTGCTGTACAATACTGGTTACCCAAAGAATTAAAGCACAGACACTAACCTAACAAAACAAGATGCGTTTTAGTGATTTCTCAGTGGAGAAATATCACAAGGTTCTCACACAACCCCATTTAATCACTCTGGTCTTTGTCACAGGACTCTGCAGATCTGGTTCCTTAATTCTCTGGACCTTGGGGGTCAGTACGCCTTGGCTCCATTTAGACCTCATTGACTAGATTTACTTCTAATGGAAACCACAATGTACATCCAAGTCTACTTGCCCCGACCTAGCAACTGGGAAGTGCTTTTGGATATTCCTGTTCGAACGACGCCTCTGGGACCCTGTTACTGGATTACAACTATGAGTTTACAACTGTGCAGTTAACCAGTGGCAGCTTTAACCAAACAGGTAGAGGCTTCAAATGTTAACTAGTGCCATACACAATGGATTCTGGCTCTGATCAGTATAACAGCAGGATAAGAAATACATTACCGCTTATTTTAAAGCCCTCTGTCTTTTTTGCAATCATTAACTGGGTAGCTGTTGTAAAGATTTGGAGATGCAAACAAACCACCTATTTTGCAAACAGGAAAATGGCTCTTACATGGTACCAGAGCAAGCACAAAAAATCAGGAACAACCATCTCAGCCTTCACTCCATCCCCAATAACATTTTACCACACAAAGATTCAAAGCACTGATGTGTGTTAATATAGAATTCTACTGGATTAATCCACATCAGCTGGTTAATTTATCATAAATCATAGGGCTAGGCAAATTCAGGGCTGTGTTTCTAAAAGTATGTTATTTTAAAGGTGAGTAGCATGCAGTGAACATGGTCTCAGGGCTTTATTTCATATATTTGTTTCTTTCAGTGTTCACAGGTTTTAGCTTTGCAAGCCACTCCCCCCCCCCCCTTTTTTTTTAAGGATTAACACATTACTTTGCACCAATTATGCAGGTGACAGTGTTTAATTAGATCAGTGCCATTTATTAGAAACAAATCAGAGTGTTTCAGTGCAAATAGATTTTTATGTTTCTTTTATTGCCCCTTAGGGAAAAATTCTACGGATTTTAATGGAAAAAAATCACTTTCTACTGACTTAGGTTTTGAACTCAAAATTATTAAAATCTTCCCTTTTTTCATAGTGGAACAAGAAGGGGCCCTTGCAGAACTATATAAACTAAAAGAAAAACATTTTCTGAGCTATATGGTGTCAAGAAACAGAAAAAAAAACACTTTTTCTTTTATTACAGCATGTAAGCGTAGAGATAGAATTAGGAATATTGCAGTCTTTTATAAATTTATTACTTGCTCACAGACTAGACTTAATTCATTCACTATGTGGCACAGCAAAGGCCAACAGAAGCACAGGCATAAAGGGTACAGATGACTGACACAGCGCATGGAAGACCAGCAGAAGAAATACCTAAGAAAAAGCTCACAAATATCTCCACCAAAAATCTTCTGCCTGGACCAGGCAGTTAGGTGTACACACTGCGAAGACAACTCTGTAAGTACCACTGTATTTATTTTACAGCCTCCCCACCAGCCTGCTCTGTGAGAGCCCTTCCGTGCACCCACGGATAGTTCTCCTGGAGGCAGTTGCGTTTATGATCTGTTTGCTGCTGCTGCTGCCAGCGGCCGAGCAATCCTTCACTCGGAGGAAAAGGGAACCAAGGGAAGAAAAACGACTCTCACTGAACGCCCTCGTAAATTCACACGGAGAAATAACTGCACGGCACTGCCCCAAACCTCTAGTTTTATCGATGACAGGACAGCAGTGTTTCCACCCAATAAATCTCTTTAGCTTCACCTGCTGGTCAAAATGGAAGATGCACCATTTTGGCCAGTTCTGCTAGCCTCATTATTCTAGTTTTTGCAAAATATGAAACCCTGTACCCTGGGTTGGTGCTTGCTGGCAGAAACACCCTCTCCAAGGGCAGACTATTGCTGCGGGAAGCTTAGCGCCAGCACTTCCCTCCTTGCCCCAGTACACCTCCAGTACACCTCCAGCAGGCCGGAGGAAGGCGGTAGGTAGCACAAGCAGTGGAAAAAAAAAAAAAAGAAAAAAGAAAAAGAAAAGAAAAAAAAGAAACCATCTAGACATAACATGAAACCTCAGTGAAACCTGCACTAGAGTGTAGGTTCTCCACAAGAGTGTTGGAGCACCGGACCAGGCCTCGGACCTCAATACTGTGCTATCGACTGACTGGGCGGCGTAAGGTGAACCCTTCCCTGGATGGATCACTTCCCTGATCAATAGCATGATGATACTATTTACGATCTCTTAAAAGTACTTTGAGCCTAGCAACACAAAAGCAACGACGTGCTCTAATTATTGCACAAACCGCAGAAGACCAGACTGGCAGTTATTCACACACAGTCCAACCGACTTCAGGGCAACTGTTTCATCACTTTCAGTCATTTAAAAAGAAATAAATCACTTAGGAGCTCCACCACAATCCTAACTGCAGAGCTGGAAGAGTCACTGAAAACCACTCAGCAGGCTGGACCTCAGGCCTATGGGAGGCTGCAGGTGGCTGCTGCGTGCGTGTTTTGCAGACACGAAACGACTGGCACAAATTGCTCTGTGTGTCGGTAACCACTGAGAGACCTGAAGGCACTGTCTTTTGCAGCTGGTCTCAGGAGAAAGAGGGTGTACCACAGTACGACAGAGTTGAACCACTTCATGAGACAAGTGCTCATGATTTGAGAACAGATTTCAGATTATGCTGAATACGACAAAGTGGCTTTTCAAAAATAGGTGTAAGATGCAGCAGCGATTCCACACCTCTCCCAACCTGGTGCCTTCCAGGGCTCCCATTATTTGCCATCGTCAAAGCGATGTCAGTAGCGCCGTTGGGCCAAACTGCTTCGCAAAGGGGCCAGAAACGGCCAGCAGAGGTAGGACTCCTCTTAGCAAGCATAGGAGTGAATGAAGACAGCAACACAGCTCGGCTTTGTGAGATTGTGCTGTAAGCAACACATTTCCATGCACCCTGCATGCAAAATGAGGCACGTGCCATTCAGAAGGTGTGCCAGTCTCTTTGTCACTCCCATTTCCCAACAAAAACATTTGAATCATCTAATTTCAAATTGAGAGATGCTGAAACCCTATAACTTGCATGAAAACAAGCAGCCAGACTCCTGCAGCAGCATCCCCTCTGGATGCAGGACGGCTGTGCAAGCACTGCCACATCACCACCAGCAGCCAGCACGGCTAGCAAGCCCGGAGAGCGACTCCTCCTCCAGATAAGGCTTTTGATGCTTCAGTGCTCAAGCACTTGTTTGCTCAAGCTACTTGTTTGTTTTTGCACAAGTCTGCAAAGTATAGAGGCTATGAAGGTATTATCCAGGTTACTGAAACGTGGCGTTATTCACAGGAACATTACAGATTCATTTCTTACTACAGATCTTTAAGTAGGAGACTCATTATGGTGTTGTTTTCAAAAGCCAAAGAGCAAGTTTACAACTCTAGCCTTTGCTCTTCTTTCTTTTCCTTGTCACTGTGTAATGCATTCTCCTAAACTGAGAGACTTTCTTTCTCCTTTTAGAGGAGGCTGCAAGAGAGAGGAAGAAAACAGCATCTAAACACACAGAGTTTAAATTTAATTTTAGGCAAGAACAATGCTAGCATAACTAGGCTCTTTAATGCACAGCTTAGCATTTTTAATCACTTCCATTTATACGTCTTACGTGAGGAATAATAAAGTAATTTATTTACTAAAAGGTAACAAGCCTAAAAAAGTGCGAAACTCGCAAACATACTCAAGTATCTCGTTAATTACAGCTATGTATAGGAGAACATATATAATTTCATCCTTCATCACATGCACCTGTACTGGCCACTTCAGAGCTTTGTCTGCTAAGTGTTGGGAGCATCGCTCATTGGGGCAGCTTTCTAATCGCCCTGGAAATGGGATTCACACCTTATGTGGATATGCAGCCACCAGGCTGAAAAAATCACCTACAATACTGAAGGCACTGATACCGATCTACCAAGCCTCCTCACACAGATGACTGATCCTAACTTCTGTACTACTTTCTCATTTCTGATCAGATGCTATGGCTCAACATTATGTTCAGATTTTGGAAGTAGGCAACCTTCTGCAGGGGGTCTTCAGCTCTTGAATAATCTGCTCTTACTGTTTCAAGTCAGTTTAACCATAGACAAATGGAGCCCTGCACATTTCACATAGGAAGAAAATGATTAAAAAAAAAGAAAATAGAAAAAACAATTATTGCCAAAATAAAAAAAAAGTAAGCATACGACAAAAGAAGTTTGATAAAATGGGTATTTCTAGATAAATTGGAGGTGCATATTTTATAAGTACTCTTAGCAGAAATATATCATCGAGGAAAGAGTAGCAGGGTGAGAGATGCCCCAAAAATATGGATTTGCAATTTATGATTGGGACACCAACCATACATTACCAGGTCACCTCATTTGTCACTGAAACACAATTGCCTGTAGAGCGGGAGGTAGTTACCAATTAACAGCAGACAGCGGTATTATAGCAACAGCTTTGAGCAAGGGATTTCAGGAAGCCATAAGGGGAATTTTAGGTAGGCAGAATGTAATTACCCATTTGGAACATAGCCAGATACAACTCTCTACACTCCACCTTTGACGTCAATCTAAATAACACTGCATCCCCATGACTTGCGATGGCAGTACTGCTAGGCAGATCACAGATTAAAAGCAGTAGCTACCTGATGAGCTATTTGCTGGATGGTTATAGCAAACCCTGCTGTCTGTGAAGAAAAAAAGACAGAAAATAAAGCCAAAAAAGTAACAGGCAGCATGATGAACTCTCTCTGTTACTTTGAAGTCAAGGGCAAAACCTTTTTCACACATTAGAGATCTAAAAAGTTATTTGGCATATCAACCCCTTGGAAGCAGCTGCAGACATCTGGCTTCCTTTCAAACTTCCCACCCAGACAGCTCCTTTATTTATACAGCCCCTGGGGAACCTCACGCATTTCTGACAGCTCCAGCAGACTGGCAGGGTACTTTCCCCTCTCTGTTCTTATCAGCCTGTATCTGTGCTTTGGCTCACAGTAGCTTTCTGTTTCCAGACATGCTGCTGAAGCTGGAAACAAGTGCCAACTGAATCAGATCTTCTCAACAAGACACTCTCAAAGCTACAATCTCTGCATTTAACAAGCCATCTAAAATCCTCTGGGCACACATTCACATTCTGTTTTCCTGCTACTACCAGATTTTCCACATTCTGCTATTCATTTCAGGAGACAAGCATATTATCCAAGTTAGCAACTCTGATTGGAAAGAAGCCCTTAGAGTCCATCCAGATCACTTCACCTAGTTAGTGCTAAACTTTCTATACTTTAGGATGCTCTTTTCATCCAGTTTGTTCAAAAACCATTTTGAAAAGAATGACATAGCAGACTGCAGCAAATAAAACCCTCCTCAGGGTCCTGATCTCTTTTTCTTACTGACATATTAGACTGAACGTAAGAGATTGCTGCTGGTTTCTCAGCACCTTATCTTTTAGCAATGTTAAGAAGTTGAAGAGTAGTAGTAAAATACTGAGATTCACAAGGAGAAACATATGAAACGTTGGAGGGATTTGTCTTGCAAGATCCTAGAGATCTCAATCAAGATGAGGATAAAATTGAATTCATTTATAATATACAAGATTCATGGATTCTCCTTCTTCATTTTCGTGGTTCAGGGGATGAACCAGTTCCGAATTGAAGTTCTTACTTCAAGAAATTCAGAGACATGCAAATCTGACAGGATAGCAATTTTTGTCTATGACTGTAATAGATCTAGAGAGATACAGCAAAAATACCTGAATTCAGATGCTGACCTTCCTTTAGCTAAGAGGAGAGGTGAGAGTCCTCAGACTCAAATCAGATTCAAAGGTTGATTTGAGAAAATGAATCTAAGATAATACAAGGAGCCTATCTCCTCCAGTTCTGTAAGCTGTCTAGGGAAACGAGCCTACTAACTCAACATTTTAAATTAAATACTTACATTCAGGAACTGTAAATATCCACCAAGATTAGGAAAGCACAAGGAAACAGCACCATCCACTATTGCTGTAGCACTACAAATGCCCAGACATGACACTGATGAACACATTTATAAATTTCCTCAGTTTCATCTTGATCCCTCTACTTCCAAGAAGCAAGCCCGTCACACACAATACCCCCCATGTGAAATACAGCTGATCGGGGTGGGGTGGGGGGACATACATAAAAGCTCCATTCTTAAAAGCTCTGCTACTAGAGCCACTTAAAATTGGACAGGCAATAGGAAAAGGATAGGAAAAAAAAATAGCACTTTTCTGTCTCTGCTTTGTAGAATCCCTGCTCCAGATAGGCATAGATTATAGGACAATTTTTTTCACAGTCAGACTGTGACATGACTATGGCTTATTATGGGAAGGTTGCCCTTATTTTTAATTATCAGCGCAACACACATTTTAGGCCTGTCAACCTTGACAGAATGTCTTTAATTAGCTAGCACATCAGAAATAGGACACTCAAATTATTTCTAATACAAAGTAGCATAACTTATAGTAGAATTATTCAGCACAGTTTTTTGAATTAAAGGATTCAGTCAATCAGAATCTAATAGCCACAAAACTATGCTACTTTTTAGAAATGAGCTGCAACAATGACTTTAATGAAACTTCTTTGACAACATTTCCATGTTAGCTAGCTTAACTAAATTTTTTTAAAAAATTCCATTTTTAACCAATAGCTCAGGCAACAGACACAACCAATCTGAAATTTTCTACTCTGTTCAGAATATGATCAGAAACAGTTTGAAGTACACTGTAAGTCTGCCAAAACTGGTCAGTAAAATCAGACCGTGAAATTTTCACAAAGATATGGAGCCATATGAAAACACTGTGCGTGAGTTTTGAGGCTGAATCTTTTTCTACTGGAACACATTTCTGTGGTGCTATAATGAGCATTGGTAACCCTGGGCCTGATGAAAGAAGATTACAAGAGCTGCAGTCAGGGAAATACTGTCCGCTTTACCTTTGCTAAACAGTATAGTAAATATTGCAAAGAAAAGCCAAAGCTCTAAGGGGTATTTCATTGGGCATCGCTTGCCTTATGTGGGCGAGTTGTTCCTACAACACTGGTGGTAAGGCTAAAGAGTAAAAGAGAAGCTAACTTCCACGCTTCCAGTAAGTGCAAAATTTATACATTGAGGTTTTCAAGCTACTATTCGGTTGCCAGCAAACAACAACCAGAGTGACACTGAGGCATATCTGGATAAATTATTCAAACTGCAGCAGCACTATCAGCAGATATCATTTCCTGGCAGAAATCTTTTCCCCTGCTCCCTGGACAACTCCAACTAGTCAAGTAAAGACCAGATATCACCACCTCCATGTATTCCATACTTTGTCTCCTCACTGCCTATCATTTCACCCATTGATTTTTTTTTTTTTTTTTTTAAGTGAGTGCATGTTTAAAAATTGTGAAGGTAGAGTCAAGTTAGGGAGAGTAAAAAGTCATAATGTGAAAACGTAAATATGCTACACTGCTTACTTGGAAAGACTGCTGCCAGGTCAAGTCCCTCGCCACTGGGAGGGAAACAATAAATATGTAAAGTTTTACTGTGTGATTTTCTGTTTTAGTCCTGCCAGATGGGGTATATTATCAGGCTAAGTGGCAAGGAAGTAAAGCATTACAGAGCACCTTTTCATTTCCAGGTTTCTAAATGCAAAGCAACACAGTCTTCCAGCAGCCAAGATTTTAGATTAGCTTAGATTTTTCTGTGGACTTCTAAATAGAAGGAAGGAGTCACATAGAGCCAAGCAATGAGTTTAAACAAGCGCTTGCTAGTAGCACAGCGAGATGAACTTTACAATGGGTTTGTGGTTTGGGGGGTTGTTTTTGGTTTATATTGTCTGCATACATATCAAAAATCTTGGACAAAACACGGAGTAGGACTTTCCCCCTGAAGCCCTAGGGTGCATGGCCTGGACAGACAAGCTCTTCTTTAATACCCAGGGAATATGAATCTCTGTCATAAAACAGCAGCACTATTTGGCATAGTTGGCAGCCTCTGCTGTGGATAAGCTCCAGAGGTTACAAGTCAGCCTCAGAGCTGCAGAATCTTACAGGGCATCTACAGGCTTGTCCCCAGCTGCCCTACTGGCTGTGTTGAATCAGGTTTCAACAGAGCTTACAGCTAGATACTTCAAAAGACCAGAAACCTATAACTGAGGCCACATTTTCGAGCATTTTTGGCATTCTGTGGCTCTCATGGAGAAACTCTCAGACAGATTTTCAATACAGTCCAGAATGGAGTCTAAAGCAAGTTCCTGTCAATCTGCTACCTTCCCAAGGAAGAAAGTTTTTCTGGGAAAAAAAAAAAAAAAAAAAAAAAAAAAAAAAAAAAAAAAAAAAAAAAAGGTTGTCATCCCTTAGTTGCCATTATTCATCTGAGAGCAGGCCAAATATGCTTAGGCTACATGAATGTTAAAGGAAAAAGGGTAGGTTTCCAGAAATGTTTGTTAGCACTCTACAGAAAGCAGATGAGTTCTGGGGACTATTCACCGCTTGCTATTTTCTCCATTGAGTTTGGAAAATGGTATAGATATGAGAAACAAGCATACAAAATGGCAGCAGCAGCTTTCCTGATCTTTTCCTCTTTCCCCTGTCAAATCTGTGCTTTCTAGCAGTCTCTGCAGTTCTCAGGCCCTCCAAAGGCAAAAGCTGCCTCTGAACGACAAAGTGAACATATAAGCAGGCTAACTCCCGAGCTGCTGCTGCTTCATTTTTGGGGGTAGCTGTCAGCATATTCACCTGTGCTACTCTCAACACAGAACTTTTTTGCTGTAAAAATATTAACATAAGGCTTTGTAACAGGGACTTCATGCAAAAATCATATTGCATGTGCCTGCGTAAGCAGGAAGACAACAGTGAGGATGCCCATCCGGTTTTCGGACATGAAGATTTGTGGCTCAGTGAATTTCTGAGATATTATCATATATGGACACTCTGGTCATCCTTCTTGGAATAAATTTTCTTTTCTTCTATGAGTTATCTAGTATGACTGTCCTCAAGCTCCAAACTGTAAAATATCTTCCAAAACAATCACAGCTTTACAGGTACAGATAAAAAATGGCATTTTAAAATGCCAGCTTATACTACAGATTGAGCAGTTTAGTAAAAGGCTGCAAATAAGGAAGTTTCAGAGAGTTAGTTCTCGGGATTTGCTTAGAAAAAAAAAGAGATTTTATTTTTAAATTGGAAATTGAAATCTTTTCCCCATTCTCCTATATAAAAAGTGAAGCATTCTAAAATTCATTTCATTCTTAGTCCTCATTTATGTCCCCACTGCTAGATTTCCTGCAGCAGAAAGAGGCAGCAATAACTTGAGGGTCACTTCAGCAGCCAGTGAACTTGTCAACATAGGGAAATTTATCATTAGAGCTCAGCAGAATAACCTATTTTGGCATAATTATCACATAATCATTTTCCTGTGGATAGTATTCCACAAGAAAAAAATAGCATGTTTACAGTCAAGAATATTCTAGTTTTTATTTCAGCTAAAATCACCAAGTAAGGAACAAGCCAAAGTAAAGTTTACTTTAACGTTTCTTAAAGTGCTTGTCTATCTTTTCTACCTCTAGGTAAAGTGGGATTTTTGATGATCTCTTCCCCGCATGTTCTAATTGCAGTTACAAGCATCTTTCCTCAGTATTTTCACAAACCATACTCAATATTTCACATCTCGTCATCAGAGATTGGATTGTCTTTCCTATTTACCACTCCTGGCAAAGTACTCATGTATCTTGCCATTTTCACTGTCAAACCTCCTTTAGGCCACGAAATTTCAGTTCCCACAGTTTTGTTGCAGCAGTAAGAACAACGTAATCTCCAAGGTTACTGGGACCTAAGTAATTCAGGAATTTCAAGCACCTCATTGAATTGCACAGAGAAGATATGTTCCCTGCAGGAAGCAGCACTGTGAAAGTAGAAAGGCATTGTCCACATTAGCCGAAATTTCGGAGCGCTCTGCAGTGTCAGCTGCGTTCAGCAACGCAGGCTGGAGGCCACGAAAGCCTGGCTTCCTGCAGCGGGGCTGCAGACCTCGCGACTTGTGCAGATGGGAAAAGACTCTGCTAGCACCGTCCATGGGACTCAGAACTGCTCGTGAATGCTCAATCAGACCAGGTTTAGACACTCAGGATGCTAAACTCGTGCCTGTTGTCATAGGGCAGAATTTGCAATTAGATGCAAAAGCGACGGGAACCAGCTCCTTTCTATTCCAGTCGTACACAGGTCCCTGTGCAAGGGATCAATTGCTTGATCCTTTTTGCTGATGCATGTGGTAGGGGCAGGCTTACAGCTGGTTTTGACCTTTCCTATCACCATAAAATACTTCAAGGTGCAACCCAAAATCAAGAATTAATGTATATTCCTCCACTTGTAACAGAATGAGCCAGGTAAACCTCTGATCTCAGTTACCCAGGCAACTGCAAACAGCACAGCCTGTTCATGCTCGTTAGAAGGGGAGGAGGGAAAAAAAACAAAACCAAAAACAAACTCTGCGCACGTTCAAAGTCCAGCGATCTGCAGTGCTTCCAAGTAATTATGTTCATATGGTGCATATATGCTGTAAAAATAGCATCTTCATTTTCCACCAGCCAAATTAACCATGAAAACTGACCAGTTTAAGAATGTAATTATCATAGAGTAATCTGGCGAACTCCACAGGCATTGCTGCCTCCACCTGGGCAGCCTGGTCCCCTGGGATTTTGCTGGCCAGAGGCTTTTCACAAAAAAAGAGGACTGCTAGGAGCATGCAGTAGGCAGTGAGGGCAGCTGGGAAGGAAAAGAGACCATGGAAGGGGACTCTTCTGGGAGCTTCATTTTTGCAACTACGCTGCAAAAGCTTGGAAATTTTCATCTTTTTTCTGCATTGGTACATGGAAGGGATAGTCACCTCCACAGTGGTGTGTGGAGTGAGGGGGAGTGATGTTGTTAGAGCTGAAATGACTAGCTGAATGATCCAGACAGCCTAATAGGAGTTACATTTTAAGGAGAAGGAGTCTGCAAGTGTAAAATGGGACAGCTGTGGATGTAAGGTGTAGCCACACGAGGAAAGGAAAATGTCTATTTCCAGATAGAAAACATATTTGCTGTTCTGGACTCTAAGTCATTCAAGTTGGAGTAAGTCCCATATTCTGTCTTTCAGGAAGATGATACAAAGGCACTTCCCTCCCGTGTCAGCCCAGCTGCGCAGGGAGCAGTTCTGACAGATGCCAGCAGCGCTCACAAGAGCCGTTCCCTGCTGCTCCAGGCAGTACCACCTCCGCTGGCCACCTTGCCTTCAAAAGGGATTGAGGAGCACTGCACTGGTTACCCTGCTGTCTCCTTTCCTGCTAGCTGGTGTGGCAACCCTCTCTCAAGATTTTAGTGATAAGACTGAACATTTATCACAGCTTCCTCTTACTCTCAGCAGCAAGTCAGCAATCTCTAAGCTGCTCTAGCGTGCATAGCTACACGGCCCTTGGGCACGATTAGCCAGGCAGGGAGGACTGAGGTGCGCAGTGCCCACCCATCCCACGGCCGAGGCTCCAAAACGGGAAGGCACAGTGGAAAGCTGTGATGCCTTTATAAGCAGGCGAAGGCTTCCCAGGAGGAGGTCACACTGTGGTCGCTATGAGCACCCTCTAGGGGTGATGGAGAGCTAAGAATATTCTTAAGACACCGAAGGATACAAGTGAGAACTCCTCAGAACAGGTGGCATTTTCCATTTAAGCAGCACAGGTCAGTTATCACTCTTTTCTGTTATGTATAAATAAACATTGGACAGTGATTCTCAGAAGTAGCTAATCACTTTGCATATTTAATGCAAGATGAAGCAGTGCTGAGTTCAAGCAAAACCAAACCAAGATCTCACTTTTCTTCTACAGAAGTATTTGAGTAAAACAAGCAAAGCATGCTGGCAGAATCAGTAAAGAATGCCTAAATTGGGCCAAAATGGAACTACAATGAACAACCCTTAAATCTTTGGGGGTTTCTCAGGATCTTTAGAGCCTGGGCTCAGGCTATACCTTCAACATCCTCACTTATCCACCTCAACAGCACTTTAAACATACCTGTTCTTCTGCTCAAGGTCTAAAGATCTCCTTAGGCACTTCAAAAGAAAATCAGTTAGAACATTCCCCTCCCCCCTCACTTTTTCCAATATGCAGGTAAGACAGCAACAGACCTAGTGGGATCAGCTAGAAACAGGCCTGAATATAGAGGAAAAAAATATATACTTTGAATGTAAGTGAGCATGTGTAGCAGTTAAACTGCAATTCTTAATATTTGAAAACTAAAAACTTTGAACACTAGAGGTTAAGTGAGCTAAAAATCACAAAAATTAACAGTGCAGTTGTGAAGAAAGCTCTAAGCAGAGATTCAGAGCACCTAAGTTAGATCACTCTTCAGAAACTGGATGATCCTCTCTTTCCTTCCATGGGCTATTAGCCTCCATCACTAGCTATTATAAATTCCCTGCCAAATTTCAGTACTACTTATCTTTAACAAGAAAACTTCCCCCCTCCATGGTAATGTCAAGGAAGCAAATTCTGGGCTTCCAGTTTGCTATTATGGTTTGACAACCTCACATGCAAAATCTCAGCAAGTGAAAAAAGCCTCCACTATTGATTATGGTAGTGACCCGCTGCTGCTTTTAAGACTACTTCTACAACTTCAAGAAGTCGTCTAAGAAATGACTGGATACTAATAATTAAAAATAATTTCTCGAAATTTAGAGATAATCCATTTCAGTTCCTCCATCATAAAAAGAAGCAGTAAACATTAAGGCACAATAAGACCTATGCACATGAAGTCGTTCTTTGGATGATGCTTGAGAGACAGCATAATTTAAAGCTAGCAAAAATATTTTTGTATCACCCAAAGATAAGCGCAACTATTGATTTTTACCATTTGGATGGGGAAAAAAAATTACTCAAGGGATAGGGCAATCATAGGTCAATGTAAATAGCTCAAGAAAGCAAGGCTGGGCACACCAGACAGCAAAGGAGAGTAATAGCTACAGGAAACATTAACCAGGAAATGACCAGCTGTTTCCTCACTTCTTATCTATCCTCTAGAGTGACTGTTACAGAAGTTGACCACTTATCTTTGGTGAAGACTCTTTCTCAATAGGAGATTTATCAAGGTGGACATTTTTATGAGATATCTTCAGAAGCAAAAAAAGCTCTTTTTATTATTTTTCATAAATTGATGATAACTTGTCTGGATCTTTCAAAGTGTCTGACAGTGTGTTCTGATATAACACATATATTAGCTGCAAAACCTTTAATATAAGAGCTATCTGTTAGAGATTCATATCCACCCCTACAAAAACCCTTGCATTCATTTAGTGAATAGAACCTGTTATTTCTTATGTATTGTTCTCAGTTGTCAATTACTACTATATCCATATCTTTTTGTCTTGCCGTATGAGATGGGTGGGGAAAAATACCCTTTTGCATCAAAGAAAAAAATATAAATAGTTTTAAAAGGTCTTGTAGAGAGAACATTTTAGAAAACACCTCAGATGCTATTCTAATGCCTAAGCAAAGCAGAAGTTAAGCCATATATCTGCAGTTGAAAAGAATTGTTCACTCTGCAGGAAACTGAATAAAAGTTAATAAAACTACAAATAATAATCATCTGTTATCATCTGCCTATATGGATATTAACAGTTACAAATGAATGACTGTAATTGTTACTGTACACTGGCTAAAAATTGCACACAACTTATTTTTGTCCCCCCATTCCTAATGGCTTCTCAACCCTTTCCCATTTGACACTAATCCCCAAAGACTATACTTGTGCAGAACACCTCTAGATGACTGGGGTTTTTTTTCCTATTTTTTTTCCTAATACCTCAGAGACAACCCAGAGAAGAACAAAACTTCCACTCCTAGGAGAAGCTGATTTGTATTACTTTGGGTGAGCTAGATGCATCCTCTCTCCAGCCAATTTTGTTCACTTCTCAGGTGGTTTCCACTCTTCAACAAAATATCCTCAGGAACACAAAGGGTGAATTGCAGATGCTTTTCTGCAACATGCAAGGCTTTTACCATCTGGTGCACTGTTTCTGTGTTTAGATCAGACATGAATCAAGTCATTTGTTTATGCATTTACTTCTGCATTTACTTCAGGCAGCTCTGCTCATTCAAAAGACGAAATATTCCAACATAGAAAATATGCTTTCCAATTTCAAATTAAATGTAGAATTTCACTCAAAGTAAAGATACTTCAAAAATTGATTGTCAGGGTCACCTGAGAAATTATTTCATCAGCAGAAAAGTTTTATTGTATCAAGACCTTTGGTCGGTCCAATAACCATGTACCCCACCTCTATCACTATATATGGGATTATCCATTCTACCATAAAATTACTATTATGATACTTTTTATCAGTCTAGAAACACTAAAATGTAGCTATTCTGATGCCTGTACTTTTTCACAGTATAACAGACAAGCTGCATAATACATAGAAGCATTGAAATTGCTTCTTTATCAGACTATCTCTCTTCAAGTCCTGAATTCAGATGCTTTAGCCAAAGAAACCATAGAACAATCTTTACAAAATCTTTTCTTTACTTATTAAATCCATGAATTGATTTAAGGCTCCAGAAAGAGTCTCCCAAACTTTCCATTTATTCCAGTCTAGTCCTGACTCATTGGTTTATTCGACATAAGCAATTCATTTTGTTGAAGCCCCTGTTTAAAGGTTATGACAGTCTGCAGAGGACATGATACAACTTGTAATGTCATCACTGACAAGGTTACAACCTTAACTTGTTGACATCTTTTCAAATAGGCTCATTCTTGTTCAAATCTTGGCCTGAGTTTACTTCAAATGACACTTTTTCATTGTCAGTGACTGAGTCAGCCAGTAATTGCTGCCTAAAATAATATAAATTCTTAAAAATAAATGATGGGAGATAGTTATTTTTAACACATTTGACTTGTTTCCTGAAATATCATTGCAGTAAAATAGAAGAACAACTCATGCAAACTGCAAACCAGCTAGAAAGCTGGAGTGGATTTATACTAACGGAGCATCAACACTGCGTGAATTGCCCCAGGAGGCCATGCCATCTTCTGCATTCTCCTTCCTTTCCCACGGTGCCGTACCCAACTCTGCACAGGACCATAAAAACACTAGTTATGCAGGTCAGAAATCTGTCAATGTCTGTCCAAACAGCTCAAGACTTTGAATCACTTGGTGAGAGAGAGCCTGCCAGCTGCAGAGGATGGCACTTTTCTGGGGTAAGCCATCCCACTTCTTGTTTGCCATACAACTGGGATTTTTAAACAAGCCTTCAGAGGAGAAAGAGTCAAATGTATTAACAGTAAAATATTTTTTCTACAAAGCACAAATTTGCAGCTACAGACGCAGGTGCACCCCTAATAATTCTCCAGCGTAGCATGAGAATATGTTAGATAAGCTGAATTCCTATTTCACAAAGATCATGAATTCCAAGTCAAATCCAGCTTTACAGCTACATAACGTATGTTATGTTGGCCAATTATATAAATGGTATTTTCATTGTTGGTAGCCAGAGGCTTAGCACACTCCCACATTAGCATACAGGATAGGTCAGTGCTCCTGTGGAGAAATCACTGTCCTGTAGGCATTTGGCTGGCCAGTCAGCTATTTTATAGCAACCCTGACCCTTCAGAGAGGCTGCTAACCCCGAGGGTGAAAGAAGTGCAGCCTTACAGGAACTGAAGGAAACCAGAGACCATCAAAGCTGCTAGTGATGCTGAAGCTGACATTAGCTACAGCTCTGCATTTAGGCTGGGGAAGGCAGATTCCCTCGGGGGGAGACAGTGACACAGAAGGCACAAGTCTGGTCTTTGAAATGAAATGCTAAGCACGTTAACAAAGTTGCTGAGCAGAACTGATCGTTGGGAATAGAAAGCTTAAAAAGAGAGAGAGAGAGAGAGAGAGAGAGAGAGAGAGAGAGAGAGAGAGAGAGAGAGAGATGAAAGATCAAGAGGCAAAGGCAAGAATTGACTTGTTTGTTCTTCACACAGCCAATGACTTTAATGTTGTTTTTAATTCTGAGACCTCACTCCCAGATCACTTCTTTTCCTGAAATACTTCCAGGTCTATGGGAAGAAGCAGCACTATGTTTCTAACTAGAAGATTTTTATTAATACAACATGAAAAAGGGAGTAAGTTTATAAGAACTGGAGAAGAGTATGTTTTCTTTATCTTTTCTATTCTCAAGGTGATCTTAACATCAAGACATGTACTCTGCCCTTTTAGTTAATGATATCTTGTTCTCATGGATGCCTGCTGCCAGTAGTGTAAAAGTCAATCTAAAACTGATGTCTGCACTGGGTCATGTTTGGGAGACATTTTCTAGTTTTAATTCTGCCACAAGCTTGCATAACCTGCACCCTTTACAATACATCTTAATCTACCTACTTAGACTGCAAAAATCTTTGGGGCATGAGTCATTATTCTAAGCATATCGCTAGGGACTAACAACAAAAATTTTATTACAATCTTCCCTTAAAACTCTAGACTTAAAAATAAAGAATTTAACTAGTCATTGACTGGTGATCCTCTGTTCTAAAATTCTTATGACTTGTTACAAGATTTCTCTTTTTTGCTCTTCTTCCCTCTTCCACTTTTTATGGGATTTTTCATTTAGGACAACTCTCTTATGAAGAGGAGCATTTGTTTCTGGATTACGGTTCTCATTCACTACTTACTTAATTATGTAGCATGTGGTAGGGCAATTCTGCCAGGATTACAACTCTCCTTCAAAGCTAAATGGGATATTCTTTGACCTGATTATGAACCTGATTTAATCAGGTTACATATGCTTCAAAACGATTCACATGTCTCCTTTCTGTTTTGGAAGACCTCATCTACACTAATAAATCATACTGAATTAAGTATATCTTTTGGAAAATGCTTTACCAGATACAACCCACTAACTTGGATTCTTTCAAGCTAGTTTGACCCTTGCTTAATTAAGCTGTTAAAGTGTTAACCTGAGAGGCCTAGAAGTTCCAAGGCATGGCAAAGAAATGCATTACTGTGTCTTTATATTACCAGAAGAAATTTAGAAATAAAATTTTACTTCAGCTAACAAAGAATTAAATCTTCTTAGCTCTATACAGAACTTGTCTACTTTTATCCTGACCTCCCATTGCTGTGATCAACTTGTCCTCTGTGTATTCAGGGCCAGTGTGCTCCACTCAGAGAGGAAAATCTAGCAAATGAAAAGACAGAAACCAAGTACCATTCAATCAACGTAGAATTCAATTTTCTTTGAAAATCCTCACTTTCCCCTGACACTCTCACTCTCTCTGAAAATATATATATATATATATATATATAAATATATACACACATATATATATAAAAATAAATAAATATAAAAGCATCTTTTCAGGTTTTCAGGAGCCATGACAGAATTCTGATGTGCATTAAGGTGTCAACTAATCTTACGCATTCTTCATTTACAAACGAGCAAAACTGTAATATGACTGGGTCACGCATGCAAAACTCTGCTTGTGATATTACCACAGGTCAGTCTGTTTGTCAAAAGATATGTCCTGCTTTATGCAAGGAAGCGCCTCTGCATACAAGATGAAAATCTAGCAGTATCTGGACCCATAGGGTATAACTTTCTGCTTATGCTCTTTCCAGATGTCCAATATGCAGGTTTGCTGTTTCATTCACTGCACAGAAAAGCATTCTGAATCTCCTTAGTGCCAACTGCATCATAAAAAGTCTATTTTTCCACTAAGCAGTTATTGTCCATGATCCACCCCCATCATTTATCTTTAATATTCTGTTAATACAGTGTTATGCTGCAATATCCAGAGATCACAGAGTGTCTCTTTTCCTCAGTAGCCCGTTACTTGCTTTGGCAAGAGAATGCTCCATTTCTAGATCAAAGAACTGGGTATTCTCTCCATTAATCAATTATTTAATCAACAGAAGGATGGTATGCAAGGAAGGAGTTACAGGTGAAAAATCTGCACAATTGGCCCTAAAATATTTCTCTTCTTGTACATGCATGGCTCTGGCTTACAGCACTTGTTTTGACAGAGAGTGAAGCCCAATCCTGCATTAACAGACAATAAATCAAGGGCTAAACTCAACAGAATCAGACATATTTCATTTTGCACTCTTACATCTAGCTCATTCTTTCCTGACAGATCCAGAGAATGAGTTGACTGACCTACTTAAAACTGCCCAATTAGCTGAAAAAACGACACCATACTGATGAAAGTGAAAATCAGTGGTGCTCCAGGGGAGGGAGCTGCCAGGGACTCTAAGGCAGGTGACATTCCTACCTATGATAAGAGCAGACTTAAGTTGCTAATCCTGTTTCTCCTACTTCTTGCAGGTAGAGATATCTTAACATGATAGGTTAAAAGATTAGTAGTCAAGGAAGTATTATTTTCATATGGTTCAGACAGGTTGCACTCATCCTGAAGGAGAAAGGCCAAGGCTTCTTTCTGGCACTATTGTAAACTCCACAAACTGGAACACAAAATGCCAAAACAATAAAAGAAGCTTGTATCAATTCTTTTTTTTCATATTTTTCACTAATGAAATATTTACTTTGCCAGCAGTATATACCAATAAGTCCCAAGGCTTATTGTCAAATGGTGGTATCTATGTTATTAGGAAAACAAACACATTTACCTTTCATTTCCTGCTACTGTCTTTAGGAATGTATAGGTTTCACTTGAGGATGACACAGGAAAAACTTGTAAAAACATAAAAAACACTAGTAACATACTTTATCTAAAGACAATGGGCCAGATACATTTATGCTCATCTCCTTTGACAGATGCTCTATGAAAGCAGCAGAACAAAGTGGACTTAAAGAGCACATTAAAGCACAGTTTGTCTCATCATGTCAGCCAAGTAAGTCTTCCTATTTCCTTACTGCCCTTACCCCTTCAGTGGTCATCAAGATCTCCAGACCACTGAGGAAGTCACGTGTAATCTGCACAGGATTAAAGCTAACTTGTAACTAGCAGCTGGATCATGACATAGCAATTCATTCTGCTAATATAATCAGAGTGCATCGTCCTCTTGATGAAAAGGCCAGAGACTCTAAAGGAATATCTGCTATTTAGAACTTCAAAGAAAGCTAGAAATTTTACAGATTTGGCAAACCAAAAACCAAAAAAGCCCACCTTTAAAAAAACATCTGGTATAACCCCACCCTTCTGCTACTAGATCCTTCAACAGCCAAGAAGAATCACAGAGAGTTATTTCAATGTCACTCAATCATATCAAACAGCATGGCAGGATTTTCTTATTAACAGGGCACTAATGATGTAGCATTTATGTGTGTGATTAACTCTTATTATGGTGAAAGGTTGTACAATATCTCACGGTGATCCTGTTGCCAAATGACCAATTAAGACACAGGATTTGGAACGTCATTGCTTTTGACCAGCTGTAAAATACATCATGACTGGTGGGAAGCTAATTCCTCAGCTATGGATGTGTTGTTGGTCCCTCAAGGTCCTCTACAGTTTACATGCACGATGCTGTTTGGGTATTCTTTTTTATTCCATTCCCACTCTTATTTCTCTAATCAGTATCAACCTTTCTGTGCTGCTGCTGACCTCAGTTTTTGATTTGCCTCATTCACCCAGCCAAATTACTGCAGGAATGACAAACTCACTGTAAGACTGCTGTGCGCTCTGTTTTCTTTTTGTTTGTTTGTTTTGTTTTTCAAGCAAATAGTATCAGTCTGAGTGGAAGAGACTTTTCCTGATAAAGAGGTTGAAAAGAAGCGAGTTGGGGAATAAGTGTAATTCCTTCCAGATGATACAAAACTAGGAATTGGGCAATACAACTCATCTGCAGACACACGTCTGGGTGCCCTGCAGGTCCTTATACTCAGTGCCTGTAGGTGAACAAATAAGCATTTGCAGTCTATATACCAGATGTCAAGGGCTAATTAAGACTCCACAGGAGCAGTGTTTCAGGCTGCCTCGCAGCAGCAAGGCTTTGCATTTTGCCTACGCTATATTAGGAGGGAAAGAGGCTTGCGGTACGAGTGACACAGCTCCAGCATTCATTGCATCTTGCAGAAATGGTCCCTTCCTGAACTGCTGGAGTAGCTGTAAGGGAGGCACCAAGGATGACCCGCTGCATCTTGGAGTCCGTAAATACCTTGCATGAACAACCAGTATCTGAGAGGAACGTATGTTTTAACAAGCAGAGCAAGCAGCATTTTAGCGATCAAAATTGCTTTTTTGGTCTTCTTCCCTGTACATAATTAACTTGTCTCACATTTTTTCTACATTTTCCTACCTTTCCTCTGCCTTAAAACAATATACAGAACAACAAGAAAACTGAGGAAAACCAGTTCTTGCTTCAAGCACTTGTCTCCCAGAAGGGAGGTCTTCTGACAAAGGAGAGCAGTACAGAATGACGGTGAGCCATGTATCCTGGAACTTGAAATCTCAGCGTTGCTATGGCAGATTGTTTATTTGATCCTTAAATTCAAGATTCTGTAGTCACCTCAATCAGTACTTAACGGTAGGCCAAAGCAATATTTTAACAAGGCATGGGTATGCCACTCAAGATCTCTGAATAAAACCAAAGACTTTAATATTGCCAAATTTATTCCTTTAATATTCAGTAAATTATGAAATTCAGCAGAAGGGTGAATGTGTTATTTATGTAATGAACAGCTTTAATACCTGGAACCTATATGGCATGCAAATTTTTACAATACTTATAAATGCAATAAATTCTGCACAATTGCTGTATTAAATCACTAAATTCCATTTGCAGTCAAACTCTCCAGATGCTTTGGATCTCTTTATATCAAATAGCCTGCAGGTGTGCATATAAGCATTCACATTCCATACCAGATGTCAATGTCTAATTAAAATATATAATTTTAAAAGGGTATGCTGTTGATGCCATCAGCATTTTGACAATAACACTGGTTTTCCGTACAGCACATTGCCACACTACACTCTCAGTATGTTTAAAAAAAAAAAAAAAAAAAAAAAGAAGAAGTACAAGAAGAAATACAATTCAATTACTAATAAACTAAGTTCTACATGGAATAATGAAAGCATTAATATAGATCTAAAGATTGCCACTGCTTCCTCAAAGACCCTTTCTCATCATGAAAAATACAAGACTAAATAATGGCCATCCTCTTAAGTGCATGTGTGAGCTGGGTACTATCACGGACTCGGAGACACGAGACGAAGTGGCATCAGCCTAAACCTTCTGATTTTGACAAACCAGTCCTCTTTTTTTTTTAAATCAAAAATTCCAGTGCTCAAAATAGTGAAAATCCTGACATAAATCGTTCTTTGGAAGCTGCTTTAACACAATATCAATTAACTCAGGAGAGGACAATCGCTATTAATTTTTTATTTTCGGAACAAATAAAGATCAAGCATTGTGGCAAACCCCAGAAAATATACTAGCCTAGGAGGAGAGCTCTCCTCTCCATCCTTAATACAGAAAATATAGCCATTTCCCTCCCTTAGGCAATATTCCAGATTTCAGTCACAATTTCTGCTTTATAAAAGAGCTTGGAAAAATAAAGGTCTCTGAGCAAGCAATGAACATACAAATATATAGTAGCTTGCAGGACACACAAATTGGAATATTTTTAAAACTCTAGAAACACTCCTCTTTTTTCACCCTACAGAAGGAGCCTCTTGTCTCTACAAGCTACATGTTAATGAAAGTTGTATTTCAGAACAGGGGGAGGACTATGGCCTCAAGTGTCTATAGAGATATCAAACATTCCTGTCTTTACACCATAAATGACCGGCAAAGTCATGCTACACTGAGTGTAGGTGAAGCACTGAGGGTGCTGAACTAGAGCTATTCCATCAAACTGTGGAACCTGGGGTGGAGGGAGAGTGGTGGTGGGGGGGGGGGAAGATTCTACATTTTCTCTTTATTTTTGCAAGTCTTAAATCAGATATTTCTATTATTTTATTTTTAACTAGATACAGAGATCAGTTAAAACAACTAGATAAAGTAACAGAAACACTGAGAAATTTTTCAATTATTTTTAAATTAGAACAATTCAACTAACTTTATCTCAGAGCATACTTACTTCTGTTATGCTACCGAGACTCATACATTCATCTTCAGTGGGGGAGGACACGGCTACACATAAATGTGTCTTTTCTACCCGTACTATCAACTTTGTTTTAATCAACAGTACACTCCATCTGGCAAAGAGAAATTCTGTTACCATCTTAGAAGTTTGTCTTGAAGTACAGCATAGGAACTGAGTGTTTTGAAAACATCTCTAAGTAGTTCCAAAAAAAGAATATTAAAACTGCAACTAATGAAGAAAAAAGGAAGCATTGTAAAATTATAAAATATGTCCTTTAGGCAAAAGAAAACGACCCATTTACTTTTGTGATGTGGAGGCTGTTTATAAGTTGGCTCCAGTATAAAACTGAAATGAGACAGATTTGACACAAAAAGCAGTTTTGGTGTTAAGTTTTGTTTAGCAGCTGCTCCATTCTGCAATAAACACAATTATAGTATCAAGAGGAATGAATAGTGTTTGCACTATTAAGACTAAAAGCAATTAATCAAAAGGCAATATGGTGGCATAGAATGGATTCTGGCTACTTGCCACAATGAGGAAGAATGGAGTTCATCCAAACAATTATAATAATTGCACAGATTCTTTTCCACTGGAGTGGAACTTTCCATCCCCTATTTACATATCAAGCATTGGGTCAATGAGCATTTGAGAGGAGGTTCTCCCCCCTCCCGTCCCCTCCCCCCCCCCAAAAAAACCCCCACATCTCACAATTAAAAGGACAGACCTCACATCAGCCAAAAATGAATACAAGTATTTATTTATTCTTGTTTATAAGGATAACAATGCTTGGCACTGTATTTCTACAGCACAAACAAACAGTGACAAGTGGTATCAAAATATGCCACCATGATTTGACTGGCAGAAGGTCTAGACAGGCAAATCTAAAGAGTGGGCTACAGACTGCCTTTTTTTAAGAACTAATTTCTAGCTTATAAATTAGAACCATGGGTCATTAAGTTTTCTGTGCTAAACATAACGCTACCCAACTAGTCAACCCAAGCAATGAGCCATGAAGGACAAGCTGCATTATATATTTTGCTAATTTCAGTTTGGAAAACAGAAGCGAAACCATGTCGACTGGCAACAGCTTTGTTCTGTGTTGATCTGCAGTCATGTATCCGACTGTGACATTCAAGGTAATACTGCCTTAAAAGTTACTTGAAAAGGAATATCTCCACGTTTTCTGTGCAAAAAGCTTAAACTGTTTTACTTTGTCCTCATTTCATCATAGCCCTTATGTGCAATACTGAAGTACTGTGTACTGAATAAAGGGCTGTAAAACATTCTTGGAAACCAAGTATGTGATGATAAGAAATAGTTTGGAGCCTTATATGAAACGCCTCCTAACCTTGTGTCTCTCCCCTTCCATGTAATGTTCTATCTCTTATGCTTCCTATTATAACAGCCCTGAACCTCCTTTCCACATAACCTTTTGCTAAATCAAGCTTTTCTAGTAGCTTTTCAACAGTTCCTCTAGCACTCTTTTTTCCCCTTTAAATGCTGTCCTTACCTGGACATGACACCATCATTCCTGCCCTGCATTCCCTATACGCCCTGGGCACCTTTCTCAAAAATCTGAGCTATTCCCATTCCATACTATACTAAACCTCTTCCTCCGCTGAAGTAATAGTTAAAATATATTTTGTATTTTTTTAAACAAAACACCTGTATGCATCATCACTTTTCAGAGAAGGAATTTACTAAGATAGGATAATATGAGCAATATGACATGATTTTTCAGGGGTTAGGTTAACTACGTATTTTTAGTAAGCTTCAGGGTTTCCAAGACTTTTTTTCTTTTTTAGTGGTTTACATATTGTTTTACCCTTTTCTGACAACAATATGTTCATCCATGTTTAAGCTCTCTACAATAGTTTAACAAACTATCAATATTGGAAAATTATTATTCAATATTTTTAAAAGTTCTAACCAGACAGATTTTTTAAGTGAGGACATCTTGACACAGCATATAAATTACAGCCTTGTCTATTCTCTTCATCCTTCATCAAATTATGCTGAAAAAGACAACAGAAATTCTTAAAGCATTCACACATTGAAACTGTACCAGAGGGTGGTGAGAGAAATTGCTTGATGTGGTAAATCACTTGAACAGGGCAGTGAATAATGTTTTCTTTCAGATATGTTTTTATGTACAAGGTGTTCCAAAGTGACTTCCAAAGTAAAAAGTTAGACCAACAGAGCAGATATTATGAACTATAATGTGGAAGACACATTATACACTCATATAGGCTCCAGAAAGTTTTGAAAATTAAACACAGAAAACTAGCTAAAAACTTAGGAATGCTTTGACCTTGACGGAAAGTGAGGAAAAAATGGAAGAGAGCATTAGGTAAGAACTAGAACAGGACTTGCTAGATGAAGGCTCATCCAAACGTCAGGGTAGGAATGGAAGAGGAGCTGTTAGTTTCAGTACTTGCCTAATTACCCAGTTACGTTGACTGATATGCCAAACTCAAGTGAACCATCAGACTGGGAATAAATATCAGTGGAATTATAGTATTTGCCTTGCGGTAATGCCAAAAGGTTCATCAGTCATGGGATGTGATGGGACACCATGGAAAGACAGCTAACTCCATCCTGATCCCAGAGAAATGGATGAAGCATCACTAAAGGAAGGCTGTGGCTAACATACAGGTAGCTTATTCTACCTAGGAAATATTTAATATAAATAAATGAATAAAAACATATTTCCAATCAAAACTGAGCTCCCTCAGAATGCAGGAGGCCACAGAAAGTTGGGTTTTGCTCCTCGGACTTTTTTTCTCAGATTTTGCATAAGGAAAAAGACAGGGGTGGTGATACCGAAGCTGTAAGTTTGCTGACACATGCTAGTACACACACACACGCTTGCACTCTGCTTAACTTCACCTTGATCATTTCTCTCTTCTAGTCTAGAAACATGAAAACCAGAGCACACTTCCACACATTTGAGCTGTAACTATCTGCTTCCGTCTGGAACCAAAAGCTTCTCCACCTTCTTGTGAGTAACGGGCTCCAGAGATCTCACAGCAGCGCTGCCTTTCCCGCGCCCGCGCGCGCTTTCCAGGCTGCCGTCGTAGCCCTGGGGCTACGGGCGCATGGTCTATCTTCACAGTCAGCTCCACACTGAGACACTTTCTCTGGTGCAGAAACTGCTGCTCGGAAACCAGTACTAAAACTAACACCATAGAGTAACCCGTCTAAACAATTCTGAAAGTTACTCTTGCCCCTTTTTCAATTAATCACTCCCAACTATGCTATAGAAAAAAAAAAACCCACTAAAGTAAAAAAGGAGGCACATTAAACATGAAAATGGGATAAAAATCATTCACTAAAGTTCATTTCTGCAAGGAAGATGACAGTATGTAAAAACCTTTCTACACTCATAAAAAAAGACGTACAATAGGACTGAAAAGGGAAAACTTTTGACAAGAGAAGAATCTTTCTTTCTGCTCAGATCCAAGTGTGTGGAACGGTGATTAAAAAAATGTTTTACAGCTGCAGCTGAAGCAAGCAGTCAAAAGTGAAGGTTATTTTATGGAGAACAGTTAATAACCCAAATGAGAGTACAGGTCTCTTGCTTCTCTCTTTGTCATAAGAGACCGGTAACACAAAGAGCACCCTGGTAGCTTTTGTTGAAAAGTTCTTCCCCTTTCCATCAGCATTTTATCATTTAGACAAAATGACTATAGATATTTTTTATCATCCACCTGAAAAGAGCAAATAAGTCCATCTACAAAAGCATTCCTGTAATATAAAAAGGAGCTTGTTGGAAACACTTAATTGCAACAAGTTTTTACTTTAAAATATCATTTCACTGACCCAGAAATGTTCCTTTCAAAACATCACAATTTTGTTTTCATGAATAAAGTTTTGGAAATTGAAAGTTAAAGCATAGAGTAACATAAAATTTTTAAATATTTGAGTAATTTTTATTTATCAAAACATCAATTGCAAAATGCATTTAAAAAAAAAAAAAAATCAGGGTAGTCATCATTAATTCAGAGTCAATAAAACCCCTAACTGCTTTTCCCCCTACTGAACCGCCCCCTCCCAAAACTGAATGACAGTTATTATTGAATTCCTAATTGGTTTCCTTTCCCTTAAAAATAAGTGTTTTGGAAGTTATGACTCATGGTTAAGCCCACAGAAACCAATATGACACAAACTCAAACTGGAAAAAAACTCTAAGGTTTTCTAAGAGAAGAATTTTCACTGCTAAGCTTCAAACCAGTGTTTTTATTCCCCCCCCCCCATAAACATTGCTGAAGAAAGGATTTAAGAAGTTCTAAGGATTCAAACTTTTCTAGCATCTTTTTAAGCTTTCCTAGTTGCGTTCTTATTACTACAGCCTCCAACAATCGATACTTGGGAAACAGTTTTCTGGTTAAAAAGCAGAGAAGCAACAGCCTCTTTTTTGGTTCTCGTGTGATTTAAGTACTCTTAATCCTAACACACACAAACAAAAATTCTTGAAACGGTTGCTCACTTTTACAGCTAACTTTTGGGTTGATAGATAGCAGCAGTGAATTATCAGACAATTAGGATTAAGGCAATTTGTCCTATCGTTTGGTAACTCCAGTTCAAAATATTGCAAGTACGAGTGTAATCTCAAATGCACATTTTTTCCCCCTTATTGAAGTCACTAGACCATCACAATCTCAAAGACTAATGTTGTCAGATGTGTCAATGTGACTCTGTGGTTTGTCCACTTATTATTGTGGCTGCAGATGTAAGTTCACCGATCCCATGTTCTGAGCTGACTAAATATGAATCAAGTGCAAAGCAGAAAGCCATGGTTAAAAGCTCTGCGCCTGAGCTAATGAGCCCCTCTGGGACACCAGAGATAACGGCCTGGACGCGGTAGCTGCTAACACGGCTTCAATGCAGCTCCTCGCTCAGCAGGGACCTGCGCTGAGGAGATGGAGCAAAGTCTGCCAGCAAAGGCATATCGGCATCCCCTTGCGAGCCTGTGCCACTGGCTTTGCAGAGAAACAAGCTCCAAAATCACACAGTTACTTTTGATATTTCTGCTCACATTTCCTAGCTGAACACTGATTGAAAACAACTGGCAAACCTTTAACCAGAAGGCTGTTTTATTTCATGACTTTCACTGGACATAATTAGTCATGAAAGTATGACTTTCTCAATGGACATTCTTACCTTACATACTGAGACTAAAAAAGGTTAGAACAATTCTTGAATATTACTTTTTCTCTTGTTTAGTCTTTCCTCTTATTAAGGACTTTACAGTGCTGGAAAAAAAGTAAAACAGCAGGAATTGCAACAAAGACACTATTTCACCCCCTCACATGTGGAGCTCTGGCACAAACCACAGCAACTTCATTACCTGTGTATGTTTCCCAAACACAGTACAGTCAAAGAGAGTATATTCTTTTTCCCAATAACAGGAAAGGGCAAATATGAGTTGCTGATAACCAAAACGGCAAAGAAAATAAAATACAATGTGCAAGAACTTCAGCTATTTGAGTCTTGAAGGTCTGCAAAACCATCGAACAACTCAACAGAATTACATAGCCTTTCCACTCAGGATCCAACAGGTCCTCTTCGAGTGAAGTCAGTATTTCCACTAATCCTCAGGATCAGATTATGCTACCAAAGGCTTAAATATTTTATTAAACTATTTTGCCTGATATTGTTTTGATTGCTCTCAACAATATGCTTACAATAAGCACTAACAAAAGATCAGGACTAGAATATTGCTCCAACACTACATTTCCTCACAAATTTAGTCAAAACATGCAATCTCTTCTTACAGATCCTGTGTCTCCAGAGATTGCTATACAGAGAGAGACAAGAGTGGGAAAATATGCCTCTTTTCCCAAGTGGTTTATTTACTTTGACAGCACTTTCTAGTTAGTCAACATCATTGCTTTTCTCATACTCCCACTTTTTGTGCCTACCCAGCTGTTTAACTTCTTGGCGCTATCATACCTCTGGTGAGAGTAACATAACTAGTCTGCACCAATTTGACTGTCACATTACCTACATTGTCCCTGGGGTCTGGGGAAAATGGTGTACAAGGTGCCAGCTACCAGTGAACCATGGTACATGCAATACAGAGGCAGAATGAAGGAAAAAAGACCACTGCAGACAAGACCTTAACGCGCCCGTAGCCCTCGTAGGCAAGTTGGACACCTGCGAATGGGGAACAGATACAACTCAGGACAGAGATAAGTTGCAATTTTAAGGCACGTACAGTACCTGAATCTTTCTACACGAACAGGCTTAGAGTTCATAGGATGTCACTTCAAATTTTTTCCTGCTTCAGTTTATTTCTCAACAAAACAAACATAACTCCACCTACCTTGCAAGAAGTGAATAGTTTGATCAGTGCTTGTAAATCATTGGTAACTTCTGATGAGACACCATGCAAGCACAAAACAAAAAATGAACAAGTTTAAGTCAAATAATAAAAGCTATGATCCTGCAAAACTATAATAAGAACACCTACAGCTTCTCTTTCTATTTGATTTACGTCCTTTAAGAACCACTTAAGGTCATATTTCCAGCTGTGAGTACCATGGCTGTTTCCCAAAGATGTTTGAAAGCACGGAATCACATCTTCAAATGCTTTGATAGAAGCTTACTCAATTTGCCAATAGGCAAATTAAGAGAAGAGGTGTGAACACCTAATAGGATATCTGAAGAACCTCCTATCTCCCTACTTTAAAACCAGCAAAAAAAAAAAAAAAAAAAAAAAAAAAAAAAAAAAAAATCTAACTAGACTGAATTCAGAAGGGAGTTTGGCCTGCAAACGTACACACACACACAGGTGCCCACACTCTACTGGCTACACTGCTCAGAAAGCCTTGGAGCTCCTCAAACTTCTGTCTGGCTAATTAAATTCCAGACAAAGTAGAAAATTACTGTATTAGCTCTCCATTCTTTGCACTGGCTGATTTTATAAACAATTCCTAGTAGAACCACTTGAGCAGCCTTTTGGCAAAAACAGCATAATGAGTTAGTAAAAAGTAATAATACAGAGCACCTGCCCACCTACCCACATTCTGTTTCGTGGACAGCAAGCTGAATAGTTTGTGCGGTAAGGACAGCTCTGAGAATAGCAATATATCATCTTCCAAAGAATGCTAGCTGAGAAGAGTTTGCTTGGTTTTGGGGGGAGGAGGAGGAGAGGCAGAGAGAAGGAGCACAGGCAGCAGAGCTCGGGGTAAAGAATCCATCCTTGCCTCCTTCCTGACTACCTCTTAATGACAGTTAGCTGTTCACTGTCCAATACAGAACAGAGTATTTACAAGTTCCCTGCAAGACCCAAATCAACAAATTAATTTACATAAGAGGCTGTAAAATTGTTTTAGTGTGACAGCAGCAGTAACACTGTCCTGTCTGTACAACTGTATTTCTGCTTCTTAAATGTACTTTTAACTATTTTAGGCTAAAACATGCAAGCTGCATGCTCGGGCAAACCTCCAGCTGCATAGAAATGAAATATTATTGAAAGAGGTTGTTTACAGTAGCTGGCTGGAGCAGCTAATACATATTATAATACGCTAAGCTCTGATAGCCTCATATCAGTTGCAATTACTTAAAAATGCAGTAGCTCTCAGATTGAGGCAAATTAAATTCTCTTTATTCATGAAGCAACTAAAACAACAGGCAGGGAAATAAAAGAATACCGATGGTAAAAGGTAACAGTTGGTAACAGACAGACTGCAGGCAGCAAAACGTGCATGTTGACAGCACCCCAGAGAATGGTAAAGAAAATGCCCAGTTTTGACGATTGTTTCTTTCTTAGATTGCTTGTTCCAGGCACATAAACAATAAAAAGACCCTCCTTGGGTTTATTCATTACATAAAGCTTATTTCAAAACGGGCACCTAAAGGGTTTAATTTTTTCCAAAGGATTTCTGTAATACTCTACAGTGAAAGCGCTCCAGACTCCTGGCGACGGCTCTGGAGCCTAGAGGTCCAGCCAGCGCGCAAGTGGAGCGGGACGCCCAAATCCGCACCGCTGAGCAACTGGACCCACTGAATCGAGAGGTCTAATAAAACGCTTACTGAAAGCAAGAAAGGGGGAGAAAATTGGTGTAGATGAGCGTGCCCAGACTGACACTGCAGAGAACTCGAGGTGTGGCAGGAATAGCCACGGCCCAGCCCAGGGACAGACCGCCCGTGCGCCGCCCTGCTGCGCGGAGGCTTGCAGTCTTTGCCTACGTGCATGCCACTCCTGCAAAATTGCACTTACCTTTGTTAGCCCTTGTAAGTGGAGAAAAATACTGAATGCTGGATTATTTTAAATTGTACAGTTGGTGGAGAAACTACTAAAATCATGCTCCCGGAGTGACCGCGAACAAACTTCAGCATTAGATAACCTCAGATTAGGGCACTTGCTTCGGGAGACCTGACTGCGTCGGAGAAGGATCTGTCAAACTGTGAAATAACCGGAGGGCATTTGTAATCAAGAGGTATGGGAGAGCAGGAGAGGGCACTAGCTGCTGAACCTGAAGGTGGCACAAATTAAAGAAATGGGAACAGGCAATTCCCAAAACAATCTAAAAGTCGGCACATCTCTGAAACAGGAGGAAAAGAAACTGTTCAGCAGAAAATAGTACAAACAAACATAAATATGCTTGTTTTATTAATGAGCAGGCAAGGCTCCAGACAAAGCCTTACTACTCTGTCGAACTCAGAGGTTTCTATTATAAAGCATAACAGAAGCAATCTGCCAACATTAGGTGCGTTCCAGAACAGTGATAGGCATGGGGACAATGGGGGAGAAGGTCCCAATCTGTGAAATATAGAGTACACCGAGAGAAATACAAAAGGATGTGGTTATTAGCAACATTAAATAATTTGGAAAATGCCTCCTGAGCTGAGGAAGTTTGGTATTTCCTGCCCTACAACTTCTCTGTCTACAGTAACTGGTGTTCAATAGCTCAGAAACTTAAACTCGCACAATATTTGCAAAGTGCATTATCCACAAAGGGTGGGAAGAGCAAGTGGCCTAGATACTGGTCAAAATTAAGCCTCAGAAACACAACTGAATTCAAACATGGTTATGTGTTCTTAGTCCACACCCTCTCAATCCTCCTGAAATTATCATATAAATAAAGTGTCACTGTGCACGTAGCCAAATAATGATCACCCGCAGGTAAACCTCATTACTAGTTACACTAATAAGAAGATTGCAAATAGATAAGAAAGATAAAGAGAAGGAGATTGAATCTCCCACAAATTTTGTAAAAATGCTATTTAAAATGAACCTTTTGGAAATCTTAATGACAATATTATTGCAGAGATGGACAAAATATGGGATTAATATTCTTATCTTTCTGAAGCAAATCATTGTTAGTCATCCCAACCATTCCCCCCACACCCAACCCTGCCCACAGACAAGACTGAGAGATTGATTTTTCAACTAGTCTAATTGGTGTGAAGATATAGGAAATTAACTGAATCCAGCTCTGCCTGAACTAGCAGCTTTTCTAATTGCTAAAAACAGAAAGCAAGTAGGATTACGTATTACTTAGTGTTATGTCAATTTTCTTGCTGGAAAAGAAATTAGAGGTAGATTTCTTTGCTGGGTTAATTCTTTCTTTTGCATAGATGCTTACAGTTTTTGTTTTGTTTCATATAGTTTAGTTTCTAAATCCTTTCTAAAAAGACTAGAATTAAGGAGATTATTCCTCTGGGATGAAGAATGGTGACTAATGGCTCAAAATGCTCACAGAGGTAAACAAACACATCACTGCTCTTCTCAAAGCTCACACAATAGCCTTGCAATAACATAAGCTAAGGGCCGTGAAGAATAGTGACCACCACCGTTACTAACATGCCATACACTTCCTTTTGAGCTCTGTTTTGAGAATACGTAAATCCATCCTGGATGTCAAAATTCAGTATTTCAAGTACTAGAACCATAATCAGTGGGAAATTCTGAGAAACACTGCCATAAAGCTTTATTGCTTGTCCGTCTCTTCCAGTTAGACTTCCTAGTGATTAACAGTGGGATAGAATTTACTCGGCAGCCTGTACATTAGTGGGGTCACTTGCACTTTTTTTTTTTTTTTTGAAAACAAGTAAACATGCCTGAAGCTATTTCCAGAGGTTCCTGACGGTGAAGAGGACAACAGTTTACAGCCAGCCAGCCCTAGTGCATAAACTTCCCTCCTAACCATTCCCCAAACCACACTTTCTTTAAAATATGAACCAGGACTAAAGCTCACAAAAAAATTTCCTCGTGCAGTATTCTATTGTCTTGTTAACAGAAGATTAATTCTTTATTCCTTTCCCTTGAGAATTTTCATTTGCATATTTAAACTTCTACACTTCTTCCCTGCATCTCCCCGAACAGAGCTTTTCTGCAGTCTTCAGTGAAGTATTATCAATATTAGTATTCTACCATTAATACAGCTCCACAGCCACAGAGCAAAGTATCCCAACGTAATCATATTGTCTGCTATCTGCAGCAATAAAGATCATCTTTTCTGAACTCCCTCACATATTGGCAGTCTGTGGTTTAATGGGTTACGCTTTGCAAGAATTTAAGAATTTACCCAAAGCGTAAAATGAAACTTTAACAGAAACATTAGCTTCAAATGTCACCAAGACAAGCTTTCTATATTGAAACTGAAAATTGCTATTTTTAATGCTCTGTTTCTTGTTAATATTACTTGTTTACTTGATTACTTGCTACTGGGAAAAAAAAACAATTTTGTCTGTTCTAAAACCTGGGTATTTTTAGAGACCCTGGAAAAATTAAAAAGTCAAATTGGCAATGCATATTAATTTTTCTTTTTTTGTATTACTGAATCCTGCAGCAATGCTTACTGTTTTGAGGGGAGTTTATAATTATGCAAATTGCTAAGCAGTCTGCGTAACGTACAACATGTCTGGGTTCACTGACTAGAAGTCGAGATACGTTTCTTTAATGCCGCTTGCACGCTGTGCAGTTCAGCTTGCATTTCTTACGCTCCGCTGCTCGGTACCTGTCTCCAGCAGTATCCCCTGCCTTTCAAATTTATATGCAACCTTAGTACCTTTGCAGACATTTAGCTTTCAGAAATTACTTAAATTATTTATATGCACCAACTTAACATTTTGCAAAGCAAAGCAACATTTTGGTAGCCCTGTAAGTTGCAAACACCTAGTGAAGAGACTTTCACCCTTTTCATTACATGATCGGTTTTTCTCAGCACAGTTAAACATAGCGAAGGCAGTCCTAAGCTGTGCAGAAGATATGTAGGGGTTTTAGTGTTTGTTTTTTAAGATCAAACTTGAGTTAAATATACTCCTTCCTTTAAACACAGCATATCCCCCTCATATCATAAATACCTTGGCCGTAGTCACAAACGGACTCTCCCGATCCTATTTGCAAAGGTGCACCCCATTCCGACCTGCCCATGCTGAACGGGTGTCCCTGTGCTCCTCCTAGTGCCTGGCCGTAACCTACGATGCCAAATGACAGCAGAACATTTTAGGGAGGACTAGAAGAGCCCCCTGAGCCCCCAAGCCCTGCTGAAACCATCCCACTCTGTATGAATCTGCTGCATGGTCTGCTCAATCACCTTCTTAGAGTATCACCTAGGCAATTATCAGAGCACTAAAAGCCAGACAAAGGTGATTAAACACCCCTCCGGACAAGGGGGGGGACGGGACAGCGACCAAGCTCTTTTGGTGCTCCCGGCTGAACACAGCGTCCTGCCGTGTGGCTCCTGCGCCAGACTGCCGTGGCTTTGAGGCAAGAGCAGCTCCACCAGCTCTAGACCACGACCCGGCTGAACACCTCAGCTTACGTGGGCAGCACTGCTGCGCTTAAATCCTCACTATATTCCAGGATCATCTCAAAGGAGGAGCTGGGAGGGGATGGCAGAAGAAGCATTAAGTAAAGCACAGAAATAGCTGGAAAGTCTTATTCTCCTCAAGATCCCAAAACGGCGCTCTCTCGCACAGGATCCCCCACTGCTGACCAGCAAAGTGGGGTTTCTTATTTTAATGTTAATGACTGCCTCTCTAGAGCACCGTTTGCTTAACACTGGCTTGTGCCCCTTCTGCAAACTCTACCCCCACCCTGTGCCATAACTGCATGCTTCGAGAAAGTGATTAATTAGAGCAATTAGTAACTTCAGTCCAGCATCAGGGTGGACCATGCTACGCAAACCAACAGACTCAAAACCACAAAAGGTTTTGACTCAGCTCTGGTTACATTTTATACCATCTCTGTAGGACAGCGATGCTCAATTAATTTGTATTACTGTCTACACACTTAACAGAATTTTTATGGCTAAAAAAATCTGTGACTTTTTTTCTTTTCCCCAAGCTCGCTTATCTAAGATTGCCTGAAAATGGCTTATGTTGTACTAGATTAACTCTGTAGAGGGTTAGAACTAGTAAGCCTAGGTCTAGGCAAGGAAAAGGCTGTGCAATGCCAGTATTGATTTTCCATATTCCCCCCAGCACCCAGTATGAAACTTGCTCTAATTAACTGTTCTGAAAGAGAGAATATTCATCTACATCTACTCTGTGGAATAAAAGGAAAAGGTCTGGAGATGAGATTTTTTTCCTGTCTCTTGTCTGCTTTCCATATTAGTTATTTTGTGTCTATAGTTCAACTGAAAATGGATTTTATAATTTTCTTATATCCAGTCATTTTTAAAAAAGAAATTTCTTCCTGCACTTTCTAAGCTCCCTTGTGTAATTATATGAGGAATATAAAACATTCTTCCTTCAGGGAATAAGCCAGCTCATGCAGTTAAAAAGAAATTTTCCTTAGAGACAGATAATTTCATAATTAGCCACTACAGGATTTCTTGTGGCTTCCAGCTATTATGGGAGAAAAGATGTTTGACCAGCCTGACTCACTGGCCTCGAACATCATCATTGTCACTGTGCTCTGATCGGACTGAAGCCAAGAGGACAAATAGTCTAGTTAAAAACAGCCAACCACAGCCTTCAATGCCTTCTTTCCGTGCTTTTTTTCCTTTCACTTTTTAATCACGGTTAATATTAACTTTCCTACTGATTTTATGTTTAATAAATTAAACGTAATTTGTGTTGGTCAGAACATGCACCTTTTACATCCAGCTCTCTTCTGGCAGCTTTCTGTTTGTTCAAGTGTCAGATTAGATGACACTTAGGTTGTGGATTTGTGAAGTCCAATACTGAACAAACACGTACAGGATTCATGTACGGCATGTGAGTATACTCGCTCTTGTCTCTTTGCAAGACCTCAAAAAGCTACTTTAGAGCAATTGGATCTTTCTTGTACCGAGACACGTGACTTATCAAAATATGCAAAAGTACCTGCTTGAATGAATACACAGTTTCACTGAACAATAAAACAAGGAATTGAGAAAAGAAAAATAACTATGTTCTACAACAAGGAAGTTATTTGACTTTTAGAACAGCCTATTGGAAAATCTAGAGTATAAGTCCAGATTCTCAGTCCCAAATCATCTTTTTTCCTGTTTCTGGAAGGCACTCTTTTCCATCTAAACAGATGAACCATTTCACAAGTATACTCTAGGTGTTATACTGAAATAACTAGTATTGGGTGTATTAGCATTGCATCTTGGACTTGGCTCACCACAGTCACTTAACCAGATATTTAATTCCCATTGCAACTTGCCTATTAAATACCTTTCAGACTTTCCTTCCCATTCAAGAAAACTGTTCCGATCAGTCATAGCCTTTAAAACATCACTCAGATGATTGGTGCCCAGTCAACTGCTAAGCAAACAGCGATTAACTAGTCCTATCAATGGGGGTAGGCAACAGCCAAGCTTAAAAGGACACTTTGGACAGGAATAAATGACTATTACGTAGTACAATTCTAGCCTGAGGAAAAACAACCAGAGAGTAGCCGTTAAAGGCTGAGAGAATGAAACCCAACTGGACAGTATTAGGGAGCAGGAAAATTTATGACTGGAAATACATGGAAAAGGATCATAATTGAAATATGAGAGTTCTAATCCAAATTATTTCCTTGTTTGTTCTTTACTCTCTTATCCTGCAGTCTTAACTTGCAAAGGTTAACGTTCTGTATACAGTACTATTTAGCTTCCTAATTTGTTAGTAGAGATACACAGAGATCGGTCTCTTCTCTTGCACCCTTTGGGGCTTGACTTGCTTTGTTCACCTGCTGAGCGTCTCCTCCCCACGGAGGCTCTGCAGCTCCCCACTAGAGCCGGGAGAGGAGCACGAGCGCCCGCCTCAGCTGGCCGAGCTCGCAGCCCGGCGTCTCGGCCATCCCTTCCTCTCTCCGCTCACCACCGCCTCGGCTTCCCACCCTCCAGGGCCTCGGCATCTACCACAGCATCGTCAGACACAAAAAACTGCACCAAACACACCAAAACTAGTGTAAGCCAATGCTCTCATACATTAGTCTCCATCATCATCTTCATATGTACTACCCTGCTACAGAAATGGTAGACGATAGCTGGTCTGAATCATCTGAGAAGCCACCTGAAGTGACCGGGCATCATTAAATACAAATATCTCATATAATTATGCTCATTTCTGACCCATCTCTCTGTTGTATTGAAAAGAATCCTCAAGAAATGAACAGCTAAACTAGTCTGAACGAACAAAGCAAATGTCTTTAGGTCTGTACGCCCGGGAGGAGGTGAAGCTTCACAAAGAAAACAAATACTTAGCAGCAGCCAGATCGAAGACCTTATCGCAAGTAGGGCAGGTCACGTTGGCAAACAGATGCACATGAAAGAAGTTAGTTTTAAACTTAAATAAAGCACCATGGCTTTAGTATTTGTAAGCAGAAAATAATTCCCCAAATGATTGCCTGCTGTTGCTGAAAATTTCCTGGTTCTCACCAAACTGTGTTGACAATACTGAGACAGCTGCACCTTATGGTGGTTAGAGGCTGACTGTACCTTCACTAAGGCTGTAACAGTTGTTGCTAGCAGATGTCTACAAACGCATATCAAAGAGCTTTGCAAGAGGCCTACGTGGAAGTTTTGCCCATTTCTAAACAGACAAGCAGTATTTAAAATGGCCAGCAAGACCTGTACTACCTTGGAAGTATGATTTATGGGTAAGTGGAGCACAATATTCTAAAGTATTAAAAGCAGTAGTTAACCTGATAATTCACGTAACAAGTTAGCTTGAAATGTCTGCAATTATGTAATAGCTGCAGACATCCTCACCATAAATCAAGTGAAAACAGACAGTAGGTAACATTTCACAATACCATGACTTTGAGTGATGTATGGGTAACTAGCTGAAAAACTGATTTAGAAGTTACTGTGAAGAACCTAACTAACAAAACTAGCTTACAAAGACATACAGAAATTCAACAGATTAACAGATTAAAATAGGGTGAGAGCTTAGTAAAAAGGTTGAGATCTCATGTAATTTCATTCCTTTCTTTCTCACCTCCAGAAACAGGATATTACTAGCATTTTACTTTTCTAGAATGGTATTCAGTGTTAATGACATGCAGTATAAATCTATACTTGTTTTTTCTGTTATGCAAGAATAAAATAGTTTTTAAAAAGAATGATAATTTTTACATATCTGTATGAATGATGAGCCTAAATAAAAGCAAATATTTAACTGACATGTTTTTAACAAGTAGCCAGGTGCATGACTGCTCATTCTTCAACTGCACTACCCTTCCTTTGCTAGAAGCTTATTAATATTAAATGCCTGTATTTATTTTAGAAAAGCTTTGGAGTTTTGCCATTTCAGAAAAAAAAGAAAAAAAAAGTTCTCTTAATGCCATTGTCACATAGAAAGCTCTTCCAAGAGACATGGGAAATACTATAAGCAAAAGAAGAAAAATCATAAGCTGTTTAATAAGTAATTTTAAATTCCGTAAAACAAATGATACAAAAGTAACTCCAGCATATGTTTTTTCTGAAAACAGATTTTAAATAGATATATGGTTCTGACCAACTTGTAATACAGTATTTACAAAACAAAATGGGTAGAGAATCTTTATGAATCAGTGTGCTCAGATTTTTCATCATCGCAAAAAAGCCTAAAATATGGAACAAATGAAAGTATAACTACAAAAACAACATATTTTCCATTAAACCTAGAAAACACAACATCTGCTTTATCTTTGCATACATTTCTATATTAGGTTTTGATTGCTTGATGATGAAAATGATTTGCAATTTTAATGTCACTTTGGGATGAGAATCTGGAGCTATTTCAAGGGGCGAAGGGCTAATTTTCATGCTATTTATCACAACTTGGAGTGCATCAAAATGCACTAGGGCTAATCTTTCTCCAGCTGCATTACATACAGATTATCCAACAGAGCTAGTGCGAGTGTTGCTTTTGGTGTACTGTCAGCTCTTGTCATAGCATCCAGTCCTACCTGGTTAATCATCTTGGAGCAGTATCCAACATCCAAGTCACCTTCCTGATTTTGGAGGACTGTTTTTCTAACTCGGTATTAATGAGAGCCTGGAAGAACACAGACATGTTTGGCCAGCTGTTTTCACATTCTCCATGGAAATTAGTTATTTTAAAAGTGGGCAGTACTTTGCTGGAAGGAAAGCCTTCTTTCAGCTCTGGTATAACGAGGTGAAGTCCAAGCCCAGGCAGTTCCAGATAGAGTATTCAAGAGAAACCATGGGGGCTTTCCATGTGCCACAGCTGAATTCCCCTCTTTAATATTTCTGACTTCAATGCAAAATTTCTTACTGGCTCATTTCACCCATCTGACACTTCTGCCTTTTTTTCCACCTGAAATCTGAACCACAGAATCCCAGGGGCCTTTCTGTCCTTTAAAAACCTACGACAGTCACGTCTAAGTACGGATGATTAGCTTTACCTGAGCTTAAAGCACAAGGTTAAAGCTTATAGTGGTTTATCAACTTGGCCAATACTGGGAAAGAATTTGGAAGATTTTTTCTTCTCTCGCTCCAATGCCTGCAGCTGGAACAAGAGAAATAGAATAATCCTCTATGTCTTAAGGCATTGGCATTTGAAGTAATTTATAGCCTAGAGGAAAGCAAGCGTGCCATCAATGTATAAAAGGAAGCCAATGACAAAACATTGCTTATCAACAGGAGGAAGTTGCTTTGAATTCAGTTGAACTTAACATTTAATTTTTATACTAGATAATCACTATTTTCTTTAGTTAAAAGATCTGTAAATTTAAATTTCCACAGCAACAGTTTTACATCCACTAAGTGTTAAACATTGCAGTACTGAGAACCTAGGAAATGAGACTTACTCAGAAAAAAGTTTCACTGGACTTCACTGAACAGTAGTAAAATAAACAAAACAAAGTAAAAATTAATCCAGCATTGCTTTAGTCATGCAAGCAAAGAAGTTTCCTTGCAATATGACTTAGCAATTTTCAGTATCTTTTAAGCTCTTATATTATCTTATTAAGCAGGAATATGGAATATAGATTTCTGTCTCGAAACAGAAATCACATGCACACTATATAAACAAGACAGTAAACATAAAATATTCATTGGAGCAATTTATAAGTGTTCACAAAACTATAGGGAAGTAAAGTTTCTCTTAACTGAAGACATGCATAGGCCTAAGGGCACATTAACCAATTCCAGCTGATTTATTTCCTCAACTTCCAGCCAAATAGTTTAATTTTTTTCCACAAGATTTCAAAGATTGAGAACATGCTAAACACAAACAACAGCCATCTGCCAACCTTTTCATTAAGGGGAATTCCAGAAGGCTTTTTTGGTATCTACTAATCTCCTATGTTTTAAAATAGAAAATGGCTGTATTAAGAAGTCTAAAAAAAATACAGACAAACTATGTTTCCCTATTGCTCATCCCAGGAAAATAAAGTCACCCCAACTATGATCACATCACAGATTTGCTCCGTGAGGGGTTCTGCAGTTTCTCTGAGACACTATGATAGCTGGAGACCAACAGCAGCCCTGGCTATTGCACCCTGCTCCACATGCTCTGGGTCTGTGTGGCGGCTGGTGGGAGGCTTGGCTAAAGCCACACCAAGGGCACTTCAAAAAGAGAAGGTGAATAAGGCACCTTAGCTCGTGAGGAAGTCCCTCGTATTTGTGTTTGAAGACAGCCGGTGGGAACACATACAAGGGAATAAATCACGGGGGTGCAACAGAGCGATAGATAAGCATGCGGGGGCTGACAGTCCGCACGAGGCTATCAGCCTGCGGTTTTGAAAGAAGTTTTCAGGGCAGCAGTTCATTTTATTTAAGTGGATAGTCCTAGAATCAATGTATATCTCAGAAAGATACGTCTACCATTCATTATATACCCTGAAGCTATATAACAAGCCCATGAACTAGGAGGGGTAGGGCATTTAGCTTGCTTATTCTAGCATTAGAGATGCTATACCTATAAACTCGGAGCCATAGAGACACACTCATTTGCAAGCTTTCTCAGTTCACTGTTAAGAAAAGGACTCTCCCCAGCAAGACACAACACTTTGCATTCAGGAGAGAGGTCTTAAGCCAGTCTGTGGGTGCTTACACTGCCAGAGAATTTTCCAGCTTCCCACAGTAAAGTTGTGACGTGCATTTCAATGCACCTACGTCATCAGGGTAATGAAACTGCAATCTTCCAAGAGCAGTTGTGTATGTAGGTGGAAGTGAATTCTAATAGGGTCCTGAACATCTTATTTTAAAAAAATAGAGATGATAGCAAGATGGTTTCTTGAATGGTTTTCTTTTCTTCTTGCTTTATAAAGGTCACTTTGAGCTACACCTTCCTGTTCCACATCTGTGACTCCCTTTGCATGTGAGCTTTTTTCCTTCCAGGTGAACCAAACTTTGTGCTGAGACCCTCATTTGGATGCACTCTTCAGACAGCTCCTAGTAAGAGGAGCTGCATAAGAGGAATTGCACAGATAGCAGCATTTATCCTTTGCACTTCCTACGCCAGTTGACTTGTCACAAGGCTGATCACAATCTTTTGGAAATCGTATAAAAGCTGAGACTCCTAGCATCATTGTCAGGCACATAACGTTATTAAAATGTGAGCCATGGTGTTATTCCTCTAAGGAGAAGAAAAAAGAAGACTACAAAAAGAAGCACTGGAAACCAACAACGTTTCTACCAGCTGGGCACCCCCACATTTGGAAATGCTCCTAGTATTATCAGAAGGGCTATCTTATGCCACTGAACTGAAAAATACATATAATATCCAGTATTTGGACACTAGATGGCAATGTTAGATTTTAGTTAGTCATGTGATTGACAAAATGATTAAATAGGATCTTCAAAGAGAAGAAAACCCTTTTGGGGTTAAAAAGGAGGAGAGGACTGTTTGATCTGGCTAAGTAAGAAATAAAGATCTGAACCTTTATGAATAATCCATCTAAAATCCTGGAGAAATCAGCAAAATATTTGTCCATGAGACACAAAATAGAAATAACATGGATACAACTATCAAGTATCCATGTATCCAAAGATTAAAAAAAAAACTTATTGTGGTAAGAGCACAATGTGCATCAAAACCATAAAACATTATTATTTTCCCTTAAAAAAAATCTTATGATCCATTTCCAATGTTTTAAAGTAAATTAGGAAGAAGAGAAATGCAAATTTAACAGTCTTCCTTTACTAATTCTTGCTTTGTCTGTATCATAATTATCGAGACATCTGAGGACATCAAGTACTCCATAGCTATCCTCATTTTCAGCTTGAATTTCATTAACACCCTGGGCAAGCAGGTCTGTTTTAAAAATGAAAGATAATATTTGCACATAACATACAACTGTAAAGGAAAAATTTTGATGGTTATTCCTAGGAGGAATAATGATAGGAGAACGATGAAGGAGAGACAATTTTATAATATGCAGAAATTTTAAAAGGGCAGTCTTGGAAAAAGTCTAAATTTGATCTATTTTACAGAATCATTAAAAGGCTTGAACCCTCTACGAAAGAAAAAAGTATAAAATAGAGGCAATCTCTTATTTTGCCAGGCTAGCAGCAACAACTGTTCTCCTCTCGATGGCTCTTTGTCTTTCCTTTAAACAAGGACAAGAGACAGGCAAAAGTACAGAGATCGATCCCATTCCTGCTTCCCCATTTGTTTACTTGCTCCTCCTGAAAAACACCCGTATTCAAACCTATTTGCTGTCGATTCATCAAAGGACTCATAGTATTTTAGACCTCTGGCTCTCTACCTCAGCAACAAACAGGCAGGTGAGTAGTGTTTTACAAACAGCAGCAGCCACGCAGGTGCAACGCCTCGCTCCGGAGCGCTTGGCTCTGCACGGGGAGCGGTGAACACGCCGCGCGCCTGCACTGCCCGACACGCTGCTCCGTGCTCTCGGCCAGGAGACACGGGCCAACCTTGTAGGCAAACTGCTCCCTGAAGTATTCCTAGTTATTCAGTAATTGCCTTTGCTCATCATTACGTTCAGGAAAAAGCCAATTACTTAAAGAGCGTCCAAAGCAAAACCACCAAAAAAGCAGTTTTCCTTCAGCCTCAGCCATTCTCATCTTCATAGCGGGTTTTATAAAACAAAGACTTAAGGCACTGAAGAGCTTCCTTCGTTTTGTGACCAAGTGATGTTAACAATTATGATATCAAAGAAATTTTTTGGAGAAAAATAAGCTCAGAGGTAACTAATGCCAGAAAGAGAGCAGGAGTGTTGATTCAGATTTTACAAACAAACTTCCCAGCTTTCTGATCTTAGGGCCTGCTGAGCTCTAACCGAAGAGTACTAAGCAAATCCGATCTGTCTTGTGGGATGCTATGCTGCTGGCTTTTCAGAGCCACGGGGACAAAAGTGTCTGCGTGTTAATCTAATTACCTTGTGGAACCACTTTAGGCAGAGTGGTTAAGAGGAGGAAAACACAGCAGGAAATGCAATACAACTGCACTATTAAAACGAATCACAGATGTTTTTCTACCTGTCTCAGCCAAATTCATCTGCCATCTCTCCTTCCAACAGCTCTGTGATGGTTCAGATTTTCACCTATTTCCTTAACTACAATCCTAAAAGAAGCACAACAGGCAGAGAAGGAGGAAACAGAAAAGACAGCTTAAACTTCGTTTTAAATTATGTTTTACTTTCGGTGAATGGCAGATGGACGCTAAGTGTTCAGAGATGTGGTCCTGGAAATGCAAATAAGTCATAATTTTTAGTAGACTCAAATAGCCTTTATATGGTGGTTAATGGAGATAAATAATGAAGAATACATTTTTGTCAGTGATTAAGGGGCAGAACTCTCTCCCATCAGATTATTTGTTATTTATTCTTGGCATGGTGGCAGTGTCTTCAAATCTCAGTAAAGTCCAGACTCCCTAGTACAACAAGGGATAATTCTTGTCCAGTATAAAAATTCACAATCTAAAGAGACAAAACAAGTGATGAAGGAAGATAGAAGCAAAGTTAATGGACTGTCGTAAGATGCAATAGTGTGTCAGTAGCAGGGGAAAAAAAAAAAAAACCCAAAAAACAAAAAATACCCAAGGGTGTCCAGAGCCCTGGTCTAGGCTCCTTTTCTGAAAGGAGGAGGGCTCCTACTGGCAGCTGCCATTCTCCTCTTTTCACGCAGAACTCGCGGAAAGGGGACAGCGAGGGGGCAAACGGTTCTAGGAGGAGCCACTTGCAGCCACTGCAGAGGAAACCCTCACTTAACAAAATGGGGACTTCCTCAGAGCTCGATGATGCCTTTTTTTTTTTTTTTTTTTTTTTGGTTAGATAGAGCTCTTACTGAGGATGCTAGAAGCTTTAGTTCTGTCAGGGCTGCAAGCTCAAAGTCTTACAAATCCAATTTCAGGGAAAAAAAAAAAAGTTGCTTTGTCACAATGTTAAAGGGCAGCAGCAAAATACATGAAAATAAAATCTACATCCTGCAAATTATGTTATCTGCGTTCCTGTAAGTTACTCTGTCTGCATTTAAAGATTCCATATATGCCATGCTATCACAAACATGCAGTGGAGTGCTCTTGCAATAGCAGGGTAGCCCAAACCACCATGCCAGTTTTCCTCATAAGCTCCGTATGTCCCTTAGGATCTGTTGCACACCTTCAGAATTCCCTGAGACCAAAGTAAATGCTCAGAGCCCCTAACCTCAAATCCTAACTAGTTTAGATCATCTGTCAACAATGAGGGTAGTAGATTTCACTTCTCTCCCAAATACTCATTTTAACTACTTGATCAGCTTAAAAAAACCAAAACAAAATACAAAAAAACCCCAACGTTTTTCAAAATGAAAAAATAAATACATTGACAACGCTAATTTATGTAGATGTTCATTGGAAACATAATAGGATATAAGAGGAGTTTGAATTTATGTTGTTCCTTTAGAAGAATGACATATTGCACATAGATGATCAATAAGAAATGAAGAAGGAAATACTTGAAATACCATCTGCTGTTCTTTTGTAGGGCTGTCTCTAAAGTCTTCACTTAGGGCAGCCTGCCCAAGAAATGCCAAAAGCTTTTGTCCAAATGAAGACTGCATTACAAAACAGCTATGTAGCTTTATTGCTTAAACGTGTGTTTGAGTATTGCCTCCAAAACTTCTCTTTGGCTCCTTCTCTGGCTGCAGCTCAAGGATAGCGCTCCACTACGTGCTGTTACAAGCAAGAGGCGTACATTAGAGGGCAGTTTGTCTTTGCGTTTTAGATGCATCTGCAGAAGTCAAATCCCTCAGTTTCTAACAAAATCATTTACCTTGGATTTTTCATTCTGAACATGGACTTTTTAGCATGTTGAGGTTAACTTATTTCCAAAGCAAACATAAATAATATTACAAGCCATTGATTTAAAAAATATATTTACATACACACACACATATATATGTGTGTGTAAGTGAAGAACTTAAAACAGAACTAGGACCAAAGATTTCAGTCACTCCTTTCCATTCAGAATGAAGGCACAAACCTTTTTTTTTTTTTTTAATGATAAAAGTAAAGGATTTAAAATAATAATAATAAAAGACTTTGATATTTCTTTGATAAAGGCTTCATCACTAAGACATATGTTTCCTTAAAGGATCTTTCACTTTGGAGGACCTAGTACTGCAAGAAAAAGTCTTAAGTTCCAGTGCTCACGTAGCTTTGATGACTTACCTTGTAAACAGTGCACTCTTTATAGGGAGTTATGCATTAGACCAATTGATAGAACAGGGGCAAAATAAGAAACTTTCAGGCACATGTCAGCTAAAGTGCATCTTTTGTCGCTTTTAGCAGAATTAGTCAGGAATATACTGCAAGTGACTTATTTCTGATGATCAAAATAGTATAACTTACTTGTTTCACTTTCTCTTTTTGCATGTATCCTTGTTTTTACTATTTTATTTCTCAGAAGGCTATATCTGTTCTGGATTTTTGCATACTTTTTTATCTGTCAAGTCGACATGATATTAAGAAGTTTCTAGGAGATTTTAATAGTGAGAAATTAGAAGTAACAAGAAGAAAATTCAGGGCAGAAGACTGTGCCCCAGGGAGCAGCACTCCTCATGAAGATTTCAACTGCACTTGATGAGGGCTCTGAGGTCTCCCTTAGCCCCTGCTCCACGTTGCAGCCGAAACCTAACACCTGAAGCCTGTGCGCATCCAAAGCATCTGGCAGGGCAGGTTTCCTAAAGGGCGTAAGCAATATACCAACTATAGCAGACCCTTAAGGACCAGGGCTAGCAATGACTCTTACGGGAAGAGCTCGAGTGTTTCTTCTGAGCACTGAGACAGGATAATCAAAGGGACTGCAGGGATAGCATATTTTTTATGGCAAGTCAGAGATCAGAGGAAGTTATTAAAAAAATTGCTTACAGTATGTTTTGGTGGATTTAATTGTTGCTTTGCAAGACACTGTATGAACTAGAAAAAAACCACACACTCTTCAGTGTCAATCTTCTCCAGGCTATGGAGTACAGTATAGACAGATGAACATTCAAGAACACATGTCCACAAACACTGTAGGTGGTAACGCAAATATTCAAGAAGCAAGAGCAATTAAAGAAAACAGTTTTATAGATTGTCCTTCAGTAATTTCAGGTGTTCTTTACCTCAGAACATAAGCACATATAGAAGAACAACTTTTTACAGCAAGTGGAGTTTCTGGTGATGGAGATATTTGAGTTATGTCTCAAAAACATTCTCTTACTTTTCCCCCTAACATGGATTTCAGAAACACAAAATCTGACTTTAAAACATACTTTTCAGTAAAATGTACCTGTAAAAATGTACCTGCAAATTTTCAAGAGTTTATACAAGTAAAGGCAGAATGTAAATGGAAGTACAAAACCTCTTGTATTTAACAGTAATGTATATTGCTATCAGTGTTATGGTACAGACACAAGGCACAATTATTTTTCTTCATTTAATTAAAATATTCAGTTAATTTAAATGAATTTTATGTGCATTGGTATTTCATTTTTTTCTGTAAAATATACTGGAAAGTTAAAGGGTTGTTTTTCTTTTCAAGATCATGGAGATCACTCCAAACAGCAACAGTGTCAAAACTTAAGATTTCAGCACCTTATGTTAGCAAATGCTCCTTGAAAGGCTTGTACATAGATTAAGAACATTTTTAAACAGCTCTGAACTATCATGAAAGTAAGACCATGAACAACAGCTTGTCAAGTGGTACATTAAACACTAATTATTAAAAACATAAGCTCGCATGCTTCAGTCAATAGCATTCCAAAATATTACATTAAAAAATAATAATAGAAAAGATTGCCAGGAATATAGAAAACAAACTAAGGGTTTATTAAGTCTTCTTGCTATTAAATTAGAATAGGCTTTCCTGGATGGATTGCATTCTTAATGACAGCAGTTTTAACCACAAATGGTTTTGAGATGGTCTTTAAATGGCAGTAGCGTAGGTACCAGATCTCAGCAGATTAGCATTGTGATGAGCGAGTCTGTAGGCTAGATTTTGTGTTCCAGCTAAGTTTTGTTCAACTTAGAGCCCAAGGCAGGATAAGGTTGAAGTCGCCTTTTTCTGAGTGACCACTAATCTCTTTAAAACAAGGGCATGCCCAAGACAGAGCAGCCTTTAAACTCCACTTCAGAGAGTGTTTCAGTAGTATGTTAGCAGGGCTCAGGTCTGTAATAGGTGGGGCAGATGTAATGCATAACTCAATACTGCATGGTTTTATTTGCATTTTGAAATAAAAAATATTAATAAGTTAAATACCAACTGATTATCCAAACCATCAGTTTAGGATTAAAAAATATTAGAAATGTACATCATGCAAAACTGCTAATCAGCAACAAATCCATACTTAGTAAACTAGTATTTAATTGTATCTTGTTAAATTTAAAGTCATCTTGATCATAATTAAAAGCAATTCCAAGACGCAATTTAAATCATTACCAAAAATTCTTGCCAGTCCATTTCAAAGTCAGAAATAAAATTATCTGAAGTCACTATTGATTTTTTTCTTTTTCCAAGATAACTATACTAATTCATACATATTTATCTTTCTGTCCCAATAACCATGGTTAATCCATGTCAGCAAAAGCCAGAGAACTTTCCAAGCTAAGAGCAAAGAGAGACGGGACAACGAAATACATCTGCATGACCAGCAGTAACAAAATGCTTTGCATCATGGCAAATTGGAACGGTTTCTTTGAGTCTCACCTAACTAGCCATATTGTAGGGCTACAGTTCTATGCAAGATTACAAGAGCACCACAGAATAACGGGCTATGCCTACACATGAACGTACAATGCCCCTAGAGGTTGTCGCATGACAAGTGAGATATTGCAACATGAAGCCTGTAACTCACAGAGGTCAGCTCTAAGAAAAGGGACAATGACCTTGGATTTACAAATCCTTTGATCTCAGTGATGTCAGATTGCATGGCCCAGCTATGCTCTGTTGGCCAGATCAAGGTAGCAAGAAGCTTTTATTTGGTCTGTTGTCTTTTCTTCAGAGAAGATGGGGAAGACCTTTTCAGGAATGACTTGGTGTCCCAACACCTGAATATTTTCCATTATCTCCGAGAACGGCTTGAACACTGCCTATACATCTACATGAATATAAGGGATGAGGTTGAGGACAGAGCTGGGAACTGTTGTCACAGCCCATGAAGAGGGGGAACCTCTGAGATCCAGCCCTCATGGTGGTAGAGGCTGGGTGGACTAGGCTCATATCTCCTATACTTTAGGCATCTCTGGTACAAATGGGACAGCTTAAATAATATACCTTAAATTATTTGGATACACAGTCTATAGCTAGATGGACAGCATTTGGTAATCCATTTATATTATAGTCACAGCCAGGAGAAACAGAACTACAGGGCATTAGTGTGACAAAGAGACACATTTTGAAGGGGAGGGGGTAGTTACCAGCACATCACCTGGTTCTTCCAGAGCACTGTGGATGCATATCAGCACAACATCAGGAAGTGCTGACTAGTTTTGCCTTCTGCACAGTTCTCCTAAGCATTAGGATTAGTAATAGTGTCCTTGTTTGTTTTCCTAAAAACATTAACTCTGCTTAAAAGAGAGAGAGAGAGAGAGAGAGAGAGAGAGAGAGAGAGAGAAAGAGAGAGAGAGAGAGAATTTGCTCTTTTATTTTAAATCTGATAGCCCAAATTTAAGCTTTGTCCATGTAACTGGTCTTCTACAGATGGAGAAATAGATTAAGAGTCAACTTTTACTATAGAATTGCTCCAAGTGCTTTCAATGCTTTGAAACTTGCTGCAAAACTGCATCACAATCCAATTCTCTGATACTTTGAAGTAGTTTCAGAAAAAGGGTTAGGAATAATCCTCTGTGGGCCAGCTAATCAGGTATGTAAATACAGAAATGGGATGTAAATTGAGTTTGTGGGTGACAGTATAGAGATGTGTGGATTTGCTCTTTGCATCTTCCTACCTAGGCTGTAGAAGTTATAGGCCTTGTGTTTTATTCTTTCACAGTTTAAATTGACTTTTTCCTCTTTTGAGTGCTTTTCCTGTTTGCTTCATCTTAGTATACATCTGTCCGTATTAAAGCTCATTTAATACAGCAGGGCTCATACTTCAGTCTGGAATCCTTTCAAACTTCCCTTATTGTTTGTTCCACAGCCTCTGCTGTTCCAAATTTAGTTTCATCAGCAACTAACTAGTTCAATCTCCCCATCAGTCATGTATATAGATTAGGCTCTGTCTATGCTCAAGGACTAACCCTTTGGGAGGCCTACTTAATACTTCTCTCCAATTTAGAAGAGCTTTTCTGACAAGCAATTGTTTGTTCCCATTTCTTTAGCTAGTCCCTATCCTCTATATCCACTCTCTATATCCCTTGGCTAGCTGCAGCTTTCGGCTTAAGCAGGAGTCTGTGAAGCAGAACTTTTGCAAAGACTTTTCTCCAACTGCATAAATTAAGCCATATTACAGTGCACTGTGAAGGCTGTTGCTGTGCCTTCAAAAGAAACAGCAGGAAAGCTTGGCTTAACAGGAGCCAAAATGCTCATGCAATGCTGCTTCTGCAGTCCTGCTAGCTACCTCCTACGAAGTTAACTTTGAAGATGAACATTTCATCATGTACTTCTTTCTAACATGTTGAAAGAGATTCTGCTCTGGATCATGTCAAATTTTATCTGAAGTACCGTCACAAATCTCAGAGGTTTAGTCCATCATGCCCCTTTTCACCAGCATAGATGTCAAAACTCAAAATCTGGTGCTACAGTGTCCAGCAGTTAGCACAGCTACAAACTAATATGCTTCCTAACAGGTTCAGCAAGTGAGACTTCTATTAAAAGGGGGAGGAAAAAAAAAAAAAAAAAAAGAGAGAGAGAGAGAAATAGAGATAGGTCTGAAATCAATGCAAGTTCTACACATGGAGTACGGGCATGACGTTCCCAAAATCTGCTCTAGAGACAAGAGGTCAAGTTGAGAATTTTGCCTTAAGGGCCAGCTACTACCCTTAATTTGTGCCTCCACCTTCCACAAGCATCACTTAAGCATGAAGCAGTTAGATTTTTAATAAGTCTGAAACCAGCCAACTGTCATGTCTATTTAAAGCCTTCATAAGGACTCTCTTTTGTAACCAGAACATCCACCATCTCTTGTTCAGTTGTACAATTTTCTACAGTCTCAGAGAGCATCTTGATTCTCTGCAAATGCTGAGCCTAAATGTGCCTGTAAAGATGCTGAAAACTGATCCCAGAACTACAAAATACTTAACTCATTCTTCTCTCGGTATCTTAATAGAGTTGCAAGCAACTAGTAACATATTTGCTAGAATATTGCATGGAAGTCGCTCCATGTGGAAGTCACAATTAATGCAGCCAATGCACCAGTATCTGTGAAAACGTTTTCAGCACACCATTTTCCCACACTGGGGAACTATATAAACTTTTTCCCCTTGTCTGAAACCCCAGGAGCATCCTTTACAAAACCTACTTGAAGATAAGGAAAAAAAAAAAAAAAAAATCTAATGACAGGAGAGAAGAGGAACAAAACTGAACTGGAAATGTAAGTCTTTTCTCGGACTTCCTGATACATTCCTCTTTTGTTGCATTGAAGAATGGAAAATGGATACAAAGAGAAGATATATCAAACTCAATATTTTGACCAAGGAAAATCTTGTCAAAAGAACAGGAAAAAGCAGGCATGGACCTTACAAATTAAAGTGTCCTTAGATTATCCACTGGGTTGAATTCTTTGTTGCTTCCTCCAAAGTATTTGCCTGCAGAATCCCCCCAAAATCAAAAAATAAATCCCCTTTGCTTTGCGTTTAGTCATCTTCCTAGCAGTTGAATGAGAAAGAAAATACAAAGCAATAAAAGGTCTCTGCGCCATTGGCAGGTTTGTTACAACTTTTATATTAAACAGTGAAGGTCAGTCAAATCAAGACTGCCAATATCATAGCTGTTATAAATGAACAGATAGGAAATAAGGCCAGTAAAATGAGAAGACAGCAACTTGCCCGAAAAGGTGGAAGACACCCTATATGCATTTTGATCTAAATTCCTGCCTTCATGAGGATTAAGCATCATTGGTGAAGATGAAGGAACAAAGCACAGAAGTCCACCCTGGGGCTGAGATGAAGAACTAAGCACAGATGTCCAGCCTAGGGCTAAAACATCCCCTTCATTATATTTAAAAATAAGTGTTAAAACCTACACCTTCTGTTACTGTAAACACCAGAGAGCAAATATGCTTTCTGTGGTAAACAAGGACATGGGAAAGGTAGGCTGCCAAAGAGCCCCTAGGCTTTCCAGGTGGACTGACCCAGATTTAGCTTTTTTTAGTCATTCTGGGGGCCCTTGCTGCAGTTTTGGACTGGCTAGGAAGTTGGGGCTCTCCAAACATTGTGCAAAGCCTTTAGAAAAGCCTCTGCAAAAGGTTTAAGGTTGAAACAAAATGTCACATTCCAAATTGCCAATCAAGTTTCGGTATTAATTTAATTTCAGAACTTCCCATACAACTTACAACTCTAAGCACCATTACTTTACCTCAGAACACATGAACATGTGTATCATTATGAAAACTCCCACTTAAAGGTCCTAACTAACAGAGAACTCCTACTGTGCTATGCATCATAAAGCAGATCTTCTATTGCAAAGAAACCACAGTAGAAATAAGTAGCTGTTAACTTTATTATAGGAACAGAGGTAGGAATTGAATCATTTACCCCAAATCCTACACCATTTGGAGCACAGACAGAATCAAATCGACTTTGTCTAAGGACTACTGTTGTGCCCTCCCTCACAGAGAATTTTTTGTAGTCCTAGCATCCTTTTGCATCCATTTTCAACAGAAAAAGCTCATGTTTAGTTCTTTCGTAAGCTACTAGATATGGAGTCCAAATAACTGATTTTTAGTTTAAAAACCTGAGTGAAATACAAAATATAGCTCCTTTACCAATTCCATAACTTAAAGTGAAAGGAGAATTTCGGTCTTGGCTCAGTGGCGACAAGTAATCAGACATTCAATCGGCTACTCTAACAGCTACAGTTTCAGCTTTTCCTAGTTGTGCTTTCCAGCTCTTGGATTTTTGTTATTTTTTGTCTGTCTGTTTCTGTTTTGAAAGTGTTTTTGTTTATTAACACTGTTCTGCCTTCCCACACAGAATCTTCTCCAGTAAAACTTAACTCAGCCTGTCACTACATGCTTACCACTTGCTCCTTATTACTTTTCAAAATCTTCTCAAGTTTTGCAAAATACTTTTTGCACCATCAGACAAACGCAGTTGATTCTAATTGGGGGGAACATAAGCTTTACACAAAGATGAATTCTATACATTGCCCATGAGAAGGTAAGCATTTCTTCAGAGGGTTTTTTCTGGACTTTTGGATAGGCTCCAAAATATCTCCAACAGGTAAGAGGTTCTGCTTCATCAAATAAAACTATATTTTCCTGTTGTACATTTTTTTCCATTCAAAAATAAATGAATTTCTTTCATGTAATGATCATATTTAAGTCAGCTCATTTTTTTTCTTTATGTAACTGCATATGGAACAATTACTATTCAGCAAAGAATCCACTGCACAGTAAATGCAGTGTCTGACTATTATTGAGTTGCTCTCTTGCCATTTTTCAAGACCATCAATGCTGTATGTACTGTCTAGAGACAAGCATCACACAGCTCATCCCTTTGCCTTCATCAACACTCTTAAAGCCAATTTCTAATGACCATTCTCTTTCCTGATTCAGTTCTAAGATCCGTCATTGTCGAGATCATTAGCAACTTGAATTTAGCTGTCACTACACTGTATAAACTTTATTGGACCACAAGAGCATAAGCAGGAGCAACTACTGAAATTCTAAAAAATAACACCAAGAAAAATCACACTATATTAACAGATTTCTCCCTATTAATATGGAAAATAGTAAGTTTAGAACACTCATACATTTCACACTATGCTTTTTAGCAAAATATTCAGGAGTAGTTGAAACGTTGGATATTCTCCATTATGTGCTCTGTCATACAATCTCTTTTCTTAAAGCTGCTCTGAGCTCTACATTTGCTTTTGTAAACCTGCCAGGTCTAAGCACAGCACTGTGTTTGACACACCCCTGTGCATGCATCAGGGGATTTCACATTTAATCATCTGAACTCAGCAGTCAGTAGATATCATAAAACAAGAGAAACAAAGAAACATCACCAGGACCACAATGGAGACTTGCAAAAACTGCGCTTTTACAACAAGCACAGCAAAAAATCCCAGCCATCCTGAGATGTAAATGGTATAGTGATAAGCATCGTTTCAAAACATTTAACTTTCAAATCATAAAGAAAACACAAATATGAGAACTGTTTTTGCAGGAAGTTGTTGTGCAGGTACTTAACAACTAGCAAAATAGGTTAGATATCTATTAGTGGAAAATAATCAATATGTAACAAGCGAAGTCCTGCGCAGAGAGGTCAGTTTTCACACCGTAAAAGCCTACCCTCTATGTCTCCCTCTTCTCATGCACTCCTCCTCCCCACCCCCCAAGTACTTCCTATGGAGCTGTAGCGTATATGTTCCCTAGAGATGCTGTAGTGTTCGACTGGACTTTTCTGAATGCTCAGTTATTACGTGACACTTGCTTGGTAGTAGATGACAAATCACCTTTTCATACTAAAAGGTAACACACTAAAAATTGAAGAAGGAAGTAAGTTTTAACAAAGACCAGGGCTGCTGAATTTATTTATACCAGACATTAGAAACCGCTCTTTTTCCTAAAAAATCTGGTGCAATACAGTTCAACAGTGTAAGTAGAGCTTTCAAATTTGAAGGCTACAACTAAAGTACGAATGAGTTTCTCTCTGACCAAAGTGTAAAGACATGAAGAAGCACCAAAGCATACATCAGCTTCCAATACACACTGACATTTTTTGATGCAGCACCTCTGTGGGCTGCACATTTTAGGAAGGCAGAGAGCACCACTGCATCGTTGCTCCAGAGCCCCACGAAAGCAAATGCAGTCCAGTACAGCAGTGAGGCGGCTGACCCGGGGGCTGCACGGGGCGAGCGTTAACCCGCCGAACATCAGCCTTTGCTGGGACACGTGCAAAGGTTATTCCAATCTGTGCATATGAGCGCACTGGGAACTGTTATATTCTCACTGATTTGCATTTTGTGTCCAACTTCATAACAAGTCAAGTCTTGTATGTGCTGAAAATTCCTCAGCTTTTTTTTTTTTTTTTTTTTTTTTTTTTTAATAGCAACAAGCAAGCACAACAAAACTTACTCTGTTGAACTGATTGCTATCCTCCGGGTACAAGACTTGTTTGGAAGTGGTGGACAGTAGTTGTTTTAATCAGTAGACAGGATCTAGGAACCTGGCTGAGTTTATCTACTGTGCCAGCAGGTCAGAGACTTGTAAGTGAAATTCCTCATCGTGTCCAGATATGCCACACTAGACTACTGCCTAGGCTAGCCATAGAGAAGTCTATCTTCCTGGAAAAGTAGCATAGAAACGAAAGAAAATAAGCATGAAAGATACTTAAAATTAATTTTGTTTTGATTTACCACCAGAGTAGAGAAGCACTCCTGAAAGGCTGCTGATGAGCATTTATAACTGAAAAGAACAGCAAGCGTGTGAACAAGCGCTAACCTAAACTCCTGCCGTGCCCCAGCTATAGTTAGCAATAGCCTGATAAAGGCTCCAGTGGTAACCGCGCAACCCTCTAAGGAGTCAGTCACATCTTTGCCCCCTATAAAGATGGTAGCAAAAGGTGAACAAATGAAATTAAAAGCAAAAGGAAATATTTGTAGTTTCTCCCAGTTGCTTCTCTGGCAGGTAGCAATCACTAGTTCATTTAGGCCAAATCATTAGTACGAAACTCAGGGACAGCTGGTAGAAAAGTAAGCTCAGAGCTAACTAGGGAGCGCCCTCTGCAAATGGAGCAGTATGTTTCTGTCTTGTTTACTACCAGCAATGGGCACGTGGACTGCCAGATGCCAGCAATAACAGACAGATGCTGAAAATGAAATTTATTTTCCCTTTACTCCCCAAAGAATCTGAAGAAATCAGCTGCATTCATGAAACCAAGTGACAAATGTTCTCTTTTTTACCAGACTCCAAAGGACTTAGCACAGTAGATGACAATCTGTTATAACATATATTGTCAAAGAATTAATAAAAACAAAGAACAACTAGAACTGCACACTAGACAGCAAGCCCCTTAAGACACACACATCATGTCATTAGGATAGGAAACACTGATAATGTAAAATTTGTATTATCTCTGCAGAAAATGGTTTAACACAGCAGTTGCTCCAGACCTGAACTTTGGCTGGCTTTTGCAATGCTGCTGTGCGTTATCAGTGAATCTATCACAAACTGTTGTGCCCTCCGTGGTGGGACTATTCTGGCTCCCCAATTAAAACATCTCTTTTTATCCTTCACTTGTCTGCTGCAAAACAAGCATGCCCCTACGGGAAAGTGGTTTAGGAATTGCCATTACTATAGGGCAGCGAAGCTGTAACATGGTTCCCATCATCACTACTCTGTTTCTTTCCATTTCGACTCTACTCCATAGCTTGACCCTTTACTTTTCTAGTTTCTTCAGATTATGGGTCCTTAATATCAGCTGCCAGCACTCCACCCTACTTAGAGTCCATCTGTCACTCTCTTCAGATGAGAGCGGTGACAGAGCAGCAAGATTTTAGTTTGTGGTATCAACAACTGTAGGAACACCCTGTCCCTTGGGTACATAAGCTGATTGTTCACAAGTTTGAGGGCTGTGCTGACTCTTCCTTCAGCCAGCTTGGACACACTGCACAACCAAACTACTAATTCCCTTGGTCCCAAATTCTGGAATTTATTTATATGTAGATACTGAAATTCAAAAAGGAAATTCAAAAAGGGTAACTTACTTGTCACACTTGATGTCAATAGTGTTTCCCATCTCACTGGGGAGGTAAAACTAAAAAGGTATATTTCTATAGAAAAGTCTGAACAATCTCCAACAATTCCCCATTGGCACTTATTTGAATGGGAGGTGAAAAGCAGGAGAGGGGAACAGTCTCAATCTTTTCTTTTTCCCTCTATATTTTAAACCTCAGTCCAATGTATCCCTAGTAGTGAAACATATATTCAGGATGTCAAAGGATATAAAATTAATTTTAAAATAAAATATTTAGGAATTACATTTTGATGAGGCAGAGGACAGCAAAATAAGAAATATTTACAAATTATAAACCAAACCCAATCCTGGCTGCATAAATTCAAGATTTGAAAACAGTAGTTTTCAAGGAAATTTAGAGACACACACACTAAGCCTTTCATCCGCAAAAAACTAATTTTCATACATCGAGAGAGTTCATACTTTGCTTCGGAGGGAAATCTCTACTGTAAGGTTATGATTAGCCAAATAATAACTTCAAATAGTATCCAAGTGTATAATGCTAGCAAAGAATCTATAAATGCCTACAAAAATCAGCAGTTTTAAATGGCCTTAGACTACAAATACTCTTATAAAGCAATGCCACATTACATTTATATCTGGTGTTAGTAATTCATTTGCTGCTGTACAGATATAATTCTAAATATTATCTGCAATGGGAGGATTAATATAACAGCAGTGTGCCAACAATCTACTACTGAGTGCAAAAAAGGAAGGAAAAGCTAGAACTGTTCTTGCACAGCGTACTCTCCTCCTACCTGAGGAATCACACTGAAACTTCAACAGCATATATCAAAACATCCTCATACCTGTCAAACAGAATATCAAGAAATGTGGAGCCCTCCAGGCAAACTGTGCTAACTCTAATTTACCTTGTTTTATTAAAATGCACAAAGTTGGCCTAAGAATATATTTAAGAGGATAGGAATCGCTCTTCTCTTGGACCACTCTTGTGTCTCTTGCTTTTGAGAATTTAGAACTTTGCCTGATGTCTTATATCTGTATTCCAAGTCTTTAGTCCAAAGCTAAGCCACAGCTAATATTTTTGTTGAGATGATAGAAATTTGTTTTTAACTGTTACTACTGTAGAGTTACTCCATAACTCTACAGATTGAGAGCTAGGGATCAGTTGGGAATCCATAAGAGGGTTTCATCTAAACTAATTTTAAAAGCTAAAAAATAAATACAGTGTAACTGGATACAACAATATTACCTTGAGTCTGCAAACAACCTGAAACAATGGCTCTAAGAAAAATGGATTTGTTCAAGGTGAGTTTGACTATGAAGTCAGGCAACTTTAAATTACAGAGATTAAGTTTTCCACGACTATCTAAAGTACTGAAGGAAAACAGATTTTAAAGTCATAGAAACTACAATAACTCTTAAGATGCTACACAGATGCCAAACTGCAGGCTGGTCTTGTAACATGCACAAATCATTTCAACAAAGAATGAGTGCAACATGCAGAGCTGTAGAACCAGCTTGTTCTGACCAGACCATTCTCAAGCTCTATTTTTGCTCTTCATTCATTACAAAGTAAGAGTAAGTAGCTGTGGAACAAGAGGTCCTACGTGAAAAAAAAATACTGAAACATGTATTTTTCTTACATGGTTATAGAAGTGCAGACTAGCCATGTTTCCATTATGGTGCATACGGGGTGGTGGTGGTAAGTCAATTGCTTCACGCTTCAAACAGGTCTAGATCATACCACCCATTATTTCTTCCCAATTTGCTTGATTTAAGATTATTATAATCCTGTTTATTTCTGTTTTGTGATACGGAATCCAACTCAGTAACTATGTCACAACAACACTTGAGAATAAAAGTAAAGGCTTTTCAAATTGATTTTTATGTGCATAATGGCTATTACACCGTGACCAAGGTCTATAAATCTTTTATTTGAAAGAATAACAGTTCTTATTGATAATAGTTTGATCAGGCAAGATAAGGCAAGTGGGAATAATAAATCACCTTTATGGATTATTTGTGTACATCCAAGGAATGGGACAAAATACATTTCATGTTTACTGATCAGTCTGATTTGTATGTAACTAAGGATGTTTCTGTGTATGATCTCTTAATGAATTGTCACACAGAAATAGAAGAAACATTATTTCAAGAGATCAATCATCTGTCTCCAGAGCAAACACTCTGGCAGTGAAGCACTGGGAGATACCGGCACACAAATTATCTTATCACTGGTCTTAAAAACCAATGTTACATCAACTTAATCAAAAGACTGCACGAAAACATCACATAAATTCACTAAATGGAAGTAGATATACACGGAAAACCATCCCGCCTAGTTTCATTGTGCACCCAACAGCTATTCTTGATACTCTTAGGAGTTAAACTCTTCAATTACAATGACTCTGTAATTCAGATAGATTATCTGATACACCCAGGAGATATCTGTGGCTTGCTATGAATAACTGCACACTGGATTGTCCAGCTTTGAAAATCATGTCAAGATATTCTGGAGTTTCTCCCACACATTTCAAGCATAAGTACTTACATACTTTTCATTCTGCAGTGAATGATAGGTTGTACAAATCCCAGAAAAAGGAGAGAAAAAAATTCCTCCAACTTCCTAAGCTCTATTCCCATTATTCCAACAGCTACAGGATAAGCTCCTTTAGTGATAAACATTTAGAGGCTGTTAGCTGAAAATTCAGAATTTTGGTGAAAAGTAACAGAGCACAACAGAGCTGTTCTAAATGCATCTTGGAAGAGGGATATTGCATCCATCCTTCCTCCTCCCAAACCAGTCTGCCAGCCACGAACACAGTTCTTCCTCTTTTACATTTGGCTTTCTGTTCTTGTTGTCTACCTTTCTTCTTTTTCCTTTTTTTTTGTTCACCTGTCTCATTAAGTAAAGAAATATGAGGTTTTAGTTAGCTTGTGCTTGTTTGAGCAACCAGAACTAAACTCTGGTCCTCACAGAAAAACAAACACAAAGTACTGTTCCAGAAAAAATGGATCAGGTTAAAGGCCTTGGTCATGTACCCTCAAAAACCACTAGTATGATTCAGTGATTCTTGAAACTCACCTCTACCAGTCAAAGGTCTTTTGACATTTTGTTATTAGTTCTCACAATACTCTGTGCATCAGAGGATTGCTTCCCCCACTTCAGGGGCTGAAACCAAGCCACAAAAAGCTTCCCTTGCAAACAGCTGAATGGTTAAATTCACTGCTTCCATTCACCTGCCATTATACTCCTGAATTGCAATTCATAACTTCTTCTACTGCTGAACAGGACCTTGTCTCAAGGAGAGTTGGCCTGGCAATAAGATGGTATTGTCTTAAGTAGTTATATTTCTATTACATTTCTGACTTGAAAAAATTATGACCTTATGATAAGTCACATCCTCACAGAATGCTAATGCTACTCTCTATCTTGGAGATTTGAAATTATATAGGCAGCAGAGCACAAGGGGGAAAGGCATTGCACAAGGCAGAAAAATTTACCTCCATCTCTCCTAGACAATCAAATCCATATTCTATGGCCAAGGGAGATTAAGGTATATATAGATAGTCACCCAGAAAGTGAGGCAAACTGAACCAGATCTTGTTTGTTCCTTATTATAACCAGGATCTCTCAGACCCTTCAGACCAAATTCCACCTATCAAACCAACGAGAAAGTAGGAATAATAATAATAATGATAAAAAAGGAAAAACAAATTTAGATCTTTGATGTTTAGATAAAACAGTAAGTTTAGTAACTTTTAACCGGTGAAAAACAATTTTCTTTCTAGACTGTAATGAGTGTTTAAACTCCCAGTCTCCTGAATAGTTAAAATTCAAAGCAAGTGTGATAGAGCATTGGTAGAAGTCATTAGACTGTTAAAGGGAAGAGCTTACAACCCCCTGAATAACAACTAATTCAGATCAATAGAGAAATTAGAGGGAAAGATCAGAAACGGGTGAAATTTACCCAGTGAGAACTAATTTGTATTTTTAGCAAAATGAATCCTGATACATGATCAGTAAAGCTTCAATTATGATTCAAGCTGAAGTTTTCTAAATTCTTTTTAAAATATAACGCTAACAAAATAAAATCTTCAGTGAGTCATTTGCTATGATTTGTAATAAACTTCTGGAACCTGGACAGCTCATGAAATCTGTGAACTTTAACTGTAACCACAACTACTGAGAAATTAAGTTCTAGAAGAAGTACACAAACGGACAAAGTTAGATTAGCCAAGAGGCTTGAACTGATATTTCTAAGAGATGCAACAAGAAGATCTAAGCTGCAGTGTTTAAGATTGACAGGAAATTCAGTCATGGTATGTTGGAAAGAGTCCATTTGCTTTCAGTGTAATCGCAGAAAAGACTGTACGGTGCCTTATTAACACTGCAGCGGCCAACCCTCAGTGTAGAAACAGATGAGGTAAGAGTCACCATCTTGCTATGCAAGAGCCCGGAAAGTTTTGCTTCCAGCTCTGCATAGATGCATGCACTGAACTACAATTCATTCAATTCAAATAGAAACAGCACACTATAAAATTCAGTGCAAGAATTCAAAGCTATTTTCCCTCTGGACCTCTACCAACAAATTCTCATTATGTATCAAGGCTGCCAGGCAAAGCTTTGCAACATTCCGGATAATTATCTGAACTTTCCCCTCAACAAATCAAATAAGTAATGACTCCCTACTCATATTGCAGGCATCCTTTCCTGCTTGTTTTCTCTCCATTTCACAACATAGAACATTCTGATGTTTTTCTTTACTACCTCTGTGTGAAAAAGGGCAATAAGAAGTGGGATATACACATACACACAAGCAGATGACAACCTGCCATGACTGTAAACTATTTGAGGAAAGAGCTATTTCTTACAAGGTCTCCTAAAAGCATTTGACGTGTTGGTATTTTGAAAAACAGCAAGCAATGACTGTGAGCAATGGTAATAAAGCATTTTCCCTATAATCTTTTTATTTTATTTTTGCCCAGGGGATGGTATTATTTACTGAATAGATTTCTTACCTTTCCATCCATCCCATTTGCCTAAAGCATCACAACAGTGAATTAATAAACATCACACAATCATCTCTGGTATGAGAAGTCATTGCTGAAGGTACTCCTTTTTTCTCCCTGCACCCTTCTGCTAAGAGGAGAAAAATCCTGAGGAAACTCTCACCTTCATTTCTAAATGTCAGCCTACAACCCTAGTAAAGTCTACTATTAGGAAATGGGGGAAACAAACTTCTAGTCAGAAAAGTGATTGCAGAGCCCTTCTCCTAATCTTGCAGATTTCATTTAGGAGAACAGGATATTTGAAAATGATGAGTTCATACATCAGCAGTCTGAGATGTTAAGAGGAAGGACAGTATGTTCAGGTCAGCTTCTTCAGATGACTTCATAGAATCAGTAAGGTTGGAAAGGACCTCTGAAGGTCATCTAGTCCGACCCCCCTGCTCAGTAGGGTCACCAAGAGCATGTTAAACAGGGTTGTGTCCAGGCAGGCCTTGAAGATCTCCAGAGAAAGAGACTCCACAACCTCTCTGGGCAACCTGGTCCAGTGCTCCGTCACTCTCACATGGAAGAAATTCCCCCTCATGGTCAGGCAGAACTGCCTGTGCTTCAATTTCTGCCCATTGCCTCTTGTCCTGTCACACGGGACAACTGAAAAGAGTTTGTCCCCATCCCCTTGACACCCTCCCTTCAGGTACTTGTACACATGGATAAGATCCCCCGCTCAGTCTCCTCTTCCCCAGGCAGAGGAGGCCCAGCTCTCACAGCTGTTCCTCATAGGGCAGGTGCTCCAGCCCTCTGATCATCTTTGTAGCCCTACGCTGGACTCTCTCCAGTAGCTCCATGTCTCTCTTGTCCTGGGGAGCCCAGAACTGGATGCAATACTTGAGATGAGGCCTCACCAGGGCTGAGTAGAGGGGCAAGATCACCTCCCTCCACCTGCTGGCAACACTCTTCCTAATGCACCCCAGGAGACCATTGGCCCTCTTGGCCACAAGGGCACACTGCTGGCTCATGGTCAACTTGTCATCCACCAGCACTCCCAGGTCCTTCTCTGCAGAGCTGCTCTCCAGGAGGTCAGCCCCCAGTTTGTACTGGTGCCTGGGGTTATTTCTCCCTAGGTGCAGGACCCTGCACTTGCCCTTGTTGAACCTCAGGAGGTTCCTCTCCACCCAACTCTCCAGCCTGTCCAGGCCTCTCTGAATGGCAGCACAGCCCTCTGGTGCGTCAGCCACCCTATCAGCTTGGTGTCATCAGCAAACTTGCTGAGGAGGCACTCTGCCCCCTCATTCAGGTCACTGATGAAGAAGTTGAACAGGATGGGACCCAGTACTGAGCCCTGGGGGACGCCACTAGCCACAGGCCTCCAACTGGACTCCACGCCACCAATGACGACCCTCTGAGCTCTGCCTTTCAGCCAGTTCTCCATCCACCTCACTGTCCACTCGTCTAACCCACACTTCCTGAGCTTCTCTAGGAGGATGTTATGGGAGACAGTGTCAAAAGCCTTGCTGAAGTCAAGGTACACAACGTCCACTGCTCTCCCCTCATCTACCCAGCCAGTCATTCCAGGCTATCAGAAGGCTATCAGGTTGGTTAAGCAGGATTTCCCCTTGGTGAATCCATGCTGGCTACTCTTGATCACCTTCTTTTCCTCCATATGTCTGGAGATGACATCTAGAATGAGCTGTTCCATCACCTTTCTAGGGATGGAGGTGAGGCTGACTGGCCTATAGTCGCCTGGGTCCTCTTTCTTGCCCTTCTTGAAGACTGGAGTGACTTTGGCTTTCTTCCAGTCCTCAGGCACCTCTCCAGTTCTTCAGGACCTTTCAAAGAGTGATTGAGAGTGGCCTGTAAACAACATCCGCCAGCTCCTTCAGTACTCGTGGGTCCATCCCATCCAGGCCCATGGATTTGTGGATGTCTAGCCTGCCCAGAAGGTCTCTAATCCTATCCTCCTCAAACAAAGGAAAGTCTTCCCTTCTCTAGACTTTCTCCCTCACATCCAGGCTGCAGGATTCGTGAGGGCTGCCCTTGGCAGAATTACTGAATGCCTTCTGTGCTTCAGTCTTCACTGCTTTCTCTGTATCCCTTGTCACCAGGGCCCCCACCCCATTCAGTAGTGGGCCCACGTTCTCCCGAGTCCTCCTCTTGCTGCTGATGTATTTGAAGAAGCCTTCCTGTTGTCCTTAACATCCCTTGCCAGACTCAATTCCAGGTGGGCCTTAGCCTCCTTTGCAGCATCTCTACATACTCTGACTGCATTCCTATAATTCTCCCAAGTAGCCTGTCTCCTCTTCCACATTCTGTGTACTTTCTTCTTCTTTCTGAATTTGGCCAAGAGCTCCTTGCTCACCCATGCAGGTCTCCTGCCCCTCTTGCTGCACTTCTTACTCTTAGGGATGCACCGCTTTTGAGCTTGGAGGAAGTGATGTTTGAATACTAGTCAGCTCTCCTGCACCCTCCTTCCTTCTAGAGCCTTAACCCATGTGATTCCACCAATTAGGTCTCTGAAGAGCCCAAAGTCCACTCTCCTGAAGTCCAGGGTTGCAATCCTGCTTGTTGCCTTACTTCTTTCTTGCAGGATCCTGAACTCTGCCATCTTGTGGTCACTGCAGCCAAGGCTGCCCCCAACCTTCACATCTCTAACCAGTCCCTCTCTGTTAGCAAGGGCATCCATCAGGACACCCTTTCTCATAGGCTCGTCCACCATTTGTGACAAGAAGTTATCATCAATGCATTGCAGGAGCCTCCTGGACTGCTTGAGCCTTGCTGTGTAGTCCCTCCAGCAGATGTCAGGGTGGTTGAAAAGCCCCATGAGTACCAGGGCCTGTGATCTTGAGGCTACTTCCAGGTGTCTACAGAAGGCCTCATCAACTTTCTCTTCCTGGTCAGGTGGCCTGTAGTAGACACTTCATGGCACTTGAAAAGCCATCTGCTTCCCACAAATACACTTGTGCAAACACTGACGTTAAGATAAACTGACCAACCTGTTCTTATTGCCAGGAGTTGATTAAGCAATAGATACAGCCCAGAAAAGACACATCCAGGTGAACAGCTCCTTTTTCCTTTCCTAGTAAGAGTACCAGAGCCAGACAGGATGAAGCTGAGAGTCAGCTGAGATCACTTGCAGGCAAAAGATGTCCCAGGTGACTCCAATATGTAACACATTCAGCTCATACTGCTGACAAGCCACTGCAATGCATACACCTTCAGACTGGTCAGTTCTCACTATTTGGCCCTGATATCACATAGCCCCACTGCAGGCCTCCACCTCACTTCTACAAAGTGTAGAGCCACCGCTTTTCTTCCACACAGTGATGCCTCACATGACAACAACTTACTCCAGCCAAGGGAGGATCTCACAAGAAAGCACATACCTCACAAGCTGCCTATCATGCGTGGCCCTTTCCCACCTCACAGAGGTCCATGCCAGTTAAGTGCTCCTGCACAATACAGTTGTATTGTGGGGAATATTTAGCAGAAGTAAATAAAGGGTACAATATTGTGGGCATGCAGGAGGGGAAAGGAATGAAACCACACAGACTACAGAAGTTTGGTCAAGAAGTGAAGGTAGATAAGAACCTTACTGCTACTAGATATGTTTTGGCTAGACAAGAGAAGACATGGCTTATTAGCCTAGAGTCTGGATTTGCACGAACACTTGTCTGGCTTCTAACATGCATTTGTGCATCCAGCAGATCCCTCCAGTGAGCAGCACTGCAAATGAGTCTGAGAACAATTACAGTGCTTTTTGTATGACAAAATTATTGCAGACAAACTCCAGACAGGAATGCATTGATTCCTATTTCGTAATCCACTAAAATACAACTGTAGCCTATATAAGATAGCTCATAACCCAAAACACAGAGATTTTTAAGTATGGGGGAACAAGGATGCAGAATTACAGAATGTAGCACAGTCAAACTTTAAACATTATTGTTACCTTTCTGTAAGGTCCCTGAGACATCAGAAAAAAAGATCTAATTCTGTGAGTCTAACAATGTCTGCTACATCTGCATAATAGACTTAACAGGCATCTTGTTATTCTCTCGTCAAATGCAATCTCTAACTAATGACCTCGTCAAAGAGCTTCAAGTTTTCTCACTCTCGAAACTTTTATTTATAACTTGGCAGACTGGTTTCTTACACTGTAACTCATGAGAGCTGGGCTACCTTTAAAAATGGGAAAAACATTGTCAGCTCATTAAGCCTCAAGCTAGATTTGCTTCTCAGTCAGCAATTTGAGAATGTAATATTTCCTTCCTAACAAATTTTCTAAAAATGAGTGAAAAGCTGCATATATTCTGTGGTGTTAGTAAGTCAGTGATGAGGACAGGCACAAGAATACCAGCATGGCAGTTGTGTAATCACTAAATGCTTACTGTCTAAAGCAGTGCTAATGATCTAAACATTAAATGAGTAATAAACAGCATGTCACAACCCCATTTGATTTTTATTCCTATATTTAAGTAACTTTTAATGTAAGTTAGACTAAAATGTTTTAGGCACTGAAAGGCCTTCAAAATATTCTTTTTCATTAGTGTTTTTTATATAGTATTTTCAACTTTTTAACCTGTTCCTTTCCCTTAGAAAGGGGAAACTCTAGCTATAGGGCTTTTTAACTAAAAAACCTGCACTGCTAAAATATTTCCAGGCCTTCTGTGCAGTATCTTGTAAGAGGAAGTCTGTAGTATTTGGCAAGCTGCTGTTATGACGTGGCCTCAGCAACAACCATAAAACTACAGTAACCTACCCCCCACAGCCTCAAAAAAACGATATATGTGTTTCTCTTGATCAGCAAAGAACTCATTCTAGACTAAAGATACCATGCACTTCTGTGCAAAGTCTGTCTTCAGGAAATACGGTAAGCCTCTGTCTACAGCGTTCTAGATTAAAAAGCTCCCCCAACACCCATGGGAAACTACAAAAAGAGGAAGAGTCTTGATGTCAGATACAACTGATGAGTCGCGTGGAATGACATTCAAGACGTTAGTCACTGCCTACTTTCTCATTCTTTATTACTGCCATTTAATTTCTCATCAACTTCAATATGTCACATAGCCTCACACAGAGCACAAAAAACTTCACAAAAGATGACAAAAAAACCGCAATAAAATCTGTTAACAAAACAATTTTATAAAACAATAGAGAGCTACAAGAAAGCAGCAAGCTAAACAGCCCTGTTAATCAGTGTAAAAATGCTAGGTAGAGATATAAAAGCTACAACAACAAAAGCCGAAGATCAGGACAAGAATTTAATAGGCCTGAAATTAGTTTGTATTTCTTTGCAGTGCTCTTATTACTCTCAGCTGAAACCTCAAGAGATTAGTTCAACATGGCAGAGATCATAGCAGAAATGGATGTTACAAGATTTTAAGAGAAAACACATGAAATGTTGCCTGAACATGAAATGCCAGAAAACATGTTCCCTGCTGATACTGAGTTTTAGGCAGAACTGAAACATTAAGTAATGGTTCTAACACAAGATTTGAAATCTGAAGGAATTTCAGTATTCAGGAATTTCACCTCTCAAATTTAAACTGGAAGATTTGCTAATAGCTGTCTATTTGGATTCCCTTCTTAGCTAAATTGGAGCCAGGTAGGCTTATGAAAGATGAGCAAAGCAGACCAGAAGACAGCTTGAACAGTGTCAAAGCATCAACTGTGTCAATTGCAGTGGGAGACCTGCACTGAAATAAGGGAGTGAAGCCAGAGCAGATGTGAGCATGCCATCATAAATATGCTAGGAGTAGCAGTTAATTAGAAGATAAGGAAAATGTATTAGTACAGGAAAAATAATGAGCTAACAAAATTAACTACATTTGACAAAGAAGAATATTGAGGAGAATACCAAGGGTTATAGGAGGGGCAAATGTGATTTCCAATCTTAAGCATATCTAAGTCAAAGTTTTAATAGAATTTTTGAAGTCCTTTTACTTAATATTAAAAACAAAAGGCTTTAAGAAGTTCAAGCTATTTTGTTATTCTTTACATGTACACTTCAGTTCATTCTGTTCATACTTCGCTAACAGTGAAACTGTAACTGTGGCTGCCACTATTCAAATGAATGTTTTCAGATGCAGAGCCCCCTTCCCTTGAAATCTTTCCCCACCTTCCTAGAAAGATGAAATGCTTTTGCCTTGGTGTTCACTACTTTGAACTTCATATTTTTATAAAGCACCTACACAATGCGGGACATATGGATGGTATTTCAGTTGGTGCTACCCGAGATATTCTCATTCTGGTCTGTGATCATATATGATGTGGGCTCATTTGTTTACTGATGGCCATTAGCACATAATCAGAACATACCTGATTCAGTCACTGTGTAGCAAAGGCTGAAAATTTGTGTTCACATTAACTTTTGAGGCCCACAAAACTTTAAGAATATTACAGCAAGTTTTCTGAACGTATGCAGAAGTCTCATCCCATTGCACGTGAAAATTAAAGCAGAAAACTATTGACATGATTTAAGGCATTCCTAATTTTCTTTCCCATAAGTAACTTACCTCTGCATTATGCATCATTTTCTAGTTACCGAGTTCTGTGAAAGATCAGTTCAACCTAAAGCAACTGAAGGTGCCCACTAGGCCACTAGAGCTTGGCTTGTTTAGTATAGGGATTAAAAAAAAAAAAAAAGTAAAAGTTTACTAGCAGCTATGATCCCTTTCCATCAATATCCTTAGACAGCAATAAGCCACTTCCAAACAGGCAGATAGAAAGAATATTTGAAAAATATAGAGGACTAAACAGGCACAGTAGAAGGATTAGGTGCGAGATGGTCTTGGATACATTCAGACTATGCAGAAGACAACAGCTTTGAAACAGCAGCATGTCTCCATGTATGCTCTTGCTCCTTCTAGTCACCATTCCAGTACTGAGGAGGGTGCAGGGAAAATGCTCGCTTTGGTTTCATTACAAGACTTGTAATGTCTGACAGGACTGAATTCAGTAGCATGGTAATGGAAATGAGGACACACAGAAATACCTTCTGGTTCCCTATTCCTTCTCTCCAGCTGGGTCTACCACATGCATTTGGCAGAAGCTGTACTTTTTGTTTACCAAAAACCATGAGTAGCTCACGTTATACATAGCTAATGTTCCTATATCTAAAATTCATTATTTAAACAAAGGAGGTAATCGTTGATTTTGTTCATAAAGTTACTCAGATTAATAGAATTTTTTAAAATAGGAATAGTTACAGTCAACACAATGAGACCATAATTGCAGTATACAGCATAGTTTAATTGTGTAGATATAATGTGTGTGTATACACACACACTACAAATATATATATATACACACACTATATACCTACATAATTAGGTATGTACACTTTTATATACACACACGTTTCACATTTCAAAGTATAGCTAAATAATGAAAATATACAAAATTAAAACCAATAAAATTAATGTAGTTGCTGGCAAACAAATCGGAATTTATTTTCATAATCTTTTTTTTTTCTTTTTTTAAATAAACAAAACATCTTTGCTGTTTATTAAACTGCTCATTTCCCTCATACAACCTGCAAATTTTATCTCAGTTTGCATTGGCAAAGCAGACTCTTTTGAAGAGTTATTACTTGCATGCATGTTTAAAACTGAACTTATTCAACCATAAGGCAGTTATCATAGATCTTAGGGTTGTAAAGTAATAAAAGTTCCATTACTTGTTTTTATGTAAATAAATGCATTCAAAATTATTAATTTCATTTTTTTACTCACTGTGCTAAATATCTACATATTGTAATGATCTGCTGGAACTGAATTATTACATAAACTTTTAATGCAATTGTTGCACCACATTTACCTTGATAGGAAAACAAATCCATAAGTCAAAGAAACCTAAGTGCTTGTCTCTTTTAGACTGCTCTGTAGTTGCCGTTCACAAGTGAAAGAAGAGAAAGACATAATGTAACCTAGTTTCTGAGAAAGGAAAAACAGGAGGCAAGACATCACGAAGCACAATGCCAGGATGCATCAAATTCAAATTCCAGACCTGCTGATTGTAGAAGAGAAACTGAACTACTGAACCATTGAAAGTGGCTTTTTCTAGATCTGATGAAATATGCACATACAGATCTTCACAATGAAAAACTAGACAGAAAGCAGGTGAAACAGTGTACTTCTGACTTGCAATAAATTTGTATCTTATACATTTAAGGTAACAAGCGAAAGATGAATTTCATTTGTTGAAGATAATAAAAGCCTTGATAAGAGACTCATTCTTTCTGTCAGCCCTGGAGAACCTGCAAGGATGTGCAGGACCCAAAGGATACATTCATACTAGTCTTCTGTCTTCCAGAAATGAAATTAGCAAATTAGAATCATGCTACATCAGAAATCTATGATTTAGATCAAATAGTATCTATGCATACAGAGAAAAGATATTAGTAAATGTGATCGTGCTCTTGTGGCATCTTTCTTGCAATTCCTAGCTCTGATTTGGCATGGTACAAATCTTGCAACATAAAAATTGATAGGGGGTAACCAAGCAACTAAATCCAAGTTTAAGAAAAACTTTCAGAAGTGATACCATTACTTCAGGTGCCAATTAATTCACAGAGAGCACAAGAGATTACTCATATATGCTGATCTTGACATGCTTCCTCCATACAAAGAGTCTTATTTATAGTCCAATACATCGGGACATCGAGATGCTCGAGGCTCAAAACCATCCAATACTGAATGCAACTTTGAGCAAGAAGTACCTCTAGCATAGCAAGGAAATTCAACGTTCCTAGTTCTCTGCTCAATGAAGTTAGCTCCTGCCTTCGTAAGAATTAAATGCAATGACGTATGGTTCGTTGAATGGCAGGGCAGTGTCAGGCATGTTAGTAGTTCTGTCTGTACATGTAATTATACTTCTCACAGTGACTGAGAACAGTGTATGGCTCTTGCAACTGTAGGTTGCTGCTCAGCAAGCAATACATGCAGTCAGGGAAGAACTGAGGAATCACAGAAGTAAGTTATTAGCAGTTAAATGAAACACACTGGTAATCATAAACACTATTAATTATTCTTCTATCTCAAAAAAAGTTGGAAATGGGACCGGATCTTCCTATAACACAAGACTGACTCCCAAATATTTACATGTTACTATGCTTCAAAGCATTCTCTTTTTACTCTTTAATTAAAATCAATGCTAACAATTCCATAAGAAGTTTCAGAATAATGTTCAATATGAATATTCTTCGAAAGATTGAAACCTCTGCCTTTGGTTTATGACATTAATTAGCTATTACATGACAAAAGAAAAGAAGTGCTTGTAACATTTTCAGGAATCTAGATTTTCTGATCATGCTTCCAAGGCCCACCTTTTTGCTTATACTTTTTGAAGAAGTAAGAACCATCTGAAAAATTATTTAGCTGCTAACTTTTGTTGGACAGTAGTCATTTATCATCATCTATAACTATACCAGGCTGCCAACACCACTCAGAGTGGGCAAGAAGCAAAATGAATGTCTTTCAGGGCAGTTCAAGTCTTAAATATGGGAAATTCATCAGTTCGAAAAAACTAAAAATAGACTAAGAAATCCAAATTTGCTTAGAAATGTAAGCAGAGCCAGGTCATTTCAGGGTAGAATTCTCGAAGAAGCTTAAAGCTCGTCCAAAATTCAGTGACTGTCAATGAGATTTTGGAAGCAGTAGTTCTTCCATTTCTTCGGAAATTCCTAACTTAATATTCCTAACAAAATATTGGCCATAAGTCATAAAGAACTTGATGAATTGAATGTCTTTTTCTTGCCTCTCTTGGAGTCAAAGCCCCAAACTGAAGCCAGATATGTGGCTTGGGAACCTGCAAGAAGCAGAAACAGGAGGCTGTTTATACAGTCCCTGTAAAGAGATTAGTAAAGTCCCAAGTACTTGGCTCTGATCAGAGACAGGATATGGAAAGCCATGATATAAGTTACGCACACCAACGGCTTCAGTTAAAAAAAGTAAAATAATGCTTGGATGTTGGTTACAGAAGTGTCACAGCTAGTACACCGTTTAAAGTTAAACGTAAAGCAAAAACTGCTAATCAAAAGCTCAGCAGCAAACTAATCAAGTTACTGCAAACTTGGTCTTGCCTGTGTTTTTTGGCTATACAGTCCCCTTCCATCAACATAATATGAATATGAATCTCAGCTTAACAGTTTGCTGTCAGAAAGATGAGGCATTGACTTGGTTCTCAATGTTATCACATCCACATAATCATCCACTAGCTTTTCAGATGCACCTGCTTGCTCTCTGGTGCAAGCTGCCATCGCCTGCAGCCTGCGCGCACCCTCTGCCCAGAGGGCTCCTGAGCTAGGATGGCTGCTCTTCACACAGGCTGGTTCAACCCTCACTGCAATTCAGATTCAGTTCGTGAGAACTGAATTTAACCTTCTTCTACCCTTGTGCCCAATTTCCCCACAAATAATGTTAAAATAAGGGAATGACAGAAAAATCTGATTTTACCTCTGTACCTGCAGCCTTTTGCTTTTTTACAATATTACAGCACCAACAATAACATTAAACTGTCAGAAAAATTCAAGAGTGAATCATAAAACACTAGGATCAGACACTGCTCAGACTTCTTAACTGCAAGACGTTCAAACAATAGAGGTCAGAAATGGATTAACTAATTGCAAACTAAGACCACAGTATTTTCTGCTTCCATTTTTCAGCCCAAATTTAGTAAGTAAATACAGAAACAACTCTTCTGCCCTAAAATCTAATCAGCTAGTTTCCATATTTCAGCATCAGTAACATTCAAAAAAAAAAAAAAAAAAAAAAAAAAATTGGCAAGTGCTCCATAAACACAGCAACCACATTCAGACATCCTCACTATGCTTGAAAGTGTTTATTTTATCATTACCCATCTGTTTCAGTGAGTTTCCTTATGGAGTATAAGGTGCCACTCAACATGCAGAGAGTGGCAGGCTAAACCCAAGATTTGCTTAGAATTTCCATCAGGTCTTAAAGCTGCTGATGTTTTATTAACATAGCTCTCAAGGTGTGTTCAGAGAAATGACTGGTAGAATAGGAGCCATCCATCACATGGCACAGCCTTTGGGAGATTTTCTTCTCTAGAAAGCAGTAGTTTAAAGCAGCAGGAGACCAAAGGAGTACAGGTAGCACTACTGGAGGTTTGATCTTTCCATACCTTAGACAGAGAGATCTCAAGGCATTACTCCGGGAACAGGGTCAACCAGTTAAAGTACTGGCCTCCACACATAGCTACATACCTAATAACATCACCATTGCAGCTTGCAGTCTGGTTTTTCCACAGACAATGTAAAATGAGGAGTGGATGGCGATCGGTCATGGCAGGCAGACTTCTGAGCTAGGGTAAAAGTTTGATTAAAAAAAATAAAGTTCCCATTTCTTGTCTGAGGCCGGTCCTGCTGAATTAATCTTTAGCTTTAGGGCTGTCCATTCCGTCAGTGTCTTATGTGCCTAAGTAGCAAAGGAATGGCTGTTCAGCAGATCAGTGGTGCAGTGACAGGGAAAATAAACAAAATAGAACAGGACTTGTGTGATAGTTTCCTTAAAATACAAAATTCAGCCTAGGATGAACTCTCCATAAAAGTTACTTGTAGAGAAAACAAATATTCCATGCAAGGAAGGCTGCGGAAAGCTCATTAGCTAAGCGGAGCACAGCTTCAGCACTTGCAGGCATTCACTGCCGTATCTCCAGCCGCTTTCTAATCACTGAGGCTTCACACATTTGCACATAAGAAGCCAATTTAAATTCCACTGAGAGTGAGGCCAGGAATCAGATATCAAACTTGACTATGAGGCTATCACACATTGCAGGCAGCACTTACTTTGTCAACAACATAAACACAAGATTAATGAGGACAACTGTTACAGGTGACTCCAGGTCCTGACCCACCAGACTGCAAGTTGCTTCTGTCTCCATTTTTTTCACTCACAGATCATTAAGTGGAGCAGGGTAGGGGGGAACCTCTGATGAGAAGCATTTTCTCATCTAAACATTTCAGGAGTTCTTAAGACATTACTGAGCTTAATGCATTAGCTCCATCCCCAACAGTGGAAAACCTTTAAATGGAAAGTTCACTAAGCAGTTGGCGGGCGGGCGGGGGGGGGGGGGGTGGAGGGAGGGGGAAATCAGTGAACACCACAGTTCTCTCAAACAGTTCATGCTCTGAAATTACATAAGTGATCTGAATTAAGTGAGAACTACCACCCTTGGGAACAGTTTCCAGCAGAACTAATGAAAGCACATTGAGTTCTTTATATCCAGAAACTGTCACTGTTTGCAACAGTATTTAGAGCACATCTTGATGCTGACTCACAGATGCCAAGCTTATTATATCACCTCTCAGCGGTTCAGTTCAGTCAGCTATAAAGTTCAGCATCTGGTTCCCTTTCTGGGATTTATTTATACAGAATACCTAGATAAATTTTACATGTAGGGAGATGAACTGTAAAGACATAAAGGACTGATGACTAAAGGGAGCATTAATGCTGATACAGAATACATTTAACTATTGTGTATGACCTGGTCCAGGGAAAAAGAAAGAGCTAGGGTGACAGGATTACTCAAGTGTTTCAAGCTTTGATTTTTTTAATCCAGACCCTTAAATTAATCAGGACAGTCACAGTGAAGACCTATCCCTAATTTCCTAAACCAGCTGGAAGTTCTGAAAGTAGCCTTATGGCTTGGTCTCTTGTTGGCAGAATATTTTTAATGAATATGTGTTTGAAATACTGCACCTTTTAGAGAGAGTGCTCATACCAGAGTGAGTGAGTTGATTGGAAGAAAAATAAGCTGTGCTAGTATCTCTGACTCTTACCAGAAAGCTCGCAGAGGTTAACAAAAGGACTATTGTTAATCAACAACACTAATAAAGTACAAACCCCACTGTATAGGGAGCAGTGTTTCCCGTTTCTATCTAATTTTGTGTTTTTCCAGACAGTGATGAGAAAAGATTGATTCTGGTCCATCAATGTATTTACTGATATAACAGATTATGCAACATCATACCTTAAAAATAATTTGAGAGAGACCACCTTTTTGTTATCCTTCATTTTACAATACATGTCTGGGAGAAGAGGCTGTGGGTATTTAAAATTTGATTTCACTAGGGAGTATTAAATTGCAAACTAATGTTTTATGCCATAATAAAGTTTGTAATCCCATCCTCTAGAACTTGCTATGACTGCCTCCGTTTCTTTTCAGTCTTTTTCTGACATTCTTTCAAATCAGATACTGCAGATCCTAGTGCTCTGGCCAGTACATGTTTCATTCTGTCTCATGTCAAAGCTACACTCCAGAGAGTAAGTCTATTATGCTTTGCATATTTGTACCTGAAAGTATGCTGGTTTCAAGCATGTAGGTTGGAACAGACAAAAAGCAAACCAAAAAAGGCAACAACAAAAAAATCCATACCCACAGAAACTGTATGATGGGATGGATGTTTCAGACACTTGCCACAAGAGCGAGATGACAAATACATAAGAATTAAATTGACTAGATAGAGGAAAAAAAATTTTTTTTAGCTAGATGACCAAGACCCAACTATATTTCACAGTAAAACTAAGTGCAACACATACAGCTTATTTGATGAACATTTAAACTTAAGTTTAATTCACATAAGTGCAATTAGTAGGAGTCCTTTTCACTTTATGAAAGGGACATGCACCATGAGGGCTACCAATGACAGAGGCTGGGATGCACCAGGCTGAAAGGTCTCCTGCAGCCCCAGCCTCCTCAGAAAGCTCCAAATTGAGATCAGAGATACACTGAATACAGGAGACCTCAGGTCTGCAAAGGATTTGAGGTAGATAGACCCAGACAGAGGTACAGTCTCCAAATCAAAGAGCATCAGTATTATGAAGGATAGACATAAATAAAAAGCTGACCTATATTGAACTTTAAATTTCTTACTGCCTGGCTCGAAACATCAAAGGAAAAGTTACACACACTCACAAAATCTAAGTTTTGTTGCCAAAAAGCAGCTCCTGAGATTCTTTTCATGAAAGTGGAATAAAAGCAAAGTCCAAACTAGCTTTTAGACAATAGCATGCAAATGTTATTTTAATTGGTTTGCATTTAGCAAAAGCCTCACATGCAATTCTGCCTCCCCTGAGATCTTTGACATTTTTGCCTATGCAAAGATTTCAGTTTGAGGAATCTGTTCTGAATATGGGTAAAAAAAAAATCTTTTAGAAAAGGTCAGCTCATTATAGAGAAATATACTAGTGAGAGAAATCTGTTCCGACTAAGTTCATCTTTCTGTTCCAACGCATTTCTTTAGCCTCTCTTTCCAGATGTAGGATTTCTTCTGAAAAGAAATTTTATCTTATGCAGTGATAGACTACAGCTTGTAAAATGCTGTATTTTTATACTGTGCTCTTGCCTCTTCTCCAGATAACTAGTGTTCCTAGTTTTTGAAGTTGCATAGGGCAATTACTAGACTATGGTTATACCTGCTGGTTTTCAGAAGCAGGGGGCTCCACTTGGCCCAGTTGCTACTTGCAGTTCTTGCAGGAAATCTGCACTCCTCCACTGTAAAGTGTGGTGGAGCTCAGCATTGACTACATGAAAACAGCACAGCGTTATGGAAGCAAAGAGCACACCTGCCAGTGGGCTCAGCCCACCAAGCCATGGTCCTACAGAAAAAGCAGGAAAAACACTGAAGGAGTGCTGGAGTGAGAGGTAGTTTTCCCAGGTTCCCCTAACCTTCTCTTATCGCATTTTTAATATTCAGAATTGACTGAGGAGGCTTTGTATCACCTTAGAAATAAGATAAAGGAGACACATGGAAAAAGTTATATTCTATGCAAGCTGGGTTAGCCATGCCAGTAGGCCCCAGCATCAGAGAACTCCTCAGCAGTATTACTGTATTGAGCAAACTACTTTTCTAGCTTTAAAACGAATTAGATTGACCCTCCACCTAGAGCTTTTCCACTGACTGAAAAATTCTTTTAAAAGAAGTAATTACCCTGTAACAAATGAATGTAATTAATACACATTACTAGCGTTTGTTGCAGTTTCAAGCAGACCACATTTGAAGACTCCCAGTTCTTGTTAGGCAAGGTGAAATACTGGACGATGAGGCACTTTACATAGTTTGCCTGCTTCTGTAGTGTGTGGCCTTGGCACAGTAAGAGGCGAATTATCAGGCTAAAGGAATTATTGGTCTATTCCATTTTTCAAGAGCTATCTTTTTATAAAGATGACCAGACTTTAACAGAGTTACTCTTTTAAATAGCATAATTAGCTCCACTAAACCTTTTTTTAGTCTAATAAAGTAACAACACAATGAAGAACATCATAAGGTGGTTTCCTGTGCAAACACCAACGAAAACAGAGAACAGTGAAATGGATAGTTCACACCCCATGAAACAATATAACAACTGAGTCTGTTAGAGTTTTTCTACAGCTGTTATCCTTTCTCCTTTTGAAATATTTCTTTCCCTTAGAAAGGGGCAAGACAAAACCTGTCCACTTACCTAAGTTATTAACCAAAACTGCTCAGTCATCAGATGTAGCTTTTGCTTGAACATTTAGGGTTAAAACATATGCGTATAATTTAGGGTTAAAACATTCCATCAGAAATGTGATTCTTTATGTTTTGAGATCTCTGGCCACCCTCTAGGCCCTTTACTGCCAAGGGAACAGCATCTATTTTGGATTCACCTTGGACAACTCTCTTCCTTCTTTGGGAGAAATCCTTGTGTGCTATGAGCTGGGTTTTGTCTCTTAGGGGTGCAAGAAGATCTCCAGTCGTAATTAAGGAGCATTCCTACTGTCCCTGGCTAGTTACATCCACACTATCAAGAAACCCAAGAAGCTTACGCCATACTAAAGTTATACATTTGTGCTCTGGAAATACTTGAGGAAGAAGAAAAAGACAAGTTCTCCAAAGGACATTTTCAGGCAAGAAGCTAGGATTTCTTTTGTCTAGGATATAATCAGTCCCTAAGAAAACAGTTTCTATTTTCTTTTCCAGTAAAATAATGGATTAAAGAATGAAAATTACAAGACTGCTCAGGATTTGCTCAGGAAAATACAGGGAAGTTGATTTCAATGGAAACAATACTTAATCCATCCCTATCACTTTTAAAAATTCCAGTCTAATATCACACAGTTGCTGCACTTGAGGAAAACTATAGAAAAGAGAAAATTATAGAAAACATTGATTCCTGTCCCACTGCAGTTCTTGCTTACCTGAAAGGTGTAACTAGATGACCAGAATTCAAAGACCCAAGTCACCTTAAAGAAGAAATACCACTGAACTCACACCAAACAAGTGAAGGTCACTGGATTTGTTGGTACAATAGGCTTCAGCTGGAGGATCAGCTGGGCCAAAACCAGCAGCTTTTCTCTCCGCCCCTTTTTCATCCTGTCCACCTGACCTGTGTCTCTTATCTGCATTTCTGTCCCAGGCTGCTTCCCCTAAGGGTGAACCTGCCGACAGAGACAACAAAGAGCAAAGATTCATCTCTTGAAACGGGGCTACTTTTCTAGTTAAATGTTCACAACGAGCAGGCAGATTTATAACATGCTCTATTATGCACGTTGGCTGATATTAAAACTGTTAAAAATTAGTGTGTTAATTAAGTGTTGTTTTTCACCTTGCCTAACAGGAACGTAGAGCCTTCAAACATGTTCTGCTTGAAACTGCAGCAAATACTAGTAATGTGAGAATCAGAATAAGAGATAGAACATGATGAAACATTTAAATAAATCCATAGTGATTCACTTCAAAAAAAGATTGCAAACAGTTAATGACTTGCAGCTCTACAGGGTGCAGAGGCAATAGCCTATAAATTTACAAATAACCATACAGTAAATGAAAAGGTAGCTGTGTTTAACTCCATAGCCAGGAGCTAGTGACAGACATAATCTACCTTTTGATTAAGTCTGACTTTAAAAACCTGCCTTCTTAGGAACATTGCGGGTCATTTTTTAGAAAAATGAGATTGCAATTAAAAAAAAAAAAAAGAACAAAGTATCTATAGCTTGCATTACAGAATGTCTTTCCAAACAATTAAAACATTTGTGTTAAAAAATGAATTGTGGTTTGACTTTTTATTACATCAACTAGTTAGCCATCACATCAGGTCCAGTTAATTACCAATTGTTAATTTTCAATAGATACATTTGAATTAATTGTCAGGGTTCTCACTACACTATGTCTGCTCTATCAGCACATTGAAAAGTTCATGGCAGGAGAAATGACACTATGGATCTAGCAGGTCTGCAGTAACAGGGGGCAGGGGGCTTCTCCCTGGGTAGCATTGGGTAGCTCTGTAATATAAAGTAGATACCATTTTATAGTTTCACATAACCGTGGAGATTTCTCAGTTTTACTTGTGAACTTTTTACATCTTAACCCATACGAAACAGCTTCTCTCTCATCACAAATCAGAATTTTGAGATCTGGGGGTGAACATTACAATATTTAAAGATAAGATTTCAAAGTAAGTGCAAGATAATTAAAGGAGATAAAGTAAAATCCTATTTACATATTTATTGTTATTAGGTTAAAAATATAAGGAAAGATTCCTGGTACCGGAGCTGCTTACATATTTTGTGCTAAAATTCTTTTAACTTTATTCATAAACAACAAGTTTGTTCAGAGAGACACGGTTTGCAAGGTAGGCTCAGTTGTGATTCATTTAGAAGACTGAAACAAGCACTGAAACAAAACGGGAGATGGCATAATAGGATACGAACCTTCTCTAAACAAGTTTAAAATTCACTTTTAAACAACATTTTAACAATTTAACTTAAAACATACTGACGGCATAGCAGAAATAGCAGAACAAAACATTTCAGTTAAGCCTAGATAAGTTTGCAGGGTTGTTTGTTTAGCTTGTGAACATTTTCTGCCTTAGGTCAGGCTGAGGAAACTATTTCTCCTTGTGATACTGACCCAGCTAGTCCCAAAGTAACTCTTAGGTGACAAGCAAAAGTCAGAAGGTCTTTTATTGCTCAAGGAGACAAAACTGGAGAGAAAAATGTTTTGGCAAGGTGAGTTGCTGAAACAGCTTGAGGCAGTGGCGGCTGTTCAACAGGACACAGCCATATTCGTTTCTACTCCCCGCCAAATACAGAGGAAAGATAAAGTTCGAAAAGAACAGAACAGATTAGTAGATGGAAACTAACAGACCTATCCTGAGCTCGCTAAACTCTAACTTTCCTTGGAGATGCTTTTTAAATTCTATATACAAAACTCAAACAAGAGAGACATTCACAAAAACATCCTTACGTAAATGTCGAAGAGGGGAAGGATTTGATTTGGAGATTCCCAGTATAAAAACAGAAACAGACCAGTACTAGGAATACTGAATAGGCTTGAGTAGCTTTATTTAATAATTAGTTAGTTGTTTAAATTCCCTGTTAATCTGAGCAATCAAAGCATACTTTTGCAATGTTATTTGCAAAGCAAAACAACTCCTCCCAATTCTGAAAAAAAAGAGCTTAAAAGTGTTGAATGTAGTGATCTGCTCTGTATATTGCCCAAATTTAAAAAACAATACATATTTTTTGTTCTAGTAGCAACTCTCCAGATTTTTTGTTTTAAAGAACTAATTTTAATGGCAGATTCAACAATAATGCAAGATGCAGTTTAAACTGGGCATAGTGAACTGCAGTCTCTAAATGCATAATGGAAATTGAGGACCAAATGATACGAAAAGATAAGTCCATCTCAGAAGTCTAAAATCATGTAGAATACAGATTCATATTTCAGATATACATGAAAAACTATGCATATGCATTCTTGCAATAAATCTTCTTTTAGTACAAATTTACTAAAAAACTTTAAGTACTGCCTCCAAATTCAGCTCGGTGCAGAGCCTGAGGTGTGCACTTTCATGTCATTGACTTGCCACAGAGCAACAGAGGAAGAAAAATACCCACTGTGGTGTGTGCATGAAAATGCACTGTCTTTGCAGCGCATTCAAAGGTCTAACTCAGACTGTAACATCTGACATCTACCAGTCAAACCCCAAATTTGCACACTAGTGTATAAAACAACATAAATAAGTCACTTCATACTATGAATTTTTTTCATGGTAACAGGAATTTGATAACAGAATAAAACTGGATCTCATGGAGAAAGGTAGTTGCCAAGTCAATCATAAAAGAAAGCAGAAATAGAAGCCAAGTGTCTGAAAGTTCAGACTAACACTTTCTTAAAGAGATTTTAATTGTAGATCAACTTAATATCAAATGCAGTCAGTAATTTACAAAATAAGAGCTTTGGGAAAAATATACCAAGTTGTACTAAATAAAATTCAGCTTTGAAACTTTCCTGAAATTTGGAAATTCTGTAAAGTGACTATAAAATTTCCTGATCCATTTATCTTTTGGGATTTAAATGATTTTAAGCACATGTTTTAATAACAGCAACTACAGATACAGCCTCTTGTCAATAAGTCAGTTTGTTATTACATAAATATGGTCTAATTGTTGGGTTTCATTTACCTTCCCTCTAATAGATATCAGCTTTTCTGCCTCCTTGGAGTAACTTCCATTTTACACTAAGCTTGCTGAGAAGACTTTATCATCCCTACAACAGACTTGCCTACACTGCCAGAATAATTTTTCATTTTTAAAGCACAGAAAAGCACAAAGAATAATTTGGTTTGAGAAACAATTCTCCAAGGCATTCCATGAACGTCTAATTTGACATAAAATAATTTGTGCCTGAAGGAGCTGAGGGCAAATGACTATCAAATATATTTAAAACAACAGTTGAAGAAAGCAGAGTGCTACTTCACATTTCTTTTTTTAATGAAAAAAAACCCCAACAGTATTGTCCGCATAATAATCAGAATAAAGAGAAGTTATCTACCGACTTCCAGGTTCCCTTCTGTTATCAGCTATTTCTCTTTGAAATATGTCATTGGTGGTAGCAAATGTAACTCACATCTTTCCAAAAGCAAGTATTCCTACTCAACCACCTCTGCTCCACTGCAACATAGTATTACTGTAGATCAAACCAAGAATCATATTGTGCTAAAATCTGGACAGAAAGCACTTTCCAGTATTCAGATACCTCTGCTGTGAGTTTCTCTGTACAAACTGCTCATATAAAGTTTATACAAGCTCTTATATATCCTTTTGACATTCTCTGCAATACCAAAGAAAGTTATGCTGATTTTATAGAAAAATGAAAGAAACTATGAAGGAACAAGTGACTTATTTAGAACCAACCTATGTTTTTCCATCTAGACACGGACAACTTTCAAAAGAGCCCAGCAGTCCAAGCTCTTGCCTTCTCTTTTAATTATGACCTCTTGTAGACTTCTCAAATACAGGAAAAACATCCACATCAGAAAATATGGACATTATTAGAGACAGAGTGAAAAGAGGGCTGGAAAGGAATCAGAGCTAGGGGACATACTGAAAGAGAAAGAAAGTAGGAGATCAGAGGCACGAGCACTGACAGAGTAAATATACATGTATCGTACGTATGATACATACGTGTGTAGGCCGAATCAGTGCAGGTGAAGTGGTGTTTAAAATATGATAAACATGTATTATATGTGTGAAATTCTACAGTTCTACAGGGCATGTTCTCCCTGAAAGACAGCATGGTCTAACGAAGGTATGAAATTTGGAAGACCAGAGTTCCAGTTCTTTGGAGTGCCTCTCAGCACGCAATCGAAGATGTGGTTCTAAGAACTGCATCACATGGAAGGATATTCTCTCAGAAGAGTGCAGCTCACAAATTCTGACTTTTCTATCATGAAACAGCTAAAGTACTTGAGGATAAACAGGCTGAAAGTTTGAAAATATGAGCCACAGAGATTTTAAAACTCGTTAAACTTAAGAAAGGGAAACATGATTATTGAAAGCCTTGAAAGTGTTAGTCAAAATTCAACTCCTCAGAACTGGCATTCACACTGAGCACCTGAAGTTGGTATTTCAGCACTCCCGGTTACCTCACTCCTAACTTAAAATTTCACCTCTGAGATCTATGGAAGTTATTTTACAAGGTAAAGTTCAACACGTTTGATTCTCTTTCAACACTTTTTTAGTTACTTGTTTTCCTTTTTCCATATTAATGCTTAAAATCAACCATGAAAGTGTCCTACATAATCAGTTCTTGAGATAAGCATACATCCATCATTTAATTCAAGTTAGATTCAAAATCCATGCTGAAAGAGTTTGCTTTCTAATAAGTCCTTCAGATCTTGGTCCTTTCAAGGGTCAAATGGACATGAAAACAGTACTGCTGGTGAATCCTTCTGAGTACACAAGAGGGATGCCAGGCATTTTGTAAAAAGTTTCGTCTGTTACTATTTGCAGCTTAGCCCCTATATTTTCCATCTGACTTTGACACTCCTGCACGCATACAGTGTGCACATACAGGAAAACAATTTGCTGTTCGGTTGTGCCTTCATCTATAATGGAAGCAATTTGGGTCTCTCTCACACTACGGATGACAACAAAGCCTTCATAGTCAAAGAGACCTGACTGTTTCTATAATAAATATATCAATATAAATGTAGGCACCAAAGTTAGAAGAAATCATTCATCTATGAAATAATGCATCAGATATACACAGCCAACAAATATCCTAAAGAAATATTAAGAGAGGCTTTCTATGTTTTAAGAACATGTAAGATGAATGTCTCATTTAGATTATAAACAGCGGCTATTAATCAATTTCTCATGTATGCTGTGACTACTCAGAGAACAAGAGAATGAAAAAAAGGACTAAGCATAAAGTTAGGGTCATTTAAAACTCAAGAAGTCTTACCTGTTTCAAGGGAGGTAGTGAAGAGAAATGCTGTTTTCTGGAAATCATGCTAAGATCAAATTATTCTGGCCAAATTCTTCCCAAGAGTAACTGCTCACCTCACTGGAACTATAGCAGAATTAAATTTAGCCTAGAGGGTTCAATGAAGCAAACGAGTATTTCAAATGGACTTAAGTGGGATTTATATAAAACCTTACACATTTTATATACACAGTGGAGAACTTCATCTCCATATCAGTTACATGGAGACTATTTATTTTTATATGAGGTGTTTTGCAAGGTCTTCAATTATAGCCACAGAAGAATAAAAGCAAGAAACTCTCTTTTGTAAAAAGCCTGGGTAAGTTTATCCCTCTACAACTGCTAGCCTATATCTTGTTTGTGCTTATACAACTTATACAGCTTTAAGTCTGAAATCATTCCACTAAGCCACTATGGAAGCTTGACTTTAAAGAAATTTAATAGAATACTACCAGAAAATATATATAACTTAAAGGCCCAGCATACTATGTTTTATAAATAACATTATCCCTACTGCAGAGTTCTACCCAAAGAACTTAAGAAACCTTAGAAAGGATATTCTCTAATTCTCTAGTATTTTCTATAAATTTCTCTGTTCTCTAATGTTTTCTATAAAATTAACCTGACTACTCAATAGAGAACTTATGCTAGTGGCACAGAACAGTCAAAACCTGAAACAGCTAGCCAGTATAAAATAAATCCATCACAATATCTGAGTAAGACTGAATGAGCAGAACAAGATCTTGCCAGAATGGGGCTTTGTATCACGTGGCCATGTGACTTTTGGTGTCTTTCTGGCTCTTTTTTTTTTTTTTTTTTTTTTTTTTTTAATAAGTTTTAGACACTTGATGTCAGCCACTTCCCAGGACTCACTGAAAAAGTCTGGCAGATCTTGTTTCTCTGACTGTAGACAGGAAGATTATAACAGGGAATTCTCTCTTTTTTGATATTATCTCTTTTGATAATTCTTTATTTTCCCTTATAATCAGCATGCAAAAAGAAAGGAGAACTGGGACATGCATAGAATAGTCTCATTTCACCCTTTACTTAAGGTTAAGTTCTCAACAAACTAATTTGCACCAAACTCCATGCCTCAGTGGCTAAACTATCTCTGGAATCAGAGACCCGTCAGGTTTGTCTGCACTACGACAGCCTTCAGATACAAATCAAATGGATCTGAAAGCTAAATCTTAAATTATTTCTTTCTATTTCTTCTTATGTGAGGTGAGAGAATTGCACTTACTCTTGTGCTATAAGGAAAGCCTTAACACTTGCACAAAGGTGACAGAGAACACTATAGTGCAAAACATTAGCTTCAACTTCCTAGAGAGGCATAATCAGAACATCCCAATGAAACCACTCAACCTCTGTTCCACATTGTCATCAGTGGTAACCTTTTTTGGTGATATTGTTATGTTGATTTGTCTCTTTCCTAATACTGTCAACATTTAGGACTTTCATAAGTCATCTAGCACTGATTTGCATTGGTGACTATCAATATTCACATTTTAAGGAATGGAAAGAGAGCAAATGTCATTAGTCATCGAGTAAATTAGAAGTAATACAGTTCCAATATCCAGGCTTCTGCTTTAGCTGACAACTATCAGGCTCATGTCAAGAGGAGAAGTTGAAACAATGAGGATGGTAAGAGAACAGTCTCATAAAGACTTCCAAGATCTATCTTAGGTCAAGACTTGTATCAGGAGAACAAGACAGAGCAAAGATTCTGAAACAGTTATACAGAATTGTTTATCATGAACACTGCAGTTATGAAAGATTTATTGTATTAGAACTGTTCAAAAACTCTTCCTTTACAGATAAAACAAAAATGACTCATCGTTAGTAGGAAAAGTCTGGAAAAAAACTCGAAATTCCACCTCTTTGCCTCCTTTTATACTATCTCTCTCTGGCTGGATAATACAGTAAGCTCTTCCCTTGGCCTGCAATTTTGAAACTTCCATGAACCTTGTCCCATGAACAAAATGTAACAGAGTTGTGAAACAATTTGAAAGTGTACTCACTAAAGAGGCTATAAAGGTAAGATACACAAGAAGTCTTGCATTATTTAACTTTCCAGCGATTTATGGCAGATACAAAATCAAGATAACACATCTAACTTACTTATCTTTGAAATTCTTATTAGGAATTTACCTACATTCTTTTTGCCTTTGGAAACACCTTTAAAACTTTGTTTTGCTGAGATTCAGGAGCCTAAAGGTGTACCTGCAATGTTTCATAGCAAGTGTGGCCGTGCTATCTTTGGGAGCAGCATAGCCACACTAGAGAGATGCCTGTCACATTTTCCAAGAGGTACAAATCATTAGCTGGAGCACGGCCCTATGGTAATTCACCTAACCCCATCTGGGAAGCAAACTAGCAGCTTTGTATTGAGATGCATTAGATTTTAGTTATAACAATGCAGGTTAAGCTAGTTTGGGAGTGTTTCTACCCTACTCATTGTGAGGCACAGACTGGGGAGAAATAGGTACTTTCCAACGACCATTCAAGGTGACACACACTTTACAACATTTTGCCTTAAGTGTTGCAAAGCACAAATACTGTAATACCACCAAAACCCATTTAAGGCTTATTGTCAAGGAGTTTCTTGCCCGGAGCTACATAAAAAAGTGAAGGGAAATTTTTGATTAGTGTAACTCCGTGATCTTAACAAAAACGTGCTGAGGAGACAGCAATTTCAACTGCAAAAACTGGAACTGGTCATAAGAGTTCGGGGAACAGGATATTAGCACCAAATCCAGAGACACTATAATGCAGGTCAAAAGCAAGTAATTTGTGCTTCTTGGATTAACACTGAAAAGAGTAGAAATCCTAATTTTGGGGGGTCTTCTGAAGCTCCTGTTTATGATAAAGGTTTCCTATGATCTGTATCAGATTACCATATTTACATAAAGGAGAAAAAGATATCACTGAAGACAGGGCACACCAAAAATGAGCCATACACTGCAAGGTTTATTCCAATAGGATCTTTGAGGGCAAGGTTGAAACAGCAAGCTCTTTCAAGCCAAATCATTTATGACAAACAACTAATCAAAGGAAGGAATTAAATGTTTATCTGAGGTATCATAATTAACTCTCAGCTACGATGTGATCTGACCTATACTGAAGAGACATTACCTTTTTCAGTGCAAAATGAAATGAAATGACAACTGGTATTGAAGGGATATAGACCAGGAGCACTTCTACAGGGGGGAAAAAAGTATGAATATCAACCCTGCTCAGAAGGAGGTTGGACAATATATCCATTTCCCTTTTGTCAAAGCAAGTCACCTGCTGCTACACTATCAACATCGAAAAGGCTTCAGCTTAAAATAATGGACATGTAAAGAAACAGTAAGTTTATCTAGAGGAACTGCCTATGTGCTCAAGTCTGGAAGCCTAAAGGAATACCTGTGAGTGATCTATAGATCGCTTCAGAAGTGATCAGTAAATGTTATTTGGTTTCCCCTGGAGGTGCTCAACTATTTTCTCTTTCTCTCAAGCAAAAGGTGCTGATCATCCATATCCCATAATTTAAAATTGTTAGGGTCTCTGATAGTGAGATCACTTACCTCTCCGTCTGTAAATACAGCTTTAAACATCTTTGACAAAAAAAATTCAGAAAAGGTCAAATTCCCGGTGAAGTATTGGTAAGTGCTATAAGTTCTTGGTACCTTTCAAAGAAATAATTAGTACAGCCATGTTCAGAGACACTGGCTGCCACTTCAGTGGACTTGAGAGGATGCCGAGACTGTGCTGAGAAATGTATCAAGGACATGCTTTCTTGTTCAGCCATCACAGTGGGAAAGTATCCTCTCTTCATTGCCTAACAAAGGTCAAGGTTTCTGAGATTTTCTTTTCCTGAAATGTTATTAAATAGTATTTCTCCATTATAGTTCTCATTTACTCAATTATTTATTTGTAAGTGAATATGCTTCTTTTTCACTTATCATGAACATTTGTATTTTGAACTAAATATCATTGACTAATGAGTACTTCTAGAATAAGTAGGTTAGTCATTAAGAACTAAGTTCATCTATAAAAACTACAGTAGGATCATATTCTTTTGCTACAATTAAACAAAACAATAAAAGGGGTCTATGAAAAAAATTGAAATTCAATGTCTTAAATACTAAGCTATGTTATTTATAAGAGGTAGTATCTGAAGGCTGTAGCATCTTCCTTTCCCCTTCATGTTGCTTCTGCAGCATAAAAGTCTCTCCTGTGCTATGCCTTCATGCACACACTCAGTTTCCATTCGAAAAAACAACTTCTTCCTAGTATTTTGAAACAAAAAGTAGCTCTGGCTACTTTCTGTTACCCTCATCCCAGTATGTCTTTGTTCCATTTCATTTATATTGGTATTTCTGTTATTTCTCTACAGTATACTGGAAAAAAAAAACATTAACTTGACATGCAACTTGTGTAATAACATCTGTAATGTATGAATAAAGAGAGGCTTTTAGAATAGACTAAAGTATATTTCTGTTTGTCATTTATTAATCTGAATTCATTAAAAAGTTGCCTAGTTACTACAAGCTGTGCTGACAAGCCAAGTTAAAATGTGCTCAGTGTACCTCAGGGCTTATAATAAGCCATTTTTGTCATCAGAGGTAGTTCAGCATACTTGTAAATACTTGGAGGAATGGAAGCCCATCTGTAAGTTATGCTTTTCCTAGGCATTCTTCAAGTTATAACTTATATATCTACATTTTCAAAATCAAGCTTTAATCTATGAATAATGCATGAGTTGCCATCTCTCACATGTAAGATTTTCATCTTCAATAGTGAGTATGGCAAGCAAGTGTGCCAGAGGTAACCAGAATTATTCACTTCTCAACCTTAAGCAGATTTTCAGGCAAGGATTTTTACTTCTTAATCCATTTATACAATTCCAGCTGAATTCAAAAGGTCAAAGTTAATACCAGTAGTCTCAAAGCTACATATGTCCTGAAACATGTACAAAGTTATTCTGAGAGAAGAAATTCAGATTTATGAATAAAGAGAATAAGAGAGAGGAGGAGGAGAGAGGAGGAGGAAGAGAAGAAGAGAAGCAGGAGAGAGGAGCAGGAGAAGAAGTGTTCCAAACCAAAACAAATTATTCCTCATCTCACAGTTACTACATGGAAAAATCTAAAGAAACCTGCTACAAAAAGCATTTCTGAATCAGCCAGACATTATTTACAGATGTAAAAATTCACATTGGAGATACTGCATTTCAGTGATGTTAGTAGTTGAAAAACAAAAGATATTTTGATGGCCTGAAGAAATAGAATATCACTATAACTTTTTTTCTTACTTTCCCCAAATTTTCTTAATACTCTTGAAAATTTACTCAGTTGGAGAACTGTACAAACTGGGAAGACCTCATGCCAAGCAGAATGCTTTGGCCTTATGCTGGGTGACCAGAGAGTTTGTTTATGTTGCCCTGTAGGCCCAGGCAGCAGAGATTTTGCACTTCATTGGCACTGTCCCCCTTGCACATTGTGCCAAGGGCACTTACAGTGCTGTATCATTAATAACTTTTTTGTAGCAGGCACTTATACTTTCTAGCACACCTACCAGGTTGACATATGGTCCGTTGCATCAACCTTATTAGGCTCCAAATTTTACCTACCAGGAAAACAGGAAAACACTTTTAACTTGTGAATCTACGGATCAGAATTTCCCTCTCATTCTTCCACATGGCCAGGAGAGAGCTAGTGACAGGGATAAGTGAGTATAGTAATTTCCTGCAGCACCAGTAGGCACAGTTAAGGATCAGCATAGATCATCCACTGGGCAAACCAAAGGAAAACATGGCCCATGTCCTGACCTCTGTCCTTGGGAGCCAGGGCACTAACGCCAGCTCTGCTGATCAATAAAAATCAGTATCAGACTTACCTCAGTCCCCTCCACTTTAACAAGATGCAATCTGGCTTCCTAAAATTGACCTAAGACTTTAGGCACGGGACTGCTGTCACATTATGCTGTTACCAGCATTTTTTCCTCCTCTTTGTTATTTTTGCCCAGTGTTTTTAAAAGGAACTATGTGGGAATTGTCCTAATATCCTTATATCCTTACCCTGGCTTGACTTCTGAATGACATGGAATATCTGTGTTTTCCTCTGACATTCCTCTCCCTATTGTTTTAACATATACATTTGCTAGTTACAGACATGGTATCTGCCTTGTGACAACAGCCCAGCCCTGAAAGTGGCTCACCTGAACAGTAAAAGTGTTTGAAACAGCTTATGCCATTATGCATGAAAGAAGCTAGCAGGCTTCAATATGACCCTTCTGTCTTTTTAATATGAGCAATATGTAAGAACACAATTCAGTACAATCAAATTCCAGGCACAACATATCCATCTCTTTACTCATTTCATTACATTCTTTACATTTCTCTAGCTCAGCTCCTTTAAGATAATAATTTTTATCTAAAAATGCAGTACTAAAATGAGCTCACAACAATAACAGCTACACCATCAGGAAACAATTTCATTACAATGGAATTGTTGTAGCCCTACGCTTGCGTTCTGTCAGCGCTGATGACCAGGCCTATACTAAAATACAAATCATGATTTAGGTTTTAGAGACAGAATTCTATCAAATAGTAAAGTAGATTAGAACTGATCTATGGATATTTCATAAACAACTTATTAAAGAGCCTATTGGAAATCTGAAATAATTAGTTAAAATACACACTTATTTTTAAATCACAAAATATGCCAAAAATAATTTCCGTTTTATCCTACAAACACCTGCAGGTTTCCAGACATTGTTCTTGAAAAAGATTCATAATATCAGCTTATTGTACATCATTTTGACTTTAAAACAAGTACTAGGATCTTTCTCAGTTATTTTATGTCACCAGTCCAAATCCTTCCATGCCTGGTGAGGAGGTGTTAGTGATCTTTTAATCCTTTTATTAAAACAAAACAAAACAAAAAAAACCAGCAGCCTATTTTAAAATTTGGAGTTAAAGAACTGCTTTTGTGAATTGAGTTAAACTCAGATACTATAGGCTGGGTCATGTTCTCAGATAATAATTTTCTTGAGTGAGAGACATTGTCACTTACTTTTATCTGTAAAAATTCTCCTTATTTTTAGTAATAAGTTAGATTTACATGAAAAATATTCAACTTTTTGACAAAAGCACCATTTCCTCTTTTTTTTTAACAAATCTGTTTACACCAGTTCCAGTAAAACACTATTATTAATAATAAAGTGGAATATCTGTCCATATAGAAAGAGGCATCCTGCAGTGACACACTATCTTGTTTGCCTTTCATCACTGAGAAAATTAATCTTAATGCAATTCCTGCTGGGAGAAAGATTTATGGTATCTCGGATTTTGGAAACAGTTAATTAAGCAGCAGCAATGACTGACTTTCAGTGAAAGGAAGTACAGGGCATTTTGCAAAGAAAAATGCAAAATAAAGCTTAATACTCAATCTTCTGGTTCCAACTGCAGCAATAAGAGCAGACTGGAAGGAAAAGATGCCCTTTCTGGACATGAAATAAATAAGCCGTGTGTTTCATAGCCTAATCCCACAGGCATTTCCAGAGATAGATGCCAGGACAAACAGGGTTAAGACGAGAACAAAAGAAATTTCTTACCTCCTTGGAGCAAAAGATCCTGTTTGAAGGGGCTCCTTGATTCGCAATTTGGAAGGCCACAAGAGCTAGATTCAAAGGCACGAGCTCTTCCTGCCTTTGCTGACTTCATTAGAGTTTGGCATGAAAGCAGGACTACAGAGAGTTTTACTACCTGTTCAAAGGAAAGATAAGAGATCTTTTGTTCCCTGAAGGGATAAGAAGAAACTGTTAGGCTCAGGATATTTTAAGAAAGTTCCCTTGTTTATAAAGAAGTGGTGAGTGGTGTCAGAGAGAGGGAAGAGAGGAGGAGGTGGGAAGGTGTCAGAGAGGGAAGACAAGAGGAAGTGGGGAGTTTGATATCGTTTGACCTCTTTTCTTGCTTCACTTGGTAGCTAATAGATCAAATCTACTAAATGGACCAAACTCTTTGCCTATGCTTGTAAACAAGCCCTGTCCTGGAAATCCCCTCTTTTCTCTCAGCCAAGCTCCATCAATCCTCTTCTCTATTTTTTCTCAACAACTACATAGTCCACAGAGAGGAAGCAAAGAGGACAAGATGAACTGAGGAGCCACTTAAACCCATTGAAAGGGCTGGTTGGGCTCTCCCAGATGTCAGATGGGCATCAGATACTATGTGTGGGTTTCAGCAGGAATGTCACACTAAAAGGGGCCTTTTTCTTTTTTTTTTTTTTTTTTTATGACTCTGGAGTTTTCAGCTTGTGGGTGGAAGCAAATACCTTTGTGACTGTTAGCTTCCTCACATTAACTTGTTGATGTTTGCTCAGAGTCTGGAGGAACTAACTGTTAACAGTAACACCCAGTTAACACTTTTAACACCCAAACAACACGGGTGTTTGCTCCCTAATATTAATGGATATTTTAGAGAAAAATAACACCATTATATAAAAAAGAAAAAGTAATAACTTCTTTCCTTAGTAAGTACTTGTCCTATTAGCCCTAAAAGTATGAATTTATTAAGCTTATCACAATAATAAAATGTATCTTCTAAAGAACTCCCCCCCTCCTTTTTTTTTCTTTTTCTAAATAAGAAAGCAGTTTGTCTGAACCAGCAAAAGACTGGCTAAATCAAAAGGAAAAGAATTCCTCCCCAACTCCTAGCAAAATCTTATTCTACTGATAGCTTGGTAGAGAGAGGGAAAAAATGAGATAGAATTTTGAAGAAAATTTGGCTCTGGAAACTGGGAGAAGTCTGGGACATGTAAGAAGAATAGCAAAATTTTAAAAACTGGCAATCTTTCTGAAAGCCTCCTGTCATGTAACACCTCCAGACTGGTGGGTTTCTATAAAAACTCTTAAACTTTAAACATTTTATATTGTGCCAATGGCTTGTAAAGTTAACCTTACTCTAGAATATTGTTCGATATTCAAAAGCCAGCACATATTCCCTTCACCTCTCTTTTTCTTCCCCTCTTGTCCCCCCTCCCCCCAAATACTACTGTGAGGGGCTCTGTTTTTATTTTGATGCTAGAATTATTCAAAAAATCCTGTATTTTGGATTTGCCTCCAAGTATTTACCTCCTACAAAAATCAAGATTCTTCATATGCTACATACAGCTCAGTATTGCAATTAGTGCATTTTGCTCATCTGTACCTGTTTCATTGCTCAGTTTTTGACTCTGTCATTAAATTGCATTATGGGGTGGGGATTCTGTGCCACTACAGTTAGCACAGAAAATTCCTCCTTCATGTTTGTTGTTTAAAGAGTTTGAAGACTGTGCAGATCTTCTGGAATTGAAATTATTGAAGGACTCCAATGCAGGAAGAGTAGGATATAGTGCTGTTGGAAAGTAATGTTCTGCTGAGGGTGGTTTTGATCTAACTGTCACAGCGGCTGTCAAAACTGGTTTGTTCCTCCAGCCCAGCATACCTGGAGCCCCCTGCCAGTGCTGTCCCGTGTCCCAGGCTTGCTCCTTCCAGACACTTTGAAATATACATAAGGATGTTATATATAAACAAATAATAAATAAATATAAAAATATTTTAATATAATAAATATCAATACATATATAAAGATGCCCAATTATTTTTCGTTGGTAACCGAACAAGAGTTCTTAACTGCGGTCTCCCTCACAGATCAATAAACACGTTCGTGTAAGTTCTAACTGAGTTCTGAAGAGTGCTGTATGCATGATGTCAAATGTGAATGGGCTGCTTGGATCAGGCAACAAAGTTAATCAGACATATACTTCCCATATTGTGCTGTTTGTATTGTGTACAAGGAAGTGATTTCTTTGTAGTAGAGACAGAATATTACATAGTTATAGCTCCCATAAAACTTTGTAAAAAGTCATTTTCTGACTGTAAATACCATTAAAACAGGGTATGGTTGTCACACCCAGTGGTCTGTAATAGCTGAGTAGTTTGACAATCAATGGAATTCCCTTCCCAGAAGCAGACTTCCTATTTGAGTGTTTTTTTCAGCATATTTTTATAGTACCATGGCAAACTGAACCACTCAAAATCAAATACGGGCCACAGTTGTTTGCATATACATCAGGGAAGAGGCTTTTAATACAGTTTTAATTTTCTACAAATGCAGAAGCATGGCCAAATCTGTAGATCAAATATATCGTTATATTCCTTTTGCATTTCCTTTGTTCTTCCAGAATCAGGTTGCTGAAGCATTTAACAAACTTGGCAAAACAATGACAAATAAATACTGATGCAATTTGTTTTGAAAATTTGCTTCATGATATCTTTCTGAAAGCTATGGCATATGAGCAAAATTTCAAGATCATTACTCATTACTCAACAACTCACTACTGTTCTCATTTACTGTGGTCTTAATTAATACCTTTGTTTTGCTAGCCCAACAGAGTCCCAGATTTTCAAGTAGGATACAGGAGACAAAATCCAACAAATCTGTCCATCATAATATAAGCAGAGAATAGCATTTCCAAGATTTATTTCCTGTAGTGTGAAAACATGATAGCTCCTTCCTGTTCCCTAACACCTTCCACTTTGTGACTTCAAAGTTATCTGTAAACTCTAATTGATAAAGTTTCTCAGCAACTCTGTAAAGAAAGGGAAAAAATATACTGTGATAGTCCCATCACTCCTTGGTGAAGTGCCAACGTGCATTATAGGCAGAAATCTGTCATTTGAAAACAACACAGACACAACACAGCCTTGTATCATTTACACAGTATCCAAACTATACGCTCTAAGTTTTAGGAAGGATTTTCTATGGTTCTTGTTGAAGCTAGGAACCTACCAGAGTTAATCACTTAAGAAATAATTCAGGCTTGAATAACACCCAATTTGTATATTCACCATTAATCTTATTATTTATGTGATCAGCCTTGAGTGAGAACAGTTTTAGGACAAAAATTCTCAGTGGAACAATGACTAGTTATCTACAAACAGTCAAACCAGTGTTTGACATCACACTGCGACAGAACTTCAGCATATGCCTAAGTGCTTTGCTGGAGCAAGGCCTGAAAATGAAAAATCTTAGTTAACCCTCTGATCTGTCTTGGCTGAAAATCATCAGAACGACTTCAGAGCATTTACTTTGCATTCTGGCATGAGTTAAAGGTTGAAGTGTCTGATACTATTTTTAATCTTATTTCTGACTTTCCTGGGGTTTTGTAGGGTTGAGTCAGAACTGTGATGCTATTTCAGGATAGATTTTTTTGTAGCAGAATTCAGCTATGCTCTGTTTTACATAAAGAAAAATATTTAATGCAAAAGTGTTCTGCTTAACTGGTGACTGGTAATCCTATTTAACAAAAGTCAAGCTGCATCAAACACACAAACTATGAATTTGCCTTATGCTGTTGTGGACAGAGAGGCTTTATGGGCACCATTCCAACTCCAGTGAAAATGGCAGAGAAAGGTGGGAGAGCTCTTAACTTGACAAGTGTTGGAGAGCATCCATCAACATTTCATCACTCAGAATGACTCTTTTCAACATCATGTGCTAGGCTTTAGGTAAATGCATGTTTAGAAACAAAACCACAAAGTGGTATTATTGCAAGTCTTGATGCATCACTTTTGACATGGGAGAGAATGTTCTCTCCCTGTCTCTTCCTCTCTAAATATTTTTTTTCCTTTCTCTTTACAGACCAGGGAAAAAATAACATGCCAATCTAAAGCTTTAATCAATGTTTCTGAAACTAAAACCATGGTGCACCTGAACAGGTGCTCATCTGACTAGTTCTTTAATTAAAGCATTTCCCACAAGGGCTTCTAGATGAAGAAACAAAATAATAAGGCATATAAATTTAATTTTATGCAAGTTCTTCATTGAATTGCAAATATATACAATCTGGTTTAAATCAGTGAAGGAGGAGAGCTTGAATAACCAATCAAAGCTGCACTCTTGCACATTAGTGAATACCCTGTAGAGTAGTCTGATATCCAAGGAAAGAACACCAGAATTATATTACTTTTATTATTTAGAAATATTCAATGACATAATGTAATGCAATATCCCCTCAGCTGAACAGCAAATGCCTCAGGAAGCAGAGCTGTTATATCACAACAAGCACCTTACCATATACTTATATAAGCAAGAACTACAAGACTGTTCCTGTAAGCTTTTAAGCCAGTGAATCTGTATGTCCTGAAATATTGGCTCTGGCAGAAGGTACAGCAAAAGACCAACACAGTCCATGTATTAGGCATTTTTGTCCCTGTAGTTAGAATGAAACATGACATTGTATTATTAAAGAATGTCTTTTAAAGAAGGAAGAACACTATGTGGAAAAAAAATGAAAATTTATTGTTATTCTTTCATAATTTTGGGGATATACATTCAATATTATGGCAAGGATATTATTCCCAATCAGCTTTTACACACTTCAGAATAACTTTTACAGGCTGCTGTAACACTTCTATTTATTCCATTGCTTATGTCAAATTTTTTCAGAGACTTTCTGAACAACAGGTACTCATGATAACTGCTGGTGCAGTGTAGCATTTAAGGACTCATTCCTATGATCACTGAAGTGAATCAATAAACTTCTATTTATATTATTATTGCTGGTGTTAAACAAAGACTACTGTGCAAGTCCAGCCAGCAGCATTGAGATAAAATACAGATTTTTTTTTTGACTATTCTGTGCATCATTCAGTCAAATGGGCATAGTCATATTAAGTAGAGTAGAGTAGGCATCCCAGATTTGCTAATCTGTATTGCACCTTTTATTTTTCTGAATGACATATGACATAAGAAACTCTTAGCTTCTCAAAGATATTTCCTGGAAAGGTTATATAATTACTTCTTCGTCTTGTGGCATGTATTCAGTATTTCTAATTTTGGTTTTTAATAATCATAGAGATTATATGGTGCAGTCTTGTAACTTCCTTTAGGTAGAATCATATTCTCAGTGAAAACACAGACACAATAGAGTTTACTTTCTATGAATTTTCAGTATGTTTTTTGTAACATTCCATATTGATTGGAGTACTTCTGAAAAGAAAACATGAAAGGGGCAATAAAACAGCCAGATGACATCACTTGGTGGGGGGAAAGCAAACTAATACTAAATAAAGTGTTTTACAGAATTCATGCAGCATTTTTCCCCTCCCAGGGAAAGTTGGAAAGGTAATCTGAAATGTTTAAAAGCAGCAATACATGAAGATGCAAATTACTCCTGGCTTTGTTTATGAGATGGAGATAGTTCCTGGAAAGACTTGTACGGACTCAGCTGGTAATAAAATCATCCCAAGTATATGCGGGACAGGTTGCACAACAGAGTTGTTCTGCAATGCAGTACCTTTCTCTTCTATAGATGGGCTCAATCAAGGTGTCTCATTGCAAGATGCATTTTTTGGAGCCCAGGTCTGTACCATACGGCACAGTTCTTGGGACAGAGAGATCTTACTTCATTAAAGTCTCTTTTCCATTTTTGAATAAAATATACTTCACTTCAAAAGCTGCCAAGTGAATCTTTCTTTTAGCTGAGATACGTTGTGATTCCTCTGCTATTTATATAGATTCTCTTATTTCCTTACCAATGACACCACTAATGTGGGCACAATAGCCTGCATTTGGTAGGAACAGCGCACAGAGGAAAAGCAGCTTTAGCAGAACACAGTCAAGTGGACTACATTTCTTCACATCATCTTTATTAATTTAATAAGCACACTTGGGAGTTTCGACTCCAGAGAGATTCATTATCTTACAGTAAGACTATATGGGAAGAGACGTTCTTCTGGCCAGATGGCATATTAGCTAAATTACTCTGCTGTGTCTGCACTCTCCACTTCTGATGGAGCTTAGTCCTTTCTTAGTGATGCATCCATGCTTGTCCAGACTTAAGGTCAACACTGCAACAGCACAGAATATATAAGCTAAGTATGCAACAATAAAGAAGTGTGCCTTGGCATACATCACCTATACTGCATGCTGAAGCATTAAGTGCATTAGTTACCCTGTGTTTGCAAAACTTAGAATTTAATCACTTGTGTGTTTGCCATTTTGACTATCAAACCAAAATGATTTAAAGAAGAAATATTTATTACGCCAAAACAATTTCTAAGTGCCTTGCCCTCCCACAGATCTTATGTACCATGGGGTCAGCTAAGCAGCTGATCCACTCTTGTACCAATGAGCTAGAAGTTGCTTTTACGGTAAAACTACACAAGTTTTCAGATTTCTTGTTGGAAATAGATCTGAAAAGTACGATTTTGCTCAGGCCTTTTTTAAACAGAGGTTTACCTATGTATTCCTTGGGACCTGTTAGCACTGCTGCAGAGAGCTAGTATCATTTAAATAATCACAGTAACATAATCATGCTGGATATAAGAAGTTAAAACTTTTCAACCTATAGCAAATTTTCTGATGTTTTGAGAGCAGCACTGTTAATTAAGCAACATGAAACTACTACACAATGCCAACATCTGTTCATACTGATACAACCACTTCTAGAATTTGTACCAAACTAATCTAGAGAAATGATCCAATTTCTCTAGATCCAGCTAATCCAGGGAAGTAATTAAGTCATAATAAATGAAAGTAAGTCGTGAGTAAATAAGGTAACCTAGCTGCTTCATAAAGGCCTGAAGTTAAATTTTGTGCCTAGTTATTTTCCAGCTCCCTTTTGAGATTTTTGTAAATTACTTACGTACCAGAAACTAACTAAATATATATATCAGTAAACAAGGACACCATAAATATTAATTCCTTTCTACTATGCAGTTCAAAAAAATAAAAATAATTCCTAGAGATCACAGTCTTCAAGGGCAGAGGTTATAGAGATCACCAAAATAGAATGTGGAGTCTTTGAAACCTTGGGGACTCCTCTGATATAAATACAATTGAACTAAGTCAGTTAAAGGGGCTCTACCAATTTAATCAGCTACAAATCTGAAATCCTGGACCTGGATCCTGAATATTCAGATATAACGACTACATTCAGATTGTTCCTGGTGATATATTTAAATGAACAGTATAAAGAACATATTACTAATAAATATTCTTGTATGCCACTTTTGGCACAGAATTTCCTAGTTTTCTCCCATACCCAAATATATGTTGGAAATTCAACAGCAGTGCCACTCAGCACTTATATGTAGTGAAGAATAACATCTGTAATGGAAATAGCAGGGAAAATTAGACAGACAAAAAGTAATTACTCATATTGGACTCTGGCCAAGACATTCAAATTAGCAACAGGATGATGAGAAAACTCTTGCAAAAAATCTGAAGCCAGGTAACACCTGGAGTGCTCTTTTTTCGCTAGGCAGATGCAATATCAAAGGCTGAAGAATGGTAGCAAGTGCCAGCAAGTTAATTAAGACTGTGATTCCAACACCAGGAGGATGCCATTTGTAAGACCATGCACAGCACATCTGCCTGAAGGATGTGGCAAACCACCTGGATATCAGGAAGATATCCTGAGGAAATCAGTTTCTGGACAAAATGATCAGAACCAGGTGAATGTGGCTGGTGACCTCTGCTCCTGGGAAATCCAAGAAAAGAAGTTGGCAAAAATTGTCAAAAGCACGATGATTTGAGTAAGGTTTCTTGATGTGTCAGGTTCCGTGACACTTTGCAGAAGAGATGAAATGACCACAGAAAAGGTATCTGGTTTTGTTCACCAGGGCTTATTGAAATAGCATTTTCTTAAGACTAAACCTGTAAACTAGTTTTGCAGGAATAATGATTAAGAAAACAGATGAGATTCTTCAAAAACTAAATACTTTTCAGAGGGATCTTTACTATAATATCAGGAAAAGAAAACATCTGTAGCTACATTGCCTTTCATTGGAGGAGATAGGCTTGGTGGTATAATTATCTGTAACAGATTAGTTAGAATTTGACTCTACAGTCAGCCTACTATTTCCCCCTTTTCTCCTCCTCCTTCCAATATAAAACCAAAAAAGAAGTTTCCCTTACAGAGAAGTAGAAAAGCTAGCAGGATCATTTGTGGTTAAAGGCATGAGTAAAGATGGAGATAGAATCCTTTGTCCATCTTTGCCTCAGATGTTGTCTAGGTTATAGCATAGCTTTAAGATGCAGATAAGCATCTACTGAATTTTCCAAGGTGACCTTTCTCCCTGCCTGAAGCTCCTGTTTCTGTACAATGGAGATAACAAGTCTTGTTTGCCTCCTGGTGAAAGCAAGAGAAAAATAACTGGTGTCAGTAACTGACGTGTGCAAAATGTTATGTTCTCTTTAGATAACTACTGTATGAATCCAGAAAATGAAGATGGAAAAATAAAATCTAAACTTGGTTGTGGATTTTTTTTAAGGAGATGAAAATGTGAGGCTCCTAATAGCTATTGATTTTTGCCATCCTAATCTTTCTTTATAGGTCTTATGAAAAAAAAGCCCCTATAAAAATAACAAATACAGTAAAAAAAAAAGAAAAAAGTTAACTTTTAATAACACTACCTGGCAGATTCCATCATGATTCACTAGGGCTAAGGGAATGCTTACTCTGTGATGGAGAGTAGATAGAGCTCACTGATCTCTGAATGTGTGCCACATCCTCTCATTGAAGCTCATTAGTACGGCTGAAATAGCTGTTTAGCTTTAGGTTCCTAAGGTAGCAGGGGGTCATAGAAGCTTGCAGACCCTGAACTATGTGAAATTACTTAATTGGGATGGATGATGCTGAAAGAGAGGAAAAGCAAAGCAAAGCCTGTAATAGAGATCCCAAAATCTGAATTTGGCCTCTTTGCCAGAGTGCTGGGCACTCTACAGTACCATGAGAAAGTAAAGGGAAAAAGGAAAGGAGACAGGCCAACGGAAAACAAAACTGCAGAACTAGCAATTACAAGATGAATCAAAATTGTCAGTTCTCAAATAACCTTAGAGTCGTATCTGTGAAATTCTGGGAGACTAAGAGATCCTGTATTACATATGTACACATACTATGTGTTAAAGCTGGTTCTAGCATATTGCTTGCCTTTAGTTTTCCAGAGTTTTGGGTTTTTTTCAAATCATATAGCTTTCCCAATTTTGAATATTATCTTCTCTAAATGGTAGGCAAGCCAGCATCAGAACTAGCAAGCAGCTACAGATTATGCTCTACTGGTTTTCAGAGAAGAAAGAAAAATGCAGAATAGCTTTGAAGGGGCTTTGGGTATCAGAAAAAAAGCTTTGACAGAAACCAAATTTCATAGTAGTTCTGAATTACAGGAATATAAAGCAGTACCAAAGATGAGAAAGACTGAACAGGTTTAAAAATAGCCTCAAAGACCAGTACTATTCAGAAATTATGGACAGTGTAAAACATCCCATCAGAAAGGTATACAAAGAACAGCTTGAGGAATATGTTTCTAATTTACAGTCAGCAGGGCAAAAAACCCACACTAGTATTGTGACACGCAGATGAAACAGTCTGAATATACCTCAAAGAAACAATCCAGTGAGGAATACGCTGGGTATCTATACTCTTTATCTATCTCGCAAACTGGCTTCAAATGACTAATGTCCATATGTTTTCTAATATCTAGTCATATACAATGTCACTGTTGTTACAGAGCCAACTGAGCCCTTTATATTCCTGACCAAGGGCCAATAGTTGCAGCCAGGTTCCCCGCGCAAATGGATTATACCGAGCAAGTGCACCATGATGTCCTGCAAGGCAGACAGTCTCCACAAACAGGAAAACAACAGTTGTCTGCCAGATACCTAATTGGGGAGCTAGTATCTGCTGGGAAGCCAGCTGCCTTCCCAGTCTTCCAGATGGAGGCGAGAATGCAAAAGAAAGCAGACAATGAAGGGTAAATGCAAATCAAATTAAACAAACACAATTTGCAATACAATTGTGATCTGCTTCAACTGGCCCTCTTTCTGCAGAGCACTTCAGGGATTTTATTTTTCATTAATCATTAAAAAAAAAAAAAAAGTCAAGTATAGAAGAAGATGGTGAAGTAAAGGTACTATCTAGTCTCTTAGATCCAGAGCAGCTGTTTTCAGTCTTCAAGTATATAAGCACATTTAGCAGCTATGAATGGAAAGTTCAAAAGTTCTGTTTGGATCATTTCAGTTTGGAGTTTTACATGAATCTTGTCTAAAGCCTTTCAGTTTGGAAGTTGAAACAACTGGCTGATATTTCTTCCTCTTACTGTTCCCATTCAGGACAGGATTGACAAGAATTTCTCCTAGTCCTAATCAATCAGAAAGCAGTCTGCAGAACAGGAGACGCCAGCTTTTTGGAGCCCCAGAAGAAGGGAGTAGATGATTTCTTGCTCATACAACTTTTGATAAAACCTGAGAAGAGAAGAAAACTTATCTGAATCAGCTTTCTTACAGAGAATGTTAACAGCACATCAAAAGTAGAGTTCCAGCTGACTCAGTGATGTCAGTGGTAAGACATTTATTTCAGTGGGGCACATTTATTCCTTAATTACACAATCAACAATTCCAACACTGTCAAGTGAATGTATGTAAAGCTATTATGTTTCCCTGTTGTTAGTACACAGTTATGACCAAAAGGCACAGCTGAAAGAGTCTGCAGAAATCCAATAAGGTCATTGCTGGATTATAAATCACTGCAACTTCAGTGCTAGCCAATCTATCCAAAAATATTAGGTAACACTCCAAAAACTCTGCTTTTGGCCATTGTCATCAAGATAGTTAAGAATGAAAACTACATGCTTCTCTTTAAGGGAAGTCAGTGCATAAGTAAGATAAGCTACTTCAGATAATACCATTTACTATTCTTACATTTGTATAAAAACATACAAGCTATATTACATGAAACAGGAGAGCTGACATGATCTCGACAAATCAAAACAGGAAAAAAAAAAACAGAAATGGTAGGACATGTCATTGCTCTGTTTCTTGAGGTAGAAAAATTTTGCAAAGATGCAAAATAGTTTCCCCCAAAATAAATAACCTCATCAATTTTTATTACCAATAAAGACATCTGAAATTATATCTCTATTTTCAAGACAGTTTTCCTAAGTGATAATCAACTGATTTCAAGTATGAAAATATTCAGGTCACTTAACAAAAACATACCTATAGTATTTCACCATTAGTTTAGTTAACCATTTTAAGTGGTCAAGACTGAAAAGGAACAGTGTAATTTCCACTCGGAAAGGATTAAAAAAATCTACCAAGATATAACCAACAAATGGAAAGTAGAAAGAAAAATACTCATTTGAGAAAGAAGTTCTTTGGAAATCACCCAGAGTATAATAGAAAAATTGTAGTAAATCTAAAAAGACCACTTAATTAGTAAAATAACATTTGTTTAGCTTTATCAATCAGCACTTCAGGAATTTCCTATATGTATTGCTGATTGTGTATTGCTTCTGCACTGAAATCCTTAGATTATATACAATATTAAGGATAGTGAAAATTTCTCAGGTATATCTTTTTAAATAACAAAAGGATACTAAGGCAGTAAAGTTGATGGATATAGAGCATCACAGTTTTATCTTCTACTTGCTTGGATATCAAAGATAACTCTGAAACAGGTATGTTTATAAAATCTGATTTTATATATACATATATATAAAAATTGCCTTCCAAAACATAACATGCAAAGAGAGAATCAAAACTCATTTGAAATATAAGCAAGGTCCTTATACTACTGTCCACAGATTTTCTTTCTGTCATAAATCCAGCCTGCAAGAACTATTTGTTTTTACCATAATGGTAGATTATAGATACTGGTTTTACTTTTTGTGTTGACCCAAAAAGATAACCACCAGTCCACAAACTAATGAAAGTTCACAGAAAATTATCATGAACTTTGCAAAATCATACATTTTTTTAATTATTTTTTTTAATGTACAGTAGCAGAAGTACCAGATACCTTGTACTGTACCATAGCTAGCACAAAAATAAACCACTGATACAAAGTCAGTTTTCTTACTACCTTTCTACAGCTGACTTGTGGATTCTTTCTATAGATAGAGATTTCTGTCAGTAAAATGAGCTTTGAACAAGGTTCAAAATGGATGAAAACTAATTTGAATGTGGTTCACAGTTGGTGTAAATTAGTGGAGCCCAGCTGACCTTATTCTAATTTGATAGCTTCTACCACTATGGATCTGCTTTTAGAAATTAAACTCATCAAGTCAAATTCCATATCCTCTCTAACCACAGAGACCAAGAGAAGTGTGTTTTCCTTGACCTTTAGACTGTAATTATCAGTCAGAAAAATACTCAGCTAAATGAATCTCCCCCTCTTGCTACCTCCTCTCTTTTTCTAAGTCTGCTTTAAAGCACGTTTTCCCACTCTGTGCCCCAGAATTAATATTCCTCTATAAAATTCAGTTGTAGTGATAGTTATTTGTTGAGTTCACAAGCAGATGAATGTACTATAAAAATTAAGCAATTTTTCCCCCTTGTTCTGGATAGTCTGGCATGTAGTTGAACCCTTTAAAGTATCAGACCTACACTGAGGAGCCCATACTTTGCTCATAAGCAAGGATCTGAACTTGCTTTTGTGAAACAGTTCATGTAAACTCACAAATATAAATAAAGCAAGCCTGCAAGCATTTGACAGATTTCTTCCTTAAGCAAAGGTAAAATTTTCTCAGAGTAGTAACATATTCAAAGAAAGGGAATGGATGTATTTTATGGATGCCCACTCAATGATAAAAGATTAAATGGGTAGTCTTGTGGTTAAATCAATTGGTAGGATAACAAATCTCTTCCAGGGCTATAGATGCGTCATTGAGGAGTGGATGCCAAGCCCAAGCCTACAGAGACTCTCAGAGCTTAAAATTCCTACAAACATCTCCTGGAATGTATTTAGCACTATCTATTTATATTGCAGGAGCTGAGCACTTCACTTGTCAACATACAAGCAGTGCCTGGACCGCATCAGAGGCTTAAGTTTATGTTTCCTTCTTAATCCCCTCTACGATTCTTCAGTTATTTGTGTCTCCTTTTAGTATTATGGGAATTCCTTCATTTCTCCCCAATCAAACCAACATTTATCAAGAAACCATTTTTGGCAGCTAACACCTCCATAGCTCCTTGCTTTCTGTTTTTATCATATCTATGACCTTAGAATGTCTCCTGTAGCTTTTCCACCTGACACTACTCTAGTTATATGCCAGCAACCTCCAGGTAACAACAGATGGCAGAGTAGCTGCCTGTATATTCAGTTCAGAGTGAATCTTTTCAACAGGTTATGACAGTTGATACCACCATCCTCCTTCTTTATACTTTCCTTGCTGCTTGCTTTTATTTAAAAACAAACAAACAACCCCCCTCCCCCCCCCCCCACTTTCTGCTTTAAGTGTGGGCAGTTGGAAAGAAGATGAAGGTAGATTTAATTACAGTTTTGGTGTGGGTAGATGTGAAGTAGCTCATATTACCAGGATAAGGAAGATCTATTTCTTTAAATGTCTTTGTAAAAGGAGCTTTAGAAATGGTTGTTCATCATAATTTCAGCCCCCTCTGTCATTTCAGAGGACAGGAGAGAGGGGAGGGGCAGAAATCCAAGTTCTATTTAGCATCTCTATTGCTTTTTAATGATCTCTTTAGCGTCTTAAGTGATCATTTAATATCTTCTGTCATCATTTTTCAGAGTCCCACACAACCCTAAGTGCTACTGTCTGTTTTCATGGCTCAGCTCTCCAGCGTTTTAAGGCATCAGCAAGCTTTTACTCCTGTCTGAACTGGTTAGGATAATGATCATATCCATCATAACTCGGATTCAGTGACAATTCATTGTGCTCAGCGTAAATATCCTCATGTGTTTCATTATTTGCAAGTCCATAAAGTCCATTTTTCCTCTATTCAGTGTAAGCTCAACCTGTTCCATCTCTTTTCAATCTGTTGTCTTTTACACTTAGGATATGATATACTATATGTTCCAGTTCTGTTATAGCCTGTGAAAACCTACTGACATATCTCATATGAGTCCTTTCTTTACAGCTGTCTTAAAAAACAAAACGAAACAAATTGTTGTTTCAATATCTGACAAATTTTATTTTCTTTCCTTTTGTGATAGCGAAGAAATAAAAAAAGTGGTTTTCACTTAATTTTTCTGTCACAATTTGTATCACCTCCTCAGTACTGTGCCTTCTTTTACTTGTTTCCTGGGGTCTCACTAGAATTCTATTTTCTTCTCTGATCATATTTTTAATTTTATATCTTCATTAAATGCATCCATTCCCACTTTCAAATGTCTCTCCTATGGCTAGTTTAAGCATTAAAATCCAATTTATTGATATTTAATTTGATGAGAAACACCTTGAATGTCATCTTTTATATTAACTTCTATTTCTTTTACATCTATCTGAGATTAAGATCAGTCTTTCCACATGCACTTTTTTTCTGTTTGCACTTTTCATATTGTATGACAGGTCCTATGTGATAGGCTAAGAATTATTTATATGCTTTCTTTCCAGGACAGAGTTCCAAGAATTCCTAATTTAGTTGGTACATTGTCCCATGTCCATTTAGGTTTTCATAAATATGTTAATAAATATGTCTGTAAACACTGGCAAAGCACAAACTGACTCATCAAAAACAGTGATTTTGCTATTTATGTCCTCTAAGAGAAGAAGAGGTACACTACTACTGGAATAATACAGAAAACAAACAATTTATATTTTATTCTTGCAGAAAGAAAAAGTGAAGTACATGAATGAGAAAGAACTACCACTCATTTTAGGAGCAGTATTAAGAAAAACATAATTCTGTATACATACCTAATTCCATACTTACACAGATATCTGCTTTAAGCTAAATCCAGTACTAAGAGTCTAAAAAACTGAAGTTCAAACCTTCATCTAAGTTTTCCTTAAGATGTATCGTTTATGCGTATAACAGGAGACAGTACAGTCTCAGATTGGCAAGACTGTTATTTTGACAGAAGCATGTATCATTCTGCTTCTTTTTCTTGTTAAACTTTTTTCTTTCCAAGCAAGTTTTTCATATCTACAGCCCAGAGGAAAAAAAAAATCCGTATGGAGCCATGCTCAAATAAAGATAACTTTCTGGCCTAATAGTTTTGACAACATCTATACCTCTTTATTTAGCTCGGCTATGATACAGGCCTTGTATATAGGAAGTTTAACACTAAACTACGATTATATTCTAATGTGAGTGTGTAATGTAGCTTTCTACAATATTTCTATTTTCGTACGTACTAAAACTTTTCACCCAGTTTTACCACTATTTAGGAAGTTAAAAACTGTGAGAATTCTTGCTTTCCACTCCCTCAAAAAATCTAATTTAAGAAATTTCAGAAACTCAGTAAATTTTAAAATGGATAAAGTAAGTGCTGACAATGTTTATTTTTTAAAAATAATCTAGTGGCACTTTTTTCCTCAAGAATGTTAATAGAGTAAATGTATTCAAATATACAAAGATTTTCAGTCTTCCATTCTGGTAAAGCTGGTTTCTTAAGATGTACAATTAGTCACCCAGGATGCTGACAACAGAAAACCTAGCAGGAGGTTGAACTGTAGATAGTAAATGCTGCCCATCTGTCAAAATGAACATTGTTGTTGCAGTTATTACTTTTAAATAACTAAAATTGGACTAAAAATTCAATGTCCACCTAGACAGTACTATGTTTTCACTCATCATTAGATCATTAAGTATTGGAAGAGCTTCTTTACTGACACAGGACACACACTGTGCAGAAGATCAAAAGGAAAGGCTTTGCTTAGGTTTTTATAAATAAAAACAAGAAATGCAAAAAACTACATTTCTGTTTGGGACCAAGAAGAGTGTGGCAGAGATGCTTTATTTGCTGAGACTTGAGCAGATCTTGTATTCCAGGAGGACTCTCGGAGTAGACAACACGACACAGAGCTTTCTGCCCTTGTGCTGAAGTAAAGTCCAGCTCAGGTGACCAGAATCTGTCCCCTTGCTGCTTGTGTGCAAACTGGTCCTCACACAGATATTCCTAAACTGCAAGCGTTGACCTTTTCACCTTCTTAGAAAACACCAAAGTCAAAAATCTACTGTATTATGGGAATGCCTCATTACTCCTTCACTCTCTAAATTAGGGAAAAGGAAGGAAGTGTCTGAGGACAACAGAACTAGGACAACAGCTTGGAACGAATTTGGACGGAAAGCTTATGCTTCATGGAGGAGGCTCGAAGAGGACAGCTGTTCTTTCTTGGTGGCCACAGAGCAAAAAAGCACGCCAACTAAAACTTTTCACGCAAAATATTGAGAGAACAAAGTACTGAATACAACATCAGTCAGGAGGCACAGAGCAAGGGAGAAATGCATGTGATAACCAAAGGAGAAAAAAAGAATTGATCAGATAAGAGAAACAGTACCAGGAGAGGTGGAGGTGGGAAAAGTTTAATCAAATACACTTCATATCTGAGTGATGGAAAGATCTATACGCACTGGCAATGGGTATGGATGCGGGAAAGTGTCAAAAGGGAGTACTTAAAGTGGGGACATGAGAGCATTGGAAAACTCTGCACCATCCTCTTTTACAAGAGGAGAAATAAAGACAACTGCTAAAACATGACTAGAGTTGAATTCCCCAATCAAACTGTGCATTTAATACACACACACAAAAAAAAACATAACTAAGCAGAAGAGCTTTCTTCCCCTCTCTTGAAAGGGCCAATACCAACAGCTATACTGGCAAACTTTGGCACAGACTAAATGCCAAAAAAACCAAATAGAATATCAAATTGAAATATCAAAGCTCAAACCTACCATCATCTTCATTAACAGGAAAGAATCAAATCTAATACCCCTCTCCTCCAGTACTACCCTGCCTAAATTTGAGTTTTTTCCAGGCAGCCTTCTCCCTGACCTGTTTCCCTTCCCTCTTACTACCAACAAATACAAGAGTTGCGGGATGCTTGACCTTGCAGTAGAGGACAGCACTGCTCAGAAAACAGCAGAATTAGATGGCAACTGGGCTTAGAGCCATCAGTTCTCTAGCTGGAGTATTTTGCTTTCTGAAGCTTTGGATTAAAAAGTGGAGGTGGGGAAAGGAAGGTTTAAAAGGAAGCCTTTGGGAAGAGATAGAGGGCAAAAAAAAGTGGCAAGGTCAGCAATATAGACAGATTTCTGGGATCCTTTGTGTGTCCTGAATGGGAAGCTTATCAACAAAAACCCCATAAAGCTGGTCTGACAAGACAGCACAGTGAGTGGTAACGGAAAGAAATCTGTTAACAGAACCTCACACAAGGCTATTTTTTGTGTTACATAATAAGCGTACTTAGGCATTCATAAAGTGACACATGGCACACCTCCTGATGAATGACTGGAAGTTTAAATGGTCATTCTCCAAGTATAAAAAATGCTTATTTACAAAAATCAAAATCTTTTCAAACAGTGAGATGCTAACAAGCAATTCATTGTCTGTCAGAGATATCAATACAGTTTTCAGGAACTTCAGGAACTTGTAAGGAAAACTTTTATCTCCTGTTAGTAGTAGCTTTCTATCTGTGACTTTTTTTAAACTTCTGTTTGTGTCTCGGAAACAGCAAAGGCAATTTATGTGCTCCATCTGCTCCAGGTATATAATGACTAGCGTCTTTAGTTAGCCCCTTGAAATCTTTTTTTTTTTTTTTTTTTTTTTTGAAGTCTAGGTTGACTTGTTGTCTTGGGGTTTTGCCTCATACAATGGCACTATTGGCATCTTTGGTTAGCACTGAATGCAGCACATGGGGTCTTAAGTGCACAGGCTTGAGAACCCCATTTATGCTGAAAAAGCATCATCTGGTCAGTTTTGTGTGTAAGTTTTGATCTCCAGACATAGCCAAGTTCTATGAACCAAAGGCATAGCCAAGTACCAGAAATATTCTGCCTGCTGTAAATAACTGTAAACCACCAGGGACAATTGTGAGCTTCAAGAATGTTACAGAATCAAAGAATTCAGGGTCTTCTCATTAGAATTTCAAAGTGATGAGATTAGTTACTTGGAGTGATCTTAAGCAGGCCAGATTTTCCAAGTTCTGCTGTAAAGGAGAGCACGTATCAAAATACATGTTCTTTACAAAAGCTAACAAGGCAAGAACTTCCACAGTTCGCAATTTACCTTTTCTTTATTATACATGAAAAATTAAAACACATTTTCTTCTATGAGAACATAAGAAATGCCCTACTGACTCAGCCCTTATTTAGTCTAGCTCAATATTCTGCACTGAACAGTGACAATACACAATGCTATTCGGGGAGAACAAATAAGGCTGGTCCTTTTCTGCAGTCCACTTCCTTATCATGCCCTTACATCTACAGTTGCTGTATATTAAAAGTCCTACAGAATACATCCCACAGCATGTATTCACTAATTCATTCCTTCTATAAGAGGAATTTGCTTAATTCCTTCTATATCAGGACCAGTATCAGGACTTCAGGATCCTGTGGCAAAAAGTTCTGGAAGTTCACTACCACCTTAATAAAGTAGTTCATTGGTATACTAGCCTTCTACTGGTTTTCAAGATCACTAGTGAAAATGTTGTATAAAGCACGTCCCATTTCCAGTTAGAGAAACAGCACACTTGCCCGACTCGATTTGAACAAGGAAAAGAATCACGTGTACCCTCATTTAAGATTTTGCTCCATCACATACTTTTAGCCAAGTATTTCGTTTTTTTTGTTTTTTGTTTTTTTCTCCAGGGTTTTGCTTTTTGGGGATTTTTAAAAATTTATTTATACTGTGAAGCTGTTCTAACCAGCTCCCTTCATGCTGAGAGGAAAGTATGCTTCATCCATTACTTTCTCTTCAAGCGTCCTAAAGAGATAATTAGGCATTGCAATTGATTGCAATTTATCAATCAGTCTGTTAAGCTTTTTTTTTTTAAATCACAACTTTATAGTTAGAGAGAAAAAAAAAAGTAGAATATCTAGTCAGATTTTCTTCTACGAAATTCATTTCAAATCATCCTTGTTTTCATCTTTCTACTCTATCTTGTCCATGATTTTAATTGGATCATTGAAAAGTGTTTAGCTATGTCATTACAGCACATAATAAATTTCTTTCATACAGGAAATCAGGCAGGTTTTTCCCTCACTCAAGCACAACAGGAATTTTCAGGCTCACTACCTCCCCAAAGCATCTAATGCCCATCTGTATTATTTATACTGAAAAAAAGTATAATGTCTCAACACCGGTGTGTTACCATTATTTCAGTCATCTGCAGAAAGCTTGAGTCTGTCTCCCAGTTATTGCTTAGATAAATGTTTCTGCAGAATTAAATGGCTTTCAGCTATTAAAAAAAAAATCTGAAGGGAATGGATATTTGGAAACAAACATACAAGAACATTGTTCACCAATGCTTTAGTTTTATTTATTTTGGTCTAGCTGTGCGGTAGTATTACCACAGCATTTTCATAACATGTCTAAGGGCTGCCATGGGGAACACATTACATTGACCTTCTGATATTCCTAACAGATTTATAAAATCAACATTGATCATGATTGCTCAAATCAGAAGCTTCCAGAACTAAAGGCAGGAGCTGTTAAAAGCCTAAGTTAATACATTTCCAAAGCTAGGACAATAACTAGACGGATCAGGACCCCTCACGTTCAGACTGCTAAAAGTTGCTGCCTGGTATTTTGGAACAGTTACAGAGCTATTACAGTAAAAAAAAAAATCATACGAGATTTCCTCTGACCATTCAAAGTTAACTAGAAACCATTTACTGAAAATAGACTGGTAACACAAGATTTTAAGCAGCATTTCCAAAGGAGTCATTTCACCACTTCCAACAGTAGTCCTTCTTCATTTTCTGTACCTTGTTATTGGCTCTACAAATTTTCAAAAAGTTTGCAGCTACACTAATACCACAAAACTGTGTTAAGTGTTTTGCCTCTCTATTTGATGATCTTCCTCAATTTGGGAAAGTTTGGATATGACAGGAAGAAAGAGGGGAGAGGTTTTAGTCATTTTGGTTTGACAGACCTGAAAATTGAATTAATATTAAAAAGTAATATGCAATGAATCATTGAAACACATTATAGTTTACCCTATGTAAATGGAGTGCAATTTATTTCTAGCAGTAAGAATAGGCATTTAGTTTCAGTTTAACATCTCTCAGCTAAGGGAAGGTCTTATGGTAAGCTTGTGCTATCTTCTTGCTTCTTGACCTGCTTTGTAAAACCATTTCACTGGCAGAGACTTCTGACAAAACTCAACAGTTCCTCCCTTACCCACTGCCCTCAATTACTAGTACAACATAACTAGAATATTTTGAAAAGATGACAGGCAAATAGATGCTGTCACTGTTCAGGCCTTAGAAACCTCTGAGTAGTTTTGCTTCTGTAGAGTATCTTGGTCTAAGGCAAGAGACACTTTTGCAAGTTACAGCACAGGCACAGAACAGAAGGGAGATGAGATATAGATGCAAACACCCTTGGCATAGCTGCTCTATCATTTTTCCTATTGTTTTGCATATTTCATAAGGTTCTTGAAAGCTGGAGTTTAACACTTGTAAAATGGCATCAATGACATTTCATACAGAAAAGAGAAAGTACGTCCTTCTAGAAGTTTTGTTGTCTGCACATCTGCTGCAAGAAACTCTAAGATCCCTGTTGAAAACGCACCTTAAATGGGAAAAGCATGCATATCGCAGATATTTTCCTCACTGTAGTTGAAACACACTGTTGTGAAGTAAAACTGTCATTCTCTTATGTGATTCCTTATCATAACACAGGATGTCAAAGATCTAAGCAACAATCCCAATATGAAAATGGGAAAAGGTTTCTTTCTTTTGGAAAAGAACATCCCAATGAGATGAATGTACAGAGAGACTGTAGTGTGTCTCTATCCTTGGAAATACTCAAAAAGATATCTGAGATCTTATTTACAGGAGAAACATCGATGAACCTTTCATCTCTAGGAAAACAATGGTATCAGGCTGGTACTCATAGCAGTTGAAGTGCTAATATTGCCTGCCTGCCAGCATCTTTGCTGTGAAGAGTTAGACAAGTCAGTAATTTAAATGCAGGAGACTAGCCCCAGGAAAACAGCACCCAGGAAAACAGCACCAGTCGCAGCAATTACTACTCAAAAGCAAAAATAAAATTCTTAGAGTTTGCACTGGCAAGGTATCTATGAATTAGTTTTTTTTATGCAGAATCCAGAAGCAAAAACTCATTAGTATCATTCAGTTAGTCTAATTAACAATCTGCAAATAAAGGGTACTAACCTGACAGACAAGCCATTTTTAGAGTACTAATTGTAGCTCCTCTCTTCCAACAAACATCACAGATATAGAAGTATTTCAGAAATAGCTATTGCCTCTCACATACATAGAAACCTGAGAAGACATCATAGTTCTCCTGTTCATAGTACAATTTAATGTTTCCACTCTTGTCCTCGTGGATCTAGAAAAGAATTTTTACCCAGCTTGTGAGGAATTTTTGTTTAGCATTTGTGAGCTCATTAGGCAAGTCCTTCTTTTATACCTAGCACAGTGGTAAGAAAGTGTCTGGCTGGCTCTCTAGGCTACCACAAAACAAAATGTTTTAAGGCCATGACATTTCATGACTTGTAGCAGCTTATTGCACAAGATTCCCCAAGACACAGTGTTAAAGAAACAAAGAATCATTAAAAAAAAAAAAATGTATCCCTCATTTCTGGCTTATTTCAAGATTGAACTAAAGGAGTTAAGGTGAAAAAAAAATAAAAAGATGCAGCTGAGAAAGTGAATGACAGTCATTGGCATAATGAGAAGAAATTGTTGCCACAGCCATGTTAGATTCTAACAACAGTAATTACTGCATAATACAGCTTTTGTTCAAAGTTTGTGTTTCTTAAAAAAAACAAAAAGAGAGAGAGAGAAATTAGAAGTGTAAATCTAGGAAACCATTTCATCTCTTTGCTAGAATTTTGGCACTTAATAGCACTAGGTTTGCTCAACTGGTTTAATCATCAAGAACTTGTAATCAAGGTGCTGCAATGCCAGTGGAACATATTCATTCTATAAAAAAAATCCTTAAGAGTGTTAATAACCTCAGGAAAAGACTCAAAGATGTAACCTGCTGACAGAATCTGGCTTCTTCTTTTCATTATTAAAAATAATAAAAAAAAAATCACAGACCATGCATGCAAAGAATTTACATGTGAGTGTTTTTTTTCTTATTGAAGTCCCAAATCTTACTTCTATGTATACATACATGGGACAAAACAACAAAACTGAAACTGAAAATGATGAGGGGAAAAAAAATGTGGTAGATTCCTGCGTTGTTAGCATACAGCTATGCAAATCTGTAAAATCTTTAAGAAATGAGTCATGTTTTTATTTTCTGGTAACATGAAAAGATTATTTACTGGCATTAATCACATGCAATTCTTTGCACTTGGCTCCTTCCACAGCTACAAGGTTAAAACTAATCTTTTTACTGCTGAAATTTAGAAGTGTCCCTTTAAGAACAAAAAGCTATAAATGCAATACAAATAGTTATATGACATACACAAGCTATACTTGCAGTATTAGATGATCTAATGGGAATGAATTGGTTAGATCTGAAAATGTTAAATTTGCAGTTCAAGCCAGTTAATGGTTGAGAATTTTTCTAGGAGTCTATCTACTCATGCTGTGACAGCAAGGAAAAGGAAGCTGCAAGATGACAGCTGCTCATGGACAGTAGATAGCTGCTATTTGAAAGTAAAGTGATAGGAGATGCTGATTCTTCCCATTAAACCAGTCAATGACTTCAAAAAAACCACAAGGATTACAAGCTTGGACTGCTTGCTTCATTCTATGCTAGTCACTTAGGTTTCCACTGCAGCATTTTAACAGAAATTTGGCTGCTTACAGGCAATCAAGGTCTGTCTTCTTTTCCTTTCCCCTCCCTCCCCTAATTTTCTCATCCAAAAATATTGCATCAACACTCAAATTCCTTAGCACAGCAAGGTTATATGTTTCATTTATTTTCCATTTTCTGTATTGTTCCTGTAACATTCCTCAATATGTTGTTACAACCTGGTTATTGTCTCATGCTTTCTTTTCTTTTTCCATGACAGTCAGATAAATAGGGTTCCATTTTACTGCTTACATATGTAAAGAAAACTTCAGCTCTGAATGTAGTAGAATTCTGGAGCTTTAGGTAATTAACTAGTGCTCCTTCCTCTGCATGTGTTATTATAGGTCTTTCCAGGCTTCTCCCCATCCCAGCAAAGAATAAATGGTGAGGTATGAAATGTCTTCCACAGCAGGAATTCACTAGCTTTTTTCTTTTCTGATAACACTGCTATTGGTCAGCAGAGACATGCTGCCTTTCAAGTGGATTACATATCACTTGAAGTACAAAAGCCTAGCTTGGTACCCCGTCGCCTGGCAAAGCAGGTGAAATTTGGTATGAACTTGGTATGAATAGTGAAGTGGAAGACGGTAACTGAAATGGAGGCTTTATATCCAGCATTATAGCTGTTGCCTTTGTCTAGATTTTACACTTATTTCTTCTTCAATCTTCAGGCAAAAGATTCTAGCAATTTACAGATTTATTCCCCTCTGGCTCTGATACGTGGCACAGAGCAGAGCATTCTCTCTGGCTCTTGATAGTGAGGGCTGCAGCACATGGCTGCAGCAGAAGAGTGAGCATTTTAGCAGTAAACAAGTAAAACCTCCAAACAAGCTCACCACTAACTGCTTAGTAGTGCCCACAACTCACTTTCCAAGACTTTAACGTGCAGCTGGCTGATAAGCCATGCAAAAATCTAGAGCAAGATTACGGCAACAATATGCCGTAAGCATCATACAGGACCTATAGGTATAGCCCAAATGATCGAGGTTCACATACAACGGACGAGAGTGTCCAACACAGGATGATTCTCAAGATCTCTGGTATGGACACAGCAGCAGAGCCTACTGATGTCGTTTTCTAATGCTCCCTTGCAAGCCCAGCTTTGGGGTTCTGCAGTCTGCAGAGCCACTGGGGTTCCTGACTATGCTCCCTTGCTGAAGGGCACCCTCACTTAACAATAGAAACCCTCAGTTTGTGGTGGTTAAAGTGTGCACAGATAAGAATCTGATGTACAAAATAAAATCTGAATTATTTGCTCGGGTTTACTTATGTATACATATACATGATACCTTACTACCATCTGTTTTTCCAGACTGAACCACTGTGTGCCATTAATGAATGGTGAAGGAAATTTGTTTATGATAGACCTTTTTTTTTGCCTCCACTACTTCTGAATGTAGCAAACAGTTTGGAAATGGAAGCCCTTTCAGAGTATACCTGTGCCATTTGATATTTCACATACTGCCTACTTTCGAAAAGGCTGTTATAATGTGCAGATCAGGCATCAGGGACTGAGCAACACACAGTCAGCTCAGTCATGCAAAACACTAAAGATCAGCCGTGCCTAAAGAGTATGACTTGTCTGTCACATTAGGAAGAAAATAACTAAATATCGTACCAAATGATGCAGATGGTGAATCTATTAAAACTTATTGCTTGATATCCAGCCAGTTTCTTATGTTCTGGATGTAAATTGACACAATAATCAAACACCATAAAAGGGAGTGCACTGTAGTACAGCATGGTATATTAATATTTCAAATGAGATACCAAGTAGTAATCACTGCTACAACTTCAAAAACTTAAAAATTACTTCATCAATTGTCTCAAATTACCAAAAGTATTAACTAGATACCTAAAACCAAAAAAACACACACCCTGCAGGGCAGATTTCTTTTTTTTTTTTTTCCTACCAACATGGAATCTAGCAGTAGATTTGTTTGTTTTGTTTGAACCTTGCACAATGTAAACTTGGACTTCCCCTTTCCAAAGCACTGTCAATGCATAACTGATTTCATCTAATTTAGCTGGAGACATGCAAAAAGCAATTAATGATTTTGGAATGCCACTACCTCCAGCTGAAAACACTGTTTAGAAAAAGTGCTGAGCGAGTGTTCTATAGGATAACAAATCACAACCAACACCTCCTCCTCCTACCTCAAACAACTTTTTGTCCACAAAAAGAATAGATACTCCATTCCAAAAATATTAACTAGACACTTTTGAAGGACATCTCTTGTCCTTTCACAAAACTCATTATATTAATGATGGGCTGTCTACGCGTGCAGAGCTACTACTGAAAGATGTGTAACATGCTAGTGATAAGCTTAAAAACTGATAAATTTGCTATTGTAGTAGTAAGCCATTTGGCTCTATTCATATACTGAATTCTTCTCTTGGGTGGTAAAGCACTCTAGACATCAGAATTCAGCACATGCTTTAATTTGTCACTATTAGGTCATGAAATTGGTCTTTACAACGTTCAGAAGGAACAGATTTTAACCGCTACAAGAGACAAAGCTCCACAGATTTTGATGAGACTCAAAGAGGTTACTCTGAGAACCTGCTTATGGCATCTCTGTTGTGCTGCTTGCTGGACATACAGAGGAGTAGGATGTAGATAAGTCTGAAATATGAAAAGCAAGACACCCACCACCACATGAAGTGGAAAACATCCCTTCCACCACCAAACCAATTTCTCATTTTTTCCTCACTTTGAGCTTTCTCCCTGCTTTATCCAGCCCATCAGGATAACCAGTTTTTCTTATCATTGACTGAAACACTGGAACAAGTTTTCCAGTTCCTTCACTGACCATTTTCTACTTTTGTCTCATCTATACAGCATGCACTTACAATCCAATACTAAACTAGATACAGTAGAGAGGGGTGGAAGGAAAGAGATGAGCATGACTGAACAAAACAGGCTAGAAGATATGGTTAGGACAAGTCGAAACTACAGACCACAACAAAACAATCATTAAATCAGAGCTTTCCCAGCCAAGAGCCGCTGGCAAAAGAATAGGTGAAATATCCAAGTTTTCTTTGTCATTTCTCTGTCTACTCAATATTACTATCTTCTGCTGTGTCCTTCTATCATGAGCCATCAAGAGCAAGGAAAATGGACTCTCCAATACAGCTCAATGAATTATGCTGCTGCTCTTTGCTGCAGAGACTTCAGTTTGACAGAAGATTCTGCTTATTATGTTCTAATGCTGTTGAAGTAATGTGATTACATTGCATAACCCCTCATTCAAGTACCTGCTGACAAGGTTATCCAGCTGGAATAGTTTGCATACAGCCACATTACCTGATAGAGCAGCAAAAAAGATGAACAAGCAAAACAATGCCCAAAGCAGGCCTCGGTGATTTAGATGACTGCAGACTCTGGTCCATGACAGCTCTTTAAGATAATCAGCATTATTGAGCTTTATTAATGAAGTGTTGTCATGTGTATTCCAAATTCAAACAGGATGCATTTCTCCTTTCTCATCCTAACAAACACAGAGAGTATAATGCATAATGGGGAGGATTAGGCATTCAGTAACTCACAGTAAAATCCTGTTTGCTTATCAAGGGAACACAGTCCTGGAGAACTGGCTTGTATTTTTTTAAGCTGTCAGTTAAGATTTCAGCAATAGTAGGGAGCTACTATGTGGTAGTTATTCTAGTTACTACTTAGAAAAATCAGTATTTTCCAATTATTATATGCTTAGGAAACAAACAGAATATTTGGGCATTATTTTTGTAGGTAAAACAGGCTACAGTAAAGACCATTGTCGTCCTGGCAGGACATTCACAAAAAAAGATTGAATGACTTCACATTAGACAGCGTTATTCATAAGCCTTGTTAAACCTCAGGTTCTTGATTTGTGTTTCTTAAGTGGAGTATATTACCTGAAAGTCAATTATTTTCAACCGAGAAACTCAGTTCACAAAGGAAATTAAAGAAGCGTCTTGCGTTTATCCAAGCTCCGTTTCTCCAACTACAGTAGCATTTAATTGCATTGTCACCAGACAACCGAACTGTGGGGAGGGATGGACAAATTTCTGGTCCCAGCACACAGCCCCAAAGATCAGTTCCTTTCCTTGTTCCTCTTCCCCCGATCAGTTCTTCAGCTCTGTTCATTTTGCAGCTTCTAGCACCACTGCTTATCCTTAAAGATCCCTTTCAGGAAAAGTGGAAGCAAATTAGCAGAGGTTTTGTATGTAAGAATAGTTTAAAAAAAATGCCTAAAGAAAGGCAAACCTTCGTAGCTATTAGCAAGACAACAGGAAAACATTAAGCAGCCAGCAGTTTGCCTCACTTCACCGGGCAATTAAGGGTGAAATATCTAGTTTTTCCTTTTGAAGGAAGGAAACAACCAACGATAAAGGTTGTGTGCTTAGCAGGTAAATAAAATTACCAGGTGCAGATAACACAGGTGCAGATAACAGGCTTAAAACACCATGAGATTAGCTGTGAACTCCTGATCCTGCTAAAATTAAGAGCTCAGTTAATGGTACAGAACAGTTAAAATTTCACCTTTCGTATCACCTTCACTTATTGTGACCGACCAATAACCCCTGTAATGAAAGAAGGCTCAGAGGATATGAATGCATACAAGATGCTCTTCAAGCTCAGGAAGATGCAACCCAGTAATCAGAACCACTGCATGATTTTATCTTAACACAAGGGGTTATCTGTGAGGATGATCTTTGTTTTAGCTAAGTAGCTCAAAATTGGGTGAAGAGGGTATTTCAAAGAAGAAGAAAAAAAAAAGGGGGGGGGGAATTTTTGAAGAGAGCAATGGTCTGGAGGTGGCATCAACCCATGTATCCTTCTTGGCAACCGAGGACGCCCAGCATGTTATCCAATATATTACTGTATCACTGCTAAATCAAAAATCCCATGCAATATCAAATATATTCAAATATTCAAAGTATTGGATTCTGATGCTTATATGTGAAAAATGCTCAGAAATTTGCCAGTATTATAGACAATAATATATTGGCTATATAAGCCAATATAGCCAAATAATCAAAATTTGGTTTTCCTGACAATCCCTTGGGGTATATTCCAGAAAATCACTTAACCTAGAACCAACTGGAAGGAGAAAAAAATGGAAAAAGGTGTTCAGCCACCCAGCCCAGAAAGCCAAAGAGATCCTTTGATCATGTCTTTCAATGTGTATGTTCTTGTGTGTTAACACTGTGAAATTAATCCATCAAAACAGACCCCCCCCCCAAAAAAAAAAAACACACACACATTTTTGCATGCAGTTTTGATGCGAGAGAATAAAGTTTTTGTTAAGTGCAATTGCTCAGATTTTTTTTTTTTTTTTTTTTTTTTAACTCCAAAGACAGACAATTGAGGGCCTATGTAAAACAGAGGTAAAGCTGTGCTGCTGAGGCAGCATTCGTTTTGATTTGTGGGAAGGAGCGGGAGAGGACAGGAGAGGAGGAGAGGGAAAATAGGAAAAGATAGATGTTGATCTGAAAAACCTTAGGAGATTTGCAAACCTTTGAGTTACTGATTAGAAATAAAAAACTTCCCTTTCAAAGTATGTCAAGGCATTCATTTACATACTCAGGAGAAAAGAATACAGAAAGAAACCATATTTACACGCCCCCCTATTATTATTCATCCAGCATCTTAAAGTAAACTAAGATTTAAGCTCATTGCCCTTGCAGATTCTTTTAAATAATTTGTAAAATAATTTTTTAAATAATTTTTCCACATACCTTCAAAATTTTCAATTTTTCCCTCCAGTGCAGGGAAAAGATTAGTGTTGATTTTTTATTTAAATGAAAACATCAATGTGATCTCTAAACTCCTCCATCCAAAAATGCCACTTAGTTATGAAAAAATGAATGGAGGCACTTGCATTTTATAACTAGTGAAAAAGGTCCACTTACACTCCATGTTATTCCTGCAAGATATACCCAATACCTCTGCATGTCATTCAGATGACCTTTTACCTTTCTCAAAGGTAGATTTAACTGAAGTTTTTACCCCTCCCCCCCAAAAAAAGAAAAGAAACAATCCCCCCACCTCACCTAATTATTTAAAGCTATATCTCTGTAGTGGTTCCTCAAAATGCTGCTGAAAAATAGGAGGTTTTAGTCTTTACTATCAAAAAAACCAATATTTGTAATTTGTGTCTAGACTGTACCTATCATTGAAAATAAGTTTTCTTTCTAGAAAAAGACAGACAGACAGACTCAAGGACTGCTTCACTTTTAATATGACCTCAAAGGTCTGTTCTAAAGTAATATTCTAAGAGAAAGGGCTGGTGGAACAGGACTCAAGTCCCTATCCTATAGGAGTCCTTAATCCTATAAAAGGCATTTTCAGTATACACACGTGGTACAATAAAGAGACATTGAAAAAGCACAGACGTTTTTGTGATTCCCCTGGAATAAGAAAAAAAGGCCTAATTCTGTATTCTTAGAACAAGAAATACACCATGATGCCCCCTCAAAAGAAAAAAGATAGCCTACTGAAAACTTGTTCAAAGAAAACTTGTTAAATTCATGGGAGCCTGCCAAAGTTTAGCACTTTCAGCTCTTTCTTCTGTATTCTGCATTATATAATAAATAAATAAAATAAATAATAATAGTAAAAACAACCCACACTACATAGATCCAAATTCCTTGCTGCTGAATTTCAGGCAGACAAGAACACTGATTCCTGTCCGTTTGCCATCGCCTCAGGCTTCGTTGCCATCTCTGCTTGTGCGATAGCAAGCACCGAATGAACCGTTCTTCCCTTTCACTCGGTTGCTGCTTAGAGTATTACTTCTGAATAAGAGGAAACTGATAGCGAGCAGAGAGCACTGAAAACTTGGGATCTGCAATCACCCAGCTAGAACAGGTCCACATACTGAAACCTAGATAAAAATAACCTCTTCAGGTGATTATCCCAGGCACCCCGCACTGCTACTTTTTTGGTTCTACTTACCTCTCTCTAATTGATCTATTTATCCAGATAGGACTCTTATCTGGGTGACAAGTAACAGATTCTCAGAATTCTCCTTCAAGGCAGGCTGAAAATGATCAGTGTTTTCATTCAAGTGAAGACCCCCCCCCATCCATTCTACATAATCCTTATGAACTAATTTAAACTTATCATCCTGCTCTATGTATCGGTGAGTGACACCAAACTGGGTATCTGCTGTAAGGCAAAATTAAAAGAACAAAAACCACTTACTGGAGTGTTGAAGGTCATTGCTGTCTAATAAAGGATTGGTGACTATGTAAAATTGGAAAAGAGATGATACATTCTAAAGCTATTTTCATCCCATTAACTCAAGTCAAAAAGAGTAAAAGCAAATGTTGTTTCACAGATTAGTTTGGAAATCTGATGCACAATGAAGAAGTATGACTGGCACTTCCCCCCCTCTTCTTCCCTCAGATCTTTTAAATTGGGTTCATTCTCTCTCATCATAGAAAGCTAAGTGTAAAGTTATTTTTATTCTTTATTTAAAGACTGAAGTAATCAAATTCAATATTTTGGAAGTTTTTTGCAAAAGCAGATGTCCTTTTCATCTCAGGCAGGTGATCAGCACTCAGTTTCCTCTGCTTATTCATAAACAAAACAAGAATCTTAATTGTTTATATTAATACTCCTTTCTTTTTTTAAAAGCTATCTAATGACAGCAAAAGACAGTGGACTTGCAACAGCAGTGACTTCGCTTGATCATTCTCAGAATAGAGGTAAGCTAGGTATCGCTAAGTAAATTCCTCTATAAGCCCCCAAAGCTTTTAGTTGGTTGCTTTTGAAGGTGGTAAAAATTTCAGGGAAAGCAGTGTCATGTAAGTACTAACAACAGAAAATGGGAGTAGAAAAGTAAGGTAGATGCTCTCCATCTGACTCTATAGGAAAATCATTTCGCCTTACCTGCGACAACTTGCAACGCTGGAACACATTGCATGCATACCTATTTGCTAAAACATTGTCTTGCCTAGGATTACAGTGTCTTGTTTGAGCTCTCTTAGGTAAACAGGGAACAGAAACTTCACTTGTAATAGCAAACTCTGCACAAATTGAGACATTTTCTTTCCCTAGATCTTATAAGAATCTAACAGAAAAGAAAACAAAAGGAAGATTTTTTTTTCCCCCTCTAGAAAGAGAGGTCAATGCTAATGTAAAGTTATCTAGTCTATGCTTAGAATCTAACATTATGACTACTCTACAGCAGTATATGTGTTTTAGGGAGAGATTTTAAAGCACACTAAACTTCCTTCATATTTAATTATATTTTTTTCAGAGGTCTTCAGATCTTTGTGCTGCTCTGAATGACAGAGAAAAAAAAATCTTAAAACAGTCTTTCAAAAACAAAACCCTCAAAGAGCAAACACACCATTAAAAAAGAAAACTCCTCAAAGTATCTGTAGGCAGTTCCATATCTCTGTGATATTTCTCTCTAGAATTGAAAATATCCAGTTCTAGAACCTTTATAGGTCCTATCTTCCAGTTTTAAATTTTATTGTTTCACTGTGACTCTAATTACCTTTTAAGATTAAAAAAAAGCTCCCAAACCTAATACTTCAGCTATGGAATAACTACTGCCATAGTAGTGGCATGGCAGGGAAAGAGTTCATATGACCAAAAAGAAACAAAAAAGAGTTATGCTTTGGGTCATTAACAACTAAAAGTAAGAAAAGTAAGTATTTCCTGATGAGGTCTGTGTCATTTGAATTTTTGACTACAATTGTACCTTTACTTGAGGAAGGTAACAATTTACAAATGGTTAGATCAGCTCATTTTGATTATCTGAATTTCAACTCCTTATTATAACCAGCCATGATATTCTTTCATTAGTGTGAAGGTATGTTGAGGATAAGACTCCAGTAGTGCCCAAATGAGCGGGGAAAAAAAAAAAAAAAAAAAAAAAAAAAACTTCTCAGGTGGATATGCTCAGATATTGAATCCACTCTGGTTGTACTTAGCAAACAGCTGCATCAGCAGAGCAGAGGGAAGACTGCTGGCTCAGTAGAGAAGGGCTGTAACATTGAACTCATTAAAATTATGTCCACAGTGTGTTGGTTCACTCAGCTGTGAAGGATTAAATCAGTCTCTGGGGGAAAATTTATGTCATAAAGTTCATCATATTGGAGAGATGCAGGTGACACTTATGTGAAGATTGTGAGAATTAATGCATTTCAACTGTTGATTGACCCAAGAAAAGGCAGCAAAAGGGAGCATGAGGGAGAGTAAAGAGGAAAATGTATTTTTCATTAACTGATCCCAAACTGCAGATGAAAAGAATCCAAGATAAAGTTGTGTGACATCTATGTTCCTAACTTGCACAGTATTTCTATCCCTATTGTTATCTCTATAGCTTTTTTTTTTTTTAAAAAAGCAACATATTAGACAATATCCCTCTAAATACTACTGTAGTAGATACTGATTCTGAAAGACATAGGCAAACTCTTCTGTTCTTCACATGCAAAGGAGATTAACCACATGATTGCCTTTTGCTACTGTATCACCACCTCACAGTGACATCTCCCATCTATTTATCAGGAGACCAAGCTAAATACTTCCAGACAAATGAAGTTATAGCAGACCTGGCAAGCAGATATTATTTGTAAAATAATCTTAATTGGTCAACAAATTGTCTTCCTTGCAGTTGTCCACACATGAGCTCTTAGATAGAAAAAAAAAATAAAAGCATGAAACATCTTTTAAACATACAGAAAGAGATGAATTCTAGTCAAGCAGACTTTTGCACTACTCAAAACATTAACCCTGATCCAAGGTGATCATTTCTTTCACAGCACAACTGATCAGAGAAAGGTCTCTCACAAGACCTTCCTGTCCTAAAGTCATGGCTTAGGCTATAGGCCAGGGAGCTATTCAGTGATAATTGTAGCTTTTATGGTTTGAATGTATATTTAATAGACAAGAGGATACTTTGGAGAGTAAAGTGATGTCAGCTTATAAAAGACAATGATAATGGTCAGTCACTTGGGGCTCAAATCCTGCACTTTTAAGTTAGATATAATGTTACACATGGCATCAGAGTAAACATTGGATAGTCTGGATCCAGGACAGACCCTAGCTGAAAAGCTATTTCTTCAATCTTAAATCAACTCATGTCCTCTTTAACCAAGAGTACAAGTATTTATCACATACAAAGTCTAATCGATGATTAGTGAGAATGGCTAGGTTGCCTGTTTTGCTGTTAGATGCAAAATAACCCATATGAGCTGAGAGCGTTTGCATGAGAGTGCACTGCCACTCAGTGCCACTTTCTAATCTCCTTCTACCTGAGACTTTGAAACACCATCAGATAACCTCAAGAAACACACTCCCTAGTAGAGACTCCCGTTTGCTACTCTAATGTGCCTGATGGCTCATCTGCTCTGCACTGTGTTTATCCAGAAGCCCCAGTCCACACGCATTTCTGAGCGCTCTATTATAGTAATATAATAGCTCCCGAGAATGCTGCTGTTGATATCAAGTAGTAGAGCATGTAGTATTAATGCACCATCAAGTATTTTACAGTGGAAGCAGTAAACATTTCATTATAATACATCTTCGGAATGTCAGTCCGCAAGGTTTGGATCTCCCTTACACAATCTAGAGAAGGGTGCGTGTCCAAAATTACTGTAGTCCATATGAAGTTGCTTCACCTATCCAAACTCATTGATGTAAGGGTGCTTTCAAGACTTTCAAGAATGAAGTGGGGAAGACATACAGGACAAACGCATCCAAGTCAAAAATTAACCTTCATGATACATTTCTCAGGGTCAGGAGCAGTCTTTCCCTTTACTTTCAGTAGATTAATGTTGCCTTTAAACTAACCAATTGTGTGCTATTTGCTTCCCCAACAGCTTTGCATGCTCATTAGCACAGAATTGATTCTCTGTCCTGGCCTCTGTTGCTCAATCACTTGTCTGCGTTATCTCAGTAGAACAGGTAATCACTGCAGCTGAAAGGGTAAAGCTTGTCTGCTTGGCATATTCAAATGCGCCCCTTGCATTCACAGTCTTTGAGAACGTACAACTCTGAAGTGCTGATGAGGTACTGGATTGCCTCACGATCGTTACAACAGCCTTCTTCCTAATCTGCTATAAAATATTATTTACATATTGGAATTCTAGAAGGAACAAATAAACCTGGGTGGGGCTTGAAGGCTTTTCTGTTTTGAGTTGCTTTGTTTGTATCTCCTCCCAAAATAGTTTGTTCAACAAAAACATCCATATGCAGAATCTTTACAGCTATTACCCCAAAGCTATGTTGTGTTCAAACATGGTAAATACAAGGAGAACATTTCAATAAGGAACCACTCAACATTGCTCTCCTCCTAGCTGTCTGCAATGATTAAGAACAGCAATATGTTTAATTTCTAAACAGGGAAACAGGAGGTGTAACAACTATATATTATTATACTATTAATAATTGTCATTTTCAGTTTAACATTAGCCATTTAATTATGCACTAAGAGCTGCACAAAATTCAACCTTTTTTTGTTTATAGTTCAAACTTGAGTGAGAAAATGTCTCTTTACATGCAACCCGTAGTCTATGCTTGGAAAGTCAGCCATAGAGTCAAAGAAGTTGGGGGAAAAAAAAGAATCACAGCTTGCCTCTCCCCCCCAAAGGCAAAAAATACAAACAAAACTCCCTCCTAAACCCTCCATCCTTCTTCCCAAAGCTAAAGTGTTTTAACAAACACCACGCAGTAAGTGTCACCTGGTGTATTTATTACCCATTTTCCATGAGGCAGGCAGAAAGAATTCACCTTTATGTGTCTATATATTTTTACATAGATATAAATACATGACAGGAACAAAGAAAAACTCACCACATACATACATACAGAAATGGCAAATAAAGCCAATCTGAATCACAAACTCTGCAAAAAAGTAGAAACGAATTTACAATATTAGTAAATCTAAAAAGAAAGAAAGATCTATAATTTCCATTCACATGGATTGTTTCACATCAGCTGAACTTTTCCCCTGCTAATCTGAGAATCAACGCAAGTTCTCCAAAAGACAAGGAGTGATATCCCATGCTATATCAATTTACTGTTTTAGTTTTCCCCCTACACACATGCGTGCACACACTCACACACAGTGATCAGATCACATAATCTCTAAGCATTAAAAGAATCCATCCTAGGTATAATTTTTCTAGATATTCTTTTAATCATGTTCTTGTCACTGTAATATTCCTGGGAATCAGCATATGAAAACATAACAATTAGCAAAGGCTATGCACAATATTCAGACATTTTGGCTGCTTTAATTTGTCCTTCAGTAATTAACTCTTAACTTCTTAATTAAAAGGAAGAAGATATTCACTCTCCAGGAACAGCTTAATACTGTCTAGAGGATATTCACTTGAGAGAAATTTAGTATGCTTGACTAACTAAACAGGATGTTTGAGTTTTTCTGCATAGGTCTATGGAAAAGAGACAAAGGCCATTACATATGGACATACTTTTCTTCTCTATAACCCAAATGGTCAGACCTCAAATCTGCTACGTGACCTAAGCAGACAGACTTTTTCTGTCTGGGACAGTTTACGTGAGATCATTGGGAAGAGCTGACAGCTCGCTAGCGCACACAGGGGCAAAGCCTCACTCTCCCTGACCCTTATAGCCATGTCTGCTCCCAGACAAGCAGTCCTACCTCACCTGCGCGTGATCAGCATGCTTTTCAACTGAGCTGGTCCAGCTAATTAACAGAGATGAAAATTCTCTAACACTGGCTTAGTCAGCCATGGCAGATCACGGCAGGGTCCACCAAGTACCTGAGCTGGTAAAACAGGGTACTGAAAACTTTGAAAAGAGATACATAATTCCTACCAAACAAGTACAAGGCGGGGGGGGGGGGGGGGGGGATAAAAACAAACAAAACTATGCATGTTCGATAGATCTGACCTAATATAATAACAATAAGTTGAGGAAGACTAAAAGCCTATTAGTCAACATAAATAGGTGCAACTCTGCTGATTTTAGAGAACTTAGTGACCTGTAACCAACATTTGACTAATAGTGCAAAGTGATCGTTATACCATCTCATGGGTGAAAATAAGTTATACCATTGTAGGAAGAAAACATACTAAATTGTTTTCTTTAAAAATCAATACTGCAGAGGAAGAATTCCAAGGGCACACTGGTCAAAGTACAAGCTTCTCCTATATTGTGACTGCAAGTTTAGGCAGATGCTATGAAGAGAGATATGCAGAGTTCATAAACACTCCTAATTGCAGAGTAACATCTGGGCAGCAGAATCAATTCAGACATGTAGTGACATTAATACTGGCCTAAAACACAACAGTTTTTGTACATGAGGATGGGAAATTACACCAAATTTTAAGTTAAAGCTTTAGGCAGTATAAGATATGGTTATCGCATCCTCTACTTTATTTTTTGGATAAATCACTTGGAACTGATGTGCTAACAGTGAACACAGTATTTACTATTTTTCAGATTGGCTTTTTAATCTAAAACCATATCTATCCACTTATGCAGTACTAAACTGTCACAGAAGTTAATCCCTCGATCATGATAGGAATTTTCTAACCCTTTAGCAAAGCCTGTTCTTTTAGCTGTTTAAATACAATCATCATGAACTTCCAGGATGTAACAAGAGCTTTGACAGGAAGGGTAGAAACATGGTATTAGGTGCATCTTGAAATCCTGATAAGTCTCATCTGGTTATCACTTCTCATCTAAGAGTAGTGCAGATAAACACATGATTTGCGAAATTGTTTGTTTTATAAGCAAGTTTAATCAAACACGACCTCAATGATAACTTTCAGAGTGTTATTTATGTTAAATACTCCACAGTTGAATCTTACAGGTAATAGGCCAAGCAACACATTTAGAGCTTTGTAAATTGTTCCTGTCACCCAGACTGATTTATCTGGACAGGAAAGCCCTTTCAATGTTAGCCTTTAACAGCAAAGTGGCAAAAACACATCACTGAAGTTCTTCATGTAGTCTGGGCCATGATGCCTGATTATATCACTATGCAGTTATCACTCAGCTTTGATATTTCTGTCATGGATCATTAGCCAGGTGCTAAGGAGACAAATGGCAGCATTTGCCACTTGACAGCTTGCACTTTAATACCAAGAGCATATTTAATCAACAAAGAAAAAATAATTCTACTCTCTTGATTCACATTCTGCCTGTTTATGATGATGCTATTACAATTGAAGTACAACAGCTTAGTGGAGAACTGACTATTTCTTATGTACAACTATCTCAAAGTTTAAAACCTTAATGGCAACCTATATATTAGCAATTGTCAGATGTAACTTATTCCCCTTGGACCTCATCTTCTCCTTTTGATCATACCGTTGGTTTCAGAACAGCAGTATTTATAGTACAGACAAATATGTACAAATATGTTCAAGTATTTGCAACAGTTGCAGTATTGCCACTTTGCAGCAGCTGCATTGAAATGTCTTACTTCAAAGCTTTGTATCATAACATACAAATCAATGCCATCTGCTACATCTTTGCATTGTGCACCCCTATGAAAGTCATGGAGTTAAACAGGCTGGGAGAGGAAGACCTAAGTGGATCCTAGTATGGTCAGATACAGTGTGTACAGGGCTAGTGACATTATATGGCTGCACATTCTGCCCAACACAACAAAACTGCATCAACCACTATATTTAGAGAGAGTTTAAAAGATAGAAAGATGCTTCTATAAAATGCACTAGAAGACAAAGAAGTTTGCCTAAACCACTTGAGTGCTGTACAGCTGGGAGAGAGCTCCTCTAAACCCTTTAGGCATATGAATTTTTATACTTAATGTCATGATGGCTTTTCAATCACTTTTGCTTTATGTATATTGTGTCTTACTAGGAGCTAAACACATCTCTCCTCCAACTGAATAGGGAGGGCAAGGTTTAAAACAAAAATGAACAAACAAATATTAGATGCTCTATTGTGACTGAAGTAGCAAGAAGTTAGCTAGATTTGGAAAAAAAAATGTTTTTAAGCAATTAACATAACTGATTACTTTGAAACAGGAGAATGTATATTATTATGGGTTCCAAAGGTGAATACAATTAGTATAATTAACCACGTCAAGAAATAAATTCTAATCAGTACTGGTCCAAGGAAATAAAGAATCTTTGAAAACAATTAGTAAGACATTTATAACTGTTTATCTTTCAACACCTAGGCTGCAAGAATGCAGAACACAAAAAATTGTGTTTGAGCAATATCAATTACATTACAATTTCTTGTCAAATAATTGTACTTCTCAGGTTACTGTTTAACCTCAGAAGAGGAGGTGGGAGAAAAGTGGTTCTAACACACAAAGATTTGAATAGTTGGTTCAAGTCAGCTTACCTATTTGTACCAAGCTTAACAGTTTTCCTTTGAATAGCCTCATGTTCATTTAATTAAAAGTGCATTGTGGTATTCAATGCAGAAAAAAAAAATACTCTACAATGGAAAAATCTAGGCAAATATGGTCACTAAGGAGCTGACATATATCTTCAATGGTGTCTTAAACATGAAGCCTTCTTAGAAAAGTGCTATATAGGACAGATATATTGAATATACACTCTGGAAATTAGCCTCTGAGCAAGTCTAGTTAAAGAAAAAGAAGGAAAGAAAAAAAAAGTAGATAGCAGTTACCCGTTAGTTGGCAAAGACCGCCAAACTACTTCGTTGTTCCCTCAGTATTCCTTACTGTAAAGACTATATGAAGCAGGGAATAGATAGAAAAGGTGACACAAACATACTGCATAGCTAGTGAAAAGAAACTGTAATATAGTAGAATTCCAATATTGCATAGAAGTCGTAGTTTAGCATAAAGTAAGATTCAAAATAAAATGAAATAAACTATTCATCTTATTTGAGGATCTCTATTCATATAGGGGAAGAAAAATGAGTATTTTGCTCCCTATGACCTGCTCCATGATCAAGCTCACTTTTCCTTCTTATATTCCTTCTCAGTCACATACTTTTCAATCTGAATTGTCCTAATTATTTAATTCTTCCTCATACATAAACCATCCCATTCCTTTAAAAAGGTAGAACAGCAACAAATATGTTCGATTTCTTATATACATATTCTGGTTCCTCTGTAGGATTTATCATCCACAAATTTGCTGATGGCACGATTCACCTCATCATACAAGCCTGCCTCCTTAAAGAAAATACTGAACTGTATCAGCCCAAGTATCGACACATGGGGTGTTGCTCTTGTTACCAGCTGACAAGTAGATGTCAAGCCATTGATCCCTTGAACCTAATGGTCCAATCAGTTTTCAACCATTCAGCTGCCAGCCTAAGAAACTGCACAATATATTCAACATGGCAGAACACAACATTTATATAGTAGCATTATATTCTGTTTTTCCCCTCTTTTCTTTTACTAATAAGGCCTAAAGTTCTGTTTGCTTTTTGGACTGCTATTGAGCACTTAATTTCGAGGTTAAAAATGCCTATGAAAAGTCAATTAACAGTACAGTTACACTTTGCAGGCTGATCATAGCCTGTTTTAAGACTACCACTGTATGTTCAAAGTTAAAGTTGTTCTTCCTCTCCCTTCTGCTCTATGTACATCATTTTGTTCATGAATACTTGTCATTTTATTTTTGCCTTTGCCTTTTTCTTCTAGAAAAATTACTTCTGGATAAGCCTTTGTCACTTCCTCTCTGTTTTACAGTTTAAAAAAATGGATCATGGTAGCACTCTGTGCCATGACCTTTCTCCAGCAAGCAAAATAGCCATTATTTTTACCATCCATTTCCCTTCTTTTATGCAATCTTTTGTCCCTCTCAGATTTTCTCCTCTGATCTCATGACAGCTTAGCTGGAGCCAGACTACATCAGCTGAATCTTCCAAGTCTGCTTCCTTACAGACAGCTCAGAGCATCAATTGGTTTGAGTCATGATTACACCTTTCAAAGATTTTGTTGACCCTCCTCTGCTTTCATATTTATCTGCATGTCCACTAGTTCCTCGAATTCCTTTAGACTCTCTTATAAATTGTGTTACATTGTCCACAGTTAGTCACCTGTCACACTTTCTCAACAAGAAGTTGCATGCTATTCAATAGCTCAGCTCTCAATTTTCCTGAATTACTGGATTATTACCACTTCATCCCAACAATGCAGCTAGATGAATTTGTACTTGTATTATTAGAAACAACTGTCACAAGAAGCAAGATCTAGGGTTTATCCAAATCAATAATAGATGATAAAAAGCATAAATAACAAGGCAAAAAAAAGGAGTGATTCATCTCCAGTACATTTTCACAGTGCATTGATTGTTCAAGACTTTGTGAGATAGAATATGCACTCAGATCCCATTTTTGTAACATAAGCTCTTTTGAATTTTTCTATTTTCTTGACAGAATATCATCTGCAATGGGTTCCATTTACAATGGAATCATGCATTCTGTAAATAAAACAAATAAAACCACGTGCCCCCCCCCCACTAATCACACAAGAAAGTCCTTCCATCAGCATCACACCACCACATACAACACTATCCCATTGTTTTAACATTATCTGCTAAAGGATGCTCAATGAAACTAACAGAAGAATTATGAATAATCTTCCTCTTATTCTAAGTAGTCAAATTTTACAGACTAAACATGTAATAAAGTCTCATTTTCTACTACGTTGCAGCCCATGCTGTTGCTGAGATCCCAAATAAACATGAAAGCAGGTAGCACCTGTTTGCAGTGAGCTGACTTACCGTACAAGGAACTTCACGGTAAAAAATAAGATTCCACATAAGGGGGTACATTTTAACACTATCTATATAAAAATAACTAAAATTTGAAATACCATGCTGAGGTAGGTTATAACCATTTTACATGTGTGCATACTGGGAAACACATCTGACTTTTCCCTATTTCAAGTTATATAGCAAACCATTCAAATCAAGAGGGAGGGCTAATCAGTTTTGACAAGTAGAATGCATACATATAAAGTGATTAAAATTTAAAATTCAATTTTTGCTGAAAATTTGTCTTAGCAAATAGCTGTTAGTCTGCAAAACTAAACCCCCCCCACAAAAAAAAAAATCCAAACTCCACAACACTAATTTTCACATTATCCAATCACATCTTGAGTTTTCTGCAGATAAAAATCAAAATAAAAAAACCCAGCTTCATCAAGCTTCAAATATTCTTAAAGAAAGATAAAGATTTTGAAGAAAAAAAAAAATCTGGTTGCCTAGATCAGTTTGGAGCTTCAGTGAGGCATCTTGTGAAGTAATGTATAACCAAGAATCACCACGAGAAAGTGCAAGTTAACATGCATGTGAGTGAAGATTTCCAGGATTTGTTTTCAGTAAAAACTAGTCATGTTGCAAGATGAAAGTCCACAGGTAACAGTGGACAGCAAACTGAGTATTTATGTGCAATGTGATGTACCTCCAAAGAAGCAAAGATAGTTTCAAGCTGCCTACCACAAAGCGAAGCTTATCCCCTTAAACAACTTTAGAAAACACTATTTAGTTTTTGGCAGTATATTATCAGAAAGGGAGTTCAGAAGAAAGAAAAAAAAGCAGGTAGGGCTGGGGGGAGGGCGAAGTGTTTTTTGAAAGGATTAGAAGAGGTTAAAAAAACAAAATAAAAGTGACTTGCTTGGGTAAGTGGTGACTAAGAATGAATATTATAACAGGCATAACATTAGGCTAATAACTTTCAAGTGGGAATGGATTACTTAATGTGGTACACAATGCATAACTAAAAGCAGCAGCATTAGATTATGACAAAAAAATGTAGGCTATATATAGGGAAAAAAAAACTTACGGAAAGTGAAATATATTACTTTCCAAAGGAGGTGGTAGAAAGCAAACATCAAGAAGTTTTAAGACTGTTGAACTTTAGTACATTAAAAATAATATTTATGTAATAATTTCACCTGAGGGGTATCTGGACATCTTCCAGCCCAAACTCCTGCTCATAGCAGGAGCCACTCTGAAGTTACATCAGGGTGCCCTGAGTCATCTACAGTCAAATTATGGAATCTCCATCCTTGGAGTTAGTCAGAATCTCTCTGACTAACCTATAACGGTCCAAACACTACAACAACAGTGATCTTCCACTTCCTCCCCCACTAATATCTAATCAGAAAATGTCCTGTTTCAGCTTACATCCATTGTCCTTCCCTGGGTATTTCCAAGGAGAGACAAGAGGGAGGGAAATAATAAACTCCTAGGTACTCTGGCCCTAATCATGAACTGAAAGATTTGAACTTGTGCGTCAGATGCTTATCTACCAAACCTAGGATTTTCCCCTTTACCAGAGGAGACATCCAGTCTTTTGCCAGAAGATGTAGCAAGTGGCCCCCCAAATACAAAATCTGGATAGACCTCCTAAAAATGATAGCCAGTTTTGATAACTTCAGAGAAATCATAGAGGAGCAGAGAAAAGGGAAAAATCTGCAAAGCAAAGTGTTTTCATTTTTCCCTAATTCATATTGATCAAAAATATATAGAAAAAAAGTTCTAGACTTCTACCTCTCTGTCTTTAAGAAAACCCTACCTTTATGAAAGTGGAAACATCTTTGACTAAGAGAAATTAAACTTTCAAGTCAAGAATTTATATGAATATTTTTCCAAAACTCCAATTTAAAAAACAAAACAGTGCAGTCTCCGCATACTCAGACATTTTGCAGGTATTTAGCAAATTTAAAGAGGCAGCAGGAGATGGCAAATTGGCATATTATGAACTTACACTGTTGAATTTAATATTTCAGCCTGCTGAGTGCGTTGACAAGACAAGTTAATTGCACAGCTACTGGAGGATAACGGGATAAGGTTATCCCTTATGCGATCCCATGGAAATATCTATTGATTCCAATAGAATAATTTTACACTAATAATGTGGTGACTACACAGCAATGTACTTTATTTCACAATAATGCTGATTTAACTTATGACTCCTAACTGTAGCATGAACAATCAAAATCTGACAGCTTTTTACCAGTATATTTTACATGCACAAACAAGCATTTATAAAATTCACTGAATTACTAACAATTTCCCTCCATCGTAACCAATAGGATTTTCAAAAATGGTAGAGGATGTAGAGACATTTCCTGATGAGCTTCTGAGAAAACCTGTTTTGCTGTTAGGCTTGGCCAAGATAATCCTTGCGTGTTACTACTGCCTTGAAGATAACTATCAGCCACAGTTGTCCAGTTTAACAGTGTGTGACTCCTGTGATAATTGTTTTCTTCTCTAACTAGCTGCCCTATACAAAATGATCAGATGTGTAAGATGAAAAAAGAAAGCACTTTTGCTTCCTGAGGAGGAGGAAAAGAAGCAGGATAGTTCTTCTTTTTAAATTAATAGATTATCTGGTTGAATTGTACAGAGAAAGCAGGCAGGAGATGTCAAGACATCAGAAGATCTAGGAGAATGTGATTTTGTTGTGCAAGATGCTAGTGCGTGAAGAACAGGCTACTGATTTTTTTCATTTCTAAAGAATGAGCAAGACAGAGAACCCTGGGTAGCTGACTAATAGGGTCAGCTCTGCAAAACCCTAACCACCCAGAAATAACCATTCTACAGAATGGCTGACAGACCTTTTTCTTACTTGAAGCCTATTGCTAAAGGGCAATTGATCATCTGAGCCTGAAAGATCACCTAGGTAGACTGAAAAAAAATTAAGGGTAAATGCCTACCACACATAATGTTATCCATAATATTTAAACTAAGTTCTATGGACTTGAAACAGATTGGTTTAATTTCAAAATGGCATTCTCCTGGAGGTCAGGGGAGGGAGGAGGAAAAAGGTCAAGAAGCATCCTTTCAGGTGATTTTATGCATGCTTGGAAGACATAATTAATCAGGTTTTAGAAAAAAAACACCCCAGTATTTTTCCTCCATTTCCTCAATGGAATTGTCTGCTAATTAAATTAGTTTAACAGTCAGCTGAAACTCATTTTCCATAGCTCCTTTACAGATAAAGAAGTGATATAAAGCTTGCTTCAAATAACAGAACAATTGCATTAGACAAAGAGGTCTGAAATTCTCATTAGGGACCAGTCTACAGCTAAACATCTCTTTTGCGTAGATGAAATCACAATGGTGCACAGGGACATCAGTCAACAATCTCTACTAATTGACTGCAACACTAGGGGAGAAGGTTATTTACATAGATTAACCTCTCTCTGCTGATTTCCTTAGGTAACCTCTATCTGCAGTGGAAAAAGAAAAAAGAAGGGGGGGGGGGGCGCTTCCTTAGGGGAAAAAAAAATTCAGAACCAAAAAAATTTTTCTGTTGTCTTCTGCAGGAATTTAGAGGGGGTAGCTTCATTAGAAAGATGGGTTAGAGTTACCTTTTGCAAAAACTCATCCTGATGTTTCAACATCACTAGTATTACCAAATACTCCAGCGCTATTGGTGAGTACTTGGTTTCTCAAGGGAGCCTCATGGCAGTAATCCTTTCAGGAACACTTGCACAGTAAGATTTCAAACAATTGCTTAATTATGTGATTGATTCATTACTTATTTTAAAATGAGACTCCAGAAGACATATAACATACAAAAAAACCCAGGTTAAGGGACTGACAAACCTTTTAAACAATCCCACATTTAGATAAAAATCTCCCTCAAAAAAAAAAAAAAAATAGGGCTGCAGTATATTTCTCACATAGATGATAGCATTTTATTCAGCCTGCACATTCTTCCCAAGTAGCTTGAACCTTTATTTGTCATCGATTTATATGCCAATGCCATCAGTAAGCCTTCTAACTGAAGTAATCCAGCCCAGGAGAAGAGGACAGGAAAAAAAAGCTTATCTGAAAGTATCAGTTCATGTCATCCACATTTTTCAGTTTATTTAGTCCCATAATGCCCCCCCTCCCCCGTCATTACAATACTTTAAGGAAGGGATTACGTTTAGGCTATACAGTCTGCACAATGACTTACATAGTGGTATCTTACTGGTCCATAACTGGGCTTTGTGCTACTGTAATCCAAATAATATCATGTTGGCACGCAATGTTGCATTCCAAATCTCACTGCATTTGCAAGTGTTCATCTTTAAAGAACTTTTCCCTAATTCCTGACAGGGGCCGCTGAAGTTATTTAAATACCAAGCCTCACAACAGGTGCTAATTTTGACAATTCACTTTTCAGGTCTCCACAGGTCAGCTAGGAGCTTTCTCCAACCTTTCCTAAATTTTAAGATACCTTCCATCTTATCAGACAACCATCCTGAAAAAGCTTGCCTGAAACACATCCTAGCTGAGGCTGCATATTTGGATGCCCACTTATATAAAAGAGAAACTGGCCTTTGTTTCTAAATGCTATTTAAAATATGTTTACTGACAATTTTATTTTTGAATGATACAACGATGAACAGGGGTTAAAAGAGCCTGGTGCAGTAGAATAGAGAAGTATTGGTTGTCATGGTGAATGAAGTCATATAGTAAGCACAATATGTTTCCTTTTATTTAAATTGTTATTCAAATATCCATGAAAGTCTACTCCTCATTTGGAGGGCACATGTAACTAGGCCATACAAAACTGATTTTCTTGACATGAGTACATATGATGTAAAGTAAATACTTATTTTCCTCTAAGTTAGAAGGTATCATTTTAATATAAAAACTGAACTTAGGTACACCACCACCAAAAACCGTTGGATCAATAAGTTAATGAAAGCTAAATATAGCACACAAGCATCTCCTACACTCTAGGTAACATCTATTTAGCCTGAAGCCACAATACATTGCCCATTCAAGTCCTCAAGAGAGAGAATCAAGGGAACCATTTGTCTGATAGACAGATCATTTGAAGAGATGCTATTAGAAGTGAATATTATATTCTTTTCCAGGGATCTGATCTATATGTTAATTTTCAGAAGATAATTTAGCACAGAATCAAACTACACAAGCAAGAGGTACAGCACACAATCCCCTTTCTGTATCTATAGCAGAGATAGAGTGGTTTTAAGACATTCTGCACACCTTTGATTCTACACTAAGATGGCTCTTGCTGCAATTGTTTTCTCTATCTTTTAATTCAGAGTACCTAGCAATAGCAGTATTTCTCTTAGACAATACTAGCTGCCAAACAATTCTTAAAGCACTTAAATGCTGTGGAATTATCCTATGTTCTTCACAATTTTGCAGCTCAACTTCATGTCTTTATGGTCATAATATCTAAAGCACAAATTTCTTCCTTTTCTTTTTCTTCCAGTTGCCACTGGCAAGAGATGACTATATCAAAGACAGTGAGCTGCTCAACATATAAAGATTTACTTAAGTATTCTAAAAATAATATGTGGCATATGAAGCTATTGATTCAACTAAATAATACCCATAATCTTGGGGGGGGGGGGGGAAGAGTCTTGAAAGCTCTTGAATCAACAGAAATTTTATTTAGACTGTGTTTCATGCAAAATTTCATGCAAGTTTTCAGAGTACAATAGAAAATGCTTACAAATGAATAACTTAAACAAAAACAACAACAACAACAACAACAAAAAAAATCTACCTCCCCCCAAAGTTAAGATCCTGAAGTTAGAGTTGCTGAATAAATGCAAGCTCCAATATTTGACATTCCTAATATGATCCTACAACACTGCTTAAAACTCAGGTAAGTAAAGTTTGGTGATTTTAGTTACTGTGGGGTGGTGGTGGTAGGAACCTTGATGCAAACGGTCTGTTTAGAGTTATAGCTAAATCTGAAAAGATGCCTCTTGTGAACATTGTCCACATCCCATATATTTTTTCCTTTTGACCTCTGCATTACGTGTTTCTGTCATAGTGCTAACTGAGAATGAGGCTTTGCTTTTTCCTGGTCTTACCATCTTTGGACTAGATTTGGAAAGCATAAGCAAATGCTCCAGACAATACTAGGAATGAGCAAAGGTTTTATAGTCTATTAACACAAGACAGACAGGAGCTTCCCCAATGAAGATTCCATTGCTTTGTAGCAAAAGCAAGTTTGATGGTTGAAGACACTCTTCATCACAAGCCAGAAAATATATAGTGTGAGCAACAGGCAGATGATCAGTCAGAAAACAGGAAAGAGTAACAACGATTGCAGCTATAGCAGGCATTTCTTATGCAAAGGCGATCATGAGAACAATGATGTGAGCAAGAACTAGACATTACAGCTATTCGTGCAGTTGTTCCCCTCCCAGTTTTGCAGATTTAACCCAGCAATATTAGATAATATTTTTCAAATCAAGAATTTAAACTCCTTCCAGCTTCTCCTCTTAGAAGACAAAAGAAAAACCCAAAGGCTAACGCACAAGATCTATACTGTACGAGACTGTCTTGTCCCATTTTTTTTCCACTGTTAAAATTGTAAAGCAGCTTAAAAAAAAAAGGCCATGATCTTTTAGCCTAGCTAAAGAGCTGAAGAGAAGTCATCAAATACTGCAAAACAAGTACTTTGGCAAATTTAAGGGTTAACATGAGAAGAAAAATGCAGAAGAGCGAGCCTGGGTTGCAAAACAGTTTAAAGATTTTAAAAGTACATTACATATTAAGATTGGGATTTACTCATCTTGAATTTAATTGGGTGGAATGTTTTTCATATTTCATAAGGTATATTCACTTTGATTTTATTCATTTCATTTTGTATTTTCAAATGCATGCATTGTTTAAGGATTAGGACATTCATTTCATGCTCAAGGACGAGAAGAATGAATTATTCTTAGGGAAACACACACTCAGGAGGTAGGTTGAAATACACTGGTCCTCAAGCGCCAAGTCTTGAACCATATTTTGTCTAGGCAAAACAGTCTTGAAAAGGAACTGTCCATACATTTGCCAAAGAGAAGCAGCTGGTGTTAAGAAACAGAGACTGAAATTCAAAGCTGTAGATCTTTACCCAGAGGAATAAAGAAAAATTAAGTCATGTTTTCATCTTCAAGAAGGTAAAAATTCTAGCAAGGACCTGACTGCATGTTTTTAACTACAAAAATACTTGATTTCAAAGTTAGAATTAAATTTTATTCTTAATAAAATTATTCAAACAAGGTAAGCATGTAGGGACAGCAGCACTTCTACAGTGCATGCATGGTTTTTGTAGGATGGACTGGAAAAAAAAACTTTTTTAGAAGACCTAAGAGCCACATTTGGATGAAGGCTTGAGATTTCAGTTGTATAATCTTGTTGTTAGATTGATCAGTTGGAAGAGTTAAGCACTTTTGAAAAGTAAATTTAGACTCAAAATTGTATTTGTTCTGTTGGATTTATTTTCCTGTATCTTCCTGACGCATGAGAAGTTGCATGTTGAGTTTTTTATGTGGACAGCAAATAACAAAAAGCAAATATATGTGCGCAGGACCATGTAGTGCGGACCACAGGAGCGGAAGCTCTTGGCCTGCAGTACAGTTTAAGATGTGTCCTAAGCCTTGCTACACAAGGCTCAGCTTGTCCGAAGGTTGGAAGTTAGGCTGGTCAGCTGCACCTGGCATCCTGGACTGCACTAGAGAGAACATGGGAGGTAGTGGAATAAGTTCCTTGAGAGGGATATAGTAGTTTTCTGTCCTCCCTCTCCCCTGCTTTTGTTTTCATAAAAAGAAAAACACATACATGCAGCCACACACACCCACAAACAAACAAGCCTCATTTTCAAGGTCTGGCTTACACTGACCAGTTTTGAGGCCACTATTCAGCTTTCTTCTAGACCATCAGCATAATGCAACTGAACTACTTTTTTTTTTTTGGGGGGGGGGGGGGGGGGGAAGGAGAAGGGGGGGGAGAGAAAGAAAAAGAAAAAAAAGTCTCCTCAGAACAAAACAGTCCAAAGAGAGTACTACCTGCATGAGTCTGTACCATAGCTCTCCTTTAAATATAGCATAGGAATAATATGAATGTTTAACAGCTTAACAAGTACTAAACAACTGGCATGCTAAAGCATACCTCTTGAGAGCCTAATAAACTTCAAATGATGGAAGATGGCTACATTTTTGAGCAATAAGGGCCTTGATGGTGATCTGGAGAGGCCTATGACAGGGTACCAAGCCAAAACAAGAGCAAGCCTACTTCCCAGAGATCAATCATTTCCCAAGAAAAACTATTTCATAATACTACTGTAAAGGAGAAATACAGCTTGTGTATGAGAAGAATTTGAAAAATAGTACAAGTCATGCTGAGCTGTGACTCATACAGATATAATACTGTAACAATTGTTGAAGCGTTCTGTAAGCCATGTTCTAGGGTTCTAAAAAATGTATTAAGCAGTACAATTGAATACACTAATAACTAGACTTGCAGTTGGGCCTAGTGCATTAAGAATTTCTCTCCAAACAAGAAGCAAGTAAAATGCTTACTTTGTCATACGTTTAAAATGCAGCAAAATGCATTAAGTTCACAAGACTCAGGAACCGACTCTCACTCGGCCATTTACAGCTTAGACCAAACACATATTCCAGCCTATAAGTTATTTTCATATCCACAATGAAAGAAGGAATCTTCCCTAAAATACAACTGCTTCAGCAGCTTCAGCTGTATATTCACAAGCATCTAGCATCAACCTACAGTTTGGGAGGAAGAGGATGATAAATAAATAAAGACACTTTGAACACTGCATTGGGAACAGAAACCAGAGGAAACAGCAGTCCTTAATTGCCTGCACCAAAAACTCTCAGAAAGCTGTGCTTAAGTTATCTTACCTCTCCAGCAGATCAAGTATGTTCTAGGAAAAGCAGCACCACTTCCCCTAAACCTCTCCCTCTTTCTTCCACTCACCCCTTCTGTTCCTCATGAATGCCCTAGATGAGGCTTTTCTCAAAGCCCAGCTCCCTCCCTCTTCTTGCTTGGGAAAGATTAATGGTTAATTGGAGCCAGCTGCTTGAATTCTTTCTCTCTGCTTTCCTCCGTTACAATTCAGGTGTGTAAAACCCACTGTGTAAGGCTCTCAGGCTGGAATATTACTAGTGAAAATCTACTTTGCAATAAAATAACTGGTTCATGAGGTGGCAGGCAAAAGATCAACTTTTTGATATTCTGTGTGGACCAAAATATCAGGTAAAGGCTTTGATGCAAGTCCTTCTCTCCACCCAGTCTGACAACTTCTCTGAAGGAGACCTTTAGATATGATAGGCAATGAACAGTTAAAGCCTAGCATGTATTAATCTCTCATGATAAACAAGATGACATAGTATAAAGATACTTGTTTTCCTCATTATCGTAAACAGCCAAACAAACAAACAACCAAACCACAATCTTCCACAAAAAAAAAAATTAAATGACAGTGAAACCAGGCCAGAGCTTCAATCTCAACCCCTGTCTTCCAGAAGCCATGGTACTGTTGTTACAGGAAGAAGCAATGTGAAAGAGAAAAGGGTCACTGAGCTGCATTTTTTGGTGTAATTGCTAGCTGTGTAATCATCTCAGAAAAGTATTCTTGGAGTTACTTCACACCTCTCCTGTCATCTCCTCAATGTGCATGAGATGTGAAAGTCTTTTTCCAGACAAACATTATTCTGGAAAAAAGGACATATTCCAAGTAAAGCCAAGCAAAACACAATCCTAACTGGACTATGTATACAGAAGTCTTCTGAATTCAATCCAGGGTCTCTATAAACAATTCTGCTTATAGATTTATGGCCTGAAAGCACACAAAACATAACTAATGCAGAGCTTAGTAAAGAAATGTAAGAAATGTTTTTGAGATTCATTTTGCTTGTTCATTTCCATTCTTAAAATTGACTTTACACGGAAAGGTGAGTGAGCTGTTGAAATTTAGTCGATTATTTGCCTACTACATCTTGAAAATCATTCCAGATACATGATTTTTTTTTGAATTTTTCCCATATCAGATAGTCAATATCCAAAATTTGAACAGTTTTTGTTAAACATATGTTACTCGCTCCCTACTCCTTGCAATTAAACGTTTTGCTCGATTTTTAAAAACTGGAAGCCATTTAAGTCTCTGTGCTGTTTGCTTTATTTCCTTCTTTTCAATAAAAAAACTCACTAAGTTCAATGTTTCAGCCTATTCTTATACATTCATACCTGAATTTCTATGAAATCAACATTATGATAATTCAATAAACAAAGAATACATTTATTGTAAAAAAACAGATGAACAAAATTAATTCAAAATTGCTAAAAGATATAAACCAGAGTATTTGATTTCTTGTATAACAAGGACAGTGAGAGATTCTACAAAATAGGGTGTAAAAAAGAATGTTCTCAGAAAATAAGTATTCTGCAAACGCAGAACAAATATCAAGCCAGAGCTCTCTTGAACTGCAAGTATTATTTGGCCCCAATTTATTTCATTATCAAGTAAAGTCAAAGAAAAGAGAAAGTCCAAAATCAATTTTATGTGCTTTTTACCTAATCAAGCAACAAGCAGTCTGACTTTTTTTTTTTTTTTTTTTCCTTCACAGAGAGGGGAGTATGAAAGTGGAGAACTGCTGCTACTGACAGCAGGAAGTTTTTTGGATGCCTAGCCACTGTATCTTCTATCTAATAGCAGATAATAACAGAGAGAAACTAAAAACCAAGAACAACCACAACCTATTTTTCCAAGTCAGAAAAATGGGAGAAAAATATCTGGAGAGATGATTTGCTTTTTGCATAATGAAGTAAAAATAGTCGTTAGAATAAAAACCTACTTAATGATGAATTTTGATCTATTGCAAACCAAAGATAGTACACCTTAGCAGCTGTTATTAACTAGAGAGTTATAAATTAAATGCAGTTACAGACTCAGAGTACAAAATAATATACTATTTACTGTTTGGTTAAATTGTTTCACAAGAAAGAAAACATGTTTGAATTTTTGAAATTTTTCACATCCACCTGATCAATCTCAGAGAGATTTACAGTTCTTGGCAAATTACCTAAGAATGAAAGAAGCTGAAGAGTAGTTCACACATTTTTGTCCCTATCCCTCCATACCTCCAAGTTCATAAATCATTATACATTGAAAATTATGTAGAATGCAATAATTTTTTTTTGATCAAACAGATGAATTACATCAGCAGATAGTAGCTAAGACAACCAGTCTGACATGATCTAAACAATACCTCGTGAGTCCCCATGTCTGAAAGAATTGCTCTAGATTGGATTCTTCCACTAGGTCTCAGACATCTGCTAACTGGCACCCTTGTCTGCTCCGGGTTCCATATCCTCACTGTTTCCACCTATTTCTCATCCTCATCTACTCTCATTTTTCTCTGCCTGTTTCTAATGTAAGAATGAGCTATCAGTTCATTAACAAATTGCCTGAGATGTTGACAAGACTGCAGAGCAAAATGATGAGTTTTTTTCTTCCCAAGAGAACAGGCTTCAAGAGTGGTTGATGCAGTTGGAGCAGGAATCTGTATGGTCCCTAAAGTAATATTTTTCTGTACTGATAAGACATAGAGTGTGATCCTCAACACAGATACATCCTACAGTAATCCAAGATTCTCTATAAACAATAATGTTGAATTTCTACCCTGCCCAGCCCTCACAGTATCATCCTGTTTGTGTATCCAGCAATGCTTCTTCACATGAGGTTTCAAAATCAAGCTCATGCTATGCAACATGTGCTATGTGGAAGCTGAAGATTTTTCAGAAACACTATCTAGAAGAGGTTGCTTATGAGAAAAACTGTTTCAAGAAATGCAAAAACTTCACATACTCTTGAAACTTCCTCAGGGACTAGTATGCTGGCTCGCATGCTTAATGCACCTCTGTGGCAGACTGAACACCTGTACAGTGCTGAGGCATCCTGCAACAGAAAAGCAGTGGCAGGGTATTGTAATCAAGGAACGGGACACACAAGACTTGTTCTTCATGGTAGCCTAAGTTACTTTAGAAAGCAGCCCAGTTTTATTTAGTAATGCAACTAGCTCTCATGACTTGCACATTGTATTTTCAATAACTAAAGAAGTCTGCAGTAAGTGCCAAACTGGATTCTGCAGATGTGAATTAGTATGACTGCTGAATTCAACAGGTACATCTCATTAAACAGCCAAGAATTTATCCCATAAAGCCTGGAGGGCAGTGAATCAGATCTACTGCATGTTGCACAACTAAGACCATTTCATCACATTGTGAGGAAAGAATATATTTTAAAATTTTGCTCGCTTCACAAACAAAGTTTTTCCTCGGTCTCTCTATATATCATTAATATGTATCTTATTATAAACATCAAATATCACCTCAAAAATCAAATCCATCAAATTGATGAGCAAGAGTATCTTTGGTTTAATTTCCTATGTCTTTTCCTTTCTAATTAGATATTATTTCAGTGACTGTTTTCATCCTACATAAATGCATTCATAGTATACTTATTAATGCTTCAATATTTCACATAAGAAATTTTATATTCTTTTCCCTTCTTAAAACACTAACTTTAAAGCAATACTTTCTATTCAAAAATTGCAGAAACTTCCCTAGCAGAACAGGAATTATTCCAATATTAAGAATAATAACTCAATTAACTCACTAGCATTTAGTGCTATCCTAAGTTGACATAAGACTCAGTGTTACTAAATAATAATGTTTTTAATAATATTTCTTAAATAACAATGTATTATTATTATTAGCTTGATTTTCAGGGATGTTGAGAACCCCAGCAGATTAATACAGAAGCTGAAGTAATCAATGACTTCTAGAACCAGGCTACTGAAATCTTAGCTACAACTGAGGAATTCCCATTGTCAGTCTTCTACTTCTTACAGAGTAATAGCTAGGATAGTATCTAAGTTCTCCTAAGTAGTATCCATCTGCAGTCATTTTCGTTTCCAGATTCATTCTACCAATAAATTTAAACAACCTGTCTCTGAAAAAAAATCTGATTTTGGCACTTAGTGGTGAAAGTTGATCTTTTATATGATCCTTAAGAAGCTCAGAAGAAATCAGCACCAGATTTTTATGCAACACAGTTTATTAATAAACTTTGACATTTTCTTTTAATTCATTATCCCAGGAAAGCAGAAGCACATATTTAAGGCCAATCACTGTAGCAGAAGTCAATACCTTATAGTCATTATCATATTTAAAACAAAATCAGCAACAAGCCAAATGGCTTATAGTGATTTAGAAATCAGAACAGCAAATTAATATTTGACACTTTCCCCTAAATGTCTGACTCTTAAAAAAAAAAAACACAAAAAGGTCATACACTAATATTTTGAATGTGAGCCCAAGCGAGAGTTCTCCCGCATCAGTTACTAAGTAAAATCTACAGAGTGTCTAGCATTCAAATAGTAAGGTATCATGGAATAATCCAAAGCATATCCTAGAGGTAAATAAGGACAAAGAGTTACTTTCATTTAACTCACAAAAATTATATGTCCCTTAGGAAGGAAGGCATGAATCACCTTTCGGAGGTTCCTATGTTCTCCTTTGACTATAGAGGGAGAAAGCTGTCTTTTAGATGACTTAAGTTATGGAAATTCACTCCTGAAACACTATTTCCATGGGGAAAAAAAAAAAAAAAAAAAAAAAAAAAAAAAAAGTATCTGGCATGAAGTGATCACAAAAAATTGTACAGCTGGGAAGTCATAAAACTTATCTCTACCACATGTTGATAGTGGATGTAGATCCATCTTTGGCCTTTATTCAGCCTTAATCTCTGAGAGTAAAACTTTGAAGAGAAGACAGAAAAAGGATTTGCTCAACCCATTATTAATTTATTCACAACTTCATTTCAAGGGTATTATGGAATCTGAAATTAAGATTGGAACATTGGAACAGAAACAAATGCAAACATGCAGCAAAGTCTCTTCTGTTCAGCTCTTCAGAATCAGGCCTGTTTGCCTTTTCTGGTAGATGGAAACTTATTTCTGTTGGAAGTTGCAAAGACAACTCAGCTCCAGAGAGGGAAATGAAGTTTTTGTTCCCTAACCTGCAAAGGTGTTGTCAGTTATGCAGGGCAGTTATTTTTAACTATGAAAAAAAAATGCCAATAAGAATTCTGTGGGTTTTGCTCACCAATATGATAAAAAATGGGATTATTTCATTTTTATTATAACTTGATCTGAAACAATGCTTCAGGAGAGAATTTGGTTATAATTTATGCAGCTACTTGCAGTACTGCATTTTAATTGTGACAGTATTTTCCTGTGGATTTGCCCCAGCTATTAAGCCCTGACTGCCTGTTTTCCAGGCTAGTGTTGCATGTACCCATTTGCATATATAGTACATCTTCATCAATGTCAACTTCAAAAACAGCCTCCTGGATATATTTTGTGCTTTATATTCTAGTGGGTTTTAAATCTTTGTTTAAAGGTTTCTCTCTGCTCTTTTTATTCTGGAATTTAATTTAGTCATAGAAGGTTAATTAGCCTTTAGATTTATTATTAGAGCAGTGAGTCAGCTCTTCCTCCTCACTACTCTTGTAATGTGGTATGGCCAGTTTTATACTGGAGTCTCAAGTGAAGAGAATGTGATTCATAATTTTATGCAAATATTCTATCAGCTTTAAAGGAAACGTTGATGGAAATCTCTTCAATTCTTGTCTATGCAAGAATTCTATTCCACAAGATTTCATTAGAAACTCTAGAAAAAATACAAAGTGAGAAAAAGATCTGTGTTGAAATCCTATATCTCATTTATGGGCAATTATTTACATTAGCTGGACTTCATTACTAGAGACAGGGGAGGCTGCAAGCTGTCTAACCAAACTGTTCTGCATCCAGATAGGTTATTAGACAAAACTCAAATGTTTCACAAGAACAACTCAGCTTCATCAGTATTTGATAAAACATTATCCAACTTTCCTCCATCTGCATCATCTGCAGGTAACTGAAGTGTTGCAATAAGCTTGTTTTGCAGGAAATCTTTATGCAATTTAACAAGACAGTATTCTAATATCAGAATTGCCGGAATTGAAATCCAAGATTCAATCAGCTCTAGATCTATCTACCAACTCTAAAAGAGCAATATCTTCATTTACGTTTCTATTTACTATGATCTGGTCTATTTCAGGTCATGTAAAGGGGGAAATAAGATGGAGAAGCCCATATGGCTCAGCAAAGAGTCGCATCATCTACACACAATGGATTGCTGTAGCTGACTGTGGGACACATCAAATGACAGGTATTCCGCACTCTGAATAGGCCAGTAAGATTAAGTAAAATTATGGCTGTCTCAGTTAAACAAAGTTATTCCCCTTATCAGCTGCAATGTAATGCAAGCAAAGGAAAATATCTGTAGAAAGACAGTTCAGTTCTACTCTTTTTAGAGAGACCTGTCTTTGCATATTCTATTATTATATCTAAGACATCTAAGAATGTCCAAATGCAAAAGCCAGATGTGGAGGGATTTTTAAACACTGTAAGCCCTAGGTATGTATAATTTGAATTGAATTTTTATAATTCCCTTAAATCATGTTGCTATCTTTTAGCTTTAAGAAAGTTGAGATATCGTAGCGATACTAATCTCACCAGAATCTAACCAAGAGATGGATAAACTGATCATCCTATGTTCATCTGGAAACAAGTAGGTGCCTTTAAAGGGTGTCTAATTTTATTCTGAGATAGTGTACAAGATACATAGGACAAATTGCTTAGAAGGATACCTTGTTCTCCCCATGGATTATAGTGGGAGCCTAGAAAAAATGCCTAATTTTTGGATGACTAAAGTAGACATTCAGAAAAATGCAAATTTCAAAAATGATTTATGAACTGAGTTTTAACTAGTTTTAATTGATAAAGACTAAGTGGCAATGAGAAAAGTCTGAAAAAAATTGGCTACAGCCAGAGCCTTGACTGTTATGGTATTTCGGCTTGTTCAGAACTCCTATTCCTTCCTTTTTTCCTTATGTTTGAAAATAATGAGTCCTTTGAACAAAGAATTGGTTGGAAGGGAATGACAACAAGAAACTGCCAGCTGGCTTTAAAACACTGTATAACATTTCTTCAGCTCATTCACTAAGAAATGACAAAAAAAAAAAAAAAAAAAAAAAAAAAGAGTTTAAAAGAGATGAGACCCATTGAAAACTTTTATAAACCTACTCAAATAAATCCACCTGGGAAGAAAGGCATAATGGCACAAATATGCAAAAAGAGATACTTATAGATTTGCCTGCACTTTCGTGCAAAATTTCTAAGTAAAGGAGTAATTATATATATACACATCCTTATCAATGCAGATATTTCCTCTGAAAGCGTTACTACAAATCTAGGAGGAAGTGGAGAGAAGTTCTAAAGGAATAATCCTGAAAATTTCACATAACCACTTCAGAGGTAAAATACTCTAAAAATGGAGCAAAATTGTAACTACTGAAGTCACTACTGCAGCACAAAGGTGACTGTAGTAATACTGGACCCAGAATAGAACTTGCAGATACAATTTCATGTTGTTATGCTTTCACATTCAATGAAACATTGACAGAATGCTTGCATGTTCAGTGAAACAGTGATGGAAATACTACACCTTCCAGGAATTAACACGGAGCTTATTGACAATTTCCTTCTTTAGGATACTGAAGCATGTCATGAAACTTGATCTGAACACCCACTCTCATGCTTACAAACATGACACGTATGAATGCCAGTGAAGCTTTGGACTTTCAGCAATAAAACAAACAAATCTGATCACTTAGTTAACCTAAGCTATGACCTTGAAGCCACTAACTAGTTTATTGCTTCCTAGCCACTTGAAAGACACAGCTTGAAATGCAAGCCCTTCAGCAGTGAATTAGAAACTATGGGGAGAATCCAGATCCACGGAAGTTTAGACCCTGTTTGTAATATTATTTTATAATAGGTTAACAATGCATTCCTGTGTCACAGTTGTAAGCAAAGATAAAACCTGAAAACCTCTGCACCAAAACATCTGCATTCCTCTGAAATGGAACTTTCTGTAGCTGCCTAAAGCTACCCCATCTTAACTCTCACCTAGCATTTTTGATCCAGAATTTTGATCCAGAATAGACAGTTTAATTAGTAGAAATACGTGCCCTAGGCCAATTTAAAGACCTACATAATACATAGAAACTGCTAGGAAGAAGAAGTGAGGAATCTTGTCTCTAAAATGTGCTTCAGGTTTTGTACATCTTTCTTTTTTGCACATCTATGTCATTGAAATGTCTTTATTTCTTCTCTAGGCTAAAATACTAGCTGGAGACAAATATAGCTGATTAGATAGAAATGGGCTTTTTGTGAAACAAATTGTAACTCTGTTGACAAAAATCTGCATATTCGCATCGGACTTTTCAGAGAGCAGTGATTTTTCTTAACTCTCAAACTGCATCTTTTTATATCACACTGACAACGGCCACATTTTCAGTGACTTCTTCTGCCTGCTTTGTTATACCTATACCTATACCTACAACTGGTTCAAAGTTTCCAGCACGTGGCATATGGGAATCTGCACTTAAAGCCTTTTTCTGTTTTGTCATTCTTGCAAAAAGGATACTTACTCAATGGAGAATAAAACAACAGTAACAACTCTTCAGAGTTGTGGGTAGGCTTAAAGAGTGCACAATTACTAATAGCTTCCAGTGCGGATCACAACAATTCAAAGAATGAGTATGTTCACTACAGCTGAAATGGAAATGGGAATAAAATTACCCTGGTTAGTCATTCAGAAATAATTAAAAATGTTGAAAATGTTCCTGTACAAGGAAGTTTTAGTCACAGAGTGATGATGTCTTGCCCACTAATGACAGGTTTTACACCTAAATGCAGTATTAAATGGCATGCAAATGAAAGGCTCTAAAGTTACAAGATAGTTGACATAAGATTCAAGCCATAAATGTCAGAAGTAATGTGATTTTGCAGTTTCTAACCATTCTACTCTGGAATACTTCAAGCTTGACTGATGGAAGCCAAGGTCTTGCTACTTATATTCAAGACAGTGGAAGAAGAAAATAGCATGTTTGAAATAAAGACCAGTGGGTAATATTTACATTACTGACTTCAGGCACATAATTTAGATGCTTGAGCCAACAGACACTTTTCTAAAGGGTAGTTCAGGTAACCTCTTTTAGAAGTCAGTCATTCTCCCAACTCAGTAACTTCAGAAATAATCAAGGCTCTCTCAGCTTTTAATGTTAACATTGAAGTGAGATAGATACCTAGACTGAGCAAAGTAAATTCTGGACTCCCAAACAGAAGGCATAAAAAACAATAGCCACTTAAAAAAGAAAAGAAAAACAGAAGACCTTACCGTGGATCAACTCACTAACTCTAGAATTAGAATTATCCGAATTTTAGACTAAGAATTCAAAGGTAAAATTCCTACTCATTTCAGTGTTGCCAGGATTTTACTATGGTCTAAAATGACAAGTTTGTCATGATTGTGTTACACACGCTTAACTTTGCTAAGTACTGTGTGTACAAGAACAGTAGAAAAGAGCATTTTCATTAAAGAGGCTAAGTGAAATATTAGAATAGACATTCCTTATAACTTACAGTTCATATAAACAGTGAGACTGGGACAGTCCTGGAAGAATCATTTCTTTTTTAACTCAAATAATATTTACAAGTCTTTCACGTCATAGCAATGTGAACTGGAGGCAGGAGTAATGTTATGGGACCTTGTTGACCTTACATAAGTAAATTCACTTTGCTGTTATCGTGTTCTCTTCTGCAAAATGAGGAGAATGATACTTACCTCTTATTCTTAAAAGGAGATATCTCAGTTTTCACCAGGGAGTTAATCTATGGCCTAATCGTTCCAGTGGTGCTCAAGCTTTCGTTGGTCTGCGATGGGACTGGAACTTTGTGCGCACGTGCTGGCCTCCGGTACTAGAGTGACTATCACTCCAACAGCATCTCCAATAGCAAGAAAAATAATGCTTTACATAGGTATTATTTCCTCTTCTCTTGGCATTCCCCTACCTTTCTCTCATTTCTTCTGCAGAGGCAATGGCTGCAGAAGTGTCCCTACAGAAGACATTCAAGAGGCATACTGAAAGGTACTTCCTTCTCTCTCAGAAATTACTAGTCCACCAGTGCTATGTAACTCACAACAAGAAGATGATGCAAAGATGATACAAACCTTGTAGCAGAAATCGACATTTCTAAACCACGGTGAGCAGGCGGAAAGGGACAGGTACTGCACAGCTATATCGATGCAGTGGTATCATTTGCAGTTGCATCATAGCAGGCGGTGCAAATGGGAAGAACAGGAATGCCAGGCTCTCCCCATCTTCCTCGCATAATTCCATGCCTATATTCTGTGCTGTTCTTAACTGAGGTCTATACTTTTCATATCAAATATCATACTAAATATCATATATATCACATTAAAAAGCTTGGGAAAGAACGACACTACTTTTTTTCTAGTTTAACTCTTGCAGAAATGGCACTTTCTATAGAAATTTAATGGGGCTTCAACTGCAGCAACTGCGTGATCGAAGGTTATGTTACTTTGAATCATGAGAAATTTTACTCTTATCTGGAGCAGTTACTCTTAAATTAAATTGATTGTGGTAGTTTTTTCTGATATGAGTTCCACTTTTTCTTTTGTTTTTAGAGATTATAATAAGTTGACCAATCAACTGGATTGCTAGGCTACTGGGAGATATAGCAGTCCTTGTGGCAAAAGGCCAGTCTTTCCGCGTTTCTCCGTTTTATTAGACGCTCTCACATTTTTGGCATCAAATTTTCCCGAAGTAGTACACTAGCTTCCTCTTTTCCTAGCTTTCTGCCCATAATTAACAGAAATCCCCCAGCTATAAAATTTTTATAATTAATTCAGCAGCAGTCATTTCCCACTGATCCGCTCTGCCGAATTTGGCTGTGCACTCTAACTTGTTTCATCCATTTATTCTGCATATTAAAGACTATTGACTGATCCATGCTTATCTGAATATCTTGAGCTGCAAAGCACATGCTCTAACCCTGAAACTAAAAATATTATGGGGGTCTGAGTATCAGCTAATGAGTGTAACATATGTTTGTAGTCTAAAAAGAAAGTTTTTCATTCTACCATAGTATCAATTCACATTTCCTATCCTTTATTTGCAGAAGCACCTTAGATTCTAACAGCAATTCTCACATGGATTTCACTCCAGTTTCAATGGGAAAAAGACAGAAGCTGTGTGAGATACTGTGGCTACATCACATGAACTAGCATCACACTGTGTGGAACTAATGAGGTCAAAGATCTTTTTGTCTCCTCCCGCTTGCTGTGTCCTTCCTAATTTGACTGTAAAATTTTACAGTACCAATTGAACCAGTGTTGGGTATATCCAATATATGTGGCTTTATCATATTCCTGAAGACAGTCAGGATCAGATCCTGAGCCTGACTCTAATTCCTTTATGTTGCTCTGTTGCAAAGTGCTGGAAAGTAGTGAGATGGCTAAGAGGAAATTCCTTGGGAGATTGCTGGTTGCATAGGAGGGATTGTGCCCCTCTGGCTAGTGAAGGAGCTACAAAAATGAGAGATCAAATAGAGCAGGTTAGTATGTTCAGGTTTGTGGGTCAAAGTGGATCTCAGTAAGGCAGTAAGAAACCTGGAATATCTAATCTTTCTTTTCATTTCTCCCTCTTTCATCTAAATTTATTTTTTGTCTCACACTCTGCCAACTTACTTGACCGGAATTGGATCTCAAATTCATTTATAACTTAACAAGCATAAAATTTACTTTTAGAGTCATTTAGATATTTCTCCATATTAAAACTTTTGATACAAGTTATAGTCCAATTAAGCTGACTTCCTAGATTTATAGCATGATACTTCAAATGAGGTTTGGAATATCTACTTTCAGAGCCTGAATCTGACCCATTACAGTCCCGTTGGCTTTAACTGATTTCATTTCACTGGTACAGCTTTGCTTATACTTATGGCCATCACACATTAAACACTATAAACTGATTTTTCTAATATATACTACCCAAATGTTTCATTCAGCCCACCTGTATATTCAAACAGTATTCTCATGGGAAGATAATGGTCAGTTTTACATACTCTGACAATAGATTTTTACAAGATCACTTCAGGTTTTATATTCACATCATTAACCCATATAAAGGTGATGAGCTTTATTCTTCAAGTACCCTTTGAAATTCCCCAGCTGTCATTCTGTCTTCAGACCCCTAATAACTGAATTTCTACCTCACGATCTTAACCTTAGTACCCCCTTACTGACGCTTTGTCTTTGGACTGCTTGCCCTCCTTTTGAATCTCTACTCCTTCAGAAATCAAAACGGTCCCTGTATACTTTAATTAATCCCTAACTCCTTAAAGATTATGTCTCAGGCCTCTTCTGATCTGACCAATGTTACTGACTTTCACTCAGCCTGTGAAACTGAGTCAAGTAGCAGCTTTAGATTCTCAAGCAGGTTGTCATGCTGTGGCATCCCTGTTGCTCAATAAAAGATCGTAACTATTTGTGCTCTTTTTTGGGTCAGGTTACCTAAAACAGCGAGGAGGCTGACAGAGAGTTTATATAGGGTAACTCTCTGAGTGAGTGTTAAACTTCCTGGCTTTGAGGCACAAGAGCAGGTGAGACACCGGGCCTACTGGAGTAGTGTCTAAGGACAATCATGGGCAGAAGCAACCAAAGCTGGTGTGGGCTGTGCCATTCAGTAGCTCTGCAACGAGCACCCATCCTGTCCCTCTCCCCTAAGGGAACTGTGCCCACCTTATCTTAGAGAGATTTGGCTGACTCACTTCAGAAGGTAACTCTGGGGAAAATTAGGATGGTAGTGGTAAGGAGACAGGTTGCAGGAGCAAAACAAGGATCCAGACTGACAGCATAGGTATTCCCTGAAGAATCTTACTCCAATTTCATGCCTCCGTTACCACACTGTTAATGGTACTAACTGGAACCCATATCAAACTCTTTGATAGATGACCTAAGCACCTGAACAAGCATGACAAAGAGACTACATCAAAACTTTAGAGGGAGTCAGGATAGAATATACGTAATATAATGCCTGAGATGATATCAATGAACTTGTGTCTTTGCATCTGTCAATCCATTCTTTTTCATTTCAAGAAAATATATCTGCTTAATATATATAAAAAAATCAAAACTACGTTAAGTATCCAAATTTCAACTATAGCAGTGAAACATTTCATATTCACATTGTGTTAATATGATGACTTTGCTATCACTGCAGCTTAGAGTGAATGATGAAATGAAATCATTGTTCTGCGTAATCAACATCCTGAAATTTAAAGCAAAACTGGCTTATTATTCAGGAAGTTCTGCCACATGTGGTAGAAACTAGTTGCAAGAATGAAGTGCCTGTATCTCTGGTTTAATGCGGTGGAATTACTTTTCTAGGTAAAGATATTATTTGCCCAAACCCAAGAAGCAATAGCTCTGATATTTCAGTTTTTCACTCTGTCAGGGCCAATGTTTTAATGTAGAGATTATTTTTTAAGTCTATTTTGCTTTTCAATTAACCCCTTACAGAATAAGTTGTATAGCCAAAAGACAATTTTGGCGGAGTTTTTAAAAGAACTGTCTTCCCTGTTTACTTGCTGTATACATGACTAACCTACTGCACATACACTGACTCTGCAAGCACCCATCAGTTTTGGTGTGAGAATACTCATGGCTCAAATCTCCAATATACACAATAGACAAGATTCTAGAGACTCTTCAAATCACTGCATTGAATTTTAAGTGTTAAATCTCTTGCCAGAAGGAATCAGTTAAGTCTATTTTATATGTTATGTGACAAAGCAGGCACATTCTAGCAGGTTGTAGTGAAATATAGCTATGTACTAAGTACTGAGATGACAAATTTCAAAGGAAGGACAAGGTATGACTTTTTCTTTAATTCCAACAGTCTGATTTTAGAAATTTAAAGTACTGTAAAAGTTTTAAATGTTTTTAAACTTCACTTTTAACAGGAACCTGATCTTTCAAAGGCCTTAACCGTCATATTTAAGGATCCGAAAGCACCAGAACTTCCCAGAGGCATTTTTACAGCAGATATTTCAAAGTGCTCAGAGATAAGTGTGAAGATCTTCATAGAGCCTCATTATCATGCGACAAAAATTTGAAGAACAACACCATACAAATGCATTTATCAAACTGACAGCTTGTTGCTGAATAATGACCACTTCAAGGAGATGCTTAATTTATCTGCTATTGAAACACTAGTATCTTCCCTTCAGAACACAAATAGATCATCACCGAATATGTTATAATTTGCATGTAAGGTGGAATGAAATATCTTCATAAAGACAGTGATTGCTTTTGTCATTCAAATAGTGATATTTATTCCATGTGACTTTTAAAACATGAATTATTTAAATTAATTGATAGGAATTTGGTTTTAACATTTAATATCATTTGAATCTTCACAGTACCCATTAATTGATTTGTTATTTAAAGTTTTTAATAAATGACACCTTATTTGCTATGAATACCCTAGAAGGAGCAACAAACCTTTACTAATCTCGAATCTTTTTAACTTAGTATCACTCCTATTTATTGCATACTATACTAATGGTCAATAAATCCTTGCACTGGAAGCACTTCTTATATTTATAAAACAACAACTTACTCCTAAGTTATATAATCAACCCTCTTTTATTTTCTTTTCACCTCTGGAATTCTTTGGATTTGACATCTAAATAAGTTTTAAGTAGTTCATATAATCTGTTCTTTGCTTGTATTTTTCTAAATTATAGACAATTTCAGTGTGTTGGCAAATATACTCATCCACATCAGCAGCTACTTTTGTATGCACAATAAAATTAATCCTAAATATATCTCAACAATAAAATAACCCCAAAATAACTAATAACTGAGAAGATGAATATTTTGATGTGCCAGGCTTTTAGTCACATTACCTAATCAACCCTCGATTAAAATAAATCTGTACCATGTCTCTTTTAAGAGATGACAAATGGAGTAGTCCCTTTCTATCTGGTTTGTTACCCAACAACCCAATAACCAGCATCCATAGCACTCTTGCTTTCATTTCTGTGTAAACAAGAGCTAAGTTGTCCACTGGTTTCTAAACTGCTGGAAAAGGGACTTACAATAGGACATCCATATGCAAGCCACGATCTTCAGAAACTGATGTGTTCTCCAAGGGTCAAATATACTAAGCATCCTTTGCCCACCACAGTCTGAATACAGAAGTTTGAAGCTGTGCCCAGAATATCAGCTTTGGGACCTTTGTTCTAGTCTTATCACTAAATGGCTCCTGAGACAGAGAGCTCCTTCTCTCCTCCGTCTCTCCAGACATGTTAGTCATGAGTCCAGATTCAGGTTGTCACATAAAAGCACCCCACAGTGTGAGACAGTTGTAGACTACTTTCAACTACCATCAGGATAGGCATTCCACCATTAAAAAATCTGAAGGTTCAGTTAGAAGATGTTATAGTTTAAATTACTTCAGTTTACAGGCTGGTGTCACAATAACTACCCCTCTAAACTAACATGGCAGGATATTTTGATAACAGCTGTAGCTTTTTAGTGACCCAGCATAACGTTCATTTTTAGCTTAATGTATTAGGATGTGTGGCTAGAACAGGGCAAAAATTTTTTTCTCTAAGTTATCATGGACAGAATTATTTCAGAGTTCACACATGGTTGTAGGCTAACATCTAGTTATATAAACAACCATTTAAGTATCTCTTATTTCATAAAAAATGCTATCAATGGCTTAATTGTGATTCCAATGCTTTGTAATTGGTGTAAAGCCTATCAACCACTTCTTTCATGTCTGAGTTGACTGACTAGACATTCTGTAACTGCCATATTGAAATCCGTCTCCTCTAATTCTATTTTCTTTTCTCCACTAAGACAAGCCTTTACAACCTAGTCAACTATTTAACTTTTGGGAAGATTTATGGTCTCTCCTTCACCTTAAAGTTTTCTGCGCACTGCTGCCAATTTTCCATAATGATTTTCTGTTCAAAATGTTGAATTTAAATTGTAATACAGGAAAGTAGATAGCATTTTAATCCAATGAATTTTTCTATAATGAGGATTTTCTCTACTGGATTTTCCTTATCATCTCCTACTAGTATTTTGAGTATTAACTACCAAACAGAAGGTAATTTTGCTGTGACTTCATTTTTTTTTCCTCAGAATTACTAACATAGCTGCAATAAATTGGGAGTGGAACTAAAGAGGTAGTACAATACATTACAAATTTAAAATATGTAAATTAGGTATGTTATCTTTGGAGGATACAGGAAACCCTATATTCTATTTTTCTTCCTTCAGAATACTAGGTTTGTGTAAGAACACATGTGTAAAACCTGCCGAATCTATTTAACAGTACTTGCTCATACTCCTTTTTGCGCTAGGCATATTAAAATATTTTGATATTTTTAGATTTTTAGGTATCTTTTAGAATGTCAAGCCAAACAGTAAGTAGTAGTAGTCTTTGCATAACATGGAATAAATAAAGTTTGAATGCCATTATCTTGATCATGTCATTTTTCATGCTGGACCAAAATGCGACACAGAAAAAAGCTTTTTAAGATAAGAAAATTGACAAAACTCCTGGAAGCTATTTGCAGTCTAACTGATAATTTTCTAGAACTTTTATTCTGTTTTGCATATCTTCATAACCAGTTTGAGTAGAGATGCTTTTCTTGGATAGGAGTATGATATGCGTTGACCAAGCTGCCAAAATCATTTAACGTATTTCCTGTCATAGCAGGTTTTTTAAAGCCTAACTTTTACACACATATCAAAAGTTATTTTTTTAACTGAAATCCTTTAATAATGGACAATTTAAAAGAGGAGTAAAGTCCACTAATAAACTATGAGTTTCTTATACATTTTGTTGCCTACTGGATACTGAAACTAAACTTCAGCAAACAAAAGGGGTGAATAATCCTTTCTGTGTGCCTTTTTGGAAATGCCACAAATAAGGTAACAGTGTCTGTGCCTGAGTTGGGTGAAAACTCCAGAGAGGAAGGAATTTCCATTTAGATTTCTATTCATTTCTCTAGAGAAATTCAAACTATTTTCTAAGGCACATTGCCTATCCTTAACAGAAATCTGCTGAAGGTGAGAATCTATGGGAAACATTTGGCCGAGTATAGAATAATGTTTTATTTGAGCTAACAGCTGGTGGTTCATTTGGTAGATACAGTCCTTTGTAGTGGCACAACAGAAATTAAAATTGGGAAGTACTTATCTCTGATCTCCTTACTTTCCCTCAGATACCATTTGTCGTTCTAATGTAAAAATCTTTGCATTTTATCCATGAAAATACTGAATCACAGGCTTGGAAGGTATCTTAAAGATCATTTCATTGACCCTATCCAGTTCTGTTCAATGTCCTCAGTTAATGCATTCAGACATCTCATTCACCTACATGACCAAATTGGATGGTTGCATTTAGTTTATAAATGACTGGGTCTCAATCTGTGTGGAATAGCCCACTTTCTTTATTTCTAGATGTACAACCCAGTATCCAGCTTTATTAGATCTATTTGATCTGTAAAACAGAGATTGATCCCCATTTATGTAGACATGTAATACGTTTCCAAGTTTCATTAAAATATTAGACTTAAAGTTCATATAGAAAATGCTACATTTTTCAGATAGAATCATTAGGTTTCTCTATTTCATATTTTCATTTTCCAGCTCTACATAATTTTAATAAAGCCTTTTTTTTCATATTTATCCTCTCAATTCACTATTTTTTAAAACAAATGAGGGGGGGGGGGAAGTGTGTTTTCCAATACCAGCGCATACAGAATCTAATACTTATTCTTCTGTCTTCTACATTTATAGCAATAGAAACACATACTGTGGACTTTCTGTCTCTTAAGTCTAGCAGCCTTTCTGCAGTAATGTATTCTTCTTTGTTACCATCTTGTTAATGATTTTATTCTCCTTTTTATTCTTCCTAAGGCAATTTTTAAAACAGCATTCCTTGAAAGACAAGGCATTAACAAATGATAACTATGTCTGATATCACAGAAGAGCAAAAAAATTTTAATGGAATGGCCACTTGAATTCCAGTAGTATCTTTCGAGGATAACATTTTGAATTCAAGGAAGTTTCCATATTTAAAAGGACTGAAATAAGTTAGAAACTTTGAAGTAATCTTAGAGATTCAACAGCCTAAGTTACATCTTTCTGAAGGGATAGGATTAACACATTTGACACAAAGAGAGAAGACTGTAAAAGATGGATTTGACAAAGTTGCATTTTAAGAACTGAAAATGTTTTGCAAGTTTTCGAAAGGGACTTGACGGGCTTCAGCTTATAACTGAAAAGTATACTTTGAAGATGTAATGTAGATATGTACACATGCTCATATACACAGGTATATTTCAGGGCATACAGTAGAAGAGCGGAGCAGGAATGTCACATTGCAGCATTTGCAGAATGCAGGTCTGAGAGCAGAGTAAAGTCTGCTATCTCAAGACAGCATACCTTTAATTCAAAAAACTCTTATATTCAACAGTAAATCTGTTCATTTTCAAATTAGTCTTTTACTTACACCTATCTTAAAATAGGGATTTGTACTTAAATAGCCAAATAAAATAATGCTATATTTCCCAATTTGGTATATAGGAAGGAGTTTTAGCATCAGATACTCTAGCAATATTTTGATTTGGTGATTCATTCAGTTAGCAATATTAGTTATTATGGAGTTTTGCATTCAATTAAAACATATGTATTAATATATTCACTCAAGAAGTTTTTGTTTCTTTAAAGTTTTGAGAAATAGCGCTTCGACAAAAAATGAATTCAAAATCAACTATCTTTCACAGTATTTTGCAGCTGTAATTATTATTCTGTATGTTAACACACAAGAAATATCAGCTTTAGGAAAGATATCCCAAAGGAGGTTTAAAGTTTCTCTTCATGAAGGAGATGGACAAGCAAGCCTTGTTTATGGTTCTAGATTTTCTTAAGTTCTTCTTCTAAGGCATTCTTTCTAAAACATATTTAACACATGAGAAGAATAGAACATAGCTTTATTATAATAGTGTCTTGTAAGACACTATTATATGCTCCATATGCTCCAGTGTGATTTTTTGCACTTTTGGGCAGCTTTTTCCTATATCTGAACATTGCCACTTGTAAAAACTTCATACTTCTTACCGAGACTTATTTAGATTATTTAAGCATTATTTATTTATTATAAATTTATTATTATTTATTATCAAGCATTATTTAGAAAGTATCAGTTACAATGTTGCAAAAAATTGCAAAATGAGAGTAGAACATTAAATTAAAAAAAGAAATAAAACTTCATTTTAGAGTTTACATATACATCTTTGAGCAGTCTTATGATGCAGGTTTGTAATTAGCCATTAACAACTAATAATCATTGCTTTACATCTACTGTGATATCCATTCCCTCTATAGTTAATTTTGTTGGCATTCCAGTGAGTTACCAATATGGGACACTAAAAAATATTAGAAACATCTCTATAAGAAAACTTAAGAGGAAAGCTTTAATAGAAGTCAAAAGGAAGGCTAATCATGCTAAAAAAAAAAAAAAAAAAAAAAAAAAAAAAAAAAAAAAAGTATGTGACCGTGAGTTACATCCCTAAAGGAGAGTTCCAGGCAGACACAACACACAAAAACAAACAAAAAGATAAAGCACCAGCTGATAGAGGAGCTGAGAAGCACTGCTTGCAACAGCTACGGGCAAAACAACCATATTGGAGCTACAGCTGCTTCCCTAGCACACACTACTACTTTCAAAAGACCATGCTGGGAAAGGATCCTTTGAAGTAGTAAGAGTAAACATAGCAGCAGGCTAGTTTTGAAGGATCTTTTTCTGCAGGATTATGCAATTGCTTTCTTAGGAATAATATCACTAAAAATACATATTTTAGAAAAAGTAGTCTAGCTCAGTGAAAAGCCAGTCTTGAAAGGAACCGTGAGAGGAGTGGCACTAAAGTTCGTGAATTGCCAGTTAGTGGGTGATGTTTCCTCGTTGTCTCCTTTTCCGCTTCACAGAAATTTTCATTTCTGTTTAAAGTGCTCATTTTTGGCCTTAGTTAAGACAGAATGCTTCACTCATCAGTAACAATAATACTTATTCAAAACTTCTGGTTTCTTTGTCTGGTTTCTTCTTCTAAATCTGTGTGATACAACCCCTCTTGTGGACTGCAGCACACTAATACATACTCCGTGCGCGCTATTGCCATACATATTCTACAGCTCTGCAAGCAGTAATTTTGTGAAATCATAATTTTAGTAGGAATAACTCATCTTTCTCCTTCTGCTAAGAAAAACATAGCATTGCTATATGATACTGCATGGAAAAGCGTATTTCTCAATGTGATTCAATACAGTACAATACAATAATACAGTAAAACAGAAATGCTAACTAGGTCACAAAAATAATTGGCTGCTGTAGTATAATACCTGAGATAGTGATGCTTGTGTATATGGTAAAATTTCTCATGGAGCCAGCTTGGCAATGTCTACATTGCATTTAATTTTTAGTTTATTTTATTTTGCTTTGTTCTATTTTATTTTATTTTACTGACATTGTGTAACTTACGGTCATAAAGTAAAATTTTCAAAAATTAGCATCCTGAATAAGTACAGTAAGTGTAATTTAAAATACAGTTCAGGTTCCCAAAACAGTCTAATTATGGTTGTGCAAGTATCTACGAAATACTAGCAGGCTGCACACATTATCTCCCTTGATGCTCCAAATACTATCTAGACTAGTTCTGATATCTGATATATATTCTAAGCTAGTTTAAAAATATTGGCACAATGCAGACATTTTGAGTCCCATTTCAGCATGACTTAAGGCCAGCAGTCCTGAAAAGAGCTACAAGCTTGTTTGTTGTTTATGGGAGTTCTCCGTCATTTTGGTACATTGGAGGCTTTTCTCTGATTTTTAAAAAGACACAGATAAGAAGCATTAACAAAACAGAACGATGTACTGAACAAGGTTCCATAACCATATGTTCTTAGCCAATAATTTCATATTGTCCTAGCAGATGAAATGAAGATTAGGTTCATTAAATTTCCAGACTAGTAAAGATTGCCAGTACTTAGAAGGATATCCTCAGAACTCAAATTCATCTTGCAAATGGGAGATCTTGTCTGAAAGAAAGGCTGCAAAAGGGCAAGAAAAATTTGCTACATCTAGCAGGAATTTGCAGCTACTTTAGAGACTACATGGGCAACAGTTCTGCAAAAGAAGACTAGGGACTATCTAGGGACTAGGCTGATCATTAGATCGTGTTGTACTATTGGGAAAAAGTAGTTGCTGTACGGTGCTACAGAAACAGGAGTAGACCCTGTAAAAGATATGAGTTAGCATTCTGCTTGTGTACGGGTACTAGAAACATCCCACCTGAAGTTTTATATCTGACTTTAGGCACTAAATGTTGTTGGAGTCAGCTGGAGAAGAGAACAAGGAGAATGATGCAAGACCTAGAAATAGTCCTAAAAGTGAAAGATTTCTTGCATAGGAAATTGCATAGATAATTAGAAACTATGATAAGAATTTTAGCTATATTAAAGATGTTGGGGAGAGCAAAGGAGCAATCCCTCCTCTGTGTCTGGTGATAACAGGACAAGAAACAGTGATTTTAAATTTCTTGAAGAAAGATTCAGGTGAGACATTAGGAAAAGGGTCTTTTTTAGCAGCAAGCACAGTGTAAGGATCTCACTTTGGGATTATCTGTAAAAGCTGAGACTCCATTAATGCAGACTATAATAACAGGCTGTACAAGCATCTGTGAAGAACAGCACAGCACAGTTGACCCTGCCTGAAGACAGGGAACAGAGGAGAAGAGACGACCTGTCGTAATTCAGTGTTTGTCTTTTGTAGAGAAACTGAATTGTGACTGAAGATGCATATGCTGTTAAACTCTTTTTAATGATGGGGGCTGGATTGGGGAAGGAAAGCAAACCCCTCGTGTAAAAACAGTACTTCAGCACTGCTAGTATAACAGCACGCATTTTATATATATATATACATCTGTAAATGGAGACCATCATCACTAGAATTGACCCCAGGACTTTTGGGGTAAAGGCTCATGAAATAATAGATATCAGAGGAACATTTGCATTTTTTGTTTTATTTTTAATTTCAGAGACCTTGCTAGACTAATTCACAGAAATCTTGAGATTCTGAATATTTTTATAGCATTGCCATAGCAACTTGATGTGATATAACAGATGCAGGGGATATAAAAGTCACATATCTGAGTTAAAGATGTTAAGACTTTTCCAAAGAACAGAAAAAACAGTGAAAGTAAGATATAATTTATATAAAATATGAAAAATATGAAAAATACAAAATATATACTTGCAACTCCTAAATGTTGCTGGATTGAAGGAAAAACAGAATTATCCTTGTGGGAATAAATTTCCTATTTCTATTTAAAACTATTCTTAAAGTAAAATACTACATCAGAAAAAGATGTAAAAAACATTTTGGACTATCTCATTACAGAACTGCAAAGGAAGCAAGTATTTTGGATTCATGATGATAATTACTGCTTTATCTCCACATGTACACAGAATATGAGAGCTAGATAGATTTGCAGACACATTGTCAATCAGCAGATCCAGAAGCTTCCACAGCAGAAAGAAAATTTACAGTGCTGGGTGAGAGACTTATCCCAGCTGTTTGGTGCTACAGGATAGGGCTCAAGAAGCCAGACTGGTACTGCTAGCATTATTTTGAAAATGGTAGCACAAGCTGGTATAGAGGCATGGCTACCCAGTTTGCTACAGCAAAATCTGTATCAATTACCTAAATAAATAAAAGTGAGGCATACATATGTAAAACTGAAGGCATCTAAAATAACCGGGATACGATGCAAATGCTGTGTATGTGTTCATGGCTTCATTCATTATTCCTAACACCTCTGATGAAGAGAGAGACAGTTATTGCTGGAGCCCTCAATGAATCTGCCCAAACTGATTCCCATTAACAATGCAGATTCAGAGTCAAGGGAAATATAAGATGCTGTAATTTGCTCCTACCCATGCTAACCATAGCAATTTTAATGCATAATTTATTCATAAAACATAGGCTGTTCTAGGATTGTCCAGTACTATAGGATACATTATATTAACAAGTCAGAGAATGCTTGCACACTAGTTGCAGTTACTAGTAATGCTCACTTTTGGTACACATCTAAACTTTATGAGATATATTTTGCCTGATTCACAGCAATGGATATGAATTTACTTAAATTCTGTAAAATAAAATAGTAAAATAAAACAAAACAAGCACAACTCTGTTGATATGGTCATTTCCACTTATACTTTTTCAATTTTTAATATTATAAAAACTTTGACAAGCTATAGCTGCCCATTTCCATTACAATTAAGAGAATCAAATAAACATTTAAATAGACAGGCATTTCAAAACATCTATATACACACAGACACACATAAATATGCTCTAAGAGTGATGCAGTCTGATACAAATTATTTACCACTGAAAGAACTGGAAGATTTCACAGAAACTAGCAACTTCTGTGAAAACAGGCCAAGTACTGCAGTTTTTGTGACTTTTGAAGTCATCAGATTTTATCCACTGATGGGCTTGACTAGTTAATGGACGAAGTCAACTTTATTTTAATGTGTGTTTCTTTAAACTATAATCCATTAACAATATGGTACTACAAATTGTGTCAATGCATTAAAAGGAGAGAAGAAAGGCCTTTACCTTGCATAATAAGTCCCAAATCATATGTGCTGCAGAACGTATGGTTCAAACTGAAAAAGCAATATTGTGAAACACTTAGTCCATGACTTAGACATTAAAATCCTCCCACCCTCTTCAATTAGTTGGTCACCGTCAAGAAACCCACCATTCTCATCAACTGTAAAATCACTGGCTATTTTCCCTCTCATTTTTCCTTAAAGCAATAATAAACTTAGAGGTAGGTATACTCTAACCTGCAAGTTCAATAGCAGCATTTCCATTGCTGCAAGGAAAACTGGTCTCTGTTATGACTGTCTAAAAAACTAAAAAAAATACTATGTAGCTTTTAAAAAAGTGTTTTATAACTTCTGCACAATCAGAAAAAGAAGCATTTTGATCCTTCTTTATTTTGTAATAATTCTATTACAATATTTCTAGCTATTTGGAAAAGAATTTCTTCTATTATTCTTACATGGAAAACAAATCACAGCAGCAATTTAAACACACAACTCCTGCCATATTTTCATAAAAGAATCCTCATGTCTAGGGGTTTGCCGTCCTTTAAGATTATGAGGACTAAAGCTTATTTCATCCCTTGGAACCTCAGTTGTAATTTTTTTTTAATTCCTAATCAGATAAAAAAAAATGAAATTAAAGATTTTGATTATTTTATATTCTGAGCCACTTAAAATTTTACTTTTGCATTTCATACAGGCATTGTTTTCCTGAACGCTGAGCCCCATGGCTGTGAGAAAGGACTGAAAAATTTATATTTGCATATGGACAGCTTCCACCTATTTATGGAAACTATGATGTGGTGTCTCCAAGATTCTCACATCTTATTCTTCATCGTAACCTTGCATTATAACCTTTATAACCTTGTTTCATCAATATATCTTCACTATCTTTTCAAAAGTTAGTCATTAGATGTTTATTGATTTCAATACCTGTTATCCATTACACACTGCGTCTTGAGGGAAAATAATAAATGTAAATATGATAAATGACTGGTATCTCTGTCCTGAAACATTGCTTTCTCTACTAAAGCACATAGTCACAGGGGTTTTTTTCCCCCTGTTTCTAACACTACTCCTACTAATCGAAAAGAATCAAGTAAATTACATAGTGAAGTTAAAAGGTTAATATATTAGCATATAATCGCAGTTGTTCTTTGAAAAGATATTATATTCTCAAGGGATAAACACAAGGAGGGATGACTGAACTGCGCTTTATCATTTTACTGAAAGCGCATATGAAAGACTTTCAGTCTAAAAAATTTGAATTTAAAAAGCTCATATGGGTAGTTACCTATGTGTACCTTTAGCAACATTTGAAGGGCAACTGTGGAAATATATGCTCCTAATTAAAAAGCTTCAATTGTATATTCAGTGAGAGCAAACTAGAACATAGTTTGAGTATTATGAATACCCACAAAAAATGGAATCTGAATCTAAAGCAACATCTGGATTGTTTGTTTTCCTAGTGAAAAGCCTGAGGAATGACATGTGATAAAATTAGATAAACTAGTAAGGTACAAAATGAAAATTTGAAGATATTAAGAGTGCTCAAATATTTTTGATAATTAAGGTCAAAATTGGAAGATAACTGTACTTGATTTGTAGTTGACGAACTTGTGATATGAGAACTCTATTGACCAAGTCTAAAATAATGTAATCACAACCTCTTGGATTGTCTTGAAATTATTCTTTATAATACTGATGGGGTACAGAAAATCTTTTTATTCTGTGCCCATATGATGTGGTAAGATCAGTATCAGTGTCATGATACTGCAGATAAAAAAGGTACCGAGTTCAGTTCACTTCTGATAATCTGAATATTTTTTTTTTAATATGAAAGCTAGCTTTATGCACTATATAGACTGCAAGTTCATGCTGTGTCTGCTAAAGCACTAGGAAAGGCTATTCCTTCTGGATTCAGCTACAGAATTTATTTCTCAACATAATATCGATGTCAGTTTAGTAATAACTAGCTGAAGTGAATAGACGAAAGCATCTTTTAGAAGAAAAGGTTGCTGGCTTTGTAATAACATTACAAAAAAAGTCTTCACCTGATCTTCACTCTCCTCAGAATTATAAAATCTACAGAAACAATTTTAACAATTGATCTTATTGCTCAGGTCATCTTAGGATTTCTTAACCTATTCTCTCACTTTCTCCTGAGGAATTTATGTTAAGGCTTAGCCTCTTAACTTCCCCAGTGGTGTATCTTTCTTAAAACTCAGTTTCACTGTTTATAAAAAAATTGTCCCAGCTTTTTTCTCTTCCTCTTTCTTTTCCCTCATTACTCACTTTGGAAGCAGATACTGCAGTCAGATATTTGAGATTGAACACACTTCAGAATATTAATGTCAGAGTATTTCCTTTCATATTTTAATCACTGTCTTCTGAGTTTTTGGCTACTTCATTTTGAATTCAAAAAATTAGCCTCCAGTTAGCCAATTTATGTAAGAAAGAGGCACACAAAATACTACTGAATTCTACACCAATTTCTCTAATCCATCATTTTCTTTTATTTCCTTTGAATTATGTAAAAGAGGCACAGTTTATTTTCAGGTATATCTTTTGACCTTGACCTGATCAGATCAACTATTTCATAGACACTACACCTACCCCCTCCTAATTCTGAATTGTTTTTGTAGCTGAGTGCTTAATTCAAAGTATAAACTGGCTTTTAGCTGGGTCAGAAGGTTGAGATAATCTCGGGGGCAAGGGGAGAGAGAGGAGCTTCCATCGTCTAGGCAGCACAAAACAAACTTCTGTTATTTTTCCAACAAGAAGAGTGTTAGTGAAAGCAAGAAGAGGAAAGGGATGGTAATGACCTAGTTTGGCCCTCACAACTCTCCTCCAGTTCCCCTTTGCAATGACAGAGGAACTAGAAAGCTGGCCCTGATCCTAGACTTCATGTGCATTAATCAGACAGCAGGTAGGTAAAGCTCACTTTCCTTCTCACTGATCAGTGGTTTAGAAATAAGTACTGCAGTGTCACAATGTGTTCAAGTGGTAGGATTACATGATGCTGACAATCTTCCTATCTGCTAGAGACTTTATCTAGGAGACCATGGAGTCCCCTCAGGAGACAACCCCCTCCTCCGTTCTTAGATGGCACCATCTTTTCGCTGATATGCCTTAGGGCTGCAGTGAATTAAATACCAACATGTTATGCATGAGTTTGCTCAAGGAATTCCTTTGCTGTTCATCAGCTATGGTTAATTGCCCAAGAAATTTCAGCTTAATATCAAACAAGCTCAAATTAAAAACATATTACCAGAAAAGTTTTAGGTTATGAACTATTACTTCTAGGAAGGCTTTGTCTTTTGCCATATGTGTTAAATCCTTTTTGGTATGGAACAACTCTAATTGCTTTAAAAAATAGTCTCAATATATAAAAGAAAAATCAATAATATCATGAAAATGATGCAGGATGTACAGACTTTGATTTTCAAGAGATGTTTTTAGTAACATTCTATTTTTAATAGGCACAATATTATAATGTTATTACAGAACCGACGGGAGTCTTTTGCTTTGGCAGAAGGAGGATGTGATGAATCCTACTGAGTTTACGAAAGCTTTCAGGAACACTCAGAGGAAGCGAGAAGCATCTTAAAGATCTGCCTACTATTTTTGTACCTTTGGAGGGTATTATATTGCTCAACTGTTTCCCTTACTCCTTTCAAAGCACAGACACACACATACTGCTGCATTTTTCTATTCCCACTTTTTCTGTTGCACAAGACAGACACTCTGCTCTTTCTGTTCTTCTGCCTTCTAAACCTCACCAGATTAAGTGGAATTACCATTTTAGGAGGTCTGTAGGAGAGAGGGGCGGGAATGCTTCATACATCACTCCATGTGAATAATCCTCACAGTGCCTTCACAAATCCCACCTACTTCTGAACTTCAGCTAAGATAAACACCCCCAAAAATCCTGAACATTTCTTACATATAACGGACTTTGATTTATGACAAAGATTGCATATCTGACATAATTTAATGACAGCTCTTCTGATTAACCACAACACTAAGTGTAGATCATTTTCTTTTCCTCTTCCAACATTTTGCAGTAGGATTCTAACAGTCTTTCATGTGCCTCCACGAAGGAAAAGGGTAGGAAGCACATCTAGCAAGTGTGCACAGCCAGGAGCAGACATTTTTATACTCTGAACCACCTCTAGTTATGAAATTCTTCCATATGCTACTATGCCACTCTAACCATGTTAATAAACTGTTTGAGTCTTTGTGACTCAAACACTCCTCCTCCTTCAGGTTTAGCGCTGACACTGTCCCACTGCACACAGCTTTGGCGGCAGCCTTTCACTCTGTCTTCCACAGAATTGGCTGCTTAGTGTCTGCCCAAGTCTTGTCAGGGTCACGTAGCCATTTTTTTAACAGGCAGATCAAATAGCTGAGCAGATTGCAGACAAGTACCCTAGCATTTTTACTAAAGGTTTAGGAGATTGCCAGGCAGATGGAGGCAACTATATTTACACTAGAACAATTCAATTTTCCTAACGAGGCCATTGCAGCAATGTGCAACACAGGGCAGCCCAACTGCCTGCAATATCCCTTCATCTGTGATTAGGAAAGTACAAATAGATTCCTCTTGGTCTCTGGATTTTCTTTCATCAGCTTATTGACTTTTAGGATTCATGTGGTATTCAGCAAGAGGATGGTAGTTTGTCTTCAGTTATAACTATTTTGATTTTATACTTTTTTCAAATTAGAATTTATTTGCTCCTCCCTGCATTCTACTAAATAAATTCAATACTGTGAATTGAACTTTCCTTTTTAATACAACTATTTAAAAAATTTTTAGAGAACATTTCCAAAGCTGTTTTCATAGAGTGAAATAAATGAATAACAACATTGTTGTTTTGTGCTTTTCAGTGAGGAAATATAACTACCATTAGCTGCATGCATACACTCAGAAGTGACTTTATTAATGGGGCAGTTAGTGCATGTCTGCACCATACATTCATTTATCTGGCTAACAAGTTCCCATCTTCCTCCTCTTTAAAGTCTTGGCTCACACAACATCTGTAGGAGGCACATTTAGAAATTAGTACTCTACCAGTTTAAACTGTCATTCCTTCAAGGGCCTCAGAAGAGCTCTGAGCATTTCTGCCAGCTCTGAACTTGTCTTTAGCCCAGAATAAGTAAGATGAGATAGGAATAAAATGTAGTCTTTTTTCAAATAATACCACATATACAGTATCAGATGAATAGGGTAATAAACCTATCAGCTGGTCATTTCACCAATGCTATCTTATTGTTATCTCATCATAAAACCATTTTTATAGCAAAGAGATTTATTAGAAATAGATTGATCAATATTTTCTCAGATTACTCCCATTTCATTCATTATTAATAATATGTATCCTTTATAATATATTTTTGTTGTTTATAACAGAATTGTAAGCAGATAAAATGCTTTCTCAATATTACTCCTATCTAGCAGTGCCTCTAGATTCTCTCCATCTCTTTATGTTATTATAATGATAAAACAATATTTAATCCTTCATTATGAGGTGTCTGGATGGAGAGATTTTTGAAGGAAATAGCAAACAAAGTTTAGCCTAAGATTTCTTATGTACTACCAGAAGGTGGAGGGTGCACTGCTGTCTCATATATGAATATATTGGATTTTCACTGTAGGAGAAATTTCCAGTCCCAGAAATCCCAAGAAGCTCAAGCTGATTACAGTGTGTCTGTTGTGTTTGACACTACAGGATAAATGGAAAGCTTTCTTGGAAGGATACCCACTCCCCCCGGCATAGCATTCATTTAATGATGTTCACAGTTATCTTTACAGCAAAGATACTGGCTTATTATGAGCTATCACTGAGCTTGTGGTGCCGTATTTCTTGTAGGAAATTGCCAAAATTGATACAAATGGCAATGAAAGCAATCTGTTTAAATAAATTGTGTAGGGACTTGCATAAAGTGACAGTGCATGTTAGGTGGGGACATTTAGTCTGTTAGGTATAGCACATATGGGTATGCAGACACACAAAAAGAGGAATATTGGGATTTCACATAGATGTGTCTATGGCAACTGACAGCTTATTTTCACTTTTCTTCAAAGATCTTTCCATAGGTATTTTTTATCTGTTACTCTCTTGTGCAGGAAACAAAAGTCTTTGCAATACATACATTCTGTTTTGAGAGGTGAATGGACCTTCTTTGTTTCATAAACCGATTGCTAGTTCCTTTTCATGGCAGAAGAAAAGTAGGGGAAGTTTTCATATATACAACATACAAAACCCAAAAGTTTAAGATGGTTGTAAATGTATATAAAATTATAATTGTAACATTCTGTTCCATTTTTGACAGAGTGAGTTACAACAAAAGGTTAAATGCAATCCATGAACTTGAAGAGTCAAGGTAATTGACAGGTGTGTACTGGAGCACTTGACTGGAGGACACAGAAATAAAAAGGCAATACAGAGGACAAATGTGATGACTCACAGCCTAGCTGGTCTTTCCCTTCCTCACACAGCCATAATGTCATAAAGCCCTTGAAAAAGGCCTTCCTCAGAAGTAATAAGACGTGCTGCAAGAACATTAAGGAAGTAACATTCCCTGCAAAGCCCATGTTCCCTAGATTACAAGGAAATTATTTAGTTTAACATATTTTGAGAAGTATATCACACTGATTGCTTAAGACAACCTCCACACAGATCTGTGCTGGGGATCGCAATATTAAAGGCAACTAGGAATCTATTTCTAAAGTAATACATCTATTAGAAATTCCTAACACATTATATATCATTTCATGCACTAAATCTTCTAATCTTTAAAAGTTAAGCCAATGTGGCAATTTTTCAAGGCTCTTATGACTATTAGCTATCATGTAACTACATTTCACCTCTTCCAGTTCAGCATTGTCTTCACTGAAAAATAAGCAACATTTTGATTTTCATGTGAACTAAACATTATCTTTAATTTTTACAGTGTTTTTGGCTTCCCTTCAGTGAAAAATTGATTTTTCATTATTTGTTTTAATTTTACAAGATGTAAGATAACATATTTTTTGCTGGTTCTTACCTTACCTCTACACTTTCTGACTTCTGAAGATTTCTTTGATGATCAAAACCTGTCTCCATTCTCTTCAGGTTTTCTGAATATTCCTAATATTCTCTTGAATATCCATTCATCCAGCAGGTTTTTAGATCATTTCCTGCAAGAAATGGGAATGTTTGCAAAGAAGACTCTGGAGAGTTAGGCATTTTTAATTAATAATGAAATACTCAAGAAACTCAAGCCTCATCTACATGAAGAGCTTGAGCTCTTCAGCACAATTGAATTCACTGACAAGTTCCCTTAATTTCCTAAAGCTTGCCCTTTTGAAATAATTAAAAAATGTAATTACTAACCTATTTGGTTTAAATTTCTATTAGATATAGACTGAATTAAGTCAGGGTCACTCAATGTAGCATTATTTTCTATGATCAATTCTTCTCAGAAAGTTCTCTGTTACCATTCAGTCTGCAAAAATATATAGCTTGCTCTTGATTTGGTGACTAGTAAAAAGTCTGTCAGCTGGCAAAGCCAGAAATTCATTGGCCTGACCAGTACTAGCAGTATTTTGTCTACAAGCTGTGAAGAAGAAAACGAAGTGCCCTTCAGTGAACCAGTTCTGCTGGTATTAAATCCACACCCAGAATCTGGCCCTGGGGTTTTATAACAGCCTATGGTTAATCTAATTCAGTTACAGTAAATAAACAATGAAACACATTCTGACACTGTGGTTTGGTCTGTACCAGTTGTGGCTTCTGAGTCACATGCTAGAGGCAAAACATTATGCTTTATTCAAAAATAGTTGGTAATAGGCTGTTTCCAAAGCAAGAACATGGAATCTCCCATTCACATGAAGACACCTTTTACATTTAGGCAAACACTCATACTAAAGCAAAATTCCTTCATTTAAAATTCAGCTGAAATAAACCACAATTCAATAAGCGATGTGAGAAATATACAGATAGGACAAAGATAACAGCCTTTCTACGTATGTCAAGATACAGAATTTTAAGGACAAAAAAAATATTCCAGATTCATCAATGCTTCTGCAGTTTTTCTAACAGCTAACGAGCTGTCTTTCCTTAGTTCATGAGAATTTCTCATTATTTGTAGTTTCCATGGGTCTGACAGGACATCTCATTGTTACCACTCTGCTTTTGTACCAATTAGTCAAGTCATAGCACATAACCTAGCAGTTTAGCAAAAGATGAAATTTTGACATGCAAATCAACAGTAGTGAGGAATAATTAAGTCAGAAAATCGAAAAAAAATCCTAGTTATAAAAAGGTGAAACACTGTATCCAAAGATTTAAAAACAAGAAATACAATTTTTCTTCCCCCACAGTGTATAAAGTAGAACAACTTGGCCATGGTGTCAGAGTAACATCAGTGTCTGCATCTAAAGTCCCACATCCCTTAATCTTTCCAAAAAACCATGAGCATACAACAGGACAATTAGCATAAAAAATGGACATCTCTGAAGCATTTTCACTGATATATCATCTAAAATATATATATAAAAAAAGATTACTCTCCCAAGGAATCAAATAACGTTTCCTATGGCATTTGGGGGGAAAATTCAAAGAGAATAGGATTCTCACACACACTAGCCTATTGTATTTGGTTCCTCAGGACCAGAATACCCTCCTGATATTTGATAAAACCTTCCAAAGTTACAGTAGCAAGAAAGTACTGTCACTCACAATCAGGCAGCGTTGTTTCACTCTTTCTCTTCAGTATGTGTATGCAATGTGTCAAGGCAAGCATTAAGTTCTCTTATTTTTATTGATCCTCAACACAGTTGTAATATTTCATGTGCTTCCATAAAGGTTAACACACAAGCTTCTTTCATATATTCCCTGTGTAATCACTGACAAACAGATCCACCAACTAACTTACTGTGCCAGAAAACCCTTGAGTCTGGAAAGGAGATAAGTGGCGAGGGGGGCGTGAGAGGTAGGAAGGGGGTGTGTATGCCGAATGATGGAGTGATAAGTGGAAGGAAAGTGATATCAACCCCCCCCCCCCACACACACACACACTACTTATCACTTCCCCTTTCTGACAGGGCATGCCTCTGCCATGCATCACCTCCCTGGCACTTACCACACCTCCGTTCTAACATATCACCCCCCCCAGCCATGTGTCATCCTATGGCCACATATCCATCCACATACACACTACTACTCACCCTCCTCGGTTACTTATCACCCACTCTACAACTTACGACCCTCCCTGCTCCCAGCTCCACCATTTGTCATCCCCACTACCACTTATTCGCTCCCCCATTGCCATTTATCACTTCTCTATTCCAAACATGCCTCCACCTCTTATCACTCCCCTCATTTATCACATTGCCCTTCTGACATATCACACACCCAGCCATACATCACCCCGCCACCTAGCACCTCCCTACCACTTATCATGCCCTCCTACATAACATACCCTCTTCAGACAAATCACACTCTCCACTACTTATCACGCCATCCTGCCATTTATAACATACCCCCACAACTTATCACACCCATCACCACTTACCACAACCCGCTGCAAGCCATTATGTCTCCTTGTCACTTATTATGCCCCATCCCCACAACTAATGCCTCTATCACCCTCCACATCTTATTATGCCTCCTTCCAACATGCCCTCCCCACTTGTTACACCCCCTTCTGCATAGCATGCCACCCTGCCACTTATTATGCTCCCTTTCCACATATCACAGAATCACTGAATGGTTGAGGTTGGAAGGGACCTCTAGAGATTATCTAGTCCAACTATCATGCTTACACAGGGTCAGCTAGAATACATTGCCCAGAATTGTGTCCAGATGGCTTTTAAATCCTCGGATGGAGACTATGCAAACTCTCTGGGCAACCCTTTCCAGCATTCTGTCAAGCTCACAGTAAAGAAGCTTTTCCTTATGTTTAGACAGACCTTCCTGTGTTTCAGTTTTTGCTGTTTCCTCTCCTCCCATTGCTGAGCACCACTGAAAAGGTGATGTTCAGGATGAGCTATTCCATCACCTTTTCAGTAACTCAGGTAAGGTTGACTGGCCCATAGTTCCCTGGATTCTCCTCCATGCCCCTTTTTGAAGACTGGAGTGACATTTGTTTTCTTTCAGTCCTCAGGTATCTCTCCTGATAGCCAAGACCCTTCAAACGTGATTGAGAGTTGCCTAGCAGTGACATCAGCCAGCTATCTCAGCACACATGGGTGCCTCACATCACGGCCCGTAGACCTGTGGATGTCAAGTTTGCTTAAGTGATCCCTAACCCGATCTGCCTCTAACAAAGGAAAGTCTTTCTTTCTCCAGATGTTCTCTCTGGTCTCCATGGCCTGGGATTCCTGAGGGCTGGTCTTACCAGTGGAGACTAAAGCAAAGGCAGCATTCAGTACCTCTGCCTTTCCAGTATAATTTGTCACCAGGGCCCCAGCTCCATTCAGTATTGGGTCCATATTCTCCTCAGTCTACCTTTTCTTCCTGATGTATTCAGAGAAGCCCTTCTTGTTATCCTTGCCATCCCTTGCCAGATTAAATTTCAAACGGTCCTTGGCCTTCTTGTCCCATCTCTGCATACTTGGACAACACATCTATATTCCTCCTAAGTGGCCAAATCCTGCTTCCATCTTCTGTACCCTTCCTTCTTCTGTTTGAGATTTGCCAGGAGCTCCTTGTTCATCCATGCAGCTCTCCTGCCCCTTTTGCTCAACTTCTTGCTCATTGGGATGCACTGTTCTTGAGCTTGGAGGAGGTGATCCTTGAATATTAAACAGGTTTCTTGGACCCCTCTTCCTTTTGGGAACCTATCTCATGGGATTCTTTCAAGCAGGTCCCTGAAGAGGCTGAAGATTGCTCTCCTCAAGTCCAGGAATGGTCACTCCATCCAAGGTCACCCTTGACCTTCATATATCTAACCAGCCCTTCCTTGTTTGTAGGTATGAGATCCAGCAGAATGCCTCTCCTTGTTGTCTCCTCTATCATCTGTATCAGAACGTTAGCATCAGAGCTCTCCAGGAACCTCCTGGATTGCTTCTGCCTTGCTGTGTTGTCCCTCCTTCTCACCTTCTTCTGACATATCATGCCCCCATTGCCATTTATCACTCTCCCATTCTGACATATCATGTCCCATTCTGACCATCACTTATCACCTCCCCACCACTTATCATTTCCCTATTCCAACATATCATCCCCTGCTACATATCACCTTCTGCTAGGCATGTATCATGCCACCCCACTACAGATCACCTCCCTGCCACTTATCATGTTGTCCTTCTAACATGTCACCCCCTGGCCACGTATCACCTCCTACCATGTATCACTTCCGTAGTACTTATCACATCCCCCTACACATCACGCCCCCTTCTGATATATCGTGCCCCCCCTACTTATTATGCCTCCTTTCGCATATCACTCCACCCCCACACACACTTATTATGCCCCATTTCTACATATCACATCCCCTTCTGAGATATCATGGAATCACTTTTATCATGAGAAAGCACACACATAACAGGGAAGATTTTTGCTAGAATTCATACCTTAAGGACAGAAAAAGAACATGATCCAGTTTCAGATCCATGGTCTGGAAGTAGAAGCAAGTTCAACAAGGAAGGAAACAATGGCAAATAACTCCAAAATTGCTTGAGAAAAATAAGCTAAAAAAAAAATGTTCAAGCACACTTTAATCATAGAATACACTAAAAAAATGAAGACACGGCAACCTGAACAACTATCTGTTGACAAGGACAGGAGGAGAGCTGATTAGGAAAGACAATTGTTCAATACCTATTTATAGGATTTATAGTTAATTACTAACCACCACTTCACCTTCTGCCAGTCAATACAAAACAGCCTGGCATTTATTTTGTTTCCTCTGCCTTGTTTAGGAATTAATCTGTCTTTTTAAATAATTCTTACTGTTTTATTGGATTGTTAGTATTATACAATTCAGCTCTGCATACACAAGCAGGTTCTTCTAAACATATTTGCATTTAATTGTAAGAGTACCAGTAAGTAAAGCTTAACTTTTTTCTTAATTAAACACCAAAAAGCAAGTCATTGTTAGTAAGACACCCTGCAGGGACAGAGATTAGAGATACAAAACCTGACCCAAAAATCTGTATTTATGCCTACAATTCATATTTACAAAACTGTATCAGAATACTTTGTGTCATTGTTAAAATAGCAAGAATATAGTAACAAATAAAGTAAGTGTGAATACTTTACGCAGTTCCCAAGAAAAAAATTGCCTGTCAGGAAGCAGCAGAAACAACCAAAGTTTTTTTTTTTTTAGATTGCTAATGAGGTCTGACCTTGATTTCATCCTTCTCTGCATTCACATGGATCATCTGTGCTGTCAGCTGCTTAGCTTGATGAGGGCAGTCAATCCACAGCTTGATCCACCCACCCCAAGTGTGCCCCATTTCAATGAAATTTAAAACTTCCTAGTGCCAGCACTGAGCATTTAGCGCTATCTTGTTGATGTTTGGCCCTTCTGTGATTAGAAACAAATTCAGAATGGATTCATAATTCAGATGAATTTCATATTCCTTTGCTTGGCATAGTACAAATGCAAAGCCTATTGCTTTGCATAGACATATACTACTTCCCCGTACCGCAGTGGAGAAATAAGAAGCATAATGTAAACACTTTCAGTGTAGACTAGTAAAAATAATGAAGAGGATGATAATTTACATGGCTCAAGTCTGATAAAGACCCTTGGGCTGGTACAAATGATCAGTGGCTTATTCATTAGATTTAATCTGTTCAGCCATAGACTGTTGTTTTATGCATTAGAGTGCCTAGCATGACATGCCCTGATCCATGACTGGTTTCTGGGAACTGGAATAAAAGAAATATTAATGAATTGATATAGTAGTAACACCCATATTCAGATTGAACAATCACAAGTCACACTCTAGAGACTTCTGAGTATTTATTAAAGACTACTGGGTTTAATTGTCTTTTGATTTCTGAGTCCTAGGGACAGAGTCCACATTTTCAAAGGTTCATTAGCAATTGTGATGGCTAAGACCTTACTTATTTTTCATTTTTACAAAGCTGATATTATTAAATAGCTAATAGTTCCCATAAATCAATTTTTAAGGCAAACAAGATATGTTATTAAGTTCATAATAACACAGAATAGTAGTTGATCACATTCACTAAAGTGAAGGATTAGGCCTGGATTCTGCCTTTAATAACAAATACATGTTTGTGTGTAAAAGTAACAAAGAGGAAGGGAGAGAGAGAGAGAGAGAGAGATGCTCTGGCTTGAACCTATTGCAGGAAGCTAGGAAGTCAGAAATCCATCTTGGGATCTTCTTGTGAATGTTGTAGTTGTGAAGTGTTAGCTAATCAAGTTTGCCCCAAAATCAATCACATCATTCACACAAGATAAAAATTCATAAAGTGGCCATCTCCACTGGTGACAATCATAGGCAAATGTCAAAGCAGACTTCTTCCTTCTACTTTCCTCCTCTGACTCTGCAGAATTGCCCCCGGTATGTAATTCAATGCTAATTTAAAAACATGCATGTGCCAGCGGACAGGCTTTTCCTTTGGGAGACTTTTTTTGACATTTTCCGTTAAAAGCTAAGCTATTCCTTCTGATTGAGGTGTGTTAGCAAGGTTTTCTCTAGTTTTGTTTTCCCTGAATCACACCTCCTGCATTCTACAGCTGAGAAATTTAATCTGTTTATTTGCTACTGCATTCAACACTGTTAACTGTAACCTCAGTTTTTACAATGACCTCCTTTACTTCAGCTGACCTATAATTCATCATATTCTGCATTTACAATTTCCTCCACTTCAATATTTTGTTTTTGTTTTGCTGGCTTCAGCTCCTCTTACCAGCTGCCTGCTTGAAATGTTACCTACAGCTATTTACTTTACACTTCTATTCCCAGTGTCTGTTTTGACTGCAGGCCTGGCACTAGGGTCATTTGACTCAAAATCTTAAGGCATGCTGGGCTATGCAGAAGAACAAGCAGAGCTTTTGTCTAGGGAGATTAGTCATTAAGTGATATCTTGTTCAATTGATTTTACTTGTCCTTAACTGGTACTAGTCCAAAACTAGTAAGCCATTTATCATCTATTTATTCTGTATAAATTTATAGTCATTGGCAGCAAGAGCTGCTTCTTGTTCAGGCTTTCTGGCTGATGTATTTATATTGAACAAAACTTCCAAAGGCTTGGGTGTTTTTGCCATTTTTTCTATGGAAAATTACTTTACAGAAATCATATTACAGACATGGATACGTTAATAAGATTTAAGTTCACCAATAAACTAAATCAAAAAATGAGCAACTCAAATCAATTCACAAACTTTTTCAGGTTATTGACGAATTTGAAAAATAAGAAAAAGTTCAAAGATCTTACTTTCTCCAGGGAATTCTGAATTCCATTTTTCATTCATATCAAATCCATTTGGTAAAAAAAGAGGCGCTTCTGTTGCCTAATAAATCTCTTGAATGTTAATTGTATTTAAAAGATACGATCGCGTTGGGTTTTCATAAGGAAGAAATGACCATTCACCAGTGAGCTATTTACATATGCATTTTCAAATGTTTCCTCATCAATTATATGCTAAATTCTGATTACAGGTTTTATAAATCGATCTGTATTGGTGATAACTCTGCAATTCTTGACATTAAACCTATTACACACAGGAACAATAGTTCAATGAAAAAGTTGTCAAGTTACAGAAAGAGAAGGAAACCCACTTTTGAATATCCAGAAGTCTGGAATGAGTTAATCCAATAAAAAGGGAAGATTAGGTTTAATTTACTTATCTAAATCAGCCTGATCAGAAAGTTAATCTAAAGTCTCCATTTTCTAAGCAAATTCTTTCTATATTATCTATTCTGACATACTCTCTTTCATGGCATTTTTTTCTGGCATAAGAAAATTGTACCCACTCAAAAGTTTCTTAAACAAAATTCTCATTTTCTAGACAGTGAAAAAATTCACTGTAAAGTTTATGGTATACTTTTTTTGTAGTATTTGTGGAACTCTTATATGACACTATATGTTTTTGTGGTTTTGCGTTTATTTCTATTTTTATCTCACATACAATACAGTGCTCTTCCTGATGGATTAGTTGAGCAAAGTGAAAAGCCACGATAACTTTAACTCTGTAGGTATTCTATTTTTATGTATTTCTTTGTTTTGCTAAAATGTTTAATTAAATTGAGGAGAATTTTACCTTTTAGCAATTTGAATATCCTCCAAGTTTATAATTTCAGATACTCTAGAGGTCAGATGCTGAGCAAAGGCATCACAGCATCTCATGAGATTCTAAATTTAGGCTAGCTCTTCCCAATATGCATTCTTCTTATAGTGTTTTAATCTGCAATCATGATGTTTGACTGTGAAGATGAGTGAACTATTTTTTTTAATTTCACTACCATCATGATCAAGTGGTACTGCAACAGAATGAACATGTAAAACTTTGCTTTCCATTCATGTTACTGCAATTCTGATTTCTTATTTCTCCTATTTTAGGTAGCAAGGATTCTCTTTTTGCAGGAAAAATGTTTTTTCCACTTTCACATTACGTTTTCGCTTATGACTTAAAATTGCAAATTGCATCATTCACTATTATGCATTACTTGTTATTATGTTAGTAATAATATTTCTTGTTAATGATTACATACTATTAAGCACAGTAATATTTAAAGAGGTATGGAGAGAGAAGCAAAATTCAAGTAATAAAATAGAAAGTTTTTGATGAAATGTACCTCTGGATATTCAGACTAAGGAGCAAAGAAATATCAAAAGGAAATACTCAGACTAACTGTTGTACTCTCTCTTAAGGATAGTATTTTTCCTGTATAGCTATTGTGGCCTGATGCTTTCATTGCAATTGAACGAAACAAGCCACAATCAGCAGGGAAAGACAGAGTGATAATCCTTTCTGAACAACTTGAGGGATGGGAAAAGGGCAATTCAGATTTCAAAATACATGATGAATATGTGGAGTTGAGGACAATTAAAGACTGGGATGATATGGGGACAAATAGGAACTGGATAACAAATTGTTTCTTAGTTTAGGCTCAGCTCTAACTGAAAGTTCTCAGAGTGCTCTAAGCAGCTTCAGTACAGGAATATATATAAATTCATAAAGAATCCACCTTTGCAAGAATTCCAGGAACAAGAGCATACTATATAACATTAGAATTAGCATAAAAATATTTTCTTAGGTCTTTTGAACACAATCTTTATTTCTAGTGTGCCTAGATTTCCAGTATGTGTAATGCTTTGGACAAGAGGGCCTCCTTTCTCAGTTCCATTAGATAGCACTTTCTACAACATGAATATAATTATATCCTTGATGTGTAATTTTATGGGGTACATCCATTCTGTATACTTGATTCTATATATACACATCTAACTATAAAGTTGATATAATTCTTTATTGACTTTCATAGAAGGAAGTGCTCGTTATTTGTGTTACAAATAGCATCTAGAAATTCCAACTATGATTAGGACTCCATCTATGCTTGACTAATACATCACAAAAGATAGTCCTGATCCTTAGAGAGCAGATGTATTCAAGGGACTGTACACAGGATGTATTCTGTGAATGGGACTACATTATATTCAAAACATTCTGTTCACATAAAAATTGTATTCTTTGTCAGAAAATCCAACAAGTAAAATGTTATTCTTGGTGAAATAAGCTGCTAAGAGTCAATAATATGAAGATTGAATATTAATGTAAGTTATAAATCAAATCTAAACTATATACATTTTTAAAGTTTTTTATTATAGATCATTTTAAGTGTGCTCCTGCAAGGCTCTGACAGTGCAAACTCTTAACAGTCACATTGCCTGCTTGAACTAAACTGTTTAATTCCAGTTTGCAAGAATCACTCTCCAGTCCCTGTGCTAACAGAATTTTGGACATCTTTATTTATTTATAGCTGATCCCTTGATTCTTCTTAACCCATATTCCCAACACTGTTTAAGTAACAGAACTAAATCTTTCTCTTTAAAAAACTTTAAGTGTGTGTGCTCTTGATTATTTGACTTCTTAAATCACATCTGAACATTGCTTTGACTTTTTAATGACTTTAGTTTGCTTTCTACTTATAGTTCAGTGGCTGTTGTGTCATATTTCCATATACAGAAGCCAAAAAAATCCAAAGTTTATGCTGACATGCCTGCTTCTGATTTATAATAATGCCATTCTAAGTATCAGGATTGTATTAATATGGTGATCAGTTTTGCTTTTACATAACAAATTTTGGGGTATATATGCCCATGCTTTATTTAGAGAAAGCCTAACCACTCTGTCAAGTATATACGTTCATAACCCTGTTCTTTCTTTGCTCATGCAAAAAGTGAGGACAGCTACTGTACAGTTTACATCAGCGGCTAAGATCTTATGAAAGTCTTTCCACTGATTTCAAGGAGCTATGTTCTCCTGAAGCTAGATACTAAGCAGAACTCACTTTCCTCTTTATTTAGCTCCTCTGGCCATATGCTGTAGAAATATGAAAACCAACATGTGTTTACCTTCTGCTCTTTTTCATCCCTTCCCTTCACAACTGTAGGTATCATCTGTGCTTCACTTTTCCCCCAGATATTTGAGATGAGAGTCAAAAAGTGGTCTACCATGACCACTTACAGAGAGAACAAGGAAAACTTCCTTGTAGATTTGTGTAAGGCTGCATGACCTGAAAGTTCTTCGAAAAAACAAATTTAGCTGGTTGTTTGAAATGAAAAATCTGTTCAATTAATGCTGAAATTATTTATAGTTTAGACCTAAGATAATTGTCATTTGGCCCAAAATCTCGTCATTAGTTTTAAAAGGATTTAACGTGTTAATAAGAATGAATTTTGCTCCTAGCCATTACATATACAGAAAAGCAGAGTCTATGAAAGTAATGGTTTAACACATTGATATCACAGTGCACTGATGAAAGAGCTACAGTAAACGTAATTAATATGTAATAGGAAAATTGGCATTATGCCCAGGTTTGTTCCCTTCTATTCTTTTATAAGAATATTTGAAGCTTTATGAAAACAGTAGCTTACTAATTGTCTTGTGTTTACCTTTGTATTACCAAAAGCTATATATGAGTTCAGATACAATAAATGGGCAATTGACTATATAAAGCACAACACTTAAGTAACTGAAAGCACATAGTTAATCAGTTTATATTCCAGGAAGACACTACCAATCATACACTGCATTCACTTAGCATTTCTGAAGCTGTTATAGACCTCATTTACTACACAAGGCTTCATAGCTGTGGGGTCACTCAGAACTCAATGAGATATCTCAGGCTTGGATAGCACTTCTTGGACTACTTCTTGAAACACTTTGTGGCTCTACATATAGAATCAAAAGTTCACAGTAATGTCATGGAGAAAACTCATGTATATTGATAATTCACCACAAAATTATAGCAAATTCTTGTGAAATACAAGATATGATTCTTAGAATATATACATAGATAAAAGCATTTATGATATTCAACGATTTCTTTCATTAGAGACTTTATTTATATCAGGCCTGAGACTGACAATTCATCAGTCCTGGTAAAAATTCAGTAAGTTTTTCTATGTTGACATGGAGGTTTTCCAGATGAGACTTTGAAAAATCAAAATCCATTTCTATACTAAAAGATCTAAATCCAATTGACATCTCTAGCTATATGCTCATGCTTTTCTCTAAATCTACATCTGTCTCAATATCTGAGACTTTCAGAAAGAGAAAAATTTAATGTCTAAGAAGAGTCTTCAAAAAGTTGTTCCTTTCAAATAAATATTTTGATCACTTATCAGTTGCTCTTTTCCTTCTCTTCACAGTTTTATTCACAAGATACAGCTTCAGACATTCAGAATCTGCTATGCAAGTCTGGACAGAATTTTATAAAGATAATTTCAAATTGTGACATAACAGAAAGTTTTCTGCATTTAATAAAATTCAGACTTTTTAAAGAAGTAAAGAGGAACATGACTGAACAAATAGACTCTGAGCCTAGAATAGGATAAGAGAGGGGAAAGCTTTTTTTTTTTTTTTTTTTTTTTTTTTTTCTCTCCAGTTCAAAATACTGTTCTTCTGCAGGTTGATATAAGAATAAATAAGTTATGTTCTATATGCTAATGCATAAGTTTAAGTAAAGAATATTGAACCACTCAAAGTGGAAAAACATTTTATTTGTTCATTTGTTCTATTTGGATTCAAATGCATCTTAATTGTTTATTCTTGGTTGTAATTCAGTTACATACCCATAAATGTACCCATTAATGACTGTCCAATATGAAATAAGTTTGGTTTTGTCATTTCTATGCTCTCTACTTCTGCCTCATGGATTCAATTGTCACCTTATTTCATGATCTCATCAAGAAAAAAGAAAAATTGAAATGCCTATAGGAAAAGAATTTCAGATTATGGCTGAACCTCACCTAATACCTAGGATGATGTCTCTTCACTGTTTCTCTTTTAGACAAAAATAGATGGATTGATTTTGACACAGGCTGATTTTGACACAGGTTTACATTTGGTGTTAATAATGTAGCTAATATAGAACAGCAGCTAATATAGAATATATAGGTCTATGGCAGCTACAACACTGTGTTGAACACAGTGCAATCATGTATGTAGCTGCTGGGGCTTTACAGTTTTTTTTTAGTGACAGTCTTGAATAGCAACTGACTTAACAGATTTTGGAGTTAAACCAAAGGGTAGATGGGACCAATACTGAGATTTTACATCTTTTTGTGAAGCAGTTGGCTTTGGGTAGTGTTGGAAGGAGAATGCCAATCCAATACAAGACCGATCTGATGTATGACAGTTTCTATCCTTTCTATTTGTGCAGAGCATATTAACAAAGGATACTTAGAAATTTCCCAGATGAGGATGGTAGAGAGTACATATGTAGCTTAAAATAGAATTAAATGACCACTCTAAACCCCACACCCAAAAAGTAAGATTACTGTTAGATTTGCCTCAAAATTCCTATAAATTCAGAATTGTTTCTCAGAATAGAAGTATTATAAAGACAATATAGCTGGTTTATTTTTCAATAAACCAAAGAGGAAAAAAAGACCCTCTAGATCAGAAACTTGACCATACTGTCTGCTATATTTTGTAGCATCCTTCTATGTAATTTTTTACCTGAAAACTTTTGCTGTATTTGTTGTGTGATGGGTGTTTGTGTAAGATGCATGATGCAATAAAACAGCATGCAACGAAATATTTTCTTTGGGCTACCGTGACTCATTTAAACATATTTTCAGGTTGGTTATGTTCTAAATTTATTGAATGGTACTATTTAAAAATAATACTGAATTATTCTTGTAATATTTTATAATAAGGAGCTATGCATTGATCTGTATAGTTCAGTAAATGCTTCTTAAATCCTAGGATACTTTAGATACATTCTGAGATACCTCCCAGGAAATTGGTTTTAAAGGTCTTAGTAAGTTTTGTTTCATTAACATTTTCAGCCTTGTAGCTGTTTAGCTATTGTTGTCCTTAAACACAACAAACTACAAGTGTGTCCTTAACTCCCAGGCTGCTAAGAAGTCTTCTCAAATTACACGTTCAACATGCTTCTTTCCAGCACCCTAGAACTTTTCCGCTCTTTCTTTTCCCTAGGACTTTGAATAACTAGTCTATCACATTATTGTTTGCTTATTTAGTTATTGTCATCAGTCAGAAACCCCAAGAAGTATCTCATTGCAGCTGGCACAGGCGCATTTAATTTACCAACCAGCTGCTGAATAGCAAAAAAACCTCAACAGCAGATAAGAGAAGGAAGTTGAGGTATAACACCCACAGTGCCTGAATGTGTATGATGTGATGATGATGACTGTCTAGTGAATGATTTTAAAACTCCTTTCTAAAGTCAATTTTGTTTAGTTTGTTTTGTAGAACAGATTTGGTTTGGTTGGTAGAACAGATTTTACTGAGCTGTCTTCTAAAAGACATATAGTAATGGATTAAAGACAAATACTTTTAAGATACCTTTTAAACTTTGTTCCTAAATAAGACAGATTGTTAATTGAATCACACTTGTTGTCTTTGGCTCACTGCAGTCTTTCCAGTGAATCACTTGTGCCTAGAAGCATATTATCTATAGGTTATAGAAAAGGCTTTGAAAAAAATAAACATTCATAGCAAGGTAAGATAATAGTGAGAAAGCATGAGTTTTTGGCTTGAACTTGCTACAGTGAAAAAGTAATTAATGACAAATCTTTCAGTCTTTTTAGTGACATGGAGCCTCATTATATCAGGAGTATACAAACAAGGTCTCTCCTGCCATGAATAGCTCACAATCCAACCATTGATTCCAGAAGGGAGAAATGAAAAGCACAGAAATAAAAGTACACAATGAGTGTGAATTTGCTATTATTTTTACTTCAATATTTTTCTCTATTTGGTTGAAGTTTTCCGTTGCTTTAATAAAGCTCATTGTTGTTCTTAATATTGAAGTATTAATATTGAAGTAAAGTAAGTAAAAGCCTACTCTCAAATCATTATTCTGATTATTAATTTTCATATGCAAGGACTCTCACTTCATTTTAATTTTTTTGGTACTTTTGAAAAACATAATCGTAGGGGGAAAAAGGCTGGGGAGAAAGAAAAGAATGGAATCACAGAATAGTTTGGGTTGGAAGAAACATCTGGAGATCATCTAATCCAACTCCCCTGCTATATCTCTAGGGTCAACCATAAAATTCCACAACCTCTTTGGGCAACCTGTTCTCCTATTTGACGATATTCACTGCAAAAAGGTTTTTCATCCATTTAAATGGAATTTCTTGTATTTCAATACAGAAAATAGAGGGAAGGGAAGAGGATCCTGAAGAACAGTCAGGACTAGAGAAGAGAGAAGGAACCACAGATCACCCAGCAAGAGAGAAAAGAATGTTGCAAATAAAACCTATAGAGAGCAAGTCACATAGTGAGCACTTAAAGACCCTGCTGAGGTTGTTTTTTGAGTTCTAATTCTAGTTCTTTTTGTTCTATCCTCACAGTCCTTACTCTTCTCTAAGTCCATATGGCTAAGAGGATACTATCTTAGAAATAAAATAAAGGATACTACATCCTTTTCTACTTTCACAGAATCATAGAATCAGTAAGGTTGTAAGGGACCTCTGGAGATCACCTAGTCCAACCCCCACACTCAAGCAGTGTCACCTAGAACATGTTAGACAGGGTTGCAGCCAGACAGGCTTTGAATTTCTCCAGAGAAGGAGACTCCACAGCCTCTCAGGGCAACCTGTTCCAATGCTCTGTCACTCTCACAGTCAAGAAATTCCTCCTCATACTCCGGTGTAACTTCCTGTGGTTCAGTTTTTGCCCATTGCCTCTTGCCCTGTCGCATGGAACAATCGAGAAGAGTTTAGCCCCATCCCCTTGACACCCTTCAGGTACTTATAGACATTGATAAGATCCCCTCCTCAATCTTCTCTTCTTCATTACAACAATCGTGTTGAGCCAGTAGAAGTCTGGACTGCACTTTAACATTGCCTCTATTCTGTAGTATCCACCAAGGCTGTGAAATGCCCCAGTTTTGATTCCTAGAATTCCTCTGGTTTCTGGGGCTGCTGAAGAATTTCTCTCTCCATCTCTGAGCAGAGAAACCATCTCCTCTACCACTGGGGTGCTGAATAAAGAAGTGATGTTGGAATTTATTCAGGACTGGATTGCACCAAGGGATTTTTGAGGACTTTTTTCTTTGAACAAAAAAAAAATCTATTCTTTTTTAACCATTAGTACGCTATGCCCTTCTCATTTTTTTTTCTTCTAAACGCATTGCTTTCTGTGCTATATTACCATAGTATGGTTTCTAAATAAGATGTTACTGGACTATCTATTTTGTTGTATTTTGTTTGTCCTACTGCTTCCAGGCTAAAAAGACCACCAGTGTTGGTGAAGACCTGAAGACTGCAGCTGCAAAAAAACCTGACTGTGGTTTGAATTTAGCATTAATATGCCAGTTTAAAAATATGATTAAGCAAATATTCTAACCCTATTCATCAAAGCAATTAAACTTGTACCTACTGACTTAAAACTACAGTGGTACCAGCAGGAAACCTAGAGTTAAGATTTCTCAATATAGTCCACATTAAAAATATTAAATTTCTCATAACATATAAATTTAATTGTTTGGACTTAAATTGTCCATATCAAATATTTATTGTATTTTTAAAAGAAAATATCAACACAAATAGTTCAGCCATTTCTGAGAAGAAAATTGACATAATTGACTCTGTTTTGCCTGTCAAAAAACAAAGTTCACAGTATCTATTGAGAAAATGTAACACCTTTGTGAGTTAGAATTTATAATACACCATCTTTTTTTAAAAAAAAAAAAAAAAAATAAGGGAAGAAATCCTCTGTAACATAATCAAGATCTGCACTCAGAAGGCCTGAACACCTTTTTCTATCCTTCTTATGCATATGGATTTTGATACTATCTCTGTTTACCTGGCAGAACACAAGATTTTTGCAAATCACTTTATATTCAGAGTACAGGAAATGCATTAGGTCATTAATGACGTTGTTGTCTAAAGAACCCTTGCTTCAGATAGTGACAGGAGTGCAGTGACTGGAAAGAAAACTGCAAGAAGAAAAGATAGACTGGGCGGCTGAATAACATACTGAAGAACTGACTTTTCTTCCACTGTGAACAGACCCTACATATTGCCTATCTGATGATGCACAGGTCTTTTAAATCAATCTTGTTATTATTGGATTACATCTATCATATTCCTTTTTTGGAAGTGTTTAATGTGACTCTTACAAACATGCATTAGTGGTAGACTTAAAAAATGTGTAAACGTAATTATCATTAATAAAAGTAGCTATTGTTGTCACTCTATCATTACTCATTATGAGTCTTATCCTACAAATATCTATTCATCAGAAGATCACTATTAAATTCCTTTAAAGATTGCAATTACCATTATGCTCGGGCATTTGCAAAATTGGACTATTTACTTGCAAAGATGTGTTGACTTTGAGCCACAGTTCTGTTTTCCTCAGTCTGTTTTAAGGCACAATGTCAGCCTGAATGATGAAATAAAGTACATATATATTCATTAAGATCCAAGATGACACTACTCTTTGAAGGCTCAAAAACATATCCAAAAAATGGGTTATAATACAATATTAGGAGATTATTGGAGGCAATCTGGTAGGGATAAAGGCAAAGTTCTGTATTTATCAACAGTTGGTTTCATCAAAAACAGGTATTTGATTGCAAAGAAAAGTCAAGAATATCATGCTCTTGACAGAAGGACAAACATTGTGAGATACAGAAAAAGTGAAGTAATCACTTCCCTCTATTTGGTACTTGTAAGAGCTCAGCTGGCAGACTGTCCAGTTTAAGGAAGAGGCAGAGAAACTGGAGAAAATTCAAAGAATGCAATAATAATAATAATTAACCTGCAACATCAGATACGAGAAACGTTTGAAGAAACTGGATTTGTGCAATCTAGGGAGGAGATGTGCAGTATGATAAATATTCAGGTATACAGAAAATACCTGAAAATTAAAAAAAAAAAAAAAAGTTTTTCCTGTCTGCACAAGATAGAATGAGAAGCAAAGGTCTCAAGCTGCACAAGGAAGATAGCTGGGACTGCAAGGCACTGAAAGAGATTGCCCAGATAGGCTATGAAATCACCAGTTCCAACTAGCCTGTTTGGGTTCTTAAAGAAAACTAAGGAAGAAAAGGACAGTTCTTGTTATTAAATGAAGCAAAAATGACACTAAAAACGAAATTGCTAGAGTGTATTTTAACAGCAGAATGTGGTGCCAGTGTATGGGGATATTATTTTGCCCAGAAATATAGGATAACATCTTCACAAGTTGCCATTGTGACCCCAGATCTTTGCATGTTCTACCTAGTAGTTTTGAAAAGAAAACATTCATAACAAATAAAGATATCATACAAATTTGTAGACAAAAAGGAATTTACAGAAAACATTTTGTTGATTTTTTTTGAATAGATGAATATTAACAGAGTGGCTGAGATGGGCTGGAGTGACTAAATTGTTATGTTTATGTAGTTTTCTGTCCTTCAGAGTGCCTTTTCTCTGCATGATGTCCTTCTGGACCCTTTGTACCACACAGAAGAAGGGTACATGGATGTAATGTAACTAGTATATTTTTCTATAGACTCAGTATCCTACAGCTAGAGAATATAAATAATATAGATGGCATTTTAAAAACTCCTTTGTTCATACATTCAGTATTAAGAAGTCAAATATTTGATTAACTTCTGTTTATGAAATAAAGAGAAATTTTGCCACGGTATCTTAATGATGTATTTATGAACTTCCATTTTATTTCTGTCCTATAAAACAGGTATTTATCTGTTGTTGCTTTTCATCTATATTCATATGCACTGTGGGGCACTTGTTAGAATATATATATATATAAATATATATGTATTTAAGCAAAAGATTGCCTTAGGACTTGTCCTTTTGAGAAAATTAATCTTTCTGGTATTTGAACATGTCTTGCAGACATGAAGAATATGAAAGCAAATGCTAGTTTTACATATTCAGCTCACCGGACGTGGAAAGCCAAGACTCCCTGTTAGCCTGGCCATGTAAATTACCGAATGCCACTGTCCCCAAAGAGGGAAGATCAAGTACCATAAGAGCTAAGTTTGTCTCACTGAGAAGTTAGATCCACAGTTACTCTGTACTTACAGATTACAATGAAACAGATGATTACTAATGATTAAGAAGATTACAGAGAAATAGAATATTGATATACTGCTGGCATTTAAATATATCCTCTTAACCAAAGGACAGCAGTTTATGTTCCTGACTACAACAGAATACTGCAGTGCAACAGTCACATTCTGCAGGATGAGTAGTTTCTCAAGTTGTGAAAACTATTTCCGTTTTCGGCAGAAGGAAAAGAAGGCATTATAACAGTAGCGAATGTGTCACATGCAGGAGTGTTTGAAGAGAGTAATTTCATTTCCTGGCCCTTATCACATGACAGGGATAGTTATAAAAAGGTTGATATTATTTCCTTTTTTACAGCAGGGGTCTGTATCCAATATCTGCAGAGGTGAGTGCTACAACAGGGAACCTTGATTTGACAGGAAGAGAAAAGTGAAAACTAAAAATCAAATGGGCAAGAAAGGACTGAAGAAGATCAAAGCAAAAGAGAGAAGCTGTGAATAGCTCCTGGCACAGAATACTGTTCTGAAGGGAGGAAAAAGGAATAAAAAAATAAATAAATGTGCAAAAATCTGAATAGGTCGAGAAAAGGAAACAAACAGGGAATCTGTACACTTGAAGAACACTTGAAGAGAAAACTGAAAAAACTGTTTATTTGCAAAAGCTGAACAGAGGCGAGGTCACAAAACACACCAGCTGTCTACCTAGTATGGAGCTAGAATGACTCAAACAAAATTCTTTCAGCAGACTTTGAGTCCCATCTGAATCTGTTTAGTTGTTCTCTAGTTCATATGATTCACAGTGCATTTGTATCTTACCCAGCTCCCTGGGTTGGTAGTCACCAACCACCATTAGTTCTGGCTCATGTGGCACAACCTTACAAGACTAAGATTTGGTTGTCTGACATCTCCTTTTCTCCCTGCTGAGAAATAAGTATTAAGCTTGTACACAAATTTAACATTGAAGATAAGTCAGTGATGTCAGCTGCTAGGGCTAGTGTAAACCTGTTATGGAAGAAGGAGGACTAACAAGCATGTCTTAGTAGTGGATAGTAAAATTCACAGGAAAAAAAGGAAAATAAAAACCCTTATTACCCCAGGGATATAAAATTCCAATTTTTTTTTACTGATGAATGTCACAGGACACGAGAATGAAAACAGTGAGGGGATTTAGATTTCATCTTAGTGTTCCCCTCTTCAACCTCTAACCTGCAGCAGAAAAGGCCAAGTTAAATTCTGAGGATCAGAAGTAAATGCCCAGTTGAAAAACTTACCTCAAATTAAACTAAACTCTCTCAGGGCTTGTTGTGACTTTTCATCTCTAAAAGGGCTTAACAAAACACCTTTGAAAGAATGAAAAGAAGAAAAGTTCCAAAGGAAGAAAAAACAGGATAACAATCAATAACCAGCCACCTCTTTCCCAAGGTACCACAACAGGAACACTAGGTTTCTCTTCTATGGTTGTAGTAACACTTTCAGTTTGTAAAGCCAGAGCTCTTATCCTGCTTTGTAGTAATGCTTCATCCAAGCTGCAGTTGACCTTTCAGTGTATGTTACCCACCAGCTACTCTTTGAGCTCTTAAGTGATCATGCCTCTCACAACGAGTACCAGAGCATACCTGGTCCCACATCAAGTCTTGCTGCCCAAGAAAGACTTGTTAAATAGAGTTTAACTGAGTTAGACTTTGCTACAAGAGTGCCCTTTTCTCTTTAAAGCACGCACCTTGAGGCTGCTTGCTACTGAATTATACCAGGGTGACTGATCAGTCCAGACACATTTCGATATAGCTGGTTTGCACAGACTTTCAGACTTCACTGACAGTTCCTCCACTTTTTTGTAAGATTTATTTCTTAATAGAAATGCCCACAAATATGATAAAACATCAAATGTGAACTATATTTAATGTCTGCTACACTAGGACACATACCTTAGTATGTGTCCATCCACTCTTTCTTTCTCACCACCAAACGTCTCTTCTGCACTTCCCTTCTTCCAATTCTTTCTAGGAAGAGCTACTTCTGTTTTAGGCATCAGTCAATGTTTTCAGTACTGTTCAGGATTTTTTAGCTGGATATGGTACTCTTACTTGAGTGCCTGTTGTAGTCTCTCTCAAAGATGCAAAAAGTGATAATTCGCATCTTAACAGACAGGAACATTATTAGATATGATGTTTTAAATATTCTATTCAGTAAAAGGCAACAGTTTCTGCAAATAAGTTATATCCTTCCTGTTGTAATTATCATAAACTCCACAAAAATAATGGCTAATGAAGAATCACAAAGCTTATAAAACAATTAAAATCATATTTTTACTGTCTTCCATTAATTTAACACAAATACATTTGTCTATTTTTGGTCTATAAATTCTTCTGGTGCAAGAAGTTTTGTATTTTACTGAGATACAAACACAAGTTATACTTGAATGTTATTCAATGAATTGAGGAAATAATAATAAGAAATTACAGGTCATTTACTTATGGAAGGGCTACAGGCCGGTGTCTGAAAAATCATAATCATCCGAGGCTGTAAATAAAAACAGAGAGGTGAATAAAACTGTGACGGAGATAGAACTATGAATGATGGGAGATGTAAGATGTCCTTCTGCAAGAATAAGTGAATCGACAGAAATCGCCTCATACATCTTGATACTCCCACCTAAATTATTCAAGAAACATAAACTTTATTTTCATGCCAAAGATGCAATTGCTAGAGTCCTTAGGTAATATAAGGGCATCAAGGGACAAGCTCAGAACAGGCTCGCACATTGTTGTAGGTGTTCTCTTCCTGATCTAGGTGTAATGTTCTGTCTGGAACTGTAATGCAAGTCACAGAAAGAGTGGTAATTAAAATTTACTTTTCCCCAATATCCCCTCCACACACTCCCAGTTAACAGATCTATGCTTAACTCATTGGATTAGGCTTCCCATCTGGACACCAGGCAGATCAACCCCCTTCAAGAAAACACAGTAAAAACATGCCTTTGGAAACAACTGTTATTCCTAGTGGGAAAAAAAAGAGTAAATTAAGGGTCACAGATAGTTTGAGCCTTATATTGATGATTGCTGGGTAATAAACAACATTTTGTTCTTACATATAGGACCCTTAAGCACTTTCCAGTGAGTTGGGTAAAGCCTTATTTGTTCAAGGTCACTGAAGTGATGGAATTTGTCATTCTTGACCTGCCATCAGTATAGGTCAAGACATTACAGAAGAGTTTTGTACTTAGCTCTGGGCTTCTCGTAATCCATTATTATTCTGAAATGAAAAAAAAAAAAAAGCCAACAATCTCGTCTGCAGTATTATCTGGAAAAAGTGAGCTCAGTAAGACAAACAAAAATGAAATTCACCTTAAAAATGCTTTTTGGGAAAGGAAAATTTGATTTGAAGTGACAATTCTGATATCATTTTCCTATTTTATTTTGAGTTTTCCTCAGGCTGTGGTGAAATAAATAAAAAAGAAAATTATCTGAGCAGAAGGAATGTAGACAAACTGATAAACGAGCATGAAGTAGAAACTGCAACCCACAAACTAAGCAAAAAATGAAATGAAAAACATTTTACACTTAGTATTTAATAAAGTAACAAAATCTAATAGATTTTTTGTGTCACAGATATTAAAGCAGTTACAAGTAAGTACAAGTAAGTAAGTAAGTACAAGCAGGTAAAGTCATCATTAACTAATTTGAGAGTTAAATTACTGACACACAGAAAATGACCAGCAGTTTCAGAGACAAGGATGAGAGTAGATGACTTTCCAATGTTTTCAATATTTTTCTTCTATCATGCCCAAAATAACCATATCTTTTCAATTTTGTATTATACGAGATTTATATAATACAAACCAAAAGATTTGTCCCGAAAGGACACAAGAAGAGGATTAAGCACAATCTGAAAGCAGTTAATGTCCCCTCCTCTTGATCTATGAATTTGTCATGATGAGCAGAAAGACTGAAATGTATGTTTTTTTGTGTAAGTACAGGTACTCCTTTTCTCTTGAAAGTAAATCTGCTCAATAGCCATCAAGTCAAAATACTGTTAACAATGTTATTTCTTTAAGGGAAAACTATCTTATCTGGTTAAGAATTGAAAGATTTTTGCCACAGTAATCTAAGCAAGCGTTAATCTGATATCTTTTTGCATGTTGAAAATATCCCAAAGTTTTGTTTTGTTTTTTTTTTTTTAAAGAAAAAAAGTAAATTTCTCAATCTATAGATGTATTTGCATAGAATTACGTGGTGTTTGCAATAGTATGTGTACTGCAGAGGGAAGAAATAAGCTCTCTAGGAATCAGAAATTCATAGCTCCATTAGTCAAAATGCTAGAGCCTTATCTTCTGTATGTTTATTATTTTCATACATGGTCAAAATGATTTATTATCCAGTCTTCATATTTTATTATTTTGTCTTACGCATCTTTCACTCAAGTGACTGACCATAAGACCCTGCAGTCATTCTAATAATAAGAGAAGTCTGTTAATATGATTTCCTCCACAGACTATTTAATATTCATCATACCTGGATAACATAAGTGATTTATGTTGTGTAAGTGGAAGAAAGAAGCCTACAGCTCTGTTCAGAACTGAAATTTTGAGATATTTTTAACAGTGCCTTATTATATCTTTATTATGTCCACTGACCCATTTTGACTTCAGATCATCTGCTACAAAATGAGCTTTCAGCCCAACTAAAGAGCAAGAATTCAATATTGCACACATAAATCATAATATCAGCTGGTCATAATGTACTATCTTTATGTAGGTCTGATTTCATGGCAGTAACATAATTAATATATAAATAGGAAAGAGTTTCTATAGCATTGAACAAGCAAAATAAACTCCTACTTTTACTAACTTGAATGGGGCCAGGATTTCATCTCTACCTTTACATTTTCAAGATCAACCTCTTAATGTGTATCTGAAAAGAATTTAGGCCTGATGGATCTCATCTACTAAAATCTTATGTGGAATATGCTCCACTTTTAAAATACCCTTGATGTCCATAACTGCTTTTTTTATGATCATAATTTCATTCTTCACAGATTTTTAAACATTGCAAGAAAAATACTGTTTTTGTAATTTAAATAGCTTTAAAATAGTCATTTTCAATTTATTTAACTATAATTTATCATTACCAAGATCCATTTTTGTAGGATATTTACTAAATTGAGTAACTGTAATTTAAAATGCAAGGGAAATGTTCCAATGTGCCTCATTTGGACTGTTATGCTTGTATGAAAGCCTTCTGAGTATCTTGAAAAGGTACAGGTATTTTAAACTCAGGCTATGAATTCAAATGCCTTTTAAGTCTTGTTGTTGGTGATTTCATTACTACATCTGTTATTTTGAACAAATACAGTGGTGATGTTTATTATTCACAAAGTCATAAAATAAAGAAAAAACAAGGCACCAGGTCCAAGATTTCTACGGCACAATTCCTGCATACAACAAACAGGTAAGGTGTTTGTTCACAGACGTCTGCTTTTGAAAATTAATAGTCTGTAATGATCCTTGCTTAGTACAAAAAAATGCATCTTTTATTTTATATATGAAACTTTTTTCTAGGCTTCTATGATTTGCCTTTGGTGTGAACAATTTTAATAAACTATATTTCAGAATATACTTGTGATTCATAGTTTTAAGCATATGTAGAATACGTCAGAGACGGAATAACTTTTTCTTACAAAACATCTAGAAACCTTTATAAAAGAAAGACAGTAAAAATCTGATATTTGCCTCTTTAAATACTTGCATATTTTATATATGTGCCTATCCTTTCATTGAATGTGTTGATGAAATAAGGATTACTTTTCCATTTTTAGCACAGAGGTAACCAAAATACAAATCCTAAGCTTTACAAAGTATCTTGGAGAAGCTACGTGTATAAATTCAGATTATACCTGTTTGCCAAACTAATCATTTCTAATCAATACCTGTTTGAGAACACAGTTCCCATTTGGACTACTTGTCTACTATAGTGATGCATCATTATCTTGGCAATTTTGCCTCTTGCCTTAAAATGGGCTGATAAGGACAATTGGGAAGACAACAAGTATAGACTGAAACACTAAATGTCAACATCATTTAGGCAACTTAAACTATCATTAGCTGTCTTTAAAATCCCCACACTGAAAAATTAAATAAAGCATAGCAATTATGTAGAGCAGCCAAGAAATGAACTCAGGCCTTACAAATGCCTGTGCAATGTCTAAACCACAAAACCATTCTTGATATTAGTATATGGTACATTATTTGAAAAGCCTATTAAGTTTTCACATGCCTATTATGTCTTCACAAAGACAGATATGGGCAAAGATTCAAATATTATGATTCCTTTGAGTTAGCAACAGTTATAAGGGTATTTTGAGCATCACTGCATATGAACTAAATCAGTGTGCTGAAGAGGCTATGGTTGTATTCCAGTACCTGTGCATTATTTTCAAATATTGCAGATGTATTGGACAAAGCAGTAGAGAGACTGACATAACATGGACACTTTTATCAGACACTAAGGAAGAACAGGGAAAATCCTAGCGGTTCTGAAGCTATACTTCAAGTAGAAAAGTTTCATTTGACATTAGCCAGAAAGGCATGATCTTATCTTTCACAGAATGTTCGCAATGAAAATAAAGATTTTCAAACCATTAAGGAGGATAAAAAAGGTTAGTAACCTTACTTTTTGTTCAGTATCAAGTTTGGTATTTTCACTAGTCTCAACAACACACTTTTGCACAAAAAGGTATCTGAATAACTATTTTACAACTACAAAAATATTCCTTCTGCCAAACTGGGCATTTCCTTTTCACATGCTGACTGAAACAACCTGAGCTGCAAGTCACAGTTGACATTTAGCTAAGATAAAAGATATCTTTTAACTTTCATACACCAACCTCTCTAAGTACTTAATATAGCTCACTCAGTTTATCTACATCAGAAAATTAGCTGAAAACAATGGAAAGTACTATTGCGGTGTAAATCATTCCTCACAAACAGTGATTGGTGATGGCAGCTCCTTTTCATGCTCAAGGGCTTGAACAAAAGTCTAAGTCAATGGAAACATTCTCAGCTTCTCAGGCTATACATGTCCTAATTTGTAAAATGTCATACACACCAGTGGTATCATCTTCTTTTAGGTATCTGATATCTATAAAAAAATTATGAGATAACACATGGCTTTGTGGGCAGTAATAAACTTTTAGCCTCGGGACAGAAGTTGTAGCTTGACATGCGCAAATTGAGAGGATAATAGTGTGGAAAAATCCCAACACATAGATCCAAATATTGTTTTCAGATACCAGCATTTCAATTACTAATATATTCAAGAGCATCTGAATTGTTGTGGTCAAACAGCACCCAGCTACATCTGGGTATAATATAGGCTGAGGGAGAAGAAAAATCTTCAGAATCAAGTCAAGGAATTAAATTATTTCCTCTGTTAGTTTGACCTGTTTTCAAGAAAGTCATAACATTGTCATCACTAATCCTGAATATTTAAGGCAGCAATAACAGCAAGACCTGTATTCTGTCACTTCCCACTTGTCAGGAGATTGTATTCTTAATTTTAGATGTCGTAAGAGAGATCTAAGCCCACCTGGATTAAGTATTCAGTTGGACAGATGCATTTTGTCATTTATGATTTGAAAGTGTACACTTCAAATAAGTAACAATTTCTGTAAAGTCTTATAGCTCACTTCCTTGGTAAGGAAAAGCGATGTTCTTTGGAGTACATCATACTACTGTTCTGCATCCCAGGCTGGCTCCTTTATATTCTAGTGATCACTATGGCAGCTGTGCTTTTTAAAAGCCACACTATTAACATGATAAAAAGTGAAGGACTTAGGAACTAGGCAAGGAGAGTTTATTCATCAAGAATCCTGGACAATGCCAATATTTACTAGGGAAAAAAAAAAAAAAAAAAAAAAGCCAAGGTGATGAACTAAGTTTAAAATCCCTGGGTTTATATTTATGAAATCTACTGCAATAATCAAATATAATAAATAATATATAAATTGTATATATTTATCATAAAATAGAAATTATGAGTTAATTAACTGGTAAGCCAGGAAAAGTCAGAATTCACTGCAGATAAGGAATCTTTATTATACTCAGTACATAAAGTATATGAAGAATATATACCTTTGATGCAATTTAAAATGTATTCGATAACAGCATCCTATTAAAATATATAACCCTGTGGTTAGAAAGCTAAGTTTTACTATCAGTAAAGGAAAGAGTGAGGAAATAAATCTTGCTTTAGAATCCTAAGGGAAAAAGACTGCACTTTTGTAATGAAGACAGTTCACTGAAACTCTAAAAATAAAGTGAATTATATACCATTTTTAATTGTGTTTCCCATTACTTCACGGTGGACTGTTACAGAGTGCATTATTTTGCCCCTAGTGTTCCACTGCCCTACAGATACCCACAGGTATTTTTTCCTAAGTGAAGATAGCTGAATTGAGCTTTTCAGCTGGAAATAGTGAACATATTGTAGATTTACTTTGAAATTTTTGAAGTAGATTTTTGGTTTTGTTTTTAGAGTAGATATTCTTGCTATTTTAGTTGTCTGTCAGAACCATTTTGGAGAGGGCAACTAATTTTATCCAATTTTGACCAAGTAAATATTTTCATTGAGGAGAAAAATTAAAAACTTTTAAATATGATTTTTTTGGTAAATTTTAAAGGATATAAAACTTATTATCGTTTTTTTAGGTCATGAAAGCATCTGTCCTTTACCAGAGTTTGCAACTTTTAATGCATTTAGCAAACATTGAGCAAATTAGGGTACTCCAACATATTGAATGTGAGGTTTTCGGGGAAAAGAAAAATAAAGCCTAACCTTAGGGTCATAGTATTTCCAAGATTACTCTTTACTGCATAGACCAGCACAAACTTTTTCATTGACTCTGCTGAATGAAAAGACTCTCAGTTTGTATATCTCAGTTTAAAGGGCTCTGGGTCAAATCAGTAGCTCCTGTTCAGCAAGCTGAGGTTGTAGAAACAGACGCTTGGATTCACTGATTTCTAAGGATATAAAGTTCATCTGTAAGAAACCATTCAGATCACTGGGGCCTAAGTATGTTTCACTGTAAAGAACTGACTTTTGTTTGGGGATCAAAAAATTTATACCTTTTGATCAGAATCTTCCTTTATTTGGCTAGTGACATCTCAATTGCTTTTTAGTGTAAAAGGATTGCGAACTGATTACATTTATGCTTCAGAAGTTTCAGAACATTGGATGTTAAAAACAGCATATCAATGTGAAAAACCTCTGAAGCCAGTGGCTGAACTAGCAGAAGGTAAAAGGTTAAGAGAACAGTAAAAATAGATGGATAGTCATATGAAGAAAAGCAAATATATAATGTAAATAAGCAAATAATTTCAACTGGCCAATGTAAACCAAATGTAGTCTGTGATACTGGGATAGGCCAGCCAATAAAGAATCCTAAGAGACATTTTGGAAAACATGGTACAAAAAGCAGCGTTTAACTCACAGCAATTTTAGTTATAATTGCTAGTTCTAACTATAGCATCTACTTTCATAAAAGTTAACAAACTATCAAATGCTGGTTTTGGTAGGCCTGCTGGGAATCAGGAGCACTAATACATAATCTTATGAGGAGTGAACACATTCTGTTTTAATTAGCTGCTCTCACTAACCTGATCTTTTCCACTACTGTTTTCAAGTAGCCTGTACCACCAATAACTGATTTATCTTACTCCAAACAGAGCTCAGCTTAGGCCAGTTAACCCAAATTCCCTGCTGTTATTCTTAATGTTATGGTCTAAGCACCTGAAACAGAATGTTTTGAGAGGAAACAGACAATTTAAGAACTCTGAAAAACTTAACTCTATAAATTATTGCAGCTGATTCACAAGAGAAGCTATTAATATTCAAGTAATCTGTTAATATCCTAATAATCAACAAAGACAAGTGGGGGAAAATATATGCGAACATTCAACTGTCAAAAAAGGATAATGAACTCTCAATGACTGAATTTTCTAGTTTTCGAGACAGTAAGACAGAACATTAGGTAAGGTGGTGGCTATTTTATTTATATTTTGTTCAAATAATAGGATGCCTGAGCAGTTAGCGGATCCCTTTATACAAAATGCTGCCTGAAGAGCATTCCATTTGTCATGTCAAATTAGTACAGCAAGGTGCTAAAGATGATGTTTCGTGTGAACTGAATTAGTGGCATCTGATGAACTTTCCTAACTTCCCCGAGCTATTGCAGCTATCCTTGATGTACTAAGACCTGTAAAACAAATTGGAAGTGATGCTTATTTTGTACCTATTGGTAAATTACATGACTTTTCTGCCAAACAAGCCTCACAAGCTGCCATACCAGCTGGAAATACTTCTGTTTAGTGTAACAAGTGCAACTCTGAACAGCTTTTATAGATATGACTAATTCAGTTTAGCTTCATTGTAAATTAATGCACTGGGACAGCCAACAGTATAGCCATTAAATTAATGAAATGGCCGTGGAATTGTCAAAATTCCTCCCTTAGCCTGCATCCAAGAAGACAATTTCAGCTACGTGGGTCTCCAGTCAGAGACACAGTTACACATTACATTCAAACACGCATGATTTTTGAGAGGAGTCAAGCAACACAGTCTGTCATACCCTCCAAACACTACTAAATGCATGCCTATGAAATTTAATTTAGTTAACATGACAAAAGAGATAACACTGCAATTAGACAAAGAATGCACCCTATCAGGCAAAAGCCTGTCCAAACAGATGGGCTTTCCAACACACTTGAAGGCCAACAGATTCTGAATTTGCCTATGATTTTGTCAGTAATCACAATAGTTTATAAGCTTTTCCTTTCGCAGCTTCTGGATCTAACCTGAACATCTCTAGACAAGTAAAAGGTAAGGTCAAAACAGGCCTCCTTCATTAAAGAATAAAGGACTTAGCCCTGATCAGGAGAAGGTTGCTGATAGATTTGGTTTCACTGTGGATTATTTGAATTTCACCTTTAATTAAAAAAAGATAATAATAACAATGATAAAAAAAATAAAGGGAGAAAATTTCTTCAAAGATTCTTCTGTGGGACTTGCTCAGAAAAGATGGGAGCCTTTGAAGTAGGGAAATTTAAGACTAAGGTAGTCTGCTTAATCATCAAAAGATCTTTCTCTGTATTTGAATATTCCTTTTTTGTTCGGTTAAGTATTATTTATGGTAAAGTACTTAAGTGAGGTTTAAATGTGTACAAATAATGCAGTTCCACATGGAGTACTGCTGTTTTAACTTTATGGCTTAACGGCTTCTCCAACTATATAGTCAAAGTAGTAAATTCATTTTTCGGGCTATTTACATATACATGGATGGAAGATTGGATTTGAAATTCTGAATCTTATTCTGTGCTCATACAGAATAAAAAGCACCTACAGAATGTGATACTTAAATAACTTAAGTCTTTTGGTCTTAGTAAGCTTTTCTAATGCTTCTTATTCTGTTCCTCTTGATTAATCAGTCTACTTTCAGCCTTTCTTTCTCTCTTCTCCTCTCCTTCTTCCCACATTCCCTTTTGGAGACCTTTGCTTTTCAGGAAAGAAAGGTCTCCAAACCATTAAAAAGCAGCCCATCCTCTCTAATAAATTACATCATGTAAGACTCAATAGCAAAGTTGGAAGAAAAATTTTATCAATTAAAAATGCTCTCTCAGGAAGTCTCTTTCCCTATTAATCAATCCCATCCTTGCAGTGCGGTCCATGAAAAAAGTATTTTTATTTAATTCACTTAGCTATCTGAAGAATAATCCCTTCTACCTCTGTGTCTTCTCTCAAAATCTTGCTTCTTTCTTTGCCACAGGAAACCCAGGGATCTACCAAGCTTAACTTAGAATTTTTAAAGATGAAAAAAATCCCAAACAAACAAACAAACAAACCTCAACAGTATACCAGATGGAAAATAAGAGGGTAGTGTATTAAAAAACATCATTGATAGCACAGCTCAACCAGTCCACGGTACAAAACATTTTCAATACTAGACTTTTCCTGGTTTCTTGTCTAAACCTCAAAGCTACAGTTTGTTTTGAGCAACTGAATGGTTTTGATCAATCTAATTAATACCATCTTACTCTAGGATTCAATTTAATTCATTATCCCTTAGTAGTATCTCTCACTAACTCCTTGTTAAAAAACAAAACAAAAACTTTAGAAAAGTTTTTGCATTCATGTTTCAGAATAATGAAAAATGTATCTTTGCAGGCCCAGTATCATTCCTAGTCAGAATAAAAACTACTGTTCTTTAAAAGAATCTCATCTCATCAACTCAGTGCAAATGTGCAATGCAGCACAGGTTTTTAGGCAAACAAAAAGCCAGATTTGGCATTTTAACAAAGTGATTCAATTGTATTGAAAATGCTTTTGTACAATAATAATAAGATGTACTGTATATGCTTCAGATTATTTGCCTAAAATGCAGAGGTATCTGGCTTTGACAGAGGAAATTAATGACCTACAAACAATATTAGTGTTCTTTGAAGGAACTGGTAAATACCTGAACAAGAGATACACAGTCTCTCTTGACACATCATATCTCTCTTGACATAGTATACTTGGATTTCCAAATCCTTTAGATAAAATCCTCAGTAAAGGTCCAAAAAGACTTTGCCTTCATTTGCAAGGAGATGATTTTGTCTTAAGACAAAATGAAAGATCCTTCTGTTAAAGTGTTAAAGAAGAAAACAAAGGCAGAAATAAATTATAAGTTTTCACAACAGAGGAGTTCAGTGCTGGAGCCTCAAAAATATATATTCTGGACTTGTGTTGCAGATATACATACATGATCATATATGTATAATCTGAAAAAGCAGTCAAAAAGTAAAGTAACTATGATAAATGATTGACAAAGTCAAAAGTAAAGCTCACTACAAAGAGCTGCAAGAATATCTCATAGTGCAATGTGACTTGGCAATAAAATTGCAGATAATATGCAGTATGAATAAACACAAATTAATGTACAAAGGGGGAAAAACTCTAAAAACATTTACATTAGACAATTGCTCTAAATTACTTGTTATTAATCAAAAATAAAAATTGAAGTCTCTTCAAGAACATAAACTCATTCCTTAGCAGCAGCCCAAGAAGGTTTAGAACATTAGAGTAGCAGGTAAAAGAACAGAGAGTAAAACAAAAGGCATTTTTATCTAATTGTGCAAACTGATCTTGCATCTCTCAAGTAGTTCCAGTCACCCAATCTCAAAAAAAAAAAAAAAAAAAAAAAAAAAAAAAGGTAGAAAAATTAAAAATGTAAAGACCAAAGTGACAAGGAAGTACAGAAAAGCTTATACAAGTTGAGAGACAAGGAGACTGCACAGTCGCACCATAAATGAGTTGGAAAGTACTCTGGCTGTGAAAAATTCTAGTTAAAAGTAATAGTAATAAATGTAATTAATTCTGACATCACCTTCACCATATGGTCACACAAGAAGCACTTGTGCCAGTACAAGTGAAAAGGCAGCATGAGGACAGCAATTGAGTGACCGGCGGGATTACTGGGAATACTCCCTTCAGTGACTATGTCGGCTTAAAACATTTGCAGAAGAGTAGAATAACTATATCATGACTCTTCACTTTAGAAAAAAGGCAACTGTGGAGCAATGTAAAACTAGTAAAAAAAATAAATATTTAATAAGCAAGCTTCTTTATATGATTTTGTCAAAATCATGACTGAAAGGAACAAACTTTGCTCCATCTCATTCTTTAAATTCAAGTGGGTGCCAGTTTACAATTATCAGACAACCTTTTCTGTACAACACATAAGTCATTCTTCAGGCATTATACTTATGGTAATTAATATACTTGTATTAATTAGGTTATTGAACAACTTACCAAATACAGAAAATGTTTGCATATATTGTTTTCTGTCAAAAACTGTCTTAAAGGACGGGAAAATCTTTTTGTTAAATAAAACCTGCCAGGTTTTTCTATAAAACTTACCACTTTCTATAAATACTTGCAAGTCTTGACCCACAGCTTACACTCTTTCACTATTCCTAAACACTTAATTTTATCCCATTCTATTTATTCAATTTTATTTCTTGCATGTTCACAGAGAGTGAAAACAGAAAAGGCAACTGTGAGAAATGAATGAAATAGCAAATTGGAAAGGATAACCTGAAATTTGTAACAGATACAATCCACAATTTTTTTTCCAATATCAAATACTTAAAACTTTTTTTTAAACATTCCTCAAAACTGAGATATCTTACAAATAAAGTTAAATATCTCTCATTCATAAAAAAGTCAGTAGAATACTGAAAGGTGTTAAAGCCTGATCGCATTTGTAATGACTACTCAAAATTTGTTCTTTTTTCTTTCACATATTACAGTGGTTTGTTTAGCTAGACCTGCTATAAGGAGAAAAGGAAAGCAATTGTAGTTTTAGCATCATCACCATCCTAGAATCGGACATAGACGACAGTTCAGTTTCCTGAGATCAATATGTCCCTCAAAACTCAAAATAAACATGCTATTTTATGGCAGAAATGTAAGTTAGAAAGTAATCTATGATGAGCAATGACTATAAAACACTGATTCTCACAGAAGTTGGCAATTAAAGATAATTCTGAATTTAGATCTGAGTCTTGAAAATCTTTTTTCTCTGTAGTTTTCCAGCAACATTTTGTTTCTTAAGGGAAAATAAACTCACAGCCCATACATAGATAGTACATAAACTTCTGGCTCTCAAATATTATAAAATAAAAAACATTCATTCTCTTTCAGTTTTTTCTCTCTCCTACTTTGTTCAAAAATTAGCTTCAATTTAAAAAGTGTTAATAACAGGTCCTTTGGCCTATGAGAAATTATGTAACAAATCAGGGAAACCCATCTGGCAAAAAGGCTTCAGAACTGATGGACAGTTAAATTTGAATCACTCAGGATATCTTAAAAAAAAAAAAATAGGGAGAGAAAGACTATTAAGCATCCCAAAGTGCTACTTTAGCTTTGGTATAATTCAGGCTGGAAACCAACTCGTTCTCAATTCAAACACGGCCTAACACAAAGCCAGGTAGTCAGGCCACCATCTTGATGAAGAAAGGCTCCAGCTGGCTGATCTGGATTGGACGCACTTGGGAACTGCTATTTTCATCTAAACAGAAAAAAGTGAGTCCGTGCATACTGCATGTTTGAGTCATAAGGGTTCCATTAGGTATTAGGGGTATGTTAGTAGAAAGGATTTTTCATAGCAAAGCCAGAGTAGTTTACTACAAACAAATGTTTTTTGTCTTTAGATTTGTCTGGCAGAATTTGTCTTTAAAACTTGCTATGGTTTAGGTGACCCAGAGGCAAGGGCTGGTTCATATAGAAGGCTTGGATGAGCATTCAGAAGATCCAAGAACAGACTGCTATATGCAAAACTATAAAGAATAATTGGTTGACAGCAGAAATAGGATTGTTTATATTTGGGATTTAGAAGACTTTAAAGCTATGATATATATTGGTGGACTGCTGTTCCACCTTCCCACCAAGAGTCTCTGTTAGACCATCCCAATGCATACACATACAGGTGTTGGACATGCCTTAAACTTGTATAAAGAAATCCACCTGAACAGTTATAAATAAAAATCGCAGCCTGCTGCTTTAATTTACTCACTTGAGTGCAGTGTCACCCCTGTATCAGTCACATACACTGCAGATCTTGTTCCCAAGCAAGCTGGGTTGAATAAATTTTAAAAAGAGATAAGCAAAATGTTCTAGGGTTGCTTTTTGTTTCTTATAAATTCCTCAACAGGATATTTCAAGCTTCAGTTTGTGCACATGGAACACAACTAAAACAAAATTGCTTTTTTCTAAGAAAATTTGATGAATTTCAGAGTCAGTTAGGAAAAAAAAAAAGAAAAAAGGAAATGAGTAGGACAATTACTGAGAATTGAGTGATAGAAACATTCTCTTGTCATTTTATGTGAACAATTTTCAGCCTTCTACAATTTATTATAATGAACCATTTTTACACTCCCTTGACCTGACCAGGGAGTTTATTTCACTCTGATGAAAGCATAACTTGTAATAGAACATACAATCATTTTGCACTTTTTATTGGCCTCCCCACCTTTTATTTCATATTTCACGCACCTACCCATGCTGCCTCCTTCCTCCCAACCACCCTTTTTTGATTGAAGCACCCAGATCTTGAAATCTTGCTCAGAAATGAACAGAAGAACATATTCCTTGGCAACGATTCACTCCTCAATAGCGTCTTAGCCTCATTTGTAAGGAAGGCAGATGCCCAGCTATCAATGCTGTCTGCAGCACATAACTTTTTATAAACCACCTATATATACATACATATGTGTGTGTGTATGTATATATATATGTATATACATACACACACATATGTGTGTATGTATGTCATGGGAAGACAGCATTAACTTTTGGTTGAGTATTAGTAAGATGCCCTCATACTTAACAAGTGCTTTGTTTATTTTATACTGCACAGTTTTCTTTTTTTTAATTTTGACATGAATTATGCTAACTTAGAAAAAAGTAAACCCCCTTAGGGACCTTTCCCCCTAAATGCATTGCATATTCCAAAATGTAAATCATAGACTCTCTTATGGTGTAGCAGTTGACAGTCTGCATACTTTAATCAAGCCAGAAAGTTTTAATTATACTGCTAGAGGCATCCCATTAACATTTATTTTCTTTAATAAGGACTCTGTACGAGAGATTCAAAAAAAGGTAGAGCTTGCAGTTCATTGGAAAGAAAGAGGAGGGCACTCCTCTGTTTCTTAAATACAGCTAAATTTGAACACTATCACTATGAAATGAAGATATAATTTGTTTACTTTTACGGCAAGAAAGAGAAAATCATATGTTTGATATTGTTAATTATAATGCATTTGAACACCGTAACTGTTCTAACAATAGCAAGATCTTTAAATAAAATTCTCTTCCCTACCCATTTGCCTTTCTTCTGTCTTCCGGCATTTAATACTGGGAGTGGATAGCACCATGCAGTTGGGAACTGTGCACCTGAACAAATACAGCTGTAAGAACAGCATGTGTCTTGCCCTATTTAAGCTCACCTTGAACAATGACAAGGCAGGGGATTTTAGTCTGGGAAATGGAGCATCAAATATGAGGCCTCCTCTGTTGCCTGCTTTGGAAAAGAAAGGGAACATTATAAAACGATCACACTTTGCAATTTCTGTCGGCCTCTGAAAAAGATTAAAAAAAAAGCAGAAGGGCTCTGATGTATCTACTGCAGAAATTTTCTCCTCTTAGAATGGCAGCATAGCTTCTCATAGAAATTTATTTTAGATTTAAATGTTATTGTAGCTTTGCCATTAAAGCCACAGTTTCAGATATTGTTGAATAACATTTTTTGGTACTTCATGGAACAGAAAAAAAGCGTATGGAATTAAAGATCTATTTATGATAGCCTGTATTTTGGATCTGAATTTATCATTTGCCCTACATTTTTTTTTATAAGAATGAGCTTATTAGCCCCAGTGTTCCTGACTATATTCCAAATCAGATAGTTCTTTTCCCACAAATTCTCTTTAATCTTCATTTGGATAAAATGTATTTCGCTCCCTGGTTTGAAAGCACTATTTATGTAGCATTACTGTTACAGCATTACTGATTTTTTGCTCCATTATAGATGGCAACACTGTGAGAGTAAGAAAAATAATCTGTATGTGATCAGTAACGGTTGAGAGATTACAGCTAGACGAGATATGATATATAGGATTGTTAATCTATATCATAGTAGCAGGGTAATAGACAATTTGGCTGAAATTGCTCTTAAATATCAGATCAGCTTTCTTCACAGACTTCTTGTTTAACTTTGGTCAAATCCATGCAGTATATTTAAAAGGGTACAATCACATAACACAGGAAAGAATCTAAGTCCAGTTTCCAAAAGGGGCTTGAATGTCTAATATGTGAATTATATGGAGTTTAAACTCCCAGATCCAAAGATGCAACTTTGCAAATATGCCCTTAGATTGCATGGACTATACGCAGCATATAAACTAAAAAAGGGATTTAATACTAAAGTTCTCCAGATACATTAAGTTCTGCTTCAGTAAATGACCAGAAACAACTCAGTCCTGGTGGGAATATTTATCATGTGCGTCACTGCAGTCAGCAAGCCTAAGGATTCCTCTGCCTTATTCTGCTATACACCTTGAGCCCATAAGAGTTAGAGCGTACTTGCAGCAAACCCACTTTTTTTTTTTTTTTTTTAATAAAAATTCCTCAAACTACTTTCTTTTTTAAAAATGGTCAGAAAGGCTGATTCTCCTTTCCCCTTGCTTTTTAGTCAAAAATTTACTAGCTGGAGCACTGACCCAGGTTCAGTTCTCTTTCCCTCTTTGATGAAGTTAAAAATTTACCACTTAACAAAATGTCCAGACACATTTTGTTAAGAGACTTTCAAGCTTCACAGAGAAACTGTGGCATTTTGCATATAAGAATTAGAAAATTACTTTTCAAAGTGGAGAGACAAAAAATGGAGTCTTGCTCTCTGTCCTATGAATTAAGGCATGCAATTGGGAAGAGGGATTCCCAGGTTGAACTCCAGAAAAAGTTTAAGTGTAACATAAAATGGAAAAAAAAAGGAAAGAAAAAGGAAGGAAAAGGGACCTTTTCTTAAGTGCCACCCATCTCTCTTTTTTTCTTTTTTCCTCTTACCTGGAACCAATTCTGCAGCTCAAACCAACTCCAGGAACTAGTACAGTGCACAGAGTGTGCAGTGACAGCTTATGTAAAGACACATTTACAGCTGTTCTTATCTAGAACACAGGTGTCCCCTTTTGATATTTTTATGGCTAGACAGCCAGCATAAAGATTTTTTGGAGATCATCGACAGTCATTTCTTAAAGAGATTTGTACATCTTCACTGCCACTAATTATAGTAATCATCTTCCTCCATAACAAGCCAAGAACTTGAGCTGGAGAAACTGATTTCACTTTTATTCCCAACTCTGTGTTGCTACTACATTGTTCAATCTTTTCTCAATTAAAAATTGTCAAAATGTTTCATTGGACTTGAAGCAGAGAAAGCAATACTATTTGCTTCAAGATGTATATTGCTTTCTAGATGCAGACTTAAGTAACACTAGATTTAACTGTGAAACAGAAGAAAACTGCATTTTGAGCTGTTTCTCAGGAGAGTAGGTGACAGTTATGTTGTAATAACAGATTCACAGAGAAACCTCCTTTTGATTAAAAAGTACCTCAAAAAGACTGGTTGTGTCAGCAACAATATATGAAGAAGTTGCCCTCAATATTATCTCAGTTTTGATGAATGAGAAAGAAGGGCTAAACAAGTCAGCTGTGTTAGTAATGTAATTTTGTATACTATCAAAAATTCTATTCACATATTTGAAATTAATGTCCAGTACATTTGTATGGAAGACAAAGAAATGGAACAAGAGGAGTAAGATGATAATGGATATATTTAGTAAAAATAATGAAATAATAATATTTTAAAATCTGTGACATTCAGAAAATTCTCACAGAGACCTCACGATTGAGCTGAAATTTAGCTGTGGCATTGAAAACTATATAATATATAGGAGTATGTCAAAAGCTGGATATTATTCAGCAAAATTAAAATAATAAAAAGAATTCCAAATTCATTTTTCTGCAGTTACTTCATCACCCAATTTACTCTATTTTTGAGAGCAAAAACATTTGTTTCCAATCATTACCTCTGTCCTGTAGGCATCATGCCCTAAAATCTTGCTAGATAAATTCAGTTCTATATATTGCCAGTGATAAATATTTTGTTGTTTAAAAATTATTTATACTTATGCAAACAGGCCATTTTCAAATAGCACGTCTAGTTACAACTTCAAAATGCCAATTCCAGTAAGTAACTGTTACAGAGCAAACTAAGGCAAGGATTTAACTTAATTTTATTAGCTTTCATTTAAGTTAACAATTCTTTTACAAACTGAAGATGAAGGTAATTTTTTGCTTCTGCATAGAATATGACAAATGGCTGAAGTTTCACTAGGCTGCTTGTGCTACCTTTTCTGTTGATTGGGACAGAAATTTAATTTTTGCACTCACAGATTATTAGCTAGACACACACTGTGGGACTGATCTGATTTAACTCCAACGCCTAAACGCTAGATCTATAAATCTGAACTATTCACCTCCGATTCCTTCAATAATTGAAGGACGGGCATCTTTAAATGTCTAAAATTATATCTGATAAATCTCATCTCTCTCTCCCTGACACTTTCTAAATAAAGAATTTACCTTTGAAAAGCAGCCATGTGATTGTCTTAAAATTATTGAAATTTTCCATGTCACCCTTATGCAGTGTCCTGTTTACAGTGCACATTAAGAGAATGAAATGAAAGCAATAATTTGTTACATGGCAGTGCAAGGTCTCCATATCTTTTCTATACTCTTTACTTTCAAAATCAAATGTCAAAATGTTGAACTTACTAGCTTGTAATGGAACTTGCTGTTGTTCTCTATTTCTTCATAGCCTTAGTGTCTTGAGAGATTAGGATAACCTTGAGTTAAATCAAAACAAAAAAAAAAAAGCAGAAGTAATTTATTGCAAGCAGTACAACTGCAGAGGGTATTATGTTGATACGGGAATAGTCCTGGAACATGACAAATGCAAATAAGTCAGGCAGTAATGTACTGCATGTTTAAGAACTACTTATATAATAGGTAAGTGCAGGAGAAATGATCTCTTGGAGATGCACTGTTGCTTATCAAATCTCTCCCCATAAATACACACATATACACTTGAAAAAAAATTAATAAGAACATGAAGAATCAATTCAAATAAACTATTTTACCTATTTTAACCAGTGTACATTTATGAGATGAAGTTTAAGTAAGATAGTCAACTCAAAATATATTTCAAAACCAATAATTATAGCCATAGTAAAAATAAGACCATATACTTCACTATTTACAAGATAATTCTCCTAGTTAGTGGAATGTTAGTTATGAGAGCGATACGAGTAAAGGTAAACAGCTTCAAAAACATTCAGAAAATAATCCTCCAGAAATTTTATGAAGTTATAGAATTAAAAAGTGAGCAGATGAAGAAACAATAGACAAACATTTTGTAGGGAATTCTTCTTTTCCTCTCTCATTTTCCCCTGAAGGCAATTTCAATCCTTCAAGATTGTAGCATGACATTTATAGATGCTGATGTAGCTAATGCACAAATGAGGTTCTAGTTTATCCAAAAGGAAGTTAAGCAAGCAGGAATTAACCTAGCATAATGAAATCAATATTAATTTATCATCCCTCTAATTACTTATTAGTAATTAGATATTAGTACCTATAGTGAAGTTTTCTAGTGACAAAGCATTAGAAAAAAAACTTTGTTGCCAATAATTAGTACAAAGCACTAATATTCAGAATTTTTCAATGCATAAGATATTAAGTCAAAAATTTGTCATCTATCTTGACAACTCCCTAATATCTTTTATTATATAAATCTTTCTCTTTACAACGTGGTTATTGATTTCTAGATACAAGAACATAGAACCTTTTTTTTCTTTCCTTAAAACAAAAAGAGCTTTTACCCACATTATGAGGGTTTTTGGCTTGAATCCATTCACTGACTTGGAAGAAGTGAGAATCTGGAAGCCTTCTGACTTTTACACTGATGGCTAACGAGAAAAATGTTCACTGGAAACCTCAAGAACTTTAAAGCTCATTACATCTCATTCATGCATGAATGAGGTTTGCTGTTGTTTGGCTTTTAGCTATACCTGCTTGTTCTCCTAGATTGTTGGACGTACTTTTTTTTTGGCGGATGGGGGAAAGGATTTCTTTTGAAGCTTGAGCTTTGTTTTGGGTTTGGGGTGGGAGATGGGCAAAGAGGGAAGAAGCCCTGGCAATTACTGCTGAAGACGCAAAATTCTGTAACTTTGCTATTTAAGTCATTTTATTGCTGAGGTGAAAGTGCTGGTACTCTTTTTAAATGATTTTTGGACTGGTGGGCCACCCCTTAGCAATTTTCTTCATTCAGGACGAACAAATTTCCATACTCTAATCTCTGTGTGAGAAAGCTTATGTTGAACAAATTGTGGCTACTGGTATTTGTATTCTCTGCACAGACAGATCACCCACACTATCTCGTTACTGAAAATTGCTTTTGAATGCCTTTAGTATGAAAGGTGCTATTACAGTATCAAATCTTACTCTAGTCTACATTCCAAATTCTTGATTAAAACAGCATTTTGGGCTAACAGGTTCCCTATTAACATCTCACCTATATACTCTACCCTGAATAATTCCAAATAATTTGTTACAGCTAAGGAAGGTTAGTGCTGCTTAGAATAATCATTTGCTGTTGCTGCTTCGAATGAGATGTTTATTGCAACACTGGATTCATTACTATAAAATATTACTTTTGAGCAACTTCTAAACGTCTGTGGTGAATAGAAGCTGTATGACTGGGGCTAACATTGTACACTGATACCAGAAGTGTATGTTCTTTGAACACAGAAGTGAACAGTGGATTGAGAAATATTCTTTTTTCATGCTTATCAGGTTGAAATAAAGTTTTATTTATACCATTGCCATTAAAAGATACATGCAGAGGATGTCTCTGTGGTAAGTTATATATATTGTTACAGTTACAGAAGTATGATAGGACACATTGCTTTACTGGTAGAAATTTGGATGTCAGGATCCCTTAGTTTTACTTTTGGATATGTCACTAAATCCTGAAATATTCGCTGCAAAACACTGAGATGTTCAGAAAAAGGAGCTACTGTAAATCCCAATTATTAATTATAGTTAGAACACAGTTACAGTGGGGGAGCATTTTGCCTCGGATGGTGGTAGGCCTTACAGACCATTTGCTGCTTCCCAGCAATGCCCTTATAAGACAGATTTGCAACAAGTGCTTTTTTTTCCAGTTTAAGCCAGAAAACAGTTTTCAAGAATAATTTATCTACAATTTGACAGTTATGGGCAGCTAGAATCTAATCAGATGCACACCTTAAAGTAGGTACCTCACCTTGTCTCTAGAGATGCACGCACAAATGCTTGCTGTAAGAAGATTCCTCGGCTACATTTACAATCAGATCTTCCCCCTACAGAGAAAGGCCCATTTTTTGGCATACAGAAGCATAAAAGCACTGAATATTTCAGAAGCAGACTGAAACAAATGCAGCTTCAGAAGTGAGCCAAGAAATCAGGTCACACTTAGTTACCATCTGCGTGTACCAAGCCTTTAAGTGACTTAAATATGCACGTAAACTGCTTTATCAAAGTGCTTTCCTTACACACACAAAAGATTTCTTCTACTATTAACACAGTCGATTTCCTAACCAAATGAAAGCTGATGTTAAAAATAAAATACATCAATTTTAAGGAGATTCCTTTCATTCTTAAGTAACAGGCCACAGATTCCCAAAGGAAAGAACTACCAAAGCTGCAGTCAGGGTTGGCTGATATCCAGGGCCACTTTAATAGTGGGAAGACTTAGGCTTTCCATCTGCACAGGTGTAACACCTCGGGGGAGATCTAGGGAGAGGAAACAAAACACTAGACATATATCTACCATTGCAAAGTAGCTTCACTGAATAATTTTAGAGAACAGTACAGATAGTAGGAATGTATCAGGGCATTTTCCTCTACATCTGACAAAGGTAATGCTGAAGAGTGAAAGTCTGCAAAAATTATTGCAGTTCATAATATTTCAAAATCAATCCTTATATATCTTAGCTGATATTTACATTTCCAGAAGACTTTTGGAATTAATTACTTGTTGTAAACATTTCACAACCTCTGGAGAACTGTGAAGATTGGTTTTCCTGGCGTAGCTACGACAAGTAGCTCAGTTTAGTTCAGAATTAACTGAGTAGTTAGCAGAAAATTGGGATAAATACATTTAAAGAGAGATTTTTCATTTAATAATAGTTATCCATGAACACCATATACCTCAGTCAAGTTCAGCAATAAAATCAATTAGATAGAGTCAGAAGTGGAATTTTGATCAAAAAAAGTGCAAACTAACTATTCTGTCATTTATGTTCCCTCCATGATAAATAAAAAGTCTGAAATTGCATTTTTCTCCAGTGATCTCCAAATAACTCTAGGATATAATCTTTCTTTGATAAAAGTACAGAGCAAAATATTTTCAATACTGAGTAAAGTAAGAAAAAAATATGCTTACAAAATTTTTGACAACTCAGCCTCAGTTCTGATGACCTTGCTTTAAGTACCTCAGAAATATTTTGAAATGGAGTACATAACTGATGAGGAAGGACAAATAAGATGAGCATTTTTGAGGTTCAAAGTTGAAAAATGCCTATCTTTCAGTAACAGATGAAACTTTGAAATTTGCTTGGTTTTAGATTATGTTACCAATTTAAAATTGCCACACTAATCACTACAGCTGTCACTAACTCAAGAGGTTCAAAAACTAGATATCTGTTAGGTAAATTCAGTGATATCCCTATATGCCATTTTTATAAGAACAATTTAGTTAATCTTTATAGTTATAGCGCAGGTTCTATATGTACAAGCATATATATGTATAGTAAATATTTTGTTTACTTCTTCAGCAATATAAATTACTGGAAATTAAGTAAAAGACAATATGCTTGATACACACACTTATGAATTGTTGCATATGATTGACTTAGTAGCCTGTTAGTTTGTACTGGAGCTTAATGGAAAGTCTAAAAGTGGAAAGTCATAAAACACTGCAAAAATGGAAGCACTAAATGTAATTCCTTTATAAAATACCATTTTGAAACCTCAGATGAGAAAGATATGTTCACAGTGGGACAGAAAGAACTCATTAATTCTGCAAATAACTGTGTGAATTAGCTGCAATGCTCTGCCACAAATTTCCTATTTAGCCATAGGAATATCCCTATGGAAGTGGACCCTCAGCACTAAACCTATGGCTTATGAAATCATGTAGCCATGGAACTTACCTGCTAGAGCGTGCTCAGGAACATGCCTGGAATAGACCTTATATTTTACGATATGCTCAAGAAGTTTCCTCTGCCTGGCCTAGCAGCCACTGCCATTCTTTTGTGATGCCGTCTTACTTTTGATATCAGACAAGAGTGCAATTCCCTTGTACGGATAGGAAGCTTAGCATTACATACTACAAGAGTAAATGGGATGTGTAAGTAGCTTACACTCAAGCTAAGTTCAGGCTGACTGTGAAACAATATGAGTGTAAGGAATTGTAAAAATACTTCAGTTAGATCTTTATCAGGGTAAAGACTTAGTTGTGATCACTGCTTCAAAAACAGATCATACTCATTTTCTTCACTTACTGAGCGATCTCCAATCTCATAGAACCTCAGAAACATTTTAAGCTTATCTCAGTGTGTTTCATCCTAATCTGTATTACAATCTTGTATCCACAGATAAAATGAGGGCACTGGGATCAAAATTATTATGGACTATCTAAATCGATCTGGTTTGAGTGAACTGTGAAAAGCGAACAGTTGATTAGATTGTGCAAAAGGGAGCTGGGCAGGGAATTGTATTGCTGCAGACTTTTGAGATTTCAGAACGTTCACACTGTGTGTTGCAACAAACTAAAACACTTCCAAAGCTTTTCATGATGAGGAACAGAGGGCAGAGGTAGGATGTACAGGAATGTGCATGTACATCAGCACCTGATATATCAGATATTCACTTACACTGGAGAGTACCTATGTTTAGATTTTCAGTCTGCTGGGTTGAGATTGGTAATTCTGAGAAGTCTTCCTTCCATAGACACTGCTAAGGCTGTAGTAGGGAAATCTTTTGTTTGCCTCAGAATCAGACTCTTATGTAATCAGAAATTACTTTCTAGAAGGGAAAAAGGTTCTTTGTAAAAAATGGTGTGTGCTTCCCTCTGGAAAGTTTCAGTTTTGATGAACTGACGTTTTGTAACAGAAAAAAGAATATCATCAGAAAATTCCAAGTCAGTTCAAGGAGAAAATCTTTTTTCATTCTTTTGTTGCGAAAGTAGGTGTTGCCATTATAATTATTTGTTTCACAAGAGAAAACTCTTCTAGAAACTAGTATTGCATTTGCATTTCTACTAATTATTCTGATTGCAAGATATCTTGAAGACACTGTGCCTAAATTACAGCATTTTTTTCCTACTTCTACATATTTTGAAGACATAAGATTTTCTCCGTACAGGTATCTATGGAACTTTTAATATGTAATATTCGAATATTTCATTAGTATGTGAAATGCATTGATTCTCAATTCAAAATTCAGCATTTGTTCATTTCTCTGATTCAGCATTCAAAAGTTATTTTGCTTTTTCCTCATGCATTATTTAAAGGCTTATCCCTCCCCCCCAAAAAAAATTTCTGCAGCAATTACATTTAAGTATATATAAAATAAATTCCACGTTTCCACAGATGTAAGCTACATTTAAATATTTGCCTTCTGACTGTCAATTGAAAATTCACAGTTCTCAGAATCAAACAAAAGCAATTCAGGTGGAAGGCATGCTGTGCCATATTACTTATCTTACAGCCCAAAGCAAGCTGGAATAGCAAGTGTAAACACCTGCACAACTGAACACAAATTATAAACATCTCTTATAACTTGTTTTGCTAATCTTGCTAGAATCAATTACATCAAAAATATTAACTGCAACTTAAGTGAGAGCAGCTGTCGTGGTTTCAGTGTGATACTAACACAGCTATCTACTCCACCCCTCTGCTATAGATAATATACTCTCCCTCCGAAGTGAGGGGACAGAACAGGTCCCCAATTCTCAGCCTTTGGACTTAAAGCCACGTTTATCTACAACTTAAATTAAGAGTACAGAAATGGTTGAAGCATTGTTTTATTTTCCTAACTTGGTTAGGAGACCAGTCATTTCTGACATAATGGCAGCAACAATGCACGATTTTTCTTTTTTGGGGGGAATTGGGGGGAGGTTAGGTCTGTAACCATGAAAGATGAAATCTTCAAAAGAGAAGTTTTAATAGAAGCTTAATAGAAGATAGATTTTAAAAAAAAAATCTAGGGTTTTTTTAATCCCTTCATAGGATTTTGAGAAGGCCAAGCATACAAATCTTCTATATTGTATTTCTCAAAGCAATTCTGTTTACATCAGCCTGCAGGCTCTGAGCAGGAAACAAAAGCCTAACAGTCATCATGGCAGCTCTCTGGAAGCTTAAGTGTGGCAAAAGACCAGACAATGGGGGGTTTCCCTGCTCAGAAGAACGCAGGACACATCACAGTCAATAAGAAAAACCCAAGAAGGTAATGGAAAAAAGGAAAAAAATGAAATAGGGTTAAGATAGCTCTGTGCTTTAAGTGAAGAAATGTAAGGAGAACACGATCACATAATCTTACTGTTCAGGTAAGAGTATTGTCTCTGTTGGGCTCTTGCTTGGTGTTTATTTTAGTACTTTAAATCTTAGGTCTCCTATGTCAGTCACTAAAAAGCTATTTTTAGAGAATAAATTGAGGGCTCTGCTCAAATCTGAATCTGTTCACTTTCCCCATTCTGAATTCTTCTAAACTTAAATCTTAATTTTCCTTATGTTTTTTCTTCTCCCATTGAAATACAGCAGGTTTTGAACTATTCAAGAAGTAGTCATTTCCCAGCTTCCAGAGGCATGCCCTCTGAAGGCCTAAGCCCTTGTTGCTATGACAAAAGAAATCAAGAGTTAGCAACTAGGTTTCTTTCCTTGAGTCTCTAAAGGCTCATTTATTTTTCAGAGAAAATTTAGGTGAGACTTGCATACAAATAACACCTACTGTTTGCTCCCTTTGAGTTGAACTCTAGTTAACTCTGCTTATAGTAGATGCTTCCTGAATTACTACTGTGTGAATAATCTAGCAGAGCAGATACTTCTAAAGCCTTTTTCCTCCCTTCATATTTTGTTACTTTTCTAAGAGCTGTCTCTTCATTTGAGATGCAGTGCTGAACTACAGGGAGTTACAGCCCTGTACTGACTGGGAGAGCCAGTGCAGAAGGATTGTGCTAACAGTGTCCCGTAACGTACAAGTGTTTACTTGGTTGGCTTACAATGATGGAGAAACGTCCTGAAAACTACTAATCGCTTTCCTAAGTAAAGCCAAGCCTGCAGAAGCAACCCATTGTTATAAATAAAATTTCCCCAAGCCCAAAATCAATGCAATTTGCTTTTTAAAAATTGGTATTTGTACAATTTTCTTTAGAATGAATTCAGTATAAAGGACAATAGTGGTCCATGGGATAAGAGAAGGAGAGATCTGCACTTTTACGCTGGCAAAGTAAATTGAAACTCCGTGGTGTCATGATTTATTACTTCTTGAGAAAAATAAAACAACAGTGATGATGATTTTTAAGTTTACCAAAATGGTAAGCTTAAAACAGCTCTAAATGGTTATTAAGAAAATTATTTCCACCAATTGAAATATCCATTAAACTTTCTACATTTATTATTATTTTATGATGTAAGCACAACTTACAATTTTCAAAATATTTTCTCATGTTGATATGTGAAGATTGCTGTATTGTTTTGCTAGGCCTTTCTCTGAAACCATTCAAATAGTTGCAAACTTTCTGTCCACTTCAAGACTTGATTTTATTTGGTTGATTTTCAGGAATTTTCTCCTTTATTGGAAGTTTTGTCTCCAATATTCTAATAAATCTTAGAAGGAAATAGGACTCCTGTGATTAAATCTACTGGTAAGAGAACAATATATTGTAAATCAGCAGCAATAATTGTTCATTACAGTTAAAGGACAGGAGTTAAATGATCGCTAAATGACAATACATTTAATAAGCATGAAAAGTAATCTCATTAAGAAGTATAAACTTAGCAAAAAAGGAGTACCGCTATATATGTCAAAAATTTCACATGGTTTTAATGTTAAAATATGTGAGTAACTATGAAATTGGACTTTCATGCTAAATCATACATAAACTTTAAGGCATGTGCTGTCATACTGTGATATGTATTAATGTAATTCATAGTAATTCATAATGTCAAATACAAACTTAATATCATTAATCATATAGGTCTCTTTCTCAGTTAAGTCTTATACTAGTATTTGAACACAATCCTTGTGCCTTAAAACACTTTAAACGAAACCAACTCCAAACCATTATCAGTTCATCTGGCTTTCTCATTATTTGTAAGCTAGTCCTCAGTGGATGTAAATTGGTGCAATCTGACTGCAGTATATGAGATCATACATTTTTCCTTCAGGAACTCTGTGCGCTATGCCTTTTTAGTATTAATATCACATAGCTTTTGAATTCTTGCTTGGTGATAATCATCTAGAATTCCAGAGCTAAGTCAGAGAAGGCTGCTGGGGAGAAAGCAAACAAGTGCAAACCAACGGCAAAGAAGAAGCCTTGACTTGAAAAATAGACCTTTTACTACATGCATGTAGAATTACTACTTCTGGCATGGCCAGCTTGGCTGCCATAGTTTTTCCTTTGTAAAGCTAAGATATTCTGGCACAGTAGAAATTGAATATGGGATAATCAGGCAATGATGTGACTGCCATCCAAACAGGCTGACTGACAGAGGATTTCAGAGGGACAGGGAGCAAAAAGCCTTCCAAAGAGAAAGCAGGAGGAGGCGGCAGCAGGTTCCCAGGGCCAAAGGAAGTCTAATTAATGCCCAACAGTGCACTCAACTAGCATGTTTGCCTATTTTAGTCCTTTCACATCTTCTTCCTTTCTGTAAAGCAAAAAACAAGAACAAAAACCTCTCCGTCCCTTCCCTCCTCCCCCCCAAACCTGTGTTAGTTTTGGACAGGTTTTGAATCTTTCCAATCAGGTATAATCATAGCTTGCTAAAAATAGCTAAACTGAGTTGGGCATGTCATGTTTAACATAACTTGGATAGAGAACAAGTTCCGTACCGCATTTAAGCACAAGCCAGCCCATCTTAAGAAAATAAATTATGTTTACGTATTGTCTATCATGATAATTGCTCTTCTTTGCAACATGATTTAATTCTTGGTGTAATGAAACACCCTAGTTTAAAGCAAACATGTCAATTCCATATACAGTCATAAACAGGATAGTTGTTAATACAACTAATAAACAAACTGATAAATAATCTAATAAAAAATTATTGCCTTATTCTCCCTCTCTCTAAATCCATCTTTTCCCTTCAAATTTAAATAATGTGTCATTTCTCTCTATAAAACATTCTAACTTCTTGCCGTTCACTTGAGTCATTTTTTCCCTTATTGTCTCATCAAGTGAGACCTTCGGTCTCTACAGACCTTCTTGAGTTTGCCAGTTGAACAATTATAACTACCAAAAGCTCCTTCTGTTTAGTTTTGGTAGCAGTGACAATATCATGAGAAAATCAAAGATAATTCAGACAATTCTTTTCAAAAAAACTATTCTTCCTATTTTTTTTTTTTTTTTTTTTTTTTGATTATTTTGGACAAAAGGTGAAATAGTGGCTGGGACACTGTCTTCCCATCTAACATATCACTTCAACTCTCTATTTTAGCTTTCCATGTCAAGTTTAAATGTTACTATGCTATTCATGTAGATTCAACTGAATTCAATTTCATTTAATTCAGTTTTATCTTATGTGTCTCATACAAAGTGTCAAAATGCTTTACAGTTGAAGATTAGAAATGAGAATGGAGTGCAGGAGTAATATGGGTACAGTTACCCTCATATAAACAGAAAGACAGATGATTTTTGAAGATTGACTGGAGTCCGAAGAATGGAGGTAGTAACTGGGCATAGAAGAAAACAAAGAAAAGACTTTGAGGAAGGGTTTGAGGAAAACTTTCCAAAATTATACGTATGATTGCATGCTCTAACCTATGCTTTCTTGACTTGGAAGCACCTCTCAGCTATACCAATAGTTCATAATTTACCCTTCATATCACTACTGAAAATGCAGTAACACAAAACACTGGGTAATAACATTGCACTGATATGGCCATGCACACACATGTTCAGTCTAATGCATGTTTTTAGGATTTTTTTTTTTTAATATATAAAAAAAAGTTTAGAAGATAATTTAGGAGGATCAAGGCTGAATGTTTCCCTTCTGCATTTCCCTTCTACTTTTTGTAGAACTTAAACAATTCACTATCCTATTGCTCTCCTACTAATTCTATTCTTGGACATTTTTTTCCTTCCTGCATTTCCCCCTAAACAAAAGAAAGAAAAAACAAAGACAATTCAACAGATGTCAAAGCAAAATTATCCCTTTTTTAGCATCCAGAGGTAGATACTAAAAATAACATAAGAGAATAAAAAGATCCATTGCAAAAAGTCCATGGAAATAAGGAAACAAACTTGATTTGGAATTGATAGAACCATAAATAGAAAAAAAAATAAAGAAAGAAGAAGATGAGATGGGATTCTGAGGCTGTATTTCCAGTATTTCAGGGTCAAAGATTAGTCTCAATATTCTGAGAAAGATTGAAAATCAGAGAGGAGGGATTTGTAATTTATGTAATAGAAACTGCATTCAGTAAATAAGGTCTTACAGAGGATGTGAATGTGCAAAGCTAGATAACAGTCTCTATGACTTAAATCATTCTCTGTGTGCAATTCAGATTTGAAAAATTATTTCTGATTCCTGTTAGAGATCATTAAAAGTTTCAAGTGGTTTGTTTGTAGTATTAAAAAATCCTTACTACATCCTTTCTTACAGTTCAGTATCCAAGAATAAGCCAAAGCTGAGTAACAACCCCAGGATTTGGCCATTTTTTTCAGAAAATAATTGTTTAGAAAGACAATTCTGAATCAAATTCCCAGCTCTATCCTGCTCTAAGACTTCATTGACATTAAAGTCTAAATATTAACTCGAATTTTACTGCTGGACTTATTTGTAATTGTTTCTAAATCCTGGATATAGTTTCAGATCTTAGTTGAAATCCTGAACAGATTTCTTCTTTGTTTCACCTTAAAAATAGGAAAAATACAAGAGCCAGCAAGAAAAGGACACAGGATCATAGGAAATGAACATGCTAAGGACACTGTTGTCATCCTTTTCTATACCCTAGTTTGACCGAACTTCAATATTGGCCCCTCCCTGATCTTCATAAAGTAGCTTTGAAATACAAGTTTGTATTACAGAGAAATAAACCTCAAATCTCAACAAATTAAAATTTTATTCTCTTGCACTCAGTACTTAAGACCTCAAACCAAATTATTTGATTTTACTGAGAGGGAAGGGTGTTAGCTGTACAAGATGAAAGAAATGAAAATCTATGAAGAAAGTGTTAAACGTTTGAAGAATTATAGCAAACAATTATTCCTGGGTTTAGTTATCCCCTGCTGTATGTATTCTTATTGCTTAATTTAAAGAAATGCATCCTAATTAAACATATTTCCAGTAACTGTACCAGTTTTCACATTTTAAATATTAATAATGAATATTGTAACCAGCAATGCTTGTTCTGGAAGATCCTATACGTTCATTATAGTGAGAGACATTAAATGAGATGTAGGCAAATGCTCTAGGAAATATTTTAAATGGAAAACAATGTTAACTAATTTGTTCATCAATGCTTAAATACTCTATAAAGTAGATGGAAGATAACTTGGTGGAAATACCAGTGTAAAAAGACTAAGTTTGAAGTTAAGTTCATCATTTAAACTTCAGAAGTATAATTTTTCTAAGAAGAAATTATGCACTAAAGCAGTTGTTGTTCCCAGAAGGTATCTGTATTATTTCTTGAATCGTTAATATAAAAAATGCTTTCATAAGTTATTGCTGGAACTATTCTTAAACAATTGTCATTTGAGGTGGATTAATTTGTCACAAAGAAAATGTGGAATTAACAAGCTAAATACCATTTAAAGAACATGAGTTAGCATAACTAAATGCAGAGTCATCCCACATATACATAGAATGGTATTTTTACATTATATACATTCCATTTTCTGTATAAGAGAATCAAGAGGAGATCAGAAAGTGAGAAGAGAGGAAGTGATAGTATCTGTGACTCAAACTAGATTTAGATTTAGAAATGGTAGTATTTTAAAATTAAATTGTAGTTTTCTATAGAAGAACAGTTAAGCCAAAATGCCTAATGGAACAAATGTATAGCTAGGAAAGAGCATCAAAATCCCTCTTGAACAGCAAACCACCTCTAACTATTAGAAGAACGAATGACATGATTTTGCTTAAAGTAACTTATAAATGAACATGACGATGAGCTTTTTCCTCTAATATGCAGCTTAAAACAAAATATCTTCAATACCAATGTCCTCTAACTTTACAGCAAGTGTGATCAAGCAAGCTATGAAAAACATATAAAGGATTTTCCTTTATCTCCCTTCCTGTTTTCAGAGACCATTAAAAGATTATTTTCCTTTTTCAAGACCCCTAAAGAATCTCTAAAATCTTTCTTTCTTCTCAACAACTCCTAAAACTCCCTCTCTCTTACAGTTTGTATATATAGATTCCTCTCCAGGCCCTACACGTACATCTACTTCTCACCCTTAATATTCCATCATTATCAAGTGCTATTCAGTATTCTATTTCCCCCAGAAGCAAACTCAGCAAAAGTATGATTGTAGTAAATTGTATGTCACAAGTTGGGGCAGGATAGCTCATCTTTTCATGTAGAAAAGGAAAAAACACAAAGGTAAAAATAAATCTGTTCCTGCTATAGCATATAGCAATCTGTATAGCTAACTGCTCTCTTAGTATAGATTTTAAATATGGATAATTATATTTTTAAAAAAAATCTACAGTCTCACCTGATATAAATCAAGTTAGCCTGGTTTCAGTGTGAAAAATTCTATTTACAGCAGTTGGCCCACTCTACTTCAAGAAGCTTTGAATTACCAGAAGGTTCATAAGTTACAGCTGTAAACACTCAGGCTGTTTTCTTACCTCATCTGATAGAGAGATGATGAAGTGGAGGCTTTAGTAATAGACTGTACTGAAACCTTATCCCAGTAGAAACAGCAACTTCATATTTTCTATAAGAAAACATACATTTATTAGCGTATTAAAAAAAAAAAAGCTTCTTAGCATTTTGTTTTCCTTGTTGCAGTGAGAAATTTTGCTTTTAAGTACTGAAATCTCTGAATGTGTTCATAAGATTTTTTTTTCCAAATGAATTGAAAGAATGAAAATGTCATAAATTAGGTATGAATGATTATAGCTTTATTATTCCATCTTAACTTCAACAAGCAAGGGCTTTAAGTATAGAGACATTATCAGCAGTCTTCTTTCAGCACCTCATCATTTAAAAACAAAATGGACTTAATGGGCTAGACAAAAGATGGTGCTTCTGATTAGGGAGGAAGGGGTCATTCAAAAGCGTGCTTCTGAAATAATGGCATTCAGTAAGCAATATTACTGTTTAAATCCAGTATGAAATAAAAGAAGCAGATGGATGTAATAATTCAGGTCAATATGCATATAGAAGCTTTATGGCATTTTGGCAAATGTGCAGTTTGGTACAGTTTCAACTATTTTGGCAGCCTGTGTAGATTGAGCAATCATAAAAACAAGGCCCATCTCCAGTAATGAACCATGTCTATAGCTACAGAAACGTCCATCAGTAACCAGCTACACCTCCAAATATGAAGGAAAAAATTGAAACATATCTAAGGCATTTGTTGAAAAGCAAAACTAGACTTATTACATTACTACTGAAAAAAATATTGTGAAATACTGGAAAATGGTTACAGTACAAATATATAGAAAATATAAAATATTATAAAATTATATTCCTGCTGACTTGTTCCATGTCAAAAAATAACTGGACTAGAAAACATTTCAGCAAATAACATCTAATGTTGCACGATTCCACCTCGGCCTGTTCGGCTGGCTGAAGAAGGCTCCCATAGGAAGGGAATATCTCTGACGACTTTGTTTTGCCATAATGCAAAATCTACAAAACATGTACCAGATGTTGAGCCATAGGTAGAGGAAAATTACAAATGCATTCTTCATTTCAATTTCAAAAGGTGTCCGGTTCAACCAATTAAAACTTTTTCAGGCTGTTTATGGAGCTCTTATAACTGGATTACAATCCTTAGGCAAGTCCTTCAGCCTAGTTATTGTTTTCACTGATCAAATTCTTGAGGAGTTCGCATATATATCTGCAGATAGCTGCTGTCTTCCAGAGGTGCCCCTCATGGGCAAATTTGACTCCACAAGGAGATGCTGGAATTTATCAACTTTAAATTTCCTTCAAAGGACAAGTTTTAACATTACCGCGCAATTCTTTTTGCCTCTTCTCAACTTTAAACATAACATATTCCTTCAGAATGACTAGGCAATCATCTTCTGAGTAAAATACAACTTTAGATGTTTCTTTAGGACTGATAGGAAATCTCAGTATGTTGTTCCACAACACTTAAGACTGATCTAAATCAGTGCTGCCATAATTCTGTCTTGCTCCGGCTGTGCATTCCTGCTCCTTCCCTGATGCCAGCAGTCATCATTGGTGAATTATGAGGTGGAGAAATTCAGGAGCTAAGTTGGCAGAAAATATTTACTTTTGAGAGGGAGGTAGGTTATTTCTCTGTGATTTTAACTCCTTCAGCGGACGCAATGCACAACCAGCACAAAGGAATAGGCTACTTGCCCAGAGACAAGGGTGTAAAGCGGAACTGCAGCAGCACTAACTTGCAGTTTTCTAAGACTGCATCCTTAAGTGCTTGGCTCTTTATAAGCTGAAAAACATAGGTACATAATCAGCTGGAAAAACAGGTACATTTCACAGAAACATTTTTAAGGAAAACAGTGTATGTACTTCTTTATGACCTTTTATGATCTTTAAAGATTTCCTACTGCTGCTTATGCCTGGACCACCTGTTCCCATAATGCTCTCAGATCAGCAAGTTTTGGCAACACCACTACATTAGATAGTTTGTAAAAATACTATCAACTTTGGGTATTTGGAGTAAGCAGTCTAAATCCTGTGACATGATTGATATACATTTGCGTTATTAGATGGATATAGGTGACTATATAAGGAGGTTCCTCCAAAGTGTCTCCTTTCTAACAGCTTTCAAATGAAAAAATGAATGGATGTAACTGGCAAAGAAAGAAGGAAAAACACTGAATAAATCTGACTGTATGTTAAGCTGGTGGACATGAAGGACAAGGACCTTTGAAGAAAAGCCTAACTATATTTGTAACCTGAATGTTTGCAGGGGATGTAGATCATAATTTGTGGAGTTAAAGAAGTAAGAGGCAAGTTGTCTGTTGATGGATAAGAATGGGAAGAGCAGATTATAAGTCATCTCTCTGACAAAGAAACAAATGAGTAATGTATAAAAGAACAAGGAGAAAGGAGAAGGTAAAGTGATAGATGGCTAGTAGATTGAATAGGCAGGTTAGTTAGATACATAATTCTGTGTCAGTTTTAAAAATTCCGAATTATAAATCTTAAATATAGTCTATGACAAAAAATTGTTATCCGTAGCTATAGAGTCACACTTGGAGGAAAATATTCTCAAAGACAACTACATGCCTTTTATATTTAACTTCTTCATCCTCAAAAAAAGAAAAAAAAAGTATCGTAAGACACTTTTCTAGCTACAAAGCTGGAGTTGTCTTTTTTTGTTGTTGTTGTTGTTGTTGTTGTTTGTTTTGTTTTTAGAAACTTTCTCTTTGCTCATAGGCTCTGCAGATAGCTCACATCTCAAGCAAGGAAAGAATCCTGCCATCCCAGGAGGCAAGGAAAAAGAGGAGCTCCTTTTCTTTCTGAAAGGAGGAGTTTTTCATTCACTCTAGTCATAGGAGCAGGCTCCGACTTCTACCACAGCAATATTCAATTGAATCTTTCATGTAGAAATGGTAGAAACTGTTCTTTTCTGTTCCTTACCAGGAACAAAGATTAGAGTAAGCTGGTCTTCAGAGAGCCAGATTTGTTGTGTTACTGATATTTCTTGATGAAAATAGAACAATTATAATACTGTGTTCTTTGACTGAGGAGCAGCAGCAACCTGTTACTTTGTTTGCCCCACTGTAGCGGAGTTAGATCTTCTAACACTGCATTTCCTGTAGTTTGGATCCCTCCACTAATACTGATCACACGCATATTTCCTACTCTTTGACATCATCAAGCTGGCAACTGTCTCATCCAATTTGCAGGAGCAAACCAAGGTGCTGGCATGGCTTTCTTGAATGGTAAATATCACTACGGAGTGTGTAACAGCTGAGAATGTTGCCTGCAGCATCTGCCCACATGCTGCAGGACTATCTGGCACCCCCACAATCTGTCTGCTAGCAGAGAATTAAAAAAAAAACCCTCTAATTGAAATTAACCCTTTCTTTAGCAAAGACAAGATTCAAAAATAAGAATAATATGAGAAATTCAGTTATGCTACCCGCACTCTGCGTCCCCCAAAGCTGAAATCATGATACAGTAACTGAGGAAGAAATTCTGTCAAATTTCACGTGGTTACAGTTGCTTGGGAAACCACTTCCCTAGTAACTAAAATACATTCTCAGCACGTCTCTATATCAATTTTTCTCTAGCTCTGAGACACAGAATCCTGCAGTATGGTGTGAAGAGAAAAAAAAAAAGAAAAAAAAAAGCTCAAAAAGCAATAAGAAAATCAACCTGAAGGAAAGGAAAGAATGAGCAAAAGATTTGTTGTTGCAGTTTCAAATACATCTAAATGAAGAATAACATAATTGAAAATATATCTAGAAGGTAACATTGTTTGGAGATAAATTGTTGATACACATCAATACGTGTGTCTTGAATCATAATCAAGCATGAAGTTGGAGTTAGGTGCTTGTGTGATTCTGAAGTACTGACACGGAGCATAGCACAGAAAGTTAATTGCATCTGGTATTTTCTTGTTTGTGTTCCACGATTTGCCACGGCATTTGTTGCTGAACCACCCCTACACTGAATTCAGCTTTCATCCTTACATGTGTTAAGAATAATTTGTTGATATTTGTAAAATAATTTCCAAAAAAAACCATTGTAGAGTGAAGAGAGTGTAAACCACAGGGTCCTTGCACAAGCTGCTTTAGAAGCATGGATCTGGAAAGTCGTGACAACCTGTCAATGGCAGTTTCACTGTCATCACTGTAAAAACATATTGATCTTTCTTTTTTGAAATATGCATTTGATGTGTTTACATACAATGCAAGATTTTATCTGTTCATCCTTTCTTATTAAAAACCTCACCCTCTGCTTACCAGGACCTCCAGTTTCTCTCAAACAACAGGGCCATGTATGGCATATCAGTTGTTCCTGGACAACATAAAAGAAACCCCAAATATATCAAAAAAAAATTTTGGTTTTGGTTTTAATTTTTCTGGGCTTTCTGTCATAATCATTAGTCAGCCAATCCAGCAGTCCAAATTACGGAAAAGAGAGAGAGAGAGAGAAGGGGGGAAGAAAGGGGGAAGGAAAATGGGAGGGAGGGAGAGAAGCACTGAATTTGTGCCAGATTAAATGCTCTATGCACTATTAAAATGCAAAGCAGACTCAACAGTCTGTACAGGATGGAAATACCTGTATAAAAATGGTTTCCCTTTGCACAGATGAAAACATTTAGGATGGCAAGAGCAGGCAGTAGGACCTCTCTCCTCCTCCCACTTATACTACCTTAGAACTGAGAGTGCCTCTCAGCAAGGATAAATAAATAATATAAATATTTGTATATATAAACATCTGTGGATAAATAAATAACAACAACATGCAATTAATTTAAATCACCTCGGTTTGTAATCCATAACAAAGAACTCTTTTATATATGCATGTGAGTGTACAGGCATATATATCTATACATAGACACACACACACTCACACACACGCCTGCTTCTGCAAGGACAGTAGTAAATTTTTCTGTTACTTTGTTGCAGATAAACTAATTTACTTTCAGAAATCCTTTTTTTTCTCTGAAGGAGAAATATCATCCAATACCATTAACAGTGTCATTTTAACACTTTTAGTTCAAGCATGCCTTCCACCCACACTCCAAATGGTGGAGGATACATATAAACCACAGCTCTCTGAGCAATTTAACAACTAACCAATTCAATGGAAACATTAGCGCTAAGCTGCAGGAATACATTCATCCATTTCCTAGTGCTGTTTCCTGGGTTAAATATGGTGACAAACTAAGAAAGCCTGAAATACTTAAGACTAGACTTTAAAGTCTGTTCTCTGGAAATACAGTAGCTTTTATGATATCTGCAGTATAATACATATATGACAAGGAGGAGAGTGCAGGAGAATTAGTTTTTATGTTCTGGTTACTAGAGAAAAGATGATGGAGGGATACAATAGATTTGTGTGACAGTAATGGAAAATATAGTAACTCTTTCTGTGATGACTACTTGGGTCAGCACTAGTCTCTCATGAAGTATAATGTCTTAATTTAGAAAAATAAATGAGAATGTCAAGAAGAGTTGGGCTGATAGTATGGGCTACTATTCCCAGGTACTTGAGATATTTCCTGAATACATTTTTATGGTACTTCAAGAATGAAAAATGACAGGGGGAAATGCCAAGTCTTCCATATTGTTGAGATAGCATTTAAAATGTTTTGACAATACTCCTTTCCCTCCCTATGGAAGCTTATTACTGTATCCAAAAGCACCAAGTAGTTGTTAGTATCAAAATTATTCAGCTATAGATGCCATGAAAACTGTAGCCCTGAACGTGAAGTGTAAGCCTTCTGATGTACGGTAATTGTTACTGAATTACTCTTTAGTGAAAAGAAGGAAGTTAGACATATAGAAATAAGTAACAAGTAATAATTTATGGAATAGGGATAATTCAGGTTTTCTGATTCTTCATCTTTTGGGTATTTTATAGGCTTACAAGGACTGAATTGAATACTCAAGAAATGCATATGTAAAATTTTCTTTGTTCTTCTGTCAGCACTACTGGAATCTAGTTTGAATTGAAATCCTTTAGGCAGACTCCCAAATTTCTCCTGCCTTGGGATGGAGGAACAAAAAATACTTGAGTAGATCAATTCAAAAAATAGTTTTATCACTATGATTTCATCTGTAAAATTTGCATCATGTGGGATAATTATGTATTCTTGTGACCACCTTAATATAATAATGCATTTCAACTTTGCAGTGATTTGAAAATTCACCTTTGAGAAGCATTTCATTCAATTAGAAGTCTTCTGTATGTACTTCCTAATGTCTTTCAGTCTAGTATTTCAATAAAAATGAAAAATTTCTGTCTTCTAGGCTGCAAAAATTCATAGAGCGTGAACTAAATCCAGACTATATTTTCAAACTGTATATATATTGACATTTAACTTTCCCTGTCTCCAAATATCAGCTAAATGAGAACCTGACAATTTCATTGGGATAAGATTCTCATTTTCTCACAGCACAGTGAGTAACATCATACTTCATGAGTAGCCCATCTAGTCTTGGTGTCTGTTCTTACTAGAAATCTTTAATTTCAGATAAAGAATAATTTAAAAAAGGTAGAAGCTTGATTGAAAACATCACTCCTGTATTGTTTCATGTAGTTTAATTTAAAATCAGATTTTTTCTCTCTCTGTCACTCTCCCTTTATATAGGTGGATATTTCTATTTCTTACATATAGTTGGCTTGATTTATGCAAATCCATCTAGCTTTTAAAAAGTCAGTGTTTGTATATTTAATTTCTCAGAGGATTCAGTTATCTCTACAGGCGTTGGAATTGAATTGAGAACATTATTCTTGCCTTCCAAATATCCATTTGCAGGCATATCTACCTGGAAGATGTTTTCTATGATTTCTTAGATATATGTTTGCCATAAATCTGAGGGAGAAGTTCTTTTAACGTAGAGTGAATAATAAATTAGCATTTATCTTTTAACATACTGGAAATCAAGATATTAATTTATGTTACCTCAGTGTGCAAGAATGGCTACATTGTTTCTTTGCCACAAATGTGACCAAATCCATTTCCAGTATGGTTTCATTACAGAATTTTTAATTTCCTTCTAAATGTTCAGCACTTGCCTGTGAAAATTTCCAGAGCATAATGCATAATATACTGCAAGATATAGGTACTCCTCAGTATTAGAATATGCTGATAAATCTTCAAAAGAAAGTTTTGTGGGTTTTTCTGTTTTTGTTTTTGAAAAAAGGAAGTAGCATTTTTGCATGGAGACATATCAATTGAGGAGTGTTGTTCCAAGAAAAGCTACACTAGAATAATTGAGAATCTTAGTGAGAGAGAGGATTTGAGCAGACCAGGGATGAATAACAGGCTCTTGTGCGCCTTTGGTGAAAGTCCTACTCACTGGGATATTGGTATTCTGTGCCACTTCCCATACATCTTTAAATATTCATCAAACTAATGAAGGGTGATTTGGAACATTGCCCGTGACGTTAACGAATCAGGAGGAACAACATCTTGATCCTCAGTCTCCCAGCAGCTATTCCATTGTTAGTGTCTCTGATGTTTTCACAAACTTAATTTGCACGGTTTTAATTTGTTTCAGTGAAGAATAAAGAACAAAAGTCAAAGCCTTGCAATTTCAGCTGAGCTTCTGTTTTCCAGCCAGCCTTCCTACCATTTCTAAAGGCTTTTCCTCTTGCCCAAAGGAGCCACATTCTCATAGACAAAACCCCCAAACAGTCCTGTGTAGCACAAGTTTCCTCCAAACTATTTGAATTAGGATAAGCAAGTCATTTGTCTAAAGGTAATTTTACATTGTTTACGTTATTTTTCTATCAAGTCTCCCCCTTAAAAATCTCCTTTTCATTCTATCCCTACTTTGTTTTCTTCAATTTTCTTTCCATTTAAGAGCACTCTTTACCTCCCTCATCTATGTGTGTGGGCATTAAAAAAAAAAAAAAAAAAGTGTAGCTACTATCATTCTGCACACTTTCCCACTTTCCTTCTGGTTTTCATCCACTACTCTATCCACTGTCATAGAGAACATGCTTATTAGTAGGTAATAATGTTTTCCTACTGTTGCTAACTGAAGTGCAAGTGAATCACTGGCACCAACAGGCGGCAGTTTTTACCAAAAATAGTCATGTTAAATTAGCTGAAAGCATTCCAGACAAAATAGTTTCCTCCTTTGATAAGCAACAATTTTCACCCCTGTTGGCATAGCATACCCTAGACTTACCCATCTATACATTTCAGTCTTCTATTTCTTAATTGTCAGTATGGTCACATACACACTGAAGAGATCTTAGAGAGAATGCGTATTTGTATCAACACAATTTCAAATGAATGGTAGCTCAGATCATCACATGTTATCAAATCTCTTTCTAAAGCAAATACTGTAAAGCTAATGCTAAGGCTACTGCTTCCAAATCTTCTATCTGCCATTACTTTATTTGCTTTTTCTTCTCCAGTTTCCAAAATAACCACCTATTAGAGAGTACTCATATAAGTGAATGTGTTTATGATACTTTTGTTAATCCTTGTAACACAACAAAATACTGAGTATACAAGGAGAGTCAGTGATCTTTCCTGTCACACCTTAAAACTTCAGTGGCACCATTAGCCGGGCTAGGAAGAGAGATAAAAGGGAGGTATAATAGACATCTGTAATATTAATTGCGATATGGAAAAGCTTCATACCAACAGTCACTATTTGTTGTAATAAAATGAATAGGTGTCAAATTCAAATCAAAAGGAGAAACTTCCTCACAAAAATTAAACTATGGAGATTATTACTACTGGATGTTTAAGATTCAAAGAGTATATAGACTAATTTATGAAAGAAAAAATCCACTTGGTATATTAAATACAGGATATCATCTGATTCAATGAATTTTTGAGCCACAACTCACTAAGGACTAGGAAATATCAGTCTCTGATTACCTTCATATTTTTCTCCTGACATCTACTTTGTGGTCCCTAAACAGAGGCGGAGTAGTGCATTAGATGGTCTGAGGCCAGGCCAGGCCTATAATGCCCCTAAAAATGCAAAGCCCCAGATATTAACTTGGCTAATTTAAGACATTTATTTGAACAGCAGCCAGGGCATACTGTATCCTTAGTAAAAGGACTTTTTAACATCCTGTGCTATGTTGAAAGTTTGAACAGGCTTTTCGTAATGTAGGAGATCACAATCAAAATCACAGAGGACACAAAGACCATCATCTACTTCTTTCTAATTCTAGAAGCAGTTAAATACATATATGGCCCTCTTCCAAGTTTCTCATAGTCTTTTAGCTACATATGCTCTACCATTACAGCTCCACCAATCTGAAATTCACTTACCAGGGCCAAAGCAAGAGTGGCAAATTCAACAAGGAAGCACCCCTTCCTGGCGATAGCTCTTGTTAACGTCACACATGTGCAGGGCAGTGACACTGCTGATAGTATAGCCAATGTCAGTTCCAGATAACCTCAGAACTCTTCTGGTGAAGCTGATGAGTAGTTTGGTTCACCTACCTGAGCTCAAAGTTAGGCCTCTGCAGCTGTTGCAATTCTAGCCAGTGTCTGCACTGTGTCAGTTCACCATCACAGCTCCTCAGGGATCATCTCCACCCCAACCTGCCTCTAAATCTGACCCAAGAAAGTTATACTGTTAGGTTACTCTGTTCCGTGGGATGCCAAAAACCACAGCTGTAGGCTCTTCCTCAGAGAATCCTGGGATAGGAGACCCCAGAAAAAATGGTGACTTTGCATCAATGCTTTTTGGGATTGAGATGAAGATCTAAGTCAGCTGCCTCTCCCTGTCCTTTACCACCCACACCTGAGCTACATTATTTAACTTTACCTTTGGGTAGCTATGGTGATCAGTTAGCACAATTCAATGCTGTTTTTTTGGGTAACAGAGTTCCTAAATTATTGACATACATACATTTAAAAAGTCATAAGCAAACCAGGTAAAAAACAAATGAGAGAGTTAGGTACTACTGTACAAAATAGCCTAACCTCATCCCCTTATTCCTGCTATCCCCAAATAACCAGGATTACAATGAAAGCTGGGAGAAGTACAGTCTTTCCTTTACAGTGACAGCTGTGCAATGTCATATTGGTGGAGAAAGGGAGCTGAGACAACAGCTATTAGGAAGTGAACAACAGCTGCCTGACAGAGAGTAGGGAAATAGATTCCTGCATGCAGCTTTGGCAAAATCAGTGGCAAATCATGTGGCAACGTGTTGCTTCTAGGAAAAAGGCTACTAACCTTAAATTTGAAAAAATGAAAAAGCATAAAATATTTAGTGCTTGAGCATCTGAACCATGCTTCTGCAGTTAGAAGTTTATGGTCTGGTGCACTGGAACTAAGTACTTTTCCGTGAACAATTTTTCTTAAATTCAAATAATATTAGACATATGACTTGTTTTAAATACTTCATTTTCTTAGCATTCATATCAAGATTCATTTTAGATATACACAAAAATGAATATAGGTGTAGTCTGGTTGAAAATAAAATTTTCCGTTTTAATAATAATTCCTCTAATTACAGCACAGCCTTTGACCAATGCTTGATATTTAAGCATAACTATCATATATCAGAAGAGGCTCCCCCTTCATCTGCTGGCCACCCTTGTGCTAATGCTGCGCCATGTACAGTTGGCCTTCATTGTCGCAAGAGACAATGAAGTCCACAGGGACTTCCAGGTCCTTTTTTCAGCCTTCATAACTACCAGTACTGTAAAAAGGACAAAGACTATGGAACTGGGCTTTAGTGTGATTCTTTTGCTTGGAGTAGGAGTTTTCTACCATTAGAAATGATAGGTTTACAGAAAAGGACCTGGAAGTCCGTGTGGACTTCCCAGTTCCATAGTCTTTGTCCTTTTTGCAGTATTGGTAGTTAGGAAGGCTGAAAAGAGATCTTTCTTACTATGCTTCTCTGTTATTTTAACAGCATCCTACATAATCATGAGACCAACAAACTAATGTTAATGTTCCTGAGTTTGACTATGATCTTCATTAAATTATAGAAATATTTTCCTACCCTGGAGTAGCCCAAACAAGGAAGCTAGTCTGATATTTCCAGTTATCTTCACACATAATTACAGGCTACATTCAGTAATTACAGTCTACATTAACCTTTTTCCATTCAGAAACTAACGCATGAAACTCTGAATCTTCATTAAGATTAGCTTTTAAAAAAACCTTTTTTATTATTTATGATCCTTCAGGTTATACATGAACTTTCCTGATGTCCAGTTGATCAAAAGGAGTTCATTAGCTTCCTGACTTTGCACAGCCCGCAAGGAAAGGTTATTAGGAAAACAATCCTTAAATTTTATTTCTTTCACTTGCCCTAGACTCTTGACATTTTCTCTAATGTTATTTGAAATGGCCATCTTTATACTGTATATTTCTTTGAGCCTGATTTAGATATGTCTTCTTAGTGTAACACTCTAAAGCCAAAAGGAATTTGCAAACACATGCATGTAAACATGTGCTTTTTTACACAAACAAACAAAAAAAAAACATAGAAAGTTGTTTTTGTAAAGGAGAGAAAAGTATGAGTTACAGAATATGTTTTTAGTATGTCTTTTAGTACTCCTTCAAGTTGTCAGAAGCAAAAATTTAATTTAGACCCTGTGTTTTGGAAATGTGTTTTAAGATCAGTAGAAATTAATTTCTGTGCACTGCTGATAATAGGTATACCTAACCTAAGTCTGCTTAAAATCAAGGGGATTGGATACACAATGTTGTAAGACGACCACTCTGCATTTGAAATTTTAAATGAAGATACCAAGACATCTGAGATTCACCGCTGCTCTTTCTTGTGCGGTGAGAGAGAGTCTTTTCCTTTGCATTAATAAACAATTCCCCATTACTCTTTTATATTTTAAGATTACTTTCTTAAGATCGACTCCAAGGGCAAGGGATAGGACCTGGGACAGCTGGAGATCCTGTGTTCACTATTGCAAAGCCCATCACTGTAAAGTGAGTTCCAACGCTTGGCCAAGTATAACTTGTGGTATCAAAAATTCTAGAGGAAGAGGACACACATTCATCACCCATCTCTGCCTGCCCCGCAGTGGAAATTGATCTGCTTGTTCAGAAAAGCCTATTATCGTTGCACAGAATTTCAGTCAAGAAGTCATATCAATTAGTAACATAATAGTCCTGCCATATATCCTTTTTATTATTCACAAAAAAAGCTGTATGGTTTAGAGCAGAATTCCTAGGAAGGTACTTCTCATACAAAATAATTTATATTATATAGTAATCTGAAGATATTATATGCCTAATTCTGCTCTTTCTCCACTCTAAAAAAGTGAAACTGTGCTGCAGAATCAGAAATTTATGCTTTGTTTTTGCTAAGAACAAGCTAGAAATTGGAAGCATTTTTATTTTCACACCTTATCTTAAATAAACAATGCTTTTTAAATTGCATCACAGTGCATGTTTTCAGATTGTGCAACCTGACTGCCACTGTCTGTATGTTAGGCCAACTTGTGTTTCACAGGCTATTTTCTCTATTCATTACGCAAACTGCTTTATAGGAGAAAAAACTATAAGCTCTAGGAGCCAATCTGCTACTGTTTTCTGTTTATATAGTCTGATAGCATTTACACAGGCTGGCAGAGAGAATTGCCCTTTGCATGCTTTGTCTCTAGGGTAAATTAGAAGTATGACCAAGTCTTTTAAAATAATGATAATCACACTATACCAAGCACAAAAATCAGATTCTCCAAGGTCCTCTTCTGAGCAAGTTAAAACTGTGGACAACAGAAAATAGCAGATAACACTTAAAAGAAAAAGAAAAGCAACCCATTTATGTATCAAAGTTAAAGTGGGTCACTCTGCAATGTAAAGCACATTTTTAGTGGATATAAATTTAGCAGCTCTCTGCAGCATTATGCATGACAGCAGTCTTGTGATATTTCAAGTATAGAACAGGTCCCTGGAGATACCATGTAATTTATAATGGACTAACCATAATAGATTGTAGCAGTCAGAAAAGGAGTTGGTTCCAGTGAAATAAGGCATGTTGGTTTATTTGTCTTGTAGGAATGTCCTGTTGAAGCTTTAACTTGGCTGAGGTCAGATAAAAACGACAAGGAGTTTGTTTTGTTTTAAAAAAAATGCCAGAATAGAAGCTCTCTTGCTTTGTTTTTCAGAGAGTAAATAATTAAAAGAAGGAAATCAAATACAAAGGAACCCAGTACACTTTTCTAGTCAGCTAATGAATAACAGCCCTTTCCTCCAAGTGCACAGCAAATGCCTTTCTGTCTTTGTGCTGGCAACGCTCTATCATAATTGGTGCAGCAGCAATATCCAGGCATACCTGTGGGGCCATGGGAGCTGCTACTTCTGCTTTACTGCAAATTAATGAGGTGCCAGCTGTCTAGAAAGATACTCTATTTTCAACAGATCTGTAACTTCATTATTTCACATAGTCCTTGCAGGAACGCCGTGGGTGTCTGTTTGTTCTACTTGTACTTCCCAAGTTGACGCCCAACAACACATGTAGAAATATGAGAAATGATAAACATGTTAAAGGCGCTTGTTTCCAAAACACAGAAGTATCTAGCATGTCCACTCAGCACAGAGATACACAGAGTCTTCCATTAATGACAAAAATACATTAACTTAACGCTGTTTAAGGCTTGGAACCTTTAATTTCTAGATTCTAACTTCTTACATGCCTTTGACCACCTGATTAACTATAAAAGACATCATCTGCTTGGCTCTCTAAAGAGAAAGCTTTATTTAACATTCTCCTATTCTGTCACTGTGTCCTTCAAAATAACAACAAAAGTGCTCCAATCATTATATCTTTTTGGTTATCAATTAATGATATTTTTGTTTGCATACATATGCAATGAGGCCTGGGTATTATAATGCAATTCACTGTGGAATTTAAGATTCAATTTAGCAGTAGTTAAAACAGAATCACAGAATCAGTAAGGTTGGAAGGGACCTCTGGAGATCATCTAGTCCAACCTCCCAAAGATTTCCTGGTGTTGGTTCCACTGGGGCTTGAACCCAGGACCTTCTGCATGTAAAGCAGATGTGATAACCACAACAATAAATCTTGTATCTCTGTTGGGTTGCAAATCGTTAGCAAGTACCAATGACCTATGCAGTGCTATGTCCCTATGAGTGACTGCAGGGACTTCGCTCCCTCCTTCACTCTCTTGGAATAGCAGCGTGGTGGCTTTTTTTTATTTCTAAAGAGAATTGGAAGCCATGTGGGGTGCAAACCTAGGGCAAATCCCTATGTGACAACAGGATAAATGATGTGGTGACAAATGTATTCAGAAAACCTAAATGCAGCCTTCTAAATTTACAGCCTAGATTCCATAAAAGTTGTGATCATTTTAATTCTTCACAACAAAATGGCCTGGATGCCACAAGAAAAGTACAAAATAATCAATAATATTTCACAGATATGCATGTTCATGTTGTAGTAAGTGGAGAAGTTCAGGAGGCCAAGTCAGTGGAGAGATCACCAAGCAGGAATCTAGAACTGACACTTTACCAGGTCTTGGAGCTATACTGCCAGCTTATTTCACCAATGCATTTTAAGCTTTTAAAGGGAATGTCAGCTAAATCAATTATAAATTTTAATGAGTTGCACAGTCAGTTAAAAAGCTTATTTTCCATACAGTGGTTAGCACCTTGTGAAATCCTTTGAGCCAAAGCCTGCTTACCTGAGTAAAGAGAGCAGGATCTGGTGTGCTTTTTCGATCACTGTCAGATGTAAAATATACACCTAGGGAAGATGAAGTTGCCTCGACTTGCGCTGTACATCCTTCCCTTTCATCTACACGCAGAGTGATGACCTCATATGGCTTCCTGCTTAAGAATTTGAAATAGGGAGAACCGGTGGTGGATAGATACGCTGCAGTTAAGGACAGAGAAGCATGCTATGCCAGAAAAACAGCTTGTATTTACTTTAAAATCTTACAGCATAGGTGAGAAAACATGCTTTACTTTTCCTTTGCATCTTTTTTGATTCTTCTTTTTGCAAATTGTTTGGATCTAATATAAAGGCTTATTTCTCGCTTTCTCTCATCTTTAATTAGTTTGAATGTCAAACCTGTTCAACAGTCACATAGCTTTTTGTACTAACGAGGCAAATAAATAATGCTTGACCTTTCTTAGAGAGATCTGGTGACCGTTCCAAAACCAATTAAGGTCTGTATGATTCACTGGAATTAGCCAAGATCTTCAAGCACATAACATTAAAATCGGGGGAGGTGAGGAGGGAAAGGTCTGGCCTTCCTAGTCTTAAACCTTCTCATTTTAAAGCATTTGCTTTAAAGCAATAGAAGAAAAGAAAGGAGTCCATGTCCTGCTAATTAGGCTTCACTGTTGCTGTGGAGGGTATTATCTGGACTTCCTCATACTGCGGGGTATTTTTTTATTTATTTATTTTTTTTTTTTTGCCAATGAATTTTTCTTCTGCATATTTGGTGCATATTTCTACTTCAGATTACTTTTTAACAAATTTTTAGTAGTTTATGACATGAAAGCGAGCTCTTTACTAATCTAGACTGCAACTTGGAAACTCACAGTCTCCTAAGCTTGTTCTTAATATGTGCAGGCTGGAAAGATAATCTGTGTATTTGGCTTTTTCTGTACCACACTGCTGGTGCAATTAGTGCCATAATTATGTCCATGCAGTTGTCAAATATATGCATATTTAGTTTCTTTCTTGGTGACTTATATTTGCATTTCTGCGCGTACACAGCCCAGATCTGTGAAGAAAATTGTGCACTTTTTTAGTTTAAAAAAAGCCTCAGTCTGTCATAATGTAAAATATTTAAGAACATCAAAATTGATTCAATTTGCAAATCCTGCAGGCAGGTCTTGCTATGAAATGCTGGTTTCTCTTTATTATTCACATTCCTTCTCCTCTCATGGTCCTCTCCCCTGATGGAATGATTTCTATGCATGAATGGAAGGGAAAATACCATCCTCCATTCAACAAGGCTGAACTTTCCATTTCTGTATTACTTTTTTTTTGCTGTTGGTTTATCCCTGTATCTTGTCCTTTCTGCTGAGTCAAAGAGCATATGAAAGGATTTTGTTTCCTGTAACCTGCTTAATATTGTACCCCTGTGCTTGCCTGTAATCTCCCTTTGCAGTACCTTCAGAAATATCAACGCCATAACATTTGAACCAAAGTTGAAGATTGAAGACATGGGTACTTATGATAATGAAGTACCACTTGGAAAATAAATAGCAATGAAACTGAAAATGCACACGGTTTACATGTCTTAGTTTTTTGGCATTAATAAAGGAACCTAAGATAGTCAATCCAAGACCCAGAACTTTAGGAAGGTTTTGTTTCCTCATTTATATTCTTTCTGAAGAAGAGAAAGTTTTAAAAAGTGGTCTCAGCTGGAAGCATTCCTTTAGCTATAGGAGTACTGAAATGAATGCAGCGTGTCAGCTCTGATAATCTTTCAAAACAGGGAAAAAATACTTTTGTTCATTGAATAAGATGTATTCAAAAGTTTTCCCTGAAATTAAAAAAAAAAAAAAAAAAAAAAAAAAAGTAATATCTGGGCCAGGGCATAAGTCAAGGATATATCTATTTACATAAATAATTTACATTATCTAAAACCCCAATATCCATTTCTACACATAATCATAATTTTTTAAAATTTATTGATTGGCTAGACTGAAATGAGCATCATGATAAATCAGTCATTCCAAATATCCTTCAAGTATAACAAGCATTACAAATTAATAATGTCATGCTGGTCATTAATTTTGATAACCAAAGAATTTCCATTAGTGAATATACTTGCTATTTAGTTATTGATGTTATACTTATTTAATAAATAACATTTAAAATGTGTTAGAAATCAGGTCGCATTATTTCACTCTTTCACAGCTGTTCGGTATTTGTGACTGATAAGCAAGCATACTCCTTTAAATACTGATTTTCCTTTCATAAATTGAGAATTATGATTTGTTAGATAATTTTGGATACACATTTTGTTAATCTTGAGTTGTTAAGAAATATTCAATAGTACAATTTACCAGTGAGAAGTCAGTATTAATATTTCTAACTTGCAGTCAAGGAAATTGAATTAGAGATAGGCCACATTACACAAGTCATGAAGTAAGTGTCAAAGCTTAGAATAGAATAAATGGAATAAATTATTCAAACACTCGGTAGCGCTAGTCTTATATGGTAGATTTGATATAGCACATATTAGGATGTGATAACATTAAATATATTTATAAATACAGACAAATGAATTTGATCTATTTTGATTTGGATATGAGATTTCCTAACAAGTATGAATAGTTTTTTAGACCTTAAAATCATCAACCAGTCATAAAATTGAAATATATTTCTTTCTACCTTCTAATCATCTCTGGAAACGAGAGCCAATGTACATCGTATACTTGTAGTAAAACAACTGCTGACATTTTAGCTTTTTCTCAGAATTCTCAAGTCTACCTTCAGAAGCATCACAGAAAGATGGGATATATATTAAAGAGTAAAGACATAAAGTCATACTTGAGTTTTCCTTAACAGCTCTGAAACATTTTACTTCTCGTGTTCTATATCTCCTGGTATGGACCCAGCATCCAACCACTAGCAGCTCCTCACCTCATTAGCAGGTGCAAGACTCGCAGGTCTTCCTGTCCTCAGGGCTCTGCTCTTCTCTTTGCAGTACGGATGTTCTTTATCCATGGAAAAGTAAGAAAAAACATCAGTCATTAATACAGTGTTGTTTTGAGACTGGGAACATGGAGTTGCCAGGTAGATATAACTTCAAAAGCAATTACCAGCTGCTGTCTGCATTTCTAGAGAAGAATGACAGTTTTATCCATTCTTGATGGCCGTTAGTTCTCTTTTCTGATGCTTCATCTGCTTCACTTGGTTGGACCAACCAGAGAACAGAATTGTGGCAGGACCTGTGAGTAGAGCACCCACAATGCACTCCAAGGAGGAGAATCTTAGTGAAACTCTAGTAGGATGAAAGACTCTTGTCACCTCCCCAGGCCTTGTACCTCCCCAGTTTTTGAAAGCTATGCACAGTTAGGTATTTCCCTGACAAACCACCATAGCTGCTTCCAAGATAGAAAGATGTGGGGTGGTGTCTTAAAGAAAAGCTTGTAATATTTCAGAAGGTAGAGGACTGTGCTTTTGCTTTGATCCTCCTTCCCACACAGGTTGAAGGGTAGGAGGGTTTTAGATCCTCCATAACATTGATGCCATAAAGGCAACAGATCAACCCATTTCTGCTTGGATATTTATGCAAACAATAGGAAAAAGATGTAGGCATTCAAAGTGTAACTTGATTGAATTGAGGTCCATAACTCTTTCTGCTGTCTTGTAAACTGCAGCTCAGCTTCCAATTTAGTCTGCAATCATAGGTGGCTGAATTTCTTCTTCTGAAGTTGCATGGTCACCTAAAACTCTGATACTGCAGTGCCCAGACACTTCTGTCTTGATATAGCTGAGCAGCCTGAAATTTATTTCCTGCTCAAGATTTACTAGGACAGGAAGAGGAAGCAAGAACATAACTGTATTAGTGGGCACACATCTTGGGAGCATGAGAAGAGACCCAGATTCTGGTTGCTACTATTGGCTAATAAAGTTCTGTATAAGATAGTCAGCAAATGGAATAGAGCAATATAGTTGTGTCCCCTGTGAGTGCTGGATAGCACTGTCTTCCAGGTCTGTTCATTTGATTTTTTTTTTTTTTTTAATGCAATAGAACAGCTGTGACAGGAAGAGTTGGTAATTCCACCATCCTAACAAAATCATTAAGTCCAAGCTCTCTCCTGTTAGAAGGAACTAGGGTCTTCCACATCTTAAGGCTGTGTAGACACACTTAAGATTTTTTCTAGAAAAGGAAACACTATTCCACCACAAACAGCAGCTACCATGTTTCTAAAAGGAGGACATCAGCAACTTATTAATAGATTCACAACAGTTGATTTTGAGAGGAAGGAAATATAAAAACTTCTGAGGAGAGATTTTAAGACATCCTGCTCTTTTCAGCATTTCTTATTGATTAGTATGAAGCAGCTCACTGCACCACAACTCTGACTACTGCACAGACAAATTAATACCATGTTATGGCTTCCTGTTCACATATTAAGCCACTGACAATTCAGATGCCTCAGTGCCCAGCTTTCTGGTGTCTCTTTCTGACCCAAACTCACAAGTATTCACTTCAGATGAGAACTGTGACACTAAAGATTTCTGCAGCTTTGAGAAAAGAGCCTGTCCAACATAATACAACTACGTGTATGTTCTTTTAGGTTTTCTTTATTTATATTTTTTTAGTTCAAGAATTACACACTAGCCAACATTATTATATATTTACATGCTGAAACTGGCTGCAATAAGTTTAATTTCAAGAAAATATCTCTTATGTGCTACTCATTTACAATCATCATTTTACTACCTCATATATCCCAGAGGTTAGCAGTCCTTTTGAGAAAGACATGAAGATCTGATGCAATGATATCCACTAGTATTTTGCATTTTCTAGCCATTGGAAAATGTGCATTATGTGCATATAAGAAAGGCTACAAGGTCATTAGTAAGGCTGATGATTACTACATTATGAAGTAAATAGTACTAAGTAAAAAAGATAAATCAGAACTGTGCAAAGACAGTACTAACAGAACCATTTAAACACCCATGCAAATAAAAACGTGATAGAAGTCAAATCATAGTCAGCTTCTTAGAATTAATCATGTTTCAAATGCTTATTTTGTCTTCAACTGAAAGTAATAGGACAGACCATGAACAATACAGCCTGGTGAATATCTGTCAAATGACAGTAACAGTGAAAACATATAAAACATTATCAAATTGGAATAGATGACCTCATGTCTGAAAAAACATTAAAAAAATACAACCATTAGTATGAAAGTATAGGTGAGATTTTTCATCATTTAAGTTTCTTTTTCTTTTTGTCAAAGCACTTACAAAGAAGATAATTTTATAGTTATGAAATGGTTGTGTTGCATATTTTTTTAGAGATAATCTATTTCAATTTAATATTAATGGATATTTAAAGTATTACTATTTTTACAAAGTAGAAGGGCAGTACTTTTGATCAACATTCTATTTGCCTCTTAAAAATTTAGACAAAGTTCCTAGTGCATTTTGTTAAGCTTTACCTTTGGTGTTAAGCAGTGACTTACTAGATTTCCCTTTTTAACAATTTCTGGAGTGAAGATTCTTTGGCTTTGGGGGACTATACTACCTAACGACAGTCAAGCAATTTTTTTTTTTTTCAAAGATAAATTTAAGTCTCCTATTAGATACCATAAGAGATACAGATTTCAGAAACAGACAGACACAGTATGCAGGCTTTCTGTAATGAAATCACGAACAGCTGAATTCTCACTTACCCTGGATTCCTCTACACCTCCACTTCCTGGAGCAACATAAAGGTACCTTACTGTAAGTGAAAATCATGCCCTATTGGTTTATGCTAATCTGAGTACTGAGTGCCAAACTATAATCTTCCGTTGCTCGAATACATTAACCATACAAAAAAACTTATTTTGCTAGCAGTAACAGTGTTGCAATGGCTATTATACACTGCAGTACTTTCTGTATTTTTTATATCTGTAATCCAAATCTGTTTATGCAAAAGGGTGTTTAAATTACTCTGCTAGAGCACTGCAATTATTGTACTTAGTAAAAAAAAGTCACTAAACAATACTGTATCTATTGACTGCTCATTTACAGCTTATTTAATTATTTACATAATTTTAGGACACATTAACCTAAACCATAAATAGAATTAGCTTTTTGCCTTACCATAAAGTACAAATTAGAAGTTAAAAATGTTTAAGAAATCTGATAATATTTACACACGCTCAGCTTAAGTTATGGTTGCTCACATTGTATGTTCTATGTACACATAGCAAAATGTTATGATCACTACTGATATAGTATTGTACCCTGGCCATCCCGCCCTAGATTATTTTCTAGAAATGCTTAATATTTTTGTCTTTTTTTTCTTGGTTCCTTTAGAACTTAATTGTTTTTGAAAACTTACTAGTGGACAATGCTGTTATAAAAAGAGAGAGAAGAAATAGGCAAGCAATTTGAGGACTAGTCTAATTTCAGATGCTAGGAGGTACAGTACTACTGTAATGTCAAATGGTGCAATGCTTCATACGAATTATATGCACTGATCTGCTGATATAGAAATGCCCAGTTACCCTGTATATTTAGTTTGTTTTTCTTAATGCATTTATCTGTTTTCTCAAAAATATATTCATACACTGGTTGATGATAGAAACAAAACTAGTATTAGCTTATTCCTTTAACACGCCAACATATGAACATGTGTGCATATACTCAGCACAGGTGTATATATACACACTTATGTCCATATAGACATTTATGTATGTCCATATGCACATTCACTTGGATAATGTCTAACATCTGTTTCATACTGTGTTAATTATAGGTTTGGAACACAGTCTAACAGTTATAATGAAAATTAATTGAGCTTTAATTTTAATGCATATTTTATCTGAAATAAGTAGGATTTGTTCCCCAGGCATAAGCCCACCAGTTGTTTTCTCTATGCATTGTGCTTTTGTTCCTTGCAGATTTTATGTCCTTTGTATTAGAATGTAAAAACTGTCTGAAGAATTCTGTGACATACTATTATTTGAGACTCTGTTTTCCTCCCCTGGGAATGAGAAAAGAAATGTTCACAATGTCATTGCTTGAGTCTTTCTTCCCAGTCATTAAACTGCAATAGGACAGAAACATAACATTCCTTGTGCAAACACAGAAATGTTGCATGGATTTTCATTTCTGAAAATGTGTATCGTACTTACTAGCAGTCATATACAGAATATATTTACAGATTAATCTCAAAGACTTCATTAAAACTGTGCCATGTTATAGTCATAATTTGCCAATGAGTTTCACAAAGATGAAAAACACCTTAATTGCTGGCTATCATGTTTAATAGAACAACAAAATGTGTAACTATATTGCAAGCTTTATCTAAATTATTAACTTTAATATTTTACTTATTGAAGCTAACGACAATGAACAGGAGTAAAAAGATCTAGAATACTGATTTTTGGTCAGTTCTAAAGTAAAAGTAAGTTTATTCTAATTTACCTGGAGGGTAACACACATAATAAAAACCGTATCTCATGTACGGTGGCATAATTCTCACTTTCACTCAAGCATCTCAGAAGAAGAGTGAGTGCTCAACTTGAGCACTTGAGTTCAATTTTTCCCTTGACAGTGCCTTGTCAGTCTTTCTTACCCCCGTCATCTTCATATCACAGTGTTTAGCCTAGTACAGCATGATAACCACTCCACATCTGAAAGAACCCTTCCCTTCCACTAATTTTTGTACTTCACATTAGTAGCCGGAAGGACATAGTAAAAGCAAAAGTGTTCCTTCCTCCTAGACAACATACTTTTCCTAGTGACACCTGAGCAGAAACCAGATATTGTCTTTCACTCTCTGAGTAGCAATATCAGAGAGCAGTATGGCTTGTACTATAATTTTAGATAAATTAACATGCAGATCTAGGATTTAATCTCCATGTTTCCTTAATAGTTGATGCAGAAAACCAATGCAAAAAATTGAAATGTTCTGTGTAAGGTTTTATGTTTGAGGTGTATCTACCACAAACATGCTGCAAGTTCCCAGTATTCACAGTATGCTTCTGTGAAATTAAAAAAGAGTTGGAAACAATTTGTGAAATGAAAGAAAAACTTGTACAGAGAATACTATAAGACTGCTTTTATTTATTATAAAGAATACCATTTTTTAAGAACAGACTTTGAAGAGAAATACTGAATTTAGGTGTGTATTCTTTTCTTAGAATTGAGAGAAGATTTCCAACATGTTTCAAAACTAACAGTTGAAATTTCAAATGCATCTACAAAGCTTAATGCTTTGTGCATGAAATGCAGCCAGAAACTAAGTATGTGAACAAAAAACAACATTTTGACTTGGAAAGTTAATCATATGATGAAAAATTTGACTCTACATATTTTAGAGTCTGATCCTGGAAACAATACTTGAACATACACACACATCCCCTGACAGCAACAGGTTGTGTATGTGCCCAGCAAAACTCATTTCAGGGTCAAAACTATTCTCTCCCATTTGAAGCAGAAATAAGCATATGCTATGGTCAAAATGAAGTCAGAAATAATCGAATAAACTTGGCAGTTCCCCAAACTGTTTTCCTCCTATGCTGTCATGCCTTTAAAAGGGGGGGGTGGGGAAGTAGAAAGTTGTAAGAAAATAATTCTTTTAAAGGAAGAACAAAAAAATAAAGAAATCTCTTTATGAAAAATATTCTTCACATCTATCTTAAAGGATTGTTAAACCGGAAAAAAGCATTCTCCTTTGCTATTTGGAAGATGCAGGAATTTGAGTTTCTTTCAGAGGTTTGTACACAGATGAGAGGTAGCAGAAATATAACAGGATGTGGCTTCATTATTTTCTGTCAAACAATACTAGGATCTGATTTTGTAAAAGTCATCAGGAATTTATACTTTTTTGTGTGTGTTTTTTTCATTATATAAAAATAGTTTCGACAGCAGAATAAATGGCAAATTTATTTAATTTGCCCACACTTTAGGAGTAGTTTGCTTGTAAACTTAAACCCTATGGAATGGGAAAAATTATGCTCCATTTTAAAGTTTCCTAAAGCAAAACTGAATTTTGCTATTATTTTTTTCCCAACAGAAGTCACTCTAAAGCAAGAAATACTAAGAGTGTAATTAAGTAATTAGAAGTGAGGCTTACCAAATTGTTCCCTTGAAAACAATGCATTAAGTTAAACAAAAGAAAGAAGGGAAATGGTATTGCCTAATCTGGCTTGAGAAAATATCCTGTCATTATTTTCTGTACTAAAGTATGTATGGTTGGATCTCTACTTTTCAAAGAGCCACAAGATCTTTAATCAAATCGGATGTTAGTTGTTAAGCCTAACAACAGCAGCAAGCATAGCACTAGAAGGATTGCAAACTTGAGAGAAATCACAGAACTCCCCGTGAGTATTTTAGACTAAGGTACTTACTGACTGCTGACAACATTCATTTGCACACACATATATATATATATATGTATGTATATGTGTGTTTATACACACACACATATATATGTTCCCTTCCCTTTTCCTGGCTCTGTATTTTTGAATTGCTGTCTAACTTTTCATACCCTAGACAGGCAGGGCACCACTGGCTTTCTTTAGCCACCTAGAAAAACACTTTGGCTGACCAACATTTGGCACTTTGGACAAATGATTCCCTTTCCCTGACATGAAACGACAGCGTATCTGTCATATCATTCACGATAAGACCATTTGATCCACCTTTGTATCATTGCTACATTTCTCTACTGCTCACAACTATAATAATTGTGACAGTCGGCATACGTTATCTCTTAAAAATCCAAAACAAAACTAGTGCTTTTTGCTTCAGCTTCTGTGCAAACACCAAACCCTCACATTATCAGTCAAAGGTTTAGTTCTTTCAAAAATTAACAGGAAATACCTGAATACGGCTGGGAAACCTCTGATCAGCATCATCTTGGAAAGATGACAGGCACTACTTGTTTTCAAGTTTACATATTCAAAAGGTAAAGTGGAGTATGTTTTATAAGCATGACAACATCTTAGCACACTCTCTTAAGTGTAGATGCACATGTTTTGGATACACAGTTTCACAACAAAATAGTACATACCGCTCTTGAAACTAAAAGCTGTTTCTCTGTAATCTCTGTAATCTATGTCATTAAACTCATATGAGCATTGAAATGGAAAAGAGAGTGCGAGAGACATCAAGAGAGAAATGATTGTCAGAATCCAATTTGCCTCCACACTTGAAATGCACTTATATTTTGGAAAGGGGGATATGTCCACACTGCAAATTAAAAACATGTTTACAGTTTAGCAGAAACAACCAAAACTCTATAAAACAGACCATAGAGTGGGCCAGCAACTAAGGTGTTTTAAAATAAATTTTTGTCCTGAATAGAATTTTTCTAAGTCCCACTTTTGGCTGTACAACCGATTTGAAGAGAAATCCAGTTCTTGCTTCCTGTGTGGCTTTGTTTCTTAGTTCACATAGTAAAGCCAATAGACAATATTGAAGAAGGAAAAAACAACAGGGAAGAATATGCGCGACCATCGATCTATGGCATTTACATCAGTCAAGTCAGGGATGGTAATTTTCAGCTGAGATGCACGTCTCCGTAGCCTACTTTTCTTTTGTGCCACATGTCGCTCCAGGGCGTTGCGACCAAAGCTGTGTCTGGGCAAGCCAGCTTTCCGGTACTGGATGCTTGATGTATCGTAGGCCAGCATAGTGCTTCTAGGGTCCCCAAGCCCCATCACAGCCTCGGAGGCAGCCATCTCATTTTTAATTTCAAGCGTGCTCAACAAAATGTTTTCATGTGGATCCATCTGTAAGAAATGAGGTGGCAGACTTAGCAAGGAAAGAAAGGAAGTCCAAGCAGTTACAAACTGAAGCCACACTGACAAGGGTTAGATCTAATATCACTAATTCATTGGACATCAGTCTATAAGACTTTAGGCACAGTCATGACTATATTTTTTGCCATTTGTTTGTAAACTCAAGGAGCAGGGAGGGCAGTACTCTATAACGGAATGAAAGGCATTTCCAGGGCCCCATTTTTAGTGAGTAGGAACGATATCTATAGAAACAGTGTATGGACTAACTGCCGGAAAGGGTGATTCTAGCACAAGGCAGGACACCTGGGGCTGGTGTTTTTCCCATCCATGTTTTTTGGAGGGAGGTCAAATGGAAAAAAGAATCTGCATTAATTTGGCTTTGCTTCTTTCAACAGAAGCTTCTGCTCTAACAAAAGCTCCAGGTAACCCCAAGGAGTTTTTAGTGTCATGATAAAACGAACCCTGGAGTACTGCACAGGAAAATACATGTTCTTAATCCCTATATTGTAGACCAGACTGCTAGTTACTCAGAGGAAAATACTGGCATAGCCTAACTATACTTATTAGGAAACTCCATTCCTAGCGCTAATGAATTTCATAAATATAGCACATACTGGGAAACCTGAACGCTGGAATAGTAAATCCTGCAATTTAGAAGTAAGGAAAAATATATGCATAAATATATTAAATATATGCATATAATTTAGAGTGTAATCACATCAAATGCACATGAACAGTTGTTACAATGAGTGGTTTCAATTACTACACTTACATATATATAAAAAAAAGTGGTTCAGTGAAAAATATTAATGCAATGTTGTAAATAAAACCCTAGACTATTAAAAGGATTTCAGAGCTGAGGGAGTAACTTCTGCTCTTAGGTAATCTGGAGTAGACCTGAAGTAAGCTAGGAGAATGTTCCGTTTATAGAAAACAAATAGAAGGTCATGAGGGAGACGCACACTTTCCTCAGCCTTCCCTCTAAGTATATACTTTGAATTGTGCAATTAAATAAACATACTTTAAAAACCAGTAATGGCTAATGGGAAGCTAATTAAGTATGCTAACTTCAGTGGTGGTATTGCAGATGTACTCCAGTCCAAATAAGAGAGGAAACTGTCCCAGAGTTCCTTTAAAGGTAACTCAATCACATTATCCATTTACCATGTACATAAAATATATACTATGATTATTATTAAAAGCACATAAGCAGTGACTTTTGAGGCTTTCTAAATAATACTGCATTAATCTATTCTGTAATATGTGAAACACAGCAGTCACCAGCAGGTACCTCACTCTGCTAGCCAATATAACATAATATTTTCCAGTATCAAAGAAAATCATGCAGTATTTCACATGCCTTGATGAGGCAACTGGGTGGAAAAGGAATGCTTTTCAGTAGCATCCACCACACAATGTTATGAAATGGGAAGACAGAAACTTCACAAAAGTGCTCTGGACCAACTGAAACACTGCCATTTGAGTGATTACATCTGTTCAGGTGATGCATAAAAACTATCTTTGAGAGAGCAATTCCCTTTTTTCTTTTTCTTTTTTTTTCTTTTCCTTCCAACCTATGTGAGTTTGCACCCCTCTAAGTTCAATGTATTTTAGTTTTGGACTAAATGTAATGACAATGTGAAATAGCCAAAATCATCTATTTTTGCTTGTTTTCAGTCAAAACCGTATGAAAACTTTGAATTTCCTAGCATGTTAAGTTTTTTTTTTTTTGTTTTTTTTTGTTTTTTTGTTTTTTTTTTTTTTTGAGAAGTAATGAGAAAATGGAAAAGTTGGGCTGAAATTCAAGACAAATTCCTTCCAGAACATTGCAGCATTAAATAAAGCATGTTAAAGAAATAGTAGGTTGTAGCCAGGAAGCCCATCAAAACAGTTCTCATCTGCATTATGCAGAATTTAGGCAAAACAGAGTTTTGAGCTATTGTAATACAAGCAAAAGTAAACAAGAAAAACAAAAGCTTTCAAATAGGTCTATATAACTTCTCCAGAGGGCTTACAAATATTTTCCTATAATGAATACAGTCATTCAGAAAATTATTAGAGATGTCTGGGATCAAAATTATTTGATATTTTTGTCATAAGATCTCAGACAAAAAAAAAAAAAAAAAAAAAAAAAGAGAGAGAGACTTTTGGTATCCTGAAAATAAAAGCAATTGTAGGCACTTGGCGTACCTTAACTCCAAGAATGTTTATAAACAAATAGGGGAAGTATCTTACAAGGGGGGGTGCAAAGCCATTTATAAACTACATTTTCCATCATGTCGCAAAGCCTTAGCAAGAGGAGACATGTTAGTCATAATGACATTGGGTAAATCTGACATAACATCCACTAATGCAATGGTTTTTACCCCAAAGTTTAGAACTTGGTTATTTTCATCTCAAAGCTGTGCGTTCTAAGATACTATGTCTGGGAAGATTATGGTGCCTACAGATTTGTTCACATCTTAAGTCTCAGGATGATTCTACTCCAAACATTTTATCCTTCTGATCTGCCACAATAATAGAAATTTGAGTGCTCCTTACAAACTCATATACTTTCTATAGAACATCAAATATGAGAAGAGCTATTAGTCAGTTAAGACTTATATCGACATATTTTAGGGTACAGCTAACATCTTTCCTTTAGTTAATGTTTTGCTTTGATTCCTTTGTTACTGCTGCTTACAATAAAATCACTTAACCAGGAACCTGTCCTTGGTAAATTTGCTAAGGCAGCAAGTTGCTGCACATATCTGGCAGACTTGGCAGCAGTTAGTGAGATTAGTGATGCTGGCCAGAAATAACATTAAGAACATTCTTCTAAGGGAAAGGGTTGTCTTCTGCGCACACCACACTGATACAACATCAGAATTGGAGCACAGCATTTTTCAATATTCCAAGGATTTTTCATAAGAAATAAGTCAAAATACAGTAAAAATTAGTGATGGGCGAACCTTCAAGTCTGAATGGCCAGGAAAGCACCATAAAGTTCAGGTGCTTCTCCAGCACTAATCTGGCCTTCCTGCACCTGGAACAGTGGATCGACCATTACAGGAACTGTCTTTTTCATGGTATTTCAAACCTCCAATCTGAAGTACTCTCAAAGGTCCAATCCAGAAGTACAAAAGAATGTGAAAATAAAATAAATAAATAAATAAATATAAGAAGTTAACCTAATTTTACAACCTCTGACAAAAGATTCATTGTCAGATTAGACAGAGCTGGGAATGTTATTCCCATCAAGCAGGTTCGCCCAACTCTAAATAAAACATGCTTTTGTAACTAAGTGAAGCTTAGATAGAATAGTAATGAATTACATTTATTGTACACAGCACCGCCCATTCAAAAGGATCCCAAAGCGCTTTACAAGCATTAGAAAGAAGAATCACTTCACTTGTCCGTGAAGTGCAATCACCTCTGAGGTGAAATGTGGTGACTGACAGTGCAGAACAGTACACTACATTTTAGTAGAGGAAATGAAGAATGCTATAGCCAATTGAAACTATGGGGTGGGTGAGTGGTGGTGGGGAATGTTAGGTAGGCAGAACAGTTACATAAATCAATATTTGCCCAGATGCTTGGGGCTGAGATGTCTGTTCTATAAAAAAAAAAAAAAAAAGTGCCATGGGATCTTTAATGACCACAAGTGGTCAGGACCTCAATTTTACGTCCCTGAGGATAACAAAAATAAATAAATAAATAAATAAATAAATAAATTAAAAAAAAATAGAAAACAGTGAAAGATACCTTTGTTGAATACATTTCTGGACAATGATATGTGCCAATTATTCTTCTGTCCTGCAAGTTAATAAAATCAAGACCAGTTTCCTTAGAGATAAGGTAGCTGTTATCTGTCATTTAAAAATTAAAGCACTCTAGGGTATTAACAGGACAACTAATTAAAAGATACAGGGACCTCTAAGCCAACAATTAGCATAAGTGTATTCTGGCTTCAGAGGTGCTATTACTGCCTTGCCCTGCTAGTCAAGGTAACATAACTTTGTGATGTAAATGTATTTTTTCCAACTGGTCACTGTGACCAAGGAAGATAGGATGATATGAAAACAATTGTTGAAATTATTCTGGGGGGAAAGTAAGTGTAAAAGTGGTTTCAAAGGGAGGTGGAAGAAGGTTAAAAAGATCTCTTGTTGCTGAAGGATTGTTCAACCATAGAACTAGATTCTTCATGGTGAACAGGAGAGTTCAAACTTAATGGAGAAATTCCCAAGGACAAGGAAGGGAGGGAGGATGTGAAGATGAAGAAAAGCAGCAGCAAGTGCCATGGAAATAAAAGGTGAATGCAAAAGTCAAGGAGAAGTGACGGGAACTCAGTAACCATGCAAGAGTTTCTTTTTCTTTTTCTTTTTTTTTTTTTTTTAATCAGTTTAAAGGTGGATGATAAAATATATGATATAAATGATATTCAGTTACAGGTCCAGGTCAACCAGAGGAAAAGCTGACTCTGGAGCCCTAAAAGAGGCCATGAATCAGTCATTGACCTTTTTGATGACCTCAAACGAAGGGAATACAGAGGAAAGTGTAGAAATGTTACCGTTACATAGTCTTCTTGCTATCTAGAAACTCCAAAATGATGGCTATCTTGAGGAATTCCTCTTACACTAATACATTAGCAACTATAAAATACAATGAAATTACAAATCCCACATTCATACATACCTACATACATATGTACATAAGTAATCCTTTCAGGGTGGTTTTTTCTCTCAAACTACTAGCATCTAATAAATCAATATGTTGCTGATTATGTTCCACTGTTATACCAAACACAGCTTTATAGTAGGAGGTACATTTGTACTGATGAATTAAAAAGATAAAATATCCACACTTTTACTTCCTAGTATTCACTTTCACCTATAAGCTAATCTTCAATTAGAAGCAGGTACTGACAGCTCATTTTAATGCAAAATGGAACAGAAGCTATGAATAAAATAGACAGAGAGCTAGAATTTCTGACTGCAAAATCCGATGAAACAAAACACAGTTGAAAACTCTACAGAAATAACAAAGTCTTTTGTTAAGTAAAAGTGCCATTAGGCTCCCCCCCCCAAAAAAAAAAAAAAAAAAAAAAAAGGTGAGGTAAGCCAAAAAGCAAGAGCAGAGGTAGCTGGTTTATTACTAAGATTAACACCTGAGATTAGGTCTCAGTATTTGTAAGTCTCATGAACTGACATTCTCAAGAGGGGAAGAAAAAAGATCCCTTTAGTAATGAAGACCAACATATATGCCTAGGCACATAATTAAATTTCTTAGAGAGATAAAGACCTTAATATTAACTATGGTATACTTCTGCATCCCTTAGCAGCTGACCTTTACTTGGAAAACCAGTAACATCCCATTCTTCTCTAGTCACAGTAGATCTAGAAAGACTAGCTGAAGGTCCAAAGTGCACATCACACCTAATAGGGATCTTCCACCCCATTAGCAGGGCTTGCCTTACTGCTTAGGAACTGCTGATCTCTGGGGACTGCGCTGGCTACCCAAGGCAGGGTATGGAAGGAAGGTAGGAGTGCTGAATAAGCTGCTGCTGATTTCACCCCGGAAATAAAAATTAATGATTTTAAAATGGCTCCCGCCTACAGCTATACGGACATTCTTGACATGCAAAGCAATTCTGCTAAGACAGAGCTGTAGGAACTCATAAAAGACAAATGCCTTATCTTTCAAAATATCCATACATGAAACAACGTTCTTAAGAATGTAACAAACCCTGCGTTTCTGTTGTCTGTACAGCACGGAATTTACTGCCAGCACTGAAGTAACTGTTTATAAAACCACATCAGCATGCACTGGCTCAAATTACATTGTACACCTAAAATTTGGGTCAGGCCGTAAGGCATGAAGTCAGAGGAGAGAAAAATGTGGCTCACGTGATTTCAAGTTATTTTGTTTGGTTTCAGGTCAGAAAATCCTCAGAAACCTTATAAGTTCAACCGGAAACTTTTTAAAACTATCTTTTAAACTGACTTTTTACCTAAATGACTTTGATCTATCTTTTTAACTTTTAAATCTGAACTTTTTTAAAACCTAAAATTCTAAGCGATTCTAAGCCCATAAAGAATTTTAAAACAAGAAAGGGAGAGAAAATGTGAGGTCTAGACACTGAGCTTTAACACTTCTGTAACTACTTGTAATTCGATTCCTAAGTATTAAGTTTTACCCTCTGATACATGTGATTTCTTGATCATCATCATCAGTTCCTTAGTTGAATTCTAGGATTCTGGAGAAAGCTTGAAGCATATGCTTTATCATCCATTACATATGCATAAGTTCTATACTTTGGACATTGCAGAATAAGCGGCCACATAAAATGAAGGACAGAAAAGTGTCTTTGACTTGACAAAACCATTGAATAAAAACCATGATGTGACTGCATTCAAAAAATCTGAACTAAAAGTAAGTAAATGTGCAAAATCAGGACTACTGTATGCCTTATGGCACAAAACAGGGCAAAGAGGGAAAAGGGCATACTGGTATCCAGTCCCAACCTCAGCTTGAAGCTTACAACAACCATCTTGTAAAATACTCCATACACATCTTTGGACTTTTCAAAGTAAAGGGAGATAAATCACTTTAGCCAACCAAAAAGAAGAGTAGAGTATATGCTATGATTCTGTAGAAAAACAACTTCCTCCTCCTCAATTCTGGCTAAGATAATTCAACCCAATGCAATCTCTAGTAAAGTGGAAGGAAAGAAATATCTTTGAATATTCAAGGCTTTGAAGTTGTACATGCAATTGCCATTTTAGCGCAGCAAATATAGCTGATCACAAGCAATAAAGAGGGCTCTGATTCAGGAAATGACCTTCCTTAGGGCACTATGTAAGCAGATGTATGAGTTTAATGGAACTTAAATAAATATTAAACTTAATCATGACTTCTCAAATTGTGATCTAGAATGAAATTTTCACTCTTCATCCAAAACCAGGAATAATGCAATAAATAAAAACATAAAAGAAGAAGAAAAAAAAAATCATTTTCTAATCCCCAAGAATGTATATCATAATGATGAAATTAAATAGTAGTTAAGGTTAATTCTAATCAGGAAAGAAAAGGAAGAATGGTTGCAGATTTCAATAAACTTCATATTGATGATATTTAGAAGTAGTTGCCTTCTCTTTAAGAAATTTCAGGTACAGATTTTTTTTTTTCACACTGTGAGATTGCAAAATCATCACCATCCCCTCCCTCGCATTCTTTGTAAGTGATTATAATTTAAAAACTCTTCCATGAAACAAATAAACTTCTACTATGTTAAAGATATGCATCAAAAATTTTCTTAGGAAAGCTTAAAAATTTAACAAATAAGTCTGCCTGCACTACCTGAAAATATTTATTTCTACATGGCCAATTTCATAAACACTGAAAATAAACATAAATCAATTGACTTATATAGAACTGAAATTTTTGAAATGTAAAATACATTCTTAGCAACATCTCTTTTTACTGCTGAGAAGTTCAGGAGAAAGCAAATGCAATCAGAATGGAAGTCCAACAAATGACACCATTTGGCTAAGAAACTAGGTATTAGGCAGCCTAGATCCTTACTGAGAGATACTTGTTTTATAAAACAGGTTTTATTTAGATGTTGAAATATTAATCTATTCGCATGTATATATTTTAGTCTGTGGGAAACTATATAAGTGAATTAGTCATCAGCATGGATAATACTTTAAGTAATTGTTTTCTTCAGTAAGTTCTTCCAGAAAGACCTATATCCAAGAGGTACTCGCTTCCATCTATGATAAGTAAGACCCACATCTCATGAAATTTCTGTTATGGTCTCCTATTACATTGTTGTACAAAATACACATTAACAGGCATAGCTGTCACCCAAAATCGAATACAGAAACACAGCAAAATTGCTTGTAAGAAAGCTTCTCAGTGCCCTCTTTTTTTAATTAGTTTCATGAAAGATGAAAACTGTATAGAACATTTTATCATCACCACAACTAACAAAATTTCTAACGTATGATTCAGATATAGTTACGGTTTCGAGATACGAACTAGACAGCAAAAACAATGGTGAGTTCTGAACATCCAGATGCTTCTCTAGAACAGACTTCTGTAAAACACATTAATGTTATTTTTCTTGTAGGAAGTCAGATACAACATGCAGAGCATTACACAGCAAATATTTGTCAGAAGGGCGCACGAGCTACTGACAGATTAGAAGCAGAAGGTGGATTGTGTGGCAGGCTACCAGTGCTTCAACCACCTGCATAAAACATGCTCACTTGTGGCGACAGGTTTAGGATCACGACTGCGGGGGAGACCAGCAGCATGGCTGTTGGGCCTTGCTCAAAGACCGACAGAAGCAGGCTTAGGGCTGCGCAAGGCTTTGGGAGCGATGACAAATGCTGAATAAAACACTGGGGAGAAATCCAATTGTAAATTAATTCAGCAAAAAGACTCTTAGGATCAGACTTTCTAATGTCATTTTGGAAGTCACAGACAAATTTTCAGTGTGAAAAAAAAAGGGGGATGAATTTCTAATTTTTGACAATGAATTTCCAAATGAAATGTACTTATTATGAGTTCAGTGCTGGCTCTGAAGCCTGAAATACTGGGAGCTCCAATGCTACGGACTTTGCAGGACTGAGAGGTCTAATCTTGACTACATTAAAAAGAATAGTGTTCTGCTTTAAAATAATCAGAAAATCTGTAGAGTTTTTTTTTTCAGAATTAGAACATTCAAGCATGATTCACTTGTACATTGATAGTCTAATGTTTTGGGAAGAGGCTAACATTTTGTCACTCATTTAGAAATGAGTGACAAGAATGAAATAAATTTGTTGCCAAAAAATGGTTAGTCATTTCAGATTTATCTCTAAGTAAATCCCTGTGTATGCAATATACATTCAGTATCATAGCAAATTTTGTATTACATGTATGTCGTTTTGATGCATGCATTAATTCTACAGCAAATAAAAATTGAAATATTGTTTTCTTCCTGACATTTTGGAGGTCCTTTGTACTTGGAAATCTAAATTTTCTGAAGTTTGATTAGTTATAAGATGTTATAGTATTATATAACATATATAAATAATATAAATATATAGATAGGAGGAGGATTTCAGAACACATTTAAAATGAAGGAAAGATAATTTATTGGGAGACATGTTACTCTCCTAGTAGGTGCGTAACATATCTCTACTTACGTACATTGCATATATATAATTAAATAATAAATACGTGGCATATATATAACAGAACCTGACTGTAGAACAATATTTTGCTGTCATTCCGTGTTGAACAAAGTACATAGAGCACTTACTCTTTAGGAAAGCACTTTTTTTTTTTTTTTTTTTTTTTTTTTTTTAGGAAAGAATGTAAAATTACTTTATTTGGCAACAGTGTGCAGTTTGCTCCTGACACTCATACTTTCTATGGAAACAAGAGAAGAACTAGATTACTAACACGCAAATAGGCTAAGTGTTTTTGTAAAACATGACTATGTTCAATATTATAGAAGTTTCAGAAGATGCATTTCAAGAGGAGTGATCTGTTCACAGTTAAGAGAGCTGTTAATGAGACCGTGTGTGTGCACGCGTATTTTTATATTACGTACGAAGATATACTGTATATGCCTTATGATACAAAAAATCTAGAAGAAACAAAAGTCAAACTACTCTCTCCCACAACAGCCCTCTTCTAAACGGAATTGGGTTTTGAGATCTTCTCATCTGGCTATATTACCTTGTACTTTAGTTAGCAAGAGACCCTCCATGCAATAACCAAAACTAATATAAAGTCTTTTTCCTATCTAAAAGTGCTGTATGCTGGAAGGCCAACACCTTAGAATTCCACGTAGCAAAATGCAAGCTAAAATCTTCCATTTCTAAACACCTTTATTTCCAGTTACCTGCTGGAAACTTAGAATACTCCAAAAATAAATGGGCAGAAACTGGGCCAAACATAACATTACCTGAAGAAAATCATGTTGCTTTAGGCTGTGTGACCTTTACTGTTGCATCCTTCAGAGCAGCCCAGAAGCATTAAATTTACCAGAACGTTGAGTTCATTTTGAGGGCAAGAACATGAACTGGTATACAGGGCTTTTTATACATGGCTTAAAGATGCATTAAGTTTGTGGAGAAGGCTTGACAAGTAGGGAAGAAAACTAAATTCCAGTCTCTCGCACTTTTAAAAAGAGGAAGAGACATAAGAGAAGAAGATCTAGCCTTCTGTGTTTTAATATAACCCTATTTCATTTCAGACAGAGATAAATGACAGACAGTACCTAGAGAATAACATATATATTTCTATATTTGTTATATACATTTATATAGATACATATATAAAGATACATAAATACACACATGCACACACACACACACACACATATACACATGTGTATATATGTATAAAAAAATGCAGGCACAACCCTTCCCATATCCTAGCCTTTCTTCTAACTTATATGAGAAACTAACCCCCAGTGTCAGTATTTCTCATGTGTAGGGTTCTGGCAAAGCAGCTAGCATCCAAAAGACTGCGTAGCACATTGAATTCCCTGACAAATGTGGCTCTTCACAGCCCAGTTTTACTGTTTCATTAAATCTAATATACATGTATGCAATACGTTCTGCTCCTTCAAAAACATAAATTTGCCTTTTTGTGAAGTTTCTTATTTTTCCTAAATCTGAAGTAATAATATAAATTGCATTAATGCTTTCTTTGTTGCAACCCAAAGTTTGTTTGGTTCAGGGTCACAGCTGGATGGCTGGTTTCTAGATGGCTACAAAAGCAAAAGGGATAAAGTGCTATAAACAACCGGCGTGCGTGCATCCTGTTCTTACAGTAATTAAATGTGGCATTGCAAGGGACGCGGCTGCAGAGAGAAAACCTCACACACTTGACTTGACCTTTATTCCGATGTCAGTTGGAATATTACCATGGATCGCAGAAATAAATCACCTTCTGACTGCTTCTGCAAAACGCTCTAGGCTAAAACTGGAACTTCCTCAAATTTCCCTCGTATCAAACTCCCAGTTTCAGCAGCACAGTCAGAGGCTAGCGGGGCTCTCTGTGCCTTGCTAGTTGTTTCAGCTGCAGTTGCTCTGTGATAATGCAAGAATGTAAGTTTAGGAGAAAGGATTAGCTTTCACGATCCATGCCCACTCTCGTTACAGGTCTCTCGATAAGCCCCTGTGAGGGGAATACCCGCTGTCCCAGGCTTGGACTTGCTCCTCAAGCCACGTTAGCTGTGCTGCGAACAGGAGGGCAAAGCCCTGCCCAGGACCCGCGGGAAGAAAGCGTCCTTTGAGACGGGGACAGTGGCAGCACTGTTGAAAGCGCCAGCAACGCAGACCAGTGAGCGTCTGAGTTTTTACACGGAATTTTTGAGAGTTTCATGCTGCTGCTGCATTTTAACATGCTGTAAATTTTAATCACCTGAATCTGTACACACAGGCATTTTAGTATTTGTCTTTTCTCTAGAAGCTCTTACAGTCACGTCTATTTCCTCACTTGTGCTGCACACTAGAAGCACTTCTGCTGCTTAGGGTGAAAGGTGCAGCTCTGCCAAAGACATCAGTCTTGGGTACCTTCGCGTGAATCCCTCGTCCCTAGGAGGGCCAAATGCACGGTAGCTTCGGGCAGACAGGATCAAAGGTTGCTGTGCACTGGCCAGGCTGGAGACAAGCCCACACTAAATCACAGGTGAAGTAAGAGCTTTAGACAAGCCTAAGCTAACAAGCGCCGCTTTGGAGCAGGACATAGGAGCTCGGGCCTGGAGCCCTGTTAAGGCAACGTAGTCAGAAAGCTGGGAAGAGCCACCTTGTCCATTTGCAGCCCATCCAAAGCTATTGCAAGGTGGCCTGCAAAGGGCCACATGTATATGTCAACAGTTTTACATCGGCTGAAATAAAACATATTCCTCCGTATGGTTTCTCTCCTCTTTTTTGAAAGAGCCAGTTATAGATATGATAGCGGAAAAACTGAGGAAAAAAAAGGGGGGGGGGCTTTTCCACTTATTCACTGTTAAAGTGGTGAAAAGAAGCTAGGAAAGCTGCAACGAGCAGCCGCTGAGGGGAAATGGCAGGTGGCAAAGCCGTACCTGAGCTGGCTCCATGCCATTTCAGAGCACGCTGCTTCACTCCTCTGAAAACGAGAGACCAGAAGAAAACCATTCAGCCTCTCTGGTTAAAGCTGGGCTCTTGCTTGGTCAGAAAGCTGCCAGGAAAAACTAAATTCGTAGCTAACCCACCTTGAAGGGGAAGAAAGGTACAATGTTAAATACAGCTAAAGGGCAGATTAAGTTTTTATTTGCTCTTTCCGGGCCATCTTATCTCCTTTGGCAACTGTGTGCTAATTCAGATACAACAACAGTGGATCAGGAGGGCAGCAGTATATTTGTTTTAACTATCTTAGCTCCCTGAGCCCTACGTTAATTCTTCTAGAGAATATCTCTATTGTGATTCAAATTTATTAACATGTTTTTCAATCTCATTAATATATGAAATTCCCATGTTCTCTACTTGCTAGCCCAGTTTCTGATAGAAAAAGTTCATTAGGTTGATGGTTTCTCTTGGTTGTGACTTGGCACTGTGTAGCTGTAAGGCACTAACTTCCAGGCATGCTGACTTTGAATACCTTACATAATACAAAGCCTACTGAGTAAAGAATTACTCATTGTTTTAAAAATACATTCTTTTTTTTTTAAAAAAAAGTCTTTGCATTCAGAAAAACAACTCTTATCTAAACATGCAGAGGTTAGCAATGTCAGCTCACATTTATTTAAAAAAAACTTAGCTGAATAAATCTGTATAAACAGTTTAATGAAAGTGTTGCATAATATGCTGACATATTCCCCTCTTTTCCAGAGGGAAATTTCTGGATTAACACTCATACTAAGAACAGCGTGATAGTAATATTAGCAATAGAATTTTATTTATGATTCTTATGTCATCATGTACTTCAGGTATATAACCTGGATACTTACAGCATCCCTGTGCTTCAAAGTATGTTGGAAATTACTAGGTTTCAATTATTAATATAACTGCATACATTGCAAAACAACATTCAGTGATACATTCACAATTTGAACACACTTCTGTGCAGTGGCAAAATCAAATATATAACAAACTTAAAAAAACCTGGAAGAAGTGTTAATTTACAGTAACCACTTAAAACAACCATTCTAAAACTAATCTAATATAAAAAAATATAATTTTGAAACTATTTAAACACAGCCTAAAAAACATGCATGTTTCATTAAGGAAGTTATAGCACTAGAATTTGAAGGTAAGATACACCAAATTGTTACACCTCTGGTAGCACCTCTGTAAGGTCTGAAGTCTGGATTAAAAAAGCGCAAGCACCACCTCCTGTGGCTGGCTAATATCCTAGCAAGAAGCCACATTCATTTCCACATAAAGCCTGAGAAGGTGCTCCGTGCAGGGAGGGATCTGTAGCTTTTCTTTTAGCAAGAGCCTTGATGTAGGAACTGATAGCCACACTTGGGGCCAGTATCATCCTTCTGTTGCCTGACACTCTTCCAGTCTCTGGTACGTTGGAAGAGGACAGCACACCTCTGTTTTTCCATTATTATCACCCCTCATCAAACATACAGATGGCAAGACCCAGGAGGCATTAGCTTGTGGAGGAAGAGGACGTAAGTCAGGCTTCCATTCAACTCGGTATGTTTATCACGTTCTTTGCAGTGACAATTCTGATTGCCATTAAAATACCACATTGCCATAAAGGCAGTTTTCTAATCTATGCAGAATAATGAACACAAAGATATCATTGATTGTCCAAAGTATTTTCACCTTACTTAGACCTCCAGAAAAGTCAATAAATGTGTGTAGTAGTCTAGATCAAAGGGGTTAGAGCATCTGTGGAGAAAACAGCAATGAATCCAACAGACGTAACAAAAGCATACAGCAGGGTGGTTGGAAATTTAGTTACAGAGGGGAATACAGTGGAAAAGAAACAAGAGTCTGAGAGGTGATCAAACTGCAAATCCGGAACAACACAAAAAGATGCATCAAAACTTGATGCATCAGGCACATCAAAGACAGTAATCAGTATCAGCAAACCCATCCAAGCCTCCATTCCAAGATGACAGTACCAGCTTGTCAACCTTTATTTAAGAAAGGGGCAAAGCAAAATTATTAGATCTGACAATGTAATAGAAAATCCAAAAATTAAGCAAAAAAACACCTTCACTACTAAATTTTTGAAGAAACTTATGGGGAACAAATTGGTACTGAGAGAGCAATGAAACACTATTTATTTGAATTAGGACATAAAAGTTAAGCTAGATTCTTAAAATGGCTGGGGTCTACCTCAGAAATCCTTCTTAATTGTGCGGGCTCTACACTGAGATCCTGCTTAGACAAGTCACTTCCTTGAAGACAAAGCCAGGCTTCGTCTAGGAGGAAACTAGAAGGGTTGTATCACGGTAGCTTGGGCTTTTTTCTTCTTCCACCCCTAATGGAAGCATAAATCAGAATTACTATAACCTAGAAGGAAAAAAAACCTCACAGAGGCTTCCAGATCAAATCCTTCCAGAGAACATATTTATGTAATTACAGAATTAACAGATGAAAGGAAAGTTACGGTAAAGTAAAACCTTGGACACAGTGTCTTACGACAGGATGAGGATACAGTTACCTGTGGGAATAAGTTAGCTGAATGACACTGTGGAGCCAGAGGTTAGAATTTGGCCCCGTGCCTTTTTAGCATGTCTGCTAATCATCTGGGAGACACACGGGAAATGTACTGGATCACTGCATTGGTTTCAATGAATAGCGGGTGACTGTCAAACTCAGAAGAAGGCACAAAATGATATAAGAGTATTTCTTTTGCTATAAGGATGGCTTAGAAAAAAACTGTAACAAACTGAGCCTAAATAAAAGGTAGTATTAAATGTGCCCACAAATGAACAGAAGGATATTGATGAACTTTGGTATTACCATTGAAAATAAGGAAGTCCATAGAACAAAACACTTTATAACACCAGGTTAGAGTATATAAGCCATAGCTTATGACACATATTAGGTCCTCAAGTAGCAGAAATATAATACTCCCAAGTTTACTCATCTTTATGTGTACACCTGCAATACTGTGCCCTTCACTACAAAGAAAGAATCAAAAATTGGAGACTAGCAAGATAATAAAGATATCTGAAGAAATAATAGAATAGGCTTCAAAGAGAGAAGTCACAAAATGATGTGAATGCTATCTACAAATAACTGAGGGGTGTCTTGAAAAAGAAGAAAGCTCAGGTAAGATCCAAAAAAACACATACATGCCTTAGCATATGACACAAGTACAGCGTGAAATTTAACAAAAGGTTTGGCCACACTTCCCCTCTGGAATAGCTCAGGGGAAGCCCTGCAGCCAACCTGATGGTTTGCTGGGTGGAAAAAACAGGACATTCTCCTCCTGAGTCATCAAATTTCCAAGAAATTACATGGGATTCAGTGGATATCGTGGACATTCAAGAGCAGCTTCTGCTGTGCTTCTGTACTGGTCTTTTGGCTTTTAGGCTTTAAGGTATCTTCCGGATAGCATGGAGCAAAACCTGACAGGGCACCAGTGCCTCTGCCAGCCTTCAAATCTCTCCCTACTGCAGAGACTTCCACAGCACAAAGGAGCATGCATTAACTTCGACCTTGATTTTACAAGTAGCTGTGAATGGAAGCACTAATCAGCATTTCTCTTCTCCCCATCCCCTGCTGTTCTGAAAAGCTGTAAGAGGGCGTGTGAAAAACTGGTGTTAAGGTCTGTGGTAGCCTACTACAGATATGCTGGCCCATAACATCTAAGCAAAGATACTACACTGCAGGCAGCAGTTCTAGTAACTATTCATCCTCCTCTTCAGCAGACTGTCAATGTTGAATATAGTAACAGCTGTATAGAGGAAATTTTGATCCTCATGTTTTGAGGTTTATTTCTTACAGCACTAATATTTTCTCACATAGTATCTGAAGCTACAAGCATAATTTCACAGTATTCCATGTAGCAATATAAAAGGAATTTAGTAATCTCACAAAGGGCTACACGTTTAGTAAAATCAGTTCATCAGTGTTGGATCTAATTAAGGATGGAATGTAAGTTAGGTCCTATTCCTAATGAAAACCTGTATCTGAACCAAATTCTGCAATTATGACCCATTTCTGGCTCTTATGCATGAAAACAGTTATATAATATTTGCCCCCCTTCATAGATAAAATAGTCACATCCATTAAACGAATCTGTTTTCTCACTGTAAGTCAAAGAGCATGAGTCAGTTCCTTTCCTCATTCCCAAAGCAGTCTATAGGCAGGACGATGTTCTCTGATCACTCTTTTCTGATCCTCTCCTATTTGATTCACTATATATTGCTTAAGGGATTGCGAACCTGATTATCAGATCAGACCACATCTGGATTCCGGAGCAGAACTGATGAACCTTATGAACCACGCTGGCCTGCTATATTATGTTGGGCAAAAGGCTCAACATTAAAAAAACAAATAATGTAAATTTATTCCTAGTATATTCCATATTAATTCTGTGATCTGGTGAGCTGCAGCAGCAGACACAGGAATTAATTTACTCTTCTTACTGGATTAGACTGGTACACTACTTAGTGCTTTCAAATTCTAGTTTTAAATTATTAACAAAATAGCCAATTTGGTACTAGACTAGTTATTCCATTAAATGGCTGATAGAGCTATTGTATGAATAAGTATGCAGAGAATATCACAAGTGAAACAGTATTACAAAAATATACCCAACTAGAGGCTCCGATGACACACTGACACTTACAGACCTCAAACTTTCCATTGATGTCAGTGCAAAGATCTTAAGTAAATGCAGATCTAGTCCCACAAAATAACTTCTAGGATTTCTAAGTGAATAGCTCTGTCTAAAGTAAAAAAAAAAACAAAAAAAAAACAAACAACAAAAAAAACTTTTTAAAATATAACTTGGACAAATTAAATAAAATCTTGAAATATATTTACATTGTTGAAGAATCACCAATAAAAAAATTTTGCTTTTAAATTAGAGTTTTTATGGACATTAGAATCATAAAAGGTGAATGAGCTCATCTATGATACTATATCATCAAAATTAAACTCATCACTCCGCATTTACCTTTGTTCATTAAAACACTCTTCTCTCAAATTAAAAGAAAAAAACAAATTAGTGAATGCATGAGATCCAAGTCAAGAAAATATAATCCCTTAGTTTAAAAGACTATAAACTCCATAAACTGTAAAATTATAACTGTTTTATGCTATCAACTGGTAATGAAATTTTTTGTTGTTCCTGCCTCTGTCCATAGGCACACAACATCAGTGCAGAAATTTTGAACAAACAATGAGAAATTCCACCACCGGAGCTGTATGAAACTTACGTTTTCACTCACAAAAAAGCACTTTTTGTTTGTTTGTTTGTTTTAGATATTTTAGATACTGCTTTTGTTTTATTTAAACCTTGGTGTATCATGCTGAATTGAGACTTTGAGAAGCTTCCCTTACCAAAGAAAAAAAAAAGTTCAGAATTTAACTTCATTTAACTTTGTATTTTTGCATGTGTGAAAGTTTATACATTTCACACTGAGAAAAATTTTAGCATTCAGCCCAGATTTGCCACTGTGTGAAATACATCCAAAATAGTCAAAGTGAAAAACGACAAGTGCTTTACGATAAGTGCTTCATTTTCATTAACAGACACTACTTCCAAAAGCATTCATCTTGGCATTTCCTGCCTCAACTCTCTATCCCAAGGGGACCATTTTCAGACTCAGAATTAAGTGCATAGAAGGTTGATGCTTTAACTGTAGGCAGTTTCTCATTCATTCAACAATATTCTGGGCTGTTATATGTTGAAAATATGAAAACTTTTCAAATTTGAGACATCTCCTTAGCAAATATTTCTTATCCAGGTCATCTGGATAGAAGGTTCATGAAGTAGGTTAGAGTTATGTTCCATACAGCTCTTGCCAGAATATCAGCTATAGCCATCATTTTGGATTTGTTCCTTACAGACAGGTTAGACATATTTAACTCTACATTCTGACTGAGAAAACAAAATCATAATAATTCCAACTCCATTTTCAACAAGAAATTACATTCTAAAGCTCTATCTGGCAGAAGTCAAAGTCTGCTTTGGCCACCATGCAAGCCTAAAAATATATCCTTGCTTCAATTTACCTTATTGACATCCATTCGCAACTTCTCGTTGTTGGCACTGGCAGCTTTCTCTGCTGCTTTCTTTTGACGCTGGGGTCCCCTGCCAAAGAAGATGTAGTTGACCAAGGCATACTCCAGCAGAGCCATGAAAACGAAGACAAAACATCCCATGAGGTACATGTCAATGGCTTTCACATATGGAATTTTGGGAAGCGTTTCTCGAAGATGGGTGTTAATGGTTGTCATTGTGAGCACAGTTGTGATTCCTGGAAAAAGATTGACAATTCTATTGATCAAATTCGTGTTAATTTTCTAGCATTACAGCTTGTAATATTCAAATGCTAGTCTTGAAAAAGTTCTAGTTTTTCTGGTGGAAAAAAAAAAATCTCACCTCTGTTCCTATTCCCCCCTCTCTTTTTTTTTTTGTACAGCAAAAAATTGTACCCATAATATATTGTGTTCAACCAAACAGACAGCAGTTGCATCCTACAAGTAAACTTGCTAACTGGTTAACTGCAACCTTTTCTAAGGGTCTCTGTTATAAATTACCAGCCTAGAGTCACTGTATCTTGCTTTCCTCCAGCACTTTTACACTGTCTTCAGGCCTGAAGGAAAATGCTACATAAAAAGGCCTGGTAGAATTCAACTGTATATTATAAAGCCAAAAAATGTAAAATTCTCAACCGTGTCTTCTATGGTGATTTATGCATTTTATCCATATTAAAGATGCACTTGCAGAAACTGGACTGATTTATGCAAAGTTTGGCAATAGATACTTATATTTATTTTTGTAACATGCTTGGATCCTCTGATGAGGGGCAGAATATAAACAAACACACATGAGATTAGTGATGAAATATAAAATAGCACTCTAGAGATTAATTAGAGAAATGGTTTTGCTTTTAAAATGTAAGATAACAGAATGGAAAGAAAAATCTCTATTTATATTTAAGGCAAAATTAGTTATACAACCGTAGTAAAACTTTATTTAATTCATACCTGAAAGGAAAAGTAATTTATATTCCACACTACAGTGCTGAATGTGTATTCTGGACTGCCATGAGCAAAAGCAAAGTAAATGCATTCTCTTTAGATGAAGAACAAGCAATAAAACAACAACAGAACAATTAGGCTAATTCTGGTTACAATGATTATACAGTTAGCTAATTCAGACATGAAATCACTTTAATTTTTATTTAAATTGTGATGATTTAAATGCTGATTCAAATAGTACAAAGCTTAACAAGCTAGACATAAAAAGATCTAACATCTATTTTTCAAATCATGCACTATCTACTATGCCAGAAGCAAGAAAAAGCACTGAGCTAACACACGCTGCATGAGATGTGTAAAAATGCCTACCTAAAGCAACTCTTGCAGCTGAAGCATCATAATTAATCCAGAAAGAAACCCAGGACAGGATAGTGATCAGAATAGAAGGCATGTAGGTCTGCAGGATGAAGTAACCAATGTTTCTCTTAAGTTTAAAGCTGAGAGACAGCCTTGGGTAGGCACCTAAAAGAGAATATTTGGTATGGCCATAATTTATTTGTATAAAGCCTGAAAACATTCTCCTGTCATTTCAGTTTTATTGTTTCATGTAGCACAGAGCAAATAGAATTGAAAGATCCAGTATAATCAAGCACAGAATTTCTAATAAGAACTAGAACTAAATGGTGTTTTATTCTAAGGGTACAAGGCTGCTGCTATATCCACATCTGCTGATAATCATAGTATTCCATGATCCACAGTCAAAATATTCATATGCTTCAGAACATCAAAGCATACAAATGCTTCTTCCTTTGCAAGCTGTGGTACAGCTATGGTGCACCTCCTCCTCTAGCCTCCTCTTCAGGCAACGCAACACTTCCCCTTCGGCACAGGACAGGAGAAATATTTTGGAGTATGGAAACAGAAGCCTAGCAATGACTATGTATTCAAGTCCCATTTCTGCTTGATTTTGAGGAATCTGGGCTGCACAATCCTTATATATTCCCCCCTCCAAAGACAGGAGGGCTGTAGCTAGAAGGTGAATTTTGGGGTCTTTTTAAATTCTGAACAAAACTAGCAGCTTTCTAGAGTAAGAAGAGAACATCAAATAGTAATATCCCAACTTTTTTCTCTGTTGTATGATTCAATGTGTTGCTGAAAGGTTCTAGCTGGGTTTTTGTTTGCTTATGTTTTTAAAGAAATTCTATCTCATTTTCCACTCCTCCCATAGCACCTTCTCAGCTTTCAGAAAGTCATATGCTTGCTAGCACACACAGTTACAAATCCTGCTGAACCAGGGTTTGAAAGCTTGTGGAGTGAAGGTAGAACAATTAACCTGAAACCTCCACAGCTTGGCACAACCAACATCTGGAAATAGTAAAAGAAAGATTTCCTATAAGTTGTGTTATTTCTTGTTGGAATTAGGGCACTGAAGTGCACAGCTGGTTTAATCAGTTTTCATAAGAAAACAGAAAATACAGCATATTTGACTGGGCCTTAACCTGCCAGTCTATTGTATCCTGTTCATATGTTAATGAGTGATGCCTTATATACAGTGCAAGCTGTAAGAAAAATTACTCCCTTGAAAATTCACAGTTGCTGCTCTAATTTATTCCTGTTTCTGAAATTCTTGCTCAGATCCTGCATTGCACATTGAGGATTAACCCATTTCTAAAACTCTTCCCAGTGAGTTCCCTGTTTAACTTCCCCTCCACAAACCTGTAGAGAAAACAACATTCTTGGTGATAAGCTTGTAGTCTACAATGGAGAACTGTGGCAGTTCGATCTTTGTCACTCCTGTAACTGCATTATCACCCCCACGCCAGTAAAATTCAATGTCATCCGTTGTATAGCCGTCTATAAAAACAGAAGCAAAGAGTGAAGATGCCTATCATGTCATGTACAACGTCCAGTGAATTCATTCAGAAAACAAATTTAAATGTATTTTTAAAAATAAAATTAATAAAATTAATAACATAATAGATATGTGCACAGGGACTCACATAATTCAAATATTTCACATGGCAATTCTTGTTTTATATATAGTTTTTAAACATATAAATATACATAAAGCAAATTTTTAAAATAAAATTAAGATTACCCAAATTCCTTATGTAAATAGCAGCTTTACTTGCAGCTTAAGGTGACTGCTGATCCCACAGCTGGATAAAGAGCGTGGGCTGGTGGCAATTTCTGCACCTAGGCGGTACTGGGCTGTTTACAGAAATACAAGCAGCCCACCGAGAGGCATGCAAGAGCCTCACTGCTCTCTTGTGCACCATGACCAGCATAAGAAAGAGGATAAAGTAATACAGGTAATACATAAGTTCAGTGCACAGTATCTTATGATATTTGCTTTGTATGCAAGGTAGTTCATAATCAGTCTATCTTTGAGAAGGACACAGACTTTTTAAAGATGATTTTACTTATAAAATAGGGTCACTTTCTCTGAAAAGGTTTGAATGCAATAGAAAATGGTCACACTTAGTGAGGCACTCATGAAAAGCACCTTACCCAACGCTGCAAAACAAAAGGTCCTTATCATGCAAGGGCCATCACTCAGGAAGGAAAGAAACAAAAACAAAACACAACAACAAACTGTAACAATCACAGAGTCCTAAAGCATATTATTTCATGCATATGAAATAAGAATCTGGGTTCTCCAACTAGCAGTCAAGCTAAGTTGCATACACTGCAGTTGGACTACAGGGCTGATCAGGGGACAACAGAAATAAACCTGCTAGAGAAACAGGAAATAAAAGATTCATGAAGTTTGGTAGCAGATTAGAATTTTTTTGCTGCTGAAAATCAAAAATAGAAAGAATCCTGTAAGAGAATTATGATTATCTACAATCTTCTAGGGAATATGCATAATGAAACTTGAAATATGTTTTGAGCTTGCTTTTAAACTCTAACTATAGATACAAAAAACAAAAGTAAATACCAGTTTAGAGTGTTTGAACATGACTTGATTTCAAGGAATAATGCAGAATAATACAGATTGTACATTTTGTGATTGAATTTATAAAACTGTTCACATGCTCTGTTATTGTTGAAAATCAAAGTATAATCCAAGTGCACAGGAGCAGCAGAAGGTAAACACGAGTGAAGAGAAGAACCCAGTAACATGTCAGAACACAGAAATTACCACAACATTCTATTCAACACAGTAAATTCTAACGCATTTTCATGGTTGATTTCAATTTTGTCCGTAAGTCTGAGGGAGGCAAACAAGAACATTTTCATGCATCAGAGCTGTCTCATTCATAAGGGACAGATTTTGAATAGATTGTCAGAATCAAGAATTCAAGGTGGAACCAGCTCTTCTTTCAAAGTCATGACACTAGCAGCAGGACAGAAAAGAGAAACAGATTTTTAGAAATTTTTTTTGTGAAATATATTCTTTGGTAAACTGTATTTCCCCCAAAAGTCAATTAGCTCAGACTGATGACCTCAACTAAAGCAAAAAAAAAAAAAAAAAAGGCCTGTATCTTTTAAGTAAGCTTCAACAGTTAAGAAAGAAATATATCTGCAGTGCAGAACATGATATACATATGACTTATCCAGAACTCTACAAAGAGTTTAAATTCAAGTCAAGGAATGATATAAATCAACGGTTGCTGATTTGTTTCAGGTCGTGCTCTCTCTCTTTTTTCATCAAGAATAGAATTAACAAAGGAATAGCTGAACATTATTTGGACTAATAACTTCACATCAATTATAGCTTCCCTTCTCTGTTCAGACGTTGCCATCAACAAAATTAAATTCCTCTATACTGGATTTGTATGAAACAGATCTCATGAACATCATAATCTTTTGCATCTCTTGTATATGACATTTTCAGAACCTAAAACATGATAGATCTAAAAAGGAGCCAAGATTATTGCAGATTCTGTCAGCAGAGTGCCTGTCCTTTGCAACCAAAAACACATTAGCTGCAATTCCACAATCCTGATGCATGGGCAGAAATTCTGCCTGAACATGAGGGGGAATTTCTTCACTGTAAGAGTGATGGAGCACTGGCACAGGTTGTCCAGAGAGGTTGTGGAGTCTCCTTCTCTGGAGATATTCAAGGCCCGCCTGGCTGCAACCCTGTCCAACATGCTCTAGGTGACCCTGCTGAGCGGGGAGGTTGGACTAGATGATCTCCAGAGGTCCCTTCCAACCTTACTGATTCTATGATTCTATGATTCTTAACACACCCTGTTACCTGACAAAGTACATTCAACCCATATTTTAGCCATCAGAAAGTATTACTTTCAAAGCTGGCTTTTGAAGAACAACACGTAGTTGAACTCTCACTTTTAATTGACTGCAACTTTGGAGATACAAACCTTTACCACCCTACATGAAAGTGTATCAGACAATACCTACACTCCAAGATTATTGAAGTGTTATTTATCAACAGTATGCTGTATTTAAATATAAGAATAGTCTTAGCACAATGATTTCCTGAGGCTAAGCAAGGCATTCTTAGTTCAGCCAAGACTTGTTAGAACTGATTTGGAATTGTTTTACAGTATATGTTAAATGATTTTTTAAAAAAAAAGAGAAAAAGAAAAAAAAAAGAGCCAAGTTACAGACTTACACAGGAGATGGGAATTGTTTTGTTCTCTTGAGGAAATAATGTATCTCACTGCTTAATTATGATTTTCTCAAACTACCTAATTTCAAGAGAACCTTCCTCTCTATCTCTCTTTTCTTCGGTTAACCTTGCTCTATTTCCTCAATAATCTAAAGATAACAAAAGATACATGAAGGCAGAGTGTGCAATACTTTAGAAGTTTCTTCCCTTCAGAAATGGTCTGAAATACTGAGACATTTCTAAGTCTTGGACACTAAGAAATGAAGGAGTACTTGTTCTTTACCATATTTGCATGTGTAATTGAGATTGCCATAGTTTCTGAACAGAGTTGACTCGAATGGAGAAACAGGATTTTGTCATCTTTAACTTAGATGTTTTATCTCTATTATTTCTCATGGCGAGTTTATACCATATTTTGGCTCAGCTAATGATATAGCTTGGTAGCTCCTCACCTCAGTGGACCATGGGTGCAGATGTCTCAGCCTGCTATCTCAGTCCCCTGGCTCTCCAGTAAGTACCTGCACTAGGCACGTTCCAGCTGATGGGCTCGCCCTTACAAACCACCTGAACCCACTAGTAACAAAAGCCACTGTAATTTTCCCAATTAGTATATGGAAAGAAGTTCTCTGACCTTGCTTTGGCAAACACAGGGCCAATGGCCAAGCAGCTGCTTGACAAGAACAGAAATTATGGTTAATACGGGATAATAACAAGGTCTTTTTTCTCTCAGCAGGATTTTTAAATACTGCTAGGTCTGCTTCATTTGCTTGTAAAAAGGTACTTTTCCAGGAAGATACATGGATGGAGTTCACTAATGATGGTGTTCATGACAAGACAGGCTCAGTTCAGTACAACATCTAAAGGGGACAGAGCCGTTTCATGTGTGTCTGAAGCACAAATTCCTCACTCTGTGCAGTAAGTTTTCTGGTCATTTTTGCACCGGTTGCACGGCATCAGGAATGTGGGCATGTTCTGCAGACCTAGAATGGATGAGGTTGTCATGGTGCCTTTTACTTTTCTGGTCACAATTCCATCTCCAGAAAAGAGGCAACAGCTTAATGACGTATTTCCTTCTCTATCACCATTTTGTATCTGCTGGTCTCATTCAAGGCTTTCAGAGATAAAAAATAAAATAAAATAATACTAAATGAATAAACTGGTTGATCTTGAGCTGTAATAGCAATTATATTTTATGAGAAATAAAACAGCATCCTGTGAAAGTTTGAAAAGAATAATAACCCATATCTTGGTGTGAGGGTTGACTCTTAGTTTGTAGATACTGTTTAGTTTTGCTGATACTGTATCTCAAACCTACCGTACTAATTCCAACAGTAAATTCCAGATTATAAGACCATTTACTGACCACTGTACAAGTAATCAAGAATATATTTTGAGGTAATTCAATTATTAAGCTTTATAACACTAATAATTTTTCTATCTTCCTTTCTGTCAAAAATAACATGCTAAAATGAAAATAAATTCTTTTTATGTACATAAGAGAAAAATTACTTAAAAAGCCCACCTGGCTGTTTCTGAACATCTGTTAGGAGATCTTTTCTGCCTGGCTGCCTTCCCACTGTTTAGTCCTGAACCTTCTCATCACACGGGCATTCACGGGGAGCTGCAGGATTTACCTTCCAGTTAAACGTCCTCGCCCTCCTCCTCTGCCTCCAAGGATGAGAGATCTCATTAAGCTGCTCCCTGTATTCTTGTGGCCTTAATAGTCAGCACGTAACCACAGCTACTTCCTGAGCACAGCTCAACTCCTTTGAAAATGTCACCCAAAAGTTCAAACCAAGGATTCCAAAATAGGCAGCTCCGGGCTGCTGCGGGGAGACCACGCAGAACCGCCTGTGGCCTGCACCGGAGAAACGGTATCCTGAGGTTTGACGCTGAATGACGAGATTGGTTAGTGGGTATCGATAAGAAAAGTGTTAGGAAATATCTTCAAACTTTCATTAAAATACCCTTCTCTCCTTCCAAAAAACCCATTCATTCCATAACACGGGGAAGGAGAGGAAGGAAATATTACAGTGATCTGCAAATGAATGCCATTGTGTACTGCTAAAGTACCCAAAGATAACTGGGGATAAGTCTAGTATCTGCAGAACATCTGCCAGAAAAGAGAATGGGCCTAGTCATGTCTCTAGTGGATGTTTTACAGATATTAAATTCTAATTACCTGTTGCTATAATAAACCTTGTCTGCAGGTATTTGGGCCTCAAAATATCTCTATTTACAAGTTAAAATTATTTAAACACCAAACAATTTCAAAGAGTAATAGGCAGAAAGAATCAGCAATAGCCCTTAAGAAAAAGACAGAATTAATAAATGCAAGATCAATATTTTAAATGATCTGATTACATCAGCAATGAAGAGTATGAAGTCCAAAATTCCTCAAGTAATTTTGTACAAGAATCCAATTTTCACAAACAAACAACCGCCCTACTATTTGTTTTAGACTGTAAAAGAGCTGTTGCTTTACTATATATTAAATTATATGTAGCTCTGCTACCAGGCAGAGAATCTGATTGATTGCTTTTTCCTAAATCATTTATATATCATCAGCAGCATGATTTACTTCACATTCACAAAGTTCAATTTCTCATTTCTGCCATGCATCACACACCGCCAGTCAACCGAATCAATACATTGTCCTGGAAATATGGGGCCAATCCTGAGAGAAGCAAGGCATTCTCAGCTCCCATTAACGTGGACAGGGAGTTTATCACTGCCTGGGCTTCAAGGAATGACAGACGGCGAAGCATTGAAGAAGAAAAACAAAGAACTAGTAGCACCTAAAATAAAAATTGCTTCATACAGAAACTACAAAAAGCCCAGAAAACAAGCCCATTGGATTTTTTTACAATCTATTTAAGAAGTTATTTAAGATACACTCTGTTCGGAGAAGCTGAAATTCTGAAATTCTTTAAATCAAACCAGCCTAAAACAAAAGCTGTAAGTTCATCATCTAAATGATGATGAACTTGATGGTGAAGCAACCCACAAAACAGTTATAAGAAACATCACACAATGAAATAAGTCAACTTTTCTAAGAAACAAAGGATTCCTCAGTAGGATTTATTAATTTATTATCTCACAGGGCTTTTGTTTGTACAGCATAGAATTCAATACAATACATTGAGGACGGTTGGCTATATTTTAGATTTATGTGTAGATATACACACATGCCTCAAAACAGCGTGCCCACTATATACAAATTCAGGTAGTCTGTAGTTTATTATTAGTACCACGGCAGCAACTGGAGACTAGAGATGAGACATTTGTTGATGTAACAGAGATGTAATTCCTTCTCCAAGAGCTTAAAAATGAGAAAATAATGACATAAGCAGACAACACTGAAAGTTTGGCCAAAATAGAGAGAGAATTCAGAGGCCATGAATTAACCGTATTGAGCTCTGAGCCAGCAGCACATTGCCTGAGCCTGGCTGGAAGAGCGTTGAGGAACAGACACATTTGCTCAGGATCATTTCCAAGCAAAAACAGCGGCTTCAGCACTAACAATGAGGCAAAAGGACTCTGCTGGGAAGCGACTTAATCCCAGCTTTATCCGCTCAAGTTTATTGAAGAAACTGTCCCTCTAGTCCCATCTTTTATGAGTCATTCTGGGCAGCACTAGCGTCGGAGCACGATGAAGCCCAGTAAGGCCCCTCAGATGCTTTTGCCCAGCAGCTCTGAAGTCTCAGGGAGAGCTGGCATTGCACAATCTTTTTGATCACCTAAGGTATCTATCTTTTACTCAACAACACAAAACACCTCAAAACACAGGTTAAAATAGAATCTGGAATGAAATACTATTACAATGCAACCAGTATGCCTGGGGTTACCTGTTACAAGAAGAACAGCGTATGTTCTGTGGAGAATTAGATAGAGGCATTGTATGCACTTTTTTTTTTTTTTTTTTTTTTTTTAATAACAAAGTGACTTTAACCTATACAAAAAAATATATGGACTCATAAGGAGGGAAAGAGTACCAAGCTATTTAATGACTCATATCCCTGCAGTTATTGATTGGATTTTGCTTGCCTAGCCATTCACAATATAATAGTTTCCCAAAATAAAATGGAGAGAACTGATGGATGACATTATACATATCAGACTGAAACTTATACCTACCAGATTTAATATTTTGATTAATAATTTAGAAAGTTTTCTGTGGCCTATCAGGCCTATCAGACTAATTCAGAAACTTGACATCTACAGGCTCTTTACCATGAGATGAATGAACTATAGGAAGAACAAATAAATGATTAATCCTATTTATAACACAGATCATAGTACACATTTAATTGTGATATCTGTACATTTTATTTGTTTTTTTAGAGAGCAGACCATCAACATTTCATCTTTCAAGAAACTTCTTCAGTAACTTTGCATTTGCACAGAAGCATGGAGGGAGCTAAATTTCACAGTAAAACAATAGCAGAACATTCTGAAGTTCTGAAACCTCTCAGAATACATAAACTTGGTTCTCTGCACAACTTCCTCTTTCACCATCTATTGGTTCTTTCAAAAACATAGCTAGAAAGAGCAAGTTCAAAGTCTTTCTTTGAGGCTGCAGAGTTTTCAAACACAGCACAAGTCACCGTACACTGAAATCATCGGGGTGATATGGTGGGGAGAAGGTAAGTCAGATTTTGTGCATAGCTGAACACCTCTGGCATTGGAGAACATGGAAAAAGCACATCATAGTTTTTTCTCTCTCCTATTTTTCACCCCCAAATATAATATTCAGCCTTTCTACATAAAACATTAACATTCTTTTTACATTTCACTTCAAAGACTTTTTCCCTTAGGGCTCTGAAGATCTGGACACCAAAGAGGATGTACAATTTTCTGACTACAGTGAAACTCTGAAACTCAATTGATTTTTAGATTAAATTGGTAACATTATCAAAAAAAAATCTTCAAGTTATGCAAATTGTTCTTGGGGAGTGTGGGGGTGGTGAGACAGAAGGGAAGAAGGAAATGTGACGCCATAATCACTGGAGGGTAGTAAATAGCTATTAAAAAAAAACTAGTTTGATGGACAAGTGAAATAACAGAATTGCTTCCAGGCCTCAGAGTGGATCTTTCACAGAGTCAGCATACCATAACCACGTTTATTTTTCATGTAGGTTCTCCAGGCCTGATTCTTGCTCAGGGTAAGCCTGGTGTATGTTATGAAATAGGTGTCCTGGTGCAACCCTTTTCATCTTCCATATTTTTTTGTTTTCTGTGATACTCACCTGTACTTTTTAGGCAGTTGCTGTAAAGTGCCTTCAAAAGTAAATTTCCATTGCTAAAATATTTTTAAGAAAAGCTTCTAGCTGCTCAAAACTACCTATTTCTTGTCCTTGAAAAATACTGTGCCATAAAGTGCCATATGGTGGCCCTTTCTTCAGAGCTATCTTGGATAACTACATAGCTCAACATGACTTCTTATATCTTCAAGTGGTTTGTTTTGCTTTGTTTTCCTGATGGTTGTTTTCTTTGTGTAGCTTGGAGACACATCCTAAACCTGGGGAAGCATGCCACAGGTTCATCTTTCTTCTTCTTCCTATCTTTGCCACTACTCATTTTTCCTTGGTGTTTTCTGCAGACCAAGTGCTATGCATACACATTAAGCATATCCCAGAATATTGTAATGAATAATACAACTGGTCCAGTTGTATTTAAATGTCTAAAGTTTAGGGATTTCCACCATTATTCAAATTACATTTCTAATCTGTGTATGCAAACAAGAAATGTTAGGTAACTATGCATGTTTTATACAGTACCTAAAAATAGCCTATCCTATAGTTTTGCCAGTGTTTATATCTTCTAAATGATTTACTTTATCTAGCAGAGAACCAAGTCTGCTCTTCTTCTGAGGGTGTTTACAAAAATATGTCATTTTTTGCAATGATTGAGTCTGGATAATTTTTGAAGATTTTACTGTTGCATGGATAACGCCAGAAAAAGGCCATATGAACAAAACATGGTAGTGACTGTTGCTGATAAAAAAAGTAGAGCTAAACATACCTTTTTTTTTTCCTCACCTCCACAAATAGATGGAAATAATAGAATAATTAGAAAGGAAAATAAAAAGGTCCCTCTTTCTGTAAACTTCAAAAAGCAGATTTATATATGTTACAGTTCTGTGATAAAGCTTCAGATCATTTAATTTCCTGTTGAATCTACCACATTAAAAATTCATTCCTAAACACACAGTTAACTTTATCAAACACAGGACAGATATGTAAGAGACTTCTAAATAAGGAAAAGAAAGCTTGCTTTTGTATTTTCACTACATTAAATGCTACTTTCATATATTTGTAATTAAAAGTAGACTATTGTGGAACAATGAGAAACTGAACATTAACTAGCTACTACTAAAGTAACAGTATTTTCTCAAAACTCAATTTGATTATCAGCTATGCAGAAGAACTAAGAAAAGTGCATTTACTTTTCCTAAGAGTAGATTTTCAAAAATGCAGTAGATTATCCTCACAGCTGTACATTGTAATTATGTCAATCTTTTTTGAGGGAAGCAACATTTAGACAGAAATAATAAATTAATATTTAAAAGTGAACTTCAGCTGATGTAAATATGATAAAAATGAATACATCAGTTCTTAAAGTGATTTGTTTCAACTCCATTAAATCACAAAATGAACATATCCATTTTGAAAAGACAAGTGCAATCACGTATAAGCAGCCAATAGGCTCTTTTTCCCGGAGTAATCTACAAAGGGAAAATACATGTTTATTATGTTCCAAGACTCAAGAAAACGCCTCTGCCTCATTCGTAACCATTCCTTCCACACTTAGGTCAATGAAATCAAGCTAAAGCCAAACAAAGAGAATAAGTATCTTCTATATCAGGCTTTGCCATCAAAACTGCTTACAGAAAAATAATGCTCGTTTCACCCAGCTTCATAAGAAACTAGAAGCATCTCTCCATTGAGCTGAACTGTGGTATGCATTCTGAAGGACCAATTTAACTGCTAATCTAAGAAACCTATTTTAGTAACTCCTTGCTGAAGAGGTTATCAACCTTCTATAATCTAAATAAGGATTTGAAGAAGTAATGTCTCTTATTGGATTAGCTGATATAATTTGAGAAGCGGACAATCCTTTGGGAGTTGAATACACTCTTTAAGTTTTAGGTCATTATAGTTATGAAAAACATGCAATTCAAACACCTATTTCATAATAGAGATATCTATCTTAGTAATAAAAGGAAATGTTATATTAGTAGGCCCATACCAGTATTTCAAATTGTGTCACCTTCACATTCTCATGTTCCCCCCTCCCCCCCCAAAAAAAAAAGAAAAAGAAAACCAGCAAAAAGACTCCTTAAAATACCAGAATAGGGCCACACTACTAATTTCTTCAAGAAAATAATAGCACCATTCAAATATCATCAATTTTGGATAAACTTGGGTTATATCTATTTTCAACATTTTTAATCTTCTAGCAATTTTATTTTTACAATTTACTTCTTAGTCTTCAAAAGGACCAGTCCTAGTTCATTCCACCTTCAGTTTTTCAAATTACCAATTGCCTGTATCATCTCTGGGTTCTCTTGTAGAAAATTAATGTCTAAAGATTGTCCTTGGAAACAAAACCATTTGCAAGACTAATGCACACACAAAAAGACAGAATCAGAAGCCTAAATGCATCTAGGGTACACAGAATATAATACCTCTAAAGATGAGCCGAGTGTCTTCAGTACTCCAAATAACTTAAGAAATAAGAAAACAGTTAAAATTTCTAAAGTCATATCCCATTCACTTTTTTCTTTCTTCCAACAGCAAGTGCACAGCAACTTGCCTTAAAGCAAAAAATATGAAGATAATTAAAGATAAATACAAGTTAGCTGAAACTTTAAAACTGTTTCTGAATGCCAAAATGCTACCCAATGCCTTCTTCCATACCCCAGACCTTTCAGCGTAAAAAGGATGCTAATCAAATGCACATACTTAATATATAAGGCAAAAACTTCACCAAACAAAACTCAGTAAATGAATCATTTACCCCATATATACTGATTAGATCATTCTACAAAGTCTGTAATTAAACAGGTGGACAAGAGTTCTGTTCCAGTACAACACCTTGACTGAATTTCTGCAGCATTCTGTCATTTCCTAAGAAACTGAATATTAAACAAGTACAGCATAACCCCCCCCAAAAAAAACAAAACAAAACACACTTGACATTTTCTACAATATATTTTTCATATAGTACCTATCTAGAGTATATTTTTTGTATGACTAGCCCACATCAATTGGATGAATTTATTGAGCATCCTGTGGGCAAAATTACCAATAATAAGTAAGTCACAATTGTGTTTGGATGGGTGGAAGAAAGCTGCAAATATTTAAGGCAGTAAATACCGTCATCTTGGTCCTGCACTACTATACTGCCCTTTCTGTTCTGCTGATGGTACGTTTCCTTAGTCAAAACAATTTTGTGGATACTGCACAGTTTTGAAGGCCTTCTGGTATCTTGAACCTAGTTAGGCTTTTTCAGCTTCTGCTTAGTCTTCACTAAGTTAGATGTTTCCTGTGTTATGCATGTACACATCTGAGCAAAATAATTTGGCAGTCAGTATCTAGTACTGTTATCTTTTTGCATGATATTAAAGATTCAAGATGATTTTGCAGTATCTCCCCTTTCAGAGAATTCCCCAAAAGGTTCCAGAGCCTAGAAATTCCCTGAAAGACTCTGGACTGGTGACAAATCTAGACCAAGATCCAGGTGTGTGTCTTCCTGGAAGGGTTCTAGAGTGCTGAAATTCCTGGAAAGGGTCCAGACTGGGAAATTCTTGGAAAGGTTCCACTCATGTTGACAAGTCTAGAATCATTCTAGATTAGGCTCATTCTAGATTAGCGAGCCTAAGCTGGTGATTCTAGAACCATTCTAGCCTTGTGCATTCTAGATCTGGAAAAAGGTCTTCCAGATCATGGAATTCTTAGAGAGGATCTAGATGGGGGAATTCTTGGAAGTGTTCTGGCTCGATGAGTTTAGAGACACTCTTGATTGCTGAGTCTAGAACTGTTCTAGACTTTCAGATCTAGAACCATTCTAGACTCATCTGTCTAGTGCAGTTCTGGGTCCACTGTCCATTCCAAGACTGAGCCTTCCTGAAAAGTATTCTGTCTCTGGGGAATCCCAGAAGTCTTTTAGAGCAGACAGGACCCTGGAAATGCCTAGAGGTGTTCTAGATGCAAAGCTTCTGAGAAGGGTTTAGAAAAGTTTTACTCTGGAGACCCTAGCACACACCAGGAATTCCTAGACAGAGTCTAGAGCAAAGTTGTCCTAGGAAAGGCTCCAGATCCAGGCATCCCCGGAAAACACCAGGAATTCTCAGGAAGATGGCCACAGTGGCAGCGGCTGAGCAGCACTGCCTCAGCAAGCCCTTTGCAGATGCTGGGACTGAAGCCAGAGTGGCAGGGTGAGAAGGTCCGTGGCAGGTACAGAAGATCAGCTGCTCAATTTCCTGTCTCACACAGACACCCCTGCAGCATGGCCCCATCATTCCCTCACTCCTCTCTTGCAGGGGATCTGGGCAGCCAGAGGCAAGTGCTGGCCATGGGGACTCCTGGCCCAGTTGTTCAGAACTGAGGACTCCCACGGCAGCTGTCCAGCACCAAGCACAGCCAGGGTGTCATCTCAGCTGGGGCCTCATGGTGCTTTGGGATTAATTAGCAGAACTTACAGAGCAACGCACTAACGAGTGGAGTTTGGCTGAGAGTGAGGAGGGAACCATATAAACTGAATTTCTCAACTATATGCCAAAGAGATCAGTTCTGAAGATTGATGGAAAAGTCATAAGAAACCAATTAATAAAAAAATTTTGCATAGACTATTTCTATCTTTGAAAATAGTGATAAGCAACTGGCTTCTACTCCCAGAGCAAGTCTTTTTTTCAGAAACAGAACGCTCATAATAAAACTTGCATCCACACAGTGGGTGCAAGTGACAAATTGTCTTCTCTTCTCACCACTGGTTATGGATAAAGATCACATGGTGGGGAACAGATACCTACAACTGCTGCACTCCCCGTTGATTTCATCATTGCAACCAGTATTCACGGTCATGTTCTGTGCTGATCTCGGCATTTTTATTTCATTTGGATCCATTCACTTTAAATCTATGTAACAGAAAACTCACGTCCAAAAAATACGTATTCTCTGAAAAAAAAGAAGGGGCTCAAACACTAAATGTTGTTTTCTAACAGGTAAGTAGATCACTCAAGTTTTTTTTTTTAGTTGACACTTCAGTAAAAATCCATATATTTTGGACTTTGGCCCTTTTATGAAATGACTTAGTCATTTCAAAACGGCAAATATAAGTTGTAGGTCTATTCAAGTAGAAGAATCATTTAAACATCCTACATAATCTGAATTTTTCATATATTACATTACAATAAAATATTTGCTCTTGATATCACAACCCCCTATCAGCCTACAATTTGAACACTAATTTACGTTAAAACTGAGAGAAAAAAGAACATCTGTCAAGATTAACATATTATTTGTAAAATTGCATTAATACTCCACTCTGCTTAATTATTCCCTACCTATATTAAAAATCCAAGGCTGTAAGGAGAAAAATGTAATTTGTAGAAGAAAGCCCTGCTATCTGGTGCCTGTGTCATTTGTTCAATTTAGTAAAATATTTTTTCATTAAGATATGTTACCTTGCAATGGTGCATGATGCAGTGTTCTGAGATATTCTGTCACTACCTGCAGCACACAGGACATTATAATATCTAAAAAATTTCTACTTTAAAGCAAAGCTTTGGTTATGAAAGAATAGGAACACTGCTCTGTCCAAAAAAAAAAAAAATGTTAAAAATGCTAAAAATTGTTACTGAGAGGAGTTAGACAACATTAGAACATTAAGAAATAAGCCATATTACACATGTAGAATTAAGGTTGGTTTTGGACACTTAACTATGAGTTTGTAAAAATCAATTTTCTTTTACTAATGAGTATATTACAACGAATGCTCTTTCTAAAGTAGTCCATCTGTATAAATTTGGAAACTTTTTCTTAATATAATTTCCTTCCCAGATAAGTAATCTGTCTTCCAAAAGGTTTTTCAAGGATAATTACATGTATCCTTGCTGTGGAGAACTATTTATTCAGTACCATGTGAGTGAAGTTTATAGGAATGTTAATCATAGATCTTATCTCCTTGTTAAAACTACATCAATATTTCTTCAAAATTGCAATAGACATGTAACATTCCCAAATGCCCTTCACACAGCCTGGCTGGTATAGGAAACCCATGTTGCTGCCTTCTCAAAATATTTCAGAGGAAGTTGTGTGCCTGGAGGCACAAAGGACATTTCTGTTGGAAACTCTGTTGTGACACCCATATCAGAAAAGACAGCAAAGGTTGGTTGGCAGTATCCCAACTACTTTGAGAGGGCATGAAAATAGGTAGGAGTAAATTCTTTTGACACCCAGCCCTCCAGGTTGTAGAAGCAAAGTATGCAAAGAAAAGTTTCTTGGCAGGTAGTGAGATGCTAATGGTTGTGGACTGCTGGGTGTAAGGTAGCTGGAAGTGGGAGTGCTTTAACAGGAGCTAGGACAAGGCCAAAGGAGGAGGAGAAAGAAATCTTCTCCAAATTCGCCCATTTAATTGGCACAGAAGCCCCTCAAGAGCCTCAATTCTGCTACTAGGAGCCTCTTTCTGTGAAAACCATGGCAGAAGCAACCTGCTTTCACATTTTCCTCCTCTTCATCCCTAGAACTAGAGTTCACCGACTTTAGTCATCTTTAAAGTTTTGGCTTTTATGTGCCACAAAACTATGCAAAATCCTACTCTCTAGGTAACATTCTGCTACTTTGCAACCTCTAGTCCCCTCAGTAGTCTGTCTCCACGTTCCCAGGTACCCAAAGACGACTGCACATCCACATTCCACATTTCAGAAAGCTTCTGGTAATCTCAAAGATAACAAAACTTCCTTCAACTTCTCTGACACCCACTGTTCTTGTGAGTAGTGACTCCTGGCTGAGCTCAGGGCTATGCCTATTTCTTGAAGTAGATGTGGCTGAGATTAGATAAGGCCAGCTTTTAAAGGAACTTTTCTCAGCAAGTATATTGTAACACACACTGTCGACTTTTATTCTGTTTTCCTTTAGTTCTAGTATCATAACTGTGTCAATATGCAAATATATATTACATAAGGTTGCCTCTTGGGCTGGAAAAGCTAGATATCTGCATGTAAATGATCATTAAAAAGAAACCAGTACAATATTTCAACATACATAAAAGGAAATTAGCCTCAAATACAGAAGTCAAAACACTGCATCTTTGTGCTGGGAGCCCGCCCCATGTGGACTGCACCTCTCTTGTGCCATAGAAATAAATGCCTTTCTTCAAAAAAAGGAAGTAATTTACTAGCAGCAAAACACATGAATAATACAATAATGTATAAAACACAATGCAGCAATGAAAAATGTTATTATTAGCACTTCAAAATCACTATTTCTGCTGAAACTCACAACTGCACAGCTTCATTATTGCAGGAATTACAACTCAAATTCTGTCCTAAATTGTACCAAAGTAATGTGAAAATGTTCTCACCTGAGTCTACAGTATTCCATACCCGTGCTCAAGTGTGTCTTCTTCCCAGTACGAGATATCCCTTATTCCTAGCACATCCTTACAAGCCAGTACTTATTTGCATTACACATACTGTCAGTATCTATGTCTATATTCCAACTTCCTAATTTTTCCTTGCTTCAGAAAGTGTTATCCTTCGTGTGTCTGTGGGATCACTCAACTAGAAAATTATTCTTTGCAGGAAAAGGATTGCTTCTGTGTAGAAGTCGGGGCTGCAAGCACAGTGAGCTCTAGTACGATAAACATGGAAATTGGTTTCTTCCCCTACTTGGTAGTGCCCTGGTTCTCCGGGAGACTGTCACAGATGAAGAGCGTGTCAGTGCTACCAGTACCTAACAGCCACTTTGTCAGCTTGTTTATCAAACTATTGTCCTATCTGTGGTTCTTCCAACTTTGTATAATATTAAGTTACTACTTAAAGAATAAACATGCTGCAGCACATGTATGCTGCAGTTTATTATTATTAGGCTATATTTTATTGCTATTATTCTATGAGGTAACTATTTGTTCAAAGTTTAGAATGAAAAGGCCTCTTAAGTAGTGAAGAATAAATCAGAACAAGTAACAAGCACCTTCTGAAGGCACTGACCTGAAAATACTGATCTCTCTCACTGAAGTTTTAGCATGTCACTTTGTTATAGGGTAGGACAGGGAACCCTGAAGAGCTGAACTGCCTCCAGTGACTTGTAAGAGACACTTTGACCTGGACCCTCTTTGGAGCTGTTAGATGGGTGGGAAGGCTACAAACCAGATGTTTCCTGAACACAAGGTTGCAATTACACCGAGTTAATACATAGAGTGCTGAGATGGCTAGGAAATACTTTATTAATAAGCACTCCCAGGAAAACAGAGACTGAATCTGATTCTTGATTTGTAGAATACCAAAATGTATTGAAACAAAAATTGCTGCAGAGTGCTATGCTTAGGTGTCCAAGGGAAAGACACAGGATACTTTTTCTTCAAGGAAACCAAAAACTATTCAAATCTGCATATTCACAACAATGCTGTCCCATTAAAAAACTGACAATAATGATGCATTCAGAAATGAAGCAGCAGATACTATGAACAACTCTCCTCACCCATTTTCATACCCAGATTTTGCATCATCAGGATCTGCCTGAAGAAACACAGCCCTTCCTGGAGACCACACAGGCCCTCGTTATTGATGGTAGTGGCTGACCACTAACAGCAGAGAATGCTATACTAATAAATGCCATGAACATAAATATATGTGAGTGTGAAGGGTCCTCTGCCCAGAACGGGGCACCTACACACAGGTACTCTCCTGGTCTCCAGCACAGCAGACGCTGGAGGCACAGCAGCAGAAAGGCTTGGGACTAATGCATGAATAGCTCTCAGAAAACACACCATGGAACAAGTTTTAGGCGACCTGCTTAGTCTCTGCAATTCCTCAGAAGCACCCCCAAATTCTCACCACAGCTTTACCACGCATACAGTTGTAAATCACCAATCAAAAACCCTGCAATATAATATCAGAACCACACTTCTAAAATGGATCAGCATCTGTAAAAGACTTATTCGTGTAAATGGGGAAAATGTACCTAATAAAACTTAATGCTAAGCAGATAACAATTTACCAATAATTTTTCCTTCCAAGTTTGGTTTCTCCTTTTTTGCCAAAATCATATATAGAGGAGGCAGTCTGCCAGCTTAATTAGAATAAATAAAATAAAAATCTATAGTACACTGATCAAACCCACGGATGTCCTCTTCACTAAACCAACTGCATTCATGACCCTGCTCATTATAACTATCTGATGCATCATTAAATAACGAAAATAGCACTATATTCCTAACACTTTCTGTAGGATCATCAGTGCAATTGGAATAAGGTTAATAGTTGAAGATGTGGAATTAACATAATACTAACATTTAAAGAGCCTCCTGCAAACAAGCAAACAATGCATTAAAAACAGCACAATACAGGAGAGAAAGGAATGGAGGTTTTTTTTTTGTGAAAATGGGAATAAAAATTTTAAATTTCAAATTAAAAAGCCATTTTCTGATATATTTACCCACTAAAACAGCAGAGTAGAAAATGGTGCAATGCATAAACCTATACATAGAAATGCAAACTTGCAGGCATTTTCTGCACAGCTTGTATATCAAGTATATTAAGAAAGATCCCACCTAAACAACAGTAAATATCAGGAAAGAAAAAAAAAAAAAGACAATTTACTGGGTAGTCTATTTGTTGCACATGACAATGGTAAAATCCCTGAGGATGTAAATCTGAACTGCATATTCACTTATTTGAAAAGGTATTTTCTTTCATGATTTTGTTGAGAATAATCTTAAGAACAGGTCCTCGTTTACCATGAACAGACCTATTAGAAGATGTACTTAGATCATCTCTGTTCTGTGGAGTTACCATATGTCAATATTTCAGAATCACTGGTAACACAGAAACCGCAGTAAGAAATTATTTATAAGAAAAGAAAAATATACAGAAGCAGATGCCAGGTGGGGCAGACTGTTAATAACGTTATGAGGATTTACATCTGCTGAGGATCTGCCAATGGAGCCCGGAAAGAGAATCTCAAAGAATAACTCTGCTATAACTAAAATATTGGTTACCTGGTTTTAGTTGCTATTACCTTAGGGGCAATACCAAACAACATTAGAAATTATCATATGAAAAACAGCATTACTGTGGGGAAATTAATTCTTGTTTAGAAAGACTAGAAATATTTTAGCACTTTAGTTACCAGAAAGCAAAATAAATAAATAAATAAAAATATATTTTTTAAAAGGAAGAATGATTAGAGTTAGAATAAAGAACATTTTTTTCTTAAAATGGGAGATGGTTTAGAAAATGTATTAGGAAAAACACATGGGAATACTTTGCTTTCAAACTGTCAGCCTTAACTTCCACTTTCATAGGCTCTGAAGTGTGTATGGCTCTATTCTTAACCTAAATTCATTTCAAATATATATTTAAGGTATGTGCAAATTAATGCAGAGTGCTACTTAAGCATGGTCTAAAGTATAGAGAAAAACAAAGTGGAACTTTTTGGTAGCACACTTCCAAAATATGGCTGCTTCATAAGAAAATATATATATAATTTTAATAGCTTGGCTTTATACTGTACTCTTCTCAGTCAGTTCTCAGTGGGGATGAAGGATCTGCTCAAGGTGGGAAACGCTTCAGTTCCTCTTGCCCATTTCACTGACACAAGTGTCGAGCGCAGCTTTAACAGAATTAAATCAGAAAACTGGGGGAACCGAGATTGTGTTTCGGCTGAAGATCTCATCGACTGTAGCTACCAGCTTTAATAAATCTTAAAGCACCTCGCAAATGACAAGACACTTTGTTACCCTGTAACTGGGATAAGGCGTATGTCACCTCCCATTTAAAGGAGGCCATTTAACAGCCAAAGCAGCATCACACAGCATTTTGTGGCATCTAGTGATGAATACAAAATCCAATTAAAACTTCAGGGAGAACTTAGCAAGGCAGAATTTAATCAGCAGAGATGCGCTTTTGCCAGGAGGCTGTGGCAAACAGCTGCTGCGCCGGGTAAAGTGGCACCGACAGGGTGGTAACAAACGCCGGGGCAGTGACTGCTGCTGGGTCCAGGAGAGGCTCCTCCGGGGGCACTTGAGTGCTTGTCCCCCATCACTTTTTTCCATGAAAAAAGGTGGATACAGTGTCAAAGTGGAGCTGGAATGACCATAGACAAGTGCCAAATCTTCACTCTACTGTCTAGAATAGGACACTCAAATATCCCTCCTCCTCCTCCTTCCCATCCCTGGAGGATTAATGAAAATCTTGAGCCATTTTCCTCACAGATACAACACACCTGATCTCAGCTACTGCAGTAGTTGAACAGGCCTGTGCCCATCATGGTCAAGCATGAGGTTGCAAGAGGGACACGTGCAATGAAGTGTTCACAATGCTGAAGCTGTTGCAGCTGAGCTGATAATACGTATTTCCTATCTAGGATACACAATTCTTATCACCCTTCCTCAGCTCTAATGTCAATGCAATGGTTGCTTAATGTTAATCTTCCTTAACTGTTTTTCCAAGTGGCATAAACAGTGAGAACTAACACAGTAGGTTCATGCAAAGGAGAGAAAGAACACGACCAACCAGGCAATAACGAAGAAAAAAGTTTAGGGTAAGATATCTAATTTGGCAGTGATCACTGGTGTACATGGTCTGGAGAGAAAGGTTTTGAAAGTCCATCTCACAAAACCATCAAATCAATAGAAACGACTGGATCTTTTGTGTAGTAGGCTTATTAAATGCATACAGCTTTAACAAAACCTATTTATTTTGTAAATATCTATTCAAAGTAAAGTTGCTTTTACACTAGTAAAAAAGTCTTCAGGGCATGACATATGCTGTGAAAAAATGGTACCTGTCTGGGCACCGCAGATGTCTTCTTCCTAACCAACTTCTCACCCAGAACAGTTAGTTTTACCCTGGCTCAGCTCTCACTCAGCAAGTGACATTAATTACCCACTGTAAAGTGGCTGTGAGCTGTTGATTAAGGAAATGACTCAATTCCTGTGTGTGCACCTAACATCTGCATCTATAATATTAGGTATTTTACCTCTTCCCATAGCACAGTTTTTAAATCTCTTCAATATGTAGGAGCCAACTTTTTAAAAGAAACTAAAATGGGACTTGAGATACCTTACAGGGAACTTCATTTCTAAAGGCTTGGTTGCTAGGGAACTCCTAAAAAACATATGCCCCATGGTACCTCAAAAGTTTTGGGGGTTGTGATTTGCAGAGCACAGTTCTTATGACAACACCTCTGCCTTGAAACCTTTGCTCCATCAGCAGCTGCAGAGGCAGCATATCTTCTGCACAAAATACACAAGTAGTGAAGGAAGAATAAATGATTATTTTTAGGAAAGACAAGTATCTAGCACTGACAGTCCTTCCTATTCCAAGAAACTCCTCTTTAGACTTATTTTTCATTGGTCAATCACAGTTGGGCTCTTTTGCGAACTGCATTCATGGGTCAATGCTTGCTCCAAATCTGTCAGACAAAAGACACAATGGATAAAGAAACACATGAATCTCTCAAGAACACCGGAGTCTTCACTTTCTACTACTGTCTAGTCTCCCAAAACAAAAGATTCAGACCGATGAACAAAGATATTATTCTGATCACTAGAGCTGCACTTTTCATTGTGGTCCTACTTGTCTCCTAAGTCCTCCAGACTGACAAACCATTTTTGTCAATACTTTTGCTGGGACTACACTAGTGGTCCTAGAAAGCTATGACAGTAAAATATGACTAAGATGATTATTTGTAACATATATTAAAAAAAAAAAAATGGTGTGGGCAACATACTAGTCTTTGTTCTTGGCCTTAACACTATTAGGAAGATAAAGGGGTGCTGTAGAAAAAATATACTTCTAGTGCTTAATTTGGATATGATTGCAGCATATCTATAGATTGATATAGATATAAGCAGAGAGGAGTATATAATTTTTTAAAGAAAGGGAAGAGTAAACACAGGGGGGAAAGAAAAAAGATAGTTACTCTAACATGCCTTTCATCTAAGTTCAATTAATGTAAATAGAAAATTTCTGCAGAAATTTTTCACATCGGGCTCATCTTTCTTATTTTAATAGATTACGTATGTTTTATATGCTTTCTGTCCTTATGAAACAGGCAGGGCTGTTGATACTACCTGACAGTGAACTCTATGTTTTTAATTTCATGCAGTGATAACAGCAAAACAATAAAACTATCTGTCAGAAGTTCACTATTTCTGGTCAATAAGTTTATATAGCAAGTTGCTTGTAATAAATGTTTCTGTGCAAACATGGAAAAACATTTTGAGTCATTTAAAATTACACAGATCACTCAACTTCATCTGGAGGCAAGGCACTACTTTATAATCGAGTCTCTAAAGACAGCCATTCCATCAATTTTCTGTACATTAGCTTTCATAACTAATAACTAGATTTCCATATTACTACAAATATCATCCAGTTAGTACTTGGAATAGGCAACTGATGCTTCAGAGGAAACAAAAATGCTACCTCACACTGGTTTATATAAAGAATATATATTCATTTGTGTATATGTATCTTTAGCACAAACCAATTAAAACTTATATACATTTTTTTTCTATTGGGTATTTACCAATTGCTCTTCACATCTCAAGACACGTAATAGACTACACAGATACATTAAGGAAGTTTTAGTCACTAAGCGGTCAACAGCCCCCCACACACACTTCCAAAATTACAGTGACATCCTTGAATAGATCACAAACAATTAACAGAGCAGAGAGTACATATTCCAATTATTTATCTTCTGTCTAGGAACGGCCACCATTAAGTTGGATCAATTCTTGCTGACGATTGGAGTAGTCCCACCTCATTGGCATTTAGATAGCTTTGATCAATATGCAATGCTGAGCAGTAGTTAGGGTCACTTCAACCCTTTATTTTGTCAAATGATACTGTTCCTTCCTCCTCCTAATAATGAAACTCCTTAATCCAAAAGGTTTGTAACTGAAATGGGGCAGAGTAGCTGTAAGAAAATTGCAAGATGTTCAAAGAATATGTTTGCACACATTAATTCGGCTTGGTTCATCACGTATTTATCAAAACGTCCACCTTAATGCACTGAAGACACAGGCTGATTCACAATCAGGGTTTACATTACAGGAAAGGAGGAAAAAAACAAACAAATCTCAACAACCACCTCTCAGACCCATCCCACAAAACAGACAAAAGCCCTGGCTAGTTCCCAAGAAGATAAAATAATTGCAGCATCTGAACCAGCACGACCCCGTTGCTCAAATTTTGCTGAAACCTCCAACCTAAGGGCTCTCACAGAAACGCACCAGACTCTCACACCTTCTCCAGCCATGCTTGCAGCAACAAGCACAGCAAAGTTTATTTGATCTTTATCTTGTTTTCAGTTCTGTTGCTTTTTGAAAGCTCTCTGCAGTTTAAAAGAGATAAACTTCTCCCCAGTGAACTCACTTTTTCATGTGCAAATGTCATCAAGAATCAGTGTTTAGTTTTTGCTAACATTGACTCTTTTACTCAAAAATAAAATGTGTCAATTGAACTACCACGAGTAGACTGGCCTGAGTGTTTTTTCTGGGAACAGAAAAAACAAACACACACACAACCCTCCCCGCTCTCCCCACACACTGTCACTTTCCCAGCAAAATTCAAAGTATTTTTCTGCTTTGTAAAGGAGAGGAAAAAATAGAGAACTATAGAGTCAAATAAGCAGATAAAGGGGAGAAAATCAGAAATTCATACATATGTTACATAAACGCAATTATGAGAAGTGCATTTAATCCCTTGCATGAGAGATACCTGCTCCATTTTTTCCAATCTTATTTGTTCAGACTTTCTTGATTACTTGAAATAATTTATTTCCTTTGACATAAATAACACTGGACTGATCTTTTCTAATGATATATATGAATTCTGATAGGATTTGAAAATTATTTTTTAAATAAATGTATCAAAAATTCATGCAGGACAGAGCACACAGACAGTAATCATGGGAGAGAGAAACCAGATTAGAGTACTTTTATATCCTGACAAATGGTATCAATTTCTGCTTGGAATCTGTTAAACAAGTAAGAAACAATCAATGGAAAATTATTGTGTACCAGACTATAGTATTATCTTATTAAGAGTGTGTATTAATGGGGGCAATCTGTATATGGTGTGTTTTCTCCTTGGGAATCATTAGATTCCTGAATTATGAAATATTATGAAGCAAAATAATGTGGAGGAAGAGAAAAAGCTTTAAGAAAATAGCTTTATTTAAAGAGGTAATTAGATATAAATGGCATAATGTGATAGCAATTATTGCTAATAGCCCAAAATTTTTATAGATAATGGGCTATTCAGTAGTCATCCCACATTATTACCATTCCCTATTTGAAACTACATTGTATTTTACTTGTACCTCTATTACTATAAGCAGCATCTTCCTAATATGCTCTATTTACTACTGCACAACCAAACTATTCTCGACTACTATAGCTTCATCAACTTTTACAGTAGGTTAGCCAGAGAAACATTAATGTACCAGAAAAGAAGAAAAAAAAAAAAGTATAGCCGAGACAGAAGTGACCACAGGTTGCAGAAGTGTTCAAATTAGTGGCACATCTGGAGTCAGAATTCAAATCTGTTTCCCAGGCTGGTGCTTCCCCTAATGTCAGCTGCTCACTCTCATGGAGACACAAATCTCATAACTGAGTTTCATTCCAAAAGCACAAGACTTTTTTCAACCTAGCAACAAAAATTAATGACCTGATCCATAAGAAGAAACACAGCTCCTCTTACGCCTTTAGGTAACACTCACTAAGTGGAAACATTTTCATCAGGTACAGTCCTCAGGGGCCTGATGTCTCCTGTTCCTCTTCCTTGAAACAATTTTACTCTCATATCCACTAGCAGTTTAAACACTAGTACTGCATGATGTCACCCAGTTAGCTTTTAATTCATCACAGTGTTATGAAGCACACAGGAGCTGGCTGCAAAGGCTCTGGTCAGCACATGAGAAACGGAGTTTAGTGCCAGGCTGCGTTACAGAAGGAAGAAGAACGTCATGGTTCCATGCTACAACTGGTTTGAATAAAACTCGTTCTTTGCATTGTTCTAAAAACACTAACTTTCCTTATCCTAATAAATTAACAGAAAAAGACATCTCTCTTGCAATCACATTACATAAACATCTCACCAATAGAGATATATCATTAGATTATATTTTAAGCTCCCATATGTCACTACAATTCATGTTGAAACAACCTTGCAATGCAATCTTTATGGCAGATTTTTGTGGATTAACCAGTTTCCAGTTTTCTCTGACATTTTGTTAAAACTTTAATACTCTAAGCATCAGTATTTGACATGCTTTCTGCCACTACTTTTGCCAAGCACCAGCATATGTTACAAAACAGTAAATGATGCCCCTTTGATTTAGGACTTTTAGCAAGAAAAAAATTTTGCATTGATACCGCATATTGTTTTAAAAGCACTCAGTTGAATAATACTTTCTTTTTTGCACATGTAACTTTGTTTTCCACGTTTTGTTAGTTTTATAAGAAGCTGTTCAGACAGAACATTCAGAGAACGTAAAGCTCATCTGCTGTTTAAATATGACATCACTGCCTTTCCCTATCATAACAGAAACCTAGTAAGGTTAATCAAATGTTACATGGGAAAGGCAAATACTACATCTAAGGAATAGGGCAGAGTGCAGTGCATCAGCAGAGATGGACAGAACTATGACATTTGAGGAGCGAAAATGGACAACCTCTTTCCCCACTCACTGGACGCAGACAACAGACCACACATTCCACCAGTGCAGTGGCAGGGGAGGTCCTTGCCACATCCACATTTGAAGAAACAGTATTATTTTGTCTTCTGGCCTATAACATTGAAGGCTGAAGTTCTTCTTGCAAAACCTTAAGTTTTAAAGAGGTCACTCTCAGATCGTAAACGACAGATAATGAGAAGCCATGCAGAATCCTAGCTAGATTTCTGTTTTTCTGCCTGCATGTTTGGCTAACAAATCCTGGAAATACTTACTGCAATATGGCACTGTCAAACGTCACAAAGTGGCCATCCCTGCAGGTTGTCCTTGCCAAGTCCTCCTGGTGCAGCGAAGTGGAACCACGACCTCCCGTGCCTCCTTTGCCTGCGCTCCTTTGGGACACAGACACTGGCCATAACTAGCACCTCATTGTGCTTCCCAAAAGAATGACTCCTGCAAAACTGCAATACCAGAAGAAACTAAAGGAAAGCAAGAGGGAAAAAATACCCTACTGACTGCCGGAGCAAGATACTGGAAGCGAGACAGGGTCAACAGAAATATATTAGTTCCTAAGCAGCAACCCAGAACGCTGCCAATTTCTTGAGCACCGCAAAACCAGCATATATTGACAAACAGGAATGGCTCAAAACCCAGCAATGCTAGTTCCAGGTAACATCAAACCTTCAATCAAGCCTTCAGTCAAATTCACATTTTCCTGGATTATAAATGTCATATGTCTCTATGGGATTTTCCTTCCACTGTCAGAATAAAAAGAGCCAAGGAACAAAAAACACTCAGAGATCAAAAGCCATCTGGACACAGTCTTGGGCAAGGTGCTGTAGGTGACCCGGCTTGAGCAGAGGGGTTGAACTAGATGATCTCCAGAGGTCCCTTCCAACCTCAACCATTCTATGATTCTGCGATACTGAAGCCAGATCATGTCCTCAGCTAGCCATCTTTCTTCAGAAAAAAGTATATGGGTATCCTTCTTTCAGGCTATTTTCAGAGCATAAAAAATGCAAGCACAAGGCATTTCAGATATAATATCCCTTTTCAGGGCTATTCTAGAAGAGGACCCAATGAAAATTTACAAAGTTGGATCCTATAAAGCTAAACATATTCTACAGCTTTAAATATCAGTAGAAGCACTTGTTACGCATACTGAAATACTGCCCAGCATGGACACCAATAAACTATTTATTGTTTACTAGTCCTTGCCTGCATCTCAGTAGGAAACATGTGCCATCATGTGCAGAAAGTGTAGAACACCTTGTACTAGAAAACAAATGAAAATCACCTTTACTCTTTTGAAAGCTGAAAAAGCAGGAGAGAAGAGAAAGTAGGCAACACTGGAGATTACTCCTGGAGATGTTTATTGTAGCTCTGCTTCAGACTGGTAGGAGGGAAATGCAAATTTAATCTCAGTCTTGAACTGTTATTCAAGATTTGCATGTGGTTTTAACTGTTTATACAAGGATGCACCAGTATGTAATTATCAGGCTGCCAGTCACGCAATAACTATGTATCTGCAGTGTTAGGAGGAACTGTACCTCCGCAAGTCCTGTCAAACAGTTGCTCACTTCTTTTGAAAGACTTCCCATATTGAGGGAAAGAGCCACAGAGCCAAAGTCTATCCCAGAGTCTCACTACGGTTATTTTTATACTTCCCTGTTGCCACCATGTGCATATTAAACTTCTGCTGGCTGCAATTTAAGCTCATAACTTTCTGTACAAGCTAACGTCACAGAAAAAAGATAAGTCCCTTGCTCTTTGCAGTACTTTTGTATATTTGAAGTTTCATCCTTTTCCTTACATTCCTCTTCTCTTACTAGAACAATCCCCACTAAATCTTTCTTCATAAGTTATATTTTCCAGACCCCAGATTAACTTCACTGCTATCCCCTAGGCGTTCTCTGATCAACACAAGTCTTTTCTGAGGTGCAGCCCTGGAAGGACGCAGCGTACTCACTGTGTCCTTACTACTGCTGAATAGAGTGGGAAGATTATTTCAGGTATTTTACAAATAGTGGCTCCATTTACAATTCTTGATATCAGGCTTGCCATTTTCACAACAGGCTGAAGAGGAGTCACAGTCATGTTGCAATTCATGATATCTCTCCATTTTTTTTTTTTTTTTTTTTTCCCCAGGACTGCCATCTAGCTAGTTATTTCCCAATTCTTAGATGCAATCTTAGGTGTAAAATGTGAATCTTTTTTTTTTTTTTTTTTTTTTTTTTTTTTCTGCTCCCTTAGGCAAGTTCAGTTATTTTCAGTTCATTAATGAAAATACTGAAGATGGACAGATGGACTTGATTGAAAACTGAGTTCTTTCAAGTAAACTTAATAATCACATTCTTAGTATTTTCCAAATGTGGTTTTCATCTAATCTGTTTCCTCACCTTGTTTATCAGACCATCACTTAAGATAATGTTAAAAACCCTATTAATGTCAAAATATAGGACATCTATTGCTTCCAGCAAAGTACACTGCTGCTCATAAATGGTCCAGGCACCACCACATGGGATCCTCTGATGAAAAGGAATGTTAAAAATGGAAAGAGAGTCATACAAATATTTCATGTCTGCAATGTCTTTTAAAAAGAAAAAAAAAAGAGATTCAGCTGTGTAGAGCTTTAAAAATAATATTTTGGCAAATCATTTTGTTGCTCATTTAAAAACATTAACATTTCCAACCTGAACTGTGACTGTCTGTAGTTGATTTTTCTCCAGAGACTGTGCATCTAGCGGCGCCACTGAGCTGGCAGGGGCCTCAAGGGCTCCTCAGCTTGGCAGCACAGGGTACAAGGTCCCAGTGTGCTGCCAGCTTTGCAAATACTCTGGCACATGTATTATTAAAGAAGTTTTGGAATAAGGAGAGCAATGCCTTGTTGACAGCTCCAAAACAAACAACTCAGAAAACAAATAATCATAGGTTGAGCAGGAAGTCATCAGTACTATACTCCCCATATTCTAGCAGGGTAGAGATAAAGACTATACAACCCTTCACATTGCTAATGCCACTGGGTAAGATATACTGTTAAAGGCAGTAAGGAAAGACTGAGAATATATATAATATTTACTGAATCTATAGGAATATCTGAGTGGGGAAAATGTTACTAGTCTACCTAGGAGAGAGACAGAGAGAAGTATACATATGCATTTATTTCTAAAAAGGAAAATGGTGACAGAAAACAAGTAAAAAAAGACAAGGACAACCAAAAACCCCAATGGCCTACAACCACTTTTACAAGCAAAAAAGGCAGCTTGCCAATTTTCTGTAGGCAAATTTGCTTTGAGGAAAATACCCAGAAGTTTCAGGTCTGTTCAAGCATAAAGACATACTTTGCAAGGCTTTTAATATGTCTGGAGTAATGGTATAGATCACTGTAAAGAATTAAGAGAATCACCGTGTCCAAAAATGGCATGGGAAGATGCGAGTCATGAATCAGCTTGGTTTACAAGATACGGATAACGCCAGCTTATCTGGTGCTAGCCTGCCATGCTGCCATTTTAGGTTTTACCACCAAACCGTTAGGTCTTCAGTCCACAAAAATGTGTGCAGAGCTTTGCAAGAATCCAGACTTTTTAAGAATGGCTGGAGTTTTATAGACATATGCAAGACTTGTATGATTGCTAAGGGGCCTATGGCTACCCTAGCTTTTAAGGAATGGTCTTTTACCCAAGAAAACATAATGGTCAAATCAGGTGTTTCCCCTCATTAGTACATTGGGGGATTAATAAACAAAAATGTGAGCAAAAACTTTATTCTTGGTAAATCTGAGGTTTTAAGGCTGGCACTTATTTTAACAAAAAAAAAAATGAAGGAATTAGGACTGCCATGTAAAAGGAATGAGAATGAAACTGGAATTTAAAAAGTGAATGTGGAACCAGGGGGAACAACGAAACAACAGAAGGAAATTCGGTAAGATCCTAAAAGGTGCATCTGCTACCTCTAAAGAGCACAGCAACAAACTTCATGTGTACAAAAAGAGGTAGGTGAGAAGAAATGAAGTTCCCCATTTTTACCCCCCCCCCCCCCCAAAAAAAATAATAAAAAAAAAAAAAGTAGGACAGAGGGCTGCTGATACAGGGATCTCCTCTCTCAATCACCCAACCTGCCTCACTCCTCCTTCCCCAGGTATACCAAAGAGGAAGAAACAGAAAACTTTTAAATTCAGCAGGAAAAAAAATAGTTTTTATATTATATAAAAATTAGCATCTTATATTTAGTTCTAACAACCTGAAAATTCATATCAACTGTACATAATCTTTGAACTGGTTGGGCTAGTCTTCAGGAGGATACAGAAAAAGAGAATACTTCGTAAGAAATATCCCCAATGAGGACATCCTTCCTTTCTTAAAATATCCTCAAAGTTATAGAACATTTTTTTCCTCTCTATTCTTTACTATCTTCAATTTTCAGAAAAGTCCTACAGAACATACAAGTGGGAAAAAAAATGGAATGAACAATAACCCTTTTCTATAAACGAAACATTCAGCTATTAGCAAGATATATAGAAACTCAGTCATGCTTTCATAAGCCGGCATATCTATCCTTGCAAGCCAGAAGTTTCTCAGAAATTTCCTTAATAGGTGGAAACACAACGGTATGCAACTGAGCTGCAGACACCCGTTAAATAACATCCAGTAATTTCCTCACAGAAAACAAAGTTACACAAAAGACAGCTGAAATTATATTTAAATATGTGCTTAACTACGCTGTCACATTCAGTCTAAAACAACCAGACAAAATATTTTGATAAATTAATATTTATTTTTGCTTTTCTTTCCTTAATTGTAATGGAATGCAGCTGAATGCAGCTATGCTGATCAATCTGGAAAAGTCAGTCTTAAAACCCCATGAGGGATTTCACGCTCTGTACATTGAGGCACTGATGCCAAAGATAGGAGAACACTCATGTAGTCGCTGAAGATGGGTCCCTCTGAGAACAACACAAAGCACCAAAACCTGGCTTCTCCAGAAGGCAGTTCAAAGCAGAGACACTAACCTCCCAACTCAGGCATCTAATATGAACCATCAAACTCAGTAGATTTGGTTCTTCAAAGTGAAGTTCGAATGACAGTACTCTCTCATTCTTATACAATTATTTAGAATAAAAATACACTTATGAAGGGCTTTAAGTATCACCATATCATTAATAATAGGTATAATGAGAGACTAGCAATGCGGTTCAGAAGAGAGGTGTACACCATTTCAGATCATGCATTCCAGCTATGACAACAGTGTCTTCAGATGAGAATCTCCTCATACAGACCTCTTTAAACAGCAAGAGCTTCCAATCACCATTTATTGGGGTCAGATTTTAATGACAGATAAGGACCCTGCATCTCCTGGTATCTCAAGAGAGCCATTGACTCCTCCACCTGCATTGATTGGGAAACAACACTAGTATCAGCTATTCCCATCACAAGTAAAATTGGAATTTTAAATTTCCACATATGCTGCAGGACGTGTTGTAAAAAACAACACCGATTTACTGTTCAATACTCCTTTTTGCAGAGAGCTGCAATGCAGTGGACAAATACTGAGACAACAGATGAACCGGAAACAGCCTAGGTTAAAGCATGTAGAGCTCCACATCAGCTCACCTGCCCTCCTTCTTTGCCTCTGAGAATGGATGCTCTCTATCTGTTAATTATCTTTCTCTGTGCAACTGAATCTGATGTTTTCCTGAGATATTTTTTACAGCCTATTGAATACTTTGATATTTTTATCACGATTGGAAAAATAATTTAGATAGCAAAGATCTAACTAAAAGGCTTGCTTACTCATCATCAGCACAATTATTTAAGGCTTACATTAATCTTTCCTTTGGAAGCTGTTTGTAATCTATTCAAAATAACTCACCAAGGATGACAGCGCTTGAGCTGATAGCTGAGCTTACTTCTTGGAAGGTCAAATACTTATAGCATAGCCAATATTCATAAGCAAATTAGGAAATGGGACAAATATATCTATCTGTATGTGCCATGGCAGAACGTAGGCCTTTAAGAATAATGCTTAAAACAAGGTATTATCTCCTTTTTAACAGACTGAGTTCATTTTTGGCAGGTCAAGGGGCCTCATGTGTTAACTCATGATCATGTTGAATCAACAATCCTGTATTTTCAGTCCCAGCTGGAGTCTCCCCAGTGAGCTTTACGCTACCTTCTGACTAAAATATTTTCCACAATCAGCCAAATCCCTGTAGGGGAAAAGGATTTAAAAAACAAGCAGCTGCTCTAGGTTGCCTAAATCGTTGTATTTAAAGAAAACATGCTACATTCAAAAACACTCTATTTTCCCAGTAAGAACAAATAATAGCAAAAAATTATATTGTTCAGAGAGCTAGAGAGCAGGTCTTTTCCTTTAAAGAACTCAGATCACCACCTCCAAAAGCAGCATTTTGCCTGAATAAGGAGAAATCTCATCATAAATTCCAGCAAGTTCTTGTCAGTCCATGGCAAGAGTAACAACTTACTGCTGTAGTCATCAAATCTCACCCAAACATAAGACCAAGATCAGTTCATGCTAAAGGTAGCAAACCCTTGCTAACAGAGAATAAGCTAAAACTAACAGAAAGAAATTCTGCTGCCTTATGCTCACAAGCAGTTTTGAAAGAACACCAGACTGGAATCACCTAGGAGAACACAGCTGGCCAGCCCCTGAGGGGATCCTTGAGTCCTGCTATGCAGCGGGAATGTCTATGTCCTGCTAATCTCAGTACCATCCTCTCAAAGTAATGGAGAATATCAGATTAAATAAATATTTTTGCCATGCTGGAGTCTATGACAAAACATATAGCCACATTACGTGCCCAGAAAACTCTCTCTCTTGAGATATTTAATATGGAGCTAGCTTGTTTTTTGCTTTAAGCACACTAATTCGGAGGGGTATTATAGCTGATTTCTTCTACTTCTAAGACAAAATGCCAAATAAGTAAAGTGCCTCAAAAGCTCTCTGATACGTATCTTGTCTTAGTACTCCATCTTGAGAATAGTGAGTTCAGACACCCCCCTCCCAAATAATATTTTACTTTCAGTATTAGCCTGTGATCCAGATTTGTATTTGCTGAGTGCCAGCTGTAAAAGAGACAAAATTAATATTGCTGTTCCAATAGGTGCAAGATTCCTACTCTACTGCCACATAATTCATACACTCAAATCAAACTGGTCACCTTGTCATTGAAACTACTGAGGCATCTGTAAAAGTGAGCAAATCTAGGTGAAACAGGAATAATCATAAATCTAGGACAGAAGTAACTCAGTTTTTGTCATTGTATTAATGTGTTCAGATGGATATTTCAAATCAGCAGCCATGCAATAATTGTGCAATAAATATACACAATTCAAAAACCTAATGCCTTGGACCAGAGTATTTAAAAATTTTATTTAGTTAACATATTCATGGTGCTAGCATTCTTGTTCCTTTTTAAATGAAAGAGAAAAAGGGAAATAAAGTCTCTTTACTTACACTGATGAATCTACAACAAGTTTCTGGACTCTATATTGTTAGTCAATTTTCCATCTGAAGAAGAGTGATAGAAAAATGTATCAAGAGAATAAATTCAATTTAATTTTATTCTGCAAGTACCACTGTGAAATTTAATATACCTAATTTAACAAGTATCTATAGCTTTTTTCCTACAATGGTATACGTATATAAACACCCATATTTTGAGCTGTTAAAAAGTTATTTAGATAAAGCTAAAATCTTGATCTCACTTTTTTTTTTATATAGACTTTATTTAGTGAGATGCTCCCTTTCCCTGTAGCAGTGAGCACAGTTTAAACTAGAACTAGCATCATGTTGTTTAAAAAATATGCTTTGAGGAATACTCTTTATGCATTGTATTGATTTTTCAGAGAATCTGAGTAGCACTATAATCTTGTTCTCACTGAAATCAGTTGGCAATATATCATTTATTTGTTTGTCATGACGTGGTATCTCAAAGTACTTTTCAGCACTGCATCTGTAAAAATCCCTCTCTCCTCTTTTGTCAGATGAATTTTTTTCTTTGCTTTACTGCGGAATGCTGTAGCTCTGTCATGTTCTGCAAACACTTTTGTGATCTCTCTTAAAAAGCTAGAACCCTAAATCAAACATTGAGTTTTTAAAACATTGAGCAAATCCTTTAAAATTCTTTTTCTCCCACTGCAAAAATTCAACTAACCAACCTTGACAACATACTCAGCATACAGGAACATCAACCTAAGTGACTGTGTTCTTCTGTACGTTCAACACTGAATGGTCTAAATAAAAACAGAAGTGTTAGTATTCGTAAACATTGTCTATACATACAAGGAGATAATTTTCAGAAATTGAGCTAGGGATTTGTCTCAGCTGGGGATCAAGTTTCACAAATTTTGCTTGAACAATATGGTATATTGAAACAATTCAAACAATTATCAAGTGTCGACAATTCAATTCTTTCGTTGCCTCTATCTCCCCGGTAAATTGCTGACTAGCCTTGTTTATGGTCTTTTAAAAGTGGAAGAGATCATATGCAAAATATTTTAAAATGACAAGGCTTAATTTAATTACAGTTTGCAACATTATCACCAAAGATTATTGCAGATCATCAGTGTGATACTGCTATTTGCAAACACTCTTACCTCGAAGCTATACTATGCTAGCCTTGTGGAGCGAGTGGTGGAAAAAATACGAAAGATCATGAGTCTATGGACACTTTAAACCCAGAGTCAGTGAAAAATGAAATGGCAGCAGAGATCTGCTGACTTTCACAAGGACAATGAGACAGTCAAAAGACAGCCCTGCTCAGAAAAGGTTGGGGTAAGCAGTAGATAAAGCTCCTTAGCCCCAGTTTTGAATTGTGATTCAGTATTCCCAGAAAGTGAAAGCACAAGTTTTAACCATGCTGGAGAGTTTCCTGTAAAAGCAAGACATATTAAGGTACTTTCCAAAGTCCGCAAATAGATTAAGATGCCTCTTCATATGTGGCCGTTAATAACATGAAAAACAAAATTAAATAATAACTGCACCAATGTATTTACAATTTGTTGTTTGGTAAAAATTAAGGCCATACCATTTGCAAGAGAGACAATAACCTAATCTATCAGGTACCCTTTACATACTCCTTAAGATCAAAAGCAAGTTGGCATCTAACAACAAGACAATGTGGCTCTGAGTACAGCTTCCAGGCCAAAGAACTAGTACATATGCAAATATGTGTAAGCAAGAGCACACTGTTCATTTGTGAAAAGATGGAACTTGGAAAAAAAGGTGACTGAAAGTCTGTACAGGCATCACTCAGTAGCACCAGTGGACACGTACGTGCATAGTACAGACGCCACTTATATTTGCCTCACGTAAAAGATCTCCTACCCAAAATAAAAAAAGACCATTTTTTGTTTAGTACATAAAGACCACTAAGTGCACAGAAAAACGAACTGTAAGCAATTTCACTCTTGCAGTCATCTTCTCTTAGCAGACTTGGAAGTTTCCCATTTTTTTGTATTCATAACTCCTTTATACTCATAATAAAACACACAGATACCTCAGTTAAAAACACAGTTTTATTTCTTTAAGAAAGCCAATGCATTTAGCAAAGACCATGCAATTTTATAATGCAAATAAGTTTCTCACATCCATACAATCAATACCACACTATTGCCAGCAGCACATAGGAGTCATTATAAAGGAAGAATAAAGGACTGTGCTGCACACAGCATGTTAGAAGGTGCAATACAAATTTTGAATACGCTGTGAGATAGCGGCTTTTCTACTCTCACAGCAAAACGTAAGACCCAATTCTTTAATCCCATCTCCCATAATAACTGAATACAAACATAAATAAGCACAGGCTAGTTCTTTGGTGTGTTTGTACACACCTAACTTCATTAGGAACTTAGCTAGGTTTTCAAGAGGAAAGTATCGTATATTTACCTAATACAACCATGGGTCTTCCTGGACTTGCAGCAGTTCTGAAAGGAAGAGAATGCTCTAGTTAACACACATGCACACCACCACTAACACCAGCTGTCGCAGAGGAATGTAAGGAACTTACGGGACAAACGCATTACACCTGCGACAGGCACTTCTTTACACTCATCCAGCCTCCTGCATTGTGCGTCATCACGTTCGTGCGAGCTGTAAGTGAGGATGAGAAGCTTCTGGGCGTAATACCATCCCTAGGACAATAATTCTGACAGAATGTGAGTCACCAATGTAACTGCTTACATTACTCACTTGGATTCTAAAAAAAAAAAAAAAAAGAAAAAAAAAGATAGCGATAGACCAAATATAAACAGAAAAGAAGAATCAACTACTATATTTTTATTTTTTCCCTCCCTTTCCAGAATTTCCCCAAAAATAGTGATAGAATATGTCAGGTAATAGGCTACAAGGGCCAGGCACTAAAAAGAAACAGCAAAATTCACAAGCACACTTTACTTACCAGCATTTCAATATCACTCAGGTTGTCTGTGAAACATTTTGGTACATATCAGTCTTCCAAAAGTTAGCTGTTGGAGAGACTTGATCATTCCGGGCTGTGGTGAGAAGAAAAATTCCATTTTTCTTGAAGAGTCCGAGATGTGCATGGATGAGCTCCCACACAGTAAGATATGTGTGCCTGCTCTGCTTTAATAAAACTAGTTCTTGTAGTAGCCTGCCACAGGTCTTAGCCTTGAACAAAGCTGTGTCTGCTATTGACCACATATATATTGATAATCAATTAATAATTTCAGAAAACACAGTAACCATGGTGATATTAGCAGGAGATTGTTGTATTCGGTCATGTTAAAAAAAAAAATCAAACACTTGGATAATCATCTTTCATGCATTGGTAGAAATACCTGGATTAAGTATGGTATTTAATTCAATCCATGGCAACTACAGGTTATTGCTATTAGAAGCTGCTGCTTTCAGTATCGCACACTGTTCTCCTCTAGAACAGAGTACCTGCACACCCAAAGTCAAAGTGGAAAGGTGCACTGTTAGAGATATGACCAAATACTGACTTCCATCAGTTCCTTGTTCTTCTGTTATGTTGCCCTGTTGTTATCTAAGAATATTGCCTAAGTCGAGATGACATCTCAAATTCTGGTGACCACAGCTATATCAATCACAAGATGAGACAAACTTGTACAATACAGAAAGTAAGAAGTGGATTGTTCTGTGGCTGAAAAGTAGAAACAGAGCATAGCACAAATTCCAGAGCTGTAACGTAAACAAATGCATATCCAATATATTCCACCTAACTGACAATCCATACACGGGCTCCATACACTGTAAAGCTGACTTAAACATTGTGCAGTTACAGATCTCAAGGAAATGCCTTTTAGATGAATAAGATGAGAAGCTTTTTAATGAGCCAGATGTTGTAGTGAAAATTCTTATACCATTGCTCAGAAGAATCCTTATTTTCAGAGTTTTTAAAATTTAACAAGAGATTGAGAATAACAAGACATACTGAAGAGCTTCAGTGTAGATGATGGAACGCAGTCTATGCGATGGAATCAAGATATGGACCAGATTTCACTGTGCCAAGGGAAAATATATGGGGAAAAAAATCCCTTTAACTCATAAATGCCTTTGACAAATTATAGGGCTACTTATACAATACGTTAATCCATTTAGAGCATTCTCGTGATATTGTTGTTCAGTTACAGGACTTATAACTCCTTTTTACTTTTACAGTATAGGTTGCCTGACACTTGTTATATTCTATTTTCAGACTGATAACAGCAAATACTAAATTCATAAGCAGGTGTGGCACACTGGGACAGGATAAAACAGATGCACAGCATGGCCTCTCTTCACAATTACGACGAAATGTCTTCACTCTTAGGACAGCCAGCCACTGGAAGAGGTTGCCCAAATTGGTTTTGCAGTCTATCTTTGGAAGTTTTTCAAAACCAGACTTGACAAAGCCCTGAGCAACCTGGTCTGGTCTCAGAGCTGACCCTTCCTTGAGCAGAAAGTCGAGCTAGGCATCTCCTGAGGTCCCTTCTGACCTGTATTATTCAGTGAAGTATGTCTTGAAATATATGCATATATAAATAATCTACATGGTGATTTCACTTTTCACACATAAAACTCAACATTGAAAAGAATATATCTAGATTATAATCATAAGCAAAAAAATAAAAACATAATTAAATGCTTGAGACTATAATCTTTATAATTTCTCTCAACCAGATATCCTTTCCTGTATAAATGTTCTTTCATAAAACATATTTTTGACAGTACTTAAGAATAATGAAAGCAGTCTTTGCATTTAGTCTTGACTCAGAACAAATACACATCATGAGAAAGTACAAAATATTCCTATCTAAGAGGTAAAAGAATTTTTCATATATAACTCTTGAATTACTACCCAAAAAAGTTCAGACAATATGTCAAATACATACACCACCCATAACATTCAATATGTATTAAGAATATTTCTAAATGCTAGAAGAATTTCCTTGTGAAGTATTTCTTTTATGACTTGCACTTAATGGCATTTTTTCACATCAATTATAGTAGGTTTAGATTATTAAGAGATGACAACCGATTTCTCTAGCATTGCCAAAACTTGGATAAAGCTACGACTGAGTTCTCTTTAGATGGACTACTGCTATCATAGGCAATACTAACTCTGAACTCTATACTACACAGACTTAAAACACAGGAAAATGGGACTATATCCAGCAACAGAAAGCAGCTTGTATTTGCTAGACATAAGCAGACTTTGAACAGTCTGAACTACAAGTACAAATCATGATGAGCAAATGAACAAACATAACTGTGCTTCACAAAGCACTCGTCATTAGAAAGGTGCAATATATTGATCAAAGGAATAAAAAAACCTCATAATGCTTAATTTAAAAGTGCTTCTACTGATTCAATTTCTTCTCTGTTATTCCAAAATAAAATAACGTTTCCCAAGCTTGTCCATTTGAAAAGTTAGCCCTTCTTCCATCCGATCCTTATTTCATAATGAAATCAAAAAACTCTCGTTCATTATGGTTTCTCTGTGCTCAAACAAAACCAATGATTTTTTTCCCCTCTTAAAAGACTAAAAGTAAAACATTTTGCATTTGAGCATCAGTAAGAAAATTAAGTGAAACGAAGGGTTGGAATAAAAAGAACTGCTGGAGAAAACAGACATTTCTATTCTTCAGCTGGGGCCACTGATTCCAATCAGCTAAGCTCATGTCGGGGAGGCAAAGCTCCAATTCCTGCTCCAGGAACTGATCCCGAATCAAACAGCCTCAGCGGGCAGTGCCCCAGGCCAGAGCACGCTGCGGTCGGAGCGCTCGGGCTGCCTCACGAGACGCAGGTTCAATTCCCTCCACGCCCGGGGGCGACCCGAACAAGCGCTGCCACGTCCCAGCTAAGCCCGACTGCCGCAAGAAGGGGGAAGGACGAAGGACAGGAGCGGTGCTGTTTTCTAGTGTAGCATAGGAGCTGTCATTGGTTTTTTGTTGTTCTTAAATCAACCAGAACTGTTTGTCAAATTTCACCTGAATTCTCAAACAGATTTTTTTTTAAATGACCCAAACCTTCATTTTCTAGTCCTTCCCTGAAATGAATAAGTAATAGAGCTCTGGCATAACTATTTCAGCTGCTGTTATCAATGGGCAAGTACAAATACAGATTAGACTGATACTAAACACAAGCCTTCCTATTCCTAGATGTGTTTTACACACTGGTTTAAAATAAAAATTTCTCTGTTTAAAAGTCTGTAATCTAACTTGGTGAAGGAGAAGTATCCAGTAAAAATACTTCTCACTGCTGATACATAATGATGAGTAAGAAAATATCTGAAGCCAGATACAATACTGTTTCAATTGCAGAAGCAAACATATCCTGATAGTTGTTTGTTGTTGATAGCTGTTTTTAAAATTGGGGATAAAAGAGATAATAACTATTTATTAGAAATAAGTCTTGATATTTTGAAACTATTTCCTTTCTGGGAACTGTCAAAGTGCCTTCAGCTTTAGCAAATTTGAACGAGTTTCTCCACAGACTACTCTTGATTCTTTGCCTCCAAAAGACTTCAGTAGCTGAATATAATTTGATCAGTGGTTAAAAGGTGAATCGGTGCAGCACGTCTAGATTTCCAACAGTGAAAGGAAACTGATACTTACTTTCTCCAAAATAGAGAGACATGTTGCAAAAAGAAGCTATTTAGGAAATGCAATGACTGTAGAAACACACTTCGGTTCTTCTCGTAACACTTGGGAGATACAGAGATCTTAAATGGAATGAGACACAGGCATGTGATCACTGTGAAATAATTACCGTCTCAGTTGCCCTCTGAAGTGTAAGACCTGAGGGCAAGTGATTCCAGCATCCGATAAATATTACTATTTCATAACAGCTGTACCATGTTGAAGAAATTATTTCATTTAGAAAAAGGTAATTGACTTTTTCAGGAAAACAGTGCTATGGAGGATAACCCTTATTAGCTTTCAACTCCACTTATTTCCTGCTAAGACAATGATGTAAACAAAATTATTTTTAAAATTAGGACCTGACCTTCAGAAGCTTTTTATCTCTCCTCTTACTTTGACTTACCTTCAAAAGACAACCTGATAATGAACACGTGGGGAGAATGATTTATTTTAATAATTTTTGTTTCTCTTAAGAGAGAAAAGGATGGTCTTCTCCCCAGAATGGAAAAGTAATTTTAATTTTTTCTCCTCTAAAAAACCTATAATATACAGGAATTGTAAAATGAAGTAACATTTCTGTACATCTGTGAATGGCACAAAATGTAACTTGCAGGAGGAAAGAAACCATCAAGGATTTTTTTAAAAAATTTTTATGAAAGCTTGCATGTTCAAAGTCTCCAAAACAACTAGGACTGCAATCTTGCTTCACCCCTAAACTCCCACTATGAACAGGCAGTTAGATAAATTACAGTAAGTCTGAACGTGTCACAGTGTCCTAGTTTTGCAGTGAGTCACAGGTTGTAATTGAATTAAGCTTCTTTCAAAAAATTTAGATTTTGCCCTGTTCTTTAAAGCATAGATTAAAATATATGTGAGGTTTTCTCCACACAAAAAGCCTAATGAATGCTCTCTTCGCATCATAAATTGGACACATCCAGAGAAAGAAAGCTCAAAAGCTGGAATTAGACTATGCGCCACATACAAACACTGAGAGAATATTTCATTCTTCCACAAAAATAACTTAGTAAGTATGCATTACCATTTGTTTCTGCAGGGGAGAGACGAATGCCACGTACAAGATTTTTTGACAGAGGTTGGAGTAACTGCATTATTTACAAATGGCACTGTACAACTGTAGATCATTTCATTAACTCCTGAATAAACCTTTGTTTAGCACTAACTGCAATCTGAGTAAGCCACACATTACAGGGAAACGAAACACTGCATCATTCTGCTGGTTAAGTAAAGAGAAAAAGAATGGAGGGAAAAAAAAGTTTACTCTCAAATCTCACTGCAAAGTCAGACGTGTTAGCTGTTATGAATTTGCAAAAAACCTCACAAGAGTCCATAAAAGATGTGATATAACCTATAGCTGCCACAACTTCCAGGTTGGAAGCACCTATTCTAACCTATGTCCCACGAAAAAGCAGAATTTCCTGCTCAAAATGGTTAACGAGCTCCTTCAGAGCTGTGAGGTTAGTTTACTTAACTACAAGAAACATGCAGAAAACTCATTAATGAGTTGAAAGATACATAAATCTTGTACTTCTGTTAGAAAATTTCCATATTTTAAGCATAAGAAATATACTGAGGACAGTATGACATTAAAATGTTAGCGGTTCTAGAACAGCACTACATTTTGAAGAATAGTGGCATGCAACAAGGCGGCAGCTGATTAACAATAGCTGTCCATGGATAAATTATGTAAATTTAACTATGGTTTGAGAAGCACAGAATCTCTCTTCTTTGTATTTTGTTTTAATGTACATAGATGCACAAAAGTATCTATCACTTTATTTTACATATACACCTACATGTTCTGTATTAAAGGAAAGCATATGACGTTAGGCCAAAACTCAAAAAGTGCAGCTGCCTTAGCCCAGCGACCAGAATTTGCTTTTCCACTTGCTTTATTGCCTCCTCAAAGCAATGGCCACTTAATACCAGGAACAACAGTAGACGATGCAACATGCCCTCTTGTTAGTAGGAAGATGGTTGTGTCAGCACTGAGCATACATTTTCTGCCCCTTAGAGACAGATGTGTAATTTCAACTGCAATTTTATCAATACTAATGATCAGGTCCAGCATTCTTCAAAGCACCAAGCAGATGATGCAAGTCTCAGGCAAGCAGCTACTGTTTGACTCAGCAATTGCTTTCATGCCTAAGCTGAAACTGAATTTAGAAGAGCAACATACACTACTGATAGACTTCCACCAAGGATTCTGTCCAAACTGCCCACTAACCCAGCTAAGGCTTTAAACTGTTTTAAGTACTGCAACCTTATAATAATAATAATAAAATATTACTTCTCCTAGAAGAATAATAAAGATAAGTAACAATCTCAGATCATATGCTATGCAGATCTAAGGTGTATCTCAGATATCCTTATTCTGTAACTCTCTTAAGTATTTCTTTCTCTCAAATGACTAGTTCCAAGGTTTTTGAGGAGAGCATTAGACCTATACAAAAATATATGTCTGAAGCTTAAGATGGAATAACTGACAGATCCTACTACTCAGTTTAGAAAAGAAAAAAAAGAAAAAAAGTGAACCCTGTAAAATTCACTCTGGAAACAGGACTGTAAAGTTCCAAAGACACCAGCTTTTCACCTTAATTGATTGGGTATCCGATTATCAGAGAAACTTTAGAACTATATGCCTTTCTCTTGGATAGCATAATTTTATGGCATCAGAGATGCCCTCGTTCAGTTCTTCCAAAATCTTTAGCAAACGAAACAGGTGCTATCTGATTATGGGCGCTTTGAACTGGACCCTTTTTGCCTCCTATTTCCCCTGGTGAAAAGTCATATTAGCTGCAGTAAGTGCAAATGTACCACTACTCAGACTGGTTATTAGAGGCAAAATGCTTTGGAAATTTTAGAATGGCTTGCATTTTGTCTGTGTATCTTTTTGATCCTTATTTTCCCCACAATCAACTGAATTATTTAAAAATGATCTTCAAGCTATGAATTTCTCTGTAGAAACCTACATTGCCTACATTGTCCAATGTTGATAGGTGGGAATCAGATAATACCTTAGATTCCCTTCAGAAATTTAACTCTAGGTTGCTTCAAAGTATTAAGTAGCTTGCATGGGGTTTCTGTATCATCATTTGCTCCTTTGCTGACAGCACAGCTTCCTGTTGGTGTTATGAAAACTTCCAAGATCCACACTGTTGCAAAGGTGCTCTGAAAAAAAGAAAATATGAGGCAGAACTTCTTGCCTGCCTCTTGCCTGCCTGCCTATAAGATAATAGGAAAAATACACCTTGCATGTGAGTTCTGGTCTGAAGGCCTGGCTGAAGTCCCCAGATGTGGTCCACGATTGGTCGTCAAAACATTGCAAGCACTGGTTCACTGGTACACAGCCTGCCTCCATCATGTGCACTGATGGTTAGCCGAAACGTCCTCTCTTCAGACTAGCCACAAGAGTTGGCTATTCTTTCTTCAATCCTACTGAATCATCCTACCTACATTGTGAAGAAGAGTTGGGTCCTATTCATTGCCAGTGAACATTACACCACCAAAATTATACCTTTTTTCTTTTCTTCTTCTTTAAGATATAATTGAGACAAAGTTACTAAGGACAACTTAAAAAATGTCATACCTGTCCCAAGGAACCCTGGCTACAAAATTCTGGTCTGTTGAAATGACCAGAATGCATGAGCACAGACAGGGGATTCATTATTCTTTCTTAAAGCATTTCTTTAAGTGCTGTACAGGTTGAGCTACCATATTCAAACTGAGACATCCAAACATACAGATGATGCACAAGTAGGAAAAGGGGGAACTTTGGTATAAGGTCAGCTTCTGCTGACAGAAGAATACTCTCCCTGCACAAGGGCCACTCTGCAAAAAAGACTTAGCTGAAGGGACAAAGGCTTACCTGATAAAATTGAGAAGTATAAAAAAAAAAAAAAAAATTTTTGAACCATGATTAAGACTCTAACCTCCAAAGGCCCCAAGCTCTCATATTCAGTTTTCCAATTACTATATAAATGTCAGAAACGACATGTTCCTGCAATAACCTCTCTGCTGAACGCTCCACAACCCAGGGACTGGCAGAGTCGCTTGTCTAGCATCAAGCATATCCACCTCTAACCCAGACGAGCGTTGCTTGGTTGGCTCTGGGAGCATTATCATTTGTTCCATGGGATCTGATTATAGCTTTGACTGATGACCAGAGCAGCCATCTGCAAAGTGCTCAAGACTTCAGCAAAAGGTATCTATGATTTTTTTTCAGTGCCTTAAATGTATTTGTAAAGTCACCTCTAGTACAGGAGGATGATTTCTGTTTCTCTTCTTGATGATCCTTCAGAGGATCCAATCCGGAAACATTTGTTGCTGGTGTGCACAGTCACTGGGAGGAATGATATTCTCTTTCTTCTGTTCTTACTGGCTTCTTTTTGGTTCTAGACTCTGCACTTTCTCCTGTTCGATAAGCATGAGTGGCAAGCTCACTGCTTACTGAGGTCTCAGACCACAGGACTTCAATATGTTTATTTTTACACCACACATTTAATACACTACCAAGAAAGTTTCTGAGAATATCCTTCAAAAGAGAAGCTCAGTAAGGTCTTGTTTGTTGAACAGCAACAAAGAAAATGGAAAAAGATTTATTTACATAAATATGAACCAGTATTCTGCAAACTCCCTAGTTCTACTTTCTGCCTTAGGGTTTCCTCTAGTCCTATGGTTGATTAGCTATCAGATTTCTTTTAATAATTATAACTCCCACTTTCAAATGGAGAGGCATGGGAGAGCAAAGAAACAAAATTATTCTACAGTATCTCAGAAACTCAGCATTTCATAGAATAGGGGTAAAGGTAGGGATCAGAACGAAGAGGTATTTTACTGAGTCAAGTCAGTATTCAACTGAAAAGGAAAGAGCTTTCTGTTGTCTGCAAGCTGGGAAAGGAAAAAAATGAAAAAATGAATACACTAAAAAATTGATTTCCCTCTGATATTACATTCCCCAAATTTAGCAGGCTGGCCAATAAAAAAGAAGAGGAGAAGTTAAACCACTCAGATCAGACCTGTCTGGAAAAGATGGCCTACAGATGTAGAAGTATCAGAGGAAAACAAACAGTTGATATGTTTCTGCTCTGCAAGGCTCAGGAAAACACAGAATCATCACAGAGATGTAGCCACCTATCTGTGAAAAAACATAATTTCAGTTCTCAAAATTGATACATTCTGAACTAATAAGGCATATGCCTCTTATACACTCTTGAGCATCTAATTGTCGCTAATACTACCTTAAGCCGATATTACAAAAATGCTGCCCCTTCTATCTCTTAATTGATGATACCACTTCCCTCTGTTCATATTTTATCTTTAACGTACAACCCTTTATTTATGTAATTTCTAATTTGCAAATTAATATAGATTTATTCAAACCTAGATTAATACAAATTAATGTAAATTTGATAATGGCCACAAACTTCAGCAGACACAATGACATGTTTAAAAGGTGATACAGGCTACTAGCAAGAAGCCAATCACTGGTATCAATAACAGGATGGGTGGGTGAAAGAAAGAAGAAAAAGGAGGAGGAATAGAAGGAAACCAGGATAAAATTTATCATGGTTTAAATAATACAAACCAATCTAGCCATATGATAACTCTTCTTTTTAAACAAAGTATACACAAACTAGACTTCATTAAAGCATTTGATGTACTATCATCATAAAATGTGTATGCATATAAAAATGCATAGGAAATTGTACTGCATTGAAAGAAGAGATCGAAGTATAGGGAATGATTATAAACAAGCTCCTCATACTCTTTCTTGGCATTAATATTCTTCTTTAATATTTGTATCATTTATTTCTATTGAAATAAAATCTGCAGGCACCAGTAAGAAAGAACGATCAGAACAAATAAAACGACAAATCCCAAAATTGATGATTGTAGCATTATTAAGGACACTGATTTAATGTGAACAGTATTATGAAATGATAAATCATGTTTTCTTAGGGTCATGCAAAAATGTTATCACTGCTGGGGAATGAGTGAGGAAGGGAAAGACCTTACTGAGTACTGGTTCAGCAAAGGTGATGATGTGTAAAAGTTGTGCAGTTGTGAAGACAGGCAAAGGTGGCTCTAGGATCATGTCTAGAAGAAAGGGTAGGATTAATTTCATAGCATAATAGAGATTTAATCTGGGATATTCTTTAGTACTAGTCATTCCTACAGAAGAACGATGAATTCAAACTGTAGCAGCTGCAGAAACTAGTATTGGCATGTTAAGAGAAACAGAGAATTAGCTCTTATGAGAAAGCTAAAAGGGACTGGCATGTATCAGTTAATGAAGTGAAACCTATGAGAAAATATGACTGCTTTCTTTAAATATATTATGAAGGTCACAGCAGAGCTGGAGAAGATATTAAAATCAGAAACATTGTTGGAACAAGGAACGAGTATAATTTCATGCCTTCTTGGCCATGAAAACACTTAGGGTGGAATTCACAAATCTTTTTCTAACCATCACAAGAGAAGAGCTATGGAGTAGGTAGATATCCCAAAGAATCGACAGGGCAATAAACCACGCTAATTTTTAACATGGAGCTTAACCAGTTCAAAGAAGTGATCATAAAACTCGAGTACCCGCACCAAACGCAGGAGGTCATTTTCAGCCTTATTTACTTTACCTAGTTGAAAAGCGTTCCATCTGAAGCAATTTATAAAGATTAGACAGGCTCAGGTTTTTATATATGCTACTTTATCCAGGTAAAGTGTAATAATTTTCTAACGCAGCACAAAAGTATTTCAAAGCATGGTTCAAGTATTACCTCTATTCACATTCTTAAATGTCCCTTCCTGCTGCAAAAATAGATGAGCTGGTTTTATGCGGTATCCTTTTTAAAATCCATTTTACTCCTGCGATACTGCAACAGAGCTAAGAGACAGATTCATAAAGGAGCGCTTCTGTAAGCATCCTAACTACTAGACTAAGTTAAACACCCACTCTCTCTATAATCCAGTGAATACATTATTCTTCATATCAAGTGGAAAATAATTTCAAGAGAATATGTCTGCATCCTGTTTTCCAGGACTGTTTCTTGCAAGGTAATGCACCTAGGTTCAAACTTCTACTCCAGACTGGACAAAAGGGGGATTTCAAGCCAGAGGACCCCACTCCAAGCATGAACTGAGAGCACAGGCTCTCGCTGGAAAGCGAGGATACACAAAACTGAAAGTTAAATGAAGTATAAGGGCTGACCTGGGAGGTATTTTCTGGTAATATTTTCCAGAGGGGGTTCCACAGCCACGACAGGAAGGGGAGTGTCTAGTTTGTGAATCCCGAGCAGATTGAGGTATCTCAGCAATTCACAGCTGTCAGGACATGGAAGATTATGCACATTCCTGGAGCTGAAACGGAGGAAGCCCTACCTGTGGATGCCCAAAGAATCACTGACAATTTCTTCTTGGGATTTTATACCAAAATCTTGCCTCTACAAAATAACCAACAACAGTTTAAGGTATAAACTAATAGAAGTTAAGCTCTGTTTGGTATGATATTCCCCTTACACACAGACATTGAACCAAGTAAACGAAACAAAAAACATACCAGCCTGCTGATACCACGCCTGTGCCGCACGTACAGAGATGGTAAGACTGCGCCCTCTACATTTAAACAATTTTGGAAATAGGCAGCTTTCACTGAAAGCCTTCCAGCTTCCCCAGCTTTCTCCCCTACACAAACAACTGTAAAGATGACAAATCGCAGGTCCTCGCTACAGTACCGATTAGAAGATGCTGACACAGGAAGCCTAAGCCACATTCTCAGCGAAAAGCTCTCCAGATCTGAACACAGTTACACCAGTACAGAATTCCTCTCTCACAGTAGCAGCACAGTAGGCTGCTTTTAAAAGACTGCAGTTATGAAATCCTGAATCAGATTGAATCAATATGAGTTCAGTAGTCAGCTACAATGACATGAAGATTCTACATTTATCTTTTTTCAAAGAGCAAAATCCACAATCACATTTGCTGCTTAGGTATTTAAGCACAGAGCAAGGAATGAACTTTAATGATAAAGACTCAATTTGCTTACTTTATGTGTGTGAATTATTTCAGTCAGAAGTGTTACAAGTGTAATTCAGGAAGGGATTTTGGTATACATTTAAATTACACTAAAATGAATCAAATTGAAAACAAGTTTAAAGTATATCCTTAAATGCTTTCTAGAATAGGTGAAAGGAGCTCAGCTGAACCACATCCCTGCTAGACTGCAGCAAAAGCTACGATCACTTTGAACTCTAGTGTACCCATGGATCAGTGTAATTTCTTTTTAAACACAGATTTTTTTTAAAAAATACATATACTTCTGTGTGTGCACCTTAAAACATGTCATTAATTTTCATTTTGCTTGCTACATTGGACATAATAATATTCCCTGAGTTATCTACAGTTCTCCTGAAAAAGGAAGCCTTTCTTGAAAGTGCTGACACAATCTTAATTAGATTGTCAAGCAATGCATGCATATTGTCTTTACAAAAGTGATCATAAATTGTTTTCTCTCTGATGTACTTAGAATTCCCTAAAGAGTTTTCAAAGAAAAGAGATACGAAATTTTAGTTCACAGTACAAATTTTATCTATACGAAAAGCTCGGTAGAGAGATCAGCTATTAAATCAGCATGCATAATAGTCTGCGTTTCACGAGCATTGAAAGTTGAACTGTAGAACAGGGGATATAAAAAACACCTGTAAAACATCTACTGCAAAGACAAATCTAACCCTTGTCATCATTTAAAAATGGAAACAAGCAGCAGAGTTCAGCAGTAGAGGAGGATAAAGAACTGATAACAGTCCTCATGCTCCTCACATGAACTCCAACAAGGCATTTGAATGAGACTTTTAAAGCTGAAAATTGTCCATCAAAACACAAAATAACTTTTGCTAATCCTTGTGCCACAAATTACTAATGCATCTGGAAAGCTATTTTTTTGCATGTGTTTACAGGGATCTGAATATCATCAGACATAAAGACAACTAGGTTAGCAGCATGCAAAAATAAATAAATAAATAGATACAGAAATAAAAATTCTGCAGCAGTTGACCACAGAATAAGTAGGATTTGCAGCAGTACTTACAGCTCTCAATCTCCAGCGTGCAGTTCTGCTCATCCAGTGGATATCTCCGTAGGTCCATCATACAAGCAGCTGTTGTTGTAATTCTAGGAAGGAAGCACAAGAGCTTATTAATTCTCATTCCAATCTTTGATTGCAAAAAAATGAAAGAAAGAACATATTTCTACGTAACTGACACTTTTGCCTATTTTTATTGAAATACACTACATGCTACTTACAGTAACTAATGCTATTCTAAGAAAGTCAGTCAGACTAGTGGGCAAGCAGATTGTTTTCCCTTTATGTATCATTTTCACAGTACTGATCAGCTTAATTAGCTTAATTAATCAGTTTATCCCGACAGTATTGTTGCCATCAATTAATTGCCATCAATCAATTAATTGCCCCATTTTATAGTGTAGGACTTCAAGCCAAAAAGTAAGGCTCACAGAAAGGTGGCAGAGCAAATCTAAGTACACGTACTTCATAACCGAGGTTAATATCCCAGGTTTCACAGTATCTTGTGAAACTTAGTTCTCCTCTCTTCTGTTCTCTTCTGTTCAATACTATTTTGTAAATAAAGGATTATTTTAGAACTACATTAGCAAGCAAACATCTTCAGGACTGTTTTCACAAAATGACCATATTTGTGCCTCCAGACCATGTGAAACCTGCCAACATTACATGTGTCAAGTGTGCCTTTTAAATGTTGAGAGAAACATCTGTGCATCAATAAATCTTTTGCTGATAGACTTCACGGAGGAATAGCCCTGAGCTGAATATGAACCAAGGCACAATGCTCAGCAGAATTTTATTAACTCTGTTGCTGTCAAGTCTTTCTAATGTGAAGGCAAAAATCAATCCTTAATCGTCTTGTCTTTCCTGAGAGCGTGTAATGTTTTACCTAACTCTATAGTGCTTAAAAAACACATTACAGTCTGGAATCTGCTAGCAAACAGTAGGCGTAGTCTATGTATCCTCGACACAGGAAGCGGTGTGGATTTAGGGCAGGAGCTGGGAGGGTTTCAGTCTTGCTTCTCTCCTTCCCGGCCTCACAAAAGGCTTCGCCCTGCACAGCGCTGCAGCTCAGCGACTCGCAGAGTCTCATCACGGAACCAGGGATTTTCTCCACTCCCGTATCACGCCCGTCTGTTCAGTACGGCTGGCGGCACGGAGGGGAGCGGATTCCACATCAGCAAAAAAGCTTCAGCATCGCGTGACAGCCACCGGCACACGCCTTCTCCTGGCTGAAGGCTGGCCAGATACAGCCCCAATCGCAGAGCCTGAGAAGGTGCCCACCAGCATGACCGCCAAGGGGGACCGTCAAACGCGGGGGCTCAGCACCGCGTGGCAGCATGACCAGCTGCAAATTTCAGGGGATTCACGAGAGAGTGGGTGACCTACATCGTCCTCTTCCCAAATCCCGTCCCCATCTATGATGGGTATTACTAGGCCTAGATATTTAGACTGTTTAAGTGATTTATTTTACACTCTTCTTGGATCTGACAACAAGCTAGAGACAACTGTTTCACTGATGGGCCTTATTTTTCCACCTTAAATACCTAATAGTTTTTCACCTTAAATACCTAATAACAGTTCATTATAAGCAGAAGACTGCTTAAGAGAGGCTCAAAATTCACTCAAAATTGATTCCAGTAATCCTTTCCAGAAGGCACTTACAAATATTTCAAACAGTACAACTTTTGCATTAATATTATTTGTCCTAACAATCCTACCGTTTATTGTAATTTCCAGAAAAAAGTCCCTGTGAATTTTTCCTCAGTTTAAAGAAGGGAAAAGTGAAGACAAACTGTTCCCCAAAACACTTAGCAAGTCCTACCTCTTTCATGTAAATCTAGACAAGATCATTTAATTCTACATTTTGACAATTCAAATCTATCGGGCTCTCAGGAAATTTGGCAACAAGTTCCCGTTCTTCTGGCACTAAGTTTCCATTTCAATCACTACATAGCTATTCACAGAATTGCTTTTGAAAATATTTGTCTTTATTTTTTTTTTTCCCTCCTATAAGTGTGTGTCACCACAAATGCTTCAGGGATGCATAATCCTGATTCAAATACCTTGAAAAGAAGCCAAAATAAAAGAAGTCTTCCAGGAGCAGACAAAAGCAGGACAAATGAATCCTTTGGCTCCTCTGAATGGAAATCTTCCAGCATTAACAGCAAACTGCTACAGAACATATTTGCCATGTTGATGGCAAATGTAAATGGAGCAGGTAGCAGCACATATTGTTAAAAATCTCCTACATTTCACACTTGCTTCCTTATTCGATAATTTTGAAGGCCAACCTTGTCAGGTGTCAATGTAAGATTGATTATTTTGGAGAAGACTTCAGCAAAAACGTTTTATTTCCAAGAGGGAGATAGAAAAACATTACTGTCCATGTTCTTAAAAAATAATATCCTCAATATTTCTATAACTATGTGTGTATAAAAGCCACGTGATTTAGAAGAATTTCAAAAAGGTGCTTTCTGTTCCTGAAGGAAAAAGGTGGGAGTATAAATTTAACCAAGATCTAAGTGCACAGAAGAATTGCCATAAATAGAAACTTGGTTGGCTTTTCCAATTCGTTTCTCTGCACTTAACGCCTTCTTCCTATGTGAGTCTACCAGACCAGAGTCCTCTCCATGAATACAACGCGCTGCCTGCGCTACCATCAGGAAAGAGTCTGACTATACTGGCGCTGAAGCTGCATTAGCTGAGCAGTCTCAGTTCTGACACATCCTGAATAGGACTTTTTGGTGCAGCAAATACTACATGAGTAGTCATAGGCTGCAGCTAGGATAAAAGCTCTGTGAGGAACATTATCAAATCATTAAAATACACAGTTTCTTGCCTCATCAGAAAGTAAAGAATAAAACAGTAAAAAAAAAAAAAAAAAAAAAAAAAAAGAAGAACAAAAAGCCCAGCACAAACAAATATCCAAAAAGAACACAGCAACAAAAAGCAATTAGCAGGGTAGAGATTTAATCAAACCAAAACAGTAGTTTTGAATAACATATTTAATTTTAGCAGCTTGTTCACTGTCATCCACAATGCATATCTATCAGAATAAAATAAGAAATCTTTCCTTTCCTCTCTTCATACCTCTCGTATTTTTATCTTGACTTTTCTCACCTTTGGAAAAAATAGAAATAGTTCTCTCTCTCATCTTCAAAATTATTTAAAACAACAAACCTACCTTTTGATAATTTTTAATGGCAGGAATTCATGGTGAATAGCTAAAAAATTACTAATGCAAGAACACGCAAGGATTACTAACTTTGAATACTTTAAAATTCAAGACATATGACCTATACCTTTTTAGACGGAGAAGAAAACAATAATTCATTACAGCTGCTAGGAATACTTGAAACAGACATACAACCTCTTCCCCAGAGCAAAGTTACTTCAATTTTCTTAAAAGGATTAAAAATATTTTTAAATAGTCTGGACCAATGCATAAAATATAAATGGTATGTGGCATAATATAACCTTGAGAGCAAACAATGAAAAATGAAAGCTCTTAAAAAACAACACTGTGACTCAATGCATTACAGTCATTAAGGATGATAACTGAATACAGTGCTCTCAGAGAAACCCTGTACAAAATGAAACACATTACAGAACCATCTAGTACATTAATTTTTTTACTTCCTTTTAATGAAACAGAAACCCTGTGATATTTCATTTATGACTCTTAACAATGCAAATGACTCTTCAGCATCCTATTTTATGATGTGTATTTTGGATGTAGACTGATTATGCAGTGCTAGGAAAAAGAAAACCCACAAAACAACAACCAAAAAAAAAGAAAAAAAAATCAAACCCCTAACAACCCGCAAGCCTAAAGCAAAGCTGCACTAAACTGACTAAATAAAGCATTATGAAGTAGCCCCAAAGAAAACTTGATATGTCAAACCCAGCATAGTCTGCAAACAAATATGCCCCACACGTAACTTGCAGGGAGAGTAAAGTTTGCTGTCAATAACTCAGAGTAATTCAGATAACTTTTATTGCGGAGGCTCCGTGACATAAACTAGAGCTGGAAACTGGCACGGCTCCTTTCTCCTATCAAAGTGCGAGAAAGCTTCGGAAAACATTCTGTAAGTGATACAGAAAATACATCCCTAGCAGATAATATTCCAGTAGCACAAATGCTTCTTATTTTTCAGTGCTACTTAGGACACACTTAGGAAGAGCAACAGGTCTCGCTCTTCCTAAAAGTCCACTGGGATTTGGAGGGGAAAAATATAAAAAATAATAAAAAAATAAAATCAAACCGCATCTTATAGATAGCTGTGACACCTCCAGGGAGGAAGGTACGGCCCCGAGGGCGCGGAGGGCAACACCACGGACCCTCTCCAGCCGTACCACTGGTGTACCTGGAGGCACCTCCGACCCTCTGGGATCAGCCCGGGATCAGCCCGGAGAGCTTCCCAAGCAAACTATAGCTGTGCCTGGCCACGACTCTCCGTTGCAGCCTGCATCAGCACCGCGACCCGGAGTCGCTCGCTGCCTTTCCTCTGGATTAGTTACAGAAACCACGTAGCTGTACCCACCGCATGCTTCTGCTTCCAGGAACCCCCCCGCTGTGCCACCACGGGGAGCCGCAGCGGCAGCCCGCAGACCCAGCTGCAGACGCACGCAAGTCTGCGGACAGAGCCGAACCGCGACAAAACGCTCTCCTGCACGATCATGTCGGTCTGACAGAGACGTGGTCAAGGTTGTTAGACCACCAGACCTACTTCTAATTTAAAATACATATCCTGCTAATTTTAGAATTCATAGAATTCTTTTGCTTCTCTTTACTCAAAAAAAAGTAAAGTTCCCCCTTGCGATTATGGGTTAAGAGATGACTTTACCAAAGAACAGTGACATTTCCATAACTCTGTTGTTAAAAACTGAACATTCAGCTTCTCTCTGCCATAATCTTTCAACCATAAACTACACACAGTTTCTCAGCGTAGTCTTATAGGAAAAACAAAACAAAAAACTGAGTAATTTTATCAAAGCCTCACTTTGAGACAAAATTATATTCTCAGGCTGTAGAGAATCTGCAGTATGATCCAACTCCAGTTTTTGGCTTTCATGAATATTGCAACCTAGGCACCAGCTTAGCTCATTTATTACTCCTTTTGGAACCAGCTATTTAAAGACATTTAAATATTTTGCCCCTGGTTCTGCCTTGCACATTTAGGTATTATTCTTATGGAAGCACTAACTGTATTTGTTAAGGCTAGAAGGCTTGACCACAAAATGAATTAAGGATATGATTGGAAGGATACAACTGGAAAGCATTTTCTAGATGCAAACAAGTTAAGAAAGAACTTCTACAGTTGATAAAACATAGGGAGTCAGAACACATATGGAAACTTCGACCTCATTAAGTTTTGTTGTTGTTTATGCAACTGAAAAAAGAAGCATATACAATTTTTTTTTAGAGGAAACTAGAATGTGTGTCTGCGATCTTTCTTTAGGAGGAACAAGTTCTGCATTTCTCTGCTGAAAGATGGCCTGCTGTGCCATCTGCGTGCCAGCTGGGAAGAGTCAGAGAAAACTGGGGAATTTGGCTGTTATTTCACGGTGGAGGAATTCTGATTCAGACTTTGCTGCAGAATCCCATGCAATGATGCCTGGTTTTCTGCTGTCTCTCTCTTTTCCCATACAGCTCTCTAAACTGTGCTGGATTTAATTAGATAGTATTGCCCATTATCCTCTTACCGATGGAGTCCAACACTCAGCCACATCATCATGCTCACAATTTTAATCCTGGCAGAAAGCACACATGACTCTACAGTAAAATCTTCTGGTACATCATCAGCAGCAGCTTTGGACTGAAGTCATTCAGACCTCTCTCTGAACTACTACACTCTCCTCGAAAAGGTAACACCCATGTAACACAAGGAAACAACTATGCCGGAATAACTAGGCAGGAAGAGCACTTCAGAATTTTACTATTTTATCACTGGGAAAACGTATCCTTGTCTTTCAGCTTCTCCCTTTCAAAAATAAAAATAAATAAAGGCAAAACCTTAGGAGTAGAACTATGAAACCTGAAACTGCATGAGCACAAAGGCAGAACGACTCCATGTGCAACAACCAACCTTGGAATAAAGAGTCACTACATCTTCTCCACTAATATGGAATTCACAGACCTTTAGCTTTATGATTGACAGTGGAAAACAGAGTTTTATTTTCAAATATTTTGCAAAATTTGTTCCTTACTCTGGTTGGAAAGCTTACATGTCCATTCAATGAGCAATTCAACGAGCAATGTCAGCACTGAAATACAGAATGCGTTTATATTGCTACCACTCAAGACACGTTTCATACTTCTAATAAATCACATATACAAAATATCTTCAAAATACGTTCAAAACACATGCCTTCTTCAACAGGAAAAAAATTAATACCAATAAAATTCAAAGAGAAAATTGTTTAATTTAATGGGTTTCAGAACATGAAACACCTTCCTTACAACCTTTTAGAAGGCTCTTTTTGTCCTACAAATTTGAGTTCTTTATAAGCACAAGATTAAAATTGATTCAATCTCTTCAAAAATATCTAGTTTACAATTCTGATATTACATTAAATTTAATGTAGACGCTCTTATATTACAGAAGAGAGCTACAACTTTTTAAGGAGCCACATGGAATTGGTACCTAAATCTTGGTGCCTGAAATAACTGGTACTTAATTCTAGTGAATATTTTGGACCATATACATAACCCCAACAATATTTTTATTCCAAGATACAGATAGATATGTAAGATAGATAAGATATATAAATAAGATACATGGCTCAATTAAATAATTGAAGGGTTAGGGAAAAAATAGGAATGTGCAATATGCACTACCTCAGTGCAGAGATTCTGTAGTTAATGACAGTGCTAAAAATGTAGAAGTAAGGAGAGTATACACCACCACAGTTAAAATAGTATGTCCCTTGCCACAAGCTACCCTGTTAAAGTCTTTAGACTGCAACAGCCTCTGTAGCACTACGACACTTGTCTATGGGAGAGCCCTGCCTCACTCCCCTCGGGAAATGCACCACATTTACTGCACGCAAATGTTAAATCATGTGGTGCTTAGAAAACAGTACAACCCTCTCCTTCCCACCCCCAGCAGTCCTGCGGAACCCAACCTCCAGCATAGCTGCTGCCAGCGAGTCCCAGCTGCTCGGGAAGCCGCCTGCGAGGCTGATGCCCACGGTAGCTGCACAACCTGCCACTCCCGCGCCTTCCTCCGCCAGCCAAGGACTTGTGCTCCAGGTGATGAGCTCACACAGAAACTGCACTTGCTTAGTCTATATGGTCTTAATTCACACTTTCTTTGACAGACTCAGTCCTGTAAAACTCCTTCTGCTCACAAAATGCCGTCAAGAAGATAACCAAGTACTTGCCTATTGTGGGAGATGTCTAAGTGGATGATCTGACAATAAGGTATTTTCTGTGTTCTGGAGAAAGAAAGTTTCACCTGAGTTAAAAATTAATACAAAAGTCAAAATAACCTTGGGTAGAAAAGGCACATTCAGCTTTATGATTGCAGCTTATTTAGTAATTCTTACAGAAGAACTAAGATAAGAGTCCAAAGCTCCTATTCCTCTGGCTTTTGAGAGTCAGAATAAGAAGATTCATTTTCAGAAGGAAATGTCAATAGAAATAATTAAATCTAAGTGGATTCTTAATAAGCAGAATTACTCTCAAAACCAAAAGGAGGGAGAGGAACAATAAGAAACCCTGTAACACAGACCTGAAATTGCCACATTTTTTTTCAAGGACCTTTACAAAACAGCAAGGACCGCCAAAAATCTGATTCCAATCCTCAAAATTTTAAGGCAAAAGTGAAATGAATTCTGTCTTTAAGTGGAAGTCACAATTTAAAAGTGATCAAACAAGGAGACAGTCAACAGCTAGAATTAAGGGAAAATGGTAAAGCAGAGCACAATAAGAGGCATAGACCGTTACTTACTGCATCGGTTATGATTAGAAATTTCCATCCACAAACTGGAAAGTCATAGCTACATTGCTTCTCTGTGTGATCGCAGGACTTCACTTAACCCTGTACTTTGTAAGCTCCTTTTTCATTAAACAAAGTAGGGTTAGTATTTTACCAAAACAAAACAAAAGCAAAACCCACCTCACAAACATACCATTCCTTCCCTCTTTACCCTGATCTTAGAACTTAGCCATAGCTAGGAAGGAAGAACTTAATCACTCTCTCTCCATCACTCATTACCTTCCTCTCTATAAACAACCCCCAAAACACACCAGAAGCTTTTGTAGTTTGGGGCAAATGACTATGGATGAAACTTAGTATGAAACAGAATGGGAAGGGGAAAAATACCTTCCTCTGAGCTGCTCTGTAACCACAGCACAGCGGGCTAACGGTGGCCTTGCTGAGTAACCACTGCTGCCTAGCACGTTTCTAGTGCCCCATTTACGTAAACTTTCCACACAGCAACACTCAAGGCTGCTTCAATCTATGACAGGATCTTAAAACAGTTTGGGTGGTTTTTTCTCCTCTCCCTTTGACAGTGACGAAGAGGATGGTCTGTCCGTTCTCCTTCCCCCTAAATAGGTCTAAAGAACAAAGATACTCAGTTCTGGGAAAGAGAGCATGCTAGGCAGTCCCCAAGAGCAACAGAGCTACGGATGTCCGACGTCGTCTGCGCAATCCCAGCCCCTACAGCACAGCCACGCCAGTGGGGGCAGCCCTACCGCGGTCTGTGCCCCTTCGAGGGCTCTTGCTGGGTGCAGCTACTCACCGCTAGCAACACTCACAGCTTTCCCTTCTCTGCCACGGAGAGCTCGCCCAGCTAGCAAAAGGTTCTGTAAAATCAGAAATAAAATTCTCTCTTTCTGCTGAAAGCACAGGCCGGAGGGACGGCTTCACATCACCGTAGCTCATTTCTCCACTGTCCCCATCTTTGCTCTCCCTCCCGGCTCTTCTAAGCTTAGCAGAGCGCCCCAAGCCGAAGCGGGAACCAGCCTCCGCCCGCTATCGCACTGCTACTGAACAAGCTCATTAAGCCTGCCGTAATTATTCGGTACAATAAACCAAATATCACTGGAACTGATTATTGTCATAAGATCAGTATCTTGTACTTTGCAAATAAACATTTCAGTTTTGCTCTGTTATTTAGGGAACAGCAGGAGACAATTATCCAGAAACATAATTCCACCCTACTGACATCTTTTTAAATATCACTATAATATCAACTGTCAATAATAACAAAGCAAGAATAAAAACAAGTAATAGAGATCTTAAAAGTTTCAAAGCATCTGAAAGACCACCTTCATACTTTATGCTCTTGCTTTAACACCATCATCATCTAGATACAGCACATTGCTATTAAGGTATCATTTCAATTTTAATTGCACTGCATGGACATTATTTGTAGGTAGCTGATAATGCTTTCCTGCCTTGTGGGAATAAACTATTTATTTCTTTTCTTTCCATGACAGATTTTGCAGTGGTATGGTATTCAGCTACTGATAAAATCTGTAATCGTAATCTTGCCTTTTTTTTTTTTTCCTTTTCCCTTCCCCCTTTTGTTTGTAAGCTTCATGCTTCATGATTTGTGCAGGAGGGCTGGTATTTTTGAAAACACATCCTTCAGGATGCAAATTCTTCCCAAAGCCAAGGGAAAATAGGCACATAATTCCTTTAGTGCTTTTTGGAAGTACTTGCCCTTCTAAATACTGTGGGTCTCAAATATGTTTAAAAAATCAAAAATATAAAAGCATGATTTAAAAAGACAAAAATTAAGTATCTTTGAAACATTTAGAAAAATTTCATTATTTCAAAACTGAGCATTTCAAAAACACCATTGGTTTTATTTTGGGTTCATATGCCTCATAGTCATCTAAGCAACATAAAAGTACGTAAGTACAGAACTAACATTTTATTTTATATGTGTATATATATTTATTTATATGCACACACATATACATATACTTATAATGTCAGCGCTATACTTACATAACTTAGAGTACACACACATATATAAATAAAAATAAAATAAAATGCACACACACCTCACTGGTCAATTATATTTACTCTGTCAATTTACTTAAGTAGATGTGCATTTATGTCAAACAGGTTTTCAAATCCTATATGCCTAATTGAGTCATTTGCTGGTTTGTGGATGAGAAACAGGTTTATAAACAAAGCTATTTTTCTTGATTTGTGCCTTGAAAGGGAAATGGTACATATGGCAAGTAGAAAACCATTTTGAAGTACTAAGTAAAAAAGATGCCATGTCTGACATGGAAGGATAACAAAAATGCACACTATGGGCATGTAAATATTAAAAATACATTTATTATTATGTGTCTTTCCATCCTAGAATAATATTTTGGAATTATATAAGAACATTAGGAAAATTTGCTTACTTAGCAACTTTAAGATAAAATAACTAGTAAAACTCTTAAAATTGGCTGGATTTTGTTGAATGATTTAAGGTCTTTATTCCAATTTTTGCTACTGATGTTTTGTACGAAGATAGTATCTATAATGCATAGATGAAGGACAGACAGACTATGTAAAGCATCCAATACATACACAGTAGGAACTAAGCTCAAGTGATATAAAGCTCCATAACTTCACCCTTCACCCGCACCTTGCGTGTCCCCAGCACGTCAGTGGGGCTTCCCCATCCCAGATTGGCAGCCGAATCTGGGGTTGTTTAGCCTGCCAGTCTCTTTGAAAAATCGTGTGTTTACATTGTAGCTACACAGCATATCTAAACAATTATTCCCATATAAATAGTATTTAACTGAGGACAATGAATAAAGATTTGGGGGATGTTTTTAGGCCTAATTCACAGCATACTGGTATCAAATGAAAGATTCCTATTAATGTCAGTTGACTTTAGGTAAGGCGCCTTCTGCAGAGAAAAAGCCCCACAGGTTTAAATATTCACTGTGAGAGTAACGGAGCACTGGCACAGGCTGCCCAGAGAGGTTGTGGAGTCTCCTCCTTTGGAAATATTCGATGCCTGCCTGGATGCAACCCTGTCTAACATGCTCTCGGTGAGGCTGCTGAGCAGGGAGGTTGGACTAGATGATCTCCAGAGGTCCCTTCCAACCTTACCCCATTCTGTGATTCTTTTCTATGATATTAAAAAAGCTAGAGTGGGGAGTTAGGAAAGTAAGAGTATCCTTCCTCATGAATAAATGCTTTAAGCTAGCTCTAAGACTTGAACAAAATATGAACAGTCTTTTCTGTACATTTCATTCTTAAACATTGCTATTTTTCCTACTCAGGCTAATCTGCAAGCAGACATCCATAGAGTACACTTTTTGCAGACAGTTCTGATCATTCTCCCTCTTTTGTTTCCCCTGAGGGATATGTCTTCCTGCCATGATACCTAAGCCCCTAGAACAACTTTTTTGGACAATGGAAAAATAAATTGCTTACAACTGCCTCCCCTCACAGTCCAGACGTCTTGCCTGGCCTTGCTCTTGTCATCTGCACTGTTAAACTTATACTCGCAGTATCCTTCATCTCGTATCTGGTCCATTTTAGATATCAAAGACATTTACAATTTTCAAGCTGTACAAGAATTTCATCATTTTCTGCTTGCTTTACCATGCATTGAGTATTACTGTTAACCTCTCAATTTTTGTTTGCAGCAATATTAGTTTGAAAACTGGAAACCACGTTTTCCTTTAGCATTTCCAAATGCATATCTACATTTCAGAGCAATTCAGCTTTAATTAAGGGTGTATCAATGCTTGATGTTATGACAGTAGCATTTGGCTTTCACCATTAACGACGAGTCAAAACTACTCAAATATTTGCAGGAATTTCAGGGACACAGGAATATTTACTTCAGTTAAGAGGCATCTATCCTGTCAAATCCACGGAGTTTCTGAAGGGCTACATCTACTGTTCTGTCAAAGGTGAGATGCTCAGTTATGACCTTTATCTTCCTCATCTTCATTTCAGTAGGAGCATTTATACCTTTGCTCAAAACAGAAACAGAAATGATAGAAAACGTCTGACACACTAGCTGCATCATACTGGCAAGAAGAACTGAAAGCTTGACAGACTACAAAAACAGGAAACATTGGAAATGTCAATACATAGAAGTGCCGCATATATAGACTGCTTTTGCAAACATTAGATACTCAGTTGATCTTTTCCTGTATCTGAAATACCTTTTAAATTTCTGTAACAAGATCTCCAAGGCTGGAACACTAATCCATACACGGAAAAAAAGTATTTCCTCTTAATGCCAATCAATATTTTGCTAGTGAATACATTTCTAATAAATACAATTGATATTTAAGACAAGCTTCAGTAATATTACCATGTTCCCTTTTCTCTTTCTCCCTTTTAATGCTAGCAAGATTCACAGGTTTTTATTGCTAGCTATTTGCACTTATGATCTATAAAGCAATTAGATTTGGAAGATAATTGACTCTGCCCTGCCAAGCAACCTGCAGATGATTCTGCACACAACGTTCTGTTATTCGTTAAGGTATCACCTGACTCAAAAGAGAGAAAGAGAGAAGAGGAGGAGAAGAGTTTGGTTGATTCTCACTGAAATTTAATCCAGTCTCTGCTTTCTATATGCTTACACAGACAGTGGATATCACTTAACACTTGGTATATCCCAACCTGCATTTTACCACTTCATGCTGCAGAGAAAGTTGAGTCAATACATAAGTTAGTTTATATAGAACTTCTTTGCTTTGTATACTTCTTCAAATTTAGTTTAGAATATGTGTCGCCCATTGGTCTCGCTTGCCAATCTATGTTTTGTGAAAAGCAATCTGTGTTGTTTGAGACCTTCTCTTCTCCAAGAAAGAAGTTGTAGCTGGTTCACATCTGAGGTGGATGTGAGTGTAAGAGGCAGCAGAAAAATCAGTCCTACTCTGAGCACAGCAAATGTGCATTTCTGAGAAAAAAAATACTTTCCTATGTTGGACCTGTCCCTGAGCTATTCCCTGTAATACAAATTTATTAAGTGATCAGTCTGCTTTGGAGAGTGCATCAGTATATCTTTTTTTTTGTTTTTTTTTTGTTTTTTTTTTTTTTTAGTTTTACAGCCTCTGCATATTCTAAAATTATTCCTGTGCTTCACTGAAAAGTCTTTAATACATAGGACAATGCACCTTGAAACTCAGTAAATTAAATTCAGAGCATTATATTTATCAGGAAGGCATTTACTTGATTGAATGCACAGGTGCTCTGAGGTGAATGAAGACACTGGCATAAACCCACAAGGTGAAAGCATCTTTTGCACACCAGGTTCATCAAAGACATGTCCCAGAGGCACGGCAGCAAGCCAGCGGTCCCCCTTCATGGGTCCCCACCTGTCCTGAGCTGAAGTGTGGGAAGCAGCAGCCCTCCAGCCACAGCCCCGGGGCAAGACATGGGCGGCTTCACCCAAACTAAGCCTGTGGGAGGGAGCTTTATGAGAGGGAATTTCCAGCAACAAAAGCAGTACTTGCTGGGATTTACCTTTAGCTGGAAGTTCAAAACTCAGTAATTCATTCCCCTATGTCAAACTGGCTTTTTAGCAGAGGAATGTCCACTGTGAAGAGTGCTGAACATCTCTTTCAAACATTAAACGATATTTTCACATTATAAATGCCAGCACATCAACACTAGTGTTTAATATCAAATGATGGTGACACGACATGACAGTCCCAATAACCACCTGGCCAGAACACCTTTTAATTTTCTTAGTGTACAAGAATGATAATAGTTCACATCACTCCCTTTATGGGGTATAGTATTTGCAGCAGGAATATTTCAAGAGTTCTGTAAAAATAGCAGCTCAACAGAAGAATCTTAGCACAGATGTAAACTTCAAGCCAGCATTGCCTGCAGGACTGCAGTACAGCGGAGGGGGAACGCTCTGTGGTGAAACTGCCACACTTTTATGGGCAAGCAGGTTTCTCCACTAAGAAATATGAAAGGGCACATAAAAATGATCTCTATCACGTCCTGAACAGTCAAGATACTTCTGTATAAACCAATGCCGGTATTCTTAAACTCACTCAGTACACATTCCAAAGTATCTAATTAAATGCTGCACAGCATTTAATATATCCATCTGGTTTTTTTATTATTATTATTGTCACAACATTGCAGTATTTCACTTACAAAATTACTTCCAGATATTTCAAGCATTGACCAAAATTCATCATTACTGTCATGAATTACATATGTTCATTTAACCTAAAGGTAGAGCTAGTAACTCTGCAAATTTTCTTTTAGATGGTACATCTCATTTCTAACCACGGAGTAGAAAATCCAGCAAATGAAATCAGCAGTTTAGTAACGTTTATATTAATGTTGAATGTCTGTTCCCGACGTTCCTCCAAATTTAGGAATGAGAAGACTAATAACATAAACATCAGTACTACATTAAGGAAGCAAGCCTTCAGAGGTCAGATGGAGCCTGCTTATATTTTAACCCACATATTACAGAGATACAGACACAGATGATAACCACCTTGCTCAAAACTGCTGTACTTTTTCACACTCTCATCAGTCAACGATCTCAAATTTCCAACACTGAAAGCATGCAAGTATTTCTGTGCTGTTTGTCTATCTGAGTTTTTCCTTTATTTTAGTAAACCTCTTCTCCAGTCAACTGGAGTCATGACTGCAGCTTCTTAACCAGGTCCTGATAAGTTCTCCCTTCTTGGAATAGCAGAGAGCCTGCTAAATCCAGAATACTAGTACCTTACTCAGAGGGTCAAGCTAGGTATTAAACAAAGCTTTTGCAACTACATCTTCTGTAGTTAGTAGCAGAAACCAAGGACACCTACTGCACTGGGTGCAAGCCCCAAACTTTGTGTATGTTGAAGAAAGAAGTTCCTTCCAACTCTTTTCTACTTCTCACAGTTCTCTACTCACATCTGCGATCTGCTAACTCCGCAACCTTAACTCATGCTCAATGAAGCCCTCACAACCACTCCTCTTTCTCAAATGCTTGTTACTCTCCTTGCAACCAGCTGTAGGTACGGAGATGATTAATCCTTACCTTGCCGCACACGGTATATGTACATGATAAGGAGACACAAAAGGTAGCACTCTCATTGACAGGAATGAGTTTGTTTGCACAAAACACTTTTCAGGAGTAATCCTATTCCTTTGAGCAGTATCTACAACATAGGATTTGCAAATGAAAAGCAAATTAAGGCAGGTATGAAGACCAGAATCAATCAGACTACTATCTGCAAATAATGATCAAGAACCCAGGAATGATACTTAAAAGCTGAGAGATCTTTAAATTTAAAATAATTGAAAGATCAGTGACTTTTGTGAAGAACAAACACAACAAATATTTGAAATCAGAAAAGGCAATACTATAATGCAAAAAAAGCAGTAGTAGGTAATCTGATGAGTAAGCTGGCCACAAAAGACAAATGGCACTGAAGGAAAAAGGAAATTGCAAGGAATTAAAATATTAACAGTTGTGTTTTAAATATTCCTGTTCTTGTAGTAACAGTGTAAGATTGAAAAAATGCAGAAATAAGACAGAATAAAAGCAAATATTTCTACATTGCTTTGTTACCTGTCACATACCAATGACACTTGATTATTAGAACTTTGAAAAATGTTTGCAGTGGAACTTAAATATTTGTAAATCTCATCTTAAGTTTTGGCTTGGTACAGTCTCTGAAAAGTCTATGAATCTTTTGAACACATAAGGAATGAGTTGTAGTTATCCACTTAAAGCAGGCACTGCAAGTTTCACATGTTATCAGTATAAATTAAGATGAAAATTCAGTGCTCCCAGCTGTGATTTGCTTGAAGGTTTCAGGCACAACTCAGCACAGGTGTGCTCAAAAGAATGTGCACATCCAAATCCTGCCCTTAGCAACAAGATGTAATCTCAGTATTTGATTTCAAAGAGAGCTGATGAATCACATAAATCTTCATAAATAAGGAGATGGCAATACACCCTTTTAGCACGGTGTAAATGTCATGAGAGGGGGAGATGGAAAGCAACTACCACATAGCTCAGCCACTACCATCTGCACAATTAATATATGTTCTAGCAACGAGAGAGTAGGAGGGAAAAGCATCATCACTTATGACTGCATAGTCATTAGCAAAGATCCTAATCTTCATTAGGCAAATGAAATAAAACTCACCATAGACTGAAGCTTTCACAGTGGATCCACAAATACTCTAAAAATGGTCTCACTGGAGGTAGATGGAAACAGTGCATTTTGAAGGGGTAGTTAGTAAGCAGAAGCATGACATTAAGAGAAACTGATAATCTAACCATGATAATCTAAAGCTACCCCTCTCCCCATAATTGAAGTAAGTAATTTTACAGTAAGTAAAAAAGAAAAAAGAGAACACTGCAGATTTTAGAGGAAAATGATGACTCAGGGGATAAACAAGGTCTATAATTGAATGAAAACTTGACCCCAAAAACACAAATGGCATTCCAAAAGATTTAGAGATTGCACGGACTTTACATTAGGAAATTGCTGGACAGAAAGCCTGGATGAGCACACAGTGATGAGGCAGAACAGTGAAGAGTGTTAAGCAAAGCCAGAAGAGGAGAGGATAATGCATATTTGAAGCCACCCAGGAAGCAGGATAGCTTTGTTAGGGCTAAGAATACATTTTATCAATCACAAACTGGGGGGAGGACAGACTCTCCCGCTGCCACTCCGCTGTCAGCCACAGATCCATGTTTACCTGGCAGTTTATTTTCAGTACAAATCAGAATTGAAAATAATATCAAAGTAATGCTCACACATAAAAGGGATGAGGGAGGGCTCCCCCACACACACTTCAATCTTTTTTTTTTGCAACATTGACCTTTTTTGCCAGTGCTGAGGCACTTGTTTATCTAAATGGAAACTCTCCCATGTTCTTAGATGGCAAACAGCCTCACTAAGACCTTCTTAGTAGAAAGATAAAGCCTCGATGCAGAGCTGGCGCCCTGCTCTGTGCAGCGATATCACACTCTCAGGGTAGAGGACAAAAGATGATTTTATCTTCAATTCTGTGTGGCAGTGTTTCCACAGCTACCACTCTCATCGCCTTTCTTCAGTCTCACCATTGGTCAGGACACACCATGTTTTCCTAGCAATCCCATAGATCACAGATTTCTATTTAAATTAAAGCTGTATTGAAATAAAATGAACAGATGAAGCTTAAAGAAAATTAAATGAGGGGAAACGGACAAGATAAGACAGATGAAATAAGACTCTTTCTCCTTCAACACACACAAAGCAACTTCAAATACTCAAGGAAACAAAATATGAGGGCGGCGGGGAGGGCACAGTATCTTGTTCTGAGACATTCCCACACAACGTTTGTGGGCAGTTTTGAAATAACGTCAAGTGTTTGACACTACATGAAAAAGCATACTACACTTAAATACCTTGTTCTTTAAATATCATAAAAAGCCCTGGTTGTAGATACAATGAATCTTGCTGGGCAGCTATCTGAAAGGGACTTCAGGCCCGGGTTTTAAACTTTGCATATTTGTGTTATTAAAAAAAAAAAAAAAAAAAAAAAAAAAAAAAAAAATGAAAGAAAAATGCCATTTAACTGCAAATTCAGAACATCTTCCTGAACAGCAGCAGCAAACATCTCATCAACATCCTTCAGCCTTAATGACATGCAAATAATTTCCCTGAAATGCTGTATCTTCTCTATGACAAAAATATCTTCTAGCATCAAAAGTTGAACACAGAAGGCTGCAAAAAGTAACTGACCTTGACTAAATCTTCTTGGTTTAGGGAGAATTTTTTCCTCAGTACATGAGTGTATGTATATAACGTGCAGTAACTCCACTAAACAGACATGATTTTTTTTTTTTGCTTACATATTTCAGCTCCCAAAAATTTTTTTTCTTGAGCATGTGCAAGAGTCGTATGTAAATAAGACAATTAATGGCATATCCTTCCTATGGCTATTCCATTACCTCTTTAAAAACGCAATAGTAACAATACTCATCTCTCCTTTAAGTCATAAGAATGAAATGTTACACATGATATTTCTCCAGCAATACTAACATTATGAAAAAAAGAAAACTCAAAAGCATTTCAGGAAAACCATAGCAGAGTATTTATACATTAGAATTATACTTTGAGAACCTTTGCTTACAGAAACAGCCCACCACTTAACGTTTATAAACCATGGTGTTAGTTGGTGTTAGCTGAGAATTAAATGTAAGGTATGGAATATAATTATGAAGTATATTTCTAATGTAAATAATTTAAGAGAAGCAAACAGGGATAGAGGTTTGGAGTTTCTACATGCCTTCTAACCTTTGCCTGGTTTCCCATCATGTGCATTGATTGATATTTCTGCTTTTTACTTATAGAACCAGATGGGAAAGATATCATTATCTCTCTAGAAGATACAAGTTGAAAAAACATATTATAATCTCTCACTGAAAGGATGCAGCTTATCAGCAAAGTCTATAAGTGATTTATATTCTCAGCAGACCACAGCAAAACATGCTGTGGTGATCTGAATTCAGGAGATTTCCAAGCTTTTTCCAAGTGGTTTTCATTGCTTGAAATGTGTAACACTTCGGCAAAAACGTGTACTACGTAGATTGTGATAAACCTTATGTTCACAATAAATTAAAGTTACATTTCTCTCCCATATAAAGTGCAAGTCAATTTAGAGAAAAATAGTCTGTATCAACAGAAGCATTCAAAACTGTGTTGGAGTGCTTCTTCCCATGCAGTATCCATGTCTGGTAGTTTAAGATATTTGGCTACCATCCATTTAAAGGCCAGATAAATGTTTTAGAGAAAAATTGGGCCATACAGACAGACTGATTGTTACTAGCAATAGTGACTCTCGCAAATACATGCCCACTGAAACACATTTTTGAGATTACAAAAAGTTTGTCTTTCTGCTTCATTAACACTTCACTTACTCATTTGAGTTGAATAGGAGATAAATCTTTTATCTTATTTTAAACTGACTAAGGACTTAGAGAAGACCTCATAATTTACCACTTTGGTTATACAGGAAGCCCCAATTTTTTAATTATCATTTTTAATGAGAGAATTATTTTGGTACAAGTAGACTATCTGCAGATTTATTGTGACCTTGAATATTTTAGTTGAGTGCATCTACCTTGAATCTTTCATTTGATACAATTTTTCTGATTAAAGAGATCACTGTACTAAACCTTGAGCCTATTTTTACCTTTAAGGATTGAAAAGGAAGTTTAAGCCATAACCTATGATTTCAGGTCATACTATTAATATGCAAGCGACAAACATACAAGCAAGAGGGATTTTGAAGGCAATTTTCTGATGAGAATTTCAGATGGGATATTTTTCTTTCCTCTCTTCCACTGAAAAATGGAGGGAAACAATAATGGTTTTTAAGTAGAAGAGAAACAAATCTTTGCTAAACTAAGCTGCCCTACTGATCATAATTTGCTATGTGTTCTAAGACAGCAAATCTAAATACATTTCCACTTATAATAATTCCACAAAATATTATTTTCTTGCACTTTTTCTTTTTTTTTTTTTTTAATAAAAAAAGTAGAAAAAAAGTTAAGTAACTTCATAGTTCGCATACAAAGTACACACAGGGAGTGTGGTTGCCTCCCCTTATAGCCAGAGGCACAGCTGCCCTTCCCTTTGATCCTGTACTAAGCACACAATTTCTGCTAGTATTTCCATCAGGAATAACTGCTTTAAAAAGTGGCATGACAAAGTCACAGGTAGTAAATGACAAAATAAAGGGAGAAACTGTGGATGGCAGATGATACAGTAAAGAACTTTTTTTTCCCCCCACCAGTTTCAATATTTCTTATATTTATCCAGAGACCTCCAAATGGGTTAGAGTCAAGACTGACAGATGTTACAGACTGAAGTGAGAAAGTGAAATTGCAGTTCTAAGAAAATCAGCAGCAGGGAAGCCCGACGCACAAATGGTGGAACGCTCCGGTCCTGTGCGCATCGCACCGCTTTTGGTCAATGCATACGAAAAAGACCTCAAAACTGTTTTCTCAACAGCTACTCATCCCTTGTTTTTCCCATTCTGACGTAGAAGAGGATCTGTCATAACATTATTCAACATATACTGCGTAAATTTTCCATAAGCACTTTAAATAGGGAAAGCACCAACAAGCAACATCATCCAGAGCAAAATAAAACCAACTTCTCCTAGCGGCGGTTCTGAATGCCTTTACTCTAAATTTTGTAAGAGGAAACAAACGTTAGCTTTATAATTCCCAGTGGCTCTACAAATCTGAGCAGTACTTTGAGAGAAGTAGAAAGCTCTCTGCATGAATTTGAAAGTCTCTTTAAAAGTTTATGTCTTTCACTTTTTGGAAGAGAAAATTGTTGAAGCAAATATTTTTAAATGTCAGTTTTAAAATATAATCAAGAGAGAAACCCTTGTCAGTAAATGAAAATATATTTAGAAGTTGTAACTTTTTTGTGACATTTGTAAACTGACACTCTCTGCCAATATTCGTCATACAACTGAAATTATACCTCACTGAAAGATTGCATGTGTATGTATATATATATATATTCTTCAATATACACTATATATGTATACATTATACATTCTGCCTTTTTTTCAATTAAAAAAAGGAACTTAGGTGTGTTCTCGGAAGTGATGCATTGTACCACACAAAGAGGGAGAAAACGTAATGAGTGTTTGCTTCGGGTGTTCGTGGGGAGGATCATGCACCCTTGCAAACCCCCACCACGAAGTGCCGAATACGGATTTACTGTTCGCATGCGAGAATAATTCAGGGACGTGAACATTTGTTCTTTCCTGGCAGTTACCCAGGACGGAGCGGCACCGCGGCCCGCAGCCCCCGGCATCGGCAGGGCAGCGATTACAAGCCCTTGGTCGCAGACAGCGGCGTGGGAGTGACCGGTCTCCGGGCCGGCTCGCCAAGGGGCTCGCTACGGTCCCCTTCGCTGCGACACTAGGAGCGCGGCCGCGCGGAGCCTCTGCCTTGTGATCCGATCGTGCAGTCTCCTCCTGGCCCCGAGACATTTCTCCCATCTGTTCATACAGATGGCATGCTAGAGAATTTAAAGGAACATTTTTTCCAAACTTTTCCTTTATTCCATCCCTTTAAATTGCACTATTCTAGACTAGTAGAAACACACAGTGCTCCAGGAATTATAATTTAGAAGGAAAAGGCATTAAAAAAAAAAAAAAAAGAGAGAGAGAGAGAGAGCATTTCTTATACACATGATTTACAGGAGAAGAAACTGTTCAACTGGATGGCTACTACCAGTCCCCACATTACAGCCTGAAGATCAGAGACAAGCATGGCTTAAAAACACTGTTTTGGAGACATATTCGTACTTTTATACATACTCCTCAAGTATGGAGAAGTTATGGAAACATCAAAAGAACAGAATCTCTTGCAATTTATCCGGTGGTTTCTCTTCTTCAACGCAGACCTGAATACTGTTCCAGGAAAAGCTCTCCTTGAGTCTTTTGCACACTGAGAGCCAGCTGAAATTTAAATTTGCAGAGAAAAAAGAAATAGAAAATAATCCCAGGAGATAGGGAAACAATATGGACTTCTAGTAAAAAACAACATTTGAATTTTAGGAGTTTAGGTCATTCTTATTTTTCAGAAACTGTTTTTTAACATTTTGGAAAAATCATAACAAAACAAGATAAAACAGTAGCAAACAATCACCAATTCTCTTCAAAGAAAGGCTGTTGATGAAAAAAGGAAGATATTTGGGGGGAAAACCTCCCCACTAAAACTAGATATTTAATTGGAATGAAAAAATAACCTCAAGTATTAGCATCTCCAAATAAAACATGTGGTGAAGGAAAAATATGTTCATTTTATTTAAGAAATAGCATCCAATAACCTCTCCAGATAATGTTCATAAAAGCACAGAAGAAAAGCCTCATCTGTACAATTAGCTAGGAGTGACTGTCTGTGAAAGAGGCTTTGTTAATTCCAAACACCTCATAAAATGTACTTTTCTTACACAGTGCAAGGTCTTAAAACTTTACTCATAAAACTCTGACTAACCCAGTTTATGTCATCCAGCTCAGATCTTCCACTGTGCATGTGTGTCTGTGTATATGTATAAACTGTATATACGAAACTATATATATATATATTTACAGTGTGTGTGTATATATATATATTTACATAAACTATAGATATATACCAAATATATTACTTTTGTATTTATACAAATGTCCACCCATATTACATTGACTCTTAACAGCCATCTTATTGGCTGTTAACCTGTTGAAGGCTGTTAAAGTTGAACCTTTTCTAGAGTATTCTGAAATAAAATTTTACATATAGCCTTCTTACATGGAAAATTCCATTGTCAGGATCACCAACTACCAGATAAAATGATATGATAAAAGACATCATAGAAGAGAGACTGAATAGATTTATGTTGCTGTAGTTATGAATTATGCTAATATTTAAATTTCAATTCAAGTTTGTGCATTTGATGACCTCTATTTGTTTTTGGAATTAATGTATGTAATAACCTTATAGCAACTTAACCTATTACATGGTTCTATAGCTGATTGGGTTTTTCTTGCTAATATAGAGTAAATGTCACAGTTTGTCTGTTAGGCAATAAAACTCAATTTTTTTTCACTTCATTGCAGTGTAATAATCTTGGGTAACAAGGCCCTTAATGGAATAGATTCCTATGACTTAAAGCTTATTCCTTATTAAGCTTAATTGAATTAATTATTCACATACTAATGATTTAACAGCCACTTCATATAAAATAAAAGCAAAAGACCCTCTCGAATACTTATCTCATACTTCAGATCTAATAAAGGAACTAAAGTAGAAAGATATTTTTGTTTTCTTTAAGATAGGGGGGGTATTTAAAATCCAGCTACATTCCCTCCTGCTGTGGATGGAGGTGTTCTGAAATAATACCATTCCAAATCCTACAGCAAAATGTATCTTTAATCTATGAGTCCTTAACTGTAAAAGATATTCATGACAACCAGTGATGTTTTCTTTATTTCAAAAATTGCATCTTTCTTAAGACTGGCTCATTTTCTGAATGTGCTCTTACACGGGAGAAACGGAACAGCATGATTCTCTCTATGGAGAATGGCACAGATTTGTATCTATAAAACAGCTCTCCCAAGGTGCACATGAAGGCTGGCATTTTATAGTTCTTCATAATAATGCCTGGCACTTATGTAGTGTTTTACAGGATCAAAGCGCTTTACAAACTAATTAATTAATCTTCACAGCACCCCTGTGAGAAGGCAGGGTTTACTATCCCAATTTAATATATGGAACAACTGAGGCAGAGGAGTTGTATGATTTGTTTCAAGTCACAAAAGAGGTCCAGGGCTTTGGCTTGTAGATCATTAGAAATAACAGCAGTAGCTGTTCTGCGGTGAATTCCTTGGGACCTTCAATGGACCTATTTGCATGAGTAAGGAAAACAATCTGGCCTGTATAAATGTACAAGGAGAGCCAGTATCTTGCTTAGTTAACCTTAAGACTAAAATTAACTCACTTAAGGAAGGCGCTGTGATTCAAGAAACCCAGACGCCTTTCCTTATATGCTAGATCTAATTCACTGTACAAAACAAGAGCAGGTATCTGACTTGCCTTGTGCTAATTTTTCAGATAAGACTAGGATGGTAACGCCGCTTCTCCACTCTCGCCCTGGGATGCTGTGGGAGCTGCTAGGTGCTTTGGACCCACAATTCTACGTAAACATGCAGCGTTCTTAGGGAATTCAAAGCCTTAGTCTTCAGAGTAGAGGCATAACTTCGCTTTGAGACTGTGGTTGTACTTTATTACACCTGCAACTATTTCTGCCCATTTTCAAAAGTTTCCTGCTTTAAATAGCTGTACTCAAGATGTAATGGTTCTTATGAATGTGTATGTATATCCTAACAGCCTCTACAACTTGGACATAGAAATCCAATTTATCTCAAGGTTTCTCATGCAAATCTAAATAAAACACTGTGCCAGACTGAATTAACTTCAGCAAGTGCTGGCAACTGAAAGATCAGTAACTGCACCTACAAGCACAAGCCTTAGCACAAAAAATTCCACATGTAATTCCCAGTTAACATAATGGAAATGCCTGTTCACAGTACTGAGATTCTCAGGTTCAAACAATTCTCAAACATAATATTTTTCACATAATCTTTGTATGCCCTCATCATCATATCACAGACTTCAGAGTCATACACTTGTGAGATGGAAAGAATGACAAGAAGTGATTTCCAAAGTTAAAAAACAGTATGTGTAATCGAGGGCAATATAAATTCTTTAGACAGCTATTGTCTGTACATGCTCTGCATTCCAGAAAACATCTCCAACCCAAGTTTTTGTATCATTGTATGATCTTTGATTACATGGGATATTTTTATGTCACTCCACTGGGCCAGACAGGTAGAATAGTGACAGTAAAGAGACCCAATGTCACTACAGAGCATCTCATTACAAGATTTATTTCCTTTCTTTTCTCCAAGCCTAGAGAAGACTCCAGTTGGAATGGAGGCTCGCACAGCTCAGGGATGCATCAATACAGCATAACCAGGACTGCCAAGCCACTGCATAGCTACCATGCTCAGGAAGAGAGCCTGCAAAACCTCTTTTCCCCAGTTTGGAAATTTATGGAGATATTTGAAGGGGGCTCACAGTCCAAAAGCAGAAATTTAATTCCAACAAGTGCCAAAGATCATGAGGAACTGGATTTCTAACCAAAAAGTTGACATTTATTATTAGACTATGTTTATATTTTATCAAAAAATCCATACTATCAGGAAAACACAGTTGTAAAAAGTGGCAAAATAAAGATTAGACAATTTATTGAAGAATGTCTAGCACCAACAACTCACCTCTCAGTTTGTATGTTCCTCTGAAAGCTAAAGGCATTTAGAAATGGATTCCATTTTTATACTGTTCATCAGATTTCATAGATAATAAGCTGACTATGAGAAGCTAAATTGCTGAACAAGTCTGTTAATAGAATGAAAATGCCTAAGGCTATTTCAATAGAGCATAATGTAGGAGAATATTTTATTCGCAACAGTGCAAACTTCCAAACAGCCAAAAGCACAAGTGAGCAGGCAGCAGAAGGCACAGCTGGGGCAATATAAAACCCAAGCATCCAAGACTATTTTGAACTCACATGACTCAATGCTCTTAGCAAGAAATAAAGAGAGGATAAAGCAACACTCTCATACACATAATTCTCCCATTTAATATCAGTTATAAAAATTCAATAAAGCTTGACTACGTTATATTTGTCAAATCGAAATTATTGTTGGTTGGCTTGGAAACTTATAGTTGGCAGCTTATTAAATAAGTCCTTGCAAATAAAACTGTTGTGCTTTCAAACAGAACAAGCCTTTCATTTCTGACAAAACTACTCTGCTCTACTTCATTTTGTCTTTCTTTGGGCTAAAAAGGATGGAAGTGTCACCACCTTCTGGGTATATTGCATTTTGGGGGTGGGGGGGACAAAGCACAACCTTCAATTGCAATAGGAACGTCTCATCTGCCAAGGGAACACAAAGTATAAGATAGTCTCTGTCATGCAATTATTAGAGTCCTCAGTGAGCAACCCATTGTCCCAGAGTTCATTTGTGAGGACTGTTCACAGTCCTGAGACATAGGCAAAAGCAGAAGTCTCTAAAATAGTCAAAATTTTAATAGTGCAAAACCATGAGAAAGTTCTTTGTCTTCAGCTCCTTCTTCAACCACATTTAATCTTAGCATACTGTCCCTCACTTCCTCCTTATTTGCATGTATAAAACCCAAACACACTCTTCTAGCAGAGAAGATGATGCCATTAACACCACCCTAGGTGGTAGACACATAAGAAGTGGCAGTTACGAAATGGCAAACACCACCAGGGTCTTACTGGTCCCACTTCTCAAATCTTCCATTCCAACTTTGAAAAAATGTGTAAAAATTCCACTAGTTTCACAGGCTGAAAAATCAGGGAAGCAACTGTTGACATGAAGTGCAGAGAATGGGCCAAAATATGGCAAAATTGTCATTGCAAATGTATTTAAGACAAATCTAGTGTCAAAAGTCAAGAGAAAAATACATACGCTTATGAAAGAACAAACCTCATCTACCATACCAGCTACTTCTGTTATTATTTGATATTTTAATGTACGGAAATTTAGCTAAAGCCTTATCTTTTCATGATGTATGTTCTGGTTGCATGTCTTGTTTAAGCTTTGCTCAACCTACTGTAAACTGTTCATTAGTTTTCTTAGATTTGAATCGTGGCTCTCAAAGTCTACTGCACTATTCTATACATCCTGCCAGTCACTAACATGCTATTGAAAATCATCTTATCTACCAATAGATTATCATTTTCACTGTGACGACTCTTAATTTAAGCCTGTATATTGTGATTTCCTTTCATTTTGCCGATTTAAATGCATCATCTATTGAACGTCCTGGTGCTGACATGTCTAGCAGCAAAGAATAATTTTAGCTGCAAAGAATAATTTTCTTGAAGATGGAAAATGAAATAAAATATTTTTAAAAGAGGAAAAAAATTTGCAAATACCATACTGTAACTTGAAATGGAAAAACAAAATGTCTTTCCTTTATCTTCTCAAAACATAAACGGTTTTCGAAATGGTTTCTCAAAACATACTGGCAGCTATCCCTCAAAAATAGAAGTCCTTCTAAAACTAAAAGTAACCAGTATGTCACATGCTATGTAAATAATCGGTCAAAATTCACTTATGTCCTTAACTAATAGCCTATTCTATTCACTGCTATAGGACATGAGGACATTGTAAGTACAGAATAGATGTCTACATTCATTACTAAACATTTTTGTCTCTCTTCTTTCAGTGATAGGATAAGCCAGGTGCTTACAAAGCTGCCACCTAGTCCTACCTCAAATTTACCTTAACAACGTTAAATCTAATCGAATCTGACATGCATCCGTTCACATACTACGTACGGGTTCTATTAGGAACAACAACGATGAACCATGTCAGATGATCACCATTTACTGTATCCAAAACAGAAACTCAACTACAGGAATTTAGAGGAACTTAAAATGCAGTTCCATGCGTTTATTTATGACAATCCAGGTCAGTGAACTTGAATTCACAGAAGCATGTGTGCGTATATACATATAAATTTGTGTGTGTGTGTATGAAATAAACACACTCATATATGTACACACATGCACACATATGTATGGAGAGACAAAAGAAAAGGAAAGCAGGACTGATACGTAAAGGAATCTCAATTTAGTAGTATGCAAAGCAAAGTTAGAATATGCCCCTGTAAGTATAAGATGAAGCAAATACAGTGATAACAGTGATTTTCCAAACAGTAGTAATACACAATTTTTAAAAGATACGTCAAAATTAACGTCAAGCAGATATTAAATATACCATTATTACAGGAACTTTAATTACATTAACTTTGAACTAATTTAGATGAAATAGCTATTTAAGGGATATAAAACTGTAACCTTAACATTAGAATCATAACATTGATTGTCACATGGCTCAGTGAGGGCAAAGCAGAATAAGGCTAATAATGTAATTCTATTGTGGTACTCATGTATATATTTGATAACAGCACCCATCCGCCAGTGCTTGAAAAACATATTTTAGCCAGGAAAGCCTTTCAAACTGTACTTGGAGCCCAAGGAGGAGGAAGGATTTTATTAGGAAAACTTGCATGTGGATCATTAATAAGCAGGGCCTATAAAACGGATTTTTGAGGACAATGATCCTACTACAAGAAAACTGTTTTGACACTGAAATTTGTCTCTTACTGTTGGCAATGCCCTCAGCAGTCCTTCTTGGAGATGGACTACATCCCAGATACACAGGGAGATAGAATTCTTGGGGACTGGGAGAGAAAAAACAAGGAATTATGTGTATTCCTAGCCTTAAGATATAATAGTACAGCTTTAGCAATGCTTTCTTACCCTAACAGTTTAGCATTGCGATATATATCATACAGAGAGATGCAGTCAAGATTTCTTTCAAACTTATTTTTCCAAATAATTGAGATCAAAGAAAAAAACTCTTCATCCAGATCCACTACCTATTGTGCTTTTGAATGTCTTCATTTTTCTTCTAACCTGAAGACGTCATAAAAGTGATAGAAAAATCCTTAAAACAACTTTTTCTTTCTTAAAAAAAAAAAAAAAAAAAAAAAAAAATTGAAGACTAGGGAGTTGTATCCTCCAAAACTCAGGAAACCTGTGTGTGTACACAGAAATATCTATGTACATAATGTATGTATATACACACACATGCAAACACAGCAATCTACATATGCAAATATACATAGCAGCAAGATCCATCTTGCATGTCTTTTACTTAAGTGCATCTTTTTAAAAGCAGCAGGTAACCTCAGGGACCATGCCCACAGGTTTTGGTGCAGCAAAAGGTACAATGACCAAAATAAAGATTTTTATTATTAAACGGACATCACCAAGTTCTCATTTCATGACAGAGGAATAATCATTCCTAGATGCTACAGCTGATAACTAACCTGACAGACTTTCCAGGATTAAGCCACTTACTCACTCTTGCCCTAGAGGACGAAGCGGACTCTGTGAATTTAGTACAGATAAAAGCTGGACCCCTTCTGCCATACCCTCATCTCATCATGTGGAGGCATGATCTGCAGCAGCACCAACTACAGTCACAGCCCCCCGTCTTTGCAACAGGTAGGGGAAGCTACGGGGTGACAGCCACCTGGCTACAGCCCTCGGTCTACAATTCATGCCAACACAACAAGGGAATGAAGGAAAAAAAAAAAATCTGTGTCCTTCATTCGTCTTTTAACAGCTCACAGGGTGAAGAGAGCACCTAAAGGGTACCAAGCAGGGTCTTGAAAGGAATGCAAGGACTGATAATCGCAAATGTATCAATAATCATAAATATTAGATTACTAGATATACAAGGATGTTACTTCCCCATTCAAAACTCTTGAACCATAAAAATGCTTCTAATACACCTCTACTTTGGGCTGCTTACCAGTTCTACAATTGGAATAATAAATAGAATTATTCTAGAAATATTTTGGATGACATATTGTGATTGTCATTTTCTAAAGATTTACTTTGGGAAAGAAAGAAAAACTAAAAGTATTAGTAATGTTCCATCCAATTATGTTAAATAAAGAGCTTCAGGTTAAAAATCGTATGTGATTTTTCTTTATAACATTAAAAAACGTATTAAAACTGAAATACTACATGCTCAGTAAAAACAAGGACTAGCTCTACCCAAGACAAAGAAGCTATGCTAACCCCAACTGAGGCAGCTAAGACAACTAAGTCCATTTTCAAAATGGTCCAGCGGTTCTGCTGTCATCTAGAGAGCAGGCAGTTGGAGCCTGCCTCCAACCTCGTGGTCTTCCAGTCACAAGGAGAAGGTTCCATCCAAGGGCTGGCAGCCTCTACTGTTCTGGGAAAGGCATCTCCTCACATACACGAGTGGCAAAACTTTACCACCCTGGAGACTTTCAGGTCAGCACATCACAATTAAGTAGAAAGCTAAAAATGTTAAGCCTGAGTCATATTAAAATATATGAAGATTAGATAGGTTTGTTCAGGTATCTCACTGATCTAAGTAGTTCATAGTGAAAATGGGGTTTCTAGAAACATCTGCAAGATTAATATCAAGATGTACATGCAATAAAAATCTAAAGGCATCCAACATTTTCAAGACTATTAATTAGTAACAGATGATCACAATTAGATATGAACTTCACAGGGCATGTTTGTTCAAGTGATATGACTAAATAAGTAAGCACATGCCACTGCTTCAAATCTGAGCAGAAAGCAAGCAAGTTCAATTCATGCTCCTTCACCTGCTAATTACAGGTGGACAGCAGAAAAATTCCACAGAAAATAGAGTATTCACTAAAATTATTATTGTATATTTTGCTCCTACTGCATATTTTGAAAATATCAGATATTCTAAATTAGAACTAAGTTATACAAAACTTTCTTCCATTTTTTTTTCTTAACCCAGTTGATTACCTACTCATACCATATTCATTCATCTTTTGCAGGAATGCAAATAAATCCTCTTTCACAGGAATTTTTGTCTACCAATACTGCCAGACATTTCACATCACTTTTCAAGCCTTCTCAAGAGTGGGGGCTTTCTGTTAATTTGTCCAGTCACTACAAACATGTATATATTACCACCTCTCTACGTGTGGTCATGCACAATGACAATATTAGGCTGAAAAAACATTTCAAGTCAAATTTCTTTGTAGTGAAAAGCAGAAAGTTTTTTTTTTCTTTAAAATCAGTGTAACCTACAAATCAGAGGTTCAACAAAAAGTATTCATAAAAATAGCATTTGAATAAACAATCTATTCAGCTGCCATACAGATTTTTCCTTTTTTCCTCTCCCTCTAATCCTTACTAAATATTTTTTATTTCAATTCCTTTAAGGAAGCAATTCTAAAAATGACTTTTAAATCCAGACTGTGTATTTTAAAAAGTATTTTATAGTCTTATCTCTTCTTAAAACAAATAACTTTGCACTAAAAATGGCAATTTATCTCAAAAATCTATTAAAAAACTTTATCTGCTCTTAAAATACTTAAGTTGAAATTGTTTCCAGCATATCATCAGTTAGGATGAATAGCAATAAAAGGAAAAGACGAAAACAAAGGAAAAGAAGGAGGAAAAAAAAAAGCAAATAATAGGTTTTAATTGAAGCCATGATTGAAAGATTGAAAATAAATGACAGAAGAGTTAGAAATGTTTCATACTGACCTGAGTCCATAAAGGACTGTCCCATCTGGATGCAAACGGATCATTCTGTTCTTCACAGTGACACCATGTACAAATGACTTCTTGTCATTCAGAAAATAGGTATCAGGAACCCACAGCTGATCTGCTACTCTATTGTCCAGAGTAAGATTTAGAGGTATTACATTATACGACAGCCTCTTATCTCTCCAAGCTTGCTGAAAGTACATTGTCAAGGTATAGTCCTGTGATTATAAAAACAAAAAAATTGTTTGCATTGAAACAGACAGTACACATATGCAAAAAATGCAAACACACTTATCCACTGTGACTGTTCTTAAAGGCAAACATTTCAGTTTAGAATTTCCACAAGCAGGTTTTTTCCCCCCTCCCCCAAAAGCGTACACTGAACTCCTGTATACCCAATAGCAAAGATTAGAACACAAAAAAAACGATACCCCATCTGGTTTGTAAATGGCTTGAGTATTCTCATTTCAGTATTTTTTTTTTTTTTTAATCTAGGAAAGATACATTTAGATGCTTAACAGTCTGCAGTTTCTATAGTACCTTGTAAGCCTGTGAGTTCTAGGAAACAGGAAAATTTGGAGATCTAAATTTTATTGCATGGTCTCCACTGTATTCACCATGTTTTATATACCAGTGATCAGCTCTGGATCAAGCCTTGTATCTCTAAACTGCAGCTACCCATTTAAACATTTTTCTAAATGAAAATCTCTGAAGAGTCTGTTAACTTTCCCCTAGGGACTGAAATCAGTGGGAAGTCTCCTGGGTTTCCGTGCTACAGAGTCTTAGTCTTATGCTTAATTTTACGGATGAAGTAACTCTGGTTACTTCAATGGGACAATTCAGAGCACACAATTAAGTATCTGAGCAGATATTTGCAGTATTGGGAGACAACAGGCTTTCTGTGTGTTGATGCAGGCCATTAATGAGCAGTAATTTGGAGATGTTTTGATCTTTGGGTGATTTAGTAAACAATCTCTGTCAAAAAGAGGTAGAATGTTCATTATATGTTATCCTATATTAAACCTTTAACCAACTCCTCAAAATAACACACAGCACAGTTGCATATCTGGTCACAGCCAGTCAAGGGCTATAAAACAGTACTGAAGGAATACTTAAAAGAAGACTAATCTAAAACCACTGTTTTGTCTTGCTTTATTTGTTGTGGAGTCTCCTTCTTCAGAGATAATCAAGGCCTGCCCGGATGCAACCCTAACATGCTCTAGGTGACCCTGCTGAGCAGGGAGGTTGGACTAGATGATCTCCAGAGGTCCCTTCCAACCTTACTGATTCTGTGATTGTGTCTTTTAGTTCATGTTTATACAAAAATTATAAAAAAGGCTCAGTGTCTTGGTTGAGAATTCATATTTAACACAATCTTCATTCATTAGTGATAACTGTAAACATAAAAAGGTTTCCATCACAGATAGTCAATAAAAGCTGCTTTCATTACAGCAGCTGAATCCTGAAGCTGTTCATTACATGTATAAAAGTACATTCTTATATTATGCAAATCTACATCCACGCATCAGTCTAAGAGGCTTGAAAAATGCAAACCCACCTGTGACCGCATAACTGGCTATGGTGACTTTGTCTCACAAACTATACATAAATTAGTGCAGTGTAATTAGTCACTTGAACATGTAAACGGGCCATCCTTGAAAACATGCATTAGGGAGGCCCTCCGGAAACCGAACAGGAAGGGTCATTTACTCCAGCAGGGTCCCGCAGGCAATGGCACAGCACTTGGACACGAGATGACCCTGCCTCTTCTGCAGAACCTTGTGCTCTGAGATGAATCAGTACACCCTGTTCTTCCGTGGAAACACTTCTAGTTTTTATACATCTTTCCCCAGAAAAGCCCACATGCATAAGCTTCAAAATGCTTCTTCATTTTTTCCATTAAAGCTAGGAGAGGTGTGTTCCAGTTGAGAATAACTATGGCATTTCCTCCTTTGCAGCACAAAACAGAATGGTGATGCTGTCCCTTCAGTCTTCTTCATATCTGCTGCGGTTAAAGCTTAACAAACTTCGCTTGCTAAGACCTTGCTCCTGCATTGTGGTTGCTAACGGAAGCACGTATGCCCAACATATACTTGGCTTTGCTAGGATGCCACAAACATTAACAGAAATGCTTGGCTGTAAGGTGGCAAATACAGAATGAATTTTTCAATTATTGTACTACCAAATATATTTACCTGTTAAATATTTTAAGCTGACTAGTTTTACTCTTCTGAATATGTCTTTTTTTCCAGAAGCAGGATTAGATTCTGTTCTCAAGAGCATCCCATCTACATCTGAAAAAAGTCCCATACTATATATCTTACTCTTGTTCATCACTGTACTGCAGTATTTACTTCATAACCAGGTACCCAGTCACATATTGCCAGTAAGAAAATGTATTAGTCTTCATTATAACAACATATCACAGCATAAACTAGATGAACCATAGCAACTGCTCCACTATTGTCCTTGGGATATTGCATTTCATTCCTAAAGTAAAATCCACGTGTATTAATATACAACATACATATAGAACATACTTTATACCCCAGTAAAAGGCGGGGAGGAGGGGAATGGGAAAAAGAAAACAAAATATGAATGGTTCAGTGCCTAAAAAATGAATTACATAAATTTGGAGCACTGGTACCACTGAAAGAAAAGGCAAGTCATCGTGCCAGAGTTCAGACTCAAATACACTGTGTTCCAGAAACAGGCCTGCTGTTCCAGCTAAAACCATTTGTCATCATATGGCCCTAGTTTTCAGAGGCAACTGCAGTTTTGGATGGTCAAAATAGGTAGGACACTTTAAAAGAATAATTTTTAGAAAGATCTCACTACCCTTTCAAAATGTTCCTTTTTTAAAAAAAGTGTTCCAAGCTACATATCTCGAAGTGTACGTTATTAGTTACAAATGAAGGAAAACTTATTACTCAAGCTGCAATTCATTCCCTAATAAGGAGGGAGACATCTGTTTTCAAAACCCCAAAATGAAGCAGGAGTTCAAAAGGACAACGCAGTGACAAATGTCACTGAAGTAACCCCAAGGCACTTTACACTTCGAGACTGAGAACACGCTTACCTAGAAGCAATACTGCAAAGACTAAAAGTCTGTTAATTTTGCATTAAATACGGGAATTTCCTCTATTCTAAGGAGGGTCATCAGAGCAAACACGCAAGTATCTTCTCTCTTTAGTAAGACGAGCACTCAAAAGGCTGTGAAGAAATGGAGACATTGAAGTGGCTAGTAAAGGATGCTGCTGCTTGGTAAGACGGAGAGCACCAGCCTGCTAAATTCACAGGATGAGATTGTTAGGTGCTTCGTATAAATACGGAGATGAAACGGAAGCCAATCCATTTAAAGAGCCTGGCACAAGGCAGTAATTAGGTTGGGCTGAATGAAACATGAAACCAAACCTTATGCTCACTATGTCTGTGTATACCACTACCCAGGCAGAAATTACAGATGCACAGACTATTTACGAGACACACATATAAAGAAACACTTTACAAATGTAAATAAAGAGACACATTCATCAGTTACCCTGAAGTCTTAGAAAAAAAATGTGGTAAAAAATTTTCCTAGTATGGACAAAGTAACCAGGAAGCAAACCTAGCATTTTTAGACTCCAGGAGAGTGGAGAAGCATGTGCTTCTGTTTAAACACAGAAATATTTTTGTTTTTTGTAAACACACAAATAGTATAATTCTGTGCAGCTTTATCATTCCACCGTTTACAACCATTTACATTTAATAGAATCAAAAATTTTATCTAGATGCAAAAGTTTAGACACTTCCATTCCATCCTGGTCAAAGTAAAGATTTCTCTTCTTTTTCCTCTCCAGTAAAAGGTCAGCATCTTATTTTTCTCCTCTTTATTCCACAAGATGAACAGAAGAGCAAAGTAAATTGTAATGAAAATTTTTTATATGAACAAAATTCAATGATCATGTGTATTATTATTAGTATATCTATGATTAACTTTTTCCCTGAGTTCACGTGTCACCTTTGTGCAGTGGTTATCTGGAAAAAACTTTTAGCTGCTGCAAACATGTATATACACCAAGAGATTTAAACTTGATTAGATGAACAGATCTGTTACAGCCAGTCAAGTTACCAGTTAATGACTACAGTCAGTGATCCAAAGACAGAAAAAGCAGTCTAAGAACTGACACTCAAATCTATATCCTCTCATCGCATTAATACTCCGCACAAAGTTTTCTTAAACCAAAACTGAATGACATGTTCTGCATCTATTATTAGCTAAAATATTAGAACACGGGGCTTAGCTAGACCCATTCACGGGCCAGTAATCACGAAGCGTATCCTGCCGGCCCACTCTACCGTTGACAGAGCTAAGGCAGAAAGTGAAACAACGACAGTGTGAGTCCAATGCAAAAGATGGAGCCAGATGTAATTTTTTTTTTCAAAAGCATGAGGATATTCCAGTTTGAGCATTACAACATTCAAAATATAGCCTTTTTTCTTCTACATTAAAGAAAACAGGATTGATTCACAGTATCACTTAAAAACGTATGCTAGCTCTTATATATAACAGCTGTTCAAACACTTTAGAAATACTAAAATCAAGACATTTAAGCAGAGAACAATAAAGAGCTTTCTGTGTATTATGAATGCAACGTACAGCAGTAGGGAGTTGAATAACCTATTTATTTCTACTCATCTGTAACAAATGGAGAGCACATTTCTGCTTTGGCTTTAGTCCACTTCTCATAGCCTTCCTGATTATTCCTAACGTGTAAAAGCACGCTGTACTATGCTTTTCAGTATATGATGTTTTAAGCATTTCTAAAAGGAAAATAGCTAGCTTGAAACTGAAGTTTTTCCCTGAATGCTATATTTATTTACTGTGTGCACTTAAAGACATGTCTATGACATACTTAAGTATGACTTATGTAAATATATTACAAATATATACGCATTCACAATAAAACATATTTTAATATATTAAAAGCTATATACCTAAGAAGAATCAATTACAATGCTACTCATACCTGAGACTCAAATGAAATTACCAATGAGGAGTACAGGTCCTACGCTGGGAAGCACACAGCATGTTTCCTACTCCAGTTTTGCAGAAAATAACCCAAAACAAAGCACTTCAAGCTACAGGAGCTTAAATATATTTATTTTAAAAGTGGTGTTTTTTTCCTAAGTCCTGGTCACTGAAAATCCTTTCAATCCTCATTTTCTTTAAAATCAATCATTAGAATGTTTCATTCATAACTACCTATCTCATTAAGAAAATAAACATGAAAAGTGTGCTCTATTAACAACAGAAAAACCACAAAATGAATTACATAAAAAGTCATTTTTTCAACAGAGTAACTCCTGTTTTTAAGAATAGGTGATACCAAGAAAATGTCAAAATAAGCTCTGGTATATGCCCTTCCAAAAAAGTAGTTTTCACATTCTGTGGATCTTCATTTCAAAAATAAACCACAATGAATATTCAGCCAACATCAAGAACCTTGTACACAGCTCAAATTGAACTCTTATGGTCTATCTCAATTTGGCTTCAAGTCCACAGAAAACTTCTAATAATTGTGTCTCATAAAACTTAGCTAGTAGACGAGCTTAGATGGAAATTGCATGATCTGAAGTCTATAATTTTTCCAAAAAAGTGACTCCAACATATAAGCTCATTGTTTATTCTGCAATAACCATCCCAGAATTATTTATCAGAAAGTCTCATTTCACAACTAACAAACATGGACTGTTTATCTTCTGCAATATAGTTCTTGGAGAAACACAATATTTTCTGAATCAAGCAGGCTTGCATGCTGAAAGCCAAACAACTGTCAGCAGAGCCCGATTCCTAGACATAAAACTTACTACTGATAATATGTTATCTGCAGTGAGAGGCTGCTTAGCATCTCAGTGACAAGACCATGAATTTGTGTCTCTTTAGCACTGCCAGTATTCAGCATGTACATTGTTTCTACACAATGATTTATATATTGCACTGCTATGTGGCATCATTATATTTCACACATTGCAATGAAATAAAGCAGTTATGGCTGCTGGGTTTCCTGTCATGTCAATTAGTTTAGCAAGAGACTGTGACACTTGATATTCATCTCTGACAAATCACCCAGACTCAATCATGATACTGCACTTTTTCTGAGCTAGCAAACTGCATGTCATTGCAGTCAAAAAGCATATGCAACATGTCTTTTAGCTCCCAGATTTGTTGTCTCTGGATGAGACAAACTGATTAAAGTGAACTTGGAGTGAAAACTGCAAAGTAACCTGTTATGAGCTCGAGAGCCCCACGTATCTTGATACATTTAGACTTTTCTGTCTGTTGGAAGGAGCTACTCCTCTTAAAGTTCTGCAGGATTCTCAGATGAGCAATGCAAATGCAAAGTACGACAAACAAACCTATGTTCTCAGTATTTTTGTCTCAAATAGAAAATTACGTGCTAATATTATTTAGTAGCGTCTTCAAAGTATTCTAAAATGTTTTAAGCCATAAGAAGTACCCAAAGAGTTTATCTACATAGGAGTTCAACTTTTTACTCATGTACCACAAGATATTTTCCAGATAAGATAGAATAACTGCGTTCATGGATTTCTTACAAAATTGTACAATCTTACAGCTCTTCGGAAAGGTTAATGCCAAAAAGAAATCCTATCTGAATTGCTACTACTGTCAGGCTTCTCTTACCATAACCTATTATTAATAGTGTTGCAAGAGAGCAAAGAAAACTACAATTAAAAAAAAGAAATAAATAATGAGAAAGTAAAAATAAACAAGCAGATCTGGAGATCTATTGGAGACCTCAGTAAGAGCAAAACACTATGCAGGTCCAAGCTACTACTTTGAAGTAGAAACAATCAAAAGAAAAGAACAGAAACCCAGAAGTTTTATTGATCCTTTTAATGAACAAGCATTAAACAAGTTTTTAAGTGTTTTTCCAGGATAAAAATAAAGTAACTGATAGCAAGATTAAACCTGGGTAAAAATATGGGACCCAAGGTTGTGTTTAGGTGTGGAACTGAACTGTCGTAACATCTGGTCATGCAATCCTTTTTGCATGATCCTTTTTAGCTTCCTGCCCTGCCAACATATAAACTAATCCCCAAGAAGATATTTAGGAAGCAAAAGAATTGTCAACTCAATACTGCACTGAACCATTACATTAAGTCACTTGTGAGCAACTTACAAGATTAATAAACTGAGAGGAGAAATTCAATTAAAGCCTATGATACTGTATTTACTAGGGAGCTCTGTCCATCTCTCTGGTTTGACAGGACATACAGCAACTGCTAAATTATTAATCTGAAAAACTGCTATTAATCACCAAGAACTCAAAATACTTCAGCCCCCAAAACGAAAACCCGAAGCGCTGCAGGCACAGCACTTCGGTACTAAGGTTTAACTTCCAAAATTCAATATCCTAAGACTGTCTTAGAGTCCAAACTAAACTACGTGCAAATCCCCAGTTAGTCTCATAAATTAGTATTAAACTATCATATAGCATATATATAAAGTATAAATAATAGCAGTATTAAATTTTAATATTAAAAATAAAGATGCCTGAAAAAAACATTGACTATACGAGCTTTAAAAAGCATTTGTACAATTGCTGGTTTTGATAAACAGTATTCTACTGAAAAAATCTGTCCCTTCTGTGGTCTCATTTAATCAAGTTGCCTGAGGATTCACTTTTAGAAAAAAAACAAAAACACTATAGGAATATTTCATTGGGCCATATTTATAGGCAGAGGAATTTATTTTGCTATATTTAGTTTGTTTTCACCAAGCAGATTATTTTGCTAGTATTTCCTTTCAGGTACAAAACTAGCTGTCTTCCCACTAAGCAATGGCGAAATTTAAGCAAGATAAATTCCACAACAGACACACTAAGCAAAACATATATATATAGTCTTTTTTCTTAAATATGTTCAAGCTATTTTTTGTTCTGCTATTCTATTAAATATGGATGGTATTATCGATACCCTGTGTTTGTCAAATCTACATCATATTGCCTCTCTGTCACTGATTCAGATGTACTTTATGGCCTTTGAGATTACTTTTTTGTGTGAACTCCTATCAGTTGAAAATACTATTAATTTTTGCTCTGCTTGTGACATATCATCTGTGAAGATAAACAAAATCTCATATGAAAATACACTTTTGATTGAGATGGCCAAAGAATGTCTCAAAACACTTTACCCCAAGTATAACAGTTGTTTGACAGAAGAGCTGGTGGAGTAAGCATGAGTGTTAATTAACGCTTAGACATTACTTTAAATAGTCTTGGTCTCAGTGTTACACAATTAATAAATATCATTTCCAGACTAAAATATTCAGAATGAAATTTTAGTATGAAATTACTAAATGATCTGGGCAATACTTTGATTTTTTTCAAAATTTAACTAGTCACAGTTTTGACTAAACAACCCTCTTGTACCAGAACTGAAAAAGCAGACAGAATTGGAGCTGCTTTTCCAAATGTTGCCATAAACTAAGTGTCTGATAATACAATCCAGATAAATCTTATTAATCCACTAAATGATTTCTGTTTTCAGCACTACTTGTCACTGAACACTCATGTTATACATTCTAACTTAGAATATCTTTTAGCAAGACACAGATTTATTATTCAGTTTTATCGAGGCAGTTTAATTATCATTATACTTGAAACACTGTTTCTAAACTATCTAGGTTACATATAATAAAAAAAAATACAGCTTTAAAGCAAATTTTAATATTTATCTTAATTGAACAGCAGTCTCGGAGAGGAGGCTGACCCGAAAAGAGAGCATGCCCGAGTGACGAAGGGGCACGCACGAGAAAGAAGGTGAGTAAAGCTCACATACAAATTGCTGGGGTTGGAGGATTTGCATGCTCTCACTCTCTCTCTCTCAAAAAAAAAAAAAAAAAAAAAAAAAAAAAAAAAAAAAAAAAAGCTTCCCTGCAGGATCAAGAGTTCATCTCAAAATTGTAAAACCAAAAAGACATATCACCTTTCCTTTACTAATTATTCTGGAGTTGAAATAAAGTTAGACTAACTGACTTCATTAGCTTCTAATTGTTTCCAAGAGCCACTGACACTTCACAGAAATTTGCAGCAGGAAAACAGCTTGGACTGCATATAATATATTCAGATTTTATTTTTGTTCTGAATAAACTCAGAAGCCTGCTCCCTCTGTGTGAGGAAATACTACCTACATGGAGAGGTTTTCAGAATGGTGAAATCTAGAAAGTTTAGATGAGCCACTGAATTACTCTTCCCTTTTCATTTTATGACTACAGTGGATAGAATGAGTCTGTTAGGATTAATATTTTAAAATCACAAATCTCACTGCTAATCATGCTAGACTTCTGTGCTGTTTCCTTGCCTTTTCTTTTCCTCCTCCCCCCCCCACCTTTCTTCTTTGAAAAAAGAAAGGTTAGGTGGAAAACCCAAACACCCTTCATCTCTTATCAGATGCAACCACTGTGGAGAACAAATGGAAATGGTTTCAGGAACTGCAACCTGTCAGTTATTTCTAATGCCGCTCTCCAGTCGCATATGAAGCGACACCAGCAGCAGCTTATTTCCATTAAACACTTTCACAGCTCCTACTACTGCTTGTTTCTCTGGCCTGCTGATTCCAAGAAGTTCTCTAAAATGGTTCATTAATCCGTTAGTGACAAACGGATGTCCTGAAAGAAGTAATGTACTTCAGAGAGCACAAATCTCCCACAGATATGTTCCTATAAGCGTTTATATATCATGGTCTAATACACCAGAGGCTCCACACTGCACTTCAGACTAATGTTTTTTTCCTGTTTACATATAAATCTTGTGGGAATAGACCAAAAACCCTGATTTAGCTGCCTTTCCTAGTCCAGTAATCTCTTAAATTGTCTAACCTTATGTACAGATTTCATGGGGGTTGAACAGTGAAGAGTGTAAGGATGGGGAAAAAAGAAACACAAACAGTGTCGTGTCATGTAGGCCTTTTCCTGTATTTAACAAATGCTCTTCCCCCCAACCCTGGATGTGTCAGGCTGCTTCTCAAAAACGTCAGGCACTGCAGAGAGCTGACAGCAGTGAAGTAAAAGACAATTTTAAATAAGTACATATCATTTTTTTCATAGTGATGACAGGCCTGTGGAAACTGAAAGTCCAATTTGCATGACAACCAACACTTCAGCAAAGAGAATACACTTAGTAGAGGCACTTCCAAGAGAACAAGTGATATATTCAGATGAAGAGATGAATATTATATTCTACAGAGAAAAATCCACAAACATATACAATATATATACATATATATATAGCATCTTTAACAGTCTTTCCACCTGCATTAATTTTACTTTAAATTGCTGATGGTTCAGCAAAGCCAAAAGTTATTGGAATATCCCACAAAGAAGAATTTCCATTTTGAACACCTGTCTATTCTCTTTGACAGATACAGAAAACATAGCAGGGAACGGTTGCAATACTCATAACAAGCAAGCTAGTTTTCCTCAATTAATCTACATATTTAACCAACAAGAAATCAACAGGAGATTCATGTGGAAAGATTTGCAAGGTCAGAGTTGTAAGGGTATTTCATTTTGAGAGAATCATAGAAGATTCAGGTTCAAGCAGCTGAGGTCGTCTCTGGTCTTTTGAGCCTCAAAACAGAGCCAGCTCTAAGGTCAGGCCAAGTTGCTCAAGGTTTTTCGTAGTCTGCTCTTAAAAACCTCCAAGAGCAGAGGCTTTCCTTTATTTCTATACAGATTAGAATGTTTTAATAATAATAAAATTTATTTCTATTTCAAGCATTTCTAAATGCAATTTAATGTCAGTAATCAAGAGAATCACCATTATTTAGCAGTGGCTGCAGCTTAACTTCAGTTTACTTTATTGACTCGTCTGATATTTAAAGCTGTCACACATTACTGCTCCTACCTACTCTGTTCAGTGCTTTATTATTTGACAGACTTCTTTACATCATATGCTTAGTAATTCTTTCTGTGCCTCAGTCTCACAACTTTTTGAACCACTTAGGAATCAACAGGATTAATTCATCTTTGAGCTAATGAACAGATATATTTGTTCAGTATTTCCTACACACTCCCATTTTTGTCACTAACAACTTACTCCTGAAACCATTCTCTCTCAGCAGACACATGAACTATCTTTTTAACAAACTTTTCCAGTTTTCTTTTCCTTCTTTCGTCTCAGTCTTCACTGGTTTCCCATCTGTGCCAGAGAACTTTCGATGTGTTTAAATAATTCATTTCCATTCCAACAAATTTAATCCTTACATTGTAAACCATTCTGATTGTATTTGTCAGACTTAAGCTATCCTGTCATCAAGATCTATTAATTTAACATCATTACACTTGTATCTATCAGTGCTCAGAAACATACCCCAAGCATCAAAGAAAACTGATCAGGCATCCTTCACTGCAGAATGGATCTATTTATTTTGTCTGCCTCCTACTAAATTAAATGTCTCATCTCATCAAGCTTCAAAGTTTGGCTTCTCTCTCCAGAGCTGAGGTTGGGCTTGTGCATGTACAGCTCCCTAGATTCTCCTGCTCTTTATCTTAATACAGTAGACAGTGTTTATACATTCTGTAGACCTCTGGAACAGCTGAGGTATTTAAGAGGACATCAAACATTTTAGCCAAAGGTTTTTCCATTCCTGTCTCTATTTCTATCATAGTTTTGAGATTAAATCCATTTGGGTCTGATATTTTAACTAGCATTAAATAGTTAAAACAGTCTTACTATCTGTTGCTGTAACAGCTCCACCTTTTAAAGTCTGACTTTATGTCCCTCTACGCAGGGAATGCTCGATTTCTGTAATATGAAGAAAAAGGAAGAATTTTAACCTTGAACACTACAACCGTAGGCTGGTGGTGCTTTATTCTGCTCAGTTATTAGTTACTTTATTGTCTGTGGAACTTCACGTCTTCCTCCTTTCTTAGCTATAAAAGAACTATAGGAGAAAAAATTAAAATCTTAAATTAAATTAAATTGATTAAAATCTGTGATTCAAGGCACATTATTCCAAGAAACAGCATTCCCTACTTACATAGAAATGGTTATTTTTACTGTTATCTGTATTGTTGTAGTGCCTACAGGAGTGCCCAGGCATGGATCCAGTCTAGCATACTAGACACTGTATGCAGACAACCAAAAAGATCCTTCCCAAGAAGCATGAGTTAAGCATGCAGAAGATGAGCATACAAGAGGCAAGTGTGCAGGGAGAGATAGGGCAGAGGAGAGGGGAACACGCAGTTTAATGTGTGGTTCTTATTACTGTAGTACTTCACAATCTCTGAATGTTTTCACTCTTGTTAAGAACAGTTCTGTGTGTTTAACTGGAGCGTTTTTGTCCCATGCAGTTTTAGCTACCTACGCCATATAGTATAACCTAGTCCTCAAAATTTCATCTATAGTCAAGCATTAGAGGTATCCTTTCAGGAGATTCACGTCCTCAGATAGCCAAGAAGATAACATGAGCAGGTATTAAGCCCCTTTCTCTTCCTCTACAGAAAGGCCTAGTCAATTAACTTAAACTAAATTTTAGTGGTTCAAGGTAAGAGATCTACTCAAAGATCCTAAATAGGAAATACAAAATCATGTGGGTCATCTAGGTCTGTTGGTCTGCATCTCAGTTGTATTCTCATAATTTTCAATAGTTTTAACAGTTGTGACAACAACAACAAAGCTCACCTATAAACCTCTATTCTTCAACTGATAGTTCATCATGTACCAGATGCATTTCAATAGTTCAGCTAAAGAATTTTTTTCAGCATACCCTGAGTAGTCTAAAATGCAATTCTTGGCAACCAAAAATTTTCAACATGCTATAGTGAACTCCTCTAATACCATTAGCTACGAATTTTGTGAATCAAATCTATTTCAAAGAGTATTTCTTTAAAATCCTACAAAAGGATATAGTGTTAATGGAAAAGTTGGGAGGGGAGGGGGAAAGAGCTGAACACTGCCCTTTCCCTTCAGTTTGAAACCCCTCCACAATCCATTAGTTAGTGCTCAATACACAACTCAGCCAAGGCAGCAAGTAGCAATGGGAGACCATGCTCTGAATACGATAATCGAGTTAGATGATTTTTGCATATCCTGCAAAAAGAGCAGAGAAAGAAAACAATATGGGAAAAGCAGCAGAAAGATAACAGGACAGATCAGAAAGAAGAAAATAGCAGGCATGCCTTTTATCATCAGTAATTCAGTGACCAAACGGACGTACTGTTGTTGGTGTTTCCAGACAAAACAAGACAGAAGCTAATCTTTTCTCAAGGCAAGGAAGGTAAATGGTTAATTGGAAACGGCAAGAAAAAGATTTCTGACTTGGCATTAATACAAATCCGGTATATTTTAATCAAAATACTATGCATCTTTTCAATCAGCCTCCTTTCTGCCTGCTGTAGAAGTGAATGTATAAGTATTACCACTGTCTTAGCTGTATATTTTCAAGTTCAGATATTTTAGAAGTGCAGCATGTTGCTATAAGACATTTTTCAGGAAAAGAGAGCCCATTCTTTTTACTTAAGGAATTTCATTATCCATTCCTTGAATCCATTTGATTTGGCAGATGCTCTTCCGAAAACATTCATGTTATTTAATTAACTTCGAGATCCTGCAGAGAGAGAACTTTCAACTTGCACACTGGTTCCCTCCAACTATTTGTACTTTTGAAGACATTTATGCAACTTGTTGGTACTGTTAGTTTTACATTATCCATTCCATCTTAGCATCCAAACTAGCAGTCTAAGTGCCTTCTTTCCCACCTTCTATCTACTTTACTGTCTTGATATTTATTTTCTAACACAGGAAAAGTCTGGGAAATCATGAATCACTCTGTGAATACTTCAGAAGCAACTGAAAATAGAGTTCTCTTTCCCCCCCCCCCCTTATGGCACTTCCTCTAAATTAGCTCTAAAAAATTTGCTGTTTCTTTAGTACTGAAGAAATGTTAATCCAGAGTCTATGTTTGCAAGAGTAGGGGTACCACAAAGCAATGCTTTTTTTTTTTTTTTTTTTTCTTTTCTTTCTTTTTTTTTAATGTGTGTATAGAACGCTTACCATTCTCATATCTATATATTTGGAAAAGATCAAAATTGACTAGATGAATATGAATACGTTTTATGAGAAAGTTCTTTAGGACTAACTTCCATTTCATACCCCTCAGTTTTTATATTAAGACCTTTATATCTTCAAACACGAACAAGGATGTGGAAAGCAAACTAATCCCAGGATCAGAAATGGACACAAGTTTACAGCAGCAGGAATAAAAATGTTCTGAAGAACTTCTACAAAACATGTTTTCATCCAACAGCTTATCTGGCAAGAGTTTCAAGCCCTACATTTCTGAAAAAGGTATCATCAGTTTTCCTTCTCACACAGTCAGTAGGTACCAAACATATATTTGCACTCCCACTGCTGGAATGCTGAAGGAGAATCAAAAGTAGCAATGGGAAACTTATTCTTAAAATGTGCCTCAAGGTTAAGCTGGAAAATATCAAGAATTTGACCCCTCATAACAGTTCTTAGGAAAATTTTCCCAACCAGTCTGATCTGCAAGATACTGTACAATTAAAAACACCATCAATAGAGGTATTTTCCAGAAAATTGATTGAATCAAAAATGTCTGTATTGTTTCAACACAACATTTGTATTTCTACAATAGAAACAACTTCCTCTAAATCTTTAACCTGTGTTCATGTGTGTCTGCCTGCCCCTTTCAAAATTTAAGGCTCAGATTTGGCTTTCAGCCACTGAAACCTGTATATATGATTCTGTTCTTCCCAGCCAAATAAGTTGCCATTTTACTGCACAAATTACTGTTCCATAATACATCTTCAACATATTAAAGTAGGATTTGAGTACATAGGTATTACTGAAAAAAATATTTTAAACATATTCAAGCAAAACAAAAGAAAAAAAGAATCAGAAGTTTCCATGATGACTCCATTAACATTGCCCTGAAAATAATGACCAAGTCCCTAGCAGCTGGCTCAGTCTTGATGGATTTATTTCTGGATTTCTAAATTTCTGAATTTATTTATTATTGTACCTTCACCATAAAGATTTTCTTTAATATGTTAGTCTTAACAGCTTCAAAGACATTAGTTGAAGTGTTTTGCTTATTCTATCAAATGGTTAGGCTCTAAGCCATCCCTGTAAGTGCATGGATTCAGCATGTGTTAACAAGCAAAATCTTAAATAGCTCGTATTTCTGGCCACTACTTCATGTGCCCTTTATACAGTATTTCTGCTTGAGCACCCTAGACATTAGTCAGCAAGCAGAATGCATCCATTTGAAATCCACTGGTTTCTAGCAGGTTAATTCATGCACAAAATGGATGCGTTTATACATCAGTTCACTGGCTTTACGACAGCTATCCTTTTTAAAATAACAGCATTGTTTCTCACTCAGTCTCACAAGGATGACTATACAGCAGTTGGCTGAAATTTAAAGAAAATTTTCTTTAAGGAATTCTCCTTTCAGACAAATTTGCAGTCATTTCTAAATGACATAGAAGCTATGGTTTTCCTTTTGCCAAGAGCTTGGTCCAAAAGTGAAGTCTTCAATACTACACTTGTCAAAAAGGGTGCTTCACCAAAATACCAATGATTTCTCATTCTCTGTCCCATTCTCCTCCCCCCATTATGAAGGGAGGCAGCACACAATCCTCAGCATTACTTGTGTTCCCCCCCCCCCCAAATTCAGTCTTATAGGACTTTGCTTCTTAATGCCCCATTCTTTAATTCTGATAATCATCTTTTCCAGATGTGCAGTGAAAATGAGAAAGGACTCCGGTTCATATTTATAAGGAAACACAGTAATGCTAGCATTTGGATACACCACCACTTAAAAGGAGCCCTGGGTTCCATTAAAGACAGTTTTGTATTTCCAGTGCTTCTTAACCAACAATTACATACATACATCTGACACTTTCTTTGCTACAAAAGTGAATTAAGAGTAGTACCTTGTATGCACTGCCTAATTATTGAGGAAATATTAACAATACAGTTTTAAGAAATATGTGCCACGTTTTACTTAAATTTCAGGTATACATTTAACAAAGTTGGACAGATAAATAAGACTTGCATATTGAGGGCTTCTCACTCCAGTTCACTCTTGTTCGGAGTGCCTCCTTTGTAAAAAATAAAACAAAATAATTTTTTTTTACACTTTTTTTCCCTTAGTTCATATAGAAACATAACAGCAGACAATACCTACAGATATATTAGTTAGTTAAATCTTTTATATTTGCAAAAAAAGGCATTATGTAACTGAAATGTATTGGTGTTACCTCCACCTAATTATACCCTTTCTTTCCAAATGTCTAAAAAGAAATTAAAGTAAGGGTAGAGAATAGAAAAGTACATATCAAATATGAACATAAGGACTAGAAGTCATGAACATGGACTAAAACATAAGCTTTTTTTGTTTTGACTTAAAAAGTAAAATATATTATCAGAATAGACTGAATGTTTTCACACACCAGTTTAGAATTACGCAGAGAACATACAGAGGAGTATAAAAATCCTGTCCTCAGCAACTCTGGCTGTCCAGACATTCTTATTGACTCATGACAATGCCATCCCAGTACCTGTAAGTCAGTCCTAATATATCAAAGAGGTGTCTTCAAAAAATTAATTTCAAATAGCAGATTTCAAAACTACCACTTACATTATCTTCCTGTAAATGCCTTTATTCATTTTATTGAGATGTCTGATCTTTCGTCACTTGCATATTTAATTGGTTTGAAATTTTGAATTGCAACTCCAATACAAATTCTTTAATTTTTGCTTTGCTGATACAATATTTCTTTATCTATACCAAAGCTCTGCTCCAATTTTCCACAGTATATCATGCTGGCACTGGTCTCCAATTAAAACATTCTGCCTACTAGCCCAGCCACAGCATGTCAGATTGTATGGTGTTATCTAACAGAACTGTTGCAAAATTTTAAGGGTTTGAGGGTGGGGGGTTGGGTTTTTTTTGTTTTGTTTTGTATTTTGAGGAGGCTGAGAGGGGAGGTGAAAGAAGAGGGAAGGGAGGGAAGATCATTGCGCTTACTGAATATCTGAGACAAGTACATCCTAAGTTAATTGCTTAATTTCTTGTATTAGATAACTTGTTATTAACATCACCAAAGATTACAATTAAGTACTCCTCTTAAATTATCTCATCTCTACAGTGTTCAAAAAGTCAAGCTAGACCTCGACTGGCCTACGGCATAACACAATTATCTATAGCAGTTTACAATTAACAAATTACAGTTACACTGCATGTTCTTGCAAACACTTACAAACTCATTGAAATATGAATCTAAGTATCTGCTTGTTCAAGATATTAGTGAGGAAAATTGAGATGGATCTTATAACCTGGGAGAATCAAGACTCTCTAAATGAAATGGTTAAAAAAAAAGTCTAAAATTGATTATAGCAGAGTTTGCATGAAGGGAAGGCAAATATCCTTCATGCTTCCCAGAGATGCTTTGAGCATTTTTCCCAAATCAGTTTTGAGAAAGGTCTTAAATAAAATACAGGTGTATTCACAAAAATAATTCATTTTGCATCTACATGAAGACCCTGAGGTTTCAAGCAGACAATTTACCTAAGTCCAGTCATCCTGCACCTAGTCAAATCATGGCCAAACTTCAATACAGGGTTATGAATAAAGCTGATTTCTATAGGAGTATTCATATAGGTAGATACTTATTTAAGTATTCATTGGATCAGAGTCTAAGCTATTAACAAAAGGAAACTCATATTTTAACAACCTATCCAAATCTAAGCTTCCCTGAATTACGACACACATATGGACCATTTATAAAAGGGTTTTTCCTAAGCTTCCTTTTGATTCTAAGATTCTGTTTGGATTCATACTCCTCTAGATCTGGGAGCAAGGAAAGCCTCTACATACCCTATTCCATTTCTAGTAACTGCATTTCACTTACATTTTATTTAAATTGCTATCATGCTGTGTAAGGTAATTAACCATTACACAGTTAGATAAACAGTAAGCATCTTTTTTATTGCATAATATATATTTACTCAAAATCCCTACCTGAGCATGATTACTCCAAATAAGCCAAAGGAACACAAAGATGGGGGAACACAGAGTCAGGGGAGAAAAGAGGAGAAAACCACCAACAAAAACAGCTAAAACTTGCTGAAAAGGGATGATAGTACACATTTAGCTTGTTACAAACTTGTCAGTATATTCTTTTTCTTATCAGGAACAAATCAATATCTACATTTAGCTTTTAGCAAGATATACAACGGCAAATATCTGTTAGGATGATTTCATGAGAAACACAACACTGTACCACAGAGCTCAGCTTCTACAGCCCTACCTTGACTTAATTAAGTTTTACCTTCCTCTTCCACCCTAATGAAGTCGCAAGTTGCAAACAGATGGAATCACTGGATTAATATATTCATTTGTATAACATATATCTTTAAAGAATATACTGACATTTTAGTACTACAATATATTGATTTTCACTGCATTGAACATAGGAATACAAATTCCACTCAGTGAGCAGAATCTGATCAGTTGCTTAGATCGTATTTCTGTTCTGTTATTCAGTCTTTGAAGGCGCCCTGTATGTTCGGGTAAATTCGCCCTTAACAGCCATTTTACAGTCAGGACACAGCTTCTCCCTCCCTGTCAGCCAGGAATGGATCTACATTACAGAGGAAACCTGAGCAGCTGACCGCAAAGGTTGGTGCAGTTTTCCTGGTTTGTTTTTAAATATGTCAACTGGATGTTTCAAACTGAAAGACCTTTAATCAATCCCTGTGCATGAATCTGCTGGTAACTTCTAAATTCATTCTTAACCCCTTCCGGTGTCAGAAACTGCATTCTGTGGGAAAGGCATTCTTTCCCCTACCATCATTTCCACCTTGCTTACAGATTCCTGTGTTCTTGCAGACCACAGTACATTAACTTGTTAATGTTCACTCACACCAGTACATACACCTTTTATATATGTCTTAATTCAATTTGACTATCTACTCTCTGCTCAGAACAGAGCAGAGACAGAAAAGCAGCAGTAAAGCCAGGCAAAAGAGGATTTGAATTCTAACTATAGGATACTTTACATAGTACCCATACATATGATCTATTATTAACACTAAAACTCACACTTTAAAAAATTGGATGTTGAAATCTAATATTCTTGGCTGCCAGCCACGCATAGAAAACAGACAGGCTAATGCTAAAGAAAACAAATTTTTATTCATTTACCTTCTGTGTGAAATGAACTGTGCAGTGAATTATTTAGAAGAGGAAAATTGTAATTGCATGTGTAATAAAGCTGAAAATTAAGGAGAGGCAGATGGAAGACTAAAAGTTCTTCTTTGTAAGTGATAAGAGGATGATTCATAAGTATTTGACATTAGTTAAAATTACTTATGGAACAAATGTTTATGGAAAAACGTTCTTTTTAGGACAATGTGCCATCATGCAACCAGCCAAGAAATATCTCAATTGAGACCCCCTAATTACACAAGGGAAAAATGAAATAAACAGAAAAAGAAAAAAAAGGGCAAAACTAGTTCACTCCTGAACTTTAGTAACTCATGCCCTTACTTCCTTCCTCAAGGATTCAAGGCACTTTCTGAAGCACCATAGATGACAATGAACACCACTAAATTGTGGTTTTAAAGGTACTTGAAACTGTCACAAAATGCTGATGTACTTCCAAAAAAAGTCTGCTCAAAAGAAGCTAGGAAAACAATAGCTGCAAGTGGAGTATAACTATAGGAGATTATGGAAGTTCCCTCATTTTGTTGTAAGCAAACCTTAGATGTCGTCTTCTTTGTATGTATCAAAAAATTTAATGAATCAGTTGAGGAAAAATTTAAAAATTCAGATTCATTTTCCACTTTAATGACATTATGTTAGGGAAAACATACACAGCTACCCTATAGATGACCCTTCAATACTTCTTGTTTATAATGATGTAAAACAGCAATGAACACAGCACTGCCACTATGCATTCAAGTGTCCTCTTCACTCCAAGGTTAACATACAGTTTTTACATGTGGGGTCATAGTCAACCTTGCTGTCGGAGGTATGTAATGTTGGAGGATCTAACCTTGCAGAACTGCTCTTTCTTCCTTTTTTTTTTTTTTTTTTTTTTAAGCCTCCTATCCTCTGCTGCTTTAACTCTAGCGTCAACACCACACATGCTTTAACCCACATCCTTTGACACATGGATACCTTGAGTTTAAAGCATATGCACATGAGTATACCATATGTTAATTCAGAGGTAAAATTCAAACTTACTTGGAGCTAACAATGTAATAACACACATCTTAATCCACTGAACATTTGGGGTTAGAATCAACAGCTAAGTGTTATTGTCTATTCGTAGTTCATACACAACTATTTAATTCTGAATTGCTTACAGTCATACATTACCATTCATATGTATTTACGGTGTTAATCATGTTACATAGAAGGATTTACTGATAATTTGAATAAATCAGTCCCTAACCTCTGTGAACATCAGTAAGCATTTTAAAATATCTGTAAAGACAGTCCATATATTGGGATTTGTCATTCGTAGTGAACATTTAAAACTGACTACTGATAGTACAATATGATTAACTTGCTCTTCAGTGTTGTTTGGGGACAGCATAAGGCAAAGTGATAATGCCTTTCTAATAATATTGAGGTCAAATAGTTGCCACCATTTCACTTCAAAATATCCAGCCACTGAAATTGTACTTCGAGTTGAAAACTAGTATGCAGAGTCCCAAGAATAAACTGTGTTGTTGGTATTAGCATAATGTTTCTCTCAGTTTTATTACTGAAATTTCCTGCCATGACAGACTGCTGTATTAACCCATATAAATGATTACAGTGGTCCTATTTAGCCCAAAGAACCTTCTCATTTTATTCTCAAAATGAAGAAGATATGCTGCCATTATATATTTTTTTCCTTCCTGTTGGATACAGCTGACCATAAGGATCGGACTTTGTAACTCTCTGTGTTACTATGACATACGAGGACTGCAGGGGTGTTATTCAGAAGTTCACAGTTAGTACTGGTACTAGATGAGAATGCTCCTGCTTCTTCAAAGAACAATTTCTGTCATCATTTTTACAGCAAACGTTGTTAGCCATGGAGAAGCATGCCTACTTAACCCCCCAACACTAGCAATATACTCTTTGCTAAATAAAAATTGAACACTGAAAGAATGGGTAGCTTCATATTCACGAAAGATGTATGATCGAGATGACAAAAATATTTCTGACTTTCAACTTGCTCTTAGTTAAACATTCCATCTACGAGAAACGCGATTTCTTTCATGTCCATCTGGTCAACCCAAGTGTGGTGGCCGTATTAGTCCCATTTTTAATGGGACTAATGCAGCCTTTCAGTTTACCTTCTTACACTATTTAAATGTACCATCCTTTCTTCCCATAACGCTATCTAGTGTTCATTCCACAGCCCTTAACGTTTCAGAACATATCTAATTTGATATTTCAAGTAAAAGCTATGGTAAGGCAGATTCTCTGGGCTTCTCTGATTCACTTATCTAGCCTTCAGACAGGGTTATAGAATTCAGGATTATTCTTAGCTGTAAGTATTTATAAAGTGCCCATCTGTTAATACGGCCATCAGAGTCCCAGCAATGCTAGTCCCACAGATTTTAAAGATCTCTTACAGAAATGCACAAATTCAAAAGAGGAGTTTGCACAACTCTGCAGCCCAACAGGCAGATGATCCAGATGAGCAGAGGTGCTTTGATTCTGGTCTTGTTCCACATTATTGCATGCCTAGTCCTATACCTAATGACAGCAGTCAGGTTCACTTGTCAGCTGCTTAAAAATTCTTCCAGTCTTTTACTCTGCCCCTCTGCTGCACAAAGTCATCTTATAAAGAGCGCTAATCCCTGGTAAAACCTTCAACAGCAACAACCCTAAGGAATACCCTGAAAAATCCTCCCCCTCCTTTCTATGATGGTCTATATTACAGTATAATACTTAGCCTTTTTCGCATAATAGAAGCAACAGGCATTTGATATCAAAGACAAAAGTACAGCTATATATTATAACACATCATCATTTCACACTAGGCTCTAGGGGCTCAGCAAGTCAAAAGAGAATGCAATATGGAGTGCACAACTTTCCAAATGCTTACAGAACCAGAAAGCCTTTTCAGATGCCTAAAAGAAACTTCTAGATATACAGTTCTAACAGCAAATTCCTTGTCTGTAAAGGCATGCTAATATTATTCATTTTTGGTTTTGCAAGACAGCATTTTCTAACTACTATTCTAGATCAAGAGTGACATTATTATATATCAAAAATATTTAAGTGGGACAAGCATATAAAAATCAAAGATGCTGAAATTCTGTTGTGACAAAATAACTGTAACTGATGGTTTTAATATCTAGCAAAATCGAACCATGACTCGGTTTATTTTTCCCTACATAGTGGTCAAGGATATTCATCCATTTCCCCCACCACCACCACTGCTGTTTCAATATTTTCACATATTAATTAGCAGTTCATATTTGGAGTTTCACTTGCCCTTGCAATGATTTATTTGCCTCTGTAGTTTCTTGTTCTTTTTTCTTTCTTTGCATAACATGTAATTTCAATGATTACCTCTTATCCTAACTCTGTGACATAAGCCATTAACTGAATAAATAACAACCTCAACTTGCAATAACACACATTGTATATGTAAAATCAACATGCTAATTTGGAAAGTGTCCAGGCATACAGCATTATCTCAGAAAGTCTAGCATCATACAAGGATGGGAAGCAAACTAACTGTACAGTTTCTAAACTTTAATTAAACTCTGAATAAAAAAGTCATGTTATGCTACATCCTGAAAAAGAATGGGCAGCATAAAAAAACCCTTTTGAGTAGAAGACCACTGTGAAAGTTAGTAGGTACCATCACTGCGTGTGAACAAGTTTAAATGTAGACATAGCTAAAGTATCAGAAAGCAGTCTGGAACCAACCTCCCTTTGACAGGCTGCTGCCAGCCTTTCCCATGCATTTTTACTGGCTGTGTAAATACTGAAGACTTTGATACCTGATGTTCTGCATGCCTGTTCCTTAAAGTTGCAATTTCCTTATCCCAAGCCAGGTTATCTGCAACTAGCCAAGAATACCTCCATTTGGGTAAAATATAAAAGTAACAGAATGCCAGCATTATTAGTCCCAAGAAAGAAAGAAAAAAAATTGTATTTGCAAATTCAAGCTTCACAGAAGAAAATGAGGCAAGGATAGGAATTAAAGGAACAAGTTGTGGCTCCTGAGAACACAGGTCATGCTACAGAGATCTCCAGATGAAACACAGTATCTGTTGTAGACTAGGCCAGGAAATTTATTCCCTATTTTTTTTTTTCTTTAAGTCTAATGGATGAATTTTTCACTGATCATTTTAAGCTTGCTGAAAGAAAAGGCTAAACAGCCAAGAAAGTTTCTCTATAGAAAGTGGTGTACTGGTATCACATAGCACTTGGCAGAATCCAGGATCTTGCATAGCGATATACGACACTTCTGCCAAGAGTCTGTCTGTTAGCAGGGCTGAAGCTCAAAAACAACCCAAGTAACTCACATATTATAGTCTTCCAAAGAAATGAAAGATTAGCTTCTATCATTTCCTAGATAAAGTTTGAAGGCTTTTTCTCCTAACAGCATACCCAATAAAAGATTGCCTTTCTTTGTAATCGGCTCCTGTGATACAGGCTCATACGGATTACAAGAGGGGCAAAGACTAATACTATAAAATTGAATCCATACTGGAAGAATGGAGTATTTAAAATGTATTCTCCATATTTTTCCTCTAAGATGGTTCAGAAACTGATGAACAGCTTTAGAATAAAACAAAATCAAATATTCACAAATAAGCCCTATATAAAGCAGAAACACATATATAGATTTAACGCTTGAACAAGCACATGGATGAAGGATGGGTTTTTAGTTAAAGGAAGGACAGTCATCTAAGGATGCAGACTAACTTTGCAAAAGAGGATATGAAACTATATAAAGCATTTTATATGATGTGAGCAACTCCTCAGCAAGTAACAGAAATTAGAGTGGTTGGGTTTATACGTTCAATGGAAGAACAACTTACTGCTATGTACTTAGATAGCTACTCTGTTGCTTCATTCTTAAAAACATGTAACCTTATCAGCCATCCTCTTTTGTTCAATGCCAGATGCGGTATTGCATCTTCATGCCAGAGAAGAAACATCAGTTAATATTATGGAAAGTCATACCTTTTAGTGAAGATACATAAACAAGTTATGGCCAAGTAATAGTTGAGTATTGTTAAAATCATAAGGAAATCATATGTATTTCCTACCCCAAAAAAGGCCTTTAGACTTGTCCCTGCTCACAATCCTTTCTCAATGAAGGGAAGATGCAGAAGATCAGCAGAAACACAAACTGCATGAACTAACATAAAATGTAAATGCAAAATTTGTTTTTTGTGCAGAAGGAAATACTTATGGTAGACAATTTCTTTCTGTAATACTGTGTTACTTAAGAGATAATGTCAATGAAATAGTGCATTGTTAGTGGATAATGGTCCCCTGCTGCTATTAAATGCCAAGGCACAGCTAAGCCATTTATTTGGAAAGCAGGATACATTAATCCAATGATGATGTTCTACTACAAATGACATTTCTATTATACTGAGTAGGGAATGTTGATTCAATCATTTGATCTGATACCTGCTATTGCCACAGAGCACAGTTGCTCAAAGGTGCTATTCTGAACTTGCGGCATTAGAACCGACCCCCTACAGACACTGCAATAGGTAAAACTTTTCTTCCAAGCATGTAAGCCTCAGCTAAATCATAGGTAACATTAGATGCATTTTTTGTGACCATCTTGTAAACAGAGAAACTAAGTCTCAACCAACATTACAAAATATTTTAGTGGCATGACTAGTAGCAGTGGAATAGTATTTACCCTAAAGGAGAGAAACTCCTCTCCTGGGTTCACAAACCTTTACTAGCAGCACATAAAAACTTGGACTTGTTTTATACCAACAGTATGAAAGGTTGAGTTTCCTTTCAACTTTCAGAATACCAAGAAATTTGATGTGGAGGGCATGTGGAAATCATATTTCAAAGAATTTCAGGAATATAAAGAAATACTGTTTGACTCTGTTCGTGCACAACTCCAGCACACTGGGAGCCTCAAAGCAGTAAAAATTAATCTCAGAGTGAAGTCAAGTCTGAAGTATGACTCAATCACTACTTTAAAATGTTTGTTTTCTGAATTTCTGCACGGAGACGAACAGGTGACTTGTTGAAAAAGCCCTGCAATCCTCCATCTGAGTGAGAAGCAGGTGATTTGAACAAGACTTAACACGTCCATGGACTGGAGACAACTTCTGACATGTTTTCCCTTTTTTCTAGAAAGACTGAGATTTTAGGATGGCCTGGGGGGCAGCACTTGGTATAAAGAAAAGAGCAGAACAAAGATGGCAGGGTCGGCCATGGGGTTTTCTGTAGCTCTGAGTACAATCATGCGACATCAGTGGATGGAGCTATGCAGCCACAGTATTGACTCACTGACAGCCATCTCAAAATGTTTAAGAAATCAAAGAAGTTGTCCTAATTATTGGATGATGCTGTTGAAAAAAAAAAAAAAGAAAAAAAAGAAAAAGAAGTGTTTACACAACATCTAAAGACAGTACCAAGACTCTTCATAGTAAAATAAAATCCCACCAGGAAACCCAAGGCCATATGGCCTAAGAGCCTCTGTGACTGCAGTGGTAACTTTGACTCCTGCAGCACAAACAACTGCTAGTGATGCAGGTCTGCTCAGCACTGTTGACTTGCTTTTGGCACATGTAGGGGAGCAACAGCATCCTGACACACATGCTAGCTCACAAGCCCATGATACAACCATGGCTAAGAATCTCTTAATAGCTGCCAATAGCTGTCAAGACACAAGCTGAAGAACCTGAATCTTTCTGAGCGTTGGTCCTTAGCTTGATATTTCAGTGCTGGAAAAGCATATGAGACTTAAGAAAGTACTACCATCAGCTGCTTTCCATCCTTCACAGCAGGTGAGATGGTGTCCTAACACAAAGCTGACAGGCTGGATAAACACAGCAGTGAAATACAAACTCAACCATGAGTAGTTATGAAATAACATAACAGAAAAACAATTTACTAATTAAAGCAAGGATTCCCATATGGTCCAGCTACATATAGTGAAAAACTAAACTTGCCTAAAATTCATACTGAAGCACTTGAAAACAAAGGCAGAGAAGATCCATTTCACTAAAATAGAAATACCTTGATGTTTGGGAGCTTGAAGCACATGCATATCCACAGCAAAACAAACTTACAGAAAATCACTGGAAAGAAAAACCAAGGCTGCTCTAATGACCAAGTTCATTTCAGAAAAAAGGGGGTAATTTTATGATCTTGCTTGTGATATCTTATTTTGCTTGATTAGTATAACTCTAAACTGTCTGTAAAAGAGTTCAAGTTAAAAACTGGATGTTATTACATATCTTGCATAGCTCCTTTTAGAACTTTCAGCTTTATGTTGTCTTGCAAAACTCTATTTATTGCATTATTTCTTTCAACTTACATCTGAATTGCAAGTCATTTCTTGGGGAGCTTTTACAATAAATAAAGGCACTGGATCTATCTCAAATAAAACCATCCATCTAAAGCAGCAAAGGTAACTTATGTTATCAGTGTCTATCTAGTTCAGACCAGGAAGCTGTATTTATGTAAAGTCAATCTGACACAAAGCTTAAAATGTTCCTCTTAGTTAAACACTCTAAAACAAAGCTTTGAGTATTTTATTTTTCTTTCATTTTTAATCTGAGAGGGCAGGTTTGATGTAGGGCACTTAATTACTCTTTCTTCAGTTTCCTTTCCTCATTCCCATTCTGTAGTCAGCACTTTTTGGCTCCACTCTCCCACATCCTCCCCCTAAAAAAAAAAAAAAAAAAAAAAAAAAAAAAACTAACAGCTCTGAAGAGCAGGTTTCTTAGAGATCAAAAAAATGCTGCATGGCAAGGAAGCATGATGATCTAGTGATTTGGGCTTTATTCAGTTAAGTTGCTCCGCCTTCTACAAACTCTTGTAATCAGGAGCAATCCAGTTCAGACATTTATAATTTATTTTTTCTCCTTTTTTTGAGGCATAATATATTAACAAAAGACCTGGGCACACCAAAATTTACTAGAAGTTGAGTAGAAATCTGTAGACTCTTACACTTATCTCAGGAGACACTAAGAAATCATTACTACTTTAGAGGTAGATTCAAACTGTGTGTGCTGCACATTTGTGTTTATGCATGTCTAAATAAAGGATTGTTATTTGCTTCCTTATACTCCCCGTGGCATCAGGTAATGTGGTAGCTAAAAAAAACAGCACCAGACAGACTTAAAAATTGATCCTGAAGTTAATTCCACATTTTCCTAAAGGACCTTTCATTAGTAGTACCCAAAGGGTGAAAACATAATTTGCCTTATATAATGTAGAGTTAATTATGCCACTTTAGAGCCCTAGTGACCAATCCATAAAACAGCTGGTAACATCATCTTTCTTTAATTGCAAAAGCATTGTCTACTTTTTGTTTCTAGAGTGATACATGCAATTTTTCTTAGTAATTTTTGCCTACCTTATAAAAAGCTGACCTATCTTCAGATAAATACTGCATTACTAATGTCACAACCTAATAGATATTAAGGAAATACAGACTTGTTTTCTTTTCAGTTTTGCAAAATCTAAATGATTTTAATATAACAGCCCCCCTCCCCCCCAAAAAAAGAACATAATCTGTACCTTTACATAAGATTCTGCATAAAAGAAATCCTTTAGGAATGAGTTCATAAATCATTAGCAATATTCATTCACAATGGATTCAGGGCTATTGAAAGATCCTAGATCAGGAATCTCTACTTACAGGGTCCTACTGTTAACAGAAACAAACAACCAAAAAAAAAAAAACAAACATACCCACTACCCACAGAGAAGAGTCCTGCAGTAAATGTCATAGTCGGTCTGAATAAGTCACACATGCAGCGAGAACTGCGTACCAATGACCAATCCACATTTTTATGACCAAATTAAAAAAAGTAGATATTTGGAAATGAAATCTTGGCCAACTAAAAAGCAAACGATAGCCAGAAACACAGCTGTCTGACCAGCAGCTTACATGTACTGTTAGTCATCATCACAAGTTCTGTTTAGTTTCTCAGTATTTAGCAGAAACACTGTCTATGTAACCACAAATAACGTGTTCATCTTCAACTGTACCTACTATTCAAATATTGGATTTGTAAACTTCTAATATATTTTGTACAATAAACACCAAGCTGTATGAATCACTTTTCCATTTCATATTACACATATGCAGCAGCAGTGATCCCAAGAAATCTCAGCTACTAAAAATTAAAAACAAAGATACATATGTATAGACAGGATATTTTATTATCATTCCATTTGCTGCCTAAAAGCTCATGTTGCTTTAAACAACATAGTAAGTTAGTCTCAGTCATAAGGGGGTATTCTGTGAACCCAAAAACATACTTGGTGCAGAGACTGCAGAATTTACAGGTGTCGGATTTTTAACCTACCAGTAAGCTGGGTTCTGATTTCCTTAATATTTCTGTCCTTCGGCTATTAAAGGAATAAAACAGAAGAGATCAAATGAAGTAAACAGCTGCATTATAGTTCAGTACAATAAATCTCTGCAAGAACAGGGAAGGGAGGGGGAGGGAGGAATTTTTCATTGAGCTCCTTTGCCCTGAGGATTTCACTATCTACTAATTTTTCTTAACATCAGGTCAGCAAAGCACTCTGATAGCTATTCTTTCATAAACCATTATACTACCAGTACTTTCAACACAAACCTCTTCTGGTGAGCCAAAAACTAGGCCGTGAAGTCTTCAGATCATAATCTGCACATAAAGTATGCGCCTCCTTGCAGCATGTGTATGTGTGCGTGCACATATTACACCAAAATAGATATAAACCTTGGCTGCTATTAAATGCATGGGAGAGGTTTCTTTTGTTCAGTTCTATCACAATATTACCAGTTACATGTGACTGGAACTGATAAAGTCAAGGCTAACTAGAATTATCTTTTCTTATATTTCTTCTAATGAGTAGAAAGCATCAATGACAGTATTTTTGTATTTCCTATTTTTTCCAAAAACAGAGCACAGCTCTACATTTGATTCTCTCTCTCTCTCTTTTTTTTTAACATTCGATTCATTTTTTTCCTCTTTTGTGCATTTTAAAAAGTCCAAAGCACTTACTGTAAGAACTACTAAATCCTATCATTGCTGCTGAAATGCTTAAGTGATTCTTCTGGTACATTACAGAAAAAATTCTCACAATACTACAGTATGTAGTACTTAAGAGACATTATTGCAGAGGCAATAATGACAAGCATTTAACTTTGGAATATATGCTAATATGAGGCCTTATTAAAGGCCTCATTAATATATGTCACCATTTTAAATATATGAACTCATGCATTGCCATGTATCAAAAAAAACAGAGGACGGCTCTTAAAGGCTATATTTACATATTCATAAATAGGCTCATTAACTATTAATCTTGATGCTAATAAACTTAGAAGTGTAAAATTGGAGGGGGGGGTGACACAAAAATGCACACCAAATAGAGCCTTAATACCTAGAAGCTGCAGCATCATGAATCCAAACGTCTTTCCTCTGCTAAAACTGCTCAGAAATCCCTCTCCTATTTTACTAATTTCTGATCATTCTTTTAGATAAAGTTTCCGCCTAACAGAGGGCTCACAAGAAGATGCAAATCTCTCACCACATGTAGATTTTCTTTTCATAACCAGATGCTAACAGAGACACTACCTTGAAGCAAAAAGACTCTGTCCACCTAATTTTTACTCTAGTTAACATAACTGCAGATACACTGTCAAATGAACCACAGCATCCAGCATATAACTAATAATTTAAAAACATCCCTACTGGTGCTGAAGCAGCCCTTGAGGTCCAGCTTTGTCTCTCCTGACCATTCCCGTGTGGCTAATGGGTCTTGCTTTGGCTTGACAGGACATCTGTCTTTCTGAATCTATTTCTGCCTGTGAGCAAGGGCTCCCATAAGCCATCTCATGACATTTATTACAGAAACTACTCCACTTAAAATGAAAAAAGAAAAAAAAAAGTATCTAAGTGGAATAAAACAGTGGAATTTTCACAACTGTAATTATTTCTACCATAGAGCCTTCTCAGGGATGCAGGGATAAGTCATTATGAGATCCTCACCCTGTTGATTGTGTGAGTTGTGAGAGTAAGGGAGGGAAGCTGATGCAGAAAGGAGGGAGAGTAAAAGCAAAAAGCATCTTTATCACTGCTGAGGTGAAAAATTGGTTTTTACTTTTATCTAAAGCTTTGGATTTGCAACTATTGCTATTCAGTGAATCCTAATACCTCTAAAATCATTAAAGAGGCATACCGATGCCTCTAAAGTTTGCAGCACGGATGTTCCTCCAGATGAGCAGCAACTCAGTCTGCCTGAAGATGTGACGTAAGAGGAGAAAGTACTGCAGCAAGAAAAATACAAGTAACTACACAAAAATGCATGCCTTTCTCAGCAAGTATGGAAAGGTCAGAGCTAACGCTGCCAAACTACCCAGTTGTGGTCTAGGCAAGTAAAAATAACTTCTCCGAACCCCCAAAATACGAAACACGGATCTATTATATGCATTAAGAACATTAAAACAAGTGGCAGATAATCTTGCACCCACCATAGATTTGGCACTCACACAATGCCATCCAAATGAAATCTTGTAACGTGAGTTTTTCCTCTACTTCAGGAAATCTGAAAGAGCACTATTCCTAATCTCTGTATTAATTCTCCGTCCCTTTTTCAAAAGGCCTTATTAAAAACCTCTTTTCTTATCCAATTTCTTTTCTTTTGCTTCATATCTCCTGATGTGCTTCCCTGTGCAGATCCACTTAATCCACACAATCACTGGGGACCTTCCAGCAAGATGACTTGCATTCATTTTTTTACCCATCTCCTAATAACATTCTTATGGCTCTTTGTGTCCCTACTGCTGCTGCTGCTACAGGCCCTTCTGCATTTAAGCATTTTTGTGGAAATTTAAACACCTAAACATTACAAATTAAAATAAATATAGATTGATAACTCTGAAAATAAGTCTTATGTCTTTAACTGTTTTATCCGTACAAATAGTCATGCCTTTTCCTGGAGGCCACTTACGACCAATTCTTAGTCTGAGAGCAATAATTACACAAATACTTACAGTTATCACCCAGAAGCCCTGGCAAAAAGATTAAACTCACAATTGGTTTAGTGTCTGGCACATAGCAACAAAAAAAATCTGCCTCAAAAACTCAGTGTAAGATTGCACTACCAATATGTACGTTCAACTGGGCCTAAAAAGTCAATTGGAAAAAAACACATTTTCACCAGACTTCCATCTTAAACAACATAAATACTGCTCTTTTCACTTACATCTGTTCTCCACTGAGCCAAACTGTTAGTTCTGGCTAACTCCTCTTATGCTGTCTTTTTGTCCTCTCTCTCACATTGCTGCCCTCAGTTAAGCACCTCTCTGCATACCCACTTCTTCACTCAAATTCCTTCTTCAGACTATCATTACCCTCTTTTGCTCTTTTTACATTGGCCAGATGAATTTTACTGTAGTTTATCTGAATTAAATCGTAAACCGTGAATTGTAAAGCCAGGAATGTGAGAAGTTGTATGTACATCAGAACGCCCCAGAAGTGACTGTCTCCTGCAGTAGAAAGGGATATATTTTACATTCAAAACAAGCGTTTCACTTGTCTCAATGTGCAGTTTACATAACAAGGCACAGAACATGGAGCAGACAAGAGGATAAAACACTTCAGAAGAAGAAACGCCAACCTTCTGGCTCTGTGGAGCTCTCGCACCATGGCTGCCCATCAAAGGCGCTTCCAACCCATCTGCTTCAGAGAGGAACTTCACAAATTTGAAGCCCCACGTACTCATGAAATTACAACTCTATGCCCATCAGAAAATCCTGGACGAGCTGCCTGTGTAAAGCTGTGAAGAGCCACAAGAAACAAGTGAGGCAGCAACAGAAAAGCGCACACAAGGACCTGCAGCAAGGCAAAGGCTGTCAGGCACACACAGGTGGGCAGCAGAGGTAGGCAAGAGGCAAAAGCAGCCAGGTCAGATCTGAGGCAAAGAGTTGGGGACCTCAGAAAGCCAGGAGCAACAGCAGCTAGAGAACCAGCACCTTGCACCCAAGTGAGTCTTTCTTCATATCCTGCTGACAGGAGACTCTGTTCTTCCCATAGAGCTCCAAATTTATAAACAAATGGTGTGGCCAGAGAATAAAAGGTAAAATGGCCAGAATAGGCAAGATTTCTACACTCAGCCCTTAGAAATAAGTCCTCACCCCCAAAATGTCCAAACAAAATAAGACATGAGGACAGAGAGATACCACAGCTGATGAGGTGAATAAAACCAATGATTAATATGTAGAATGTATAGATTGCAAACTGAGATCTGTCTCCTGACACTTACCATATCATGAGTCAACTATAGATTGCTCACAGCTAGAAAGTGCTGTTACTAATTTTATTTTGCCCAACTTCATTCATTTCTTTAGCTCTTTGTTCACTTGACTTACTGGCTGCCATAAAAAGTAAAAGTACAGTTAAGAGAAAGAAACAAAGCGCTGTGCCCCTACTAAGCAACTCTTCAGGATCATGTCAAGGAAAATAGCCCCTGCTTTAAGATGAAGAACAGTATTTCCTGGATTCATTTGTTTTTATTCTTACTTTTTGGAAATATTTCACTTGAAATACTATGGAAATGAGGTGCAGAAATAAAATACAAAATTTTCTACCTTGCAGACCATTTATGAAATGGAGCCACTCAACACTGATACCAAGAAGTGGATGATGGCATGCAGGTGTGGTCTACAGAAACTGTGCATTACTGGAACTATCTGCTATTCTTCATACAAATCACTTTAATTAAGCAAAAAAGTTTTAAAAGCCTTAATCCAATAGAGAATTATTGGGATACTGAAGCATTCTTGGACCTCCCTTTTTTGTATAATTGAAGTCCTTTTAAATGTCAGAGATTTTTAATTACATTGCAGATGTTAGTTTGAAGTTCCACCCCCCAGAAAGAACCCCCCTCCAAAATAAATAAATAAATAAATAAAGCTTTTCAGAGAAAGTATTTGAAGATACTAGCACTTCTCTCTTTTCTCCTTACTCCTACTGTTGTTCAGTCCCAAGATCCAACGAGTGTGACTCCCCAAGTCTCCCCAGTATATGCCATGGAGATGCCACACACCTCTCGGGTCCTGAGAAGACATGGAACTTGAAGTGTGATGGACAAAAACCAACAGCTGGCCCCCAGTGAGCATGACTATATCATCAGGAATACCAGTCTCGGGCTATCTAACAACTCCAAAGAGCTGGAAGAGGTTTAGGGCATAAGAACTTTTCTGGAGTTACTGTAGAAAGGAGTGCAGGAGATGTGTGTTCATATGGATGCACATGGCTATGTAATCTTATTTACATTCCACAGTTAATGAAGATAATCAGTTAGCTAGAGAACAAAGAAATGTATTCCTCTGCTCAGTAAAAATGTCATGGATTATTAATTTGTAAAATAGGAATAAGGCATACATGCTACAACTTGACACTAGAGTTTAATATCACTAACTTCTGCAAAAAATCCTACTCAAATAGTATTTAACATAAAGCATGGTACTTCTCAATGTGAGAGCGCACCTTTAAGTAACATTTTGTAATTCTAGTTTTCTTATCTATGTTTTGCATATATTCTTTTCACAGCAGAATGCAATGATTCTGAAGTGCTTCTTCTGGTGTATATAATGAATTAGTTTACTACCACAGTTGTATTTCCTAGTTGGGGTAGAGAACTAAGATAACAGCAATGCACTTCTCAGCAAGCTTGCAGAAAAGCAGATAAAATTCTACTGCAGGCAAATATATGCATTTTATCTAAATTTGCCTCCATTTTAAAGTATGTGAACTCTTAAGACAACTCCATAAAAATAACCTGCCTAGCCTTTAAAACTGTAGAATATCCACATCAAAAAGACTACCACATTCATCAAATTATCTTTATATATCCATTACTACTGGGCTGAACTTCTTCATCCACTTCAGTTTCTCTTTTCACACAACCTACCGCAAATATGCATATAAATGAAGCGTTCCCCCAAAGACACACACATCTTTCAGGTGGCTTTGTCTTGTGCTTTGCTAGCATGAGAATCACCCCAGACTGCACTGAAGAAAATATCTATCTGCTACACATATAAAGAAATTGAACATCTCATATTCAGAGCTTTATAAAAATTTAAAGAAAAACCCTCTTCTCTGGAGAAATAGCGTTCAAACATCAAAGGCACGCTATCCTTTATTGCAAGCATTTCTCAAGACATGTTGCTCCCATGTGACAAAGTTTGTTGCTATCATAATTTCTGATGCACATTAATAACATCAATAAAAATATTTTAGCCATAGGATAATGGCATGTTGAAAGCTGCTGAAGCCGAAAATTACGTTCTCACAGTGACTTGAAAGATAAATTAAAAATCACTGAACAAAAAACCCCTAAGACTGAGATAATCCTGCAAAAGAAAGACTCAAGCACTATCCTTAACTTGCACCATCCTGTACCATTTCTAAGCAACAACTTAACCATCAGTTGTTGACCTAGATACTTAGCTTGCACTCCAGATGTTCTTAAATTCCTCACTGCCGGATTTCTTTTCTCACAGGCAGTATGAATAGATACTCCATTAAAATTCTCAAAGCACCGGGTAGACACGAGAATATAGAACTGTTATTCACTCTCGTAATGTTCTTTTGCCTACATTTTCATTTCACTGCTTTTGTTTGGTAATAAAAGGATTGGGAAGTGTTAATGAAAAAAGTTAAACTGTTAGGAAAAATGAGTTAATAGTTTCTACAGAAGCCGTTAGCAATTAACTCTTAGTAGCACTTAGTATATCGCTCCTTCTGTGAACACTGACCAGAGAATACTTACAGCAGCCTCTCACCTAGGTGCTCTTGTTCCTCCTTTTTGGCAATAAGTATGATGTTATTGGTTCCCACTGCACTACAGACAGTCAGCCCAGAGCCAGAACAGAAGTTTTTATTTAAAGTTGACTAGACCACTCATTTAAATCGCCATTCAAACCACACAGGACTCCCTACAAGAATACGTTTAAAGGAACCATGGGTTCAGCTCCTAGTTTCAAATGCTTTGTAGGGAACTAAGAGGAACCGCAGCACAGTGCAGGGGTGTTCCTACATAGGATGCCCTAAAATCACCCTCCACAGACTATCTTATCAGCCCCTATAGTTGAATGGTGTATTCCAGCCACATTTCCTTTTCCAGACCACATACAGACACCCTGAAAGCAAAGGCACAAAGAAGGGAAATCATGCATCAGGAAAGGGGAAGCTGAAGGGAAGAAACACAATGGATTTTAGCTGGTACAAAACAATCAGAAAACACCCTATAACTGAATGCTTTCTGCACATAGCCCACCTATGGTCCTAGCTTAGTGGCAAAAAGGAGTCAAAGACAACCTCAGAAGTCAGCCCCTACTTCTCTATAACAGATATTACAGGTCTTTTTAAGCAACCTATTTTCTCCTTGAAAGAAAGCAAGCCTCAACTAGAGAGCTGCTGAGCACCTCACATTTCTGAGTCCAAACTGTATGAATCTATATAGCGATTCACTCTGCAGAGACCTCACAGGAGCTCCTACTTTGTAAAGATTTAAGAGGAAAAAAAAAAAAAAAGATACAAGCAGCATGTTTTTGACAGAAATGGTATAAAGTCTCCCATGTACAAAGAATAGATAACAACAATGCACTGTAGGAGTACATTAAAAATGTCATAATTGAAAAGGCTGCATTTATCTGAAGCGGATACTTGTCTTTTAAGGCAGTTATTTCCAAATATACAAAGATTCTAGGTCTATTATAATACCACTGTACAGATGCCACTGGTAGATGACGACTTTTCAGTGACAGTCACTACAGAATTTTATATAATCCTTTAAAATAATCAGCCTTCAATGATCAAAGTTTCAGATGTGCACACGCAGTTAAACATCTTAAATACAAAGGCTGTTATAGCTGTCACTTCCACATCTCAGTGAAAACTGAGGGAAAAAAGGGCACGTGCAGCCAAACTGCACAGACTGCAGAGAAAGCTTCTAAGTGCTGACAGATGCCTAAACAGGGAGGTATTAACAGTCTTGAGCTTTCATAAGTCAAACAGTCTCTACTGTGGCATTATTTACTAAGAAGAAAAGAACATGTAGGGTCAAAAATGAACATTCCCCATTATTACAGACACTACAATTACCGTTAGTAAGATATGCTTAACCCCTTGCAAAAAAATACCACCAAACACCCAAAGCTTTCTCCCAATACTCAACTGAATGACCTACCACCACCTGTGGCTACTGCCACTCCTTGCCTCAAAAGATAGGCAAAATGGATCCAAAAAAATCAAACAAAAAAGAGTCCATATAGAAACACAGGAATTTGGAACAACAACGGCAGTAGGTGGATGTCTGAGGAAAGAGCACCTTGAGGATCTGCAGTGTGTCAGTGCGAGGCACGCGCACTGCTTGGGTGCTGCAACCCAGGGTTTGGAGTTGCAAGGTCATGGCAGTATTGCCTTTCCCAGTGCAAGAGAGAAATGCTGAACAGCATACCTGAAGTCTTAGAGATGATAACTCAAGGAAGGCGACTTTAAAATGACTGTTCTTCAGTGAAAACCTCTGCAGATCTGAATGATGGGAAAAGTTTGGTAATGATTTATAAAGCAAACTCATGAAAGCAACAAACCAAAGTAAGGACAGAAAAAATTTGAGTGCAAAGAAGCTTAGAAACCTAGCAGCTTTAGTGAGAGGATGAAGTGATGATCATGTTACTCTTTTTCTGTCATTTTAAAAGACTACTTCATATGGAAGATAATTATGGAGAACACATACTGCTCATATGTGGGGGCTGTTGGCTTACCCGAGTTCCACCTGTTCACTGCAGACCTGCTGCCCTTGTGCTAGCCTAGCTCATATTCTCTCTGTGAAAAAAGCCAGCCTTTAAAGAAATCATTACCCTGATCCTATCAGACAATGCTGCAGGCTGAAAATGAAAAAAGAAAAGAAAAGAAGAAAAAAAGGAGAGCAAGTGAAAATCTCAGAGGAATGTGAATAATTAGCACTCTCCAGAAAATAGGTCTTAAACGCACACACATAAAAAACACTTTGAAAGTGCCTCCACAGTTGAGTGACTATAAAGATGAGACATGCAAAAATCACTAATCACAAGAAAGAAAAGGAAAAAAAGATTGCTACAGCATAGCGGGGTAAGAACTTCGTCTCTGCTTAAAATGATATTTCCTTATGAAGAATTATTTTCATTTTTCTGAAATTGTGCTCCCTTATAAAGTAACTAGTGTGTTGCTTTATTTTATCTAGATGTAATAACTCAGATGGCTTTAGGAACCAGACTGCTGTTGAGTTATATTTAGAACATGAGGGAAAACAGCCCAACATAGCAATTCTCGGCTGCTGAAACTTCCTTTGAAACAGAAACATGGCAACTCTTCTTGTCTTCATGCATAAAGATCTGTGTGAAGTCCCACTGTAAATTAGAAATCAATATCTTCAAAATATTTTTTATTGTTAATTCTTGTAACTTAGACATTGAGGGAAGGAAAATTTCTAAACTCGGTAGTAATGTTACACAACCATGAAGCAGAAATCATATTTATAATGCAGCCATATGTAGCTATGTCAGAGGTGACGTGGTGAATACCAAGTACTCCACGTCATTTAAAACATTTATAGATCAGCATACCAGTAGCCCAGGCGCAAGGGACAGCAGAGCTCCGCTATCAGAGGAATAAATCCTGGTCTTACATAAGTTTACTATCCAATAATTTATATAGCCAAGTTGCTGCATGTCTTACAAAAGGCTGAAACAGCTTCTTTGTTTACTAGGACAAGTAACAGGGTGGTGGGACTAAAAGGTCTTCCTGAAACCCACAACTTTCAAATGTTTTTATCACCATCAGCTAAGAAAATTATAGCAATGAATGTCATCTTCTCAAAAAGCAAGTTATTACAGTTTATTAACTGTACCCACTCACAACTGAAGTAACTACCTAGCTTCATTATCTCTCCAGTCTTTACTGTAAGTGGATGCAAAGGTAAAAGAAAAGGAGACAAAAAACCCCTACACCAGGCAGCTGTAGGGGGTCAACCAACGCACCATATTGCAGAGTGCTACGGATGTGGTACGCACCACGAAACGGTGAACGGCCAAGGCTGGTTTACCTCAAGGTGCGGAGGTCCTATGTTTAGCACCGCACAGGTTCATAAAGAACCATCTTTGAGATCTTCAGATAGAAGCAGCTAATCAAAATGTTAATTCATTATCACCATTGCCTTTTTTCATGTCAGTTCACTGGTAAAACTCAGATTCTTTTACTACCATGAGTATAATTGTGTGAGCAAAGAAACAAGCAAACAAAAACCTCTTTAATAAAATTCTGCATATAAGACAAAACTTATCAGCTCCAGCCACTTTGGACTGAAGTCCAAGACTTACTCATGTTCTGTTGTTACTTTAAAAAGTGGTTTTCTGGGGTCATTTTTGTTGATTATCTGAGCAGGATAAAACTCGGCCCCTCTAGTGAGGGATGTGGACAGTCTGAAAGTTTACATTACACTACTGCTGTTTCTAGAATCATATTCCTCACTAGTGAGCCTCAGAAATAACATTTTACCTTGAAAATGCCATATTTACTGACAGAAACACAATGTGTCTCTTGCTTTTTGTAGACGCTTTTATGCTCATTTCCAAATTAATCTTTCAGGAAGTCTTTCAGATAGCAGCAGAGCCAGACTGCTGGTTACTGCTCCTAGATAAAACAAACTGCAGTTCCTCTCCTCTGAGGAGATCTTGGTCCTCGGCACAGCAGGGTCATTACCAGGGCTGACAGCTGATGCTGCAAAACAAATAGCAACTGTAACGTGATGCAGCCCACAACTTGAAGGTTATTATCACGCCACGTGTGCGAACGCACACGAGATCATTAAGCAAAAATCATAAGCTGATGCCAACATCTATGCAAATGGAATTAAATCTTAATTCAAATATAAGAATACTTTTTTAGATAGTCACATAGGACTGAACTTCAAGCATCTCGAGACCACAGTTGGTGAATCAAAATCCAAAACACTTTCCAACAGCCAATAAATAAAATTTGGTTTGCTCATATAGTAAAAAAATAACATATTAAAAAGCAGACTGATTTTTGTCAAGAAAAACATGAGCAAGAAATTACTTGTTCTACTACTACTGATATAGTTAATACAAAGATTTTTTTCCCATTGCGATTCGTATACTGCCAGTGATCTCCCCACACAACTAGAAAAAGTTTTCTAATTTTTAAAAACACATCTTTTATGTTGTGTCTTGAATAAGATCATGCTCCCACCCCAAATTAACACCTTTTTCCTTCTCTCCTGGAGCAACAGAGTCAAGCTTCAGTGACCTCTCAAGGAGTAACTTCTCACCTTGCAGTTCCAAAAGACCAAATGGTATAAGTTCAATAAACTTGAAAGTTTTTAGAATTTTGGTCTAAATGATAACTTATATGAAGGCAGTTCTCTTTTCCCTCTCCCTTCCTCCTGCCTAGGTACTTCCTACACCAAGCCATCAGAAAGCCACAATCAGGGTTGATTAAAACTGCCCATGCCATACTTATTTATTTTTCTCCCAGAGAAAGGTTGCTTTTCCCTCTTGGTTTCCGGTATACCTGATCACTGTTCAACCTACCCAACTGGACTGCTTAAAGCACCAATTATGTCTAGTGTACAAACCCCTACATTGTCATATATTCTAAATGTAATAATTTTCAGGAAGATAAACTTCCTAAAAATAATATTAACCATAAATTTTTTAAAAAGTTATGAAATCTGATGTATAGTCAACATACTAAAATCCTTAACTCAGGAATTGTGCATTTTAAATACATTAATTTCACATTTGCTATTCATGTGAGTCAGCTTTGATCTGCTAAAATAATATAGAAAAGACATTCTTTCCCCCTCAAGATTTTTATTTCTGTTTTATAAACAGAATGCTTCTTTTGTCAGTATTTAAAAAATGACATTAAGATGACACAGCAAAGCAGTGTGGGTGAGAATGAGTGGGAAGCTGATCAGAAGCACAACGAGCTTTTTGGATGTTCAGAGAACAGCTGATGCCTCAAGGGAAATTTGAAAAAAAATATTCTGCATAGAAACAATTTGGCCGACATATCACATTTTAGTCTTTCTATCCTATGGTTCTTTATGACTAAGAATATTTCCTGGAAAATAGATTTTTCTTTCTTGATGACTTGCAACTCAAGACATAATCCTGTTTATGACATTACCTCTACTTACAATGGAGAAACCCCACAACCCCTGACTATATTAAATTTCATTGTCTAAAGGCAGGATTATCTAAAGGACAATACTCAGCAAAATATATGCATGTTTAAATTTTAGCACATCCTTATGTCTTACAGGATACATGTCCTCAGCAAATGAGAGCGTAAGGACAGTCCACGAAGAATTTCTTTTCAATCTTGGTAAACACTCCGGTTGCCATTATTATTGCAGTCAGTGCCAATATGAGACCACAGCAGTTGCCAGCTAGATTAAGGCCAACTGTCACACATTTACAAGCTACAAGTTTAGTTTCACGTTTTTTTATTTGTAAGATTGCTTAGAGTCAAGTAGGTTCTGAAACATTTTACTATACCAGCCAAATCAAACATAACAAATTGAGGAAGCTGAATGAAGGGAAAGCATTGCATGTGGCATGCAAGGCAAAGAGGGAGAAAGAGGCACCAGAGAGTCCACCCAGACACAACAGAAATCAAGAGAAAGTTCTTTGTGGGTAACAGGCATGAGGAGCAAAATGAAACACTGGAGAAAAAAAAAATCAGTTATGATAAGGAGAGAGTTTTGTGCTTCAGTTAATGTTGAGTGCAAAGGAGCTTATGTGTACATCTCTGCTCCTACACACGCTCTACTTACGTGCCTGTATTATTGGTCAAACAAATTCAAGGAGCAAAAGCGTGATGGAAAAACTCATAAAAGCCAAAGGCTGACTTTATCCCAGGACACCCTCATCCCTAGACTCTTTCTATCATCAGTAAGAAAAAGAGTTGCACTTAAAGATGCTGGAAGGGCGGCAGACAGGCCACCCACAACAATGTGGGCCCTACTTAAAACAGAGACTAGAAAAACTGAAAAATTTGGGTTATGGTTTACCATTCTAAAGTAAAAAAAAGACAGTAGCATGTGAAATCTGCCATTGCTTGGACAAAAAAGTTTAGAACTGGACTATTACATAAGAAAAAAATACATTTAAAGGCCAAAATTTTGAAGAACATGTTGTGTTTCTTTATGCAAAGCAGAGGGACACTGAAAAAGTGGCATACTCTCACTACAGGAAAATCTCAGACACACTTCTATGAGCCAAATCTAAATAACTGCAGGGTTATAAACTGGGCATTATGAAGTAAATTAATGTTTCAAATTCTAAACCATCTGTATGTTGCATAGATTTGATGTTATTGATGATTCAAGAGCAGACTGATGATCGTATTAGGAGTGCTTCAACATAGTATGAATCTCAAGTAAAAAGTAGTGTATTTGAAGTGGAACATACACTTTTCTCTTTAAAGATCCTCAAGATCAATATAAAATAAGGCTATTTTAAGTAGGAAAATGCTCATAAAAACCATACATAACAGTAGATTTTGGTTACACTCTGATAGTTCATTAGCATGCTGCAGTCCTCTCTTACTTTGCCCATTGCAAGTTAATTCCAAATATCATCTTGCAGTAGTCACTGATTTTTCATTCTTTCACCTTTCTCACTTTGTTTCACTAGGTTCTTATTTAAAGACAAAAAAAAAGAGAGAGAAGTATATATTCTATTACATAGCCCAAATAACAGCAGTATATCAGTATACCCTAGAATGTATTATTACAATTACTACTAATAAAATCCACCTGCTGCTATAATGTGTTTTTTTCCTATGACAAAATGACATATTATTTAGCCATCCTTCCCAAGGAAATCCACTGTACAGCCATTTAGACTTGCATGCTCTCCAAAGACCTTTGAAATGAAGTAACAAGTTCCTCCAGCCTAGAAAAATATATGCACACTCCTTTTACCTTACCTCATACTTTGAGTTTGCAAGATGCATCAATGTACCAACATTCAGAACAAAACTAATTAAACGTCACCTGCTGTTTTCATCCTCTACTAATTTCTTCCTACCTTGACTGGCTCTCATGGTTTCTAAAACTCCCTCTTTCAAGTAGGAACAGATCCAGAGTTTGGTGACCAAGATAACTGCAGAAACGAAGGAACCCCACTCTAACTGTTGCCCATTTTAGGGCTTAGCCATGGATCACAGCACAAGCGACAGAAACCATCATTAACTTTACCTTCCACCACAAAAGGTTACATTAAGCTACTGTAGGTTGTTACTTGTCTAGATGACCATTCACACTTACTCGGACTCAAAACAAATAGTAAACTTAAACAAGACAATTGCATCCTCTCTCTGTCATTCTGATGGTTTTCTATTTTCTGTGGCAGATGGCACCCCAGTGTTTAAAGTTTCAAAGGCAACATCTTCTTCCATTCTGTCCTTCTGCAGTCAGGTAAACACTTGCTAAGAGCTTTGTCATAACTCCTTTTCTGTCTTTTCCTTTGTATAAATAGGCATTGTCCTTCCATTTGTTATCCCTTCTCATGGACCTTACTGACCAGGGAGTGAGATTCTCTGTTCCTTACCCTCCTCAGGATTCCTGAGTAAGACTCCTTCTCAAAGGAGAAGCTCCACTGGACAATGTTAGCAGCAGTAGACCCACAGATCTAGTGGTATGGACCTAGCTTGGAGACAGAGTACAGAAATACCCTGGTTGTCAGCAACTTCCATAAAGTTTGCCACAAAAAAGAAATGTACATGAAGATATGTCCTGGTGCTAGGTTTGGGGTCCACCACCAAGACACTAATCCTAGTTTACAAGCAATAGATGCAAAGCTGTATTCAAGAATGCTTCCAAAATTCTACCCCACAGGCCCAGAAAGTAATGCAAAAAAAATCAATTCTCCACATTAAGTACTCTTCTGCTGCACTAATGAACAGTAAACCTGAGATTTACCGATTCACAGCTTCATATCAGGGTAGTCAAAGTCTGTTTTTTATCTGGTTAATGAAATCTGTCCTTGTCACAGTAATTCTCTGCTACAGCTTCTTTGAGCATGCCAACTTAGTCCCTAAATCCTGCTGCATGCATGGCAGGAGGGCAGAAAGCCTCACAATGATTAGAATTACTTCTTTCTGTAGCAGCAGCATCTTGGAAATAGCCAACGGAGAAATGGGGAGAAACAAAGGAGTTTATCACAATGGGACAGAACAGGCCTGCTAGATGGAAACCACACAACTGTGGTAACTGAATTTTTCCTCCGCTTCCCTTTGTTACGCTTCAGCGATGTCTTGAGTGAAACACACTACAGAATACTAAATTCTGTTATACCTTTAATAAAATATTTATAAAACATGACTCATCGGAAGACTTTGGTCAGCCTTAGAGAAACTCCTTGTAATTTCACAACACTTGTGACAGTAGAGACTTCAGCTTTCTGCCTCTGCATGGAGGCCTCTTTCCATGCTTTTCCAATAATTTTATGCAAGTCAGCCATCTTTTACATAACTTCTTGCTTCCCCATGTTTAAATCCTGCATTTCTTCAAAAACCAAAATCAAAAAGATCATTCATCTCTCTTGTAAATTCTCTCCAGTCATTCACTTTCCTATTCCTTCTCTCCCAAGCAGGAAACAATGTTTAACAAGTAAGATTAGCCTTGCACTTTAAAAATCTTATACACACCTGAATCACCTGAAACTAACTTGCAAAGTTTGTCATTTGTGTTTATTTCTGGGTTAAACTGATTCATGTGACCTTTTTTTTTTTTTCAAAAATCTGATAAGTTGACATATCTACCAACAGCTAAATCACAATGATTATACCTCATTCTCTCTACAATCTAAGGTGTTTTCATATAGCGCATCTTGTAAATATTATAATTTCACCTAGGATTCTATTCTGTTGGTTGGATTAAAGCTATTGTACACTTTTCAAATATAAGTGATCCTAAATAAATTTAGGACGTGGGTTCTGAAGCCAGAATGTGCATACATGCACAATGAATTTGTTCAAATACCTTCCACTGATACTTGGACACAGTCACTTTATCACTCTGTGCTGAAGTGTAATATCTAAGCACTGCGGAATGGAGATTCTCAAAGACAAAAGCCATTGCTTATATAATATTTCAACCTCTTTGGAACACTGTGTACATATGTATTTGCAAATGAGGTATCAAATTCTAGTATCTGTCAAAAACCCGTCTGGATGCTGACTTTGTTCATTTCCACTCAGATCCCAACACCAAGTCTCACATATACCATGTTCTCACTTCCTGTTCTGAAATAAGGTTTCAGAACTATACGTAAAGACTCCACTAATAGATTGAGACTACATCTGCTATGAAGAATACGCATGAAAAATTCGAAAATCTAGAAAACAGGTGATCCCAGTAAGACACAGACTGCACTGTAATGCGAAGATCAGTAGCAACTTCGGAGACAGTGTTTCCCCTGAAACACAGGTAGACGGGCTGCAGTAAGTTTCCAGAAGTGACACTATCCTCAATACAAGCCACCACTTATAGATTGATAATAGCCGCAAGAGTAAGAAAGAAGCCTGTATGGTCCTCAGTATTAATAAAAATCCAGTATTAGCCATGCAAACCAAATTTCTTATTCCACAACCATAGCCTTTTTTTTACAGGCTGCTGCTCCTTAAACAGGTAACTAAAAACTAACCAAAACATTAGTTTTATAACACTCAGCACTAGCTTGGAATATATCCTAAGTAATTGTTTTCACTGATATTAGGATAAAACCCCAGCAAAAACTCCATGACAGCATGTCTGGAAGAAGAATACTGCATGGGCCCAGAAACTCCCACAGCAAGGCATTTCACTAATCAGCATAAACATACATTTCAAGGCAGGGAGCCTCTTTCCACCACAAAAAGAGATACAATATAAATATTAACTCAAACAAAAGCAAAGCCACTCTTGTTTCCGATTGCAGTGAATCAACCCATGGAGACACTAACTATAACCACCCAGGTTGAAAGTTGTCATATTATTTTATAATAATGAGGAGACACAAAGAGACGTTTTCAAATAACCACAGTACATGTTTCAAGAAGTCCCTCTAAAAAGAATGTTCTCACAGATTGTCTCTGGCAAAATCAGCAAGCCTGCAACCGTGCAACCACTGCATTCGGGCTGCATGTCCAATAAGCATCCGAATCACAGCACAGACACGTGCTAGAAGCTGATGTGGTAAAGATCTTGGACACATACTGAAGGTAATGCCGAAATTTTGGAAAAATAAAAAAGTTGCAGCTCAAAGCGTATATGTATTTGTCCTTTGCACAGAGTTCCATCTATTTTTTTCCCAAACTGACAGTATAGCATACATTAAGCAACACCAACTCAAAGCTTAGACATTTATAACATATGCAAATTGCTAAATTTTATGTGGTCTTCCTCTACATGCTGAATGTAGCATATGTAAAAGCTACCAGACTAAAAGAACCTTTACCACTTAACAATCTGATAAGCTATAATCTGAAAGAACAAGGAAGAATCATTTTTTAGGAGTGAGATTCCCCTTCTCTCATTTCAGGGTACAGTATGCTACCTAAAAGGAGGAGCCCTGGCCCATCTCTGCCAGTCTAAAAGAATCACACAGAATGATGATCAAACACTGTTACCTCAATGACGCAGCACAAAATACTTGAATTGCGAAATTATCGAATATACCGAAGATGTTACAATCTTCCTATTTAATATTTTTTTCCAGGAAGAATAAAAAGTTAATTATACTCAGCCTGCTCACAAAATGCTCAAAAAATAAAAACAAAGAAAACGAAGAAAATAAAGGTTATTTTACTTTGCCCAGGTTCAACAAGTTGTTGCTGTTCATTTAAAATTGGTTTTGCTTTGACAAAGGCAACCAAGATGTGGCTAAGTGTCTGCTTAATAAGATATCAAAATGCAATTGGTAGCCCTTTGTCATTGCTTCCTGTAACCATATATGTTTTATGCCACCCATCAATCATCACTCCTGAGGTTTCATTAATCTCTAAGACTGCACTAGTCAATTAAAGATTAAGACAGATGATCCAAACCATTTACAGTGTTAGAAATGATTCACATGAAGTTATCAGCATCATAATGAAATATTAGCATTTTCACAACCTATCTGAATATAGAGTTTGGCTTTCCAGCATACGTAAACACTGAGGTTTTTCTAGGTTCCCAAATCCAAAAGATGTTTATGCTGTACAAAATAATTTCTTGTAATACATTACAATATAACTGTACATAACACCATGACTAAATCAAACAATTACATGTACATACCCTACTGCACTCAACTGCTGGCACGACTGGTTTTCTTATTTTCTTCCCCCCTTCCCTTATGCTCAGCTAAGGTGCCTGAATAACAGAAGCAAGAGAAATATAAAACAAAATCTGATTTCATATAGGCTATACTATGGTATTAGACTACTTCTGTATGTTATTATTCCCCTCAAGTCCTCTTTTCTCAAAAGTTTACCTTTCTACCTTCTCAAGCAAAAAGTTTCACTCACCTACTTTCCTCCATAACTAGGCCTAAATAAATATAGCAATTAAAGAAATGTAATCTAAGTCTACACAAAGAATAATGTTTATGATACACTTTTAATAGTGTTTATGATCAATTTTTACGGCCATTGTTACACTCAAGTGTAAAATAGTACTCCTTGCCTTAACAAGTGCACAAACAATACCAAGTAACACAGAAGATCAGCTATCACTTCCTTCAAACTGCACTTAGGAGGGTACAGAAAAACCTTTTGAGTAGGGATTCCAGAAGATCTGCTCATTCGGCGCAGGCCCTGCAGGATGACCCCATTCTCAGGACAGAGCAAGAGTGGGACCAATATCTACACCCTTGTACACATACACAGTCAGACCACTGCTGTCTCCTGAACCAGCAAGTTTCCAGATACATTGTCAAGGAAAGAGCATATCCATTCCAAGGGTGTTTTCTTTTGCAAGGATTCCTAAATCCCCAATATCTAATTTCTTCTGTAGAGAGTTATAATCAATTTAGCTGTTCAAGACACTTTCTTTTGATTCAAAACAGGTAAGTATATGGAGTTTTTATTACCTTTAAGGGACACATATTTAAGGCAGAAATATCAATGCAGACTCGAAACTTAAGATAAAAACGCAAGTCATACAAACAAATTCAATTTAGCTATTCTGTCTATAGCTACAGCATTGCTACAGCAACGTTTTTCTGATTTGTCCATCAGGTACAGAGGCCTATTTTTCAATGGGTCAAAAACAGGTGGATGTCAAGCTTCGGAATTCAAGCTACCCAAACACAGTTTTGTTTCCCCATTTAAGACCTCACTCTAAAACCCTTTGCTTAGAACACTAACTGCAACAAAGTCGCACATTTAGGATATATCACAGAATAGTTGGGGTTGGCAGGAACCTCTGGAGATCATCCAAGTCCAACTCCTCTGCTCAAGCAGGTCACCTAGAGCAGGTTGTGCAGGACCATGTCCAGTCAGGTTTTGAATATCTCCGAAGATGAAGACTCCACAGCCTCTCTGGGCAACCTGTTCTAGCACACATTTGTCCTCACAGTGCTTTCTTCTATCCAAGTAGATTCTCCTGTGTTTCAATCTGTGCCTACTGCCTCTCATTCTGTCACTTGGCACCACTGAGAAGAGTCTGGCCCCATCTTCTCTACACCCTCCCATCAGATATTTATAAACATTGGTAAGTTCCCCCTGAGCCTTTTCTTCTCCAGGCTGACAGACCCAGCTCTCTCAGTATCTCCTCATATGAGGAACGCTCCCATCCCTTAATCATTTTTGCAGTCCTTCTCTGGACTGGCTCCAGATAATCCATATCTATCTTGCACTGGGGAGCACAGAATCAGACTAACTACTTCAGATGTGCCCAGAAGCTAATCATCTCATCATAGAAGGTTATCAGGTCAGATAAGCATGATTTCCCCTTTTTAAGTCCATGGTGACTATAATGTAGAATTTCTGCTTTTTATTTCTCACTCCAAACTGTCACCAGCTTCTCCAAATGTTAGTTACTATGCGTGGATTGAAGGACAGTTTGTAATGCTGACACCCTTTCTAACCAAATTCAGTCAAGTCACTTTCAGAATGTATCCCTTTTTGCTGATAACCAAAACTGCAAGCCAAAAAAGAAGTTCTCCATAACTGCTACGAAGAACTCTGCTAACATTTCACTAGCAGGTCCAGATCTTTTCCAAACTATGGCAACCATTCTATGGCTGGACATAAAGGTGAAAAATAAGTATATTTTAGCTGCATTCTAAGGTTCAATAACAAATAAGCATAGGTATGCAAGCTGATGATGTAGATCAGCTTTTAGAATAGATACAAGAAAGTGTCAGCTAGAAATAAATGAGTCCTCAAGCAAAGGCTCGAGTGCATAGCCAAGCAAATGCCAAGGCTTGAATATCCATCCTCACTGCTCTCTCCAAGCTCAAATGAAGAAAAATGGTCTTTTATTTTGGATCCAATCCAGGGATAGATTTGCATACAAAGATCCAAAACCAGTAAAGAGGCACTAGCCAACCAGAACCTCACACATTCATCAAGAGAAAAATGGGGCTCAAGAGAACCTGTGTCAGCTAATTTTTCCCCCTTTCCCAGCATAGGATCAACTATACTTAATACCTTTCTAATGAAATTGTAGAGTCTTAATCATGGTAGTTCTCTGAAAGTAACACAATTTATCAATTTCAACACTTCACTATTTGTCCCGCTAAAAGTTTTGGTTGATAGTTGACCTGAATCTTTCTGCTGTGGTTTCAACACATAACTTCTTGTACTGCATACAGCATTTCTGAACAATAAGTTACAAGGTGACAGAGAAGCTATAGGCTCCTCACCCGCCAAATAAGGTATCAGCATGCTTCTCTTGAGAGCAAATCCTCTTTAATTGTAGACCCCTCAAACAATTTTCAGAAGTGGCAATAGCAGTTTTACCACTGAGACACAAACAGCTGCAAACATACAGGGATTCACTCCTAAAATGGTGATTCAAGAAGATCATTTGTAAAACAGAAAACAGAATGGACCCCCCCCCCCCAAAAAAAAAAAAAAAAAAAAAGATCAACCCCCACCACTAATATATCTCATTAGACAAATCTGCATAAAACAGAAAAAAACTAATCTCTCCAGATAACTATTTTGGTTTCTAATGCCTACAAAAAAAAGGGGGGGGGGGGGAGTTGTGTATACTGCAGTCAATGTATTATATAACTACATGGTTGTTTCTCCACTTTACTTGGTAATATATACAGAAAGAAATAGATGCAAACTGTTCCATATTATAAGAAAAGTGAACTACAGTTTTACCTGCCCCCAGAAACATATTCTCAATTTGAAAATCTTCTTTGGTATGACTTACTTAGTGAAAAAAGCATAAACACATCCTTTGTCTTTGAAAAGTTTAACTCAAAAGATTAAGTTACATACAACATGATATAGTTCCTTACAAAGGCAATTGTTTCTGCATGGAGCTATACCAAAAACTTTTTCATGAGGTCACCTTTTTGATTAAAAACTCTCATTCTGAAATTGTTCTAATTACTGCCTTTACACTACTACAAAATTGTTACCTATAGTCAGTGTATTACTGTAACAGATGCCTATTTCTAAAATGTCAAGTGACATATCAGGTGTTCATACATCATTTTGTTCTGAAAAAGTCAATCCAATTAAGAAGTTAATCAAAATTAAATTCCACACTTAAGTTTTTTCATTGCACCTACCCTAAAACGATTGATTCACAACAAAAAGGTTCATTTTTATTCATTTACTCAAAGTCACAAAATATGCCAGAAAGATATCGATTTAGACTGATGTCTCCCATTTATCAACAGGCCAAGTTCAGCACTTGTAAGAACTGCACAGGCCCCCAGTGCTGCCTCACTAATACACTTAATTATAGCACATTAAAGAACGAAGTCTAGGAGTAAAAAAGAAAAAAAAAGAAAAAAAAAAAGCACTTCTTATGATTAGACTCTTCAGCTTCTAAATATCCTTCAACCAAAGCTGCCAGCAAGGTGTTAACAGCTTTTTGGGATTGGAGTCTTTTTTGGCCAGTAACTACAGAGCACATCTACTTCAAAAAAGCTCTTACTGGACAATAACAATTTTGGAGACTACTAACCTTTCCAGATTCACACTTAATGTCTGAGAAATGATAGCAGCCATCTTTCACTGCATTTCAAATCATCTAAGCACCCACAAATCTTCTCTGAAAGCAGGGCAAAAAAGTCTCAGAGGAAAATTCAGCATCAGATTCACACACTGTTTTAGGACTTCCAAACAAATCTTATGCGGGACTTGAGCTTGCATAAAAGCACTCTGCAAACCCCATGCATAGAGGTGGACACTTTTAGTTGCAATTTTGAATGTAACCAGTTAACTAGAACTTTTATGTATTTTTCTGTAAGTGGTCACTTGTGTCACATAATAGTAGATCAAAGAAAACTGTATTCATTTCCAGGCATTTACACTAACAAGAGTGATCATAGTTAAGGGTCTCTCAGCATTTCCATTACAAACCTGTTTTCAGGAACTAGCATATTAGCTATTTTATATTTTTGACTGAAATTTGATATGAAATGTCTCAGCTACGCTTAACTCGGTAAACATTCTTAAACCTTTGAAAAGGCTTTTTTCAAAACTGCAAGACAAAAGTAATTTTGCAAGTCATTTTTCTGAGAAAATTTAAGCATTTTATCCAGAGCAACCTAAGCATGTATATGCTACAAGATATGAACATTACACCTCTAATTCTATTAGGGATGGAATTCTAAAAGCATTTCACATCACAAAACGTCAAATAGTGAAAGAGTGCAACAGGAGATGATAGTGCATTGAGTGTTCAAACGAATCTGAGGAAGATTTCAGACTGATTAAAAGGTTTCTTTGGTCATTTCTGGACTTACATGATTAGTGAACAATGATGCAATTTGTTGCAACATGCTGCATTTCATTTGTAAATGACGTGTATTTGTTTAACCATATCTCCCTTCTTGCTGTATGTTATCTAAAAGAAGAAATCATTCCATAATAAGGAATAATGAAATTCCTTTTTTTAGAAGCTCAGTCTACCGGACCTGCAAACTAATTGTATTTTACTTAAATTTTATGATTCCTTCACTGCATGTCTTGCCAAAAACAGATTAACATAGTAACTTTGAAAGTCTCAAGGGGTGCTAGTTTTTGATAGGAAAAAAGTTTCCACAGTGCTCTACAATTCGTTTGGAGCTAACGTGTCTATGAACACAAAAATGCACTTTATAAAGAGAACATAACACAGATTTACTCAATGGACCGTAAAGACTTCCAAAACACCAAGTAAGAAGAGTTATACAAATGACAACATATATTTACCCTTATGGACAATAATGAATTCAAATTGTTTCACTACTTTGGCTAAATGGATACAATATTCATTTGATTTTTTAAAAATCTCTTAAAAAAAAATATTCCTGAAGATCTGTACTGCAATCCTACTCAGGATGCAGCTGGCCTAGGGGAGCCAGTGTCTTACTCCTATGTAATCCCATTCAAATAGTTTCACAATATTTGCATCTCCTGAAAAGCTACATAAACTCGTACGCTCAAATTGCGGCCAACACAATAGACAGTCTTGGCTACTATCATTCAAAAACCTTTACAATATCCAAGGAGAAAGTAAAGGATGTGCCTGCAGTTCTTCCACAGGTTAATTTATGGCACAAAGATCTCTTTTCTTGGTTCTCTGCAAACTGAACACTCCCACTCACAACCACAGTAGGTTAATATGTTACCTAGAACAGGATTTGTCTCTACTCAAGCTACTATGCAACAAAACTCAAAACTTATGGCAACAGAAAGGAAACACTCCAGAACAGTGATGAGGACACTCAACTATGTAGGAAAACCCAATTTTTTAATCTTTTATTATAGCCCTGCTTAACGAATAGATATTTCCATTAGCTAACAAGAAAAGAAAGAAGAAATAGTCCACAGAACAGGGACAAGCATGAAGACTTTTTACTCCAAGAAGCTAGTTTAAGTATACTTTGATTATGGTAGTTTTATACATTACTCTTGCTCAATGCCAAACTCTTTGTAATCTTTTTCTACTTCCGAGTCAAAGTACATAAAACTGAATTTGTGTTTCAGTACAACTGCAATACACCCAGAATTATTCCACTAATTTTTTTCCGTAGATGAAAAACTGAATTGTTTTATTTTATACAGTAGAGTGCGCCTGAATTGAAAAAACACATCTCACATAAATGTAGCTTTTCCCCCCCCCCCCCCCTCCCCTCTATGTAGCTACACCGTTACTCTTCTGGACCTAACAAATGAATCATCAGTATCTACAGTATTTGTAAAAAAACAGAAGTAATAGATTCCTCTGTTTTTTTAATTCTGGGAGCATGGGATGAACTCAGACTCAACATACTTTGCCTGGACTGTGATAACCTTTATCAAACATGAACTATTCCTTCCTTCTTCAGATGCAGACTTCCTGCAGGTTGAAGGTCATTTCATTTGTAAGAATAAAAATTTTAATTTTGACTGACAAGTATTGACATTCTTTACTGCAAAACTCATCCACAAAGGACACATGCAATAGAAGCAATTCCAGATCTGGGAGATTCTTTACATTAATTAGCTAATTTGAAAATACTTAGCCAGATAATTTGTATGCAAATATTTCTGTAGACAAAACCCATCATGTGAAGGCACCCTTACTTCACATCTGGCCTTCAGACAGGTAAATCTGCAAATGAAAATACATCTACTATATCACTATGTCTAATGGCTTGTGCTATACCAGCCATTATATGTCTCTTTTAGATAGCATTACAGCTGAAAAACATAAGCAGGGTGGGAGTCCTTACAGAAGCATATTGAGAGTAATTACAATAAAGTACAAAGGCTGTTTCTGTCCTGTTTATCTGTCAACCCACAGCATGTCTACAATTGTAATATAATTATGCAATTTATTTGCTTTTAAATTACAGATCTGTGTACAACTGTAGTAGCCAAATTTTCAATATTAATATCTCAAAGATATGACTATTTCCAAAGCTCTTAACTCTAGATGAAGGCTAACAAGATGCTATCTTTAATTACTTGAAAGAGATACTTCAAAAGATTACCCCATGGAGGAGCACCCTCCTATTAAATGAAGTGGCCAAATCCTGCTCAACTAACTCATACAAGCACTTGCAGAAACCTATGGCATTAACCACTACGAGCCTCTAAGAAATCTGGCTATTACTTTCAGAAAGATAAACAAAACTAAAATAACTATATAAGCCAGTACTTTTGAGACAGTTGAATACTAAAGGCTGAACTATAAATCTTGGGGAGGGCTGTGTGAGATATGGGGAGGAAAAGGGGGAAGGGGGAATAATAAGGACTGAGCTATGGATCACTTGAGAGTCACCAGGAAGCATGCGTACAACCACAGCAGTGGCTTAGACTTGTGACAAGTTTGTAGTTTATGATATAAAAACTATTTTTTCTATTCTACAGCTAGCTCATTTATGAAGATTTTATGTGATCTTCACTAGGGAAGAGATTAAATACACCAGTTCAGTACTAAGGGGTAACAAAGTACGCTTCATGTTCATTCCCACACTTTTAACACTGAGACACTGCCTACAGAACATATTAAAAGACAAATATATCTTTTCTTCTATGGCAGGATCCAAATTATTCACATATTTATGGGCCAACACTTACTCAAAACAAGAAGGCAGTAACTATTAATTTAATTGCACAAATGATCTCCAAGGCAGTCTCTTTAAATTACTGACAGCCATCTTCTGGTTTGCAGAAAAAAATCCAAAGCTATAAACTTTGAAAAATCACCACTATCAGCAAAGCAAGAAGCTCTTGTATTGATTAGTATCGAAACACTGTAACGTGCAGAAAGTGACATCCAAACAACAAACCATACTGACCCTAAAGAGAAACAGAATTATTCCCTATAAACCCTATACAGATTCACTGCAAGCTTAGACCTCTTAGATTCGACACTTTGTTGCTTATATGCAACTCAGACTGCTACCTCCAGAGTGAGCTCCAGCGCCTCAGTGAGCAGCAGCAGCTGTCCAACGTCCAGGGGACGTTGCCAGATTGGGGCCAGGACGGCTGATCAATTATTCTTCCGCGAAAACCCTCTCACTGATACAAGTGGTGTAACTGGGCACTTGCTGTCCTCAAACTTGAGAGTAAAAAGCATCCACACAGTAGCAAGCAATATCTATTACTATGGCAAAAGAATAACGCCTACAGGATCAACAGCTACAGATAACTTGCCTTTCACTTCCGTGGAATAAAAAGGCATGCCTGGGCACGGGACTGCCTAGGGTAACTTACCGTGCCAAGGCACAAGAAAAATACATTCCCGTAACACTCTAGAGGGCTTCCCAGGAGCTACTTTTTTGAAAGGAATTATGTGAGAACACAAAAAAAGTTCGACAAGATAAATGACACCAAACAGGAAATATATGTAACCATTTTCTCCACTTCTCTAATATAAAAATGGCAGGATCCTGAAACTACAACATGAGCTCTGATACAGTTGTAGAATAGAGTTTCCACATGGGCAACACATAAGCAAAAAAGAGCAAAATGGTGGAAGCTCACAGGCTATCTATCTGAACAGATCAAAAATGTTCCACACAAAGTACAGCTGAACAAGGATTAGTACCACCCCAGGGAGAATTCCCCAAGCATAAGATGAACCCAGGCATCAACATTTACAGCTGAAAGCTATAAGCAGAAGCAAGGACATATAAAGTGAGTGTTCTGTGGAAAGAAAATGCCTCTAACTCCCTTTTAAAATTTGTTATTGAATTATATTTCTAAGTATCGATCAAAAAATGCCTCTAACTCCCTTCTAAAATTCCTTATTGAAATATATATCTAGGTATTGATCAAGAATATATATAATGCATATTACTAGTATTTATAATTCGTCTGAGCTACCTTATAAAATAATTCTAAACATGCTACATTCACACGCATATATTCTAAAGAAATTGTTTCATATGGTGGCTGTATGTATTTTAGTAAAACTAGCTGGAAGCATTTAATCCATATGTAGAACATTAATGGCAATACCCACTCTGGTCCTTGAGGACAAACATTTTACTACAATGTGGGAGCTCTCTTCCCTCCTGCCCCCCCCCCCTTTTTTTTTTTTTTTTTTTTTTTTTAAGATCTATGAAAAGTGAGGAAAGATATTGCATGAATTAGTCTCATGTAGCACAACAGATATCAGACTGAAATATATACTAACGTATCTTACTCTCATTAGAAAATAAATGTCTTGTGATACTATCCCAAACAATAACTAAAGGGACAGGTGAAACAGGTGTTTCAACACACATTCTCACTTTCCAACACTTAAATCTCCTACTCTGCCTTCAGAGGAGTCTCTGCAGTCACTTCTCTATGAACCACCGACGTGCAAGCATGGCAATTTTGGGAAAGGCAAGCTCCAACTGTCTGCTGAGAAAAGCAGTGTTGCGTGAAGCAGCATATACATCTAGTCACAGGGATAACAGTAAAAATGTAACAGCCTAGCAGCCGGTAGTGTTTTAGGATCAAGGGAGCAACACCTTTCCAATCTTTCTTTCAATTTGTGTAATAGGCCTGGCAAAATACACTTCCAGTCCTGCTCTCTCTGTATTTGCGCTACAGATCATGTACAACACCATGTTCAACTAGAATGGATCAGCAGAAGATATTGCTGGCAGGAAGTATTTTCTTCAGTTGACACAGGACAGTCTTTTCCATGTTCCACCACCTATTTTCTTTCATTGTTTTTCTTCTTTTCTCTATACCCAGGACTTTATCCATGTCTTACCTTGAATCTTGTTGTTCGGAACAGTTCCACCCTATTTCCTTACCATTTAACCCTCGTTGCTTGTTATATCACAAGCCATGTCTCCCCTTTTCACACATAGGGATAACCACTGGTACCTAAAGATAATAGCACAGCTCCTATTGTTTTCATAATCTAAACCTATGTCTGTTGCACTCTGCTAACGCGCCCTACTGAAAATACCTCAAGGAAGCGCAAGACATTTTAAGAAAGCTAGTAGTGGGTCTCCATTATCAAAAAGAACGGAAGGCTGCAGGTCTATTAGCAGAGTACAAGTCTGACTGTATTTTTATGCACTGAAAATATTCTGATTTATGCATAGTTTGTTTAGTATTTTATGCAACTTTGGGATATCCTGAATATAAAAGTTGAAATACGATATTAAAAACTATTTTTTTATAGCTTTGAAGTCATTAGGTTCTGTTGTGTAAAATTTGGCACACACTAATAAGTAAATCTTATCCTGATAGATAATAGCTCCTTTGTTTCTGCAACTCCCACTCAATGGAAGGATTATACAATCAATCAATCCTAATAGCTCCCAATAAGACAAACCAGTTTATTGTATCTATTTAACTCTATGCCTGCATACTAAATCCACGTGCCATAATCTGTGCAATGGGGTGCAAGCACACGTTTTAAGTCAGACTGTTCAGATTTCTCTTCACAGAGCCCCAATTATCCACAGTATTAATTTAATTAAAAATAATTAAACAAACAACCCATTACCAAAAAAAAAAAAAAATACATCCATGGAACATTTTTCTGTCTCTTTGCAAGACATCCTGTACTAAAATCCTAAAATAGCCACAGACCAATAAAATGAAAAAGTTAGTTGACCTATTTAATATAGGCAAAAAACAAGACTCTAAAAATCACCGCAAAACCAGCACAGAGACCTTCATGTGTCATCTGGATGGACCAAATGCAGAATGCATTATAGATCTTCAGTGATGTCTAGAGAACACCTAGAACACCCTGCACACCTTATGAACTGGTCAAAAAATTGATACAGTTTTGTGGGAACTGTTAAGAGGGAGAGGGAGGAAGAGTGAAGAAAGTGAAGAACCATCTTAGTTGCTGTGTTGTCAAGGGGTCTGCTCCAATAACTAATCAAGGAGATGAGGATGTGGAAATGTGACATCCCAGCTAGCACGCGTTATTTAAATAAGTAGACTGTTAAGCCCTCTGGAGTTATTTTTACAGTGAGTCTGATTACTATTAAGGAAAAGAAAGCTAAGAAAAAATTGAAGTACAGTAGCCAACACCTTGAAACTCTCTTGAGAGCATTGCATTAGACTCACTGCAATTCAGTTAATCTTATACAAGATCAATTCATTATCACAGGAAGAACATTTTAGTTAAGCAGCTCTCACACCTCACCATGTTTGTTTTCAGTTGTCACCTAAGAAAATCCTTAAGAGAATCTACAGGAGAACTAGTACAAAGCAACAGTCAGTAATAATGCAAATCCAAACAGGTCAGTGGAATTAACTATAATCTTTATAGCATGACAAAAAAATCATTGACTAATTTATACTCTTTATAAAACACAAAAACTTAGTAAAAATAACTATAATGCCTATTAACAAACAAATAGGCTCGAAGGTCTTATTTTTCTCATGTGTGCTCAAGTGCATTCCCTACAGCTGAAAAGAACTACGTTCACAAGTACCATTCGGTATTTAAAAGTCATTTTTGGAAAATAAGAGATATACTAATTCAAGTTTCTGACTAAGAAAGGTTAAAAATTGGAGGGCAGCTATAAAGCCTGTTACACTGTGAACTGGTTATGATGCGAGGTATTCCCCACCTCTTTAAGAGTACGAAGTCAGCAAGCAATAATATCCCTTGAACATCCTAAATATACATGTAATTTCTATAGCAGTGGCTCTAAATTCTTCTGCTCAAAGGTTTGTGATTTACTCTATGACACTGAGGAGAAACCTTTCGCCTGCATAAGGACATAAGCATACATAGGGAGATGGAGTGTGTCAAGCCAGGGGAAAGCAGGGAAGAGTGACTTTTAAAGTAACACTGGAATTAACAGAAATCATCTTGAGCTAAATAACTGATCGCTTAGTCTCCCTCCTAAGTCAAAAGCTTGATCCCATTAATGCCAACACATACCCCAAGGCAATGATCTGCCTTTATCACAAGTCAGTCGTATTTGCCATGACTACAGCAAAAGAAAGTTCATGGCTCAAAAACTAGGTCCATAAATCACAAATATGATGTCTCTCATTATTTCAGAAGATTTCTCACCTAAAACCTACAGCTAGAATCCAGTGGTGTTGCTCCTCGTTTCCAAGAACGGGGACAAAAATTCTGACAACTTCGCAAGGAACAAGCTAAAGAAAGCAGAATACTCAGCGTACGAGGCTGCTTGCATGCCCCTCCTCTCATTTATTTCAGGCCTATTAGTACTTGTTATGATGTACAGATCATTGTAACATGAACTGTCATGCATCATATTTTGTGGTTAAGCAGGTTAAGAAAATCTTGGTTTGGAATCTCTTCTGAAACTGTAAGATGAAAAGATTGTGTGTGGGGGGGTGTGGAGGGGGAAACTTATGGTTTAAGAAACAGGTATCATCTTCCAGTTAATTAAGCCCAGAGCCTAAATGCTTGGGTGCGACAAATTTGACTATATATCAGCTCCCCTCACAATTTTACAGATAGCCTGAAAAGGCTTTCCTCGCAGAGGTCAAACATTTCATTACGGAAACATAATAAGCTGACATCAGAATACTAAAAATAATACTCAGTGTTCTAGTCAGTCCATGAGTGTCAAATCACAATATTCTGATCTACTATCACCTTTAATTGGAGACTAAGTTTCTGAAAATCATTTGAACAGATTCATACTTCTCTAATCAGGAAAACAAAAGATTTGATACTATCTTCCAGTTTTGAAGAGATGTAAAGATGTAACACTAACCGAGCAGATCACTGCTCCATCAAGAAAACCCTCCTCATTCCCACACTGCTCATGGCTGGTTAGGAAACCACTGTGTGTCCACGTCACCTACCCAAGACTGAATGAAAGGCAAGCAGTTTAGAGCACACAGGAATTTTGTTCCTTTGCACATAAAACTCCTGGAGGGAGAATACTAAATAGTAATAGATCCTAAATTTCAAGTTTAATGTAAACAAACTTTAGAAGCCTATTTTAGCCATTTAGAACTACTTTACAACTATGTTGCTCCAGGTAAAGTCACTCAGAGTTTCCTGGTATCTAGAAAAAAAGATGAGTATCAAGATCTCTGTCACCAAGACCTCACAGAGCAAAGCTTACAAAAAGAACACCAGTAATGTCACCCTTGACTTAGTCCTACGCTACAATCTGCATTACAGAAAAGCTGCTATACATCACAGAATATATCCATTTGAAAACAAACAGCTGCCAATAGGTTAAACAGGCACATCAAATTGATAGTACAACGGGCTATTCAAATATGGCACTGAGGCATCTAATGAAATACTTTAGTAGTAGAAGCACATCATTAGAAACAGTATATTAATATAAAACAGAACTTTCAAAATATTATTTTAAAACAGGTCATTACAACTACAGCAAAATGCCTGAAATTCCGTTTAGAAAGATGCATCTTTGCAGCTCTTTCAATAATTGAAAGCTTATTTTAAGGAATAAGCTTCTATCACTACTTGTATATACTTCACAAAAACACATTTTTTCTATCATTTGCTGTTAACATGCTTCAGTATGTTGGTTTTTTTTTGTTTGTTTGTTTGTTTTTTTTTTTTTTTTTTTTTTTTTTTTTTTGGTCATTCAGAGACAAACATTCAAGAGCACAGGGCTAAATTCTGTGTTCTTAACAAAATAAGATGCAAGTTAGGATAAAGACTTCAGAATTTGACCTTACACATTTTCAAGAGATGCAACTGCAAGAAAACTTCAGTCTAACCCACGTACAGCTTCTTCTAAAGAAGTAGTCTGAGACTTCACCTATTTTCCCTCACACTTCATTAGCCTCACAGATAATGAAAGCAAAAGGTATCATTATCCTATGAACAACTGCTGCATTTGAGCAATCACAGTTCAAAATATTCAGATAAGAGACACAAACATTATGGGAAATTAACCTGATAAATTCTTTAGCTCAGTCCTGACAATAAACATAGTGTCAGGCTAGAAAAAAAAAATGATAAGCTTAGGTTAGACACGGAAGTAAAATCTGCTCGTTTGCTTTTTGTGGGAAACGTACTGCTAAGATAAAACAGGAGAGACTTTGGGTTTGTTTAACCCGCTTAAAAAAAGGAGGAAAGGCACAAAAACAGGTTAGCGATCAAAAGCGCGGCCGCGTTTCCCAAGGGCCCTGAGGGGGTGAAGGCCGGCAGGCTCCCCGCGGCCGCCGCGCCGTGCACCTTGCGGGCCGGGCCGCGGGGGTCCCGCCGGGCCGGGCCGGGCCGGGCCGGGCGCGGCGCCCCGCGGAGCGGCAGCGCGGCCAGGCGGCGGCGGGGTGCGGTGCGGGCGCGCCGCCGGCAGGGGGCGCCGTTGCTCGCGGCTTGGCGGCGCGGCCGGGGGCGGCGGCACCTGCCGCAGGAGCCGCCGCGGCCGGGGGTCGCCGCCGCGGCCGGGCCCCCCCGCATCGTCCTTCGTGGTTGGGGGGGGGCACCACCCCCCGCCCGCCCCCAACCGCGGCCCTCGGGGCCCGGCAATGCTCCGCACCGCGGCGCTCCGGGGCAGGAGGCCGCGCCGGCCCCGGCGGCGGCGGGCACCGCTCCGCCCCGGCGGGGGCGCGGCGACAACCCCCTCCCCGAAAGCGGCCAGCCCCCGACCCGAAATACTCACCATATTGACTTCTGATACCATGTCTATACTGGCAATGTCTATGTTCATGCCGACAGCCACTGGGGGACCTGCAAACCAACAAGACGGTCCGCAATGTGATCTCCAAGAACTTAACTCGTTCTTACCACAGTTAGCAGGACTAATGAAGCAGAGAAATGAAGCGATGATTAAAAAAATAATAATAATACTAATAGGACAAAAAGAAAATCAGAAGGAAAATAAAAAGTGCCCCCCCCCCCCGCCGCCCTTCCCCCCGCCTCCCAAAAGAAAAGGCAACCAGGCTCTCATTTCAGGCGCTTGCACTGGATTCACCCTTCGCGCCCCTCGTCAGCTGTAGCGGTATTTTATATAACACGCACACACACGTGTTCGCGGCGGGGGGCGGCCACGCAGTGGCCACGCGTGCTCACGGCGCGAACGGGCTCCGCGGAGCCGGGCGCGCGGGCGCCCGCCCGGCCGCGGCTCGCCGCCCCCAGCCCGGCAGAGCCGCGGGGGCTCCCTACAGCGTGTCCCACCATCCCCCGGCGGAGGGAGGGGGGAGGGACACAAACGAGCACGTCCAAAATAAATAAATAAACTAGTTCCAAGCAGGAGCACAGAGGGGGTTAAATGACATTTTTTTATCAGTTAACAGCACATCTTGTACTCAAAAATAGTAACTGTGATAACAGGCACATTAGGCTGAGCAGCAAACGATGGGTAAACTTAAGAGACTTGCATCTTGACACAGCCAGTTAAACAAGGGTTTAACTACAGGTTAATAAATCATCAGCACACACACATGATGATGAGGGACCGATCACAAACATGCGAGAGATTTAAGTGTTTGCATTAAGAGCACACCGTGCTAAGAAAATTGAGTAACAATTGGCTTAACTTTGGATCAGCTTGAGAAAATGGCAACACACACGCACCTCAAAGCAACAGCACCCATAACACGTTTAAAAAGCACACGCCAAAGGTACACAGCCTGGATATGTAATATCTCTTATTCAAAAGCAGTCAAATTACCTCCGAAATCTGGCCTCAAGCGAATGTCATAGCCCTTCAGCAGTCTATCCACGGTCTCTTTTACCAGTGACATATTGCTAGGGTCATTGACACTAAAGAAAAAAGAACACAGATTTCTTATTTCTTAGACCCAAGCTGTACATTCCTATTAGCAGTAACATGCAGTGCAATTCAAAGTAAAGCAAAAGAGATACCTTCATCACTTACCTCTGTGCACACACCACCGCTATTATTAAAGGGAATGACCAAATCCCAAAGTAACCCTTTTTGCGGACTCTCAACATCCCTTTGGCTTTTGATATGATTTAGGGTTTCAGTGAAGAGAAGAAGAGATCCAACTTATTCTGGCCAGTGCAGTAATTCTAATGTGAAGCGCATGCGCACAGCGTACCACAACATCAAAAGGAGCAGTGGTTGCTGCTGGAGATGGAGCAAATTTCCTTGCCAAAAAAAAAAAAAAAAAAAAAAATTAAAGGGGAAGAAGGAAATGCATTATTAAAAAAAAATAGTAGTCTACCGGAGGATCGAGTATATTCTCGTTGTCCTTTTTGTTAGTATTAAATATAAACCACATCAACCAGGGAAGTTTGAGGAGTTGTAGGGCAAAGCAGCTTCGCAACCTTGTTAAAAGGAGGGGGGGGGTGGTCGGAATAAACACGGGGCGGGTGGAGGGGGGGCAGGTTAAAAATGGGAATGCAAGGCGTACGTATAGTCGCGGGGGGGGGGGGGGGAGGGGGCAGTTTAAGTTTTTGGTCCCTGGAAAGAACCGTCTAAGCTGAGGCGAGGTGCAGAGGAAGGGAGCCGGAGCGCGCACCGGGGGCGGGGGGAGGGTGGGGAGGGGAGGTGGGTGCCGCCAGCACTTCTCAAGGGGGGGAGGGGGAGAAAAAAAGGGAAAAAAAGTGAAGTGATGACGAACAGTTTTTTGTAAGAAGGGATAAGGCTGTTTTCTGCCTTACTCTGGCGGTAGGAGCAGCTACGGGGAAGGGGGAGGGGGGGGCCCGGCTCGTCCAAGCGCAGAGACCCGGCGGGCACCAGCCGCGCCTTAACCCCGGGCTGCGGGCGCCTCAGGTGGATCCAAGCTTGGCCACAGGGAGGGGGAAGGGGAAGAAAACCAGGAGCCCGAGAGGGAGGCAGGAAACCAGGAGCCCGAGAGGGAGGCAGGCTCGCCGTGCGCAGCCGGCGCGCCTCCGCGCCGAGCGCCCCTTACCTCCGCGGGGAAAGGCCGAGCTGCTCCCGCGCAGCCGGATCAGCGCCTCGGGAGGAAGCAGTGACGAGCAGCGAGCTGGTCTGGGGATGCTTTGAGGGACATTTAAATCCTGGGGGGGGGGAAGAGAGAGAGAGAGAGAGAAAGGAGAGAAGAAAAGAAAAAAAAAAAAAAACGGACTTAAATTATTCCTCGCAAATCTGCCTTGCGCTCGTAGCTGCTTTTACACCTCCTCATCCACATCCCCACTCGGCCCCGCGGATCTGTGCTGCTTCAGGGAGCGGATCTGGGCGTGCACACGTCGCTCTGCCCAGGGAAGGGAATTAGAAACACTTGGATTCCTCAATTAGCAAAAGAAATATTTAACTCGCTGCAGGGGGGCGGGGGGAGGGACGAGAGGGAGCGCGCTGCCGGCAGCGAGCTCCGCAGAGCCCCTCTGCCCCGGCACGGTTTCGCCCCGCAGGCGCGGCGCTGGAGCGGAGGGCTGGCCCGCGCCGCACCGGCACCCCGGGGCGCTTATTTCGCGGAGAGCGGAGCTATCCGGCCCTCGGGATTTTTTTTTTTTTTTTTTTTTTTTGGGGGGTGGGGGGGAGTAGACACCCCCGGGTGTGCCGTGCCGTGCCGCGCCGCGCCTTGCGCACCCGCAGACGCGCTCCGGCCGGCGGGGCAGCAGCGCCGGTGCGGCTGCCCGGGCCCGGGGGCGGCAGCAGTGCCCCGAGGGCCGAGGGAGGCCCGGCGGCGGCGGGGGCCGGGGCGTGCGCTGGGGGGAAGCCTCGGGGCCGCCGCACCTGCGAGAAGGCAGGGCTGCAAAAAGCAGCAGTAGAGTAAGTAGCAAAGCAGCAGAAAAGCAGGCAGCCATTTCGTGGGGACCCGCAAGTGGGCTAAAAACACCGCGCAGCCCCTTTCTCCCCCCGTCCCCCCACCCCGAGCTGGCGCGCTACCGAGCGGGGAAGCCCCGCGGAGACCCCGGCTGGAGCCGCCCGCACCGCACCGCAGCGCGGCCAGCGGCGCCCGCAGCACGGCCGGGGCCCGCACGCAGCGTGTCCCCCCCCTCGCCGTCACTTTCCTACTACACCACTTTGCATCCCGGAGAGCAAGTGAGTGTTCTTCTGGGTTTTGTTTCCAGGGGAAAAAAAAAAAAAAAAAAGGACTTTCTTTCCCCCCTCCCCCCCCCCCCTTTTTTTTTCCATTGGGCGAGGGGAGGAAATCACTAAGATACATTTTCACATTTTTTTTCCTATTTATAACAACTGGAACTTACACTTTTCAAAAAGTAACAAATGAGAATATTTTGTCATAAAGATTTCTTCTATACTCTTTTACTTAAGTATGTACTCCTCCCCAAAAATACAATTAAGAATTTTTTTTAAACTGCAAGCCCCCCTTTAAGCTTTCTATTCCATGAGTGATGTTACAGAGCCACTCTCCCTGTTCACCAGTGGAGGTTTCTGTTCTCACACAGCTACTCTGCTTCCCTGCCAAACCTCCTGAAATACAGCCCTGAAAGGAAGATGGTGGATACTCTGTGCAATGAATCATTTCACCTTAGATGTATAATATGCACTTTTTTTTCCCCTGCAATCATATGATAGAGCAGAAGATCTCAAGGTAAAACACTTGATCAAGTGCTACGAAACTCACCTGCAAGTGCTAATTCAGGACCACATCAGATGCTCCAGCTCTCTGAGCTTTTTCTGAATCTCTGCTATTACTATTACACCACTGCAACGTTTCATTCACCATGTCCAAATATGAACCTGATATAAACAAGAACCTAAGACTGAAAGTCAGTGCTGAATGGGTAAGAAGTTGTAATTCAGGTAGCAACATAATGTCAGGGCTAGAAAAATACCATGTTTCCATAGGTGACATGAGACTAGTACACCCAAACAATTCAAACTATGTCAATGTAGCAATAACATTTGTTCACAGTTCTGGTGTACATCCTGATAATCAGGCAATACTTATTCTGGGGCCCAAGATTGCTCTCAACCACAGCTAGCAAAGCCTGCTTGTTCTAGCTATTCCAGTAAAAGAGAATGGAACACAACATTTAAACAAATCCAATACATAGAGATGCAATGGCACATATATGGAAACTTACTATAAATGCTCAATTTTTTGAGTTAAAGGGGCTCTAGCAAACAATGCTTGGGATGATCTGCATAACTCATCATTTTTGCTAGCTGTAAATGCACCACCATCTAAATGGATCTACACCAGTAACACATATTCACCACCATCCCAGGCTTTTCTGTGTGCCCAGACGTGTCTATGTGATAGCAGTGTCATCACTATATATTGACAAAGTACAAAACCATACTATACTTTTTGCATATGTTTTCACACTTTTTGACACTTTTGTGCACTTTTGACAGTATCACTGGTTCTCTGACCACAGGTTCTGGTCTATTTCTGTCACTCAACATTTCTCAGCACCTTCAAAAGCTCCCATTTATTTTAAGCAGCTTGTCAAAGAAATCTTTCCCTCTTTTTCTCACTTGTGCCTGTGTGTTTGTTTGAGGAGGAGAGGAAATAACTGGTGTCAATGCCAGTATTGGCAAGACGCAGAACTGTTCATGTAACATGTTTAAGGATTGCTATCTAAGATTTTGGATGTCTTACAAAGGGGAAACAACCTGGTTGCCAGTTGAATACTTACTTCTAGCTCTGAAAAGATCTCAGTTAGATTGCCAGTACTATAATCTTACCAAAAGACCAGCATAGATGGTCATATTTTAAATACAGAGTAAAATTCAATTTGATTTTTTGCTTTCAAGTGTGAAAAATACAAATAAATAAATAAATAAAAATTGAAATACTCTAAAGTAATGGCCCTCAATCTTTGCTAGCCAGTGTGTGACACTGAGAAAGAAATGGGCTACATGCAACACCATACTTTGCTTGGCTTGTCAACCCCTGACTGTAGCAGTGCTAATTCCTGTCACCAAGAGCAATATCCTAGGCCATGTATTGAGAAATGCTCTAAAGTGTTTTTAAAATAGTCTGCTGTAAACGTATAGAACATGCAAAACCTGCTTTAAGATGGAATAGGAATTTCAAGCCAGGTTCTCAAGTTGTCAAATCACTCAATTCAATAAAGACAGAAGAGATGCTGATTTATGCCATCCAAAGAAAAGCATTTATGTATCACAAGTAACACGAATAACAGGGGTAAGACCTGGTTTTCAAAGTCCTTTCACTTCACCTCAGCAGGCTGGCATGCATACAGTCCCAGCAAAGTGATGTTTCCTGAGTTTTTGAACATTTTGATAAGATGCAGTAATATCAGAAACACTCCCTTCAGACTTGTTTCCATCTATCAGACAAAATTTTATTCAGTAATTTGCAGAAGAACATTTGTAATAGAAAATACCTATGAAAATAATTTATTTTCAGATTCTGTAAAACTCTGAATTCATGTAAAATAAAACACACTCAAGCCTAGTAGAAATTACCTGAGCAAAGTTTCAATATATTCTATCTTGTTTTCACTTGTCATTTTATGTTTTCAGATCTGTGCTGTGAGACTCCACACACGAAACATATCCTATCAGCAATCAGCCTGTCAGCATGCAGATCACCATTAAAGCACGCGCACAGGAAGAGCGATCCATGCACATGTACCTTGATTCTGCTTCTCATGGGCAATGGGACTGCACTGTGTATGCTCACTGGCCATCTTCCTGGACCTCCAGATTCTTATTAGCTTAGGCTGTCTGTATAGAAATCGCCAAAGCTGTCAAGCTATCACCACAAGCAATAGTGTATGATCTGTCAGTTGTACTGCTCTTGGCCCTTAAAAAAAAGATGATCAGTACAGTACAGAAACCAAGTCTGGTAAGTTGCTTAGGAAACAAGTATAACTGATACAGTGTGAATTCCACTTAATTACAAGGGGAAAGCAAGTGGGAGGGGCAAGTAATAGCCTCCACTTGGCTTACAGCTTTATGCAGGGCTTTATTTGCTGAAGCTCAGATTTGTTCATTATGTGACTTCCTGCACAGCATCCCCACAGGGTTACAGGCACTATAGATAAGAACTTAACCCAGATCAACCTAGGCTGTACTTTATAAATCAAAGACAAGCCATATCTTTTAACAAACATACCTTTTGGTAGCCTGGGATCAGTAGATTTCAGATGTACACCGAAGAAAGCCTTTTAATGTGAAATGAAATCACAGATTAAAAAAAAAAAACGGAAGTAAAAGGTTGTAGGAGACATCCCCAAGTGCTTTGATTGCAGACAATTCTTAGCAACTCATCAGGGACTGGAGTGAAATACAGCATGTCTGGCACCTAGAATTATGACAGAAAGAAATCTAAAGTCCTCTTATCAAATCATGTAAGTACCTTAAAAAGCTCCGTTTCCTTCAAAGTAGTGTAATAAATTAGTTTAACAGTTACACAGACAGCAATTATTGAATTTCTCAATTCTAGCTACCCTAGTACTTAAGATAGCTAGGATATATCTACAGTACACACACATCCTTTGACAAGAAGACAAGGCAGGTGAGGTCACCAGGAGTGACAGCATAGGGTAAGGATATGAAAACATTTGAAAGACAACACAAACTGTGTGATGAGATTATGTCACTGTGTGTGTCTAAATCTCCTCCATGCTCTTTGTCCAAGATTCAGCCCTGAAAGCAGCTTGCAGAAACCTGTTATTAAATTAATGGAGTGGCATCTGTCTGCATCAATGGATTGTAGGATTTGGCCTTCATTTGTAAGCTCTCTAGGACAGAGAATTGACTTCCTAAATGTTTTATATTGGTTAATACATTTCAGAGTATTGGTATAAACAATACCTGAAGTTTCTGAAACTGTTAGGTTGGAAGCTTTTGATAACCTCCTCCCCCCCCCCCCCCCCCCAAAAAAAAAAATCTTTTTGAAGTCAGTTGACTTCTAACATCTACCTTAGGTCAGGTGTAAGTGTAGAGAGGTTTTAAGGTCGAAGCATGAATCTACATAGGGATATTTAGCTAGGATGCTCTCAAGAGTCTTCTTAGTTGAGAGACCCTCAGTAGTTCAGAAAGCTCCTCATTGTGACCAAGATAAGTGGGATGACATTGGAGGGGGGAAAAAAAAAAGGCAATTGAGACAGAAAAATGAAATTACTAAATATATAGGCATACAAAGAAGCAGTGTCAAGGAAGAGATGAAAGAATAGAATGAAGGCAAGTGTTACAGGTCATAGCACAATGAAATACAAAAAAAGCCATTTATTTAACAGGGACTTCAGAAAAATTATTGTTCATTTAAACTAACAAGTAAAACGTTGAACAGTCCTATCTCAGAAGTCGCACACAGTTTCCTCATCAATACTTTATTCTCTAGACAAAGAGAAATTAGTGAAAGGTGATCATAGGACACCTGAGCTCTGTGATACATAATGTGTAACATGTTTTGATCCACATTAGATATATTGAGACTTAAAATTTTTTTTATTACTCCTGTAACTGAGGAAGCTTCACAGGATACTTTTAATCTGACTTGCCATTTGTAGTTTTAAAAGATATTTCACGAGTAAAGATCTCTTAATAAAGCTAAGCAAAACAACTGTGATCAGCATACAACAGCTGAAGCACAACCAACAGATCTATTTTAAGACTGAAATATGCTTTATATACTTAATTAGAAAGACATCACTATCATTCCGTGCTGAGTAGAGCTCCATTACTCTTCTAAAGCAAGGATATCATTACTTAAAAGTTATACTGCAGTAATGGCCTGAAGGCCAGTCAAGATGGCAAGGTATTTGCTAACAAATGCAAATACACTATTTCTATTTATCAGAGGGAGCAGATTATAAAGAAACTTGACTGTATGGGCATGTATGCATCAAAGTACTCCTTAAGTAGTGTAATATAGGTAGGGCTAAATGGCTGAGTGAACTACAAAAGCAGAAGCTGAAAAACAGAAAATAAAATTAATTTAGCATGGAACACACCAGTGTTGCAAACCAGGCCTAGAGACACTTACAAAAACAAATAACACTGGAAAAACTAATAAGAATATCAGGACAAAAAAAAAATCTGAGAAATGACTCCTCTCAAGAAGCTATATACAGAATGAAACTTAGTAATATTGACAGTATTTATCACTTTTCATCCAAGAATCTCTTTCTAATACCTCATTGTTTCTGTGGTTAGTTATCTTTGACGCTCTCCCCCTACCCCAGTTTGTGCTTATACTTGGTAATTTACCAACAACTATAATCTGAAAAGAAGTCTCATTCATGCAGGTAAGTAAGTTTCTATCATAGTATTATACTAATTTCACAGATGAGGTAGATGAAGTACACTCTGGCTAAGCACCCAAGCCAAGTCCTAGAGAAATTAATGGTAAAATCCACATTCAGCTCAGGAGCAGCAACATCAAGGGCCATCTGACAGAGCAATCAGTGGGGAAAAAAAAAAAAAAAAAGGAGAGAGCCCAAGAGTTGTGATTATCCAGTAACTTCTTGCAGATACGGTATGAGCCACATTTCTAGGGAAACACTTCTAATTAAGTGCTGGATAGAAACAAAATCAACCTCAGCTTCTCACATTTTTTTGAAGGTAAATCACACAAAACAGGATGCATCAAATCTCCCAGGGATCCCAATCTGGTACAAGCAAGTGTGGTGCTCAAGCAATGGCATGGGAAGAACAGGCAGGGCCTGAAGCCACTGTTGAATTACCATTCTGTATCTGATTTTGCTCACCTCCTCCCTATTATCTAGAAGTTACCAAATCTATCCTACACAGCCCATGTTGGACCTAAACATTTCTTTTATATGCCAAATTATGGCCACTTTAACACCTGAAGCATCGACTAGTGTTCCAAGCCATTAACAGTTCAGTGAAATCTTAGAGCAGTAAAATTGTCTTCTGAGATGCTTTAAAGGATTGTGAAGTAACCAGAGTCAGTCACTGTCACCAGAAATAAGCAGAGCAATAGCTGTAGTAATACTAATCACAGTATTAACTTCATTAATTTATTCTCACAGACAAAAGAAGCAGCTGAGTAACACCCATATTTGCTATTACACAGCAGGCTCAGAGTACTGCTTTGTATTACAAAAACAAAAAGAAGCAAAGTTCAGCATTAAGATAATCTCTGGTTATCACAATAATTATACATATACATTTATTCATTTAGCTTAACTTTTGTTATAACCAGCTCTTCAGCTCACTATGAAAAATTAAGATGCTTTATGTAACTTCCACAAAAATGTTTGCTATTTCCAACTCCATACACATAAAACTGGTATGTCCATTGTGTCCTGGAGTCCACATCTAGGAAGTGCTGTACCTACCTTCCAAATATTTTATTCATTTTTCCAGTTACACTGTATAAACATTGATAATTTGCACTGCCACAAGGCATCAAAGGTCTTTTGAAGATATCAAGAAACAAAGGGTTCAACACTGCCTTTTGCAGTCTTGTCTAGTTAATGTCCTGCTTAAAATTCATTGAGTTTGATCTGCTGCTTCTTCCTAGCATGAGTCCCTACTATGACTTTCTGCTCTAAAATAAAGTTGCAATTAGCACAGTAACAACGTTGTTGAGGCAACAGGTAAGAGTTCTTCTATTTTCAGGGCAAGTCTCATGGATGTTGCAGTCATATACACCTGCAATTTTTTCCTTAGCAGTTTTCAGAGGATGCTATACGAGTCCATACCCAGAGGTGAATATACCATACACCCAGGAGATCTGTCCATTGCTGCCACATAAAATTCCACCTGAATGACTTTCTTATTAACGTTATTATATTATAAAAGTTTATTATGTCATCTATATAATAGAATTTCATTTTAGTTCATACTGCCTTTGCAACAGAAGTGTTATGATTCTTTCACCGTTCCTTCACCTCAGTATTTGATTCTGTTTTAAGCAAAAAAGAAAACACCTTCCCTTTTCTTCTCCTATTTCATCATCTTTAAATATTCTCATAAATTTATCTGCAGCAATTGAACACACCTCTTACAAGGAATATAGGTATTCCAGTGTCACTGTGTTTTCAACATCCTCATTAGTAACCCTCCCTTTCTTTTAAGGAAAGCATTTAAAATTCTCATTCCTACAGCACGTACCAGAAAAGACATAACGCTGAAGAGTGTAATAAATACTTCTGAAATAAGACCTACAAACATAAGAAGCCTTAAAGTAAGTTTTACAGAGCTTGGGAGAAGGTTTGCGCTTCTAATATGGGACAAAATAAATATGTTCAGTCAATTCTCAAAAACACAAACATTTGAGATTATATACATACACACACACAAGGAAAGTTAGGGCCTGTGTATACATTAGGGAATATGTAGCTTGTCTGCACTACATGCACAGCTGGACATGCACATAACCTGAATCCTGACAAGTAAAATGCAAATTACAAGTCAAAGGCTGTTCATTAATGTGACCTGTTGCTCTTCTATGCATTGCTCTGCTGACGACTATATACATGAAACATTGCATTAAAATATTTTGAAAATCATACCAATTTATATCATCTTTTCACATTGCACTAAATATGTGGTTCGGTGTCAATGTGATAGGAGGGACCCCACTCCTGCTTTCTTTGCTCCAACAGATGGACAGTGGACTGGTACATGAAACTTCAGGTTCTGTGTACCTGAGGGATAACTCTTACTCTAAAGTGGTCTTTCCTAGGCCAGGTTAGAGAAATTTATAATTAAATTATGTTATATACAGTTCATATAGCAGGTACATCTAAGTATGTACACTGTACATGTTCCAGGTGACAAGAACGGCATTACAGCTGAAAGCGTGTGTTGGTCCTCAAAGAGATCAAGAAAGTGTGTAACAAAATCTGCTAGGATGATGTCATACCATAAACAAGCTGTATGTCACATCACACCATAAATTGGAAAGACAACTTTTAAAGTTGTCTTTGCACCTTGGATCTGCTGCTTCTGAAGCATATAAGAGAAGAGGCTATTCTTGACTTTGCCCTGAGTAACTTTCTGAAACAATTCCTGTATATAATGTGGCTGAACGACTAAAGAGTAAACATAATATATTTGACATGTTTAAGATCAAACAGAGGTAATATCGTGACACTAAAATTCAAGAGCCAGGTTCTCTTCGAATGAAGAGGGTACAGCAGCTCAGAAGACAATGAAGGAAAAAGAATAGGAGGCTAAAATCCATAGGGAACAGGCTGTAGGCTGCCTCGTTAGAGGGTGAGGGAAATATCTAAAAGTAAAATACACAATTTTTAGGCCTTCAAGCCATTTTTTTCTGAATGAAAGTCAGTCACAGTTACGATAGTATGCAAGAGTCTACACTGTGGCTGCCTACGAGGTTACAATTCAAACGTGATTGCCAAAAATAAGAAGAAGAAAACAAGCTAAACCCAAACTTCGGAAGCTTGGTAGGATGCATGTGGGATGTCAATATCCCTAGAGATCTTGCACTGAGACGATGCTTTTGGCATAGTTCTTTAGGCCTCGTGAAGAGGGCAGATATATTTACAGAATGAATACAGAAAGCAGCTTTTGAAGCAAAGATAGTAGTATCAGAAAGATGTAACAGCACTGGATGAAATATGAGGAGGAATCAGGTTCTTTTAAGAATTGGAGGGCTCCATCTAAGAGTTTTGACAGAATGCAGTGATAAGCATCATCAGCGTTATAAACTTTATGATGTGTACTTGTCAGATTAGGTTTTGACTGAACTGTATTTGTCTAACTTCTCAGAACTCTTTGTAATACCAGATAATTAAGGATAAAATGGAAAACTGGTAGATAACTATTTTTTACAACTTCAAAGAATAAGAATATTCTTTCGGGTTAAGGCTGAACTGAGACCTATAAAAGAGGATACAGATTCTAGTTAAGGACTCATAGGTATACTAATATTATCTTTCTTAACTTAGTAGTCTTAGCATAAGATTTTACTATAAACATAAAATAATATATATTTTAAATTTAAATCACATCTAACAGTCAGATGAAGCATCTATGACAAAGGCTATGACTTCCTCAAGAATAAATAGCGAGTCAGAAGCAGAAAAAAAACCACCTACCATCCTCTTCCCTGCTATGACTTCTGGATAGTACTTCACACAGGATCATAGGATAAGAATACCAAATTGGCTGCATTATGTGGCTCTACACCTTCCTTTTAAATTCTATTATTGATTGTTAAGATGGATAGATGACTATCCCAAGTTAGGAACAGAATAAATACTAATTTCTAATTAATTCTATTCGAGGAATAGAATAAATAATAAAAGGGGGGGGGATTCACGTCCAAATACAGTATGCAGAGTACTCATGCTATTAGCATTGGAGTCTGTCTGTGGTACATTCTGCCTCATGATATGTAATTCACAACAGATTTTAGTCAAATAATAGAAAAACTAAGGCTTTTACAGTGGGCTACAAAAGCATCCATGTTGCTTCTAGCCCACTAAAGCCCTGTTCCGATCCTTTAAGAAAAAGTGAAGTAGTGCATAAACTCTAATTGTACCTTTCATAAAAACAGGTCTCTGTTACAGCATCTCTGGAAGGGCTTCCTGTGGAACTATATTTAGCCTGGGCATCGTGAGCTCAGCGAGCAGCGCTAGCGATAGCAGTATGGAGCTCAGCATGCACTAATTTTTCAGGCTTCTCACACAGCAACACCAGCCACTCGGAGGGAGCAACGCAGTGCTGTGGCTAACTGCGGGCACTTGAAATACTTGCTAGCTTAAAAGTTAGCTTAGTCCTGCTGTGACTGCAGCGTATATAACCCTGTAAAAAGATGCATTTCTCTCTTGATTGCAGATGTCAATGTGCTTGATAAGTTGTTTTCTTTTTAATTCTTTGGTAATATAAACAAGACAAAGCTGTTGCAGATTAATATACACTATATATAACATATTACACTTCTTGCTTTTCCTTAGCTTTTCCTCAATTGAAAGTTGTGCATGATGTACAAAACAACTGAATCATGAATAAAAAAGGCATGCTATTTAATTCTCTTAGTGGAGACCAGCAATTATTGTATACTGACTGTTCAAGGGTGTTATTTTTGTAAACAAGAAAGAAACTAAATGAGCATAGAATTCATCATTAGGAAATGGTCTCTTATTCAATTAATACACATTCAAGAGAGCCCCATATGCATGTGCTCTAGTTGCTGAAGTGCTGCAGGAAAATAGGAAGAGATCTCCCAGGGAGCAGCACACCCTGCTTTCTCTACCATATGCCTTCTAAATATGTTCCCTCTGTGCCACAATGTTAACTTCTAGCTCCCCTAATGCTCACAAGGCAACTCGCTGATTCTTGGCAGATCAATTCCAACAAACTAAAAGCTTACCATTCTTAAAGAACTGGCTTTGCTCATTAAAAAAGCACAGCCCTTACAGAAGTGACCAGTGAATTCTGGCAGCTGATAAATACATTATCGACATTGTGGTGCTCTCATTACTTTCTGTTGTAATTTCATCAAATGTCCCATTCTTTTCTAAGTAGTGGACTCAAAGTGCTGAAAAAGCTTTAAAACCTTAAGAACTCCTCCATGATGCATGAAACATATTAGTGATATTTATTTGGATGAGGTACTATATAAGTTTAAAGACTGCATGCTATAGGTTCTGTGAAATCATAAACTGTTTTAAGGTTAGTCTAAACGTGAATAAAAACAGTTAGATTAGTGAACTTTCAGGAAGAAAGCCACAATATGTTAGCTTATATATATATATATATATATATATATATGTATGTATGTATAAAGGCTAGAGGAAGCCAAAATAGTTCAAATAGTTAACCTGCAGATAACTTACAGAGACTTTAAATAATACACTAAAATTGATGTTTACACTATAAATCTTCTACATTGTTCACTACTGTGCAACAAATTGGGTAGGAAGCTTTCTTCCTAAAAAGAGGCTCTTGAAGGCCCTCCAAATATCCATAAAATAAGGAACTACTAGTTAAGAGCAGACAGGGAGAGAAAGCATAAGGGAAAGAGAAAAGTGATGAAGATATGTAATTGTGTCCTTACACTTATATTAAATTCAAAGAGCAGTAACACATTCTTGAGGGATGTTGGTATGTTATAGAAAAGAATAAAGATGCACTGAGATGAAGCAGGGCTGGATAAAGGTAAAAGTAATGATAAATTAGCATCTACAGGTGATGTATGAGATTAGAAATTCAAGAGTTGAAACATTAGCAATTAGTATTAGAAACTCCTTGATAACTGGAGAGCTATCAGTTGATTGGAAGATGGTGATTAATTTTTCAGTACTTAGAACAGCTTTCTTGAGTTATTTTAAAATTGATACACATCTGCATGTTCTGCATATCTTTACTTCGGGCTTTAGAAACACACATTTCAGTTTGCAAGTTGTCTATTTGCTTCCTAAACTTGGAAGCAGTAGGATTGCTTTTTCAGTGTAGCGTAGGGAACCTGAACTTCTAATCACATGGCCTGTGGATCTCTTAAGAACTGCTTGGATTTGAGGAAAACAAAATGTTCTAAACACATTGCTTGCGCCCAGCCATGAATCTCAGAATACTCAGAATTCCAGAAGTAACAAAAATTCTCAAACATTGTAAGAAAATCATCATCTTTAATAGCAGAGGATATTATTTTATTATGCAAAAAGATTGGTATTTAAAGACATTTTGACATGGAAAATACTTTGTTATGTCCAAACTCTTTTCACCCTAACATGATGCATCTAATTTTTTCTTACTCTAAAATTTGTGTCAATTTAATCTGTGCAAATCTCTTTCTGACTATTCACATTTAAAATCATTTTGAAATCATTTTGAAAATGTGACCACTAATGACAGGGATGTTTAATAGGTCTAGTAGTTTCATATTAGTATGTGGAAAAGTGAAAAAATTTCAACCTGCATACATATTTTTATCTGTCTTCTTTCTATGCAAGTCATGAGCCATATAATCTGCAAAATATGATGGCTTCATCAGTTCCATGGGAACTGAACAAAACAAGATGCAAATAAAAATGCTCTTTTTCAGGAAAGTTAGTTTGGCAAACATAGGCAGAGTTCTAAACTCTCCAAATTGTAAAAGATTATGTTATGATTACTTCAGGGGAGCCTGTCCTTGAAAGAAGTTTAAACAGTGAACATACATACCTAAGAATATATTAAGAATTGCAGATTAAATCCAGAAACCAAATGCTACTCCCTAAATTATTTAAATAATTGCAATCTACTGAACTGCAACTTAAACTGGTTTAAAAGTTACAGGGACATGCCTTCTCTTATTCTTTGGTCACTTACCCCTAAAATTAGTTACCTCAAACTGAGTTGCCCTAACATTTCCATTAATGCTTACCTGCTCATTGTAACACTATTTTACACAGAAACTATATAGCACTGAGAAAGTTTCCAAGCCTATATTCCAAGTCTATTGTTTTAATTTTGAATTTAAAAGAATATTTTTGATCAAATTCATTGAAGATATTTCTCTACGTTGGATCAATACAGATGTACACAAAGATGTCATATTAACAGTATATACATTAAAATAAGCATCATATGTTAAGCATCTCTTCTCTGTTCATACATTTAGCTTTTGGGCTTTATCCTATCACAAGTAACATTTGACAACTACTTGTGAATATTCAATGCAGCGCATCAGACAATCTCCAGTACCTAGCTGTCAGCAAATTCTTTGCAAGAGTAAGACAAATCCAGCTTCCACTGGAAAGGAACTCTGCACTTTTGTAACACATTTTGTATGATAAAGACTACCTGACGCTCAGGAGAATAAACAGATACAAGAGTAGCAATAATCTGAAATTCCAGATAGGTCTTATGTTGGGGTCAGCTTAGAGAAGACATGAATTATTTTGCAACATAGTAGCAGAATTATGACTATTTGCACAGTAAAACAAAAATGCAAAAGAGAAAACTTAGTCAAATTCTGAAGTACTCTCTGAATTTCCTCTGTTGTTAGGTTGCCTCCAGCAAAAACTCAGGGAGTCAATTCTAAAAGGTTGAGGAAATTATACATTATCTAGACCAGATAGATTGCTAGGCTTTCGGCAGAAAATTCTTGATAAACTCATAAAGGAGTTAAGAAGCTCAACTTTGAACTGTTATCACTGTTATCACCTGCACTAGCACATCTGCTGCCTCCTTCCTGAAGGGATAGGAAGGGAACAAGGTGTGATCAGTATCTGCAAATGGGCTCCTTCAACAAGCTCCACAAATAAGCAGATTGAAGGAAGTTTCTGAATTCCCTTGCTGTGTATCTGTTGACCCCACTTGGGTCAGGGGAGAGATCCTCACATCACTCCTCAGCTCTGTCCTGGGCTCTCCGGGTACCCAATCAGTCTCAGGATCGTTAAGACAAGTTAGAGAAAGTTGGGGGTTCCCCCACCTCCTTTGGCTGTCTCTTAACTGGGGCATTATATAAGCTAGTACAGACCTTCTCAGCAAGGATTACACAGAGGAAAGGTCTAAAATAACAGAGGGAGCTACTCAGGGGTAGAACCAAACAGCTCCTTGCCTTCAGTTTCATGCCCAAGGTAAAAGACTAGCCCATCTCAGAACTCCAAACCGCTCATTTCCAAGGGGAACACAGTTTACTCTCCTGGGAATCCTGATACAAGGATTATTATAATTAATGTGAGTTTTAAAAAAAAGATCTTTCAATATTCTTCATTATTTGGAGACTATGTTTAAAACATGTTTGAGCAGCAAGATAAACATATTGTGTATTCAGATTTCTGTATGAGTTAAGATTGGAGTAGCAAATAATGCTGCGTCCACAGAGTTTTTAGCCAGACAGTTACCAAAGCATCAATTAAAACTCTTGCATGCAACTGAAGGCTTAAGAAATAAGTATCTTTTGTAGCCTCTCTACTTCCTATAGCACAATGCCTGCTCATTATTAATAAATTGTATTATAATACGGCTTTTCAGCTGACAACAGTTTATGACTTTTCTTAAGCACAAGTACTTTTACAAATTTACAGCCACTATAGATAGCAGACTACTCTAAGTATAACTCTGGAAAAAAGAGGGCAAAATGTAAATATCCTTTGCCCATTTTATTAGCAAGTTTCTTAATCTATTTTAGTAGATTTTAAAAATATATTTCTGAAGTTTGAGACAAATATTCCTCTGAACATCAATCCAGTGAGTGAGTGTTGAGGGAAATCATTATCTGCTTGCAAAACAACCCAGTCTGACCAACACTGTTTGCTTGGCAGCATGAATAATAGTTAGACAAAACAGTACCAAACAGAGGGCCACTTCTAGAAATTCTGGAGGGACAGAGGTTTTTACGTTGCAAATATTATATTTGGTCTATAACAGCATACATAGCACAGAAACTGAAAACAGGCTTCAGAGCAGCTTCCTTATCTGAAAGGTAAGTTCTGCAGCAGCCTGCTTTTGTTTTTTCTTTCAGTATCTGAACTACATATTTTAGTTAATATAACACAGTAAATGAACTTACCTAATTTCAGGTAAACAGGAGATAAAACTATGCCTCAGAGTCCCCATAGACAATAAATATTGTCTCCAATTTGATTCACCTATTTCTCCTTGAAAAGTACTGCTAGATGAAGCTACTTCCAATAGTCACCACGTATTTGCTCGTAATCAGTCTTGCATTCAGATCTGATCTACAAGCAGCAACTCTGTCCCCTTTCTAACTTAACACCAACCAGGAAAAGGCTTAGTTTATTTGTACTAGGCCTGTAAGCGAGCTTTGCACAAGCAAAATTTTGATACACTATTTCCTTTTCTTACCACCATCAGCTGCTACAGCTGCTCTGCATCCACCAGCTTGTCACAGTGACATTTCCTAGGAGTAGCTGTGTCGGATGCAGGGATGATCGGGCTGAGAATCCTACAGCTGAGTTAATTAGGGGATGCCAGACTGGAGTCAGGCACAACCTGCCTGTTAGCACTATTCCTAAGTCAGCTCAGTTTTGCAAACAGGTGAGATATTATAGGAGACATAATTTCCCAGTGTACTTGCACATTCAAAACCCCATCCATTGAGCATTGTTGTATTCTCATCGGATACAACACAGCCATAGGGACTTGCAGCTACAAGCAGCACTTAATATCCTATATCCTATAGAATCATTTGGTAAACAAACAAGCTCTTCAAGAGCTGCCCAGCACTGCAGCTTTCTATCCAAGGCATGTGTCTGTAATGATTAACCTTCACAAGCAGGCCCCTGAGATATGAGTTAGGCATTGAAACAACAGAAAAATGTTTTTAACTATATTCAAGCACAGAACTGCTTTTAAGAACTTGCTGGTGTCTAAACCCCATTGATCTCAATAAAGGTGGGAGCCTAAGCTACAAATTAGCCCCGGGTGGGTTGCCACAGAACATCTTTGGTAGACCAGACAGGGCTGGGCATGCTTAGTTGAACTATTTGCCACAGAAGTGTAAGGAGTGGCATCTCAATTCTCTCTACATCAGCCACAAACAGTCCTGGAGAACAACAGGCGCAACATCTTATGAACGACAACTGAAGCAAGAGAGCAAAAACACGCAGAGAAGGCAAGCCTGGAGACTGCCCAAGGGATAGGGAGCAGGATGAACAGGACAGCTAAATACAAATCAGTAGGGCCAGAAGCAGTTCCTGCCATAACGCAGTGTGCCAAGATTTCCTGTCAATCTAGTGAGACCTGAGGGTGCTGCTCAGTGTCAGAATCCTACTTTAAACATTTAAATGTCCAGCTGAGAGAGCACTAACAGCACTAACCAACACGCCAGTTTCTTAAGATACCATTAGTGAATTTTTCATAAGCATCAGAATTTGGATAATTCATTGGATTCAAAATTTAAAGAAAAAAAGGTAATAAAGGTAATACTCCAAGCCAAGCAAACTTAAGCAATTATTCAGTATGTTAAATAGAACATTTAGGAAGACTATTTCCACACTGATTTTGGAAAAAAGACTAAGAAAACGAAAACACAAGCAATATTTTAAGAGCTCTTACAAGCTACATCAGTGAAATGGGCAAAGCGTATAAAAACAATGGAAGGAAACCATTTGTTGGATGGTTGGTATGAAGCTAATGATATTCATTTGTAGAAATGTAGAAATGAGAAAAAGAATTACCAAATGGAACAGTCTGCACCGTACACATAAGGAGGCTGATTTGCTGAATGAAGGACTAAAAAAAAAAATCAGTAAAGTATTATATTACATAGCCCTCTGAGATACTAAGATACCAAACATATACAAAGAACAAGAGAAAGAATGCCTCATTTGCTTATATGTTCATGGTAAAGACTGGATAACATGAAAGAAGAATTGAAAAATTTCACTGTTATACATACATACATACATATTATATATATATATATATATATATATATATAAAAAATTGATATTACTGATGCTAGTGGTTACTAGAATTAAAATCACCAATTATAATCCATTTACATTAGTAAGGTGATAGGAATTTATCACTTGATTCAGAGGTATGAGAATCTCAAAAATCAGTTATAAATGCATATTTAATGTTCTAACAAGCCCAGGAAGGGCCTAATGTTCACTATTGGTTCAGCCAACAGAACAAGAAGAACTTCTCAGACACACATCTGGAATGTATGGACTCAGCAGCATGTTATGAGAACCTCATTTCAGAAGACTGGCTGAAGAACTCATGCAGTCAGAGTAATAAAACATCATTAAGCTTTTAAACACAATAACTGCTACAATTGATGCTATTCTGGACTTTGGTGGCCATTTAGAAACTAATCACCCAACCAAATTCTTTCCATCTGAACAAACATGCAATACTCCCATTTTCAATGCTTAACAATGGCCTCTTTCCTTAGAATAAAAATATATGTTGACCAGGCCAGAAAAAAAAAAAAAAAAAAAAAAAAAAAAAACTTAGAAAAAATTGAATGAAAATGAAGTATTTCTAAAGATCAGCACATTATACATTCCAAATTTATGATTCCGCTAGAAGAAAGACAACTTGAATTCAGTGATAAGGTGAAGGTGGAAATTGGATTAAGAAAAAAGAAAAGGAGATACTAAGCAATATAAAAGTTACGAAGCATGGAAAATTGATCAGAGAAAGTAAAAATAGCATCTTTATCCCAGAAAAATCTTAAGATATTTAAGTATATTCTTCTTTTTCAGCTATAATTTTAGGATTAGTGATACAGCACATCTTTATTAACTTCTACTCTTCATTTTTCATTAAGAAACACAGCAAGTGATATACATCTCAATCCTTTCCATCTCAGTTTGAATTTGGGATCCTAGACTGTTGAACAGCTAAGTAAATTCTGTCATTCCTGACTTGGAATCAGTTTTGGAGATTTTTTCATCCTTTGCAAAATCATCCTTAGCATATCATTGTATATAATCTAGTATAGATGTTATATAATTTTCACAAAATTATACTACAGCTATATGTTACCTATAACTAAGAAAAAGATAGCTGTAGTATATGTGCAATACCAGATATATCTTAAGATATATAAAGATATATCTTTAATATATCTTAAGTTAGTTACATCACATTAGGGATAAAATCAATATGTACAATGAACAGTCACGTTTTATATAGAAAAAGAGCAGGATAAGGTATTGTGGACAAAGATGGCAAAATAATTTGTTGACAATGAATTATTAGAAAGGATGCTAAAGAAAGCCTATCAGGAATAAACACTTTAAAAATCAGAAAACCTAGAAAACTTCTATCTAGGCATAGTAAAGGAAAGGTGGCAAAGAAGATCTCGTCTGCTAGTATTAACTTTCTAATAAATCATGGAAAACTGGAGAAAGTCCAGAAGATAAGAGCACCAATGCTGTGCCCATATTAAAAATGCCAAGAGGAGTGAATCAGGTAACCGCAGGCCAGCTGCCCAACTTTGATTCTTGGCAAAATAATAGAAGGTGGCTGCAGTCTGACAAATTGAGGTACAGAAAATACATAATGCCAGATTACATGATTTTAGAGAGAACTGGTCTAGAGAGAAAGCTTGATTTTATTCTTTCAAAGGATTACAAATTTGGTTGATGGAGGTAATTGCCTACATGTAATAAAGTTCATCTTTGAAGGACATAAAAAATGAGTACAAATCAATATTATATATCATTTATGCCAAAAGAAGAAGCTGATTGCTCTGTAGGGGTAGCCCTTGAATTCCTGGGGTTTCTAGCTTTGAAAGAATGAGTGAAGCATCTTCAGACCCCTGAATATATGTGAGGCCAAGAGATTAAAGAATCCATGTGAAAATCTGTGTGTCTGGCTATTTATTCTTAACATCTAACTGTACAGCAGACCAACTGGTGACCAAACTTGTAAGAAATCGCTTTCACAAAAATTTGCAAAAAAAAAAAAAAAAATTGATCAGAACATTTCTGTTCCAGAAGTTTGATCATATTATTTCTGACCAACTTGAATAACAAGACGACAGAAGATCTGACTTCTGCGTGCACCATTGGCAACTATGAAACTGGAATTCTGCATCCACCTTTAGGATATAAATTAAAAAGAAAAAAAATACATATATTTAAGCATTTTTGCCCTACCTAAGCCATGGCCAACAGTTGGAGAAAATGACTTATGGGGAAGACAAACAGCTAGATCACGTAACTTCTTCTAGAAAGAGTGAGAATTGGCTTGCTTGTATTTAAGTATTTTCTTCCCATGACAGAGGCACTAAGAACAAAAAAGCTCTTTAATGGGACAAAGAGCAATGTGAAGCAAGAGCTGAAAACTAGAGCTTAGTCCAATCACTGTCTAGACTAAGATGCATAGGCTAGGATAATTCAGCTTAGAAGGGACCTCAGTGGCCACCTAGCTGAACCTCCTGCTCAAAGCAGGGTCAGCTCTGAGGTCAGACCAGGTTGTTCAGTATCTGGTCCGGTCTGGTCTTGAAAACCGTCAAAGAGAGACTGCAAAATGGCTTTGGGCAATCTGTTCCACAGCTATTAATTACCATCAAGGCTGTATGCACACATGAAGATATACTTTAGCTATGTATTATTTTCTGAATTGAAATAATGCCTACGATTATGAACAAAGTGTTAGAGTTACTCAAAAATAAAGATGAAAAGGAAAAAAAGAAAGCTGCTCCTGAGGAAGTGGAAGCTGAAAAACAAAGAGGGTAAGCATATCTTTAAATGATATACTCCTCTTAACTGTATGAACACCTATTTTAGAACTCACTCTTCCCTGTTAATGTGTTTCTGCTAAAACAATCATACAGTCATCTTAAGGTAATCTGAGATATTAGCTCTTCACAACATGATATAAGCTCTTTGCTAAGATCAGATACTTCACCATCTTTGTCCACCAAAAGAGTCTGATACTAGATATTAAAGGCAACAGCTGCATAGATCCAAAGTACTGGGGAACTACATTATCATCCATCAATTTTTAGATAATTTCTTGAGAGAGAGTGTTCTTTGCTCTATGCTATGCAGTTTGCCTTTTCAAAAGTAAATGAGATAACTTGACATAAAGAGGCTTTAGTAACCAAAGAATTTCTGAAAACAAACATGTTGCTGTCCTGTTTAACAGCTGATGGAAGAATAAATGCTAATCTTCAGCATCATTATGAACTGTGACGTGAACCTCATCTACACAAGAACACAAATTTCTATAGAGAAATTAAATTCAAATTACAGTAGTGTCTAGAGGTCACCACCAAAACCAGGGTCTCAGTGAGATCAGACAAACCTCAAGATGTGCTCTTTGAAACAGTCTTGCAACCTAAAGAATGTCATTTGTAATATTCTCTTTTATCTCTGGCTACCTAATTCTCTCAAAAGAGAGGAAAAAAATATAGAGTACCATTGCAGCAGCAAAAACTCCATGTCAAACACTTTTGATTCACAAGCTAGAATTCTAGGATACTCTGTTAATTTCATCTGGGACTTCGCTGTTATTTTTCCCTCCAAAATGGAGGAACTGAAGCATAAAACCTTGTTTGGAAAATTCCAGTAACTAGTAAACCTAGCACTCGCTAACTTGTTGAAAGAATTGAAGCATACTTGAATTCACATAAAACTGGTGAGATAAGCTTATTTATCCACTTGTAATGATTTTCTCCTCACCGTATTTGTGTGAAATTTTCCATGATGCAGAATGGTATCTTAAAAAAGGAGTCTTCAGTGAGTGTCATCAAAATTTGGGGCAATATGAGCCATTTTATCTACAATGAATCTTTCTGTTTTCTCAACCATACTGAATACAATCAATTCCCCAAAACAGGTCTGAGTGAAGAGTCTGGGTCCAGGAAGTCTGACAAACACACTCAGGGACCGCATCCTATTCACTGCCAAAGATAGAAGAAGAAAATGTAGCAACTTGCAAAGAAAAAAAAAATTAAACCTTGGTTAGGCCAGTATATACTAATCCAATATGTATATACTAGGTATACGTAGTAACAGGACTTGTTTTAACCACACTCTCCTGCTGTGACAAATGCCACAGAAATACCAGACCATATACGAAAAAAGACAACCACCCCCATACTCACCCACTTTGACTGTGTAACTTTGGGGTTGGGCATTTTGTTTATTTGCTTGCTGTTTTGTTTTGTTTTGCCTCCTCCTCACTTCTGATTCTCCCAAATACTGGAAAGCAGGCATAAGCCCAGTGTCCCACACCAGGCATCTCTGCCTGAAAATCCTGAAATAGCTCTGGGCAGCTTGAAATGAAGGAAGAATACATAAAGTCTGTCATCAAAAAAAAAAGGAGGACTATTCAGCGCATTACTCGTTTCCAATCAAACTTTTCAAAGGCATTACATATGTACCGCTTCATACGGTTTACTTCAAAATAAAAGCATCTGAAACGGTGAATCATTTCACGCTACTTACTTTGTGCAACCTATGAGGCTGCTGCCACTTGAAACTGCCCACGACTTCGGCGATCAATCCGAGCACGGAGCCAATCCAAATTCAGCCCCAGCAGTTTCCTAGGAAACCGGCGAGGATCCTGACATGGGCTGCACACAGGGGAAAGAAATGCACAAAAAAGCCCTGTCGCAATCCCACTTTTTTTTCAATACTTTGGATTGTGTGTTATAAAACGCTACAAGAAAAAAAAATAATAAAGCAGTATTGGCAAGCCCAGGAGCAAAAAAACAAAGCAGAATTATAATGGGGTGATGAAGCACTTCTATCTTCAGTGACTCAACATGCTGCAGAGCCTCCAGTTGAAGCTTTGCTTCTCAGAAGCTACAACATGGACCCCTCCCTTCACTGGCGAGCCATGGAAATAAGAGCAGCATCTCATTATCACAAATAGGACACCTTCCCTGGTTTGTAAATGCTTTATTAAATTAACATTTGTTCTTCAGCAACCCATGCACAAGTGAACTGCCTTTCTCACGACGCAGTATGAGACACTGCTTTTTATGTAGACTTATGTTAAGACCTTTAATTGTCAGCTACCAAAAAAGAAAAAGAAAGAAAAAAGGAAAAAAAGAGGAAAAAAAAAATCAATAGTCTTCAGTGTAAAGGAAGAGATGTCAAATCACTCATTAGAAGAGATTTCCCTCCCCTCCCTTCTCCCTTCCAATCACTTCATTCAAAACAGAATGTGCACAAAGCAACATGGTTCTTACTTTAAATGCTAACACCAGCATTTAAGGTCCTAGCTACTTTTAGTTAAAATAGCTCATCAAAAAAAAAAAAAAAAAAAAAAAAAAAAAAAAAAAAAAAGATCTTGGCAAAATTCACCTGAGAGAGCCAAACTGAGCTTCTGTTACTCAAAGATTTAAAATTGAGATTTAGCAATACACAGGTTGTGCAACAACAGCACATCCAGACATATATCTTGTCTATCTTCAATGATTATTATCAAGAATAAATGGCTTATACAAATGAGGTCTATTAGGTCTGTTACAAGAAGCTTTTTTTTTTTTTTTTTTTTTCCTGAAAAGCTTCTTGACACTGCTCCTCTAATTTTGAAGTTTTCCTGACCATGATTATCAGTCATGTTTATTGGTACAAAGCCACATAGTGGGAAGACATCAAATTCCCCAGAATCTAATATGATACTGAGCAGCCTGGTTTTTCTTGTGAATACATCAAAAACTGAATCTTTGATCTCCAGAAAAGAGGAATGCCTTCTGCATCGAGAAAAAGCTATTTTGTCTATGAGGCTGCTTACTGGAAAAAAAAAAAAAGGAAAAAAAAAAAAGACTCCAACCACTGGAGCTATTTTCCAGCTCTCTGATTACCATATCTTACAAGGCAATTCTTTGGTGGTTAGAAAGGAATATTCCTTGTTCATGAAAGCAAATCCTTCATGAAGGCATTTAATTAGCTTTGCAAAGTGCTGCATGACACAAAAGCTGTTTGGTGATGCTTGTAAAACCAACTCCTCAAGCTCAGAGTGGTCTGAGTGTATTTAAATACACAGAAGACTCAAATGATTTTTAATGATTTCAGTCAATCTAGTTAGGTTATTAAATTAAACAACTGTGCAGTCATTGCTAAGTATTTTTTAAATGCAATCATATTTTTCAATTATTGCAAAATTTAATGCTAACACTCTGTAAGGTAACCAAATACATAAGTACTAGAGTAGGTCAAAAGTTGGTAATCAAATTCTAATTTAATTACATGTACTTCATATTAAATCTTGCTGTAAGATAAAATGATTTCAGAACATAACCCTAATTCATTTATATACTGTAACCCTTGTGAAAAAGAGGCACAGTGGAATCAACTTCCTACATTACTTAATAAACACCTCTGTAAATAAAATTAAGGCTAAACTTTGAAAGCAAGGTACAGGCAATGAGACTGCTACAACCTTTGCTTGCACATGCGAATAGGATAACTACATGGTTAGCCATCTGTCTGCAGAAATACCAGCTTTTATTCTTTGACTTAAAAAATAGTTTGAAATTGTATCCTGAAACTTCATAGGATAGATTAAAAAAAAAAAAGATTTTATAGTCCTAATACTATATAGTAGTAAACAATAATTCTTGGAAATTTAGGGACACAATTCTTCTAGCTTGCCCATTTGCTTTACATTTTTCATATCTATTCAGAATGTATAGACAGGGTGAAAAACAATGTGTTTATTCAGAATTTGTATGAGAACAGATTGACCCAAATGTCTGTTACAAAAATAGATTATATTAGCTAGAATGGAGAGTGTTGCTTCCATGCAATCAGCATGAACCTTATGAAAATGTCAACTCTTATATATGCATTCCGATGTAGGATAAGTAAAATTCTTTTTCGAGTCTGTAAAATAAATACATTAGAAATAGTGTGCTTTGTACTATGAGCACAAAATATAACACAAAAAATACTATTCTTTGTAACCAGTTTCTTTTGCCATTGAGGTTATTTATTGCTCTTTGTAGACAACAAAATAAGCCCACCAGTTTCAGACAATTCTCCTCCACGTCGCTAATCGTTGAGATTAGCAGAGAGACTCTTGTGGTCCACGGGTTCCTCTGACAGACCAGTCTAGGACTGGCTGCTGCCGGTCAAATCGCCACTGAGCATGTGTGTACAGTAACCCATTCTTCTAGGTTTAGGAGAATATATGGCTGCGTTTTAGCTTGCAAAGGACACAGCATGTCTATCACAGTGCTTGAAGTTCATCTTGAATACCAAGAGAAACCTCCGGGCACCAAAAATACCAAAACATTTAAGTCTGTGAAGACATTAAAACTGAAACGTATTGCAATCTGCTCCAACAGAGATGGTGCAGCTTGTTCTGTTCCATCATCACTCTTTCCTTAACACTTTGTCATTTGGCTTTTCATTTAAATACATCTCTAAGGGCACAGAGGGGAGAGAGAAAGGCCTATCTTAGTTGAGCAAGCTGTATCTATTTCACTTTTATCCACAATATTATCTTAATTAGCCATCACAATAGCAGTAAAGCTGTAAGACCTAGGCTAGATAAAAAGTTATTGGAGAACTGACAAACTTAATAATGATTAAATTCAAAATGTTTCACAATTCCATAGTGTCACGGGGTGTCATCCTCTCACTAGTATCTTCCTTCAGTCATATCCTTTTTAGATGCAAAGATTTAAAATCATAAATCCATGTGTATTTTGCACACAAATCTACTTTATCTATTTGGAATCCTATTCTCTGTGTTCAGTTGGATAACATCAAGGAAACCATAAATGGTAATATCAATTGAGATGAGAAAAGAGAATTCTGTCCATTTTCCCCTCCTGCATTCTGGCATGGCATCACAACAGAGTTGTATATGAAGATATGTTTCCCACTGTGTTAGTTATATGAGTCATCTGTTAAACAAACCCATCAAAGGATCGGGATGCTTGTTTTTGAATTGAAGCATCAGTAGTGGGAGTTTTAATAATCACTAGTCATTTTATTGTATAAGTTTAAAAAAGAAAAGATTATTAAAAAAAACAGTATAATTCAGGTCTCCTGTTTCGTAGGAGTCTATTACTTACAAAATTAACAGAATTTTGTTTCTAGAAAGAAACAGCTATACTTACGTTGATTTATGACTTGTTCACTTCACAAAGTATTAGAATTGATATTCAGCTGGGAATGTCTAATAGTTTAGACCGAATCAAAAAAGAGGAAATAGGAAAGCTGATGAAAGTACTAAAGTTCTGTTTACAATTCCTACAAAATGAATTGTGTTAATGAAAAGTAATATGTGCATACATTTCTAACAGGTCATACTGATGAAATGTCATAAAACTTTTCGTATCTCCATTGAACAACAGTACTTAAGGTCAAAATTCCTATTAAGAACTGCTCTTACAAATCTGGTTCTCTTCTGGTAAAGAGAAATAAATGTCTGTCCATTAGTTTTAACAAACTTTTGTTATTCAGAGGCCTTTGGGCAATATAAAGTGCCTAAACATGTAGACAATTTACAGAAATGACTACGTAAAATTCAGTGGGAAGTAGACACAGCTGCCTAACTTGTCTTTAAATAATTCTGTTAAACATCTGAATATCTTCAAAGCACCGAAATAGCTCTATATATCTGTCCCTTGGTCTTCAGCATTGTCAGTCTAGTGTGTCTACTTGCAACAGAGCTTTTCTTTTGTCTAGTGATCATACTAGCTTTGAGATGTTCAGAATGATGGGTTGTTTGGAAGCATGTAAGTTGGCTTACTTCCCACATCCAATTCTCTCTCAGATCAGAAAATGATAATAAAACTAAAATGGGAAACAAGCGAGGGCAGGTACTCCTATCAGATAGGGATTGATGAAGTAGAGGGATGTCCCTACACACGCGCACACACACACACACAGTTAATAATATGTGCTTTGCATTACATTGACTGAGTTGTGACCATTTGTACAGGGGCTTTTTGCCTCTGGCCCCTGAAAACTTATTTAAGAGCTTGAGATCTACAGGTAGGACAAGTAACTGCATCGATCTATGCTGGATCACTCAGAGCCAACATTTCATATTAAAATGGTGTGAAAAAGAAAGAAATATATTACTAGAAGAAGGACCACTTGCAAGATAAGCAAAATAGCCTATTGCTTAGCAAAACACAATTAACAGGTCTGCTAAACTTCAAAGTCACATGCAAAGAAGTTTTGCTGAAAGAGATTGGTTTTGCTATAGTGATTAGGAAGTTGAGAGAAGGGCAACAGAACACAGCTGCAGGAACTAGCAAAACTATTTGGAGCTCAGTCAGATGGATTTTTTTTTTTTTTTTTTTTTTTTTTTTTTTTTTTTTTTTTTTAGGTATTCTGGTTTTATAAATGCAGATGCTGAAACTCATATCCTTCATGATCTACAGTTATTAGGTACAGTTTTCCTTTCCAGGGGTTTTTCTAACATTTTCTGAAACTGTAGAAGAAACCATTAACTATTCCAAGTCAGATTCTGGGCCTACATATTCATCTGGGAAGCCTGGCTTCCTCCTCCTATCTTTCTCAACCATAGACGCTTGCAACAGTAAAGTACGGAAAACTTACTTCCAAAGAAGTTTTGCATCAGCACACCAAAAGATGATGACCATATTGGTTTAAAGAAATGTTTACAGTTTTTGTATGCTGCCCAAATTCAACGATTCCAGCAAAAGACTGTGCTGGCAAGTGGTGACTGTTACAGCTTATAAGACCAAATCTGAATCATTTTTTCTGTTACAGGTGTATCCTGCTGTCAGGTGTTCCCAAATGAAGAAAAAAAGATCTACTATAAAAATTGGTATAATTAGAATTTTTCAAATAAAAGCCCCAAGACCTTAAAATAATCTATTATGCCACAGAATTAAAGAAGTTTCTACATGTTTACATTCTGTCACTCTATTAATATGCTAACAAAGTCCACTAGTCTATCTAGTGACATAGATGGACAGGGTTGTTGTTTACCTCAAATACGCTTGGGATGACATAATTCCAGCAAGAACTGAATAAATTTGTACCTAACCCTCATCTTGAGCCCATTAATAAGTTCCAATAATAAGGGGGCACCTTTAGCAGTTCCCCCACAATTGAGCTCCATTCTGCTCATGCCAGGGAGGAAAGGGGCAGGTGGGACTGGATGTACTTGAGGAAGGACAGGATGACCATGCATCAGCAATCCAGTTTGACAGTGGAACATGGCATCCATTCTCTGCTGATTCTAGCAAGATTTTTTTTAATTTATATAATCTTCATTGTTCAAATCCCAAGTGGCACTAGGATAGTTCACATCCACTCTTTAGCAGTAAGAGGGTAGATGATCATTCTAAGAAAAATAAACAGACTTTGTATAAAATGACAAAATAGTTTGGCAAAATAGATGAAGCATAATATTATTTCCATTTCTTTTAGCAGTTACGTACCTCTAAAATATTAGAACAAGTATAACCCAGATTAAATTATCTTCAGATTAAATCTTTAACTGGGACTCTTGTATGTTATCTGCTTTTAAAAAGCTAGATACAAGCATTTGAGCATTTGGATAGTGTTGGGTTTTTTTGAGCAATTCAAATGCATTTGCAGTAATAGCTGTAGATTAATGGAAAAGTCTGATATAATCTGCACTAAACAAATTGTAGATTAGTATAGTTCAAATTGTAGTTCTAGAATTTCACTTATCAATATATTTTTTTCTAGTTCAAAGACATATGTATAATGGCAGGATAATGATGTGCACAAGTCAGCCCTTTTAAATTACCAAAAGAAGAAAACAGAGCAGTAAGGGAAGAACTAGCTCACCTGTTTTAAGCAGCAGATTTCAAGGTTTTAGAATGATCATGAGAATGAAATTGGAATCTTGAACAAAACCTTTGTAAAAATGACAATGATAAAGTCAAGAATTACAGTATAATTACTGTAAGGTTGGCTTCCCCCATGAACTGTGATTTATGGAACTTATTTCATGTTAGTAGATATATAGCAATATTAATTAAAAAAAAATATACAGGAAAAATTGTTATTCTCTTAAGTTGAAGTATTTGGTAATACACAATGTGTCAGGTAACTGGCATCTTGGAGACTGGTAATACTTAATTTGGATTTCCAGATTCACATGCCCTTAAATATTTAGAAACATATGTTAATTAAAATCTTTTCAAACCCTGAATGTACTCAAAATATTGCTACCACAGTCTTCAGGACACCTAACACAACAGCATTCCAGATTGAAGAGTCTAGAACTATGTCCAGGACAGTGTATTTTACATATAAACTATGCTCATCAGTTTTAGATTCTTTTAATATTTAGTTTCTTTAAATTTAATACATAATTTCATTATGCACCCTATTGGGAGGGCAGACCCATAATTAATCAATTGATATCCCACTGATATCTCATTATGCTTGTAACCACAAGAGTTGCAGATAGATTTTCAAAAAATTATCTTTCAACCATTATTAAAGAAATGCAAGAGCACTCAACTTCTGCACCCCTCCCTCTCTAAGCAGTCTGCTTCAACATCTTCACATTATGACTGAGTTATCAAAGATATAGTTAAGCTAGGTCAGCGAAGGCTAACTTTTCAGAAAATGAATGAAGTCCTCTGAAAAATCAGACCACTTTAGATTTTGGTTTGAACACTTCAAGGCAGAAGACAATCTTGATAATCCTGGTGTTTATATTATTGAATTCCAAAATAAAAGAAATGATAACATCCAATATTCTCTTTCCTACCCCAATGAGGTCTCTCATAGGTGGCAAGGTCATTTTTTAGAAATGAGAAAATAATCCAGATTTCTTGGGAGAACTCATGGTATACAGGTAAAGACTCCTGAATTCCATATGTTCTCACATAATGAAGGTGTTCTTTAAAAAATGAAAAATTAATTTGAATTTAAGTCTTTTTGTCCTATTAACACAATTTCACAAATTAAAATCTTACACATTTCCCTTGAGAATAAAAATACAGTACCTAAACTATATCCGACAAGGCCAATAAATTAAGAACTTGCAATAAGCAAGAGAAGACCCTAAGCCTGAGATACTGAAGCCAAGAAAGCCAATTGAACACATACAAACATGTTTACCTGTTTTGAAAGTATGAATGTGTCAGAGCAGTGAAAGAAATAACTACCTCTGTAGAGAATTCACTTTTTAAACATTTAGTGGATTACGCATGTTGCTTAGGTGCAATTACAGACAACAATTAAAGATGCATCTAAGAGGCCAGACCTTTTTCCTTTAGCCACCTGCAACCTTGCTGCAGTCTTAATGACAGTTCTGTGCAATATCAGGTTACAACTTCTAATATATCCGATTTCTGTTCAGTTATTATTAGCATTATTTACAGAATTTGTGTATTTATGCCCTAATCATGTTTAAAAAAATGGGGGGGTGGGGGGGAGAGGAGAAACAACAAAATGAAACCCAAGTAAAATTCTTCTGATAGAGTTGCACTGCGAAAGATGAGGTAGTTCCTAAAAGGATTGCACAGGCTTCAAGTTAAACCATAACCTGTCATACCTCTACCGTAGATATGATTCTACAATGATTCTGTTGAAACCAAATTAAACTGGATGACTTATTTGTGCTATGATCCTGGATAAAAGACCTATTTCTTAGTGGGAAAAAATAGAGATAGTAATACAATTTAAAAGGAATTGAAAAAGCAGAAAAGCATACTAAAACATCGTTTTGGTTAGAGTATTTAGATTTTGCTAACAAGGTGATCACAGAATTTTGAGACTGTTTGCTGCATGACAACAGCCACTTTAAAGATGAGAAGAATCAATTACTTCACTGGATTTCAGCAATTACTGAAAGAGTTTCAGTTTAGATGCAATGTTTAGCAAAGAAGAAAACTGCCCACACCTGTAGTATGCATTGAATAGCTCCTAGAAATGAGGATTACAAAACAGCTTCATAAGACAAATGTGTTGCAAGTTCTCCATAAATATAGGTATCTATTAAAAATAACATTGTTCTCTTCAATTTTCACAATTCAGCTATGTGCATGGATGCTGCTGTTGACTGAGCCAGTCGGAAGTTCAAGCTGTCATCAATTTCAAGAAGGACTTTCAATATAACATGCACAAATGACAACTCTGCAAAAATAAAAGTCCATCTGTAAAACTTACCTCAGAGAACAAAAGTGCTGTGCAAGAGTTATCCTTTCATGCCTTGCTAATTTACATAGGGGACAGATCTCAGGAGGGGTATCATAAATTTGACTGACAATTTGTGCAACAGAGATAATAACTGGACTTCAAAACACAGCTCATTCTTTCCTGTAGAGAAGGGATTCGCTGTCCATTGATGAATTTCTGAGCAAAGAAATGTCACCCTAGAAAAGCTGTTATTGCTCAATCACAGCTGCTCAATACAAGTTCTTGCAGTTATTGTGGTATTATCCAAAAAAATAGGTGCTTTTCAAAGCTGATTGATCATCTTTTGCCTTCTGTTTACATGAGTGAGAATTTGAAGAATAATCTACAACATACATATAGGAAGAAATAATCTGTTATACCTAGAATCATTGTGCTTGCAAAGAAATCTCATTTTAAAGCTTCTGGTCAATCAACAGAAAAGTGATTATTACATTTGAAAGCATGGATATTTTTTCCCTCCCTATAGTTGGAAAAATGCTATAGGATAGCAAACTCTAGATATTCCATAGCACTTCCAGTCAAGCCATGTATTTTTATCTGTCTAGGACCAGCTGAGCTAAGTTGTAACATACAGTACAAGCTCCTGAAATGCAATAGAATATAAAACCAAGTTGGTATAATTTCTAAACTCAAAGATGCACATTCAGTTTTATTGCCTTGAAAGCAATGCTTTATTGCTGAGTATCTTAAAAAAAGAAATACTATACATTAAGACAATCTGCATTTAGGTTGGTTATATAACATCCATTTTACTTGACTGTTTGTCAATTAAAAAATAAACTACAAAATTCAGCAAATGGCACTCACAGCCCTGTATAATTTTCTTCATATCATAACTGTCTTTATATCATTGTTACTGATGCTGGATCAAAGTTAACTAATCTTATACATGTATACATATCCAAACTTCAGTTTGACCATAATTCAGACAGAAATCTTCATGATCATCTTCATCTAGGTGATCACACATGCCATTTCAGGCAAGCGTGTAATAAAGCCTCCTCCCAGTAGATGGAGATAGAAAAACAAATGAAATTGCTGTATAGCAATCAACTTCTGTTCAACTTCTGTTGAGTTTTGCTTGTTTTGTTGAGTAGCAGTTAGATATCAGTTAGAATTCTTACAAGATCTAGCTGAATCAGGGTTCTCTGGTATCAGTGTTGTTTCAAAGAATACCTTCTTTCCTTCAAGGTATTCAAAGTACATCCAATAGGAACGCTTTTGAAAGAAATTTGATACAGCAAATACAGGCAAAAGAAAGCTCATTGAAGAAGTCATCATTACACCCCACTTCTCCCCACATTCCTATTTTCTTTTATAATTTACATCTTCTGTTAAACTACATGACATAGGTTATTACTATTTTTTTATTGTTCAGTATCACTGTTGAACACTAATTATTTAGTTGTGTTGCTCTCTGGCATTTTAGCTAACTTGTGCGGACTGTTGGGAGCAACAAGTGGGGTAGGTTGAAACTTTCAAACATAGTAAGAGTTTCACTGATAACATGACTAACTTCTGATCCAGAACAGGAAGACTGAACTTTAACCACATCTCTCCTCCCACTTAGAGATAGATTGAGAAGGATTGTTTATGTTATACATTGAGAGGATTGTTTCTTTACTTTCTGGTAAAAAGTATTGATGCACTAATACAAAACATCAAAAAGAGGACAGACAAGAGATACAAATTTCATGAAGAGAAATTCCAGCTAGATAAGAGGACTAAAATTTCAGATGAAGATTGGTCAGATATTGGAACAGACTACTCAGCAAGGCTGTGAAAACTCCATCGTAGGAGATGCTCAGGAGAACTGAAGTGGATTTGCCCCTAAGCAAATTGATTTAACTTTGGAATTGAATCTAATGTTGGATCTTCGAGCAGGGAGCTAGACCAGATGACCTTGAGCAGTCCCTTCCAACTTAAATGCTTTATGATTTTATGAAAAATATTTTTGTTTAGCTTTTCTTAGCTGAAATATACCAAAAAAAGTTATATAGCTTTCTTTTCTAGAAAAAAAAAAAAAAATCGTCATTTTTTAAAGCTTTTAGAAAAAAAGAGGAAACGATAAGAATGAATAGGACAAAGGTCAGAAGATATTTTGTTTGGGAAGGAATGTTGGCAAATTCAGTATCTTGGTCTGCTCATAAACTGTAACTTGTCAGACAACGAGAACTGGAATTATTTGATAATATTTGGTTGCTGAAACTGGCAGACATTCAAAAACACACTCCCACAGAAGGCATTTTTTGACTGAAATTTATCCGTTAAATCTGCTGCTGACTTAAAATTATATATAATTGAGGAAATCTGATAATTCCCATGAGGTATTTGGTTAGTAATTGTAAGACCTCCATAGACAAATGTTAACTTGTCAACAAAGGCTGTCATATAGTAGCATCACAAGATCCGGTTGTACTAAGCACTGTACAAACTATGATCATAAACAGACCTCTGCAAGAAAAATAATCTAAATCAGTAAGGCAGACATAAGATAAAGGAAGGAGGAGAAAGGCAGTATCATTGCTCTTGACTAGGAAAAGGTAAACCTTCCTGTGATGGATGCTGAAATTTGAATTTACGATGGACAACAAAACTCCAAAACACTGACGTTCTCTGCAAAACCTTCACAATATTGCAGGCTTCCAAACAGGACTTTCCCAAACTGCCGGTCACAGGGACCCAGATAACAAGACCGTGCAGGTGGCCAGCATCTCCGTCAAAAGGACAGGAGCCCAAAGGCTTACACCGCATTCCCGGGACTGCTGAGGACCAGAGACAGAAAAACGTCAGAGACCTATAAAAGCTCCTCATCAGAGGAAGCCCGAGATTCTCGGCAGCTAAGACAAAACTTTTCAGTTCCCTAAAGTATTTATTTTGACAAAGAGATTTCAATGTAAAATTTTATTATCATCAGAATTTTTCACCTGGCTCTTATTGTAATTTGCCCTTTATCCCAAAGGCAGACATATAGCAGGTCATACACAAAACCAAATCATGTTAAGAGCTGGGCCATTATGAGACTATCCAATCTTCCTTTTAGGTATAGTCTTCTCATGAGGCAAGATTCACATATGCTAGCTCTCTCACACATATCTAGTATCCATGTGTTTATGGGAGCTTAAACATATGTGCTTGTAGGATCACATTCAAAAATGTTATAATTAGATTATTACATGCAACTAAGGATAAGACTAAGAATTTAAGATTTCAGGGTATTTAAACTGAAATAGCAGAAACTTGAGGCTTCAGAGACCTAAAATAATGAGTCTGCAAAGGGAAATTACATTTGGCTGGCATAGAAAAGTGAACAAAACTTATTGGACATGATGGAAGTTATCAAAAGTGGAGTAAGGTAATCTCCAATCACTGCTGTAGCATTTTTAGAACACTATTTTTATAGCAAAGGTTATCTGCAAAAAAGCTTACAGTTTAGTCAGAACTATTTACTTGAACTTCGGGTAGCAATTATGTAAAAATAAGCACAATAATCCACTTGATAAGGATAGCTGGATTGCCTTCTCTGTTAAAGATTCATTGGGCAGAAGCTGTTTTTCATACAGCGTGTTTTTTTCTCTTCTAACATGGCTCCCATGCACTGGTGTGAGGTAAATACTTCTCATAGCAATCACAATATTACAATCTCATCAGTTCAGAAATTATATGCAACAGCTTTCATCCATTGACCACAGAGGATTTCCAAGTGGATCTGTATAATTTTCCCCACAAATAGTTTAAAATAAATAAATAAAAATAATAATAATAATAAAAAAGAAGTCAGCATGCTACTTGCAGAAACCCAAGCATTCAGAGTGTGGAAAGTTGAATCTGAGTTTGGTACCATAAATCCACTATGACTAAGACACGGGCTAGCCTGAGTCTAAGAGAATCTGTATCTCTTTACCAATAATTGTAACATTTGTATAGATCTACTGTGCCAATGAAGGAATGAGAAGTCATGTTTAAGGTTCAGTTAGAAACACCAATACAATCATTTGCTCTAAACAGAAAGAAAGGCTGACATGTCTAAATGGAAGTAATGTGCTTGCAAAAATAACATAAGCATTAAGTGATTTTTTTTTTAATGCTATAAACGCTTTTGTGAAAAGCAAAGAAAGAGTAAGCTATAAAAATTGGGGGAAGTAAATTACAGGATAAGTTACGGCAAAGAAAAAATATTATACATTCACAGAAGCCTGCATGCAGAAAGGAGGACACTGATCTAGAAATAATTATACTGGGAAATAGGATAAGAGGACAAAAATAGCTACCATTAAATTGTTATTTTTCCTCCAATTGTCCTAAAACATGTTTTTGGCCACTACACTATTTCTTCCTTTACATATAACATGTATTTAATAAATAAATGAAAAGATGACAGCTGATTAAGATTACATATTTATACGGATGTATAAAAATATATAGCATAATATACAAGACCTAATAAATACAAAAACTACCAACATAGTAGAGGAAATGGAAACCTTTTAGGTGAACAAAACATAAAATTAAAACCAAATGAAAGTATAAGTCGATGGGTTGCTTCACTGCTATCAAGTTGGAAGGGGGTTGTGGAAATTAAAATTACCACTGATGACATGAAAAAAAAATCTGGAAGACTGCACCCAGACAAATGCACTCATAGTCAGAAGAAACAGCTAGTCACAATTCTAGGTCTGATAGCAAACATTCCCATACAGCTACAGAGCTGTGGCCTCATTTGTTTGGAAATTACAAATACGACATTCACGCTTAAGAAGGGTGGAGAGAAAGTGAAGCAACCCTCCTTTCGGTGAAACTTGAAAAGGACTGAAGGCGACAAAGAGGAGTTATCCGAAACAGCACTAAGAGCGTGCTCAATAGTCTTTGCACAAACGGAGCTGCAGGTATTCACGAGGTCCTGAACACAGAGCCTACGCTACAGCTACTCCTCCCTCTGCAAACGCGCACAGGGCAGCACACGGATAAAAGCATACGCTTGGGGGGTGGGGAATTGTTTTTTTTGCTGTGAGTACACACACTCATTCTATTTGTCTTACTCCATGTGGCAAACATGACTCCAAGATTCAAAGTATAGCAGCATCCCAGTTCCTCCAGTCATCGTGGTACCTGAGACCTAAAGCTCTTCCACGCAGAAGTTCTGCTGCCATCTCTTCACGCTGATCAGGGTACCGAAGACCTCTCCACCGCCTCTCTGCCTCTACAAGTCTATACATAAGACCTGCTGTTCGGGATCAGATTTCATTATCATAGTCCATATTGCTCCTTTCTTTGGAAGGATTCTGGTGATTACGTTAGAGGGTGGAAGAGTGCATGACATAACATGAATAGGGCTGGAACATTTGCCTTGAAAATCTAAGATATGAATGGCTATCAAAAATTCACTTAAATCTAGCTCCTGACAACAATTTTATTTATGTATCTTTCTACTCCAAGATTGAAAGAAATTTTTATTAAAATAGAACTGTTAGCAACTTGAGAAGCCTCTGAGTGGCAAAGGTTATACTAAAATTATTCTAGAATATATTTCACTCTTCTGGCATATATCGTGACAAAGACTATCTGGCAAATATCTGGAGCAAACAATCTTTGTATTTTCTCTCTACCATTTTAGCCCCTGCCAGATCTCCCTTCTAGTAAAGGCTATAAATATCTCAAAAGTACTTATTATAATCAGGGTTTTTATATTTTATAACCAATGACAAATTACTGATTCCAAGATGCTCATCTGAGAAATATGATTTTTATCTACTGTAAAAATACTAGTAAGAAGAGCATATCCAGTGCCATAAATCTTTGAAGATGGAAAAAAAAATTGCAATATATTACTAACAATTTTGAATGCTGTTGTAAAAGAGGGGCAGATATCTCAAAATTCTTAAGAACTGTGAGACTGATAAACAACAAATGATGAATATTTTAATAGATTACTTTTTTATGGGAAATGTATCATAAATGATTTTAAGTTAAATACAAAGCAAGTATTCAAGCATTCTAATAATTTATCATGATTCACACAATTTTCTGTATAAATAAGTCTCTCAGAATTTTTGAAATAAAATTACACCTTCAAATTATCTTCTTAATCAGCATTTCATTAGAAGAGAGTATTTTATTTTTACTGAAAATAGATTACAAATTTGTGTTGTGAATTTTTGTGCTTTTTCCCCCAACCTCAGTTTTTTTAATATTCATATGTACATAATGCATAATTTTCATGTTAGAACAAGATGTAACAAATAGATCCAACTTTATGTCCTAAAGTGTATTATATTAGGCTTCTTTATCAATATTTTGCCCTTCAAATACATGTGTCAAGTGCCTGAAATAGCTAGTTTCTGCTTGTAGTGAGTCATTTACAGATAATCATTATGGAAGTACACAGCAGAAATAACTAAAAGTTTTGTTAGGTTCTCCAAGAGGCCTCACAGTACTTATTAGAGCAGAACTAAATGTAGCTCCTTGGACAAAAATTTATCATGCTTTAACTGCAACATAAGAAAGGATATATAGTTTTTGCAAACTACTTTTCATTTTACTCTAGTTAGCAATACAGAGCATTAAACACACATCTTACTAGAATGTAACCATATAATCTTTCCTAATAACTTCAAGCAGCTGTTGAGAATGAGCCTAACTAAGGAACACTTAACCAGTTTATCCCTATATAAGCAGTCAACAAGACAGAAAGATTCACATGTTGTTTTGTACAAGCATACATAATAACCTCTGATATGGGACAGTAAAGTAAATTTTAGTATTGTGAAACAAAGAAAAATAAGGAAAAGTCTTTAAAGATTACTAAATAATCCACAGCTAATAACTTGAGGAATCTTGACTCTTTTCCTTCTTTATTTCTGGAAGGTGAGGGGAAAAAGATGAAAAGAGTCTATTAGGCTTTTAAAAAGCCCACAATTCCACCAAAATTACTTCTACCATTAAAAGGGACAATTCAAAATTTTCATTTCATATTTTTCTCTCAACAGATTATTTATAAATAGTACTCTTTAGCATGCAATATTTAAAAGATTGTTTAGCTTGTAACTGCCAAATGACTTACATGAGGTTGTTACTTTCTGTTCAACTCAGGATGCTAACGTCAGCGTACCTCAGTGTACAAAAATACAGGTACATGACTTTAAAACTCATACATTAGATTATGCATTTCAATTGCATAACTGTTTCTTAGAGAAAATATAAAATAGAGACTAAAATAGAAAACATGCTTCAGTGAATCTCTACAACAAAGCATCATAAATCCAATCTCTGACCACAGTCAAGTTGTGTTAGCTAGAGGGGACGAGACTGGTTATTAATGCATTCCACAATTACTCCAGAGTAAAACATTACTATGTTTAGCAAAAGGAAAAATATATTTAAGACATTCTAGACCTCATATGCATTCATCCCACTTGGAGCCACTGCAATAAATTAACACCTTCTGCATTATATTGTTAGTTCACATGCAACTTGAAAACTGGCAGTGGACTGTGGGATTGTGAGAGAAAAACATGGATTTTTCTGGGCATACAAAATGTTTCTGTTCCTTTAGGTTTATTTTTAAATGTGTACTCATAAACAAATGTGCCCAAGGAAAGAATATTAAGCAACATATTAAAGTTATAGAATCTCTTGAATTGCTTGTCTAACTCCGTTGTCTTGTGCAGTCTCACTTATTTTTCAACTGGGCAGCTTTACCTTTATATCAAGCACAATGATATCACTGCAAATAATGAATGAGACTTTCCTCCATCTGTAAATCCTTTTATGTCTACCTTCTATATCACTGAATACAGTCCTACATACCTACTACCATATAAAGAATAACAAACACAGCATAGACTTCTTTTACTGTGCATTTGGGTTTAGCACTATCTCCACACAATACAAAAGGACTAACCTCCAAAAAAGCAGAAATCTTGAGAAGTGAGAAGCTGTGCTCACTGATTCTTGAAATATGAAGAAGGATACCAGGCAAGGCACCAGCTATTTGGTTTAGTACATTTCCTGTTCACTGAAAAGAAAAAAAAAAAAGAAAAAAAAAAAGCATCAGAATACTATTATATAAAATTTCAACAACAACTACTACTTCCACTAGTTATCGCTGCTGACCACACCAAGCTTCACACCAGCTCAGGTGAAAAGAATTTGTGTTGCCAGAGCCTCCTAGCTCAAGAGCTGGTGCTGGAGATGGGTTTCCCTTCCCCCGGCGCTTGACACTTTACAGCTGTGTTGTCTGTGTCTGTGTGAAGCACGCACAAATAATCACAGCGCTGCCTTCACCACCACGTAAAGAGAACCTGATTCCTCCAGATTAGGGCTGAGATGCTTGCCAATACGGCAAGATTTATGCAAACTTCAGGGGAAAAAAAAAGAGAGAGAGAATATAGAGTAGAATATTTGCTTCCTGGTAAGTTAGGGACAGGCCTCATTTCTTAGTTGTAAATGGCTATGTAAAGGTTATCTACATAGAAATAACAATGACTAATTCACACCAACTACAGTTAATGTAACCTAGTGTATCAGGTTTTCACTTCAATATGGTATCACTCAGATCTAAGAGTCTTTGCAAACATCGTCTTTGCAAACAGAACATCCTTCAAACACCCTGGAACAGCATAGCAAAGTTGTGAACCTGACTGCATAATACGAGATTCTCGGGAGAAGCAGCAAGGTTTCGAAAAGTGAAGCACTGCTTTCCTTTTCCCATGCTTCACTTACAGAATGATCATTCAGCCGCTATGTTTGGTGAGGGCACTTCCAAAAAAAAAAAAAAAAAAAAGAAGAAAAAAGAAAGTGACTGAAATATATCAGATCCACAGGGTGACACAGGCTGTTAAACAGTATTTCTACCACACTCCCTGAGATTCCTTTCCTTCTGTAATAGAGAATAGGAAACAGTTGCTGCCATTTAACTAAAAGCCCTTTTGTCCATGGATATTGAAAGAAGGCTGCTGTGGCAGATGGTGAAAATGCCAACAAAAGAAAAGGTTTTTCAAGAACTGAGACAAGGGAGAGTTATGTAGCGGCTCCTGTGTGGTTCCCACTATGTCTGTTTTGCAGTATTTCCTCTCTGTGCAGTAGGGAAGGAGCCTCTCGGGCTCCGGTTTGTTTGTAGTTAGCTGGTGATGGCATGCATGTGAGGCATCTAGAGATACTCACCACCTTCCTTTTGCAGATGTTTTATATTTCCTAGGAACGTGTGATCAGTATATATGACCAACAGCAATCACAAAGAAAAACAAAAAAAAAAAAACCACACAAAAATACTTTTACTGATTTATACCCTAGACAGCCTGTTCCATCTCTACTTCAAAATGTCAATTATATACCTGCAGTGTAGGTGGAACAAATACTGGCAGCTGAGCAGCAGTTTGTCCCACATATTTCAAAAATGTTTAATGAAGAATTTCTTTAATTTGCTGCCCAGTTGATTTGTCAAAAATCAACTTTACGGAAGTGTTACTACTACAATGCACCTTGAATAATGTCTTAGAATCAACACGAGATTTGGAACAATACGTAATGGTTTCTGCCCATTTGGGCCTTTGATTTTGCTGGATGTAAAACAAAATCGAGTTCAGTCTTGAATGATACTTAAGCACTTAATATATAAAAATAAGATTGCATGTGTGTGTATACATATCTGCAGATGCATAACTCAAATGTGCATGTATTGGTTGGAAAACGATTTTTTACTATGGCTGAGCTTCATACAAGACAAGCATGAAAAGGAGAGAGGTATCTTTACTGTATTGAGCTCCCTCAGAGCTGAGAGCGGCCAGGTCCTGTGCCAGCTACCCATGTTGCAAGCCACCAATATGTGGCAATTTGTGAGCAGATGACTCATCCACACTCTCAACATTATCAGTGGGGTGAGTGACATAGGTAGCAGTATGTGAGATACATTTTCCCTGAAGATATTTGAAGGCAGAGGAAATATCCTGAATGATAAACAGAGTAGAATTAACACTGTCCTGTGGCAGCAAAATTACCAAAACAGACTAGCAACCTGGCATGTGTCTCATTTACACAGAATTGCAGAAGGATACAAGGATCACAAGGATTTTTATACAAGGATTTTTAACTGTATCTCTACTGAACAGTATCTACAACAAATGAGTTTCTTCACAAGGAAATAAATAGCTAGTAAAAACCAAATACCTTGAAATCTGAAAATGTTTCACAAAGTAAGGGCACTTTTTAAAAAAAGAGTTCCTATGTTCCTTCAATTAATTTAGTAATCATACCCACACTATAAAAGCATATTTCTTCTCATTTAGCACTTTTAGGGGCTGAGAAGAAAGAAGAAAGGGTACATCTCTGCCCTGCCAGGGCAGAACAGCTAGCACATATTAGATTAACTACAAATATCAGAAAATGAATTGCAGTCTTGTAGTCTTTGTGCCAAATTTGTCATATTTTAACTAGCTAGTTGCCACAGAAACTTCACTCAGATTATCTATTTTCATTTCAGAATTCCTCGGTTAAAAAAAAATTCTCAGAGTTTTCATCTGCTGCAAACTCATCTAATTTTCTGTAGTATTTCCCAAATGAATCAGAAATATCATCTTTCATCATAGTGCTAATGATATCCTACAAGGTGATAACATTTAGCGTCTGGGAAGTGTAATCTTGCCACCACACTTCTCAATTTGCCATTCACCTCTTCCAAGCTGTTGTCCAGTTCATGCCACTTTCTTAACAAATTTCCAAACTGTTTGTTTGCTTATATACCCAACGCATATGGTGCTGGCAAATCTTTTATAAGCTAAACATTTTCATTATTCTATTCTCATGAGAGAATAATTCCCAAGAAACTTCTCTTCTTGACTCCACAATCACCATTCCTTTATAAAGCTTGCGTAGGTCACTTAGAAGTTATGATTTCTGAAGAATTTTCTCAGAAGATATGCTTATTTTCATACTAACCCATTAACCACAGACTCATTAAAATTTGCTAGTGGTTTGATGTTCCCTGATAAAAGAATTTCTGCTTTAAACAGTGTGCGCATTTCTCTTCATAATTAGAAAACAAACCAAAAAAGTACACAACTTCTTGGTTCAAAGTATTTCAAAACTACTTAGAAAGAAAAAATATCTGTCTCACACTTGAGAATTCCAAATCCATAAGAAGAAAACACTAACTGAAGATTCAAGATAAATTAAATTAAAATTTATCCAAAGTCTACTTTAGCTCATAAAACCATCCAGCTCTGCAACAGACAGGAAAGTCCATGCAATTCCCTTCTACTGTCTTTACTATTCAAGGAATGTTTTTGGATTTTAGAAAGTAGGCTGGAATTTTTTGAATTGCTTTGAAATATTTTGCCTGTCCTGACTCTTCTCTGCAAATTTCTTGCAAGGAATATTATCATGTCGTATTTTTGCAGGGAAACCCCAGACTGAAATCATACGACTCATTCAAACACTACAGTCCACTTGCCAAAGCCCTGCCATCAGAGATTGATGCTGCCGTGCAGGAGTTGCTGGGCTAGAGTCAGAAGTGAGATAATAACAGGCAACTAAGTGAGTCTAGGAAGTGTTGAAGCTTCCCTCTAGCTTCACAGAATCACAGAATCAGTAAGGTTGGAAGGGACCTCTGGAGATCATCTAGTCCAACCTCCCTGCTCAGCAGGGTCACCTAGAGCATGTTAGACAGGGTTGCAGCCAGGCAGGCCTTGAGTATCTCCAGAGAAGGAGACTCCACAACCTCTCTGGGCAACCTGTTCCACCAGTTCCTCAATGCTTATATAACAGTAAGCTGGATTCCCTCTAAATTCTCTTTGATTCACTGCACTTGGACTCACACTGAGCTCCCAACCTGTAACTTACGCTCCTTTATTTACAATATTCATTAATTTATTTCAGCAGTAGCATAGCCACACAGCAAAGCCCAGTACTGTGCAGCAGTAGGAAAGCTAGCTAGGGACCGAGAAGGGAGTATCTGAGTTAGCACAGAATCTACCCACGCTAATTTACTTTGTTACTTCTGTAAACTGCAAATCCTCCTTTTCAACAGGGCAAGTTAACAGAGTAGGACTAGAGGTGTGTGCTATCCTCCTTACAATAGCAACACTAAGCTTGGAGAATTGAACTGTTAACCCTCACTTAACTGAACCAAACAGTTAACAGTACCACAGAAATCTAACAGTTTACTCATCTTTTGCAGATTAGAACACATCGTAAAAAATTCATCATATGCCCATATATTGAATATTGCTTGCAATTCTGGTCACTCTATATCAGAGAAACATTGCTAGAGCTAAAGAACAAGGATAATGAGAAATATACAGTAGCTTTCATACGAAACTAATCAGATTAGGCCTTTTCAGCTTGAAAAAGCATTGATGGGAAAGGACAAGACAGATGTCTATAAAATCATACTTTATGAAGAAGGTGACTAGGAAATGATACTACACTGTTGTCTACAGCGTAACACCTAGGAGGCTCTTACGTAGCTGTCACGTATCCAGAGAATCAGACTAACGAAACGAAGTAATATGCCCCACAATGCATAATTTCACTGTACTTTATATTATTATTTGTTATTACCATTAGGGAGTTTGAAGGCCAAGAATATAAAAGGGTTTGAAAAGAAGGTACACAAATTAATAGGGGAGAGAGGCATTGCTAATTTCTCCCTGACAATCTCCGTTTAACTTCTGGCTCCAGAAAGGTCTAAATTGCTCAGAACTAGAGGCTGAGATATTACACTATGGGAAAATCAATTAAGGTTTCTCTCTAAACCATGTTAGAAACCAAAATATTGAGCTACACCCTTAACCTGACCCAGGATGGTTCTTTTTATGTTCTTCAAGTGTTCCTCTGTTTCTACAGTGCTAAGCCCTAATTTTCACTTTCAAGTATTCTGAACTCTGTTGAAATAGTCTAGGATAGCCTGTATGCTACTCTGATTGGTGACAGATAATCAAGCTTACTTTGCTTTTTCTTCTGCATGAGCTCTATTACTTGCTGCATGGAAAGAAAGAAAAACTAAGTAAATCTTAATGCACGTTTGCATGGGTGGAAGGGCACACTAAGGCAGAGATCATTCCTCCATATGTCAGCAGCCAGAGACTGGGAGCACCACTGAACTAACGCATTCTGCCAAATTTGTCACTGTATCCGCTCTTTGTCTGCAGTGCAGCACTGGGTGTTAAGAGCATTTTTTTTCCAGTTCTGGTTGACCTAGGAAGCTTGCCATGATAAAAAGCTGTTGAGGGAGACAAGAGAAGAGAGCCCTTTGCTGTTGAGGGAGACAAGAGAAGAGAGCCCTTTGCTAGAATCAAGGAACAGGAATCAAGAACAGTGAACAACAGAAGTTAAATCAGCATCAAAATAAATTGTTCTCATTAACTGGCATGACAGCCAAAAAGTTGTTAAGTGCTCCTCCTGAAGTGTTCCTTTCTAGATTAGACTGGAAGTTAACAGAACTATTCTGTTTAAAGAAAAATGTTGTGATCTATTTATTTTTTTAATCAAAAGGCAAATGCTGAATTGTTTTTTTTATCCGTCCAGCATTTCTCTGTCCAAATCATCCCTTGAGCTTTCTCTGACTTAGGAGAAGGGGAAGGTTAACAGAGCTCAGTCAACTCTTAGAACATTTCATCTATTGTGGTTCTCTGTTTTCTTTGTTTACTCCCTGGAGCACCCATTTTTCAGCCTAAATAAGTGAGGAAGCAAGTTTCCATGGATGGGCAGGTGTTTAAAAACAAGTTTCTTAAAGCTTGCTTCTATACAGTTGGCCCATTTTGGAGGAGACAACCATAGTTGTCCAGCTGCTGTACTACAGATCCAACCATATCCAGGTTCAACCTGGTACAAAAAGCAGAAAGGAAAGGTTTTCTCCAAGAGAGAGAGAAAACAAACAAACAAAACTCAAATTCCATCTCATTGACTCAAATCCCAGTCTACTGAGTGAATGAGACAGATCTTCCTTTCTTTCTTTCTTTTTTTTTCTTTTTTCTTTTTTTTTTTTTTTTTTTTTAATAAAGGAGTCTCATTTGGAACAGATTGCTAGTGAACAAAAGGCAGTTGTAAATGATAAAATTAGATAACATGTTTTTGGCCAATCCACAACAATGTAAATGGAAGAAAGGGAAATAAGGAGTGGCTGAGAGAAGCTGGTGGACCTCTATGTAGCCTTGAGCTTTTAATGCCCATATAGAATGAGTATTAAAAAAGCTGCTGGATAATCAGATCAACAAAAGGAAGTAACGTGCCTCACATTTGCATGATTTCATTTTACTTTATACTGTTGTTTTTACTACCATAAAGATGACAAATTGGATATATGCAACTTACCCTGTGGATGCCGGTATGTACAAATTACGCATTTTGTTTTAAAAAGTTTAGCTGCTTTTAATCGTTTTGTGAATGAAATTAGAGAGCCCATGCAAATATTTTGACAAGGCTATTTTTCCCTTTTTTCAAAGGGAGAGGGATTAATTCCAAGACAAGATCTAAGGTGAGTCACAGTACCTCTTAGCAGTGAATAAAGTGCTGCAATAGATCCAGAAAAAAATAAGACTTTTAAAAAAATGTTTACATATTTAATACTAATGGAAGCATATTTGCTAAAAATGGGTATTAGTGATGTTTAAATGCTAAATGCAGTTTTAATATTCTGAGAAGAATGATGATAATAGCCTCAAACAAGTCAGTAAGATTAGAGAAATGAGGTAAGGTTTCAGACTGCTGGGCTTTGAATCTGGACACGCAGACAGAAGAATAAAACCCCCTAAAAAGGCAGTTCTGATTTACTGATTTCCCTTTTATGTTGGCAAATACCTAATAGTTCATACAAACCTTGATTTTTTCATAGAGGTAGTGTATTAGTGAACAAACTCATGCATGTAGTTGGTTCTGAATAGCAATGTTAGTTCTGAGCTGAGCAATATTAAGACATTCACGCAGATCATTAAGACTTTACACAGATCGTGTTTGGTGTGTTCGTAGAGCACACCAAAGCCTCTCAGGAACGAGGGTTCACAGCGGTTCAAAGGCAGAGCCAAAGCCCAACCAGCCGCCTATGCACATTACACAACACCATAGCCCTTGGCAGGCGGGGAGGAGGCTCAATGACAGAGGATATCCCGTATTTCTAATCCCATTCTCATGTTCTCCTGGTTTTGTGGCATGACATTTGCTCTTCCAGAAGCCAAAGCTTGAGGGGAAAAGCTTTGACTCATCCAACTCCAGAGCTAGACTGTATTTAGACAAGAAAACCTCATGTGTTACCGGCAAATAAATACAAGATTCACCTAGTGTCATGCAAACTCTTGCTTTCCATCTCTTGATAATTAACTAAATTTGCTTAGAAATGTGCTTTATCCAACAAAATTTTATGAAAATAATTATTTTGCTTTGGTCTAGCAACCTCTTGTCTGTATTACCATGAGGAAAGAAAACTGACCCAATTGCTTTGTTTACAGGGTAGCTAAATGATGTATGTGCTACATCATTCATTGGTTTTATAAGAAGTAATAAGGTCACAGAAAGCGCTGAAGCAGCCTGATCTTATTTTCCCATAGGGCTGACTATATTAACACAGTTACTGAAGGATGAGATAGTAATGACCCAATCAGTACTTATAAGGAAAAAATTAGTAATGATATACAATTCCAGTGGTTTAAAAGTAAGCAGCTCCAATTCTAGCAGAAGGCCTGATAATGCCCTGGTTTAAAGTCTGAGCAAAATCTGTGTATGTAACCTCCGAAACAGCTTAGTATTAACGAAAAAAAAAAAAAAAAAAGAGAGAGAGAGAGAGAGACCCCTTTCTACCTCAAACTGTGAACCAGCTTTGAAAGTTGAATGTTTAGATGTTAGGATACTGAATATGAGATATTCACGCACTCTCTACAGCTCTAAAGGCCTGATCATGAGGAAATCTGTTGAGAAAGGTCAAAAAACCCAGCAAATTTGAAAACTGTACTTTTATTTTCGAAGTTCTAATGATGCAGAAGCCGCATAATAATCTCTCTGTGAACCATAAACATAATAAAAGCTGAGGCCATATCTAACATAATCTCTATCAGCAAGATGCCAGCGCTTTTCCAGATTTCCTAACGGGTCCCTGCTAATTCCATGCCAAAACTAGCAGTGGATTTCTTCCTTTTAATCTCCCCTAATGCCTTATTCGATTATTGTCACTGCTCTCCGGCCGCGCGCGTCCCTCCAGCCCCTAATTCCCCACCGGAGCCGGCAGAGGAGCCGGGCGGCGGCGGCGGCACCGAGGGGCGCGCACAGCCCCTGCCCCAGCCCCGCCGCAGCCGCCCCGCCGGGCCCCGAGGGGACGGGCGCCGGGGCGAGCGGCGCCCTGCCCGGGCCGCCCGCCGCGGGGAGCATGAGCGCCGCGACTCGCGCGGGCTGAGCAGGCTCAGGCCGCCGGAGCGCCCTCGCCACCCGCCTGCGGCATGGCGCTGCTCGCCGCCTGGCTGTGCGTCGCCCTGAGGTGAGCGAGGGGCGCCGGGGGAGAGGCGACGGCGCTGGGGCGGGCGCGGGGCGCGAAGGGCTGAGGCGAGGCGGGCGCGGGGCGCAGGGGGCTGAGGCGGGCGCGGGGCGCAGGGGGCTGAGGCGAGAGGGGCTGAGGCGGGAGCTGGGCGGGGGGAGCTGAAATGGGAGCGGGGCGCGGGGGGCTGAGGCGGGCGCGGGGGGCTGAGGCGGCAGCTGGGCGGGGGGGGGGGGGAGCGGCGCTGAGGCGGCAGCTGGGCTCGAAGGGCTGGAGCAGGAACCGGGCGCGCGGGGGGCTGCGGCGGGCGCGGGGGGCTGCGGCGGGCGCGGGGCGCCGGGGGCTGAGGCGGGACTCGCCTCTCCCCGCAGTGTCGGCAAGGCGCTGGGGGAACAGGGCGACGGCGGGGACCTCTACTCGGAAAACATCACTCGGATCCTCGACAAGCTGCTGGACGGCTACGACAACAGGCTGCGGCCGGGCTTTGGAGGTAGAGCGAGCCTCGCGGCGCGCCGCGAAGCCCCGGGCCGGCGGCAGCGCGGCGGCGCGGCGCGGCGCGGGGCCGGGCGGGCGCGGGCAGGAAGGCTGCCGCCACCGGCCGGGAGGAAAGTTCCGCGGGGCGCTGCCGCGGCGGGGCGGCCCGAGGCGCCCCGGGCGCCGCTCCCAGCGCGTGCCCCTGTCCCGCAGGCGCCGTCACGGAGGTCAAGACGGACATCTACGTGACCAGCTTCGGGCCCGTGTCCGACGTGGAGATGGTAAGGGCCCGCGCCCCGCCGCGCCCCGCTTCTTTCCCGGGATTCATTACGGTGGCATCTGAGTTGACCGTCATTAGAGCAGATTATGAGGCTTAATCTCCCTGACAATCCCGCGGGCCCAGCGGAGCGGTTTGGCCGGGAGCTGCATACAGCTATTTCCCCCGCGGAGTCAGCCGGGGGCAGCGCGGCAGGTGCCCCCGGCCCAGGGCGGCACACGAAAGCAGCCTCTGTAACCGCCTTGAAGGCTGCACAGACAGGACGTTGAAGAAGCCCCTCTAACCCCAATAAAGGCAGGGCCAAGGTGGCTTTACTGCGGCCTTGGGTCTCTTACTCGTGCCCCTGCTCCCGTGCGTGCTCGCCTGGGCCCATGTGTTCCAGTCTGCAGGCAAGGAGGTGGGTGCCACAAGAGGCACCCGAAAGTTTGTCAGTCTCTCTCCCTTCCCCAGAAAGCCTAAGAGAAGGCACAGCCCCACCAGTTGATACACGAGCTCATGCCTGCGGACATCGCTGCTGCTGCCCACGTTGAACTGCGTTTCCCTTCTGACCCCTCTATAGAGCACTGCTTTCTGGATGTTCAGGACAATATTACCAAAAACCCTACTAAGAAAATTAACTTAGGCTAATATTGATGTGCACCCATCATCTTAGTGAAGTGGGTATTTTGACGCTAGTCCTTTGGAATGCATGGCTTTTTTTCCTGGCAACTGAACATTAATAGTTTGGTTTAGCATGCTGAAAGGAAACTAAATTAGACATTTGTATTTCCTTAGATCTCAGTCATTTGAATTAAGTTATTTTCTGTGGGAGGACAATGAGTTTCTTCCTTATACATATAAAATTAACGGCTCATTGGTTAATTTGCAACTATTAATTAAAATAACAACAAAATAGGATATTTTTCTTATAGACTGGATTTTTTTTAGTAACTGCTTAATGATAATAGGATTAAGTGTCTAAGTAGTAAATTAAATGCCATTAATGTACAGGTTCTCTCAGGGAGTTACTGTATACATAACAGCTTAGGACTGCTGGCCCTCACACATAACTCACGTACCTATTTATTTTCCATAGGAGTACACAATGGATGTTTTCTTTCGTCAGACATGGACTGATGAGAGGTTGAAATTTGGTGGGCCAACTGAAATTTTGAGGTTGAACAATTTAATGGTCAGTAAAATCTGGACACCAGACACGTTTTTTAGAAATGGAAAAAAGTCAATTGCTCATAATATGACTACTCCTAACAAACTTTTCAGAATTATGCAGAATGGAACTATTCTTTACACAATGAGGTAAGAGCCTTCTACTTTTGGCTGACATTTGTTTTTCCTGTATTCAGCAGTCTTCCTGAGTACCATTTATTTTTCAATGCCACCTACTTTAATGTATTCTAGACTTACCATTAATGCTGATTGTCCTATGCGGTTGGTGAACTTCCCAATGGATGGGCACGCTTGTCCTTTGAAGTTTGGAAGCTGTAAGTTTTTCTACATTTTTGAACTTTATTTAGTAAATATATTTCATACGCACGTATGTTAGAAGATCAGAAGCGAGATGCCAGGACACTACTTAATGGCATAGCTGAAATCTTCTATTTTATTTTTGTATTAAAATCTTACTTGCTTTTCTGAGACTCAAACCTCACATAGGCATATGGATTCATTCACTTTAGGGTGACTGTTAACAGGGTATTTTGTGGTTTGTTATTCTTACAGATCTACTGATCAACTTGGGTCTTTTAACAAGTCTTACAAGCTGTGGTACAGTTACTACGTTACTCTTGGTTTAGCAAACTAAAAATATGTAGTCGATTTGTTGTAATGAATGTATGTGTTTTATAAAAAATTAAGAAGCAAAAGCTACTGCCTAACAGTTCCCACTCCCAAAATTACCTCACTATTGATTTTTTTGCATTTTGTCATTAATGAGGCTAGAAGCTTACTGGAGCAGGATCCATTTTTCTATGGTTATTTGAACAACAGAAAGGATTGTGCAACTCTTTGTCCATTGCTAAAGAATTACATAATTAGTAATAGTATTTTCCCCTCCATAACTCAGATGCCTATCCAAAAAGTGAAATAATTTATACGTGGAAGAAAGGACCCCTCTATTCAGTAGAAGTACCACAGGAGTCTTCCAGTCTCCTCCAGTATGACCTCATAGGACAAACTGTGTCTAGTGAAACAATTAAGTCTAACACAGGTAAGATGTAGCCAAGTGGGAACTACTGATATTATAAAAATGCATCTTAAAAGATACATGACAATTATTTTCCATATGGAACCGGTTTATTTTATTTTGCTAGTTTTAAAACTAAAATGTGAAGAATCTAATTGTAATCTTGCAAAAGATATTTTTCAATACCTTTCTTTTAAGCGTACAGCTTTTCATATAACTCTTAAAAATCCCCTCCCCTGCTGCCCCCAGTAGAAATAATGCATTCGTTCTTTTCTTCTGTTTCAAAGGGTCACTTTACCAGTTATCAGCTTATTTTTATTATACAGTAGAAAACCTATTAGTGCTTGCCTCAGAACATAGCAAACTATATTTTAAGATACACCAAGATTTAAGCCTATGATGTTTACTCGTATTTTACCAGAGTAATGCTGACATAGTTGTCTCCTAACAGGTGAATACGTAATCATGACAGTTTATTTCCACTTGCAAAGGAAGATGGGCTACTTCATGATACAGATATATACTCCTTGCATTATGACAGTCATTCTTTCTCAGGTGTCTTTCTGGATTAACAAGGAATCTGTTCCAGCCAGAACAGTTTTTGGTATGCTGCATTAAGGTCTTTGCAACGTCACTGCTTCACACATACCATTCATTCATCACTTTCATTGCTTCTTTGTTTTAGGTGAATATTCACTTCAGCTGCTCTATTTCCATCTCCAAAGGAAAATAGGCTACTATCTCATTCAGACATACATTCCATGCATCATGACTGTAGTCCTATCTCAGATTGTGTTCTGGATCAACAAAGAATCTGTTCCAGCAAGAACCGTGGCTGGTATTCATGTCTTTGTTCTTCTTTCATTCACTTCATTCACTGTACTGAATCTATTGTGTTGAACAGTTTCTGTAATCTACTGAGGATTAGCTTTAAATTGGAAAGCTAGTAGGTTTCAGTGACCAAAAGTAAATACTAAAATTAAACCAAGTAGTATTCAGTCTCAGGGTCAAAATTATTTGCTCAGAGTATTTGTTTAGCCAGCCTTGTTTGTGATGTTTTCCTTCCCACTGTGTACCTTCAGTATTTTTTTTCATACACAGGAAAAGGCAATTTCAGAGAGAATGCCAACCTCTCCATTTTTTAAACAGGAATTTCCCTACTGGTTTACTCTCTGTGAAACCAATAATCTGATTTAATGCCTTAAAAAAAAAAAAAAAAAAAAAAAAAAAAAGAAAGAAAGAAAGAAAAAAGGCAACAACAACATGTAGGATGGGATTCCTCACTGCTGACTGTAGGTTCCTCATCTAACTTTCATTCATTCTCGAGTCCTCTTTCTTACCATGGTCTATAAAAGGTGTCTAAACAAATAGCAAGGACTTTGGCTGGAAAAGTTTGGAGGAGATGAACATGTCCCTACTTAGAGTTGTAATATTAAAGGTGGCTCCATATTACATATTTGGGTTCCTTTTTTCTTTCCAGTCATTTGAATTAATGCTCAGCACAAGCTATGAAGTTGAGAGGTTTTTTCCCCTAATTTTTAGTGTGTGTTCTGCTATTATTAATTTCCCCCCCACTTCAATGTTGACAAATTCTGAAGCTGCACTCAGTGTTAAGGGGTAAACTTTCATTGACTGAATTTTATTTCTAGAAAAACAATCATGACAACACTAAGTGAAATAACAAAGCTCATCTAAAACTGTCTAAAAATTTCAGCCCCATCTTTCTATTTTCTCTTAACACAGTATTCCTATACAATACATTCTTATTGTGAGACTTGTCTTCAGTAGCAAATAGACAGCTATATGTTCCCTGAGGGTGACTGAGTAGTGGTACAGATTGTCCGGAGAGGTTGTGAAGACTGCTTTCTTGGAGATACTCAAAAGCCCTCTGGACACAGTCCTGGGCAACGTGCTCTAGGTGACGTTGCTTAAGCAGAGGGATTGGACTAGGTGATCTCCAGAGGTCCCTTCCAAACTCAATCATTCAGTGATTCTGTGATTCCCTCTCCATAAATGATGCAAGTTATATAATTCAAAATAAATTTATAATTGTAGTTAGCAGCCGACAGAAGTTTGTCAAAAATTATTGCAGTCAAGTGGCGTTTCATATCCACATGCAATAATATTCATAAAAGCATTATAAGACTGTGTTGTTCCAAACTTCTGATCCCACTTTTAGGAATGCTAAGTGAACACAACTTCCTTAGTTGCTTCTGAAGGACTGTCAGCACGCTTCTGTTCTTGAAATCCCAACTGGCAGTTGGGTGTAGTGGATCATCATTAAACACTTACAAACCCAACATTTCTCAGCAATTGCGATTCCTTTTTTTTTTTAAGTTCTTAAAAATTATTTAAAAAAAAGATAATATATTTCCAAGGATGTTTACTGCTGTTGAAGCATGACATATATACAGAAAGTTTGTACTCTAAATACAGTGTTACCCGTTTCAGCTTTATATTGCACCTCTCTAAGGTACAGCTACATCCACTACTCATTGAATAAAACATTTGCTACCTAGTGGTCAGTGAAAGTCAGTTCTGCGTTTGAAGTAATATGCAAGTAAGTCTTTAGATGGTTCTGTAATAACTACTAAAGACCCTGAATCTGGGAATAAGAACCCCTAGAAGTCATACTGAAGAATAAATATGGAATTATCAACAGAACATATTTTAAGGAAAATAGTAAAATAGACACCTTCTTTAGTATTGCAGAAAATTAGTCATGCTGGCATTTTAAAAGAATATTTAAATCCTTATCCCATCCTTATTTCTCTCAGGCACAGTCTGACTTTATAGTTCTAATTCAGAACCCCATGGGCTCCAGGTACCTTCACCTGAGGGGGGGAAAAAAAAGAAAAGAAAAAGACCAATTCTTTGACAAAAAAAAAAAAAAAAAAAAAAAAAAAAAGTTTCTGGCCCCAATAAGAAAAGAAAGGTTTAAAACAGAGAAGTGTCCTTTCTGCGTCGTATTGCAAATACTTATATTACAAAGTTTTTTCAATTTTGCATCTAACTTCCTTCACTAGAAGTTTGAGAGAGGAGAAATCACTGTTAGAAGAATGACAATAGTGTGCCAAACCAATTTCTCACACCAAAGTCATGTAGCAACTTTATTTCCCTGCAGAACGGATGCCAGTTCATCTTTCACAGGTGGTATCACTATAAATACTCTGAAGTTTTGCAAAGATAGATTAATGGTCATAAGGATCAGCTCTTCACAGACCTGTAAGTGAAATGTGGAAGATGATAGAAATACCTGAAAATACACTTTTGCACTCTTTATGTTGTGTTTTGGAAAGCTTCTGTATATATGTGTATGTTTATATATACATACACACACACTTTATTAAACGTGGCATTATCAGAACCAACTTAGAATAAGAAATACAGTTCTCTGAGGCTTAATTTTTAGGTATTATTTGTTATGTGTCAGATGCTGTGAACCCACATAACAATGGCTATTTTTTCAGATTTTTATATACCTTTATCTGATCTCTTATTCTTGGCAAAAATCTCTATTGTTTTGCAGAGGAACATGGTCAGCTTTTACCTTCCTGTCAGGTCACCTTGGGAATTTTAAATTAATATTTTTTCATTGAACTATGTGTTTATAATAAAGTCTAAGATGCAGAAAGTTTTTCTGTTTTTTCTTTTTTAAGAAAAAATACATAATGCAAATACTTCAGTCTATATTAACAGACCTTTCAGAACCTACCAAGAAGAGACGAGGCTAAACAATCACCACAAAGCTTACCAACTGTAATTTGGCATTCTGTTTGGTAAAGTAGTTTTCCGTAATCCAGAGCAGTTGATCAATATTCACTCCAGATTAATGAGTCCTATCTATCTGTCTTATCTATATCATGATAGGAGTCCTACTCCTAAGTTTAAATTCCTACTGCAGTAAGTTTTTATTCAGATATGAAATATCTTTTTTAGTTATTAAGTAGCACACAGATTCTAATCTAGTCACACATCATATTGAAAAGTTCATTCTAGATATCTGAAATTGAAATATATCTCAATATATTTGTACTGCTGTTATAAAATGTGTATGGCAAATTCTGTGGAAGTAGAGATCCTGCTTATTTTATAGTATCTCCTATTTGTATTTCATTAAAACATGTTAAGTAATGACATTGGGGCTTAGTTAACCTCAGACAGCTGGCAAGCTACATCACGTGAGAGTTGCAGAAAAAAACCCTGAAAATAATCAAGTCACCCTGTCTTGATGCTGCAGTAAGATGTTACATCAGTATGCAATGACACTGCATCCTTTCTACTCAGCATCACTCAAAGCATATTGATTCATTATCAGAACATGACATTATACCATCTTTTATTTTCTCACCCTTTCCCAACTGAAGAAAAGAGCAGAAGAGGGCATTCTCCAGCTTACTGTCTTTAAATACCTGCACTTTTCAGGTCCTAGTTAAGCATAATTTTAAGTGAACATGAGTCATGGAGACTTACCTATTATTGGATGAGTTTGCTCTTGCATTTTTTTTCCTTGTATCAGGCAGCAGTGGGATGTAAGTACATTTCCCACATACTACTACTGATATACACTCCAAAATAAAATAACTAAATTCTTCATGACAGACATGTGAGCTATGTGATCAGATTTGTTGTATGAGAATACATAAGGAGCTCTAGAGAAGCAACCTTTCCATCCTTGGAAATCTATGACTGTGGGAACTTTCAAATTTATGTACTATTAGTGAGTCTTACGGATCGTATTCCATGATTAAAGTCAACTGCAGAGAGGACCAAAATCTGTTACTACTAGAAATATTTGTACAATTGCCTACCGCTGGTTTTAATGCAAAATATTACTGGATTTAATAAATGTTATGTAAACCATGGTCTGTCTTCTATAACATCAGGGCAAAAAGAGTAACACTGTTAGGAAATTAGCATACATTAATCTAGATTTCTGTTGAACATTGCACTTGCTAACTCATAGATAAAGTAGGTGTCTTTCAGAGTCTGAGCCCAAATTTTATTATGCCCATGTTTTCTCAAAATTCTAAGAAGCAGCGCTGTAGCAGGTAGCTACCTTAACTTGCAGTCTGCTTGAGGTATTAAGGATGTTTATTCAGAGCTTGTGGATACGCAAACCAGAGTACAAGAATTAAGAGATTCAGTATGTTCAAATACCTAGATGTCTTCTTAATTACCTGATAGGTGGGATGACTGTTAAAGAGGATGTTTACTATACATAGGTAGATGTATTTAAGAATAGCAAGGTTGAAGCAGAATCCTAATGCATCCATTTTCTTTCTCTTACTTTCAAGGGATCACTACAGTTCTAACGATGACCACTTTAAGCATCAGTGCACGCCACTCTTTGCCCAAGGTGTCCTATGCTACTGCCATGGATTGGTTCATAGCTGTGTGCTTTGCCTTTGTCTTCTCTGCACTTATCGAGTTTGCAGCTGTCAACTACTTTACCAATCTTCAGACTCAGAGAGCAATGAGGAAGGCAGCCAGGGCAGCAGCACTGGCAGCAGCACTATCAGCAGCAACTGTACCGGCAGAGGACGAGATTGTCTCGGTAATTGCTTGCTTTTCTGATAATAAGCATCATATAGGAAGAGGCAGCTGAAGTAGTGAATAAAAAACAATATTAAAGTGATCTTAAGCTGAAACAGATTATGTAACCAGATCATGTCTATTTATCAGTCCAAAAAGTTGTTCTAAATTTCAGAAAATGAAAAGACTTCATATTTTCATACTGCTTATTTAAATTTGAGATATGATTTGCTAGAGAGATTTTTATTTTGTTAGATATTTAATAAATACCATTAGATTGTTACCCATAGCACTCCCTTGAGCAAAGCCATAGGTATTGTGGTCAGGCAGCCTTGCGGTTCTCATATGAGTAAATCTGCAGAATTATTAGACACTGTGCAATAGAATGAATGTATGCATTGGCCAGATTATGGGCTCACTGTCATATACTGGTGCATGCCATAAGTGGGTCATCTAGAAAAGGAGGAATTAGCTTTTACATAAACTTGGCATCTGTTATTTTCATAAAAATCTGAGATGGAGGAAGCTTGGGGAAAAACATGAATTTAGAGATTAGAGTTTACTACATGTGATAGAAAAGCTTTCTAGTATCAGAAGAAAGTCTGTCAGAATTATTTGCAAATACTAGTCCTTATATCTTCAGCTAAGTAATTAATTGTCTCACAATTAATATATTTATCAGTACAGACCCCCTGTTTTCAGGATCAGTTTTACTACCACCACATTCCCCAATCTGAGTGACTTTTTGCAAAACTTTTGAGTCTGAAGTTGAACTGGGAGATCAGCCAAGCACAACTGAGTATCAGGGCAACACCTTATCCGCAGTATGGTCATTCTTCCACATTTGTTTATAAATAACGGCTAAAATTATAACATTTAGGCACATTCCAACTGTTAGTGGTTGATAAGCTACATTTAATACTGAAACCAAAGCTCCGCTGCATCTTGCTACTGGACCTCAATGGAGCTAATCAACAAATTTTCTTCGATTACAGCATGGTTTGCAAGCACGGTATTTTGCATACAATTTGTTTTAACGTTTAAAAAAGTTGCATAACACTGCCAGAAGACATAACAACAAAGAAATGCATGCTATTTTCACTAAATATATAAAACCTTAAGGAGGAAATTATTTGTACATTTGAACTGAGAGCCCTGAGAACATTTTTTTTTAACCACAGTTGTAATAAAGACACAAAAGAAAGTCCAGCAAAATCTGAGAGGAGCTTGAAAACAAATGTTTGCAGATCTTGCACTGATTTTAAAGAGAAAGCAAAAAAAGTTGACTTAGCAATACTTGCATCATTCATATCAACATTTATTTTTACTAGTGTATTAAAGTTTTATGATTATATTTAAGCCATATAAAAGACAATGAGAAAAAAAGAGAGCGTGTATTTGTTAATATTTAGGAAATATTAAGAATACTTCCCTTACTCCACAATATCTTGACATGTGATGGAGAAGTACTATGGATTCTATGAGTAGAATATTGTAATAAAATGATGCAAAATAAGAAAAATAGTGCATATGTTAAAATGTACTAAAACTTCATTTTTATATTCATCGTCGATTTTTTTTGAGGACAAGTTATCAGCAAAATAGGTAAATAAGCCACTCAAGCTTTATATAGCTTGAAAAAACATTGATAATAGGAGCATCATCATCGTCTTTGAAACAGAACTGAATATTATTTTTATTTTTCATTTGTCAGTAATATTCTTTATCATGTACTGTGCTTAAAAACCCTTTCAATGTATAGAATATTAAGGAAACTGTAGATGAAACTATTGAAAAAAATCTTTAATTCATACAATGCAGAAAGCGTAGAAAAGAACAATTACACATTATTCCTTGAAAACCCCAATTCTCAGAAAGAAGCAAAAATAAAATTTCATACAAGTTATAAAAGGTAGAGGCACTGAACTGTACCATATAAAGCACAGTGCAAGAATTACAACTTAGAGGACACAAAAGCAAAAGTATAACAGCAGTCCCAAATTCTCTCATAGACAGATTTTACTTTATTTGTTTGAGATCATTGATTCGTACAGTAGAGATAGCAATGGCAATATCTCAAAAAGACCCTGAGGAGTTCTGCTGAATGCGAGACTGGTAGATCCCATACTAACATTCAGTGTCTCAGACGTCATGAGTTGTTTTGCAGTGTTCCCTCGATACCTGCAGAACAATTCTTTAATTTTCCAATCAAACTTTTAGTTCAGAGAATATTAAACTCAAGCTATAGTTGTTCAGCCACGTACCAGAGTAAAGGACATCATTGTTTTCACTGCCTTTTTTTAATGCTCAGAAATATAGCAAGCCATCATTTTAAGCCTCAGTCCGTTCTCTTACAGAGATGCAATGCCATAGCAGCCTTTGATGCTACAGTATGGAGAGGAGCAATAGCCTGTATCTTTCCTATACACACTCCCTTTTTTGAATTTCACTTCATCATAGTGTGGTTTCAATGTCTGGGGTGAGGTGGGGGAGAGAAAATGTACTTGTTCCATTTAGGTCCCTGCTAAGTGATACGAAAATAGAGTCTGGACTATTCAACACCTGCTGGTGTATTCATAGCATATGCTACAAAGGCCATAACTACTACTCGCACCCCCACGAAGACAGTTGTTACAGAAAAATAAATACCCCTCTACAGATACCCAGAGGCACTAGAACATGAATTTAATGACTGTGACTGCCCTAGCTACTTATGGGTGAGATTTACGTGTTCTCTATATCTTTGCAGACCAAGCTAAGAACAGACTAAAAATTTGCCTCTGAACAAATTAATAAAGCAAACAAAATCAAGAATTCAAAGGCCTTAGTCTGTCCCATTTCATTCTCAATGGCTCTAGCCACAACAAACCACAGAGCTGAGCATGAGACATAACCTTATTTTTAAAATCTTTTCTTGTTAGTTTTTTTCAAAGTAAAATCAAGCCAGACCTTAAAAACATGTAGGAAGCACACTGCAACAATTTCCTCAAAAAAGTTACTTGCAGCTAGCTAGGAACATCTAGATATAGAAAAGTAGAAAAACCAATAAAATCGAGGTCCTAAGGTAAATCCAATCTCTAAAGCAGCCCATAGTATTTACAAAATACTGTAGCATCCTAGTCTTGCTTTGAGCTTGTATTGCCAAAGCAGCCGCTTCCGAGCCCCATGAGTCTGCCACTTGCTTTTCACAGGACCAATTCTTTCTGTAAAGAGGAGGAAAACCCTCCTCTTTACAGTAATACAAAAAGAAAAATCAATTGACAATAAAAATGAAGGGTACTTACAATTGAAGGAAAGAAGATGTAGTCCAAGTGGCTTCTGGACAAGCCATGCTGCTTGACTGTTAGATTTAAAAGGTCTATTGCCATTGCAGGAAGGCATTTGGGATAAAGGAGTAATTACAGGATTACCATTTTTAAGAATCTTTTCCCTTTTTTGTGGTGAAGACAAGGAAGAAAGAACTTAGGGTGTTTGAGGATTCTGTTATAACGTGACATATAAGGATATACTTCAGTCAGTGATGTAATTTCACCTTAAACAGACTTGAACAAGCTAAGTGAGTACTATCAATGTAGCTAGTAGGCTGACTGCATGAATAACTGTTTCTTCAGAACTATCATCCTCTATTGAGCTGTAGGTTTCTGTAGTTGTATTCCTGCTCTTAATAATGCATATGGCATCATACTGAGTTTCTTTCCTATGAATGTTTAGGAGCTGTTTTAGAGGTTCTTCAGTGCCCCTTGCCTCTACCCTTCCCAACTTCTTCTGTTTGTCCAGTTTTAAATTCCTTCATTATATTTCTTTCCAGATTGTCTCTCTCTGGTCCTGCAAAGCCCAATTCTTATCCCTTTACCTCTTTTATAATTTATCTTACCTGTCCATTTTTTTAAAAAAAGTTCCCTTTTTCCTCCCCTACTCTTCTTCCCAAAATGCTTGTTCCAATTCATTAGAAAAAAAAAAATCTGTTAGAAGCCATTTCTTATACATAAAAAAATTGTCTGCTTTATTTGATTTTTTAAAATTTAACTAAAATCTTCACCTTCTCTCATGCCTTAGGCCGTGCTTACTTTTTTTTTTTTTTTTCCATTACACAGAGCAGAAAGTCATCTAATGTTAGGATTTTTGTTTTATGATTTTTGCGTGTACAAAAGTTGTCAAAATTTTAGCTATATGAAGGGGCAGATACAGGATGAAGAATAGTGAACAGCGTATCAAAAATATTTATTGTCTTATGCATTTATATCAAATAGTATTTTTAGATGGAAAAAAATTCTGAAGAATGTATAAGTTTCATTAGTTTTGGGGAGTCCACTTGTAAAAATAAAAGTGAGACGTACTTACTAGGAATTTTTCATGGCTGTACAACTACCAGTGAACAGTAACAATGGTAGGAGCTACAAAGTGGATTACGTTTTCAATACTATATTATGTGATACACCTTGAAGGGTGGCTAAAGGACATTATGGTGGGAATATCCTTATCCTGTTGAAACCAGTACTTTCTGTAAGGCAAGAGACCCGTTCTCCTTTGTGTAAAATAAGCCCAGGAAGACAGGTTTTTCTAGAAATGAAAATTTAAGGGAGCTGTAAAATAGTTGGTTAGAAGCTCTTTTTACTTGAATGAGGACCTGAACTGATCATTATAGAAGTATTTACAGAATGTATTCATTTTTTAAAATGCCAAATTAATAATTTTATCTGGAAAAAAAATCAAAACACTATCAAAACTCTCTCACCCATCAGTCTGGTTAATTTTATTCAAAGTCTTGCTTTATTCCAATGAATAAACCTTTTTTCTCTCACTAGTTTTTATATGCTCCAAAAAGTCTGTCCACTCTAAAAAATGGCACAAGACCAAATTCTGCTCTGTTATAGTAACAAAAGTTGGAGTAACTGTGATGAAGCCACTGGACTACACTGGTTTAAATGGGCTGACTATGTGCTCAGTTAACTGATGACAGCCCAGCTTGGCTGTTTTGGTTTCAGGAAAGCCACTCTATTTACCTCAGTTAACTGCAAGCAGAATTTGGCTTGCTCTGTCTGTCAGCTGCAGGCAATCCCTGTGTGAAATACAAAACTATGGGTGTTCCACTCCAAAATATGACAGCAACAAGCTGAGCACTCATCTGGACCTTGAGAGAAGCCTGTTTTTATTTATATGGTGACCAAGCTTGTTGTAGTATGTCAAAAACAAACATTTTTTATGTACATATATGTGTATGTGTGCATGCACATGTATGTATGTATGTGTACACACACACTTAAAGCATTCTAGCATTTAGCTTTTAAATCCATTTTAAAATGTATATTATCTATATCAGTCACAGTGTTTCATCATTGTGACTTTCTTTATTCGGAGTCCTCCAGTTCTGGAAACTGCAGGAGAAAGGGGATTGGTGACATTGTCTGGAGTGCACCATTTGAAATAGTGCTGTACGAGATGGTCACTCCGTGGTCTCTGAGTGCACAGTGTGGGTCAAAAGACATCCTTTCTGTATGAGAGAGTACCTGTAGAGAAAAAAAAAGATTGTTACAGTGTGGTAGTTTGATTACAGTTATGTCCTAAAGAGCTGATACTTTAACAAAAAACAGTGCACAACACAAATACTGCTGGAAGAATTTCCCTCTTCTTACAAATAACCCTGTACCTCTATGTCAAAATAGCATGGCTCAGGCAGAAGAGGATTCTCATTCTCTTTAGCAACCCTTCCCAACCGCAGAGCAGCCATATGTCACCTCAGCATAGAGGATTTGGTTTCCTATAATTACGTCAGAATATATTGAGTATGTTTAATGAGTATCCTAGCATAGCTAAGAAGAGAGCAGTTCTGTTCCGATTATCAATGAACCTTTGTGAGATCATCCTAGAAACAGCTTTATGCATTAAAGCCTTGATTGAGAGCATGGCACTTGCAATCAAATTAGGGAGATCTTCCTACTCCTCCACAACTGCAGATTATCAAGCACACTGTTAAGAAGAACCAACAACTTTCAATTGTATTGACTTTCTCATTCCAGTAAGGAATGCTGATTGTTTGGTTCTATTTGAGTTAAATATTTGTCTGATTGACAAAGCCAGAGCAGTGCAGTAAGGAGGGGTCAAGAAGCAGTTGAAATCTACACCAAAATACAAAAATGCAAGATAAAGAATTTATTCTTTGGCCTTACACATTTTTGCTGAATTTTAAAGTCTAATTCCATACCTTTTTTTCTAGCAATAAGAAAATAAATAAAGTAAATTATAAAAAGAGGAGGGAAAACACCTCTACCTATAGTACCATTTGTGTAATTCAGTCACTTATAGACATGCAAGAAGTAGTTGCTATGTGCTGCAGAGAAAAGTAAAGGTAGGCACTGAATTTTGATTCCTTTTACTCTGCTCCCAAGTCAGAGTCCCATTAAGCATCTGGGATTACTAACACTGATAAATTTCAGAGAAGAACTTGACTTTGAACATTAGAGTGGGAATGACGCATTTTCTTCCTCTAATGGCTCTTAATTTTTTTTAATACAAAATAAAAGAGCTTTGAAGTAGTGAAGAAACAGCTTATCCCCTACTACCTTCAACCTGATATTAAGTTATATTTTAAGAGGTGAATTTCAGTATCCAAAGGTAAAGATTTTGAATATGGCTTTCCCATGTTTGAAGTGATTTAACCCTTTCACCAGGGTAAAGGGACAAGAAAAAATTGTTGAGGATAATTCCTCATAACATGCCTAGAGAAGAAAATTTAGAACGCCTAAATAGACATGTAAAGTTAGAGGCTGTGAATAACTTCTAAACTACTTTCAGCTCTTATTTATGCAGAACACTTCATAGATGTTTGTAGTGCACATTTCTTGAATCTGGCCCTGCAGATGAGATACACAAATGAATATCTAAATTTGGAGTTACAACAAGTCTCTGGAGTGCAATGGATGCATATCTCCATTAGACTGTCAAGAGTGAGGTTCATTAGTGCATGCCCAAAAGGAGATCTTGTGTATGTGGTGAACTTTCCTGCTGCGGGCTGATGCATATAGATTATTCTGTAGCTAAGCAAGGTTTTTTTAACACATCAAACTGTTGAACATAGGGGCAAGTCCAAGAAGGATTTAGGTAGCTAAATGATGCTTTACTCTCTCTTCAAGAGCTAAGTCACCAGCGCCTGATTTCCTGTATATAATATGAATGGTTCAAATTACTCAAATTGTATCTACTAATGAAATACACAGGGAAAAAGTGTGCATGGTGAATTTTAGTCCTGATTTTATGTGATATCAAAATTCTATACTCATAATGCAATAAATTGAAAAAAAAAGGAGAAATAATACATTTTTGTCTAAACTTTTACAGTTTATTCCCACCAGTCCTTTTTTACTGCATTGCACTCAGAAAAGGGACATGATCTTAAGTGATTAAAAAGAGAGAAATAAGGACATGTATTCATTTGTTTAAAATTAGCTGGTATCTGAATGCATACATAAGCTACTCATGTTACTGCTACGCCAAAAGATGAACTAATAGCAAGAATATATATTTACAAATGAACAGATATCTGTAGAGAATTTTAAATATATATGTTTTAGAACTATCTTGAGGAAAATAAACATAAGAGTGAAGGATATTTACAAATCACAGTTAGCATCCATTTAAAACAGAAAAAGCAGAGAAAGAATTCCATTTACTCCAAGGTTATATACGCTATATTAGTTAAAACTGGGGGAGGAGCGATTTGCTGAGAGCTTTCTAAGTAATTCTGAGCATGTACAAATTCTAGTGATGTTGATGAGAGTTGTGAAAGATCAGCACCTTTATAGGTGAGACTGTTTTGTGAGCTTTCTAGGAGATCAGATAGCTGAGCTGCAAAAGCTTAATAGAATCCAGACTGCACTTTCTAGCCTTTATACCAATACCTGTCTAGTCCAATTTTATTATATTTCAAATTAAGCCATGATCTGTTCTGTGCCACTGGGCAGTCATACGTAGTGACAAGTTAAATTGTCTGATATGAATAACTTTCCATATGAGTGCAAGAGTGCTCTTTCAAATCAGAATTCAGTAACTTAAAAAATACATTATGTCATTATGACAGTGTCCCATGCCACTTCAGGCTTTTTGTTGTTGCTGTAGCTATTTGTACAACAGCCTTTACTATTTGAGTAACTGGCTGTGTGAACTGCAAAACAGGAACAAGAATAGGCCATTCATTCCTATTTTCTCTCTACTTTGGTGAAGTTTCATCATGTTACTGTTGGCAGAAGTCTTTGTCAAAAGGAAATGCTAAATCTAAACATAGTAAACAAATGACTGTAGCTGCTGTTCAAAACTCAGATGTTGTAGAAACTATATGGTTTTCTCCCACCTCCTCCTCCTCCTGATTTAGCAGTGAATTCTAATAAGTATGAGTTGTTGTTCTGGGGCATCAGGACTAGTCTATTGTCAGCTACCAAACTGAGAAACATCTTCATTACAAGTCTGAGGTAAATTTAGATTTTTGATTCTGTAGCCTGGATAGTGGCAGACAGGAAAATCATCTAGACCCTGATTTACTGGATTAGCACACAGGGGTGTCAAAGACAGTGTAAAGAATTGTTCAAGGACTTAATGATTTAAATCAACTCTGAACCATATCCTCAGCATCTGAACAAGGGTGTCAAAAATAATGGAAAGAATTTGAATCATCAGCTCTAAACCATATCTTCAGCAAGATGACGAGAAACTGTGGCATTACTGAAACAGTAAAATGCACTCCTCCTTTCTGAATATCAGAATAAGATATTTTAGATAATGAGCAGTCTCCAAATGGTCCAAAAGTAGGACCATAAAATTGTTCTTGGCTGAGAGTCAGTGCCCTCCCCAAGTTCTGAGGATATATACTGACTCCAGAAAACTTCCCATCTCCAAATCTTAAAGGATTTTCTGGAATGACATCAAGATAATCCTCCCTCTATGGTAGTATATATATATAAGATTTAATAAACATTTTAGGTAATGACCAGTATTACCCTTTTCCAAGGTACAGATTATCATAGATTTTATTACCTTTGCATTCCAGAATATGCCCAATACAGATCATCCACAGACCCTGTGCTATGTCTGTTCTGTCTACTATTTTTAATCATCATCTCAGAACAATAACTCCTGATTCATGCTTGTGCAACGCAGAGCAAATCTGACCCTGCTTAAATTGGAATATTGCCAGATAAGGACTAAGATATACTTTAACAACTGTCTTTCTAAGAACCATTCATTCACAACAAAAGGTCAAGCCATCCTGCTGTAAAGCAAAAGACAAGCTATCTTGCGACTCCCACAATTCAGTTCAAACCAGAACATACAAACAATTTGAATGAAAGCAATGGCTCTAGCGCTGTCAGTCTGTTTATAGAGTGAGATTATTATGATTAGTGCAAGTAGACATGGATAACCTTCTGTTCCTGTGACACATCTATAGATGATCCTCCATTTAAATCTCTGCTGCTTGCTATGTAACTGGAAAATACAAAATCAAACATCTGTGTTCCAGATAGGAACATCCCCAGAATATGAATGTCTCTTAATATCCATTCATACCATGATGCTCATCATTTAATGTGTAGATAGCAAAGCAAAAGGAAGAGCAATAAGGCAAGTAGGAAGTGTTAGTAGGAAGTGGAGTAAAAAGGGCAATAAATAAAGACATACGTACAGAAAGAATACTATTTTAGTGCAAATAAGATACTGTTGCTCTCTCTGCCTTCTACTTAGAATAAATTCTGCAAGGAATCCATCTCTCCTCAAGTTCAGTTGGATGCCAGTACATTTATCCTCAAACAGAAACTGGCATTGTGTTGTAGCAATGTAACTTGCTCTCATACTTTGGCAGTAATACTGAACACTGAGAGGATAATTCTTGTTATAACTCTTTTTTTAAATCATACCTGAGATTCCGAGAAGGTAGATTAGGCTAGTTTATATACAATTTATGGCCCAATTACAAGGATGGGCAATGTATTTCAAAACATGCTCATTCCTTTTTCTCCTAAAGATGCAGTCCATCATGCTTCTATATGCAACTGACAAAAATCTGTATCCATACATAGAAATGCTACACAATAAGTCATGATAGTATTGGAAAGGGGGGGGGGTCTACGCTTAAGTAAATGATACCTAAAAATGACTTTGGAAATTATGTATATGACTAACAGAATTTTACTACCCTAAAACCATTTAAATGCATCTTATTCTGTTTTACAATTGATATGTATACACTGTTGTATTGTGACAGTATTTATATGGCCTAAGACTTCCCTTATCAGCTTCATGCATTCAATCATCTGGTTTGGCAGACTAAAAGTGCTGCTTATTCAAACCCAGAAATAACTATCAATATTTTGCAATTTGACTGCACAACATTTTTTATCGGTGATCTGGAAATAAGTTTTGCAGTCGTCACTCTCTCACCTATCCTTAGGCTCAAGCCTAACTAAAGTGTTGCTTGTCAGAATCTAAGATACTGCTCCCCATTAGCATAAAACTTGAGAATTTCAAATCAAAGAGAAGGCATTCTTTACCATCTCATCTTCTCAGCCATCAGGCATGTCCTTGCACCTGCTGCTATGGATCTTTATTCCTCATGGCGATCTCGGGGTGGTGGCAATAGTAGCAGGAACTGCTAGCAAAGTTGTGAAAATTTCCTCTCATTTGATACTAATGTGGAACAGGCTAAATAATATACATTATAGTAGGCATGGTAGATCCTATTCCGAAGCCATTTCTGCAACTATGAAATTTTCACTTCTCTTGTCAAAGTTAAAAAAAAAAAAAAAAAAAAAGCCCAAATAAAACAGGCAGGTAATGAATATAGATGTTGACTTAACAATTAAGGAGGTAAATATAAATGTCCTGGGGTCTAACTAAATTTTAAGAGATTTTGTACAACTCTGAAAAGTAACTAGAGCTGGCCGTGAATATTGCACAAAGTATGGGAATCATGAGGTTTGATTATACCATAAATTATGCTAAAAATAGTCTCATTATATTTAGGAGAGTTTGTCTTTGTAGGCATGAAAATACTGTAGAAATCACGTATTTGAAAACTGAATTTCAGCCTAGAGAAAACAATGAGATTCTTGGCATTAATGTCTTCAGCACCTGTAAAGTTAGTTTATTTCCTTTCTTTCATCAGTTTTTCAGTTTATTGACAGCTAGTTTGGGGACCAGTAACATTGTGACAACTTGGCTCCATTCAGCAAGTATTTGCCAAAGCTGATCAATGGGCTTATACAGTGAAGAATGCACTGGAGCCAGCTAAAACATGCTGTTTGGTTTAAAGCTGATTCACATCTACATAAGCTCCAATCATATCAATGTACTGCAATTTAGGCATACTGTTACCTCTTTTTCTGTTCCTTTTAAAATTGTCTCTTTTTTTCTTCCCCTCTTGTAGTTTCTCATTAGTAACATGCTAACACTATGGAGAGCACATATTCTTTTATCTTTTTACAGCAAATATAAATATAGGCCACAAATACACCTCTGTATATTTGCATTACCCGTGATTTCTTTGGGTTGTTCTATAGCACAAAAATGAAAAAAAAAATGGCAAGAAGCCTAATACTGCAAAACCTGGAGGTGAAACTCCTTGTAGCCATAAAAATCAACACTTTTTTTCTCTCCACAGCATTCTGACTCCAACTGTAATCTGAAGAAGCGAGTAAACTCTGTAGCCTCTCAGGCAGATCAATCTCCTGAAGCCAGCATAATATCAGATATTACATCCCAGTGCCAACCAATGTCTGTTGCTCCACCGGCTCTGCCGCCACCACCACCACCTGTTGGAGGAACAAGTAAAATAGACCAATATTCTAGGATCCTCTTTCCAGTGGCATTTGCAGGATTCAACCTGGTATACTGGGTGGTTTACCTTTCAAAAGACACTATGGAAGTGAGTAGTAGAATTTTAGAGTACTCAGTTATAATATGTAATATGTTCAGAGGGCCAATATTCATTTAGTTGTTTATTTAATCTTGCAACTCCAGTTAATCGGTTCTCTGTGAGGAAAGTAATTGATGTTACCTTTCTGTAAAAATTAACTGTGACTGCCAGAAATAATGGCACTCTAAGCACAATGCCAAAAAGCTAGTTGAAGTTGAGGAATGTAAACACTTTATATAGTACTGAGTGGGACACAGACAAGTGTGTAAGGCAGGGTGTGACACCATTCTCAGCAAATATAAATATTGCATAATCCATTTCTTAATTTTCCTATTTGTAGTAAGGAATGATAGAGCATTTGTTGAATCAATGCAATGAAGGCAATAAGAGCCTTAATATCTCCTAAGATTTCCTTGATGAAGAAATAAGATAACTATCTAGAAAAATGTTGGATATACATTATGAACATTTATCAGTAGTGCAAAGCATTATCTGCACTTGCAGTACACACTTAAGATACAATGTCTAAAAACTGGGACTCAATTGTATCAAAGAATTGTAAAACTGACTTTTTCTGTTCCTTCAGTATAACTGAACTACTTTATGCAGATAGAGCTGCTGAATTCTTAGCATAAATTTGTTTGAATCAGGCAGTGAGATATCCTGTCTTTAAATTTTCATGAGGTCCAGAAGAGAGATGCCCTACAAATTGAGCATGCCTGGAATAATCAGTCAGTGATTAGTTTAATGACTGCTTGAAAATAAGCTAAGTCTTTAATGCTTTAATTTCCTAATTTTTCCTTCACATAAATACAGCTAATGGTGTCCCATTTCATTGGTACAAAATATATTCATTTGCCTTTTTACCATAGAGTTTTTGAAACTCACTATACTTTGCTGTCAGTATAATTGATACACTTACATTTTTTTTAGGACAGCTAGGGAGATAATGATGGTATTTAGACAGCACTGAATGCAGAAAGTCCATATATCAACAAAAACAGAGGCTTGCAATCTGGTATGAGTGGTGCACAGATTATACCCTCATTTCCTAGATTAGAGGTAAAGCAAGCAAAAGGTAATCTCACAGAGAGCCAGGAGATGTTGCAGTTTGAAGCAGCAAGACAATGCTGATCAGCTGATTGGTGGCATCGTGCCTCTGGTTGAAGCAAAGGTTACTAGCTGCTAATTTTGCTGATCTCTGCTACTAGTAAGATCTAGAAAATGCTCTCTCTTAAAGAGGGAATGTGCTGCCAGGCAGCTTATGAAGTCAGGAGGGCAGGAGGATAGGAGGCACTAACTCTTATAAATGTTCCTGCAGATGTCTCTCTCAAGAGGTCACAGCTGCTAACTCCTGGCCACTCAAAATCTGTCCAATGCTAAATTTATCATTTGTGCCAGAGAACTGATCCCTCTAAAATATTGACTGTGTGCGCACATTACTTGTCACAATCAAGAGAAATATCAAAAAAAAAGCTCACGTGTAATTATTACAGTTTCTGGTAGCATTCTGTTTTGGGGCCATTCCTCAGCTTATATAGCTTACCATAACTCCAGTGATTTCATTCAACCATTAATATTTTAGATACAGAAATATTTATAGATGGCTACCATTTTCCCTTGGTAGCTATCAAATATTTGTACTGAATTGTGTATATTAATAGTCATATTAGAACTGAACTAGGCTTTTGAAATACTTCTAAAAACTAGGCCATACATTCACTTCTGCAAGCTCACAAACCTGCACAAAAGCTCAAATCTTCTGTAGTAGCCTTACAGAATGACAGAAATCCAGTAGCAAGATTTAGAGAGCAGAACAGTATTGGCAGCTGAGGTACTTTAAATGATGAACGTAAACAATTATGTAAAGTGTGGCTCAAGCTCTTCTTCATAAATTACATTTTCCATTTTCCTGTTTGTTTACTCAGTTGTAAATGGTAATGATTGTGATTTACGTTGGTGGGTTTCTAATTCACATTGAATTAGATTATTGAATCTAATTCAATTATTATCAGAATTGTTTTTGCTTTAAAAATATGTATATGCCACCCTTTCCATTCAAGGGGAGAAGATACATAAGTTAGACAAGCAAAGCATGGCATGCTTAAGGCATGGTCAACTCAGAGGCTCAGGCCCAAAATATGACACAGTTGCATGACATGAGGAGCTGTCCTCTAAACTATTTGGTAGTATTTCTTTGCATTACTAAGCACTTTTCTTACAGCTCAAGTAATAGGCCCTGTGTTACAGGAATGAAATAGTCTTGTGTAGCATCTGATATATTTGAGACACACTTTGGAATATATTATGGTTAAAAGTACTTTCCAAGTACATTCTCCCCTCTCCTTAGTCATTTCCTGATCAGAAGGCTTCAGGTTTACCACCTTTTCTCATATTGTACATGTAAACTACAAGAATTACAAATTCTAGGATTTGGATGTTTGTATATCAAAGGTGTTTCTTCTGAAATGTATACCTTTACACATTGAGTATTTTTAAACCAGGCAGGCTGTGCAAATAGCAAGAGGTGCTTTCACTGAACTCTATTTTTACTTCTGTATGTGCTGAACCAAGTTCAACTCAACTATTGAACTTCCTGATTTGCTTTTCTTCCTGATTTCTTTTAAGTAACTTCCTTTCGCTACATTTTTCAGCGAAATCGCATTCTTCAGAAAAGATGGAAAGAATTTGCAAATTGAAGCTAAGCGATCCAACTAAATGCTTTTTGTACATGGAAAAGAAAGTTCTTTTCTGGCCTCTATCTTTAAATAAATGGCTCAGCTCTCCCATAAGATGGCTGGGAAAGCATTTCTATTCAGTGGCAGTCTGCCACACACCTTGATACTTGAAAGATGTTTCAACTGAAAGACTGTTTTGCATTTTGAGTAACAACAGTGCTGCAGGACAGCAGCTATGTTGGCAAAACTATAGAAATAAAGCTATTGTAATTCTTTGCCTGCATTTTACTAGACAGCATGTTGTTAAGGCCTCATTTAATTGAGGGAAGACATAGAAGAAAAGATAATTTGAAAATATTTATATAAAATATTCTCCAGTTGAAATAACAGATGTCCGGTCTTAGACCACAGAAAATGCTGATACTCATACTACAAGCCTCTCTTTCTCAAAAGGTTTTAACTGAAATGCTGACAGATGTTTAACAGTAGCAACATGGATATACCATTTATTATATGAAAAAAAATCAAAGCATTAAAATTATTTTAAAAGGACTTACTGTTACAACATAAAGGTCCATTACTAATTAATTTAGACTGAAATTATGAGAATACAAGATCCCCATGATTTGTACATGGAAGATGTAATCTTGCCAGGCATGTTTGTGATGCATATTCTTCCATAGAGCACAATGTTCACCAGCCACAAAAAGCTCTACACATTAATAAACAATACATATTTGTATAGATTAGCCAAATAAGCTTGTTCTCCTTTCAAGAACTTTATTTGACAAATAAGAAAAAGTTACTTCGTGTTTTAGTGTCTTATTCCTGCATTTTTTTAAACCTTGCCAAGTCCTTGAGCTGAATACTAATTCATGACAATGATTTTGATAAGTGAATTGCATGCTTGATCTATTGTAACAAGTTTTAAATTTACTTCACTTAAAATGTAAATACCCTTTTACTGAGAAAAATACAGGTACTTTGCCATCTCATTCATAGTGCACATGCTCTTCAGGCGTATTCTGATGCATCTCCTTTCTACAGTAACCTGTACCAATTTTTGTCCAGAACATACTACAGTTCATATGTTTAAAAACATGGACTAGTGTCTACATGGAGTGAATCAAACTAAAAGAGGTTGTGATTTAAAGATTTTAAAGATAATCTGTAGGAAAATATTATTAGCAGAGACATCAGTTTTTGTCCTTGAGGTGTGAAAAAAGGTAAAAGGCACTAATGTACTAAACCTGCTGAGCATTTAGCATCAGTATGTTCATATTCATAAAGCTTGCAAATCTTATAGGCAAATAAAGTTCATGAGAAAACAGTCATTGGAATATATGCTTAAAACTGAGCTTTGATCATCCAGGCAATGAATATAGCTTCAGACTGAGGAGATTCTCTTGTAATGCAGTTCTGTTTTAAGCCTGCACAGACACCTAAAAAAAGCAGTAACAAGTGAGGTGGGTTTGATGATTAACTACATTGTTGACAATCTGTAACTTAAACTTCTCTAAATTTTTCTTCCAGTTTTTTGAACCAACAGCAATGCATCTTCGAAATGATCATCAGTCCAACTGAAGAACAGCAGACTGTTTCAGAAAAGCTTCACTGAATGTTTTGTAGGATTTACGTGACTTCAAAGGATATGTCATTCACAGGTGCTCTAATTGTCAACCAGGGAATATTTATATTGAACATCACCTGGAAACAGACTCTGGACAACTCAAAAAAGTTACAGAATTCTAAATATACTTTCTTACAATTTCTCAATTGATTCTACTATAAAAGTTTATTATTCTGTTGAATGGTCAAAGAATATGAATGTGTATTTGTTCTAGTCCTATTGTAAATGATTGAATGTTTACATTGACACATACCATCAACAATAGGATTATTTCTCTTAATAATTAGAATAGTGAGGCAAACCACATTCTGAACTGGTATAACCAAGCACAGTCTCACTGAAACATTAGGAGCTGCAGTGACTTATATGAGTTGAAATTGGCCTAAAATAACACTAGGAAACCCCATGAAAGTGAGCTGCAATCCCATCATGTTTTCATCTCCTTTAAAATTGAAAGTTATATTTGTAAAGAACAAAATATAAAGGAGGAAAAACTATTGGTTATGAACTTCAGCTGGTTAATTATGATACTGTAACTTTCTTGCTGAGAGTGACAGTGGAAGTACAACCAAATTAATAACAAGCAATTTGGGAACCGGATCTAGGAACAGCCAGACTAATACCAAGAAGTTTAAGGGCCAAATCAGAAAGGACAGAAGCAGCAGCAGCTACTCATCAAGCTAAATGCAAACCTATGGCTCCAGAGAGCTTCCTGAAGGCAAGTCACCATAGTCAGGGAACCAGTTGCATTTTATCAGCTAGATGTACTGAACTGCCCATAGCAAACTACCTAGTAGTTTTTGCACAAAGTACTGTTAACTAATTTAGTTCTCACTCTCACCACAGATTTACAGGATTTCATTTCCTAGATCTCATTTTACTGTACATTCACTCTTCATCTCCATAAACCTAAGAATGTAATGTAGTTAGGATATGTCTAAAATAATCAAACCCAAGCCTTCTTTGTTGCAGGCATAATAGATGCTGGTGGTAAAAGCACACAAGCAAATGTTACAAACAGCCAAATATAAATTAAGAACTCCTATCCTCAAATTAATTCTAGTACATCAAAGCTATATTTTAAATAGAATAATGGAATGCTGCATTAATTCAGGAAGTCCAGTGTGTTTTGCATTTCCTAAACCAACATCTTGGTTGGTATGAGAAAATATTTAGGGTCTGGCTGATCCCAGTAAGTTACAGAGCTCTGCTGAGGCTGTAACAATTTAATCTAAGGACCTCACTCCAGCTGCTTTTCTCCTCCTGTTTGAAGAGAGACATATACCTTTCAGCACTGTAGTAACTGGACCGCTAATTGATCACATGCTAGATCAGTTTTCAAATTCCCTACTCTTGTCTTTGTAGAGCTTAGATTTAGGCAATTTAAGTACACTTGAATTAACAGCTACAGTCTGCATAGAGACAAATACAGAATTTATTTTTCCCCATTGGCAGCAGACTGGCAGACTTGGATGTATTTTAAGTGCACTGAATTCTTTCTTCAGTTTGAGAACAAATTTGTATTTTCCCCATTTTTAGCCTGCATATACTATTTTTTAAAATGAACCAGACTCCATACAAATGTTTATTTTATAAAATGTATTTACATATTTTGCAAAAAGCATATTGGTGTTGTAGGGACACAGGTTATTTTACAGTATAACTATACTTTTGCTTCATAGACATTTATTTTGCATATGTTAATATCATTAAGTACTTTCAGAATCCTTTAAAATTTTTTTGCACAAAATGAAAGTGTTTAAAAGCTGCAGGTAAACAAACAAAATTGAAGTTTGTGTTGAATCTTTTGTCTAAAGAGAAATCTTAGTAAAAGTCTTAGAGCAAAGCTGGAGAACTATTGAATAGTCAAATGCCATTGCAGTGCAGTATTTAAATGTGTAAAATACTAGTAACTGCCTAATTTATAGGGTATATCAGCACTATAAAATGCACTAGCAGCTCTTTGTACGTGACATTTTTCAACATAACCACGTAAATCGCTCATCTTTCTTCAGAGGAGGACAAGAGACAGACAAGAGAGAAGATCTGGTTCTCCACATTAACTATTAGTAAAGGAATGTATATTTTTGCTATTAAATGCTTTGTAGAGACATAGATATAATCAATGGTAACGTTAATAATGTCCAGATGTATCTTAGAATAAATATAATTACTTGCTATTTATGTCAGTTCTTAGCAAGCCTGGTTATGGTCCAACACTAACCAAACAAGCTATGCAGTGAAGAACAGGTAAATAGAAAGGTTTATATGTAATTAGTGTAATTATATGTATATTTATATACATTTTACAGACTCTATAATGTATATTTAATACAAAATTAAAGAAAATTAAGTGATACAGGTTTTCCCAGCATTTAGGGGGGCATATACAATAGGAAGAGCAGAAACTAAAGTAGCTATAAGAAGGAATTTTGTATGTGGCAGTTACCTTGAGTTATTACACTCTGGTAATACACTATTTGACATTGACCTAGTTTTCTCTATATCCTAGTAGGAAGCTTCCAGCCCACAAACCCTCAGAGAGAGCTTACTGGCTTTCTGTTATAAATATGTAAACAAAATTCAGATGCAACTCTGTCATTTAGTTTCATTACATTCTTCTCTCTTCCAGTTCAGGACAAGAATATTCCTCATCTACTGTATAGCATTCATGATTACAGGTTTTTCCTGTAATCACGAAACAATCAAAGCCTTTCACCTCTGTTGAAAGGCTGTCCACCATCTGGCTTTAGGGAAAAAAAAAGTTCTTACCTACAAGCACAACTGGTAGAGAGTTGGGGAGAATAAACTGCTCCATCCTGCATCACCTGTTCAACAGAACTGTTACTAAATTCTGAGTCATGAGGCTGGGAGTGGCAATTGAGGCTGGAGTGATGATTACATACAAAGAATAAAGAGCCACACTTCATTTCCAGATAGCGGTTTGATGTGATCGTGATAGCAACTGAGTGTAAGCACAGTACATTGAATGTAGATGTTACTAACAAAGCATGAATGAGACCCAGCAATACTCTCTAATTATATCTGAGAAGTCTTAAAATAGAAGGGCTTTCCAAGACAAAAAAAAAAAAAAAAAAATCTCCCATACAATTTTAAGCTAACAAACAGAATTCTACACCTCTTGAGTGTCCCTGGTTTACAAGGACATATTCTGAGTTCTGTCCAGAAACAAAATATACAATCTTTCAAACAGAGGAGAAAGTAATCCTAGCCCATATGTATTTAATACAGTTGCATAAAATTAGGACAAGTCACTGCAGAAATTCATGAAGCATTTAAACTGCATTTTTACTAAGTCAAAACAAATACTTTGCAACATCTCGGTTGTCTTCAGATCAATATTTTTAAAGTCCTTAAAGTTCATGAAAACATGATCTGACCTCAATTATAACTGGACTATTTTTTTCACTCTATAGGAGTAAGCCTTTAATAGTTTTAACATACTAAGTTCTCTACACACCTTAAGTAAGCATTCTTTGGGCCATATGAAATTGTATGTTCAAGCAGTATTGCACAGGTTTGGGGTTTGGAAATGGAATACTTTAAAGATTTGAATTTCACTGAATTAAACTTTTTTAAAGGCAGAAATATTTTTTGTACTAACAAATGGCTGTTTTGTCTCATAAGTGTGTCCATGTATATTCAATTTTAATAAGTTATGAATTCCTCAGGGGCTAAAACCTGGCACACTCTTTTGTACTCGCATATTTTTAGATGAGTTAAAACTTGTTTCCTTTCTGATCCAGTCTTCACATTAAAAAAAGCTACAGTATTTGCTTGGCATAAGTCTACTTGCAACTCAGATCTATTTGAAGGAAAAGTTTTTTTTTTGAATTCATCAGTTTAAGTTTTTCATTTTATTTAGGAACAATAGCCTTCTCACTTGATTCAAACAGACTTTTGTGAATTAAATAAATCTATTTGTGCAGAGGCCTTTTAGTACTGTGCAGTAAACAATTACCTGAATAACTTATAAATTGTTCCTAGATTACTGCAGATCAGCTGCACAGCCTCAAAAGAGTAACTGGGTAAGTATTAGTAATTTTATAATTTTATGACTACATGTGAGACACCCAGAGTGCAGCCTTTGTATTAGCTACTGTTCTGCTGTGTTGACTCCTGTGCTACATGCTGCCAAGAGTAGACTCTTCTGTTAATTAACTAAATTCAAAACACAAAAAAAAACATTAAAATAAGAGTCAGAAAAAGTACTTAAAACTGTAATGTACCCCGGAATCTTGCATTGGCAGATAGAGGTTGTATTCTAAAAGTTAAGACTGCGTGTCTAGGTCATTTATTGTATCCTGGAACAGCAAATGCTCATGAGCAAAACTGAGCGGTATGCGGGGGCCTTCCCTCAGGGAAAGCAATCCCACTAATGGCAGCCAGAACTCAAAACACGGACAGAGGCAAGGTAAGGCGATCACCTTATCTTTGCATTTGTAGAAGGCAGGCCTAGCATGGAGAATCACTACATTTAACATTACCTATGGAGTTTCATTTAGTACTTTTTAAGGTAGTGTTTATTTCAGGGTGTGAAAACGATAAATAAAAATTCCCAGGTGTGTGGGCGGGAACCTGAGTAATACCGTCAAGATATTCCACAGCAACAACCACAGTATTCCTGCTTTCAAATGGTTGCTTCCCAGTTCAAGAAATCTGGAAGCACATCACCTGTCTAGCCTTGTCTTTGAAACTATTCTGACATTTATCACTTCAACTACAGTTACTGCATCTGTTTTAAAAAGCCCTTTTCTGCTAGACAAAGCGGTCAGAGCCTTTGCTGGTACAAGTCAGCATACATGTCTGACTGTTATATTTCATGCTTTTTAAGTATCTAAACTAAACCTAATACAAGTAGAAATTTAAGTCAGTTAAGGCTTTACTCTGATCTTACTCCTAATGCTGTAAGAGGGGAACAATTATGCCAAAGCTGATTGAGACTAAAATGAAACAAATTAACCAAGACTAACTGTGACCATATTAAATTTTAAATATCAGTTTTTAAACTTGTGATCACTCAGTTGTAATGGAACTATATTGCCTAAATCTAATGTGAAACAACCTATTCAAAAATCACATAAATCCATTTATCATAAATTGAAATGCCTAAGACAACCAGCTGAAGAAAAATCAAGGTATCTTTCAATAATTACATGAATTAAAGTAAATGTATCCTTTAAAAGCTATGCTTAGAAATTCTTGCTATAGCAGTACATTTTTAAAGAATGAAAACAAAAAGCAAACCAGTCTTGATATACCCTATGCAGGCAACGTGAGGAGATCATCATAGTGAATAAAAGACAAACCCTCAGGGATGCAGGAACTTAGAAACCAAAAAGACCAGTGATGTCTTTGTAGCAAACTATATACAATGTAGCTATTAATATTTTTTATTCTGCAGGCATACAAAAATTTTATATCAAAAAAATCACTTTCTACATTTGAAACCTGCTCATTAACACCTCTTTGCAGAGCAGTCACAGAAGAATTACTGGGTACTTGAAAAAATTTAAAACTACTGGATAAATGTGCTGTATTTGGGACTAATAAGTAGCCAGTGAAGCTGAGCGAGTTTAAAACTAATTCCAGCTATACTTGAAGTTCAAGATCCATAAAACTCCAGCACCCTCTTTTCATTTTAAAATAGTAATTTGTTCATTTACAAGGTATCATTTCATTAGAGACCAATCAAGGAATCACAACTTTTAAAGATTCTCCAAATCACCAGGAGAATATTCAGGTTAGCGATGAGCTAATGTGACACTTTAAGACTTCCACTTAGAGGTACAGCAATCTCAAAGCACCTCCATGACAGCCAGACAGGGTAAAAATTATTTCCTAAAGGCACTAAATAGAAATAGGAAGGGAAAAACTTCTGATTTTAGGACTAAAAGGGTGAAGTGGATTTTATGTAGTTCTGCAGGAGACAGTTTAGCCACCAAATTACAAATTCTGTCTTCAAATAATTTTATCATGTGTGGTGGTCTCAAAGAGGACACTCTTCCAACAATAGTGAAAATAGGTCTTAATTCATCGATCTGAGCCATTCTCTTCACTGGTCACACAACTCATGTTGGCCTAAGTGTTGAAGAACAGGTAAAGGTGTTGGCTAAGCTACCAGGAAAATTTGAATCAGATTTTCTATGGAAAAATCTATGGACAGACAGTGGGCCATGTAGTCACTGGAGCAGCAAAAACGGAATAATGTTTGGAAGAATTTGAGTAAGTCTGATATTTCTGTGAAATCCCACTCCAAAGCTCAGATAATACATCTATACAAAGGAACTGCACAAAGACTGCCAGATTCTCTAGTAGCAAACTGCCTGCCAATGGCAAATGCAAGAGTTTGACACAGAAGCGTAGAAAAGGTCATAGAAAGAGTAGATACCTAGAAGATAAGGCTAATTTGCTAAGAACATGAGATATTATTCTTTATATAATACAGTTTTCTAGGAGCTCTGAGATTTCACCCAAGACTAAGATGCACTTTGTGCTAGGCCATCTGCAAACACGATGGGACTAATACCAGGAGAATCCAAGGGAAAGCGCAGTAACATCAAGGGGCCCCGGGTCAGACTCACAGCAAAAGCGCTTCTTGAAATAAAGAATTTAAACGTAGAACTGGGCAGAATAGTGATCCTGCATCCTTTCCCTGTGTGATTGTGACCAACATAGATCAGCATCAAGCACTCATACAGTTTATTTTATGATTTCATTAAAAAAATGAAACATTACAGTTCACCAGATAATTTTTCTCAGTTTTAACATTTCTCTAAAAAGTTTTAGGTTTGAGACTAACCTGAGTCCTCCTCCTTCCCCAAAGAGACTGAAAAACTTGTGAAATGTTGTTTGATGAAGAGACCATTTCCATTGAAAAATTACTTCAATATTAATTCATCAGAATGACATTATCTACAGCATAACCCAAACAGAGGAGTGTTGGAAAGACAGACATGACATTCAAGGAATTTGCTCATTTCATTAAGAACTGATATGCGTCCTGACACAAGGGTCAGTTAGCGTTAGAAATAGCAGTAAAATATAGGACATCATATCCAGAGCACTATCCATAGGATGATGCATCCTGTATTATTAAAAAGTTTGGAGAGTAGAAACTCCTTTACCTTAAGCAGTGGCATTTTCATTCTTACTTGTGATACTGTAACTGAAGACAAGACAAACAGAAGAGCAGCAGCACTTCCACCGTGGAAGGCAGTTTGCAGGTCCCAGACTTCATGTACCGGCTGCCACGCAAAATTCCACACGATCTCCAAGAGAAGGAAGTATATTTGGAGAACTGTGGCAGCTATCTCAGATGCCACTGAAGATATTATATCAAACTAACCAAGTCTGCCAAGGAATTTCACAAAGTGTGCAGATCAAGTAAACAAAGTACTGTGAACTACTAGCAGTGTATTCCTGTTGGATTAAAGGAGGCAGTACACACAAGAGTAAGTAGTTATGATCTATTTTGAGGGAAAGTTTATAGTTTGAATTATAGGGCAAAATCTGTTCTAGACGTTCTGTGAAAGACAGTCAATGTTCCAACATTGGTGACTAGCTGCTGCTAGCTCAGGAGAGATGGGTGCACAGCTGCAGGTGTCGCAGCTGCAGCAGGAAGCAGTCAAGACTGTTTCAGTCGTGGGATTACCTCACCAAATCTGCCTAAAAGTTCCCTCTTGGCTTAGAGGGCACCTACAGACATCCAGTCCCATCTAACTGGTTCACAAGCTCTTCTGCTGAAGATCACATCAGTTGATTATTTTTGATCTTACAGTTCATCTAAATAAAAACAGACTCTACTTAACTCATTATATGGGGTATACACTGCTGTGCTTACAGCAAGACTGTAGCCATCACATGCTATCATCCATTCAAGCTTTTGGTGGTCAATCTCACAGCATCTTTCTCATTTCTATAAAATAGCTTCCAGAATCTCCTTCTCATAGTTTCAAGTAGCATTCACAGATTCTTCCTCCAAGATTAAGGCTATAGCTTTTTTGCAACTCCAGAGAAACCACTTACAGTACAATTACTTCATCTATTCTTTTTCATGTTAAATAGCCTGTCTATACTTGGTTGAACAATACAAATTAATGACATTTTTGTCAATTGCTGAATACATTACGCACAAATATATTTGTTACTGTTGAACCAACTCTTAAAATAGTGAAACAAAGTTCACCAGGTGGTTTTATTCTACCTTCTATTTTTTAGAAAAAGAATTATTTAGAAGTGAATTACTACTTTCATCCAGCATGCTGTGTTCATTTTAAGGCTAACATACTGATACTGCAAAACACTTATATATAATGCATTGCTATGACACAGCTTAGAGACCACTGTGTATCTCAAAAGTATCTTAAAAGTAGAAAGAAAATGTTCCAGAGTACAATGTCACCTGTGCTGCTGTGATTAGACAAACGATCACTGTGGGCATCTCAGTCATTATGGGCACATAATTCATAGCCAAAGCATTTTACTCTAAGTGTCACGGACATGTGGGTTTTTCTCCCAAAAACATGACAAGTACATAAAGCCAGGCTAAGCTAGGTTAATAATTACTTTTAGATCTTCAGCAGGCATTTTATCTGATTGGTAATTCAATATGTATTTGTATCTGAGGCTATTAACACGCTGTTTACAATGAGAATGAATTAATGTCTGTGTAGGTTACAGGTTCTCATAGTATGTACTTAAGTACATATTTATCATATGACCAAAATTCTAAGTCCAGTTTAGAATGAAGGAGTACAGTTTACTTGAACATTATTTAAATATAGGATTATATTCCTTGGAGAAGCACTAGTGAAATCTGAGTCCTTAACACATAATGGCACTTAGTGTATGGAGATAGGCAATTTAGAGAATGATAAGACATTTCAAGAGTCCATAAAGCATGAAGACCACATAAATCCCACATTTCTAAAGCGCTAACTCCACGGACATCTCTTCAGGGGGGAAAAGAGACAACTGTCAGGCATTTAGAGGTCAAAGACAAATACAGAAATTTGTGCTAAATCCATATTGACTTGCTGATATATAGACAATCTTGTACATGCTTCTGACCAGGTGGAAGTTGCCACTTTAACTATCTTACAGTACTGCAAAAATGCTCAGAGATATTTTTCCACAATAGTTTCTTCAAGGTCTCATTTCTCTTTTCCCTTTTAAATATTTTGACTACAATGTTCCTGATGTTCCTGTAAGTTATAGATCTTTATTTCTATTACTAACATACCTATGTTAATCTGTTGGTTCAGCACACGGAGTTCAGGACCCATAACACCTGCTTGATGACCAAAACATCAGTCACTTGGTGGAACCCAGGCCGTCTCACAGGTCAGTAAGAGCTGGTGCACTTTAACAAAACACCAGAATTGTCATACTCTGTGCCCCAGATGAATGCCCAGATTAACCTATGACAGCGTAATTACACAGGAAGCGTAGTATGTAAAGATGTTTCCAGTCAGAACAGTTGCACAGACAAATATGCTGAGAAGCCTCTGAAACATCCCAGCATACTTCAGCTGGATTCACAACTATAAACTCTGTACAGTTTTTTTCTGGATATTCTATACAGAAAAAGCATGGACTAATCTGAACTAAATGGGTTGAGGAAGCAGAAAACAAAAAGGGAGAAGTACTTTATCTACAAAGAACAAAAACTTCAGTATAAAATATCAGGTGTTTCTTTTCCTTTCTAAAGGAGTTTGCTGTAACCTTTCTGGTAATTGGATACTTTTATATACATACGTGTATATAAGAGTATGCTTATAGCGTCACTTCACCCAAATAAGAAAACTTATTACATACGCATTTTTTCTGTTTATGTTTGTATAAAACTAAATGTCTCCATAGTGCTAACAAACCAGCAGAAAACTAACTACTGCAGCCATCTTCTACATCTGCAAGTAAATTAAATACGAGATGTTTGTCATTTTGCTAAATAAAAAGTTATCAGCGGTGCTTGTTAATATGAGCAGATAGTTATGGGTGCTCATGCATAAACATATGTTTTAGATAAATTTCCACTTTGCGGCATTTTTAGAATAGTGTTAAGTACTAGACACCTAGGTTCAAAGATTGGAGAAAACACCACAAATTTCTGCTTATCTACTGACTCCATTCTTCAGTTCTGAGATTTAACTGTCACATTTTCCAAATATTAGAAGAACCAGATTTAGTTTGCATATTCCTCAGTAAACTCTTAGGTCACATAGACTTCCACAAGGTTTCCCCCCATAGACTTCCGCAGCATCAGTCCCAGTAGCTCACTTTCCTAGAGCACAAGAACTTATCACCTTGGAGAAACCTGTCCATGTACTTCTGTCTTGCTTCCAATGGCACAAGAAAAAACTGAAAGCTTTCAAACCTTATTCCTCTAGGCCATTCATTTAAAGTAATTATAATCACTCATGTAATCAGCCCTAATCTCTCTCCCTCCTCCTGTAGTCATTTTTGTTATGTAGTTCTGAAATTAAGTCTTGTGTGAGATGAGGTGATCAGAGCAGAACATAATGCTCCATGTAAGATTATACAGTTAAACATAGTTGAACATATTACAATGACAGGAATCACAAGATGGTGTAGCATTAGAAGTTCACTTCCAATTGTGAATGAACTATTTAATTATATAAATTCAAATATTGTTTTACAGTTCAGATTCTGCTGGTCAGTTGTTTCAAGTGGACATAGAGGCACAAAATGAGGCATTGCTTCCACGTTTGTCTCCATAGTCTTAGCACATAGTTAGCCTGCTGAAGAACAATAAGTTGTTTGTACGATACTTCTCAAAGAGATTTGCCTGCACGCTGCAGAGGAACATCTGTTGAAGAATCTACACACAGCAGCCAGTGTCTCCTGTTTTATTTGCTAGGTCAGCTCAACATCACTATTTCTCTCCCTGGGAGCACTGTGCCTGTTAATACTCAAACCAGCTTGCATTGCCCACCCCCCCCCCACACACACAGACTTTGCATAACCAAATTTTGAGGTTTTTCCAACCACACCTGTAGCTGCTATGAATCAGAATGAATGATGCCCTTTGTAAAAATAGCATCAGTTATGTACATGAATCATATGTAGGAATATGAATAGTAACCATTTTAGAAAAGAGGCTTGATATGTAAAATTTGAAAGATTTAGGCCCAAAATGCGTGACATTTTCCTAATGTGCATCTTAAAAAATGTTTAGCTAGATCACTTTAAAGTATTATATCTCTATCTTCTTTGTCCTCATATCACAGCAGTTATTAGTCTTGGTGACAGATTTTTCAGAAGGTTCCCCCACCCCCCAGAAGGTTAACTTTAATTTTGCATCTTTCCTGTGAGGTAAATGTAGAGGTCTATTTTTAGAGACAGGAAAACTGAAATGGCAGGGTCACCAGCCCAGTATGACATTCAACATCCAGTGCAGGAGAAAACCAATTTTATTTAGGGTTGTATGTATAACTCAGCTGACATACAAGACATTCAAAGTTAGAGACTGTTTTTTAAAAAAAACCTTGATGCAACTTTTCAAGGTCAAATTAGTCAAGATAGAACAAATATTAGAACTTCTAAGTTTCCTCCTCTATGGCATGTTTTATAGCTCCTAGTAGAGCAGCAATATCCATACGAGGAGCTCTAAGCACTGTACAATTGTAAAAATATCTTCTCAAAGGGGTAAAACCCACCTGCTCTTCAGCCACCATCTTGCAGCCTACCTGTGCACATGCAGCAAAAACTGAATTCGTGTTTTAAGAAGGCAAAGCATAGCACTCATCGACAGGAGGATTTGCACAGTGGTGCTAACGAGAGCTAATGCGCTTTTCAGCCACAAACCAGGTAGAGGCATAACAATCAGGACCCAATCTGTAGTCACCAAAATAAGACCAATAAGATGTAGGGCATTATAGTTCATGCAATAAACCAGGATTTGAAGTATTTAAGCTTGATTCCTGGTGTTGTCAAAAGTCCAACATATACGACCTTGTAAAGTTCACAAGGTCCAAGGCATTTGCATCTGGCAGCTGCACACAGTAATGATTTCTGTATTTCCTGCTCAGATTGTAAACTCTTCATGTCAAGGTCTGCCTTATGCACTTATAGTGAAAATCCCCAATTAAGCACCAAAATTATCGTTCTGTGTTTCCACAATATATAAAGGAACTAAGAATAACTTGAGTTTTCCAAGGCACGCAAGTCAGTGTCAGGAGACGTCCTGTCTAGTTAAAGAGAATGTCAGGAGCCTCTTCAACCCACTTATTCTGTAATTGGTGAACATTCATCCACCTCACTGTGGGTAGAAACACCTCTCATTTTCAGAAGATATGATATTTTTATGCACACACTTATATGCAGCTGTTAAGAATGCAGTCGCATCATTTTTTATCCTAATAGTGGGAGTACATAATCAGTTCAAGTGCTGCACTAGTAGGGAGAATTCAAGACAAATTATAAGTCATAGATAATTACTATTAATAGAAAATATGCCTCAAGGAGAATGGAGTTGCTAGATAAACATCATTGCAGCTCTTAGTAGATCGGGAGTGGCTAAAAAAAAAAAAAAAAAAAAGGAGAAAGCATTTTGCTTTGGGATTCCACCACCCTGCAGTTGCTGAGGGATTTTGAATCCCTTCTGTTCTGACCCGTGGTGTATCATAACAATCGAGTACCATAGAGAGGCATGAGAAACCAGGACTGAGCCACCTTGAAATGCGATAGTTGGTATTGTCGCAAGAGCTGTTCCTCAACCAAAGGCTCCACCTTATCCTTGCACACCTTCCCATCCCAGCTGATGGTGTCGGACCTCAAAACGAGATTCTATACCCAAGGGTATAGCTGTAATCACAAGCAAGGTTTTGTGGCTATGACTTGGCTACTTCAGGTTTGAGTCTACAGAAAGGTGATGTAATTTGCTTGTTCTGACAAGTTCCATATCCTGTGCTGGAAGAAATCTTTCTAAGCCCGCTGCCCCCTTAGTCTTGTTTCCATTGGACAACTTTTCTACCTACAGCAGTTGCTTTTCCTTTGGGGGGGGGCTCTTAGGGAAAAAAAAACATAGAAATATCCCTCAGTCTTGAAGTGATCATTAAACACTATTTGCTTGATTGCATGGTATAATCTTTGATTAACCCATGTTCCCCTGGAATATTTGGTAGCTGGTTTCCTTTAACAGCACTTCATGAAGGATTGCTTTTAAAGAGCTGCTTTAAAGTGGTTAAACACTGTAGTAAGCTACTGGAGTACACCTAAAGCAGGAGGCAAGAAGCCTAAAGGAGAATGCTTTTGACAGACCAAGAAATGAATCAATAGTTTGCTACACACCCCCTGAAGCACCTCAGTGCTAACAGAAAAAAATAATATTAATCTGAGTCACTATCAGAAGTTTTTAAAATAAGCTCTTTATATCGTCTGAACTATAGAAAACTGCTGGGTTTTACATCCTTAGGAAAAGATCACAGCAATATTTTTTTCTACATATCTGGTTTTATTCTATTTTATCCTTCCTTCTTCTGCAAAGTAAAAGGAAAATAAAATTTCCCTCATCTATGTTTAAAAAGACCTGCAGTCATTTCAGACTGACCCTTCACGAAATCAACATTGTTGTAAAGAGAAGTTTCCTTCATTGTGGCATCTGTGCCAACATAGGACAAAACACGGCAAAGCAGAAGGAGATGAGGACAGGGAAGCTGGGTGTTGCTCTTACTGACAGTCACAAGGGGATATGGTACAATCTTCCCATCAGGAAGGAGTCTTTGGGGAGCATCACCTGCCCCGAGCTGCTTTGCTTGCTCAGCCAGCTAGAGTAATGCAAGTTTATAGAGTTTTACTTCTGTTCTTAAAAGCAGCACTCCACTTCTAGTATTTCTGGCAAGCAATGACATCATACTTTAATTACTTGATAAGCATGATTTTACATGGCTTTACAGTCAATGGCTGCAGAAGAGAAAAGCTATCATCTGGCACTTTCCAGTCCATAAGCCTATAGACAAAGTTAGCATATGGAAAGTTTTTATGGAAAGTCTCCTTGGTTTGCAAGCACATCACACTGCACAAAAGGCTGATTTATAACCCACTGACAAACCTAGTTTAATGTGATTTTTGTAAGAGCAAAAGATTAGATAACTGCAGAAAACTGATTATACTGGGCATCTTGGAAAAGCAACATTACAAGAGTTCACACTTGGAGAAACAAAACAGCTGCTGGTTACGACTCTGATGTAGAGATCCCACCAAGTGATGCCATAAATGCCCGCAGTTACTTTCCATCCACTCCCCTCCAACGTCAGTTCTTTCTGATAGCACAGGGAGAGGAAGCACAACCTCCTCCAGTCCCAAGTAACTATGGATCACCTTTTCTTCTCTAAATGGCTCTCATACACCTCCACCTGCAAGTCCGAGTGGCACCTTGAGCCACACCACTGAGACCGCTGGCCCCAAGACACCAGCATGATTACAGTTACTTGGAGGCTGAGGAGACACATTCTGGCAGCAGGAACATCAGAGCTGGCAGACAAACTGCTCTACCATGCTTACGTGGTAATAAACAGCCCCCACAGGAGTCAGTCCATAAATCAACATATGTAGCTGCTCACTGATGTCCACCAGAGCACAGGCACAGCCCTGCACTTCCGTCACAGCACACAAGGGCAGATGTGCCTGTGCAGCTCCTTGCCCCGTGCCAGGCTTGGCACTGTCGGGTCACCCTCTGCACAGGGATGTGTCCCAGGAGGGACATCTGCAAGCTCAAGCAGGAGGGAGGGGCTGGCCCATGCTGCCAGCTGGCCCTGGGTTTCAGTGGTGAAACATCTGCTCCCGACCTGAGCGCACCATGGTCATGGGCTGCTCTCCAAGCAGTGGGGGAAGATGCAAACGTACATTTTTCAATTATACAGTTGCTGTCTCCAGCCTATTTCCCATTTGGATAAACAGCAGATCAGCACAACTAGAGGCTGCTCTTACTGGGATCACTGTCATGCCAGGAGTTATAACATTCAGCAATTTGGTACAAAAACTCAACCAACAGACTGTAATTGACAGCAAGTGGCATGAGGAAATGAGTCAAGGGCTAGATTTCATGATACATAATATTCAGATCACAGCAGTCAGATGCTGTGATTTGTCACAGCATCATAGGACAGTTGAGGCTTGGAGGGACCCCTGGAGACACCTCAAAGACAGTTTAGGGATTGGGGAGCCTCTGGCAGCCCTGACATGCTCTTTAATTTGGGCAGCCTGCGCGGCCCCAAGGTCGAGGCCCCAGCACATCCTGCTCATCAGCATGCACGAAGCCAAGCAGGAATCGCACGGGCTCTGCACAGTCTCACCCCAAGAGCAGCTCGGCTTCAGTGTAACGAAGCTGGGTCTCACAGCCACCCCAAGCGGCACACAGCTGCTGGAGTTGGTCCTCCAGCATGGAAACTCCCATCAACATGTAGGGCCCAAGCACCCCATGCAGCAGTCAGACCTGAAACACACCTTTACACCAAGTATGAAACAGGAAGGTGTGAACACCATAACCACCAAGTAAGACTCCAGCAAGGCTTCTCCCAGACCACAGCACACCACTCGGACACACTGTCTGAATAGCAAACCGCTCTCATTTGGACAGTCTCAAAAGCTTTAATAAGGTATTTTGTTTCACATTAAGTATAGACCTGTAGCAATTACTTATAAATAAAAGGTACTTTTTAAAGTGTTTGAGCTAGAAACTTAAGCAAATAAAACACAAAAAGGAAAAATGTAGCTCTTCTGCCAGCTCCTTGGTCAAAAGCTGGAACACCACACATGCAGAAAGTGCAAGAAAGTGAGGTGAATTACCATAAGATGCGCATATTTGAGTGAATCAGGAGGTATATACAGACAGATTATCTTGGTGCTGAACTTGTTCTTGCTCACAGAACTAGATTAAGCTCTCACTTGGGAGCTGTCTCACCAAAGGAGAACAGTCAACAAGCCATTACAACCATAACCCTAAACTTTTCTTTCAGAAACAGCATGTAATACAACATATAAGAACAGAGTTACAAATATTCAGGATTGTTTTGTTGCTTTAGGTTTACTTTGCTGGCTTTCCTAAAAATAGCAATATCTCTTCCAGACCTGAGGTTTGAAAAAGTCTTCAAGGACAGCTAAAACTAGAATGAATTAGAGAATAAATACAATTTTGCATTAGGTTTTTCACCTGTTATTTTTAGCTCTGCTTTTAACTGAATGGTCATGAACAAAACTTAGTGATATGATCCTGTTACTCTTTCATCTGGGGTCACTCATATTAAGATAAATTAATATTCAGATTGAATAGAAAGCAAGAAGTCTTTAGTAACAGCAAAACTTTAAAATCAGAAATTTCCTCAGAAAAATTAAGACAATAGCATTCTAAGAAAGGACAGAAGTAAAAAACTTCTCCGTTACTTGCACAGGGGGGGAAATTATAAATACCAAGCATAATTCAAAGCCTCAAGAAGGTGACTTCAAAGGAAACAGGGAGCTAAACAGAGGCCAGCATACATATTAATGAGCTCAAAGCAACTCAATTACAGTTTGTCATTAACCATTTGAAAAGTAAAGACCAGATAAACAAGGCAGCCTGCTCCAGCAGGAGGTGAGGATTGCCCAGCGACAGCTGCCTCTTGCCCAGGACTTCAGGGCAAAGGCAAGGAGTGGGCAAGCCCAGCGTTCAGGATCCAAATCAGATGACAACACACACTAGCAAAAAGGGGAAATAAGTTGCATTATCCAGAAGGGCAGAAAGAGACAAAGACCACACGCTATTCGTGCTATTCTGAGGCCTCCGTCAAACATCTGCACGTACCAGCTCACAGTAATGCTCCAGCCCGAGCACCGAGCTCCCCTGACCTCTCCACCTTCATTTAACCTCATCTCACAGTGCCCTGCTCATTCTAAAATACTGCTCCATCAGCTGATTTCCACATCTGCTCATTGTTTTTCTGATGCTTGCTACTACAGAAACCTTCCCTGAAGACTGCTGACTAAATACATTCCCCATGCAACTGCATTCATGCTAGGTGATATACTCAGCATGCTCACTCTACAGGTTCAATGTCAGGGATTTCTTGCCTTGTAAGGGTAATATGAGTCACCTGGCTTTTCTGGGTCCTGCATTAAGTTCTGGAAGGAGCAAGGACAAAGGGGACAGTGTTTGGAGACCAAAAGGACAAACTAAGGCCAATAGCAACTGAGATGCAAGGACTGGTCAGATTCAGCATGAGGAGTGCCCTGTGCTCCGCTTGTCCCACTGGAGAGATTTTCCATACTCTCCTTTACTTTTGGAGAATTGTTTTCATTCCAAATTTTTTCCTTCTGCTGATGTTACAAAACCTTCCGTTTTCATAGCTTCATTTTATACAAAGTAGGAAACCATTTCACCAGCCTCAATTTTTAGTAGTCCTTTATAATTGGAGCTTGAATGATGTCAAAATCTGCCCCAGGCCAGCATTTAATGATTCCTGTCATGACAAAAGTGTTGATTATGACTTCTAAAGCAAACTGCTTCATACTTAATGCATCATGCAGCTGTAGTATACACAGAATAATACTTACCTAGCACTAGAGGATCACAGTTTACAAGAGTTTCACTAATCAATAAAAAGCTGGGAAGAAAGTAGTTTGCACATACCACCAGAAGGACCAGACAGAAAAATACTGCCTTGTGCTGGCTGGCTGTGTTTAGCATTTCTGCAGAAAGAAATGAGCAGGAACATGACTCTGTTCAGAGGTTGTGTCTCTTCCCATAGAGCAATGCAGTTCCTGCTGCTCGGGACAGAGCAGGAAATGTCTGCTCTGCAGAGTCTGGTCTTTGTACTTCGTTTTTCCCCCCTCAAACTGACATTAAGTCTTATTCAGAATTCCAAATGACACTTGCAACATGTAATGCTAGAACTTGAAACATAGTCCAATTCCACCAGTTTAAAACCTACCCACCAATTACCTAATGAAATTAATAGAATTGGGCATCAATTCCATGCAAAGACTTCAGCACCTCTAAATGAAAAGAATGATTTTCTAGACTATCACAGTACATGTTAATGCATGTACAACAAATTATGTAAATGTTCTAAAATGAATTTTTCTCCAATAGAAATTTTTACATAGGAGGATCATGATCCTGTATTTATAATACAATTTTCTGCTTAATTTATGGGAGACCCACACCAGTTCACACAACTTCACTGGCATTTCACATATTTGATGTTTCCTTTGCCTCCTGCTCTTTGAAGCTGCAGTGTGATTCGTTTATCTCCCGGTCAACAGGTCATTTGGAGAAACTGCAAAACTTCCGCAAAGTCTCTGAAGAAGCCTCAGCAACAGCTACTATTTTCCTGTTCTTAAGTCTATAAATGACAGTAACTTTAAAACCCGCTAAATTTGATGCTCAGATTTTTTTGCAGCTCTGACGAAAAGAAAAATCTCTACCATTAAAAATATTTTCTGCTTTATGGTTCAATATTACAGCAATGTTATATTGTATCATTTCAGTGTAACATCTACTGTTGAAACAACTTCTGGCAGACTTTAAGTCAATGAAAGTTCTACCATTAATTTCAATAAGCATAAGCTCTCAAATGCATATTAATAAACATTTTACTGATGTGTCAGTAAGCAATGTGATTATGGGGTATATAACACATCTATCATTTTATTGTATTTTTTGCTGCAATAAAATTTTAGGTTAAGTGAATGCTTTGATGTCATTAGCATCCATGAAAAAGGAGCATAATAAAGACGTGAATAGGAGACCTCTCCAATCTGTAAATTAATTTGCATGACATTATGACCTTGTTTGCATTGCAGAATATTAAAGTGTTCCTTTTAGAAAACACTGGCACTTTGAACACCCAGGAAAGGTGGTGCTGAGATCTTGATAGGTTAGTGGTTATATTTCAGCTTCTCCAAATTTTCCAGATGGGTGCAATGTAAAAAAATCCTTATTAAGGGAGAAAGGGTAATTATCCTTTACAGTTAACAAGCCATATATTTGTATAATATTATTTAACCACTGTCAGCGCTCCTTGTTAATATTACATTACTTTTTAGAGTAACACAGGCACTGTCCTCTGCTCTAAGAATGCATCTTACCACCTGTATTTTCAGCTTTATGAAAAGCTAAATGTTATATTCATTAGTGAGGAGCCAGGAATCCATTTAACTAATTTTCATCTAACAGCCAAAAAAAAATATCTTCAGCACTTCTTTGCAATTTTAAGATACACAGATAACTGAAAGGAAACAATAAATCAGGAGCTGCGATCCTGCCAGCACAGCACTGCCTCCTCCCCATCAAGGCCAGGAGGTGCCACATTCAGGAGGGTGAAGTAAAGGGAATCCTTTCGGGAGGAATCTGGTCGTGATGTTCTTATTTTTCTACTTATTCTCTTGCTTGTATTCTCTCCAATATGTTCCTGTACTACTATTAATGAAGATATCCCTATGAGAACATCCGAGATCAGACATGCACAGCCATGCCTGCTCCTGGGGAGAGGTGCAGATGCAAGACTCGCACATTGCCCAGACAGGCAGCACATTAAGGGAGTCTGCAATTTCCAGCATTAGAAACTTAGTTACATATCGAACATCATGCCACGGAGATATCCCAGCAGCAACATTTCATCTGTAAAATACATATTAGTTGTCTGTCCTTCAGTGGAGGACACTGAAGGTGTCCCACTGAAGGAGATAAAACGCCCCTGCATTTTATCCAAAAATGAGGAAGGCACACAAATCAGGAGAGAATCCTAAGGCTTTTCTCTCAAAAAGTAGCTCATGGTCCTTAAATAGGACAGGAGCCTTACATGTATTGATGCCTTTCCCCCACATCTGATGACAGATCTGCAGGGGGCACAGAGATGCATCAGTCCCTGCCTTCTGCTAGCAGTTCCACTGCTATGTTCCCTTCTCAATCCTGCTTTTCTCTTATCAGCCATCTTTCCTTGCCTCTTGCCACCTTTGTTACTTTCTAGACAGTTTAGATCTGGCCCAAGGAGCCAGGTCTCACACTTACTTGACTCAGATATCTTCCCTATCCTGAGAAAGTAGAGCATCTAGGATATCACCCCTATTCCTTTCTTTAAAGAGGTCATCACATGTTAATTAGCTACAGAAGCGCAAAACATCTTAGTGACAGTTTTCATAAAACATGGAGAGATGCACAGGATCATGAGTTACATGAGACAGCTTTCACTCAGAGGAGAGGAAAAAGCCTTTCTAATCTCCACAGCAAGATGAGTTTGAGATTTTTGCAAAAGCCTCTGCATTGGTTGACACCATGTGCCAGCAGGTCTGAATTTATGTAAAACATGATAAATCCAAAACACACTGCTCCATAGTACATGCAGATACCAACTAAAGACTGATGGGTTTGTAGCAGGGGGAACTAAACACTGGAGGCTCCCAGATGCGGCTGGACAGAGCAGGAGGTGCAGCTCACAGTACACCCTAACATGCTGGTGGTCTTAATGCATCAGGGAAACTCCAGCCTGTACCTCTAGCCTGTTTCCACGCAGCATAACAAGGGATTGGAGGGTTGGCTGGGAGTGTGGTCATGGTCCATTTCCACCATGATGTGTGGACACCTGGACCCAGCTAAGCAATGACATTGCATCCTGCAGTTTAGGAATCACCCACTTAACCCATCCAAGCACATGCCATTCAACTGCTGCAGCAATTAAAACACTACCAAAAGGTGGACTAACATGCATATTGCTTTTGATTTTATAGCAATGTACAAGAAATAAGTTATTATTCTTGATGGAGGAAGATGGTTCAACCTGAGAAGGAGCAACAGGTAAATTTGGGCAAACAACAGAATTTAGAGGAGAATTATGGAATTCAGATTAATTATGAAAGCTTCACTGCATAAATGAGATTTGGGTAATTAAACTGAAGGCTTGTAGCTTGCTGCCTTGGCTACTTTCAGAGAAATCAATGCTCCATTTTGGAAAAGTACCTCAAGCAGAATGTGATGTTATGTTCTCTCAGAGTCCTGAACATGGGAGTTGGGGCTGCTGCTCCCATCAATGCTGCCAAAAGCATTATGAACACTCCATGTGAAAACCGAAGTGAGTTAGATAGGTTATAATGACAAAAGCAAACTGGTTTAGGATTTAGGTAGGGCTGGCCAGCTTGTTTCACAGTAATGCTCCAGGCAGAGCCCCAAAGTTTTATGAAAACATTCTTTCATGACAAAGAACCCTAAAGAAATATGAAAAAATTGGACAATTTTCACTGGATAAGCCCTCATGCACTGGCAAAGTTTCTTGAATGAATTCAAATGTACATATGCAAATATTTTATAAAAGTAAACTTTAGATGGAAGCCTTATTTCAAATCCACTGCATTTTTGCCATTTACAGAATATGCAGATTAATTTCAAACAAAAAGGATAAAAACAGCAATTTGTGTCTTATGTTAGAAAGAGATACCAGTCATATTTGTGTTGGCTATTTTCTGAAAACAGCATGCTTGCACCTGATATCGAACGAAAGAAGGTATCTTTCCTTCAGCAAGAGAGGAGGAAATCTGCTTGACAGCAGTCCATCTTTGAGCATGAAATATGAACATCCTTACTTTCAGAAGGCAGACATTAGCTCCAGGCTGCTGGGCAATCTGATCATTGACCCATTCCAGTGTACAGGCTAGCCCTAGACCCCGCCTGTGATAGAGCAGGTATCTGGGCCTTTGGTGTAACAAAGCTAGGAGGCTCTTTGCTGGAATGGGCGATAATTTCATGATTTTGTTTGTTTTGAATTCATGAAGTACTGGCTTTGACAGATTGCACCAGTACAGACTTGAGTCACACACATTTAGCTACATATTATGTACCATCTTCATTTTGGTGTTTCCCCCCCCTTTTCCTGCACCAAGTAGTCTGCCTCATCTTTACTCATTCATCATAAGTTTTCAACCTTTCATTATTTTATTTCAAAGAGTATGGAGGTGCCCTTTCCAAAAAGGGTGTTGCAGAGAGAAGTCTTTGAAAAGATGCAGTTCTTCAGACTGCTATTTGTGAACGAAACTCAGCTAGCAGTGGTGTGTGGGGAGCAAACTGATGTTCTCTGCTGCCCTTTTGTGATTTACTACCACTTCTGACCGTGCAGAGCTTCATAAATTTGGGGAAGTTTGTTTGGATTCAGAGCCGTTTGTAAGAGCACCCACCTCACCCTGTCAATAGGGGTGGCTGAGCCCAGGGGAGGCAGGAGCTTTGCTACGGGCAGCTGTCACTTTTCTTGAGCAGGTGCATCCAATTTCAGACATGAATTACATCCATAGTCAGAACAGAGATCACAAATCTGAAACCTAGATATTCTGTTGCCTTGATGTGATGAATTTCCCCCCTGCCCCCAGCTTATATATAGCAAGAATATTTGTGTGTTCTGAATCAGTATTTTTCTTTGAAACATCTAAAAATACCATTGCTGGAGGAAGCCAGTCATTTGAACTATGTATATTTAGTCTTCTCCAGCTGCTGGAAATGCTGATAGGATTTGAATTTATCAGAATTTTGGTTTAGACTGCAGTTTTTTTCTTAACAGTTGCTATGCAAATTATTCAGTTTTTGGTGTAATTGATGCTAGACAGATTTAAATATCAGATTCTTTAAAATTCTTGCTGTAAAACACCTCTAATTCTTAACACATTGAAAACTGACATCTGCATCAAGACAATTCCATACCCTTCCTTCCCTATCGCTCTTCAATAAAATCTTAATATTTTATGGACAGAAAAGGATGTTAGAACATTCCCAGTATTGCACAACACAGAACAGAGGCAAAGTTATTTTTCCTGTATTCTTTCATCACCACCACCCCACAGAGTCCATGTTCAGTCCTTTGTGAAGGAAAAACAACATTCCTCTCAAATAGCAATACTAGACTTGAGGGGAAAAAACTCATTTCATGTAAAATCTGCTAATATCTCCATGATATTTTTGTTAATTTTAAATCCACTGTACAGATGGATAAATCTGGCCATGACTAGATAAATTAACTGCTAGTGTGGCACAGGTGTGCTAGAAATAGTAGCCTGAAGTCCTAAATTTCCAACACTCCAAGTCCATAATAGTGAAATACATCATACAGTCTTTACCAGCTCTTCTGTCAAAGGCGTTGAATCTCCATTATTTGATACTATGAATTTATACAAAAGCATCTCAACCTATCTTGCTCAGCCCAAGATTCTCAGTCAGGGAGACCACCACCATTCAGAAGTCAACATTGTCAGAATACAACACAATACAAAATATTTTGGTCTAGTTCAAGTAAGGTATCAGTGCTTAGGCTCCTCAATATGTCAAAGCTATAGTTGCATACTTGGCAGGAACTTTTCCTTCTGCTCCAAAAAAACCCTCATGAGGTTTATGCTAATGTATAAAGATAATTGTTCTCTTCAAAGTTTCTGTAATTGAGTCTGGAGTAAGAAAATAGGTGCTGGATAGTTTGAGGCCATATCCATAAATATAGTCTAAGGCTTCAAATCTGGCCATCTTTTCTTTAAACCAGAAAAAAAAAGGATTCAAAGATGAAATTTTAGTATGCTCCAAAAAGTTATGACATACAGCAAAGTTATCCTTTTGCTATTTTTGCTTAAATGAGAGTAAAAATATTACCCAGTAAGTTCAGCAGCTATCAAATTCCTACTTATGTGGTTATTTTTTGCTTATTACTACAACATTGCTCAGCTTAGAGGAAAGCTCCAAATTCCAGCCAGCCTCAATGAGCATGAATCTCCAGTTTGAAACTTGAATTCACATCCAGAGGAAAGAGGAATCATCAAAACGACTGAGGTGAGACAAGCTAGAGAGAAAGATCTTCTCAAAGCTAGGAAGAATCGAATCTATGCAGATCTTCATAAAACTCAAAGCTGGAATATGAGAATTTCCCTCAACTTAGTTCTATACTTTGGTTGACTGTGTTGATACTATAATTAGAGTTTGAGCTCAATCTGTACATGCCCTTCTGTAATCAGTGGTTACTTCTGCAAATGTCATTCTAATTAGTCAGATTCCCATTGTCAAAGAATTCTGCATTTGTTTTGTGTAAACAATCAAACAAGAAGTCCCTTCAAGGACACCACAGAAAATAGACAAATATGTTATGCAATATCTTGCATTAAAAGTGTAACTATAACAGTTGATCTTCTAGACTTCAGAAAAAAGCAGAAGAAAGTTAGCCTCCTTGCAACAAATGTCAATCTGTATTTCAAATATTTTAAGTACGATACAACAGAAAAATTTCAGAGTTCAGATGCTTCCATCCGGAACTTCTGTAACTCACTATGGCTCAGCACAGGCACTGTGTACTAATTTAATCTTGTGTCTGCTACAAGAGGTAGACGCTTTGAAAGGCATGACCATCAGCACCATGCGAGAAAAAGGCTTTGTATCCTTTTCATACAGGTAGCTTTTGAGGCAGGAGAAAAGTAATGTTTTCAAGTTGCTTCTTAGCAAACCATTAGGAATGAATTTACTCACTGAAGTGAACTAAGAGACAAGGTTAATAAAAGCTTGCCTTGGGCAATAGCTTTTTATTTAAAAAAATCCATTTCCATCATCTCTGGGCAGTAAGAAAAACCTCACTGTCTTTTCTCAGCATCTGACTTGATTAGTAGAACATTGTGTTCCTCTGAAAGAGCTGTTTATTTGGGATAAACCATCCTTAGTTGGCAAGTCCACTCTTCTGTGCGGACAGAACTCACACTACATGCCCATGCTGTGACCAGCCCCACTGTGGCTGGGAGCCCCAGCTCCCTTTGAGGACCATGGAGAGAAGTCAGTTCTCCCAGGTACAACTAGGCTCATCCTGGGGCACTTGTTTGAAAGGCCCAAAGACGACTACTCTACCTTCAAAGGGTTCAGCATGACAAGCTATATTCAAATATTTGTTCATTTTTCATATCTTATAAATAAAATTAACTATTAGTAGGGGGTTAGGATAAAGACCAAATACATCACTCACTCATGATACAGCAAATTCTATATGTTTTGTGACTGTTTTAGACTACAGATTGAGACTTCAGAGACTGTAAAACTACAGCTGACCTCACTGTGAAAGATCCTTATCAGCCCCCTTCGCACCCAGCTCATTACTTCAATGTTTTGTTTCTCCTGCAACAGCCTCAGAAATTCCAACTAAAAACTAATTGCTTTACTTTTGAAATTGCTGTGAGCATTCCACTGTAGAGAAATAGCTTTTCTAAAGCAAACATGAATTTGAGACAAATTCAGAGATCTAAAGTCCTCTGTCAACTGAAGCCTTTCTAATTGCTTCTTACTGTTTACATACTTTTTAACAAGGCCAGACTCCCTTCTTAGAAATCATTAGTGCAAAACTCTTCAGCAGACTACATTCACTTTAGTCATTCCAGTTGTTGTTTATTTGGAAATGATTTAACATTCAAAGTAAATGCAAGTCTGCTGCAGTAAGAAGTCTTTTTGCTGTGCCACTCTGCCACTGCACATAATAAATACAGAGCAAATAGTAACAGAATAGTAGCAGTAGTCAGTCCTCTAATATCTTTAGTACTGGCCACTATTGCTTGTTATGGAGGAACCACTCAAAAGTTGTGGTAGTTTGTCTCATCTCTTGCCTTTTTCCGAAGATGTAAAATCAATTTTAAATGACCTTACGATTGTAAGGTCACAGCACAATAAAAGCCAACCCGCTATGTCCAGGTAAGGAGGCTAAATACATTCCCCAGTTAAAAGCTACCTTTCCTATAAATCTGTCTAGTCAGAATCCTTTTCTTATGATTACCAAATCCATAAGGGAGTTCTGGGACAGTAGTATGAGACCTCACTCCAGCTTTCAGAGTTTATAATATATTAAAGGCAACTGAGAGCGACAGTCCTCATAGTCATAAAACAAAGAGCTAAATCTCTCAAACCTTTTAACAAATGGCCCTTTGTGGCAGTGATGGCCCAGTCACTTGCTTCCTAAGCACCAGTGGAATAAGTCAACAATTCTAATATTCATGCAGAATTTCACACATTCAATGGTAAGTCATAGAGAGTGATTGCCTCCAAAAGTAATACCATTCATCTTTGTCTTGGTACACCTTTCTCCACCAGTCAACAGCTACTGAACAGAGCTGAGGAAATCTCCCCTCTCAGACCCAGATTAGATCATATTATAAATGATTTTTTTTTTTAAGAAAAAAAACATATAGGCCTTTTCCACCACATGGGAGTCTGTTAAGTTTCTGCCAAAGGCCTCTCAGATCAAGCACCAATCCACATTTTCAGACACTAATCTTTAATATCATTTCAGAGCCTAATATTTTCAGTATTTTACAAACCTTACTGTTCAATTGCCAGCCAGACGCATGACAAGTATTACAGCAGTTCCTGACAGACAACAGAAAAAAGAGCTGAACAAGTTCATTTCCATCAATGCTCCTTTGGCACTAGCTCAGTTACCTAGAGACAGCTCACCTGGTCTTTACACAGCCCCTTCTGGTATTTCCTTCAGTTAGGAAGGAAATCTGTACTGTTATTTTTGGCTGGAAGGAACATACATTGGGGAGAACAGTGGTATCAAATAGAAAAACAAGATCTTCCCGACATCAGATGAAATGAAGTCCTTCCCTTTCTATCTTCAATTTCTTTCAAAATATAAATGACTGACTGCCTAGAAATTCCGTTCAAGAGACTTCTAAGCCAAGTTGCAAGCATCTTTACTGAGCAGAGATGTAGCAGGAAATGCTGTACTGGAAGTGCTGCCTCAGAAGAGGCTATCTTACACTTGATAAGTTCCACTTCAATCAACAGGTGTCTAAGAATAAAAAAATTGGTTATTCTGTCAAAAATTATATATGATCAAGGAAAAACTCATTGAAACTCCAGGAGACATTGTCTGGAGATGATTAATAATTAACACTCCCATTTTCAGTAGGAAGTTTTGTTCTTGGGAGTGACTAATTCTCCAATTCAAAATTCCATCCTCCTTATTAGCTCTAATATCCTTTCAGAGCAAACAAGTGCTCTTCCCAAAAGCTTGCATCTCAAATAAAACTCAAATGAGCTTTGATTACAAAACTTGGCTTTCAGGAACATAATTGAAAGTGACAAGCAACATCCACTTATAACTTTTAGTGAGATTCAGAAGTTCAGTCCTACCCACATCTCCTACAGATCTTTGGGCATATTGTCTTTCACTGTTAATGTACATGATTAATACTGATCAGAAATAAATGGAAGTAAGTGAATTATCAGAAATGTACTCTGCTTCTTGATTAACAAAACAGTTTATCTGGAAGCAGTTAACAAGAACAGCAAGCCATGTGCCATGGTGTCACTGTCTCCTCTGTTCTTCCTCCTTCCATGTAGAAGTGTTTGGAGAATTGAGAAGCATATAGGTTTTACTCACATTCTACAATAATAGTAGTGATGTGAAATATTTGATACACAGATGGAATTGCAGTATATTTTTTTCTCCTGAGAATAGATGCAACATAATTGCAGTAGTCACCATCTTTAGCAGGCCTGTCCCTCAATTGAGGGATCCAGTTCACATTTTCTAATGGCCCACGTTTAGATAGGGTTTACTTGTAGTTTTACCATGCCAAACTCTAACACTTAACAAATCTATGACTTACCAAAAAGCATAGCATAACCTTCAGCAGTAAGCCTCTTTCAAAAATAACTCATGTGCTCAGACTGTCAAGTGAATTTAAATACCTTACAACCAGCAGTCTGGAGAAACAGAACCTCCCTGTACGAACATGAGCAGGCATTAGCTAAGAAAGTGTATCTTCCTGTCCAGTTCTTCCAAACACCACACACAAACACTGTCTCCTGCCAGAGGGCTCTCCCCAGGGCTCCCACAAGCACTTTATTAAAATGCCACCACCAAATTGAAGGTGGGATTGATTTCCCTGTCTCTGATGAGTTCATCCCTCTCTGGATACTGCTTAATCATCCCTGCTAGAAATAACTTTTCCCTGGGGCTTACGGAGAGACTTCTGAAGAGAAAATCTTTTGCTTTCAGAATGTATCCAGCTGCATGAAGTGGCAGGTATTTTCAAAGGATATGTTCCCAAAGGAGGATAACCTCCCTGCAAGGTCTTTACTCTTTATGCTTTCCCCAGCTCCAGCTGCTGAGCGCTGCACCAGTATTAGCATGCACAGCATCCCTTTACGAAAGGGCATAAAGGCTTCCAGCAAGGGCACGCCACTCGGCAGACAAGCTTGCATGGCTTCGCCTCCTCCCTAAGACACTTAAGTCATTCTCAGCAAAAGATTTCCCTGTTATTCCTTCTGCCCTTTGGACAGTATCCAGAGCCAGGATGTTTTTAGACTACTAAATCCCTGTAAGTTCAGATCCAGCCCCACCACCACTGCAGGGAGGGAAGGTCCCACTACAAGCTGAGGTGACCGCTCCACACTTGTGCTTTACTGAAACGTCAGCAGCACAGGCAGCACCTCCACACCTCCAGTGCATCCTGTGCGCTGTGGGCAATAGCCAGTCCAGGGAGCAGGTGTACTGAGATCAGCACAGAGCTACCAGTGACCTGATGGTTACACATGACATGTGGACTGGGCTCCAGTATTCCTGCCAGAAGTCATGTTCTACTGGGAGGAACCCTAGCAGCTACTTAGTTTTTGCAGGCTAATTAGGAATGTTTAAGTGGCAAGATAATCAACCATTTTACACTTCTCCATACTCAATACAGTTTCTAGAAAGGTAGAAAAATATAGTTAACTGATGTACACTGTACTGATACTTTCCTGAGGCATCAAAGGAAACTATATTGGCTCCTCTTCCTTGCACTGGAAGTCTTTACAAGTAGTTCCAAAGGATTCCTAGGCAAGGCATTCTTGCGATTAAGGAGGGAAAAAATAACTAATAGCCATGAACATTGAATTAAAATAATTACTGAATAAAAATAATTTTCAATACTCATGGCAGAACAGATTTGTCAGTTTTCATTAATCAAAGATAAAATGGTATCTACATTTTTTAATATATGCATACACAAGTATTTATACTCTGCTGTGCTACAAGTTCATCTACTTCAAAGCACATACCTTGACCAGGACCATTCTGAATATCATTTGCTCTATGCACAGTTGTGGTACAACGGAATTTGATTTAATTTAATGATAAAATTGGATTTAGGCTACTAAAATGTCATTGTAGCAGAAATAACCATTGCTCACTTTGTCATATAGTATGGATTATATGCTTTGTTAGATCTTGACTACTGTTTGAAATATTTAAAATCCTTTACACAGTTCCTATAAATTTTATATTTGCCATTTGTCACTCACACTATACAGAGGATCAAACTACTTCATATGTATGTATATACACACACTTAAACTGAACCCAAGGACAAGCAAAGAGAACATCCTGGCTGACTCTTCCTAGCACTTTGGTTCAGCAAACTGCTCAAGTGTCAGTTCCTGAGCCCAATCCACTATTCATATTCCTTAAATGAGCCATATGCTTCAGGCCCAAGGCCACAAAGTATGCTACAGCAATAATCAAGGCTTAGCTTCCATGCCCATTGCAGTCCCCAGCTCAATCACGAGTTAGATGAGCAGGAACCAGAAGCACCAGGGACAGCCAACTCCCTGCTGAATTCAGGAAAGTGAGTCCAGAGAAATGAGTGCAGATCAGGCCACCAGAAACGAAGCTTCAGGGCAGGGTGCTTCCCACAGGCCCCACAGCTGTGCCACAGCCAGCACAGCAAGAGTTACAACATGAGCAGGTGAGACCATGAAGACACTGTAGGTGTCTTCTGCATCACTACTCATAGGTGCTAAGCACAGAATAGGAATGAGAATGGGAGAGAAAATAGAAGCTTGATGAGAACTACCTTTCAAAGTACCAACTCATTTATCTTTTTTTAAAACATAATAGACACAAGCAATGCAATCTTTGGCAAACCCCTCAAACCCTCAGATCTATAGTTAGCTCAGCAAATGAACAAGAGTAGATGCTAAGCTGAAAATGATGGCATATATTTTAAGAGCACTAATAAATCATTCATCAGCCTTTAATTATCATACTCTATAATCACAGAATCAAGCAATAAGCATTTCACTTCCAAATTGAACGCTTCTACCTGGCCATTGACTAAAATTGGGAAGCACTTAAAGACACATGCTTTGTTTTAATTATAGACAGCCCAATTTTAATCTATCCATTTATTATGTCATTTGCATCTCATTCTGAAAATACATATGCATTTCAGCATCTTTAATTATGTGATTAGACCAATGACACTAATATCTGCAAGAGCACTTTTTTATTTTGAATATTGTTACCCTGATACCTTAATGGAGCCATCCTGAAAGCACTTAACATTCACATTTTCCTGAACTTTAAGCTTCACATTACTCAGATTTGAGGAAAAGCAGCAAGCAGCCAACCATCTTTGAGTTTTCCTCCCCTCAGTTATCTTTTAAAAGAGCAGAATTTCTGCTACAACCCTAGAGACAGGACCTCAGTGCTCTGCCACCTGTCCTGGAGTGTTCTAACAAATCTGCATGCACACATGAGATGAAGAGCTAAAAACGAGTTTGAAACAGAACCCTCGCTCATGATTTTTAACATGGGGGATATTAGAGTTGGGCAATTAATACAATTTCGTGGCATTTTACTAATACTGAGAAAAGGTTGATTAAGGTAATTCAGAGATAGTGAGAATGGTTTTAAACAAAACTCCAATTTTTTTTAAAACTCCCATTGCTTCTCAAAAGCAAATCCTAACTTGTCAAACCCACACATTCACTAAATCCTGCTTGTAGGGGAAATTGCACTATTTTAGAGGGTATTTTTCCACTTAATATTGTCATGCTCTTGCACTGTAAAGGAATGTTTACATAAAAGAGCATTTGATTATAAGTTCTAGAGCATAAGCCCTGGTAATTTTTTTGAAGGATAAGGTCTGATTGCTTTCTTATGTTAATCTAATATTGGATAAATAATAATCTAACACTGGATACATGATAAATATTAACATAATGAATAACCTGAGACATTCAAAATTTTGCCCATATTATTTAAATGCATGTTTTTATTTATCAAGTTGACCAGGTAAAATAAAACATATAGCCTAAGTAAACAGTCTTAGTTGTCTTTAAAGCATGACTAAGAGGCTTTCAGTAGTCAGTTTACACAGGCATATCCAAGCTCACCAAATACACTGCAAAAAACTGTAGCCAGAGAATGAAAGTACTCTGAACTACAGGGTGTAGCAAGGCTTAAAGTGAATATTTATGTGGATCCCTTTGAACAAGAAATTCTTTACAGCATCTGTTATCAATGTCTGCTCCCCAAAATTGATACATTACAGTGCCCTAGCACATGATCTTAGCTGACTGCATGCTTTAAGCATGTGAAAAATTAGCCAGCCAAATCTACCTTTGACATCAGCAGGCATTTTCCTCCTGTTTCAGTTGTGCTGGTGATCTCACTGGTTAAAAAAAAATCTTTAAGATCTAGAGATTCATGAAATGATATCAAGTTTAACTAATGATATCCCTCAAACAAGAGCCAACATGCCCCAGCACACTGCGAGGCATCTGTTGTCAGAAAGCTTGGGAGATTTGGACCTTATTCCTTGGCACCATAGTAACCTATTTACATTCATTTCTTATTCATCTAAGTCTTACCATACACCCAGGAAACACTGTTTCCCTGTGAACGTCTAAGCACTTCAGGTTAACATGGGAAGAGCCCCCGAGAGAATGCTCGCTTTCACAAAAGCTCGGTATTAAAACATTAATACCAGACACTCAACAGTAGTTACAAAAACAAGCATAGAAACAAGATTAAAGTTAAAGCTGGAGCCATACCTTCAACTTCACCCAGAGAACAAAGGCCTGCCCACCACCGCTGAATTTCATGCACAAACTATGGCATGCTAACAGCCTCATGAGTATTAGTACTAAGGATAAGCTTCACTCCAGAGCTTACCACAAGGTAATTTACCCTCCCGCAGCCATGCTGCCTGGCCTGTCCTAGGCTGATAACCTGCGCTTCAGGACACAGCATAGCACCCTGTCCCTGGAGAGGGGGCTATGTGGCCTTTAAACCACCTTAACTGGGAGGAATTACCTATGCTCCCACTTATAACTCCAGGGAACTGCCAGCACTGTGAACATCACTTCAGGCTGTCCTATTACAGTGCCCAGGATCTGGCCAGGCCCTGGGAGAGAGGCAGGAGAGCAGAGCTTCATGGTGGCCCTGCCGCTTGCACCCAAACACATCCTAGGGTAAAGGATGTGCAAGCCTTTCAGCTGACCAGCTCCTACATTGGCACCCATCTATAGCAGCTAGAGGCAAAACATCTACTCTGAGGCTTAAGCTTTTGATCTCAGTTTTAAGTCCAGAGTCTCACTGACTCCCCTTACTGTGGGGGAAGAAGAAATAAGTTATATTCACAAACATCATGAAATTTCAACTGCAACTGGACCTTGTGGCAGCTTCCCGGAAATTTATCCATCAGTAATGTTTCATATAATATATCAATATCATATAGCACAAACGAAAAGTTTCCTTACCATAATGTTTTAGTTAACATTGCAAAAATTGCTCAGTTTTCCTTTGAGAGCATATACACAGAGTTTAATATAAATCTGGTTCTGAGCATCCTACCAGAAGTGTGAACTTCTGAATGTTTAATTCAAAATACAGATACCACTGATGTTATCTCAGCTCTTCTGGAGGCACCACTAGCCAGTCTCATCAATGAAGAAGACCAAACAGATGGCAGAGACCCGACATCCCCTTCCTATTAAAAGCTCATCTACATCTTTAGAATTATCTTTAGAATGTAGCTCTTGGCTTAGTCTATGAAAAATAACACTCAGGAAGCTTGCCAATCCCTATTAGTTTTATATCTTAACATGCAAATCAGTTACTGGCCATCAGTATTTTAAATTATATAACAAGTTTTCCTTGAACTCTGAAGAAATACAGTAATCACATGAAAAGTCAAAAGTAAGACAATATTTTGTTTGTATTCTAGATAAAAGTAGGTAAAGAATTAGAGTAGAAAGGAAGCTTCTTTTCCTTCTGTTCTGTGCTTTAGCCTTGGCTAGTGACTTAATGGAACTTTATCAGCCAGATCCCATGAGATGGTGTGTGAACAGCAAGGGTTGTGCTGGTATTGATGGGAGGAGTAGAAAGGCCATATCTTGAATATTTTTTGAAAAGAACACATATTACAACAAATCTGCTTTACAAGCTCACATACTACTGGGCTTTGGCTTACTTTGATCAGAGGCCGTTAAAGTGCAAATTAGTGTAATAATTTTGCAAAAAAAGGTTAATGTTAACATCCATGCTTCCCTTGCTTATGGCTAGTATGTGCAACTTAAACATTAGACTATTACGAGTGCATGTTTTCATAGTTTTGATTTATTTTTAAAATGAATTAGTATCTACAAAGCTGCTGCTAAACACATCCACATTTTTCTTTGGAGACAAGTTATCTGCCTCCTCAAAACTTTGTTCTCATCTTCCCTAGACGCTTGAAAGACTTTGAAACAAGAGAAAGACAGATACCACTATCCCAATTCAGTTAAATTAATTCCTCTGAACTCCAACAAGAATTTGGAAATACAAACACCAGATCAGAGGAAAGGCACCTACAACTGCCACTGTATTCAAGAGCAAGAGCATAACCATTCTCTGCCCAGTGATGGCCAAAGATCAGCAGAGCCTATTGAGTCTCTTGAGTTTTGACTTAAGATCCTTAATAACCTAGAATGAGATACAAATGTAATGAGTTATGCCATCAAAAACAAACCACAGATAGTCTTGATCCTGTGAAACCAATGGCTAATCACCCATTGAGTTTTCATGATAAAGTAGGCTTCTAGAAACATCATTTACTGATTTCTGGATAGTTTCCATTTTAAGCAAACTATTACCAGTTCTGAGCTAATGAAAAGGGTTGCAATATAAATGAGTGTTTAGAACATTCAATTGCTTCTCTAATTCATCCACAGCATACAGTTACTACTTCTCTATCTATGTACGAGAGGCTATTTAACTAAGTGTATTAATAAACTGAACAGTACTGGGAGATTAAAACTGTGAATTGAGTGTGATGCATTTATTAGTTATCTAATGCACTTTCAGAGAGCAATTTCTATAGAGGAATATAATAAACTTTATGGCTTATGAAAATGATTGATGCACAGTTCAAGACCAGACCTGTTAGCAGTGCTGAAATTTGATACAGATTTGACAGATCTTCATAACTTTGACTTTCAGTTCCCCATATTTTATTACAGCAAAATCAACAAGGAGTTTTGCCAATTATACATATATAATTTTCATCATCACTTAATTTAGGAGCATGCCTGTTTTCCAAAGGTCTAAGTGTACAAGAACTGGTGTTATTTAGCTCACGGCCACTTTCAAAGGAACAGCAGCTACATTGAGATCATGGTTCATCTTGGTCCTACTGATAAAATACATAATACCTCAATCCATTCCTTTCTGAGCAAGCGTCATCTTTCTTGGTACACGTTGTTGCAAGATTTCTTTAAAATTAGCACATTCTGAATGTAACAGTTGTCTCAGCAGGTATATGCATTTACATTTTTGCTAAAGTACACAAGCCTAAGCTGTCAGGTTGTTTTCAGTTTTTAATAAGCTCAAGGCAACGCTGTCCTTCCCTGAAGCACAAACCACTCTGTACAGATCATGCCGGTACCAAGCTCTGCAAGTGCTGCCCATCAGTGGGGCAAGCAAAGCTGAAATAAAGCAACTCATCAGTGGTTGCAGGGCAAAAAGGCCCCCTTTCATTCCCCTACTGAGGGGAAGGGTTGCTATGTTACAGGTGAAAAGCAGCAGTTTGCATAAGCACTTCCTTGTTGCACTGGCAGTACACAGTAAACTCATGTTAAGTCAAGATGAAGAGATTTTTGGCTATCATACAGTTCCAATAACTGCTTGCCCCTATCACTCAACTGGCCAAAACTCCCTCCTTATGTGGTTATAGCTGTGGAAGATGCCAGGAGATTTTCCAGACAACCCAGAAAGCTTCACAACCAAATTATGTTATTTAAAACAAATTAAATTTAATAGTTTTCCAAAATACCTATGGAGGTCTTGATCCATACTTCTGCATCTTCATGTTATGTTCAACTATAACAGGCAATTCTGTGGGGATGCATTTTACTAAGATTTCACATTTCTCCATTATATCTTCAAAGACTTGAAGCTTGCGTTTCAGCTGCAGTGGTTGCTATGTTATAGGTGAAAAGAAACAGTTCATACAAAAACTTCCTTGTTACATTGATTGACTCTTGCCCTCTGAAAGCTTTAGCTTTTCAATTTTCTCCTGTAAAAAAAAAAAAAAAAAAAAAAAAACTAATGAGGTCCCTCCTGTACTCATCCACACTGCCAGTCATTCTTCATTGCAGTGGTCCTTTAAATAGCTTCTTTCAGAAATGTTGCTGCTGTAAAGGTGTTAACTAGTTTTGGTGTACTGAAGACTACATTCACTCACATTAAGTATGAAATCTGTTTTTGACAACTAAAATTCATTTGGGTGAATGATAGTCATAATTTTGTTTTAGGACACATTTTTCCAATCTACAGAAAACTGTTCATTTTTGGGAAGACTTTCACTGTAATAGTAATCATATTTAGCATATAACTCCTATTTTTCTATTTCTTTATAATATTTTGCTGCACACCTAAAAGGTTCTTACGAAAGTATGATCAAAGTAGTGAAGCTATCTGTATTCATGTTTCTTTGCTAAAGACATCTTAAAATTAAGCAGGTACAGAAGTTCAAGATTAGAAGCTGTTTCACAGTGACTTCATACTAGTGAATAAATGAATATGCAAGGACTTAAATAAAATATTCTAAAAAAGAGTAGTTGAAATTTCATATTCAGAACCATTTCTATCATTGCACAGGAAAGCCCAGCTGAGATTTGCATCAATTCAAGGCTATTTTACTACCAAAGATTTGCTTTGACTAACAGATCCTTTCAAGCATAGGTACCTAATGAACCTCAAACAGCTGAAAAAGCATAGCTTGTTCTGTAGGGTATAGCCCTATGAAGTCCTGTTTAGAACATTGAGTTTACTTCTTAACACTATTAGACTCTTTTCAGCAATAAGTCTTCACCTGAAAATCATCTATATACATAAATGCTAAGTCTACTCAAGCAAAAGCTACAGTCCTTTCTCCAGTTCAAATTATTTAAACAATGCAATTAGTATTTAAATGGCTAATGCATGCTATGTATTTCTATAGCACAAATAGAAAAGGACCTCTTTTCCTTATTAGAGTTTATTTTCTATTTCCATGGAAAGATCCTTACAGCAATATCCAACACATCTGAAAAACATTTCTGAAGTACCAAACTAAGCTTCCAAAACTTTAAAAGAGGCACACAAATATGTAGTTGGCAGTCCCAGTGAATTCAGTGGCACTATTAACACACTTAAAAATAAGTATTTGCATGGCATTTTAGATCAGCACCTAGAGATATTTCTTGTCAGATTAAGCTGTTGAGGTTTATTTTTATAAAGGTATTTGCCTCACATTGCTAAAGACAGACAAGGGAATCCAAGCTCAAAAGAAATGAGACATTGAGAGATTACCTTCTAAATTATGCAAGTTTTTCACAGGAACTGCTGTATACAATTACGCAAAAGCTTAGAGATAAAGCTGGGTAACTCCAGCCTTATTTTCAAGGATGGCTATATATTACACCCCTGACAACAGACAGCATTGCTGTCTAATATGCCCTGGCTCTCACCTTGCCACAACAACTGAAGACACCATTTCTAGCTCTTTCTAGCTAGAAGTGACTGTATGGGGAATTCTCCACCTCCCTGCTTCTACAGAATCACCTTTCATCCTAGTCTGACAGTTTGTAATGTCTATTTGTTTCAGAAGAGAAAGTGGGAGTACAGTGCAGGGTGGGCTACGTGAACACTGATTCTGTGACTAGTCAGAGGATGAGCCAACAATTCTGAGCATTTGCCTTTGCTAGCTTGAAAAAAAAAAAGCTGTCAAGGCACTTAGCATGTACAGAGCACTTGTTGCTATTGTAAATCAAAATACAATAAATTAGAAACAAGTTTTGCCCAAACTGCTTGAGTTTACTTGCTCAATAACTCTGCATTATTGATCTCATTTTTCTTTATAACATAAATAAAAATGCCAGCATACAATAGGGGGAAAAAAAAAAGACGCTGATAGACCACATTGGACGTCCTGTGCCTTTAGTGTATTTAAGACAGAGCATATCTGATGATGGAGACAGCACTATGACAGCTCCAAACAGCCACAGCTGGTTCATCTGGGGGAAAAAGCCACAGGTCCACAAGCTCCACAGGAGGCTTCTAGCAGGAAGGCAACATCCTCCACCAGGGAAACTCACAGCTGGCACAACCATACTCAGGCATATGCAGACAAACCCTGTAATAATTATCGGGGTATGGAAATTGGGTGTTTTATATTGCCACCTAAGTCTTCAAAGTTATGTATTATTTACTTCAGCCTCATAGAATACCACCTGGCTAGGCAGCTTGGCTATGCTTCCAGTCATATTTTGGATGCCTAATGTCTGTAGTATCAGTTTCAAATAAAGGCTCAAAAATAAAGTGAATTATGATAAAGTTTGTGATAAATACCTAATTATTGTAGTCTCTTTGCATTATCAATTAGAATGGACCAGGATATTGGGATATCTAGATCAAAACAGTTGATGCTATGCAGCAGCATCCACACAATCTGCAGTTTAGAAGTTTCCTTCAACAGTGTGGTTCCAAGGATTGAAGGCTCTTTAGCTAGCAGAACACATCAGATACACTTAGAGATCATCTTTCAGGCTGATTTCCTCCCTAGTAATTTTAGTTTCCACAGTCAAGACTTCTCCATAATGTGAGCTAAGCTATAGTAAATAGGAGCAGCCAGATTTTTTTCAAAAGGCCACTCAATCCAAATATTACTGTAAATGCACCTTTTATATAACCAGTCACACAATCAAGCTATCTTTAACCTAATGGACATTGGGTCATAGAAATGGCTTTTCTATAATGGACATTACTACCAGAAGTATGTACTCATCAGGTCTGAAGGAGTGACCAGGAATACAAGTATCCTATATCAGAATCCCTACCATATCTTTCAGCAGCATCTAAGGAATTCCTGTATGTTCAGCTGAATTCAATATTAAGATAGTTCTGTCATCTTCATTTGGTAAGGATGTAATGGGCTCTCCCCTTCTGCACATGGCCAGTGCTGGTTATGTACACAGGCCAGGAGGCAGGCACAACTGCAAATACATCCTCTTTGTTGGCCTCAAAGTGAGAAATGCCCAGGGAACCAAGTCTTCTCATTTAAAGATATTATTACAATCGCAATTTACTCAGATCACAAGAATTTCCAGTATACATGCATGCTTGCTATCCAGAAAAGACAACCCTTGAGCTTTAACAGGAAGAATCCGAGCACCTTTTTGCTTGTCCCTGTATACGTACAAGTATATATGCATGAAAAGCAGTGGGGTTTTTTTTAGCTTTAGACAGTAGAAATGCCTGTGCTGGATGAGTAGATACTTGCAAACCAGGGGAAAATGCTCAAGTGGTTTATGTGACTGATCATTTTACTCTACTGGAGAGAGTCCAGCACAGGGCTACATGATCAGAGGGCTGGAGCACCTGCCCTATGAGGAGCAGCTGTGAGAGCTGGGCCTCTTCAGCCTGGGGAAGAGAAGACGGAGGGGGGGGATTTTAGCAATGTGTACAAGTACCTGAAGGGAGGATGTCAGGGGCCAAACTCTTTTCAGTTGCCCCATGTGACAGGACAAGAGGCAACGGGCAGAAATTGAAGCACAGGCAGTTCCGCCTGAATGTGAGGGGGAATTTGTTCCCTGTGAGAGTGACGGAGCCCTGGACCAGGTTGCCCAGAGAGGCTGTGGAGTCTCCTTCTCTGGAGATACTCAAGGCCCACCTGGATGCAACCCTGTCTAACATGCTCTAGGTGACCGTGCTGAGCAGGGAGATTGGACTAGATGATCTCCAGAGGTCCCTTCCAACCTTACTGATTCTATGATTTTTCACTTGCATAACTCAAAGAACAGAAAGAAAATAAGGAAAAACCTCATGGAAGAACTGAAAAAAAAAATGAAGAATGCATAGTCTACTTTTATAAGAAGAGCAGTAGAATATACAGGAGATCACAATAGAGATTTCCATAAGCACCTTTGGCTGATTCTCCTAAAAAAAATAAGAAATGTGCAGTTTTGACCATGCTTTGTATGTACAGCAGTTACTTTGTGCTAGTGAACTTTCACCTTCAGATGAATTTCCCTCCCTCACCTTTTGCTTCTTAATATAGGAATAAAGTCCAAGAAAACCCTTTCTATTTGCTGCCTGCCAAGAACCTAGCACCAGGAGATAGTCTTTAAGGTTTCAATAGCTACCACTTTGTGCACTAACCAGCTGTATCTGCAGGCACCTGCACTGCTGTCCAATTTGTTTGGGCAATGTGAATCTCCTCTTCAGAAGAGGAGAGCCTTCACACTTCACCCATGCAAAGTACATTGACATATTTTTGATTACAGATAATGATTTGCTCTGGTAACTAAGAAAACAGTATTATTTATACAATTACATGGCCACTGACATACTTGAGATGACAGAAGTTCACGGTATCTCTGCACAGTGATTAAACATTTGTTGCTTACACCTGATAGGACAGATGTGTCACAAGCCAGTTCTAGGACACTGACTTAAGCCAAATCTTCATTTAGGCTATTCTTACAGATGTCTGAATTACGTATGTTAATGAATAACACTCCATTTAGTTTTCAAAGAGGGACCTATGTTGGCTTAGTGACAAATTAACTCCAATACTATGCTTTTTCTGGGAAAAAAGAGAAATGGAGGGTACTGTCTCAGTATCAAAATATCACTACACTGGATATTTTTATTGTACTTTAAACTCTCAATTAAGCCAATATAAATAAAAAAAGTAAGATCACAAGAAACTAGAACTGTTTTAATAGAAATGGACAAAGAGCAACAGTATTCTGTAGGCATGACTCTGTTACATTTCTGTAATGAAGTTTTAGCTAAATTTTACTTATTGCCCAGGAATGCCCATTTTATTAGAAATGAATGACAGGAGCCACAGGACTTGGATGGATCAAGACACTTTGGAGTCTTATATATAATTATGCAAAGGCTACATGTGCAAATGCCATATTATTTGATTTCTAAAATATTCTCACATACAGAAAACAGAAAGGAAGTGTTCAAAAAAAGCAGATATTTTATTCTTATATCATACATGTTAATGGGATAAATATTGTATACTTGTCCAGTATACCATTTACATTGAAACTTCACAACTACTGAGGCCAACAGAAAGCTTCCACATAAAAACATAATCATGTTGAAGTTAAGAGTTAACTCAACTGCATCTATCCTCTAGTAAAAACTAAATGTTTAATTCTGTTCAGGTGGCATCTGATCCAATAACCACTTAATTAGCCATTTATTTGGAGACACACAACTATCCTTGGTAATTACTCATTCCATTCCAACATCATTTTCAAGAAAATGAAATTGAGTTGTGCTACCACACTCCACTGATTACAAATGGTGGATATGTGACAAATCAGACATCTTCGGGTTTGATATCTAAAGCTGAGATGAACTCTGCCTTTTACGACCCACAGAGTGGAATTTTACTCTCAAAATGAACAGCCAGTCTCTTTACTTGCTACCTTAGCACAAAACAAGCCATCAGGCCTCTCCCCCGACAGCCCGAGGAACACAACTGATAACATTTCTGTGTTCAGAGCCCGGCCGTGCCGATGCTGGGCAGTCTCACTGCCTTCAGTAAGGGCGCACAGGGGTAACTCAGAAGCTGGTGCCACAGCCAGGCCACTGAATTACTCCCTTAAAAACCCAAAGCCCCTTTTCCCTCTTAAATTGCTAGCAGGGATAGAAAAAGTAGTTTCCTTCTCCTTTGACCATTCACAGCATGCTACCCTGAATACTGTTCTCACTGCAATGGCATTGCTCTGAAGAGCCGGTAGCGTAAGAAAAACTCGATGCTCTTAAGCAGCTGTAATTGACTGAAGAAGTAGCATCTCTCTGTAGCTGCATTTCATAATTCTCATAAGCAACAGCTTAAGTGCCAAAGCAAAAACAAATTAATACTGAAACACAAAATCTTAAAAGAGGGAGAAGCACACACCAATATTTATGCTACTGAGATAAACATTAACACGGTTATGAAAGAAGCAAGTCAAGACTATGAATGCTAAATACATCTTCACATAAAATTAGCTGCCTTTTCCACATTATCTGAGCTAACTTAAGTGTTGATAGAAATTGCTTCATTTATTTCAACAAACTGGTGGGGCCAGACCCAGAAAGATTGTAATTCAGCTGAACTGAACACAGCTGGGCCCATTTACATGGGCTAAGAAGCCAGTCTTTACTTACCTGTTTATGGTAGTCACCATTAAAATCTCTGGTTACAGGCAAAAAATATTTATAGTACCTTGGACTATTAAAAGGTCTTCTTCAAAAAATGACATTATTACAGCTTTCCTCAGTACAAAAATCCCACAACTTGAGATTAAAACACAGTTTCAATTCTACTTGATGTTCACACTCATTTATAATACCCAGAAAATAATGAATTGGGAGTTCCGGGTTTTCCAAATTTAAAGATCACTGATTATTTCATCCGCTTTTGAAAGATGCGTGCCTTAAAAGCAGCAGCTTCCTGATATTTTTAATATAGTATAGCCACATATGCAATCTACTATAGGTGTAGGCTTTACACAGCAAAGCTTGGCACGCAAAAATAGCAACTGTGAAGTATGTTCCCATGAATAAAATAAACAGAACAGGAGATATGTTTGAATCTGTACACTAGGGAAAGTAGAAAACAGTTAAGTGTTCATGCAGCAGATCCAGAGGAATTTTAGCTAATACCAGAATTCCAGCTCCCTCCTAAAACAGGGGGTTAATAACAGAATTCAAAACATACACCCACATCCTGATATACAACAGTTAAAAGCAAACAAACAAAAAGCCCATCTAAACAACACAACCCAGAGCAAATCAGGAATAACTCACCATAGAAGCCAATTAAGCAGAATCTAGAAGACCTGGGCCAAACAGGAACTCACATGCTGCATAGCCTGTTTTTATACTGCCTGTAAATGTCGGCATGAACACCTGGCCCTTTGATTGTCCCAACAACACCTTGAGCTCTGATTGTCCCAGCAACAACACCTGGCCCTTTGATTGTCCCAACATCCCAACGACAACACCTTGAGCTCTGATTGTCCCACCAACACCTGGCCCTTTGTCTCAACACAGCAGTTTTTGCCTGTGTAATTTTCAATAGATATAAAACCAGATATAGGTATTTTTAAAATGTAAAGAAAATGCAGAAGAGTTGTGCTCGTATCGTTTGGATAAGGATCTTAAAAGAGACAAGGAATTGCAAAAGTTAAGCATAAAATCATAACATTAAGCGATATCATTTTGTTAATGACTGGTCCAGCACCCTCCCCGTCTGCGCCTGCTATACTGACTACCCTTAGACTCTACCACAACGCAAGTAAAATGAAATCTGGCCATCTGACTATCGCCTAAATGTTTGCTCTTGTGTTTCTAGAGCGGGCTTCAAGTGGTAGCACACAGCGGTGCAAGCGAGAACTGCCCACCGCATCTGAGCAGGGCATCTCCTCGCAGCAACGTCGGGAGTCGGGCAGCGCGAGCTGTGCACAGCTGGAAGAAACAGCCCCCCGGAGAGCATCCGCGTCCCCACACCCGAGCACCACGCGAGGCAGCGGAGGGGGAGGAATGAGCGACTCAAACACGCCGTGGAACCAGCTCCTGGCGAGCTAATTACGTTTGCTTTACACAATTTTCTGAGGTTCCTAAATGTATTCTTATGAAAGCTTAGTGCTACACTCACCGAAAAATCCCACTAAAGTGTATGGGAATTTTGGCTAACTGAACATCACAGGTTGCAATGTTCTTATTCTAGATAAAAATACCAAGACAGAGAGAAATTAAATGTGTCCAAGGTCAGCTAAGGTGTCAGCACGGTGTTTGGATTCCAGACCAGCAAAGCACCTATATCTGACCCAGTGTCACACATTAAGTTTAAGAATACTTATGAGCTATTGGCGTTAACTGGATTCTTATGCGTTTTGCTGAATAGGGATGGATTTAAATGGATTTTAAGCATCTCAGAATTCAGGCTGAGTTGTTCTGACTCTCCGTTTTCTAGTTCAATCAAAGGCAAATGTATATACCACAACAATGGTGAACTGTTTTTTTTCTTCCTGTTGTATTTTTTTCTTAGTTTTTAAAATGCATTTTATTGTTTATATGTTTATTAGGAAAAATCATAGTTATGGCTCAGTAGGGTTGTTTAAGCAAATATGAAATTACAGGCAGCTCATTGGTTAGTAGGAATACAACAAACTGCCAGTCCTAATTCCAAGGTATGAGCCCCAAAGAAATCTTTGCTTCCATATACAGAGAAGGAAGACCGGTGAGCCCCAAAATCACATTTCTGAAGTGTGACCGAGTGACATCCCGGTTAGGGTGGCAGGAACACCTCCCCTCTCCCTGCGAGGAGAGCGCACGAGCCGTAGAAGTGGGGGTGAGTTTACACCAAAGGGGCTGTGGAGGCTCCAGAAGGTGATAGGCGTCTCGTGCCACGACTTTTTGCCTCGACAGGAGTGGTGACGTAAAGCCACGAGGTGTTTGACCCCCATCATACACAAATCCAACTGTTGTAGGAAAAGCTCCCTGAAAAAAGATCTCATCAATGATCACTGGATTTACAAAGGTCTTGTAATCCCTACAGGCCCCAGGCATGAATTTCATTCTTTCTGGTTGCTCTCATTAATTCTACTTTTTTTTTTTTTTTTTTTTTTTTTTTTTTTTTGCGGGGGGAAACAGATTATCATCCTCTTCTTCCTTTCTGACATTAGACAAGAAATGCTATTATTATCTGGGAAAGAATCCTACATTTCTAGCTTTACAGAATGAATTTGGTGGCAATGTTTGGCAACAGCATAGCATAATAAATTGTTGTCTCTATGGATTAGAAAGCCTGAAAACTTGTACATAAATATGTTTTCTGTCTGAAATATCCTATTTAGAAACTTTAAAACTCATCATTCAAATCAATCATCATTTTTAAGTTTTTGAGCATCAGCTCTATTACATTTTTATCCCATTTTTAATAGATAATGAACTCAAATAAGTGACACTTTCAATTTTCAACACAGATCTAGCAAGAACATTCCGATTTCATCAGTGGGCATCATACCTCCGATTGAGCCTTTGAAAGACTTGTTTCTGTGCAGATTCTCATTTGTATATCCCCTGAAGTTCTTCACTTTCTATTCATTTTGAAGAGGAAAGAGGTAATGAATAGACTGCCTTGCTGTAAACTGAGAGAGGTGTAATGTAACTTTTACTTGAGACCACCATGTGCCTTTTATAAAAGCATTAGGTGCAAAAGATGATACTTCCTGTTTTCTTTACAGTGACTGTAAATTAAAGGGAGGAAAAGAAAACAACTGAATTTCCTTATACCTACCAAAGGGGCAATAGCCATTCTTTGGTATATTCCTGAAGTACATCAAATGACAAATCAAACCCAAATAATATATTTAACAAAATATTTCTGCTTAATCACACAAGCAAGACTTGTAAATAACAGAGTCCAAAGCTCTGGAACAGATGGGCTTTCTGTTTTAATTCTTTATCTGATCTGCTCTATGCTAGTAAATCTCTGAGTTTCATTTGCTTTATTCAAATCCTTTGACTATTCAGGACACATTGTGTCAGAGGATTTTGTTGGAGAATTTCCGTTCTTTGATATCCTCTCCTTAACTTAGGCGAAACATATGTATATTTTGCACACACAGACAAGAATTACATCAATATGATAAAATGCAATATTGAAAGCAAATTTGTAGTGTAATGACCTGTATAAATATATGTGTGTTTTTCTATATATACATATATATATATATATATATATATACACACAAGCATATATAGGTGTAAAAATATATATGCATATGTAGAGAGAGGGAGGGTGTGTTTTGTGTATGACCTAAAGATTATCAGGCACCTAAGCAATAAGTCAAATTTCAGAAAGTGTTCACTAGTAATCCCAAAGCAGGGAATAATGGGAAATAAGGAGTTCCAACTATTAAAAAAAAAAAAAATCTATGTCTGTGATACCTTTAAACCACTATTTAATTCACTTATTTAACCAAAATAGGATTCCACTGGTTTAACTTCGCTGTTACTAAGCACTTGCACTAACATTAGTGCTCAAAACATCGCACACAGTAGCTTTGCCAAGTTAGTTTTGGTTGTCTGTTCAGATTTAATGATATTGTTTTTAAAGGATTTAGCTGCTATACTATATTATAATATGAATGACATAACCTTGTTCTGAACACTTTCTAGAGTCGTAACACTGGCTTGAAAACAGCATGGGTCTTCTCGACATCTTCATTTTCCAAATGTGACTGCAAAATGGTGCAGGGAGATGCACATCAACTAATAGTTAACTGCTTGGAGACATGCCCAAGCGCATCTTTCCTTACTCATTTGAGCAATTCACTTGAGAATAAAATCATATGGCCCAAAGAAGTGCTAGTGATATATATATATATATATATCCATAGTATATCTATATGTAGTGTATATCTAGTTATAGGTTGAGATTTTCAAAGAAATTCAAACATTAGAAGCTCCAGACCCACAAATTTTCAGCCTAACTCTCATGGACTTACTTGAAAAACTTGCTAACGTTAATGATGCTTGGACTGAGGCAGTGGAATTTGGGCAGGAAAGAGAAAGAAAAGAACTGCAGGAGACATGTCTCTCTCAGCAATTCTTCAAAAGGACATTCCTGTTGATGATAACAACAAATTGTGTCCATCTTTAAAAAACTAAGTATTTTTTTATAGTTTCTTCCTTAAAAGCCATTTTAAAAAAATCTAAGTGTTTTCTTTTACAGTTTCTTCTTAAAAGCCAGTCATTTTATTACCACAATCCACAGTAAAACAGCCTATCTATTTGATTAGAACTAAATATTTTTAGCATTTACTATGAAATGACATGATAACTATGAAAACAGCCCTTGAAAAGGAAAGGGAAAATCTGGGTTATGTGTGAGCACTGATGGGCAGGCATCTCAGCCATGAAGGAAAAATAGTTTTGTCCTACTTTTTGAAGAGAAGAGAATTAGAAAGAGAATGAGCAACTTCCTATTTTAGGTCAATATTTTCACTCAGGGAGAACCCAAAAAACCATGTCATCCTTTGGTATCTTGCAGTGATGTTACAGAGGCAAAGACTAACCTCGTAACCCTTGAAACCTTTTTTCTAAAATAAAAATAGTTGCTATTGTTTATATGTTAATTCAAATAAATCAAGAAGAGAACGATGATAGAATGTAAAGTTACGTCTCTGGCTCTGAAACCGCTTCAACTGCCCATTTGCACAGGTTTTAAGGCAAACACCCTACACATGAGCTTATAGAAGTTCAGTCATTTACTTTTCAGTCTGTCTGTCTATATATCTATGTATCTGTTCATAGACAGACGTGTACAGCAAATGTACATGAGAAATGAAGAAGAAAATGAAATACTGGGCCAATGTTTAACATTTGTTTATTTTCACAGATGTGCACTACTCACCTAGAAAAAAAAATGGTGTAAGTGTGCATACACACACATACACAAGGTCATGCAAGTAATCTCAAAGGTTTTATAGCCACACATCTTCCACATACTTTAATAAAAAGCCTGTGCGCTGTTTTTGTAAACTCAGCTAAGGAATGAGCTTACTTGTTGCTTAAGCGAAACTCTCTGACACTTCACTGCAAGAATGAAAACACAGTAAATTACATTAACCCACACCAACAGCATGCAGAAGTGCAGACACTAGGTATTTGGAAAATCCCCCCAGGCACTAAGAGCGTGGCCGCACGCTGGGGGTTTGAAAAGTCGCTACTTGTAATTCCTTTGGGAAGTCAGTTGTTTTTTCTGTTCCCTACTTTTCCGTTCCACGCAAACAACTTTTTGAATCAAAATGAGATGAACTGCACTGGAGATGTTGGGAAACTGAGCAAAACGTCTGTGGCAGATCTCTTTAACATAACGTGTGGCTCTTTGCTGCTGATTACAGTCACGGGGGGAGCTTAGTGCACCAGGGGACCTTGGCAAACAAAATCTCAATTTTCCTTGTACTTAGAGAAGTCATTGCAGCGTTTACACTATTATAAGTCAGGCATTTGTCCAGAATGACTGCCACCTTGGAAGTTATTGCCAGCCTTAGCTATGAATGTCATTGGCTTGCTGGGTTAAATCAAATCCTCCTCACGCTATTCCAAAGACAAACAAATAATGTATTTTGTGAAGATGTGTAAAACGTGCAGTATTTCATTGAAAAATGTGGGTAAAGCTTGCAAAAGATAGTTTTACGGAGACATAGGGACCCGACTCTGGTAGCTCTGACAAAAATATGTGGATTTGGACCTCCCTTGGAGCAGCATCGTGGGAGGGAACCAGGACGGGACTGGCGACGGCACAGGTGGGAGGAAGGGAGGTTAAGACCCCTGAACACGCTGTGCCCGCGGCAGCCGGCGGCGCTGGCCGGTTCTGCGGACGGTTGGCGCTGGTGCAGGGTGCCGTCAGGCGAGGTGGCGGCAGCCCGTGGCGGCGGGGCCGCGCGCCACGCTCCCGCACACCTGCTGCATCCCTCCCGCGGGGGTGCCGGGGTCCCGGGCGTGCGGCGCGAGGGAAGGGGCCTGTGGCAGGGCCCGGCGCCCCGGAGCATCGCGCCCGGGAGCGGGAGCTCCAGGGGGGCCGTCGGGGCAGGCAGCGCTGCAGCCACAGCCTCTGGCGAAAGCCCCTGCGCCGTCTGGAGCAGAGACTGCTCCGAGGCACATGTGTGTCCTTCTCCCCCAGCCTCCCACAAATGAAACCCACATGTGACCGTGCAGGAGATTCATCAGGTCCTGGACCAAATTCACTACAAGTCTCCCCCCCAAAATGCACATTCCCTGCGTTAAATTATGATTGCAGAGCATCCCTGGCTACGACCCTGCCTCTATAGGTGTGCAGGGTCTACGGGCACACGCACGCACTGCTGCATCCCCTATGTTTCCCAGCCAGCCTTCATTCATATTTATATCGTGATTAAATATTTGATCGAAGGTGAGTACCAACATGGATCGGTTGTATTTTTAATGCACGACCCCTAAAATAGCCTGTTTTGTAAACTGTGAGTGTGAAAAGCTTTCCAGTGCAGCCCACTGCCCCCCGGCCGCGCAGCCTCCCCCCGGATAAAAATAACGCTGCAGATTGTAGAAGGATTTGAGTCTGCAGGCAGAAAGGGATTAGGGCGAGAGCACTGGAAGTTAAATTGTGCTGCATATAAAAAATGGGCGGATTGGTCTCTAGATGAGAGCTTGGTACCACCTTCCTTTCTAAAATAAAATCTCTCTGGCATGAAGTCACAGCCTATTTCACATCCGGTTTACCCTGGGACGTATTACTACTGTCTTGGTAAAGAGAAAGCTTTTGTTGTGTAGCCGCGGTCGGAATATTGGGAAGAGAAATTCGGGTGCTAAAGGCGGAGGAGCGGAGCAGTGGCGGCGGCGATGGCCGAGGCGGAGTGAGCGGCGGCGCCGGAGCCGCGCAGCCTCCGCGCGGGCGGGCGGGCGGCGGGCGCGCACCCCGCGCAGCCGGCAGCGGCGCCGCGGACCCGCGCCCCGGCGCTCCGGTAAGGGCGGCTGCTCGCGCGCGCACACACGCGCACACACGCGCGCATACACACATGCATATTCACACGCGCATACACACACGCACACGCACCCGCCGGGCGCTCCCGGCTGCGGGCTCCGCGTCCAGGCGCGCAGGCGGCTCCTTTCCCCGCTCTCCGCAGGTACCGCCGGGTCGGTGGGATTTTTTTTTTTTTTTTTTTTTTTTTTTTTTTGCTACCCCTCCAGCTGGAAAATCCGCAGCGGTCGATGGGCTTTTATTTTATTTTATTTTATTTTATTTTATTTTATTTTTATTATTTTTTTAGCTGATTTCAACCGGTCCCTTGGAAAGGGCTTTTGGTGGGATGGTGTTTTGGTTTTTTTTTTTTTTGGGGGGGGGTTATTTATTTATATTTTTTTTTCCGAGGGAGGCGGTGGGAGGGGTGGCTTTCTCAGGGTGAGGGGGAAATACAAAGTTGCATTGCCGGGAGGAAAACAAGTCTCGATTTCTGTCTCAGAGCAGGGCAAATATGTCACCGGGATGCAAAGATGCATCAAAACGCCCCCCTTTTTTCCCCCTCTCTCTCCTTACGGTGGGCACTGCTGAAATTCGCCCAGGCGCGTGGCTCTCTCTCCCATTTTGAGTGGGAAAACTACCGCTGCTCTCCCGGGCGGTGCGGGCTGGGGGAGGCCGGGGGCTCGCCGGGGTCTAACGCTCCGGGAAAGTCCTCGTTTGCATTTGCTTTTTGCAGCTGCAAGAAACTTTGCTCCTCCGGGATTTATAGCGCCCAGAGGGGTTTATTTAAGCGGGGGGTAGTAAGGAGGGGGGCGGGCGCAGAGCTCAACAGATCGAGGTAGTTCGGAGACGGGTACTTTGCGCGGCTCGCCCCGAGGATGCCGCGGCCAAGGCACAAGTTGGCAGGGGCGGCGGAGGGCGGTTTCGGCGGCGGCGCCGCTCCGCCGCCGCGGCCGGTGCCGAGCCCGGTGCCGAGCCCGGGAGCCGCCGCGGCCGCCGCGCTCGCCCCCCGGCCGCTGCCTCGGCGCGGCCCCGCTCAGCGCTGCCTCCCCGTCGTGTTGCTCTAAACGCGTTAATTCTGTTTCACTGCTCACACGCCGCTTTGCAATGGTATTTTATGGACTTAAATCGTCCCCGAGAGTGTGCGGTGAATTGGGGTAGATGGGGAATGTGCAGTGCTGCCTTTTCCCAGGCGTTTCACAGAACTCCAGTTCACTGCTGGGGGAAAATACAGGCTTTGGATTTTGTTTTTCTTTTTTAATGTAGTGAATGCTAAAAATCGACTGGATGCCAGCACACACAAAGATATGTAAAGGGACCTGCAGCATCACCTGGGCGATCGGTTGAATCTGGAACACTGATTCCACAAATATCAGCTAAACTTTGTGTTTTATGGCTTATTGGAAAGGCCAAAAAAAGAAGAAAAAAAGAAAAAAAGAAAAAGAAAAAAGAAAACGAAACCCTGCTGCTGGGTTCTGTTACTTTTTACTCAAAGATAAACTGAGAGTAACTCAGTGAAGTCTAGAGAGGAGACAAGATGTTTGGAGAAGAGGAAGAGGCTGCTAATGCAAAAATATTTCCTAGCAGCAATCAGAGGCTGGCAGAGATTTAGGAGATGGTGTGCAGGTTATCAGCACATGGTTTGATTATAAATTGCGCCCTTTAGCCTGACAAAAATAGTGATGTGCATATTTAGCAGCAGATCATAGAATCAAGAGCTGATCATTATATTCCTTCTGAGACACTAATGTTTCAGGGAAGAAGAGAATATTAATGTCTGTAAGAGAAAGTTGCTCCTGCCTCGTTGAGGAGCAGCAAGGCTGTGAAGGAAGCCCAGCTCCAGGCAGTCACCCTGCACCAGCAGATACCTCCAAAGGGTTGCAAGGACTCGGCCCAGTCTAAGTCCAGCAAAAAGCAAATTGCACTTGATCGTTGTGGGAAATGTCACGGACTTGGCCACACCAAGTTTTTCAGTACAGTAGGAAAATAAGTAGGAATTTTCATTGAGTTTGGAGACAGCAACATATAACAGTATTTGTAAAAGTTTGAGAATGATGCAAATAAGAATACAAACACCCTTACCACAAAGCAGACCCCGCTCGAAACCTCCATGTCCCAGAGCGGAAGGTAAGCAGGGAACAGACAAGGCCACGCTCCCGTAGGTTGCCTGCCATGAGCTACAGTGTTGTGAGGTCATTGCCTGACATCAAAGTATTCTGCAAATTTGCCTAAATCTGGCTGCTTTTTTCTCCAGAACCTGTTTTAATGTAAGGAACACTGATGATTATTTTCCTTCTAGTTTCAGAGCCCACCATGAAGAGACTCGTGGTGCTTTGCGACTGCCTCTGGGCCTGGAGCCTCCTCCTGAATGCGTTGACTGAAAGAAGGTGGGGGAGCTCTTTTTTAATACATCAATATATTTTGGGAACCTTTAATTTAATACAGCACTGTAAGACAGAAATATTGCATAGGCTGTGTTACTACTGAGTGTATTGGGGATAGTTAATCCCTATTCAAATCCCAGCTAAATCTACGTAAGAGAAGATTGAAAGAAAACTACAGTTTATTTGAATAACATTTTTTTCAGTATTGTAAAGAAAACAAAAGCTATCTGAAAAAAATAAAATTAAATGATCTTTTAAACACCTATGCAATCCTTTCGACTCTTAATAATATCTGTTCAGTTCATTCAATATTTCAAATGGGATGCAAGTTTCTTGAGAGGAAAAAAGTGTATTTATTTATTTGTTATTTACTAACCTTATTTTCCCTGAAAGCAGAGGCAAAACTTTAACTTTGCGGCTCAGTCAGGATTGGGTCCAAAGTTAGTACCTGTTCTTGTAGATCCGAAGGAGCCCTTCCAAGGCAAGGGGGCTGCTTGTCTGAAGAAGAATTTGTAGGCACAAAAATCTGTAATAGTTCATATATTTGAAAGGCCCATCTTGCTGCAATTATCTACAAAATGTATGTTGAGCTCATGACTGCAGATGAGTATTAGTGTTAGGAGCAATTTGTAATCATACAACACTTCATCTAATAACTAGCAGGTGAGCTAAACACTACAAAACAGATAGGAGTATACTTGAAGTAAAGTACTTGCTGCCATTCAATGTTAGTAAAGGCGTTAGGGAAAGCTCACAGATACATTTCCGTATTTTAAAAATATTAATCTTCTGGAAATAATGCTACCTAAAGAGCAAAAAGCAGTAGGAGAGGTTTTGGACTGCCACTAGTGATCCCTAAAGGATTTGTTTTGTACCTTGATGGCAGTAGGGTCTTCTTATGCATTAGCAGCTCCAGCTGCACTTATCTCCGGGCTAGCTTGCAGATTTTAAATAGAGTGGAGGGCGCAAAGGTCCACCTGCACAAGTGCTTCTTCTAAAAGAATAGGAATAATAACAGGTGATTGGTGTAGCCGCATTGACATATTGAATAGACAGGACATTTAAAAAATACTTTTATTTTGATAATATATTGAGAAAGGTGAGAACTTAAAGTACTCATTAGATACTTCATTTGGTCTACCTAAAGAATTTTGTGAAAACATGTTTAGCTACATATCTAATACATACACACACACACACACACACACACATACATATATATATAATGAATGTGTGTGCATTTTTAATATGTGAATTAAAATGTATTAGACTAATGTTTAAAAATTATATGGTGTGTCACTATTATAATGACCTGTAGATGGAGTTAGCGCACAGTGTTTTATTATACAGTGGTTTAATATGAAACAACAGTCACATACAGTAACTTTGACATTTTCCTCACAATATACACACCTTACCTAAAATATATCCAGCTTTGAAGCCATTTTGCCACAGCAACTTCATGTGCCTTTACTTCTGGAGGGCTCTTAATTCTTCATTACAAAGAACTATTGGTGAATTAGGTAAAATGACTACAGTCTTTCCATTAAATTCTTCGTGTCATAAAAAGATAAATATGCAGACTACTTTAATGAGTGTTATGATAGAAAAAAAAAGGTCACAGTCTGTATGGCATTCGAGTGCACTTTATTTGGGCACAAAGCTTCGGCGTCCTCCTGCTCGGTTCACAGCGGCCGTAACGGCGGCTGGGGGAACCACGGTGGGGGACGGGCAAAGGCACGGCGGGCTGCGGCACCCGGCCGCCCCGGCCGCCCTGCCCCTAGCCCTGCCTCGCACGCCGCGCCGGCAGACCCGCTCCCCTGTTTGCCCCAGACCCGGGGAAGGGGTTTCACACCCTTCTGGCACCGTAACCCTGGTGACCTTCCGCTATCCTTGAAATGTGTGTGCACAGCAGCTTGACTACTGCCAAGAAGCGCTAATATAGGATTTAATCCAAGAAGAGTCCTTAACTGCAACCTTACCTAAGACGAACGGGAGAAGATCCTGTAGGAGATACTGCACACTGGAGGCAGCAGAAGAACTGTTATTTGGTGACATGTAGGAAATGCGAAAGAAAAAATACAAAAATGTTAACCTCCTTGACTTAAAATTTAACTGTTGGCTTATAAGTATAACTCATACTATTTTTAATAAGTCAAAGCATATGATATGTGTAGAATAAAGAGTATTTTGTTTAAAAACTGGTAGAGATATTGACCTCTTCATCAGAAACCATAATTTATATTCATTATAAAACCCCTGAAAACTGTTCTGCAAACAAACCACAACCTATTGAGATATAATCAAAAGTTAGTAAAACTCTGCAAGTGACAGTTCTGAAACATGTTTAGATTTGCAGCATTAATTATTTAAATCTGTACTGCAAAATAACCTGGAAGCATTTATTTCCTGCACAACAACAACAACAAAAAGCCCTATAACCAGGGTGCCTTTCCTCCTCCGTTCTCTGTTTTATGCATGTGAGATGCACGAACAACGTTGATGCGGCTAGTGGAGAAAGCATGTGTAGATATTTCAATAGCACCAGATCACGTCACACATCACCGTACCCCCACGACAGCCTTCGGTGGGCAGAGCGCGCGCGGACCGTGCCGGGGCCCCGGTGTCCGGACCCGAAAGAAAGGGTCGGACCCTGCACTGCTTTTTGGCCGTAACGCGAGGGACAAAATGGTGTTTCTGAGAGCAGTGTCTTTGGGTTCAGTCGCGATGACCGCCCGTGTTTATAATGGAAGGTTTTCCAGCAGTGACAGAAAAAAAAAAGATGTTGGCTTGGCTTTAAGACAACTGTAATGTATGATGAAGGGAATTATCTATGACGGGGTATTTGGTGAAGGTTTCAGATTTAAGAAAAAGGCTGATTCTGATCTCCTTCTGGAGCAGTCAGTCACTTCTATGCCCAAGGACTTCAATCCTACTTGTACTGATGAAAGTAAGATTTCAGTCGTCGAGTTCAAAGGGCTGAATTCTGTTTTCCTTATTGGGGCAAATCTGGGGGACCTTTGACTGAGTTCGAATGATCACATTAGGGATCTGTAAGTGAAGCTTTACAGAGATGAAAGATTGCCATGTCAACAGATGGTTTTATTGCACATTTGTACGGAAAAGTTGGAGGTGTTCCTCCAAATCTAATCACTAACGGAAAATGGGAAATAAAATGAAGGAAAATTATATATTGATCTGTGGAAGTATACTCTCACATGATTTTCTTCTGTACTCTAAAGGAAGACATCTCTGTATTTTTTGTTTTCTCTTTGTTTTCATGTATATTCCCAGTCCTTAAATATCAGTGTTTTAAATTGTGTTCTTCTTTATATGGAAACACTTTGTAACTATTATAAATTAAACACATTATCTTTTGCTGATAAACGAGCCTTTTACTAAGAAATACATATTGGAATTTTATAACCATTTATGAATAATGAGAAAAACATTAAGGAACTGAAGTTCTCTTTGCTCACCATTTGCGAAAGTGTACTGTTTTTCTAAGCTTTTACTAGAAATGTATAATTTAAAAAAAAGATTTAGGTGAAAGGACCCTAGAAAGTGCTACAGTCTGGTTTTCTGGAGGAGATTTTGTGATCATAAATCAGTATAAGCAAGATTAAACAGATTTTGGAATTATTGTTTGGTAAGGTTATTGGTGGATTACTGTTTTATAGTGTTACCTGTTCTGCATTTCAGCTATGGACAAACCTCACTGCAAGATGAAATTAAAGACAACACCACAGTATTTACCAGAATATTGGATCGCCTGCTGGATGGCTACGATAACCGCCTGAGACCGGGACTGGGAGGTGTGTTACATTGTCATTCTTTAGGTTACATGCTAGAGAAAAAATCATTTTAAACAATGCTATTTTTCCATGATATACTTGCTTCCATTCAGTTATAAAATAATGTTGATACTCAATATCCATTTTTTCAGACATACCGTGCCTTTCTCTGTCTCACTTTACACACACTTCCCCAAAAGAAGAAAAGTCAATGTTGATAATTCAAGAAAACTGCTTCCTGCCCACTAAAATTTTGAAAGTGTCAAGAAAAAAAATTAATAAAAAAAGACCTGGGACCCGACAAATGACAAAAGTTTATGAATCAGGCCTAAATGACATGTCTAAACAAGCAAAAACCCCATTGACTATTTGCATAAGAGGGCTGGTTCTGAAGGGGAAAACATCAACCAACCTTAGCCACGTAAAAGTCTCCGAGAAATTTATAGGATTTTTTTCTACTAAGGTATCTCAAGATTTGTTTCCATAATATTTTGTCCTCACAGCACGGTAAAAATGTCTTTCTCCTTCTGCTCAAAGTGCCGAATCCATAAAAAAAATGCAGAAGAGATACAGCGACGATTTCTTTACCAAACGGCTGTGGCGAAGCCTCCCCTTGGCGCTCCCAAAGCTTGGCTTGGCTTGGCTTCTTCTTTCCCCCATGGCCTGTTTTGGGTCTTTCTGACTCCCGAAGGTAAAATGAAAGAAAGGAAATCTCTGTCCCCCCCACGTACAGTTCAACCTGTTCTCAGGTAACGAAGAGCAGTGCATTACATTAAGAATTCTTGTCCCGTCTCCCGGGGATGACAAGAAAGACAATAAAAAATAAGCTTAGTTATTCTGTGTTTGAGGCTACCATCTTGCAATGGTTCTTCAGTCGGGAGCTGACTTCTTCCGTAGTTTAACATCACTGACTTTAATGAATGGCTGCAGATAACATCGTGGTTATAAAGTGTTCTCTGAGAAACACATTTAAAACTTCGTTGGTCTATAAATTTTTGGGAGGGATTTCAAAATTTTCAGTAAGTAAGATTTCAGAATTTGCAGTAAGTAAGAATCACTTTTTGGGTTCATCTACCAGTATTTTTGCCTGCTTTCTTGTAAACCCTTGGATTACCCTACAAGTAAATGCTCCTTAATCTTTGATTAATACAGCTGTAGAATTCAGTCAGCTGCTACACCATAGTAAATAAACATAGCACGGAAGGCAATAAATAAATGAAACTGTAAACCGTATAAATTCTGGTATGTGTCTACAAGAAAAATGCAAGCACATGATGATATCTTATATGAGTTTTGTAGCTAGTCTGATTTGTTTTACACTTGCTGGAAGAGCAAACAAAAGGAGATGCAGGAAGAAGTATTACTCTCTCATTCTCTGCGCAGCTATTTAAAGAACTCCTAAGCATTTCATATTAAGTGTGAGAGAGATCTTTTTGCAGAAGCTGGTGGGTGGGTGTTTATAGAGACATTTTCTGAAGCCAGACATCAAGGGCATACTGGAAGAATAGGTCTGCAAACCTCGGGAGAGGATCCCCTAGCCCAGTTTAAATTTACTCTTGATGCAGAGACTGTGTAATGTAACTGCTTCTATAGTAGGAAATGACTCTCTTCACAAACCTTAATAGCCATTTGCATTACTGGCAGCTTAAAGCAAAAATGAGTATAGCAGAAGAGTAGAGAGGAGGGAAAACAGGATTGGAGTAGTTTCATTAACCAAGATTTTGAGAAGGTAAAATCGTCTTTGCACATGCTTCCTTCCTTTCTTGAATTGAGTGTTGCATGTTCCTCTCTGGGCCAAGGATCTGGAATATCACAATTTCCTTATCGCTCGGTACGGAATAGCTTCATGTTGTCAGTTTAGCAGAGTAAATTGAATTTATCTATCATATTTCTGAGCTCAGAATATTAGAATTAAACATATCAGGGCTTCTAAAAAAATCCCCCATCTGATGAAATTATGGGCAGCAAATGCATGTTTAAAAACAAATGTAGTAAGAAGTGGTTTTACTCTTTTGACTGCTGGATAATGTGTTGTTCAAAAGATATAAATGGTAGATTTTAAAAAATAAAGATGGACATCTGGGCCAATATTTTCAAATTTGATGCCAATTTATAATAAAGCTTTTGCTTGGGAACTCTGAAATTCTTCTTTACAATGCTTTCTTGTTGAGGTATCTAAAGATGGCCTAATAACCTCAACATCAAGTAATTTTGACATTCTTGATTTAGACACTTTTTGTATAATGGGGAAATATATTCTGAAACAGTCTGTACATAGAAATAACCATTGATATGTTTAAATCAATATATCCCATGTAGCATGGGTTTTGGCGATGGAAGCTCAAAACCTTCAGCTGTTCTTTTTGCTTGGTCTGCTGCTTGGGAGCTTTAACTCTATTTGCAAGAATGGAGGATTCATTTTGCTCCCAACAAAGCCAATGCTGGTTTCTTATAAAATACTTCAATCAGAACAAGATTTTATCCAAGCTAAAGAGAAAGTTAAGAAAGCTACAAAAACTACCAGTACAACACTGTGTTATGATACATAGAATTAGGTCTAAAACTGATTCATTCCATATAATGATGCAGCTATGAGAGAAATTAGGCAAAATATGTTGATAAATTTTACACTGTGTCAAGCACAATATAAATCTGTGTACCACTGATTATGTTCTAACACGCTTTTCTGATTATCCAAAATTGTCTACTGTCTTCATTCAGTGCCCTCTGAGAAACAGTGGATGATGCAAAACAATATATGATACAATTGTTTTCTCCTACAGAAAGAGCCACATTGCAGAAAACGCTCTACTTTTCCCTGTAAAAGCTCTCCTTATACACTGCAGCTTTCCAAATAGATACACTTACAAGACCCAGAATTCTGTACATGAACAGAAATAAAAAAACAGAATCAATTTCTCTCTTTCTCAGCTGTGGAAGAAAAGGTAGCCAGTCAGGTCATTTGTTTCACCTTCCTTGTGTATGGAGAATTCAGTAACAAAAAAGGTGTGACACAAAAAAAAAAAAAAAATGATGCAATGAATTGTAAAAGATGTTTGATCTTCAATAAATTTTCTCACTTATAGAAACAATTTCCTCCCTCTCAAGATAAACCCCGTGATATTTCTCTACCCTGAGTTTGCAAACGTCTTATTAATGGGGTGAACAGTTTTATGTACTAGTGGAGATCTCCGTGGCAGATCAGGCACCATGAAGCCAGCTCTCTCTCTTGGCGAGCTCTCATTATATAGATATATTGTCAGAACTATACTATATATTCATTGGCAAGCCAGATTATACGGGGGAGCATTAAGATAATGAAAAATTTAGAGGTGCAGAATTTTGACCCCACACTTCCAGAACATGTGGAATGAGTGCTACACTGATATTAAGTAGTTATATTAGTGTGTATATATTAGTATATATTAGTGTATGATATTTAGTAGTAAGATATTAAGCCTTTTCTTTTTTCAGATTTTTTTTGAGGTATCACTTCAAAGGGAGACTGGAAAAGCACATATGCTCCATAGAGTACGGAAATGAAAATTATTATTCCTCAAATAATGCAGTAAGGCCATACCCAAAATGAACGGAGCAGCTCTGAGAATTCTGCCATTAAACAAAGATGGAATAATTTTTCATTATAAAGAATATAAAAAAGTGGAATAGGTGACCCAGGGAGAAAACTGAATATGCTTATTTTTAAAAAATAAATGGCATTGTGCCAAAAAAAGAATACATTTTTTTAACAGCGCTATGTTATGCATTGACACATTTACATCTGCTATCAATAATTATTGATGTAAATTATATTATTTAGTTGTTTGCCTCCTTCATATGTGGGCATAGTCACTTAGTCAGACATCGCTAGGAAATAAGCATCTGTTGTACCCATCTCTAAACCCAGACAAATAACTACATTTACAGTTATTTGTGTCTGCAAAATAGAACTTTCCAAATGAATGTAAAACATTCTGAACCACTCCAGAGGATACTTATTAGCTCTATGAGAGGATAATCATTTACAAAAAGCAGGAAGGAGGAGTTACACAGAGTAACATATTGAAGCTGAGAAAGAGGAAATCATGTCTGACATTAAGGAAAAAAACAAACAGTAAAGTCATTAAGGTAATAGCATAATTTTCTGTGGGAACTATCTGGATCCCAGAACTAGGGGTGATCAAAAATAGACTAAATAATAAAGATGCTGAGCTCTTTTCAAATACACGAGCCTGAACAAAATAAAGGATCAGATAGCAGTGGAGAAGAGTCAAATACAAAGGAAAAGTGGAGTCAGTCTTTGGTGACCTCTTGTAGTAGATCCCTGTCTCTGTAGTGGGAGTTTAAAAGCACTGAAAAGCAATAATAAACAATGGAAAAACCAAGTTTCTGGGGTAAGTGAATACGCCGTTGAACTTCGTTCTGGGCTGCCTTGGTGCGGCGAAGGAGGCGAGCGGCGAAGGGCGCGCTGGCGGGCTCGGCGAGCCAGTGGCGGAGGGGTCCTGCGACGGGCGGGGGCTCGGTACCGCACACTGAGGGTCACTAAGGTGCAGCCAGCTGCAGCTCCAGATTTTCAGACTGTCGCTTGTGTACTGGCACGTGTGCCCTCCCTACACCGAAAGGGTGTCAGGCAGTCTCTGATCTTTTAGCTTGAATAATTGTCAATGTGGCTGATCCATTTGAAGGGGATTTTTTGTGCAAAGACAGAAGATTTGTTAATACAGAACTACAGAGGTGAAGAGTGGGTTTCATTAGGAAGATCAGAGTGAAGCTACCTAAATGGAATCTCATTTTGTTGTTGAGTCAAATACACATTAGATCATCCCAAAACAGATTATCACCATTACTTCAGTATTGAACAGAATTGTGCTTGTTTCATGCTGTAAGTGAAAACTATTTGTTGATCTCTTCCGTGTGATGTATATCAAAGTCGAGTGTGACTATCCCTAAATGGAATACGGGTCTATCCCAAGCAATTCATTACTTCCACAGAATGCTTATGTTTAAAGTGATGGAGAGTAAGCCTGACAGTATTATGTTAATTACATTTTCAAATTCATTTTTATGAGAACATTATCTATAAATATATAATAAGGTGATTGAGGTCCCAAAGGAAATTTGGGGATTTGAATTCAGATCTGCACTAAAATTTAGGGAAAATATGGTTTTGGTCTATGTATGTAACATAAATTAAATTAAGCCTAAATGACCCTACTGAAAAGACAGGCCCATACCGCACCCTTACTCGTAATCTTGTAAAGGAATAAGGAGCAGATCCTATACTTAGTCCTATAAGAAAATGGTCTCTTTTTCCACTCTGTAGGGACCTCTTTGACATAAAGGACCACACTGCGGCAGGGAGAGCTGCCCCGACCGGCAGCTGCACGGGCCCCGGCTGCATCGGCGCAGGACAGCGCGTTATTCTCCCTTTCTAGTCTCCCCTACTGTTGCAAAAGAAGAGGCACAAAATTCTCTGAGTCTTTGTGGTGGTTTTTCAATCGCGATACTTCCTGGGCTCAGCCAGGGCAGTTAGTCTACGTGAGGTTTTTTTTAATAGTAATATTGTACAGTATACAGGCATCTAATCTTTTAATTTAAAACCATAAGAAAACCTTTTTCCATCTTTATAATTACAGCACACGCTTACACAGGACATAGCATAGGAACAGACACATTATCCAAAAAGATGGCATTAGTTTAAACTATTAAAATGAGTAATTCAAGTAAGTTTTGTGCTCAAATACAAACAGGTCAGAAAGGAAAATATAAAGCAAATGGTTTTCTATAGATAAATAAGCTTATTTTCTGCTGTTTAAATATATCTGTGCTTTTTTTCTCTTGTTCTCAATTTGCAATTCAATCATTATTCTAGAAATAATGAGCCCCCTGGGAGTTTAAATCGAAGTGTTTATTGTTTTTACTTACTAACTTTGGGAGTTTAACATCATTAGCAAAACATAGTAGTTGTAAACAGTAAAATTACAGTAATTCATGTTGACATCATGTTGACAGATGCTCTCACATATATATGTGGACCAAAACCATTTTCCACTGGTGCAAATTGGTTTACTGCCTGAGAGTCTGTTCTGTGTGTTGAACTTGGAGAGAAATCTGTTTGAGGTTTCCTCTCATATTTAGCACTAAAGCATAAAAAGCAAATAAGGTATTTCACATATTCCTGAGATTTTGCTGATCAGTAATGACTTGGACCCCAAACATTATGGCTGCGTTACAGTTTATCTCCTTAAACATAATGTAAAGTTACTAATAATTTACCTTTTTTAAGCTGGAATCCTTATCAGTTTTACAGATACGCCTATATCACCTATTGTTGATTCGGATGCTATAGTCAAGAGACATGGTTAACATGTTTTACAACTGATTGATTTATCCTCAGCTGTTAGAGCAGCTCCTGGCCAGTTTGCTTTGTTCAGTGGCTTAAGAATTTTCTCCAGTTCTTAGGGTTATTGTGAAGGTTTTGAATATAGTCAGGATCTGAGGTTTCTGAAAAAAAAATGTGAGTATTTCAAGCAGTGTTTAAAACTTCTCATGGTAATCAAGTTGCAAACTGAAAATGGTTAACCTTGATTCTAAATATATACCCAACTGTATGAGTAAACCATGTCCTGTGCAGGAGTGACTCACAACTTTTGGAGTTCTTAACAAACTATGGTTGAATCATCTAATTAGTAAAACAGTAAACAAAAATTTCAGAACTTCCACACAGCTTTGGAGGGGCTCATCTTTCTTTAGTGTGCTCATACACATTTTTTTAAATGTATTTGGAAATGAGGTACACATCAAGGATAAAATAAACCATTTGAAAGGCACTGGTCATCTGTCCATTCTCTTGGAAATCTTCTATCTTATTGCTGAAGCCTTTAGTTTCCGTTTTGTTTCCTCCAAGCGATTTCCTTAAGCTTTAACCTCTCTATTATGACCATAAGTCTCTTAAAACTCTAGAATGATTTTTAGAATTCAGCATACACCACATGATATGCTCCAAAGAGTATAATTCGTGTTTATGTAAGGTAAATCAGTTCATTCTATTATTTTAAATAGAACCACCAGCATTTTGCTTCAGATTGGACTTTGAGTTTATATTGTTAAGGGATGAATACATTGCTTCTGAATTGCTTCCAACATCTGCTGTCTTGGGACTATCTCCTAATGCTGGTGGAAATGCCTCAGTAGAAAGGAGATGGAGAGTAAAAATGAAAGATCTTCAAAAGAGACACCTGAGTTTCAATTATCAATATGCAGAATTCTAGCAGGTTTCATGATGATGTTAGTTTCTCACTCTTCTCAAGAAGAGATGACTCAGTAGCTGGAACTTAAAGAATCTCTTCAGCAACGTTTTACTGGACCTTGTGAAATCTCCATCTTCTTTTGCTGCCAGCTGCTTCATCTTGAGATTTTCATCTCTTGAACTTTTGTAAGAGTGATGGGTTGAAAGAGAGAGCACTTCTTCCAAGTCAATACGTTTTGGATGACCACATGCCTCTTCCTGTAATAGGAGGTTAAATTCTCGCTGTGAACTTTAAGATTAAGTCCAGAGCCAATTAGATGTCAAGGGAGCACTTAAATTTCTTTAGGCCAATTAAAAAGCATGTAAACGATGATAAGGTCACGCATTCATTTCACTGGCTAGCCAACGAGGAAGTTTCACCTATCCACTGCTTTTGTCAGCAGTCACAGTAGTCTGTACACCTCTCAGTCACGGATATGAAATACCTCAAATACAAAAGACATTATCAGGCAACTCAGCCACTTTACAGTATTTTGCTTTCTGTGACTAGAAATAATACATTGGAAACTTTATCCTTTGACTTTTCAAAACGAATGCTGAATATTACTTTTGCTATCAACTGAATTTTGCACTAACTTGCTAACAGTATACAAGTGTCTTTCAGTGCATTATAAGAATGATAGAATCAGATCTAACATTACATCTGGATTAGTGCTGTCTCATGGAAAGGGATATTTTATTGTATATGATATATTAAGCACATTTACATTAAACTACTTACATTTGTAGAGATTTATAAGTTGCAGACATTTTTCAAGTGCAGTAGTGAAAAACTTAGGTGTATACCTTAGAACATTCATTCTTATAATAACTTTTGGGTCATATATAGAAATATATATATTGTTATTTGTTGCTTAATCGTGATTCCTTATTTTCACTCCTCTTTTGTCAGAGCTTAAGTTAATCTTGTTTATTTTCAGGCAGAACAGCATATTCATATTTCAACAGTTTGGAATCTTTTGAACTTGAAGAGAGTTCTGTTAAATTATTTTTTCCACTTAATTACTTTACAATATTTAAATACCATTATATAGTTAATACGGACCCATGTATATTTCTTAGGCTTATGATAGTTTTTTGCCTGACTTTTTTTTACTGAGTCATATTAGCCTCTTTTGGGGGAGATTACTTCTACTTTTCCAAATTTCTCAATTTATTTATCTGAAAGCTATTTGAGAAATGCATCCATCCTTCTTCTATAATTGAAATTTCTATTAGAAAAACCCATGCTAGTTTGTGTACTAGTATAGTAAATATTCAGACTTGCGTGACTCTCAATTCTGAAAGCTGATGGGGTTAGCTCCACTCAGCACTGCTTGGTTTATGCCTCCAGGTGGTGTCACTCCTTGTAGATGTATTTAAATCAATCGAGTTATGTTGACACATGCCATTCTGGGTGAGAATTTTGTGGTATGTACAGCCTAGAAAATACCAATGTGTTCAGGAGTGGCTGGTAACGTGTACAGAGAGGGAGGAGAGGAAGGAGGGAGGTTAACCTTGCAGGTCTCTCGGAGGGACTTTCACCAGTGGTTCTGCAGAAGGCGGATGCTTTGGCTCTTTCTGGAAATCAGCACCGGTTCGGGTGTCTCGGGCTGAATGCTCTTTTGCGACTACTAAAATCACAAGGTACTTGTGAAATGGCCAAGGGCACTGTGCCACTGAGCAAAAGTACAGCCTGAAAATCACTGAGAAGTCCAACTTTAAGATATGGCATGTGCCTATAATCTATTTTATGTACATGTTATATATTTCTGAATTATTTTCGCTAATCTGTCATTGGGGCCTGTACAACAAATTTTTTAGTTTGAAGGAAATCTAACAACAGTGTCAATATCAATTTTAAAACATTACAAGATTACAAAATAGAAAGTTTATGTAGATGTCAAAAAGACATAGTAGAGATGCTTAGTTGATATTTATTGGGAATAGTTTTATCTTGTTTTTTGTTTATTGCAGTTATAAGTAATGCAGCCATCTCTAACTCATGCCAATAAAATATCTTTATGTTTTTATACATCCTAATGTATTCTCTCTCTCTCTCTTTCTTCTACATTCCTGTGTCTCAATACTAAATACATAATGCATAAGCCAAGGGTTAATTATTGGAGACCTTCATTCAGCTTGCCCAGAAACATCAAATACCCGATACGACATCTGAGTATGTAAAATATTCAGCACTGTTTATAATGTCAGGCAAAAAGCTTCATTAGTCGAGGAGTAAAAAGATTTACACAGCAGCAGAACTATGGCATCTATACTTTGGCATCACAAGTCATGTCTCAAAAAGTTTTACGGAAACACTAATAAAAAATGTTGCTGACAATATTGACTGTGAAATTACATCTAGAAGCAATAAATTATCATGACTGTATTGTAGACCAATTTTAGAATGGCTAATCAAAGCCAATAAATTTTCTATTTATTGTGAGAATTGGTAGTGGTTAGCTCTAATGAAGGCTGTTGATAGACACTCACTGTCCTAATTTCCTGCTTCATCAGAGCGTGTAACTGAAGTGAAGACTGACATCTTCGTCACCAGTTTTGGGCCTGTTTCAGACCATGATATGGTAAGTGATGGCCTACATTTCTACAGCATTCATCTTCTCTTGTCTTTTTAATTTGGAGGATACGCAATCTCTGCAATAACTTATTTACTCCTTTTAAGGCTGTTTTTTCACACCCTTGATCCTATAATGCTGTCAGCTTTTATGTGCAACCATTATTGTTAGCTGTGACTACATTTAAGTGCCCTTAAATTAGCAGCCTCGGTGACTTTAATAATGCGTTTTAACATAACTTATATTTGCTGCATAATATATTAGGAAATGCATTAGGGTTTGGATCAGTACTCTTCAGATAATGATTACTCAGGTCCTAGCTGGCACATCACTGATCCAATTTGCCGAGAAAGACCATCATCTTAAAATGCAATTAGCACATGCCTACAGTGTGACATCCGTACGGTCTAACCTGTATTTTTATATTAAAAGCTACTGATCAATGGGAAGTGAATTTCCTAGATCTTGGCTGCTGAAAGAGAAGATTAATGAGAGAATTAGTGTCACTTCTTTATGGCATGAATATGAAAATCAAATTGCTAGATAACTGCAGGGGATTCATCAGTTCAGAAAACTGAATGAAGCTGCTGTGAGCTCTCGTCTTAAGAGATATTAAAAGTTGTGTAAAAATACGGATAAGGTACTTAAATTTTTCCATATAAATGGGGCTCTTACAAGTAGGTTGCTCTTGAGAGGGAAAGCCTGGTTTGTACTTTCTAATATCTACTGGATGCTGTGTTAGGATAAATGCTGAAAACATTCTCATTAATTTACATGATAAAAAAAAGGAACAAAACAGTTAAATCCTGTAGCTAGCCACATTCAGCTAAAGACACTCACCAAAGGAAAAAGGAAAGAAAAGTAAGAGGACAAATTATCACGGAAAAGCAAATGTTCCATTTATCACTACAAAATTGTCAGTTATTTAATTTGAACTAACACAATTGACAGGCCTTAAACACCAGGTAATAACATGTTTCTGACCACTCAAAAATATTAAGGGAGGAAATAACAGGAGAGTAACTGTACAAGACAATTATGTTCCTAAATGCACTTTAAGCATTTTCCTGATGGCTTCGATAATAACAGTCATAAAATTACAACCAAATTTATAATTGCACTTGATGCCATGATGTTTAAACCTGAAAGATTACTTGGAAGCACAGATTATTTGACCAGTCCTTCTGCTGAGAAGTCTTGCTAGTGACACACAATCTAGGGAAACACCTCAACTAATGACTGAGTAGTCTCCACAGTGCACATATACAATGCTATAGCTAAGAAGCGTACAATGGAGAATAATAACTAAAAAAGTTTGTTTCAATGATTTTTGCTTTCTGTTCTACCTGTGATAATCTTGTGAAGTTACAAGTTCTATTTACTACTGTAAATGATATATTAAAATGGTAGAAAGTCCTTGGTTTAAAGCTTGGTAGAAACCAATGACATCCACTATTTTTATTCTGGTGATTAGTTCAGCAAAGCACTTCACCTTGCTTTCCCATTTTGGGATGCAAATAGGTAACCAGCCACCATGGTGCCAGCTGAGATCTTTAATTAAACAAGCATACAACTAAAATATCTTTTTTAAGTGAATAGGCTTTGAATTAAAATTCTAGCAGCTGCAGTATAAAAGTGATTTGAGATTGTTCCATTTTTTGAGAGGCCTTGAAGAGACCTCTTTTTGGGAGGTAGCTACCTATTTTCTGAAAACTAAGCTCCTTTAAATTATTGAGCTGGACAGATGTTTGTGGGAGGTGAACAGACTAATCGATATAGGCAGATGAAAATACTCTTCAGATTGATATTTGTTTGAGTTGTTCTCTACAAATTGCCTTGCAAAACTACTATTTGCTCTCTTGAGTCAGATTTAATATGCAACTCCAAAAATGAATGGCTAACAAATGAATGGGCATAGATGCTTTCCTGCATGTAGACGTAATATTATAAGCAACCAATAGGCTTGCTGATGCACATGGATCAGATCATATTTGGACCTTTACTTCTACTTACTTCTACTTATATTTGGCAGATTTAGGTAATAAAACTATTAAACAGAAGGTAAAGTTAATTTGATATTCCTGGGAAAACTGGTATTTGTGTGGGACTTGGACTTCAGAGAAGGATAAAATACTGATGTCAAAAGCAATCTACTTCCAAAATTAGAAATAGTTGCATTTGAAAGAAAAGCATTGACCTCAGTATAGGTGAATTATTATAGCAGAAGCAATCACTACCTATGAAAAAAAAATCTCAAAAATAATTTAAGATCCCATACCACATTGTCTCCTGATTTTCACTTACTTAATATTGGAGAAAGACATCATCAGTCTCTTAATAAAGTGTGTGAACAAGAAACACAGAGACAAGTGTTCACATGTTTTGAAACCTAAGGCACTCCAGATAGGTATTTAGCATAAAACTCCTACTCACCTCTCCTAAAAAGTAATGTCTGCGCAGCCTACTCATGCTGACTCTTTTGCTTAAGAAAATACATGTGAAATAAGAGACAAACACAAAGAGAAAGATATACCGAAGAGCTTACCGGAATATAAAGTTCATTTGTTTCAACCTCAGTGCAAATTCAGTGTAAGGTCCTCTGTGCATACGGCATGTTGGTTATAGGCACTATCATTTGAAGGCCACCCCAGAATTGCCCCAGCAACCAGACTTTGTTCATGCAGATTGAACTGTGAGATTCAGTCACAGGGAGGCCTCAGAAGCAGTTGTATTGGCACACTAGGGAGAAGGATGGGTTCCTCTAGGAGCCCCAGACTGACGGCTGGGAGCTGGGAATGAGTTATTCCAGCTGACGCCATATGTTGTGAAACCACAGCCATAGTGAGGCACCAGGCATACCTAGACCATCTGTTTGCAAGAATCCAATGAGGCAGTTATATAGATAGTAGGTTGATATATTAGGGAGTACATGGTGTTCCTACCCACTCAAGACACTCTTTAAGAGCAGTATAGACATAACCTGCTACTCTGTACAGAGACTGTCTTGGATCCTTTTTAAACCTGTGAATAAAGCAGGAGAAAAGCACTTTTATTCTAAAGCAATAACATCTATTTTGGAAGAGTTTTGTGGGTTTTCAGGCGTCATCTCAGATCATGGATTCAACTAATCAGTAGATTAGTTCAATCAATTAGGATAACTGTCCTTACTATTTTTGTGAAGATTTTGATTTACATTCAAATAATAATAACATTTGGAATGAGAACATTTTAAAATTGGCCTTTGTCATAAAGATAGAACTATCTTTTTCTATTAAACTTTCGTTCCCTCTGTTTCTGTACTGTAAGCTCTTCAGGAGAGGATTTCTGTCTTGTCCCTTCCTGCAGGAAGGTTCCTGTTTCCAGTATAATACAGACCATGACGAGTTCTACTCTATGAATAAACCAACTATCTTCAGGGAGAGATAAAATGTAAATAAATTAGGGAACACAGAAAATGTTAAATTATTTCCAACTTGGATCTCATATTTAAGCCAATATGTTACAAATATGCTATACCGTACAATTTATTGCCAAGGCGCAGAGAGGATTTTCTTTCTTTACCTGCACACTAAGGAATGAATACTCTCCTCTGTGGAGAGTTTAGTCTGAATCTCTCTGACTCATCTATTTGCACATAGACCAGAGTGACAGTAGATGGCTTGGGGAAAATACTTCTCTTCCCTTATTCTGTATGGCGCTCTCCTGCAGAAAAAAACCCTAATTGGAATAAGAGTATCTGATGACCTGATCTTAAAATCAGCTCTCTGTCAGAATTCATTTAAGCAGAATTATTGCTCATGTTAAAAAGTGTAGTGGAAACTAAGGAGGTGAGAAAGCTCAGCCAATTTATGCTTTATCGTGCAACAGCCTAGGATAGAGAAACATGTAGTCTGTGGCAGGCATAACCTGTCAGCTATCTTTTAATTGATTTTTTGTCTTCTACTGTCAGATCCCTTATCAAATATCTTATACTCTTTCTGCCTTTTCAGCTTAAGAATCTTGTGTAAACATAAAGTGAAGAACCAGACTCCTTCCTTTCAACCTGTAACACCACCCACTTCCCTCCTTTTTGCAGTACCAATTTACAGAAAGGGAATGGCTAAAATTCACACTGAAATGATGTCACCTTCTGGGCATGTCTTTTACCTTCCCCATGTGTGTAGGAGGTAATCTTCTGTGATGCTAGTGAAATATGGTGGAAACCCAACATTTTTGTGTCATTTGCTGCCCTTCAAACCTGCTTCTCTCTTTTCCACTCCTCTGCACACTTGGGACAAGATTTCACACGTAGCTCAATCCAAGGCCCTGATCCAGCAAAATCTTACAGCGAGTAGTTGGCTGTAAGCACGTTACTGCTGTCACTGGAGCCAAACGAACCCAGGCTCCAGTAGCTCACTGAGCAGGTGACTAAAAAAGTGGATAAATATATGTCAAAATGATTCAGAGAATCAGAGTTTAAAAAAAAAATCAAACCAAAATAAGACCACCACATGGAACTATAACATTTTAATGTCCATAAGATATTTATTTAGGCATTTTATGCCCTGAAAACAGGAGAAATGCACTGACAGAGTCACCTTTCTTATTTGCTGAGAATTTCTTGAAGAATAAACAGCTCACAACTATTTATGTTGTGATTTGTTAAAACAAAAATCACAAGTTTGAGGAAATCTGTTACGGTCAAATTTTGCATATTCGTTCCAGAATGCTTCTCTTCACTAACATATTCCTTGGGGCAGCTCTTTTACTTATAGCTGTGTGTATGCCCGAGCCACTTTCCTTCAGGATTTGCTATCAGTCCTTTGGCAAGAGATCTCAGCAAAGCTTTAGTTTCTAAGCCAAGAGATTCATTCAGGGTAATTTTGAACAGCTACATTTGACATTCATCACAACATCTTAACAATGAATGATGGAAAGGGCAGGGTAATCTCATACTTCAATTTTGTGTTGGAGTGGCATTTTTTTCCTTGGAAAATACAGCATTATACTGTACCCACAGAAGATTTTCATATTTTCACCTCACTCCATTCGGGAACTATTCAATGTTTTATTTATAATACCCCAAAACATGTTTTCTAACCTAACCTCTTAACTTCCATTCCTATCACTTTCTAATATGCCAAATAATCCTTTCCTTTCTTAGTGAGTGCCAGTTATTTTAATTCTCCTCGTGTACACTGAACTAGCTACTGTGTCCCTTCCCACATTGCTCCAGTCCTTGCGTGACCGAACTATAATTCTTGGTCCAAAACTGGCCTCAGCTTGCACTCTCCGTAGTCCAATGATTTGGCCCACTGAGCTGTTTTACTTCTCATAAATCAGACCCCGTAATTTCAGTGATCTGTGAACTTTTCCCAGGCTGACTACAGGTTTATGCTAATGAGACGCCTAGAACAAAAGGCACTAGCAAGATCCTGTCTCGCCAGGTTTGTTTTAGACAAAGAGACATATTCTTCCTCGCGCTGCGCATAATGGCTCAATATCCAAAGCTTTAAATTACAGTTTTATGGAAGGGGAAAGGAAAATGAGAAGAGGATGAATTACTTTGTTTCTACAATGTTATATCGCAAATTGTCTAACTTTTGATATACAATTCTCCCAAATTTTTATTCTGTTGAACACAGTAATGATATTGTAACTATTTAATAACCAGCTTCAGATATTTTGGATGTAATATAGAGAATACATGTTCTGATAATTACTGATTTCATTAATAGTCTTTCTTTTAAGGGAACGGTAAGAATATACCTATCAAGTTCTTGTACTGCAAGATATTACATCATGAGAGTTTCCCTATTTTCTGAATTGATATAGGAGTACACTATAGATGTATTTTTCCGCCAAAGCTGGAAAGATGAGAGATTAAAATTCAAAGGACCTATGACTGTTCTCCGGTTAAATAATTTAATGGCCAGCAAAATTTGGACACCTGATACCTTTTTCCACAATGGAAAGAAGTCAGTGGCTCATAACATGACGATGCCAAATAAACTACTACGAATAACAGAGGATGGGACATTGCTGTATACAATGAGGTGAGCCCTAAAATAAAATATACTTCATTTAATTTGACAATTTAACTTGTTAAAGCACCATATTTTCCAAACAAGAAACAGGCAGGTTTCTTCTCGAGCATAATTTGATTCCTACTTAGCTATTATTTTCACAATAGGGTGTAGGATGATGGAAAAACTGTGGAGTTTGCAGTGTTAATTTTTTCCCTCCTGCTATGCCACCTTTTACACTTCGTGGATGTGTCTTAATGTTTGATTTTTAAAAGGTGCCTAGAGTTTTAGGCACCAGCCAGCTTCCAGTGGACCTTAATTTGGATATGCTTTCAAGAATCCCACCTTCAAAGTACCAGGAAACCTAAAAGCTTAATATATATTATCTAGCCAGCCTGACCAAATATACGAGTCTTTAATCTTTGGATGCTATAGAAAACGGAGTCTAAAAACTAGCAGATGAGCACAGAGCTCAGCGCATGGATAACTGAACTTGAGCTAACAGTCATCAGCAGAGGAGTTAAATAAATCCTTTGATTTAATTATGATACACAGTGGTAGAATATTCTAGATTAAAAAAAATAAAATTTAAAATTATAAACAAAATTGGCATTTTGTTTCCACAGAGCAACATTTCCTCCGTTTATGTCTCCCTGGTAATCGAATCAGGTATAACATGATTCATTTGATTCAAAGTCAAGACGGAGAGCTTAGTACATAACATTGAACTTTTTTTAACAATTATAAAATGTTTTTAAAAACAGTACAAGTATTTGGAGAAAACTGTGTCTTCAGGCTCTTGGGAGTCTGTCAAATATGTTCAATTTCTTCTGAAACACCTTTCAAGACTGCCTAGGCTAGGACAAAATCTGCTTGGCTGGTAGTTATACAAGTCCAGGTCAATTTTTCTTGTCTTCCTAAACGGATGTTAGGGATTTAATCCACAAGCGTGCTACTTGCAGCACATTGTCCAAATAAGTCTCTTTTCTTATGCCATAACCATTTCTTTTTCCTCACCTTTACAAGTGCCTTAACGAAATATTTTGCCTGGTATTCAAGTATGACTGTCCATTCCTTGCTGATGTGTGATATGTGACTGTTTCAGGAACCGTTTCTAGTTCATTTGATCTCTTTTATTGAGGAACCTGTTTGCACCCAAGCTGAAGGCAACAAAATGATTTCAGCAAATGGCTGAACATCCAGAGTGGGCCAGTTTAATGATGGCAGCAAGGAAATGATTCCAGTTTCTAATAGATTTTAATCCGCACACCAAGTTGTAACTGCGAGCATGTCTCTGCTGTGCAGCGAGACGTGGTCCAGGGGCAGAGCCAGGTGCACCGCTAGGTCCATGCATGTCCGTCAGCACTGGGCAACCAGGCAACCCATGCTAGCCGCTTACTAACCGACTAACAAATGTCATGCTATACTTATTTTGTGTGTCTTAATAGAAGTCTATTTGCTATTTCTATGAAACTAGAATAAATGTGTCCTTTTGCTCATTAATCCATTATAGATTGACTGTGAGAGCAGAATGTCCAATGCATTTAGAAGACTTTCCCATGGATGCACATGCTTGCCCCTTGAAATTTGGAAGCTGTAAGTTTATTTTTAAATTGAGGTTTCTCCCTTTTAAGGCCACGTTACAAAAGTATTTTGCAACTGAGCAAACCTCAAGGTTTTAAATCTTGTGTATTTTTCACTCTTCTTACGGGCTTGTACTTTTTCCTTATGTACATATTTAGTATAATGAACTTCCTTGTATCTTAAATATCTTCCAATGTCATGCCTGGATATGTGTAAAGGAGAAAAATGACTGCACTCCAAACTGAGTTATGGTTTGACACACAGAAACTACTGTTAACCTCACTATTGCTTTATTTTGTTAAGTGATAAAATTGATATTACAGAACAAGTAATATAGACCATTGATAACTGAATTGGTTTAGGTGAAAATAATTCCCTTGCCCCTATTGTTTGGTCAGGTTTTGAACAAAATTTTGTATAATATTCTAAAGTGTTCATATTTTTTTTAAAGTTCTAACTCAAGTGAAGATGTCAACCTGCCACAGAAAATGGTAATCATATGACATTTCTGGAAATCAAAAATCTCAGGAGAGAGATTGCAGGATTTTTAACCTTAATTTAGAGAATACACTGGAAAAAAATTAATGCAACTGAAATTCCATGTAATAACTGACACTAATTTCAGAAAGTCCAAACTTTAATTTGATAAAAAACCAACATGATGTTGATTCTTGGGAATGCAACTAAATATATTAGCTCACGAATTAAGTAAAAAAAATAAAACCAAAACCAAACAAACAACCCTTCAACTCTTTAAATAAAAAATATTAGGAGCCGTTTCACTTCAGTTGCTTCAACACAAACAAGGAAGACAAAATGAGTGGAAAATGTAATAGTGTACAAATTGTTTCCTCAATGGCTATTTTTTTCCAGTAGAAATTGGTCATTTCACTGATAATGGGTACTTAGTGGCTTGATCTATTTTAGAAGTCACCAAACAAAACACCCAATTCATTCTTCACAGGGTACCAGACATGGCGATAATTTACTTTGGACTGAATAGCTAGCTCTATGTTTACTATGAAAAAGGGTTGATACGTTGCCTTTAAAGAGCTACTAGTCTCCTAGATAAGATTTAGAGAATAAAAAGCAACAACAAACTTGCAGGATAACTGACAAGAGTAGTTTACTACTTGGATGTTAAGTTTCCTGATAGGACTTCAAATAAATCTTTCCAAATCTCCTGTAAAATAGACGGGGAAAAAAAGAAGCTTTCCTCCAACTAATAAAGAGCAAATAGATATAGTGGTTCCTCCATCAGTGCCAGCAAATCTGTGCTCCAGGGATCACCTGTGAGTACTGGTTAGCTCAGGAGTGGTCACAGGACTGAATTTCTTTTGAATTGCACAATACAGAGCATATGCCAGCTGTTTTCTAGATGTGGGAGGTGCTGGCCACCAACAGCTCAACCATCAACAGTTTTTGAACAAATGTGAACCAGCAGACCAAATCTGTATAGACAGGTGAAGAAATCTACCATCCTATTCATATACCACTGAGTCAAGCCCAAAACACCAGAGAGACTCTCTGATATGAATTCCTACTTGTATTTCTTTCCTACACTCAATTCTTTCTGGCCTAATGTGTCCCAGATTAGAGTAGTCTTGGCTCAAGAAGTGCTAGGTTTTCCAGATCACTAAGAATGTTGCCTCAATGAAATGAGAAAGAGATGCAGAAATTATGGATAAATGGGGATAGATAACATAGATGTGAGTACAACTCCAGAACCACACCAAAGAGTAAAAACAAGACAGCAAAAAGATATGCAGATGTATTGTTTGTATCTTACGTTACTTTCCTCTTTATCCTGCAAAACGTCTTTTTTCATAATAAATATTATTTCTCTTAGAATGAACAAAAGAGAAACAGAAGAAAAATCAGAGTTTTATTTCTGATTGAAAGATCATATCTTACCCTAACACCAGAGGTGATAACTAGTAGTCTAAGCTCGGAGTGCAGCCTGTCATGTTTTACATGTTATATTCTTTATTTGTTCTTCTGAATACTAGCTAGTTATCGTGCCAGCTGTCCTAAACCCACAGCAGTCCTTCACACAAGTATCACACCCACAGAACAGCTCCAAATGCTGGGGAGGGCCACGGGGCCAGCACAAGGAGTTCTCACAGAAACTCTCCATTCCCCGGCTAATCTCCAGGGAGTTTCTCGCCTGGGACCTGCACGGTGCAGAGCAGGGTGCGTCCTGCAACACGCTCTTACTGCAGATGCTGGATGAGTTCACAGCCCCGAACGGGCCTTAAACGTGATCCTCCTCATCAGGTCATACATCGCAATTGTCAGATTATAGAGTCTCAATTGCTATTTAATTACTGATATAAATAGGAATAGCTCCCACCGGACAAATGGACTTAAGTATGGTCCAAGCATGAAAATGGGACTCACCATTGTACATACAAAAAGAGAGTAGGTCTTATATTTAATTATTGCTTTTTCAGGAGAAGTTGTATTTCAATATTTTGGGGACATTTCTATCAAATAATTTAAGTAATTTATAAAATTCATCCTAATAGACTGAAAAATTATCTGAAAGAGACTTTTAGACATCATGAAAGCCACACTTTAAGCACAGATTACAATATTACACTCAGCAACTCTGCAAGGTAGTGTCTGCCCAGCAGTGTTTGTTTTGAATTAAACTGGACTCCATGTCCTCCGGTTACTCCTCATATGCTGGAACTGGATCAAGAAGGGGCCTGTGTTGATGAGGTGACACATGTCTCCCATGGTCTCTACCCAAGCTGGAGAGGCCAATAAATGCTTGACCTAGCTCCAAGGCTAAAGTGACTTGCCAAAATAGCAGCTTAAGCTAGAGGTTATTCCAATGTAAATTCATTGTGACAAATGCTAAAGAGGCTTCTGGAACAACAAAGAGCCATATGTTGGCAAAAGCAAAATCGGAAAGGCAGCTGCTCTCCTCAGCTCTTCCCACAAGCATCTGATTGTCAGCTTGGGTCACAAGCACCCGTGTAAAACCATGGCCACTCTGGGGGGCAGCTGGGACAGGCTGCTTTGCGTTGCTGCTTATGCAACACGTGAGTCAGATGCTGAGGTCAGGATGGAGAACTGAACATGCTGGTCCTGGAGTTGCAGGGCTGGACAAGCTCCCTAGCTCCCCGTCTGGTGGCTCTCAGCAGGTCAGAAAACCAGGCCCCTGTCTTCCAAACCACACTCCAGCTTCAGAATAGGTAAAATGCTGGAAATAGAATATTAACATTGCCACTATTGCTTTACGTGACTAGATTAACAGGCAAATGTTTAAACTTATTGAAGCCATTATCTTTAAAGTCACAATTATTAAGACGTAGATTTGCATTTCCCATTGCTTCCAAGAAAGCTATAAATATGTTACAGTGCTTGGGGAATATGAAAGCTGAGGGCAAAAGCTCCCTTCTACTTCAGTAATGCAGGATCAAATGCCATGCAATTAACTTGCTAGCACACCCCACCCAGTGCCACCTCTGCAATTACTAGCTGTTCTCTCTCACACTGGTAAGATAAAATTATTAACTCACAAATGAGGTCAACTGAATCAGATTCCTTCTCTTCCCCTCCTGTGTGCCGCTCCCCAAAATGCACAGGGGAAATCTTATCCTGCAGGTAGGAGTCAGTCAGTTACCTAAATATACATGTCCACTGCCATTTTAGCTGCACTAAGCTGTCCTATTTGGCATCCAGCCACACGTCCTCTGGTGGGTGCAAGCTTTGCGTAGGTGCTGATCACGTTCGGTCCCACGTGTATGTCCCTGGGTACTCGTAGATGTCCAAAACACACTAGGTCCTGTCTGCAGATGAGTAACTCCCACCCAAACTGCTCAGAGTGAGAGCTGTCAAGACTGCAGACATGGCAAACTGGCAGAATTTTATAACAGGACTAGGAAAAAACCCTTTATGTATAGTTTAATTCCTAAATAACAACATACTAATAACAGCACAAAACACCAGGATGATATATGCAGCACTGTAGATGCAGTGCTATGGAGTTATCTATATAACATACAAGACTAATCAGGATTGTAGCATCTACAGGGCTTTATTCAGGGCTTGAGTAAGTGCAAACAAAAAAAAAAAAAAAAAGAACTTTCTGCATTTTCCAGAAATAAGTAAAGCAGAAAAATACCTCTGTTGTAATTTAAAACCACTTGCACCTAGGTAGCCTCAGAAATGTCTGTTCTGCCTGTTATCCCGGAAGGGTGGCCTGAGGTGGCCACGACAACGTGGAGAGCTCTAGCCAGGCTGGTGAGGAGGAAATCGCTGAAGCTACTCTGAGAAGGGCTTATTTTCTTACAGCAGCCCAGTCAACACCACAAAGAGCTGAAAAGGCTGGGGCACATCTTTCTTGACTGTGCTTGAAAGTTAGAAAAACAGCAGAGGTCTTTGCCTACCCATGAGACTCCTCCTCTTACTCTCCCTTCTGATTACTCGTATTTGATACAGGTAGGAATGACTTAAGTGAGGAAAAGATTTTCAAGCCGTTGAGGACAAACTTTTATTCAGCACTACAGTAGATGTTTAGCTAAATAAATAGTATTTCCCATAGATATAAAATTCAAATAAGCTAGCTGTGGGCTCTCTACAGAAAATTAAAGAGAATTTAATACTCAAGTTACTGCTCAGAAGTTTTTTTCTGTTAAAGCTATATCAGCAGTAAAAAGCGAAAAGCTGAAATGCAATGTATTTCTTTTAAATTAGATGCTTATACCCGAGCAGAGGTTGTGTATGAATGGACACGGGAGCCGGCAAGATCAGTGGTTGTGGCTGAAGATGGCTCTCGACTGAACCAGTACGATCTGCTTGGACAGACTGTGGACTCTGGAATTGTTCAGTCCAGTACAGGTGTGTAAAATACATTTTCTGGGAAGGGCCATGGGTCTGCATTGATAGAGGATCTTTAACTGCCAAGACAGAATTTAGACTGGGAAAAAAGTCCCAAAGACCAGAGAGCAAGTGGTGTAAATTGCAATATATGAGCTTCAGAATAGAAAAACATGATTGTCAAAAGATAGCATATCCTGGGATTATTTTCATACTTCAGATGGTGGTTAAAGTGTTTAAGCAGTTTAAAAGTTTACTATAGTGACCTGTCTAGCCAAAACCAAATAGTAATTTACATTAGAAAGGTGTACTCCTCCTATCTTTATCATACTTCATCATCTGCTTACTATATAAGCTGAAAAAGGAATATCAGACTATGAAGATCATATACCTGGAGTAGGCAGTGAAGTAGGATGCTGAAAGAAGCATGTAAGTTCTCAAGGAGGAATTTAAAGTAAACAAAACATTTCACCAAATTACAAACCACTTGGAACAGTCAAATACCAGATTTAGGTGTCTTAATGCTAGCACGAGCTCCAACTCCAAAACAGCTAATAGTCAGATGTAAAAAAAGTAGCCCATATTTACAGTATTATGTAGCTATAACTTTAGAGTAGGCTAAAAATTTTTGCTTTTCCACAGCCTAGTATGGAAAGATTTAATCTTTTTATTTTGGCTATTTTGAAAGGGGAGAAAAGACCAAAATACAGTAGTAAACTCAGCATTGGAAATGAACAAGAACTCAAAATGTTGACTAGATTAAACGCTCAATGGACCAGAGAGAAGCGTACCACTAGAAGTAGCAGCACTGCTTTGAATGCAGCCAAGACAACAGCTAAAATAGTACACTTACACTTGCATAAACCAAACTTTTCAAATGTTTCATTCACAAAGTGAACCAACACTTAAGGAAAAGTCAGTCAATTTAGGGTGAACACTAAATTCATCCTGGAATTTTTATTTAGCTTGTCACCATGTACTCATATGCCCTACTACCCAACAAAATTTCCCATAGGCAAAAGGTTCTGGTGGACTAATATTCAGCTTGGAAGCTTACGTTCAGTTAATACAATCACAAAAGTACGTAGCACGGCAGCAGTAAGGACTTTGCATAGGAGCAGTATTAACGCAACTGCGGAATAGATTCGCTACTTTTGTTACTGAGCACTAAGGCAGGCCCAAAGGGTTTGCAATGAATGCAAAGGGGAGAACTCGCAGCCCGGCCCATTAGAGGTGCTGCTGTTGACTTTGTGGAGGCAGTAAGTAATTCACCCAAGCTGCCCTTTGCTGAAATGTCAGTAGGATTTGCAAGGAACTGCAAGAAGCCCAAACTCTGCCCTTTCTGTTGTGGAGCTGCTCACCTGGAGAGACCTCGCAACCCATGCGATTGCCCTTTCTCGCGCAGCGCCAGTTCTCTGCTCATGGGATGTACTATGAGCATTGCAGGACGGTCAGAAAAGACGCATAAGCCTGGGAAGATTAAACTGGATAGCTAATACCAGATATAGTTCAGGATAATTATATAGCAATGTGAGTAGCACCCTATAAATTCTTAAGAAAGGCAGATAAATTTTTCAACAGTACTGAAGGCAAACCTAGGAAGTAGAAACATTCTTGATGTCTTTCCATGAAGAAACTAAATTATCTCTTTTTGCCCATGATACCTTGTAGGTCTGAATTCCACTTCATTTTTCTCTCTGAAGAAACACTTTATCATGCCTATGCGTAAACTTAGATGCTGTATAATTAACACTTGCTGAAATAAATATGTTATCGTCTAGATGTAGGAAACATTACAAAAGACTAAATACAATGGTTATCAAAACCAAAAATAAACCGATTAAATTATCTTCCTGGTACCAAATATGCAATCCCTTTAAGTTAATACTCACTAAGAATATAGAGTGGTGGAATAAACACATTTTTGTTTGTAGATTCAGTGTTTCACAGAGAAATACTTCTCCTTGACATTAACCTTTACCAACATAATGTGAGGCATCAAAAGTTGTTAATCACTTTTCTCCCCATCTGCATAGGTGTAGTCCCAACAGAATCCTCCAGCACATCTTCATCCTCTGAGCATCTCTGTTTTAAGATGTAAGGCACGGTCATGAAAATTATGAAAGTCCTCCTTACTTTCAAAGTTGTGAGGGGTGACTCATCTGACAAAAAGAAACTGAAGACAACCTTCATTTAAGAGTTCTCAGCACCTATATTAGGCAAGAAAATGAAGCTATAGTGCAGCTGATTCTGTGGATCATTGAAGGAATCTGCAAGATCTTATTCAATTTTAAGATGATATTTATGGCTGCCTGAAATTCCAGACATATAATTTCCAATGATGTGGGGGGAGCCAGGTTACACTGAACAGTCTCAAAACTATAAAACGATTTGGTGAAACTATCAAGTCCTTTTTTTCCTTTAATTTCTTCCTTTGCTAAAAGGCCATCTGCTCTCCTCATTTCTGGACCTAGAACAAGACAACCACAAATACTGAACGTTTCACGAAAAGAGATCTGCAATTGTCACAGTTTTGAAAAACTAAAATGTTGTTATTATTCATCCATGTTGGCAGTGGCAGATTTGTCTCCATTTCCTTGCATGCACAACCACCATTTGGTAAACAAAATAATAGTTATTGTTGCTGTTGCTACGCTCAAGAACAGTTATCCATTTTTGAGATGTATATGAAATTACTATCTGCCTCCAACTACTGAGTCTTTTTGATTCAGAAAGACTGTAAAATGATCTTTTGTAAGATCTCCTAAAGAGAAAAACAGATGCTTAAAGGATTTCTACAGATTTCTATTTACGTAGATTTGTTTTGCCGCATTGAAAATATTTTTGTGCTGAAAATCAGCAGGATTTGTACTCACTTTTTTTTTTTTTTTAATGGTCTATGCATCTGCTGAGAGGACATTTTTCTAAGGAAGTTTTTTTTTTTTTCTGCTAGGTAATATGGTGTGAAAAATAAATGAAATGTGCTTTAAATTAAAGGCAAAGAAAGCTTTATTTCTATCCACAGTGATATAAAAGTATTATTATAACTAAAATTCATTTTTCACCTCAAACCTTATGATTGATGTTGTGATACAAATTAATTTTAGGTACTTATCTAACAGTCATCTGTTTTTGTTAAAATATAGTTTACAGAAGTAATAGCTCAGAAATAACTAGCATAAATAGCAGTCATTTCCTTCTGAAGGCACATGTTCATTTATACCACCTGAACATTTAACTTTGACTCCTAAAGATTGTGATACACTGTAGAATTAAAGGCTGATTAAGAACTGCAGAGGCAAAAGTGTTGAGCACAGATCAAACTCTCATAGAGCACTGGAAATGTTCAAATATGGAAATAGTTTAAAAAGTTTGGTTAATATAGATGGAGGAATTATGGGACCATTTTTAAAGGCTTCATTTTGCATAATATGAATAATTTAAACTTCATGGAATAAATGAAACAAAAAATAAAATTAGTTTATCTGCTCAACACGGTTATTTGCCAAAGACCTCAGGGATTCCAGGGCAGTTAGAAAGAAATACCTTAGAGATGAGTAAGAGAACATAAGATACATAAACTGCAACTTATGTTATTTTTCAATTAAAGCCTAAAAGTAGTCAGACTCTATGATTACAGGAAAGCTATTACTCAAGGACTATTTGAAGTTTTAGCCTATGGGGTATTATATGGCTGAATTACAAACTTTTGAAAATGGAATTATAGGAATTCTCGCTGGGAAGTTGGACAGTGGTCGGCAGCTGTTGTGAATGCTGCCATGCATTTCAATTAAAGAAAGCCATAAAATGCAGGAAGCTAAAGATAAATTAAATAACTGGCAAATTTTCATGTCCTACAGTTATTTGAATAAATCTAATCAAAGATTACTTCTAATCAAACACATCTTTTAATACATGACTTCAGTATACTGGTAGTTTTGAGACTTAAAAAATGTTTTTGCCTTATAATTTAATTGTAGGCATTACTCTAAGACCTATGCTTTGTCTGATATACTACTTATTGTATTACCTTTAGCGGACTACTGCCTCAGACCTGTTACAGTATTTACCAGATCACAGTAGTCTCTGTCTTTTTAATTGCCTTTATGCTTTGAATCTGCTCATTTTCTAGAGGTTAAAAATACTTTGATAATTTAAGCAGCTAAATAAATCTTCAGAGTATAGTGGTCTGTTCACTCTGTATTCTTAGCTTTCCATCTACAATCACTAAATTACTTCTGACATACTGTTGTGATCATGCTATATCTGATTGCATTAAAATAGCTTCCCACGTCATATTTTAGTAGATAAAATTAAATTATTGGCTCTCTGAGCCAGGACTGGTACCCTTCATAATATGATAATCTCCAGTACAGGGGAAAAGAAGGTTGTTTTGGTGGAAGTTAAAGAAAAGTAGACAAAATTCTAGTAATATTGTCCATTATATCGCTCCTGCCAGTATTATTTCTGAAAGAAGTTATTTCTTGTATATCCTTTGCTCAGCCTCTCAAAATTGATTCTTTTTCCCCTCTTGCTACTGTCTTCTATTTTATATTGAAACATACCAGGAACATTGTCACATCCTATTTATAAGCTTGCCTCGGGGTTGTAAGTTGAGCAAGATTGTTCAAATGAATGTTCTTCTAGACTCTGAATTAAAGAAAAGGGCATTTGACATGCTTGGTGCATAAGCAGTCAATGTCTAGACATAGCTTTTCAATCCAACTTTGGATTTTCTTGTATACATGCAACTCTCTTTTTCCAGTTACCTATATTTTAAAAGAGAATAACGGCATTTTCACGTGTCATCTCTAATTTAGACAGATTTTTGCTTGGTTACAAGTCCACTGGCTTCTTTCTTAAGCTAACTTCTATTTTACAAAGAATCAGTCTATCCTGAACAAAATGTCACAATGGATTTTCCTGTCTTTTGAGAATATTTTTTTTTCCAAAATCCATTTTCAATGATGCAATAAATAACAGTGTGAAAATGGGGCATTATTTGCTGTGCTCTTGCAGGAAATGTTTATAGAGTTGTACAAACACTTAAGAATTTTGCTTGTAATCCCATCTCGTATGGTTTTGCAGCACCTGAAAAAGTAGCGTTAATGAAAATGTTCTGTGTGATTCTTGCCTCAGCTGTTTCCTTCAGGAGAGAATATTACCGTCGCAAGGAACTGCACCGGCAGTGCCGGGCTGCTTCATCTCCAGCACGGAGGAAGCACAGCCAGTGGTGACCCGAACGCAGTCACGTCAACCATTACATCTTCAGGCTGGCTGGGCTGAAGCACATCTGCGCATCTGTCTTCATTCAGCCTCCGAACGCTGTTTACATGTATATGTTATGGTGGTTTTCCACCTTCTAATGGGATAAGGCCTTGCACAAGAGACCTGAGCAGCCACCAGTTAGTGCAGACTTTCGTTCACTTCTCGGAGGAGATGAAAAGATGCGAATTTAATTAACATTTCCCAGAAGTGTCTAGCTTTGTATTATTAATAGAGTTTTAATATCTGCTTTATTAAATGTTTTCTTCCGAGCTTATCCAACTTGATCCAAGGACTATGTTTTCTTTTTATAATAGAGGTGAATACAAGGAAAAATTGCCTCCTACAAAGCTTTCTAATTTGTAAAGTTGTAAAACCTTTAATTTTCTATTTTTTTTCTTGTTTTTAGGGGAATATGTTGTTATGACTACGCATTTTCATTTGAAGAGAAAGATTGGCTACTTTGTCATTCAGACCTACCTGCCATGCATCATGACAGTGATTCTGTCACAAGTTTCCTTCTGGCTTAATAGAGAATCTGTTCCAGCAAGAACTGTATTTGGTAAGCAAAACCTATACAGTGTTTGGTAATGATATGCCAAATAAGTACCAGAAATTTTATGGTAAAGTAAGTTATGTGATACTAGAGAACAGCATAAGCCTGTACACAGTGCAGTGCACAATTTCATTGCAAAGATATAGCAGAAACTGATTTTTTAAGATCTAAACTGTTTAAATTGGTTGTGAAAAGAGACCTGAAAAGTATCTTGAATGATTTAGTCCAGTTCTACTTTTCCAAAACAACTATATACACAAATGTAAATAATACACGTACATAATAAACATAAATAAATAAAACGGGGAAACAGTAGCAATGACATTTGTGGCGGAGATTGACAAAAACGTTTTCTTTAGTGAGTGTTGGCCACTTGACGTCCTTAGGCCACTTGAAAACGCTTACTTTAAAGTTTTTTTGTATAGTCCCCTTTTGGACACTGTTGCTAAAGACCCGTCCAAGTCAGTGACAAAATTAATTGCCCTCAGGTAGTGAATAGATTCACTCAATGAATGCACTAAGTGAATCTGAAGGACTCTTCAGTTACAAGGCTGGTCCTAGGGTTTTAACCATTGACTTTGAATGCTTACTTTAAAATTAGAAACAAACCATTAGCACATTCTTTGGAGATATTAATCCATGCCAAGTATATAATTAAAGAAAAGAAAAAAAAAGATAAAAAGATGCAACAAAACCCCAGATAGAGAAAACAGAACATGCTGTTTCTCCAGTGTGACCCAGCCTTTTTTGTGCTATTGGGGCTCCGTGCAGGGCAGGGCAGAGCCGCGCAGAGCCTGTCCATCCACACCGACAGCCGGGGCGTCACGAGGCCTGATCCAGAGAAACGCTGAGACCTTGAGACTCTGGCTGAACAAGAGCTATTTTTACTGACCTTTTCCAGGCTCTCTTTACAGCTGTGCTTTAGTTTCCCAAAGCCTCTGGAAATGAGTCACAACTTGCACACCCTTAGACCTTAGGGGACGAGCAGTGGCTTTCTGATGGTATACAGCTGTGACTTTAGAGAATAGCTTAAAGCACAATATAATTAAATTTGTTTTACATAGTATCATTTAGATCAAAATCTAAAATCAGTTCTGAAGTTTCTTCATTGACCTTACTGAGAATTGGTATAGGACTCTTAAAAGACACTGTGCTCAAAGCTGTTGAAATTGTAACTACTTTACCTCTTTTGATTCCTGCATTTTGACCATGCCATTTAAAAGAAATGTCTGATTAGCAATTTGCAATGCTGTAATTCTTTGTCCCTAGAAGGAGAACAAAATTTCCTAGTCTCACATAACAAATAGTACAGCATGATGTTCAAGCTGCTATCTTCACAGGCTGAGGAACCCAGACCTCTAAAAGTTTTCCTTTAAGACAGTTATTTAATATCCAGCTTTATGTTTATTTGATCATAATGTGTCAAGATGGAAGTTTTTTCATTCCCTACTAGCACTGAAAAAATGTCTCCCTGTATTTTGCATGAATATGGCATACACAGAAGAACAGCTTACATCTTTTAGCCCACTTACCACAGTAGATAACACTAATCATAAATCCTATTTTGCTACCACATAAGAGGCACATAAGCTCACTAGCAATGAGTCAAAGACAAGATTAGGTTGTCTCCTAGGGAAGAGAAATTGCATCCTCATTAGGTACCAGTAATTCAAGGTCTTTACACCAGTATGTAAATATATTGTTCATTATTTGGCCTTTTTTAGGCCACTGCGCATTTTCACTAGCACTCGTTGCAGTCAAAATAAACTTGCAAGAGACACTGAATACACGACACTGCAGTTGTCAAGGTAACTTGTGGACATGTGATTTGATGTAAATGTCTAGCCTGCATTGTAGATTTTTTTCAAGCATCTGTAAGCGGCGTGAATCCAATGCAGTCCTGCTGCTCACAGTGAAAGCTCCACAGCTAGTGGAGGGAAAAGGTTCAACAGCAGTATGAAGCTATATACTTTTTTCTTTCATAGCTAATCACATACAGCTAATTGCATTTACACATACGCTCAATGGAACATACACTAACATTTACTAAATAAACTGTTTTGCAATAATCAGGCTAATTAACATGAAAATAGTAATTTTATCGTTTTCTATCTAAATATCATAGAACTGTTGCAAGAAGTAAAAACGTGGAACCGTTAAATCTGCAGAACAATTCACAGGGCTTGGATACAGAAGGGCAAAGCTGATTCCCCAAATTTCCTGAAGCTTATTTAGCATCCAGTCCCCAGCTCAAAATATTATTCCAATTCTACTTTTTGAAATCAGATTCTACTAAAACAATTCCAAAGAATAAAAATATAAAAGAGATGTTTCAAAGATCCCTCAATTCTGCAGAACTTGAAGTCCGATACCCCGGTTAGCAACCAAATTTAAGCAGGGAAGTGCAGAAGAAATAGGGAGGGGATAAACAGGGGCTCCCATCCACTGTAATAGCTGTGAAATTAAGCACAAAACATAGCCAATGATCTAAAGACACTAAAACCATCTGCTTTGCAGGAGTGACAACTGTCTTGACAATGACAACCCTGAGTATCAGTGCACGCAACTCTCTTCCCAAGGTGGCCTATGCCACGGCCATGGATTGGTTCATAGCGGTGTGCTATGCCTTCGTGTTTTCGGCGCTCATCGAATTTGCAACCGTGAACTACTTCACAAAGAGAGGTTACGCGTGGGACGGCAAAAGCGTCGTTCCTGAGAAGGTAACGATGCTTACTACCTACTGCGGCAGGTCGCGGTGCGTCACGTCGGGGCGCTGCGCGTGGGGTTTCACCCGTTACAGCTTCTGCTGAGGTTGGAAGGGACCTCCGGAGGTCATCTAGTCCAACCCCCTTGCTCAAGCAGCATCACCTAGAGCAGAAGAGTTCCCTCGCACGACCACGCTGGCCTCTCTATGCACAAGTTGTCTGTCGCGCAGTACATTGAAAACACTTGCTTTCTACAAGTCGTTCAAGTAGAGAGCGGTTATAGTCAGCAGAGAGGCAGCTTAGCGCTGCACAACGGGAAACGGGGGCCCAGTTTAGATCCTCTCACGCACACGAAATGCTAAGTGGCAGAGGACAGTGCCAGGGCAGAGAAAGACCATGCACGACCCCCTCCCCACGGGGCCGTGCACTGGTAGCAGTAGTTACTTAGCACTGAGTACCCAAATACACGTGCGCACAGAGAAACTGCTGAGGGCAAAAAGGGGAGGAAGGAGAACGCTTTGCATTTCCTACGAATTACCGTGTCAGCTGCTTCTATGAGGAAGCTCATTTTGGCTGCTTTTTAAGAGATCTTGAAAGAGAATTTTTACTTGTCTAATTGCGTTTTATGAACATTCACAGACTAGAGTTTCAGCAGAATAAATATTTAGAGGAGCAGATGTTACTCATTGGTATATGAATATGTGTTTAATTCAGGAGCGTAGGTCTAAATATAAATATTTTGGGGCTCTTATTTTTTTTTTTTTTTTTTGCTATTTTAATTACATAAGTCATCTATTAATAAGACAGAAATGAAATTAGGACATTTATACAACAATGACTAACACAGAAGTACTGTAGAACACATGAATGAAGTAACTCGGTGAACTCCAGGGCGCGCGCGCAGCGGTCCTCGCTCCCGCGGGGCGCGATGCCGCTCGCTCGGACAGCGGCCGGCAGGGAAGCGCAACCGCGACTCTGCAAGCAGGTCAGCCGCTGTCCTGCTCGGCCCGGGGGGCTGTGCAAGGGGGCAGCCTGAAAGCTGCTTACGGGCAGATAAATCAGAAAGCTTTCTGACTTCATTTTTCCATTTTTTGAGAATTTTCTTCCTCAGGTGTTTGCTTTCAGCAGAAATGTTCTAACTTAATTTGAAGCTTTTCCTTAGCCTCAAACTAAGCTGGATACTCTTTTCCTGAAATAAAGAGCATCCGTATTGCAGGCAGCATCTGAATCCCTTTTCTTGCGAAGTAACAGAAATCCAGCGTCGCAGCCCCGTTCCCTTCCCGCGCGGGGCTGCAGGGCGCTCGAGCGAGCCTCCGCCGCCCGCTCGCCCCTGTGTGCTTGCAGCCTCCCGGCACGCTCTCAAAGTGCCCTCCTAGAGCCCTGCAGCTCCCTAAAACGCTTTCCCCTTCAACAAAAGGGGTTTTAGCCAAAGCCTCCTTCCTTACAGACCACTGGCTTGCCCGTGTAACTCTTAATCCGTAGCTGAGCTGTCATAAATAGTCTGATGACTACTGCAGAAAGTACTGCCTCTCCGGGGCAGCTGCTTCTTGAAAACAGAGAATTACAGTTGTTATTTTATGCACTGATCTGATTGCATAAAATCACTGCTGATACTTTTTTCTTTAACCTTACCTTTTTTTTCCCCTCCCTTCTACAGGATCAAACTGTTGGTATTTGCCTTCTGGTTCTGTGGCAAGCACAGCTTAAAGATTTTCTAAGCTCTTGGGGTCTTTTTATTTTTGTTTTCTCATACTCAAGAGGTACCTGGAGCAAAGCAGTGCTTTTTTTTCAAAGCTTTTTACTCATATATGCCTCTTCCATACTTATCTTTGTGCAGTGGCTGCAAGGTGGTGGTGGTGGGGATTAGGGTAGTCTGCAACAGGAACAGCTGGATTCCAGCTGGGATCCCCAGAGGCCAATTTTTTCCCCCCACAAGTAGAATACTGTAAAGCATAAGGATCCAGATCAAAATCTAGATATTCCTTCTGATCATTAAGTTCTTCTCCACTAAAATTTTCTTTCTTTTTAAAGATCTTTTCAATCTTTCTAGGATTCTTGCTTTAACAACGTAAGCAGATAGACACCAAAAGCATACAGCTTTAAACCCCTGTATTTGGAGTGACATTTCAGCCGTTACGACCCAGTTGTAGCACTCAAACAAGCACTTTAAGTATCTATTCCTTAAAGCATTTGCTTTTGGTCTAAACCCTTAGTATAGAGAATATTAAGCAGCTTTGCATGTTATTAAATAATCCACCCTTTAGTGCTTAATCACATGATGTTTTTAGGTATGAATTGTGCAAGACTGCCTCAAATAACATTATTTATCTTAATATTGGAAAGCTACATTAAACAGTGTCTCTTAAAGTAATTGTCCTGGTCAAAAAGTACAATTGATTAAGGGAACATTAAATTACAAGCGGTTTGTCACCATTCATTACCATTATAGGTAATTCTGTATATCAGTGATCCTAGCTATCAGTAAGTCCTTATTATTAATTAAACCAAATTATATGATGGATAAGCTATAAAAATAATCAAAATGAACGATTGTTATTTGCTTTACCTATTTCGCATGAATCACGTATATAGACACTTTTTACTTAGAGCTTATTACAACTGTGGTATAAATTCTATACATGGTAAAATACTATAGTGCTTTGTTGTGATATTTTCTGTTGAGAAGACAGTAAGAACAAAATATTTTCTTCTTTCTTCAGCCAAAGAAAGTGAAGGATCCTCTCATTAAGAAAAATAACACATATACAGCTGCAGCTACAAGCTACACCCCTAATATTGCAAGGGACCCTGGGCTGGCAACCATTGCTAAAAGTGCAACGATAGAGCCCAAAGAAGTTAAACCAGAAACAAAACCTGCAGAACCCAAGAAAACTTTTAACAGCGTCAGCAAAATTGATCGACTATCAAGAATAGCCTTCCCCTTGCTTTTCGGCATCTTTAATTTAGTCTATTGGGCTACCTATTTAAACCGGGAGCCCCAGTTAAAAGCCCCAACTCCACACCAATAACCTCATTTACTCATATAGTTCTGTTTTGTGTTTTGCACTGGGAATTGCTTTTAGCTTTCACATAGAGTAATTCCCATTTGTTTCATTGCCTCTGTCTTAAAGAGAATAAAGGTTTCTTTATTTAACAAAAAGTAAAACATATATATATTTTAAAAACCCTGGTGTGTGAGGGAAAGAAAAATGAGCTACATACTTTTGAAAAGTGATTCTGAAAAAGAGAAAGGAGGAGTTCTAGCAACAAAAAGCAGGAAATCATTTGCAGATAGCGTATTACTGAATGTCCCCAAAAGATATTGTATATGTACGTGAAAAAGATATTTTTATTCTAAGGATTGGGGGAGTGGGAAAATGTTCTTTATAATGTTCATGTTGCACATACTGTACTGTACTTACCATTTATTCAAACACTGTTTATAAACTTTTCAAGGATGTAAAGCTTTCCATTTGTTGAATTCCATAAGATATATTATTTTCCTATCTTTTTTTCCCCCCTTCTATATTCCAAACTTCTTGACTTACAATATTAAATGGTCTTGAAAGAAAAAGGAAATCTGCTCACTCTAGGTACAGTTTATCACTGTATAGCACATTTGATCTAATGGTAACAAATGCTTTAATCTGCTGTCATACTGCAGTCTTGTTCTAAGCATTAAGTTGTCACTAGACTAGATGCAAAATCAGTTGCACAATCAAATGCAGATCCCAAGTTCCCTTTGTCTCCTGTGTAATCCAGACTACTCCTGGAGGCTTTTACAGGTAGCTTTTACACATCACTATGTTTTAGAGAGTTAAAAAAAAAAGTTTTGCAAGCTCTAGATATGTTGAATGTATTCTTTTATAAAATGATATGTTAAAAAAAGCTTTAGATTGAAATTTATGGATAGCAGAAAGACAAAATATAGTATTTAAATAATATATGTAAATATGCAGCATGAGATTGTACATTTTTTTACTTTTTTAAAGTTGTGTTCTTAAAACATTGTGTAGGATTCACCTCTTAGCTCTTAATATGTTGTTAAATGCTCAATAAAACATATTTAGAGCCTGGATTAAAAAAAGTATCAGTGGTACTGGAAAGCCTAAAAAATACATAGAAAGTGCTTGGAATTAATTCCATTTGTAAAGTGGTTAAGTGTACAGTAGCTTGCAATTTGACAATGTCATCCAATGTATACTATTAGATTAATGACTGGTCTGCTCAGGTCATGCGTAAATACTGAAGTACGGGATTATATTTGGTAGGTAAAAAAATGGTGAAATATTTGTTAAGACAGAAGTTCATCTGTATATTACTGCTATATTTGCTGATACATAACTGTTACAATAAGTGATGTAATATATGTAGCATTAAATACAAAAATCATACACAAAAGAATGTACAGGAAATAGATTTTATTGAGTAAACTTACTACATTTCATTTTTACTGTAGCAATATATTTGTAGGAACAATATGTAAGGGCTTTAAATACAAGATGTCCATTTTGCAGGTATTGTGTTCCCTTTAAAACAATTCTAGTCAGTATTGGTACTGCTGATTCTTAGAAATACAAAATATCAGATAAGGATTTTTCAGAGAGACAGGAAGACTGGTAGATTTTTGCAAGCATTAGTTCAGAAACTGTTAATATATGGTATTGAATGAACTTAAACAATGCTACGTGAGCCTTCAGAGAAATAGCAAATGAGAGTCAAATTTCATATTCGTGTTTCAGGCAATGTTTTATAAACTCTTTCTCAATAAATCAAGAAATTGCCATTCTATATCTACAAAAAGAAATAGTTAATCTTTTATTTAGAAAAGATTTTTTTTTTAATAATACTTCATTGTCTAACATTTAGTCTTGTCTAAACTTGATAAGTTATCTGATTGGAGCTTATTAAAAGGGGGTGTTTCATCTTCTGGTATCATGTGTAGATATATGTATAGAAAAAAATAAACTATGGCTCTTTAACTTCTGTGTATTTATCTTGTTATTTTTGGCGTTAATCTAGTGTGTTCATTTAGGGCATTTTATCTTTAACAATTCATAGCTACCTTTTGGTCTGCATTTTGCACATTAGATGTGAATATTACTTAACTAGTCTGCTTTTTGCTATGCAATGACTGCATTATATCACCTCTTAGTTTGTTAGTCTATGAGAATAGTATTATACTGTATAAACTTGATTGCACAGTTTATCAAAGACAAGGTATCCTCTATGTAGCTTTTTTTACAGTGCTTTGCTAAACCATGTAATAATAGTAAGTCTTCCTTGAAAATAATGATACACTCTTATAGAGGACAGTTTCTGTTTACTCCTGGGATAATTTTAAAAAGATGACATTGAATGTTTATTGCACCTCAGTGCAGTGATGTGGCAATAAAACCTAAATCTAATAGAGGTTGTTTATGGCAGAAGCATGTATTGCTTTACAGAGTTTAGCAAAAGCTCTTTATTTTATGTCAGACTGTAATTCTATTATAATAATAAAGCTAAAAATGTTCAATAATGAAAGTGAATGTTTTACTTTGGTTTTCTTTAGTTACTGTCTTTTACGACACATTTCTTGATACATTGCTATTCATTCAAAAAGCTTAATTTCTGTGGATTCGGAAGTGAGTGCAGCTTTAATGATTGTAATTTTCTGCCCAGTGTTTTCCTGGGACAAATATAATAACAAAAATGTTTCTGAAATATGATCTGGCATTCAAAAACAGATAGTTCCATCTGCATAATGTATATCCAGTGGAGCAATAAACAGAATCAGATGAACAGTTTTTAAGGTTTAGTAAGAACAGGAAAAAAAAAAAAAACACTGTCTCCCAATTAAAATGACAGATGAATCAGAAAGGTACAGTATGTGTGTTTTTGTTATAGACCACTATTTAAATATACAGGATTTAAGAAAGACTGTCAGAATAGAACCTCAGGCTGTAAAAATACTATTTCACTTATTTAGTGAGTTGTGGAGATAGTATTCTAACAAGCGTATTGAAAACCTTCATTGTCAAAGCCTTCATTCTTCTCCACACAGAAAAATAGAGAGGAAAAGTCAGTCCAGTGCAACTGGACTCTCAGTTTTGCAGGGAGAAAGCTGCTGGGAAGTGTGGTTCACACTCTTCTGAAGGGGAAGGAAGACAACTAATGGATTCCCTGGTGGACAAGTAGCAGGAAAGGCTGATACAAATACATTTAATAATATATATAATGTTCTAACTCACTTGAGTCCCACAGAAGAATTCTTCAAAATGGAAGGCAAGGAAAGTCATATTAATGTAGGCTCAAATTCTATTAACTATTTCTGTTTTCCTCAGTATATTTTGAATGAGAATATTACAGTTCAAATCCCTATTCTTTGCCTCCTCTCCTCCTAACTCCATGGAGCTGAATCCCTATGGAAACCTGTTTCTGAAGCAGTAAAGAGTGTGGCAAGTGACTCCGTTTGAACGGCCACCTCCTACGTCTACACGCCAGATGCAGAGCGTGCATGCGGGTCCTCACATTTTCCTTTGTCCATGCTCAGGCATTTTTGGGCAGAATCTTACCTGAATAGCTTGAGTGAAAATGAACAGAAGTGACAAGATTTGACCTGGAGAAATACATACAGCACCACTCCACCTCAGAGAGCTGAAGAGCCTCGCGAGGAGATGGATTTGCAGACAGTCACAGGACAGTCCCAGTGTGGCAGCCTGGCATGGCATTGCTGTGTTACTCTGAGGCCAGCAGCAAGGGAAACTGTTCCAGGTTTGCTTGGATCAACCCTCAAAGCCACTGCAGGAAGGTAGCACAGCAAGTTGAGCTCAATCGAAACTTGCTGTCATCTTTTTTCTTCTCTAATCCTTTTTCCCAGAGAGGATAAAATATTGTTTTTCCTCTCTGTCATAATCCACCTCTTGTGGAAACAAGGAAAGATGATGGAGAAGTCTGACTGCTGCCAGCCAGAATTAAGTCCTGTTCCTACTGCCTGCATATTAGGTAATAGAGAAAGATCGCTTTTCATATGCATTCTGCTTGTTTTGATCTTGCTAGCAGAGCACATTATCAGAGTTGCAAGCGGTGAACCAGGTGACTGCATTTAACATCAAAAAATATTACATAAGGTGGCCAAGAGAATGAAGTGTGTCACTTCCAGTGCCGAAGCACACGTGTGAGCTTTGCTTTGGATTCCTGCTGACATATCCACGAGCAAACAGGTGCTTAAACGCTTGGTTGATAGTCCAAGCAATGGAAGTGTCAAAAGGCAGCCAGGCTTCATACAGTCATATGAAAATGTGCACATCTTAACCATACTGGTTAACTGGTCTAACAAGGGTGAAGAAAATCTTTGACCTTCTCATAAAATCATTAACACTGTGGGAATGAAGAGAAACAAACCAAAAACTTTCCTAATGATGTTCTTTTGGACTGACAGATGCAAGTCCTGAAAAACTGAATTCCTTTTCTTTCTTTCTTTCTTTCTTTTTTTTTTTTAAATCTCCTTCCATTCTCCACCAATACAGAAATAACAAAAGGTTATGAAACACAGTAATGACTAGAAAACGGGGCACACATGCTTCAGGGAGCAAATAACAAAGAACCTCTTTCAGTTTGTGCTTCGTATTTGAATAACTGTCCAAATAAATTAGCGCGACTGGGGAAAGGTAAACTTCGCAGCAGTTGGAAAAATATCAAGCATACTTTAAAAGGTAGAAACTCAAGATCCCTTCAGACTTTCTACTCACACATCTACAGCAAAAAGCAATCCTCCTGCGATGCATAAACATGACATAGCTTAAATAAAAATGTGTTTGTACTCTTAGCACATGAATTTTGCAAGTGAAGTGTATTATCAGCTTGTCAAGCTGTTGCTGTCATGTTACATTTGATTACAAACTATGTCAAATACAACAAGAGAGGTAAAAGCCTCCAAATGACAAGATCCTGCAGGCTCACCCAGCCCGGTCATAGGCCCATCTAAACAGACAGCCCGACTTCACAGCTGCTGAGAAATTCATTTCGTTAAACTGCTTTGGGGCATTTGGAGACATTCTGGGTGGATTTTGCACTTGCAACGCAGCTGCCTGTTACACACATTTCACCCAGAGACTCGAGACATTTCCCCTCAGAAACCTGCTGCAGACGGACGGACAGACAAAGGGCACTGCATTTTTGAATGTACTCTCAAAGGAAGAAATAGCCATTCAGCGAGTTTTCTCAAATGAAGGGCATTTTGACTACAGATACGATGAATTTCTTGCTAAGTGCCCTCATATGCAAAGTATATAATTAACCTTAAGTTGCACAGGCCTGAGGATCTTAATTAGGCCTAAGATGTTGAATTTCCCTAGAAACAGTTTGTTAAGGATTGCCCAGAGTGCACTTTCTTTGCTACATAATATATTTTTCCAAGTATTGATCACCCACTTAAGTCACTAGGTGACTATAGTCTCTCATAGAAAAAAATGTCACTCCTAGAGGATTAATGTAAATTTCTTAAATACTCAAGATTCCTATTCCATTACTGCCTGTAATGATCAAACAGCACTTCTGCAAAAATGGTTTGAAAGGTTCGAGGACTGTTCCCCATTGTAGCAGTACTTACTAATGGAACAAATTTTGCTGTGGATAAATTCCACAACAAATGCAACATATGAAAAACTTCCATGGTCATCTAAAACCATAAAATAAAAACTAGTGAAATGCAATAGAAAGATCTTTATTTCCTCAAAAGCAGTAGTGCATATCCCTGCAACTAACAGTGTGGGAGTCTTAGATTAAACATTAGTTTTAAGATGGCCATGTGAAATATTCTTGTAACTACAAGTAACATTCAGCTGAGCCTTATGCATTCAACAAAAAAATACACAGATTAATATAAAACTCTGTAGGCTTGGCAAGATTTTGCTTCTTCGTTTATACAAGACATCTAAAGTGATTTTTTTAAAAATGTGCTACATACAGCTACTCTCAAGAAAACTCCTACTATAAATCAGCCTGATTTCTACTCAGCTCCTCGCTAGCTTACCTTGCCAACATTTGATTTGGAAAAAAAGAAAAAAAAAGAAAAAGAAAAAAAAAGAAAAAGAAAAAAAAAGAAAAAGAAAAAAAAAGAAAAAGAAAAAAAAAGAAAAAGAAAAAAAAAGAAAAAGAAAAAAAAAGAAAAAGAAAAAAAAAGAAAAAGAAAAAAAAAGAAAAAGAAAAAAAAAGAAAAAGAAAAAAAAAGAAAAAGAAAAAAAAGAAAAAGAAAAAAAAAGAAAAAGAAAAAAAAAGAAAAAGAAAAAAAAAGAAAAAGAAAAAAAAAGAAAAAGAAAAAAAAAGAAAAAGAAAAAAAAAGAAAAAGAAAAAAAAAGAAAAAGAAAAAAAAAGAAAAAGAAAAAAAAAGAAAAAGAAAAAAAAAGAAAAAGAAAAAAAAAGAAAAAGAAAAAAAAAGAAAAAGAAAAAAAAAGAAAAAGAAAAAAAAAGAAAAAGAAAAAAAAAGAAAAAGAAAAAAAAAGAAAAAGAAAAAAAAAGAAAAAGAAAAAAAAAGAAAAAGAAAAAAAAAGAAAAAGAAAAAAAAAGAAAAAGAAAAAAAAAGAAAAAGAAAAAAAAAGAAAAAGAAAAAAAAAGAAAAAGAAAAAAAAAGAAAAAGAAAAAAAAAGAAAAAGAAAAAAAAAGAAAAAGAAAAAAAAGAAAAAGAAAAAAAAGAAAAAGAAAAAAAAAGAAAAAGAAAAAAAAAGAAAAAGAAAAAAAGAAAAAGAAAAAAAGAAAAAGAAAAAAAGAAAAAGAAAAAAAGAAAAAGAAAAAAGAAAAAAAGAAAAAAGAAAAAAAGAAAAAAGAAAAAGAAAAAAAGAAAAAGAAAAAAAGAAAAAAAGAAAAAAAGAAAAAAGAAAAAAAGAAAAAAGAAAAAGAAAAAAAGAAAAAGAAAAAAAGAAAAAAAGAAAGGGCCAGTTTAGACCAAGCAAGAGGAAGTTCTTCAGTCATCAGCAGTGTTCACAGGGGCCTTTAACAGCTTGCTCATGACTATCCTCTCATAACTACCCATCTGTGGGAAGTCCACAGAAATAAATTAAAAAAAAAAGAACAGAGTAATGCATACATTGATTCAATATTTATATAGCTGTAAAGCCTGAATTTTCATACGCGAGTGCACTTCTCTTACACCAGGCAGCAGAAAAACAGCCAGGTTCCCAGAAAGGGTGAGTCTTTTTGCAATTGAAAACTGCAAAATACTTCCAAATACTCCCAAAAGAGCCTAGCCAGGATCCCACTAGCAGCTCTATAAGAATACAGAAGAATTGTGCTCTGGTCACTGAATTACTGAATCTCAGCAGCAATATTCATTCATGAACACCCTCAATCCAGGCCTTCTTTTCCAACCAAGGGGGCTGAGCCAAAAACGTCTGCTTCTACACAGCTGATCTTAGAGTAGAGGATATTTTGCCCAAAACTCCCAGTCAAAAGTTTAAAACTTGAGCAAATTAATTTAAAAAACACTAAGAGAGAAAGATCAGTATGGATAACATAGAAAGTTGTTAAAATAAGCAGCTCACTTTCAGATGTTTATTATAGCTTTAGTCTTGATGATTAAAAACCCCCAGACAGCGTTAGCCTTCACCTATCAAATGCAGTAATAGAACACAACCAAAACCCTTTACTATAGTGAAGGGCAAAATTAAAGCAGTGCTAGATGTTTATGAAAACCTCACTCAATATTTTTAGCTACATGTAAAATTACTTTTAAAAAGTATACTGGTGAAGCTATAGCAATTTGTAACAGGAAGAGAAAGAGAATTAGGCATTGCAGCAGTACCAGCTGACAATGTTTTCTTGGTCTGGATTTTTCCAGGGTATCAAGCTAAAAATCATATTCTTCCAGAAACATGAACAGTTCCACAAATATGTAAGTGCTAAGCCACATAAACATGGGTTTCAAGTCTTTGAAGGAGAAACAAATTTCCTATATTCATACTGCTGTCAAAACTTTTCTTAAATATATAACAGAGCTTGAAATTTATATTGAGGGTTGTCATAGATCTGTGTGGAGCCACGGATCAGACAAATTAGAGACACAAGTTAATTATCATCTTTCTGTATCAAGCCTTAATAATGGCACTGGAAATAACAGTTTCAAGTAACTCAGTTCTGTGAGGTATTTCTATCACATTATTCGAGAACCAATATTAGTTATCTTTTAACATGTTGCTATAAAATTGTCCCTAAATATTGGTTTATTGCAAAATAAAAGATAAAAAAGAATATTAATTTTGTTACAAGCATAGGCTGAAAGGGTAGGAATAAGCAAACTTCAAGAAATAAAATATACCTAAAGTAGTGCTGGTTTTATCTGGCTACCTCAAGTAAACGAAAAGTCTATAAATAAACATGATTCATTTATTTATAAATGTCTAGAGATAAAGGCTAATAATAATTCTCTCGTGTAGCACAAGTTGACTGATTTATTACTAAATACAGTGTACTTAACAACAAGAGTTGTAAGACAACAGGCTGTTTTACTACTCCCTCTTAATAAGAATTACATGAATAATGAGTCTTGGGAGGCACTTACCAGCAATAAAGGTAAATATTGGCTCTAAAAAATGTCAGACAAGCTATTATACTTATGTATTGCAGGCAAGCTACAAGGATTATTAGCTATTATTTTGTTTTATTATAGCTAGCATTTAATAGCTAGGAATGTATGCTTAGTAGAGAAAGACTGATGATATCTGAAACTATGGTCAATGTAAATGGCAAATCATCCACATCCTCTTCACATCATAATTGTGGCTGGACGACACATATTATTAAAGTAAAGAAAACTTGCTTCAAGATCGGTTTAATGAAGCATCTTGAATAGGAAACCAACACATCAGAAGCTGAATTCTAATGCATTTTGCCTTCAGTCCCTGATCAAAAGTATCTCATAACTACCATTACAAGTTTTCAGAGGTAGCAAAAAAGAACTTGTCTGACATTTCAGGTCTGTCACTTGAGACCCCATGCAGGCAGTCCAAGTCCTCTGCGCAGTTAGAATAATGCACATACTGTTCCCATCAACATACACATAGCAAACTGAGGAACAGGCTCATGGAGGAATGTTGCTAGTGTCATACAAGAAGGAATTGAAGGCTGTAAAGTCAGAGGTGGGATAGGGGAGGCTAACAAAGAGTGAACACATACCCAAACTGCAGAGGGGTGCAGATGATGTGGTAGCAGCCACATAGCTGCCCTTTCAAGGTGAGGCTCTTCCCACTGTCCATGCTAAGATCAGGGACTCCAGGTCAGGCCACCGCTTTGGCAGGAGCCAGCATGCAACCTGCGCTCTAAGGGTGGTGAGGGAGATGATCCTCTGCCAGCTGCATTGCCCAGGTTTGCTTCCCCACAGGTTGCAGCTGACCCACCTGAGTCTGCCTTCATGAGAGATATGGCAGGGATATAAGTCAGCCACAAATTTCTGGGAGAATGCCTAAATGCTGGACTGTCTTGTGGCAGTATCCCAAAGGACACTGTGGCACCATTGGAAGATAAGGCTGGAAAGGACTTCAGGAAACAATCTCACCCAAACCTTTGCCCCAAAGGGGAATCAAAAATCCTAAGACAAATCTTTGTTCCCTATGATTGAAATGTTCTTACTAGATGTGCACAGTATTAGTTTGATTATTTCCACAGTTACACTGGTATGCTTCAAAAAGGCCAAGAAGAAACCATTACATTGGATGTATGCCGAGATCCCTTTTCTGCTTGAGAAACTCAGACCTCCGTAGGTGAAAACAAGGACAGATCAGACCGTGACTTGTTGGTCACAGTAACTGCTCACTCTGGTTAACTGAGATTTGAGGATCTGCTCATCTAAGGTGACTTGGAGTCGTTTTGCACAACAAAGGAAATACCACAGTCACATCACCATCATTCAAGTTACATAATCTAACAGCTCAACTATGGATTAAAATTCCAAGGACCTAAACTTTTTCTGGATGAAGGCAGGTAAGTCACTTTTTCTTTCTAGGATAGTATTCCTTCATTAGTAAAACAGTGATGATAATGCTAGTCTGCTTACAAACATCTCAAGATTTGTAAGAATTATTAACCTGTGGTTCACTGAGACTGAAGAAATCAGCCAGGGATTCATTCTGCTCTCCCAGGTTTCTTATGTGACCCTTAGACATGTATTATTAGTTATAATAGCAAACAATCTGCAGCAAGTGATCTTAACTTCTCAGCAGTAAGTGTTATACAAAGTGGGAAGAGGCAGATAGTTAGAAAAAAGTATGAAATGCTGAAAATCTCACTACAGAAATGACTATATTTATGTATATTAGGAGTCTCAGCAGTAGAATGACTCTTAATAGTGAAAAGTTGAACCAGCACTAGAGAATATTGTAGTGGAAGCAGCTTGTTAAAGATCATTTTAAGCAAAAAGGGAATTCATTTTATGCAGACTTTTCATCCCAGTATGTCCCTGTAATCAAAATCTAAGATCTAAATGGTTCTTACACAGTTTATAAGAAGCTTAGCAGAAGTCTAAAACACCTTTGGGCTGTGCATTCAGAGGGTAGACACGTCCCTTGTCTTGCAGGGGGGCAGTTCTATGAAAGAGGGAACTTTCCTAAACTTGAACTGCCTCTTTGATGATCGATTCCCAGCTGTAACATACTGCACAAAAACTGTCTCAACTTGCTGTACTCATGAAGCTGCCGCTTCTGATGTCCTAGAAATCACTCGTTGGAGTTGCATTTCCTCTACTACTTCTGCCACTGGCCAGTACAGTGCCATAGGTCAAGGGGCATAGCTGTAAAGACATGCCAAGATGAGGAAAATCAGTTTCGGAGCCCAAAAGGCAAAACTGCTGGTGCAGAAGATTACTAAATACAACCAGTTGCCTTATGGCAATAGTCTTCCAAGGAGGTCACTGAGTCTGCTGTGCAGTAAACATCAAATAAGATCTTGTACCAAGTCATAGAGAGGTGGATAACAAGATTTTTTTTTTTTTTTTAATTTTAAATCGTTGCCTCTAATTACTGTTTGCCCAGGGGAAAATTGTTGAGTGCAGATTTGTACAAAATACGTTTAAAAACGTTTGTATGACTAACATTGCAGAAACAGTGTAAAATCTACTGACCCTTAAACAGATTTGCATTAGCTCTGAGCCTTTGCCAAGGGCAGAACATCCTTAGGGAAGAACAACTGTTTTCAGTATATATGTACAGCTGAAACTGTGGGATAACAAGAATGCTCTCCTACCTCAACTCCAGTGAAACTGTCCTAACCCTCTAATCAATTTTAAAATTCTGCAGATATACCTTGAATGTATTTAAATATATATCTACATATATATATAGCGTGTGTGTGTGTGTGAGAGAGAGAGAGAGAGAGAGAGACAGAGAGAAAGTTTTGCATGCACGTGCTCTTTCACCCTCAACTTGAAGTGGCTCTTCTTTCCTCTTCAGCTTCAATGATCATTTGCACTCAAACTTTATTTTCTAGTTAACTACTAACACAGTAGCAGTAATGAAGAGGACCCTATCACACAACTTCCTGCTATAGGAAAATCAGAGTTTGGGGTTGGGCATCCACTTCAAGTATCCTTTCTTTTTTTGCAATAATTTTGAAAAGTCTGGGAGCTCAGGTACAAGAGCCCACTGTTCATCAGCTGGACCCTCTGCCGAGACAGTGAGTTTAGATTCAATTTATTAAGTTCTTTCCATAGACTTCAATGGTGCACCACACCAGAAGGTTGTCTGAAAACCTCCCTGCATCTTCACCCTGCCCTTTTTTTCTTTCTGTGTATTTTATCCAAAGGGCTCTCTCCCTTTCCTTGCACTTGAAATAGGAATATACTGACTGCATCTCATTTACATCATTGTAATTATTGACACATTAATATCAACATAAACAGCCTCAAAAAGTAAATCAATGTTTATTCTAGTCTAATATCCTTAAAAAAAAAAAAAAAAAAAAAAAAAAAAAAAAAAAAAAAAAACCTCAGTACCTGAAAACAGCATGCTTGCACATCACTGCACTTAGAGCCACTGAGACAAGGCACGGCAGCCAGCGGGGCTGCTGTGCTTTCCAGCTCCGCTCGCTCTGCCCAGCTGGAGCACCCCTCGCTTTGCTGGGCACAACACGGCCATGTGAGCAGCCTGCCGCACAGCAGGGGAGAGCCAAGCTCTATCTTGTGGCCTAAGCTGTGACCACGATCTTAAATGGGGCACAGCAGTCACCCCACGAGTGACACATACTTCAGTAACACCAAAACTTGCCTCCAGTTTGCCACAGTGAGAAATGGTGAGATATTTGCAGGTACAAACGGCAATTCCATCCCTAACCTGGAAGCCAGATTCAGTTTCAGCTCACAATAGATGCAAAGCTTTCATTCTGCTTTGCTACTCTTCTTCACCTTTTTTCTTCCATCTTTCTCCATAAATAACTATCTTACGACATGTGTATCTGATTTGAAGGCCTTGTTCTCCAAACTTTCTCAAGTTAACTGTGCTGACCTCAATGGGGTCTGGTCACTTGGACTGTGAAAGGAAAGGTGGCCAAATGTGATGGCCAGATACCACATCTTTACACATGGTTAACTACTGAAACGGGGATGGCTAAACAACTTTGGGTCACGGGCCCTTGCAGGCTGCTCCTTCACTGTCTACACAAAGGTTTATCCTGTTAAAATAATAAATGGAAATAATACAGCTTTTTGTGATATCTATGGACCACCGGTGCTAGAATTTACTTGCAGATTCCCTTTATTTTGCTAAACCTTCAATTACCTGCTTTAGTTTGCTCTTGCTGTTGCCAAGAGTTGTTAGGGCTACAAATAGGAAATAGACCCAGAACAAAACTGAAATGACAGATTGTTTTGTGCCATAAGGGACTGCTGGATTAACATGCACAAAGGGCTTGGGGGAAGATTTACTGGCTACAGGCAACCTACGTCAGAATTAGGGAGCAGGAGTCCTGGGACAGAAGTGCCCCAGAGCTGTGACTTGTAATGACTGTATATGGTCTAAATGCCAAAAAACATTTAGCCATCTCTGATCTATCCAAAGGAGACAGTAAATCATAGAAAGGAATAGGCAACTAGCTACTGCCCTTGTGCTTGTTCCAAGCTACATATTCCTATCCAACACTGTCTTTGGATTTCACAAAATTTAGAGTTTAGAGCAAAAACATTTTGTTATTCACTGTAAGATGGTGTGACAAATCACCAAACTATCTTCAGCACCAGAACTTTCATTTTTTTCTAAGTTTGGAATGAAATAGTTTGGAATGTTTGTTCATTCATGTATTACGGGAGATCTAGCAACTTTAATGTCCTTCACTGCAGCAAAAGCAGCAATTCTGTGCTTCTCACCAAGAGCCTCATCAGACCACAGTTTACAGCTGTTAGTGCTTTGTCACTTTGTAAAGTCTTAAGATGATATACTAGGTCAGGTGTTCCCATATTTGGTATTATAACAAGTGATGAATAATGTACCACATATTTCTGACTAGATCTTTTATCCTTTTCTAAACATATGGAATGCGTTTGTCCCTAAAGAATGCCAAACACACACTGAATTTTACTTCCACTAGATTATATTTAGTGAACAGGTACTTTGAACACCTCACACTGCCCAGAATCAAAGTGTTCGAGTCAATAATGTACAGTTTGTTTTGAATTGAAAAATTTGACTTAGGAAGGGCCAAGTGACATTGTTTCAATCTAAAAAAAAGAAATACAATTCCAACGTATGTTATACACCATAAGGATCTGAACTAACAGTATATGAAAATAGCCTGTTAAATATTTTAAATAAATATGAAAGATATAACATGATGACTAAAACAGTTTTGTAACTACTATTACTAATGTGATATCAAGTTATTCACAGGAAATGAATAGCTGACTTAATCCTTCTCAGCTTCCTGAGTTTAAGAAATTTATTATAAAGCTTAGGTGTGTTCTGCTATATAAAACAAATTCTCTCATCTTCAAAGCCTGTCTTGTGCTGCCTGAATAATACAAAGAGAAACTTGATACCAGCTACAAATAATTGGCAAACATCTTCACAGCAGACTTCTTTTTGGAAAAACAGATACTGGAGTATGCTGACATGGTGAAAGTGGTGAAGGAGAAAAGGAGTGTGTGCTAGGACAAGTTGTCACCTTTGAGGAGAAAAAACAGCATTCTTTTAAGGATGGATGTAAGAAAAAATGAGTATTACAGAGGTTGGTGCCATTCTTTGTATTTTAGATCACCTAAAATGCACAATATGTAAAGGTTGGGCAGAGTTCTAGGGCTAAGTCTTCCTCTTAAGGTAGAATTAGAGAGCTATAAGATCCACCATCAACTCCAATTACTTTACTTTCTCAAGTTAATATTTACAGATACAGCTTTATAATAGGAATACAGACTAAGGATTACTGTCCTAAGAAGAAAGTATTATGCTAGGCATCTCCTCATTTCTGATCAGTGCTTTCATCCTGTGTTGTCCTTTCATGCTAATTGCTTTCATTCCTGAAAAAATGTTCAGGAGCATTGTACCTTAGAAAAAGGTATATTTTGTACAAAAGACAAAAACATGGGCAGTGAGATCTAGCAGGGAAAAAACAGCACATTATTGAATTTTAGAGACTTGGATGGAAAAAAAAAAAGTACCAAAGTGGAAAAGCCCTATATGCAAGAGAAGGGAGGATTCAAAGAGATTGCAGCAGCAAGAAAGCAGCAGCAAACTCCCATTCCCTAATAAAGAAATCTGAGGATGTTCACACGCATTCTAGGTCATTTAGCTTTATTTGTATGTGTTCATTTTCAATTCATGGTGAGAAACCAAGTAGTGATTTTAAGTTATCTAAGAAATCTTCAGCTATATCAAGTCTTTTGTTATCGTAGTAATTGAACCAACGTATAAACAATTAACCAGATTTAATTTCTGATGCATTTGAAGGAATTAGACATCTGGAAAAAAAAACATTTCTGCACTTTAATCAAGATAATTGCCATTATCCGCTCCTTTCTGGCCAAAGGATCTCAGGAAAAACTGCAGTCATCATTAGAAAAATCAACTTGAACTATCTAGCTTTAGACTTTTATGCTTTCAGAGTTGGAAACAATGTGGCTTATAGCTGTGGGCTTTTGGCACATCAATATTCAACAGCAATTTGAATAATTTGCTATAGTTCAAGTTGCAAATATGATGCTGAGTTATGTTGTAAAAAGAAAAAAAAATTAATGATGAAACCAGGCTAGAATACAGGTGAAAGGTATTCAGTAAAATAACATTTTCAACTAGGGAGAAATAGAAGGCTTCAGCAATATTTAGTAGCTCTATTGCCTACTTGGGTGGCAGTTTTTAGGCAAAAGTATCTACCTAGTCTTATGAGGTGACTAAAGAGAAAGCCTCGATTAATGAGGATTTCTATAATGTGATTCAAAGTGGATTATAGTATCATTTCTCTTCCTGTGCTTATATGATGAAAATAGTAGATCAGTGCAGATACAAGTCCGATCTTTTTATTAGCAATAAAAGAAAAATCCACAAGCCCAAACTAGGTAGATAAAACAAAAAAGCAAGCTAGGAAAACACTAACGTGAGATCTAGGCTTGTGCTGCTGCATACTGACCAGGGTAGGGATTTGGGAGTTACTGCCAAAAACCTACAAATCTCACTCCAATGCACTGCTGTCCTGAAGAGGAAAATGAAAATCTGAATCAAAGCTCCAGAGAAACAGAAACAAAATATAAATAAGAACAAGAATTGGTTTGTTTTCTGTTTTTTTCCTCACCTATAGCACTAAGACGTAAAACCGAGACAAGGAATGAAAAGAGGTTACTGAGCATTGACTGGTTAGTGTTCCTAAAATATACACCACAGTAATTGTGATCAGAATTATTTTCTAATATATAGCAAGCAAAAAGTAAAAATCTCTGATAGAAAAAAGTTTAAATGGTAGGTTAAGGAGAAGCAAAATCTATGTAATGGTTCAAGTAAATAATAAAATGAGATGTTACCCATTTCATTAGGAGAGAGTAATCAAGAAAGTTTAATCAGAGTAATTAATATTATATAGCAAACTTTAATAACTGCTGTTAAATAATTCAGATGAATAGGTCCACTGGAACCTATATGAAGATAGAAATATTGTTTACCAGAAAAGCCACGTATCCAAGCCCAGAGTGAAAGAAACTCATCTGATTAATCACCAAATCTTGCTGCCATGCAAAATACAAGTCTGAGGGCTGCTTCTTGCTCGCTCAGCAGACTGCTGAGAAGCATAACAGCAAACTGGTCTGGGATTCCTCATTGTAAGTCATATTGACGGATTGGCCAGGTAATACCAGTTAAGAGAAATATTTTTACGTGCTTATTTAGATAGTCTAAAGATATTTGGGGCAGCGTGCATTAAGCGTGAATCTCACTCAGTGCAAGATACAGTCCAGAGCCTCCAGACGATACTGTGGCTCCACTGAAACAGGGACATCACAAACGAGCTGACTTCAAGCAGCTACAGCACAGCAAAGCAAGAGAAAGGAAGGCTGAACGGAGAATCAGAGGCACAGATAATCCAAGAAAATACATCAGTAAAAGTGGGTCTTTGACCTACTGTCCCTATCTCTACACCATGCTGTATCTGTGTTGCACTCAGAATATATAATTTACATCTTTGGCTTTCCTTTAGTCTCTCTCACCATTACAGTCACTGCTCCTTTCCTTGTCCTTTCTGACTTGGGAAGATGCTAGATAAACACATTGTAGAGGCTCACTTTCTGGCTTTGTGAGAACCATCTTCCAAATATAACTGGGCTGAAAGATTATTTTTTTCCCCCCTCAACAGACCCTTCCTGCTTTATGAAAAACAAAATAAGCCTGTCCTAAATCCCCATAACAACAGAAGTGCTATAGCTCTTGTTATAGATTTAAGTGGTCCCAGCTCACTTGTTGCTTCACTCAAGCAGATAATCTCTCACTATCATGAAAGGTTTATCATAAAGGACATAGAAAATTATGCTAACCTGCCATAGCTCCAGCCTTGTTAGTGAACAAGTAGTATATTTTATACTTAATTTTTATTGATAATAAATGGAAAGCTTATACTTGGAATTCCTTTTCCTTTATTTTTCTAGAACTTATCTTACAGAACAAAGATGATTCTAAAAAGCAAACAAAAAAAATAATCTACAAAAATCACAAAATACTCCTTCTATAACTGATTTTAAGATTCCAGAAGTCAGGGTTAGTCCTAAGGCATTTTCTTCAACACAGAACAGACTCAAAGATCTTTGTACCACCACACTCCAATTAGTTTGTGAGTGACAGCTGTCAGTCTTGGTCATAATCAAGATTCCGCATAACAGTTACTTAGGGAGACTGAACAAGGACATAGAAAGTTGAATTTTGGTGTGTAATCAGGATATGGTTAGTTTATTCTTCTGCTGAGATTTGTTCTTTTGTTGCATGCACTTCTTTACTGATTTCTGCGAGGCATGCAATGTAGACATCAGCTTTCCTATACCACAGAGCTGAAGCTCATAGATAAGCTGACATCAAGGAATGAAATATAAAATTCACACAAACTTACATACTTCAGAAGGAATGTTTAATATAATTTAGAATGTTGAACATAATACACAAAGGAAATGCATATATATATATATATGGAACATAATTTCAGAAATAAAGGGATCTTAATACTGAAAATTAAAGTTGGAAGATTCAGAGTGCTTTCAGAAGTCTTTAAAAAGTAATACTTTATTTATTTTTCAAACAAAAAATAAATTCTGCATGAATGCTTCATAATTCATGCCTGAAGTTATTAATTCTCCTTCCCTTTACTATTATTCACAGTATAAGCAGAGCTCATTCTGCATTGTGCCCAGTGCTGTACAAACATAGAATGAGTGTGTCTTTATAGAGTTAAGCCAACACTAGTGACAGTAGCCATGACTAAAACAGAAGTACTATAGGGTTAATGGCCAACACAGCTGGTAACAGTCTGCAAACACCAAATGCATTTTCTCACATCTTCTCTAATCCTCTGGCTCCAATTTGTTCACTAAAACACACAGTAGCTTTCTGAACTGCTGTATTTTAGAGGCTATGTACTAGAATGGCAGCTACGGACTGGTTTACAAGAACCAGGTCCTCCTTCAGAGGACACCAGGGTTGTCACAGAGTGACAACCACACTTAAGAACAAGGGCCTGATGATCACTTGTAAACTTAAAAATTACTTCTGTCATAGTCCCCATCTTCCATGTGTTCTCACATGGATTAGAAAGGAAAAGCTAAATATTCTGGAATGCAAAAACTAGAGGCAGCTTGGGAGAAGCTTCGTCTTGTTGTGCCAATTCACTGTGCTCCCAATTGTAGCATCAATAGCCATAACTAAAATGTCACTTAAGAAACTCAAAATGTTCCTACTCAGCAACACAAAACTGTTCATTCAACCAGGAGAAGGATTTTTTGACACAAAATTCCCCTCTCATAGACATTTAATGAGTTCATTTTTTAGGAAAGATTAACCAATATGATATTTGGATGGAATTTAGTTATTCTTAGTGCGATAAAGTAAGAAATTAGGGAAGACTGGGTAGATTAGTAAATAAATCATTTATTTTTCCATAATTAAAATCTAACTTAGAGTGCTAAGTAAGGTGGGTTGTGTTATCAAGAGACTGTAAAATATAGTCTTCCCATTCCTGAGCTACAGGATATTGGTTTATGGTCCAAAATAAAGTATTTAAGAAAGAGAAGATACTGTTAGAGAATGAGTAGGAAACATTCTCACTTTTCATTACAAGTATGTATGTTTGAAGCAATTTATCTGTTCAGATTTCTGAACTGTTTGAGCTGTAGAGAATCAACTGTTTCACATTTATGAGGCAATATTATTGTATACTCTTTTCATCATCTATATTAGGTTTAACACCTTAGAAGAAAATGTATACCTTATCCTAATCTCTTATAAGTACATAAGTTAGCTATACCTGCGTAACCCCAGAAATACTCGTGCCTGTGTGTAACTGTATTGATTGTAATACTGCAATATCACGCGTCGGTGGCATTACGCATACTTATTCCGTATCCCATCACAACACGGCTCGCAGAGGTGTGTGCACAGCCAGGCAACGACCCAAGCTCCTCTGCTCCTCAGCTCCTTCTGTGCTCCTGCGCTATCACTTCCATTTGGGATCAGGCTGTGAACCGTCATTTATAAAGACAAGTACATGAATAACTACTGGCCATGTAAATTAGGACGTCTCCATTTGCATATGCCCTGTAAGCAGAGGTTTCAGTCTCCCCAGTGGGGAAGGTCATGCTATTCCAGTTCCCTTGAGGAAACGGCAGCTGAGGAGCTGCAGCCCTCCCCACCTTTTTTTCCCCTCCAATTTTGAGACCCAACAACCACCATTTCAGAAAGAACAACTGCCCCGTGACAGTAGAAGTTAACCTTTTTTGTTTATGTAAATTCTTCCAATAATCAAACTTTGTTATATAAAAAAACCCATCTCTTTTAAAGATCTAACTTCAGAATAATCCAATGACCCAAGTTACCTTTTCAGGTAATACGCATACAAAAAGACTGTGCCAGCTGGTACACAAAAGTAGTAAGCGTTGTGACCTTCTCCTAGCAGCTCCAGATGCCTCTGCCTCTCAGCTGCTAGCACACATGTGAAGGTACGGATTTTAAATAAGAGTTTAGCATATAGTAAATATTACCACACTAAAGAATTGCAAGATTATATGGGGGTTAGCTTAGTGTTCTTGGTCCTGTGTTCTTGTTTGGTGTTCAGGTGCGGTAGCTCATTTACAGAGAAAAGGGACACAACAATTGTTATTTAGTGTTTTCTACTGAAAAGATCTTAGCAATTAGATCTGAGCAATTAAAACTTAGGTTTTCTAACATAATTTCTGGAACCTATAGAAGTCTTGCTTTTCCACATAGATAGCCTGGTAAATTCTGAAACAGTTAGCATTTTACGCATTCATTTCTGGCTCTGTGGGGAACTGAAAAATTATGCACGTAAAAATGAAAAAATATAAAGCTAAAAAGGAGATACCTATGAAGTGAAGAAATTATCATCAATTATTTGACAATTACCTTACCTATCACAATATTCAGGAAGACTGCGCTTTCATTCCATTTTATTTCATTTATAATATATAGGGAGGTAAACACTTGACTCCAAACTTTACTACCTTCCTTTCTGCAGGCAAGCATAAATCAACCTTATATATGTCACTAGCTTTAAATCAATTAGCCTGACTTATTCATATTTGGCTGTATCCAACTGCAACAATATTTTTTCTCTAAATATATTATTCCTTTAGTGCAAGGCAACAAACCTTTATCTCAAGGTGAGCTATGGCTCCCCTACCACAAAACTTCATTTCAACAACTCTTACTGTCATTCTTTGCCCTAAAGCTTCAGTATTATTTTCTCAGAGTTGCTTGCAGCCATGACTGATGTTTATAGCCATACACCTTGTTTCGTTATTAAGGCCTCATGCTTGCCAACAAATAAAGAAGGGAAGTAAAACTTAGTCATTACAGGGAAGTTACATTAAGAAGCTATATTGTTTTTTAGCCATCATGTTATCCTAGGAGTTTATATTTAGTTTATAATCTATCACAAAACTTAAGTGAGCACTTTTCAAAGACAGCACTCAATACTCCCAGATAACTAACTATAATTAAATGCCTATTGTTCTTTTGTTTAATCAATGATTAAACAATACAGATAATCCTGTATTGGCACACTTTCCTATGCTTCCTCTACTATCCCCTTTCTCATGTCATATGCAGTGTCAGATAATTATTTTATATTCTCTCCTCCAACACAGAAAGAAATATTAAACTATAGTTCAATAAGGAATTCCTTTGGGAAATCATTAGGAACACATCCACTCCACAATCTGTATTTTGTTTCCTACTTTTGCTATGGAGTTAACAGTTTTAAGTCTAAGTCAATTTTAAGTGCATCATCTTAATTTTGTACTGTAATAGATTCCAAATGAAAAAATATTGTACACTACTAAGCTAAATACTTCGCTGGTGGTGCTGTGAAACACGCCTGGAATTCTGTATGAAACTACTTACACTTTCTGTAGCTCTTCAGAAAACGGTATAAAATTCTTCATCCTTTTGAAAGTCAAAAGCCTTCTGAAGTGTGTTCTGTGCTTTTGACAGGTGTATTTCTGGACACTGTGGAGTATTTTGTTCGAGATAACTGTTTGTTCCAATGGGAAAAACAAAACAGGGAATCTGACTAATATAAGTGAGAAACTCCTCCAAACAGTTGCAGCACTACCTCATTGCAGAGGGAATCCTTGTTTACAAGAAAGCGCATCCTTCCCACCGTAAAACAGGCTACGTATTCTTAAGACTACCATTAAACTAAACATCCTCCAGAAAAAGCAGAGCTGCACATTACCAGCTGCATAATGTTGTCTTTTTCGCATTATAGACTTGCTTAGCAGGTAACTATAAGATGTCTTGCCTCCTGAGAAGACAAACTCTGAAAGGTCTGGTTGTGAAGTGAACCAGCACAGGAAAGTCGCGATGCAGCTACTTAGGTTGCACACGGCCTATGGAAGAGCGCAGACCTCCCTGACCGCTTACACTGCTGCCTTATCCTGGGTGCAAAATGCCATCTCAGGCACAGAAATGCAAAATAAGCAAATATCAAAGACACATCGACTGTAACCGTGATTGACTCTAGTTCCTTTGTTAATGCAAAACACTCCAACAGAACATCGGGTAGAGTTATACAAACAGACACATCATATGCAGTCAGTGACCTAAAAACCATGAAGCTATTTTTGACATTTTCAGTGTATATATGAGGGCATTTATTCATTTAGTATATAACTTTTAAATTAACAGTAATTCCCTAGGCTAGTTATATGTTCAAATCATAGGCCAATATTAAATACACTAATACTATGATATAAAAAGACTGTTTATCTGATAGATTGCAAACATACCAACTCATTTTCAATCTCCTTGGATATTTGATTGCAAACAACAAATCATTCAGCAGCCCATTTGACTTCTGTGCATTTTTTTTCTTCAAGATTTTAAAATATGAATAAATCAATATCCAACAAATTCAACAAAAGCAATTTATATTCGCTTCATACAACCTTACTTTTCAAGTGTTCTGCTTCCTGTCTATTCTTTTCAACTTGGGACCATTATTTTGAAAAAAAATGTCTCTTCTTGTAAATCAAAGTAGCAATATGCAAAAGTTTCTGGTCTTCAGTCTATACATACACATGCACACACACATATAAAGATATACATATATATACATATATGCATATATACCTACACATATAAATAACAAAATAGTGAATTACCTGTGCAGAAAAGGACCTACACTATAGCAGTCAACCTCTAATCACAGTAGACTTGCTTATAAATTCACCCTCAGCTCTAGATCACACTTCAATTTGAACAATTTAAACAGTACGGGGAAAAACAACAACAAAAAAAAATCTGCTCACACTACTGTGATAGGTTGTAAGAAAGGGTTTCCAACATATTGCATAGCTAGAAATAAAGGAAAGTAGAGAGTTAGCAATGCATTAAAGTGACTGTTTTTGTAAACATTGAGCCTGATACAGACTTCAATTGCACTTCAGACAGTCAGTGTTCACATCAGTGCGAACTGAATGCAAAGTTTTTGCAAAGGACTTCCAAAACAAAACTGATAGTGCACCTTCACTTGCACCTGATAAAAAGACCACAGAAAATACTGTGCAGAAATGAATCAGAACACGTGCCTATTCTCCAGTCAACTTTAGAAGAGTTGAATTCATTTTACGTGTAATTTTTCCTGCAGAAAAACTGGGTTTGGGCTCTTGTCCCTCAATGCAAGATTCAAACATAAGGTGGCTGCTCAAGTACTTCAGTCAATGAGGCTAAACAGGTATTTAAATAAGCAACTTTCTGAATCAAAACAATATTGCCAAGATTATCCTGAACCTGTGAATGCCATAAATAAAGCATGAAACAAATGGAATAAAACTGTTATTGACCCAACAGAAAATGCACATGATTGCATTGCAGCTCAAAAAAAATTGCAAGCTGTTTTCTTCCCCCTCCCCCCCCCCCCACCTTCAGTCATGATCTTATATCTAATCTGAGGCAGAAAGATCTGTAAAGGAAACTGTTTCTTTGAATTATGACAGTCCTGAGAGGAATTAAAGCAGAGATCAGACCGTTACCTGCCCTGCCTAATGACTGAACTGGAAAACATTAGAAAGGTTCCAGGCTGGAAGCAGGCCATCATGGGGCCCATAACATGGCAGGAGGAAACCTGGCAGCTGAGTCAAGAGCAAGCATGCTGCAGGAGCAAGCTGCTGCCAGGAAACCCCACGGCAGGAGCTGGATGCAGCCCAGGGAGGGCACCTGGGAACAGAGGACCACCAGCACTCCGTGTCCCCACCTGCAGGCCACCCCCAGCCACCTCCTGCTGCTCTTTCCTCACAAGCCCCTACACATCTATGTTTAACTTGAATTTCCCATGCTTATTTAAAACAAAATTCTGATACTCAAGATGGCTGAAACAGAAGAAAACATGAAATGAAAGTAGTATCTTCTCCCGGAGGGAGGATCAACTGCTCTAGCAAGAAGCATTTCAGGAAAAGGTTGGAGGGGAAGAGCTCACAGAAAGTCAAGGAGGTACACGCAAGAGCATCTGCAAGTAACATTTTCAAAAGTTTTGGTGAACGAGCTTCTTTGTATCTGTACAAACTTGAATGTGTTTTCTGCTGATCACAGTTCAGCTTAAATGAGGAATGTGCTTAACAAAAAATAACCTAAAAATAAGGAGCCCTAACTCAGATTCATTAGTAGTAACAGTAGTGTAATCCTACTCCTCATTTGTGGTTTCATTAAAGCTCAGAGAGAGCTTAAATGAAGGTAGTGAAAGGTGTAGTGTTTTGAGTGCAATGATGGTCTTTTGATTTATACAGCATTTCTCAGATAAAACTAGAAATTCTATAAATCTAGGGAGCATTGAAAAAAACACTGATTTGTCTTCCCAAAACAACATATGTAGCATGTCTAGTTATGAATTTGTTCTGAATTTTCCTCTTTCCAAGAGGTGTTGCATATTTTTAAAGATTATTCCATCAACTTCTAAAGAACTACAAATCTTTCCAGAATACACTGTATCACAGCACCGGTCACAAGAACTACTTACAAAATCTGTCCTTTTCTCCCTGGGACAAGTGGATATAGGTGAGGGAAAGGAGAAGCTTCACTACCATTGATAACCACAATAGATTATGACAGGTTATTTAAGTCTAAAGAGTCCCATTATGCCCCTCTCAATTTTTAAGCTGTCACGTAAGGCAACAAGACAGAGTATTGATCTCTTCATCAAGCATCTCAGTCTCAACTGGTAGTTGCTTTTGTTTCCTTCTGGGAGGGAGGCTGCCACTGAACTGCAGTGAAGGATGGGAGGAAGCCAGGAGAGACTGCTTCCCAATTCCTGACCGAGCCGTCCAAACGCCTGGGCAGGCTCCGCTGAGGGTCTGAACACCGTGCTTCGGCATCCTTGGACTTGTAGCTCGTTTTAAACCCAAGCACTCTCAAGAGTCCATTGCAAAGGTGACTCAATGCCATAAAGCAGCTAAGGTTCAAGAATCAAAAGAAAATACTATGGAGGCAGAAATTCTCATAGCTCATCGCTCACTGAGCTAAAACTAGGGTCGACAGAAAAGCTTTTTCAGCTAAATCTTGTTTTGGTAAAAAGCATAGATAGTTGCAAAGCATTTGATTGTTGTTGCCAGCTTTGGAGTAGTTCTAGCTCGTGTATATAAGAATTTTCATTCTCACCCCTTCAGTGAGACTTCTCCAGCAAAAGTAATTACTAACACTTTGGCCAAATGGCACAAACAAGACCCATGAGTAAAAATGACAAACTCAACCTGATGGAAGAGGACACAAAGCACCAATCAGATAGGCCTCCCCTGGGAAGCCACTGGGTCTATGGAAAGATAAGGGTTTAGAAACATCAAGAAACACTTTCAGACTTCTTTCCGGTTTCCCTTTTCCTATAACAGACAGCCCTCCCCTTTTCTGGAGGATGCTCTTAGATACTCTTTCTGGTTTATTTCCTCATCTGTTTTTCTGTTTTCCTCTCCCTAGCTTAATTGCTCTGAGGAAAGAGCTGCTTACCTCTCCAGTTTTATTTAGCTGTATGTTGTGAAACAAAGCTACCGCTGATAAATGAATCAAAATTTACGTAGTACTTCTGTTGGCACTGCAGACCTCTGAAGGCACAAGTACCCAGGAGCCAACACTTGTACACACTGAACTGTAAGTGGCTCTAAAGGCTCACAGCATGGTAGGCTCAGAACAGGAAGACTAAGTTCTGAGGCTGAGCGAGAAGAGGTCTCAGCGATCACAAGGAATAAGCCTTGACCAACATCTGAACCTTATGAGTGTTAAACAGTTACACAGGAATCAAACTGAAAGAAGACAGAACTATTACCATGTATGAGCTTGGCCATATTTTTACAAGGACAGCACCATGTATACATAGGTCTAAATATATCTGTGTCTTATTGCCTTGATCCTGAAGAAATATTCTATATTATTTCAGTACTTCTGTCTTTGGGAGGAGAGGAAATCAGAACTCAGCAAAATTAATTCAGTGGACTGGGAAAAAGCCGAGATGCATCCAAGAGTAGCTATTGTGATCTTTCCCTGTCCAATAAAAGACCCCAAGTGTGTAACTGATGCTCTGAGTTCAACCAGCTTAATGTGTAATTATTCTATTTATAATCTAGTAGAATACATTAGGCAAAACTAAGCAATTAGTGACTCTTTTCAGACTGCTGCTATTCCCTGTTAATACTAGAGCTTCTCCCTGCAATTCTGATGAAGGCAAAACTCCAGTGACTTCACAACCTTTTCCAGCCTTCTCTCTTGAATTCATATAGCTGAACTCTGATTTTTCTTCAATGAGGGGGACTTTGGAATCACGATTTACCGTCAGCTCTATTCAAGATGGAGTGACCTCATTGTGTCTCATCTCCAAACAGCTCAGGCATATCTGCCTGCAAAATTCATGTCCAACTTCACTGTTACTAGCCCCACATTCATCTCTGACAACAAGAAGGGGGGGTAAAGAAGAGGGTTAGCACATGTTGGGGAGAGTTGAGCTGGAAAGGACAGGAAAACTCAGTCTGAGGAGTTTACATATTGCAAAGAACAATACAGTACATGTCACAGATGGGGAGTTTTGTGCCGGTCTAACTTCTTAAAAGAGCTTACACCTAGGGTTTTGGATACAATAAATACTTTCAATTTGCCAGCTATTTCCATTACATATAAATAATTTCTAAATCAAAAAACAAAATTTTCAAATCCCTCCTACTGAAGCCAAGGGCAGAAATTCCCTATTAAGAAAACTGTGTCAGAAGAGTATTACTAATATTTTGATTTGGATTTCTTCCTGTCTCAGTGATCCCAGCGAGAAAATTTACCAGCAACCTCTGAAAGAGCAAGGCAAAATTCACACTGATTTTCCCATTTTAGCTGTTGACAGGTTTTTTCCTACCTACCATTGTGAAAGGCTGATTTGGGGGTCTGAAAGAAGGGAGGAACAAAAATTTTAAAAAGGCATTTGTCAATGCTGAAAGCATCACTTGAGCAGACAAGCCTGTTAAGCTCCCCCTCAGGAATAATAGAAAAACCTTCAAGACAGGGGGCAGGTTTAGCTCAGTTGGTTAGAGCATGGTGCTGCTAATGCCAAGGTTGCAGGTTCAGTCCCCATATGGGCTACACTGAGGGTTGGACTAGCTGATCTCCAGAGGTCCCTTCCAACCTTACCATTCTATGATTCTATGATATATCTGTGGATATTACTATTCCAGCCTTCCACCAATCAGATGGGGCCTTTCCTAAAATAGATTTCTCTTTTTACCATTGAGTTTATTTTGCAATATCGCTCATACATGGCTCATTGTTCATTGATCCTAGTTCACTCTGCCAAGTAGTAAGTTTTTCTCCTCATCTATATGTTGCAAATATATCAAGAAATTAAAATATCACAGCAATTGGCATCATCTTGGTGTATGCTTTTCAAACAGGAAAAGGCCCCCCATTTGAAAAACATTTGTTATCTGCTTATAAGCACTCAGTGATTGGGTCTGTTTCTCAGATACCAACAAAAATATATCACCAGTACAGCTTCATCAGCTCAACAGTTGCCTCTTGAACACTTGAGTGTTCACAGGATCTCTGTCTTATTCTGTTTGAAAAGAACCACCATCTCTAAGTTATTTGCATAGCTTGAGACCATAACAGTGGGCTTCTGCCACAAAATGTAGTTTTCCAAGTTCAAATTGACAGAGGAAAGATAATAATAATAAAAATAAAATCTGTCTATAAAATGCTTCTTTACCTTATGCAAATCAGTGCAAGCACACTGGTGTCATAGGAGTGCCAATGCTGAATTAACATAGCTGAGAACTTGGCTGAAATATTATCACTCCGTTTTTACAAGTTCTTGAATATGAGAATCTCTTAGCGCTAACCACATGCATTTCCCAAGGACACAGTAAAATAGACATATCTTCTATTTCTTTCTTTAAAATATCCTTTAAAAAACTATATAGCAGAGAAGAGACCCATAGTTTCAGCACTGTACTAAGAAATTCAATTGCTTTTAAAGCCATCAGCCAAATGTCTTCCATAAAGTCAGTTAAGAGTTCTACCAAACTCATGATTTGACAATTATACATTATTAAAAAACCTAAGCAAACAAGCACTTAAAAGCAAACATTTTGCCTTTGTTTCCAGTATTGAAATTCTTACTTAAATAATTCATTTTCTTTAGAGAAAAATCCAAATTAGTACTTTTTTCCCCAAAATTGAGGTGAACTTTCCCATACAGAATTTCAACTGCAGAATTCAAAAACTGGAGAAAGCCATGATTCTTCTGAAGTCAGTTACAAATCATCATTAACTTCAAGAGGATTTCATACTTCAAAGACGATTATATGCATATATGTGCAATGTTACTCCTGAAATTCCCATATCTATGTAGCCAAGGGATAGAAAGTATAACAGGTAGAATGATCTTAACATTTCTCAATTGGTCCTTCTTCAAAGGTACTTAGATCTCTGAATTTGTAACTGTGAAGTGCCTAGATTCAGGGAAGCAAATACAATTTTTTGCAGGGATATTTTAACCATCTTAAGTTTTTTTTCTGTAGGTGTTCTAATTATAGCAGTAAACTAATTATATGCAATCAGAACACAGCAGAAGACTCAGGAAGAAAGTAGCTGATAGAAAACTCAGAATTATGATAGAAGGAAGAGTACATTCTCCAATACAGAGTTCCATCCTTCCATCTTGATTTATTAAACATTACATTGTATAAAACAGAGATAGTGAATAACAATGTTTCTGCAGGAATACTCATTCATATTTTAAGTGAATTCACCTATTTTACATTTGTTTTTGTGAATATTCTAGTGAATAAGCTTAGGAGGAAAAAAATTGCAGCAGCTGCAACATCAAAATGAATATACAAAATACTAATATAAATGAGGTCATAGAACTGAAGACAAATACAAACATCTGTACTGAAAACCTAATTTTTTGTTTTCCTTATTTAAAGAAAAGCTTTTACATATATATATATATATATATATATACATATATATACATATCTCCAGGATTTGCAGGTAGATCAGTTTGTGAAAGTATAGCTCAAGCAACTTCAACATGAGCATGTCGTGAATCCACTATTCCTTTGTTGTGTTCTACAATAACTTTACCACAACTTTGTCCTGACCAAACAGAGGTACCAATAATGGGACACACATTAGCAGGCAGCATTCTGAAATGACCAAGAGGTCCACAGTGAGGTCAAGATAAAAAAAAAAAAAAAAAAAAGGAGAGAGAGCAAGAGAGAGAAAAAAAGAAAAAAGGAGTATTAATCCACAAGCCAAATTCCAATCATTCACTTAACTCATTTGCTCACTGAAGTCTCTGTCCCCCTGCTTACTGATAAGCAGCGCTTATCTTCATTAGTTAGGCTGAACATTGCTTTCTACCTCCCATTTGCAGCTAATACTGTCCTTTAAAGTTCCTGCAATATCTATAATTACAGAAACACATTTTTTCAGTCACCATTAAGAAAGAACATTGGGTAAACAAAGCGAAGACCCTGCTGTCGGCAGAGAGCAGCTCTGCGCTCTTCACTCCTTGGTGCAAAGACTGGTATTGAAAATTGAAAACAGTAGCCTGGGGGTTGGGAATGTCATCTATCTTCATTAACCACCATCTCCAGTGTTATGGACTCAGAAATAGCCTGAGGGGAAACAAAGTGCCGCAGAAAAATCTCCTCCAACAAGTCAAGCACTGAAACAAATAGCAGCCAGTTGCTGGTGTTTAAAAAGTTTTTAAAAAATTTAAAAAATTCAGTCCTTATATGTGTATTTCTCAAAGCTTTTCAGCTTGCAACAGGAAATTATTGTCATTTGGAAGGAAAATGCAACCAGCTATAGCAACCCTATTCAGTACCATCACACATTATGTCACAAACCAGAGTTTCTAGGGACAGGTATATAATTTACTAGTCTTATATTCGACCAGTCACAACTTCTAGATATAATCACAGGTGTGCATGCACACTAAAATATGCCTAGTATAGCACAGTTTGGTGGCTTTTCTGGATTTATATTCTTAAAAAATTTGAACTATGATGCTTGGTTAGCAAGTGATTTTCCCTAAAGTCATTCATATTTTATCGTAGGAAAGTTAAACAGAGGAACATTGCTAAATACTTTTACAGAATGCAACAGGACCACTACAATCATCTACTTTCTATATAAAATGTAAGCCATAATGCCCAAGTTATTTCTGCATCAAGCATATAATTTCTATTTAGAACCTCTGATTTTTAATCAGAACCAACGGTATTGAATCTAAGGCGCTGATTTCTGGTTAAAAGCTCTATGATACGGAGAACCTCATTCTACTCCCAAATTAGCTTCTCTAGAGATTATCTATCCTGTTAAATGTTGTCCTTGATGTATGTCTTGGGTTCGTACAGTGACATCTTCCATATATTGCATTTCTGGTGGATCAGTCACCTAAAATTTAAATTTTCATACATATGCTTAACTCTTCTACTGTGAGTAGTTCCAGCTACTTTTTATTTTCAGAAATGACTCATAACTTTCTAACTCCTTTTAATTTTCTCAGGAAAAAATTTAGATCAGTTGAGCTTCTCAATGCTTAAAAAGAAAAGCTCTCTAATTCCAATAAAATGTGCTGAATAAGAATGAAGAATATTGAAAAAAATAGTTTAAAAGGCTCTGTTATGCAGTTGCTTCTGTAAAACCAAATAATGTCATTGCTTCTCTTTGATTAACTATTTTTCCATTCTGTTTGGCCAAAACCTTTTTCTAGCTGCAATGAATCTTTGTTTAGTGACTGTATTTTTGCCTGCTCGGTATCAGCTGGCTAACCCCATCCAGCAGGCAAATCAAAAGTCCAATGCTTCGGCCCACTCCTGACACTGAATACATTTGTAGGACTTCTTTAGAGAGGTTCTGTGATCCTTAAGCTTCAAGCCTCAAGTGACCATGCCATTCTCTCGCTTTGAAGAAGTCACGGTTCAGATCAGAAAGCATCTGAGCTGGAGCTCCCCCCAGCTGAGAGGTACGCTAGCAACTTGCTCGTGATGAAAGTCCTTATTCTTGGAACATACTCCTCTCTGGCGCCTGCTAGAAACACGACTTCTTGTCTCTAAGAACAAGCAGCTGTCAGCTCTTAGATTAAGAGTGATCCATGCTGAGAAAAATAAATGACTAATCCTGTTTTGTAGCTTTTAACTGATGCGATAGTCACCTTTGCGTGACTGTTTCAACGCTCTGCACAGACACACCACTCCTTCCCACACCCAGCGTGGGCCGGTGGAGATGGTTACCTTCTTGCTTAAACACTGCTTCTTGCAGAATTGTCCCCAAACTTGGAACAAATCTCCGGCTTACTGCAATTGGGCTAACAACTTTCATCACCAGGCATTCAAGAGAGAAACACCACCCTTGCAAAGCTCCTAATTTGTCCGCTCATTCAACACACTGAAAAGTAGGGGTTTGTTTTCCTGAATGCAGTCTTGGACTTAATTCTTAAAATAAGACTGTCTAACATCACTTAGCCTGCTGAAAATCAGGAAGCAGGATCTGAAAAAAAAAAAAAATACAGGGAGCTTGGTGAGAAGAAACAATTTTTACCTCGTAATGAATATTTTCTGACATTATGACAAATTGCTAAAGAACAGACGAGCACCTAAAATACCAGCCACTTTTTGGATCACATTCTCCCAATCTCTCAGATTAAACCACAAATTTGACAGTTAGGCACTCCAGAAGTAGTTATTGCTATAGTCTGCCAAAGACTTCAAAAATGTTTTTACGTATGTCCAGTTCTTTTATAAGCATGTTGCTTCAAAAACTAAGGAAGCTGGTTTGAGCAGGGATAAATTAATAGAATTTGATCACGACTGCATAAACTTTACAAACAGAAGCAGCTGCTAAAGTCATTTATAACTGGTGTTAACATCAGAAACAGGTCTGCTCTAGCCAGTGGCACAGAGCACACAGACACAGCTCGCACAGAGCTGTTGGGAATGCCCAAGAACAGGGTCAAGACATGGATGGGGATAATTTATGTCAGAATTATGACACTTAATTTTAACCTACTGTTCAGCAATACTTTATGTATAACCCTGCTTTGTAATTTACAGTTTTTCTATTTACGTAGCAAAACCCCTTCCCAATACTCCCCACTTCCTCCCCTCCCCCCAAACTTTTTTTGAGGAACTAGTCCCTAGGTTGGTGCACTCCCGAGCATGGTTCTGAGCAGCCTACATCTTGACACTAGCACGGCTGTGCTCTTGGTCTTCAATTCTTCAATTCCTGCTGCATTTTACGAAAACTATGATTCTATGAAAACCTGGCAGCATCACAATCAAGAATTACTGTTTCCAGCCAAGTTGTAGGATGGGTACAGGACTGGTTTTACAGTCTTTCGAATTTCCCAATGGTAGTTGCAGCTCTTAAAATAACCTAGAAGTTTATTATACCTTTGCACTTCTCTTATGGGAAGGACGAGGTGAGTAAGAGGAGAGGGGAGAGTGTGGCACTGGAGGCTCAGCGAGCAGAAAGCCTGCTGCAGGATAACATCGAGGAGGGAACAGAGTCAATACACAGCCTGCCTTCAGAGAGATGCAACTTCCCTAGGGACCCAAAGGGGGGCTGAAGAGAAGTCGCTGTAACCAAGAAAGCCACTGAATTATCAGTCTAAGTGCGAGTCTGAAAAAAATACACGCTTAGAAGAAATCGCATAGGGGTGCGTGCGGATTAGTTGTGTTTCTATTATGTCTCATTAAAAGTTGTTTACTCCCAAAAAGTTTTAGTCAGATCTCTGATAAAACTGCATTTTGAAGTTTCTAGACCATTTCAGTTGTTTTGATTTGCTCACTACAAAGGAAAATGCCTAGGGACTCGTACTCAGTGCTCTGGCCAAATTGAATCTTAGTGAACTAGTAATCACTACATGACAGTCTTGGCAAATTCAGCCTTAGTAAGGCTTTGTGCTGTGGGAAAACTGATAATAAATGTATATAAATGTTTATACTAATATTAATCTGGAAATGTGCAATTTTACACACAAACACACCACAGACAAATCTGGTCCTAAAAACTAAAGCAAATTAAGATGATGTGCTACACACCAAACCAAAGAATCTCAGCTTTAGATTGACTAAATAAGTGTGAGGGAAGGATGGTGTGCAAATAAATGAACACAGAATTGAATGCACTGGACAGGTCTTGCACTATATCAATTGCCTCACTCTCATTCCCCACTCTTTAAACCAGGCAGCCTCTTGCACTACAGCCAAACACAAAAATAAAGCAGAGAAGTGTCAGGCTGAATCAAATTCAGCAGTTTTGGGATTCTTTCAGTTCTCTATTTCTGGCACTATCCGCTATGGATAGAAACAAAAATATTCAGTTGACAGTTATGTCAAAAATTCCTCCATCCTGTAGATCTCATGTTTAGAGACATTTTAAAAAGGGAGGAGGGTGTTCATTATTATCTGCAAAAAAACACACACAAAAAATAACAAAATAAAAGAGTAAATATAATCACAACAGGAGTAGGTAGTGAACTGCAGGCTTGTGAAAAAAATTGTTGATGTAGACTTGGAATCTTTAAAGGTTTACTGCTTTGTCAAGCTAATGGCACAATTATTTTAAGTAAAAGTGTTTCTATGGATATGAAACTTGCAATTTCATTAATCAGTTCATGCTTTTTGGGAATCATTCAAGTACTTTGATCTTGGTTCATGTCTAAAGTGTAATATACTGCCACCACCCTTTATGAGCCAAGCCTACCTCATCCTACTTTTGCAGACACTTCTACTAGATTTAATAAGGAGGAAGAGTTCAGCAGAAATTACACTACATAAAATACTCTATTGGCAAAAGGTTTTGCATGAAACATTCAGAGAGTCAAAGGTTGTAGAGTTTTGTTTCTACCTCTTTCAAAGCTGAAACAATGGTCAGCCTAATTCAGGCCATTATTTATAAACTAATGATACAGCAGTGACATTTAGACCTTAAATGTTGTTTATTGACATGCAGGAAGTGATTATACAGCAAATACCTTGTCTTGACACTGCTTGCAGGAGTTAGAAATTTTTGCTTGTCTCAGCTTCTTCCCAGTTGAACCCTCTTCTTCACAGAACAGAAAAGCCTAAAGCCAGTCTCTGCAGTCAGACACCAGTAGACCTGAAGATACTATTCCCTATATACTACACTGGAAGGGGCATTACTAATTGCAAAATGGCAAATATTGTTGAAGGGAGGGGCCATCAATAGCCATGCTTTCTCAGGATTATTCAGCTCTCTGAATGCTAAGTATGGAGCTATATTATCAGAAAATAAAACACTTTTCCCACAAAGACTGCTGCAGCAGTCTAACAGAGCCAGAGGAACAAGTGCTTTAAAGACAGAGAAATAACTGATATTTAGTGAAGAGGAAGGTGGCAAGGGAGAACAAAGAGCACAACAAGTCAAAGGACCAGGCTAGGAAGAACTCCTTTGCCCAAATAAAAAATGGAATAGTACGAGAGAGACCATTCTAATAGAAATTAGAGAAAAACCCCAAATCTTTTTTATGCAGCTCATTGGAAGATAGAAGATTGTCACAGAATGAACTGGTAGATGAAAAGACCATGGTAATTAAAGTACTGATGGAAGTTTGTAATTAATAAGTCTCACTCTGTATGATTAGTTTTGAAATGAAAGTTGACTGCTTTATTCTAGAATTGGTTGATATGATCCATTTCAGTACTAGAACTGTACAAGTTAACTAAGCCAAATATTAATTTATTCTTTTAAATTAATCTATGAATTAATTGAACTTCCAAAGCTCTACAAATTTTTCCTTTGAAATTATTTAGTGACTAGTTTATGTACAGTAATTATCTCCACTAGAAAAAGTAAATGTTTAATTTATCATCGAGACACCTTGGATATATTGACTTTATATTGACTTGACAAGCCCACCTTAATCCTGTTGAAAGTGGCCCTCTCAGTTGACTAGAGAGCAACTCAGATTTAGATGATTAAATTTAAGCCTAAGAATTGTACTGTAAGTCATTCCCTCCATGAACGGAAATTGAAGAATAGAGAGCCTTTATCAACAGGATATCTAGCAAACTATACAGACTAAAATTTGATCTGATAAACATTAAGGAAATCCTGTACCTAACCTTTGTTGAATGCTAGTTAAATTATCTAGATGTCCAGTGCAGGGCTACAGAGATGATCAGAGGGCTGCAGCATCTGCCCTATGAGGAACGGCTGCGAGAGCTGGGCCTCCTCTGCCTGGGGAAGAGCAGACTGAGGGGGGATCTTATCCATGTGTACAAGTACCTGAAGGGAGGGTGTCAAGCGGACGGGGACAAACTTTTCAGTTGTCCCGTGTGACAGGACAAGAGGCAATGGGCAGAAATTGAAGCACAGGCAGTTCCGCCTGACCGTGAGGGGGAATTTCTTCCCTGTGAGAGTGACGGAGCACTGGCACAGGCTGCCCAGAGAGATTGTGGAGTCTCCTTCTCTGGAGATCTTCAAGGCCCGCCTGGACGCGACCCTGCCTACCATGCTCTAGGTGACCCTGCTGAGCAGGGAGGTTGGGCTAGATGATCTCCAGAGGTCCCTTCCAGCCTTACTGATTCCATGATTCTATCCTTCATAATCATCTTTTAATGTATCTCCAACTCAGAAGGTAAAGAATGTTTTATCATCACTTCTCAAAATCCCAGAACTCTGTTGCTGAAAAGCCTTGTGCTAATGGAATGGCATAACATGCCTGATCTGGATTTAGTCCTTCCTTCACCTTGTACCTGATTTGTGCGTGCGTGTGTGTGTGTGTGTGTGTATGTGTGTGTTACACCATTAAAAGGTGGACTGCTCCCCCATCCCTAGCACACTGCTATAGCTCAGCAAGTTCTCTGGATTTCAAAGGAAAATGAAAATAGAATTTGCCCTACTGTGTCTTAGCTGAAAATCACCATCTGTCTTCAAACTTTGATGTTAGCTACATATGCCATTTATCACAGCTACCCTTCCGGAATAGGCAAGAACCAAAATATGTACACATTTTGGCCAAAGAGGTAAAAACATCCATGGAAAAAGAACTTACTGAACAGATCTGACTTGTGTTAAATCTGCTTTTACCTTTACACAGCTCTATTGTCTAAATAGTAATATATGTCACAGAGATCCAAAAGGGTTGGAGAGTCTCAGTATAAAGGCATACACGCTCCTTTGGACAACCTTTAGCACAGAGGTCAGCAGGTAGGAACAGCACCGTGGTGATGTTCATCTGCTAAAACAGCCCCTCAGAGATCACCACAGCTGGCTGTGGAGCAGCAGCCCCCCAGGGAGCTCTCATTTACACCCATGATTGAAATGCCCAGTAGTAACAGTGTGATAGAAAACTGCTTTTGCCATAACTGCCGTCTGTTTCTTTGCCCAGTGTAGTTCCACTGACTCAAACAGCCCCTAAAATTTACCATACTACTTCTATACAAAGCATGAAGGTCTTTAGTCACCACCTGCAGAAATCACTTAATGATAATTCATTAGATTGCAATGACCATTATTTTACCAAGCTGTGATTATTTCAAATTTGTTTCAAGGTGACTTTGCTCTATATTCAAAAGAAGGAAAACAAAGAAATAGCCTAAAAGCCTCTTCCTATCAACCCACCACAGGCTGCTGTACCCAGCCAGCCCATTCTTTTATCGGTGACGACCTGAATTAAGAACATGTTCATCTGTTTGTTGAGAACATTTTGTCAACTTAGATTAAGATTCTGTTTTGTCATCCTTACCCGGACCAGCAAGTATAGGCATGTGTGCAGCCGAAGAGGAGAAATAGGATTGGAATCTATAAGACTTTATTATGAGCCAAGTATTGAATTTAGCCCAAGCATCTTTTCATTGTGTAAATGGAAGGTGAATGCTCACTGCATATAGATTGACTTTGCAAAAAGAATAGCTTTGCACTTAATTTACTGCATGCTAATATAGTCAGAAAGAAGTATTTGATCAGCTTAATGTCATTCAGCCTTTCCACCAAGACACACATTCCAATGAAAATTGCACCAACTTATGCACAGACCTGAAAAGTATTAGAACATTTTCTCCAGGTATGCAAGAATGGGTTTTACCTCGTAAATCATTTGCAGAAGAAATATGAACTTCTTTGAAACAGTCCAAAGTTCTTTCAAATAACTATATAACAAGATTTCTTTCAGTAACAGATCAGACCCTTCACATTAGGAAACACAAGGTAACAAATTCAGGAAATACATCCCCCCCTCCTTCCTCCACCTTTTGTTTTTTGCTACCTTAGCTCCATTAGGAGGAGCTCTTGCAGTATATGGCCTAGATGGGATCTTAGTTTATTTAGTAAAATTCAAAGTAATTATTACCCAGCAGAAAGGGACATATTCGGCTTTAAAAATCAGAGGGAGTACATTTTAAGTAGTTTGAACTCAACCAAACTGCTGACATGAAAATTACCTACAAATAACAGCTAGACCAGTACAAAGCAAAAGAATCACTATAACAGTATTGCCCACCTTTGTGCATTTCTCTGCACCTCCCCAAAGCATATCACACCTCATACACACGCACACCTCCACACATTCCCATAACCTAATGGCCCTACTGAAAGCACTCCAGGTATATGCTTGAAGCATGGACAAATGCTAGATTACAAAGTATGCGCACAGTCAGTCAGGCACCTTTCTGTGCCCATAGTGAAACTGCATCTTCATCAAAAAATAGACACCCTGACATTGCAGTAGACGCTACAGCTTGCTACCTCTGGCACATGCCCTGATGGCACTGACTTGGCAAAGTTCAACAGACAGCAGTATGAAAGCGATTCTGGGAGATGTGTCCTGAAGGAAGTCGTAACCATCCCACTCTCACCAGACAAAACACGGGGATGTGTGTGCAAAGCCCAGTCCCTGCACTTGCTCTAATCACAGCACGTGCAGCCACTGCCCACAGAACATAGTAACGAGACAATATTCAGCCCAGGCAGCACTGGAACAGACGATTTCAGTACTTCCAACATCAGTTGACTTTACTACTACGCAACAGCTACTGCTACGAAGCATATTCTCTACACTGCTTATCTGACTGAAATATTCTTAACTAGTTCATGAAAAACAAGCAAATTTCCCAAAATATTAAGCTTTATAACATCTACTTCAAATTTCTTCAGATGCATAACTGTATAAATCAGGGGACCAAAACTGGAAGTCTAAGTTCCTTCATATAGTCAACAAAACATGTAAACTTCTTTAGTTCTGCACATATCTTAGTTCTTTAAAATGACCTAGAGTAGAAAGCGTGAACCCCTTGAGTCCAAATTACAAAATTTCTAAATGCAACAGAAGTTATAGATTTCATCTAATGCTTTTAATTTCCATAAATATTTCAATTTTTCAGTTTTGGCTGTGTTCACATTCAATGACACGTTTGTCTGCACAGTACTTCTATTTAAACTGCCGTTTACAATCATGAACCATTAGCCTTCTCAGTAAAACAGTATTTCCTGCACTGTTTGAAAAGCAGGATGCAGCACTTCATAAAGCTGTCCAGTCTGATCAAAACATCTAACAAGATGCTATTTCAGCTGGTGCTGGGGTTTTCAAAGTTTCTCACTTGAACGAACTTACATTTTAAGTGTTAAAATAGAAACAAACAATAAGGAAAAAATACTGTGGGTAAAAAGACATTCTTCAGTGCTGGAAGCTGTTACATAAATATATCTGCTCAAGTTATTTTCCTTCCTTTTTTAAAAAAGCTGATATTGTATCGTAGAAAACTCCCTAGGCAGTGGTTAGTTTTTAATTGCTGTCTCAGTATCAGGGTTCCCATTCCACAGCAAATGTACTGAAATATAGACCTAAGCTAGAATAGCAGAACACTGAATCAGAAAATTGCAGGTAAAGTTTGATTTAGCAGTTGAATAACCTTAATGTGTGAGCTTTCCATAAGCGATCTCTGTGTGCAAAAAGCGATCTTCACTTGTCTACCCTAAATTGTTTTTTTTCTGTAATTACAGAGAAACATCTCTAGTATTTCCCTTGCTTTTTCCTATTTGCAAAGGCATGTTTTGATTAAAAAAAAAAAAAAAAAGAATTGACAACTTGTGAATAGGCAAGTATCTAATAGTTACACTGCCAGGACATTTTCTTCTCAAAAAAAAAAAAAAGATTTTCCACTGTGTACTATCACCTTGGGACATACAAATCCTCCTCACTGTGCCATGCAGCAAGGTCTACCGCCTGTTAAACTTGCCAACAGCCTTTTCACATCACCTCAAATGATATCTCACCCAGTCTAAATCCCTGTTCCCGGGAGCAATTCAAAATATCTACAGGCTAAAAAGGAAAAATTAGTTTTAGTATCTCACCACTTTTCCCCCCTCTTCAGCTCCTACCATCTGCTGTATTCTATTAAATCTTCTCAGATTTCACCAACTTCAAAGATTTAATCCAGAATTTGTCAACAGCTTTACTCAATCTCCAATTATATTTTTTCTTACAGATGTATGGATATTTTGTAAATTAGTTTTATATAGGTTTTTTCTTTAAACACATTTTAAACATGTTTCTTCATCTTCTACAGACCAAAGAGGTAGTGACACTCTCAGCACACAAACTCTAAGAACAAAGTCTGCAGTATCAAAGGTCTAATTTCAAATGCAGGAATAACCATATTTTATCTCAAATATCTGCACACAATCCAGCAGGATACAGATGATGAAAAACCCAGCAACAAAACTATCCTTTGTGAAGTACTTCAACAATTAGGCTATCAAGGACAAACAAACAGGTTACATTCCAGGCCTCCTACTGAATTTAAACTGCATTTGTTGATTCATAGCAAATTGTTAATGAAATTTTAACATATATTTTTGTGGTGTAGTATATATAAATAACAATGTTAATTACTTTCAGAAACCTGGATCATTTTTAAAACTCCAAATATATTGGTTAGACATAAATTATTCATGTAATTAACTTAATGCGAACATCATTTCTTGCATGACAAGTTTCATAGAATGTAAATTGCCTAGATACTATTTTTCTCTTTGACTCAGTACTATTCTTTTGAAAAATCCAAGGTAATTTTATGCTTGATAATGTTTTTCAGAACCACCATTTTCATTAATTAAATAAATGTTTCACAAAGACAAGTCTAATGAGAGATCATATCTTGTGAGACAAGTTAAAAAAAGTAGTCCAGCCACTTCCATATTCAGGACTCTTCACTAATTAGATTTATATAGCAAATGCAGTGCTATTGTCAAACATCAAGTACTATGGAAGTAAAAGGTCCAGTCACAGGAGCAATAGAATAATTATAGTGTTTTGACTTGTGAAAAACACTGGTTCCCTCAAAAATGAAGAGGGCAGCAATACACTATTTACTGACAATTAAAAGCTTTTGTCGAGGATGTTAAAGGATAGATTCACAAGAACCTCCGCTGAGGCTTAGAATAAAACAGCTTTGTCACTTCCTAGAGATATTTGAGCTAGTCAGTGACTATCACAGCAAGCAAAGGTGAAGGTTGCTACAGACGTTTCAAGCTTAATTCAGAATATGTTTAGATAACGGTGCTGCCTGTTTCACGGGTTCCGAGTCTGAGCTGCCTGCAGGACACAGACTAACAGGATATTAGCCAACATGCTTGCCAGTATTCACAGCATTGCAGAAAACTAGCTAGTCATCTTTTAAAATATTTAGTAGTAAATTATATTTAATTATGAAGCTTTTCTAATAACTTTTGAGCCTCATAGCTGATTTCATCTGATTTATAATCAATATTTGACAGAAGTCTCAAAACCAGGAAAGAAATTGAAAAGTTAAGCAAATATTATGAACACATGAGTTTAGACAGATGAGAGGGACCCAAAAGCAGCCTGCTTGGAGAAACATCTATGTAAATAAGTACCCTGTACTCTCACGCTCGAGAAAACTTCAGAGAAATGACAGTGGGAAGAAAGGCTTCAATAGTGTTTTGCACTCATATCTTCTGATTTATATCTGAGGAAATATTTTCTAACAATCACATAACTCTCCACTTATTGAAGGCAGAGTTTGAAGAAGAAAGGGACAGGTTTGGAAATACGCTCCTAGAGACAACAGCAGCCCTACAAGAAAGCATGGGCTTGTTTGAACATGCAGGTTAGAGGCTGACATCAGGGGGCAGGATGCGTGGATTGAGCTTTTGATTCTGACTCATAGATTATGGAAAAGGTGGCTTAAAGTGAAAAGTGCTTTGAAAATAGAGAACAATAGAGACAAGCAGCTTTATTCGGTGAAAACAGGGAAGAACAGAGCAAGCTTTGGTGAAACAGGAAAGAGTAGATTAAGAGAGGCATAAGGTGATGAAAGCAACTGGCAAGGCAAATGAGTTTTTTGCAAAGGTGTTCTGGATATCAGATATACAAAACTAATTTTTTTCTGCCAAATAAAAGGCAGATTACAATAACCAGATGCCAAAGTAAGAAAACAAAGAAGAGCAAAGCTGACTGCATAGATAAAAAGTGTTGCATCTCACATATGTCTGTCCATGATAGCAATAGCATAGATATAAGGCCTAGATAAAGGTCTGAACAAAGAATATGATGGACAGGAAATAGAATTGAAAAAGTTGGAAGTTTTGGGGAATGGACAGAGAAAGGGAGAAGGCAGGTGTGTGCGTGTGCAAAGAGGAGGTGAAGTCATACATGACAATTCAAAAACGTGTCAAGCATTTATTAAGCAGGTGGAGTCATGCACGGCTGCCACACTAGCAGAGTCTGAAAAAGCTAGTGTTTGCAGATAAGAACATCTGGAAACATGTTAGGAAGCTAGAAAGATAAAATAGCAAGTCTGAGGGAATATGCACCAAAGAGACATGCTGAAGAAACAAGTGAGAAGAGGAAATAATCAAGTAAAGATTACAACAAGTGTGGTACATTTTTATTACAGCGAAATGTAGAAGAAAACAAATTCTGCTCCATCACCTTCTTATCCTTGTGGTACACTAGGATGCTTACTCATGCTGATTATATAAAAGAAGTTGCTTGCTACTAATTAGTTTCACTTTTTTCCTGCTGTTTTTAATCATCACTGAATGATGCATTTATTTCAAGCCAGATATCTAACTTGTGCCAAAGGCTTTGACTTCAAGTTCTTTAGTGAGATCAATCGATTATGCTGTTTATTAAACAACCTCAAAATTATCAGTTCCTATGCATATGTTGGCAATATCAGGGTTTATTCTTTTGTATAGATAGGTATGGGTCACTTAGAGCCATACAAGATGAGCAGCCTTGTTCATAAATGCACAGAACTATCAAGTTGATTTTTTTTCTAAAAATTTCATTAACTCTAATCATTTATAAGAAATAGCTGATTATTCTATTAAGTGTTTGTCTTAGATTAACTACAAGAGAAGGGACATCTCCCAAGGGTAGTGACTAAAACACTAAGGGCTTGCAGCAGTAGGCCAAGATCCCAGAAATATGCTCTGTGAATACCCATTTGTAGGAATTCCATATCAAGATACTCTCGTTTTGTGATTACATATTCCTGAAAACTTGCAGAACTGTCTTCTATTTGGCTTTAGCAATCTGTAGAAAGGTTTCTACAGAATTGTTTATGCTGCCCATTATGCTGACCCTTGATGAAATTTTTTGTGAGTTCAGTGGGAGACTTCAGAAGGCCTGACTACAGTGGAAAGAGATGATTAGTCAAATTAAGTGAAGACAGAAACTCACAAAACTCAGTTTTTCAATTTGAACATCTAATCCCTTGAAAACTATTTTAACATCCTCAGAGTTCTTTTCTGTTTTAAGAAATACACCCATAAATACAATTGCCAGGTGAAGTTAAAATAAAAAAGAAACCAGTAACAGTCCAAAAAAAGTTTGTGAAACAATTCAATCTCATTAAAGCAAGAAACTTGAGGTGACTTAGGTATGACTATCTAAAGCAAGATACTTGAAATCTTTCAGCCCTGTTTACTATAATCTTAGAGCCTGCTATTTGAATTTGATATCAAAGCACTGAACTCATTCTTGAAAATGAATTTATGCTTCCTGAGACATTGAGATGTTTTGGAAAAAAAAAAAAAAAAAAACACACTTAACTCTTCTAGATCAGGGTAAATTCTCTGACTATGGATAAGAGTTCTGCATTTTCCTTGGTCTCTCTGTGACCCTGGCAGAAACATGCAGGGGTTTAGGAAAGCATAGTTCCGTGATTGTTCCATGATATACAGTCTACCTTACATATTCACTAGCGTTACTACATCATGACAGAAATCTCCTTACAGAAAAGGAAAAAACAAGTACTATAGAGTCCAGTAACGACTGCATGCATTTAGAGAGGAAAGTACAGCTTTAGCAAACCACTGAGAGCAAGTAATCAAAAAGTAAAACAGATACATAGACGCTCTGAAGGCAAATATGATTAAAGCATATGAGGGCCCCAAGCCTTAAACACATATTGTTTTCCAAGTCCACATATAACATCACCTACGAACTTCAGAAAAAGATTGTCATTCAGAGGTAAATTTTCTGCATTATCTTTTCTGAGAATCTCTTCAAGAAGATGATTAATCAGTGCTATACAGCAAATTATTCCTCACATTCTAAACTATTAAAGTTATGATAGAAAAAATATTATGTATTTTTAAGAAGTTATGTAAAGCTAGAAGTTTGAATCTAAATAACTATTAGAAATAAGCCACTTAAATTATGTGAATGCATAAAAAGACCTAATGCTTAATCAAAAATTCCTTGAACTGTTTGTAATTGGAATACTTTTGTTCCAATCCTTTCCAAATGTCATTCCAATAGATGCAGTAATTAAAGAAATCTCTTCCTTCAAATCTGTGTTGCAAAGAGCACTTGGCAAGCCATTTGGATACAGATTTTTCTTCACATTGAACCTGCTTAATACTGTGATGTTGCTGGGTCATGCTGTTGTTGTACACCGTTACCACACTGATCTTAAGCATTTCTTCTCTTTAATGTAGCCTCAGAAAACTTAGGTAAGGTAGATATTATGTTCACTTCACAGATGATGAAACTAAAGCACAAATAGTTCATTGGTTTAGTAACATTAATCAAAGAAGTAAAATTGAACTCAGAAATGCTAATCCCACACCTTGACTGCCAATCGCTCTTCCAGAAAACAAATTAGTAATATAGCTCAACATTTATTGTAGAGTTGTTTCAAACATTTAAATAGTCATACACATTTCCTTCGGCATACTAAAGAGCTTGCTGCTACAGAAAGTTTAGGCAATTTGACATATTTTTGGGAGATATCTACTCTTAATGCAGTTACACTTGGAAGTGAGTGCAAAAGTGGGAAAGGGAGCAGAAAGGGTGTTGTTTTAAAAGGAAGTTTTATCTATGGTGACATCTAGAGTGACAGCAAAACTACTGGATAACTTCAATGTTCATACATTTAGATAGCTTCAGGATAATCAGCATAACAGTAACAGCACTTGTGCTAGACAGTTTGTATAAACACAGCACAAACAGTTCCTAAATAAACACCAGACATTTTATATTATGATTTTTTTTCAAAGCAGCATTAAATAGAATTATGATATACCACATATCATAATCATTTTTTCCAGACCTTTCTTGTAATGATACTTAGGGTAAGGTCATAACATTTCAAAAGAATGATGGAAATCAATATCACCTATGAAATAAGAAGGAAAATTTCCCCTAATTTTTGTTAAATGGTGCTACTAAATTCTTCAAGTAATAATATAAGTCTAACTTGCATTGGTTTTTATGCTATTTTTCCATTCCAGTTTTCTTTTTAGGAAATACTTTTGACCATTCTATTTCCAAACCACCAGTTTTAGAACTCAAGATTATTTAAGTGCCCTTTGATTTACCACTTTAATGCTAATATTTGGCTATTTTACCTTTGAGACTTATAATCGTAAGGTTATAGAGAAAATTATATAAAGAGAATTTTAGTGGCCGCTGTAACCCAATTAAACATTCTTTATGAAGTATGGACTTAGCATAAAAAAAATTGACATCTAAAGTATTGAGAATTATCTCCAGTGTTCCACGATCTAAACAAGTCTGTCTTATCTTCTTGTTTTAAACTTATCTGCATTATTTTAAAACTTTCATTGACTGTCATTTTGCATATTTTGCAATCTTTCCACTGCTTGTTTACACGAAAGGACTGCAGCTAGATACTCTAGCAGAAGCAGGCTAAACAATGCGTTATTTAGGCATTGCATCATTTTTATTTGGTCTTATTTAATTCTGTGATGGACTGTAAACTACCGGTCACAGTGAGATAACAGCAATAAAGTTTAAGACTTTCTAGGAGGAATAGAAAATGCTCTTTACTTACCTTAGACCACAGAAGTAGCCTTCATTTCACAGGAGCAAAAAACCACTAAGCAATCAGATTTATTCTGATTGCCCTCAGATGAGAAATGAGGAGTGTGAGAAGTCATGGTACATTGGAGACACTAAAGAAATCAGAGGTAGATTAGAGACACTTGGAAGAAAGACTGTCTGGGGGTATCTCTTTGTAGATCTTTAGTAGAGAAAACAAAACTGTTTTAGCTTTTATACTTGGTTAGACATCACCATACAAATACACAGGGGGCCCCCAAACAAGGTAACAAATCTAAGCATCAGCATGGAATTACCTCTAAAAAGAGGCAAACAAATTATTTAATTTTTTAATATGAGAATGCACTTGTGACTCCTATGAATTTAATCAGTTTTTTTCCTCTCACAGGTGCTCCAAGGAACAAGATTTGTCATAACTTCATATTGATCCCGCAACTTTACTTTTCAAAATGGCAGGTATTAACTACTTTCTGTATACTAAAAAACCTGCCCCCCTCCCACCCCACCCCCCCAAAAAAAAAAAAAAAAAAAATTTGCTAGTAAGGATAAAAAAGAGAAAGTAGTTATAAGAGCTGTTTTGAAGAGTTATAGTCACTTCTCATATAATACAAAACAGACTGCTTTCAATGGTTGCTATAAATTTTTCAGCTAACACCTGGCAATATATGTTCCCTGAATGTATATTCTATCATCCTTTTTAACATTCCAATCTATTAATACAATACAACCTCTTCTTCCACTTAGCACGTTTGCTGCTGCTGCTTGAGTAAATAAACCAGGGGAACTGGAGTTTCATAGAAAATTCTTACTTGCTTACACTGTGTTAGTTTCTGAAAGTAACAGTTTAAAAGCTACCGATACCATACTTTATGGCAAAGAAACAGTGGTCTTGCTATCAGTTTTCAGATGTAAGCTATTAGTGAACCTTCTTTCATTAAGAAGCCAGTGAACAAGGCTATTGCCTTTGAAAGCAAAATTAAAGAGAGAGGTTTTTCAGAAACTAGTGATGATTAGTATACCAGTTTTCAAAGAAGCTAGTCCAGACCAGCAGAATTATTAGCTGCACTACACTCCAGTTCTATGCTACTGGAAGAATAATAAAATAAGAGTAAAAATGATCAATAAAAAGCTTTTTATCTATCCTAACTCCAAAAACAGCCCTACATACCATTCACAGCACTTTCCTCTCTCTCTCTTCTCAGCAACTAAAACTGAGTATCCACTAACTAACCAGCCTGTTCTGCTGCCAAACTTAAAATAGCCTCTGAAGATTTACCAAAGTGCCTACACCTGAACATCCTCCCGCTCTCTCAATTCAATCAACCTGCTGCAGACATGACCTCCTGGTAAGAGACTACTGCTTAGAAGACACAAATATTTCTATAAAACAAAACTCTTCAAAAATTAGTTTCTTTGCAAAGGACCAGAGGCTGGGTTTCAGAGTTTATTCAGGAGTGTGAACATAGACATATAGCTAGAGGAATTTCCAAAGCACTTTTCCCCACCTCATGCATCGTCAATTAAGTTATCAGCAAAAATCAGTGACTCATAGGCAGCCAGCTGCACATCCACTTCTTTCCAAGACTGAAGAAGCAAAAAGAGTTCATCTTTATGTTATAGTGACCGTAAATCCAACAAGAAGGAAGAAATGCTCCATGAGCTTAGCAAATTCAATATATGAGATGGTGATAGGAAAGCAGTAGTTGAAGAATAAGCAAAGACAAGCTATTTTCTCTTCTCTTCCTTTTTGTGAAATTTTTTCTCCCTTCCTTGTGTCTTGAATACAAATATCCCTGCCCCTTATAATGACAGTTTGTCTAATGAACTTTCTTAATTTTTCTTTCTAAGCAATTCTATTTATTTGCTAAAGAGTAGAAAAAATGTCACTAGGTCAACTCCAAGATAGTGTTAAGTATTGAAAAATGCTTCAGCATTTAGCTCACAATAAATTTTCAGGGTAAAACAGACATGGAGAAACACCGTATTATCTAGTACCGAAATGAAAAGAAACTTAAGGGATGACACCTATTTCTTGAGAGCAAGTAAGATGAGAGAGTTGCTATTAGCTTTGTCAGTGTCAGCAGCCTCGTGACCAATGGCTGGAAACTTCCAGAGCTAATCTAAGATGAAGTTAGACTTTTTCCAGTCGTGAGAGAACAGCAGATCAACCTGCTGATGGAGCTCATTCTCATATTAAGCAAGTATTACCACTGATGCTTCTTTATTATTTCACACTAGCACTAAATAGAGATGGAATAATTGTAAACAGAAAAAAGCCTAGATACTTCTGAAATGAATAAAGAAATGGCTTCCTGGGAAATGAGACCAATCCTGATATGACTAAGAGCAAGTATGCAAACTTTCCTTTTTGGGTACAGGATCTTTAATAAACTTTCCAGCAGCAGTTGATGGGCAAATTGAGAGTAGAAGGCTTGGAAACGTATTTTGAGCACAGAGGAGGCAGCGCCATGTCTCCTTGGTACTCTCACAGCAAACCTTTCAATGGACACAGATCCAGAAGAGTCCACTCTAAGAAGGAAATCACCTCTAACATATTTGTGTCCACAATAAAGTTTCTCTGTTCTGTGTGACTAGCACAGAGATAATAACTACTCGAGGAATTCATCCCATGCTTTTCACGACTGGAACTGATCATGGACTGCAACTGTAGATTTTAAGGAATAAATCTTTAAGGCAAAACATTCTCCTTCTGTGATAAATACTAAATCGTTTATTTTTCCTTGAAGTTCTGTATTATTAAATGTTATTTGTTAAATTAAACCCCTAACCATAAAAATACATTTCTTGAAGGTTTCTAAGCCCTATTGAGCTTTTTTTTAACCTTTAGATGATTTCCTTGTTAAATGGCAGTCTAAAGTATTTTGTTTTCCCTGCTCTTCTGATTAAGTTTAGTGAATAATTTCCTCTAAAATAGCCTAAAGGATACTTATCCAACTTATGCAGAATCATAGAATGGCAAGGTTGGAAGGGACCTCTGGAGATCAACCCCCCCCCCCACCCCAAGCAAGCTAAACCTGAATTTCAAAGTTAAAGCAAAATGAAATAAAATGCAAAGAATTGTCTCATTGCATGCATGCCTGCTTTATTCTACCAAGAACAAGTTTTGCCAAAGGAATGAATGAATCAGGCAGAGGCAGAAATCAAAATAATCTTTTCGATGTCTATTGTTTAATAGTGTGGAATGTTCTCTTGTCAAGGTCACCTAAGTGTTGTATATCACTGCTGAAGGGGAACATTAATTAAAACCACTGATGATGAATACTGCATCTTTAGATGTTAATAAATGAATCTAAATGCTTGTTAGATTTTCCAGAAGTCAATCACAGCTTTAAATTAAATAACACACTAAATACCCCAAACTGGCACACAGTGCTTTAGCGATATGACTACCAGAATACAAATTCAACCAAATGGCAAATTAATACATCATTGTGAGCAGAAACTTTTATAGCTATTTTTCTCTTATCCTTTTTAGGTTTTGAAATTATTTAATTTTTTTTCCTTTTATATAATAGATCCATCAGCATTATCAATGTTCCCATTAATCATGTATCTAATAAATGTTACCTCTCTGTTATCCTTGCACACAGTGCTGTCATGTAGGTTACGATATTGCTATGGAGGATCATATAGTTTCCATTTATTCCTCCTGCCCTCAGAGTAATTAATTTTAGATTCAGCACATTTTTTCCTCTCCTCTCTTTTTATTTGAGCCAAGATTGTGTGTCTTGTTTTTTACGATACTTGTATCTTTTTGCTAAGCTAGGAGGTACATATTCAACTGACTTCATCCAATTCAACTACTTCACTTCTCATTCTGTATTCTACTGTGATAAGTGCAGGATTTAATTTTTTAGAGTACAAAGAGGTTTCCTGCACTTCCTGCCATGTATGCAAACCCAACGACAGCACCAGAAGGAACCACAATGTGCTCTAACATCAATAAAACTAGAAGGCCTGAACACCACAAGTATTTGAAGGTTGCACCTGTCCCCACGAACAGCCCGGAGCCTCCTTTCACACTAAGCCTGTTTCCCTCAAGGTTTTCCGCGTCAACCTCAGAGCGAAAGGCCAGCCGTGAGGTCGCTAGTTCAGGCCTTTCGGAGCCTGATTTCAATCACATTCTTTGCTGACTTTGTGGGCAAGGCACTTGGCCCAAATATCTAATATTATTCTGTTGTCTAGCTCCTACTGCTTTCAACAGACCAATAAAGCATTAAATGATCGTATCTTTGTGAGCGTGGAGCTGAGCGTCAGAGGGTCTTAGTCTTCCTGGGACAGAGAGTACGTCCCATCCACGCACACGGTTTACTGCAATACTGGAGCAGCAGTGGATGCCACAGATAGTTACTCTTTCAATTCCCACAGTGCTCTTTATAACATTATTCACTCTATGTTATCATAGCACTTGGGAACTAAAGTGAAATCTAAATCTCAAATCCAAATCACTGAAGAAATATAAAAACAGATAGATCCTGCCCTAACAGGGAGATACCCTGCCTGAGATGCTTTTATTAAGCATTAAGATAGCTTTAAGTATGCCAGATTCTTAAATATTCTAAGTAACTTCAAATATATTGCTTTGTTGGATGAGATTATTGCACTATGAAATAAAAAGAGGGTCTGTTTATAATCTCCCTTTCTCCCAAACCCTAAATACTGTCTCTAAATGCACACATTAGGCTCACCTCTTTCATTAACATGCTTTATCTCTTGGCAATTCAACCTCCCTTCTTATTTTGTCAGTTATTGGTTTAGTTTGTTTTTTCCTGACTGTACTCATTTCTCTCTGCTACTTTTTCTCGTCTTCCTTTTAATGAGAGGTGTTATTTACATAGTTATATGAAAGAACAAATAATTAAGAGAAATTACCTGTAGTTTAAAGAGCAGAAAAATTAATTATGTTTCTCTGTATTTGCCTTCCTTGTACATCACCTCCAAGGTTCCTAATCTGATCTTTTATCAAGATTGAAGACGATCTGAGTTCACCACAGCTGGACAAGCACCCAGGCAAGGAGGGCATTGCTGAGAGAAAGAAAAGCTATAAAGGATATGATGAAACTACACTTTCTAGGGACTGGAGTTGTTTCAAAGCATAGAGAAGATCACTTCCATCTCTGTTTCAAATCCCTTAGCTAAAGAAAATCTCAGCTAGAAAGATTCACTAATATGCATTAGTTTACAGTGGGATTTTTAAGAAAGTACTTAGGAGAGAATATTGAAGTAATGTAATTTTGCCAATTACTTCCATGGCTGTGCTTAATTCTTAAAAGCTCATCCCTAGTCCAGGACTTTAATTTCCAGATACTTAAACTTTCTGAACTGCCACCTTTTACTACACTGTTGTATCAGGTCTGTTGCATCTGTGACAATTAATAGTGCCAGTCTCAAACTTCTTAGAAATCAAAAAAAAAAAAACTTTCTATAACAGCAAAAGCTGAAAGACAGGAACCAAAAAAGGGGGAAGCTGGAGGGGAATGAAAAGAAAGGTCAACTGCCAGCCTCTTTACCCTCTCTATCCTTCACATATTTATCTGGACACCTCTTTGGTGTACTATAATGTCCTTGCACATAAACATGTTTTCTTTTTTGAACTGAGAACGTCTTTTGCTCCTGCACTGAATGATATGCTATTGAATTTCATACCTGTCAGGCCTGGCTCAACTCTTATCCCTACTCTCAGCTAGAGCTCTCCCAGTGACTCAGAACTGAGAAGCTGTGCATCCGGCATGTGCCGTCTCACCGTCAACCAGCAGAACCACCCCAACGAATCCCTGCCCAACGCCATGACAAAACAACGAGGACCTGGCAAAATCTCTCCATTTACTCACTTAGTGCACAGGAAAAATGACAGAAAGAAAGAAAACCTCAAATTGTTCTTAAATAGGAATTTGACAGAAACAACTGAACATGATTTTTCACTAAATTGTCTAAGCCCTTGGATAAGTCACTGACCATCTGGTACTTAGCAAAATAATAACTCACAAAAATACTTTGGAGAAGCTGTGGATTGAAAAATTACATTCTTTCTCTTTTTTGCTTTTAACTGACTCATAAAGCTGAATAGCTTATACATTCCGTCACAACAAATGTAATGATGACTCCTATCCTCTTCACCTTCTTGAATTCGTTTTTTAATAGCAATCCACAGTGACACATTGTAGGTGGGCTAGTAGCTTAGAATATCTTCTAAACACCTTCTGATTTCATGAAACATTTGAAATAGAAGCCTGTAGGAGGGAAAACCCTTCGCAGATACATTATTTGCAGGTCATGCTGTATATGCCCCTGTATAATTGAAAGATGACAATGATACCAGTGCTAAAAATAGGGATAACATTTGGACAAAAAATCTGCATAAGAGGTTTAGCAGCTTCAGCTTTTCAGAATGTCATGTGCTTTGCAGTTGGTACAAGAATATAGCAGACAATTTTAAACATAATCTAAAATTGAATTTGAGCTACAAAAAGAACAATCAAATAAAATACTGCTGTAGACATCTGAACAATAATACTATGTTCTCAGCCAACAGAAGAGAATATTTTAAAATATATATATATATTTGTATTATTTTAAAGAACTTGTGAAGTTAGATACTGAATAGTCAGTTCTGAAGGCACAGACTTAATAAGGCATTTACAGTCAGTGGAAGTTTTCTTTGGTGAGTGTGACAGCATTCATCACTTTTGAAATCCTGTCTATCATTTGAGTTTTTTAAAAGCTTGTCTTGAATATTTACTGAATGTGTTAATACAGTATGAAAAAAACATAGTGTCTAAAGAAAAAAGTAATAAAGGATGAATAAGTAACTGGAAAATAAACATATTGTAATGGAACTACCTAAGCAAGAGTAAAGAGGTGTAGGCTAATAGATAATTTAGGATTATGTGATGTAAAAGACAAATCTCACTGATAAGTAAAATGCATTATTTTTTTCTTAAATTCAGCAAATTTTATATATTTATAGTATCATATGAACAACGCTTTTCTGTCAGTTGTTAATCAAGCTGGTTGGCTTGCTCGCTTGGGTGCAAGCCTTAGAGCTTGTAAGGCTGGAACTCCCTGCTAGCGTACGGAGCTCCTGTCCTAGACCGCTTGGCCACTGCTTGACTACTTGACACTTTGGTTACTGCTCCCTGAATACTGAAGCATCTTACTCATCTTCTATAAAGGGTGCACAGTCTGATATGCTGACTCTGCGGCCGCCACCTGCAGACACTGGAAGTTGTTATGGTCAGAATCACAATTACCTTTATGGATGTTCTTGGAATATGCAACTGCTGTGTAAGATCTCTGGAAAAGAGACGATGAACAAAATCAAAGTCCAACTGCTTTTAATGCAAACAGGGGCAGAATGATACTCCAAATGTTCCACTATGTTTTTCAGTAGAAAGTACTTCAAGTTAGCCTGAAAATATTATTTTTATATAAATACTGAATGTCAGAAATAAATCTGAATTTATGAAGTTTTCAAATGTTATTGCTATGGGTATAAACATTTTAGAATTTAGAGTTCTGAAAATCTATTATAATCAGCTACCTAAGATTTTTGTAGATGGGTTACCCTCATATGATAGCAATCAGTTCTCAAATCAACTTGAGAATTTGAAATAAGCTCCTTGTTCAAAAATAGAAATTCTAGCCTTTCAAACAGAGAACAAAATAAACATCTATAAAACAGAAGTACAGCACTCAAAAATCATAAAATACATATAGATGAATATGTGAATGCATTTCCCTGCTCAGGAAATATGTCTCTGGTTTCTTTCCTCTGTGATTAAGTCTTACCTGTCAAGCTAATAAATGGACTCTATCACAGTAGCTGCTAAAGACTTTCATTTTCAGAAAGTAAAATTCAATATAATACTGATGCATCAGAGGAAAACAAACTAGATTTGTACTTGAAAAATCCTTTATCCAGTGAGTTGCTCCCATTTCATCCATATACCTATAACTGAGAGGGTTAAGAGGCCATGTATTCAGTGTTTGGTGAAAATGAGCTGTATCACGGTATATTAAAGAGGTTGAAAGGTCAAATACTTTTCATGTTTTCTTAATATCTTCCATCACATATTGAACAAGAAGGGTAACATGATAGACTTTCCTTACAGTGAAGGGCATTTTAGATATAGTGAAAGAAGAAAAAAAAATTAAGAATGAGATACCATCTAGTATCACAACGACGGCTGACAGCTCCAATAGATGCCAATAGGATTAACTAAATCAGCATATTCTCCTTTGCTGTTTCCTATTTTACTAGTAAAAATAACTATTCATAATTATTGTCAGAACTGTCTCCATTTGACAGCATGTTAATCTCGGAGCAAAATAATTCCTCAGAATCAAATAAACAGGCAAAGAAATGTGCACTACAAATGATCAAAACATTTAAGAAGTGGGTAAAGAAGGAAGTAAAACTTTGAACTAGACCAGTTTTCTTACACCTGGCACAGACAGGCCAAGTACAAAACTTCTACATATCTTGATTTGTATTCTTCATAGAAAACAGAAAATAAGGCACTTGCGAAGAACAGCTCATTTAATCATCAAAATTACTTGTAAGTGTCACTTAATAATGCTAGCAAACTGATATAGGAAATGAGGATCTGATTAGAAGTGCCAGATCCGCATGCAGAAACTCCTGTCATGATGTCATAAGTTTATTAAGGAGATTCAGCTTGATTTTGAGCTAAAGAGAGAGGCACTGTGAGCCTATTCACAAGAGGAAAAGATAAATGGTAGGCTAAGATTTCTCTAGCACTTAGATCCATAATCTGATTTTAACTCTTGCTAGTTAATTTATCTGTGTTATAATAGTGCACACAGCTCAGACCTGAACTGCCATATAGTACTTCTTGCATGCATTAATGACCAGTTATAACCTCTCAGATTTTATGAAAATTAGTTCAGTTCTGCTAGGCTCCTCTTTTTTTGAGAATGAGCAAAGCGTGTTATAAGTCCTTTGTCCATCTGACCTCAAATCTGAACATAAAATAGCACATCAGTCACAAATTATCACATTTTGCCAGTTTGAGATATTACACAAATGGAGACTATAGACCTGAACAGTAGACAGAAGACTTCTTCTGCAAAACAGAGCATAAACTGGTAGGTGGAAGCCATAGAAAAAAGGAAGATATAAGTAAATGAAATAATGCCTGAAAGAATACCCTTTTAACAACTAGATACAATTTTTAAGTTTTAGTTTCATATTTAAATTTGCTCATAAAGAAATAGGCTATGAATATTAATAAGGAATTCCCTCTCTCTGAATGCTAAAAATATACAAGAAAGTTTCCTAGAAATGTCACTACTCTTCCATTTCTTTTCTATTGAAAAAATATGGCTTTTAACAGTTTATATATATCTTGAAATAAAATGTAGGATCAGTACAGTTTCTGATTACAACCAAACTAAGCATACATGCTTGCTCTAATAAACTAATTTCCAAGTTTATTTATAATACTAGCATTTTTTCACTGTGATTTGCCTAGAGTACTCTGAAACATTTTTAAAGTTCCTATTCTTTCTTCCCTGCATAAAACCAGTCATTTGTATCATGATTTTGAACAAGGCTCCTGTGTGTGAGTGATCACAAAAGAAACCCTGCACCTTATTGCTAAGCTTCATTATACTAACCCAAAGTGAAACATTCCTGCATTTAATCCATATCTCCCTTGTTCCTTTTATTAAAACCTATTTTCAGAATAGTAGGAAAGAATCTACTTGTAATGAATCTGAATTAATATTAAGCATAAAAGCATAAAAATATGAGAGTAAAAATAAAGCTAAAAGTCATGTAGGAAACCAAAAGGCAGCTAGGGGAAGTAAAATGTTACCAGTGTTATGCTACCAATATCCAAGAATTTGCAAGGACTCTGTACATTACCATCATTTTTCTTGCCCACAGTAGACAGCCTAATGGTCAAATAATAAATATAGAGGCATGCATATTTACTGTCATCATGTTTACAAACCTGTAAACCTATTAAAAATAAATTTCCAGCCAAAAGCCAAGAGAAAAGAAAAAGCTAATTGATTTGGCACCACAGAGATTCATGATTGTAGCAGCTACTTGATGTAAAATCACAGAGCAAAAGGTTTGAAAAATTTCCAGAAACATAGGTACAGAAAATATTCTGTGCAGAAAACCTTCATGGCATGCTTTTTATCTGGGTTTATTTCACCACTTTTCTTGTAAAGTCTGTTTACTCTTTCCTTCAGTTTTGTCCTTTCCAAATTGTTTTGCAGCAAGATAAAATCTTCCTCCCGGAAATGTGCCATTTATGTTACTGTAGCCTTCTAAGGGGCTGAGCATCTGTACATAAAATAATAGCTGAATACATTTTTTGTATTAATTATGATATATTTCTTCTTGTAGCATTATAAAGCTGTATCACGAATAAAATAAACCTAGTATAAGAAATAATAAACCAGGTCAGATATTATGAAAACACATTTAAGCTCTATACTAAATCATTATAGACAAATTCATAGATTAATATGGAATTTGAAGAAATTTGATAACTTGCTTGGGGAATATTTCTGGAATTGATACAGGCATTTTTCAGCTAAGCAAATAATGATTTCATGGAAAAACACCACCACTTCCATTAATTTACTCTGGGACATCACTGATGAAAGAGAGAAATATCAATACTAAAGTGTATGGTATTGTCCAAGAAAATGAGGGTTAGTGTAAATACTTCACAAAAAACCCCTCACAAAAGGCTGGAGAGAAGGAAAAAAGTCCCTTTGGTTGAGTCTAGTCAGTGAGTTTTGTACTTTTATGGGTTCATTTCCTGAGGTCTTTCTTCCTCTTAGGCTTTTGATGCAGCATAAATCCTCCCCAAATGAATAATGTACTTAACTTTATCAAGGCAGCTATTTTTTACAGATTCTTGCCCGGTTTCTAAACAACAAAATATTCATGGCAAGATTTAGGAAGAATCTTAGAATTTATTGCAGGAATATAATCTGGTAAGGCTAGAAAAGCCTTTGAATGCATGTGAAAGTATAGGTCTTAAATTGAATGTGCCAGCAATACTCTGCCAGTAAGAAGCCAGCTAGGGCAGTGAAATGTTTGAAAGAAAGGCTACGGAGACTGTGAAAGGTGTCTGAAAACTGCTTTAAAATCTGAAAAATCCTAATGTTACACTGTTAAAGCTTATAAACACTACAGGTTCAAGTGAAATGAGGATCTGACTACAATCTGGTCTTCTGATCCGAGTATAGCACAGCTCTATTTTATAATGTACTCTAAAACAGTCCCTAATGTATCTATTCAATGAACCAAAGTACATACTTTATCTGGATAAACCTCTTTGTCTATGTTTTCTATGAATCCTGCTTTTATCAATGTTTGTCTGTGCTTTTACACAAATATTGCTAGCATAAATGGAAGCAAACCCACAGGAAATATATTTTTGAAAAATATTCCTGATATAAAAAAAAATTCTAATAGTAATGACAGTTTCTTCAGATAGCCAAATCCATTACTGAAAACCCTCATTCACAGCACTGTTTAAAATAACATCTTAAGAAATTTCATAATTTAATTATCCAACACCTATTAAAAAACTCCTTTGAAGATACAAAATAAGAATATGATATGAAATACAATATTAAAAACAAAACATAAAATGACATAAATGAAACATTTATAGATTCATTCCAATCGCGCTGATGAACCTGACCCATGACAGTTGCTCATGGAAGAATTTTGATTTCTATAACATTTTAATTAAAATATTGTAAATGACATATTCTTTGAATGGCAAAGATATCAAAAGGTAAAGGAAAATGACTATTTATAATGTAATGGAGTATTAATTTGGTCAAAGCAGTGAAGAAAATTAAACTGTCTGATTGTCTGTAGGAGATAGGCACAGGCATAAAGAGCTTTATGGCTATATTCTGAGCAGCTGCTCAGGTCTTATCTAATTAGAAAGATGCATTATAGCCAAATTAAATGGCTTAGTGAAATATATTTAATATTTTAGACAGGAATGGAGCAATGACTAAATAAGTAAAGTTTCTTAGCTAATAAATTACTGAAGATTATCTAACATCAATACTAAATTTTACCATCTGAAGATGTAACTCAAACGATGTTTTGCGGGTTAGTAGATTCACCATAGTCCTTGATATTTTAGTAGGTAAAAGTATATTTTAGAATTCTGGTGGCCGAGGTCAGGCCCACGGTGGGGCTGGAGCCAGCCCCACTGCGATGTCATGGGGCAGGGACCGACAGCCCGGGTTGGGCTGAGGTGGGACCTGGCCTGGGCCAAGGGGAGTCAGAAACAATCCAAAACACCAGAGCACATGTGTTTTATGCTTATCAGGTAAGTTCATCCCAATTTAAGAAAATTAAAATAGGTACACACTGGGTCAGCAGCTCCTATATAGGAGATAGCACAGCTGACCTTTTCCACCTACCTTTGAGCCAAGCATTCCAAACCGAATAGGATTCAGATCTACAAGCAGGATTCAAAAGCAGTTTAGATAGGTATGTAAATAGTATGATGATCAAATATTCTCTCTTCTACATTCTTGGATAAGAGTATGAACACTTCTGGACTTAATGATTTACTTTTAAGGGATTTAGGAATAAACTCTCCTATTATCATATTATTAATTCATAAAATTTGTTCCACTTTCTTTTGAAGCACCTGCTACTAGCTAGGAAGTAAATCCAAATCCTGGATTAAGTGAATACTTCTTTGATAAAGGATTGTAGGCAATTTTGTACTTTTTTTGTAATTTAGTAAAATAAAAAGCAGGAGATGAGATTGCCCCCTTTTTACTGTAATGTTTTTACTTCAAAGATACTGCATTGAGGAAGGACCACTGATGCCATCTAGTCTGGCCTGCTGCACTGATCACACAGAATACACTAGCTGGTATTTTTTGTAACAATCTCTACATCTCAAACTATAACTCATCAGTAAGAAAGACCTTCAGTCCTGTTTCAGTATTGTAGTGATAAAGAGTCGTTCGCATCCATAAGGTAAGTAGTTTTCATAGTTAATTATCCACACCAGTGTGTTATGCTTTACTTCCAGTAAGAATGTACATCTGACTTAAGCTTCCTATCACTGGATTTTATGTATCCTCTCTGCTCAATTTTAGAGCTATCTACTGTCAGAAATTTCCTCTTCTTCTGCCAAATATTTCTGGATTCTCATGCAGTCTCCCTTTTTAATCCTCTTTTGGATAAATGAAATAGATGGAACTAAGTAAGCCTCACTCGAGGATACGTCACCTTGTTTTCAGATCATTCCCACGACCTTCGTTACAAACCTTTTCTAGTGACTCCGTATCTTGTGTTGTATTAGTGACCCTGCTTATACACACAAGGATCTCATTCTTAATGCCAACCAAAAAAACTCCCTAGAAATTAGTGTCCAGTTGATTCTTAACCATCACTCTAGACCATTTTCACAATTACTGCATCTACTGTACTGCCCTTCACATTTTGCGCATGGCCTACATTCTTTAATCTTGGATGTATAACTTTGTGCAATGAAAATTTAACAATTATCTGAGGATCTGTCCATTTTCCATTTTACATAATTAAAAAAGAGAATGGGTTTGTCTAGTCACAACCATTACGTTGTATAATATTTCACAGTGCAGAATATGTATGTGAGTCTACTCTGTTTTTCTTTTAACACAATAAGGAAGAAGTGCAGCCTGCATTCAACTGGAAGCTCCCTGGCAATGTTACAAAATTCTGAGTAGTAAAAGTACTCCTAAATAAAGAGTTAGATATTGGAGAAATCAAGCATGAAGTGTGGTAGACAGCTTCAAGCCAGAAACTAGAGATACTTCTATTTTGTTTGGAGACACACCGCAACAAGGATGGATATTGCTGTGATTTTAATTTTTGAATGAATACTGCAGATCTGATTATGTGAAATAACTGAATAATCATTTTATTTTCTTTCAAATAAATGCAAAACAGTCTTAAGCTGCAAAGAGCACATAGTCATAATTATTGTAGGCATTCTTGCAATTCTTATTTAACTAGTTTCATATTGAAATTTATATTTAGTAATGAGATTTTCACTTTTCATATCCACATAAGGCAGAGAGAATAGCTACTATATATTAAGGCTATTTGCTTCATTCTGTAGATGAGTCTGGATAAAATAGTATCAACAGAACATTTCTATTACTAAATAGGTTGCTATTTACCTTTTTAGTTTCCCTCCTACCACTTTATGTAATACAATATCTAAAAATGCTAACTTAGGCCATCTGTTCTTATTGCTATTTCCAACATATATATTTTTTTTGTTGTTGTTGCTGCATTGCCTTAGTTTAACTCATTTCAGCAGTATTGAAGCTCATTCTGTGACATTTTGCTACAGGGAAATTCCGTGTTTATTTCCACACAATTTAATAGACCCAATCAAAGAATGAATATTCAATGTCTGAAAATAGGAAGATTTTAAAAAAGAGAGTGGGGGGAGGAATGAAATAGTCTACTTACAAAAACAGAACTGAAATATTAGAGAGTATAATGAATGTTACGACGCAGAAAGAGTATTATAATTAGCTTCCAGACACTACAAAGGCACTGCCCAGATCAACAAACAGAATAAAGAAATAATGACTCAATTACCCTAAAAAAAGAATGGGGGCAGAACTAGAACTCTGTGAATTTTTACAGATTAATAGTTTAGTCACTGCCAAAAGGAGAACAGAAATGACTGGAAATATTTGGATGGCCTTTCAACCAAAAAAGAAAGGAAAAAAAAAAAAAAATAAAGCCATCTTCCCATTTCAACATTCTGCTTTCTATGCTGGGCACGGACAAGAATGAGTGGCATAAAGTTGGCTAAGTCGTTGGCATTACCTTTGGGATCCTGATGCCAGGAAGAAATCCCTATAGCAAATTTTCTGTCCCTTCTTTGGAACAATGTAAAAGAATCAGGGTTGCAAATGTGATCTGACAGAACACATCTGAAAATTCAGTTAAACGATCCATGAACAACACAAAAGGACGTAAATAGGGAAATGTGTAGAAGGAATTCTGGGTCCTCTGTTTAAAACAGCCTAATTTATTTGTTTTCCAGAACTTCCTTTCACAGCTGCTGTGAAGAGATTTTTTTCCCCCTCTGTCTTTCTGCAGGACTGTGACTGTAATGTCCATTAGGGAGGATTATTTTGAAAAACAGTCTCCCCATCTGCCGTCTCTTTCAAACAGTGTTAAGTAATATTTTTCCTCCCCGTCCACATATTCCATTTGCACCGTGCAGCAGCACCATGGAGTGAGCACCTACGAAACCTAACCGAGAGGAGCAGGCTCAAATACCAACGTTCGCTTAAATGAACGTAAGAAAGAGCGGTCTTGCCCTCAAATGGAAATTTATACTGGTACACGGAAAGAGGGCAAAGAAAGACGCACGCTGGCCTGCGAGCTTTACGCAAATCCCTTCGTATCTCCGCAGCGCTGTCTGCCCGCGGGCGATGCCGTCTGCTTGCTCGGCTGCCTGCGCTCCCCGCCCCAGCGGTGGGGCCTCCGGGAGGGGAGCGGGGGCCGGCGCGGCGCCGCCCGCTCCCGGGCGGCCGGGAGCGGGTGAGGTGCCGGGGCACCGCCCGCCTCCCGGCTCGGAGGGCACCCCAGAGCCACGCTCCGCGGAGCAGGGCGAGCGGAAGGAGAGAAATTCCACGTGTGAAAAAAAACCAACAATTTCAAGGCCGGCAAGTTAATCAGCTTTATAAGAAAACAAAAGCTGCGGATTTTTGATTTTCTAGATCTCCACAGAGTTATGTGAAAATTCAGTTTTGGATCTAAGCTTGGGAGCTTTGCAATATCCCTCTGTGTTTTGCCTAAGACCTGTTTCATAGAGTCCAATGAATAATACATAAATAAATAAATGTTCTGTTAGTGAGCATGCAAACATGCTACTGCAGAGACACAACAAGTTGCTTCTGTTACTGAGGCTTTTGCTCTGAAATTATACAAAATGTAATTAAGAAGCATCTCTGAAAAAGATGATTTCATTTCACTTATTTCATTTTAAATTACCAGTTTAAATAAGGATGTGAACGCCTGCTGCCAGACATCCAGATATAAAAATACCAGGTTTGCCTTTATTCAGAGATTCATTCTGACTTCGCTGCTGTTGATTGTTCTGACCAAGATGAAAGTGCACAATCCATTAGTTTCATGACTTATTCTTTGGGAGAAATATGAAAAAATAAATTGATATTGCTGGATGAAAAAGATCAAAAGTTTCAGGAAAATAAATCTTGCTTTATAGCTTCTAAGAGAACATTCTTCAGAAAGGAGAGTTTGTAAAACAAAACTGATAACTAAGAAGTACCTGAAAGCCTCTTTCTAATGGTTCCCTGTAGTATCAATTCAGTCGTGGATCAGTACTGTGTCAGAGGGCAGAACAATTCATTTGCAAGTGGATAAATTCGGGGATTTTCCCACTTTAGTTTCTACTATGTTCTATGTATCTGACAGTGGTAGTTAGTACAGGGATATTCAAAGTTTATTTCTCTTGTAGTAGTTGGTTTAACTCTACTTTTCTTATTTTTATTTTTATAAGCAATATATGTGTTCGTATTAATTTTAGTCCAAGTGCTTTGAATAATAACACATCTAAAAGCCTTCAGACTCCAGACTAGGTAATGCTGCCTTATCGTTATTACCACACTATCAATTTTAATAATAACACAATTGTTTAATAATTACCATAATAACCTTTATTATCCTAACCTGATTTGACATAATAAGGTTTTGTATGTTTAAATTTATTTGAACTTACATAACTTTTCAGTTATTTTTGTTCAAAAATGCAGTTTCATTTCCTGGTGCTCTAATGGGATTGTGTTGATACATACAGCCATTAGTTCTAATCACGTTGTTACAGCCCCTCTGATAATAAAGCCTTTAAAATAAGAGTATTGCAAAACTAGCTGCCTTTGAAAATAAAGGCGTTTCACAGATTTTTTTAACCACAGAAAGGTACACCCAGCATGTAGCATACAAAGCAAGCACAGAGCAAAAATATAAGTAAGATATGGTCCCAGGAAGCTGCTCTTGGTTGTATTTTAAAAATAATGTTACTATTTTTAAAAGAATTGTTTTTATTTTTTATGTAAAACAAATATTAATTATAGCTTTTATCTGTGTGTTTTAGCCAGCTGTTCTGCATTTTCCAGTTTATTGTTAGTACGGTTCAACACAAGAAGCGACTGGATGCACCCTTGTCGAGTTGGTGGACACCGAACTGGGGCACGGTCAACATCCCTAGGGCAGGGTTGCCATCTAGAATGGCCTCGCCAGGCTGAAGGAATGGGCTGACAGGAACCTCTGGAAATTCAGAAGAAATGCAAAGTACTGCACCTGGGGTGGACTAATCCCCTGCTGTGGTAAGGGCTGGGGACTGGGGAAGGAAGAAACGGGAGTTGACAGTTTGCCCTGGCAGTGATAAAGGCCATCAGGGTCTGGAGGTCGTCATGTCCCTTACACAGCACTTGTTAGACTGCGTCTGGAGTATTGCATCAGTTTGGGGCCCCCACAGTGAGAAAGTTACCGATAAGCTTGAATGAGTGTGCAGAAGGCCTGGGGGAGGGATGGCTTGGGCCACGTTGGAGCAGCTCTCCAAAGCTCACTCAGAGGTGGCTGGGAAGGTATCACCAAGCCACTTGTCTCTGCAAGGGCATGGTGGAAGCCCGAGAGGAAAGGGTCAATAGGGTAAAAAAATATTTCACTACAATAATAAAGAAGCATTGGAAGAAGTTGCCCCAACAGGATGTGAGATTTCCATCCTTGGATGTTTCATAGACCTAAGTAGACCAAGCCCTGAGCATCCCGGTCTGAATTCAGTGCTGGCTCCGCTTCAAGCAGGCAACTGGGCAGGAGACTTCAAACTGCCTGTCCTCACGAGGTCTTCTGACTCTATGAGAAACAGCCCAGTGTTGCACCCAGGCCTCAGGTTTCAGCTTGCTGCTAAGTTCATTTCTATATGACAGATTTTTTTAGAGATATTTTGTGTTTGCGGTACTGCCTTAAAGAATTTTGTACTGCTGAAGAGAGGTCTATTACTAATTTCCTATAATTCATAAAATTTCTGTTGCTGTATGGACTTTAATGAGCTCCTGAGAAAATAATCCAGTATATTTATGGTAGCCAATTAAAGACAAAGATGTGAATATAAGCCTTCAGAGTAAGGGAAAAAACAAAAATCAGTATATATTTGACCTACTAAGTGAAATGCATGAATGGTATAAAAATGTATCACTTAAATTCCCTTAATGAGTCGCTTCTAAAAATTTATTAGAAAGTTTGCATTTTGGGGCATTATTGTTCTTGAAAGTTTACAACCATGAAGAAACATAGAAATCGGCTAATGTAGGTAAAAGCCAGAATCTTGTCTGCAGCTGAGATAACCACACAAGCTGCATTTCAGTGGAAAAGGGATAATTCAGCTCTCATTTTGATTTCAATATTATATGCTCTGTGTTATTTATAGGTGCAAAAGAGGACAGTATTAGAGAAGAATGCTACTGTTTCCAAAACAAACCCAAAAAGGCAAGCAAACAGACGGGAAAGAGGAATAAAAGCATTACAGGTCTCCTGCAATCCCTGCAACTTGAAGAGATTTCCAATGCAGACACAGTTCTTAGTATAAGTCATACAAGACCAAATAAAATGAAACATAATAAGAATCAGGATTATCTTAGAAATATTTTCCTGAAAATCATTTCTTAGCAGTGGACTTTCATGTCAGAAAACTGAATTCGAGAGGTAGAGATGAAAAGAAGCTACAGACTTTACATAACATCCTTAGAAATCACTTTTTCCCTTCATTTTCTTTTGATCTTATAAGCAATAGTCCTAATTTTCCATTACTTCTTCTCCATTTGCTTTTCATCTTATATGCCTAATTTGTCATTACCTTTAATATGCACGGTTTTCCTCATTATTTTTTCTTCATCTAAATCATGAAAAAAGCATCATTTTTTTTTATTTATTTAAAGTGGCATCAAATGTTTTCACTGCTCTTTGACCTACTAAGTGAACGGAATGTTTAAAAACTTGTCTGAATTGTTAGTTTAATTTAAGGTAAGCCTTTAGCTACAACACAGTATATATACAGTGCTTCTGGATCGGTCATGGAAAACAGCACTGAAGGGACCTCATACACCTATTTGACCTCCGTAAGCTGTTCCAGTGCTTTAGGATTCCTACTATGGGAAATCTTTTCTGAGTTATCCAGTGATAATTAATCTAAGAAGCTATGCTGAGCGTCCCGCATCCTACACACCAGAAAGACCAGTTAGCCCCTTCCCCATCCCATTAGTACATGTTTGAAATCCTGACATGATTCCCCTCTGATTAAATGAATGACTCCATTTTTGGCATTCTTGCTTTGCTCATTCTTTTTGGATTTACTGAAATTCATCCTGCTTTTTTCAGATACACTTCTATTTCTGAAGGTCTGCTCGAATTCTAATCCCTGCCTCCACACTGACCCTGTCCCACTCACCGGCACGGCACACCACCCTTCTGATTTTAGTAAAAATGTTACTCATTTTATCATCCTGATCGTTAATGAAAATATTTAGGAATAAAGGGTCAAGAATGAGGACCTGAAGAATTGTGCTCCGACCTCCTTCCGGTTTAAGAGCAAACAACAGAAAATCACTTTTGGAGAACAGATTTCGAGCACTAGATGATGTGTGCCCAGTCGGCTCCGAGGATGTCACGCAGGCCGGTGCCCAGAGCCCAGAGCCAGAATCGGTGTTCGCAGGCTGCCGACACACGTGGCCCGCTACCTGGGACCACTTCTTTCCCCACGCCTGTTTGTACCCACTGTATGAAACGTGAACCTACAACAATCCTGACGGGTTGTTTACAGAGACCACAAGAGCTTCGTCTGGGCAGAAAACAGAGTCACAGTGTGAGGATGCGGTTTCCGATTTTATCGCTAGCTTTGTTGTGTGTTTGCCGTCTGACCCAGGAAGACTGACCGCTCTGTCGGACTTCTCTGTACAGTTTGTATGCTCTCTGAGGCATACACCTAACTGTACGCTTATATAGGTCAGCATGACTCAAGAGTGGCCACCCATAGATGTTATATAGATAGATATCATATATAATAGATATATAATAGATATATAATAGATATTATATTAAAAGAAACATATAATAATTAATTGACAGGAAGTGTTTGCAATAGCTTAGAAGATCTATTTACTCTTTGGAATTACCTTAGAAAATCTATGTATGAAATCCATGTTCTAATCAAAAGGGGATTAAAAATACAGACTCCGGCAGCTCTGGATGAAATCTGTACAGCTCATGTTCTCTTCCAAATAGAACTTGTCAAGACTGTGCATTTCAGTGAATTCTTTTGCCAAAATATTTCAATAGACAGTGACCACATTCTCACAGAACTTACCCTTGAAAAGAAAGAAATTAATTTCATCTCTAAAATACCAGCAGAACGTAAGTAATAAAAATGATTACATTGAATGGACAAGAACATCACTCAGTTCTTAATTTAATGGTGTTAATATTAATTATTAGCTTATTTTAGTTGTACTCTATGTGTAATCTCATTGCTTACACACCCCATTTCCATAGAGCTCAGCACAAAAATAACACTGACAGCTAGCTTTTCTCAGAAAAATATAAAACAATGAGAGTGAATATAAATAGTCTTGTACCATCATATTCATTAGCCAATGGAAATTGTCAGAGTATTATGAGAATTTATACTAGTTTGGCTTTAATCCCCAAAACAGATACTTAAAAATAGTTTATTGAGTGCTTCACTCTTCTGTTCCCTATGGTCCTACGAAAATGCAACAGGCATAGAATTTTTGCAGGACCAGAGCCCAACTTATTTAGCTTCACAATGTTTTAATATTATGAATGAAAGAGCAGGAAAGGAGGGACTGCCAATACACTGAATGAGCTTTATATATTCTCAGACAATGTTCTAAAATGGCAATATTTTTCACAATCAACTTTTTAAATTCTCTGCCATTCAGGACATTTTTTATTCATGCCAGAAAAAGAAGACAAGTAAAATGGGTGCAGGTATCAGACAAAGGACATAAATATACAAACATCTCCTGAACAGAAGTTAATATCTTTCAAATAATTTAATTCAGCACAATATAAAAGAAAACATGGACAAAATATAAGCCAACCATACAGTTCAAACAACTATAGAAAAAGTCCATTAGGCTGGAACAGGTAGAGAAAATGAACGGTATGCTGCGAACGGTCACTGTATTACTCACCTTGGAGCCTGGCATCTTAAAGCATCACTGATGAACACAGGTAGGCTTTTGTATTGCTAGAGCTCACCTTTATCTTGCCAGATCTCACTTTCCTAGTATACAATGAAGTCAAATACACAGAAAAAAAAAGTTGTCCTTAATGAGAAAATAATGGTAACAACTGTAAAAAATGACAATCTGAGTCTGAACTATTTTCCTGCAAGAAATGACCTTTATTTTGTTAATGAAAACAGTAAGAGGCTACACCTTGCTGTGCAAAATAAGGCCTGCATTCAGATAGCTGTGGCGGTACAAAGTGCAAGACTTGAGCTTAGGCTTTATTCTAAGCATGTACTTCAGGCTGCTTCCTATCGTCTCTTGCCAGGAATTTACAGGCTTTGCTTTTCTGAAAAATACATGAATTTGTGGAAAAAATGATAAAATATCTCATTCTGAAAGAAGCAATCACTCTTAAGATAGCTGAGGTCAGTTATTTTTTTTTTCTTTTTCATCTTGCATTCGTGCAGAAACTGGTGTTGCTGTTCTTGTTGCATTACAGATTGGGGAAAACTAATAACTGAAAGAACATAGTTTTCCTGGGCCTGTAAGAATTTTCATTCTTCACATGGGAATAAGAATAATCCTGTAGATGTGTACAGCCTAAATGAACAGACTTTAGCATTGTCAGGAGCCCCACTGGTTGCAAGAGCAAGCATAAAGAAATTAAAACCATGCTCTATAAAGAAAATGAAAAGATGATAGAATTGAACAACTGAAGAAATACTGCACGACCCCGTCCTCCATTTCATAACCGAGCCGGTGGTGCTACGGGACGAGGAGGAAGCTTTCTCGGGGTCAGTGCGAGAGAGCAGGGAAAGCGGTTTGCTGAAAGAGTTTTGTTGTAAGGGAATACTAGCTGTTTATGGTAAAAAAAAAAGCTGTTGTTAAAGCTGTTGCTGACAGGAGCTTGTAAATCAAAGTACTGTGAGAGAGCTCTTAGCCAAGAGCATATTTTCTTTAGTGTTTTAAAACAAGATCAAAGCATTTAAACAAACATAGTTTTGGGGATTGCGTTTTGGTTGCACTCAGGCTAACAGCATTTTTTCGTGTAAATCAGGTACTCAGAAAGTGATTGCTTGAAAAAGAAATCATATGAAACAGCCAAAATAAAAATCCCTCTGAAAAATGTTCAATTTACATAAGAAACTAAAATAGCACATTTCCCTTATTTTAGAAAAGAATTCCCACTTGCCAGTGTCTAAAATAATTCTAAGAGGAAAAATATAATTTCCCAAGCAGCACAAGACGTTGTAATTCCAGTAATGCGGTAGGCTGAATCGTCTGAAAAATCAGCCTAAACTTGATGGCTTTCTTAAAAGAATTATTATTTACACATTCTTTCATTTTTTTTTATTCTGACAGCTCAAGTGAATCATCGTAATTGTAATCAATAGTACTGAGACAATGCTTAAGTTATACGTTTTCAATTAAAAAATAAAATCCATCTGGAATCCTATGTTAATAATCTAGAATATCCATGTTCTACATAATGATATGAAATCTGTCTAACTCCATCCAATATTAAACAACAGAACACAGTAGTGAGGTTTTGTTTTAACATACTGTTTTTAGTTATATCACAATAAGTAACTAGATTTACATTTACTGAGGCAGATAAATCTGTATTTGGATCCATGATGCACTGTGGTCTAGAATTCATCTGCTTAACAGCGATACGAATGTACAAATCCTCACACTTGCAGTGCTATTCAGTTAAACTTGATTATAAGTACTCTTTCAAAAACCTAAATTTCCTCTCCCTTAAGAAGTGAATAATTATCTCTAAACTAGGATCTTAGTCTGCCACTGAAGAGCCTTTCTTCTCAGTCCACCTCCGCACTGCTCCTCCACAAATATCTGCGGATGTTTTGGGCACGTGATCTAAGAGAAGCAGACCTTTCAGCAAGTCTTCTGCTTGCGGACTTCACCTTGCAGCCCTTGACTCGCAGCAGCCCCCCTTCAGTACAGACCTCTCGCCGTCATCTAATACACTAATAAGATAGCAGGAAAACACACACAACCACACACACATATATGCAGTACGACAGCCTGCTCAAACATAAGATACCTTTCTTCTATGCGGTAATCTATTCTGTAAGATTAATTTAATTTTTAGTTGTTTTCATGTTTTGATATACATTTATATATCTATCAATAGCTAGAAAATGAATTAGAAGATAGACCTAGAAAAAAGTGAGAGATTGTCTCAAAACTTAGAATATCGCCTAAGAAATGCTTTATACTGGACGCCATTTTCCTTAGGAATTCATGATTCATATATTTCCCCAGCACTAGAATAGGCAATGGGAATTTTGGGAGGAAACCAAAATGCTATCAGTGTTATTACTACTACTACATATTTATATATAGTTTTAAACAAGCTATTGTTTACAGTTTGTACAGTTTAAAGGGCTTTTTTCTATTACTAGGCTATCCTACTTCTGAATGAAAACATGTCTCTAAGATCATGATACACGTCTCCTAAATCATTACTAGACAACTGATCAACCTAGAACTGGAAGAAGTATTTTCTGCCTTAAAAACATCTTTAACACAGCCTATAAAAACCAAAGTCACCTCTTACCCAAATTTTACATCACCTGAAAGATAGTGAGATTCATTTCAAGAACGTTTAGCCATTTTATTTTCAATCTTTGTCTAAAACAACTCACGCAATTACGAGCTGAAACACTAAGCACTTCAGGATAGGGAACATGAGGAAGAAAAAAATATATACATATAATCTGTTTCTGAATAACCTGGCGATACACTGGCATTGACATATTTATTTTTTAATTAACATAACTTTTATAGTTCTTTAAACTTTTGCATTTGTTTTTTCTTGCCTACCCTTTTGTCTTTGTTAACGTATGATGCAGTATTTGCTACACAGGAAAAGAGTGATTTTAGCAGTAAGGAAGAGCAAGATTTTCTTTGGGCTTAAAGACACAGGCACCTAGAGAAATCAATGGGAGTTGGGAACCTCTCTGTAACTTCTGATGGCCCTAGACAAGTTGCCTGCCAAAGCTGTAGGCACTGTTGCGAATATTATTCCGGTCTGTATTGCAAAAACATGCAATACATGTTTTGGGAACACTCATTTCTGTGTGTAACTATTTTCAGTAAGATTTTTTTCCCCCTGCTAAACCTCTAAGCCATCTGTTGCGCAGATACCCCATTTCAGCTCGCAGTGCCCACGGTAATACGTGGGACTGATTCATCCGCACTGCATCAGAGGCCCAGGCCGCCCTTCCCCACGGCCGGAGGCGGCTTCCAGGGGTCAATTCCAGGTGCCCCAGCGGCCGCAGTTGCTGTAGCTAACATAGGGAAAGTATTTGCACAGTTCCGATGCTTAGGCCAACTATAAACAATTTTGATTCTCTGATCAAAACATATATTGCATTATCCCTCAACGGGATATTTTGATAGCAGACGAGGGAGATTACAGCAGTAAAATCACAAAGGTGTCACGTGCACCAGCAATGAAAGGAACCATGAGCAAATGTTGATATTCGAATATGGGTACATATGTATTTGTATATGTATTTAGAGATAGTGGGAGAAAATTTGGAGCACTTTATAGGCTTTTATCTCAGAAATGGCTGTATTTCACAGGCTACTGAAGTGAAATACAAGAATAGGGCCCTTGACTGGAAATTTTAATAATTATGCTCATAACTTGTTACTTTTCTTGGAAACACTGATAAACATACAATATCATTATTAAATCTGGGTTTGAATTACAGCAGAAGGACAAGCCAAGGACCAAGATGTATTTCATTTAACTAACTATATTGACTTATCTCTTACTGTTGTGGTGTTTGGAAATGAAAAAAAAATTAGCTTGATACTGAAAGCTGAATCTGTGGGATTTGAGGCTCTGGGGCAACAAATACTGTAAATTACTACTTTTAATGTAAAAATTTTGTTGTGGATTTGGACCTTAGGCATTGCTAGACTGGCTTGACTATTAGCAGGTTGGAGCAGGATCTAGGTATTATATTCAATTAAGGCTAGACTAAGTCCAGACTGATATCCTGATGCTTTTGTTTCACTGGTAGCATTTCTCTTGCTCTCCTTATTTAAAAGAAATCTTTTTTTTTTTCTTCCTTAAATTGAATAGAGGGATGGGCTTCAAACTAACACGGTATGCGGTATGTGGTCACCAGGCCCAGCTCCTGATGATTACGTTTGCACTTTAATCGTCTGGTTTGTAAGCAAGCCTGGGGAGGCTTGAGGATGGCTATATCGGCTTTGTACTTAAGCAGGAAAATTTGGAGGTCAAAATTTTGTTAGTGTGGGCATGGTCCAAGCGCCAGCTCTTGCCTGCCTGAGGCACTCTCCCTCTTGGAAGTCCTAGGGCTCCCTGACTCGTTACTTCCCTGAGAGCAGCCGAAAGTGGACAACGGAATGTGGGATGCTGGTTCCAAAATTCGGCAGGGTCCAGCTTTTATAACCACCTATTGTTTCCTTTCTCTCCAGGAGGCATTTCCTGTATTTGTCTAGCCTGATTTTGTTAGGGGGAGGGGAGATGAAAACCTTGTATATTCTCTCTAATCCTATCACACACTAAAATCACCTCATTCATACTGACTCCACCAATGCTGCTTTCCCCGTTTCCTGAGTTACTTAGCAACAACCATCCCTCCCTTTTCCACTCCCCCGACCCATCCTTTTTTTTCTTCCCCTTTGCAATCACGATTTCCAGGCTATTTAGAAAAATGAGGATGCTCAGCAGCATAGGGCAAGCTTTTCCTTCCAATCTCCCTTTTTATGCCTGCCAATTCCTTCTTGCTTCCAAAATGAAAATCCAGGCTGCTTGCATATGTGTAATCAAAGGTTAAAAAGCACCCCGGCTGACACCACGCATGTGTTAATCTGTGCTGCAGCAGAGTGCATCACTTCCACTTTGACCTCAGAGTTAATCTGCATTCAGGCAGAAGCTCCATTGCTTTATTCTTTCTTTCCTTTCTCCTCTCATTTACTCATTCTCCTGGTGCATCAGCTTTTGTTGCATGTGTGTGAGTGGTCCTGTAAATGTGTGCATGTGTATATGTTTCTCCTTCCCTTAAATGATTTTATTCTGTGAGTGTGTGTATGTGGGTTTTTTTTTTCCTCCCAGTTATATTATTCCTCTAGATTTGGAAGCTGCTGCCTGCTGCCTGAGCTGACATTTTTTGATTATATCTGCAAAGGGCTTGTGCAGATCTAATTTCTGCCCCCCTGCATATTAATTCCCGCAGCTGGGCGCAATGTATCATCCCACTGACGGGACCTGGTAGGGAGGGGGGGAGAACCACTACCAAAAAAAAATTAAAGAAGGGGACGGATCCATCTGCAACCAAGAGGAAAGGGGAAAAAAGAGGGGGGGAGAAAAACAGAGATGATTCCTCCAAATCCAACAAGCCTGGGGAGCACTGCACTCTTGAATCCTGCATTTTCTCTCAAAATGATGGTGTGGGCACTTGCGCTGCTCTCTCTCATCCAGTGGTAAGATGTGCTTTCTGATTCTGTTTGTTGGGGGGGGGAGAGGGAGGGCTGGGGGGTGAAGATGCTGTTTGCAAATTCACGGAGCTGTAGTGAGAATGCCGAAGGTTTGGATAGCGGCGTTACATTCATCTACCTCCTAGCAGCTGCGATCTTTCAGTGTTTTATTTCTCCTACATTGTTGTTGCTCTGAGACGGACAGGGAGGGTAAGCAGCGGCTGTAGATGATGGTGGTACGCGCCGGGTGTTTCATGGAATTTGATGCCATATTAATGAAGGCTTTTCTCGCTGCGTTGTTGTTTGCTACAGTGCCCGGAGTTAGCATACGCCGCGTTTTGTGGGCAGAATGTCAGCGCGTCCGTGCCCGTTTCCACCTAGGCAGCCACATCATGGCTGTGCCTGGGCTTCGGGGCTCCCCAGCGCTGTGCATTTTCCCAGTCGCTGCTGAGCCGGCGCCAGGGTTTAGGACCAAGGACAGAGATCCAGTTCCCCGCACAGCCCTCCTGAGACGGGCAGCTCAGGGCTGCCTGCATTTCCCCACACGCAAAATGCTTTTAATACCGACGGAACGAGCCCGGGGAGGCAAGAGAGTGTTTGCTTATCACGGAGACAGTCATATTAGACAAATATTTACAAGAGCATTTATCCACTCGCACTGACACGCATCCTGCTGGAAGAAAACCTGAGCATGCCGCAAATGTGTATTGTACACATACATGCGAATAGGCAAAAATCTTAAAGGCAGAGGAAGAAGGAGTTTTTCTGCAGACGGGCAGAAAGTGTGTGTGTGTGTCGGGGGGGGGGGGAGTACTGCTGCAGTGCCAGGCGTTACGCTGAACAAGGCATTCTTGCACAAATTTGTGGACTGTGCATTTAACAGGTTAGATGAGAAAGTAATACCGCATTGCAAAGTACTTGGCCTTTCAAGTGGTTCGGACTTTCCCTCACAGTTGCACAAGCCCTGCTCTCATTGCTGCCCTAAGGTTAGTGCCCACTCCCTCTCCTATTACCAATGCCCTCTCCAGACAGGCGCCTTGCTCACCTTCACCTTGTCTTCTCCCTTCCTTTCCCCTGGGCACTACCATACTAAGAAGTGACTTCTGTTTGTTCGCTTCTTAGTTTGTCTGCTTAAGAAAATTCAGACTATGTAGTTGTACAGGTAGGATTTTGTTTCTAAGCAAATTAAAAGGCCAAAATGGGCCAGGGAAACTAAAAGTTTCCCTAGTAACTATTGCTAGTTTTTACAATAATTTTCTTCACAAGAAAAGCTTATGCAAAGAATTCCTATGGAAAGAAATTCAAAATGGTTGAAAATGGAGTAGAAAGTGAAATAAAACTTGGAGAGCCTACAAGGAGGGATACTTTGTCATCTGGAGTAAGACAGCTGTAAGGTTGCTCAGATTTTGTAAGAATTATTTACAAACACTATGAATAGTGCAAAAGAAATTGAACTTTTACAGGATTTCAAGAAAGCTGTTCACCTGAAAAATGTAGAGGTCTCCAGCTGAGGTGACAACATCTCTGTTTATATTGTTTCATGTGTTTCTCTCCTCTTTCCTGTTGGAAAGTGTGTTGTTTACACAAACCCAAGATCTCGGATTATCTAACCATAAGACTTCCACTACAATATTCTCAAATACTTATTTCATCCCTTTTTCTTTCTTTTCAGTCATCTTACAGATTAATATAGTCTGAGAGGATTTTTCCAAAATTCTTTCATGAGCTATGAAATAAACTCTTTGTAATGGAAATTAATGTTTTATCTCAGCAAAAGGTTCTGGTTTCTGTTCATAACCATCTGATAGCCAAGATTGTTCCCTCTGACAGCTTCCTGACCTCATATTTTAAAGAATAAGTAGTATACAGAGAAGAAATATTAAATAGACAATATTAAGGAGGGAAAAATCTTCTTAGTACTGTATAAAATATTTTAGTGCATCAACATGAAAGCACAATTTTAATTCTAATAACCAGAACAACTTTCTCCTCCTGTTGTGGAAGCAGCCTTAATACTTAAGTTTTGGAAACTTATGGACAAAGGCAGTTACAAAAGTTGATCCTAGACACTGTTTATTTATAACCAGGATGAAAGCTTGTCTTTGTTAAAAACTCACCACACACTTTCCTCATGTGTAATTTGTTTTGGACATGCAAATTCCTAGAGGCCAGTGTGACTAAACACTAACATACGTGCTCCATGTTATGCACATGAATAAATACATGACAGCAACCAGAGTATGTGCAAAGTTTAAGTGCTTGTGGAATTTGGTCAAGTAATTGAACAGATAGAAACGGATTACTAATATTTTGGAGATCTGTATTCTCATATTGATATAAACAATTTATTTTCTGCAGAAGTCAATTGTTGCACTTCAGTGACATTTTAAAAGATTAAAGAAAGAAAAGAAAAGTTAGGGTATCATTCCAGCCTCACTTAAAGCACTTCAAATTCCAGTACCAACTTCAGCAAACCATGACTTCAGCAATTCAGAATGTGCGCGTACATCATTGAAATATTTTACCTTTAAAATAACTTTAAATCACTAATTTTATCACATGGACAGAGTACATCCCTATAATTGTGTACATTAAAGTATTAAGAAGTGCTTTCATCTAATTTATTTCTGTATTGCACTGGAAACTTCCTGCATAAACTTCCTGGTCAGCCTCTCACTCAGGCCTGCCCTTGCTGCCCGGTGCAGTCCATCCTGCTGCCCGAGGCAGTGGCTCAGTGAAAACGAGCCACGACCCAAGTCTGCATTTCTGAAAGTCGTGCATTAAAAATACGCGGTTTTAGAGGAAGCATTTTTAAAAAGTAAATAAAATAGTTTAATATTTACACTCATTGATATGGGATTTAATTGGGACTAATCTGTAATTAAATTTATTGAATTTCTAACTGGAAATTAACAGATGTTACATGTAGTAGGGGTCTTTGACCAGCAAAGTTTCTGACAGAATTAAGCTATAATCTAAGCATTATTTACAAATAGATTTTACTTGTTATTTTTGCATAGACCTTAGGCTTAACAAACTGTCAGCAAAAATCACTGAACACAGTGCAGAGTAATGTCTGGTTGTGAAATGTTGGACTGTGACAACTTTTAATTTGTTACTTGTCAGTGCCCAAATAGTCACATGGCAATATTTCTATGCTGCAGCTAGATATCTAAAATTGAAAACTGGCAAGACCAGCCTAAAAAAGTACAAATCATAACTCATAACACTCATATTAACACCAAAATAATCTTGTGCGTATGCAGATATGTGTATTAGCATAGTTACTCAATAGGGGAATAAATAAAAACTTTTTTTTTGTCGAGCACTAGCAGTGTGAACTGGGTTCTTGCACTGTATGGTAAGAGATGTAATAACAATGATTAAAAGGGACATGAATATCCCTGAACTACAGAGTCATATAGAATTACTGTAAAGGTTGCTAGCATCAGTTTGGTATTAATTCTGCAGCTGTAGTTATGCATCCACCAGCTCCCAATACCTTCACACACTGTAGCACTTAATGTTAAGTCAGAAACCCCACAGAAGTCCCCTGGAGCACCGCTGGAATAAGATGTTTCTCAGTGGGAGATTTTTCAAATAACAAAGAATGGTCCTATGCAAACAAAATGTCATGACAGAAAATGTGAATCTATGCGCTGTCCAACTATGACTTTATTATTATCGTCTTTGTTACTATGGAACTGAAGGTTTAGTGCTGACTGGCCCAAATAATCCAGTGTTTGTTCCAACAGAGTTGAAAGCTGTCTGGGAGCAGGACATTCATTCTATGTGAACGTTTCAGGGGTGGAAAGGAAGGCAAGGCTGCCTTTAAGACTTTCCTTGCCATGCTGCATTCCTGACTGCTATCAAATATCAACTTTCATGTTGGGGTATCAGCTGCTTCAACGAAAGAACTTGAAACAACTGTTATTGCGATATAAAGATTGCCAAACACAAAAATCTAAACCAACTAACAATTTGAACAACTAATAAAAAAAAATCACTATCTCATTATTAATAACTTGACAGACGCTGTTTCCCTGCTGGCAACTATGTAAGTTTGGAAATGTGAGATAAGCCCTTTTATTAACGTTTGCTTTAATGACTACACCACTTAGCCATAACTTGCATACCAAATTCATATATTCCAAATCACTCTAGTGAATATGCCAACTGATGTTAGGAAAGTAATGTTAGGAGCCTCTTTCAGAAAGAAGTTGAATCTCTGAAAATCTGAGAAGTAAAACTTACTAATAAAAATGAAAAGTCTAAGATATGATTTTATACATAACTATATAAAAATAGCATTAGAAATTATTCTAATCATTTAAAGTAATATTTTCCATATGATTCATAGAGCATGTCTTCTACACAGCCTTCTAAATCATGCTTTTGGATCTTAAGCTTAAAGTTTTGTAGGCTTGTACTGATCCAGAAAAATATCTTGCTGATTTGGATTGTGGTTGCCTTCTTTTCCTCTTTCTGCTCCATTTGCTCAGTTGAGTTATGTCAAGATACTCTATAACAGTAACTTAGAAATCAGAAAATGAAGTATCCTTCCTTTCCTAATTCATTTTTTCTTTCCTATTCTGATAGGAATTGGAATCAGAGTTCATTCCTATCAGAACAGGAATGAAGAGATGAAAAGAAAGCAGGTATATGTCTGGTCAAAGGAAACCATTCCAAGCCTCAGTCCCACTGTACTTTAAATCTTATATACTTAAGCAATGACCATCACTTTCTCAAACAAAGAACTGAATGGAGAATAAAAAGTCTGTTTTTGATAGAAAAGCCAGGACCTAAACAGTGTAATTTCTTATAGGTAGTTGTGTGTTCCTAAGTAAGAACTGGGAAATAACCCAAAGCTAGATTATAACTCAATAAGAATCTTCAAGAAGTGCTTCTTACACTGCATAATGCTTTTGCTCTTTGCAAAAAGCTCTCAACCTACATTCCTGCTAACTAATTTACAACAGCTATAAAATACTTCTTTTCTATCAGGGTGAAGTTTATTCTATATAAAAGATTAGCACAATATGTATCAAGGATTTACAGTCCACTTCAGCTCACAGACTGTAATGCAAATTGATCTTAAATGGTGCATAGGTCTTCTGCTGGACATAAAGGAGTTTCTTCATTAAAGAATGGGATTTGTCTGTGAATAGAAGTTCTGAATAAGAGCTAGGAAGACTTTATGGCAGTAAAACAGAAAAATACATGTTTGTTTATCTCCTTTTAGACAAGATGTAACAACTGATGATAGGAATAGATGTCCAAGAATTAGTGTGCTTGTGAGATCAAAGGTGGAGGTTGCTTTCCTTGAACAAGTTACATGCACTGTATGTTTTACTAGATTTTCTAGATTTACTAGAAAAACACTAGATTCCTTCAGGAAGAACCAAGAAAGATCCAAAACTTCCAAGAAAAAAGTCCAACACCATAGTCAGGTAATTATAAGGATTATTAGAGAAGGAAGAGCCTATTTCGCAGAATGAGACTAAGTACAAACTTACTGAGCATTAATGAAATTAGAGAATATGACTGCACCAAGGAATATATCCAAAGTAGGAAAAAAATAGGATGAAGAGGTATCTTAGCTGAAGGCTAAAAGTGATATGAGAATGGAACGGCATAAACTGGCCATTTTAAACACACTGATTTTAGACTTTAGACTCAATATTCATTCTGATGACTTAAAACCTAATGTTCATTGCATGTTTCTATTTCATACTGGATTATAACCCAAAGCATAGTGATGCTAACAAAAAGTATACTGTGAGAGTCTCATTTCACCCGATGTATACACCTATGCAGCCATATGATCTTTACAGGCATTTTATTTAGGTGAATTCCTGTGTCAGAAGTGCTCCAGTGCAATCAGTAGGAGCTTTACTGTTCTCTGAATTGGACCCAGTTTTCCATGTGTGATGTTCAGAAGTAACCTGCTTGGTTTGATTCTTCTAGTTTAAAAGAAATTCAGTTTTGCTCTGTGCTAGAAGTTGGAGAAAACATCATTTAATTTTATCTTGGCAAACTAGAAAATAATATTATTTTCTATAATATTATAATATTATTTGCTTTAAAACATGTGTTTAAAAGCAAAGTGTTAGAAATTCATTTATATAGGAAAGCATAACCATCTCCTCCGATGTGCGAGTGATTTTATATGAAAACTTCAATATTTTTTTCATGCATATGGAAAAGGAGTAGGCAGAGGGAGATGGTGGGTATGTATTTTCACAAGTCCCAGCATCTGCCAACAGGCTGAGATAAACTGAGGTAAAGGAGGGGTGAAAGTGGTAGGCTGAGAAAGCAATTGAGGGAACAGTGAGGATTATATCTACTGCAATTCTGGAGTATTCATAGAGTTGTAACTAGAATCTGATACCGAAGTCTTGTCAGACTGAATATTGGGTATTCGGTCTCACATACAGTGAAATCCTCTTATTTATATGACCAGATAATGTTTTTAACATAACTTCTGTTATACAGAAAAAAAGAGAAGGGTTTGATGCTGCTGAAAGCCAGTAGTGGGGAGAAGTAATTCAGTGCCTGCATAAGAGGAAGAGCAATCAAGCAAACACCTTCCGACATAAATGGCTATCTCAACTGCATAATGCTTTACCACAGGATGCCCTAAGTGACACAGAAAAAGTTGACTACAGCAGCAGTATTTGTTGTCCCTTTTATAAAGAATACAGAGCACTCAATGAAAGCATCATTGGCTGGGCTGAAAACTTACCAAAAACCTAGTATTCTTTCTACTCAGTATGGAAGCTGCAGAGCCCAAAGGTTTATATAGATTCAAAAATCAGAAAAATGACCAAGGGCCAAGTGGTAACACTTCATTACAGGAAATCTCTAGCTGCAGGTTTCTGGAAGCTGAGAAGTTTTACCAGGGAAGTATTGCTGTATGCTTGACCTGATCTTTTGCTCTTAGCTAGGTCTGTGCTATGGGCATTTGTCAAAGATAGGATATGGGGCAAGATATATGGTAGATCTAATCCAGAATAATCATTACATTCTCCTCTTATGTCTGCAAAGTGATGGCAGGTAATAGAACTTCACTTATTTATACAAGAATCTTAATGCAATAAACTATTAAATATACACTAATGTGCAATCAAATTTTCTTACCTACAAGATCAATTATATTTTTTCAGATTTTGTTGAAGGAAATTTTCACACATAATTATTAATGCACAAGGCAATGTGTAGACCTAACTGTGAAATCTGGCCATTATACATGAAACTAAATGTTACTTCTAAAAGATAGAACTTTCATCTGTTTGCAAACAGCCAGTGAAACATTAAAGGAATTACAGTTTAACAAAACCCAAGCCAACATATATAGATTATTACCATAAACAAAGTGCCAATATGTGGCAAGAAAACTATTTTAAAAAATGAAGGATAGTAATGATAATAATAATTTAGAAAGGAATGGAATGAAAAGAAGATATCAGTTTTTATGCTTGCATTAGCTCTTTCCAAATGATGTAGGCAATCATGTATGAAATTGTATTCTTTACTGAATGTCATCTTGGACTCCCATGTGAACCCTTGAGATGAAAGGCTAGCTGGTCTCTGAGCCATTTACCTCTGGTCCTATAGAGTAATGATGAGAAATGCATTTTAAAGAGGATCGATCTCATGCTTACCCAAAATAACCCTCTGACAGAATTCCTGGGAAATCAGTGGGTGATACCAGAAAATGAATGTTTTCCTTCAATACTGATTCAATGTTATATTGTATCATAAATAGCGTGTTCTGGTCATATGAAGCTTTTGTTAATCTGCAGTAAAATATCTTCAGATATAAACAGAAGTCTGCCTGCTGTGACAGATTGAGGATTATCTAAGTCCTAAAGTGGACTTCCGCTTAATTTATCCTGCAGAAAAATATCCCTTAGATTGCTTCATAAGAGAAAACAGAAAAAGAAAAAATGAGAACAAGATCAATTAAGAACAATTAATATTAATGAGGCAATTTTAGAAAGTCTTATTAAACTAATCAATATGTTATTCAATGTATTATTAAGTACTACTGCACTTCTGGGACCCTCTTGCCCATGCATACTTGACAGAGGAACCGTACCCCCAAACCACACTCAGTTATCCCCAAAACAGTCAGATAAAGAGATCAGTCATTTCTTGGCCACTTTTTGTAGAACTCGGAAAAGGACAGTATAGAACATACTCTGCCTTTCCTCTCTACAAACTGACGAAGACACAAAAGACTTCACATTGTAGATTAATACTAAAAAGGCTTCAATCAGCTGCACAGCAAATGCTGGCGCAGGTAAGGCAGAATGGTTCATTAAGAGGGCTGTAATCATCATAACTTTTTGATATCCTGAACTACATCTCTAATTTCAGCATTTATAGGCCAAAAGGCTATTCTATCTAAATTTAGGCACTCAGGCTGCCTCTGTGCGCTGAAAAACAAAACACCTAAAAAGGTCAATAATACAGTCCTATGCTCAAATCTCTAGTTCGTGCTTATTTATTAAAATAGTGGCAATGGCCACTATTTTAAAAACAATTAAGAAGTCATAGCTCTGAAGAGATAACAATCTAAGGGCAAACAAGCACACAGATGTCAGTGAATGAAGAATGCCACTAAATTATCAATATACAATTCAAATTACAGTCAGCTTGACTCTAGAGATGCATCACTGATATGGATGAGTCCCTCTTAGAGGGACTTATATGGAGAATAAGGACTGTTCATAGTGAACAGAAGGCAGAAGACAAGGAGATACAGAAGTGATTTACAGAATTAGAATTACACAGACTTTTGAACATAGTGACAAGAAGCCTGGTATTACTTCAAAGAGGAAAGCAATGCAGGGATTCAGAAAGACAAGCTATGTGATCAAATAACCAATAAAGATGACGAATGCAGGGCAGCCTTTTGTATGAAACAAAGTTGGGCTGGGTATATGTTTTGGAAGTTAGAGAGAAGGGAGACTCGGTGCTGCTACGATAACACAAATGAGAAAATTGATAGTGGTTCTTGGTTGTGCAGTAAAAGGAGAGAGAAGTTCCCAAAGTAACTCCCTACTGTAAGTAGCTTTGGTGAAAGCAGCAGTGAGGCGGTAAGAGGGTTTGGAAGAGAAGATAAGGACTGAGATCCATGTAATGGTATTTACAGCCACGAACCGTCTTAGTAGCTGAACTTGAAAACTGAGAAAACACCTTTCCACTTCTATGTAAAACACTGAAATAACGCATTTCGTTCCTACAGCCTGTGAGGTCTGTGAACCCTAGTCTGTGTTACAAAAAATTGGTTTTGTAAGGTAATAGACAAATCACTATTTTCTTGGAAGATGAGGATTTGGAAGAAGGGAAGGTTGTCGGTAGTAAAATGCTTTGAAGATCTTAGAATAAAAACATAAATACTGCTGGTTTTTTACTGGACCAAAATAATTAACTAGTGTCAAAGACTGCATTGTAGTGACTAAACATCTATGGATGTTCATAAGCTTTTGGGGCAAGGACAATCAACATTACATTCATAATGTTTTCTTATTTTATTTTCCTAGTTGTTAAAGGAAAGGCTCAAAAACCTCACTAAGCTGCTTTAAAGACTTACAGCATGTGCTTAAAACCTTAATAAATCTCTAATATAGCACATGAGATTAAACCACCACAAATCTTTAAGGCAAAATTCTTAACTTCCAGGTCCAGCGTAACTAATCAGGCTCCAAGCCATATTTAAGAAGCACTCAAGGGGAAGATAAAAATACTGTTCCCTACCCCAGTTGTCTTGATACAGAGCCACAAGTCTGCCTCCTTGATGTCAAACAACTTGTAGAACTACATTATCTGTATTTTCCCTAGGTGATGACTGTTTCTTTCCTCTCACAACATGCCACCACTGCCTCTACAAAGAGTTCGTTTCTCAGTAAGAGCATTAACCAATTCCAAATTATCCATTGCTATTAATATCCAATCATTTTTAACACTTGACTCTGGGTAGACTCCTCAATAATGATTATTTCCATAATGAGTTCCAGAATTTACTATTCAGTCCTTTAAGGATCATCTGTGTGAAAACAAACCATATATGGATTTGATTTGAAAGGAGAATAGAAATAATTTTGATCTTAAAGATTTCAGAAAGTGGATTTTATTTTAAGCTTTTCAATAAAATTTGTCTTTGGCCAGAGACCAAGAATTTTAGCTCACATTGTAACTTTGAACAAGTTCTAAGTGTGTGAAGATTTTTATAGCATATTAGAAGAGAAAATCATTTGCAGCTTTAATTATATCATTTGATAAGTGAAAAAGAAAGAGGAAATACACTATGTCTGTAAAACTGATTATTCTGTTACAGTCCCCAAAGCAATATCTTTCTTATTCGCTCTATACTAGACAAGCAGTAGAGGTGATTTAATTTATTGCAATATGTGTTCACATTAAATAATAAGAAACATCTGTTATTTGTAATTGTGTTACATATGTAATGTTCTAAGCTCCCCAATAAAACAGTTATGAAAAGACTTAATGAAAAAATTGGAAGCTTAATAGCAAATTGTGTCCGACCATAAATAGTACATATGTTAAATAGGAGTTAAATAGGACTTGTCATTATAGTTTACCTGTAAGACTTCCACATAGCATGTGAAGAATGTATTTCCCTAAGAGAGACCTCACATCTGCCAGTGACAGCTTGGGAGACAGCGGCTGAGAGGCAGCTAAATGGGTGCAATCCTGTAAGGTGCTGAGCATTTTGGCCTTCATCTAGGAAAGTATTTTTGCTTCTGTTGAAATGGTCATTAGCATGATTTTCTGCACCAGGACCACAATACTGAGCAGTTAGCAGTGTGAAGAACATAATCCTGGAAAATCTGACAAACGTAAGCATAAAATGCCAACATTGCTAATAAGTTCAGGTTATATTCTCTCTTCTAAATTATTTTACTGGGAATTCTCCCTGGAAAACTGTAGGGCTTGGCATAGTACCTGTTCTTTACTTAACAAAATATTTTCAGGCATATTCACCAAAGTTCCTAGAGTTTCAGGAAAACAAGCTGCATTTAGAAGCTTCCAGCTTCAATGGCTTCCTGAGGAACTGCTTCTCAACAGCACCCTGCCAAGTATTCTGCATAAGTCTGTGGCTCAAAAGAAGATGTTGGACCTGTAGTAAATGAAACTGAAGATGGATTTATCTATATGGGAGATAGGCTTTGAGCAATAAAACAAAAACAAATGAACACGTTCCTTCTTTAGCTTCTGCTCATGTTCCATTAATTTCAGAATTTGGCCTCTTTCCAAGTTTTCAGGGCTCCATCCTTACCTAACGGTTCCATCTAGCATCCACTCTAGTCATGAAAAGACTTTTAAAGATCAATGATGCAATTTGGACAAGATCCATCAAGGACCAATGTAATCTCTGAATCATCTTTGTGTCGTCAAGTGTTCTGCGTTTTTTACTCAAGAGCCCTCTATATCAAATCAAATCAAAGCAATTCCTCTATACCCACAGGGAACAGGGGGCTGAAATCATCTTCCTTTTGCCAATTATCCCATGCTTAGCTATCCTGAGACCCGGTGCTGCTATCCTAAAGTGTTTTCACAGGTCTTGCCTCAGGACTCATGAATTTCACAGCCCCTATAAATGACACCATGTGCCTGTGGTGCTGATGTCTCTAAAATGGAGTGACCAAAGGCTAGGACTAGACTCATACAAGACCAGCTGTTAATGTCAGAAAGTTCTGTCGTTGCTGTCACTGCCTGGCCTTGCATCCGGTCACTTTTAAAGCTTACTGCTGGTGCAGCGGCCTCGGTGGATGCTCCCTGGGAACTCTGAAAAAGGGGCCAAAGAAACCTTGGGGGCCTGGACACTGTGTCCTGAACACACAGACGTTTTGTTTCACGTCTGAAGAAGGCTCTGCAGCACATTCAGTGGATCCATTGATTTAGCCACAGCCTAGAGCTGTAGTGAAGGGGTGGGGGGAATGTGTGAAAAATCCTCTTACATAATCTGTCTAACTGGAGGAAATATTTTCACCTTTGTGTCTCCTTCTGTACTTTGTACAGCTCTTCACGGTATCTTCTGCACTCTGCATTATTCCATTGCTAAATATATTTTGAAATTCTATTTACCTGAGTCTGCATCTCTGAGACATTGATGTGCTTTTGCCCCTCTAGGAATTTCAGAAATAAATCAGTAATAATTGTATCCTGTAATCTTTGCTCTCTGTGAAGTTTTGCTTAGTAATATTTTTGGAATATGTTTATGGCTACATCTACTGCTATTTCTGACACTAGTAGCCAGTTCCACACATTAGTCAAACTCACCTATATGCCCTTTCTTAACTTCTCTTGCACTCTATTACTGTTCTGATTCTTGCCCTCTGAGTTGTGAAGCATCTGTCTTTCATCTGAATTTCTGAATTGAGCTCCTAGCAGTTTTCTCTTTAAAAAATTTGATTCCTTTTGCAATAACAAATTTCTCTGTTTGATCAGAAGTGGAACAATGACAATTAATACAATAAAATTCTAATATATTTATGAGGGAGAGTCAGAAAATGTGTACCAAAATATTTCTGGAGGAAAAAGAAAAGCCTGGGAAGCATACATTTGTGTGTGTGTGTGTGTGTGTGTGTGTGTGTGAAATAGGAATTGCTCCTACTTTCTTGCTGTTTTGATTAGCTTTAACAGTCACACTTAAATATAAGGGACTGGAAGATAGGCTTTGCAATGATCATTATGCCTAATGTCAAGCCCACGCAAATGTCAAAAATCTGAGAGCTACATACAATTTGTATGTTATGTGCCTTACATTTTTACTTACTGGAGACTGATGGAAGGGGCAAAAAGACACCTGCTGAATGAACCTATCCTCAGTTTCTTCTCAATAAAGTTGTTGAGTCAGCTTATTATTTATTAGTTATCATCATTAAAACAATTTACCAGTTTTCAAAAAACAATGTGAAGTTCTCGCATAAAAAGCTGAATATAACTGATAGTGAGATCTTCTTTCTATGGAATAGATAGCCAAAGAGTGTATTTCACATCCTTTTCTATACTGTGGCATTTCTTTCCGAGACTGCATTCCAAAATATTTGTCATCTTGGGGATATAAATAGGAAAGGAAGAGGTTGCAGCGCTGCATCAGTATCACCCTAGAAGGGCCATTCGTGAGTAGCCCTACAGTACAGCATTGCCACTGCTAGCAACAGGCCATAAGCTTTCCACGGAGCTTGCGAGGCCTCAGGACAGGCTTGTCAGACCTGCTCTGTCTGAACTTTTCTTGACCTTCCTGCAGTTTTGCTTAACTCGGTTTATCTGTGACAGCAGTTTCTCCAATTGACCAGCTGTCTATGGCTGATCTGTTTTATTTATCTTTGTACAGTACAATCGTAGTTTTAGATAGAGAGCAGTTACTCTGCGCAGAAGAAGACGCGTGCAGCTCAAACTAAGACGGGTTTTGGAGGGTTACAAGCCCAGTATGACAGCAACGGCCTGCAGAAGTGGAGACATGGGATACAGCATAGAGCAGTACAGGCACGGAGTGATACGAGACGGGGCACAGGCTGGCACTGGACACCCACAGCTATAAACAACCCACCAATGGTCAGTTAAAGAAATTCAGACCTGGACAAAACTGGTTTAGGGGTAACAAAGAGAACAAAGTAGTATCGAACTTGGGCACCATATGGAGCAAACCCACATGTAACATATGTAACATGGAGCGGCAGACTGGTGAAGAAAGAGCAAAGGTGTAAAAGCATGTTAGCAAGTATATAGAAATGAGACTGTCTGAAATAGCATTAGCCGCCTTCATTTCTTCAGTGTCAGGGTTAGATCAGCTAGAGGGTCTCCAAAACAATTTTGCCTTCAGAAATGCTCAGTTTTTCTAAATTAGAGGAACCACTAGTCCTAAACCCTGAACCAAATGTCCTTCCCTGCAAGTGGTTTGAATTTATCTAAAGGATAAGCCTTTGATGGGATCTCTGCAGCTTCACAACGGACCAAAGCCCATTCTCTGTATAACGGAATTGGGGGCTTCCAATTCACTTCCTCTCAAAGGCATCTCTGTAAACCCAACAAACATGTAAAAAGTCCTCACATACTTTAGAGATTTGCTTCAGGATTGCTATACTGCTCTGAATCAAAATACTAATACAAACACAGCCTTGTGAGGAACACAGGAAGCAAGGCTTATGGAAGGAGCAAATCTACGAAGAAGTCAGAAAGCAGCAGCAGCAGAAGTGTAGGAATGAAACTTGATTCCTGATAGTCTCTTAACATGCAAAGATGGAAGAGGAATTCTGCAGATACAGATCTATCAGCTCAGATGCTACCTGATGAAACCTGGCTCCTCTGACAGCTCTGTGAAAAACGTTTTTTTCCCCTAACCGTTATAGTCTGCAACATACACCTTTTGTTTTTCTCTCACTCTGTTGCTTGATAATAATCACTCTGTCTTCTGAGATATATATTGAAGTTTAATCCATGAATGCTTCTGGACATGCTTTTCCATTGCACAGTGATCTCAAATTGGAATGGCTTAAGAAATAACATTTTTGGAAGTGATTTTTTTAATATTTCATTTAATAATTTATTTGAAAAATATTTACAGAATATATCAGATCTTCAGTGCAGAATAGAACTGATGTCATCTACTACAGGCAAATGTAGCCCCTTTCATAGGGCACTGCAAATAGAAGAGTATTTTTCTTGTTGCCTTCACTGGTGGGAAGAAATACAACCAGGCATTCCCTTTGAATGAGGCAAATAATATCCTCTTATTTAAGAATGGGAAAGTGAAATATAGCTCTAACTGTTCTACTGGATTATGTCCTGACCCACTCTTTTGGGGGGAAAGTTTCCTTCAGCTCCAATATGAAGGAAAAGACTTCCTACAAAATAAGGTGCTCCTTTGTGGGATGAAAAGGTCAGAAAATTGTCACTGAATAATCCTGTCTGGGTGCATATAAACAGAGAGGTGCTGATAACCCTTATCCAGAAGCTAAGATGCTCACGCATACCCCAGAATTAAGGAGCTCTGGACATAAAGTTATCCGAATAATACCAACCACAAAGGAAAATCCATTAAAATTCCTTAGCAAAACCAATGCATGTCATTTTATCAGAAAAAAATAAATTGCATATGAGCATATTCAGACATACTTATTGACAATTTTCCTGCTTAGCTGACATAGAGACATTAACTTGCCACTTATACTCTTAATGTATCACATATCTGCCCTGTGATCAGGACTAAACTCCACATCCACCCTTGCACAGTCTGTTTCATGAACATGAGTGCAAACGGCTTCTTGCATGCTATGTTAGTTTATCTAGGAACATACCGGTTACTACTGGCTACCATGCATTAAAAATGAAGTGAAAGTGAAATCAGAAGCATTGTTTAAAAAAGGAACCCAAACAGTTTGTTTTTCACTATTTGCTTGCACTCATTTTGTGAATGAGTGTGCTTCATGATGAGTTAATTAAAGAGCTGTGTATGAAACAACTAACTTCTGTTCATTCAGCTCTTTCTTCAAGACACGTTTTTGTCTGATAAACATTTCAGTAATGATCCTTCCATGATCTGAAAGGAGCAAGAAGTAAGAATATACTCAGAATAAACAAAAAAGACATGCTACACTGTTTTTTAATTATATATTTGACTGTCTCCCTAATCATCACTTGCTTTACAGAAGACAAGAGCTATAATTCGGCTGCTAAGTGTGATGGCAGTATGAGTCCCAGCAAAGCAGTCTCATTTCCAGTAAGGCATGGTCAGTGATTGTTTTCTCCTAATAGACTGGTTTGCCATCATGTGTAGTCTCTAGCAAATGAAAGTAGTAAGGAACTTGTGCCTATTTATGTTGTAAAACTGGCAGATGCTTAGATGCAGAGACAATATAACTTATCTTCACCAACACCTTTCAGCAAGCAGCACATTTACAACATGAAAACAGCTTTGTTCATAAGCAATGAGGTGTTAAGATTAGCTAAAGTCCACTCAGGTAGGAGATGCAGTCCAAAGGTGTCTCCAGGTGACAGAAACACGTTTGCATGCAATGACACTGTGCTAGCGCAGTGGAATAAGATAATTCGATGTCCTGCTTGAATCAGTTAGCAAGAGTGGGAACTGTAGGAAACCTGAGGAGCAGGTTTACTTCAGCAGGAGCTCTGCTGAGCAAGCCTCAGGGGTATTCATTCGGGCACAGGCAGACCTGAGGACAGGACTTGTGTGAGTAGGGATGCCAATTCTAGGAAACAGGGTGGAGTGTCTCTTCCTGTATCAATGTCTTAAGCTTGATTGATAATCTGCAAACTGAAGGGAATAAAGAAAATAAAAAATGTTGCCATCATGAATTGCTAAAAATCTTATTTTGTTTCCCTGTATCTTTGTCTAAATTTATGAATGGTTTAATTAGGCCATTGACATTCCACTGTCCAGAGTAGACACTGCTGATCTTGCAGTATCATACAAGATTGAGGTCCCCACAAAACTGAAGCTGTACCCTCAGTCATCAGCACAGGATAATCCAAGAACTGAAGGAGACGGGTTTGGAGAAGAGGGCTCCTGCTGACGAGCATTACCTATAATATCCTTGGCTAAAAAGGTGCCTCAGCATTGCAAGTGTACACTAAATTTCAACACTAATAAGAGATATCCTGATGTAAAATAAGTTACTTCTCACTTTCCTGCACTTAAGCCATAATAGAAACACTCTAGTTCAGCCTTGCAAGAGGACAAGGAGACTGTAATCTCTTTATTCTGTGCTCTGCATAGGGATGTTCAAGATCTAATTAATGTCCAAATTGCATTGTCGTTTCTGTTGGATTATATACTGTTCTGAGATGAGTAGTATGTAGTACAAATGCAGCAATAATCTCCAAATCAATGATTTTTTTAATGTTACCTATAAAGAATATGCAAAGAAAAAGGGAAAAAAAAAAAAAAACACTGTTTTCCCATGACTTTTTTTTAACTTAGTTAAAGACAAAAATAAGAATCATGTCCAACAAACAGCTTTTTCAAAGATCAGGAAGGCAGATCTATGGCACTTATTTGCTTCCTGACGTTAATTAAGAAATCCATTGTAAAACAGGTGGAGCAAGGGAACTTTTGTTTGTTTGTTTATGTTTTTGCCATTCTACTTGATACAGCTTTACCTTTCTAGTAATATTTTTGACATCTATTTTTGTCAGGCACAAATCACTAGGTGATTTCTGCACAGTGAGGTATTATTATCTCAGTGTTTATTGAATGACTTCGTTAAATACAGCAAGTAAAAAGACATAGGTCCTTTAACCGGGAAAAGCATCCAATGTTCCTGATTCCCAGCCACTACTCTATTGTGTTTTGCTGTGTACTGAGAGACACAGAAGATGAGAATGAAAACATTCACTGAGGCATTTCATTCTAATAAGGATTTATAGTCTGTTTAACTTGAATTCTAAAGATCACACCTGAGCGCAACTAAGAAGTATTATAAAACTCATTAAAAAAGTTCAGGAGGGTTATTCAACAAGCAAAATTGCTGATATTTGTGGCATCTCACATGTTTGATTTTAAACATTGACAAATAATGGTGTGAAGTTGACTACATCATGAATGATTGATCCAGAAGTGATTTCTCTCTCAGTAAAATTGCCATGCTGACAAAATACAGAAAATTTTTTTTCAGGTATTCTGTCAAAACACGAATAAGAGTCCCTCGCAAGATATTACAGAACAGGAATCCTTAATCTTTCATTTTTCAATTTGAATGAGCAATAACATTGTTTTTCTACGTTATTGTTGTTTAAATAGACAGCTGGAGGGCCCTTGTGTTTTCTTAATCTGAGATAAAAATCAAACTCTTTGCACCTCTTGTTAAATTATAGTGAAATTTTAGAGTGATATTTTCTACCTTATTTGGGAAGAAAAATTACATATAATGTAACAGATGACAGTTTGATACAATAAAATGCAGCCAGGAAAGATGATGAGAGCTCACTAGAAAACATCTAGTCAGATCACATTTTCAGTAACGGCCATTAACTTAACTCCATTTCTTGAGCTCTGCCAACTATAGCTGAAGTCTACAGGAGCTGAGTAATAGTAAAAGGAGACAATCATGCCCAAAGAGCCTCAGGTTTCACACGCAGAGATGAATAAAACAGTTTTAAAAGAGAGAGAAAAAAATACAAAAGGACAAGAAGAAGGGAAAACAAAAAATAAATCTTCTAAGGTTCACATAATTCCAGGGCTACACCTTTTACAATTAGATGCAAGTAACAAAGCAAAACCTATGATACAGAAGATATCTGAGATTATTTCTCCTTTTTTTTCTGTTCATTTCTATCTAACGCTTACTTTCCCTGCGGAACCTGTGGCTTCTCTTAAATACTTTCTATTTAAATGTGTAGTGATAATGACTATACGAAGAAAGACCTGCAAGTAGATTACATAATCTCCAGAAAATAAAATGTAAGAAAACATATTCATACAAAATTTCAGATCAGAAAAATGTGAAATAATTGTCTTAAGTTGCGGGGGCTTGTCTGAACCATGCAATCACATCCTAGACTCCTCCAGAGTTCTCGTAAGTATAAATGTTGCTCTTCCAGCGCAGGCTGTTCAGAATGAATGATTTGTGCTGGTGTCTATAATTGTCTCACCTGTTCCTTACTGGCTAAACATGTTGTTTCATTCCTCTGCTTTTTGCTAGCCTCCCTGGGGGTAATATATATTTCCTATCTTTGCCAGAAAGTCTCATATTGTAGTGTAATTCCATCTTGGTCAAATATATCAGTCTGCTCTAACAGATCTGAAGATGGAAGTCCTTTACCAACTTACTCAGGCAGTATGCTTCTACTTTCTGCTGCAGAAATTGCTTCCAGATTGTCTAGGAAATAGATATTCCAGTCTCCTTTCCCATTTGGTTCCTTGCCAAGACTGGTAACACTGGTGTTTGCTTCTGGTAATTTTGGTGAGATCGGCCATGAGCCCATTTAGTTAATAATAGATATATTTAACACATGATAATGACCTTTATACTTATTTTCAACTTCAATACAATCAATTGCATACTAATCACAGGCCAATTTTTCAGTACAGTGAATTCAGAGTAGAAAACACTAAATACTATAAACCAGGATAGCACTCTCAATAAATAGACTCCAAATGTTTTTTTAAAAAATAATTTCACAAACTTACAGGCAGCAAACAAAACTTAAACTAAGTTAAATTTTTCATTTTCATCCTTTCCATGTAAACACTCCTGCTGTAGTCAAATTCAGCTGAATCTGCATGTATGGAACTACTAGGGGCTAAAATTTATGATGTGATAACGAGCAGTAGCTAATGTGAGTGAATGTCTTGGGGCGGACACAGAAAGGCTACAAGATAAACCAGTCTGCTAAGATTGACAGCTTTAAAAGTGGCTAATAAAAAACCTGAATTCCATGCAATATTTTAGTAGAAGTCAGCGAAGAGATTTAAGAACTGGACTGCATTACTCGAAATGGCTGACAAGTGCCAGCGAGGCCGATGGGAGCTGCTGAACGGCTGGAGAAAAGCTCGTGAACAAGCCACAGTATGACACCCGGCTGCTCTGTTGCCAGATACCATCTTACGGAGTGCAAAGAACAGTGCAAACATTCACAGGAGTTGGGCCAGGCTTTAAATCTCAATCTAGGCATAATTATAAGAAATGACTAAGCCAGGACTGTTTGACTGCTGGCAATCCAGGGCCTCCACATACTCTGTCATCTGCGCTACGCCAGTGATTCCTGCGTTCAGAGCACTCATTCTGCCACCTGCGAGCTCAGTCCCTGCTTAACCTGAAGTGTTTCGGCTATAACTACTAGTGAGAATTGCAATATTACTTTTATGCTTTTTCTCTTGTTCACTTTAGTAGCTCTGTGACTTAGGAACGACCGAAAAACTGAGCTTTGTTTTGTTTTTAAGCAGTGCTCCTGGTTGTGAAAGAAAGCTGTGTGCCAGTGTGTGCCATTTCTCACCTCTAACAGCATTTTCTGTTACATTAGCAATCCAAGACTTTAGTCTGATCATTTTATGAGAAGTTTACGAAGCACCACACCATATTTCTTTTTGAATATTTTAAATGATTTGAACAGTTCATGGAACGACAGCTTTAGCAGTAGCAACTGTCCAGCAAATAAATGATCTAGTATAGGTGACCTACCTAAAATCCAACCTACTGAAATCTACTGAAATTAAATAGGGCTAAAACCCATTCTCTTTCTCTTCTTGTTGAGGGTTTCCCAAGCCTCCCTCCCCACATGACTCTGTCAGGTGGCCAAAAGGCAACTAATAGACCCTTACGACCAAGTCTCATCGCATACATCAGGTAGTGGGCATGTACTTTCAGACATGTGATACAACTTCACTATCCCATGAGTTGATACAGATGGGGATTTTTGTTGTGTGACAATTTCACTTTTATTTACATAGCAAGGGAAAGTTTGGCACATACAGCCCTCCTGCGTCTCCACAGGAGTCTGCATATCCCAGGCCTTTTCCAAGGCTGGATATTTCTGCTATAGGAAAAGTCTAGTTTACCAGATACATTGGAGCTACCTGCACTGCCACTTTGAATTTCTTTTTATTTAAGAATGATATGAATTTCTCAGTTTTGTAGAGTTAGAAATTATTGATTTATTTTCCAGTGTGCCTTACATGAATGATAGATACATTCCCTTTCCCAGAAGAAACATAGAAATATCTTGTTTAAGTTGACATCCAGTTCCTCCTCCTTGAAACCTGGGTACAATGTGGCTGCATGAATTACCTTGGGAACTTCAAACTTAGCTAAATCTCTCTGAAGATGATTAATCTGCTGATGAGACTGTCAGAGTACATGTCCCTAAGAGGCTGGGGACAGGTTAGCTGGGTGCAGTGACATCATTCTGCCCAGGTACTGTTGCATACTTCTGTGACAGTGAAGATCTCCAGGAAAATAAAGTACAAGTAGCAGCCTCACAGTGGAGGGGACATGATCTTTGATTACAGAAGCAAAGAAACACATCTTATACTACTGGATGTATGCTTTACAATTCGTTATACTTATGTGGGTGTAAAAACTGAAATAAATCGGTGTTCACTGACTCAGTATAACCTTCCAGATTTCTCTGCAGAAAAGCTTCAGCAATTGGCAAATCACTTGTGTTTTTACAGACTTAGTCTTTTTTAAGAAGAGTTTGTGAGTACAATAACCTGTACTATCAAATCCTCCTAATACAGATCCTCCATAATAGCAAAAACGCTCCCCATGCTTCCCTCCTGTTTCCACTGGGACTCAATCATGTAAAACTATTGTAGCTAGACTATATCTTTTTATCAGACTCTGAGAGTTTATTTGCTCTCGAGTCCAAGAACTGGGCCTGCTCCACAGTAACCAAGCTTTTCTGGGGAAGCTGGGACTCTAGCATTTCAAGTCCCCTATGGCTCTTCTGCAACATAGCTGACACCCAGTACCAGACCTGCTACCCTATTAGAGCCAAGAGCTCTAAGAGGAAGGAGCAGGACACTAAGATACTTTCTCTCTCCAATTTCTTAGCCCATAACTATCATCGCACTTCTGATCACTAACCAGACCTTCCCTCTCACTCTCTAAGCAGAGCATTATCCAGGGTCAGTGAGTTTCTGTGGCTGATGTGGATAATAGCAAGTAAATTATTTGTGAGGAAAATAACCTTTACACAACATGATTTACAATTCTGAAAAAAATGAAGGTGGGGTATTGTAGTGGACATACAGCAGTAGAAAAGAAAACATGCATCATTTTTAAGATAAAGATAGGAGGCATGGTCCTGGGCCCAGCTTCACGATTTAAACAATATATATAGACAGAATCAAAATGTGAACAAGGAGAGAGAATTTGGCTCATGGCTTTGTGTAAACATTTTCTATTTTAACAGAAAATAGGTAGTTTTTCTTAAAATATGATCAGCACTCAACAAAAGAGTATGTAGATATGGTTACATTTCCACAGACTCCTGCAAATATTCTATTCTGCACACACTCATGCATCTCATCTGCATAGAGCATCTCTGCATCTGCAGTGGGAACTTGGAATACGTCCTTCCCTCCAGATGACTGTATTCTCATCATGAATAATGTATGACATACAGATTAGGGTAATTTTTTATGCATATCAGAGAATGAATTAAGTTGACTATTCATTAAGTTAAACAGTGCTGTTAAGTAAGACAGCAAGCTTTGTTTCAGTCCTTCACTGAGAGGTAGAAAATATCAGTGCTTTAAGTGGAAGATTTATAGCATGTGTGAGTAGTTTATTAAATCTTTGCTGCAGGCTCTGTAATTTCTATGGCCTATTTGGTATCAAAAATAAAACTGATCAGAATTTTTGACAAATAAACTGAAGTTTTAGTTGGAGTTCAACTAATTAGTTGGTGGCTATCCAGTACTATTAGAGGTCTTTTTTAGGCACTCTCATTCTGGTTGCAAACAGCAATGCAGCAGCAGGCAGAATCCCACAGGGATAACTGACTCTTTTGTGAAGTTTCTTAATAGAACACTTGGAAATGGTTAAAATTTGCTTCCTATATTTAGAAAAGTTAAAGGACAGAGACACAGCAGGTATAAACCAGCACATCTTGGTTAAAGTTGCTGGAATTATAGAGATTTTGACCAGCTAAATATAAAACTTCATGTCTGAATGTTGAAAGACTGAGCATTCATGGTAGTTTTTTGCTTCAGATAAATGTATCATTTTCTTTCTACTTACTTACATCATCACTCAAATAGCTCATTAGATGTCAAGTTGCAAAAATCATATTCCTGTGGATCAGGAAATATTTACCTTATTTCAGGAGGCTATCCCTTTTGAATGATTTCTCACCAATGAAATTAGATGCTCACAATCTGTCCCTACGTTTAGAATTCCAAATTATTGCTGCTGACTGATTTTTAAATAATCTGTAGTGGATCTTGATCGACACACAGTAGTGTCTTTCCAAGTAATACTACATATGATTCTTCTGAAAATTATATAAGAGAATTTCTGATCTAGATATGTTATGGAACAGCAAACTGTTCTTACCCAAGTTACCAAAGAAGTAGATAAATAAGAGATACCATGAAGACTGTCAAAATTTATAGTGCTGGTTTTATGCAAGCAGTGAACAAAAACATGATAGTTTTCTAATAGATAATCTGCCTTTATTGTGAATTTTAAACCAAATAATTTAAGCCAAAAGACTCCAAAAGATAATAAATATAAGACTGTTGACTATAATTAACATAGTTAATCTTTGGATTTTGCTAAACTGAAGATTAATTTTATGAAGATCTCAATCTAATTCCAAAGAAGTGAAAGCAAAAAAAAAAAAAGAAAAGAAAAAAAAGAAAAGAAAAAAAAAGAAAAAAGAAAGAAAAGAAAGAAAAACATAAAAAATTAAAACAGGAATGGATTCCGTAACTGCAATATGAACATCTATGTTTTCACACTGCTTAGAGGCCAGTATATCAGTGCATTAATAAAATCTTTGAATAATAGTCTTTGCGATGTCTTCTGGACAAGGTTCAGAAAAGAAGATGGAAAAATCCTTTTCCCTAAGACATTAGTGATTTCTCAGCAGAGACATCCTCTGGGAACGACTGAAGTGATTGTTTACTATTTCAACATATTTCCAGTGGAGAAATAATACATTTAGCATTAAGAGTTCTGTAAAAGAGGCTGTCAATGAAATGGAGCATCTCTTCATTAGTTCTTCATCCCTTGGTAGCAGAAACCAGTTCTACCACGGTAGGTACCTCTGCCCATGGAGGTTACCCTTGCCCCATGAAGAGCAATGATTAAGTGCTGTCCAGACAGTATGCAAGCAATGTGCAGACGGGGTACACTAGCAAGGAGCTGGAAAATCTGGCCCTGAACATTTAGCTAGTGTAATCTGTTTGTGCTCAAGTTAAACCTCACCAATGAGCACTCAAAAGAGCTACATAAATGTTATCAATCAAGTAACAACCTCTCTAATACAGAATTACAACTAGTACATATATTTTATAGTGAGAAAGCTAAGAAACACGAGTTAAAACCGTTTTAACTCTCTTCCAAGATAAAAAAACCTCACTGACAAAAAGCAACGTACAGTGACTGTATACTTTGTAGGTAATTGTGAATTACCAGTTCCTAGATCCTTATGCATTTTATCAAAAAGTGAATTAAAAAAAAAAGTGACTTAATCTCATGCTGTCATCCCCATACAAAGCTTCCTGTGGTCTAAATTAATGCACTCTCTGATCTAAATTAATAAATGCTTATTAACATTTAGTGATTTCTGCCCTCCAACTGCTCTGTAAAGATGAACTTCAAGTAATTTGACACATGCAAAAAGCCCCCCTTAATTTCAGGCACAATCATGGTTATATATGTAAATAATTACAGTCATAGGAAGCTCATACAGGCTAAGCTGGCAGAACTGAGCAGGTTTGGGCCAGATGACCTCCAAAAGCCTTTTGTAATTTCAATTACTCTCCGATTCCAATTCTCAAATTCATATTCTGACTGCCTTAACCCCCCTCTTTTCCAGTCGGGAAAATGGGTGGAACAACCTGGCCCACATCTTGCAACAGTGGCTAAAGTGAGAAGTGGAAATCCCTCAGACAATGAGAGCGTATCAGTGTGAAACAAGTTTACTCTCAAAAATTACATCATCGTTTTCAAAAAGTTAAACAGATGCTCCTTTCCTTACCTATTTGATCACTAGAGTTGGAAACCTCTAGCAGTCATAAAAATAAAAAGAGATTTCAATAAGCATTTCAGAATAATCTGGGCTTTATCAAATTTGTTCTGGACATTAAAAGCACTTGCAAAATTTAGGCCCTATTATCAGAAAGACTAATCTGACAGTCTTAAGGAGATGAATCAGGCTTTGTCATTATAACTTGCATTAGAAATAATGGCACTCGCACAGCTAAAGCCCTGCTCATGTGGGTAGAGATGCACCTCTGCTTGTTCTGGCTTGGGTACAGTTTTACACAGACGACAGCATTTAGACAATTGGATATCACTGCTGATTTACGATCCTCTCGGAATTCAGATAAAAGCCGGAATTCAGTAGCCTTTTCCCTAGTTACATTGACTGGGTTCCCTCTCCTCTCTTTCACACTAACCCCTCATAAAACATTTGCTGCCTTTTGAGATTTAGAGTACCAAAAAGGCTTGAAACGGCAGATAGGCAAATAGCTATCTCTCTCCTACAAATCATTATCAAGGGCAAATGGAAGCTTTAGCACTCATGAGACTTAAGCTTGTTCTAGTCTTGAGAGAAGTCCTAGAAAGAGATATGCTTTTCATCCTTTAATTTCACTGTGTCCAGGATATGGGGCTCTGCTAACTAGCTCCTTGACTTTCAAAGCTTGGTCATCCCCTTCACATCCAAGGACACATTGTCTTTGTGCAAGGATATGTTTGCTTTATTTTTTCTGTCATTTTGTGCAGAGTGAAAGCATACTATCTAGTGTCTCCTGTTTGCAATGACTGTTTAAAAAGCTTCACCTTCCACCAGGTGGGAGAACTCAGCTTCAGTTACATTCCTGTGAATTGTGGTTAGAGCTCTGAAACTCCTGAGCGCTAAACCAACAAATGTCCCTCCTCAATTTAACTATCACAGCCTGCTTGTCATTACCAGCGGAACACTACGTAGCACAATACCAATTAAAACTCAGCTTTTGATTGCCAGTAAAAGTCTGCAAGTTCAGGCCTGCGCAGCTCTGAAGCTGGGGTGGGGGTGCCAGGAGGTGGCAGCCGGTGCTGCTCCCCAAGCACGAGGATGGGGTAGGTCAGCCCAACGTCCCGAGTTGCTGCCACGCGGAGCCCCGGGCGAGCGCAACCAGTGTCTTTCCTGCATGCTCTCGAGAGGCTGCATAGACCGGCTGAAACAGGAGTATAACTAAATTTTATGCTTTTGACTCATTCGTATCCAAACCCCACCCACTGGTTTACCACATTTACAGTATTATTAAGAATTTAAAAATCCAGCAGTGTTTCAACTTTGTCATAGAAGCAGGTCAGGAAAGAAGGGCACTGGCATATTATGCAAAAAAAAAACTTGCTCAGAATTTCCTAGCACCATGCTAGCCATTCAACTTTAATTACTACTGACATTCTGCAGTGAAAATATCCATTGATGTCATATTCCAAATTAATTTCTATATTCTACTCTGGAACTGGAGGCACTGATTTCAAAGAAAGCAAAACATCCATTAAATGTAGTCTATACATTTCCGATTCTGAACTTGGCCTTTTTACTGTGCTAAGCAGGTAGTATTATACTAGATCTGGTGTTATACTGCTCAGTAGCAGAAAAAATAGCAGACAGACTATTTTTATTCTCATGGGGTTCTAGTTAGAAAAAGTAAAAATCAAAACCACTGGCAAAAATTTGTGCTGAACTTTCCAAATGCACAATAAGCTGAAGTTCATCAGAGTGGAGAACGGCTGTGTGACTGTTTGTTTGAATGAATCTAATTATTGGACTTGTCAGTAATGCATTGCATCAAATTGTTCTCTCAAAGGGAAGTAATGCAACAGCTCTGTGTACATACTAAGTGATATTTTGGTGGAGAGTTGCATAAGCAAAGTGACAATTAGATTTGTTTCATAATAGGTCCCACCTGAGTCAGAAAGAGAAAAAATAGACATGCCAGAGGTGATAAGCACTGCTGTTCCTTTTAACAGACAGAATATGATCTCAACTGTACTAACACAAAATTTTGCTAAAGTGAGCTGTAACCTCAACTGTTACGTGACATCCGTGCTGTAAGCCTCCTTATATAAAGCAAGCTATTTTCCAGTATTTTTTACCATACTATTAAAACTAGGATATGTGTGTACTGTCAGTCTCCAAAGGTGTTGCCTCTAAATTCATGTATTTCAAGACTTTCTTTTTCCTCATTTTTATTTCTTTAACAGTTCGATCCAAAAGGGAGATGATGATTATGAAGATTACACCTCAAATAAGACTTGGGTTTTGACTCCCAAAGTTCACGAGAGTGATGTCACTCTTATCTTAAATGGCTTGCTGGAAGGATATGACAACAAGCTGAGACCTGACATAGGAGGTATGTTGCTTTTCTTTTTAGCCCATTTCTGATTAAGTGGGCTGATTAAGAGAAAGAATGTTCATACTGTAGTGTGTTACCTAGGAAGCAGAATCTATTCAAAGTAGGTATGAAAACAAAATATGATGTAGCAAAACCTCAGTGGCACAAAAAGCACCCATGCCTTCGGAAGCTGGCATCTATTGTTAAGATAACAATATATCCTGAGACATTTCCTGAGAGCATTCAAATTTGCTGAATCAGGCTGCCTGCAATCATCCATCTGCATAAAAAGTCTGGAATTTAACTTTTGAAGAACTAAAAAGGCAGTTTCTCTCTTCCTTACATAACTAAGAGATACTGTCAGACAATCACAAACAACAAATTAGGAAAGGAATAATGTAGCCTGATTTCTGCGTGATTGGACGGACACAGCCAGAGCCCCTGAGAGCAGCAGGCTTGCGCTGACCAGTGCAGCGTGTGCACTCACTAGCTCACAAGGCGAGAAGTGACAGGGAATGGGGGAGAGTGGAAGAAGCGTTCGCAAAAGATAAATTTAATCCGGTCAGGCTAACCTCCTTGGACTACCCCTGCAGCCTAGGTAAGCCTAGGAGCCTGGAGATAGACTCCAACTCAGACTCAGAGGGAAGTCTTGGCTGCTCTGAACCACCTTTCAGAGGACCCTTCCCCTCCACTGGTCAACGAGGGAGCCCAGAGGGAAAAGTCTTCCTGGGTGGAAGCCGGTCAGCCTGAGAACACCCCACGTGTGCACAGAGCAGCCAGGTGACACCTCTGGAAAGGAGGATACAGTAGGAATAAGAGTACAGAAAAGAGAGCTCATGGTGAGGCAGGTAGGGAGCAGCAAGGTTAATGAGGGAGGCTGTTTCTACCACATTATAGAGGTTTATGAACCAGGGAAGTTTTCCACCATGAGGGATAACATAAGTATTTAACCTTCAACACATGTATATACTGTAAATTAGCAGAGGAACTTGACTCATTCTCCCAATCCAAGACTTTAGAGAACAGAAATGAACTAAGCATTCATAAAAAGCATCTGCCCCCTCCCCCCCCCACCCCCCCCCCGCAAAAAACCCATCTTTTAGTCAAGGTCTACAGGAATAATATAGTCACAGTAGAGTAATTTCAAAAGAAATAAATCTAACAGCTGGTTTTTACTCATGTTCTAGATCCTTGAGTACTGTTCTTGCTTTGGGCTCATGAAATTGTTACTTATCAACAGCCATCTCCGCAGGCAATAGCAGTCACGTTGTATTTGGCGTTATAGCATAAAATGCATGATGCAACACATCACAAGAGGAAAAAGTCTGCTTTCGCTGATAGTGCTTTGTCAAATGCGTTGCTGTGGACTGACACAAAATGCACACACTCTCAGTCAGATAAGACTCACTCTAAGGTAACGACACTGGTTTTCATAGTGTAAGTGCATTTGTTCTGATAGCACAAATGGTATAAGAACTTGTCCCAAAGTGTCTCCATCTAATTTCAACCCGGAGACATCACCGCTGATTTATGTTTATCGCATTTGAATGTGAGGCAACCACAGCCATACAACAGAGGCACTTCTGCTTGTGTTTGACTTGCACGTGGTTCATTTTGACCTTCACTCATGCTAGTGACTGTTGTTGTTTCTCTTGCAGTTAAACCGACGGTGATTCACACTGACATGTATGTAAATAGCATCGGACCAGTGAATGCTATCAATATGGTAGGTAAAGGACTGCCACGTTTAACTACAGTTTTAATGTTCACTTTATGACAAAGCTTACATCATTTGTGAACGTTATAAAACTTCCATTATTTTTGATGTGCTTTATCTGCATTATTTTAAAAGTCTCAATATATTATTATTACAGAAGTGAAGACTATATGAACTATGAATCTACATAAAACGGCAACTAAAGTGTGCTGAAATAAATGAATAACTTAATAGTTTTACCACATGCTAACATTTCTATGACTGTGATGCACACTTCCATGCCTTATGAGAATCTAACTCTTCTAAAACTGAGCTTCCAGATTGCTAGAAATAAGGCAAAAGCATTCACTAGTGATAGCACCAACCCTGCTACCAAGAAATCAAGAAAGCCCCAATCTTCTCTCCTCTCCTTTTCCTGAAATTCCTAAAGAGAGTTAAATTGTATCTCCATATGAAAAAGAAAGAGTGGGTTAGCATTACTACCACCATTTCTATTTCACTCTTGCAATTTTTATGTGTAGGGAGAAATCGCAGATTGTTCTTTTCAGGTCTATAATTCCCTTTCCAGCCACTGGATTGCTAGTGGGGTTCAGGGGAGCAAGTCTTCAGCACTTTTGACATTAACTGGAGGGTAGCAGCAGTTCAAGGCCAAATCTGCTTGAGTTTTAGTTGTCACAGATCCAAGAAAATAAATAATTCTTTTCTAGTTTGATCAGACAGGAGAGGGGACACAGGATTGAAAAAGGGACCTCAATGACTCACTCACATTTTGGGTCAACCTGTACCTAGGAAAATAATGAAAAAGAATAGGTTTTCAACAACAATCTTTGGTAGACAACAGCCTCAAAAATTGCTAAATATTGTTTTTTCTATCAATTCTAATATCTTCTATCTTTCACATGTGGTTTTTTGTATGAAGTCAAGGAAAGCATATCAGGAGTAATGTGAAATGCTGAGTGCTATGTTTTCATCAGTATTTCTGGTTGACACAACAGGAATATACAATTGATATATTTTTCGCCCAAACGTGGTATGACAGACGTCTGAAGTTCAACAGCACTATAAAAGTGCTCAGATTAAACAGCAACATGGTTGGGAAGATCTGGATACCAGACACATTCTTCCGAAATTCCAAGAAAGCTGATGCCCATTGGATAACAACTCCTAATAGGATGCTCAGGATCTGGAATGATGGCAGAGTGTTGTACACGCTAAGGTATTTATACCTGACTTTACTTCCAATTTTTCAAGAGAAAGCCAAGGAAAAGTGTGTTGATACACAAGCCTTGTGAAATCAGATCACTTGATATTAACACAAAGAAAAAAATATATATTTTTCCTATTACTTATGGGTACAACTCTGGAAAAGGGAAATATAATAAGGTATTATTGACGCAGTATTGACACAGTAGAAGAGTTTCATTTCTACCTATAGATTGCACTGTCTGGCTCACAAATAGCCTCATTATTATGTCAAAATCAATACAAGCATGGTTACAGGAATTCATCTTCATTTTCATGTATGTTTTACTGTTTACCAGTAGATCGGTCACTATTGCCTTTTACCTTTGTATTCTGTTAAAATGAGGAATTTGAAATATCTTTGAATTAAGCAGACAGTATAGGAAATACATTATGTATATCAAAGGCCTCTATTCCAAATTGTCTACAGGTTGTCTAGATGAAGCTCCTCCCTGCAAAAGCATTTGATTCCTTTAACTTCTTGTGAAAATAAGAATTCTCTTTTTAGGATTGGACATTTATGGTTTAATCAAAAACCCACAGATATACCCTGTTCAACTAATATTTTCATGAAGCTAAACCTGATATGATCATCTTCAGATTACTTAATGATGTATCTATTTTTTGAGTCAGATTACCTTTATAAACTATCTTTTCAATAATTAACAGTTACATGTATGTCTATACTTAAAAGTTACATATGCAATACATACAAATCTAAATGACATACTCCCAATGACCATAAGGAAAGATGTTTCCTATGTTTGAAAAGCTTAAATGTTTCTAGTTTTCTGCTCTTTTTTATTGCATACCAAAAAGAAAGTTTTGAAGGAAAGTATATTCATTACCATTTTAACAAACAGATATAAAGCTTTGGTTGAGAGACCCTTTTAATATTGCAAGAACTGTCCAAATTACAAAAAGAGTTATATTTCATAGGTATTTTACTTCTTTACATACTGCATTGCTAAAAGAGATAAGAGAATGACTGGAATTGAAATCCAGTGCAAATCAAAGTCAGTCTGATAAAGATGCTAGATCGGCTTTTGAAATGTTAATTTGGACTTAGCTATACTACCTCCTCTTCAGACTTCATTACCTTTCTCTTCAAACCATTCAGCTTCTCTCATTAGAAACTTTTAGAAACACAGTTATCTGATATTAATGTATAGTTAGTTGTTCTAGTGAGTCACAGCAAGCAACAGTAATGATTTATCCTATATCCCGGATCAACTCAAAAATGAAACATGATAGTTTCATTGCAGATCTGCATTAAAGAAAAAAGGCAAAAATATCTTTTTAGAAAACTTAGGAATGCAATGTTCTGACAGATGTGCATGTGAAATCTGGCACAGAGCATGTCAGAATCTACTATTGTTAGCTTCTCACATACCTAAGTATTAAGCAACAAACCTTAAATAATTTCCTAAACAAAACAGTAAGAATCTCATCATTTGTGAAACATATTTTTTGCCTCTCAAAGCAAAATTAATAATTCAGACTAAGGTTTTTTGTCAAGTAGAAACATAAGTGAAACTGGTAGTGATGTGAAATTGGGGCTGCCTTGGTTGCAGTGACCATGAGCTGATGTTCAGGATCCTGAAAGGACGGAACAAGATAGTAGCAAGTAGTAAGATCATAGCCCTGGACTAAAGGAGAGACAATTTTGGCCTCTTCAGAGGTCTGCTTGGAAGAATCGCATGTGATACCTCCTGGAGAGAAGAGCGGTCCAGAAGAGCAGACTGATCTTCAAGGACTACCTCCTCTAAGCACAGTCCCCCCTGATCAGCAGGATATTGAGCAAAGCTAGCAGGAGGCCTGCATGGATGATAAAGGAGCTCCTGACAAAACACAAATATAAAAAGGATGCACTCAAGGGGTGGAAGGTGGGACAGGTGACTCAGAAGGAATACAGAGATACTGTCTGAGCATGCTGGCATGGGCTTAGGAAAGCCAAAGCCCATTAGGATTTGGGATCCCTTGCTGGAGCAAGGGATGTGAAGGGCAGTAAGAAAGCTTCTACAGGTGTATCAGCAGCAAAAGGAAGACTAGGGAAAATGTGAGACCTCTGCTGAATGGCACAGAAGTCCTGGTGACAAAGGACATGGAAAAGGCCAAGGTACACAATGTCTTGTTCACCTTGCTGTTTACTAAGAAGATCAGCACTAAGCAGATCACAATCCTAGGCACTTGAGAGGAGAAGTCAGGAGCAAGGAAGACTTGTCTTCAGTGGAGGGTTTTGACACCGTATCCCACAGAATCCTCACTGACAAACTGATGAAGTACAGACTAGACAAGTGAACAGGGAGGTGAACTGAAAACTAGCTGAACTGCCCAGCTCAAAGGGCAGAAAAAACATTTTACTGTGAGAGTGGTTAAACATTAGAACAGGTTGCCAAGAGATATTGGAGATATTCAAATCCCAACTGGACATAGTCCTGGGCAATCTGCTGTAGCTTATCCTGCCTTGAGCAGAGGAGTTGGACACCTGGGATCACCAGAGATCCTTGCCAACCTCAACATTGCTGTTATTCTGTTCTTCTACGAAAAATGGCTTTCTGCTCATGAATGAAATCATTTCCTCAAGAGAAAACAAATAAAAATAGTAGTAATTCTGAACCCATCCCAGGTTCAAAATGTTATTTAACAGTGCATTCGCATTCACAAGATAAAAAGCAATATTAAAGGAAGACCATATCATTTTTTTGATCTGTATCATGATTATCTTGAAGTGAAACTGAAAACGGTTGAAATGAAATGAGAAAGAAAGGGTAATACTCTTTGCACAACGAATCAATTCTTCTTTCATGTTAGAGACAGGACTTCCACTAATTTCAGTGAAAATTAGATTTGTTCCTAAATCCGTAATATAGGGAAGTTTCCTTTTGACTTCATCAACTTGGTGGTTAGTGGCTACAAGACTTCTCTTCATCCTATAGTATGAGACACTGAAGATACCTGCAGGGAACACCTATGCACAAGAGTCAGGAAGCAGAAACAACCCATAAAGTTGCTCATTTGGAAACCAAGGAATGAACAAAGAGTAGAAAGCTATTATTTTTCATGAAGATTTAAGGAACAAATAAATTGCACTCTGCTCTTTTTTTTGTCTCCTCTCTCATCTCCCCTCTGCCTCCTTTCCAAAGCTGTTTCTTCTCATGGATTATTTGCTACCAGTCCATCTACCGTATGATAGATGAGATGATAGCTCATGACAGGGCTGGGGATACATATAGTCTAGCAACAATGAAGATACTGAAGGAAAAGGCAGAGTTTTTATTAGGCACATCAGTGAATACATCTTGTCTAATTTTGGTTATCTAAAAGTATGTGCCTCTACCTGAAAAATGCCTATATCACCTACATGACCTGACTTACAATACAGGCTCTCCTAGCATTCTTTGGAAAGAAACACAAATTTTTAGTAATTTCTTCTTCTAATTCGGTTAAAAGTCTAATCTGAATTAAAAGTCTAAATCAGTCTATTGGAATGAAGTATATTCTCAGAGTGCCTTTTTCCTACTAGCTATGAAGGTAATCTAGATGACTATCTTGGATGTAGATGTCTAAATTTGGACAGAGGACTCACATCTGTCATTTCTAAAATGATTTTTTTTCCAAGTAAAATATGTCTAAATGTATTACGGCATGTTGTGACATAGAGATTTGTCACTGCTTATATGAGATGACCTGCATATTCACTTATGGATTTGCTAGTCATGAGTAATGCTGCCATTTCAGATGCATAGGAACAAAACTTTAATAGCTCATTCTATTAGAGTCTCAAAAGCAGATGATGAGGACCTTTGTAACTAAGAAAGACAGTTCTTAGCAATAACCATTGTCTCACTGTGTTTGGAACAGCCAGAATAATATATACACATTGATACTTCTGTTTATGATATCTATTTGCATATTTCATAATCTTGTTCAATATTAGTAAGAATCTTGTTTTGAAAGTACAGATTTCTAGAGCGTGTTCTGTATATTCTACTTTCTCTCTCCCTCTCTGTCTCTTTAGGCTGACAATCGATGCTGAATGTCAGCTGCAGCTACACAACTTCCCCATGGACGCTCATTCCTGCCCACTGGAATTTTCAAGTTGTAAGTAATACATCTAGAAATATATGCAATCACTTTCCTGTCCCACATTGAGTTACTTATTATAAATTTATATTTATACAGTCATCCTAGTGTAACAGCAGAAATTTTTACTTCTATCATCTTATGGCCTGATACTCTCTCTGTGCACATGGGAGTTTTACTATTAGCAATACCTGGAGTTAAGGATGTTTGATTTCTTATCAAACATGTTAAGGAGTGAATTCTAGTCCAGCTGAAGGCTTTTTTTGGCAGTAACTGAAGGTTAGGCAAAATTGTATCCTGTTAAGTTCATAAATACAAAAAAGTCATTTTTGAAATATTTATCTGAAGTGCTATTTTAATTTATAATAAATAAAATGTGATGTTAAGTAAAAGACACTACTAAGCAGTTTGAAAAAAAAATCTGTAAATTGCAATATGCTTCTCCAGATTTTTCCCAGAAATAGAAAATAATAGTTTTCCTCCCCAAAAGTACAATAAAATCCTAGCAATGGCTATGAAACAAAGCATTCTCTATTTTCCCTTGCAATAAGATGGTTACCCAAGAGAAGAGATCATTTACCAATGGAAGCGCAGCTCAGTGGAGGTGGGGGACACCAGGTCCTGGAGGCTTTACCAGTTTTCCTTTACGGGATTGAGAAATACGACTGAGGTGGTGAAGACTACTTCAGGTAAGACAACTGATCTGTTTACCTTCAAATTAATTTAGGATTTTATTTAAGAAAAAAAAAAAAAGAAAGAAAACTGATTAACTGATTGTCTGGAACTCAGCACTGGCACTTCATAGAATAAATACAGGCTTTTTAACATCCATGACACGATCCAGGCTTTAGTATTTCTGACTATGACCTCACAGGAAGAAAAAATGAATTATAGTCTATTGTCCATTCTTGAATTCTCCAAAGATGGATTTCTGAAAGACTAGAACTGCAAGAAAAAGCCACTACTGGCAGGGCAGAGAGGCTAGACCATACTGCCCAAAAAAATAGTGCAGGTGAGCCACTAAGGTGATAGTGATAAGCAGATATTGCTTTTAATATCTTACCATTTCATTCTCCGTCTGCCAAAAGCAGAATGTAGGTCTGGGCAGAAATGAAATTCAAAGTCCCAACCTCTTTACTACAGCAGCCCCAAGTGTATTTAAAAAAAAAAAAAAAAAAAAAAAAAACAGAGCACATTCAGCTCTCATTAAAAAGAACAGCCTTGCAAGCCAGAGTCTCAGATGATTCTCCTGCATATTTCTATCTCCTTGGAAACAAGTAATGGAATTTAAAATGATAAATGAGGAAGGACTAGGCTTTTAATAAAAAATGGTAATTTAAATCCTACCAACTAAGCAGGAAAATAATTTCTCCTAGACATATATATTATTGTATTTGTTAGTGGAAAGGAAATGTGAATATGAGAAGAACTGCATATTAATATTCTTGTATATGCATGATATCCCTTGTGTTTGATTTCTTACTTTCAAAAAGAATAGTGAAATGAAAGCAGTTTTTCTTTTCAGTTTGCTTTTGATTTTTACCTCTATGTTATTGTTCTGGCAAATATATTGATTTAAATTCAAAGACCTTTCTGCTTATTCTGACTTCAGAAATATCCCCATCCATTAAAAGAAATAACACAATTATTTCTAAAAGGTCAGCATTGCTGTTATATTCAAAAGGAGAGCAGCCTGCCGTGCATTACGCTGGAGTGCAAACAAAGAGGTTGAGAATTAATTCAACATCCAACTTGTGAATCACTGGATATTAAGCACTGATGACATGTTTAGTCTTATGAGCAGGGTAAAAATGGACTGAAGCCTCCCAGTTGTAGCCATATTTGCCTTATGGCATCTTCTGTCATTCTAGCTGGGGAAGATATTTAGTTAGCTATTCAAGAAAGCATTTGACCTTTCACATTTTCCCAGGGAAAAAGATAAAGGTGCAAAAGAGGACAAGAGAGAAGCGTGTGTGGGAGCCATAGCCACTAATAACTCCCATCACACGTGACACGGTGGAATTGCTCTCAAAGCAAAAACATAAACAGCAATGCATCACAGCTCAGGCTGCCGCTGCAGCAGGCACGGCACGAAAGGCAGCAGTGAGCTGCTGTGGTTCAGGGTCCCACCCTGCTCAGGCTGCACCCTGCCTTTACTTCCGACTTAATTTGAGTTTCTTTCATTTGCTGTTTTTCTTTCTCTGTCTGCTCGAACCATTCTCTAATAAACTGGTTCTGGCCAGAGATAGGAAGCAATAAAATCTCAACATGCTACAAGCTTCAGATCCGCTGTTCCAGCTCATCTTGCATGTGGGTGAATCAGGAGCAGTTCCTAATATTCTGCTAATGCAAAGAGAGCATTTACTGAGAAATATACTAAAAATAAAAGACAAACAGGAAAAAGAAACATTCCCGTTCAAAAAGAAGCATTTTTCAGGGGCTAGTCACTCAAGCTTGCACTACTTTCCTAGAGTACTACCATAATGTTTTGTCAGTTGTTTTTAATATGATTACACACACCAGCCTTTTAAATTTGCTTAAACAAAAATAAGTAATTAGCAGTTAGCATGCACTTTAAAGCAGCAAAGAATCACTCCAGTTATCACTAGATACCTAAGAAGAAATGCTCCTGACAGCTACTTAGCCTTGTTGAGCTGCTTTCAAAGATCTGCTGGGTTAAAAAAAAAAAAAAAAAAAAAAAAGTTGGAAAAAAGTCTGGCTTGAATGCTTCTTCTCTGTGGGTATCATATATTTGATTTTCCTTGCTTCTTTTGTTTTTATGACCGCAGATAGGCATGAAAATTTACTTTCATTTTGATCCAGGTGCATTATCTAAATAACCAGAAGGTAAAACAACAAAATTGGACTGTTAGTGAATCTGGTCTATCTCCTATAAATATTGTAATGGAGCTGGCAGGGCCTAGACAGTATTCACTGTTTAGCTACATGTGCTGGGAACAGCATTAAGCCCAGTATTCCTCAGCCAATCTCATTTACTGCCTATAATCACTCTCTTACATACACACGTATTTTTAACAGTTTCTCCAATAGAAAAGACATAGGAAAAATGTTCCAAGCTCTTAGATTTATTCGCAATCAATGTGCAGCCTGCATGCACACGTGAAGTGTTTGAAGATCCACACAGCGAAGTGAGTCTCAGGACTTCGTGCAGCTAATTTCTTGTTGTGGATGATGGGGTTTAGATACAAACTAAGTGATAGTCCCGCTGGCAATGTTTCAGTGGCGATTAAGCTTAGGTACAGTGGAAGAGATGATGGAAAGACTAAAGAAATTTTTGAAGGAGGAACATATTTCCCAGAACTCTTCCCCCAAACCAAATTTAGATGTCAAAGAAAACCAGAGCAAGCTGTACACAAAAAAGAGGGAATTAGAGCACATGAGATTTAACAGTTAGAGAGCAGTCGGAGCCTTGGGAGTAGCGTTATGGCATTTAACCTGGAGCCAACTTTCCACACCCGCATTTATTGCATTTCAGATCAAACCTGTGGTTCTGGCTGCACGGCTCCCAGGGGCGAGGAGAGCCCAGCCCTTCGCAGGGCTCCCGCCTGGCTGGGCCACAGCAGCAAAGAACCAGAAAGCGTGCTGAAACGTGGCCGTTACGAATGCCGTGACCTCACTTGCTCCCATGTCAGAGCAGAACGTGTGAGATCTGGGCTGAGCTATGGACAGAGAAGGGCAAGTATCGTTTGTGCATACGGTTCGTAAGAGCTGAAGTGACCACAATCATCTGCAGCCTCTCCTGTGTGCGCCCCAGCAGACGTGAGGCAGCACAGCTGTAAGACGTGAGAGCACCAGATGTCGGAGTCGGGTCCCTGAGCAGCTAGAAAAGCCTGGTAACAGCAAGAAAAAGCAGCTGATCTACCCAAACCATCCTGTTTCCCTTATCTGAAATGAGTCACCCAGACCTGTTATCTTGTTCCTCTCCTAACTGAACTTAATTTTCTGTGAAAGCCACCGACAAGCAAACAGTAAGACACGATTCAGCTAATGGAATCCAGTGTCCACAATAGCTGGGACTGCTAAGAAAAGGTACTAGCAACTCTCCAGCCACAGGAATATGAACATCTCATTAAAATGACTAAGTAGTCTGTACAGTTACAACACAGAAATACCCATGCACACAGAAATAAAGACAGTATTCCCCCCCCCCCACTTTCTTTTACAACCTATGCTACGTAAACATTGTGATTTAGTTCACATTATTTGGAATAAAATGTATACTAAGGCATAATATTACCTAAGTTATATAAAATAATCCAGTTGGTGTCATATTCATCTAAACTGAGACAGGTTTATGATTTATTGTATCACTGAAGTAAGTCAACAGTCACTGCTCAAACACTGCTGACCTTGCTCATTTAGTAAGAAACTACCCTTTCTTTGCTGCGAATTTTTTGCTTACGGTATAAGGCCCCATCCTCACAATGATACTGCAATTCTCCATTAAAAAGGGATGAATTAGCGGAAAAGTATTTCCTTTGTCAAGGGTAGAAGCTGGAGTGCCATCAGTGACTGAGTTTAGGGAATAAAAATTTAACTTTTCCCCAAATTTGGATGGACAAAGCCACGTGTAGTTGCTACAAATGAAGCTTCTATTTATTTTATAAAATCCTACCTCAAACGTAATGCTGAGGAAGGTAGTTGTTTTACTACAGCATATTCAGAGTTCATGGTGTATTTTATGTGTCTTTATTAAGGATGTGTAATTTATTAGGCATACAATCTACATGTTTGTACTACTGTTAAAATAGCTGTTAAGTGTGGCAGAGAGTGAACAGTTAACATAGAAAAAGAGTTTTATCATATCATAAACATCAATCATAAAGAGAAGAAAACCAGAAAGGATTGCTCCAGCACAGGACAGCATTTTATGTCTAAATCTAATTCAAATGAATATGACTTCTTATTTTTGCTTTAAAAACAACATTTTCTATCTTATTTCCTTTCTGATCATTTGGATTCAGTGTGGATTAAAAATACACAAGATGGGAAAATAGTTTGGCAAGTTCACCACTTGTGAATCATGTCAGCAAATGTTTCTGCTCTCCACTTTTTAGATGTCAAAATGAAAATACTATAGAGCTCAAGCAAAATCACTTTATAGAATATAAATGTGTCTCAGTGTATGTGTTTAGGAGGAACTTCAAAGCAGATTTCCTAGGGAACTCTCTCAACTCTTATTTGACAAGCAAAAAATGGAAGGTTTAAATTTCCATTTGTTACTGCAGTGCAACTAGTGATAGAGCAATTTACATTTTGCAGTACATAATGCACAACTGGATGACACCAATCAGTGAGATGATTGCACTTGCACAGTCTAATATAGGAAAATTCCAAAATTTGTAATTTGCTACATTAAATAAAGGAGAGAGAGAGAGATTCTAGGAAGGAAATACTCAAACACAAATACAAAAGGATCAGTAGTTGCATAGGAAGAAGTCTGGGAGCTGTAGCAGTCCATGAACATATTACAATGGAGAATGTGATACCATTGCCACACTTTTTCTGGGATAGGTTGTCCAGCTTGTTGTACCTAAAACTTGGAAGTAATATTAAATCTTCTACTCAGTGAAAAACTGATGCCAAATAGTTGCTCCATCTACTAGATTAAAAAATCTGTTCACTTTTCAGTGAGACACTAATGAAAAGAGGGGAGTCCAGCAGAGAGCAGTAAGTTAAGGTTTTAGAAAACATGGAACCTATGGAAATGTCTGGAAGGACGGAGCTTGTTTAGCAGAAACAAGCTTGGTGATCAAAGGACAATTAATGCTAGGGTTCTTTTTAGAAATAAGCAGGTGATTTGCATCAAGTAGGCAGGGAAAAAAACAAACACATCCTTTTAAAACCATAAGAATAATCAGCACTAGCCACAGACTATTTAGGGAGACTGTAGAATACTTGAAATCAAAGATTTTAAGAAATAAATTAAATATCGGCGAGAGAGAGTCTAGAAATATAGTGAACACACCTTAAACCTTAAACCAGGAGGAAAGCGCCAGCTTATATCATGGAAGTCTTTCCACCAATAAGTTTCTGTGAATTTCCTAATGCCACCCAACAAACTAGTCCTACTGATTTTTCACTGTTTTCGAATGTACATCAATTCTGTTACCTGATATTGAACAGGACATTGAACTATGCACAACAGTTTCTGAAAGTGTAATTACTCAGGACAGATGGAGCTTGTGTTATTCACAGTTCATTTCTGTAACTGGATAGTTTCTTTTTTAGCCTAGACGTTATCTAGTCCTTATTCACAGAGCAAATGCTGAATTTTTAATGAGGTATAGGCATTATAAAAATAATCAAGACATAGCTGAGGAACAAGTTGCACATTAACCCCAAGACTGGTGAACCAATGCCTGTAAACTCCTTTTTTAGTTTCTTACTATTTTGTGTTTTGCAGAGCTAATGGGAACTGTGCAGTAGAGACTGTATTGCTCATAACTGATAAACACTGTTAAATTCGTAATGAAATATTTATCTTTTTATGCATCTTTTAAGCCACATCAATAGATGGGTGGATAGTTTCTGTTTATCAGGAAAATGTAGTCCAGGCTATTATTTGTGGATGAAGACATACTTCCAGATTTCCATACTTTATCTTAATGCTCTACTGTAATGAAGTGAGCTGTTGGCAGGCAGGCAGTTCCCAGAGCTCTCGTAATGCCTCTAACAACCAGGAGGCTTTTACCTATGTTTATTTAGTCAAATATGGTATGACAGGTGCACATAATATTTAGGCATATAGTTGGGAAATAGACCTGGCATTAAAAAAAGCCATAGGTGAAATATCACTGTGCCTAGAAACCGCTGGCAGGCCCATAAGCAGCTCTAGCTTTCCATATGGGCTGCACAGGGTATTGGCAGGGAAGTCCCTCTGAGCATAGACAGTCATTTCCCTGTCTGAAGATTTTGATTTAGCAAATAGGTACAAGATAATAATACCTGCATTTTGCATTTGGCAGCATTTAAACATCTTTGTACTCACTTTGCAGAGGAGCAAATGATGACAGAAGCTGTAAATCAGCAGAGACTCCAGCCTACTGTGTCTTAGACTCTTGTGCATCTTTATTGTTCTCTTGATGGCTTAGGAGGGTATCTGTCTCAATACCCTAGTTTTTTAAATAGCTATATTCATTATTACCCTAGACACACCAGCTGAAAGAATACCGTCTCTCCAGGACAGTGAAACATGCAAAGCAGCAAGTGTTAAAACAATAGACGGAAAGGCTTGTTTCTTGTTTGGTGCTTCAATCCTCAGGTCCAAGCTAACATCCCTGATATCTTTAGGACACTCTTAAAACATCTTAATAGTTGAATATTAAGATCCTATTCATAATATAAATATTCTTGTCATGTCTCAAGAAAGAGAGCACCAATGAATACTTCTGCTTATGAATTCTTCATTTTTTCTCATTTAAACTCTTTGTTATTCTAATAATTTGGGACTATTCATATGAACCTCTGTTAACATTACTGTACCTAATGTGTCATTATTTGAAAGAAACTGCAATGCAGAGCTAACTTTCACACCCCACCTTACGAAGGGTAACAGATGATCTGTGAGCAGGAAGACTTTTGCTGTGGCCGTGGTTTGCATCACTTTGACAATGCTGTCAAGGAATAAAAGCAGTATAAGGTAACTAGTCCTGCATATGATTACTTGTGAAGGATAACAAATGTAGTAATTAACATTTCTCTAATAAGCCAGATATTTGTATTTACCCAGCCATTCATCAAACCATAACAACTAATGCACTTGCTTGCCAAAGTTATAACTGTTGTAAAGTTTGTTCACCGAAAATAATTAGTCTAGTTCTCAGGATCGTATCTTCAAAGAGAAAAGATGTAGTACGATCCCTTCTTCCCCATATCTGTTGTACATGTTCTCTCATCTGAGTTGGTTAATTGTGTGGCAAATGCGTTAAGTTTATAGAAGAATTCACGTGATTGCATGAACGAGCTAATTTAGCCAGGCAGGCTTTCCCCCCCCGCCCGCCACGTAGCCCTCTGCGGCCCGTGCACGGGCCGTTTCGGCACTGTACCATCAGAACAGCTCCGGCCTCTCGCCCTTGTGCCGTCCCTCGGAGAAGGGTCCTGAGAGCCGGGCACGGGCACCGGCGGCCCTCGCAGCCTGGCCTCACATACGGAGCTGAAAGGCTCTTCGATCGTGGTCCTCTCTCTGCTGGAAGGGTTAAAGGCTCTCTGAAAGCTCCGTGACCGTGGTTCAGCCATTGGACCCTTCCCTCTTTCTAGACTCAGCGATGCCGACCGAGTCCCTCAGAGATTTGTCTTTCTGAAGATTTCATGCCTGACCGCGTGACTTGCCACAATTTAAACTGAGCTTTAGAAAGGGCAGGTAAGGATAAAAAAGATTAACATACAAGAAAACAGAGAATAAGGGATAATGTGGCGTCCAAAAAGCAGTTCCACCGAACCTAACACAGGGTAATTGCTAGAGCAGAGATGCTGAAGGCAAGATTGGTTTTGTAAAAATATAGTTTTATGGATTTACAAAAACAAGGACTTCAAGAAAAATGTTTGTCCACTTAGTTGCATGAAAAATAATTAGATGTTTTAGGAGATTTAAATTGTTTAAAAAGAAAGAAAAAAACCATATATTTTTAATGCTTTGATTTCATGACAAAATCAGCAGATTAACAGACTGAGCCTATCACTTAAGCATGGCCTGCAAATAATTTCTTAGACATCATATAAGCATTTGCATTGCCTATAATATCTTTGTGAATATATTTTCATAAATACTGATGACTCTTTAAGACAGAAAGCATGTTAACATCTCAGCTCCCTTTTTAAAATTCCTGTTAGGTAACTTTTTTTTTAATCATATCCCAACCACTGACTGACTTTGACAAAGACTGTTGCAGTATCACAAGAGAAAATCACTGTAATTCCATTGTTTGCAACCTGAACTAGATCTAATTATAATGAATTGTGATGAGAAATCTTTAGTTTAAAAGGATTAGACATAATGGCTAAGCAGTAACAGAAAAATTGATACTCCCAATTACTTTAGCATTACAATGATTTGGTATATTAAAGCACCTTCTAGAAGAGTTTTCTTCATAGCGAATAGGCATGTTGAACTTATTGATTTACACAAATAAGTGTTTTATTGTGTTATTTAAATAATTGAACTTCAAGCAATAATAAACTGCAGGTTTCCAGAGCACTTCAGCCTTTGAGCTGTAGCGTCACAAAGTAAACTCTGTAACCTGTAAAATGATCAGCATAGCACTGATGTTTTATTTTCTTACTGATGGGTTTTTCTAAATCCTTTCTGTATTCCAAAAATAGGTTTGTGGTAGAATGATTTTAAGATGATTTCTTTCACATTTTTTCCTCTTTTTTTTTTTTTTTTTTTTGTCCATCATCTTCCCTTTCTTTTGGGGACAAAAACAATTCAGGAAGGAACTTTGAAGGTGATGACAACTTAATGATGATGCTGTGCATAGTGTAGGGATTGTTCATTTGAAATAATTTTGGATTTGCCTGGGGCATTTATATGTCCTAAATAATAGATGCATATGCCTCGGAGGTTGTTCTTGCACAGCTGAATCCCTTCAGTCTGTAAGTGAAATGTCTAGCCTCTGAACTGCATGTCGTTACACAGCACTTCCAGTAGCCTACTTATCTAAGAAGCTGTTTTGTTGCAGGGAGGTGTCGTTGTACTTGAATAGATATAATTGAAAGGCTGATTGGATGTAAGATGCACAAGGCTCCAAAACAAGACTATCAGAATCACACAGCATTCGTGGGAGCTAATAATACTCCAATCCACTCATATATCCAGTGTAAAAAGCAAACAAAACTAATTTAGCACCACCAAGTTTAAAGAGACCTTAGCAGTCCGCTTTGACTTTTAATTTTTCTATCAATGAGAAATAAAAAATAAAAAGAAGTATAAAAGAAAGTAGACCAGGTTGTTAAATGAAAATGTGCACAATATGTACAGACTTCTAATGCTCTATGCAATACCTATGATTATATATATGCGGTCTATTCCCTAATAGAATCTTGCAACTTTGACAGAACATTCTTACAGAGGAACATAGTAGTATAATTTTTAGAATAGTAGTAATATTTAGATATTTGCCAATATGATCTTACGTTTAATAAATGTTAACCCTCCCTTTTTATTGTTAAACCAAATTCTTAATTGTAAATAGCATGTTTTAACATTGCCTTTTTAAGTAAGGCATAATTGTCCTCATTTTGATGTACATTATAGAAGCTATAAATACGCCACTTATCTCAAAAAATGATACAGCCTATTAAGTGAGTTCTTTGCTACTCTCAAGAAGACTGCATAATTAAGGCTAAAGAGCTGCAGGATAAAATTTATGTAATAATACTTTCTTCTTCTATCATGCCCTACATAGGAGAATCTTAAAATATTTTTCAAGGTTTAATGCATAAAGTATCACAACACCCTTTGTGTGTCTCAAAGCAAGTGACTAGGAACAATCATGAAACTAGTAGGCAATTGTTATTCATCGTCTCATATATACCTCTAAGAAGTGAGAAAATGGTCAAAAATCTTATGGGAATCATGTGTTCTTGTTGGCTGTAGCTTATCGCTTCTTTTTTAACATTGAGAACATAAGTTTGAAGAGCAAGTAATCAGGCATATTGCTGTGGCAACAACCAGTCATACAGGGTTGCTTCTGTTCTCCGGATGTATGGGTTAAAAAACAACTTTCATCCCTCACTCCCAGCAAAAGAAAACTCCCTAAAATGAGCTCACACCCTGCCTTTTCCAAGGACAGATAGCAGTAACTATTTCAGCTTATTTAATGTCTCTCTCTTTATGCAAAATATAAATGAATACAGCCAACAAAATACACAGTCAATAATTTCCTGTTTTTATCCAGTGATACTTATTTAAAAACAATATAAAACAGCAACTCTGAATCCGTCATAGTACCCTTGTAGTTCAATAAAATTACATTTCTTATTTTATCACAGTAAGCTACTTGACTGAAACAAAGGTATTTGGAATAACCAAAAAAGGTAAAAAAATTGTAAACGAAAAAGTTTATGTCTTTGTTGTACAAATGCAGCAGCAAAAAACAGGGTAATTTATGAGATCACTCTGTCATTCCTGCTATATTTGTTCTAGGGCTAAGGATTTTGGCACCTTTTATTGCTGTTTTGGGAAAAGCAAGAAAATTACTGAATTTGAAAGAACCCAACTACTTTTATTTTGCCTACTATTTTTTTAATCATAACTGTGAAAGCTGTATGACTAGATTTAGCAATGTTGCAGAAATAAGCCCTAGACTTTCAATGTGGATATAGGAAACGAAGAACTTGGCTGGGGGAATTTGCTACGAGCAAATAGTGCAAATACTAAAAACTCATTACAGCTCTATTAGGCCAAGAAAAGAGAGGAAAACATCAACCCACTGAACACTGCAATGTGGAAACATGACATTTCTCCCCACTTGTGTTCTGGTTCCTGTTACGTGCCAAGAGCAAATCCTACTGTTCCCCCAGAGAGGAGGCACTGCGGAAACCTCTCATCCCACATAGGCTATGGCAATTAGTTCTTATTAGAACAGAGTCTCGTAAGTCAGGCGAACATCATTTCAGGGCTTGGTAATAACTAAGCCTGTCGGTGTTTAACTTCTTACCAGCTGGCATGTCTCAGATAACCCAGTTGGCACACCATGAGTCGTGGTAGCTCCTGCTCTGCACGGAGCGATGATCATTTTACAGTTGCGGTTGCTACCACAGTTCCTGGCGGTTACGTTCTGAAACTATGCGATACAAAAGGAACCGCAAGCAGATAGTCCCCTGCTGAGCATCCCACCTTTGGTGCTCAACTCTTCTTCATTAGACTTCAGAATTAACCATATCCCATGGACATCCTTCTATGCTGATGAACTGGGAGGAAAAAATCTCTGCCTAAACTCTCTCACTGACCCACCTCATTCCTTATGCCCTTAAAAGTTTTAAAAAGATTTGTGTTTCCTGCTATGATAAGAGATTTTCTCTAGGGAAAACATAAAACAAAAAATGAACAGTTCTGTGAGCAGAAGGAAGATTTTGCACAGATTTGCATCCATGACAGAATTTGCTCGTGTTTAAGGCACATTTAAATGCCAATTTAAGCATTTTCTGCAGCTGAAGCATTTCTCATCGGTTTTCTCTAGACAGTTTCTCTGGAGTCTAACTAGAACCAAATTCACGCTTTCTTGGGCAGATGGAGTGGCTGACGCAGTGTAAAGCAGTAGGGAAGCATCATTTGACAGTCCCTCCAGTCCCTCTACCTGTCTTCTTGACGCCTTTGCAGCTTCTGTCTTACACTGAATGTGCTTATAATTCATCAACATATTCAGAGCTACAAACCAGGATGGCCTGACAAAGTATAACCTTGATTACTCTTAGCAGAACAGGACAAAAAGCAAAAGGCTTCTCAAAATTTTAACAAAATGTTAAACAGCACCGGTTTTGAGGCTTATAAAAAAGAGCCATTTAGTTTTTGTTTCATTGCTTACTAAATTTCCTGAGCCACAGTAATTCCAGCCTCCAGATGGGACTCAAGCTCTAAGATTCAAAGTATGCCAATGAGAATTTTGAGAATTATACTGAAAACAGAAAATGATTCAAATCATCTGAGATTTTTCAACCTAATATTTGTAAATTTAAGAATGGCAGTTATTTTATGCACGGTTCTGATAAACATGTTGGACTTGTGCAGAATTAAAGAAATAATAATTTTCTCATTTCAATCACTGAGAATCTGGATCGAGATTCTCCAGCAGACATGAGACCAAAAATTTTGCATAGTATATATTCACAAAGCAATCTTTGACTGCAGCTTGGGCTGATTTCCCTATTTTGAGAAGTGCTGAAGTTGTTAATTTACAGAGCCTACACTTTGTAGGCCAGTTAAGTGAGAGTGCTTTATTACACCTGTACTAGCTAAACGCAAAGATAAATGTATGATACTTGTTAATATGACTATCTGAATGTAGTACCACAGTTACTACCCAAGCACATGATTTTAAATACTACATAAAAATAAATGGAAAGAAAAAGGTAGTTTTCTAGAAAAAGCAGTAAGTGCTCTTATTTTTAATAATAAAATGTAATTCTAATAATTCACTTACCTAGTGATTAGAAATTTGGGGGATACAAGCTCTCTTACTTGCTCTAGATATAAGTTCCATGATAGTGAAATTTCTGTCCAAGAGTTGCTAGTTCATGGTAATACATCAAATAAATTGTTTATGCTGACAGTTGCTTGGAAAACTTCGTTTTCACCTGTTTTCACATCTTCAAACATTGAATTTGCTTTACTTAAGGTATTCACGTGGAGTTGTTAGGATCAAGAGATGGGGAGGAAACTACATCAATACTATATGTATTTTTCAATAACTATTGTCACTCATCTTCCTTTGAACTTATTGCACTACTAGAAATAATAAAATGCTTAGGATTCTTCTTGCTGGGAGGAAGATCTTGCATCTTTGGGATGCAACCTGAAAACAACACTGCTGTCATCTTCATAGCTAAAACTGGAAGTTATCAACAAAACTTGGAGTTCTCCTTCTCACTCTTCTGAAGTGCTTTAAGTGCTCTCTTGGCTCTGGCTACTCCTTCTCTCCTACCTGCTGTATGTGCCTCTGGTGGCAAAGCGCTCGCAAGGGAAAGGTGCCAACAGATGCTGAACCTGAACAGAGGTCGGCTGCTGGGCCAGACAGAGAGCGCTGCTCTCACCTGACAGCGATGTTGGTTTCTCGAAGCAAACTGGATGGCCACATCCCTTCCAGAAAAGTCATGGGCTCCTTCACCACAAATTCTCTTATGTTGGGTGTAAGAAGTTATCACTTGCAATTTTATTGTTTTACCTGTTTGGTTTTAAGTACTCTGCTCTTTTGTGGCATCTGATTTTGCTTAGAATCTGTATCTACCAAACCAGCAAGCAAGATTATGAATGACTACTGTATTATTTCTGCATCTAACCCACCATCTCAACTCTTAAGTCTTTTCTGACAGCAGCCTCAACAGAAAGATTAATGCAGTACGCATTGGGTCACTATTTTGTGCATATTAACCTCTTCTGGTGCCTAGTTACATTTGCAACCTTATCTCTCTACAAAGTAAAAAAAACACAGTAGCTGCACTTCTAAAAAACAATCCAGGACACACTTCAGACATCTAGATAGGATTGTCATATTCCCAAGGACATATGTGAAGTGTTCGGTATGGCCTGCATGGTCAAGCTCTGTCTACTGCTTCCTTGCCACAATTTTCAAAAAATGTTAAAAGTGGAAAGCCTTAAAGAGACATAACCCATGGGATTCACAGCGTTGTATCTTCAGCTTTTAAAAAAGAGTAAGAGATTGCCCTTTATGGCCTGAAAACACACAACGTGATCATATTCACACCATGATGTGGAATGGAGATTCCCAGGGGAACCTGTTTTGTAGTAGCTGTGAATGTCATCCCAGATGTGCCTATGTGAGAAATAAATGTAGTCCAGATCCTCAAACATCTCCTTAGAAAGGGTGTGTTATTTAAATACCTTAAAGAATTTGGATCTGAGTGATTACATACATCTGAAAGCTCTACCTTTACTCCTGCAAAAGTGGTTACCGAGTAACTAGAACCTGAAGTTGGTATCTGTAGTCTCAGGAGAATTTTTTTACATCCTAAACTTGATCCGTTTGACTTGAAACGGTGATACGAGTTATAAATTATTCATGTTCCATTGCTCTCTCTTTTCAGACATGATCTTCAAACTAAGGAACCTCTTCATCTCCACTCTTCCCTTCAGGCCTGTTGCATACAGGCCTGTGGCTTCTCTCACTCCTGTTCTTCATATTAACTATAACTTTACAACATCATCTCGTTGTTTGCCTTTTTTCACGATTTCTCTCTCACTGACACCTTCCACTTTCTGAACTCTACATTTATTTACTATTTTAACTACAACCTAGTTCTTTCTGCTTCAGTGCCTTTGTTCCTTCTTGTTCTTTGATTTAAAAACCCATTTTTTTTCCTTCTAAGAGTTGAAGAGATTCTGGGTTTGACAGCTGCTTTTTCTTTCCTCCAACAATTTTGCTTTCCACCTAATGTCAATAATATCCTCCTAAAAAGCTCAAGAGTTTAAAAATATACCCAAAATACATTTGCTGTCTCCTTTCTCAGCATATAAATAACTGTTCTGTTAGAGCTACTTTCTTCCATCCAATTTCCTCACCAGTCACACCTTAGACTATTTTGCAACACCTACTTTTGTCAGTGTATGTTTCTGCTGTTACATGTTAGCTGTGATTGTGAACAAGATTAATTTGCACATTGCTGAAGGTTTGCACCTGGCTTCTGCAAGACAGAACGCTCAAGAAACCAGAAACAATTTGGAATCTGCCATCAGAGCAGACATTGTCCTCAGGCAAACTGATAGCTAGCGAAGGAGGATGCCACTGCTTGCCTCTTAAATCTCAGGCTGCAATAGCATTTTCTAGAGGAAAGGCTTGAATTGGAATCAAATGAATTTGTGATTTTTTTTAATGGTCCTAAATAGGAAATAATACAATTCAGGTGAAGGAAAAGGTCTATTCCACACTATTCTGCATTTCAAAACACATCTATTTTAGATTTAAAAATTTTCACAAGTTTACAGTACTTTTAGAAGCAAAATCCTGTACAATCACTCTAAGGAGTAGCAAAGTTGCTTAAAAATTTTAACCTAATTATTCTGTGGACTCAACGGTTATATTAGATAAGGATTGAAGTTGGAAAAGAAGACACCAAATATTACATGTTTTGCATGATGACAGTGCCATGCAATGCAAAGCAAAGCGACACGGGCAAATAAATGCAGCGCGGAGGTAGCTGCGCAGGCTGCTGGCACAGCTGGGAGGTTTGCTTGTGCCCGCCAGCCTCAGAAACCCGTGCCGTGGCTCTTACAGGCAGCTGCCTCGCAGGGGCAATCTCCCCCAGCACCCCGCCTCGGAGAAACGAAACGCTCTTTTCCCAGGGCAGCAACTTAGCCCTACGTACCAGCAGAAACGACCAATTCTGGGCCTGTAAGCGGTAGTACCGATGCCGGGAACTCTCACAGCAGCTACGTTTGGCTACGGGGTCAGAACGGTGTCGTACGGCACTAGCGGACGGGTCCAGGGCTCAGGCACTCCTGGTGCACCAACAGACCAGACTTGGTTAATGAGACATAGTGAGAGCAGGAGCACATCACTCTTGTAATTTGGAAAACACTGACAACTACTTAGCTTTTCATTAAGAGCTAAAAATGGGAAACAATCCTTCTCCCCGATCCTCTTCCCTTGCCTTCTGCACACAAAGACATCTTCAAGATTCCTTCATTCAAACAGCAGCTCTAAAAATAGCAGGCTAAAAACTGCTGAATCCGCTGAATCAGCCGAAAATGATTTGAGGTGCTGTCAGTATGGCCCCATAAACGGATACTAGGACTGTACAGAGCCTTGAGCAGGCAGAGGTGCATAAGCACCCAGAAACAGCCTCTCCAGATGCGTCCGAAGCAGCGTAGCTCAGAGTCATGCAGGGCTATGCGAGATGCATAGCACAAACTAGCATGTGTTACCCCAGCTATACCACTCCTTTTATTAATGCTAATTCCCTCAGAGGCAGCTTGAGTATATCTGCCTAGTGCTATGCCGTGACACGTAGACGCTCTTAAATGAATCCTGCCAAATACAGTAAGGTGCAACATTTCTGATCAAAATGTTTCCCAACCAAAATTTTATTTGCAGCTGATTATTTCAGTTTCACAACAAAATCCTTATTAAGAAATTCTGAATGCTGCAGGCTAAGTACTGCCATCTCCTCCTGCTTTTCTTTCAGGATTTTCTTTTCTCTTTATTCTTTCACATTAGTGCAGCAGCACTGAATGCTAAGAAGTCAGTGCTGAGACTGACAATTTGCTGTTTTGGTAATCAAGCTTTACGTATCAAGCAAACTGAGTTAGCTACATCTCGTTAATGCAGATGAATACTCACATAGGCACTGGAATTCCTACACAGTGGTACCAAAAAGTCTTAATCAAGAAGTTGGCTTTAGAAGACAGATTAACAAAGCACGTGAGCATCCTCTCTCCCTGTCTCCATATCTGAGAATATTAGACATTTTTCAAACACAGAGCATGCACACATTCCATAGAGCTTCCCAAGGAAGCAAAGGAGGGTTGGGAGAAGAAAAATCACTTCCCAACAGCCCTACAGCTGTTCGGTGATAGAGCTGGGACTAGAACTGAGATATCTTGTCTGCCGCTCTAGTGTCCTAATCAATAATCTGCACTGTTTCTTTGGGATCTTTCTGGACTATTCTGCTTTTCAGAAAGCCAATTTATTTTTCCCTATGTAACTTTGCTGAGTTCTTCTGCTGGAAGTCATCTTCTTTTACTGAGCTGCCCTAGCTCTCTGAAGTCCCTGGCATTTGGTAGCTGATCACACTGAGCTCTGAAGAAAGCTAGTTTTGATCTTTACTACTTTCGCTTCTTGATGTTTCGCCTTCCAGGATCTCATACCCGGGTGAGCTTTAGTCTTTTCTTGGTTACTCAGATTGGTTTCCTGGGGGCTTAAAATAAAATATTCATAGATGAAATCCTCTAAAATATTTAAAGGAAGCCAAAAATAAATGGAATTGAGGTCCTAAAAAAAAAAGAGAAGAATAGTGCTGGAAGTGGAGCGATAGAGCATGTTCTGTTCCTGCCAGCCTCCCCTCGGCTATGAATGGTGCTGCCTTTCTAGTGATGGCCCTGTGCATCCAGTGGAAGCAAGATGCTGGTGTTTTAATGGTACTTGCTTGTATAAATACTTTTTCTGCTGGGACGTTCAGGCAGTCTGAATCTGTAAAGTCTGAAGCTTCCCTACAGAACTTTGCCTCCATGCATTCATGCCTTCTCTCTTCTGGAGATAAAGTAGAAGAATACATCAAGTTCTATTGCAGCTCTGGGTTATGTAATACTACCTCTTGGCTCTGAAAATAACTGGAAATATAAAGATCAAAGATTAAATGCACTGTACCCTCAGATTCCTCCTCTCTCAGAATGAAAGGCTTTTAGAGGAATCTCAGAATGACCTTTGCCATGCAAAGACGATTCAGAAAGATGTAGAAGTAAATCTAAGAAACAGTGTGGTATGAATAGCCGCAGTCCTGTGCAGCCACTTCAGCAACGAGAACATGCACAAAGCTCATTAGACACAGTGCTAATTTAGAGAGTTTGCTAACATGTTTATAAGTCCATTGTTATTTAGACCAGAAACATTAAATCAGTTGGTTTTTTTATACTGTGGACTTCACCAAATGGCTCTGTATCTGATTTCCAACAACTGTGGAAATGTTGGTGACCTGAGGTCACTACCTCAGGTCTGAATTGCCCATTGGAAGGTGTCTGTCTCTCTTAATTGACCATTTGCTGCTATCTTTGTTACTGCAGGTACTTAATGTTAGCAGTGGTTAATACAGGCCTCAAAGTGCTATCTTCTTTTATTCCATTCCCACTTTTTTACATCTTCATAAAATCATAGAATTGGTAAGGTTGGAAGGGACCTTATACTAAAGTTACTATCATCGGAGTTCTCCATACTCCCTTTTTCATGCAGCTCCTTCCCACAGTTGCTTAGGAAGCCCATATATATAGATCCATGATGCAGTCTAAATGTTGTGATTTACCACCCCTGTAAAACCAAAATAACTATCATTTTGTGCTTTTCTCCTTGATGCAAACTATTGAAAATTTCAGTATGATAACATCTAATGCTTTGACTATATTTTTAATCATGAAGTTTCATAACCTGACAGTGTCTCAAGTACCAGGGATATGGCACAGTGCATATGCTTTGAAGTACAGTAACAAACCAGTTCTCCCTGTATCTAAGAGCAGCCACAGTTGGATGCTTCCAGGAAGTGGATATGCCATCTGGATACCCTGAAGTGAATGAAATATGATGAAACAATATTTCTTGTTTACTCACTCACTAGTGATTTCACTATACCTCAAAACATTTAGGGTTATCATGATAATAAGTCAAACATTGAAATTAAATCAAGTCCTTGCCTTAAACATGCACAAAGCCCTTAGCTAAGCAGTCTCTTTTTTTCTTTTTTTCTTTCTCTTTCTTGAAGAGGGCAGCCTTTATTTAGTTATTCAGGTAACAACTAGACATCCAAAATAACCAAGGACACAGGGAGCATGACTGAGTCAGGCACAGCAAGAGTTGCAGCAGAACAGCACCCCAGCTGGCTGTGCTGCTTTAAAATTCTGGCCCTCTACTCTTTCACATTACTTGAAATTTCTGTCACTCTCACATTTGCTTAACTATTTTCTCTGATATTATATTTATCACAGTAATTCAAAGATGTTTTTTAGAAAGAAAGAAAAGCCCTAACTATTCCTAACCACTCAGAGATGAGATGCAGGGCTTTCATCCTGAGTTGATGCTTCCTAGGGAGGAGGGGAATGGGAAGCGGAGCAGAAGGTTCTTTAATTTGTAGATTATTTACACACTGGAGCATAATGGTTCCCTCCCAGCAGTTGCAATCTATTACATCATGCTGCTGCCACAGCTGAACACTAATCATGCACACTAAAAATCCTCCTGTGCTTGCTAAAACCAGTGTAGTAGCTTAGCTTTTTATAAAAAACAGGATAAATTGCTTGTAATTATGCCCCCATCTAGAAAAAAATTAGATGAAAACATATAGGGGCAGTAAAGTTCACTTTTCCTTCCAACTTCATAGATGGAGCATTAGAAACATATGCACTCAGTTTCCCCCGAACTTAATAAGTTTCCACGTACTGATATTTTTCAGCAAAAAAAGAATTCTTAGGGTGCGGAGAAGGTGGGAGCAACAGTAATAGATGAGAATTACTGCCTAGGGCTGTTACATCCTTTCCTGCTACAATTAGAAGCTAATGAGAATCGGAACACTTCTGTCAAGCGAATGGAGAAAACAACACTGCACGTGCAACGCGGAGCCAAAGTCCAAGCCAAATCCAGAACTGTCGGCAGAACGTCACGTCACACATAAAGAAATTTCAGTTGCTCAGATAGCTGCAATGATTCATCGTGTTTTGCAGGAGCTTCATCAGCTGGGGTTGTCGTTTCGCACAAGCACAAACTAATGCCAGCCCCCCTTCTCCTCGTTCCCTCCTCTCCGTTTGACGTCAGCCACGTCCACACACAGACATACACGTGTTACTCTCCAAAAACAGAGGAAAAGAGGAAATCTCCCCCCTCCTCCGCCCCCTCCCCACTGCTGTACAACGTAGTTAGGATTCATCCTTCGGAATGTAAATTGAAAACCCGGCTTGCAGCTATCTGAATCCCAGAGATAATCTTACATAAATGGACTACAGTACAAGCTTTGTCAAAGTCTTAATGTCGTTCTACCTCATTACGTAATCAAGCTATAATCGTGGCTTAGAAAGGGATATTTCGAGTGGGGTTGGAACGCCTTGGCCCGGAGGCGCCGCTGTCTCGGGGCGATCACCCGCCGCCCCGTGCTCTGCGTAACGCCCAGGCGCGCCGAGCACGCAGCAGGCTCAGCCGCCCGCTGCTCCCAGCCTGTCCTACGCCAGCAGCTACGGCAGAGCCTGTCCTTCTTTCCCCCAAAAGCTAAATATTCAGTGTATTTTCTCTGACCTCCTGACTCCCTGTGATACAATACCGGTATTTGGTTGCTAGACCTCAGGGGGAGAGAAAATGTTGGATATTTCTGAAAAGGAAGAGAGTTTATATTTTGTTAATTGTCTAGTCATTACACAGTTGAAAAATAGATGAAAGAACAAAAGATTGTGAAGGATGGAAATAAAGAAAACGGCACTTGGCAAAGGATGAGACAACAAGAAGGTCTCATGGTCAGAGAAGTGGGGGACAGTGCAGTGCTTCTGCCTTTTCCCCAGAGTCTTTCCATTTCTCACTGTAGACATCAATAAAGCTGATCAAATTCCTGTCCTATCTTTAGGAAAATTCACTTGTGTGCCCAAATGATCAAATAGTTCAGCTAAAAATGATTTTACTATGATATATGTAAAAATACATGGCATTGGAGGAGCTAGTGTTTACATCTGTTTAAGTGATAAATGTCAAACTTTAGAAGTAGTGTTTTGGTAGTGCTGAACAAGACAGGCCTAAGCACTTTCTAATATCTGTTCAGAGAAAAACATCAAAAATGGGTCATTTCAGACTTTATACAATAAAGTCATTTGAATATATTAAATCTGAATCCTCATAGAAAATTGTGTGCTTAGAAAGGAGCATTTTCTTTTCATTATACCACGATAACAGTGCAAGACATCTCACTGAACAGCATTTTCAGGCGTACCTGGTACCTCTACCACAATATGCCAGCACAATTCCAAATACAGGTCCTGTCAAGGCAGGAAAAGAGATGGGGGGGGAGGGGGGAAGCAAGTGAAAATGCATCAAGACGAATGCACAGTTCTTAAACATGCCTGCTGATGCCAGATCAGAGCTGTACTGTACAGTGTAGCCGCCACTGCCTGACACCAGACTGACTTGGGCACAGAGCAGTCTTGGAGCCAGTTGTCCTCTTCTCCCCTTCTCCTGCCTTTCCAGGGAAGGAGTCATCTGCACCCAGGCGCTGCTGAGCTACACCAGTGGCTCTGGTGCCACCGTCTGTCTTGACATGAAAGGGAAAAAGCTTTGTCCATATTTTACCATTCCTAAATATCCTTCCCCGCTAGTGGTAGTTGTTTGGTAACCTTGCTGCCCTCCAGTGAGCTACAAGCTTTCCAACTAGCTATTACTTGCTATTATTGAGTATCTGTATAGAAAGGGCATCTACCAGGGCTTAAATGTTCCCCGCTTTAAAGAAGAAAGATGCTTCTTTAGGGATCCTACTTGCTATGATTTTTATAGTCAATAGTGGAGCAGTAGGTTAGGAGAGAGAATTAGAAGTTCAGCTAGATTCAGCAGGATTTCAGTACCTAGCGCCAGCCCAGATACGTAAGACATGGAACTGATACACAGCAAGAAACATCAGCACCAGAAAAGTAACAGTAACACTTTCACATGTTCTAGTAATGTAAAGATCTCACTGGAATAGTAAACTCTCTGATCACCTGATGATTGAGACCTTCCAGTGCTGTTAAAATATTTTAAACATTTTTAGAAGCAGTTGGGTTTTTTTTTTTCAAACTTTTCATGATTTGAGCAGCCTTCCTAATCACAGCACGAATGTGGTCTTCTCTTGTCTGTCCTTAACTTCAACTAAGATTCATTTGTAGTGAAAGTTTAGTTAGTTTAGGATACTAACTGACAACTAATTTACAACTATAGCTGCTAAGTTAAAGAAATTATTTATAGAAACCCTATGCTACTATTTTGATGGTATTTTCATGTACCATGACTAAAAATAAGAAAACACATCTTTTCCATTAAACTACTATTTATCATTTCATTCTTAAAAAACATAGTGTGAACTGGGTTCTCTACATAGCAGAAGATGGAACCTTTGGCTACGTTAACAGTAAAGGAGAGAGAGAACAAGGATGTTTCTATAAGATATTTATGAGGGAAAGAAGATGAATTCTGCTGCCACAGTTGTTCTAGTTAAAAATTTAGGTAGCTTATACTCATAATGTGTACTGCAAAGGTGATAGTACTTTGGTAATATTTCTATCATACAGGAGTTGGATTTATTCTCACAAGTGCTCTAAAATAATATGGCCATAGAAGTCAGTTACAGTCTTTGAGTGTTAGTATAAATCAACATGGGGAGTAAACCTAGAAAACAAAGATTGTCCTGTGGCACTGCTTTTTTTATTTGCTGTTTGCCTATGCAAAGTCCATCCAGAGAGATGAACTGAATAGTGTTTTTTGCATAGAACAATTCATTTTTTTTATGTGTTTGTTAATTTGGAGAAAAGGTTCAATTTCTAGCTATATTTTCATATGGTTCTCCAAGCAAACCTTTTAAAAGTTCTTGACTGTTTGCGCTTTTCTGGGTTTCTGTTTAAAATTAGGAGAGAAAAAACCTGTTGGCAATGTGGACAGCTGGTGTGTGTCTGGGTCTGCATGTACCATGTGGCTGCTATTGGCTGCGCTAACAAAATTGTGCCTACTAGTTACCATATAAGCAGTGACCTATGTTAATCCCAGTTGCTAGTCATTTGATCAATCCTTAAATAATAAGTGATAACCTGTATGAGAAACTTGAGGACAGTCCGGCTGTCCTTTTTTCTTGGTATTTTCGTCTTTTCTTTTGCGGCAGTTTCCAGCTCTGCTATTCTGATGTCTTTAAGAAAAGCGCCTTATAGAGGAAAAGTACAAGTTATAAAATGGTGTAATTAAGGTACTTTGTAGCATCTTTTTTTCAGTCACTAATTCATCACAAATATGCTCTTATAGTATTTTCTCCACAGATTTTTACATTTCAGGCATAAAAAGTAAAAAATTATGAATATTAGCAGAACTATTAAAGCAAACATGGATGTTTTAACTATTAAAGATAGCAGAAATACTCAAGGTAACCAAATACCCAGGGAAAATCTCATTCAGACCCTGGGACAGAACATGGCCAGTTACGGTGGGGGAGAAGAGCCCATACGCTGCTGGCAGCAAGAAGCAAGGAGCTACCACATTTCAGCACACGGAGAACTTCTGGGGAATTTAGGTAGCAGCCGGTCTAATAGAGCAATGGAGTCTGAGAAGAACCAGACCACCTACACCACAAACCCTTGCAGTGTGAGCATCCACCTGCTTTTGTGAAGCACATCTGCCCTTCGCAGGGGCGAGTAGCTTGCTAAGAAACAGAAATACCACGGGACTAGTCTGGACACAGTCATCTTACAAACTCTAATAAGCCTCCTTTGTCTATGGACACATCAGTTGTTTTCAGAAACTTGTAACTTAGGCACACCTGTATATTTTCACAGAAATGTGAGCCCTTCACCTAATTCCACTTCCCATGAAGTGACTCTTCATGGGAGCGTTCCCAGTGTTCCAGACTCCGTCTAGTTAACAGAAGTGAAACCATGCATTTTATCCACTTCAAACCTCTCTCTGACGATGAACTGCAACGACACATACGAATAAAATCAAACTCGGCCAGGTGGCCAACACAGAATTCTTAAAGCTCTTCTGCAGTTATTTTAAATACAGCAGTGTTTAAGCAACAGAAAAGAGAATCTTATAATAGTATGTGTGAGACAATCTCAGCTACAGGTGTTGCTACCCGAACCATAATAAAGGCACCAATTTCCTGTGATGTTATAAAGCTGTTCCTTTCTCTAGCATTTGTATTAACTTCCAAATCACTTGTGAGTACAGATTAGAGGCTTGTTTCCCCAGTACCTCACACTTTGCATAGTCACTTAAACATGCATTAAGAGAGAACTAATGGGTATAATTTCCCATTTGCTTTACACACGTATAAATGATTCCACAACGAGGAAGCAATGAAGAATCACACCCACTGTGCTGATTAAATCAGTTAAGTGCAGTGCACATCCCCCCTGGCTATACTTCCTGGCACTACTAATTCCTTCTATTGAACCTTTGGGACTTAGGCCAGGACATAGACACAGATGGTTCCTCAAATCAGGAATTCCCTTACCTTAAGGTCTGACAGAGCCTGAAACCCAGTACTCAAACACACAGCTTAGTATATGATGCAAAAATGTGGTAGAAAGCACTTCCCAGGCTCCAAAGTTAGCATACACTTCTCTGATGCTGTGTAAATAGGATAGAACAGCATCCTAATTTTAGAATGGCACAGCATAGGTTTAAAATAAACCCTTTCATAACGTCTTACTACAGTCACCATCACAGGATATGGACAGTGTGCATCTCCTTTTCAAAAACACCTCCTGCTCTACCAGAAGTGTTTTAAGGCCCGTGTACTTTTCTGTGTGCAGCAGGGGTTACTGCCAGTAAGAGAAATCTCCAACTTCCCATTCAGAGCAGCACTATAAAGAGGCTATTTCTCAAGTCAGAATCTTGCCCTAGGTATCCTGATCTTCAGAACATAACTGGTGGGAATATGCATCTAGTAGAAACCATAATATGAGTATTTATATAAAAGGGCAAGCATAATCTGGTTAGCATTTCCCCAAGGGAATGCACCCAAATACACTGCACTGAAGAAACTGATTAACTGATTATCATATCTTCAGACGAAGAAGACTATATCTATCTATATATACCTACAGAGATGAATAAAGATTAATAGAATACATGTTATACAAATGAAATCTAAATGTATTATTAAGGAAAAAATATTTTGCTTTTCATTTAATAAGATTTTTTTTCCAAGGAAAATTTGCTTTTTCTTTGAAAATAATTTGAACTGATTTGATTTATTTCAAATTCGTATTAAGAATGAGCATTTTCAATGTAAATAAAATTTGGAAATTATTGACATACTGTTTTATACACTTATATAGTAACTATACATACCACAGAATGGGCTGGGCAGAGCATGGAAGTAAAATCTCTGGAGAAAGGCCAAATAACCTACAATCTTCTAATTAGGGTGCCTAATATTAAAGTACGTTGTCTTACTCACAGAGATATTGCCATGTTGCGTTATCACTCATTTCTAGCAAAAACCAAACATATGTTAGCCCCTAAACAGCAATCTGGCAGCGCTGAGGAGCCTCCTTGCTACATTAGACAATACTGGGGAAACGGGAGCCAGAGATCAGGGAAAGGGGACAGAAGTGCTAATGAAAACATTAGCAATTTACCAAGAAAGAGCTAGTGACTGACACTGTGGTGAAGATCGTCTGGTCATTTTTGACTAAGGCAAATGTCTTAGTTTGACAGCTTCATAGAGGCATCACACCAGGAGTGCAAATCACCTCCGGCACAGAGATAATCTGAAAGTAATAGACAGAGTGTATTTAAGCTGGTCTCAGCTGAAGAGCAGAGAGGTCCATGAATAAAGTCAGAAAACAAATGCAGATGAACACGGCTGGGAAAAGATTCTCTTACAGAGGTAACATATTTTGCTTAAGAAAAATGGGATTAAAACAAAGAACTGTCTAGTCCATGCTCTCTAGTGCACTTAATGCATTTTGTGTTTTGGATTTGCATTTTATGACAACTAGTATTAGGTTCTGAATTGCACATCTTTGGTCTTGCCTTAGCTTGTACACTCCTATAGCATTATATCTTTGACTATTTCCAGAACGCTTTTCTTACTCAAAATCTCACATATTTAAAAGGCCTGTAGTTATACCACCCCCAAATCACTTACAGAAACTAGGGAACACCTGGCAACCCCTCCCCGAGTATTCCACAGTCCTGTTTTTCCATTTACTTTTTCTTAAGATTGCTTATATCACTTTTAGGCAGAAGGAGACATTCAGTACACCACAGAATTACTAGCTTACCTTGTTACACCATTTCCTATCTTATACTTGTTATTCTTAACTTACCTTGAGAAATCATCTTATCTTGAGAAAATCATCAATAGATCCCACTCCCCAAACTCCCAAGGAAACAAATAAACAAAAAAATCTCTCTGTGGAATTAATATTATTCCTTTCTTCTGTAAGATTCCCTGAAATAGTGGATTTCACAATACAACAGAGTGTAGTACCAACAGGCCCGCAACACGCAATTCAGAAGAATTTATGTATCCTCAAATGATTCCTCAGACTGGTCAGCTCCACAGTGCCTGACAAGTTATGTTGGACATTTAAGTTTTGACTTCCTCTGATTTATCTTCTGCATTAGCAGAAACTCTGAAGACAATAGAGTTTACCTGGGGTTTTTAATTATTATATTTTATTTCCTTGAGAGTTCAGTCAAGTATTGACTGCCATGAGAAGTGGGTCTAGCAGGATACTTCTGTAGGCTTTGCTTATAAACAACACGAGCGGATATAAAGTGTTCCCTATGAAAATCTCTAAGGTATTTGGGGGGTTTTAAGCATATATCCATTAGGAAAAAAAAGAATAATTATTGTATTAGAAGTAGAATAGTATATCGCTATGAATGCAATGACAATAGCAAAACCTACCACCTCAACCAGGTCCTTCCTACAGCATGAGATAATTCTCTCTGAAAAGTCAAAGTATGGTTTGAGCATCTGATTCATGTGCAGTTCAGAAGATTACTGAGGAATATATATTTCTTATGTACTCCACAGAGAAACTTGCATCTCTTGGGGTGCTGGACAGACATCTATGTGGAATAATTTAACTTTATTAACAGAAAAGATATAAATATTCTTCTTTTTGTCTCTACGTTATCAAGAGTCCTCAGTATACAGTGAAAGGAATTCTTATTTGGGCCCTTTTATACTATGTAAGCTACTGTAGAGAAGCTCTAATTTCATATTCTCCATAATTTGTAAGGTTGAAAAACATTATTTACATTTCACAAATGGTAATTATATTACTTTTATATAACGGTCACCACGCGACTTTCACCCGAAGGTAAAGGAAATGAAGGAAAAGAATGAAAAATGAAAATTTCCATTAATAATTAGCAATTTGAGATTTGAATTGAACCTAGGTGTTATTTTGAGTTCCCTGTCCAGTTGCAGTCATCCTTTGAACCTCCAAGAGCAATAACAGTCCTGATGTGTCTGCAGTTATAGAAATATTCTTTCAGATTGCCCTCGAGGGTGAACTTCAACTGCTGTTGGCTCAGCTCTGTTGAAATGAGGCCTTATGGGGTTTTTTTTTCTCCCAGAAGACTGGTATGGGTGGTTGAGAACTATGCTGCTTCAACTGCAATCTCACAACTTCCAAAACTAAATAAGTTCTGTAGGAAGGCCTTACATATAGGGAGGAGCAATGACATTTGTGAGAGGTGAACAAAATCTAGAACAATTACATCACTTTTAAACTTTCTGGAACATGTTGGCACAGACATGCTAATTCTAAATACAGTTAGATGGTCAGTACCAAAAAAAAATATATATATGAAAGAACTTCCACCTGGAGAGTCTCCAGGATGTCCAGGATGTGTGGCAAATACTCTGTGACAGGGCACTGGTGTCTCTATGGAAATGCACTGGCCACTGAAGTGCATCATTGGCACAACAGTGACAGTTCTGGGTAATGTTTCATTGCTGCTGAATGGATAAAGGACTGACCAAGATTGTTAACATTTTCAAAGCTCTTATAAATTATAATATATTTTGAAAAAAAAGTATGTTTATTTTAAAATAAGGCATAAAATATTTTTAAAATGTTGCTGCAATAGTTTACTATATAAAAACACTACTTGAGCTAAGTGGAAAATCCAAAGACATCTTCATGGTTTTCTAGAGAAAACTTGATAAGAACAGTGTTTGTGAAGGTCTATGAAATGGAAAGACTGTCTGAGGCTACTGTACATATACATATATATATATATATACATATATATACACACACGCATATATGTATGTATGTATTTATTAATCTGTTATTCACATCCCTATTAGGCTTGGGTCACGCATAATGTTATTGAAGAAGTCTCTGCACGAGGTCTTCACAATATGCCCTGGTCTAGCTTAGTTGGATTTATCTGCTCATTTTCTCAGCACAGATACTGTTTTGTATTTGGCTCTAATACCTATAAGCAACAGCGCTGGCTTGTGTACAAGATCCTGATATTTTCTATTCTTTTGAATAAAAGATTCCAGAAGATGAGAGTGCTAGAACTACCAGAACTGTTGGCCAGAAGGACCAGTCCAAAAGAAGACCAAAAATGTGGACTAAAAACACCAAAAAAGTAGTTACCTAGGATCTGATACATCAGCTTAGCTACTCCAGAAGACAGTGTACAGCAGTAGCATCAGCTTCAGAGAAAGAAGAAGGAGCACAAAGAAAACAGATGAATTTTTATTTCAGTTCTGAACTAATATTTTGTACCTTTTCATATTTTCATATATGTTCTAATTTATATTTCACCTCTTTTATAGCAATTTTTTGTCTCATTAAAGAAGCAGAATAACTCCGAGTATGGAAAAGGCTTTCTCCTAGAGACTGCTTTGATGTAATGCAGCTACTGCTTAAAACAATTGCTACCATAATATAGCAGAAACAAAGCCAATTTTGAAATATCAAGGTTATTAACAGTATATATCAAAGTGGATCAATAAAGGAATTAATTCCCAAAATTGACAAAATAATTACTTTCCAAAAAGTTCATACATGATCCACAGAGATGAAGAATAATTCATACTGTAATGTTACAGGTTCATTTTTATGATATTCCTAATCAATATTTTTGTATATTTATCAGACATACACATATAATGCAAACACTGCATCTGTAAATTAAGGAACAAATAACTGTAGTTAATTAAAATAGGTTGCTTACATTCAGTATTATCTTCTTTAGAGACTGCACACATATCATTAGTTTTAAATGTTTGGTTTGATAATAACATAATATAATTAAATTATAAAGCAGTTAATGCATGGGATATGGACATTTGCATTGAAAAAAACAGAAAAGTAAAAAAAAAAAATCAACTGAAAAATTATGTCTTAAATTGTTTTTTTATGGCCAGATTCAAAAGGGCCATTCTGGGAAAATTAAGATTTTAACTATGTCTGAAAATCCAGAACTCTATATTAAATAAAGGTACTAATCTAAGCAAAGCACACGTTAGCCACAGAGTCTCTTTGACCTCTCTAAGAAAATATCTAGATTTGCAAACTCTCTTCTGTCTCAGTTCAAAACTACTCTGGATTCCATTTCACAGAATTGGAATGAAATCTGTAGCCTTAAATTCTGTAGAATTTGGGGAATTGGGATTTGCGAGGATTTCTATAACTTGAAGTAAAGATGAGATCTCTTTTTGTTCAGAAAAAAAAAAAAAAAAAGAAAGAAAAGATCATAAACTGAACCTTTGCTCTACTCCTGAACACAGCTAGAATTACTTAACAGTTTGACCAGATAAAAGAAAATTGGAAATAGAATCTCAGAACAGGAATGAGGTGGAATACACTCCAGAGTAACCTTGCTTGGGAAACGGGGGTTCAAATTCTCTTAGAGGAGACGATAGAACAGGAGATCTGTAGACAAATCATAAATTAGTTACTGACACAGCCCTGCCCCGAAGAATATTTGAGGACATGAATAATTGAGAAAGTACAGCTGAAAGCATGCATTATTTGCGAGCGGCAGCAGAGGCAGCATGGGGACAGGAGGTTTGCTAGACCTCCACCAGGCACTCAGTTGCCACTGCATGACTATACTAGGCATCTGCAAGTTATAACGAACGACTTGGTAAGAAAGCAGCCTGCTATGCCATGCAAGAGAGGTTACCCTTGAAACGAGTTCAAGTCATCTGAATTAACCTGCAAAAGAGTTTACTTTTGCAGCGTGGAAACCCCACCAGTTCTTGAACTTTACTAGCTCTAAAGAAGGGATATGCATATATTTGCCTTCAGCACATCCGGTGAAAAAACAACTTAAAATCAGAATATACCCTAACATCAATAAAGTCGATAGGGGTTTTAACACAGTACCCTGTCTCTATGTGTTTCTATTTTACAGGAGATTATGTAGTCATGTCTGTCTACTTTAACCTGAGCAGGAGAATGGGTTATTTCACAATTCAGACTTACATTCCCTGCACACTTATTGTTGTGTTGTCCTGGGTCTCTTTCTGGATTAACAAGGATGCTGTTCCAGCCAGAACATCACTGGGTGAGTTGTTGAATCTTCCCCCTTTTATTCAAGCATCACAACAGAAGTGACATCTTTGCAGATCACCAGTTTGTAAACGCGTGACATGATCTCAAAACTCACGAGTTGTTATCACTTAGACTGATGTATTCATTTCCAAGGTATCACATAATCTAAACAATATTTACATCTCTTTCTTTTTACTATGTTGGATCCTAACTGTATATTTTAGGTTGGCTGCAATAAAAATTCATGTCTTTGCTGATAACAGAAATCAAAAAGATGAGGAACATTTCTCGATTTAGGGCAGGCACATTTTGGTCTATTTCCACATCATGGTGACCAGCCATACAAATGAAATCAATACCAAGAGAGCTTCAATCTTTCCGTCTGTCTGTCGCACAGCAGTAGAAAGAGGGCAGCATAGTACCTCGACTTCTACTTTAGGGACCATAGGTCAAATGTAGCCTTCAGACCACAAAAATTAACTGAATTTAGTGGTACTATCTGAAATCCTGTACTATGAATGATTTTCTACTCCTACATTAAATCCATATGAATGAGAATCATTTTAGTTTTTACTTCTGCATTTTAATTTCTTCATAGAACTACAATACAGAGCATGAGTGTAAAATGAGAAACAACGTTCTCACTGCAGAGCTCCTTCAAAAGAAACACAGGACCAGAGGACCGCTGTTACCATGACAGAATGTTTTGAGTGTTTTATTGCCTTTTTTCAACTCTTCCTCCAAAAAGGTTACAAAAGCTGCAATAAAGAAGTAAAAGATTAATAAATTTATGCAGCTGTTATTTTTAATTTTACTTAGATGTACAATACAGACCTCTCTATTGAGAACTAGTCTATTTGCACCACTGAGGAAGTAAAAGGGCCAAAAAATCAGCGATGTGAAATTTGCTATGTATAAACATGATGGATTTTAGCTGTTCTGATGCATTTTTAATATTTTTCATAAGACAATACAGGGAATAATGTTCTGAGAGGAGAAGGGACGCCGAGGCACGGAACAGTGCTTCTCAGTTAAAGTGGCATACCTGCAATCACACACGCACTTCCTCCTGCAGTCCCAGCCAGATTAAGTGCTCTCTCTAGAACGTCCATGAACTTCTCTCGTGTAATGCCTGCAGATGTGTTTCTTACTGACAGTGCTATCACTACTTAAGAACTAAAAAGAAAGGAAACCGATGCCAGCAGCATAAAAGATTTAAAGAGACTGGGCTTAAGGTTACTTTGAAGAATGGACTAAAATGTTAGACATATTTTTAGTCTCTCTCCACCATGGTTTTCTTCCTCTGACACAACAAGCTCTTCTTTCTCAGTCTAATTTAAGTCCCTAAACTAAAGAACTCCTAAAACCAAACTAAAAAGCTATATTAAAACTAAACTTAATTCCTTCCTTCGAATCAGGATTCTTCTAATCAAAGTGTCCTGCAAGGACAGCCCTTGCACCGACCATGCAAAGATGGTCCATACTCTCTCATGTTCCCTGAAGCTCTCATCGAATCCACATGTACTGCATGGGATGCACTTTTTAACATCCTTGCTATATGTCAGAGCTCTAGGCATCCTTCAAAACCAGTTAGTGTGAGCTAACTGGAAAAACTTCTTTGTCACCTAAAGTAGTAATACTTCTGTTGTTTTCTGTCTATCTACCAGGTATCACAACTGTCCTGACAATGACCACTCTAAGTACAATTGCTCGTAAATCTCTTCCAAAAGTTTCCTATGTGACAGCAATGGATCTTTTTGTGTCAGTTTGTTTTATTTTTGTTTTCTCTGCACTGGTTGAGTATGGAACTTTGCACTACTTTGTCAGCAACAGAAAGCCAAGCAAGGATAAAGACAAAAAGAAGAAAAATCCAGTACGTATCTTTTTTTTTTTTTTAAACCATCACAGTTTAAGATTCAGTTAATTTTTATGAGAGAACATTTAAATCCCACTTTATGCTTGTATTATTTTAGACTGCTATTACATATATATTCTTCTTGGTATTAATAGAAATGCAAACATTCACCTTGAGAATGAAAAGCTCATTTATTACAGTTGTCTGGATGCCAGAGCAACTAATTTCTTAGAACCAGGATCCTTCTAATCAAAGTATTCTGCAAATCACAACTATCACTCAAATTAGTATTTATGTTACAGACAGAGCTCTTGCTGTGACCTTTCCAGCAGAACTGGAACTGTGTATTTCTCTGTCTTAACTTTGGTGATATTCTCCACCTTTGAAGGGATGCCTGTATTACTGACTTGATTCTGTTTTTCTTATTATCAGGACTACAGTTTATCTTTTATATTCAAACTATAGCATGTGCTTTTTCTAATTCTAATTCCCCCTTAAGCATTTGTTTCCTTCTCATTGTTTCCTTATCTTATTTTTCTTGTATTCTCTCCCTCTTTAATCTATTTCTCTCCCTTAGAAAGTGATTTGGTTAGCAGTTTGCAATGTTGCTTGTGGGCAGATGGTACACAATAATAAAATAAATAAAATAATAAAAAATATATACAGTAGCCACAACAAGGGATCCTGGAAACTGCCTCTGTAGAGGTTAGGAGGTTTGCCCAGACAGTTGTTGCCTATTTAGTCTAGGACAGACTTCTTGCCTTTTGCAACTGAGCTGAAAAATCTGTTGTCTACAACCTGTGGATGGGGTGAAAAGAATTAGTGTAAAATACTAGAGGGAATGAGAAGAAGCGAAATCTCTTTCAAAGATCAAATGTGCCTGTGTAAAATGTAAAGAACAAAAGCATTTTATATTTTAGAGAGAATTTTCAAATCTATTTCAGGCATCAAGGAAACAATACAGACACTTGGATTTTCTCCTAAAATCTTCAAGGACTTTTCAAGATAATAGCAGAAAAGAACCAATATAGAGAAATGTATTAATTGGAGAACATTTTATTGCGTTATTCTTATTTCATCTTTAAAAGATTGTCGAGAAGCACATACTAAAAAAATAATAGACGTGCTCCACAGTGGCTAAACAGCCAGAAAGTCACCCATGCAGTTACAGAGGAAGAATTCACATTTAACTTACTTTAGATATGCTAAAGTTGGATTTTATCACAGGTATCTCTTCTGGACAATAGAAAGAAATAGGCACTGCTGGAGCATGATTCATCCTGGCTTTTGGGGGATGAGATACATAGCCGTCTTTCTGCACCTATATTTTTCACTAGCAATAAAAGGATAATTATCTCAAGTTCGCATGTCCCACATGGAGATGCCCATATTAGCATAGACTACTTGTACTTTATGTTATTATCTGTAAACTTTTGGGGACAAACAGAAATCTAAATTATGGCCTGAAATCCAACTTAGAAGTAGTGTTGAAGACTATCTACAGAAAAAGGAATTTGGTTTTAAATGTGTATTCATAAAGTGTGAATGGCAGAGGATCCAGATCTCTTTCAAAACAGTCCAACACAAAAGATTGGAATACCTACAGAATATGAAAAGATCTAAAAGATGTTGGATATCTTATGTCTTTAGCCTGGATATAGTTACAAGCAAGTGAGAAGACAAGAATGGGGTTTTTTTTATTATAGATACTTGTGTAAATGACTATTACTCCACCTTTTCTATAAATTAGACCGTTTAGACTTACTATGTTTTAGAAACATATTTTTAATTTACATTATTTTTGTCTCTTTCTTTCTTGTCTTTCTTTAATTTAAAAAAAAACCTCTGATTCTCTTTTCTGTCTACAAAATGAAAGCTTCTTCGGATGTTTTCCTTCAAGGTATAATGTTTTTTGGAATGGAAATTCACTGCATGCGACTGCTGAATTTAACTATTAGAGCTTATATAAGAGTGTTGTTGTTGTTGTTTTAATTTAGACACCTAAGCATTCTACTCAAGGTAACTTCCTAATTAAGTAGAATGGCTACGTATTTCTGAACAGTTGGTAGAGTTGATTCAGCAGCCCAAATATTGATTCACTATGGTTTTGAACTTTCTGTAAGTTCAAGAGTAATCAACATTATTGGATCACATGAATTAAGAGTTTAATATGTTGAAAACATTTGTGTTTCTCTCTTTCTCAACTGCCCATGGGATCCAATGCCACCAGCTACACCAGAAACCTGCAATACACCCTTTCAGAACTCATCTCTAAGCCTCTTCTTAACTTTTGTGATTTTATTCAAAATTACAAAACCAAATCTATTCTGATGTTGACCTGAACAAAATTCAGTGTAATCACCAGAAATGCTATTCCTTACGCAAGAGTTAGAGTTTTGAAAGGGTTTAAGATGTATACATTTTTAATGCTGTCACTGGATCAGCACACTCTTAACAAATTAGCAAATATACCTAGCTATGTTATACATCTGAATCTTATCTTCATTCAGAAATGCAGAGATTTTGTTCTAAATATACATACACACACACACACACACACACAAAAGGAAGTCAATAAATTTGCATACTCATGAGATGGAATTGTTGTTATTTTACCTTAATAACTATCAGCCAGAAATTCTGAGGCCTGTCTTTCTGTCATCCCAGTGTTCATCAAGTGCTCAAATGAGTTTTAAATGCTTAATTGGCTCAACTCATTCCAAACATATACATTACTATAAAAAACTTGAAGCAGCCATCTAGTTGGTAAACATTAGGAGATGGTGAACCGCATATATTCACACAAACTATTGGAGGGTTATAGAGACTCTTCTATTCAGAAGACCCAGTTGTTGCCTTTTTTCTTATATATAGTATTTGCTCATGTCTCAGCATGAACTAGTCCTATATTAAAGAAAATCCTGCATTTCCAATTGATTATTTCAGTTCCTTCCGTGTGCAACACCCAAATTGCCTTCATGTATCAAGCAGCTATACAAAATATAAAATACAAAAGCGATTCAGAATGCCATCAGTTACATTTCTGAATGTTTCCTTTAACCTCTACTGTTTACTTAGTTTGGCATTGGAGCTAATTGTCCATAGTCATTAACTTTCTATTGGTTTGTGCTGCTTACCTCTAGAGTTATAGTGTGTGATGCAACTGATTTGAATAAATTCAAGATAGTATTACCATTAGAACTCCTCAGCAATTTTCCATGTACCCCATGCAGAACCATCATTCACATGTTGACCATTAGCCTCTGCTTCCCTGGTGGTATGGTGATAATAATGCTGTCTTTCCCTCCCACATCTTCTTCTTTTTCCTGCCACTCCATCTTAGGCACCCACAATTGACATCCGGCCTCGATCAGCCACTATTCAAATGAACAATGCCACACATCTCCAAGAAAGGGATGAAGAATACGGGTATGAGTGTCTTGATGGCAAGGACTGTGCCAGTTTTTTTTGCTGCTTTGAGGATTGTCGAACAGGAGCGTGGAGGCATGGCAGAATACACATCCGCATTGCCAAAATGGACTCTTACGCCCGCATCTTCTTCCCAACTGCCTTCTGTTTGTTTAACCTGGTGTACTGGGTATCATATCTTTACCTTTAAAAGCAGAATGAGATCAGTGATATGAGCCTTACTCACTGAATTTCTTAGAGAGATGGTTTCCTTTCTAAGTCCACTTGAAGTATTTATGATGCGCTTTATAGTGGTCTGAATTCTTTAGTGCCATAACCTGGTAAATATTGATCACACCATTTGTCCAAAAATTGCCATCAGGTTATTGTGAATTAAATGTCCATTCAACTTGTTAAAATAATTTGAAATAAAGGTCATAGAAACAGGTTATATACAGCTATACCTGTTGGAATAGAGACAAGCAGAGCAGACACGCAAGGGGAGCATGGCGACATTACTTCGCAGTTGGTACTGCCATTTCAAACATGAGCGACTGAGACTAGAATTCCCAGGTAAAGTACTGTACAGTTTGTTAACATTGGCTATAATTATGCTATAGCTTTATTCTCTGTGGGCTTTTCTTTTTGGAAGAGTCATCTCTCACTTTGAACAGATATTAAGCTAGGAAAATAACTTCTACTCCCACCCAGACAAAAATAGACCTTTCCCTTTGCCATCCCTTTAAGAGCACATGTACAATGCTGTAAATATTTCAGTACCTTATAGTACATAAAGTCTAGTGCATGCATCTTTTGGGGGCCAAAATAAATGAAACAAAGGTACCATAAAGTATTGTCTTTTATTTTGTGTCTCTGGATGTGCTATTGTAATTGAAATGTGGATAAAAATCATATTTTTTTTCCTTAAAAATATACCCCCTTCCCTCATGCATGGAAGATCTAAGCAGACAGCACTTTCATGTAAGACATTAGAGAAGCCTTAAGGATTCAAATAAATAACATGTAGACAAATTTGTATGGCCAATATAATAGTTTATAAAGTATACTGTATGTGTCTGCTGCTGTTGTAGCCTTCATTTTCCATTGATAATGTTCCTATATTTCAACTGAATTTCCAATAATTATGCATTGCAAGATCAGCTACTAAATTTAATCTATGTGCTTCTCTTCTTCTTTTCCCAAGTTGAGCTTTACTAATTTTCTCACACAAGCGATTTTTCTTTTTCTTTAACCCAGTCCAAGAAATAGCTTTTCTTCTAGACATGATTTTTATATATAAACTTCAAGTTTGTTTTGAAACGTTAAACTTTTGTCATGTATACATGTGCAATTCAGTGCCCATTCATTTCCTTGATCAGCAATAGTCGTTGTCAGTGCCGCTTTTCACTCTGTGAGTACCTTTACTAAAACAAACCCTTATCATGGCTAGCACAGTTTATAGATAACCTCAAAAACAAAGGGGAACAGAGGGCATCGTGGCTATTAAATCATATGTATGCAGTTTGTGTGTATTTAAAACCTTCAGCCCGTCTGGGTGAATCTTGAAATCCATTTATCCACTGGTTTTCAGAACCTATATGACGCTCAATTATGCAACCTTAAGCACATGTAAATATTACTGACTTTTTTTTTTCAAAGACAAAATGCCACCTTCAGAAAAGTGGGCTTGCGGATTGCAATGGGAGATACGTAACTTATCATTATAGAATTATTAATAGCTAAAATGGAGGAAAAGGGAGGTTTTCCAATGTTTGTATAGTTTTGGAAATAACAATGTATAGAAAAAGGTATAACTCTTGATCTTCAATTGCTCTTGTCCAATGTATTTGACAACCTTTTAATAAAGGAATTGCACACACCTGTGGACTTTTTCCAATAAAACTGCTGCACTCAATTCTACAGTCTTCTTGTGGTTAGTTTATTAAAAGCATGCTTTAAAAGGACTAGACCCATCTCTAAGAAGTTGATTCATCAGCTGCCTAAGTGATTATCATCATCATAACCCTCTGCATTGTCTCATTTTGTAGTCAAATGGCTCACTCACATAACCTTCACAGTTGGGGTCTAAATCTTTAAAACCATCTTGCAGATTACTCTATTCTTCAAAACATTGCTGAATTGGAAGCATCTTGTTAAAAAGAGATTACTCTTGCTTCTCTACTTAAAATACCAAGTGTCTCCACTCCCTGAATCCTGTTAATCCCCTTTCACAAAAAAAAAATGGGTTTCAGCCGGTGCCAGACAGACCATTGAATAATCACCTTTTGCAATTAGTCAGTGATTTAACAGCTTTCTATTAGTTCCTTCCAGTTAATGAGAGTGGCTGATGCTATACATTTAAGATTTCTATTTTCACCTGGAACTTTCCCATGTTACCAAAGAAGTTTTATACAGATCATTATGAGCTCCTGCCTAAATCAGGCCTTTGAATCCCTCAGGCTGAGTGTATTTCAGTCAACATATCTAGATTTTTTCTGTCAAGGTCTATGAAGTCCAGGATTTAGTTGTTCAAAGTATTTTTCCCAAGTTCAACCATCAGATTGCTCATGCCTATACAGAGCCTGTGGCACTGAAGAATAAGATGCAATAATGAGGAGAAATTATTAGGAATATGAGATCATATCGCTCAGCTGGGAAAGCCGATCTTCCTCCAACACGGAATAGCATCCATGAATTTAGTTAAAGATTAATACATGCCTCATCAACAACACAAAGCACACAAAACAGGAGAGCATACCAAACCAGCAGTTAAAGACTGAGTGTCCTTTCCTCACTACCTATCAGGACACCAAGAAAAGGAAATAAGCCCTTCATCAGTCATGGCCCAACACTTAGGATCCTGCCAGTCTTGTTTAGTTGATTTGTCACTTAACCCTGTGGAAGACTGACTAGATTCAAAAGAAGGTTCATGGAGAAACATGTAATTCCGTTGAGGGAGCAATAGCAAAGCACAGTCTGCTGCTGACTGTGCAAGAAGTAAAGTGTTCCTCTGAACAGGAACTATGCTAGCTACTCAGTATACAATCAAAAGATACCCTTTGTACCGAAAACTCTGGCTGCCATCAAAGCAAACAAAGTAGCAACTGAAATAGCATTTAGGTATGATGAGGGCTATTTTGCTCTCAAAAGAAAACTGTTGAGAAACATATGTATATATAGAGTGACATAGTCCTGCACATGTTAAAATATATAATTATATATACGTACGTATATATAAAATATATGCATTATTAAGCACCCCCAGCTGAATTCTAGGGAACAAGTTTCCTCCTGGCTCAGTGGAGGTGCCAAAACATTTTCCAGTTTGCCATACCACAGACTGCTACTACCGCGCAGGGACACGTCCGTGGGTGGTCGGGGGCCATTAAGAGTTCAGTCACGTGTACGGTAACAGCACGATTCTCTTCTTGCTGTTTGTGCTCTAGGAGTATGTATATGCCCTGATGAGGCAAGGTACTGTTGTCTCAAGGATTATGTCAAATATACGTATCAACAGAGTATGCCCTCAAAATATTTACAAACCTTAATTTCCATTTCATAAATAAAGAGATGGAATTCAGAGAGACAATGTGACTTAACTGTATGTTCTCCTATTACCAATGTTAGGCACTGACACAAGACAATGTATTTTAACGGGTCAGTTTTGAATGATTTTAACCTCTGTACAATACAAAAAGGCTCATACTAAAGCCTCCTAAAGGTTCATTTCCCACGACAGATCACACACACACACAGCAGAGCAAGGGGCCTTTTTCTGAACCCACTCACCCACCCACACGTCTGTGATTCTGTATTTCCACCTGATTTGCACACATTGTCAGATAAATTCGTTTTCTACTTCTCTGTAAAGACCCAGCTCCATTACAAACACTTTTTTCTGGCATATGACATCTGGGCTGGCCTCGCTTCTTCCCCGTGCCCCTAAGGAAGGGACAGAAGGAAGCTGTAGAAATCGCAGCTGCAGCTAGAGCCCATGCAAGAGCTGCAGGGAGGCTGTGTACCCCGGGGGGCTTCTAGAGCCTCCTCCCAGGCTGCGTCCCCTGGGGGGCTTCTGTAGCCTCCTCTGGAGTTCTGCCAGCCCCCGTGAGGTTCTCCTGGATCCAAGGGTGCAAAGGATATCAAAGCTCTGAGAGGCAAGTTTTGTGCTAATTCTCTTATAACTCTCTACTCCAAAAAAAGAAGTAAAATGCTCACTTAGAGACAAATACATACCGAAGTGTTTTCTCAAGATCAGCATCGCTCCTAAACTTCAGTTCTAGTTCTACCTTAAATCACAGCTTTAGTTTAGTTTTCCATTATTCTCTTTTTCCATAGCAGCATAAAGGCAGCTGCCGCAAAGGCTCAGTTGTGCTGTTCAAGGTCATACTTCAACATTCTGCATATTTTTGCATAAGATGGAAAATATTTTTCACCTTGACTCTTGTACGATTTACCTTTTCAACAGAAGCTATATAGGTTCAGTATCTATCTCTCTAACATGACTGTACTGGTCAAACATACTATGTATATCAGCTATAATGGCACAGCTAATATTTGAGATATAGGAGATACCAAACCCCTTCATTGTGAATGGAGCCCTACTAGACTTTATGAATACAGCAAAGATCTCCTCCCTTCTGTGCCCCCAAAGCTGTTCAGTTTAGAAACATGGATATAAAAAGGAAAAATAGTTATAAAATACTCAAGCAGTTGAATATTGTAAGAAACAGACCAAGCATGCTTTGTTAACTGAACAAATTTTAGTATATAGCTTAACCATACATGGAACTATAGCTTGAATGGAAACAACAGAAGAAAAGCAAAAAAACTAGTTTTAGATTGTCTCCTATGTTTTGTAGGATCGTGGGAGAGATGAGCTGTAAAATGAGATTTGAAAGAGGATAAGCTAGGACTTTTTTAGGTTCAAAGTGTTTCTCACAGAACAGAAAAAAGGCAGGGTGAATAAGAAGGTCTTCGTAGGAGAAACTGGTAGACGGGGAATAAAAATAAGATGTGATGATGACAAAAGGTGAAGTCAATACTGAGCTAAACTGCTTTATCAGTCTGTAGAGAACTGAGAGAAACGAACTTCTGTACTGGGACTAAAGGGACTAAAGAGGCAGCCCAGAGCAACAGACTAAAGAGGATTTGAGAGGCAATACGATCAATAAAGAAACAGTAATTGTCAAGGGAGAAATAATGACAACCACAACTCTCTTCTGATGTGACTAGAGCATGGGTAGCATTTAGGCTTCACCTGCACAGATGGAGAACTAGAGTTCTGTGACACTGTGGTAGAGTCTAAACATTGTTTAGAAATGATTAAGTAAGGACCTAGTGAAAGATAAAGCCTATTCATGGTCCTCTGCAGGCAGAAGGTTAAAGTCTATTATAAAACAGGCTAAGGGACAGGAGGCAGAATCCAAATGTAAGTATGAACACAGGAGGAAAAATGCAAATAGAAAGGATCCATCTAGATGAAACTTAATTAAAGCTCAGGGGAAAAAGTGATATTTTAAAATGCAAGTGTTGTCTTTCGTACAAAATTTCAGTTGCTTTGCAAAGAGAATTTAATTAAATCTTATGAAAAACTTCATAGGTAAATCAGTTCATTATACTCATGATAGAACTATTGTTCCATTTATAAAAATGAAAAGCCAATGCATGTTCCTTCCTTATTTAGAATAATCCTGTAGATGAAAAGATCTGGATTTCCTAGTTACATATTACCATGCTTTTTTCTTTTAAAGTCAAGATTTACAGTGAAAAATACCTAAGAGAAAGTTCATGACCTTTACAAGATCTGCAATACCAGACAAGAACTAAAAGCTTTGCTTACGAATCAACCTGTTTGAATAATTCATTTCAGAATGTTGAATTATTCCAGAGAAATATGTTTAAAAAAAGTTTGCTTTTGTCATGGGGAAAAAAGGCACAATATGATAACATTTGATTAGATTTTCTCATTTGCACTTACATAAAATTCATATCCATTAACAAAATGAGAAAGGGGAGAATAAGAAATGAAGAAAAATTAATATAGCTTTAATTCCACTAGTATGAAAGACACTAAAAATATTGATCTTTCAACCAGATGTATGCTTTGTAATATTACCATATTGAACTCTGTATTTGATGAGATTTAATTTTTCTTGCCATCACTCTATTTTTCTTTAGAATTTTCAGATATATTCTTTAAGCCCAGCTATAGACTCACTCATCTTGCTATGAGAAACGAGGGAAAGCTTAACCTTAATATACCCACAGAAAAAAGTGACTTCTCATCTCCTTCCTAAAACTATACACAAAAACATAGGTACATCTATCCAGCTGATATGTTTAAAAGACATCTATAAAAATAGTAGCTAAGGCTATAAACTGGCTGCTAAAAATTAAAATAGACCCATTAAATGGGATTTAACATACCTGAGTGCTTTATAGTGTTAAAAAAAAAAATTGTAAATTCAGCCTACTGCACAACTGAAATCAAGATGTCAGAAAAAAAAGTCAAAAAATCACATTTATATGAATAGGAAAATCCACAAGGTCCCATAAATTCTCAGAATTAATTTCAGTGTTTCTCTTAAAGCCTAGAAGTGAAAGGCTACTAGTTTAGTAAATTCAGATAGCTTTTCCCTCTCCATAATCTCATAGATCTATCCGGATTTCACAGCTCTTTCCGGTTCTCAGATTCTTGTTCTGCTTATACCAGCACTCTTTAATCCGCTGTTTTATGAGATTTCTTATAGCAAAAGACATTTTCATTCTGCTGCTTCCAGTTCTTTTACCACTCCCTCCGAACACTCACATGAATTTGATAGATTTCTTGCTGATCTAGCAGCTCTTGATCTTTCTTGCCTGTATAACGGTTCTGTCCCACAAATCGCTGTCCTCACAGTGTCCTCATTTCTGTGATTCCACTTCACTTCAGAAAAATTATTGCACTCCAAAAACTATTACTTTTAAGGAAACACCAGGTGAACTTCTATAGTAAATGGACTTAATATTAGGCATAATAATAATAAGCTGACAAACATACTGCTAGCTTTAAGCTTGCCTTCACCTTACTTGTTTTCAGCAGAGCTGATGCCAGCCCTTGTAAGGCCTCCTTCCCTCTACATGGAATTGCAAAAGCCCAGAGCGTGCCCTTATGTGCAAGGTCTGCAGGCCCTGGAAACATGCAGCTGTGGCCTAAGCCTCTCCAGAGCCTTACCCTCCCCGGGCAAGGGCACCGCTGCCGGCGTCAAGCGTCTGAGGCGTGCCTTCCACGGCTGCTCAAGCTCCTTCCGTATTTCCACAAAGCAAACATAACAGATACAGCTGTAATAAATTCATTCAAACCCCAAGTAACACTCCACGAGCACTTTTTGGCTGCTTTCCCTGATTCCAGCAGCTTTGCCAGTTTCTCGGGGGGTTGCAGCAACCCTTTTGAAAGTTATACGTTAGCAGAACATACCCTGGGGGGGTCTTGGGAGACTCTCAACGTCAGAAAATCATGAATACAGACTAGATAAGCATGAGCTCACCTTGGTATGGGATCTTGACAACTAAGAGAAAGAAGTTTACTATATCTTATATTTATGAAGTCTGAATCAATAACAAAACATTTGTTCTTCAGCTCAAACCCTTGGGATATGGAAGAAATACCAGCTCCGCAGAATAAAAGCATTCACAGAATGAAACTACAACTGCAGCTTAAGAAACAGTCTTTCAGCTGTTAGAGTGTATTTCTTCATTTATTTCTACAGATTATTTTGCAGAAATACCACAGCAAAAAAATAGATATATATATATTAAAAAATACAAAGCATATCAAATATGTCTCTAATTTTGATTTGACAGAATACCTTGTTTACTTTTAAATTAACTGCGTAGGCATCATAAGTTAGACTTTGCTACAGAGGTGACTGGGCAGCAAGGAGTGTGACCGTCTGCCCTGCTCCCCTGTGGGTGCCATGAAACATTTGGGTGGCAAGTAACAGACAGTTTTCTTGTAGGAGGGGAAAATCTGCAGTGGTGTTAGCTCCAAGTACAAATTTATCCAAGGTCAGTAGCGTAAAAAGCAAAACTACGTGTAAGAGGCCACCTTGCAAACTCTTAATGTGCATGAAGAGATTTGTTTCAAATTACTCTGTACAATCTGACATAGTTGATCAGAACTTCCTCTATTTAAAGAGTTATCTTGTTCTAGCATATTAGTCTATGTTTTAAAAAATAACATTTTAGAGATTGGAAGCCTTTTCTATCCTTTGGAGCATTCACTTTGAAGAAAAGGTAGGGCAGTTCTTCCTTCCAGCTGTAGTTGACCTCGTACCCTATCACTTGTGTGCAAAGAAACAAACCCAGCCCCAAATATATCTGACAGTAGGACTGAAAAGAATTCTCAAAACTTAAACTTGCTTTAATTAAAATAACAGCTTTCTTCCAAAATGTTCTAGAGTTTCCTACCTTTCCATGAAGCCATTTAGCTCTCGGAAGAATGCTCCTCACGAAGGACACTGCAGCTTGTGTAAGGAGCTGTGCATATCATCAGCATATCCATCTCATTGCCCAGTACCTTCTCACTACTGGTACAGTGATCCTAAACCAGTGCAGTCGCACAAAGCTGCCGGGCAGAAGTTAAATCTGGCAAAATATGGAAAAGGGAATCTGATTAGAATAGTCTAGTATTAAACAGCAGAACTTATTAATGATTCAGTGTTATTATCTAGTTATGGATACTTGTGGACTGACCTTGGTTTCTACAGATAATTTTAATAATGTGAAATTTTTATTAATAACTCTACATCACTATTACTTAGTTACTGGCTGCTGCTTTTAGTAATGGTGAAAAGAACTACCAAGCTGCAAGATGGCACTGTGCTTCTCCATAACTGTGTATTTTAAAGCTACTATTAAGTGAACAAACATACAGGGTGCCTGCCCATAATAATGTAAGCAGTGAGCTCTGCACAAGAGCTCTGAATTGTAAGAAAGAATCACTAGGTTCAATTTTTTTGCATGACCTTGTCCTTTAAAAAGGATTTAAGGATAAAGCACTGACCTTTCTGAGAAATCTTAACATTCATCCCAAAACTGAAATAACAGTTCTGCTAAGAGCTATGGTAAAATTTCCTCGGAGATGATCTGGATACCCACTTACTGTGTGAGCACATAAGTCAGCCTTTAGAGTTTATTTTTCCTATATATACAAAGCGGAACAACAACAATGTTGTTGTAGAGATAAGCAGTTAATGCAGACACCTGGGCTTTGATTATGTAAGCAGGTTGAAGTTCGCATCTCATGCACACTTAAGATAATTACAAAAAATCTTCTGAGGATTTTGCCATGTTAATCCTAAGCATCATGATACTGCTCCCTCTATCTTCCCTCCCACTCAGCATAGAAGGGGCTAGCCTTAGCAGACTTGAACTCATGGAAGAGTTCTCTTTTCATATGTGGTGCAAAGGAAGAGTTCAAGGAGAGATTCTCCTTTTCAAAGCTGTCCTCATTTTACCCTGTGTTTAGGACAAGCACATAGAACAGTAAAACGGTACTCGGGGAACGTTTAAAATGGGAAAAAAAAAAAAAAAAAAAAAAAAAAAAAAAAAAAAAAACACCCTAACTCTGCAATCAACTTGTCTAGGTAAAGAAAGAGAAAAATTTTGGCAGCCTGGTTCCCATACTTTATTTGGTCTTCCTAAAATCTTAGGAGATTAAACTTGTAATTTAGAAGACCTCATTTTAGTAGACTAAGGCTATCTTAGCCAATCCTTTAAGAACACTAGTTTCCTATGTCTTTTTGAGTGTTAGTACAATTCAGTATTTCTGCTCTGTCTGAATAATTTGCCACAGTTCCAATAAATGAATCCTGATATTACCTGGAAAATGTGTTCATCGAGTATTTTGAAAAATAAAAAGGGAGTGTATCAATTTTATCATTTTAACAACAAAAAATTGCATTAATTTTTATAGCACTATTTAATGCATGAGTTGCAGATACTGCTAATCAAAAGTCATTCAACGTATAGTAGAAAAACAACGCATTTTATCCTAAACAGATAACGATAGCCTGTTTCTAAAGAGGTTCACTAATTATTATCAGCTATGAGTTTTGGTGGGTTTTTTTTTTTTTTTTTTTTTTTTTTTTTTTTTTTTTTTTTTAAAAAAGACTTGCAATACTAAAGATGTCCTTTACATATTATTATTCTCATTGGGAAAAAAGAACAAAAATAATTATACTGCAAATGAAGGTAAAAAGAGAGCAGGTAAAAGGCAGACATCTCTGAAAATATGCTAAAAGAAAGGAATGCAATTTTAAAAACTCACTAGCTACACTTTTTAGGAGTTAACAGACTTGAACAAGTTTACATTCCTTTTTCCCCTGTAATTTGAAATATATTACCAAAACCAGAGCCATTAGAATGCTATGTACATCAATTAATATATCTCCACCTGAAGATAGGATAGCATCAGTACATATCTAATGACTATTTTTTTCTGTTTTCAGATTGGTGGGCAGGTAAATGAACCTAGTAAATTTTCAATTCAGTGATACACTTTTTTAATTTTAGACTTTCTTATATAAAGCTAAATCTTAAAATGCATAAAATGAAAACAATATTCATCAGTGTACATCTCTTTCATATCTGTAAAATGTTTGTTTTACCATTTAAAAAAAGGTTCCTATTTGGGAACACAATCTAATTCTGTAATCTTTATTTTTAGTTTTATTGTACTACATATTTTACTATATATTTTGAAAAAAAAAAAAAGAGAAAGTTTCATTTTTCGAGATTCATAAAGATTACTCAAATATTCTTCACGAAATTTCTTGCTACCTGGGTATGTCCTGACAGCAGGTGAAGCATTTTCAAACTGTCTAGCAAACTGCCTAACACCATTAAGAAGGGAAGAAGTACGAATGTCACCGCAAGACAGCGGCACCCTTATCTGTCTCAAGTAATTTTAGTACCTTTGCAGGTTGGGGGCAGACATATATAGATACACACACTACACTATGTTTTCCCATTGAATCTAAAATGTCCCCTTTACTTCATTTTAACACAAATCTACAACAGCTAAGCTCTGTCCAGGCTCTTTCAGTTTATTTGTTAGTATTTTAAAATTAACAGTCTTAATTTCTGCCTGCCAGCAGGTAAGTATGATCTCCTACTTCACACATATGGGCAGTAAAAATCCCAGAGCTCAGTCTCTGACACCCCATAATGACTCCTTGTTGACTGAGATAGTATTGTTATATAAAATTAATGTTTTTCTCCATTTCAAGAAACAACACCTAACAACTGACTGCTCCTCTAAGCAATCATACACAGCTAATAATGCTAGATGTACCTTAAATTAACCTGTACAGGCTATCTTCAGAGACGTTCCTTTTGTTACCATATAAACCAAGGATGCATAGCCTGAGGCTGATCTGCAAACCTGTATTCACATCCCTTGGGTTTGATCATTTTGAGACTGAAATGCATATTTGAATGCATATTTGAAGTCTGTGATGAACAGGAAATGTTTTTGCAAAAGCCTTTTTTCTCAGGAGAGAAGGAGGAAGAAAACATGAAACGGAAGTGGGACAGGTGGGTTCGACTAGATGATCTCCAGAGGTCCCTTCCAACCTTACTGATTCTATGATTCAATAGGAGGATGAATTAGTCCTGCACCCCTAGGACAGGATGACAAGACGGTCAGAGAGCCTGAGCACCTGCTGCAATTTTGGACCTCACTGCAGAGCCTTCCTCCTATACGGGCTCCACAATCAGCGAGAGAAAAGTGGATAAATCCGTTCACACTCTGCTAGGCAATTCTTCCTACCAAGAGCTGTCCTGACAGTACCAAGAGTGGCGAGGTGGAAATGCAATGGCCTTTGGTTCAAGTCTTCTCTTTTTCCACCCTTTTGGTTGATTTTTTCCCTACAGGGCCTATCTTAAAGATTTTGGGTGAACTGAAAAGTCAGATTGAGACACAGATCTCCTTTCCTACAGATATTAAAACTGTAAGCAAGTGATATTAGATGGTTTTCAAGGAGGCATTTAAAGTTGTTAAATGTGTAACAGAAAAACAACTATCTAGACTCGCTAGCTAGGGAAAAAGTGTATTTTGTTTGTAAAACCACCACAAATTCAGTCTTTCAATGATTCAGAAATCTTCACTTGACTGATACTGTAAGTCTAGAAGAAAAATGAATACTCCAACAGTAGAACAAGGATTACAGCCAAAGCTTTCTTCCCAGTGCAAGAAGAATTCAGAAATCAGGTACAATTGAGAAAGAATGCTAAAATTCAGTATTTTGACCTTAATTCCCCCCAAACCATGCAATCCAAAAATTGGATTAAAATAAAACAAGACTTGTTACTCTTAGCTGAAAAAGAACCTGGTTTCATCATGAGCTGGACAGCATAAAAATCAGATGAGATACCACATCATAACAGAATGTGAACAGTATCAAAATAAATTGCATTTGCATCAAATAACATAAGTAAGTGATACTAGTTCGCAATGAGTGTTTTTCAAGTACTGACATGCATTTCACATTCTACTGAAATTGCCCTTGAAATAGTCACTGTGTCTGCAGAGCATCAAAAAGATGAATATTCATTTGAGCTTATACTTCAGGAGTAGCCACAGACTGAAATGTAAATGTACCTCCATCCTTTTCACATCACTGAACAGAAATTTGCTTACAGTTTACATTCCACTACGCAGATTTCGTATTACTATACACATACTGTTTTATTTCCCTCTGTAAAAATAATAGTTCATGTTTTCAGTCTTTAGCCTCAGTTCAAGTGAGAATATAAAGAAAATAAACTGTGTATGCTCTTAGCTTTACTTCCCAAAAGGTTAGGCAAATGCACAACTGCATCCCTAATCTGGGGTTGTTGTATAACTCATCAGTCCTAAATTTCAGATTATAACAGTTAACAGTCACAGTAGAAAGTAGAGCATTTTTGAGATTACTACATCTAACTAGAGAGAGGAATGCTATCATCCTCATTTGACAGAGGAGAAGAAAAAGAAAAGACACAAAGTATGTGAATTCTAAACCAAAATACATGCAAGAGTTTATACCAAAAGATGTAAACTGAACTAGAATCCTTTGGGACCCAGTCTATACCTTAATCACAAATCTGTCCTTTCTATGCCATAAAATGAAAAATTTCTCCACTGGCCTGTCAGCCAGTGACAGAGTTAAGAGGATTGAAGATGAAAGGTTTTACTGAAATTTTTAAACCACAGATCTTACAGATTATTCACTTTCTCTTTCATGAAGATTTTATATTTGTTCTCACTTTGTATTTCAGTTTTCCTAATCTAAAATGAAAGTCATTGAGACTGAAATGTATGTTTTGCTCTTTATGTACAGAAAACACAGCAAAGAAAGCTGTCAGTGAAGATCAAACTGTGAAAAACAACAAATTGCTTAGAGAGAGCAAAGAGAAGGTGTGAAGAGGGTTCTTGCATAAGAAGCAGAAATAATTAGGAGTAGAAAGAGTATGCAACCAGCCAAGCAAGGCAGCCAGCCTATTATGCAAACATGGAATTTTTTCAGCTTAATTAAAATTATGTGAAATATCTTGTTATCCCTCATAGAGGAGTAGTTAATATTTTCCTGCAAATGCTCTGAGCAAATGAGCAGCTTTGGACAGATTCTGCAGCGCTTGTCCTTTTCTCCAGGACCCCTCATGGAGTGAAGAGCAGCACAATGTAAGCAAGTTCTAAAACTATTCACAGCAATGTCAGTTAGGCAATGGAAGTTCATCTCCATTTTCTTGGTATGTTAAACTCATATAGAGTTTTAATAAAGCTTGTGGCAGGGGTAGTGGGGTAAACAGAACTTCATTGTGGATAAAAAAAAAAAATGTGTTAGAATACTAAATGTCTGAAGCTGCAAAAGTGCAGCGGAGGTATCACAGCATCACTGAATGGCTGAGGTTGGATGGGACCTCTGGAGGTCATCTAGTCCAACCTCCCTGGTCACCTCAAGCACACTGCACAAGATTGCATCCAGGCAGGTTTTGAGTATCTCCAGAGAAGGAGACTCCACAACCTCTCTGGGCAGCCTGTTCCAGTGCTCTGCCACTCTCACAGTGAAGAAGTTTATCCTTATATTCCTTGTGTTTCCATTTGTGCCCATTGCCTCTAGTCCTGTCATTTGGCACCACTGAAGAGAGTCCAGCCTCATCCTCTTGACACCTTCTCTTAAGGTATCTGTAGACATTGGTAAGATCCCCTCTCAGTTTTCTCTTCTCTAGGCTGAACAGGCCCAGTTCTGCAAGAACTCATAAGAGAGGTGCTCCAGTCCTTTGATCATCTTCATGGCCCTACGCTGGACTCTCCCTAGTAGCTCCATTTCTCTCTTGCTTGTACTGGGGAGCCCAGAACTGGACACAATACTCCAGATGTGGCCTCATCAGGGCTGAGTAGAGTGGCATGATCACCTCCCTTGACCTGCTGGCAACGCTCTTCCTATGCACCCCAGGATGCATCCTTCTTGGCCACAAGAGCACATTGCTGGCTCGTGGCTAACATGCTGTCCACCAGAACTCCCAGGTCCTTCTCTGCAGAGCTGCTTTCCAGCAGCTCAGCCCCCAGCCTCCCATACTGGTACATGGGGTTATTCCTCCCTAAGTGCAGGACCTGCACTTGCCTTTGTTAAACTTCATAAGGCTTTTCTCTGCCCAATTCTCCAGCCTGTCCAGGTCTCTCTGGATGGCAGCACAGCCCTCTGGTGTCTCAGCCACTCCTCCCAGTTTGGTATCATCAGCAAACTTGCTGAGTAGGCACTCTGTCCCTTCATCCAGGTCATTGATGAGTAAGTTAACTACACCTGGAAATCCTAAAGGTAATGTGGTACAGAGCCTTTTACCTCTACTGAGTTCCTTAAAAACAATGTCACAATGGCTGAAAACCTATGAGTGATACAAATTTTTTAAAATATTTTCTATTACAAATAACACTCACAGCAATCCTGCTAACAGTGTACTTCATTGCCATAAGTACACTAGGTCAGAATGGAGTCATTGGTGGCACTGACAGTTATAAGCAGCAAAATAGATGAAACACTGAGCTAAACAAACACAGCAGTAAAGCAAAGTCTTTGGCAAAAGACACACGAAAACATCTCAACTTCCATGTTTAGGATTTCTTACCTTAAAATCAGAAATCATATTCTATATCCTATATTCCACAATCTTCTATCCATTTTAATGTGATACATCCATTTGTTTTCTTGTACCATGTCCATTGGCAAGATGATAGTGGACTGTAGGGGAAGACAAGAGGTGGGACAAGGCATGTGGAGAGAACTCAAATTGCTGCACTTCCTCTCAGAGTTGAAAGAGATGGCACTGTTTTTTGCAGATTCCCAACCCTTGAGTGATTTCAGCCTGAGAGAAACTACAGTTGTGTTTGGCCCAATTTTATCTTATGACTGTGATTTTCTGGCCTTGATGAGAAACAAAAACATGCGTTGGAGATTGGTTAGATTTTCATAGACTATCACCTAGATTCTGTGCTTCAGGAGAGCTGGACTGTCGTAACTGATTACAAATGTTGACCTAATGCGTCACCGTGCTGGAACACCTTCACCTTTACATTTTACAAAGCATGCAGATTTGATCTTAGAGAGTTACTCAGCCCTTTGAACTGCCAGTTTATCTTTTCCAGCCTCTTGTTGGCAGTCACTTTTGTGGTTGTTTTGTCACGCCTCAAGCCAAAAATAAACAGCTCCCAACTCTGCATGGCCAGCTTAAGCTCTTTCCCCCCACCCTCCTTGCATTTTACCACATGACCCTTCAGAGGGAAGCTGAGAGAGATTACATCATGTGTTTACCAGCCAAAATCCCTGATCTATTTTTTCTTAAAACCACCTTGAAGCTTGGAAGATGCAGTGGAACATTATCAGTTGTGTCCCGAGGCTCTGCAGGATAAAAGATGAGCTATCACAAGCCAACATTTTCTATTTCTCTATTCGGCTTGTAATTGTTCATTTTCCAAACTGTACGCCTTGTTTGTTGCTTCTCCACAGCATGGCTATACATTTATATCTGAACACAAAAAGCAAGCGCTAAACCCACAATCCATGCCTTCCCCAATAGGAATAGCATTGTCAATATATCTGTTTTGTCATGTAATATCTGCAAATACAGATATTTGCCAAAGCTTGGCGTATTCGGTTGAGGTTAGGTTTTATGATTCATCTTTTATTTCTGATATATTTCTTTCAGGAATCTCTCCCCACAACATGCCACTTACAATCTCTGTAAGGGAACTTTAAATAATGATAAAAGTCAAAAGTCTATAAAGACATAATCTAAGGGTGAACACATACCTGTCAATCATAAAGTGATAACGGAACAATAATCTTCTAACAGATGCAAACCTAATCTGTACTTTGTTTGAGTGCATGGTGGGAAAAAGACAGGCTATTGTTCATTTACAGGAAATTTAACACATGCTTAAGAGATAATAAAATAGCTCCACACATTTTATCAATGTCTGAATAAATTCTTCTTTACACAGAAAAGGGAAGGCACATGTATTTAGAAAGATATCAGAAAAATAAGTGACCGAGAAAAATGAGTAAAATATCTGAAGCAGGGAAGAGAGAAGGTGACTTTAAGAAAACTGTCTCCCTGTAACTTGGCCCAGATACATGAGGTGCCACAACTAGAAATGCAAGAGTTGTCTGGTTTGCTCTCTCCGAGATATCACACGTATAATAAATCTGGGCCTTCATGACTGATATACCTACATTACTCCGTGCCTGATTCCAAAGGTCATATAGAACAAGAAACAAGTACTTGTAACAAATGCAAGTAATATAAGTACTACACCGTCCAGGTTGCCTGCTTAGGAAGATACAATCCTAAGAAATCATCTTCTCTTCAGCAAAAACTTAATATTTAAAAGGCCAGCATTGAAATAAAAAGGTTCTCAACTTCATTCTTCAATATATTTTTAAAGGAAGATCTCCTGTTATTTGGATTTTACAGATCACCTTGTATCCCCTGTGCATCTTTATCTCACCATCACCCCCCTAAAAAAAAAACACTACAGGTGTCAAGAGCCACCAAGACCATTGGTTCTGCTTCTTCCAGATCGCAAGGCTCTGTGGTCCAAACATGCCGTTGCCCCTGCCAGAGACCAGACAGAACACCTCTATCTCTTTCTTCCTCTGGGAGCTGGAAAAGATGTTACACTATGGTTTGCATCTGTTTGGGATGACAAGCTCCTGCAGTTGGGAGGCCATGTCCCCACTGCTGCCTCAACCACTGTTTTCTTCCGCAAAAATATGAAATCCCATTTTGAGGGTGACAGTTCCAAAGACCCCAAGATCATGCTGAGGTTTTGTTTTCCACATCTCTCTTTTTATACTTGTACAAGTCCCAAAAGCTCTGACATCAGTTTCTAACATTGCAGGCACATTAGTTTTCAGTTTTCTGTTGAACAGAATGTCAGCTGCTCACAACCCCTGATCTATTACATTGTAATTTAACAGCTGTAAATATAGATCGGTCTGACACTACTTCAAGGTCTCTGTTGAAGTAGTGCCTTGAATCTTCACCCACACGCCAAACACTGCCTAATAGTCAGGTTTATCCTAGATGCCTTGATTTGACCACGGGTTATTCAAGTAAACCTAAGTTAAAATATGGCGCATATCTGAAAGTTTTTGGTATAGACAGCAATAATCATCTAATCTTTTATTAGCGATATGGACATTTTCAAACCTTTGTCTTTGTTTGGATATCTTTATCTGCTTATTCTTTTTGAGCTTTCAACTCTAATAGCCAATAGAAGTCTAAACTTCTAAGTCATCTAAACACCAATCTTTAGGGAAAAATATTACTAAAACTGTCATTAACAGTTATATATTTCAGATTATATGCATTATACTCATAACAGATAAGATTAATGATGCAACTAAATGGCAGCAGTTGTCACTGTAAATGTGTATTAATAAAATAAATTAACAAAATATTTGCATTCATTTTCAAAATCTAGTACCAACAGTAAATTGTTGGTGTTCCAGTAGTAAAGTCATACTAAAATATCCTTATTTCTTACTTATGCATCAGGAATTGTCAAGTTCACTATTTCACTTCTCTAGCTTTCTTGATTAAATTAACATTCTGTGCATGTTGCATACTTAGTTGATATTTTCAGTTGTTTGTTTTGAATTCTTAATTAAGTTAATTTAGTGAACCCATGACAGCTTATTCTTTTCTAATTTATCCAGTCTTGGTGTAGGCAACCTTATCTAAAAGCCTCAATAGAAAAAAAATGCAAATTTATTTCCTTAAATAAATTCTGTTGTGATATTATGCATCAAACAGCTGTACACAAATACTGTGATAACAATTTATTTGACTTGCTCTTTTTCTCCCCTCAAACTATCCACACATTATCCAGTTATAAGGAGTTATGAATTTCAACCTATAGAGAGCTCAGAAAATATATATTGTCTATTCAAGTATTCAGTCCTTCTACTGTGATAATCAAACCCATATTACATTGATTTTGTTCCTGATTGTGTGATCTGACCTTTGTAAACTATTTCCACTTGTTAAAACTATGTTTTGATTAAGCAAATCTTGGATACTGCATCAAAATTTGCCTTTAATCAGCATTTACACAAATCAAATCACACTTGCAGACGAGATTGTGAAGAAACAATATGTGAGAGGCAAACATGGTGGATATAATATTCTATTTAAAAGTCATCTAATGTTTAGAAATAATTTTCACCCCTATACATTAAACCCTACTTATAAGGCACCAGGTTTTCATTTTCTGGAAAGGAAGGATACTGCAGACCGTATAACCCTACTATTCCACTGCTCTGAGGGTGGTGCCTCTCTCAGGATAGGAGCTCTTATGCCAGAGAAAGGAAGACAGCCAGCTGATACTTCACATTCTTCACAAATCAAACAACTGAGTACGGTTCAGGAAAAATGCCCTCTTTTATACTGCCAAGGTAAAAGGTACATTGGATGTCTATGAATGAACGGCTATACTAAGAAGGAGGATAATAATATTAAGTCCAGAACACACTAGATGAAAAAGGGGGAGCCTAGAAGATAAGATAAGCTATATGCAAATTATCATCGCATTACATTTTAATACAGCACAGTTTCCATTCTCCAGAAGCTGTACAAGACAGAGAAAAAGGGCCTGTTTTCTCTTCTCCCTCTCCTTCACATCATCAGTTCAAGCACAAACCCGGCACAGCTAGCACAGACCTGTGGCCCAGCATCTCAGTAACGGTGTCTCCGCTGCTTATGCTCTCAAGATCACCACAAGTTAAAATAAGCCTTGTGTTCCCTTAACAGCCAATGACGTTTCAACTGTGGAGGCTCTGATCAAGAAAAATCTTCACAGGCATATTTTATATTAAGTGCATAAATAGTTCCTTAATGCTACAGGAAAGAATCAGCCTCATCTCTGTTAATAAAGGGTAAGGCATATAAAAAATTTTATCAAAGACATCTTTCCCCCCTCCCTACAAAGAAGTTGTTCATACTTTTACTAGAAACTCGATAAATATTGAAAGTCATGTGGATTGAAGAAAAGCGTATCCAAATATAGAAATATGTTACATTTTAAACTCAGAAATAGTATTTTCTTTATTATCTACCCCAAAACTCTAATTCAGCTATTGAATTCCCTCATATGGTGAAATAATCTTTTACAGTTAGAAAATGCAATAGCACCTTCTACTGTTACAGGTCTATGGAAATTATTTGTCAGAACAAGAGGTATGGCTGTAGGGACTCAAGTAATCTTGAAATAAACATAACTTTTAATTTAATTAATTTTTAAAAGAAAAGAAAAGGCATTTCCTACCAGTTACCAGAGAGCTTTTTACAACTTTTCTGACAAATCAATTTGTACAAATCCCAAAGATGAATGTCTGTCTTATGATTTTTCAGACTGAATATACACAGATTCTATTCACGGCTGATTAAAAAAAGCAAGCAATGATTTCCCCTGGTTATGATTTGTTCATAATTTACAGCAGGTTCTTGTAAAAAATGTGTAATCTTAGGCCTTATTGGCATGTGTTAATATGATATGTTTTACATGTAGTACAGTATATACTATATATATTTGTATGTTTTTCAAGATATGAAAACATAAATGAAAGTTTTTTTCAACATGACAATTTTCTTCAAAACAAAAGCAGTAATATGTTTCATTTTGAAAAAATGTTTAAGTTTTTCCATTTTCTATATATTTCTAGTTTCCTTAAGACAGAACAGTAAGACTTGATTTTTCCTGCTTTCTTATTCAAAATTTATTCATAAATTAATTCTGGGAACATATCTGATCTCATTCATGGAATCACTGTAGTCCATCCTGCTCTTAAAACCACTACATTCTTAGTTAACCCTAGAAAATGAATATCAGGGACTTGATTTAGAGTGAACCAGAGACATGGATTTATTGAGATTTCATAATTCCCAGCCTCACAGTAGCAGTCCTGACTTACACCAAGATCAAAAGGTTACTCAGGGATCTCACTCATCAGTGAGGAAAAACTTACTACAGGAAAATCTCCTATCTCTATCCTCTCTACCTCTGAAAAGTTGGTTTTCCCACTGCAGAGACTTCTCAGCTGCTCCTGAAGTAGCTGTTGAACTCTCGCACGGCGAACTGGCGTGGCTGGCGCTACTTCAGTGTCCCGGGCTACAAACAGTGGGAGTTGGTGCACAAACAGCTGAGCCCCCTCAACCTCAGCAAGAGGAGATTTTCCACATATGTGGAAAGAGAGCTGCAGATAATGACTTCTTACATCTGCCTAAAGATGAGCCATCCCCTCTCACGAAACCTTGTAGAAATAAGCAGGTTATGACTATTTTTGACTTTTACCAAAACTTCAGGTTTAGAAACTTGCTTTCCTTTCTGTGGATGTGAAAGCAAAATCTTCCCAAAGTTTTCAGAAGGAAAATGGTCAGATTTCTCAGCTGTGCCACTACACTCCCAAACCCCTAGAAGTGACCGGAGAGTCTACCCTCAATCTTTCAAAGCCTTACTGCTGAAAACTTAATCAACAATTATACATCTGCCAGAAGCGTCGGCCTCAATGAACAAGTATTATCTTTAAATTAACATCAATTTGTAGGGAGTATCCAGTTCACTGTTCTTTCTCACAGATATTACCCTACTACATAAGAAAATATACTGAATGCAAATCTGTTATGCTCCTCTCTTCTCCACTTTCAAGGCAGAAGGTCTTAACCTCATCCTTTCCTTAAGTCTTCTATAGGCAAAGAGTTTTGCTGACCTAAGAAATGCCTCTAGAGTATTTCTACCTGCCCAGCGTTGCTTCACACAATGTAAATATATTTCAAACCTGAAGCACTTTGCACCCATACATAGAATAAAATAGCTCTAGCTGAACTGCAGATTCTAACTCTTAACTTCTGAAAGCTAATGCAGAGACATGGTACATGTTGCTACAGAGAAGTCAGCATTACTCAAATTTGCAATGAGACTAAGTCAGTGCTCACTTTAGAAAACGTAGGGCTCAAAGCCATAAAATACCTAATTAACCTTTCATTGCAAAGGACAAAGCCTCCAAATCGAGGTTCATGCAAGTCAGTCTATAGAAATTGGCACTGCTACCACCTGTCTGTGGATGAAGAGGAAACTTCATAGCTCTCACCTTTTGGGAGCATAAAGTTCAAATGCATATAGAAAAGTGGTTTTAGGAAAGCTTCAGACTCTCCAGGAAAATGGCCCTCTGTAATTAACTGTATATGAATCCACTAGGGAAGGACTAAAATAGCAAGTCAGTGACCTAGAAAGGGCAGAAGAATATTGACAAGTCTTCCTGGTGCCTTGCATGGAAGTCATGCTGCAAAATGTAGCCTAGTCAGAACAGCTATGCAATTGTCTTATGTTAAATGTAGCTTTGTTAGAAAGACATCTCCAGTGCTTTCGGAGACAAAATTTTAATTCCTTTTGCAGACGACAGTACAGAAAGACTATGCTTAAGCTAGGTAATTTCATTTTCTTTTTTCATAGATGGTGAACCCCACAGCTTCTACTACTGTTGGTGGGAACTGCAACTGCTCTGGGTTTTCCAATCCCAGTCACCAAAAAGGACCAAAAAAAGTTTTGAGCCAAGTGCTCAGTAACAGTTAGATATTAAAAGTTATTGCAGATGCAAGATAGAAGAAAGGGCCCTGATAGAGAAATTATCACTAACAAGAACTGCCAAAAAGAGCTAAAAGATTTCTGGAAAGTTGCCAATATGACGTTTTAGTGCAATGGTTATAAATTAAAAGCTATTACACCAAAAGGACAGGGCCTGATTTTTGGGAGGAGGTGAAAGGAAGCAATGAGAAAATAAAAAATAGTAAGTAAAAAACTGCAGAAAATTGTTCTTGCATCATGCTGTCTCAACTGATTAAGTGCAACGCCCTTATAAATAAGCACAAACACATTAAAGAATATACAGTGCTGACAAGAGATGGGCTTTTAGATCTAAATAAATGCTCAACACCATGAACCAGATTAAACAAAAAAAAAAAACAATATTCCTGTTTGCTTCTCCACAGCCAGAACATCTGCAAATAGCATAGAAAGTTAGTTTCCTAAGCTGTTTCTTCATGGTCTCTTTTAATCCCCTTTTCCAGAACTTGCGCAAGCAAATGAAACAGAGATTTGGAACCAAGACCAGTAGAACATATTTTTTAATGTTTAATTTCGAGGAAGGAGGTCTAATTTTTAATTCAGTTTCTGAGGCCGGTGTAATTTTGTCTCCCTCATTTCATTACTAATATTTGAGTACTTCCAGTCTAAATAGCATTTCCTATTTCTACTGCCAGAGATAACAATACTGTGGCATGGCCAAAAAAAAAACAATACTAAATTCAACTGCCTGACCAAAATTCAGATGATTTTATTGGCGGAACCTTCTCAAAAAGTGTAGCCTGCTGCAAGTTCTCTCTCTCTTGTCCAGAGGGAGAAGCTGGACCTCTCTCTAACAGTTTCCTTGCCTACTTCTGTCTGCTGTGGTTTTGAAGTCTTTTAAGAAAACAAGGAATAATAATAATAATAAAAAAAAAAATACCAGCTTCCCAACGTCAGGCCTTCATCCTTTATTACTTTTCCTGATACATGAAAGGATTCTGTCATAGAGGATACAAGCCAGTCTAATTCTCAAAAGGCATTTTCAAAGAGATTCATTAGAAAAGAAATAAATAAAGAAGAGAAAGTGGCAGCTGTGTAGGAGGAATGGCTGGCAAAATATATCAATCCTGAAACCCCTCTAAGAGAAAGCATTGGGTAAAGCAGGCACTGAATTCTAGAAAGAGGTGTCAGCTCTCAAACACAATTCTTTTTAGACATTGTGTGTTAGAGTTTCATTCTCTTCCATGTTTGCCAGATTCTTGTTCCTCTGTGTACCCAGATCTATTTTTCAAATGCCTTGCGAGGGATTTAGCTCTTCTGATGTGCTTGGCTTGTTTGCTGCCAGGCACTCTTCCCAAAGGCACCTCCCAAGCTCTTACACCTCCCTATCCTAAAAGATATTTCTGCTGGCTCACCCATACCTCTTCCCACACAGTTCCACAGCTGGGACGGTATATGGACAGGCAGACGTAGTATATGGACAGCACACACATTGGCAGATGTAGCTGCAGTCCAGCTCACTTCAGAGCACTTACATTCCCACTGAAGTTCACTTATCAGCCAAAGACACTTCAGGAAAAAAAAGCCTGTGCATCTTTATTCACACGGCCCCATAACTATCACTGTCCATTTGAGAGAGAGCGAGTTAGGAACAATATTAGCAATACTGTCCTCTTGCAAATGATCTAAACCATCATACAACATATACCCTACTTGTTGGCATCTTTTTGAAAACTTTTTCTATATGCTTAAACAAATAACAAGTATTTTCATAGCTCCTGTACACTTATTGTTCAATATTAGACTATTTCTACTGACAGGTGCCATACCTCTGCTCAAGTTTCCTAATTACAAACACATAGAGAAGCACAGAAGGGACTTCTTTGTTTTGGTAAAGGATAAAGCAAAGCAATCCAAAAGAAGGAAAATCCCATGTCTGTTCTCTCATTTGGGCTGACCAAAACAAAATAAAAACAAAACCAACATAGATTCATAACATAACAAAAAAAGTAAGAATGCAAGAAGGAATACCAGTAAGTTATAGAGTGTATTTCCCTGCTCCAAAGGAGGCTCAGCTGTAGCTATGCTATTTCCAAGAAATTTTTATCTAATCTGTTCTTGAAGACTAGCAGTGGTGGATACTCCACAAAAAAACATTGTGTTTATATACTTGATTATTTTTAGTCTTAGGAAAAAAAAATCCACTGTCAAATATGAATCTCTACTTCTATATTTTATGTTTGTAACTTCTTGTGATTGTGGAAAGTAAGTTTAGCATCATTTAGGAGCTTCTTCAGGTGCTTGCTGCCCTCAATCCTTACACTCAAAAAATTTCCTGCCCTTTCACTTAATCACTCCTCACTGGGAGGGTTTCCTGAGTTCTAACCGCTCTCCTAGATCTCTTGGTTTGCTCCATTTCTCCCCTAACAGGCAGTATCCAAATGCAGGTATGATCCTCCAACCAAGGGACTGACCGCTGGCTGCAGTACAGGCTGCTGGAGAAAATGATTCCCTCTCCGTCCCCAATCACCAGTCAAAGTCTAAACTAGTTCTCAGATCTCCAGGCATGAGGACAGAGAAAAATAGTAGCAGAGAAAGCAGAAAGGAAGTAGAAAAATAGAAGGCTACTTTCTCAACTCCCTATTGCAAATGAGGGACTGCTGCTCATCTCCCTTCTTCTCAAGGAAAAGGCAGTTTGGCTGCCTGGGTCTCCCCCCTGCTGCCAAGGCATTTCATACTGGGGCACCTAGGGCCTAATGATGGCACAAAAAGCTGCCAGCAGCCACCTCCACCTAATGGGGGTTTCAGAGTCCGACTGAAAATTCCAGTGTGATAGTTGCCGCTTTCATACCGAACAAGCATAGTCAGCCAAAACTGAGCTTGTAACTTCTCAATCATTTTCCTGAGCTGCTAGGTACTTGTTCAAATAAAAAGGTAGTCACTTATTTTTCTCATTCCTCAAGCAGTCTGTAATTTTCTTTATCAGTTGAAATGTTCTACCTTTTCCTCAGCAAACAATTCTGAGCCTGTGAGTCTCATTTAGAAACTCGTTTATCAGAAGTGCGTCATGCTCAAAATATGTATGAAGTGTTAATAAACTATGTCATGCAAAGGAATTTTTAAAGTTTCTGATTAAGTGTTTTTTTTATAAATAACCAATACTGCTTAAAGTGAGAGTGTTCTTTTGGTTGCAAATTACATTTCAATTGCAAATGCATTTCTGTGGACATTCTGGCTTAGTATATAGATCTAATGAGTATACATTAGGTAAGATTTGATTCTTAAATATTAGAGAAAAGTTAACAGAAGAAAAGGAACAAACACGAGATAAGCATTGAAAATATCAGAAAGATCTGGGCTTTGTTTCTCTTTGCAGGTAATTTCCCAGTTCTTCTAACTCAGTAGCACAAAATAATGGCTAAAATCCAATAGTTTATTTCTTGTTTCACTAGCATACAGAGAGAGAGTCTGTGTCTCCGCTGGGACAGGCTGCCACCGCTGGCAGTACCACCCAGGGACTGCAGGCACGTATGGGAGCAGGGTCTGGGAAGCCCGTTAACATCTGGGAATGCCTAATTGTGAAAAAGGCAATATTGTGGGTAAGTCCCAGTTGCTAACTCCTGCTCAGTCACTGCTTTCAGTCTTCACTGACTCATCTGCGCCAGTGATGGCAAAAGAAAAAGGAGACAGGAGTCACCAGGCAACTGCCATCCTGTTGGGTCTACCCGATCACCCTATTCTCATGGTAGTATTCTATTTAGTAAGGCAAGGATGTTCCCAAACTGCTGTGAAATGGCATCCTCTCTGCCTTTCCTTAAGAGAAATATGATATATGACTTGTTCAGTTTTATTCTGTGCATTCAGCAGGATTTATTTTTTTAATTATTTATTAAATTTATTCAGTAAGATTAATTTTTGGTCTGAACAACTAGCCAAATATTTGGAAACCTGGAGCTTGTTCTAGTTAGGAAGAATCCATTCTCACTGTTTAAAAATGTCAGATCAAGCCCTACGGTGATTGTTGCTTGTTTTTCTTTAGACGATATCTAAGAGAAAACAGCCCAGTTGTCAGTCCAGTGCCGTATCTGAGATATCATCAAAAACAATGTAATTGCTAGACCTATCTGAGTAACATATGATTTGATGTTTGAATATCTCCACTATTTGGTGTATTTGTGGAACAAACATCTGAGAATGTATGGGAGTACCATGACCTTTTCTACATGACCTAATATTAACTTTCTGTTGTTATTTGCCCAAATTGTAAAGGCTGTTTCCTTCTTCAAATTCATTCTCTTATATTCATCACCTCCATGAATGGAAAAAGGATCAGTATGATCTAGACTCATCAGACAGCTGGGTTTTGCCTGGAAAGTCTGGATTTCTGTTTTCATAGGTCTGTGTTAAACTGCAGTGGGAACCTCTGAAGGTCAAAGCAGACCTCATTCCCAAAAGCTGCAGCCTGGCTCATGTGCTGTCTGGCTCTCAGTGCCCCATGTGGTGTTCCTGTTCACAATCAGTACAAGTCTACACGGAAACATTTAGTGAAAACTCCAGTAAGGATCCCTGGAAAACCTGCACAATACAGCTTACCTGCATGATAACAACATTTCTGATCAATAATAAGGGATAGTGATGCTAGAACACAGTTTCAGCTGGTAATAAGGCAATTCACTAAAAGAACAAAGCCAGACATGCTAGATGAATATCATGGTGTTAGAAAATATCTCATGACTGTTAATGTTATGTGGATTAGTTGCAGCTCTCAGATATCAGTGATAGTCTGAATTAGAATATCTGGGCGCTTGTTGCTTACAGAGGCAGCATGCAAGCCCTTGATGTGCAATGTGCAACTTCACATTCAGATGCATCAGGCACAGATAATTAACTTGATTTTTTTTTTTTTTTTTTTTAATACTTCTGACTCAACTGTTTAGGAAAACTGAGCTAAAGGCTGCGGTGGCCTGGGAAAAAAACAGTTGCAAAGCTACCAGTTGCAAAAACTCTGTAAAACACATGCATAAATCAAGTCTATGTATCTTTACCCTCCTATTCTTAGTTCTTTCTATAACCCAAGCACATTCTTCATCTATATTTGGACTGATAAGGAAGCAAATTCTGGAATCAAAGTTCTTTGATACCAATCTTATAATAGTTTTGCATCTTTATTACTTCCATTAGAATAATCTAACAGGTAGTGTGCATTACAATGTGTGGAAACATCTGTATGCTACCAATTATAATCTATCTGGAAATCAGAGTAAGCTAGGTAAGCATGACAAATTTCAGTTTAGAAAGGAAACTACTGCAAAGGGTGCTGACCTTCACAGCCATAAATCCTGCCTCTTTGACAGGCACCATGCCTATTCCATAACATAGTTGTGACATACCAACTCTGTTCTGCCCTTGGAGGCCATTTACGTCCCAGGCCATTTCTTCCACAAATAATTTTTAGATTTTTGCTTTAGACAAATATATGATGATCATATTTAAATAATATAGTTGAAAATTCAGTCCCTCTTTATAAAAGAGTAAAAGGTTAGATATGTCTATGTGGACACACATGCCTCCTATATCTACCCCCTATCAAAATTTCTGTCACTACTGGATAACAGGTACATTTTTTCCCTTAGCTGCCTTACAGCTAAGGTGTAATTTTGTTTTTGCCGTTGCATTTTTAATCCATTTTTTTTAAGCTTCGGTCATTTTTTGGTATCTTGCACTAATAGAACTCAAGACATTTCTGTTGTATTTTCTAGTTTAGCTTGTACACATCTCATTCATCTCTAGATATAACAGAGCTGGTCCAAAGCAACACCTCATGTAGTGCCCATAGCCATCAAAAACTGAAAAATAATCTTGTTTGATAGACTCATCTGTGTTTGAGTAGGCTAAATGCAGAAACTCACAAACAAATAAAAAATTTTCTCATTTTATGAAAAAAAGCAAAAACTAATCACTCATTCTGAAGTGGGTAAACCTGCCTAAAGGTACGTTTCTTCATGCTAGCATGCATGGGAAAGAAAAACTAAACTAACAAAATTTATTTCAAAAACTTATTTGGATTTTTCAGCTTTAAAAGTCTTTCACAAAATCTTGGGGCCAGGGCTACAGTCAGCATATTTTCTTTTGATCGCAGACCTGAGTTTTCATTTTCTCAATAATGGATTGAACTCTGTCACTATAAAAATACCTCTCTGGTGCATACCGTTGTTTGCATGCTTAAAGGAATGTTTCTTTAGTAATCATCTCGGATGCAGATTTACTACAAGATGAATGTTTTCTTGAAACCCTCCTCCTATGCACATTTCACCTTGATTTAAAAGAAGGTATTGTTTAAAACTGACAGATGACTTAGAATATTTTGATGAATAGGTTTTTTTCCATTCCTCTGTATGTACCCCGGTTATACTGTAAACATGCACAGATGAGGCTGCCGACTTCCAGTTTTGACACTTCTACAGTAGCAAGTTTTTTCATAAAATGCCCGGGAGACAGCAGATAACTGTTTCTCATAGATTACGCTATTCATACAAGGACAGTACCATTCTTGCTGCTGCATTTTTAGTATGCGTTTTCCTCATCTATACAGAGTTTGCATTTTCAAACGTACTTGCTGCTGTCAATGCTGTATCACAGTATTTGACTATTTAGGTGAGTCACTAGTCATTCTGTAAGTGCACTGCTACTTATTCGCAAGATTGAAAGTTCACTGTTTACATTAAATTACTTCCAACTGTCCTTTGCTGAGTTGCCAAAACCAAATCTTCTGTTTTCTTCTGAGTATTTTTCTCGCCTGTTACCTTTACAGTCTCTTGTTATGTTTGATAAAGTGTCTGTGGCACAAACTGACTTTTCACTCATTTCTGCAAGTAATATTATGGTCAACACTATGCCTAATAGCAATTATCATAATAAAATTAATTACAAAATAGGCTTCTTTTATTTACCTAAATTCCTTTAAGAATCCCTAACTTCATTTCTTAAGAATTAATGGTATTTAGAGTATTTCACATGGACTACAAAAAAAAAAATTCCTGAAATCTAATAACTACCATTTTACTTTACAAGTGACAAAATTAATCATAATACATGGGCAATTCTCCTTCAACATACACATTATAAAAAAGAACTGTAAGCATGGGCCTGGGGAAATACCTGGTTTTATAAAAGGTCTTTCAAGCTGTGGAATAAATAGGCTTGTTTTGCTCTCCTTTCATCGTCATAAGTATGCTCTTGGTTTTATATCAGAATCATTTGGTCACTGCACATACCAACGTGGTATGTAACTAAACACCCTCACTCCAGCACTTCCCCAAAGAGTAAGAATAAACAGTGAGTTTTAAAAAACAACTGAATCATGTGTTTGTGTGCATTTCTATTGTTTTTAATGGAGGCAGGGGAGAAAAAGAATAACTACAAAAAAGCCTTTCCAGATAGGAAAAAAAAGAAAAAAAAAAAAAAAAAAAAGGCAATTAAGTCCTGAGGGTTATCTGCAACAACAGCTCATTCTGTGCCATTTACACTGGCAGCTGTGTACATCACTCTTATGAAACAGAATTTTAGGCACCTAATTTCTTGTAATGCCCTTATTTTCTTTTTTCAGCTTATTCAAATATTCAGTATTGGCAGGTATACATGTAGTACTGAATACCTGAAGCAGTGCACATCCTGACATCCTGCAGTCATTGCATCATAAACTAGTCAAGAAATATTTGCTAAAAGGTACAAAACGGAATCAAGACTGTCATTTTTGAAGTTCTTTAAATAAGAAGATCCATTTTTTTCCAGAAAACTCAGGAAAAAATATTCTCCTGCATAAGCCATTAAAAGTGAAATTGTATTGTTGGCACTTCGAAGAGCCTCCAGTGCTAACAAGCTACAGCTGGGAGTTAAGCCACAAACATTCCAGCTACATCTGAAACTCTGAATTTGGGAGCAAACGCACAAGGGAGGTGAAAGGTCTGGTTTTAAAATTGTTCAGCCGAGGAGAATTGTCACAGACTATCAGACTGCTTCCTTGACAAACATACTGTAGGCTCCTACGCAGAAGGAGAGAAGGTATTCAGATGGCATTAAGTCAACATTTTCTTGCAGTTGTGTGCAAAACTGTGCAGAAATGCCTATAAACGCCAAAGATTGTGAGGTTGTTAATATCCTGAATTAAATAGCCAGTTGCAAAGGTCAAGGTTACAATGAAAGAAGAGCAACCAACGTAACGAAAGCTTGTCTCATAGGGAAAATATTACGCCTTAGAGATAGTAGCTACTGCTCTGCTGCCCACTGTGACTCTCCAAAAATATCCAAGACATCAAAATATGTATTTTTCAAAGACAAAGAGGAGAAATGGTGAAGTCAAGACTGATTCACGCTGATCTCAATTAATCTCAATGGTACAAATTGAGTTGCCTGTGATTTTTCAAATGCCTTTGAAATCCAAGTACTAGTATTTCCAAGGTAAGAAATGCAAAGCATAGACATTTGCTAAAAATAATATGCTGGAATTCTTTAGCAATGAAAGAATGCTGGATAATTATGGAATGCTTTTATTCTTGACTTAAAAAACAAGAATATACCATTAATTACTAATTACTATACCATGCACTGCATAACAACAGGCTAGCAGTGTTAAAATACACCTATTCAAATGAAATTTCATGGGACTAAATTTTCATGTTATAAAAGATTGTAGTAGGGTTTCAAACATGTACACTAATTGACATACCAGTAGTTAAAACAATGAATTTCAAAGCAGAATAAACTTGAGAGTAGGAGTTGCTGATATGCTGTCTCAGATTGCCACTTAAACACTCATCAGAACGCCACTGCTCTCAGGATCTGCATTTTTTGCAGTGAATAACAGCTATTTATAGTCACTGAGCTCCATTTGCCAGCTTGAGAGGCAGGAACCAGCAGGGGGTAAACAGAGTAACAGCAATGGCAGTAGTAAAATAAATATTGGAAGAAATGCCAGTCATTCTGTTAGAGCAGTTTAAAGACAGTTACAACCCTCCAAAGGGGTTGTATCTATTCACTGTGGATGTGCAGCCTCCTTTCCACACGTAACACACGTATTCAAACATTAAGCAATGTATTACCTGACAGAGCAATCCCACAGAGCTACCCTAATCTATGTCAGTTAAAGACCCAGCCCTGTGCTTCTGCATTTAACCAGTTTCATAAAATCACCTGGAGCCGTAGTCCTTACTCCAGGCATGACCTTGCCTCTGTGCACACTGAGTACCTCTGCCTAAAGCAGTATGTTTTCCCTTCAGAACGCAATAGCGTTTCCACCAATAGTTAATCTTTCAAGGCAGTTATTTCGGTGAAGCATCATTCACTCATAACCCTTTCTTCAGTTCTACACTATGGCTATTTTACCGAACAGCACACTATAAATTTATGACACACTCGGTATAGCAACTGCTGGGCCCAAGGTCAACTAACAGCCACGCAAAATAGGTGCCATTAAGCCCGCTTGTAACTATTAGCCAAAGATAATAAAACATTTTTTTTCTGGTGGCCTAAAATTAAATCTGAATAACTGCCAATCATATTTCTTGAGAAAAACAGTGCAACATGTTTTGCACATTCACAAAGGCTTTTGAACCAATACCTTTCCTGGTAGATACTGCACCTGGTTTGGGGCAGGCAAAAGGTGATAGGCACGTCTCTCTTTTCACCTCTGTCCAGGTTCTGCCTCCTCCTACCTGTAGCAGCTCAGAAGGGGAGGGGGCAGTTCTCCTCCTCACCTTCCCCAGGCTGCCTGCTGCTTGGCCATGTCACGCTTACGTCTCTTACGAGTACATTAAAAAAAAAACAAAAAAAAAAAAAACAAAAAAAAAAAAAAACCTTTCAGCTCGGAAAGAGTTTTAAGCTAAACTACAGAAAAGGTATGCTTATATGCTTATAACAGAATAAGGAAAGTTAATACGACTGATGTATCAGTATGATCAACACCTGTAACTGATATTCCTATGTAAAAAGCTTAATTGAGCATGCACAATGCTCTGCAGAAGAGTACATTTTCATGTACACTACCAACACTTACTTTTCTTGTGGAATGTAAAAAAGTGGTTATGTCACTTAAAGGTAGAGGTAAATCCTCAAACTTGACAAACGTTTCTCATGGCATACCATGTACTGAATTATTCATCTATTGAATTATTAAAGAGCTCCTGCACTATTGCCTCCTCTCTTGCTTCCTACAAGCCTGAAGTATTCTTTTAGGTGTAGTTAAATGTTCCTAAAAGCTACCTGCAGATCTTTCCAGGGCTCACATAGCTGAAGTGTTTTCATCGCAGGCTGTGCAGAGTTTTCGAAAGAAACAGGTCAGGATGGGCTGGGACGGCTGCCCAGGCCCCGGCACTGCCGGGCCCCTCTCTGCAGGCAGGGTCGGCTGCAAAGCCATCGTCCCCACCGGCAGGCTGCCCCTCGCGCAAGCTGCTGCCTTTCTCCAGCTCCTCCTTCCTTTGCGTGTTGAGCTAGGAGCTAGCTCTCAGCTGCACGCTGGGAGAGGCCCAGGAAGGCAGGCTGCAAAGGGCCGTGCACTCTGCCTGCGTGCACAAAGCTGCAAAGGCCACGTGGCTCACGCGCGGGTGCCCACTGACACCCGCACAAGCCCATCGTTGGCTTAAACGACAAAACACAGAACGACGCGCTGGTTTCCTTACAGTATGACTTACTAGTATATATGCGATCTTTCTTTTTGTAAGAAATAGACCACTCTTCCCATCTTTGGATGGATGCACGAGACCCACATCTTCCCTACGCGGCTCTTGAAAGAACGATCATTCTGTGAAAGGAGTTAAATGATCCAAACTTATTACAAATGTTCTCAGAACATTCCAACTGTTGCAATACTAAATACAACCTGGAATTAATGAATTCCATATATCCGTGGCCTATTCCATTCATTACCATATGAAAAAAAAATCTAACACACGCATACCAGCTTTAAGCTTTCCCCAGATATCCGTTCCCCAACAAACAGATAAACAATTGCCTTCTTCCGGCAGCCCCGACCCACACGCACAACAACGGCGCTCCCACGCTTTCTCCTTCTCTCAACCCTAACCCTAAGGGATTTTTGGCGCCTAAGGCTCACATGTACACCCCCTTGCTCGTACAGAGCAGAAACATCTCACAGGGCAGCTCTCTGGGCACGAAACGACTTCTTTGGGAAGCTCATATCCACGCCAATGCCAACAGCACCTCCAGCTTCTCTCCTCTTAATCCTAACCCTACCCCCAGGAGCCGTTGGCAGGCCAGGCTGGGCACTGTTAGGTAAGAGATCTCCAAGTAGGCAATGTAGGGGCTCTACACAAATTTTGTGAACAGGCCAGAACGACTAACCATCTCCCCATTCCCTGTACTTCTCCAAAGAAATAAAGGCAGTTCCGTCTCCGTATCCATTACTTTCCAAGGATTGATGTGCTTTTTTTGTTTTCCTTCTTTTAGATTATTAATTTCAAGAGCAACTCGCATCCCGTTATTATGAAAATCTAGGTAGCGATTTTGCAAGCATGACCTGTCTGCATCTTCTTCAGAGCACTATAAGCTCTGAAAATGATTTAGTACGCAGCTGCCGTTTTCTTTCACGGCAGCGTTCTTCCTGCCTCTCTACGGACTGTTGCCTGATGGGTAACAAACATACCCTGTATAGGGCAGTACAAGAAGTTAGCTCTTTTTCACTGGTTACAAAATTGTCATCAGACAATGAGTTGGGTGTCCCAACGCAACCAGGGTAGTATTTTGACACGGAAAGCATGTCCTCTGTTCAATGTTTTAGGATTGGAATAAAGAGTCCTACACAGTATTTATTTGCAGCAAAAAGGAGAGCAGTATCTTGGTTTTTAAATTTTTGTATCATCTTTAATTCCACTCTTATTTTCCTGAGCAGAAGCTCTATAGAGCCTGAAAACAACTAAATTTTAAAGAGTTTAGGCTGTATTTAAAACAGTGTAAGAGAGCCACTAGAAGCAGGGAACTTTTCTCAAGAGCAGGCCATGGCGCATCTCTCTTGGAGAGCATCAGCCCGAGGAAGCACTCCATGCCTCGGAGCTGCGGGCCACACCTTGCACGAACTCAGGCTCCTCCTTCACCACCTCTGCTCTAAACTGTTAAGAACCATGAATCATTTCCCCACCGATATTCAGGTAAAGCTCTCTCCTGTCAAGCACGATGCCCTGTTTATTTCATTTTTTCTGGTGACTAAGGGGTCTACAGGTGAGGAAAATGTATGGCAAGTGGCTAAATGAGGTTCTCTCACATTCCTATGCATAGCAGCATGTATAAAATCTAAACTGTCAGCTTGGTGCTGCCTTTTTTTTTTTTCTTTTTTTTTCCAGGTCCTCATGTTTGTTTACCGTGATACTAATTCAGCACTCATTTGAATTAGTAGACATGATTTTGTGAAATGCAGCAGGTTTTAGACTGTGGCCTAAATATTCAATTTCTTGCCATCATTTTTCCTATTAAAATCACAACTTAAATAGAAGCTCAGTATTTCAGACATTTGAGTCATTACCAATTTCACTCCCCTTAATAGTGGATCAGCCACTTTTCCCTGTTGGCTAGCACTGACTCATTCTGTATTTCTGCTATTTCTATTTTTTACTCCTTACAAGCACTAACTGAATGTGAATATTGTTTAGATGGAGGTTTTTAACCTCCTAGAACACCCCATGAAGCTATTCTTTCTGTTGTTATATTCATTCTTGTTTCTTTGCTTTAAATGAATATCATTGCTTCTATAGTTTAAATTTAAACCACTTCAAATACTTCAAGCTTTTTCATTTGTACAGCTTGGTTCTTCAGTTACACCTCACTTTTCAACTGCTGTGGTCACTAACACCATAAAGATTTGACCTAACAAAGACAAGGTTTGGTTTAGCGTTCCTGGACTATCTTGAATTCGTTGCAGTCTCTCACTGCACTGGGTCCTCTGTTTCATGAACCAGCTACCCAGGGTCTGAGCAATACTACTCTTAATCAGCTTCCCCTTAGAGGAATACTTGTGTTTCATGTTTATATGTGCTTTGCAACCTGAATATCAATTTCTCAGCATGTTCAGCACTGTGTTTCTAGCCTGGCTTTATTTGATTTGTTACCTCGTAAATAGTCAGGTAATCTGAAACCTTTCCAAGGAGGTATGGTATCTTGCAGTATGGAGTATATTAGCAGGTATGGTATCTTGCAGTATGGAGTATATTTTATAGCTAATACAGGATTATTCATTCTCATTTTCTTTATCTTGTGGGGTCTTGGACACATTCATTCAACTTCTGATTCTGTGAGCGCTCCTGTTTGTAACAGCACTCACATATTTCAGAGGTAGAGTATATTGTGAATGATCTTTTGCCTAGATGGCAACTCCAGTTAAAATTTGTTTGAGGAGGTGAAAAATAACTTTGGAGACATGAGGGTTTTTTGTTTAATTGATTTGATGAGAGAAAACCAAACATGAATCAACAAAACTGAGGGGAGGGGAATATTTTCCTGTGCAGCATACAATTTATGTGAGCATTCAAGAGGCAGCATTTCAGTCAGAAGAATTAAAGAGATGGTGAAGGGACAAAGCCCAACAATAGTCATGTCAATTTTAATACAAAAATCCACACACAGGAGTTACTGTGCCATAATGAACTTTTCAGTGAAGGTCTTCTGTAGCTTTTTCCTTTTTTTAATTAGGAAATAGAAGTTGAAAATCCTTGATGTCTCCCATATTATGTACAAAATAAAATTCTGGGGGGTTAGACTAAATTATCTCCAAACTCAATCATTTTGTGATTGTGATCTTTTTTTCTAGCATAGAAGTAATAGAGAGACAAAAAGAAATTGAGAAACTATCTAATGAAGAGCATAAATTCTTAACACCAGAGTACACATCTCACATGTCCGATACTTGCTGCCAGAAAGCAGTATGGATTCATGGAAAACAGCTCAACTGTAGCTGTTTACATCAGTGGAAAGTCAGCCCTGAATTGTTAATTTGAAAAAGTTGCCCTGGAAACAGGGAAAATTCCCAGCTAAAAATCTACTTTCCCTCATTCCCCACCTGATCACAAAAAGTTGGCCAAATACACCTCATGAGATAACAAGTCGTAATCTCCCTGAACATACGGTAGTGTGTAGGACAGGAGGGTCTGTATAATTCCTTTGTGTAAAGCAGTAGTAACTGATCAAGAATTTTCAGGGGGGAGAGAGGGTAGTGGAAAATGTCCTTTTCATTGCTTGCAAGCAAAAAATATTACTCCATTTTTCATAAAAATCCTGCTCCTGGAAATTCTTTTAGAGAAAATTTAAACCTCCATTTTGTAAACATTACTCTTCATTTTGTATGGAAGCAACATCTCTTCTCTATCCCATTTCATCCCCCCATGCTCCAATCCTGCTTCTACTCACAGCTCCACTAGAGATAACCAAGCGTCTCCTAAAAAAAGTGTACCTTAATTTGTCTCCAGCTATCCTGAGTGGGAGATAACGGTATGGTAAATTTCAGAAATAGTTTGTCAGATCAAATTTATATCCATGAAATTTTACAAAACATGATGCAAATTTCCTAATGTCATTGGAAAGGTTCCCATTAATTTCAGTAAGTTCTGCAGCATGCCTCTAGCAATAGCTTCCTTCCTTCCCCCCCCCATATATCTCAGTTCATGAAATAAATGAAAAATATTTTGAGTCAAAATATAAGATATTTGTTGAGCTTTACGTCTAGGCATCTTCCCAAACCTCTAACTACCAGCTTATTTCAGATAAATTTTCTCTGTGACAACTCTGAGGTTTGCTGCAAGCAGACTTGAGAGGCAAGGAGGTATCCAAAAATAGGGATGTCCCACTGATGATGTTTAGCCTCTCACTTTGACTGAATTTGCCTCTTCAGTATTTGCTCGTTTAAAATTTAAAACTTTTTCTTGTTAAAATATTGTCTGATCACTTCTACAGTGGGTGCACACATTACTCCAGTGAAGTAGTACAGGCAGCAAGGGGGCAATTGCCATAAATATTATTCACACAGTAGAAATCTGAAACATGGAACCAATGGCAATGTAATAAACTACTGCTGGCGCATGTTGAAAAGGGCAGCTGCCCTGAGGACAGGGACACCGAGTGAAAGAGAACGTACAGTTGCCTGTAAGTGCAATGAAATATGCAGTGCAAAAAAAAAAGATAAATGTCAAAGACAAAGTTACAGTGGCCTGAGCATATTACTACATGTTCTTCAAACAGGTAAAGCTAGAAGGCATATGCTAACGGCACAGGAAGAATCACACGCTAAGGGAGAATGCGTCACTGCTATCACACAGGATTAACACCATTGCTTGGAATTCTAGGTGTGTGGTTTTGCAAGTAACAACACTTTCCAACACTGAATTGCTCTAACACTGCAGTGGGAGTGCACTCTTGATTGCATGTCCACGACCGCCCACCCGTGAAAGCCCGGGCACGGGAGGTCTGACCACTGCTCGCGTCAAGGTTTGCTCATCAGTCAGTGCTGCTTCTGCCTCGTCGTTCTATCCAGCAGAGGTATTTACAGAATAATTTTCTCTCAAGAACTCAGTATCGTTTAGACATCTTCTCTCACGCAGAGGGAATTCGCCGATAGCTTCCCAAGGTCTCTCCTACGGATTATTTTGCACGTTACTAAGTGCATAGGCATTATTTCCTTCAGCAACGAGAGTAAAGAGAATCTTAGATCTAGATATTGCGAGCAGCTGAGAAAGCTCTTGGACTGTCAGCACTGCCCTCGCTGTAACTAATCTACTCTCAGAAACTACTGCTAAATATATCACCACTTAAATGAACAGCTCACTTGTCTCTAAACAGCTGATGAGCTGCACTTTGGATCAGGTTAATACTTCACATTTCATTTCGGGTGTTATCTGTGCATATCTTATAGGTTGTATTTCTAATTACAGAATTCATTTTTCCTCCATTTGTCTTTATAATAATTGTGACACATTATACATTGAATTATATATTGAGCCTCTTATTGTAAAAGCATTAAAATAATTATGTTCCAAAAGCCATAATAATTACAAACATATAGGCCTCTTATTGTTTCAGTCAGTTTAGAATCAAAGGCTCCCAAAGTCATAAAAGTCATTGAGCACACTCACTTTCACCAGATCACATTCCCTTTTGATATACATACTTGATGAGAACTGCCATAACTCCAGTTCTGCATGTATTGATACAAAAAGGAAGCACCAAAGATCAGTTTTGTATCTTAAAATTACTCCATCAACTAAATATTCATATTTGTCTCTACAACTATTTATTCTTCTGAGAGGAAAGGTCTTATAATTGAACCTGCTTCTATCGTGTTTATCACAACAAGGAAGGCTCCAGAGGAAAAAACGTAACAGTTATGAAGTAATCATATTTTCATTGTTTAGTTTACAGTCCAGGTATGCTTTCACTTACGGCTGAGTGAGGAATTGAAAGACGACTGCGCAAAAGAACTGGCAGCACCTCTTTCTGTCTGGTGGCAGAGCAATTCTGTCAGTCTAAATCGCAGCACTGTGGTCAACTAAAGATGACCATTTAAGAGCTCAAATCACATATTTATAGCTTTTATGTCATGGATTAAAAAATGAACACTTTTTACTTCTGAAAAAATATCAAACCTTTCTCAAAAAAAGTAGAATTTTTTCTCAGACACAAAACAAACACTGGCTAAACTTTGTCAAACCCTCAAACTTTTAATTTTTGAAAGATTCAGTAATATATGATAATAAAAGTTGTATGTTTCTAAGAAAGGCAAAAAATAGAGGTAGTTATTTGTCAAAAAATGGAAATAATCTGCTGAAAAACATACAGACAACAGTTTCTGGTATTCAAGATAGGAGCAGACAAAAATGTGGACCTGCAAATAGAGAGAGCATCGATGAAACGTTTGGCTCAATCTTTGCAGGCTGATCAATACCAGATTCATTAAAAACAAAAGATTTGTATCTAATGCAGCTAGATGACAGTCTAAAGATATCATTGTAATATTGTTTAAAACATAAAAGGGATTCAGGGGAATTGCTCTGTATTGCCTTTGGTATTAAAAATGGTTTCAATTAAGTTCAATTAATTTAAAGCTTTTGTTAATGAAGGAGAGTAGAAGCCAGGAATTTAGGTACTAGCAAGCTTTTCCTTCTTCCTTTTCGATTGCCATTTCCTGGTTAGTGCTTCATTGCTTTGTCTAAACACACTGGCAAACTACTTGCATTAACAAACAGACTTTTAAAATGTTCTCTTGTTAATGTATTTATTTTCCTATAAAAATAATACTGTACATCCAATCCAATATCTTTATATAAAACATAGATTGCAGTTTTCCTGATGTTTAAATGATGTAATAACTTCCTAATTAAGCTTAGCCTTCTGTCTCCAATATAAGTAATTCTCATGATTCTGTTACCGAACAAAACCAATTTTAGTATATGCTATAATGAAAGCTTTACATACATAAATGTTTAAAATTTACAAATAAAAGCTTGATTAAGCAAATACAATATAATTCACTTGCACTATCTTTGCCCTTGATTATAAATTTGGTCTTTATTAGAAAGCTGTCATTTATCATTGGGATAAATGTCACTGAGGGTTCAATTTTAATTTTAATATCTTACTGAGTGATTCTTTAATCTAGTATATCATTTAATTACCTCTTATTAACAGATAATTTCACACTGCAGTTTGTTGTACCTTAAAACTCTAACTTGTATTTATCAGTTAGATTGTTTCTGAGATACTAGTTTCATTAAGTTTGTGATGAGGGCAACACGTCACATACACCTGTGAGCTTTGAATTTTCGTTGGTCATTGTTATTTTCTCTGAGAGTTCAGTTGGCTTTTCAGCCCTTATTGTACCACTCACAGATAGCTTTTCTGTTTGGTTCCTGGTATTTTCCATGCTTTTATTCCTGCTTCTATGACCTCTACTGGTATTTGCCTTGTATTGCACCACATTTACCTTACTGAATCAACGGCCAGGACATGACAAGCACCTTCACATATTAGCCTTTTATTAACAAGACTCCTTGTCTGAAAGGCTCCTGACGCTCACACGCACACACTTTAGAGTTTGTATCTCCCAGATGCACTCACGTTGCAGCAAAACTGCACGACACCTTTCTCTACTTTATTCTCTGCAATGATTCTACATTGCCGGTCCCTCACCTCTAGCAAGCATCTGAGGAACTACTGATTATGTTCAGATCTCTCACTCTGGCACGACTATAGACATGCTATGCACTCCCTAGTGCTTCATATCCAGGAAAGTCTCCAGAACAAATGTTGCTCTACTAGCAAGCAGGTAATCTGTGATGGTGTTGGTAGCTCTAATCACTGATAAAAAGGAGGAAAAAGTTCCTTTACAGAATAGATGGGAAATAGAGTAGATGGGGATATTGCATGACCTTGAAGAAAAGCCAAAAATGAGAGATGCAGTTCTAAAACTTTACTGGACAGGAACTTGAAATTACAAGAGAAAACAAAAACTCTTGGCTGTATGACGCCTGTTTAAGACAATAATTGAATGATGTTCTTACAAATTGTGCAAATGCCAGCTCCACCATCAATTTACTCATCCTTAAATACTGTTACTTATCAGAAAACATCTTAGCAGCATTATATGATTCCAGTGTGTTGTTCTTTTTTTTTTTCATTATTTATAATGTCCACAGGTATGAAAAGAAACCTAGTCTATCAAGAGGGTACTGACTCTTGATAGAACTCAGGAACACCAGTGCCTATTCTATCACAGATGTGCTTTACACAAGCCATTTCCTCTCTTGGTGCTGTTCTTTAGCCTGGTTATCAGGTAGCAAAAGAACAGTAGAGGTCACATACATAGAAACAACAATAACCACAGTAAAAATACAAACACTTTGAAGCATTCAAATAGAGAGCTGCTTGCAAGCAAATTGAAGTTGCTATTCTTAGATCCTTAGTTCATTAGCTTGGCTCCTCTGAAAAAAGCAAAAGTATGGACAATGCTGTGACAAACCATGCCAGTACAGCTTCAAGACCACATTGAAAGAGGGAGGTGGATTAGTGCTTGGCAACTTTCTGCTAATTAATGAGCTACTGAAATGTCCATGTCTTATTTCATTAAGGGACATAAAAGTTATTTCTGCATAAGCTTTTAGGTATTGTACAATGTCCACTGGCTCCTACAGTTCTCATAAAGCGAAGTAGACCTGGTGATCTTAGAGTAAATCCCTTCAGCTGACACACACCTTCTAGCAGGTTCATCTCAAAAAGCAGTAGTTCCAGCATCATTCACTATGAGTGATACAGCTGGGCACATCACACCCACAGTGTAAATACCACATTCCCATCAAACACCACATTGACATAGTGACAGGAACATGGGCCCCTCTATACCTTCTCAGTCGTGCATTTTTCAAATCCTTGCAGAGGTACCATAGCAACAGCCGAAAACACTCATGAGGGGGAGGAGCAGTTGTGGACTCCATTCACTGGAATCAAAAATTAAAATTCTGTTCCCGAACTAATTTTTTGGAGAACATGTGTATTACAGTTCTGTTTGTGTATGTAGGTAGGTGCTCATAGCACTTGAGACCTTACCTTACACTGCAACTATACTGTTAGACCAAGCAAAGGTCCATGCATTGGCCTAGGGGTTGGCATGTCATCAACTATCTTATTAAATCCAGCTTTTTTTCAAAATCAGGCATCAAGTATATCTAGAGCTTCATCAAGATTTAACTTGGCATATAATATTTTGCAATTATATGTGTAGTGTACAGAAAGAGCTCAGTTGGTTAGAGCATGGTGCTAATAATGCCAAGATCACAGGTTCAATCCCTGTATGGGTCACTCGCTTGAGGGTTGGACTAGCTGATCTCCAGAGGTCCCTTCCAACCTTACCAATTCTATGATTCTATGATCTGCTTTAAACTCTAGGCAGGCAGTACAGGATTAAACCTCTTATAGGCAGGTCTTTCAAACAACTGAAAAAGCAACAACAGACAAATAGAAAGACAACATACCACCTTGATATGACTGATTGGAAATAAGTCAATAAATATATGGTACTAAAATCTGTTAAACTATTATTCCATCTATCTAATATCATAGCTTAGTATGAAACAAATGAAATCATTCAGAAGTACTTCAGAGAAGAACCTAGACACAGTTTTAATGAGCAAAGTAACTTGATGAAAGGAAAGAATCTTCCTATCCACATACCATATCAGTTTTGCCATTCATAAGTGTGGTAGCCCAGACTGGAAGGGCAGTGAAGAGCAGGGAGTCATGACTGCAATAATGACACATTTGGAACTGTTAGATAATGTCATGGTATAATACAACCCCAAAAGAACATCTGCAGAGACTGACATAGGCAACTGATAAAGTAATAACTACCTATGGACTTCAGAGTTCAGAACTGCACAGAACTTGCCAGTTATTGGGTCAAAATAGAAAGCATGGCCAAAAATGAAAATGGCCCCTCACAAGAATTCCAAGACTAAGCCTCCAAAATTTTTAGGGATTTTTGTCCCTAGGGAAATATCACATTTTTCGTAAGAAAGACTACTCAAGACTACCGGCTGTGTTCCTCTGCCTGGAGTTGTTATAGTATAAAGTTATTCTGTGAAAAAGGTGTCACGCATCTTTTTAAATAAAAAAATTCTACATTTTGCAAAATGTAGTCTTTTTGTCTGTATTTCATTATGATACATTCTAGCTAAATATAAACTTCGTATACCTGCAAGTAAAGGTTTTCTTAATAGAAACAATAACATGACTTTGTGTCATGAAGGTTAAAAGTATGAATATCTCACAACTGAATGATTTTCAGAGGGATAATAAGATAACCAGAAATATTACTTAATGAAAAATTGTCAATTACAAAAAAGTAAAAAGAATTGCCTTTAGAATTGGAATAGTTAATTGAATCTAGTTAGTAAACCTCAGTTGTCCCAAGGAAGCTTCGAGAATTGTATTATTTTCTTTTAAATGCTGTAAATGTTTCGGCAGCTAAGTAACAGAAAATTCAGATAAGGAATGTAACACAATGTAGCAAGAACAGTCACCTTGGAAAAGGATTAAGAAATGAACGGAGGTGCTGCTTAGATGGTAAGGAAGGTGAGCATGTTTTTTTTTTTTTTTTTTTTTTTTTCCCAAAGATCCACATTTACTTACTTTGAGTCCAACTGCTTCAAAGATAGAGTGTCAGGCAGGTTTAAAAAAAAAAAAAAAGCCACCAGTCTGTAAACTGAGGCCAATTCACTGTGGTGAAGCAGAATGGGATGACATAAGGAAAGAGCAGTGATGCCCACAATCAGCAAAATGAGTTCATGCACCATGGGAAGCACCAAGCAATCGGAGATGTTCCACACCTGCTGATTGAGGCTGGGCTTTGCAAAGAAGCCTTGAGAACTTAGAGGTCAATGCAAGCTCTCACTGTAAAACCCTTTGAGGATGATCCGTGGACCCCCTTGATCTTCAAATTTGACGTTGTGTGAATGATGTTATTAAAGGAAAGATTTATACTGCAGAGTCCTTATTACTTGCCTTTAATGGTTACAACGCAGAAAGAATTGGCTGGCTGTTTCATCCTACATTGTATTTGAGGATGAATACTTACACTTGTATTTCCACAAACTACAACTGTTCAACTTCTATTAGGATTCATTAAGGGACTAACTGTGAATCCAACCACAATAATTCTAGAAATAAACTTTTCAAACACTGCCTTGGCCTCACTACCTGTTTCCTGGGATTCCCAAGCAGCCATCTCTTACAACAACAGTTTTATTCTGATTTTGAAACCCAAACATTTGTTCCCATTTTTCTAGCTCCACCTATTGGCACTCCATGAAAAAGTTCCACTTAACATCCTTTCTAGCCTTTATCAAAGCAGCGTGCTGCCTCTTACAGTACAGTATAGCTAACTGATCTCAAAGAGACACATGAGACAACATAATACGGTAACAGGTTCGTGTTCCGTTTCTGACTGGCTTAATTGTTGATAATAATACCATGATAATACAAAAAGAGCAAGAAATGTTCAAGTGCACCGCTTTGTTCTCACGAAGAGTACACAGAAAAACAATATTTCTGAAAATGAGTCAAGTACTTTGCCCCACAGATATCTAAATCTATTAAGCAGTGAAATTTCCCTAACATTTGATTTTAAAGATTGTAAGGAAAGATGGATTGCATACTAGAGTAAAAATGCAATTGCAGTCTACAGATCCATATTTAGAGTGTAATAAATATATTTTACCTTTTAATTTGTTTTTGACCAGCCTGAATTTTTAAGCAGTATTTCAAGAATGCAGACTAAGCTGTCTCATTAAGGGAGTCAGCTTCAGGGATGACATAATGCGTCTTTAACATCTCTTTTGCTAAAAGAGTTCTTTTGAAGAAATACAATACAAGTTGATTTTGTAGCAGCAGAAGTACATCTGCTGACTTTGTCTCTACAGAAGGATACCAATCTTACTTAAAAATTAACAAACCAATAAAAGGCTACCTTCCCCCCTCCCCCCCATTTCAAGCAACTAGGTTCTCTGGAGACAGAGAAAATTAGGATTTCAGTCACTGAGGAAGTGAGCAGCAAGTGTAGAAAGCTGTATAGCCTTCCCTTGCTGAATACCAGAAATTAAACTAAGACAATTAAGCGCACTTGAAAGTGCCTTGGGTTAAGGGGTTATTAAGCAGAGAAGTAGACTGAGAATTCTTATTCTCATAACAACGACGTTAGGAAGCGCTAATGAAACAAGCTCACTGGAGAACATCGCAAGTGAGGTAGTCCTGCTAAAAGCATAACAAACCACTGAACTGTGAGCAGCAAATACAGAGCAGGAAATATTGTTTAATACCCACCTACCCCAGCTGGCTGCTTAGCTATGGCTTTCTTTAGCTTGACTCAGGGTCTCAACCAGCAGAGTTTATCTGAAGTCTGCTTCGTCTCTAGCAAGGCAGCTTTAGCATCTCTTTTCCTCTTATCATCCCTTGTCAAATAAACACTGATTTATGAACAAAACCACTTGAGTTGACAACTGAAAGAGGACAAAAAGAAAATCAAACTCACATGTACAGTGTGATACTGTTTAACTCTCAGAAGAGCTTGTGTACTCTATTTGTCCACTTATTTAGATTTAAATAATGAAACAAAATGCCTATAAACTTTCTGGGCAAACTGCCATTTGCATTTATAGTATAGTAATGTCTCCAGCAGCAACACAAAGTAACCACTCAGGGAGGAACAAGTATTCAAGCAGAAAGCTCATCTTCACTCACCACTGTTGTGGAAACATATCTTCAATTCTCTCCAAAAAGCCTATCAAACGGATGGCTTTTGCATGTTGGCAGTTACCAAATATAGTCCGTTTCAGACCAGCTAAGATAAGTTTTCAAAATCCCATAGACTTCATAAGAAAAACTACCTATCAGACCTATCTAGTTTTTCACAGTGATTCTGTGATATCTTATTTAACAGAAGTATGCCAAAAATGCAGCAATGAAAGAAAAGCTGTCTCTTAAGTAAACATACTCTAACTGACCTGGTGTTGAATCCCACACACCAATTTCTCACCAAATTTCAGATGTCAACCTCCTTTAGCAAAATGCAACAAATACATCTATAAGCGTGTAGAACAAGCAGGAGACTCAAGTCGCACTGGCTTTGCTGCACAGCTCTGCACGTTCACCTCAGCAAAGTTACGGCACTCGTGCTTGGCACCACCAACTGCACCACTAAAAACGTAAACAGCATGTTTTTCCAATTCGGCCTTTGAAGACCTTTTAAGAGGAAACCTGATTTATTTGTTCCACATCAGCAGTCAGCCTGTGCTGCAAGCACAAAAGCAGATAGATCAAGCATAACGTGTGTCTCATTCCTACTGCAAGAAGGTAGTACACTTGATCTCTTGCTAAGGGCTACTATACTCACAGTTACTGCAGATGCTCACCTAAATTGCAGTCCAAACACATGTCCGTGTTCAAAATAGAGTATAGATGAGCTATTTTCCCCAAAAGGGGAAAATAATCTTATTCCCATGTAAACAAGTCAAGGAATACTATTGATGGCAGAAATAGAAGACTACTTATTTCACAGAAGGTGAGGCAGGCAAAGTTCAATTTTGGAAGCCTAAAGACTGACTTTGCAAGCAGTTCTCGCCTGAACTTAGGTAAAACAACAGCCCTTGTGGTGATTCAATTTCCTAGAATATAAACTGGGAAAACTGCAATTCTATCAGAAGCATGGATTATCAAATCCATAATATTAACATACGTAGAGCACTGACAAAAGCAAAAATAGAAATTGTTCCATAAGAGCAGAGCATCGAATGTAATTTTCCAATTGTTTATGAACACTCTGCAAGGATTAATATTATGCATTTTAATAGTGTTAAGATGCATAATAGTGTTAAGAGTGTTTTGGCATCTTTTGGAATGTACTTGTCTGTCTAGATGTGGTTGTAACAAAAATTACGTTGATTAGTTCCTAGAAAGTATCCTTGCAAATTGTCCACTGATACTGCTTCATAAAACAAGAACATATACATATGTTCCTGTTGTTTACCAAACAGACATTCAACACTAATTTTAAAATGCAAAAATAGCAAGAAAATTTACATACAGCTTTCTGAAAAATTATTTTTAGCAAATATATCTTCATAAATGGAGAGAAGTGAACGACCAGGGCAAATCAGAGTTTGTTTTGTTATAATCTCCATTATTTTTAGACCGCATTACATTAATTTAGAAATATAACAGCCACATTTAAAGAGACCTCTTATCACTTGTTCTGAGTAGTGTAACTCCCCACCAAAAAGTTCTAATAATCCATTACTATGTCAGGGCTTTTTACAGCAGACAATTTCCTCCAAGGGATCAGTCATTATTTAACAACATTCCAGAAAACAAGCGCTTGGCAAGTAACTACCTGTGCACAGTAAGTCGTGCTCAAGATTCTACAAATCCCTATAGTGAGCCTATTAGTCTACTGAAAGGGCAACATAGAGCCTTTTACAATCGAAATCTGTACTTTCTGTTCAGCTGACTATGTAGGTGAGCCTGTAATTGCATATTTTATGAATATATTTTATGCTGTTTCTCAATGATTGAGAAACAGCAAAAAGATTTGGTAATAGCAGCAATATTTACACATACGTGCCACTTGCAAACCACCACACATCGTATTCACTTAAATGAACATAATCAGACTGCAGCACTGCTCACTAGAACAGATAAACGTAGGTCTTCACGCAACACCATGGAAAGGCAAAAAAGCACATACTTATAGCACAAAATTTCAATACATTTCAAAACAGCAAGCACATCACGCAGACTACAAGTCAGGCACTTGCTGATGACTGTTCTCACCATTGAGATTTTACATGTGCATTCAGCCACATTTGGGGTGTTTGCTAAATTTCTAGCTTAAAACTCAGAAGCAGATGTACTTCTGGACATCTAAGACAACCTTCATGAGGATTACTGCAGGTCTTCAAGATCAAATCTGAGGGACTTTATGCTACTTATAAGAGGTGCTACCTTCCTTAGTGTCATATATTTCAATAAATTCTAGCATACCTGTATACACACACTAATCAGCAAGCATGAAGGCAGCCTTTTAGAACTGCTCTATCAGAATATCTACTTTTCTATTTTCCTCAGTTAGGAAACACGAAAATTTCTCACACCTTAAGCAACCTGATTTTGTTTTGAAACTTTTTCTTTCTTAACCTAGCAATAAACTACATCAGTCTTCTGTTTTCAGGGGCTCTCAGTTTGCGATGGAGTTTTCCCTTGCTTGATTTGTACCTTAGTTTTTGCTGTTTCTGAAACCCTGTCTACTAACTATTCTGCAGGCAGCACTGAGATTACAATGCTAGTTACCCTGGGTGATTTTATGTAAAAATATAATTTTGAAATTTAAGCAATACATGTCTTACTGTGCTTGTGACCAGAAGTCTGAGACAAGTAACAAATCATCACTATCAAAAGCCACCCTTTAGTTATCTTCTAACAGAGCATTTTTCTCCATGTTGTGCTACCTCTCATCTATTCTGTATTAACATACTTATTTTCAGGCTACTGGAATAAAGTAAATATAAAATGACAAGTGCAAATGTTTTAAATGCAGGTCAGCCAAGTATCATGAAAATGGTTTCTACGGCAAATTACACCTTATTATATGTTTCCAGAGCCTGACTAAAAGGAGGGGAGAGGCTCCAGAATGGAAAGCGCCATTCCTTGATGATCACACAGATCTTCTGCGGGCAGCCAAGGATGCCACTGCTGGCTTTGCTGCAGTTGAACAGAACTTCCAGACAACAAAGGCTGAAGGGAATACGTTGAGTGACTCCTTTGTACTCCTTTCTTTCCTTAATCATCATCTTCCTCTTAAATCTCCAATTTCAGGAAGAATGCATATAGTACATCAGTGGTAGATACCTTTCTTTAGCCTTTATTTGGCATTTTACAGCTACTGAAGGAACACTCAGAAGGTTAGAAATTGTACAGTTAGTGGAAGAGTTCAGAAGACTGAAGCTGAATAGGACATGGAATTAAAAAAAAAATGAATGTAGCATATGACAGCTCAAAAGATACTGACAGGTGAGAAAGAAATCAAGACGAGCAGGAAAAATGGAAGGAAAACGAAGACAGTTTACATGAAGTTTGTTGCTTAAGTTTGTTGCTGAAGACAAAGTCATGAGGGATAAAGAGCGCCTCTACTAGGCAGTGAACTGTTTCAACTTGATTCATACTTTAACAAGAGGGAGTTACTGTGGATTTGTTTAAAACTCGGGGGGGGGAGAGGGTTTTTTTTGTTTTTGAACTTCCTGGTTCTTTAGTGATCTCAGAGTGATAGCCATATCTAATTTTCACAAATTTCACAAATCCAATTTTTTCACATTAGAGCTGGGTGGAATTAATGTTTCCAGTCGGCCTCCAAAATTCAGTGAGTGGATTTTCTGCTTTTTAGGTTGATGTTACCCTGGACAACTGATGTCTATTCCACATCTCATGAGAACATCTAGTGAGTAGTTTATAGTATTTACATCAGTTTTAGATATAATTATGTCTTCTCATTCACCCATATTATGATTCCATGCCCACATCATATAAATGTATTTTACCAGTCTACTGTGTGGAACGTATTTTCCCAGGAGGCTCACAAGCTGTCTAAAGTGCAACAGCATAGCTCACAAACAGTGCATATTTGTTAACACCAGAACTGAGCTGAGGCTTTAAGCACCCAAGAGCAGCTGAGACAGGTGGCAGAGCAGAAGATGATCAAACAAAGATAGGGAGAGCTAAAAGCAAAAAGGTATTGACAAAAGCACAACATACTCACTAAAGATTTGTAACCTGACAGGAACTGCTCTGAAGTTATGTTAGGCAAATCCAGACAAGTCATTAAAAAAGGGTGGGAAGAGCAGAGCCTATCAGAAATACTGCTCATGAAACTACTGGTTTTGTGTAGATCAAGTGCTTAAAAATATATCCATTTTGATGAAGTTCAACTTCAGGAAGATTAAAGTGAAACATATTAATGAGGCTGAAATGCTTATCTTCGACCATTTTTGCAAGACAGTTCAACTTCTTTAGTTTTGAAATATCTCTTGTAAATAGTTTCCAACAAAAAAAACACAAAAATGCTTGTGATGCATTTGTCTTATGAAGTAATGATGTGCGAGTGAGTTGACTTCCATTCTCTGATTGATTTAGGGTCATAAAACTAAATTCCTTCTTAGCTGCTGTAAAACAGTATTAATTACAGCCAGGGTACAGAATACTAGCTTTGTGTGTAGAGCACAACACGGCAGCTAGGCAGCCCGGCACACATTGCCCTTTGCAATGTTCTCTCAGCTCTGTCATATTGTGATTGGCTCCATAGATGAATATACATATCTATGTTTAACAAAAATGACAAGCATTACTAGGTAAAACAGTTCAAGATGCAAAGGACTTTTTTTTATTAGTCACTTTATCAAACAGCAGCACGATACTATTTCCATAGGTCACTAGTAAAATTCAGTTTATGCTAAATGGCCATTTTAGATCCCTGTATAGTGGACTTTAGTTCCTACTTTTTCCAGTCGCATAGGGAATACTTAATGACAGAAGACTTAGGGCTTAAACAGTGCCAGTGTCTTTTGCAAGTCACTGAGTGGCAGAACCAGGTCAAAATGTTTTTTTCCTCAAGGAAGTTATTGCTATTCTAAAAATGTTGCCATGCTGAACTGGAAAAAGAAAAAAACACACACACACACACAGAGCTCCAACAGAAGCATACACTGAGAATTAAATAGAGAGGGGAAGATTTAAGTTCAAAAATGTTCCTACACTTGCCTTTTGAATCAAATTCATGTGGCAGAAAAATTGCAGAGGCTTTTCCATTATCACTTTTCAGCAGAATTTACTGGAGAGAATGAAAACTTTTCCTTAACTGAGGATGTTCACTAGGACTGGTTTTCATAAAGAGCATGAGATTGGACTTATCGCATTGTTTAACCCAATTCAAGCATTTTCCTGAGTTCTGTAACCCTTATTTGTGAAAATTGCATTATAAATAGCTCTTTTGCTAAAGTTCTGCTTCTAGCTTTCCTGATACACTGCCCCTGAAGGTGTGGACTAGAAAACCAGAATGTCTTAGGCTGATGGATACTGGGCGAACACGGCTAATGCAGCCAAAAGTACTCTGACATCAGTTCTGTTCTGAGGGCAAAGACCCCTTACCTTGCTGCCAGAGGAGCCTCTCACAGTGTGGGTGAGACATCCCAGCTAGGAACTAGAGTCATGAATGTACTGGAAGTATGTTTGCTGTTTCTCTACATGTATGGCTGATAACGGGCTGATATTTGAGTAGCAAGATGAACTGGGCCTAGTTGTAACACCTTTATCACCTTCCAAATGCATTTGCAAACCTTCCCATTTCATTATGGACTGGCTTATCCAGTGCATGCTTCTACTCCTCACGGACGTGCTCTTGGTGATACCATAGTATTGGTGATACCTACAGCAGTGACTGAACAGCCCTCTAATATCATAGCCAAATACTTTCACAAATGCCACCCAGGATTATTTGGTGGTTGTCTAAGTAACAGACTAAGTGTTTGTTCAGCTGCCTTTCTGAATTTCCAGAATGATAGCCTCCACAAGTAACACTAATCAACATCTTGTTCTAAGTTCATTCACCACACTGTTGGAACTACCTCTTTTTCAGCATTCTGTAACTAATGTGCAGGCTGCAATCTGTTACAATTAACAGCTACATTCAGGTAACTCATCCCTAAGGCTACCTGGCCATTGTGGGATGATGCGCTCTGAGATGAGAGAAATCATGTGTGATTAAGGGTTCTTCTCAGGCACCAGCATTTTCATTTCACACTATAAACAAAATGAAATAACTATCTGTACGTAACTCCCCACCCACCCCAATCAGGGACAAAATGCTGAGGATGAGATTAAACACACTTATTTTTTTGCCATCAAGCCTCAAGACTGCTTCTCCAATCAATAGGGATAATGGATACCTCTAAAAGACAGTTCAGTTTATTGTAATATAGCGGGATATAGAGTCAGACATTTACACTCCTTAGTCCATGAATAGAGCCAAAAGCAATTGTGAGATGAGCTGAAGCTAAAAGCTTCAGAAAATGAAGTCCTCTCAGACTGCAGTGGGACTGAAGACTCATTTTTTTTTTTTTCATAATCACATTCAGATGTTATTTATAAAATGCAGGTCAAGATCAGACCTCAACCTTTATTCCTACAGTGGAAACCTGTTTGTAATTTCAGTTTCACTCCAAGCACTAGTGAAAAGGGAAAAACAGAAGGTTGAGATTGATGTAATCTCTTTCGTTTTGCCTTTGATTGGATTTGGATTTCAAGGGCAGTTTTGATTACAAAACTGTATTTTGTTGAAAACAAGAGAAAGAATGCTTTTCTTTCCAACAAAAGCATTATTTGCATTTTTTCTAAACATTCTTCAGAATCAGTAAATTACTATGGTATCTCATTGTTATTACTTCCAGATTTTGCCAGAGGTGTTCAGAATCTAAGCTTCTATTTTAGATTCTTTTTCTTCTTTATTTTGGTAAATTATCAATCTACAAACGGATAAGGAGAAAGCAGTATATTCTAATATGATTAATCAAATATTTGAACAGTATTTTTCATCTTTGTTAGAACAGAATGTTGACACATTGTCATTCATCAGCATCCTGCATCCTTGTCCAGTAACATCTGTTATTTCTTTCTTAGTTTTATTTCTTTCTGAATGAACACTGAAAGTACCATTTTAATCAGTTTGTTTCATTTATATTTATAGCACTGTAGCAATAAATTTATCTTCCAAATCATTTTTGACTCCTCATACATGTGAAGTATGAATAGATTTTTATGTTGAGAGCAATTTAGTAGCTTGTAGGCTACTACCTATAAGCTCTGAGGATAGACTCCTACACATAGCTGGATTCTTTGTAGATTTAACTATTCTCCAGATAGATTTCAGCTTTATCCTAAAGGCAACTCAATCAACATATTTCTCAATAAAAATGCTGTAGAGTACTATATCCACAGGTCCATATGCCTTATCCTCTAGGTTTCATATCTATTTTCCAGTGGCTGCAGTCAGATTTTTCATCATGGTGGAATGCAAGTATATGTACACACTTCAACAAATTTTATCACAGCTTTATTGAGCAACCTTACCTAATCTTCTATGACTTCTAATTCAAAGTTAGAGACAGGAATTATTTGGAAAACTGTGTCTACAGTCTACAATTCTGCCCCAAATTTATAAAAATAAAATCAATTTATAAAAATATCCTACTGAAGCCCTTTCCCCTCCTACCTACTTTTATGTGCTGTAACCCTTAATTTCTCAGTCTTCCAGAGAACCTGAGCCAAAACAGTGATTTCAGTGGAGGCCTAAATCACTAAGTTTCTTTCTAAGTAACAGCTTTAATCACTAATAGCTCCTCTTCTTTTTAGAGGACCAATGGTTATACTTTTTCCTCTATCAGCCTACTCCTACTAAATAATTAGTAATTTCTCTCTCTCTCTACCCCTCTCTGAGAGAAAGTCAAACTACAAAGTAACAAGAAACAGTATATCAAGTATATTCAATAAGACAGATGATCCTTCTTCACTCCCACACTGGCCAATCTCCTCATTCATCTCACCTTCACAATCTTAACTTCCTTGACATATAAGTACAGAACATATTCGTTTTTAAAAGGACGTACTACTAAATTCCGCTACAATGCGGAACCTGACATATTTCCATTTCTATACATGGGTTTTAGTCATTAAAACTGAATTTCACGAAGTATATTGGCTCTCCTCATTCTCACTTTCTTACTAGAAAATAGAAAATAACCTCCAAGAATAGTTACATATAAATCATACTTATTGCAAAAGAAATTGGACTGAGGGTCTTGGAAGCCAACACCATGGATGGCACTGTCATAGGAGTTTCCCATCAGTGGAACATACATGACATTTGTTTGTAACAAAAACTGCAGCAAAAATTGTCACGAGATAATCTAACACACACAGCCAGTGTCAGCTGAATTTTTTCATCACCCAACTGTAATACCACAGCAGTGTAAAATGCACTTAACATACTTGAATGCCTTTTTCTAAATGAGAAATTTGACATTTTAGTGGCTGAGTGCTACAAATCATAGATCACAATACACACGTAGCTCTAACTTCTTTCTAGAAAAGCAATCACTGTAAAAGTTTGAGATAGAAGAAAAGATACTAGCTTAGTATACAAAAACTATTACAAAACTAGGTTATTTCTGAGTGATTCATGTGTGATATTCCAAGCCACCGTATTTTTTTTAATTTAAAATGTTGTCTTTTCATCTCAACAAACATAAATTAAGGCAAACAAACTGGCAGAGGATGAGAACTCTTTACTCACCCTCTAGCTACTGTGAAATACCAACAAAAACCCACCGCTGAAATTAAAACTCAAAAGTTAAATTTATAGCTGTTATGTCATTGGAGTGACCTGAATTTGCCATCATAACCTTTCTGTCCCAGAAGGCCATTAAACGTTATGCAAAAATGAGAAAAAAAGACAGTCTTACACAGTAGCTCCCCATAATTAACTTCAGTGGACTCTTGTGACAATAAATGCTCAAATTAAGGTTTTGAGAGTACCATTACAGCAGCATCAGGGGTCAAGAGCTCTTGGTTACAGGCTCTTGGTTACAGGCTCTGCCTGAAGACTAGAACAGAGTCAAAGAAAAACTGGCTGTCAATGAGCTTTCTAAAATTATTTCAAAATATGACTTTTACCAAGGCTTTTTCTAAACGTAGAGACCTTCTACCTAAGGAACTCCTGTCAAAAGCCACAAGTTTATCCACAGCCCCTCTTCTGCTTCTGGTTCCTGTATTCATTCATCATGTCCTAAAGAGGGAGTCAAGTCTGAAGAGACCCAAATATAGTGTGCATAATGTTTGGTTAACAGACAGGCATCTTATATAAAATAACTCCCAGGGAGTATAAAGGCAAGTCTGCAAAATGGAGAGGCAACAAACTGGAGAAGCTGCCTCCCATAGCACTCTATGATTCGTCAACTGAAAGTGAAGCTTATACAGGTAGCCGCTCTGTTTGTATAGCTAGAAATGAGGCTTCAGAAAGATTTGCCTGAGGCACGAACAGCTGTCAAAGTAGCCTCTTTTTTTGCTAAAGACTCACTTGCTGTATGTTTCTGAATGGCGAAGCAGGTAAGAGGAAGAGAGAACCATCTGGCTATCTACTCCCCACTTTCTCGTATTCACCCTCTACGGGAAGCATCTCCACTGTGCTTTCCTAGGTGACAAGCTGTGATTCTCCCTGGCCCTCTCATCCTTCTTCTTCGCTTTGTCCCTAACCAAGCTTAGTTTGAAATTTAGCTACATGTTATTGCCAGTCAGAATTAGCTTAGTCAAGCACTAGCTCTGTTGGAAACGAGTTTCTGTAACAGAATTTCTTCTTCAAGTATCATTTTCCACCAAAAGTTACCAAAACTTGGATTAGGTGTTTGTATTTAAACCTGGATAGAGAAAAACATTCATTCTCGTGTAGAATGCAAAAAGAAAGAGGAAAGGTCTCCTTGTCCTTCCCTTCTCCATTATGCACTATGTTCAGTGGAACAGAACCTGAAATTCAGTCTTTAAAAAGCAGTGATAGTTTTGGCATGAACCAGAACTCTAGCTTTTTTTAAAGGATGTGGGAAAGCCTGTTACATGAAGCAATACAAAACCTGGATTTAGTTCACCTTAAACTCCATATTATCCATTTTAAGTCTGGTATACTCAGTAAATAACTTCCCAAGCCACCTGCAAACTCAAGGTCAACCTTACGCAGAATCAGAAGACCATGGCAAAACAATAAAAATAAGCATGTGTCTTCTAGGCGACAGGCTGTCAAATTTTATTTATTTATATGGTCCTGGAGTCTACTAGATTTATGAGCACCAAGGTTGGCAGAGTGCAAAGAGATCAGAGGAGAACCAGGAAGAGTACCAGCATTGCTTTTCCAAGGTTATTATGACCCATACTCAGAATCTTCAGAAAATGAGTATTTCTATCAGACCAGCTGATGTGTAAAGATCCGGACAGTCCATTGGTAAAGAATAGCTAAACAACTGCTAAACAATTGTAAAACAAAAATAAGCTAAAGGAGATTGAAAATATTTGTTCATATAAAACAGTTAACCTGATCATTTTCTTGAAGAATTTTTTTCTAGTAAAACAGGAATAGACTTCCTCCTGTTGCAGTCTGGTAAGGTCCTAAGACTCATTAATGAACATCTCAAGTAGCAAAGTTACCCAGGTTACCAATAACACAGTTCACCAATAGCCTCACAAGTAAATGTGTGCATTTAGGGGCTCAGTTGTGATTAATATCTTAGTCTAGACTGTTTTTCATAAAGCTGTGCAGGGAAATATGAAAAATAGTGTTTACCTCACCAATCTCAACAGAAAGATTCAGTCAGGAGGAATGAGAAAAATGGCACTACCAAAGCAAAATAGATCGCCTCCTCTGCATCCCCTTCATTTTCAAGAATGGAGGATGTGTTTTTCATCCCCTAGTTTGAAATATGTTTAGGGATACTATTCAACAAAGCGGAAGAGACTGTAAAGAAATTAAAGTCTACCTTCTTTCAAAGGTCAGAAACAAAGGAAAAGGAGAGAGGAATGCAGAAAGTAAGATCTGCACCACAGATATTAAGCAAAGTCATCTCTAAAAAGGTTTCCTTAAAAAAAAAACAAAACAGACTTTCACACATTCTTTTCACTCATAGAAAGAGATATAATTTGAGTAGTAACAGATGCTAACAACAATCCCGGCAAAACCAAGGGGGTGTGCTATCCCTAAAGTATTTCCTTTCTCAGTTATCATCCTTTTTTCAGAAAACTGTTTTGCTTTGGTTCTATGTCCTTAGAGTACTGTACAGAGAATTACTCACTAAATCTCAGATCACTTGATCACGTGCAAGAACCTAGCCACATTCTTGCCTCAGACATCTGTCTTATGTACTGCCCCAAATCACACAAAGTCATCATCAGAAAGATATTGTGATGTGACCCAAACACTGACTTACATTTGAACAGCCACCAGTTGCTCCTGGGATTTGTATGTTCCTTATCCATATACCTGGGGTTTTTTTTCTATTTGTTTCCTTACCATAAATATTGACTCAATTACAAAGAATATACCTAGGTGTGCCATTGAATACAAAATAACAAAGGAATAGTGAAGCAAATTCACTAGGGTCTAAATTAATGAGGTGACTTTGCAAATGCTCAGAACAGTGACAGGCTTGCACAGTAATACATAAAACAGAAGATGACCAAGCAGAAATACCATTTTACATAGTCCTGTAAGAGATATACTATTAAAATGTAAATCATTTGAGAAATCGAGAGGACTGAGATTGATGCTAGCAGGAATAAAGCTGAGGTAGCCTGACTCAAAAAAGTCACATGAGAACAAAATTTATTATTATGAGAAAAGAATTTTGCAAGGTAAAAAGATTCTTAGGTAATATAGACCATCAGGACAAACATTAAAGTCTTTATGACAAATTAAATTTCTAATTACTCAGAGTATATTTCATTTCCTGTCATACTACTAATAAACATATATGACTACACTTGAATTAGCACTCACACATAAAGAAATGGACTAACATACAGGAAACTATAGGGCAATGGTGTGCATCTTCATACGAAGGTTCAACTGAACCGGCTCATGTACACAAAGGGTCCTAAGAACCCCAAATTTCCCTGTTCCTCATAACTGATGAGTATCAGAAGTGTGTTCTAATTCCATTTTATTAGCTAGAGACATTAAAAACGCATAGAATAGCTGTACAATGCAGTAGAAGGCTTCCTGCGTTTTCAGCACAGAACAGAATTTATTCTCAAGACCAAACGCGCAAATTATCTGGATGCAGGCCTATATTCAAATGCAGATTATGCACATGCAGGGAATGAATCTGGAACCATTACCACCCTTACAACACAGATCTAAATAAGCCACTACCCACAGAATAAACAGTGACTCCAATCTCATCGTGCCTTCTTTAAGTCCATATAGCAGATATCAGAAATTGGCTGGCCAGTTCTTCCTAGAAAGAGTTAAAATTGTGTGCAGTCAATACTGCAATTACTAAGCCACAAATATGGCTCCTCCTTTAACAGCAACAGCAAGCCTGCCTTTCCGAGGCTAGCAAACTCAAGAACAGCACAAGGGTCTTCCTGTTATTTCTGGCAGTTTTCTGTTTCATCTGTTAAAGCTGAACTACATTTTTGGAAGTAGGCACAGGCTCTGAGCCCTGTCTTCCTCTATTTCCTACCTTACTGTGATAATGAGATGTTAATAGTGTTTCAAATGAAACCACAGTTTCTTTTCCAGCTACAGTCCATTAGGATGTATAATACCTGAATATATCTGAAATGTTTGCTTGTTTTTCTTAAGACAGTAAATAAATTTCCTCCTTCTAAGTTACACAAGATATTCCTAGAGTGACCTGAGCTATAATGAGATTTGGAAAAAATAGTCTCTTGTATTTTTAAGAGGTCTAAACCTGTTACACAGTTATTATACCTACAAATCTTAGCTAAGATTTACTTAGCATTATTAAAATAACTAGAACGCAGTTCGTGCTGACAACTGACTGTTAAACCATTAGCCATATTTAACTCAGAAGGGACATTTCCTGATTAGACTGGCAAGGAACTGGGGACGAGTTTGGGATGTTCAGGTTTTTCCAAGGGAAAAAGGAGTTCTTTGCATTCTTCTGTAATCTGTGGCTACTGTTTTGTAGGACTGAGAATCTTACTTAACGCTCTTCATTATTTCAGGAACAGTTATTGACCCATGCTTCTGCATTCCCATGGCACACTACAGAAATGAGGTTTGCCATTTTCCTATACACCTTCAAGTCTTCTGATATGTGCTGTACAATATGAAATAAATCTTCCATAGACCCTTTTGAATTAGGCACTTGTTGAATGCTTTCCTTTCTTAGCAGGATGCAGTGACCCAGACAGGGTCATACAGTTTTATACTCTTAACTGCACTCTTGCAAAAATCATTCCAAAGATAAGGCTAGAGAAGTAGTTTTAAAGGATGCAATATTTCAATAATAAAGGTAGAAGTGGGAAAAAAAAAAGTGTTCACCAGTTTGGCGAGAGAAACAGACAAACGTTACATGTGATTTTATAGAAATGAACCACCTGTAACAATCGCCCTGAACATTAAACACATTTATTGCTTTGTTAATGCATTTGTTTTTAGTAATACTGCAATGTTTTACAGTTATCATTAAGCATATAATTTTATACTAATACATTCCTTCAAAAACACAATTGTCACTGCAATCCATAGAAAGCTTTTCATAATCAAAACCAAACCATTAAATGTAAGAAGCCACAACAAATGCTGTTTCTAGCCTATAGAAAAAGAATTCTCTATTTTCCACACCATGCAATCTAGATATACAGATTCATTGTGTTTAATTCTGTTAGTAAGATGCTATCTAATTAGTGTGTTTAACAATTCTGTCTTTACATAATAATACTCCATCCATTAGTCTTTATGTTTACTCAAAAAACATACAAACCCTGGTGCCAGTTACCTCTACCTTAGATTATGAAGCAAAATGCCTTTTAAATGAGATAACAGTTCATGAGCAGATGTTATATGATGTAAATTTTTGCAGAGCTTGTCATGCTGAAGAGGCCCAAAGTATTGCAATGCATGTATTAATATTCTAAAACTCCACTCACTTTGTAGGCTGAATGCTAATTAACAGTTTCAGATATGTTGGGTCATTTTTACTCACCAGACTCCACACAACATCTCTAAGCGATAGAATTGTGTTGAATTAGAGACCGGGAAAAGAAAGATGTTTAGAGAAGGAGGAAAAAAAACAAAGCTAGACCAATGGTGGGAAAGAGCTCTCCCCAAACATTTTCTTTTCCTATTTCATTCTGTAAAATAGGAATGTTTTATCCCACAGTCAGTGCTTCTAGTTTTCACCAGAGAATATGTGCATATCGGTCTCACGTCATAGAAGTCTTTTGTGACTTGTGAACTTGGCAAGATCCAACTGTAATTCTTAAATCGGTCAATTATAACGATTGTTGGCAATACTAATGCATCAAAACACAGAATACACGAAGTCTTTTTCAGCTTACAATACTTCCATGCAAGCTGTAGAAACAGCTCCCTAGTCTAACTTATACCCTCCTTGCTGATGCCACATGTAGGAGCCCCTCAATGTCCATCGCACAGACCCAAATGCACCCTCTTTAGTCGCTGTGCTCTGCTATCCACCTCCCATTACTGTTTCTTCACACACACCTCACTTTAGCAAATTGATATTCTGTTGTGCCCATTTTATACCATTATAGTCCACTGAGTTTAGTGGAGTCTTGTTTTATAACAGTGTAAATTAGTTCACTTGTTTGTCCTAAAACAGTTGAGTCTGTTTCTTTAATGGAAAAGTGCCATAAGTGCATTAATGCTTATTTCAAAAGTAAACAGAAAATGAGTTTCTCCTATATGGAAAATAGAACTTCTGAAATATCTTAGTGCAAATAGGGATAAAAAATACATCAGAATTTCCTTCTATCCAAGTCATCCAGTTTTTGCAGTAACACGTCACCTCCCTTTAGGCTCAGATAACACTAGAGTAAACCAGAAACTACCGCAAAATGGAATGAACTAAAGAGTTACAAGTGCTTTACTGTTGTTAGTAAAGAGTCTTACATTAACACAAGCAATGACTTCTTTAGGACAGATTGTCTTTGAAAATAACCCTTAACCACAGGAACATTTCAACAAATACTATGCCTGTTAATCTACTCAGTCTAATTTTTTCTTCTTCCATATTTGCAAAATCTGTGGAAAGAATCTTTCATGATGGTACAATAGGTTAAACTTTCTTTTTCTATAGAAATGAGACTCATGATCTTCCTTCCTATAAGTTCCTCACTGGTCTACCTAGTCTTTGGGAAAGGCAAAATCTTCCAGGCCCTAAAATGCAGAAGGATGAGAAGAGTGGAACTGAGTTTCCCTTCTTAAGATGGGCTGAAAGGGAGCGTGCATTTGTGCATGAAGCCCTTGGCAATCTATTTTGCACAACAATCAGTGTCAATGAGCATTTTGAGATAAATCACTTCCTATAATTGTCTGACAAAATTGTAGTGTGCTATTTTACATACACCGAAATACAGAAATGTTCTTTACTCAGAATTTACTCAATGTTACTTCAAGTCTGAAAGGATATCCATTATTTCAAACATTGCACTAGTTCCCACATACCACTTTTGCCCATTGCTGACCAATAACAGGCAATACGTCACAGCTGCAGTCAGAAGAGAAAGATATCCTATCTGTCAGTGGGAAATATCATGGGTATTTTCAGAAAGAAGTCCATTCTCTTTAATATTCTCTATTGCTACGTGTTCTAAGCACATCTCATTTTTTTCCTCCCAACATTTTGTGACTGAACAATTATTCTGATTCTATAGACAGGGAAATGAGTCAGTGCCAGCCTCACTGAAACCATGTTTAGCTTAGAAAGGTTAAGCTCCTTCTGCTAAGAGAGGTTATTCAGAGTGAATCTTCCTTCAGAGCAGCTTGTCTATTCCCACTGAATTGCTGTCTAGAAGCCATCTAAATGCAGTGGTTGTGGATATCATCTACACCACCATCTCTGTATTCCTAGGGACATAAATAGCAGTCAGTCAACAATAAAACACCTTCCAAGGACTCAGTCTACCCAATTCACCCAACTTCCTGGAGTAGGTCATTACAGAACACAAAATTCCAACTTCCTAGTTCACATCTCAGTTTCCTGCTAATATGTGCATACAAGGCATCTTACCAAAGTAAAACCATCACTTGCAACATGAAGACTGCACAGATAGGACGGTTCTGCTATAATAGCTAGGAAAAAGAATTAACAGACTAGTGTGTAAGCATATGGAAAATATGTCAAAGAAATAGGAACACTTCACTGAATTACAGGAGCTCTAGTTGAAATGATCAAGCAATCCAGAGCAGGATAGTAGTTAGGCATAATTTAAAGCAGCTGATAACAGAAAACCATGAAATCTAGGTAATGCATTCTTGGGATAGTAAATGAAGGTAAGTTGAAAAGTCAGTGAGTTGAATAGATCTAGGACAAACAAAGATAAAGCAGTCTGTGTTTTCAATTTATATAGTTTTCCAATATCAAAAATGCATTATCAGTACTTCCCTTTCTTTTAGTGAACATACACCTTTGATTTCTCTTCCTAATTTGAAAAAAAAAAAAAAAAAAAAAAAAAAAAAAAACCAAATTCATCCACCTTAACTGTCTTATACTGACCTGCAGTTTAACATACCAGCTAAAAGCACTACCTACTTTGGAAGCTTGCAGAATACTTTTCACAAAGCTGAATCATGAATACATTTCATTTCAGAGATGCAACAACAAATACACCTAATGTTTTGGTACCCTTACTCAAATGTAATGGAGTATAGTACGTGTATTAGCAACCATTAGTTTTTATACCTTACTCAGGAATCAAGGAGAATTGAGGTTCCTCCTCCTCAATTGAGGCCATTGAGAAATGGTCTCAATGCCATTTCTTTACTCGGGAAGCATTTGCCTAAGAGCAACTACACAGGCTATTCAATTTCATTGTGTTTGCTTTAATTTACAGATCACATTATCTTAAACTTCTCACTTATCCAAATCATTACACATCTACTTCCATTTTCAGTATCCTCTCCTAGTTAAGCTCTCCAGTAATTTGGTCATACTGGACTAGCCCACCCATTCCCTCGTATTTACAATTCATGACAAATGAAATAATCCACTGAGACTAGGCTGTAGCCAACATCATTTCATGCTTGGTGTCTAGTCACTACCCGTAGTTTGAGTTTAACTTTTGGATGAGCTAACAGCTTTCCCAGAATTGATGTTCTGCAGTGGTACCTATGACAGCATGTTATATTGCTCAGCAGTGTGTATATTTTTGAATGTTCAGCATCACTTGATCAAATACCCACTTTTGAGCACTAAATTCTGTTGTATAAGGTTTTATCCTAGTCTTCAAAAGGAAACAAATTTTACAAGGGCCCTGGTTCTTTAATCTGAGAGCTTTATTAGACTGGGCAGACACTTGAATATCCTAGGCAGGTCCGTCTCATTGATGCAAGCAAAACAAGATTTCAGTTTATGCAAACCATGAACTTCCAAGGCACAGCTGAAAATTTCCCCCAAAACAACAACACAATATGTCAAATTCTGATTTTATCAGTTTACACAAGCAATAACAATCCACAATGAGGTACTTTTGCCATGTTTAAATTGGTGTAACAAGAAGAATTTTACTCAAGATTAGTAGGGTTAGTAACAGTAGATTTGTTTTCCTTAATTATATTTCATGGACTTCAGAGATTACACATTAAAATCCCTTGATTTAGGTAATGTAAATGTTAAACCATTTGATAACACATAAATGTCATAGAAGAATAAATACTCATAAATAAGGGTCAATACTGCATGCTGTTGTTTGGAGAACTAAGTGCAGCCTCATCTCTAAAGGATTTCATATGCTTTTTTCTTCTAGAGAAAAAAAAATGGAAACCCCTTTAGTGGAACACCATGAAAAGGAGGAGAGTTTTTGAATAACAAGGGTTTATAATAATTGTTTCTTAGAATACATTGATGCCTTTGAAGCCCAGAAAAAGCAAAATAGAGAACTGAAAAATTAAAAAAAAAAATAGAGAAATCCAGAAAAATCTAATGGGATAGGGATGAATTAAATGTATTGGGACATTTCTGAATGCCTACCTGAAACAATCTGCACTCAAACTTTTGGAAATCACTGATTATTTAGGACACTAGCTTTTTGTTAACAGAAAAAATACTACTGGTATGGTAAATGCTACTATCTTTTCCAAAATACGCAATATTAGAAGAAAGATAAATTAGTCACTTGTGAGGTTAAGAAGATGAATTAGAATAGACTGTTGAAATTCTGCCTCAGAACATCATTATTAGCCTTCTAGAGATCTTAGCATTTGGATGCCAAATGGGCTGTAGTGGTCTACAGCTATATCATGTCCAAGGTTACCTCTGGGGATAAAACATGAAGAAACATTACCTAGGCTACAACATTAGCTCCCTTGACCATGAGGCTGAGCAAATGTCAGAAAGCCGCTCAGTTACTGCCTGAGTGCTGCCAGGAAAGAGCCAGCACACGGAAGACTATGTCTGTGCTTGATTGTCCTTACTGCATGAAGGGAACCAAGTAAGACAGTCATCCAAAGTGTTATGTTTCTTCACTGATTTTAAGATAGCTATGTAAGGTAAAGTAAAACAGAAAATTATACAGTATAGGCAATTAACCTTCAAAGTTCTTAACATGGCCTTTTACAATTTCATCTCCAGTCTGCCAAAGGTTAAACATACAATTAGAATTTAACTCCGCTCTTTGTTACTTCAGAGCTGGGAAAAGAGTCAGATTGACATAAATGAACAGAATATGCTAGACTGTTTTGCTGGTAAAATTCAACGCTCATTACTACAGGATGCAAAGATAAGTGAAAATAATTCCTCTTAGTATTGATGCCAGCAGAGTCTATCCAAACTCAAATCCAAAGTATTATTTGCTCAATATTTCTGTGAAAACATTTGGACATCCTGTCACAACTATGCATTCTGTTCAAAAGATTTTTGGATTCCCTTTTTCTCAAAAAAGGTAACACATCAGTCTGCTATCCACATGCTCTGAAGCACAAATGGAATTTAGTACACAACTGCCTAGAGCCACAGAAATAAAACCCACACGGACATTTCCTGTATATACATGCATGGAGCTCAAGGTTCAGAGAGGAATCTTTCCATTACATTACAGTTACTTGTTTCCTTGCTCTGAATTTTAATTACTCTGAAGACCTTTCTTTCCCTCTTTCCTCACATCAAATACAACACCTAAAGTCTAGCAAAAAAAAAAAGTTAAGAGTTCTGATAACAATGAAATATTGCATTAGTGCTTTGTATTATCTCTACGGCACAATGGAGTTTCTCTGAAGCCTTGGGGCAACAGGCAAACTTAGCCTTAGATAATTTACAAAATGAGCAATTCTTAGGAGATGGTGCCTTACACGTACATATTTAAATGAAATATTTTCCTTAGAAAATGAACAAAAGCTGAGGATAGTTCTGATCTATCCAGAGACTTCATTTCTAAGAAAAAAACTTACTCATGTGAATATTCTTGCTGAATCTGTTGAGATCACTCTGCAGGTAAGTTCAGACTTTGTCATAGCATTAACTCATGTATAGCCACCATTCGTTAAGGAAAAACAGAAGTGAGAACCTGAAGTATTTTCCATAAATATAAAGTAAGCTTACACAAATCCGGTAATAAATGACGACACACACACACAGTCACTCACATTCTCATCCTCCTACATTATTACGCTGAAACACTGAGTTTGGGTCAGGTTTCCTGATTGCCCTGTCGCCTGCAACATGAGCCCTGCTCCAGCTGCACAGGAAGGCTAAAGCACAGGCTGTTTTCTGTTCTGCTGCACAAGCAGAAGGATAAGTCTTAAGACAAACACCTTTGCCTAATTTGAGATTTTTTTTATTCACATATTTAAGGAAAACTGTCTATTGAGGGCAGGCTTAGCTCAGGTGGTTAGAGCGTGGTGCTGCTAATGCCAAGGTTGCACGCTCAATCCTCTTACGGGCCACGCCGAGGGCTGGACTAGCTGATCTCCAGAGGTCCCTTCCAACCTTACCGCTCTATGATTCTATAGATCAGTAATTGGGCTATGAAGTCCAAAACTCTATGAATATGCTAGTTGGTATAAAGGCCAAAAAGAAACTATTCATTATCAGCAACCCCACCAATCTGAGTACACAGTATTTGGCAAAGAACTTTGGCCAACATGGCAGGGTTGGAGAGAGGAGAAGGAAGAGAAGGGAACTAGAAAGTGTCATTTCTCTGTTTTCAAAGGAAACACTATGATTTTATAGTTAAACAGGACAGTGTCTTTAATATATTTGGAAAATTAATTAAAAAAATAATAAAACCCCAATCCTCCCTGAAACAATGTAAAATGCACAGATTAAGGGTAAACCTGGCCACAACAGATCATTTTATAGGAAGGAAGAGCAGGTACCGTGAAACACTTTAGTTTTCTAACGGCTGCCTTGCTGCAGAAGTCTTATCCTTTGGTAGCCAAAGTCAGCATGACTCCTTGGGCAACTCACTGCCTTGGGCTGAGCTGACAACATGCCATCCTCAGCTCCATAAGGCAAAAAAGGGCATGAGGTGGGGGAAACTGTAGGCCATCTCTGCCACTTCCGGCAATGTAAAGTAAAAAAACAAATGCATTTAAATGCATTAAATTTATCAACATTAAACAACCTTCATTTAGAGAGAGGGAAAGAGATTAACATTATATGATTTTAATAGCTGAAATTTCACCCTACTTGGTAGGACTCTATTTGAGTTTTAGTAGAGAAGCAGCAAGCCACTAGTTGAACTGTAATTAAAATCATGTCATAGTAAATTATTTGGTATCTCTGTAAGGATTTGTGTCAGACTCTCCAAACAACATGGGCTATTTAACTGCTTGTTTGGGCTTTTTTTTTTTTTTTTTTGAACATAAACATATATAAAAACACTTAACATAAAACACCAACAGTATATGTGTTCTGTAACAGCACACTATGGATCATCCAATTATATTTATCAATGAAATAGTATTTTAGAAGCTACTCAGTCTTTCTTTTACCAAATACACTTGGCCTGCAGGAAAGGAAGGGAGAAAAAGTTTGCCCGGAGAAAAAGTTTGCCTGGAGAAAAGAGGAAGGAAGGTGAATATTTTGAGTTTTGCTATAAACATTTAGAAGTTTATCAAGATTTTCCATCTGCAAGCTAAGGATAACGCTAATTGGCGAAGCTTTGTAGGCGCAAAGTCCTGAGACCACAACGATGACACTTTGAGCTAGGGCTGTTACCTCTCAGAGTAGAGCAGCCTCTCTCTCACCCTGTCAAGGATCAGATGTCTCCTTCTAAAACAATTGCTCCTCTTAGAGGTCTCCAATCTGACTATATTTAACTCAGTGCATACTACAATCACGGTCTAATACAGCTATAATATTACATATAATGCTCAGTTCACCCATTTTAGGGGTATAAGCTACCTCTAAATTAGTTCTTGCAACAGCAACAACAATTACTTGTTCCTTTTTAAAGGCATTGCAGCCAAATTCTGGAGAGTAGAAGAAAAAGCAGAAACAAGAATTAGGAAGTGTTGCATAAAGGTGTTGATTTATGTTTTTTGGAAAGGGCATTCAGTGCTACCAGGTAGCATGGAGAGACACAAATGAAATATCATCCCGCAGGCTTTTGCTTTATTTGGTTTAAAGTTTTCAACAAAAGATATTTTCTCAGCAAATGCCAGTATGATCATTTAAGCTATTTATGCGAAAGTGTCAATTCTGATGAATTTCACAATTTAAATAGAAAGAAAAAAGTATCACATGGGTCAGAATATTCTATCTGACATTTAAGTAAAAGATTTGCTCCATGTTTTCTATTAAGAAACTGAAAGCAAACCTTTGAGGTAGAGATACTTACGTAAAAGATTTAAATATTTTAAATATTTTGCCTGTAATAATGTTCTTGCCCTCAATAAATAATGTATCACACTATAAAGAATACTGTAAAGTAAACATACCAAAATTTACCCTGCTTCAGCAACACTGAAATATAGCCTTAAATTTTAAGAAAGCAAGTAACTTGAGAGAATTTGTAGAAAAATTAAGCGTATTTTTAGAATTAAACAGTCAGTTAAATGTTTTGCTAAATAAGAATCTTAGTCTACATGCATGCATAGAAATACACACATACCCTTTATTGGGTATCTTGTTTCTTATTATTAAGGTACTATTTACTCAAATATTATACTTTTTCAATCACCAAAATAAAACGATTTCTAGTTAAGTGGGATGTTTTTCTTATGAAAAGAATGCCTCCGACTGCCGTTTGTGACCTTTAGCCACTATCAGATGATAATGACTTCTGCCTACTTGCCTTGGCTAAAATCACTTTCAGTCCTATAATAGGAAGTCAGAACTACAATAATGCTTCATTATGCCACATAGCATGTGCAATCTTTTGTGTCATGCAGAACAAACTGAACTTGAAATGGAATTTGCCAAGAGAAATAAGAACTTAGAAGTCAACAGACAGTAGAAAAGGGCACTTGCAGTTTGGGGATGGGATGGAATATGACCTTTGAATTTACTCACATTTAAAAGCTCTTTGCTTTTTTATTTTAATGGCATAAATGCATAAATATTCTAAGAAAAGATGACAGTAGTACTTTCGCAAAGTTTCATTACTGTTAGCATAGTTCCAGAGCCTAGTACATTTTATGTTCCCTAGTCTGCATAGAGGGTGTACAAGAGTTTGAGGTTGCAAAATTCTTCTAAGAATTGAAGGGGCAAAACCCACAGATTCATTCACAGCAAGTCCTACAATTTTTGTACATTTTGACTATATATTGGACATTATGAGATTCACCTGATCAATCCACTTCCCCATATCAAAGATGAGTTCAGACCTTACAAAGGATATAGATTCTTTTCTGAATAATTACATTAGCATATAGGTATTTTGAAAACTGTCATAGAAATATTCTTTGTTACATCCTAAAATTTCTCAAAACAAAATATATTCTTTGATGCAGACAAAAGTTCTTGCCTGTTCTAGCAACAAAAGGATATCCGTAAGAGTACACATGATCAGTAATTCCATACCTATTCTATACCTATTATACTGTCACTTTTCCCCTATATTGAGGGCTGCTGCATAAGGCAAAAATGAAAGAAGTAGGACACCCTCAAAGAGCAGCCAAACAAGCTGCAATTTTACCTTGTAAACAGTTTTAATAAACACCATCAGTAAGGAGGTAGATTCCTTTTTCCCCCTCACTCCTCCTCATAGAATAGATGGAATTCAAAGTAACTGAAAAATCTCCACATGCTAATTGTTGACCTTGGATCTTTGCTTCAGAGGAAATAAATGCTAACCAAGTCTAATAAGTGCCTACTGAATTTAAATATTCCTTTAAGTTTTACTTGAAATATATTCCCATAGATCATACTGAATAGATGAAGAAAATCAAAGTGTGACAATATTTTCTCCTACTTTCTTTTAAGGACTAGGTGAAATTGCTCTTTGAAGTATTTAAGTCATTTTTTGAAAAAATGAAAAATATTTAATATTTTCCTTTTATCTTGGTCTAATTCATATGTTCTAAACATTTACTCAAACAGCATATAACATCTGACGTACAACAGAACAAAAATGTCTTGTAGTACATGACTCCAAGAAAACCCAGAAGAAAACTGGTCTAAATGCGTTCAAAACTTCCATTATGTTAATTAAAATTAGCCTTATCTGATTTTTTTTTTCTGTCTACTGGTCACTAATGTTGAAGTTTCCTATACTGGAACGTTCTGCTTCTTCCATCAGAGCAATTTTATTCTTTATATCTGCTAGTATCACAGTTGCCAGAGAGCTAACAATGACAGATGGTATCTTTTAAATATAAGTTACCTGATGTTATGGCAATAACTGTTATACTTTCCTCAATGGAAATTGGCTTTCTGATGAATAGAAGGATTTAGCCTTAATTGCCTGCTAGATATCAACATGATTTGTAGAAAAGAAATGGGACTGGTCAGAGGTAATGGGCATTCATAAGCCAGGTGTGAGAAAGACCATAACAAAAAGTAATGAAAGAGGTTAATATTTAGCAACGGGTTTATGACCCAGATAATAGTGACTCCTAGTATGATAAATACTGTAAAATATAACATTATATCAGCATACTCCTCAAATGAAAGATGAATTTGAATCAATACATGACTCTGGTCTTTTACAGTTGTTACAACTGTACAAACAGTACAGGTAGATTCTTTTCCACTTGCAAAGCATCTTTCTATATTTATGATGCAAAAAGGGAGGGAAAATTTACTGGGGTTGGTCGTCATCATGTACTTTCTAACATTCTTTAAAATTCTTGAAATAGCCCAAATAAAATCGTAGAGGTTGATTATTGGCAAGAACATACTTCAAGCATCTTGGGAACTCTTTGGAAAAAGACACAGAGGAAAAGTAATGTAATCCTGTTACCAAAAGCGGAACAAAAATGATGCAATGATAGTAATTTTTGTAATTTTCTTCAAATTACGACCAGTTTGTTCAGTCTAGTCACACTGGATAATCCATCTTTCTTCATTGCATTTTATTATGCCTCATTTGCCAATCAAACATGACAGTTTTCCAAGGTCCAAAGCTAGCAGTGCAAAGCAGAAGACAGTGTAAGAGTATTCAGTGTGGGCAATATTCTGATCCGAAGTATATGCTAGCTTATTCCTTTCCTGTTTTAGCTAACTGTTAACAAACTGTTCTGTCATTTGAAGCTGATTTTTTTTAAAACATCAGGCTTCCCAGTGAAAAGAAGGTTTTGAAATCTCCCAGCTTGAAGATATTTTCCTTCTTTAGTTAACACAGCCAAATTGGCCAGTTGTTTCCAAAACCATTTCCATCTTCTGTGTTATCTTAACTGTGTTTAATAGTGGAAAGCAGCATATGTTCATTTTGCTCTTTTTGCAACTTCTAATCTAAACATGCCCACATGTTTGCAAACATTAATTATTCCTTACATTAACCATGTCATGAAGGGCCATTTTTTCCACTACTCATTTCACATATAATGAAAGTGCACTAGCTCTTTCTCTTTAGTGAGAGAACTACTAAAATCACTAATCGGGAATTCCTTATCATTACCATAAGTCTACTCCCAGTAAGCTATGCTGTGAAGACCCGGGAATGATCTGTATTCATTGCTCTCACTTATTTTCTTCTGAAACAGTTTTAAAGTCAATATTTTTCTAAATTCCATACATACCTAAACCTCCATATACCCAGACATGACAGCTGGTACCAAGCTTTCCAAACACAGACATATTTTCATTGTGTACCAGGGCTTTTTTGTTGTAATTTAAGCAGCTATTAAACTCCTCTTGACTTGGTGAGGAATTCTGAACAGGTTAATATATGACAGGTGGAGAGCTGAGCCAGACCTAACTCAAACTTAAGAGACAGGAATCAGAAGATGAATTCATGGTGTCATGGAACTAGCTGCCAGTAGCAGGGCCCTGAGAATGTGTTTATACTCAAACACAACAGAGAAAGAGGAACATAAAAGCAACTATTTTACCTCAAGTCACTATTTATTTTGGAGATAACAAGCCTAAGAACAGAGCTTTTCAAATAAATGGATGCAGCTCAGGGGAGCTGTGAAAAACATCTTTACAGTTAGCTTAATTTGACAATCAGACAATGGAAGTGAACTGAGGAAACAACCTCAAGTAAAAGCTACAAGCTGCCATTAAGCTGTAAGCGTTCATTTATTTCTCTGTATCAGTCCCTAAATGTAACAACTGCCTTAGTAACTTTTTCCACTAGAGTAAAATAAATTCATTTTTTGCTTTTCCTTTAATGGCTGTCTTGACTTAAATGTTATTCACAACAGTTTACAAACTGCAGTCGTTCTGTCCTCTGGAGAACAACGCTAAACAGACGTATCAGCCCATCTTCACAGGGTATAAAGCAATAGGTACAAAACTGGGGGTCTGCTAAGACAGTGGATACCTCCCCCCACCCCCAAGAAAATACTAGCACTGCTTTAGGAATTGCTAATACAGGGGATGAATGTGGAACAGACATCACCCCGTGGGCAGATTTTTAGCCTCTAGCAAGGCATTAGCAAGTTGTTCCTGAACCTCTGGAGACCTCAAATCTTCCCAATTTCTCTAAATCAATCCACTGCCAGATCACTCCACTGTCTCATTCTACACTTACTTCTGGCATTATAATTTACCAGTTGTGCTTCAAATGGCACAGATGCACAGCTCTTTAGGCTATTTTACTAGCAGCCTAAAAAAGACAGAGGAAAGACAGGTTAAACACCTCATTCACATCACTGGTGTAGGCAAAACTGTGAATGCAGCCTCTTGTCCGTCCCACTTCCCAGACAACTTCTGTATCCATTACCTCACCCCTTCTCTAATATCTAGGTTATAACTTTCCTCCATAAATCTGTCTAAGATCTGCTAATCCATCATTAATATCCTGGTCTAAACTATGCTTTTAACTTAATTTGCTCTGAAAGATTTCAGTCCACTTCAGAATTCTATCTGCCTAGGTTATTTTCCAAGCAAGAACTGTTCCTTACTCCATATCAAAATTCCTAGAGAATTTGAAGTCTGACTCTTCATGCAGATGCTCTAAGTCCTATAACTTAATTGGCTAATTTGAAATACTCTTTGCCAAACTTTCACACCCTATTAGGCACCTTTTCATTTCTCGCTGTAGTAAATTTAAATAAAAAAGAGCAAATTGCAAAATGCAAATGAGAATTATTTGTATTCAACTGGTTTCAGTAAATTTCAGTGCATTTTCCAGGTGAGTTGCTCCCTAATCTCTATCAAAACACACACAGAATAAATAGCAGACAGCTATCTGCCTTTTGCATATAGTAAAATACATAGACACAGTGAAATGTCTGAAATGTCTATAAAAATCAAGGATCAAAGTTACGAAAAGCCACTCCTAGAAGAAAAGAATTCCACATTAGAAATAACCCAGAGCACTTATATTAAGAAGGATATTACAATCATTTAGTCTAACCTCAGGCAATAGGAGCCTTCTGAAATAATTTTATTTAAACTAGGGGTCTTTTAGATGAAAAAAGTCCTCGTCTGAAAATATCCACCAACAAAGAATGTTCACTTACTGTTAAAAATATATATCTTTATTTTGAATTTCATAGGATAAGGTGGAAGGGACCTCAGAAGGTCTAACTGAACCTCCTACTCCAAGCAGAGTCAGGTCCAAGGTCAGACCAGGTTGCTCAGGGTTTTATCCAGCCTGGTCTTGAAAACCTCCAAGGGTAGAAGCTGCATAACTTCTCTGGGTAACTTACACCACTGCTTAACGGCACCTACAGACGAAAGTCTCTCCTTATATCCAGTCAGAACTGTGCCACGCACTATTAGATGGGGAACTTTCATTAGTGAAAATTGGATTTGGCAAAAGAACCCCCCTCCCCTACCACTGAAATCATCATTGCTTTAAAATTGTTCTTGGATTTACATCAGTCAAATTAGCCTATTCTATAAATAAGACACTGAGTGTTTTGGCTTCAGAAAGCTTTAGGAGACAGGAAATCAAACTACTGTCATGGAAGTTAATAGGGCCCTAGAAGCCTTAGCACCTTTCTATAAAGTAACAGGTGCAGGATGTGATCCATAGGATACTTGCACTGTATTTTAGGCCCTTTCAGGTCGCACCTTAATTTCAAAAGTTTAAATATCTCTTCTACACTTTACCCAGTCTCCCACACAAGAATAGGCATTTTTGTACTCTAACAACTGCAGATAAAGTTCTCATTTCAGTCATCTTTTCTCATACTAATTTTCTATATCTAGGGGTAAGCTAACTTGTGTTTGGAAACCTGACTGAACTCTCCCTTACCTATTTCTCCAGTAGGGCTATCATGAGTTCTTTCTTTGGTGGCCATTACCCAACAGCTATGAAGCTGCTTTTGATTATTTCCTACATGCAGGCTACCAAAATATAAGGCAAGAAGCTCTGGTGATTGCCAAGAGGATATAAAACAATTTGTAATAATCAATATTCCTGTACAATAGCTATGCTGTCAACCCCATCCCTTTTTGCCTGTAGGCAAGAATATACCCATCTGAAGAATAAAAAGAATGTTAGCTCACTAAGCAATCAGACCTAACTGAATAACGCAGTGAAAACTTTTCTTGTGCAATTCAAATAGGTTCTGACCATTATTTCCACCAGTTCATTCATTAAACCTTTCTAGCAACCATTTTGTGCATTTTTAAATACACTTTCTGAATTGTTTCAGCCACTGAATAATTGTGTTTTGTCCTTTTGTTAACATTAACTAAAGAATTTCCCAAATTAGGTTTCTACAAGCAGTCTTGATATAGAAGTTGCTGAAATCACCAAGTTACATAGGGACATGTCTTTCCCAAGACCACCTAAAGACCTTAAGGGGAGCACCTTTTAAAAATGAGCAATCTTGTTTTCTTAAATACTGAGACAGTTTACAACTCTGTGATCCTCATCCTTTTGCTTTCCATCTAGACTGGTCTGTATTTGTGATAGAGAGTGGGGGGAGGGAGGGATTCCTTATGTCTTCTGCTCCTTTAACCACCACCTAGTCAAGCAGGCAGCATAGGGCAAAGTTTTTCTTCCCCCAATTCTTTTCTATATTAACTGAAGTGATGTTTTGTCATGTGTGTAAAACAGCTCCCCGTTTGCTATATCAGCAAGCATCTTACACAATTACCTGGATGTGCTGATTTATTTTCCCAGACAGATACCAAAAGTTAATACCAGGCATACAAAAATCAAAACTCAAGAGTGTTTCCTTGGTAACAGTATCAATTTTGCTTTGCTAAAAATACTTCCCAATTATCCAAATGGTTTCAGTGCCATAATTTTCCCTTTAATAGTAAGGGTCTTAAACAGCCCACTGATCAGTAAACATATTGTAAGAAATGCTATTCAGGACTCCCTAATGGCTTTCAGCTCCTCACACTAATAATTACTATGGCACTTAGTGCTGTAACATTAACTTCAATGGTACCATTTTATATAGGTTAAAACACTAAAAACATTACTTTTATTTATTTGTATTGAAGCAGCGCTTGGGTGCTCCAGCTGGGAATCAGGATTTTATTGTTCTAGGGCTAAACAAGTACATGCAAGCAGCAATACATGGTAGTAAATTTCCAGTCAGCAAATTTTCTTCATGTGAAGCAAATTGCTAATGAAAAGCTTCATAAAGAAACTGAAGTTACTGCAGGAAAGAGCCTGGGAAAGACCTTAGCATATAAAGTTTGTGCACCATAAACTCACATTCAAATTTAGGAAGACCTAGATTGTCCCAAAGACAATCTAGGTCAAGCAGAACATCTGTTAATTATACAGATAGTGCTCATCTAAACTACTTCCCTAGCACCAAGGAAAAAGTTGGTCTGCTCTTGATGACATCATTCTCTAACAGGAATTTATTATAACATAAATTTGTAAAATAACCGTTTTGGATAAATTTAGACCATTTTTGATGTCTTCATCACACAAAGCGTTCTAATACCTGAAAGAAGATAGCATAAGAAGGAAAACAGAAGGTAATAAGGCAAAGATAGCTAGAATCTTCCATCACATGAATCTAGTTTTTGCAGGGTCACCATTTCCAGTTCATCTGATAATTAATCACTGCATATAACTCAGATAACATTTTGTCATGTGCACAGAATACTCATAACCCGAGAAAGCAGTGTGTTTTGCTTTGAAAGCCTTATAGTTAGAAACCTGGTGATGAACAATTCAGGCAATGGATACTATGGAAACCATCTGTAAAAAAATTTTAGGCTGACCCCAGGTGAACCTCACAGACCAATTTACATCAATGATAGTCTATCAGGTTTTGATAAATATGTAAAAGTTTGAGATTCACTACGACTTTCTCTCTGAGGTCTGCCCTCCTTCAGGAAGTCTTTGCCTCTTTATCAGTGGACTTGACTTTGTCAGAAATGTAAGGCAGATTCCCTTTAGGAAGGCAACATAGGACAATAATACCTATCTGTCTGAAGAATAAGCATTGGAGCATAATTGCCATGCAGCTAGAAATTGCACTACCCAAAATTCTTTAGTTTACACCACACATTCTAAATAGCGATGGCTCACCATCTTTTATGTGCAACCACCAGTTTTGGCTTCTGACAAATGTTCTGAACTAAGTGATACATACAATATGACAACCTTGAAAGTCTGCTTGCTTCAGTTTTGGGATTATTAAGCATTATCAAACTAGTTACAGGACTCCAACTGCAGCAAATAGTTTCTGCTATACTTTTCACAGTGAAGCTGTATGGTCAGGCTACCTAAAAACCTCTGCATAGAGTTTGGGAGCACGATGAGTACAAAGATGATACTGGAAATGCTTAAGCAAACAAACAAGCAAGAGGGGGAAATAAAACCTTTACAGGCTCCAGAAATAGAAATGCAATGACACTTAGGAACTAAGATCTGAAATTTCTGCTAGAAACAGTTAGAAACAGTGGAGAAAAAGGAGGGCCCAAACTGATGGCTGGGAGCTAGAGATTGACAGTTTGATACAGCTTTTTGAGAGGGACCACAATTAGAGAAATGGAGAATCTGTTTTAAGAAAACAGGTTTGCATATGTATGCTTTAGTTAGCTCAGTGAATAGAAGGTTGAAAAGGACTTGACTGATGATCATTGTAATGGGAGCACACACAGAAAACAAGAGATACTCTAAGATAAAAATAAACTGGTTATGAAAAGACTAAGTTTTCCAACCAAAAGAGACTGACATTTTAGAATAGCCTTTAGATAGACAGAAGAGCAAAATTCAACTTTGACATTAGTTTATATAGGTATTAAGGGAACGATATCGGTAAACTAGGAAGTCCTTTCTGTGTGCTGCTTTGAAATTGCAGAAATATCACGGAGTTAAAGAAAAGACAGAAACTACAGCCTACCCAAAATTCAGTACAAGCGAAAAGCTGAGCTAGCAAGATACGATTTGCTACAATCAATAATCCCTACTGGTTGTGATTAAGAAAAGTGAAAGTGATTAGGTGGAATTTCTCTAACAATAATTGCTTTTAAATCTTCAGCTCTTCCATACATTAGGAAGCTTAAAATAAATGCAAACTGTAGCTCAAGCACTTTTTCACACTTCTTTGGTCAAAAGTAAGCAAGTTTGTGTTTAAAAGCTATTGCCAACTTCCGGAATTTGTATTTGCCCCCTCAGAGCCCAGTATATTTTTGCTGGTTTTAAACATTTCCTGTAAAATCAGATTCTACTAAGAAGTTTTAGTCTTCAAAGTACTTGCCATAGCAAGCTTTACAAGCATCTTTGTAAAACTTTGGCTTTCTTTCAGCTCTCAGTTCACATTTCTCTCTCCAGAAAGTGGTTTTAGACCACTTTTGGGGTGCAGAGGGAAAAAACAGTAGTAATGTCTTTTTGTGATCTATCTTAATTTACCTTTGCTATTGTTTTGGTAAGTGTCTCCATGTATTATACTATTCTTCATCATAAACTTGCTCACAAGCTTTTTCACAAATTTGTTTGCAGAGAAGAACCTTGAAAAGCAGTATCATACTAACAGAAAATGAAAATACCTGCATTAAGGTATAGTTCTTTAATAAAATATATCAACCTTCACTCTGACCTATTGTGCAACCCCAAAATATGAGATAGAACAGTTCAGATGAAATAAGAACTAGATCAAAGCTTCTGAATTGAATTGCTTTTAATCTTTCAGTGCAGTTTAAATCAACTTTTCCAGGTCTAAATCCCAGACTTGCATATTGTATCACTGCCCAATTAAGAAAGCTCTGACAGATACAGTGAAAGTTTTAGCCCAAAAGTTCACTTCCAGCTGAAAGCACATGATCTACAGTCATTTTAAACCAAAGGTCGTAATGGAATTAAATAATGTTACAATACGGTTTCTTTGCCATTTTCACTACAGGACTGGTATTCTTACCTTGATACAATTAATCAGTCCCATCAGTTACATGTGATCTGCATGAGAGATCCTGCAGTAAAAGCCAGTGTGTTTTACCACAATCCATTTATTGCAGGTTAGGAATTAAGAATAATCATCTACTGGTTCTTGATTGCAGCCCTGATTACAACTCCGTTAAATCTGTACATTTAAATATTCATTTACATGAATCCTTGATTGTTTAATACTACAGACTATTGCCATCTGAAAAAAAAAAAAAATAAGAAGCCTGTGATTATTTTCCAGAGTACACCTCTTACTGATGACTTGTCACAGGAAGCGTTTGCAAGCAAACTACAACTGCAGGAAGCCCTTCGCCAGGATATTAAAACATCTTCTTGCTCCATCTCTTTCTCTAGCTCCAAGTCAGATGGTTTCAGATGCATAGAAAAAAACTGTTAATTTAGGAAAGATAGACCTTACCAGCCTTACTAAAGTTTTATGCTAGGCATTACATAGTCAGTGTCAGCTAGAGCACTGAGCTACAGTGGCAGCGCTATTGCCGAGTCACAGGACTGTAATACGATTAAGTGGGGTGAATTTCTTTGCCACTAGTAGAGTAAAAAAAAATAAATTAAAATATCTGTTCTCTAGCATGCTGGGATGAAGAAAATTTGCAGAAGAGAAAAATCCTTCCTACAATCTTAGTGCGAAAGTCTGCTCCGGCCCCCTCCCCATCTCACAGGCTCGAGCACCTCGTATCTGCCTTTCCCGCGGAGGAGCTCTGGCACCTTCGGCACGGGCAAGAACACCGCACGCACAAGCTGCCGCTCGCCTTCGCCCCGGGACGCTTCCCCCGGCAGCAGCACGGCCGAGCACGCGACACCGGGCGGCTCACGGCTTGCAGGGCTTGGGCAGCGCAGGGCAGTGCCTTCCCGCACATCAAAATATCCGTGTTTCCCCCCGAATCACTCTGGTTTTAAATCTGTTAACCCCCCTTCCACACTGCAGCCCCCTCAGCTGCCCGAGCTGGCTGCCCTCCTCCCCCTGCGCTTTCATACGGCCCTATTGGGGTGGGGGAATAAAGCTTCATGAAATTAAATGTCAACACCTCTCTGGGGCAAGAGCATATGCAAAGCATGCGTTAATGGTGCAGCATGGAGGTAGGCTAAGGTGGGAAGATAGCTGAAGACCTAACTTGGAGCTTAAGTACGCCTACGCTGCTGTAGGAGTGAGTCTCCTTTGCTGCTCCAAGGGGGGGGGAAAAAATCCTGTTCCTGCCCTTCTTCTAGCAAACTCATTTGCTGTTATCAAGGAGCAAAATATGGAGATTAGGGTCCACACAGCTACAGCAAAAATGCCAGTTATTTGTTCAGCATTAGGACATTGAATAATAACACGCACCACCCCTCGGGCAGAACGGAAACACAAATTAAAAGAGATGGTGCTTAAGACGCTGCAAGGCTGGACACAGTGATCAAAAGCGCTTCGAAGAGGCAGGTTTTTCTCCTCCCTGTGGTGAGCACAGCGTAGCCCTGCAGGAGGATCTTCAAGAGCCCTGTGTAGGTTCAGAGCATTAATAACCAGCCTCTGCTGCCAGCGATGCCTCACTCGGCAACTTAATTTGAAACATATTTGTCAGTAGTCCTAAATTCCAGAAAGATAAGGTTAATGTTTAGTGTTTGATGCCAGCTGGAATAAACGGAAGCCTACAGAAAGCAGCCCCCCCTCCCCCGTCAAATGCAGAAGACATTAACAATATAAGTGCACTTCTTGAGTTCCCATCCCAGCTCCTGAACACCCCGACACAGTTCATCAGTCAGTGTTTCACATAAACCGGCGCATCCCTTCTGCACCCTTCACGAACGGCCAACGCGCCCACACGCTCCCTCGCAGCAGACGCCCCAGTCACCAAGCCCGCGCGTGGCGACCGCTGCAGCACGATACTCTCACCACCGGCGCCAAACCGTGCGAATTTGCAGTTATTACACACGCAGCAGCATCTTCGCCTGGCCTCAAACGGCTTCGCCTGCAGCAGTCAGCCAGCACAGGTCGGGTTTAGCTCGGAACATCACAAGACAGATGGATTTATTTGTTAAAGCCAAACAGGTTCAGAGAGGAAAAATAATTCTTCTCCAATCCTGAACGGTTGCTGCTCTGTCAGACTTGTGAACTTGGCAAGATCCAATTGTAATTCTTAAATCGGTCAATTATAACGATTGTTGGCAATACTAATGCATCAAAACACAAAATACATGCCAAATGAGCTGGTTCTTGTATTTATTCTTTCCTGATAAGATATTTCTTACCTAAAATTGTGTGCAAAATTAATGAAGAACACATCTGGGTACTGGCAGAGGAAGAGAAGATTCAGGTCTATTTAAAAGCTTGAGATTTGTGGTAAAACTTCCACTCCTTCATAAACTTGTTGGACACCCCCAACACACATCCTTCCTCTAACAGTGTAATCTTCATTGGAAGAACCTTTTAAAAACACTGTCATTAGAAGTGAACTCAACCTGCACATTGTGTGGTTTTTTTTTTAATAGGATGGATTTAGTGTGTGTAATATGAGTGTTTTATAAAAACATGTGGAATGTTTGACTACAATAATAAATTCTGCATGAAATTCCTAAAGCAAACATTTGGCTGATCTTCCTTTCCTCATAGTTATCTGTTATATAAAACTCATTCTATTGCTTAATCAAATATTCAGTCTCACTATAGAAATGTACAGCATATAAACACAACTAGAATAATCTGATTTTATGATACAATTTCCATAAGTTTAGCTGTCCAAAATTTAAACTGAAAAGACAACACAGAATTCTCTGGAGCTGTTTTAAGCTTTTACCTGCAAAGCACTATAGAAAGCTGTATAAAAATACCACTTCTGCCTAAACAGTCATGATGGATCAAACAGCCACTCTTCTAGAAGCCATTGTCCCACAGTAGTTTGAAAAGTTAAACACACACTTCCAAAATTTAAAAGGCAGAAGGCATCAAATCGTATTTACAGATAGGAAGCTGGAAAACAGATGAGGGTAAGAAAGAGGTAACAGTAAGTTACTCCATTAGAGAAAAGTTAGCTCAGGCATAAACATCAGCAAGATTGTGTGAAAGATGACCAGAGAGCAGGCTAATATAGTACATTAAATCTGAGGACGCTTCATCATATTTTAAGCATGCAAGTGTGTTCCACCTCTATCAGGAGCTATACTATTTCAGAAAGCAGCATTTAGCCCAAAATTGAATGAATGGCCATGAAAACATGCTGAAGGAGTACAAAACCAGAGCAAGTACAGAATACCTTGCCTAGCAAATCACCACTACTCCTGCAAACCAGCAGTGTAAGGATTTCTGCAGGCAAGACTTCACCTGCCACGTCTTATTGATTAGCTTTAGAGAAATCTTTTCTTCAGGAGCTTGCTACAGCCTTTTCTAACACATTGTGCATTCTTAGAACCTCCAGCACCCTCCTGTAAGGAATTTCACAGTAGAAGTATACATTATGGAAAATTGCATCTCCTTGTTCTTGTTGTAAAAACTGACCGTGTATTCCTACTTGTTTTACTACTTCCAGCTAACTATGAATCGCTCTCTACCTCATGTAGATTGTTTTCTTTCTGCTAAGAAATACTAGCTGGTAAACATAATATAGCTGTAGAAGTTCCCAAGAGCAGAAGGCTCAAAATTCATACCCAGAAAGAGTAAATGAAAGGTCTTGCACTCTGAACAAGCAGACTCTTGCGGCACACTGTCAAAAGGTGTAAGTAGCTTTAGACTAATGGCAAGGGAAAAAGAATGCACTGCAAACCTTGTGAGAACATTTGAACAATAGAATTCAACGACTTGTTTCCTAAAGTCCTGCACAAGTACTACAGATCTCTTAGCTCAGGTACAAGTAGTTTTATTTCCAGAGCAGAGATCAATGGAGGTAAAGCAGTTTGGTCTACAGCAGAACAAACATAAGCATAGTCCAGCTTCATAAAAATTTATGACCTTCACACCCTAACTTCCTTTTTCTCACAGCTCCCTATCTGAACATAAAGTTAAGGGCTTCCTTTACTTAGAATACACAGTAAAACTAAAGTCTGAGATGTGCACACACAAGCTAAAGAGATCCATGGCTACGCACCACATTCAGACTGTATAGTCTATCCCAACCATACCTGCAAGTGCTCTGAAGCTATTGTATGCAGTACAATGGCATCAACAAAAACCCAGAATCTGACTATAAAAATAGTTTGATTGTCACTGTATTAGTGCATATGAACCAAGTTTAAGAAATAAGGGCTCATTTCAGACTCACACTTGCCAGGTACACGTTCATCACCTTACCACAACAGGCAGTAATTATGGTGTGGAATGATGCATGCAAGCAAGAGTAGTACAGAAGAGAACAAAAAAGCAAACTTCAATATATACAGTAGCTGAATATTAGAAATATGCTAGGAATCTCTGCAAAAGATAACCAAGTGAAAGAGAAATTTCTCTATTACTACTGACAGTGCAATTCTTTATAGTGCTTTTGCTTCAAAGAACAGCTCCCCAGTTTGGTTTTAATTAGTCTCAAAAGGAGGTTTTCATTGCATAGGAAACTCAAATGACAAGAGAAAATAGAAAAGTCAGCAAAGTGAAGTGAACTAGAACCAGAAGAGGAAGACAAGTTGAGTGGCTACTGGACAGGTTTGCCAATATCTCAGCAATTCAGTGTCACTTCATGCAGAAGCATGCAGCAAGTGTCTCATTAGATTACGATACTTGTCTCCTTTGAAAGAGTTGCTGACATTTGGTTTGCATATGAAGCAATAATGTTTTAGCAATTGCTGAAGATTTTCTTGCAGGACACAATTCAGGATTCATACCACAGTGGGTAAAGATAAAAACATCACAATCCATTAAAGAAATAATGGAAAGATGGAAAAACTTTAGATTTTTTGCATTTTGGGGGAGGGAACAGGTGAAAGGTAATTGTGTGAGGAGAACTGATTTTCCTCTTCATTAACTATTTTCAATCTAACTAGAGTGGTTCTGTCCCTTGCAGACAAAATTCCTGGCTCAGTCTGTAAAATACACAGTATTGACTAGGTAATGGCTGCTACTGAGACAAAAAAGTTAAAGCAAGGATCAGAACTTATGAGGAGAAAAGGGTCTACCAGGCCTTTCCCCAGAGGAAAGGCATTATGGCCCAACTTCCATTCAGAGACCCTTCTGGAGCAATGTTCTTTCTGTGATGGGAATGTTCTTCAGCTAATGTAGAGTAAGAATTTATGCTCATTTATGCAGTTTTAGTTTGAGGTAGACACAACAGCATAGCCCATTTTGTATCAGTTTCAGCAGATTAGCTATTGATTCTTAAAGTCTTGATAACCCAAATATCAGGTCATGTAGACAAGCAGAGCTGAGAGATAAGAATCAGGAGAAGAGATAAGTTCTATCAGTTATTGTAGTTCTCAATTTTGATGTCCTAGGCCCTAAAAATCAGTTAAAAAAAATACAGCTTTTCAGTCTTTCTGTTCAGAATCATGATTAAAAGAAACTTCAAAGGTCACTTAAAGGAAACCATGTATATGTAGTGCTTTTAATAATCTTTTTTCATAGGTACCAACTGATACTCTGGGGACTAATCCAAGAGAAGACATTAAAGAATAAGAAGCTGACTACATCCTGTTATCCTTGAATAATCAAAAGATAATGCAGCTGTAATCAATTACTTACTTACACATGTGGTTGTATACACACACACACATTTTTAATACTAATTATCTTAAATCCCATTATTGGCCTTACTCAGACAAGGATTCCTGCTGACTTAAAGCAGATTTATAAAACAGATATTGTGGCACTCTGTGTGATTTTTATTCTTTCATATTTCAGCTAAAATTAAAGAAAAAAAGTCAGCTGAGCTACATACCCTACCTTCAAGCATATGTAAGCCAAAAGACCATTATATAACGGTTATCATGCTCTGTTGCATACTGAGCCAGTTGAAAGAATTTTGTAACTAGTCATAACTCACAGACACACTTGGGGAAAACCTTCTGAGTTAACTGTAAGACACGTTATTGTTAAGCAAACAATACCTATCTCTAGAGTGAAAAATACAGACAGGGTGACAACAAGATTTCCTAGCAGTCCAGCCATGATGCAGTTTTATGCTGGTTTTTAATGAAACCCAAATCAACTTGGACTCAGGCAGCAAAAGTACTTGATTACAGTCACTTATATACTAATGCATGAAGTTTGGAAAAATATATATATTTTTTTTTTACCTTTACAACTGGATACATCACATAGCACAGTGATAGTAGGAAAGTTAGAAAGTTGGTATGAGGGCAGTCTGATAGGCTTTCAGTTTTCAGATTCACTTCCTCTTGTGTCCAGCCAGAGCTCAACATTTGTTAATTTTTTCATCACATTGCAAAGGTCAATTATCTGTCTTCCCTGCTTTTCAAGAACCACTTGGATACATCGCTAAGATAAGGGTTTATTTGTGCATATGCATTTCTGGGATAATCAACTGACCATGCCTTAGTTGGATGATTTTAATTAGAATATAGAAAATTACATTAATAAATGGATTAGCAAAATAAATGGATTAACAAAGTAAGATTAAGTGTTGAAGAGCACATCTTAGAAATTGCTCTCATCAAGATGAACATTTCAGATTGATTCTGAACTCCACAGCAGAAGTTATTATTAACACTGACTTATGTAAAAACTAATAAAGTAAGCCTTGCTTAAATGTTGGACTTTTTTTCAGCATGTGAATGAACTACAGAACTCATGTATACAACAGGTCAGAAACTAGGAAAAAACAAAAAGTTCTAACAAACTTGAACAAGAGATGATCTAGGACAGGAGAGAAGATAATTGCATATGGTTATGGATTTTTCAGGGCCTTTTGCCCTGCTAATAACAGCTGAGCTGTCAAATTTACCTCCACAGAGAAAAGAAATGAATGACTCAGAACCAAACAGTTAGCTATCACGGAAGTATTGTTTGACATTGTCCACAGGGCTCTTTGTAACAATCAGTGAATCTTAGTTTTTTTGCATCTTCATTTTCAGAAGATTCAAGCCTTTTCCAAAAAACTCAAGGTATTAATGCCATTAATGATAGCATAGTTGCATCATCTTGCTTTACAACAAGCATAATTTACTTGTCCTAAGAATATTTTATTCTCCTCCTATTTCCGGAAAACCAGGAGAAAAATTTTGTAGAACTAAAAGATCCTCCAAAAATACTTAAAGACACAAAACACTATACACAAATGTAAGATGACAGGAATCGCTGTCTGTGTATCAAAGATGCAATGCTGAATGCTGAGTCTCAATTACAGCTGTCACCAGTGATTCTCAAAAGCACCAATTTAACATCCTTCATATACATTCCTTAGACATCATGCTATACACCATATATACACCAGTTGAATTGCTGAAATCAGTGTTTGGGAAAGAAAAATCTAGTTTCAATCATGAATTATTAGGAAAAGTGTGCACCAGTTCTTTTCACTTTTTGTTCCTTAATTAGATTGGAGCCATTTGGGTTATCCACAACTTGCACAATGTAGTAGATGAAATTACACTTCATAAAACACACTTCCAAAAGAGGAAACTCAGAAGGGGAAAAAATAAGATAATAAGCAGATTTGACAGGAGAAAGCAACTGGTTTTAACATCCTTTTCTCCTTCATCAATAAAGAAGGAAAGGACACCTTACCCAAGAGCAGCAGTCTTTGCAAAGAAATATCCATTACTAGCAAGTTCTGTGCATTTCCCTCACCTGTTTCCTTTTGTTTTCCAAAAGCACAAAGTTAATTGTGATCTATCTTGTGAACTGATCTAGGACAGTTTGCTGCAGTAACCCGATACTCTATTTTTCAAGTATTTATTTGATACTGGTTAAAAGATTTTTGGCTCTTTTCTCCTTGGTCATGAAAGCTATGTTGAAACAAGAACTACTAAGGTATCTATTGAAAGACTGCATTTTTAGAGAAAAAATGCAATGTAAGCCAAGTATTAAGTTCGGTTTGGTGTGGGTAGAAGGTACAATTTTACTTTCTTAATTATTTTGAGGCTTTTCCAGTCATCAAAAGAGTAAAATTTCAAAAAGTTGAAATTTCCATTTTAAAAAAAAAATCTGTATTTTGTCTACCAATTCAGTGTTATATTTTTTACATATAGGAAAGTTAATTTCAACTTTTTGTCACAGTCAATAAACTACTTATGACCTAGAACACTGTTAGAGTTCAGATACTGCAAGGCACACAGTAGCAGGCAAAGATTTGCGACACATGTAAAATTTCCCAACAAGCAAATTTTAACATATGCAAAATCATATTTGTTTTTGCCAAAATTCAAACATGTAAGCTTAGAATGCTATTACTCTAATAAACCTTAATATAACTTCCATAAAAAAACTCAGATTGTCCAGTGGATACTCATCATTTTCCCTTAACAGTAACTTATTATGAACAGGTAGACCAGTTCAAAACAAATGTATGCCTTTTTATCACCTAGACTTTATTAAAATAGCCCCTTTTTATGCAAGTAGTTTTTATTCCAGCTTTAAAGACTCATATCAGATTTCTTTATTCACTGTGCAATTGGGTTGTTAAACTCGTATTTTGCTATGGCATGTGCTACGGTCAGTACCATTTACTTTGAAGTACTTTATAAACACAGTAACTTAACTGAAGCTTTTATAAGTGTTTTCATTCATCTTTGTGGTGTTATAGTCCATTTGAGGGGCTCTATGATCAATGCTCTCATAACATCTACATTAAAAAAGAATCAAGTTTGATTTGAACAGAAGGGTTTCATGTATAGAAGCTTGCAAAGTGTGTTGGATCATACCTTACATTTCTCCAGAAGCTGAAGACAGCATGGTTGCCAAGAAAGGATTACAGCTGTATCCATCTATAAAACAGTAAAAACAGAAAATGAAAGTGACCGTATTTGAAATTACTTTATCAGACCTACTCTGATTTTTCCCTACAGGGGAAAAGCTACACTCTATATAAAGTCTGTCTTAAAAGTAAACATTTAATTCACAAGTGAAATAATGTTCACTTGCCTATTGATTCTATGATTGCCTTTCCAAAAATCATTGATCGTCTTGACGTTAGAAATAATAACAGCTCTCCAATTATCTCGCATGAAGCAGCTTGACTTACAGCAAATTGAAGAAAGAATGTTTTTCTCTACTATGCCCTTAGTTACTTCCATGGCCTTCTAGAAGGCTTTAGAAAGAGTCAGACATACGTTAACTCATTTTTCACTTCTAAAAGTATGAAGTAGCAGTACTCAGAAAGCAGAAGTCATTAGATATTTTCCCCATAGGTTTCTTATGAACAGTAACCTATTCATCTTAACAACCAAACATCACAGATCTTGCATGTAGTAAAAACCAACTTGAGCATAAAAGGACTCTAGTCATAAACAGGCTTCATAGTTCTGAACCAAACAAAGCTGAAAAAAAGCCTGCTCTCTCTACAAGACCATAAAGAAAGCCCACTAGCCTTGACAGCTATATCGTGCTTAACCAAAGCAAAAAAGCACATCATTAGCTATATGCAATAGAAACCTCTGCTTCCATTCTGGCATGCTATCTTAAGGGTTAATGCTCTTCTATCAGAAGCCCAGTATTAGGAAGTTGAACTTGTTTTCACTTGTCAGTTTTCAAACTTGGCATCTTGAAACTTATCTATTTGGCAAAGTACTCTGCTGTTCAGAGACAAGTTCTTGTTTCTCTTCTTCACCCACAATAGAACAGCTTAGAGCAAATTTATAAGGTAAAAAATATTTCTGTCTGAAATACCACTGGCTAACTAGATCTTTTTTATTTTCTTTCTCACTCTTACTTATAAAGAAAGAGCCTTTACCTTCCTTTCCTGCTGCAAACTAAGCCTTAATCTAATATTCAGCAAAGTCCTCCCTCAAAAAAATTCCCTTTCCACCTTTTCCTTTTTATATAATCAAAGCAATTGCTGGCCAAATTGTAGCTTAAACATGATCACTTTTCATTTATTATCTGTCACAGTTTCAGCTGTGTTACTCATCAAACCCAAACCCTTCCACTTTGCTAAATTGCCAAGTTCTCAGTAGTCCTGACTCTTATAGAGAGGAAACAGCCTGTGCCCTAGAAATGGGGTTTAAAACAGGACTTACGCAAAATATAGGTACTAAATCTAATACTGTAATCCAAAATAAAAAGCCTACACAGCTGCTACCCAGCACTGGCACCATCAAACTTCCCTCTATGACAGTAAAGCTTCTCAAGAGCCTAGATTTGCACCTTGAACAGAGTAAGGTCACCATTATTTGAACTGTTTTGCGTCTAGCTGGCAAGCCAGAGCCTTAAGCAGAAAATGAGACTTGCTTTCAACGGTCCTTCTCTGCCTCAGGTATACTTAGGGTTGGACTCAGCAGACTGTCCCAACCCAGCCTACTGCTGATGAGAAGGGGCAATGAAAGAGGAAATCTCTTGTTGAAACAGTGCATCATTTTGAAATAATTCAAGACAGAATGGGCTTGAGAGAAAAATCACACAAAGGAATGTGATTGTAATTTAAATGTTAAGCCTTTTACCTGAAAAATGATGAGTTTACAGTGCTACCATCTTATCCCATCTTCCTCCCCAAGACAGTTTCTATTTTTATCTAATGCCCTTTTAATCCTAAATAGAAAGAACTCTAGGAAGCAGCATCTTCTGTTTAGGACTCATCACTCCTAGAAGAGCACTTGACCATGGCTTTTTTTGTTTTGCTGTGACCCAGTAAATTTTACAATCTCTTTCGCACAGATGATCTTCAGCAGAAGTAGGGAAATCACCTGTAGTCTAAAGGCCAGATTTAACAAGCTATTTCTGTTCCAAGTTGCCATCTAGATATTCCAATGAGGAAGAAAATTCTGTTTAAATAGATGTTAGAACCTCGTAAGTATAATCATAAGTCTTTTGATTTACGCACTTCACTTCTCATACTTTTAAGCTCTTCTCATCTTCTGTATTGAAGATGTAGTGATGAAAAGTGCTCTATGACAGCTAATTATCTGATAAACACCTGGAGTGGCAGACATTGTCTAGGGTAACTAGACTCAAGATTAACACGGATTAATAATTTGAAAATGCACGTGAAAACCTGTGAGTTTTGTCCATATAGGTTAGTGATTCTTGGTTTCTCCTTTATTGATCTAGAATGAAAGTTAAACACTCAAGCCACTTCCTTTCTGAATAATGGCCAAAATTCAATCAAAACTTCTTCCATGATTTATGAACTTCACAGGAGTTCACACCTTCAAACTGTGAAGTCTACCCTCAAACTGTGCCTGTTACAATAATTTTTCTTGCCTTGCTTCTAACTTATAGCAGTTTTAGAGAAAGAACGTGGTAGAAAAGACTGAGAATTAACAGCTTCTGAAATATCATGTTTCTACATGATAACAGAAAGCAACCAACAGATGAGGACGACTTTAATTGCAATATCATGTAGTAGCCATGATGACAATCTTTCATATTCATGATTTAACACCATAGCACTCATTTGAAACAGAGGTCCACAGCAAAGTTCATTTAATATAAATGACTGAACATTTTAGGGTCAGGAAGACAAACAATGAAAGGGATAAAAGAAAAAGTATCCCACTTGAATTAAATCTTTAATAAGAAAAGACTGAAAGTTTTTCTTCACCCTTCTTAACCAATGACATTTCTATGATACTCGTGAAAGGAGTTTAAATAGGCTGAACTTTTACAACCAGCACCTAAAATACAGTATAAGCTGGATTTCAAAACCACGCTTGCAATGTACATTGAAATTGTCACATAGTGATGAAAATCAGATGGACTTAATAAACCGTATAGGACAATAATGGGCTGCCTGAGGCTTTGATTCACTCTCCTGCTGATACAGGCAATATTGTCAGGTAACCCCTATTTAACAGAGTGCAAAATTCCTGTCAGTAAAAACAGCAGCTGTACTAAACCTATCCTTTTTACCAGTAGTGGATTTCTTGTTTCTTTTCTCTCTCTCCTTTTTTTTTTTTTTTTTGAATGAGGTTCCATTTTGCGGAGTTCAGGCCATTTATAAAATGTTCTACTGGAGATGTGCAATATCATTTAACTATTTAGACTCAAACACTGAGAAGGAAAGGATATGCTTGTAAGGAACTTCAATATTTGCATACCTTTATTAAATACAGATAACAGCAACTTACTCATCCAAGATATTTAATATCTGCACTATCACCACTAAGAAAAGATATTCAGTCACCAATGTACACAGTGGTACTATAAACTGATGTGTACAGCAATGTAGATTTTACACACATTTGAAAAGAAGATTTGGCAAAGTTTCAGTGCTGTTCTTTGGCAAATTTTCTTGTATAGCAGCTGCATATAGAAGTAATATTGCAGAAGAAAACTGGTCTTTTCAATGACAGTGGTCACACATTATAGAGTACATAACACGCAAGAATAGGTTTGCTTCTCCTGTTCCTGGCCTACATACAAAAATAAATAAAAGCCTCAGTTAGATGTGCACAAATAAAAATGTTTCACACCCTCTCCACCTGTTCTGCACCGCTCTGCTTTGCAAAGTCGTACTGAGTCCTGCCATCCTGATGAAGACTGAATTCTGCTAAGTTGCTCACAGGGAAAGATTTTGTGCCTGTACACACACTTACTGCTCATGGAGTTAGTTGAAGGTGCTGAAGTTTTCCTATGGGAAACAGTTTGGAGGACGGGGCCAAGAAAATCATTGCATTTCATCTGTAAGCTCTGAAGCGTTCATGATTGTTCTGAGCAAGTGCATCTTCGGTTCTTCTCTCAGCCCCACCATCCTGTCAGACTTTAGACGATGAAAAGACCTTAACTGATGAAGAGCATGGCAACCAAGACTTCACTTTTACAGGTATGCTGCCTCTGCAGAATGCAAAAAAAAAAAAAAAAAAAAAAAAAAAAAAAAAAAAATCCTCTGCCTTGTTTTGCCCCCTAGATGTAAGCATTTCTTTCGCAGAATGTTCTGGAGTTGTGCACGATCCTAGTGTTTAACTCGCATAGCCTCTTTCTTAAAATTGGTACCTTGACACTAACTAAAGTTGATTAAAGGCAAAAACACTCTCTCAGCAGTCAGCTGTGAAGCCACGACAATGAATACATTAGAATATTTGTCATTTTTTCAATTACTTGGAAATGGCAGTATTTAATTATGGTTGCCCAATAATCATTGTGATGTATATTTAGTTACGTTAAGGGTTATGATCCAGAAAAGCACTGTTCATAACCGGGTTTTCCCTGCAAGAAGATTCTGCTGCAAAATAGGCAATTAATTAATCTTCAGATAGACCATGTATAAAGCAGATGTTCGGTGATATAGAGCTTGGTGGCATCAGTATTACACAGTCTTGTTTCATAGCGTGTTGGTACCAGTGTGGAGAAAAGATAATGCATTTGGAGTTTTCCATCTGAAGCATACTGATGTCTTTATAAATAACTTTTGCTTCTCAAGACAACTCTTCATGTATCATGAATATTCTAGCATTAGAATCTGCTAATCCGAATGGAAATGCAGCCTAAAATTAGCTACAACCATCTGCATCTGTGAGCACAGTCATACAGAAGTTTGAAATCTGAATTTATACTTCTGTGTCCAAAATAGAATAAAAGAACACCATCTTCATAAATGAAATTTTTGTTAAAATATACAAGAAGTTAACTTTCTGTTCATGCTACGTACTGCTTTGGAAGGCCTGTTTATTTTCTCTGGGTAGTTTTGTTTTCCAAATAATCACTTATTTTCACTCTTTTAGACGGAAAGCAAATATAGCATGCACATATGAAAAGGTTTAAGTTTCTGACTGAAAAAATAGACTATCGCAGTGATATATGTATAACTAATGCTGAGAAAGTCAGTATGTAAATCAATATAATTGTATTAGATTAATGGCTTAACAATTTAATATATTAAGTTATTACAACCAATTCTTGTAGCATTTAGTTTTATCTCAGAATTTGTTTCAGTCTGCTGGATGCGGAGAGCCAAAGCTTATTACAGTCCATAGGAAAAAACAACCCAGTCGCTGAAAAGGGGTAAGATCATGAAATCTTGAATACTACTTAGTGGCATGTCCTTCAGTATGAAGGAAGCCATTGTGTACGCAGGCATTTTAAGGAATCTCCTTGTGTTCAGGGAGAGCCTTAAACTGATGATTCATTGTATTCCACTGCCAAGCCAGATTCGCAGCTGATAAAAATCTGGCATAGAACCTTCCAAATTAGTAAAGCTGTACAAGCATGCAGCAGCAAGGGGATGCTTGCTACCTTTTAGTAAGAAAATTACCTTCTTTTTCCTTTACTGTTACTTTAATTATGCTGAAGGATTTGCTGTTTCAGTTTCTTTTAGGGACAAGGGGTGGAATTTGGCTCTTTCAGAATAGTAAACTTGCCCACTTACATCATTTAATGATCTACAGTCCTTTTTATAACCTAAGTGCATCTTCCTGTCGGAAGGGATCAACAGAGGTCAAAGCAGCCGGTGCAGGGTCTGATGGCCTCTGGCGAATTTCAGAATGTTATTAAAATTTATTTTTAAAAGGTTAAGAATTTTCTTCCTCTTTCCCTTTCTAAATAATGGAATAAGCTGAAAGGCCACTTTCTCCTGGAGATGTTGCCAAGTTCATAGCATTAGAGCACAGACTGTCCAAGATTTGAAGCCTGATCAGCATCATTCACATACTTAAACGAAAAGAAGCAACAGTGAGAGTTCTTAAAATCTCTCCTCTGGGTGTATGTGCAGATTATACTTTTTGTCAAATAAGGAATATCTATCTTGGAAGTTATCCTTGTGATAAAAAGGAGTAGCTCTAGCCCTTAAAATGTTTGACACTGGCTGGAGTCTTTTGAAAATACATATTTATCAGCAGTCCTACTTTCTAAAATCATCCTATGCACTGATTCACTATTTAATGAAAGAACAGCTTGATAGAAATTAAATTTGTGCTGACCCTTTAAATGATGGATGTTGAAACAGATTTACACAGCGCAGTAACAGTGTTCACACAAACTCTCTGTCAGTTCAAGACTTCAGTCTGAGTGATTTCCAATGCAATCCATTCCAGATCAAGGAGTTTAAGGCCAGAAGCAAATGTCTTTTAAATTTCAGCTGATGAATGTAGCTTCCCAGAGTATTTGTCACCTGTACAGACATCCACATGCTCCCCTTGTAGGCAAACTTATTCTGCAGAGTTATGCCAATAAAGCCTTTCTCAGTGCATGCTGTTAGATGTTAATAAGCCTGCTATTTAGTAACCACATTTCTCTGACTGAATTTCAATGTCAGACTTCAGAATTAGGTTGGTTTATGGTCCAAATTAAACTTCAAAAGAGCAGAGCTACACTCGGTTTGCTTCCAAGAATGTTTACTGTATTTTTTCAGAATCATTTTACAGAGCTTAGAAATGAATAAAAATTGTTCCCTTAACATTTACAGGTTAACATTAGAAAACCATAGTGTGGAAATTTTTACAATAAGCAAAAATAAAATCATCCATATACAATCTGATTTCCCTAAAACCTGTGGTAACAGAGAGAAAGAAAAAATAGTGTTTATGTCTCCAAAACCGTATAATATCACAGAATAAAGAAACAATAACCAATACCCCGGAATATCATCACAAAGATCAGTGTTCCAACAATGTTGGTAAAAACAGATCATGCAGAAAGAACAATCAAAATAATACCAAAAATCAAGAGTGTAAGGTAAACTTAAAAAATGGCAGGAAGAGAGAGGGTATATTTAATTAGATACAAATACATATTGTATATGTAAGAATATATTGAAATACATAAAAGCTAGTACCCACTATTTCTCCTGGTAATAAATGCTGTTTAACTATCACCTTAGATACTGGATACTAAAACCTAAGCTTTACATTTCCTTAAACAAGTTTCTCTAATATTGCTTCACATTAACCACTGCAATATTCATGCATCAGAGACTCCCCACATAGGAAAAATCATTTTTAAAAATCACCTATATCACTGTGCTCTCAGAGAGGTCAGACATTGCCTTGGGAAGTATCCTGGGGAAAAAAACAGTTCCAGACAGAATAATTCCCAGTAGGAACAAGCTGCTGTCAGCACCCCCAGGTTCATGGTTAGGACTGAGTATTTGCCTTTACAAGGTCAATTCCATGTCTCCTAACCCTGACCTTACTCCTTTAGGAACCCAACCCTGCTCCAAGGACCAAAGCCTTGAATGACTTCAACAGAAGCAGGATCAGGCTCTCTTCTTTAAAATGATTAGGACTGCTGACCTGCATGTGGAAGGTATGCAGGTGATTCATACAACGTGACTGCAGTAGATAGATAGAGTAGTTGGCATCATCCCTCTGGAGGGAAGACAGCGCAGTGTCCTCACAATCCAGAACTCCGAGTGTTGTAAGGCGTTCCAGGAACGACCTCAGGAAAGAAAGATCACTTTCCACTGCTCAGATATATTGACTATGATTGTTTCCCTATAGAGTTTCTTCTTTTTCCACGCTTTATTTTTTAACACAAGATGTGCGATACCCTTATTGTACAAATCCCCTTACACTTGCTGGCATCAGAAGAAAATCAGCACATCTGCTATGTTTTTTTCTGTAGTCCAGTCTCCTGCCTGAAGCAGGTGAGTTAGTTCAGGTGCCTCAAGACCTTGTCCAGTCAAGGTATGAATATCTTTAAGGATGAATTTCACAACCTCTCTCGGATGCTTTTCCAATATTTGACCACCCTTACGGTAAAAAGGTCTTCTTACATCTGATTGCAGTTTGCCATTTTTCTACCTTGTGTCCATTACCTCCTGTCCTACTCCTGTGCCCCTTCAAGAAAAGTCTGGCTTCATCTTCTCTCTGCCATCCTATTAGGTAGCTGTCTATCTCAGGTGTCAGCAACATCATGATCGAAAAAAAAAGGTTTCACTGTGAGCCTTTTGGAATTTTAGAGTTTTGATATAGTTAGTCATAGCCTTTATTTCAAAATCATTGAAAACTCATTTCTGAAGTTAGTGGGTGACTGCAAAGTTTGAAAAGAACTGTAAATAAAAAAAGAACATGTTGGTCTCCATTCCCATATCATTTGGGATTTAGAGTGGGTGTCCTCCTGCCACCTGCTTATCATTCTGCTAAAGTCCAATTTGCTACTTGTTTCAGAAATGCATAGAATTCTGTCTTGAGTGCCAGCCCCATGCCTATTTCTGGAAAATGAAATAATATCTCAGGCTGCCTTGCAAGTGTCTCTTCCCACCTCACGAGAACTTTAAGAATTTAGAAACATGGCACTCATCTATCTTTCCATTTGTTGAAAGATAAAATTAAGCATAAGAAAAAAGAATCTCTTCTGGATATTAAAATACAAGAAAATGAGATATATAGCACTAGAATAATCATTTGACTTCTTTAGGACCAGAAAATATCCTATAAGGTTACCGAGGTACTTAAAGTCAATCAAAGGGCATGCAATGGCGGCTTTGCTCTAGTACAAATAGAGTCACTCTATTAGTTCTACTGTCCTGTGTAACCACTTGATCCACTTCACTGGTTGTAATGGTCTGATGGGACAGGGCTCTCTGAAGTAGCTTAGTGATCCCATTATTTTGTCAAGTCACTGTGCAGCTAGCTGCTGGTATCGCTTCAGTCCCAGGCAAGCATCACAACACCGTCTGTTCTGCAGATCTAATCTAGCCCACTCGCACAGATTCAGTTAAAAACAGTGTACAACATCTAGCAAGAGAGTCAGGAGATTTCAAGATCCTTTAAGAAATGCCCTGTTCTTGAAACTGCCTGTCTCTCCAGAGCAAATTCTTTCCCCTCTGCCCTTACTAATACTGAATTTAATGATTCATTAGTCGGTCTTCTTAGCTCAGTCGGTTAGAGCGTGGTGCTAATAATGCCATAGGTCACGGGTTTGATCCCCGTATGGGCCACTTGTTTGAGGGCTGGACTAGATGATCCCCAGAGGTTCCTTCCAACCTTACTGATTCCACACAAATGTGTGCTAACTTCAAGGCACACTATGCTCAAACTCTGTGACCTTCAGTTAGTGGAGCAACCTATTATACCTTATATAATCAAAATGTAATTTCTAATTGAAGACACACATATCAGAGGGAGGAGCTAAAGAGAAGTGACTGTAGAAATGCTCAGGCTGGCTTTTCCCTTTCTCTTTTGCCGAAAGAGCAGAGATTTTCTGCTAGAGATTTACTAAGATCCCTGAAGTTACACGGTAAAGCCTAGACTTATAAAGGCATTTGAAGATGTAGATAAATGCTACATAAGCACATCTGAAAATCACACTGGAAACCTACCTGCATATTCTGGCACTTAAGTTCCTTTAATATACTAGTCCTTATCATCATATTTAAGCATATAAATAAGAATACTTGATTTTCAGATATATTAGTCAATAACAGTTCCTACTGATTATAGTTTAGTATTTAAAATAACATACTGATAATACAGATTTAGTACTGCAAATGCTGCCCTTTTTCGGTCCTTGTTGATCCCCTTTATAGCTCTAATGACTTTGGTGGAATGACAGTTTTTGACCTTCTACTGAAACTGTGTAATAGTCATACAAGAGTTTTACTATCTGATAGTCCTAATCGTTTAGCATACTCAGCTACTGATCCAGCTCTGCAGAGAAGGACCTGGGAGTGCTGGTAGACAACAAGTTGACCATGAGCCAGCAACGTGCCCTTGTGGCCAGGAAGGCCAATGGTCTCCTGGGGTGCATTAGGAAGACTGTTGCCAGCAGGTCAAGGGAGGTGATCTTGCCCCTCTACTCAACCCTGGTGAGGCCTCATCTAGGTACTGCATCCAGTTCTGGGCTCCCCAGGACAAGAGAGACATGGAGCTACTGGAGGGAGTCCAGCGTAGGGCTATGAAGATGATCAGAGGACTGGAACATCTGCCCTATGAGGAACAGCTGCGGGCACAAACTGAACCACAGGAGGTTCCCCCTGAATATCAGGAGGAATTTCTTCACTGTGAGAGTGACAGAGCATTGGAACGGGTTAACCAGAGAGGCTGTGGAGTCTCCTTCTCTGGAGATCTTCAAGGCCCGCCTGGATGCAACCCCATCTAACATGCTCTAGGTGACCCTGCTGAGCAGGGAGGCTGGACTAGGTGATCTCCAGAGGTCCCTTCCAACCTTACTGATTCTGTGATTCTATGATTCTGTGATCCCTCTTTCATTTATCTGTAGAAACTAGACCGAAAGGAGGTACAGTGACATGCAAGAAGTCATTTTTTTCTTCCCTTTGCTGAAAATTCAGCAAAGTCACAGCTTTTTACTGTGACTTTCATACCTGAGACATGAAGAACTAGAATTATTTGCTATGTCTCATGTCTTTTGCTATGTTTTCCTATTTAAACTGGAAGTAGAATTCTCAGTCGGATTTTCAGCACCTTACCAGGCCCTTACTGTGATAGGATATATCCAAGGAGAGCACTATAATTTTTTCTAATGAAAAAACTATGCATCAGCATGCCGGGATCTTGACAAAATGAGGTTTTCATGAACAGTCCTCACCTTCTGAAAATCCTACTAAAAAACTAAAAAACTCAATCAGCAAATTCTAGTCTGAAATAACTAATAGTTTTGAACTGAAAGTCAACAATTTTCAGTTCAACATTACCTTTATGGAAGTTATACTATTCAATAAATTTGTAGTGAGACTGCTCTATAAGCTTGTTCTCTTCTGAAGACTGAGTTGTATCCATGATTAGAGGCCATGAATGGGTGCTCAGCTAGGATGGAGATTCGATTACATAAACATTCTGATACACTGGACAACTGAAAAAGTATCTATAAATTTGAAATAAAATGGATGACGATGAAACAAGAACTAGATTTTAATTTCCCTAAAATAACTAGCTAGGAAGACTAAGAGGTAAGAATGTATATAATTCCCAGGTTCTGCTTTTCTCAAATAAAAGGTAATTTTAGTGTTTTGAATGCGATCTCAGAGATGAGAGGAGGAAAGAAACGAAAGAAAGAAAGCAACTTCTTGTGAAAACAAAGTGTGCTATTTTAGCACTGCGTCTCCTTATGTTTTAAACTATTATTTTGTATTTGCCAGCATACGATACAGGAATGCGTATGAGCACGTCCAAGGCCTCTGTTGATCACTACGTTGATGGCTATAGCCATCTGAAGGAAGAACAGACTCCAGTGTCTGATACTGAGAGCACTGCCTCAGAAGAGCCCCCCTCCCAGGCTTGCACTGCCCAGACCTTGCACAGTGCCACAGGAAGCAAAGCTGGTGCTGCGAGAAGAAAGGGGCCAATCTCAGTTGTTGCAATCTCGCAGAGTTCCAAGCCTTTGGATCTTCTCTTTGTTCCCTCTTCGTGAAGCATAACTTATTCTAGCGGTAATTTATTTAGTTCACAGTTTGCTTATCTCTGCTGAGCAAGAGCATTCCCCTGTAACTATCGGACTATGATTTGTCTTCTTTTTCAAGATGGCATCTGTGTTTCTATTGTGTAGTCTGAATGTCAAATCACCTGTTTGTTGTTTTCTAAAGTCAACATCTGAACCTCTAATTGCAGAGTGTTTGTTCAGTGACTAGAACACATTTTGCAGCTAACCTCTGATTTATTTCCCCTCAGACTTCATCTAGTGGCTGTGAAAGACACGGTTTCACAGCATATGCTATGACTTTTAATAGGGTTTTTCGTACAGTTTACATACCAATTAATTAAGAAGTAGGCAGTTCTCACAGAAACTGCTCATTATCAAAAGTCCCAGTGGCATTTATCTTTCTATAAAAGTAGGCATGCATTTTTGCATTAAGCATTTTTCTTAGCTTTTTTATTTAGTTTTATGTTAATCAGCTGCATATCTAAGAGATGGAAAGAATATCACAGAACTTGCTATCCAGCTATTGGAGAAGCAGGTTCTTGCCTGTGAAGACAGTTGTCTGCAATCAGTGTATTTGACTTCTGCCATTGCCCAAAAGTGATTGTGATGTTGTCAAAACAAAGCAGATATTTTCCAAGGCTCTGAGAAATAAGAAGTAAGGTGCAGTAGGTACTGCCATCATCAGTTTGCACTCTTGGAAAAGGAGGAGAAACAGAGGCACTGCTAGAAGCATTGAGCAAAGAATGAGCGTTTGAAGAGTAATTGGCATTGAGGCATCTCTCTTTGGAGGGCAGACAAGATAGAGGAGGTCATCAGTGGCACCTGATGAACCGGACCTGATGAACTGAGCTGTTTTTTCAGGGAAAGATAACAGAAGCTACCACCTAAATATCAGAAACCTGTTTCAGTATGAAGATCTGTAACTAATAATGCCTATTTGATCAGGTGTACAGTAGAGAAACAGGTGGACAATACCTGCTTACAACAAGTGGAGGCAGCTAAAAGGTTTTGCTTTTCTCTATCTATAGCCAGCCAGCCAGGAAATTTGTCCAAAAGACACACAGGAATCATCAGGCAGGAGAAGATAAGAGACATTATATTATAATATATAATATTATATATATGTTATATTTATATATATTATATTATAATATATTTGAATAGAAAAGGAAATGATACACTCGATGGCTTAGGAAATGTTTAGTACTGTTGTCCAGGGTGACGTTTTGTTTCAGCACAAGGTTTCCTGCCTTATTTTTTATAAATAATTAAAACCCCATAAAAATTACAATCCATGATTTATTCTTTCAAATCATATGTTGGCTATGTTGAGCTAGCCAGAAGGTAGCCACATGTGGCTAGCTGAAAATCATATGGGTGATCAAAATGCTCAGCTGCTACAGCAATAACCCTAACAGGCTTCCACCAGCCTTGGCTCAGTAAACAAGATGCTACCAAAAAGATGTTTCAGAGATGCTGTTTCAGAACTGTAGGGAACAACCTCCAAAACATTCCAGGTGATCCTAGAGATCGCCCTAATCTGCACTACAGACAATACAGAGAAGATAAGCGCATTCAACTACCCCAAACTACCTCATCTCCACATTTTGGGTACCAAGAAAATCTCATCAGAAGCACAGTACTGAACTCAAATCTGCATCATTTGAAATAGTTGCTATTTTATAGATTTAATTAAACGTATTGATCACAACTAAGTCTCTGATATTCATAATAATTAAATCTTAAGCTCCGAACCTTTACTTGAATAGTAACTGAAAGCTTTAAATGAAACATGCAAATAAAAAGATTGTCGTACGCATTCAAACGCAGCCTTAGCTTGTAACTGCTAAGAATGTAGGAGTGGGCTCTCAGAAACGTAGCCTCTTTATACATTGCTTGCATGTATAAAGTTTTTGAAAGGCCATATAAAGGAGTTTCACAAAGATCAATACCCCAGGCTTATGGTATAAACCTTAAGACAACTTGATACATTTATCTTCATTTATGCATATACATGTTTAGAATTTTCACTTTGAATTTTCATGTTAAAATTCAAGTTGCACTTTTGAGCTGAGAACACCTTTACTATCTGACTAGATCCATTTTTGATCTTGTCACAGATTTGATGCTGGGAAAAGGCAGAATTATGCAGGGGACATATGGAGGTTAAGCAAAAAGGGAATCAGAACAGCAAAGTTAGCCTCTAAGAATTCAGAGACTTCTCCATCTAGATGCTGGTGAGTACCTAAAGCATTTCAAAATTCAGCAGCAGTAAAGGGGCAGCACACCAGTGAAATCAAAATATGTTCCTGCTAGTTCGTAAAGTCTTCTAGTCATGTACCAAGGGTGAAAAGACTAATCCATTATGTTAGTCAGTCATTTAGAGATAGGTAATAGGAAAAGATCCTTAGGGACTAGCAGACATTTTCTAAGAGTGACTTGCTGCTCTTTAGTAAGCTCAGTCCCATAGGACACACAGTTCTAAAGTCTCAAAACATTTCCCCAAGCGCCATGAAATGAAATAACAAGGAAGCCATATCTAATTCCTGTCCCTACAGCTTAAAAAGAGCAATTCAAATCCTTGCAGCCATGAAAGAACAAAATATGTAAAACAGAAGTGTTTCTAACAGACGTATAAAAGGCTAAATATAGGTTTAATTTAAATATATGGTGTTTCTTAGAGGTCAGAACATAAAGAATGAAGTTTTTATTATGACAGAAGGCCAAAATTGGAGACCATATGCCCCTCTTCAAATCTGGCATTGTGCCTTCTGGTAAAGTAGACACAGTGAGAACTAATAAATACTTTGCGATTATACATTAGTTTTTACTCAAGGGTTTAAAATATTTAGTTGTTTTGGATTTGCAGTAATTTATAGTTCTATTGGGAATTTTTAAGTTGAAAAACATTTTAAATTTCAGATGGACAGCTCAGTTCAAGGTGATGACAAAAAATACAATAGAAAGACAAAGATTTCCAAGGAGTATTGCTGGCAAATCCTAATCCTAGTATCAAATCCTAAATTTTAGGAACCTAAATAAAGCTACAGAAGGAGAAAGACAAAACTCACAAAAGCATTTTGACTATGAAACAAAGGTTTGAAAGTTAGGAGAATGCCTGATAGAACCCAAAAATGGGAGATGAGAAGAGCTGTCAGTTTAAGACCCACATAATGTCAAATAAAGCCATATTAGGCATTTGGGACGTGAACCCTAGGCACTTGGGAAGTGTCTAAAATGTCTTCATGAATCATTTCTGTCAGAACAACTTACAGCAGCCAACTTCTTGGAGCTTTTGGCACAAGATTCTTGTAAAAGACCAATATTATTTTTCTCAGATTGCCTGGTCATCAGACCTTTCTCACTGAGATTTTTGCTGGATGCCGAAATAACTGATGAAATAATTGACTGCCAATATTTTCAGCCTGATACTAAGATCAGAACAGCTTCATCGACTGGCCATTTAAGTGCATGCACAGCTGCCACTTCCCAAACACAGACCCTGGTTCTGCAGAGCTCTTCTGGAGTTCTCTCTTCAGTAATCTATGCTGTGCTGCTTAGATACACTCTTCAGAAACCTTTTTGCTTCTTAACAGCAGAAAGTCTGACCATATCCATAATTTAAAACAGTAACATCTTTTACACAAAACACAACTAATATTACTCTAGTTTTCAATAAAAGGCCATTATTCTCACAATTATTCAAATTGTTAAATATTAATTGTTAAAAGCCTGACTAATACAGAAATGTTAGAGTCTATTCATGCACTTCATGGAATCAGCTTAGCCTTGATACAATGTTCACTTTCAAAAAAACATTGACAATTTCACAAAACAAATGCAGGATCTAAGCATAATGCAAAAATCAACACAAAAATTGAAAAAAAAGAATGAGAGAAGAGGTACTTTTTTTTTTTTTTTTTTTTTTTTTGTTCTCCTGTTAAAGTCCTTAAAGATGATTTACAGGTAAAGTTGATCAGCTGAAGTTCTAGCTTCATATGAATTCCTCATTCTTTTATTATTATTTTTTATCCAAACCGGCTTGCTCTGAAAGCAATTTGTGTAAATTACTAAATTTTATGCCAGCCAGTATTATTGCCAGGTCTAATTTTTTTCTACTAGGCCTCTGTAAAGATTTTCTTTCATTTAAGTCAATGTGGCTGAGTATATTTTGCAAGTTTCAAGTTACTGTAAGTTAACTATATTTATCAGTGCTGGTTATTCAGGTGCTTTATACAGATTTTGGAAACTTAACACTTCACAAAGTTTTGTTATTGAAATTCGGTGGTTTGGACATTAATAAAAGATGATGAACTTCTGAATCTCTTCAAATTATACCTTTTTAGCAACTTCACGAGGACAAATTCAGAATTAAAAATTTCAGCCAGCATATCTAGAAACAAAACATATGCAAAAAGCTCAAAAGAAAATGAATCTTCATGAGATTTTTTAGTTTTCTATTAAATTCTTAATGACCTTGGATAACGAGCAGCTTTTCTCTTCTTACAGTTCATGTATCTACCATTCAACTTGACCATCTCTTGGTAACATTATCGTGAAAAATAACAATAATCTCCCTCAGCTCCCCAGAACTACAGAGAAAGCTTACTTCACACACATATAAGATTTGCATCTTTCTACTGTTCCCAGCCCAGCTGTGCTTCAAATTGCATCCAGCCTGATAAAGCAGTATTTCCTTTACAGAAACGAATTTTGGTAATAAAAAAGAAGTATTTTTTAATCCCTCATGGTACAAAGATAATTTGCAGCCAGAAGAAGTGAGTATCCCAGTATGTTTTCATATAAATGTTTTATGCATGGCCAGCAAGTGCTGATAAAGCATTCCTATGCATTCAGAAGAAAAAAAGCACTCAAACATGTATTTCTGTAGCTCTTTAAAAATGCATCATAGTGGAATTGCCTGTGAGTTTCAGCCATAACTAAGGACAATATTTGTTCAGTTTATCTTCCTTGTATCTAATTTACTCTTGAAACGTATGGAGTTTTAATACTAACGAAACAGATTTACTCAAGTTGTAAGGCCAGATAAAGACCAGGCAAGTATCCTATCTTTTTTCATATTGCACAGCTTTTCTAGTATCCGTCGAACCTTCCTATTAATTTTCCCATGGCCTTTTCCTGAACAAAACCTGTCAGACAAGACAGTCCGTGTCATAGCTTTTTGAGGTATAATCTTACGGATCTAGGAACATCTTCCTATTCCTGAAGGTGCAACCCAGTGTTCCCTACCTGTCTCATTAAGATTAACAAATTAGACTTCATAAAAAACTATGCACTAAACAGCGTTTTCAGCATGCCTTTATGTATAATGACTTTGATGTTCTAATAAAATCAGATCCTTCCAAAGGACATAGCACTATCAAATTCATGTGTATGTAATAAATGCAAATACTTTATTTATTTATACTTTATTTCTATATGCTCAATTTCTGTTTTATTTACTAATTTACTTGTTTTGATGGAAAAAGAGGAATGATAGAGGGTAACACTACAAACTTGAATAATAATTCGAATTAAAGCTGGATCTGTCTTCCTCACACATTACATTTCTTTGATTAAGAGTTAAAAGACAGGGGTAAATGAGTGAGTATCCTGCATAAACCTGCAACTGTTGGGAGCCCCAGTTTGAATTGATGGACTCAAGGGCACTAAGAAACATCTCAATACAGAGCCACATGGTAGCGTGTTGGAGAGCTTTCTCCAGCTATTTATCTAAGAGAGATAGCAGCTTGAGTTCTCAAAGCAGAACAGTTGTGCTGACTGCTGTGACAAACAGCATCCACACTAACTGAAAGTGAGAGATGCAAGCTAGATTTGTGCTATTGATCTGAACACTTCTCTGTCCAGCTGGTTTGCGCAGGTAAATTAAAAATAAGACTATGCTGGAAGGGAACATGCTGATATTAGAGCCAAGTTATCCCAGACTTCCTCTGCCATCAATGGAGAAAACTGCCTCCCCAAGAGGAGAAGCCGATGCAAGACCTGAATATGGAAGTGCCTCTCACTTTTCACTGATAACAGAGAAAATATGTAGAGCAGCTTCCTAAACTATATTTTTAACAATCCTGACGTGAAGAGGCTAGAGTTCAGAACCACTTTTATATCTTGAGTTGGCTTTTAATACAACATAAAGGTTAAACTTTGGTCTGTTTTGTATTCTGGTGTCTGTTCTAGAAGAAGGCAGAAAGATGTTGTGTGAGTTCCTTACGTTAATGAAATAGTGCAACTAATTATCTTTACATTTCAGATACGCGATACTTTCTATCCTACGTGTGCCTTCCTCCGTGTCTGGTTAAGCCTGCTGTAAGTATAGTATCGCACTGTCGTCATTCATGAAGAAGAATACTGTACATAAAGGTCACAAGGCCATCATGGAAAAGAGGCGTGAGAAAAAACAAGGAAAAACAAAGTAAATTTCAAACAAAAACTTGAGGTTATTCTTGGAGTTTACTGTAGAGTAGACTGTTCTCTAGAGAAGCACTAGATCAAATAAATATTTAAGGAAGGATGCTAAAAAAGCAACACATCCTGCTATGAAGGAATGAAATAATGCTATAACCACACCCGCTCTGCCTGCACATCCCCGTATGCTGATTGTTCAGTGTTGTGTTCTGCAGTGACACAGCTTTCCAAAAGTGCCTTTTCTTTCTCAGGCAACAATTCAGAGACACTTCCCTAAATGAAAGATTAGATGTCAAAGTAGATATTGACCAGTCAACATCTTTACACATAGAGGCAGCTATAATTAGCATATGATTCATTATATCATTTAGGAACTGATCTCTTCATCATTCTATTAGAATTCAGCTTACTTATCATCTTGAGTTCACTTTGCTGTTGTTCAGGCAGATGACTTCTATTAACATTTTAAAGTTCATGAAAAAACAAGTCTGCAAGATCTGTATGAAGCGTATTGGAATTATACAAAGAGAGTGCCTAATAAAAATTGATGTATCAATTCAGAAGACTATTCACCTTCCATTCTCATAATATAAAATGTAAAGAATTGCGTTTTACTGAAACAGTGATTAACTCAATTTCTTTGGTAACATTTTTCATATAAAATATTGGGAAAATATGTTGGGTTTAATGCCTACCTACAAAAAACACTGGAATATTTCTTGTTACTACATATTTTATATGATGTATAAAATCCATTTCAAATTGAAATAAAAATAATTCATCAAATATATACTATTTTATAGTGTCTGTGTATTGCCTATTCAAATTCATAAACATTTATGTATTATTTATCGTATGAGACCTCTATTTATAATTTTAATTTTTTGTTACCTGTTCTCAGCAGTAGCACTTGTGCATCTTTTAAATTGGTGCAATTTCATTGATTAAAGCTCAATTTAAGGCAAATATTAGCCCATTCATACAACTGTACAAAACAACTCCTTCAGTGTTATTTACTTTCTCATACTTTTCTTAGGATTCACTTATAATTAGCATTATATTATATACTATAATAATATATATTTAATTTTCAAAGGATGGTATGAATACAGTACTTTTTTAAATATAAAGACAGAAGACTAGTGGCAACGTAGATCCTATATCAACACAGATTTACAGAAGAAACTTAACTATGAGCTCCAAGGTATGATCCTCAAGGAATATTAACACTCATACCAAGATAAGTGAAATTTTATGAAGCATGTCACAATAAAATGATACGGAGTTTTGTCACAAATGATAACAATGCTTGCAAATTTCCTCTGGTTATCAGATATCTGTTAGAAAAGTATCAAAGATTTGGCCACTATTAAGCAATATTTTTAGAGAATGTAGGCTGTGAAGAAAAAAATGAGATTACTAAATATTAAAGAGGATTTGGAGGAAACACCTTGGGATTACCAAGATCAACGCTAGATAAATAAGCTTAAAAGAAAACTAAGTAGATCATGATTAAGGAGAAAATAATTGGTTGAATAAAGATTAACAAGGAACGATTTAGTTTTATTGGGGGCTTGAAATGTGGTAAAAGATCTTCCTACAGATAAGTTATTTGTATTCTTGTTCCAGGTAGCTATTTCTTTTTAAAAATAAGTATTAATAACATCTAATACTCTTGTAATCCCCTTTACTCACATATCTCAAAGCACTTTACAACAGATATCATTATCATTTTGTTTTTTGACAAATGAAATAGCAGAGGCAAAAGGGAAAGATTATCTGCAATCATAAGAATATTGTATTGATTCTCTTCAAAAATCCCATCCAAGCCAGTATCTTGTTTCTGCTAGAAGAGATGACTGAATAGAAAGAGTATAAGTGCATGTTTTCTTGGCTTTCAATAATTTGCATGAAACCTGAAGGCTGATTGAAGAAACAAGGGTAGATTTTAAGTTTTCTGATTTCTGAGGACTATTAAGAAGAAAGTTTGTAAGGGAAGAAGATGAAGAGATCTCCTCCAGGATAAATAAGAAACCGTGTTTATAGAAGGCATACATGAATTCTTTCTTGAGGTATGATACCCAGACCGTGAGCTCTTATATCCATGTTTTGATACCATATAGGTTAAAAAAAAAAAAAAAAAAGTAAGATTGTCTCTTACATTTAATTTTTTTCTAAGAGCCCTCACATAGACATGGATTTTAGCAATCACTTTTATTAAGACTTAGTAATTATTTTAATCATGCTATTAATCTGGAAAATGAATTAATTTTTTGTTCTTTTCTCAACAAAATCCAAGACTTGCCTGCTGCAAGTAAATTCAGATTGACTGAAAAATGTAAGAAGATATAGAAGATCTGTCTTTTAAAGGATGATAAAATGGGACATGAAGAGTAGAAAACCTCAATTTTCCACAAGTTTTAAGCAACGAATACATCATTTCTTATAATATACAGAAAACTATCATCTTGGGAAATTAATATAAATTCTTCTGATACACTTTTTTTTCCCATCTGGGAATTTTCTGCTGTTTGACCATTGTGAAGAAAAGAATTTTAATGTTAGTACTTTTCTGAGTTAAGCATATTGATTTCTGGTAACAAAATATCAGATCATCAATTGTTATGTCAAAAAAATGTATTGAATGAACTGGGCTAACTTTTCCAAAACAGATTCAGTAACTTCCAAAAAACCCTTTTCCATAGTCTTTCAACCTAGGGTTCCTTGTTACTTACGACACATTTGCAAAGAACACCAGCACGCCTGATCAAATTTGAGACAAAACAGAAAACAAAAGCAGCACATCATGTTCATTTACAGGGAAATAGTTGTAACAGCCCAATTCAAACACCACCCATGACTATAAGAAAAGCAGTCACTCATCCGAAAATCTCGAAAATTTGCGTAAATCCCATTGACCAGGGTGGGGTGGGGGGGAGGGCAATCTGGTTCTTACTGTAGCAGTGCTGATGTGTGCTGCATTTTCTGCAGGCCAGGACACGGGAGCCACGAGATCGAGGCCAGTGCCCCGTGCAACACTTCACTGTGACGAGACTTGGTGGTATGGATCTGACTGATTGCTCTCAAATCACTCCTTGATGGGCATTTCTCCATGGTGCTTTAGCTGAAGCAGAAGAACCAGATTTAGGCTCAGAGCAGATTAAGTATTAGGGTGTTCCTCCACCTGAGTTATTAAGTTTTGACTCTCTAATGGACTCATCAGCACAAGTACAGCCCCGTTAGTGCAAGTGGAAGTGGTTGCATTTACAGAGTATGGGTAACAGAACTAGTTTCCAAACAAAATTCACTGTTGGAAGAGCAAGGTATACGTCTTATAGTGAACGACCATGGAACTGAAACAACAAAACTAATACAATATGACTTGGGTGACCCCTTACAACAGCTTGAAAAGGAGATCACTCATAATGAATACACCGCATTTGTGAGCTGCCCACAGGCTCAGTCTAACTCACACAAAATTTTTCACTGAAGAACTATAAACAGTTTGAGAGCTTTTAATGTAGAGGGTAAAGAAAGCTAGCCAAGTTTTGCCTAGTAAATTATTTATATTGAATTATTTGGCTTCTCTAGCACTAAACAACTGTAAGCAAGAAAAGGACTCAATTATAGTTTAGTAGAAGAAAAATACATTTTCTGCAGCTGATGAAAAAATCAAACGAAAACAACAATAAAAAACCTGAAACAAGAACTCTCCAAACTTTGTTTCAAAAATCATGAAAAGGCTGCTAAAAAAAGCTTGAATTAAAAAACAGTACAGTCAACTGAGTTTTATATCACTCAATCAGAAATTAGCAGCTACTCTCGCAACTGTCAAGTCCATGATAATTTTTGCATCTCTGAATACTGTCTTAAAACTGCAGGGTGGAAACACACATGGGGCCGATTTCTCCATGGCTAGCCTTTAGCTCCAGAGTCTTTCCCACTTCTAGAAACTGGAAAATTAAAGCACTCTGTCTTTGGGCTCCACACGCACACCCTTAACGTGAAGTGTGCACTTACTCTACTTAGCGTACTAGTTTTAGACCTGGCATTCAAGATTTATGTTTCTGCCTCAAAAATTCTGAGCTCTTGGTCTCCCAAAGACTTTTCACAAGAATTCTAGTCTTCTGTTTTTTGGGACACATTATTGTAAGTCTGGAACACAGTTCCAGTGTTTCTGGGAAGTAAAGGTGCCAGCACAGGTAAAGTAAAGTAATCCAAATAGGTATTTCAGTAGTTCTTTAATAGTATATTAAGATGTGACCATATAGAAGAGTTGGTCATTTTGATGATTATGCCATAACTATTCTGCAGTTATTCTGAAATTCCTGAATAGCCCCCATGGAGGACAAATCAGACTCATTACTCCAGAATAAATTTTAGGAAAATATTGAGGGATAAGATACAAATAAGGGAAGATATTTTTTTCTGTGGATTAAATTTCTGCTGTAAGAAAGATTTAAAACCTACTAATAGAAAACTGGGTAAAAAAACAATACAGTATTTACTTATGTATCTCTACAGGGGAGGAGAACAGAGAATTCACCTTTTATTTCTTTCTTACTCAAGGTGACTCATAAATGCTTCACAGGAAATTTCACCAACTCTAGATTGTTCTGAAAGGAAGGAAGACATCCACCCATCAAAACAGCTGAATAAATATAATCCAGATCTCAGGTTTATGTAGACTGTATTATATTCAAAAAGTAAAAAATACTAGTCTAATTTCAAATAAATTACATTACTTGTTTCTTCTTCACATATGCATTTTATAACATTGAAGTACAAAGTAATTGTTCCTAGCACAGAGATTAATTTGAGATTGAAAGAGCAGGCCAGTGATTTCCTTACTATTTTATAATTCACTCTCGCAAAATCTTTACGGTACAGCTGAAACATTAGTCTTAAAGGTATCACTTTTTCTGCCACAGGCAATTCTCAGAAAAAGGGATACAATCAGGAAATAAAAATAAACATGCCAGCTAAAGGGATGTTTATCCTATTGATTTTCTATTTAATCCCATAAAGTGCCTCCCTTCCAGTACCAGAAGCTTTTCAAAAGAAAGCTCAAAATGATATTAGCTAGTGTAAGGATACTTTGGCATAGGGCAGCAATAACTTTAAAGGTTAAAATCTGTAGAAATGTTAGTAATATTGCTGCCTATCACAGCTGAAAGGTCTAAAAAGAAAAGATCAACAAAGCAGGCATGAAACAAATGGGCTAGGAAAGAAGAAATGTGCATTTTTAGCTGAGTACAATTCTTGTAAAAGTTTAATTAAATGACAGAGAAAATATGTCATAGGTATGTATTGATTTCAAATATTTTTTTTTTTTTTTTTTTAGGGAGAGATTTTCTAACATTCTCTTGCCTGACACTTAGGGTACTAAAAAAAATTCAAAATATCAAAGATCTCTGCAGGACAGAACCAGCTAGTCATCTTGCCTATAGCACTTGAAAGCCAAGACATCTTCTAAGCTGTTCTCTTTCCACTCCATCCAGCCCATCAGTGATTTGACCTTCAGGGGTTAAAAACAACTGTAAACCACTAAATACACAGATTAAAATGTTTTTTTTAAGTAAGAAAGAGTAATAAAATAGAAAGGGAAACATGGTCTTCAATCATCGCTTGGCTCTCCTAGATGACTGTTGTTAAGAGATCCAGTGCTAACATGATGTAACAGCTTTGAGGATGCAAGCTGTAATGCCCTGCCTGGTGGGCAGCCTTCCCGCTGAGCTGGCAGAGGGAGCACCAACACTGCTGGGGCAAACGGGGCTCATCACAAAGCCGGGGCTTGTTCCGAAAACTGAGACTTTTACAGGAGCACGAACACTTAAGCGAATTAGGATTTGAGGAGACACGGGCAAATATTTGTTGTTTCTTATAGCAGGTATGTATGAGCATTTGGATTTTGGAAATAATGGTGAAATTATTATATTACTATTGGTGTGAGTATGTGGCAAAGGTGTTTGTTTTTGTTAATGGGTTAAGTATTGTGTTAGGTGTTAGAGCTTAGAAGCATGTAAACCAGGTAAAAAGCTGTTTCAACAACAACCATCCTTTTAAGATTTCAGCAAAGTCAAGCAGTGCTTTTTGAGACATTTCAAAGTTTGAAGAATGCTGTGGGGGGTGACTACAACATGTCAGCAGTGCATCCAGGGGTATCACAGAATCAGTAAGGTTGGAAGGGACCTCTGGAGACCATCTAGTCCAATCCCCTGCTCAAGCAGGGTCACCTAGAGCATGTTAGACAGGGAAACCCATGGAGTAAGGTATATCAAGTGGTTGTAAGGCACATAGACAATGGATACAGTTATAAATGCACATGTAAACGTCATGGCTTCAGGATAAAAACAGTACGCTTAGGAGTTTGGTTAGAGAACTCACCTTTCTGAAGAGATCCCTCTGTTACTCACTGTATATGCGACTATAACTACAAGAATTCTGTATAGTATTAGAATTAGCATGTGTTAAATTGATAACTTAATTCCTACTACAATGTTTCAACTTCTATAACTTTCATCTGAAGGTTTAGGAGCAAACATATTAAAGAATAAGTATTTAACTGGCCTATCTTTATCTAATTGCCAATGTTGCAATTGCATGAGGATATTCCCGTGTGAGTTATATCATAAGCTGCTGATATCACTTGCACATATCCAAATACCAGGTTGAATCATCTCAGGAAAATTAAAGCTTGGCTTTTTACTCACAAAATGAAAAGAACCAGATTCAGTGGTAATCAATATATTCAGGGATTTGATTTGGGGGAAATTGCAAAGCTCTGCCCAGTGGAAATGTACTGACAACAACTTTCCTACTCTGGGTAAATGAAATCTAATCTTTTGGTATCTAAGCTTTTAAAGGTCAGATTTGAAATTAATCTCAAAGTAGTGAGAAAAAGGAGTGTGGAAAAAATCACATCCATTTTTCTCTTCTTCATGTGCAGTCAAATTGTTTTCACCAGCAGTTCTTTCAGTCATGTCAGTGGGCCCTGAGCACACCAGCTGGTATAGCACCATCTCAGAGCTCCTTCTCTAGTGAGGGTGGGAAAGTATGTTCACACTGCAGCAGTGGTACAGAAATATAATACAACAGCAGAGAAGCATTTCACTCTGTGTTGCTTCTGCAAGCAGAATCTGAAAATACCATAGTGGGCTGAAGAACCAAGACAGCCATTTAGTATCTGCTACACTATTGAGCATTCATGATTGTTCTTTTTCCTTTAATTAAATGGCAGAAAAGGCACATTTTTAAGTACAGAGCAAATAAAAAGATCATATTTTAAGTAACAGATGTATTAAAAACCTATAGGATAGGAGAACTGAATATTACCTTTTTCTCAGTCTTTCTTATTTTTTTTTTTTTTAGCCTATATGGATTCCTGGTGACACTTCTGCTATCACAGGTAATACTGAATCCTCCAGCAAGACTAGAAACATTAAAGACAACCACAACCAGTAATTCTTGCATGTGTTTCATCCTGCAATCATAGTTCTCCAGATTTGTTCAATCTATAGAAAGTCAGAGAGTTTTCATCACAGTTTCTCATTATCATTAAAAAAAAGGGATCAGTCTTTCTTGGCACCACAGAATATTTTTTTGCCTTTTATATTCTCTGTTTCTCTTTAGGTAAAATATCATTTGACCTGCTTTTCCAGACAAAGAGACACTGCAGTAGCTGATAGAGATGAATCAACTGTGAAATTTATCACCACTGAACTTCAGGATCATTAGAACAGTTTCAAAAGATCTTCTTTCTCAAAAACCAGAAGCATTTATGTTTTGGACGTAAACCAAATTTGAATTTGAAGGAAGTAAAGGGGAAAGAATACCTCCATGGCTCGTTAACATATAATTATTTAGTACAAGGGTTTTGAGTAGAGCTAATGACAGACAATGACTTCAGACTGCAAAGATTCTTGGTTTGATTTTGCATGGCTTTTCCTCTTTCAAAGCTCTAAATTAATACATGCCAAAATGTTTAGCATAGCCAGCAGCTGAGGCATGTGTTCTGAGATGAAAAAATAGGAGACCATTGAGATCACTGAAAAAGTACATGAAATGAAGTAGAAAGATGAAATATCCCAAACCAACAAGCATATGGTTTGAACTAATTGTATTTACAGGCACCATCAGCCACATCCTGATAATTCTATTGATTGAAAATACTAAATTAAATACTTCATGCAAATTTGTCTGGAAACGATTCTGATCTTTGCAAGTCTGTCTGACTCCTGCCAGCAATACAGATGAAAATAACCTCATCCAATAGGTTTTTTAAAAGAAATGAAAAGACAGCTCTTTCAGAACAAGAGAGGACTGAGTAAGCTACAATTAGTCCATGTTTGGAGGTTTTTTCCGCCTAAGGCAGTTCTTGAGAAGTACGCGTTCGACAGCATTCCCAGTAAAAAAAAGTTTTATTTATTTAGTGCGCTGAATGCAAGTGAGTCTCCCAGGCTACAGAGAATGCTAAGAGTTGAACAGAGACAACAAATTCTGATGAATTATTTTTCCAGAAAATTGATGACTTTTTAGAACTGTACCATTTAAAGACTTTTATGTTACAGGCTATATTTGCCAGAAATTTTCCATAGCACGAAGATCTAAAGCTGTAACTTTCATCTAGCTTTCTGAAAGCTGTATGTGATCCGGATAGGTAGGCTGCTCGTTCGGGGCTCCCAGACCAGCTGTTTCCCCGTGGCACGTGTGCGAGGTACACTGAATGTTGTTTCAGATGTGAACAGTAGAGCATAGGCACATATTATTTTTTAAAAAGCACCTATTTATGAATCTTGATAAAAAGCAACACAGTCTTCAAGATTCTAATGATTTCAGCAGAAACTAACCATCATCTCACAGAACAGATGGCAGTATTACTACCCACCAGATTTTAAAATATCTCAAGGGAATTTAAAACCCACAGCAAGTCTTCTGTAATTAATCCAGTAACTGAAAATTGTACTCTGGGTGTTAATTAACAGCCTCACTTTGAATTAGTTGATTTAAATAAAGAGAGAGAGAAAGAAGGAGAAGAAAATATAAGTTTGTAATTTCTTTTTTCCCTGTCGTTAATAAGGAACTTAGCTTGAAGACTCTCTGAAGAAACCTGTGGATTTCTTTTCACCTTGTTATCCTGCTAAGTAATTCTAATCATTAATGAGTGCAATAAATCCTCACCAACACTTTCTATTGTGATTTCTGTGGGCATTAAGCAAAGATTTAGGTCTAATACAGACATATTAAGCCTATCAGAAACTGCTTTACAAATTTAAAAGTACATTCCAACAAATGTTTCCCCTGAAATGCCTACAAAAACATTTTTCCTGGATTATTATATTGATTTAACTGTATCCACACCTAATTCATATGGAGTAAAATAGATTGGTATGTGGCTGACTAGTTTTATTCGATTGCAAATAGATTAGTAAATATAAATACCATGCTATTTTTCTTTATACTAGTAAATGGCTTCTATAATATGATACAATATTTGCTTCAAAATATTTTTATATGCACAAGAAAAATTGCTCTTCTATTCTGGTTACTTAATATCTAAGCGTACATTAGAAAAGATCATGCCAGCTCTGTGGTGGTCTTTCAAAGAGTCCAGTAAAGCTAATAGAAAAATCCCATTCCCGTGAATGGCTGAGCGTTCTGGATCAGGCTCACGAAGCAGACTAGAAGGCTTACATCATTATTATAGTTTTTACTGTATTCCGTCACTTTCACTATTTTTTTTTCAGTCTAATGATAAATGATCCCAGGTAAATATAGCAAGAAAAAGAGGATTTGCTCAGAATACTGTGTTTATAATAGTTAAATACAGCGCTGCTCAACAAAAAACTCTTCCATGTCCAGATCTTCCACAGCAGCATTCGGCATTCACAGCTGTGCAGAGTGAGGCTGGGTGGTGCGACGTGGAAAGCAGTATCAGCAGAGAGCATCTGCCTGTGGGTGCTCCCCATGCCTACCTCAGGGTCCAACGGGAACTGGAAGAAGTAATAAAAGGTGCAAAGGCTTATTGGCACAGTCAGGTCTGAAATGCTCCTTTTCGTAGTTCACCTTGGAATTTTGAATGTTTTTAGTATGTTGAAGAAATCAGTAGTAGATGGTTCTTATATCTGGTCTTGGGAATCCAAGAAACGAAAGGGTTCACTGCAGCTTGTTACCTGCATCATTTGCAGGGCTTTAACAGCAGGATTACTTGACCAGACTCCAGACGGACACTCTCAACTGTCGTTCTCAAACACCATTAAATTTAACACGAGACGTTTATATTCACCTAAAAAGGTGCAAGAATCATCATGACAAAATAGGAGTGTAAAGTAAAAGGATTTTTTAACATCACTGAACCGAGCAGGAAAGAGAACTGCATGGTATCATTCTTCTGGTTTTAGGTTTCCTTAGAATGAATGTCAAGAATACAAAAAAATCAAGCATAGAAGATGACTTTATCTGATACTTTTAAGGTTTTTGCACTGAAAAGTTAACACCCAAAGGCCAGAAGTCTTGAACTTTAGGAAATCATGCTTTATACCTTGTACAACCAGGCTACAAGAATTTTGCAATCAGAGCACCTAAACATATGGAGGGAAAGACATGCAAAGACAATAAAAACTGAAAAAAACACAGTATCAAGAAGAAAAATATCTAAAGCCGTAATAAGAGTCTGTAACATACTAAGATTTTGTAAGATGGAAAGGTTAGAGATTTCATACTGTAGTATGCCTTGGAATTTAAGACATATTTGAAACCTAAATATCATTAACATTTATATGCATATTATTTATATTCATGTGTATGCCTCATGCTTTGTCTGGACGCTAATGGAAAAATATGAATTATCTACTGTGATCATACTGACGTGAAGATTATATGATGAGAATACACAACTGGATGTAAGCACAGTGTTGTTATCAGACAAAATAAATGGTAGCAAATGATAAAACAAGCATAGGGTGGTGTTCTCGATGCAGTGAAGGATTCTATTAATTGATATTAGAATAGTTAGTTTAGCTACTGCTTCAATATAAGAATATGCTGATAACACAAAGTCATGTTTTGTATTTACAAATCATGCGTTTGTCTTTAAAAAAAACCTCACAGCACTACGCAGCTCCTGATGAAGAGAGCACAGAGAGGGGACGGCAGGTCTCTGCTGGGCTGCCCGAGCTCCTGCGAGAGCCGCTGCACCTCGCTGAGGGGCCGAGCTCGTCTTACGGGCTGCTGCCCCGAAGCCTCCCTGCCTGCTTTTTATTCTATCTATACTTGCATTTGGGAAAACCACCTACATTCTAAATTATGAAATATGGGTATGGCATAAAATAAATTTCTACATGTTTTTATATGCTTCTAATTTTTCAGATTCAGTAAATTTCTTGAAAGATTTGGGTAAATATATGAACATGTGGGAGGCTACCTGAAAAATTCAATATATCTGTCTAAAATTTATAAATAACAGTTTACTCAGTTTGAAGGCAATTATTAAAAAAAGTGGCTGGAAGGTACTTCAGGAGACCATCTCTTCCATCCTCCCACTGCCTACCGACTCTGATTTTTGCAACCCTCCAGAGTTAATTAATTTCAGCAGATCTATTTCTTTTATATTTTCAATACTTGGGAAAAGGAAACTAGGATTAAGGAAACAGTCTGAAAGAATATTTTTTATTTCTTATGTGAAATGCTTTGAAAATCTGCCCAGATTCAGGAAAGTTCTGACCTTTTCTTCTCCCAGACACTAGAGAATCCAAAACAAAGAGAGGGCAATTCTATACTAACAAGAGAACATATTTTAAAGATCGCAGAGTTCTATTTTTCACAGAGAACATCAACTTATAATGTTAGAATCTCAAGTGAGAAAAATCTACAAACCCTTGTGCTTTTCAATAAATGATACTGGAGTTTGTTTTTTCACCTGAGTTGGTGAAGGTATATTTTGTTCAATGGTTTTTCTGTGACTGAGGCTGGTCATTATTTTAATGAACATGGCAGTAATAAGCAGTATAATATCCATGCATATTTTGTCAGGTCTATTTAAGACAACTTGCAAAAAGCTATCATCTTATTTTCTACTAGAGATGAAGTGTCTGTCATTTTGTTATCTTTAGTGCAGAAGATAAAAACATCATAAGGCTTAGAACAAAGTCGTCTAAATGAAGAAAGCTATTACAATTTTCATTGATTTCATTGTACATAGTGGAAAGATTGTAGAAAACAGGGAAAAGAAAGGGGCAAGTACTGAAACTGTTTTATTAGATCAAATGAAAGGGAAAAAAGAATAATTAAAAATCTGTTATGTGGATATAGAAAGAGAGTATCAGATTGAGAACTTATCCTCAAGATTAAACAAAGTATTTCTACAGCTTGGTCTATAGGGACAGTACAGTTCTACAGCAACAGCACTCTTGGTTGAATGTGCAGACAAAACCCAGACCGCTCTGTGTTTACACAGAAGACTTTCACATTTTACCTAACTGCTAAATGAATACGGATCGGCTAAGAGCATTCTGCTATGAGATGTGCATTATTTGGATAAGCGAGGAGGAAAGGCCTCTATGGGAGTTAATGAATGCTTTGGGAAAGAAAAGCAGTCTCAAACGATGGAAAAGACCCACCTGCCTCTGGCATTCCCTTCTGTTCCCACAGACTTAGGACTGTCTTTATTTCTACCCTGTTACAGCAGGCTTATACTCAGTGATCATCTCTACTGCAATCAATTTTTCTTTCACCCTCCATCCAAGTCTTCCTCCTCCTCCTCAGTTATGTAGAATGCTCCCAGTAACACCATGCTGCAAGATTTGCAAAGAGCAATGCAGTTGAAAAGAGTTTAAAAATATTTAATAAGAATGAAACACAGTTCAGTTTTCACAGTGACTACTTTTTTGTAATTTCAGAATACTTTGAAGTAAAAACATTATTTTGTGTCAATGACAAAAGGATTTATTGTTGACTTATGACATGCAAATTTTTGATAAACCTTATCTTCCTTTTCAGGAAGTGGTTTCCATTAAGAGAAAAAATATTAGATGTCATTTGTTCAACAGTGTCTGATAGGGAAAATAAATTCCCTAGATTTTGCCAAAAACACAGCCATGGCTTTTTTTTTCTGTTTGATTGCTTTCTTGTAGTTCTGGCCTTTCTTATTTTCGGACAAAGAGGATTTCTGTCTGAGCAATCGCAAGGTGAGACAGGTTATGACATACCAGTTTGATGTGGGATGGGGGGAGGGCAAATTTAGCAATTCAGGTTGACTTTCATTTTCCAAGAATAAATCAGCATCATAGCCCAGGTATTCAAACCTTCAGAGAACAAGCACAAAACGTAACCTTAGCCTTTCTCCCAAGATCTATGTGGAAGAAAAAAGGTCTTTAAGGAAGGAAAGGTAGATTGCCCCTATACAGAACTTCAGACATTTGCTGTGAAAAACACATCTCCCTGTCTAATATCTTTTAAAGCTCTTAGTTAGTCCATAAAGTGCTTTTATTCTTCACAACGAATTCCTAATCCTCTTCTGGAAAGCAAAGATAATCAATCTACTTTTCTCAGCTAGCACTAGGAGACAGTACTCTTTAATCACAGCAAGTGTCTTCTCCTCCAGAGACTTTGAGCTGACTCTCTAATTATTGGGGTCCCCTGAAGTCAACGAACTATGATAATTTACATCATATGAGCACAGTCCTATTATTTTATATTATAGTACAGCAGCAAACCAGGAATCAGTCTAGCTGTGCTGGGTAGATAAGTATATAGAAGAAAACAGAAGATAAAAAGATGAGTCTTAGCCTTGATGTACATGTTCTTGGCTAATGATGAACTATTGCACATTTACCAAATAAACAGAGGTTTATCTGAAAGGGAACAATATGGCAAAGGAACAATACAACAATATGAAGGGAGACGATGGGCACTTTTGTATTAACTACTGCACAGTGAAATTTCCAAAGCTTTTAGCTAACATTGTCCATGCACATACTTAAATCCAGAATACTAACTCCACGAAGTCCATCATCATCATTATTGCAGTCTGCAGGCTAAGTGTGTGCTTCCAAGAATTGTTTAACTCCACTCTGTAGGCTGGAAAAGAGTTACCAAAGCCAGAGAGGGCAGATAATTATCTAAACCTGAGGGGGGGAAAAAAAAAAAAGTTCCCTGCAATGATTAGCCAGCGGGAATGATAACCCAAAGGCAATCATATGACAGAAAGCGCTGATCAGATCATAGCAGGTCTGTACAAAGGAAAAAAAAATCACTCCTGACCAGGCAGCAGCGGAAGCAGACAATAGGGATGATTAAACTAATGGTGGGAGACATGGGGCTGCAGGAATAGCAACTCACATCAGAATCTCTGGCTAGCAGGAGCTGTGAAAGTAAAAATAGATGCTAAAGAGCAGCTGATAAGAAATCAGAAAGGAAAGAGGAATCTGTTGGATAAATGAAGTGTGACCAGGGCACATCGACATCAAACACAAGAAAGGCAAGAAAGGAGAGAGATAAAGATATTCAGATCTTTGGAACAATCTGAACATAAAGCATTAACCAGATGACATATGAAATATCTAATTACACAACCAGAAGATCTGGGCAAAGAGAACTGATTCCACAGTGACTGAGCCAGACAATAGGATTTGACCACAGAAAGGATATAATGGAAGAAATAGCTGACCAGCCACCAGCACAGCTGGGATCTAGAAACAGGAGGTCATACAGTTGTTTGCAGTATGACATAAGGACTAAGCAAGCATAACTGTGGGACAACTACAGCATTAGACAACATTGAAATTAGGCAACAAGAAGCTATATAAAAGCCCCAGGACCAGGCAGTAAGAACAGAAAATACCATATCATAAAGAGAATGGAAAAGAAAACAAATTGATTATAGAAGCAATAGGATCTGACAGCAGCAGGGCTGGACAGTGTGGCATCAGACAGCAGGAGGAGCTGACTGGACAGGGCTGGGATCAGACAGCATATGCAGCCCATCAGGCACAAAAAAGGATCCAAAACCAGAAACAATTCCTTGGCAAGAAGCACAATAACCCACTAGAAGCAATTAATCAGATTTTACAAGATGAATGGAGTCTCCTGCACTAAAAATGCTCTGGAAAGGCATTCCACTGTGGAGCAGAGCAAGCATCCCCATTTAATGTTAAGTAGCACTAATATGGACCCCTACCTGGTACCTGCTGCAGCTTTGCCTGTCATGGTACATGATCCCTGCCCAAGGGCAGCAGGAAAGGGAAGGGGCTGTATCCAGGGTTTCATCCACTACACCGTGATGACTATAATCCTTCACCAAGGCAAGGTCTCTCATTTTCTCTCACCACTGTGTTTGAGCTCCACTGGTTTGAGAGGATTATGAGTAATGATTAAATCCAGCAGCCTCTTTTTCTTTGTAAAAAGCAGCAGAAATGGTCTTTGCATCTTTTTCCTGCAGTTGGCAAAGTTCTGTTTTAAGCTGCAGCATAGTCCACTAAAATATTTACAAAGCATTGAGGAAACAGAGTAGATTACAGGTCAGTGTCTTTAGATATCATCTGGCCTACCGCACTAGCACAACACATGACATTGAAAAAGAAATAGCACTGATATATCATTGATCCCTTCAGCATATATGACTGCTATTAATTTCATCTTTCATCAGCTTATTCTCCCTGTACTGTTGCCAATTCCTGATGATTGTTGCTGCTTCAATAAATCACTGGGATGTCAGGAAGCATTACAAAACCATAGAGAGAGACAAAATAACATTTCACACTCTCCTCTCTTCCTTCTTCCTCCACAAAAATTGTAGACAGTTATGCCTATATGGAGGATTTTCTCAGTCCTTTTTATTTAAGTTTTTAGCACGGTGACAACAGAACCAGCCACATCCTGCAGGAGACCATTTAGCAAATTTTATGGGCCATTTGTAGTTCTTTTACCAAAAGCTGGTGCAGCAAACGCCACTGTTGCAGTACAGCACTTTTTCCTAGGGCAGACAAGACTAGAAAGGTATTAAAACAAGCACTGATCTTTTAACAGCCACATTGACCTATGTCAGTGCTGGAGCTCCTAGTGACAATTTTCTCTGTGGTGATTTTGATGACTTTCTTGATGGTCCCTCGAGGATTTCAGAACAAGTCAATCAATCATATCTCCTAACAAAATCTTATCATTCTTTTTGGCTGGTCTTGCTGTCTCTCTTATTTGTCTCCCTTTTCTTTGAAAAATTTTTCCTCTCCTTGAGAAACAGTTCTACATGCCTGTCTAGCAGATGAAACGCAATAGGACAGACTGTACTAAAATTTTCATTTTCAATTTTCTCATCCCTCTGCCTCTTAATCTTCTTGACAATTAAAGCAGTAATTTCCACAGCAAACAGTGTTCCCTGGCCTTTCCTCTTTTCCTATCAAAGAACCAGAAAAGCAGCTGTGAGATATTAAGGTTCCTACATTTAGATACACATCTTGAAGTCAGAGATGCCCTAGGATCTCATTCAGCTGCTCTTGGCCTCTCTCACCAACAGCTCTCACCCAGTACCTCTAAGATGAACACACTGAACACAATTTTCCCGTTATCTTGGGTTTGTGGAGGCTTCCTGAGAATATAGGCAAAAGCCCAGAAGCAGCTTGTAGACATACTGATAACTTGCCCATTTTGCCATGTGACCAGGTAAGAAATAACAGAGGTACTGTCAGTTCTCAAATGTCTGTCTATATATGCCTCTGTGACATATATACATACATACTATATATATATATATATATATATATATATATATACACACACACACACACACACACAGGCAGAGAGCTGTTACATATAAATATATATATGTATTTTATATATATATGTAGTCGCTTTCTAGCTATTACATATATATGTATGTTTTTATTTTATATATATATGAAATAGCTCTCTGCCTGCTCCCTGTTCTGCACTGAAATCATTCAAGATTTATACATGCTGGTCAGTAACTGTATCTTTATTCCATTCCTCCCAGCCCCTCCAAATATTACACAGCACATGACCATATAAACTGACCATTTAACCCGTCACGGGTGTGTGGGGGATATCTGAGCTGACTGCTCTGACAGCAGTAGCACTGTTGGGCTGTGAATAAACTTGGCACTGGGGGAAGACATAGAACTGCAATCTGAGGTAGAGGAATGGTTTTTGTCTTAACTACATGATGCTGACTATGCACCATCTGGGTCCTAGGGCATGTTCTGCAAACCTCTGAAGTTACCTCTCTTCCTCTGAAAGACACTTCATATTTTGTATCATATGCCCGGGAGGAATTTAGTGATATTTCTTTAGTGAGAATGATGTCTGAGAGCCCATCAGCTGAGGTGTGTGCACAGAATCTTTCCTGCTGTCTTTCTACAGGATAGTTTGGCTGTATAAAGCCAGTTTAAAGAAGAAGAAGAAAGAAAAAGTAAGCCTGGAGGAAATATTCTAAATGCTGATACTGCAAAATGTCTCTTATAAAATCCTAAGTAGCATTTGAGAATTCAGCAATGATCCATTTTCATGACATATACTATGGCAAAATCTTAAATCCTCTTTAATTTTATTGCCACTAATGCAGCCTTCACATTTTGTTTTACAGATAAACTAATGTGTACGCGTAAAGAAGAAAACTGTTTCTACTAAATAAGTAGATTTTGGCTTTCCAAAGTTAAAAGGTAATTGCAAACAGTAGCTGCCTAGATATCGGCCTTTAAATACAAATTGAACCATCAGCACAGTGAAACTAGGGAGAGAAAGTATTTGTTTCATCTGTATACTGCATTGTCATTCTTTGCAGAAAAAATCCTTTTGTTGCATGTATTCATACAACAGCTATTTAGTAAAAAAAAGTATCATTTTCTAGAGCTGAAAGAAAAAAAAAGAGGAAAAATAACAGTTAAAGATGATACGACATGACATTGTATAAATTCTAAGTAGAGTCAATCTCAAAAAAGGAACAAACAATAGTATTATAAAAGGTCTCAGTTCTGTAATAAAAGTAAAAGATGCCTTTGGAAATATCTAGACCATTATATTTTCTTAAAAACAAACTTTTCTGTGTTCTGAGGTTTTGTTTTATGGTTCACAACATTCTAATCTTCGAGAAGAACTTGCATTTTATTGATTGAGACCACAGGCCTTGCCTTTCACTGGGAATTTGTCAGAGTCAGGTATTGATGTAGCTACATTAGTGAAAACTCCAAGGAACAGCCATCATTTATATTCGTGGAGCCTACACTTACCCAAAGCTGAGGTCAGTTCTACTGGTACAAACTGAAGTCATTCCTCTCTATATCTGAATTTGTCCTGTTACAGCTGCCTTTTCGTAGGTCATTGTTTCTTAAACTGGCACAAATTCACAGTGCACATCTTCTCAGTAATTATAGGAAAAGGACAGGAATATGATTATCACCAAGGAGAAGAATAAATGGTTTTTAATATCTGTAGTAGAGAATGGCTATTAAGTGTTGCTAATTTTTTGTTGTTCATAGTTCTTTCCATTTTCCAATAAAGGTATGCAAATAAAATTACTTCAGGAGTTATCTTTACTAAACAACAAAAATTCCTATTGTTCTCTAGGAAATTGAAAGACACAATGAGATTGATTTTGAACTTATAAAAATTTAAGTACAGCCTCAGTAACAGTAGTATAGCTCTTCCTGATTCACACTCCTGTAAATCAAAGCTCTAAGTTTTTGCTGTTTTAAGCTGCTGGTTTTGTCTACGTTGGTAGTATAGATATTGGGAAGAAGAAATACTTTGAAAAGCTGGCCGTACCATATAATACAGAAATGGAGAAGCCTCTGCTCTCCATAATAGCAGTTTTCTACAGCAGGACTTTTCAGCACAATTTCAAAGGACTTTCCTTCTGTAAACATGCTGGGTGGAAGACTCAGAGCACTAGTATTTTGGGCAAATAGGGCAACAGTAGGTGCCTACTGTAGGAAACAGTATTTTCCTCATCTTTACAGGATCCTCATCCTCAGACATCACCACCACCAGTGTTAACCAATCTCCAGAATCCTTTCTTCTCTGAGATAACACCCCATAGCTGCAGCAGCCGCAGCCAAAGAGTCCGAATCTCAACCTGACCTAGTCCAGGCAGTTTCAGTAACTCATCTAAGGGAGGATTCAAGCAAACCAGAGACTGAAACCCTGGCAGGTGCCTGAAGCCCTGAAATCCTTGTGACCCTCTGCTCCCCAGCCCTTGCGTCCCAGACGTGCAGGTGCTTGCAGGCAGGGAGGCTTCGGGGCAGCAGCCCGTAAGACGAGCTCGGCCCCTCAGCGAGGTGCAGCGGCTCTCGCAGGAGCTCGGGCAGCCCAGCAGAGACCCGCCGTCCCCTGGTTCTCTTCATCAGCTTCACTGAACTTGAAAGAAAATCTCAGAAAATTTAGTTCAGATAAAAGCAAAATATATATATATAAAAAAAACCTCATCTTGAATTTCTGTCATCATCAGTATCATTAATTACTCATGTCATTTGCATTAGTACATTGTTAATTTATAAGTCTGTAGTGGACCTGCGTGCCTCCCATTAAGTTGCCTCGTGTGAATTTAGAGTTGCTATGTCAGTGGTTGAACCTATTTTATAAATTTCAGTTTGACCTCTATGGGATTAGAAACTGGTAAATTGAGACCTCTATTTCATACTGCTGCTGAAAACTATTTAGGTAATTTTTAAATGTCTTATCTTCTACACTTATCTCTATACTCATCTCAACTTCTTTTCATTGAGCTTAATAAGTAAAACCACTGAATCTAGGAAATAAATTATATTTGTCTCTAGTGCCAACATTATTTAATTAGCAATGCATGACATATCTGATCAGGATATGTAAATTCATTGGATATGTAAATAACTCACACCTCGGCTGATGGAAAATCTGAAACATTACAGTATAAAAGAAGCTTGTCCACAACACTCAGAGCGCTAAAAGGATAATGAAACCCATCTTCAACCTATTGTGTGCCCTCATTATACTTGTTAAAATAATCACATTTATTGTATGAACATTTTTCCTTCTAAAAGGGAAAAATCATAATTAACTTATATGAAGAAAAATCTCTACAAATTAATTAAATGAAAAGGGAAATTAATTTTAAGGGAAAATCAGTCAGGAACAAACTTTATTAAATACAATAGAAACATTAATATTCATTTTGCAGAAATTAATACAATTAGAAATGGCTAGCAGGGAAGATGGCAGAAATCTATTCTTGCTACACAGTGGAGGTATTCTTCCATGGTACTCTTTGCAAAACAAGGATTCAAGTATTTCATTGCACAGAGCTTTCTGATATGGACTGTAGTATAGATTTTAGTTAAAAAATTGAATGCTACCAGTTCTTCAGATAAGATACTCAAATTCCAGCCAGAGCTTTATCTCAAAAAGAAATGGTTCTGTATTAAAATTTCAATAAATTATGTATAGATATCATTAAGAGCCCTTCACAGTGTTCTACTTTACAGACTGCTCTATGACAAGCAGTGCCCTTGGAGTAACTGTTTTCTTATTTAGGTAAGGTAGGAGAAAGCAAGGACTGAGTTCTACGGAAATATTCAATCTTGAATCCCAAAAGTAAAATCTACGGAATGAATCTGTACAAAATGACTTTACACTGCTCTGCTACCAAAAAGAGAGTGATCAGCAACTTATCAGGATGAAAAAGAAAAGTAAGCTTACAAGGTCTACATCCTTGCGATAAAAGACATTTTTCTGGAACAAACACACAGATATCTATTGCTTTTTTCCTTTCTGTCCTAAAATGGATATTAACTTATATATGCACAGGAATCTTTCTATTTTTTCATTGTGAGCAACGCTTCTGAAACTGGCAGTGAAACTCAGGTTCCCCCAAAGAACTGACCCTGCCTTAAGCAGGAGTTGACACCAGAGTTGACAGTTGACAGCACCTCCAGAGGTCCCTTCCAGACTCGTTTTTTCTGCGAGAGTCCAGTATCGGCCAGTGGAGACTGGAAGGCAGAGAACGCTCCAAAGCGCCTGGTACAGAGCCTTTACAGGGACGGGCAAAGTATTTGCATATGCAGCTCCCGCTGCCTTTAAGAGTCTGCGCACTAAACCACTCTTCACCCAGAACAACTGTGGAAATAGCACAAAGGGAAGACGCAACGGCTGCGTCAACACAGCCGGGCAGAAGCATCTGTCTTGCCCGGCTGAGGCCACTCGCCACATTGCGCTCCTGCTAGGACACCTGGGGAGCTGGTGTTCGGGGAGAGGAGCCCTCGAGGGCAGCCTGTGCTGTAACGCGCCCGCCGCGAGGTGTGGACCGACAGGCGGGTGCTCCCCGCAGCGCCTTGCTCACGTACCTGCCTCCACCTGTCCCACCGGCCGACAACCGCGTCGCACTGATGTTGACCGAGACTCCTCGAGACTTTCTTGAGGATGCGCCACCTCCCTGGCTCTGCCACCGACACGACAGACAGCCGCCACCAGAGCGTCTGGGCTGCTGCGAGGAGCAGGCAGGCAGAGCCCAGTGACAGGGGCTGTGCACCAGCATGACGACAAGCTGCGTGGTGTGCGGACACTGGGCAGAGCCAGCTGCCCGGCAGCGCTAGGCACACGTCCACGCACCCGGGTCTGTGGCACCGAGCCAAGCGTTCGGTTCCTATCGCAGCGTGCATGCTGCAAGGTGAGTCTACCTGTTGCGATTCCTTTCTCGGTATGCATTAGTTTGCATTTGCTTTCCTTCTTAGACTATAAACAGTATTTTCTGTAGAGAGTTCTCTTCAATTACGTTAATAAAAACTAGAGATAGAAGTAGGAAATATATTTCTTTACATTATTCCTTATATAACATTCAGGCAACTGAATAACCATAACTAAGGTAAACCGAGTCCCTTCTGCCTCCCCTTCTCTTCTACTCGCTGAGGCTTGGAAGACTAGCACATCAAGCTAGCAGGGGAAATAACCTACCTGTAGTCTACAGATGTAGCCACGCAGCCTATACATGGAATAGACGATCTCCAGACCTTCCAACACCAAACCGTTCTGTGATTTTGTGCCATACTAAAGGCTGCCAATATTAAATAGCTCCCACAAGTCCTCAAAGCCTTGCACTGATCCCACAGTATGGGACACTATAAATTTCTATCACATTCAGAGAAAAACATAGAAACTCAACTAGTTATGCCCAGGCTTGCCAGTTATAAAATATGGTCCAAATTCTCTTTCAAAACATACTGACAGTAGACTTTGTCTAATTACAGCAAATTAAATACACTTTAATAAACTATTTGGTAAATCTACGCTTTCCCCAAACCTGAAACATGTATGTAGGAAATAGTACAATAGTATTCCAATTCTTACTACTGCTGTAAGATCAATAAATTATGAGGTTTAACTTTTTTTTGCATATTTTTTCTTGAATAAAGGAATTATTAATTAAATGGATACAGTTACGGCTTTCTAACCTCCTTTAGTGAAAGGTATTTGTATTAATGTGATGTGTATTAATAATACTAATAGTTGTAGTAGCAGTAATAATGTTTTTATCTCTCAATAGGCCACCTTAAAGTGCCTGGGTATTTCTTAAGCTATCACTCAGCTGCTCAGATGAAGAAGGATTATCAATTCCAAAGGTTGTCTGTTTTCTTCAGGTACCTCTCTCGATCTAATTTAAAAACATTACTTTTCTCAGCAGACACTACCATTATGGCTACAACTATTATGCCCTAATTTGATAGTCTATTTTTATTTATGGGCTAAAAAAGTTTGCCTCAACTGTAAAATCCACTATAAATTTGTCTTATGGGGATTTAAAGTTATTTGTATTTTGTTCTCTTCATTAAAGAATGAACCTGAGCAACGACTACAATAATGAAATACTGTACTAAGACCTTATTCAGATTTCTTAGTTCAAGTTGCTGAATGTTGGTGGATGCTAACATTAGAGATCATTTAATTTTGTACAGTATGGCCAACATAATATATTTCACATTACGGATAATGTCACAACTAGCAAGAAAAGCAAGAATAGACAAGAAAATGTTGCAATGTTGTCAGGCTACCATGGCTACTGAAGCGTTGTCTTGTTCACTTGTTGACTAGATTCAAGATATATCAAGCTTGTCATAATGAATCTTTCTGATATTCACATTCTTATGCTTTCAAAAAAGAACGGAAAATAAAAGTATGAGTAAAAATTCTCTGAAATGTGCAACAAGTATGAAGCGGGTTTAAATACTTGAAAAAGTCATGAACTTTCAAACCACTGCAGATATTCACAGTGAAAAAGTACTTACTGATAAGCCACCTAAAATCCTTTACAGTTAGAAGCCTCAAAGCAGTGTAAAATCTTCAGGTAAAATAAGCATATATCAAATTTTCGCGTGTGACCTAGGACCATATCTTCAGCTAGTCCAACTCACTGCATCCCCATTATCTTCAGTGAAATGCTGCTGATCCACCCTTAGAGTATTGACCCATAATCTTTTAATACAAATTAGCTGATTAGTGTTGATTCTGCTTCTATAACTACTTTTACAGTATTATTCCATTTACTTTTTTGGAACTCATCTGCTCACATGTGAGAAAGATCTGAATCTAAGCCCTACTGCAGCCTAAGCACTTAAGCCACCTAGATACCAAGCAGTACCTGTAAAATAGGTACTTTCAAGAGCACCTGCTTGCAAGAAATAGTGGGGGGGGGGGGGGGAGAAGAAACAAACCAAAACAACTAAAGCTGCTCAGAGAAATAAATCCAAGTACTGTGCCTAGTAAAGGCCATCAGGACCATACAGCTATCCCAGGAAACCTGAGTCTGCTTGTAAATTCAAAGCTACTGCCATATTCTCATATTGCCTGTGCAGCAGTGGAGAGAAGCCCAGTTTGTGGGTGCACACTGGTGTCCCATGGCCCACTGTGATACAGTCCATGCACAACTCAGACCTCATCTATCAAATAAAGTGCAGCACTTTACCTGACTCTTGGTGGTCTACATTTCTCATCCTACCACCTGCTTAGCCTAATAGAACTGAGAGGACAGTGGAAATTTGATGCATTGTTCTTAAAACTGACTCTTAATCACAGTATCTGTATTGCAAGGTGCATGCTTAATATGTATCTAAGGAAAAGAGGAAAAAAAATCAAAAAAAAAAAAAAAAAAAAAAAAGAGAGAGTAGAACAAATTCACATTTCAGAGGCCCTGGATGTTCTCAGAGGCAAACTGTCGTTTTGGCAACATCATCCACAGTATGTGTACAGCCAACTACAAGTGTTCTCAACTTTATCCAGGCAATGTTTAGACCAGCTGTTCCATGAAAATGTAGCATTCAAGAGTCATCTATGTAAAAGAGAAGTGGGAAAGGATTTTCTAAAGAAAGACGATATGTTTTGACTCTCTTGAAACTCAAAAATAGCTAAACAAGTTTGTTCAAAGTCTTCCAAGAGATTCAACATCAGACAACAATATGAAGAAATAGAATACATCTTTGGCTCACTAAAAATATATGAAAACATAAATTAAATAAAAATATTTTGAAACCTGAATTCTAAGAGTCTATGTAAAAACTCCTTAAAATATTGGACCAGCAAATAATTGTGAAAATTTTGCATCTTCAGTGCATGAGTTCTAAATAAGGATTCCAGGTGAACAAAACTATACAGTAATGATGAATTTGTTTTAAGCTCCCTTAGGCTGCTTATGGTTTTGATATGTCAGCTCAGCTTATTTGTGAAAAGGGAAGCTCTTTTTTTTTGCCCCCTCTCTTTTTGGCATTGTTGAGACAACACAACTCACAACAATTTATCTGTCTTCCTGAATGCTTCATACATCAGCTCCAAAATACACTGCATAACAGAAAATAAATTTGTATAAAGAACATCACTCTGTTAAATGTCTGTTATGATAAGGAATCAATGTTCAGTGTTTTTATGTCTTGGCGAATGCATAAACTGTGAGAAAAAGTACATAAAATGTTTTGAGAAATCTCAAGATGTAGCTACTGCAGACAGCATACAAACGTCTTCTAACAAATACTATAGGAGGCAATTCATGGAGACATATGGATGATACCTCTTTTCACTTTTAATTGCTTATATTATCCCTCTCCCTTCCTGAGCTCCCTCCCATCCAAGCATGGCGCATATTCACAACAGACACTAAATGCTGTTGACTACCAGCAAGTTCATCAGAACCATCATAATGGCACTCCCGCGGATCTAGCTCTGTCTTACTCTGCTCATGGTGGAGGATGAAGGGATCCTGCACTGGAGATGCTGCTGACGGAGTGCCAGAAGGCACTAGCACACAGGGAGGGATTAAGGGAAGAAAAATAGTCAGATAATGCAGCGTACTTTATAACTCACTTTAATCAGCACTAAGTTGCATGTAAGCCTGTTACTAGTAAAATAAATACAATTAATCTACCCTGCTAATGGGTTTAGGATAACTTTCTTAACTATGGTCATCAGCATTTTGGAATTGTCCAAATTGAACCTATCAACTGTTAATAAAACAGGTTCAGCAACGTTGCTGGTGCTGTAAAGAACTTAAAATAATGAGGAATAATGTTGTTACAGAAAAATAATAGGCTTCCATCTAAATGAAAACCTGTTCTATTTCCTTCTTTTAATACAATTTTTGGCAAATCAGTTAGGCCTGAACATTTGTGGAGCCGTAGGGTCTTATACCTCATTAACTCTGAATCACAGAGATGAAGACACACATGCCAATGTGTGTTAATCCATTCTATAACACAGTGTATTTTTATTATATTTCACATATTTCATGATGGATAAAAAGCATTTGATATCTGCGGTGCATTTCCAGAAAGCAATGCGTGTTTGTTTTTTTTTTTTTTTATCAAGCCACTAACTCAGAACATAAAAGGTGTTTCACTTCTTTGTGCAGGCAACCTGTAGTTGAAGAAACTACAGTAACTTGACTATTAACAGAGGAAATAGTGCTTTCCAGCAAAAAGTAGTATGGAGGCACTGGTTTTTCTTTTACTGTTCTGAATACCTCAGCACCAATCATTCATCAGAAATGAAAAAAAACAAAAAAACAAAAACACGTCACATTTTCTTATGGCCTTTCTTCTGCCTGGTGGCAGATGCTAGCTTGGTGGATGCTGACAAGATAGGGCAGAGAGAAAAATCTGAACATAAAGACCTTTACCAGCGGCCTGGTTTTGGATGAAGACGACAGAGGTGTGGCTACTTATGAAGTCCTTCAGAAAAAAAATAACTGAAACATGAGAAGGTAATAGGGTAACTACAAGGCATTTCTCTGTAGAAAACATCTGTGCCTGAGGAGAATGAGGCTAATGGACTTCCAAAATCAGACCTGAAAACAAGAAGAACGGACAATTTCAGAAAGACAGTCTACGACGGCAGAGGCCAAGGGCAGCTGTTGCACCCGGAGAAGCACACTGATGAAGTACCACACCAGGCCAGTATGGTAGCACTGAGGACCTCCTGATGACTCCAAAACCCCAAAGAGGAGTACAAAAACAGAAAGCAAATTCATGATTAAAGACAAATGTAAGAAACTAGCACCCACATACAGGGCAACACCAGTAACTTCAAGACACCAAATACGTACCAAATACCTAGTGAGAGAAAGTAAAAAGACTGAGCCCTACAGCGCATTGTAAGAAAAGGTCAAAAGAAAATATAGATTCCAAACAGAGAAGGAGAGGAAACCAGGGATCACGCAGGAAAAGCTGGTGTAGTCTATGCCTTATTTACTCCAGTTGTCGCAAGAAAGTAATTAGTAGTAATAAAACCTCATTTAATGAGATATTAGGCTGAAGCAGGGAAAGAACTAGTTAAAGAATATTTATAAAATTTAGACATTTTCAATTCAACAATGTGGCAGGAATTTCACTACAGACTACTTGAGGGACTAGCAAAAAAAAATCTCTGTATCATCCAAGGGACATATAGAGGATGAAGGATGGCCCAGAAGGCTACAGAATGTCACACATCATGTTTATTCTGAAAAAAGGAGAATAGAAGCCCCAGGAAATTAATGACCAGTTACTCCAGCTGCAATATTTGAAAGATGCTAACAAATATACTAAACATTTCTGAGGCAAAGAGAAATAATGAGAGAATAAAAAAAGCAGCTGACATGAATTTGATAAGGACAGACTGTATGAAATAAATTTAATTTCCTTTGGGGGTAACTAGCCTATTGGATAAGGGAAAAATGTTTGATGTGTTACATCTTGATATGTAATCTAAAAGGCATACTAGTGAAAAAGAGGCTAGCGAAACTCACTGCAATATGGGTACTCAACTGTACGCAAAATGGCATTCAAAGAACAGTAATTAGGGATTTGCTAGCAAAAGTCCCAGACTGCCTGCCCCAAGACCAGTTCTTTTTAATATTTCCATTTAGACTTGGATGAAGTTGTATTTACAAAAGAGCACATTTAAATTTGCAAGTTATACATACCAGTATGAGAGGGGTGGAAAGCACTTTGAAAGACAGGATTAGGTTTCAAATTGATATTGATAAATGGTTCTTAATCACCAAGATGATATTCAATAGGGGAAGGTATGGAATACATATGGAAGACTCAGAGCATACTCGTTAAGGGTCATTATAAAAGGTCCATTACATTTTTTAGCCTAGACTATGAAGATTTCTAAATCAGATTGTAAATTATGATCCGGGTACTTTTGCTCAGAGCAGGACTCAGGACTAAGTGTTCTTTCTGAGATTGCTATTAGACCTATAGTCTTGTGGATGGAGATCATAATTTAATATGAAAAAAAGCATCACTTTCAATTATATATTAATAAAATATATATCACCAAATGTAGTACTAAGCCCAGAGCTAGTGGCAACAGGATTAAGAGCATGCGTAAAGCACGTTTGCAAAACGCTGACCAAAGTAAAACCTCTTCCCTCAACGAAGTGTTTCCACCAAAATTAAATTACATTTACATCATCATGGTACACGAGGAGTTTGATTCGTGCTCCAAGCTCCCTGTGCAGGGAGCGGTGCACGCTACGTGCTTCTAGTGCACTTTTGCAGTGTGCGAAGTCCTCCAGCTCCCACAGCACACAGCGTCCTTAGGGGCAGGAGTAACAGGGCAAAGCATAAAAAGAAAGGCCTTACGACTATTACTGTCTCTGTTCTACCTGCTGGGAAAGAAAACACAGTATTTGAAAACAGAGAACATTTAGTAAATACTTCTTGTGTCTAAGTCCTGTTCTTGCAAGTGCTTTTCCTGGAATCATAGATTTTAAATGGGCAGAAGTCTGAAGTCCAAACTTCCCTAGGGCTGGCAGGCGAAGATCAGCAGCAAGCTCCTAGAAGCAGTCACTAATCTCCAATGAAACTAAGATGCAGGATCCAAACACAAGGAAAAAGAGGAACAGAGAGTCATTTTATGAGGCTCTTTTAAAAGGGACATTTTCCAGTAACCAATTTGCAGACAGTGCTGTACACAGGAATATAAATTGATTTTATATTAAAAAAACCAACTACAAAAAAAAAAAAAAAAAAACAAAAAACAAAACAGACTTTATGTTCAGCAAACAGTTTTAGGGACTCCAAAGCAGCAGGTTAAAGTACATTTCTAAAATAGCCCATTAAGTTTCCAAGGAAAAAGGAAAAAAAAAAAAAAAAAAAGACTAATACAAGTTAGTGAACAATTACTTCAGAGAATGAAGGTCATCCAGAATCTGAGCACTCATGTACTGTGAGCTCATTTCACATTGTCAGGCTCCTTGTTATCTCCCATAAATTAAATGTCACCAGAAAGAAGAGTCGTGCATACTTGGTTTTCAAAAGATTTCCTTGAACGAAATAAAACTTTGCCTATATCAGAGCAGGTATGTGTCGTCATTGTATTAGTATGCATGTAAAACGCCAGTGATACGCTCCTCTTCAGAAAATGTTAGTGACGCAGCAGCATGGTGAAAAAAGACTTGTTATGTTTAACTCACAAGAGTTTATCCCTAGCATGCCTGTGCTCAACGCTCCTATAGCCTGCTGCAGCAGAAGCCCTTTTGCTAATTAAACTTAGTCAGCTTGAGGAGTTACTGTCACACGTTCCTCTCAAAGAACTTTTTGCCAATGTAAAACTGTATTTTTGCTACGATAGTTTTCAAATATAATACAGATTTAGTGCTAAACACATATAAGTAGCAGTAAGACTTTGATAATGAATGCAAAATTTTACTAAAGAATAGTTAATAATCTCCTAGGACCAGCCCTCTCTTATACTGGAAGGTGCTAATAGCAGATATTTAACAGTGTCTTTGACGAAAGGCAGTTCTAAGTGTTGTTCAAGTCCAGTACGTATCCTGCTCTCTAAAATCCAGTAGAAGGATCTACTGAACTTCTTTAGATGGACACAAGAGCACTGAGCAAGCTAGTGACTGCTCGGGGACAACAGGAGAGTGGGGGACTTTCCACACTGCAAAAGTGCACTAGAAGCAGGTAGTGAGCAAAAGCCAGAAATATTGGTGACAACATGATATAGTTCTGCAAAACATCTGCAGGCTGCTTTCAGCTTCTGCTGCACACTGTTTCCCCCCAAAGGTTTCGAGGACAGCGATGTTTTGCGGTGCCCCGAGGTGGCTGCGGGAGCTGCACGGGGCTGCGGGGGCAGCAGCACCCCAACGCGTGCCATGTTCCCCACACGCCACTGTCTCAGAGCAAGCACAGGTTCCAGGCAGGCTGCATTTTTTTTCCCCCAGAAATTTTTGAAGAGTTCAGGTTTGATTTTGTTAGGCTAAAACCATATTAAACACATGAATCACCGGTGAATCATAAGCGCTGATTTTTGGCAAGCACTAGTTCTTTGTCAGCTGCACAGCGCTTTTCATTTTGCAGGACTATAGAAGATTAAGAATTGATAGTAAAAGAAAAAAATATGTAACACATACAGCCTACATTACCCTATTGTTGGCAAGTATCAGAAATTCATAAAGGTAACAACATGAGTTTATCACAAATTTACCGCTGACAGTAGTAAGGTCTTTATCAGTCAGTGCAACCCAAAGACCTGCCTGCCTATAAAATGTAATGGTGTGTCCTGTAACAGCTGAGAGGCAGCTCGTGTATGAAATAATAGGTAAACTGTCATCTTCTATCCTTAATTATTAGGAGAGTAATAAATGTCACACCTCCCAGAGCCTGCTTCATCCACTGAATGATTGCTGCTGACAAAACTCCCATATTTTCAGAGCTGACAAAGGAATCGTAAAAGATTTTCTTTCATTTCACTTCTGTCATGTCAAATTCTTAGAAACCATTCCCCCAGAAGGTCAAACTTCCAGTGCAATGAGAATCAAATGCTGGTTATTGGTTTTCAGTGTTTTCCTTCCTAAATGTCACATCCAAGTACACATTCACTTTATCTTTAAAAAGGCTTATACTCCCCTCAAAACTATTTGAGTACTAAATGTACTTCAATATAGCACTTTAAGTATAGCTTTTCTTCTAAAACCCCTCCCAAAACTGAACAGACCTTCTTTATTAAATTTTCTCTCCTTTTTGAAAAAGAAAATGAAATATTTGTATAAAATTCTTAGTTCAGATTGCTTCACACCGGGAGGAAAGCCATCTTCCAGTTAGATCAGAATAAGTAATGTTATTCAGATGTATCTGCAGCTAGGAGTTAATCGCCCCATAGCTTCAGAAATGGATGACGAAGATATGTATGAAAGAGGAAAGGTGAGAGAAAGTCTAAAAAGAAATCATAACCACTTCTTAATTTGAGAAAAAGAACAATGTCTATAGAAGACAGCAATATGTTTTGTAGAAATTAAATTCCCTCTCAAGGAGGGAGCCTTATTTTTCAAAACAAGTCTCCCCCCTCCCCTAACCTGACTTCTCTTTCTCATCGTTTTCTCTTTATAATTTAAGGCTACTTTCCAGAACATGCCCTAATGTTCTGGGTGACCTTTGCTGCCACCTCGTTATTTAGCCATGCAGATTCACTTCTGTGCAGGAGCTCCAAGATGTCCCAAAACCCAAAATGATGAATCCTTGAAGGCATGCCCAGCGTGCCAGCCCTAAGAAGCACTGCTTTAGCCACATAACCGGATTAGTGTAAGCTTTGGTTTCCTTAACGCGTTGCTTTCCTAAACTTAAGAGCAAAGAAGCCATACATGTCTCCGAGCATGCCAGTGTGCACATTTACACTTAAGTTCAAGATCTTTCAGTGACATCAGCTGGATATTTAAAGAGTTGTAAAATATGAATTGAGTTTTTAGTGGCTTATGGACTAATGTTACAATACCTGGAAATCACCCCTAAAAGTAATCACTATTAAATTTTTATAACTTGTCAGAAGTCTCCAGATCTTTACTCAGGAGAATTACACTAATCTCTTTCAAAAATAAATGCTAAGCATTGATTTCCAATATTAAAAATAGTTGACCTAAATCCATTGTGTGATTAAACCACATAATGTCTACATTTTAACCTTTTATTTTAGCCTATCTCCATAAATGCTATTCTCAAGTAAGTGCTGCACAGTACTGAAATCATTTGCAAAGCTTCCAAATGTATAAATGGCTTCTAAATTTCAAAAATATATATGAGAAGAAATTCAAGCTAATCTGGTCAGACCCAGAACGATACAGCCAAATGAATAAAAATAGCCTCAACAGGTATATCAAAATATTATGGACAGGCATTTTGATGAAAAATAACATTGGTAAGTGCAAGCACATACAGAAAATATTATTACTTGAAATTGAACTGAAGCCTGATAAGATTAGTTAAGATATGTGAGATGAAGATACAGGAATAACTATGAACTAGTTTCTCAGTTTACAGCACAGTGGGCTGTATTTTATATAGGATGTTGCACAGACTCTGTATTCCAAAACACTTAGTTATATTATGTATTAAAATTTAACATATAGCCTCACCACTACAGCATAGAAAATGTATCTGAGTTTTACATGTTTGAGCAGAATGACAGATGGATATGCCCTGGGTGGTATAAATCAGAGAAAAAAAATGAGCTGGGAAAGGAAAAAAAAGGGAGGAAGTAGCTGGTGCTAGGAAAATTCAAAAGTCAGAAATGAACTAGGAGCTTATAGGAGCTGACATGACTTAATCAGTACCATTATATCGTTTATTTACTCCAGACATGAAGACATACGTATTTAATCCATACATACATCAGTGTGGAATCAGAATAAAGCCCTAGGTCTAAAGCAATACCACCAAAGGGTTTAAAATGCAGAAGAGAAAATCTTTACTGGTTACCACGAGCCATCTGATTATGCACGCAGTACAGTTGCATTTCCTTTCAACTCTCAACTATGTCTGCTAATTTACCAGTCTCTTTCATTTATTCTCCTCTGCATTCTTTGTTTCTCTTCTCTTTTTTTGTTTTGATTGATTTATATCAAACAGTAGACTAAGCAGGATTAAACTCTTTTCCTGCATCTGTTGATGTGAAGCAAAACCAGAAAGCTGGTAATTAAATGCATTCGTACTTACATTCCCTACTACCTAAACTGTATCAAAACACATGTAGCAATAAACGAGAACCACTCTGAAAATGAAAAGACATTTTGGAGGGGCAACATATGAATACTAACACACAATTTAAAAAAAAAATTTACGTAAGATTTCACTTTATTTTTATTTTTTTACTTTCAACTCTTTAGTATTCTAAATCACTATTGCCCGACTGTTTAGAAGTATTAGTGAATCTGGTAGTTATATCTCTTCGTGTACTCTATCAAAAGGTCAACAGCTATAAAGAAAAACTCATTTAATACAAAATTGTTCAGAGTGATTCAAGCTTCTGTTGTCTTCTTTAGCAGAGAAACAATTAACGCATTGCTAAACGGTGCCCTCGTATCTAGTACAGTGGGTTTGTGCGACCAGCGAACTTCATGAGCCCGCTCCTCCATCTCTTGGCACAACTACAGGTGAAAACATTGCAAGACAGTTCCCACACTAATTCTTGCAAAGCTGTAGCCAGTCAGCCCCGAGTTTTCCTTCTGAAACAGTGCTTTGGCAGACTACCTCTGCATCCATCCCACAAACACTGCTGTTAATCCCTACAGTCTCTGGTTAATCTAATACTGGAGACCACCTAAACCTGACCTATCTTACTGCCTTGCTAATCGGTTCTCTGAGGAGGTAAGTATATCAGATTAGCCTTGGACGATCTGTCGGGGTAGGCCTCCAAGCAGGGCGCAGACAAAACGGGCTGCAAGTGAAACGGCACTGACTGCAGTAATTGCATGGGTAATCGTTACAGGGCGCTTCACCAGGAGCATTTCTTCGGCTTTCCAGTATCATCATCTTGCTTAGTTCCATTCGTCATGTGTTATCATTCCCATGACCAGGGAGGGAGCTTTACAATCTAGTTTGATGTGCTTTGGAAATACGCTCGGGAGTTACGGTTAGATCACACCACCCTGCACAGCAAGGACCAGAACCTCGTCTAATCACTCTGCGAGAAGGCAAGGCGCTCTGTGACTGCGTGACTTGAACTTATTAGCAAACACATGAATTTTCTACAGAAGATTTGAGAACAGAGATATGTCTTGTCCAGTGAACTAGCATACAGTAGTTTCAAAGATAAGCCATTTAACAGTCACAAACCCAGGAATCAACCACAGAAGGAAAAGGGTAGTTTTTCCTGTTTTGCAAGGACATACTTCCATAGAGCGTAGAAGTCTGAAGATAGGATGCTCTCTTATCTCTATGCAGATCACACAGGCATTCATCACTTGCAGTAATGCAGGGTCCTTATCAGGGAATTATCTTTAAACTATTAACAACAGATACACTATCCTGACCCACTGGCTGTAACTAATTCCTACAGCTGCAGCACAGGAATGAAGTCCAGTGGAGTCCTGAGCATTTCTGTGCGTGGACAGAGACGGGCAACGGCAACAACGTGTGAGACAGGCACCCGCAACCGCACCGACCTGGAGATTTCCCCCACAGCTCAGAGAGCTACTGGCTGCTTCCTAACATGCTCCTAACAAACCAAAGGTTGTTCAGAAGTACATGCTTTCATTGCAAATGAACATAGGATATTTGACCCAAAATAACAGATGATGTTGATGTGGCTCTTCTCAAGATTTGGGCTTTTTTATTAGCTTAGATATGAAAATAAAAATTTCTAAAGCAGGTGGGTGAGGTTATTTGACAAATAGAAATTACCATGGCCCATATTTTATTTTCATGTTATTTCATCACAATATTGTAAAGGTAGAGCTTCTCAGGATTCCCCACTCCTGGTTTAGAGACATTTCTTTCCCTTCCCCTACTGTTTCTATGCCTCATTTTTCAAATTACATCTAATTTTAGGGTAAGATCCTCAGGAAGGCCATCCTGTTTCCTCAGGTTACTGGATGATAGAACTTCTTGGCAACAGCTCATTCTTTTATTTGCCTACTACAGTTTACAGTTATTTCTGGTGCCATGGAAATAAATTAACAACAATTAACAACAGTGAAAGTCATGAGAAGTAACAGCGAAAATAATCAGGCTTTCCAGTGAATGAAAGCAGGACCTTGAGGAACAACAGCATCAGGCTGACCATGTAATAGTTGGGTGACAAGTGTCATAATTTAGAAGTATATAGCGAAACCAAGAGAAAGTACTATCAAGATTTGTTCATTCGGAACCAAAGCATCTAGCCAAATTTTTAGAACTCCAAAATATAAACATACAAATAGAACAAAATCCTCTATTTACCTCATACGCTGCACTTTCAGAGCGAATCCAGAAAGATTCCAGTAGTTAGTACAATGTTTTATTATATCCTGTCTCACACAATCAAAACCTTCTTCTTAAGGCAGTTTCTATATCAAGCATTTTCAGCAACAACTAGTGATGACTGGTGAATCCTCTTTTCAGTAACTTTATTTTTAGTTGCTAATAACTCTATCCTCAGATATTTGATTTCACCTTCTGACTAAAGCAGCTCAGATCTGCAAATTTGGTGCAGAGGTGCTATGTGCAACAGAGACCTTACATGAAAGAACTGGCAGAAAAGATATGTCTGCTAGGAGGCTGGTGTCTCACAAGGGTCAGGACCACTTTTCACTGTGAGCAGCATCTGCTACAAATGCCCCACCAAGCGCACTCCGTCTGGGACGGTGACACTTGATTGTGTGCCATTGCGTGGGGCTTGCGATGGTTTGGATGTTGCTTTTCCACTGAGGATTTTTTTGATGGGCTGAAAATAAAAGTCAAGATGCTCTGTTCTCTTTGGGAACTCCCTCAAGTTTTAAAAGAAATCATAGAATCAGTAAGGGACCTCTGGAGATCATCCAGTCCAACCTCCCTGCTCAAGCAGGGCCACCTAGAGCATGTTGCCCAGGATCACATCCAGGCAGGCCTTGAAGATCTCCAGAGAAGGAGACTCCACAACCTCCCTGGGCAACCTGTGCCAGTGCTCCGTCACTCTCACAGGGAAGAAATTCCCCCTCACCTTCAGGCAGAACTGCCTGTGCTTCAATTTCCGCCCATTGCCTCTTGTCCTGTCACAGGGGGCAACTGAAAAGAGTTTGTCCCCGTCCCCTTGACACCCTCCCTTCAGCTACTTGTACACATGGATAAGATCCCCCCTCAGTCTGCTCTTCCCCAGGCTAGAGGCACAAATGCATCTTGTCAAAAGGTTTTTTAAAAAAAAAAAAAGTGAAAGAGGAAACCCAAACAGATCAAGTAAAAACTAGAGAGAAACAATGCAAAACAGTCTATTTTAGAATTTTAAAATGTTTATACTTGTATGCAAAATCAAACAACAAATGGAAGCCTTGAAAAAGGCCAGAGTACCAGATGCCACAAGAAATAGGAGATCTACTAGAAAAGAAATTGCTTTAACCTTTTGCTTAATCCTTTAACATTAGTCAGTAAGCACAACCATGATTTTAAAAAAAAGAAAAAAAAAAAAAAAAAAAAACACTCTTCCTACTCCCAAAGAGTGAGATTATAGAGGCAAATGGTCACCCTGTAGCTTTTAGTAATATGATCACATATAATTTTGTGAACTCTATAACATAAGACAATAGGTGCACATCAACAATTTCAAAGGGTGGCTGATACTGTGACTATTTCCATTCCACAGAGGGAATCAGCCATGCTGCAAAGTGCCATAGGTTTCTGCAAAAAGCATTGCTAGAAATTGAGCACATGCTTACTGGTAAATGTGAGAGACTTGCATCTTTTTTTTTCTCATGCTGTCCTCTGCAATATGTCACCAGACTGCAAGATAATAGACTACTAGAGACACCACTAAAAGATTCCTACTGGCCAAATGGGAAGAGTTATTTTCCTTGGCTTTGGTGGTACTCAAGAGACATCGCAAGAGTTCTTAGCTAGAATTATTGGAGGAAAAGGCCATCAACAACAGAGGTGTTGGCTAGAAAAGACTGCAGCTCTGCCAGACATCCTGAGTAGGGATTTTGTGAAAAATAGAGTCATTCAGCTGCATCTGAAAGGAAAGGAGCAAAACTAAATAAAGTATTCTCATTTGTGAATATTCAAGAGTGCACTATATATCTCATAGGACTAATCCTTTACCTAGGGCATGAAGAGAGCTATAAAACCAAGCAGAGTCCTTCTTCCTGGGGCCACAGGAGAGTTTTGTGAGGGGTAACCATGATGTTAAAGCAGGCTCACGCTGCTTTACTTTAAGCTGTGATTCCTATTAGCCATAACAGACAGAATAGCTCATCACAGTAATACTTATTTCCCACCTCTGGTTCATATCATCGTTCTTGGTCTTCCACTCTCTGCTCCCAACATTGCCACTGTTTGGACCTGCAGTGGTGGACTTCCCCAGGGCACAACACTGAGGTCTTTAAACAATATAAAGAAGTACTAATGCCATGAGATTGACTCCTCAATTTTAACATCATCGTTCTTGGAAAAATGATCTCTCACCCTTATTGGGAAGCACTGTTATTTTCACTGACCATACAGTAGTTCAGAGTTCATGTCCTTAAAACTTCTTAGTTCACACACTATTTTCCATTTTACTGATTGATGCAACTGAATAAACTCTGGCCTGGGTGCCTGTAAAGGTTGGCAACAGACAACTAAAATATTACCAGTTTACCTTAGCTTGAGTGAGCTCTGGAGAAACATAGTTTACAGGCAAAATTTGATCTTTGCTGAGGGATTGCTGTAGATTCACTGTGGGTTAGTGAGATGCCACACTGACAGGCTGCCAGGGTACGTTTGGATTCAGCAGATTTTGCATCCCATGTGAAAAGCTTTGACCATCTCTAGTAGGCAACAGCTCATTCAGTTAACAAAGTTGTGTAAATCAAAGTCATAAATAGCCAATGTGTTCCCCACAGTTATTAAAAGATAAGTGTACGGACCGTGTGCTGCCTGTGTTTGCAGTTGGTTTTCTGAATGTCGACACAATTCACTGTATTGTATCTGTTCTGCTTGAATGCTATTTTCTGTTTTCTCCAAAACAATTTGAGGCAGAAGAGTAGACATTGAATTTGACAATAGCTGGGTAATCATAGAAATAGTTTTTTCATATAGGTCAGGAACACCTACAGAATAAAACTCAGAAAAGCATTGTGATGGTTACTAGAACATCAGCTTCATTAACTCTTTTTTTAACATAATACTCTTAGGGTTGAGTTTTGAGTAAATAATTTCAAATAATTCCTCCATTAAAACTGGATCAATTAACTACATTTTATAACTACTCATGAATTATTTAAGCAACAAAAAACCTCTCATGAATGCTTAGCTAAATGAAATGTGAAATACTTGAAAACAGAGTAAACCTGAAATTGTTCTAGAGCTAAAAAGATAATAGCAGAGGATTATTTAGGCTTTTTATTAAAAAAAAAACAACATACAGCTAATTAATTGGTATACTCACAGTCTTTTTTTTTTTTTTTTTTTTTTTTTTGACTGAATGTCCAGAAGTAAAAATGCTCTTTTATAATGACTTGTTGGTTAACAGAGCTGATACCACGGCCAAAGAGGTTGCTGTCTGGTTTTATGTTGATATCACAACTGTTTTGTTCTTGCTCCTTTTGAATTCTCTGAACATTCCTACAGTCTGTCCTCTTCTTGTTCCTGTTCTAATAATTCATCTTTTCCTTGTTCCTTAAGATGTCATTACTGATTACTTGCTTGAGTACTTCTGTTGCTTTTAAGGCCACTATTGGAACCAGATTTCAGCAGTGTAACTAAATTTCAAATACAATTTAGTAGCATCCATTGCAGACAGCAATGTTGGCAATGGGAAAATAGATTAAGGAGCAAGAAGCATATAGTTGATGTTTGCTCTAAAACACCTGCAATGATTGTTGTATCAAGAGGTCTTAATTCTTGGGAAAAAGGCAATACATAATGGAAGTCACCTCTTTGCCAAGTACGTTAGGCCATCTGTTGTTCTTAGGCCAGAAAGGGAACTTGAGGCCTACAAAGTGCAACAACTCTAGGGAAACATGGTAGTATTTTCACATAGAATATTTCAAATCTAGAAAAAACAAAACCTATCTTTGAGTTCTCTTACTTTCAGATAATCTGTACTTGCTTTCAGACTAATTTTTTCTAGAAGTCTAAGTTATTGACAAATTCTATTAGCAAATTACAATCTATGCCCAGTTTTGGCATTAATTTTCTTACATTTAATAACATGTGGTAGTCTGTGGTGTGCGATAGTTAATGATCAGGACATTACACAAGAAACTAGATCTTTGCTATGTTCCTGGATCTGCTGCTATTTTTCTCTGTAATTCAGTTTTTCTGTCTTTAAAATGGGATTAACAATGTTCATTCCAGCTTTGAAAACTACCTGAAAGGAAAACACGCTAATTTTTTTACACCCAAACTTCTCCCTTGAAGTGTGTAGCATTACTTTGTTTATTTTCCTCTTTCTCCTTCTCCTGACAACCACAAAATGGAAAGAAAAGGCTACTGCTCTGACATCTACCAGAGGTTCCTAAAATTTCAAATCTATGTCCAGATCTTTCCAGAACTGAAACCATGTCCCAAAACATTCAAGCTGTACCTGTTTCTCTTCCTATTTATATCTAGTTTTATATACTTGTCTCTCATTAAAGCAGTTCCTTTTTCCTATATAGCACTTTCAGAAGTACTCAGCGGTAAAAATTGTTGCAATGCAAAAAATCTTGATCTCCTAGGATTTCTGCTAGCAGACTTCACTAGAGACTGAGTCTACCCACACAATAGATATAGCTCCCAAGAACCCCAATATGTAAAATCATAATTTTAAAGATGTCTCCACTTCTCAATTCCACAAGATGAATTATTCCCTGTCACATTTTTATTACCATAATTCTTCTCTTTTTCCTTTTGTCTAGTATTAATAACGTTGTGTGGATAAATTCTGTTGATGGCTGAGACACCAGGCAGTACAAATTTTACTCCCTCTGAAAAGCATTTGTTTACCTACTTTTCTAAGTCAACAAGGCTTGTGTCATCATATAATTTGTGTCCATGTCTCTACTAGCACACTCTCTTATGATCCTGTTGGCTGTTTTCAATCAAATTTAATTTCAAAAATGGCAAATAATAGCAATATTAGGAAAGCTAGTAACTTCCTAGGGATTTATTAGATGGGTAACCAGGTAGAGAAAAGGAAATGCTAAAATTCTCTATCCATGGGGATAACCCATGGGTGAAACCCCAAAACACTCCTTTCTATGCACCAAAGGATCTCACTGAAAATAGATGTTAGGAGTGTCTGACTCTGCAAGAAGTTTGAATAGGAGCTTTAATTTTATTAGACATCAGAGTATGCCACTGTGAGACACAGAGCCTGGGTCACAGAGGCATTGAAAAACAGGTTTCATTAATTCCACTGCTCACAGAACAACTTGTGTTTGAAAAAAAAAATCTGAAAAATAAAAGATTTTCCTTAACTGGGGTTGAAACATAGTGTTTGCACTTCCCCAGGGAACTGTGTCGTTCAATCAACCTGTGTTGTACAATACACTGAAGTGAAATGGAGCCCGCATCATTCCAGTGAGTCTAGAGGAGGAGAAATTCATTGCTTCAGCAAAAAGTCAGCTTAGCACAGAACTGAGATGGAAATGAAGCCACACAGAAAAATGAAAAAAAAAAAAAAAAAAAAAAGCCATCAGAAATATATGCCAATAAAGTTCTTACAATTTACAGACTTTAATAAGAGCTGACCCTGAAGTTATAACGGAATAAAGAAATAACGAATACCTCCAGGACGTTCTGAAGATGCCTTTGCATTTGCAACATTTCCCTCCTACAATTTCAGTGAATAATTGCTGAATATTTTCATATCCTTTGAAGAAAGGAATAGGTTACAAGTGTACTACTGAGATAGATATAATTCTTAAATAATGTGAAAATAATCTCAACCAAGAGGTATGATAAACTTTTGAGTTTTAAGTACTTCAGCTATGGGGAAGTGGACAGTAAATGACAATCGTACAGCAGACAGAAACCTCAGCCCTTCTCTGTCTTCCCCAAATATAAATGCTTCTGGAACAACTGATCACTTTTAAAATCACTGTCTGTATTTTCTATTTACTACTTTCCTAAACCTAACTCTTATTGAGGAAGAAAGGGTTTATAACATCATTTCAGAGCCTGAGAGGCCAAGAGGTGAGCGTATGGAGATCTCTGATTATTTGTTTTAGACGTGGGACATATGTTTAAAGGATTAGATACAGTAGTGCTCTAATCGCTTATTTGTAAGAACGAGTGAAACAGAAAATGACTAGAATAACTGACGCACCTGGTTCTTTGGTAATCCGCAACGTGAGGCACTGCAGTAATCTTCTGGGAATCTACTTTTCAAAACAAAGTTATCCATCCATTTTTTCATAATGATACATAATCATTTCTGAAAGTCACAGGTCACTCCAGCACAGCCACTTGAATGCCATTTTTCCTTCACATGTCAGAGGGCACTCTCCCCTCATCCATTTTTGGTCTGTGTGGCCATGGTTTGTCACGTACCAGAAACTTCCTCCAAATCCAGGTAATTAGAAAACAATAGAATTTATACAGTTTCCTAACGACTATGACTTCAGAATTGCTTCAGAAGGCCTGCCACGCACAAGGCCATTGCAGCAAGCTCTGTCATTAACACAATCTCTTGCATTAAGTAAGTTACTAGGGATGACATAGTAAAGTGAGATGAAGAGATTGATCATTTATCCTTTATTTTCTCATTCTTTGCAGGAAGCTTGTGAACAAGCAACGTGTAAGACGAGCCATAGTGAGAAGCACGGCAAGAATGGATGGGGGGAAGAAACGCAAAGCTCCAGCCTCTCGTTACACCTGACCCAACCCACAGGCATGCCCCCTCCAAGGAAAGGGCAGCAAAAGCACGGCAAAGAAGTGTTTTCCACAGATAAGCACTGAGCGACATGTATAAGCCTAAGGACAATTTCTACAGTCATCTGAGAACCTGGCTAACATGTTTAACAGATACATTATAGGGAAATAGGCAGGAAAAAGTGTAAGAGCTAGTAACTGCTCTTTTACAGGACTGAAGCCCACAGTATATTTTACACTGAAATTTCCAACATGCTTAGGAATTGACTAATACTCTTTGTTTCCACCTGTTGAGTAATTTCCTTGACTTCAAAAGGGTTACTTGAGTAAGAAATGAGAGGCATGAGATTAATTGGCAGATTTGACTTTTGTGTTCACATTAGTTTTTTTTATACAAAATAGGTTATATCTTTTTATTATTTTTCATATTTTCTCTTTACGTTTTAAATGTATAGATTTTTACAACAAATGTTGTTTATATAAATACATCTTAAATTTAAATCTGCTCATATCCTTTTCTTCTGTATGATCTTTTCTAAGAACAAAGCTTGAACATTTTCCAGGAAATTTATGACACATGGAAATTATCACTTATAAAAATGCTGGTCTTTCAGACAGATTAAGTCAACACAGCACCTTTCAGTAAGTCTTTAAGACATTAAAGGAATTCGAGTCTAATTATCAGTTTAAATCATATCAGTGTTTTACAGGGTGTGAGTGAACTCTCTCTCAAAACCACTAAGCGTTTCGGGGAGAGGTACATCATCTTATTTGTTGGTGTTCTGGTATTGTGAAGGGCTGGCTTACAACAAACTCTGAGACGTGAAATGATGCCGCTGGTTATGCAGGGAGGAGTGTCCTGCCCCCACACTACAGAGGCTGTGCCTACACTTGGTAGGACACAGGACACAAGAGAGGCTGGAGGCCACAACAAAAATACTTTGCTGCTGATGATGACACATGTCTGGATGAGAGGATGAGCCTTGAATCAAGGGAGCTGGAAACAACCTGCCAGACACAGTGACAGGAGAATTACTCCACAGGGGATAGAGAACAGAGAGAGATAAGACCTACTTTAGAAAGGAAAAGGGTATTCCAACTACTTGGAAGTATTGCAGCAAAAGGACAGCAAAGACAGATTTATTCATCATGCTTCCAGAACAGAGTTATTTATCCAGCCCCTGAGTTTGCATGCAGGAAGCTGGACCCTGCGTGCATGCAGAAACCTCTGGTTTTACACAAATGAAGCTCTGCAATGTGACCCCATTTTCCCTTCATCTCCACCCATCATCAAAAAAATGAGAATGACAAAAATATGAATAAAAGTTTGTGTGCTGAGAAGCCTGAGCTGGAAATAGATGTCATCAGCTGGTCTAGTGAAAACTTTGCAAGTGTGATCTTGGGAACAAATGTGCTAGTAGGACACTACAAACAGCAAAACAGCCAAAGCAATAATTGTGCTAAACATTAAAGTTTCCTCGGTCAATGTGCAAAGAAAGAGATATGCAAGATAAATTTCTGTTAGCAGTATAGAATATGGAAAAGAAATATTTTGATAACTATAAAGGGAATTAAGGAGTACACTTGTAGCAGTTAGAAAATTAGCCTTTAATTGCAACCAGGTAGCAGCTGAAGCCAGCTCTTTAAAACACTACTAGAAATATGCTTGATAAACAGTGAAACCTGGTAGTGATCCATTTATCAAGATAGATTAGTCCTCACTGGAACCACTCAATAGGGTAGAAAATGGTGCAGTATTTTACTGACAAACCAGAGCAAGCAATAACCTCAACATTTGTGAACAAGACCGGATTTTTGTCATCTCTCTCACTAGTATCAGCTGTAAGCCCTTTTCTAGGTGTCTTTACTAATATTTACATCCCTGCACAATGTTCCCTGATTTTTTTCTTTGCCTCTCTGGCCAAATTTCTTCTAATGTTCCTTGCAGTAGGAGAATTCCCAGGTTTAATAGGCTTTTAATGACTAAAGAGGGCGCTTTGCTCAGTGATCCTGTGACCATGAGGGTCAAATCCCTCAGTGAGAACTGTGTGCACTGAAAAACAAAACAGTACAAAATGTAAAAAGGGAGGGAGAGAGGGTTAATGCAACATTTGGAATTGCTGCACATTGTTTTTCAATTGAAAAATCAAAATGAGCTGTCTGGGGCAGATCTCTTGAGAGTACGTTTGTGATTTTTAAATGGTTCTCATTCACCATGATCTATTTTTATGGACTACACTGCCCCCTGTATAAATAAGCTTGTTATCTTTGCTTTAACACGGTAAAATTATAGAATGCTTTAGAAGACACAGCAAGAAAATATTTTCATAATATGTTCCAACATTTACCCGAGAAGGATCTTGCCAGATATTTATTGATTCTTGCTTCTGTTCTATGCTCACTTTCTGTGCTGCTGCCTTTTATTGGAACCATTTTCTGTCCCTTTTCCGTATCCATATCCACCTGTCTTCCCTGTCCCATTATATTAGAATGTATGCTTGCATCATTTAAACTTGTAAATGGTTTACATGCTTATGCTTGAAGGCTTTCTAGGATGTTGCTCGTATATATAATATTGTAAGTAGCTCACAAACTATGTTAATGACAAGGAGAGATAGATATTTCAATGGGAATGCAGGCAATGATACAGATACACACACAGACACCTAACAGAGACAAAAGCAAGAAATTAAACAATGTATTCAAAAAAAAATGCCTGTAAAGGCTGCCCTGCTGCTAGGAGAAGGTGGAAAGAAAGGCTGAGCTGTAGCTCCCTGGCTTCCCCCCCCCCATAGCACACGTCACACGCACACAGAGTGACAACTGCAGAATTGCAATTGGAGAAGACTTTGCTCAAATGTGGGAGCATCTGAAGAGAAATGGTTTTCTGCGTGTGCTAGCAATGTTCACCTTTAAGAAAAATAGACTAAAATAAGATAGTGACTAAACAGGAAGTCGAAAACACTGCCAGAAGTGTTTTCCTGGATTTTTTTCTCCTGTGTCTAGTTGAGGTTAGCAGTACATGCTGCACTTCAAAGGTCACTCACTGGCCTAAGTAACAGCAGCTCTGGAATTTCTCCGATTACTACAAAACGGCAACCTAGAAAGGAGACAGATTCAGTACAGGTCCCTTGAAAACATGCAGGACAGGAGAATTCTTGCTGGCTTTCTGGAAGAATTACTGTAAAGCCTTATTCTACAAAAATATATTTAGTAGATTCATAAATAATTCTTTTAAAAAAAAAATCTTATCCTCTTTCCTTTACACAATTATTGCAGATAAATACAAGTGATATATGACTTTCAAGTGAATAACAAATCCTCAACTGTCCATCTGAAGAGATTTTCTAAGAAATAAAATTACATGACAAGAAACAACACTGCTTTTATTAAGACAAATATTAATAAATATTAATTTACTCATTAAATTCATAATAGATGCTACAATTATTACTCATAAATGGTAGTACTCCGTATTTTTCAATGCAAATATGGACTTACATGGTTACACTACAACTGGGGGCAAAGTGCACTGCATTAACAACTTGTAACAAACTTCCCAGCATCACGTTTAAACTTTGGACCAGCAGTGGTTCACAGCCTATAGTCCAAGAACCACTGCATCACTTAGCCTAATGATACTTTCCCCCATAAAATCCATGGAGGAATTTTATGGCTGCGTGGGTGCTGAATTTGAACATTTATGGAGTTCACCGCACTCAGGTTTAGATAGTTCCAATGAACTCCCATCAAGATTTGGAGAAAACATGAATTTATTAGCTTTCCTTATTTAGAAGTGTTGGGGTTAGCTGATACATGAAGTCATGTACTACATGGCTCAACATGCCACCTTCCCAGTGTTTCAAATGCCATTTTCATAAGTGTCTCATCTGGTTGGTAATTGCTGCTGCTTGGGAAGGAATTGTTAAGCTGACACAGGTATGCTTAAAAGGGAACACTGCCACAACATCTGCTCTTCACATTATTCAAATACTCTTTCTCCCAAGTATATTATCTTTCATTAGAGAAATCATCCCCTTTGCATTCACATGGTCAATGCATCTGTCTCACTCTATTTCTGGCTCATTGAGAACAAATATCTTGGTGCTTTGCCAAATACAGGGAAAAAAGGAAAAAAAAAGGACAAAAAGATTAACAAAAGCAAGAAAATAAATCCCTGCTGCTATTAGAAATATGAGGCAATTCACTTTTATAAGAGTTTACTGTGTTTTCTGGTGTAGGGAATGGGATTTGAAATTGAAGGAATGGCTTTTCCTGAAGGCAAACATTGCTTGCACAATTTTTATCACTATTATTAAGACCGGAAGTCCAGAAAGCACAGACACAATGTGGGCATGTGGAAAGCCACAATCCCGGTTCTTACACCGCACAGGCTCTGCTTTTACACTGAATTTCACTTCACCCAATGGATCCACCTGCACACCATATTCAATACGTGCAAATATCCCCTATAAAAACCCCAGATTGTGACCCCAAAGGACAGCTGAATTCAAATCCTGCCTCGCAGATGGATTTCCTAAATATTGAGGCAAATAACAGAGCCACTCAGCTGCCAGTGCAGCAAAGCAGATAATAGTATGTCCTTTTTTATGTATTGAGCCGGGAGCCCCTTCACGGCAGGGTCTCCTTGCCAGCCTGCGTTTGCACGCGCTGCCCGCCCGCCGCAGCACAGCTCTCCGGGCTGTAACATCCGTAATGGGAGCAACAGTGTGAATCCTGCCCTGGGTGTGTTCGGGGAGCGTTATTACGGGACCACGGATGTGAAAATTAGGAAAAGGTATTGCAGTTGTCATTTCTTCTCCAAACTGTTTGCCTGCGTTCAGCAGCGCTCCCAAGGCGTGTGCCAAGCTAAATCTGCGGCAGCACATCAGGAACCCGCACGACGGCGCTCGCAGAGCCAGCGCAGTGGCAACTAACCTAGCGCTGTGCTTGGGGTTCATGCAGTCTGTGCCATTAGCACCAGAAATCAGTGAATATTTTGCAAACCTGTCTGAAGGACATTATAGGTCATGCTTAATGCCTATCTTTTCAATTTCTAACTTCTTTTTTTTAAAAAAAACAAAACTAACGTGTATGTTTTAAAACATATTTCACCTCTGCCACAAGTAACTGATTCAATACATTTTCTCTTTACTTTTCTCATGAGGAAAACTTATTAATCTCTCCCTTTGCTTTCCATAGTAAAAAGACTCCACTTACTAATTAATTTGATAGGTAAACGTGTTTGCTGTGCCAAGAAATTAGTCTTGTAAACGTGCTATAGACATTTCCATACAAATCCTGAGAAATCAAAAAAAGGCTGCAAAACCAACCAAGTAGAGAAAAATAATTTTGTAACATCATATCTAGAGAAATGAAAAGTCTGATAAGTAGTCATATGATGGCACAAGATTAAATTGCCATGTGTGTTTTTACTAGATATTTTTCCTTTGTAATTAAAAAGGAGTTGGTACTTCAGAAACTATATATGCAGAGAAATGAAGTAGAATTAAATTCACTTTATAATACTGTTGACAATGCAAATGATACTCTTAATATAAATAGTCTTTTTCCAGGACCACCCTTGGTAATTCTGAAGCAAAATTAAGCTACAGTATTACAGGGAGTTCTAATTATTAGTATTATTTACTAAGACAATAGCTGCAGTGCTGCAAAAAAATTTTTTAAATGCCTTCTGTGCTTCAGAAAAAACTTTCCAATATTTTAGACATGTGCTCAGTTCAAGAGGAATTTAGAAACTTCCAAAAGAAATGGCATTTAAATTAAATTTCTTTTGCTCCTTTTTTTTGAAAGTTGGCACCATTGCAAGAAACTACAAGCAAGTTACACTTCGAATATGCCCAGAAGCCAGAAGATAAATTCAAAAAGTACAATTCCAGCAAAGAAATGTCTAGGACCTAACAGTTATTATACCACTACCTGCCAGGTAGATTCACAAATCAAGGGGCATAGAGCAGCTAATGGCAAGCAGAGAAATGCAATTTTACGTGGTCTCGTTTCAGGCATACTCTCACGGGAAGTCAGGGGCTTCCAAAACACATTTTCTAATGCTTGTTGTGCAACATACGGTTTGTGAGCAGACAGAAGAAAACAGCATGTCTGGTAAATAAATGTCATATTTAAGGAGGACCATGTGTGCAATTAGGAGATTTTCAAAAGCACTAAATGGGGTTTAAAAACTATTCCAATGTCTTTGGGCTAGAAACCATGGCACAGACTGAACCAGAGAAAGGGTACCCTGCTGAACTGTGCCTCGGAGGCACAGCTGAGAGCAGGCGCAGGGGGTGCCTGCCATCCGCAGAGCCTCGCAGCGGGCTATGCTCATCCTTCAGGTGCAACATGTAATTCTCCCTAAAACAAACTCTTTGGGATCACATATAAAGACTCCAGGTCTTGCTGCCCTCAGTGAGGATCCTAGGGCTGTTGGCTGAACACTCAGGGACTGCTGCAGGGTCTAGAAGAGGCTCCTGCATGCCCGAGAGCATCAGTGGTGCTTAGGAAACTTCTTGCACCCATTCAGCCGCTTTCTATCCTTCCCTCCTCCAAAGCAGCATGTTATGCCATTACTTGGCCTACTGGACCATTATTAAAAAAAAAGAGGGGAAGGAAAAGAGCATTTATAGTCAATCTCTACAGAAATGACATTATCTCGAGAATAATAAAATACCTTATAAATTACTCCAACCAACGTAAAACTGATTTTATTCATTGATTTAGTCAGTTTATTGCCCTACTAGCCAGAACACAAACCTAAATACTACAGTACTCACTACTACTACTTACTACTTGTTTCTATTGGAACTATATATGTTCCAATTTCCTTGCTGTGGGATTCAAACACTTTCCAGGATTGCTTACTCACCTGTCACAACTTTCTTTTTTTCCCCCCTCAATCTTAGTCCCAAAGGGAGAAAGGAAACTGGCTTAGGGGCAAAGCCGAGCGTCACTGTCCAGCACGCTGCTCCGCGCCAGGCTCCCTGAGGAAGGGCACCAACCCCAGCCTTCATCGGCTTCGAGCCCGCCTTGCTCTTTCTGTGCACTGTCTCCCTCCCTTGCATTTCACTAATCTATTTCTCAGCATGAATTTACTGCCCATGGGAACAACTCTGGAAACTATTTATCCAGAGACCTGGTACAGCATATCTGAACTATAACCTGTAGCAAACACTTTCTCAACTGAAAGAACATTTCAGTCTCTGCTTCTATTTATTTTTTTCCCCATGCAGTAAAATTGCCATATGACTAGCAATTACTCCTACAGCTGATGATAATTTCTGTGAGGGCTATTTGCCCACTGAAACTAGATTTCTTTTTTGTTATTATTATTAATACAAAGCATATCAAGTCAGCATATACTGAGTCATCAGTACTCGGAAACATCCCAGCCAACAACACTGACCGAGGCTGGCACTGAGTCACCGACTAGACACGAGCGCTCTGTAGTCACTGCAGTGAACTTCTTTAGGAGTATTATTACATCCCTCTTTGTGAAAGTCTGGGTATATCTCAGTGAATGCTTATATCCATTAAAATTACATTCAAGCTTTGTGAACATGTAACTAGAGGTCCACATATCTTCCAGTTCCCTGATTCACTTATCAAATTTGATCAAGTGAAAGCTGGAAAATGCTTTTTACCTATTCCTCCAAATATCAGTCAGGAAGCAACAGACTGGACACACTGCTTGAATTATTTGTGAGCGCAGCTTTATAAAGACTGCTGTTGTATGTGCAGTTACGACCCTGATTTTGAGAAGAATCTTATTCCAGAGTAGCATTTCTATAAATGACTAATTTGGAAGTGATGATCATCTCTTCCTAATTCAGTCAGGTTTAAGCACATGGCTGAAGTTATCTCCTGCTGAAGGGTTTTCCTGGCCTTCTTTAAAGAAACATCTACAAGTCCAAACAGCTACCTATTGTTCTTCTAGAGTATGTTAAAATCTGACATTTTTACTACTCAATTATTAAATTAATCAAGTATTGCCATGAGATTATATTGGAAGCACTAGAGACCCTCCTCGACTTTTGGGAAAAAAAAAAAAAAAAAAAAAAAAGGTAGAAAGCAACTATCACACAGGCTTTCTCATGAATTAGCAAGCTGAAAACAAAACCACCCCCTCAAATCCTCCAAAAGTGGTTTTCTTTACTTCTCCAATACAGTGTGGTTGTTTTATAATCCAGACAGGAACTATGCTCTAGATTCATGTCTAGTCTACTCAGTATTTTTTTTTATTCTACTACCTACAGCTCCTCATTATCAACATTACATAGGCAAAGAACTATTATTTCCACTACTGTTTCATCTTGCAGCATCAGTGCACAAAGCCATTCCCCCAGCCCTGTATCGCGCACCCATCCAGCACCTTTCCTCTCCTGAAACCTCCTCTCTTGCCTTCCTGCAGCCTCTATTACTGAGCTGCTGAAATTAGTTTTTCATCATATATTCATCATATTTAATTCTGAATTCCTTTTGAAGCAAGCACTTCTCACACCTTGCTAAAGCATCGCTCCTGCAGAGCAGACCTCCTCCACTGAAGCACAAAGTGAACAGACAGGAGGCCCTGGACACATTCAGACCGAGTTGGACAGAATGGGATAAGGTTACTTTCACTCCAGAGCACTAGCACTAACAGACTAACAGAGGCTTAAAGTGTAAAGATTTTGCTCAAAACAGAAATATCTCGTCTGATAAACTTCAAGCGGCAAGCAAATAGGATCTCGTCCTAAATGGCAGCACAGGGACTAAGCTGTGAAGGAGCTTTGGGAAGCGTATCCCTTGGGTCTGCCACCGTATTTACACTGCCTCGCATCTGGAGCGTAGCCTACAATAGAGCAATGGCAGCATTTGCTTTGCTTTCCTTTCGTCTCATCATCATCCCATCAACATGCTGTGTGTACAGCTCTGCTGTATGCTGCAGTGCTCCGCTGGAGCATCGCCTCTGCCGGCTCAGCCTCGGCTCGCTTTCAACCAGTAATTATCTAGCTACTTTCTCAGCATGCAAAATACACGACTCTCAGCTTTGTGTTTCTGATGGATCAATACTACCAAGCTCCCCAAAGTTCAGCATCTAAATTATTTTCAAGTCCCTTATTAGCTTCACTGGTTTTTTATTTTGGCAAAATTTCCATTTGCTGCATTAGAATAATTGCCATCTTTATATACAGTAAACCACTAGCCATAGACAGGCTAAAGTTGCCTTACAGTCTTCAACAACAGAATTACTTGGTGCCTGGGTGGTGACAGTATTTTTTGACTTGACTATTATTTTATGATCCTGTAAATGCTGCACAGCTTTCCTTGTGATTTGCTCTACCACCACCTCCAGGTGAAGAACAAATGTGTCAGCTCTATCTGTCTGAATTATTGCCTTTTGGGGGGTAGCAGGACAGTTTTATTAGCCCATGACGTTATTAGAAACTGAGGAGAGAAGAACAGAAAACAACCACCACACTCACTATGGTATATCAGGAGCAAATATAGACCACAGGTTTAGGAAAGAAAAAAAAAAAGAAAGAAAGAAAGAAAAGGCAAGTACATACGTTCTGAAATTAAATATTCTTTATTAATTACAAAGTCTTGCAGCCTTGAACAGACCTCTACTCCTTTTGCAGTAGGATCTACAGAGGGTGAGTAACTAACAGGGTTGCCCCATTGTGCCAGCACTCAAGAAGCAGTGCTGCAAAGACAGAGAAAGGTGACTGCTCTTTTCTTCCAATACTCACTACCAGCTCCTGAGTTAATGTCACAGCGTGCTAAAGTAAACTATATATTTGACATTTCTGAACTTCACAAGTCACTATGGAATTTATTCCCCAAACATTCAGCATTTGTTAGTGCAAATGCCTTTACTTGTCTGCAGTGTCTATTAATGTGAAGGGTTAGTGTCCTGATACACTGCAATAACTATATATAAGTTTTAAAAGTTAAATTAAATGTTACAGTACATAATGTCAGCTGAAATGATGTGTCCTCCTTATGTCTCAAACAGTGACTTATTCTGTAAAGTATGGCTCTGCTTTGAGAAGTAACTTTATAAAAACATCATTGGGGTTCTACATTACATTGTGATCCAGCAGCTCATATCATATTTGCTCAGGTTACAGACAAAACATTGTTTCCCTCCACTGCCACCTTCTTCCTACCTGACAGTCAAAAAATTCTTCCCAAGAGCCGAGAGCCAAGCTGAGATCTGCCTGGCTGATACCCCACAACCACCACCACCACGCTGCAGCCCAGGAGCCACTGGGCACAGCTGGAGCTGTGAGGAAAGCAGAGCTGAGTAATTGCTATTTAACAGGAATTTAGAAACACATTTGCAAATGTTAACTTCAGGATAATGAGGTGATTTCTCTAGTCTTCCTCCACAATCGACAAAGCGCCCTAACGTCCCTCACAGCACAACGCGGGAGAGGCTGCGGCTCTGACTCGCAGCTCCGGAGAAGCCTATTCCTCCGCTGCGACCAAAGACAGAGCCCAAGCTAATTTGACTAAGTTCCTTTTTGCAGCTCTGCTGCTTAGTAACCACTTCTGCTGATAATGCAGAAGTCAGAAAATAGCATCCACCTGAAAACAGCACAGGTTCAGAGCTTCTGAACATGCTCATGGGAATCATTTATTAAATTACGTTAATTAGAATATTTCCACTGATTAAGGGCATATGCTACTTCACCCTAGATGATCATTAGGGTCAGGGAACCACCTGTCTTCCTTCAGAGCAGAGCTGGCTCAAGAATATTGCAACATCAGCCCTTGCCCCTGGTCCCATCACAGCTGCAGACCTGACGGAGCTCAGGCAACTGCCCCGTTGGGAAGCATTCAGATAATACTGCCCTGTGGATGCAAGAGGACATCGGATATACAGCCTAGTACTACACAACCCACTAAATTATTTACAAAAAGCATGAGCAATCTTAGGTGACTGGTCTGACCAGCTGGTATGACTCCAGCCAAGTGATATGATAAAAACCAGACACGGCAATGCGAAGACTTGGCTTTACTACCCAGATGAGCAGCAGGGATATTAACGTGACATAAGGTAGTTACCATAAAGTAGAGTCAGCAAACAGAAATGTTATTGAAATTGGCAAAGGTATTCCCTACACATACATTAAACCTGTCCATATGTACCTCTTTGCCAGTCTTATACATACTTACATTATTCTTACACACAAAATGTATTTTATGCAACATCATCAATCTCAAAACTGTACAAAGTATGAATTGATGTCTAAGAAGAACAAGGAAATCAAAACTTCCTCTAAAAGACACAAGAAAAATATTTTCCTAAATGATCCTAAGATAACATACTACTATAATGCTGCATGTGGCATTCACGCTGATAAATCTGAGCCCTGTGCAAAACGAGGGAAGGAATTACATTACATTAGCCAACATCAGTGCAACTTCCACTGACATTCATGGGAACCCTGCAAATAGAGTGAGAAACTACGCATTCATAAAAGATATTCGGTGAGTTGTAAGAAATGTTTCTTGCCTTTGTTGCACCTTGTCTACCCACATAAAAATACACTATGCTACAGATAAATAGCTGGAAAATTGCTGATTTTGCAATTCAACCGGAGAAAGTTACTGGGATTACTTCACGTGAAGAATGGCATACGAGCTCCCCAGTTCAGTTTCAACAGTCTGCAGATTATGGCTTCTGAGAGTATTTTTTCTGGATTATGCTGGATAGATGCAATACATCAACATCATGTACGAACAGCAGTACTGCATTTAGATTCTGTCCCTATCGCACAGATAAATTGGATCAGTATTTTATGTTGTAAAATGATAGCTCTGCTGTAGTTTCTCTCTGCCATGATTCAGAAATGGATCACAGACTGACAATGCAATTCTCTGGAGATACATTTGGTCACTTGCAGGTCATTTTTAAATTCTTGGAAACCCTTTTTATTAAAGGTGTCTCCCTCAGATCTCATTAATATCTATGCAAATCAGTATATCTCAGCCCAATTCAGTGGACTAAATCAGTGCGAAACCAATATAACAGTGAGCCAAAAAAAAGCCCCCAAATCACCACAGCTCCACTTTTCTTTGGAAGAATCTAGCATAGATACATTCACCTATTCCTACTGTGAATAAATATTTGACCTTGTCAAGTCCCACAACTAAATGAAGTCCAGCCTATGCATTAATCAATATACACAACTGATCTTCTATACAGCGTTTTGCATTTCTTTTGCAAGGGGGAGGTAGATTGTCATTGATTAAACAATAATCTAACAGAACAAGGCTTGACAGGACTGATTGAATTTAGGGAATCTAGTGGGTTGTAGATAGATTTTTAAATGCCTACCGAAAAGCATGAGTTGAATATCAAATTACCACCCTTTCAGTTTACTTTCTGCCCTGGAAATATCACAGAAAATAGGACAGCATAAGCGGGGGGACGGGGGGGGGGGGGGGAAATCCTATTAACAGGGACGGGTAGCAATTGAAAAGGTTGAAAGCACAAATAGTGCAGAAAAGACTGAAAAAAAGGCAAATTTATTTTGGCTTTTTCCAGAGCCTGAGGTTATCCAATGAAACAGAGAACAAAATGAATATAGATGAAGAGGTAATAGGCAATAATTCTTGCAAAGTAGATAAGTCAATGGCATACACTGGATTGGAAGGAATTAGACTGAACCGGAATACATAGGATTAAAAGCAGAATTTTTATGAAATATGCCAATAGATTATTCGCACAGATAGTGAAAAGAAAAAACACTACCGCATGTGTACAGATTGGCCTTGATGGCAGGAATTTCTCCAGTCAAAAGGTAAACGCACGCATCTTTGCTCCCGGCTCTGCATAGTCAATGGAGATCTAGTCAGCCGAACCCTGCCCATAACTAACCGCTGCCAAAAGAGGCCAACATTCACAGCCAGACTGTGCACTCAGTATCTTTTCCTCTCTACCAATTATAAATGGAGTGTTATTTCATTCATAGCCCATAATGTATATATTATAACTTTATGAAATAATACTTTTTACAGTGAAGAATGACTAGGTGAGATATGAATGTGTATACCATACATGTATACCGTGAATCCTGTCCTAAATACCCAGGAGAGAACAATAGCTACCTCTCAGCTCTGCACCCTCCCCTGAAACAGCTAACGCTGATCACTGTAGATCCAACGCGGCACGGAACGGACCGATGACCTACTCCCGTGACACACTTCTGACACGGCTGATGGAAAGTTGCCCAGGGCAGCCGTCACGACTGAAGGCAGCGGAGGCAGCGCTACCTCAGCACGGAGCGCCGCAGCGCCCTGTCATCTGCTGCTGGACCGGCTACCGCCTCGCCTGACAGCAGGATTCAGGAAGTCTCCCATCAGAAACAAGTCTTCTGAATCATACGGTCAGTGCTAGAGTCTACATAGCCTCACCATTTACGTATCAACACTCCTGCGGTCTTCTAATAGTATTAATTCTACCGTAACTATTTCTCTTACAATCTCTAACTTGCATTTGAATTTGGTAAGGTCTACTTGAGTTCTCATATATCACTAGTGGTGCTTAGGACCACTCTGCTTCTTCCTCATGTAACTGAATATGAAATATAATAAATTTTACATGAGAGTACTGGTGAGACTTTAAAATATATATTGAAAAACCTTTGTACATAAGTGCATTTCTGACTGGCCAAATACTAAAATAAAATGCAACATAGGACTGCACACACACCAATAACTTTGTGACATATCCTTAATACGCTATTTATGACTTTAAATGTCCTGCTTGCACATAATAGATATTATACAAGGGAAATTTAATGACTTTGTTAGCCACAAACTAGGTAATGTTCTAGATTTTTTCTCTTCTTTAAGAAGACTCTTTTCTAAAGTTATCAATCTGCATAAATCTGTTGTCTTGTTCAATTCCATATTAAGAGAACAGCTGAGTTTGTCTAGCAACAAGAAAGCGTTGCTTGCTTTCTTGCTGTATAAATACCTCCCTTTGAGATATTTGCTGTTTCCATACAGCATATGTTTCAGGTCAGCTGAAACATGGAAATAAAGGCATATATGTCAACCTAATTTAAGCATATTATCCGAGGTCTTTTGTTTCATTAGCACTGACCTATCAGCAGCACTTCTACAGCTCCCAGCTTACCTGCAATGCTGCTCTTAATGCATGTAGAGCCAAGGGAAAAAAATAATACATTAAAAGCAGATTTTCTGACAGTTCATGCAGGTAAAAAAAGTGAACTGGATTAAGAAATGCCTCATACATTCTTATTTTAACACTTTGATGCATAAAGCCAAATTAACACAGGCCAAATTCCTTAGACAAGGTTAAAGCTGAGCATGGACTTCACCCACTGTTTTAAGGCTAACTGTTCATAAAGATGGAGGAAAAAACCCTTACAATTACTTTCAAAAAAGATAACAAAAATACTGTACTGTTTTAATTGAATATGCAGCTTCTGCCAGTGCATGTTCATGCTAATCAAGTGCATGTGAAGGATCTATTTTTCACCTTTCTCATGCATTTTCTTAACTTTTTCCTTACTGGATGCGTGACTCTGTACAATCATTAGAGAACTACTTTGAGTCCTTTTGTTTCCTAAGTTAAAGCAAAACAGTTATAAAGTTCAAATAATTAGTCAGTTGAACACCCTCCACATTAAAAGTTGTTGTTACAATAATAATAATAATAATAATGCTAGTCAAGGAAACGAATCTTCAGAAAAAGAAAATTCAGTGACACAGTCATTACAACCAGCGTGCACTGGACCGATCGCCTTCCTCCGGGGAGCGCAGAGGCGCTCGAGCAGGCAGCGCCACCAAGTCCCGGGGCAGGCACGGGGCTCCCGAGCGCAGGCCCCCGTGGCGCGGCTCCCGCCTCTCTCAAAATCACCATAGGTACTCTCAACGCCAAGTAATGAGAAGAAAGATAGTACTAATTTTTGTTTTTAATTCTCAAAATACAGGAAATAAAATTTTAAGAGAATCAAATGATGTGCTTTTTTCACTTCCTAAATAGGAACCAGAACTGCCTAACAAATTAAACGGCTTCAGTATTAATTCAGATTCACAATCAAAACAGTTGGATTGTAGGCATACTACTCCTTAAGCAACATAATTTTGATAAGTCTCTGAAACTAAGGTAAGCATTCTCGTAATACGGGCACAGTTTTCCTTTTCAAATGAAAAGGAAACTACTTCTTTTCTACGTTAACTACAAATGTCAAGAAATTCTTTTATAGTCTGTAAAAGTTTTTTTTTTTTTAAGATACTACTAAAAGTGAAATACTTTGGTATTTTGATAGTTTGAGCTGAGAGATACCAGTAACACTAAAACTGAAGTACTTTTAAGAGGTTACTTCACAGAAAACTAAGGCATTCTGCATTGCATTAAGAAGGAAAAACAAATTGCTTTTTTCTGGAGGTATTCAGAGTGGAAATAACACGATTATCATTTAGTGGCTGTATCCTGACAGCTTTTACAATATGTTCAGCATAATCCAAACATGCAGACACAAACTACGAGGCTAGGGCTTAGAAAGGGACACAGCTCCACAATTTATCCTGGACAAGCAGACTTTGGAAGTGTTGCAGCCTTTACTAAATTCAAAAGATTTGGGTGCTGTCACAGAAATCCTTCCCCTTGCAAGAACTAGCAGGATTGGAAAACAACAGTATGATCATTGAAGCCGGACTTCAGTGTCACTGTGACAACACCACACAGAACTAGATTATACCCTGACAACAGCTCAATAAAAAAGAAAGAAAGAATAATAAATGGAGCATTTGAGTAAATTCTTCATGTTAATACTTCAAAAAGTTATTTCTGGGTGCATTTAAAACATGTCTGGGGTGACTTACAAATATTATCTGTAGGGGGTTGGTTTTGAAAACATTGACTCTCTTTTTAAGAAATTACTACTCCCTCTTCACAGCCTACCAGCTGTTCCATACCTTTAGGTGCTGAATTTGGCCATCACCTGGAGCAGGCTTATTTTGGATCCTAGAGAACCTGGGTGAGAAAAGGCTCACAGCTATGTCCTACCTCCCAGAAAAGTTGTGCAATCCTCTATAATACCATGGAAAAAACACAACAGTTAACAAGACCAGATAAACAAAGAGCCGCTGAACCTCAAATCTGGGGGCATGACGGCTGAATTTGATATAACGATGGACAAAAAAGTAGCTAATGAGAAGAAACTTCCTTTGCCTTGGGGCTTGTCTCATGGTGAAACAAAGGAGAAAATCTGGTAGGATTCAAAATGAATTTACTTTGTGATTTTAGCTCTCTATTCTGTTGTGTAAACTTTAGCATGAGCAGTAAAAAGAATTTAGTGAGATCCCCAACAAGTTATTCAATCTAATGTTACAGTAGAATAGAAATCCCCAACTCAATAGAACTGTGCTCTCAAAAAGTGTAGTAGGTAGACATTTATTTCTGTCCTTGACACTGTGTATTTTTTTCAGTTACATTTTCATTTCCTGAATATGTAACAATGAGCACCAGTTCCTTCCCTTCACCTGCAGTTTTAAAAACATATAGTGTAAGGCTCTCTCTTCACCAGGAAGATCACCAGTTAGCTCGGTTGGCTTTATATACTCTAACTGTGAATATAAGAAAATTCATTCCAGATAGAAGCAAGCATGTCAGTTAAGTTTTCTTCTTATTGAAGCTTCAAGTATAACAACAACTGCAGAAAGAGTTCTTTGCTATATAGTGTGCATTTTGACAGCAAACACAATAAGTTCCTCTAAAAACTGACTTCCTCACCTCTCCTTGTTTGGAAAAGTGATAATGCATTAATGCAGTAACACAACATGATAGCTATGTCTGTCTACCAGAATAAAGGAAGATCCGTAACACAGGCAATTCAAATATATGAAACAAATGCAATCCGTATACCCAAAGTAACAGGTGTATTGACAATGACCCTGCTATTACGGAGCAAATCATTAGAAAGACATTGGCAGTAACATCGCTGACTTCTCTCAGTGCTATTGCAAGAGGCCGAGAGTCTCCCGCACTCCTGTCTCCCGCCTCCGCCAAAGCGGACTCGTAGTCTGCCTTGAGACTTGGTGCACAACGAACCCTCCAGCTGTGCTCAGAAATATGGGGACTCCCCTGCTCTTGAGAGCACACTTTGACCAGCCTAGTTTGGATTTTATAACCAAACTCAGACGGCTTAAATGCAGCCAGTATTTTGGACTTCAAGACTTAATGAGAAACTTGATGAGATTACTCTGACCTTCTCATTTAGTCTTTTTTTCTTCTCTAAGCTTACATTCACACTCAAATTTTCCTGTCAAAATTCAGAGTACCTTCTAACTGAAAGTTGGGATAAACTAGGGATCAATTCATTTGGAATCAAAAAACAGTATTACATTTGCAGTATAGCTTATTAAATGATTTAAACTGAAAAAATATCAGGCATGCTGCTCATGAGAAGTGAGATGAGTAAAAATTTTAAAATATAGATTTTTGATTACTGAATTAAATGACCTAAAACAGAATACTGCCATGTTTAAAGAACAGGAAACTTTGTTTTAAAATATAATCTTCATTTTAAATGGCTATTCGCACATCAGAGACCCATTGAAATCTGCTATTATACACCTAATTAATGAGGCATGCATATTTGAACATCTGTATTTCATTCTTCATTTATTTTCCTGCTCACCCACTTGGAGAAAAAACACTTGAAAATATTTAAATGAATATCCAAGTCAGTAAGTAAAACAGCAATTGTCGTGTAAAGGATCACTTCTTATATGTACGGTTTGCAGTTGAATGACCTCCTGACAACACCTACTTTCCATCTTGCACGCCATCAGCACATAAATACACCGTACGGGATATTTGAGGAGATGGTAAAATCCATTAATCTGCCCCCAAAGTGGACTTCCAGCTTCTTGGCTCAAGTCTTGCACCAGGAGAGAATGTGGGAGACAACCACGTACCAGACACGGCTGGCTCTCACAAACTTTACTCCCACCATCGAGCAAAATAACTAATGAATCATCGCCTACACCTCCAATAACCAGAAGATACCAGCAGGCGCTTCCTGCCCCTCTAGATTACAGCCGCTCCATGAAACCGATGCTGCTTGTAACCACGTGCACACACATAGATATATGTGCATATAGCTGAAAGAAAGTGCTCCAAAGCTCGCACTCCTGTATGTACACTCCTGTAGGAAAGCGACAACACGCCCGGGGCTGCACATTGTCATTCTATGTTTTGGGGGGGGGGTTGTTTTTTTGTTTTTGGGGGGTGAGGAGGTGGGGGTTTTTCTCTTCTTTTTCTCTCCTCTGAATGTAGTTACTGACTCCTTTTCAGATACTTTGGCACATAGATGGCTCTTCGAAGTCCTGACAGAGGCAGATCCTGACACTGGCAACTTGAAGCAAAGGAGTCGCATTGCCAGCCTCAGCAGGAGCCTCCTACTGACCTGCCTCATTTACACTGAAAATGCTATAAACACGTGATACATGTTTGGCAAACATCTCCCAGAAGCATCAGAAATGGTTACAGGAAACAAAATAAAATTAATTGTCAAGAGAGTATCAAACAGGTAGAGATCAAAATGTTTTTACTGATGTTAAACAGAACCACAATAGTCCCAGTGCCCACAACAAGAACACATTAAGAGAACAGGAAATAAACCAAATGAATCACATTTTACAAGCATTTAATCCAGAACTCTATGTCTAACAGTCTTGTGCATGACACAACCTATCACAAACTCATTCAGTGTCATACACGAACATATTTAAAAAGACCATTAAAACAAACATCAAGACATGCTATTTCAATTTGACTTGGTTAAATTTTCATACTTCCTAAATTCAGTACGCATATGCATATTTTACACGTTTCAGTGAAAGCCTGACATATCTCATTTAATTTCTTCTATGCCTACAGTAATGAAACGAGCCTACTGCCGGAATTCTTCAGTCACTAAGTGACTGAATTATAATACCATAAAAGTTTGGAAAGCATCTACCAAGACAATTGACTCATTATATACCTAACAGGAAGTGAACCCCACTAATGAAATGCCTTCCTGCAGAAAGCAGTGCAAAGGAGGAGAATGTTTTTTCTACCTGCACTGGAAAACAGGAAGTCACCAAACAGTGGGAGAGAGGGCCGAACGCTCAGGGCACCAGCTACAAGCGCCCGATATCAGCAGCTCCCACCAGCATTGCGTTCCCTCGTTTCAAGACGTTGAGTGGTTTACTCTGGTTTCCCTGCCAGAGGCATTGCGGGACAGGAGTCCCCTTCCATCCAAGGAACCCCACACATTTTGAAATACTTGCTCACGAAAATTCATATTGAAAGTCCTATTTAATTTGCTCAGCAAATGACTACAGGTTAAAGAATCGTGTAATTTTCGATCTAGAAAATGACTCCAAAGAAATATTTAGCACAAAATACAATTTTCCATTCCTCTTCCCTCCATAGTATTTATAAATATTTTTGGTGTTAAATGAATACCAGTCAAAAATGCAAGAAATCAGCATATAAAAAACCCAACTCACTACTGAGGCTTTCTTAAACGTACACTCAAAAAAAAAAAGAATCACACTACAAGGCTCAAGAACCTAGGATCCTAGGATTAAGCTCACGATTTAAATCTGACCTAAATGCAGAACTGATCCGACTTCAGTTATGTCTGCACTGCAGTAACTTTAAATTAAACACTTGAGCAGCCTGAGCCACACCACATTGAGTCTATGCTTCTGATTTAACTAGTTCTAAACTAACGTGAGAATTTCAGCATGACAGTCTTGTGCCCTTACAGTGTCACTAATCTACCTGTCTAAAATGACCACAGGTTTTGCTGTTCAAGGGCCAAAGATTGAGAAGTTGGCAATAGGACAGTCGTTACTGCTGTACGTCTGTCTGATCCAAGTATCTTTGGTGGTATTTGTGGAAAAGCAGGTTAGCTTACCATGTTAGGAGATAACATTTCTGTCAGAAATGCTGACCTGGTGAAAATGAATATTTCACACAAATGTATTATTTTTTTGACATTTTTACAGTAGAAATATAAACATAATTCATTGTTATGACTGAGATATTTTGTTTCTACTTTATCGTTTTGATTATAATAATCATATTGCAAGAGTTGAAACGTTAAAGATTTCAACCATAAAAAAGGAAATTTCTCTAAATGGCTATATTCATCTTTCTAAAGGGCTTTATTTTCATTTAATGTGAAACTGAGAGGGTTTTTTCTTTTCACTTTCAGGCCCATCAAGGTGAAAAGAGATTATAAAATGTCTAACAGGAAGTTACGATCAGATCAAGAAAGAATAAGTTTTTATACAGAACAATCTGTTCTTGACACATTTGTACATTACTTAGTTCCATTACAGTCAGTTTATGTGTTACTAGGCAGTATAGAAGCAGTTTAATCAGAAATTTATTACAGTATCCTAATGGTGAAGCTCATAGGTAATATCAAAACTAGTACAAAACTATAAGATATATACATAGGCATTCAAAAGCTATAGCTTCTTGTTTTAATTAAGTCACTTAACCTATTTGGGCTCAAATCTCTCTCCAGCCCCTCCGTAGTTTCATGGGAAATGTTTTCCTCAAAACTGGCATTTTATCTCACGTATTTACCTAACATTCGGAGTTTTATTTATTGTAAAGGGTTTTTTCTTCTTCTCCATTAAGGACTAATGTTTTTGCCAGAATGTATTTTATCTCAATTAAATAGTTGCTAACATACCTACAAATAACACTAATGTTCAGAAAAGCTACTATTAGTAGGTATTAACATTTGTGTAGAGAAAAATGAGAGAGTAAATTCTTTTGTAAAATTCTGCACCAATAGGTATTTTAAAAATCCTAAAAGTATACTGACATCAATAATTAATGTCTGTTTCCTTAAGATATCTTTTCATGTATTTGTTAAGAAAAATACAGTTTGAGAATACTCAATTGAAAGCAAAAAAGCTGATTTGCATAGAAGTGTATGTACACACACAGAAAATTACTCACTCCTCTGCCATGCCTTATTTTCTAAGCCTACAATAATTTAGGGAAACCAAATTCTCAATGTAAAGGCTTAAAATATGTGATATTTTAAAGAACATTATATATAGCTATTCATAATCAAAAAAGTTTCCTAATTCTGGGATGAGAAGTCATTAGTATTATAATTAAATCATCAGTCATAGAATGTAGGTAATGTAGTCGCCAGGGGCAACACAGCAGAAGCACACTGCAGCCTGATCAGTTTGTCCTTCTTCCCTCTCCATCAAAATTTTCCATATTGACATTTAATGAAGGATGTGGCGATCATTAGACGATTGCATGTAGCATGTCAAGCCCCTCAGCCCTTTCAATATGATGCCAGATGAACACTGCTTTGGAAGGTGAATACACTGAATTTTTAGTCCCCAGCCCAGGAGACTTCAATTTCTTAATCTCCCTTGCACTTCTTAACCATCTGGGGACTTGTGGCAGACTCTAGAGGGACAAGAACAAATGCACAGACTCACAGCAGTACAAGGAGGTCAGAGCACTGCCACACAGCAGTAGACTTGAGCTATGACTTCCCCCATCCTTCACTCATACTGTAGGAGCCTTTGCTACACTTCCCATGCAAGGATCCATCTTAACAGCTGAGGACAGTACAGGGGAGTAGCTTCTTCCACCACTGCTTTACATCTTTGCCTAAACCTGTGCCTTGGTTAGTTTAAAAAGACAGGCAGGCATCAAAATTACTCTGTCTCTGGCCCTCAGCCTTTGGCATCAATCTGTTTGTGAACACTGAGATTCACTTTGCCTGTAATTTTGGAATAGACATCTGGTACATTAACAAATGCTATCATAAGCATGAAATATTGTTCTGATAACCATTTGCATTACTGGAATAAAGGTTATCTTGTGGCAAAATATACTATTTTTCAGAGTTTTATAATTCAACCGTAACATCCATTGTAGGCTGAACTTGGCATACAGGTCTCAGCAGGAGAATGGTTTATATATTTTCAAAACCTATAGGAGTTTAAAAGAATCAAAAGAGTAGATATAGTTTATTTCTCACTTGGAAACCCTTATAGTTTGAAATCCCTTATATTCAGGGGTTAGAGAGAAAAGCCAGCATAAGAATAGCAAAGTTTTATTCTATTGCCCTCACAAAGCTCAGAAGGACAGGTCCTGAACACTGAGGTGAGAGAAACTGCGGCCCACTAGCTCATGACAAAGCTCTCCCAGAAACGGCTCATTTGTGAGTACTCCCAGTCCTAGTCTTGGCTGTTCATTTGGCTGTCTCCTGGCCATGCTGTGGAGGAGGGGGAAGGAAGCTTTGCAGAAATCAAAACCAAAAAAGCTTTAGTACATTGCTTTACAGTATTCATTTTAAGTACAAGTGAACAGTTTCAAAAAGAAATTCTTTCCTTCAAGCTCTGTTCCTCTTGCTCTGGAAGAGTCTCAATATTTTCCATTTGCCTTGATTTTCAGTCTCATATCTTAGGCACTTTTGTCTCTATAAGGCTAGCCAGGTGTCTAACTCATCCCTTCAGCTCCCCTCCAGTCTGCAGCAGTTGGGCTCTTGACCTCGCTCACACAGTCTGGAGAGCAGTGGAAGTAATGCTCAGGATGCCACCGAGAGCAACCTAACACGAAAGCCTCTGCAACTGGCTAAAGAAACAATAGATTTAAGTATTAATATGAGCTGCTTCATTTCACTCCCATTCTATCATATCAGTAGTTCCCATTAATATGGAAAAATCATCCAGCTATGAATGAGCATGGCAAATTGACTTTTCAAGCAGTGCTCAACTGCACACACAGCTGCATACAGTCACTCCTGGCAGTGCACATCCACTCTGACACTGCTCAAAAGCAATCAAGAATCACCAGTGTGCTGCAGGAAATGCACTACCACACGCTGGGGGAATGCAAATGATACCATTTAGGCAATAGGATTTTAAAGAAGAAAAAAAGCTTCTTGTAAAAGTTCTTTAAAAGTACTTTTTAGAAAAAAGGTATTTAAAAATTACAGGTTCCCACTGAGTTTATCCAACTGCAAAGCAATTCTGAAATGAAACAGTGTAAGCTATCAGCTAAGGAAACAGAAAGAAAGATCAGTCATACAATCTGTGGGACACTTCCCATAGCAATTAAAAAAGGAGATCAAATACAGTTTTGAACAGATCAAAATTCACTATATTTAACTATTTTAAATTGTGGATACTGTAAAACCTGTTGTATTATCTCTGCAAGTGGTTAATAAAATTATTTTTTCACATTGACTATGTAGGAATAAACTACGTTCTACAGTGCAACGTAACTAATTGCTCCTGGATGAAAAAGCCAAGATTGACTACAGTTTGGATAAAACATGAGATGACTTGTGAAAGTTAATTTCTAGAAACAGAAAACAAAGGTAACCTTGGGGACAGAACTGGAAGGGGATAGATAGTTCTCTCTTCCAAGAGCTGCAGAAACCTGGTGGCTGCTGGTGAAGGCCAGTTGTCCTCAGCAGCCTCATGGACAGAAAGGAGAAACCCCTGGCACGTACAGAAACAGCATATCGAAGAGGATTACAAGTGAATGGGCCCCACATACTGAGCTTCTAATTTTGCAGAGATAGTTTCAAGGCTGGAGATACAGAAATACAGAAACAACAAGGGGAAGTTTGCTTCGCCTTAAGTTGTAACTACAAACCTCCAATTTCTATAGCTTTTATTACAGACAGTATCCAGTACTTCAGGTATTTGGCAGCACCTCAGCTGAACTGTGCCATGGAAGATGCTGTTTGACTCTCTCCACCTGATTATCCCAGCAGTATAACATCAAGTTTTATCCAAATCAGACCACAATGAACTAACAGCTGTGATGCAAAATCAACAAGTCAGCATTTCAGAAAGACTACAGTCATTATTTTATCAGAAAGATTACTGGAAATATGAGATTAGCTTGAAAAAGGGGAGAGTATTAATAGCAAGGTGCCTGCATTTCAAAGGCTCATATTTAAATCAAAATGAACTAAATACAAATGCTTAGTGCTTTGTCTCTCTGTTCTGCTCAATCCTATGTGGATCCCACATCGCAGTAGGATCAGCGACAACACATTAAGTGGCTAACATCCATTATATGTTGTTTGTTTTCTTATTCTGTCTGCAGTAGCTAAAAGACATTAACTGCTTGTTTTCCTTTGGTAGGATTTTCTGGTTGTGTTTTTGCTCCTGTTTTAGTTTTTCCCTTTGTTACAATGCATTTACCCATCACCTTTGCTGAAGGCTGGATACTGGTGTTGAAGGAGCATAGCACCAGTGTCGTAAGGTAACTTTATTACTATTTGACACCTGAAAAATTTTTTTCTTCTTCATTTTCTTTCTATTTCTAAAATTAAATGTCAGCTCATATTGTGCGTAGGTTCCTGCTCATGACAGTCCAGGCTGGTAACAGATTGCTAATCTGATAACTGCTCTATTAAAAGATCTTGAGGAGATAATTTTCCCTTGCTTTTCAACCACAACTTGGGGAAGTTATTTCCCAATATTAAGTCATTAATAATATAAATTTTTACCTTTGTACCTGAAGAGATAATGTTCCTTGAACCAGTGCACACATACAAACGGTATGCTATCTGCCTCCATGTGACCCCCACCCCATCCTTACCCCCAAAAAGCCAGAATATTGGGGATCAAAAGATACTGCTTCATGATACAAGAACAACATGCTAGAGTAGGGAAGTTTTCCTTTGTGAGAGAGGAACAAAACACATCAGCTTATGATTAAAAACAGAAAGCAACGCCAGATAGAAAGTTGGCAGGAGAAACAGCATGGCACTGGCGAACGTCCCCATCTACCAGACACATAGTCAATGCAATATTTGCTAGGTTTCCACAGATATAGACAGGCGAGCCTATAAAGAGGTACGGCTGCAGACAGAAAAAACAGTAATAAAGGAACTGTCCTCTACTGGTTTAAACTCTGGGGATTTTTTCTTGCATTCAGTTCGTATTATAAAGCACGTCACGAGCCCCCAAAATGCACAAGAACTTCTAACTAGCCTGCTCATCAGAATTATCTTTTTTATGCAAATGCAGAGAGAAGTCGCTTACCTCAGTAACGCGAAGAAATAACTCCTCTTAACGTCGAGAGAAGTTACCACAAACTTTCTCTTCGCCAGGCGGGAGGCAGCTGGCCCGAGCCACACTCTCGCTGCGCGGAGGGAAATCCTCGCGGAGCAGGATCCTGCCGCACGAGCTACTGCGCAAGAGGCCGAACCAGAAGACAGTTTCTTCCCTAGAAGTTTTACAGAACCGCCAGCCTCTAGGATGAACAGAGGACGACCCGACTTCTCTCAGACCCTCTCTGCTCCCCGCAGCAGCGCTGCGCTGCCGGGGACGGGCCGACGCAGCTGGCGGCGCGGAGCTCGCCCCGCTCGCCTGCTAACGGGCGCACGATGCGCACCTGCCGTCCCTGCGGCGGCAGCCGTAGCTAAAGGTCTCCTCACCCACCCAGCTCCCGCACCAGCCTGAAAATCTGGTATTTTCCGTGTCTCTGGAACGATGCCGCGGCGCAGCCGTCCCGCCGTGCCGCGGGCGCTGCGCGGATCGGCCGCCCCTGCCCCTGCCGCCGGCCAGCGCACCGTGCCGCTGCAGGTGCCTCTTCCCCTAGAGCTTCAGGGCAGCTAACGAAAAACAAAAAAAAAATTAGAACGCTATTTAATTACATCTCATTCCCCCTTGATTGGTAAAGTGTCCTAACTAAAATACAACAGTGTGTCCAAAATTCCTACCTTTCTGTCTAAACATATTTAGAGAAAGGTAAGCTTACAGAGCGCTTAGAAAGCTAGTTAACCTAATTAATAAGGACGACGCATTCAGCTACAACATGCATCGCACCTGCAAGGTGAGTACTTCAACTAAGCAAAGGCACAGTCCCACCCGCTGGCAAGGCCTACGCACAACACGGTCCCTATCAGCACGCAAACAAAACTGCTGGTGGCCACCAGCCCTGGTAACACTGGGAAGTCCAAGCGCGTGAGCCCACGTCGAAGAACGACACGGGAGCGCTGCACCCGGACGAGTCACGGCTCCGGCCTCCCCGCGCCTCCGCGGGCCGGCGCGGCACCGACAATAAAATAGCAAATATAGAAGAGTAAGAGAATTAGCAGTCCTTCAGATGATTCCACGACTGTACAGAGGCGATAGATACAGATGCAGAGATAAAGATACAGAGACGACCAGATGGGGACGACAAACTGAGAGCAACGCGCGGCCGGTAAAAGGGGAACGGGACGGTAGCGAGCAGCAATATTTGTGCTGGGATTCTATGGAAACCATCATCGATCTAAGCATAAAGACTGTCTAATTCCACATTAAAATATTCACAGTCTGGAAAGATATCTTTTAAACTGTTTGAGTGACACCTAATTCCTGAGTTTTTTCAAATTAAAAGAAATTCTGAGCAGTTATTTTTCAACACAACTGGTTAGAGATGGAAGTATAAATTACCATAAAAACAGACAAGAAACAAGAAAAAAGAAGGTGTTATATGGGGAAAATGACAATTTTCATGATCAGGTCATTTTGCTATCTCTTGTCATGTTAATTAGTATTTCAGTTTAACTAAACTGAATGATAGAGAATTAACAGGTAAGGGAACCTGTGTAGCAAGGTGATCAGCATACACAGGAGGTTGCAGATGCTGAAATACATAATTTTTCTCACAAACAGGGAAACTATAGGTAACATGCAGAGGTTAGAGTTTGAGGTTCTGATGAAAGCCCACTAAAATTATTTAAAAATCATTTTAAAACTTTGTCAAAACTATATCTGGTCTAATAAAACTAAGGAATATTATTTTAGTATCTACTTCAGGGTAAAGTTGGCACAGGAGAATAAAAATCAAAGAGCACAGCAAAAAATAAAGACTGCAACAAACACGTAGCATCGCAGCTCTGGATGGATTACTGTCCTCTGACTTAAGACACACATTGGACTGCAAGCAATGAACTGAATTTTGTTGAACAAAATAAGCCGACAGGGGAATTTGAGCCAAGACCTTTAAAACCAAGAGCATAAAGTATTATGTTTAACAGATAAAGCTATACTACTATATAAGCAACATAAGACATACTGTTAGCAGAAATGGTAATCTTGCTGGAGCCAAACAAAAGATGACCTCAGAGGCACACGCACCGACACATACGCCCCAAATCCATTGCTGCATCTACACTAGCATTTTAGCTTAGCTCAGGAGTGCACTTGTGAAGCCAGACTCCCGCCGCTGACCGTGCTCTGATGCACCATACGGAGCACTCTCAGAGCACGCAACCTGTATTCGTTTTGGATGAAACCAGATTGGACGACAAGCCCCCAGGAGCTAACCTGCCTCCTGTTCACGACACCAGAGGAGATCCAGCTGCTCATGTATAATGCGTACATGGGTCCTCAACACCATATCTTTTGCTCTACAGATTCACTGTGATTCTACCAAGCTACCTGCTAAGTTAAACATAGCCTATGTACAATATGCACATGTACCAACTGTACGTATACAAACTGTGTGGAGAATCTTCCCAACGCATCTTAGAGTATATCTAATTTGGAAATAGCAGGATGAAGGAAAAGATGGATATCTGTTGAATCTGTAGTGAGAAAAACCTTCAACCTCAGCTTAGTTTAAGTTTAGTAGAAAGTCTGAATTTAGTAGCACAAATAAAAGTCAACGTTCAAAGAAAAGATCTGGAAAGAGCTTGAAAGGAAACGTGAACAGCGTAGGCCTGTTCCCACCAGTTGTGTTTTGCCTGCTGCCAGGGAGCCAGGCCAGGGAAGGCAGCCACCTCGCAGCAGTCGAGGGCGGCTCAGCACCATGCTCCAAGCCGGCCTCGGGGGCACAGCGCCGGCGCAGCGCTGTGCCTGAAAGCCAGAACAGGCAATATTTGAAATGAAAGCAAACCAACCGCAGCACCGCACATCTGCATCATGGGGGTTTGCTTTAAACATTTTTATTCTCAACATTTAAAGGACTTTTTAAAACAAATATATTATCTGAAAAGTTTAAACACATGAACTCTGAATTAGTCTTTTCTCTCTTCCTGTTCCTTTGTTTAGGAACTGGGCAGTTAATTCTTAGCAGTATTATGGTCTGGTTTACAGCTAAAAGCTGTTTTCCTCTGCCTATATTAAATGGCATTTACTTGAGAAAGTCAATAAAATATACCCAGGGAAAACTGAGGTATAAAAGAGATCTCTTATAATAGAAAATGACCTAGTATCATTGACAGTAATTTGCCTCTTTATTGACTGTTTCAACCCAAAGATCAGGGAATGAATGAACCATAAAATACTTAACCGTAGTCTTTCTTTGAAACTCAGATACTTTCTATATTTAGTCCTGTGTAAGTCTATTGAAGTCAATAGTATGCGTGAGAAGAGAAAATGGCTTAGTGTCTCTAAAGAGGCAAGATGAAAGATTCCAGTTTTGCTTTTTGTTTGGTACTTAATTCTCCTGGTAAATAAAAGAACACAAGTTAACAGCATTTTAAGCCAGACTTGCCTACAACCACTAAGAATTAATTTAGATAAATAGGAAAATTAACAACAAATTCTCACCACTAATTTCCAACACATTTTCTTCCAAAAATAGACTTTTACTTCCATATTTTTATATTCTATTGTGCTCTGCTACATCGAGACAGTCAATAATTTTAAAAGCCTGCCAGACACCTCCTTTTATCTCAGTGTTGAAAACTATGTAAATTCACCAATATCCTCAGAAAGATCCCATGATTTCAAGTCTTCCCTTGATAAAATTGTCATTTTACGGATTGTAGTCTATGGAATTTTCATCCTTGGAAAGTAATCAGGCACAGTTCACTGTTGTTCAGACCTCTTACTACATTTCATATATTCTTCTTGCCCTCATTTACAAATTGCAGTAGCAGACTTTAAAATAAAATTAGAAGAGGAGGAGGAGGTGTTGCTCCAGGAGTGAGTATAAATTATTTCTAGAGGAATAGCTAACAGATAACCACAGGCATTTCAAGGGGCATCTGATAAGTAGGGTGTCCAAATACAGAAACTCCCTAGTACATTGCAGCTCTGTGAGAAGCAAAAAAGTAGCTGAAATTCGAATAGCTAGAGAATATTATAGATTAGTTGGTGGTAAGGAGGGGCCCTTGCACTACTTTTATACCTTGAATTCATCTGCTATAATATCACCATTCTTTAAAGAAATAGATGTAGTAGCTCATATCTCATAATATTACATCACATCTTTCTTTGAGATGGGTTGATATTGCATTACAGTGTTCAGAAACATTAGCATAACATCTGTAATTTTAGTGCTGTGGCAGCTTGCCTGATAAGGCATTTGTGAGATGTGTTCCCAGCTCTGTGGCAATCCGTCACACTAGTTACTGCAGCCCAAGAGCTCGGAACGGAAGTTTTCTTTAGTTTTCCAAAAAGGCACATTTTGAAAAAAAAAATCAATTTTCTGCAAAACTTCTCACATATGACTTTTTTTTTTCTTCTTTTGCGAGTGAGGGATTTTCAGCATTTATAAAGCATCGCTGTCATTCCTCCCCACTATAAAACATACTGTTACATTTAGCTGGTTCTGCTCCAAACCGTATGAAATCACAGGGCAGGGGGAGGAGGGGGGAGAGAATACTGTTAAATTTAAATTGGCAAAATATCACAGCTATCTGGAATTTACATTGTTGGATAATACATGAGCTATATTTTTGAGTACTTAAAATACTGATTACATTTTTACAAATCAGGACCGTTTCCCAAAGAGATTCTGAATAGGAAAAAAAGACACACCATGTAACCATGAATACTGTTTGCACTAAATTATTTGATGAGATATATTAATCAGGAGGTGAGAGAAGTCACCTTGCTGCATGTTGCAACAGTGACTATTTTATGATCACAAGAATATCATAATGATAAATTTCTGAAGGGCACTTGAGTCACTTCTGTCCTTCCAAACATTTGCCTGGAAACACTACAAAGAGCTTTGCTGTTAATCTATGCCAGAGGTGTTACAAATCCTGTATGGAATTCTTCAGGGATGAGTGTTTAGATAGTGCTCTTAACACATTGGTTTGTATTTCCAGTCTACTCTATGTCCTGATGTTCCGTATAGAAACAATTTAGTTGATAGAATCAGTGAAAAGAGATAGGAAACTGCTGATGGCACAGTGCTAAGCAGCAGTGCAAACAACTTAGATGACACAAGAAGGATTATGAGGGACTTAGCCATTTAAAATTACCAAGTGCTTGTTGGCATTCAGTGCAGAGGCTACAAAACTAACCGAGGCATTTGAGACATCAGTTGAAGGACAAAGAGGTGTTGGATAACATCCAGCAACAAAAAAGCTAACTTCTAACAATAATTGACAGTTACTGAGAAGCTATGTGTGTTAGTACTCTTCAGTATAGGGGGGAAAAAATCAAAAATAATGAGTTGTGTGATTTTTGGATGGTCCACAACTTTATTCAAAGAAATGGATTAAGTATTAAGGAGGATACAATAATTTAACTAGGAAAAAAATAAAGATTAAAGAGTAAATTAATGATTGCAAATATACTGCTGGTTTAGATTGAACTAGAGTTGTAAGAAATGATCAACCTGATATGTAAAGACATTTCAAATAAGCGCAGTCACACTAAAGGCCCAGTAACATCTTTCTCTTGTGCCATGATCACTTTAGAAAATATTAACTGTAGCAATTAGAATCTCGTATATAGACCAAGGACAATGAGTAACACAGGACAGGTTTTGCCTCTGTTCACTTATGTAGATACTTATGTTCTCTCATATTAGAACATAGATAATAAGATAATAAAGTAAAACATTTGAAAGAGTTTGGATTTTTTGGTTAGAAGTCACCTGTCCAGAAAACAAGGTTTAGTGGGCTGATTTGCCTTATATGGATGTAATTAAAAATGATTTATTTGGGAATATTTCAACAAGCAAAATTTTAATGACAAATCAAAAGCAGGCCTGAGGATTTCTTCACAGATATTTCCTTTCTTTGGAAGTGGAGCTTTCATTTAAACATAGACTCACTTGGATGTCACAATTCCAGGACACTCCCCCTCCCTTCTCAAGCTAACAAAATGTGTCCAAATATTGACTCCTTCTGCAGCATAAATCACCAGTATAGCCACTCCTCAAGTATACACTAAATCCTGAGCTTTCAATCAAATGCACACTAGATTACAAAATAATTTTAACATTTATATGGAGAAGCTGTAGTAGATATCAGTCAGAAGATAATTTGGGAACTTGCTAAACATTACATCTTCTCTGCACCAAGAAATGGAAAAATAACAGTACCATTTGAGATGAGTTAAATTTTGAATTTGCATTGTTTCTTCCAGTTCTTGTCAGGAATTATGATCATGTATCATTTTTAGCTGGATGGTTTCTGAAGAGTATATTCTCTAGGGAAAGTTACAAGCACTACAATTCCCATGAAATTCTCTGTTTTATTGCATAACTAAGTGAAATTAAAATCTACTTTAAATCTAAGAACATTTTGAGGGCTGATAAATGTAGATATCTATCAGATGTACAAGTGATTTTGTGTTTTTTTTCCAACATACATGTATATATTTTTTAAATATCTTCATGAGCCTAAATACACTGTTAACTTGGTCTTAGCCCTGTAGCTCATATTTGCCAGTAAAAGTCCACAGGTGACATGCCACCCACCCCCATTCAGCCCTCTGCTTTCCGATGGCAGCCTGGAGAGGGGCTCTCGGGTTGTTCAAAGTGTTCTCCTTCCCAATCGTGGGTTATGCCTGCTCCTGCCATAGCTTTTGTATAAGATTTTCTTTCTTCAAAATTTACGCAATATGTCATTGAGTTATCTGTGAGGGTGGATGGAAAAATCCAGCTTTTAATGGCCCAGCAAAGTGATCCGTTCACTTTTAATTCTTCTTCTAAGACAACACAGTTTACTCAGGTAACAGTATCAGTTTGTTGAACAGGTCTGTTTATTTGAAATTTAATAAGGTAAGATTTCTTTAGGATTAATACTCAAGACCAGTAGCACACATTTCCTAGTGCAGTAAACATCCTTCAAAAGACAAATGTGGGAAGGGTGGGTGGAGAGAGTGAAGGAAGCCCTTTCCTATGCCCTTAACCTCTGCTTGGTATAAACACTGCACAGGGCATCATCTCAGAAAACATCTGCTGGGTCAGAAGCCTCAATGCTAATAAGTTTAATACAATCTGAAACATAAAATTACATCCACAAGTCACCAAAACTTAGAATCAGACAGACTGGCATAAATTGTATTTTAAAATTAGAAAGGACAGTTTTTGAGGCCAAGAACAAAATCATAGCCAAGTTTTCAGCTGATCTAAGAACTCCCCCCCCCCCCCAAAAAAAAACCCTCTGCAAATAGAAAACAGAAGAACATTAACAACATGAGATTGCCATGTGGCCCTCCTTATTTACAAATCAAGGGGCATTACAGGACGGATGGCCAAAAAGGAGCAAAAGGGGGTGGGATGCCACTTTCAGCAGCTCCAGAGCTGCTGGAATAGATCACCTTCAAATGTTTGGCTGATCCCAAATGGCATCCTGACCTAGGGAAACTAGGGATGGGCAACTAGAAGGACTGCTAACTACTACTTGTGGCTATTTCTGCAGAAAAAAAACAAAGAATCCAAACTCTAGGATCTTACTAATGTCTTTTATATTCGTATGAATCTCTGATTTTTTCCTCTAGTTCTTTTCTCTTTCTAGCACAAGACCTGTCTAACTCACCAACACCCTGTTTGTGAAAGACTGGCAGAAACCTTTGACCAGAAAGGTAGCTATAAGCAACTTTTCAACTATCCAGAAATTCATCCTCTGTATTTCTTCCTCCCATAGAAAATGAACTTCAATATCAAACTGCATTTCCAGTTATTGTTAAGAGACGCCCATGCTGATCAGAAGCTAAAAGTATTGCCACAGAAGTCCTAGGTTAGATTCATCTCTTTTCTGTGCATCTGCAATGTGCTTGGAATGAATCATTCTTCTGAAGTGAATAAAGACATACCAGAATGCTAATACTTCAGGCAACTCTGCTTTCTTTTTCTCACTAGTAATTCTCTTTGGGAAGTTTAAATCAAAAAATCTTTGAGACCGACAGAAGTGAAACAATACAGGATAACACTGGTAGATATCCTGTAGGCTATATAGCTGAAATATCTTAGTACTTACCAATGCAAATTCCTGAGGGAAAACAGAGCCATGTTCTCTAGAACAAATGCACTTTAGAGGGTGTAAGTAACACAGATATGCAGGCGCAAAGTAGTATTCCTAATGAATTTGGTATTCATATATTTCTGAGTTGGCTTACAAGAAAGAACTTCATGTCTACACCAGATGAGTTGAAAGAAGTCCTATTAACATGTAATAGCTTTCAGTTCACTTCCTTACTTGCTCAAGTATTAAGCTATTAGCCATGTAAGAGCATGCTCAAGGAGATCTGTATTTTAAGCATATGCTTTTAGGAACTATATTTGCTGAGCTTGCTATTCCTCTCATAAGCAGTAAATCTATTCCCATTTCTTGGGAAACAGCAAGAATAATTACTGCTCAGACACAAGGCTGTAAGAGCAGCAGTAGCAGATATCTATGAAGAGAACACTGTAATAATCACAACTTCCAGCTGCATACAAAAACTAAGGAAAGAAGAAAACTAACATTAGTTCTGTCTTCTAGAGATATGTAATGAAGAACCTCCTCCCCAAGTGAATTTGTGAATATATTCTATTCTATAATAAAATATATTTTATATATCCTTACACTGAAATAACTTAGAGTACGTTTAACTCCTCTGAAATTCCAGACTGGAAAATAGTAGTGTCTGAATCAGGAAGGGGCCTACTTAGCATCAGAATTTACCAAACTGTCTGGTGGGAATAATTGGCCAAAAACACCCTGAAGAAATTCAGTATCTTCTCCTACCTTTGATTTGAAGCACTTAGATAAATGTCTGTCATCATAAATGGCTGGCTGGACAAGGCACTAGCCTTATTGCCTGTTCCAAAAATTTGCAGCTGCATATCCAAAAGAGATTTTTGTATCTCATACTATCACAAAATTGCTTTTAAAGTATTCTTATGCAGATGTGACTTAAATTGACTTTAGCTATAGGATTTTTTTTTTTTTTTTTTTTTTTTTAGCACTAGTAGAACTAGTATCCCTGCAGCGCTGCTCGGCACCAATACTGGTGCTACTTACAAAGCCAGCAATTCAGTATTCATTTTGTCAGATAGTATTTGATATTATAAAAAAGGGAGATTAAAGATACACATGCTACTACCCAAACAGAGGGGCTAAACAATCTCTACTTTTCTTCTACAAGAAGCTCCAGGGCTAAACTTTGGCCCTGACAATTTTGACTCCTTCTTTGGTTCAGTAGCTCCTTCTTGTCCTTGAAAAACACCTACTGCCTCTCCATTAGTTATTGTTCTGACTCTACAACCAAATCCACTCACCTGCTTCAGCTATATCCTCCTCTTATTCATGCACAACACTACACGTCTGTAGCCTTGAGGCAAAACAGACTAACATCCCAGAAACCCCACACCTAAACCAGAGGCCCAAGAGCCTCTTTGGCATTGTTTTTGTAACCCTTCATCACCACCACCACGACAAAACCAATTATTCACTTTCAACCAAAATCTGTTTCCACCGTTTACTGCCTTCTTTCCTGCTTAAGTCTGATGGGATTCAGCTGCAAACACTCCTCCCATCTGCATTCTCAGTCAGTTATTTGCATGACAGGTTTCTGTGTAATCATTCTTATAATAGCTGAGCAGATACCACAATCTCTTCTCAGCCTTTACTTACTGTGAAATAGATCTATCTGATCACAATATTTTAAGCATCTGCTAACGTTCATCTGACTCACAGAGACTTGCCAAAGCAGATGTAATTATTAATACACATTCTTTCTTTAGTGGCAGCAGTCATTAAAGCAGATTTTCAGAGTTTAAGATTATTGCTTTTATCTGTCATCCATTTGTGAAATGATTCTGGTTCCCAAAACAATTGGGTTTTAATACGGCCAGTTTTAGTACTGCTGTGAACTATCTTTGGAAATCCTTAAATTGCCACCACATATTCAGATCTCTGTGAACCATTCTGTTTTGTTTCCCTCATCTGCCACTCATCTGAGGGCATGCTGTAGGATATGATTTATTGTTTCTATCCTTTAAAGTTTGCACTATCTTAACACGTTCATTTAGATGAATAACCTTCTAGCATAATAATTCCATTAAAAGGAGACTTCATGTAATAAGTTTTAGAAATTAAATTTTCTTAACTAAATATGAACTAACAGATAAAAATAAAAGAATATTAAGCAGCATAAAATTATTTTCAGTCTACTTATAAATTATTCTGATTTCTTCATTTTTATAGTAGGGAGAAAAGAAATATACTGAAAATGAAACTGAAAATTGCCTATCTTAAAGTTAAAATAATCTTGAAGGAAAGCACTGCTTATCATCAGAGACAGCTTTGTATACAGGCCCTTTGAAACAGAAATGACCTAAAAATATGCATATTTTTTAGCAGGCTAACTGCTCCAATTCTGAGTTGTGATGAAGTGCTACTTAACTGTTCTGCTTGCACAGTGCATACACTACCTATCTGAAACCCCAAAAGCATCAGGATTTTAATTATATGTTTCATTAACTTTCAGAAAAATAGTATGCACTAGTGACTTACAGGTGCCATAATATATGCTGCTGGGTGCTTCTTCTCCCTACCCCAAACTAATTTATTCTCTTTCAGAATATCCCCCTCCAGCTGGATAAAGAAAGTTTTGAAAAAAAAAGTGGAAGTCAAGTAAATTTCTTCTTTTATTTCATACCGTTGCTGGAGAAAGAAGTGGATAGTCCATGCATTTTTTTAAAATAACCCTGCTTACTTAATACGAGCAAACTTTACCTTAGTATCACAACAACTGCTAAAGAATATGTTGTTCAAAACAGGTTTTGAAAGTTCAAGGAAAAATACAGGCTTTTTGGTGATATGAAGACTCCTGACTGTCAACAGTTTGTCCCTTAAAATCTTGCTGTTGAAAATGCACTGACTCCATTTTAATTCATTTCCAATATTCATTCAAGAAATTCCACGTATATATTTGTGGAACATCTTACAGAAATACGGCATGTAAGTCCCTGCTGCCTCAGCTTGCTAGAAATCTACAGGATCCCATTTGTGCTCATCCACAATCTTGGTGACTGCACTTCAGCCTTCTGTTGGCTTTGAAGGAAAAGGGTGGAAAGTAGAGTTGGGCTAGATGGATCACAAAAATCTAAGAGCTGAGATCTATTGTATATGCCATCATCGTTTTTGAAACTCTGCTTCATTTATGCTAAAAGAATTAATCATCGAATGGTCAACACTGCAAGTAAGGATGGCATTACCAATGCAATTGTTTGCAATGTCTGCATGAAGATGTTGAAGGTTTTTAAAATTCTATATCAGAATCTTAAAACCTTAAATCTTAAACAAATTTCTAGACCAAAGATTGTTCCACTGCTAGGAAAATAACTAAGAGTCTGCTAGAGGAACAGGTAAAATGTAAAAGAATAAAGTATAATACATACTCTAGTGAGGGTGGTGATAACCAAGTGGTATGCTAGAACAGAAGACTGAACAATCCACTGTAAAAAACAGAATATCAGTCCATAGTATACTAAGAATGAATACTGTTCAGCAGTGAACATAATTCAGGAAAATATCCCCCAATAAACACTGCATTTTCATACATAAACTCTTCATTTGTTCAGAATATAACAGAGAATTTAAAGAAATATATTTTCAAGACAAAATAATATATTGTAGAAGAGCTTGTGTAAAACAAAGTCTGTCAAAACTTAGCTAGATCTTTTGAGGATCTTTCAGGGACTTGTCTTTGCACCATTGGGGAATTAAATTGATTGTCATTTCAGAGACTCCTACAACAGGAATATGTTCAGGAAACATAAAATATTTAAAGACTGTAAGTAACAGGAACTTCTACACAAATTTGCCAATCTGAAGAGTATTAGGCAGCAGGAGAGTGGAGTTCTTTTGCAAGCATTCAGCAAGGACGATCTCAGGCTCTTCCTCTTTGCCTTCCCCCTGCATTTTCCCTTCTCCATAAGAAAGTAAATAACATTATGATGATTTTGTTCCTAGTTCCTATTTTTGACTTGATGAAGTTGGTTTTCTAATCAGGAAAGGTGAACTGAAAAGTCAAGTGCAATCAGGAATTATTAGGCAAGAAGTGATTAAGATAAGTATTTAAAGGTAACAACTAATGTCACACTAGTACAAAAAGCAAACACCTTTAAACTGAGAACAAACTGTTCACTGTTTTAGTTTTTGTTTTTCATGCAAATAACGTAAAAGCAGGTTGATATGCTTCTATCCCATCCTCATCTTAGACAGAAAACATTTTCCAGAGCAAGTCTGGATTTTAAACAGAGAAAATCTTCATGAATCTGCTATTATCATTAATTTTGACAGCCTGCACAGAGAGCAAAGCCTAAATAGAACTAGAAAGGCAACTACCCCAGAGTTTGTCATCTTGATACCGGTACGTAAGTACCTTGGTCAATGCAAAGTGAAGAAAGAGCTCTTGAAGGTGTACATGCATGCATGTTGCCTCCATTTGGTCCATAGTAGCATCAGGTTTGCAAAGGACACATCATTCAGCCAAAGGCAAGAGTAACCAAATGATGTTGTCAACATCTAGTAGAAGGACTTGGGTTTCATATTTTTGGGAACTCTCCCCTCGAATTCACTCAGATAATTTCATGAAAAAATACGTTGTGTTCTGAAGCATCTCTCCATTATGTGTAGGAATGATAGAGACACTTTCTTCTTTCAATTTCATTCAAATCCATTTAGTTTTCTTTTTCTTTTTGTAACTATGATCAGAAAGTTGTGCGATATGAAGCTGTGGGAACTGTGCTTTGGGAATCTTTATCCCCCTTCTTCCTATAGGCCAGACACTCTAACTATACTACCTTTCCCACAAGGTGCCACAGGATTTTAGCCAGCAGAGAACATGAATGCATGGCATAGGTAGTGTAGTTGCAGTGATGGCACCTTAAGGAAAATCCGGACCATACAAGACATAGACTTTGCCAGGAGTTCCACAGAAGTCCCAAGTTCATCTGCAAAAAGCATGTTAAAAAGTTTCTATAGAGGAAGAGGTTTCACTGAAAAAGGTTTGCATTATCATTACTTGTAAATTGCTTAAAGCTTCTGTTTCAAAATTCATGAAGAATGAGCTCCACTGCTAGGACATCAATAAAAATAAAATATGAGGAAAGTTGCAGAGCTTTGGGAAGTCACATTGCTTTCAACTGAATGGTGTTAAACTGCATGGCAGAGTTCAATTCCCATCTTTTCCACAGGTGCTGACTGCATATGAACTTGTGACAAACAAGTTGACAAAATGACAGCATTTCAAAGTATTTAAAGAATGATTGGTATGTCCTTCCAGGTCTTCCAGCATTCAGTGTAGTAGCTCTGAAGTCCCTGGATTAAGCACCTAGATTGCCCAGACATCATACTATGGCAGGTGACAAAAGTGGATTGTTTTCTGTGTGGCATGAACAATGTATATGATCTTGAAAATGCAGAAAGAATGGTTTATTTAAATATATATTTATAGCATGCAAATATAAATTTCTAGTTTTCTTGTTTTTAAGAATAACCCTTTCAATTGACTCTTTCTAGATGCACTAGATTCATTTAACATAAGCAATGTTCTAAAACATTAGAGAAGAAATGACAATAACAGACTCCACGAAATGTGGTAGTAGATACAGTAAATATGGTTATATGTCTTTTCCAAACTATTTTTTTAATCAAACATGGTTCACTATGATGAGCGCTACAATGATCAGACATAGCTTCTTTACACTGTCATCCCTGTAATTATACCCCCAGGAGACCAGAATTGTAGGATCTCTCTTCCAGAGGACTTAGAAAGTCATCAAAATGTTTCGGCCCTAACGGTTTTGTCCAGCCATCTCCCCTGGGCAACCGCCTGGAGTCGGAGCAGGATGTTACATCCATGCCTGCACTTCGGAGCAGGGCAGCAGCAGAAGCTGCTCCCCAGCTGCCACCGTGCTGAAGGAATATGAATGCGTGCTTCAAGGAGCTGCTACCAGCTGAGCAAAATGCCACAGAATAAAGTGCAAAGGTGCTCATTTGAAAATTTAATTCGCATTTGATATGTTGTCAGGGGCATAAATTGATGCTGTGCTAGAAGATGAAGCGATAGTAAAAACACCATGAAGGTCTTTGCATGCAAATGGATGAAACAAACAGAGGGGCCTGAGTGGGGCAATGAATTAGGAAAATCATCCTCGCCGGGTGCGTGCACAGCTGCGAGCAGGGCAGTTGCACTGGCGAGCGGGAGAGGAAAGGCCTCGTGGCAGTGCAGGCGTAGCATGACAGCAGCACAGACGCTGCTTTCAGCTGTGAGGCCAGACGGGAGTGACTGCGTCACGGCTTTCACAGAAAAAGATCCTGCAAGCTGGAGCCTCGGCCTGGGCGAAGCGCGAACGGCCGGCGGGCCGCAGGGCTGCGCGAGAGCACGGCCGCGGCGCCCAGCCCGCCCGGGAGGCGGACGCGAAGCGCCCCGAGCGCCGCCCCGCGGCCTCCGTCCGGGCTCGGGCCCACGGCTCGCAGCTCGCGTCGGCCAGACGAACGGACACGACACCTCAGGGAGGGGCAGACGGAGCGGACTCACCCCGCGCAATCCTTCCCACGGGCGCAGGGACGGAGGTCTGCGTTTGCGAACGGGAGAGCTCGGAGATAACGGGCTGCCTCCGCGTCCCCCTAACTGGAAGTGGTAAGTTAGATTATTGCACTTTTGTACAAACGCTCCTGAAACATTTCTGTTAAATACATTTTTCATAAAACCCCCAGGAAGATACACTAAATCAGAGTTTCAAGTTTTTAAAACTAGTATTATTATAAGTAGTAATACAATGTAAAAAGTATAAACATGCTGAATGTTCATCAAAATATTAGCAGAGGATTGTTCTCTGCTTCATGTGCTAGGAGCAAATGTCTATTTGCATTTCTAGCAACACAGAATCTGAAACAATTCAAATTTTCAATTTCGAACAAATAAAAAGAAAAAATTGGTTAAACATCTTCTTGTATACCTAATATTTAAATCTACCTACCTTTTCCATACTGATTTTACACATTTTTCTGTGCATTGCTGAGGAAGTTTAAGTATACAAGTAAATTAAGCCAAGTCAATGTTCTCCTAAGTCGATTTCATATATGTCAACGTCTGTTCTGATTTTTCAAATAATAATCCATAGCAAGGAACACTTTTTTTTTTTATCTAGTCTTTTCCCAAACAAATTTATATGGGTTAACATTCATTTAAAGGAATCTTCTCCCCCACTCTCATTTCATGATTTCCTGTTTTTTTCCTCTTTTTCCTTCCTACTCGTGCCAGTACATCTTTTGCAACTTATCCATTTCCGTCAAGCATTGGGTCATTTGCAAACTGAGAAGCTGAATCACCATTATCACCTTGATGTCATTCACATTTTATGCCATTACTATATATTGGGAATACTGGAATCTATGATGTTACCTTGTATTCACTAACTTCTTTTATATGTGATGCTAAGTTAATATAAGCTAATGACAATTGCCACAGCTCCATGGAAGCAATGGAGGAGCCCCAAGGATGTAATTCTGCCAAAGATCCGGATATAAGCAGAAACATTGAAGAATTGATCCTTGTGGTTTTCAGCACTTTACCAGCACAAAGCAGTGCAGGTTGCATTCATGGGTTATCTGTCGGACATCCAATAAGCACTTCAGAGATGTTATTTTGATGCCCTGTGAAGTATAGCACAAAGAAAATAGAAAGATTCCCTCTTTTCAGATTTCACTTCCTTGCTTTTGGATTTTTATTTATTTATTTATTTATTTTTAATGATTTAAGGAAGCTGTTGGGCAGGGGGGAGGAATGAGATAAAGGTAAAACAGTTCAATCTAATATGCTCATCTGCTGCACAGACAAGCTTTTGCAGTTATGATTTGCTGAATATGGTTTTTTTAAACTTCCTTCAATGTACCTGCAGTGGCTTGTCCTCAACTCAGAATGATTTGTCTTGATCTGGTCTGCTATAATGCAATTTAAATTGATAACCCTCCCACCAAGGCCTCCCCTACCCTCAGCGGAGTTAAAGCCCATGATTTTAATAGGGTCAAAGAAGCAGCCAAATACTGGTATCAAGAGAAGAAGATGCCAGCACTGCTGCCCTGGTGTCTAAACCTTGTCAACACAGACCAGCAGCAAGAGCCCCCCGGCTGCTCCGGAGCAGACGGGCCTGGGAGGAACAGCCACATTTTATGATTTCTGTGGCTGAGCGAGGGCAGGCCCTAAGAGCAAGTACTCGAGTCCCAGCGCTCACCGCTGCGCCGGGAGGAAGCAAAGGCAACGCCTCCGCGTCGTGCAATGCAGCCTGTGCCACCGTGGGCCTGCCTCTCACCACACTAGGGCATCTCCCCGCGGCAGACCTTCCTACCGGCTCCTGTCCGGAAGGGGCATTCGAGGGTATAAATCGCTTGCAATGTCACCTCCCCTTGGATTCGACAGGCACACACATAACAGCAGCCATTCATCTCTAGTGCGTTGTTACTATCAACAGCATCGCCTACAGTAAGCTCACGCACTTTTGATATTAATCGTGGCCAAAAGCTAATCGATTGTGACCTAGAATGACTTTAAGATCAAATAATAATCTTCACCTCTTCCCAGAAGGAATAAATGAATTACTTGTAAATCATTAACTTGCAAACCTCCAATGGTCAAAGTTCTACCAGACTACCATGTGATTTTAAACCCATTAGGATTTGCACATTTGCTTTGAATACTAATAGCAGCAATAATCTGAGCCTCCAAAGAACTGCTATTAAAATATCTGTTTTCAACTGAAAGAGAAGCATTGCAGATTACTGTGCTTCATGCCCAGTTCCTTAGCAGCTGCAGCATATGGATTAAGGAACAACCACAAAAAAGTTAATTTTAAATGCAACTGGCAAGTTGTGAATAATGCAAATGACTGGCAGGGATCTGTACACATAGCTAATCTGTGCAAACCATCCTTTTTTTTTTTTTCCCCCTATCCTCCACTCAGTCTTATATACTGGCTTCTTTGATCCACCTGGTGATGTCTAGTTTTCTATAGCATACTATCTCTCGGGCAGAATTTTTCCTTAATTATGTTCTATATTGTAGGCCAATAAAACACTTATGGACAGACAGTATTATAATATAATAGATGAATTACAACAATTTACAGCCCCATATTCTGAATATGTGGAAAAAAAATTTGAAAATATATTTTAAAGCTAACAAAAATGCATTGCATTAAATTAACAGTCTTTGATGAATCAACACTTGTTCTACTTTTGAAAAAATATAAATAACATGATAACTAATAAAGTCAGATCCACTGTGTTTGCTGCATGATTATAGAAATGATTACAAACTACTTGAAAAAGATCGATGTAATATCCTTGAAAATTGCACTGATGAACCGAAAACTATGTCATAGCAGAAGTGGTCTGTTTAATTTGTTTAATGGTACAATTTTATTAACTGAAGGGAATATATTCTACCTGTATTATGCCATCTGGGAAAACTGACCTCCAGAAAAGTTACTCAGAAAAGTGAGATGTAATAGGAGATAGACAAGTGTGTGCAAAGCACATCAGAAGTCAGCATAGCAGCCTTGACATCTAAATCTGTAACAGCTATGAAAGCTTCATGCTGTGTTCATTTCTGCCCAGGGCTTCAGCTGGCAGAAACTGCTGTGGTTCCACTGACTTGCAAGTCATTTTGACAGTTTGCCCTGTATTTTTTCTCCCATTCACCTCCTCCAGATTTGCTGGTGAGCCAGATGAAGCGCTTGGGATTCCCACAGCAATCTGCAGTGTATGTCTCTTTGTGCAATTGCAGATAGGCATTGCTTAAACACCAAGTGGGCCTAAAGATCTCTGCAAGTGATGCGTGTATTTTATTTAAAGACTAATGGCAGTTTCTGCTGCTTTTGTTTTTTATGTGTCAGTGCTGCTTCTTGCTTATTTGTTGCATCCAAGATAAACAAGCCCTCAGCTATTGGGAATTCTGCCTTTTCTGCAGATTTTAAATATCAGCAGGAATATCAGCATCTTTAGGCACAATCTTTAGTGAGTATTGGGTGAAGGAATTATCAGTCAGAAGCAGAGATGAGTGATCTGGATACTGCTTATGAGCACAAAGTGCAAAGTGAACTACATCATGTATGAAGTGTACACTAAGCATTTCCATGAACTGTGAGATTCCTATAACTAATTACCATGACTCTGTAACCTACTAAGTAGCATGCATTACTGCACCTCATTCACTATACGCCAACTTCACCGGATAGACAAGCTCTTCGGCCAGATAAACTGAGTTTTTACTGTTGTTATTATTATGATTATTCTCTCCCTCCTCTGTTCAGCTTCAGAGCCTGTAGCAACCTTGAAATAGCTTGGAAATTTCCCTTACTCTGTTCTTCCCACTGCATCTCCCCCCTCAAAGCGCTGCAGCCAAGCATAATACTTCATTTGCACTCACAACTTGAAGAGAAAAAATGACTTAAAGAGTAGATGTGACATTTCTTTTAAACACTATCATAACAAGCCAGATGATACATTCAGCTTCTGCTCATGCATGGCAACAGCAAATTAGGACAAGATACAGATTTGCTAATGAACATTTAATCGCTAAGGGACTATAGATGTCTTGGTTTTTTACTCTATAATATTTCTAAGGCTGTGTCCATTAAATGAAAATAAATAAGGAAGAGGTCTTGACAGAGCAGGAAAAATGATGCATGTCTGCATTTCAATATTATTTGTGGCACACAGCCTGGTCCTTGCTCTGGCTGGGCTCACAGCTGACATATGATTTTCCCACTTAATTTTTAGCCTGACGATAGTGGGGTTTTTTTTGGGGGGGCGGGGAGGGGAGGGGGGTGTTCAGCAGCTTCTCCCCTTTGCTTAGCAGTCATGCAGCGCCCCCCACAAGTTCCACACAGTCTTCGAGCATTTTCCTATGCACGTGATTTTTGGAATGTGGAAAGATGTGCAATGTCACAGGTTGGAAAAAGAAAGGTATCTTCTTGAACACTCAGGGCAAACCTATCCCCTCTGGCAGCATTTATGGCAATTAAATGTTAATGCCTAATGAAAGACAGGGAGCCTAATTGAGATAAAAGGAGTGAAATAATAGCTTGACAAAGGTGGCATCAGGACTCAGGTGTCTTCTAGCCACATGCTCCATGGCTCTTCCAATTTAAACTGTCCTGCAGTCAAATCAAAGCCTGCAATCAAAGGCAGTTTTCACCTAGGCACTGAAGAAAGAGAAAGGAAACCAAAACAGTTTTAAACTGAAGTTTTCTCATCCTCTGCTTTGTCTTTCCAAGAAAGGGAGGCAGAGCTGCAGAGGGAACTCTTCCCTGACCAGCTGAGCTGCCACCCTGAAGAAGGCGGTCTCAAAAGTGTCTTTAATTAACTTAAGAATTTAGGGATGATTTCAAGGCTGAGAGCCACCACTGCAACAGTGACTGATTGCGAACAGTCGGCACTGGTTCTTTGGATGCTGTAAAACCAGAGTAGCTCCATCTGGCACTCAGGGAGTCCTCATGGAACTAGACTGCCTGGCTGAAAAAGAGAAAACAGCACTTTTCTGTCCACTACTCGATGCCTAAAATCTCAAGTTTCTGATAATCCTGAAAAGAATTACATTTTTCATTTCCCATTGCTTAGTTGTCTTGAGGACATTTCTTTAAATTGTTACTGCAGTGACATTTCCTAGCCAGCTTATTCTTAAGGGTATTTTATTCTCCTGCAAAATGCACTGAGACAAATACACTGGAGAAAACCGATAATCTTCTAGCATCAGCCAAATCATGACAGCTGGAATCACTGATGGGAGATGCCTCAGAGCATAAGGTGAAAAAGCATCTGTTTTTCCTTTCATAAGAGACAAAACCTTTTCACTGGTATCAAACAGGAATAAAACACTACCATTGCCTGGTAGGAAGGGTGACCAGTATTACACTTTCTTAAAGTTCATTGTAGCCAACTCTGACTGTGACAGACGGAGCTCATGTATAGACACCATTTTTGTGTCTCAAACGTCTGACAGTGATAGATTAAAGCCATGGTCATGCAATGATCTGATCACAGAATGAGAATATTTTGTGCAGTTAGTCACTATTATTACAAAAGTAGCCTCTTACTCCACCCTCTGCAGAAGAAACATGAGCATATTGGAGGCCTGTTTTGAATAAGAACATAATTTCCTTCTTAGAAAAGACCATTTAGGACTTTTTGACTTGATTATTCTCAAATGTATTTAATCCTAATCAAGCCATGGCTACTAGAATCTACTTGACATTTCTGAACAGTTTCTTTTCTTTTCTGTAGTTCTACTAGAACGTAGGTTGATGGGGCTCTTTCTTAGGCAAGCTTTTAGGGTAAAAGGCTTGTAACAGTTTTGGAACATAAGAAATACAACAAATAAATATTTTAATAAATAAAATGTTATTATTTCCAGAGGTGGAGGACTTGGTCCACGAACTGCTCCTTGCCATAGTCAAAATAAAATATGCAGCATTTATGATTCTCTGCATACAAAAAAGCATGATTTTATTTGTTATTAATAAACCCAAGTATTAATATTAATATAGATCAGACAATGTCTGGATATAGACCTCACTGAATTCAAGTATTATCTTTTGCTACTCTGAGTGCTGAATTTCTCTAGTCTTTCACAGCACTAGACCCTAGGCTAATATTAACTCTCCGTTGGAAACAGTCAGTGTTCAGTTTATCCTCCTGCCATTCCCCAAACTGTTCTTTCCTTTAACTCAGCGATACGCATTGCTTCTGCCTGAGACCAGCTATGACAAATACTCTAGGGTGCTTTACAGTGCAAACATAACCAGCCCTTGAGCTGAAGATCTGTCTATTCTCTCTCAAAGTAAGTCAATCATCTTTCAAGTCAAGAGGAGGGAGATTCTCTCTGAAACATCATTAGTGTCACCTGATTCTCCATGAGCAAAGTTCAGTCTAATCTTCATGAAAAATTCACGCTTCTGCTCCACAGGCCTTCGAACTCTGGCTAGTGGCAGTGCAGAAAGCAAGCTGCAAGCTGCTCGCACACTGTGACCAGGCTTTCAGCAGAACAGTAAGAGCCCGCAGGATGCTGAGCACTTTGGAGTATCTGGACCCAAATCGCTCTTATTGAAGCTTCAAATTGTGCCAATTGGCAAGAAATATTAGGCTCGCCAGCACAGTATAATGGAAGCAACTGAGATGCATTTTGTAAAGTGTCATCTTCGACCAGGGGAGGCACTGAGAGAAAAGCAGTTCCTCTCCTTGGAATACAGACATGTCCACCTGGAATTAAAAGGTGCTTACTCAACACAACCTCTTTCTTTCCATTTTTAAAGTGATTTTATTTTATTTACTGATTTGAGGCAGAGGAGAAATGGCATTAAATATCATAATATCATTGTCACAGACTTCAGGCACAAAATTAAATAAATTTCTCTCCTCTGGGCAGTTACTGACCCGCAAGAGGAGCCTCTGTTTTCACTGCTGAGCATTACTAGTTAATTGTTTCTATGGCCACAGCAAAGAGAAGTTTCAGCTCAAAATATTATGTTGGTACTGCCTATTTTGTTCTGTTTTTATTTCTTGCTTTTCTTGGAGTAGAGTACAAGAGTTTGTCCACACATGACTTTGTCATCTCCTATATATTTACATATCTTAGAAAGGTGAGGGAGGTCTTAAAACCACTCTGAAGAACAATTGTTAGAGCATGTTATTGCCCTACTGTCTAATGAAGAATTGCAATAAGCAAAATTAGAATGTTTTAGACCTTAAAATTATTGTGTCATACTAGGAGTAAAGGAAGACACAACCAGAAAAATTTTACATTGCTATTTAAAACTTACACTAGTCATGTGCCCTGTCACTTCTGCAAAGCATTCTTAAAGTGGCTAAACTGGATCATTGGATTTTCTCTGCCTTGTAGAATGAATACATTAGTGACACAGAAGCATGCTTGCACTCTATGCTTCATGCTTGAACTCCAGCAGATAGAGGATAAAAAGGAAAAAGAAAAGTTACATGGTGTGCAAGGGCTTGAATAGCTGATAAATTTTAGAGCAGCTACAAACTCCCTGAGCTGAGGGGCCACGCGTGCGTCATGCCTCTGCCCTTTGTTACGGAGGCGCCTTTGCCTTCCCTGTGCCCACTGCAGGCTTGCTGGGAAGGCTGCTGCATTACCCAAGTGACCTCACCCACTGCGTGCAAGGATCCACCCTGCCTGTGAGTATCTGCACGCACGTACGTCCATACTCAGCATCTGGGAAAAGCACGTAAAAAGACTTCACCTCTTTAGCACGCTAATAAACAGTTTAGCTGCAAGATTCGTAATCTAAAAGATTTTCTTTTCACAAAGCATTCTTTTCAGCTCAAACCTCCACTTTGTGGTTCATTCCAAACTAAGATCAATTTTATTGTCTTATTTTGTATTGTCTTAGTCTGAATCCCAGAGTCAGAACAGTCTGGAAACTGTTCAAGGGCCTTCAAAAGAAGAGGAGGGAAAATCTCCTCTTTAGGTAAAATAAATGCCACAGAATGGGTTTGGTTCAGAAACAATGCATGAAATTCAAGTATCTCATACTGAAAGTCTGATTAACTAATTCAAGTGGCTTCTAGTAGTGTCCTACTACGTGTAAAAGAACTGATACCCTAAGTGTAGAATGCCACCAATCTTGCTCAGACAGACACACTATTTATGAGTCAGTGAGGTTTGCAGTCTGCTGGCTGTAGGAAAAAAGCACGCATTAAATTTTCCTCTTTCAGTTATTAGCTTTTAGTGTTACAGGATCATGTGCCTTTATATACTGAGTCTTGAAGAAATCTTCAAAGAATAGGGGCATCTTCTATATAGAAACAGAGATTGTTTCTTAACTTTTGTTTATACAGTGTCTGGCAAAACACAGTTTCTGTCTCAGGTGGCCCTGCCAGGCATTAGCGCCATACAGATACTGAAGCTACCATACGTGCCTGGTGTCCTTTCAGGTTCTGGTGTTCTCCTTGGTTAACACTGCTAGGGAAAGTGCTATTTTATATCGAAAATTGGGAGTTGATGGCACAAAATCATTATCTTATGGTTTCCTTTTGTTTCTATCTCTCGTAATGGCTCAGTTACTGTTTTATTTAAAGTAACTTCAGAGTGTAATAGCTTGGGACATTTATGAATAGGTATTTTCTACATTATGCTCACCTTATTATTACGCTAACAGATAAGTAGGTCTGGAATATAAACCAAGGTTAATTAAGTAGGCACAATGTTGCCGAAAACTCCTCTGGTTTGCAGGGTCTATTGTCACCAACATTTCTGTGTCCAGCATAGAAATGCTAAATGACATGCTGAGTATCTCTGACTAATGCTGAATAAATCTGATCTAATAAGATCTCATGGGAAACCACTTCTCCCTATGTGATCAGAGGAGGAACTTTGGTTCCTCTTAGTTCAAACGGGAAAGGTAATAGGCTGGATAAATGTATACAGTAGCTTTCTATGCTAATCTGATAAGCAGCCCAAAAGCTTCAAATTACTTCACTTGATTTTGCATTGAAATATAAGTCTAACTTATAAGCCTTACAGTAGTTTGTGCATCTACAGAACACAATTCTGCTGTCAATTACCTAGAAAAATTTATTTTGTAAATGCTTGGCTTTCGCTTTTATCCTCTAGGACCTATTAAACCTTCAGAATTTCAGCAAACCATATGTTACTTGACAGCTGCAGTCTGTATTTACCAGTCCGGTCAAGATATGTTCACAAGAACGTAATGGCATCAAAATTCATAGGGACGGGTCAGAAAAGCAACGCTCCAATAGCTAGGCTGAGATTACATGAACTGTCCACATAACCTAATTTCAAGCTCTGAGAATCCGTATGCATTCTTTATATAACAGACAGATGTAAAAGCAAAAGAACTAAATTCCTGCTCTGAATTACCATCTGGGGAATGTTCACTGTCTCTGCTGTCTGCTAAAAAAGTGGAGGCAAATATGCTCCTCACATCAGAATTGGCTGCACATAATGTCCCATAAAGTTCCTTTAGAGCCATCTTACCCTTTTCCGCTTTTGGGGGGTGTGAGGAAGGTGAGATGGGGGAGAGAATTCTAGTTGGTTCTTGCCTTAAGAAGTTAACAGGAGAGCCCAAGCCCAGAGACCCACTATCTGCTTTCCATCAGGCTGCTTGTCTCAACTCGCACCATGTTTACCCTCAAGGGACAAGGACTAGCCAACAGATGCCCAGAGAGCTCTTTACAGTAGTCAACTCTCACACCAAAAATCAGAAAAGGAAATGTGCATGGAAGAATGCAAACAGTAGCAAACACTACATTTTCTTTTCCCCTCCTTTTTACCATCTGTTATTCATGTCTTCCTGGAGGACTAGCCACCTAGCATTCTTTCCATCTCCCATTTTTCCCTACTCTTAATTTGTTCTTTAATTAAGTTTTTCCTGAGTAGACAGTCTTCAACTTCAGGCAGTTCTGACCAAGCTCTAATTATATTTTAATTTAAAATGAAAAAGAAAACAAATCACCTCATAGAGAAAGCTTCTGCCTGGTATCTTGGAAAATGCATATTTTACCAAATAATTCATCATCATTAGCATATTCTAAATAAGATCATGCAAAAAGACTTCCCATTTAATGACGTTGCAGGGAAAACTGAAAGAATCCCACTGTTTTTCATTAACACATTGCTAGAGTCTTAGTATTATTTAAATCTTAAAGCCCTCAGATGTGAAAATAATGCTTCATCCCTGTGAAAAAAATGCAGCAAATTTCACAGGAAACCAGAGCTTAAATGGCTTAGGTTGAATACAGGCAGGAAAAGAATGAGTTCCTCAGGGCCATATGTTATTGTGAAGGAAATAAAGCCGAACAAGTCAAACAGAGGGAGAGATGTCAAGAGGCAAGCTAGAAGCTTTCAAATGCCAGGCTGCGGCGGCGGGTGAGTGACAGCCCATGCAGCGCCACGCGGGCCTGACGTGACGCGAATCTACAAGGACTCGTGGTGCAGGAATGAAACTCCGGGGGGTGGTTTTTTGCTTTTTTTTCCCCCTTACTCTTTTGTTTTTTCTGAATATTAATGATATGTGTCTTTCTAGAGACTGGAAGTGAACTACAACACCAACAGTATTAAAACTACACAGAAAACAAGAACAAAATAGCGAACTTATTCACTGAACAGAGAGGAGGATTATCTCAGATATTTGTTTTCTCTAAACTAATATTAATTCTGAATATTTGTTGATCCTAATAGATACTGGGCAGAGATGAGAAGCATCTAAGTTTTCTAAACACAGTCATCCTCAGAAATAGGACCTTTTCAGGATGTATGTGTTGCTTCGCTGCTTTCTCTTTTTCTTTAAAACACATACACACACAAACGAAAAAGTAAGCATAATATGTTTTGTTGCTGCTATTACTATTCTCATCTAGCGAAGCCCTGAAACACCATCATTCCATTCATATCAATGAATCTTGACAGCTCTAATATAAAAAGCTTCTCCAAGGAAATTACTGTACATTCTTCTGTTGAATGACTGCATCCTTTTATTGTGGTATTTTTATGAGAACTTCTTGAAGTCAGGTAGTAATCTGGTAAAGCAGCTAAGAAGCAGAGCAGGATGCAGGCTCAACTTTGCTCTCTGGGGATTTAATGCTGGCTCACATATTGATTAATTGAGTAGTAGTGAAGAGAAGGGAGAGATGGTAGGGAGGTGGGCACCTCTTCAACAAACAGGAGAGTGGATGTGGGCCCATCTGCCCCAGATCCTGGCTGAGGATCTCAGCCAGCACAGGACAAACTTGCTATGCACTAAGCTGGATGTCAGGTGCCTCCCTGACAGTCTCCTTCTCCATCTAAATGTTTGAGACTCCTATCACTCAAACATCCTAGCAGTGTCCATAATTCCCTTCTCTCCACCACAAAATCTGTCTGTGCTATCGAATCATTACAAACGTTTGAAATTTGGCAACCTAAGAAGCCCTTCACAGTATTTCCCCATGTGCGCAATCACTGACAATTTCTGCAAATAGCCCTTGTCCTCCTGTCCCAGCATCTCCCTCTTTGTGCCGTGCTGTTTTCACTCTCAGACCTCTCTGAGCAAGGACTACCAGCCTGCTGAAGTGAGACTAGCAGGGGTTAGAGAAGAGGGTATGCTGACAGATCTGCGTAGCCAGCACAGTCACCATGGTAGCTCTCATCATTAAGTACAAATTCACTAAACAAATCCTCAAACCTAAAATCCTCAATCAGCTCTTTAAATATCTCATTCATTTCATTTTCTCCTTAGTGCCTTGGCTCACTGGCTTTTTAAGTGGAATACTACTGGGAAAGTTACTATCACTGCAATATCCATCTTTAAAAGATTGTTTCCAAACACGTTTATCATTACCTGGTAAAGGAAATAAGGAATGTGAATCAGCATAATAGGGGGGTTGATGCCACTGACTTCAAAGAGGATCAGGTGCACAGAGCAGAGGCTAACTGCCCCAAGGGCCAATACAGCCAGTGCGCAGAGGAGAGCCTTCTCACACGGGTGGCTGAGCAAAGGTGGCCCCACCAGCACCAGCCCACCGCGCCCCAGCCAGCTCGGACCACTGACTACAAACAGCCGTGTTCTCCACTAGTGCCCTGTGGCTGGAGGACACTTCCTTCCCCCAAAATATATTAGTTACAATCTTATTTCTGTTCTGTATATTTCAATGGGGCATAAAAATACACGTTTTTACCCTAAAAAAGCTTATGAACTAAATAAACATTTAGCCTTCTAGGTTGCTCATGTTTTGTTTAAGTGGCAGATAATGTTGCATTATTATGCATTTACTGAAATGATCTGCAATGTTTTCCCACAGGGCTAATATTGTATCTTCTCAATCTTAATTCCTCTTAACAAAGTTTCTCTTCTTCAGGCTCATGCTATCAGCTACTATTCTAAAAAGTCAGGAAGGTCACTCTATGGAAATGTGTTATTTACACAGCAATCTATGCAAGAAACATAGTTGCTTTTGTCCATTTTCTCAGCTAACAAAAAATTCATAGAAAACTGAATTGTTTACTCGAATATAAGCTATTTCAGTAAGAGTATGATCAAAAATGATTGTTCTCATTAGCTGGGAAATCATAACTTGTAACCTTTTGTTTTCTGTTTGACTTGTTCAATAGGTTCACAATACAGTGCTGAGGATTAATAGTAATGCAAAGTTATATGGCCTCTAATATCGTTAGAAAATCACCTTTTCTGATGTTTAAGATAGTTGGGGTAATGTACCTCAAGACTGTAATGTTACCAGACCATACTATTTGTTTCCAAACAATAAATCTATGATTCATAAAAATTCATTTCTCAGTAAACAGGTACCTAGCAGCAAGCTATAAAACAATTCTTGCTAACTTTATGTGTGGATCTGAAAATCTCACTCTGGCATTTAGTTCAGTACCAGTAAAGGGACACACCAAACATAAAGAACACTTTTAAAGAGTAAAATTAAGAAGTCACAATAAAACATAAAAAAGTTTGTATTTGTGTTGAAAGTAGTTTACACACAAAGGTGATCAGAACAATACAGAGCTAATCTCCAGTAAAAGTCAAAAACTGCCACCTCTCTCTCCTGCCTGCGGGATGAAAGTCTACCCAACACCAGATTTGAAGGAGAATGGCGAGGAGGCTATCTCATACTTTGAGAAACAAAATAGGGCTGCAGCATGCTCAGCACTTGGAAAGGCATCACGTACAACTCCAGACCGGTAGAAGTGATGCTGTACCTGAACTTCCGCTTGAAACAATCAACTCAGAATCTTTCCCTTCTGTTTCCCTTACTCCCCAAAATGCCTCTTGGTTACTGTCCCTGCACAGCAGTATGGTGCAAGGACCACACCTGCCAGCAGGGAGACAACCCAGTGACAAATTTGTTACAAACTGTTAGTAATTTGTAAATAATCCAGAGTTTCATAATACGTGAATAAAGATTAGTGGCAATTCACACAGATTCAGATTTCTTTTCCTCCCCTCCAAAAATAAATAATGATGAGGCTCTTCCAGAATGTCTTATCTCCCTCTTAAACTTAATAATGATGATTCTTAAATAAAATGGTGATAAATTATGGTTCATATGGTTGCATTAATGCCAATAATTGCCTAATTATTTTACAGAACAGAAATGAGCTTAAAAACTGATATTAGCAATGGAAGAATTGAGAGAGATTTCTAGAAATGAGAGTAAATACACAAAAAGCGTTAAATGTTTTGCATGAATAAAATATACTTAAAGTGAATATCAGAACAGTTTCATGTTGTGACAGTTAATGGGAAATGACTCCCATGACCAGAACAGAGATCTACACTTTGCTGAAATACCGTGCACTTCAGTGCAAATTAATCTGACACTGCAGTATGCGGTGTGGAGCAGGAGGCTGATCCTTTACCAGACCGTTGTGTGCAGGCACCCCAGGTAGGAAAAGTCAAAATAAGAGGCAGTCAGTGCAGCAAAGTAAGGTGGGTCCTGAAATGAGGAAATTGCAGGCCAGAGAATAACACGTCAAATATGTCTGCAATTTTTTGATAACTAGAACACGAGTTGTTTGGACTCGTGTTGGACTGTTTGGAGGTGCCGGGATCCCTGCGGTACCTCTCCTGCGAAGGTGGGGCGCAGTTCTGCTGCCTGGGAGTTGTCTCCACAATCTTCCCTGAGACTCTGAGCGAAACTAGATAGGCTCCTAACTACGACTGCTTTGTCTGTGTACCCAGAAATAGCTCTGCTAATTCTTGAGGCATTATTCCAGCCTTGAATTAACGAGATACATTATCGCTACAGCTTGCTAGCCGAGATAACTTTAAGCTCCAGAAGCAGTCAACCTGTGATAGCACAAAACTCCACCGGCACTGATCTATCAGCCTTCTCAACAGCCCGTATTAACCCATACAAACCACTGTGCTCCTGGTGTCTTACTGGTTTCCTGTAACTGAGCGAGCTCGTTTCAAGCTGCTCAGCTAGCACTGCCTCAAAGGCTGCAATGCAGACATAACTTAAGAGTGCCTACTCTTAAATTTTAATGTATTAAAAGTAGCCAGCAGACCTAAATATTAGCTACACTACAGATAAAAGGTAGGGTTTTTATTACAGAATAGGCTTTTTGTGAAGCCAACTTCTAGAAGAGACTCAAGCCCTTGAAGGCCTTTTACATTGACTAGGTGACAGCTGGGTTTAAAAATTGTATTCTTCACTGAAAAGACAATTTGTACAGCAAGAGAGATTAATGCATATACATGAATTCATTGACAAATGACTAGTCATTAAATCATCAACAATAGGTTGAAACTTTGAATTGATTTATAAAGCTACAGATTTTATGGTTGTTTATACCATTTGGTGAAAATAAAGTAAGCAAGTAAAAAAAGATTAAAGATGCTTTTGAAACTGTCTGAAATTATTAAAAGAGAAAATTAGAAAGTAGTTTTCAATAAGAACAGTAATCAAGGTTGATACTAATATATGATACATTTAAGTATGTGTGAGAAAAAGACTGACAATGATAATTATTGCCATGGAAGAGTATTTTGATTAAATTATGCTCAAGTAATTAAACTTAATTATTTGAAACCTTCACATTTCCAACTTTAGCACAGTTGATTAAACTGTCATGTAGAAATAAGAAACTTCTCTGGCATAACAAGGTCCTGTATTAAATATGCCATGTTTTCAATATTACAACCAAACCTTGCCTCCAGAACAAAGAATATGTGAAAGATTTCATTTTGCTTCAAGGCTTTGTTCTTGTGTGTTGAATTACTTTAACTTGATTATTTTTCCTTGATAAAACTTGGAACATTTCATGTCACTAAATGTATGTTTGATTTGGATTTACAATCATACCGTCATCTGATTTATTTTCTATCATTTTAAATATTTCTTTACATTTCCTTTTGGATAATAACAGCTATACAGAAGAAGGATTCCAATACTGATTTCAGCAAATATTAAAAATAAATTATTAATAATGTTAATACTTTAAATCCTGACACCAAGTATGTGTCATAATAGGCTCAAAAACCCTCAAGTCAGAACCTATTTGAATTTTCTTGATGCTGGAAAATACTAGTTCATTGAAAGGGATAAAATACGGAAATTCATCTACAGTGATATCTATTTTCTTACATTGATGGCCATTACTGCAATTGATTACCATGATTAGAAATTAATTTTCTAGAAATTATTTATTTTAGAGTCATAAAAATGGAGTCTTACTTTCATTTTGTGTTGAGCTTTAGGAGAAAGTAAGTTTACATCAATTGAAATGTTTTGCTGTGTTTTTATATTTTCAGCCTAAATATTAAAAATTGCAAACCTCCCCTCCCCCCCCGCACACACACTTTTTCTTCATATTATTTTCAGGAGAGGAGATTTCTCAAAATCTATTTTATTTTGCAAATTTTTTTTCCAATAGAATGGTGGTGAATATTTTTTTTTCCAACAGACTACCATTCTGTCCCTTTTCTTTCTCCCTCTCACAGTTAATGGCTCATCAAAAATTTCCTGAGTGGCTGTAAGACTGAGAAACAAAATGCCAGAATTTTGTTATTGTTTAAATTTATTGTTTAAATTAATACCTTAGAAAACTCAATCAAAAGCTTCACCTTGAACATAAGAGGAGGTATCCAACTGTGAAAGAACAAAGTCATTGTCACAGGGAAGGGCACGCTGAAGCCTTAGCAGCATATCCACGAGAGTTTCAGAAAGAATATTTACACTGTAAAAGGAAAAACTATAAATGAATGAAGTAAATGCATTATTTACTTAATATTAGTAAAGTCCTATCTGTGATGTTTGCAAACTGAGCAGAAGGTAGAATTGATATTTCTGAAATGTATTTGGCTAAAAATAATCTTAAAATCTTTCAAATTATTTTAACATAATCTATATATTACATAGGAAGTTAGAGAAAAGACACCAAAACAACAAACTAGGAGCAGAGACGGCTCATTCATTTTTGATACACTCAAGTCCATCTTCTATTCTGCATTTATCCGTATTACACAAACTTGCATTTTTAATGGATATCTAAGTTTCTAACGGAATTTCAGTGACCTGCACTGTGTATTTCCCCAAACAAGGAGTGATTCATTACGCATTGAAGCTAATCTCCTCTGTAGTTCTGGTCAGCAAGGTGACAGCCTGGAGGCATATTGTATTAATTCTTGGTATAAATGAAGTTAGATGACTGTAAGTAAAATGCTTATTTATGCTTAATAAGCAAACAGGCATAGTACAGAAAACATGAAATGGAAACAGACAGAACAGAAAATGTATTTCTGCAAACTAGAGAATGATATAGCAGGATATAAAGTTTCAGAAGGATTAGATGAAAAATGTAATCAAACTACAGGCACTATTTTCTTTTGGATCCCACAAGCAGATGGCCACTAGAAACTATGGAAAAATAAACATGCAAGTTTAGTTTTTTCTATTGAAACTCTTTTGTTTATCAGTTCTTTTCTAACTTAAAATTAACCTTCTCTATAGCTGCCATAACAGTGATCTGCAAAATGCTATCTTATATTGGGGTAGCAAAGCTCTACTCTTTAATGTATGTTTATCCACTTTAGGTAAGGTTCTCAGGGTCTTCTAGGGATCCCTAAAAACCCTGTTTTATTTGTGACTAACAAATGGAGTATATGTTCTTCGTTCCACTCTCCTCTCAGATAATAAGTAACTTTGTTGTTCTCACTACTGGAATACAAATAGTTCTCATTTAAGGTATTGAGCCATCATATCAAAATTACTACACAGGCTCAGGTTTAACTCTGCCCTTGAAGTCTGAGCTAGAATAATTTACATAGCATAATTTAATACAAATGGTCCAGTAACTTAAAAAAGAATTAACAGTAATTTAAAAAAGAATTGTAACAACATTATAATATTTTAACTTTATCATATAATACTGCCTCTTTATTATCTGCTAAATAAAATATTCTAACAGTTTTTAAGTTATCTGCTTTTCTTTACAACCCAAAATGTAAAACTCCTTGAAGGCTGTTGTTTTGAAATTCTCTTTTTATTTAATGTAGAAGTTGCACTGAGGGAACCACTGTTCCTGCAGTAGAAACTAAACTGGCACCCAAATTAACTGTGATACTGCTATAAGAGCTTTTTAAATGCAATATAAAAACGACTACCTCAGTAGACTGACATATACAATGAAAACATCAAAAACTTTCTAGATAATTTTGATTTGCTGACTCTAGTCATTCTCACTGTTGGAGATGTCCGAGCACTGAAATCCTTACTTGGAATAAATATAATTGTTTTTTTCTAAAAAAAATAACATTTCAGAGTGCATTTTCCTAGCTTAAGTGGTAGAGCAGGCTTAGTAACAGAGATGTGTTCATGCCATGGTAGATCAGCATGCAGAATTTTAATTAGAGTTCTGCCATTTTTAGACCCTCAAATCTTGTCAAAAACACAATTATATTGGAAAAGCTTGATTGCATCAGTCATGTAGCTATACTTTTATATGTTGGAATGCACTTGTTAATGGTGACATCATTTATCTCCATTTTCAAGCTCATCAACACGTCCCTGATTTTTTTTTAATAACATCACATGTTTAACAACATATCTTAAAATTCTAATCAAGGAGGTGTTTTGTGTCAGTAAAGAAATTAAAAAGCATGAGCTTTCATATATAATCATCAGGCAAATGGGTAAAAATTTCCATTAAATACTTGCACAGGTTTAGAATTCTAATGCACAAAACATTTCTTGTGTCAACCTCCTTTCATGTCGTGAACATTTATCATCTGATAATTTTATTTTTAAAGGCTGTGGCTTTTTGCAAGCCAAAGAGAGACTCCATTTTAGTAGCAATTTATTCCAAAAATTTGGTAAAGGAAACGTCTCTTCAAGATAGTATTGTAAAAATCTGACAGCTAGCCAGGAAGGTAAATAAATTGTATCTTTACTGAGCACGAGTTTCCCTGATACAAGTCCAGATTAGCGGGTCAGTGGGCATTTGCTCAGTAAAGGATAACAGAAAGATAAGCTCATCGCTCAGGTCAGTGATAACATTATCCTAAACAATTTTACAATTCCAGTCATTGCACTAAGACTTGAATTTCTACTGCAAGAAGCAATTGCCTTCAAGGTGACTAAGTGATATTAGAGAAAAGGAGATGGCAGAAGTTCACATTGGTGAACAGTTAGTTTAATCTCCTTCTGAGCTGACGATCTCCATTTTCAGAGTTTAGTTAAAATCTAAGAAATAAGGGCAAGAAAGATTAGGCTTCTTTCTTGCCTGTCATTCAGCCAGTTCAGCAATTAGAAAAAGATGTTAATGCCTAGCTTCAAGGTCTGAATTTCCAAAGTCCCACTTAGGCATATAAGTGAATCATCTTGCCTAGGAATATCTAGAAATATAGTTACTTCATTTATATGTCTAATTAAAAGCTGCTGTTCAGTGTAGGCAGGTTTAACATGAGATATTTGGCCTGTTCATGCAGGTAAACTGGGCAACACACAGGTCATTGAAATTGCTTGGGCAATGAATGGAATTAATAAAATTTCCCCTGTCTGCTGCACCCCTTGATTAACACAGCCTTTGGGCTGTCTGAGGCAAAATGTCCTTCCCATCCACAACACACAACATGGTAACGTCCCTTAGGGATCACGCAGGATATGCTGCAGAGGGCATCCATATCTGCTCCGAGCACAGCAACTGGCATGTGGTGCTTGGCTCAACAATCTCCAAATACCCTATCAATCCCTAAAAAAGAGCTGCAGAACTATTGCCAAGCAGAAGAGTTAAAGTGCTAAGTTAAATGGTAGAAGCCAATAGCCCAAGCTCAGGTAGCCTAAAAGAAATTGTGAAGGCGAGGTGCAGAGTCCTGCTCCGTATGTCCGGGCTGCTGGAGCAGCTCTGGTATTTCATTTTTATATTTCATTTTGCTCTCAGTCAATTCACTGTTTTCCTTCTGTATAACCCCTTCATCTTCTCTCTCCAGATTAAATAACTACCTTTTCTGCAGAAACACATACCTGAGATATATAGAAGTGTACCTTCGTACCTAATTCTTCCTAAGTCTCTATCAGGGATTTTTCATTGATTTCACTATGGCCTGGATCAAGCTGTATGTATAGATTTCACACAGGCTCTTACAGAACAAATATTTTTTTACTTCCTAAGGGTTCATCCTCATACAGAAATCTGAAAAAATTGATCTCAAAAATAGGGCCTTTCTTTCCAGAAAAAAATGAATGTATCTGTAGTCAAAATAGTTCCAAGATTGATTTAGAAAGCAATCAGGTTTTGTAATGCCCATGATAATTGAACAGTATGCTGCTGCTAACTACACTGCAAAAATTCTGGTTTAGAGAATTTCCTCTTTTTGTACCAAATGTTTTAAAGGCTTCAGGATTTCACATTGTAACTGTGAAACTCCTGCCACCCACATACATTTCACTTGTAAAAAAAAAAGATGAGTGACTCATTGAGGAAACCATTCTTTTCTACTTATCAAACACAAACATGTTTTTCATATGCATGAAATAGTTTTCTTTTTGGCAGTCTTGGTTTCACACTTCACAGTACTCAAAAGCAATTTTTTGCACCTTATCATCTCTATTTTTTCCAGTCTAAAATGACTACTTTTTTACAGTGTATGTGTAGTCATGGAGAATTACAAAAGGAAAAAAAATCATCAGTTTAAAATGACATAAACAGAAATAAATATAAAATAAATAAAATATAAATTGTTATTAAAAATTTTAAAAAGAGGATATTCAAATTGCCATATAACTTACCATGGACAAGTAGCTGCATAACAGCCTTAGAACCTATTGTCACAGTTCCTGATGCTCAGACCTTACAATGCTTAAAGGTCTGTAGGAGACAGAAAAGGGGATGCATCAGCCGTATTACGGGTACATTCTGTCTGAATTACAAATCCCTTCCCTCAAAAGAGTAATAACAATGAAAAACATTTTTCCAATTATTATTACTAGAAATATTTTCCAAATGTTTTGGCCTTAACATCAGGAAACAGAAAGAATATGGAAAATAAGCTTATTTGAGATATGACTTAAGAAACCACAAAACTTGAATGATTCTTCAAACATGAGAACATAAAGTAAAAGCAAAGGAATGGACATATTCAGTTATTCCAAAGATCCATCGTCCTCAATATCTTGTCTCTGGTAGAGAGAAGTCAACATATTAAAAGTATTAAAGCAGAAAAAGTACAGAGTTACTTCTCCTAAAGTACCTTCACAACTTCTGGCAATTACATTAGTCATAAGCTCGGGAGTACTGTAGAAACTAAAATTAATTAATACAGGCACGTTTGTGACTCCTGAGACTGTGCAGGAAAAAACCTCGAAGAGACTAACAGCGGTTAGCCGATGGGCTGCAAGGGCGCATTTGAGAGAAGTCAGCTGTATTAGTGCCACTATTCAAAAGCTTTATCCACAAACAAGAAGCTGGCAATATCCATTCTGACTACTCATTTTGACATAATGCTTCTGACTAATCTATTTTGGAGAATTTCTTTCCCAGGGAAGAACAATCATTTAATCAAATAAACAAAACTCCTCTATCTCCCCCAAACAGGGGCATGAGGAGACCAAAATGGGACTGTCCTGGCAAAGCTCCAGCTCCCTTCTCAGCCCGGCTCTTCCAACTAGGCACAAGCTGTAATGACAGCTGACACCAAGAGATCCTGCTCTGGAGATGGGGAGGAAGGAAAGCCTCAAGGCTGTATTTCTGGCCCGGACTCTTATCATGCTGCCTGCTCAATTCATCTCAATCGGCAGCCAGTTACCCACGACGTACTCCTTCCCACTTACGTGTAGCTTCAGGTGCCCTAATTTTGCCCAGGGAGACAGAACTATTAAGAGTGGGAAGCAAGAGACAAGAAGATTGAAGAGATTTTCTCTTCAAACAAAAAAATCCCAGGGTGAAGATTCTTAGTACCTTATTCGTTTATTTAAATGCATGTTCTCTCTCTTACGTGACAACCCCCCTTGGTGTAGAGAGTAGGTTTATGCAAGTTTTTTCCTTAGTGTCTCCTCCTCTGTGTGTGAACATCTCCAGTCAACATTCCTGTATCATTATGCTGAGGATACAACTCAGCAGTCAATAATTACTCATTTTTAAGATCCTGGTTTTATTAAGTCTCCATTTTCCACAACAATGCCCAGAAGATGTTGGAGCTAATGCTTTCCCTGATCTGTCATTCACTCAGATATCCTTGTGTACCTGCCCTATCCACTGGCACTGCCTTTTCTCATCAGGAGTGAGAGAAGCTTTCCATTTCAAAGCTCTTTCAAACTCACCTGTGAAGGTGAAACATAAAGAATAGCAAAAGCAAGGGTACCAAACCAATTGCTATTTCACAGCATTTGAAAGGAGGGTGAAACAGAGGAGTGCCAGTTGTCTCTTGAATAAATCTTTTCCAGGTCCATCTAAATAAACCCAACACAGGTTGTAGTGATATTTATTCTTTGACAAAGGATTCACAGAGGGAAAAGTAAAGTCACCTAAGTTAGTTAGAGATGTCAGCAGAAAAGTCATTTTTCCTCATTTGGAAGAGGGGACAGGGTACTGAGGTTAAAAAGAAGATGCTAACCTGCCAAATTACTTCCTCCTCCTAGCACACTAATAGCAACAATGAGAAGAGCTATTAGACAAAAAAAAACAAAAAAAAACAAAAAAAAAGGAAGAAGAAAGGAAAGAGGAGAGGAGAGGGAAGCGGAGGGGAGAGGAGAGGCAAACCTTGCTTTTCCACCTCATTTGGAACTGTACAAAGACAAAAAGAATATGAAAGGAAGGGGGAGGCTGTTTCTTAATATGGTTTCACGTGTCTCCTTAACCTAACATGCGCAGAAGCACGAGATACTTTGATTCTATGACTGGGAATCTGCATAGAGAAAAGTGAAGAACACTGAGATATCATGAGCTGCCAGTAAAAGCAATCGCTTCCTGGTTTTCCCAAATATTTTTAAAGGAAAGACGACAAAGGAGGGACAGAAAGACGTATTTTCTCTACAGTTATCTGTTTTTCAGTGGCATGCCGCAGAAATATTAACTGGAAATACACACTCTGTGGATTAATCAAATAGATACATTTATGCAAAACACAAACAAAAACCTATCAAAGAGCTCACTGTTACCTTCTGTGCTGAAAGTGAAGAAAATTAAAGGGTGAAAGTGTGCTTCTTTACACACAGCCTCCTTCCAAGCACTGCTGAACCTTATCCCCTAGACAGAAACAAACTGCCCCCAGCAGTGTCCCCCTTCCTTTCCCTGTCTGTGCTCGGAGGATTTTGCTGCTGTCCTCTGTGCTTCTCCGAGCACGTTCCAGGGGAAGCGGATAGTTACTTACTCTTACTTAGAAATGTACACATCTTATACATCTCCTGTAACAAGACATAATTGCTTCTTAGGAATTATAGTGCCTGCTGCTTTACTAAAGACTTCTTAATACATTCAAGCCTGACAGTGGATAAAAGAAGTGGGTAACAGACACCTGCTGAAATCTTGGCACTGCCACCTTCCTCAGCCACCAGGACTACAGAGCATCTGGGTGAGTGGGCTGGAGGCACCAGGCTTTATAACCATCCACCCACCGCCCACCACTGCAGTGACACTACCCTTCTTCTCAGTTTCAGGACAAAGATACCTCCAAAACTTCTCAAGTTTATGCGAAAGGTAGGAGGACCCTCTGACCGTTCTCTCCTCCTCAGCACCAGGATTAAGTACTTTTGGCTGCTGCACCGTTTGACATAGCATTGTTGCCTAGTGATATGGTGTCCTGAACAGCCACAGCAGTGGTCTTAGCCAATATTGCCTTTCAAATTCTTTTCAAACAGGATTATTCCTGTTTTACTGCTCCCATTGCGCTCTGCCTCTCTAACATTTGTTACATAAATCTGTTATCCATGCATGTTGTCAAGACCCAACACGCTTCTGCCACTCAGCTGCAGTTTGTCCAAGATATTTTATCTGTGGATTTGGGTTTTTTTTTCAGGACTATAAATACAAAGTGTGGTGTGACTCATGCATATGCATAATGTTGAATTTGCCAAACTTGAGCCAATGGTCTGGGAAAAATGCATACTCAGCTGTTCAGTTTCCAACCCACCACTCAGTTATCATAGCAGAAATCATGGACAGAAGGAATATACGGTGGAAGCCAGTGGTGAATTAACCAAGGTGTAAAAACATTGCTGTTACTCCATCTTAATTACTAAAATCAAGTCCATCTGTGATGGAGAATCTTTTTCCACCTAAAAAGTGAATAAGCACATCTTTTCAGACCAAAATGTTTTGAGAGAAGTATTTCAAAGGGAAACAATGGTCCACTAATCTGGTGGTTCAATACAGGCAACCTATTCCAGTGCTGCATAAATGGGAAGTAGTCTAACAGACCATTAAATTAATTCATTCATACCTAGAGTTATCAATCACACCCCAGGAAAACAGCTCTTTGAAGCATCAGTCTGCATGGGGCATAATATTGCCTGCCTGTTCCTCTGTATCTCTTGCCGCAGAACGTCTGCCTCAGCTTTTCCTCCCAGCAACGCTCCTTGACGGCTTTTATTTTCTGTTCCACAAGTTCCCCAAAGAATGGCCTTGAGAGGATGCAACAAAAAGAAAATCATCCCCAAGTACCCAAATATGGAACTATAGGGAGGAAGCAGGTCTTTCCAGAGCAAGTTTTGCAGTAGCTTTTTTCAGGTCAATTGGGATTAATAGATTAATACTATAAACAATTGGAAATTGGTCCAGGTGCCCACAGAGTAACAGATTATCATTTGCTGGGAAAGTGATGATGCATACAGGCATAGATTTACCTGTAAACTAGAGACACTTGAAAGTCTCTTATCATGCCCAGTACCAACTGTTAATGGATCCCTCAGTTAATTAGCTCCCACATACTTTCTTTGATACTACCTTAAATGTGACAAAACACAGAAAGAGATTACAATAGAAAAATTCCGTAATGAAAAGAAAGTAACCCTGGATCTTGAACTCTGTCTCTCATCTTATCATTCACTCCCACAAAATGAGCCACTCCAAACTTGCCAGTTCATACAGGTACCTATGGCAATTTCTCCAAATTAATCTCAGCATGCCTCCACTCTCAAAGCACTAATCTTATCATAGATTATGATCACACTCAGTGGTAATTTATCTTATATTTCATTTATACCAGTTAGATTTTTTTGAATGATCTACTCCAGAAAGCAGGGTCCTAAGGAAAAACCTCTGCTAAAATAACCTCTGCTTTTCCCTGCTTTTTCTCTAGACATTGCATTAACATAGAAAACACCCCTCACACATCATCATCTAGTGTATCTAGTCCACTCTGTGTTTTCACTTCAGGATGCTTCAGAGAGAGATCTGTGTTCTGAAATTTTGCTTATGCAGTTACCTGCCTTGCACCTCTTTATTTTTTACTTACTGGTTCATCTCCTTGAATCATCTGTTGTTTTTTTTCCTTTGAAATCATAGTAGCTATCTAATGTTATATTTTTCCTGCACTTATGTAAGTGTAAACATTCTCAGTACAAATTCACACTGTGCTGTGTTTGAGAGACTGCTGTAGCTCCAGCCAGGGAGGGTACTGAGACCAGCATCACTGTGTCATCCTGGAGCTCAGCTGCGCCTTCAGCCAGGCCATATCCTGCAAGAGAGTGCTGGGGAGACACAGTCGTCATGCCCATGAGCCACTCCGAGAAATCCTCGTCTCCAAGGAGATCTGTATGTTGTGGTTTCCTAGTACAGGAAGATTTTGGTATGCAGCTCTTACAGTCAGGAATATTGGCCACATCAGGCTACATTATATTTTCCATCCCATTAAGTCCATTTTGTTCATTTTGACCCATGTTCTTTGTAGATAGGATAAAGGCTGTGCTTTTTTTAGAAGTCAAAGTATGAAGTAATTATTTTATTTTGGTTATCTATCCTGTTGAGATAGACACTATGAAGTAAAAAAATGTGCTATTTAATAAATTAGGTGGTTGGTGATGCTAATTTGTGCGAGTTTTGAGCATACTCAAGAAATATAAGTTTTATGGAAAGATCTAGTGGAATCAGAAATGAAGTCTGATAATAATAACTAAAGATGGGGACTTGTTCTCTAATCAGCAGATACAAATTTGAGAAATTTGACTTCCAAGGCACCATTATTTTGCAGCTCATTACATTCTCAGTGACTCAGATTAGAATAGTATCTCCTTTTAACCACTCTTAGTTGGCTTGACCCTTTACTATCAGGACACCATTGATTATTTCAGGCTAGGGGTTACTCTTATGTTCACAGAATAATGCCTTAATCTGAGGAGGCTTGTTGCATCCAAATACTACCAGATAATGAGAAGTCAAGTGAAGAAGAATCACAAGCACAAATTAATAATCCAGAAAGACTCCTCTCAAAGTAGGAAAGAGATTTGAGAGAAAGAACAAGTTGAAGGAGGATTTACATCAGTCACATTAAGGTTAGACCTTTCAATTTCTTCATTGCATTGACAAGTTTAGTGTTATTCTATGGGATGCTCATAAATACGCACCTGATATAAACTGCCCTCATTGTGCTTCCCATGGGAAAGTATTAACAGTTTATAAACTGGACAGGCTTTTCCACTTCTCAGCAAAGCTACCTACGTGAACATGTACAAGTGGATGTACGAGTCATCTTGTACAGGCACCAAGACTTAGGAGAATTTTTACGTGTTTGGAACGTATTATGGATGTACTAAACATGACATACTACACACTCAGGTCACGCACTCAATTTTCATGCTGCCTGAGACTTTAAAATAGATCTTGAGAGACCTGCCCGAAGTCCCACTCCAACTGAATCCAATACATATACCAACATCAATGTAAGCTGAATTAGTCCCATTCTCGGATTCAGAGCTGATTCTAACCTCAAATTTCTATAGGTATTAATAGGTACTTTGAATTCTCAGTGTAATGGAAAGGATTGTTTATGCATATACTGAACAGATTGTTGTTTGTTAACTTAAAAGCCTTAACAGTCTACATTGACATAGACAAAAAAAAGCCAAAAGAAAGAAGTTAGAAAATATTATGTCTTATAAATGCTTAAGAGTTATAATACCAAACCCTGAGTATTACACATTAGGATTGAACTTTCCAACCTTTTCACAGGCATAACTTAAAGACTATCTAAAGAAATACATTAGATATATTAATTATAACATAATTACAGTGAAGCAAACATAAAGATATCCAAATGTCAAGAAAATTCAGTTTTATGCAAGCCTTGCTTACATACAATTTTGACTTTCATGAGATAAAATTATGCAAGCATTTTAATTAATGTCAAGACTGATTCACAAATGTTGTAGCAAGAGGGTGTGCAAAGATTCACTGTGATCTTCTGACATATTAGCCAGCAAAGTGTTTTTTCCCAAAAGCTGTCTTCCTCAACGTGGCAAAAAAAACACAAGGGTGATTTTGCTTGTGATCAATTGAATTCTTTTCTCTGAATCTTAATGAATTTTAGATTGCCTCTGTTATTTTTTTTAATTCCAGCCCAATGTGAACTTACTGAAGCGGATTAAAAATTGATTTACCCATCCTTTAGTGAAAATGTTTGTCCTAAATGCCTAAAGTAGAATAGGCTTATTCAGAGTCTGATTTCAACCTTAAAGAGGCAAAGATTAGAGAGAGTGATTTTAAATAGTTTTGAATTTTCAAGTAGTTAGGACATTCACTTTACTGTTTTCATACGATGCCTCTAATCATATGAAATACAATCATATATTCATATGACACAGTTAATACAGGATGTCCTTAAAAAATCCTGATTACATAGTATTTTCACTTTTGTGTATGTGGCTACATATTTCATAAACAAACTAGCATGGTACTAAACCAATGTGACCTTTCTTCAACTGTTAATGGTTTCAGGTTGGGCTTCTGAGAGGAAGAGAAATATGGAGTTTATCTGATTTTATACACATTAGTACTAAAACAGAGGTGGTTAGACAGCACAGACAGAAAACCCCTACTACAGGAACTTCAGATCAACAACCTTGCAAAGCATAAATCCAGTGGGAGAACACACAATACAGCATAGCAACCTCTTTTGTGACAGTATTTTGAGATACATATTTATTGTTCTACTGACCATGGATTTACAAAGCATGGAGGCAGAAAACAGAAGGAATGATATACCATCTATGTAGACACATACGAACCATTTGTTATAAATATTACCATCATGCTATGTCCAACTCATAGGCAAAAAAAAACATATGTTCAACTCAGTCTCAGGATAAAATGGTATTTTGTCCTCTCTGAAATCAAGCACTAACAGTTTAAAAATTTTATCAGGAATTCATGAAAATAACTCAAAAGTTCTTCATAGTAGGAAACACCACATCCTTTTACTAGATGAAACCAGTGATGGAAATAGAGAGAAGAGGGCAGAGAGTGAGAAGATAGTTTGAAGACAGTGATAGATATCAAAACTCCTTCTTGGGGAGAGGTGACTCACCCAGCTTCTGAGGTGAGTGACAACAGTTCACCCAACAGCGCTTCATCCATTGCAGCTTTCTCCAAACCTCTTAGAAACACTGCAGACTTCTGCAAAATTCAGTTTCAGAATTTCTCCTAAGGGTTGGTGTTCCACTTTGATAATAACGAGGATAATATTTCCTCCTTAACACTCTAAAAACCTAGGGTAGAGGGTACATCTAAAGTATATGGTATAAATGAACTAAGTAGTCCTTAGTCCTCTGCCTTTCCTCAGAGATCTGCACTCTCATTTGCACCACTGAGTGAGAACTCAACAGGGGCTATTCCCTATTCAAATACAACTTAATCCAAACTCACCTGTACTTTGTAGACACTTTGGAGAATATGCCACTGTAACATCTGTGTTACTGCATACTGCTGCTGCATATTTCTTTCTACATTCTTTCCTCTTCATTTGTGACCAAATATTCAGTCTTGCAAAAACTATTGTGCACTGTCGTTAACATATAGCTAAATGAAGAATCTCTTCTTGGAGTATCTCTTCATTGTCTTTGTATGGTTCTCAAAATCTCTTTTGGAGCATCATTCCTATGGGCTGAGTTTTTCAAAGAAAATATTCTGAATATTTTTTGATGGCTCCTCTCCCAAGAGAGTAAATGAACTAAGCTATACTTGGAATATACTGAGATTTCATGTCACGCTGAGATTTTCCTGTCCATGTAGAAGCCAACCTGCAAAACACCAGACATATGCTACCACTTGGCAAAGAGCTGACCCTGGCATCAGGACAAGACACAAGCAAAAAAAGCAGAAAACACTACAATGTTATGTGTTTAAACAGTTATGCTGTATATCACTTTTCCTACTTCCAAATGCCAGATTCAGTTTACCTCCATCAAACAAATTTTACTATCCATGAAAGCAGCAGACGTATATATATACAGCATGCTGTGACCAATTATGAATGTAGATGGCATAATATGAGCTTAAATTTAATAGATGTAAAATAAAATTTGGATTTATATGCATTTTATTTCAATATCCACATACTGAATGCTTCAGAAACTGTCACAAATCCTCATGTTTAAAATTTTGGATAAACAATTGTAGTTTTTGTTTATAATTTAGAGTGCCTTCTGTTCTGAGCAGTATTTTTAATATAAAGCCGATTTGTTTTTTATGTTTGCTTGGCCAGCCATAGTATATGAGATACACATTTTGGGAAAAATAGGTCTAGTAATAACTACCAATCCACATACATTTTGTTTATTTTTTTAAAAATATAAACTCATAAGTGAGAGATAAACATATGGATAGTCACTAGCATGCCTCCTGTTGTGATGTATTCTGTCTGCTTGCATCAGATGGTATGTTTACATCAGGTCTCGCTTATACAACTACCAGTACTGAATATTTTTAATCTGAACTTCTGGAGCAAATGACCATTCAAAATTCCCTAGAGCTCTATAAAAATACTTTTAAAAATATACTGCATAATTTCTGTTGACTTCAGAGTATCTGTAAGCAATTACACTACTCTTATTATATCTGTTTGATACATTTTTTGAACAATGCTATTTACAAATGGCCCATTTACAAAGAAGCTTGTTACTAAAGCTTCTGTAATAAATGCCTATTTAGCAATTACAGAGTAGTGAGGTGGGATTTAAGTACATAGGCAGCAATGCATATGTGTGTATATACATATATATAAAAAATATCTTTATATGTACACACACAGAGACAAATATATGTGCACACATATTGGGTTATTGTGCTTTATATCTACATATATTGTGTTATATATTTACATGTATTTATATACTACTGTTTAGCACAGTGGTATTTGAAAATGATGAAAAATCCGTGTGAACAGGGATCTGTTGGTCCACAACAGCTGTCTTTGTATGGTTCTCAGACTTCTAGAATCTATTCCGGGAAAGTTTTCAAAAGCATACATGGGATTTATGCACTAATTGCACTCACCATCACTCATTGGCATTTAGATGTCTAACTCCATCAGGCTCCCAGGAGAATCCCACTACTGGGAATCAAACGAGGCTGTTCTTCTAAAGAAACACAAGTGACGAGCTTGTTAATGTCTTGGCCCAGAGGTAAATCTCTTCAAAGCTTCACAATAGCTCTTGCATACCAATAGGGACTAGAGCATGATCTAGGGTCTAGTTTTATTGATCAGTAGAGAAAACTCCAACAACTTCAACATATATCAGACTGAGCTCTTCGATACATTGGTCAAGTGAGAGAACTTTTCTGTATAGCTAGCTAACGGAATGCAATCATGATAAAGACCTACAGATTTATTCATTATACATTCCACAGAGACAACTGATTTCAATACAACTAGGTCAATTTAAACTCAGATAGGATTTGAAATCTTAAGAGATATAATGATAGATTGGAACAATCTTGATTACAGAGTTAATTACAGACCAAGTAGTTTATCTTTGATTAAAAATTAATAATTCATGCACCTTAATTATCAAATAATGATGGGTTTGTGTGCTATAAGTAGTAAAAACAGTTACAAAACTTAGCTGTTTACAGTTATGATTTAAAACATTCATTTTCCTAAAATGTATGTCAAGGCATTGTTTTCAAAGCAATTATTGAAAATTTAATGCAAATAAAAATATTGCTCATTTAAGATAAAAATCCTACTCTTAATGACTTTGAGTTGCCAAGGCTTCTATTTTTTTGCTCTATCAGGGGAAACCACAAACAGTTCTTTCAGGTGAATAGTCAAAATAAATCAGAAGCGTAAGCATCTCAGAAAATTCTGAGGGACCAGTCCCTCTTAGAGTTGAAGGCATCAGGCATGAGCTCTTGAGCTTTCCTTCAGATTTAATTCTAGATGTCCTTTTCCTCATGCACATGTGAATAAATAGCAAAATGATTTCTGTTAGCTAGATCTCCCATTTAAGCAGAAATACAATCACAGTACCTAAATATTTTGTGTACATTCTCCAACTCAATTTTCTCAGCATTATTTAAATGCACAAAGTGCTTAAACCTGATAGAAAGCCTTCCCACTCATACCAATAATCTAACCCTGCAGTTTCATTCTACCTAGTTGTCCTTGAATATTCTCATGTTCTCTTCTGTGCTGTTCATTTGAACTAGTTTGAATCACTTCCCAGAAACTGTTTGTAATCTAAAAACTGTCTCAATCTGTTTGTCCCTATTTTTCCCTTTTTCGTTTCCCAAGAGATATAAATGGATTTCCAAGTTTAAGGACATCACATAAGCATTCCCTTTCAAAGTAGCCTTTACTTTTCTCTTTTCTAGTTCAATGCCTTAGCAGTCACAGCAGTTGTTAGCTGGAATGACAATTTTGGATGAGTAAGAGCCTCTCTACGCTCAGAAGGAACTCCACATGAAACTAACACTAGCTGCTCAGTTTACAGTAGGTATCAAATCTAATACTGTGCTATCAAATTACCAGGGAATGTCATACTCTTCCATGAGTGGGAATTAAACAGCAGTATAAAAGACATAGTGACAATCTATACCTGAGCTCATCATAGCTAGAATTATTTTTCAACTACACTCATGTTAGACACATCTCATGCTGTCTAAGTACGATTAGTATTAGAATGAATACAATATATGTATCTACTGAGAAGTATCTAATAGAGTTTTCCACAGGAACAGAAAGATGCTCTTTCTAAAGGCAACCAGATCGAGTGACCAGGGCACCAGAGTGAGGTGGCTTGTGCTTGGAAGCACGTAGATACTGGGAGTGTTCCCCCGGGGAGTCTGTCACTCAGACAGTGATCTTCTGTTTCCTCTGTCTCAGGAAAATGCAGAACCCTGTCAAAACAGTACAGCACGTGGGCAGCTGGATTTCCCCTGTTACATATATATAAATATATATATAGTCTGTAAACAGCTATATGAATCTTAGTGTGCTTATATGGTTCTTCTTATGCCTATTAGATGATATGAAACCAGGAGGAGTGGTTGATATACTAGATAGTTGTGCTGCCATTCTGAGGGACCTTGACAGGCTGGAGAAATGGACTGACAGCAATCTCATTAAGTTCAGCAAAGGGAAATGCCAAGTCCTGCACCTGGGGAGGAATAACCCCATGCACCGGTACAGGCTGGAGGCGAATCAGCTGGAAAAGAGCTGTGCAGAAAAGGACTTGTGCACCATGATGGGCAACAAGCGGACCTTGAACTAGCTATGTGCCATTTGACAAAGCAGCCCAACAGCATCCTGGGCTGCATTAGGAGAAGCATCGTCAAAGGGTCGAGGGCGATGATCCATCGCCTCTGCTCATCATGGGTGAGACTACATCTGGAGTGCTGCATCCAGTCCTGGGCTCCTCAGTATGGGAGAGACATCTAGAGAAGTGCCCTAAGATGAGGAAGGGATTGGAGAATCTGACATAATCGGAGAAGCTGAGAGCTGGAGAAGAGAAGACTCGGGGGGGGGTCTTATAAATACCTGACAGCAGAGTGTTAAGAAGGCAGAGTCAGACTATTCTCAGGTGTATCTAGTGAAAGGACAAGAGGCAATGGGCACAAATTGAAATACAAGAAATTTGTTTAAACATAAGAAAAAGATTTTTTACAGTAAGAGTGATCAAACACTGGAAGCGGACCAGAAAGGTTGTGGACTCTCCATCCTTGGAGATACTCAAAACCTGACTGGACACAGTCCTGGATAACCCACTCTCCATGACTCTGCTCTAAGCAGGGGTGTTGGTCTAGACAATCTCCGGGGGGGGGGGATTGCCAGCCTTGGCCATTCTAGATTCCATGATCCTGAGTGGTTTTCTCACCTAATTCCAGCCAACCTTTTGGCTCTCATATCTCCTTAGAGTGTAAACACTTAGGGACACAGACATTTTCAAGTTTATGACGTCTACAAACTTACAGAATTAGACCTGTTGTTCATGCTGTACCCATATCTTCTAAGTCACTTAATATCTTTAATAAAGCCAAGCAAAACTGCATTTGTCATTAGTGTGCTGCATTAAGCAAATATTTTTAAATGGTGATGTTCACTGCAGAAAATGCTAAGACAACTACCTTTTCTGGATGGGAACAGCAAAGAGAAGCACCTATGTGCAAGGTTAAAAGCCTATTATTAGAGATTTGTTTGTAACAACACATAATATAAACTGATGATTAACCTGCCTTGTACATAGGGTAAATGAAAACTACACATAGAGTCCCGATTCATGCATATATCTGTAAATACAAATTGAGCACTGTGTAATTCTAGGAACATGTTTTTCCTTCTTTTAGAAAACGTCTACTTTGCTTTGAATGTTAACATAACCTAACTATAAAATGGTATTAACAGTTGTGCTGTTCGCAAAACCAAGGTGAGACAGGCAAAAATTTTAAAAAGTAACTTGGAGGAGGTTAAAAAGCTCCCCCAAAAAGGAGCTTAAAAAAGCTCACCCTTTCCTTCCATCATTACCATTTAAAATGAGTTAGTATAAGAGGCAGTCTCACATCATTTAATTCCATCATGAATGAATAGCATCTCTCTCCCTTATGTTTCATCAAAGACTGAATTTGCTTCTGAACTTCTGGACCTTTCTCTTTGCTAGCAAGGATGAGAAGCGAAGATGGCAAATAGAAGATTTATCACAATATTTTTTATGCTGGGATCAAAAACTTTTTATGGTGATTTTCATCAGAAGGTTTTTCAAGATATCCATCAGTTTCCATAGCCCTGGATTACAATAATGAAGATAAAACATATTTAAGAATAAAAAACCAGCAGCTTGAACAGGCTATATTAAAGAAATGGGACTGGTGATGGCCAAGTCTGCCCAGCACTGGATGTTTGTACATTAATGCAAGAATGTGGGGAAGAAACAAGAGGAGCTGAAGAGGAACTTTTTATAATAAGCACATAACAATGAGCACAGCAGAAGCTTATTAAAATTATACATGTTACTGCAATGGCAAAGGATAGCCTGTTCACATACAACACTTGTCTTGAGATGCGAATTTAGGAAGAGTAAGCCTTGCTGACAGTCTGGGAGCTAGAACTCGGGTGTTATTAATGTCTACGGCAGTTGATCAAACCACAAAAATATAGTGGAAGGAGCTTTTGTGAACAAACAGCAGAATTATCCAAGGCAAAACATACCAGATAATAGCAGAGATTTACAGTATCCAGACAATCATTAAAAAGAGAAAACAGTACAACATAGATTAATTGGGAAGTTCTTTGGATATAGTGGTGACACACATATATACACATATAAATACATGAAGAAAGCAGGAAAAAAAACAAAAAACGAAGAAACTTTTGTATATTTAATCAACGGAGAGGAACTGACTAAGAACCTCATGCAAAAATGCAGCTTGAGTGATAAGAGTTAATGATCCTCAGGAAGAGGAGAAGAAAGGACAGAAGAGTAGAAACAAAAGGATTGAAAGCAAAGTTCAATAGATTCAACAGATGCTTAGGTAAGAGCTCATGTGAGGGAAAAAGCAATTATAAAAAGTAGTAGTTCCATAAACAATATTACTAGTGCAAGAACAAGCACAAACCATCCCAGAACTAAATGAGAAACTCCTCACCATCATCAAGCACAAGCAGGAAACAGAGAGAAAGTGGAGGTAGGTCAATTATAATAGAGGTGTAGGAAGAGATGTAGAAAGAAAATCAGAAAGGTTAAAGCAGAAAATGGAAGGAAGCTAGCAAAGAAATCAAAGATAACAAGAAATCATTTCAGAGTACATTAGCAGTAAAAGAAAGATCAAGTTAAGTATCAGTCTAGTTCTGATTGGAAAAAGAAAGTTCCAAGAATGCCAGGAAAGCTCGCATGCTGCTTGTTACTTTTGCTTTAAAATGTTAACCGCAAGCAAGCAGCTAGAACAATTAACACCACATCAAAGAGTAAGATCTCAGCTTGGAAAAAAGAATAAAGAGGTTAAAACAGTTCACAAACTAGCTGATGTATTTGCTGAACTAGCTGCAAAAATTCAGATACAATAAACCTCATTAAATATGTGTGAGGAACTAGCTCCTGAACTCATCTCACTAGGAATCCGATACATTTTCTCATTTTTCATGTATCACAAATTTCTGGACCTGGAAGCCTACAGGACAGACTTTTCATTGGAATCAATAGGAATTTCATGAATGTTTTTGGCATTAATGAATTGACAACTTGTAATAAAAGATATTTAGCCTCTGCTTCCCCCCACCCAACTTTATTCATCTAACTTACAGCTCCCTGTATTCACTTAGCTTGTTGAGTATCTTGTGATTGGACAAACGTAGCTGGCATACACAAAGCCTGACTAATTCTCTCAGACTACACAGCAAACTTTTACATAGTTACACTTGGGTGGGATGAATCCCAAGTTTATTCAGAAAACCACTTACCTACATTATTTTGCAAAATGAATGAGGGTGTCATAGCCTGGCCTTTAAAATTTTTAGATTGGATTTCAATAGAGATGATGGCTCGACACCTTAAAGTCATTTTTGCACATTCAGATTGTATGAACTATTTTTAGCTGTCTTTTTTAACTGAAATATATGGGTAAGCATATATTTCCAAACTGCAAAGTTCAGCAATGGGTGTAAAGGCAGAAGTTCCTTTGTGGTTTTATGCACTCCTTCTGGGTAGGCTGATTTCAGTCTAAACTCCAAAATATTACCATTTCACTTTGTGTTCTCAAGGCAGCAACAAGGAAAAACCTCAATACTCTTTTATATATATATATGTTTAACAAGCCTCCTCTATTATAAATGTGATGCAAAATTACTCCCAATTCACCATATTCTGAGCCTATCTAGGAATGATATTATTCCCAGTAGGTAGGACTGAACTTATCATTTTGAATGGAAGTAGCTTAGAGGCTTCCATGTTTTCACGTTCTCCGGGAATGACGGCATTGCAAGCTAGATAACACTTGCAGCATTTAGGCAAGGACAGGGCAGGCTTCGTTACTTTCAATTCTTCAGAAACCACTTATAAACTCAGGCCTAGATCCTGACGTCGAAATTGTGAGCCTGAGTGCTGTAACACCCAGAAGATACTGCTTCTCTTCTCTGCTGCAAAACGAATTTAATGAACACGCTTGTTGAGGAACAGCATATGGAGGCTGATAGAGGGAGGAAAATGAGATTATCCTGAAGTGATGAGGAAAGGCAAATCCAGCATATAAATTGACTAAAGCTAATGAAACCACTAAAATGTAATCACTGCCTAGGGAGGTTTTACTAAGAAACGAAGGGAGAAATAGCTTGTGGCCTTGCTAGATCAGTGGTAATACGGGAACCATGAACACGTCATCCAGCAGAAAACCTCTGGATCCCATACTATGGCAGTTTTCTATGGTGGTTCTACATGAAAGAAATACTTTCTCATGGAAGTACAGAGAAAACCTGACTGACTCTTAAAAACAGACTGGCTGGCAAAAGAATTTTGACAAATTAAAATATGAATTTCAAATGGCTAATTTTGTCTGGAAACGCTGTGTTTGGCCATCTAATTCCACAGCAGTCAACGTTAGCCTTTCAAGAAGGGGTAGGAGTTTGGTCACCCCTGACAGGATCTTTTTAATCATAACTGTGCTCGTGGAAACATTTTCCATGAGCATATTAAACAAAATAACCACTTTCTCCTGTAAAATTAAAAATGTTTGACTATAAATTTTTCATTAAAATACTTACTACAAGTTCATATTTTAATATTGTAATGAAGATTGGGTAAAAAATTGAGACAATTTCAATTAAGTAGTTCTGGTATATCTTTTCACCTTCTCATTTCTTAATACACTATTTCATAGTAACTCCTTACTGAATTATCTGAAAGATAATATACATCGACGTACAACGTGAATTGTTAGTAACTATAGAAAGAATGCTATTTTAAAACATGTAACTCTCATATATAGTATCTTAATCAATGTTTCCACTTTGGGGGAAAGGCTGTTTATTTGAAAAAGGAAATGGAGGTAGAAAATTTATTTTGATGGAAGATTCATTTTATGGACCTGAAGGACTTGGCAAATTCTGCAGATTCATGCAGGTTTATGACAATAATTTTAAAAGGATTATATTGTTGAAGCATTGTTGAAGACTAATTATACAGACATCTGAACAGCTATTGTAGCTTGCTGTGCCTACACAACATCTGTCTCATGCACTAAAATAACCATATTGAACAGAACATAATGCATCTGCCTTCAAAAATAAAACCTCAACCCAACCTATTTACAATATTGTCTCCTTTATCTAATCAAACTGAGTGAAAAAAAAGTGATTTTCCACCTTTTTTTGACCTTTTTAATTTGCTTTCGTTAAAACTGTGAATGCCTTAACTCTTAGCTAAATAAAGCACTTACCATAGTCCTTTGCAATGACATTTCAGGTTTCTCAGCATCAAAAAACAAGATAACTAGTATAACTTACTGGAAAACTGATTTTATTTTACTTTCCTGAAAATAAGGATATTTTTACAACCACCAACGTAATTTGCTATGACAAATAAAGCTTGGAATTAGTATCGTGATACTACTTCCACTGAAAAATGAGATAAGACTTCCACTGACTTCACTAAGTCTGCTTTAAACTGTAGGACAAACATAGAGGGTGAGCTGGAGAACGGCTAAATCAGAAGCAAACGCAGCCCAGTCCGGTTTGCAGGGAGAGATAGCCAGGAAGTTGGCTGCAAAATTGTACAATTGCCCTGAATCAGGTTGCACTGGTCTAGGGGAGCCTATGGCCCCTTCGAGCACTCCTATTAAATCTCTGCCTCAATTCAGCAGACATTTTGACACATAAGGTTTTGGAATTTACACAAATTTCTCCAAACATCAGGCAGTTAAAGTAGGTCAACAAAAAGGAGAAAGTTCTCAGATTCCTGCTTGTTTTGATCACGTTTCTGTGATTTCAACCTGATGTAAATTTGCTTTCCTTTTTTTGTTGTGCAGAACCTTCCCTTAAGAAGGTCTATAGGAACTCTTCTGCATAGAGGTCAAGCTCTTTGAAATGCCATCAATCCTCTTTTATAAATATCTTGTAAATATTTAAGGAAAATGGATTTACTGTCTTTTAGAAGAGGGAAGGGAAAGTGGTCAGTGTATTTTTAACCCTATAGTTCATAATTCAATCGTTACTGCAGACTACAACTTCTGAATAATTGGGTTCACAAAAATCTGTAATAGCTCTACTAGTTTTAAAAAGTAAGCCTCTGTTAGGTGCAACGTGAAAACTCGCGGACATACAGGTATGTATAATAAATGTGTGTATATATGTGTCATATATATGTACGTATATAACATTTTCATTGATTTGGATATTTTCAAATTAGATATTTGACCTTGAACAACAGAATATTCATATTCGGTACTTCGCTGGTCACATTATTTATAAAATGTAAAATTTTCACATCAAAACAAATACTCCTGAATTTTGTGTATTTTCCATATTTCCCTTTAATTCTTGACAAACTGTGCTCTTGTTAGAGTTGACTAAGCTAACATTTATCCTTCTATTTTTAATCATAACCTCTCTGATTTGAAACATCAGTTATTATTATTTGGGACATTAAATGATTTAAACGATTAAATGATTTTGTTTTGGACTCCATCACAGACAATGTGAATGAATAGCACTTCAGCTGGAGCTCTCAGATAAGCCCCAAGGAACTGGGTGCTCCAATCTTACTGCCTGTTGTAACAAAATCTCTTTTCTGCCCTTACTAAGTCTCATCCTTCCTATGTACTTTGAACCCAGCCCAGCTCATATCCAGATGCCTTTCCAAGATTTGCAGGGATGTCAGTGAGCTTCCACTCAGCCCTCAGAGGTGTCCGCGACCATCACTGCTGAGATCCCAGCACCGCAACCCTCATTAGCAGCACTGTCACCGTGCAGAGCAGCTATCCGCAACTCAACCCAGAGCTGCGGCTGCCCGGCACCATCATCTCCAGCGCTGAATATTTCATAGGTGTACTTCATAACTCTTAGAACTACCAGCAACCTGTTAGTCACATAAAAATGATTGAAGATAGTCATAGAGATGTCTTAGTTCATTTATTGAAGGATTTTTTTATTGTTGTGTATCAAGAAATACATTACTTCTGCTATTCAATGAGCGAGCCTAGACCTTACGTAGCCCCTTGTGCCAGGTGCTCCCCCCTGCGCGGAGCTGCCTGCCACGGCAACAGCAGGCTCCCGGGGATGCCCACGCAGGCATCTCAGAGCCGGACCAGCCCACGGGCTAACGAAATGCCGGAGCCTGCCTGTACGCATTACCATCCCTACCTGCGCTCTGCAAAACTAAAATATTTGCAGTGAGCCAGCTGCAATTATAATTATCCTGTTTCTCATCAAAAAATTAAATAAAACCAATTCTCTCAGTGGATACCTTTTATCTTTCTATACCTTGTAATTGGATTTCCATTCTTACATATATTTAAAAAGACATTATTTAGATTCTGTTAACATCTATCTTTCTAAAATACAATTAAAGAAATCAAAGTGAAAAGGATGTTGCATTAGTTATATTCAGTTTATAAAACAGAAAAATTAAATATGACAGCTTTAACTTGTATTTGGCTTTATAAAACAAATTCCACGGAAAGTACTTTTCACTGAAAAGCGAATCTAGGAAAATATACTTTGCCTTCCTTGCATAGACATTTATTTAACAGAAGATATTAATAAATTGTTTAAATAAGGCTTTTTTAGAAGACATTTGTCAATGAAATCTGCTCTATTGCTCACCACACAACATAATTAACAAATTCAGTCTACACTGGTGATGGTAAAGTTGTATCAGGAAAGGAGAAATATGCAGTTATTTCTGCTTCCCCCCCTTTCTACTTGGTGCTCTTGGTCTGCCCTGGGAGAGTTGAAGCCTCTTGGTTGCTGATAATGTTGCATAAAGACTTTGGGTCATTACAGCTGAAGATTGTTTTTACTGGTAGCAGGGAAGATTTAAAATAAATATTTTCATGAACATGCTCCAGAAGCTATGGTTGTTTGACATCTCCATCTCCATTCGCGTTAATTACGTAATGTCCTCTACTCTAGGGGAACTCATACAGAAAATTGTGGTTTGGATTTTTGATATACTGATATACCTTTGTGTGTGTGTGTGTATTTATATATATAGTATATCAAGCACACACACATATATATACATACACACACACACAGGTCCTGACTGTTTCATTTTAGATCGATAAATGATAAAGAGATGCTATTCATCTCTTTATCATTTTTCTGTTTGATGAACTCCTGCCTAAGATGAATAAAACATTCTAGCATTCATATGGATTCATCAAGATGTATCTGTTGCCTTAGAGACTGTTAACTACAAATGTTATCACTATTGTATCTGAGCAGTGGGTACTACTAAGTCGTAGTAGGCTTTTAAACAGACACTAGCTACCAGAAATTGCCAGAATGTAGGAATAAATATAAATCTTGTATTTATTGTATATTTTATATCCATATTTCATATTTTTACATTATATGTATTTACTTCATTATTTCATATTTACAAAATTATAGGATCTTACATTTATGGAATTCTGTATATGAAAGAAATAATGAGCTTTCATTCAGCATTCTAGGTAGTTTGTATGTAAGCACTAGGAGGAAAAAATTCTTATATGTCCCGTAACTGCCTCTTACAGAATCACTGCGTTGTGTTATAAAAGAAAGATATGCTGAATACCCTGAGAAAGGAAGTGTTGTATTGTACTAACTTATAAATTATTTTTCTTCAAAAATAAAAAGATAATAAAAATTAGAAGCAACTATAATATTTCAATATTCACATGTGAGCATCATTAATCCATGCCTGACTTAGACATAATCCATGTAAAAAAAAGCCATTATGTGACATTCCCTCTTGTAATACTAGACTTTTGTGGACATTCTATGACAGAAGTCTACAGAAAGCATAAAATGCTCTTGAACTGAATAGGTTAGAAACAATATGCTTGCTGAATGATGTAAGGAGATATAGACTGGTGCAGAGATGTATGTCAGGACATGCCCAAATGAGAAGATGTGTGAAAAGACCGTGCTTTATACTCTGGCACTACTCTGGTTATTACTAGCTATTTACTTGCTGGTTGCCTTTAGGGTCAAAAAATGCAAAAATGGATTTAAATTGACTTCTTTTGCCAGAAACATCAGTGGCCTTTGCAATCCATTTTACAGAACACAAATTTGCTGAAATTGTGATAGCCTCTAAACATTTACATAACAAAAAAACATTTTCCACTGGGAGTGAAATCAGACCTCAGACAGGCAACAAAGTAAGGTACTGTCTGCACATCCACTGCCTCCACAGGTCTAACACAAGTTTAATTGAATCCTGTCTTATTTTAATGAGATGAAAGATGACTAAATAATTCTCATTTTAGGTTTGTAGGAATGCAGATTCCTGCTAAGGGACCCTGTAAATCTCTGCAACATGTGTAGATAGATATATCAACATATAAGATTAGTTAATTAGCTGGTAAGACATCTTTAGCTGCCAACAAGGATGCAGCTGATTTGCTATTAAGTTATGGACATGAGCAGCCCTAAAGCATTTTGAACCACTACACCACAATCCTGCTCAGTGGAGGTGTAGAGCAGGGAAGCCTCTGCCAGTCAGACGGTCCAAAACTCATGCTGCAACCAATACCCTGTGCTAGAGCCTTGAACCTGGTTGTCCTCCCTCTCCTTAAACTCAGGAACACTGGATCTGCTCAGACAGAGATTTAAAAATATCTGGAGCACAGTCCACTCTACTGCTTGCTCTGGTGGTAAAAGCCATGGCTCTAAATACCTGGAGGCAGTATGTAGCTATTAACTCTCATAGTTCATAAAAAGGGAACAGAGCTGGCTCAGATTTGAGAACCAAGTCCAACTACAATGAGGTCAAAGGGTTTTGTTCAGCTTCACCATTCTGACTTTGTATTACAACAAAATAAAATCAAAGCTGAAAGTTAAAAAAGTAGAGTGTGGCCTTTGCCAAGGGAGCAGTTTCAATGATTTCTAAATATCTCAATAACATCTCTGAAAATTTCACTCATAGGCAATTTCACAGTTTTGGTATTTGCTCTAGGGAAGAGCAAAAAGGTATGCTATGAGTTGGGATTTTCCACAGGTCCGTGTTTTAAGTTAGAGTCCCTCTGTCTCACTGCTTTTCTCACAAAATCCAGGCTTTATATGAGCATGTCTGCTACTAAATGGCATGTCACTTGATTGCAACTCATCCCTTTCTCTGAACATCATCTGCTGTCCTGTCCCTCAAAGGTGATGAGGTACTGCTTTGAGTGTAGAACCTCCTCCTGATTAAAACTGGGAGAGTGTAAAAACAAAAAAGAGAAACACGATCTTCTAAGGAGGAGATTTAGAACAATTCCTCAGTCTAAAAAGGTAGAAGCTCTAGAAGAGATCCTGCTCAGCAGGATTTGAAGAACTGTGTTTAAAGCAAGTAAAGGAGAAAAAGAGAGTAACCCTAACGGAAAGTGGAAAAGGAAGAATAGATAAAAGAACAGGAGTAAGAGCAAAAGCCTTACAAAGAGGAGGAGAGGCACAAACTATGGAAAGCAAAGATGAAGAGGAGAAGTCAAACAAAAGTGATAAGGAAAAAATACATATTTGCAGGAAATTTAGACTGTGTGAAAGGAAGTGACAAAAAAAGAAAGGAGAGTGAATAGACAACACAAAGGACAGGTCAAAAAACAGTAGCAAATAGTAAGAGGCAGTAGGAGACAGGATAGCAAATACAAGCTTTTTTTTTTTTCTTTTTTTTTTTTTTTTAAACCATGTCTTCTTTTCTTTTTTCTTTCCAGTACTTACTCTCTGCTGCCTCTGTAGCCACCTACTAGAAGATCCTTGGAGAAATCGCTATCATTCTATTATGGCATTATATGAAAGCACATAGGTTCTGCAGCAAATTTACTATTTCCTAGAAGGCAGAAGGGACAGAATAGCAAAGCAGAAAGAATGCAATTTAGTAAAGGGGATAGATCCCAGTTTTAGAAATGGAACTGAAGAAATAAAAGCCAGGAGAAGGGATGCTGAAAAACTGTTAATAGGATAGATGTGGATATTGATGGTAGTAGAGGAGAAATGTGAAAGAAAGGACTATAGCATAAAAGAAAGGAGGACTATATTATCTGCAGTATCTGCAGAGCTGAAAATGCAGCTTATTTAAAAGAATAAGTAAAAGTTAATCCCAGAGATTTTGGTCTTCTGTATGCAGGAGTAAACAAAGTTAATGAGATTCATGAACACTAGGAAGATGAATTTATCTTTCCAGTAACTCTAGAAATTTTGTTAGACTTCATTAAGTGACATTAGTGACAAATTCCTATGCCTGATTTTTCTAACGGAGATTCCTAAACTTTCCTCTTACTCTCTTTGCATGCTTCTAGGAATCATTACAAGATTTTTCACAGTTCCCATACTGGCACTTCATGGGAAACATTGTTTCCTCAAACCATTAAAATCTAGACTATTTAATGTTTTGAGTGCCCACTGATCACTGATATCTTACTGATCACTGGAAGTGAAGCTTGTGTTGTCACTATCCATTAACTTAATACTGAATCAAAAGACTGGGCCAGGTTTTCAGCAGTTGGATCTCCTCAAACGCATAGTTACACACAGAAAAAAATGCCCCCTTAAAAACCAGAACCCCAAAGCCACCCTTGTCAGAAAGAAGCTGAATCCCATTCCTTTTCTTTTCTTCTTCCTTTTTTTTTTTTTTTTAACTAAGGATAAGACAGAGTTCAGTAAGCTTTTATAGTACTACAAGTAACCTCCATTTGGATTTACAGCCTCTGTTGATTAACATTTACTAATAGACTCACAGACTAGGAGCAGTAACAAGAGGTATCTGGACATTGCAGAAATTCTGTTTTCAAGTGCTTTCCGTTCTCTGTTTTTCTGTGTATGTTTGAATCAATTGATTATGCTGAGTCCTTGAAGAAAGCAGAAAAAATTGGAGCTAGCAGAAAGGTGACCTGTAAATCATCTATTCAATAGGTAGCTTCTGAAGAAAGCAGCTTCACAGTCAGATAATACGTCAAAATCCACTGTGCAAAGGTCATTAAAATGCATAACCCTAAGGTCTACTGCTTGCTAACAGAGTAGACTGTTCATTAATGTTACTACTCTTAACTTCTACAAATACTGTGCAGAGTCTATTTTAATTCATAAATAAGGCATAGACATGGCAGAACAAGTTTCCAAAGGAGTACAGGGAAAGACATCCTGGTCAGTAGACACTAGACGTTTTATAAGACAGTTTGGGGAAAGGGATTTGTGGAAAGGTTAAGAAACTGTGTGCAGGTATGCAAGGCCCTCTGAAAGAGTGTCTTTTTGAAGAAATTATTCAGATCCAGGCTTTCCAGAAATCAGCAGGGAAGTGGGCTATTTGGTTTTGCTGATAAACACAGGCTTTTCCGGATTTCCCCACCAAGGTGCAGGCACCATGAAACTAATGAGAACCTATGTCCAAATCCACTGGAGATCAGACTGTCATTTAAAAGCTAAGGATTTAAGGAGCCCTGCTCATTTGTAACCAAGCCTAAATATGCTTTTTGACTTTATCCAAACTGAAGAGATTGTCATGAAACAAAAATCTGAATGTTTAATCATACAAGCGGTCTTTTGCATGGTGCTAACCGCTATGGTATTTTCCTAACATCCTTGCACATACCTCTAAATTGTAACTTTTCTTGAGGAGTTTAGTGAGAAAATTTAGGGGCCAAACTGAAGCAACAGATAAAAATGGATGTTTCCAAAAGCCACAGCTGTCTAAAAAGTGGGATCTCTTTGTCTTTTTGCAGATACTTCTTACAGGGGCCTATAAAGGTGGTCAGACACTGCAACAGGGGTCCAGAGAGATTGTTGACCTCCTTAGACACATGCCAAGCTACACTGGAAAAGGTCCTGCAGAACCTGATATAGTTTGACCTGCTTTGAGCAAGGAGCTGGACTAGAGACCTTCAAAAGTCCCTTTCAACCTGAATTATTCTATGATTTGATTGTACAAAGGGATCTAACCATCGTTTCTCTCTCAAAACAAAAGTCCTGGCTCATATTTTAGGACAAGATAATTTCAAATAATTTGTGAGCAACTAGTGAGATCTCTTCTCTATGGGAACGACTCCACAAGGAGCACTGAAATCTATAGTAAAGTCCAGTAGCTCACTCCTTAAGAGGTTACATGCATACTTCTGTAAATACATAACACAAATTATTTTCTATACCTCAGACACTTCTCTAGAAGATAATCAACAAGCCAAAAATGCTGTTTCTTTATTAGCATTTTGTGTAATATCCTTAAATAATAAAACTTCTTTACTGACACTGAAATAAAACTCACAGCTAAAATAAAGAGGTCTCAACAGAAATCCTACAGTGCCCAACAGGCATTTGAAAAAATCACAAAAACTACATCATATTGTAACTGCTTCACCATTTCAGTGTCACTTAGTGTCATTTCCACCTGGTAATTCTTATTTTTCTAATGTAAGTTTAATTAAAACCCAAGAAAACTAGCAGCAGAATTGGCCTGACTATCCTTAAACAGAAACAATTTTAAAAGGAAATACAGAAGAGATTCAGCCATTAAAATATTCTTCACTACCAGATTCCACTACAAGAAAGCAGCATTAATACACTGAAGTCCACTCTTAGTGATGGATCCATAGATGCCTCATAGTTGTCTTTCAGTGCGATATAAGAAAGATACATAGAACCACATGAAAAAGAAACAAGCTGAGAAAAACATGAAACCATCCAAAACATTGCAAAAACCCAATGCATTATAGAAGGAAAGGTAACACAAATAAAAAGAAGAGGAAAAAAGAAATCTACCTCCAAGATGTTGAAGTGACTACTGAAAGTTAGGGAAACACTGCATTAGCTGGATGAGATTCTACACAGCAAGTTTACATTAACGAGAGGGCTACAGGAACCTCTTGCAACTAGCTCTCAAGAAATGTTGAACAGGTCAATCCCATATATGACTTGATTCACAGCCAGGGGAAATTCACAAACTAGAAAGCACCAGCAAAGAGATAAATATAGTAAAGCAGTTAGCAACTGGGAAAACTGAAAGTAAAAATCTTAAATTGTTAGCACAAGTTTTACAGTGTTACACTCAAATTATCAAAATGATCAACAAGCTTTTCAGCAAAGTATTTGACTAAGAAATGCAACGGAAAACTGCATGATTGTTATGAATTGTTTTTGTTACTTGTATTCAACATGCATATTTTAAGAAGGAAAGGACATTTCTTGCTAAGGAAAGAGCAGACTGAATTTAAAGACATATGACTTTTTTTTGTTTGTTTGTTTTTTTTGTTTTTACTGTTGCACTGAATAACCAAATCCACTCCTCAAATTTTCTGTATTTCAAGAAAGAACTTAATAACCTTTATTTTTATATATCTATAACATTTTGAAGTGAGATAGTATACCAACAAAAATAACCTTTATCATGAAGACTTTGTATCAAAGGCAACTTGAGCAGCTGAAGTAAAAATCTTAAAGAACAAAGAAAACAAATGACTACCTAACATTATTCTGAAGTAATGCATGTATTCAACTTAATTAAACAAAGAAAAATTATACCTTCAGTTAATAACCAAAAGAACATTTTGTATGAAGGATTTTCTTGTGCAACTGTTCAAGCATTAATTGATATATTGTGGCTTATTGCTTTAATTATTGGTTTCAAGAATTACTTATGTGACTCCAAAGACTGGTCCATTGAAGGCAGTCCAAACTAGCATCTGGCCCACAACATGGAGAAAAATTGGGACTTTCCTGAAAACTTGTGTTAGAAACTTCAGCAACCATCTTTCACACAGAGGAGGAATAGAATCCCCACTGATATTGCCAAAAACTTCTCCAAGATGTTGTTTTGAACTCAGCACAGGTATTGCTCATATTGCTTTGTTACAGCCAGCATTTAATTGTGCTAACCTTGAACAAACTAGACTACATGACTAAATGCTTACTCTCAAATGTTATGCTTTTAATGAACCACCTCATTTCACTCTAGGGATGGCTGCACTGCAGACCAAGTGAAGGCAAATCTAGAGGGCACGTAAAAAGGTTAAAGGCAAGCATACCGTCTTTGAGAGCTCAAGGCAGGACACTGCACTTACCAGTTTGCCAGAACACTAGTACCTTTCACAACACTAAGACTGCATCAGGACTTTCACTGCAGCAGAAACAATTGAGAGTCTCCTACTGGTTTTAGCAAAGTTTCTGTCCAGAAGTCTTCTGATTGAAGAGCAAGGTTGGTTGCCTTTATAACCTGTGCATTCAGACACTGGCTTGGAACAGAAGATATTCTAGTCTAAAAGGGAGACCTGCTCAGATTGCTTTGGACAAGCTCAAGAAACTTTGCTTTAAATCAGACAAAATCCAAGACTTAAAGGTCAAGTAGAAAGACATTTCTAAGCCTGAAGAGATCTCACAGAAAAAAAAATCATTTTGATGAGAAGACAATTTTTATGTTCCAGAAATAATTATTTCCCACTTCATGTCAGTCACTATGAGTATCATCTACCTGCACTTCAATAAGGCAACTTTCATCTCTAGTAGATATCCCAAAAGATCACCTGTTACAACTCCACCCAATCCAGGTCTTTATGCTGATCTCATCTCTTTAATCTACTATCTAGCACAGAAGATTTCATAATCTTCTTCTCTAATAAGCTATAAGAATTGATTCATTCCAGCATTTTTAAAGCCTTTTAAAATTTTCCTTTACTACTTATTTTATAGATTTCACATTTAATCTTAATGAAAGGAATCAAAAGGCAAGTTTCCGTGTTACTGATACTGTCTTAATAGTTTTTAAAGCATCATCTGTTTAAAATAAAAACCCTATTACATGATGTAAATTTAAAGATACTTACACTGAAATAGATAACTGCTTTAAGAAACTTACTAACCAAGGATTTAGGGAATGACTTCCACCTCCCTGTTAGAATGTTGAATTAGGTTCCAACTGGGAGAAAGTGAAACTATCCATCAGTAACATCTACTTTGTGATGAGAGGAAAAGGAACTGACACCAGCTGTATGCTGGAAGCTTCAGAAGAATCCAGCAAATAGGTTTGTACCAATTACTTAGGAAAATTATGATGGGTAATTTGGAACAAACTGAGGCTAACAAGAAATCTATATAACTCACACACACACAAAAAAAAAAAAAAAAAAAAAAAAAAAAAAAAAAGGAAAAATGTACCAAACATCTAGGATAAGAGGAGAATTCTTATTACACCAGCAAGTAGCTTTGAAATAATTAGACAAATTATTAGGCACACAGTTCTTTTTGAGAGGTTTGAAACAGGAGCAGAATATGTCCAAGCTAAATACGGGTGAAGTCCTGCATTTTACTGATATTTATGTCAAACTGTATCTCTGAAAGAAAGAGCAGTCATAGCCTGTGCTGTTAAGGGGATGTTAGTAGGGGATAGTGATAAGGAAAGAGAGAAAGCTGATTTACTGCAGTATTAAGAACACTTACTATCCAGTAACAGACACTGCTGCCACTACCTCCCAGAAATGGATCATCCAAATCAATGGTGTAAGTTTATTACATGGTGATTTTTTTTTTTTTATCCCTGCCTTCTCCCTCAATCTCGGATACTCTATGTTTTCCTTCTTGATTTATAAACTGTTCGGCTGGAACTTCCCTGTGGCTGTGTTTCAGCTGTCATATATGCACGTGGTTTTCAAAAGCATTAGGTATTTCCAGATCTCCCTGCATTCAGGGAGTATAACACACTCTTAACATCCATGAATAATCAAGCTGTAAACTCCACTTTTTTGCACAGAGTATTGATTACTGAAACATGGAATGTGCTCCCCTAATTCCACTGCATTCAAACACAATTTTATTTCCTTTGGTTAACTGCATAATACAGCTCTGTTTGACCACGGGGACTAATCAACAAACTAAATTAAGGAACTTTTCTGTTTACCTCTAGACAAACATATTCCCTCCAAAGTATTTACGTAACAGTCTATCTAATCAATATTAAAGTAATTAAACCCCACTGTGGTCTGTCCTTTCTACAGGCTTCCTTATCTATTATTTTCTCCCTCTGGCTTACATGTCCTGATCTCTTTGCAACAGGTACCTGGAACTGTACATTCAAAAAAATTAATTGATTACCATTATTTCATTAACTTTGCTCAATCTCTTTTCCTTTTGCAGTCATCTAAATTAAGCGTCCTCCCCTTCTATCCTCTCAATCATTCCTTTACTGTCATCCTTTTCTCAGGTTTACTCCATTTTTATTTAAAGAAATTATCTACTAACCAATCCTATGTATCTGGGATTTTAAATTACACTCATCACTGTAAACAGTCTGTCTTGCCTTGACTTCTGAGTCTTGACAGTCTCTCAGGCCCATTCTTACAGCATTTCAGTGTGGAACAAGAGATCATGATTTGTTTCATCCTGATTCCCCGAGGAAGGAATGGTAGGTCTGCTGATTTTAAATAAAACAAAGAAAAAAAGTTGCTGCCTAGCTTGAGATAAGACATTTACTAAATAAAGCATGTGCTTTGGCCATTCTGTCATGCAGACTAGTAATGAGAGATACTGGTATCATGGTAATACTTTGTTCTAAACACCACAATTGCAGAGGTGCCAGCGCTGCGGGAGGCAGTTACCCTGTGTGCTCTGTGCCCTCTCAGCATGCCCATTTCCTTCACCCAGTCCCCCTCTGCTTCATCCTCTGTCCTGGATACTGTAGGACCACTGCACTCAGTAGTAACTGTCAGGAAGCGATGGTTGTGGTCCTCTGGCTGCCTGGCAATTTTCCTGCAGTGCCTAAAGAGCTGACCTTAACTGTCACACAAACGCAGTGGGGAAGCAAGGAGGCCATGGCAAGAGGTTGTGCTGGAGAAGAGGGGAGAAAAAGATGTGTTCTCTGTCAGTCCTGTTTCTTCCTGCAGCCTCAAGCTTAGAGCATATCAATCTCAAGGTTTCTGAGAGATGGAGCTTGGGAGACCCAGTCATCTGGAAGAAATAATGATGGGAAAGAGAAATCTGCCTCCATGTATTCGTTCTTCTGGTTCCCCATGTAAACTTTTCAAGCTTATTGTCTAATATTTCCTTTCATACAGAAAAATAGATTCTAGCACTTGTCTGCTGTTCAGTGCTGTGGAACGACACAAAGTCTGTAAACGCAACGTGCTTTTACTCCCAAGTAAATATCTTCTATCCAATAAAAAAGTCATCTTAAGAGTTTTAAACACATGTACATTGCTAGTTGCTTTCATTATAAACTATGCTGTATCCTTTATTTTTCTAGGTACCAGTTAGCTTACAAATAAAGAAAGGAGGAAAAAAAAGAGGAAGAATGAGAAAAAAATGAGAATGTCTAAAGTGACTCTTATTCCAAAATTGTGTAACGATTGAGAGTTATGTCTCTGAGGGTTCACCTGAAAAGCCTCTGAGAACACAAAACCAAAATTAGAGGCAATCGTCTGCCTCACAAGTTTATGAACCGAAGTTTTGAAACGGCTGTAAAAACAATGGAAGGAATAATTACGAAGGTAATAAATGACAACGTGAACAAGAAGTGACAGTAAATCACAGGCAAAGAATACAATCACAGCTTTATGGTAGATAAAGCTTTTTGAGGTATTTATCCAGTCACACTTTAAACAGACTAGCATTTTAATGCTAGAATTCCTCAGTAACAAAGTTTTTGCTTACTGTTCATATTCTGAAAAGAAAATTAGTGGGCTGTTTGTTTTTTCTCTATAGACAGGAGATGTCTATAAAAGTACAGTTAGCTGGTTTCTCCATTGGAAAGCTATATATAGCATTTCAGATTTGCAAGAAAAGTAGATACAATCTTTAAAAGAAAGTCCTTTGTATCTTATTTTTAACAAAGTGCCTGAGCTTGAGAATTAAAATCAATAACCCTTCAAAATGTTTCCACTTCCTATCATCTGCACCACTTACAGTATCATTAGCAAGAGACTTGCCAGGTTTAGTGTTTGAAATCGAATGCCCTTCATCTTCCACATCTTTTTCATCACAGAATTTACAGTCTTGAGATAATCTGTTAGTCTTTGGAAAAAAAAAAAAAAAAAAGCCTCTGACCTTGAATATTTAAATAATAATAAAAATAAAACACTTAAATCTTTTTCTGATTGCCAATCTTTTTTTTTTTTCTTTCTTTTTTTTTTTTTCTTTCAGGCTATGCCCTTCATTGCTGAAACTATGACCAAAGGACTTTTAAATATACAGCACTGCACAACCGCATGCTAAGTAGCATGATATAATGTTCTCGGGAATTAAGGCTGCTACGAATAATAAATTAAATGACTACTGTTCAGTCATTGCTCTCCTTGCTTGTAAGTGATAGGGCAGACACAGTATCCAGTGTAGCACTGCACAGGGAATCCTCAGCAAATAAAAAGTTCATAAAGGTCTTAGTTGACATTGTAACAGCATGACTGAAGTAACACGAATGCCCCAGTTGAAGGTGATGTCGGTGTGATAGGTTCCTGCTGTTCCTCCCTGAAAACCTAACTTAAAGATGGCAGAATACAATGCTTTCAGAAATCTCACTCTTTTATTCTCTTTACCATTTTTCTCTGCACACCAGCTGCCTCTTCTTTCTGCTCAAGTGGCTTTGTCTCCCAGTAATCTAGAGGGCCATAGGCCAAACTCATTAATGTTCATCAGTTCAGCTTTTCTTCCATTCTCCCCAAGTTCAAAGTTTAGGGTAACAAACAACAGTGGGCTGTGCCCAGAAGCTAATATCACTATTCATCTTCAGGTGTTTCATCAGGATACAGACACAAAACGAAAACTATTTTGTTCTCAAACACAAACCTTCATGAGTTGCTGTAATTAAAATTCTAAAATTTCCTTGAAGCCTAGCATAAGCTCAGAGGTTTACAATCTCCATGTTTGTAAAAGGCAGTCCAAGTTGCTACCTCTGTGGGAGACCTCATATGCCTTTGGTTCCTCCTTTCTAGCACCTCTAGGTCCCTCAAAAGCCATGCATCTCATACAAATTACCATGCATATGGGAGTATGACACTTTTTCTCTCAATAATTCTCTTTATGCTGCAAGGCTGGAGATCCTCAGTTCTTGCTTTAGTCCTTTACAATACAATTTACTACCTTCCTCCCCAGCCAGGCAAGCAGACAACTATAATCCCTCTCTTTCCCCCACTTTTATAAATAAAGTAACTGAGAAGTTCTACAAAGTTGCCACGAGCAAAATGAGGAACTTTATCTAGGTCACTAATATGACAGAACCAGCTCTTACACATTTGGGTCTTGATGCCTTTCAGCTCACTGAGGACTAATAACAGGAATTTTTCCTAGGAGCTATGAGCTCATCAATTGTAGATGTTGTAGAAAAAAAGAAAACTGGGCATATTAGTCACCAGTCACAGGATAAGCCACCAATGTGATGCAGCTGTGAAAAAGGTAAATGAGAAGCTAAGATGAATAAGCCAGGCATTTCCGAGAGAGAGACTGGAAAGTATTCATCTTTGTCAAAGTATCTAGAATGCTGAATATACTTCTGGTTATTCCTATTTTTAAAAGTTAAGTGAGACTGGAACACGCACAGGTAAAAGTTACTGTCAGAGGAATGCAGAGACTATGCAGGAAATTATATATATAAGTAACTAGAAAAGCTCATGAGAGGATATGACTGTTCTCTATAAATATGCTGCAGGGTAAACACTAGACAGTGAAAAAAATAATTTAAGCTAAAGGTTAACGTTGGCCGACAAATAAATGCATATAAACTGCCTGTGAATTCTCTTGGCCAGGAAATTAGGAAGAGGTTCCTAGCCATCAGTATGAGATTCCTGAACAGTCTTCCAAGTAAAGCACTCAAGACAAAACCCCCAACTACTGCTAAGTTGGATCTTCAGCAGTTTATGCAATAGTAGTGGCAATGTGACTTGCTGATCCATTAAGCATTTTCCAGTCCTAGCTTCCTAACTCACGTCCTCCAGAGACGCAGACAGAACTGGGAGTGTTTATATCTAACATGCTCTACTGCACCACAAACACATATGGACCTCATGAAACCTCGTCCCTCAAAACAGTTGAAAGCAACCTCTTTTACATAAAATAATAATAATAATACCTTTACAAAAAGTGAAATAAGCCCATGACCGCTGCATTCAGACTTTTACCACGTAATCACACAGGCCAAAAATACAGGTGAAAATTTGATAGTCCATTAAACCAGTTTTCTTCAATATATTTAGACTGCAATTGATATTTTATTTAATGTATCTTTTAATGCATTCAATCAGCCTAAAGTGTCCCTTTTAGACTGGGTAATGACTAGATTGTAGCGGGTATTCACAGAAAGTTATATATAGGAATTTTCTTCCGAACACAGAGAATGAGATGCTATTTCTGTAGACTCAGAAAAGGTCTGAATTTGAAGGTAGCAAATAAGTATTCCCAGAGGTTAGTCTTATTCTTAAATGAGGAACATTATCCGCAGACATACTGAAAGGACTGGCTGAACTTAGCTTCAACCCTTGGTCTTTACATACGCCTGCTGTGCTTTCCTTTTGGCATATAGCTGTATCACTGGAGATGCCCATTAAAACACTACTACCTTGTGCCTCTAACTCTTCACAACACAGACGACGTACAGAGACTGCGTGTGAGGGTAGGCCTACCCTGCCACAGGTTTATAAGCAAAGATTTAAATCTATTCACTCCATACCAGTTATATGGTTTTTTTTTAATTTAGGAAGTACATACATTGTGCTTTGTGCACCTTGCAGATTGCAGCTCTTAGTGTTTGGCTGAAGTGCATTGAGCTTCACAGGAAAATTTGAGTTAATATCCACCTAAGACAGAAAGCTTAGGATAGAATTGAAATCTTGACTCACCTTATTAAAAAGCCTTTTAATTTTCACAGCTATTTATTCACTGTTGTTGCACCTATGCACCTTTTAGGTAGTACAAGCTACTCCAAGAGCCCCACTGCCACTAATAATTAACACATTTAACAGCTCTGAAACATGTTAGTACCTTCCAGCTAGCAAAAATATCAATCAAATAATAAAAAAATAAGTCTTAAACGCTGACAGATTATGTCTTATTCAGCCCAGTTAAAAACATCTTCAAAAGCTGAGAACCCTAACGGAGATAAGGAAGATCACTATCCCTTCCTATCACATTCCTCATTATTTTGTTCAACCAACACGGACCCATTCTGCTCCCACACTTTGCCTTGAAACGCAGCCACCAGGTAATCTAACCTCCAGGAAAGCAGTAGCATTTTCCTCAAGCTTTCTAAATTCATATTAAATCACAGCTAGTTACAAGGCTAGCAATAAATAGAAAAAATTCAGAGTGCTCGGAGGGCAATGCCCCAAATTAGAATCTCAACCCCCCATCTCTTAAACTTCCTATTTGTCTCCTTGTTGTTTCTTTTTCCTCTTATACTAGATGCTTGGCTGCAAATATCTTCTCCCTGTAGGTAAAAGATTTTGGGCAAGAACCTGCCTATTAACAGTGCTGGGGAAACTTCCTATCAGTAAGAGGAAGCTTTAAGACCAGGTTTTTCAGAAATGCCGTTCTTTCTCTCTCGTACTACCAATGCCCCACGTGGTCCTCACACAAGAAAGCCTGCACCTCAGAAACCACTCATCACTGTAACAAGACTTGAAGAGTACAGGTGATGTTGACACATTACATGGCATATTTTTGTTCCGTCCTCACCCTAAATATTCATTTACTGTGTGATAAAAGTCTTCAACTTAAAAAAACCCAAACAAATAGTAAAGGCAGGATGAGTGCTTGCAAACTCCAGTATATGTGCATATACACAAGATATATACAAGGAGTTGATACCAAGTTTATACAGGAAAATAACAAAGGTCTGCATGAACAAGTTTATGGTCTTGTGTTTTATAAGCCATAGAGTGAACACAGACAATCACTGAGGCACGTTGCTGCACACTGCACTGCAAAGTATTGTGTGCCATCTTCCAGGTAGAGAGCTAGTATTTCTGCAACAAGACCCTACACTTGGTCAGTTTTCTACTCAGGCCAACAAGTCCATGCTAATTTGCAGCTCAGATGAAACCAGTATTTATCTATCACTCATATCTTCTTCGCTTACATATCTTTGCTTAAAAGATATGTATATGCTAGATATGCTAGGCATATCTTGCCTAGCAGAAGTGTAAGGATAGTGATGGTGAGCTAATCACTTCTCCGGGGAGTTGCATTTCCTGACTGCACTTCACACTTCCCGAGCTACAACTTTAACACCTGTAATTATTTCACAATAATTAGACCCTGATAATGCTTATTTCTTAAATTTTTCCCATATCTAAAGATGCCCAATCATAATCCATTTAGAGTTTTAATCACAAGATATGAATATCTGCACCAATGCTGTCTACATCTTCTGCACTAAAAGCATTCTTTTTTGACTTTTTAGCAGCTAAATCCCAAGATAACTTGTTTTTAGGGTTTTTACATGCAATAGAGGTAGCCTTCTTTCTCATGTGTCCCTTAAAGGGCAAGCTGAAGGTTTGGGGCGTGTGTTTTTTTTTTTTGTTTGTTTGTTTGTTTGTTTTTTTCTTTTTAACTTCCGGATTTAAGTGGTGTTAATTGCTACAGAGAGTGAAAACAATCTCCATGATGAAGAGTATGTTCCACAATACCTTTCCTTCCCCTAAAACTCTTCACTGCAGCTAGCACTCATTAGCCAACCACCATTATCAGGAAGCAGCAGCTGTAACAGCCTTTGCCAAAACACAAATCTATTTAAATAGACAGTTGTTCATAAACTGGGTAAGTGAATGCCTGCAAGAGAATATTCTTTAATTACCCCTGGTATCAGCTGGGGTCCTGCGCCTCAGTTCAACATCCCTCTCCAGACCATGCTAAATAATATTCCTCTCCCATAATATGAAGAAACAAGCTCAAACTGCAGCCCAAGAAAATCAAGATGCTTTATCATTGCTCTTCCCCTGTTGCTCTCCCCTAGCAAGACTCCTTATATAGTTATTTCTTATTCAGTAAACACATTAGAAATACATATTCAGTGTTCGTGTTTTCAAGAAAGCGAACAAACACAGGGGAGTTAAGTTCACCTATAATAGAAGAAGAAAGAGGAAAAAGAGCTTTTTCTCACGATGTTGGAGGTAGGAGATTACATTACAAAGAGTCCATTAACCAAAACTCCTCTGAGTGAAACTTTTGCCAGACTCAACCTTCTAAGAAGGGCACCTACATGTTCCTGAAGCGCAGACAAGCAGGAGCATGTCAGAGATTTTTTGCTGGTGAAATCCTTCAGAAATCAGGTAAATGATACTCAGGTCCTGTGTTCTGAGAGTCCAAGAGATCTTTCCACTCCTCTTATAGAAGTTTTTTCTTTCTTTTATTACCAAGAAAAATTACTGGACACATGAATTTATCTTCAAATGACCCCATCTATCCCATGAACAAAAATTCAAAGATAAGTGGTTTTAGAGAGACAGAACATATCCTCTTATTTTTCTACTACAGGCAAAGGTTTTAGACCGAGTAGCGCATGGGAAGGTAAACAGCACAGTTGCTAATTCTGACTTGAAAGCACAAATTGAAGAATATAAAAGTAAAAAAAAAAAAAAAAAAAAAAAAAAAAAGTGCTGAAAGATTTCAGTATTTGTGGATAAATAACCTCCTTCCTCCACCTGACATCATCTTTTATGTCCAATATTTTCCTTCCTTAACCATGAAAATTAATATTCACTTCTGCATTTCTTTCATCCATCCATCTAAGTTTTACATTCTTGGTCTATATAAACAACATCATGATAGTATGGCAGAGAACAGATGAGCTGGCTGACCTATAAAATAGCTTATGGAAGTTAGGTTCAAATTAAAAAAAAAAAAAGTCAACAGGTCTGAAAATTAACCACTTTTCTAGCCCAAATTCTTAAGTTTCAGATCTCCAGTTAGAGTCCTTAACCTTGAAATACCATCAAAACAGACAGGATGAAGAATTTGAGATATTAACCATACTGTTTTCAATTCCATAAAGAATTTGCAAAGTCCAGCTTTGCAAAGACATTTATTACATCCTTGTAAAGATGGAAATGCCTTATTTATTCACCTTTTCATCATCTAGCCAAACTTTATGGTACTCTCACTGCACAGATCCTGCTGGGTTTTCAAATTCCACATAATACAAGGAAACCTTTATAAGAACAAGTTCCCAAAGCTAGGGCACTCAATCTTAACCATTTTTCTATGAACTGGATACCGTGGGCACCACATAACATTAAGAACTGATGGTTAGATTTTCATCCTAAAATCATATTCCCTGCCTGAGAATCTCTGTTTTCTCATTTTCAAGATAATCCAATAAATTGTTAATTAAATACATAATTGCAAAGCAAACACAAATTTCTTTAAAATAAGCTATAATATGGCAAACCAAGCAGATCAGGTCATTCGTGAAAGAGTGAAAAAAGACCTAGAAAAAAAGTTTATTAGGAGGTTACAATTGCTCTCCTTAACCAATGCCATACTTTCTGGGCAACGGTGTCTTCAACTCCTAGAGACCAGCTACTGCTGCAGTTACCAAGGATAAGACAGGGACACACGAATGGATTTTTGCTGAACGCTTAATGAAAATTCAGCATGAGGACAATACAGAAAGGCATCTGTTCTTAGGATGCCGAAGCACTGGATGGATTCTCATTCTGCTTTGCTTTTATTTGCTTTTATTTGTTTTCTTAAATACCAGGCAAGGAGAAATAATCAGTAGAGAATTTAAATTCATTCACAATTCCAAGGTAAGAAACAGAGCAGCTAACAATGAAAGTAGCTATAATATGATTTTGATTGAAAACTAATACAGTTATAGATGGAAATTTCTCTATAAAAATAGGTGAAGATTTCATCCAAATCAAAACAGTTTCTCATCCTGAAGCATGAACTAGAATTTCTTCATATTTCCACAAGACGATTGAAAGATTTTATTGCCTCTAGATAGGTCAATATGAAAAATGTCCATTTCATTTCACATTTTTTATGGTTTCTGATGAGAAACTTTTAAAAATGAGCTTATTCATGTCCAACATACCAAAATGTAAATTCTTTGGACACCTTTAAACACTGTACGTGCTGAAGGCAATCGCAACCAGTTCCATGCTCCTCTCTTCGAGCCTTCAGAAGTAACCTCCTCAATCCCCTCCTTCTGCCTCAGTACGACCCTTTGGCTGCAGGTAGGTAACCAACACATCTCATATATAGCTTCTTGCAAGTACCAGGAGGGATAAATAAATTCAAGTCCCAGATTCTCAAGTGCTATTTTACACATTAGCACAGAGTTTAGCACAGCCATAGCAAAAATAGTAACGCCTCCAGAAGCAATGTTCATTTTGCCATCTAGGTTGCAGTAGACTGCCTTGGATAGACACTCCTCTTCTTTTCCTGAGAAGGAACAGCTGTGTGTATATAAATATACATATATATATATGTATATGTATATGTATGTGTGTGTGTATATATGTGTGTGTGTGTGTATATATATATGTGTGTGTGTGTGTATGTATACATATGTATGCACGGGTACATATATATGTATAAATCCATACATGTGTATGTATATGAAAAGTGTTTATTTTTTTGGTACATTTTGAGGCATGTTTGAACATTTCTACTGAACCCCCTTGCTCAGACATTTTTCCTGTATTAAATGTTTGCAATTTTGTGTTACGCTGATAAGCAAATTACCCGGCTTAGACATAACTCCTGTCAGTCCAAGTGCTGAACATCAGGCTCTTCCTCAGACAACGTAACTGCAGGGAGAGCCCCATGGGACTTTTCATCTCCCCGCATGCTATCTTGCCGGCAGAGCTAAGCTTGTAGTTTAAACTACTGTAATGCAGTGCAAGCTAACTGAATACCTGCGGTGAATAATAATGTCTTATTTTGCAAACTATACATTAGGAACCAGTCTCACTGCAAATCAAAGATCTTTTGGACAGCTGTTGCTGTGCACTGTTACACATGACACAGTGGTTTAGGACAGGAGATGAAGACGAATGCTGAATCCTGCTGAAATTACAGAGGGAATTTAAAAAAAATAGAAAGCAATAATTTAAAATGGAACTTAGGCAAGATACTAACACTAATGCCTTAACACTTGAAAAAAAAAAGAAGGAAAAAAAAAGAGATAGAAAGAACCCAGGTAGTGGCATCACGTGCACAAGGAAGATCTGTGACTTTAATTTATCTGATTTGTTTCTATAATGAAAATAATAAAAGTAGATTAGTGTTTTACTGTATTATGCCATATACAGACATTTATTCTAATTGTAAAAGGATGTTAAAAAACAGCTGAATAGGAGCAAGTTTACCCACGCTTTGCAGAGGAGTACAGCACTAGACAAGAGGCAAGAGAAAAGCAAGGTTTTGATGAATAGACTTCAATGATCACAACAGTCTGAACAACCATCCTTAACAACTACATGAGGGTATCCAAAGAACAAATTCCATCTAGCAATGTTCTCTGTCACCCATTCATCACTGAATTTGATGAAAACACTCCAATCACTTATGGAGATTGCGGCTATTGCATTCTACGTAGCTAGGTATGACTTAATTACATGAATATTTATTGCCTCAAGTGCAACCTTTCAGTTGCTTATTCCAAGCACAGTAATTTTGAATACTTATTGGTCCTTCCTATGTACGCATTTTGTGATATACAAGTTTCTTACACTCACAGTAGGCCTGACCATAATAAAGATTAGAAAACAGCTGATTTTGAGTATCATTTTTTTTAATTAGGATGTACCTGGTATCACTTCTTCAGGCTACTCACATACATGAAAAGAAAATATGGCTAAAAATTAAAACAACCTCAGAAGCCTACTGTATTTCTCCCATTTAAAGAATGGGCAAAACGAAGCCTATTAACTCTAGTGGATCATAAAAAGCTAAAAAGCAATCCAGAGAAACTTATAAAATTTCTTTTACTGTTAAGAAGAAAGAATAAAGTAAATAGCATAAAACAAAAATGCTGAGTAACCCTTTTTTGGTTATTTGCATTTGGAGAATTATGTAAGGCCAGGGGAAGCTAGGCAGCATGACAAGTATTGTTTTCAAAAAAGACCACTTATTCCAAAGAGTTTCTTCTTTGAATGAAAAAAAAAATAAAACCCAAACCCCACTGGCACTTAGCATGTAGTACTTGGTTTTGACTTTCACTGAATAAACTGGATTATGGAAAAAGCCCCTATAGCAGTCTACTGTGTCCCCACAGGATACTCTTATGCAATACTGATTCTAGTCCACTGTTCACTGATACAAAGAAGAAAACTCGATGTGAAGAGCTAACATATCACATTTATGTTGAACCAAAAGCAAATACTTTAAAAAGGACAAGTTCTTCATCCAATGTAATGACAATTCAGTTGAATGCTTCCATTTTTCCAGAAGAGAAATCCCATCTGATCAACTATATTAAAAAAAAAAAAAAAAAAAAAAAAAAAAAAAAAAAGACACACACAGGGCATGGCTTTCTTTGATTTTGTGACCTAAATAAAACAATGAAACTCTTCTATCAAGGCATATTTTATATAAACCTTACAACCAGTCCACCACCTTAAGGCCAAAAAACAGAGGGAGAGAGGACTGAAAGTTAATTCTCTGTGCTTTCAGAAACCTCTCAGCTTGAAGCAGGACCCAGACACCGCAAAGCATCTGTAATTTTAAGATATCCACGGGCCACAATGCACAGTAAGATAATCACCTTTTTACAAAAGTTGCATCCACAGCTGATCACAGATGTTTCCTGCCTAAATATACAGAAATATAACAGCAAAAAAAAAAAAAAAATAAAAATAATTACAAAGTACCACTGTTTCAAATTTGCAAATAGTCTATGCAAAATAATTATTGCAGTAAGAGCTCTGGATGCAAAGACAAAATGCATCATATTCACAGCACAATTGAAGGCACTAACTCAATTTTTTTCCTTTACCAGGATCATTCAGACATGATTATTAAAGTACCTAATGGGCAGCATTAATAAGTTGCTATCCTCCAAAAATGTTGCAGACCATCCCACACATATAGAAGAAAACAAACTGGACATATTTGAAAACTTGCAAAGTTCATTTCAAAGCAAGTTCAATGAAAACTTAAGGAGAGGAAGGGACAAGAGGAGGCAGGAGCTGTTCTAGACAACCTCCTGCCCTCTCTGTGGCCCCTCCCAGGAGCGGGAGCAAATCCAGGTACAGCAGATTTGGTAAGAAAACAACTGCCTGAGGAAGCCTGCTGTAATTTTCTTTTCCCTCTCTTCCCTGTAAATTGTTTCAGATTGAGCTGACCCATGGGTATGTGGAGCAAATGAATCTAACTTACCTAACTTTGATGTCTTGCTGTTGCTTACAGGAGCTCCCTGGGATGGGGGGGGGGGAGTTAGGAGGGGCAATGGGCAGAGTGTGGGGGCCTGCTGTGGTGCTGGAGTCACTAGTTGGGAAAAAAAGCAGCTGAATTGTCATCCTTTGTCTAGACACCTAGTTCTCACATTTTCCACTAAAGATAACTCTGATGTCACCACAGCCAGACTTTGTCACCTCCAATTTGTGGAGATGCCTTTTTTTCTTGGTAATAGATTAAAACAAAAATACCTCCATGTCTTCTCTTATCCCTGAGTTTGCACACAAACTCTTTGCATGGCATGATTCATGTAGGTGAAAGGAAGAGAATCAGGAAATTATTCTCTTTCTTTGTTGCTTTGTACTCACTGACCTGGCTTTGCTCTTCTCAGCCTTCTGCTATGCCCATGCACCAAGAGGATACAGCACATTGCAGCCAATGAGCAGGTGTACTTGGTACTAAAGATTTTGTCAGTCATGTATCACATCCCAGAATGAATTTTGAACAATCTTCTTTTAGTACAGATTGAAAGGATCGTATTAGCTGTAAGGGAAGCTGCAGCAGCCCCCCGAGAAGCCGAGTTCTTTGCGTTTGCCTTTATCACAATACAGACATGATGTAACTTTGTATTCCCCGTTGGTATTCTCTGCCTGCTGGACGCATTCAGACTGTCTGGGCAAATGACCCTGCAGTGGAGTGAGCGAGTCACAGCTTAGAAGGTAGAGCACAATTTCATTAATTTTGGTGCTGTGAGTAAAAATTCCCTAAAAACATGCAGAATTCAGCAAAATGTACACAGACGTTTACCACAGAACAACAAAAGCTTTGCCCTCTCTCCATCCAACTGAGCTTTAACATCTTTGGTCCTTCAGACCCTTTGTCATAACTCCTATTTCCTGAGCTTTTTTCTTATTTCCTTGTCAGATTGTGAATTTGTTTCCATACTCTTCCTTGTGGCTGTAGGAGAGATTTAATCTGACTAGCACTCTGTTCCCTCTATTCATAGTATCTTTATTTTCTGCAGTTCATTTTAGCTTCCCCATCACACTTCGCTCCTTTATTTGTTTGTTCCTCTTTAGATAAGGAGAAATGAGCAGGCTGTTTACTTTGCTTGCTTATATAATGATTTTCCCCGCTATGCAAACAGTACCAAGATGGTGCTGTTCTTTAGCAGACAGACATTTTGCTAGTCAGGACCCATGAGAACATTATCAGTTACTCTTTTCCTTGCTTTTGTATCTCCTGCTGGCCATGGATTTGTTATTCTTTTTCCTTGTACAACTGCATTAACATTATATTGTAGTGGGAATATCATAATAGGATTTTTTTTTGCCATTAATATAATTAATTACTGATGCTAATTAGACACCCCAATAGTATGAATACTTGTGGTTTACTGCATCCTGTCTCCTTATGCCTAATAGTTTTAATTCCTGATTTGCTTGAGATGGTAGTTCCTAATGATGAAAAATTATCTAAGATCACAACCACAAGATCCAGAGGAAATGCAAAACCTCTGTGTTAATTTCTTTCCAGTGAGGGTTTGGTACTGGTATGATACTAGTGTAGTACCAGTGTCTGGGGGAAATTACAACGTGGGCTGCCATGCAGCCTCAAGTGCAACAGGAACAGCAGGCCCCAGGCCAGCAGTTTAACTGTTATCCCATGTTTAATCCAGAAGACATGCAGAAGATCAGATTCTTTCTTTCAAAAGGTGAAGTCATGCCAGTATCACCCACCTCATTACACTCTAACGACTGCCAGCAGACTAACTGAAATCAACTTAACTAGACCCAAGTCAAGATACTAAGACTGACATTTAATCTAACCTTTTGGATTCAATGGTAACGTATGTTGTAAGCTCTCTGAGAAGAGCTGAGACAGAAAGGCTTTAAATAATACATATCTTTATGTGGATTTTATAACTCCTATATTCTTCCACCATCATTTAAAATCTTCTTTATGTAAATCCAATTGATATTCTCCCATGCTCAAGTTCACCTGTTAGGCCTGTCTTTCATCTGTTCTTGTGCCTGCTATTGATTGCTCAAAAAATTGGGTCCTTCTGCTTGGACACAGCTAGGGCCTGGTCTCAGTGCTCTTCTGGGACCATGGGTCTTGCACCCTTGCCAAAGCACAGTCAGCACAGTTTGGAGAGCATCTGTCTCAGCTCAACAGCTAACAAAACACATGCGGTTCCTGGGTAGCAGAACAGGACTGGGTGAAACAATAATGTCTGCCAAAGAGCAAAAATAGCAACTCCGTTTCTTTTAAAGTTGTCAGTTTGATAGTCCCGGGGCCTCCAGTTAGAGAATGAATTGCTCAGCTCGTTTCCTCAAACTTTCACTACTATGCTATTTATTGTGGGGATCAAAAAGGTAGTGTAATTCAGTCTCCACATAGCCTCAATGTTCTCCCCCTTTGCTCACACTATCTCCAAGACAGCCAGTGTTTATTTGCAAACTATTATAAAATGACTAATTACTAATTTGCAAATAAGTAATAAAATGACTAACTTCAAATTGCTTAGTTTGGCAAAACTGCAAAATTCTTATTGCAGATGAAATTCTTTTTATTTGCCGCATTTGCTAAGCTTGGTCTTTGGGTAAGGACCAAAGTAAGCTAATATGCTTATTGAGAAAACAAATACCAAACCTCTCTTTGCACATGGTGTTAGACAGTTCTCTTGTGTGCCTCTACTTGCAATATTGGACTGTTGGCAGAAATATCTGTGCCCTCCGCCCCAGGGATATAATCCTCTTCAAGCACATGGCCCTGAAATCCTGAGAAGTGGTACAAGAAGAGCTACAGGAACAGCATCAAGCAAACCTGCTCAGAATTAAAAGGAAGCTGGAGAGAAAAATGAAAGAAAAGAAAGGAGAACCATGCACATTGCAAAGCTGAGAAATCCTCTGTAAGAATAAATAAATAAATAAAATAGAACTCATAGATGACTGAAAGACAATAGCTTATCAGCGATCAGATGTATTAAGAAGTTCCAATTTCACACTCTGACACCTTACATTACTGAAGAGAAAGATACAAAATTGTGCATTGATCAGGAGAAAACAAAATATTAATGCTTTCCCCCACTCCCCATCTGCAATTTATAGCTAGGAATATGATGAGAAAGGAGCAACTGGCATTAAAATAGAGAGAGAATGACATCTACTGGCTGTCAGAGACTGCCTTGTTTCACAGTTGAAAATGTTTATTCTCGCTTCTTTCTCAAATTAAAATACTTCATCCAACACTCCTATTAGTAGCAGTAGGAATCACCTATTGGATGGTAAAGAAAGAACAGACCAATAACTTCCCCCAATAACTTCCCTTTTGGGGTTAATTTTTAACTGATTAACCACCTCATTAAAAATACCAACATTAACATGTTTCAGATCTTTAATACTACTGTTTGGGAATGGACAGATTCTTTCCTAGAGCCATCAGAAACTACTATTTTCTAAATATTTTCAAATAAAGACAGTAATTTCCACAGTTTCTATGTTCCTACTGCTTTTTTTCAAACCAGTATAGGTTGGTTAAAATCATTATAAATGATATAAAAATCTCAGTTCTTCAGATCTTGTCAAAGATCACAGAAACATCTCAGTTATAAATGGACCTTCTCTTCTATATTACTCATGTATTTTTGGCCTCTCCATTTACTAATCTTTTCCACATGAATATGGCCCTTTTCCCTCTTAGCAGTGATGTTCTGTGGGTGATACCGCTAGCGCAAACAAATTTATCTTGCCCACTTTCTATCTGCCACAAGATACATATTTTCTCCTCTTGCAGTTTCTCCATGCTGGTTAATTAAACTCCTCTCAGCACTCATGCCTGCTTACCAGCAAACATCTCTCTAGCTCTCACACTTCTGCTAATAACCAGAAATTAGTGTGATACAGACAGGAGTAATTCATCATTTTTGGCAAAATCATTCAGCTCAGAAATAGAAAAATGCTAAGGAGATCACAGCATTATGTTAATTGCAAAAAGAGAAATAATAAACATCAATCGAGCTGATGTATCTATTCAATATTAATGCACATATATAGCATATATTCACATGGCATATGGCTGAGAAACAAAACAAAGATTCAATCCTAGCCTTGAACTCTTGCCAAAATATAGAAAAATATATAATGAATTAGCATGTTTATAACGGTAGAAAAAAAAGTTGAAGATAAACAAAAGTAAGGGTAAGAATCGATATTTGCAAAAGCTGCCTAGGTGATTTAGGTTTGTCTTTCCTCAAATTTTAATGGCCTCTCCACTGCAAGAATGGATACAGCTCCAGTAGGAACAGCACAGCTATGCAGCTTCATGGAGGCATGCTCCCTTTCCTCCCAGCTTCGTGGGTTGGAACCAGAGAAGGGGATACAGCGCGCCAAGCTGCAGCTGTGAGAAGACAAACAGATATTTCCCAATGCTGTGTACCACATCAGCTTCTCTGCAGCTTCTTCTTTATAATGCTGCACTAACGGGCATGAGCTGCCAGTGCCACAGCAGGGCAGGAAGAAGTGGGTGACCTTTAAGCAAATCTGTGCCTGCTTACTCATGTGCCTTTTTATTTCTTCTGATGTAATGTACTGTAGGTTCACAAAGTGTTCCCTGGCATTCCTTTAGGAACAGCATGGATGTATTCACAGCACTTCTCTTTGTCCTAAACTATTGTCTTAAAAAAATAGCCAACAATGAGCTAGCCTGAAACTGGCACAGTTACTGTTAACTTCTTACTGGACAAGCTATCAGAGAGAAGCAAAGTTCACTGAAGTCAATAAGAATCATTCTGATGTTAGCAGAACTTGTAACTTAAATTTACGGTTGGGCATCTGTAAGCCAGTTATGTACAGAAGTGTCATATCCAGATACACTGAATAAAGATACTAGTGATCTGACATATTCCAACACGGATAAATCTAGCTTAAAGTAATCGAAACCATGGATTTCTTAGAGTAAAATTGTTCAGTATTCAGTAAATGAAGAGGTAATCCAAACATCGTTTAGCATTTTAACACAAGTTTTAGTGGTTTTAAAGCAGTACCTGACTTACGTCCATATGCATATACATATATTTATGAATGACAGATTTCATTCTAAATAACTGAACAATAAAATCACTTTGTCTAAATACAAATCTTGAGAGTGAAGCAGTTGTATGAGGTACCACTTTGGCTATACAGTGGCAGACTTTTGATTCACAAATTTCAGGAAATTCATTGAATGAGATTTTATTTTAATAAAATAAGTAATTAACTTCTTAAGCTAGTAAGTAATTAACTTCTGCTTTAAATTCCAACAAAATCTCTTATCTTATTCTTCCGTCAGATTTCATAGTCTCTTAGAGAAGGAGGGAAGTTTTAAAGTGATGGCAAGCTGCAGTGTTTCACGCTCACAGACTTTAACAGCAAAATTCTCAAACGCTAGCTATTCGTAAAACCTACCATTAGAGGTTTAAATGGTTAGCCTACTTTGAAAGTTCTAGTTCAGAGAGGAAAAGAACAGTGGGCTGCTTAAACTCAAATTATTCATCAAAACAATCCTCCCCCTTCCCCTCCACCCCCCCAAAAAAAAAAAAAAAAACAGTTTGAAATACCATTACTTCCTAGGGGGCAAAATCTGTCATTTCACCCAACTCAAAATGATACAATAGAGTCACTTAATCTCATCCTAGAGAAAAAAAAATAAAATAGGGCTGATGAATCACACCCCAGAAGTGCCTATTTCTCTTCAATAAGTTCAAAAGAATTCCAGCAAAGAGACAGATATCTGTATTGCAGAAGTCTAAAGTTAGATGAGATGGAATCTCAGCCTACAGATAAGAAACAATATTCTCTTTGCATTCAATCTCTTTTCAGTCCTTCAGGACTGAATTTCAGCCTACTATTTCACTACTCTGAGAGGCTGGAGCACTTGGAAAGGTTCCTGTCGTTTCCTGTCCAAGCTGTGCTGCAGCGTGCCTACCACAGACACTGGGCATGCAATCACTCTGCTTCTGGATACAGCTGAGACCTATATGCAGGACACAAAGTGAGCAGATCTCCAACACCACTAAGAAGAGCATTCCTTATTCAGGTTATATCAGAATGGAGTATTTGCTACTGGAGTCCTATTTGCCGAGCTTCTGCATTACAGTTGTTCTGTGACTTTTGGGTGACCAATTACTGAGTACTACACAGAAGCCTGTAAGTCAGGGAGGGCAGAGAACTGCTGCCAAAACCTACTGTTTTGGACTGTCCCATTTGAGTGAAAAGAAAAAGCTTCTTATATAACCTCTATCCCTTTTGTGTACTATTCCACTTCAGATGATCCAAGAGATTCATTTTCCTTCCATGAATATAATCAAAGACGATGAAACATCCATCGCTTTGAAATGTCTTTGTTGACATCTTTGTGGAAGGTGCCATTTTAGCCTCATATGGCGATGATAACAGCAGTAACTGCTTTTGAGTAACGTGGAGGCCTGAGTTGAACAGGTTTCCTTGTACTGTGCTTCTCAGGTGTGGAAGGAGAAAAGTTTTTCATTCCACTGCCTACTTGCCAACAACAGCTGGAATTCTAGTCATCCTCACAGGGAGATGGCCACTGGGAAATGGCAGCAGGCGTGAGTGAAGAATGTCCCTCCTGGTACCCTTCAACACAATCTCTCTCGTTTCCTAGCACCACCAACCTCAGAATGGCTGAGGTTGGCAGGGACCCACGGAGATCATCTAGTCCAACCCCTTGTTCAAAGCAGGTTCAGCTGCAGCAGGTTGCTCAAGACCACAGCAGAGTTTGAGCATCTCCAAGAATAGAGGCTCCACAATCTCTCTGAGCAACCTCTTCCAGTCACCCTTATGATGAAAAAGTTCTTCTGTTTAAATGGAATTTCTTGTATTTCAGTTCATGCCAATTTCATAGTCCTGATTTGGCAGACAACTCTCCAATTATTCTGTACTAAACTAGAAAAGATAATATTCTTCAGCCTGTGATATTCTTTGAGAATTCAAAAATATTCCCATTGTATTAGAATAAAGAAAAGGATTTATTCCAGAAGCGGTAATTCTCTGATCCTCACTTAAAATGTGTAAAACACTTTCTTGCGGACTAGAAATTAAATCCTGCCATATAAGAAATTTCTGAAGAATTTTCCCAATAAAAATGCGGTTGATTCTGGTTTTGACAGTATGGCATTTTTGCCAATAATAAAATAAAATCAAACAAAATAAAATGAATAAAATAAAAAATATTGCAGAGCATGCTATTATTTTTTTCCCCACTATATGTACAGCTCCACCTAAATACATAGCTCTTTTGTTACAGGAATTAAGTTTACAGTTCATGAGAAAATGAGGAGCGTTCAAGTTATACTGATTTCATACATTGTAACCATTAATTGCTGCTATCATTAAATAACATTTTTAACTTGTATTTTGAAATGGAGATATAAAATATAAAGGTATAATGCAGTAGAATGCAGCAGGTTTACAGCAGACTAACATGATGTAATATAGTGTTTCTTTCATTTTTAATGAATTAAAGTCATTAAAACTTACTATTTATAAATAGTAAGTTCATAAATCATAAAATCATGTCCTGCAGTCACCTGTCTACTGTTTTCTCTCACGACTGTTTTCTACCTTCCAATAAAAGCAATGTGTTAGGATAACTGGACTGTAGTCATTCATTGACTTTTTACAACAGATTTGCCAAGAACACTTTAATCTGGTTGAAAGCAGGAGGATTTAAATGTTTTGTCTATTTAATAAGGTTCAGGAAGGCACAATGATTTTATATAAAACTATAATGCAGATTATATGACTGGTATAATAGTCTAATAAAAATGCTAGCTATTTCAGCAAATGCATGCTGCTTTCTATAAGATGCACTGATACAGGTTCAAGTCCATTTCAGGTCCATGGGAAAAAAAAAAAAAAAAAAAAGTCTTTTGCCATCTGCTTAAATTATTAAAATAAACAAAAAACATCATATTGAAGCTGGATCCTTGCTCCAGTCTCTCCACATGCTTACAGTCTGAAGTATGAACTACTACTGCCTGAATTAAAACTAATGCTCCCTAGCCGACCATTATACTAATTCAGTCTCTGCAAATCATTGTTGTGTGTGATTGTCAGTATGAGTGTTCAGTTCTTACCTTCCCTGGTCAAGATATCTTAAATGGGTTTCCAAAGTTCACCTCCATCCTTAATGTTACCACCTGCAGACAGTACCATGGAGCTTAGTTTTCAGCTGCAGCTTTGCTATCAGTAAGATCTACAAAACAAAACAGAATAGAATTGAGTCCATTATTTATGATAGAGGAATCAAAATATCTGAATAAAGAAATCAGTGGTTTTTGTTTTACAAACACATAATTCAAATGGCATTTTCTACATGACTGAATACCTTTACTCAGTCACGCCTGGTTTAGGTGAAATGTGTGGTAAGAGGTTCAGCCACAGACAACTTTGAGATATTAACCAGCAAGTATAAGGTGAGAATTACAGCAGAAGCTACATTCATAATTTAACCAGTATAGTCCACACAAAACTGTCTTGCATAGTTCATAAAGATCAATTGTTTTGTAGAGATGGAATCTTAAAATAGAAGATTAAATGAAATTATCCTAGAGATTTCAGAATATTAAGAACAAAACGCAGGCTTCCTCAATAGACTATTCATCAGTAACATTTCATTACACAGTTTACAATAAGGAGTAGAATATCGAGTCAGTTTCTCAGGCATATATTATTTTTGTAGTTACAGGACCAACAGGCACATTACGGCTTGAGTAGCCAGCGTGAGACTAACAGTGCCACCCCTTTCCATTTACAGGAGTGTACAGCTTCCTACAGTTTTACAAACGCCACCACAAAACTTTAAACAACTCATTTTGACTTTCAGTATGTAAAAAGCATGCAAACCCAAGAATGAACTCAAATGATGAGTACTCTAGAACATCAGGCCTTTTGGCGAGTTTCTTGGGATCCTTTTCTGCAGAATATAATGAAGCTTTTTGAAAATTCCTCAGCCTCTCCCTAAATGTGAGTGCACTGTCACTACATTCACCTAATAGCACTTGTTAAAACCCTCAGCTCTTTTTGAAGTTGATTGGAGCTCTCTACTTCAATGACCTTTTTTATGATTTATTCCACAATTAGTATTTATCTCAAATCTAACAGCATACTTCAGAGAATCAAGTTTCTCAAACACAGGGAATGCTTAATTTTGGCTTTCTTGAAGGTAAAGGAATACCCCAAAAAACTGTGAGATGATTTTTGCCTAGACAAAAATGCACAACTTACATATTTCTGCACTGAGTTACATATTTCTGCACTGAGCCTCATCAGTTGGAAAAAATGCATTATATACCTTTTGATCTACTTCTAATTAAAAATTGCTCTCAGGATTATGATTTTAGACTGAAATAGAAAATGCCTGTACAAATAAAATATTCTGTTTAGTAACCATAACTGACTAACCCACTAGCAGCCAAAGGCAGATATATCTGCAATGTTTATAAGCACTGATATACACATCACAAAATGATTATCACCTGTTATTTTCATTGATTATTATATCATACTATGGGACTAAAAGTGTGATACAAGATAAATTTGAACAATACTTCACCTTTGAGTGTTTACCTTGATAGCTAGGAGAAAAGATTTTCTTGACCTTTTACCACAAGCAGATCTTTCACATATCATATATTGATTTTGTGTATTTCACAACATGGGTGACGTATCTAAAAGGATGAAAGACTAAAAGAGCTGTGATCAAAGGTGCTTTGTTTTGATAAACAAGGACTAACTGTGGCACCTTTGATTTAAGAAAAAACATCTAAAGGAAGGAAACACTCCGCAATATAATATTTGCTTGAAGTGCATATGAAGAAAACAGAAAATTTATAAGATTCATATTGTATGTGGTATGTATGCTCATTTTATTCCTTCTGCTTTCACTAACAGAGCAGTAAAGACAGGAATAGAGTTTTACAGCATCCAAATGGTATACAAACACTCATGGTGGATGTCCAGTCTTCATCCCACTCCACTAGTGGATCAAATGACAAAGAAGTTTAATTTTAAAGGGGACTATCACCTGATTTCATACAGATAGAATAAAATTCAATTTGTCCTACCTCTCCAGAGCTCTTCAGTAGCTATGCTGTTCATTCACTCATGATTCATTCACTCATTTGTCCAGATTGTACACGTCATATAAATTGTTTCATATTAGTAGAATTTAGGTTTTATACTCTGAAAACTAATCAAATAGTAAGCCATATGACAAATATAGTGGGAATTGATTCAACATTTAGGAAAAAAATGGGAATTTTTCCTATAGGGCCTTCAGAAAAAAGAAAAATAACTTCATGACATGTCCTCATTTCATCCTGGCTGGACAATCCTCTCTTCCCTTAGCTTCCAAGTCTAGTTTTCTTATTTTACCCATACTGATAGCACTTTGATCTCTTCTCTGGCAAAATTCCAGCTTTCTTCTGAAGGGACTAAATTATCATTTGTAATGAGTTTTGTACAAAGTCATTTTTTTGAAAGCTATAGAGAAATTACTGGTCCTATGTTCTCCTGTGACACAGACTTAGTGATGTCTGTGCCATTTCTTTCTTTCTGCTTTTTAGAATACTAACTATACTAAAGTTATTCTCAAGAAGCTACTGATTTTCTACATATAGTTACAACTTTGCATAGTTTTTATGGTTGACATCCAGAGGGACATGCTGAAGGCATACTCCCTAGTAAGATTTTTACACTGCTCAAGCAGAATGTGCTAATGTGCCTGTAGATATCTCATACTAGCTACTCTGGTTAATTATTTTGTACCACCTAAAATGTAATAGATGAACTATTTTTTCCTTTCAGAGTAAAAACTGTCACCACGATTGAGAAAAAATGAGCAAGTGCTATGAAATAATGTTTTGTCTGACCTCTGGCCAAGAGAAAAACAGAAACGAAACAGAAGGAAGCAGCTAAGCCTGGTGCTGTCCAGCACAGGGCTACGAAGATGATCAGAGGGCTGGAGCACCTGCCCCATGAGGAACGGCTGCGAGAGCTGGGCCTCTTCAGCCTCAGGAAGAGAAGACTGACGGGGGATCTTCTCAATGTGGATAAGTACCTGAAGGGAGGGTGTCAAGGGGACGGGGACAAATTCTTTTCTGGTGTCCTGTGTGACAGGACAAGAGGCAATGGGCAGAAATTGAAGCACAGGCAGTTCCGCCTGAAGGTGAGGGGGAATTTCTTCCCTGTGAGAGTGACGGAGCACTGGACCAGGTTGCCCAGAGAGGTTGTGGAGTCTCCTTCTCTGGAGATCTTCAAAGCCTGTCTGGATGCAACCCTGTCTAACATGCTCTAGGTGACCCTGCTTGAGCAGGGGGGTTGGACTGAATGATCTCCAGAGGTCCCTTCCAACCTTACTGATTCTATGATTTAGCAAGATGTTGCACGAGTACCTCTGGAATTTATACTTCCATCTAACACCATGCATATTCCAAAATAAAATGAACTGCTCAACTGAAAAAACAGGAAACTTAACTGTGATGCAGTGGTAAATACTTAAAGTGCTTGCCTTTGGCAATCTGGGACATATTATTCTCTCTCAGATAGTAAATTAACAACTGGAAATTTTAATGAGAATCCCAATAAAACATTTGCCAGGATTTTCCCTTCTTTGTGAACAGCAATAAATAAATAAATAAATAAATAAAATAATAAAAAAGCACACTTCTGATATCTCCATTCCTTCAAATAATTTTCAGTAGCTTCTGCTGAAAAGTGTGTCTATGCTGAGTTGTTACTATTGGAAGCACAGTCTAGGCAGCAATAAAATTAGCTGCAAGCAATGTCCTTTTCTGGAAAATACAAAGCATGAGCTAATCTAATATTCTCATCTCAGCACAGACTTTGCCTATCTTGTCTACGTTATCTATTGACTTTACAAAATGGTGGATAGGACCCTCTTTTCCTGAATTGAATAGGAATCTGACAAGTGCAGCCCCAAAAGCAGATATGATGGAATGTAAAAACCTATCATCTATCAGAGAAAAGAATTTTTGACTCCTACAGCATTCATCATTGTTGTAAAAAATCTTCCAGCTTCCTGTACCAAGATAGAGAATGTATCAGAGTTGGCAACATTAATGATTAACTGGGCTAACTCGGGGCAGGGGGGGGAACAACATGCAATGCTGTTGTGCTGTTGTATTTCAGAAAAAAGCAGTAACTACTGTATGTCATGAGACTGTATCTTAATTAGAATGTTTTTTTAACTTACCTTTTGAATAGGCCTTGTCCCCCAACTAACAACATGAGATTAAATTACAGTTTTTCCTGGTTTTGGATGATGGAAATTATTGACCACATCCCTAGGAAGGTTGCTCTGATGGCTGACTTGACTGGTGACACAGCTATGAATGTGTACTTGGGCTTCTCTCCAACTTCACCTATTGTCACGTTCTAAGGGCTGGAATTTCTTATGTCTGTTTTTTCTACTAGATTGAAAAGCCATAAACTTTTAGAATATTCTTCCCCTTTTCTGTACCACTGTTAACTAAAATTCTAACTGAATTAGTTTTTGCTTAGATTAATAAATAAATTTAATTTCTTAAATCTTGCATATCAGTTATCCTGACTTCTTATTGCTTCTTCTGAATCTCTCCTAATCGCCAACACTTTTTGTCATGTAGATGTCTGTTAGTGGGAAGGGAAAAATATACAGTAGCATTATGCAGTGAGGAAAAAGGTTGTAACTGAGACATATATGTCATAATCCTTCCACAGCTTATACACTCACTATAATATACACGCAATTTTGTCAGTTATGTTTGTCTAAACTGTATTATCTTGACAAACTTAGCCTCATACTAGTATTACGAATCATGACAAATGCTCCTTGAGTTCTTCCCAATCTGCAGAGGTCTTGCAGACCCCCTCTGTTGGTCCTTTGAGTCCAGCCTCACGGCTCTGCAGTTCAGGGGCATCCCATCTGGCAGGCACAAGTGGTCCAGAGAGCAATGTCCACCTCTAGAGCAGTCCATCTTCAGGTGCCAGGGTCTTCAATACTGCAGCTTCTTTTGCTGGTCTCACCTCCTAGTCTTTAAATCGCTTTTACATTTCAGGAAGTTGCTGTGAGCTATGACCTTCTGTAATTCCCATTTTAAGCAGATAAAACTTCTCATTGTACCTTCTAAGAGTCAGTTCCAAAACTGACCCAAAGACAACCGTGCACTCTATCATTCCCCTGCAGCTATCCTCCCAGGTAGTCAGATCTCCAAATTGACCCAGAGATAACTCAGCCCCTTCACTCTCACTCTCTAGCTGTCTTAGCCTTGATGTTATTACATTATTTATCTTATGGCTTTCTAAATAATAAATCAGTAATTTAGTAAATATGTTAATATAATAAATCAGCAAATCATTTACTATCTAATAATTAAGTGCTACGTCAGTGATTCAGTTAGTCTCTGCTTTGCCACTGAAATACTAAATACTTTTATTCTGGATTGGCAATTTGATTATGGGCCCTAATTTAATGGTCCCATTTCCCCTATCAGAGGTCCCTGACTCCTGCTGCCTTCAGCTGCCGAACTGATTTGAGGAGTCAGAGTTTGAAATTCCCCTATGTCATTTCCAGAAGCAATCACATGTCCTTACACCAGTATCCCTGGTAGTATGTTCAATTGCCTCCTTCCAGCACTGCATTGGCAATTAAAGTCCACCCACCTCTTAAGTTAAGCAGCTATTTGAAAATGTCCAAAAATCATCCTCCAGAGCCTTCTCCTAACTTCCGTAGTCCTGAACTGAAAAACTTATGTGCTCTTCTTTAGGTACTTTTAAAAATATTCTATATGCAGGAGATGTAAATCAAACGCTTTAGCGTATGGCAGAGTGAGTATTAAAGTAAACATTCTTCAGTACTGCAATTACCATCATTTCAGTTTTACTGACAGTACTAATCTGCACTTACTGCAGTAATTTAACCAATGACAAGTGCTTTCTTTCTGCAGACGGTTGACCTTTTAAAGTTTCATCATTGGAAAGTGCGATTCCTCTGGCATTCTTGACCAAAAGCCAGGAGAACTACTTCTCTTAGCCTCCCACTGCATCACTCAAGTGCATGTGACTGTCAACTTCCAATACACTGGTTTATTCTGACCTACAATATTCCATGGTCATATAATAAAATTGCTGCCTGTGGAACTGTTCAGGAATGAACTTTCTGTAAAGTTACAAAAATCACCTTAGACACTTTAATGTTCCTTGTGCTTCATGCTAGGTAATCTTTCACTTTCCATCTCAGGCAACAGGCCCAACTGCCTCAACTGTGGTATTTCCTACTGACTTCCAAGGCTTAGGATATTTCCCGGTCTCCTTCATTTCAAGTGACACTATCCTGTTACCCAGTATGGAGCCTTTTTGCTTCTATTAATAAACTTAGTTACAACAGAGAGCAAGTTTCACTAAATTTTAGAACTAGAATCAGAATAATTTAGGTTGGACTGGACGTCTGGACGTCACTTAGTTCAACCTCTGCTCAACTTTATTTACACTAAAGGACGGACTTCAACTTGGCTCCATAACGCATCACTCTACACTCTAACTAATGTAATGCAATAGGCTAGAAACTGACATGAAAAAAATATTGAAGAAAACTGAATTTGCCATGAACCAAAGAAAAGGCAGAGCACAGTACTATTTTGTAGTAATATTACTTTAAGGATATCACTGCTCACATGTAGTTGACAATAACTTTTGCATTACAACCACACAAAAGTAAGTAGATAGCATTAAAAGTAATATATATTAGATTATGTTATAATTTTGTTTATAGTTATCTTTTCTTTACAAAACTTGGAATTCAAGCCGGATGCCTCCAAATTTTTCAATTATCCTGAAAACAAATGAACAAAAAACACCACTAAATCCCTAATCTGGAGGCATTTTTGCATTTTATAAAGGGAGAATGTTCAGTCATTAAAATCTCCTGTGGAGCAATTCAAGCACAGAAAAATGGGACCCAATTAACTTCCACAGGTTGATTTTTACTCCAGTGAAAACCTCCTAGTATTACTCCCTTGACTTCAGTAGAGTTCATTAGGTGAACGACAGGGGCAAAAAAACTACCAAATCTTTTCCCGAAAATGCCACAAACTCACCCATTATGAAATTAGTGGGAAACTTTATCATTTCTAGTTGCACAATCAAGCCTTCGTTATTTCTGCCATGTGTGAGTGATAGCTGATTTTAACCACCACTTGGCACCAAAGCTAACATCGATTATTTTAAAAACATATTTACAATCAATAACTTAAAAAGCCACTGCAGACCTTCTATCAGGAGTTCTGAATAACTGTCTCACACAGTAGATTTTAATGACATTGTCCAGTTGTTTGAAAAGAGTTTGTGAGTTGGGTAGGATTTCTCTGAACTGTCAGGATCATGGCTCAGATATCCTGCAAAAACCCCAATCATGTTCTGTGCTGTGTGGGGGCTTTTGCATATTAGATGTTTTATTAAAAAAGCAATGTCCATAAAGAAGCAACATACTCTGTAGAGCTCCAGATAGATTATATTCCTAAAACAACTATTGTTGTTTAAGGTGGAGAATCATAACAATAAGATAAATCTTGACTTTTTGAGACCTAACCTGTTCAACAATACTGTTCTAAGTTAAATGCTTAGTTTAATGAAGACTCAGAAAGTAGCTCAAAGAAGATAAAACTGTATATTACAGACATATAATGATTCTGGTATCTCAAAGCAATATCTTATTTTAGGATAATAATTTCCATTAGGATTATGATATTCAGAGATTACAGAACAGAACAGAAAGTAATTGTGTTTTACTTTAGTTTTATCCTTCTTTGCTAAAGAAACAAAAGATACACGTATCATGCTCCCTGTTTGTCCATCATCATTTGTCAGTCCTTCAATCTCCCTGCAATAGCTTTTCAATTCACTGGACCATTCCAACAGAAATCGATGAGGTTAAGGTCTCACAACTTTAAAGTTTCAACTTTGTGATCTCTAATGACTGAATAGAGAACAGTGACCAATTAGTGCCCTGACAGAGGAGAGCAGAGAGAATTCAGATTTAAGCTGTTCTGCTTGTTTCACTCATCAGCTAAAGGGCAATCATCAGATGACCAGTCAACCACAAGTAGCTCCAAAGCAATGATGACTTGTGCTGCTCTTTGCCAGACAAAAGCACAAAGAAAAGCAGTCTGGGGACTAGTGGCAGATCAGATGGCTTTCTGAGACAGACTCTTGGGGGAAACCAGGCATTCATTAACATGTACTTCTACTTCTTTGCAGTTTATTTTGTAAGAAAATAAATTAGAAATTAGAAATCTGTTTTTGGAACCAAAGTATATCAAAGTATCTCATCTACCATAGCTATTTTTCCTCCTTTTTTCCTCCCCCTTTAAAGAAATCAGCATTTGCTATTTTTAGGGCAACTGAATGCAGTGATTTTTAAGTGTCTTCAGCTCATTAGGTTGGGTATCCTTGCAAAGTTCATCAGTCAAAATATGTAAAATAATAATTTTATAGTTTCACATGTAGTTTCCGATTAATAGCAATCAACTTCCCAAGAGATTGCCCTTTTTATGTACTCTAGTTGGATTTTTCTTGTCTCAACCTTTTTTAAAAAAAATCCTGCAACTATTCTGTGTGGGACTCTTTCCCATTCCATCTTTCCACTTTGTGTGATATACAATTGCAATAATCACAGCAATACCTGTCTCTGTCCGCTACTGTACTGCCGTAATATCCAGAATTTGTTCTTGTGACCTTCTTGGTTTCCATAAGAGGTTACCCATCATGTGGCATTTGCAGAACTTAGATCTTAAACTGTTCCTTGCATAATCTCCAACCAGCAGTATAGGTACGATGACTAGAATATTACAGAGATATTTCAAGGCACAGGAAAACCTGTCCCTCAAGGCAATCTCCCCCAAAAGATCTTGATTCTTATCCTACCTGCACAGGAGCAGAGCTAGAACATGTTGACAGGTTACTAAAGCGGTCAGTCACAGCTAGGTGGTTTTAGACCACCAACACAGCATTAATATAGGTTGTCCCTGGATTCTGTGAGCATCTGATACCTCTTAACTTAGAAGAAATGTCTCTTCATAAAAGATTACACGTCTCATTTTAACATCAAAATTACATTTTTAAATTTACTTTGCCTTAGCCTAAAAATCTTCCCCACAATTTTTGACCAAGTTATAAGAAATTATAAGACTCAGGAAGTATTCATATTTCTGCCAACTATAAAAATATTTGTTATAGCTGTTCCTTGGTAAATCCTATTGCCAGCTATCATACTATTTCAATAAAGAAACTCCACAGAAAACTGCTACAAATACAGAGTTAGCTACTAAAACTAATTACTGAAAACTGACAAAAAAACACTATTAGATCAATACTTACTTCAGAAAAGAAAATTTATAGCATATCCCTTCCTTATAATTTATTCCTTTCTCTGGGACAATATATAACTTCCACTTTGTCTCTGACAAACAGAATTAAACCAGCAATGTATATCTTGTATCTCTTAAATATTTAGTAATGCCTTTGTAAACTGAAAGACAGGTATCCACCTGAGTATCATATAATCACTGCGCAAACTAAAAGATATGAAACAAAAATACCCAAAATATTTTGACATCCTGATGCTTTCCTGTGCAACAGATTACAAACACTAAAATTATTATATCACTAATAAATCACAGATACTTCTTATTTTATACTTTTACCCTCAACAGAACTCAGCTTTCACCAAATAACAGGAATCGAATAACCACTCTGAATAACAAGAACTGATCTTCATCCTCTAAAATGTGTCTCATCACTGCCATTCATTGTACTTACTGTACATAAACACACAAAACCTAACTGCCAATTTCTAAGGTGTATCTACTAAAGGAAAAGTTGATCTAAGGAGGCAAAATTTGGTGCTATGTGGTGCTGCTGTTTTCCCTAATTTTACATGCATCATGATTCAAATTGTTAATTTTCTTTCAGAGCTTGAGCTACTGACTAAGAAAACATCAGCTGACGAAAGCATTATCCGACTTCCCAGAAACAGTCAAAAAAGTAAGTCAGTTATTAGGGAATTATTGGGAAGCGATCACAAAAGAAAGAAAAAGTATCTTTGTGCCATCACAACACCACAGTGCAACAATACATACAAGTCTGGTTTCCCCTAATTTCAAAATAGAGAAGGACAAGAAGGATGGTCAATGCAAACAAAATAGAGAAATATGGAGAAACGTATCAGAGATTTATAAGCCATGAGTACCATGAATAAGAAACAGTGAGATAGCACCAGCTGCCACAACATGAAGTTAGAAGAGAATACGTTCAATGCAAGCAAAAGTAGGTGGCATTTCACCCACATGCAATTAGTCTGCACAACTTCCTGCCATGGTAAGCTAAATGTCTTTAGAGAGGCTCAAGACAGAGCAAACTAATTTGCTCCATTTTTATCCTCTTCCATAGACATTCGCTCTTGGCCACTGTCAGAGACAGATTATTGGACCAAATGAATCTACAGTTGGACCATGCATGACCACTTTTATGTTCTTATATTTTATGTAAGACTTGTTAATGATCACGTTTAGGTTCCAGTTCTTCAAATGATTTGTCCTGGGATAAATCGTTACCATTCAATGACAGCAACATAACTTTGCTGCTTAGCACCCTAACTCTGCTCTACAAATAATATGAAAAAAGAAGGACTTTTTTAGTTCATAGCTATGAATTTTGGTAAGTTATTCTTAGATAACTCTGGAATGAAATGCAGAATACATAGAGAAACCACACTTACCAGCTATACTGTGCACACTACATGGCTTGCAAAGTGCAGTTAGACCCAAGACAACCAGTGTTCAGAAAATTAAGCCTCTCAGCTATTCAATTCTAGTGGATTCTGAAGCAATTTCAAATTAGTAGGCAAATGCCAAAGTACTACATCAGGTTCATATTTTACATCATGAAGAATCAGTAAGCTTTGGAAAAAGATTTCAGTGTATTTTCCTTTACAACTTTTTTTATTAGAAAGATGTGTTATTTCAGAGCATTTGAATGCTGCATCATGGAAAAAAAGATCTGGTGCAATATGCATAGATATTAAGAAACTCTCATATATAGGACATGCTACATTTAAGGACACACTGCTTCTGTCAATCATTCTTTGTTTGTTGAGTTTGATCTTTCACACAATCACACCTGAATTTTCTTATTACTCAAGAATTGTCAATTTTTCTGTTATCATACCTCCTACAGAACTGACGTAGGCTGACAATGAAAGCAGAGAAAGCAACATCTCGAGCTTACAGTTTCAAAAATACCAGCTATAGCTGCAATTTCCTTCACTTTTTTGTCAAAGGGTTCATTTGTTCTTTGTTCTTTTTAGGAGTAATTAGAAAAATATCAATTATTTTTCTATCCAGATGGTGATGACAATAGAATAACTCAGCAGCATAACTTTCTATTTTTAAGAGATTGCTCAATCTTATAAAATAATCTTTTGAAAGAAGCTTAACAAAGGTAACACTTGGTCAAAGCATACATTAAAAATATACGTTCTTTCAACCAAGTTCATAGAAAGATCACACAGATTTTTTTTTGCCATCTTATAAGTTTGCCAGTAGTCTTACTAAAGAAAATGTCATTTGGGAGGGTGTTACATTTTTACATATACACAAAGAAAGGCTACAAAAATACACTGGAAATTAAGACATAATTAATAAACTGGCAACTTTTCCATAATAATAAGCAACATGGAGAAATATTGCCCATTTTCCTAGAAATATTAACTGCCTTAACAACATTTCTTTTTATTGTTCTGTAATATCTTTCATTCACTATAAGAATTCTTAACATGTATAACACTTACTTAATAAAATAGATGTAACTGTGCATTTTGATTAACTCCTTTAGGCCTTTCATATCCACATGACACTTCCAATGATTTCATCAAAATTGTGACTGCAGCCAGGTGTGTTGCTTATACTGACTGAATTCATCCTAAGGAAAAAAAAATGCCTCTTAAGCTGTGTTGGTCCTGTTAGTCTCCTTTTTCCATTTCCAATAAACACATGCAAAAATAATATCCAGCTTTAAAGAATTAACTATTGTAAGTACCTTGCAATAATAAATAATAAAAAATATTTATCATCATCTTCCACAATTGACACAGCAGTGGGAAAATACAACAGCGTATAGTTTACCTAGTTAGAAGTAGACCACTATTTAGCTTGCTCAAGGAAGGTCTTAAGAAATCTTACACTGTTTTAATGGAATATTTCAGGGCATATAGTTCAGAGGCATGGTTTAGCAATTGCTAACACAATAATGAGTCACATTTTTGGCAATAATGTAACATACTTACTAGCCAAGCTATTGGTATATTTTGCAGATATTTTGCTTTTTCATTTGCCACTCACAAAAAATACCAGTGAAATATATACAGCTGTAAATGGTCTTTTAAAATCTTTCAGAATCATCGTAAACAATTTTCTTCTCCAGTGGATTCTGAGATCTTAAAGAAATGAAATCCATAGCCCATGTCTGAATGAATTTTTGCCAAAATTTAACTTGACTAATTTTTACCAGTAGTTTCATAGGAAGGAACTTGATCATGCATTCATTCCTTAAGCACATCTTGAGTGCTTTGCTGCTCTGACATTTTAATGCATTTACTCAGCTGTAAAGAATATTTGCTCATGGGTAGTCTGTTTTAACACATTTGTTCGGTAAGTCATTTTGAGACTATCCATGGCAAGGTTCCAGTATTTTCTCTTAAGACAGCTAAGCATGCAATACGGCTGCAATGCATTTGGTCACCTGCAGTTTGAATGAAGGGCTGCTCAACAGATATCCATCCAACATGTGTTCTGCGAACAAAATATAATGAAACAGGACTAATCCAAACGGAAAAAAGGTGGAGACAAATACATCTATTACTTATCACAAATCACTGGGCCAGGATGTTTAGATCTCATATGTTACTGAAAGATCACTTGAAGGTTTACAATCTGAATGAGGAACAATATTCAGCCGAGCTGCCTCAGGAGCAGTGGTAGCACACTAAGCCACAGCCAGGTGCTGATCTGGCTCACAATGAGCTTTTCCAAGTCGTGTGCTGTCACGGATCTCATGCTCAGGAGGAAGACTACAGTCCCAGATGGCTGCTACCTCCTGCAACCACAGGCCAGTCACAGCTGACTTAAATAGCTTCCTGGACAGGCAAGAACAGATTCAGAAGCAGAGATGAAAAGGACAATACAAATACTAACGTGGCAGGCTGCTACATTTATTTATAACCTTATATATCTATCACAGACATAATTCTTTTTTTCTACACAGGGCTACCGCATAGCTGGATTCTTCTGAACATAACACCTGTATCCATCTAGAACCATTATCAAAGAAGAAAAAGGAATTCTGGACAGACCTCAGTGTCACACAGCTCACAGCAGCAGGACCAGTGTCTCTCTCTAGGACAGCTGCATAGCCTCTTTTTCTTGTTAAGGTAACTCTGAGCAAACGAGGACCTCAGCTGGGCAGTAATCATACCAACAAATATTTGACCCACCCTTCTGCACCTTCAGATATAAATCCAAGAATTAATAGTGCAAATACTTTCAAGTAGCTAAGGCTTAAAAAACAATCCAATCTCTTTTCTATTAAATCTTCTCTTTCACTAACATTAACAAAGCCAAGGAGGTCTAATTAGTAGCAAAAAATAAACATGACAAATTCAAAGTTTCTCTTGCTCCTTTAAGTACTGAATAACTGGTATCCATATTTATATCATTGCCTATTTAACTGGTCAGTATTACTGGATACTGCTCGCTGTTGTCATTAAGGGTGGGGAAGAAGAGGTTCCTATGACAATGCTATCCCATTCAGCATCTTCCCTAGTTATCTGTCTTGCTATAAAGAACTGCTGAACTAAGAAATATGCATTTAAAACATATTAAAAAGCCAATCAAGAACAACAAGCCACAAAAGAGAACTGGGAGGAAAGAGGCAATCGTAACTTAAATAATGAGATATATTTCTTTATTTAAGAAGTTTTCCTTCATAATACTCCTCTCATTTAAACCTCATAATAATCCTCATTTAAAGGATTTAAAACATTTGTACTGATGCTATTGATGGGCAAGTATAAAAATGTTATACCTAAAGCATTCCTTTCATTGTTACTCAAGTTTATGGAGAAATTACAAGTCCGATAATCTGTTTTATTTGCCTTTTCTGTATCACTGTTATTAAATACTGCTGAAAAGAAAGACTGTAACTGTAGAGATCAAAGTCGCATTAAGCTATAGTTCAGCAACTGAAGTAAAAAGTTTACAAGTTTTTGAAGACTGTGCAATATTTTAGAAAAAGAAAAATAAACTTGTGCAGAGATGTGTAGCTTAGTATAACTGTCTGAAAACAAGATATATGTGAGTATCTGAGCATCAGGCAGTAGAAATGAGCAATATGGCACAAAATCTGGGACACACGAGAGAGAGTGATCAAATCCTTACTGTTAGGGAAGGGTGTGATTCTTCATGACATATGTGCTAAAACTATGTTAGCATGGTAGAACACACACTAGATTCATTTCACCTAAGAGAGGCTCAACGTCTTGCAGACGCAATGCTAACTCGCACTGCCTAGGTCCCTTTCTTTTTGAGGAACTGGAATAACTGTTAGGATGCTTCCCATCATTCAGTTCTGCTGTATTTTCTTAGAGAAGCAAAGCACTAAGAACAAAAATGCTGGCATATGACGACAGGATTTTTATCTGCATATTCTTGTAATCTGTGCTTAGCCTCTTGCTTTCATTTTATTACCTACATGCTCTAAGAGTATGTGGATAATAATCCACCAGAACTGTTTTAAACTTGTGAAATCATACCTAGAATTACCTGATTAAATTAGAACAGATCTTCGTCTGTTTGTTACCTCCTTGTCTTGACAACAATAGAGATGGACAGACATACAGATTTATACTGAAATCAAAATAAAAATCACTTTTCAAGTTGGTAAATTATGGGATGACAGCTGACAAGACAAATTATTAAAAGCTACCCGTGTTGTATTACTCATCACTTCTCAAATGCACGTACTCCGTCATCTTTCCATTATTACTCGAATGAAACTTGCAATTCTTTCTTCCTCCCAATTCCAAGTGACATTATAGGGATAAGACCTCCATCTCACTGGGAACAGAATAGAAATATTGACTTAGATTTGCATATTGCTGACTTCCATTTTGTTCTTTACAAAGACTTGGTGGCTAAATTCCCAAAGCACACAATGGCTGCCTATGCACTAGAAAGAAGCTGTTAGCAATGTCTCTCAGAGGCAAGAATTCTGCAAACACCACTGTCACTTAAGCAGCGAAGAAAGAAATGCCTGTAAAACGAGGCAGCTCTGCAGCTCAGTCTTATCCTACAACAAGACCATTTCAGCATCCTTCCTGTTGACAGCACAAAAATATCCTCAGGATGAGTTTGCTTTGCTAAAGGTTTTTCTAAACTTTAATAAACTGCAAAGCCATTTACAAACATAGTATTTTTCAAGACTGTTTCATTAAACAATTTTATTTGTCTCAAGTCCATGAAATTACAAAACAAAATTCACAGCCTGACTTCTATCAAAGATACTATGCACTGGCAGAATATAGCAGCAAAACAAACTCAGTTAACCAATGGAGATGTTCTCAGCCTGCATGCAGAGAGCGTTAGGATGCTGCCAGGTACCCGACCGGTGCAAACACAACAGTTGCCTTTGCACTATCTTTTCACACATGCTTCTGAGGAATACTTGGTACTGAGCAGTCTCTGTGCCCTTATTAGTGCAGAAACAGCAACAGTGGCTGCAATTAGAGGTAGTACACAAGCAGGTTTATGTGGTCCTCCTGTCAATCTTTGTTATGATGCTAAATCTGAGTAGCAAATGTGGTCATAAAATACGCACATCACAAAGTCAAGCACATGAGAAGGACATACATGAAGATGGAAATACATGGTACCAAGTATATGAAACAGTATAACCTCAAGTTCATATATTTGCAACATGTCTGGTTGGTAAAGTGTATTAAAGTTCCCCTCTTGCTAATTAATGTCCTATAGCCATCTGTTTCACTATGAAAAAAATACATAAACCATGAAAAGATTAAATGTAATTATCATTATTTCCATTTCTGGGGCAAGGCCTTTTCACAAATAATTATGTCTCAGTGTAAAACTGGAGGCTTTAAACAGTTGCCCTATCATTCATAATAATGAGTAGGATAATAAGCCATGAGCCAAACTTTCACATGCTCATTAGATAGAAGAGGCTAATTAGGACTTTAACCAGAAATGCCATCATTCTTACTGAGGTAATTAGAGCACTGAAGCTATTGAGACATACATTGTCTTCCACATCTATAAATGATGCGACGCTGACAAAATTACTTTATATAAAGTCACATTCTCTTCAAAAGAAGTTAGAGGAATTTACTTGTGTGCGTTAAGTCTTCATATCAAAGTCACTTCCACCAATGCACTCCAAGTCAGGAAACTGGGCCTGATTCTCTTATCACCCTGTTATCAACCAGATCAATGTTGTTCAACTCAAAAGAGTGCTTTCAATGTAAAACTAATGTAACTGAAACCTCTGTCAACGTAACAGTGTCATCTCTACACGAAAGTCAGGATTTTTTGCCCTCAACTGAAAGAGGTTAATTGCTTTATCATCAAGACTCCTGCCTCAGAGCAGCCAACGGCATCACCTCACAGCTCCAGCTTACTACGTTTTCAGATGGATATATGAGCCTGTTCCTGGGCTCTCCTCCATGGCTGAAGGAGCTGTCTGCAAACACTTGCAAAACTATCTTTTCATCTCTCTTTAAAAAGCTACTTCGGGTTCTAGCATCCTCAAAAACAATTTATAATCCAACTGACCATCTGCTGTGTTGAGAATACTACCTACCACACTGACAAAACGCTTCCTCATCTTCCTTTCTCCACCTGTTGACTCAGTCTTTTCTTCAACATAACATAAGGCTATAAATAACATCTCATATTTCATTCCTAAGTTTTTATATAATGTGGGCCATGCCTGTTGCTCACAGCTACTGCTTCTATAATATATGTATTATAAATAGTACAAATAATGGCTTATAATACAAATAATGTGTATTAATAATAGTAAACTCATAGCTAAGGCTACATCTTGTACAGTTTAAGATTATCTCTTATACCCATGCTGAAGAAGAGAAAGAGAAAGAATTGTTCCAGCATCTCAAGGTTCTCCAAGACAATGGAATTAAGAAAAGTAAAACCAAGAACCACAAGTAAAATATTCCAGATTTCAGTTTAACCTACAAAATAGCAAGAAAATTTTACTATTTGTATTTTTTAGCAACTGAAATGCTTATCAAGGAAAAGTCTACAAAAAAAAAATCCTTGTTCTTGAATGAATTTTAAAAGGCTTATCTTCTTTATTTTCCAATCTATGATCTGTATTATGTTCTAAGTCTGCTAATTTAATCTGTTGTCATTCTTAGACACATAAGAAATTAATTGAAAAACAGAAATTAAAAAATATTAAACTTTTCCTAGGTTGAGGGGAAATTCCTCTTTATATTTTCCAAAATATTTCAGTGAGCAGATTATTTGTGCATTCTGTAAAAAAGAAAGTTTGAAATGACAAAAGGATACTTTTGAAGATTTTTCAAAGCATTTTTAGCTTCAGCTTTCCTTCTCACTGTGGATGATGTGGTTGATTTTGTCTAAACACACTTAGTCAGCACTCATGAAAATCTATGCTTTTTCAGAGACATTTACAAAACATTAAAGAAACCAAAATAAAAATTGACTAAAAATGAAAAACAAAAGAGAAACTGGATTTTCTACTCATTTGTTAAGGAAAAACAGAAGGAGGCTCACAGTTGTGAGAAACAGAACTGGAAGGGACTCCACAGATCTTCACTTCTAGTCTCCAGCAATCACCAAGACCACAATAGACTGTAATTGCCTATTTTTGAGAGGTCCATAGAATTATATTTTCCATTAAGTGTAATAGCAGCTTTTAAAATTATGCTTCCTCGGCATGCTGACTCTGACTTACCAACAGGGAGAACAGTCTCATGTGTTTTATTCTAGCAGAGGAAAATCTTGGCACACATTCTTTCTGACAGCTTTTCTGGCAACTGAGAACTTTTTTTTTTTTTTTAAGGCAATAACAGCACTTTCCACAAGAACATGGAAGGTGAGCTCACTCCCTCTCACCTTAGAAAGAAAATCTCAAGAAATTATGTTTTCCTCTCACAACTGACCTATGGGTTTCCAAGCAAGACAGTGCTTTAAACCAACAACTTTCTTGGTGACAAGGAGTAATTCTACATAATCTGAAGCAATACTTCCTGGAGCTCAGTTATTTCACCACGTGTAGGTACAGCAAGAGAGTTGAGGTAAGGAAGAAGCACCAGCAAACATGAGCCAGCCAAAAAAGAAGCACCACTAGACAAAGACCAAGTTCATACCTTGTCTGTCAGAACTACAGCTGATGAAGGAAGTTTTCGTAGTAATCCGACATTGGCTGAGATTTCAGCAGGAGTGCTGAATAGATACAAATTCTGGAATAGAACAGAAGTCCTAGTTTTTCAACAACTGAGACTCCCTTGGTGGGATCAGGCTGAAATCTCATCGTGGGTCATTCTCTTTATTGTTCATGGCATGTTAAGAACACCTAATCCCCTCACATTTATATTGCTCAGGTCTCAGGCCCTTGTTGAACAGAATTTGCTAGGCAGAGTCTCATTCCTCTTTACATCGCCTGGGTAAGAATCAACAGGAATAGGCTGCTCTTACTGGTACCTTTCAAACAACCTGCATGATGGTGCCCTAGAGCTGTCACTGAACAAATATTCTAGCTTTGTTACCGTGCTACGAATATGCCTGAACTCAGCAGCAGCTCAACAACTCCTCTGACAAATGGGAGTGAAAGAAAATTAAAAAATATGAAATCTGTAGTAATCTCACGATTACTACAAAGTAACAAATGGAAAACTAGATTCAATTTTAAAAAAGAGAGACTCTCAGGCTAAACAATATTGTCCTCTAATGCAACCCTGTTCACTCTGCTATGCTTGTAATTTATTAAATTAGCACAAACATCTAAAGTAGATTACGCATGCTGTTAGGTATAATAATGCATATGGTATGCTTCATTTAAACAATCTGATACACCTATTACTAGTCATTTGTTTCACCTTTTGTTATTGATTGCTTTTTATTTCACTGGCTGAGATAAATTAATTCCACTGCCAACCTTCTTGTGGGATCATCAGTTAGAAATCTTCTGTCAAGTAGCACATATTAGGTACTTTGTATTGGAACAACACTTTCAGTAAGAGAGCTAGAATGATGGATCCAAGTAACATAAGCAAAAACTTGATAGTTTCTAAAAAAAAATCTACCCAGCATCACAGATATAAAAACAGTTTGCTAAGCTCAGGGAAGTTAGAGCTGGCCACCATAGATCAATAGGAGAATCAAGTGCTGCACTGATCACATCAGGCTGAATGACTAACTGCTCCTCCCCCTCTTCTTTCTTTTCCGTTTGCCTGATCAAATTACACTCAAACATCCTTTGTGGTAGCTTCATCCCACCTCTGCAACCTGTAGATATTAGGTTGGCAGTACATTCTTGAAAATTTATTAGCTGTTTATCAACTAGAATCTTACTGACATACAGAAGAAGAATGTTAAGTAAATCTCTGGCTCCCAAACTGGAGCCTCAAGGCAGAACAACAAAAGAAAACTAGAGATAAGATTTTAGTAAAAGTTGAGAATTCATAAACAAAATGTTAGAGGTTTAGGAAAAGTTCATAAACATTGCTGGACCAACTGAATTCTGCTGTTTTCAAAGTTGCTTAAAACCAGGTTCTCTAGTAGAAATGGCTCAAGAATTTCTCCTAAATCTACTTGAATAATGAAAAGAATACTTACAGAATGCAACAAAACACTTTAAGGAGCTCAAAATAAAAGTCTATTATATTTTAACAACTTCACTCCATCTCAATCTGCTATGGACCAAATTAAGATAACTGTGGACACCATTGAGCAAGCAGGAGTTGAACAGGCTTTCCAAGAGACAGCACAAGCACATTCCTGCACAACCTCTGTGGGACTGAAAGAACTTGACATCGCAAACAAACCTTTCCCTAAGGCCTATCAAATCTCATTTCTCTCTCTTCCGCTCTCCCAGTTCATTTGACATGCTTGCTTCACATCTCCATCACCTCTTGCCTCTTTATCTAATTCCTATTGTCTTCACTTTCCTGTTACTCCCGTCACCATTACGGTTTTACCCAGAAGGGGTGGCTGTGAAGACTTCCAGTTCTCTGTTGTCCTCACCTTTCGGCTTTCTTCCAGGGTACAGGCTGCATATTGAGCCTTAGTTTCACACACATGCTGAACAATAATTAAGCTCCTGAAAAACTGAATTTGCTAGGTATTCAGAGAATTACCTTTTTCTGAAATTCCACAACATACATGATACCTTTTATATTTCTCTTACATTAGAAACAGACTTTAAACATTCTCTTCCCAGTGTAGTCATTTAAAAGTGACTCAACATTTGATTCATATTTTGGTCACATTAGGATGGTGTTCAGGAGGTACATCGTCGTTGACTCTCTCCTGTACGTTGACAGTTCCACCATGGAGCATCAAAGGAAAAGTTCTAGTCCGAATTAAGTAACAGTTACAAACTTCAGATCCATGGCTGTACTGCGGCACACTACTGCTGGTAGTGAACGAAAATCAGTGTGCCTGTTAGCAGTCATATCTAGTTAAAAGGAAAAGTATGCATGTATTCTTAAATATGCACATGTATAAGCAATCCTGCATGCACAGGACTGCAGAAGATCAGTGTGAGGGCTGCCACAGAAAATGTTCTCCTGTCTTCACTCCGTAATAAACAAAAGTACATTATTTCAGAATAATGCTTGGCTCTGGCAACAATGCACAGCGCAAGTCTATGTATCCTTTCATCTACTGAAAATTTGTTTAATGATCTTCTTGTCATTTACTTTAGTGCTTATTAATTGAACGGAAAAGGCTCTGAGCCACAGGGTACACAAGTGATATCCGATTTCTTTTTCCATTATGCATATACAGAAGTAGCTGAGAGCTTTGGATTTTTCTTATTAGGGGACTATAACAAGCTATTTAAAGAGACACAGTTAAGGCTGACACTTGTAAAATGGAACTAGAGTCATTTAAAATTTGTCCCATGTGCCAGCATGGCTTCAAAAGTGCTACAGATACGCTTTAAAGCCATGTTACCAGCATTCCTAATTTCAGAAGGGATGAAAGTAATTGCTTTGTATATATGGTGCACAGATCTATGTAGTTTTTAAAGTATTAAAAAAAAAGAATAGAGTGCGTTAGGACATTCTGGTTTTGCTTTTCCTTTATGGTTCAGATTATCTGAAAAATGTCACAAAAGAGTCAAAAGGGATTAGAGAGTTAAAGCAAGCAGAATGGACAAGAGAGATCAGTTGATATATCCTTGAAAAGATGAATAAAGCTTTTCATTTTCAAAGAGAGTTAAAAATGCATATTTACAATGGCTCTATCAATACAATATTACATTGGGAAAATCATAACATGAGACACTACGAATGCAAATTAGATAGTGATTCACATCCAAAGGATCTTATTCAATTAGTGTAAAATACCACAGCCACTCAAGACAGTAAGAATTTTCCCTCGACAGACCTCAGAGCAGCCATGATTTCATCTCTGTCACTGCAACAGGTAGCCTGTTTTTCTACAAGGACATTCTCTGTTTTGTAGCAGAAACAACATCAAAAAGCCCACCTTAGGGAAAAATAACCCTAGGCACCAGTCCAAGCTGGGGGCTGACCTTCTGAAGAGCAGTTCTGCAGAGAAGGAGCTGGGAGCGCTGGTGGACGACAAGTTGACCATGACCCAGCAATGTGCCCTTGTGGCCAAGAAGGCCAATGGTCTCCTGGGGTGCATTAGGAAGACTGTTGCCAGCAGGTCGACCGAGGACAAACCCTCTGCTCAGCCCTGGTGAGGCCTCATCTCGAGCACTGCGTCCAGCTCTGAGCTCCCCAGCACAAGAGAAACACGGAGCTACTGGAGAGAGTCCAGCGTAGGGCTACGAAGATGATCAGAGGGCTGGAGCACCTGCCCTATGAGGAACAGCTGCGAGAGCTGGGCCTCTTCAGCCTCAGGAAGAGAAGACTGACGGGGGACCTTAACAACATGTGTAAGTACCTGAAGGGAGGGTGTCAAGGGGACGGGGACAAACTCTTTTCAGTTTTCCAATACAAAAGGACAAGAGGCAATACGCAGAAATTGAAGCACAGGCAGTTCCGCCTGAAGGTGAGGGGGAATTTCTTCACTGTGAGAGTGACGGAGCACTGGCACAGGTTGCCCAGAGAGGTTGTGGAGTCCCCTTCTCTGGAGATCTTCAAGGCCCGCCTGGACGCAACCCTGTCTGACATGCTCTCGGTGACCCTGCTTGAGCAGAGCGGGGTTGGAGTGGATGATCTCCAGAGGTCCCTTCCAACCTTACTGATTCTATGATTCTATAAACAAATAAGAAGCCATAAAAGCAAGACAACATACAATGAAATAACAAGAGTTTGGGGTAAACGGTCTGTCGTCAGAGCATAAAATGAATACAAGAGTCCTAGGAGGGACTGAAAACCTGAATGGTAAAGCAAATAAAGAGCAAACAAAAGTGGTCACATTTTACCAGAAGATTTTGTTACCATAAATTTGCCAAATTGTTATCTAAGGTTTATTAAAGACTGAGATAAATGTAAAGAACTGAATTAGAGCATAACAGATAACATGATGAGTATAATGTACAAGCAAAGGAAATTTAACAGTTTAGTACCAGTAAAATTTTCTGACAAAATGCAGTGACTGAAGCATTTAAGGTCAACTGAGGATGAAAGCAAAAATCAAATACTACTTATAACCTAAAATTTATAAAGTAAGCTTTGTCCTGAGACAAACACAGCCTATTCAAATAAAACAGGTCAGATAAAAAAAAAAAAAAAAAAAAAAAAAAAAAGCCACTTGCATAATCAAGAAAGCTAACCTCATAATTCAGAGGGCAGCTCAAATTCAGCATAGTTGCTTTAGAACACGTTAAGAAAGAATTTGGTTGCTGTTAACACACAGGCATTTCATAAGCTCTGCAAAAGAACTGTTCCTGAAGATGCAGAACAAGGTTGGCAAGTGAAGAATCTAAATTGCCATGGATTTTCAGGCTGAAAAATAAGAAAAGGATCTGAGCCTTCAGAGCAGCAAGGTTCTAAACCTATATCCTAATCAGAGCACTGCAGAAAAGAAAGATTAATCAAAGCTATTGTACAACAAGGCTTTTGTCATAGTCTTGACATATACATTGCTACAAAAAATATGAAGATCTATCTTGATTTTGCATTCTAATTTAGCAATATTTACTTAGATTGTCTTTCGTCATTTGTTGGATGGGGTTAAGTCTTCAGAATGCCACAGAGCACATTTTCTTAAATGTAGTCACAACCAATGGAGAATCAAAGTCATAAGAAATTCCCTCAGGTTCAGCAAAGTAATATTTAGAACAAATCATTCGATTTCTATTTCATCATAAGAATTACTTAACTTTGAAATCCTTTTACATTTCTTTTGTAACTGTTGCAAAAGCCTTTTCAAAGCTTTGTTTTCAGTAGAACCACTTCCCACAGTGGCATGATATCAAAATATATAACATTTTCAGGTATTTAACAGTGCTTTAAAATTGGCGCAGTTTACAGTAAGACAGCTACCAACTTTCTTAGAGTGGTCAAACCATCACCTTTTCAGAGAAATACATTTACTAAGAAAGTAGATAATTAAAAGCACATCTCCAAACCTCTGACTTCAAACTAATTAAACTAAACTTTACAGCAAATAAACAAGATTTTTTTTTAAGCTCAGAAAAGCTTCAGTGAGTGGTAAAACTTCAAGAATGTAATAAGGCTTCATATGTTGTCAATACATACAGCAAAAAATCACAACCAATTCTTTGAAAGGAGCTCTCTAATTTTAAACTTTCCCTGACAGAACATGTCTATACAGTGTGCTCTACTACAATAAATAAGCAAAAATCATCTGTTTTTTTTTTCGTTTTCTACTTTCTTTTTCCTTAGAAGTAAAACTCCTAAGTATCCACAGAATGATCTCGCTAAGCCAGCCAGACAATAACAAGAACTGAAGAATAACTCTTCTATATATCTGCAAAGAACAACGTTTTTGCCTGTTAGAGACAAGTTTGAGGATTTAACATAGCCTGCTGCTTCCCTTGAATATATATTCCTTTCCAGTTCGGTTCCACTTTCCTGAGCACTGAGGAGTCTATCCTCCTCATGCCTTCTTCACGGCAGAAATTTTAATATAGGGTATGTCAATATAGCCCTCCTAGGAAAAGGACTCTTTATCTGATGATCACTTTATCAAGTACAGATTATCTTATTGTATTTAAAGTATATGAAGCCCTCACTTAAATATCTTCTTGGTTGACTGGGTGAATAAAGTTGCAAATACATATTAAAAGCTATTCTAGAGACTGCTTACAGATGCTATTTAAAAGATTCTGATGGTATTCAAACCATTACATCATGCTAAACCAGCATATCTAGAGATACAAATCACGTCATGTAATTGCTTACTAAAGATTTGGAGAAGTTGAGACCCAGAAAGGACCTTAGGGACATCTACAAGAGGTAATAATTTCAGACAGCTGGAGAAGGAGCATTTCTAATGACAAAGGTCTATTTACTCTCTAAGTGAGGATGTTCGTATTTGAGTGAATTTTGGATCCTGATCATCTCCTGGAATCTAAAAGTGCTAGAAAAATTATTTACATCAAGTAGACACTTGTAACTTCTCTAAACAGATCCAAATCTTTTGCTGCTGATTCTCTCCTTGATTATTTCTAGTCTCCTGTACATTTGACTGGTATGATGTATATGTAACTTCATTTGAATTAAAACTAAGCTTGAGAAGATGTAATGGTAGTTTACACCATATAACTTAATATATCTAACATAGGGGCCTAGATTCAAAGCCTTGCCCCTCTATAGTCAGTGAAACTTCAGGCAGTAATTCAATATTCTCAAATATCGTCCATTGAATCTGCATGGAGAAATTAACAATATTTTAAGAGTACTCTGAATCATTCCCTGGAAAATCCACTGAAAATGCAGGCTCCAAATTCACACACCAAAGGTGAAACTCAATGATATGAATACCTCTTGCATACCCAGCACACTGAGAAGCTGGTGTAAACTGTGATGATCTGCCTTTTAAAGGTTACAGTTACTTATACACCTCAGAAATGCTAAAGCTACCTGGTGTTTGATCTTATTTCAAAGTTCATAGAGCATCAAGGCAAGAAGACAAGTACCTTTCCTGTTTTGAAGCTTCTAATTATCCTTCTGTATAATCCCAATGAGGAATATTTCAGTTAGTTCCTCCTGTCCTGAGTGCACTCACTACCTTTGATGTTTTGTGTGGAAAGAGGAACTTAAGGAAAATACTGGCACTGATTTTCAGTTTTCAGGATCTATACTTCAGTTTCTTCTGAAACACAGCAGTTTAGTGAGTTCTTTCATAGATCCATAGCAAGAAGCAGGAGTCAGCAGCTGAGAAAGAATTTAGAATGCAATTTATTAATCCTTGTAACAAGTTCCAACAAGCAAACCCTTTCCTTTCATTTATTATTAGCCTGGGCGTTTGAAACAATTTGTACAGTGGTTAGAAATCCTCCTGCCATATCTGTACTGTGACCCTGAAGAAATCTGTCAATCCTTTAACTGAATACCAAATATCCATCCAGCCATATTAAATGTGTATATTTAAGAGGACTAGGGAGAGGAAAAAAAAATCACATAGGAACTGAAGACCCACTTATACAAAATTGTTTTCCAAAAACCGAGAAAATAAACTCTATTTCTAGTTATTGTGGATGCCAAAGATATTTCTTCCGGTGCTTATTTTAGACCATTTTATAACTACCTTTGTATCTTCATTAAGGAAAATCAAAAGGAGGAGAAATGTAATAATAAATGTAGAATTAATTTGAATAGACTTTTTCAACTTCAAATTATTGAATAACATTAGACAGTACAGGATTGGACAACGTATCTAATAAGCTAGCAAAGAGTTAAGGAAAAAGCCATTTTTAGGAAACAGAAAATCAAATTATATCAGATTAAAAAATAAAATATTACATCCTACTCCCAACTGCACACACACTCCCTTACACTGCACAAGCCTCATTCTCCGTACTTCCTTTATAATGTAAATCCCAGCATAAAAACTAGGCAGGAAGATCTACCAAGATAATCCTGTGTAATATTCCTTGATTAGAAATTCCTTAAATAATTTCTTTCAAATTTCCCTTCAAATCAGGCATGAGTCACAAACAAGGTAAGATTCATATATCCCTCATCCTGATGGTGTCTCAATCCTCTAACATCACTCTTGTGGTTTTATAGATTTTTTTGTTGTTGTTGCTATTGCTGAGGAGGAATGGTGGGGTTTCAGTGTGACCCCTATTCATCTGGCCTTTCTGGGGTCGAGGTGAGAATTAACTTGAGGGCAAAAAGCACAGTTTTTCTGGTAAGACTGAACATTTTGAACTGGGTATCTTCTGGGTCAGTGTATGAACAGTAGGAGTGTTCAGTTTTTCTTACTTTTTCCAACTGCTTTACAATAATTATACAAGTATCTGCTCTGGATCCTGTTTAAGAAATGTATTATTTTCTCAGACTATTTCTCTAAGTCTCCGGCTGACTCATCATATGCTCTCAGAGGCCTGTCTGTCTTCTCAGATTAATGTGAATCTGCTACTGAAAAGATGAATGACAAAACTGGTACTTTCTACTTCCAAACAATTCAGGTTATGTTATACAATTGCGATCCAAACTTTCCATTACAGTCTCTGCCATGCAGTCACTTTTTTACAGAGCAAATATACCAAATTCTATAAATAATATTATATTGTTCACATATTTATACACAAACAGGCATGCACACACACCCTTTTAAATAACTATCTAAAGACATACCCTTTCAGGCCTTAAGGTCTTGCATTATTATTCGTTGATGCCAGAGCCCTAGAAGAACAAAAACACAAAAGATAGCCTTTGCCCAAGTGAAAGAGCAGGAAAAGCAGATGAGAAATAAAAGCACTCTAAGTAAGTGGGGTCCTGTGGGCAAAGTACCTGAATATGCAAGATCATGAAAAGCCAAAATTGAAACCTCGAACTTGAACTTCAGGACTGTCTGACTCCTCATGTTATGCTCCTCTTTAGTTAGATATTAATTGATATGATAAGACTAATCACTTAAACAGAAAAGACTAAGGATTCTAAAAATACAGATCAGTATTAAGAACTCCTCTCTTTACTACATGAATTTTGGACTTTTCCCACTGTTTTGTATTAAAGTACAAAGACACAATTATAGACAACAAATGTTCATAACGGAAAGATTTGTTTGCTGGACACAACCAAGAAACATGGTAGATTTTACCTCAGCATCTCTTCACAACAAGGAAGAGGAAATTCAATATTTTCCAAAGAAGACTAGTAGTATATTCACTTACTCCTCCCTGTGAAGACTTGTCAGCTGAGTGGCTCAGAGCAAAAGGGCCAAAAGAGAATCAGCATAACCCTACATTACAGTAAATAAGCAAAAAAGTACATAACTAAGGAATTTCACTTTACCGTAACCACCAAATTTTACAGTGAAAACAAAGCAAGAACAGCAACCCTATACTTACTGCTGAAGTGCTTATAGTTTCACTGCCAGCAGCCTGAATGTTCACCGAGTTGGACACTCAAAAAAAAAATTATATAACAACATATTTCTTATGATCCATATCCTTAGGATATTTAAAAAATTCTCCATCCCCTTTTTTCCCACGACAAGTCTAAAATCTCTCTAATTTTTGTAAGCTGGTCTAAACAGTTTATTTGCGACTTCTGAGGACAGGAAGGAGGGAAAGATTGCTTGGGGGTTCGGTAAGGCCCCTGCAAAGCAGCAATCACAACAGCACAGCCTCAGAGGAGCGACTGGAGCGGTTTGCTGCTGCCTCCGCCCTTCCCGCCTGCCCTTGGAGCAATCGCGAAGCAAAGCAAAGCGGTTCGGGCAGCCGCCCTCTCCAGAAATTAATACACAGCGAGTGCTACAAGAAGCGATTTCTGAGCACAGTTCGAGCTATCAGCTGCCCTTTTTTTTTTTTACTTTCTCGTAGGAAATAGCGATACCCATCTCCGTAGGCACCCCCGTACCCCCACCCACCCAGCCTCAGGCATCAGCGCTCTGGTTTTCCAGTCCTAATGACAAGAGATCGCCCGCCTCAGTCCCGACCTTCCAGGGTCCCCGATGTTACGGGTTTTAACTGCGGCATGAAGAAACCCTGTCCCGGCAAAACAGCCCTCCGCTCCGCAGGGCGAGAACACCTCTGCAGCCCTCACCCGCTCTTCTGCTGCTGCCGAACTGCGCTGGCAAGGCCCTGGCGCCCTTGGCAGCTCGTCTGCCGGCCGGGCGGGAGGAGGCCGGTGCCCGGGTGCCGCAGCGTGGCCGTCGCCACGATACAGTATCGATACGGCGCTCGCGCCCCAGCCTGTCGGCCCCTACGAGGATCCATCCAAGGGAGAGCTTTTAAAAAGCCGGGAAAAACTCCTCTTGTTTTAACACAGAAAGGGTATGAGGTTGCTAATCTGCTACCCTTTTGCTGTTTTTTGTTTTTTTTTTTTTTTTTTTTTTTTTTTTTTTTTTTTTTTTGTTAAGGTTCCACTTTTAAACATACATTAAGGAGGCTCAACTTCAGGAGCTGAGTTTTAAATTCCAGTAAGATTTTTGTTTTTCTCTTTTACCAATGATTATCTCTGCAGAAGTCTGACTAGTCTCCTATACAACTGATGATGATACTTCCATAACTATATGGGTATCTTTACTGGTACGGTGAACGACACGACAGAAGCACACTGCCAGTCAGAAGGCTATGTACATCCATACACACAACCAGTTAATAATAAATACTGCATCAGCTGAATATGGTGATGCTGGCAACAAGCACTGGAATTCTAAAAGCCTATTTCCTGCATTCTTTATTTCAGTCTGTTTTAGCTGATGCCTTTTATCACTGTATTCTTGCTTTTCTTTTCATGAAGCAAATTCACTGACTTTGCACAGATACACATTTAAGTATTTACAATTCACCAGAATAACAATGAAGAAAAGGGTTGTATAGATTTCTTTCTCTAGAATATAGTCCAAAAAAGAAAATGAGTACCTTGTTATCTGAAATATCTTGTAAAGGTTCACTGGGTTGATGAATGTCTTACAGGGAGCAGTAGCTAATATTGCTCTTAAAAATTGAAAGAGATTTTCTTGAAAAGGATGAAATGCATATTTGCATATGCTCCAAAATCAGATGTAATATGCAAAATCTGTAAGAAGGTATGATCAAAAAGGCAGCAAGCACAGGAGTGAGAGTAAGGAAAAAGCATTTGGGAAGCCAGCTCTGCCTCAGCCTTGGCCAGCGACCCAGACAGCAACAACGCGCGCCTCCGCGAAGGGGCAGGTCTAGCTGCTCTGCCGGGAGAATCCACTGTTTGATCCCAATACCATGCTCTTTTTTGGACATGGAAAGGTTTAAAGGGTTACAATCTTCATTAGAATTATTAAAGAATTTAGGAGAAACTTTGCTTTCAGTCACAACTTCCTGGAGAGAGAATTTCTTAGCCTAGAGAAACTCCATTTCAGCGCACTGATGTGCAGCATCTCCCTGCAATGCTGTGCAGAATGCTGCAGGGGCATAAGACATTTACAAGTCTTCCCTTCATTGCAACATTCATTCTTAGCCATGCTGGAAAGAAATAAGATAATCCTTGGTGGAGATTAAATTGTTCATTTTTCTATTTAAAGTAATATCTTAGAAACCATCAGGAGGTCATGTATTCCATTCGTCATATTACAGCATTTTGTACCTTCCCAAAGGTAGAGTATATGCATAAATCACGTGGAAAAAATATTCAATAAAATCTTCAAAATGTTTTGTAAAAGACATATAGAAAATAAGCCTTTATTTGCTTTTGTGTTATGCTCTTTCCCCTTGAAAATACTCTTTTCTGTATAATTTTTGATCCAATATTTCTGTGATGTTATTGTTCTGTTACCTTCACCAAGTAAATTACTTATCTAGAATATCAGAGGATGCTTACTTGCAGCAACAATCTCAGCAACAAATATATGCAGTGAATTCACTGCTGTGAGATTTATGCGATTCTAATCAAAAAGTGTCATAATAACATGTTTACATTGTAAAATGAAAAATCTTAGGATTTTGCAAGGTAGCAGGATGGGGAAGTTTGCTGCTTGGCATAGCTAAACTTTCATGAATGTTTATGATTTATTCTACCGGAAAATGAGTGATGGGCTATAATAGTTTTTGTGTATGTGCCACTATTCCCTGCTGCACTATGATGGGACTATTCATGTATAACAGTTAATACAGCAGAGCTGGAGCTTTTCCCTTCCTCATAGATGCTTGAGTTTTCAGAGCCAGATACTTGCTAATTCCTATTAGTATGCAGCCAATTTCAAACAGTTCCCAACTCCAGGGGGATGGAGGGGGCAGGAATCAGAGCTTAAAAGGAGGCAAATTAGATATCTAAAAACAAAACAAAGCAGGAATGCTAAAATCCATTTTAGAACATCTCCTTACAGCTACATTATTCATCCATTGCAAATTATAAGCACTGACCAGGCATTAAATGCCATTCTATCTTTTCCCAGAGAAAAGTCAGGGCACTTGTCAAAACACAGAGAGCATTGGTGAAAAGTTTTTAAAAAACAGTCATTTCTGCGCTACCACCTACTCCAGACACTACCAGAGTGGCAGAAAAGGACCATGAAAGGGCAGAGTAACTGCCCTGAGCACTCACTTCTCATACAGCATCATTTCCAGTGGTGGCATTTCTCCTGCAGAATGGGCTTTGGTTAAGTGGTGAACCAAGAACTCCTCCAGAGCTACCAGCTGGTCACAGCTCTTACTAGCCTCTCTGTCCTGCTGGATTATTAAACCACAGATTAGTCTGCTGTTTCATAAGATAAAAGCAAATCTCTCTTTTCTAACTTCAGAGCACTACTACAGCAAAGAGCTTAAGTAATGCTTCTCAGCAGCACATTCCACAACAGGAAAAGTGAACAAATAAAATACAAAAATATACTTATTTGTACAGCAAAGAAATGTACGTAAGAAAATCTCCATATTCAACTTTACAAGACAGAGATAAAAAAAACAGCAAAAAGTCTTTCAGTCTATTAAGGAGTTGGATGGTCCCCATTTCCCTCATGTTGGTTCCTGCGAAAAGGCAAGTTGCTGCCTGTAAGCTAATACTGTGGTTCTGCAAGAGCTCATCAGTGCTTCTTCATGCTGCACTCCACTGTTCCCCAGCTAAACCCAGATTAACTTGTGCTGTTCCATTACTGCAGGTTCCCTCCCCTATTTTCAAAGTCATAGCAGTGTTCACAAAATATTGCTAGTAGGGCTACGTGTGCAGCTCTCATGTTGCTTTTTCTGCCTTTTGTCTTACTAAAAGTGGTAATCTTGGCGGTAATTTAGAAAAAGAAATAAATCAGTATTTTATGGTGTGGACAGTTCAGGAGACACAACTGCTTGTGCTATGTTGAAATTTCCCTTTGCTCTTTACAAGACAAAAATAAAATCAACAAACTACAATGAAGCCCTACAAAATGTTTTCCTTCCCCAAACACAGGTAACAGCCAGGCACGGCATGCTTTGAGCCTGCAAGTTCTCATGGTGCTATTTAATGTGCTTCAGTCATCCCAACTGCTTGCTGCCTCTTAGTGTAAACACACGAAGTTCACTACAGAGTCCAAACAGGCTGAAAAATTCAGGTCATCATGATATGACTGCAATTTTGAAGGAAAGTGTGTATGTTTGTTTATTTGATGAAATATTTGTGTAAGTAGGGTTCTCTAATCACACACCGTTCTGAATCAACAGTGCTGGTACACCTTTGACATTAGTTGTTTTTATATTCTTTAATATGACTAATCAAAATTAATTCATGCAGATTTTGCTTTAAATATACTCCATTAGTAAAGAGTATTTGTCAAATCTACTTCCAGCATACAATGTCTAATGATATCCCTAAACATTAAAAGCCCTAATCTTGTAATTTATTGCTCAAAGCAGTTTACATATATTAGTCTAATAAACTGCAGGCAGTGATTAACAGATGTCTTCTTGCGCATGGAATAATTTACTAGAAATTCATACATATTTAGTAACAGTATGATACAATTAACTACAGTGGACCTGCTGAAATGAGAAGTAGCTGAGATGTCATGCTGTAGGCAAAAGGTGTTTTCAATATTCTTAGTCTCAGCATTTTCATTAGGCTGTATAATTCTTATTTATAGTTCATGATATGCATCTGATTAGAAATCCTAATAGCCTCCATAGCTGAATGACACAACTGCAGGTTTAGAGAACTGCATTGTTCACCACCCCCCTTTTATTCAATAAAATACAGCACTACCATTTTACATACATTCGCCCCTGAGGTTATTAATGGACCCCCCTAAAGTGGTAAACGAATCCCAATTCTCACATCATGTCAAATATCAAAAAAATAAGAAACTGAGCTAGAAATGTCAATAAGTTCAGTCTTATGCAGAAAAGTATCCAGCCAATATTTCTGCTAAAATTGATTTACTGGTCCTTAACTACCAGCTTGGATAAGACCTTCGACATGCTTGAGGTTCCTACTGCATAGCCCCAAACTCAGCGCTCAAGAATGAATAAGCTGTACTGAGAATGCAGAAAATTCAGTCTCTTGTACGAATGTAAGACTAAAAGACTGCAATACAGAATTAGAAATACTTCATAAACAACTACTAAGGCCTGTCATCTAGGGAAAGGATACTTATACATGTATGTGGTAGGAAAACGTGAACCAACAACAACCACAATCCAGAAAGCATCGTATCTTAAATTTCCAGGTGACTAAAAAGATTCAGCAGACATTCTGGGTAGAATTATGTCATTGGATCATAATACTAAAAGGTCTACATCTGTAACCCTTTTTAGCTTTCACACTCCTGGTGAGGATTAGAGAACAATATGTCGCTGCCTTGACTGACTTGGTGGCTAAGGAAAGTGTCATAAAAGCCCCTTCGTTTATCAATGATTTAAAGTATATTTGAGGTCTTAAACGAAGATTCAGTGGCAACCAGTCAGCTGACAGTAAATCTGAATTAGGGCTGGCTTTTAAACACCAACAGGTCAAGCCAGGTAAAAACTGACCAGCCCAATGTGATTTCCTGTATCCTGCATCACTGAACATGCAGCTTCCTGGCCTTGGTCTGCTCCTCACAACAGAAAAGACAGGAAGATTGGTTAACTAACATCCCTGTTATTGAGGTCACCACTTTTATTTGGCCATCATGTCATTTGACAATTGGTTAAATGGATAATGGTTAAGGTTTGACAATATATGAATAATATTATCGTGGGTGTAACCACCGCTTCTTCGATAAAAATGTCTTACATCAGTAAATGAGATTTTCCTCTCAGTTTTGCCAATGGGAATTTGCAAGTAAATTTTTTTAAGGAGGATCTAAGCCAACTTGATTTCCATCTCCTCCTACAGTGCGTTTGTTTCATAAGTGATTTGATTACTACAATATTCAGCACTTCTCATTTCTAAATGGTTCTGCTAGTTCAGCAACAGGAAGTTTTAACACTAGGAGTAAATGTGGGCACAGAGCCAGGAGCAGTCTCTCTAGGTTCACTGTTCTCGCTATGAGGCGGCTGAAGAGGCCAGATAATGTGTAAACCAGGCTGACCCAGCCCAGCGAGTGAGAAGGGCTACTGCCCCGAGTCTGCCCAGCTCCTCCTCCCCTGCGCTCCCCCGTAGTGCTGTGGCCTGCTGTATTTCTCATGCAGTTCATTCATGTGAATCATTCTGCTATTTTTTTTTTTTTTTTAAATAGACAACATTGATGAAAAATATGTGAAAATGGGCCTTTATGGCAGTGAAGCCACTGGATTTTTTCTTATCTTCCGCAGATTATATAATTATTAAATTTACCATGTTATTTTTGGAAGTAACTCTAAAGCATTATAAATGTTATGTCATTTTTAAATCACAAACACTTAGGAAATGCAGACAGCTATTAGCTTCATTGCAGACCCTTAAACTGCTGTGAAATGAGCTCTAAATGTGCTATAAAATGACTTCAACAATTTATAAACCTCCTCTGATTAGCCTTAAGCAAGATATAAATGTTAACAGGAGACCATTGTTGCAGAACAGATAGTTACTCACTTTGGGGATGGGTGATCCTTTAGCAGTTTGTACTGAAAACCAAGGAATAAAGGTTTGTTTCTTTGGTATTCATTTCCAATTCACTCCCACAGAGTCCCCAGAGTTTGAGGTTTACCTTACAGATTTGGGAAAGAGTTGTTTTTTGTTCTTTTTTTAATTAATATTCTGTATTCTCATTTCCCTGAGCTCTAGTAACACCTCTCAGCCTCTTTTCAGTGTTATCGTCTTCTACCTTCCTACAATACGGTATTTTCTGAGGTACTTAAAAGAAAATTAATACTACCAAACCTTACCTTATAATGCCCACGAGAAGCAGAAAAACTCCACTATTATAAGGTACAACTATCCAAAAATATGATGAATACACTTAAGTTGCCCACGATACTACGTGTTTAGAATTAGCTCCTGATAAAAAGAACTCAAGTTCTAAGCACTGAAGCACCCTGATCTGTAAGCAAATAACTTACAGAAAAAACATGTCAAAACACAGTAAGAGGATCTACAGTTTCCCTTTTCTTAGCAAATATAAATGTCATGGCCAAGAGTAGCATGGATTTTTAATCTTCAGTTTCGAATGCCCTTAGTTTTTACATCTTTAAAACATACATTTGAGAACGTAAAAGCAAATTTTCTTGATAGTCTAAATATGAAAAGCATCCCACAGAAATTTAAAGTCAATTATCCAATACCATTTACGAAAACTATTTAATAGAGACCTGCCCAATCGCCTTGATCTACAGTCCCCAGCTCAAACAAGTCACTTCTGTTGCAGAATAACAAGCTATTGATCGATACAGGAAACTCTCTCTGAATACAAGTTAACTTTTTTCCATCACTACGCAATCTCCCTCCAGCCTCCCCTAAAGCACACCAAAGCCAATCAATTTACAGTACCTACTTTATCTGTTTGCTTTTCATAAAATGCCGCAGCCTGATGCTTTAATGGATGCAGAACCTTCACACAGAAATCTTTCATCTAGTATTTACATAATTCCATCAAGAAGCTAGAATGCAAGTATTTTGTCTAGAGCTACTTGTTACATAACAATTTAGGATTATGGCCACATGAGAGAGAAATCATATATGAATATTATATATTCACCCACACTGTTAGAGCGCTGGAAACAGAAGGCCACAGAAATAAACTCTAGTGTATTTTATAACTGTTTATGAGCAACTACTGTATTATCCATACATAAATGAGAACTGTCTCTGCATGACAATGTGTCAGTTCCTTTTAGAGACAAATTTGAATTATTTTCACTTGGGATTCTGAAAATTCAGTCAGGTTTTCTGTTTTTGTTTGTTTATTTTTGTCTAAACTTACCCTCCTTTGTATTTTCAGATGCCAGACACAAGTGGGAAGGCTACAATCTGAGGAAAGACAGAAATATTGACACAAACTAGAAGTGCCAGAAATCTCTAGAGAAACATTCCTTAAGATTATACATCCAAATCAGCCATTTCAAAAGATGTGTGTATGCCCTGGGTAAGCTTGTAAACTTTCAGATACTCAGCTGGACTAAATCAGCCCCCGAACCTTCTGAGTTCTATTAACTTCTTAATCAAAGGTCACACAGAGTTCCCAGTGCCGGGAGCTGCTGCACGCTTTGCTACGTGCCCTGCCTGGCATGGCCAAAAAGCTCTACTCTCTGATCAGTTAATAGTGCTTGAACGATCCAGAAGACTCACAAAGAATATGTCTGAGAGTTTGAAACATCGTGCTCCTCTAAATATGAGCATGGATTTTTTAATACTAATATTTGTTTACATTCCTTTTTTAAATATGATTTAAAAATTTTATTGAATTGGGTAATACAAGACCAAGGATGATTATGAAGATTTGCTTCCTGTACAATGCACTTAGTTGCTCTTTTTACACAAAACTATCACTAACCCAGGCATTCCTTCAAAGTATGCAATAAATGAGGTTTGAGCTCAAAACTATACAGAGCCTCTTTGAATGCGTTTCACTTTCCTCAAAACTGACAGGTAGAACAGACTATAAACATAATTTCTTATTTATTTATTTATTCTCATAGACTGTCGCCCCTTTGAGGCAAGTTCTTTGAACTGCCAGGACTAGATCATTAATTCATTGCTGATTCTGATACATGCCTATGACTAAGGGGATAACCAGGACAGCTCATTGCAGACTCTCAGAATAACAGGTACTAAGACAATAATATCTCAGCCCAAATGATCCATTTTTAGAAAAATTGGTACTAAATATATGGACAAACAACCAAATCCTGGATTCGAAGCAGTGTAAGAAGTTCCTTCCATCTAGTCCTCAGATAAGAAGTAATTTGGGATATGTTTTTATCAGGAACAAGCAAGAAGAGAAAGTAGCAGACAATGATCTAGTGAACAACTGTTTTTAAAAGGATTCATGGTTTATAGCAGATTATAACCCAAATGCGAATCACAAGCTGTGAACATGGCAAAAGTCATACTGAGATGTCAAAATAGACTACAAGAGACATTATGATGATTAACAGATAATGTTAACAGTCATCATTCAGTTCAGATTTTGACTTTGTCCATGAACACATTTGCTTGGATTAAAAGTGCTGTTTGACACATTATCGGATCATTTACCTTTGACCACTTCATCTGCTCTCTCACCTTCCCTATAATATTAGAAGGCTTTCAGTAACAGCTACCACAGTGTTTTCCAAAACCACAAAGCAAACTGAGCCTTCTGCTTCTTCATCTTAAAAAACAATACTCCTACTACTTTGGTTATGTATGGATAGCACCCGGTTCTGTATAGGAACAAACCTGAGATCCAACCTCTCCTAACACAGCAGTTAGGGAGCAGAGATTCCCATCCATTCATATCACCTTCTTGTCCACATTTACTTGATTCCAAGATACTGCTGGGGCTGGGTATTTTGGACAAGCGACTAGGGCTTGCTCCAGACCCCAGGGTATGGTGAACTGTGCTATACTTGGCTAGATAGCAGTGAAAGACATCCAACATTAGAATTAAGGGGAGAAAGGATATGTTGTAAACTATGCCCAAGACTTCAATGAATCTCAGGTTGGTTTTGTATTTAAAACCAACCTCAAAGCATGCTGGACACCACCATTTCAATGTTTCTTCTTCTTCTTCTTCTAATCTCTGTAAATGTTGGTTCTGTATAGTCAGAAATACATTTAAGACAAGTTAATCTTCATTTCTGAGAATTTTATTCTGTATTATTTCATGGTGCAGTGCAAAGGCTTTATCATTGCTTCCTCTGGAGGACCTGCAAAATTCTCTCTTATTTCCCTCCGTGTAATTTTTGTGGAAGCCTCAAACTCTTGCTGATAGAAGTTCATATGACAAAACATCATGAATGTTATATGAATATGAAAAGTCCAGCTGCACTTTTTATATATTGCTGGAGTAAACTAAAGTAGAAAGAAGCAATTAGGAATCCAAAGAGACTATTATCAGTCTAGGAAATATTTTTTTCAACAATTATAATATGAAACATGCATCTCTTTCAGAGAAATATGAAGCCTAACTCTGTATCACAACATGTTATGCAGAACATTGCTCTACAAAAACATGGAATGTAAAACAGTCTTCTCATTTTATATGCATGTATTTCATTGTTACCTCATTTTCAGAGCCTTTCAGATCAAGAGTTCAGTGCCAGTCACAATGGATAAAGCTTTCCTAATTATCATTTTTAGCATAAACTATCCACAAAGTGAAGAGTAAACCGAAAAAGGATTTTGAGTGTTAATTTACTTATCACTTTAACAAAAGGACATATTTAAGCATCAAAATGTCTGGACTTATCAGCAGACACTTTTCAAAGAACAGGTTATATTTTAAAAAAGTGTTTCAACCATTGTTCAGGCAAATTATCTCAGAGCAGTCCTTGCAAGATCTCAGGGTTTACCACAGCTGAAAACCCAGATAGCACTCAACATGCATATAATTTCTGAGTGTAATATTCCGAGAAAAGATAAAAGGGTTGTCCAGCTTAATATCATTTACTGACTTTTCTGTCATGGATAAAAAGGCAGATGCACTAGTTAAATTTCACAGAAAAGACACTGCGCCTGGTGCATCACATCATTTTTTATCTTTTGCTGAACAATTTTCAAGGAGACAACACTACAGGATAATTTAGATCAACATAACCAATATGAAAGACAAACACAAGACACATGGAACGAAGGGACTGACAGAAGTGAAAGAGTAAAATACAAAGTTTCAAGACAAAAATAATCCAGCTTTGTTTCTTACATTAGACTGAACATTTAAAATCACCATGTCAGAAGAACCAATGACTCTGGTCGCCAAAGAATACTACAAAGCCCAACAGCACCAATGTAAAAATTATTTACAATCCTCTACAACTTTCTGCTATTCATTAGACGCTCATTGCTTGGAAGCAATGAAGTAGGATTCAACAGGAAGATCAACAGGAAGTAGGATTGACTGCTACCAATATATGAGCTGCAAATAAATGAGCTACCAATATAATGCTGCAAGAAAGTGTAACTAATATGACTTAGCATGTATCAGTTAAATATTTGCAGTAGGGAAGTTGCTCATGAGTTGCTAGAAGAGAGAGCGAGGCTTTCAGAGCCCCCGTCTCTCTTTAGCCTTGCCATGAAGCTGGTTCTTGCTTTGTTGTAAGCACAGTCAGGCAGAGATGCTTAATCGACATTCGCATGGTGCCCTCCTCGAGACTCAGCCTAGTCTTGATTTCAGATTTAGTAGCTGCAGCCTGCTTCTCTTCGTGAGAGACAAAAGGCAGCAGAGGCTCCTTGACTATTAGCTTGAAGGTTGTTGATACTACATTTCTTGCTGAAATGCAGTCTTTTAACTTTAGCGTACAACTCTGCAAATTCAATGTTTTGTTTAGCCAGGCATCCTGTTTATATCACTCAGTGAAGTAAAGGGGCTTGGCAAACAGAATCAAAAAACACTGACAGCCATCAAGGCTGTTCCTCTAGTGCCATGCATTTTCTGCCCAAAAGCACACACCATACTTGGAAAGCAACATAATTATATACAAATTTTTGCTAAAAGCAGCCCCATGGACAGATGGTTTCATGAAGTCATGCCAAAAAAGTCGGTGGTTAAGTAACTTTTTTCAATCCCTTTGTTCACGCCTAGTAGTTAAAAAATATTAAATGAAAGAGTATTATTTAAGAGCAAGAGACATTTCCTATATTCCAAATGCCTGACTGGTCATAATAGACATGACATATAGATGTGTCTCTGTTCACAGATGGTGTAGGTAGTGCTTTAGAAAATGACTGTAGATAACCAGTGAGCATCATTTTAGGCTCTTTGTTTTACACTTCAGCCTGCATATAATAAGCCACAACCTTTGCACTCGAGCCAGGTAAAAAGTAAAAATCCCTGTGATATAAACACATGATTGCAGATTTTCTGATCTCCTCTTTTCTCAAACTTATTCTTGTTTAGTCTAAAGTATGCCACAGAGTGGGAGTCCAGTACAATCACTGCAGCTATTCTTTTTTTCATCTACAATATCTCTTCTGATTCTCAGTTCCATTTATCACATTTCAAAGATGAGCTTTCCAAGATTTCCCAAGTGTAGCTAGAAAATGTATGTTTAGAAGGGCATTATACTGCAGTTGAATAAATACGTTAACTCTAGCCCCCGCAAAAAAATCTGTTTTACAGCTTTAATCCCCAGAAGTTATAAACCATAATGTGCTCTTTTTGAAAAATCACATTAGTAATAAGGGGAAATATTATTTTTTTTTTCCTTTAGAAATCTCCAAATTATTGTTTACACATTAATGTCATGATTTTAATCAGGAAATGCAATGAGGGTATTTTTGTTTTGATTTTTATTTTGGTGGTGTGAACTTTGCAATGGGGAGATGATGAAATTATACTGCACAAAAATACATAAGCAGAAAAGCAGTGGAGCATTACAAAAGGAGAACCAAAAGTGGTAATCAATACTTGTATCCAAATGCAGAAAAAAACCCTTCAATCATCCATAAAAAGAACAGACTCATTGAGATGAGTCTTATGATACTTGCTGTTCTTTATAATCATTTGTATTAGACCAATATTTTTTACAGATCATTTCAAAGGTCATGAAGCCAATAATGGTTATGCTAACAATATTGCACATCTTCATTAGTATTTTATAGCATTCCCAGCATAATCATCTCTGGCCAGTGAAATACACACAAAAAAAATCCACTTTAGAATTTATTATGTTAGAAGTACTAAACTGAAAATCATTTTATGTTCATATAAGTAATATTAAGATTTATTCAAACATTGGTTTAGCTGGGCATGTGAATTCTGTTGCTGACTCTAACTTACCTTTCACGAGGAGTTACTTGTGTACTCTTGTAAGCTGTATTATGGATATACGAATATCTGGCTGTTACAGATGACATTGAGAAACTTAATGAGCCACTAATCAAAACAGTCCTGTGTAGATAAAAAAAAAGTAATAAAGAAAAAAATGCATATCTCTACATAAATAGATAACAATTAAAAAGAATTCAAGTTCTTGGGAAACATTTTAGTATTAGATGACAACAAATTACACTGGATTGCTTGCTAGAACCAAGCTGCTATTTCCTCAAATCTGAAGAGAGTAGTAATGCTTGGCACAATCAGAATGAATGATGGACAGTGACTTTTGGAGACACAAGGTCATCATAAGGTCTGTGATGATCTGTCAGAGCCCTCAGTTCAGGCCCTTGTATTTTATGTGAGCTCACACTGAGTTTTTCTGGGCCTCAATTTCCTACTTGTACAGTAGGAATAACAACATACTCCTAATTCATGTAAGTATTGAGAAAGAAAACACATCTAAAAGTTGGGTGAGAAATCAATGATAATAAACAATGTAGTCAGAGAAATTTTTTAAAGCTTTTAGTTACTTCAGAAATTTTTAGTTAGGTTTAGCTTTGAAAAGGCTCAAGGAGCCTCTGAGAATCTCTGAAAGTAAGTTCAGAGTTATTGTTCTATTACTGTCTCAACAAGATAAAGGAGAAGTCTAAGTCTACAGTATATCGCTATGAAACTGAAGAGCAGGAGATGCAAAAAAAAAAAAAAAAAAAAAAAAAAGTTCCATCCAAGTCTAGTAGAAAAAAAGATGACGATTTTGTTTCATAGAAACACTTCTAATCAAGTCTACTCAAGCAATGTGGGGCTTCAGTCAGGCACAACAGGGCTTACAGATAGTAATTAAATGGCTCTCTATGGCAATAAAAGATACCACTGAGTCTTTCTAGCCAATCTGCGCCTCTAATTACATATGAAGGTTTTCCTCACATTTTGACATTCAGCGACTTTCAAGTGAACTAAGAATTAAAAACGACCTTGCAGTACAAGCCCATATTTAGCACTGTTTTTTACTTGGAGAGTTCTCTCTGTGGGTTTTCTGAGAAATGCTATTAGTTGATAGTTATTGAAAGGAACAAAAATATGTAATTACTTGTTTTTAAACAAAAAAATACACACATTGCAGGCTAAACTATGTTACTTTTCATATCTGTCCAAATTTTTTAAAGTCTATTGACATTACTCTGACTTTGCACGTCTTTAATGAAATTTAACCTTGAAATCCTGTATTTGGCCTGCTACATATTATCTGCTGTTACTGAAACAGTTTCAGAACCCAGGCATATCTCCCAGCTGTATCACTTTTTGATTTGTCCAATATTAATAAATTCTGATAAACATATGCCAGCATACACACATATGGCACACGATAGCATATGCCATGACAGTCCCTTCCATCACAGCTAATGTGCTTAATCACTAGCTTACTCCTCTCCAGCTTTTCACTGAAGGCTGCCTTGCCTTATGCCATCTGTGATTCCCTAAGCATTATTTTAGATTATTTAATATCCTGATTTGTACACTGTGCGAGTCCACAGACGACTCCTGAACGCTTGTGGCAGACTCCAGATGAGCTGAGTTTCTCTCGAAACTTTGTTGCTAACTGTCAGCCTTGGGACCAAACCAAATGCTTTAAAAACATACAGCGGCTACTTCGTGAGTCTTAACTTTCGCTTATTGAAAGGGGATACAAAGTCTCTGTGAGTGGGGCCAGGTTGTTGAACAGACAAACTTTTTTCCCTGGTGCAGCAGAACTGAGTAGTATGGTTAAGGGGCAGGAGGCAGCAAATCATAGTCTTGCCTAGTCTCAGCCCAGCCCGGAGTAAATAAGCAGAGTGGAAACCTTTGTCAGCAAACAGCCTGCATCCCCCCTACTGCAATTTTCCTCTGCATTAATGGAGAAGATAACTGTGGTATCACTTTACAAGTTATTCTCTGCTGGTTAAAACGCTTCCTGCTCCCTTCCCCATAGGTGTAATCTATGGCTACACTGTGCATTGCTCCTTGCGAGAGAGAAGGGAAGACCAACTGTTCCCTTTCTTGTTATGTCCATGCTTTAGCCTCGTCTATACCTCTTGTCAGCAGATCAGCTGTGGATGCATGAACCAAAGCTATGCTTCTCTCCGCTACTGTAATGGTGGTGCTGTGAAACACCAATGTCTCAACACAAGCTATTCCCAAGTTATTCTTGATCTTTCAGAACTTAAAAAAGTTTGGCAAAGTTTAGTTCCATTGAAAAAATACAAACAAATCACTGCTTCCCTAGTGACAAAAGCTACCACAAGGGAAGGAAGGAAGGAACATCCTCAAACTATTATTAAGAAAGGTAAAAATAAATGAAAACAAACAATAAATATTTCTTCTGAGATCACATGAACTGGCAACACAACACAACCTTCTTCCCTTTGTTCCTCAGTATTGCTTGACAGATTAATCAGCCAAAACATGATTTGATCCTGTACTAGTCAGAATACCAGAACACAACCATATTCCAAACCTAAATAGCTCTAATATGCATTATCTTATACTTTCAGGACTAAAATCAGTAGCACTACTAAAGTTCATTACATTTATTATTGCTATAAACCTCTTGCAGAAGCACAGATTTAGACAAGGACATGGCAGTTCAGCTTACCAAGTTGAGATTCAGGGACTCATAGGAAGAAGGAGAGGGAAAAGCATACTGGCGCACTGAGCAGCGAGGAGACCATTGCTTCTTCAGGGATCTACCCTGATTCTACCCAGCTTCTTCCTCCATATGAATGAAAGTAGAAAGGTGTATTTACAGGTATCACACATGATCCCTTTGTACTGGTAGGTCCAAAAAAAGTCATCCTAGTCAATGAATTTCTGTGGTCCAATAAGCACATAGATAGCATTAAATTCAAGTTCCTTTAAAATATCCCCAAGATACCTGCGTGATCTCCTTTATAAGTGCTAATCAGGAATTTTATCTCACTTTAATTTAAAATAATAATGCATTAATACATATTAATAACTGCTAATATTGTGTTATATATTGTTAATATTAATAGAACATTATTTACTATAATTAATACATTATTATAACTAATAAAATAATAACAAGTATAATAACATATAAAATAATTCAGTCCTCAGTATACGTTGCCCATTAGTTTTGGCCTATAGATTTAAAAGAAGCAGAAGTACCTTTTAATCTCCTACTGCCATACACACCCAACAAATCTGCATTTCTATATTATCAGAAAAAAATATCCCTCTAAATCTTTTAACAAGTTCTGTAACACCATGCATGACTCCAGTATGTTATAGACTGAATCTCTCACTCTCACACAAACATTTCTGTCATTCAAATATTTCTCTTCTCCATTGACAGAAATTACCACGACTAGTAAGCAACTATTTGGTTTTTTTTCTACAAAGACCTGCAAAGGCTTTTATGGATGTGAAAAGAGAACTACTACATTGTGATGATAAAAAATATAGACAGGTGACAATTACAGGTAAGCTTTGTCTCTGCTTATGCTTTATAAAACTTTATAGTTTGACTACTGTTCATGAACAAAAGATACTTTAGAGAAAAACTTCATGGTTACTCTAAAATAGTTAATAAAATACGCATATCTACACGTGTGTGTCTGTGTGCATACATTCAGTTTGAATGTGTTTATTTTCAAAGTCTTACCTGAAGAGGAAAACTGATTACTTAGCTCACTTATGCTATTTCTGGGTGACAGATACATTTTATTAAGGATTAGTTGGTTTTATAAACAGCTCTTCACATATCAGTCTCCACCTTCCTTCAGGGAGCAGTGACATATGGCAGTGGATACCTTGGATAGGGCTCTGCACCAGGCACGGGAAGCTTCGTTCATAAGCTCTCATTGCTCCAGGCTAACTGAAGAGCTTGATGAATGCTCCGGAAGATGTGTTAAATAGCAAAATGATTCAACATCACTTTCCTGAATGAGCAAGAGTCTTCACCACTTAGAGCTCTTCAAAGAGAGGGAGATTTTATTATTACATTTGCTCTTTATGTGCCTAAAATCAGCACTCCATAAATAAGACTGAGGCTCAGCAGGCAAAGAATAAGAGGTGAGGGGGAAATACAAGCATAGTGAGACTAACTGCTGAGAAATAGAAGCAAAGGAAGATTAAGTGGTAAGTTCAATAGAGAGCTGCAGGATTTGCCATAGAGTTAATTATTTTGCAATAGATAATTTTCTCTTTGCTGTTGGTTGCACATACGTTACACTGTCTTTGTAAAACTTTATCTGCCATACTCCTGGGATTTCCGCAGCCCTGCTCCCTTCATCCTGTACCAAAGTCAAACACAGGCAATCGGAGAGCCAGCAACAGAGCACTGCCTGAGGCAGCCCTGCATTACAGGGAGCACGTACGTGCGTGCAGCAGGACAGGCCACCGCCTCCCGACGCGAGGCTGCAGCAGCCTTAAACAACATGAGAAGAAAACACACTTTCACAAGCACGTAAGTATTATTCCTGTTCATCCTTCCACATTTCTGAAGATGGAAATGTTTTAGAAAATGTTTGAATGGATTTCCAAATCAAAAAGGGCAAGAGTCCCCGCAGAGCTAACAGCAAGGAAGAGGCAAGTAGCTGCAGAAAGGCACCCAGGAGTAGAGAAGGTCTAAGACTACAGGTAAAAGCCTCTCAAAGTCTGGTCTCTATGGCACAGGGATCATTACAGCAACAACCTAACCCGTAATACTGTGATGGACACTCAGAGTTTCTTGCAAAACATTGCTTCCCATGTCCTCTTGCTCCTAAGGCAAAAAGCAGCAGAGTGGTTGTGTATTACCAAAGGGTGAGAAAACAAGACTGCACATTCTTAGTACCTAATTAAAACATACTTTAAGAACAGGTTACTGGGCAGGGGTTATCAAATACAAAGTATCAGCTGATCTGCTTTTAAGTCTGAGGTGAACATGTGTTGCTGGAAGAGAAGGATGACAAATTCCCAAAGAGAGAAGAAAAGAGAACCTATGTAACAAAATGCAAGTTTTTCTAGATATCAGAATAACTTCTGATGAAGGAGCCTTAGGGTGGACTGGGTTGTCTTCTTGATTTATTGAAGTAACCATTTAAGTAATCTAACAGCAACAAGAATCATACAGTGAAAAATTTGAAGGTTGCCAAGCTTGTTTCCCCAGTGCTGACTCAGATAGAAGTGATTTTAAGAACACAGTAAATATACTGGTGGAAAAATTATATGAAGCATCAACTAAGCATTAAACTACAATTATTTCAAAGGAACTTCACTGAAAAATGTTCTGCTGTTCATCTAAGTATGCAGTTTTATTATAGAGTGCTAGCCATTTTCTGTATTGTGATGCACTGAATAAACTCCTCATTAAGTATGGGTATCTGTGAGCAGCTGAGCTGAGCAGAACTTCATGGTATCTTCTTCCAGTTGGCCATTCCATTTCTATTTTACAAAATGACCAAAACGCTCCAAAATGATTAAATACAAAATGTCAGGTAATTCAATACTACAGGACAAACCATTTATTCTAGGCCATTTACGCTAGGAAAGAAAACTGAATTCTTTATTACACATTGCAGGCGTGAAGGATTTAAAATATTTGGTTTTCTATATGGTAAAAAAAAAAAAGAATTATGAATTTCTTCTGCCTTGCCTAAAGAACAAACAAAATTAAACATGTTTGCCCTCATTCAGTGTTAAATACATAAATCGCTATCATGTTTGCAACTAATAGCTGAAAACGAGTGTCAATTCTGGACAAAACCTGAGCCAAATCTTGGAGAGCTGGATCTGATGCAGTGCTTGAGAGCTTCACTTGAGGAACTGATTAGGATAAGTGAGCTTTCAGTAGGCAACAAATAAAAATGTAACTCATTTTGTGCTAGGGAGAACCCAATGGTGCCCTGCTACAAATGAGACACTGAAAAAGACCATTTACCATTAAGAAAAATTGTGACATGCTGTAAAACTTTTCTCAAGAGTTTTAGTATTATCCTCTGGTATCATCTCAGATGATCTGTGGCCTAGTGGACAAATTGCTCTGGGATACTGAAGATCTTCCCTCTTTTCATCAGTGTTTGAACTCCAACCTAGGTTTATTTACAGACAATCTACAGCCATCTGTGCTGTTGCCAGTGTTGTCCTTTACCTTAAATTGCTCTCCTGTGTTCAGGGTTCATTCCCTTCACATATTTATAGAGATCAGATCCTAATACTTTTATCTTGTTAGAAACATTATTCTACACCTACCTTAACACCAAAATACTAAAAGTTACCTCTAAGAGCGGTCTCTACTGGAATAATCTATCATAGAATGAGTGATGGACAACAATTTTATTAGGCAATGTACCTTCTTTCCCCCTCAACCAGATACTTTAGAAAGATACCAAACAAAAGGTAAGCCTAACTGTAAAAGTAACAGCTTCAAGTAAGTGTGCTATTTCACATGCTGTAGTTTGAGGTGCTGTAGAATTCTTGTGCTAAATATCTTTTTTGGTAAGCATGAAAAAGTGTTAAAATAATCACTTGTCCAAGTCTAGCACTTGGGAACAATATTACTTTTCATAGCAAACCAGTTCAGACATGTTAAACAATTTTCATGAAACCCAAGTAAATTACCTTTGAATCTGGCATAGGTAAGATTTTAGTTAACTTCCCCAGAGGAAAGTTGCACTAAGCAAGAGGAAGAGGAAACTCACTGAATTGCTCCTCTGGAGAGGCTAATTGGGAAAGGAGCATAGCCTTGAACCCAGAAAACTGCCTGGATTTTAAGAAGTGTGGCTGAGCATCGCTCCTTAGCTACACAGGGTCACGGCAGTCAATTAACCTGTGATGATTATTTCAGAGTGTTCTCCTTGTGACAAGAGCTACACAATCTCATGTGAAATCTGCATATTAATTTATCTACTACAAACAAGTAGCTGAGTGTTTTGGATAAAAATCATAATTTTATGTCTTAAAGAAACATAATGCAAAAAGAAAGCTGCAAGTTTCAAAGCTATGGAAAAAACGAATTCCTGTAAGCTACTCGGGCAGACTCCAGAATGCCTTAGGCAACAGCAAATTGAATCCAGCTTCCACGTGCTTTGGCTCAAGCCAACAGGAAATCACAAAAGCATAATATTCAAGAACAATCCTGTATGTATGTGCCACACAGCCTCTGGGCACTTTCTCAGTTTCAAGCACCCAAACTTGCTCTCTTACCATCCAGTCTATCCCACCATAAGCCCAAACACAGCTACCAGTTTTCTACTACAACTCTCCTAAAACACAATGCTACACTAAGCCTAATCAGTGTTGCTTCCCATGAAGCTGGGAGAAAATATCTTCATAGCATGTCAGCTTTTCTACCACTTTTAAGGTATTAGTGCTGATGAATAAATTTTCACGAAACCTCCTTTCCCCTCCTATTACTCGTGCTTTCTCAGAGATCACTAGTCAAGGTAAGTAACTCAGACACTGCATTGGGGAAAAGCTCCGGGATGGCTAGGTGGTCAGCAAACCCGGGCTTTCCCACAGTGTAGTGAGAATTGATACCAAGCTGCTATCACCAGAGGCCTTCTCTGTCTGACCACTTCGAGAAGTCTGTGGACAGTAAGTGCATTTGTATATTCAGGGTCTTCACTGAACCAGGAGGCAAAGAGAAAATAGCTGTCAGGAGATGTACAAGTAGGGACAGGTAGATGAAAAATAACATCTGAAAACTTCTTGAGGCTACCCTGACTGTGCGTCAGGTGACAGGCACCGGCGTGGAGCAGAACAGTTTGCCAAGTTTGCCCCACACAGTTGTTGCGGGTGCGAGTCGAGCCACAACCACACGACGCGCCGGGGAGCACCTCTTCGCTCCAGCGAGGGACAGGTCTTCTGCACTGCTTCAAAATTCCCCAAGGGTCAAATTTCAGAGTAGGGAGAGAAAACTTGAATACTAGCTTTCTGTCCACACAGTTTAAGAGGACAGTTTCAAGTCAGTTTCACATTACCAGTTTTTGCCCCTTTTTTGCTTTTTCCTTCCCTTTTGATGACATTTACATCAAAATCCAGTAAAACATCATTTTTCATATTTAATGTTTATCTAGAGAAATACAGTCAACAGCTAGTGACTTAATTTGCAACTTAATTGCTCTCTTGGTAATTCTAATACATGAAGTGAAAGCTATAAACTCTCAATTATCTAAAACTATAGTGGAAACTTATACCCTTCTCACTGTAGAACTGATTTATTCCCCAAAAGCCTGAATTCAATAAAACACTGACATAGAATAGTGCAAAAGCTATAAATAATAGTGCCTTCTGAAATACTGTTTTTAAAATTCAAGAGAGTTAGAATACGCCCTTTAATAAACAAGACAATCCTTCATAGAAACCAAAGGCATCCTGACATTTTTCATTACAGCAGAAATGAGGCAAAGATGGGTGTGAAAGCTTTAAATTAATATCTGAGGTAGCTACATGTTAATACTTGACCATTGCAGATATTTTGAGCGAGCACGGTATTACCTAGATGGTACAAATTGTCATAGCTTCATTAACTTGAATCAAAACCATTGGAGATGCAACAACTTACACTAGTTGAGAATTTTCCCTACGCTGTAGCCCTGACTTAAGTATTTTAAGGAAGCTTGATCTATTTTTTTAAGCATCAGTACATATTTTAAATATACTTGTGCACGAATGCATGTGTGTATACATGTAAATACAAGAATTCTGAAGTTTAATTATATAACTGAGAATTTGCAAAAACTATTCTAAAGCAAGAAATATCCAAGCAGACATGGTTTTCCTAATATGACTTCTAAAGAAACTCATACAACTAGTCAGTAATATCTTCCATAAATCACAGCAGTTTAAATCAAGCTACGGCATGTAATTGTGTTAGTCTTACCTAGCATTTTTACAGGTAAGCAGTAAGAAAAAATGTTCTAGATATAAACAGCATACCTTGTAGACAGAAATGCTATATCGAAAGAAAAGCATTAGAATTGTGTCATTTGCATGTATTCTGTCTCTCAAAAAGAAAAAATTCGTTATCTGATATTCTTAACAGGATGCCAATAGTGGCAGTAATATATTTTGTATCCATCATCCATCTGCCATTGGTGGAGAAATACTAAAGAGTATGAAAACTGAGGTATGGCTTTACAAGGTAAGAAAGAAGAGAGCTATATATGAAAGCAAACTTTTACATAAATGCAGAAAATTGCATGTTCCTTGAAAAACATTTCAGTCTTGACTCTTTATAAAGCAGCTTCGAAGATCATTTTCCAATTTCACAAGGCAGCTCCCTCTCTTCTGTACCTGCTATTAATTTAACCTGCTTAAATAAGGTTAAAGCCTTAGCCACCTTCTTCACTTGAATTTCACTACCTCTTTTGTTTTAAGATCATCTGCACAAAATGAATGTTATTAATTTCAGGAAATTATGAGGCCCTTTTTAATAAAGGGCAGCAACACAATCATTTGCTATACCTTCAACAGAAATATTCGTTTGTGAATCTAAAAATCAAAATGTGAAGAATCCTTCAGACACTAAACTTTCTGACATAATCAAGGCTTTGTTATATCCCTGCTGCTTATATATGTTCTTGTCGACTCTCATTTTCCTAGACCACATCTCTGTCCACACAGCAGCCATTCACTAGCTGTCCTTCACACGAGCTACCTGCTTTTGCAGTCCCTTCATGACTCACTTTTGCCCAAGTTATAATTTCCCATTTATTGCTCAAATATAAATACTTACTTCCAATCAACCACTAATAATTCCAGCATCAAAACCTACTTGTTAAATTGTTCAGGAAATATCTCTGTACTTTCTCTGATACTTACTCCAGCTCCAGAGGAAGAGCCCACAAGCTACCTCAGCCTTCCACCACAGCCTACTTATAAGCTTCTTTTGCAGTGATTTTTACAGAACAGCTCACAGCATCTGCATGTGCTCACTGTCTCCCATTCTGGCTCAGTTTACTGACAGCTCTCTGTCTCTCTCTGTCACCTTCGCTTTCATACAAGTGACTACACTGCAGAGTACTACAGAAAAATCCCTTGCAGTAGCTTCAAACTCAATAGAAAAATAGGCAGGGTAAGTGCAGGGAATTTTGCCTGGACTGTAAGCCATTTGTGACAAGCACCAAATCTGATTTTTTTTTCTCCATATCTCACAAATCTGAGTCTTGGTCTTTGATTTAACATTATGGTAAAATAATTAAACAGTAATGACATAAGAAATATTCCAGCAGCAGCACCTCGCTGTTCAAAAATCCAAGCCGAGCCTGCAGGTACACAATAAGCACCGGTTCCCTCTGTGGTTCAGTACATATACAGGTATTTCTAGCAGAAACCCATGCACCTCTGTGCTTCTGACAGCAAGGGTGCAGAACATGATTTAAGAGAGCCCCCCAGCATCACGAGGAGCTGATGGAAAGTCTGCAGCCTTCCTTGAAGCATCAGTACCCACAGCCACCCAGAAATGGTGGTGCTTCACCCATTTTCTCTTTAGATACCACCCTTCTAATTGTTTCCACGAGATGCATTATGAGAGGCTCTGCAATCAGCATCTAGGCTGCCTTACAACACAGCAGGAACCAACAGAGAAGCACACGTCTTTGATCAGTAATAATCCAAACACATACCTTGCCATAACTTCTGAAAAACGTCAGCGTATCAGTTCTCTCGGTAGTACATAAACGATCCTACCAAGTCAATTTCTAACTAAATATATATCTGTATGTCTCTAGCCACTATTTTTATTTATTGTTTCTAATCTCTTCCTGTATATATATCTCAGAACACAACACACCAGAAAACACGTTACTAATGCTCATGTTTACTAAGTGTGCAGGCATATTAACACAACAGAAAGCACAGATTTCAGAATTTACAAGTGTAATTAGATTTTTAAAAGAAGATTATATTGAACTTGTTTGTCAAAGTATGATGCCCCAAAATAAATGACCTCAATAAACACACCTACAGCTAAGAAAATGAAGGAGCCTGCAGAGTTTTATAGCTTTGCTCTTTTCAGCCATGTAGTCATGAGACAGTGTGAATTCTGTCCCCTTCACAGATGAAGGGAAAAAAAGAAAAAAGAAGGTTGGCAGTAAGAATGACTATTTCATTTATATGCTGCATTGAGCAGGCTTAGTCAAGGTGACATTTAGTTTCAGTCAAATATTACTTTTGAATAAAATGTGTCACTTTTTCATATGGAATTTGCAAAAATAATTTCACAATTACTGTGTCATAAGGATATGACACAAATAATGCATTTAAAATGTCTTTAACCATCTTGAAGTATATATATGAATACTGACTTGTCCACTTCAGGCTCTACTTTACTTTGCAATTATTTTAGATGACCATTGCCAAGCTTGTCTGGTTATGCATTCATTTGTTTTAACAGAAGCTTTCTACTGGCCACTTACATGATAACAAAGAAAAGGAAATAGCTAGCATCTCACTATGACCTTGAAACCTCAATAGTGGAATATATTTAAATAATTTAACTATGCATAGCATCTGAAGTGATTATTATATGTCTCGAGTTTTTAAAATGCTGAAGTCGTGTAAATGTTGATTAGTTTTTTGGCTAGGTAAACCCTGTCTACTTCCACATAATAGTCTATTGACTGCTGTTGCACAGGTCTTTTCAATTACAACTATATTATGCAAAAATGCAAATATATGCACATAATATGCATACAGATTACATATATAGTGCCATACTAATATGCATATGTTTCCATATTCAAAAACAAAACTTTTGTTTCAAAAACCAAGTTACTGAATGACAGTGATACACTTGCCACACTATATTATTTTAAAAACTCATTGACTTAAAAGCTAACTTAAAAGGAAATGTCAGCTAAAGATACCATGAATTTTGTGCTCATCACTCAATACAGAAATCATCATCTCTCTAAATAAAAGAGAGACTTGTCGCAGCAAGGCGGAGGCGCTGCGGACAGCGGCACAGCACCAAAGCCGGCGCGGGTTCCACGGGGCAGCCTGCCGCTCCTCATCGGCGGCGACGAGCACCGCGCCACGGCCGCTCGCCCCGAGCTGCCTGGAACGGACAGACAACCAGCACGCACGCGCTCGCAAGCCGGGCGGACGGCCAAAAAGGCTCCATCCATTTCACGTTAAGGACAAAGGCAGTCTGAGTATTACTGGAAATTTAAAATCACCTCTTTCTCTGAAAAACTAAGCTACAGCAAATACTTAAGAAAGAAAACAATTTAATGGTCTCTCCAGTCTGTTCAGCTTGATTTGCTGAAGAAATAGAATCAGTCTTCACCTGTAGACCGTTTGGGTCTGATGTTTGTTTCTTTCAGCACCATTTCCTACATGTAAGGTTCCTTAAAAGGCCGGTAGAGGGGTAAACGTTGCCCAGCTGACTCCCTCCTATGATCCCCCAAACAACAGCTTATGCCCCAGGACTTATGGCTTGATCACCCCCACCTTGTTCAAGGTCTAGCTGCAGCTAATATTCCGCCTTCTTACAGCCGCAGCACCTCACGCTGATTAACACCTGAAAATACAGGTTAGAAGGGAACTACGGAAGTCATTTAAGTTCAACTGCCTGCTTAGAGCTGGTCTAATTAGATCTGATCATCCAGGGCTTCATTCAATCAAGTTTGTTTTATATCTCCAAGCCACTGAAAGTGAAAATGGCATTTTTTTTCCTTTGACTTTTATATGAGATACAAGATTGAGTGGCAAATAATATAAAAACACAAATAATAGGAAGACAAAAAGCCCTGGCACTCATCTTCCTGTGTTTCTTTTTCCTTCCTCATGAGGAAAAGCACTGCTCCAGTTGTGTTGGCAGAAAATAAATTATTGTGTTGATCACTGTTATTAGAGGCTGTTGAAGGATGAAATTTTCCAGTGGCTAAATCATTCCACAGAAAAGAGATTCAACACAGTTAAAAAAGGACCAAATGAGTTGTACAGCTCATCCTACTACAGAGGCTGGCTGTGGGGACGTCTCGCTGTTCGCGGTGCTCGCGGGGCGCTGAACGGAGAGCGGCAGCAGAGTAGGTGTTCTTTCTGCTCGTTTATTAGACGTGAGCAGAAGAACCCTTCCGATACAGTTTTAACTTCATAAGGAACTGTCGATTGAGGGAAACGTCTCTTTCAAACCTAATGCTTCATGAACTTCATGCCATTCTACACTACAGCACTATTTTCCTCTAGGACGTAAGATCGCAAGTGTGTTGTGTTTACATAACAGTGCACCCTAACACTTAAAGAAGGTGTTTTAATGTGACTTTCATTTGAGGGTAGGGTTTGCCGGGTCTTTGAAATTTGGTGTGGAAATGTTGCTAATGCTGTATGTTAGTACTGCAGAATTTTAAAGAACAAAGGAATGAACTATGCTTTGAGACTAACAGCTTTTCCCCCAGAGTCAACGAAGCAAATGGAACAACTCCTTACAAGCGGTGGGCAGGCAAAATGACTGTGCCTGGAGGCAAAACCACATTCAATGACCAAAGAATTTCTGCATCAGCAGACTAAATTTACTAGTGATCTATGTCAACTTCTAGCTAGTTTAGGATGAATCATTCAGCTTAGAACAGCTTAAATTTACTCATGATATTGTAAAGTGGCAAACAGGCACACCTTTGTGCCAGAGGAACGTAAGCATATTAATTAACATAGGATGCAATCTTACCCTCAGAAAATCAGTTCTCCTTAAGGTGACAGAACCTCATTGACTTCAATACTGGATTGCCTAGACTATAATCAACTTCAGATGAGCAGAAACTCCAAGAAACCTCTTGGGTTTGGCCTAATCAAAACATCCTAAGTCATATATCCCTAGAAAGGGTCAGGACTGTTTTGCTCCTGCTAGCACAGAGACACTACTAGCTTTTCCAAAGGTGTTTTTTGCTATGACAGAGGATCCTCAAGACTCCCATGACTGTCTAAGCTTCCAATGCTAGCCTGCAGCAGCCACCAGGGAACGGGCTGGGCAATAAGGCATGCGAGCATCACCCAGTTTGATTGCTCCAACATACTGCCTTCAAATTACTTGTCATCATCCAGCTGTTGATGTGGATATGACTTTCTCTGTTGTTTTAATGCTTTATCTTAAACTTATCTCATCTATAGATAAAGTGATACTGCCCAAGGATAATTTAAGAGAAATCTTAATGACTTCTTGCCAGCAAGCCCCATGGACATTTTGCAATGCAAAAGGTGCAATAACCACTTTTGAACAACTTTTTCCTCCCCAATATTCCACAGTACTGTCAGATATGCATTGACCAGTTCAGAAGACTCCTTTGTGACTGGATGAAGTATATTAAAGGTCTCCAAACTGTCCACTTGAAAGTGGTCAGAATGGCTGGCTTTAATGGAAAACAAATCAGTTTGACCAGAGCAAAAGCATACAAATGATGCCACTACACTTTACCCTTCACCTTGTAGAATATAACTCAGTAAAGAAAAACTAGTAAATAAACAAGGCTGCTGAAAAAAATAGTGCTCTTTTAAGTTTTTGTATCATCATAGTAATTTGTGTTTTCCCTTCTTTAACTGAAGAAACCAAATAAAACCAGAAAAAAAGGTGCCTTTTTTCTTACATTGCAAAACCACACATTTTTACCTCCACAGAATATTCCACAGGAAGGTAAATTGTCCTTTCCACTCATTTATTTAGGCTTTAGGCCAGTTCTAGACTACTAAGCACGCAGCCCACACAAATTATGAATTTACATAATAAACATCATCTTCTTTTACTCTATATAAAGACAGATTTATTGCTCCTATGTGTTGTCTGCAATTTTTTAAGCTACTGTCAATTTTAATCTATGAAGAGACAAACAAATGTAATGTTTAGGTTCATCTAACTTATCATTGACTATCATTTATTTTAGAGGACACTTCTACAGACCTCATCTTTGTCATTCATGCCAGAAAACATGTAAGGATAGAATTTTGCAATGATGTTTGAAAAAGTTCCTTTTTAAGAGTCTCATATAAACAAGGAAAACAGCACTCAAGGACATTTTTTGATAGAAAATCTCATTTCAAGATGAAATAGTGCAGTGTAAGAACCTGATATATCATCACTTTTTAGCAATTGCAGTAGAAGACAGTCTTTGTTGTGAGAATTCAAGACTTCCAGGATGAAAAGAGCAAATCCTTTCCAACTTACAGAGCACAAAACTAATTTTTAAGTGAGATAAAAATACAGTAATTTGCAGCACAACAGGACAGAAATACTTGAATGGGTGATATTGGAACTATGCACACATTTGCAGGCAGTTAAGAGAGAACATGGAGGCAATCATATATCTGACTTCCAATATACTGAATCACGGGGAAGCAATGCAGTTACACTGCTGCACTGAAGAACAATCAGTTTGCTTATCAACTTGCTAAGTAAAATCAGTGTAACCTGATTTAACATATTGCATATTTTTATTAATAAAAAAAGATCTGATGTATATTTAAGGAAAAAATATTTCTTTCTCAGATGATAAATCCTGACTTACCAGGATCACCAATACTTTCAATTTCTCTAGATGAAAATTGTCTGCAATATATTAACATGAATGACATGATTCAATATAATTATTCAGTAAAACAAAAACCGTATCTGGCCAAAAGGGCTAATGTCTTGCAGCTACATCAAGATAGATATCATCACTAGCACTTAATGACTTTTAATTAACATAATTTACGTATGATTTTAAATTAAAACAATGTGCTAGGTTCCAGGAGGTCAGCCTAAAACAGCTGGTGAGGTTACAGCTTGGGGCCTTTGAAATATGATCACCAGTTTACTGACAAAAATCAGCATAAAACATTAACATAAGTATTTCCCGTTGGTATCTTTTGACTACATACCCTTCAAAGATGTTTTCAACAGACAGAAACAACAGTCCCACTTCCCTGGTCCCTATTTTTCAGGCATCATAGTGCTCCAGCATGCATTATGTCTGCAAATGAATGTTTCTTACCACACACACACACACACTCTCACTCTCTCTCACTCTCTCTCACTCCAAATCTAGCAGAAGCAAGAAATCAAGCTAGCTTTTCAGCCCTGCAACTCCAGACCTGGCAAGACATAACTAGGCATACTCTGGCAATCCTTACGTACTTCAGATCTCATCATAAGTGATTCCTGCTTCCTAACTTTTCTGGAGTTACACAGCCTACCAAAAGAAACCTCATTTACAAAGGTGCCCGTGCCCCCCTCCCTTTACACAATTGCATCAACATACACCCAATATCATACTAACCTTAGCCCATTCCATTCTTGTGGGACTGTTCTTCACCCTTGCTTTATGGACTTGCAGGATCCTGTAGTGAATTGAGTCATTGATTCTGTGCTTCTCTCCCACCTTACTGCCCTAATCTTACCCTTAAATACAGTATATTCAACTAGACCACTCACAGAAGAAAAAAGAAAAAGAAAAAGAAAAACAATTCCTGCTTGATATACCAGTCCCACCTCAGCCCATTTTCATCCAGTGAAGCCAAGAGAGAGAGGTATGTTGTTCACAAAGAGCTCTGAGACCGCCATGTTACACAGAAAGGGAAATGCTTCAGACTGAGATTACGGCTGAGAGTTGTATAAACTGAAAGACATTTGCTGGTACAGTCAATAAGCAAAATACACACTCAAAAGAGAACCTGGACAAGGACTAGCATTCATAAATTCCTTATTGTGAATTCTGAGGTTGCAATAGATCCCTGGGCTACATATCTAAGGATAATGATGTTAAGGTTATAGTCAACAATACACTATAGTTAGTCCTTCCAGATTGCCACATAAACTGTAACTTCAAAGTTTTACTTAAAAATTTAAAAATGCAAATTAAAAAAAAATTTAGTGCAGGCACACAGAATTACTGAAGCAATTACTTTCTTTCATGAAAAGCTTTTAAATAAATGATGTCCTCTCAACCAGATCCCTTCCACATGATTATCAATTAGGCATTAAACCTCAGCCGATACACCAGGAGGTGCAGGACCAAGCCTCACTTGCAGGCTTCCAGCTTTTCTCAGATCTCTGTCTTTGCTTCTGCCCAGCCTCCAGCTTCTCCCAGACCTCACACTCACAGAGAACTTGCAGAATCCACTGAGACCTCTCCTGGTGCTCTCGAGCAGTAACACTCACCTCTGCTTTTCCCAATGGGAGACCAAGAAAAACTCCAACAAGTGCAAGAGGCAAAGAGCAGTGGAAAATTACCAGCCAGAAGAATACGAATAGAAAAGAATCTGAGAAGACAGGAAGCAGAGAGGGGCCAAACTGAGACCTAACAGTCAGTATTTCTTTGGCAGCTGTCCCCGAACTATATCATCTCTCTGCTTCCTTGATAAAAGGGGAAAGAAAAAGAGCCCCCACCCCTCATACTCTTGACAAAGTCTGATTAGTTAAATACAAACTCCTTTTTCCTTGTGTGAGAAGTAACATCAAATTGTAGATACTGGCACCACTGCAGATGGACTCTGCCTGGAAGTTGGAGGAGGTGCCCAGCTTTCCACAGGGAGGTGTTTGGCATCAGAAACCAGTCTACATATCTGCAGCTGAACCAGTACTTCAACTGCAACATACCTATGGCTAGTTCTCTTAACCAAGAGATAATGCAGCGCTCTCAGCATAGCGTTCTTTCACATTATTACGCAGGATGCTGGACATGAAACATTTGCATCTGTTCTCTCTCAGCAGGCAGAGGTATCCAGGTGTATCACGAGAAGCAGAGAATGCAATTTCTACTTCACAGAATAGCAGCTAAGCTGTCAGCTACATTTTTCATTGTAAAGACTTCTACTGGCAGACTTCCAGGACATTTTTTGGATTATTCTCAAGCCATCCTCAGACAGATCACCTGGAACCCAACCACTTCATGCCAAGTATTTCTGTTGGACAGTAATATTATCTGACGTACTCAAATTGTGCGCAGGTGGTATCTGAAAGCTGAACTCAAAAAACATAAGCAATGCTATATATTTCTCGGCATGCCCACAAGACCACACACTTTGAAGTAGATGGAATTACCTGCAGAAGCTACCACCTAGATAGAGAGAAAAGAGCATCAAGTGCCCACAAAATAAGACAATATAGATGCACATTCCACCTATTAATGAGATTCTCTATTTTCTAGTTGAAATTATTCTTTATTTTTCCCTTTTTAATACAAGGAAATAATGACATGTATCCTTATAAATAAGTTTTATCCATTTTTAATCAATTAGCTCTAAGGATGCATGTATAATTCTTAATCACAAAGAGTATGGTGAGTCATTCACCCAAGGGGTCAGAGAAGCACAGCCTAAGCAGAAATGACCCCTTTATGTCAGAAACCACCACTAACCAAATGAGAAAAATGAGAATATTGGTTGAAGCTTCACCAGACTACTCAGAGATTGATTGTTTATCTTTACAGCATCTTCACTCAGATACATAAAGCCAGATCTCTAGCCAATAGTTTGCTAGTAGCATTTTAGTAGTGTCTACTGGCCCCAGTCATCAAGCTCCTGTGGTAGATGCTGCATAAAAGTGAAGTTAAGGCCTCTCTATTTTTATTAAAAAAGTTAAATGGTCTGTTGGGTTTTGAAAAGTGCAAAAAAGATTTTACTTTACTTTTCTAGATACTAAAATTGTATGTAATATTTAATACTGTCTATCTAAAGGCAATCACTTGAATCTGCACCTATTTTCACTTTTTTTGCTTTTACTGCAGATAACTAGTTTCCACATACATTTCAAAGTACAGCTCAGTACTGCAGCAGACTTTCAGAGAAACCAAGGAACTAGGCAATGCAGATTAGATAGCAGTGTTTCAGTTTGCTCTATGCTGTAAATTAAGCAACAGCTATGCAGTAGTTCTTCTAAAGGAGGCTAAAACTGGGTGAAAAGAAATCTAACAGGACATGACGACCCTCAATAATTTCTCTAACTTCAGAAAGTCATTTTCCATGTGGTCTTTTCATATACCAAATAGTTAACCCATATTCTTTTGTTGGAACTGTCATGAAAAGTTATTAGGGAAAAAAAAAAAAAAAAAAAGCTGTTGGAACACATCACTGCAAAGTCAGAAAACCTAATTCCCAACTTGTCTAAAAAGTTACCTAATGTTAACCAGTCTTTTATCAAAATTAGTAAATTATAATTCTGATCACTTCGTTCTTTGTAGGTTGGCCTCTAAAACCAACAGGTGCAAACTACATTGTCACCTGGGTTTCATGCTGGACTTTGACTACTAGATTTTTCTTTGTTCTGTTGAAATACTGAATTATGACCCAGGCTATAAACTGTCCTAGTTTGCATCTAGAACTTCAGATCATACCACTCTAATAGACAGATGTTGAATAGATTCCTTTTTTTTCCCCCAAGATATAAAAAAAGGATAGTAGTTTACAAAGTTTGTATCTTGATGGCAATTACCACTTCAGCACAGGTATACGAAGTGAACTAGGAGTGGCTAGACTAGTTTATAGAAAAAGTAAAATTGTGTCTATCAAGTAAAAAACTAATATAAGAATAGAACACTTCAGTAAGCAAAACTGCAGTGTTTAGGAAGACTGACTCATGCTGTTGAAAGATTTCATTTGACAATCACTTAAAAATACAGCTAATTTAATGACTACATAAGCCTTCTTTAATTAGACTACTCATATATGTAAAATGACTTACAATTGCAGGATAGAAACCTAAATTACAGTGTGATTTTATACTTTATTCAGGTTCTCATTTACATGCCTGTTATGTGTTTTATTGTGTCTTAACGTAGGAAAGCACTCTACTGATTATGCAAGACACTATACACAGATACACACACATATATATACACACATTTATATATATGAGTATGTAGATATGTGTATGTATATACAAAATCTCTTCATAAACATACTTTATTGGACACACTGTACAATAAATACAAGGTTTATATCAATATGGATTAATTTTCTTATCAATATTTTGTTCTGGTCATACCTTACATTGGGTATAGTCTTGATTTAGCATTCCTGATTGCTTTGGATATGTTTAGTCATTTCAAAAAGAATTTTTTTTCCAGCTGCAGTCTAAAAATCTCTGCTTGGTAATGAGAATGCTTTGAAAGAGATGACACTGAGCTCTTTAGCCACAGCCTCAAACAGCACCAGGAAAGTCTTCTTTCTCAAGGATATCCACTGTGACATATTCTGTAACATCCTCTTTATGTCCAAGAGTTCAAAACCTCTCATCAAGAGGAGCAAAGACTTAACCTTAAGTCTTATGCATCCTCATTTGGCTACAGAGGAAAGGAAGGAGGAGGTATCATTCACACCTCTGCAGCACAGAAATTATTGCTGAAATTGTTCATATAGGTCTATCCAGACACAGTAGTATTTTCTGTTAACCAAAACTGCACTTCGGTGAATTAAAAATTCATGAGAAAAAAATCATCCAAGTCAAATGCTAATAAAGAGGCCACAAACCATACAACTGCCAATTTGCTATATTTACAAGAGAATCTTGTCTGAAAAACATTCTAAAGTCCTCTTTCAGACTCTTTCTACTGCCCAGTTCAACACTGTGCATCTCATTTTCCCATGTAGTTCACATTTTCTTTTGGGGGAATTCAAAGTAGTATCACCAGCAAAGATGTAGGACAGAGATGATACAGACGCCCTCTCGTGGTACTGCAGAGAGATCATCTAGACTATACCCCTGAAATATTTCAAAGTAATTAAGGTATAGATTTCTCCTTGCAGCAGTTGATGCAATGCCCACTTAGACTGACACCACTGAAATCAATATTTCAGGTTCTACTGTGATCTTCAAGCATCAGGCTAAATTACAACTAGTCTTCTGAGGAAAAGTTTATTCCATGTGTATGTCATGAGACTTTTTTTCCCTAAAAAGTAGATGAGAAGCATGTTAATGAATTTTCCCATGTGTACCTGACAGCCAAATTTTAGCTGGTGCAACTGAATAAGTAAATCTTTGATTTCATGCAACTCAAACTACTTGTAAACAAAAAAATAGGCAAAGAAACCCCCAAAAAACCTTGCAAGAAAAACACCTGCACAATCTCCAGAATAAGTCCTAAAGGAAAAAAAAGGGGGAGGGGGCTTTGACTCAGAAAACAATTGGATTTCTAAACAGTAGGGTATTTAATTGGAGGAAACATTTCATTTCCAGATCAAAAGGAAGGAATTTATGGTAGATGTCTAAGCAAGACCTCTGCAGCAAGTCAGAAAGGGCTTCATTAGCTATGTTTTTCATCTTGTTAGACTAGTATTTAATGCAATTAAGCTCTGCACCTGCAACAATCTTACAATCACTGCAGTGATTAGTCCAGCTGTATTTATATTTTGTATAAAATTGATTTTATCTCTGATTTCTTCTTTCCATTCCAGCCTTGACAGTAAATTTACTTTGTGAAATATCACTTGGATTGGATTTGAGGCCTTCTATTAGAATTAAACTACGAACAATCATATTCAGATAAAGTTGAATTAGGAACAGAAACCTGCTAAGCACTGACCACAGCATCCCCGTCGCACAAGTGTGTCTGTGGAAAAACTTCTGGAGATCAATGAAAGATAGATGGGAGAGAAAGAAGAGAGCACAGCCTGGAAAGTAAGTTAAATATAACCCAAAAAAGCCTTTGAAAATATTTACATTTAACATTTCTCTATATGGAGACTAGTAAAAACAAAAACAAACTTATAATAAATTTTGTGTCAGCAACAATTTCTATGTATATATGAAATTTGTACCACAAGGAAATCCATGCTGGAACTCATAGTCACTATATCAACATATATAGGAATAATAATTCTAAATAATATTTTTATATATTTTAATACATATATATATATATATGAGATCTCTTTCAAAGTACCCAACTACTACACAGAAAAAATATGTTTCTAATAGTACCCCGTTGCTACTTCCCTCCAGGATAACCAGAAACCTCTCAATGGACTGTAATTCCCTGCAGGTTTACTTAAGTCTCCTGATGTTCTCTTTATTTTCTCCAGTAATTCTCCTTGAATTCTTTTTCTCTCCTTGATGCAGACAGTTAGCCTTTGGCCTAGCAACTTCACAATACTTTCAGACATGTGAACGGAAAACACCTATGATTAAACTCTTTAGTACACAATCAGGTCCTTGTTTTCATCCTGATAAGTCAATAAGGTCAGTTGTGAGGATGTAGAGTAGTCTTTTGCCTTCATCTGTATGCTTTCTTTAAATTAACAATCCCCGATAATTTTATAAGCAAATTAACATTACAATCATTTTTAACTGGCTCAAGAAGAAAGAATAAACATCAGGAAACTGGAATGGCTAACTGGCCTCTTCCAGCACTTCTAAAAGCAAGTACTGAGGCCAGAATTTAAAAGAATAAAAAAAAAAAGAGAGATTTCAGCATCAAAGGTGTACTTACCTATTTCACCACTTCATTTCCTACCCCTCTTTTGCTTTCCCAACACATCTCACCTGCAGTTTCTCTCAAAATTAATTGCAGCAATTGTAGGAAATATTATGAATGAAAAATAGCACTGTAATTCAGTTTTGACACATCACATACTTTCCCTTCTCCCCTGCTGAGCAGAAAAAATATACTTAATATCAATATAAGCTGATTTCTGACTAAATATAAAGCATAATAGGATAATAAAAAGCAAAAAGGATAGTATCCAATCCGTTTTCCACCTAAATCAGAGTCTGTCATGACATGAGTGTAAAAAACCTGGGAATATATTGTCCTAATCATCATATAACAACATACCTCTAGTGCTGACTAGAGTGCTGATTTTGACATAAGTCAAAAACTCAGAAAATACTTTTATTTAAAGAAAAACAAATGAGCCACCATCAGCCTCTGAAGATGAATAAACATGTCCAGATAGCATACTGGCTAGTTCAGTGAATATTTTATCACTGATACACAAAAGTTGTTACACATTTCAAGATTCAAATTTTCTTTAAAAACAACACAGAGATCTCACCTGTAGCACATGGGCTAATGTTAAGTATAGCAACACTGTATTTTGTCTTCAGTTTACAGAAATCCTTAACAGAGCACTAAGCGGTGTGTGGGGCTAGAGCTCTCTGCTGCTGCAGATTTCCTGTGCAACTTCAAACACCTCTTCAACACTTAGGTCTTTTTCTTAAGTGTCTTCAGGGATCCACAAAACGCTCATCTAACTGCTTATGTGGTTCCAGTTCCTACGCTTCATCTAGAGAGTCATTTATATGTAAAAGGCCTGTTCTCAGGAACAGCTGCAAAAGGGCCATCTGGCCCTGGCCACATCCTTCTGCACTGGGCAGCAGTTCAACTACAGCACGTCGCTCTGCTGGTAAAATATTTGGTAAAGAGATCTTCCCTCAGTCTCTTCTGTTCTAAGGTCAATATTCATAAATGTAGCAAACAGTCTTTACCATAGAGGGCAGAGGTAAGGTCAAATAGACTGAGGGGGTGAGGGTATGTCTAGAACCATAGAAGTAGCTAGAAAGAAGGAAAAATATTTGCCCATCAAGACTATACCATGTTTCACTTAAATGCACTGATCTGTCAGGGTTTTCCCATTCATTCTCATCAGAAATGGTACTGATGAGGCTAGATTTCACTGGGGAGACAAATTTCAGAGTTTTCAAAGTCAAGATAATAATAAAACGTAACTCAACTGTGCCCCTCTTTCCAGCAGATCTCCAAGCACAAACTCGGTTTTGAAAGCACCAGTTGGACAGCTTGCTCTCCCGTGGTGAGACCAGGGTATAACATTTCACAGGCGGTAAACACCCACAGCAGTCCCAAAGGTTTATGTCTGGGTGAGGGAACATCAGTAGATGGAACATCAGTAACAAAAAAAAAAAAATATCTAATAATAATACAGATGTTCTGTATACAAAATTTCTTGCAGAAAGCAAACACTTCAAAAAATGGTTCAGTTTGACACAACACTATGGGGATAACAAGGAGGCTGAACTAGCAAGGTTCTTTGTCTGCTAATTTATAGTCCTACAAGACTTCCCTGAATAATATTTATTTCTTACGACCACAAGAACAGTATCTTCTAAAACCTACCAACTCTCATGATTTTGATAAATATGTCTCAGTATTTGGAAAATCTTGTTTTCCGGAGCATGTGTCAAGGGACTGCATTAGCACTCCTTGTGAAGGATTTACCCCAAATAAAACCATATTTAACATGTTCTTTGCTTCCTAGTGTTTAACTACTGCAAGATAACTGGACAGTCAGGAGACTGACATTGTCTTCAAACCTTAAGTGCTGATTTTACCCTCCCCAGACAGAAGGCCTACAGCTTAACTCGCGCTTCAGCATTTAATTGACTTCTAAAGGGTGAGCAGCATACTTGCATATGATACACAAGCAAGCAGCATCCTAGCACACAGCAGTCTTCTTGTGCCCAGCGAGGTCAGAGCTGGAGGCCTGGAGGCTGAATTTGTCCCACAAAACACTCCACGTGCCCTTCCGATCCCCGGCAAGACAAGGGCGGGCTGGCGGCTCCGGGAGGAGGTTGCCTCCCGCCCTGGCCTGGCCCAGCCGGCACTCCTGCCGTGGAAGCCGACCAGGCTGACTGCGCAGAATAGTTATTTTTACAGCACAGCCCCAAGACAGTTTTATTAGCACAAGCAAGGGACAGCAGACTGCAGCATGTAAATGAGGACAAGTGGCCTCGGGGAGGAAAGAATTTCTTCTCTGGGCTCGTACCCAAGCCAGGTTTTCATCAGACGGTGCTTGCAGGCTGCAGGGACAGAGGCAGTTTAAGGCTTCTGCTAAGCTGAAAGGGACGGTCCTGACCTCTCCGTCCTTGGGCCAGCCCTAGAGGTCATGACATCAAGAAGCTCAAGTAGCCAAAAGAAAACAAATCAACATACAGAAAAAAAGAAGTGCTGATTTTCAACATGTCTTTTCATATACACACAAGCTCATTTCAATAAAATGAGAGGGATGGGAAGGAACATCTAGGGCCACATACGGCAGAGTTACGCTCTTCAGCGGCCTACAGACTTGCAAGCATTGCCTCCATCCTCCCAACCTGTGTTCAGCTTCATGTTTTTACCATAGCAGTAGGAGAAAGCGTATCTTTTTGCTCCCCTCCACAACTGATTTTCTAATAAAACAGAGCTTTCCCCAGGATCTTTAAATATTCAGCTCTAAACGTTTCAGTTCAGTTGGCTGGCATTTTCTCACACAACTCCATTCTACCTGACCAGCTCTTTCCACAGGGTACCCCCGTAACTGAAGTGCTCGACAACAAAGAGAAAAAGCGAGCGCACTCCAATTTATCAGGGCACTCAAGCACGGGCCTAAGCTTACTTCCATTTCTCTATCACAGAAGGAAGCAGTTAAAAAAGGCTTCAACACAGACCACAGTTCCCACCTAAGCTGGGCACGCTCAATATCATTTACATGACTATGGACTTGCACTCATCAGTTGCACATCTTTAATATTAGTTCCACAGGTGGCTTCACTCTTTTCAAAGATCCCTTGTCATCCTAATTCTTTTGCAAGTCTTCCTGGCTTCAGAATGGCCCTTCACCATAGCTCAGATTTTCCTCGCCTGTTTCCATAACTTTTATCCTTAATAGCTGAGCCTTGGCCATCTCACCATTGCAGATCCCACCAATATTTCATATTTGCCCTTAAGTCAATCATTACACTCCTAACAGGAAAACGTCCTCTGCTGTCAGAAACCCTGTCTCCTTGATGACTCCTCATCTGCAAATTGCTGTTTCTCTAGAGTTAAAATAGACTGTTCTCAGATTAATTAATCTCTCTCCTGCCCTAATTCCCACTCATGCTAATAGTGCAGCCTGGAACCACTTGGCAGTTCATGCTCCACCTCTGGGCCAGTCACAGAGCTATCAGCAGCAGTTGGTGACTCTTCATATTACTTGGACTTGTTGCATTCACAATATATAACAACTGACCTCTCTGGAATTATTCACATGCTTAATGATAAGCACATGCTTAATCAGTACTTAAATAATAGGCTTATGTACTTTAAAAATATACTCTGTCAGATCTCTTAAACCAAACAAAACTTCCTAAAATAAGTGAATCAAATTAAAACCTTGGAAACTCTTTTGTTCCCTTAGAAATGCTGGTTGTAGGAATGTAGGGCTATTGAAACATCAGCCTATTATGTCCTTCTCTTAATCCTGCAGTATGTTAAAACATCTTACTGTACTATCACAGTAAGTGACACCCACACACAGTGGGCATCAGATGCTTTCCTCTGGGAAAAAATAGAAAGTAGGAAAAAAAATCTGATTTTTTTCTATAAATTTAAAAAAGATTTGGAATGTCTCTTCTCTTGAAACAAGCTGTTCTTTCTTGCACTCTGTATGGTTTATATTTTCATAAATTCTCTTGTTTTTAAAAGAACAACAACCAGGAAAAAAAAAGCATTTTTCCAAAGATATATATCCTATAGAAACATGATATACACATACATATGTATGAGCGTTTAAAGAGTTCAGGTGAGGACTACTGGAAAAAAGATACAGCAAGATTTGAGTCACCTTCCATTTAATTACCTCAGGCTTTCCTGTAGTATCAGAGGCCTGAGAATTTAATAAAAAGAACATTACTGATCTTCATCAAATGTAGCCATATGGGAAAGCTGTTCTCAAAAAATAGTTTTCAAAGGAGTGATTAAGCTTCGTTGAGCTTATTTTAATATGTACCCCATCATGATTCCTTGCACTGCTCCAATACGACATTAAGATTATCTTGCACCTCCTGTTAAGAATTGTTTTCTAGATCATAAATATGCAATATACTTCAAGCAGCAAAAACTACTCCATGCAAAGAATAACTATAGGGTTTAATTAGGACGACAAGATTTTTCTGTGAGATCACTTTTCTAACTTAGCCTCTTACTCTGCAGGTTGTCCTCTACTCCATAGAGGTTTCCCACCAGAGTGATCATAGCAATGGCTAGGGAGCTCATGATTCCAAGTTCACATTAACAAACCCTCACCACAACAGAAATTACAAGCTAGCTTGTAATAGAGCTAATATAGATCTGCACAGATGTGCTGGAAAGTCCATGGCTTCCATCTGGCAGCCTGTGTCTGAGCCTCCACACATCACACAGTTTTACCAAGTTCTGTTATTTAGAAAATTAAGCAGCTCCTCCATAGGAAAACCTTAGCAAAGACTGGAAGACAGTAAATGGCTAATCCAGACCTCTATATGTTCATATTCAGCATGAACAAAAGTTAGTTCACTAATCACTGACTAACAATTAATTGTAGGTTTTGATAATACTGTTTTCTTTGGTTTTTACAGCTGGAAGAGCAACACTTGAAACATTATGGTAGTTACTAACTAACTAATTAACAAGCCCTTCAAGATGAAGGCCATTATACAAGCCAGTCTAAATGGCTCTACCACCACCTGAAGAGATGGCCACTAGATTTTTAAAGCCAGTGAATCATTCAATTCTTTCATTTTAGGTTGTATGTGCATACCTATTCAGACTAATAGAAAATGTCATTGTGGAAGTAAATATACAGCGTTTGGAACTCTCCCACTTCCCTTTAAAAGTATTCTTAAATCTTGCCAACTCTATTTTCAAGAAGACTTATCATTTCCACCTCTATTATTGTTTTGCCAAAACTCTTCAGCAAACTTATGAACGTAAGTACAAGGAAAAGCAGCTTGAAAAATAAGTAGTTTAAAAAGCAGGATGAAGACTGTTTACTTTCACTTATCTCTGTCTCAACTTCTCATTTACCATTGTAGATTACTCATATTATTTCTAATGAAAGAACAAATACAATTCAAATTAACTTTTTTTAAAGCTGATATGTTGGAATTTCAATGTTTAAATCATGTTAAAACCTTTCAAAAATACATACTGAAATTTTTCACTGGCTTTGCAGGGATGCTCTGACAACAGATTACACGTAGCAACCACACATTAAGAACAGGCTTCCAAAGTTCGTAGATGACACTGAAATTTAAGATAGAACAAATAATGAATGACAATATAAGCAGCTTTAAAAGATCTTGAATCATTTCAGTGACTGCTCCAACAGATAGCAAAAGCACTTCTGCACACATAATTGCAAAATAACTTGCCCGGAAGCAAGCAACCAAAGCCAAGAAAAGTGTACTGAACAGGACAATTATTCAACACAGTGATTAGAAAAAGAATTTGGGGGCTTAGTGTGCGCAGGGGCATTACTGAAACTATTGGCCCAAAACAGAGTAGTAAGGCAAAAGACAGAAGCATGCAGTGGCACTATCAGATGCCAGACTGGTTATTCCACTAGATAAATGAGCAGCTGGCACTCCCTGGTCCACAAGAAGGAAAACAAATGTTTGCGCACCCCCCTTCGCTCTCAAGACCTGAATGTGCATCCTATCACAATTCCTTGCACTGCTCCAATATCACATTAAGGTAACATTGCATCTCCCATTAACAATTGTTTTCTAGATCATAAATACATAATATACACACAGAAGAACACTTCAATATTTCTACTGCATCTAAGTATTACAGTTGACCAAAGTTGCAGCTTCGGAGTCAGTAGGACTCTTCATATGAGCGGTGTTACTCATCCCAGAAAAGACCGTACCAATAGTGACCAGGTGCATTTCCTTACATTGCTGCTTTAGAGATACTAGGTATGATAACCATCACATCTATGTTGATTTTAATCGGCTTTAATGTCATCATTTCTTATTTAGACTTGCAGGGCCAATGATCCTTTTAATCACATTTCACACTGGTGTATTTTTCTTAACACATATACAGCTATTTTTAACTTACAGAATGAGCCTGTACCTCCTGAAATCAATGACACAGTTTCAGAGCTGGTTATCAGTTCAGGGGGCAGAAATAAGAGGGAATTAGACTAATTCTTTTGAAAGATAAAGATCCCTTCAACATAAGAGATCAAAGAAAAATACAAAACCCAGTGAGCAGACACCCAAATTATTGTTTCAGGCTTTAGAAAAAGTGGATCTTAAGACCAAAATGAATTTAAAAGCTAGTACTCCTCGGGACTACATCAAAGTTTATTAGATGAGAGTTTGAAAGCACAGACCCAACCCAAGCTATACTTTGCTGTTTGTTCAGTAAAGACTTCAACAGGTAAGTATGAAATTTTAACCTTAGCAAAGCAAGTTGAAATTTAACCTGTTCACTACCCTCTAAGGAAGAAAGGTACTTTACCCTTCAAAAAGTCTCTATCTGGAAGAAAAAAAAAATCAGAAAAGAGAAAGATTAACTTTGAACCTGTTTTTTTTCCTCCTGCTGTCTGCATTTTCCTTTGCTACAGATTTCATTATCACAGTAGCTCCTTACAAGGAACTATTTTTTTCCATGGGATTGATACAACCGAACTTCAGTACCTGCAACAGAACTAGTCATCTCACGATTCCCTTACAGTCCGAGAGCTTGTTAGTATGAGCCTCTCCTTGCTAAAAGAAGAACCTAGAATACCACTTAATCATGCTTGTTTCTTCCCATTCACAATAAAACAGAGTCTAGCACAAGTCAGACACCACTCTGTTGTATAGTAGTCTAAAATTAGGTTAAATGGACTCCACTCAACTTGTTAGTATGCCCATACTGCTTCAGGTAAGATAAAATACAAATTAATTCCAAATGGAGTTTTCAAGTGAACAAATACTCACAAACTGATAAACGCAATAAAGAATTTGTTCACTGTGCTAAATACCAAAAATGTTTTTTTTCTGATAGATTTTTCTCTAGGATTACACAAGCATGAAAATGAATTAACCTATTAGAGAATTAAAGCTGAATTAAAATTCACTGGATTCATACAAAGAGAGAAAAAGAATTTAAGGATTAGAGGAGCAGACTGAATTAACATTCCCAGGTTTGGGCCTGTGTGGTGTTCAGCAAGTCTTCTGGTCCTTCTGTTTCTCAAAATAGGTGTATCACATTCAGATATATTTCTGGATCGTTGAGAGGGTGTATAGGAAGTGATTTGTAACCTCAGAAGACAATCATTCTAAAACTATATTATAACCATATTATTATTAATGTATAAGAAACTCTTACAAAACAATTTTGAACCATTAACAGGCTTTTTTTAAATTCCACAAAGGCAGCAATTAAAGCAATGACTATAGAACTTTTCAATGTATGTCATTATTATTATTTTAGGATGACTAAAATAAATCTGTAAAACACACGAAAAAAATTGCAACAAGCTAAGAGATTTGGGATATGCTTGACCATGTAATATTTCCTATTTTATACCCCATGGATTTCTTTTCTAAATGTATTTAAAGCCATAAAATGAGGAAGTAAATGTACATACAGAAGCACAGCATTACAGAATGACAGTTTGACTTACTGCATCACCCAGTTAGCTTCTTTCCTAAGAATCACAGCAGCCCAGTTATACATCAAAGAAAATGAAGAGAATCAGCCAATGTTCATTTTTCCTGGCAGAGAAGAAAATTTCATGCAAGTGTACCTGGTAGATTACAGCTAGCAGGCCAGAGAAAAGGTTTTATAAAAAAAACGTAATATTCCCACATCCATTTGGCATTGTTGATTTTTATGGCTTCACCACAACAGTCATTATCTACTGACACAAAGATTAAGGATCTTCTCTTTTCTTACAGCTTAATGAGCGTGGTAAGAGATGATTGACATTTTACATACTGAAGATCATAAAACTATTACTCATGTTTTCATTTGGTTTACAAAACTGCATTCTAACCATCTGAAACATTTCAGTGTATGTTATCTTGACACACATAGTTCACCTGCCTTCAGTGAAGTGGGATGTAGCCGTAAAGGATATGAGAATGAAGAAGAATGGAGTCAAGAATCAACAAAAACAAGAAACTTAAAGTGTTTTGTGGGAGAACATAAAACCCCCAAAGATCAACCACAAAATACTCCCCAAAACACCAACTCCAATTCTGACCTTTTCTTCTGATCCTGAAGGATATTCTGCAAATTTACTGCAAAAGACAAGCCTGGGAACTAAATTGGATAGCTCTCCTATGACATTAAAATAATGCCCAAAACAGAGATTCTGGGTTTATGGCATATTACAGTTTCCCTCCAAACCACCTCTTGATAATAATCATGGATGGAACAAGAGTTTATTTCACAGGGTCATTTAACCCCTAATGACCAATCACCTCTTCCCCCACTAATATACCCTCTAAATCCCTAAGAATCACCCAGCCTTTTTCACTCATGCCATCTGCATAACTAATTAAGCCCAAAGCAATTGGTCTCAGTCTCATTTGTGCCTTCCATTACAATGGGAAGAGCTTGTGCATTTGCAAACTTGTCTTTTTCTTCATAAGAGATAAGTCTTATTTCTACAAACCTTGACAATTTTATATTCCTGATCAAAAAACTGAAAATCAGTTTGAACTAGAAAAACATCTGAAGTCTGTATCCACAATTTGTTAGAGTGCCGCTTCATGGCGTTCTCATGCGTTTTCAGTACTGGAAACTTTTAACAGTATTTTAGAGACAGTCATACACTTCACCTCAAAGGCTAATTAGATTCATTTCAGTTACAATACTGATATTAAGAACTATGCTAATTCTTAAGTTGATCTTCTGAATGTAAATTTTCAGTTATGCATGGCTTTTCTAGCCAGTCATGAAAGATTGTAAGAAAGGGTCACATTCACACTAAAAAGATGTGGGTTTTTTTGTTCTTGTTTTTTGTAAAAGAAATGCAAAAAGCATCAAAAGAATCTCAATTCGGGGTCTGCTTGAATCTTCACAAATAATAGAGACTAGCCAGCAGTAGTTGGCTACTTTCCAGAAAGCACAAGGAAATATCAGTTGAATGATTCTCCCTCCACCCCAACAGTTATAGGGACTTTCACCTGTATAAACTGTAATAAACCTACTAACCCATTTCTCAGCTAATTCCAAATTTTGATTGTGCTCCAATTAAAAATGTATTGTTTCAAAATTCTTACACATGTATGTTGTCTTAACTTTTACTTAGCTATTTCCACATTTAATCATTTGATAAAATGAGAGTTTTGCCAAAAATTCTATATTCCTTAACAGTCCTGTCTTGCTTTTAGCAACAGTCTTTCTCCATTATTTTGTCCAAAGGTAAGCACGAGAAAATTAAAGCACATCTCAAAATGCATTACCTATCTGATAAAGAAACAAGATTTTACAAATTCATCCAAATTATGATAAAGATCAAATTTTGGATTCTTTTGCAAAACAAAACTCAGTATTTTTTGAATGCTCATCCAAAGCACTTAGATCAGGGGCTTCCCGCAGAACCTTGAGTATATTTCTGCACAACCCAGGTCATGCAAGAATACGCTTGTTTGATGAATCACTGTGCTGCAGTTTCTATTCAAATACTTGGAAAACAAAATAAGAAAGCAAAGTTAATAGCTCCTTTTGGGTTTCCAGGTTTTATTCCACCTGTGGCATCCTTCAGGGAGCTCTTAAAAGTGACAGAAAAAGCTCACAGAAGCTTGTAGCAAAACTTGGCATGCACAACTTAGGGAATAAAAAACTTTGGAAAAATACTTGAAAGTTTAAATCTTCACGAGTGTTATCCAAACTTTATTTACTTGATTAATTTGCTCACACTACCATGAGATACATTGAAGGAAAGTATGAATGTAATTGAGATACAGTGTTAATAAAAGCAGTTCCCTTCAGATATGATGCAAATTGTCAGTGACTACTCTGAGTGAGGTCTTGCAAAACTTGCAATTTCAGCCATCTATACCGGTACATCAGTACAAAATCTGATAGATCCACAGGCAGAGCCACATGTTGGGGTCCTCTTCTCTCTCCCAGCCAAAACTTCATCCCTAATTGAAAATGCAGTGTTTATCTCAGGATACAAGATACAATAGCTACTATGTAGCATCAGCACAAAACAATCTATGCTTAGTAACTTGTCCTTTGCAAAACCTTACTTTGCACAGAAGTCATCCTGGTTTCCACCCCACATAGAACACCTATGCTGTCTATGCCGGGGTCCTCACCGGGTGCTAGCAACTTCTGAGAATGTGCATCGTTTCTGCCTAATGAGCAGAAACCATGATGTTGAAGAAACTGAGGAAGGCAATCATTGGGGCTAGAGCTGTTTAAGAGACAGAGGGCTGGCAAGGGTCAAGCCTCTTTTATGTGGAACTGGGGTTACAGTCTCGAGCAGACCTGGAGAGAACCAGCAGAATATAAACACAATGGCTTTCACAAGAGGGAACAGCAGCAAAGGTGAAGCAGGGAGTTTGGAACTAATTCTCTTCAGCAAAGTCCTGGACATTGAACAGGTTTAAGTGAAGGCAAATTGCATATACAAAATGGTGAAGAGATTTCCACCACTGTGAACCAATAAAAGTAGAAAGCCTGTTAGAGAGAACCAGGATCCAGCTGGAGATAAGTTTTCTACTTCTGACTTCACTTTTAAATAGCATCTCCTATACACCTTATTTTGACTCAGGATAAAAATGACTTGGACTTGGGAGAAAGCCCTGAAGATTCAAGAAAGTAAGTATCAAAAGATGTCTCATCTTAACTCTGGAATACCAATTAGACTACAAAATAAATATAAAATAGATACTTTTCCCTTAGTTTCTTCCTTACAGCTTGAGGGAACAGGAATTCAGTTGTTAGAGATGCAAAGAAATCAGGTTTCTCCAGCGACAAAACCAGGCAAGTACAGCTCATACAAAATCTTGGTTCCAATTATTCTCTCTAGTTCCAGCTGAGAACACCAATTCACACACTAGACAAGAAACTGAGAAATATATGATAAGGCTGTATATTGGTGTAACAAAGGGATGTAAACCATGTGAATAATTTTCATCTAAGTCAACTAAAGAAACCATCTGAATTTATCATTGCAGTTCTTATGCACATGACAGTAGGCTGGACCAAAGTCAGCACCCTATGTACCCTATATTTATCCTCTCAAAAGCTGTGGAACTGCTACAGTTACAATTTAACAGCGAGAAAGACAGAAAGATCAATACAACTAAAGCAAATGAACTAATCTGAAGGACAATATTATACTTAGTTGTAAAGCACTGACAAGTATCATTGCACAAAACTAGAGTTCAGTAATTGGCCTTGCTCCACGCCTGGATGCAAAGGAGACTTTCAACATTTTGGGACAAGAGGCTATTGGACTGAAACACCTATTCCCAGCACAGCTTGGTGATAGCTAACCCAAGAGATATTTAAGTCTTTATTATCTCAAGCTGAATCTCTCTTCCACAATGTAAGTATGTTCATTTTCTCTCTGAAATTGAAAAAATTTCACCCTAGAACTGAGACATCTTAGGGGCAAAGTTTTCACTAAACAATACATTTTCACAGCATAGCTTCGCTTTATCAGAAAAGCTGGGGGAGTGGCAGGAGAAGAGGGCAGGAAGGAGAGACAGCTGAGGATATAAAACTAAAGCAGACAGTGCCCATTTTCCTTTCAGTCCTTGTTTAACGTGAAGATAATTATAGTTTCCTTCAAGCATAACAATGAGAAATGGCAAAACAATATTCAAAAAGTAATAAAGCACTGACTTCAATTAGTTGCTACAAAACTGTGAAATAAGTTACTTAAGTAATTTGGAAAATAAGGTAAAAAAGGAAAAAAAATGCAAAACTAGAAGGAAACATGAAGTCATTGATCAAAACATCATAATTGAAAAGAAACCATCTTAAAAGGCTGAGAAAATACTGAGGCTTTCCAACAACACAAACTGAGTGAAAAGAGGGATTTCATGGCAATAATAACCAAGTTACAACATCCTCAACCACCTCGCACAAAGTATGACTCATCTTGAAACACCAGTTACTAGGTCCTGCTACAGAGCCTCCATGAAGCACTACAGGCAACACATTGGAAAGAGTGTATTAGATTTGAGAAGACAAAAAAAATCTGCAAAATGGAATGTCCATTACATCTACATTCTCCCATGCTACATACTATTTCATTTTTAGTATTTAAATGGCACAAATACAGTATTTCCTTTTTCCTTGAAAAGGTTCAGGGTCCATTACAAGCCAAATTATATGTTATTGATGCTTAAAGGACTACACAAATAATATAAGCTTAATCACAATCTCTTTGCAGCTCTTTTAAGTTCCTAGAAACTGCAAAGAGCTGCTTGGCAGAGTATCAGGGTAGAACAGAAAGTTACCCAGAATACCGTTTCAATTTATCAGATGAAAGTCCATAGGAAAAAAATCATAGAATAGAACCCTTAAGGTTGAAAGGGACCTCTTGGAGATCATCCAGTCCAACCCCCCCTGCTCAAGCAGGGTCACCAAGAGCATGTTAGACAGGGTTGCATCCAGGTGGGCCTTGAAGATCTCCAGAGAAGGAGACTGCACAACCTCTCTGGGCAACCTGGTCCAGGGCTCCGTCACTCTCACAGGGAAGAAATTCCCCCTCACGGTCAGGCGGAACTGCCTGTGCTTCAATTTCTGCCCGTTGCCTCTTGTCCTGTCACATGCGGCAACTGAAAAGAGTTTGTCCCCGTCCCCTTGACACCCTCCCTTCAGGTACTTGTACACATTGATCAGATCCCCCCTCAGTCTGCTCTTCCCCAGGCTGAAGAGGCCCAGCTCTCGCAGCCGTTCCTCGTAGGGCAGGTGCTTCAGCCCTCTGATCATCTTCGTAGCCCTGTGCTGGACTCTCTCCAGTAGCTCCATGTCTCTCTTGTGCTGGGGAGCCAAGAACTGGACACAGTACTCGAGATGAGGCCTCACCAGGGCTGAGGAAAAGGGCAGGATCACCTCCCTCGACCTGCTGGCAACACTCTTCCTAATGCAATGAAAGGAAATACTTCTCTAATGCAATGAAAGGAAATACTTCTTTAAGTGGTTGAAGATCCTTTGCTGAAACTAAAATTTCAGTTGCTAATTTCTTTTTACTACTCAGTCTCCAAGTTGATCAGGAATGTTTCTCCATTCTTTTTTTTTTTTTTTTTTTTTTGAATATTGACAGATAGCAAAGAACAAGTGGTTTTTCTTTTGTTTTGCAGGGAACTTGATTAATCTTTTAGTATCTCTGAGAAATCTTAAATAGTTTTTAGTAATTTAGCAAACTCTTTTAGTAAATTGTAGCAGTTTTTCCACTTTAGTAATCTTTTAATTTTTCCATATATGCCTTTGTTCTATTATTGCTTCACAAACAGCAATTCTATAAAATGAAACAGTGCTTTTTAAATTAAAATTTTTATGAGTATTTAATAGAAAGGTCATTTTAATTCAAGAACTAAAGATTCAATGGACTATATAATGTAAAATTAAAGTAATTAATAGCTATTGATAATCAAAGAGGGAGACGAATCAATCAATACATTTTTGAACAACTATACTGTGATTCAGCCAATCTCATTATAGTTAAAGGGGTGAAAAATTGTGAAATGGAAGTGAATTATGTAATCTACCTATTTTTATTAAATTGTTGCACATAATCTTAGTACACATTTTGTCATTCTTTCTGTCAAGAACTATTTAAAGCATTAGCCCAGCTTCTTCTTTCAAGCATGAATTGTTAAAAAAGGAAGATCTTCGTTTCTCACTTATACTATATCTTGCCCTCTCCTGATGAAATCCCACCTTCTGCACATTCCCAGCTCATTTATCAGCATAAAAAAAAAATGTTCTTTTAGTATTTTCTTCTGTCTTTTCTTTTTCCCCCTCTCCTTGGATGACTTTTTATTTGCCCTCTAATTTTATAGCTCAGAGAAACTAACCGGACCCAATGTGAAAGCACTGAAAGTTCTTAGCATCACTACTGCCTACCAACACATTTTGTCTTTTTTGTGCCTACCTGTATGCTTTGCTGTATTATTTGCAATTAGAGGCACATTACTATTATATACTTAGTTTACTCTTTCTTACTTTAGCACAGCCCGAAAGCCAATATATAAACCAAGAAATCAGGTCAAGAAATCAGGTCTTGGGTTTTTGTTAATGCCTGGATTGTTGTCACAATATCTTGCAGTCTAACATCACAGTTTTTCACTTAAAATCAGCTGTGGTACTCATGTCAAAAAAAAAATCAAAGTTTTTTTATAATGTCACTATCCTTGAATAGCCATCGGACACCTACAAAAGCATCTGTGGCTGATGATACGAATATAGCTGCAGTTTTATGGCTGGTTTTAACATCAAACACTGAAAAATCATTTCACTGATTAACTCAGAGTTGAGCCTAATAAACATATGGTTTGATACCAGTCTGAGGCTGTGAACTGCAGCAGTGTCAGGGATCAGCTCTCTGGGCAATGATACGAACCTCTCAGCCCAGTCTTACCACCAGAGAAGCTGGAACACAAACCAGCTTCTCAGTGGATTCACCTCCATGAAATTAAAAGCGCTCTCTCTATCCCCACAGGCCACTCTTAGATCTTGTCATAAAATCTGGAATTTATGAAGATGCTGAAGGCCCAAGGACTGAACTATATCAACGATGGATTTTTTCCAAAACCCCTCTACTACATTCCTGTTATAACCATGAGAAATTTATCATTTACCTCTGCAGAGCTAGGTCAAACACCAAGCATTTTCAAAAGCTTATTTCAAATCTAAGGAAACATCCAAGACTGTTATGCAATGTGACGGTAGCTGTTTCAATGGCATCTAAAGTCAACAGAGGAGAAAATGTGTCAATAAAGTATAGGAGTTCTGCACTCAGCGCTGCAGTTTTTAATTAATATAGTTTTCAGCAACTCTGCTATAAAATTCAGAGATCAGCGGAAAGTTTTTATACATTCCACCTCCAAGGTGCATGTGTATGTTGCTCACAACCCTAAAGCAGAGAGCTTAATGAGGAGCTTTTGGGTTTGGAGAGTGTACTGAGGCTTTTTTCACTGCCTGGCAGTTGTTGCTCAATAATTAACAGGCAGGAATTGATCTCTCTCTACCACGGTTTATCTGCAGAAACTTGCTGATGTGGCTCTTTCGCATTTTGTTTCCTTTCACTGGAAATCCTTTGAAGGCTACAATTTTAAAACTCCTCATGATGTTGAAATAATGGAATTTGAAGGGGGTTGTCTTTGGCTCTTTTTCTTTTTAACTCTTCCCATACGTTTCTTTTCTTCCCAGAAAAGCATTTTACCATTTTCCAATTTGCCATTTAAATGTACGGGGGAAGAGCGAAGGAGGAAGACTACAGGGACTCATCCCAAATTAAAGTAGCTGACTGTAAAGTGCTTTCAGCATGACAGAAACTCATCTACATTTCCTCTGTCATATGGTAAATTCTCCTGTACCGCAAGAAACTTGGCAGTCTGATATAGGAACCGTTACAGGACATAGTGACTGATCTTTACTCACAACGCCTTACAGTGTTGCCATATTTAGCATTTGTAACATACCTCAGAGAGAAATAAAAGCCAAATCTGGGACATGACACTAGAACAGTGCTGCTACTCCCACAAGGATAATAGTCCCTAAAACCCTGAACGTTCCTGACTCCGACTGATTTGTGTCCTGTCAGCACTTGTCACCTTCCAAAGATTAAGGCCCTGACACAGGTCAACCCTCAGCTTAAGTGACCTATTTGAATTTAAATGAGGAAGAGGATGCTCTGAAGGGAAATACTCCAGCAAATTATATGGTCATGTGTCCAAAAACCCTCCCTGGAATATTGTCTTCAAAGAACTGAAGCAGAGTGGTTTGCTCCCCACTGATTTCTGTTTAGAATTAAAAACCCAGTTTTATACTACCTTATGCCAAAATCTTCTACGCTCCTTCTCTTAACCAGTCTTGCCCTAAATCACAAAAGGAGCCTTAGAAAAAGTTAACACTTCACATTCCTTTTCCCTCCCTGTAGACTTTCTCCCTTGTGAGGAACCTTCAATTAAATTTTCAGATTAAAACACGCAGAGCTCCTTTAACTTCAGGAGACCACTGTCTTTAGTACCCAAAGCAATCCATCCACCTTTCCTCCAGCAGCAGCAAGAACACGTCTCACAGCCAAAGGACAAACCTCAACTGAAATGTCTACAAAGCAGATTCATCATTGCTTGCTATTCAATTACAGTGAAAATTTAAAATGTATAAATAACTAAAATATTTCTTCAACACTCTTCTAAGGTATTAAATGACTGAGTATATAGACCAACATATAGGAAAAAGTTTAACTACTACAGAAATTAGAATTTCATAAAAATATCATCAAAACTGATCACATATGCAGGTGAAGGGCTGGGCCTGACCAGTTTGCTCAGCTTGCAGGATTCCTGGATTTGCACTTCTCTTCCTAATTTAGAATATCATTAAAATATCAACAATAGTCCTCAAATTAGAAAACAGTTTCCTCCCCAGTGTGAGAGCTAACCAGCTGCAAATTACTCACTATTAGTGAAAATATCTGCTTTAAAGACCACAAAATAATTTATTAAAAATACCATTTTTATGATCTAACATAGAAACATATGGTGAAACTGGAATTTAATTCTCCACAATATTTAATGCAGTAAGTCCTAAACTTGCAAATTAACTTAGTTGTAGCTTCAGCCACATCCTTATTTTAATCCCCAAATTCTTCAAGGTTTAAACAAAAGCATTAAGAACTGACTTTTCCTCGTAGGTATGAGTGTGCTATTTAACACAAGTCTTCATTATGAGTCTAGCTTATATAAAAATATAAAAATACCAGCTTTGAAAAGTACTCCAGGCTAATTCAGCCCTTCCAGAATTCAATACTGCAACTTCCACAGATTTGGAAGCAGTTAAGCTAAAAGCAAGCAAAAGTCAAGTAAGCATCATTAATATCACATGCTGTTGAATCACATTCCTGAAAAAATAAAACAGTTGTAACATCTGTCAAATAAAAAAATAAATAACCACACTAATGAAAAATTGGTTGTACAGAGATATGCAAAGACTGAGAATACATATTACTAGAGTTTTGGTGATGTGCTATGTAAAAAGCTAGTCTGAAAAATAATCAAATCTAGAGAAGAGAGGAAAAAGCTAAACTAGGTTGAGCAGACTTGGAAAATACGTTTTCCTCCAAATCCTACCATAGATATGGCTTAGAGAAAAAATGTTATTAGCAAAGTGCCAAGGGGACTTCTTCATTTCATTAAGGGCCTCAAAGAAGGAAACTGGACTGCTGGGATGCAGTTTCCTGCAAACACTAAACCAAGAGAGGAAGCAGACAATTCAGGCTGAATTGTCTGAAGCAAAATACGCTGCACAGATTCTACAGTATTCAGTGCAGATAAACAACATCAAAACATTGACTTATGAACTATACACATCCCACTGGATCACACTAAGATATAACAAGATGTGTTATACAGTTTGCTTCTTGAACAAAGAAATGAAAATAGGTAAGAGAAAAGATATTCAAGCATATTTTCTTTCCCTTCTTGTTCCTCGTAACGCAGGAATATATAAAGCTTCAGCAACACTCCCACTGAATACATTCATTTTGCACAGGTTAGGCCATTTCCACTGTAACAATATAAGCAAAGAGTCCTAATAGCCTCCTTTAACACAAACTTATAGGCATCATTCAACAAAATTCACTTAGTAAGAAATATGTAGACTTAGTAAGAAATATGTACATATCTCTAGCAGCTTGCTGGAAGCCATAAATTTAATATTTATTCTATTTTCGTTGTGGAAAAAGAAAATTCTTATATTACACAGATGTCATGACAACCACAACCATCAGCTAACCTTTTTGCAGACATTTAACAGTAGTAAACCAGACTACAGAGGTGTTAGAAGCCTGTATTCACTGCAGTTAACCACAGCAGATTGGCTTGGGAACATAAATAGTTTATCATCTCTAACATAACCACGCCACAATGAAAATGGAGCTTTCACCCCCAATAACAAGGATAACAAGAACATTCAGCAGCCTTTCATCCTTCTCAAATGTCAGAACACACTGAATCCTCAAAACTTACCACTAAAGTATTCAAAGTTTGAATAAGAGGATTTTTAGTTCTGAAAACCAGAGAATACACCTACAGATGTAGTGTGTTAGTACAATGCAGATTTTGCGCAACAAATGCTGAATCATTACGAGGTAGCAGGACCACTGTCACCCAGACTTAAGAGGTAACTTGAGTGCAAAGAGCAGAAGTCAACTCTTCACAGAAGAAATAATCCATGAAGTGCTTTAATAACTTAATAATTAATATTACCTAATTCATTTTAGATTAGAAAAAGAGGTATGTGTGTGATAACAAACATGTTCACATCTGAGGGGTAGTGAGCAGGTAAGGAAATCATAACTGTATTGTCTTGAACACAGTTGTGCATCTCAGCAAGAGAAATTGAAGAATTACTGGAAAACATTCCTATCCAATTAAGATAACATATCCTTGAACATTTCTAAGTTTTCTTAGTCCAGTTCTGTTGCTTCCTTACTAAACACACGCATGAGTTTTCAATCTATCAAAAAGTCAATGAATAAAAACCCTCGATATGAGTATACAGACACAATCTTATAAAACTTTCTCAAGGTATTCGCTATGCTACAAATATGGGTTGGTAGACAATTCCTGTAAACATTTCCAGTGAGCAAATCTCTTCGTTTCTAATGTGAAACAAGTTCTTCAGAAATAAAGTAAATGCCTGCTCTTCCAGTCTTTTCAGTTTCTTCTGATGTCGTTAGAAAATTAAATGATGCACAAATGCCTGAATAACTAGCTGTTTTCCATTCAGTCAGAATTAAAGACATTTTGGGAGGTCACCAAATGGAGATACCATTGCTAGAGGGTTTGACTCGTAGTTGTGTACTTGCAGAATGATTCAGATCTATCCTTCTACAAGCTGTTCGATATTAAGACTTTGTCTCATGGCAACAGAAGTGAAGTATGCTGCTGTGCTAGAACAGATCATAATGTAATTTGGTGGCTTACTGCAGTTAATCAATAAATGAAAAAAGTTTGCTTAGTCATCGGAAAAAGCGAATCTTTTTTAATTTATTAAAGCCACCCACTGAGATTCTGAGGAAGTTCTTACAGCTTCCTCTCTTTCAGAAAACATGCTCTGGGAAATTTCAGAGATTTCAGAGCATGAGCTGCATTTCAGTTCAGTTGCAATGTCTTGTTCCTTTGAAAGATATGTTACTTCTGTTTGGTGTTGTTATTTACGTAGGTTATATAATAAGTAATGTCATAGTTCTTAAATGCTGTAAGTAAATCTCACCCTCAGAATAAATCAATGTTTCAGTCCAAAACTGACATAACTAATATTTCGAAATTCCCAAATGTGACTGAGTAAACATCTCAGTTAATATCTGGAACATATTTCTTATCTATGAATAAGTTTGTAACTTCTGGAGGGGAAGAGCATGAAAACTCCCTCCCTTCCCAAAGTATAAGATTTTTCATTCTTAGTTTAAAACAAATCATTCAGATTTGAACAGAAACTGTAATTTATGCGCATCAGATAACAGTTCTTCGTGTGGATGCTCCTTGACCTTAGATTTGCCATAATTAGCTTCAGCAAATGAATTCCATTGGATTCATCCTTCTGCCTTACAGGCCCACAGTATGATTGCGCAGAAAACCTCCAGGCTCTGCTGAAGAAGATGAAACAGAATCGTCTCTATGGCAGTTTACCTAGCTGCAAAAGCAAGTTTAAATAATACTTTCACACAACAGAAAGACTGAGAAGCTTAATTAACGACTGACTACAAAACATTCACTAGTATGTTTATTGATAGAAAATAATATTATAGGAGGTTAAATACTGTCAGCATTCAGAAATGAATAGAGTATTTCATCTCACTAAGCAAAACAACCCAGAGTATGTCATATCACACAGCAAATACTACATGTAGAAAAAAGTTGTTCAACACTACATTTGAATAGAATAGAATTTAATAGAATAGAATAGAATTTAATAGAATAAATCAGAAAAGATTGAAATATTTGTTTGTAACATTTCAAGCATCACTTGCTCATTAACATGACATGCTCCAAAATGAGACTAAGCAAATACCAACTCCTCCGATAAGTTTAAAAATGTAAAACATATTATTAAATTCCAGTATCATGGAACTGACCGGCTCAAACTGGTTTATATGGAAAGTTGTTTATAGGAATAAAAAGGTGGGTTACAAAATCGATTTGGGGAAAGGTAGATAAGGAACTAATTTTCACCAAGTGAACATATGAGTGAGGGAAAAAAAAAACACCTTCAACACTTCTCTAGAAAAAGTAAGGGTAATAAACAATAAATTAAATTCTCCTTTGTAAGTACAGAAAAGAGTCTTTCAGTCTGGTTTAATGATAACAAAATACTTGCTAACAACATGTCCAGGCCAGGGACCTCTACCATTTTGCAGTGGTTAGCACTCATTTAGAAAAAAAATCAGTATAAATAGTCAACAAAAACTCAAAAAAAAGCTGCTTTTCTTTTTTTTTCTTTTCTTTTTTTTTTTTTTTTAACTGCTTTGAAGACTCAATACAGGGAATAAAAAACAAGATATGGGGTACACTGAGAGCATCAGAAAAATCTATGTGGTTGGATAAAGGAGTAGCTTAGTAAACATGTTTAAAGTAATACTTATATTTTCACATGCTCAAAAATTCTGTGCCCCATTAGACATACTAAGGCTATAACGCTTCCTTTTGTGCCTCTACCTAATACTATTTTGATGCTTTTGGGGCTTCTCACACTTTTTCAGGATACTACCACCATACTTGACAAGACAGATAAGATTCCAGGAAAAGTTGCCAGAAACATCAGAAGAGCTTCAGAAACTCCTTGTGTACAATATCGTTCACTCTAGCCTCCCTTACAGAGGGCCTAAATGCAAAACTTAGAGCCTCTGTTCAACCTAATCAACCCTGGAATCAAAGGACTTGATTCTTTAGTACTCTAATATTAGTCGTTGTTTACACACCTTGATATATGAACAAAAAGAAAGTTGTCAGCACAAAAGGGGCATATTTCCTGGCAATTGCTTCCCAGTAATTAGAGTTTTATGATGCAACATGCTTAACATAAAACATATTTAATGCATAAAACTTATTGTTTCATATTGGTCTTAAATGAACTAGATCCGCTATCAGTAAGCCACAAAGCTCACTTTCTAAGCATTTTAAACTCTCAGTTGGAGTTCAGGCTCCCGCCCCCTCCCCCCCCCCAAAAAAAAATAATTTTAATTACACAGCTATCATTGTTTTTATACATTATTCCCCAGTCTTGAATCCCCTGACAAGTATTCCTTATACACAAACACAAGCTTCACATCATGCAGCCATAAAAATAAGCAATATTTGTAATAAGAGATAAAACCAAATGGCCTTTAAAAATCCCATAGCATTTTCCACAGCAATAGAACTGTTAGCTCTGATGTTCTGGCCAAAATCCAGTTTGGGTAATTATGTTCCCTTACCTGAGTTTCCCTTAGAGTTATTCATTTTTACTTTCTGTCTTAAAACACTGTGTGAGCAATTTAAACTCAACTCTGAGCCTGATTCTAGAGAGCTGTCGTGAAATATTTTGATTTAGCAAAGTTGGGGGAAGAGGGAATGACATCACATGTTTTGCAAATCTCAAAGCAATCCATCTACATTTTCTCAGGTTGCATAGTCTTAAGTTTTTTGCCCATTACCTTGCCAGCCAAGACATAAGACTAGAGCTCTGTGTCAGACCCATCAGCCTGACTACCATGCAGCTAGGAAATCCAGAATACTAACCCAGAGGCTCCAGAGCAGTCTGATGTCACGCAGTGTCCAACAGTCTGCTGTGGAGATCGGAATCTGAAAACTGGGAGATCCTTGATTCTTGCAACAACCAGAAAACTTCAGATCTGAGAAAAGTCTTTAGTGAAGCTAGTATGTCACTGTATGCAAAGGACTGGTTCTTCCACTAACCAGCTAAAACATTCAATAGATTCTCTTCTCAAAATGAGCCAATGTTTACAGAGAATGCTTGCAGCCCGGGGATCTTAAAAGGCAAGGGGGAATCTTCTACACTTGCTAGTCAACAAAGCATTTTGAAAAAAATGGGTTTTATATTCTTTCTCTACACACACATATATACACAGATTGTTGACCACACTGATAAGAAATCCTTTTTATTTATTTATTTTTTTTTTTGACCAAGTCTAGTCACTAATCAGCACAGAGTTTGGCCTAGTTATCTGCTGCTAACCCTGAGCTATCTGCAGAAAAATCATGTATGGCAAGGAAGATGAGGTTTCAAAGGAAACAGAAGTTTTTATTAAATCAACTGATGCAATTAAATATACATATACACACACACACATATATAATACACATACATACAGACACACATATACATACATGCACATATACATATACATATATATATATATATATATAAATCACACTTCTGGGAAACAGACCCATCCTTAAGTTCATTTGTTTTCAGTACAGACAACTGTTTTCATATCTTATCCTTACCTGTAATCTCTATGAAAGATGAAGAGGTGAAGGAGCTAGGCTAATTTCTTGGCCCAGTAGTTTTTTTGACATTGAGGCTGTCATGTTCAAATAGTTTACTCAAAAATAGTATTTCCCTCGAGCATACCCTTGCTGTCTACAGGTATTTTGGATTTTTGAGATGGTACTACCTCTCCTGAACAAAGGCAGTAGCATCTGGAAGCCTAACTATATGTTATAATCTCTTTAGTTTTCACATTGATCATGGTGTCTAGGAATAAAAACCTGTGCAGGATTACTTTGTCTATATTTTGCTGGAAATGTAGTTACATTTCATAGGAGAGTCCTTATTTTGAACTTTTGCTTCAACTCAGTTTGAACTGAAAAGAAACCAAAAAAGTCAAAGATCCTAAAGATAAGCAAACCAACTTATCTGTCAGGGTGTCATAGAAACCTTGGCCCTGCATAGGGCAGGTGGCACAAAGTAAGGAAGTTTCCAGGAGAACTCTAGCTGGCAAACATGGTCTCATTAAACTTCAGGAAAATTAAAAGGCTTCTAGGAATGTGTTCTTTGAATTGTCTTTTATAGATACAAAAAGGATATATCTTCTTTGATCTTAACCAAATATTTTGAACTTAACTAAATATTTTTTGGAAACTACAGTATCTTGCGGTGATAAAGTTCATAATTTAACTACAAGCTATATGAACCTATTATTTACACTTGCTATCCAAAATTCTCATTCAATGCCTCTTAGCTCTTAGGAAAAAATAATGTGTAAGGGTCCCATATTTACATTTGCCCTTTGGTCATTCATTTTCCAATGGATTTCCAAGAACATCCAAGGCGATATTCTCCCCAAATACAATATATATCTCACATTTCATATAGACTCTGATGTTCCTTAATGTATGTAGCTTAACTATATTTTATCTTTTTTGGAGATGGGTGACCACAACGATGCACACATTCAAAATGTGAAAGCATCATGAATTTACACTGGCTTCTCAATGTTTGCAATACCTCTCCCAGCAACTCCAAGTGTTTTTATCTTTCTGAACACTCTTGACCACTAAGCTGATATTTTCTGAATACTGTCAACAAAGTCTCCAACACTTCTAAGTGCTACCTGAGAAATGACAGTCTAGGATCATCATCTCCCCCCTCTTTAAGGTCTGCTTTACTTAGATTTTCTAATGTTGAATGCCATCTGCCAATTTTTTGCCTTATGATTCTGCAGTATAAGGTCCTGCTAAAACTCTTCTCCAGTTTTAATTTTGACTGTTTCAATATAGTATCTAAAGTCTGTCACTTCACTCTTTACCCTCCAAACCCTCAATTACATACACATTCAACAGTACAGATTCTAGCACACATGTCCATAGGAATAACCTATGTGGTTCCTCACTTCCTTATTCTTTCCATTTTTCCCTCCCAACACCTAGCCAACTATTAATCCACAACAACTTCCTCTTCTGCTTGAGAGTTTGGTTCTTTAACAGGCTGTGGAGAAGGACCCTTTCAAAGGCATTCTGGAAATCTTCCTACGCTGTTGCTGCATCTCTTATAGCAAAGCCACCAACTAGCCAGTGGCATGGGCCATGCCCAGGCACCATCACGACGGATGGTGAATTGCTATGTGCAGCCCTGAAGCTCAGGGCACAGGTTTGCCCTGGAGCAGCTACCCGTTTCGCAGCCAACGCTCACACACGACTTCAGGACCTCTTCCTGGGACATTTGGAAGCAGACAGTCTTTTCTGGGGACTAAGGAGACTTAGCTGCAGGGGCATAAACTGAACTATGCCAGCAGCATCCCTTGGCCAAGCAGTTGTTCCCAGCCCATTTTATTTACTAAGCGTTGTAATCTGTATCAGCTAGATCTCATTCATCCACATAATTTTGAATTCCTTCAAATGATTAATGCTAACTTGCTCACTATATCATTTTTAACCAAATAGGTACTAGATCTATTACTTATTATAGTTTCTTTTATCATAATTCTGTTATCTGTGATAGTGGGTTTTCATTCACACATGTATACTTATATTTCAAATTTTCTAATTTAAAAGTCAAAGATAAGAACTTAGTTTATGAAGAACTTGTAAGAACTTATACTTTTCTGCAAGCAAATCATGACTACTCAATCCCTCATATGCCATAACAATAAATGAGCTCTGAAACAGATGTCTTCTACTCAAAGTTATTCAAAAATACTCTGATATCCATTATGCACACACGAACAGATACTGAACACTAAACTAAAAGTAGTATCCAGTCTATGAATGTGCATATATCACACATTTTATCCTGTGTCCTTTACAGCTATCCCCTAAAATTACATGAAGAACTGAATTAAACCTTGATATGACCCCACTTATTTCCATGATGTCATAGCAAAAATGAACCAAGTCTTTCATGATGTGCAAGGGGCTAGGATTTGAAAACTGCAAGCACTATAAGATTAAAACAAAATTAGTCACACTGAAGAGTATTTACAAAATGGCTTGATCAGCTCACAAGACTATCATTTTATATACACATAATTAGGTAGAGATAGAAGTACATTAATAAATGAATAATGTAGCCACCAGCTGATAAACCTCTGACCCCCCTAAATCCTAATAAGATTTCTGTTGATAATGAGGTCCACTTTTTTCCCCAAAAAAGCTTTTAAAATGTAAAAGCTGCAAGTCTTCAATCAAAATTCTTTCTCTGGAGATATTCAAGGCCTGCCTGGATGCAACCCTGTCTAACATGCTCTAGGTGACCCTGCTGAGCAGGGAGGTTGGACTAAATGATCTCCAAAGGTCCCTTCCAACCTTACTGATTCCATGATTCTGTGAAAACAGCCTGAAGAAGTGGAAAAAAAACACTCATCACCAACAAATTTTGAAATAACCTGAACAAAGATGACTTGCTATTAATGATTCTGCTTTGAATCTAGGTTACTGCAAAATCTAGGTTACTGGTTGGTAAGTCTTCATGGACTCATGAACACTATAACAACAGAAAATGAGGAAAAAAAAAACAAGCAGTAATGAACAGGCTGACCTAGAATTAATGATGAATTGGCCTCTAAAGCATTTTAGGAGCCAATGTTTGAATTTCGTTCCACAAACCCCTCAAGGTCTCTAAAAACACTTGATTAAGTAGTGTAGCTGAGGAACAAGATTCAACTTGATATACTTTTCTTACGGTTACTCCTAGAAAAAATGGCATGTAACATACAGAATCAGTATGTACACCAAAACCACTCTTCCAAATTAGTCATACCATGAGAAACTGCAATTTGAACAAAGTTATTGCAATTCATGCATAAATAAATCTTCTTAATGAAGAAGCCACAGCTTTAATGCATAATAAATTACAGTAGAATATTAAATCCAATGTGAATATCTATGGACGTTTTTCACCTTTTTTAAACAAAAATTCTTACCTTAAAACCCATGAAATTTAACAATATATTTTGATCACAGCAGGAAGTAAGAGGTAATAGGAGTAGCTTGCTCTAAATAGATAATTTACTTGGAACAACAAAGTAGTTTTCTACTGATCTATAAAGGCTAATTGGCTGAGACACATCTCATAAAACACTAAGTTACTTTTCATCCTAAGATTAGTAAACAGCTTTTCCATGTTTTGACAGAGTCCAGAGGCAGGTGTTAAAGTGTCTTTTTTCCTCCCTGCCTTTTTTTTCTTTTTTAACCTCCAGCATAAATTGGAAATTTTATTTCAGCTGTGTTTGCATCATTAGCTTACTGGCAATCATATAAGCCTAAATTATCCAGGCAAGCAGTTTCATTTATTGAGACCTCTTGCCGGAAAAGAGCAGCAATCAAATCAGTCAGCCCAAATTATCCTGACATTAACAAAGGGCTCTAGGATCATTGTAAGAAATTACTTTCTTCTATTACCAAGCTGATTATGTTGTAGATGCCTCTACAACATCACAGCACAAAAACTAGTTTAAAATAAAAATGTTTATAAGAACGTGTAATTTTCATTGCCTCTCTTTGTTATAGTCAATATTTTATTAAAGCACTCTAAATACACATTAATGTGTGCATGCGCACACGTACATGCGTGTGTGTTTCTATGTATAAAAGCTGTAGTAGTTTGTGCTTACTTCAGCAAAGCAGCCACGTGCAACAGTAGAAACAGAGCCAGGCCCCCGTCTTACAGCATGACTCACAGCGAAGCCGACGAAGCTCTGCTGGCTACTGCGGGCCCCACTCCTCTGCAGCGTTGCATGACCAGCGTATTATCCATTCAGAGCCTACACACGAGAACAAAGAAAAGTTTTAGACTGCTGCCAGACAGCACTGATTCCTTACTCATCTCTATTTCCTTACGCTTGATTTACCTGGGAGCTTCATCTAAGCCAAATGTAAGCCAGGACTTCATGATTTAAAAGTGTCATGTGATATGGCATTCATAAATATATCGAAAAAAAGTGAGTACATCCATGAGTATATGGGAAAAAAGTGAGAGTACTAAGAGGTCTCCATTTACTGAGAAAAATGCATCTTCACCATCATCTCTCAGAAATCAGCAAAAGTTTTCCCTGAATGTAAAATCAAAGCCTCCAGCCCTTAATTTAACAACTCTTACCTTTGTAATCTAGAGCTCAGTGATTACTGCTATTTCTAAAGTATTTAGATAATAGGTCTGATACTCACTAACAGCAGTGATTTGGTATACAACAAATAAATAAATAATAAATTAGTTTTAGAAAAATATATTACCAAAGATCTTCTTAAGAAAACGCTTCAAGATTATTTCAGTTCCAAAACAGACATGCAAAAAATCAGAGCTGTTTAATGGGTATTGGAAAAATTAGAAAAGGAGAACATATATTCAAGCTTCAAAGAGAATATTAAAAATACCGTATTTGGAATGAAAATATATTTACAACTAGAAAAACAGCTTCTGTTGCAAGCAGCCCATAAAATACTGGATGCGGATTCTTTCTCCAGATAAACATAATGAGCTAAGAGAAGAACAGCTTTGTAGCTAAAAGCAAAGACATTTCTGGTTCAGGCCTTAGCTACATCACAGGCACATTACCTTGTCTAGAATCATAGGTTCACACTGCAAACAAAATTTTGCCAAACATGCTGAAATGAATAGTTACTGAGAGTGTACACCCACTAACTTCAAATATGAGTGAGAATTCCTATTTTTTTTTTCTAGGTGGGTGTACATATGTTTAAGATGAAAATACAATTGGTGAAATTATGACAATATTAAAATCCAACATTGGTTTTAGAGTCCTGACTTGTACTTGCTACACAGGTTTCCTCGTACCTAGTGGTATAAGACGAGTTACTACATATTCCTCTTCGGTTGCATGCTATTATACAAATTTTCCTGTGCAAATACTCTGACGCATTATGCCAACAGTTTTGAGATGTTTCCTTGCAGTTACTTTTCCCAAAGTGTGTGTTACTTCTGGACCACACAGTGAGGTGGACAAATACAGCTAATATACACTTCAAGTATAAAATATTGTATAGCTTAGGTAGAGGGGTTCTTGGGCCCAATTGTATCTCTCCTTCCTACCACCAGTTGGTATAGTGGAAATTCCACATTAAATTATTGTTACTATTTTAGATTGAACAATTTTTCCTCTGCAAATAAACATTAAGGTCCTTGAAGAATACATCTGTTCACTAGACACTCTTAAAGAACATAATAGATAAGTGACTTGGACACAAGTCAATTGCTATGCAGAACTAGAAATGAGAAAAAACAACTTTTTCAAATAACTTCTTGCAATTAATCACCATGTTTTAAGAATATATTCTACATTCAACAAAAGTGTTAGCGAAATAAAATTTTTCTTTTTTTTTTTTTCTTCTTTTTTTTTTTTAATATATTCTTTGCCATTTCCCAAAGGATCTGTTGGCATGGGTTGAGTCTAGTTGGGTTGAGACTATGTTAGCACACAAACATTTGTTAATCCTACAGAACAAGGGAGTAACTTGGTTACAATGAGGGGAAACCACCTGGTAGTGACTGTGAAAGCCATGGAGGTGCGGAGAGCCTTGGAGAAAAGCAGATTGAGTGCCCACAACAGCCAGCTGCTGGATGCCAAGAATTGGGAAGAGCCTGTTGGGCAATGGATATTCCCCGCCTCTGCTGCTGCTGGGAGCACCCAGGGCCACGCGGGGAGCGAGACACCCCACGGGACCGTGGGGACACAGAGCGACACCACGACCGCACGGAGCATGGCGGCCCAAGGAAGGGCACGCGCCTCTGCCCAGGACCCTCACTCATGTCTCTTCCAATGGAAGAGCTCTTTTCACACTGTAGCATTTGGGCAGCAAAATCACTAAAATGACACTAACAGACAGAAAGCTCTGTCAAAGACCAAAATATTTTACTACTACTACTAGTAAAAACCCAAGTGAGGATGCACAGATTTACCGCATATGTTCAAAATGCAGAGCTGTACAGTAATCGTCAACATCTGGTCTGGAACACAAGCGCTGAAGAGCAGAAACGTGCACCCCTCTCTGCTAATACAAGAAGTTTCATCTCCTACAGCCATTAAAATACACTAATTTGAGGGACTCTGTTGCACTCCAGATACCTTCCTTAATTCAGTGTGAATGGGTTCATCTATCTACTTCACAAACACAAGCACTGGGTAAAAGCTAATCTAAAGGACCCACAAATCCTAACGCATTTTTTCTTTGCAAGTCTTTGGCTAGTGTGTGAATAAGCTAATTTAACATACCCTAGTCTCCACAGAAAGCTCACAATCTGTGACAGTCTAAAAAACAACCATCAAATCAAGAAGCCTAGATTACTGAGCTATTTTGCCTTTCCTGACAGCTTCTTTCACTTTTCTGTCCCCACAAACGTTGCACTCGCAAACAAGAAAAGAAAATTGGGGAAATACTTTGAAGATAAAAATGCTGTTGTCAGACTGTGACTGCAACTTTTCTTTCCAACCTTCTTTGAGGGAAAGATTTAGCCAGTTAAAGGGATTTCATTTATTTATTTATTTAAGTTAAACCTGGTGCAATTCTTAAAAGACATTTGCTGTGAATCTGCTTGGGTTTTTAATCTCTTTAGACAGGATGTGCTGCATAAGGACATTTCTCCTGCTCTTCCTTTCCTAAGGGCCTATGCTTCTGCCTTCAAAGAGGACATGCAATTACTATTAGTGTCATTTGGAGACACGTCTAAACTGAATCAGATAGGTTGTAGGTACAGACATAGCTGTATGAAATAGCAGTGTGGTCTTTCAGCTTTTCATGATAACCTGCTCACTTCTGCATCTGTACTCCTCCTCTTCACTTCCAAATTTCAAGGTCAAATTGATGCTCCAGATAAAATGTTTTGAACTGCCACTAAACATCAACTGATTTCAATTAGAAACTGGAAGCAAATGTAAGCAGTTCATCATTGTGGATATGAAGAAATGTGTCTCTATCACTTCTTCTGGTTAAACTACCTCTAATAAAATAAATGCTTTCATATTATTTGCAATAAGATCAGTAATTAGATTTCCCTCAAACCCAGGTTACAGTTGTTCTCCAGTTTTCTCTGTAACTAAACATAACAGTTACAAATATTGAAACATTTAATTATATATAGTTAATAACCATTTAATAAACATTTAGTTATATTATAGTGAAAAATCTTCAGCAGAACAATGTGAGAAGGCACCACTGAAGAGCACCCTTATAATATTCTTATAAGATATGGGAAATCTTTATTCACACAGAAATCAGAAAATTATTCTAAATCTCAGTCTCTTGTACTAGGTCAAATGCTCTTCAAAACTTCTCATCTTTTAGTTACAGGGAAAGGGGATGAGATGAAACCAGAACTTTTTCCCGTTACATAAACTCTTATACAATCCTTTTACTTTTTATTCTAAAAAGTAAAAAGGATGCTTTTTGGAAATAGCCTTTGATATATTTATTAAAAAAATATTCTAACAAAACTGCAGGCATAATTGACTTTTATTAGAAAGTCTCAGTTGATCAAAAGCTCTTAACGATAAGTTTTAAATTATAGAATTTTATAGTCACTGTTAAAAATAAATTCAAGAAAATACTTCAAAGCTATGCTATTATTCATTTCTCTATATGAAAGGAAGAGGAAAGTTAAAAATAAAAATGCAACAACTAATCATCTCTGCTAAATCCTACGAAGAGATCTGAGGAGGCTACAAGTCTGCCTAAGAAACTTAGCAAAGCCACTCGCTTCTACCCTCCTGCTAAAACACATTACTAAATACAGTCCTGCAATGATTGAAGCATGGTCATCTCACAGCTAGTTATAAAAGCCTTCTTCTTTAATTCCACTTTTTGTATGGAGATTAATCTTTTCCTATCTCTCTCCTGACTTCAGTAAAAAACATATTACAGATTAACAAAAACTTTATCACCAGCCAGTTTGATAACTTGTATACCAAATCATCATTAAAAAAAGACATAAAATTATTAGATTGAAAGATGGGGATCTTTCCTTCTGGCACAATCTCCATACGGATATTAAAGATGATCGCATATATAATGTACAGTTTTATACATTGAAAATTACAGAAAACTAAACATTTTTCAAAGTAATTGAAACAACCAGCACACTTCCCAATAGCTTATCAAAGGCACAGAATAGAACACAGCAAACAGAAGTTTATGGCGATGTTCCTGGAGCTGTATTTCAAAATAGACTATCTTCCTAGGAGAAAATCCCGAAAGAGGCGTCAGCATATACGTTGCCTGTTTTGATTTACTAAGGGAAGAAAGAAGAGTATATCAAAGTTGTTGGATACGAACATGAAAGTATTTTTCATGAAGACAACAAGGCCATGCACACCCAAATACGTTAGGAGCACGAGTCCTCTACTAACAGAGCATCTGGCACAAACACTCCTGGAAAATAATTCATTGTACACAGCAATAACCAGCAGCTCAAAATTTCAGTGTCAGCAAAATTCAAAGTGAGTTTAGATATCTTAGGGCAGACATTCTTCCCTCAGGAAGATAATTTACAATAAAGCTGTTATGTGATGAGTCAGTCACAAATCAAAGTTTCTCTTGTCTGGGTTTTTCTTCCTGTCAGAGAACAGTTACTTTTAGGTATACCAAGATAGAAGTCATTCAGAAAAAAAAAATGTCATAAACATGAAAGTATTAATTCAGAAACCTTTTTGCAGTGGAATATGGATGCCTTTTTCATGTTACCTGTTTATAAACTGGACATAAAAGTACATTTCATTTTCAAAGGGATTTTCTTTTTACATCCAGAGATATCTATGAGATCTCTTTGGGAAAAACTTTGTTATTTTAATAGATTATTTGAACCATAGTAGCACTCCTTCCAATACCTACTCTAATGAAAATGGAAAAACTATCATAAAGATGACATTGTTTTCAAACATTGTTCTAATTTCTTCACAAAACAAAAATCGAAATTCCTTAAATAAAATCATTTTGAACCAAAGTATCACTTTTGAATTTTTGAAGAAATAGCTGACTTCACAGAACTCTTTCGTTGCATTTCATTTTTTCAGATGAAACTTCAGTAAAACCTAAATTAATTATGAAACATTTAGCATCAACTCTTCATTTTCCACCAAATAATTTTAGCTGAAAATTCTGCCATACTCTAAGAAAGAAAACATATCTTTGTAAAACCCAGCACTCATGTACATCTTGACTGGGAAATCAATGTATTCCCCTGTGAAGTGCTAGGAAAGCTAATGATGAGATACAAAATAAAGCTCTTTGATTTTCTTAATTAGAAAATTAATTATTGTGACATCAGAAGCATCAGTGTAATTCTACATTCTCAATGGATATGAAAATCAAGGCAGTCAACAGGTTCACAAGTCACCAAGTTTATCTCTTTCCTGATTCTCCTCTACTGCATCACGTACTTTGTATCACATGCACCAAAATATCTTGATTATTTTCTCTTGAGGATGGACTAATACTAAATCGTCAAAAGCAATGCTGCAATTTGGGTTCTAGAGCTTCCAAACTATTCTTTCTTACTTTAAATTAATTTCATAAAAGTGAGTATTTTGTCCTCCAGATCTCCAAGCACATAAATTCCCTCGTGAAGCCAAAGTCTTCAGTTCCACCTCCCCTCTGTGCTCTTTCCTAACTCTGAGATACTCTCCACTGTAACTGTGCGAATGACATGGACTCAGGTTTTGGTACAAGTTGTACAAATAACTATTCAGCTTTCATTTTAAAACTATCTTTCATCTTTAATACAATGAAGCTAATTGTGAAATTTCTGAGACAGTTACATCAAGAACCATTCAAAAGTACATCCAGCCTAGCAAGATGAACTAGTATGGTATTCTCTTCTGTACTGCCAACACTCATCTAAGAAAAGTCAAACTGCCATTACTTAATATGTCATAGTATTAAGTCCTTCATTTGGTTGTCTGAAAAATCTCCATTCACCTTACTCCAGCAAAACTTTCACTATCATCATTTCCAACCACTGTTGAGCTTCATCTGGATAAAACAGAAATCTGATGAGAGAAATTTGATAACCAAGTTGAAGGTTAAAGGCAGAGTATTGTACCACCCAAGATTAAAGGATTCGGAGGGTGTTTCAGATCCAGAATATCCCTTGGAGATCGCTCTCTGCATGCACTCTACTAAGATGTTTTCTTCTCAACACTCCAGCTCCAGCCTCTGTTTCCATGCTATGTAAGTTAATACTAGATCATATCACAGAAAAAATATAGTATCTCAAGGGAATCAGTATACAACATACATCCTCGACCCTTTTAATCTATGTCTCTTTCATGAATACTTGTCATACTGCTTTGGTCAAAAAGTAGCATTTTTATAGTAATAACCCTTGTCAGCTGAAAATTAGAGTCCACACAACACTAACATGAATTGGATATTTCTACTACAAGAGTTCTAAAGCAAATGATAATTAAAGCAGAAATCAGGCAGTACTAGAAAAAAGTTTTAATTAAAAAATACATATATGTCACACTCACTTTATTAAATTGTTATTTCTTTGCACCTATAGTTTTCTGGGAACATACTTGTTTTAAAGGTATTTTTATTGGGAAAATTTTTAGATGAAGAAATACCAGCAAAGGAAATAATCAGGGCTGCTATACCATTTCTTCCTAAATGTGGTAAAAGTAGAGGAGACAGGAAAAGGAGCTGGATAAAGCATCATAAATGACAAGCTTATCATCTATATTAGTATCTCATGCGTGGCCACCACGGTTTGGTCTGCATGCACGTATGCTCACTGTGGTGCTAACAAGTGTGTACATTGGCTGAATCACAACTGCCCAGCAGAACAAGACCAGCTCTGCACCATCACTCCCGTATACTTCTGGTTCCTCTAGAAGGCTGGAAATCTGATATGCAGAGAGGGAGGGCGCAGAGGCATCCTCCAACGGGCCTCCCTTTTTGGGCCAGTTGGGAACCAGGGCTGTGAGGCAAACACACCTGCCTTGTAGTGCAAACCCGCCCTGTGAAGAGCTGAAGGGAGCTCCAGGCAATGACTGAAAAATTGAGTGCATGTAAGGTAGTTTTCATGATCCATAATGTATAAAGTATTAACTTATAAAGCATCCAAAACACTATTGAACTCCCCACATCAGATAATTTGAATGCTTCATTTGCACTGAATTGGCCCTAGAGCCACTGAGATTTCATTTGCATTAAAATCTGCAATTACATCTGCAAAAGCAGAGAGAGAAGGTGAAGAAAAAGTCATCACAACTCTTTCAATAAAGAGCTCTGGTATTACCAAATCTATTTCCTATTAAATAAAAGTACCAGGAATAAAAAACACATGACTCAGAGCACAAAAGAACAGTTTCCATCTTGAAAAGATTAAGCAAGAGAAAGAAAACATAGCCTCAGAAGCCTCTCAAGTATAGGTCAGCCTTGACGGTGTAGGAAGGGTAGGCAGGAAAAAGGGCACAGTGGCAATGAAACACTGGAGCAGAATACTACTCTCAAGTATAATTCAGAAATCAGTTTGTTATTTTGTTTCCTCACCAATAACTTTCCAATCAAGAGCCTAGTTTCTTTTCATACTAAAACAAACATCTGTTTCTGTCTCCAAACTTTGCTAGTGCTACCTGTGGATCTTGAGAAGTTTGCAAACACCGCGTTCTGCTGCTGCACAGCAAATACTAACCCAACCACGGGGAAAGCACCTGTCTGGATTCACTGTTGAACTCCTCTTTTTACTTCTTCCCTACTCTACCTGGCATTTAATCAAAGTTTGGAAATCTCAAAAACTGAGAACAGGTAAATTTGAAGCTGAGATCACCAGGTCCAACTTAGGATACAAGCCAGCACCCTTCTGACAAGAAGTAGCAACAGAGCATCAGTTCTGGAATACCTGTATCTGTTTACATGTATACATTTACCCTGGTGTATCCAGTGTATATAAAGGGAAGTTTTCACTTCTCTCAGAGGAGAAACATTCACCATGTGATACAAAATTGCCAGAAAAAAACGACACATTATTTCTCTTTAAAAAAATAAAACAAAGAATGCAAATGTTTTTCAGCCTACAGTAGCTTCAACTACCAGTGGGGCTTAATGTGAAGAATAAATTCTAATTCAATTACAGCTAGTCTTCCTTCACTTGAAAGTGCTATTTGAGCTGGCACAGTCTACCCACGATTTCTCTTTTTGCAGTTGCTGTGCTCAAGCATTTTGTTAATACTCTTTCCTTCCCACTTTACACATAAATATTTTCATCTGTGTGTGTGGAGGGTGGGGGTGTATATCTATATTAACATCCATGAAAATGTTCAAGTATCTTTACTATGCCATCAAATTGTCATGGAAAAATATAAGGCCTTGTGTACAATGATGGGAACTTTTCACTATTAAAATGCACATATTTACAGTCTGTATATTTAGGAGTGAAACCTTTTTCATCCTAAAAAAAAAAAAAAAAAAAAAAGAAAGAAAAAAAAAGTATAATTATTGAAAGCTAAGACTTCCTGAGAAACATTTTAGATAGAGGGGAAGAAAAGCAGAATAAGAATATACAACTTTTGCCAAGTGTCCATCAAGGCAGGCACAGAAGTTACCATTTTTCCCCTCTCAAGACTTGCAAGCCTATTTGAACTTTTAAACACACTAGCATTTCAGAGCTGAGCTTTGACATGCATGTTTGCCTTTAGCTGGGCAACAATATAGAGGACCTGTCTGAACTGAGAATGTTTTTCCTCCATGCCATGGTCTCCCCAAAGTTACCAATAAGGCATTATCACCTCTTCCAAGAAAATAAAGGTCTCCTGAAACAGGACACCGACTTCTGGGCTGAAACACTGCCAAGAGCTCATTGCTCAGAATACTGAGCTCTTAAGACAAGTGAAATCCATCCAGGGAAGCACCAAGGATTCCACCAGGCCCCTATCACTGAAGGGATAATTAGTTTTACTATTCTTTAGAGGGAGGTTGTTAGAAAAATCTATTATCTTGAATTTTTTTGAATACAAATTTCAGTTCTTCATAAATTCAGAAAGGTTCACCTTCTGCCTTTGTAGGATTTAACTTAAAAAGGTAATTAGCTTTAACTATGAGAAATAACTACAATTAAAATACTTTAAAGGAGGATGACAAGAAAAAAATGGATATGCAGTTTTCAGGACTTCAAAGTCATAATGTTTTCTTTCAGGCACACAGCAGGGATTGCTTGAGGTATCTTTACCTGTGTAATGTAGACTCATTGTCAAGCATGGATAAAGGGGCCAACTTGCAGAATAAAAGATTTGATTTTAATCTAAAAAGCAATTTGTATCTGTACTACGTGATACTTGGTGAGAATGGTCCGTGCTGTAACCTTTTGGTGTCTAGGACAATACCACTGTGTTAGGCGGAATACAAATAAGTAACTAACAAACAAGGTCTTGGAAAGCTGTGAGAAAGAGCAGCGGTTGGTTACGTACAGATTCTGCGGCTTCCGGCCACCAAATAACCATGAGAAGCAGCCAACGTGAAGGTCAGAAGTTGAAGAGTAATGAAACAGCGACCCCCAAAGTCAACGTGGCCCCTGAAATAAGTCTGCGCGCGTGCGCAGTATCACAGCCCAGTTGTGCCACCGGGGCGGAGTTGGGCTAAACTCCCTGCACTTGCCGGCCCCACGTGCCAGCACTCCCGCCTACCGCGAATAACCATAAATACCGTGATCTTTCCGAAAGAGAGCGAGGCTGCTACACAACAGAGGGCCACGTTGCCTCCTCGGGGACGCCCGAAAGCATTGTGCCTGCCAACTCTCTCTCTCATCATGCAGACGATCGGGACGAGCGTTGGAGTGGTCCTTCTCGAGATTACCGTCGGGTCGGTCTGTTTCTAAGTATTTACTAATAAACTGCTTGCTACTGAAGAGTGTTTGTGTGCAAGTTTGTGCTGGCTTGCCAGACTGGATGTTTGGTCCCTGAGAATATAACTGGAACATAATTATGGACAATAAAAGGAATGTAAAAACTACCATGAAGGTGGAGTTTTAAGGGTGATACCCCTTTGAGGGCAAACTGCTACTAAAAGTCAATGATTTGAAGGAAACCCTATAACAAAACCTGTATCCAATGAAGTTCAGAGCATTATATGACCCTAAGAAGCACTGAGCCAGTATTTACCAGGTAGTTTATCTCTTAGTAGATAGGTGCATTAAAAGAAAAGAAAAGGAAAAAAAAAAAAGAAAAAAACCACTCTCCTGTGCCTGCTAGGTACTGACTAATCTCTAAAAATATTACCAGTCATACCTCTGTCAAACAACATCTAATATCCCTTAAGACCTGGCATTATTGCATCCACTCAGCCCCTAAATGGTGACAAGAAATAGAATTCTTCTTCACATTCTTCACAGGGGATAAACACAAAGCAGGAAAAAAAAACAAACAAAAAAAAATCCCTAAGTAAGACAGTGTTAGAGCAAATGTTAGCAAGACTAGTGTAAGACCTGGCTATAAACAAATTCTGTCTGGAAATTAAATGGAGAGTCCAAGCCACCAGAGTGAGATTTTAGAACCATCTCCCATTTGCAGTAGTGGTAAAAAAATTCTGAATCAACAAAGTAAACAAAAAATCTGTTTTCCAGCTGTGTTCCTGACAACATAATTGTTCATTAATTCCTCTTACATATACACTGGTTACCTGTATATTGCCTGGATGATTATTTCTTGTGGTCAACCTTGGGCTGTCAAAAACAACAAAACGAATACTGATTTTTCTTCCAGTGAGATAAGACAGTGCATTGAAATAAATCTAACTAGAGCACCCTGAAGCAAGAATGAATTTTCCGCTATGTTATTTAACAATTGATCTTAAATATCCCAGCAGGGGAAAACTAGTTGTTAATTCCTGACATTTTTGCCACTTTACTCAAACTTCAGCCTCATAATTTGTGTCAAACAGTGACGTTCTAACCCCTTAATGGAAGTCTGCAGGCAAATTCTTGCACCTAGCATAACTTCAATACATTGAGTATTCATGGAAATGACCACATTTCTGTTTATTTCTACAAAAGCACATAGAAAGACAAAACCACCTTCCGCATCTCATTGCGGGATCAAGCCTAAGATGATATAATCCTATTCTCCCCCCCCCCCCTTTTTTTTTTTAACTCAACATAATGAATTTTCCTTTCCCTCTGTGACATATCAGAGAAGACCAAAAGGGCTCTTCCCATGAAATACCTTCATTTTAAGGTTACATTGCAACATCCAATCTGAATGCAATCTTTACTTGAAGGCAGGCAATACTATCTATTGCTTCACCCGTGTTACTACAAGAAACAATGTTTTCATTAAAGTCGTGAACCATTTATGAAACCTATAAAAACACAGTGAACTTCTCTGGCAGATTTGAAAAATAGCATTAGATTTTGGAAAATGTGAAAACATAAACCTGAAACCTGAAGGGATTTCAGATACCTGTATGAACATGAGTTACTGAGCTGAGTTACTTACGCAGGTCTCAAAGAGGATGATACTTCAGTTGAATGGCTGACTTTATTCTGGACAAAATGCTAAGGCCACAGAACATTCAATCCCAAAAAAGCATCGCCGTTGGCTATCTGATGTCCATCTGGAGAGGCAAAGACCAGGCAGAAAGCCCACCTCCTACAGGAGACCAGTATACACACAACCACATCTTCTTTGAGATACCATGACAGTTCATACATGCAATTTAACATCAAACCAGCTCATAACAAAATACTTCAGTTAATTTAACAGTTGAAAATGGGCATATGAATCAACACAATGTACAACAAAAACTATTCGTTTGCACATGCAAAAATAAAATAATTTTAATAAATGAAATCTCCCAGAGAATTTACATCCAACCAATTGAGCACAAAGCCCTTGAGTAGCTTTAGTAGATCTGCAAGTGTGAAGAAAAAAAAATTTTTTCATTTAAGAAAAGGTCAGTAACAACAGACTTGAGCATAGTGTTTGGGAGACTAAGAAAGAGCAGCTCAGCTTTAACTCTCCCAGAACACGCAGCCAATGCTAGAGACAGATACCTGGCACAGAATTTGCTTCTGGAATCACTTAAACACTTTTCCATGAAGAAGGAAGAGTTCCAAGAGCTATAGAGAAACTGGAGCAGGCATTACCTAAAACTGGCAGGCCATTTGCACGTTTAAACCTTGCAGTTTCAGTCCTCAGAAATAGCTTCCCAAATATATGAAATCTAAAGATTTTATAAATATATTTAATTCTTTCTGTACATTTCACAAATAAGTTTTTCATGTAAACTTTTTATAATCTACTATCAAATGACATTAGAGTTGATAAAACTTCATTAGGTTTTTTGGAAGAGAGAAGGAAAGAGGAACAGCTGTCCTTGTTAGAGTAATAAGGTTCGCAGGTCTGGCTGAGTGTTACCTGTTCCTCTGGGCTCAGCATACTGCTGTGATCTACTCAGTTTGCAAACACACATTCCCAGGTACATGGTTCCTGACAGCAATGACAGTTTTTGGTCCACTCACTCCCACTCAATCACATTTTTTCTTCAAACCTTCAAGAAGCACAGACCTCTCCTGAGCAGGTAAAGCACAGGAATTAATAGAACATGAGAAAGTACAACTTTCCTAAATGATAGTTCCATAATACAAATCAGTAAGACTCATTCTTTTCTTGGGAGGCCACTGATAATGCAACTAGGGTGTTTCTTTGCCTTTTCTAACTTTGAATAGATCTTAGTGTTCCAAAAATCAACTCAATCAGTTCTCTCCTGCCTACAGGCCTCTATGCACATTAGCATTCTTTTCTTCGGAAGACTTCTGTTGACACTTTTTAAATCTACCTCTTCATCTTGCTTCTGATAACATCCCACTGCCTCAAACTCCTGCCTTGGCAATCAACCTGATTAAAATGCCCTTTCCTAGTTAAAACACTTTGGGCTTAAAAACCCCACACGAAGATTTAACAATTGACACCGAGCCCTCAAGTAGCGTTGGAGATACTGATAAATACCTTCATGATATGGAAAAGCTTCATAATATCATTTAGATTCTTAAGCTACACAGAAGTTGCAAATACCATAAGTTAAGAGCAGACAGCCTGAAGATCAAATTAGGTCTATCATATCTATAAAATATACAAACATAGCAACCTTGGAGTGTTATCCTCTCAAAGAATGTACTTTTTAGCAAAATGAAATGAAGCTGACATATAGCCAAAGTGACAGAAGCAGCTGCTTCTGCTATCGTTTAATATTTACTGAATGCTATAGGCAGAAGGTTATCAGGCCTCAAGGGGCAAAAGGTGTGATCCTGCCATGCATTTCCAATTCCTTTTTTTTATATATAAAATGCTTTTCAGTTATCTGTGAAAACAAAAGGAAACCTATTAAGGTTACACATTTTTACTTTAGGTCAGTCATTAACTTATAGAGTTTGGACCAATATTACCTTGTCTAAATTGTTTATCAGCCAACAAAATGTCATATCATAGCACAAGACACACTGTTAACTTTTACGTTACACTTTCACTCTAAATCATCAACAGATTTACCAAAATTTTCTGATGTCTCTACATTGCAACACACCCAAAAGCTGAGTCACAGTGTCATGATGTGAATTAGCTTGTTCCTCAGGAGAAAGTCTAAAAATACCACTCCCTCCTTGGTACTGTGCATAGACAGCAGAGGTAATTTTGAATTAATTAATGCTAATTAAAACCAAAAAGGTTCATCCCAGATTCCCCCAAGTTAACTCTAATTCCCCTAAGTTAATTAGCTTTACAAGGATTGTGTCCTCACTGAAATGATCAAAAGTGAAAATCTCATTTAAGCAGCATTACAACACATTTTGCATTCTGCCACTTACATTTCACTTAAATCCTACCTGTAATATCCTACTACTGTTTTGTGGTTTCTTCTTGCTCTTGTATGTACTATTTCAATTCAACTCTCCTACTAACATCTGTAAGTATGAGACAGCAAGACCTTTGTAAACAGAAATGCTCTCATTCTGCAATAATTTGATATATGAGGGAATCTGTACAATATGCTTATTACTAAGAACCTAATACACCTTTTATATGCATTCAGGTCTTCAAGAATTTCAGTAATTGCTTTTTTCCTCAAAACTAGAAGTAAACACCTCACATTGTATATAGATCAATATACACCAGATATAAACAAAAAAAACCCTTTAAACTATGTAAATATTATCACGTACCTACACACTATTTATTCTCAAGCTTTATTATATCAAAAATAATCTTCAAAAAAACCCCAGCATTTTACATCCCTGAGTGCTTTTTTTCTCTCAGATTAATCCCTCTGTTTACTCCTTTGAGCATTCTGTAACATTACAGAGGCAGATCTTGGAAAAACTTTTGGTCTTTACAGTTCCTCATTCAAGTCATATCAGACTTCAAGGCTTTCATTCATTTGACAAATTGCTAAAACTGTAGAAAAGGGCAAATCAGAGTTGCAAATAATGCAACAGCTGGTATAAACTCAAGGCAACAAAGGCACCCCATAACACTAAAAACAGAAGCACTTGAATAAAATTACTGCACATGTTCTCCAGGGGAAATACAGTTAATGTGCCATTAGTTACAAGCCGCTGATTCAGCCTGGAAATTCTGAATGCGAGCTTAGGCCTGTCTCTGTCAGTGAAGCTAACCTACCCAAATTTTATAATGCAAGTGATCTTTAAGCAATGAAAGAAGCCAGGAAGGGAAGAGTCTAATGACCTAGCACGTAAGAATCATCACAACTGCCATTCCTGTCACTAAAAAGATTTTCTTGCCATTTTTAAAAATAGCATCCCACCTATTCTGAACATATAATCTGGATAGTAATGGAATGATATAACAACCAATAAATAAAACAACCAATCAGATCATACTAGTCTTTAAGCAAAACTATTTTTAAAATTCAGTTTCTAAACCGTACTTATAACTGCAAAATATACAGTACTATGCTAGGCCATAAATGGAAATTAACACAGAAGGCAGCTAGGGCAGAATCTTCCTCATTTCTTAATGCAACCTCTAGTCTTAAAATAAAGAAATGTTGTATATCAGGTAGATGTGGTACATGCACACACATTTGTCTGAGAAAAGAAAAGGAAAAGATAGAGATGGAAATGCAATAAAAAATAAGAAAATCCTGACTTAAGGATACAAACTGAAGTCATCATCAAAAACATTATTTGTTCAGTAGCTGATGTGAAAGAATGCAAAAACTTATTAGCTAGCTAAAACAACAACTGTGCCGGACCCTTCTCATTCCTGCTATTAAAAGACAATACTGTGAAAGTATATCCCTACTACTGTAATATTTTAAATATTAACTTTAACCCCTGTTCATGTTCTCTGCATCTTTGTGTTCCATCTGTGGAAGCACGTTCACTGAGCTATCTTTCTAAGAATATAGCTATTTTTTATGGCTCTCTAGTCAGACATACTTAAAAACAAACCAAAACAACCCTTCCTAATGAACATAGAGATTATACTGTAAAATGATGGAAATTGGTCCCATGTCCCATCACAGAATTATGTGTAAAGAAGAATTTGCATCACCCATCTCCTCTCACACCGTAAGAGATACTTCATAACAGAATCTGGATTTCATCCAAAGTTGAGTTAGTCAAAATTTTCCCTCCTTTTCTAAATAAATCAATGTGTAATTTTATTTTTCTCCCAATTAGTATTTTCCAGTAGAATTAATAATCAAAGAGAAAATCTTCAAGTGAACATCAGCCTGAATAATATTCTTTACTTACTTTGTTTTTCATTTCCTGAATTTTTAAGAAAGGAAAAGCTTCTGAATTTTCTGCATTTTTGATGGTCTTTTATGATGGTGAGAGCTCTAAGGAATGTGGGACAAGACAAGGTAGTATAACTGATTTCGTCTCAGGACAGGAGTTTCAGCAGAGCAGTTATTCAGCTGTATTCTCTTACGTGATCTTCTGTGTTGCTTTGTCATATATGGAATACACAGACTAACCCAAAAGAAAAAAAATATTTTGCTAGAGTGTCTACAAAAATGGCTTCATATTAGTTGCTCACTTTTTACATATATAATACTTGCTGTAACATAAATGTTAAAATATACTTAAACATAAAAACTCTGATATACAAAACAAATATGTCATTTGATATTGAACAGATATCTCTTCTTTGTAAGATGAGGATAATCTCATCTCCGTATTTTGCTATGGAGTTGGATCCCATGGGGGCCAATGGGCCAATATCCTTTTAAAGAAAGCCAAGATCTCAGCAAATTACGGTTACATTGAATCTCTGAAGACCTCAAGAAGCTTAGCATTTACCACTTCAGTGTTTAGAAATAAAGTTCCCTGGATCAGCTCCCCGATTAATCAAACATTAGAGCCTGCTTTTGCCACAGATTTTTAACTGATGTTTTACAGAATCAAAAAGAAACCCGATCATACAAGTTCCAAAACAGTGAGACAAATGCTGTAAGTGGATGAGTAAACTCTTGACCTGTGAGGACTAAGTCTATGATGATCAAGTTTCCATTTGGAGAATAACTTATAAAAGGTACTTGAGGTGAAAACACAATCTATGGGAAGCCAACAAAGGCGGTCTTGCAATACAGCACTGTATAGTCAAGATCTCTGGAATGGTACCTCTTATATTCCTGTTACTTCAAAGAAATCTCTATTATAACACTTACTGTGCTTTAGCATCCAGAGGTTTTAGACGGCTAGACACCATATATACAAACAAGGAAAAAGATAGCCCCTAACCCAAAAAAAAAAAAAATACACCCTATTCTGATGCCTATGAAAAACAACATTCTGTTGAATCGTCACAGATTCAAAACCTACAGAAATGTGACAGCACATCCTGTACAACATTTTGCAGGAGCTGGGGCTAGTTATGAAAGCCTCCCATGGCAGCAACAACAAAGGCAACGTTAGAACATTTATCCCAACCGTAACCATGCAGATGAGATACGGCTCAACCAAGACAAAAAAAAACAACAAAAAAAAAACCCTAACTTTTGCTAAATACATTTGATTGATTTTCAATTATTCTACAGATCGCCTAGCAGAACATGAAAACCAGATATATTCACTCCTTTCAGAGAAAACTAGAATATATTCAAGCTATTAAAAAAACAAATGTTTACAACAGATGGAATACAGTCAAAACGAATAAAAACTATTAATCACAGTGGGTACTTTCTTCAAACAGTATACAAAAGAAGCGCTTTTCACTATGTGAACTGTTTGGAAGACTGATCTGAAGAAAATAGGAGTTTTTTTAAAAAAGAAAAAATAAATTATTGTACTTATGTTTCTGTTGACTGACTTGCAAAAAGTACAAGTACTACATGTGTTACGCATACATACATCTGAAGCTATCTGATTTGAATACTAAAATTTCCAAAATACCAAAAAATCTGAAAGACCATGTGTTTAACGACTTCTTTGAAATTGTGGCTGCTTTTTATCAGTTGTTAAGTTCCTTGTATTATTTAGAATACAGTCTCTCCACATATTAGAAAGAAGCACTAGATACATAATAACAGTTTATGTTGATTGCAAAATATCTACTCTACCAAACACACATTTATAATTTATTTGACACTATGTAATTATTTCTAGTTCCTACAGACAATGGCTTTAAGCACAGTTTAAACACTCTACACATGCACCTTCTTCCACGATCTCAGCTTCACCTGGTAGATAATGCAGTATTCAGAACTAAAATGGCAAAATCAGCATCCTGTGGTCGAAGCAGCAGGTTGCCTCTTGAAGCCTGGGCCACCGAGGGGCTGTTACGGAGTCCAGCTAGGTAGATTACCTCATCCGTCCATCTGCCTCTGTAACGGCACAGACGGGAAAGGCCTGCACGATTTCTGTTGCACTCCCATCTCCTGCACCTCTGCCTGGTGCTTTGCATTTGTACAGGTGAGATGTTCAGAAAAGCAGTGTTACAGCCAGCGCCAAGTTACTTTCATCTTCAGTTCTTACTATAGCTCCCAGGCAGTGCAAAGAAAGAAGAGAGCTCATCTCCCTACCCTCACTGTTCAAAAAATGCACCTTTTAAGGAAGCAAAGATACAGTTTTCAAAACTGCATTTAATTAACTTGTTAAGCAAAGCCATATAATGATCACCAGTATCCTACTATTGACGCTTTCAACCCAAACTCTTCCAACATGCCTTAGACCTTGCCTAAGAAATAGGCCTAAGAAATAGGCATGCTTCACAACATACCCTAAATATCAATATATTTGACCAAAGCAGCAGAAGTGAAGAGACATTCATTAATTGCATAAGACTGAACAATCGGGTCTGAATTGAGTACTGATCTTGTTTTGAGCAGATCTCTTCCAACAGAAAAAAAAAATCCCATCGTGATCCTATAACTGTAGCCTTGTTGTGACAAGCATGCACAAATACCAAAATAAACAGCTGTAAAGAATTTCAGAAATACCTTCCCTGGAAATGCTTCACCTTTAACACCTCTAAATTTTCTCAAGAAGTTGACAACACCGGTTTCTATAACATCAATCACAAACAGATACAGTATACAAATTTCTTTTCTTTCTATAGCAACTCAGTTGGGCTATTCTGATCATTTTTACTTACCCATACTCAATTAAGTAGGTTGAACCAAAAACTTAATGAGTTTTATAGACTAAAATAATCTGATGCTTCTGCAGACAGCAATAAGAGCTTTTAAACAAGAGGGGTCATCACTACAGCAAAATAAAAGGAGAGAGGAGTGACATATTTAAAGTTTGACTCTTATGGTTGCACATTTTCTAAAAGATAATACTAATAATAATAAAAAACCCAAGCTCCTTAATATGTCTTGGGTTAGAAAGGCAAACTCCAAAGTCCCAAAGCTAGACTACCACTTATTCTGATGTATTGTCCTAGCTAATGATCTAGCACTAAAAGCATCTAGTGGAACATGAAAGATGGTCATGAAACAGCTCTAATTTAGCATGACATTGCATTACATTACAAAATATAAGCTGAAGCCTTTGGGAGTTCCACTTGAATTTTTGCTCAATTATAGTTTAATGAGCAAATAAATGTTCTCTTTTTGGAGCTTTTGCAGTCAGTTGTTCTCTTCACACCTTTTCTTCTCCAAACATATTAACTGTGAGTCACAATGCTAAATGTGTGAGAAAGGAAAAGAGAACAAGTGTGTGTTGAAACAGATCGCATGAATAATTCAGTCTCTGCTTTCACTTGTTCTTACTCCCCATATTAATAGTAAATCCCTGTCCCCTCTCCTGATTATTATCACTTATCCCATCTATCAGAAAGTTTTCCTTTAGTCTGAAGAACATTAGCTAGCTACCTTTTTACTTGGGCAGACAACCACAAAATGTTGCCACTAGTGAGATACTATTACTGAGCAAAATTAGTAAATAGTCAACTTAAAAAAAAATCTAAAAGATAAACACAACTTCAAAATATTCACATAATTTCTTCCATGGTTTATAGTAATCTTTCCATGAAGTATATTTAAAAAAATGCAAAATTTTTTAATTAGTTGAAATAAAAACAGACCCCAAATGAGGTCAGGGGTCTTCATACAAATGATCTTCATAAAAAGTATAAATGAAATAATTGACACTAAGTAAACATGTACAAAAAAAGTAGTCTAGAAACTCAGAAGAGCAAAGGACCTACAAGGGCACACAGCAGATGTCTTGCATCTTAGATGCAAATCCAAAATCTCCACTTGCTGGGTAACCACAACCGAACACATTGATGGAAGTTTCCTCATCAACATCAGAATATAACTTCTTGAGCACAAGCTTCATAAATACTCACTTCAAAGATGGCAGCATCTTTCCATCCTAGTAAACACAAGAGCCACCTCAGAGAAACAGATAATAGCAACTTGAATTTGATGACTAACATCAAACTCCAAATTTAATTCTTTAGATTACATTTACACATATGCAAAAGAGATATAAATGTAGAATCTCTTTTACACTTCATAAGAAACAAAACTTTTCTGTAAGGAAAAGTAGAACTATACCTGCTAGGCATATAGGGAAAACCACTATCACCAGAAAGTAGCTAAACTGGCCAGAAAGCATCAAAGTGAATAGCTTAACAAAAAAATTTGCAAGTAAATAAACCAGCAGTGCCAGAAGTTCAGTAAGTCTCATTGACTGCTTCAAATCAATTCATCCTGATGAAGGAATCAGCTGGATGAATAAGAAACTATTAGCTGGAAATGAACTCCTCTTCTTTTGCACTGGCGCAGTGACGGACTGTTCTCCTAAAGAGGGGAAGGAGAAATTCTGCAAGGAACACAAAGGACCCACATTCAAGTATCAACATCTGACAATAGTTCTCAGTGATGAGCACACTCCAGGGAAAACCTTTGCCTCCTTATGGCTCTCAGTGCATGTTTCTGCTCATTCAGCGCACTTGCTTTCCATACATATAACCGATTGTAACACAAGGCATATTTGTACTAAGAAATAATATTAATGCTTCTATCATGACTACATCTATGATTCCAGAGCTCACAAATTGCAATAAACCGATTCTGTACTGAATTAATGCCCCCTCACACACAAAATACATGCTTTCAATACTGAGATTAAATGAAAAAAATTGTTCAAGTCTTCAGTCTTATCAGGCCATATATAACTTAAATCTTTCCTCCACTTGCATGAACAACACTATAACATCTTGTTAGACGAATCTCCAGTATAATACTCAGATTCCATTTGTGGAAAAGGTCTCATTCATAGAAACCACTAATAAATGCACATATGCATTAACAAATATATATGTAGGATTCTTCTCCCCATCCTAAGATTTCCTGGCCTTTCAGTGTTTTTTGCCTGGGCCCACACATGCAAGAAAAGAACACAGACTGCGACATTAATCTCCTGAAGACAAGTATTAGCGAGTGGGTCACCTTAATGGGACCAAACATCACCACTGTAGTTAAACCAAAGAACACACGGAAAGTTTCACCACCAATACAGGCAAGAAATTTAATCAACTCATATCAGCTAAGATTTCACCTTCAACTTAAATTTCCTTCTAACCCTGTTATCATTACTTAGCATTTTGTTCTACAGGGGGTCTAAACCATTTGTGTAGATATAATTTATGGCAATTTAAACTGTGTCAGAAAGTTAATAACTTAGGAATAATGTATGTGTCTTTTACTGAGTTTAATCATTGCCTATTAAAGTGCATGTTACTTTTGCCTTTTTGTTATTCATGCATTCTAATCCAAAATTGTGTTTACACTGAGTGGAAATAGGCTTACCTAACTCAATGCGCTTCAAACTAGACACCAAACTTTTCCAAACTCTTTCTTTACTTTTAGAAATTTCCTTTGGACCAGCTACAAGAAAGTACTTCCACAGAAATAAGGAAAGAATAAAAGAAAGTCTAGTTTCTCTCATACATATTGATAGTGTTTAAGAAGCTCAATATCCTCTTCTACTGCTTTGATTCTAGAACAAACCTAAGGGAAGAGTTTTAATTCAGCATAAAAATGGGGTTACTATACTGTGAAACTGATGTAAATTAAAGGCAGCTCAGGCCAGAGATTATACATTTTTATGAATTCTTGTGTTTGAACAATATATACACTAATAGTGGTTTTGACTACTTCATTGTAGAATAAAATTATATGAACAGTTAAACATGCAACCTTCAGTACCAGCAGATGAAATGCTCATTTTTAGTATACAAACAGTTATGAGGAAAATTCCATCTTCCAGAAGATACGGAAGGTTAACAAAAAAAAAAGGAGGGGGGGGCAAAAAGTTGAAGCTATATGAAGCAACAGTGATATTTTAGTTTATTTTAAGAATACAAGAGCCATAGAAAAGAATAACCTTCTGCTGACCTTTCTGATCCTTTCAGGTTGCAGCCTTTACAGCTTTTGCACCTAAATACACAAATCATGTTTCACTTACTGCATTTGATGTGGATTTTTCATAGTTTCAATTTATAGGTCTGTAGTACACCAATCAAGCACATCTCATCTGAAATCATGCCATCTCCCACTCATGGCCACACAACAGGTGAGAGGAGCCCAACATTATGTCAGCATCTAGATTATAGCCTGCGGTATACCTTTTAAAATGCTATCAGCTTCCCAGGGACACAATGAACAAGTTAATAACAAAGTCATGATTAAAAGATTGCTCTATTTTCATTCAGCTGCATATTTGTAACCTACATTAACAAAATACTAAAAGATCTGTGCTTAAAGGTCTAAATTCCCAGTAATTGTGCTAGCCATTTACAAATATTGCAAAGGAAAGGAAATAATCCAAAATGAAACAATAAAAAGCTCACTTTAAGTGCTTTTATTTTATTTTTCTTAACAAAATAGACGTTAAACCTCATAAGTAGAAATACATGCAAATGTATATTGACTGTATTTGCCAAGAAAAGAAAAGAAAATAGTTATTCAAACAAAATTATTTATTTCAGCAAACTCTGGTTTCAAAGTGAACAGAAAAAATGAAGGTAAATTAAGGTAAGTGCTAGTATTAATAATAACTAAGAAAAGAAAGCCTCAGTGCATATATTTTAATACTTGGGAAGTGAGACAGAAAATTTCAGTGTATAGTTGTATTTTCATGGAGTCTCTTGCAGTCCATGATGCCAGAAGCAGTGGATTAACCTAGTTTCTGTGGGCACAAGACTAAAATCTATTGCTGAGTGCAGCTGTCAGAGCCACCTGCGTATCTTTGGCTCAATTCAAGTAGTAAGCCAAAGGGTGATTTCAGGATGCTTCACTGTCCATTTTAATTTGTGTCTGTCAAAAAAGGGAGGGGAGAGAAAAAAAACACAAGTAGGAAGATTGGCAGCTGCTAACAATGCCTGCCTACAAACTTGATTATGTAAAATTATTATAATTTTTGCTGGTCATATTCTTCCAGCCTATACAATAATGTCAGTCTGACCTTCAGTTTTCACTTGTGTGCCTAACACGGCCTTTGCCAACTTGTTTAGAGCATATTTGGAGTACTCAGTAAGCAACCTGCTAATGCCAAGATTAAACGGCAAATAATGGCAATGGGGGAGGGGGAATGGGCCTCAAACATATAAAGAACAAAATAAGATAGGGACTTCCAACTACTGACAACCTAACTTCACACGGTTCAAATTAGCTGTGCAAAGTGACTCTTCCAGATACCCTCAGAACCCAGAAATTAAGGCGACTTTCTGCTATTCACTAATTCAGAGAGAAAACCTACTGCTTCATCTCTAGTCAATACAGACACTATCCACACAACCCCAGAGACACAAAATGCTGTTCAGTACTTCCTTCCTTCACAGCAGTGTGCATGTAGAGACACGTTCATTCAGTAGTCTACAAATATCTCCTTGTGAGATAAGAAACAGAAACTTAAATTTCTAATCTCTACATTAGAAATTTAGAAATTTCTAATTTCTAATGATTAAGATTACAAAAATTAAGTCTTTGCTCAGCTCACTTTAATTATGCATGAGGTACCGGTGGATAGTTTTCCATTTTAATAGTTCGAGCTCTCACTAGAAAAAGTATTTTTCCTGGGATCATCATAGCTTCAACCCTTCAAGGCCACAGAAAAAAACACCTCTCAGACTACACTGTAGGGGTACAGAGATAGACGTGCCTTCACCTTCTACAGAGCACTAGAGGAAGAGAACTCCTCTTTTAAATTAATCAAGTTCAAAGATAAAGCTCAGATCTGGTCTTGCACTTAGTCTCTCCTCTGCACGTATTCTTTTGAAGCACACAAAGGGATCAAGTACAGGAGGACAATGTCTGTCTCTCGAGCACTTTGCAACTTTTTGGCCAAGGGTGAGTGGAGCTTGGGCCATACCTTTGGAAAGGCTGAAGTAGCCTCCTCCTCTATCTAGAATAATTGTCAGTCAGCGGACATCACAGTGGAGCTGAGCCATTCCCTTATGCCAGGCAGAGCTGAACACCCCATCGGCCTTTTTATGAATATCACCTTCATTTGGTGGGGCACTAATTACCACCAGCGAGGTGAGGAGAGCTTTCCTCAAAGCTCAGTATCTTTGTGAAATTTGAACCCATCCTTGAGCCTTTCTGAGAACATACTGCAATGGCCAGGTTTTTGTCAAGATATGTTTGTCATGAGTATGTTTCATCAGATACTCTCCAAGTTCATAAAATGAGTCTCTGATGAAGAACTGCATGTTCCACCTAAAAAGCACTTAAATATTTCCATTAGCTTGGGGGCTGCTATCCCACAATCCTGCTTTATTATAAGTCACAGAGGCTTTTTTTTTTTTCCTCCAACTGAAAGCATTACCTTCTCTTTCAAATACTGTATTCATTAATTAAATGAAGCCTACTGCTTTTCATAATTAACTTCAGGGCCATTTTGCATCATGCTGATAGTAATCATTAGGATAATGAGGACAGAACATACTGTAGAAGTAAAACATGCCAGAAAAAAGAATGTATTTAAGAATAATAGCTTCCAAATTTTCTATTACTTGCACTTAGTTAATACATTAATAGAAACACATTCACTCACTTTCTACTTAATCTTCTTATGAGATTATCTTGTACAAACAGCCTCACCTTTTATAACCAGATAAATAATTCTGAGGCAAATCATATCCAGACCTTTCTATTTTCCTGTTTTTTAGTCGGCCATATATTTAACTAATAGCTTCGTTATAGTATCTTCAGTTGGTCAAAGAAACCGCATGTTCTGAAAAGGTGCATGCATTAGTCACTGCAGAACTCAAAAAAGAGATGAAGGAAGGAGTAGATAAAAAAAAAATCTTTTCAAAATGAGGCACAATTTAAACACCTATGACCCGAGATCTGAAGCAGAGTGCCAGAACAGTGCTGTAAGAAACCATTCAGTATTTATGATATCCAATATTAGCTCAGATTGTTGTCTTTAATGAGTTAGAAAAGAGTTTTAACTTTATTAGCAATTACTTTCATTTATTTTAACTCATCAGCTTTGAAAATAGTCTCTAGAATGCAGCTTAGCATCTTCTACTTTCAAGAATCAAGGAGCATTAGTAGGAAGTAAACATGCAGCATCTTAGAAAAACTGAAACCTTCTGCTGGCTTGCCCTGTAAACTGACAATGCAACCAGGCTAACTTGACAAGTCCCAAAAAACTTTCTGCAGCAGCTAAGACCTACTCTGGGAGATCACCTTTGAGTACTTCAGCCACAGGGTGAGAGGAGAATCAGAGGGGGATCATTTTCTGAATTAATAGCTCATAAAGCCTGAGAAAATGAAACTACAGTAGGTGCACAAACAGGCTGAATTAGAACATAACATTCTGAAAAGAGCAACTCAAAGCTAGTGAGATGAACAAGTAAGCCATCTTCTAGTCTGCTCAAAGCTTTCCAGATAAATTTTTTTTGGGGGGAGGGGGGAAATCAGAGAAAGAAGTAAGTTTATAGTATTTATAAATACCAGAACAGCTCAGAAAATAATGCTGAAAGTATTGTTTCCATTAGTTGTTTAATAGAAGACACTACTGAAGTAGTGAGGGCTAATTTTGATGGATACCTCCAGTCATGCTGAACCCTCCTACAATTTTTTCCATTGTGAAAGTCCACATGCCTAAGCACTCAGTTCAAGATACGTGAACTGGCTCTGAACCATCTTGCTTAGATTTTCTACTAGTTACACTACGCCAGCACCCCACCTGGACTAGATAAGCTCTGCTGAAAAGTTCTCTCTCTACACAGCAAGTGCACTATGTAATATACACTTGAATACAGGCTATGATCAGACTTCCATTGCCAGATGGCTGTGCTAGTTTTAGATAACAGCTGAAGGAGAGCTACAGTACCTAACATGCTTCTGCAGCAGGATACAAAAGAACTGGTAGAACAGATGATGTGAATCCTCCTCAGCACGTCTCAAAGTGAGCTTTTTCTTGCCACTAAGATGAAGACTTTTGCTCTGACTAGATGCAGAGCACACAAAATCCACTCCGCCAGCTTTGGTTTGTGAGCAAGTTTTCAACACACAACAGCATCTGAAACTCACAAAACTGTTTCTGTAGTGACAACCTGACTAGCATTCACCATCATATACCCTCACAGCTCTGCAGCCAAGAAAGATGATCCTCAGCATCTTTCATGAAAGTACTGCAAAACAAAACGCTGTACCCTGAGAAATACCAGGGACAGCTGACTTCAGATCCGGATCAAGACACACTGCAAATGCATCCCTGCTGTCCCTCAGCCCCACTGGGCCGGCAGGGCAGGGCAGAGCGCAGCGCTGCTGTCGCCCCGAGACCTCCGCTGCGGCTCTGCTCTGCACTACAACCCACTGTCCTCAGACGGAGCAGCCCAGCAGGCTCTCTACCTTCTCCCAAGAATCCAGCCATCCGAGTACAGAGAGACTTCACAGATTTGAATCATAATTATTGCCTGTGTTCACATTATCTTTAGATGGCAATGGAGTACAAATGCAGATCCAGGAGTAAAGAATCTCCTAAGTAGACACTGCTCTGAACCAAAATCTGAAACATAAATAACTTGGCTATGTTGCTACTCGGATCTAGAAGGGAACTGTGTTGCAGTCCTCCACTGTTGTCATAAAAAAGCCCAATATTTCAGACTTGAAAGTTAGATCGAAAACAAACTATGCAGCTTTTGCATATTTCTGTTGATGATCTAACTTCTCAAAGCAACAGGGTTTTGTGTAATATAGTTTAAGATAATAGCTTCTGCACAGGCTTCATATATCCTGCCCAATACGGCAATAAATTAGAATTTTTAAAGCCAATTCAACTTGCCGCTGTTGCATTTGTTTTCATTTACTCCAACTGGACGCCAAAGCTATTCATCTGATATATCTTATTTTTTTAGAGATACACACTGTTTTTAATTACACTTCAAATTTATTTTGAAACATGTTGGAAGTTTTCTTGTTAAAATATGAATGCAAATTGCCAGAGGTTTATGTTTATTATGCACACCAATAAAATCCTTTTTTAAAATTGAAAATAGTCCTATCATCTACAATATAAAAAAAAATTACTTTGTGTTTTGCTTACTTGTAAAATGATCGTTAATTTAGGCATAGAAAAATATTGTGTCATTAAAAATACTGAGCGCTGTCTTGGGTGAATAACTTATCTACTAGCCTGGGATCAATGCAAATTAATCCACTCAGCACCATGAAAAAGGCTGCTTCTGCTCCTTGCATTGCATCAAGATAGGAAAAGGTCTGATAAAGAACAGATGAATAGGCAGAACAAGTAATTTGTCACACAACTTCGTTTTAGCAGCTGAGAATAATTAATTTAGATAAATTATATCAAGTGTCCTGCATTTTATATGAGAGTTTCATTAAAGTAACAATGCTTTGATTAAGTTCTCCTCTAATGTAGATTACCTGCAGGAGAAAATTAGCACTTTCATTCCCCTTTTCTCTTCAACATCCTCTAACAACTCCTGGCTATCACCAACTCTTAGTCATAGGCCAAAAATCTCTGCTCCAACTGCAAGCCTACATTCATTTCAATTTGCATCGTATCATACATGAGTGCATCCCTGTTGACATTGTCATAAAAATTTCTAAGTTCTTCGACAGGAATAAGATAGTAATAATGCCAGTTTTATCCATCACTACACAAATCTCCTACTCATAACAGGCTACGCTGATGTTACACTCCTCCCATGCTGAATGCTAACATAAGATTAAACCACTACTGAATCAAGGGCTAAAGTCTACTCCTGGAATAAAACCCACACAGAATACAGATACGTAACTACAACAGTAGTTTGAAATTGAAATTTATTTTCAGATGATCTCTTCATTTGACTTGTGATCAACAATAGTCTCTCTTGCAAGTGCAAAAGAAAATCTTAATGTCAACCAGCATCTCTTGGTTTTATAAGAAGATACTTTTAAAGTCAGCTTAAAAATACCCAACACTGAAGTTCTATGAAACTAAACTGAAAGAGAATTCAGTATCTTTACTGCAAACCTAATCAGGGTAAGGCCATTCAATATCTCACATACATCACCCAAAACCATAAGACCAGGTCAACAGATTACTACCTTAAATGCCAAAAAGATATACTAGTCAACATCATCTACACCAAAAAGCTTACCTAAAAGGTGAAGTTATACATTTGCAGGTGTGACATCTAACTGGAAGAGCTATTAGAGGGTAGATCCCAAATTAAATATACTTCCAGGAGAATTAGGAGAGCATTCATCAAATACTATTTTAAAGTGTGATTCCTTGTAAATAGTCCAAGCCAGATTTCCAGAGATGTACCAGAATTTTTGCCAGAAGATCAATGGATATAAGCCCTGGATAGCAGCAGCTTCCATGCCGGTTAATACATGACCTACCAGGCTTTTAACAGAGTAGTCTTTCATACCAGGGGAGGGACACGGATAGGGAAATCTATAAGCCATCTAAATCACCTCAAGAAGTTTTTAATGATCCCAAACATCATGATGACAATCAAAAAAAGCAAGAGCTTATATCTAGCACCACAGTCAACCTATTTTTAGCAAAAGCAGATGAGAATATACTCATCAGAAGGAGGAAACCAAAGCTTTTAGAGACTCATATCACTAAAGTGTATGCAAAGTTGTAATCTTAAATCACTGCCACAATGCAAGAGGTGCCCTTTACACTTATTTCTCTTGCCTCTTGAAAGCCACCAAATTTACCTGCAGACTGCTATGTCTGAAAACTTTCTTCATACTCAACTCTACTTCTTTGCATCTTTTTATTAGACCCTCTTCAAGCAAGGAAAAAGAAAAGAAAAAGATGCTTCAGCAAATCAGTGAGCAGCTAAATTGCCTATATCATTTATACTTAATTGTGAAAATTAATGTTTTTCAAGATGGTAGGCGAAGCACCAGAAAGCATGAAACAATTCATTATAAGAATGAAAAGCAATATTTTCAAATGCATAGGATCTTCATTTTTGATTTTTTCCAGAAAAATAGGAAAAGCAACAATGAAAAAGCCACATTTAAGAAAGATCAAAGCTAAAGCCTCATTGATGAAGCTTTTAATCTCCCAAGGCAGGGGTAGAGGAGATAAATGGTTACTCTTGTTTAAATTTTAAAAAAGTGCCTTTCAGATGGCCATGACTCAAGATTTAGCTCAATCAATCTACTGTAGCTCATAGAATCAGTAAGGTTGGAAGGGACCTCTGGAGATCATGTAGTCCAACCCCCCTGCTCAAACAGGGTCACCTAGAGCATGTTAGACGGGGTTGCATCCAGGCGGGCCTTGAAGATCTCCAGAGAAGGAGACTCCACCACCTCTCTAGGCAACCTGTTCCAGGTCACTCTCACAGTGAAGAAATTCCCTCTCACATAATGGTAGCTCATGGTAAAAGCAAAAACAACATGGCATCCAAAATTAGCTTTTCCCCCCATTTCTGCTTAATTTGTAAAGGTAACATAATTCACAAACTTGGATATCAACCAGCTAAAAGAAAAGAAATAAATGGACATTTGGTTTTTGAAGAAAACCCTGTCTTTACAGAATAACGTATGTCAACCACTTGTTAAAAAACCTGCTCTAGTGGAAAAAAAATGTATAAAAAAAGTCTCAGATCAAAGAATCACAATAAATAGGCTTCAAAACAGTCAGAGTTGAACCTTACAGAAAAGGTCAAGCACATCCTAATGTACCTAACTGACAGTAAAGGCTTGCTTTCCCAGTCCAGCATTAATGAAGAGAGACATGTGTCTTTCTCAAAACAATTTTTTCGGGAATTTAAAAATTAATCTTTGCACTTCCTAAAACTTCCAGCACTATCTCTTAAGGACAGAAAGATTTCCAATCACCTCAGCAGAAAGGAAGCAGGAACACTTATAAAGTTTTACCTACTCCAGATGAACAAGCCTAGCTGTTGCATTTTATTCTTACACAATTCACTCAAAGACATCAAAGAACATTTCTAACTTAAACTGGATTTATACATTTTGCTACTGGGTATTAAATCAACGGTTTCATGTCTAATATATGTTAATTATAGTAACATTAGAACAGAATGAATGAAGTATTTTTTTTCCTAATGAAATTATCTAGATAAACTTCACTATTGTAGTGGTGCTTCTGAAAAAGTAGCAGCACTGGTGATGGAAGCATTAGATTGACCTGTTGGGTCCACACTACCCATGCTTTCTTGATGCTTTTTTTGTAAATGCAACACACAAGCTGTACCTGAATGCTATAGAAAGCTTTTCTCTATTCTTTTTGTACCCCGGTCCACCTTACATAAATAATCTGCATGCACACACACTGTTTCTCACATACAATCCTATTTTTTTATTGCATTACATAGCAATTCCTTACAAACAAAGGTTTGTATCCCACACGTACTTTGCACATGCAGCACCTAGAGATACTGCTGGGAGAACTGGCATAACAAATACAAAAATCATGCAGCGCTACAAAGTACAGGAGACATGGATCTAATAAATGTCCATGTGATTGATTCCTATCATCGTCAAGAACAGGTTGCTTTAGATAAACACGCCTAAGGCCTGGTGTAAGCCATTTCTGATTGCCAGCCCTAGTTCTGATCAGAGCTAGGCAGGAATTTTCTCAAAGAAACATAACAAACTCAAAGGTATAAGTTTATGTTTTGATGGGGAGGAGGAGGGAGAAATCAGTAAAAAGTTTCCAAAACTAGGTAAAATCAGAATAGCCTGTCCATCTCAAAAGGAGACTCGATGAAAAATTTCCACATCTTGGTTGAGAGCCCTTATCACTGAACACAAACACACACACACACACACTGTAAGAGTCTCTCCCCTCTGATGTTTTTCACTGAACTTATTTTATTTTACATAAATAAATGAATATTCATAGAGAGATGAGGAGAAAGATGCACATTTTGTCTTTGAATAGTTAAGAACCTTATTTAAGCTACAGAGGGAAGTGAAACAACAGAAGCTCTTCTTATCTACCCAAATTTCTTGGAAATGTTCCAGGTTTATACACAACAAAACCACAGATTCAGTTTGATATCCCTCATAACGTTTCTCCTTTTTTTCCTCTATCTGGTCTTAGTTCCTATTTAGCTACTTCAAAACCTTCCCACCTTCCCTGCTTACTCCATGCAAGAGACTATAGGACTGATATGCCATTAGCATAGTCATAAACAAAGATGCTTCCTATACTTCAATAAAATATTTAAATATCACAACAAACAACACTTCTTTTTGCTGTGAAAATGCATCTACTTAGTAGGTTTGAAAATTTCCTTTCTCTTCCTTTCTGGAAGAGCTCTGCTCCTTTAAACAAGAAGTGGAGAAATGCTACCTTCTGCTTTGACCAATCACAATCAAAGCATCTTTATTTTTCAGAGTTCACAGCCAGCTTAGTAGCTTTGAAATTGATAAATTTATATCTTGATGGCCACAATAACCTTCCTATTAAGAGCAGATAAGGGACACAATGTCGTCAGATGTTTCTCTCCCCTATTTATAGGGAAGATAGGGTTCCTCTTTGTAGGCTACTCTGGAACGCACCCAGAGGTCAGCTATCAGAACTGAAGACTTCTCAGAGGACTCTCCTAAACTGTCACGGAAAAAAAATATCACACTTTCACGCAGATCACTTCTAACATAACTGTTGATGAGTCCTTACCAGCAATGCTGTCAATCATGTATTTTTAAAGGAATCTTTTAACTAATCTAAACTATTGTTTTATTGGCCATCTCATTCTGTGAACACAGGTACTAGAAAAAGTTGCTATTAAATATATAAGACTGTGTCCCATACCAGTTAATATACCTGCAGTCTTCTCTAGAAATTCTGTGATTGACCAGACTGATCCTATGATGATCCAAAAGAAAAGCTGACACTATTCTTTATGCATAAACAACTACTGGAGCCTGAAATCACTGTACTTCATCTCTATTTAATAAAGCCCCAAAATAGAAACTCAACTTAGGCATGAAGAGTTTTTTTTAATCCATCGGCATCTTTCCTCAGAGAAGAACTTTGTTTCTACGCTATTTTCAAAATGAGAGTGGCTTTGCATGTCATTAGATTTCAGGCTACGTAATCAAGCAGACAACGTTACAGCCTCCACCTAAGCGCTCCCGCTGCCATGCCCAGTGCTCTGCGCTGCTCTGCGCCACTGCCTGGAGGAGTGCCACCTTCACACTGGGAAGCCTAGAGGGCAGGGAAATCTGATTCTTGAAGTGGGACTGTGGATGGGAATGGCTTCAGTACATAGTATGTTGAGCAGACAGAGAGATTTAGCAAGAGGAGACAGAGCAGGAACCTGTCCAGCTTGCCGTAGCTCAGGCCACAGACACCTGCTTACCACACCTGCTTACCCTGTCAAGGCACTAATAGCTACATTTTGGAGCATTAAAAAAAAAAAAAAAAAAATCAGTGCAACATTTAACTCAAGAACTGGCTGGTTTACCAAGCCTCTTAGATTTACCTGCACAAAGCAACCTCCATCTAACAGGGCCTTTCAGTTTTGCATATCAGTGATAGCAATTGAAGTATCTCAATAAAAGAGCTTTAGTCAAACTAGTGCTGCTATGCAACATTACATTACCACAGCAGAGGTAACAATATAGGTGTACATATTTAACTACAAATGTTGAAGAGCAAAGAAATTTTTTTTGTTTGTTTTTTTTAAAAAAAGAAAACAGCACTGCATGTTTTTTCCCCCCTCAGTCCAGAACACAATTGGTAGTAGAAGGAAGGTCACCGTGCTATATACCTTTACCTAAGTCTACTCCAAGAACGAGCATTGGAATTTTAAAGAATAAGATTAATGTGAGTTGGGCTACTGAAAACCTATTTTAACTTTCTATTCCTATTAACTTGAACTTACCCAAAACCCATAGACTTCAAGAATGAAAAATATTACTGAAAACCACAATTAACATTTCTCTACTAGCCACAAAAATACAAATAGAAAAAATTCACTTGATGGCCTTCAGTAATCTTTCCATCAACATATTCTTGAAAATAGTTATAAAGTGCATTAAAGACAATCAGCCTTTAATTCTCTCTCAAAATTCATGTGGAACCTTTATCAAATAACAGGCTGTAACCTCTCAAAAGGTTCAAGATATTCTTAACACAGCCAATTAAAAAATAATCATAATTTTTGAAAATGCTTTTTGAAGAAGCCCGGCCCAAGTATACCTCCAGTAGGTCCTTCCACATGTAAAGCATAGCCTTCTCTTAACTGTCACAGAAATGACTACAAACAAAGTTCACACAGAAACTCAAGGTTTGTTTTCTTTGTGCCAGCAGTGAGCAAGGAACTTCACCGCCTGCTTTTAGACAACTGGAAGATTGAACAGATTCGGGTTTGCAGTCACTCAGGCCCACGTCTGGCATAATCTTATAGTTTTAATGGAAACATGTAATAACTCAGAACCATACATTTCCTCACGAGTTTACATTGGTTTTCTTTTTCTCATAAGAGCTTTCCCGAGAAAAACGTTTAATCCTCAGGTTGGAGTTGTTCTGTCTGAGCTTCCTGTAGAGCTGGGCCAGGACTCTAATCTGAATCTGCAGCACTTCCAGCCCGCTTTCTTTGACCATCCTCCTTCACAGAGCAACCACTTTCTGAATCACGCTGCACAGTACAGTGTTGGTGACTTTGTCAGAGGATGATGGGGTGTTTTAATTGCTGCCCAGTGTCAAATCATTTTGGAACATAGGTCAATATCTGATAATTTATAAAGAAATAGTACTAAGAAAACACCAAACACTATTTTTTTCCTAAACTAGGCATTTCTTTTTCATGATAGTATATTGAAAATAGATACCTTTAGCTTCCATCAGGCTGATTACAAAATTAATAGATCTAAAGTTAATTAAAAAGTCTAATCAGCTTCACTGATATTGTTTTGGACTTGAAAAAGATGTTGACAATTTTACAGCAATTAGCAATGCTTTTCACTTTCCTTCTCTTTTTTACCCCAATGCTTTCCAAAAGTTGCAAGATTTCACATTGTATTCCTCCCAAAATACTGTTCTGCTTTTGTTCATTTTTTAAAACATCTTCTTTTTTGTTGTTGGCTGTATGTTATAAGTAGCAAAGACAGACCACATGTGGGAGATAACATTTGAGCTCTTTGGAAATAAAAGACAGGGTTTGATGCTTTCTTTCTCTCAACTAACAGCATCAATTTAACTCCTCTGATAACGTGCTGTTAAAGACACTATTCTAAAACTCCACAATAATAAAATAGGGATTTAGGACTGTTAAGGACAGCCGAGGTCAAGAAATCCAGCCCCCCACAATCACAGGTGATTAGGTAACAGAGATTTATCTAGGAGTCTCCAAGATCACCCATCCCACACATTGCCGTTCATAACGGCACAGCACGCTTTCCAGCACCTTATAATAAGCATTAGGCATCTGACCAAAGGTGCAATGCTACCACCTTGCATCAAAGAGCTCGAGGAAGGGCACTGCCAGGATCAAGAGCCTTGCAAAAGGAAAACTTATTTAGGCAAGCCCACAAAATGGACTCCCTCCAGTATCAGAGAAAGGCAAAAAAGCATTCACAATCCTATAAAAATTAAAAAAATTTTAATCCGTTAACCTCAGAACATACTTAGAAGAGAGACTCACAACTTCTGCCCAGAATTTTCCTTGAAAACATACAGAAAGCATAAGGTAAAAGCTCCTCAAGTCCTATAAAATAGCTTTACTGCAAGTTTAGCCTTCATTTCTGTAACCTCACTTTTTTCCCCCTCTCTTTTAGTCATTGAGGCATGATCTGAACATTAATTCAAACATCCTCAGTTTCTTGGCTTGATATTTTTAAAGCTGTATTCAAGGCTGATAGTTATACTTCACTTAAAACATTATTAGCAGACCCGGGGAAGAGAAAAAGAATAGAATAAAAAAAGTATAGATAGGATAAGGATGAATGAGACCTGACTCCCGCCACCACACATACACAATCCCCAAAAAATGCCAATGCCAAACTTTTTCAGCAAAGCCTCCCACAAATTTTTTTAGTCATTTATAAGATCTGCAGAGTCATCTAAAAGGCAAGGCAACACAGCTTTGCTTTCTTTTACTTTATTTTGTATGAAAACATAGCAATGGAATTCCGTTGTTATGGAATTCCGTAGCATTTGCAAACTACCAACAAGGCAAAGGAATTGCATAGCAAGCTCTGCAAGAAGCTCAGCTGTAGAAGTAGGGTCTATATACATAATTTATGAAGTAAATCATTTTCGTAAATTGTTCATAGTTTGACGTTTTCCACTTAAAACAGAGGTCTCAAAAGGTAAAACCAGAACACACAGAAAGAAGTAAAATCAGAGATTTTTCTGTGTGTGTGGGGGGGGGGGTATGTGCACACGTTTAAAAAAACACACAAACCCTAGTCTTTATAATATCTCTGAAAAATCAATAAGAATTAAAAAATAATTTATTTTCATGACCCAGAGTGCCCAGAGCCTTAGAAAATAAAAAAAATATATATAGAAACCTATAGATTGCGTAAGTGAGCCATAATATTTTTCATTAACTGGTCATTACAGTTACTGTTCCACTGCTTAGTGTATTAACAAGGTTTTTTAAAATGATAGGAATAATACAAGCCAGGTGCACCTTCCTGAGATTTACCATGCTCAGACATGGATCACCGAGAAGTAGAACACACTAAAAAAAAAAAAAAATCCTACCATGTCCATTTAGATTAAAAGGAAAAGTCTGATATCCAATTACACGAAGTTCTGCTTTAATCACAAATATTCCAGTGTTAACCAGAAATAAAATACTTCAACAACCACAACATATTTTTTCGAAGCTGCTGAAGTTTTTAACCATGCTTCAGTCAGAGGCAAAACGACCTGTTCACACACCCTCTTCCGTTCCTCAGCAGTCACATGGACTTCCCCAGCCGCTGTCAGCTCAGCTTTCTCATCTCCATCAGCAAACCTACTCTGAAGCCATTTGGCGTTTTAATCCCCAGCCACTTTATGGGGCTACAGAAAGGCTCACGTATCCAATGATGAATAAAGTTATGGGTACAGCGAACAGCTGACAAGTTTGTATTTATTCTTCCACCAAGAAGACTGGATTTATATGAAACAAACAAAGGCTGAGTGCAGATCTCCGAGCTTCTTAATTCCTTCTTTCCACTAGTTACAGCAGTCTTCTGTGCTGCATTTACAAGTGACTAGCATCACACTGTTTAGTAAGACTGAAAGCTTGCATCTGAAAGCTGCAATCTGCATTAAAAAAAAATAATCTCTACTTTCCAGCCTGCTGTAAGTAAGAGAAGATACCAGCACCATAACAGCACTCAGACTTGGGAAATCTTCCTTCAGTCCATCCATACGCACAGACACCATCTTTGGTAAGAAAAGAAAATGCGGCAGCCTACCTCCAACAAGGCAAAGCACAATTACAGCCCTTGGTCTGTAAAGTTACTCTAGATTCCAAGCATACAAGCTGTTCCAAATATGCAAGATAACTCACAATTTACACGTTTACACCTATTCTTTACAGGGGTCTGCTCTCTTAAAGATGCTTTGAGAAAGCAGATACTGAGTACTCCCCAGACACTTCACTGAGACACTACAGAACTCCCCGTCACTGAAATACAGGGACCGCAATGCATTGCGGCTGGTCGTGACGCCCAACCCTTTTTACACCACCTCACGGTCTGAGCAGTCAACCATTAAGTAGAACATCCATCTTTTTTTCTTAGTGAGATGCTCAAGCTCCTACCTTCCTGGCAGCCACCATCATGACCATAACAGCTACTAAATTGAAACAGTTCTTGGAATTAAAGTTCTGTTTTCTAAATCATGGAGAGGTATCTGAAATTTGGTGTTTCACTTTTCCTTTGGCCTAGATCTATGCAGTTCCTTGCATGATTGCAAAAGAAATGTAAAATGTCATTTTGATACTGGGCCTAAGTGCATTTGAACTGCAAATGTAGAGGAGCTCTCCAGGTTAATTTCCCTCATCTAAAATGGGGACAGTAATTCCCTCACAGCGATCTCTGTGAAGACAGTTCCACTCATGTTTGCAAGAATTTCCAGCCCCACAATGCTAGAGAGGTAGCACTAGTCTACACACTGGGAAAAAAAAAAAAAAAAAAAAAAAAAAAGTGTTTCCTTGCTTATTTAATTGCAAGGCAGAGTTTTGTTTTTATCATTCAGAGCCAATGAACTGACAATGTAAGGAAAAGAAGTCATCCATATGGTCTAGTGAAAGTATTTTTATGCAGAATATCTTTTAAAGGCTCAGCAGCATTCCGTATAAAAAATATCCAATATTCAGTAAAGCAAAGCTAGTAAAAGTAACTCAGAGAATTTCTTCAGATTTAAATTGCATAAATTGAAAACTGTAGCATGAAACACAAGGTAGAGCCTGATACCACATGTGCCTCAATATTTTCTCTCACTCATTTCCTGAAAGAGTAAACCCAAATTTATGCTGAGCTGATTGCAGATTTAAGCTTCCATAAAAGTAAGCTTCCCAATATTCACTAATTGGGATGGGTCTACTGAGTCCTCCCCAGGAGGTGGTTTACGCCAGAGGCGGTTGTTTTGTTGTGGAAGTAACAATGAGATTGAGAACATCAAACTTTACTAACACTTTAATGAAAATTTTTGTAGTTGGATTTGTTAGGTCTTTTTCCCTTCAATTGAGCTGTGCATTGGGGTAATTCATTGCATGGCTTCCAAAAAAGCTTTCAGTCAGCAGCACTTCTGCCTGCCTTAGGGTAAGAAAAGCCTCTTGCCTCTACCTCCCATGGAGCTTTAAAATTAGGTCAGACTTCTCTTCACATGGAGAACTTCTGTCTAACTTTCACTAAAAGCTAGATTATGGTTAGATTTGAATCTGCCAGATTATGGTTAGATTTGAATCTGCCAGATTATGGTTAGATTTGAATCTGCCAGATTATGGTTAGATTTGAATCTGCCAGATTATGGTTAGATTTGAATCTGCCAGATTATGGTTAGATTTGAATCTGCCAGATTATGGTTAGATTTGAATCTGCCAGATTATGGTTAGATTTGAATCTGCCAGATTATGGTTAGATTTGAATCTGCCAGATTATGGTTAGATTTGAATCTGCCAGATTATGGTTAGATTTGAATCTGCCAGATTATGGTTAGATTTGAATCTGCCAGATTATGGTTAGATTTGAATCTGCCAGATTATGGTTAGATTTGAATCTGCCAGATTATGGTTAGATTTGAATCTGCCAGATTATGGTTAGATTTGAATCTGCCAGATTATGGTTAGATTTGAATCTGCCAGATTATGGTTAGATTTGAATCTGCCAGATTATGGTTAGATTTGAATCTGCCAGATTATGGTTAGATTTGAATCTGCCAGATTATGGTTAGATTTGAATCTGCCAGATTATGGTTAGATTTGAATCTGCCAGATTATGGTTAGATTTGAATCTGCCAGATTATGGTTAGATTTGAATCTGCCAGATTATGGTTAGATTTGAATCTGCCAGATTATGGTTAGATTTGAATCTGCCAGATTATGGTTAGATTTGAATCTGCCAGATTATGGTTAGATTTGAATCTGCCAGATTATGGTTAGATTTGAATCTGCCAGATTATGGTTAGATTTGAGTCTGCGGCTAGTCAAAAAAAAAAAAAAAAAGAAAAAAAAAAAAAAAAAAAGCGCAACTGGAATGAATGCTATCAGCCTGAAGGAAATGCTAAATAATGATACTGCATCACAGAGTTTTTCTTACTCCTTTCTACTGAGCCAGCCTCTCTGAGAATTCAGAGCACAGTACATTCGCATCTTTGTAATTGCACTAAATTCCTTCATAGTCTCATTCCAGGAGGTTACTTTTTAGTCTAAAACAAAGTAACCATAGGTTACCAGCTGTCCTGTTTCAAAGAACAAGAAGAAACAGTAGGTTGCCTTCCCAAAACAGGTGATTTAACAAGAAAGCTCCCCTTTTCCTCTCTTTCGGGAAGGGCTGGATCTACCACTCGGCAATAGGGAGTTCAGGAGTTGATCTGACTGAAAACCAATGATTAATGAAGAAACCAATAATCGGGGCTAGAACAACTAAGCCAGCGCACCCTAGAGTCAAATGCATGGCATAGCCAAAAAGACAGAACACTGCGCAGGGAGAGTGGTCCTGCATCCACATAAAATTAGAACAGGCTTAAATCACTGTTGTTCCTTACTATCAGATTCTCTTTGCTTTGCCAAGTTTAACTGAAGATTAACAGTACAAAATGATGAGACGATTAGATGCTGTTTTCATTCCAGAATAACACGTCCACTTTCTCTCAAAAGGAAGTCAGCATCATACCCACCCCATTTAGATTTTGAAATTCTTTAAGTGAAATGCTGATAAGTGAGAGGGTGGAGATCTACTGTATAATTTACATTAAGCACAACTGCTTTTCTTAACTTGAGCTCTGAACCCACTCATTCTCCCTCACAGCCACATAAACTGCATTCCCTGTACCGAATTCAACGGAGTTAGTGTTCTGCAGATTCCTGCCGTTGGTCTTCTCTCCTCTTCTCCTCATCTGTTTTGAGCATGCTGCCGAAATATGCAGAGTGAAGCGGGCACGTATCCTCCTGAGCACTAAGGTAAAAGTCAGTTTTGAGGAGTTTAAGGTCCCACTCCCACCTCCTCCCCAAGTGACTAGGAGAGACCAATTATCCGCAGACAGACACTTTTGGATTCACTGAAATCTTTAGATCCAAGCGCAGCTGCTAGCATTTTCATACTAGTGTAACTCCTTAATATCAAAAGGGGGAAATTACTTACCTAATTTCAGTGGTTCAGAAAAGCCTGCAAAACTTATTTTAATGTAAAATAACACAGGCAGGAAATAACCTGTGCATATAGCATTGAAAGTTTGGTTCCATCTTGTTCCTCCCTTCACAGCTGCCCTTAAAAACTGGTCACTGAAAGATTTCCTCTTTTTTTTTTTTTCCAGTTTTATCCAGAAATTCTGTATTTTCCAAGATGTACTCTAAACTCCAGACCTTTGCTATTTTAAGTCCTGCTGATAAAGGCTGGAATAATCACAAAGACACGAACTGGGATGGCCCTCTTCCTCTACAACTCTGCTCTTAATGGATCCATTTATGCACTTGGCAGGGCTATTTTAAATGAAGCTAAGTTAAGCCAAACTATTTTTCAAACTTCCTGAACTTCAGGGCTCATGATAAAACTCCAAAATGGAAAAAAAAAGAAAAAAGAAAAAAAAAAGAAAAAAAAAAAAAAAAAGAAAAGAAAATGCTTCTTTACAGATCCCACTCCAGCCCAGAAAAGCTGTTAGAGTGGGGATGTGTGCTCTAGTGCTCTAGCAGAGCATCACTGCTGCAGTTTTGCTTGCTTGGGCCCATTAACAAAACAGGGGTCTAGCAGCTGCACAGCTGTTGCCTTGCTTCCTCAAGCTGATCACTGCACTCAGTCCTGTGGGTTAAAAAGTTGTGAAGGAATAGTCTGTAGGAAGCAAGCCTTGGGAACTGAAAAATAGAAGCAAAAAAGAAGCAAAAACAAAAAAAACCCAACTCTTTTCATCTGCTGCCATCCCCTGTCCCTTCCCCCCAAACCCACACATTCTTTCCTGTAGTTTGGAAGGGTGATAGGAATTGCTCCTCCACTACAGCACAAGATTGCCATCTATGGGCCTCGGAAACTAAGATGACTCCACTCAAAACAACAGCTTGAAACTGAAGAAAAAACAAGGAATAGGTTGTATATCCCATAGAAACTCAAGTCCCTGGATTTTTTTTCCCTCCTTCTTCACTATAGCACAGGTACAGTAAAAGTTTAGGCTATATGATGTGGCTATAGGATGTGGCACAAAGTTTAAGTAGACAGGATAAAAAAGATAACACTTTCAGTAAGTTCTTCTATATATTCGTACCTCAACTCATCATTTCCTTATAGCTCTAGGAGACTGTTCCCTGCCTTTTAATTTTCTTATAGTCTTGCTTTACCTGTTCATATTTTGGTAATAAAGTAGAAGCTCCTAACATATCAGCCAGGACGCTCATACACAGTATACAAGATGACCATAAAATTGACTGGGTCCATACTGATTTAAGAGCAAAAGGGTTTTTCTGATTCTTTGTTTTTTAATCTTGGACTCTTGCTGACAATCTTTTTGTACTTTTTAAAATAAATAAAAAGAAAAGAAACCATCAGCAGGCCTGTATCTGCAGACAAAAATCCATCCCAGTGCTCCTGCAGTAAATACCAATTCCACATATTACTGGAAAAGTAGGGAAACAAAGCACCAGAGATTTGCTTCATTCATACTCTGTTTACTGAAAGTGAACATAAATTGGGGAAAATCTTTTTGACATTAGACTTCTCGGTAAGATGCTGCACAAAAAGTTGGCAAGATTACTAGCATGCAGCTTTGGAGGAGGCACACAGTAGTGAAACCAGTCATTTTTACATTGATTATACAAAAGGAGCAGGAAAAGAAAAGAAAAGAAAAAGAAAAGAAAAAGAAAGAAAAAGAAAGAAAAAGAAAAGAAAGAAAAGCTGTGACAAACAGCTCAATTCTAATCCTTCAAAGAGCTACATTTCAGAAGTTGTGGTTCTGAGCATGTATCAGAGGCCCACGGAAAACAAACATTGCTTGGATAGTGACACTGTTTACAAATCAAGGACAATAAATGTCAGACTTGAAACTAAGGCTACATTTAACAGGATTCAACTACATGAAGTTAAAGAAATACACTTATAAAGCATCAAGGAACTTCAACCTCAATCAGAAGCAAAGCCAAACTAAGGGCCAACGGTATCTAGCCTTACAATGATAGAGTGAGTTTCTGAAGAATTGTATATTCTATATTTCTTCTCTTTATAAAGAACGGTCAAGGAAAACAACAAAAAATTCTATCAAGTTACCTCATTAAAAACTAAGAAACCTGACAAACAAACAAATACATGAAAGTATCTTCTTAAGGTACTGTACACTGTACCTAATAGCACACAGACAGTGCACTGTATCTAAAAGCGCTTTAAGCAAACAAGTTGTTTTTTTTTTTTTTTTTTTTAAGATGTACAAATCTCACCATCCTGAAAGGAATTTTAGTTACTTTCACACAGCAACAAGTCACCAAATATATCAAGCACCTTTTTCTGAAGTCATGAAGCACACAACAAAAAAAGACATTTAATTGAGTTTGTTTCCCAATCCTTTCTTCACTCTCGATTTTAAACTTCAAAATAGTCCTTAGAGATTTAGGTAGCTTATCTGAAACAGTGAAATAGCCTACTGGATCAGGTCAGCAGCCAATTAAGTATCACTGACCAGCAATCAACAGCATGTAATATGGACAATATAATTTTAACAAAATAACGTAGATCCAGATTTATTATTTTAGCAGATGTTCTTAACCCAACTTAATTTAAGCCTCTAAGTACAGATAAAGATCCACAAAGTACAGATAAAGATCCACAAACCCTGATCTTTCTGAGGGACTGGTACTGTCTTCACCTGGTGGACTTCAGAACCCATTTAGATAAACTGGGGCAATTTTTCTGGATCCCAAACAAGATTCATTGACTCATCTGCTAGTGGTTGATAAGAAACAAAGTGAAAAGTAAAGACTGAGTGAATTTCATCCTGCACTACTAGCAGAAAAGTTTCCGTGTTTGCAATCAGAGAGATTAATGCAAACAAAGATGAGAGTGACAGGAACTGCTGAACACTCATGAAGCTTCAGGTGGAACATAGGAGATGGTAACTCCTTCCAAGATTTGCATCTTAAAACTGGTGGCTGGTCTAAAAATAAATGCAAGGAAGATCAAACTTAAAGAGGAAGGGGAAAAGGAGTCTCATCAGTTAAACAGCAGCCTTTCTAAAGCAGAAAAATCATTAACTCAGTAGTGACAACATCAAGAGAAATCAAAGTCAAAGCTGGTTGCATCAAGTTACCCTAGGTGAGCTCTGTTATTACCAGCCATTACCGTTCTTAATCTCTGGCTGTAGGAAGATTTTAACTTATTTCTCTCTTTTTCCTGTCATCTACAGCATGAAGAAAACATGGACACTAATCAAATGCACCGAGCAGACAGTAAGATAGAAAGAAGTATTGAGTGACTATCAGTAGATAGTAATTGTAAACAGAGACCACAAAATAAATGGTTGGGAGAGAAGCCAGATCAGAGTAGGGATGCACAAAGAACCAGAATGAAGTAGTGGTGGGCTGAACAATTGTCCTACAGGATAATAAGAGATTGACCAAACTATTGACAATAGAGAACCATGATAAACTGTAAAAGAGAGGTCATGATACGTTTTTTTGACCTTAAAAGGCAGAGAGAGTAGCTTTATTTTTGAAAGGTGACATGATGCACAGAGGGATTGAGAAATCTAAGAGGCACAAAACAGATTTTGAATTTGGGCTTTGGAGTTTTGTGTTTTGACTGAAAAGGGGAGTGGGGGGAAATAGCGCAGATGGCTGAACCACAATCCCTACGCCACTAACAAGTTCACCCTTCTTCTAGATGCTAAAATTTCTCAATGGCAAGCAAGTTAGCTTATGATGAGAGATGAAACAACCACTAGTAATAACTGGTGATAAATAAGGCAAAATACATATGCGAGTATGTGAAACAGTAACGTTATTGCAAATGGATTGGATTGAAAGACCTTTGCTTATGTCCAAATATTACATGGTACCAGTTTTTGCTTAGACTCATAATGAACACATGATTCGTATCTATTTAAGCTCAAAGAGAACACATTCTCCAATTTCCTTGTGGATTTCTAACGGGAGAACAAAGGTCCAGGATACTGCACGTAAACCATCTGTGCTTTTCCGTCACAGCCTCTTACTCAGCAGTCATTGTGCACTCATACTTTATCCTATAGACTAGAGCTACCAAGTGTTCCCAATCATTCCAGTAACAAACTACACTTGTTTCCTGGTGCTTGTCAGAAACAGGTATGATCAAACATCCAGGAATGATAAACAGTGGATGGATTCACGTAAGACTACAGAACGATTAATACCTTGATAAAAATACCAATTTCAGTCAGTATTTCTTTCATGCTAGGCAGTGCCCAAATATTCTGTAAATCTACTTTATATAATAATTTTTAAGAAGGAAATTCATTCGCTGCTTCTACTTTTTTTTCTTTTATCAGTAAGGAAGTAGAAATACCTTCCCCAAAATCTGCAACCCTGCACAGTTTCACTTCTGGTTTTTCATGTTTTTGTCTTTTCATATCGAGAACCTTGACTCTTTTCTCAAGAATCATAGCTGGAAACAATGGGCAGGGACAGAGGGCTATAGCAGCAGTTACTCACAGACAGTAAAGTGTTCCTATCAATGTCAGTTCTGTGAAAGGTCTGTGATGCCTTATTCACAAAGGCTGCATGAAATGGATTTGTGAATTTTACAGACCCAAAGAAAGCTCTCTCTCACCTCTACTGAAAAACTGTTTTCATTTTCCTCTCAGGATTACCTTGCTTTGCCTCTCTCTCTTCCTATGATGTTCTGCTCTGCACATCTTAATAGACCAAGAAATATGTATTAAAAAAAATAAATAAATAAGAAAAAAAAAAAAAAACACCTTTCCTCCCAGATAGCCAACTGCCTCTTCCTCTTCACATCTAAGGCTTCAAATCACCATAATTTTTCATAGAATGTATTCATCATCCTGCCTAGGTACATGTTTGTAGGGAATAAATATACAGCAAAAGTATTTCCATCCAAGGTTTTCACACCCACCTCCTAATAAGACCCAAATGAGAGACTGTAAAGGTAGTACTGCATCCTGTCAATAAAAGCATTACCAAATGTTACTTGTCACTTGTTGGAGGTTTAAAAGAAGAGACCTATGATTTGTCATACTCTTGAAAGCCAAATACTTCGTACAAGGCTCTACAGATATTACACCACTTAACAATACTGAGGATCATGCAAAACCCATGCATTACAGCTACCTAGAAAGCCTATCAAGGTCTTTTTGGAATGATTTTAGCTAGAACTTAGGCATCCAACCAATCATTCAGAGTTCTGAAGTTAAAACATCTAATGAATAACTTCGGTTAATGTAGACAACACTTAGCCTTTAAGGTCATACACCAACTAGCAGGAGGTTCATTTTTTAATGATGAAGGAGGCACTGAGTGAGGAAGGAAAAGCAGAACATTTAGAAAAGCAAAGTAGTCTCCTGCTACCCCAAATATGTTTCATAGTACCCTTTGTTTGGTAGATTAGTAATGTGGTATACAAGTGATCACCTTGATACTAATATCAGCATCAAAAGTTGACACGATAAGGACATGTGTTGGACAGGAACTGGTCCACTAGATAAGAAAAAATTATATACATAGACCTCCATTCTTCACAGTAATAGGAGACCTGTCAAAGAAAAGCAACAGCATATGATTGTTTTGATAAAGCAGGCTAAGCTAACAGGGTTTTCTCCTAATTATTCAGAGACAGGCAGTGACAGCTGCAGGTCAGCAGGGACTGACGTTCAAATCAATACAGAAGATATCAGATGGCACTACAAGTTGACTTCATATTATAGTCAATTTCCAGGGCTGGCAAAACAAGACAAGCAGATTAGTATGCTATCCCCTCCTTCCAACTGAGCAACTGACGTGCTGCCTGCGTGTCACAGGTAAACCTCAACAGGAAGTAAATGCAATTAATTACTATGAGCTGATGACAGTCACCGCAGCCTTCACGGAAGAGCACATCTCTAAACAGAGGAACCTGCATTAACAGGTAAGATTTTAAGGTGTCCAATCTTCACGATAAAGAGGAACATGAAACATCAGGCAAGTTCTCCAAGGATGTTTATAAAATAGATAAAAGTAGATATAAGCTGAATTTGACATATTACAGACTATCTATAACACTTTCAAAGCAACATCTGTTATAGGATCTCCATAATTTGTAACAAGACCAAAAAGGTGAAAGAGCTAGAAAGTTTTAAAATATGACTTTAATTACCTTTGTCATGTTATCATTGAAATAACTTAAACAGGTGATAAACTATTTTCTGAAGACTTGAATTCAAGTGCTGATCTTTTTCCCAAAACAAAACTGCTACTCATGGTAACAGCTTTGATCATAATGGACACTTTCTGCCACTGCAGGCTGAGAAATCCAAATTATATTAATGGGTTCTGAGTCAAACTAACCTCAGCTACATGGCTAGAATTCCAGAATAACCTTGGTTACACATACAAATTACCCCAAAGCATCCAAGATTTTGGCAGTGGAGTATTTCACATCTCACACGCTGCACCTGAGTATCAGAAGTAGCAGCAATTTATTGTTGGTGCATAAAGGCAGTCAGCTTATCTGCTGTGGAATGCAGCAATGCATCACCATTTCACACTCACAGAGCAGAGAGGTACTATCCACATCATGGAAATCCTCTTTTTGAGGAAGTTCTTCACAAACAACCTTTGGTTGAGCATGCTCTTGTTTCAGTGCCTCTATCATTACATTCTGAACATGAGTGTGAAGTAACCAGAATTGCCACTGAAGATAAATTTTGACTGTCATTTTCACCACGTGATCTGCCCTTACATGCGTATTTCCTCTTAAACTGATGAAAATACTTGGAACCAAAGTTACTGTCAGGCAAAGTTTAATCCTATGTGTCCCTCCAGCTCCTTCGCACACAGGATGGACAAGTGCAATGTAAATGAAATGCTGCTTACTGTTTATTCAAGACAGTAATTAAAGTAACTAATTCAATTCAATTAATCAGAAGGGGAAAATTCACAGGGAAAGAGTAATCAAGAAAAGCATCTTAAACCGTCCCCCCCACACACACCCAGCTCAGTCACTAGGTGAAACCAAGAAGCTCTCTCACTTCTCAGTCACAGCCAAGGGTACCTGGTACAAGGTTGATGCAAATAGTAACTGAGTCTGAACTGTCAAAATGGTAGCTGTTAAGTCTAATGCTGTTGACTCCAAATTTTAGAATGAGGAAAGAGGCGAACTCACTTGTCATTTCTAGATCTAAATTAATGTATGCCTATAGCAGCCTAAATTAATGAAAACAAGAAAAGACACCAAACAATAGAATTTTTCCTCTGCCAGTCCTTAAAAATGAATTGAAAAGTAACTTGCACAGGCAAGGCACAAGGGGAGAGTGGAAAGGAAAATAGACTCTGGTAGGAAAGACTGAAGGACTTAGCTTTAATGAGATGTTCAAGAGTAACCGCAATAAAGGAATACCACACATTTTCTCACATTTCTCTGTAACATTAGATTGTTTCAGCTTAAATGAATCTGTAAGCTGTTCAGCTGAGGGTTCTGATCCTCATATATTGAGGTGAAGATTGTCTTGCTGTTCGAAGTGTACAACAACTTCCTGTCATAATCAATAATAAACAGAGGTTGGGATTTGACAGTTCACATTTTCTGGCCTCTACATTTTGGAGTCTAGATTAAAAAATAAATAAAAGCAATGAAAACTGACTCTTGACGCTTTAAATCCCTTTTTTAAAGTAAGGGGGCTTCAATTTTCCCTCTTACTGCAACAAGAAGTTACGTCCTACAGTTTCATTTGATCATTGTACAAAACCAGTTACCAAATAAACCATACACTGAATATATAAAACTCACATGTTAAATTATCCAAGCTTTTCAGTCATTCACACACCAGGTTTTGCAAACTTGCTTCTCCCAACTTCTTCTAGAGGGGAAAAAAAGGACATACAGAGTTTAAGTGAAGGCTCTGAAGGCTCTCAAACCAGTTCTGGTAAGTGAGAGCTCCTCACACATCTCCCACATTTTCATTACATTCTATCACAGTATTCTTTCAGAAAAACCCCAAATTCCTTCTTTTCAGATGCATACCATTCTGTAAAAATATTCCTGATCTGGAAAGGATCAGATTTGTCATACGCTATTAAAAAGCCAAGTCTGAAAATACTCAGTTGGGAACAGTTTCAGAATTTTCTCTTTTCTGAAGAAAATAAATACAGAACTGGCATTACATAAACACAAGAGGTCATCCTCAATATCAACAGTATGCAGGATCTATTCACACAGCAAATAAAAAGAAAAAAACGCATTAAAGGTTTCTTCGGTTTGCTGGTTTTTGTTTTTTGAATGACAACTATTTGACAATTTGACTAAAAACAAATTCTAGGCATTCCTGTGATAAGGCTGTTGAAGATGTGATAATCTGCATTCGTGAAAGAAAAACAAAACAACAGAGAACCTCTCTCCAAGATGGCACAGAGACAGGAATAGGGTTTTTATTTCTTCTTACATGCTAGTATGCAGGAATACTAAAGACATAACTTCAGTAACATGGGAATGATTCATACAACACAAATCTGTAAGCAATTTCTTTGCTTAAAATGCATCAGTTATAAGACTGACTGTTCCTCCCCTACAAGGCACATATAGAATACCAATTCACAAGATTCCCAGCAGTACTTGCAAGCTTTCAGATTGCTGTGAAAAGTAAGCTAGGAACATTTCATCCTGCACTGAAATACATTCTACAGTTAGTGTAGAATACAGCAATTGTTCAACAGATAACAAAAAGAAACATGAAAAATCTCAATCCAGGAAATGACCTGAGGCAAGGAGAATGAAATTATCAGGGCTGGAATTTGATTGAGGTACATAGATGTTACTGTCGGTAAATGCTCCATGATTAACAGTGTTCTGAGGGTAATTCTTTTCAACACCAGCAATTTGAAAATGCAGGGCAAAACGAGAAGAGAGAACTGCAACTGAGTATGCTGGCAGTTACTTGGCAGTGCAAAAATGGGAGAAGACAGAATTGCACTGAGTTCTCTTTATCATCTGAACTAAGTAAGTGACATAGAAGTTCAAAGATCATAGATTATAGGAAGACTTCCCTTTTAGCATCTTCATATTGCTAAGTGACAAGTAAATAGAACCAAAACTTCAAACATCAAATATCATTTCTAAACTATCTTGGCATATAAACTGACTCATAACTATTCAAATAGGAAGTAACAACATTAAATTATTTTATATGCCACCTTGGTATTTCTGTAGATGTCTGGCATCTGATAGAAAAATGATACACAAAATTCAACTTAAAGACAAACAATGGTACAGTAGATACACCTATGAAAAAGAAAGAAGGGAAAATAAATAGTGAGATGGCTTAGCTTTGTCAATACACTTGACCTTGCATGATACAACCTTGGTCAAGTGCTTAAACTGTTATTCTGTTATTTCATGCCTATATCCTCCTCTCTCCCTCCTTCCATTTTTTTTTTTTTTTTTAACTGTACAAACAAACACCCTTAGAACTGTAGAAAGGCATTAGTGGTTTTCTCGTCATTAAAGAACAAAAACACTATAATAGTGAATGTATTGTGTCCTTTTGTGTCTAAAACTACATCTGCCTTAACACAAGCAAAGTCCAAATTTGGCTGCTTTTCTTTCTGCCTCATCTTTCTTTCTATCCTCCCCTAGTGTTTTCTTCCTATTTCCACAAACATTCATGCTTTCAAGAAAAAAAGAAAAATCCTATGTCAATCTCCTTCTATGCTCTAAAGCCACTTCTAAGTCCAAAGTAATCCACTATCTGGTGGTATTACCATGAAATGCTTGAAATTCAAGAGCTTAAATCATAAGAAACAACTTGCATCCAACATTTCACTTCAAGATCATCTTCTTTTCTCTTCCACAAATGAATGTCTTACATGATTGATTTATATCATTAAAGTTCACTTAAGGCAAATGCTTCCTGAACCTAACTGGTAACCATACTTTAAACATATTTACCCAAAAGAACCTAAAAGCTGAACACTTTCAGTGTAACACTTGACTGCTCTGGAAGTACATTTCAAATTTAGCAGAGACAAAGCATGCAAAATTACTCATGGTTGCTGTTCTCTGTCAAGTGCCCTAAAATCTCCAGGACACCCAATACTCCTCTCCAATAGCTTAATTTAACATACAGTACCTCCTTTCCGAGCAATGGAATTCATCTAAACTATAGATTAGAAGAACAAAACTGGATGGACAAAACCTAGGGTAATTTTTAGCACAGGTTAAGTGTAGAATCTATTAAGACTTCAGTGAAACTACAAATCTGCACTTACATATCAGACCAGAATTCCGCCTACTATCTTTAACTGAAGTCAAATGAAAATTTGTATTTCCAGAGACAAATAAACACTCTTTCACTCTATAAATTTACTAAGACAACAACCCTCCTACATTTTCCAGTACTGTATTCATTATGATGGTCTTTTCACTACATACATATACAAACATACATGAAAATTGTGCATTCTGCTCCTAGGTAACCAGTAAACCTTTGCTTCCTCGGCTTTCTTCTGCAGATCTTATGGATGTGAGCCTGAGAAAGTAGTGTCTAATGATTTAGTCTTAGGCACCAAGTTTTACGGTGGAGTTAATCTCCTACAATGCTCACAAGCAAAATTTCAGTAATGTACATGCTAACCACATTCCAATATGCAGAATCTTTTCATAGATACTGAGAACGCATTGATCCCAAGAGTCTTATTTCTATACATTCCTTCCCAAATCCCTTGTAATATTTTAAGTTACTTCATTTCAGAAGTTACTAAGCATTGGTTCATACACTTGCTTTACGATCCAGTCTTCAGAGCTCTACAAAACAAATAAAGAATTTTTATCACACATCTTTCTCCTTTCAGTGTTGAAATAATGAAACCCTTTGTAAGTTATTAATTTCATTGTAAAAGTTTATTATACTAGCCATTCAAAACAAAACTATGCAGTGAATTACCCAACAGAACAAAGCATTAACGCTAATTAACAAGTTAATGTTCAATTAGATTTAACACAAATACTGCTGGGAACTTGGAAAAAGTCACAATACTGACGGCTATTTATTATTTGAATGATAGTATACAGCAATGCAAGTCCTGGTACCAACAAAACCTCAGATTTTATAAGAGCCTCAAGCACAGATGACTCTTCCTCAGATCTCAGCTTCCTACAGCAGCTCCTTGAGGAGCCCTGTCAATTACACCATCACCAACGCAAATGGCATTTTAAAGAATCTCTGCAACAGGCACAGAATGCTAATGCTAAGCAGAGGTGCCAGTAGGCAGCACATTGCTCCCAAAAGCTCTTTAATCTGTTGCAGGTCTATTCAGTTGGCTCCAGTTCTGTCATTTTTGTGACAGGCCACTGGTCCCCTTTCTGCCTTTATCACTCAAAGTCAGTCTTTCAAAAAAATTAATTTTCCAACATGAGAACAGTAGAGACAGTAAAAAGAGAAACTCTTGTATAGAGTGTGAGACAACAAGAAGTCTGCCAGCTATCTTCCTTGATAAGTTGTACTTACTGAGACAAAATATTTTCACCAATACTACACTAAACAAATAGTTTATAAAAAAAAAAAAAAAAAGAATGATGGAATTTTAAAACACTTAAGTGCCATTTTGGTAGGGAATCAAACTTTGCCTGAAATTTAATCATCAGTACTGCCCTTCCCTCTCCCACTTCCCCCCTCTAAAGAAAAACCACACACAAACACCTCTCTAAATGCATTTAATCTACACATTCCTGAAGCTCCATTCATCATATAATAGATTTTTTTTTTTTTTGAAACAGATGCAATGAGTATAAATGAAGTAGTCATATAAATCAAAAGGAAAATGCAGCAGTGTTAGGGAAGCAACAGAAGTATCAATCTGAAAACAGATGAGAACCCAGTAAGCCATTCCACTGCAAATACATTCATATATATATATATATGAATATAAATATAAATACAATACTTCCACTTCACACATGTATATCCAGGGAAGCCAAAGAAATTCTAGGTTTCCTGTGTTTATCAGAGAAGTGAAATTGTGATGTCAACTCCAAACCTTAAAGCAATTTATTTTGTCTTTATCAAAACTTTGCATTGACTAGTAAACTAGTAACAAAATTTTCAAATAAACATAGTTTAGTTTGAACCAATATAAGAAGATATTTTCAAAATTACTTGCACATAATTCCTATAAATAATTCTTTCCAATGGTTGTTCTTAATACTGATTCACAAATGGACAAAGGGAAAATTGGTAAACTATACAGATTTGCCCAAGAGAAGCAAGAGCAAAGATAGAGATACCGAAAGTGAAAGGAGAAATCAAGGGCATAGGCAGAATAAGCAATTAAGCCTTAAGTATTAGGAAAAGCTGAGAGAGGCTTTGGAATTCTGCACTGTTAAGAAGTGTTCAGGGAAACAGAATAACCAATTCTAACATCAGCTTTTCATTAAAGAACTTTTGATCTGAAGTTTAGCCACTCTTTGGGGATCTGCAGGCCATCTAGGGCAGGAAAAGTTTGGGGGGGGGGGAAAGAGAGAGGAAATCTGAATTCAGATTAAATTGGCTTATGAACATAAGGATCATGTTCAACAGAGGGCAAGAGGTTCTGTCCTACAGCCACTACATCCTGCTTATCTTGCTATTAATAGCCAAAAACATTAAGAAATTAGTTCTTTTTAAATTTGAAGACAGTAATATCTTTATGGTGGCAATGAAGTTCTACCTCAGTAGAAGACAGCTAAGGAACATGAAGTTCCTAGGGGATGTTTTTATATAGAGTCACCCCCATGTCCAGGCTCTTCTGAATGTATTTCCACGTGCACACACTTTCCCAGGAGAGAGGAACAGAGGCACTATTTTGCTTTAGTACACTTCCAGAGCACTCTGCAGAGCTACTGAGTCAGAACTCTGGGCACACAAATCCTTTCCCCATGGTTAGGCTGGCTGGTTCATGGTTTTTACATCTTAAACCCCCAAAATCCCTCCCTCCCACACCACAGATTTTTCAGAGCATGAAGCTATTTGTTAAAGAATCAGTTTTATGTATATGCGCTAACAGACTATCTAATATCTACTAAATGCAAGAGCATTTATGGAGTTTATTTTTACATTATCTAAAGGATCTTTCTAAAAAAAAGGTTTAATCTCTTCTCCTGAATTTAGCTGTAAAGGACAAAAATAAATTGTAGTTGTATCCAACTCCCCAGGCTGTATTACTGTATTTATAAACATGAAAGACTACTCCACAATCACAGTCATTTTTCAAAAACAAAAACCACACGACAAACTAAATTGACCTTTCCTAGTCCACTATGGAATATGAATCCCTACCAAAGAGTTACTTTTGTCAGCTTTTAAATTAGTGAGCTAATTCCTCACTTTTAATTTCATATTTCTATAAAAGGTTTCCATTCATCTCTGTCTTCCAAGAACACTTGAAAGCTTCTAAGTAACAGCGGTAGGCTTATTTTTAATTTTGCTTTCACACCACTTGAGTGGATTCGTATTCTATGAGGCAAAAACGATATTTGGCAGAAAATGACAGAAGATGCCACTTGGCATCACATTCTGACTTTAAGCAGAAGCTGTTGGAAGGCTCAAAATAATCTCTTTGTCTTATCCTATGCTTTCTAATATAGAGTTCTAATTTGTTAACTACTTCAATGCCAAAGAGAGAAAGCTAGCACGTTAAAAGCTTCTTTCTCTGTAGATCACACTACTTTTAGAATGGTGGCAACAAGGAATTGGGCATCAAAATTCAAAATATTACGGAGTAATATATCTGAAGAGTAAGATCTAATAAACAGTTAAGAAAAGCCACAAGCAAGTAGAGTTAACTGCGGTTCATTGAGTTATAGCGGTCAGTTTAGTAACATATGAATACTTACAATGCACTGCACACTCAAACTCTAGCTTGATCAAGCTACAATTATGTCATGAAGACTGTTTAAAATTAGTATATCTTACTGGTTTACTTAGACCATATAAACTGTTCCCCTAGCTCAGCTAAGCTGCATCATCACTTAGTACTACAACATACTATTTTCAGGCTTTCCCTACTCACATATTGGCCTTCCACTAGGTTTTATGTAGCGCCTGCTCATACCCTCACTGACTTAGTCATCTGTATGCTTAAAAGTTTTTGAAGAAATTGCCATGCTTCCAGATTGCACAAAACGGTGAACAAAGCAGAACAAGCAATTCAGACATGGACTAGCTTTAGGAGGATTGTAGAGTCCTTTAACAAACATTATCTAAGTTCTAGAACATACAGTGAATATTTATTTTAGAGACACATTAACCCTAAAGTCACTCAATTCCAGAAGATCCAGAAGCAAAAACCATGGCACACGAAAAGCTTATTTCTGCTGAGGATCCCTCACCCACTACAAAGCGCACTCCATAATCAGGAAAGAGCCTAGGGGGATTTAATGCTTTAAAGCAGCATTACTTCCTCATTGCATTTGCTTCTGGTAACCAAGAAATTGACCCAGAACAGAGAACAGAAGAAGAGGACAGCAATGATTGCTTCCTCCCAACTTCATCTATGTCTCCACCAAAGGATACATCAAGTGCTGAAGTGCCAGGAGGTGGTACTGCCTAACACTCCTGATACCTGCATATAAAACAGCAGTCAAATAGCAAAGCTTTTCATGTCTGTATATCACCAACATAGATTTTACATCAAGGAAGTTGAGCCATTTAAAAAACTACTGGAAATTGGTTCTGAAGATCCAGAAGGAACCAGTATTAGCAATTCTTCTACTTCATACTCGCAAAATCAAAATCTAAGCCAAGACCTTTCATCAATTCCCTCTTAAGTGCTTAACTTCTATAGTTTTTGTTAAGCCTAAGTAGTGATGCTACCATCTAGACACTCCATTTCCAAAACATAAAAGCAAAGCAATGTGCCTTGTTTACTTGTTGAAGTGTCCTTCTCCCTCACATTTATAGACTAATTTCCAGATATAATCGCTAACAGAGCTGCCAATAAAATAAGTCTTCTAAGACAGAGCACGGTCCTCAGAAATACTTCCTCATAAATATATCATTAATATCCATACAGTGCCCAAGAGTCCACAAAAAGGGAACTGCTCAATATTAATACGAAATTCAGAAAAGCCATCTACAGAAGGCTCCCACATGCACACGCAGAGACAATGAAGTAGCTAGAGAGAGTAGCCTTCCGCAGATTATTACTATTCCACAAGAAAGGACTGCAATTAAGTTCTACAAACATACCGATAAAACTGAAGGAAAACTGTGTTTGCAAAAGAATTCACTCTAGGAACATGTAAAAGCTTGACCCTAAGCATGAACTTAATGGATTGATAAAGCGTAAATAATGGTACCTAGTATTTTTAAAGCCTTTCAGTATTCTTTCTACTAGGAAGTACTGAAGTCGCATCTCAGAGTGGTAACTTGAAACTAAGCAGTCAGTTTAATACAGCAATAAGACAGGCAGGAATTAGGGCTAAGACTGTGCATTTACAAATCTTGTCCTAGAATTCCCATAACAGGTGTGAACTAACTTCAGCCTGGAAGGGGATATAAGTAGCTATTATAAGCCTATATTGAAGTTGGCTGGGAAAGCTTTTAGGCTTGGACCCAAATCCTAAGTACCAAAGCCCAGCATCTGAGCTGCTGACTGTGGGGATCTCTCCTCTAAGTCCTGGCCAGAAACCTTTAGACCTTTCCAAGTGAAGATTTCACTGAAAACAACATACCTTAAAAAAAATTATTCAGACATCTAAAACTGGAAAAAGTTTCTTAAGCAGCTCTAGCTGATCAGTTACGCACTAGTTTCATAGAGGCAGATATTTACTATTGCTAATTCATATAGCTTCAGTAAGAATATCCCCATTGCAGTCAAACAGCTCAAGGCCCTCCTACTGCTAGCATGAAGCTTTGTAAAACAGTAATTTAGCACAAGCTTGAGCATTACGCTGTAACATTAAACAGTGAAAAATCAGAGTCCAACAACTCCTGTTTGTAACAGGAGATAACAGAAGTCTGATTTTGATAGCTCAGAAGTTGTAAAGCATCATAGATTTTAAGTTTTAAGCATCATAAAATAAACAGAAGGAGCAGAAACTGACTGACAATCAGTTTCGACCAGACAAATGACCCTCCATGGTTCGAAGTTATCAAGCTGTTACGGTTTAGGACATACCTACATTATAAATCAATGTATTGCTATGGTACCTAAAACAAACAAAACCACACACAAGACATACACTAACAGGCTAATGCCTACAAGTAACTTACCATCTCTTTCTACCCATTTAAGTCATCTATCACACTGCTACATCCCCTTTCTCAGCAATTATCTGGCAACAGGGTCATTGTTATAATTCATAATTCACATATTAAAAACATGCGTTTTAATTTAAAAACCTAAATACTCATTAATACTGGGTAACAGCCACAGAGGACCAGTTTTCTATTTAAAAGAGAAGAATCCTGAAGTTACACTGGAATGGTTACTGCCTGCTTTCAAAACCCTTACTCTGCGGCTTTGCATTCAGAAGAGGCACTCAGAGGTCTGTCCAAGAGTACTGAGAAGTCTCTGGGGATCACCTCCTGTAATTACTTCTTTTCAACATTAACCAGAAAGCCTGGTTGAATGTGACATTGGAGAGAGACCCGGAATAACTGCAGAGGGAAAGAGTGATGCAGCAGTGTCCTTGGGACTACATATTCATCCGCTTTATAGAAAGGGACTGTCTGCTTCTATCTCAGGGGAGGTCCTATGAAGTCTATAAACAGTTTTTAAACCAAACTGCACACTTACTTAAGTGATTTAACTTTTCACAGAGAAATTCATGAAAAAAACACCAACAAAACATTACCACACATACAATAGTTTGTGCCGGGGAGGCTCAAAAATTATTTCAAAGTGCCAATATGACTGTTCAAAGAACCAAAACAAAACAAAGGCAGAAAGCAAGCAGGCAGGCATACAGTTTCACACTAGAAAATAGCCTATGTGGGGCTGGGCAGGAACGCAGTATTTCATGATATTCTTACTCTTTCCAGCTTTTGCCTCAAAAGATTTTTTTGTTTTGTTCTCAGTCCAGCTCCCACCAATGTTGGCCTTTTCACAGATTTCAGAAGGCTCAGGCCTTAAGTTTCAGACATACCGGACACGTATTGACTTCAGCTGCAGTCATGAATGCTCAGCAGTGCACATCTGAAAGAGCAAGTCCTTAGCACACAAAACAATTCTGTACCAGTCACATAATTTCCTTGAAGAACTCACAGAAGCATGAAACAATTTCAACATGCAAGACAGCCCCAAAAAAGCATAGTCTTTGGAGTATGACAACTGTAACAAAACACTCACAAAAACTACATGCAGACTGTGAGCTTGTAGGAGGACAGCCTGCATTTAGTAGTCTATGTCAGAGGTTTCGGAAACTAGTTTATATTTCCGATAAAGGTTCCTGGCCCCCCCTTATAAACAAGAGAACATCGTAACAGGGAGGTGTGTAATTTTACCATACAGGCCCCAAAAGCTAATGTGGTTCTGGATGCCATGCTGTAAAACCTCCCCCTCTACCCTCCTGACTTATGGGGAAGTAAGGTATGGCTTACCTTTATTTCCCCACTCAAAGTTGGCCGCCTTTTGTTTAAATTCAAATTTCCATTCAAATATGCAAAAAGGCACTTAGTGCTTAAAAGTTACTTCTGCGGTATTCAGTTCACATATATCCATAATACAGTAACCGCTGTGGCAGTTTCTTAAACTTTATTACATGAGTATTTATATTAAAGCACGTATGGGACCATCTAGAATGTGGTAAGTTCTGTATTAAGTTTTTTGAAGCATTAACATATCCTGAAGCCTCAATGAATCATTTGCTTTGGTCATCTAAAGATCATCTTGGAGTGCAGGGGTTTCAGGCAGGGAGAGAGTCCCTCCTCTTCCTTCTTCTTGTTCTCTCCAGTTCTCTGGAGCTAACAGAAAAATATTTCCAGTAAGTGTTGAAAATGGGTTTTCCATGACATCAGAAAACACATCAAATGGTCTGGGCATATCAGCAGTTCTTTTTCCCCCAAAGAGTTTCCATTTTGAAAGCAAAATATTGCACCCATGTCTGTCTTTCTAGGTCCTTCATTCTGCCTATCAAGAACAGCCCTTTAATTACAAATTAATACTGCCATGAGTTATAGCACAGTAGTTCTCTAAAGTATTTTGTGAAAGCCCACTGGCTTTCAGGGCTGTCTCTGAGAGAGACAAGATTAAAGTGCATTGTGTCTTCTTCATTAATTATGAAAATCCATCAACTAGGTACAAGGACTGCTCCAGAGAAACATTGGTTTTCCTAAAAAGGCAAGGAATGTTTTTGATAAAACAAGTTGAATTAAGATTTCAGAATTTACAAAAAATATTGCCATTTTATTTTACCCAGACTTTAGTTTTGACTGATTATTGGCTATTCAAGATGGAAGTTCTCCCAACAGGGCTAGTCAACATCTAGAACCATGAGATCGACAGGTACTATCGACAGGTAGTCTCAGAAGAAGGATGGAACCACAAACTTCTTAAGTACCATAGTTGCTGACTGGATCCTGAGATGTTCATTACCTTTCATGCACAAGAAAGAATTGAATCCAAGTGTTCAAAGTGCTTTCACTTCAGTAAACTCTCCATTATCCACGGCTAACTTACGTGGTTGCAAATTATACATGCCACAAGTGTATTAGTATGTTACTGCTGAGCAAGCAACCAGCAACACTGATTTTGAGTACAGCTGTGGGTAAAAGAAATAAAAAGGCAAAGCTGAAAACCTTTTTCAAAGCAGAAATCTTGGCCACATTGCTATTAGGACGGTGTGCCTGTACCATATGCAAAGTGGTCTGGATTGCAGCATACGCGTCTATGTGGATTTATCAGTGAAGCAAACAGTGGAAACAGCGAATATAGACAAGCGGCTGCAAAAAGGTCTTGGACTAGGAGAGGCAAGTGTCTCTAATAGCATAGAACCCCAGTTAACAAGGCCTGCCAGAATCAGGGAAGCACAAATAGCTAACACCACAGGGCTCAAAAAAATTATTGGTTAGGTTGTCTCTGCATCATACTCATTAAAATCCTCCAGGTTATTTCTGTTAGTCAGTTTTTCCACTTCTTCCTTTCCCAGATAAGTTTTGAGACACTAGCTGCTACCAAGTTTATGTCAGTAACCATCTACTTCGCCTTCCTTTCTATTTAAAGTTACAGAATACTTCCTAACAAAATGAACTATTTCTTCTGCACAACAAGCTGGAAACACTTTTTCTTGTTTATTTACTAAAATAAAGAAATTGTTATTGGTAATTCATATTTTTCCCTAAATCATTCTTTCCCAATAGAACTGGGACAGTCAACGGCTGAACACGGAAGAGAAGCAAAGCAAAAAGCAACTTACTGCATGCTGCAGGCCTTGAATATTATTTCATGGCAATGATCATGGAGACAATCTCTAAATGTCTCCTTCCTTCAGTTTGAAGAGAGTCCCTTTCTACAACTAAATGAAATCAGATGCAGAAGTTAAAGCTAATGATGCAGAAACCCAAACATCCGCATTATGCTGAGAGAAAAAGAAAAAAGTGTACAAAGAATAAATAAAACATACATTCTAATACCACCAGCCAATACAAAGGCTTCACTGTTGTATATTTTAACTTGACATTAACTTGAAACAAGATTTTCAAACAGTTATTTCCTATTGATTTTTGGTGCAATCCATCACAGTAAACACCATCACTTTTCAGCTAGGTACATGTTTTTAACCTTCCAAGATGTCTGGGGACACAAATGTGACAGTTTTCCTGAGCAGCACTGATTTTCACATATTTTACGTTATTCTAAATGGAAACATTAGCAAAATAGCTTCTAGATACATAATGTAAAAGCTAGTTTACAGGAAGCAAGGAAAAATGGGAAAGGCAGGAATGACACAGAATGAACTGACAAATGCAACTGCAATTTTGTTAAGAAATAATGCTATAGAAATTTAACCTTCAAGAAAACTCTCTTTCTTAGGGTAGGCATTTGATAAACAGCCTTGTAATGAAATAGCTACCACAATAACAGAGTACTGCCCCATTTCTGAGCCAATGGCACACACAAAGCTTGCCAAAAAGCTTCAAAACACAAACTCACTCCCCTCCAATAAATTTCCACAATGCACATATAATGCATACTGGTTATGAGCCATATCACAAAATCTATGACATAATAGATGGTTTGCAAGCCAAATGCTCTCCTAACCTACTAACATCACAAGAAAGATCTACTCAAATCTCCAGTAAACTGACCAACCGCTTCTCTCCTCCTCAGTTTTAAGAGCAACTCAAGCATCAGCTTCACTAGTTTCTCCATCCTTGCCACAGTTCCTAGGACCTACATTAGTGCTAGACTCAGATAAGTTGCCAGTTTGGTGTAAGTGCCCACTAGGAACTACTTACCAACCAAGCATAAAAACTAATTGTATTTCAAAGTTTTAACCTAAAAAAAAAAATACATTATGAAATGGCAAACATCAAGCCAGCAGTAGGCAAATATTCAGCTACTCAGTTTAGGTCCTCTCTGTTTCAGCTGCCTTAACAAATTACAATTAGTGGGCTTATTGAAGCACAGCTCCTTCAGCCACCATAAAATTCAATAAGCTAGGAGAGGAAAAAAAGTCAGTGCTTTTCCTATCTACTTTCCAGGTAGAGATTCTGATATTCCACTCACTGACTATTTGCACTAACCATGCACGCAGATAACACCATCAATGAACAAACCAGCCCCTCCTGGCTCCAGCACCCGCGCAGCAGGCAGCCAGGGTGCCTCACACCATGCCAGGCACAATCAGTGACCAGCAACAATGCTGTAAGTCACACGTTCTTTGATATTGAGAAGGCCCTTGGAGACCACCTGCATCTGGAAACAGAGCTGCCAAAATGGCACCTTCAGAACATGAGGAATGTTTGTAATAGGAATAACCTCCCATCCAAAAACACAAAGCACAACGAGAAAATTGCTGCTACTTCCTCCTTTGACACATTACAAAGGATCCTTTGTCTGATGCCTATATACACATCCCATTTACCATCAAAAATTTGCTGCTTACGTACATTTCAAAGCATGTTTTGTTTGCCAGTTTGTTTTATAAGCAGATTTAATTTAGATTCCCAACTAGAAGATCCATCCATTCCATATAATCTGTAAAGAGTTGGAAGCTACAGGATGTGAAGACTTTGCATATTAAAAAAATGACAAATAAATCCAAAAAGAGGATATTTAGAAAGAAAGTCTTAAACTATAGTTAAAATTGTGTGCTCCGAGTACAGGGTGTATATATAACAAGCAAGGAAAACTAATATACTTGTTTTCCTTCAGTTGAGAATAAAAGCATTGCCTAATTGTTAACACTCCGAACTCAGTACTGTGGTTTGGGCTCCCTAGCACAGCAAAGCCCCCAGTTTACTACTTTCCATACCCAGGGATTAGACATACATCTTTCACATTACTTCAGCAACGCCTTCAGAAAACTTTCATAGTCAGTACTGATATTAGCAGGTACATAAATAGAAAGGCCTGACCTTGAGCAACCAGTGAATTACTCTTTCCACTTTATTCGACAGATCTACAGTTTTTGACAGATGGAAGCTCTAGGACCTCAGAATTTAGGAAGATCTACATTCACTGGCCATAGAGCCACAGCCTCTTTTTCTGCAGTTATTACTGGCTTGCAACTGCAGGGTTTCTAGACTCAGGCAGCACGCAGGCAGAATAAGTTTATGTGCAGCTGGGCAGATACATTCACAACAGACAAATAAGAGCAGATTGGACATCATACCACCCCCTTCATAAAACTGCAATACCCCATTATTATATAACTAATTCCATACTACCATTTTTCATTCCACCATTCCAGTCCTCATATCATTTCAGCACTAACTCTGCCAGATTATGATCTCATCTTTACGGCTATATTAACTGCCCCAAAAATCACGTAGCTAGATATTAAATCAAAAGGTCCTACACTGGTAGAGAAGTCATACTCAGAAGATGATACTCAATAGAACATCTATATCAGCATATATTCCTCTCTCACAAGTCCAATGCTACTTGGGACTGAAAGCCAATTAAGAGAATATGACAGGTCTCACGTGAAGACACTAAGCAAAGGTAACTATTCTGCTGCAAGGCAGTTACATGAGGATGTAACAATTAGAAGTACATGATTTAAGCACATATAAATCAATTTGATGGTTATTAAAATAGACAACAAAATTTGACATTACAAATGGAAAAAAAATTGTTAGGTACAAAATTAAGTTTCATTGCTGTGAATCTTGACCATCTCCTAAAAGAAAAAGTGAAAACTTTGAAAACTTTAAATGCACATTTGCCAACTCGCCTTGTTAGGCGATAGCATTTCTTCCCTTCAGCATGTTGTCTTACTTCTCTCGGGAACCTGAAAAATCATTCCAGTAGGAGATTTTTATAAAATATCCTTTTTATAAAAATACCTCCCTTCACAGTATTTTCTGGAATTTCTCAGCCCTGAGTTTATATATAAATGTAATTCTACAACACATTCACTGAAACACCTAATATAAATATACCAAAGCTCATGGTATTTAATGAGTGTTACATTAAACATGAATAAGCACTACGTAAATCGTGTGCCACTACTGCCCCCATTTGGGAGAAGACTGAAACTGCCATTCTTCACTGTCTTTAAGTATGGTTTTCCATACCAAATTATTTTTGGTTTTAGTTTTGCTATTACAGATCCAATTATACATACTGTCATACGTGATTTCAATTTGAAGCATTCTCTCCAAAGAAGAGAGACTTCTACTATATTCCACAATGAGAGGGAGAGAGAAACTGGCCATCATACTAAAACAAACAAAAAAGTCCACAGCATTTGCTTAGGCTTAAGTGATTACAACCAACTGACTTCAGTGTCAAATCCATTTATCTACAAGTGCAATGTATTGAATATACAGATAACAGTAAGAATTTCACAAAGTTGCAAACAACTTTGACTCAGATCACATGGGAAGAAATACTAGAACAGAAATGACAACAGGAATAATTCAAATATGTTCTGCTATTACTCAGAAAGGCAAAGTTACACAAAGATAGATGAAAAATAAACCTAATTTAGAGGAGAATAAAAATCAGCTATTGAACAGTTAGGGTTTTTTTAATTACATCAGAAAAGGCAGAGATGATGAGGCATGAATGACAGCAAGAATTGAATCGGTTAACCGTAATTTCTGAGAAATAGATATGTCACAAACAATAAGAAGCTAAGTCAGTTTAAAGGAGCAGAAGAAATCTAACAGTGTTGGCCTATTATGACATGAGGAGTTGAATCATCAACGAGAAAAGAAACAATGATCCAATATTGTTTTCCTCTTTATTTTTAAGTCAAAGCAGATCACAGTCCTATCAGCACTGCTTTGTGGTTTAACAATAATCATCAGCTATTAGGTTTATTTTAGAACAACACTTGAAAAGACTTGCTTTCCAAAAATATAAGTGTGTAAAGAGCATTCTGTGCTATTAAGGTTGAGTTTTAAGTAGGACTAAGGAAACTGATGACATGCTAATATTTTGAAGACAGTAAACAGTGGAAATACAGGACTTCTAGCCTTGATCAATCCTCAGTAATGTCATGAAATATTTACCACCTTTTCCTATATCAATGCATTTGACATGAAAGCCTAGTAAATTATTCCATTCTAGATTTGTAGCCCTTCTACCCAGTCTCCAAAAAGGCAGCAGATTCTAAAACTTACTAGCTAAATTTTAATATAGCTCATTAATAAGTGCTGTCATCTACAGAAAAAAAAAACAAAAAAAAAAAAACAAACACTTCACTTTGTTTTAGGATTTGTAAGGCTGGAGGTGGCCAGGGGGAGGAGGGAAGGGAGCACACAAATAAAAAGGTCATATGTATATTCTGGGGTTTTTTTTTTTGAACACAAGGAAGAAAACTTTCTGCAAGTCTCAGCAAGCATAGCCAGCAGCTTTGGCCAGTTGTGAGTGATTTACAGGTCATTTACCCACTACATAATTACTGGGTACTTCTGTGGTGGTTTGAGCCTGAAGCAGATAACATTAAAGAGACCAGTGACCAGAAAGTTTTGAACCCCAAATTCTGTAATTTAAAACTGTATCAAAAACAAGTAGGAACATACACAGGTTTGAAGGCAGGGCAAATGTAGAGCTGTGGAGAGTATAGCAAGCTCTCTCAATCACCATTTTCAGAGTGCCTCTCTAACTTATTTTTTAAAAATAGAATACTGGACCTGCCTTTGCTCTTCCTTGGGATCTGTTGTGCAGCCCACACACACAGCAGAACAGGGCTCAGTTACCTCAGAGACCACACTGCCACTTCAGCTACAGTCGTCTGACATTTTGCATTCACACATTAGAAAACGATGACTATTTCTGGACTGCAGAACGCTAACCGAAGGACAAATAGATTATATACCACGCAGTCTGAAGTGGCAGGTTGCTATGGTTTCCCTCTGCAAGAACAAAATTCTCTTCATTAGATTATCTAAGAATCTCCTCTACTAAACCAAAATGGTTCATCAAGAAAGCAGACTATCCTTCAATCACAGTCCTGCCTTTGTGAGAAAGGGTCCATTTTCCTCCTAAAATAGCTTTTGAAAAGAAGGATACAACTCAGTACAAGGATGGAATTAAGAGTCCTAACGCTTAATGTTACAAGCTGCGTACTAACTGCAGGGTTCCCATAATAGCAAGGACAGGGATTGACTTGCAAGCTGCAGTACCCTATAACAATGATTCGGAAAAAACTATTTAACTCTTGGCAGTTTAAACTATTACCTAAACTACTTCACTCATTCATTTGGTCATGCACATAGGCAATTACAGTCAATGAACAGACTCTCTTATTTGGAAAATCCGACACAGATAACAGGAAGCGACTATTTCTTATTAAAATGCATATAGCATACTATTTGCTGGGGCACTGGGAGAATGAATCCAACCTGTTATCTAAGAACCTGCTGTATACTCACATCCCCTAAAGGACACCCTGCAGAATGTGACAGACCTCCACTTTTGAGAAAAACCACCAGCAAGAATTATTTGAGGACAGTGTTCAGCCAGGTATGGTCCTGACTTGATACTGTTCATTTCTATCAAGCCAAGACATTCACAGCATCTGACCCTTAAAGATACTGTTCTACAGGCACTTTAATCTAATGATTTCAAGGGGGTATGGGGATGAGATTCAGCTAAACTTGTTTTCTGTCCAAACTTGCCATGGAGGAAGTTATACTTCCCAATCAAAAAGCTTAAAGTAACTTCTTCACAGAGTTCATTCACAACTAAATCTGAGTTAATGGCTGTTAAGGTTAGATAGAGAGAGGAAAAAGCTTAAGTTAGAAATTTTACTCTGTATTGAAGCCAACTCATTATTGAGAAAACAAAAAGTTAACATCCGGATCAGATCCGAGTGCGCTGGGAGGAGAATCAGCTGAAAAGTTAGGAGGCAAGTGAAAGTGGGAAATCTAACCCATCATTTTATTTTTTTTTCCTCCAGATAGAGCACCTTATCTTTAAGGGACAAAAATTAATAAATATAAATTCCCCTAAACAGTGTTGTTTTTTTCATTAGAGGAGGGGAAAGTGTGTATTCACCCTCAGCCAGTTACCTCTCTTAGCTTTTTTTTTTTTTTTTTTTACTGTGTACTTTTGCTTATTTCCAATTACTACACGATCCACCAATGATCTGTAGCCCACAGAGCAAGAATAAATGTCTGCTCCATCTCTTTAGGCTTATCAACCACACATAGAGCAGAAGATCCCCAGATATTGCTTCCAAAAATGGTTGAGAATGATTTGCTTATGCTTTGAGTTCTCATTAAGTCTCAGTTAGCATTGATTTGGGATTTATTTAAAAGTGGATTTCTTCATAAAAAGCTTCTGAATTAATTATTTCATACTTTAAATTTTATATAAATCTTTTTGTCAGAAATATAACCAAATGCTGAGGGTAGGAAAGGGAAGATAATTTTTACTGAAGTTTTACAGAGCTGTAAGGAAGACTCATGTTAAAGTACATATAAAAGCACATAACTTCACTGATACATAGTAGAATTGTATGTGTAATGTCAGACATTGCTGAAGCTTTACACTGAGCTATTCAGTAATCTTGCCATTACAACAGTAAACCACTGGAGGAGACAGTCACTCAGTCCCCATCTCATTAGTCTTTGCTATATACAGTTAATATGCTGTCTGCCTTGGTCCCATTTCATTTCTCCAAAACATCCCAGGGAAAGAGATTGTCCACTTCTACTCACAGTGAGCGTTCATGCAACCTGAACCTTCTCTCCCTCTTCTTTTACATCTTTGACCTATCACATTTGCACTAGTAAGTCCTAAATGCATCTTTAAATCACCTGCTTTCAATCAATTGTGGCAGTTTGGGATTACGGCTGCAGTTTAGATACACACCAAGTTTATCTAACAAGTCTCAGCAACTGCAAATTTGATAGTGCAACTATAGCACCACATAATTGATTAGATTTGGGCCCAGTTTTGAACAGATGGAAATGTTTCATCCTCGTAAATGGACTGTCATTCATCCTTTTGAAAAACTTTATATGAAATACATATAGACAAAATTATCCACAAAAATAACCTCTACCGTACGTGTAAGATCTTTCCCTGGTACTGAGAACAGAAGAAGTCAAGAAGTTTAAGTTGTAGGGTTTTTTTTCTTTCTTGTAAACTTATTTCAACCTTCTTCTATGAAAACATAAGAATTTCAGACCAGGTCGCTCAGTCGTTTTTGAACTGATGGAATTACTGAAGTTTGAACTCACTTCATAACTGGGTTTCCTAAATTTTACACTCCCACACAAAGGCTGCAGAAAGTATGTCATTGTTCCTTGAGTCTAAGCTCAGACCCACATGTGATTTGTCAAAGTTACTAAACAACAACAAATGAAGGGAGTGTATTCCCTGTCTATTCAAGAATCTGGTTAAAGGTACGAATGAAGGCACAAGGTACCTGCCTACACAACTGTGACGTGGCAATAGAGCACAACAGCTTTAAATGAAATATTTTAAAGAAATATTATGTCACTACTTTTCAGATAAGATTTCTAAAATGTTTTTTTCATCTTCAGAAATGTTCTGAGGACATCTTTTCTGTTCAGGTGAAAAGGGAATACATTACGAATTCCTAAAAGGCAGAACTTCCAGGGCTTCTTTAACACTAAAATTAATTGGATTCTTTTACAGTTCACAAAAGAAAATCACACTAGCAAGCCTGGGGAAAAAACTATTCCACATTCTCAAACACGCATGTCAAGGCGTCAGCAAGTTCCACAATTCAAATTTTCACTAGTTACAGAGTATTTCCTTTTGTTCAATGAGAGATGTTCCTCAAGCATATTCTTCAGGCCTGTCATGTTTTTAGGGACTATTAAAGCCTTTTTGTTTCTTTTCAAACCACAGAGTTTATCTATTCAGCCTCATATGAAAGGTACTCCACGCTTTAACCAATTAAATTCCAGTTCATCCTGTAATAGATTTCACCTTAACTGCTTTCAGACCTAATACAAAAAGGAAGTTGACTACAGGCTAACTCTGAAAGCTTTAGGTAACAAGGAATGACAATACTCAATCACCCTTTCCAAAAATTGCTCACAGTTGTAGTCATGTCCCAAACATTTGCTTGTTCAAACGGACAATCCTGGTTCGCTGAACTGGAATGGTGTTTTTTGAGTATGAGCACTGACAGTTTGTGACTACTTAAAACCTCAAACAAAATTCAATTTGCTATATTACTGTCTCACCATATATACAACCAGCCATCATAATTTCGGATTCCAATCTAATCAGCATCTCAGTTACAATCCATCATATTCAAAAAACTAACAGTTAACTACGTCACCAATTGTAAACCATTCCTCCTACTGAGAAGTACTGTTTGGCTTTCTAATCAAATATAGCTAACAAAAGAAGGAAGTTATTTGGCATATTAGATTTGTCTTGAAAACAAAAACAAGTAAAACTTGGATAAACTTGGTTTAAAAAATGGAAACACCAGCAAATGCAGGACAGGTCAAAATATGGTGAATGTATGAGAAATTATTTCAAGTGAGTTCTCAAGTCACAAAATTATAAATGCAATGCTAACTTAGCAATAATGCACTTTTCTACATTGTTATTATGAGTTTCTGGGTCTAAAGCAACCATAATCTAAATCTGATTCTAGTTGACTTTACCGAGAGCTGAGGGCTCTCAGCACAGATACTGGGCCACAGAACAGAAGAGCTCCTAGCTCCTATGGGCTAGTGTATGAAGAAGGCAAACTGCACATTTCCATGATTTCAAGCTGGAGTAAGCTGGTGTTCAAGAATAGTCAGTAACTATCAGTAAGCCTAGATCAACTGCGCAGTGTCTACACTGCACTGAAAACTGACTGAAAAAAAATTAGTCTGAAAATAAAAAAAAAGCAAAATTAAATATCACATTTTGTAATGAATGAGTTGAAGGATTTCAAACAGTTCTATATGAACAAAACAATGATACTGTCCCTAGACTGCCTCTCCCAGACAAATTTTTTTCACCTTTGTGAACTTACTATTAAATAGAAGTCTCCATCCCCAAGTTACCTAACCTATTAAGTAAATTACTTCCTGTTCTAAATCCAGCTGACTCTACTCTTCTTAGAAAAGCATTCCTGAATCTTCTCAAATTGGAAGGAAATACCTAGCTAAAAATTAAGGGCAGAGGAGATGTAATTATGAAAAACTCAGGACTCCTGACATTTTTCAAGTTTACACCATATCTAAGTATCCATCTCCCATACCTTTTCTCTAAACTCAGCATAAAGTTAATGGATTGCCATTAGCTTCTGTGCATTAATACTGTAGTCAAGGCAGTGAAATGTGCAGTAGTCTGCTTAGCCTGGCAGCTTCACCTAAGTATGCAGTAATAAGGGCCACTCTGCTTTTGGAATTTGTCTCGAGTTGGAATCTTTCTACTCCTCTAGAAAAACTTCTCTGAGATTTTAAATTAAAATTCAATCTTTGCCCTAACCTCTCTTGGCAAAATAGCCTCATTTCCCATGAACTCCCATGTACTGCTAATACTTGCATTATCTGATATGCAGGAAAAAGTCCTGAATTAACTTTGGCACACAGACTTAGTCTCATTCAGTAACTGGCCCCTGCAGTAAAGCAGGTATCTTTACTTACAAAAAGCTGTGACGTGCAATTTTAATACCGCCTTAGAAGTAACAAGCGGAACATACATGCCTAGTATCATCAGAAATATATCTGGCAATATAAATGTCTCTATATCTTTTACGGAAAACAAAAAAAAAATACCTCTTAATGTAGAAGTAAATGGATTAAGAATTACTAGCTCAAATTAGAGGAAGGTGCATTTCTTTACCTCAAATATTTAGTCTTTATATTAAACACTACATGCACTTATTAATACATTCACTTACAACTATTAATAAAGAAAACACCTAAGAAGTTTTTCTTTAAGTAATTCCTATTCAAATAAAACAAACCAGGATGAGGAAGGAAAAAAAGGGGGGGGTACAGAACTAGCCCAAAGTGTTCACCTGAACCAGGTAACAGATTACTCACAAGCACCCTAACACAGAGACCTAGTATTTCCTTAGGCCTGTATTCAACTAGGGCTCTATTATCCAAGGAGCCCAAAGTTTCTTTTGCTGTTCTCTAAAAGCAGGACAACACAAAACAACTCTGCTTCTTTAAGAGAAATGGGCTCACCCAAGGAAGATATGTGGTGCTAAATAATCTGACAGGAAATCCAGGCTAATATAAGCATTAAAAGCAAAGTGCTAACGACTTTATGGGGATGTTTTCATTTTCATATGAATTTAAAGTATTAGGTACATCACCAACCTATATATAATCTCCTTCAACTTGACATTATTACTTCACCTCAGCAAGAAAAATTGCACACTGAGTAGAAAAAGTTACTAAAGCAACACAAGAAAATCTAGACAGCTCACTCATTTTTCTGTATAGCACTTTTACCATGTTACACACACACAGATAAGAAGCTGCCATGCTTCAGCTACATGCTATAACCGAACACAAAGAAGCATAGTTCCCAGTTTGAAGAAGTAATTATCCTTTTGACATCTTCTAAATTTTCTTTCCATTGAGAAAAAGGGATGCAAAGTGGGGAGAAGAGAAGGAAGCATAGAATGGATGTTCGACTACGAATGTCAAGCAAGAGCTAATTACAACTTTTAGAACTATTACTAGTTTTGATATGTATGGAAAGTGTTAAAATCTCCATATCGAATAGTCTCACAAGGTGACCTTCCCCAAGATGATTCATAGCAAGGAAATGCAGAGCATGTTACCTTTCCTGTTGGTTTGCAGAATCCTCTCAGTTAAAAGGCTGAAAGACAACAGAAAAAGTCACAAGGAACAAATTCATTTCACCTCTTACTACATTTTCAGTCAAATCACTCCTTACACATCAATAACAGGCCTCGTTTATGCCACTCGTGATCTCATGGCTTTTCTTCTCATACAAAATTTGGACATCTAAATACTTTACATTAAGGGCAGCAGGAGCAAGACATACAAATCTGGATCTCAGAGCTTACATGAAGCCTTTGAAATCAGAATCAGAATTTTCCCATTCCTATGCTGGTCCTAAAATCATGAACAGCCTTGCTCAAAAACAGGCTGAAAAGGTTAGATACAGTTCTCCTTAACCTCCCCAGCTGTATTCACAAGCTCTTATATTTAAATTCCACCAAAATATTTTACCCTGATTTATTTGAGCTGGTGAGCCTCAGTAAAGGACTCACACCAGACAAAGCAAGTGTCTCTTACACGGCCTCACATTTGCTGGGAAGCTTCATCGCCTACCTTTCATTTCCCTTTCTTTCTCATGTGCAAGTGATACTAACCAATTATTAATAACTACTACAGTGAGGGAGCTAGCACAACATAAACACAGGTAACAGTAGTCAAAACTTTGATTCTCCCATGCAGACTCTATTGACCTGTATACAAAACACACAAAAAGGGGGAAAAGAAATCTTTCTAGCTCCTACAACAATCTTTTATTTACTTGAACCCTAACAAAAATTGTTTTAAGAAGTTTTATCAAATCAATTCTGATGCTATATTTATAAAACATTGCATGATGAAGTATAAAAACACAGCATTAACTTCAGTAGTTCTCTTTAAAATATGATGACATGCATCTTCCTTTAGATACACAAGCCTATTTCTAAGGAATTGAGGGCTGGGTTGGAGGAGAAAGTATTTCCACTATCAAGGTTTCATGCTCTGCATAAACACATTTCTCCGATTAAGGCAACAATCCTGCAGTTACAGTCCCTTCTAATACCATCCAGGCAAGTCAATATTGGTTTGTGATACATCGCTGAACAGTATTTCTACCACAGAAAGCTACAGAAAATAATCCTCAAACTAAAATAACAGCAAGTCTACAACAGAATTAATTATTGGGTCTGTCCTCTGTTTATTATAAGCTCTTTATTTTGTTCAAGAAGACTCACATAAAAGGAATCCCTATGCATTTTGGTAAGCATCCTTAAAGAAGCATTTTTTAAAGTGTATATAAACATGTAGGGGGAATTGTAAAAGTGATATATGTAACTACAGCAGAATGATAAGAGAACCATATAATAAAAGAGTACTATTATACAAAGAAATCCTCATGAAAATCTTCTTTAGGAAGAAGCACTATTTATAATGATGATACTTACAAGATGACACATTGTACAGCAATGGTAAATTCAGCATATGGAGATTTTTTTCCTTTCAATACAAGGCATTTCTGGATAGTGTGATGTGAAAAGTACATAGGAAATTCTACAGAATCAGACAGAAGTTACAAGGATTGATTTGTAAAGATTCAAGTGCTAGGGAGCAGCAAGAACAGGGTTGGTCCATGAGGGAAGCCAAGCCAGAGCTAAAGGTGACCACAGCACAGAGAGGGCAGAGACCTCACTGACACGGGTGCAGTCTTGTAGCACTGCAGCAAGGCAAGCAGAGCAGGTCTGGTTAACAGTAACAGGCTCCCCTGACAGTCCAGCAATAGCCAGATGAATAGCAAGCCAAATGTCAATCCGGGACATCTGGTCAAGTCAGGACAAGCAGGGGAGAAGGCTGAGCACAGACCTACCTGTCTCACAGCACTGAGCTTAAATGAGAGTCCTGGAGGGTAATTAAGGCCTACTGGTGCCCTTCAGGACCCTGACAACAGGGATTAAACAGATACAGATTAAATGGAAAATAAATAGAAAAACTATCCAAAATAGAATCCACTCTGCTTCTACAAATCACCAGCTACCCCTGCAGCAGTCTCAAGACTACTACTCTCTTCAGCGTGGCATAGTAGCATAAAGTAGAATCAGCATACCTTCGGACACCAAACACATGGGCATATTGGATGCTCTTGCCTCAGACACGATACCAAAGAGGCTAGGTAGACATCTGGAAGGACTAACATCTTTTATCAGCCAGAGTTAACAGGTAACAACCGCAACACATTTAAGTTACCAGCACTACACCCTGTTCATTGCCACCCTTTTGAAGCATCTTCCACCCTCTCAGCAGACTGTGCAGAGAAGATAGAATATGCACACTCACTTCAGCCACTTCAGTGCAAAGTCCAGCAGCTTAGAGCAGGCCACTTCTCACAGTTGCTGCCAAAGTGGCTACCAACAGCTTAAGCTCTGCAGCAGGGATGGTAACTTCTGAAAACAAAGAAGTCTTTGAGCTTCCACATCTTAAGTGCCTAAAAAACACACGGAATGTTTTTAATCAAAACCTGCATGATTGCATAATTCACATGAACTGGTTTTCCTTAGAGTTGCTTCTCTCTTCTGTCCAGAACCATTATCCTAGGAATGCAAAAAAGCTAGGTCTTTAGTTGCTCTCAAGGTCTTCTAACCAGTTCTATGGCCCACTGCTTTTAGAGTTCTCAGTCTATTTTTACCAGCAATTTAAAAAATAAAAGCTATTTTATGTTGCTTGTTTTAAAAGTAGTATAATTTGCTTCAGATGATTATTTTGTGCATAGTAATAGCAGGAAGACTACTGCAAATTTTTTCCAACTCTTCAAAAAAAAAGAATACTTCCTTTGCAATATATAACTTTGAATTTTAATTTAGATAACTCATATTATTTACTAGCAACAAAAATATACATATTCATGAGATCTGGTTTACTATAATCTTTATTTCTGACATTCTGCATTTGTGAATACTTAAAGTACTTGAGTTTGTATTCATGGGCAATTATAGAGGAATCTCATACATTAGCAACAGATTGATTTGCAGTTAAGAGTTTCACAGCAAAGAAAGCCAATTCATTTTCTTCCAGAGGGCTGTGGCATGAGATCTGGGATTGATGCTTCCACCCTCACTTTTAAAACAATACTTGTTCTTGTCTAATCAAGATACTAATCAAGGTTATTATAATGAGGGTCAAAACAGTGATTTATAAATACATTCACTTTACTAGTTAGCAAAGGTCTGAGGAAGAAAGTTAAACATAAAGCAAGCATAAACAGAACAGTTAAATTATATGTGAATAAATGGTGCTTCGGGGGCAGAGGGGAGGGAAAGATGTTATTTTTGTCATTCTGCCTTTATACCCCAGGGCTCCCACCAGTTACCGCTTGCTGATTTCCACTGAGCTTTCTAGAACTAAGTGCTTACTCTGCAAAAATATGTTTTTCTTTAAAAATCTCTACATTTGTAACGAAGCTTCTTTCTAGGTCTCACCCTTCTAATCCCCCATTCTGTTAGAATTTACCCTTTCGTAGCACAAAGATCCTTCTAATAAAACAAACTTTAATATATTTTTAAAGGTCATAAGGAAAGTAAATGAATCCCACAAATCAGCAACATACAAAGCAGCTCCCAGCAGCAATCAGCAGATACAAAGGGAGGAAAAAAAAAAGATGAATACATAAACAGGTGAGAAATCTTGCCCTCTAATGTTCCTGCAGGCAGCTCCAACCATCTTCTACTGCAGTTAGAACTGAATTGAAAGACAACTCTTAACACATACATTGAGTAAGTTCTTTAAGACAACAAAACTGGCTGACACATGAAATAGCCATTTAACACTACCGCTCCTTCAAAAGGACACAGTTGCACAGGCCACCCAAGGAAAGCTGCCCCCATCGGTCTTTCCTTATATGAAAACAGACAAATGAATATTGGTGATGACAGTCATTAGCAAAGAAAAGGGGAGGATATGCTAGGTGCTTTTAAAATAGGGTTTTTGATCACCATATTTAGAGCAGCTCAGGCTAACTGTTGCTCTGGTGGGTCTCACTCTTGGTTAACTGACTATCCAAAAAGCCACTAATACTGCTGCAAGCTCTGATTTTATTCCAGGAATGTTTCCTTTACTAATAAAACAGTAATATTTTGAATACAGTTTTGTTGTTGGGTTTGGGGGTGTGTGTTTTTTTTTTTTTTTTTTTTTTTTTTTTTTTTAATCACACAATAGAATCATCCTCTATGTCACTAGATAGCAAAACTGCTGGCAACAACACTGATTGGTAGCTTAGGATGTCATTGGCTAAATCTGCTAAGGACTAAGGAGATCTAGGTCTATGGTTAAAAAGTCTGCTAGTTCATCTGTGTTATTTCTCACCACATTACAATACACATTAATTACTTCTATGTTTGCAAGTATGCAAAACAGGACACAGGAAGGGGAGAAACAGGATACAGACTTTATGTGAACGTCACTACCTTACAGTGACAAGTAAACAGAATGAGCTGACATTGAAGAGAGCCACAGAAATTTCACACAGGAAAGTTCTGATGCAACATTTGTTAAATTACCTCTTCTAGACAGATATTAGATATTGATATTACAGAAGAGCCCCCCCCCCCCAAAAAAAAATGAAAAGAAAAGAAGTTTAAAGGATTTAAAGCAAAGAAGGAAAAGTTTTTTTGAAACAGCATTCTGCAACACAGCTGGAAATGAAATGTTTCAGGCTTGCTTCCCTTCCACCTACACAGTCACAGCAGGCAATCTCAGCATGAGAAACAGAAAATCCTCGCTTCCAGGAGTCTCCAAGTGCATGCTTTATTAGGCTCACACAGCCACACCTCCAATTAGGACTTAAAATCTCCTAAAAAAAGAGCAGGATGCAGTTTCCAGTAAAGCTGCAACCGCACTGCAGCAAGTCCATTTGACAAAGTTGTCACAAAAGACTGGACATGTAGATGTTTTTGTTCTGTTGTATCAAGTTTAGCTCCGCTTTATGCTCTCAAACACATTTTAAACAACTGCAAGATTTCAGTTACACAAAAATTCTCACAATCTTAAAAACATTGCCACACTGAGGCATCACAAATCACCAGTGAAGAAATTAAGTATCTACACGCCTTAGAATTTTACAGGCAGCACCAGCTCAAGAGAGAAAAAGACTTCTGAACTACAAGGGAATTAAACATTTAAAAGTTTTTTTTTTCCAGACTAGAAAGAAAAAAAAAGTAAATAAGTTACCCAGTGTCAATCAGAGCCAATAAGTTGCAGACTTCACACAAATCATTCCCTTGTGCAGGCAAAACAGTAGTGAACATCACTTGAAACTTTCAAGTCTCTGGAATTTTGTGTCTGTAGACAATAGAAATACCAGTTCTGTGCCTTTGCAGATATTCCTCACCTAATTCGTATTAAATCTGTGCTGAATTCCTATAGCAATTCTTAAGGCAAACTGTCAGGCTTTTGACATAACACCACCATCATTCTCATGGGGAGGCAGAATAAATCTTACAATAAGTAGGCACAATTTTTCTCTTGGCTGCAATTTAGAAAATAACTCCTCCAAGAAAAATATACCAGCAGTAATAGATCTGGATATGGCTAACAGTTAAACACACATTTCAACACTTGAGCAGTAAGTACATGTAGCATCAGAATTGATGTCTCTATTCACTATACACTGTAACAGTTAATTTATTATCGAATTAAGTAGCTAGTAAAATTCTTCAATTGTGTGAAGAACTCTGTTCTTTTTCCACATTTCACTTTTTCTAGCATCATTGAAAACTCTTAGAGGCTTCTGATGAAAACTGACTTTCACCTTGGGCCTCATCTAACAGATAACTTTTTCTAAGTAAGCATAATTTCTTTTGAGAAGTACTTTTGGCATGGCAGCCATGCTGAAACACTTGCATTCAAACCTACCATGCCCTAACTTTCTACCCACTTAAAAAACAGGATTCTTACTTTTGAAGGTAAGACTGCAAAACAGCTGGAATAAACATAATTTGGAAGCAGACTGCTTAGCAGAATATCACAGATTGAAATAATAAGAAAAAGTTCTTAGCTTTTCTTTGTATTTACCTTTTTTTCCCCAAACACAGTATGCTTTCTATTTTTCTCTTCTCCTCCTTCCTGCCTCCTTCTTTCTCTGTCTGTTGCTCCTTGCCATTCTATTTCTTTTCCACTTTCATACCTGTTTTGTTCTCTCCTCTTTTCTACTTTGATTATTCTCTCTCGGGATACTCTGTTAGAAAAGATGCCAAAGCAGTGGAATGAGGGCTCATACTCCACTTCACATCCCCTTTATGCTACAGCAGGAAGAACAACAAAAGCCAAGAGTACTGTGTCTCGGGGGTTTACAGTTTACTCAGAGAAAGTAAAAATATTATATGGATCAAAGCATGAGTCTTTTTAAAGCACAAGCTTTCACACAGGAGAGGAGACTCACAACAGGGAGCGCCTCTTTGGGGAGTGAGTGCAAAAAAAAAGCAAAAAAGGAAAAGGAGGCCCTTCTTCCTCACATCTCTTCTTCTCTGTTGTCTTCCAAAAATTGCCTTCACATGACATGTAACAAAGGCAACTTTTACCCCAAATCAGTGGGAATAGCAGGGCAGAAGCCACAGGCTGGTGGTGGGGCAATCAGCGCGCACACAGTGCCGCTAGCTCTCTCCATAGCGGTCGCTCTCGCCAGCACCCACGACCGGGCTGAGCCAAGCTGGGAAGAGGTACAGCAGCTGCACGACATGCTCTGATACAAGGTGCTGCAACTAGCAGCCTGATTAAAGTACTTTCTCATCAGCCTGACCCTGTGACTCGCACAGAGGCAGGGACACATAAAGGAAAAGGATTAATACAAATTATCCCATATCACTGCAGGTAGCAGAAGAAAACATTTGACAACAGTTCAGGAAAACAAGTTCTGTAGGGAAATGCTATCTTTGTTCAGAGCAAGCAAACACAAGTGTCATTTCAGTGCAGAATCTTTTTGGACAGCATGAAAAAGAGACTCACAAACCACATAAGTCTTCTCTTTCTGGTCAGCCCAAGTAAGAATACTCTTTGTACTCCTCCTTTTCTCTCCATGTTGCTGAAACTTCCCCCTCTTTTATGCAGGTGGCAGCACTCAACACTAACAAGACAAAACCAGGTGAAACTCTAGGCCATCATTATTATTCAATCTTAACTCCCTGAGCTACTAACACCCAACTCAGCCTGTCTTAAGCCTAGATTACCAAAATTGCAGCAAGTTTTATTTACATTAACCAAATTGATCCTATTGTTAAGTCTTAACCTGGCTTGAATACATGACTGTTTCTGAGAGACTGGAAAACATTACATAACAACAACGATTTGCTGTCTGAAACCTTTCACCTTCAGTAGATGAGAGCTGTTGTATGGCTAAATTTCTCTGAATTTCCCAGTCTGTGAGAAACGGGCACTTCGCAGACAAGCATGTTGAAATTACACCGACCTGACCACCTGGCACAAAGCTGTGGCAAGCACGTAAAAGCTCACTGGGCAACGGCCCAGGCGACCCACTAGCAAGCGCCTAGCTCCCCAACGAACAACAACGTAGACAGGCCGCCCCGGCCGGCACGAGGGGCAGGCAGCGCGGACGAGCGCACGGATCTACGTGAGAAACGCCCTGTCGGGCGGGGCGGGGCGGGGCGGGGCGGGGCGGCCCCGCCTCAGGGCGAGCGGGCGCGGCGCGGCGCCCCCCTCGAGCTCCGCACGCGCCGAGACGCGGGAAGCGGATGGGGGAGGAGCTTGTCCTGGCCCCGCCCCTCCCGCGGCCAGCGCCGCCGCCGGGGGCCGCCAGCCCCTCCCGTCTCCTAGCGGCCCCGCCCAGGCCCCGCGCCCCGCTCCTTCCCGCCCGGCGCTCTGCCATTGGCCAGCCCGCACGCCCGTCACGGCAGAGCCGCGCCGGGGGCGGGCGGCGCCCCGCCGCCCCTTCCGCTCCCCTCCGCGCCCGGCTGTGCGGAGCGGTGCCCGGGGCGGCGGCGGGCGCATGGCGCTCTGCGCGCTGCCGCTGGTGTCCGGGCAGCCTGGCGGCCCTGCCGAGTGACTGCTCGGAGCCGCCGCGGGTCAGCGCGGCGCGGGGCGCGGCCCGCCCCAGGAGAGCGAGGTGAGGGCGCGGCCCGGCGCTGCGGCCGCGGCGGGGAGGGAAGCGGGGCGGCGTGGGGCGGGAGAGCGTCTGCGCCGCGCCCGCGGGCCGGGCTCGCGGCCGGGCTCCCCCGCTGCCGCTGGGGCGGGGCGGGGGCAGGCCCGGCGGGCGGCTCTGCGCGTGCGCGCGGCGGCCCAGCGGGGCGGGGGTGGGGACAGGCCCGGCGGGCGGCTCTGCGCGTGCGCGCGGCGGCCCGGCGGGGGCAGGCCCGGCGGGCGGCTCTGCGCGTGCGCGCGGCGGCCCGGCGGGGCGGGGACAGGCCCGGGCAGGCCCGGCCGGTGGCTCTGCGCGTGCGCGCGGCGGCCCGGCGGGGCGGGGACAGGCCCGGGCAGGCCCGGCGGGCGGCTCTGCGCGTGCGCGCGGCGGCCCGGCGGGGGCAGGCCCGGGCAGGCCCGGCCGGTGGCTCTGCGCGTGCGCGCGGCGGCCCGGCGGGGCGGGGACAGGCCCGGGCAGGCCCGGCGGGCGGCTCTGCGCGTGCGCGCGGCGGCCCGGCGGGGGCAGGCCCGGGCAGGCCCGGCCGGTGGCTCTGCGCGTGCGCGCGGCGGCCCGGCGGGGTGGGGACAGGCCCGGGCAGGCCCGGCGGGCGGCTCTGCGCGTGCGCGCGGCGGCCCGGCGGGGGCAGGCCCGGGCAGGCCCGGCCGGTGGCTCTGCGCGTGCGCGCGGCGGCCCGGCGGGGTGGGGACAGGCCCGGGCAGGCCCGGCCGGTCTGGGAAAAGTTTCGCGCTTCGCGCTGGTGCGGGGGAGCCGTAAGTTGGCGCTCCTTCTCGGCGTTTAGGCGCGTGGCACACGTGTGCTCGTCTGTCGTTCCAGATGATTGAAACGCTCGCGGCTGCGGAGGCTCGGGAGCTGCTGTACCAGCTGCCAGCCCTGCTGGAGCAGGAGTCGAGGTGCCAGCCGAAGGCCTCGGGCCTGAGGCTGATCGAAGCTGCCCATGACAACGGCCTCCGAATGACGGCAAGGCTGAGGGACTTCGAAGTGAAGGATCTCCTCAGCTTGACTCAGTTCTTCGGCTTCCACACGGAGACGTTTTCCCTAGCTGTGAATTTCTTAGACAGGTTTTTGTCAAAAATGAAGGTATGGCTTTTTAAAGGATAAGCTCTCAGTTAACAGCTTCTGCTGATTGTGACCTTGTTGCTGTTACAAGTCACAACATCTTGGCCTCAAATAGCTAAAGGTTAAGTGCCTTCCACTCCCTGCGATGGTGCAAGAGCCAAAAAATGGCCTTGCCTGTTGGGATGTTGGTAGTGTTAGGAAAGCTGTCCCCTCTGGAGGGGAGGAGGAAGAGGTTAACCTATTACAGTGTGGGGATGCCTGTTGACTTGGATGGGTTAGATCAAGACAATCTGTTCTGCCTGTTGCACAGCTTCATTTGCTTCTGTATTTTATTGCCAGTGAAACGTATCCATGAGGTTCATGTATATCAAGGGGCTGGATATAATTTAGCATTTACTAATCTGGTAAAATGTGCAGCAGAAAGGAGTGCTCAGTTCGTACTCATTTGTGGCATGCTGACCAGGTATTATTGTCAATCTTCTAAGTAGCCACAATTATTATACTACAATCAAGAACAAATGTTTGTCTGCTTTGTTTTCAGTGTATTTCAGTATGTTCCTAAATGAAAATGACAGTTACATGGAATGAATGAGAAAATGATGATTTGAAAGACTGAATACGGAATAAGCTGTAGAAAAACAACTTTAATGTCTGTGAAATAAAATACAGGAACGTTTTAAAAATTTTTTGGCATAAGCCAACATGTACAACTCTTGAGGTCCTGAAGGCTTCTGATTAAGATATTCTAGAGCCTTATAAACTACTTTTATTTCCCTTAAATAGTGTTTTGCAAATTTGCTCTTTAAAAGAATGAGATAGAACCTGCAGTGTGTAAAGGCCTTTTCATATAGTGAAACAAAGGTACCAATATCAGTGAATAAAAAAGACTCAGTTCTTCAGCATTAACAAAAAATACTTTTTTTTTCTTAAAATACATCAGTACCTACATAGCTTAATTTGGTATGTTTTGAATGGGCTGATTAAAATCCTTCATCTTTGAGAGTAATGGGACAAACTGATTTCTTTTTAGGTACAACCTAAACACTTGGGCTGTGTTGGACTCAGCTGTTTCTACTTGGCAGTGAAGGCAACAGAAGAAGAGAGAAATATTCCCTTAGCCACTGACTTAATTCGAATAAGCCAGTACAGATTCACTGTTTCTGATATGATGAGAATGGAGAAGATCATATTAGAGAAGCTGTCCTGGAAAGTCAAAGCTACAACAGCCTTCCAGTTTCTGCAACTCTACCATTCACTCATTCATGAGAATTTAAGCTGTGAAAGGTAAAATGCTTAAAACCTATTTTGCTGTGGCTGCAGATGATGAGGAAGCCCATATAGAAAACAAAGCGGAGAAAATTACTCAACTCGCTGGCCTTTCTGTACATAGAAAGTCAAAATGAAGGAAAACTCCTCCCTTTGCTGGTAAACATAACAAATGTGAATATCTCCTGTTTATTTTAACATAATATATTGTTTGCTTGAAGTGGCCCAAGTGTATTGCTCTCTGAGTATAAAACCAGACTTGCTCAACAGTGGTGGTATAATAAGCCTCTGTTTATGCTGTAGTAAGTAATGCCTCATTGCAAAGATTTTAAAATGTTCTGGCTTAGAAAGAGGTTCCTTTTACTAAAAGTATCTGTAGTCCTTGTTAGCCAAGCTATTTTTGAGAGGGAAACTTTCCCATGTAATACAATATAGCATTTGGTATTAGGACTGCCAAAACCAAACACTTACTTGGCTGAAATTCTAGCATTTCTGGGACAAATAAGGCCTTTCTTTCAATAGGGGACATTCTAACCACTTTTCTGAGCTCCCTTGTCTTGATCGAGCTTGTATTCTTGTGGTATGTTCACTCATCTGCTTTTATTATAGGAGAAAGTATCTTAATTTTGAGAGACTTGAGACCCAGCTTAAGGCGTGTCACTGCAGGATCATGTTTTCTAAAGCCAAGGTAAATAAATGTCTTTTTTTTTAAGTGCAAAGTTAATGAGACAATTCAAACTTAGCAAATCAGTTTTCAAAAATCATTGTGTTTTCTCTCTCTCCAGCCTTCTGTCTTGGCGCTGTCTATTATGGCACTAGAGATAGAAGAACAAAAACTACTGGAGTTGACAGAGGCACTGGAATTTCTGCAGATGCATTCCAAGGTGTGTATAGATTAAACTTCAGTAGGGGAAAGAAGAAAAATACATGAAAGCATCTACTCACTGGGGAAATGGGTTGGCATATTGACATAGAAATTTCTTCTGTTTTTTCTTCAGTTTGGCTTGGAGTCTTTCCTATTTTAGGTGAAGTACCTAAAAATGCTTGTATGAAATAAGCATTTAATGAATTAATAATGTGTGGGATTCTTTTTTGCTATTTAGATAAACAGCAGAGATCTGACCTTCTGGAAGGAGCTGGTATTGAAGTGCCTTACAGAATATTCCTCGAGCAAGTGTTCCAAACCGAACGTCCAGAAATTAAAATGGATCGTCTCTGGACGTACAGCGCGGCAGCTTAAACATAGTTATTACAGGATAACACACCTTCCTACAATTCCAGAGACTGGCTCATAATAGGTAGCTCTTTGTAAAATCAACTTATGATAATGTAGAAGCAATTAGCTGTTAGTATACAACATTTTGAGGTAGTTATCTATATAACCTGTTGAAGATTTGGGGGACGTAAACCTAGGAGGCCTGTCATGGAGGCTGATCTATTTTTGAGCTAGTCTAAGAAATAGCAACCTAATATGTTAAGGTCTTGGGAAGGAACTGATCCTCTGGTGTCCTTTGAGACCAGAACTGTGTTCTAGAGGCGCAGGGACCTTATTCAGACTAAATTGTGGGATAAAACTAGTAAAAAGGCAACTGAGAAACTTAGCTTGCATCTACCTTGAAGAGAATTGTTTAAGAAAAAGCAGCTACTAGAATGTGTATCATTTAAACAGTTCAAGTGAATTATTACAAGGAAGACGGTTTTCTACAGTTTTAACTTGTTTAACTGTCTGTATAATAAATTCCAGAAACTGTAATTCAATTATTTGGATTACAATTATTTGTACTTTTTTCTTCTATCTGTAGAAATCATGAACTACTTCCATATCTAGATTTTTAATTCCAAAGGCTACATGCTTTCTCTAACAGCTGCTGTCTTCATGTATTAAAGCCTAGTGCTTTCTTTAGCTCTTGCAGAAAGCCCTTCAGTTTACTCTGGTATTTTCTTTACAGGAGTACGGTAAAATGAAGAAATGCCTCTCCTGTGGCCTAGTTTACAAACTGCTGAAGATGTGAGAAATAGTCTGAAACATGATCTAAATGAAGAACTCATGAAAAGAGTATGTAATACTTAAGACAAACGATCCTTATGGCAAATAAGTTCTTTCTGTGATGATTACAACAGTGAATACTCAGTGTCAGTTTTTAGAATTGTTAGAATGTTTACTATTTTTGAATAGTAAGCAGTGAAGCCCCACAATTGATACGCAGAATTCTAACACCATGTGAGCTGTAGAGCAGCTTTTGTAGTCTAACCTTGGTTTACTGTAACTGCAGGTGCTGAATTAAGTATTTAATTTCAAAATTTTGATTCAGTTTTGTAAGATTATATGACATTAGGAAAACATCACAGTAGATGCCACCACACAGCCTTGTTAGTGTGTGTTACCTAATTTGAGTAGGAGAAAAGGGATGAACCTTACTTCATTGCCTTGTAAGAGCAAGTAGCTGATACTGCATTAGTAACTTCAGTATTCTGGAAGAAGTGTAGCTTACTGAGATTGTGAACAATAAGAGTTTAGAAATTTCATGATACATTAAAAAGGCTGAGGAGAAAGCACTGAGTCACCTGCATCAAATCTGAAACCAGTTTTCCAAGGTTCAACTAAACAAGAAGAGGTAAGTGCTGATGCTGAACAGGTGCAATTTTATATGCTCAGTAGGAGTGGGGCCATCTTCCCCATACTGGCCCATGAGTAGGAGTGATTTTATTGAGACACACTTGAGTTCACTTTGATACAGTTGAATTTGATGAAGCTTACCATTAAAGAGAACAGTTTTCTGAAGACTAGGTCAGTACTTGGAAGAGGAGTATGATGCTTCTGGTGCTAACACGAAGGGGTTGAGAATGTGTTATAGTATGTGAGACGGATAGTTGTGGGAATGTTGCTAATGACCTCTTGAATTCTATGTCACTATGAAACTGTGGCTATTAGTTGTAGCCTGTTAATAACCAATGGCCACATGAACTGACTTAGCGGAGAATGAGAGATCCAAATATTTTGAATACGGTGTGGGCCTAGATGTTAGCCTACAAAACCTATCTTATCTTATGATAATAGCTGATGGAGAAATAAAGTTCCTTGCCTATCTCAAACAGAAACTGTAGTTCAACACTTCACAAAAGATTTCATACCAAAGCTCTGTACTGAACAAATGAAAGTTTCTGTTGAAGTCATGGGAATGAATGCACTGCATGGTACCTGATCATGCCTCTTGCCATCTGCAAGGTATCTGCACATTGTGCTGACCTATTAAAAACATACAAGCAATTGAGACAAAGAGGCGGTCAGCTTACTGGAAGAAATGGATAAAGATGCAATGTGCAGTTTAATGGTGGTGTTATGCTGCAATATTGAGAGATGTACCTTTCAATAAAACACATTGAAATGTGGTTGACTGAGTAACTTCTTTTAATTGGTTATGAAACGCCTTACTCAGAAGCCTCTGCCAGAACAGTACTTGAAAGAAACTTGAATGCAGGAGCGGAGGGGAGGGATTATGGAAAACTTCATTTATTTAAAGAGGGGCTAAATAAAGAAAGCTGGAGAACCAACTGGTATTATACCAACTGAATCATATGATTCAACGTTCTTGATAATCTTATTTCTACATGGCCTATCATAGCTCCAAATCCTTTGAACGACAAACCCATCTAGACTGAAAGACGGCACGTTATTTGGATTATTAAAGTCAGATACTCTAACTTTAATTGTGGCAACTTTACTTTATATATACATACATATATATGTATGTATATATATGTTATTTTTCTAGCAGTAGCTATTGCTATATGTTAAAGTAGCTATGTGGATGAGGCTTGCTTATGAATAGTCTGGCACCCAAATTTCTAATTCCAAGATGATTTTTGCTCCAGTAGGAGCATCCTCGTTTGCTAAACAGATCAACACAGTGTTATTACTCTGAACTGATCTTGAATCAGAGTAGTAAAAAACTCTTCAACAAGAAAAAAGTGATTAGACTGTCCTCATTTGCATAGCAGATTAGCACTCAATTATGCACAGGGTTATTTCTTAGAGAGAGGATTGCCTTCAGTTGCTGGTAGCCAAATACATGCATTTGCCAAATTGCTGTTACTCTTCATCTATGAAGCAAAGAATGAAATCCTGTGGAGAGTGTTGTGATAGGAAAAAACAAACCACCATTTAGTAAAGTACAGACTGAGAACTAAGTAGATACTGATTAAGGAAAATGGTAGCATCACTATTATCCTTTTCATCTAGATTTTCTTTCACAACTGGAGGTCTAAGAATGGATAACAGTAGTTAACTAGGTTGCTTAAACCTTTCCTCTTAAACAGTTCAGAGCAGTACTGCCTGAGTACAGAGTTGTCATCTTTCCTTGACATTAGCATGAAAGTTAGCCTATAACCAAGTCCAGAAAACATAGGAATAAAGCTTAAATTCAAAAGTACATCTAGTAAAATGACAACCGATACAGTGGAATGTCAGATGCTATTCTAATATTTTAAACTGATACAAGCAGAATCAGTACAAAATCTTTCTTTGCAAACCAACATAACTGGTATAATGTAAAGCACCATTTCCCTGACTTTAAGGCACTTTAAGGCAAGATAAACTTTTAATCTTCCCTCTATCCTCAATTACTCTTGCAGCTGTCTTGTTCATTTACATACAGTATCCCCCTTCTATACTACGATCTTAATGAAGGTACAGAACCTCATAAACATAGATCAGCATTTGATAGCAGGCTATCTTTTCCTTTTCTTGATAGTGAGGCAGGTTACCTACAACCCAAATATATTTTCTGGATATACATTACAACCTGGAAAGATGACATGCATTGAAGGTTTATAATTATTTCAGGAGTACTTAATACTTGCCTGTTGGTGCAACAAGAAAGTGCCGGACATGATTACAATACAAGCAGTCCTCCCCAACTATTGTTTTATTTTTGTCGTATGCCAACTGAAATGGTGATATAATTTTAAAATAAGGCTCAGCAATGCAGTGACAGTTTCTGGCAATTTATCTCGAGTGAAGAGACCTCTGCTCAGAGCTTAATTGTAGGCAGTACTTTCACTGCCCCAAATACAACGGGATTCAGCAATAATGCTATCTTTGTTAGTTTATCTGACACATTAGCCTTTTGTAATGCTGTTGTTGGAGTGGTTCTCAATCACATCCTTAAGAATGAATACAAAATCTTGATGCATAATTTCCACATACAAAACACTAAATCAGGCAATAGCCAAGTTTAAAAGTTGGCTATTAAATTTAAAACTCTATTTGCATATTCTTAGATACCTAATAAGCAACTTGTGCTGTGTGTTGATCATGAAGAGATACACGGTACTATTTCCTGCTTCAGGATTTTGCTTTCTTTAATAGTTTATATATTGTCATTTCAGAAGTCATTAAATATTCCTCTCACTTCGTATTTCAAATATTTATACTGAGGGGATACTTTGCATTAGCACACATTTATATACAGACTTCCACCTGACCTTTCTGTCTTCCGGTATCACTTACCTAGTAGCTAGGATTAAACATTAGTCCTATAATCAATGATGCAGTGGATTGTAAACTCTTCTTTGCTGCAAGATGCTGTAGTATCTTTATTGAAATTATTATTTTAGAATGAAATTTACAAGTTCTTAAGAGAACTTTAACTGTAGCCTTCCTAAAGTCCTTCCTGTTGCAAGAAAAATGTTAAACATTTTGCTTCTGGAATCTATTCTTCAAAAGTCAGTAAGATGACTTTCTCACATAAAAACAAAAGGTATATTTGTAACTGACTAGTTTAATACAGTGTAAGAAAAGAAAGATACTATACCTAAAGGTGTTTTTTTTTTTTTTTTTTTTTAAGAATGCACCTTTTTGTGTATTTTGTCCACAATATTAGAAAGTTGTCACAGCTTAAAAATCAGCTACTAACACTTTGTATTGATTCTACTGGAAGAGATCTTCTTTCCCTCACAGAAATACATAACCGCCAACATTCTGCTAAACAGATCACTGAAGTCTTCACTAGTTACATATTTCAGTCCTTAAGTGCATTGTATAATTTCTCTCAAAGAACACAGGTGAAAAGAATTTACTTCTCAAGACTAGAGAAGTCTGGTCCTCCTTTGCTGTAATTTCCAGAAATCTCTGCCCCGCTGAAGTCAAATCCAGGGTTCTGATGGATAAAAGAAAAATTTAGTAAACAGACTGCACTTAATACAAGTGTATAAATCAATGTTTCCCTTAACTTTCTGTGACTCTTAACAAGGACATAAAACTATCAGCTAGTTACACAATTCAAAACTCCCATGGCACCAAAATTCAGCCTGGAGAATTCATCAACAGATAAACCTCGAATTGCCATAGTTGGGTTGCTCACTGCAGAAATGACTTCGTATTGCCATTCCTCAGTTTGCCATACTGGATAGTGATTATTATGAAAACAATGCTCTTTTTAGCTAAAACTAAAGTGCCAGTTCAGCTGTCAAACAATAAGCTGTACTTCCACACATCTCCAAATATGAAGAGAGACAGTTAAGCACTTAAAGTGTATGAAAACAGTTCAGTCAATTTTAGTAAAAGGGCAAGGAAAATACTCGCTCACTAACTACTTTCCATCATCTGATGTTATACGTAAATGTATTCAGTAGAGCTTGATGTTAGAAATTTGTTTTAAAAACAGCTATGATACAACCTTAGATAATAATAGAAATTGTATGTAGCCTAACTTAAATGAAAAGTTGTTAGAACTGTGCATCAAACATTAAAACATCACTTTACTTTTCCCCAAAACTACCCTTATCACAAAACCTTAATTCAGACAGAACAACTTCTTAGAAGTACTTTGATAAAGCCTAATGAATATTCTATACACACTAAATTAAAGAATTTGTTTCCAGGACACATTTGTTTGCCACAGGACAGCAAAATAATTTTGCTCATCTTTCATAGTCATAACCCATGTGTACAAATGCAAAATATGTGCACTAATCCATCCTCAACTTGCCTCTCTTTGGAATCGCTCCAGTGTAAGTTTCCTTTGCATCTGGTCCTGTACCCAAGGATCAGCAGCATATTCATTTTCTAACAGAGATGTCCAACAGTTTCCAGCATCTCGGTTTGTCTTTGTTAGAACAATTCGTATCAATTTCCTGTCCTCTATTGAATGAAGAGAGACATAGGAAAAAAAGAGAGAGAGAGACTCTGTCCTTGTGCTATTCTTTTGTTGCTGTTTTGCCAAATTCATCATTAACATGTTAAAACATGGGATTAAATCACTCCAGTGAAAATTTTTTTAAGACTGATGCCAGCAGGGCTACTACTAAATAATAATTAAAAAAATAAATCAACAAAAAAGGGAAAAGCTCAAGCAAAGACAGTTGCCTGTTAATGTATACAGCTCAGCTAAGGCAATAATTATGGATTTGAAGTACCAATAAAAGTCAGAAATAAGGTTAGGTGACATGGAGGTATAATCATTTCTTTCAATGTACACAGTATGCTTATATACAATGAATATACAGAAAGAACATCTCGGAGTTAGGTAGAACATTTAGCACTAACTGAATAAATGCAGCATGATAAAGTGCATTTTGAAGGTTATTCACATACTGGGAAAGAGAACTTCACACTTCTAATTTTCATGATTAAGTCACTAAATCATTAATCAATGTTCAGTTTAGCTAGAAAGCAAAAATCATCCTTTGAAAACATTTATAAGAGGCACAGCCACACTTTATTAAAACCCAACATACTCTGAACACTTTGAATATTTATGATGCAATGATCAGAGAAGTTTTTTGCTCTTTATCTGTAGTCTATCCGTAGGTATTTTAGCCCAATTTTTAGATTACTTGTTGATTTTTTAGAATTGTAGGTTTTGTCATCCATCCGAAAATAGAAAGCTTGGGGGAAGAAACAATGCAACAATAATGGAGAAACATGAATCATATAACTGTACCTGTCTAATTTTTATGGGTTTATTAAAAACATCTTACTATTCACTTCTAAAAATTTTCATGTTCATTCTAAGGAATTGTTTGAATTCCCCTGATTACCACCTTCCCAGGTCTGATATTTCTCCATTAACCTTAATCTCTAAGTTTTTTGCACTACCTGTTGCTTAAATCATGTATCACACAAAAAGGCCAGAAAAATAGCGTCTAATCCTGATCGTCTCAACAACTGAATTTACATCTCCTTAGTCTGGCACTAACAATGGCCTATTTTACACTACAGAGAATCAGAACCTGACCAAAATCAGAAAATAAGTAACCTTTTCTGTAACAAAACAAAAACACTTCTATTTTTCTGTAGTGTACGTCGAGAAATTCCACTCCCTTCAAAATGTCACTTCAGAAATAGATTATTACCTAATGTCCATGTTCCTTCATCAGCTATTGTAGAGTCAAAAAGTTTACCCTGCAAAAGATATTTACAACATTACTTCACAGGAAAACCTGATTAGTATCCAGGCTGTATAGAATCGCAAAGTGTTAACTCCCAACTTGCATTCTTCCATTCTACTGAAAGGAAGGTCTGGGCCTACAAACCTACACTTTCCCCTAGACTCGCAAAGAATTACTTTGTTACATAAAGATTTAGAAATTAAGTATTTAAAACAGTAAAAATACCTGTCACTGTTTCAGTATCTCCATTCAATGAAAGGGGCTGTGTTCTCAGGGGGGAATGCCAGTTTTAATTGCCTTGCCATCAGAACTCCAGTGCCTGCTAAGGGCCATGCACACCTATAGCGCAACGTAAATACATCATGATACAAAGAATTTATTGCTCATTTCTAGTGAGAAAGCATATTTACTTTTAACCCTGATTATCTCATCAGTTGACTATACTGCTCCTTAGTCTGGCAGTAACGATGGCCCATTTTACAGAGCTACACATGGAGAATCAGAACCTGATCAAAATCAGGAAAAAAAGTTATCTTTCCCGGAAAAAAATACGACTTTTCTACAGCACATTTTGAGAAATTCTACTACCTTTCAGGACATCGCTTCAGAAATAGCTTATTACCTACGGTCTGCTCTCGGAAAGAATGGCACAAGCGCCAGAAAGCTCCCGCACCGCTGCAGAGCGGCTCTGAGACACCCCGACTCCCGTGTTGCCGGTCATGTGCAAAGACGGTTCTTTCACTCTGCCGGCAAACCGCAGTGCGTCATGAGCCAGAGTTACTGTTCTCACGCTTAGGCAACAGCAAGTCTTTAGCGATGCGTTCACTGCAGTTCACTTACACCTGCTAAAGCACTAGGTTACGCTACGCTGCGAACACGGACCCAGGGGCGCCTTAAGGGGAGAAGGGGCGGCGGCGGCGGGGCCGGGCCGGGCCGGGCCGCAGGGCGGGCGCGGCCGGCGGTACCTGCAGCACCTCCTCGCCGCGCACGGCGAGGGCGACGCGGCGGCTCCCCAGGCTGCAGCGCACGTCGCGGGCGCGGGTGCCCGGCGGCACGCGCACCTCGATGAACACCTCCTCCAGCGTCTGGTACCAGCGGCCCCAGGGCGTGGCGCAGGGCACCACCCCGCTCCGCTCCTCGAACGGCGCCGACATCCGCGCCGCGGCCGCCCACGCCCCACGCCCCACGCCCCGCGCCCCGCGCCCCGCGCCCCGCGCCCGCCCGGAAGTGAGCGCGGCCCCGCGCACGCGCACAGCCCAAACCGTCACTTCCCCCACGGGCCTTCAAGGCTGCGCACGGCGCCGCGCGTGCGCCGCGCAGGGGGAGGCGGTGATTGGCGGAACGCGCCGCGCGCCGCGGGACGCGATTGGCTGCCGGCGGCGCGTGGCGGCCGTTGGTGCCGTTTGAACGCCGAGCGGGGCGGCTGCGGGCGCTCTGCGCGGTCATGGCGTTCTCCAGGGCTCCGCTCCGGCGCTTCAACGACAGCTCCGGTACGTGCGCGCCGGCGGGGCGGCGGCGGGAGGCTCGCCTGCGGCGGGAGGCTCGCCTGCGGCTCTGGGGCGCTTCTCTGCGCGGTCTGCCCTTGCGACTTGGGCCCTCCGCTCCCTGGGGCTCTCGCTGGAGCAGTGGGGGGGCCCTTCTCTGAGGAAAGGTGCCGGCCGCAGGCTGGATCCTGGCTGAACGCCAGCGGGCTGCCTGCTGGAAGCAGGAGTGAGCAGATCCGAGGCGCCTTGGCGCTCTCACATCACGCACGCTTTTTTTTTCCCCTTTCTTTTTTAAAGAAAAGAAACAAGCCCCCAAACTCAGCATTTTTGAAAAGCACAATTCCTAGGAGAGGCTTCTCTTCACAGCTTTCTGGCTGTGACCACATACCTGTTCATACTGTTCCCTGCTCTCTCAGCATAAATTAAACGATGTTGTTCTCTTCTCTCTGCAGTTAGTTAGAAAGTTAAAGCGAGTGCGTGGGCATTTACTGGACTTGAAGCCATTTGGCTATAATTATACAAAGAATCTGTAGCTATGTTGCTTTTGCTTTTTCTTCTGATTTTTCCTTCAAGTTATTTTCAACTCTTTAATATTCTTGTTTTAATAATAAATATGCAAGTAGCTTAGTTACTAGGAGTAGAAGCCTTGAACTCATCAGCTTCTAAATAGTCTGCTTTTCCAGACTGGAAGAAAATCTTTTACAAAAGAAGAGATGAGGCTTTTTTTCATTTAGTTTGCTTTAGACTGACTCTTTTACCAGTTAGCTGTAAGATTTTTATTATTATTATTATTATTCCATTTCTTTCTTCTGTTTGGACTTCAATGCTCTGCTACTGCTGATGAGCTGTCTTGAAATTTTCCATATATGAAGCACAAGTTCTAGCATTAGTTAGTGTAACCTCCAAGAAGCTAAATTAAGCAGCTGATAATGATCTTAGCAGTTTCGCAGTAGTCTCTCTCCATCCCTTCCTACTGTGTGTTCTGTGAGCTTTGTTTGTATTTATAGAGCAAGACTGAGGCTCTAGTGGTTGTGCAGCTTGTTTTCTATTTTTTTAATTTAAAGTAGGTTTAACTTATATGTGTTACTAGCTTCAGCTCACTGCTATAATTTTCTCTATTAGTTCTTTGCAGTTCTGAATATTTTATTTCTTGCATGTACTCTGCTGCCAGGATCCTATGATGTCAAAGCTTTAGATACAGTAAGAAGTTCTCTGGCCTCTGAACCACACCAACAGGTTAGGAGGCAGAAGAGTAAGTAGTCCTAAAATTTGTACAAAATACAACAATATAATACCTTTCAAAGCTATGAATGGAAAATGCTTGTATGTTACTATTGTGTTGTTTTTGTTTTCTCTCGGTGGGGGCTTGTTGGCTGCTGTTCAGCTCACATGCTTGGTAGTTGTAAAAACACTGGTTTTTGTGACATAATGGAATGTCTTTAAAATAATAAGCCTTCTGTGCACTTCCTTCTAGTGACTTGGGAGTCTTCTACTATGAACTAAGTGATTTAGCTATTTTTCTAGCCTTGTTTTTTAAGGAATGGGCTTTTGAGGTTTTTAGTTTGTTTTGTTTTTTTTCCCTGATATACACTTTTTACAGCTGAAAATGGACAGTGTGAATCTAGATTGAGGATGGGGGGAAACTTGGCAGAAAATGAATTCTTAGAATTGCCTGTCACTTGGCAGTCTCTTTCTGAACTTTGAATGCCTGACTGATTTATGTTGAGCTGCTTGCTTGTAGTAAGAAAATAGCTAGCCTTGAGTTGTGAGGTGGGTAGTCTAATAATTAAATAGTATCCTGTCTTCTGTATAAATGTTCACTTAACTTGTCCTAGTTTAGTTGAACTTTCTTCATTGCACACATGCACACCCTCTTCTTTCACCTCTCTTTTTTGTGTCTTTTTTCAGGTGAAAGAAATCTAAACAGTGAAAAGAACGTGTCTACTCCTGTAACTGGAAAGGGACTTGTATCTCTTGGATCAATAGTAAGACTAAGCACATAACCCTTTAGTATAGCTACTGCTAACCAATCTGGATGATTGCATGAATGTGAAATGCATTATTATGCCTGGCTTCCTTGGTAACAAAGTGATGGGGGGGCATAGCATCTTTGGGATCACATGATGATTCCTTGGGCCTACAGAGTGGCTTGCTTGATGGGTGGTTTTACTGGTTTTGTTTACACCCAATTATGGTACAGCTGCTTCTCATTAAGAGGATGCTGCTTCTATTTCTGTTTTCCTGTGATGGACATTGCAGTGTCCATGAAAGAATGTAAGAGGAGATGTATATGCAAGTTCTCCTGAGATGCGTGAGGTTATGGGTTTGAAAATGCATGTGTTAACAACTCTAACTGATTTAGTTTACTAGAACTCATAAGGTAGGAGGAATTTCCACAACAAACTTGTGGTTAAGAGATTAAAGGACTTTTAGTGGGAATTAAGAGGTGCTTACGTCTCAAATTTCTCAGTCTCCTCCCTGTCACCATGGATGTGAGCTGTTCATTCAGGGTAGTGTTTATGAAAGTGCAATGGTAAAACTGTTCCTAATCTGGTATCTGTCTTACGTGTGGCTTAGCTTTTAATTTTGTGTATCTGTTGCAATGGGAGCATCTTAAATGCTGCTGGGTATATGAAGGCATCTACTGTCACCCTTTATTCTACTAAATTAGCATGCAGCTGGGCAGTAATTTATTTTGGAGTTTAGTACCTCAGAGCCTCGCTGGTAGAATTTCATATTGTAACCTCTTACTTTGAAGTTTAAAGATAAATTTAAAAGTTTCTAATGCATCTGTTCCCAAAAGCCAGGTAGTGGGACTGTGAAGCCTAAAAGAGATCATATTCTTATGAAAGAGAAAAAGAAACAGAAGATGCTGGAGAAGGAGGTATGAACACACTGTGCAAGTGCAATTCTATGTTAGTCACTCCTATAATCAGAACTTCAGTCTAGCAGAACTTACTCTTTCATGTAACATAACACACTAGTTCACAGTTCTGTGCAGAGCAGAGATTCTCACAATGGATAGAAAAAAATAGATTAGTTAATGGAACAGAACTACATTCATCCTTGCTGACTCTGAGGAAGCCTGCAACCAATCCTTTAAAGAACGAAAAAGGAATGGTCCTATGTTTCAAGAGTATCTTATGCGACCTGAAGAATTCTATTTGTTTTAACAACTGTCTGCCAAGATTTTTGTCAATTATTGAGATAATTTTAAGTTTAGGGCAGTTAGCTTTCCTTTCTTGGTGCTGGTACCACATCTTTGCTTTGTATGTCTCAGAAGTCATGTTTGTTCCATAGCTAGAGAGGAGAGTTGAGTTCTATTGCAGGCTGAAGTTTTTGAATACATTGCACCAGCTCTGTAGCACAGAGTAAATGAGCTGAAGTGCTTAAGAGAAGTCTATGGTATTCAATAATAAAGAATTGCAGTGATTGTTTTGTCTCTTTTCCCATGAATGAAGGAATTAAAGATATATGCTCTGAATGACAAAAGTTAATACTGTTCGAGTACTCAGCCTTTACAGGAATATAGAACAGGCATAACTTAAATTGTTATTTAAAAGGAATGAAAGCAGGAAATGAAGAAAATACAATTATGTTTTAGATTCGGGCATTAGTGAGAGAGCGTGGAGAACAGGATAAAAAACTTCAGGCTTTGGATGAGGATTTTGCAAAGACTGAAGCAAAGCTGACTGCTGCAGTGCAAGAAAAAACATCTCTCTTGGCAAATGTTGCATGCCTGAAAAAACAGCTTCTCGAACTAACGAGAGCCAATGAACTACTAAAATCAAAGGTAATGTCAGACAAATAAGCTCCTATTTGCTTTAAATTTGCTGTTATTGAATTTCTTCTGCAATAATCTTTAGCTGTTGGCAGTATGAATCAGCATCTATTTTCACATTTGCCCCTTCATTGTCACAGGGACAGAGCATCTCTAGTTTGGGATTTTGTGCATTTCTGTCTAAAGACAGAGCTGGCCCTCCAAATGTGTGTCTCAAAGACAGATGGAGAATACTGTTGTGGATGGGAGGGAGATGCTATTAAATGGTTCTATGAAGAGTAATTCAAATTAACAGTTATGTTTAGTGGTCTCTTATTTATCTCTAATAAGCTCTCTGAAGATGGCATGCAGAAGAAAATGAGCAGCCTATGCATGGAATTAATGAAGCTCAGAAACAAGAGAGATGCTAAGGAAAAGGTAAGATGCTTGTCACTGCACAGGGTAGTGCCCCTGATCTCTCAGGGAGCTGGCAGTGATGGACTACAACCGTTTTGTGGATAACATTTGGTTTCCCCTCAAACTCATTTTCAAGGTAGTTTCTTCTATTTCCACTGAAAAAAGTAGACAGAAAAATCTGCTTTTGATTCTGTTGATTAGTAGGGTACATCTGAGCTCAAGTAAGGAAGACTAGAAATGCCAGTGTTTGAATTAGTCTGTTCTGACCAGAAGACTTATAATTTCTTTGAAAAGCCTATGTATGGTTTGAAGCCATAGGTGTTTGTATGTTTTTGTTTCTTCTAATGAATAGACCATATCTTCTTCATGAGTACTTGAATATAGGAGTCAGATCTGTCACAGCAGCGGATACTGTAATAAAATCGTAGTTACAAGCTAGTTCTAGTTTTTTAGACAATTCCTTTATGAAGTCTCTTCTTGGTGTTGGTAATAGGCTACTATTTTTTCTTACTCTTGTTGGTTTACTTATTCATTTTGATTTAGACTGCACTTGCAAAGCAGGAAGATATGGAAATGAAGTTGCAGGAAGTACAAAGGAATCTAGAGCATTCAAAAGGAAAAGTAGCACAGTTGGAAGAAAAACTGTAAGTAATGAAGAAGGGAATTGACTTAGGTGGCTGTGCTTAGTTGTTCATACTTTACAGTACATGTGTAGCTTAGGGAAAATACAAGCCACCTCTCTACTAAGAGGGAACAGAAATTAGTTTATGTGGCCTGGAATACCTTTTATGGAAAAGGTGTTTTAGGAGCTGCTGCATTCTTATAGCCATAACATGCAAATGCTTGTTCCTCTAACATATCTAACCCTTTCTCAAAAGAAGAACTATGTCTGAACCTCTTGTCTGTGTGGTATGGATGGGGATTTCTTTTGGTGTGAGGTAAGGAGGGGAGACACTCCTACTGCGAGAAGACTTATCCTCCATCTTGGAGGAAGACATTCCTGTAGATTAAACGCTTAAATGTCTGGCCCTATTAGACTAAGTAAATTTGGAATAAGTAAGAATGATCAAGCATTAGACCAGGAGTGGAGATGTTAATTCAGTACTTAAGCATTTGACAAACATCATGTAAATAGCACATTGTTTTCTAGGTGAATAGTATTGAAGGGCAGTTGTAATGCATTCAGGGTTTTTTCATAGTAGCTGTGTTCTTTGTCAGAAAGCTAACTGCAAAGTACCTTGGCAAAAGCAGCTGTCTGCAAGGAGGGAGGGCACTTCATATTCTTCTTGAATAGTGGTGTTTGCAGGGGAACAGTGCACTGATATCGGGCCATTTCTGGTGACAGTGACCTATAAAGGATCCACTTCAGAAATAGAGTTGATTGGCACTGCAGAATCCTCCTTCTAATAAAGTGTCTTCTGCTCCTAACATCCAAGTGCTCAAACACGAGCAGATATTTTATACCTGTATTAAACTGAAAATACACAAAGCTGCTAATGCAGGCAGTACAATTAACAAAAGGAAGCAGTAATAGTTGTCTAGCTAATGCAGTCCCTTTAGCACACTTGGTGATAAAACAAGGCTCAGCATTCTTGGCACAAATGAGAAGATGATATGCAACAGAAACAAGCAGCAAAAGTGGGCAGAATGACATTTTCAATCACTTTGATTTGTCAAACTGGATTATGGAGAGCATGTCTTAATATTAAACTGCCTAGCTTGTGATGCAAGGATGTATTTCTGTTTATCTGTGATCAGACAGTTTACAGCTCTTTTGTTTAAACAATCATGAAAACTTTCTGCTTTTAGATCTGCTAGTGAGAGAGAGAAAGTTGAAGAAAAGTCTGACACCGAAAAACTCCTAGAATATATCACAGAGCTCAGGTAACAAATCTTTCTTGAATGAGATCGAGCAAATTAAAGGTAATATGACTACACCTACCTTATGGCTCTTGATATAGAATCTTGGCAGCAATTATGTAGCTGTGTTATATTTGGATGGAGGGAGCTTTTTTTTTTTTTTTTTTTTTTTCCTCCTCTCTCTCCTGATAATAGAAAGGAGTCATAAGGCATTTATTTTTCCAAATGTGTCTGTGCTTTTGTGAGCTAGGCAATAGAGTGGAAGAATTTCATAGAGTCCTCTAAGCTACTTTAGCCTAGCTTATTTAAGCATAATTTGAACTGAACTTTCCTCCTAATACACTGGCATTGGTTGGTGTCTTTGAACTCTCACTTGTGAAACTATGTACAGTCGTGCAAAAAGAATGCTCTTGGTTTCCAGTGAACTTCGCAGCACATTTAAGATTTGTGATGAATTGTGTATGTTGGTGGCACTTTAGAATCAGATTGAGAGTCTGAAAATCTCTAATGCAGGGCTTTGTAGCTGATTGAAATACTAACCAGTCTTCACAGTAATGTGTCTCTAGCAAGGCATGATGCAAAGGTGAAAATATTCTAATTAAGCTAGTTCACTAAAGGTTTTAGTTGCATTTTTTCCCCCTCCTATTGTCTTACCCTTGCCAATTTGCTCAGTAAGATTTCTTTATTAATTCACAATGTATTGCAAGATCTTCATCAAGGCAATGAGGAATAAGTTCTGATTAAGTTTTTAAAATGTTAACATGTATGTGTTTCTGTTAGAATTCACCTTTGTATGAAACTGGATGCAAGTCATCTATAAATCAATTATAGTGATGAATTGAGTATTTAAATCAAATTTTTTAGCTATATTTGAAGTTTTATGATTACATGAATTTCTCTGAAAAAAACAATGTCAATGTTGAAATTTGTATTTAATTTTAAGTAATCTGTCTTAATGTACAACAACTGATATTTGGGAAGTAAGCGAAGGCTGTCCCCCAGTTGAATTTGGTCAAAATCAAAATTAGTTTGGACTCTTTAAACAAAGCATTTCTCCCTTTGTACTGAAGTATAAGCTTACAAACAAAATAAGTAGTGGTAATACATGCCTGAATTTTCTCCTACAGTAGTGTTGCAGAAATGGTAGAAAAATACAAATTAGATATTGCTCAGATGGAGGAGATGCTGATAAAGAAAGACGGAGACATCAGGGTCCTGAGGGATTCCCTTAAAATAAAAGAAGAAGAATCATTTAAACTGGTAAAAGAACTTAATGAAAGGTGTCAGCTGCTTGAACAAGAAAAAGGTAATTGCTAGTACTTGTGCAAATGGTTCTTGCCTATACCAACTGTGTACATCTTAGTTACAGCATCTCAAATAGGTTTGTTTTAAAATGTTAACATAGTTTGAATGTCATGTCTCTGAGGTTTGGTTGAAAACAGACCAGCATATTTCTATCAGTATGGAAACTACCTTGTGATCTGACCTCTCTTTTAAGGCTATTTTCCATGGAGGGATACTAAGGTGGATATTATAGAAATAATTGTTTACCTGATAGGGTGGGCATTAATCTGAAAACTGCCTGCAAGTGACTTCTTCACTCCTCATTGACAAGCAGTACTACATTGCTTTAGTTCTGTACGGGTATACCTAAATGCTAAAATGTGCTAGAATTTATTGAGGCATTGGGAATGTGCCTAGGAACTTACTCACTTCTGTGCCCCTTCCACATAACCAACAAACCAACCAACAAAAAGCCACCCCTGCAACCTAACATTGGTACTCAGTTCTCTGTATACTGGTTGGCTACCCGGTGCTTGTATTATGCAAAAGACAGGGTTTTTTTTTGAAAACATTTAGTTATCTTTCCCCTACTATCCTGCTGCTCTAATAAAGGCTGTTTGTCCCAAAGATATGTATCATAATTATCTCCAGTACTCTGAAGAACAGATGATGCAGTTCTCTGAAGATAGAGAACTGAAGATCTCTATTTTCTCTACAGAGAAAGAGTCCTCTGAGAGCAGAGGAAAATGCCTGAGTATGACTGCTGAAATAGAAGACCTGAAGAAAAGAATTCTCTTAAAAGAGCAAGAGCACCAAAACCTGCTTCAGAAACAAGAGGATATTCTCTCTCAGCTGCAAGAGGAAAAGGTAAATACAAATACTAAATTAGTCAAAAAATAGACTGTAGTCCCAATGACTAAATATTCTAATTTTGATTACATGTAAAACTGCAGTTTTAACAGCAGTCTAATCTGGGGGATGTAGAAGCTGTTACCTGGTTCTACAGGAGAAATTGCATGTTCTAATGTCCTTCTAAGAATCACAGCTCTTGTGATAGATGTTACCGTTCTTCCCATAGATTTCCCTTGTACTTAAAAGCTTAAGTAAGCATTGTAAAATGGCCTTTAAAATATGCAGACATACACTAGAAAAGTAGGGGAGTTGTAACATCTTTGTTCTTCTGGACTGCAGAAGTCTTCTGCATGTATGCACGAGAAGTTACTAGAGTTTCAAGAAGAGGTAACAAATGAGAGACTTCAGCTGCAAGAAGAGCTGAAGGGTGCGGTGAATGAGCTGGATAAGCTGCATGCTAAGGAGAAGAAAGCTGAAAAGTTGGTGAAGCGGTTGGAACAAGAAATCAAATCTCAAGCATTTGAGCTTGCTCAAATGGAAGAAAAGCTGAAAGGGTTTGTCAAACTGCCTGACTTCTACTGCTTTTACAGAAAAATCTTAAATCTAAGATATAGATAGGTTTCTAAGTCTAATATAGGTTTTAAATTTAGACCTGTTCAGTTTTTCTTTTTCTTGCTGGCTGATTAATGATAGCAATTAGGTTAAATCCACTTGAGTAATTTGAATCAATTTTGAATTGTTTTAATGAAACTGTTTAAGCATGTCTCAGCATGCTAATTAATCTGTTAGTACTATAGTTGTATCCTCTTAGGACTAAGGGTAAGCTACATGTGTATTGAATGTTTCCATCCTGGAGAGCACAAATGCTAGGGAAGATGTTCAAGAAGGCTGTTTCTTCCTTTGTCACTTCTTGAAAGATTTTTTAGTAGGTATTAAAAGGAGCCTGTTCTACAGGCATTTGGGAAAATTAAGGGAGGGGGAAAATATTTAGCTACATTGATTGTGAATATTGTGCTTTAATGCTTGCAAAGTTGTGGTAGGTAAGTTATTGATTTCTGTCCGAATTAATGCATAGCTGCCACAGCAAACCTTCAATAACTGCTAACAGCATTTGAAGTTTGTTTAGACATACTTGTCTCCAGTATGGAATGTTGATTTCCTATTTCAGGAAGAATACTGATTTGGAGCAAATCAGTGAAATGCACAGTAATGCTGTTTTGCAAATCCAAGAAGAGCATAGCAATACACTGCGTAAACTTGGAAAGACTATTGCTGAATTTGAAAGGTATTTAAATTCAGTTAAGAACTAGGACAGGTGTTCTATCTATTATGATAAAAAGTACTGTTCATGTGTGTACCTTATTCCTTGACACTTTATGAGCACTACCATACTGTCAGAGCAGTGTTCTGTGTGCTGGATTATTTGATGGCCTTAAATTGATTTAATCCTCTTAAGTACTAGGCCAACATAATGAACAGTTCAGTGTCTAGCTGTAGGTTCAGGAAGCTATGGATGTTTCCTCTTCCAAATTGTAACCAAGCACAATATTCAAGTGCTCTTGAGCCTTGAGAGTTTTAACTAGTGGTGATGTTCTGTGTACTTTTTCTTCAAAATGGCTTCCTGCTTGGACTCAAAAGTTGTAGTGAATAAACATTATTTTCCTAAAGTTCTTGAAAATAGCCTCAGTGTTGGGTAACTCTTCTGCATGACAGTGCTAGAACCAACTGAGCACATTGTGTACAGTCATTCAGAAGGAATTAAACTGTTGTTACTAGACATGATATTTGTTATCTGCCAGCAGATGTATATGGGAGATGGAATTATTGCAGTTATCTCTTCAAAAGATAAAGTAGTATTATTTGAAAATTGCTGTTATTGTGAAGTGTGCAAAGGCACCCCAAAGGGTCAAGCAGGATATTTTCTGATGCAAGCTTCAGGTACAGATGATCTTTAGTGTTTAAAGTGTACTGAAGTGAAAATAACTATAGTATGGTATTTTTCAATGTAATTTCTTATGGTTTTATATAAATAGCTTTTATTCCCTCCCCCCATCTTATGGTAGACTTCTAAATATCAGAATGCTGGTATACCTCAAAGCTAGAATCTTTTATACTGGGTAGCATTAGCTTATATTGCTCTCCTAAGGCCTGAACCTTTTGGTCTGTATTCTGTCTCAAGTAACAAGGTTTTCTAATTCCAGTTGCAAGAAGACAACAGCCGAGGAAATAGCCAGCCTTAAATTAGAGAACAGCTTATTGCAAGAAGAGGTTGCCAACCTGAAAAAAGTAGGTGAAGATAACCTGCAGCTACTTCAGGAAGCAGAATACACTAAAAACAAAGCAAAAGAAGAATGTGCAAGGTACTTGGCCAACAAACTTCCTGAAGCTGAACAGTGTTAACTGAGGCTTGTCGTCTTACCTACAACTGAACATGGTGCTCTGTCAAATCAAATCAGCAGTTTATTTCTTCTCCTTCCCAATGCAGAGTTGAAGGTGTTGATAGACATCATCCCCCCCCCCCCCCCCCCGCCAAAAAAAATCCCTTTTTTGGCTAGTCAGAATTGGATGTTTCTAACTTGGCCAGATGTACCTCTGACTTATAAAATGCTTCTGTAACAAAAATGTCTTTACTTACAGTAAAAAGTAAAACAAATGACAGAGGAGAGGGAAGGCAACTTTTGTATATAGAATTTGCCTTAAACCCTTGAACTCTTCCACACTGAGCAGTCTTGACTGGATGTAGCTTATGCCTGAGTAAAGCTCAAGCAATGCTGTACCTGCATTAAAAAATTTTAATTACTGAAGTAGCTTGCATTAAAAGCTGCTAGAATTAAAGAATTAATAAACATGTGGTCTATCCTTCCTTCAAAAGCACTGCTTTATCAGTTCCTTGCAGTAAAAAAAAAAAAAAAAAAAAAAAAAAAAAAAAATTTGCATGTGAACTTGATTGCTTTCTGTACTATGTTGTCCTTTTCTTACAATGCTGTTAATGCAAACCTTCATTCCAGTTCTTTTAATAACAGCATTTCAAATGTGGGTACTTATTTTCAGAATTAGAATAATAAAAAGAATAAATTAAGGGTTCATTAAAGATGAATGATGCTTTTTCCTCAGGATGCTTTTAGAAACCCAGACGAAGCTGGCACTAAAAGAAGCAGAAATAGAAAGAACCAAGGAGTCTTACCTTGCACAGATGACTAAACTTCAGGAAAAACTGCAAGTGCAAACTGAAGACCTGAAAGGTCTTGAAGGAGAAAGATCAAGGTGACTTTTTTTCTCAAACTAATTTTGTCTAGCTTGTTACACAAAAGTTTTAGTGTGAAGAAATGCTGTAAGCTTTTTACTGTGTAAAGACAATGACATCTTGCTTTTTAGGAAAAACACAAATGAAGATGTGAATTCTAGCTTAAAAGAAGAGATAAAGACATGGCGTACTCTATATGAAGATTTGCATAACAAAACTAAGCCTTTTCAGGTGTGTCATGAAATACATATTTATTACTGTCTGACTTAATACTTTATGCAGTTGACTGAATTCTCAAGACGTACACGTGCTGCTGGCTATTCTAAGGCCATTACCATGCAATGGTTTCCAAAGCTACTGTCTGTTGAGCATCTACTCTTCCCAAACCAGTCTTTGTAGGCTTCAGTTCAGTATTTAAAATTTCTTTCACTTCAAGACTTTTATATGTTCCAGCAACAACTGGATGCATTTGAAGCAGAGAAGAATGCTCTCTTAAATGAGCATGGTGCAGCCCAAGAAGAACTAAATAAATTAAGTGATGCATATGCTAAGCTACTTGGCCATCAGAACCAGAAGCAAAAAATCAAGCATGTTATGAAGCTGAAGGAGGAGAATACACACCTGAAGCAGGTTAGTCAAATAATATGTTAGAAATCTGGAACTTACTCTTACATACTCGCTTTATTGCTGTAAACATTTATAGACTGATCCTGCACTTGTGTGGGGAACCAGTCCTTAATTTGTTGATTAAATTACACTATTACTATGGTTATTAAATTTCTTTTGAGTGCAAGATTAGAAAGAATGAGTAGCCTCAGTAAACAAAATAATCTCTCAGTTTGGATTTGATACACGATGTTCAAGATCACCAGTACAAATAATAACTCTTGTATTTAGCCTGGTTAGTTTTTCTTACCTTTTTGGAGATTCAAGACTTGCCAGACTATCTGCTGAAAGCACTAGATAAGATATTGGCCATGAAAAGTTTCAAGGTTCTCTGCTGCTTCGTGGGGTTATACAATGCTGCTAGTTTCTCTTTTTTTTTTTCTTTTTTTTTTTTTTTTTTTTTTTTTTTTTTTTTTAAGAAAAAAAGTAAAAAACCCCACTATTTTGTATGTATGTACTAATTAGCCCTTCTGAGTAATTTTAAAGCAAATAAACAACAGGGGGAAAGCATGCTTCATTATCTCACTTGTGAATGTTTTGTTTTCCCTATTAGGATGTCTCAAAACTGCGTGCCCTGCTAGCAAGAGAGAAGCAAACAAGCAGAGATCTTCAGGAGCAGCTATATGCACTTCAGGGCATTAGGCGGTTTGACCCCTCTAAAGCTTTCCAGCATGATAGCAAGGAAAATATTCCTCCTAAAACCCCCTTTAAAGAAGGTAAGGTTGGATATTTCACTAACCATGCCTTGTATGTTCTTTAGCATAACCGAAGGAGACATGACAGTCTCGTATAACGTCTCCTTTATCTGGAAAAGGAGACGATATCTCTTGTCTCTTCCATGGCAGATGAAGGCTACATCTACCTCTAATACTCTGTTAGCCATTGTGCTTCCCAGCCTTATCTGTTTTACTAGCCTAACCTGAGCAAGGCTTATGGCAGGTGAGACGGTTGAAAGCATATTTGACAAGGAGAGGAGCAGGTTACAGAGAATGAACCTGTTTGCATGATCTTGGAAGATGTGAATATGGTCTTACTGTTGTGCATCACTGACTATTTTGACTTTGGGAAGCCACCTACCACAGGCAGCTAACAAGCCGTGGCTGATCAAATGATATGCAATATCTCTTGCAAGGGCTGAAGGTATGGAAGTGACTCTGAGAGGTTTCAGTTGTGGTTTTTTAGTTGTCTTTCAAGTTCTTGGGCTGCTGTAGATGTAAAGGTAAGAATTAAAAAGGTTCAGTGGAGGGAAAGAAGACAAGAATATGGGGGGGGGGGGACGGGACAAAAAATAATTAGTGTAGAAAAGGCAGGGAAAGCATGTGGATTGCAGCCAGACTTGTGTTTTAAAATGTATTCTGAAATCCTGGTCCTGCCTGTCATGTGGAGAATTAAGCCCCTCTCCCCCCACCTTCTTCCTTCAGCAGACAAATTGATAGGGGCAAGAGTGGAAAACACCAGCTTAGTAATATATATATATTTTTTTTTTCCATTGCAGGTAATAGAAACCAAAGTTAATCTCCTGCTTTTAAGAAAAATATCTTAAATTAACAAACTCAAATGCTGCAGTGAAGACTTCAAGGGACTATTTGTTAAAGGTGAATTTGAATGCTGTGCATAATACAAGTTAGAGTAGCAGAGAAATGATATAAAATGATCTTCCTAGAAAAACTCTGCTTGATCATACTCTTATGGAGAGGCTATGGATGACTATGTTCCAGGCTCCTGGTAACATAGCTGTACTCTAAGACAAAGGAAAACATTGACTTTCACTTTCTAATATGCTGAAGTTGCTTAACTTGTTTTCAAATTAACAGAACAGCTTAAGCCCAAAAGGAGTGAATAAGTATTGGGGAAAGGATGATGAATGAAACCTGTCTTCTTTTAGGATCCTGTTATTTATCTCATCTTTACAATTATAACTTAATTTTGCTGGCTGTTTGCTCTAATACCAACAGAAGGAAAACTTCCCAGAGACCATGTTCCCTCTGTGGCTTCTATAATATACAATAGATGCAGAAAGTAAGACTGTATGGTTGGTTTTGATAGCTTCTGGTGGGATCCATATTCAAGATGTGCTAATGTCAGTCCTGGGGCTAAATACTGCAGCTGCGTTTTTTTTCAGAAGGGAATTTTCAGGTCAAACTCAAACCAATTGCTTTGTTTATGTAAGTATTTGCATCCTTCAGTGGAGATTACTAAACTAAGGGAAACTTATTTTATGAATGCTGTACTCACTGGACTCTTAAACTGCCATAACTTCCATGTAGCCTGCTCTCTTATTTGGTCAATCCTAAGTGAAGGAGAATAAAGCAGAACGTATCTTCCTGGGGTGGGAGGATGTCCACTGCACATGCATTCATTGCAAAAACTTGGATTTTTGCAAATTGAAAGGTCTGTTTAACTGCATTTCAAAGTGAGAACATTTTAACAGAATAAACATTTTTTTAATGAAACTAATTATTAATTGTCTACTTCCTTCACAAACCAGAGGTAAAAATCAGAATAAAATCCAGCTGTGTAAGTGACCTTGTGTTCTAGTCTTAACTCTTTACAACAAAACTCAATGTGTCTTGTCTCAAAGATAATGTATTGCCTAATCTTAGAGAGGAAACTACTTAGATGGGTTGGTTGTACAAGTAGATACTATTGCAATTCCCATATCTTTTATTTTCCTGTGTACTTCTAATGCAAAAACAAATAATGGAACCTAAGTGAAATATAGAACTCTTTTTTTGCCATTGCATCTACTAATTTCCTATATACGGATGCTGTGAAGAGGGAATAAACAAAGCTTAGCATGTTGAAAATAATGCTATTTAAACTGACATTTGACACTTAAGGAGAATGGTAATACCTCAGGAAAGGATGTATTGAAAATGCATATAAAGTCTACTGCACGTAAGTAAACCTGATACAGTACTATATAACGTCACCCTTTGTGTTTGCTGGATTACTTGAACTTCTGCAGACAGAGGATAAAGATTAACTTTAGGTATTTGAAATGAGAAATACTTGAAGCATTTGTTTTCAACTGTTCACTGAGAATATAGAGAGGCATTTTTAACAGAGTTTGTCAAAACAAATAGTGAAAATAGCTGTCTGGGGAAAAACAATAAAGCTAGCCCATATTCTCATCTGAAAGATGCAGATGAGACAATGTCATAAAGGAAACGCAGAGATCTTCACTATATCACTTAAGAATATGGTCTTACTAGAAAGCCTGAAGTCACAGGGCCTGGTATATCCACCAACCTGTGGGCGCAAGATGAACAGCTGGTTATACCAAACTATAGTAAACAAGGGAAGGAAGAAAAAGTAATGGGAGGCAAGGATCTGTAAGCAGCTGAAAGTAGAAGAATACAAGGAACACTTATTTTCTGCAGAAATTCTATTTCTGTCATGAAGTTCTGTCTTAAAACTGAAAAAGCTTGCTTTGGTTCTGCAGCAGTATTGGACTGTCTTCGCTATTTGCTTTACAGGCTTTATTCTAGCATCCTTGACTCAAGATGGCATTCTGTTACGTAGGCTTGCTGAAAGTTACTGTTCTACTCCTGAGTGCATTTTAAGGCTTTTCATCAGATGTAGCAATTTTTGCCTTCTTGATATAAAAAGACATACTTCAATGTGTGTTAAGAATGTAAGCTAGTCCTAGTCTTACTTCATCGGCAGTTTGGGCAAGTGAATGCTAACAGAACCACAAAAGGCGGATATCTAGAAACAATGGCACTGAATTAAAGTGTGTGTTCAACTGACCTTTATTTCTGGTATCTGACAACCTCCTTGGTTAGTGGTCGCTAAAGCGTGCAAGTATACCTAATGAAGAAAAAACAAAAAACCCTACACATGCCGTGCCTCGGAGCTATGCTTCAATGTCTGACTACATAATGCTTTGATACAGCCTTAATCCTTAGAACTTTCTAGCTTAATTGATGATTTTAGTTAAGTATTGCTTTAAACAGCCTCTTGATAGTCTAAAAGGCTTTTCTTCTCAACAAAGACATTTTCAGAAGCTTGCACATGGCATTTGCAAACTGGAAGGAATTCTCACCTGTATAGAACTGTCAATTCTAATCAGTTGATTAATCTGCTTCTCAGAGCTGGTAGCTTCAGACTGAGGTAGTGGCGTGTGCAGAGTGGACAGAACTTCTGCAGGATTCCTGTTCAGCTCTGTCAGAGGGTGTCTTTAAAAATTCAATCAGCTATATCTTCAGAACCCTACCTCTCACCAAAAACATAAATGTGGCCCAATAACTTAGTTAATTTTCAAATTGCTGTTGTTAGCTAATTGTTCAGCTTCACCAAGGTTCCCTGAACGTGGCTGCTCTTATCCTTGCTTGCTGCAGTGCAATCTGTGAACAGTCTTTTTGCTTTCTCACAGCAAAGCAGCCTTAGATTCTCCTGACCAATGCACTGCTCTGGCTAACCTGATTATTCCTCTGCTTAGTTTCCTCAATTTCCATCAAAGCAAAACAAGTTATTTTGGAAATATAGAAAAATCAGGTGGAGCACAGTGGTGAGAGAATTAAAGAATGAAAGTGAAGGGGAAGTTTGAGTGCTGTGTCAGCTTCAGTCTAGGGATTCACTTTTTTTTTTTTTTTTTTTTCTAATTGATATTGGCTGTTCAACTAAGTAGTCACTATAGCAATCTGTTACTTTCATGTTGTGGTGTATATATATTTCATTGCAAAAAGACAATGTAATAGTTCCTCTGATCATCTATCTTATTATATCCTTACACGATTTTACTTAAATGTAAAATGAGGAGTTGCTAGAATCATCAGCCTGGCTCAGTTAGAGCCGATGTTTCTTGTTCCTTATAAAAGGAAAACTGTGTAAGACTTGATGTGAGTGCTTGGAATAAACTTTACATCCATAGTGGTTGTACTTGATTATGTGAGCTGTTAGAAAGTCAAAATTTAAGTTCATATTGGTCATCTTAAATGCCACCACAGGGAATAAATCTCAAGCTTAATGAAGGATCAGAGCCACACATGATCATGACTTGGAGCAGAGCTTTGATTTCAAAGGTCAGCTGAGCTATCGCTTCTTTCAGTCCACGTGCCCTCTGCAGACAAAGGGAAAACTAGGCGGTTTAACTGCAATTGCTTCCTAGGCTGGTAATCCATTCTGTGGTCTGAGTCAAGGAAATGCTGGTGAAAACGGAGCAGGTAAGGTTTTCGATTTTTACAATAATATAGATTACTGCTGCAATTCAATTACTGAATTCAGGGAGAAAGAAGAGAAGGAGAGACTTAATCACAGTTTAGTTTCCGTGATAACAGTACAATATAAAATGCTAAAATAATGGTGCATTTAATCATCCAGTAATGCATTATACTTAAATGTATTTAGTATAACCAACTTTTTGTTTTATTAATTCCATTATTCCAAGAAATCAGTTTCATAAATGAAACATACTTAAAAGAAAGCAGTAATAAATTTAAAAAAAAAAGCTACTGAAATTCAATGCAAGTTTAAAAAACAATTTCAAATTACTTAATATAGATGACAGATTACTAACAAAAGCTTTTGTAACTGGTGTATAGTGAGAAAAACATGAAGTTATTTTACAGGCTAACTTACAGTACTAGCTTGAGACTCCAATGTTTATGCTATTTTTTTCCCTCCTATTTTCTTGCTCAGAGTGGAACGCAGAACTTCCTAGTTTTTTTAAGATGTACAGTGAACTACTTTGGGCGGAGAGAAAGGAAGTAAGTACATGTGTATGGAGTTGTTAACTTACTATCACTCAGAACAAAGGCAGAAAAAATATGTACCAAAATACAGATTATTACTGATGGTTTTAATAGAATGGTAAATGTAATGAAATGAAGTTACATGCGGGTAGCGTCCTACCCAGGGAGAAGTAGGGCACCCAGCTTGCAAACAGGCAGAAAGCGGCTGAAGGGCACTTTGTCTTCTCGGGGTCGGTCTGTCATGAGTAAAGGTCACTGGGTGAAGCTGCTTAGGCAGATCTTCTGGTTTCCGCTTTCTCTGTACTTTAATTTCTGTAGTACCGGACGGTTTTCCTCGTGCCAACGGGGGAGGCTGAGCGGCGGCAGTAGGGGTGACCACGGTCACGGAACGCCTTGGCCTCTGGCCCCTACCGGTCGTGCCGCCGCGGGAAGGACAGTAAGCGCGGGCGGGCCCGGCCCGGCCCGGCGCGGCGCGGTGCAAGCGCCGCGTTAGCGCTGCGGCCGGAGCCCCACGTGCGGCTCCCGCCCCCGCGCACCTCGCACCCCGCCGGCCGCGACGCCCCCGCGCAGGCGCCGCCGCGGCGCCGCCCCCCGGCCGAGCCCGCAGCCAATGGGCGCGCGGCGGCGGCAGCCCCGCCTCCCGGCGCGGCCCGAGGGGGCGGGGCGGGGCGGCCGGGCCGGGCCGCAGCGGCAGCGGAGCGCGGCGGCCGCGCGCGGAGGGCGGCGGCGGCGGCGGCGGCCATGGTCGGCCGCGAGAAGGAGCTGAAGATCCGCTTCGTGCCGGGCCGCTGCGAGCTCGTGGAGGTGAGCGGCGGCGGCGGCGGGCCGCGGCCGGGCCGGGCCGGGCCGGGCCGGGCCGGGCCGGGGCCTTCCCGCCGCGCGGGGCCCGGGCGGCGCGGCGCGGCGCGGCGCAGGTTGCAGCGGCCGCGGCGATCGGAGACGTCAGAGACTCGCTGCGTCTCTGTTCCGCTCTCTGCGTCACAAGGTTTGAATCACTGCAGCGGTTCCTGTCGTAAAGCGTGGTTTTTCCCCTTTTGTAGTAAATAACTAATTCTGTTGAGCGCACTTGGTTGCTGTCAGCACTCAGTATTCCTCTGCGCGATTATTTTGTTTAAATAAGTTGAGAAATCTTGATTTTGTTGCGCTCTATTAATAATAACATTCAACAACTGTAGCTTTTAACTGCTGCAGCTATGTGTCTTTGAGGCCTGTAGTGAACGTGTAGGAGCTTATCGTCAGTGTTAATAGATATATTCACTTTTTAGCACGAGACTTTCAGGAAAAACTCTTGGTTCTTTGGTTGCTTTTCGCTCCAGTGGATGATGATGTCAAAGCTGAATGAAGAACTTGGTTTTGTCAGCGACTTCCTTGTTCTGTCCTGTACTGTTCTTTTTTCTGTCATATATCGTGTCTTTTTGCGTTTTTTGCATTGCTTTTTTTTTTCTTGTAGAGCTCTTGATTCCTTGTTCAGTCTTTATACAAAACTTAAATACTTATATCTTGGTTTTCATCTTGAAACACATTATACTTTATTTTTGTTAATCATACTCATATTTGATATTTGAGCAGTATCTGCAAAGTAGGCTTACGTTTCTTAAGTATTGCTTTTTCATCCTTCTTTCAGTGTTGCTGCTTGCGTATTCCTTTTTTTTTTCCTGTAAATAAGACCACTGAGTGCAATTCCTCTGCTTTTCGCTTCAGCCTGCTATTAATAAGTCAGATTATCAGCCTAGCTAGGGCTTCACGTTTTATTTTCATTGTTCTAATCCTTAGTAAGTATTGAACTCTTGATAAGCACAACAAAATTGTGTTTATTTTATTATAAAGCTCAGAAATTGTGTATTTGATTGGGAGTATTATTCAAACTTAGGTGCTAATAGAAGTCCTTGTGTATGACAAACTGATGACTTTGGGACTGACTGCTTCTGAGGTGAGAAACGTGTCTAAAAGGTGTGTTAGCTAGGCTGATTTGAACAAGAACTTAGATTTTTTAAGGGTATAAAACTCACAGATAAAGGGGTAACATTCAAATTTCTAGAATGTTCTGTACTCTTCTTTACATATAGTCTGTTGTCCATACAGTAATGGGAAATTGGTCTTAGGTATACTTTCTAGCTTATTAGGTTAACAGTTAAAACTAGTGTGATGTTTTAATTGCATTATGTTGTTAATATTTCAGTCACATTTAAGGAAACAAAATTACAAGTTAACAAAACGTAGAGAGAAGATGCTGCACTATTTATAGTTTCAGTGAAGCCTAAAGTCTATGAGATCGTAGCTATAGATTCTTTTTTTTTTTTGTCTCCTTATTTTAGAGCCTTGCTGGGTTAATTTTCTGTCATATGAGACAAGGAATTAAATATTTAATTAAATTGTTAGCTATTAACGGCAGTCCTGTGGGTGCGCTGAGGTATGGTTCTCCGTACCTGCGTGCGTGGGCGGCCGCAGGGCTGCTGCAGCTGCCACTGGAGTGCCGAGTCTCGGGGGCTCCTCGGGCTCGGAAGCTCCGTTGCCTGCGGTTCCTGGGTCGGAGTGAGAACGTCATCGTAGCTGGGGGACTTCTGTGAAAGAGCAGAGCAGCATTTGAGGGAAGAGTTAATCTGCACGGGTTTTGTATTTCATCAGCTTTCAACTTTGGGCAGGATAAAATAATTTCAGCTGGTGGTCACTTTGTTTTGATTTTATGGAAAGCATCTATCGCTTATCTTGGCTACCTGGAGACTATTAGCAAAAATCCCTTAGTCTTGCAGAGAAGGGCAGCAGGACACAAGCTGTATGTTTGTATTGGTAAAAGTCATGATAATGTTCAGTTCAAGCTGTGCTGTTAATGCAATACCCTATTTTTGATTTATGGAATAAATAAACTTACATGAATGACATTTAGGAATAATGGATTTTACAAGTGATGTGTTTTTGCTGTTTGCCACTGTTTCTTAATTTTCTGTGAGGTTTTTTGTGATTCTTTTGTGAACTCTTTTCTGCAACAAGTCTTTGCTTATTAGGGGACACCTTTGGCTATAGAAGTACTGTCCTATGAGAATCTATCTAGACTCTCCCAAGATAAAAAGTATACTTAAAAAAAAAAAAAAAAAAAAGAAAACTTGCATGTTCTTGTTTGTGCTTTTCAGAGAAACTTGGGCAGCCTGAAAAATAGTGAATAAACTCCTGCTCTGAGGTAATATTGACTGGAAAGATGATGTACCTTTCTAAACCGCGCTTGCTGTAGGTTGTTGTTTTCCTGGAACAGTCCAGATAAAATTACTAATTTTCATTTGGTACTTTTGGGAATAAGTTGCCCTTTGCCCAAAGCTTTATTTTGACAGAAAATATGTGCAACATGCTGAGAGTTTTAAGCCATCATTTTGCAGTAGGCTGTTTCTGTGATGCAGCCCACCACATGCCTTCACAGAAGAAAGCTTTCCAACTTTTAACTGTGAAGAACAGACAGCAGCTTAGAAGCAGCTTCCGCTGCTTCCTGTCCTGCTGTCAGAAGGTGGTGGTGGATGACAAGGCTCCAAGCGTGGGAATGCACCAAGGTGAGGGTGGCCTGCGAGCTGCGTAGCAGAGAACCTTTGTAGACACATGACCCGTTGTCACCAATTGTTCTTGCATGTGATGAGACCAGGAAGTCCCAGGCTGGTAGATTCTGTACACTTGAAGTGTTGTTCTGCATTTGTGTGTGAGCGTATGCAGGTATTTTTGTTTTTAGCAGGCTCTCCTGCTGTGATACGTGCAGGAGGAAGACGTAAAATGAAAATTAAGGTCATGCAGCCAGCCCTGAGTCTTATGTTTGCTGTCTTGAGAACTTGATAGTCTGGTGGGGGGTGGGGGAGAGCAGTGAACTTTGTGTAAACTGGTATCTACACAGTTGTCTCAAGCACTGAACGTGCTGTAGTTGAAGTAAACTTTTGTATGTTGTGTAGATAGAGAGTTCATATAATCAGATCACTTCGGATGCTTTTTGTAAAATAAAGGAGAGTGCTATGTCTTTGTTTAGACCAACATACCGATCTAAAAATAAACAATGGTGAATTCTTGTTCTATTTAACAATATTATTCAGATTTCAAATCTCATAGTCATTGTAGATGGGTCCAGAGAGAGTTGTACTGTAGGTGTTGCAGCCTCTAATGGACACAATCTATCCAAAATAATTGATTGCAGGATATAGACTCTAAATTGCCAAAATACTTGGGATCCATTTTCTGAAGACATTAGTTTCTTCATTTCAACTTGCAGAGTTATCAAATTCTGAGTGAACCTTAAATTGTCCTTTGAGTTTGTCTTCATTTCATGGCTTTTGTTTTGTTTTTATTTCTTGGCCCTAGTAAGTAAATGAGCTTTCTGTTTTGAGTTTTGTGTTCAATATCTTTGGGACTTTGTATAAATACTTAGAACAGCATCACTGCTCCCGTGTGTTAGTGTTCAATGAGACACTCGGTCCAAAGGAGTTATATCGTTAGGAATGCTATTTAATACAGTAGCCCTGACTATGGCCTTGCTTACTTTTTTAAAAAAATCTCAGTATTAAGTAACAGTAGAAAGAAAATGTTCTGTCCTTATTTCCCTAGGAAGATGTTGATATTCCCAGTAGGCGAGTTTTGATTACTGGTGCTACGGGGCTTCTTGGCAGAGCTGTGTTTAAAGAATTCAATGGAAACAATTGGAATGCAGTTGGCTGCGGATACAGGAGAGCGCAGCCCAGATTTGAACAGATTAATCTTCTGGACTCTACTGCAGTTCATGACATTATCCATGATTTTCAGGTAAGTTTCTGGAATATGAAATAGGTGGATAGGGTAGTTTATACGTTTCCTAGTAATCAGCTTACGATGCTGTGCGATACTTGGTTGTTGTAGCTTTAGTGGGGCTAGTTCTGCGACAGAGCTCCGAAGAATCAGAGGCAGCTGGCTTTTCTGTTATCGGGGATACGGATTTACTCTGCAAGTGCAAATTGTTCTGAACTTTCCTAATCATCACCACACATACAGCAGGTACCACAATACATATGTCAGCGCACATATACTGGTAGTTGAAAGGAAAAGATAGACACGTTAGTATGAAGTAGTCCTGATGTTGAAGAATATCTGAACACAACATCAGTAACTGCATGTTTTGCTTGCAGTGTGGTAAGAAATTCACTGTGCTTTCCACCAAACTTGTAAAGGAAATATTTAAAATCTGAAATATGTTATACAGGGAACCACTCTGGAAAATGGCTTTAAATATCTTGTTAATAGTCTGCATGTGTCAGATAAGCCATATACAAATGATTGTCTAAAAATAATTTAGCTAACACTTTTTTTTTAAAGATGATTATGTGTGGCAGGATGTTGTGTTTTCCCATATTTTCTCTTATGCAGAGTTTTTTTGTTTGTTTGTTTGTTTTATTATTATAAAGGGCTTTCACTAAGATTGAAGTTACTGAAGACTGTGATTGCAAAACTAATGATCCAGGCTTTTTTTGATATTTTAACATGAAGTCTTGAAGCAGCTTGAGTGTGTTTCTTTTATAAGGAAAACACGCTCCTCAGAATTCCACAATTAAAAATAATGCTGCTACTTTTATTTCTTGTCCAAAATTAGTGAAATGCTCTTTCACTGGAGGGAGCGCATCTCTAGAGTTAGGGCGCAGCTGTGATCTCTTGTTAATGATCCTTATTTAAAGTTAGTCTTTAATTTCCAGCCTCATGTTATAGTGCATTGTGCTGCTGAGAGAAGGCCAGATGTTGTAGAAAGTCAACCAGATGCTGCTTCTCAGCTCAATGTGGCTGCTTCAGGGAACTTAGCAAAAGAAGCAGGTAAGAGACCATCTCATGGATTTGTTTTCTTGTTGGGATATTGCACTTACTCATATTTATGTTCCTATATGAATAGTTACTTAAAATGCTAAGTGTCATTTTGCTAGCAGCATGCAGTCAGTCCTTTTCCTCTATGGACAGTGGTGTGTAGATGTGAAGGGTTGGTGAGCAAACAGAGGGAATGAATAGGGCTAGAAGGTGAGGTCTTTCACAGCTTTGTTTAAAGGTTTATTGAAATTTCAAATAAGACATGAATTAAGATGGACTCCATATGAACATTTTCTTCCTAGCTGGAATTGGAGCGTTTCTGATCTACATTAGTACAGACTATGTATTTGATGGAACAAGTCCTCCTTATAAAGAGACTGATGCACCAAATCCCCTGAATTTATATGGTAAAACAAAACTGGAGGGTGAAAAGGCAGTCCTGAAAAATAACGAAGGTAAGAATACCCTCAGAAAATTTTAATACAGGCTTTCCATATGTAGTTGTATATTAGCTTAATAGATTCGTAAGACAGTAGTAACATTGTAAAACCATGGAAACAAGATTTAGAAAAGAATGTGATCAGAAGTTTTCTCCTTGCCTGTATGGGATTGCTGTTGCTTCTAGGTTACTATAGCTTTATTTCTTGCTGTTTGTGCTGATCATTTGCTTTGTTAGTCTCTGCTGATGGATGTTCATAAGCCTCTGCCAAGTTTAAATCAAGTATTTTTAAAGAAAAATAAAATGTATCATCTATATATTTTAATGGCACAAGCTTTACTGCATTTAATATATAGCTACTGTTATAAAAGGGGATACGTTGTAATCACTCAGAATATATTTTTACTTAAAAGGAAAACAGACTTGTGATTCAATAAAAATGCAGATAAAAATCAGCATAGGTTCTTGCTGCCGTTCTTTTGCTTTTCTTCCTGATCTCCAGGCTATTTCATTTTCACCCACCTAGCTTACTACACTCCTAGTTGTAATGTTTCTTAAGAGATTAGTAATGTATTTCCATTTTAAGCAACTAATTTTTCTTAATTGATTAAATATTTTTGTGATGAAAATTGCTCTTCAAAATATACAAACGTTATTTTTAAAGGTGTACTTAATAAAGAAAAGAGCATAGGACTGAATGTGTCCATTTGCATTTAAAACTCATTTCTTCTATAAAAGAGAAGATTGATGGCTTCTAGTTAGCATGTTGTCAGAGATCTAATCTTCAAATCTAGTTTCCCTTCACAGATTATAAGGAAAAAGCATTTCTTTTATTTCAAGGAATTTGAAGAAAATAATCTCTGTGGACCTTCAAAAAAGGCTACTAATGTGAAAGTCAATATAACACTCGCACTATAATTCTGCTCTCGCTAACTAGGGAATTGAACAATTCATATATTACAGTAAGCTCTTTCACTAAGTACATGTTATACATGTTATCTTTGAAAACGATAGGCCTTAATGTAGATTTATCATTAAGAAACTTTTAAAAACCTTTTTCAAATTATTTCAATGGAAAAAGTCTGATTTAAGGAAAAATCAATTTAAATAAAAAGTATTCACTCTACCTCTTACTTAAATACCATCTTTGAATTTGACTATGATGCTGTTTGCTCCCTCTTCTAGATTGGTAATGAAGATAAGACTGGAACAAATTCAAGTACGTGTGGGTATCTTGCTAGATCCTTCCCCCAACTCAACACTTCAGTTTGGTTTCGTAACCTTCTTGAGCATGGTCTGTCAGGCAGTAATGGTTTGCTGCAGTGGCATTGCTAGTGGAAGGAGTTTGGAGATGGTGCTGACTTAAATGCTTGAAATTTAAATTTTAATGACAGTACAGAATTGACAATTTTACTGGTATTAGTCTTCTCACCATTAATTTGCTTATACTGTACAGGGAGAATTCAGTCTGTTGAATTTCCATAGTTGTGTGAAGATCTTCCCTAGTAATTTCTATTATGGAATGCAAGAAGCTCCATTAATCGTTTATTTTGCTTATAAGGAGATCCCACTTACATTTAGTACTCGTGCTCATAAAACTGAAAAGTTTAATCAGGCTTTCAGAACTGTTGGTAATAAAGCTTATGTCTTCTTCAAGTCTCAGATCACTCTCTGAGAGCCAAAGAAAGGCTTTCTTTTTCCCAAATGGTGAATACTTCTACAAATAGTCTAAAAAAGGCAATATATGCAGTGAAGAGGAACATAGTTATTGTGTGACCAAACAGTTTTTAGAGCAGCAGGAAACGAGTGTCATGATTCTTTTTTTAATTGTATTTGTTTTTCTTGTGTCTTTTTTTATTTTTCTATGAGAATAACTTGCGTGCTAGCTCTCCTTATTGTCTTCCTTGTAGTCATAGTGTTTAGAATTGCTATAATCAGGTAAATTCTGTTTCTGGTTAAAGGATGGACTTTTTTTTTTTTCTTTTTAAGTGGAAAATACCTGCCTTACTCCTCATGAATGATTATTAAACTCTTCTTGGATTCCCCCTCAAACAGGCTTCTGTGTCTTCCTGACTGAGATATAGTAACGTAACCTAGTCCTTCATGAAACATCCTTCTCTTTGTACTTCCTTACTGTCACTTTAATTTCTCAATTCACTCTCCTGAAATCTAATGCTATTTACTGCTGTGCTCTGCGAATCTATTCCTTAACTGTTAGATCTGTCAACTCCAGGTTCTCCTTTTTGTTCTGGTAAATAACATCCTGATGTCATGGTTTATGCAGAGGATTTCTGCATGCTCGGTAAAAAAATCCTGGTCTATAACGGATGCCTGAATATGGTCATTGGCAATCAGTGAAATTTGGGATTTGACCCAAATTGGCTGGGATTGGACTGTGGGAATTTTTGTTCTTGCCCTTACATAGGGGAGCAGGGAATGCTGGAGTAACTGTGTTAGTACCACTTTCTTCTTTACCTGTTCTAACCCAAAAAGTACTGGTGCTTGCTTGCTTTTTTTATTTTTTTTTCCTGTACTCTCTTTTGTGTCAATGAAAGCTAATTCAAATTGTGGAAATCAAAGGTATAAATGAATTAATATAAAATTACTGTTTATTAATTGTTTTAATTGAGCTAGACTCAAAATGATAATCTGAGGAGAAACATTGTATTTTCTTTTTGGTTTACATATGCATAATATCAACAAGGTATTTCTTAAAAGTTTCAGAGCATCTTTCAGGTTATGTTACAGCATTTGTACCTATTCATAATGCCGCTAATACTTCTAAAATATTCTTCCTTTTAGATGCTGTAGTACTTAGGATTCCTATCTTGTATGGAGAAGTAGAAAGACTGGAGGAAAGTGCTGTGACTGTTATGTTTGATAAAGTCCAGTTCAGTAATAAATCGGCCAACATGGACCACTGGCAACAAAGATTTCCTACTAATGTCAAGGATGTAGCAGCTGTTTGCAGACAGCTAGCAGAGAAGAGAATGCTGGTAAGAAACTGAAGAAAGAAGCCTTTTCAGGCTAAAACCAGCTGGAGCTCTTGGCATTATTTCTGAAAAGTTGAGAATTATCTATATAACTTGGATTATTCTTTATATTTTTGAAGCCCTTTGGAAGAGGCAGGGAGAGGTGCTCACTATCTGTACTACAACATCATCTTCCATTTACATAACTGTATTATTACTCTGGTATTTGAAACAAAAGCAGGTAGAGTAACAGGATAGATCAATCTGAAAATTGTTACATTTCTTCTGATACGCAGGAAAGAAATGCAAGTACCTAGCCAACTCTAATATGCCTTCTACAAATTGCGGTTTTGGACTCAAAAAACATACTTTGCTTTGGTGATTGTGTGCAACTCTCAAAGATGTCTTTGAATACTTTATTAAGAAAACTTGAAGTAGCAAAGATGAGCCATTAACTTCAATATTCTATTGTATTTATTCACAGTATTTTAAAATCACTACCTTTGTACAAAAAACAAGTCTCACGTTTTCATTGGTGTGCTGTGAGTACTTGTTATTCCTGAAAATGGTTTGTGGGGTTTAATTTTCTCTTCATGAAGATAGTCCTTTTGCTGATGAAATAATATTTAAAAGAAATCAGTTATTTTATACACTCTCCCTACTTCAAACTAGAGAAAACAAGGGGTAAGTCTGTACCAAGTGTAACTTTACAGCATTTTTGAGAAGTGATTATCTAATAGATAAACCGGCTTTTAACTTTCAACCTTTGTATTAGCAAGATTATGCTACAGTTAAGTGGCAGGCTAATAAAGGTAATACAAGGTAAAACAAGTTGTCATTTTGATGACAAGGACAGCAGTGAGATCTACTCCTTCCCCCTTTGTTTTTTTCGTATGTATATATACACATATATGAGGGAGATGTCTATATATGGGTGTGTATATAGATATTTCTGTATGTATGGGGGGGTGTATATGTGTGTGTATATTTTTTTTTTTTCTATAAAAACAGATGTGTGGTGGGCATGGTGCTATGAATCTGTATGTAATATCAGTTTCCAGTCTCAATCCCCAATCAGATGTACTCTGAAAATAAGAGTCATTCCCAGAACATCCTAGTGAGGTGTTTTAACACGCCTATTGGGACAGAGTCTTGTCAGAAGCTTATTCTGCCTGCATCCTTGCACAGGAATCATCACTTTGAGGGCCAGCTGCATTTCTCCACCTGATTCTTGTTTCTTCCTAGGACCCATCAGTAAAAGGAACATTTCACTGGTCTGGCAATGAACAGATGACTAAGTATGAAATGGCATGTGCGATTGCAGATGCTTTCAACCTTCCCAGCAGCCACTTGAGACCAGTAAGTGATGGGTACGAGCTGTAGAGAGATGGAGGTACTTTATCATTTCAAGCAGCAGGGGCTATATGAGGAAAGCTTCCTCTTCAGGATATTCTCAATGATTATGTGTAGCACAGATGATGTATTGCTGAGGATGCTGTTTTGATATCTAACTCAGGAAAACAATGGCTACTTTGACCCGCTGGATTAAGAAAATTATTTAGTAATTGATTTATCTATTTTCTATTTTCTATGTAATGGTAGTTCTGCAGGACAGTTCTCCTCAGTAGTGAATAAATCTGTTTTGCTTGTCATGGTTTTGTCCTGTTCTTACAGATTTACAGAACATTAACTTGAAGGCAGGAATATTTGAGAAGTTTTCAATGTCCAGATTTATTGCTGAATTCATGTGCTTAAAACCCTCAAGTCATTTTCCATTGCTTAAAACAGACGCTTGTCCTGTGATAGTATTGACACTCAAAAATAAGATTAATTTAGAAGACATAGTGATAATGTTATTAGAATTTAATGTTATATTAGAAGTGTAATGTATACTTTATATATAAAGTATATAAATAAAAGTGTATATGTATGTATATAAAAATGATTTTATTTGGATATAAAATAAATCTATATGATTCTGAACTAGTAGAGGCTGGAACTAAAATGTAGCTTGGAAGATGGAGAGAGCAAGCATGGAGAACCCTCAACTGGTCTCATCCCCCCCCCCCCCCCCCCCAAAAAAAAAAAAAAAAAAAAAAAAGATCTGCAAGTATGTTGATCAAGGCTTGGTTCTGTCAATGTTTAGAGTGTATTTTGCCTCTTGAGTATGGTCATAGGGCAGTAATAGGAATAAAAGGTGGAAGAGCACAGGTAGTAAGCAGTAATGGAATGAGAAAAAATTTATCAAGTTAAGATGTTACATCTTTGCGCCTAACACCCCTCTCTTTCAAAATGAAGTTAACCGTGAAACATGCAATATAGTTGGAGTTAGCAGGGAGACACAACACACCCATATGGAAAACTGTGAATGAGAATTTCTAAATGAGATTATTTTTTCCTGCCTTTTTTTTTGTTGTTTCTTTATTTGTTTCTAAGATTACCGACTGCCCGGTTGTGGGTGCTCTTCGTCCAAGGAATGCTCAGCTAGACTGCTCCAAGCTGGAGATGCTGGGGATAGGTCAGAGAACTCCATTCCGAGCTGGGATCAAAGAATCACTTTGGCCTTTCCTCGTCGACAAGAGATGGAGGCAGACAGTCTTCCATTAGTTTGTATCTTTTTTAGTAGAAGTATGGTATGTGGCACTTTTTTAAACAAACAAAAAAAAAAGAATAGTTTTGTATGAGTGTTCTTAAATTGTGACATTTATGAGTTTTCATTTAATCAGGTAAACATACGGTCTTGCACTAGTGAAACTGCTATCCTAAAAAAAAGTTCAGTGACAAAAACTGAGCCTGTTTGAAGTCATGAATCTTTCCTTCCATTTGTACCAGTCTAACTTAATATCTATTCCTAGTGAATTATGGTTCTTGGTAATCGGTACCATTTGATACTAAGAGAGAATTTGATCACCTGTAGACTTCCTTTTGGCTAAAATATACTGCTGATGCTTAAGGTCTGTGCTGTTGTTATGTACACAGTTTCTCGGTTACTGTATCTCCAAAAATCTGTGAGTTTGTTTTTAACTTTGGAAGGTGTTCTGTTGAAGTTAAATTGAAGCAGGAATCATTAAAGTTAAATGTTTGTTTTGCTTGAGCTCTGATCAAAATGTTTTTAGAAAACTGAAACTTTATTTTTGCAATTATCAAGTACTTTATATGCTTGAAATATTTTCAGAATGTTCTGTATTTTGAATGCCTGCAGCTTCATATTTGTATAATACATTATATGTATCTGTTTTAATGGTGACTTTAAAAAAATCTAGGAGAGGGTGGGGGGGGCAAATAGTTTTGACGTTTGGGTGTTTTGTTTTTTTTTTTTGTACAAGTTTTGGGAGGTTTTGTTTTGTTTTTCGGGGTTGTTTTGGTATGGAAAGCATGAAGTATTTTCTTTCGCAGGGGTAATATTTGAAAGGAGGAAGATATTCCTAGTCAGTAGATGTTAAACAACTGAGGAAAGGTATTTCAGGAATTTATAGCACTAGCTTATTTTGCACAGATTCTTGTATCTTGCACTAATGCAGCCTCTTCTATACAGCGAATTGCTTATGTTGAAGGTTTGCACCATAATAATGCAACCACAACAGTCTATAAGCAAACCTTTAATCTGCTCAAGTCTAGTCCTTAATGTTGGACTCATTTCCTAGTTGAAGTGGAGGAAGAACATGCTTTCTAAAGGTTAGTCTCCATATGAAGTTGTTAGTCAACAATGTAAATGCTCTGAGATCGCCAGCAGATCGTTAGTAAAACTAGGAAGAGCGGCATTTTGATGACCTATTTTTCTGAGATTGAAATGGGGTGGGAGAGGAGGCAAGGGGGAGAGGAATGTTCAATATTTAATAAAAAAGGGCAAAACCAGACAAGCTAGAAGTCTTTTAAAATTCATCTTTCAATTTAGTTCCTTTAAGTTCCAGCTAGCATGTGGTAAGAGTTCCTAATCCTGATTTGTTTTGTAGTCTGAAGTCCAGATGCACACATGGTAACCTATCTCCAAAATTATAATAAACATATATTGCCAGAATCAGAAACAGTTGTTGATTGTTTCTTTCCTGTAAGGATTTGTTTGTCATAGATTTCAAGAAGAACTAAATATTTATGTGCCCCTTCAGTGTTTTTTTTTTTTTTTTTTAATTTCCAGAGTTAGATTAGGATTTCTGTCTCCGTTTGCCACTGCCTTAGAAACAAAATAAATGCACATGCCAAAAAGGTGCAGAAGATCATGAAATCATGAGCCGGAATCTCTTGTGCCTGAACATGAAGGTTCAAAGTATATCCTCTCCACCTGCAGGCAACTAACCTTTTATTAAACTTGATACTATTTTTTAAAAAACCCATAGTAAATATAAACAGATATCAAAAATGAGGGATAGGGTTAATCAAAGTCACAAAAATAAAATTAAGAAACACTGAAGCTGACAGTAGGCTTGCTCTTCCAGTGTGTTTTTTTTTCTAGTCATATTTATCAGAAGTGTCAGTATTTTATCAAAATCAAGTAAATCATCCTATGAGTGGGTTTCTTTTTATTCCGTTTCCACAAAGGGGACATGGAAATTTGTTCCTGTTTTGAGGACAGCATATGCCATTCTGGATTTATTGCTTATAGCTAGATGCACAAACAAAATGGGAATGTTACAATACTGACCATGGCAGCATTACATTTTATGCAGATAGTTACTCTTTAGACTCTTAGCCCTGAATTAGATGCTAAAGAAAGGGATTTGTGCTCAGTATGCTTAGCAAGGAATTGTTGAAATGGGTAATAAATGCTGGGGGGGGGGGGCAGGTAGGCATATCTGAAATGAGACACCCTATAATGGGTTGTGAGGAAATGTCTTCTACTCAGGATTCACTTTAGAAACCTTCCTTGGTGTAGTTATAACTGAAACTGTTTGAGGAGGTTGTTACAGCATTTAGTCCTTTTATATGCAAAACTGTCTTCCACTTACGGGGAAGTCCTCTAACCATTCATTCCCTTCAACTGGAGTAGGTTTACTAGCACTGCATGTATTATTTTAAATTGAGCAGTTTTTCCAGAAAGGAAAAAGAGGGGCTTCCCTCTGAAACAGAAAGTACGTCACAGGGATGTTCAGGGTGTTTTACTAGGAATAAGAGAATTGCAATTTTGATTCCCCCCCACACACACATTGAGGAAATAATTGAGTCCAAATATGAATTCTCTAAGCACTAAGCTGTGAAATAAAATTATATCATTTACCTTTCCACTTACCCTTGTTTGCTCAGCTGCCAGCACTCTGTTAAGAGAGTGGTAACTACTGCATGTGACATGTGCAGAGAAACAGCTACTTCATTTATCTTGGAGGACTGACTGATACACAAATGTGCTGCAGGAGCAAATTTTGGAACTTGTGTCTTGAAAATGTGTTTGTAACTCAAGTAATTGAGATGGTAGCTCAGCACTGATTTTTGAGGACCCAAATATGGGAGTAAACTATCAAAGTTTCTTAGTGGTTTTGATTCTTAAATATGGGGAGCTGCAACCTTGTCTCCTTTTAAACTGAGACTAAACTTTACATTTCATCCTAGGGCACTTTCTAGGGAACTCCTCACTACTTCTTTTTTTTTTTTTTAAGGATTTTTTTTTTCTAAATATCTTGTATGTTTGCAGAATCACTTGTTACAAGGAGTAAGGGGTGGGCTGGAGAATTTCTTCATCCTAAACAGTATTCCAGACAACATTTTTGCTTAAGGTATTGGACAGTGTAACCTGATTGTAGGTAGTGCAGCTTGCATGTGTTGTTCCCCAGTCCAGGACAAAATTCCTCCACATAGGAAGAGGAAAAATACATTAACCTGTTCAAAAAAGAAGCTTATGGAGCTGACTGCATCAAAGTCTTAATAATTTCAGATGTTCATAATAAGTTTCAAAGTTCTGCAATATGACTGGAAGATGCAAAGAAGGGATATAGAAAATCAGTTTTTGGTAAGTTGCACACTTGATTGAATAGTTGGATGACCAAAGTTGCACAAAAATCAAATGGTTGAACAATATGAATTTCTCCACCTCCTACTTCTTCCCCCAAAAGCTAAGTAGTTTAGATGCATCTAATGGCTATGTTCAATACAAAATCTATTTCCAGCTAGACTACAGTCCAACAGTCTTGTTGCTAGTGCTTTTTAAAAGATGTCTTTGCTTCAGTCTTTATAATTCAAAATTTATTGGAGATTGTTAGGAAATTGAAAAGTTTTGAATTAAGTACTGACTAAAGAGGTGTTAAATTGGTAGTGTCTTGCATTCATTATCTTTTACAGTAAGGCTCAAAAGTATAATCTAGATTGAAGCTTCACTGTGTTGGTCCTTTCAGCTATGAGTTGTAGTGAAATTCTGCTTGAACACCGGCAAAGAGATCTTAAAAATTAAGCTGTTACAATGTAGTGTCTTTGAAATCCTAAGCTGAAATATTAATTCCATTTGTACAAATGTGTGATAACATCTGGATTCTGTTCAGGTGATAATGCCCTTTCTTTCAGTGTGTTCCTAAAATAATTAGCTATATGCAGATACGTATTCAGTGATGTATTTTTCTGGTTTTGTTCATAATTAGAAGAAGTATATATCAAACTTTGTGTATGTCATTATTTACTAATGTAATCTGAAAACTTGGACAGATTATGAAGGTGAAAGGTAGAAATACTCTTAAATTCCCTATCTCTTCACCACAAAGCATTTCCTGCTAAGAAACATTATGTGTTTAAGGTTTAAAAGGTGAAATTCATAGCTGCTTTATATATACATATATATGTGTGTATGCACACACACACACATACACGCACACACAGACAAAACATAACAGTTGCAAGGTCCTGGGCAACTTGCTCTACCTGATGCTGCTTGAGCAGAGGGCTTAGACCAGAGGTACCCTTTCAACCTCAAGTACTCCCTGATTCTGTTATGAAATCAGTAGAAATCTATCTTCTTTGGCTTAGATGTATTTGTAAACTAAATGCAGAAACAATTCCTTTTACCTTTTTTGTATCAAGTTGAGAAATAAGGAATCATTAGGTCAAGGGTTGCAGTAGTAGAAAAACATCCCCCAAAATAAAAATAATTAACTCTTACCATTCTGTAAAGACACAGTTTCATCTTGTCAGGAAGAATTTGCATCCTAAGCATTAAATCCCTCCCCATCCTTTAAAGATCAATAGGACTTGCTTTGGAGATTTTAATTTCCATTCTGCTTTCTTACTAGGATAAACACCTTTCATGACATTTCTCTCCCTTGGCTATAGGTATTTAAGAGAACAAATTATAACTGCTGCTGCAATATTACAATTGCTTTCAGGTTGTGTTGCTTTTGAAAGAACTGCTTTAATCTTCCCTTCTCTAGCTTTGTGTTTCTGGCTCTATGGCTCAGTAGGTATTTGTGCAGTTGGATTGGTCAGCAAGAGCCAGGGAACAGTTCTGGGTCAGAATCACTGAGACTGCATAAGAAAGGATGTTTATGTGGAGAAGAGAGAATGGTGGCTTTGTTCACAAGTGGTCCAATTTCTGCCAAGTTAAACTGACAGTGAAAGTATAGCATTATAACATTAGTCCTGCTTGAATCCCCGTTCTAGGTTCATTTTGATGTTTATATTCATCTAGGCATTGTTCTCTGTCAGCAAAAGGGATAAAGAACAGAAAAGTTGCTATTTTTAAAGCCTCATTTTTTGCAGGCTCCAAACATGCACTTTACTCTTTCAGGTCTTCTAAATCCAAACGAGATTTTTCATTACTGAAATTGTTTCTTATGTCACCCATCCCTTTCTAACTTATTTCTATCTAAAGATAAGATTAAGACTCTACAGAATTTTCTATAAAGTGAAAAGAAAATTGAACTTAGCATTTTAAAATAAATAATTTCAGTTCTATTTACTGTTTACTGTCCACTGTTCTTCTAGGGAACTGTAGGACTAGAATTAAAATAAATAATAATACAACCTATTTATCCAATTTCAATAAAGTAGTAACTTGTTGACTGCTGTTGTGGCCCTTTTCTCACTTTCAAAGCTGTTTTCATTACCAAGCCTTCATGTAAGTGATGTCTATTAATTTTTGTGCACAGGGAAGAGTTTCATGTTATGTTGTTCAAATACTGACACGGTCCTGTTTTAAAATTCAGTCTAAAGCCCCTTCTGGTGGATTGCTGAGCTGAAATATTGTTCCAGTTAGATTCCCGGGGACCAGACATCCAGTTTGGCAAGCCGGCACAAACTTGCACACAAACACTCTTCAGTAGCAAGCAGTTTATTAGTAAATACTTAGAAACAGACCGACCCGACGGTAATCTCGAGAAGGACCACTCCAACGCTCGTCCCGATCGTCTGCATGATGAGAGAGAGAGTTGGCAGGCACAATGCTTTCGGGCGTCCCCGAGGAGGCAACGTGGTCCTCTGTTGTGTAGCAGCCTCGCTCTCTTTCGTAAAGATCACGGTATTTATGGTTATTCGCGGTAGGTGGGAGTGCTGGCACGTGGGGCCGGCAAGTGCAGGGAGTTTAGCCCAACTCCGCCCCGGTGGCACAACTGGGCTGTGATACTGCGCACGCGCGCAGACTTATTTCGGGGGCCACGTTGACTTTGGGGGTCGCTGTTTCATTACTCTTCAACTTCTGACCTTCACGTTGGCTGCTTCTCATGGTTATTTGGTGGCCGGAAGCCGCAGAATCTGTACGTAACCAACCGCTGCTCTTTCTCACAGCTTTCCAAGACCTTGTTTGTTAGTTACTTATTTGTATTCCGCCTAACACAGTGGTATTGTCCTAGACACCAAAAGGTTACAGCACGGACCATTCTCACCAAGTATCACGTAGTATGGATACAAATACAGCAAAGAGGTTATCAGCTTCACAGAGCTGTCATTCTCTCACTTGACTCCATTTTACAGTTAAAGTTTGCTGCAAGTAACTTAAATGCGGATCAGTTCCAAAAACGGCATGCTTCACTGCATATAACTGATAAACTGAAAAGCCATCAAGTAAAGGTACAGGCTTCTTATTAGACTAGTGGATTTAGCACCATGAAGCAGTATCTGCTACCAGTTTCCCAGAAAGCTGGGCTGTTATGAGCTTAATAAAAATTTGGCCTTCCCCCCCCTTCTTTTTTTAAGGAGTAAGTCATTTGAGGAAATTTTTTGGCTCTTTAGGGAAGTACTGAAGTGTTTGCCTATCAGTAGCAGTTCTGTAGCAGAAGTGCCAGTGATGTCATCTCCAAGGGTTTTCAGGCACTGCTGGATTTTTGCAGCCAGCAGATTTATAAAACAGATCATTGTCTTTTTTTTTGTTTTTGTTTTTTGAGATTTAAATATCCACCTTGCAGTTTCAAGTTCTTTATTTACTAATAGAGATAATAGATTTTGCAAACAAATTCCAAAAGCAAAAGGTAAATATATGCTTCAGATGTCTTAGCTGCAGATTCTAGAATTCTAGGTTCCATTAAATTCCAAAATTGAATAAATTCTCTGATATCCTGAAAGGAGAATAAAATTGATGATGTCATAGCTCTAAGTCTGCTTTAGTACACTGGGATTCGTAGTGTATGGGGTGAAAATAAAATGGGAAAATCAAAGTTGACGTATGAAATCTTGTTGATTATTAAGAGCCACATTTTCAAGAACATGTAGAAGCCTCTAGGGAAACATCCAATTTCTGCTCAGAATTATCTTTTAGCTTCTCTTATTTCTCACTGTATGTTACACTAGATTCTAAATAAAACTAGGCTGTCAAAAGTTGATGACATTTCTCATTGCACAAAGAAGAAATGTAACATACAAAATAGCAGACTGGCATTTTTTGCCATCTTCTTGTGTTTGCTGCTTGGAAGAGGATCTGTCCAAGTGATCAGTGCATATGTCAGGTCTGTGTTTAATGATTATAGCTGAAGGAAGGCAGAAGTAATTTGCTCCCGGTGCTGTATCCATGTGCAAAGATGATAAGAATACAACACTGTGATATCCAGCTCCTTCCAGTGGACTACAATTGTTCTGTAGTCCACTCAAAACTAATACACTGATTTTCAAAGCTACAGCTAGGTTAGGATGCTACTTTGTCCATGGTTAACCCATTCTTAACCCAGCTTCCTTTGAGAAGATGCGTTTAAAACATTGTGGTGAAACATGGGGACTGTAAATGAAGCAGTAAGTTTGCCATTTTTGCTGTATATATTTTATAATGAGAGGTCTACTTCTCAGAGAACATCCCAAATTCTGCGAAATACAATGAGCAGATCACTTCACAAAATCCACAGCCATCTTGCTGTCCCGAGTTTCTTTGCTCGAGTATTTGTGTGTTAGTTCAGTTTTTCATACCAACTCACAGAAAGTTAAAGAAAAATAATTCCTATGAATGAAGCTGTGTACAATTCAAGGACAGTGTTAAACTTTGGAAAGGGCTGAAATCACTCACTCAGCCTTGCATGACACCACTCACCCGCACTAAATTCAGATACACATATATACGTATCTGAATTCATCATCCTCTATGCTGTAGAGGTGAAAAAGTATACTTGAATTAGGACAAAAGGCTTATGCCAGTTTTGCAGTGGGTGATCTCACAAGCAGTAACTATGCCTGTTATAGTTTTTTTTTTTTTTTTTTTTTTTTTTTTTTTTTTTCTCCACTGTGTTTGGCAGGGTTTACACCCATTTGGGAGGCTCAAAAAGTACCGTGTGTGTGGACAGCATGCATTGCAGCATGCTTACATCTGTGCTGGAGGACCTGGATGACAGGTAACAGGGGTAGGAGCCACAGATGCAGTGCCAAGAAGATGAACATGTTTTCTCTATTTATCTCGCTAGGGGTGGGGAGAGAGGGAAGAGGGGAACAAAAATAAAAGCTTCACATTAGTATTCCATTTTACTTTGGAATTTTTTTCTTTGACTCTTGGCTGCAATTACAAGCTATAAATTTAAATCTAATTTACTTCCTAAAGGAAATGAGAAAAAACATTAGCTGAGTGAACTGTGACAGACCTGTGCATACTTGTCAGATATATTTAATTTTAAATGATACTGGTCAGGTCTGATCTAGATTTACATAGGTTTATTTACACTAACTCACGCGTGATCTAAATTATCCAAGTTTTTAACCATTCTGTTTCCACATTCTCTATAATTGAATTAATTTAATTAACCTTTATTTAAGCTATATGTGTTATGGTTTAATGTGTTAACTTTACAACCAGCCACACTCACATATAAAAATGCTTACACATGTTGGGATTATGGTATAACAAGAGCTGAAATGAACTGCATAATAAGATGGCAATAGATAGCCTCCTACTATATATGCTGCCTTTGATAATACTTTGGAGTTCAGAGATAAATTGAGTGGCAGGCTTAGCGCTATCTTGAGGGACATTGAGTTGCAGCCTTGGGCAGGAGGAACTTGTGGCTTTGCAGTGTCATTTTTTTACTTTGTAACTTGTATTTGCCTAAATTTTAATCTAATTAAAATCTTAGTGAAATGAGGCTTCTGCCTGAGATGGCTTCTTTGTAACTGGAAAGGGGGCTCTCAGGGATGATTGGCTGTTTTGTGACACCAGCTTCCAAAATAATGACTTCTATATAGTATTATAGGGCATTTGTCAGCATGAAAAACTGTGCTTAACAGTTAGAGAAAAGAAGAGTGTGTGTTGACTGTGGGGATTAGAATTACATTAAAAAACACTACCACAGCAAACATTTCTGCCTGTGCTTAATGTTCCGTCGACTTCAGTAGGGTTCCCTACTACACTTGTATTTAAACACAGGCATATAACTTTGAAACATCAGTGCTTGATGAGGGGTAAGTAAGGATACAGACTGTTGTCACACATTTATTTTAACAGTGTAGTTTCATAGCACTCTGTTGGAGTTACTGTAATTCACATCAAGAGTGAAGCAGTAAAGTTTCAAGCATTTTTATTGTGGTCTAGGAATTGGTAGTGATCACAGTGGATAAAATCACAGGGGGATCAAACCTCAGCAGCACTGCTCCTACCCCGGCACCAGTGACAATTCTGCACTAATAAGGGTACACGCAGAGAGCACTTGCGCTGATGGTATGTGATGTGTTGTTGATAAAAGCCAAAGGAGGGGCTAAACACATGATAGCACACGGATTTTACTTTAAAGACATCTAGGAAAAATAATCATTCATATAGCTCTTACTAAAAAATACAGCACAGCATAGAAATTGGAGAAAGTTTATAGGGAAAGGTCTATATCTGGATGTCTTGTACTAAAGCACACTCTTCCACCATTTCAGCTAAGCGAACAGCTCACTTCCATAGTTAGCAATTGTGATCACAGGCTCTTAGTCAAGTTGGCCCACTGTCACAGCAGAAAAAAGACACAGTTGGCCTATGTGTCCAGAAGGAGCTTTTTTGAACCTCCAGGACTCATGTGCTTTAAAGTGCTGGTTGTGTATGAAAACTTCTGACCTCCTGGCATCCTTCTCCTCTCTTTATCTGTTCTCCAGCTCATAAACCTTTTTTGTCATCAGCAGGAATTTTAATTGCTTATATTTTCTGATCCTCATTATTATTATTTTTTCCTGATGTGTTTGATAAAGGTAAAAAGCTAAGTACTTGTTGCTACTGTCTCTGTGAAAAGCTTCCAAACAGTCTTATACTTTACAATTTGAAATACCTGATTCTGTTCTTTCCTTTTGATTCAACCAATGCCTTGTATTTTTATTTTTAACCCAGGTTAAAAATATGGCCTTATGTATGGCCTTATTTTCAGAATTACTAATTACCATCTAACAGTGAGTGCACTCACAATTCTGTGTCATCAAATCTTGGAAAATCAGATCAAAGCTCTGAATGACAGATGGGCAAATAAGGTATAGAGAAACATTTACTAGGAATCAAGGGAAAAGAATGAGTTAAAAAAACTTGGATTTGTATACCACTCCTGGCCACTTAGCTCTGTTGGGTTAGGAAATCTAAATGGTACCAAAAATATCCTATATAAGTTCAATTAATTCAACAATAGCCCTGAAATCAGCTCTAAGGCAAACTCCATCCATGAGACAAATACTGGAAGAACAATACTAACTACACCATTTCTACTGTAAAGAAAGTGGGATCATACAAATAGCTCAAAATAGTAACTCAGGTCAAGCAATGATCTAGGGGAGTGGCAGAGTGCACTACTGGCTTTGGGGGATCTGAATAGCAGCCTGCCAGTACCTACGTGGAGATCATCAAGAAGAGGTCCTTTTCACAGTAGTGCATGGTGAGAGGATAAGAGACAACAGGCATAACTTGAAACATGAGGTTCAGACCAAAAATAAGGAAAGACTTTGACCGTTTGAAGACAGTCAGGCAGTGAAACAGGTTTCCCAGAGAGCTTGTGCAGTCTCTGTCCTTGGAGGTTTTCAAAACCGGACTAGATAAAACCCTGAGCAACCTGGTCTGACCTCAGAGCTGATCCTGGATTGAGCAGGAGGCCGGACCAGAGACCTCCCGAGGTCCCTTCCAACCTCAATTATCCTACGAGTCTATGATAGAAAAAGGTTAAGAGAACAAAGAAAACATAGAAATAAGCAAAACATTATTTTGTATTTATAAGCAGCAAACAGCCGGGGGTGGGAGGGAAGAGAGGAAGAGCCAGTAACGAAAGAGAAAGATGAATGATGATGATTCTGCCAGGAGTCTAAATGAATTTCTTTGTGCCATTATACATGAGACAGGCTGAAGAAGGTCAAATTCTGGAAACCAGAGTAAATGAGATGTTAAAAGGTTTTATGATTATGCTGAAGCAGACAGGCAATTAGAACTATTAAAAGCTGACGAGGCACAAGGTCAAGATGAATTATATATTTCAGTATTCTACCAGGAGTAGGAAGAGAAATATTTTTTGTAGCACATGCTTTGCAACAGTGGAGCTTCAAAAGATAGGTGTAGGTCTGAAAAACTGAAAATGAACAAACACACCCTTGTATAAGAGGGAACTTTATTTTATCCACGTTCCATTTCTGCAGGTAAAGAGTAAGAAGGGCAGATTTTGAGAAAAGGAAAAGAAAGCACACAGATGAAAGCAGAAAACATTCCTCTGCATGTTAACCTAAATATTTTCCTGAAATAATTCATCTAAATTGTAAATTAATAGTCTTTCGAACCATTACTTATTAGAACTGGCAACAGAGTCACACAAAGGCAAGTGGGAGACAGAAGCAGGTATTTTATACCCTCTCAAATGTCTAAACATCAAAGAGACATTACGAAGAGCTTGTTATTTCACATAGGTAAAGCAGTGGCTTGAGTCATTCTTCTGTGAAGACTAGAGCACATTCTTCCTGGACTCTGGGGGACTATATTTTCTCTGATTAACTAAAGCAAAACTAAATAGGAATCAAGCCTGTGCATGACTCTTTCAAGCCTTTATTAAACAGTTAGATACAAAGCAAATGCAACAGTATACACTGATGACAGTGATACACAAATGCAACATATTAAGAAGACAAAACAGCATAAACAGACACAGTGAGAGTACAAGATACTCAGTATCAGTAAACAAAGTCCTATATCCCCAAAGAAGTAAAATAATATTAGCATAGATATGAAGACATGCTTAACTCTCAGCATCTAAAATCTCAATATGCGTAATATTATCTTATCTTTTTGTGAAAACAAGATGTAGACAACACTACTGTAAGAGAAGACCTCTGCCTTAAAAAGATACTTCATTTTATTGAGATGTAAGTAATGTAAGTAAAACACATTATACACTTGTCTTTTACAAAGGCATTTCAAGGCTATTGTGAGCGAGGCACTGAGTGGAGAATGTAAATATATATCACATATACTAAGTCTTTAACCAGTCTGCAGTGCTTGTCTCATTTACACAAGGTCTGTGTACTTCACAAGTGTAGTGTTCACTTCAACCTGTTTCCAAAGGCACAAAAAGAATAGTATGTATCCAGTCAATGTGAACAGGATGTATAATCTATATTCAAACCTTTACTTGTACTTCTGACTTCTCCTCTGCTCTTTATTTATTCATTGCAATTAAGTGGGGGCCTTTGCACAATGTCTTCCTCCCTCCTGCAGAGAACTGCTCTAGTTTATTCATCAGGAGAAAATACATCTTCTTCAGCTTGTAGAAACCTCATCCAACTGTGATCATAGGGCTTGCATGGTAAGTACTTGCATACCTCACAGACCTAGAGGCGTCACTTCATTGGAGGCCAATATTAAACCAGGACAGAGATAAAAGAAGAGAGCAAGTGCCTGCCCTGGCCTCATACCCAGCTGATGTGACTTCCTGACTTGGCCTCTGGTGGCCTTCTCAACCTGCACTGGTCTGCTGTCAGGCTGTTGACAGGCTCTGCTCTCCTACTCAGATATGAGGTGACTGTGGGCTGGTGGAAGATGAGCCTGGCCTGGTTGCTGGCTGGCTACCTCACCCCCAGCTCACCTGCCCAGTGGGGCAGTCTCTCCTGCTGCTCTCTGGCATGGTAAGTGTTAAGAGAAGCACTTTCAGCTTGTTTTTTTCCAAATTGTCACACCTTCATAAGAGGAAAATCCTCTAGGCTTGATGAGTAGAGCTGGGTGAGAAAGCAGACAGGTAGCTCAGAAAGTTTCCTTTCTTGAGTCTTAGTGGTGGACACTTTGACTTTATCTTTAAAAAGTATATATTTTACTGATGAATTATTAAAAGCCAAAGTGTGGTATTAAGCACCAGTGAGCATCTAACAGAAGTGGAATGACTGGAGGAAAAATGAGAACACCACAGACTTGTAAATCTGATCTCAGTAGTAGAAAATACATGGAGAACAATTATGCACACAAAACATTTAGATATATGTAATTGCTTAAGGGGTAGTAGGCATGGGTCCTGGAAAAGAAGATTAGTAAAGATAAATGTTCTTGATGGCTTTGAGTAGGCAGGACAAAGAAAGTAGGTATCATCTATTTGGATTATGTGAAAGGAGAGGGAAAGTTTCTTAATCCTACACAACCTGAAAGATGACTCATTTTCAAAATCCATAAATATTGATGAAAAAAAGAGAGCTAGTGGACTGAATTATAATCCATTATATTATATATAATAGTTTTATTACAAAAATTCTCCATCTGATTTTCAGAGACTGCTTAACAGGCCCGAGGCTTTGTATTTCTCTGTGCTGCACGTAAGTAACCTCTACTGACTTCAGTACTGTCCTAATATAATCCTAGTCACTGCAGCAGTTTTGATAAGAGAGCTGATCCTGTATTCACTTATGAATATTTACCTACATAGGCAGTGGCCAAAACCCCTGTTAAGGACCCTTACCTGTCACTCATTTCAGGATGTGGTGGAATGAGTGTTAAGACCATGTATCTTGGGTGGGAGATCACTGGAGCCAGGAGATCACTTTGTACTTCAGTCTTGTACTTCTATCTCCAGCAGTCGTTCTGGTGATTTTGCTTTTGTTCTGCATGAAAAACTTCAGAACTTCAGCTGCAGATTAAGAACATTTCCAGGATCTTGACTATTTCGGCTAAGCTATAAATCCAAATTGGGTGCCAGTGAGCTTTCGGTACCTTCAGGCGCAGCTGTAGTTCATTGTCTTTTAAAAGCACCATCCGCATACAGGTTTTCTGATTTAAAACCTCATCGCTGTCAGTGCCACCTCCTCTGGACTAAGGCATCCAGTACCACCTCATGGGAGGTTACACGTGTCGTGTGACTTGAGCAGCTGGAGCCTTAAAACTCACATGGCTTCAAAAAGTTCATTTTAATTCTGCACTGATTTTGCACTCCCTGTCGCCTGGTTTGCATACAGAAATTAAATTGGTTAGAGTAACCTCTGAGCTGACAGTCTTATTTTCTAGTTCTCGAGTACTAAGTGAACTGTTTCATCTGGGCTTCCAGTATTATGATAAAATGTTTAAATAAGAAACAAACCACCTGTTTCTTGCTGGACAGACTTTAATGTCATAAACACTCTTACTCAAGTTGCGTGTTGTAATTATTTCCCCAAATGCAGCTATTTTTTTGTTTAAACCAATCCTTGAGTCCGAGGCCTAAGTCTGCTTTACAGCATTTCCTTAAATCAGGTAACAGTAACTAGTTAGTTTAAAAAGAAAAAAAAGAGAGAGATGAACCCCACAAGTTTTGTTATTTTTCCTTTTGTCTCTTCCAAGAATGAAACCCCACAGTGCGCACCGCAGCTGACAGCATGGGAGGAATGTGAAAGCAGAAAGTGAAAAACTCACCGGCGTGAGGTGTTCGGGTTCAGGTTCGGGTTCGGGTTCCCCCCGAGCGGCGCGGCGACGGCTGCGGCAGTGCTGCCAGCCTCCCCGAGGCGGAGCTGCGCGCCGCAAATGGCCGCGGATCCTTCTAGAATCCAAAATGGCGCCGGCGCGCGGGCGGGCGTTGCAGGAGCGGCGCTGAGGGGCGCTGGGTGGCTTCGCGGTGCGGTCCCAGGGCGGCAGCCCCAGGTTCGTCATTCCTTCGGTTTTATTAGCCGTTTTGCTTGCGAGTAGTTGGGATTTCTCCTGGATTATGCTCGGAACTGCTGTAGCTGTTTCTTGTGTCATCTGTAATGGTGAGTTACTCTCTCCTGAGAAAGTTGTAAGGGAAACTTCTGTGCCTGCTCAGAGTGGCATTTGAGTACGGGTTTAATGCTGTGAAATATAAGGTAGGGTTTAAGCCCCCTGTTTAAAGAAGATGTGTGGATTTTTTTTTCCCCCACTTATCTTTCAATACTTCTGATTTCTGCTCTTCTCCAAACTGTTAAGTGTCTTGACTGCTGAGATGTGAAGTCCTAGTTCCTGGTGTGCTGTAACCGCTGTACTGGTGCGACTTGACTGACTCCTGAGGCTGTTGGGATTTCTGTAGAGATTTACCTGCACCTTGAAGTGCTCTAAATATCATTTTTGCTCTAAAAAGCATGACTCGATAGATTCCTTAGGGAACAACTGTGCTGGTTTAGAGTGTGTGTGTTTCAGGGCTCCTAAGGGCCTCTCTGAGCCTTGCAGGTGATTTTCTTGAGTCTTGGTGCTGCGAATGTTTCGGGGCGGTTTGAGAGGCGGGAGGAAGGCACCAAGAGGCGTGCGAGGCGCCAGCTGCGGCTCCCCGGGCTGTACAAGGTTGAGCCTGCCCCGGAGCCGCCGCGACGTGCGCTTTCTGAAGGGGGGAAGCGGGCTGCTGACCTCGCGGCCAGCCCTGCGCCGGCGTCGTGCCCGCCCGGTGCGATGCGGCGCTGGGGCCGTGCGTGCCGCCTGCCGACCAGTTTGACAAGAAAGAAGGTGAAATAAAATTCACTAGACTGTAGGTGGGCTGATCTTTGTCTTTGTTCTGGTTTCTACTTTGACCATCTCTTTATGTGGGCAATGGTTACTGTAATACCATGCACAAGGTGCCTTGCCTTGTGTTCTGCCTGATGTCTTTATTTAAATTAGATGTGTTAAATGATTAAGAAAAAAGGATAAGATTCCTCAAGACTTGAAGTGAGATTGAAGATCCTCATTTGTGTCTTCATGGCAGGCCATAATCTCAGTCTGGAGCATTTATGAAGATGCTTAGTGATCCAGAAGATACGCATGAAAACTGTGGATGAAGAGTTAACATGTTCAGTTACACTTCTCTGACAGAATAAGGATAGATCCTTAAAATAAGGAGAAAAGTCTCTTCTGTACTAGGAGAAGGTTATAGAACCGATGCTCATAAACATTCCCACCTTCTGCTTCAGGTGGGAAGACTCTGTTTTCCATGGTCTTATGTTCAGTAAGGTATGTGCAGCTAGCAACCATCTAAAAGCTTTTCTAGACCAAACCCCTTTGAACATTCCTCTCCCTCACCAAAGGGACAGCCAATGCAGAATAGATGCTCATGGCTTCTAGTGAGGCATTAAGTAGTGCAATTTAGCACATGATAGTAAGATGAACAGCCTGTGGACTACAGTAGGGTGGAATTTGTCTAAAGCTGTCATTTCTTGAGGATGTGTAAACTACAGAGCTGTAGATGATGGCTTGGGAAGCAATCTCCAATGCTTAGCCTCAGTGTAAGAGCAAGCATAGTGATGCCTAGATGAGTTCATCCAGCAGGCTTGTGAGAGCTGCCTGTTTTGGAAATGCCACCACCTCTCTAAATTTATTTCTGTGCTCTTAACCATTCTATTAGAAAGTTGGGATTTGGGGGACAGAGAGGGATATACAGTATTTGTGTTTAGTCTAAATATTTTTGTGCACCGTTAAAGGGATAAGAAGTAATGGACTTGAACTGAAGCAAGGCAGAATAGGTTATTAATGACAGCCTTTCCTCTAGTCTAATTCTTTGGACACACCTAACTTGTTTAGTCTGTCTTTGGGAACAGTGTTGTTTGCTCCAGCTGAAGTGTGTCTGTGGTGGAGGGACGTTTTCTGTGACTAGGACTCTCTCAGGCTGCTGTACAGTGGTGGTAAATGGTTAAGATAATATGTATGAGAATGTCTGGCTTTTAGAAATTGAGTTTTTGTCGCATTTTGCTGCTAGAGTTGTTTCTCTTTAATTCCACCACAGGAGGTCAGTATTGTTCCATTTAAATGCGGTTTTATCAGCTTCCCTAGAACAGATGGAACATTTGTTAGACTTCATTGAGTATGTTTTTCGTTTATTGAAGCGTGAGGGAATTTCATGTTTGCAGGTAGAAGTAGATAGGTAGTTAAAAATTTATAATGTTTAGTAATTCTTTATGTACCTATATTGATGGGAGCAGAAAAATAGCTGATTTATCTTCATTTGTCAATTTGATGGACACATGCTAATGTTAAGAGCAGGGCACTCATTTCCTCTCTGATATAACATTTGTAGAATAGATGATATTTAGTTGGAAATGTCACCGAAGTGAAATGTGCACATTGCTTGCTTGGTGCTACCTGCCAAGCCTGTCATTCAGATTTCGGGTGCATTTTTCTACAGGGAGGTTAGAATGGTTCAAAATAATAGGATCATTCTGAGGTGTAGTAGTGGTAGAAATGTGTCTAGTGATTCCTTTTGTGCAGGCTAGCTGAAAAGCAATAGCAATGGTCCAAAATCAGAAGATTTGAGTGACTTCAGGCAAATTGCATTGTCCTTTTCTCAATGGATTAGAAGAAAATTATGATCATTGCAATTTTTTTCTTATAAAACACATTGAAATGCAGAGTAGAAAACACTATACAAGACACAAGCACTATACTTCAAATATATATACAAATCCCTATATTAATATGTATTAAATTACTTTAAATGGGATGTTCCTCTGTTTCATTTGGGAAGTGACAGTTTAGTTATTATTTGTCATGATAGAATGGATCAGTGGAGAAGCCAGAAACAAGACATACAAGTTTTCTCATTCTACCTCTCTATACCATGGAAGTCTTAGCGTTTCATTTTCACTTATCACTGCAGACGGCATAAGAATTGAAAAGAAATGCACCTAATCCTGAAACACACTTTTGATCCCATGGTTTTGACCCTGACATGCATGCTTGCATTGGAAATAAAATCCTGGCGATTCTGCTTGGTTCGGTAAAAGACAAGTTTGCAGAGATGACAGGAAATCCATTCCTACTCTGTAGATTTATAACAAAAATGCCTAAAGCAAACAGCAAAGCAAGTTCACTTTATTGGAGACAGACTCGCACCTTTGCTCTTTCAAAGGCCCTGTTTACAAGTTAAAACCATGGCTCAGTCTGTCTGTTTTCTTAAACTACCAATCTATAGGTGCAGCCTGAAGGCCCTTGCAAAAAAAAGTCAGGAGATACCCTGCTGCTGTCATGGTCTAACAGAAGTGCTTGATCTTCTGACTATAGAATAACTGTGTTTTAAATAGTCTCAAAGCCTAGAGAGCTGAAGCTAAAATGACGGTGCATATGTACTGTCACCAGCAAAGTCTGATTGCTGTGCATAGGAAAGTCCAATTGAAGTTACCCATAGTAATACAAATCCTGCCAGTGCAAAATGCTTTCCCAATAAGCCTATTAATGGGCTATATAATAAAAAGATTTTAAAAAGGTCAGTTGAAATGACTATGTTATCTTCCTCAAAGGCTTTGCCTGTACTTGAAACAGAGTTGTGTTTGAAAATTGTGTTAAGGCACAGTTTGAGTTCAGCTCTTATTGTTCTGTTCTAACAATGATTTGGCAGGCTGGCAAGGGCTTGGCTGAGATGTTAGGGTTTTATTATTATTATTATTATTTGGGGGGGGGTGTGTGTGTGTGTGTGAAAAAGATTTTATTTTATTTAAACAAAGCATTGGCTGGTACAGGTTCTTTGGGAAAAAAAATGGTGTGTTTGTGTGTGGGGGGGAGGGGAAATCATCCAGGTCATGGATGATGGGGAATTCATCTTGAATTGCTTTTAACACTTTTTTTTTCCCTGTGTGGTTGTCTCCTTGATGTATACTGGATAAAGGGATCTGCATTTGAAAGGGGCAGAGTTAAATGCAATCATAGGTTATGAAACATACCTAGCAGTACTAGCCTATTGTAAGCACATAAGAAACTGCTGTGGCCACAAGATGGTTACAAAAATAAACAAATGAAAGGAAGAGGGTAATGATGGAATAAAGCTGCAAATTTGTTACTGTGGCTGGTAATCTAATGCAACAAGCTTGTAGTATAGTTGGAGGAAAAAGTCCAAGTGTTTTGATACCAGTACCATGCTCTGTTTGCACAACATGATGAATTTGAATTTGAATACTTTAGGGAAGCAGTAAATCATGGTTATTTGTGAAGGAAAACAGGAAACTTGCAAAGTTTTCACTGGGCACTGTTACTGGCACAATTTCTACTGTGAAACTCCATTTTAAATATAGTTTTATATGTTATATAAAATCAACCATTTCCCTTTCTGTCTAGGGTAATGCTTTTAACATTTTCCTCAAACTGTTCTCTTTCTCCAGAAGATATTATTACGGTTCATCAATTAGGCACCATGGTGTGGTATGGACTACTGAAGAGCATAAAAGCTCTGAAATTCATATCAATGGAAGCTGCTGATGGCTACTCCTTTCTTTGTGTTTCCACTTTATGGCTGATTCTGCATCATCACTGGCTTGTGTGCATGTATTATTATCTTTTCAGTTATGTCATAGGATTTTTCTTTGCCTTGAAAGATCACCTACAAATATAATGGAAGACTATTGTTAAAATGTCAAATCCAAACATTTGTTCAGTGAGTAGTTGTTTTATCTTTCAAATCCTCTTGATGGCACTGGAGTCTTAGATATCTCTGTTCAGAAGCCTGCTCTTTCTGGTACTAAATCCTATTATCTAGGTTAGCTCATCTGTATTCAAAAGATCAATGTTGCATTATTACAAAGATCCTTTCAAGTGTAAAAAGGATGGCACTTCATTACAGAAAGTAAAAGAAACTAATCAAACTTTCTTGGTGAAATCATTGACTTTTTTAAGTAAAGGGCAAATTTAAGAATTTGTAAGTCCGAAATGTGAGAGAGTCTTGCTGTTGAAGCTCTTTACTGCTCTAACTTAAGTCTTCTGTACCGTAATTCTTCAGATTACATGAAAATCTCAGAAGAAAGTGGTGTGATACAGCTCTCCTCATGGCTTCTGATTAAGCCAAGTTGCCATTTCCCTTACTGTAATCTGATCTGCTATATAGCTTTAGAAAACTGTCTGGTTTTCAAAGAGGGTCTTTCTGTTGGAAAACAGTGGAGGTGATGCTCTTAGTTAACTGCAGTTAGGCTGTGCTTTAGCTCTGCACAGTAGATATTCAGTAAACCTGAAATTGCAGAAGACTTAATTTGAATGCTTGGCTAGATTGTCGTCAATTTGCAGGGTTATGCAGATTATTACAACAAATAATCAGCTACTTTCTCTTTTTTCTTTATTTGTGAAAGGGCAGCAAACAATTGTGCAATTCCACTGTTACTGATAGCTAGCTCTTCTGTCCTTTGCATCTTATTTGTACCCTTTCCAAATGCTGGAATTCATTGTTACTGAAGTGGATTATTCCCACCTTATAGTGCCAACAGACAGATAAAGGGCAGAGCCCAGACCACTGGACTCCCACTCCTCAGTGAATTGGTACTGATTATCAGCTCATCTGTGAATACCTCACCGTGAATGTTTGTAATTTGTACTAGATTTACATATATTACTATCTTCTGCCTGTTTTCCTTGTCTGATTAGGTGACTTGTGTAGCTTACCAGTGCTGGCAGACCTTGCCATTAAAAATGCTGCTCAGAATTCCCTTCTGGTGACTGAATACCGAGTTCGTTTTCATGAATAAACCTCCAGCATCTGATCATCTACAGAAATGAACGTAAATGGGTTGTGAATGCAGCCAAATCAAAATTCAGTGTTAGTTTGCATGCATATTCATGAATGTTTCTTCCCACCACTTCCTTTCTCACTGACAACTTGCATGAGTGTAGCTCATGTAGACAAAGTTCAGTGCAGTACCAGATCTTACAGGCAGTTAAAACAGATCAGTTTGGGCAGTTTTTGCTGGTTGTTGCTATGAGTTTGAAGGAAGATGGTTTGAATTATGGATGTAATGGTTTAATGAAGCCATTTGGAAAGGATGGGAAATATTTCTTAAAAATCTGAATAAAGAAATCAGAATCATTGAATTGCTTCAGTGACATACTGGGAATATAATAGACTAGCTTTATTTTTTTTCCAGTCCCTTGTAGTGGTCAGTAGTCAGTAACATCACAATATCTGCCCTCTGACTGCTAGTGTTTTTATTATTATTTACTTTTCCTTTGAGAATTAGGTTTTCCTAAAAGTCCTGTGATGATTATGCTAGGAGAAAGCAAAAAGGAATTGTTTCAAAATAGGGATTTTCAAAGTGAATCTTCTGTGACATATCTGGGAGGAATTTGAAAGAAGAACAGTTGCTTTAAGATGCGGTCTTGGATGCTGACATGTAGACACTGAGCTAAAATTATTCCTCCATCCTGTTAAATAGTTCCTGCTTGCTATACAGAATTAAAACTAGTTTTTGTGGCTAGTATATGCAGGATGTATTGACTTAAGTCCTCTCAAAAAGATGGTCAGGTTCCCATTCTTGACTTGGAGGATATAGAATAGCATCACATTGTGCTAAGCATTCAGTGCTTTCTTCTGATGTTGGGATACAACATTCAGTGCTTTTGTGTGTGTGTGTGTGTGTGCGCGCGTGCGCACGGATGCTCTTTGTTTTGGAGTTAGCTTCTATAACTCTTCCTAGTTTCAGTTAGATTTCTCAATGTTAGCTTCTGTAAGAGAACTAAATATTCCTTCACAGTGTAGTGTTTATGAGTGACTATGTAAAAAGCTACTAAAATAATCTACTTAAGATAGATTCTGCGAAGTAGCTTCCAGCAGTGTGAGTATCTAGGTAGTGCTGAATTGCTGAGTGTTCAGGTTATGTCACTGAGTTCTCCAAGAGATCCAGATTTTCCCATTGTGGCTAAGGGTTTGATACTTTCTGGTGCTACATTAGCATGTCTAGGATTTAGCACCTGAAGTGGCCAACCAGTTCTACGTGGAGCAGTGCTCTACTTATTTTACTCTCTGAACTTACTAGTACAAAATAATGATGATACGATCTGGTGCGTGCTAGCGTACTAGCACTTCAATTACTGTAAAGGTCTTGATAATTTAAGCCCTTTTGGATACCTGTCCCTGTGGTGACTCGAAGTGCAAGAACAGAAACCTTTTTTTCTGGGAAATGGTAGATTCATGTAGGCATAACAGTCCTGCTCTTGTCTTCTTGAGGTGTGTCCGATAGAGCGAGCCTGGCCCATAATAAGGTATATCTTGTATGTCCCTTCCAAAGCTTTGCACTTGCTCAAGAAGACTTCATCCCCATTAAAGATGGTAGAAAACATGCTTGTAGGATATTGGATTCATAATTAGGATGCTTTTAGGATGGAAAATTCCTCCGATCTTTCATGCAGAGACAGTAGACCAATGAGGATATTTTCTTTTCATATTACAGTGCAAACTTTATCCTTGGAGGTAATTATTGAGCTCTGTCTGCAGAAATGGCTCCTTAATTACTATAATCCAAATTTTTTTATAGTGTGCAGAGCCTTGTGTTGGCAGGCAAGTGATAGAACAACCTGAAAGGCTTTTTCTCAGCTCTGAGCTGTAGAAGTGGAATTCTGATTGCGATTGCTGTGCTATACTTATGCAAGTGTCAGCAAACTTGTAATTCAGCTTTGAAGACACTGATTCAGAGTTGGTGAAAAGTCTCTTATTATCTCCAAGTGGCTGAAAATAAGGCCTAGAATATATATGCCCCCTACAAAGGCTTTCATTCAATGTGACCTATCTTCTTTTGATACTAGAAAGCCAGGAAGTACAGAAATAAGAATGCCACTTTAAATGATGTATCCCTCATGCTGTTTAGTTATCAGTTATTAAGGCTTTAGTAATAGAGATACTCTGAGGTACTAAAGAAACTCTCTAAAGCTTGTTCATATGAACAAAAATGATTCAGAGTATTAATGATGAGTTGAAACATCATCCTGTCTGAAACTCTTCTTACAAGAATATACTCTACTTTGCTAGAGCTCAAGGATAATACTTATTTTTGCCTGGGATCAGGAACAGACATCCATGATACATTTCATTGAATTCATGTTCATTAAGAGGTTACATCTACAAAACAACTTTCTAGTTGTTTAGTAACTATTTGAAACTGATTATAAGCATTGTGAGTATATGTGTATGGTGAAGAAATAATCCCATCAAATTTTATTTATCAGCTGGTTTCAGGCTCCTGGAAATGGGCATTACTTATGTTTCTTTCATACAAAATGTTATTAACATCAGCTGTAGAATCAGTTCAGGCTTCTGCAGTTATGGAGAACTTTCATACATTTTTTGCTATTATTCAAGCCGTTCTAGTATTGAACATGTGAAGAGGTGAGAACACAGGTCCCAGTGTTCTTAAAATGGATGGTACTGTTTACAGGAGTCACAATTTACTTATTCAGTCATCATGTGTGGATATACAAATGACCATTTGTTTATGAAAGATATTAATTAGCCTATTAAAAATGTGTGCTTCATAACCCTTATTTTGGAAGGTGTGGATATGCATTTGTTATCTGTTCTGTTATATATCCTATATATTAGAGTTTAACGTATCTTGCAGTTTCTGGTTTATCTGAAAATAAAGAGGATTTTTGTAATGAGATATGAAATTAACCAAACATCTCGCTGCTCATTTGCATGCTCTATCCTCCCTTTCTATCAGTAGGATATGGACAGAATATACATGGAGTATAGGAGAACTTTACAACTGGAGAATCTATGTAGTAAACTTATATGACTACAGCATGGTCTAGAGCTGAGCAGGTGAGATATTACTGCCAGCACAGTGGTACTGTGACCAGTTTTATTTGGTAGGAATGTGAGAGGTTTTTAACATTTTACCTTTTTGTCTAAGGATTAGAAAATACTAACATTTCACAACGAGTGATACTGAATGTGAGGTTTTTCTGAAGCAGAACCATTGTCTGGCTGATTGTTCAGATGTGATTATAAGTCAGCATGATGTCTGTTGACACACAACGGGCCATCAGGTCCTCCTGAGCATCTGAGGCATCTTTGTTTACGCTGCTTGTGGACCTAACTGAACATCTGACAGTCATTACATAACAGAAGTGGGCATTAGACCCAGGCTGTATTTTCTAAAATGTCAAACTCTGCATCTATTACATTTGACAAAGTTGGTCTACACTTGGCATCTGCCACTGCTAAGTTCTGTCCCTCCTGTCAACTTTTTATTTGTGTATTTTTCTCCTCTTTTGTTCTTTGTTGCCTTCCAGGCTGCACAGAGTTAAGACTGGAATCCTGTTACCTCTTTGAATAGTAGATCTACCTTCTTCATTCCCATGTGTCTCTATATAGGCCACTTTTTCACATTTCTTTAGTGTTTTTTATTCCCCTGTATAATTCGCATCAGGAGTAGGACTAGTATACTTCTTTTGTTTCTTCCTCCCTACCTTCTCTTAAAACTAAGGTTCAGGTTGATATATTACAGTAGAAGACCCCAAATAAGTAGGCAGAAAGAAAAGATGGTTCAGGTGAAGTTCTGATCAGATACACTAACAGAATTTACTCTCCATTTTATAGTATGTGGCTGTGCTTTGCTCACAGCTGGCTGGAACTGAGACAACATCTCTCTTCAATCTGAGCAATACTTCTAAATAAGACTGTTGATTTTTGTTTTAACTTGAAAATATGGTCTGTTGTTTCTAATTTTTTTCCTAGCTTTTGCTCCCTGCAGTGCCACGGAAGTAGCTGACTCTCATTGTTGGCTGGCTCACTTCAGAAGTTTTTTACCCATATTCCCATTTCCCCATCACCTCTCAGATAGTCTTGCATACTCTTCATTATAGAGAATACCAAAATGACTGTTTTATGCTCCCACTTAGGATCTGGAGAAAACAATCCCCTAAAATAAATTGTGAGAAAAATATCTGATAGTCTATTTACTGTCCAAAATCCTCAGTTCTTTACTTACAGCTAATTATATTCTTTAGAGAAAAATGAGCATAAACTAGCAGTTAACTTAGGGAGATAAAGAAGCATCTTTCCGTATGGGCAGGTTGTGGTATGTTCACCTTGAGGTTTCCTTGTGTTTCCTGGAACATCTGGTGTTGACTGCTTTAGGAGATGGGGTGCTAGTTTAGACAACCATCAGATACTTTGTTTTCCCCTCCCCCAGAAACATTAGGAACAAGCTTACTACAAAGTTTGTAAAAGTATTTAAGAGTATGAAACATTTCTTGAAATGAAGTTTTGCATTATTAACTACCTCATTAGCAAAAAGATTTGTAAGAGCACATACAAATGTACTTAGTAGTTATTAGGATATTGATGGGCAGTAATGGAAGGACAGTAAAATGCTTCTTTCTCTCACTTAACGGTGATTGTATCTACACTTTCTAACATGATTTCTAAATAATATGTTAGAGGTGCTTTTATTCCCCACTTTTCTTGTGGGTTTTCACATTTTATCAACTTTACTTGATTCATGTAATAATTCTGTTAGAAGTGTCCTTGGCATTTCTAACCTAGAACAAAATATGCTAAGGGAAATAGATGGAAATATTTCCCCCTTTTACTCCCCTCCCAGCTTTTCCACCCCCTTTGCCTGTTTGCCATTTCTATTGCAGTTACGTTGCAGCTTAAGAGGATGCAGGGCTGAAATCCATTGCCATTTTATTGTGGATTTTATGGAGGCTAAAGGAGAGTGCACTAAGCTATCAGGATAGATTGCAAGCTTCTTTATGGGGTTGTTTTTTTAACATTTTGTTTGCTCACCGACTGTTTGAACTGATTCATCATCTTCAGGTATTGATTTCAAGGGGAACAGTATGTCTGATCTAAAGAAGGACCCAAATAAATATGAATTGTAGCCAAAGTTAGATTTTTATGCTTGAAGTAATGTTACTATTTTCCCACAAAAGAGTGGGAGGAATTGAAGGGAAACATTTTTTTGCACTACAAATGACATAGGATGGATAATAATAATATACATATATGACTATGTTTAAACATGTGATTAAAAACACTTTTCTGTATATTTTGACCTCTTTTTCTGACTTGTGGTAAATTTATATGAATGCTAATGAAAAGCAAGCCATCCATAACTGGATTAAAAGATAAGTGGGTTTATTTTGATTTAATAGTAATTCAAGTTATAATCTTGGACTGTAAGTGTTTTAGTATAAAAGAATGAAGACACATCCTTATTTTTTGCCTCTTGCACATATTGTCCATAGGTTAAAATTATCCCTTGATCTGCTTGACTCTGAGTTTATTACTACTGTTTTCCTTGTGAATTAGAGCAGCTAGAATAGTTCTGATTTATGTCACTGGTACCTTGTACTAGGGGACTTCATGGTTGAGGTTTTGTTGGACAGTAGCAGGATGTTTTTTTATCTCAGAGCATTATTACACTTAACATTAGCTTTACCTTTAGTGAGCACTTTATTTCAATAATATCTGTGGTGACTCCAAAAGGCAGTCCTTGAAGCATCTGGAATGTTATAAAAACTCTGTGCCTGAAGGGTTTTAAAAACATTAAGGATGTATACAGTTCACTGATAACAGATCTTCATTTGTTTAGCCATATTCTTTCTTGGAGTATCAGCCATGTGTCAGGGACCAGCTTATCTTGGCATGCAGAAACAGCACAGCCCAAATCCCTAATAGCTTAATTTCCTATTCACTACACATTGCTGAAGGGGTTTGGAATAGAGTCCCAAAATGGCTTTGATTTTGGTAAAAGAGCTATGTCTGACTTGGGGTTAATTTTCTTCTTCATTCTGACTCATGTGACTATGCCTGCATTTTCTGTTAATCCTTACAAAAGGTAGCAGGAAAGATAACATGAGATGCATCCACGTATTCTATTAAGCCTGTCTTCCCATCACTTTATCTCATTAACTGCTTGATCACTGTGAATAAAAATAATCTTCTATTAGCTCTCAACTTCAAAAGACTCAGATTTTCAGATCAAACAGTCCTTCAACAGCTGTTCAAAAAATCTTTAAATCCAAGAGGTTAACTTCAAAGAACACCTTATGGGTGTTCTGAACCCAGTTGACAGGTAAACAGTAATTTATGACCAAAGATATGCACTAATGAAATGCTTTTAAGCCATGGGCAATCTCTTGCTCCTTTTTTTTTTCCTTTTGATTTTAGTGGGAGATTCCTAGATTGATGGCAATATAAGTGGATGGCTTAATTAGCCGTAGAGCAGGGAGCGACATTCCAGGCTTCCTACAATACTACTCTACCAAAATGTTTAAAATGTACTTTATCTGGCAGGGCAAGCTATCTGAAAAATAAAGGAATAGCTAGGACTTAATTCTCACTTGATTGTAGGCTGTTTTGCTAAGGCTGGTCAGATTTATTGCTGAACTTTGAGGCCAGTTAGCAGATGTGCAGCGTAGCAGGCTTACAACAGCCGGTGTTCAGGGGACAGTGATAAGAAGGAAGAAAGCCAGACCATTTTGTGCTTCAATATCTGTCTTAAAGAAAAATGAGTCAGACTTTCATACTCACAGTATGACTTAGAAGGAGGTCTAAGTATTCCTTGTGCTAAGCATTGTAGAAACTCATGAAGGAAGTGGCTTATTAGAGATTGTGCAGCAGCAGTGAGGAGTAGAATACAGGTCTCCTGGCACAATGCCCCTATGCTAGTCCATCCTGTTTCCTCATATTTGACTGAGAGCATCCAAGGAAAAATAAAGTGTTTTAGAAGGTGGCTTGACTGATTTAGTGTATTCTTTTCCTCTGAGATTTAAAACACGTCAGCCGGTATGATGCTAGGAATTTTGGATATTTAAGAAACACCAAGTTGATACTGACCATTAAAATCCCCCGGCCTAGTTTGTAGTCTACTCTATACCGAAGTTGAATGTGACCAATTGCATTTCAGTAAGCTCCTGCAGCAGTTTCATCTCTTGTGTTTCCTCCCCTCATCTGTCATCAGTGCTTTTGTAAAGGTTTAACCAGCTCTTATGATCCTCTCAGAGAGAGTTTAATTTCAATGGCAGGTAGCAAAGTCCCTCCTGGTCTCTTATTTGCTGTTTACACAGTACTGTTGTGAAGTTTGTTTAATTACTGTTTGGAAAGCGGTTTGAGACCTTTAGAGGAAAAGCACTCTGCAATTTTAGATCATTCATTACTAGTTACTATAGATTATAGAGATTACATGTTCAGCAATGACAAGACCTTTCTGGGGCACTCTTTCTGATGCTTTACACTTGAGGTCAGTCAAAAAGCAAAAACTCACAATTTTGAGCATGTACCTTATCCCAGATTGACAAGGAGTATAATAAGAGTTGAGAAAATAAAACAATCAGAATCATTAGGTAATGAAGACTAAGAAAGGGGAGATGCACATAGTTTAAGTGCTCAATTAGTCCATGCTTAGTCTGAGTAGAACCTTATCTTGTATGTAGTCCATTCATTTAACTGGGACATTTCTGTTTGAGTGAAGTTGGTAGAATCTATCTGTTACAGCATCATTTACAAATACTTGTAAGTATCAGTGACCTGTGTATTACTGAGTGAAGGAATACATATATGCATAGAGTATTTGGACATCAAATAGTGGCCTCGAGTAGGCAGGTTCTGCAGCTTTTTTTTTTTTTTTTTTTCCCTCCTTCTGTTGCAGTAATAGTGGAACCATCAAATCAAGAATTTAGACTGTTCTTTCTAAAGCATGAATATTTTGGAATTAGTCCAAGTGATCAGCTTTGATTCTACTCATCCTTCACTTCCCCTAGCAGATGGCTGGACAGCAGTGGGTCTCATCTTGGCGGTATGGCTGCCAGTACAGTTTAGCTGGCAGAGAAGAGAAAACAGTTGTACCAGTAAGTTACAAATAAAAGAGGCACGTTAGGATTGCTCTCCTGTTTCAGAAAAGGTTTAGGAGAGCAAGGAGCTGGGAGGACTGTCTGCTTGTCAAGTCCTACCAGTTATTGGAATGGGACGGCTTGCTTAGTGCTGTGCCTACAGGCACAAAAGGGAAAAGAGTGGATGTGAGAGGGGCATTTTCTAGGTGGAAAATGAGGAGGAAGTTAGAACTAATTGAAAGAAAGTAACTGGAAATGCAGATCAAGTAAGTTTTAAGAGGCTGACTGGGTGCTCAACTGGATAGCATTCAGGTCATGATTTAGCTTCCATTGTGCAATTATCATTATCTAGCCATAATGATAATAAAATGGGCTGATTATCAAAAGTAGTACCCTGTTGGTTATTTTACTGGGTATGGTCTCCCAAAGAAGAGGTAAAAATACCTTTGTTTGTTACCTAAATTATTCAGTAGAACATAATCCACTAGTAAGTGAAACCTAAGGAAAGGATAATGGCAAAGATCATTGCTCTTACGTTTATATGATTCTTATTGGAAACAGATAGATTATGTCCTTCTGGAAGGCAAATACTAGTATGTCCTTCTTTGGAGGTAGTGGGGGGAGCAAATATTGCTTTTAGTTAGCCAGAAACATTAACACCGCTGTTTTAGAGACCTCATCTTTGACGTTCTGCAAACATTCATTCTGTTGCATAAGTAGTTTCCTCAGCACACCGTGGGGTTTTAATTCTTTCATGCCTTTTATATAACAGCTCACTCTTGTGCAACAGTAAAGGCAAAAAATATTCTTCCATGATCACTGCAAGTTCAAATGGGATTGTAAAGTGAGATATGGTATAAGATCAGCTTATCAGAACCATAATGATGCCATTGCTGGAATGGAGTGAACAGAAGATTTAATCAAAGACAGTTCTGTTCAAGAAAACGTTAAGCGATTTCATCCATAAGAATATCCTTGAGCTGAGGATCATGGGAAGAACATTTTGAAGTCTTCTTTTCTAGTCTTTCAGACTTGTAACATTTTAGATAATTGGCTGAGTGAAAGTAACGCTTTGTGCTCCTCAGTATTGCAGTATAAATGATTGGGAGAAGTGGAAAGTCAAATATCCTGGTGTGCGAATCGAGACTGCTGTGCTTAGGCATTATCCACAGTCAGAACAGAAAGGTGATCCTGCATATAAGATCCTGTAAAGTTAGATCCTACCCTGCAACTTTATCTCAAGACGGAAGGTGTTATTTAAGTTTAGAAGTGAATAGTTAAGGTTTAAGCCAGTTTCTAACATAAACTAAATCCAAAAGCCTCTAATCTTAATCCTATGTCAGAGTTTATCTTTGGTTTAAAATTGACCCCTCTTAAGGTAGGGGGAGTATGTATAATAAAGCTCCAGTGTGTAGCATTGACAGTAGAACAAACCTCTTTATTTTCTTAATAATACTGTTTTGCTCTGATAGGAGCTGATACCATTTGACTTATCGATGAAGAAATTGTATTTACAATTCAATGCAAATATTTCCTTTATTTTCAGGGATTAGGCTCTGCCAATTTGAAGTGCTTCAGTTACTTGACCTGAAAGATAAAAACTGTGATGAGCGGGCAGCCCAAAAGCACAACTGAAATATCTCAAAGAACTAGCTGAGGCAGTGTTTTCATTTAAAAAAAAATGGAGTGTGGATTCATTCACATATGCTCGGTCTGTTTTTTTCTGAATCAAAATGAGACTAAAAGTGAGTGTGAAGTGGAGGGATCCCGGAGGCTAACTTATAAGACTACAAGTTTCCCAATCTGAATAGGCTATTTCGGAGTAACCAAAAGAATCATTATAGAAACATAGGGAGGATACATGTTTGGTAGGTAAAATGTTTCATACTGCTGGTATTGAAATTGCCTAGAGAAGTTAGTAAGGGTAAAAAGGCCATCTACAGGAAGAAAAGCATTTCATGTTCTCTTGCTAGTGATCCTATACTTGAACACAAAAATAGGAATTCACAGGCAGCCGTGGTTTGGCCATAGCCTTGTCTGCCATTTCATGTTCTGGCTGACTCGGCAGCTGAAAGTCCTCTGGTGCTCTTTTGCAGGCTCTCAGTTCTCTGACCCGTTCAGTTTTCCTTTTGTCTCAGCTCCTTAAAATATTAGTCAGGCATGTTTCCATAGTTGTGCAGAAGCACGTATCTCCATGTGTGTTTTTACTAAACTGTTTTCTTTGCTCATGTATAAGCAAAAATTTAGAAGCGACTCAAAAGAATTACAATGATCACAGAACACAGAGAATAAGAATGGCAGCTGATAGGTCTTGGTGACTAAAACTGAAGCTGTTGTAATTCATATTTGGTATTAAAATATGTGGCCACCTGCATAGAGGTCTTTTGCATCTAAAACTCACTGGTCCATAGTTCTCAAGCTCTCATGGTTCAAGCTCTCAGCTCACAGATAAGTTATTGCTACAGCCTTTTACTGTTGTGTTTAATCTGCTTGAACAGGTTATGTTGGCACATCTTTTGGTGTTTGGTATCATAGGAACCTTGCATATGGCATTTGAACGGAGAGTCAGACTGACTCAGATAAAGTAGATGTTACTGCAGACCAGCTACTAAATGTAATTGTTAAGGTCGTTATGGCTTTTCCTGTGGTTAATGATCTTGCCCCTGACACTGTTATACTTAAAGCAATAAGCTGTTTCTTTGAGGTTTGTGGGTCTGTATTACTTTTATGTGCTAGCAACATAAACCTTAAAGTGGGGACAGAACCAGAATAACTCTACAAGTTAGCATCTTGTTTGACAGTTTGGAGATGATAGTGGAATACAATTGTGCTGTGATCACTGCTATAGTGAGTTACAGCCTAGTGTGTGCCACAAGCTGGCCCCTGTTTGTTTGTAATGGCTACTAATGAACCTACATGAAAGTTACAGTGACTGAACAAGGAGAAAAGAAGCTCTCTGAAAAGACTTTCTGCTCTTCCCAGTTACCCTCTTACATACAAGTATGAACTAGCTGAAGCCATAAATCATAACATGCTATACAGTTTTGGACAAATGACATACTTGTCTGTTTCCTTTTTTTAATCCTTCTTGTATAATAGACTGTCACAGTATAAAGAATGTTAGGTCTAACAATATGCCTACAAAATTTCCAGGAATAAAGTAGGACACTTTCCTGTGCTCCAGGACATCACTGTTAAATATTTGCCAGTAGATCAAAGTTTTATACCCTACTAGCAATGTGTTTGCAGAACAGGACTCTAAATATGATTCAAATAGTGTTCCAAAAATACATTTCACTGTCATTTTCAGTTACAAAAGAGATGTGCTTTGTTTTCTTGTCTGCTGTCTTATATGAGGTATGTGAAGTTATTCTGACTGGAAAGAGTTTGTATTTTTGTTATTGTTGTTTTTAATCAGAACCTTTGAGATTTTTTTCAAGGAGTCGACATCAGCTTTCTAAAACTTTAACCCCTAACATTGGCTTGTAATGACTTGTTATTTCAAAATGTGTTCATTTTCTGTCAGCAATACATACCATAGAGTGTGAAACCTCTAGTGAAAACAGCCTCCCTGATTCTGCTGTAACAATGAATGTAAATGACTCTAGATCAAAGTTGTGAGTGAACTTACTTGTTCTGTCCCTTCCATTTTTTCCTTTAGCTTCCCTCTTTTCAAGTGAGGAATGCCTGTTGAGAAATCTTATTAAATATCACAAACTGAACAGTATTTTTTTCCTGAGTCTCAGAAACAGTTTTAAATAGGGGAAAAAAAATCTTTAATCTTCTTGTAGCATCTTGACAGCTGTTCCCAAAACCGTCTGCTTCTGTCTTCAAAATATAATTGCGTTTAGCTGAAATAACTGGTTTGCCCCCCCCACCCCGTTCTTCTTTCCTGTCTTCTGGATCTTGTCCTCTTCTCCCTCCCCCCCTTTTTTTTGTTTTACCAATGTATTACTAGTGATGTTGTATAGCTAGACCACATCTATGTATTTGTTGACTTCTATACTTGCTGATAGCAGTTAGAGTGGTCGTTAAGATTTGTAAAATATCTGGTTAGCATTAATGAATATCTGACCTTTCAAAAATTTCTCACTGACCTTTATCTGCTCATACAGGTGGCAGTTTAAATATCTGAAGTCCTAATGTTGGGGAAAAAAACAAAGCCCTTGCAAAATTTGTTTCTTAAGGAGGAAACATGTCTCTCTGGGCTTTGTTTTGTATTAATGAGTGGCTCTCAAAATTCAAACCTTACTGGTCTGATTATAACAAAATTTGGCTATCTGAATCTAATACTAGTTCCTGCTGTTCCTGTGTACTAATGAACTAATGATGGCTGTAGCAGTTTCAAGGCTGTTAGGCCCTCTGCAAAGGTGAGTTTAGGAGTCCTTCAGCTGACAAACCTAAACCGTAAATACTAAATACTGCTTTAAAAAAAATCTTCCTGTTCTGAAACTGTGAAGCAAAAAAAAAATGTCTAAAAAATAGAAACAAGTAGAGACAGACAAGAAAAGGAAGAATGATGTTGAGGATGAAGCACCAAACCTGGAAAATGTAGGACTTCCTACAATGCTTTACTTGTCTCAATTAATTATTATGTAAATTATTTGCTCATGTGATGTGGAGTATACCAATATAGATTTTAAAACAACCTAATGATTTCAGCAGGATTTGATTTAAAGTTTGCATATCCACCCATATAACTATACATCTGAATTTTTTTGGTCTTATTCTTGAGATTTTTCTCCTTCTTCATAAATTGTGATACTACATGCTTCTTTCATATATGATTTTCTGTGACTTGAGATTTGATACCTCAACAATGCCACCTGATTTCTCGTGAAGTGATTCTCCAAACTTGATACTTTATCTGCAGCTTAGTTTACTTTTTTTCTCTTTTACTATAGAAAGCCCTTTCTTGCCATCTTTATTTCTATTAGTAACTTCAATATGTGGAGCGTGTACTCTGTGTTCACACTTTTATGAACTGAGCCTGTGCATCCCAGAATTCTGTATATTAAATAGATGTTTGAAAAGACATTAAAATACTATGGATTACTAGTTTCAGTCCTTGAAAATGTAATCAACCTGTTCTTTCTTTGTTTGTCAAAGAGTCAGTGTTTTATGTTCCTCTGAAGGTCTTAGTTAGGCGTGGAGGTTCTTGAAAATACCTTTGAAGGTATTATTTTAGAAGGTATACTAGACGTATTTAGTTATGTCTAGATAATAGAAAAATCTGTGACAGAAATGAACACAAATATAAAAAATTCCCATCTGGCTGGATTAGATTGCTGACTTTCCCACTGACCATTGTTTCATCTGAAAGAATATCACTCTCATTTTCAGTGAAACAGTCTGGACCAATATTTCTCTTTTGACTGAAGTTTGGTAGAGCAAGGTGAGCAACAGAGAAACTTGCCTTCTTTTCTGCTACTTCCGTAGCAATCTGAGGGCATGTGGCATCTTAGTAGACTGGAACTGATTGGTGCTGATAACCGTCATGTTGTATTTGAACACACTGAAATTGTTTGGAAGGGGAGAGGTTTGAATGTAAATTTCAAGATAAAACTTTTGATTATTTAAATTCAGAAATATGATAGAGGTAGAGGGAAGCTTTAGTCTGTTTCAAAACATTTGCTTTCAGTAGAACTGCAGACTTGCTTCTTGGCTGTTGAGTCTTTGGTCGTGGATACCTTTGGGTTGTTAAAAAGCTGCAGACAGAAGTGCAGCTGCATAGTCCGCTCAGGTATCTCTCTCTACCTTACTGCAGTATACTTTAGCCATTAGGAGGCCTTCGTGGTATGGAGCTGCTGCAGGTACCACTATTTTAACCCCCTTTTATAACAGGTGCTGCAGGTGTTTGTGTATCTTCAAATGTCTTTGTCCTAAGAGGAAGAGCAGCTTGTCTCTGACGAAAATCTATACAAAGGTTTTGGTGTTTTAATAGCTTTATTGATACATTCTGTAAAAGAGGCAAAGGGCAGGGAAATGCTGACTGGCATGTAAAGCTTTTCACTCTGTGGGCTGTTAAACCTCTAGGTGGTTTTTAGTTAGCAGTATGATATAATGAAAATGATGACACGGTTGAGGCAGGGCGGTGTGGGATACAGATAAGGTGTCTGAAGTGATTAATTAGTGCTCTAGTGACAATACTAATTGTATGTGATGTTAGACTCCTGCACATGTTTTCTTGTCTGATGGCAATAAACACAGGCGTCTTGTCCTCCCTCTCCCTTTCATTTTATTATGGTCCATAACAGCTAATCCCTTTCCCTAGCCCGAGAGCCTCCTTTTCCTCTATGAGGGGATTGTTACTCCTTTTCCCTAATGTATTTTTTGAGGCTGGGTGACTGTCCAAGGCCAGGCTTTCAGACTGTAAGGATGTGTACGATTGCTATGTGTGTTCAGAAAAAATGCAAAAGCTTTGAGGTGGGCAGGTAACTGGGAGTACCAGTGAAGTTACTTGAAGTTGGGTGTTAAGACCAGATAAAATTGCCTCTCTTGCTCCTTAGCTGCATAAGAAAAGTACATTTAATTCAAACCTGATAGGGGATCACTCAAATAGCATTGTTTTTGGCAGTCTTAGCAGAGAGCCCCCAAATTACATATGTTCAGATGCTTATATAGTGTCTGCTCTTCTGTAGTTGGTCCATTTGTCTCAGCAGTCAGTCATGCTGATGGAACAGTATTTGAAGTCTTAGTCATCCTTGCCTATGCAACACCTATCTCTTAAATTAGTGAAAAACTTCTTTAATTTCTGTTGTTGTCTGATGGCTTTCTCCAACACTTACCAAGAAAGGAGGGAAAAAAAAAACCTGAAACTTTAAAAGCACATTTACATTATTGCATAGCTGACAAAGATTGACCAAATGATGTTAATAGACCACTGTTTAAGGTAGACATGGTGACAGTATGGGACTGCTTTGTCCAAATGAAAGACTATACCTCATTGAACATGAGGGGAAACTTGCAAAAGAGTGGTACTGACACCAGAGGAGATGGATGTTAAAGGCAAGCCTGGGTTGAGGGCTCACAGGACAGACTTGAAGGTATGAATGAATGGCAAGGGAGTCAGTCCATTGAGAGAGCAGAATGAATCAACAGCTGAATCAGTAGAAGTTATTTAGAAGTTAATTCAGCAGCTGGATTTGTATGAAAGCTTGTTCATATTCATTTTCATGGGGACTTTTGTCAGGGTAAGCAGAATGGACTGTACCTGCAGTTGTTGCAGTCCTATTAAAATGATCTACATTATGTGAATTGGACATTCAGATCAGTAGGCAGCTTGGAAAATATCTGCTCTACCTGGTTAATGCATCTAACCTGTATTAGCTTAGTATAGGATTTTGTTTTCTTTGTCCCTGAATCTTGTAAGGAAGCTATTACTACCTTAAACCAACTCTCCTTGTCCCTTAATTCAGGCACAGAAATTCCTGCATTTGTGTCCAAAGATCACAGATTCAATATCACCAGGTAACCTAGTTCTAGGTGTTCATGTGTAAAGGTTAAGTTGGTCAAGTTTATTAATGACCAAGCACACCCTGTTACAGGAAGAAATCTGTTCTTGCTGCATCCAGTTTAGGATATGTTTATGCGAATTTCACTGTCTTTATACTGATGCACAAGGACCTTACTGAAATAAAAAATAAAGTTAGGAGGTAGATGATGAGCAAGTCTGAAAAGGTCCAGTGTTTAGAGTAAGCTCAGGAAAATAACCAGTCTGAAAATATCCAGAATTTATTCAGTGTACCTACATTTTGTGAAAATAAAAAGCTGGGGAGGTGCCCTGTTGCTGCCTGAGGTGGCTTTTTAAAAGTGAAATTTGTTATTTTCAGTTAAACCAACTTTTCTATTTAAAAAGAAACGTGGAGTGATTTGAATGTCCATAATAAGAAAATCATAGACCACAGCTTGAGAACTATCTGTGAGTTACTTTTTATTTTTAGCTTGTTTTGTTTTGTGATGAGTTGGCATACATTGAATACATGGATAGATTTTTAAGATGATGAGCTGAAGAGACTGAAAAGCACAGGCAGTGAGAATTAAATAGTTTAAATAAGGATTTTTTCTTGTCTTCAGCTTGGATGCTACTTGTATTGTACCAGTCCATCTTTACCTGGTTCACTGCTTAATTGCTCTGTTGTGTTGTTGTAATTTTAGGTTTATACAAACCTGAGTTTAGTGTCACAAGATGACCTTTATTTCTTGACTTTTGCAGTTATTTTGCTATTATTTTCACTTTTAACTGGTTCATATACCTCTCTTGCAATTTTGAAGCTCCACCTAGACTAATTCTGACTGAGTCATGTTGGATTATGCAGTCATGCAGTTAAAACCTACTGTTTAAAAACAAAGGAAGAGAATCTCAGGAATGCTCAGCTCTGTAGAAATTAGCACTAAATAGCATGTGAAAAAAGTATTTCTCATACTGCTGTTTCTCATCTCATTGAAATCTAGTAGATGAGAATAACAACATTCAAATACGTTAATCAGATAACTTTCAAGATACAGAGCATGGCTCTAGTCAAGGATCATGCTAAATTTCGGGAAGAATAGACTTCAAACTGAAGACTATTTTTCGTATTCTAAATCTTGTCTCTCTTTTCTGTGTCCCATTTATGAGTTTGTCAGTTCCGATGCAAACAATTGAAACTGCCATAGGATTTGCACATAACACAGTTGAGCATTAAAAGTTGTTAATATTTAATATCATTGTCCTTCCTTTTATTTGAACATGTAGGCTTCCTATTTAATTAGCTTGTTATCTTGTAGCAAGAATCACAAATAACACATCAGAAAATATTTTCTACTGTTTCTTTTTCTCACATATTCTTCCAGTTAAAGCCTGTGATTAGTCATTTTAGCTCAGAAAGTGGGATATGGGCCTGAAATCTTTTGTTGCTCCAATGGCTTCAGTAGAGATGGAACTATATCTAGGTCATAAGAACTTACTAAAAATAAAATGGGTGGAAAATAGAGGAAGACAAGGGAGAAAACACATTCTGAAGTATTACACCGAGGGGGAGTGTGTTACTGAGAGGGGAGTTGGTTCTTTTTTCTGCTCAATGTTTTTAATCTGTGAGAGAATGTCCTGGGTTGACCAGGTGGGTGTCAGTCTGGGAAGGTGTCATTCAGTCCCTGCTGTTGACCTAGCTCTACTCTGTGTGAATACTGAGTGTGCCCTGGAGCCATGATGGGAGTCTAGTTCTCCCCTATACGTGTCCTAACTGCTAGGGTGTTTTCCTGTTTTTATGCACTCTGTTTTTGTTAGTACAGAAGTATTTCATACACAGTGGGTCAGCTCTTTTGGAAGTGACTGAGGAGATGCACCTGAAAATCTGTTCCAGGATGGGGAGTGTTGGAGGTTACTGAGCTCTCTGTGCTGTACTGCAGATAGAGCAGAACTAAAATTGTCTCTCCTTTATCAAATGGTGCTGCTGCCTCCTCCTGCCTCCACCCCAAGGTTTTCTGGTACCTGAGAGAATATTTTTCAAGTATTTTCAGCATCCTAAGTGAGAAATTGGATAGCTCCTTTGAGTATCCCGTTTTAAAGAGAACAAGAACCTTAGATATCCAAGGAAGTGAGACAAGGACAAGCAATTTCTGCTGATTTTCTACCAAAAGATAAGCCATTGTCTTGCAGTAGAACAAATGAGACTGTTGTATCCCAAGAAAACCTGCTTCATACTGTCTGCAGGTACTCAGTAGGAGCAGCTACCAGCTACATTTTGCCTGTGTGTGAGGAAAAAGTTTCTACTGAGTTCTTAAAGGCAATCCTAATGTAGCAGTTTTCCTACAGAAAGTGTCAGTACGTCGATCTTCAAAATAATACCCCAGCGGTATGGCAGATCAGTGTGTCACTGGCATTGAGTGCAGACCTTATCAAACCATCTGAGCTTTTGGGCATAATGTACCAAGCTGGGCTTGTCTTCCTGTCCTGGATTTGCCCCACTGGGATCTGAAAAGCCAACTGTAATCTGATGGAAATAAAATGATTAAATCACTGTTTGGGGGTAATTTGTCCTCATCCTGTGTATCTGCACTTTGAAAAGTTCATGTTTCTTTTTTTTTTTTTTTTTTTGTCTGGAGCAGAGCAGTACCTGGAAACAGCAGACAGCTGGAGTCAACGAGGGCATCCAAAGAGAGGCATGTTCTTTTACAGGTACACATGCATTTTCTGTGGGCCTTTATCAATAAGATGGTATTTTGGATTTGATGGCTTTTCATTCTTATATAGCATGACAAAAATATTTTTTTTTCTTCTGACTGCCTTTTGTTAACTTCTCCTACTCTTAAAGTCCTGTCTCTGGCAAGGAGTCCACATCTGTTTTCACACCTGTAGGCCTAAGGGTGAAACTAAACACAGAGTCTGGGTTTGTCCTTTGTGCTTGTGTGGTGAATCTATATATTTGAGTGACATTTTGAAGAAAATATAGATAAGCCTGAAGATGAATTCTGCAAAGGGTAATTAATGTAGTGTAAACTAGTTCAAGGAATTAGAGTTTAAGTGTGCAGTAGGAACTCTGTGCCTGGATACTTGAAGTGAGTTTAGAGCCTGCTTGCACTCCAGAACCTCTGCCACCGTAGCTAATCTAGTGAAGCCCTGTAACGTCAGGCTGATGGAAGAAATTTCTTTCTCCATGTAGTTGTATTGCAGATGATCCAAGCCAGATGAGCTCTTTTCTGTCAGCTTAGCTATGTTTTCTCCAGTAGTTTTGTCACTGTAGAGGTTTGAATGAGGTGATACACATTTTTCGTATCCTGATTTGAAATGTGAAAGGAGCAGTGCCAAAATTTGTTTGGCTGTAAAAGTAGTGTGAGCTGCTTTGTGTGAAAATACTCCCAGAGCTGCTGAAGCTGAGCTCACAGTTCAGTGCTATAGCACAGTTCTGCTAGTCCTGCTTCAGACCTGTGCCATGAAGACAAACCTAATGATAATCCAGAGAATGGCTGTGGGTAGATATCTCTTGTACTGTGCTACTGCGGTGTAGTAGTAGTTTCTGCAGTGGGAATCCTACAGCTTATTACACAGTCACAACAAAATGTAGACAAGATCACAGTGAGTTTCCTCTTTAGTGTCCTGCCTCAAGCTTTGTTTCCATTTCAGTACTTAAAATGATTTATGTATTATTTTTTACAAGTCAAAATTAAAGCTTTGCATTAAGCTGGTCTGTGTGGGAGCCTCTCCTTCTCTGTGTAGTGATATCAAGCAGAGACCGTGTAGGCAAAAACCCCCCAAATGTATCCCTTGCTTTCTGATTGCTGCAATACTCTACAATCAAGTGCTCAACTGTTGTGAGCATACTTCAGCTTACTGTAATTGTCCTTTGTTTCAGTCAAGAGACTGATAATTACTCCTGTGCCTTTTGCTTTAGCAGCATTTGATTGAAACCAGTCATTTATTGTGGTAAAATCTTAAGACTTTCTGCAGTGTTTAAAGATAAGCTGTGTGACTGTCATTTGGTCTATCCAGACATCCATATATTAAAGATACTGCACATTTTCCCTTTCTCTATTCATACAAATCAACTGGTGCTTTTAGTTTGATTATATTTGTTATAAAGTTCATCTTATAACTTTGCTCTTTTAGCCACTTCTTAGAGCAAGATTTCTATTCTCTGGGCCTGTACTCGTTTTGTTGTTGGTATTTGGAATTACTGCCATGAACCTCTTTAATAAAATGAACTAAATATATTTCTATATATTTTTTTAGAAAGTCTTTTCTGTCATCTTCATTGTAATGAAACCATTCTCTCTCTCTCTCTCTCTCTCTCTCTCTCTCTCCTTTTTTTTTTTTTTTAACTACTGTGGCTCGTATAATAAAGATTTGGGTTAGAACAAATGTGCGGTCTCAGAGGAGGGTCAGGTGAACTTTCATAGGTGAACTGATTCTTTCTTAAGTCCTAGCCTTGATTTGTGTATCAGTTTGCTGTGCTATGGAAAGGTGAGCAGATAAATATCATGCAGGGTACAGTGAGACTTTACACTACAGTATGTCTGTGGCTTTTGACTCTTTTTACAGGTCTTAGATTCCTGTGATCCTGATTTATGGCCTGTAGTGTGCTGGAACTTAGAGTGGATCCATCTGGACTAGGGATCTGTTATGTGAACTTAGAAAATACAGTCATGTTTCTTTGTGTTCCTACATACTCTATTTTTCTGTATTTCACTTTTTTCTTTGTTCTAGTTTTCTTTCCAGTTTACACACAGCACTGTCAAATTTGAGTGCTGCTGAACTGAATATTCTGTGAGCCCGTAAGATCTGTTCTGTCACAAAGGCTCACACTCTTTTTCCTCTTACTACTTCCAGAGGTGGGTTTTTCTTTCAGGAATTTTGTAGTTCCAAGTTCTTGCTCAATCTGGGATGAAAATGAGCATTACAGAGTATAGCAGATGTTGTGAGACTATTTTTTGGCCAGATGAGAAGTTTAAAATGCAACATTCATGTCTACATTGTACCTGGCTCTGGTAGTGATAAAGCTGTAAAATAAAAAGCTATGGATAGAAAGACGTGCCTGCACTGAAGGAATTCACTTGCTGTGTTCCATTCTCTGCAAATATTTCTGCTGTTTTTGCTTTATTTGGTCAGTGAAATAGCTTTTCTTCATAAATCTGAAGTGATTGCATTTTGTTAGATTTGTACTTATTTGCCTGTTTGAAAATAGGGATGGAAAATTAACACCCGTATGCATACTTTTGTCTTGGACTTGTTTGCAACTTATCCTCTGGTGTAGGTTTTCTTGATAAAACTCTAGTCAGACATCCCTCTTCTGTGAGAGTTTGCATGGTACATGAAGAAGTGAATGCAGAATAATACTGGGCCACTTTTAGTCATGTTGTTTGTTCTAAAATGAAACTGTTGAGAAAAGTTATCAGGATGCATCAGTAAGTGGAAAACTGTTTAAAACGAATTGATGGATCATTTTTCTGTAGATGAGGAAAGTCTCAAAGTCTTTCATACTAAAGAAGCAAAGAGTCTGATCCAGCATATCAAAGCCATTTTTTTCACATACAACAAAATATAGATAAAACATAAAATGCAACAGAAATACAGTAGCAGGCAGGGTGTGGCGGGGATCAGCCCTCCAAAATGTGCTCAGCATAGTATTTTGCCAGCAGCTGTCTATTTGACTAATTTTTTTTGTATATTCTTATCATGAATATTGTCACTCTGACCGTACAAATTATTATTGTCAGTAGTAGACCAAACTTTTGGTTATCATCATCTTACCCTTACTTACCTCTGTTCTGGCCAGCTAATATATTGTCTAAGAACCTAGCACCTGAGTTGCTGTGCCTCAGTTTTGCCATTGCTGACTGGGTTTAGTGGTGACAAAACATTTGTAAAAGTGTTTGCTGGTAAGGACCTAGACTAGAAAAAAAATACAGTAAGTAATCTTTTTCAGGTTTATCTTTATTAGAGCTGACAGGTAGGTGCATTCTTGTATGTGTTTACCTTATCTGAAGTGAAATTTGGATTTAGTAGTGTAATTTTTTGTGAGAGCAGATTTGTGACAGGACTGAGAAGTTCAAAGAACTTGGAACAGAATATCCTCAACCCTTCTACTCCGGTGCTTGCAAATGCAAATGAGTTGGTCACGTATCAGCCTTGGCCACCTTGGATTTTAATGAAAACATTGTAATGCATTACTGTGTTTTACATATGTAATAGGTTAATATATTCTTCTTAGGCTAAAATTTTCTTTTTTACTGAAAAACTCAGTATTGCAGTAACATGGATTTATGAAGTGTTCAGATTAACAAGGTTCTAATGGATAATACTCTGAGGAATGATCAGGCCCTGGCAGAGAATGCTAATTGTAAGTCTCTTCTAATTCTACCTCTTTAAATGGTAATTGTTAATAAAACGAGACCATGAAGTGCACGACACTTCGCAAACAAAAGGCCAAGTGCTTCTGCTGTGGCTGACATGATTTTATACTTATACCCATGCATACAAGTCAGTTTACATTTATAATGTGCTTTTCTAAATGCATTAGCTTTATTGCTATAATTACATTACAGTTCTCTGTAGATGCACCCATAGCTGCATATAATCTAGCACAGCTGGTTTATGAGTTCTGAAAATCTTGTTTGGAGATCAAAAAGGGACTCTTTCCAGGATTCAAGTGTGGAAGGAACCCACATCATCCCATTCTGGAAGTAATCACCCTTTATTTTCATGGAGGCATATGTAGTCTATATACATTCAGATGAAGAGAAGCCCAGCTCAATGTGCGGAAATTAAGGGTGTTAAAATAAGCAGCATCTGGTCTTGAGAAAAAATGGAGTAAAATGAGTCAGAGACACCATGAACCTTAAATTATTTAAGCTCCTCCAGTGGTAGTTCTCTGTAATTGCTTTCCTTTTCTGTAAATGTTTCACAGCTGTGAAGTTTCCAAGTGAAGAGCTAAAGTGCTGGCTATTGTACAAAACTTAAGGCCAATTTCTGCTTGCCTTGCTCACTTGTAAAATCTCATCAGGCCTGATTCTCCCCATCTTGTGCTCTCTGCAGTCAATTACACCTGTGCAAAGTGGTTGTAAATTGCTACATTTCATAAGCTGATAGTTTTATCCCACTTTGTGCCATGTCTACAAGACTGTAAAAAGTACCAGGCAATGCAGAATCTGGCCCACCTTTCTTATCACCAGTGGAGTTGTGCTTGATAATGAACACACATAGAAATACAGGTTTCCTCTAATCTACTGACTTAATTTGGGAATAAGCAGTCTGCCATGTCATCACCCATTTGTGAAAATGGTATAAGGCCTGATTAGCTCATCAAATCTGATGAGCAAGAACAGAGCCTCAGGCAGTTGAACTGAGGGGGAGGAAGAAGAAAAGCAGAAACAGAAGCCTAAAGGAAGCAATATTTCTGCATTATTTGAACAGTTATCAGCTGAGTACTTAAGTATCAAGATCCTATTGCATAAACTCAGAGGTAACTATGAAGCTGAATACTTCTTACTACCTGTCTGTGAAGTGTTATATCTGTCCAGGTGACTGTCTGTAATTCTTTGGCTCCTACATCACTTTATCCATAGTTACTCATCTCTCTACTAGCTGAATTGAAAGTTCATTTCTGGGGCCATCTTCCAACTGGTGATATGGCTTGAAGAAAGACAAATCTTGCCACCCATCACTGCTGTAAATAATCTGTCTGCTACAGGGGGAGGAAAAAAAAGTCCTTGTAGGTGGAGGAAGGAAAAATCAACTTGCAGTTGTGAAAAGAGTAAGAGCTTTGGGCAGGTGCCTAAAACATTCAAACCCCCAGAATACGGAGAAGAGGAAGACAGCAGCCATTTGCTTCACTTGTACCGGACGCTTCCGGGATACTGTGCTAATCACTCCCTGTTAGTGAGTTGCTTGCAGACAGTCAGGCTCTGCAGGGAGCTGAACTCTTTCAGTTATAAGACTTGAGGATACCTGAGTGCATTTCCACAGTCAAAGGAGCGTGGAGTATAGGATGTGCAGGATTGTGTATTTGCTTGTGTATTTGCTAACCAGCTGCATCCTAAAGGGAAGGAAGGCTTGATGCCTCTGCCTAGCACTGTAAAACAAAGCAGAATAAAACCCTAAAGACGTGGCCGTTCCCATCTAAGGTTGATCTGTGTGAATTGTTAGGTTTTAAGTAACGGAAGTTTGACCTTGTGCCATGTTTATGTTGCAAGCATACATTCTCTCTTAAAATCGAGGAAGCCTGACCAACTAGTTGATGCATTCCTTGCTAGTGTTATGTGTATTTAGTTTTCTGTGTAATTCCATTTTTACTGTAAGGTATCAGTTTTGTGTGTTTCTGTATATGATAATAATTAATTGGCTTGTTAGTGTTTTTTTATATTAGTAGAAATTATATCTTGCTATATCTTAGCATATAAAATCTAAATGATCTTATTGTACTTGTGTTTTAATGTTGCTACAGTGATTTTAAAATCCAAAAAAATTAAAAAGCAGTCCCTTTTATTCTGATTGTATGCACATGGCCACCACTTTGAGAAACAAGAGAGAATTCCAAGCCCTAGTAAGATTAGGATAAATATACTGTACTAGCTGTCTGATTTGCCTTATGCCTTATTGTACTGTATGGATTTGTCTGTGATGGTACAAAGTTCATGTAAGTATGGAGGAGAAGTCCAGGATTTATACTTCCTCTGTTGCACAACATGTACCTTCAAGTCGATATTTTAAACCGTTTGGCCTTTGAGAGGTGTCAAGTGTCACTTGTAGGGCTGTTAGTGATGCTGATAATGTTCGCATCAAATGCAATACAGATTTTGTTGCAGGAGTGAAATATGTGGCTAAAAACTCCCAATAATGTTAGGGAGATTGAAAAGTACATCTGTTTGGGGAAGTAAGGGGGAGAGAAGGGATTGGCTCTCTTCAACATGATTCCCAGGCTGAAGAGCTTTTAATTGTATCTGTGTTTGAGACAGGAACACTGTAGCATTGCTGAGTGAGGGGTTTGTTTCTACTCTTTCAACTAATGTAGGTCTGTATTTTCCTGAGATGGTGACTATGGAGGAGGTGTCTCTCTAGGGAGCTGATTACACTTCAACTGCAAGTAGCTTGGGTTTTGTTGGAATGACTCAAATATGGATGTAGGATATATGTAAAATTGTGCTGATTAAAGGCCAGATTTGCAACAAAACCTTATTCTGTAAAGATTGGCTTTGTATAACTCTTCTGAAACATTCATGGAGAACATATGGCATTCTGTTACAGTTTTCTGCATTCTTTCTACTTGTCCTCAGTATTCTCCTTTTTTGGGGGGAAGGTGAACAGTTGATACTGTGCATGATTTTGACTTTCTCACGATGTTTGTCCCTTTTTTGTGCATACTGAAAGTTTGCTCTTTGCTCTGCTGCTAGATTAGACTGTGCACGATCTGTAGAAAAATCCAACCCCACAACTGTACTGAGAGCTTAAAATGCAATTGAGACTTAACAGTGGTTTAAAATATTTTTGTTTTATAAGAAGCAGAGCTCATGGACACTACAAAATTTAATTACGTAGCATTTACCACCTCCGTCTTAGGCTAAATAAGCTTAAAAGCTTTACTTAGTCAAATAATCTTGGATTTAACAAACTTATTTATTTAAACAGTGTGTGTCTTTTTTTTCTTCCTTTAGTTTACTTTGTCAATTCTTTCTGCATCTTTTTATTTTTGATTGATTTTGATTAGGCAACTAATTTGTACTTAATCGATAATGTGATTCTGATTAGCTTGTTTTGAACCCTTAGCCTAGAAGGCTGAAATGAAGAAGGGGTTAGCACAGTGTTGTGCTGACATTCCAATCTATTTTAAGTGAATGCAAGCTTTCTAATAAATATTTAATGGATAGTTGTTTGTGGTTTAATAGAATTAGATAATTCTATTAGAATCCTGTTTGGAGACTTAGATGTACCATACATCACTGCTGAGGACATGCCTAATAATTTAGGCTAAGTGACTAGTAATTAGAAACACAGACAGATTAAGTAGGGACTTTTTTTTCTTTGTGTTAGGCTATCTAGGGGATTCAAATGGGTGCATGTTTGCTGTGTAACAGCAGCTCACAGTTCTTGGATTCTGTCTTGCACAGAAGAACTAATTTGGTGAGTTTGGGACGAGCCTTAAATGTGATAACAAAGCATGAGGCCCCTGGGGTTTATTTAATATCTCATCCTCTGAGTTAATGAGATGGAAAATAGTTCACTGTTTATCTACAGTAGATTGAGCAGATGTTGCCAATTCAATTTTATGGAAAGCAATCTCTGAGAGATTGTCTTCTGCCCATTACTTTTTCATGGGTTGAATCTCTGCTGTTCTTTTCTCAGCTCCAGGAGAACATTTCCCACACTGGTCATGGATTTGACAAAAGATCAGTGCAGTAGAAGATGGCAAAGCTGTTAATATTAGGAGGCTTTGCAAAGGTTGTTTGAAAATATATAATTTCATGCTATAAACTGAATGGCAAGGAACAACAGTAAGCAACTGAGAAGCTGTTGAGAAAAGTTAGAACTAAATATATAGTACAAATATTTACCATCAGCTTTGTTTTTGGGTGATGCTACAGAAATGGTGATTATAATGTGTGCAGAAATCTCTCAGGGAACTTTAACCTGGGCCTAGTACAAACAGAGCTGCAGTAGGGATCTGTTCACAGTCTAGACCATTTCACTGGGGCTTGATGTGTGTGTGTGGTTTGACAAAAAAGATATCTCATTTACTGCAACAATCTGAGAACAGGTGGAGAAAGCGCAGCTGAGTCAAGGGATTGTGCCCAGTCAGAAGCCTTGCATGCCAGCTGGCTCCTCCCTCAGTTGAAATGCTGAGGCTGTTGCTTGTCTCTTGCTTGGCATTTTCCTGGAGGTGAACTCCTCCTGGTCTTTCCTCTAGCCGTGCATGTAATAACCGGAAAGATGCAGCACAATGATGTGACGTTGCAGTGTTCAGTTAAAATCTATCCTATCAGTGTAGCTGGTGCTGACCATATTTCATGAGGAGTTTGTTCTCATCTCCATGTGCATTGCTCAACATACGTGTTTTCCATTGAGTGCCAGAAGCTGCACTCATTACTGGACTCACTGTTTTCGCGTAGTCCTAGCACTGAAGCAGTGATCCTGTTTACAGCTATATAATGCTGTAATACAGCATGAGCTGGACCACCATTATACTTGCAAAAGCCTTGTCTCTTAAAGCTAGGCTACTTTAAGAGTTGATTTTCTAAGCATGAGAGTTCAAGAGGCAATAGTACTGCAGAGTCTTTTTCTTGCCAGTTCCCTTTCATTCTTAGGCTGTCTGTTCTTATCAGCTATAAGGTGCGAGTATGTGTTATCTACCTAACATGTATACTCCACAGGACTACTCTTCAAAGCATGCACCTCGTATTACGACGCTGTGTAGTCAAGGATCATAGCACGTGAGACTCTGATAAAAGGCAAAAATTCCAGTTCTGTATTTTACTGTTAGAGGTAAGCTAATTGAACAGTGTGAATAATTAGCCATGCAACTTTGAAGAGTAGCATGTCATTGGCCAATTACATAGTAGCATCATGTAACATATAGGGGGACAGAGTTAAAGAAGAATCTTTAATTTTGTAAACTGTATAATGATGCATGAATGTGGAAACCTGCATTGACACAGTGCATTTTTTTTTTCCCTTACTTTGTTCTGTGACTATACTCTTTCCTTCTCCAATGATTTAACTAGGATTACCTTAAAACATTCTGGTTGGCAGATTTTGGGGCATCGCTGTTAAAGCTGTGCTCCTCAGATCAAGTGAAGTGTTACTTGAGTCGTAGTGGGCACTGCATCAGTACAAAAGATGGAATTAAAACTATTCTTTTGGGTGTTCTTTCTTAAGTTTCCTTCATAAATCTTCCATGTCTTGCTTGGGTAAAAGAATGGCGTCATACCAGCTCCTGGGCTCATCTTGAGTTTGTCTGCTTTGTTCCACTTGTTTCTTACCGGGTTGTGGAGCATGTTGTGTTCTCTGGAGAACAGTTCCATTACTGTGAGCTGTTAGTTCCACGCAATATTCACTCCATGGAAGCCATGGTTTGATGCACTGGGACAGAGGTTGTTATACAAAGTAAGAAAATAACTTGGAACTGCTCCTGTAATTACTTCCCATTCAGTCAGAATCATGTAGAATTTCTAGTAAGCTCACCTTCATTTCTACATATAGCACTTCAGTAACATGGCTTTATACCTTCAAAGTGTTTTATAGTTATTAACTAATTAATCTCATAACACCCCTGTAAGGTATATCTGTTTGTTTCTGCTTGGGTGGCCGTGTAGAAGATAATAGTATGTGGCTTGAATATTAATAAGGACTAAAGCAGCGTACAACTTTTTGATCTAACTGGCTCCACTAAATTTTTTTTTTCTGGTTTAGCTGGAATGATTACTGTCAAAGGCAATGCCAAAAATGTAAGCTTTTAAAGATATATGTGGTCCTATTTTTTTTTCTAGTGCTGATGATTTTTCGTACTACTCCAATAATATGTCAGAAGAAAATGCAAATACTGCATTTATGAAATCTGACCATTATTAATAATCAGGGGGCATACTTAAAGGTGTGTGTGTATGTGTGTGTTTGTGTGTGTATATACATACACACACGCACATATATTTTATATATATATAAAAATAAATAATATGAGAACTTTAAGGCAGTGATTCTGTTCCTTGGGCATTTGTGAAGGGTGATGCTGCTAATCTCTGTTAGCTTTCTCTCTTCACTGTATTTAAATTCCTGGAAATGTATCAGCTGGCATGTTAGCCTGTAAAGTAAGCAGACATCTGAAAACCCTTTGACAGTAAGTCTGTCAGTTGTAATAGTCTAAAGTGATATAGGGCAAAGATTTTCATAGAGAAGATGAGCTGATAGCTAGGGGGACACTGATTAATATGAATACAGATTCAATTAAATTACTGCATTGTTACTGTACACTTAGTTCAGTGCTGTCTTTTTGGCAAGTTTTCATGTACATAAAGACTCATTGGAATAAGTTAGGTGTAAGAGACCCTTATGCTCTCTTCCCCATGCCCCCATTAAAAAAAAACAAAACCGAACAATCAACAACAAACCTAAACTTTAAAGATAGCAATCACTTGATTTTTTCTTCTCCTTTTGTTCCCCAAGTTCTTTTGCATGTTTGACAGGAATGCTGTCCTGCTATGTCACTGATCTCACTCCTTAAAACCGGCAATAGTTTATCTGCTTGATTAGCAATTTGGATATCTTAAAAACCTGGATCTTCTGTCTCTGCTTTCTTACAGTGCCTAGTGCAGTAGAGTCATGGTTTCAGATAGGTCTTTGGGTTGTTAATGTAACTAACTAACTAACTAAAAAACTAGTGATTTTAGAAAACTGTGTGTTTGTACGAAGTAGCACTGTTTGTATTCCTACTATCCAAAGAAGAGAATTTTGTGATACTCAGTAGGACTACAAAGAATTGTATATTAACTGTGGAGGAGAGAAAGAAGAGATTTTGACTTTTTATGAAGTGACTTGGCAGCTTTTCTGATTATTGAAAAATAGCAGTTTTGGCAGATGAGTTAGAGTTTGGGTTTTGAAGAAGAGGATTAAGTAAGAACAGCGTCATTAGATGTTCTTCTCTCAAAAGCTTTGGCTGGGTCACTGTACTGCCTGTGAGTTTGGGTTAAGAAGCTGAGTGAGTAAGGTAGCCTTGTTTATCATCAGCTAAGGTAGAGACAGCAGTCATCAGCTCCCTTGATTCCATGTGAGAAGTGAACATTTTTTCCTCTTTTTGTAAAGATTTGAGGTACTCATTGATAAAATCAGCAATACTCATCAGTGCAGTCATCTGTCCATATCTCAATGGCCAGCTTGAGTTCTAGCAGGAAAAAGAATGGAGAGTAAAGTGAACAAACAGGTTATGTTTCCTTTTTGTTTCCTTGCATTTCTTCTACACCTTTGAATCTCAAGACTGATTCAACTAAGTCAACACGCAATTGTCCTGTCCTGCAAAACAGTTCTATTTTGTTGCATTAAAGTAGTTGAAATGTATGTATGCTACACATCTGAGCTCGGGTATCCTACAGAAATTCTACCTGAAATACTGGTATTTATTGAGTTGTTCCTGTTTGTTATGTTTAACCACAAGTAAAGTGACTTCTTTGGGAATATTCCTAGTTTATATTGGTATATGCAATAATTTAGCTAGGCCATCTTAGCAGGGCACAGCATTTGCTAATACTGCAATGGCACTTCCAGACCAGCTTGGAGGACAGGCAGAGCAAATCTGCATTTCTATGCATCTGATTTGCCATTATAGTTTGACTGCAGCAGTGTTGAACTGTAAGTGTAGACAGAGAAACACTTGAGCTGATTTGAGCTAATTGAGTTGATCAAGTGTTACCGATTAGTTCAATTTGCACAAAGTCCCACTTGTCCTTGTCTTCACTTGGAACAACAGTGATGCTAGCAAATGAATTACACACCACAACTCTTGTTAAGTGTAGACAGGGGTTCAACAGAGGGATGCACTCTTTCTGTAAGAGGAAACTGACTGACAAGCTTTTTTAAAATTAATCATTTTTCAAATTTAGCTGGCTATTAAGGCTTTTCTTTAACTTACTGCTGAGAGTTTTGCTGTGGTATACTTTATTTCCTGTAGGTTACTAATGCCCCTAGTACTGCCCTATTGGCAGTACTAATGCCAATACTTGAAATAGTGCAAGCTGAATAGCTGTTGTATGCTATTTTTGTCTGTTTTGCAGGGGTTTGTATTTTAATTTCATGTTAAGTTTATGCAGTTGTTCGTATACAGGACCCCACTGGCCACACACCAAAGATGCCAATACAAATGTCTTTATCTTTGTAATTAGACTTTTTCTCTCCTTAGGTGATACACAATACAGAATTGAAAAGCACTTTACAGATGTTAATGAGGTAAGGCTTGCAACACCTCAAGACATGGAGTATTATTATTATTACAGGTGAGAGACTGAGACAAAGAAGGGTTGAATATTTTGCTTTTAGTCCTGAAAGGAGAAGTACAAAATGGAAATAGAAATTTGATACTATCCCCAGTCCTGGAGTTGTAGCCTGCAATCACAAGTTCATTATTTTCTCACTGAGACTGCCTTATTCCTATGTTTATTTTAGTGTATTTACAGAATTCTTATACTAGGTTAATCTTCCTGACATAGTTCTAAATAACTGATAGCACAAAATATTTCTGTTTGTTTAGCAGGAAAGCATGGAAGGTCTTGACAACATTAGTAGGCTAAAAATACAGTTGACCATAAAAATCAGAGAAGTTTTCTCCCAAACATCCTGCTTACATGCATGTTGCACTCCTCTGAAATGACTAGTGCAAGGGGTGATATGCTTGCCTGTACCAAACGAAGGGCCTTGGGCTCCCTTACAGCAAAAAGGTGCTCACCATATCTTCTTTTCCCCTGGCTAACTTCCTGTTAAAAGAGAGTTTGGAATGCAGGTGTGTGAGTGCAGAAGCACATGACTCTCAAGTGACTTGCTGTTAGCCTGGGTCTCTTTTGGCACAGATTCTTCTGGTTGATGTCAAAACAAGCTCTACTGTAGCATCTGGAACTTGAGACTTGTCTTGCACTCACAGTGCCAATGGAACAACATAGTTCCCCCCCCCCCCCTTTTTTTTCCCCTTTTACTCTTGAAGCACCTTTTGAATCCTTTTCCCTGTGGGATTTATAATACTTCTGCAGTGTAAGAGTTTCCTGTCATTAAGGTGTGTATAATCTAATGTTGGGTCTATATAAAATACTGGTTTTAGCTCATAGCTATAAGAGGAACAGTTACAGATTTCACTAAAAATATGGCATAGAATTACATAATACACACAAGACTAGATTTTTATAATCCTTACTCATGATGGACATCACTTACATTCATTGATCCATATTTTTCAGTTTAGCGGGACTTCTAGGCGGAACAGAGCTTGTACATGTGAGTAAATGTTGTCCAGTTTAGCTAACAGGCCTTCACTCAGATCAGCTTCTTGGCTTAGTACAAGGAGAGGACTGGAGAAGAACTCTAAAAAAATCAACTTAAAACAGTCATCTAAAATTCTAACTGCTACTTTGGATTGGATAAACTGTTCCCAGTAAAAAGTTTGTTGGAAAAGTGAAAACAACTGCAAAGCGAGCTGTACTTACATGTTCCTTTTTTAAAAAACAAAAAGCAGGAAAAAAGGCCCTTCTACTGTTCTCCAAATGATTGTGCTGAAAACAGAAATATTTCAAAGCCTCATGGGAGCTGACACTGGGTTGTTTTGCTTCTCCCTTCTGCTAACTACATTTCCCAAGTGGCAAAATACTTAAACACCTTGTGCCTTGTGGAAGAAAGTGTCTGCATGTTTTAATTTTTGGGAGCAATATTTTAGTTCTTCTCCAGTCCCCTATCTTGGAAAAGACAAAATTTTCAGGAATATAGTTTTTGCCGCTCTAACTACTGCTTTTTCATCTTCTGTTTCCACCTCTAATCAGCTCTACTTCCACATTTATGAGTCCTTTAATCTTTTTTTACAAGTTTGATGCATCTGGATTTTTTTTTTTTTTTTTTTTTTTTTTTTTTGCATTTGACAGCATTCTGTGCTTAGAAGCATTGCAATTTCTCCTTTGTCAGTCAGCCTTCTTTGGGTGTCTGAAAGTATTGTTCACGTGGTGACATGGGAGAAAGGATTATTCAGAAAAATAGAAAAACTTGGACTTTGTCAGAAAGACAAATGTAATGTGCAAATGTAATGTGTAAAACTACCTTTAATGTGTCTTAAAAAAAAAAAAAAAAAAAAAAAACTTGAGTAAATGGGAAATATACTGTCTTTTTAAAGGAAGTGTAAACTCCCTCTGAAAGGAGCAGATGGCATTGCTTCGCATGGAGATTTTTTTGCTAGTAGGTACAGCTGTCTATATATTAAAAAAAACCCTTTATTTTAATGAAACAGTATTTTCTTTACAGGCAGGGTAGAATGTACTGCATATGTAAATTTGGAGAAATTATTCACAATTTATTTGTTAGGCATTTGCGTCAAAGGCTTCCTGTGTGCAAATGGAATCAACCCTAAGCTGGATTATGGTTTACCAGCAGTAGCTCTGTGCTGTCCTAGAAAAAAAAATCACCCAAACAACCCCCCTCCCCCAAACAACAGCAAAAAAAACCCAGTATTTAGTTGTCTTTGCTCTGAGAAGGAAGGAGAAGGAAAAGGTGAGGGAATCCTTAAGGGTTGTCCTTGTTATTGTGGGAGGAGTAGAGATGTTGCCATGTAGCTGCTCCATGCTGTAACTCTGAGATTACACCACCGAGAGAGAGCTAATTCCTAGAGGTCAGAAATCAGCGCGCACCTAATTTGCTAGTGGCCAGCCTCTGAGCTAGGCCTCGTGCCTCTGTAAGCGGTTAATTGATGGTTCTCAGGCTGGACCTGTTCTGTGTGACCCACAGTCAGAAATGAATGGCTGCAGGAGAAAAAAAGCCAGCGCAGCTGCTGTGCTAAGTGATCTGAAGTCCCTGTACTGAGAATCAGAAGCTTGCCCACCAGCAGCCTTGAGGTATAAACCAGTGTTGTCCTTGAAGCTTCACTCTTCAGTCATACGAATAATTTTCCTCTCCTACCTGGAAGGTGCTGCTAGACTCTTTCTGCGCTCAGCTCTGTGATGTGGGTCTGCTTTTCCTTGCTTTTGCATGGTGAATGTTTGGAAAGATTGTGTGCCTGCCAGAGGCTGAAGTCCTCTTTTGGCTGGTAGTAAGTGCAGCAGATCTCTCCAGAAAGAAGCCTTAAAGAGCAAGAATGTTTTGGCTTTCTTGCAGCTTTCTGTCACTGACTTGTCTGCCTTGCTGTTGCTTGGTTTACTAAACCTTTTTTTTTTCTTTTTTTTTCCTTTTCTCCCCTCTCTCCCTTGTGCGTGCTTATTAATCTTCACAGCCACGTTAAATTAGCTGTGTGAAGACTAAACATTACATTTTCACAACAGGAATTCAATAAACTATCTCTAGGTGTGATTTTGTATTAGGTGTAACAATTCCATCCTTTTTTAAGTAATAACAAAATGTAGGACATACCTTTTGAATGAGACCTCTTAGACAATGGATTTTGGTGGATAAGATTTAGTTCTTCCAGATCACTGCCTTTTGTATTCTCTCATGGATGACTATACAGAGTTTCAGACTATTCAGAGTGAAGTGCCCTTCACTCCTACTGCAGAGTAAAATAGATATAACAACATAATAGTATTAAAAACAAAAACCAAAAAAATCCAGCTTCATAAAGTGGGTGAATGTTGAATTATTTATCCTCTGATAACTGAACAGCTGGAAGTTTGCAGGTGTCTAGACTTCTACTAATTTTCCTCTGCATTGTAGTATTGTTTATCTAAATGTTAGAATGAGAAATAGGCAGGGAGAAGTTTGAGCTGCTGCCTTGAGAAAGAGAGCCAGACTTGGGTTGTCTTGAGATGAGGCTTCCTCTGAAGTCCTCTATCTACAGTTCCTCACAACTGGAGCATGGATGGAGCCCGTGAGACACAAAGTCAAAGATAAGTTTTTAGACTCTGTGCGTGACTGCTTCGAATTTTGTCTAGCAACATCGGTTTAAAAAAAACTTCCCAAGGATAGGGGGGCAAACAACGTTTCATATACTTGCTTGTTTAGACCTTTTGTTTTCTTTCTCTTTTTAGTGTATGTTTTTAAACACATGACAGTTCAAAATACAATGCTGAAATAAAGGAGAGGTGGAGATACTGTTCTAGCTTGACCTGTTGATTGCTACATGCTTGCAGGAGCTGACGGGAAATTCTGTGGTTAGCATGTCTGTCCAAACAGGCGCTATGTTCTAGCACAATACATGCCTGGAGACATCTGTTCAGGGCCAAGTGAAGAGGACTTTCAAAAGTTAGGGTTTATGTAATGCTTTCTGCCTTGAGAATAATACATTTCATTTTGTGGGAAACACTACATTGCCTTCTTTTGGTGTATATACAGCACTCCAGATGACTGCTTTCATAGAGCCATCACGGAGGAAAAGAAGGAAGTATTATTATTTGGTGTGAAGTACTTGCTATTGTGATTTTATTTTAAATTTGATCTTTTTTGTGCCTTGGAAGTAATCTGTTTTCAAAAAATTTTTGTTAAGGCAGAGCAGATGTATTTTTACAGAGACTTTCTAACACAGCATGGAACTTGTTTAATCTGGCGGGAGCACCGTCTTGTGTATTGCTGTACCTAGTCAATAATCTATTATTGCAAGTTAAGTGGCTTGCTACAGTATCCTGTGTGCAAGGTATTAGAAGGGATGTTACCTAATTTCCTAAGCAATAATGGTATAAGCAGTGTGCGTTTTTTATTATAAAAAAACTAACTATTGCCTCCACTGAGTTAATGTTTGTTTTATATACACTTAGAACCCAGGAGATCGACTCATAAATCAACACAAAATTAAACAGAAAGTGCAAAGTTTGGGAAAACGAAAATCCATTAAATAGCCAGAGACTTTGATTCAATCTGCAAACAAACTTAAAACTTGCTTAGTAGTGTACTTATTTGACTGTCATGTTCTTTCATTTCATTTGATTGAAAAAACCTGCAATGAATAAGAATATATTCTTTCTTTTTCCTCTTATTCTATTTTAATATTCTCTATTAGACGTTTTGCATTCTTTTGAATGTTCAGTTGGCTGCTGTACAGATGGTCCATACAAGCATCACTTCTGTAGGTTCCTTGTGCTATGTAGTAGGATTGTTGTTTGTGGGAGTAGTGTACCATGATTCAATACTTATGTTTGTAAAGACTTCTGTGCTTCTTTCCCATAAGATAATGACTAAAAATGAAAAAAAAAAGTTCCCTTATTGTGTTTTATTAGGTCAGTTGGGATGTGGGATCTGTCCTGTACAATCAGTGTTTCATATCATATGAATAATGGGACATAAAGGTGAAAATGTTATCATGGCAAAGGTGATTTCAAATCAAGTATTGGGGCCCAAATAAAATAGTCCTATCCTTCAAAAATCTAAAATCTTCTAACTCCCGTAAGTTAAATGTGTTTCATGTTTTCTCTTCTTTGTCATCCCCCTCATCACCCCCAATTCTGTCAGTGCTGCCCTTGGAAGTGGAGAGAGACTCTCCCCACTCTAAAACTTAGAGCTCCTCAGTTTTAGGAGAATCTGGGCTAGATCATGTGTTTGCAGTGAAAGCAGAATTTTTTGTATATGTTTTGTTCAGTTGGAAGCCTTGACTGTAATATGTCACATGTATCTTGAGAGAGGCATATGACTTTGGAGGATAAATTCACTTGGCTGAAAATGGATCTTTCTGGTAGTTCTTTTTAAAGTGTCCATTTCTCTTTGACATACTTAGAGATGAATTCCCTTGAATATTGGAGAGTTTTCTTCTGCATGATGACTAGTTTAGGACCTGCACATACCACCCAAAAGCTGAGTCTTCAAAATGCACGCACGCAGCTTTTTGCCATTTATAGGCTTTGGTGTGCAGGCGCATAACTCCTCTGTCTGTAGATACTTCACTTAAAACACTAGGGGATTCAGATCAGTTTCTTTTTCAGGGGGTTGAAACTGAGTGTGGAAACCTGCCAGGAGAACAGATTGGAGCATCCAGTTCCCATGAGAGGGGTGACTAAACTGTAGTGTTTGCAGTATGGAAATAGTTTATGCCTATATCTTGTATGTAAAGTCATTGAAAACTGTTCCTTTTAAATGCAGCTTTTGGAATTAAATAATGATTGTCTTGAAAAGGCCCTTAGTGAGCTAGTGTAAGTCACAACTTTCCTTTTCGGAGCAACAATTTGACTTGAGAGCATGTGTGAGTCAGGAAGACAAATGACTGTAAGCTGCTGAGCTCTTGGGGAGTTTGTTCTTCTTAGTCTGCAAGTAGGATGAACAGCTTAATCTAGCCTTATGCTTTAATACTAAGAGCAAATAGAAAAAGGCTAAACATACATGGGAATCAAGGGCTTTTCAGCACCTCAAAGAAATGCCAGTAACGGCTGTAGAAATGTCATAAATCAAACCTACAAAACAAAGTCTGACCGTAGCTGAAGATACCTAAGCTAGCATTCTTTTACTGAAAAATATAGAGAAGCTATTATTAAAAGAAATATTTCCATCTTATCTACTTTTATGGCGAAGAACTTAGTTTCACATATTTCGATTAGTTCCTGGAGGCTAGTCCTACAGCAAATGCAGCTGAAAATTTGTCATATTAGGAAGGATCTTCAGGGGAAGGATTGTCTGTGCACAGCATCAGAATGTGAGAAGGTTTCCTGTAGCATGTTTCCGAGACTTCTGATGCCTTACTTTGTGATGCAAGGCTACAGTAACTTGCTAAGAGTTTCTATTTTAGTTGCTTCCAATACTGTTTGTTTGTTTTAATAATCCAGAAAACTCAGGTGATGACTGGAGTAAGCTGTCTGTGTCTTGTTTTAAAATTGGCACCATCCAAAGGTTTTTTTTTTAAGGCCATAAGACAAGGGGAAGGACACATACATCAGAAAAGGTGCAAGTATAATGAACTTTGAGGTCTCATAACTGTAGTTTGCTCAGGTGAAGTAGGCGGGCTTCTGCCAGAATTATAAAACTGGGAGAATTGGGGGGACCAGTAAGAAAAAGTGGTAGTGAACACACATTTTTTATTTATTTCTTGAGAGTCAATAAGTTTGTACTAAATTTAATGTGCTATTCAGGGTGTCCGAATACAGCTTCTGGTTTTAATCTTTCATAAATACAGCTTGTTATGTCACTTAAGTGTTAGTTTGAGACTTCTACACAAATCTTCCTGAAGAGCAGAGAGACAGACTTAGAATTGTCAGAAGAGACTGTCATAGGTGGTCGTTGCTTTTCTCGTGTGCTGTTAAGACTCCAGAAGTCCAGGAGGTGCTCAGGATGCTGACTGTTAGAACGTGAGACTAGCAGTGATAGCTGGCAACAACCTATACTGGTTTTCAAACTGAAGGAAGTGTTGTTTGGGTCGTGTGCATTGATCTTGTTTGATTTGATTGCAGTCCTGTATTCTGTGTGAAAGGAAGAAATTCTAGCCAGATATGTGCATCAGCTGAGGTATGTATGGTCACCGTGACCCAAAGGAAAGTGTTTAACTCCTGAGTTGTTCAGTTAATCACCATACAAAATGCCTTAACACTTGACTAGTTTGTGAGAACAGAAGAAGATAGCAAACATGATCTTTATAGCAATGTGGCTGAGACTTTTGAAGGTGGATAGCCAGAAGGCAAGTCATGTGCCTGTAAGGACATTCCTCACTTGAGTGCACAGTATGTTAACTACATCTAGATTTAGCATAATCATCCCTGACTAATGTGAAGAGAGGAGAGGGGGTTTAAGTGCTGAATAAATAAATTACTTAATTACATATTATCAGAGAGGAACAGATGGTCAGTTTAGTGTGTTTTCTGTCTGCTTATGCTTTCAACAGAGGATAGATGCACATTGATTCCTGTAATGAAGATTTCCCTTTGTCAAAAATGCATCTACAGGGACATCAGACAACCTGCTGCTGTATCTTTGAGGTGTGCCTTGGCAATACCTTTCCAGGCAACTGGAATGTCTTGATATCATCAAGGATTTGCATTTTATAAGATTTTCTTCTTTTTTGATATAGCTACTGTGTGTATTTATCTTAGTTCTTGTTACTCTTAAAGATGAAAAATAAAACAAGACTATTCGATCAGGGAAGTTGGATGACTGTGTTTCTTGCCGCATTGACGTTGTGCTGTATTATGTTTCAACATAGAGATGACAAAACTGTAATTTACAATCCAGATTCCAGTTAGAGGAATTGGACTTTGTTCTTTGGATTACTTCTGAAAACTTGTGACAGCTCGTGATGGATGGTTTCCAGGAGAGAGTTCCCGGATTCACATTCCTGCAGTCCTTGTGGCAATTGGCCGGACTTGCCATTACCCTGGTCCTTCATCTAGCATGGATTGAAGCCCTAGTTAGGTGTAGAGCATTCGTTGTGAAAAGGACCTAGGACCGGGTCTGGTTTTTCTTCTAAGTTCAGTATCTTCCACTTTTGGATGGGATAAGTCTACAAATTCTTTTCTTATTTTACCCACTTACAGCTTTCCTATGAAAAGGAAAGGAAAAGTCTGATTTTTGGATTGAAAGAATTGGGTACAGGTATGGTTTTCATTAAACTTTTTCCTTTTCCCTTATTTTATTTTTCCCATGAAGAGTGGTATGAGCAAACTGAGTGTAGGAGTGTTTCAACTTTATTTTATGATTGTTGTTTACATGATAAGAAGGAGAACAAACTGGGATTTATTTTTTGATTTCTTTATTAAAAGGAAATAAACACTAAAAGGGGACTTTCCTAGCCTTCTGGAGCAACAGTAGTAGAAAGTAGGTCTATCAATATTTTCTCAAGTAGTCATACTTTTTTATTGTTCTTTAAAAGTAGCACATGGAGCACTTCCTCTCTCCCCATGTGTACACATCAAAATAAAATGCAATAACAAATTATCTGTTGAGCCTCATGAGTAAGGAATGTTCAAATCTTGATTTCTAATTTAGGATCCATTTTCAGAGCTAGCTTGACTTTTAAATATCTGGTTTTGTTCTCTTACTCCCCTTTTTCTGTTTTATCTTTTGTTTTGAAAATTTTCCGAAGTGTTCTTACCTTAAATCTGAGCTAAAATCTGGTATTGAGAATCACACCTGAACTTCAGAGGTCAAGAAATAAATATTGAGGAAAGCATTGGGGAAGGAGGAGTGATAATGCCAGGTGGTCATCTACTTGTCAGCATCCCTATCTCCCACTTCACTGTTCTTCAACTTTGATATTGTAGTGCTGAAAGTCAGGACTCCTTGTACTTTGGGCTGACATATTCTACGTACATATAGGTTTTCTGGGGGATTCCTGTTTTCCAAGTGTGTTTAGTGTCTAGACAGAAAAGCACAAGCAATAGAGTAACATTTTCTATCATGATTAAATTAATTGGTAATTTATTTGATGGGACAGCCTCTTAATTCACTTAAGATGCGATTGTATCAGTGGGTACTAGGAGAAGGAAAGCTATGTTAGCTAATATTTATTACTGCTTCAAACTCCTTGCTCAGTATTTTTATTCTTTAGGCAACTTTAGGCAATATTTTAAAGTGGGCATTGCTATGATTTCTTATTTTAAGATGCAGTGGATTTCTGAACTCGATCCAAAGATGAGAAAATCCTGTGCTGTTGTTGCTTCCCCCTTGCTCCTCCTCCCTCCTCTCCCTCCCCCCCCCCCCAAAAAAAAAAAAAAAAAAAAAGAATCTGTCTAACTGGCAGCTTTCAGTCATCTCACCTTTATACTTGCAAAGCACCAACTTGAAACAAACACAGAAACTGCAGCTTCGAGTCTCGTGATGATCTGGAATGGTGAAAGAGAGATGGGCTGACTGTTTCCCTGCTGGGAATGCTTGGAGAAAACTGTACTGAACAGATAATGTCCCAGTGAATCCACAGGGACTTAACGTGACTGAACATGTCAGTGGAAAATGTCAAACTCCCATCAAAAGGACAGACCTTTGTGGGATTTGTATCCCTCCTTGACTGCCATGGTAAAGAGGCCTCATAGAACAAGGAATGGTGAAAACTAAAGAGGATAAGTACACAGACACCTAAAATGTAGTTATAAAGCATTTACAGCACTCTCCAAACTCTTCCAGGACTTTGTGAAATTTTTTTTTAATTCGGACTTGCCTTAAAATCTGCATCCAATTAGAATGAAATTGAGTATGTTTCAGGGCTCAAGCAGCGTGTTTCCATCTAAAGCAAAATGGAGATGAATTTCAATTAGATGTTCCTATTATTGTCTGTCTCCACCTGTAGTTTTCATCAAAATTTCTAGGAAGGGTAATATAATGTATGATCAGGATTTGCCCACTAGCAACAGAGTGCTGCTTATCTTAGGTTAAAAAAAAGGGGAGGGAGGGGAGCGCAAAATAATTAGCCTGATGCATATATAGATATGTGTGTGTATATGTATGTATATACACACACATATACATACATATGTATACACACACACATATATACAGTAGCTTTTCACAGTGATTGACTTTAGTTGTGGTGGGTAATGTGTATGGATTTTGAGAGATCAGTATGTTTGTTTTTTGTATGAGTAATACATGTAATATAAATAATGTTTGTATTTTTCTATCCTTGATGATACTGATTAATAATTAATAAAGTAAAAGTTTTTCAGAAAGATTTTTTGTGATTGTTGCAGAGTAGTCAGTAGTTATTTATTTATTTTTTTATAGTGTTGTTTTATGCTGTGCTTAACTTATGGATATTTTCTTATGCACCAACCCCATGTGCTGAGTGCTAGAGCCACGGTGTGAAATCAGGCTGGCAGTGTGCTTGGGATGTCTTGCTCAATGGCGCTACACTTTGAGGCTCTTTGCCGTAGCTGCTGCCGCCCTGGGATGTTGGGATACTTTGAAATGCTCTGACTCCCTACTGCCGCTTGATATACAGTATTTCCACAGTTAGGGGATATCTACCCCATTAAGGGATGGTAAAATAGATTAAGTTCCTGTCCTTTCTCTTCTTCTTGATTTATATGAAGGGCTTTTAAAGATCTGCTGTGCTCACATAGTTCTTTTTCTTAAATGAGCAATAGCCCAGTCTTGTGTTTCAGACTACCAATTTCAAAGCCATGTTAAAATACTTGGTGTCTTGGGTTCATAAGATGGCAGTTTTGTTAACTGGTTTCATGACAGTAGTATAAGACTGAAAAACCTTCATTAGTACCAGGAATGCTTGCTTGTCTGCCTGTCTTCTTTCCTGAAAACTGGATTAGCTGTGTACCTACTGCCCTTACCCTGTCAAACCAGTTTAGGACTGTTTAACTGTGATGTACTAATGTTGTTCAATTATTGCATCATTTTTTCTGGGTGATGTGCAATGTGTGATTTCTTTGTATTAACTGGGATGTAGCACCTATAGAAGAGAAGAACAAGTTATTTAGCACTAAGGTGGTGTTGAGTGGGGCTTAGTGTACTCAGATTAGCTGTAATGATAAACAAAGGCACAGATAGCTGTGGTTTCAGGCTGAAAGGAGGGTAAGATGTGGTGTTGGAACAGTAACATGGGGAGAGGGACATATTTTGATTAGTCTAATAGTGTTCCCCATTCAGAGACTCTTTTTGGTGATTTCTGATGGGCTCTGTTTAGAGGTATGGGGAGTGTTAAGTGAAGAGACAAGTCATTGTACTTCAAGAGAGACTGCAGATACCTTTGGACCATATAGAATCTATATATGGAACATGGAATAAATCTTATGTGTGAGTTTTGTGCTTAGCTTTTAGTGTGCCTTATACCTAAGTAAGATAGAGCTGGCAGTCTTTGCTGCTGAGCAAGTTGGTACCTGCTAATTTAATTCACCTGCTTTGCTTTCACTGTGGGTCTCAAGGGACCTGTGCATCCTTATATTTGATGTTGCAGGGTGAATAATACTTTGTGCTGGCCTGCCTCTGTCAGGGCATCAGTCTTTCCTTCCTTTCTCCCTCTACAGCAGTCCTGCAGGTTGGTCATCTCACTGAAAGTCAGTCTTATCTAGTGGAGGTGCATGTTGCAGGCTAGAGCTGATGCTGTAGTTCTCATATCATAACTTCACCAGCTGCTGACACATGCTGATAACATACTGTTAGGCAGCGACTATGATAGAAAAATACCCTGAGCTTAGGTAAGTGTGTCTATCTTGTGCTGCAGGGAATAAAGTTCACCTGTGGGCAGGAGGGCGAAAGAAGGAGAATTCCCATTCTGTTTGGACGATGAATTTCTAGCGATGGCAGAAACTGGCACCAACAGGCAGGAAAGCGGAACCGGACAAGGCAGATGTTTCTTTGAACTCCTCCATTAGAATATAAACGTTAGCATTGTCATCCTGTTTTTGCCTTAAGGAAGAAAGTGCCAGTGATGTGTCTTCATTAAGATAAATATTACCAAGAAACAAAGCATCCAAATCCATAGTAAGGAAATACAGTGCGAAGTCAAAGGCCCAGGGATAGCACTGGTAATATATAGTGATGGCTTTCAGCCTGCCTTAGAAACTTTTCATAATAAAACGTATATAGCACAATGGTCAGCCTGAAGGGGAAAAGAAAGCATTGCTACAGATACAAGAAGCAGCAAGATGCACTCCACTGAGGCTCAGAGCTTCTCAGGATTCAGAGTTAGCAGGGTATTCATTTAAAGTGTGTGCTTTGAGTCAAAATTCATTGTGAGTTAGGACGAACCTTCCTTTAATATTAAATAAAGTCTTGACCACCTTCTTGAAGAATTTATCTACTTCTCACTGGTACTACTAGTCTATGATCAAATGAAAATGCTGGAAGAAAACAACTGCATATCTGGCTATATCGGCTTTCATGTGAAAGACGCTTTTGCTGTTGGATTATCGTTTTTGGCTTTGCAGTAGTACACAGATGCATTGCATACTTTCTTTTTTTCTCTTAGCAAGTCACGACAGTAACAAAGGTATCCAGAGAAACAAGAAGAAGTGGTTCGTTCATTTAATCTGTGAGCAAATGTCACAGGCAAATGTTCTGAAGTAGAAACCATTAAACCAGTAGAGGAGGCATGAACATAGTGGCAGCGACTAACAGCAAAAAGTCAAAGTATTAGCAGTAGATTGTAAATTGAACTTTCGTAGTGATCTGTAAACACTGAGGATACTCAAGTATGGGGTTAGAACATAGTGTTCAAGGTAAGAAGGCAGCTCTTGCATTATTTTGAATGACCTTGAAGCCCACTGTGAATCATTGTGAAACATGTCCAGTGTCTTGCATTCCTGAAAACAAACATCTTTCAAACCACCCTTGGCTATAAATAGCCTCCTAAGCTAAGTAGAAGAGCAGAAAATGCCCCAAGCCACAGGACGGTATTAGCCACAAGCTTCACCTGCTTGGTGCCAGAGTGTACCTTACTGTTTTTCAGTAGGCATTTGGCTCTTCTTTAAGTGGAAATTATTGTGCTAACATTTTCCAAAGAACTCCCTGTACCATATGTTCACAGATGATGAGGTGTTCTGTTTGAGGGGACAGAGCACTTGAAAATAAGGCCTAAAGAATGTATTTCAGATGGATAATTATGAGTAATAATACATAATAGTATTTCTGAATTGGTACATGTTCTGTCTTTCTAGCATTGCCCGAACATTCTTAATGAAAAAAGTCCTGACTACCATTACAAAGCAGTTAGTGGACAAATGCTTTGACATTTTCTCTTTGTTTCCCCCAGAATTTCAGTTAAAAGTGTTCATGCTGCTTGCAGGCACTTACAAAGCCCCTCAGCGAGTGAATCTTCAGTATATGAACTGCTTTTATATTCTGTTTTAATGCATTCCACTCCTGACTCCAGCATGCTTATTTTTGTTTTTAATTTAGGGTGATATAAACTTATTAACTAGTAACTGCTGTTGTTCCTTGGCTGAGATCTTTCTTACTAGTACATTGTCATTGAAGTGTTGCTATCAAGACTTTGTTTCACTTTCTTCTGTTTTGTTATTACAAAATAACAATAAATGATGAGGAAAAATCTCAAACAATAAAATCCCCCAAATTTAAAGTAACATTTCTCCCCTGCAACTTCACAGAAAAATAAAATTTGTATAGGAGTAATTTTAATGATCAGAATTTTCACTGAAGTGTTTTGAATGACAAAAATGATCCTGATTCTGGTACTGATACTTATTTTACAGGTTCTAGAATAGGAAGTGTATTTTAGAAAAACAGATTTCTTCTTCTACAGCTTTCTCAAACTGTGTTTGAGTCCTACTGCTGCTATCTAGCATTTTCCCAAGCAGTACGGAAAATAAAGAGTTTGTTTTTTCAAGCTGTTCGCAAATGCTATTCCTTAGTGCCTGCTATGTTGCATGACAAATATAGGTCTATTTAGAAATTCATTATGGGTCTGGCTCTATATAGCCTCTTCACATCCCTGAGTTGTTTTCAAATTCTTTAACCTCAGCTGTTCTGAGGAGTTCATTTTGGTTTGTGGCTCTTCTGAAGTAAAGAGTTTAAATAAACTGGCCAACTCCAACAGCTAATGCAGCATCTCTGAAACTGCCTGTGAGCCTAAATTAGGTTGTCAAGAGTCACCGTGCCGTTCCGGTGAGTCTATTAAAATCTTAATAACTTTTAAAATTGGACTCTGGATAACAAAACATTGTCCCTATGCATTAGATGTTGAGTAGATAAATCCATTAAAGTCTGTCTTTTCTCCTTGCTTCTCCCTGTTCCAGACTGCCAAAAAATAGAGGTTAGAGGAATTTCTAGAAATCCAGTGAGTACCTCTAATATTGGAAGATCATAAATTGGTTATCAGCCATTGGACTACATGCAGCTTATCCAAATAAATTCTGCTGTGGTAGGAAAAATTTCTGCTTTTCATTGAGTGTCCTTACTGATGATGTTCGGAGGTCTGTTTCTGAGGGGAAGCTAGTTTGTTTTAAGGAGGCAAAAGTAGGAGGAGGGGTAGCTGCAGCGCTTGTCTGTTGCCGGTTACTTCTGAGCTCCTAGCCTGTCCTGATCTTGGGAACGGAGCTGGCAGGTGTGCTTAAAACTAGACTCTTACTGGCTCAGCTGAAATTCTCAGCATGAGGGCTTGACTGAGTCCAGTCCAGTGAAGTTACACTGCTTTCTTCCTCCTCCTCCTTTCCCCCTTTCTCTCCTCCCTCCTCTTCCCCCCCCCCCCCCAGCAAAAGTGACAGATAACTGACAGGTGGCAACTTCCGTAAGGCACTGCCATAAATTGGAATTCTCTCCTACACTCTCTTCTGCCACTGTTCTCACATATCACTTAAGAAGTTCTTCTCCTTCATTAATAGATGCGAGAGGGAGTCAAAAATGAACTTTTTAACCGGAACAGAGTTGCAGCCTTAATTATGGAGGAAACTGTAGATTACTCATAAAAATTAACTGAAGTTTGAGTGTTAAGTTTGACTGGCAGAAAAACATCTGTCATCATTATAACTGTGTATGAGACCAAATCCATTTACAGACAAATAGCAAGTGATTAGACAGAACTAGGAGAAATAGAAGGACTTATATGAGAAATTTCTCATAATTCTTTTCTTTCAAAAAGTCTAATTAGTGACCTTTCAGATACTTCAGCCAGTTTTAACGCTCTCTGCACAGTGAATTAAATAAAACCAAGCATGGCCATATATGACAGCAGTAACTGCAGTGAGCCTTCTGCTCTACCATCTTGTGGTCTTTGCATTGTCATTTATCTCTGCAAAATGGATATAAGCAGAGAATCTCCTTCTTTGCACAATAGTTAATAACTAAAGAAGCAAAAGATATGTGTAACATATATTTAACACATGTAGAGGTATAACTTCTGTAAACTAAGTGTCTTGATATGCAGTCATTAATTCCTCTATGGTGGTGTGAAAATGTTACCCTAAACTTGAAAGGTTTTGTAAAACGTGAATTGAAGATCATTATAGGTAGCCAAAAATATGGTTAGAGTACCTGACCTAAAGAAGTATCATCATTGAAGACTATGAAGCATATATCAGTCTTCATGAGAACTACTAGTTTTTTTGAGTAAATACTACCAGCCATGCTCGGAAGTGCTGCTTAATTCCCTGGGCTACTTTCAGCAAATATTTCTGCCTCAATGCAGAAGGATGAAGTTGGTTTGGGGTCTCCCTAGCAAACACAAATTTTATCTACTAAGCAATCTAAATGCCAGCATTTTGTTATTGCTAAAGCCCAGTTGTCAAGAAATCTGGATGAGAGGATGTTAATGACACAATATTTTGATATTTAGAAATGACTTTCTGTTAGAAGCTGAAGTGAAGGAAGAAGTGATAAAGACAATTAGTTCTGCTAACTGTACCCCATGGTGGCTTATCTATGGATTTTCTCGTTAGATGTTTAAATATTGCTTCTGTAATTTAGATTTCATCAAACAAAGAGGAGCTGACTTAAGATAATGCTTCTGGTAAGAAGGCAATTGGTATTACATTCTGCCATGCATCTGGGTCCTCTGATCCCAGGATAAACACTTGTTTATCAGAGAATTCAAAATAAAGCACAATGTGCAACTCTTCATTTACAGTAACTAGTAAATAAACATTTTTATTCTCCAGTACTTTACCTACTAGAGACTGCATCTCCAAGAAGATGAGTGCTACTGTAAAATATAGCATCTGTGTCCATTTATCCAAGGAAGCATTGCTGTCCTCCTTCAGCTTATAAAATAACGGTGTCCTAATCTCTTCAAATTTACTTTGGTGTGTTTGTCATTGTTTCTGATAACCACAATAGAAGTATATCTGTACAATCTGTGTTTATGCAGGCAACAGAGTCCTATTACTTAGGTTGGGACCCTGTTGTGCTTGATGCAGATACATAATAGAGAATTGATTTACTCCAAATCTTTTATAACCAAGAATAGAACTTTAACCAGAAGTAGAATTACCCAAATGGCTGGAATTGTAGGAGAGAGGGAAATGATGAAGCAATAGTTCTCAGTGTAGTTGTCCACAGTCTTCATTCTCCCACATCTTAGTCATTTTTGAATTTGGGCCCAGCAAAATGTTTGGTCTGGGACAGAATGTGAAGATAGTGCCTCAGATGTGGCTAGTCCTAGTGAAACTTGGTTTTTAAGTGTGAGAGTGAAATGTGAGGTATGAGAAATCTCACAGAAGTAAACTGTGTTAACACTCTGTGAAACACAGTCTGTTAATATTGCACAGCACTTAAAAAAAAAAAAAAAAAAAATCCAACCTATTGGAGGATCTCCAAGCAGCTTGCAGACATCCATTAATTACCCGTCAGTGGGAGATGATACAAAGATCATTTTACTTGTTTTGGAGTTGGAAATCAGTTGCTGTTAATCTGTAGATCAACGTTGCTGCCATCTGTTAAAAGTGGAAAAGAAAGTAGGGATTATAGACAAAGCATTAATTTGCAGTGTGTGTGGGGGTTTCATAGGCAGAACGTAGTCACTTGAATTTGAATTTAAATACAAATAAAAAAAATCAAGATTAGTATGTGTGTATTTGTATGTTTGTGTGGTGTTGTGGTTTTTTTGTTTTCTTTTTGTTAAGACCTTTGCAGCTCAGACTCTGCATCATTTGACCCTTGAAATGAAGACTGAGCCTACCAAAGTGGAAGCCAAATAACTGATAATGCAGGGACATATGATGATCCTTACTAACAGCCTATGTAGCTGAAACAGGTCAAAAGCATCAGGAGCTTTAATGGCTGCACAAGCCGCTGAGCTTCTGCTGCTTTACGGATTATTCAGTGAAGTCTCACCCGGGGTGCAGGCTTGAGCCATCATCTTTATATTACTAGAGTGTATTACGTATAAACCTGCCCTTCGGTACTCTGATGCACTGTGTATGCAAAAGGTGACTTTATTAAGCCTCCATTTTTCAGTTCATCATTTCTTCAGAACTCATTTGTAAATACTGAAGTCTGTTGCAAAGATGGAACAGATCCAGCTCTGCCTCTTTGATTATAGGTATCTCTGAAGACATCTCCTTTTTCTTTTTTTAAAAAGTACTTGGTTATTATATTAATTTCAGTTATGTTTTCAGACTTGTAAGAATGTTCCATTCATTTTGATTTTTCTTTCTATTCCCAACCTATCATTAATACATGACAAAAAGCAAAATTGCCTTCCACTATTTGAAAATCTGGTCCAAAGTAGCCAGCAAATGTTGAACACCAAAGACTGTTCCATGTAAATAAGCATCCTTGTCAACTGCCTAGGTAAATAATGCCTCCTGTTTGTCATTAGCCAGTGCAAACATATGATGAAAACAGTCTCTCATTTTGTAAAGAAATAATGCATTGGTGCCCTTGAAATAGCTCCAGTTTTTTTTGATACTGAGAATCACAGCACAGGAATAAGGTATGTGTTTTCTGCTTCTTGTTCTTTAGCTGTTACTCACAGCAGCATTCATCTGTCTTCCTCTGCTGTTCCTCCAGGTTTGATTAGAAGCCCTCTGTATTGTGGGGAGTGGGATGGAGCGTGTGGTTATTACAACTAACCACAGGGGAAAATCCTTTTCCTGATACTGGTCTTTGAGGGTACACTGTTTCTTTTCTTTTCCTTTTTTGTTTTGTTTTGTTTTTGTTTTGTTTCTGAGCTGCTAGGAGAAGCAACAACATGCAAAGCATTGTAAGAATAGAGGGAGGGCACACATTGCAGGCACTAGAAGGATGCTCCTTTTAGAATATGCCAAGAAATGTACTGGTTATAGCCTGGAGGACTGGGTAGCCTGAAATGTTAAAAAGTCAAATGATCTGATATAGGTTAATTTTGATTGCATCTGATCATGAAAATTAGGGTACCTTTGCTCTCTTTCTGCTTGTCGCTGACATTCACATGCTTTTCGTCAGCTTAGTAATTCTGAGTTTCATTTACTTAAGAGTACTCTATGGGAAGCTCTGCGCCTTGTCAGTGTTGTATGCATGTGTGGATTAAGTAGGATTTCTAATAAATCTTCGCTCCCCTGTAAGAGTGACCTGCTGTGCCATTTTGTTTTAACTAATAATATGGCAAGTGTTGCTTGCATGTGATGAAAAATATGCATACCAGTACCCAAATTCAGCTGCTCGCCACTTGGTGCCACTCTAGCTTTATGAACTACAGAGCCTCACCAAAATGACCAAAGGTCTGTCTTCCGCTAGGTTTGCTACGTGCTGTCTAAAATGCAACACTAAACAACCGTCCTTTGCCTATGTTGCTTGGAGTCGGAGTGGATGATGACTGATGGGTGGTTTTCTGATATTGTTCAGAAGGAGATGGTCGTATCTCTGATCGGGATTTTTGAAATGAATATGTGGATGTGAAAGCACTGCAGGTTTTTATATTCTAATGCCGCTGACAGTTCAACTCTGAAACTGGACTAAAATATCTCAATGACTGCTCTGAGACTGTTGCCTTACTGAAGGGGAGGAGAGACTACTATTGAATATACTTGAAGGTATTTGCATACAAGTTACAGAAAACTAGAGTTTAAGTACTACTTTTGTAATACCTGTCTACTTAGTATGTGGGCTTTTGATCTGAAGAGTGTTGTGCACTGTAGGCAGTTTCTCTGTAGGCAGCCCTATCTTTTCTGTATTTTATTTCCCAAGATGTGTAATAAAATAGGAGACACCCAGCAGCCTTTTTAAAAGGGCACTAAGGAGTTCAAATTGGGCTGATATTAGAAATGTGTCCTTAAAAAGTCTATAAAAATGGTAAAAAGGTGATCAGTCCTTGCAGGGTAAATGGCCTTGTTTGTATGTTGATCAGACAGATGGTGCAATCTTGCCTTCAGATGAGGAAATAAACTGTGTAGACTGGGGTGTTAGGTGGCCAAAGACTGTCTGGACAAGAAGGCTATAACCTGGAATGGGAGTAGCACAGGAAGCACGAAAGGGAGTGGAGGAGAAACTAGTGTGGTCTGTATGAGGAACCCATTGCTTCAGGTGGAAAGTGAGGAACTCAAGTTGTAAAGGAAAATGGGACTGGAATTTGGAGTAGAAGGTGGAGAACAGACAGGATGAAGTTGAAGACACGAAAGGGACTGGGGATAAGAACTTAAATCACTCTCATGGCATGTTCTCTCTCTTCCAGCCTCCCTCTTCTCTCCACCAGTTTGTGGGTCTTTTTGTGTGGACTACTCCAATGCAACTTTCAAGACTTCAGAGAAGTTATAAACCATACTCGTTTGTCTAAAGTTCAGCTTGAATGGTGAGCCAAATTAGGGGCACGTTGGGCTCGGCTAGCTGACTTCAGGGAGAATTGCAACTAGATGCCAAATGGGTAGACATCTGTCTTTATGGCTGATGCACTTGTTACCTTTTCGAGTTCTCAGGTTTATTATATTGACTGTGTATCTCCCTCTCATATGACTGCATCCTCCTCTGATCTTGTTTTACATTTATCTACTCTTAAAAAACAAGCAAACAATCGCCAAAAGCAAATGTGTGAGATATATACAACAGCATCTTTCAGCACTTCTCTGGCCATGTGACCAAAGGGCCCAGAGAGAACCTTTTTCTTAAACCTGTGCTGATACAATTTTACCAGATTGTGGAGTAGCTGATGCTGTTCGGTGCTTCCCTCGACTTTGTCCTAGAGTGAATTTGAATATGCCAGCACCAGAAACAGAAGCTATTTCCTGCTTTAGCAGCAGTTTTTACTGTCCTTATGTGCATACCTGTCCTGAGTTGTTTTCAAAGAAGCAGGACCAGGCTTCAGCATACCTGAGCTTTAATAAAGAACAGTTAGTACTGTCTGAAAGACTGTCTCACAAGGGCAAGAAAAATGCCCTTTAGCTAGAAGGAATGAGAATAAATAAAATGAAAGCTTCGCTAATTACTTTACATATTCAGGGCTTTGAAAGTTTGTTGTCTTTTGTTTTTTTCCCTCTCTGTATCTTTAACAAAAGTTTTAAAGACTTTTAAGGGTGACTGTTGGGGTGATACTAAAGAAGCAGAGGTCTCGGGTCATGTTAATGTGTTTTTCTTTTTGGACCATTTTTCCATCAAAGTTAGTATAACATCCTTTGGGGTGAAAATTGTTGTGGTAATGGCAAAATGTACGATGTATACGCCTCCCTTTTCAAAATCTCATTTCCCTCTGTAAGTTTTAGGAGTAACTTAAGACACGGATACTAGGAATATGTATATATTGAACTGTGTGTATGTATACACAGTGAACTACATCAAAGCTAACTTTAGGGGTTAGCTGGATATCAGGAATAATTTTTTTTGTGCAGTAGCTGAAAAGTCTTTATGAGCTAATTTATCCTGTCTTACTATCCTGCTACTGCGAGGCTGTGTAACCAAGTTTATGTTAAGCTAATGTGGATTTCTGCATGTAAAATCAAAGTCAGAGGTATAGACATGTCGTAAAACCTATTCCTTGCCTTTTCTCTTGAAATTCCAAGGGGCTAATGAAGTCTGTCTTTTTAGGGTTCTGCTGATGAGACACATGAAATGGTGGATCTTAACAGTTCAAAAAGATCCTTAGTGTTCTCCTAGGGTGTAAACAAGAAGATGGTTAGAAATCTACTTTTTGAAAAGGTACCTTCTACTAACTTGTTATAATAACTGGTTGGTAAAGGTGAATTTGAGGAAACACGCCTGGGCCTGTGTTCAACAAGGAAGCAGTTTAACATGTAAATACTTCTTCCTGGATTTATTAGAGTTTTATAATCATAAAAAGCACCAGTTTATATTTCTGGAAGCTTGGTTTTGGGAAGCAGACTGAGATCAGCAGGCACCTTGTTTGTAGCACAGTTGATGGTAACTATTAGTCTGGGGTGAGTCTGAGCTGCTAATTCTGGGGTGACGTGTTTGCCTCAAAGGGCAACTGGAATGATGTAGTTCTTCATGGGAGAAAACTAAAATGAGGATAGCTGCTCTTTTGGGCTCCCTCTGCTCCAGCACTATCATTAGCAATGGTGAGACCCTCTGCTCTGGAATGTGCTAACTTTTAAGGAAATGAGTGATTTTGGAGCAGGCAGTGAGGGATGAATCAAACTCAAGACATGCTATGCATGTGATCTTCTGCACTCTTGTTTTCTTTGTGATTGTCTCTCTCTAACACTGGCCTGTATCAGCTTCAGCACTAATGGCTAGGCTCTAAAACAAATAGTCAGGTATTTGGTTTCATTGTAATAGAGGCATTAATGTTTGCTCAACATCAAAAATGTATTAGTAATACGTTGACTTATTGATTAATGGGAAACGTGTGATTTTGAATGTTGAAACATGATCCTGCCACATTGACTTACAATACCACACCACAAAGGTCAGGAAGGAATATTCGTGCAGTACTGTAGATGGAAGAATTCCACAGGATTTAACTGTGTGTGTTCTGGAGGAGGAAAATTGATTTGATGAATGAAACTAATCAGGAGACACTGAATTTATGCAGCATGCTTTTGCAAACAGCTTTGCCTGTAGCTCTGTTACTGTTGAGGAAAGAAAGGTCAGACTGATACACGTTTTGCTGGACAGGCTGACTACTTACTGAGTTTACACTGGGGATTACCAGAGTGTTGTGATTGCAGTTCTCAAGCCAAGATGCATTCTGTTTAGCTGAATTGCTTAAGGATACGTGTGAATTTGAGAAAGACTGAAACTATAATCTTGTACTGGAAAGTAATTGTGTAGGCTTCACTGGAAGATCTGTTTTGCAACATGATTTTAAACTAAATTAAACTTGTCCAAAAGAAAAGTTAACATGGGGCATGTGGTCTCAAATGGAGCCATTGGGAGAGCAGTACTGTGACTTTTAATAAAGAAAACAGAGCAAGTTGGCAAACACAGGGTAATAAATAGCTTGAGTTACTGGTTTGATAGACCAGAGCTGCTCAGAAAAGTGGTAGAATGAATAGAGAAAGAAATGGCCAATGAAGGGAAAGGCTGAAACATGAGTTATCATGTCTGTGGAAACAGGATTGCCCCGCCAGTAGGAATTGGTAAGCTTGTAGTATTCACTGAATGATACCTTGAAGGAGGGAATGAGGTGTGAAGAAATGCACAGCTGATGGAGTGTGTGGGAAGGACGCTTCTGGCAGGAAACCTTCAGAAATGCAAGGAGGTCTAATACTGGTGATTGTGTGAGTATTTGAGGAAAAATTATTGTTACCCTTTCAAGTATTGTTTCTTTAACTTGCATTTTCTTCGTCTCTTGCAGATGTTCCCCCCTCAAATTCAGCCCACCAAAAAGTTACATGGGGAACTCTGGAGTGTTAGGGTTAGATCTCAGACAGCAAGAAGTTGATGGAAATGGTGTTGTGGCTTTCATTTCTTTTCTTAAATTTATAAAAGGAAGGAAAACGATGCCCAGTTGCTGGAAAACAATTCTGACTTTACAGTGAAAACTAAAGAAAAGATCTAATGTAATCTATTTTCTGTGAATAATCAAAGGGATTGAACCCAAATATCTAGCCTGTATGGCTTTCTGCAATCTAGTGTGAAACTTCACCTGTAGTGATCCTAGGTTGTACTGTTTTATTTGAGTAAGTGTTTCTGGGACAGTGCTGTGAACTGATCACACAGCTGGTCTAAATTTGTTTAGATATTCTTTATTTATTTTTAGCATACTGTTTGCACTGTCATTTTAAACAAGCACAAAATAATAGATTGTTACGAATTAAAGTTCCACAGTAAATTTTCAAGGTTCCTCTGTTGGAGGAACCCCATGCAGTAATGTTGAACAAATTAAGCTGGTTGCATATGAACACAGTTGAGTACAAATCTAATTTAGTTTTAGCTACCCATTACTTCAAATTTAGCAAGCGTTGTTTACAGACTCGCACAGTATTTCTTTAAATGGTTGTAATTAAGCTTATAGGAAGTAATTAATTACCAGTAAGTTAATAGAGAAACAAAACTGTAAAAATGGAACCTTAATAAAATGTCTCAATAGTTTTTACCTATTGTTTAGTCCTAGCTGTGGAAGTAGGAATGTGTATCAGTAAGAAACAAGCTCTAGAGAACTCGAGTGTTTTCTGAACAGAGTTCAGTTCATGAGGACAAAATCATCTATGTATTTTTCCTGCTTTGAGTATCAGTGATGTGAAAGACATGTAATGTGCAAGCAAGCTATTTATTACCCTGTATTTACTGACTTACTCTGTTCTATTTATTAGACAACAAGATTTTTCCAACCTTCTTTTGTCTGTAGCTGTTCAAAACATAGAAGTGTGTACCATCTTACCACTTCTGTAGTCTTTGGATTGAGACCTCTTACACTCAACAGCAATTTTTGTTCACTGTTTGCTTCCTCTTGCAGGTATTTAAATAGCATGTAAATGCTATTGCTGTGCTTTGGCAAGGATTTATGACATGCGACATAAATAAGGAATGCAGAATTTCTTTTGGGCAGAAGCAGTTCTGAGTATGTTACTTAGCCGCTGATTTGCTCCAAGACTTTGGCTGAGTTCATGTGGAATAGTTTTAAACTGGTAGCTAGAACAGACACTTGAAGAGTGGAAGGCTTTAATTCCAATTCTTGCTACATATCAACTCTTGCCTTCTATGAGGGAGTCGCAGTGATGTGTATTTTGGAGAATTTTGAGGTGGGGCTCTTGGGAAACCATTCCCCTGTAAGAAATACCAGTTTCCTGGAGGGATAGAGTCCAATGATGAGAACATTTGACCAGAGAGCTGAGGCAGCTAGTTCCACTTCTTGCACCAGAAAGACATTGTTTAATTATTTAAGTAGTATGTAATAACATGAACAAAGATAAAGAATGCCCACTGGAAAGTGCCTTTCCTGTGTCAGTAGTAGTGCTCTCCTGGAGAGTACCTCTTCTTTAGTGGTGGTGGGGTGTGGGTTTTTTGTTTGTTTTTATTTTTCCTTCCTAACTCTGGTAAATCTTGCACTAAGGGACCCCCCCTTTAAGTGTCCCCCTTTTGGAGAAGGAAAGTTGGAAGAAAATGAGGCTGTTCTTCCCTCTAGTAATCAGTTGAATGAGTGTTTGTTTTGTTTATTTTTCTTTCAGAAGCTCAGAAGTTAAATATTTTGCTTTGGAGGGAAGTTTGAAAGTCAAGTGGAATAATTTATGTCTACAAATTATTTTTGAGAAGGAAGTTTTCTTGAAAATGGAAATAATACTAAATTTACTTTTTTTAAAGCTATTGAATAAAAAATCCCTTAATTGTCGATGTTTCTTAAATTATATAGCACGTATGACTTCATACATGTGCTTATAAAAAAAATTAGCCCTTTTATGATTTCTAAGCAAGTTTCTGTGCTTATTGATTATATAGGAATCTACTGGGTAGAATGATAACTGCCTGCTTGCCTCAGACCTTTGATGCTTACCCCTTTTACTGACTTAGGCAATTAATTGTAAAAGCTGTATTTACCTTATGTGGTTTAGAATTTACTCTCTGATATCATGATGTCCTTAATGTAGATATTTCAGGATTATTGTTTCCATTAGGATCAACTGGATGTAATTGTTTAAGCACCTTAAAGCTGACCTAGGCTAAAAAATGATATTCAAGCCACAGCATCTTCAGCAAAAAAAGACTCTGAGTAATGACTTTGTAATCAATCAACAATCATTGTTTAAGAGCTTAGTCATCTTCTAAGGCATCTATAGGATGGCCATGAACAAAATAATAATGTAGGAAGAACAAGCACAGAGGTGAAATACTGCGTAGCTCACTCTAGGAGATGGCTGTTTTTCTGAATATTTGGTGGCAGGGATTCAGCAAGAATTAATTCTATATCATAATGACCGTGTGCTGTCCAGTGAATAGCAACTGTAGTAGTTACAGAAGATGAGAGACTGTTAAAAATTCTAGTTTGTTGCTCTAGTGAGGATTATTCCTTCTAGGAAAGATGTGGTTTTATGTAGGAAAAGGAGGGAATAGAGTTCATTTCCTGGCCGACATATGCAACAAGGCCCTTCACACTAAGTTCTCATTTTGAGCTTTCAAACGAATAGTGCAGAGTAAAGGGATTGACAAGAATTGGAACAGATGGCGTTCAGGGTGAGTTCAGAACCTGGCTTGCACTCTTGCCTTATATTTATACTTGAATGTGCTACATCTAAAAGTTTAGATTAAAAGGAAGTGATTCTTTCCCACTACATCTCGGCTACTTGCTTCCCTAGAAGTGTGGAAGGCAGAAGTTTCCCTAATGAATTACAGATAGTTCTAGAACTAAACCAAAGTTTCTCCTAATTGCAATTTAATTACTTTGGCCCTTAGAAATAACCTTTTCAAGGTGGGAAATGTAGCAAAACATGAAATGTATCTTTCCAGGAAAGCATCTAGTAAACATCTATTCTTTTTCCTGTCCCTCCCAACCTCCCTAAAAAGAGGGCAGTTAACCAGGCACCGGTCAACAAAAGTATGGAGTGTATATTCAGCTGGTTACTCTGAAGAAATAAAATCAAAACCTGAGTTCCTCCAGAGTGCTCTGAAGACCTGTCTTGTTATCCTAGGTCCTCTCTGCTGCATTACACTGTTGAGTTGTTTGACAACAACATGGGAAGTAAGAGTTTGAAGAGGACATTTATGGAGGAGGCACTGAAGGATCTATCTACATAGTCGTTTTTTCTGAAATATGATGATGGGGTCCAGTGAAAAAGGAATATTAAATATTAAAAGAGTAATTAAAAGAATATATACCTCTTCCTGAATCACGACAAAGTAACCTGAAGGTTACAGGTGTTCCTTGCTCAGTGAATGGGCATGTAATACAGATGAATTTAAGGATTTTGTTTTTAGAGGGGGAATGCTAGCAACTGGAAATGGCAAATGCCTATTCACAGAACAACTGAATGTGAGAGGAAGAGTTAATCTGGCCATGATTTCTGTTACGAGGAGGGTTTTATGCTATACGCAGTGGGCAGACTGTGTCTGCTTCATAAGGATCAGTTGACTCCATGTGGTATGAAGTTTCAGTTCAGCTGTCAGTTGACACATCTCTATCTCAGTTGTCTTATATCACTAAATTTTTCTTCAACTTCAGCCTCATGTTTCACAGAATATGATGTATTAAAAAGATATTAGATACTTAAAATACTACTATTTATGTCAATATACAGTGAAAAAAAAAAAAAGAAAGAGGAGTTTGGAAAGGGAGTTGTGTTTCCAAGTCATTGAAGTGGCTTGTTCAATCCTACAAGCAGGGAAGGACAAACCTAAGTGATTTGACTTGCTACTACTGCCCACTGTTTGCTGCGTTGCATCTCAGGTTTCTTTTTTGTTGTTTATCCTCATTTTCCACATGTAAAGCAGAAAATTTTACTATTCCAATTTAATTTAGAAAAGGAACATAAAGCTAAAATGGAGAGAAGGAGAGCTAGAAATGCATTTTTTCGAAAATTCTGAGACTGAGTTGCACAGCTGTCCTCTCAATTGCAAGAAAAATGTAAATTATTTTTATTGGTGGGAATATATGCTTCTTTTGGTAGCTTCTTAATGGCGGATTCTCCTTAAGGAGGATTTTTTTTTTTTTTTAAGCTGAATACCTTTGCATTTTCTTGTAGGATTTATATACTTTTAGAACATTTTTTACCTGCTTTAAAAATTGTGTTCTGTGTCAAGGGACTTAAGCCAATGAACAAATTGGTGTGAAAAACTTCCAGCTCTAACTGTAGTTCTTAAATTATTTCGGGAGGCTGACAAAACTAATCCTAGAGCACTTAAGGAACTATCTGTTTAAATTTCAAGACCTCAGTTATTTTTGAGAACTCATGGAAGAAGAAAGTGGTATTTGGGAAATACTACTTCAAGAGGGAGTAGGGAAAGAATGAGGTGGATAATTAGAAGACCAGCATGTTTGGCTTAAATATAGAAGAAATAATTGAATAGGCAGCTCACAGACTTGTGCTAGCTGAGAATGTGTAACAGATCACACAGATTTCTGAAGGGCCAATCATGGCAAACCAGTTTAATTTCCTTGTAGGGCAGTGTTACATACCAGATGGTAAGGAGAAAAGCAGTAGATATTTTATAGTTTGATATGATTGAAGTTTTCTACAACATCCTCTTAAGCTGAGAAAATGAGGTCTAGAAGAGTCTATTGGTAGATATAAAACCGATCAGAAAAATAGATTCAAAGAATATTTATAGCTGTTCAAACGTCAGAACATAGCGATGTATCAAGGAGGGCTCTGCAGTGTCCTATGTCTCATATTAGTTAATATTTTTGTTAATGCCTTGGATAGAATACAGAGTGCTGTCTGAATCTGCCAGCACGGCCAGAGTCAGAGGGAGCATAAGATCATGGGGAGACAGCCCCAGGGCACAAAATGGTCTAGAGGAATGGAAGGCACCAGGGACGAGAACAAGGTGCTGCACTTCAGCAGGATGAATTGGCTGCATTTGTACAGGATTGGAAGTGTTTAAGTGGCCGTTCTGTGGAAAGGGGCTAAGGATTTAGTTGCAACTAATCATGAGTCAATAATATAATGCTAAGACAGATAGCACCATATTAGCATTGAGACTTGTAAGACAGGTAATCTTGCTGCCTTACTGAATATTGATAAGGTCTCAGTTAGAAAACTGTTTCCAGTTTTATTTTGTAGACAGATGGGATTCTAACAGAGAAAGCCCTCAGAAGAAAAAGAGCAGGTCTGGAAAATGTTGCTTAGCAAGAAGTAAGGAGAAGCCAGAGTTGTTTAGCCTGAAGAGTAGAAAGAAGGTGGGATGTAGTAAGTCTTCAGGTATGCAAAGGGCTGTTTCAAGAAGAGACTGAATAATCCGTCACCTGTTAGCACTGGATGGAGCAAGTATCGAGCTTAAATTACGGCAGGAAAGATTAGATCTGCATCGGATAAGTGTTGGAGCGTATGTTTCTCCTAAGGGCTGGAGAGTCTCCATTCTAGGAGTAAACATTGCAGCGTCCTTGTCATGAATGTTCAGAGCAAAGGCATACTCTCAAGACGATATATTCTAATGTACTTAGACTGGGTTGTTCTGGCATCCGCAAAACTAAGCGGAAGAGCAACACACCCTGCCTCTTCCAGGGGATTTTACTGCATTGAAAAATATAATTCACAAAGTTTAGCAGAAATTACTTCCTAATGAAGGTATGGCTTGAAATGTGCCAAGCTCATCCAAAATCCTCCAAAGTCAGTGAAACATCTCCCTGTGCGCATAATCCAATATACAAATAAACCCAAGAGAGTCTGTGGTGTACTGGTTTGTATGTCTTTTCTAACCTCCAGCACAAAGTAAGTACAGCTAAAACTGGCTGTACTTTTGGAATTGTGGAATAAATTCCCACTATTACTTTTCCCAGTAATCATAATTACTTGTACGTGTACCTCAGCTGTAAAGCAGAGGAAAAAAAAAAGCTCTCTAATATATAGAAACTTTGGTGTGTCCTTCCACCCTCCTCTGTTTTGAATCTATTAAAAACAGCCTGATACCAAGAGGATTTGAAATGACATTTGCAGAAGCTTCTGGTCAGGATTTGTCAACTTAAGGCTTACTTCAACAAGTTTCACTGCAGACTCATCTTAATCAGACTGAAGCCTTATCAAGCTGAACTGTCAAGCCTGTGCACTTTAAAAAAGAAGATTCAATTTATCAAATGTGTTTTGGGGAACTCAAATTTTATAACAATATGCCTATATCTATTCACTGTTAAAAGTAAAAGCAAGAAAGTCAGATTATTTTAGCTTGCTACTGAAGGAGGAGATAAAAACAGAATCGACAAAAATCACCTTACTAAAAAATACGTACATGCATATAAATATGCTTGTAAGTGCAGAGAGCTAGTAATTACAGTAGTTGTTTCCATTCTAACCCTTCTTCAGCCATTCATAACTGTTAAAATTAAAAGCTTGTTGTCTTTTAGGGCTGAGATTTTCCAGGTTGGTATATGCTTGAAGGAGAATTTTCTTCATTTCAATGAAGTTTCCAGTTGTGTTTGAACATCATCATTATATATATATAGTTCCTTGCTCTAGAGCTGACTGTTTTTGATTCATCTGGAATTCAGATAGAATCTTAAAATTATGCAGTAAGCATGTCTTGTCCCCTCCTGGTGTCTCTTCAACTCAAAAAGCAGCTCCTATGAACTAACCAAATGTAACTAGGTCTGATAAATATTGTGACTCACTAAAGGTTAAATTTAAAAATAGCTTGTGAGAATTGTAATGGGTGAAGGGAGAGAGCAACAGCTTCTTCATACTTGAGCCAAACTCCGATTACAAAGATATCTTCTTTCTCTTTAGAAGCACAATATCAGTTGCTGGATTCAGTTAAAAATGAAATGTGTGTGTACTTAATTTTGAAAAGTGCTTAGCAAAGCTGGGGATTTATTTAAACTTGTACAAACACACACATGCTTTTCTCTGTCTTGGTTGTGATAAAAGAGCAGGCAATAAGAATACTAGTGTGTGTTTTGTAAGAAAACAAAATGGTAAAAGCTTACAAAATTAGCCTGGTATATCTTTGGTAAGACTGTAAGTGCACATTATTCTTATTGCATATAATAGTGTGTGAATTCAAGAAATATCTTTTGATCTCATGCTTAAGACTGCATTGTGCCATATACATGTAATGTAGGCCTGCGTTAGTCTAGTGTTAGCCTATACTAATGTTAGAATGTTTAATTAAAAGACTGTTCTGGAGTGCAAGTAGTGCTGTTGCTTTTTGTCTTTGAGGTCTGTAGCTATAGAACTGCAGGATTCCTATACTAACATAAAAGCTCAGGGTTCATCTCAAAAGCAATACGAACATCTCTGAGCTGCTCACTCAGTATCTGGTAGATCATGCTGGAATCCTATGCTGAAGAGAGTTGACATAAATAGGAATTATCTTTGCAAAATATATCTAACGAGAAAGAAGCCTTACGCCGATTCTCTCACTGTGTGTTTTTATTTTGATGGAAATTGCCTTTTAAGCACTTGCTGTAAGCTGAGAACAGGGCACATTGATCAGGAGCAAGCAGATAGGTAAGATGGTGCAACCAGAAGAGCAGAAATTCTGTACCGATCCGGGCACAAGAGCAGGTAAAATGCCTGCACAGCTGTGACAGCAGGACATGTTTTATGGATCATCACAAGTTCTATACACGATCTTCTGTTTGTGGTTGGCAGCTCCTCTATTCCAGTGGCAACTGTCCATTTCAGATATTTATTCTTTACTAGACTTTTTTGACATATGCCAGAAGAAAATACGGTTCATCCCCTGGATTGCCTTCCTTTTGTTTTTTCAGTAAATAACATATATTTCTTTTTTCTTACTCTTATTTTTTTTGTTGGCTATATGGAAGATACAGATGCGGATTTTCAGTAAGAGGATATTGGTATAGCTTTGTTAAAGCCCACTTTACTCATTATATTAAAATCTGGTGTCTTTATATAGCAAGTACTGCTTTGTTTGGTTCTGTAATTCCTCACAAAACATATGTGAGCTTCTGAAGCCAGAGGAAGATCAATATATCTGCAGAAATGTGCACAGCTACCTCCTTCATGCAATTTCCCTAGGTTAGTGGCTTTCATGATGCTTTATTTTATGGAAGACATCTGTTTAGTGCATGCCTAACCTCTGAGAAACAGAGTGTGTGTGTGGGGGGGGGGGGGGGCGGGCATGGGATGAATAAAGTGGCTTAACATGAACTTTTGCCCTTAACTGAAAAATATTTGGCCGTTTTGCCTGATTAGTTCTACCATCCATTCACAGGAGTCCTGGATGCTTTTGCTTTGTCAAAAGTATAATTTATTTGCTTACGTGATTAAATCTACACAAAAAGCTTGCTTTAAAACCTGAGTTTTTACTGTGTACCAATTGGATAGGTGGGGAGACTAATTCCAGGGCGATTCCATATGATATGGGAGAAATGCATGTTTTGGAGGAGAGGGGCCCTATGAAACAGCAGTCATTTCAACCTTGTGTTGCTCTTACAGTAATAGCTCCTACTGCTCAGAGACTGGTCAGGAAAAATTCTACCTTTTCTTCCTACCTCCCAAAGTCTAGGTCAAACTAATTAGGATAAAATGCTCATTTCTTGTTGTTTAAATCCTCAATTTAATTATCTCATCTTTTGACAAATAGGTATAATTAGTTCTCTTGCATAATTTATTAACTTTCCTATTAAGTTGTGTACGGATTAGTGAGGCACTGGGCATGCTGGCAAAAAAGGCTTCCAATCAGAGTATGATTGATAGGTTTGTATTTGATAAACAGGCTTTGTCATATTTTCAAATGAAACTGGAAGGAGGAGTTTTTTTAAATTCAAATCTTGTCACATCGTAAGTTAGATCAGTATTGAACTAGATTCTGTCTTCTTCACTGCCACCTACCCTTTACCATCCTTAACACTAAAATGGTAGTTCTGCAAAGGCAGAAACTTGACGATCTTAATCGTGTGTAATGAGAGAAGTTTAAGACTTAAAAAGGGTGTGAAAATGTGAACAGAACAGAAGCAGACTGAGGTTTTTGACCTTCTCCAGTTCCCTGATGAGAGAACTGAAATCCCATTATGCGTTTTGAAAATGCTCTAGAAACTTAATGTTCTCTGGGGACACTGCCACATCCTCAACATGTGCCGTAACTTCTGCTGCCTCTGACTCTGTGGGTCTGTTGTGTTGGGCAAAGGTAGTCGTGAAGGTGCATATAGAAATAGAGCTGCAATGTTGATAGCTGTACACTGTTACTGCTGTTAGACCGCTGCTGGTTTTACAAAAGCTTTCTAGCACACTTGTGGCTTTTGAAATTTCTGTGGAGAATTTAGTGAAAATTCACAGGCTATCAGTAGGGTGGGACACGCCTGGGATATGTCCATAGAGTGTTTGGCTCTGCTTGTAGCTATGTAAAGGGAAATGGAGATTAAATGAAAGTGAGCTTGTGATGGAGTAAGAAAGTGGGTCTCCTGAATCCTGGTTCTTTGCCATATTTGCCTCAGAGTATTCTCTTTTCTATACAGCTTAGCACATAAAATTATACTGTGAAGTATAATAATCAGAGATGGCTCAGAGGAAAGTCTACTGTTATTAAATAATCTCTTTAATAACTTGTGCATCGTGGCAGGAGTAGTGAAAGATTTCTGGTGTTTGCACTCCTTCAAGATGACTTGCCATTTGGAATTTCCTGTGCTGTTGTATTTCTTAAAACAGCTGCTGCTTTTTAAGTTGGCCATAACTGGTCCAAATACTACATTCAGCTATATCCTATAAATCCAGACTAATTAAATCAAAATGTGTTTATTTTGCTTATGGAGAATTGGGCCCGATGCCTTTGTCCTTGTGCTGAACTTTCTAGTTCTGCTTCTTTATTCATATGTTTTTAATCCCTCAGGTAAGATGTTAATCTGCTTTATCGGTTTGAAACGAGCATCTTTAACCCCTGACAAAAGCATCATAATCTTAAATGTTTGGAGCAGTTATTAGATTCTAATTGCCGGTGGTAAAGCTCTCTTCTCTAAAGTCCTTTCAGAGGGAGAAGGCACAGTTGGTAGGTCAGACTGTTCGTCCTTTTTTGATTTATTAAAACTTGCCGTGATTTTCAGTCTTTTTTGTCCTGCTAGTGGCTTACTGCACAGGAGAGAATCTGGCTTCCTGAGATAATTTATCTTTCTGCTATTTCACTTGACTCTGTAACTGTGTCATTTCCCTTCAAGGGTTTTATTTACTTTGGAGGTGTTTATACAGGAGGCAACTCTTTTTGCTTTCATTCCTATCCATCAGATCAGTTTTCATTGAGCTCACAAGAACGGTTTTTCCTGTGACCTTAAAGATGAAGGGTTACTATTTCAACCAGTATTTCTGGTACAGCTTCTTCCCTTAGGAATTTTTTTAAAGGAATGAGCTTACAGTATGACTGCCAACATTAAATACCCAACTCAGGAGGAGTGCTTGAAAGTAAAGGACCCTTGGCTGCTGCTGCTGCTCCTCTCTCCCTTCAAAGGAGGAGGTAATAAAAGTTCTGCCTGTTTGGCTACCTGCAGAATGCTGAAATCTCTGGGTGATCTGAGGTGCAAAAACTGGAGTGACTAATGAGCTGGGAGTGAAAGGACTTAAGGTGATCTAGGTAGCTGCTATGTCTTAGTAGCTCACCAGTGCCTTTTCTCCTTGCTGACACTTAATAGAAGCATCAAATGCTGCCTGTAGAACTTCTCAACTTCTTATGTGGAAAGTAAAAATCGAGACTGTAGAGCTTAATCTTCCGTGTGACATGTGCTTGACCATAAAGAGAGATTTTACAAGATTATTATCTAGATTATCAGACAGGAGGTAGTGTAACACTAAGATACCAAAGGAAGGGAGTAGTTTTTGCTAATACGCAGACCCAGTACAGCCCATGGGAGAGAATGGGCTACAGCAAGGACTTCCTAACTGTTTCTCTTAACTGAGAGTTCAAAACTCCCTTTGCCTGCGTTCATACCATGTGTTTATTACAACACCTGAATGGGATTTCCCTGTACTTCGGTCGCTCCTGGTGATACTAGCCAACGGAGTTCTGTGGTCTGAGTGTCACCCTCTTACTAACGCACACAGAATAGGGCTCTCTCTAAGTCCAGTGTAGCCAAAACCCTGCTTTGGTTGCAATTTCTCTCGTTTCTCATGTAATTTCTCAAGGGCTCTCTCTAGAATATGTGCGTCTTGCTGTTTGGTTGCCTTGGTAACCAAAGCATCTCCCTCATTGTTCTGCTGCTGTTTTAACTTCTATTCTCTTATGTTTTTCTCATCATTGTGGTGTCTGCTCACCTTAATAGCTTAGAACCAGTTTATTCTTGCACTGGACGTGGTCTCGTCGTATCTGAACACTCAGCATCTTGCCCTTTCTCATTCATGTCATAGGATCCCGCTGAGGCTATTGGCCTGCAAAAAAGTGAGTTGTCATTCAGTCCTGTGCTTTGTCACTTTTCTTTTAATTAATAATTTTTTAATAAGCAATTCTCTATTAGAAATCTATCCTCCAGGTATATTTAATGAAGAAATTCTTTATGTTCACTTGAGGGGGACTCTGGGTTCAGGGCCTTGCTGTACTCAAAGCTCCTCTGAGCTTTCTCTGTGTCTGCCCGTAGGGTAGGTACAGGAGCACTTGCTTAGTTACTTACTTACTAGGTTGTAGAGACGAGATGCTGAGGTAACGGGAATGAGGTAGGTATCATAAGAAACTAGCTTGCTACAAATTATAGCCTGGGGAGTTCATAAAGCAAGCTTTTTGTGTAGATTTAATCACGTAAACAAATAAATGATACTTTTGTCAAAGCAAAAACATCTAGGACTCCTGTGAATGGATGATAGAACTAATTAGGCAAAATGGCCAAATATTTTTCAGTTACGAGCATAAACTTGTCCAGCTCTAGAGAGTTTTCATTTTGATGGTTTTAACAGTCTATTAATGATCCTGGAAACTAATTCCATTCTGTTAATTAAATTATTAGATGCAGCTTGTAAAGGGGAACATAATTCAACTAGAATGAGGATGACAAATGAGGTGATAGCCAGGTTCCTAACTATATGATACTGCCATGGTTTCCTTAAAGATTGGCTTAGTCAAGTGTGTTTAAAGACTAAGAGGTTTGATTTAAAAAAAAAGGGAAAAGAAGTTTAAAACACACACAAATGGCACAGTGCATGTGTATACATTATTAAACCTAGCTGTTAAAAATTGGATGTTTTTATACTTGTCTTCTGACTATTTGGATTCCTCTGGTTCTCAGTAGTGTTACTGCAATACATGTGAGCTTTATCTACTCTGGGTCCTTCAAGCTGCTTGAGGAATCGATTACATGTAATTACAATAGATCAAAGTATCTTCCCAAAGCTTTTGATGATGCTTGACATGGGTAAATTGTCCCTGCCTAGAAGATCATTAGGTAATGCACAAAAAATACAGAGGGGGTGCCGTGCTCTTACTTTTGGGAATGAAAGTAACGGTTCTTTTAATTTGGCAGCTGAGCGTCCGTAAATGAAAAGTAGTTGGAAGATTTGGGGAATCTGAGCATTAGTGTTCTCCAAGAGTGTCATAGCTGTGGTGTGGTTCTGTATTAAGGGTGATAAACCCTCTTTCTCTAGCTAGAACTGTTTCATTTTGCATAAATGGACAGAGAGAAGGAGAGAACAAAAATACTTCTTGTTTGGTCGTTAAGGACATGTACTCGTGTCTCTGGTCAAGTAAACTTTTAACGATTTATTAACAGCACAACAGGACCAGCGGGAGAGGCTGCAAGATCACAGTGCGTGCTCAGTATGGTGCTGCGTGGTATTTTAAGGAGACAAGGAGACAGAGAGATTCACCTCCCTTATAAGGAAGGAAGTGACCGTGAGTCTTCCGTATCCTGAGAAAATGCTCTAAGCCCTGGTTAGTGATTAAAGAGAATGAATGTTTCTTGCTTTTCTAGCAGCTCTGTGCTTCTGCTCCAGCAAATTTGTGTTCCCAAATCTGCTTTTGGGGAGGTAGAACTGGTTATTCCTGGCAGAAATATTTTGGCACTACTTTTTAATCCTTATTTTGTAGGTGGGGAACTAGAACACTGAGAAATTAACTTGCTCAGCATCTCGGTTTATGGTGATTTTGTTCAGAACCTAAATCACAGCAGTATCTTTCCTGTCTCTTCAAATATGCCCTGAATCACAGTGGCTCTCATACAGGTTATTGTTCTCTCAGCTGCTGCGTGTCTGAGTAGTACTTCTCCTAGATGTTCCTCTGTGCTTTAGAAGACCACATTTGTGTCATTAGCCATATTTGCAAGGTTTAAAACATCCTACAAAATTTTCAACTGTTCTAGGCAGAAAAGTTTGCCTTAACGGTAACCTGAGAAGCAGAATAATAGTATTCTGTGATTGTTTTTGTTTAGTGGCTTTCATATAAAAGCATGTTCTTAATTTTTTGCACAGTGAATGGACTGTATTTGTAAAAATAGATGGTTGTCTGGCACTTGCAGTGGAACAAACACAGAAATGATGGGGGTGGGGGTGATGAGAGCATTTGAACTTCTAGGTAAGCAGTTAGTTGTACGGATGCGGCTAGAGTCTTATATTTAGAAAAACTTCTTTGTATCTTCAGACACCTTTACATCACAGGGATGTTGGGAATAAATATTTTGGAGACTCTGAGCGTTCTTGTGTTTTAATACTCAGAACAATATATATATTTCTAAGAAAGAATTACAATCTGCAAAGAAGACTTCCAACCTTCAGCCTCCATGTTTGTATATATTTTTTTTTTTTTAAAAAAGAAGCCATCTGCTTCTAGCAGGGCCTGCAGTTACTTTGAGGGGTGATTGACTCATGCTTGGGTATGTTTCAGTGATCATGGGAAATCGAATATGCAAGCATTAACGCGAGATTTTGGAAAATGTGAATAGGCCTTAAACAGGGCGCCAGTTACTGTAGTGGGGTTTTTTTTGTACATATCGCATGCATTTATTTTGATTGTTTCCGTATTTATTTATTTATTTATTTATAAGCAGCTTCATTTCAACTGCTTCAGGCCAGCCTGATGTGCTCCAAATCATTAACCCTGTGCTCTGGGGAATTTATCCTTATGGCAGCATCTTTGATATTAGTTTGGATCCCTTCCGGGCAGAATTTAATTGACTGAATTTCTAGAGGGAGAGCTGATTCCCTCAGTTTCTCATGACTACATCAGGCCATGATAGTTTCAACAGGGCATTTAGAAGCCAAGTTTCTGCCATTTTGTGATAGCAAAGGGAGAGGAGGCAGTGAATCAGTGGGCACAGCCTGTGCTTTGAAACATCATCTGATATGTTTCTTCGTTTATGGATATATTTGCTCTCAATCTACTGGTGCTTGATAAGCATTCACACCAGTAAAAGCAGCATGGCATGGATAAATACAATTTTATAGGACTTGATTGCAGATTACAGGGAAACCTGGAATTCTGTCTATGGTGAGCCACAGAGACAACCTGTGCTGCTGCAATGCGTGCTGTAAGACAGCGTGTGTTCTGTAGAGCATGAGCTCGGTATTTGGGCCGCCACTGTTGGCAGGCTCAACCTCCACAGCAGCGCTGGAGAGGAAGCACAGGACATGGCTCTTCCACATTAGACGGCTGCAGAGTCGCTTCGCGGGCAGGCAGTCTGTCCGTCCAAAGTCACTAGAGCTCTTTGTGCGAATAGATGTCTGCCGCTTCCAGCGCTTCATTCTCAGTTGCCAAAATGTTCATTGTTAAAAATACTGATACAAGTGGTGACTGGAGTGGTGATGGTTGTGGGTGTCAACACACAACTTCCACAAATGCTAAGAAGTTGTACGCTCAGTTTGGTGTCCTTAGTAACCAAATTCTAATGCTCTTTCTTCCACAAGTGTTCTGGAACTTTATATAAAGTGAGACTTGAAGCAAAACACACAAGAAGTGGCAATGTTGTAGCCGTTTTATGTAGCTCAGGAAGCCTTTTGGATACTTAGAGTATTCAATACTAGTTTTGTATGTTTTCAGCTCTTCGATTGTGCATATACTTTTAGGGCAGTACTGTCTTTTGTAGTTTTAGTATTGCTTGAATGCAATACTGGGAAGGCTAATAGAAATGATATACTGTCTTTGTAATCTCTCAAGAAGCTGTTTTATGTTAGTGGTTCCAGCAGGGTTGCTAAATATAAAGATGTTACTAAAAAAAAAAAAAAAATGTTGGCAGAAACTTCCAAAAATTTCTGATGACTTTCATCAGACTACTTCAAATGAATTTTCAGACTTCCATGCATTTAGGAATATTCAGGCATTTATAAAATAAAAATACAATTAATATCTTGTGTTCTGGCTGCTTTCTGTGGACATTAGATAGCAAAGTCATTACAAAAAATAACTGTTTTCACCTTGATTCAAATGAAATTAAAAAATCAAAGAAATCTCAAGTTATTTTAGTGTTCTGTGATCTTGATATTTCAGTTAACTTTTTTTTTGTATAATGCCATGCTAATCAAAACTTCTCTGATAATTGTTCATCTTACTTGTGTTTTTTAACATTAAAGATTTTTCCCTCTAAAATCCTTTCAGTTTATGTCTTAGAGCTGTTAGCCAATCCTGAAATGTAATTGCTGTACCTGACAGTAGTGGTGGATGCATGCAGATAGAGGAGGAAAGCTGGATACCCATCCTTGGGCCCCTGTTACTGAGGAACGTGAACACTCATTGCATTTATCATGTTTGTTAATCCCTGTTAATCCATCACTGGCAGAAAGGAGGCAATGTGACTGCATGAAGCATACCTATATGCACCTTGCACAGTTAAAAATGACTGGAAATTTGCTTGTGAGATTTAGATGCTTGAATTGAAGACCTTTCTTATGAAGTGAGTGAACAAACTGGTAACAATGCACTCGAAAAACTCGGCATCTTCACTTGTATCAAAAATAGGTAAGATGGATTCTGCTATGTCAGACACTAAGAAACCTCTGTCACTAAAGGCAGTCAAAATATGTGCTTAGAGGCACAAATGTATGAAACATGCTTTTGCAGCTGACTTAGTTTGGATTGTTAATTTTCATGTTTTGAGATGACCTATATCTGTGAACAGCTAACAGAATTTCACCCTTTCCCCCATATTTAGGTGGATTAGACTCCTTTCTTTTTTGTCTAAATCTGGGGCAGTTCCACTGCTGCCTAAAAGCAGTTTCATTAGAGGAAAAAAGTCTATATATTTTTCAGACAGTAATATGTGCATCCAAGTAAAATGTAAAGTTGAAAGTCAAGGTTGAGATAGAGCTGGTTGCATCACTTGGTCTGTATCTGAGTGTTACTGGCATGATTATCCGTGCACTGGTCCAGTGGGGAGGAGGATATGTAGGCGTCAAACAAATTAGATTTGCTAAAAAAACTGAAAAATTTCTCAGCAATTACTGTAAGTTCTTACTATGGTTTACTATGGTGCAAATGTATTACTACAAAGCTTTTTTTGGATAGTGTGAGTTCAGAGAAAGGAAAATGTGGAAGAGAGAATATATGGTGATAAAAATGAGACAAGTAATCTTTGGCTTCCTCAGTTAAAGTAGTTAGAGGCATGAGGGAACATAAATCTTGGATCTTGACCCCCCCCCAACACCCCACCCTTAGCTCTCTGGAAAGGCAAGAGAGTAAAATCCGGTCCAGCAATATCTGGCATTTCTTACCACTGCAGTCACTGGTTGGTAAGGAATAAGGTAAACTGGAGCAGCAAGGAGCCTTTTCCCTGAAATGATAACTTCAAAATAGCAACAGTGAGGAGGGAAGGAAGCCTGAATGTGCACTACAAACAAACAAACAAACAAAGGCAGAAAGCACCTATCTACAGAAGAGCAGTCTCCAGGCAGAGGGACTTCTGACTGACCGAGACGCTAGCTGTGTGCAGGTTCTGCTCTTCTCTGCTTTCCTTCCATCTTTTACATCCATATCTCACTGACTGACTGCAGACCTGCTCTTTGCAGTTCTTGCTCTGTCTAATTATCCTTGTCCTGGAAGAGTAAAATGGGCAGAATGTCGTTAGGCTAAAGATGGGCTAGCAGGAATTACATCTCGGTAACATCCGATAGAACTTGCTGCGAGTGCACTTGCTGGCCCAGTGACTTAGTCCCACCAACAGGCAGGTGAGAGGGCTGAAACTAGTGTCTTATTTACAAAAATTCTTCAGAGCAGCGTCATGGGATAGATGGCATTCTTTCAGTTTGCAAAGGTCTGGCTATTTTCTGAAAAGCTTCAGATGTTTTTCCCTAAATAACTCCCATGTCAACAGTTAAACTATGTCACTCTTTCCTCTCCAATGTAACATAACCTTTGAAGGTGCTTTGAGGGTATAACCTTAAGACTTGTAACCCCAAATTTTCTGCAAGTTTCTAAATTATAGGTTTTAGGGTCTGTCATCTCCGCTGTGACTTATGTCAAAGCCCCATCGTTTTACACGAATACCACTCCTTTGCTTCCTTCCTGTTAGCATCACTTAGCAGCGGCTGTGAGGTTTGTAGTGAGAAAGGGTGTTGCACACGGAATCAGCTGAGGTATTTAATATTTTATGAATTAGGTTCTCAATGTTCATTTCTCTCCTTTTCTATCTTTATTTAGGAGAACAAGTGGAGTCAGTCATGTTGCCTAATGTTGAGCAGCAACATCATCTGCTGTATTTCCTCATTTCTCTCTGAGGATGTAGCCATATCACATGCATGTGGCACCTATAGCTGCATTTAACATGAGTTACAGTTTGTGTGCAATTTGTATTTCTTTGCCTAATTGTTTTTAAATAATTATTAGAGATTAATCCATGTTCATCTCCCCTCCCTGGAGGAGTTTTCTTTTCTGCTCCCTATTTGTATGTTTTCCCTGTAGTGTGAGGTAAACTCAGCAGCGTTTGAATCAAATGGGGAAATATGACACATTAAGAACGGAGCAGTATAAGTTTGTTTACCCTTTTCTATTCCCTTGCACTAAGACTCTCAAAAAGGCACTCATAACTTAGATCTGGGTTACTGCAGCATCCTTGCAAGCTGCCCTCAAAGCTCTTTTATCACCCTCTTCTAGCATATGTAAAAATGCAACTGCTCTGAACATCCTGGCTGTGATACCTTTCTCTAAATGAAACCCATCTTTGTGCTTCATCCAATTCTTTTTCTGTATCTTACCCTCTTCACATCTTACATTATTCCATTGCTTATTTTGTTAATACCACTTTTTTTTTGCATTTTCTGTATCTCCTCTGCTTTATTAATGATCATAACCCCTTTCCTTTTCTCAGCCAGCTTTCTGCCATACTACTCTTTGGAGGCTCTCTGTGCAGAATCACAATGCTGCTTTTCTTGTCATTCAAAATCTACATGAGACCCAATTCTTCTCGAAGCTACTCAGCTCTCCTCTATCTGTAGTGTGTGTTTGAACAAAACATTACAAACACTTAAATTCCTTGGGTAATCATTTAATCTTGTTGTATTCCCAAGAATCTTTCCCTCTTTTCTTTTCAAACTCTGTTAGGCAACACATTAAATCACAACTGTGATTCAGTCGTGATTTTGAGGATCCTTTAGCACTGTGTTTATGTGAAATTGTTCAAACTGACACCAGTGATCATATTCATAGTCGTTTGTAGGAACATGGTTTATGGGCTCTTCACAGTATGAATTTTGTGTCTTCACCTGGATTATGCTTTTCAGCACTGAAACTAATGGAACTGATATTAATAGACAAGATTTGTATTTTAGTAAAAGCTAAGTTAAACTCATGAGATAGTAATACTTAAAATGTGAAACGTTTTGATGTAGAAATGTTATTTTTAATTATCTCTGTTTCCAGGACTCTGTATGATTCCAGATTTCATGGTGTATTGTAGGAACCAAATTTCTTAATAAGGTATAAGAGAAATCTGAATTTCCCTTTCCATGACAGTGAAAATGACACCAGTCAAGGATAATTTTTGGCAAAATGGATAGTCTGATTTTTTTTTGTACCTTCTTGAGGAAAGTGCCTGTGAAACTTTGGCCACTGCTGCACAGGACTGCCCTCAGCTAACACTCATCAGTGAACTTTGTAGCTCTACAGTCTCTTCTGCTTGGCTGTGAAATTGGTACTTATGTGCTGTTCTAGTGCTCTGCTACTGCCAGTGCTGTTGAGTTGGCTTTCATTGTGATAGGAGCAGGAGAATTTCTCACTTATTACATCTCTTAAATCAATTAGTGCCCTTTATACCATGGGAGGCCATTGCAATATCTGAAGTGGAGGGGAAAAAAAAAATTCTTGCAGCCCTTTCGTGTTTGTACTGCTTAGTATTTTCATAGAGCCCTGCTCTGAATTTAAATTCTGTTCACCGCAAGTGTCACAAATCAGCAGTTGTTAGAATGCATTATGAAGAAATAAACATTTATCAGATTGCCTTTTGAGAAGGTGAATAATTTAGCTAGAAAAATTCTAACAACAACAAAAGCATGCTGCTGACTGACAATTTATTTTATCCCTTTGAGATGCAAGGAGTTGTTGCATGCTGAGTGAATATTGATCTGCTGCATACAGATAAATGAAATTCCACTTACATTTCTTCAGTTGCTCACTTGTCACCAATTAAAACTGAAGAGCATGGTCATGCACCAGAAATATTAATTAACTGTCTGCAGTTGCTGGTTGTCTGCTGACCCAACAGCCAGTGGGTCAGCTGTTTTGCTACAGCTGTGTCTGGCCTTTGCTCTGTACGGTTCTTCTCTGGCTCATGCCATTCCCTTGCCACTGTGCTTTGGGATGACAGGTAGTGGGGTCTGCCTAGCCAGGTGGAAAAAGCATTATCTAGTTCCTTCCTCCTCCTCCTTCAGATTTATCTGATTGCCATTTCTATTTTTGTTGAATACCTTAGAGCCACTAGGTTCTACTAATAACTTCACAGTCAGATATCATATTTAAAGGTGATTTTTTTTTCTGTGTTTGTGAACACATTATGAGGTATGAACGGAAGAAGCTGTTACCAAGTAAAAAATGAACATTGTGTGAGAATTGTTCTCTGGATTATCAGCTCTCAGAAGGAGACAGGAGTCCTATCTGGAAAATAATGATTTGCCAAAACCTTGGCTAGTAAAACAGAAAGAGGAGAAAATAAATGGCAGAATGGAAGCAAAGCAGTAAGATCAAAAAGAGTGCAGAGTTTTTTGGGAAGAGTAGTCTGGTCAGCACCCCAGCAGAGGCACGCGCTGCTCTTTTGGTGATACTTCTACTTGTTGCTGCAGCAGAAGCTTAACAGACTTCAAGGAAGTTGTAGAGAATTGAGAAACTGAGGAATTGAGCTGTGCTAATAGGAGCCTGAGTCTCTGGCCTGTTAACTTCCCTCAGGATTAAGAATTATAAAAATAATGGCTTATGAGACAAGATAGAAAATAAACAAGGTGATGAAGCCATATTCTGAGCTGTTACATCTGCAAATCCCAAATGATTCTGCTGACATCCAATTATACAAGTGTAATGGAGATCAGAATCTATGCCTTGATTTGAAAATGACATTTCAGTGTTTTGGCAGCTTTAAAAATACTGACATTTCTGGTAGCTGGAGGCCATGAAAATATTGATTCAGCAACAGATTGTTTTGTAAAGCAGTGATAGTTGGCTGCCTTCTGAACTGTAGTGTGTTGCTCCAGGCTCTACAGTATATTGCTAACAAGGAAGGAGTAAAGCCGTTGAAAGCCAAATGTGTGTTAGTGGGGAACATTGCTTAAGGAGTCAAATATGTCATCTACCACTTGCTAAGTGTCGTTGGAGCTTTCTGACTGTACATCCTGCTGTCAGATAACCTGGCATTGGTAATATCAGGTTTGTCCTGTAGCTTTAGCTAATACCAGGCAGAGGAGGGGTCCCCAGATTCTTCTCACAAAGTGAACATATTAAAGGAATATCTGTTAACTGTAAAAAAAATCTGCATGCTGAGTGGTAAAGTATACAAATTCAGGGCATTTGTAGAAATTAAAATAATAAAATACCACGGGCAGAGTAAGCCTGCCTTTCTGTCCTAGTTTATGTGAACCTGAGCCCTACAAGACAAAGCAGAAGCGCTTACTGTTACTTGCGAGTGGGCAGGGTAGTTATCTTTTTCACTAAGAGGGCAGTAGAAAAATAATCCTCAGAGAAAAATGTGCCTGGTTAATAGATTTTTTTCAGAAAGAGCTTATTCAGCAGCCCCTGTGATGCTCTAGTAAGTATTGAAGTAGATCACTGCAGTAGACGAGCAGCGTTTTGGGAGCTGACCTGCCTTTGGGTCTGCGTGTGTCAGGGTTAACAGGGGCAGCCTGAAATAGGCAAGTTAGTATTAGTTTCCTGCTATTCAAAGAAAAAGAGGGGTGAGAGTGGGCTGCCTGTGGAAGGAGTCCTGTTATTGTGCTGTTATCATGCTGTTGTAACAGGAATTTACATAAGCTATTAGTATTTGGTGTGTTGCCATATATACGACAAACTTTGTAGCATTTAGCGTTCAAGTAATAATACGGCCAAAGCCTCTGTTTCCTGCCTCCTCTCTCCACCACTCAGTCCAGTCTGCCCCCCTCCTGTCCTGTGGTTAGTTCGTGCTTTATCATCAAAGGGAACAAATGCTTTTTGGAGTGGTTTTCCAGTTCGCATGTCTGGACGGATTGCAGCTCTTACTTCGGAAGCGGCTGCAGGGCTCCTCGCTCGTTGTTCCCAAGCGACGAGTCCGGAACCTTTGCGTCAGCGCTGCCCTTTCTGGAGCTGGGCGTTTCAGAGAAGCGGGAGAGTTCAGGGCCGTGGCAGGGCAAATCTGGCAGAAGACCTGCTTCTGACGGCAGTTTTAAGGGCTAATGTAATTGTGCTAGAGTCTAATCAGTAGAACGGTTACCTGAATCGCTAATTTGAAGGCAGGTATTAGCCAGCCTCTGTAGGCTGTTTGTCCAAACGTGAGCATTGATAATATCTGTGATACGGGGGGATGGAGTGAAGGAAGGGAAAGAGAGAGATGGAGAGAGTTTGGTTCAGCTCCTATCCCTGTAGTAATAGCTAATCCTCCCGGTATCTGAACAACATGATTGCTCCCATACCAGTAATTTAAAGCTTGATGAGCCATCAATGAAACTGCCTTGCAAGTACCACACAAATCAGGACTCAAATGCAATGATACTAATGATCATTTCTTTACCTCCTAAAAGTTACTCTTATTTTTGAGGCAAGATACTTCTGTTCTGCTGCTCTGCTACTACCACTGCACTTATATAAAAAGAATTTAATGCTTTCAATTATTTCACCATTTTACTTAAAAATAATATCCCTCTACAACCCCCCCTCCCGCCCTGGTGTGATTTAACAACTTTCAAGAAACAGGAAGTCTAAGCTGAGTTTAGGGGAATTGGACTGGATGGCATCTAAATCTGCAGAAGTTAGTACATTCTACCCAACCGAAAAAAAAAAAAACTCTTATACATTAATGGGGAGACAATTTTAGGAGGATGTCTATAAAACTTTAAAATGATGTGCTTATAGCATGTAGTTCCAGTCGGGTGCAATAGCTACAAATTTGCAGAGGATAGATCAGCGATGGCCTAGATGATGGAGGCTTACCTTTCAAGCTGTTACAGTAGCATCAGCTAGAGATTTCAAGGAGATCTGCTTGCATCTTGTCCTTGGAGTGAGCACTCCAAAACCACAGGCTGGCAGTGAGTTCTTTTTGCTTTTGTTTGGTTTGTTTTTCTTTTTTGAAGAAAGCATTGGGAGCAGGTCTGGAAATTAAAGTACTTCATAACAAATTTCTTCTTGTCCTTGTGAGCTAGTCCTTTCCTCTGGGACTGCTCTCAGCCCAGTAAGACCAAACTCTTTGTGAAGCCCTTAGGATTTTAAATACTTTTCTTTTAGTTGCCTCTGGTCTGGTTCATCATGTCTGCTTCTCGCTTCTCTGTCTTGCTGCTAGCTCAAATCTTGTCTGTGTGCAAGGTGTGGTAGGTGTGTCTCTTCTCACCTTAGGTGTCCAGACTATAGGGGTAGTTGTAGGATTAAAGTAGGAGAAAGTTTCCTTTTGGAAGACAAAAGCAGAGAAGCTGGTCTCCCTGTACTCTCAATGTAGTATATTGTCCCACAGCTCCTGTGCTCTCCAAGTGCAGTGGGCTGCTCTTGTCATAGCTGCTGGGGCCAGCTGTGTACAGAAAGCTAGAGAGCGTCTTGAAGTGTTTTTTTTAGTCCTACATACCTGAAGTCTTAGCTCTTCAGGCCCAAACCTGCTTTTATTCACACTAATAGCACATTCCTAAGTTAAATTTTGTTTACACACTGAAGAAAATATTGACTGGATCAAGCCCATCAATTGAATAATTTAGTCCTGAAATAAGTAACTCTTGGAAGACTGAAAAGTGTGGAGTTCCCAAAGCCTCTGCTCTCCTGATGGGATTACTCTCCATTTATACCCATACAGCAGATGTGAGAATTTAGTCTTATACCCTCTTTACCTCTGTTACAACTTGAATTGGAAACCCAGCATTTTTTTCCCTAAGGGAAAAATTTTGATACTGAAGTTTAAGTATCAAAAATAGTTTCCTATCAAAAGATAAGGAGAAGAGCTCTTTCAGAAAAACAACTGCTTTTTCCGCCCAGATGCCAAGGAAGTGGGTTCAGAAACATACCGTGAAATTGAAATTTCTCAAAGTGCCTCTTAAATCTTTGCTGCAATTACTATAATTCACAATAATAGATCCAGTGCTATTTTTAAAAGCTTTTGAAGGTTGCAAGTAGCATCCATAAATTGTGGGTTGTGGGCAATATACGAAACCATAGGTTTCTAGGGCTTTTATTTAAATGAGAGAGGGAGAGAGAAAGATGTAATAGAAGTAGTTAAGAAAAAACATGAAAGTTTGCTTTGTACTGAACACTAACACAAAAAGGCAGGAAATATTTGGGCCATTTTAAAAGTTGTCTTCAGGTTGGGCAGTATTCTGCAAGTCTGAAATGAGCATTTTTCAATCTAACAGTCCTTTGTATAGTGGATGGCTAAAATGGTAGCTCACTGGGAGACAGGCCTTGACGGTTGAGAGAATTTGACGGTAGATCAACAACAGGCAGAGAAACCATTTTGTGCTCCTGTACATGGATACAGACAGAAATGTAGTATTAGGGCGAGGCAGGTGAATGCATTGCCAGCTCTTACACCTCCTCTCCTCTGCCCCCTGCCGCTCTAGCGATCTTGAGATGATAGTCTCTCAGTTTCACCTTGAGATGAAAGCCAAGCTCTCCCCTTTGAGTCTGTGCACTAGGAAGGGTTGTGGAATCAGACTGTACTCAGCTTTTTCTGGAGCATATGTTAGATACTTTTGGAAGATTTTGGAACTGAAGGAAAATACTATCAAAATATCAAATGTTTTTCTTTCCACATTTAACATTTAGCATTTTCTGTAACACTGGGAATGTGCAGAGAAACCTTTGTAGATTTGCAAGGGAAAAAAGGGTGTTTTTTCCAGTCATTTCTCAATAAAATGTAGATAATGCTACAAACAACATGTTTAGTTGATTCCAAAAAAGGAAAGGAAAAGTATAGCTTTATGTACTTGATAAAGCTGTTCAAATTTACGTTCTTGGAGGTTCTTTTCTTTTTAGTCTGAGTGTTGGGATCACCTGCTGTATTTGAGGCCTAGATAGATTATCTGTCTGTTCCTACCAGAGAAAGGGTAGAGCTGAGACTTAGGATAGAACTGGCCTAACTTGTGAGGGAGCATATAGAAAAGTAAAATTGGTTATGTTTGGAGAAGAAATGTGAAAGACTGTTTTCTAAGTAGGGTTGTTCACAGAAAAAAACAGTGGTCTGGAATAGAACTCTTCCAGAAGTGTCTGGAGGAGCTTTGTGTGTTGAGGGGAGTTGTTCACTGTGCTGCAGGAAAAGGTGAGTAGCATGCGGCATCAGAAAAACTGCAGGTGAGGCAGAATGGGAGCCTGGGAGGTGTCACACTAGAACAAATAAAATGGAAGTGGCTTCCAAAAGAAAGCTAATATTACAGAATCACAGAATGGGTAAGGCTGGAAGGGACCTCTGGAGATCATCTAGTCAACCTCCCTGTTCAACAGGGTCACCTAGAGCATATTAGACAGGGTTGCATCCAGGTAGGCCTTGAGTATCTCCAGAGAAGGAGATTCCGCCACCTCTCTGGGTGACCTATGCCAGTGCTCTGTCACTCTTGCAGGGAAGAAATTCCCCCTCACCTTCAGGCAGAACTTCCTGTGGTTCAGTTTGTGCTGAAAATTAGCACTGGTGGTGTTCACAAATGGGCCAGTGATTCTGAAGATGGTAAATAACTGCAGAAGATACTGATCAGAGAGTTCCTTTGTTCACTTGAAAAGCAGAATGTGAGAAAGATGGATTTTTAAATATGTTTAATTTAAAAGTGGCACTGGGAAAGATTCAAACAAGGAATTGGAGGGCTTGCTTGAAGATCCCAGGGAGCAGCTTATTAGACTTAAAGAAATCTTAGGTGTCTAAGCAAGAAAACAGCACTAGTAGTAAAGACTATTTGCTAAGGACACAACAACTGTTAGAAGATGGTCAACAAGCAGTTCAAGAAGGGCACTGCAGAGCTGGGGGAAGCCCAGAGAGTAACCTTACGTACGTCCTACACTGAGAGATTCGAGGAAGTTCAGTCCATTTATTTTAACGAAGACAAAACTTGGGAGGAATTTAATCAGACAGTATGTACATAAGGGATGAGAAAATAGAGGCATCTTTATTTTAGGGCATAGATTTATGTATCAGATGTGCATGTAACGTGGGGTATGTATCATGATACACACCCAGAAATAAGGTTCATTGCTTTAGTAGTACAGGTATTAACCTCCTCAACAACTTACCAGCTCACCATTGCTGTTGCTTTCTCTGGCATCCTAACTGAAGGTTGGAAGTGATGTTCAAGGGATGGTTACTTTAGGGAAACACTAGTGCCTTTCTCAGGCAGGAGGTCAGATAAAATAGATTGTGTTAATGCATGTATGTAATTCAGGTGCATCATGCATAGGAGAGGTGAGGTAGTGGAAACAGCCTGATGCCAGCGACTGGAGCATGCAGATCTTCCTCAAACTCTGAAGGAAGCTTGGTGCTCTCCCAGCAACGCAAATACAGAGCCGTGCCATGTAAAATACCATTCTCTTGCCTTTCCTAGTCCTCAAAAGATTGATTATACTGCTTGGGACTTCTACTGAACACAGGCTCCCATAGTGTGAACAAATGTACTAAAGAAATCTTCAGTGCCTTGGCAGGAAAAACCCTGGCAGGAGTAAAGAAGTTCTGTATTTGGTAATAGTGTAACAGCAAAGGGACTTGTTCACCACAGCAAAATGCACCAGATCATACTTGTAGGTGGCCTAAAGGAGTTGTTGACCCTGTATTTCTTACCGAACAGCATGGTGAGTGTAACTTATTCCACAACAGTCATGTTTTCTTTATTATATTTGAAAATTTGTTTATCTTTTTTTTTTCCTCTGGAGCTGGAATCTTCAAAGCATCATTGTCAAAGTGAGCTGCATAGTCAGTTCATTGCGTGCCATGAGAAACAAGTAATAAATCAGTTTTATCAGTGTTGTTGAAAAGCAGAAGTTGATAGGGAATAAACTAGAGCTCAGACAGAGATTCTGGAACCGTCGCTTTCCATTGCAGCCCCTCTGTGCCAAAGGGGCAGGGAAAGGTGTGCGCAGGCTGTGCCGGCCTGTCAGTACAGCTGGTTTCGTATTCATTAAAGTGTGCTGACACTAGTTTCTTAGAGAATCTGTAGGGGAGCGAGAGAAAGAAGCTGAGAGGGAGTGGGTGTTTTTGTTCAGAACATCTTGAATTTAAACCAGTTCATAGGGGGAACAATTTGAGAAATTTTAAATGTATAGGCTGTCGTCGTAAGAGAAATCGAGGCTATCCACTTGTCTTAGAGGACTTCTTAGATAAACTTTCAGGCTTCTTCAGCATTCCTGATTTCTTGGGGAGGGGGAAGCAGGGAGTTGTTTTGAATGCTCAGTTAAAATTCTTCAGGCTTGTTCCAAATGCAAAAATTTAAAGTACTGATGAATGATGAGGTGTGGACATATGAGGTACACATCAATCCTTTAGCTATTATACTCTAGGTGATTTTACTTTTCACCATGACTTATGCTTGTCACTTAGCTACCAGATATTTCAATCTCATTTTTTTTTTCAGTTGAGCCAAAGTGCTGAAAATAATTTTTAGAACTGTTTGGACTTTAGAGTCGCAGAGAAGTTCCATTCTATGAAGTATTCTCTGATACGTCAGATGTTTGAAACAGTAGAATAAGGCATATATAATACCATCTCTGGGTTCTCCTGAGCCTTTGGAAGCACAAAAAAAACTTCAGTGTTTTTCTATCTGAAAGGCATGGGTGATGGTGACTTGAATTCACTGGGATAAGGGACATGCGAGGGTCACACTTCTTGAGCAGAGGTGAAAATAAATTAATGGTTGACAGGGCCTTGGATTACCTCTTTTCTTCTAGGGGTTTTGAGCATATTAAAAGAATATCAATATTCAAAGTTCAGTATCTTCATCTGTTTTACAAGTTCTATAAAACTGAGACTTGGAGGGGTCAGATTGCTGCACCTCATTTACTAGGAATTACTTGTCCTGAACGTTGAAGTAGAAGACACTTACGAATTACTGCACCAAACTAATCTTAAGAAAGAAGTGCCCTGCGCCTGTTTGCCACAGGGTGCCTCCTGTCAGTGGTTTCACTGATGGTAACTGCAACACCCAGTGTTTCAGTGAAAGGGACTCTCTGTATATAACTTTGACAAAGAGTTACATCATACACTTTTCCTAGCTTTAGAAATGTGTACTTTCAGCACAATGATGATTATGCTCATAATCAAAGCTTGTGGCTAACATATGGTATAGGAGAAACCTTTTAAATGGCCTAAATGGAGCTTAGGAGCACAAATATTCTGAGTTTTAATGGCTCTTGCAGTCCTTAGACCCTGAGACATTTTGGAAGGTCAACGGGAGGTTGTACTAGGACTCTGCACTATACTGTGGGGAAAAAAAAAGTGATTAAAAATTGTACATCACGCTTATACAAGTCGTTCACAAAGAGTCTTTGGAGAATTGAATTCCATAGCAGCTTTTGAAAATGTTCCCAACTTGTTTAAGTTGGAGCATTTCTGTCATAACCCTGAGATGTGAAATACTATTGTATTTGTTTTCTCATTTGGCAACTGAGATAGGGCAAAATGAAGTGGTATCCAAAAGGCCATATAGGAAGTAGCAAAATCAAGAGTAAAACATGGAGTTCTGTGTATAGCCTTTCTCGCATGCCTTTTATTTGGGTTTTGAAGTTTCGCTTTAAAAGCTGATGATGAATAAAAGATCGGTGTACAGTACTGTGGCACTGTCCACAATTTTACTTCAAACAGACCTGTGCCACGTGACTTAGTGTTAGTGAATGATGCTAGGATGTAAGTGTCCGTGTGTGGCCTGCCAAGGTTTCTTTGAAGCATCCGTGCAGCTTTCAGCAAGGAGAACCTGTAGAGCAAACATTTTTTTTAAAAAAACACTGTTGTGACAGCACATTTCTGAAAGTAGTATTTCTACATATTTTGGCTGATATGTTGTGTTAGGGTTTGTCTTGTCAAGTTGTTGCAGTCATATAGCAAGGTGTGAAGGGATGTGACATACCTCACTTGTTAACGAAGCAGCTTCTCATTGAGTGCTACAACATTATCATGTGTCTTTTTCTGACATGGCATGAAAGAAGGGAGCCTTATTTGAGAAGGGAAAAGTGCCAATGGGAAAGAGAAGATTTTTAGTACAATGCATATTCCTCAAATGTTGCTTGTTTTACTGTACCGATATGTTACGGATAATTATGCGACTCATTTAAAACAGATCCCCACCTACTCAAATGTTTTGGTAGGTGAGTGATTGCTCCCAGGCTTATCGGTGACAATGTTTCTGATCAGCCATTTAGCATCCCAGGCAGTGATGTAGATCTTCTGACAAGAAAATCAATTGCATTGCTAAGTTTCACAATTTGATTACTTTATAAAAAGCCTCTAGAGCAGCTCTCAGTGTGATTATATAGACTTACTGCTGAACTGAAAGCTTAGTCCCACGTGCTCGCAGTTCTAAACAATTTATAGTAATTATTTCCATTAGACATGTACTGACATGCTATTTCAATAACGAACAAGGTGTCGTGCAAATTATAGAGGGGAATATGCACAAAAGCCTTAAAAATAAACAATATAAGGCTAAATTCAGCTCTGAAATTGGTGGTTGGAGCTCCCTGAAGCTTATGCTCTCTGATCTTGAGTTCAAATTCCTTGTCAGCTTGGATGTCTTCACAGTGAATTTTTTTTTTTTTTTTTTTTTTTTTTTTTTTTTTGCAGATGAGATTTCCTTTGGTTTCTCTTTTTTTCTGATATGTTTTGAGTGATTTAAATATTAAGTACTAATGCACATGCATTAAAAATATAAAATTAGGTTATTGTTAGTGATGACCCCATTATAGTAGAAAAGCTGTAGATGCATTAAACGCATTAGAAGTAAAATATTGACTGCATCTCAGGAAACCTGTCCACTAGACAGGTCTATTAGACACATTAATATTGGACTGGATGTAAAAGTGTGGTTTAAATAGCAGAAATGAGCATCTACTTGTGTCAATAGAAATGCCTTTACTGGGTTCAGGCCCTGTGTAAAGGCATCGGCCTTCTCTTATCAAGAGCAGGGAATTATTTTTGCTGAGTGTAAGTGCAGAATGCATGAGGACAGTAGAGGTGATGCAGTCGGGGTCTATATGCCTCAGAAATGTCATCCTCAAAAAGACTGGAGCTGCAAAGAGCAGCAGCAGAATGTGCTTCTACTGGTTGCTTGTGCCCTGTGAGCATGGTCGTGTGGCCAACCTGTATGACCAAAGCCGCCTTGCAGAGCAGAGGTGCCTGGCCCAGATTTGTGAAACACTTGAGAGGCACGGTGGGCTCAAGACCAAGAGCTCACTCTAACACGCGGTCCTTGACCTTCAGGCTTCCTAGATGATGGCTCAGAAAGGAACTTGCACCAGCTCTGGATCATTTCAGGTTTCCTTTCAAGCACAGAAGTAGAGTGGTTTGTTTTCTGTTGTGTGTGATATGGGAGGAATGTGTGTGTATGTATATGTGTATGTATATATACACACGTGCAGACACATATATATGTGTGTGTGTATATATATATATATATATATATGTGTGTGTATGTATATATATAAAAACATGGAGGAATTGGTCATAATCCCCTTTTCATTTAAGAGCTCGGTATTACACCCAGTCCTTGCTGTGAGTGCTTCTGGTTTATGTTAAGCAGGTGTTGAATGACATCCAGCAACTGTAACTGAAATGGGGACTAGACACCAACTCTGCCCTCTCGGCTCCCCTAGGCAATAGCAATAGTCTTTGCTATTCTTTCTGTCTTTATCCAGCCCTTTTGATGAAAAATGGAGCAACTTCCACAGCGAGACGAATCTGCTTATGCAAAGACAGGAGTGGGCACTGGGAGGAGAGCTGAGCTCCGTGCTAAGTTTTGTGGGGAGCTCTGGTCCCTAGGGAGTCTTGGGAAACTGGTATTGTGGATCAAGCTCATCGTACGCCGAGCAGGGTCGAGATGCTGAGTTTGTGAAAGGGGTGGGTTAGGTAGGTGGGGGGTTGGTTAAGTGTTTCTCAGCGCAGGCCAAGGTACTTTCTCGGCATTCTTAATAGCATAGTCTGAAAACCGTTTATGCTGAAACGTATGAAAAAGTGGAGGCAGAGTTGTGTATGGAGATATAAATGCATTAGATTAGTTACCTACATCCTGTTTGTTTGTTTTACCTGTGTATAATAATTTTTTTTACAGACCTGTCCGATAACCCTTTTAGTCTTGCACAAAACTTGAAGTTGAAGTTAATAATAGTTGAGCTTGAAGTTAATAATTTTGGGGTGAATGTGAAAGTTGTCTTGGAAGTTTCTCTAAGAAAATGTTTCTTATCCCTTCATTTTCCTTGGTGATGTTTAGTCATGTACAAGGAAGACAGAATATTTATTTTTAAGCAAATTTGTCCTAAATGAAGTCTTTGCTGATCTGAACAAGCAATGAAAATATATGAAAATAACAATGAAAACCTGTATTTGTGACAAATTGCACCCAAAAGCGGAGCGAGAACGCTGTCTTGCATATGCGCTGTGATTGTTGGCAGGACTGCGAAGTGTGTGGTGTGGAACAGGAGACGTGGAACGGTGGTATGGTGTGGGACGGTAGTATGATGTGGGAGAAGTGCATCAGCCAGGGAAGCTGTTTCATGGGAGTTGTTAGTCGAAGAAGTCCTACAGCAGTACAGACAGATACAGTATATTTTGGAATTAAATAAGCCAAAATGTTTAGATTTTCTGAAATATTGCTTGTTACAATTTGGAGAATAATGAAACAAAGCATTTCAGGAGTATTAGAATGGTTTTTATTCAGTCTGTATTTTAAAGGAGGGGCCTGCACTATCGAATGAGATTTCCCATTATTAATACATCTTCACCAAGGCTGTCTCCTATGAATCTGTTAACACTACATTAATTTTTCTAGGTCTAGTCATTGCAAAATCTTCATTTTGAACAGATTTTTCTTTCTGAGAAGTGATGATATATGTGTAAAAATGCAAGTTTCAGTTAAATTGACATGATTAGTGACTCACTTTGAGACTCCACTAATTAAAAATGAGACGATACCCTATCTGTCTGTCTTTAACTATAGTGTAATATTAGTACAAGAAGTGGGTTAGGCATCAAGAAATTATGCACTTAATTTTTGATGTAGTGATCAAAATACCTGTGTGTGTGTTTGGAAGAAATACTGAAATGATGTTGGAAATGCGAAATGAGGTTTGAAAATTACCCTTCGTTTTTCTTTCTAGTCTGTCAAAACATTGGATTGTATTGTTATTTGTATTGTAATTTGTATTGTTATATCTGTGCATGAGTCATGTTTTTGTTTTTTAACTTGGTAAGTTCTACATAAATCAAAAATCATCATTTTTGGTACATTTTTCTACTGCAGCCTCCAAACAAAACCTATTAATTGCAAGCTTTCACATGGCCTATGTTGGTGAGGTCTACTACAAATATATCTCTTGCCAGTGAACTGGTATAGAGCTACATCTTGGCAAGTGCTGAATATTGCAGGCCATTTCTGAGGTTACGTCATTAAAAGAATATAACATTCTGAAAACACTTTTTCTGACTTGCCTACGATTTCTCAGCAACACTGAATACTTTTGTCTAAATGTCTAAACTAGACATGATCATTGCTTGTCATGCCCTAGTAGTCAGTGCAGTTGTATGTGTATAGTGTCAGCATGGACACATGGGTTTTCTTCCGTTAGGTAGGCAAATGTCAGATTTAGCTGTACAAACAAAGGTTTATGTACTTCAGATTGAGCAATATTTCTGTGCTTAATTTGTATAGTTCTGCTGTCAGGTGAAAAGGGATGTCACAAGGTCTCGTTGGCATGGGACTTCATTTTCACATTTCACTCTTGTTCCAAAGCTGCAGGTGACTTCAGCTTCTCTCCTGAAAGCAGCAGCTATAGGGTCACCTACTTATGTGTAGATTCCTTTTTCAGGTTCATATGTAAACAATGATTTAAGCTCCTCCTTATCTTGATATTTTCAAGTAATTACTTGAAAATGTTTTATACTTGTAATATTTGTATTTTGTAATAATGTTTCCTTTTACCATCAGTAAAAGTATTTTAGGGGACTTGACTGGAGGTTCTGTTGCCCTTGCTTCTTGCCATTGGGCAACTGCAGGGCAAGAATGAGTTTGTTGTTCTCTCTGTGGTAACTTGCGTTCTCCTGTTTTAAAAACTAAATTGAGAATGATGTATAACTACCAGTCATTTACTGGTGTCACTTGTAAAACCTAATTAGGATGACACACTTCACCTTTCTGTGTAGCAGAAGAGCAGCCAGTGCTTCTGGGTGAGGTGTAAGTGCTGGGTATGGCCATGAGGGACAGAGCCAGCTCGGCTGGCCAAGGTAGGGAGGGGAAGAGCAGGGAATGAGTGGATGGTTTGCTGGATTGGACAGCCTGGGCTTTTTGAGAATGTCTTGGGGTACTCTTTACGTGGCAGAAGAGAATAAATTGAGGGATCTGATTTATTCACAGAGAAGATAAGGCCAGATTCCTCCTGGAGGTGCAAGTAATAGAACAAATGGCAATTGAGATCAGCTGTGATGCAATTTCACACAGTCAGATGTAAGGAAAAAATTTATCACAAGGGTGGTCCAACAGTGGAACAGGGGCCCAAAGAAGCTTTTTTCCGGAATCTGCATTCTTAGAGATATTCAAAACTCAACTGGATGAGGCCCTGAACTGACTGGACCTGTTTTGAGCAGGGGATTGGGCTAGAGACCTCAAAACTTTACTTGCAACCTAAATTATTTTCTGTGATCAGCAAGCTGAAAGGATTGTATGTAACGAGAAGAATGAAGAGCAGCTGTCTGACGGAAAATTGATGTGTGTTAAACACATGGAGAAAAACAATAGCGTATGAATTTTAGTTTGAATATAGCCAGCATCATTCTTTCTTAACAGAATGCAAAAATATTCTGTTTGCTCAAATTAAGATGTGTATAGACTTTTCCTTGAGGAAGAGAGTCTGCTGGTATTAAACTGGTATTAAATAGTATTCAACTCTTACATTGAAAAATGTCAGCAGAAGTGGCAGGGGTGGGGAGAGAGGAGGGTGTTCATTCTGAGGTAGGTCATTTTGTTTGAGAAATAGTTTCTAATGAATACTTTTCGTCCAATTCTATTTATTTCACAGCAAAGACATTAAATTCATGATGCTAGAAAATACAAAAAAAATGGGAAGTAAGTTAAGAAGTTAGACTATGCGATGTGGGCTTGATACTGTACTGAGGGTAGAACAGATTTTCAGAAACCAGTGGGGGAGCATTAGTTATTTCTTTAGGTGACAACAATGTTAGATAATTAAGGTCCTATTTTCTCAGCACTGTGGGGAAAGTGTGGATATTACAATGCCTGCACATTTCTCTCTCCTTTGCTTGAAGGTTGCGCTCAACCTTTATTTTATGTATAGGAGAATGATCCTAGTTTGAATTTATGACAAGTTCTTTCTTCATAATAGTCTAGCATAAGCCATAATTTTTGCCTTCTCTGCATAAAATTCTATGCATATAGCTCCAATTTTACTTCGTCTTTCCACTGCCTTATGAGAAATAGAGCAACCATTGTTCTTTATGCAGAGAAAAGTTGGAATATCTTTTATTTTAAAGGTGACATTGGTAATGCTAAGCGATTCAAGAGTGAATCTAGGTGTAGCTGATTCACTGCCATATAACAGATACAGATTTTCAGCCATCTCTTAAAGTTCTTTGAAACTTTCCTGTTTTCTTCCTTTTTAAGACTGCTCTGTCTTTAGATGGGTCCAAACTTGCTCTTTGTCTTTTTCTGGGAAGGAAGTAAAGTTCTTTGCCTTCTTCCTCTAATTCTCCAGGTTTGAAGAATTAAGCACTAGAAAAGAATAAGCCTGTTGCTCTTTACAAATAAAATAAATAAATAAAAATAAAATAACAACAACTCTGTGTTGCCACTGAGAGCCTTTAAAACACATCTAACCCATTAAGAAGGAGATAATCTGTTCCTTGGTCTAGTGCTGGGGAGTATTCTGCATGGATGTTCTCTACCTGAGCTTGCTCTTCATGTTGGTAGTCTGGGGCTGTGGAGGGCGCTAGATATGATTTCACTAGGAACACTTTATCATTTGGCAGATTACTTTTGACACAGAATTAATAAAACTGGCTTTTGTTAACAACAACAACAAAAACTAGCTTTTAAGTACTTGGAAAATGAATGTTATTGTGATAGATCTACCAAGTGGTCCGTCATGTTTGGAACTCCGTCCTGTAACGGTACAGTCTTATATAAAAAAATTGATGCAGGAAATGCAGATGAGTCTGACTTAATATTTTTTTTTTTTTTTTGTGGCAAATTATTTGGCAAAAATATGCATACAAAATGTTTGGATCTAATCAGATAGGCGTTTTTCAGTGATTTTTTTCCCCCCCCTTCCCTTTGGCACTTTCCCAGAGAGCTTAAAAACTAATATTTCAGTCTCTGCTCTATCTAGCAGATAATAATTTCACAGAATTCTCTACCTACTGGCATGCTTCTACTGAAGTCTTACAGCAGAGATGGGAATATCCAAATACCAAGATGTTAATATGGAGTATAATACATATATTTTTTTCCCTTTCTTGTTAAGAGCCTGTTCCCCTTTCTTCCATTTCAACACAATTCTAAAAGGCGAGAGAAGAGTTAAGTTATTTGGTTTGCTGGTACAGTAGTGGATGTAATGGTCTGGATTTTACACCATTATGTGCCTGTAAAGCATGTTCTACATCTACTAACAAGACTGCCATTCATTTTTTCGATAAATCCTGCACAGGGGTATTAGGGTCTGTGAACTGACAATTGATTTACTGCCTGGAAAATTATTCTTTATTGATTTATATTACATGGAGGCAACTGCAAATCTTTAGTGGCCTTAATCGGAGAGAAAATGCTAAAGTTAGTGTCATTCTTATTTAGTCAGGCAATTACAAGTAGGAGAATTGGTTTAGTACCTCTAGATGACATCTACATATTATTCAATTATGAATTTCAGTAATCTTTGAATTACAATACATAAAAGCAAGTGAGATCAGGTTGGTTAATTTTTTTTTTGGTAATATGAACAAGTGCCCTTTGTGCAGGAAGGTGTTTAAATGTCAGCTTAGCATTTTAGCTGAAATTTGCCAGTAGAAACCGGGTTTGGTTTTCATGAAGATTCTTGCGATCTTCATTCTGCACAGGACTGTTGTGATATGTTGTGTGAATTGGACAGAATTAAGAGTCGGAGACTTTGCATGGCATAGACCTAGGTACTAGATCTGTGTGCTGGACTTTAATAAAAAATAAAAAAAGTGAGCAGATGCTCTAGGTTTTTCAAATTCTGCGCTCAAAAGGTGAAGTGTGTGAGAAAAGGCTGATCCAAGCGCAGACACGGGCACAGGGTGGGGGGTGTCACTCAGGAACCGTCTTCACAACAGGCTGCATTTTAACAGTGCAAGCACCGAGCTCTGTGCGCGCTCCTCTGGATTTTGCAGCCTTCTTTCCTATTGTGAACAGTGATAGCTTAAATTAAATATCGAGGCTGTTGGGCATAGCTGGATGTGTCCCTGGCAGTCTTTGCAAACCCTTCGGTTGTGTGAGCACAAAAACTGAGGAGCACCACGCAGATGAGATGCAGCGTGGAGACCCCCAAAGGGAGGATTTATAGTGGATGAGGTCAGTACTGAGGTCCTGGAAATTAATAGATGGAGGACAAAACCCTTCACTGGGGGAGTAAGATGTCTAGGATTTGACTAGAAAGGTTTGGGAACACATCTGGGAAAATTACATTAGCTGTTGTGGTTTTTCTCAGAACAGTATATGAAAATAAATGTACCTCACTCTAGTTACTTGGTAGTAAAATAGAGATCTTCCAGTTGTTTTTGAGATGTGGGGTATTTGCATGGTATTTCCCTTCTCAGGGAAGGATAGGTGGTTTAAGAAAGGAAAAAAGACGGTATTACGTTGTGTAAAATTTTAGAATCTCTATCATCTTCCTTGTAAGAGTGGAGGAGGACTTCATCACTTCAAGGTTTTGTGCAGAAGAATATTTTCCTAATCTATAGGTAGTGAAAATATGTATGGCTCAAGGTTTCCATTGACCTGCTCCTACTGGCAGGACCTCTAAACTGGAAGCGGTTTGAAGCAAAAGCTCATCGCAGCAGAGCAGCGAGCTGCCTGCCTCTCCGGTCCTCATGGAGCGCCGAAGTGCAGTTTCCTCAGAGGCCGTTTTCATTAGCTCTTTAAAGCTGTCTGTGCTGCTCTTCCACCACTGACTGACAGGGTGGAGTCCTGAAAACATTCTGGGCTGCCAGTGCCTTCTCCTGCTGGCTGCTGCCGCGGCGCTGGCCCGGCAGCAGAAGGGCCGAGCCCAGAGCCAGGTCTCGGCCGCAGGCTGGGCGAGGGGAGCTGGCCGGAGAGGAGGGCCTGGGTCTCGCGCGCGCGCCGCAGCGTCAGCTGCCAACGCGCACGCCGCTTCCGCCCTGCGGTGCTCGGCGCTGCACAGCGATGGCGAGCTCCGCAGAGCACGGTGCCCAGACCGCCCCTTACAGCACGATCCGCCACCGTGTGCAGGGCTTCTTCGTTCCATTACTTCTTTTAAACAAAGATATTAGGTCTTTAAAAACAGAAAAGTGGGAGAGGGAGTGGTGGTGGTGGTTGTTGACAAGAAATTTGATGAAAACGCTACTGAAAAGCTTTTTCTTCTATGAAAACTAGTAAATCAATTACAAAAGCAATTTCCTAACCCAGTGTGATTTTATTGTGTTTGACCAGGGCATTTGATAAGTGTTAGTTCTTGCTGAGAGTAAAGAGTAAATTTTATTTCAAGCTTTGCTTTCATGTGTTTGGAAAGAGGAAGTATCAGAAGGGCAGTTAAATATGTGGGTTTGATGACTCTATTTGAGGGACGAGTGGCTCTTTACGGCAATCCCTTGGCTGGCAGCCTGGTAGTAGCTGGGGTAAATAAAGCCATGGAAAAGATAATTGGGCACCAGGATTGAGGCATTTGTTTCCAAATGTTCCTTGAAGTTTTTGCCTCATTTTATATATTCGTTACATCTGTTCTTTTTTGGGAGCTCTTAAGTGTTTTGTTAGAGATTAGTTTAGGAAAGCTACTTCTAGCCTAAAAAGTACATAAAACAAGTCACGTTTTTTAGGCTCCTCCCCCATCCCCAAAACATTTTTTTGTGTGCAAGAACTGAAAACGGCAGAGACCTGCTGAATACACACTTGGAGCAGCACACTATGGAAGAACGTGCAGATAGCTTCCAAGTCAGGCAAGCACATGAATAGCATGTATATGCTCTGCTTTACGGCTGGAGTGTAGTAGGAGGAGGGTAAAGATTTCCTCTGCTCTGGTGGTTGTGCACTGAGAAGTCATGGGGATAGTGAATGCTAAGGCCTACTAGACCACTAGGTGACAAATCTAGGTACACGTGATCGACCTTTTTGTTAATGATACCAAAAACTGATGGGTCATCAGGGCTGCTTTGTCGCACTCCGTTCTCGCACAGATTATAAAAGCCGTGAACCTCTCCGTTCTCTCTTGACAGCGCTCGTTATGTGAGGCCCTGAGGCGGTTTCTTTTGGGAAAGAGGTAGCGGGTATGCTGTCACCATGACCGCCTTGGGGTCCTCACTCCATTTGTTCTGAGGGGGTGATAGATAGTTTCTCTTCTGCTGCTGGGCCTGTTTTGAGGTAGCTTTAAATAAACAAGTAAATCCACCCTTCATTCTTCAGGAGTAGAAATTATGGAAACATGAGCAAATCCAATTATAGGAATTGTGGCATGTAGTTAAAAATGTCATTAATTGATTTCCACTTTTAATGTATTTTTTTCTGCTGTCCTATAAAAAATGAGAAGAATATACCAAGAGTGATTAATTCCTCTGTGACCAGAGGAAAGTCACTAGGAGTCAAATTTCAGGACATAAAAAAAACCAGCTGGTTGTTAGAAACCGGATCTGATATGTAACTAGTCCTTTGACTCTGCGGACCAAAGATCTGACTTGATTTTTAAAGGTGACAGTTGCATTTCCCTGGTTTTGAGGGATGTTTCTGTGATAAAGTCTTCTAAAATCGTGTGTCACAAGATAAGATGATAATAGGACTGTATAAATACCTTAGAGAGGAGATCGCTTTCCTCCATACCCTTGCTCCTGCTCAGATGGTAGTGTGGACCTTTAGGCAAGTACTTCTTAGGAAAATCCACTCAGTCACTTCTTCCTATAAAGGTAATAATTAATTTACCAGACTGTGTGTGTAGTAAAGGAATAAATATTAGAGATTTTCCTCTGAACTAACAACAGGTGAGGAAGGCTTTGTCTCAGGCTAACAAGCTTGGAATTTCAGCCCTTGTTTAGAGTGGGAATTTGGCTATTGCTTGCTTAAGATAACAACAGTCACAACAGTTATCACTAAAATCTTAACCTACTGTTGATGGAGCTGTTTACTGTGGTGCTCTCTTGTCCTCATTTGCAGGTTTTTGAAGAGATCAGAATTTGAGGTTAAAATTGCTCTTCTGCCACCATGGTGGGATAGGATGGGAGAGGAACAAGTTGCCCCCCTCCCTTTGTGGAGCACGTTGAGCCAGCACCCAGCAGAGGAAGTGCAACATGCAGGAGTCTGTACTGTGCACTTCAGCTAAATGAAGTTAGCTTGTTTGAGCAACGAGTTCATGCACTCAGACCCATCGAGTCACAGCATAGAGCTCTGCAGTAGCTAGTGTAGGTATTTAAAACCAGCGAGTAAAGTTATCGCTAGAGAATGACAGTTTTTTCCTTCAGCTTCAGGGCTTTTCCTTGTTGCCGTATGCTAAGTACAGGTTACAAATTTGTGAAGTACCTCATGCTGTTTGTCCTTTAAATTGGAATGAAAATAGCCTTCTCTCCATTTAAGAGCTTGGTTATTTTCAGTGAATCCGGTCATCCCCAATAACAGTCTCTGTCCCCTGACTAGCAACCCAAAAGGAGCCCTTCCACCAAGAGCGTTCTTAGGAAGCACTGCAACTTGACACTGATATGAAGAAGGCTAGTGAACGTAACTCGGTGACCTTGAATGTGCTGCTCGTGGTGCCCCATAAATTACAGATAATTACACAGTAATAAGGAGATGGCCTTTTTCATGAGTCATCACTTCAGTGCAACTCATTTCTTTCAGAGCAGTGGTACACTTCAGTATTTTAATCTAAGATTAATTTGTGATGGTTTAATAACAAAACATTATCAAATATTTTATTCTAGTAGCTGTTTGATTTTTCTGGAAAGCTTTTGGGGGAGTACGGTATAAACGTATCATTCAATCACGTGTAGATGTGATGTAATTAGTTTCTGACAGTCACCAGTGCTTTGTTCAGTCATTTGGACCGCTTCTGAGATGCATTTCTATTAGCCAAAAATCAAAAATCCTTATTTATTACTCCGAATAACAGCATTTTGATCTCATTAACATGGATCATTTTCTCTAAATCCAGCTGGGCTCTGTAGTAGCAAAAAGCTCCTTTTTATATCAATTACAATATTTTTCTCTTTGACCTGCTATATAATTAAGATCCCGTTTAGTAAAGTTACTAGGATATTAGAACACTAATTGCATTCCAGACACACTTTCTTATTTTTGAACTGCTTGAGTTAATTGCACAGGGACATGAAGATTGGTTTAAATAATTAATTCATTAATTGAATTTATTTACACATGCAGATACTAATACATTCCCCCTATTCTACTAGCAATGGTTAAAAGAAAATCATCAGTGTCCCACTTAAATGAGTTGTCTTTGGTATGCATTTGCAATCTGATAATGTTGCAAGTTTACTTGGGAAAAATACCACCTTTGTGCATTAATTCAACACGCTAAGGTTTAAAGAGGGCAACATGTAGTGTGGCTGTTAAGTATGAATAATATTGGTATGTACAATGAAATATTAACCTTGAACAAGGAAAATCTAATAATTCTACTATTTTTACAAGGACTTGCCTGATTGTATTTGAATTGAATCATTTTCTAATTGTTATAGAGAGATTGGATGGTAATAAAGCATCACAGAGAGAAGAATGATATGAGAAATACCAAGGGAGAAAAATCAGCATATTGTGACATATGAAGGAAGCTTCTTGTAAGGTCTGATCCAAAGCACAAGTGTTAGCAGTTTCTTTCTGCTGATTTCAAGTGATGTTAATATGGGATGGAGACTTGAGTCATTTCTCAATCTTGAGCAGAAGGTCTTTGCTGTAATAAAAGCTGTTTAATTCGCTGAGACTGATGAAAGGAATATATAGCTTCAACTTGTGCTGTGCTGAAATAACAACAGAGGTGTGCTCTGTGGGCAGTGACAGATGATGTTTAGCAAGGAAGGGAAAAGAAGACAAGAACTGTTGCTTTACGTTGGTAGGTTTTGATCTTGTGAATTTTCCAACTTATTTGCAACCAGAAGGTTGCTGAGATGAAGCTAACCTAGCAGCTTGCTGCTCTGCTCCCTCATGTTACTCCTGGAGGATGAGTCTGAAGCCTGTAACAAACTTTCAGGGAAAAACTTCAAGCATAATTAGTGAAGTTTAAAAATGCCAGTGTAAAAAGGTTGCTGCCTATGCAGTTGACTTCTGGATAGAGTTAAGCGTAGTGCCACTGTTATATAGGCATGTACATGTACAAACTAAAATAAAGATGAAAATGATATAGTATTGTTCTCTTTGCAGTTATTACCGTCAAGTGCTGTTAAGTATTTGGGACTCTCAACCAAACATTAAAGGTGCAATATATTTTACGGTTTGCTATTATTGATAGAAAGAAGACTTTGTTGCTAAAATGTATTTCACCCAACAGAGAGATGGTGTGGCATGTATATTACTTGAGATAATTTCAAATATCCCTTTGAAGTTATTTTTTTCACAAAATAGAAATTAAACTACTACGTTGATAATAGGATATTTTAATGAAGTAGATATTGATTTTACTTACAGAAAAATCAATCTGCAGTATGGGACCTGTTTGAACTCTGCATAGATGTTTACATGAAACTTCATTATCCGCCTGCTCTTGTTTTGCCGTGAATTTCACTAGCTGTATCATCAGGTGGATAAAATTACTTAACAAATGGAGGGAAGAAAAACCTCCAGTCTTGTTTTATTTTCCACTTTCCATCAGAAAAGAGCAGAAACATAGGTAGTCTGTGTCTGAAATTCTAGTAAATAACTGCAAGATTATACATGGGTGATAACATGTACGCGGGGAACAATATACAAGTGAACTGAATTTAAGTGTCAATAAGTATAACTGAAAAAAGAAACATGAGTCTGCTGATGTACGTTAGAACCGCATGTGAAATGTTTGGGTCAATGCATGTGTTTTCAGAAATGCTGAATGAGTTGGGTATCCCCAAGTCACAGGTCCTCATGTTTAAAAGTGCTGCCCAGTCTAGGGCGCAGGCTCTGGGGCCCCACGCACAACAGGTCATGGGACCTGTTGTGTTAACTTAGGGATGAGCGCTTCTCCCACAGCACCTTTTTGGAGGATAAGGGCTATAGTGGGATTTGCAGTTCCAATGCTTCCCAACTCCTGAAGACTTTAGGAATTATTACACTCTTTTTCCTTCATCTCTGCAAATCTTACAGGATGAAAGTCATGATCCACCGCAAACCTCTGCGTGATTGCTTTTATTGTTACCTCTCTCCTGGTTTTCGCCATGGGCGAGTGTACCATTTCAGGCTGTGGGCAAAAAGAAAGGATTTCAAGTTTTAGTACTGCTGCCTTCTAATGTGACAAATACAAACACTGGGCCACGGCGTGTCACTGCACAGAACCTATAGCAGAGAGAAATAGATCGTCTGATCTCTCAGCTTTTTTAAAAGTCCAAGAATGCTGTTTTGTGCTCCTTGCCTTTATTCACGTGCACAGGTTGCTTAAGTGACCCAATTCCCTAAATAGTTACAAAGCTGTTGTAGTAAAATCAGGAAGTGGCCGCTAAAATGTGGACACTTTGTTGACCTAAAATGGTACTCTCTAATCTACTCTTGATGATGTTTGGTATATCAAATATCACTCTCTGAACAGTTTTAGTATACCCTGCATGCAGTCTCAACATGCGATTTCCCTGACAGAGAACAACAACAACAATGTTCGGAGCCCCATGATAACCACCATTCTGCAGAATAAAACTTGCTTTGTTTTAATTAATTATGCAATTACAATTTCCCTTGCGGCTGTCCCCATAAATGGTGTACCAACTGTTCAAATGCTGCCAAGTTCTCAGAAGTTTAATAAGTATTCACATTTGTCTGGTTTGGCTTTGCTAGGAATCCAAAAGTTTTCTCAGGCCAAAGCTACTGAAAGTGCAGACTGTCCAAACCAAGTATTTGGACTAACTAGAACTTAGTTTGGGGAGAAAACACTGAATGGTGAGGGTTGCTAAAGGAAGATTTAAAGTATTAATAAATACCACTGTGATGTTAATGTTTGTGTATGTTAGTAGATTCTAAGAATTGCCTTTCATCTCTTTCTTCCTTCCATTTTTCCCACTGCTTTGCAGAAAATGGTTGTGGTAGTTAGCAGTTCCCTTTCAGCTTTCAGCTCAGCATTATACAGAGAAAAGCAGTAGAATTCATAAACTACATCTCCATTCAAAAATTTTAATTGATCTTTAATGGTACAAATATTTTTCATACATGATAAATTTCTTAAATTATTATGTTAAATTATTGTTTACTGATAAACAAATAGATTTACTGGTAGACTGTTATTCAAAAGCTAAACACAAAGATTTTCCCATCTGTGGAGGATAACTTTCCAACAAAAGTTTTCCAATGAACACTTTCTGCATAAAATTGTACTTTATTTAATTCCTCACCGGTGATGCCACTGTGTACATGTGGAAGTGGCAGCCCTGGGTCACGTAGCAGGCCAATTAAAACTGCACAGGAAGGTCGTACCCATTTCAAGTGCCTTAAAAAGGTATTCAGAGGTTTTCAGGAAAATGAAAGAATATCCAGACCTAGGTTTACCTTAAAACGAAATAAAAATAACCTTAAAATATACCATAATTAAAAAGAACAGACTTGCTCAAACCAGTCCCCTGTGGTATCTCATAGTAAGTTAGTGTGACCTGGATCATTTCTCTGGAAACTTCCTAGCATTTTCTTTTTCTGATTAGTCTTTTAAATGTCATTGTGATGGCTTTTTTTTTTTTTTCCCTCCCCGTGTGTGTGTGTGTGTGTGTGTGTGTTATTTTTTGTTTTGTTTTCCCCCAGGAACAAGTGGAAAAAATTCCCTAATGCTGTATCTCTAGATGTGATGGTTCTCTTCTCTTCATGTAAACTGGATTTTTTTTAAAGGCTGGTATCAGTTGGACCTGCCTACCTCAACACGCTACAGAAAGGGGAAAGCTTGTAGTTGCTTTCAGGAGTGTGGCCTGAACTGTAGCTGGAGGCCACATCTCCCATCACGATATTTAAACAAACAAAAAGCCTGTTCACTTTTGAGCTTTTGTTGTTTTTTTACAAAGTCACTGTGGAGGTCAGTGGGAAAAGTAGTCCAGTAAAATCCTATAAAATTATCTAGAGTATTGCTAAAATAGTAATTATTTCCTTTAGTGTTAAAATCTGATTTTCAAAAACTGTTAATGCAAGTAGCTTCCGTTAACTCTGCGGTTCTCACTGCTTAATATTTCTGAAAATCAGCTTGCAGTAACACCAGGAATTGCGGCCTTTCCTTACCTGCTTTGCTTATTAAGATCTGTGAGTCTGATGACTCACGCAGTGTTGCTCATTCCAGCCTGTCTTCATGCTGGTAAAACCTTCAGACATAGCATATCAACCTTTACATACATTTATGGAATTGTTTGTTTTCTAGTCCTGTATACATAAAATGTTTTTTGAGGGCACGGGACAGGTTTTTGTTGTATTTTGTTTTGTCTGTATGCCTTTTCCTTTAAACGTGCAAATGGTGAAAATGCTCTAGCTGCCAAAATACGGACTGAAACCTGGATGCTTCTGCTGATTTAAGCTAGTAATGCGATGTGGACTAAGCTGCTAATACCAGCACACTGTCCAGCTTAAGTGTTATTTTCAATGTGATTGCTTTGTGCAAGCTAGACTTTCTTCAGATTGATTCAAATACAGATAACTCAAACTAATGTTACATTAGAGAAAAGATTTTAAGAGCGTATTGTGTGTTGATCATTATGGTGATTGCTGTGCTGAATTGGACCATCAGTGTTTTTAGTCTGCTGGATATTTTATTTCAGTCTCCCGTAGCAGAACTTACTCTTTTGGAAAAAGGAAAGTTATTTGAATTCAGTTCTTGAATAACAATAATTCAAGTGGGATAATTGGCTTTTTCTCTGTTTGACTATTAGGCTGACTTGAAATATTTTTTGAATGTTACAACTGACCTGGCTTTGGGATTAATTTACTAGAAACAGAGTATATTTGACCACTGGCAGTAGTCAAGGTCTTACTCTAGAACAGACAGCTGGGATGCGAGTAGAAAGGCACCAGTGTCCATATAGGTGTTTTGGCATATGGATGGCTGTAGGGATGGTGACAGAAAGTTTCTATCAAATCCTACATAGCTCTTAGATAGGGTCCAAAGCTTCAAGGTTGAAAGGGGAATAGCAAATGCCTAGTCATTAGCGCAAAAGGGAAGGTAAGTTATTCTTACTACCCATCTCTGCCTCCTGTCAAGACTAAGTAAAATCAGGGTTTAAAAACTTCTTGCTTGCTGGTTTAGCCCTAAGGGAAAACTTGTAAGTTTTTAACCACTTATTGCTGTTAGGGAAATGAAGATACAGCGTGGCCAAAAGGTAGAAGAACGTCTCCTTTTCTGCAGCCAAAGGCCTGCACCTTGCAACTTGGAGCAGCTGTGCTCAGGAAAAGTGGAAGAGGGGACTTGGGGCCTCCTGGATAAGCTTGACCGGAAGCCTTAAAACCCAGACCTCAGCAGCAGTCCAGATCACATGTGGAAGCCCTGGGCAGTCTTCAGGTGAGGGTAGGCCTGTTGACTCTTCCTAGCTCTTTTCCATTCTCTGGTTTGGCTTAAATTTCCCCAGTGCTGCAGCACAGAGCCCACGAGTCCCAAGGTAGAAGCAGCAAATTTGTATACTGATACTGAAGAGATGCCCACTTCCCTGTAGGAATACCTGGTAGACACTTCTATGCTGGTACAAGAAAAGTGAAATACTGCATGGATGTAGACACTTCTATGCTGGTACAAGAAAAGTGAAATACTGCATGGATGCGTTTTGATAGTGGTACCAAATGTACATGGAAACACAGCTCGGGTGCTTGAGTGCAACCCCAGGATTAATCCTGAGTATCCTAGATATATCCTGGCATAGGTCATCCCATAACAGCATCAAGCAAAACCATGCTGACATGGGGGTTGAATCCTTTCCAAAAGGCTTGACTTTTTCTTTTCCTTTTTTTTTCTTTTCTTTTTTTTAATTCTACCATTTTAAATATGAAGCTCTCATTTTCTGTATAAATACCCAGTCCTTTTTTTATAAAACTGAGGCCTTTGTCCTAATAATGTTTTGTAGCAATGGCTTTTACAAGCCTATTCGTTGTTGGGTAAGACTAGAGATAACAGTTTAGCTAATGGCTATATCGTATTTGAGGGGGAAACAACCTTAAATCTGTGCTTCCACCCCCAGATACCAGACCTATGAATACTGCAGGGAAACCCTTTCTAGCTTTTTAATTCAACTTACAGATGGAAAAATGCCAAATAAGAGCAAATGTTTTGATTATATGGAACAATTTCCTTAGGTAAGACAATTGCAATGTTTGCAAAATGAATTTAATATGCTATACAGTCTAGCAGAGTTTTTAATGAATGCTAAGTCTGAAAACACTGCGTGAAGCAGCTATGGTTGTATTTGCATATTTGCTCAGGATAATTGATGAATTGTTTAATTAAGTATTGTAAAAGGCAGTAGTCTAATGTTCTATGCAAGAAAAGTGAAACCATGAGATTCAGTAATTTATCTGATTGAACCTTTTGTATATTTTAAGCAATAAGTTTCAATAGGCTGTGCCTTTCTCGATAATTTTAACTCAACTTGGGTGGTAGTAGAAAACTTCCTGATACAGAAATCTGGAAAGCTTTTTACTGGATGCAAGCTTCAACCAAAACCCTTGCTCCACCTGAACTTAGTCTGAACTGAAGTTCAGCTCTAAATAAAAATTTGGATCAGATTTCTCCTTACCTGGCGTTACACCAAAAGGGCACTATTCAGCATAAAATGAAGCATATATAGAATGATAATCATAAAATGCATCATTACATATTTGCATATGGTTGTGTGTATTGTATAGTATGCATGTTAATAAATTACTAATGAAAAGATGGTGTCTAGGAAACAAGCCATTTCAATTCTGTTTTTCAGATACTATTTTTCTGAGAAGGAAAAAGAATAGTATCTTCTTTGGAACATCCTTTGCAACCACCTAGTGTCCCCAAAATAACTCTTTGAAGTCTCATACTTTAGGAAAAGTCCTGTAGTGGAGCCAGTGTGTGGAAAGGAGAGAAGTGGAAATATGGGACCAGCCAGGCAAAACTGACTGCCCAAAGCCTCAGTACTGTGTCACAGATGAGTTGATGTAGTTTGGCTTATTTAACATTAGTGTTATATAATATTTAACATTATTTGAAGTGTAGAAATTAAACGTGTGATGAAATATCTGTGGGATACAGAGGAAGAGAGTTTAAAACACTGATTCCATTCACAGTTTTTTGACTGGGTAAAAAATAAAACATTTTAAATGAGAGGAAACACACAGTGTGTTTGACCAAATCCTCTCCTGAGTTTTATCCCTGGGTGGCACAGTAGGTATAGCTTCTTATTAGGTACATTACAATAAATATATTTATTGTGGACTTAATTCAAATGTGTTGGTAATATAGGCATTATATATAATATGGCCTCATAATACATACTATAGCCTAAATAGCCACTTTAATCTTCAAGGTGATTTACTAGCAGTAACTAGTTAATTAGGTCGTTAATAACAGTTACTGTAAAGTTATGTGTAATAGGAGCTATTCTTTCAACTTTTTGTTATTTTTACAGTATTTTCTCTTTGATAGTCTAGCCACGACATATGACATTGTGCTTATGCGAGGACAGCAACTCTCTGCATTAAGTGATTTTTTTTGTTTTTGTTTAAATCCAAGGAATTGCCTAGTCGCTCTGTGGTTATGTGAGGAGGTGGTTTCTTGGCTGTTTGTGTGATTCGCTTGCTTGTTCCTACTGATTTAGGCTGGTTGCTCTACTGGTGGAAGATAGTGGAGAGAGCTGCATGAAGCTGTATTTGTACACACCCGCCCGCCTACCCATTCACACGTGTGTGTGTGTGTGGATGGATGTGTGTGTTTATGTGGATGCACACACATACACATACCCACGACAGTAAAGGATGTTTGCCTGTGCTGGTGCAGAATCTGGGTCAGATGCTCTGGTTAGGAGGCCAGGTGGTGCGGGAGCCCTACAGGACTGGTGCTCTGGAGCGCTCGAGCAGTGGCCTTCTGTAGGCAGCTAGCCAGCAGCCCCCAGCTGCACAGGTTGGGTAAACTGAGGCTCAAAGTTAGGCATTGTAAAGGTGGCTCTCGCCTTTCCTAGTCCCCTCCCGCCACCCTTTTTTTGGTAGTATATGACATTAAGGACTGCTGTAATCATTCATCACCTTTCTAGCTGTGACCACCTAAAGAAGCCCTTGGAGACAGTCAGTTGTTGTGAAGGTGGTTTCAGTGATAGGTGTATGCTCTTGTTTCCTTGCTGGGAGTAGCGGAGTTCTGGTCCTGCATTGTTAAAGCTCCAAGCGGGTTCCTAAATAGTAGATCAGCCTCAGAGAAGCGTGTAAGTTTGAGTCTGTGTACGTATGCTTCAATTCAAACAAAGTCAATGGTCTTAAAATATCTGATTTAAGGTAAAGTAGTTAAATTAAATAAATTAAATCTTTGACTGTAGACCCCAGTTAAGCACATGGGAATCAGCATTAGGGATGCAGCAAGTTAGTAAGAAGAATTCTGTTTGGTTTTGCAAGGGTAGATTTGCTAGACTGAGGTTGTTATAATTCTCATATTATTTCCCTTTTATTCGTCAAAGATTTTGCCACATTCAGTGTGGTTTCATAATTGGCTGTTTCTGATACAGTTAAATAACATGACAGGTTTGAAACTTTCATAAACATTTCATGATAAATTTTTAAGATAGTACAGTTTCTTCTCTTTCATTTTCCAAGGATGTCATGTTCTTACCTTCTGTAGTCCTTACATTCCTGACACTAAGTCACACCACTCTTTCTTTTTTTTTTTTTTTTTTTTTTTTTTTTTTCCCAGAGGTGTTGGATACAGAATCAGAAAATAGAGAAAAAGTTGGTGTCTCACCTCTTAGGGGAGCCTTTTGATAGCAGTGTATTACCAGTGCTTTATTTGTTGGTGTGTTTTCACCTGGAATTTCATGTTGATTTTTGACCTGTAAAGCTTCAAGATTTTTCAAATGAGTCTAAGGAAAATATATGGAAATTAAGACTAACTTGACATTTAATGCTCTATACTCTTGAAAATTCCAAGCCAAAATGGGATTTTAAGCCTGTCTTATACTGCCACATGACTATGGTTGGGATTTCAAAGGACCCTGAAGTTGCAACTCCTCCTAGGCTTGCAGCAAAGACCATTAACTTAGACTTTGGCAGAAAAATAGAGCTAAAAGGAGGAGAAAACAGTGAAAATAGCTTGCTTACATGAAGACTGATTAAATGGTGTATATATCCAAGAGCGCAAAGCAAAATATAGTCAGTGTTGATTTTGATTCCTGTATCCTTATGTTTTTTTTCTATGTCTCAAGGGGTCTCCCCTATAATCAATTAAGTAAGCTGATTCAGAATCAAGACCAAAGTAGCTATCCTGCAAATCCAGGGATTATAATGCAAAATAATTCATTCTCAGGTGATTATCTTGATGGTAAGGAAATTACTGACATCATAGGTTTTACCTTCTAGAACTTTTTTTCTAGTTAATAAATTATTTCTTGGACATTTTTGCTAAAGAAACTGTATAAGTAATGTAACTGGGAGTTTATTGTACTGCATCAGATTTCTGTTGAGACAGAAGCTACTGTGTAGTTATAAAATGGGAGTTCTTGCTGGATTAAATGCTTTTTGGAGACTACTATTTAAGATTTATGAACTGTTTAGTAACAGGTATAAGATTGTATATTTAAAAGAAGATATGAGTGACAAACATTTTTTGCCAAGAGATAAATTACCTAATCCGGTGCATCTATCAGGCTATGAACATAAATTTTCTTTGAAATTGAATGGGTTTTTATTAATAATTCAATGTTGTGACCATTTTTCTAATGCACATTTAGCTTGGAAGAAGGAATAAAAAGCATGCAACCTGTGAGTGATTTGACAACTCCCTAGCATTATAAAGATTTTATTTTTAAATTCCTTTTCCAAGAAGAGTTACTTCACATTCCAATGGTTTCTTAATAGCCCACAGTGAGGGAGACTTGCCTAGCTTTCTGCTGGGGCATCTCTGATTAGAATATGATAATTTTACATCTTTATAGTATTGCTAAGACACCCCGAAACATATATAGTTACTTATCCCCTAAATTATGGCTTTGGAGTGCAATTGGATGTGATGCTGTTTGATTTACAATCATTGCAGCCTGCAAGCGAATGGACATGGAAAGAATACAAAAAAGAACTAAGGCGATTTTAAGTATTCTGAGCTGACAGATGCATTTTCAGTATCTTTCCTATCTTTTCAATAAAGGAAATACATCTCACAGTATCTGGGCAAGAGGTAAGATCAGTGTAGCCCTAGGTGATTATGAATCATTTTGGTGCGTCTGTGGCACTGTAAAATACGTGTCTGGTGAGGAGGACCACTGCTTCTGTTCTAGTGACCTATAGTGGTAAATGAAGAATTTAAAAGATTACCAAGCAGTTCCAGTTTGGAGTGCTTCAGAGAAAGCTAGTACGTCTAAGAAAGCATCTCCTGCAATATAATCTACTCGGACTCTGAAGAGGTGTCCCTCAAAATATGAATTACATGTGGAGCTATTGTGTAATGCTTGAGAAGGATCTAAGTGGCTCCCAGTGGATTTTTAATAATTACGCAGGGGACTTCCAGTACTCTGGAGCCCCAGCTCCCCAACACCTCCAGGTCTTGGGAGTGTGCAAGGAGAAGAGGAGGAGTATGGCAAATCTTGCAAAGCCCGGTGGCTGCTGCTACTGAGGGAGAGGGGAACCCTGAGGGAAATCTGTGTCTGTCGTAGACCTTAGTGAAAAAAGCCGGTGCGTAGAGCGCACAGCATCCAGCGGCGCAGGGAGGTAGGGCGCTTTCGCTTAGCCGGGGGCCGTAGGGACTGGCGTGCTTTCACAGACGCCCCGGAGCACGCGCCGTTCCTCCGCGTTCCCCAGCCCAGTGCGCCTGACTTCAGCTGCAAGCCTTTCTGTTGTCTTTGGTTCAGTGACAGGTAACATACAGTATGCGCCACCCCTCCATGTGCATCGGCTGGGTTCCCTAGGTGGTTACCTCACGAGTGGGGAAGTGGGACAGACGATTCAGAAACTATAATAGTACTCGTTTGATATTGACGATGTATACACTGGTGTGGAGTGTTTGGTGTAGGGAACAGCGCTGACCGCCTCCTTTCCCTTCGTGGTGGTGCCTGTGGCGGTTGGTGGGGGTGGGAGTGCTCCTCTGTGTAATGGAGGCCGCTGTCACGCGCTTGCTAGCGCGGCGTGTTTCAGAGACAAAATGCAGAGCGGGAAAGGAAGCAACCTGCACTGGCAATACGTTCTTGAACAGAGTGAGAACTGTACGAGTGGAAGTACAAATGTCTGCCACCATTACAAATTTCTGACAAATTCAGATGAATCAAAGAGGAATTATGCACAAATATATATTGGAGAACAAACCTAGTAGGCTCAAAGTATTGACTATGCTAAGCAGCCCAAGACTTCTTATTTATTATTGGGCAGAATTGTGTTTGGTGTACAACTGTGATCTTGAAGTTAAGCTGACATTTGTGTACAAGGGAGGGGGGAAGGGAAGAAATGGAGATGGAAATTGAAACTCAACCAGGGACCTTCTTACCAGGGTACCCTCTTGGAGGGGTGAGTTCCAGTAACTGTGAAGTTAGGCATAGTTCAAAGGTATGTTTTTCCATAGGTTAGCCCTTTAAATCCTCCTTATTTGAGCTTTCCTTGCTTAAATCTAAGTACAAAAGCTGTAAAATACTTGCTCTAGCTCTGTGTACCTGTACAGATTCTACTGGCTCATATCAGGCTAATAGGGATTGAAAAACAGCACTGTTCACCTAGACACAGGGACACTTAATGTGAAGCTGTATGGTTCACTTATATGCAATGCTGAGTAATGCCTTTCTGTGTTAAAGAATGAAGCATCTCTGAAAGAATGTGTTGGCAATCTTTTAAATTGTAGGAACAAATCTCTTTAAAAGGAAATGGAAGAAATACAATGGGTTTTGAATTTAAACATGATGATTGAAGTCAGATTATCCTTTGATTTAGAACAGTGCCGAAAGACATTTTAATGCATAGTTGTGTCCACTTGTGAACAATTAGGGCTGTCAGCATAAGTGGTCAATTGAGCATTTAGGTTAACTGTTTTTTTAAGACGTTCTATGACATTGCACTTGGAAATCTTTCTTTGGAATTACAATCATGGCCTTGATTGAAGAGTTCAAGTGGCAGAATCTAATTATGGCTGAAGTATCCATGACTATCCCCTTTCCAAATACATCACAAACAAATAACTCCAGAGGGGACGGATATTGGATGGGTTGCTACAAACAAGTGTTGGTAGTGGAGACAATCTTTCAGTGAACATGAGGATCAAGCAGTTAGAGTAGCCTGGATTTGTGCCTCAGATGATGCCCCTGGAAAAGGTGAGGGAGAAGATAGCAAGCGAGTATCTTTGTGGATTTCTGCCTCTGAAAAGCATGTCCATTAGTTAAATATGAGAAAATTATACAGGGTCAAATGCTGCCTTTGGTCTAGTATAGACAGTTTCTGCTAATTTAATCCCAGGCTGGCTCTGACCCTAAGTGTTATATAAAGTCATAAAGTCTTAGGACTCAGTGCGCCATACGTGGAGAATGTTCTTTGTTACCTCAAGATCCAACCCTGTGAAATAGCAGAGTAGACTTAACCTCAAAGAAGTCCTGAACAAACTTTACACTATCTGATTTCTATGAAAATCAATATTCTTACTCAAGCATTTAAAACTGGGCTCAGCATAGCTCACTGGGCCCTTTTGTCAGGGAGGAACAGAAATGACAGGGAGGCTTTTGTGTCACTTGTGCCAGGGAACCTTTTCCTTTGAAGTGAGTGCTGTGTGTCCTTGAATGCAATCTCGGTCTGTGTTACTGCCTGTCTTGCACAGGAGAAAGGGAGAAGTAATTCTGCCCTTTTCCTTTTGATCCCTTGTATGACTATTTAAAGACATGTTTTAAATGAATTTTTGAAAAGATGTTGCAGGTATTTGTGTGAGAATCTTCATGTTTTGTCTCAAGGGACTGTAAGCCCTCATCTGTGGTCCGCTGGAACACCTTCTAGAAGAAACTGCTATTTGGGAAGTGGCTAGTCATTTATTTATGTACATATATTTTTATTGAACAGCAGTAACATGCTAGATGCTCTTGGGTTATATAGAAGAGAGATGATGTGAAACCTGAAGGTTTTCCTTTTACTTACATTAGTTTTCCAGCAAGGTAATCCTCATAAAGTTATTTTGCTTGGTGTTAAAGTAGGCATAAGACATTTCTGTGGACAAATTGAATGAGATCTTAGAAGGACAGTTATGACCTCCCAGTGGGGCAGTAGGTTGTTTAGGGGTGTGTGTGTCACTCTTAGAAAAACGTTTGCTAGTTTTTAATGGCAAATATCTCCTCTTTGCCTCTTGATGTATTTTCCAGTATCTTTGGAAGTCCTGAGAGGTGCAAAAATATCAATATGTAAGATTCAGTTTAGGAGTGCTTTCTGAAGTACATGATACTATCCCTGTCAGAGTCTTCTCAGGACTGCTGCTTTCCTCCAAATACTGTGCTGGGTATTAGGAAGTCAGTGCTTAGACTTGTGAACAGATAACCTATTCCTATAGTTTAATATCTGCGAATTTATATAAAACAAATGACTTAATCTGGTGAGTGATAAGCTCAGATTCTGCCCTAATACATCTCTGGTGCAACCTATTGATTTCTATGGTGTCTCATAGGATGTATGCCACATCATGTTTACAACTTCTCTGGTCTGTAATCCAGCTCTGAATTAAAAGTTTAAGCCTTATTTTGCCCTTTTCTGATTTATTTCAGAAGTCATTGACTTTTTTTAGTGTCATTATACCACTTTTTCTAATGATAGTAAAATAGCTGCTAGAGATGGGCCTAATGACCTGGAAGTAATTGGAAGAGTCTGCAAACAAAGATAGCTGCAACATTGCAAACAGAGCTGATATTTTATTCACATGAGCTTCTAGCTGCTGCGATAAATCTTGATCAGCTGCTGTACTCATTAAGTGAACAGATAATTAAAGCTTGTGGGAGTCTGGATAAACCACCTGGCTGAATGATACCTTTTATAAGGAGATACAGAACATAGGTCTGCAAGCTTGGAGAAGGCTTTAGTAAAACAAGTAGACGTTATTTGAAGGATGTCCATACAACACTGCTGTTATTTCTGCCTGAAAGGTCTGCAGATCAGAGCAGAAAATGTAGTCCAGACTGACTGGGATGTGCGGAGTATAAGAGTGATGGGTTCCCTTGTGTGTTTTGTATTTTAGCTACTTGAGACTAATTCTTTCAGGTTAACTTTGCTGTTCTACGGTGACTTGAAGATACTTTTGTGTTGACATTTAAATGGGATAAGGAGTAGGAAATTCTGTCATGGCACTCTAAGCAGGATTGGATCCACTCTCATACCAGTATGCTCTCCATGCTCCTTCCTTTCTTTATAACTGCTTGCTGAGACCTTCTTGTGCTCTGTTGTGTGCTCTCTTTCCTTTCCCCTACTTGATAAACAGATAATGATGTAGGGGTAGTAATGTCAGGATTTGCTAGATGACATGTTTAGAGAAGTTTTTGCAAGTTTTCTTTCGTGCATTATGTTAGAGAATTGTTCTGCTTGTAGCCCAAAAAGATACGAGGAAAAACTGGCGCAGAAAGGCCATTGTTGCCTGTTGGTTTTTTTCACATTTTTAAAATCTATTAATTTTTGGAGCTGTGGAAGAATGTCAGTCTAATGGCAACGAACATGAGAGAATTACAAAATGCAGCTGAAGGATTTTTTTCTCATGGGTTTGTTTTAATTTTTCTTGAAATGTCTCTTACTTTAACCTGCTCAAGTAGGCACTTAGATCTTTGTTGAGAGCTTAGTGTGTTTGGTGGAAAGCCTACTGCGTTCTTTTCACAGCATCAGTAAAGTGTCTCTGTTTTACTGCAAACAATTTTCTAGATGCTGAGTTTGTGTTTTCAGTCTATTGCCATGCAGACAAACTGAAATACTGTATAATGTCGAAAGATTGAAAGAGCTAAGCTGCCTGTTTGCTATCATGTTGTATACCAGAAGGTCTTGCGAGATCCATGTCAAAGGCTGATCAGATGCAGAGAAAAATCAAGAATAGGAATGTAAGTAATCAGCTAGTCAAAAAGGTGCATTTTAGTAAGAAACTTCAACTTTTTCAGAAGGTATATTAAGTTTTCTTCTAATCTGTATCAACTCTCTGGTGCCTTAAGCCTGCCTGCTTAATAGCTTGTAGCTAGAATTTAGCCATCTGTCAGCAATTAAGCAGTAGGCACTGATTTTCATGTACTAGGACACCTTACAAAGAGAGACATTTACTGGGACTTACTCTGTTTAATGGCAAAGACAAAGCCAAGTGGGAAATCAGTTGTGTTTTTAGCTGGATCAATAACCAGTGTAATGTGAGTCTTAGTTCTTTGTTTTGGAAATAAAAAAGAGCATTAAACCAAGCTTTGTCAGTGTGACTTCTCCGACACTGAGTAGACTTGAACCTTGGACTGCAAGTCAGGCAGCACTGGGACCGGTCTGTTCCTAAGGCTGTTGAGTCTGGGACTGGCTTTGATTCTTCACTAATCAGTACTAGCTAGCAAGCTTTCTGTTCTTCCCCAGGGAAGCTCTTGCAGTCTAGGGTAAACAAAAGCCTAAGATAAGCCTTAGTTAAGAATTAACTTCCGTAACAGCTAAATTTAAAACTATAGTTTTTTTTTTTTATCATGAAAATATTGATGTGTTTTATTGCTTTGGGCAATTACATTCTCAGAGAAGATTGGACTCTTTGAAAGATGTTCCTAAAAATAAAATGATCTAAGAACTTGAAAGTAAAGCAGATTGTTCTTTATATTATGTGTTATTTTAAGCAGCCTTTTCTGTTGTAACTGAATGATTTTTTTTTTTTAATTCTTACTCATTCAGTGAATAGACTCCCTACCTTGCTATCCTATTGGCAAACCTTCTGCTGAACTTCTGTAGCAGCAGGCATGGGCACTTTGTGCGAAGTCTTTTAAGTACCATTGACCTTTAACAGTGGTTCCAGGTTACACAGGCTGTAGTAAGGCTCAGTTCACTGTTGCTCCTGTAAAAAAAAGAATGTATTTTTTAAATACAGAGTTCGCATCCTGAATAGGGACCTATCTAGGCATTTGAGAAAACCTTGAAAAAGCTAAATTTCGTGTGGTAGAAGACAGATCCTCAAAAATCTTGTGATTCTGTGAACCCATAAGAGATTGCTTTTCCTGTGCTGCCCTATTCATTTCTGGCACACCTTGCGTGAATTGTTGCAATGCACTAGCAGAAGAAACTAGATAGAAAGCAGTGTTTCTTGAGGCAGTATTAACTCTTAATGGAATGTGCAACATGTTCACCTTGGGGAGGAAGGAAGGAAACCCAGAAGATTGCCATAGTTGAGAGCTAGTTGACGCTGCTGGGGTCTGAAATCGAGCTAAGTAGATTCTCTTCTATAAACTTAGAGGGGCCTTTGGAAAGAATATGGAAGTGAAACTGGTTAAGGAGACAAACCTAGCTGCCATTTAAGTCCTATGCTTCCTCTTTTCCTGGCTGGGTTATCTGTAGGCTTGCAAAGGTCCTTAGATAGCCCAAGCTTCAGATGATTTTTATAAAATTCTGGTAGTTTGTGTGGTGGCCTAAATGCCAATCTTTATTTTAACAGCACAGGAGAAAGCTGACAGACACATCTGCCATTTGTTCAGATAGTTTTCACGTGCTTCGACTTTAATACATAATACCATCTGTTGAGCTTTACTGGAAATGGGATTCTATTCTTCCATCTACCCACAAACCTAATTATGAATGTGAGGACTGTAGAGGTTACCTTTTAAACACCCAGCCAGTATTTCTTGAAAAAAATACATCTGCAGTTCTTGTTTATATGAATTATTTAACAGATGGCAAAAATGCATTTCAGTTATTACATCTGTCTCTACTGTGGAGGAGAGCAGTGTTTACGTAGGGCTAGATTCTCTTGTTGACAGCATACAGTACTTGGCAAGCTTAAATGTGACAGGGTCTGATTCTCTGTACTTTCTTCCAATTATTTATTTGCTATTACCTGTATTGAACTGGTTTGAGAAGCAAGGGTCTTAATTACTTTATCGATAACACACACAGTAACCTGTTGACACGTCTAAATCTTGAGACTGTGGAGATTGAGCTGGTCAGTCAACCTCCCTCATGGGAAATTAATCCATAGTTTCTGAATACTTAGAAATTACTGTGATTAAAAAAAAAAAATAAAAAAAAAGCCATGCATTGCCCTAAGGCCTTCTTAAAATTCCTGCTTCTCCTCTCTGAAAGATTTTGTCTTGCTGGTTGAATTGCAGTAAAGTTGCTTTCAGCTGAAGTGGCAGGAGTTTGAAGGCTTACTGAAGCATCTTAATTTTTATTGCCACCATGCTTCCTCCTCTACCAGATCTAATCACTATTGTTTAAGCTGCAACCCAGCTATTATCCGTCTGAGGTTGACGTGAGACCTGAGGAGAAGAGAGCCGACTGTCAAAACCAGCTGTCAGCATAGATGGGAAGGGTGTGAAATTGAAGTAATAACTGGAATATCCACAGCATCTGTTCAGAGATTTTGGAGAATTTGACCAGTTGGCATCCTCCCAGCCCCGGATGAGTGACAACATTTAATATCAGTCAGACACCTTTGTCTTTCATCTGTGCATATGATATAATGTCAGGTGCTGGTACACTGGAGTAAAAAGCTTTAAAATTATGGAGGAGGATTTAAACCTGACAGTTGAGGCAACGAGTGATTGGTAATGACGGTAGTTATTGTATTCTGAGGGCAGGAATGGTAGAGACAGTATTTAACTTGGACCCTTGGAGACCGAGTTTCATCTCTAGTGTAATGTATTTGTAAATGGACAAGCAAATGAGCCCGGGGAATGAGCTGTATCATCGTGTGCCGTTGCTAATTAGCCTGTTCCTAACAACGTGAGGCATTGGACAAACAGAACATGTGCTTTCTGGAGGAATTTTAAGTCTTCCAGAAACAATCTGGAAACTGTAAAAGATTTGAGATGGTAAAGCTCAACTAGGAGAATGTTTGTGGGGCAAATTCGTCTTCAGCACCTCTGTCTGTCTTAGTGTGTCTGTGTTAGCAGTGCTTTAGGCACCTACTTTACTGTTCCCTCAGCTGAGGGAAATGAATGAGAGGCTTGAAGGATTTCTCACAAGTTACCTGACGCTGCATTCAATATTTTCTAGAGTCCAGGTCTGAGAGTTTGCAACTAGCCCTGTGTTAGTTTGTCTGCTGTATTGCCAGTGCTTTCTTTGCTGTGACTAATGTGTAAGCTCCCAGTTCTATTTTTATTCTATTTCTTCTCTTTCTATTCTATCATTTAATAGATCCTTTTTTTTGACCCTTTTCTGACTCTCTTCTGTTACATGCTCATCCTCTCCTTCAGCATCAGTCTGTACGCAAGCATTATTCTTGTAAATGCTATTCACATTTTGGGCTTTAAGGTCTTAGTAATGAATTATTTTATGCTAGCCTCATTCTGTCCTTGGCTCTTGACCTTTTTGAAAATTTTCTTCTCTGTTACTACCTAGTTTAGCTTTCTTAGTAAGAGCATAAAGCAGCCTTAATGTTGACAAAGCACAAGTGTCTTTGCCCATTTTGTCATCTGAATTTGTTGTGAACAGCTAGAAGATGATTTTCATCAACGTCCCCAAGCTCTGTTCCATTCGTCCGACTGGAGGAATGAGAGCGTTAAGCAAAGTGGATATAAGTGTGGGGAGAGACGCCTATAGACTGTGGGGTATATGACCTATGAGCATTAACAAGCCTTGACTGTATGTGAAAAGAGTGTTACTTTGCAAGGCTCACTTAGGGACTGACCAGCTTTAGGCCCTCTATCATATGCTGCTTTTCATTGTTGAAATTTATTCCTATGCTGCAAGGACTAGTAATAAAAAATACAGGAGATATTTTAGTACTTTTAAACTGTTCTTAAAGATACTTCTATGAATGGTCAGACTTTCCTTCACTACTGCTACATCTTGGACCTCAAGCAAATATAATGTTTTTTACTCTTGTGTATGTATGTTACATATGTTTATGGCTTCAAATGATTTGTCAGGGTTTTTTATTTTGGGGCTTTTTTTTTCCCTTTTTTTTTTTTTTTTTTTTGAAAACCTGCTTCATGCGTCACAGCTATTCTTGGGTATAAGGAAAGGATCTAGCTGGAATTAATCTGATTCCACTGACATCTTGCTGACAGACACATCAGAAGGGCTGGAAAAGATGTCATAATCTTTGGTTATGTAAATATCTGAATCAAGATTGCTCTGAGGCAAACTGCAGAGCAGATGATAATGTAGCCCTTCTATACTAAATCAACAGTCATTTTGACAGATGAATTTGAATGCTAATATTTCATGAATAATGTTTTGGGTGGGGGGAAGGAGGTATTGTGTGCAGTATGGAAACTTATCACCAAAATACATCTTAATACCAGTAAAATACAGTCATTTTTTAAGCTCTCTTTAACAATTTGTTAAGGAAAAGCAAATCTCTTCTATACTTCCTCCTTTTGTTCTGGCCCATTTCTCTAGTTCCCCAGCGTATAGAAATTGTACAGAAGGCAGCATCATGGCTGTGCTGATGTCTGGGTGACACTTCTTTCCAATGTGTCTGTCTCGGCTGGCTTGGGAATTTTCCGCAGGGTAACGTTCTCCTGTTAAAGGCTATCGTGTGCTGCTCCATAGCAAGTTTGCCTCAATGCTGCCAATTGTACTCTTCATTTTAGAGGGCGATTTTCATGATTTGAAGCCTTGAGAAGGGAACACTTGAGGGATCCTCAGAAATATGTAAGGAAGGTAGAGATGGATGAGCTTTATTTCACCGGAAATGGGGCAACAAGGCAGTGGTGAAGGAAGTCTGCGGGTTGCTGATGGGGAGGAAGCAGCCATTTGTGGGTTTGTTACCCTGCTGCATGCTTTGGTGCTGCTGCCAGGCAGGCAGCACACAATAGGCTTTCTGCTTGGTACAGCTGCTCTCCTCCGATGGCTTTTCTGGGGTAGGGGTGCGGGGAAATAACCCTTTGACTTGTTTCACTCCTTGCTTAGCAGTTTCTGTAGCGATCCTCTAATGATTTAAGAATCAAACCTCTTTGTCTCATTCCTGTCTCATTCCTTCTAGACATGCAACCTGAATGCAAAAGCTGGATAAATGGCCAGGTTTTAGTGAGCTGAGATGGCTGAAGGATATGTGATCCCACTAGAGCAACTTAAACTGAAGCTTTTGTGGACTATGGGAATGGGAGAAGTGTGAAACAGAGGCAGAAAGTAAAATATAAATGAAACTGTACAGCGCCTTAAGCTTGCTATGCAGAACAGAAGTCCCACTCCATAGCTCCTTATTTCAGTTCTCTTGTTTCATATTTACATTCAAGAGATGACAAAAGCTTTCCAGGAATGAATGTTTTGATTGGAACTAGAGTCACTGAAGGAGTAAAATCATAATTTGCAAGTTCTCTGTTCTTGTTTTCAGGCATATTTAATGGTTATAATTTTAAATATATTTTTACAATTTTGGAAATTTTGGCAATGGTTGGAAGAACTTTCTTTGAACTACCTTTAAACTACTCGGGTTGTGTGGGCTAAATGCCCATCAATAATTGAGTGTGTCTGGTATGCTGTTGGTGAGTAATTACTCTGTAGGGTCTTCTGAGGGGAATCCTTGTTACGATGCTCTAAGATCAAGTGTGATGGGAACCAAAGCGTGGCCAGTGGGACAGCCAAGAGCTTTGCTGCCAAAGTGCACTGCCAAGCCAAGTGAAATACCAATGTAGACACCTTTTTTGTAGCAGAGATCCAAGGAAGCTGCAGTTTGACCTGATGAACTGAATGTCAGCTCAGGACGTACCTGCCATGGAGGTCTGTCTTGGTATCTTTTTCTTTTCCTCTTTAATTGATAGCTGAAACATGATTTCTCTTTGATTGAATTGTCTACAATTGTTACAATTGCTGATTGTAAAACACTTTTGGAGAAGGTCTTCCAGCACTTCAGATTCTGCCACTAAGCTTTAATGAATGATAAAGCATTTTAATAAGCCACTTGCAGCTGTGCATCTCTGCTTAAGCTGCTAATGCTCATTCTTGATATCTAGGCTAGTTACAAAACTTGTTTTTACCCAGATGTTTTAGTGAGGTAAGTTCTTTTTATACCAGAATCTCAATAGGAAAAAAGGATATTACTATTCCCTTACACTGAATTCAAAACCTACTGGCATGCATAATTTTTATCAAGAGTACCATTACCTTTTATTTTTGCAGGTTTTGTTGTGTAGCACGTAAGAGCTCAGATTTGCTGAGGGGCAAAAGAAGTTAAATTTGCATTTTCCCATTTTATTTTCGCTATCTGTTCTTTTTAGTCATTGATGCAGGTGACACCACTGGGACCTGCTGAACAAACCAGGATAAATGATGGCTATTTACAAATAAGTGAAAGTGAGTGCTTACCTGTTTGGAGATAAGTCACCTTGGATGCCATCTGTTGTTCTCAAAGGGATGCCTGCTATTTATTCCTACAGCAACTGCATTTTGTGCCTCAGAGAGCTCTTCAAAATCATATCAATAAAGCTGCTTTGTTGTGAATCTATAAAGCATCAGAGAGGTCACTGCCCTGCTAATCCCTCCTGCCTTTTAGTCCTCATCCAGTCATCCTTTGAAATAACAAATAAACTTGGCTGCCTTGTAAGGAAACAAATGGGATTTTGTAATTGGGACAGGACTGGGATTTCCCTCCCCTAATTTTTAACTCAGTTTTCCTTTGTATCAAAATTGGCCGTAAGATATTTCGTAGAAAGACAACTTCCTTTCTCAATGCACTTCTTGTTATCATTTTTCTACATATATGTTTTTTGCTTGCAGGTCTAATGTTCATGCCCTCCAGCAGCATGCAGAGAGGATGTCAAATCTCTTGCTGCCAAATGATAATAGAGATTTTCTTTAGCTCAAGAGAGAGGTCTTTTAGGATCCAAGCACTCTCTCCTGAAGTCGCACCAGGGGCATATTTCAGAAAACGGGGCTGCGTGTGACACTGGCGTGGGTATTTTCAGATGTCAGTGTATATCCCCACCTCTCTAATGATGATTTTCATGAGGGAATCTGAGTCCATGCTATGCCCCACATTTGAATATAGAAGCCTGATTTTTATAAAAACTTGCCTCTTTCTGCCACTTCTTTTCCTGGAGAAAAAGATGGGACCTCCTGTGTGCCCCCCACTCGCCCCACCATTCCCGTTAGTTGGCTGTGACGGTGAGTGCCAGTGGTGTGTCACATCAGTGGTGAAGTAATTATAATGTGAAAAAAATACTAAATGTCACAGCTGTCAAATTTTGCTCAGATCTCTTCTGTTGCCATCTAAACTGAAGTTTGAAAAGCATGTTCCACCAGTGTTACTATATTTATTAGTACAGAGTTCAGACAGGCATCCTGATGCGAGCTTGGTGTTTTTACAAGAACCAAAAACTAGACTTTTTTTTTCTCTAGAATATGTTCATCCAGGCTGAACTACATTCTTGTTTGCTACAAACAGCAAATCCACTTTTTAAGTGTTAGGTGCCCAATCTGCGCCTACAGATCAAACCAGCAGGGGCAGCAAGCTGCCAAAGCTTCCTTGAGAGAAGCAACAACCTCTGTGGAGAGGTGCTGCAAGCAGGGTCGCCGGGCCGCTGGGTCAGGTGCAAGACGGAGGCCACAGCACTACGGGGCGAGGGCAGTGCAGAGGCTCCGTCTGCGGAGCGGGGCTGAGTCGCTCTGAAGCGTCTCCCGGCCGCCTACCAGGGCTCTTAACTGAAGCACCTCAGTGAAGCGTCTAACGCGGCAGTGTCTGTATCCCGTTCCTGTCAGTGTTCCTCCGTGCCCCATGGTGCACGCTGCGAGAAGCAGCGAGAACGTGCGCGGGAAATGCGTGTTTATACCGCAGCTCTGTGGGAACTTGTGCAGAGCCTTCAGGAGAAGGAGCAGGAGCATTTTGTGGAGCTGTCCGTTCCTCCCTGCGGGATTCGAATGCCACAGCCAAAGGGAAAAGGACTGAAGTACGACAGGTGGCTGCGGGAGAGAGGGGAGGGGAAAGGACAACTGCCTTTCAGGCACCTGAGGCCTCTCCGCGGTCGTAGGCTGCAGAGATTGATGATTTGCCTCCTGAGTGAGGCAGTGTAGCTGACACATTTCATAAATTCTTCTATTTAAATACTGTCATCACTTTTTGAGCAAATATCCAGAGCTTAGGTTCCTGCAGGGCCTTCCTTTTACAAGGACGATGGTTACTGAATCCCGTCTTGACAAAGTCCGCCTGCTCATTAACAGAGAAGAGCAAAATGGTGCTGCCTTGGCATAGCAGGGATGAAAGTGCCCTTTTTGCTTCAGGACCCTTTTAGCTGTTGCCATGGCCTGTTGTCTTCAGGGGCATCCTTCCAGGGCTGCTTCAGCCTGGCTACTTGCTCTCCTAGCTGCTTTTCTCACCTTGTTTTCTTTCACAAAAAACAAAAGCAAACCAAAAACTCGCCAAAAAACAAAACAAAACAAACAAACAAAAAACGCCTGCTGTGCTTGCTGACTAAGCTGTCTTAAATGAAAAGGAGCAATTCTGTTCCCCTCTTGCAGTTTCAAACTCCACTCAATTGAATCTCTATGCAGGAAGATCTTGGCCACATTAGGGTTGGTAATGTTGCTTCCAATTATTTAACCCACCTGATGTTTTATATGTTTTATTTTGTTAGTTGTATTTTTTTGTTGTTGTTCCCCTGACCCCCACTAACCCTATGGGGAAGATTTCTTCTGTTTAGGAAGCCTAAAAGAGTTAACTTCACCTGCTGGTTTTACGTAAACATATTAGATTTCTGATTCTTAGAGAAGCCAGGTGCCCAAACTAAGCATGTCTGAAAATCCCTTTTATTTTTTAACATATTAAAACAACGCTTGAAAAATATAACTCCTTCTACATCTTTTATTTGTAGTAAATTTACTTGTAATTTCCTGTGTCACGGTTAAAGGAAGACACTAAAATCCTAACTGACTTTTGAATATATGTCCTCGGTCAGTTCATGTCAACATAATTTGTCAACACCTATACATGCTATAAAATCACTGTTAAGTACTAGATATCCAGCCAAGTATGGGTTTTATTTTGAATCAAGTCTGCCACATGTAAAATGAATGAACAATTATATGTTCAGATATTTCCTATTTAAATTTGTTAAGCCACTAAAAATAAACAGGTATTTATTTACCTAAACAATTATAAGCTTGAAAATATGTTGTCACTTCTAGGGACCTCACAGAACTGGCTATGGTTTGTTTCTTTAATCTATTTCTGCATCTTTTTTTTCCTCTTACCTACGTTAGCAGTAGTTATGACCATTTGCAGAAAACGATCAGTGAGCAAATTCATCTTTTCCAAAAGACAGTGGTTTCAGAACTCGTTTTGTTGTCATGTTGTTAAAGCTGGTAGAGTAAAAGCTTGGGGAAAAATGGGACAGAAAGACATAGTTGTACTCTGCATTTCCTTTGGGATACATAGTTGTTAAAATGCAAAGGGATGTTCTTGTATGTCCAGCTGCAATGATGCCAGCGCAGCTTAGTGTCTGTCGCTGTCTGCTTCCGCTGCACGTGCTATGGGTGCGAGCGGAGAGGTGCAGCAGAGGCACGAGCTGGTTTCTGATGTGTCCTTGGTGTTCCTTCCCTGACAGATTTCTTCCTAGAGGCCTTTAACAGCTGAGAACGAGAAAAACCTCTTTTTCTGCTGCTGGATCTGACACTGAGCAGAGGAAAGAATGAGGGGTTTTTTGAGAGATTAAATGTGAGATTAAATGTCTGTCTCTTTCCCATTTTCATTTTCATTTTCGAATTAGATATTGCAATCTTTCATTGCAACAGACAGCAATGAAAGAACAGCTGGAATTTCTATTTTGGGCTTTTTTAAAGCGCTTCAGTCCATTAATTTTTGATTATTGAATGTATCTTGAAATATACTTTGAATAAAATGTCAAAGTATTGAGGAGAAAGTTCTCAGCTTCAGCTCCCAGAGGAGCTCCTACAGTTCTGTGTTGCACTGGTTCGGTCTTAATGTTCCTCAGTTTCCCTTCACATCCTGAATATATCAACTCAGCAGGGCAACTCTACCAAATGCATTTTGCATTTGTGAGCTTTTTGGCACATTTTTACCAGAAGGTACAATGACTTGTATAAACAGGTGTTTGTATGTGTTTTCTCCACTAAATGCCTATCAAAATAGCAACAGAAAGTTTATTATATTTCTTACCTTTTTGAGAAATACATGGGTTTTTCAGGAGAGGAATAAGCCCTGCTTTTGACAGTCTACTGTCAAAATTTTTGGGGAGGAGTTGGGGGGAGAGAGGTCCGGTTGCTCCAAGAAGCACTAGATAACTCATGTTGCAACTGGCATACAAAAGAGAATGCAGGTATCTAAACTGCAAATGTAGCAGATGCTTTTGTGTTCTTTTTATTTTTATCCTATCTATAATTTTTCATGCAAGAATTACCAAAGAAATACCTCATTAGTACTGTAACTAAGAGGATAGAACCAACCAAAGTCAGACTTCTTATAGCAAAGCAGAGAAGAAATAGACTTGTTAAACGGGTAGTCAAAGACATTTTTGCATTAATCTTCAGTCAGTGTTGATGTGATCTCATACTAAATAAAAGTTGTACATCTCAAGATCTTACCCTCATTAATGGTAGGAAAGGTCATTTTGGGTAACACATTCCAGCGTGTCAAATTAAGAAAGAAAGCAGCTCATCAGAGGTAAAAGATTTTGCATCTTTAGGATATGTCTCATTAAATTATTTTGTTTCAGACTCAGCTTGTAATCAGATATTGACCTTTACATAAGAGAAATATCCTCTCTGACATTCTCTGGTAGGAATAAAAAGAAATCCAGTCTCACACTGCAGCCTTTGTACAGTTTATCTGTGTAATTGATACTGTACAAGTCAATAAATCAATCCTATTAAAAAAAATTTAGTAAGAGAATTTATCAGATGGAAACTGGATTTTAATAGATGGTAATGGTCTTCAGTAATTAACAATAGTGTTGTATGTATTGCCTGTCTTGAGCAGAAGACTTCTAGAATGATTTATGGCTTGATCCTATTCCCACAGATAAATGGAAGTTTCCTTGAAGTAAGACCAGAGCCGACTCCTCACCGTGCACTGCCATAGTGAGACTACTTCTCTGGCATGGAAAGCCTTCAGCGTGTCCTTGTTACCCTTGTTTGTGGGGCCTCTACTTGTTATAGCTTCAATATGATTTTAAAGTTGTTTATTTGCACTAAGTGTACTCTACTAAAATGCTTGAACAATTGGCAGGAACTTTGGGGAAGCGTAAGGAAAGCTTTGTGCTACCTGCTGTATAAATAAATAATGGGGAGTTTCCTTTCCAGTGCTACTGCTTTTCATGCGTGTTATGGTCTCTTGTAGGTAACAGAGCTGAAACCATGGGAATAGTTACAGTAAAGCTAAGCTATCATGGACAAAATCAGATATCCCACTTCTTACTCTTCTAGTTCACAAGAGAGACTGCCTAGTAGATTAAAGACAATCTGTTCTTAACTCCTAGCTTCATTGACTGACCATAGGTCTATCTTTTGGGATACGATGAAGAAGAGTTTTGCATTCGTGAATTTTGTGAACTGCCATCTTGCTCAGGAAAGACCTCTAGGCTGTCCAGGAGAGACCTGGACAGGCTGGAGAGTTGGGTGGAGAGGAACCTCCTGAGGTTCAACAAGGGCAAGTGCAGAGTCCTGCACCTAGGGAAAAATAACTCTCGGCACCAGTACAAGCTAGGGGCTGACCTTCTGGAGAGCAGCTCTGCAGAGAAGGACCTGGGAGTGTTGGTGGATGACGAGTTGACCATGACCCAGCAATGTGCCCTTGTGGCCAAGAAGGCCAATGGTCTCCTGGGGTGCATTAGGAAGAGTGCTGCCAGCAGGTGGAGGGAGGTGATCCTGCCCCTCTACTCGGCGCTGGTGAGGCCTCATCTCGAGTGCTGTGTCCAGTTCTGGGCTCCCCAGGACAAGAGAGACATGGAGCTGCTGGGGAGAGTCCAGCATAGGGCTACGAGGATGATCAGAGGGCTGGAGCATCTGCCCTACGAGGAGCGGCTGCGAGAGCTGGGCCTCTTCAGCCTGGGGAAGAGAAGACTGAGGGGGATCTTATCCATTTGTACAAGTACCTGAAGGGAGGGTGCCAAGGGGACGGGGACAAACTCTTTTCAGTTGTCCCGTGTGACGGGACAAGAGGCAACGGGCAGAAATTGAAGCACAGGCAGTTCTGCCTGAAGGTGAGGGGGAATTTCTTTCCTGTGAGAGTGACAGAGCACTGGCACAGGTTGTCCAGAGAGGTTGTGGAGTCTCCTTCTCTGGAGATCTTCAAGGCCCGCCTGGATGCAACCCTGTCTGACATGCTCTCAGTGACCCTGCTTGAACAGGGGGGTTGGACTGGATGATCTCCAGAGGTCCCTTCCAACCTTACTGATTCTATGATTCTGCCCTCTCCTTGCCAAGGTGAGGAGTAGGAGCCTTGCTAGGCAGCTCTTCTGGTCCCTCGGTTGGCTCTGAGTGCCAAGTAACAGGTCATTTCTGAACATTAAAGCACAAGAGTCTTGCTCATATTCATACTCTTGGTATAGTCTGCTTTTATATTACGAGTAATTCATTTTGCTGTTAGTGCTCAGCTTGTTTGTGGTGAGATATATAGTGCTTCCCTGTTTAAGGTGGGGTTATGAGAGCACATTTCTTGTGATAATTCCACTGGATTCGGAATCCATTTTTTGAACTCTGCTTACTATATGCAGAAGTTTAAAAGTATGTTTCAATTAAAGTTTTGTGTTTCTATTTGTGCAGTGCAACAATAAATTCATTCTATATTTGACTTCATAAGCAGTAAATGTAGATATTGTGAGACATGGAAGTAGATTTCCTGAGAGGTCTGTGGTTCATTGATAATTCTTCAGAACAAATGAAGCATTTGTGTTGCTGTCTCATTTTTGTGTGCAAGTTCTATGTCTGAAGATATGCATAGTGAGCTGAGTGCTTTGCTGGCTGGGACAACGTGCAAGAAATTACAAACAGTCAGATCAAGGGATATCCCATCTGTGTCCTGTATATAAATCTACGTTTTAAAATGTGATTCTGAAGATATGACTCTACGAGGTTTGATTTTTGCTGTTTTGGGGGTTCTGATTTAGGAGGACACCATTTCACATAATTCTGGCATTATAAAGAGATTCTGAAGAGGGTAGAAATGAAATTCTGAGTTCTAAGAATTTTTCATATTGACAGAATGATGCAAAGACACCTTAGCATAAATCAGAATCAGCACGTAAACCGGGGGGAGTGCCTCTGGGACAAAAAATTTGGAAGCACGCTTATGCTGACGTAATCTAGGCATATCTGCGTCCTCTTAACAGTTAACACAAACAAATGGTTAACTAAACTGCTACTGTGGCTATTCCTACATTTTTATTAATTAACCCTTCTTTGGATGGCCATTGCGAAAGACGGGCAGGGGAATGGGACTGCTCATAGACGGGAGTTAGTGGAGTCGCCAATTCAGAGTCAAAACCTCGGTTTGAGGAGAAAGTGCTCGTGTTCAGCTGGTGCAGGGTGTTTTGTTGGTTAACATATGCCATCAGTAAACGTAATCTCCTTTTTCTCATAGTAGTGTTGGATAACTGTAGCTGGTTTGATGATAAATACCAATACTGATGGGAGAAGCCACCTACAGTTTCCTCTTCTCTCTCCTTGATACCGGTTAGTGGCTTTGGGATCGCTGCCAAGCTGCCAGGCCAGCTCTGCTGTCGTGGGCAGTGGATTGTGTCACGTTCCTGCGCGCCAGAGGGATGAGAGCTCGAAGGAAGGTGGTCCCCTTGTTTTTGCTCTGAAGTGTTACAATTCTGTAAACCTGCAATCCTGTAAGTGTTCAGTCCTGTAAACAAATTCTTGCAGGAACTTTTCTCTTTCAAAATCAAGTTTATTCCAGTTATTCAGAATTCTTGAGAGTACTCATTTTAGATAGCTAAAAAAAAAAGTGACATCTGCTTTATTTTATATACTGAGACCAGCATTAAAAACAGGTGATAATCTGGTTTTACAGCCTCTCGCTTTACTGTATGTTGGCAAAGGAATACTTGCTTTCTGAGCCCTGCCACCATTTCTTGTCCCCACGCCGGAGCCCTTTCGCTCCCATCCGAGCCATTGGACGTGGCGTGACGTGTCCGGGCTGCCGCTGTGCAGCTGGGGCTGTCCCCAGAGCGGCCCCTTGTTCGGTCCCTATCGCTCCCCGCTGCCAGCGGAGGGCTGGGGTCGGCAGGGCTGCGGGAACGCCAGCGCCCCGCTGGCGTAGTGCCCCACGGTAACCCCAGGGTCTCCCGCTCGGAAACGCAAGGAGCAGGTTAGGACAGATTACACCTAATAAAGTGCGCACTGTAATCCCTTTTTGACCCTAAATTAAAGCGGACCTTGCAGAACATTTAATATGGCTATTCCTTCACTTGTCCCCTTGAAATAGTGTTTCTTTCCCTCACTAACAGAAAATGAACGGAAACTAGGGGCAGAAAATAAATTATGTGACTATGAAAACCTGATTGAAATAAGACAGGAAACTTCTGTCCAGAAGTAGCTCTGTGTTTTACCACAGAACTTGATTTTTTAACTGACCTGAGTGCTTAATTTAAAAATGTTGAAATTGTATAATATAATAGCTAATGGCAGTTCCCCAAAAGTGAGTGTTGTTATTATTTTTAATTATTTTGAATAACTGAAAATACCAGATTAAAACTGGGTTGGTTTAGTTGTTGAGGATTTTAAGATCTTTCAAAATTATTGTAATAAAGATGTGACTCATTTTGAAATAAAATGTCATTTTAAACTAAAAAAATTAAATGTGAATTTTTAAATTCTGGTTAAAAAGAAGTAATTGCAACAGAAAAATAACTATGGTGATGTTTTAGTTGACCTCCCTCTCCATTTTTGAACCCAGCCCAGGTTTATTTAGCCTGCTGTGCCTGTACGTGAAGCATGGCGTGGTGAGGGGCAGTTCCAGTGGTCTCTGAGAGCTCTTTGCAAGTGATGCCTAGCTAGCTCTCATGGCCAGCTCTTTCATTTAGGATCCCCCAGGCATCTGAAATGAAGTGCATTCCCTTTAGTGCATCCTGACTCATTCCTGATTCTTGGAGACCCTCCTTTCAGAGCACATGTGTGTGCCTGACCACGTTTCCCGTGTGAGCTTGTTTGCGTAGGTGGTCTGTGACAGCGCGTGAGCAGTTCACAGGTTGTCTATCCAGGCGTCACGTGAGCAGATCTTGGATATGTAAAAGTACAGATCTATTTTAGGGCTGTCTAGTTTTTTGTAGACTTACTGTTGTAAATGGTTTGTCTGCCTCCTTGATTCCTCGGGGTCATCAATCCATGGCCCTCTCAGTATGGCTGTCAGGAAATGGGTGAGGGTGTCCTTCCATAACGATTCATATTGCAGAAACAGAATGCAGGAACACAACAAAGTGTAATGAATACCACAGACCTCTAAAATATTTTCTTAATTCTTAAATTCCTAAACCTCTTTATTTCGAGGCACCTGGTACAAAGGTTCCTTCTCTGAAACTTGGTCCTTGAATTCTGCTGGAAGCCTCCTCTGTAAAATAAGACAGCCAAAACTTATGACCTGTATCCAGTGAAGTTTCAATATCTATTTTTATAATATCCTTTTATTGTATATCACAGCAATAAATCAAGTGCAGACCTCATTATGATATCTCCTGTAAGGATTACCCTATTGACTTCTTAAATATTTTAGGCTGGTCAGAAGACACTCCATTTGATAGTATTGTTTAGAAATGCAACCAAGGCTGATGTAGACCAGCTATTTAGTCACTATATAGACTCTTGTAAAGGGTCAAATTTGTATCTCACACCTCTGTAAATTACAAATTGACTGCATAGCAAATGATGCCAAGACAGAAGAGATTCTGCATTCCCGCACTCTTGTTTCAGAGTCTCGTAGAAGGCCAGAAAATTTCTATTAAATTAACATACTGTTAGGGACAGCTCAAGGCACCGATTTTGGAATCGGAGCTGGCTTTCCAACTGCTAGTGCCAAGATTCAGGACAACCTGGCTTGTCCCATAAACAAGATCTAAATCCAATTTGGAGTTCTTTTCTTGATTCTTGCACTTTGGTTCCTCCAGATATGACCACCATGCTAAGCAAATTGAAGTTAGAGTACAGTTGATGTCCTGGCTCTTCAGCAAATGAGCGACTGAGAGGTAATCCATCTGGTGCTTTGCCTGCACCATTGCTTCTCTCTAATCCATAGTATGTTGGATCAGAGTCAAGGTTTTGGACTAACTTTAAAGGGCACTAGTGGAATTGAATGAAAAACCCCAGACAGATGTCTTAATTCCCTGCCATTGATCCCCTTAGAGTTTGCAAAGGGATCAGCTTCCGGAGCAGATATATGGATGAAGTTTTGAAACTCATTACAGAAGAGTAGACTGACCACAAGCTTCAAAATGGTCAGGATGAAGAAGTACAGCTGTCTCTTCCTCCATATAAGTTCCCATCACTGCCACTGGAGGCAATAGCAGAGGCAGAGGGAGGAAAGGACAAGATAAAGACAAGGAGCAATAAGGGATGATAAGGTTTAATGGAGAGAAGATGGGGTAAGTATAAAACACAGCAGAGCCCATGTGAAAATCAGCATGGTGACCTTTTGTGACTTTGCTTATAGTGTTTTGAGATGTAATGGGTTAATGGTGACAGGCTCTGCTAGTGGAAGAAAAAAAAAAAAAAAGAAAAAAGAAAAGGAGATTCTCCAGGACTTGAGTCTGCCATGATCAATTGAATTTAAAAGATGGTGTGCTTCTAGGAAGACCATAAAAGGTGTTTTTATATCTGCATTTTGGATACCTGTTTTGCCTGGCTGGCTCTGCAGACATAAAGCTGCATATTTTGATATGTGAGTGAGTCTTCTCTGTGTCACGTTATTTTTTTTAAAGAGAGATTGAATAGTGCACATGTCAAGAGCTGAGAATCCTCAGCATTTTCTTTCAAGCCTTTGTGTACATGATGAGCTAGAATAACCTCTCTGAACTGAATTATCCTTCCATACTATGGTTCAGTGAATATCATTATATTTCAGCACAGCTTGAGTGATTTTTAATGCCAAAAACATCAGCAAGAAATACAAATGTTACAGAAATATTGAAACAATACCATAAAAAAAAACCTCAGGATCATAAATACTTTACTTTGCAAGGTCTGAAAGGTCAGCATAGCTATAGGGTGGAAAATTAAAATGCTCTCTATGTGAATGCCTTTGGAGAAGGGAAAAAAAAAGAAAGAAAAGGCAGTGGTTTACTCCAGAATACAGAATTCTTTTCCTGAATCTATTTGAGGCCAATTAAAAACAATCTTTGTGGTAGCTGGAACGGATGTTGTTGTTCATCTGTGATTGTTCTGCACGTTCTCCTATGTAGTCTTAAATGCAATTTAATTAAAGCATAATTAGCAGAAGTGGAAAAGCAGCGACAGCTCTCATGTAAGTGCTGTACTGCAAAACGTAGCACGCATCAGTGTAAGATTTTGGCAGAACAGAATCAAGCACATACAGGCAAGACCTGGCACTTGCGACAAGCTTTAGATCTGGCAGTCTTTGCTTTGCAGCCAAGCGTGCTGTCGGTGTGCAGCCAGGGCCGGTGGCACGTGCAGGCGCGGGGGGGAGGAGAAGCGAGGGAGGTGGTCTGCTGCGAGCCGTGCGCTGCCACCCTGGGTTTGAACCGTTACCGCTTTACTCCGTCGTCCTCTGTAGCTCATGGTTCCTGCTTTGCAGCTGGAAAGTTGCCGTTGCCCGTTGATCTTGTATTAGCTGTTGTTCCCCCCCTTGGAAGGCTTCTGCCGTGCAGTGTTTTAGTGCTTGCTTGTGTGTTCACGTGCTGTCGTGGCTTTCAAACCAAATAACCCCCTCCCACCTGCCTGTGCTGGTTCATCCTTCTCCATGCCTGTTGTTATGTCTCGGTGCCTTTTGGTAAGGTGGCCTGTGCTCGGTGTCTGCAGTACCCGTGCCAGCCTCTGTGGACACCAGCTTCTAAATGCCTCCCTAGTATATGGGGTTTAGTCTTGATTGAATGGAGGAGTCTGTGAGAAATACAGAGACTTTTTATCTTAATCATGTATTTTAATTTAGATTTATATTGCTTGACGTATCTCCTGTGCATGTTCAAAATTGGAATGAAGTGATTTTGTGAACAGGAACTTGAGCATATGATGATGAAAGAATCATAAAAATATTTGATAGCCTTTTGGTGATCTCTGGTGGAATGGCTGAATATTAAATTTGAGTTTTCACTCCATTTTCAAAAGCTGTAATTACCAACTGTCAGAATTCCTGTTTAGCAGAAATTAAGAATTAATTATTTTATAAGTCACTGGCAATATCAGAGAAATAACATGCAATGAATGCACAATCATATAATAAACATTTTTATACTCCTACTATTATTACATCCACTTTTGATAACTCACACTTTTTCCGATCTCTATTTTCAATATTCTGAAGATGCTGACAACTTTGAGTGCTCTATTTTCAAAGAAAATTGTGTTAAAATGTCTTAAAATTTTCCTTCCTGGTGGCTGATTTCCACTTATACCACCTAAGGGAGGGCTTTGAGAAGGATTTGGGACAAAGCCTCTCAGTACCTTTGTGTTACGTCTTGGAACAGCAGATAAATAAACTGTTATACGCCTCTCTGGATTTAGGGATCCTTATTTGCAGAACCATAAGAGAAAACAGATTAATTTTAAACTAAGTTTTTATTCCCGGAGAAGATTATTAATTGCAGGATCCCTTTATTCAGCCTTTGCCTCAGGTCTTCATGTGGAATTTCTGATTTCCTTGCTGTACTGTGCCACCTGCAGTAGTGCTCCCAGCACAGTAGTGAAATAGCCACAGCGGTGTTGATGGCGAGGCAAAGTCGGATCAGCCCTTGGGCATCTCCAGGAGATGAGAGGATGCACGGTGGTCTCGTTCTCCAGGCTGTCCTCCATGAAAGTTAACGGCAGGATGAAGGAGCAGGAGCAGCAGTGACGCCGGTGCTTAGGACAGCGCTGTGCTGTGTAGTAGAGGCACATGGGCTGTACGTTTGCACCAGTAAGATACAGTGGTAAGCGGCTTCAGCATCTTGCTTGTACTACATTCTTCACTTCGATTTAAACATCCTTGATGTTTTTTTCTCCAAATCTCTCATTAGTGCAGCAAACAGGAGAACTCCAGCTTTACATCTGATAAAATTGCTGTAATCCATATTTACCTGAATTTGGCTGAAGCCAGAGCCAATTGTAAGAAGTACAAGGTTGTCCTCCCTTTGTTCACAAGCAGATATGATTTTAAAATAGTATGCTGGGTGGAACAATTTGCCCCAAAGTTTTTTCCCCCTTTTTATTGCCTGGAAAATGTAAGGCAATTTCCTCGTGAGTAGTAACTACATTAAAGGGGATTGGAAATGAAAGAAATCTTTATTGCTTCAAAAATATCTTTTTTCTGCCTTAACCTCTCTATAGTATTACACTCTGCAAACATTAGGAACCTTCTTGGCCTTTTAAACTAAGAAATATAGGCAAACAGCTGATACTACAAAATGAATTTGAGTTCAACTTTTTAAGTGGTTCCTTCTCTTCTGTGTAGTTTTGCTATCAGCGGAAGTAACATTTGCTACCACTGAAAGCGTAAAAAGCCAAAGGTGCTCTCCCAGGGTATGCCATGCATTTCACGTGCCACTGGAGACCACTTTCCTGTTTATAGATAGTCCTCTGCCATGTGGCGAGAAAAGATGGGCACATTAGACCAAGTCATATGGTTGTCCTTTTTGCTTAGAGAGAAACTACATCTCCAGTTTGAAGCATAGCGCTGCTGGTCACTTCTAAGAATGCTGTGGCAAAAGCTCAGGTTGTGATAACTACCTTTTAACTGAGCTAACTCTCTCTTCTCTCAGGCTTGTATTAAATAAGAAAATTTGTTGCTCACCAGCTGTATGGTGAAATTACAGCACCAGCTGGTACATGTTCCTTTGTACCATATAAAATTCATTATCAGCTTTTTAGATCTTGGAAGGACACAAGCAATTACTTTGCGTTTCAACATTGTGAAACCTGATAAGCAAATCATTAGGGAAACGCTGCATTTTTGCAAAAACCCATATGAAGGTGTTATGCATAATTATTTTAAAATGCCATGATGTTTATGAAAATAAAAGCCCTACATGGACAACAGTAATTTTATTTTTGTTGGCTTAAGACACAACACACACTCAGAGGGGTTGAAAACCATTTACTGCTGGTCATTGCTAATTTGATAAGCAGCCAGCATAGTTCTTGCAGATACAGAGGGATCTGGCTTTACATGTGTAATATGCATTGTGCCCAAAATGCTTAGTGCTGTTCTCTTTGAAACCTAGAGGACAGTTATTAAAATTTTATGGTTCAAATTAAAATTTAAGATTAAAATGCAAGATGAAAAGAATCAATTTTTCCCCTCAATGCTGTTAGGAATAAGCCTTTTGGAATAGAGGGGCTCAATGTCTTAAATGTCACGTCCTCCTCCTCCAGAGAGCTAGATTAGAGCTAATCGCAGCTGACTACAGAAATATAACTTGCTGTATTTTTTTCAAGAGAAGAACCAGCTTTTATTCCTTTTTTTGGTATAATGTCATTGTAAAGTTATGCAGTAGCGTTACTTGGAACCCATGTGACGATTTTTGAAGACGCAGAATTTGTTTCGTGAGCAGAAGGGAAATCGTGGTTGTGGAAGTGGTCGAATGAGCTGGAGGGAGCAGGAGGACTTGCCCCTCTGTCCGAACGAAGGGGGCAAGGGGAGGCTAGTGCAGGAGCTCAGCCTGATTCAGAGCTCTCCCATGTTTCCAAGGTCCATGCCGTTAAGGGACTCCCAGTGTCGAAGCTGGTTGCCGTTTCTCTTGTAAGACACTGTAATAACAAACTTCAAAAGCAATGACGCAAAAGCAACCTTATAAGGAGAAAGTGCCCTGCTGTATCTTAACTTGAAACAAAGTCACAAATCCCCTCTCTGGTTTATGTATTATTTTCCTGACCCTTCCGCGTGGCGCTGTACTCTGTGCGCGGCTCTCCGGCGAGAACCCCCTTGCTGCTGTTCTGAGCAGCTGTTCGTCACTGGGACGCCCAGCAAAGCCGTAACCCGGTCTGTGGTACAGATCGCTAGGGAAGTCGCAGGTTGTTTCTTACTTTCATCATGGAACTGACACAAAACTTGTCAAGGTCACTAGAAAAGCTGCCTTTGACTTCATGGGAGGCCGTTGGAGCAATCAACCTCTAACACTGAAAAATGGATTTCTTGTGCATAAACAACACTGCCTGCTGCTGGGGAACCAGCTGTAGTTAGAATATACTCACAGGTTTTCCTGCCCTCATAGAAAAAATAAATATATAGACATCATGGCTGTTTTGCAATGCAAAATCTATTTTATTCCTAGAAGTACACAAATAGGAACTCATTACCAAAGCAAAAGCTCTGCTATCCAGAGGATAGTTGTTTATCTGTTTGAATAAATGGAAGAAATCTATTATTTGTTAGTTACATTGTTATGCAAAATGTGTAAATGCCTCCTGTATCCTTCCATGACTTTAAGGATGGACTCTGATAGCTATAATTCTATTTTTTTTTTTAAAAAATAGAGAAATTATAGGAGTGGTATAATGTAAAGGAAAAAATTTTTGCAGAACAGATCAAATGAATTTAGGCTTTTATCTTGTCTGTTTAAATCTTCAAATCCTAAAGCAAGAAAAAATTATTCAAGCTCCTATTATTTCAGTGAAGAGCTTAGGACAACTGGATGACCAGCATGAAATGCAAGTAGCATTAATTGAACAAATACAGAGCTGGATTATTCCAAATCTGTTGAGAACTACAAAATGAAGTACGTTATCAAGGTTTCAGTGATGATTTCCCCTTACTGACAGGCGTTTGTTCCAACAATAAAAGCAAAGCACTGCATGAAAACCATAACCTCCAAATTCATTAAGAAAGATCCTTGTAAAATGAGACTTGAGAGATTCTCGTCACAGAAGCCAAAGCCTGGCCGTCTGTGGTTGTAAGTTTTTCAGATTTTTGTAACACTGGAGTTAGAGTGATGAAGAAACAGATTAGACTAAAGAGAGAAAAAAAATCTCTTTTACACAAGGAAGGGAAAATGGAATGAGTTCAAATGCAAGGAAAGGACCTGAGAGCATGACAATTTGTATTTCCTGTTTGTTCTTTCTCTAAAGATGGGGAGAGCAAGGGCTGACAACAGGAGAAAAATCATTTCTAGAGTAACGATCAGAATATTTACACCTTGTATCTCCTACAGGTTCCTTTCTTGTGTATGTAAGATTAGGAATTACCATTATTTTACAGGAGGGCAAAGGTGTAAAATGCTTTTCCCATTACCTAGGAAATACAATTCCTCTCACTGGAACAGAAAGACAAGTTGAAGCGACTGTGGTAGAATGATTTCGTTCTGCTTTGATCATGGAAAGGACACGCGTCAGGCAGTTTGAGCACCACGTGTAAAATTAACCACAGCATCTGTTTTGTGATCTGTTGTGATCCTTTTGAAGGGAAAGTAGAGGAGCGCCAGACGCGATTATTTTTCTGGGTGAGGGTAATGACCACAGATGACTTTGCAGGCTTGAAGCTGAGGAGCAGAGCGCTCCCCGCTCGGCCTGCAGCTCCGCGTCTCTGGCTTGTGCCAGGGGCTCCTAGGGTGGCTGTAGCAGTGGGAAGACCCTCGTAGCCTGCAGGGCGGGGAGGTTAAGAGCTGTGCTAGCAGTGGGGTGGAAAATTGCTCTGGTGAGGTGAAATCGGAGCTGAAACTCAGGGAAAGAAGAATGAGAACTAATTCTTGAGAGTTTTCATTTTGCATATGTCATTTTTTTTTTTATGTCTGTCTTGAAATTCGCTCTCTGACAATCTATTTTCCTTGTATTTTTTCCAAGACAACAGAATCTTAAATTGCTAATGTAGTATGTCCACTGAAATAGCAGCCAATCAATACCTTTAAACCCCCAAGCCCCCGAAAAATCTTTATTGGAAAGGAAAAGACCAAAGAATGTTTTCTTCTTTGAAATTTTTAGAATATGAATTTATTTTTACTAAAGACATTATTAAGTTATCAATGTAGTGATCAAGATTTTTAATTTGAGAACAGTTTTTACAGGTATTGACAAGAACTTTGAGATAATGTTTGGATGGGAATTTATCAGATCTTTCATTAATATTGATGACAGTTTTGATTAGAACTAAAAATACCTTTTTTTTTCATTTTCTCTTTACACATCAAGTGCATTTTAGAATTTTGAAATATATAGTATATTTTTGTAGTGGAATTTATAGTTAGAAAAACTAGCGTAAGTTCATTAACCAGATGCTTTGGACTTGCATACAGTGCCAGGAACGAGACAGAGGAAATGAAATCGGTGGGGGCAGGTTTAGGGCAGGTTTAGGTTGGTTGGTTAGAGCATGGTGCTGCTAACGCCGAGGTCGCGGGTTCGGTCCCCGTGGTGAGAAGCAGCAGACAACAAGAGCATGATGTGGTACCTGCGCTGAGACGTTCGCCGTGGGGCGGCTGAGAGGGGACAGGCAGTCGCAGGGCTGTGTTGCTCCCTGTATGCCTCACCTGCTCTTCAGATCTTGCTTAGCATTACGTATGTGTTGTGAGGATGGGTTTCAGGAAAAAATATAATAGTTGGAACAACTCCTGAGATAAATATTTAAATGCCAATGCAATTCTTCCAAAATCAACAAAACCTTCCTCTCTTTTTCCATGAGATCAGAGCTACTGAAAACTGACTCTGGAGAAGAAAAACTGAATGATCTAAAAATTGTATATATTCTCTATGTTGCTTCAAATTGCTGTTGGAGACATGCAGATAAATAATCAGACTTTATCAAGTGCTTTGTGTTGCATTTGCATAGCTCTTTATTAGAAAATACAGAATTTTGAAATAAACGAATTTGATTGTGGTCCTAAGACCACTGAATGACATAAAAACCTTCAGCTTCAAAATTAATGCAGTCTGAATCAGACCTTTTAAATGATATTCCTTTTCCCCTGCTGTTTGGAGAGAGATGATCTAAAGCTCACAGAAGTCACTTCGAGTTTCTCTGCTCAGTGTAGTGGACTTCGGATCAGACCTGTTGCGAAGCTGACTAAGTTGGGGCAGAAGCTCAGTGCGCTGAACAGTGAACGGTACAAGGTGGAAATGATGCCATACAGAAAGTGCTTTCGTCATGGGAAATGATCAATGTCTGTGAGTGTGCGTAAAAGAATCTTCATGGAGAACTGTGAAGAAAATTGAGTTTTGCCTTTTCAACCAAGGAAGTTAATTTGAATGTGTTTGATTAATCAGAGAGTATTTCATTTTACTGTTTTAATAATAAATCATACACATTGAGTAAATGTAATATATGTAATACCATTAAAATGCAATTTCCTTTGTACTGTGAATGAATTACATGATAGGTATAGCATACTTCTTTGTTCTCAGTAGAGCTTTAGCATGTAACTTTTCTAATTATCTGACTGTTTCTTGAACCAAAATTGGCCCTCATTTTAATCACTTTTAGAAATGGAGCTGAAGTGCTTTATTTCAATGAGAGCTAGAGCTTGACATACCACCAAGGGCCTGGGCTTAGTCCTAAAATTTTTATCAACTTTTTTTTAGTATTAAGCAATTTTGAAATGTGTGACCCCTAAATACACCTCAGGACTGTTTGTGAACTGTTGTAAACTCAAGCTAGGCAGTACAGCCACAAATTAGTTTTCTTCACCTCAAGGCAGTTACACTAGTTCATGTCTGCTGAGGCTATAACGTGACGGTTCTCCTCTGGATGGTGTTTTGAATTTGAAATGTGCCAAGTGTTGACCGTATCTAAAACCAGCTGTAACCGTTTTCCCCACACAGAGGCGGTGTGGAAGTGGCAGATAGGAACCGTGGCAGCAGCGGCACTCAGGGCATGTTCGTGCATTCACTTGCCCAAAGCCAAGGAGCTTGTGCTTTACACCAGAGAGGTGGTTCTTGATACAAGGCTTAGCATCAGGCCTTTAATGGGTTATATAAATTACAAAATATGGAAGTAAACTCATACAGGCAGTAAAAACATAAGTTTCCTGTTGAATGTAGTCTGATAGTTGGAAATAAACCCACGCTGTTTCTCCCCAGCTTTGAATTTGGTAGGAGTGAGGTTGGCTGACAAAGTGAAGAAGATTAATTAGTATATTATTTTATGAGCCTTCTAGCTTGGGAACATGCATAGATTAGAATTTATTTGTTTTAATGCTGCAATGGGAAGTGAAGAGAGGGAAATGCCTCCTGAATACTAGTTGTCTTTTATGTAACTCTCTAATTTAGTAACAAATCTTAGATTTGAAAAGCTTATTCCCTTCTTTTTATGTTCCTCTGCTTGTAGTGTGGACACATTTGAGAAGATACAGAAAAAAACCCACGATACATTACTGTATTTTTCAGTATATTATCACACATGACCGTGAAATGAGCAAATTGCGTTGTTCTATTAGAGTAAAATAGGCCCTTGCAGATTCTTACCTGTGTATGAGTGAAATCAAATTCAACGAAGCTTTCATTTGTTAGGTTGTGAAAATTATACAGTAATAAAATAATGAAATTCATGTATGTTCATAATAAAACCTAAGAATAGTAGATTGTAGAGGAAGGACAGCTATGGACTAAAAGAACTATATTGAATTATTAATTGTGTTCATAAAGATATCAAAGCAACTTAAAAGAATCAAGCTTCTTCATTTATATGCACTTTAAAGCTGGCATGATTTTCAACTATTCTTCTGTTTATATCTATAATTTAAAATCTCTGTTTCTGTTACATTGTCGTGATAATTTATGTTCTCATTGTACTAAAAGAAAAATGATCTGTCTAGTAGCAACTCAGTATTTTGTAATAAGTATTTTAAAAGTAGATAAATATTATTTTATGAAATACTTAGTGGGTATTAATGTTTAACTGCTACATAAAGTAAGGAAAGAAAAACAAATATTGTTTCTTGTTTTTGTTGTTGTTCCTTTAAACATATTTGAGAGAACATTCTGCTAGTGTTCACGGGCAGATTTTTTTCCAGTCATTACTAGAATACAGAGAAATCTTTTATTCTGTCAATGAAAAATGGAAACATTTTATGGAACTGACACTGTCACTACAACAACATCACTTAAATAATTAGTCTTTCTTATTTATATATGGGATCATTGACTTGGTAGATATCAAACTGACAAGGCATCCTGTTAAATTTTAGTTTGTTAGTTCTAATTAGAAATTATTTCTGTCATTCTTTCACAGTATTTTGAAGTAGTCAGTGTTTCTGATCTCAGTTACACAACTGGAGATCATTTCTGAGTTAGTTCAGATTTATAGTACTGTAACTCACATTAAAGTTTGCTTCAGTACTGGCTGTGTCTTTAGAAATGGTAGTACTGCTAGTTTGAACTTCATCTGTCAGAGGATCTCACTGCATTGTACAGATAATTAAAAAAGATTCAGTTGCGAAGCTGTTACTTTTTTATTTTTCAGATATTGTAAATCCTGGACTGAGGCTGCACAGGTGGATTTGCGCAGAGTGCCTGGCCTGATGCGAGTTCAGACTCAACAAAGGCTACTCAGCAGAGACCGACAGCTTCTACGTGGAACGAAGGTAGGGTGGGTCTGGGGGATAAGGTCATAAGAGACATGCTTACACGTATCCTGTGACCTTAAAGCACCATTGGGTTTATTTGAAACTGGCATTTGTAGGTCCTTGGGCAAAATAAAGAGATTGAATTTGCTGGTCTTAAGATGCCTTGTTTTCTGTATGAGTTGTAATTATGGACATCTTTTTACATGTCCTTCGCTCCTGTAGAAACAAACTGTCACTTAGATTTTTTGACATGAGATATTGAAGTGCAAATAACAAATTACTCCAAAAATATACACCGAGCCTTCAAAACAGGTAGAACCCTGTCATCTCTGATCTGGACTCCCTTCACAGGTCAGTGCATAACTTATTCTTTCATACATCCTCTTGAAATGAAATGTATTTCCTCACATAAAAAGTGTCTTTGAAGAGAATTCAATTTTGTTTCAGTGTTTGAAGAGTGGTGGATAAGTCATCTCTTTACAAAGTTGGCAACTGCTTTCTCATTTAGAATTTCTAAACCTCACTTCTTTGGCTGCCCCTTGCAGCAAGCTCAGGACCTTTGAGAACATTTGCTGTTGTTGGTCACAACAACTAGTGCACAATGCTAGAAATGGCCTCTGCAGGAGAGAAAGGAAGGAGGGAGAAGACACATACAGTATTACTGTGCTGAAAACCAGGTTAAAGCACAGTGCTGGCATCTATAAAGTCTGGAAGAGGATGAGCCTAAGTAGGGTTCAAAATCAAATGATTTCCCATTCAATTTTATTTTAAAAAATCAAGTTAGTATCTAGAAATAAAAAATAGAAATGCAATTTTCCCTTGCTGTTCTGCCTATTGTGTCTTCACAAACGTGAGTGATGAGCTGTGAGCTTCAGGTGCATGAGGACATATTTCCTAAAAGGCTGCTTTCTATTGTAGATTCAGTTTACTCCTGTTACCTTTCTCTCTCTGATCTCTGCTACTAGCTCAATTCTGTGAACAAATCTGGCTACTTGGACTGACAATTTCTTTAAGATGTTCATGATATTCAGCTGCCAATCAGATGCATGCAGATGCAAATTGGATGGTTAGATACACAAGTGCTTTGATTTGTCTGTAAACCATCTAAAGCCTATAAAGTTTGAGTATGGATTTTAGTAGGTGGAAATTTTGCTTTCTTAAAAGGATGCTGAACCTTTGAAACACCTCCACTTAATGGTTGGTTGGGTCAGTTCATTTATACTTACTTTCTAGTGATAAAAATCTTACAAGCCTGAAGCTCAGCCTGAAAACATAATGCTGAGGCTAAAAATACTTGCAAAATAATGTAGCAGATAAAGCTCCAAAGAACCACTTTTTATTTGACAGTCTTCTTTTTCTTCTTCTTCTTCTTCTTTTTTTTCAATGACCGCACAAAAGCGTTAAATGGGAATGGCCTGGGGACAGGCACTAAATCAATAAGCAGCAGTAAGTTTGTGAAATCAATTTTTTGCTCCTCACATACACAGAAATTGATGCAGCTAATGCTGTGTAACTCCCATTAATTGCCCAAGGTGACAGAAAATTTATCAATTGCTTATAGACGTCTGTGAAGCTATAGGGGGAAAATGGAAATAGCTGCTAAGTTAACTCTGTAATATGGAAGATATCCTTCCTGAGTGGATGTGTAAATATAGACACAGTAGATTCTTTAACGCTTCACGATTTTTCAGCCTGTCTTGCCGTAATACATTTATTACCAACATTTCTGCAATCTGATGTAGAAACACTGTTATGAAAACGACAAAATTGCTAAGCTTTGTGTATATAATATATGTCTTCAGCTCGTAACGTACAGTTAATATTGTGAATGTTAGAATGTTAGTCATGTACAAAAGAATCAATAATGTTTCTGATTCTTTACCTGTATGGGATACGTTTCATTCTTCACGTTAAGAGAGTCAGGATTTTCCGAAGGGACTCTTTGTCTGGGGGTTGCTGGGTCCTCTCAGATACAGACTTGTATGTGCTCTGTAATTGTGGTGGGTATGAAAATGAAGGTCTGAACAAAATCATTCATTCATGAAAAAATTTACCTTCAGTTTCTCTTTTTTTCCTTGATAGTCCACCTTCCTTCCCACTTAGGGTTGTGCTCCCTGATGAGATTTCTGTCTTATGCTTTATTTGCTTTTATGCTTTCTGTATTTCTTAGCTGTATTGGGTTAAATGTCATTGCTCTCTTCAGCTCATATTTCAGTTCCCTCCAGTTCTTTGAATTCTTTTTAGTCTATATGCTTTTATTATGCTTTCTCCTTCCTTTCTTCACAGTTTCTTACTGCTCTAGCTTTGTTTTGCAGCCTTGATGTCTCTTATCACTTCATCCAGAAGCCTAAGATACGCACTGCGTCGGATGCTCTCAGCAGGCAAAGCTTAGATAAGAATGGAAGATGCCAGAATGCCAGTGGCAATAGTTTAATGCTAGCGCTTTCCATCAGCTTCCTGTAGATGTGTGGGGCGACAGAGCAGCCAGGGCTGTTCTTGCACCCTGTGTCTACAGGGAGAAAAAAGAAACAAACTTTGGTGCCTTCTCAAGCTGCATACGTAGAGAGAGAGGGTTACATTCTGAATGCCTTAGGCTAATGTTCAGGAATCCCAGTTCTGCTACAAACTTTTTATTTTGCCATATATCACAAGACCTTGATTTCTTTAGTTGTCAGCTTAACTCCAGTGCTTAATTTTATCTTTAGAAATGTTCAAGTGTTAAAATATTTTTCTGATGAGTGTTAAGATTATAAGATCATAGTTAAAATTAAAACATGAATGCACTTTGCTGACCTGACTGCTTCCTTTCTCAGTTTCCACTCTGGAAGAAGGGAGATGATGTTCTCTTCCCCTTGCTACTTTTCTTTGACATGTTACTATGTTACTTGCAGTTGATTTTGCAGGATGACTTGTGGCATAAGTTACTCTTCCTCCCACATAAGGACATCCTCATCAATTTCTGAGCATTTGTATAGGGGTCATAGGCTCTAACTTTCCTGCTAAAAATAGTGTATTTCAGAGCTACAAAATCAGCTGCTGTTTCTTCGGCACCCTGCTCAGAGCCTGCTTACCTCCCCTCAGTATGAGATGTGAGAAAGCTCATTACAGTTCTAGGTCAGAAAGGAGAAAAAGTAAATAAAAATAAATATATAAATTAAAAATACAGCTTCTATGTTATAAACAGGGCACTGTGAAATATTAGTTAAGATTTCCATAAACGTGACACATGATAAAAAGAGCAGTTGCAAAAAGCAAAGGTAGAAAAAGACTTTTAAAGCTAATAAACTTAGCACTGAAAAGTGACATCTGACACTTCAAAGTGAAAGAACTGAGAGTTATTTGTTTTCTGTGTCTTTAACAGAAAACAAATTAATGGTACTTTTTGACAATAATAAATTATTTGAATATACAAACTTATAAAGTGGAGCAGAGAGGAGTGGGAGGAAGCCATGGCATAAGCTAGGTTTTATATTTTCCTTTCTTTTTGTGAATACTGTTTAAAAAAATGATTCCCAGTCCTTCGATGTCAAATTAATCTTCCACCTTTTATCTCTAACTCGCTTCTAACTTCTCTTTGAGGAAGTAAATCCATCTAATACCCTTAGTATGAATGCAGACAAGCATCCAGGAAAATAAGTCTATTGCACCCTTGCTTTCTATCTATTTTTCCCTTTTTTCTAGCATAGAGGCTAAAATTCAACAACTGCTTGAAAATAATCCTCTGTAACAAGATTTTAATAGTAACAAGTTGTGACTTCTGCATAAGAGTAAGATCATGAATGCACACTACAGTGAGGTAATATATTCAGGGAAGTTAAATAGATATTTGTAGGTGGTTTACCAAAAGACAATGAAGTGTTTTGGTATCTGCTGAAGACATTAAGTCAACAGTCATCGTGCAAAGTCAAATGCAAAGTTCCTGAAACAAATAACCAGTTAAAAAATAAAGAATCATCATGTGTTTAAAGCAAGAAGATACTGACTTGGTATACAAATCGGTAATGTAATACAGCATCAACAGGCACATGAGTGTCCTTCCTATAATCCCCACAAGCCAAAGCTCTGAAGCCTACTCTTTAAAACCTTGTGTACTGAAAAGGATGACAGAAATTATGGGGGAGGAGGAAAAGAAGCTGCATCTTGATGAGCTATTAGACTGAAGGGGCGAGGAAGCAAGAGAGTTGCAGCTGAAAGCTCTATCAACCTCCTGAATGCTTTATCTCCTCAAAAGGAACAGATTAAAAAAAAAAAAATCGCTGTTATCTTTGGAGATCCACAGCTGTGTAAATAGACAGCCCTTACCCTCTGGTGAACGCTGTCTCGAATGTGCTCCTCAAAGGGGAATGGGGAGCTTGATAATGGAATCGGTGGGTTATGACATTATTTCTTGCCTACCTGCTCTGAGCTTTGAATTGATTTGGCTCCACAAATAAGGCATGCTGCACCCATGCGCCACACTCCTGTTGCAGGTATTTTGTCTTCTCGTGTACTTGCAAGCGAGCTCTGGCCAATCTTGCCTATCCTGCAGTGCTGCGGCCATGGCAGAGGGAGCAAGCGCCTCCTGCGCCAAGCGGTGATCGTTCAGGTGCAGCGCTCTGCCCAAGCAGTCCCATCCTTTCACACGGTAGCGCTTCTCTCTGTCCCTTAGTTCTGGTGTTATTCTGTGGCTTGCCTAAGGTGTCATCTAGTTAAAAGGAAACAAACCAAAAAGAGAAAAGTAGAGGAACCTGAGCCATCTCATTTCCTTGCGCTGCTTCATGACATGCCAGCACACCAGCTAGTGCAAGTGCACAGGTGTCAGATGTCCAAACTACTTTATGCATTGCAATTGCTGTGGATGTATGTGTGGAGGCGTTAGGTGATGAGATCAGTACAAAGTAGAGAGCAAACTTTTCCTGAAAAGAAATGGAGCATTCCTATGTTCAGTTTGTTGAGGCTGCGATGTGTGCCGCCACTGCAGTCGGTCATCTTCAGCAGACAGCTGGTGCGCGGGAAGACAGGCTGGAGCTTAGTAGCTACGGCTCTTGCACCGAGACAAGACCATATCCATGTGTGTGTGCTTGTATTTTGCTTTGTATGATGAAGCCTTCATACATGCCTTGAACCCCTGCTACTACTATTACAGAAAAAAAACAGCATGCAAGATGGGCTGTCCCTGCGGCAATTCCTGCCTTCAGAGTTGACTGCCTTAGCCCCACTGCTGAGCAGGTGCTCAGGAGGCACCTGTACCCCATGTATGGTAACTTGTGTGGACTAATCCTTACAGCAGGTTTCCAAAACCCAGCCTTTGCACTGGGGCAAACATATGTGCTTGGCAAAAATGATGTGCAGCACTTTGACCATGAATTTAGAGTGTATGAAAAATGTGGGATTTTTATTGCTCTAGATCTGTGACACTGTGTTTTGTTAGTGAGAGGGATTTAGCTATTGGAGCAATTTACCGACAGATGAGGTAGAATTTCCAGAGCTTCATGTCTTGAATTCCAAAAGGGACATATTTCAAAAGGTACATATAGCTAGAAGAGATGCTACGGACTTGCTTCAGGGTTAAATTGGTAAAAATCTGGTTGTCAGAGTGGGAGGAGGTCAAACTGAACGATCATGAGGGTCCATTTCAGCTCCTGAAAATCAGTAAATCTGATAATCCTGCTAGAAAGGCTGGCTGTGATAGTTATTTGCACTCTGACCTCTTCACGTCAATCTGAAGGTGTTAAGTGGCCTTAAACAAAGCAGATGCAACATTTACTGACTTTGTCTCCTTTGCTCCCTACTAGGACAGTCAAAAGGGGTTGTCATGAAACTGTGCGTCAGCCCCAAATGTCTATCCCCAAACGTGTCTTTGGGTGTTTTGGGGTGGGAGGGGAGATTCCACCTCAGGTCTTAGCTCCTTGTTTATCAGATTTTATACTCTAAAGTCCCAAACTGAAAATAATGTATTCTGTGCTGAATATAAAAGTCAGGCATGCGTTTTTTTCATTGTTTTTATTCAGGAACAATGTTTTTGACCTAAAGATGAACCAAATTTTAATGTTTTTTGGCCTTTTTTCACCTTGAATCTTTTTCTTGTATTCTTTAAAATATTCATACTTGCATTGTGGAGCCAAATTTTTCAAGGTGATCCTCGGTGAATAGGATTAAACAACTCGGGTCAAACTACTTACTTAATCACTGTATATTCTTCATGCAATTGGCAAGAAATTATATTTCATACAGAATTCTTTACAGTCTGAAGTTTTAGTATTCTAAGAGAAGGAAAATGAAAGGGAAATATCATGACCTTTTGTATCTCAATGACCTGAAACTGCGGATGGGTTGCAATTTAAATACAGAACTCAACCCCACCTTTACAGTATCTGTAGGCACTTGTGAAATATGTCTGGGACATTCAGAATAGAAAGGATATAATGTAATATCCTTCCAGGGAAAAGAGCTCTGAAAATTGCCATTTTCCCTTCACACATTAAGGCAGTTACTGATGAAAATTCATGAATTTGATTAAGGGAAAGTCATAATTTCTCCCAGAAGCAAAGCTGTTTTCCCTTTTAATTGTTTCATTTGTTTCTAGTACAGGAAAGATGACTCACGTTTGAGCCTTATTTTGGAAGAAACCCTCCAGTCTTTAACAGCTTTCCTGTGCAAAAATGTCTCATTGTATTAAGTTATGATCTGTTAATGACATGCTGTGCAATTTCCATTCAATATTCATTAATAGAGAGAATTCTGCGAGTTACACATCTGAAGTTAATGTAAGCACGTACCTGAGGGTCACTGGGAGAAAACTAGACCTCAGAGGAGGTGTGCTCGTGGAAACCAAGAAGAGCGAATCCTGTCTGTAGCACTGCAGCTCAACTTTGGGAACGTGTAAATCTTAAAGGAAGGTCTTCCCTCCGGAAAATACCCTAATGAAGACTTTTCTTGAATATACTATCTAGGCATAATAGGTTATGGGATGCAGTGGAGTATACTTGTCTGCTCACTGCAGAGGAAGCTATTAAAGCCCAGGAATCCCAATGGATGTGGGAGCTTGCCGTTCCTTAGCCACGAATGATCGCATCTCAGGAACCTCTACGTCTCTGGGAGCCCGGCGTGAAGATCCCTCAGTGTGCTTGTTTTGCAGGAGAGGGATAAGGTCTTGACTTGAACTGCCTTATATGTGGAAGAATACTTCAGTACTCTTGAAGAGGCCATTTCTTTTAGAAATTGCTGAGCACCTACATATTAAAAATCAGGCTTCACTGGAATTTTTTAGCATAGACACTCAAATTAACAAGAAAAGTCCTGAATGAAGGTAGTTTTGTTTTGTTTTGTTTTGCAAAAGAAGGTTTCAGGGAACAGTATTCTTTCATCCCAGTGGTCACTTTAAGATCTCATTATGTGCGGAGTGGGAAATGGGCATGTTTATTTTGGAAGTTGCTAGAATATTGTATTGCTCTTAGCAGAGCTTGTCTGGAACATGTCCAATTTTGACTCTGGAATTTGAGTCAAACGTGGTGTCTTTCATTTTGTTTTAAAATATAAAAATATTTTAAATATTTTAAATATTTAAATTTTATTTTAAAATAATTTTGAATGCCTTTTTCAGTCTGATGACTTCGAGCCATTCATCAGGTTCACTTGGATATTTTTACCTGGACTAAACTGGAGATGCAACTGTTGTATTCAGGAGCATCCCAGTCACTTCTGTTCCCAAGCTTTAGTTTCATATATGGCAACAACTTCTTCAGTCAATGTTCAGATTCAGTAGGTGTTGAATATCTGTTGATGAGTAAAGAAAAAATTATTTTTTTTCTCTTGCCAGATTATGCAAAAGTGTAAGTTATGTGCACTTTTTTTTTTTTTTTTTTTTTTTTTTTTTTTTTTTTCTCACATGGAACCAAAAAACCTGGAAGAAACCAGGGTAGCTGTGGGGTAAAAGGTTACTGAGTGTCAGCTGGTGTTTTATAATGTGTATGAGAAAATGTGAAGCTTTTTGAATTCATTTAACCTTCAGTGAAAAATGACTTTTGTTTTGGGCAAAGAGCCTGGACACAGATCAGCTGATCTGGCTCAGAGTTTGTGGCTTTATATCTTGATTTGGAAAATGGATGGAAAAGGATGAGTGTTTTATTGCCTGTGCTAGATTAGAAAGAGAAGAGAGCTTGGTGACCAGCAGGGGTGTCTTGTAGCTCCGATGAGACAGGCCTGTGTTGCGTGATCTCAAGTGACGTAGATGATCTAGATTCAGAAGCATTTTGGGTTCTCATTCAAAGATGTGAACAGAAATGCCCCTGGCAGGCCGTGACATGTAGCCCTCCGGTGCCCGGCAGGATCTCGGTCAAGATTTTGTACCAGCTGCACATACAGAATTTGGTCCAGATGGAAAGGAGAAAATGAGTTACACGATTTTCTGACTGGAATAAAACACGGACAAACACCTGGACTGCCCTAGCAACAAGAGACGAGCAAAGGGAAACATGCTGGCAGTGCTTCTAAGAAGGCAAGAAGTAGATTTCCTGACAGCAAATACACCAGACGTATGCCCTGCTAGCCTGGAGAGAATATCTGAGCATTGGGAGTCGCGAATGACAGCTACAAATGTGAGCGCGCGACAGATGTGTATGCCTTGCAGGAGAAATCATTGTGTTGAAGGTAACAGTATTATAGGAATTTTTTTGACATTCATTTCCCTAATCTTGCTTTCTCTTCATAAGGTGGGCAAGGAGACTTGACCAAAGAAACCATAATCAAAGTATATTTATGCATAAGCTTTCAGTGAGCTTCTTTTAAGTATGAGATAGCTGTATACCCAGTGCTACTGAATTACAAGTTCTTTAAGTGAATATGGATATTTTTCTGTACTTTTACACCTTGTCAGCACCTGACCTGTTCATTATTATTATTATTATTGGAAGAAGAAGACAGAAAATGTCAGAGTTGAAAATGGAGTCTTGAATGGTGCTGGGTGTTTTTTGCAGTTTGCTTACTGGTGGTGCTTCCCATCAGGCAAATCCCAGGAGTAATGATGAGGCACAAACTTAGGAGGTGAAGAAAGAGGAAGGGGTTGGTTATCTTTGACTTCTGGATTTCTTTGACAAAATTGTCTCCTCTAAGGCAGTTTGTCTCTAATGTTCTCCACAATTATTTCCCCAGTTTCCCTTTCCTTGCAGTATTTGGTATTATTTATAAAGCTCCAAGTGCCAAACTGACATGGTTTTGCAGGATTTGTTAGCTTTCATTTTTTAAACTATGTGTTTTTGCTTCTCATTGTTCCAAAGAGAAATTGAAAACATGAACCTTAACACCTAAAAACGAAGGAGACAAAATAAAAGAATGAATGCCAAAGCCATTATTTTGGAAACTCTTAAGATCTTTAAAAGCTTACTCATGAACATGGAGGAAGAGATTATTTTTTTATTGCTTGGAGGTAGTGTCTTGCTCCTAGAAGAAGAACTGAATCTTTCAGCAGAAGTGTTATCACAATTATTTATAGGGCCAGTCAGACCCATAACTTTTTTACAACAGTATCTGCATAAAGAACTACATGCTGACATTGGCAAATTATATTCTAAGGAAAGCTAAAGCAGAAGCAGGCCCTAAAGCAGCTTTAATACTATGGTGTACTAAAAAATGGAGCATGATCTTTATTACTTGGTTTATTAAGAAAAATATGAAACAGAATGAGAAGCAAATGTGAATTGGTGAGGCAAACGTTCGGCTCTGTCTCGATCTACCTTTCTTGTAGTATGGGCAGAACACTTTTCGTAGAGAAAAATTCTGTTGTGTTTAACAGGTTGTGATTTTTTTTTTTCTTTTTTCTCTTTTAAGTCCTTCAATAAACTAACATTTTTTTTCACTGTGCAGAGAACAGCTTATAGGAAAAAATTGCTAGTCTATAACACTTCTGGCAAAAATTGCTATAGAATCTTTTTTGAGTTTAGGGGATATTTTTGTTCCCCCCCCCCTTTTTTTTTTCATCAAGCTCGTTTCCCAAATTAAGACTCAGTGAATAAATGTTTGGAAAATGTTTTGTGGATTCAGGATTAAAGACAATTGTTAGAGAACATTGGCTCCTTAAAGAAAGTTTACGTTTTACTAAAAGAAGGTACAAGGAGAAAACCCAGCATAAATAGTAGAGTGAAAAGATTGAATCAATTGTTTCTGTGCTTCCTTCCTTAAAATTGAATTATTCATTATTTCCTTTAAAAATGCAGAGAAGATAACCATTTTTTTTTCTTAAGACCCCCACTGAAATTGCACATTAAACAAAAATAAATTCGTGCCTGGGAAGCGTCCATGGACTCTGACTAATTAGCATACTGTGAGTTATCTGGTTTGTGAATTCTCTGGGCTTACATTTGAAAGCGAAACCTGATGCTATTTCTCTGCTGAAGTGCAACCTTTTATCATTGTAATTCCTTCCGTGTTTTCAGATGATGTCTTTGTGTGGTTTTCTTTTTTGCGATACAGAGATATTACAGCTTGGTCAAATTCAAGGCTCGCTCATGTCCGTATCAACTGGCATTAACCTGAGTCGATAGGGCAGGAAAATGCCAAGTAAGCGAATGTCAAGTGTCGGGGTGCGGCCAGCTGCGGTGGGGTGCGGCGGGCCGCGGCGGGGGAGCCGCCGGCGGGGAGGCGGCCTGGCCTCTCCGGGGCCGTACCCCCAGTGCCGACGGCTTCGTGTGCCGGCAGCAGGACGCGAAGGGGTGCAGCCGCGGGGATGGTCAGCCTCTCTGCGCCCAGAGGATCGGGCTGTGAGGGGGCGGCCCGAGCGCGACTGCTGCGACCGGGAGGGACCGGCCACCCGAGCCGGCGGCCGTGCGGAAGCCTTGCCGGCGTGCAGCCGCGGAGCGCGCGGCTCTGCGGGCCGCCTGGTGCCGCGCGCCTTGCCGCTGGAAGCACGGGAATGGACTGTGGTGCCAGGCATTTCCAACGTACACGTACGTCCGTGCGCTTTGCCCACGTGGCCGACAGCTGCACGGGCTCGTGGCCACTGTGCCCGGAGGGCAGCGGCAGGCTGCCGAGTCCGGTCTCGAGGGCGTCGCTTCGCCGGGCCGGCGGCCTCCCGCAGCGCTCGGGCCCGGAGCTTTGCGAAGACCCAGTCTTACCGGCGCCCGTGGGGAAGAGGGGATGTTCCACGTTAGAAGCAGATGGAGGAAATATTTATTTGGCATCTTGATTTCAAGTAAATGATGGATGTTGTAATCTGCTGGCTGGATTGGAGCGGTAGAGAAAAGCCCCAGGGAACATGGAATTATCTGGCCAGTGAGGCAGTAAAAGGGACATAAATAATTGATTTATCATATTTCTGCAGCTTTTTTTCAAGGTTTTCAGCTCCACAAACCAAGATACGTGTTTTCTATCATACGTGGTATTCCACATAGGTACAATCGACACATACAGTTGTATACCCAAGAACTCATATACAGAACACTTACCAGAAACGTATTACAGAAGGGAAGAAAGCATGCTGTGAAAATGCCATTGAAAAACAAAATGTTAGCCCCAAAGGTCTCTTTGGCAGGGGGAGGAATGGGGGAGGAAGAGTAGGAAGGTGCAGTGTTGCCCCCATAAGGTTGCCCTGGGAAAGGTCTTGACCTGGGAAAAGGAAAGCTCGCAGTGGCCTCTGTGCGGTGGCCTGTGACTGTTTTCTTTCCATCTGAAGAAAAATTAATTTCATGTCATCAGTATTCAACCTTCACAGTGGTTAGTGAAAGAAACTTCATTTGCATCTTTAGATAATCATCCTTCTATTTTTCACCAAGGAAACAGCTGCTGCCTTGTCCATTGTGGAGAGGAAAACATATTTCATCTCTATTTATGTTCAGAGAACATCTTCTGCAATATTTTTCTGTCTTAATTTATGACCTATAGTAATAATAACCACCATCATTTTAATGAACTAATTAGATTAATTACCGTTATTGCACATTATTATTCTTACCATAATCACTGTGGGGAAAATTTTAACTATTAGGAATCAAGAATTGTATTATTGCCACTCTAATTAATAGTCTGCCAATATTTCCCCTATAAACCTTAGTTATGAAGTGTTAATAATGGAATATTTTCTATTCATAGTTTAGCTGCAGCTTTATGAACAGTTTCTCATTTTATATATATTCACATTTAATTTTTTTTTCCAGCAATTTTGAGCAGTATTATTACTGGCTGAATGTTGAGGGGGAAAAAAAGTTCTAGTCCTTAGTTTTATATTATTAGGGGCAAATCTGAGCTCTTATTTATTGAAGACATTCAGACTCAGAATTTCCTTGGAATGAAGACGGCATTCTGTGGGCAGTTGTGCAGGCACATTCTTGTGCCCTGTGTCCCATAGACAGCCACATATGCTTGTTACATTATTGTCAGAATCTTAAAGTGGATTGTGCTATACAAGAATTCATTTTCTTTCTCTTGTACTTTGAAGAAAATAAATAAAGAGAAGCAAAGGCAAGACAAAATATAAGAAACAGTCCATTGAAGACTCAGAATGTTCAGTATTGGAGGTCAAATAAATATTCAAAGGCAGAAGACCAAAAATGGCCTAAGTAGAACCATAAATAAGAAAGGGGTGCATAGGAGGAAAGTAATGGCAGGACACAGTGTGTGGGAAAACGTGAAATTGTGACTTCTGGTTTGTTTGCTGTTGGAAGGTGACACTGATTTTAAGAGTTGCTCTGTTATGAGTATGTGAAGATAATCAGTATGATCATAGTCACATGAACCTGCATTTTGGGTGCATATAAACAGATACAGCTTAGTGCTCAGTTTCCAGTTCTTATAGGGGTCTTAATACTAATTGGTAAATATTGTCAAACAAACAAACAAAAATACCTCTAGATATTGGAATTAATTCCGTAATAATCTCTTTCAAACAGCATTTGCTTAAAACAGAAAAAAAAATATTTTTCTGAAAAGGTGATTATCTTCCCAGATGGGTTCAAGAATATTTAGCAGAACTTCCTGAAGCCATACTTTCTTCAGAGTTTTTGATTTTTCTGTGGTCACCTGCAGAAGTAAGATATATCGTAAGAGCATGCTCTATCTTGGTGTGGTATTGCTGCTTTCAGTGGTAGCCCCAACTAGGAAACGTACAGAGACTATAGAAGACAGAGCAAGAAATTAAGGCCATGAATTTATTCTGCCACTAGTTTTCACTTGAAAAGGAGGTAGTGGCTGTGCCTGGAAATGTTTTGGCTGAAAGGGATCTGTGAGATTTATCTGAGGACTTTTCTGCCCATTCGTCAGCTTGAGCTTTTTCGAAGTCCTTTGGCCTGGATATTTTTTTCCAGCAGAGAGTGGTGATGGAGCCTTGCTTTGCCATAGGAAGGGAGACATTGCTTCTGACAATGGTTTGGAACGTGACTGTTCAAACATGGTTGGTAAAAGTTGAGACACAGATCTCAAGAGCCACAGAACACTGCACGCCAATACCACAGTTCAGTGAGCCATTGTAGCTGTCACGTTTTTATGTATTTTGAAATACTACCTCTTCTAACAGTCTAAACTTTCTTACTGCTAGAGTATGTAGGAAAATAAGAATTGTTTCTCCAAAGCGCGTAGTAGAAATGGTGTCGTTGTCAGTGAGTACTCCAGCTGAAAGTTGTACTTTCTTAATGTCAGTAAACAAATGGTAGGCCCCATCAGGAGGTGAAAAGCACATCCATGGCCATGAATTGGTTTATGAGACTTGCACAACCTCCCCAGAGGGTGCCGCACAGCTGACACGAGGCTGAATTTTACAGTGCTGGTGCTACCTGTGTATTGCACTTTTTTGAGTGTTTTCACCAGTGATGGGTCACTTCATCAACTTTAAAACTCGGATTACTTTTTCTCCTCTATAGTAACGAAATTTAGCAAAGGACAAACTGTGAATAATCTGCCTACTGTGGACTAGTTTATATACACCAAAATAGTTGAAATTGGGGAGGGGGGGGTTGTGCATTATTTCTAGCAAACAGAGCCCAAGAGCCCATAACCAGTGCAGAGAGCGCACTCTCAGATCTTTCAGCTACCCCTTGTTTCTCTACTTGGGAGCAGTGGCAAGCCAGATGCTCTCCTAGTGCTGCGCTGATGCTCTCCTTTTTAAGACCCTCTCCTTTTTAAGAAGACCTTGGGCATGACTCTGTGAAAAAGTTTTCAAAAAGTGTGGTTTTGGTTGGCATGTGCAGTGGACAGATTCTTCCCAGCAGCACTCAGGGTTGTTCGAGCTCTTAAGGAGATGATTTTCGTGGGTATAACCTAATGCAGTTCACAGAAAAGCCTCAGTCTGCACTTAAAGGACAAATTTGCCCAATCCTCAAAGCTCAAACTAACTAATCACAAGCACAAGCTTTCAAAAAGCTCCAGAGTTTGGCTCACTTGGAAACAATTATACAAACCATTTAGCAAAATTGTGCCGTGCAATGATGTATAGCTTACACGGCTTTCATGACATAAGTTGCTTGTGAGGAAAATCCTTGGTAGATTTTCCATAGGTGCCATGTCTGATGTCATGTGCTATGTGTGTGGTATTTGTGATGGTCCTCTGCCTATCTTTCATGTATCTTTGTGTGGCCAGCTGGTTTGGGGATTTGGAAATTTATATCAGTTTTTGTGTGAGTAATCTCGTAATGTTTATCTACTACTCATTTTTTTTTTCCATTTTCTTCTGTTCTATATCCTCTTTTGCAGCCTTACATTACCTTGTTTTATGCATACAATGGAAACTCTTTTTGCCCTTGTTCTTCACTTGATGCTTACGTGTTTACTTTCTCAAGTTGAGAAAGTTCAGAGAAAATTAAGTTAGGAAAAAACCTGAATAGAGATTCCTCAGAAGATTAGTCTCTTAACTATATTTATATCATAGTGAAAGATCTAAGAATCAGGAAGAACACACAATTGTTTTTCTTTTGCTATCCATTTTTCTTGTCTTAAAATATGTGTCTATAGTGAGCTCTTTAAAACAAGGTGATGGTCCTTCGACTGGATTTCTTGGGTACGTGTCAAGTAGAATAAATAGGACTGTGACCCTTGGATCAGGGTTTCCAGTAGCAGTAATGGAAATGATGATGATAATTAGGGTATTTTCTTACGTTAACATGGTTTTCCAAATCCCATTGAGAGACTCTGGTCAGACATCAGAATATGTAAAAAGAGGCTCTTGAGAAATACATTCAGACTGATGTTAGAAGAAGCTGGGAACCCGAGAACAAGAGAACGATGAACAACCTTAATTGCAGAACAGAGCAAAACCTCACTTTGCAAGGAAGTAGCAATGGAAAGAGCAGGCAATTCAGACAACCACACAAAGTAGATGTAACACTTGATGTCTGAAGAACTATTAAAAAATGCACAGGATGAACAAGCATGCAAAGTCTTCAGGCAAGCCAATATCAGAGAGTGGCAGGGAAGGCATTCAAGAGTAAATATATCTAGCTGACTGCTACTGAAGCGGAAGTTGTGTTCTTACCTTGCTTCTAAAAGCAACAGTCAACAGCATGTGAGTTTGAGTGTCTTTTTTTTTTCCCAATATTTAGTGCTCTGTTGTTAAAAAGGAAAGCAAAAGTGAGATCTGTTTTAGATCCCTATGATTCCTATTTAGAGATTGAACTGACAGAGGTGTAATCCACATCATAGTACGAAAACTTTTGCTTGAAAGATTAATTACTGATTAATTACTTCAGTTTTGCCCAGCTATACCTGTGCATGAGAGAAAAATAGCAGATGTGACAGTACGTTGGTCAGAGGATGAATTATTTGCTAGATGAGAGAGGTGACAAAAGTTGCCTGATGTGCCACCTGAATGGGCTGAAATTTAAATTTGCTGAAAAACAGAAACCTACGATTTTTCTCAAAGATTTTGCACAGAAAGCTTTTTTCCAAGTGCAAACTTTTAGCCAGGATACGTCATTATTGATTGTTTCTACATACATTTCTTTGTAATTTCTTATCTCTGATTACAGTTTAACAGGACAGGCTATTTTTTATTTAGTCTAAGATATGTGATATGAACCAAGTTCTTTTGTCCTTGAGCACATAAATATACTTATTTTGAAACCAAGCAAACCAGCCTTCAGATTCTTGCCTTGTTTTTTCATTTCAATCATATAAATTGTAAAGACTTATTTTGCCTTTTCCTAAATCATGAATCATCAGGTAGTGAAAAAGATGAACGCTTTGACAATATGTGAGATGAACTTAAACAGTGATAAGATTGATCGTTGATTTAACAGCGCACCTATTTGTGTTTGGATATGAAGATATGCTCCTATTGGAAAATCTCTAAAATAGGGAGTTGGCAAAATGAATGATAAAATCCTAAAATAAAAGGCATTGCAAAATTTTAGCATCTCAACAATTGCTGTAAAGAAGGCTTTTTATGTTCAATTTCACTATCACTCGATAGGTAAGTAGAATATATTTGATTTAGTTGTGCCATTTTCAAATTGTGTTATCTGACAGACTTGGCACAGAATATATAATTAGGTCATACTACTGTATTTATGATAATTAATGCTGCATTTGCAATACTTGACATTAGGCAGGTATTTAATTTTTTATAGCTGTTTTTGACAGATAACATTTTTTAGCCTGAACATAAATCTGTCAGGAGTTCTATTGGTACTAAAGGCTTATATGTAGTATATTACAATTTTGATTTTTAACTGGCAAATTTGAGCAGGCATTTTATTTTCTAAACACAGTAGCTTTAAAGAAATTCTTTGTATCTGTAATTACTATTTCTTTAATGTGTGACTTCATTAAAAGTATAAAGCAGGCTTTAAAACACTTAAAAATGGTGGTATTCATCACAATATTTTATTTCTCACAAATAAAAGCCTTCTGAAGTACAAAAACCCTGCTTTGTAATACTTGCTGGCAACTGGTGGAATGTGAATGAGCAGAAGCACAGAAATTGTGAGTTCAGATTAGACAACTTTGGGCCGCAGCTGGTGGGTGGAACTGCCTGTGTGTCTTGTTGCTCAGGTTCATTTGATTGAGTGGGGAAGAGTAGAGTAAAATTGCTTTCAGACATCATGGAGAACTGGCTGAAAGGCAGAGCTCAGAGGGTCGTCATCAGTGGCGTGGAGTCCAGTTGGAGGCCTGTGTCTAGTGGTGTCCCCCAGGGCTCAGTCCTGGGTCCCATCCTGTTCAACTTTTTCATCAATGACCTGGGTGAGGGGGCAGAGTGCCTCCTCAGCAAGTTTGCTGATGATACCAAGCTGGGAGGAGGGGCAGAGACACCAGAGGGCTGTGCTGCCATCCAGAGAGACCTGGACAGGCTGGAGAGCTGGGCAGAGAGGAACCTCATGAGGTTCAACAAGGGCAAGTGCAGAGTACTGCACCTGGGAAGGAACAACTCCATGCACTCCATGCACTCCAGGCTAGGGGCTGACCTTCTGGAGAGCAGCTCTGCAGAGAAGGACCTGGGAGTGTTGGTGGACGGCAAGTTGACCATGAGCCAGCAATGTGCCCTTGTGGCCAAGAAGGCCAATGGTCTCCTGGGGTGCATTGGGAAGAGTGCTGCCAGCAGGTGGAGGGAGGTGATCCTGCCCCTCTACTCAGCCCTGGGGAGGCTTCATCTCGAGTACTGCGTCCAGTTCTGGGCTCCCCAGGACAAGAGAGACATGGAGCTACTGGGGAGAGTGCAGCAAACAGCTGCAAGAGCTGGGCCTCTTCAGCTTGGGGAAGAGAAGACTGAGGCGGGATCTTATCAATGTGTATAAGTACCTGAAGGGAGGGTGTCAAGGGTACAGGGCCAAACTCTTTTCAGTTTTCCAGTACGAAAGGACAAGAGGCCATGGGCAGAAACTGAAGCACAGGCAGTTCTGCCTGAAGGTGAGGGGGAATTTCTTCCCTGTGAGAGTGATGGAGCACTGGCACAGGTTGCCCAGGGAGGTTGTGGAGTCTCCTTCTCTGGAGATCTTCAAGGCCTGCCTGGATGCAACCCTGTCTGACATGCTCTCAGTGACCCTGCTTGAGCAGGGGGGTTGGACTGGATGATCTCCAGAGGTCCCTTCCAACCTTACTGATTCTATGATTCTATGGTCATGAAGAGATAATTTAAAAATGTATAGATACTCTCACGGCAGTTTCAGTACTTTTGAACTATCTGCTTAGTTTAGTTTCTAGAAAAAAGTGAAGGAGCTTTGAAATTTTTGGACAGTCCTTTTGGCTTCTACAACCCAAGGCTCCATTTACCCTAGCAGGATAATAAAAAGCAGAGGAAAATAATTCCTTCCTGAAGCAGTTCTGTGCTACCATAATCCTGTGTAGGCTGAATAATCAGAGTGTACGCTATACTTACTGGGAAGACTTTTGTTGGTTTAATGTGGATCAGGGCTTAAAAGAGTAGGGGAAAACACAGCAGATGAAGACCTTAATAGACCTTTCCTCTTTTAAAATGCTCTAGAATGCACAGAAATGCACACCGGGGAGCTTGGTGAGTACACAGATAGGTATGTGGAACAGAGGCTTATCTAAGAATAAGTCCAAAGAGGAAGATTATATTTCTCATAAGGCAGTTGGGAAAAACAGTGTGCCTGTTAACGACCTACATGTCTTCCCTTATCTGTGAAACAGATAACTGGAGAAACAGTGGTGTACCTTTGCCTGTGAAGGCATTCCTGCCTCAGGAAGGGAAATCTCCAAAACCCATGAAAGAGTGACACCAAAATGATGATTAACTTTATAGACTAAATCACCTTCATTAACTTTCATTTGATCAAATTAAAGATTTTTTTTTAAGCACTGCTTTAAAAAATAAAAACAAGTAGCACTACTATTCTGGGGCCTTGAGCACAGATACTGCAGTCCTAGAGATTGGATGCTGTCAAAATTTATTGCCTGTATAATCTGAAACATTAATATTTTATTGTAAATACTTTGGTTAAGGCCTTTTTCTCACGGTATGGTAGAATTTAATGAATATGCTTTCCTAAATAATTTTATGTCGCTTAGTGCTGTGGTGAAAGGTGGGGGCACATAATTCTCAGGTGCATCAAGCGAATGCATTCTGCCAGTTGTTTAAATTGTACTTTGAATCACTGGTGTCCTATCTCTGCAATCTATTAATAACGTCTACACCTGTCTTTTGTTATAAAACTCCTCGCTCTGTTTTGTTTCTAGTCTTTGTAACTCTGCTTTGTAACTTGTACCTTCCAAGACTCAGTATTTGCTATAAATTAGACAAAGATGAACAACGATGATGACTGCAGATGGACAAGGATGTTGGCTGCAGGTGGCAAATGGGGGTGGGAAGTGTGATGGGAACAATGTCAAAGACTGCTCAGCCATTAGCTGAAGGAAATATTTAGATACCAGTGTGGGGTGTGACAGTTTCTGCCTGCTGGATGAATAATAAGAAATCTTGTTTGTAGAAGATGGGTGCTATTGAAATAACATCTTACTCAGTGTACTTGCTGTTGAAGCAATGAGTGACAAGGAAACAGTTGTGGGACAAGATGGACAAGTGCTAAGAATGTTTAACAGGAACTTGTGGGGCAAATGGCCCTCACCCTGCCCCATCGCTGGTGGAGAGGCTGGCCTGGGAGTGTGGAGCCAAAAGGAAAGAACAGTTATGGGAAATAGGAGTAGATCTCTGTTTTGCTTAATGAGAAAAATCTCCCTGAAAGCAGGAAAAAATGAGCGTTTGCTGTGCTTTGAAGTAGCCTGTGCAGAGGCAGTCATGCCATGAGACTGTCTTTGCGGAGTGCAGGGAAGCCTCGTCCCTGCGGGGTGGTGGAGCGCCCGTCTGCGGCCGGAGGAAGGGAAGCTTGCAGTGGGGACTGTCAGGAAGCAAAAAACTCAACCCAAAACCAAGCCCAAAGAAATATAGGGACTGGTCTTACTCCCAGCTGCAAGTGGCCAGTGCTCCTGACCACTGCTTCTTACCAAGCTCAGTTAGCTTCTGCTGAAAGTCACGGGTGAAAAATAGGTGAACGAGCCTGAGGCACGACTGAGTTGTGGGGAGCAAAGGAAAACTGCAAGAATTCTCAAACATAATTGGCAAGAAGATATGAAATAATGAATTATGCTTCTAAAAGTCATGCGATCTCTAACCTGGCCTAACTGCAGGCCTCTGTTTACAAGACTAGAAATATAGGTCAACTAATGAGTATCTAGAAAGTCTACTGGCTGGCTGCTTTGATTTCCTTGTGGTCTGTTAAATTCTTTCTTCTAGGGAAGCTTTCTTGCTGCTCACTATTATCAAACATTTAAATAAGCCAAGATGTTACAGGTTTAAATGCAATATTCAGATTTTAATCTGTGTTAAGGAATTCTCCCTGGTTATTGGGACAAAGGTGCTGATATACTGAAAGAAAAGACTGTTGAAATTTATTGTTTTGAATGCAGGGTTTTGATTGTGGGCTAAGTCTAAATTGAGAAGTACAGCCAAGAAATTAGAATTTATTTGAATTTCTTAAGAAATCTTTAGTGATTAATAGTAATTGAATATCTTTCCAAATGTATTTTTTTCAGAAAATACTTGGTACTATTAGTTTCTGATCTAAATAAAAGAGCATAAAAGCGTGTTTGAAAATAAAGTATTGCATCCCAGCTTTGTTTTGATATTTTTGATAATTGATATTTTTAAGTCTGTCTTTCCTCTGCTGCACATGTTCAGTAAAGGTTTATCAGTTTGTTCCTCAAGGTAGATTCTGTAGTATACAGGTTGCATACGTCCAATTTGATTAGACTGTTCTCAGTTTGGATCCGACTGAGGGTTTATCACAACAAAGATTTTCTATCTGTCCAAAAAATTACCTCACTTCTACAACAAAATCATATTTTTAATTTCAGTTTCTGTTGCTTTCTGTGCATTTAGGTGAAGAAAGGGAATCTCTGCCATCTTGGTTCTCTCTTTGTTGCCTTTGGAGTAACTGTATTAGAATAGAGTTTTAGTAAGAATCTTTGTGTGAGCTGATGAATTCTTAAATTATTTTTCTCTTTTCATTTTTAACAATTCTTTGAAATGGCTGCAGGTTAAAGAGCACACCTGCATAAATACAGTTATGCCATATTGAGCTAAGGGCTATAGTAGAATTGCTTGAAGTGTTACTTGGTAGCATTACAAGTCCCTAAGCTTTAAACGCTTCAAGATAATATATGAGCAATCCTGTGTCATTTTCCTCTCTGTCTGGCTGCAGTGTTGTTATTGTTACGGCTTTCTCTTTATGGTTGCGTTAATGGGGGAGTGGGAGAAGGGAAGACAGAAGGTGACAGACAAATCCCAAGAAGCAGCCCCACTTCCCAGCAAAGGAAAAGAGCAAAAGATTTTCAGCATCTTATTCTTGGGTTTCTTGTTGTTGATGAAAGACCCTACTCAGGTGAAGATGGGACGTTTTGTGTATATTTAATTGTTGGTTAATTAATTGTCCATTGAGCTGTTTTGGCTCTGAAAAGCAAACATCTGTCTCATGGTTATTTTGACCTACCTATCAGGGAGCAGCCAGCAAGGACCCTGATGGACAGTGCTGAGATACACTTCTTGGGCCATGTCCCTTCCTCTCAGGCTTGCTGCCTATGTTCCTCTTGTACTGCAGATGTGAAGCGCTGGAGGACACGATAACCTATGGCAAAGATAAACATAGCACTAGCAGGACTTGTGGATGGCGTGAGGCAGCTCTGATACAGGCCTGTGAGTTGGGAACTGCAGCGTTGGGAACTTGAGAGAGGCAGCAGAATCCAGGAGAAAGTGGGAGACTTGGCAGAGGTACTGACCTCCAGCTTTCTCTCTGCAAGGTCCTTCTTGCAATCTTACCCCTAATTTGGGAAAGAAAGTTTGTTATATCAATCTTTAGAGGTTGCTGACCACTCTTAGAAAGCACTAAAGGATGTGTGAGCTGAAAAGCCCTCTTTCCAAGCCATTTGCAATTTGGCTACTACAGTTGCTTCTCTCTCAGTTGGGCTTTTTCTTTGCTTTCAGTAGCAGTTTAGATACAGAACCAGCTCCAGTTCCAGCTGTGTTAAGCAAGCTTAATTGTTTTTTTCTTTTTCTCTCTTTCTTTCTTTCTCTCTCTCTCTCTCTCTTTTTTTTTTTTTTTTTTCTTTTTTTTTTAACGCTATTTAAAGGAGGACTGCTTGCTGGTGGCTTATAGTCTCAAACTGCTGTTGATTATTTTCTTGTCATTTTCACTGGCTGAGGAAAAATGGCTCTAATAAACAGTGGTAACTGTTGGTCTGGCAGCCGGTCCCACTCAGTCTGGGACGTTTTACAACATAGTCTCCCCAACACACATGGTGTGCCACCCGGAGACTAGTCTTTCTTTTCCCTGGTGAGGTATATTAGAGCTGTAATTCTTGAGTGGTAGTTTCTCACCCTTTTGGTCTTTGAGGGTTTCTCTTTGTGGGCACATTGTGAATTTCCATGCTCTTGGGTCCTAATCCAGCAAGCTGGCTTGATAGCTTCTGGTTAGAGTGGCATGTTCAACATTAGCAAATAGTTCTATGCAGATCATTATAAGATAGATAGCAGGTATATATACAGTTATTTTTTTGGACGTTGCATCAATTTTGTATATGTCACCTGTGTAATTTACAAAAGAAAGGTTCTGTCTGGATGTTATTAAAAGTTGAAAAAAAATGTGTATTTGAAAATCTTTCTCTGTTAGCAAAGAGGGCCCTCAGGCAGCTAAACTTTTTAATCTTGATTTTGTTTATTGAACAGAATGCAAACAACATAGCAAGCTTAGAAGGAATGAAAGACAGAAATGGAGTTACCTGTATCCTTTAGGTGATGCTGAAGAGCTAATTTGTTCAGTCAGCAGAAACATATTTCTCAGAGATGAATGGAAGCTGGATATTGCTTTGGATACTATTTTTGAAAAATATCCTTAGTGGTTAACATCTAGACATCTGAATCAGAGGAGAGGTGGAAAAATACTGTGTCTGTAGAAAATAGCAACTTTTTACCAGTAGTCAGCTTCATGTGATTTTTTTTCCATTAAGATGTGTCCTTACATAAGTGATGAAGTGTCTAGATAAATCTTCAGACATGAAAGCCTCATTTTGGTTTAAATGCAATAAATTCCTGAAAATAGGGTGCCTTGATTTGCATTTGCTATCAAAGCTTAGGTCTTGCATGAGTCTCTGAAATGTGAGTGAATAGCATTGCCAGTAACCTTGAAAATTAATAAAGAAGTAAAATGGATGAAACCTTCTCATAAAGAGCCAAGAGGATTTTGAATTGTGTATCGAAGTCAGAAACTTTTCAAGAGTGTCCTGCTGTTGGTAAACAGACATAGTCTTAGATGCAGGAGATGTAACTGGCTGAGAATTATGTAACTGGATTGAGATTGCTGGTATGTGTTGAACCTCTAATATGACAACGTTATTCATGTCTCCTTTGTTGCTATCTATAGTTCTGAGATCTGCTGTGGCTCAAACTGGTCTGGATTAGAGCTTAAATGATGGCCAGTGAGGTCCAGAATCAGAGAAGCTCCCTCTGCTAAGGAGAAAAACAGGAGAGGACAGAGACTGATACCTCTTTCCACAAGCAACAGTAATCCTGTCAGCAGAAAGACGATACCCTATTTTATACATAATGTCTTGAGTCTGAGTCAGTTAAACATTGTGTTATGCAGATGACTTTTTCTTTAGTTTCTTTTTTTCAAATGTGTAAACCGTATGTGAGATAATTTGGCTCTTGTGAAGATATTATGAACTATGAACTATGAACTATGAACTGAAGAGTGTAAGGGCAAGATTCTGGCATGTAACACATTCCAAAAATAGGCTTGAGCAAGTGCTCTAGTATATATCCATTTTCTATCCTTCTCTATAAATATGTTGTAATGCATGTGTGCATTTTCTAAAGCCTGTAGGTAAGGGGAATGGGAGAGTATGGCCTTCTGAAGAACTGGTGGATCTAACTGAGAGAATGAGTGTGTGGGGGCATCTGTGTCACCACTGCTCTAAGGAGGGGATCAGACTCAACAGAATGTTTTTGGCTAGAGGAAAAGAGGATGAGCCCATGAGTCACATCATTTTGTGTGACCAGCTTATGTTACTCTCTTTCACTTTGTGTTATAGAAACCTGTTTTGAAAAAGGCAGTTCATTACTTGCGGTGTGGGAGAAGTAGGTAATGACTCTGGAATCTAGATGTCCATGTGACTAGCCACAAATTGGTACAGAAAGACTGAGAAACATTGAAGCTTTTGCCATTGGAAATCAGTAAAAAAAATGTATATTTTAGTTTTAAAGAAACTAGTGAAAAATCTAGAAACACATTGCTCAATTCCAGCATATTCTAATAGCAGCAGTAGCCTCTCGAACAGAAGCACTATGACTTCTCTCTTTTCAACTATGGAACTAATTAGCTGTTGCTACTTCCAATTTTTAACCTCGGTCTATTGGTTCAATTCATTTTTATTCTGTCTTTAATTGTAGCATGTCCATCTCAGCTTTATGTGGCATCCAGGCTGAAAATCCTGTGAATGAGTGAAAGAGCAGACAGGAATGCCTCCAAGCTGAGCATACCCTGTGTGAAGGCTGTTTTCTACGGAATCGCTGTAGACACCCAACAGAGACAATTAGAATATATCTACTCAAAATACCCTCTGGTAGAGCATTGGTGACTAGCTAATTAGAGGCACTTTTACAGCCTATGGAGATAATGAGGCTCCACTGACACCTCAATAGAAGGGCACACAATGGGCCAGGAAATACCTTGTTGCTTAGCTCAGAGAGGGCTGAAATGTGGCAAAGGATTCACTTCTTTTTAAGGCTTGATCCTTTAATTCACACTGGTGATTCTTCTGGTTCCGTGGGCTGTACTGTCCTTTTTTATAGTCTGCGCTATTATCCTCTCGCCCTGCTGCATCTCTGCAGCAAGGCTGCCCTAACAAGGACTGATGCCCTGACTCTCCTACCTCTGCACATTTCTGCAGTCTTCTTGTGTGCTTCTGTGGATCTCCACACTATTCCAGCCCCTAACTCCAAATGATTTGAATGTGAGCTTTGAAGCATGTCTTCTGCTTTATTGTTCATCTGATACATGAAATCCAAAATAAAAATTAGAGATATGTTAATGTTCTGATGATTGCACAGGCTGTGATTAGAAGGAATTGATGCTGAATAGCTGGTAACGCTTGGGACCTGATGCTGGAACACAGACTATGCCAGAGTTTGTGAACTAGAAGTCAGTCAGTCAACAACACCCTTTGCTAAAGAGAGTTTAAGCTGTCATAAATGTCATTAAGAAGAGGCAGAGCACGTGCATAAGGCTGCAGAGTTGAGGCCGTTCTCGTTCTGTAAATCATTCAGTACAGCATGGCTGGGGGCTCCAGCTGGCACCTGTGCGACCTGATTTCCGGTGATGCCAGAGGCCAGCTCCCAGCCCGTGAATGCTGACGCCTGTATGTATCCTAGCTGTAGAATACGGAACTCGGGCCTGAAAATATTAAAAGATACCTGTTAATAAAAAGAGGTGGTAAGGGCTAAATGTGCTTCTTTCCAACCAGCTTCTTCAAGCGTTGCAGAATGTCTGTCTGGAGAGGCAGCACAGGGACTCTCTCAATAAATCTGGATTGGTTCTTGGCTAAGAGAAGTTATCATTGAGCTCAAGGATCTGTGCTTCTCCTGAGGAAGTAAAAAAAACACATACTCTCATATTTCTAGCTGCATAGTTTACATTAAATTAAAATATCTTTTATCCATTTAGCAATTTGAATAATAAAAGCTGTATACAGCTGCACTAGCAGTATGCTATGCATTTTAATGACAAGTTTGTGACTACACTAGAATTGCTATTGCAATTCAGATGTTTCTTAATTTATCACAAATATTTTGTTAGGGATTTTTTTAAATATGCATGCCAGAGAGGGAGGGGAAAGGGGGAGTAAATAGCATTTAAGATTTTAATAATTCTTTGTTAAAGGGAGTTAATGTAAGGGAAATATGGAAATTGTATGTTTTCAGACTGACAAGCATAATCATTTTGCCAAAACATGATTCAAATAACTGTCTAAATATTTGGAGTGTCTTCTAATAAAAATACACTCAACCTGTTTTCCACACTCAGATTAATTTGAAAGGAAAAATGACATACAGTTCAAAAGAAGGCATTAAATCAGAAAGGACCACATTGTTCTCTCCTGGAAATCATGATTTAGCATTCAGACTAACTCTTTACATGTTTGTGTATTTTGCCAGCTGTTTGGCAGCTTGAGGCACTTTGAACAGTCTCAACAAAATGACACTAAGACTTGGGCAAAGTAGGATTCAAAGAAGTAGACAAAGAAGACAATAATAATAATAAAAAGTAAGTGGCAAACTTCCTTCGCCTCAAAGTTTCCCCCAGTTTGGAAAGGGGGTGTGGGTGTGTTAACTGGAGAGTATTCTGCATTCAAGGAAAAACGTGTAGATGAAAAGTGGGTAGTTGCACAGGGCTTGCTGTCCTCTTAAGAATCCGTGGAAGGAAAGGCTGTTTTTTACGCTGAGATTTCCCTACAGATATAATAAATGAGGTTATGAAGATCTCAGTTATGGGTATTTCAGGACTATTGCCTTTAGAAAACCTCAGCTGCCCTCTGTCTTAGCTAATAACAAAGCTATCGGCCACCAACCTTATTTATGAATGAAATGGATGAAGTGTGTGTGGGGGGGGGGGCAGTGGTGGGAGGTGGCGCAGGTGATGGTGTGTTGTGTCCAGGCTGTGCTGTTACCATAGCAAACTTAGCTGCATCTTCACTGTCTTCCCACGGTATGTTAAACTTGTGGCTTTCAGCCTATCGGTCTGAGGGTTGCTGTAAAGTTTGGGGAGGAGCTTTATGGCTTGGGGTGGGTGACGTGAATGTTCAGAATGGAAAATGTGTTGCATGGTTGTCACACTGGATCCAGGTGTTCGTTCCTTCCATGCTCGTACGTTGGTTCTTTTGTCTTACGGCACTAAAGGAGTTCTGTGCTGTGCAAGTTCACCTGATCATGGATAGTGTAGTTTATCTGGGCTGCTCCTATTTAGTTGTTGCACCAGGTTTTACTATTTAGTTTATGAAATTTTTCAGTCAAGATGAAGTAATTTATAGGGTGAAAGCATAAGAACGGTCATTCACAGGCAAGCCAGGCAAGGACCATATCCACCTCTGGGAGCATGGGAATGATGCACACCTACTGAGAGTGTCTTTATTGGAAAGTCTTCAAAAAAGTAAAATTAAGTTACTCCTAATAACACCATAGTGCAAAACAACCTTAAACAAAGTGTACCATAAAGTTTACATAATAAAACCTGCTGCCATCAAACTACAGAAACTACAGGAGACTACAGTCCCCTTACTTCAGGTATTAATAGGAATTCAGAGTTCAGATTTCAGCTAACAAAAAGCTCAGATTTATTTTGCTTCCTCAGCCTTGAAGCTTGAGTTGCCTCTGATTTGGGGAATGCAAATCATGATTCCCTTTCAACTAAATATCGATTCTATTTTTAGCGCTTGTCATAACCTTTCCACTTCTTTTGCATACAGAATACTGCTGTGTGCACACTCACAAATGTTTCTGCTAGGATGTAGTTACCGTTTTGGTACACGAAGAAAAGCAGCAAGCTCCTGAGAGCTGTGTTCATCACAACAAATGCTTCATGTGCATCTCCCTTCTAGCTATAAATGAGGAGTGAAAAGAATTCCTGCTCACCTGTCTGTTCCCAAGTCTAACTTGTTAGTAAGCAACGGGGTGAAATCTCAGTCAGTCCGTGTATAAGCTCATTTGAAGGCAATTCCCAGTGCACTGGAAACATGGAGCAAACTGTCTGGGTAGTTTTAATGTAGAGGAGAAATGAATAAAATTTACTGAGAGCTGCTAATATTGTATTATCATCACTTGTCTTTAATTTAGCAAGGTAGAGGAGGCCACTGGCAAGTCAGGAGTGCTCTTTGGAGACTAATGTTGCCAGCCGTTGGATGTCACTGTTGCACCACTCAACCCCTGCTGAAAGACCATTTCTCTAGAAAAATTCTCTTCCTTAAGGAAGGCAAAACAAAGAGGGAAGCAGCAGGGAGGTTTCTGAGTTGACCCTGAGAGTGGGCCAGATTCATCCCCTGATGTAATTGGAAGCCAGTAACATAAAGAAGATGGAAAAAAGCTAGGGAGTGCTTTTTGTGCACCAGTGGTGAAGGAGATGGAGCCGTGGAGGCCCAGCATCCCTGCTTCACACACAGGAGGGAGGCGAGTGCTTCTCCCCATTCCTGCTCTTGCCCTGCACTCCTTCACCTTTCAGTGGCTCATTCTGGCTTGATTCTTTTAATTTTAATGAGTGTATGAAGGATGAAAACACAAAAAGGTTTAAGCAAGGAAGGGCTCAGGGTATGGCAATGTAAAAGAGTGCTTCAGTTCTTACTGGCTTGGGATGAGAGCGCTTTTGCTCAAAATCAGAGTATTTCCTCATGTTTCAGTATCCTTCAAACTACTGAAAATTGAACTTTTTAGGCTCATTGTAGTCTCCAGGTGGTTATTGTATGTATTCTTTTTCTAGTTATTTCTGACATTTGTATATTTTGGATCATCAGCTCATCACAAGCATCAGTTAGTGTGTGCATATTGTAATATTTGTCTGATAACGTTGATGAAAGCAATAGATAGCCATATTTATGAGAAATAAATATTGTGGCCTTATTAAGGAAACATCAGATTTCCTGGTTTTATTATATGTGTATTTATAAAGTATATATAGGCCTTGTAATATAAGGAAGATCAATAGCAATGATTAATCTAGAGTCCTTTATCAAGACTGATCCTTAATAGGCTACATTATTTTTATGCTTTGTATTGATGTAGTTACATCCAGGAGGGGAATATTAATCTGTTAGGTTGCCACAGCTTACATGAAAAAGAAAGTTCAAATTATCTTAGATATGAGCATTATCTGTCACAAACGCTGGTAAATAGATCAGATGAGTTATAGGAAGATGTCTCTGAGATTTTTGTTAGACCTGGTTTTATTTAACACCTTAATAATCTAGAAGACAAGGTAGGCATCGTGGTAAATAAATTTGCAGGTTTTTTAAATTCCGGAAGAGCTGTGGATACCTGTGATGTCAGATAATAACTTACAGGTCTTGTAGTTAGAAATATGACAGAAAATAATAAATAAATAAAAATAAAGTTGTCTAGAAAGCCTGCAAACTGAGAAACTGGTATTTAATGGAAGGAGAGCATGCTGCTTCAACAGAAATGAGATGAGCTGAGATAGTGAAACAAGCCTGATTTTGCAATGCCAAATGTGTCTGAAATATTGGGGAAGTTATTGTCAAAGGAACAGTTATAGGGCTATTACATAATAAACTAGGCATAAAATAATGATAAAGACTAGATTCCTACATTTTCTTGGAATTGCCATGGATTTGGCATACAAAATGCACAATCATTAGTGTGATCTTTTACTTTCCAGAAAGCCCTTGTTCCTGATGTTGTTATTGTAAAGCCTCATTTTTAATTTTTAATGAGTTTCTAGCTTCTCATATTTAAAAGAGAAAAAAAAAAAAGACCTCAAAAGACTAGTAAGAGGAAATGCAATTATTTTTGAAAAGCACTGTTTTTCTTTTTTGGTCTTCTCTTGGTATGTTTGAGTGTTGCATCACCAGTGTTGCACTGGCTATTCTGATCTCCTTAGAGAGGGACTTTGCACGTCCTTTGCATGTGCAAAATTGATGGCAATTGACCAAACTGAAGGTTGATCCGAAAAGGTCAGCAAAAATGATTGATTAGGGATCTGGAAAGGCTGGTGAAGGGAGAACACTGAACTGGATAAATAAAGGCAATCTGCTAAAATGAAGTATGCATGTAGTAAACATCTAAGAATACTGAAGGAGAACCCGCATCAGAAAGCATGATGATTTGCTTAAACTATAAATAGGAACACCAGGGGTGCTGTTAAAGAACAAAAAAAATAAAGAGGAATAAAAGAGCATTTACCAAAGTCATGAGTATCCTAGATCATAGAAAGAACATATCATAAGGGAGGAAGTTGGATTAATAGTTTTCAAAACTGGGTGTGGAAGATCTCATGGTATGAAATCTGACATTAATAAGGAGATAAACTGGACAGAGTCCTTCCCATTCCTGTTTTTTAGGACTCCCTGAAGTTCTAAATCCTTTGTACTTTCACACTCTACTAATCTTCATTCGGCTTTTGTTGCGACACATTATTTTCCTGAAAGAGGAGCAAGACTGACAATACCTGGCCTTGCGGTAGACTAGAAAAATAGGCTTCTTGTTGTCCTCAGAGTTATACTTTGTCTTTAATAGGAAATAGCCTTTCTGAAAGACAAATCAGAAGGCTGGAAAAGAGTTTTCCACAGTAAACCTAGATATTCCCTAGGCTTTGGAGTTTTTTTTTTTTTTTTTTTTTAAGGAATACATATCTCATTTCAAAAACTGGGCAGTTTCTTTAGCCTTCTCATGTAAAATCATGTAAAGACATGATTTTAATTGCCACAAGTGAGGAAGCTCTTTGAGGAAGATAATGCTTCAGGAGCAGATGGGGAAAGAAGTAAAAGAGTTGGTGCCAGCACCTTTCCAGCCATAGCTTGGCTGCTTTGCAGGCCAGCACCACCGCGCTGGGTCGCGCGCAGCAGCGGAGGGGCAGAGCTGGTGCCTGGGCGCGTGTGCCCGTGCGCTCCCTTAGGCAAGGCGTTCCACGCGCCTCCCTCACCTCCGCCCCAGCGGTCGCTCCTGGCCGTGCAGCTGCGACCACCTGGGCAGGCCTGGCAAGCTGACAGCGGGGAGGAAGAAAAGGTGGGTAGTAACCAACCACAAAACCCCTGGCTGAGAACGGGGGCCTTCCGGGGTTTGCATGTGTGTGTGCTTTCCTTTCTCCTTGAAAGGTAAAAAGGAAGGCAGTGTCAGCTGGAGTTCTGGAGTAAAACTACAAAACCGCACTGAGTGAGAGAGTTAACTAGCTGTGAGGAGACCGGGACCCTCTGTCCCCTGCCAGCCTGTCAAAGGCCAGCGAGAGCAGGTACAGTTTCCTAAGGGGGAGTTTTACCCGTTAATGACAAGTATGAGCCTAGAGTATAAAATACCACAATGTGCCGCACGTGTACGTAGGAGTGTGAGGACGATGGACAGGAGAGACCTTTCTTGGTGTTTGGGCAAGGTGGCTGTTCCAGTTCTACGCACACTGGAAAGGTTGGCCTCGACTGCGGTGCAGGTGATAACTGCATGTTGGCTGTGGGTGGCTCTAGAAAAGGCAACCCCGAGTTTATTTGTGGCTAATGAATTTTTGACTTGACAATCTCTGGGCAGTGCTGACTGTTTTTGCTTCAACATTCATGTTTCAGAAGTCTGTGTTCTGATACATGCTGATGTCATTTTTTCTGACTACATCTGGAGCCTCTTAATTGTTACTGCGTATTTGATGTGTTCTGCTTTCCAGTGACATACCAAAAGCTTCCTGCTCCCACTGCTGTTCAGCCATGTGTTCCTCTCTCCTATTACACTTTCAGCTATGTGTGCATATATATACACGATTTATATTGCTACATAGACAGTTTTGTCTCTGATGACAAACACAATTGCTATTAAACGCATCAGGTAGCCTGCTGCAGAGGCTGAATGTGTATGCAAGTATAAACAGGAGGAATTCCTCAGGTAAATGTATAACAATCAGGAAGGAACCTTTAACTGAGCCAAAGAAGATTGCAGATGTGCATTCATAGGCTCTGATCCAGCGAAGTGCTTAAACACCTGTTTTACTTAAGAACACAAGCAGTCCAATTGAAGTTAATGGGACTATTCAGGCTTAAAAATAAGCGCATAGATTGAATAATTGGATGGGAGCCAGGAATATTAATAGGCGGGAGCCATTGTATTTATTTATGAATCACGTTTGTCTCAGGCAGCAAGACAGTGAAACAACGTCTGTAACAGCCACTGGAGAGATAGCTTTTTCCTTATGCAGCCACAGAAACGGAAGAAAGAGGAAGGATGGACTAGTTCCACAAAAAGCAGTTGAAGGCCCCCAAATAAGAATCTGACTCTAGATGCCAAATGTTTCAAAGGCTGGAAAAGCTGCTTTAAGGGGGTTGGGGTTTGGGATTGGGCTGATCATTTGATGGGGTAATTGAAGCACAGCTCCTGTGCCATTAGCTATAACTTCATGATACCAATTTAAACTCTCCATGGCAGACTTGTATGTTTTACATGCATCTATCCCAGTGCTTCTAACTACTGAAGAACAGACCTCAATTTGGCAAGCTAAGGGCAAACTTTGGGGCTTTTTTATCCAATGAAAGGTGCATCTCTAGGATGGTATTTTCCAGAAAGCACTAAGACGCATGTACAAGTGTGCTGTTAGCTCTCTTTGGGCTAACACTGCATCTTCAGACCCATTTCTGTTCACTGTTCCATACGAATCCCTGTGTCTCACATGCAAAGAAAATGATGCTGATGAATAAAACAAAAGAATTTGCTGGCTCTTCTGTCTGAAGTCACACCAAGTACTAATGAAAATCCTAGGTCTGCTTTGTTTGAAAGCAAATCAACACAGAATCTCCATTCTGATTTCTTCTATGTGAATCACCCATTCCCACTGATAATAAAATGAAATTCCTTTCCATACATCCTAATAAACCCAAAGGACATTATGCAAATTGAAAAAATGCACCTTTGTCAGAATGCTGTCAGGTAGCACCTCTCACTCTGGAGGACTATTTGTAAGTGGAGGGAAACATCCAGAAAGTAGTAATAAATTGCTCTGGTACACTGTTCTGGCAGCCGTTAATAAATCAATGTGAAGGGGAGTTCTGAAGGGCAAAATGTTGCTGTCGGTAGGTGTCCAATTTAATTTTGCTCAAAATTAATATTTCGGATATGATAAGCGAACTGGCAGGAACAGATTTCATGATTAATTCTATGGAGTCAAAAATGCTTTGATGGCACTTTAATAGCAGCTTCACTGATCTAAAAGTCCCTTCAACTAACTGGTCCCAAATTATATTATTAAACCTCTTTTGTTTGTTGGTTTGTAAATAATGAAATGTTGCATGTTAAAAGGTGAAGTTAATTTTGTTCCCAGTTAAACCCATGAAAGTTAAATGGTGACTTGCCTGGAATTAACGTGGATGTATAGTGGCTTAAGGAAAATCAAATAAAGGTCTAGGACTGTTACATTACAATTCTTGCAAGAAAACAACTGTGATGTATTTTCTTAGGTACTTAATTCTCTTGACCCTGACATGGTAGAATTTGAAGGTCCTCGGTTTTGTGTTCGAATAAAGCAGAGGAATATTTGAAGGTTCATTAGTATCTGCTTAGGGTGGACTGAGGAAAATACTCTGATCTTTAAAACAGAGTGATGTTAACAACAGATATACTGTGTGTTTCGTAGGGAAGACCTTTCGTCCCTATGTATCTTGGGGACCTTTGCAAATGTTAGCCAGTGAAGATTTGCAGTACCCTTGTCAAATTTCATACCTAACATTTTTATGTACGAAACAATTCACTTTAATGGTGTTGTCCTTTGTATTGGACATTTGCTGATATGCCAGCTTCTGAAGGAGATTCTTCTATTATCATTTAACTGATAGAAAACTGAATTACAAAAGGGCAAATTCACATGCAAGTTAAATGCTGCCTTGAATCTGAAAGCATTTTATATCCTTTTGTTGATCATTTTTCTTGTAAGCCACACAATTCTTAAATTTTGAGACAGGCATGATTCTAGAAATTGGTAAAAATAAAACTGCAGTATGAGAGGAGTGTTTGGATGTACATATGCATATTAAATAATGAGGAGAAGCCATTTATGCAATACAGATGAAAAATCATGCAGATGCATAAAATGTATAAGAAAACTGATTAACTTTAGCAATGTAAATTACCCTTATGTTTATGCATTTCTTCAATTTAGAATATTCATTAAAAGCCCTAGGAACAAGGCATGTTGCTAGCTGTTTCCAAGAAGGTAGCGCTCAATCTGATTAACTTGTACTTTGAGTGCAGTACGTATATCAATTTTTTGTAGAATTCATCTACAGTTTGTATCCTTTGTAGCAAAGTATAGAGACGATGAGTGAGACTAAAGCTTATGTTAGTTTTACCCTGAAAGGAACTGTTTGGATGGATTTCGCTCCAGTTTGCGTCTCCCACATTTCAGCTGTTAGTGTTAGGAGCTGGATTATGCCAGGTTCAGCGTGCAGCCATTAGCGTTGGGGAAACAGCAGTGGCAAAAGTCGTCTCAGTGGCAGACGTAAGCCAGAGGGCAGGGATGCTCGGGAGGGGAAGCTGTGGCTTTCTCCCGCAGACGGCTGCCTGCCGCGCCCCGGGGAGCCGGGTCTCAGCCTCCTCAGCAGCAGCGGTGGACATGGGCACGCCTGCTCCCACTGCATGTTTTTTCCTCATCAAATTACGTGAGGGAAGATGATGATTAATCAGCAGCTGGCCATTAAACTCGGGAAAGGGAAGGCATACTCACCTCTAAAAATGAGTGCAGTATTTCTGCTATAGCTGTGCTTTCCCTTTGCTAAGACATTGATCTAGACTTTCATCTGGTGTAACTTGCCTAAAACTCATTAGTTTTAATATTAACAAAGCCTGTTGGGACCAGCTCAGAATCTGACCTGGCTTACCGCAGACCTAGGTGTTGCACTGGGATGTCCCTTAGCTGGTGCTGGTGGCAGCTGGGCTTGCTCAAGGGGCGTTCCATGCGCTGGATGCGTTCCCTGCGCCGTTGCTGTTCTCGAGCATGGTGTTGTCCTGAGCTCTGTTTGGCCTGCGGATCTACGCTTTGTTCATGGAGAACCAGAGCCCAGCTCCGGCTCCGCAGGCGAAGCACCCGTCAGGTCACTCCGAATTGCAAATACCCCGTTGCAAAGACCGCCAGGGCTTCGTGTCAGAAAGCCATTAAGGAAGAACAATATAGAACAGGCGTTGTTCAATGTCGCGACTCCGGCTGTCGGTCGTGCAAAAAGCATCATTAATTCCAGAGGGGCTCTTTTATATATCTGGATGAGTAAATGAAAAGGTGAAAATGAAAAATAAATTCCCGTATATAAATGGAGCACTTGGATTATAAACTAGCCAAAATGTTCTGTTTCTGTGGCAACACAGAGGGGCTGAAGGCTCTTACAGTAGTACTTCTCTGACTCATTCCTTGAAATTAATGCAGTCTTTTAATTTGAGGCTCTTGGTTTGGCAAAAGAACTTCAGAAGCAGCACTTTGATGTCTTTCTGTAGCTGAGGAAAAGCCTTTAATTAGGTCACCTAAACTTCATTTTCTTTCAAACTGTTCACTTTCACAATTACATTTTCCTTCCCTTCCTTTGATGTTTCAAAATACATGCCAGTGATATTTAAGTTTATTTATTATGCACTGGCTTTAAACCTCTGCTATTAACATTTACATATATGCTTGAAAATTGATTAATTAAATGTAGATGGAGAACTATTCGTTCGTATTTCATTTAACATGCCATATGCATGTCACACTATCTATATGTAGTCTATAGCTGTAGCAGCTGCGCTTGTATGAGATGGATCTTTTGTCCCCCAGCATACTGGCCTTCTTGAGTTTAATTCCATGTTTAGGTCTAAAAATAATTTTGACTAGTTCACTAAGAAGGGAGCAACTTCTGAGCTGAGCTGAGCTGCAAAGCCAGATGCGGGAGCATCAGCCTGAATTTGGGAATATCTTATGTAAGGGCTATAATGCTGGCGAATTCAATTACACTGTGTAACGCCTTTTCCTGTGTGCTGCTTGGGAGTGCGCAGAAAAGTACGGTTTTGTTGATGTGCGTGTTTGAACACGCACAGTTTTGATCTATGAATTTGCATAAGTTACTCATTCCCAAAGCAGGAGCAGCAGATGACCCGTCGTGTAGCTAGGAGGCTGGGATTCGGCCTGGGCAGCGGTACGGACCATTACCCACACGCCGGTAATGTTCTCTGTAAGCAGTCCCACACTGAGCACGGCGCTGGTCGCGGCTGGTGCCTTACAGTGGCTGCAGTTTGCCGCTGGTAAATGCTGAATGAATATTTGTAATGCCAGTCTGTGAAACAGCTACTGAATGAAGTGAATTGGCATGAAGTATTAAGTATCCTTTGTGCTTGATACTAAGGTGCTGGAGCTGAAGAAAGAGCTCTGTTCAGGGAATAAAATGTTTGTGGGGAGCTCTTCAGCTAAAGCTCCATTTTTGCGGCAATTGGTTCAGCAAACCTATTTCTCTTGCCAGGTGTAAGTAATTGCACCTTTACCTCACTTTGCCAGGGTTTGTAGGGACACATAACATCACTTGGCATAAAAAAAGAATTAGTAAGAAAAAATAGGCAGGTTTTTGTTTAGTATGCGCATGGTTTCTGTGAATATGGTGCTGCATTGAGAAGAATGCAAACTGCCATTCTTGCATCATTTTCAGATGTATCTTTTCTGGTTTTGTCCCTGTTTTTCAAGAAAGTTCCTAGTGTAAAACACGAAGTGTATGTAAGATCAGCGTATATAAATGAGTATTCCTTTTCTCTTGTGTTCAGAACCTGCCTCTCTGACTCTGCACTGTTACGTAGTTGCTGATTTTTTGTTTCATGACGTTGTAACGTGTCACTGTTAGAACTGAATAGCTAATAGCAGCACTAGGTTGTGTCAGGAGCAAACTTCTTAAGAAAGGGACCTATTTAGATGCTTGTACCTTACAAGGTACAGAAAAGACTTATTAATCATCTTAATGCTTCTCTCTCTCTCTCTCTTTCTCTTTCTTTTTAACCAGAGCCCTGTTGTTCCCTGCAGAACATTCCCCCATGTTTTCCATAGCTTTAAGCAATCCAAGTGGATGGAAAGCCATCACCACTGTGCTGAAACATAGATTTAACAGCAAACAGGATCACAGCGTCATGTGCTGAGATTTTAGTCAGGTGCATGTGGTGAGCAGGAAAGCATTGAAGTTTTGTGCGTCTGTGGGAGATGCAGAGACAGAAAGTGAGGGGAGATGTCAGAGCGTGATCAGTAGCAAAACACTGTTCTTCCAGGAGGTGTTTTTTACACAAAGGATGATGGTGGAGCTGGGGAAGGGGATACTCAAATTTGAAATGAGAAGAGTGACATGTAACAAAGATTTTGATCTCAGTAGATTTTGTGATCCACTCTTGGGGAAACCTTGGAAGAAAAATCTGACACTTGTTACATCATCTGGTACACTCCAAAAGGAGGGGGGAAAAAAAACATGTCGTTCTTGGCAGTTTGCATGAGCACCTCAGAGATCAGAGTAGCCTCTAGCTCAGGGCGGCATGGTGGACTTGGGAGAGGAGAGGATACCTGCAGAGTAAGGAAGGTAACGTGAACTTGGTCCTGCGATGTTGATGGTCACTTTCAATGCATCATTGGTTGAAACTCAAGACACAAGACATGTTACATTTATTTTTCCTATTCTGTAATTCTTTGTGTAGACTGTACAAATCAAGCCATATTAATAGCATGTTGTCTTACCCATCTGCAATTGAAATTTAAGGCTATAACTTGCAGCTTTTTGATTGAGATGCAAAAAAGATTATGGCAATACCTTTTCTTAAAAGATTTTACTGTTGCTTTTTTTCAAAAGGACAGCTGATTTTTTTCCTACTATTAAAAATTATGACAGTCAAGTGAGTTATTTCATTGCTCAATGGTAGTGATGACAAAAAAACATCTCCTGCAGCAAAATGTTCCTAATATTCATGTTATCAGTAAAGTGAGGTCCAGTTCTATTCTGTACACACTGATAAATAAATATGTGTCCTGGAAATCTTCCTGCAAGTTTAGGATGATTGTCATTATAAATTTCTCTGCCATGAAAGAAAATGAGTCTAGGCCATACCCAAAGAATGTAGGAAAAAGCGTTTTTTGCTAGAATGCTTTTCCTAGTGCAGATTCTGTAATAGCTCTTGGAAGTACTGAAAATCTCTTTTGAAAAATAATTTTAAGTTTTTTTGATTGAAATGAATTTGGAAAAGTTTGGTATGAAGGCAGCAAGAAGTTACTTTCTTCATACAAAATGGTACTGAGGCATTAGCATTGAGAATTCTGCCTTAGACTGGGAGGAGACGCACGATGCATGGTAGCAATTATGGTTACCATTTTGATATGCTGCCAGGTTGGGTGATGGCTCATGCAGCTCTAGGGATCTCCATAGAGCTGCCCAGAACTTCCCTGGAGCATGGCAGCAGCAGGAAGAGGGTCCTCTGGGGGCTGTCTGCTGCAGTGAGGGTTTGTGCTGCAGTTTGGGCCGCCCTCTGCAAAGCAGGGCCGCTAGAATAAGAGAAAGCGGTAGGTGTTAGCCAGAGCATGCAGCGCCGTGGGCCGGTTGTGCAGGGGAAGTGCTTCCTGGTGAGTGAATACTGTGAACCTTCCAAAACTCATGTGCGGTCGATGTATTTGTACTCAGGATACTGAATTTTGTTCGTAGCGTGCTTTTGTTTGTATTTTGCAATCTGAGGAGCTACGTGTCTGGGTTTATACCGACTTCCCTGTGTTTTGTGCAGCCATTCACACCTGTGCAAAGTGACGGTTCGGTGCGGTGGGCTTTGCTCTCGGGGCGCGCACGGGTGAAGCAAGACCATTGTCTGGCAGCTGCACTGCATTTACACCTCTGCTAGGGAACTGTTGAGGGCTCACAAATTGAAAAGGTGTGAAAACCAGACGGGTGTAAGATGCTGCCTAGTCGAGAGTCCCTGACTTGCTGCTATCTTGTCATGGAGCCAGCGTTCATACACTGCTCAAGTGGGTATGAATTTCTCCCATTCAGATTTTGCAGTAATTATGCACTGGGTGTCAGACACTTCACACAGGCTCAGTGCTGGCACCAACATAAAAGACAGTAGAGAATTTAATTTGTAATCAGCACTGATGTGCCTGATTTGTAGTATGACCTTGGGTATAAGTCGGATACCCCGACACAGGCTGTTAGCAGGCTCGAGTAGGCTCGCTGCCTAACGCGCGTGTCCGATGTGGGACCTGGTGGCAGTCGTTGTACGACTGAATGATCTGTAATAGCTGGACTATTTTGATAGCAGCTCTGGTTAGTGAAGTTCTGTGAAATAAATAACCAACAAGAGTACCCTTTAGCTCATACTCGCTTATCTCATTACTGATAAGCTGAGGCGCGTGGGACCTCGTAACTAATAAATCATTGACAGCAAAACATAAGAGTATCTGCCCAACACAGATGTTCTTTCATCTTTCATGGAGGATCTGTCATCTAATTGACACCTTTAGTCTGAAGTTTCTAAAATCATGTTGCTCTTAATAAATGTTAACTAAGCATTAACCTGTCATTGATCTGTACGTGTTAAGGAAGAGCAAAGCCAGAATGCCGTGGAGCGTTTTAGAGCTACAGTTTGTGGTACAATGCTCAGATTTTTGCCGAATAAAGCAGCAGTGTTCAATGACAGCGAGAATAATCCCCATGGATCCTAAGTGGCAACTAAAGGCGCACAGCTGAAGGACCGGGTGCTTTCCGGGTAGGGTGGTTGCTAGCATGGCCCCTGGGCCTAGACACAGCCCTAGGCTGTGAAGCAGTAGCTGCGTTCCCGGCTCCGTTTTGTGTGCGTGTCGGAGAGGCGACCGGCGCTTCTGAGCTTCCCTTCGCCATCTTCCTGTCTTACCTCTGCCACCACTCTCCGGCTTGCCACACGTTCTGCTACACCTACAGTTGATATCAATATTCAACGCAATCAAGGGGAAGACATCTCTTGGGAACGTTTTGGGGGGCTGGAGGCCGAGAAGGGTGGCTTTTCCGGAGAGCGGGAGGCAGCGGGAGGGGGGAGTTGTGCCCTAGCTGCTGCGGCAGAGCTGGCCGCCCTGCCGTGCCGTGCCGTGCCGTGCCGAGCGGAGCGACAGAAGCCTCCCCTGGCAAGGCTCATCCTCCCCTTCCCACCTATTACCAGCTACGCTGACCAAAGCAAATTTGGGACCTCAGCCCAATTGAACCAAATGTTGCTACAATAGTTTTGCCAAAAAATACTGACATACTGGCAAACTGTGTGAAATGCAGGGCAGCTGTATGGCAAAACGGGCTTTTTTTGACATCTCTTACAGGAGTTCCTTAAGAGGAATAAGTTTCTCCATTTTAAATGTATTCACAATAAAGCTTTTGCAAACATGACTGACAAAGTTTTCGAGACTGAACTCTTACCAGTATTATTTTAAAGGGGCAAGAGGTTTTGTTTAAACCTGTCCCGATTACTCGTTGTTCAGTTTTTAAAAACAGGGTGAGGAGAGAAGAGCGAGAAAAGCGGGAGGGGTCCCGAAGCCTCAGCAGTGCTGCTGGAGCACCTAGTGAGTTTACTTGGTTTCCCTGCGGCCGCTGTGTCGTTCTTACCTGGCTACTCTCAATGGAGAAGATGGAGATGGCTGAGAAGCATGGTATTTAAGGAAATAAGCTTATTTGTGTGGCTATTAAGTGTCCTGTGTTTCATAAAGATTCATTCCACTTAACCTAAAAAGAGAGACTTTTAATTAGACTTTTGAATCCCATTAGGAGAAACACATACAAATACTTAACTGCTCATATATGACATGATGGAAAATTGCTAAGGTAATTAGATTTTTAATAGTGTTAATGACTCTTGTTAATAAGAATTAAATCTAATGCAAAACTGTACAAAAAATGATTACTGCCTGCTTTCCTGCCCTTAAATGTAAAGCATTATTTACTTGAATTCATTTTTTTTTTCTCTGCAGTGTAGTCAGGTGGCGCTATGGTATTTTATATCATCACACCCTAATGGACTTAGTGCTTGAATATTTTCAGGTAGGTCTAGTCAGCAGGTAACTCTTGAAATGCAGTAAGTGGCTTTTGGATTCCTAGAAGTATTATATATACATAAGATGCTATAAAAAAGAACAAGAGCAAAACCTTAAGTCAACCTCAGGATTCATCTGAATCACAGAATAGTTGAAGTTGGAAGGGACTTCTGGAGATCATCTGGAAATCTGCTAGAACTTTTAACCAGTGAGGTATTGGTGCACTAATAAATGCATGAGGAAAGATATTTCATTAGTTATCTTGGCAAAATTTGGCTGGTGGAGGAAATTATGCTGATGAGTGGGTGAAGTCAGGATGCAACTGTAAGAAGGGGTCTGGACACCTCTGTTACTGTCAGCACTTCAAAAGTGATCTTATTCGAACTGTGAACTGTCAGATGACACATCAGAATTCTTCAAAGACGCAGCCCCCAACTTTGGCCTTTCAAAATCCAAATCTAGACTTCTAGAACATGGGGGCAGAAATTGCAGACGGATTGTATAATTCTAGCAATAGACTCAGAGACAAGTGTGTGCTAGGATAGAAGGGAAGATGAATAAAGTTTGTAAACATCTATAGAAATAACTTGACAGGTGAGCTGAACTAAAATGAAAACTTCACTGACATGTTTAAAACTTAGGCTTCTCAACAACTTAAAAAAGAAAGTATTGTGGTCTTTGTGGTTCTAGATAGAAAATCAGGTACACTGATACCACAAAGTCTATCACTCCCTCTAAAGCTGCAGCACACACACTACTGGATGTATTGTAGGAGCATTTTTTTGACATTTTCCTCTGTATGTAATGATTGGCACTTTTTACTTAGGATTTCAGGTTTTTTATGTATTTAAATTGCATCACTGTATCAAAATCAAATTTTATTACTAAGTCTTGATATAACGAATCTACAGTATCTTTATAAAATATGGACTGCCTTCCTCTACTCATGTTATATTACTGAAATACAAAGCTATAACTTAAATTCTGTCTCTCAAGGTGCTATCGTACGATGATAAATGCACTAGCTGAGTGGTTTCTGTTAAAATATTGGGAGGATCTTGTTTCAGCAACCTTTGGCACAGTATTAGACTTGACTGATCACTGTGTGTTCACTCCTGAAGCCCAGCTGCAGGATCGGAGCCTGGAAGGGAACTTTCTGAGAGTTAAAAGCAGTAAGCTGGAAAGCCTGGCTCTGTAATTCCTGCTTTATTCCTGCAGATACCAATGCAATAGATCCAAGTTTAAGCAAGGGGATTTCACACATAGGTTCTACATTTATATCCCAATTGGGGCATGATGTGCCACTGCTCAGTGAAAACTGCACGAAGCTTTTTTTAAAGCAGAAGCCAAGAGCCCCACAAAAGAAACCCTGATACTGTGCTCCTGTTTCTTTGCAGTGTTGGGCATCTCTCCTTTCAGAGCCTGCCATTACTTTTGCTGTATTTTCTCTGTGACAGAAGATTGCGTTGTGGCCTGAGGCTGCCTCTCATTCTGGCAGTCAGCAATAACGGACAGCGTGTAAAGATCTGTAATCAAAAGGAAAACATTCCAGCGGTGTGTACAAATAACTCTGGAGATATTCAGCCTGAAAGAAATCCAGGTTAACATTTTAGCGGGGAACACAAGGGAAAACCTACCTGGTGGTGAGCAGGTTCCTTTTTTTTTTTGTTTGTTTTTTTTTGTTTTGCTTTGTCTTTAACTGTTTCCCAAGCACGTTCAGCCCTGTATGCTCGCAGCTGCTGCAGAAGTGAAGCCATTTTAATGTGACAGCTCGCTGAGATTCCTTCTCCTGTTGTTCTCTCGGTTCTTGTCCTCATCCCTGATGAAGCAGCAGATGCTGCAGGATTCAAAGGCCTTGTCTAAACAGAAATGTTGTACTGCCTTTGCAATATTGGTATAGTTTAATCAATACTGTCCTCTCAGACCTGGCAGCAGATGTAGTTATGTTGGTATAAGCACTCTTCTATTGATATAACTCTTTCCTGTATGACAAAAGGAATAAGCTATATGGTATAAAGCACTTTTTACAGGTCCATTTGGAGCTGTACCATATGTCCTTCTAGGAATTACACCTAACTTAATTATATGTGGTGATAGTATATGACTGTACAAGCAGAGTAGACAGCTGTCTAAGGGAGAGAAAATATAAGAGCCAGGACACATTAAAGTACCGAAAGCAGACTGGTGAAAAGTGAGGGATGGCAACAATTTTTTTTTTGTCTTTGCAGAACTGCAAAAAAATTGTATCAGCTGTCCTGATGTAAAGGTCATACATAGAGACAGACCTGTAGAGCTCCCCTCTGTGAGCCCCTTCTGCATCTTTGGGGTTTGCTTCTCCACCAGATGGACGTATATCTCACATATGCAGAGATGGGACTTTTATTGCCTTATGTATACTTTAGTGTTGAGTTGCAGCTTCCAGTAAGTTTTTTAATGCAAAAAGACTGCTCTGAAATGCATGTTCCTAAGATACCCGCTTCCACATCATGTGAACTTATGCAAGGACTCTTTCACACCACACTCATCTGTACTGAAGAGGTCTACAATGAATATAAGTAGAAGAAAGCGGTTTAATAGTCTTGGCATTTACAGGCCACAGTCCCTAGTTTAACTTTATTGAAACATTTAAGCCTGCATAGAGACTCAGAGGAACCCCTGAATTCTCTCTGTCTGACCTCCTCCTATTTTGATATGTACTATAGCCTTAGAAACCAAGCAGGTGGTTAAAAGTTCCCAAACGAGTTGCTATGGGTTACATAAGTAAGGATACAGCTTTTTGGAAGTCTCTGCTTTTTTCCTGAGATACTTAGGTACTGCTGAAATAAAGGCATATGAAGCAGACTTGCATCTCTTACCATTTACTTGAACTTGGATTAGATGCAAATAGAGTAAATTAAGTGAGAACTTTTGTATTTTTTTCTGTTTCTTGCATGGTGCTGCTATGATCCTTGAGCCCTTATGTGCATGATGGAGTGAGGCCTCTATACAAAAGGCACTTAGGCTATGGACAAAACACCAGGTGAGCTCATGATAAATTGAGCTGTCCTAGCTGCAAACACCTGATTCAATTCCTAAAAGCAATTTAGCTTGGCCTCAACAATAGCAAACTGAGCCCTGGTTCTAATCTTCTCTTGCTCTCAAATGCCTGGTTCCTAACTGGTTTCCTCAGCTTTCCCACACACTGTCTGATCTTTTGTATGCAGCTGCTATAATGCGCTTTTTCTGCAAGTGTTTTAAGACGTATCTCTCCCTTTTTATGCCTGTAATATTAATCACTTGTGGAAGGAGCAGGCTGGGGTGGGGACTGATGAAATTGGTGCAGGGTGGGTCAAGCTTTGGCTCTGCATGCCCCTTTAGTATGTCAGGTTTTGCAGCTGAGCCTGTTTGCGCATAGAAGAGTTAGGAGGAGGGGAGCAGGATATATGCCCCAAGTAAAGTGGAAGCAGGGGCTTGTGGTGTTCCCAGGGCTCCTCAGGACGTGGGGTGAAAGAGCTGACCTGTCATTAGCCTTGCAGAATTGTGCCTAGGCCATCAACTCTTATCTGAGTGTATCACTGTTGCAGCTTTTCTTTCAAGATTTCCTTGGCTCCCTCTACCTCCTGTTTCGTTTTCAGATAAAGAATAGAAATACCATGGAGACAAACTCCTTATAAACACCAAGGAGACAGGCAGGTCAGCCAGTTTTCAGCACATTATTTTACATGACATATTGAGTAGGAGCACAGTGAAGGCTGGCAAAACATCCAGTTATACTGAAGGCAATCAATTGTCTCATGCAGTGGGTATAGATGATTCTGTTCATAATAGAAGAAGAAGCAGCTGTCTGAGAAACCAGAAGTGCCATGCTGCGTGGTGCAGCTCTGTGCTACCATTTGAAAATCAGAGAGATTATTTAATTACGTTCTGTTTTTCATCTGTGATGTTTTGAACAGTAGCAACTTTAATCTACCTTTGCATACTAGATTTACCCGTGTTAGTCAGAGATTACTAACTACTTCATCATTAGTTACATCAAAAGTAATATGACTATTTAGAATTAAAATAATACTCAGTAGCAGTAGGAGTGAGTGAGTCACATTTTTATTTTTAACCTGAGTTGTAGAATAAAAAAAATAATGAAATGAAAAACATTTAATTCTCATGGCAACCTGTTGGTGACAGCAAAGTTACATTTAAGTGTAATGTGCATTCAAAAACAAGCAGAAATACACAGAACTGAGCCCCACATATTCTCAGAGAGGGATGGACTCAACAGATTTTCATTACATTGCTTAATTATGTTTATATAAAAACCACCTGGTTTCTTCTAGTTTGAAAGTGACTGTATGACCTAGCAATGCCTTGGCGAAATAAAACAATGACTGAGAATAAAACTGCAGATGCCAGGGTGGGGGGAACCCTTTTGTTTCTTTAAGATAGTAGAAAAAATTCTCATTCAGACAGTAGATTAAACCTCATGTTTCAAATGGAATGACTCTATCACCCCACTTTGTAGGTAAATGAAATCACTGTGATCAGGTGTGGGCAGCAAAGGGCACCTGGGGTTGATTAGAACAAGCTGACTTCTTCCTGGAAGCCCACTTAGCAGGTGGAAAGTGGATTTTCCTTTTTGTGTGCCAAGCCTGAGTAGATCAACCACCCCCTTGAAAGACTGGAGTGTTCCTCTAGAATGGAAAGATTCAGGTATGGTTCTTTACTATTATTGAAGTAGTATCTTGTAGAAATTGTCCAAGGGTAGGTCTGGTTAACTGGTAGAATGCTTAAGATATTGGGATTTGATGTGGGTCATATCTCTACTGAAATGGGAGAAGTGGCCAGAGCTGAAGTATTTAAAAATATTCTAAAGGTGAAATTGCACCCTTTGTGCTATTGGTTTCAATGGAGTTTAGAGAAGCAAGTTTTTGACTCTTGAGTTCCGAGGACTGAGATGACACTAACAATCAAATACTCTGCAAATGTGGATGCCTTGGCAAGCCTGGCTTGATATTTTAGAGAACATTTACAATTTTATTAGTGAAGTTCCTTCCCCCTAAAATTAGTGGAAATGGGCTGTTTTATTCAAACTCACTGAATCTAAGCAAAAAGCGGGGAATACAATCCATCTACAACACAGCCACTATGAACAGAAAACAGTGACTTTCATAAAGCAGTAGCCAGATCCTGCTAGTTGGCTGTGGCTTGGCTTTAATCTCACTTTCCTGTAGTTAAGTAGAACATACTAAATGTATTGTGAATTAAGCTTCATGAAGAATGAAGTGGAATGATAAGTAATGAAACTTAAGCTTGTTCTGGGATTTGTTTTCTTTTTTTCTGTATGTGTGCAAAGATGCAGTAGTGTAAGTGGCAAAAATCAAGTGATTTGCTCGTTTTAGTCTTGTCTGAACAGCTATAACTCTAGATTATCATACAGATTTCCTGGAGATGAGTCATTCACTCCGCTTAAAAAGTGTGAAATGATTGATACCAATTTTCTGTTGAGAAAGCCATGTTTTGTTAAACTGCAAGCTTGCCTTAATGAAATAATCTGCCAAAATCTGGGCTGTTGTCCACAAAATGCAGAGAAGCTGAAAAACAAAGCATCTTGATTGCTAGGAAAGACCTATTTTCACTGTCAATCAGGGCTTTTTATTTCATGTCGGACAGAACTTCTGGATGTGATTTTGTAAGCCTTTTGCAGCAAGTCCGTGGCATATCAGAGAATTCAGGAATTTTTTTTAAAGCTTCACCCCCAAATTTTGTCTTTTTTGTTCTTCCTTGAGCTAGTTGGAACTGATTCAGTTGTCTGTCTCTCAATCCCATTTAAATAGCGTGTGTCCCCAGGTTCTTACTTTGTTAGCACTGCTGCTGTCATGAAGAATGTATGAATTGAAGAAATCAGGGTATGGCATCACCCTATAAGCCATATGGTTACTCTCTTAGGAGGAAAGAAAGGGTGACAGGCTTCTTTTGTCCTCCCAGGGTAGGAATTCTGGCAACATTTAACTTTCATATCATCGCATCTTCAGTGCCTTTGCTTTGCTTAAACTTCATATGAGTTTAAAAAGCCTATACTTCATCCACGACTGATGGGTTGTCAGTTGAGCAGATAGGAAAAAACATACTTTTCTAATGGAAAGATTTTCCAGAAGAATTTGCATGTTGATTTAACAGATACCATCAGGTGAGAATTTGCCAATATGGAAGTTTTGGAGTGATGTTCTCTGCTCTCATTACACGAGTGGAAAGTGCTCTCTGTTGCCTGACTTTGTGTTCGTAAAGCTGAGCAGCATTCGCTGTCTTAATTTTAGCTAACCTGAACTGAGACTGTGCCTTAACACAAGAAATGATTGTTTCTGAAATAATTTGTAAATTCAAGATACTGGAAAATTAAATGAAATTCTTTTGTGAAGAGTGTGTATAAACTGAAGGTCTTTGGTATCACCTTAACTTGCAAGCATAAATCTCTGTCTAGTTCTGTTAAATAGTTCGGATCAGATGATAACACAGTAATGATGGCAACTTTGTATTGATTCTGTCTTGACATTTTTTGTAATCTCTTTTGTATTCCTGAAGGATAGAATTACATTTCCTCCTTTCTCTGGCTTCGTAATTAGGAAAGGTGTTGTCTGAAGAACTACTGTTGTGCAGCTCTGTGTTGTGCACTCTGGTAATTTTAGCCCTCCTTGAGCATTCAAGGGGAAAACTGGTACTAGATTTGTCAAGCACTTTTCACGTAATAAGCTTTTTCTCAGATTCTCCAGTGCTGAGGATGACTTACATCTTTGATTAAGAACCTTTTTAAAAGGTGCAAAGTTGTTTTCTGTCTCATAATTCTCACCCGAACAATTGGTGTTTTCCTCCTGTCCCCCTCCCTCCTCCAGCAGATGAACTATTCTACTGCAAAGGCCACTTCAGTCATCATGGAGGGATTTTCATAGTCCCGATGAGGTAAGGCGCAGTGTAAAGATGTAGATGTTACTATGTAACGGAGAACTGTTCAAAGGAGACTTAGTTACTGAAGCAGATAGCTGTTAGTTCACATGGCAGGCCTATTTGCACAGGTGAGCACATACGTATAGCTTTGTCAGTGTAAAACTGAGAGACTGTAGACATTAAATAGGCATAAACTTGGGCTCAGTGGAATGTGAATTACTAGCAAATCCAGCTGCCCATTGCAATTGCCATTACGCTACCCCTCCTCATGTCCCGTTGTGATGTGACACTGCTGTACGTGGCAGAGCTGACACTGTGCTGCATTCTGCTGCGTAATCTAGCCTGTTGCATCTGGAAGAGGAAAAATAAACATTTGCTGTCTATCAGTTTGGATAGCAAGTCTCTTATCAGCTCTTACAGTGTTTGTAAGCAGGTTAAGAAGGTAAGTGTCTATGGTTCGCTAGTTCAACGTGCCTGTGCTGATAACGCAGGCTAGTGTGTGCTTAGCTCTCTGTAAGGGAAGGCAACTAGCAAGTTACTTCTTTTTGAGCTGGAGCACTGTGCCGTAAGGGGGAGGTGCAAGCATTGACAAAACATACCCTGGTTACAGTTACAAAAAGAAGAATTACAATAGTCTTCATCTATATGTAGACTGTGTTTGTAGAAGGTAGTTTCTCTTGACAGGTACTGGCATCAGGGAAATAGTGGATAAATGCAGGTGAATGTTTTTGCCTACTTTTCAATGAAACTGTCAAGCAGGTGAAATAGTTGATTTTACTTCATTCTTTAAGTCCCTGTTGTACCACTGGATTCTGAGGCTTCTGTAATGTAAGGGATCCCATAAGGGATCCTGCAAGGGCTGGGGTGGCCGCTAGGGAGCCCAGGACCAGGGAAGCCCTCCCCATACCTCAGTCCTGCTCAGTGAGCCATTGAAGGAACACGCCTACCATGCAGCGTCAGTGGTAGAGACAGGTGCTCATCTGTTAGTCATTCATATTTGATAGAGAAGAAAGCAAAGTGATGAGGAAATTCTAAGAAAAGCTGTTTTTTTTTTTTCCTCTCTTGAAAGGGAGACAATGAAGGTGACTCAACTTTACTTTTCTGAGCAGGGTAGTTGACGTGGAACACGGCTGTTTGCCTGTCCTGCGTTCAATGTTATCTTGGAAAGTAGAAGTTCATTTTGAAATGTTGTGTAACAGTCAATTCCTGTGGGTGCGTGTTGTTAGAAGGGCTCTCTTGGTTACAGAAGTACTGTGGAGCTTTTCATCCAAAGCAGGAAATTTAGCCCTGAATGGATTAGGGCTTGAATGGGTCTCATCTAATTGAGGAGGCCATATTCCCATGGAGGGGAAGTAGTTTGGGTGGGATGTGAAGAAGAAAATGAAAGTAACCTGAAGGGAAAATAAGTAATTTTTGGTTTCCTTGTTTTTATTTGCAGAATATATCAAGCTAATCTTAATGTGCACTGCCAACTGGACCCAGTCTGGGCTGTGTTTGGGGTCCTTTCACAAGTTACTCGTGGTAGATGTTTCTCTGTTCTCCAGCTATATATTGATAATTGAGGATGCTCTCGTACCTGCGGTGTGATGACAATACTGCAGGTTGATTTCCTAATGAGAGAATCTAAGGAGAAGATGTTTGCATCTGAGCAGAGGAAGATTTTTCCAGTGTCTCATAATACAAAATCTGGCTAGTTGGCTTTTCCAGGGTCTCAGAACCTGGAGATAATGCCAGCTGGGAATTACTTCGTTTCCTCTGTCTTTACTATATTTTATTGTCATCCAAATAATACCAAAGTTGACTTGGAAATGTCCCATTGACTGACCTATTGAGGGGAAGCAACGTATGAAAAGCTTTACAGAACAAAGCAACTGGACTTAACTGGTAGGGAACGGCAGGTTTGGTACTGCTCCAGTGTCCACCAAATCACACATCTGAAACTCCTAATCATTACACAGCATAAAAGAAAGGGAGTAATGACACCAGCACGCTGTCATGCGGAAAGGGATGCCTGCACCTCACCAAAGCATGAGTGTAATGGCAGGGAGTTATCCTGCTGAAGCATACTAGTCTTTTGGTAACATCAGTGAAACGTATGCTCTATGGTATTCTCAGTAAAGGCTTTACTGCAGGTCTTCTTGTATTAACATATTGTCATGAGGCCAAAATTGGCATCATCTTTGGACCATTCTGGAGGTGAACTGCACTTTCTCCTGCCCCTTTATCTAGGGCTTATAAATGAAAAAGCACTTAGGAGGATTTGTAGTCCTCACTAAATGAATGTGATACTGGATTTATCTTGTCCTAAGGGCAAAAGCTGCTTGTCCTCTGCATTTCTTTACAGAGCGCTTCAGAGAAAGCATTTGCAGGACAGAGGAAATGGGCACTGTGGTAGAATTACATTGTGGAGGCAAGGAGGCGGACTGTTAAACTGCTTTTGTGCTTGTCGTAATAGCTAGCTGAGTATCAGGGGTAGGAGTATGGCTGTCAGCCACCTCTGCGTGTTTTTTGACCCAGGATCTTGCTAGTGGTTGATGATTTGCTGTCAGAATTGGAGCACCTTGGCGATGCCCTGATACGTGTAGCTTTAACGGCAATAACTTGTCAGTGCCCTTAGCTCCAGACAACTCCTGAAGTAGCTTCTGTGTCTTGATTATCCCAAGTGCTGGATGCCAGGCCAGGTGATACGTTAAAGATTTCCTGCTGCCTGAGAACACCACAGATACTCTTGGAATCTGTATCTGTTGAGTTTTTAGTTGTTGGTTTTTTTTTTTTTTTTTTTTTTTTTTTTTTGAGCATCATTTGTTTTACATTTGTTCTACCTCCTCACTTTAGCTCCAAGGACTTTGCTTCCCTATGGGAAAATGGACATGATGGTGTGTTTTGGGTGCGATGGTTATGACTATGCTTCCCATGCTCTGTACCCTTAAGCTCGCGGGGCAGGCGGCAGCAGGGGCGGGTCACCGCGGATATGAGCAGCCTGGCCGCCGTTTGTCTCCTTGGTGGTATCGTGTCCCCTTGAAGGAGTGGGGAGAGAAGAGGTGTAAGCACAAGAGAGGGGCGGTTTTGCCTTTGCCGGGACTTGTCTCCTGTGCAAGGGGTGGCAAAATGAGCTGTGCATTCTTTCCCCCTGTTGTTCGAGCTTTACCTGAGCTCGGACCATAAACTATGTGGACTTAAAATAGTTTAATTTTTCAGAAATAAATGCGTCCTCTTATCCATTGTCCTACACTTTCTGTTTATTTTCTTGGTGTTTCAAAATAATCCCCTTTCTTTGTATCAGTACGTTCTGCAATGTTCAGTGCTTGAGGCACAAAATGTAAATTTTGTTCCTTCAAAGCTGTCATGTAGCCATGATAAATACAACCTCTCTAAAGGAAAGAGAGACTGGGAGGAAGGGACAGAGATGTTATGCGTTTAAAAATGCAGTTCACCCTTGGCTGCCCTAAGGAGGGCTGGGCTAGCTCTTTGGGAACGGTGGCTTACACCTCTTCTGCCCTTCTCTTTTTTCCTGAAATTTTTGTTTGTTCATCTTTTTTCTTCCAGGTGAGCTCTCTTCCATTCTCTAGATTTTTGGAAAGGTACTGCTAGAAATTGGTGAGATCGCTCAATGGGCTTTGGCTCTCTGCAGTTTTGTCTTCCCATTTTTCTTTATCCCCGTTTTACCCACTCTGCTTGTGCATACTGATCTGTTGCTCCCATTTTAACACTCTTTCCATTAATCTCTTTCTCGTTCCATTTACCTGTCTGTCCTGTTGTCCAGTCTGTCCTTCTGTCTCTTCCTCCATAAAACAGGATCCATGAGCAAACTGCAGGTCCAGGAATTAGAGCTAAGCAGTGCCTGGCTGCCCGGCTTTCCCTGTGCCAGGAGCGCTGCCGTTGCCGACGAGAGGAGGCCATAGCTGAGGCCGAGGCCAGGACGTCCCTCTCCTAACATAGTCATGTCTGAACCAGCGGTGGAGCCAGTTCTGTCATATTCCTTCTTGGCTTTTTCTCCACCTTGATTCTGGCCCTTCTCTTTCTCTCTGATGAAGCAAACACACTTTAAGGTATTTTTTCTAATTCTAATGCAAGAAAAGCAGCAATGAAGGAAAATGTGAAGAAGCCATGAGCTGGCCCTCTGTGCTAGTGACAACCTAAACTCAGAGATGTTCGCAGGAACACAAACTCCTCCATAGCTTGTCGTCTTTGTTGCAGTCAAACACATACCATCTTACATGCAGCTGCTCATTGAAATGCTGCAGATGTTCTGTTTTCTCTTCATCTGTCAGAGACAAGGTTTGGTTTGGTGGGATGTACAGAACAATAAAATAAATTATGATTGCTTCCTCCACCTGGAGTTTGCTTATTAGCGACTTTCTAGATTGGGTTTGTATTTGAAGTACACAGTTGAACGGCCGCCTGACCTTGTGTATGTGTGCGCTTGTAACATTAAACATTTGACAGAAACATGACTTGGCTAATTAGCCTTTCTTTTAGTGCTCTAGAAAGAACTTAGTAATGACAAAAGCAGATGAATCTTATACAGACTGTGTTACTTCAGGTTTTATGCTGGTTTGCCAGTGTGAACCAGGATAGGTATCAGAACATGACCTGCAACCTTCCCCCAGGCTGAGCTGCTGTAGGCAGAATATATGCACGCTACTGTTTGGAGAAGAATGCCCTGCTTTTTGCTGTGGTAGTCAGTCGGGAGCAGTATGTTTTGCTACCTCGTGATTATTTTCTGTTGTCTGTGTATGTATAGTTGGTGATAATCTCATAATGATAATTTTGGGATTGGTGTCTGAGTCATGGGCAGTATCCTCAACGGGAAAGCTTGTTGATATGTGTCTTTCTGACTTCACGTCACTTCCTCCCCATCCCACCTCGCCAAGGCATTTTGCCTTCATCCACTTGCTACAAAGGTAGTAGTAACTCAGAGACACCCGGTGAGCTGGGACATCTTCAGCCATGTCTGTAGCTAGCTACAGACTCTACGGTCTGGAAGAACCCCCAAATTCCTCTGGAGGAGCATGTTCATACAGATGGTTGGGTTAGCCTCATGGCAGAATGGCAGAGCAAACAACAGATAATCACACTTGCTTTCAGTGTCGGTAATGCAGCTTTCCCTGTCTCTTGCCCACCGATTGGGCAAGCACATTCACTTTTTACATTTATCGCATAGCTGCAGCTTAATGGAAAGAGGAGCAGCGTCTTAGGCAAACCTCTGCAAGAACAAGGCATTGCGAATTCCAGGATGTACTGCAAATGTCTCTTTGGACATCTAATGTCTATTTTATGCATTTCTGACCTTTCTTTCATGACCTTTTATCACTATAGTATCTCTTAGTGCTGAAAGAAGATTTTTGGCTTTGTAAGCTTTAGATTATTGATTTTTTTTTTTCCTGTAACTGTCTTTTCTGATTCACGGAAAAAGAGAACTACATAATTTTAGCTAGTCCAACTCGTATTGCAGCCAGATTCAATATTAATGTACTGGATAGGCCTATATCAAATATTACCCTTTAATACCCTTATCAGTGCCTTTAATACACTTTTTTTTTTTTTTTTTTTTTTTGTTCTGCAAGCTCAGTATGTGGAAGAGCATGTGTGTGTTTGTTATTTAATGGAATGTTAAATGGCATTTTATGTTGTTTCTCAGCATTTTAATAGGTGTCTATCAATAGGAGTGTCCTGGAGGCACACATTGAAACCATACTGACTACATCATTTCTTTAACTGGAACTGTGCTCACACTTCTAATGTGGACATGATATTAATTAAGATAAGTCCTTGGGTATCATATATGAGTCCAGGTTTCTGTAAATAGAAATGTCAGTGATGCTGGCAGTAAGCTGAGCTCAAGGTCTTTTCTTGGTTTTATGCATTGTGCTGTGTCCTCAGAGACACACGTGTAGAGCTGCAGAGGTTCCTGTTGCAATCTCTTCCCTGAGAAAATAAACTGAGCACTATCCAAAGACTTGGAATATTTAAAAAAAAATATTAATTTTCCCGATGGTGGCTATTCAGCTAATCACGCTCAAAATGGCAAATGGTTGTAAAGATGTCAAAGAGATGCCCAGAACACCCACTGTTTGAGCTCTTCCGTTTCTCATTAAAATAGGCTCCTTTGGCCCAGCTAGTGTAATCATATGATCAAATACTCAAATTAAGGGCATTTATTAAAAGAACATGGTGGGGAGCTTTGTTAAAGATTTTTTTTAGTGTATTTTCATGTTCATGCTAAGGACATTAGAAATAATCTAATCATTGCCTGATTATAAAAATGTTGGAAATAATGAGATCATTGCCTTATCACATGTGGGCTAATTCAGGCGCTCATTATTTATTTGTTGAGCATTAAGCATCAGATCAATTTGGCTTGATTCCTGAAAGCAGGAAATTTAAGATGAAAGTTGAAATGAAGATTAAGAAGTAAGATTAAACCTATTTATTTCTAACGAGCAGAACAATTTAGCTTGCCAGAATCACTCCTGAAAACATAGATGGATAAAGTCAGTCTTAATCTAGTGGATTACAAAGTAGTAATGTATTGTGCCAACCCGTAAGTATGGCTTACAATTTTAGGCAGAGTGCTGTTTTCAGGTTCTTGATATCTTATCTTTTTGTGTGATCCATAGCTAGGGTTACTTTGAGATTTTCAAATAAACATTATTTAGACATCCTTCCTTTAATGAAAATATCTCCCTCTTTAACTGGATTACAAACTGATTACTTTTATGAATAATCAGTAGAATAAAATCCATTCCTAAACTCTCCTCCTTTTCTGTAAAAGGGTGAGGACTTGGTTTCAGAAGTTGAAAGGGGCTCAGATGACTTGCTCTCGTTTTCTGCAGAAGCACATGTGTATGCCTGGGCGATTCTTTGGTTTCCCTACAGAAGCAACTTCTTTTGTAGCAGGTTCACAGCACGCAGCTTGCAAGACTTGGGCGCTGAGTCAAACGGGGCTGGGGAGGAGGCAACAAAAGATGAGTTCTTTAATGGTGGGTTTGATCGAATAATATTGTTTTCCTCCTATGAGCATCTCAGGTGAGGAAGCTTCTTATGGTGTTACAGAAAAGTAGAAGTATCAGTGATAATTATGTAGGTGTGTTCCTCTACTGTAACTTGCCTGCGGAATTCCTGTTTTTGATATTGCGTTTGATATCATGATTGTGAGAGAATATGGTTTTAAAAAAGAAAAAAAGAGGATCTTGAATTTTGCATAAATAGTTCCTTTTCCATTGAATTATTTTGCAGTCTTAGTTTTGTCTTCTCTGCAGATCTGATAGCATAGGAACCTGTTTGGTAGTCGGCTTACATCTGCATGAATCTGCTCTGCTCTGCAAGCTGCTGCCTCCCTTTTCAGCAGTTGCACCGAACTGAGTGTGTCGCCCCTTGCAGCACTTGTGAGCACGTGCTGCGCTGTCTGAGCACGACAAGCGGGGCCGAGTCTCGGAGCAGAGCTTTCCGGCAGCTGTTGGGGGGGCCCCGCGCCGGCTGGGCAGCCGAGCTGCACCCGCGGGCTCTGAGCTCGTGGCACCTCCTTTGGGTTGGCAGCTCTCCCCGCCGCACCCTGACCTGTGCGGGGATACGCTGCGGGAACGAGTCCTCTGAATATTTTATGCTTACTGAATTAATCTTATTTAATACAAGCTGTCAGACAACATTACAGTAATTTATTTGCATAACTTAAGGGACTTATTCCACATTAGTTTAACCTTGCAGAACATGCGATGCATATTTGTGCCACTGCCCTCTGTTTGCTGGAGTCGGCCGGCTCAAGGGTTCCTCAGTTTGTGGCTGATCTGTCTTTAGCTGCGGATGCGCACGGTGAATGTAAGCACCGTTGCTACAAAAACTGGGAGCTCTGTTTATTATTGCATTTATACTATTAAATGAACTCATGTGCCTAGGACTTAAATTCAGTAAAAAAACATGTTCTAATTAGTTATTTTTCTCTTAAAACAAGATGCACTGAATGTTGATCTGGTTTTATAGAAAATAAAAACCTACACTCTTAAGGAGAAAATTTGTGTTTTGTTCAGGGACCTTTTTTGCGTATCAGAAGTATTTCTCAGTGTATTTTCCCTTGAGGCACAGATACTGGCACTGGTTATTTGAATGTGTAGTTTGTAAGTATACTCCCTCTCTACTTCAGGAGTTAAAACCTTGATGTCTTAACAAAGTAGCTACAGCAGCTTGCCTGCAGCTGTCTCTCTGATCTCTGTGGGCTGTGGTTATTAAACAGGACCTCAATCTGAAGGTATATGTAGATATATGTTTTCATCAGAACTGATTCTTTGTAGCTGTGTTATTCAGTTTTCTGAAAAAACTTGGTCAGTTACTTCTTTCCACCCAATCTGAAAGGAAACCCAGATGCTCTTGCTCTACAGATATACTTTTGTGTGTGTGTGTGTGAATTTTGGTACTAGATAAAGTAGCTATAGGATACGTGGTTGAAATTACTATTATATTAAAAAAAAAAAAAAAAAAAAAAAAAAACCAAAAAAAAACCAACCTTTTTCCACGAGGGATTCCCTAGGGATGAAAGGGCCATTTAATAAATTGAAGAGATGACTTGAAGTTTAGAAGGTTTCTTGCAAGGGAAGAATATTCTTATTGCAGTAAAAATGAGAAGAAGTCAGCCCTGCAGTTTTTCCCAGTGCCTCAAAAACCTTAAAAAGGATGCATTTCTGACAACCACCTCTTCCCTGCTCCCCTCCCCTTTGCTTAGAGGACCTCTGGTTCTCTACTTTTAAAATACAACCAGGAAATTGTCTATTAGCTAAAGGTAAGAAAACTGACTTTCTTGAAATGGAAGAAACAAGAAAGGTGAAAAGCTTCTCCCCAAACCACTAGCACTAACATGATAAAATAAACATTGTCTTCATCGCTATCACTTTTAATTTTTGTCCCTTTGCTGCAGAAAGGAGAGTCAGTTCCTATTTTCATCTATGATGTCAGCAAAGAAATTCAGTGGTTTATCCAAAGGAAATTTGCCCGTGACTCAGCATTAAACACAAGACCTGTTTTAATGACTCAATTATAGAGCCAACTTTATTTTTTCAGAATGTTACAGTCAATTTTTTTTTCTCTGATGGAGGGAGAGAGAGTATGAAACTCCCTTTGCCTATCTTGGGGCCTTCTACCCCAAGTACCCCGCTTCCTCTCCATGTCACCCATTCCTCCATCCCCCCTGGGCCCAGGTTCAAGAAGAACCCAAGGAGTTCAAGGTGAGAAGCAGTGCCTGATCTCCCTTTTTGTGGAGGCAGCAAACTGACAGACAGTTTCTTCCTCATACAAATTTCTGAATAGCAAACTTTCCTCATCCGCTTCCACTTCCGTTATCGCAGCCGTATCTTGGAGATGCTACTTTAAGGAAGACTAAGTAGAAAGATGGAAAAGTCATTGCAGGGTAAACCCCTTTTTGGAGAAAAATGACAACTGTTTGATTTTGTAAATTTGAAATAGTACCTTGAAATGTGGGAGATGAGGATGTTTAAAAATATAAAATAAATTGAGGGTAGACAACAGTTTCATATGAACTCTGGTAGAGTTGATGCCACTGCAACAGTACTCCATTTGATAGCATGTCCATACCATTAAGTGTAACACTGGAGAAGAAAATAATGTAGCAGGAAAGCTGGGATTTTTGCAAATAGTAAAAGGGAGAGGAGAGGATATGTGAGTACACTTGCTTAAAGCAATTCCATTGCTTGCTTTTAGGATTTACCATACTTGCTGAGTTACAGCCATGTCTGCTTATGGAAGTGTCCTTCAGTATCAGGAATACAGCAGGTTTACTACAGTTTTGCTTCTCCCAAATAAGTAATGAAAAGATGAATGAAGTTTCTGTTGTTCAGTATAGCACTTAATCGCATATTTATCACTGTTCTAACATCCAAAGGTGCACTGCATTATAGTTTTGAATTTCCTCTTTACATTTCGTCTTTTACATTTTCTTTTCTGAGTTCATTTCATTGTTTCTTTGTATGTTCTAGTTAAAATCTTGATTTTTTTTCTATACATTCTCTATCTACAATCCTTTGGAGTATTATTTAACAACAAAAGGATGAGACTATTTGCCAAATCTGTGGCTGGCTGCTGTAGACTGGATTGACTTTTCTTTACTTTCTCCTAATGACCTAAACCTTTTAGCAGGATATGCTGCAGCTCTTCTGTACACTCATCCCATTTCTTCATGTATTTCTTGGTTTTAATTAGGGTGAATGCCATGCATTTTCTTTCAACATTTCGGATATTTATTTCATTTAAACTACATTGACTGCGTATTTAACTGAGGCTAATGGTGTCATATAGTCCTAAGCAAAGTTTGAAGTTCATAATATTCCTAATAGAAAGAGTGGAGAATCTTCCATTCCTTGTAGGATCCCTTTGTTTATCTGGAGAACGATGGAAGCATAACTTCATTAAAATTATAAATAGATACTGTGCCATATATAGCTAGATACCAGATACTGTTTTATATTTTAGTAGAGAAAGCACTGCTGACTCTTGTGAGCTGTGGAGAGTCAGACTTGAAGTAACTGCGTAGTCATCTTGGAGTCAAAAAAACTTTTCCCAAAAAGCAGTCCCATTAGAAACTTGCAGGTATGGGCATGTAGGCCAAGGGCCTAATTCTGCTCTTGCCAAGCAGCTAACCGAGCACCTCTTGGAAGCAGCTGCTTCACTTCCTCCTCTAACCAAGTTGTTCCGAGAAACAGCATGATGTTCCCTGCAACTTTTAGTAACTCTCACCCCTTATCCAGTATGTTTTGGGTAAGTTTGTTCCACTCTGCAGCTTTGTGGTGAAATCACAGCTGGAATATTGTACTCCAGAACTGTTTTCTTAAGAACAATATGAACGAGGAGCTGGAATTAAAATACCTACATGGAAAAATCATCTTCATCTCAGTTAGTTACTGGGCAAAGAAATACTATCAAAAGTCATCAAAGGGTGAGGTTTGTTACCATGGTTAATTTGAGGAAGTTGCTGTTCCTGGAAAATGCTTGTTGATAGGTTTGGTGCTTTTAACTATGCTCCAAAGCTTTAGAGTTTTTGCTATGCTAGACGTTTTTAATGTCACATTCAGAACTAGGACACAGAAATCGTTAAGGCTGATTAATGAGGGAAGTATGACAAATACAGCTTGATCATGGTTATTAATGTTAAGAGAATACAATATCTTTGTGTAAATATTTAAATTGTAAAACTTAAACAAGAAGAGGGCTGCTTTACTGGGGGGTAAAGGAGGCCAGCTGAGACAGTATTAGGGAAAGGACTGACGTGGAGAAAAGTCGCTTGCCTTTGGGCTCTGCTTGGGTGAAGGCTGCCTAAAGGAGGTCGGTGTTTCCCCTGGGGCTCGAAGAAACGCGCCGCGGCAGTGTGACAGCAGGGCCCTGTGCTGGAGCCGCACCGGCACTGCGGGGCTTTCCCCCTTGTAAACTCTGATTAGGCGTGAGTTTTGTAGCTGCTTTCAGGTTTTGTGATGAGCGCTTTTAAAAGAGTAATAATATTCCAGGCGTGTGATTCTAAATGCAGATGTCGTGGAGGTTTTGTGGTCTCTGCTGAGCAGTGGCGAGTGTGCTGGACCTTGGACCTCGGCTCGGCGTTTCCAGACCCAGGTACAGCTGATCCCGCATCTGTGAATCCTGCTGCCTTCTGACTGCGTGCCCTTCCCTTTCCGATTTGACTACGGAGATACTGTGAAACACTCTTTGCAACTTGCATTTTATATTGATTTTTGTTTTCTTCTTGTTCTGAGGGAAGCCAGTAGTGGTTTGAGGAAGTAGGAAATCAAATTCAGGCACAAGAGATGAGATGAGCTGTTAAAATTTTGTTGACAACAGCTGGCACAGAGGGGAGTGAAAATAAGCTTTTTGTAAGAATAATGGTAATGCAAATAAGCAAGTCGTAAACTGATAGTGGCACAGACTCGCAGGGGGATTTCCTTTCTGTACGTTGTTAAAGGACCTGCTCCATTCACTCCTGCTCTAAGGAGAATCTGGAGGGGAGTCCACCTCCTAAACGAGAGAGGGGCACAGGATGTCTGCACTCCTCATCCTTAGCGTTCCTGCCTTTAAGCACTGTCAACACATCCTACTGATGTTGTTCTCGGGCTTGACACTGGAGCAATAGTGTCTCATTTACTGTGTCCTCAGAATGCAAGTTTATAGCAACATAAACAGTTTCTAACCGAAGATTTAATAACAGAAAATTAAAGAGCACGTTACCAATTGCAGCTTGGAGCAATCTTCAAACTCTGAATATCAGCTCATCCGTTTTAAGTTATTACTGCGAAGCTTGAAGTAAATTACTGCCTGATAATAGCTAAGTAGTGTCCAGCAGGCACTTCTCGTACGTATCTCATTTATGTTCTATTTATATCTTTTTATAATTAAAAAGTAGGCAACTTGGAACCATACAGTAGTGCTAGTAGTTTGCCTGTATTAGCACATGCTGTTGTTGTTGTTTCTGCTGCTGGTCCTCCATACTGTTACATCTGTTATTAAATTGTGCCTTAATTAAGGTCTCCAACTTTGCTGCTCTTTGTGGAAGTTGGTAGCAGATCAGGATTTAAAAGAGAAAGCTCTTGCAGGTGGAGACTATTTTCAAAAGAGTTGTCTTCTGATTTAATTTTCACTTAAAAGCAGTGGCCACTATCTCTTTCACAGCACATGTTTTTGTAGCATGTTAATTTACCGTATATTTCTTAATGCCTTTAGCATAGGAGGGGAAAGGAGTTGGGGGAATCTGGATGAAAAGAGGTTCTTGCCCCGAGTTTGGTAATCTGAGTTAACTCTCCTGGATTAGTGGCACATGGAGAGGTGGGGACCCGCTTCCAGGCTAAACCACGCGATGCCCCTGACGGTGGGAGGCTGGAAGGTCCCTCTTGGTCCTGCCAAGGCTATTTCACGTGCAGCGGGAGCCTTCTATGGCGCTGTACGACTTCTTCTTGTGTTCACGTAAAACTTTTTCAAAACAGTGTCAGAGCTGCTATGTGCTGTAAAGACTCTATTCAAGTTTTTATGAGGAATGGATTATTCTGTTTACTACTGCTACTTAGAAGAAGTAAAGGCAGGCATTAGGTTCAACTGTTCAGAGAAACAAATCTCAAACTTCTTACTCTGCAGAATTCAGAATTTCTGCATAGATGAAAAGATTAAATAAAGTTACCTTTTCAAATTGTGATTGAGAAGTGTGAAGCTGCCCTTTTCCTCCTGACTGATTCTGAGGCAGTGTTTTTTCTTTTAGTTAAAAAGAAATCTCCTTTATTTGTACCTGCTGTTTTTTGTGGTGACTTCTCTCTAGTTTGCTGGTAGGTATGGAGAGTTGCAAGGTGTCCTCCAGCTCTTACTACAAAAGCCTTCTTGGGCTTCTTCTTTTCTGAGGTTGTCAAAGGGAATCTTATATTTAATAACCTTGAATCTTCGCTGTAACCTTATTGCTTCCTAAATTGTTTTTCACTTAGTTATTTTCCCAAAACATTGACGTTGCCTTTCAAAGTATTTTTTAAGTATACTTGTGAGAGATTTTAGGGCTTTTTTTTCCTTCTTTGTCTGATTGAGTGTATTTTTTTTTATTTATTTCCAGATACGCTAGGGCTAGAATAAAAGCATTTGAGGGGAATACACTACTCGGCGAGAGAAGTTAAGTTTTCACATTGGACTGCTTGTGTGGCAGCAGGAGAGCCATTTAAATTGTTTTTGCTACTCCATTTTCTTATTATGCCTCATTTGATGCCAGTTTGTTTGCTTCATCTTTCAGATTATGTTGGGTTCTTTTTTTCCTGTTTACCAGCTGAACACGTTTCTTTGTAAATAGAACATTCTTGCACTCATGTCAATGACTCTTGAATTTTCAAAGTGCCTATTAGAAGTTGCTTTCAGCTGAAGAGGTCACAACAATATCACAGATGCACAGATTGCTACCCGATTAATACAATTATCAACATGCAGAAATTATGAGTTGAGTGTTTGCATTTGAATATGGCTTTTACTTTAATGCACTGTTTGAAAAGCCTATTTTAAGGAGGCAAATCTGAATTGAAAATGTTCCCAAGAAATGATTTGTATCTTCTGCGCAGATCAAAGCAGCAAAAACCATTTAACAATTTGTCTGTCTTTAATGAAATCTAATGGGTTTTCTGCATTCCTCTAAATCTAATAACTTGACACAAGTCTATTATTTGTTTTTAATGCTGTGAAAGACAGCGTTATATTACTTAGTGTTCCTAAATTTTTTACAGCAAAGACTTTTATCTTGTTACATATACAAGCAATCATGTTTGACAATTTGGATGCAAGCTTGAATTGCTAGCCACTCAGCATTCTCACCAATAAAAATACTAGGCTAGTCTATTAAAAATATTTCTTCTGTAATTTATTTTTCATAAGGCTTCAGCTTTGCTACCAAAGCCTCCTGTCTCCTTTGCAGCTAATTTTCTGTAGACCCCTTTACAATTGAGGGGGGAGAACCTGTTTTGTGTTTAGTTTGTCCCTCAGCTTGACCCTAAATGACCATCACCTTCCCATGACGTTGAGAAAAAGCTAGGATTAGACTGAATTGGACCTTTGTGGAGCTCTTTACAACATGTTAAGAACTTAGCACACTGAAGGATTGAACAGGCCTGATGCAAAGCTGTCCTGCCGCTGGGGGCAGTTTGGCCTCCCCGAGCTGTGCTGCAGAGAGCTGCTCCCTTCCTCCTGCCTGCGCTGGGGCTCAGGGGGTTTCTTGGCTTGGTCGTGATTCTAGCAGTTGACGGAGTTGGCTGATTGGGCAACTCCCTAAGTTATACCTCTGCCCATGGGCTGCATGGTGAGGTAGTTTCCAAAAGTACAAAAACAACAGCTAGCCTGGAAAAAAAATGATTCAACTGGATGACAAAAAGGAGGTTAGCTACTGCATGTTAAGTGGAAGTGTGTTGTCTTTTGCTTCCTACACACAGTAATTACGGTGAATTATCCTAAGTTATAAGTGACCCTTGATTTGATAAACTATTTAAATAGATCTGCACTAAGAACTGTAGTAGAGTATGTGGTTATCAGTGAATGTCATCAGTACAATATACAACAAATATTCTGATTCATACTCTTGTTCTGTATATATTCGTGAGTTTCTGTTATACAAACACATGTGTAACATTTATATATTTATCTTTACAAAGCTAATGGATATAAATATACATTTATATTACATACTAGAAGAATCAAAGGGTTAGTTGTGATATATGAAGCCATTCATAATGTGAAAAAGGAAAAGAAAAAGCAAAATATGATCAACCTGTGGATGGAAAGAGCCCTTCAAAACGTACCAGATCTGCCCCCCCCCCCCAAAAAAAAAAAAAAAAACAAAAAAGGAAACAAAAACACATTTCAGTCCCTATCAAGATATGTATACAAAAGTAAAACTTGTATGATACTGCAAATGCTACTGAGCTTGCAAGAGTACTGATTTAATTTTACTCGGTGAAAGCCAGCGTGGTTCAAGGGAAACAGCTGTATCTGTAGTCACGGGTCTTCTACAGGCGAAGCAGCCTTGTGAAGGTGGCAGGTGAGGAGGAGCAGATGAGGGTGACAAGTGGACACAACTGAGTCATCTTGGAACTGGGTGAATAACCCTCCGCAGAGCAGAGGCGTGCTTTGGCATGGGTAGTTGTCTGGCAGCCATTTTAGCATAAGGTACTGTGCATTTTAGCACAAGGATCTGTACTTATATAAATTGCCTTCACCTCCTCAAGCAATCCCAAACAAATTAGTCAGGGGAAAAAATAAACGTGCACCCTGAGGATGGTAAATCCTTCATATCTAGCACTGCATCCAGCCAAACACTGAATTCCTTAATCGCAACAAATAGCCAGAAACTGCAAAGAGGTGATCTCTGCTGGTCTCAAATCTTTTGACTTATCTGTTCCCTTACAGTCTTTTGCTTTATTCAGACATCAAATGTGTTGACTTGAGAGAATGTTTGACAGCACTTTGTGTGTTTCATGTGGGGTTTTTTCTTTTGTTTTAGCTAAATCATAAATCATACATGTTTGCTTCAGAAATCTGCTGTTTAGTTACTTATTGTGAGTTATATTGGAATAGATAATGAGCTATCTACTAGGATAGATAAGGAAAGATGAAATACTGCATTTGGATACTGGAAATGTCTCAAATATAGAATGCTGAAAATAACTGCTGGCAAATCAGCCAATCATAGATGCTGGAAAATATTCAGAAAGTCATTTTGAGTATTTAATTCTTTTGTATAAATGGCAGTGTATTCCTGGACAACTTACTGATAAGAACGGACATGAAATTTATTGAATAAGTGAACAATTACGCATCGTTTTCACTACTTTTGCTAACAAGTCAAAAATGCAATGACTATCCTTTATATGTCTGCACATCTAGAAATCAATACAATAGTAGAGAAGATCAAGTACAAAAGAATGACTCTGCTTTGCATGCAATACAAGATCAGTATTTTAATTATCGACAGTGATTGTTTGCTCCTGCATTCAGAAGGTTTCGGGAACGCAGGGTGGCGAAGGCAGCCAGGAGCAAGGTTGCTCCTCTGTGTGCTCCATCTTGGGCGTTGTCTTAATGCGGGGGCTCAGAGAGCCCCGTCTCTCCTGGACGTCGCTGAAGCGCACGTTCCCCTCTTCTACATCCCTTTGAGAAGAAGGGAAGAATTAATTTTTTAGACCCTTTTAATGAGGAAATGCTTCGCTCACCTGTGGGCTTCCAGCTGGTTGGCTCCTGTGAGTATGCTCATTGGTGAGGCTGCTTCGAGTTCAGTTTATGCAAGACAGCTGTCTCATGATTTCTGATCTTATAAGAGATCAATAATAGAGTACCTTAATAAATGAAATTTATTGATGATCACTCTCCCCCCCCCTCAGCCCCCCCCCTCGCTTTACGGTGTGGTTCAGATCAATTTCATAACAACTTCTGGCTCTGACGCAGGATGTCAGCATCATCTCCAGCATCCACCTTGTTTCTGTTATTCACTAACCTTATTTTTCACCAAAGTCAGGAATGTAGGCTTTGTACACTTAGCCGGTGATCAAAGTTATTGTGTAACAAGGACCATACTTCTACATGAAGTAGCTTAAATCTTTTCAAAATTAGAACATCATTTAATTTTGCCAGTTCATTGAGTGCTCATCTTTTATTAAATAAATAATATCCAACAATCACTCAAACATAGATAACATTTGTATTTAGCTCCACTGGTGAAGCTAGCAGAATAAAACCGTATGGTAACCTGCAGCCAGTTGGTCTGAAAGTAGGGAAAAAATAGTTTGAACTGGGAACTGCAGCATCATCTTTATTCGTAGGAGAGAATATGTCAGTCTTCTGATTCCTTGCAAAGTGAATCAGACAGATGGAGTTTCAGTGGAATTGTCAGAGGGATCCTTGCTGGCTGCCTGGAGCTGCAGTGACTGTGCTAACTTTTGTTATCTAATGACATTAGATGATGGAGAAAATAAGTGTTAGGGAAGAGAAGAAACAGAAGCAAATTAAAAAAGGCAAATGTTCCATGACTGCTGCTTTTCTCCTACTGCATGTAAACCAAAATGAAATAAATGCCACCAAAATCCTTGAGGCCCAAGGTGCACAAGTCTGTGGCAGGCTCCCATCGGAGCCACCCTGCATCATCTCTGGCACCCTGGCAGCTCGCTGTGCTGTCTGACCTCTTTATAGGGACTTGGCAACACCTGTGATGGCCAGAAGCTTGACTACAATGTGGACTTTTCTCTAAGAATTTCTGTTACCATCTTAAGGAAAACAACAGTGCTTTGAACAGATTGGATGTCATGCATATATTTACTTCATATAAGCAAATGATTTGGGGGAATTATGTTGTTTGGTGTGTAGATTAAATAGAAGAAGATCATAGAATCATAAAATTAGTAAGGTTGGAAGGCACCTTTGCAGATCATTAGTCCAACCCTCAAATGAGTGGCCCATACAGGGATCGAACCCATGGCCTTGGCATTATTAGCACCATGCTCTAACCAAATGAACTAAACCTAACCCCAGAACATTATTGACTTACGTTTCTGGGGCTCAAAGACTTTTTTTTTGTTGTTTTTTGTTTTCCATTTATGAAGATGCAAGTCTTCCTAGAGACTTCCCAGCAATTATAAAAAGTACCTACAGTGCCTTTGTGGTTTTGTGGTAAGGATGCTGTGTGCATGGTCTTCGTATGAGTCCATACTTAGAAAGGTCTACACGCTCAACTTCGTCAGTGGTGGTGGCAGAAGCTGAAGCTTCTTCAGCATTGAGAAGATCATGATGGATTTTTTTATAATATCGTCTGTTCAGTGTAAATTTTCTGATCGTCAGTACTGAGTTAATGAGCTTTTGGTCAAATACAGTTTAAAGGAAGCAAAGGTGTAGGGCTAGGACTGTATGTTTTCAAATGCAGAGGCTGCGTGGCAGTTGGGAATCTGGACTGAACCCATATGTTTATGTTGGTATCATAGATGTTTCTCTTAGACATTCTGCTTTTGAAGAGTGATTTTTTTTTTTTTTTTTTTGCAGGACACCATTTTTCTTGCACAGCATACAGAAGATTTTGAGGCTGCATCTCTCTTTGATTAAAACTATAAGGCTATAAAGGCCTTGGCTAAAGTTTACACTATTGTTAAACATTTTTTCAAGAAGGATCTACCTGATTCTTTTAAGTCAGTGCCTGACTGAAAATGTGAAGAGTTAATTTCTCAGTCTTTTTTTCAACATATTCTGAAATTTCCAATTATTTTCTGTAGCTGAAAATCAGTACAAACATGTGCATCTGTCATATTCAGAGGCATCAAACATTTGAATAATCAAGATTTTAAATAATCTAGAGAGGTGATATGCATGAGCTCAGATCAAGGGACAGACCTAGTTTACATTTAACTAGGATTCTGTTAAGTGAGGTTTTGTTGTAGCAGCTTGTAGGAGGAAGAGAAAGGGAACAGAGCTGTGAAACCACTAATTTGCACCTTATGAATATTTACATGCAAAATACTTTTTGTGAGTGTTTGTGAAATAGACAGATGGTGAAATTACACCACTTCCACCAGTGAGTACAGCTGTAAGCAGCAGATTCCACACACACAGACCTAAATCATGGTCTTCATATGCTTCTGGTTATATGCTTTTTTTTTGGACAAAATGGATTTTCTGTGACAACCTTTTCCTCATTTTAGGAAAACCTTGTTATCCCTGTGCAAAATTTGTACTTGTCTAAAAGCTGGCTGTAGCAAATTCCTAGAGCTTCTGGGATATCATGTATGTCATAGACCTAAAGTATGCAAGTAGCACTGAGTCTGGGCAGTGAAGTGGTGAAGGCAAGAGATGCGCTGAGGAGCGGTGGGGTGCTGTTGTAGACGTACCTGATATTGTATACTCGCGGGTAGGGACCGTGCGTGTCCATCTTTCTGTGAGAGAAGAGTAGCACAAGCAACGAACAAGGTATGACTAACTTCAAAGGAAAGGTTATTGTAGATTATTATATTATTACTTGAAGTCCCTGACCTGGCAATACAGACAAAGAGGTGGAGAAGGACAAGCAAAAGTCCAGTTGGTAACCATGTTAAGTAATTCATTCTTATTCTTATTGTGTCCTAAGGCTCTGATTTTTGGAACCTATGGGATCTGAGTACCCCTTTTTTGCTAACGGTAATAAGAACTGAATAGCTGTCCATTTTGGGGGTTGTGTCACTATAAACACATATGACAGGTACTCTGGTTGCAGGTACATGCATAATTTAGTTGATTCATAAGCCTGTGCAGAAAAAAATGGAGTCAGTGAGGTAGCTTTGCTGTATTTTCAATGAGGAGCATATTGTTTTTGTCAAGATGGTGAGCTGCATATCTATTAAGCTTGTATGCACGTTCAGTGGATGCATGTAGTTATAGCTGGAATTATTGGTCATAGCTTTTGGGTTTTGTCTTTTGAAATTTTTTTGAAGTTTGTTTCTTTGTAATGATGGAACTTTTTAAATTTCCCCCTTGCCTTTGGCCTTATACAAATAATACACATTTATTAAGAGTAGATTACATGTCTGCTTCGATGTAGAATAGCTGATGTCAACAAGAGAATTAAGGTTTAAAGTAGATGTTTCAGGTCTCCCAAATTAGTGGAAGTACGGTTTCTGTTTAAAATCTTATTCCATATTATAATGCATTTAAAAGAAAAGGATTGGGGTAAATCTGAATTTCTGACACCTCAAGAGAAGTTATGCTATCAAAAACAAGTAATACTGTTAAAATAAAAGATGCAATGTGTTCAATACATGCATATACATACCTATCTGTCTATATACGTACATAGGATTACCTGTAAGGGTCTTGAGGGAAAAATCATCAGCTTGTAGACAAGCTTGTGCTCATTAACTACCCTGTGGTACTTTTTGATGTTGTTTGTTTTGGACAAATTCCAGCTCAGGTAATTACTCTTACACTTTAACATCAGTCTTCTTGAAGTTTCATCTGAAAGTGATACTTGTTATCCCTTCCTTTCCTAGACTGTTGTACTGCAGTATTGCTCTGCAATATCAAATAGCTGCATAGCACTGTTAGCTGTGTTTCATTTTTATTCATCAATAAATGCAACCAGTAAAATTATTTGGGATGAAAGGTTGTATAAGAACATCACAGTGGTGTTAGCACCGTCAGCAGTGAGTTAACCAGCCTGCCATTGCCCTGGTCATTTACTTTGTGGAAGTGGACTGTCAGATGGCTGTTGAACTGTCTCAGCCGAAGTTATAAGAAAAGTCCCTGTATGCATCTCTGAAGTCCTGTATGAGCCACCTGTTCCACTTTTTTTTTCTTTTGCCCCCATTGCATGCTAAAAGATAAAAAAAAAAAAAAAAAAAAAAAAAAAAATAGTTTCTGTTCAGTGATCTCTGCTGCTCTGGGTTGAGGCCACCATCAGTAGATGGAGCTGAACTGTATGGAAGCAGCTCAGTCGCATTAGTGCAGAGAGGAAGGTACTTAGCTGTGTGGTGCTATAGCTTAATCCCTTCACTTGGGAATATTCCTGCCAGGGAGTGAGAGAGAGATGTTTCAGAATGGAAATAGGGGGAGGAAATGCAGAATGAAGCAGGAACAGGGCAGCTGAAAGAAATCTTCTGTCAGTAGGGTAATGCATCTACCAAGAACTGATACTTATGTTAGAATCTGAAAAGATTGTGAAATCTGTGGAGATCTTTAAATCAGACCTCAATAGCAGATAGACCAGTATCAATTAAAATTAAGTTTTTAACACACTAATTGGACGTTTGTATGATTTAAAAGCATACCTCAACAAATTTCCAGGCAATTTATCTCTAAATCTTGATAATGTTCCCTTGCTCTATGGGCAATCTTAAAATTTCTTTCCTATCCCCATTTTCTACCTCAGTAGTTTCAACTTGGATGTTTAACAGAGTGTTGTCACGTGCATCAGAGTAAAATTTTGATTTCTTTCTTCATTAAATAATCCAATGAAAAAACATAACCTCAGTTACTTATTGTATTGAGTTCAAAGGATCTGGAACAATATGACACAATTTTTTTATAGGTGTGTTTTTTTCTTACTAAACTTGTTTATCTTCAATCATTATGCTGTTATTTACATTTCCATAGTAACCAAAGAAACCTCAAAGTGGATTAGTGAGATAGTTCATGGGTGCCATACAAACACAAAGGAGTGCTGAGCAAGTTACACAGCATTTTTGAGCTACAAAAAGACAAAAGGTGAAGAAAAGGGTATGATAAGTTGAGCTGTTAATGCGTAATTTCTAAAAAGCTTTAGCAACAACAGTAGATATTTGGAAATGAAATGGGCAGTTGTGGAACAAGAGAGAGTAAGAGAAGAGAGCAGATGAAAGTATGGGGAAGTTGAGGGCTAATGATGGGAAAAAAGGGTCTGAAATGTAGTAAATGAGGAGCAGACCAGAAGAGAGGCTGTCTCTGTGGATAGAGTGTGGAGTGAAGGCGCTGTGGTTCTTTTGCCTCCTTTGCTGTGAATTTCCTGGTTGACTTTCTGGTATTTGCATAGCATGGATCTGCTTCATGCTATAAGGCATACCTTCCATTGCCAAAAGCATCTTAGTTCAGGAACCTTATCAGAGCATTTTAAGCTTGCTTGTGAAAATAGGACTGTTTAATGAAGCATCCAAGTTTTGTATTGCTGAGTAGAAAGGCATCCAAATGCCTTTTTTTTTTTTAAAAAAAAAAAAAAAGAGATTTATCATCCTTCTGTCTCATTGGTAAAATAGGTAAGTTGAAATCCATGCAGACAACAGAACAGTTCAGATGTTGTATGATGTACAGATGTTGTAAGAGATGTAGTAACTGTAAGAAAAATAGTTGTAGTCTATGAATCTTTTGAAAAATCATCTTTAGAGACTCAGTCAGTATTTTGCAATAGGTCCAGTGTACAGCAGCAATTTGCAGAGTAGAGGCCACTGATAGTGGTTTATAGGATGAAAGCAGTAAGAGAGGAGGTCTGAAGTATGTCCCTTAACATTGCTGTCTTTTGATTTAGGTTTGGAGATCTGGGCTAAAGAGTGAAATCTTCTCTTGCTCTTAAGAAAATTATTCCACAGAGAGCTAAAATAATTTAACACATCTAAAAACAACTCCTTTATATGCAAGGCTGAGTATTATACTTAATTAGATGCTTACAATCCATTTAACATTTTTGCTGAAAGTCTTTTGCGGAGCTTTTGAGTGCTGTGCCAGAACCTGAAGACATGTTTGCAGCTATAGTGATTTAATATTGGAACAATAAATGAGCTGTGACTGGAAATCTAAATAATATATAAAAACAAAATCTTCTTCATGTAGAAAACTCTTTCACAGTACTACATCTCATAAGATGGCAAAAGTGACCATAAAATGAATAAATACATACATGTGCACATACGTGTGTGTGTGTATATATACACACATATACATCAAAGGTCTAAACTTCACCCTTCTGTTATTGCTGTTGATTAAATTCACTTTTCAAGACCTCAGTTTTAATTTGTTAGAACAGCAAAGTGGCAGTGCATTCGGCTTTAACAAGTCCTCACCATCTGCTAGAATAGCAATGAACCAGCAATATAATCTTACTGTTTTGACAACTAGCTTAGTTAGGACTATTCAGAACTGGTGCATTGTTGAAATAAATATTCTGCTTCCCCTGGGCAACCTATTGAAATTCTTTCCATTGCTTGTAATTTACCCAGTGTAAAGGCAGGATTGAGCTTTTGTGTTGATCTTGCGTGAATTAGTCGCGAAACCTCTGTCGCATGGTCTGTAGCGCTTCTTCAGGGACGCGGCGGTAGGGAGGAGGTTAGGTGAGTGGATCTCAGCCAGGCAGTTCTAGAGCAGAAAGGAAACAAAACAGAACAGAACAGAACAAAACCTCTCAATTTCTTTGTTGAGATATTCATTGAGGAAATGCTGTGGAGGAACGAATGTGGCACCTGATATAAGGGTTTATTTGGAAGGAATTGCAGAAGGAGACCGGTGCAAACTGAATGTGTGCTGTGGAAGGTTTCAGTGTGTGCTTCGGAAGAAGGGGAATTGAGGAGCTGTAGTTTGGTGAGCGTTTCGTAGTGAACTGGAGCACTGTGAAACAAGAGCCTAGACTATGAGGACTGGTCTGTGAAAGTGGAGGATCACGGGGTAGCGATAACCAACAACAGTCTGCTAAAATTTATTTGGAAGTACACTCAGAGGTAATTCTTTCAAATTACCTCAGAATTAAACCATCACCAAGGAAATCCAACGCTTAATAACTGACGTTGACAGTAACTGTAAGTAGGGTTGCAAGCACGTGATGTAGACTGGGCTGGATGAGGACTGACCTGTCTTGCTTTCTGCGTCGTACCCCGGTGAAAGCAGCTGATCTTTTCCCTTGACGTTCCCCTGGGCTTTACGTGCCCCGCGTTGCCCTGCTTTACGTCGCAGAGGAGCTCCTCTGGCTTCCCTCGTGCGAGCAGCTTGCCAGGCTGGTGCTCGCGATCCGCACCTCCCGCACGCTCTCCTGGCGGAGAGAGGACGCGTGCCTGCGGCGCGCCGGGTCGGCGACGCTGCCGCTCGGCGGGGCTTCGAAGCTGCCTCATCGCAGGGTCGGGATGCAGAAGCGCCACCCAGAGAACAGAAAAAGCAGAGTAAAATTTCTGCGAGTAGGCATCATTCTTCATATTTTTAAATGAATTTGGTTTGATCATGTGTGAACAGCTTTCTTCGTATGTTTATTTTCTTAGCGCAACTACTGTGATTAAAATTTTACTGACTCTACTGACTTTTACTGACAGAAAGCAACTGTTAAGCTTGCAGGTCTTGGACTCGATCGTGGCAAATTCCGGCATTGTTTTCTGTCTGTGTTTGAAGCAGAAGCTTGATACGTAGTGCTTGTGTTTTTCAAATTGAATAAAGGCAGGGATGTCAGCTTCCCTTCTACTGTAGACTGCACTTCACAGATCCAAAATGTCAGAGGAAGTTGTACGATAATGCCAAATAAAAATAAAACAGTCAATAGTTGAATGAGTTCAAAGGAAAATAAACAAAATTGTAGGGCACCGCTAAACATGGCACTTGAAAAGGGGAGTGCTGGCTGGATCTCAAGAGCAGAATCACCATTTACATGCTAACGCTGCTCGTTGGAAATCGCCAGTGCCCCAGTCGTGTCCTCTGCGTCTCAGAGCCACGAGAGCGAGCCGCAGTCCGCCCGCTGATTGCGTGAGGTCGGAAACAGGCAGCAGCGTTCGCTGAGCGGAGCTGGAAGATATGTTCTCATAACCGAGAACAGTACCAGGCCCAATTACGTGGGTTGTCGTTAGCGGGTTGGTATTGCGAGCTGGCGGTGAGCAAGAGCCGCGGCCCCTTCTGCTCCGCAGGGAGAGCCGGGCTGCTGGCGCGCTCGGCTATGCGTAGTAGGACATGGTGTTTCACCTGTGAGCAGAGATAAAACCTGGATACACAGAGCTTATTGTGAAGCAGACAGCTTCCTCTTTGAGTTTACAGATGCAGAAAGAAGAAAATATATATAATTCATGCAAATAGTGAACTTCTCCATATTGAATCAAGGCACAGGTTCTGGTATTTATTTTTCCTTTTTAGGAAAAAACAGCTCCATTCAATGAAGATAAAAAATCTACAGGATAATGAATCTTTGTGATCCAATCTGCCCCATTGCCAGCTTGATAATGTTGTTTACCCCATAGTTAAAAGTGTGTTGGAATGTAATTGTAACTATTTGCCATGACTGTCTGTCAGAAAAAGGGATCAGACAATTTGCATCTCATATATCCACAAATTAAAAATGAAGGCTTGACCACTTGACATCATTGAAGTTGTTGAAATAAAGCCTACTGAGCTCAATTTGTGGTGGCTGCTAAATGAGTCTGCCTACCAATTTGAATACACGATGAAATCCCGATTAGAAAATGGCAGAATAATAATGCTTGGCCTAATGGAAGTGCCAGAAGCTGAACGGAAATGCTGTTGTGCCAACCCCTTATTCCAGAACACAACTTTAAAATGGACTTTTTGAAATACATAGGTGGTATTTGTTCTGACCTCTGGAGAGTTGCTCCCTTTTTATTCCCCCCGTGCCCCCCCCCGAAATTGCAGGTCGACTAGTGCTGTGTTGCTTTCAGTCTTTCAATGTGATACTTGGAAGCATACGTTGTGTTTGCGTGTGAATTGTTTTTGCACTATGTGCAATTTGAATAATGGCTGTTTCCTCTCAGAGCAGTATAAAAAAGGAAAATGAATGCTGATAGTAAGGCAATGATAAAAAGTATCACAGGCAATTACAGCCTGGAAACTCAGTTTCCACCATCTTCCAAGACAGATTAATAGCAAGCCCTTACTGTTACATCTGTTTGGAAACTGTGTAAACTACAAGCTTTTTAGAATTCCAAAAAGCTCTCAAACAAACAAAAAACCCAGGATCTAATTACTTGTTTTCAGGATCCTCTTAATTTTTGCTCTAGGATGAGTTTCCATTTATGTGCCTGTATCAAAATTTAGATTCCTCTTTATAGGAACCTGGTTTTGATAATTATAGACTAGGTTCTTTCCACTGAGCTAATTGAATCTCTCTATATAGCCATATGTAACAGGGTGAAAATAATACATAGTCAAAAGTAGTATTTGAAAGTAATAGTCAACATATATGTTATTGCAAAAAGGTGATCTTACCTTCTGTTCCTAATGTTCCTTCCTCTTGCTTCTCTTTCCCAGAAAGAAGCTCAATGCACATATGCCAATCCCCCACCTTGAGTTTTATAACGGCTTCGCTTTTCTTCTTTCTGTTTTATGTTATGTTCTGTGTCCTCAGTGTGTCTAATGCATTAAAAAACAGAATTCAGTGCTCTAATTATGAATGCTTAAAGGGAAAAGCCCATTCTCTGTACTTCAGATATGTTATCAGCTTTATGTTTCTAAGATATGTTCTGTTTAAGAAGCTGATTTTCTGAACAGTTTTGTCGTAGGCATGATATCTGGCTGAGAGTGGCTCTTACATGCTAAGGTATGAATAATTTATTTACATAGCTGTAACATTTTTTCTGTGTGTGTCTTAAGCTTTCCTTTTCCTTAAAAGCATTAGTTTGCTGCTTAATCAAAAAATAAGGAAAGTGACAGTAGTCAGTATTCACATATGAAGTAAGACAGCCAGTTCAAGTCAGAAAAGATCTGCAGCAGAGTACACCACCTCTTCTCTAAACAACGGATACTGCAATTAGTAATCAATCTGAGTTGTACTGAAAGGGAAGAAAAGTGTGTCATGTTTTGGTACCCCAAGTAATTAATTTCTCTCATTTTGATGTTATCAAAAATTTCAATCATTTTCTTGTACATGCAAGACTTTAACACAAGTCTTCACGTACATTTTCAGATGCTTTTTTTCGGGGGGGGATTCTTTACCTAATAACATTTTTATGCTCATTAATGATTGCTGGAGGTCATTCAAAGGTTACAATAGATTAGGAGATACCATTTGTTGTAAGTAGGCGTTTTGTTTTTCTTGCAATGAGGGGAATAGTTTTTAGATTACACACACAAAGCTGTTGGAGCATGTTATTTAGAAACCAGAGTGGACTCAACATGAGCAAAAAGAGAGCATGAACGGAGAGAGACTATGGCTTATGGCTTTGCATTCCTCTTAAAATGATGAAGAGCAGCAAATGGGCAAACCAAAGACAGGAAAACTTCACTGTTAGACGATTTAAAATAAATGAAGGCATCTTCTAGAGAAATATGGATTTTGGATCAGACTCATTCCTACAATATTGGTATCTGGAAGCAGCAGAACAATGTTGCAATGGGGGGAACAGACTCTGCTACACCATGAAAGTGAATTGTCCAGCTATCAAGGCCATGTACAGCACCGAGGGAATCTAACCCTATGATGAGTGGCTGCCATGGGCTATGACTTTGACACCATCTTCTATTTGTAGTTGTATTGATTTTTCTCATGGCAGGAGATGTGAATAAATCTATTTAGTCAGAGAGAAAACTGAACACGCAGACTAGTGTTCCGTAACTACTGCCCAGCAGGTCATTTCCCAAAGGCAAGCAACCTTTTCCAAGCTGTAACAAGCAAAAAATCTACTGTTCCTCAAAATACCAAAGAATATTTGAACCAAAGCAGTTTTTTTGAATTGTATTCCATACCCCTTTCTGAAATGGGACTTACTGCTACCCAGGTCAGCGAAAGTTTTTCATTGATTGGGTTCTTAAGCACAGTTCCTCAAAATTTATGAACATCCTATACCTGAAGGCTTTAAAGTGTGTTAGGCACTTAGATATCTTGAACATCTAGGTGTTCATGAACAAGCAAGCTCTCGGGGGAAAAAATCAGCAGCTTAAGGCTTAGTGGTTGTTCATGCCTATGAGGATACCTGTGAGATGGAGCATAGCAGAAAAAATGTCATGAGGGCTTCCACAGGGACATTTATCCCTGGGAACAATGCCCCACTTTTGGGTCATAGTCGAGCCAGTGCTAAGACTTGGCGATCCACCATAACGAGCTCTCGCGGTTGAGTGTTTTCTGTCTCTTTGCTTACTCAGTGTCGTTCGCTTGGTGCTGTGCCTGACATCTGAATCTTTGGCTTTACGTGTGATGTTCGATATCCGTAGGGTGCCTTCTGCCCCATAAAGCTCCTACTTTGCCAAGCAATACTAAATGCCAAAACTGGGAGGATTTAGGCTTCTGCTTGCCTGTAAGTAAACTTTGGCACTGGCTGTAAAATCAGTTTTTAACAAGGATTTTTACTCGTTTTAGTTCGCTATTCCACTTAAAAGCAGATGTTAAAATATGCCTGTTTTTCTGCAGGATGCAGAAAAAACACTGGGAGGAGAGGAGAAAGCTGTCTTTCCAGGTCTGGATTTGGGTGTTTAGATGTGTGACTTTTTGATCGTGCAGGGCCTCTGAAAGCTGTAATTAAACCAATCAGCATTTTGAAATGATTAAAGGATAAACATTACATGTCATGCATTAAAATGAGTATTTTTTCCTTTTTATTATTTTGAGATTTTTGATGCCTATTAAAAAAGGAAAAGTGAGCATAGATTGCGTATGAATATCTCTGCCTCCCGCTCATATACTCAGAAAAGCAGATAATAGGCTTTCTGCACATTAGAAACGGCTTTTTATTCAGGTCAAAGTTAATCTTGCCGTAGTTAAAAACGGATTACCAGACCCGGAGCCCTCCCTGCTGCTGGCTGGCAGTCAGTGCTCTTCTGGCAAAACCCTCACGTTTTTTTTCCCTCCTCCTCCTTTCTCCTGCTCTCTGGGGTCCTTTCCCTCGCCGTGAGCAGCAGCGTGCCAATTTCAATTAACATTTCCTTTAAAACAAATGTTATCAGCTGCTCGGTGCTTGCGACTTCGCTTCTCTAACAAGGGCGGCGGGTGGGGGAGCGGCGGCGCACGGCTTTGCCGCGGTGCGGCGGCGCGCGCCGCTCGCCCTTCTCCGTCCGCGGCGGCTCTCGAGGCTCCTCGTGCCGTAGGAGCCGAGCCGCGGCCTGAGCCCTCCGCCTTGGAGGAGGACGTCGTTCTGCCCTGCGCGGACTGGAGCCGCCGCCTGTTGCTGTTAGCGCAGTTGGCCGCGCTCTCGCTGCGGTCGCCAGGCCGAGGTTTGCTCTCAAGGTTTTTGGAGACTGCCGTGCTGGTTCACGGAGATACGGATTACATCTGTGCGGATAAATTATTTTGTTAGGTCCTGGCTTTGCCAGAGGAGCAGGCAGAAAGGAAGTTTTGTCGAGTTATGCTAAAATGCATATTGTGCCTGGGGTAATAAACACTGAAAGCTACAACTGTGTCTCTCCTTCCGAACACGAGGAGAAAAGCGGTGGGAGGACACAGGCAAAGCATGAACCCGGAGGAGGCTTCAGTCTTGGTTTTGGCCGAGCTTTCGCTTCATTGCGATTCTCATCAGTTTGGGCTTTCTCGTGGTGCTTTGTGCAGCCAAAGCTGTCTGACACTGTGCTTAGCATGCAGGCAGATCCGGAGTGCCTCCGGAGTGCCCCGTTACGAACCGCGAACCAAGTATTTAAATATGTATTATTTATATCATTTTGGAAATACAAATCATAACTCTTTGCCAAAGAGGAATTTGAGAGTTGCTGTGCTACGTGATAGCAGCTTTCTGCCCAACCTTGGAACCTGTTTTTAGCAGATGCTGTTTCCTGATGCTTTGGAGAAGGTTGCCAGAGCCTCCATAATAAGCAAAGTAGAGCAAAAATTTCCCAAAATAGGACATGGTTGAAGTGCACCTGTGTGAATTCATACCTGCAGGTGGTCTATAGGTATATTCGTTGTTGGCCACTGATAAGGCTCTTAAAAGCCTAAGAAATTTTTGGAAAATGTGGCTTGAAGTGATGTTAAGTGCAGGCATTCAAGCATGTTTTTTAAAACACACTGCTCTTTAGCTAAATTTTTAGGCCTTTATGAAGATCTCACTGAATTTAATAAATAATTCCTGAAATTTTACTTAACGTTCTTTTTTTCTTTTTAACTAAAACCAGAATCTATCACAAATTTAATTTATTCTGAATAAATATTTGGCTATTCAAGGAAAATTTTGTGTCACATTTAGAAGAACAATTCTAGAGCATTGAGGAGAGATGGCTGTTATCTTATTCACAGGGCAAAGGCATATCTTATTCATACTATAATACCCCAACTGCAGGAATTGATAGATGGGACTTATAGTCAACTCCCAAGCAAACTAAAATACATTTTTAAAATAAATGACTCTTTGAGTGATTAATTCAAAATCAGATAGATTGCTATAAAACATTCTGTGTGATTATTTTCATTGTTGGGAATAAAAACATACATATATTTTCTCACTGAGACTAGAAGGAAAAATAAATGCATTAAGACTCTTCTGTTTGGATGATATAAAATCTGAAAAAGAGTCCAGCAGATCAATAATTTACTGCAGCCAGATGAAAAGTGTCTTAACCTCTTGGTTCGACTGTAGGATATTATGGAGTCTTACTACTGAACAACTGCATTTAGATTGTATAATCCATATTCAGAATAACTTCTAGGGGAAGGAAAATTGGATGTTGAGGAAGAAATCAACATTTATGTCTGCTCTTTTTATAACCTACAGAAAGGTTTGGTTGGCATGAAAGAATATTGCAGAATTATTCCTTGTACAGAGAAGTGGGAGAACTCTTTGTTGATGTTATGGCTACTGTGCTAAGAGTTTTTCTTCTGCATGATAATTGAGTGAAGAAACTAAAACCAGTGTAATATTAAATCATGACTGTCACAGAGAAATTTATGGGAAAAATATGCCCAACCAGGCTGACTAAGTACCCTGAAATATTCTCGGTGAATGATCATATTAATGTTTTAGGAGGAATCTAGAAAACATCAGTGCTTTTACTGCAATAATATACCAGGCAGAGTGTAATTAATTTACTATTTCTTGTGACCCTGAGAGGCAGCTAAGCCTCTTGTCTCATGTTCCAAGCGATAGCTGGGCACCTGCGGTAGCTCTCCTCGCTTGTACACTTGTAGCGCCTCTGGGGCTGAGCATGTGTGCGCGTTGCTGTTTCTTTCTTCACTCACTGCTCTGTTTTCAAGAGCTACAGAGTGCTTATGTGCATGTTTTACAGAGACCAAGTAGCGATAAATTTATTGCTCCTTTCCAGATTTTTCTTGCCTTTGTCTCTGCAGTTACAGAATTGAGGAATCACAGACTACTTGCATTATCCAAAACCTAGTTTGCTTGAAAACACAAGTCTCAATTTAGTATCAAAATACAGTATTATTCTTAATTGAAGGTCTGGTTTATTCTTAATTAATGGTCTGGTTCTTACATTTAAGTCATGTTCCTATGAAACCTGGCCTTCTCACAGGAAGACCTATCCTCTTGAAAGCCTGGTCCTAGAATTTGGTTCACTTATTAAAAAAAAAAAAAAAAAAAAAAAAAAAGTATATGTAGGGTGATTACTCTCATTTCTTCTTAGTTTTGTATTAAACTTCTAATTTGTATTGTCATCTGAAAAACACAAGTTTGGAAACACACTGTTTCTGTTTCAGGAGGGCACTACTTATATCTGCTATTTGCCAGGGTCCCATTTTGGTAGATTTTGAATAATTTGTTTTCTCACTGATGAAGAGTAAAAGCAGTAAGAGTGGTTCTCACTGAGATTTCTGTAAACTTTCTGATTATTTATGTTAGTGCATGATTTTACTTTAACCAGTGGTTTAATATAGGTGATGTGCGTGGATGATTTGTTCAACCACGGCAGCTGAATAGATGACAAGGATGTCATACCAGCCTTTATTGGTTTATTCAGCACTTGCTTTTAAGATATTCCACGTCAAGTTCAATTACAGGTGTTAAATTCTTCTCTTTCCCTCCCCTCACTCCCTTTATTATCTCCCTTCTCTCAACCACAGAAAGCCTTTCTTAACTCTCAGAAAACTTCTCTCTGGCTCAAAAGATGCTACTTGTTTAAAAAAAAAAAAGAAAAAGAAAAAAAAATCATAGCATATACTGCATTTTCTCAGTGTTAAACTCAGAGATGAACATGACTGAAAATCAATATTGTGCTTGGCCTGCAGCCTCGTCATTTATTGATTTACATGTCGTTTGTCTCCATAGAAAATGCAATTATTGCTTGAATACAATACAGTATTTTGCTAATAGGATAGAAATGTCACTGCTGAGTAAAAAGGTCACACTTGCATGTAAATGACTGTCAACCCAATCTCACGCTTTTTGCTGCCGTTATTGGAAGACGTTGTTAAGAAACGGGAGACCTACTCTTTTTTCTGCAGGTGCGGATGGGAGCTCAGCTCAGCTCTTGATTTAAGTGGCATCAGTGGTTCCAATTCTCTGGCCTTTTTGTAGGTATTTTGTGCTACTTTAGTTCTATAAAACACGATCAAGACAGATCACGAAGATGATGGAGGATTTCCACGACCTGTGCAGCGGTTTTATCATTGGTGCGCGTTTAGGAGAAGCTGCTTGGCTTCCTCAAGGTTATTGTATAAAGCCCAAAGCTTGACTTACCTGGCTCAAATTCCCTGCGACCTGAGCAGTATATAATGTCCAGAAACGAGCCTGCTCCTTGGAAGCTCCTAAGTGGCACATATTTTTCAATGTCTGCACTGTTCTTGCTTCTTTCTCCAAGCCTGCTACAACTGTGCTGATTAGGGTCACAGGCTTAACTGTGCACTCCGTGGCCAAAAAAGCAAAGCAAGAGAGCTGAATATGGGTGCACAAAAGAAAAAAAAAAAAGAGAGAGAGAACTGAGTATAAATACATTTTTTTGCCTATACAGTGGGAAAATAGATCATTAAAGAGTTTCCTTAAATACATTATAGAAAGCTATGTCAAGAATATCATAAAGGAATTCTATTTTTCTAGCTTGCGTTGACCTTTTGTGCTGTTTGCTCTGTTGTGAGTTGATCAACTTTTCTGTGATTTATTGCATTGCCTAATTTAGAGGAGAAATCTACCTGAAATTCCACTATATGGGGTTAAACTGAAAGAGAAATGCAGGAAAGGAAAAAAATCTGTTTTTTTTTTTTTCCTTGTAGCTTTGAAGCTATTGAGAATCTTCACAAAGGTGGAGGAAAGAGAGAGAAAAGTAAGAATTTGATTTGGGTTGCTGGATTTGCTGTAAGAGCTTAAATGCCAATACCATATGGAGAAACAAGAGCAGATACTCACTGTTTGGTAGTAGAACATGTAATAGCCTTAGTTCTTCAACATGGTAACATAGTTAGTGCTTAATATATATGCTTGTATCTTCACCAAGAAATTCAATTTCTCCTAACTCAAATAGAGAGGGAAGACCTTAATAATATTTTGAAAGCAACTCTATAAGCCATTATGTAGTCTGTCAGAGGATCAAAGCCATAATTTTAAGGATTTCTTTTTTAATCTGTAGTATTTAACCCAAAACAATGGGTTTAGCATACAGGTTGCTTTAAACATAGGTGTTGCTACTGAACTTTAAAGCCAGTTAGAGGTGAAGATAGTATACTGTAAGATTTTTTCATATATGTTAGTGAAGAGAGCCTATTAATTTGGAGCTCTAAATACTGTGTTAAACACCAGCAAGTGTGCGTGTCAGAGATGGAAATGGGGTCTAAACAATGGCAGACAGAGTTCTTGCGGTACCTGTCACCCTTTTATGTTTAACTGAAGTTCTTCCAGGCACTTGTAGTACAGACTTTTTGAAAACTCAGCTTTCTTATGACAATTCATCTGTTTATCAGTGCCGTTAGGTAACCACCGAGGCAAGGAGGAGGTTGCAGGAGTACCTTGCGCACGTGTATTTCTCTACCGTTACAGATTCAAGCTGCGGGAGCCCAGAGCAGTCTAAACGATGCTTGTTTTAGCTGCATTCCTGATTAAGAGCCTGTTTTCTGGATTCCTCAATTAAGCTGAACATGCTTAGTTGTGCTGCAGAGACTTGAGTATAAAGTCAGCGTACTGTTCTGGTACCAGGTTGGTTATGGAGGTGTGGCAGACGTTATGCAGTGGAAGTGAAGCGATAGATGAGGGGGCCGTGTGCCGAAGGGTCCGTCTGCTTCGGTCACCGGAACAGCGGCGCTGACGGGGAGGATTACCAGGCAGGTAATACCCGTTTTCAGGAACGCTCTTCGCCTTAAAGAGCTTTGACCCTCTGGGTAGACGGAGCTATTAGTTCTCCCTAGGCTGCTGGCTGAAGAGAAAAAGGAAGGAGTGGTGTAGGGCTTTACTTTCATTCGTTGCCTTAGGAGAAGCTTCCACCTTTGATTCAGTAATATTTACGATTCCTTCTGAGATGTTCGGAAGCAACATGCCAAATAAGCGTAAAGTTTCTTGGGAATTTATTATTCTTAATCCAAAACATTTATTTTTTCAGCTGAGGAATCTGGATCTATTGAAGTAAAAATGCTCTGCAAGTTTCTAGTAACTTCTCAAAATTATTTTTTTAGGAAAATTAAAGAAAATAAACAATGCTGAAATGTTCAGTATTCAAATTTTCATCTGAAAATGACTTTTCATTTTCATGTTCTTTGTTCTTACAGTCTTGAATTCCTGATTAGTTAACGATATAAAGTAATACAATCTAGAATGAACACCTTTTGAATTTTTCTTCCTCAGAAAAACTTGGAAATTTTTAGGTTTTATTCCAATTTGAATGAAAGCTACTATTCCAAGTATTTCTTAAACTTTCTGCTCTATGCATACTTTCTGGGGATGCTCAGAGAGAAAAAAAATGAAAATGCACATATTTGCATGTTTTGCTTTGCCATTATTTCTTTAACTTATATGTGATTTTTATCTCCTACATTTAACATATATATGCATGTGTAGTTAACTGTTAAAGTGCACGTGCTGGTTGTTAAAACCTATTTATTACCTGTTGCTATCACTGCTGAGAGCCCTGTTTTCCCTACATGAAATTCAAAGGAAAACATTTGATCTTCAAGCAATCAATTATAAAGAGTTCACTTAAATATGTAGTGTAGAAGTGTAACTGTGAAATGAAAACTATATATATCAGCTAATGATAATTTTCACAACAGCCTGAATTAAGTAAAAATGCAGTAATTCTTTTAGTTTAAATAAAACTTTCTATGTTTACTAAAAAAATACAGTGCTGTTTAGCCTGGTAATTTTTTTTATAATTTATTACTGTTTTGGGTTGCTTTTACGGATACTATGTTTCTCCTTTGTCCTTAGATAGCTGATTATTTTAAGAAGAAACATTATCAAGAACGAGTAGGCTCATATATGACTGCATTGTTCCAAATTTGTCAACTCTAAATGCCATTTTATGTAATATTTCAATCAAAAAGCGCATGTATTTGCATCTCCAATCTCACCCAAAATGCCACACATTGTTTAGTAAGGAAATTTATAGACATATTATCTTTTAATAGAAAAGAATGAACCCAGGTTACTTTAAACTTTTGGACCCCCTGAAGAAATTTTCCCTGTGTAAGTAAGAAGTATATGGCCATTAATAACTGTGTATTTATTTTGATCTCCATGAATTGCTCCCTCTCTCAAATATTTGAGCTAAGATGCCTTTTCCCAAGACAGTAGATCTGAACACTCTGAAATGTCAGCCTGCCTAATTCAACCCATCTAATTTAATATTTCTTTACATTTTAAAGCCTTGATATATAATATCCTTGAGGGTCTATTGTTTGTTGTACACGTGGATCTGAGGTTAGAGACGTACATGTTAAAAAGCAGAACTAACAGTTGAATATTTTTGCTTATCAGCATCGTTCAGGCTGATGTGCTCCAAAGAAACGTCTCAACTCTGAGGTTCGCAGTAAGATAGTACTGTTTGTAACATGGACTTTCTTCTTCCCCTCAACTCCCAGACTGCGTTAGGTGAAAAGATTTTGAGCTGCTCCCGGAGTCCGTGCTGGGCCTTGTTCTTTCAGCTGGCCTGCCCGCGCCGGGGCACGTTGGGTCCCGCTCACATCGGTGTCTCGCAGGTCCCACGGCTGTGTAGTCCCCGGCCGCGTCCATGTTCTTTGGACCTTCAATTTCATCCCCTTATCCATCTGGGACTCTGTATGGAAAAACAAACACAATACAAATGGTTGAATTTTTCTAAGAAGTCTGCAGGCAAGTCTATATGTATCCTAAAGCACTGATTTGTGTCTATTAAACGGCCAAAAGACGCTCCTTCACAAGCATGTTGCTGAATCCCGTAGCAAATTCTGTCTCCAGATGGATGCCAGGTGCTTAGGGAGGTAATTCTGTGCGAGGAAAACCAGAGTCCTTTAAGGGCTTTTCTGTGGCCTGCTGTTCCCTTTCCAGTTTTTGCTAAGGGGCAAACAGGCTGGGAACAGCTGCTCTATCTATTGGCCTCCTCATGTCAGTAATGTGAATCTGGTTGTTATTATTGCTATTTCAGTTGTGCCTGAATGTTGTAGAGGATTTGAAGGCTAAAAAGAAAAACTTCTCAAACCTCATTGCAGAGGAATATGCTAGTGGTACTGCTAGGTTACCAGTGCAGGAACAGAACGGGGTCTGCCCACCCAATGGCGCTCGGCAGGGCTGCGAGGCAGCTGCTGCAGGTGGGCAGAAGAAAAAACTTCTGAAGAAATGCAGGAAAATGTGTTTATATACTAGTGACAAATTTTGCTTTGAAACTGTGGGTGTTTGAGAATACAGGCTTTTGTGACTGTCCCCAACATTGGTTCTCTATCCGGACTTTCCCTGGGTATTGCCATGTCTGTCCTATTGCCAATCTAATCTTAATAAAAACAAGCTGATTTAAAAAAAGAAAAAGAAAAAGCAAGGCAACTTTTCGCAGTGTATTTTGTAATACCTGTGAAGATTCTTCCATACATGTTGTCATGCTGTTACAGAGTCCAGCTAATAAAAACAATGAAAAAAAAAAAAAGAAAATGGCATTTGGCTTTTAGCTTAATAAACACAATCTCCGAGACTGAGAGTTATGAAGCTTTTCCTAACTTAATCTAAAACAGCAAAGACAGTGCTGATTTTATTTTTGTTGTGAAGTCAAGCTGGAGTGCGTATGTCACCCATGATTGGTAGGTAGAGTCTGTCAAAGTAGCTCATAAATTCAGGTGGTTGCTCTGATCATAGCTCTTGCTCTCCTGTGGATGTGGTATTGCATCACCTGGTGGGCTGTGTTTAAAGGAATTCATGTTCCTAAGCAGGGACAGAATTAGCTGAGTAAATTGAGGAGATTAGGGAGAGTGGGAGAGCGTGTGAGGGTTATTCTCGGGAGGCCTATGGGAACTGGAAATGGAAGGCATAACACCTCGCTTCATCCAGGTATTTCTATCAGCATGAGCAACTGGAACATTTCTAAACTCTCTGTTGAGGTTGAGAAGAAAAAGGTCAGATTGGTCGATGGTAAGAGTAAATTGCGTAATCGTGTGACTCGGTGAACAGCGTAAGCCTGCGTGCAGCTTGCAGAGCGGGTGTTTAAAAGGAGTGCACGCATTGTATCCTTCAATAGAATAAAAAAAAGAAATATTCTCTAAAATATTCATAGTTCTACTGACTGTGCAGACAGGCTTAGAAGAAATACATTGTGCCATTGCTGAGATATTTTCTTCCCAAATGACATAATTGTCATTTTCTTTTAGCAAAATACTTGGTCTAAAATAAAATTGAAAATCAAAATAGAAATCACCTTCTGTGAGTCTTTACATTTGTTTAAAGTTTCACACCAGTTTAAGTCTTTTTTGTGAATTAGTGACAGAATCTTAAACAAGGAAAACAAGCTGATAAAAAAAAAGAAAGAAAAAGAAAAAGCAAGGCAACTTTTCGCAGTGTATCTCGTAATACCTGTGAAGGTTCTTCCATACGTGTTGTCATGCTGTTACAGAGTCCAGCTAATCTGACTGTGCCTATCAGCTGTAGCCACCTTGAAACCAAAACACAGAGACCTGGTGTTGTCTTCTAAATTATTCTCTGATATGTTGAAAACAGCACTAAAAAACAAACAAACAAACAAAAAAACCCAGAATGTCCTCAGTACTTTGAGGAACAGGCTCTTCAGTCCTGCAGGCTTGATGAGAGCTGAGAACATCACAAAATGCTGCAGATAGCTCAGGAACGTAAAGGATTTGGGCATGTCTAATTTCAGTGTTTTTCCTGCAGTTTTTCCCTGAGTTGTCTAGTCTGTTTTTTAGCGTCCTTCATTTTCCTCCTCCTCCTGCACAGTTGCTTGGCTGTTAAGACTTCTGCTACCAAAATGGCAAGCGAAAGGGGAGGGAGAAGGAGCCAACTGGGAAGCAGGCAATGAAGCAGGTGCCAGTGGCTAAAGCAGTAATCTTGGCTGCAGGATGGGAAGTCGGTGCCAATGACAAATGGCCAATCGATGACAGTTTAACATCCAGTAAATGAAGTTAACAAAGTTGTTTTACAGCACTGTGCATCTGCAGTTACAGCTAACATCATAAACATGACAGTCTTTGATAGAGATGAAGACAGTACAATCAGCAAGTTAACATATGACATTTTTAACTGACAACGCTAAATGCAGTTGATCTTTTTCCTCCTTCTCTTTGTAATGGTCATGGGAGGTATTTGTTCTGTGTGAATGAGAGGTGTTAATGTGCTGAAAGGTCTGTGCTGTACAGTAATAGCACTTGCAGTTCGAGGGATTCGCCCCCAGATTTTCTGTCCTTGTGGCCAGAAGTTAAATGTAAGGGGTTGTTCATACTTTCTAAAAGCAGTTTGGGAAGGAGCGCTTGGAACGGTTCTGCAAGGAGACAGTGCGGTATTCTTCCCTTACCAAGCCTGGAAATTATCACTGACCACCTGATCGGAAGGTTTGAGCATGTACCCATCTATAGGACTTTAGAGAAGCATATCAGAAAGCTTTCCTTCCCACTCTTCCCCAGGATAACTTGCAATAGTGGTTTATACCTCTCTGAGTAGCAGTAAACTCTGGGAGAAAACTGGGTTACTACTTTCAGGTAGTCATTCCCTAGCAAGAAGTTCTACTGATATTAGAATATATTTACCACTTTTTCAGCAGAGATGTCCACTTCAGTCCAAATAATGGGATTACCTTAGGGTAAAAGTGGGGACAGCAGTGAGAAGAATCAGGACAAGGCACTTAATTCGGCTCTAGCCGAATATGGACATTTTTCTGTCTCTTGAAGCTCTGTACAAGTTGGTGCACAATAATTTAGTCCTTGCTTTAAAAATTGCTATCCCACTACTTTGTACAGATTTAATATATTTGAGATATATACCAAGGAAGAAACTGTATTAGACAAGAACAACTCTCCAGTTTCTCAACACTTAACATAAATAATTGCTGCACTATGAAGATTTAAATGAGGACTGCCACTTCTATAATTAATTCTTTTTTTGTTTCATCCTCCTTACTAATTGAAAATGGGCTTTCAATACAGAATGCTTTGAAATTGTGTGAAGAGATAGAATTGGAAATGAACTTAATTAACTACAAACTGTCCAAATCAATCAGCGTTTCACAGTTCCTTTGTAATGTACAGAGTTCATAATTTACTTGGGATTTGCTATAATACATATGTCATAATTGCAAGTAATCATGTTAAGAGTGTACAAAATTTAGTGTTGTGCTCTGGAGCTCTGTTGGGATGAAATGTCTATGCTTTTACACACCAAAATGGATTGGGGGCATAAGGGTGTATTTTTCCATTAACCAAATAGAAGATTTCTATAAAATAGGGCATTTCTCCAAGTCTGGCAGGGCTTTCAGATGTTAATAGCTAGAGAAAAAGAATCTTTGAATTCAATGTCCGAGCAGTCTGGCATTTCAAATGGTTGTGTTCCTGCTACTCCATCCATAATGTTCATGGAATGGAAACTATAAGCTTATAAGAATATCAGGGAAAGTAAATCCCATGCAAAAATGTTTTGCAGAATTCCTGTAAGGTTCCAGAAGCTTTTGCAGAGTAAAGCACTTGCAGAATCAAGGCTATTGAATAGCTCTGTGTATTATTTTCTAGTGTGTGTGGGGAATTTTCTTCACTTTCAATTTTCCTTTTTTCCTCAACTCTGATAGACACAGTCTCAAGGTATGATTCAGAAGAGATCTGATAGGTCTGAGATCTGGCTAACTGGCCTGTTGATGTTGTTCAAGGACTCACAGCAAGTAGGGTAGCAGGTGGTGGTATGCGTGGCCATCAGGAAATCTGCGTCTTCTATATTTTGCATTTGAAGGAGCCCTGCTGGCTCCTCAATCATATAGTTGTGCTGTTCATGGCTGTATTTCAATCCTAAGCTGTATTTATCTTCCAACAAATTTCCAGAAATAATTCTTCATTATTGCTGATATTGCTGCATTTGTCTGTCTTTTTAAGAGTATCATTTTTCTTTGTCTTTTGCAATATGATTGGCTTATCACAAATGTAATAATCCTTTACAAAGACACTGCTTGGCACTGCTTGGCTTTACGTTTATACCTTGTGAATGCTTTCTTGATGCTGCCTGAACAATCATGCTGCTTACATTGTCCACGTTCTTCCCAGAAGTGCTTCACTGTTTACTGTGTAATCCAGCCCATGGTGGCTATGTCTAGCTTTTTCCATCAAAACTTATTTGATTTGAGCATGTTTTCAACCTGACAGTTCCTCTCTTCATCGCCCTTCTCTATCTTTTGATCAGCACGTTCTATCTTTACTTTTTCCCAGCTTTTAGATCTACAATTTCCATTACACATAGGTCTTTAATCAGGGATTCTAGAAGCCTTCCAAAACTATATGTCTTATTGAAAAGTCTCAAAACTTTTATGCTTTAGAAGTTTTGCTCTATTTGGATTTCTCATATGGAACTTAAATCTTTTAGAAGTTTCATCCCTACATGGAGTGCAACATTCTTCAGATCTCTGTAACACAGACTTATAACTGCCCTGTTTCCTCTCACTGAATTGTATGGTGTCAAATCTAATATTTCAAACTGAGCAATATTAAAAAAAAGAGGAACTGTCTTTCGCTTATAACCTTCATTTGCAACTCTTTCTCTCTCCATGAACAGACCAAATTCTTGCCTAGCCCTTTTCTAGTGATTAGTGTTTTCAATGCAGTGACATGGGAAACGTCTTCAGTTGTGCCACTCTTCTTGCTTCCTTTTGCTTTTCTTTTTCAAGTAATGCATTGTCCTGTCCTGTCCTGTCTACTGTCTCCTGTCTCCTCTCTGCAGTCTGGCAGTATTTTGAGGTGAGGGTAAATGAGAAGTCTCTGTTAAGAGTTGTACCTGAGGATTTTAGAATGGTGAAAAGAAAGCTGAAATAATAAATATGAGATGAAGGAACTTGAGAAGTGTGAGAGCACTGCATGTCTCTTCTTAACAAAGATGTGACTCTCTAATGAAATTTGTATTTTCTTGAGTACTCTGGGGGCCTTTACCAAAGGACCAGAGGTTCTTATCCTTCAGAGAAGTCCTGTTAACTGTGAACAAGCTGTTATGGTAATAGCTAGTCATAGGGCAACGGAGTAGCATGAAAATTGCACTTCAGTGAGCTCTGACCTTTCTCTGAGGACCATATACCTAATTTCTTTCAAATAACAGTATAGTTGCAGATTCTTACAGGTGATTTCTTCCTTTAGTCCTGTCACTCTGATTGGATTCAGTAACCTAACTGCTCTGATTTAGTAGATTTGCTACTTGCTGGTGTAAAAACTCCCTGCCGCTCTCAGAGAGTAACTTCTCAGAAAGTACCAAAGAGGTACCTGCGCAGTAGCATGGTAGACCAATGGACCTGGGCAGTCTGATCTGCGTGTTTAGCAAGACCCTGGCATTCAGGTTATAATAGGTTTGCAATGCCCATATAGATCAGTTGTACATATGTAGGAGACTGAATTTCAGACATTGTGAACACTGCTAAAATAAGCAGAATGAAATTTCTCAATAATTTCTCGGCAATTAGGAGATAAGTGGTTAGGAATTTTCAGTTTTTGTTTGTTTCTGGGCATTTTTGCCCATGCGTTTTTGTGACAACACTGAGTTTCTGGTTAAATAATTATTTTCTCCTTGCTTTTAGCTCAGTAAGGCTTTTATGAAAAGATACCACCTCCCTTTCCAGAACTCACTTTGGTAGACTGAATGAGCAGAGAGTTTTTTGGTCTATAAAAAGATAAGACATGCTGATCTGAGAAGTGGTTTTTTGCACATGTCCTGCTTTCAGTGAGCTGGCTTTTTTTTGCATGGGTGACCAGAGTAGAACATGTGCTACTGAGTATTCTTACTAGTGGTTTGGATACTGGCCCAGTATCCAAATATCTCAAATGAGACATCCACAGATTGCTTTTGTTGTTTTCTATGATGCCATTTTGGAGTAATATTATCAGCTCATGCATATATGTCTGTCTCTGCCATTTAAAAAAAAATGAGTTATATCAAAGTTTGGGATGGTATATCTTGCTTTTATTCATTACCTGTTTGACTTTGTGCTTTGGAGTATCTTATTTTTATTTTTCAACACTGATTAGTGTATGTGTCTTAGTCCTGTTTTATTCTGATGGTATCTCCTAACATCAGCCCATCTCATTAGTATTGCATCTACTTTGTATGTCAATGCAATTGATGAAAATGTTAAATAAGATTGTAGATTTTGAGGGATTCCAGCAGGATTGCTTTGCTTTGCTTTCAGATCATAGAATCATAGAATCAGTAAGGTTGGAAGGGACCTCTGGAGATCATCCAGTCCAACCCCCCCTGCTCAAGCAGGGTCACCTAGAGCATGTCAGACAGGGTTGCATCCAGGCGGGCCTTGAAGATCTCCAGAGAAGGAGACTCCACAACCTCCCTGGGCAACCTGTGCCAGTGCTCCGTCACTCTCACAGGGAAGAAATTCCCCCTCACCTTCAGGCGGAACTTCCTGTGCTTCAGTTTCTGCCCATTGCCTCTTGTCACATGGGACAACTGAAAAGAGTTTGTCCCCGTCCCCTTGACACCCTCCCTTCAGACACTTACACACATTGATAAGATCCCCCCTCAGTCTTCTCTTCCCCAGGCTGAAGAGGCCCAGCTCTCGCAGCCGTTCCTCGTGGGGCAGATGCTCCAGCCCTCTGATCATCTTTGTAGCCCTACTCTGGACTCTCTCCAGTAGCTCCATGTCTCTCTTGTGCTGGGGAGCCCAGAACTGGACGCAGTACTCGGGATGAGGCCCGAACAGGACTGAGGAGAGGGGCAGGATCACCTCCCTCGACCTGCTGGCAACACTCTTCCTAATGCACCCCAGGAGACCATTGGCCTTGGCCACAAGGGCATATTGCTGGCTCATGGTCAACTTGCTGTCCACCAGCACTCCCAGGTCATTCTCTGCAGAGCTGCTCCCCAGAAGGTCAGCCCCCAGCTTGGACTGGTGCCTAGGGTTATTTTCTCCAAGGTGCAGGACTCTGCACTTGCCCGTGTTGAACCCCATGAGGTTCCTCTCTGCCCAGCTCTCCAGCCTGTCCAGGTCTCATTCCAACTATGGGATGTTGAGGTTATCTTTCCTCCAAGTGTATGTATGCTGGACTCCTGTAGTTTTGCTGCTACTTGTGTATCTGGGATATACTAGAAACTTAATGAGTTATCTCAGTTCTGTGTGATTAGGGCTGATGTACATGTTTCCATATGTTTCTCTGAAGGAGATGGAGAACATGTTAGTTTCAAGATACTGCCCATTTTGTATTCATAGTTCATCAGGCCCTAAAAGTAATAATGTCAGAAGTGCTGACAGTTATAGTCAGTGTGAGGATTAAAATTCTCCTCTCATGTGTTTTGTGAAGATGTATGGAAGGAACATGGGACTGTGCAAGAAACCGGTTACACTTCCAGCAGCTGCAGTGTAGTGATAGCGAACGCGGTAGCTTGGGCAATGGAGCACTGTTTCTGGCCAAGCTCGAACGCCCGTACTGCCGTGCACACTGCATACCACTGCAAGATTGTGCCATTTGGTTGAGCTGGCTGCACAAAATGCAAGGTAAATATTGTCATGTGGCATGGAGCTTTTACATGTATGAACCTTGCAAATTTGTGTAACTGGAAGGATAACCTCACTAGTGATAGCAGTCCAGAATCCCAGAGGAGAGGAAATATAATGCCATGTACTGTCGCGTGTTTTCCACACCTGTAGCTATTTTTATTGAGATCAGCTGCTGATACCTGGGCTGCTTCATATATTGTGGAATTATATGAGGTGTGTTAAACTGACACTATGGAATTTTAAGTGATTCCTGTGTCTCTTATATGAAATTCTTAGGGTCAGAGGACTTTAATCAAAAGTTGTTGTTGGTGGTTTTTTTCTGCTTTAAATTTATCTGAATATAGCACTCTACCTTGTCACCTGGGGAGCAGAGGGTGCCATTTCCTTGGCTCATGCAGACTGCCCCTTGTCTTGGATGCGGCAGCAGAGCCCTTGGTAGCGGCAGTGCCTTCTTGGTTGTGTTCTGTTAAGCAGGCTACGTGAGAGCAGGCCTCTGGGCTTACTGACTAGCAATCTGCTGACTTTAAAAAGGAGTGAACGTGCTTTTTATAACTCTCAAACAACAATAAGTAAGAAGACAAATGGTATATGCTACAATAAAAATGCTACTTGCATGGTGGAAGTATAACTTCTTCCTCCTCCCTCCCCCCGCAGAACCTATCGAGCCGCATAATGGTTGTAATATCTTATTCTTGTGCTCTTATGCTCTTATTTTCCTTTCCTCTTCCAAATTTGTTGTTCTTATGTTGTACTAACTTCCATAAATGTCTAAATTACTATTATTATTATTATTATTTTAACATCCCTCTATACTTAATATCCATATGGAAGCTTGGCCAGTGCTAGTGCTCTTTAAGGTGAGCTTTTCCACAGAATTACTCTCTGGAGGTATCTCCCCCCTTCCCTCCCTTTCTCTCTGTGTGTATGTTGCTCTGTCCTGTGTGTATATGTGTATATATTTATATTTATGTATATATTTACCATAGGAAGACTGAATCTTAGTTAGAGTACCTAGGTGCTGTCCTGGAAATGAGGCACTTCTGTCTGTCTTGCTCTGCTACCAGACTGCCGTCTCTAGTAGCGGGCCCCTAATTCGCTAGGCCGGTTCTCTGGGCTGTGCGCTGGAACAGCTGCGATGCCCTGAGCGAGGGAGGGAGGACGGCGGAGGGAAGTCCCAGGTACGACAGGGAGATCTGGCGGGCCTGCTGGTGGCATTGTTCGTGCCAGCGGAGACGTGTAGGCAGTTGCCGACGTGAGCGGTGGAGCCTGCCCTCCCCGAGGGGAACTCCTACTGGGTGATGCAGCAGCCCCCGTCAGGAGTCGGAAGTGATTCGGGCGAGCGTTAAGAAGCTAATGAAGTAAGGACTGATGGATTAATAGCTGGAGACTTGGCTGCCACCCTCTGTGAAGAAGAAGAGTGAGCAAGCAGACAAGGATGGTCTGGTCAGTCACGTCATCTGTTTCCACAGAAACTCATTCAAGGAAAAACAGAAACTAGTTGCTCCCTCCCTCTCTCGCTCCCTCCCATGGTTCTCCAGAAGATCTGTTTTCTCTCAGTGTGGACTGAAGGGACCATATTCTTTACAAGGCAAATTCATAGTTCAGTTTATATGTACTTTTTAAAATTCCAATCTGTGAAAATTGTGATCTTTTTGCAAATCACACTGTGCATTAGATGGGAATGTTTACATGTTTTATGTAAAAAATCCCCAAAGCTGGGTGACCACATAGATGAAATCATCTAGGTAGTACTTCAGAACATTTAGCTCTTGATGAATGAATTTCTGTTTTAAAGACACATTGATATTTATCCAGTGAGAACATTGAGATGCATATGGGGATTGGAGATGGCCAGTGACTGAAGAAAAATGGCAAATGGCTGAATGAATCCCTTCTGTCCTGAGCGAGGGCTGGTCACATTCCAGGAAAGAGAAAAATCTACCATAACTTAAAATAAATTGGAGAACTGTGGAGAAATCCCTTGTTCTTTGTAGGAAAAACTTCCCCAAAATATTATCGAACGTGACAGGAAACAATTCTTGGGATGAAGTTTTGGCTCATCTCCATCATCATCTGCAGTTTTCCCTAGGATCACTGCAGAACAAAGTGTGCTTCCAAAATATCCATGAAACTTTCTGCTTATTCCATGGGGTGACCTGAGCAGACACTGACATCTCAGTGAGATGTGCCTCTTGCTTTTTTCCTTCTGGTAAAAGTTATTCTCTAAGAGTGTGTGGTGAGGAGGGTTTTGATGCTTGAGGAGCTGGTGAGTACTGTGTATTTAAAGAAGGAGCATAGAGGCAGGCAGTAGTAGACTACAGTTAGTGTCTTTTCTTGCCAATGACAGCCCTTTGCAGTGCTTGCATTGCTCTGGGCACCTGGCTTTGAAAATGCCCAGTTGAACGTGCTGGCTTCAAGTGATACAATAATGAGCACGTCTCATTGTCCAGCCAAAATCATTATGCTGGGGGTATTCCCTCCAGATGTTCACCAAAATGTGTGCATGCCTCTGCCAGCTAACCATATGTCAGGAGCATATCCTTAGCTTGGCCCAGCGGGGATTAGCTGGCAGGACAGAGTCAGCAAGAACTGGACCGGCTATCTGGAGCAATGTGCAAGGAAAATGAGAAGTTAAGTATCTAGTTAGAATGATATAAAATGCTGTCCGGGGAGTGGAGGTCAAAAGAGCCAGAAGGCACAGACAGGGAAGATGGGACTGCCAAAGAGAACTGACTGTGTTCAAGGTGCGTAATTCGTAGTTATGTAGTAATCATTTTGCAAGCTGTCTGGACAGAGAGGCCAGTGGTGGCTGCAGGGACACGTGGCTGGGACCGAGCCCAGCCTGCAAGCTCAGGGAGGTTTTCTGGGAAGCGAGAACTGGCGACTTTTTGGATGGATGGTAGGGTGGCACTTACAGTGGTATGGGCAGCAAGCTGTCCGGTTATGAGAACTGCCAGCTGTCTTCACTTTAAGCTGCCATCACAAATACAGAAACCAGATTCTGCCCCTGATGCCAATAAGCCTGAAAACGTGAATATTTGGCATATCTCTGTCATAAAGGAATAGGTCCCATTTCACTGCAACATTGAGCTAAGTACTTTCCTTGGACAGGTTAGTGTTCCCACTGACACTCAGTGCAGCTATTAAAGAGGCATTTTGATGAACAGGCAACTGAACACTGTTGTACATGGAGAAGTCGCTATTGATTTAAGTAGGCTTACAGCCATAAAGAAATTTTTCCGCACTTACTAAATAAGAAGCAGCAGATAAAAATGAATTTCATCAGAAGAAGCTGGAAATCCTTATGTCTTTGAATCCAGTATATGAAAACACAAAGAAGGCTGTCTAAGCAGAACAAAACAGAAAGCCAGCTAATGCCCATAAAGCTTCCAGACACTGCTTTCGAGTCCTGAGAGCCCCCAAAACAGATGAAGGGCGATTCAGTTGCTCTTAATGATACTTCTGTAGAAAACATGCTTTATTTCAAAGAGCCAGCTGCTGTAAATGCGTTTGACAAATACAATAATAACGTACAAGTGCCAGTGTCAACAAAAACTATGTGCCATTTACTACGTTTTGTGGCTTGTATATATGGAATAGTTTATTTTGCTATAGCTACACAGAGACAAAGCTGCTTGGACTAAGCAGTAATTTTGCAATATCATTCTTTGATTTTTATTTTAAAGATTAATTTATATTTATTATATATAAGATTTAGTCCACATTTGTTAGTGCAATACAATTAAAAATAATAGTAATAGCTGGCTTTTCTTAGTGGACTTTCTTTTCTTAGTGCACTTCTGGACTGAAGTGCGTTTATTTGAATTGCTTTCATTTTATCACTTCTTTGACTTAATAATTGTTTAATATTCACTGACTCATTTAAACCTGAGAGCTGTTTGTTATGGCCACTCTTAGTTTGGTTTAGCTCCTCCTGGGAAATTCCTCAAATCTTTAAGAAATTGACTTCAACTAAATGTGATGAATAGCAAGAATGAGGATGGGAGTGGAGTTGAGGCTGACGAATATTCTTTCTACTGCTCTTGGATATTTCTGAGCCACAGCATTCACTGAAATTAGGAGACCAGTACAGCAGACAGGAAACTTGACAGTTAGCTTTTGAGTAGAAGGGAGTTTCACTAATAATACTACTAAAACTCTGCTCAATGTCATGTTCTGCTTTACCCTAAGTGAGAAAAGAGTTTGTTGTAAATTTGGCTGAGAGGGAAGGAAGGATTTTAACACAATTTTTAAAATGATCCTAGATATATTTCTTTGGCCACTCTTTCTCTCCTATCACCTCTTGAATGCTTGAGTACTGCAGACATTATAATGCATTAATGTGATACCAAGTGAAACTGTGCCAGTAGATGTAAGACCATACTTCTCTCATGTATACAGACTACAGTTTAAATGACCACGGTGATATTTAACGTTACAGATACCCACACCTTACAAGGTGGAGAAAGACTACCTTCATGCTGGTTACCACTACTTGTCATTTTTAAGGCAGTTGGAGGTAAAGTGATCTTTTATCTGATCTTTTTGCTTTTGCTCTTCAACTATTCAAGCTCAAGTAGACAAAGATAGGCAATTTTTGTATTTTTTTTTAATTGTGAGTATTTCAAATACAAGGTTCTTGATCATGTTAAGCTAGTTTTCTAGGCTCCTAACAGTGAAAGCTAATGGGTCACTTTCAAAGTGAGAGGTGATTAGAAAGGAAATACAGAAATTGGAATGGCTCTCTTCCATTACGTGGCAAAGCTCCCGTAGTCTAAAGTGAAGCAAAGATTTCACCCATAAGAAAATAGGATTGAAGTTGGTATCAAATGTGTCGTGTTTATGAAATACTCAAGATAAAAGAAAAAAGAAAGCACAGTGAAAGTGCTAAAAAAGCAGCAATGATTCTGAGGAGAATAGTGCCCTGATACGGTGCAGCAGGCTCTCTGTGGCTGCCTGCACTCATGAAGGTGTATGAGGAAGCTGAAGTTCCATGCCAAAAGGTACTGCCAACATTACAGGTTCTGAGGATGTAGGCAGCTGAGAGAATTGATAATGTGGTTGGGAAGTCTTTTCCCTCTGATTTTGGATCTCTTTTGTGGCTCAGCAGTAAGTGATGACAGAACTAGAGCCTACCTAACAGAGAAGGCAAGGATATGTCTGAATAAGTACTTACAGAATGGGTGAGTCTTCATGATTTTTCATGAGTCCAAGATTTTATCATAGATTCATTGGGCCCAGGTCGTTAGGTAGTGTTAAGAGGACACAGTGCTCCCTCACTGTTGCTATGCCAGGATGCAGTGCTGCTCCTTGCTTTGAAGCAGTGCGGAGTGATCTGGAGGGGTCAGCGTGGAATTAAGCTTTGCTTCAGCGCTGCTGTTTTCTCATGTGGAAATTCTTACAGAAGGACTCAAAGAACAGAATGCCTGAGTTTCTGCCAGGTGTATGTGTCAACATGGCAAGCATAGGCAGAAATCAACTTTCAGCAGTTCCTTCTATGCAGGCTCTGTAGTACTCAAAGGTACAGATTTACCTACCAGCTTTCAGACATTAGCTGACCATGCAGTAGTTATTTACAGCACACAGTTTTTACATCTTGTCCTTGAACAAATGCTAAGCACTGAGGAGTCCCCCACTCCACTGTTACACGCTATTGTGCAAGTGTGAAAAGACTAGGATAAGAGTATCTCTTAAAATTACAGTAAGATTTGCTTTTGAAATCTTTAGATAGCAAAATATCGCCAGCACTAATTCCACGTATTTATTTGAATAAGCAATACTTTCCTTCCAGTTGATATGTTCTGTCCTACTAAAAAGTCCAGTAGTTGCTCTGGAAAAAAACATGGATGATGTATGGCTTAGACTTGAAAGAGATTCAGCTGATGTTTCTTAGCATATTCAAACACATTAAGAAAAATAACCTTATTTGAAGAGTACCCAGAATTTTTAACACTTTAGATAGACTGGAGGAGAGCGTTCACAGATTTTTGATGCTACAATACATGCCAGTCTCTCACCTTCCCTGATGCAAGGTGCTAATCTGAAAGAGTAAATCTGAATGGCTTCCTCGGTGTAGCTCAAAAGACAACATTCTGTAATTATTTCTTTCTGTATGAAAATGGTATCTAGATTTTTGCATACTTTTTACATTACTCCTCTTTGTTAGTTTACTCTTCCTTGGTAGTTTTCATAAAAACGAGCAAAGTTTTGAAAAGCTTTGACTACCTCAAATAGACCTTCTTAGTGCTAAAGAGAGATATTCCTTTTAAAACAACGAGCTTTAGCATTTGCCAATCAGCTCTATCTAAAGGCTAGCTGTAATGAGGTGGTTGTTGCTGATCCAGAGTTAATTCAAATGAAATTTTGTATTTGGAATAAAATACAGGGTGTGGGGTGGAATCGAAGTATTAAGTTGTCATTTGTAGCAATAACAAGCTTATTTACCTAATTGGTTCTACTTACAGTCTTCTAGCTGAGAGGAAAGTATGCAGAGATCTTTCTTTGGAAGGGAAGTACAGACAGTCTTTCATATGAGTACTCACATGTTATGGGTTATAGAGTAGCTGTGTATTTCTCTAGTGCAGACTGTTACATTGCTCTGTGAGCTCTGCTCAGAAAGGGAATTTATCTGTATAACACAGGACAACTTCAGTACCCCTGTTGCTCTTGGGTAGAAACAAAGTTAATAAAATCTTAATCATTAAGAAAACCTACAAAAGAATTTTTGCAATGTTTAAAGGTTTGATGAAAATGCATACTGAAAGTATCTGCATATTTATGAATAAAGAATCAATATTTATGGTAAAAGCCTCTTTTGACTGATCACATGCTGAGCTCTTTGATTAAAATAATAAAACTATAATGTTACACCATTTAAAGTTCAAAGCTCAGACAAGGGCAGAGAGTATGTCTCAGGCATCACCACTTAAAAGCCACGTTGGCCCACAGCTGTTGACCCAGAGCTATTGGCCCAGGCTGCTGTTGATTGTCAGGGTGGATATAACACGTACAGGTATGCGACTACTGTGGCACATAGATATCTTTAAAACTTGGTGATTTTAACTGTACTGATTTCATCAGTGGTATATATTTGTCTTTTATGGTGAGCCTAACAATACTGGGCATATAAATTGTGAAAGTAAAGTGAAAATACAGAGAACTTCAGAATTCTCTGAAAGCAAATTTCAGGACTGTGGACTGTAAACCAATATGTCCTCTGAGTGTGACAGAAGAGTTAAACTGTTGTTTCAAATTCTAGATCACACTGTTGTCATCTCTCTTTAATCTCATATTCTTCTTTAAATTATAAATTGCCCAAGCGGCATGGACTAAGCCAAGGGAACTTTTGGAATGTATTTAATATGGTTTTATTAGTTTTACTGCAGGCTCAGGATATGATTTGGTGTGTTGGAGACATCCGTATTCAGTGATACCTCCCTTAGGATTCATTCTCTTTTAATGAACAGTGAGAGACGGTAGCAGTGTATGTGATGTATGTTTTAGCACGGTTGATGAGTTTCTGTAGTTAGAAAGTATGTGTCATTGTTATTTACTCTTTATTATTTATATTATGAGTGTGCTCAGATGCCCTGGCCCCATTGCACTAGACAATGTAAAAATAGATGATATCTATATGTTTTAGCTGGTTTTCCTGAGGAAAAGAGTCAAAGACAAGCTTTAGAAAAGTTTGAGTCAAATTCCTTCCACTTCCTCAGCTATACTTAACGTTCTGGGGTGAGGCAGGAGATAAGTGATTGATGATGATGTGTTTAACCATCTTAGTAGTTCTTGGCACATTAAGAATTGTGGTGATGTTGGACTTTTTCTGGTTCTGTCTTTATGGTGACATTTTAATTTTTGAGAAGGGGTGTGTTAAATTGACCAAATCAAGACTCAGAATAAAGACTGCATGATGAAGGGATAGTGTCTGGGACAGAGTGAATCTGAGCACTGCAATATATATTTTGTTTAATAATAAGTTTAGATTTGAATGTCAGTATTGGAAGTTTGGCTTGATACGATATTTATCAGTAGTGCTTCTTTTGTTTAGTCATTTAGCAAATTCTAACAGTCAGGCATGTTTGTTTAAGCATACATTTAAGAGTCTCTGCTGACAATTTTGGCTTTTGGAGGAAATTATCAAGAGCTTTCTGTAACAAAAATGCTGATCTTCAAGTGTATACATTAATTCATTGTATACATTAATTCATTTTATCAAAACTCTGAATTTTCCATGAACTGTAATAATGAGAAACAGTGAAAGGCAAAGACCTATTAAAGCATCTTCACTTTGTTTGAATGGCAAAATAAGCCATCTTCTTTAAACAGACTGAAGGTAATTCAATAAATGAACAGATACCTCAGAAGAATATGAATGAATTAGTGTAGTGGTTAGTTTTAAAAACTGGGGGGCCAAATAGCATTTTATGCACTAGACAGGATAATTATGTCTAAGTAAATGCATAGACTTTGTCGACATTGGTAATTTTTTATGTCTTTATAAGTAATGATCCAAATCTATCAGCTGCTATAGCTCAGTATCCCTGAATACAGATCATCTTCAAGAACTATAATAAATAAAACTGATGTAAGACAGAGTTTCATTAAAGCAGTTTTGATGTTCCCAGTTTTGTGCTTCTTCATTCAATTGACTATGTTTATAAAGAAAAATTTAACTTGCAATGAACTGAATATATGTCATATAATATTCAGAATAACACTTCAATCATATTTAATGTTGGAGCAAAAGGTATATTTAGTGCTAAGTTTCTCACTGCCTTATAACTGTTAAAACCCACCAACATTATCATCTAAGAAAAAGATATATTAGTGAAGAGTATGACACAGTGACTGTTATAAATTTTATGTAAAGGGTAACAACTCTTGTACTCTTCTTTTTCTCAATGGGTGAAGTGAGGACTGGCATCCAAGTGTTTGTACGAATGGAGACTTAAGATTAACTGTCCAGAAGAGGTTAAAAGTGATGTTAGAATCATAGAATCGGTAAGGTTGGAAGGAACTTCTGGAGATCATCTAATCCAACCCCGCTCTGCTCAAGCAGGGTCACCTAGAGCATGCCAGACAGGATTGCATGCAGGCAGGCCTTGAATATCTCCAGAGAAGGAGACTCCACAACCTCCCTGGGCAACCTGTACCGGTTCTCCGTCACTCTCCTCCTCTGCTATCTCTGCTATCTCTCATGCTATGCTATAGAGACACAAAAAGAACTGCTAAATTACTGTGGTGCATTTAGCATTTTTAATAGGAAATCATGTCATTATGAGACATACTAAAACTCTACTCTTCAATGTTCTGTTTTTGACATTTTCTGAGCTTCATATTTAAAGGCTTACTGCCTGTTTGTCACATTTTCCTGATGTATTTTTAATAAGCATTCTAATAACTAATTAAAAGTTACCAGGAAAAAAAAAATCTTTGTCCAGTCTACTGCAAGAATTACATAATTTTCTCCCCAGAGCTAATGCTCTTTTTGACCATTTTGTACATAATAAAATGGGCTATCTGAAATTCTCGATTCCCTGCATGAGAACATAATTAAATACCCCAGACCTAAAATGCTGTTAGAAGCAAAGTTTAGAAAATGTGCCTTGTTTTATGACATAGGTTACTTTTCAGAATACTCTGTAGGGATATACTGAGATGAAAATCTGATTTACTAAGAAAAAAGGAAAAATGCTTCTGGCACATGAAAGACACAAAAATAAAGTCAATTCTCAAATCAGAAAAAAATCTTGTATTTTTCCCTTTAACAGGCTAAAACTGTAGCCTGTTCTGTAAAGCATATTTTGCCATACCCTACACTGGAGTAACATTGGGACAAGTATCCCTGTAGTACCAGCGCATCCTGCAATGCGATGGTGAGCAATCTGACTAACATCTGTCATGTCGTTATACTCTCATCTTGACAAGAACTCTATGAGCTTTCCGAAAGCTGTGGGCTGAACTCTGCAGAGGCAGATTACATGGGTGTTGTGGCTTGTGCCATGGTTGTGGAAATCCTGGTACGTCTGCACCTTTCCGTACTTCCTCTTGCTCTCTGTAGCTCCTAAGTATGCTTTTTTGTTAGGTTTGATTGTGCCTCTGTTTATTTTCCTTTGCACTGGGCGTAAAGACAGATCATTCTGTTAATTTAAGTAGCGTGCTGCATCTTTTGAGAACCAGAGTGGATCAAGTGAAAATAATAATAAAAAAAAGTCTGATTCTTACGCAGCTATAGCTACAAGAAGTTGACTACTGTGGCCCAGGGTAGAGTGAAAGGTTAGACACTGGTGCATGTAATTGCACTTGCTCTAAGCAGAGCCTCAGTTCATCGATGACTCATGAGCTGACAGACTTTTTGCAATTTCTCAAACAGTACAGAAGTCTATGTGCTGCTTTTCTGTTTCTTTTCTTTTTCTTCTTTTTTTTCCTCTCTCTCTCTCTCTCTCTTTTTTTTTTTTTTTTTTTTTTTTTAAACAGGGAACCCCCTATTCCCTTTATCCTTTTTGGATAGTCCCTTGGTGCCAGAGGGCTGCAGTACTTATTCTCAGTATGCCTTTACTTTCCTGTTTCACTCATAAACTTGCTTTCTCAGTGGCAAAATACACTATTTCCTTGAGATAATGTTTTTGTTGGAACAGAACACGTTTACTGGTTTACTTTTACTATCTTCAAGAATTAAATTCTTTGATAGGCATGTTTAACTCCTATGTGATTCTTAAAATAGCTACAATTTACATATGATAGCCAAACCCTCAATATTCCAAAAGTTTATTGATGTTTGATGATATTTACGTCCTTATTAGAAATGCAGGAAAAAAGTGATCAGTTTCTCGTATTTTCATGTACATTTCTAGATAAGTAGGAACAGTTTCTTGTTCTGAACTCTGGCAAAGCTAATCGCTGAAGTTCAAGCATCTTTTTGCAAAAAACTTTTTTTTTTTTTGTTTTGGTGGAGCATTTTTAAACCAAAATAATGTCCATCTAAAAAACATTACCCAAAAAAAGAGGGTTTAGGAATATGGATCTATATATACATGCAAGTATACAGCTAGAAATATACTTCAAGCTAACATTGACTACAGTTATTTCATTTGCATTCACGGGAACATATTCTCAGCTCTGTAGACAACATGTACTGAAATGTACCCATAGCATGCCCAACACTGAGAGATTAATGCATTTAGTCTCCTGATAATTTGCTTGTCCCATTGAACATCTTGGAGATGTCTCTTTTACTGTCAAGAATTGATTTCAGTGATCGTAACCTACCAGCTGGGATGTTAAAGGCACAATCAAACCTGGCAGTTATGTTATTACACCACCAATACACCGCACTCATTGTCCTACAAAAGCTAAGCCATCATTTTGATTATCAATACCGTTATTTTTTCTTTAGTTAAGAGATTGATTTCTTTAGCATTACGGAGTGGAAGAAGTAAACTTCTTGCGGATCAATAGCACAGCACTCTTCTTTTTTCAGGACAATCCTGATAAATGCAGTTTTAGATTCTTTATCTCACTAACTCTGCAGCTTAGGCAGGAACAGCAGAAGCCTCTATATTTAAAATATTTCTCTATTTTTCCTTTAGCATTTTCATAATTTACACTATCTACTTGCCATTAAACTGCCTTAAAATTCTTCAATATGCATCAGTTTGGTCACTGAGATTTTGCTGCAATAATTTTTTCTACATTGTGTTGACATTACATTCTGGTAGTTTAAAAAGTAGCCTCAGAGTACCTGAGGTTCACAGGTCAGATTAATTTGAAAGTTGGATGGAGCACTGAATGCTATTAATGGAAAATTGATCCTGAGATAAAGCTCATTACCTGGGAATGCCTAACTGCACTGTTACCTCAACATAGATCTCTCTGTGTCCTTTATAGGAGTAAACTTACCGAAAGTACAAGAAAATTGTTTATATTTATTATTGAGAAGGATTTTTAGAGGAACAGTATACTTGTTTCCAAGTGGTTGAAGAGCCCTTTCAGTGTTTGAGGGAGGAAAAGAAAATCTGTCCAGAATTCTTTTCTCTTTTACTTCCATCACAGAGGATGTCACTCTAAATTTTTTGCTTTGAGTAAAAAAGCTTCCAGTTTTTTTGGTTGTTTGTTTTTAGCAAGAACTCATTGAAAAAACTATGAGTAAAAATTAACCAAACAGTTAGTATTGGGCCTCGCTGGTACGTAGCTGCTGTCCATCTGGATAGCAGGGACCTTAACAGAAGAAGCACTTTCATGGCTTTGAGCAGACAGTCTCACTTCTAAATCTCAAACTATTTCATAGTTCTGGGTTTTAAGCTGTGTTCTACTGGACTTCTCTGTCAGCATTTCCGCTGTGCATGACTGTGTGCGTGTATCTTAATCTTATCCTAGATGTAATTGTAAATTCCTTTTGTATTTGGCCTGTCACTTGGAAGTTGTCGTTGAATGCTATTAGCCCTACGTGTGTCCAATAAGAACCAGTGTCTAACTGGAGCTGCTTTGTCTGAAATGCCTGGGCTAACAAAGGGGGAACCATTATAGCCTGTTGGATGTGAAAGGAGCTTCTGCTGGATGCAAGGAGCGGGCCAGTTCCCTTAAGAGCTCCATCCACGTGCCCTGAGTGGATTCTTACTGCTGCCCAGTAGAGCTGGGATAGCTCCCTTGCTGTGCTCCCTTGGTTTAATCCTCTCTCAGGAAATCTCTTCTCAAATATTTATTTCAGTTAGATTATTAGCATCACTTGTGTCTCACCTCTGTTACAATCCCTTATCTCTGATTTACTGGAAAAGTGAAGCATCATCCTGCCAAAGATGGGTCTATGTGGGATTATTTCATTTTATATTTATACAGAACTTTTTAAACGAAGCATTCTTTGTACTTGGGAATTAAAACTTACTGATGCTGATAAAAATAATAGCACCTCTTGTGGTATTATGAATGGCTACTATATGTGCTGATAATTCCCTGATGTAAATTGATGTACAGCAACTGGTGTACCTTTCATCTCTCTGACATAAAAATCAGGTTGATAAAATTCAAGAATAGAAGACAGGAACTGCAGTGAGCCATTCACCAGAGGTTCAGACTCTGCAAACAAGATACCCTAGGCACTCATGAAAAATGTAGCCTCTCTGCCTCTTTTTGCCCAGTAGGGTCATGTCCAAACCCTTTCACCTTTAAATCACACTGGCTCTTGTTTTGGTATTGCGTTTTGCCCTCGTTCCTAGTTTGTTGCTGCCTCAGAGACTTTTGTTGTTCCCGAGACTAGAAAAGAACATTTATTAAGAGATTTATTTGAAAGGTCAGGCTCTACATTGCCTCAGCATTAGGTTCAGTCTGCAGAATAATGATTTCATTTGGAGCACTGAGGTTCTTCAGACTTATTTTAAAATATGACTTTGAGAAATCAGACATATGTCAAAGTCTGGTAAATAAGTGAATCTCCATTCTGCTAAAAGCTTCTGAAGCAGTGGAACCTATAATACTTTGTTCATTTGTTTGTATTAAATTTTGATTTTAAGCAATAAAAAAATTGCAAGCTATTGATATTTTAAAAAACATAGCACATTTTCCCCAAGTAAACTTTCCACTTGTTAGAATTCAGATCAGCTTGTATTTCCTGTGATGGGAGGACAGAGGATTAAACACACAATAGGCAGAAATAGGAAGAAAATACTAATTTTTTGTAGCAATGGAAGTTAGTCTAGTCAACTATGGATAGTTCCAACAAGCTTTCTATTTCAATTTATAAATCTGTATCTGCTGTTTTGCATTATGCTTTATTAGTGCTTCCCGATAACCTCAGGTATAACTTCCTTTTTTTAATACTTGCGCAGATCTGACAAAAGTAAAGCTGCTGTGAAAGTCTAGATTTTGAAGCCAGTGATTTAAATCTGCATTCTACTTATTACAGGGCTTTATGTCAGCATGATTTAGTAATGTACATATTTATATACTTAATACTAAAGCGCAAAGGAACTGTAGCCCTTTGGCATCTGGGAAATCATGTACATATGTCAGGCACAGTACAAACAAACCAAGAAGAGATTCTACAGGAGTCTCGTCTATGTATTTGACAGGATACAACAGATTTAGACATACGGGAGCATGCAAGTAGGAATATTAGCTGGATAAGGTCGTATGAAACAAATGGTTTATGCTTTTATCAAGATTTCTGTGCATCATACTGTGGTTTAAAGAGGAGTCTGATCATGGGGGAGATACTTATGGGCACCTCTTACCAATGTGAGAACATCTGGAGAAAAAGGGCTTGATTAAAGTCTAATAAGCGGATGAAGAATGTTGGGATCGTGGGCTAACCTGAGGCAGGGATTGACCTTCAAACACCAGTGAGAGCCAAGCAAGACAGACACAGGTAAGAAGGTCTTTGAATACAAAGATTAGCAGCTCGGGTTTGAGGAAGAGGAGGAGGAAGGAGGAAGTGCCTAAAGAAAGGGTATGTGGGAAAAGCTGTCAAGTTAGGAAAATGATATTTTCAGAGATTAGTGCAAAAGGTTGTTGCATAGTAACATTCTACATGTCATACTAAAAATATTCGAAGAATATGGCATACTCTGGATATGAAGACCTAGAGAAAGGTTGAGGTCGGAAAGGATGCTCCAGGCCCCAAGGAGTAGGGGGTGGGATAGGGATGCTGAGAAGATTATAGATACTTTGTTTAATTTATGCAAGAAGTAAGGGAAGATGTTAGGTAGAGGATTTAAGAACTCTGTTTTGGCTATAAAAATATGTAGTTCTAAGGAAGTAGCACTATGTAGGTCCATGAGGAGGGTTATAGATGTAGCTCACTCTTTTAGTTTGAGCAAGGACTGGTCGGGTCATAGAGAAGAATGATGAGACGTCATAGATGGAGACTGAATTGTATTGCAGACGTAATGTTTGAGAGAACATGAGACAGAAAAGGGGCAGAATGCTAAGACACTCATGTCAAATGTTGCATAGAGGGTGAAGATATGAAAAATTAGAGAGGTCTGAAGGTCTGAGGAGAGTCCAAAAACTAAAAGACCAGGTTTCAGAAAGAACAATGCTCTGTGTATGTCATTTTAATTCTTTTTCCTTTTTCTGCCCTCCTTTCAGAAAGGCAGTGAATGTTGCCAGCTTGCCTTTTTCAGCATTTGCTTATCTCTTGCAATTGCAGCTTCTGCCTTTTTGAAATATGTTACTTCACTTTAGACATGTTGTCTCCAAGTTTTCCTTAATTTCAACCTTATATGTCATCCTGTCTCCCTTCTTTAAAATCCTCTTAGTTACTGTCTTTTTTTGACACCAAATTCAAGTCATTTCTCATTTCAGAGTTTTTCAGCATACTGGTTTCCTTTGTCTATCCCTATGTATTTTATAGATATTTTGCTTCCTTTTTTTTTTTGGCAATGTCTGTGTTTCATTAAACACCTTCAGGGCCACCTTCTTGCTCTCTCTTGTGCATAGAACATCCTCCCGAGGCTGATGTATATCTTAACCTCTTCTTTTTTTAGTTATTTCATACAAGCAGCACAGCAATTAGCAACTGAATATAGCCTTCTGCCTTCATATATGTAGCAATTAGGCAATGCTGGAGATGGGATGTCTCCTTCCATCCCATCTCAGGATACTAAAATGAAAGCTAAATAACAGTTGCAGAACTATTCAAATTTCTGCGTCAAAAGCTTACTTCTTCACTACCTTAAACCTTATATTCTCATTTATGTCTGTTCAAAGTGAATGCAAAATCATAATGTAAAAGAACTATTTTAGATTGAAGTTGATGAAAAATCAGGTGTGAAACTGAAAAAAAAAATCAACTACCCTTACCATTAGTACTTAAGAGAAACTATTCTTTTGTCAGTGATTGAAGGGAATATTTTAATGAATAAAATAAGGGAGATATAGGTAGTATGAGAATAATAATTGAAAATTGCTTGTTTTGAGACTGAATGTTGAAACCACAATAAACACAGTACCGAGTCTTCTAGTCCAAGTGGAGTTTTATATCTCTCCCATCACAGTGGTGTTTGGGCATCTGTTTTGCTTAAATTCTGCAAAAGAATTTACAGAGATTAGATAGATTTTATCACACTTGCATTATTTATAGTATTTTACACTTAGATAATCCTGACACAAAAAGTGTTTTGCCAAAAGCAACATGGAGATCAATGACTGAGCTTAAAAGTAAAATATAGGAAGCCTCGTTGCCAGCTTCCCTTCTACCCACTAGATACTAGTGCTCCATAAATATGTGATCAAAAGATTGTTTGAGTGCATGCTTCTGCTTAGAAAAAGAAAAGGAAAAAAAACCTGAATCTCCTTGGAACCATTTAATAAAACTGAGGTGACAATTTTTTAATTGTAAATCAAAATGAATGATCCTGTCACTTGCAATCTGTGTCATATCTGTTTTCATTCTTGAAACATGACCTGTCAGAAGTAAAATATTTAGTGGACAGTACAATGAAATCACTTGCTATTTATGGGAGCCTGTGAACTCTGATCAAGGAGGAGTATTGTTGCCCAAGCTGGCACTAAAATGAACCTGCCAGCTTGTTTTGTGCTGCCACCTACTATTTAACCATGAAAAGTCTGGACTTAGCATCTCCATTCTCTTCTTTTCCTCCTCTACGTATAGCTTCTCCCTGTAACCAAGAATGCTATGCCGGGATCAAAGAATAGGGGGCACATGTGCTTATGAACAATTTTCTATCAGAAAATTCAATCAAGCTTCTTTTAATCAAACATTAATCTTTCAGAGACATACCACAAAACTTAGAGCCAACCTGGCTGCCATTGCATCTTTTCAGAGCCGTCCTGTGATTACAGCCCATCAGCAAAAGACGTTTGGGAAGAGAGGCAGCACAGATACGAAGAAGCTGTAAATGCAGTTTTAAACATGACGAACTTGGTACTTTTTGTTTATCTCACTCTGTGATTTCAATCCTTTGGGGAGGCAATGAAATAGATTTGGGCAATGCCAATCAATAAAGAGAAAATCACTTTAAAGGGTATGTTATAAATGCAACAGTACAAGCTGAAGCTGTTGCACAGAAAAATGAGTTTGATTTTTTTTTCTTTAATAGAGGCTGCAAAGCTGTAAAATGGCAGTATTTAAAATAAAGTTTTAAATTCCTCTATATTTAGGTGATACAAGAGGAGTCTACTGTAGGTTGCAGTGATCTTGTCTCAGTTAGCTTTAGCAATGAAGCTGTGCGTGTTCAACGGTAGCTTTCAGCTTGCTTTCCCTCTGAATGCGAGTGGAGAAGACAACACTTGTATCTGCTGCCAGCATTTGGAGGGCATGATTTGGCCAATGCCACCAGCAGGCCCTGAAGTCTTGGTGGCAGCTCCTGCGCGCTCATCTGCTCGCTGAGATGAGCCACCTGCTTTTTATCCTGTCGACCTTCCTCACGGCTGCGAGGTCCGCTGTCGGTAGGGCACCCTCCGCTCCAGCTCCCTTTGGTCCCTTGGGTGTGTCTTTTATTTAATATGGGGTGCGATTCTCTTCATCCTTTGCCCTAGTTTATCACAGAAATCTTTGTGACTTCCAATCAAGACTTTTCCAAAGGTTTTCTTTCCAAGCTGAAATGGTGTTGGCGTAACAAAGTGATCTCCTGTCAGTGACTTTCTCCAGGATACATCTGCTCTCATCGTTCCTGGACATGGTATTAATTAGATTTCTCTGAAGCCTATCTTGCAGCAGATGTTTTATCTAAGAGGTAAAAGATGAACTTCTCTAGTTACAGAGTTGCTTCTTGCATCTGAGCAATGCTGTTTACTGCCATTCTTAAGTGTTTTGCTTTTCACAGATCAATGAAACACTGTCCCCAATTTAATTGCAACATCAAGCAATTCATCTCCGCCCATTAATATTATAGTGCACGAATGTCCTAGGGCTCTCAAACACTGATGGGAACGATATGGATTCATACTCCTTTTCTTTTTTCTTTTTTTCCTTTTTTTCCTGTATAGTAATAAAGTGTTGATTACAGCCAAGAAATATGACGTCTGGGACACTGGGGCAGTTTTCACTGCCACTTAAGTGACTGTTTCAAACTGTTAATGTGTTCCTAGGCTTTTGTGCACTGTGTTGAATAGAAGTTTTTTATGCCGGGTGCTGTATTGACCAGAATGGTGCAGAACTACCCGCACCGCAATTTTCCCCTTTCCTTCCCCGTAGCAAAGACACCGCGGCCATCCGCTGATCCGAAGGTGCAAAACCGCACGTGGCCGCGGCGAGGACGGGCCGCGCCGGCGCCGAGGAGCTCAGGGGCGCGAGCCCCGGCTCTGCAGGCGGCGGCAGCGGGCGAGCGCCCCGCGGGGCCGGCGGCGCTGGAGCCGCGGCGCCCCGCGGAAGCGGCCCGGCCCCGCCGAGGGCTGGCGGCGGGGAGGCTGCCCGGGCACGGTCTGGAAGCGGCCGCTGGCGGTTCTGAGCCCCCGCCGCCCTTTCCGCTTCTGGCAGTGGCCGAAACGGGGCCTTTTTCTGAGGAGAGGCTGAGAGGCAGCTGCCTACTGAGGAGGGGGAGGTAGAGCCGTGAAGAAGATGGGGCCGGCGGGTCACGGGCAGGACGCCGCTCCCGGCCGAGGCCTGGGAGCGCCTCCGAGCGCCTCCTTCGCCCGGTGCCCCGCCGGCCCTGCCGTGCTGCCGGCCAGCGCTGTTCCGTGTCGCCGGCGTCCAAAAGGTCGCTGCAACTGTTAGTATTTTCTGCAGCGTAATAGGTGGTAGGCTGGTAAGCGTACTAAAAACAACAATTTATTACGGAGTTGTCTAAGGTCGGAAGGGGGGTACTGCAGCTGCCGTGCGTCTGTGGGAGGCCAGGGCAGGAGTGAGGGGAGAAAGGCGGTTCTGGGCCCTTCGCATCAGAGCGAGGGCATCATCCGTCGGGAAGCTTTTTGGCTGACCCCCTATTCCTTAGAGAGGCTGCGAAAGGAGATGGTGGGAAGGCCGGAAGGCAGCGCGGAGCTGGGTGCTGTTTGCCGGCCGCGAGCGCGGGGCAGCAGCGGCTCCCTGCCGCCGCCGCGGTGCAGGGGTGGGGATGGACCGCGCCGGGCCGGAGAGCTGCCCCGGCCTTCTCCTCTGTCTTTCCTCTAGGCCTGAGTCATGCGGGCAGGTGAGTGGGGACTGTCAGCACACGGAGGAGGAGGAAGAGCTGTTTCTCCCTTTCACCGGGGGGTGACAGCGAAGGGCTGCGGCACAGAGAGGAGCCTTGGCTGGTGCTGGAGGTGAAAGCGCAAAAGGAAAAGCCTGCCCGGAGGGTGGGACAGGCCGGAGAAAGGGAGGAGGGGAGAGGCTGCCTAAGCCTGCTGCAGTCCCACTAACTTCACTCCTCCGTGTCGTCTCTCTCTCTCTTGCTTCAGCTCCCAGAGTCCTTGCGACACTCGCTGTTTTTGCGTGATACTCTCCCTGTTTAAGCTTCCTGAAACGTTTTTACCCTTTACAAGGGATCCCTTTCTTTACCCTCTACTGCTTTTCTCTTTGACCCCTTTTCCTTTCCTAATGGTTATATTCTCACAATTTGGAAGATAAGCAGTTGACTTTCTCCTGAATAAATCTGCTCCTTTTTACTCTGGTCCTTCCCACAGGGTCTCTGGTACTGTGTTTCAGGCGTTTCAGGCCCCCCACTTCATGCAAATTCCTCAGCCCTCGCTGGCCTCCTCTCCCCGAAGCTGGGAGCTTTCAGTGACTGGCTTTTGAATACGATCCCTTAGGAAGCTATGATAGTGCTAAAAGTGGCATGATTTGGAGCTTTGGCATAATTAATCATAAAATCTTTTATGATTCCCAGCTCCTAGGATTTGAAGCTCACTCTCCTGACTTTCCTTCCACTAATATTTTTTTCCATGTGGCCATGGCTGTTATTTTCTTCAAGTTTTTTTTTTTTCCTGAAGTAGCGCAAATCCCTTCCTCAATGCCGACTTCTCTTTATATAGTTTCTTCCATACTCCTCCACACTTTTCCCTTTTAAAAAATATTATTGTTGCCTAGCCAAAACAGAATATGCATTAGTATATGTCTCTTAGCTTATTTCTTTGTTCCATCAGTGCTGGAGAGCTAGCAAACCCCAGCTGGCCAGTGGTCTTTGTGTGTGCCAATTCCTGCAACCTTTGGAGGCTTGTTTGCCTCCTAGGCTGTCTGCAAGTTTCTCCTTCATTTTCTTGCCTTCAGAATTCTTGCTTTGCTTCTAACAACAGTGGAAGAGGGTTGTATCGCAAACACTGCGTCCATTCTGTTATATGAAATAGTAACCTTTTGTTTTATAATTCTAACACACATTGTATTAACATGGTTCAGAAGTTCATTAGGACTTCTGTTACTCCATCTGCAACAAGGGCCTCTGGGAAAAACTCAAACACACCCGTACTGGTTTCTGTGTTTGGAGTGGGGTAGAGGTAGGTTTTCTCAGTGTATTTGCTATTGCTTTAATTACTTTCACGTTTGGCTATTTGAATAGTGAGACTTCCCAGTCTTCATGTGAATGCATGGGCATGAATGACAATGCATGAATTTGACCCAAAGGTGTTTTTGATGTTTCAGTTCTCCACCAGCGAAACAGAACCAATATAGTGTGACCAAATTAACTAGGGCATAAACTGAACAGCAAATACTTGAAAATGTAGGTCAAACAAAAATTGCAAAGCCAGATGAAATGAACTCAAATTCTTGCCTGAACTCTATCTTCTTAAAAAACAGAAAAAATAGATACATCTACTTAAAACAAACAAACAAACCAAAACAAACCTGACAAATTTGTTGGCAGATAAAAGTCAAACCCAGAAAAAAATTAGGTAAATTCACCATAGAAACAGTTTAGTTAGAAACAGTACTGGTCATAACCAGTATACCACTTCTTGGGATTCATGTGAAAATAAAGGCTTAAAGCCTAATTTATTTAGTTTTTAATAAGTCTGCTTCTTTTGCAGAAGAAACAGTTCTGAATTAACTTCTGCAAGTGCTGAAAAGACTTCCCTCCTGCCTTAGAGAAAAGGTAAGAAAATAATTGTCTTAAGAATTTTTTTGCCTTATTTTTTCCCTACCTAAAATGGCCTAATATGGGTTCTTCTGGGAGGCTCACTGATTAAACTAAAGCATATGGAATAGTTCAAGTGCTTCATGTATTTGCAGTGCAATTCCTATTCATGTTTTCAGTATGATCAGATTTTAGGAACTTTTCTTTAATATACCACATTAGTCCTCTTTTGAGGAATTAGGAATTTTTTCCACATTACCACACATTATCAGTTTGTTCCAAGCAGTTCTGGCACTGAGTGTTGTCCACACCCACCCACCCACCAGTTTCCTTGGGATTTATGGGATTTATTTCCTTGGGATTCAGCTTCTTCTTTCCACATTTGGTAGAACAGTGCTGTGATAGAATTACAAGATTAGGGACAAAGGGCAGCCTTCTTCCAGAAGAAAGGTGATTGACGAAAAATGAGATATTGCCAGTTGGTTCTTTAAGATGTAACAAGAAGGTTATTTCATTGTTTTCTGCCTCTCTTCCTTAGTTATCTGAGACAAGTGGTAGCATTTATTTCTAGAGAAGGCTATGATGTTTTGAAAAATGCCTCAAACCACTTCATAGTGGTATAGCATTTCTTGTTTATAACTTCTCTTTGTCGGAATAGTGCAGAGAACAAAAAGGAGAGTCGGGTTCTGGTGCAAGGGAAGATCTATCAATAAACACCATTCTATTTGCATTTTCCAGTGTCCCAAAATAGCCCATTTTAACATGTGGCTACTGTAAACATTTCTTTTCCTTTCTTTGTGTTTGTGATAATGAAAATGAAGTACTATTTCACCTTGAAAGCTTTACTCCTGCAGTAAGATTTCAACCGTAGTGCATATGTCTAGAAACCACCAAACCTTGAGATGAATAAAAGGTTTGACAGCTGTACATTGATAAGTTCTAGTGCCCTGTTTTCCTATGTTCCTACCTACGGTCTTAGGCTGCATGAGCAGGCTATATACCAGAAGTGTGATTATTATTACACTTGCAATGTGGTCCATCCTGAATCACAAAAAATGGATTACAAGGAAAAATGTATTATTTGGAGGGTCTTAAAAATACAATTATAAAAAAACCTACCACCAGTTGGCCCACGGGCCTACTTGAACCTTTTCAAATTAGCTCAAGAAATTATTTTTTTAATGGCTCACTCTGTCTTGAAAGAAAGGAAAAATTGACAAAATATCCTTTCCTTGCAACTAGCTCTTGCACTAGGCCCTACAGCAGAAAATGAAACTTTAAAGAGGTATGGTGTGTTCTATAATTTATTAGCATAGAGATTGCCTATAGTATATACTAAATCTTCTGTGTAACTTAGTGATACAATTTTTGAAATATTTTGTAAGTACTGAATTTCTTCTGATCTGTTAAAATATAAGGTTTGAAACCTGATGTTATCAAGGTCATCTCATACAGTATAAAGTGCATAGATAAATTATAATGTTAATAATAAGCAGAAGTTATGAAATTGCCATATTAAAACAGCTCTTTATATACATTTGCTGTGAGGTAATCACAGGGAAACATGCAGTGACTTCTGCAGCATATCAGCCTAAAAATAGCATATTTATTTCAACATCAGTAATGACACATTTTTTCCTATCAGTTCATTCTTGAACAAGTGTCATTTCCAGGAAGATGATGCTATATTCCACTGATATTAAGTAATAAAGCAAAAAAAAAAAAAAAAAAAAAAAAAAAAAAAAAAAAAAAGTAAGCCAAGGCAGATATTCAGCAACATCAGTTTCAGCCAAACACTTCAAACTCAGTAAAACTGTAGGCATCAGGCTATAGTCTTACATGAGACAACTGAAACTCTAGGTTGGGGATAGTATTGGCTCTGTAACTATGGAGTATAAGGGGGTATGGGGTACGATGGGGGGTGTAAGTTAATGATGGAGTTGCATCACTCGCACAACTGACAGATGAACTCTCTCTTGTGTGCTGGAAGGCTGTGGACTTCCCACTGGTGGACCTAGATTTGTACTACTAGAAGCTGCTTCGTGTCACATTGCTCAGTACCTGGGTTAAAATCAGCATTCAGAAAATTTGATAAGTATGTTATCTGATGTGATTCAGAATGAGCAATTTTCGTATTGATGGCTTTGTAGCTGTATTAATGAAAATGCAATTCACAACTCTAATGAGGACATCACTTAAATTACACCAGAATTGTTAATGTAAAAGAAGGTTGTTAATAAAGTAAAACTGTTGTGTACTGATGAAAATCACATTGTATTAACAATGATTTCTAGATTAGCAACTGTTCCATTGCATTAGCAAAAAATGAACCAATTCATTGATGTTATAGTGAAGTCATTTATAAACTAGGACTTGTCCCCTACATTTGAAGAATTTTTGAAAGCTGTCTCCTTTTCAGTAGAGACAACAGTGTCCAATGGAAAGACACAGAACTAATATGTCTGTTGTGATTTCTGGATGCTTCACAGTTTTGTAGTTCAGCTGCTTCCTTCCTAGCTTAGTTCTGTAATACAGGAACAACACTTCAGCTCTAGAGTTACACATCTAGATCTTTGAAATGTTGGTATGATTTGAATGCTTCTGTCCTTTAGATATTATTTCAAAAATCCCACCCATATATACATACTATTTGCTTGCATCTTTATTTAGAAAAAAAAAGTCATTTGAGAAAGAAGGAAGAATTTGTCCTTTCAATTGGAAAATTTTCTATATTTTCTAACTGTTGCTGATACAGCAGTGAAGAACACTAGAAAGAGTCTTCTATAGAACTGTCAGAAATATATAGAAAATTTCATTCAAAATAGTAACTATTATGCAAACATTTCAGAGGTCAAACAGAAGCTTATAAAACAAAACAAGCAAATGGAGAAAGGAGATAAAACTGGCTTGAGAAAGTATATGTTTGCATGTTAGGAAGTCTAAAATAATTAAAGCATTGCAATCTCACAAAGAAATATCTTTGTGGAAGTTGCAATAAAAACACAAAGAATGTAGCTGGTAAGCATTAAATAAGCTGATCAGTCTTATAAAGCAATACTTGTTGTGTTATTGTAAAAGTAGGTATTCTGTGAACATTTTCTAATGTGGTATGTTTTTGTTTTTTTGAGAGCCCACTAAGAATATCAAAAGTGACTTCTGCAGAAAAATTCCTTTCATGAAGTGCATAATACTAGTATTCAGGAAAGTAAGTTCTGTGGTTTTTAAAGTTAAGTATACCCAGAATCCAGTAGTCTTATTTACTAGCATTGGTACAGGAACTCAACTTTATATTAAGTGAAGTTCACATGGGTTTTGTGATAAACATGAAGTTTTCTCAGAATGATGATGATTCTTTCATTGATATTTTAAGTGGGTAAAATATGGGACTACATTGTGTGAAAATTGGCTTTAGTGATAAATTAATGGGTCCTCAGCTAGGCGTTTCAAGGCCTAAAGGGAAGAAAACGTGCTGTGCTGTGCTATCCTTACACTGTATCTGTTAACATTTTGTTTGGATCCCGCCAGCAATGCAGCAAGTTGTATGAATAAATTGGTCATATGCTTGTTCTCCCAAGGAGAAAATTTCGTCTTTGGTAATGATGTACATGTACATCTGTTAGAGAAGGCAAGGCCAAATAAATTCATCTTTACTGAAAGTGATGAACACAGGTTCCTTTCGGAGCTATTTCATAGGTGTGGGCTAGATTCCCTAAAGCTTTCTATTCTGACTCTAAGATTGCCTGTAGCGCTCTGTGTAAGATACCGTAGAACTTCGCTGTGCTATATATTTGTTGAGCCAAATAACATGTTTGTATGAAGCATATCTTCTGGAGTGGTGTGAAGTCTTCAAGAACTGGAATGCTTATCTTTTCCATAGGAGGCAGTGTCTAATGGAGCACTCTTTTGTGCAGATGAATACATTTCAGTGAAACAGTAAATCTGAATATGTAATTAATAGCGTAAATAAATAATGGAAAAAATCAGGCTGCAAATAGGAGAGAAGCTCAAAAATATTATTTTAGAGTAGAACTGATTGAGTGAATAAGATGCTTATTCGTATAAATGGGAAAAGTTTGATTTGGTTTAAGTATGTAGCTGTTTTACAGTCATAGCTCAGAGATCTATCACAGGAGTTCTTTTTGACCTATTTTTCACATATCCTAATGCTTTCAACTGATTAGACCAAATGTTGATGGGATAATATCAAACAGATCAGTTAATGCTGCCCTCTCTTCCACACCTGACAGCTACAGATTCTTATTAAATTGACTTTTGGGATTGTTTTTAAAAGACGTCTAAGGCAGTCCTTACAATAGAAGCTAATAGCGCTAATGAAAGAGAGGAAAGAAATAACATGCACACCTCAGGATATTTATTTTCAAGTATAAACATACTTTCTACCTTTAAGCTGAATCTTGTTCACATACTTCAATGGGAAGAGCAAATGAATTGTTCTCTCACTAAACTTGCCGTTCTTGGACACTAGATATTCAATAGTGCCTCAAAAAGAGATGTGTGTGTGTCATGTATTCCCATATTATTATTATGGAATTTGCTTTGCTGATTGCTTATTACATGTTGTACCACAGTCTATATTGCAACTTTGAGGTCTTCTTAGAATACACGTGCTCTCCAGGCTAGGATATTTCAAGTATCAGTCTCTGTTTAACACCAGCCTTTTAATTCACCTTATTCAAACATGCAACAATAAAGCCGTTAGATTTGTTTCAGTGCTGGTTTTTAAAACTCTTCACTACAGTAAAAATATTCTATGGAAACTTTTATCTGAGGAGCTCAGCTGAAGTTTATGGCACTGCTCACAAAGTGAGCAGGTGTACAGAGCTGAACAGTTCCAGAAACGCTACCCAAGTGAATTTAAAGGCATGGGGAGTCCCATGATTCCAGACCTCACTAAAAATAATAGCCCAAAAGAAAGGGAAACTTGGCTATGTTGGATTTTCTCCATTTTGGTATCCAGAGCAGGGCATATAAATAGAATGTTTCTAAGTAGATCTGCTAAGCAGTCTAACCTCTCCTTAAGTAATGTAACCAAAAGCAGCTCTGAGGAATTCTTTCAAGTAAGCTGGAGAAGAGGGCAGCTCTTTCTCTGTTTTTTACTATACTGCAAGTAGAGGACGAGCAGAAGATGCATGATCTACCAAAATCCTGGTGTTATTAAAGTGTTAAAGGGGATTTGCTTCTCCGTTCCCATTAGAATTCAGTGAGAATAAGGTATTTAATTCTTTTAAGCACCTTCTAAAACCCCAGTGTCAGATTCAGGGGCCTTGCTTGGGCTTCTGTAAAGGTGCATGTATCATCAATGTATATCTTACACATGTCAAGCTATGTGTGGGATAAACAAATAGAAGTGTATGTTTTATAATACATGCATCTTAAATGTTGCAAATACTCTGCAATGAATGTGGCTTCTATATACTCTGCATCATTGTTTTTAAGCTTGGGGTAGTACTTTTTTCCTAATGTTACTATGAAACCTCCAAAGTTAATTACTTGAGATAGCTGGATTATTTTTGCTTATCTTTATTCAACTGGGATTACATACAATTTGAATGTAGCAGCATGGTGTGAGTCCACTTCAGATATGGTCAATTATATGAGTCTATCAACAGCTATTTTATTATGGGAACAACGGAGATGGAAGGCTTGTGTTCTGTGATGAATGTAGATTAGGAAGAGGTCACCCTGACATACATAATTAGTTTTAGAATTTTAAATTAATAGGTAGTGTGCCCCTAAGGCATCCATACATTGAGGCTGAGGCTGCAGGGTATCTGGTTCAGCTCCTGTCTGCTTTTGTCAGCAGTAACATGGCTTAATGCACTGCTTGTATAATGACATAAGATATTATGGCAGGGCTAAATCACTGTAAAAATAAAATTCGCATAATACTTTGGTCATACTACATATATTTCCCTTTGGAAACATTTTCACTGTTAAATTATTATGCAGATTTCTAGTAGGTGGTTGGCTCAACCTGATACATCTTCAGGTGCTTTATGAGAGCTAACCAAATGCTTAAACAGCTCTCTGTAAGCAGTTAATAGGAAAGATCTAGAGGTATATGAAATTGTTAACCTGTCTTGTTGTATGAACAGTACTAACTTAAAGTAAGTGAATTAAAGGTGAACTGAAAGGCATTTACCTGTCAAGAAATGAATCATAGCTTTTGGGGTTTGTATGTTTTGCAATAGCTGATGACAAACAGGAATGGATAAATCATCTGTAACAAACTGTGATTCATCCCAGATTTCCACCCCAGACTGGAACAAACTAAAGCTGAGAATTGCATTTCTAAGGCATTTGGCTGACAACGCCACCTCACACTGCACCTCTCTTCTAAGGGTTGTGGCTGCCGCTAGAGAGAGATCATTATGGTCAAGACCGTATAGACCTTTCTTATATATAGGCCTTAGGCAGATTGTCTGAATTTCATGAATTTTTTGAGGCAGATTGAGTTTCAGTTTAATTTGGGTAAAAATAAATTCTAGAAATTTTTTTGAGTATCTGGGTAGTAGGCATGTGAAATCTGATAGCATTTGACAATTTTAAAGTAATTTAGTGTAGCTCTTGTAGTTTATTCCAGCATGAAACTGAAAAAAAATCAAAATAACTCAGTATTTCCCCAAAATGGTGGAATAACTGGCATGCATTTCAAGATATTGAAATTGCTAAATTATAATAGTGCTAGTGGAAAGGAAATGTTGAGGGACGGGATTTTAAATGGTTTTTCTCTGGTTTTATTGATATTTTTAATCACATTTCATTGATCATCCTTAAAAATATCTCAACAGATACTTTTTTAGACTTTTGTTAAGATGCAACATCTAATTAGCTTGCTTATTTTTACTTTTTACTTTAAAAAAAAAATGTAGGTTTTATATGCAGCTATATATGAGGGATATATTGTAGTATTGAAAGCCTAGCAATACGCAGATGAGGACAACTGCATAGAATTTGTTTATTGTTTTTTTTTTTTTTTATTATTTCCCTTAGAATAGCAATATGAGTTGTCAGGCAGTGGCTGCTATTTTACTAAATAGGACACATGCCAGACAGTCAGATTCACAAGTATTCAGCCCTTTTTTCTTTTCTTTTCCTTTAGTGATAGCGTCGAGGAAATAAGGTATCACCAAGTAATGATTGCTTGCTGCTACATACATGCCATAGATGAACCAATTATTTATTTTATAATTATGTGTTTTATGAAGAATAGATACTAGAGCAATCCCAAAATGTTTATTCCAAAATAGAAGACTTTGTTCCTATGACAGCCATTTATTACGATCTATTTACTTCAAATTTATGGTAAATGATTGAGGGATTTCAAACTGAATCATTTTGTCTTACAGCAGCTGATGTTGATCACTCAGCTGAATGATTTTCACACAATACTAACGTTGAATTCTGTCTGTCTTTCCCTGTGGTCCATCCAAACTACCTTCCTTGTTTGCAGCAGGTATGAAAAAGCACTTGATTTCCTATAAATCTGTGACTACTTTTCCTAATTTTCCAGAGCAAACTGTTCTTAGATTTTTCGTCTGCTCTCTGTAGTTGATGTAGGCAGTGAAAAGAGCACAGAGGTTCCCTGTTTTGCTGTATGTGACCCCTTTATTTGAAATTCTACTTTTAAATCTTCCTACTTACCAGTGATGTATTGGCAATATTATACAGAGCTCTTATAGGAAACTACTCTCCATCCCTAATGATTATTAAATTCAGTGGATAATGGCATGTAATAGGGCTGCAGAAGAGGATGGATGAACAAGGAAAGATACTTATTTATACTCTCTGTTAATGAAAAACCTGTTGTTATAACTATAATCAGGACACAGGCAGAGTCACCTCGCATATGTTCCTATAGAGGGATTGGAACTGCAGAATTTTGTATGTATATTGAAACACTGGTTTTCAATGTAGATGTTTTGAAAAGATGTATAGCAACAGAACTCTAAAGACATTATATGAATTTGTAGAGAGAGCTTTCTGTAATCTTCTCCTGAAGATCATTTTTCAAAAGTTTCTGTAATTTGGTCCATTAGCAGCACGTTTTTTCCTCCCTGTGATGAAGTGAGAATATATTGAGCCAATTAAGTCACTTTCTCTAAAATGGAGTAGAATGAGGAACTAAAATATATTATTCATTTTAAACCTTCAGCAATTCAAACTTCCTTCATTTTACTTTTGCTAGAACTAATCTTCTTTATTCACCTTCTCCCTCTTTTTTCCCACTGAAATCTCAGGTTTGATTCTGCTTTTTTTCTGCACTTAAATCCAGATAAAGGCTTCTCAGCACCTCTGAGTTTTTTTAAGCCTGTATCTCTGTCACTAAGAGCAGCATATAAAGTCTTATCTTGTTAATATTTTATGTAATGGATGAAAAATCAGAGAAAAACAAAGCATAGATGAGAGTGGAGAAACAAACTGTACAAAGACAGAACATAACAAATTTACAAGGATAAATAATATCTTTCCTTTCCTACACCATTTCCCTACATAACTTTTTCTTCTGCCAGTCAGAGACTAAGAAGACTCAGCTCTATTTTAGATATAGGTGTATAAAAAAGGATGACATAGAAAAACGTGTAGTAAAAAGATGAAAAAATCTGAAGTGTAGTAGCTTCTGCTAACGTGTCAATGATATTGCATAGGGAAATAGGAGATATTAGGAAAATATAGCACCACTTTTTTGGCATCACAGCTTAACATCACTGCTGTAGGTATGTATTATTAATTTCAGTCACAATTGCCTGCAGATGCAAACATGCCATATAATCTGCAGGGATCTGGGGAATTAATTAGGTGCATTTCATTTCTGCTGTACCTAATCCTCTCAATTCTCTTAGTTTAGGGAGCTGAACACACCAATGGCTGATAAGCCACAAAGGCCCTATTTACTTTACAGAGGGTTCTGCAAATCCTAGAAATGTTGGTTTATGCTTAAATATTCTTCTCTCAGTCCTTGGGATGGTGGCATTTGAATGTCACCCTGGAAATCAAAAGTATTATTGCACGTGAAGAAAACAAATAGGAGCAGGTTAGTAAGAACAACCATAGCAGTTTAACATTACACTTTTTCGATATCCAAGCATGTTCTGCTTAGAGAGTGTCAGATAGGAGGCAAAGCATCTGTAAAGACCAGCAGTGTGAACCTTGACCGTTCCTATACCGTGTTACCGATACGGCTTAGCCTGTGCTCGGGCGTGAGTCACGCTGCAGGAGCCCTCTCTTTCCTTTGAGCATACCGGGAAAGGCTAGCGGCAGCTCTCGTTTGGCTCTGCTCTGTGATTTCTGGGGGCCAGGAAAGAAAGAGGCAGATATTTCTGAGTGGATCCTGGGGGAAAGCAGTGGCACAGACACATTCTGTCAGATCCGTGTGGGGCAGCTGCTTCACTCTGTAGAATGAAACTATTCGTTATGGAACCTGTGAGGTTGTGTGTAGGCACGTGTGGGTTTTTTTACTTCTGTTTTCCTAGTTTCAGAAAGTGTAAAAGGGAAAGAAAATGGATAGAACAACGTCTTCAGCTTTTGTCTATTACTGATCATAAGAATAACAAGCATATACATACATACCAACTTTCCTTGATTGCTGCACAGCTCTAGAGTTACTCAAAAGCATTCTTGCAAAAGAATGCAGTCCCTCATCTTTGCTATCACTGCCGTGGACTCTGTATCCAATTCAAGTCAATACACAGCTTTCTCTAGTGGGCTATTTGTTTTTTGTTTGTTCATTTTCTTCTTATACCTACTGTGTCATTCGTTAGGCAAGAATCCGAACTTTCTGCACTGCTGGAAGTACACAGTGACTCAAAATACACATCTGTTGATTCTGGAGAATGAGACAGTGAATTAGATGTCTAGAAATGTTTTCTTGGGAGACTCCTTGCATTAGGGAAAACTACGTTCCTAATAAATTCATTAAGCCCCTTTTCTCAAGACTTTATCACTACAATTCTTAAGTGCTAAGAAGCTCTTACCAGTTCTGTAATGTTAATATATTCATATTTATTGTTACCGTGAAACAAGAAGTTTTTTTCAATATTGTTAGCTTCACATTAGTTTGTTACAGGAGACGCAACTTTAAAAGAATGATTTATAAGCAATTGTCTCCATTTTCGTAATTTCTGATGTTGCACATCCAGAATAGTTTGCGTGATGAATGTGCAATACCAATAATGTACTTGTAATGTTTATTAAAGTCTGAAGCTTGTGTAAGACTTCTTTCCCCAAATTTGACCTCCATTCTTATTATGGTGATTGACTAGCTCTCCAAAAACAAAACACAGGACTTGTATAACATCTTTTTCTCTGTATTGATCTTTCCATAGAGCCCAGAGAGGCGTTTTTATCCAGTGGCTCATTAATGTGGCAAACACTTAGACTTAGATAAAGGGAGTAATGATGCCATCTGATGTCTATGAAATCACCTGTTTGGTTTTTCATAGTTGAAATAGTAGCTTTTCATTGCCTTTTCTTACCTCAAGTAAGGCTAGAGCTAATTATGCCTTGCTAATTTCCTTTCCTTTATTAGATTTAAATAGAAGATTTCATGTGTACAATGTTTCTTGCTACTACTGTATGTAGATACTAGGCAAATGTAAAAGTACTGAGTTTCAGAGAGGTCAACTAGCATTGGTAGCCCAAGTTCTGAAAAATTCTGCTCTTTTATGGTGCTCACAATAGCGTGCTACTTTTATATTCAAATAAATGGGCAGACATAAACCAAAACAACAACAAACACCCCCCCAACAACAACAACGAAGACTGCTGTGCTTGAATCGCCGTTGCGGATCAGATGCAGTGGCTAGAAACTTGGAACACTTGTTTTCTACAAGCTAGCAAGGATGTCTCATCATAGGGAAGAGGCAATGCTGGTGGTGTTTTCACAGAGCTCTGAAGGAGTGACCACCTGGCTAATCTTAAAAGAGTTTGTCATCAAACCACCTAAATATCCTGTGAAAATTCAGGTCTTAATTTCTCGTCTTCCACCAAGAGATTATGTTGCACAGTAATATATGCAAGTCTGCTGTGGATCTGAATAAGGGATTTCTTTCACATTGCAACCTTCACAAGAACAAAAGAAAGAAAAGAAACTGTCGGCAGTGTTGTGACCATATTGATTACGAGGAACTTATTTTCCCTTTAGGTTCTGTCACGTCTAAAATAATGCTATTCTTTTCCCTATTTGTTTGGGCAAAAGGGTGATTTTGCAGTTACAGTGGATGTCTATTATAAACAAAACATTCTCCTGTTAATTGTAGTTATTTGGTACTAAGAGGATAAAGCAAAACCTCTTCTTGAATGTTATTCTCATTTAATACTGTTTCCAAAAGTCCACTGGCTTTTGGAAAAAAACTGTATTTAGTTTCAGTGAGTTTGGATGAAATCTTGATTTTTCAGTCTGAAATTTTTCTGTGCCTGGACAGCTAGCAGGATGCCTGCACATCACTGCAGTTTGCCTTAGCTGTCAACACAATTTCTCTAGAAGAAGATCTGATACTGTTAAAGCTATTGATAGTTCTACTCAACGTTTTTCATTTATAATACTGATAAAAAAATCATGTTCTTTAGGAATGCTTCTCTTTTAGTAAAGCAGCTCACATAAAAGATTCTGCCAGCTCATCTCCCTCCTCCCTTGAGCTCATCGTGAAAAACATGGTACAGTCAGGAATCTCAAAACCCTGAGATCCCCAGTGTGAGGCAGTAATTTACAGCTTCAAGATTTCTGTCTTCACAGCAAGATTTGGTAGTTGTTAGCTTGGACTTAGGCTTGGAAACTGGCCTTTTAAACTCAGAATTGTGTGGGTAAGAACTGTGAACTCGGATTGTTGGCCTTCTAGATTTATTTCAAATATTTAAATTAGACATCGTATGAGTTTTTTTAAATACATTTTGGAATTTGTTTAGCAGGATTTTTTGATGTTTCATTCTTGCATACAGTAAAAATGTTTTAGAATTTCTAACTTTCTTTTGGAATGGGAATCCTGAAATCCTATTTTGAAAAACTGCAATAACATAACTACTTTTTTTCATACTGAGTGGTTAAAACTACCCATGTTCTCACTAGCTTAATTTCTGAGTATATCTCACCTGTGCATGAAGATGCATTTGCTAAATGTTCATAATGTTTATAATGTCATAAATGTTTATATCAGACTGAAGCACGAAAAGTGTAACGAATTGAGTCGGTAAAGTTAATTCTTGAAACATTTAAAGGTGGCAATATTGAGCCTTTTGGAAATTAAGAAATCAAGCTGGCTTAGCCTTGATATGATGGTGAGTGTTCAAGGTGGTGAGAAGACTCTTTGAATTTGCTTTATCTATTTTTGTACTTTTGATCCAGTACCAAGAGCAACTTGCTTCTCTGTCGTTAGCAACCCTCTTTGCCCAGACACGTGTCTATATATACTTTTGTAGTACTTAAGTATGTTTTTTCTTTTTCCTTTTTTTCTTTTTTCCTTTTCTTCTTTTCTTTTCATTTTGAATATTTTATTTTTTTGTCTTGAAGTTTCAGTGAGATGAGTTTTTTTACATTTCTTATTTTTAAACCCCTGATTACAAGCATAATCTTGAAACACAATTCAAAGAGTTGTATAGATCATTAAATCCTGTAGAAATGTCTGACATTTGCCAACTGAAATCATATAAGAAACTAAAAATATCTGTGTATTTAATACTTCAATTCTGTAATAAAAGTAACAGTTTCACCACGAAGCATTTCCTAAAGATTAATGAACAAATGAAGCTAATAGCCCTAGGCTATGTTTTGGGACATCAGCTCCTCCCAAGTGGTCATTAATCCCGGAGAAATGACTTGTGCCTGAGTTGTCATTGCTTAATTAGACCATTAGGATATTGCATGTTGATTGCAGTATTACAAAAGGCAGAAGATGGGCACATGATTACAAGGATCAGCAAAGTAAGAATAAAATGTTTCCAGTATATGTAATGGTTCTAGCTGTAACAGCCGTTAAATAATGTGCTGCAATATGAACTATATTCCTTGAGTGAAGCGTAAAGGAAACAGTATAAACAAAACAAGGAATATAGAAGTTAGTGGATTACTGCATCATAAATCCGAATAATGTTAGGGCAATTAAAGTGTGTATTTGATTGGGGCTCCAAATTAGGTCATGTAATGATTTTTTTGAGATTGTCTCATAATTCCATCCAGTGGCATTCTATCAGATTGATGTTCTATGTAATCAGATGTGATTTTAGAAGATTTAGGTTAAAAACAGGAGATCTGAGTTGCAGGAGATGCCAGTCCGGCTTCCCAAATGAGGTTATTATATTTGTTTCAAGGGAGTATCACCTGTATAATACAAGAATAAAAAACTGAGAATTAAACACAGGACAAACTTCTTCTTTAAAACTAACTACATAAAATAGGAAATGCTACTTTTTCCTGGATGCAGAAATTTTATGCTAAGCAAGCAACATAGATTTTGCCTTCTTCAGGTTTTGTGCAGTTGTATAAAACAGGCAGAAGTTCAATATTTCACTTTATTGTAACCTGCCAAGGCATGTTTCCCATTCCTAAATATATCGTTTTTTACAGAGAGATTGCTGTAAGTATAGGTGGTTAAACTGCTGAAAGACAATAACAAGCTTGTGGTTAGTTCAGGGCTAAAATGTATCTGTCTGACTTGTGCACAATGTAAATTAAGGTTGAAAGGTGGCTGATGCAGAAGCTTGTATGCTAATCAAGATGTTGCTTGAAGTGAATAAATCTTCAGCTCAGTTTCAAGTAAGTAGGAAGCATAGGCAGTTAGGTAAAGGCAATTCCTAGCAAGAGCATAATGAATCTATATCTTAACTGTTAATCAGATTATATGAACACAGAGGTACTTGTAAATCAAGAAAGCTTGAAAGGCAGACAGGGAAGAGTATGATCACAATTTGCTTCAAAGGACAAGGAAGGCTCCAGTTGCATCTTAGGTCTTATACGTAAAACAGGTATTTCTGCTGTATTTCATTGAAAATTACCCATGAATGCTGTGTGCAGTGGAAAAGTTTGTCTTGATTTTTTTTTTCTTATTATTATTATTATTTTTTAAAGTTTGTGGCTTAATCTTCATGATAACTTTTCAGGTCTTTGGAGCTCTTGATTAGGTAGGCTACAATATTTGAAAATTGACCTTAATTCAGCAAGAGGTTTAGAGAGTACTTCAGAATCCCTCATAATGATGTAAATAGTGCTGATTCTCTTGCAGTGGAGTCATGAGAATATGTAATATTGTGCTTGCTGAGAACTAATACATTAGCAAAAGAAAGTAAAACTTACCCCTAAAAGATTTTTCCCAGCTTTCTCACCAGAAAGGGTATTTTTTTTTCCTGAACTTTTGAAGTTAAGCTTAAAAAAATTTTTTTTGAACTATTTTCCTTTGCAAACCTTAAGTAATTATTTTACTTGAAAGTTTGAGTTTTGTCACACAATTTAATGTATTCAAACATAAATTTGTTTCAAAAAATTGGTCATCCAGTAAAGTATTTTGCCCAGCTCACTTCATATTATGGTCATCATAACAGTAGTTAATCTCTATTCTTTAGTTTAACCATCTGTTCAGTTTGGAGAGTATTTCATGTGTGTCTCACAAAGGTATTGTAAAGGCTGCTTCATCCAGACTTTACAGCTGGTCCTTGGGGCCACATAACAAGAACCAAGCAAATGCTTGGAACAAACCATTAGGCCAAATACTAAAAATTTGTTTCATTTTTAATGTTAATAAGACAATACTCACGTATGTGGCAGCATTGTACAGGCTGTCAGTGATCAGTTCCACATACCAAATTCTGAAGAAAAGGGTTGTCTGCACGATTTAGTTCTGTTTGTTGTGATCCTATGTACGCGGTCCAGAGGTGGTCCACCTCTGCTGTAAGGACTTTGAGGGGTTCTCCATGAAATTATGTGATTCTTATGAAATGGTTGATTTATTTTTTTCACAGCAAGTTCCTGTTTTGTTATGTTGACTTCTAATATCCTCTTTCTATATTGATATAGCAGTAGACCCATCCTTTCAGGTTGCTAATTTTCTACAAGTTTTTTTTCTCGTAGTATGATCCCTAAGTTTCTTTGGATACAGAGAAGCATTCTTGGAAGACATAGCATCTTAATGATGTTTTCCCAGGTGTGGTTCAAGACAGCCCCAATACTTTCTTTTGCACACATACAGTCTTGCTTTAAGTTCCCCAGACTTCCATGGTCCTTTTAAATCCACATTAAAGAGTAAAGGTAACTAGGAATACACATGTATATATATTACCTTTCTAACGACTTGTTATTAATGTAATTAGAACAGTGATATTGCCACGTTTAAATTTGATTCTTTTCAGTTACAAAGAGAGATATAAAGTTTATCAGCATGTAGTATGTATGTTGTCAGATATACATTTAAACCTATATTTGCCCTCAAAATTCCACTACCATGTAGAGTTAACTATATTAGTAATACTATTTAAAAATGAGCTGGATTTTGTCAAATGTTTGTCTCTTACTATTTCCTCAGTACTGTGAATTTTTGATGAATAGCTACTGTAGTTCTGTTCAATATTAATTTACTTTTCAAAGCTCAAGGTGGTAATTCGTATAAAGTACTGAAAAAATATTTTTCGATACCATTCTGATCTTGGAGATATTTTCTGTTCCTTCGCAAAGGTTTGAAATCCTAGCATCACAGAAAAATTTAGATTGTAAAGGACCTCCATAGGCCAACTAGTCCAACCTCTCCTGCTCAAAGCAGAGTCAACTTTTAAATGCTTGGAGTTTTTTCTGGTAGAATTTTGGGACTACAGAGATATGGAGACTCCACACCTTCACTGCACAATCTGTACAAGTTCTTAAACATCCTCACTAGGAAAATGTTTTCCATATATCCAACCAGAAATTTTCCTTGCTGCTGCCTGTGACTCTTACCCCGTGTCCTTTTGCTGTGCACCTGCAGGTCCTTCTCTTCTGTGAGCTAAACAAACCCAGCTCTATCACGTAACCATCTTACTGGCCATTTTCTGGACTTCAGCTTCTTATTGATTTTCTTGTGCCCAAAGCAATACGCCAAGTGTGGCCTCAGGAGTGTTTAGTACAGGGGAGCAATCGCTTCTGTCAACCCTTTGAAGTTCTTTACCGTAGAGTCGGGTTTTTAGAGCTTTATTTTTTACTACATTACTTCACCTGAGGTGTCTGTATTACAGAGTTTAATAAATATTTTTTTAAAAAAGTATACAGAAACACAGAAGTAATTAAATTGGAGCGATGCAATGCCTTTTCTGGAGTAAAAGGCAGAGTAATTAAGAAAGTGAAAGTAGCAGGATTTTTTTCCTTGCTGATGTGGAAATTTTGTTCCCTGCTCTATCCAGAATTGTCCTTCCCTCAATTAGAGAGAGAGAGAGAGAGAGAGAGAGAGAGAAAGGAGGTTGGAGAGTGAGAGAGAGTGAGTGTTTGTGTGTATAGAGGTGGGAGGATAATGAGCGAAGTAAGCTTCCTGAATTTAGTAAAACTTAGACATTTTTGCTTTTGATAGAAAACATTTTTCTCAAAAAAAAAAAAAAAAAAAAAAAAAAAACCCAAAGGTTTCTCATTGATTTCCATGTAAATACTACCCTTGAATTAGCCCTTCTGTAATAGTATATTGGAGAAATCTGACAATTTATTCGATATCTCAGTAGGTGTGCAAACTATGTGTTCTGCTTAGTGTAACAGCATCTTTCAGATAGAAGTGTAGCCCATCCACACAGTATTTCAGGCATTGATTTTTTTTTTTTTTTTTTTTGAAACTAAAACGGTATTCTGAATTTGGTTTGCATTTTAAAAGTAGCTCGGATCTTCACCTTGATGCTTACAAGCAGTCTTACAGTTAGTGTATTTTAATTAATTTTGATTTGACTGCATGCTTTTCCATAAAAATGTAATTACTAAACAGTTGGATTTAGAATTTGTTGATGGAATTCACTGATGGTATAGATCATTAACCCTAAAGTACACAAGATTTGAGGAAGGATAGACATCACATAGTATTCTGCAGTTATATTACTTACAGTAACATTTCTGTTAAAATTTCCTTTGGTAGTAGATCTTTCCATGGCTGTAACATATATATCATCCTACCCCTTCACCTTAAATATCACAATGGGAGCAAAAAACCAGGACTAGATAAATTATTGTTCAGATTCTGCAAAGCAACCAAACCAATATGTCACTGTATACACAGTTAGCTGAAGTACAGTATTTTTTGTCAGAATGGCTAGTGCAATAAGTTTCAAATTAAGCTCTGACTCCGTGTCAGCCTTTAGGTGTTAATTCATTTTTTCTCATGACAATATTAATCCCTTTCCTCCCGTGGCTTATTTTCCACATCTTCAGTATTGCTAGAAGACTGCAGTATGTTAAAAATGAAGACACTTCAAATTGCATCTACTAGAAGGTATAGCTTGACATAAATTTGCATGTACGTATCTTTTGCTGGATAAAACAATAGGGTTAAATGGTTCCATTCGCGGCAGGCCGGTGCCTCGGCCGGGGTAAACTTCCTTAGAGCTATACTTACGTCAGTTAAAAAACTAGCTCAGGAAATGTGGCCTCTTTTTCTGATTGCCCAGTGACTTGTTTTATGATGTTGATCAGGGCACTTTTGCCTAATTTCTCCATCTCTGAATTCCAGTATGTTACTTATCTGATGTGTTTGTATGAAAAGAAAAAACCCTTCGAGTGTTTCAGTAGAATCTGGAGGAAAATATGAAATAACAAACAGTTATTTGTACTCTCTTCATCTGAAACTCTTAAAAGCTGTATATACAGAACTTATCTGTGTATTAACAAGAGAACTCTCAAAACAAGCTGTTATATTCATTTCTAACCCTTACAGAATTAAATGTCTTACGAAGTTAAAGGCAGTGATGAAATGAAGAAAGAAATAATGCTTGAAGCAGTTTAATAAAGTGTATGTGAGATTTACTTGCATGGAGGCAGGATCAAGTAGGCAGAGCTTTACTCAGTTGATACTCCCAGTGATTTGAATAGATCCCTGAGGAAACAAGATACTGCTCAAAGTATAAACAAGGTTGGTGGTAAGGAAAAGCCTGGATCCTAGGCACCAGATGTATCTCAAAAGTGTTTCTCAAATTGTCTTTTTATACATTAGTGAGTTTCACTCTATCTGAACAAAAATTTGGGGGGATCTGAAATTAAACAGCTGGCTAGCAGTTTTGGCTGTTATTTTTTCAGAGCGCTTGATGAATTTAGATGACTGCTTCCCATAAAGAACGTATTGGCTGCACTCCAGAGTCCTCCAGCAGGGTAGATTAGCCTCTCTTACATTCAACAACTAGCTGAATGAAGAATGCAGACTTTATTTTTAGGTTGCTTAGTCACCTTGCAGAGAAGTGTTAAGAAGTGCTACCACTAGTTCCTTTACTACAACTCCTTTGCACCACCTGCAGTTACAGAGTTGATGATTATTCTGATCATATTCAAATGAAAGAAGTCAAAAAGCCCAGACCAGCTATTTTAGAACCTTGCCAATAACTTAGTTCAGAATTAATTCTAACAATGGTACAAAGAGTAGAGAAGACTTATGATTTCTGGTTCATCCATTTCCACCTGCAGAATTCCGACAGCCGTTCCCCAGGAACGTGTGTCCGTCTCAGCCGGCAGGTCATAATTGCCTTTGTGAAAAAAACGACAGCAGTATTGAGTGGTTGGGATCATAATGAACCTCCAGGTCTGTTTTCCTCTTATGTTTACTGTGACTGCATAAATCTCGTTCCATTCCTGTTATTAGTTTAATGCTTTCCACTTTTACATTTCCTCTAAAACCACATTCAGAGCTATTAGTGGATTGTTATTATCCAGTGCTGTATCAATTAATGGAGCCAGCATGGAAAGACAAGGATGTAAATCAATCCTGCATGTAAGACAGTGGCCTGTAGGTAGTTTTTCATATTCTAGAAGCCTTCACAGAAGAGTGATTTTAGATTATCAGGAAGAGTGAGAAAAAGAAAATATGTATATAGAGCAGAAAGATACACATACCAGCTTCAGAAAGGCCTGATCTAATTTTCATTTATCTTAATGGAGGTTGAATCATATTTACTGATCCATTTTTGTTACTATTGTTTAAAATTTTTTTTAGGATTGTAAGAATTTTACAATCTACCTACTTTTATGCAATATATACGAAGAAATAATTGTCAGCAGACTCCCTAAGTCTAGTAAGCTGGTGATAACATTTGTACTTCTTGATTTCCTACAACCCTGTGCTGATTGGACTGCCAAATGAGTACTGAATATTTTTAGCTACTGAATTTAATTTTTCAAAATCATAGACAGTAGAGCTTTTAAGGATTAGGTAGAGCAACTAATGACCATAAACCGTCACTATTCAGTACATGGTACTGGTCGTATTAATAAAAAATATCCATTTACAATGCATTTCAATCTGAGTAAACAAATACTTGAAAAGATGGGAAAAAGAAAGAAAACGTGATTTGCTCAAGAAATATAAATGATTCATTTATCCAGTGAATCATTGACTAGTCACTGTCTTGCTGACTGACAGTTCCCTGTGGATGCTTCCATCTTTGCAATCTTATCATTTTAACATAGTTGTCTTTATTGGATTTTATTTATTGGACTGTGGTGAAGAAGGGACAGTGTAGTGAAGATTGCGCCTCCATGGAAGTTATCTTCCAGATAGTCTGTCATTATTAATATGCAAACTATCCAGCTGAAGAGTCTCTGAAGTTTTAAAGACCCCTGTGACAATGAATTTGACAGAAGCTACAGGTTTTGTTTCATAGAGCTGCCAGAAAAATCTTTCCCACATGTCAGTAGAGTTTTCATGGAGAAATTCACTCCTGGAAGCAAAAGAAGAGCGTGAAGCCACTCCACTTACTATGAGTAGGGTCTTCATCCAGTTCAGCTTATTTACTGCGTGTTCAGGCCCAAGATGCCACTTGATGTTTGGGCATGCCATAGGCCATGGAAGAGGCTCGTGATATACACATAAATGCATACATTCATATGTATGTGTATGTATGAATATATACTTACAGGGTTACTGCATGCGTTATGCATTAAGGTTGAGGCCAATATATGCATTTATACACTTCAGGCATTCCACATTTTTCTCTTTTTCTAGCATAACATGTTTATTACATATGCATACAAATATATGTGTTTTCAGTCGTACTGTGTTTTGCATTCATAACTTAGGAGAACATCAGTTCCCTAAAGAACTTGCATTGCAATAATAAATAAATAAATAAAAATAAATAAAAAGATTGGGCTTAGGCCATTGCTCTAGAGTCAAAAAGATGCAGAAAGGAAACTGGGACATGTCTCTCACTAAGCAGTGCTTACTAAGGCACTGTCTTACCTGAAACCAGAAATTCTGGATTTTCCAAAATAATTCTTATATATATTCCAGTATAGGCAACTTTTCTCTTTTTGTTAAAAAAGAGCTGAACACCAGTGAATAAAACAGAAGATCAATCTGCTAAAGCGTGGATGCAAATCAGTAAATAATCTGAGTCGGTGTGTGAAGTCATATAGTTTACTGTTGTGAGGTCCATATTTTGTATTTGTTCTTAAATACTAACTGATACGGCTTTTAACGTGCATATATTACAGCTTATTTTTATTACATCCGGAGTTAAGATATAATAGATAATACGTTATAAGACTGTTGTGGTTGGAGAACCATCAATTTCCGTTGCTTCCTCAATTAGATGTCTCTGTTGTTTTAATGAGGAGGAGAGTGTAAATCTTTTCATGTTAGCTGCTGTATGTGATATTGTTGGTAATATAGTAGGGAGCTTTTATTTGCTTGATTTTGAATTGTAATGAAGAGCTATCATGTAGTCAAATGTATATTTTTGTAGCGTTTTGGCTCCTAGTCTTCATAAAAAGTGCTGCAAATCTCAGCCAACGTTCCTAACTTGAATGACTTTTGATTCCTATATATGATTTTATTAAAAAAAATAGAATGTGGTGATGTTCGCTTTAATCTTATTGATAGAAATGAACTCAGAGTAGCTAATGTTCTCTTGTATTTGCACACTAGTTCACCTATCTCAGCTTTTTAATAGCTACCTTTCTTCCTTTTGAGGGTTTTTTTTAGTAACATAGGACCAAGCTACTTTATAGAGATAGGCCAAGCAAATGTAGATGGGTAGTGTACGGTCAGTTAACTGCAGTGCCCGTGAGCTCCAGGCTTGGTCAGAATAGCACTGACCAGCAGCGGAGGGTGCCAGTATCCATCTCTGTTCTACCTCGCAGCCCTTCAGAGAGCTGGAAGCTGCGTGGCCTGGGTCGTAGCAGCTGTGCACCGAATATGAGGTCTGAGGTCTGATGTCCACCAGGAGATGAATTGAAGTCATTTAACTTGACAACATTTCAGAATCATCGAATGATTTCCTTTTACTGCACACAAGGTTGAATTTCAGTTCAGAACGCAGAGCTAGCTCAGCATTTTAAATTTGATAACTGATTATGTTTTCTACATCTTTCACATGAGAGGCTGGAGACTTCATTCACTGAGCTGCAGTGGCAGGTTTCAGACTTCTGGTGAGCCATCATTCAAAGTATGTAGAAAGTTTTGATGGGATAAATAAGTATGTGTGATAGTATATGCAACATATGGAGGAAAACATTTAAAAAAAATCCCATCTGCTCATACGTATACTGATATACACCAAGAATAACTGTAGTGAATCTGCTGGAATTCAGTGTAAGGAGTCAATGTAAGGTTTATGTGATGGGGAAGGGAATCAATTTATGTGAGCTCAGTGCCTGTTAATATTATAATCAAATGCAGGATTCTAGCTATAGGCTTGGGAGTGATACAACCAAATCTGTGTTCAGGAACAGTCTGCTTATGGATTTGCTGCAGGAAAAATTTACTAGTAAAAAACATTCTTTTTTCCTCCTTTTTCTATTTTTGTACTTTCTTTTTCTATAAAGTATATTGTCCTCTAATAAGACAGCGTGTGTCTAGTTCTTTGTTTAATGCCATGCATGTTATTTTCTACTATTATCCTTCAGCATGATAAAAGTGAAGTAACACATTTTCACTATTAATTTGGTCATGTTCATATTTCCTTCTCGTATCAAAACATCAGTTCCTTACATTTTAAGAGAGTTCATTCTGCATTTTTTTTTCCTAATCTGTTACTATTCATGAGGCTGCAGATTTTATAACGTGACAAACAAAACACCCACTCCAAAACACCCACAATGTGTTAATTAAAGACTGCTATGGGAAAGTAAAAGATTACTGTTCTATTTTGGATGATCTGCAAACTTGAATACTTACAACCTTTCATAAACAAATGAACACATATGCAGTAAACTTGCCAGTTACTTAGAGGATACACTGAGTGTAATAATGAAAATGTTATTTAACATTTTGCATGATATTCATTCCTAAAATGCCATTTCTGGTAATAGAAGCCATTCTTATTAAAGGAAGAACCACATTTTATATATAGGTATTTTGTCTAACGTGGTCCTGTGTCTGTGCCTGTAGATGGATGTGTGGCAGATGTTCTATTACCAATGGTTAATTCCAAGCACAAATAATCTGGCTAATACAGGTTTATTCTAAGACTGAAAGTTAGTGCACAAAATAAACAGAGCACTTAATTACTTTTCTTTATATACAACTTTAAAATACTTTCAATGTCTGCATTGATAAGCTATATGAATGTGAAAAGAGACAAATGCTTCCTCGTCCACCTTTAACCTGATTTTCAGTTTTTGTCTCTAATCATTCTATTTTCCTATTTATGAACTATACTTTATTTAAAGAACTGAAAGCAGAGATAATTTTAATGAGAAATTTTCCCACTACACACACAAAATTTGCAAAAGAGGAGAGAGATTCGCTACTGATAAATATACAATAGAATATATACATAGATGTCAATGTATCTTTGCTATCTTTGGTCCCATGCAAACAGTTACTACTGGAGTACTATTTCTGTCTCATTGCCTGTTCTGACTATGTTCCTACTTCTAGTGAAGTCATTTGATTTCCTTGAGAATAGTGTTTTGGTCCTCTTTTCCGGGGCGCGTTGCACGGCGCTGTGTCGGGCAGCGCTGGCAGCTGCCCCTCGCGTGGGTGCGCGTCCGCCCCAGCGTTGCAGAGCCCAGCCTTTCTGCCCCTTGCTGAAGCCACAGCCCGATGTTTAACTGCTGCTGTATCTTGGGGCATGAGGTGGCTCTTGCAGGAACAGAGCCTAGAATAGATCCTAGAATACTGGCCACAAAGTGAACTTTGGTGTTTTATATGCTTTGCTGTTTCTGCTGAGGATCAGCGAGGTGCTTAGGTGCAGGGGGAGAGGATGGTACCGCGTAGAACGGGGCCTTTTGTTTTGCAGTTGATTGATCTGTATTTGCTTAGATCTAACCCATTGACATGTTGGATTTTCGGACAGCTATGCAGACAGCTGAATCAGCAACTAAACAGATTGAAAAGGTAATAGCAGAATAATTGCTGTGAATGTGTCTCATCTTGGAAAAGTCTTTGCTTTTTATTTTGGTGTCTGAGGTATCAAGGGCAAAAAAGGTATTGTGGTATCAAGGACAAAACAATCTTTCACTTTTTCATTTTTTTCTTGTTTTCCCTGATCTAGTTTGAGTCTTCCTCTTTCTTTTATGCCCCTTTTCATCATGATATTTAACTACATGCCCAGTTTCCTACTGGCCTCCAAAAGAATATTTTTTTCCTACTGCTTCAGTTACAGACTTCACAGAGTAAAATAGTTCACCAGCGTTATGTATGTGTTATGGAGGAGCTGTCTGTACCAACAAGCCAAAGTGTATACCAGAGGGTAGAATCTGCTTAATGAGCAACATAACACATAGAGTGATTGTTATTTGAATGGTAAATGTAGTGCTGGCACTTAAAATGTCAGTATATGAATAATGAGAAAAATCCTGATGATGGCGATTCTTTTAAAAATTCATCTGAACAGAAGAGCTTCCTTAGGAATAAATGGACCTAATGTCTAAGTAAGGACTGAAGATGAACTGAGTGAATACTTCATAGTTTCATTAATTATTGTTAATGATTACATTCTATTTTATGTTCTATTTTAAACAGTATAGATAGGAGAAAGATTAAGCTGATGACAGAAGTATTGAGCAGGAATCAACAGAGTGAATTTAAGGCTAACGTTGATTTAAATTTACATCCTCCTTGTCTTTTGAGCCTAAGGACGTGTAGAAATTACAATTAGACCAGCAAGAACTCTGGTTTTCAGTGTCCTGTTCTTTCTTAATTTCTGTCGCAAATGTAACTTTATTTGAATGTATCATATGCAGTAGGTAATACAAGTGAATGATGCAGTTGTCATTTAAATCGTTATTTATATTTTAGGTGTGAGCTCAGATGTTTCCTTAGTATCATGACCCTGATTTCCTTACTGAGAACGGGAATGTTGGAGTGTGGGGCAGCCTGAATCTCTGCCTGCCACACACTCTGTACCTTACCCCGTTCCATGATGGGATCCTAAAGGAGAAATTGGTTCTGTAAACTAGATGCTTTGCAGGGGAATGGAAAACAAAATGCACTATAAAGAAGATTAAAGATTTTCACTGGAAGGTTGGTGCCTAGAAAAAGCTATTGGATCACTTTATTTAAGCCACTGAACTGTGGTAATTAGACTTAGTGGGAAAGAGCATTCATATTTTAAAAGACTGAATTGCTGACTCCACTTTGCCTTGTGCAGTATGCTCTGCTGAGTTCCTTCCCTGTTTCAGCAACGTGCCTGATCTCCTTCAGTGATTATCTTTTCACAGAATTTCAGGGCAAATAGCAATGAGGCAGGTGATAGGTGAAGGTTCTCCATTTTGCATACTGTTGCTTTATAAAACGTACCGCAACGTCAGCCACCTCTGTATGAAATGCCTGGTGCTGACCCGGCAGCGACTGTGGTTTATGGGTGGTGTGTAGTCAAGCAGGGCCCAGACCTTCATGTTATGTCATTGCGGAAGACAGAGACCAAAGTGAAATGCAAGCTTTCCTTGCATCTTCCCTCTGATTTTTCTCTATCATAATGATTTTCATTTGGCCTAGGAACTTGATTTTAGGGATGCTGAGTGTAGTTTACTAGAACAAGTTACTGTCCCCTGCTCAGTATACCTTGTTCCTGGGGTTTTCTTAGGACTGCCTTTACCTGAGAATTAGCCTAATGGGCCTAGTAGCTGCTTTTACCTACATTTTGCAATCACAGCTATTTCCTAGCATGTGCAAAGCTTTTCCTGAAAAAAGTCAAAAGTATAAGGGTTCCCAAAGTAAATCCATATTTAATTGTATTTACTGCTCGCCACGTTCCTTCATAGCTGTAAAAGGGGGAGGGAGCAGTGTTCCAGAGCTCCACGTTGTTTTGGGAGGGGAGCAGACTGTTTCCTTCCATTTTCAAAGCAACACCCCATGAGCTGCATCCTGTTTCTGAGGAGAAGGCAACAGTTAATACAGATCAACCTATCACGTCAGGCAGGCAAAGTATCTTGCATATCCCCGTAACTCTCTTCAGAGGTGCAGAACGTTGGCTAAATCACAACCTGTGGAAACGTTTCCAGTCTTAATCAGTGTGAACTTTGGAATAATTAATTCTGATCTGCCTTGTAGGCCAGGAATCTCATGCTAATAAAAGTGATTTATGCTGCTGTGAAGAAAGTCCCCAGTATGGCTGAAGGTGGAACCTGGCTGCAAAAGGGAATATTATCCTGTCTGCTAGCTCTGGAAGAGCAGCAACAGAGTGAATACCTCCGTTTCAGACTTCACTTTTGGGAATTTTCAATATCTTGAAAGCTTGGAAAAATGTATTTCCATTTGCTTTTCCTAAAGGAAATACTACACTTTAGGTTTTAGCCTAAATACAGCAGGTGATGCAGAGTTGGTATATTGCCTGTACAGCCAGAGATTCAGGCTGCCCCACACTGTAACATTCCCATTCTCAATAAGGAAATCAAGGTCATGATACTAAGGAGACACCTGAGCTCACACCTAAAATATAATACAGCAGTTTTACTGTGACTGAGGTACCTGGAGTGACTTGTCCAGCACCGATTTTTAATCTCCTGGAGGAAGGACTCTTTTCCTTGTGTGCATTTGGGATCTAAAATGACTCACTTATTTTTTCTTTGCTAAATTTTACTCAAATTTTGTAACTTTTTATGACTGAGGAAGAGTTGATGTCAAGAAATCACGAGGTTTTGTTCAATCATGCTGAATTGGCTAGTGTGGATTAGTGATGATTTAATATTTTAACCATGCTGATCAGCATGGAATAGTCAAGCCGTTGCCTTTTCCTTTTCCCATTCTGCAGGGGCTTAAAAAGAGTATGTAATTTCCACTGCTTTTCAATGTGAAAAATAGTTTGAAATGCAGTGTTACATTTAGATTGAGAATCTCCCAATCTTCAAAAAATTGTATTATCTTCTAGAAATGAAGTAGCCATATATTTGTCCAGTGGCCAGTAACACCAGTGTTATTGATGTGATGAACGCTATACTGGTAAACATGAACTGACAGTCTCCAGAAAATAAAAGCAGTATTATGTCTAGAGAGAGACTTTGGAGACTGTTCTAGATGTGTGCCCATTGTGTAAGGGGCACAGAGAGGGTCATGAAAGATGTGGTGGAATTCAGTAGCCTCACTCAGTTTGATCCAAAAGGAGATTTCCCATTTTTATTAACTTCACTGTATTTATTTTCTTACATTTCTCAGCATTTTCAATAATCAATCAAATAAATTATATTCTGAATTTCTATGGGAATTTGCTGGCACCTGCAGGTGTTCTCATGAATATGTAGTTGGAGATATCAAAACTGGTTCAGTCTGCCTGAAAGTTCCTCAGTCTGTGAGTGTGTGTGTGTGTGTGTTCATTGCTTTTCCATTTTTTCTCATAAATGTAAATTTTAAGTGGATGTTCATGAATCATACGGAATATACTCATCAGAAATAAAATGTTCCACAGCATACACTCCTAACTGAATCAATCACTAAAATGGGCACCAAGAAATAATGTTACGTTTAAACCATATGGGGCAATAAAAGGCAGATAATTCCATAGGTTTCATTCTCCACTTGGGATAGATTTCATGCAGAGGGACAAATGTTAGTTTTCAATCCTAGGGCTAAGCTGACTACTGAGTGTAGGGACAGCTGTGGGCTAAGGATATATGATGCTTCTGTACTGCAAGCTCCAGAGGACCAAAGTCAGGTGAAAAACATGAAATAAGGAGTTATGTTGTTTGGATAGAAATACGCAGGTAACAGAAGTTTCTATCATTCACATATTTCTCTCTCTTGACACAATGAGAAAAATTTCTCTTTAGAGAAATCCTATCTATCGTAGGACAACCAGTAGAAACTAGAGAATTTGTGTGGAAAACAATTTATTTACAAGCTAAGAGTATGCTAAGTATTTGCATTAGCTCGGCAGCCATAGCTGAGCCCAGTTGTTAAAAAGGAACTGAATGAATCAGAGCTCTTACTGCATCTAGTCATTTTATCCAGCGTTCAACAAATAAGCTAATAACTGCAGTATTTGGACTATAGACCTAATTGCATTACCTTAACTTCACAAACTTCACAAAACAAAGCTGAGGGATGAGAGAGAAGATGTTGCGTGAAATTCACAGCTGATTCTGACAACCAGCATTGACAAGACAAGCTGACACTCAGATAACTAATAGTAAACTAACAAATATGTGGGCAGAGAATGTGTGGGATGAAGTACACAAAGTTGTTTGTTGTCATCTCAGATGGATTGGATTAAATTATTTTCTGCATTTTAGAACCTATGGCTTTATAAATAGCACATATAAGTGCAAAATAACAAATATCCTGATTTGTCCTTTATTGGCTACATTTATTTGGCTAAACTTAGAAGAACTGGTTCATCACTTTCCCTGGAGATTCACAGTCTGAATTGCTGAGAAGATGGATGATAGGCAGGCAAGTGCCTATGGAGCAAAGAGAAAAAAATCCAAGAACTCCCAACTCATCTTCCTCTGTCTGAAAAAAAAAAAAAAAAAAAAAAAGGTGTTTATTTCAGAAAATAGTAAGACTGTAAAGCTATTTTTGTTTGATATTTAAACTCCTGCCCTTTCAAGCTCAAGTGAGGTAAAATTATTCACTTCTATAATTAAAGGAGAATATGAACTTGGACATAATGTGTCCTTCCAACTGAAAGGCCCTGTGTATGATTAGAAGTTAGTAGTGGGCCACATGTAAAACAAATGCAGGTAATGTTGAGGTTTTTTTTTCCTTGCCTACTTCTTAGAAATGCCTTAAATTGACACTGATTTGATAGTTTCAACTCCCGAAGACCCTTTAGATAGAGGAGGTAGAACATAAAGAAATTCTTCTTGGTGTCAGTAGCTTTTTCCTTTTTTTGGGGGGGGGGGGGGGGGGGTTGCAAAAGGTGGTTGATGGGAATAGCAGCACTGCTCTGTGCTGCCATAGAGTTTGAACTGGAAGGTAGATTGGCAGGCAATAGCCAGATACTTACTTTTCTTTTTAACAATTAAAAACCATGACAGTGAGTAGGATACAAAGAGGAGTGCTTGGCAGACCTGCTTAATGATATTTTTGTCCCCATCAATAACATTGTAAGTTCGGGATGTTAACAGAATCTGCTAAACAACATTTTTTCCTCTTTCTTCTTGTCTGTGCACATGTATAATTTCTCCCTGTGAATTGAAGAAAATGGCTGAAGGTTGGGCATTGTACACAGAAGTGCAAAATTTTGTGTGCAGTTTACCCTCTCTGTTACGTTGTTATCATGGTAGACATCATACTGTGTTTGTTCCTGTTCCCATACCGTGCAAGTCGAGTTAACCTCTTGCAGGCGACGGGGAGCGCTGCGCCTGAGACAGGAGAGAAGGCCACAGAGAACTTTGGGAGCAGCTTCTGTGTGGAGGCTTTAGGAACAGGTACTTCACTCTTAAGGCTCTCTGATCATGCTCCTTTTAGTAGCACATTTTAACAGCTGCCACGGTAAAATATGGAACATTGGGTTGAATAATAGTAAATATGTTGGGCTGACATTTGGCAATAAAGGATTTAGTTGAGCTCCACAAAGTGTTTGGGAGACAATGTAAATAGTAGGCTATCTGCTGACTTCCTTTTCAGGCATCGCTATCTTAAATTCAGGTGATTGTGTTACTGAGTGTGTGGATGAACCATGTAGCGATATTATTTGGATTCAGGGAAACTACCCTTAGCTATGAAATAGCATTAGAGCATCTTATCTACGTCATATCAGTGGGTCCGGCAGTGAAGATCTGTCTCCCACTAGGCTCTCAGCGTTCGGTATGCTTACTGCATGTGATATGCTATGTTACTGAGTGTACTAGATGGAATTTTTGAGGTCACAGGCCATAACTGATCATGAGTAAAGGCCTTGAGATTTGTCTTTCTGAGATTTCAAAATAAAACTCTGGAGTTGTTTGAGTTACCGGTGAGGTCAGTACTCTGCCTTGAAGGTTTTCAGACAGTTTTTGAATTTGTCACTAAATTATTATTTTGGGTAATGCAATGCTTTCCTTTAATTTGACAGGGATTTCTCCTAATGGGGATGTTTAGATGTAGCTGTTCCCTCTGTTACATGTTTTTTGCTCTGCTGAGAGGATGAGCTGGAGGTCAGTGAAGGGTTGAGTGCTGGATGACTGACCAACTGATACTGTTCACAGACAGTGTTTGAACTTGGCTTCTGTTTCCAGAGGGATGTTCTGGGCACTTTTCTGAAAAAAGAGTCTGCTCAATTCCACTTCTTGTGGGTGTTCTCTTTGTAGCAATTATCTAAGTAGTTATTCTTACATTTTTTTCTTGCTAAATATCTGTCCTTGTAGCTCAGGTTCTACAGTCAGAAGTGGAGAAGATTAATGTCTTTGCATGTTGTGTCAATGCATGGTAAAGTAAAATGACACTAACAGGAAAGTTTGAAGACATTCTCTTGTGCTGGATTACCTCATGCTGTGGTGATAAAGGTGCTCCCTGGCAAAAAAGGTTCAAACCCCCTTTGAAGAATTAAAAATACAATACAGGCCTCCTTTTTCCTGTGTGAATACCTTGAGCTATTGAATGAAAGCATATGATTAGGAAACTCTCTAGATTTTGTTTTTTAATTTCATTCTCCCTGCGTTTCTTGCCTGTACTTGGAAAAATACAGTTTCTTCAGGTTGGCTAGAAACTTCTGTTCAACACAGCTTTTCTATTTCAATGCTACAGACTTTCAAAAGAAAAAAAAGATTAAGATGTAGCCCTGATTTCATCTCTAAGTGCTCACCAGCCAGCAAACCTAGTCAGGTACAAAAGGAAGCACATGAAGCACCTGCTGAAAGAGAACAGGAGCAGAGCATTGTGCGTGTGCTGATGAACACAGTACTTCCTGTCCCTCCTGAAGGGCTTCGGAAAAGCACAGGTGAGCTCTTGTCTTAGCACAGTAGGCAAAAGTGAGGTAGACATTGTGTTCTGCCTTGTCCGTTAGGTAACGGGCATACCAAAGGTGAATCTGTCCAGTTGTAAAAGACTTGCAGATATAGTAATTAACAACTGAATAATACCCAGTTAGAAAAGCAAAGAAAAAGATACTTGAATAGATACTTGAATAGATAAAAATTATGTCAAATTCTCCAGCGTATAAAGTTTCTCACCATATGCTTGGGAAATCTGAGACAAAAGAAGACTAACACAGGATGGGCAACACTGCAGGCTTTAGAAGCAAAGAGCCAACTGAAATCCAGTACAAGTTTCATCTCATCAATGAGTCAGACTCCATTCTGTTTTAAAATAATTAGGATAAGATTAAATTAATCTATCCACACTTGTAAACTGAATATTGCAATTAAAGTTGTGCACACTGTCTACACAAAATTACATTTGGGGGCATCATTGCTGTCTTTTAGTCAATCTCTCAAAAATTTGTAAGTGTCTGAACTAGGGTTGTACATCTTCAGTTGGGAGCTTTTAAACTGTGTAGTAACATGCTACTTCGATAAGACTCCTGTTTCATTTAGTGAGCAGAATGGAAGACAAAGCTTTTTCTGTTTTTTTTCTTTTTCTTTTTTTTTTCCTGGCTATTTATTTTGCATCTTGTGCCGTGTTTATGGCCACTGTTCAAACCCAGTTTAAAACTCAGAGTTATTAATTTCCTTACAGGCTTTTCAGTGGTATTTAGCATATTTATCACTAACGTATCTGAGTGCTTTAAAAGCATTAATGAACTTCTTTTCTCAAAACCTCTTTAAGTTGAGTGTTGTTGTCTGTCTTTTCAGTTGGGAGTGGAATTGCAGAGAGATTAAGGCCAGAAGTGACGGGTGTTCTATTTCAGACATTTGTCATCTTTTTAATGCCCAGAATATTTAGCATTACGTAGCAATATATACATTTAGAACTCAGCTCCCATCATCTTAAGTGTATCTGTGAGTACCTAGACTGTGCACAAAGAATCAGAATCTGAGTACTGAACTACTCTTCTAGTAGGGAAAAAAAACCCTTCAAACTGTTATTTGTGCAATCTATGAATGGTTGAACTATGAATGGTTTCAACTTCCACCCAGATTGCATACAAGCTGTCAAGTAAGCAAAGATCTCAGTTCTTCAGGCCAGTGTCCATCTTTCTTGGCCATGTGACCATCCTTTTTAACCTGCAATCTCCAGCTTTGTTCCTGGTTCCGCAAAAAGTAAAAAAGGACCTGAAAGTAATCACTAAGCAAGTACTAAAAAATAAAAATATATTAAAAAATGAAGTATGAGCTGTAATAAAGAATAAAATTAGTAGTAATGGAAAAGAGCTTGCATTTATATTATGGAAGGAATCCATAGAGTTTTTTTGAAGCCAACAGACAGGTGGTTTGGTTGTTGTACTATATTAGATTTCTCCAGAGCTTTTGATAAGGTCTCTTACTAAGTGCTTTAAAATAAAGATAAAATGTCAAAAGAGATGCTCCTCCCACAGCCTATTATCTGATTAGAAAACAGAAAAGAGAGACTAAGAAGAAATAGGGAAGGTTTCAGATGGAGTCTCATAAAAATCATTTTAAGGATCTCAGTTTTACATATTCAGGGAAAGAATAACAAGGTGATAAAGTTCAGAAATGGTAAAAATAGTACTCAGTAACATCAGAGGTAATGTCTACTGCTGTGAGTTACTGAGCAAAAAAATAGCAGATGAATTTCAGTATTCCTAAGACTGAATTGCTACCTGCACGCAATTTTAGAAAATACGTATTTTTCTCTAAATTATTTATTCTGGAGAGACATCTTGGGTGATTGTGCATTATTCTGTGGAAATGCCCACTGAATCCCAATGACGACTCTAAAAGACAAATACTATTTTAGAGGTGTTATCCCTTTCCGCTTTTGGCAAGGATATTTCAGACCTAGAAAAAATATGGAGAAGAGCAATGATCTGACAAGAAGATTGGAATGAATTCCCAGTGTGGAAAAGTTAAATGGACTAGAACTTGGAAAAGAAACTACTGAAGCTGGCACACAAAAAAGGTCTCTCAATGAATGCAAATACAGAATGATTATTCATCACTTCTTGTAACAGATAAGCCAATAGGTACCAACTGAAAATATCATACAGCAAATTTAAATGAAAATACTGCATTTTACATACCATGCATAATTCAAGCGTGAGACTTAAGATTTTTAGGATATGAAAAGTATAAAAACAGTAATAAGCAATTAGAGAAAATCAGGGACTCATCAAAGGCTATTAAAAACAATGATGCAGATATAATCTCTATATCAGGAACCTGGGACATGATACTAGCAGAAATATCATCTGTATTTGATGTTTCTAAACTTTTTTCAGTATCCATAAACCATTCTCCATGTTGAGACAAGATAGCAGATTGCACTTTTCATCTGAGCTAATAAATCTGCTCTGTTTTCTGAGAGCCTCCCTGACTAAACTCCAAAGCAGGTTTGTCCTGTTTACTCAGTAAAGCAAGAAGACTTTGAAGAATATAATGTGTGGTTATGCACTTGCACAACAAGCTAATTTTTTTCATGCTTGCTGTGTATTGGAACTAGAAACTAAAGAAAAATGATAGCACTGGTTTTACAGATACTTTCGAACAGCAAAGGCTAGGTCTTTTGCAGGGCTATTGCTTTCTATTCTGGTCCTCAGAGTCTGTCAGATATCCTTCATCTACCGCTTTTTGCCAGGGTTGATCTCATTCGTTATTTTGTATCACATTTATGATTGTAGCAGTGGCTTCTTACCAAACAGTAGTGTCCTATACATTAATTCCTCTTTCTTAACTCTTCAAATTTACCTCAAGAGCTTCAGATTCTACTTGCTTGTACTTTGATCTTCTTTACCAGCTCTGCACCTCTCTCCTCATTCTTGTTCCCATTTTCCAAGCTGAACTAGACACCACCAAGTGTCCACATTTGATTTGTCTTTATTTTCTGCAGTCTTTTTAACTTTGCAAATTCCAGCATCAGTAGAATTTCAGTCTAGTTCTAGTCTTCTGGCCAGTTTTTGTTCCCCTCAGTCCCAAATATGTTGAGCATTGCCTTTTCAGCTGCTTCTTTGCTCCTACTTCTTTCTTTCTACCTTCTTTCTTCTTATCTATCTCATAAATGTTCAACCTGCTAACATTCCTTTCTCATTTCCTGTAAGTGCTCTGTTTTCCTCCCTGACTTCTAGTTTCATGCTGTTGGTCCAACTGGTCAATCTTCACCACCATTGGATCCAAACTTCACCTCCTTGCGCAACTTTTTCTGGTCTTTCTCTCTTACTTACAGTCTTGATTTCTCATTCCACTCGGCTATTAGTCCTGTTTTTTTCTTGAATCCTACTTCCAGTAAATTTGACCTAGAATTCTGGATCTGATTTACATCTGATTTGCATTTGAGATAGGCTTCACTCATAGTCACATTTTTGTGTAGTTGCGAACTGATCACTAAAAGTATGGGCAAAGAAAGCTCTTAATTGTCTGTTACAGTGTTTAGTGCTGGTATAAAGAAGACCGGTACGTAAAAGGTAGGACAGTTTCTTTAACACTGCGTAGGTCCAATCTGTCATGAGTGGAATCTTTCGTAAAGTTAGCTAGGCATTAATAAATTTCTACTGAGCATGTATAGAAGAGTATTTTTTTGCTTTTTGAAAAACACACCAACTAGATTACCATTTTTTAACATGAACAGTGAAACAAAACACAAAGGTAATCCTGTCCTTTAAACACTCTTTGCATTTTGTATTGCTATGCCACAAAATTTTTAAAAGCAAATTGAAATTTAACAAATCAGTGCGTATTTTTCATGTCTCATTTTCAGAAACAGGTCTGCAAATCCTACTAGGGATGTAATTTTTCTGATAAATTCCCCAAGAGGCAGGTTCCTGAAATGAAAATGTTACCCAACTTTAGCTGTTTGGATTAACATTATAAACAACAGAAAACAAGGCTTTTAAAGCCATGTCAGGTTTTATAATTATGGAAGTAGTTGATGTAACATACGTATGTGTGACAGATGTTGTGGCCAGAATGCTAGTAACATACTCATACTGCTTTTTGGATTCTTTGCTCATGGAGCATGCAAAAGACTAATTATTTCTGATGTATTTGTTGAAGCTGAGTAGGGGCTTGAGTCAGCCTTACCTCTTGACGCTTCCTCTCATCTGATTAGGAAATACTCAAAAGAATCAGTTGCTTCTCTGACTGTGATTCAGCCTTCCCTGAATAAAGGCCCGAGCCACATTTTCTGAGAGGGTAGCTCAAAGAAGTCTAAAGAATTAAAGGAACAGAGAGAGGAAATAGACTGTTCAGGTGTTCTTCCCTGCATCACCTCACCTCTGCCATTCAGAGATAAAACCTGAGAGGATGGTAAGGACTGCACTCTAATGCCATCAGACCAGCTCACATCGAAGTGAAACAAGGAAACAAAGTAAGATTAAACACCAATGACAAAGATGTCATGCTGTCCCAACTGTGCTGGCTGAGCTTTTTATTTCGATCCATGTGAATGTTTTTCAGATCCATCTGTACAAGGGAAGTTTTGTCAGGTTTTTTTTCCACCCACACCTCTTTTTTCATGCACCTCAGGCCTGTGCAGTTATTGGCTGTGGTACGTCCCAGGTTCTCGGGGGGCTTCCTCTTCAGTCATCCAATATGGCAATGGTTTCTGCTATATACAGTACATCTCAGGAAAGCTGACAAAAGTAAAGACATTTAGCTCTCCTGCTGCTGTGTTCTTCCATTAGATGAATGCATTACCATACACCCACCAAAATCTGCTCCAAAACATTTCATTTGCAACGAAAGAAAAGAAGAAAGTTTGCATCCTGTTATTGCTGTCTGGAGCCAAGTCTTTTTGCAGTCTTCGAGTGAGTGTGCTTTAGATATAGCTGTCTCTACTCTATTCAGTGTGAGGAAGAAGCAGAAGTACACTGTAAGGAAAATGCTCCTTCAGTCATGTTCCCCAGCTTCTAACAGCCTCTATTTATGGAAGGGGGAAGTCTGTAGGGAGAGAAAAGAATGTTCCTCCTTTTTTTATATGCATTTCTAGGGCATGTTCAGGTCCTTTGGTTAAGTTCAATTGATTTATCAAATCACCTAAAGAAAGGAAGTAAAGCAAAGAAAAGTAAATCCAAACCTTTTTATGAGGGAAAAGACCGAAAGACATGTTCGTAGAATTCTGCTTAGAAGGTCTCTGGTTAACAGTTCTGTAGTTTTTCTGAATCTGTGTTGTTGAAAAAAACAATTCAATGTATAATGAAACAGTAGGACATCTCTGTAATTTATCCATCTATCTATCTGCAGATCCTGATCAGCTGGAATTTGAATTAAAATGGGCTGAGAACAATAGTGGGAGTTAAAGGATAAAAAGGACCACAATTTTAATTGAGCCTGTCACTTCTAAAGAATATTGGTTTGAAGTCTGACATTCAAAGATTCCAAATACTGAGAGCTCCCATTGTAATCACAAGGAAAATCCCTAACTGAATAGCCGAAATCAATAAATTCTTATGCAAAGACTGATTATTCACCAAGTACTACCATTTGAATGTTTCTGCGTTGCTAAAAGGTAACTATCTAAAACAATGCTTAGAAAAATAAGTTATTTTCCTCACTGTGTTTTGTGATTCTGGTTCAAAATTGAACATGAAGGTGTCAGACAGTAGTGTCTACTAGATAAGAGAAGAAGCTGATGAGGAGGGTAAGGAAGGAGTTTTTGTAACAGTCTAATAAAGGAACAGGTTGTCTTACTTGAAGTTCAAATGAACTATAAAGTAAAGTGCAAACCTTTTGCGTTCAGGCTTCCATCCATGGCTTCTCTCTAGTAGGAGGACAAATATGGGAGAGTTCAGTTCTTCAGTATTTTGACTTCTTATTGAAAGCAGAAACTAGCATGAAACTGTGCGAGCCCAGATGGCATTCTGCTTTGTGGCTGTGATCTCCCTCCGGTGCTCCTGTGGAACAGTGGGAGCGTGGAAGAACGCAAGGGATTCAGGATCACAGAGTCTGTGGAGTTCTCTGTACCAAGCTGTAAGCCCAAGCCATGCTCTTCAGAAGTCAGTAAAAGCAAATTTCTTCAGCAGCTTTTTTCCATCAGAATTATTTCATACATAAAAAATTACAATTTCTACTTTTGAATATTTGTGACATACTGAGCTACAGAAAAAGATCAGGTACAAGTCTGCTTTTGAGTCATGCTATGGACAAATCCTTTTGGATTATTTTAACACATTGTTAATATGGAACAAGGTTAAATAATTTGTTAATAATTATACAGCATGAGCGGCAACACTGGGAAATGGAATCCTTGAAACCTGGCTTTTGTTCTGTTTAGTAACCCATCCTTTGGAAACTATATTGAATCAGCAGCCTATTAGAGAAGACACACAAAAGTAGATGGAAAAACCCTGAGACTTAAAATGCAATGAGGAACCATTCGTCATTCATAAGTGAGTAAGTAATATAAAGAAAAAAGCAAATGATGATCTAAAAACTGCTGAAGCCTGCTGTTCAGTAATTTTCAAAGACCTTTGGAAAATGTAACAGAAAAGAAACAGGGTATACAGGTATACTAAAAAATCCCACAGCCGTCTACTAACCTGTGCATAAAAACAATTGAGTGTTTCTGTTTGAAAAGTTTCAATTTAGCCTAAGACACTGGAAGAATTTGAAAAATTGTTTCCCAGTTTGCCTGGACAAGACAAATTATTTGTTAAAGACCCACGATGAGCTGCTTTGATGCTACTCTTACTAAATGAAGAGACAGATTTCAGTATATTCTGCTGATGATAAAAGTTGTATGTATAGAAGGTACGGAGACCTAATCAAAGGCTAGGATTAGAGATGGACCCTCCAAGTGGCTGGATTCGTCTCCTGAGTAGTGGTTCATCTCCTGAGAGGCTGGTTGGATACAAGTAGCGGAGAAAGCCAGATGGAAAAATCAGGTTAACCTGCTTGCTATCAGTAGATTTCCATTAATGTGGCATGATTTGATTTATTGCATCACCTAAAGAGCAGAGCTATTCAGAAGTTGGTAACTCTAAAGTTTAATGGGCAAATTAACTAATGCTAATGCTCAGAGGTTTAAATTAATCCTCTCTGAGCCATCTTGGGCCTCTGCAGGATTCCATAGGAGGACAGATGTCACTAATGATGCCTTTCAGCCCCATCCTTTGCCTAGATTTTATCTAGGGAACCTTACAAATAACATAGGGCACCTGCTATATGCTGTAAAAGAGATGTGGTGCATCACCTTGGATGTGGTCACATGTTATTCTTATAAAGTGCTTATTTTTCTTTTGGTCTATACAAGCTTCCCAGAGAGTGTGGCTATATAGTTCCCTGAAGTCACACTGAGTATTTTGTCTTTGCTTTAATTTGCTTCAGGATTTCACATACACTGTTCCAATAGATGGGATTTTGTGATTTTTCTCCTGCTGATTTTCCTCCTGTTGCAATATATACACTTCTGGTTCTGAATTGTCCATAAATTTAGATGCTCCAAAGTTACTTTAAATCCAGAGTGTACACTTAATCTCCATATATGTTTTACAAACAAGACCAAATATTTTATTTTTATTTTCAGACTAAACACAGTGTTTATTCAAACTCCTTTTTTCTCCTTCCCTTTGCAGATATCTGAGAACAGAGCGCTTACTTAATTTTTTTATTTTCAGTATGAAATGAAGAAAGTCCCAAAAAGCTAGCGCACTTCCTTGCGCACTCCCTTGGCTGCACAGTGATCTGAGTTAATACACAGATGATTTAGATAGTAATAAAATAATGATGCATAATGAGCACGCTTAGCATTTCATGCATGTGGAGGTTCCCAATAGCTCGAAGGCAGAATTGTTCTTGATTTTCTGGGTATTTACACTCTAGGAATAACTAAGCTATTACAAAGTTATCTGACAGCCTATGTAATTGTAAAAAACTATTTGCATGGTGTTTCTCTCCTGACACATTCTCTTTTCTATCAGATGCATTGTTCTTTATTAAAGGGGAACATCAAAAAAGCGAATGACAAATTTCTGTCTCTTTTTGCTAAGAAACATTTTGTTAGGCTTGATGTATTTAGCTTACTGTGTACTGAAAATCTAGAATCTTATATGGAGAGTATTACTGTCAACTTTCTCTAGACAAAACTTAAAATTTCCCATCCCTAGTGATTTTCAAGCTATCATTCAAATTGGGTACTATAATATTTGAAGTGTACCAAGTGCAATTTAGACAGTTGTTATGCTTGTGTCTATTGAAATACATGAGGTTTGTAGTTTAATATCACTCAGTTTATGAAAAAATTACTGTGCTGTAAAGTGAAAAAATACTGAGTTGTAGAGCAGTGTTTGAAAGGCCACACATAATTGCTTGTATGGATCAGTAAAGGTACAAAAGAAAGGCCTTATTTTTTGTTCTTCAACTGTCCAAATAACCCCTTAAGTCATGAACATTTTAGGTACAAGAAGAAGGCAGGCTTTGGCCAGAATTTTTTTTCCCTCTCTTTATGTATATGTATGTCTATACAAGCAATCATTGCTAACTATGTTTCAGATATCCCTTATGAATCTACATGTACATAAAACCTGAGAAAAGTTTATAGCCTGATTATATTTTCTATTTTGTTGAAGAATAACCTTTATGCTTATGAAAGGACCTAAAATATATATGAGTGGGGAAAAAAAGGGATTATGGAAAGAGGAAATTAAAACTGCTCCTGAATATCCTATCATTAAATCTAGTATATTCTTTGACTAAATATAGCAATAGATCTCACTGGTACAAAATATCCTAAATCCTCTATGAGACCTCTATGAGAATATCTCCAGCATTTGAGAAGTTTAAAATCCAGTCTAATGAGCATATTTTGGATCTTGAATACATACTTCAAAATGTTTTGGAAGTGACTTGTGGGGAAGAATGGAGATGGCTTAATACGATCCTTGAAACTACGAATAGTAGTTTTCAGATAACTGGTTTAGGTTATTCAAGAACACTGAGTCTTAAGCAATATTTGCAATGCTGGGACAAAGATGGCAACTTTAATTATCTATGTCAGATAACCTAGGACCTTATTTGTGGCACTGCTTTCAGTAAATAAGCTGATCAGAAGAAGAAAAAGAGCCTCCTAGCCTTCCACCCTGTGTTTGACTACATTTTCAATAGGGTTCCAGCTCTGAAATGTAGAGTACTGTCAAGCTGTTTTTTGATTCGACCGAAGGATCAGTAAACTACTGGTAGGTGTCAGAAATCACGCAGGATCAGTTAATTGCCTCTGAATGGAGACAGGTGCAGTACAGATCAGAGTACAGCAGAACTGCTTAACTGGCTGTAACTAGGAGTTTGTTCTTACTTTCTGCTCTAACTTTACTCGCTTGCACGTACGTTTCATATTCCTTGAATATGATGGTGGCGTACAAGTCAAAGAATAGCAAACTGTAAAGAAAAGTATTCTGTGTTTATAAACATAGAAATACTAAAGAACTGATAGAGACCACAGTGCTGCAGTAGATGAAGGTGAAGAGCTAATAGAGTATGCAATTAATGTGCTGCATCGTCCTTCCACTTGAGAGCATCTGCGTAGAAGAGATGGTATATCCAGCATGTTGATTTGGAGGCAGTTCCATTTGTTGCTACACTACCTCCCATCGTGGGCGAACCTTAGAAGGCTTGAGTTGGTTTGCCTGTGCTCAGAAAAAGTAGGGCAGCGACAGAAGTAATACTTTCAGCAGCACCTATTCATGAAGATTGCCAGGTTTGCCATTTTAAGATACCTTGTTTCAATTACTTTTGACTAGCCATCTAATCTAGCTAGCTAATTACTAGCCATCTGCAGTGCGAGTTCTGATGCTGACTGTTAGCTCCAGGCTGAATTACTGTTGGAATTTTTAGGCAATACGACCTATGCTATGTTAGAGCTGAGGGAAAAAAACGAAACAAAACTCTTTTGTATAAGTTAAAAAAAGTTGACTTTAATTTACACAATAATTTTTGTTCACAGATTCCCAATAGGTGCTAATTTCAGTGCCACCTTTGCAATAAGACCAATAAGGAATACCTTGAAGTCATCTCTTTCTTACCTTAAATTTAATTAACAGTGATTTTAATACCAATGAAGTGCTTCAGAGTCAAACAATGCATTACCAATGAAACAATTGCATCTCATGGCCCTTTGCTAAAAACTTAAGCTATACAAATTTCAATACGAAGTATTTATCAATCAATGTGATATTATTCAGATAAGAAATCTGTTAAACTTGTTCAATAAAACAGGTTTGAATTAAAATGAGTTGAATAGGTTGCATTAATTGCATTTGTGTTTTTTAGATATATTTAGCTTTTCTGCTTCTAATAGACAATGAACTATTAAATCCAAATTTCAGTCTTTTCTTTCTTAGTCACAGTAAGCAGTTGGGTACATTAGACAACAAGGTACAGTATTTTGTTAAATTGTTAGTGTTTTCACAGGAGAAAACAATCCCAAACTCACAAAATTCCTTAAATGGCTAACTTCTTCATAAAAATTTTTGACCATTTTTTAGTTTCTTGTTTTTTGGTTTCCTGGATTTAGACAAGTTGATTGGTTTCTGAGTATTAAGTTGTTTAATCTGTCTTTGGCAACTGAACTTGCATAGAATCTTTTTCTGTTCTTTGACTGGATTATTTGGTGCCATGAAAGGACCTTTTGTTTAATAATTATGCAATGAATATTAAATGGATAATAAAAAGAATGTTTTCCCATGACCAGCAAAAATACTTCCACAGTGAAATACTTCTAATATTTGAGATGGTTTCTTTGCATGAAAGTTTTTGTGGAAGTGATTTCATGGCTCTGAATATTCATGAATAAGGCTTTTGAGCTGCCTAGTGCTGGACACATGTATTCTTCAGTATGTAAAGGATTTATTCCTATGAAATGTGGCGTAACCCTTGTGCTGTTGACCTGATGACCAGGGGATTAATCCTGTTTTATGACTTTGGCCAAGCAAGGTTGTGAGGTGTAGAGCACTGCAGTGGCAGCATCCTGTACCAATCCTGGTACACTGGTACCATCCTGTACCAGTGTATCTTGGAAACGCTGAGCACAGTGCGGCCTTTGGCTCACTAAGAGGTGCTAGAGTGAAATTTCTCTTTTGTATGTGGATTTTCTCTTCCCAGTGAGATTTACTACCATGTTACATTGTAACATCTGCACAGCAACGGGAAAGCGGGCACCTCTGATTCGGGGTTCATGTTTGTAGCTTACAGGAAGCAGCAGGCAAAGCGTGGTGGTACTCAAACCTTCCCGAGGTGTTCGAGCTTTTAATCAAACACAAAGCTGACCGGAAAGTGCTTAACATTTCCCATAACTCCTAAGGAACGGCAATTTCCTCATAAATTGCCCGTTAGCAGATGCAACAAACTTGGGAACAGAATCTTCAGGGGAATGACTAGATGACTGTTTTCCAATGTTTCCTGTCCCCTTGTGTCCTCTGTTCTGTACAAGCACTCAGAAAATCAGCACAGGCTGCCACATAGTATTTTTCTTACAACTGAAGTTGACTGAAACAATTGCAATGTGATTGACAGTTGGATCAGGTCCAGCGGAAATATCAGCCTGGGACAAATTGCATTTTCAGTGTTTAACCCTTGGTTTCTTGTTTTTGCTTGGTATCTTTTCAAACCATACAGAATTGGACAAGTATGTTCAAATTTCACAGTCATTTCTTTTATTTAAATCTAGACCTCAGAGTGCCCAGGATATGAACCAGCGAAAACCAGGTTCGCTTTCATTTACAATAAAAGACACACAGGCCATGTAAGAAGACAGAGATATTTAAATAATATGATGAATGGTCACTATAACACTGTGGCAAGGCTCTAGAGATTCATGTGCCAACAGGAGGGAAGTGGCTTCATTTTTAGCCATTGGTGCTAGAAAAATCTGACACCCGGTAGCCATTTTGCTATGGAGTTATAGTTTGTTTTTTGTTTGTTTGTTTTGTGCGGCTCTGTAAGTACCTAGCTATCTAACATAGCTTCTGCAGAGTAGTAGAGATGCTTCCAGGCACTGCTTATCCTGCCTTCTCTTATCTCAAGTATCCTTTCACCCTGTAGTCCAAGCACCTTGGCACTTGAGAGCTTTCGTATCTATGGATTTCACAGCCATAAATGGGGAAATATTTTGTGAAGAACTTCTTATAATTTAGGGGGCTGAGGTTCTTTCCAAGTAGTTGAGACCATATTAAGGGAAAAAAGGGCCTTTTTTGCCCCCCCTCATCGAAGGAAGTGCTGTCTGTTTAGAGGAAGGAGGGTAATAGGGTTTTGCGTTAAGCACTCATGCATATGTGTACATATAACCATGTTTATATATTTATGTTCAAATCTGAAAAATACAAAATTAAAGATTTTTTTATTTAATCTTATAAATTTAAAATTTAAGATTTTTTTTATAACTCTGTTTTAAATCTGTTTAACTTGCTATTAGTCAATATTCGCTGATAGGAGCGTGGAAAGCAATGCTTATCTACTAAAAATTGCTTTAAGTGCACTGTCTGTGAATTTGCAAAAGTACATCTTTCCATGTATTCTGTATGGCTTTTGAAATCACTCATTTTATCTACTGTTTGTTGAGTAGATAGTTTCACTTTCTGTTTACACTCGGCTTCACTTTCTTATTCTAGTGGTATCATTGCTAGTCTCCACTAGTTAATAATTTTGCCTAGTAATTTTTTAATAAGCTGGAAAAAAATATTTTTGAAGCATGGTAGGGAGGTGGGCAGAGAATGCTGTTTTTCATATGCAAAACTCCTCGGTCAAGTATACCTTAGGCCTAACTTTGATACGAGCCCTGTAAATAGGAGTTAGTCAACTGTATGGAAAGCTGGCAGTTTATATGGTTACCCCCCTAACCAGGAGGAGAAACTAAATTGCTCCTTACGATTTAGAAAAATCACAAGGCAGTATAGATAGCCAGGTCCAGCAGGCGGAACAGAACCCTTCCCAGCTGCAGGGATGAAGTTGCCCTCACAGCAGAGGTGTGGTCCCCAACAGAAGTTATTGGTGCAAGTCTTCGGTGAGGAAAGCATGATGAGTTTGTCCGGCTGCGTTTAAGGCTTGTCTGCATGCTGAAGAACAGCACAGCACATCCTTGCAGCTCTTATCTACAGAGTGATGTGGTGCACTGGTAGAGGGCTTTGTCTTTATTCACAACACATTCGTGTGCCTCGGCAGGGGAGGAAACAACACTCTTGTCTGTCAGCCTGCCCTCTGCCACCGTCTGCAGAATAAGCTGAACTCTTAACTCACCATTAAAGAGAAAAAGAGAAAGGTAAAGAGAGAAAGAGAGAAAAAGAGATGTGCTCCCTGGCTTTTTCATACATTAGCTCTCTGCAAAGGCACAAAGCAGAAGGAGCAGCATCAGCAGCCTTGCAAGCAGTGACTCTAACTGTTTCCAATTAATATGGTCTGAGCTACTTCGAGAAGCCAATTTATTACTTACACATATCACACCTGAGCTTTGCTGAAAACTGGATGTGCCAAGCACACCTTTGCTTCTGATCTATACGTAAGGACATGCATCTTTCTTATCAGGAGTGATTCAGCCAAGGCAGGTAAGCGATTTCTACATAAATGTCACCTTCTACATAGTTAACGTATATTAACAAATGTTACTTCTGACTACATTGCCTAGCTGTTGTTGAGCACTTAGAACTACTGCATTTATCCTTTTGGGGTTAGACTTGCTCAAAGGTAACACACCATGAACATCTGCAATATACTTTAAAGGCACATGTTTAATTTTCCTGAAACACGGAATATCACAGTGAATTTGGGCACCTTAGAAGTTGTTTTTGAGTGAAGTAATATGATCTTACAATGTGTTTTGAGAAGTATCTCTTAATGTTTTTATTTGATACTTAATAATATACCTGTTACAATTTTCTTAAGAATTTCTTTGCTATTATGCACAAGATTAGTGCCTCAGTTAGATCAACTTTTCTATAATGATCTATCTAAATGAATAGTTTTAAGAGTTTACTCATGCTTATCCCATTTGCAGAAATATAGTTATGAGCTTTTTGCACATGGCACATATGATTTTGTTATGGTCAAGTGGGTCGTTTCATCAATATGCAATTCAGTAAAAGTAAGATAAGTAATATAATACATGTTCCAAAGATGTGAAACAAAACATGGCTTGCTTATAATTCAGTATCATGTAAACAGTAGCACTGCTGATACTCTAATGTCAAATAATAACAAAGCACTTTTTTTGCCACAGACAGGTCCAGTCTCTTCTGCAGTCTTGAGAATGCCTAATACTTATAGCCAGACAGTAACTGAGAAAAAAATATTGGCAAAGAATTCATATTTATGAAGTTTATAAAGATGATAATTTCTTAGCCACTGGCTGGCTGTAGTCTTGTGTGTCATATATCGTTTTGGAACTCTTTGTGCTTAAGATAAAAAATAGTCCAAATGAATCACTATTATAAGATGAGAAGAGAGAGCTGAGAAAACTGGAGGAGAATGAATAGTAAAATCTGCTCTAGTGTCATTGAACATTAAATTTAAACTTCAGTTATTCCAGTAAGTGCATAAATAAGTCTTTTCTGAAGTACTTGCTGCTGATCTTTAACTTTCTTGTTTTCAGTTTTACCTGCTAGCAACCTTTCATTATAGAGTTTTTACTATGAAAGTATTTAATATACACGAGATTTTCAGTGCTAACAATGTAGAGAGTTTTGATGACATTTTCTGTAGTTCTTAATTTAACTTTGTCATATTACTACTAATATAAATGAAACTGAGACCAGCTCTCACAGTGCATGTGGTCTTAAGTTTTATTTAGCAGTGACTATTTGAAAGAATGTGAGGAATTCAAAATGGAAGAATCTCATTGCTTGTCTGGCCTTTTGTAACTCTTTTCTGATGATGTTACCTTAGTTCTGAGAAGGTGTGGACACTCTGCACAGTAAATGACTTTCTCTAGAGTATAGCCTTTCAAAATGTGATGGTTTTCTATAGAGGGGAAACTTAAAGGCTCTGCGGGAATGTAACTGTATTGAGAGAAAGGTAATATCTGAGCAACAATAATGACTTGAAATAAATGTAAGGTCTGCTACTGCTTCCCATTCAGTTATTGCCTGAAATCTGCAGGCTCATAATTTATCCTAAAGTAGGGAAAAATAAAGAATGGTTAGAAGTAAAAAGTTTGAAAGTGCCAGATATTTCTTGCTGATGGTTCCAGAACTCTGGGCAGGAGACAGTTTTGTTGTAGAGCCAACAAGGTCTTGGCTTAGGTCCATTAACAGATACAATTCAGTGTAGCTCTGCTGGTATGAAAGCAGAAATGCCAGTAAACAGTAGTTGAGGATCTGCCTCTTTTAGAGCTCACAGTGTACGCGTGCACACATAAATAGGTATGCTAGTAAAGTCTGCACTGCTGTGCTCTTTAGGGGTGAGTGAACTATGGTATAGCCTGGAAACAGGGTATTTGTCCCTGAAGGAAATAGAAGATGAATGAGGAGCACAGCACGGCAACCAGTAAGTGCATTCATGTAGAACCTCGTAAGTCATTGAGGCCTGTTCTCAGCTACTTTCTTTCCTTAGGAAATGAATAGAAGAGAAACAGAGGAAGCTTCAAGGCAGTATCTACCTTAGCATAGTTTTAGCCATCTGGAGACCTTCATATACCCTCAGCAAGATGGTCCCAGTATGAATGCAGTGAAGGCTGTGCCATGTGTCATTACAATAAAATGATGTCCTAGAAGAGAAGCAAACTATTCTGTTTGAAATGCCATGGCAGTTTGCTATGTAATTACATTTACACTAGAAACTGCTTTGGTGAGTCCATGATCATGTCTCCTCAGCTCCCTGATGGAGAGCACTAGGCCAGCAGAAGTCACTGTAAGGACATGGCATGAATTACGTTTACACTTCCTAAGGGAAATCTGTATCTAGTATAAAGTGCTCTTCCAAGTCTAATTAGAAAATAATGGAACACTGACAGTTTACACAACAAGTTTAGTAACCAGCTAACCAGTTTACACAAGTTAGCATTTGTCCCCAACATCTTATGGAGCCATACAGGGGGTTGTGTTACTTGTAGAAAATCTTTGTTCTTTAGGGCCTTTTCTGGTCTATCAGAAGCAAAAAATGAGCACAGTACAGAGCATCATATCCTTAATGTGTCCTCAGCTCATTCTCTGTGCCTAGAGGGGGGAAGTAAGCTGTTCAGAGCACTTCCGTCAGTCCTGTACCAGCTGAGAGGGCCCTTAGTGCAACTGGGAATCAGACTTTTTATGCTATCTCTTTTCTTGTCGTGTTGCGGTAGCAATAATGCTTACTCCTGTAGCCTCTGGAGAAATGCACATTGCTTTTGCTCACCACCTTCATCCTGCCTCCAGGAATTATATTCCAGTGTTTTTTACTGGCATTTTTCAAAGTGCCAAGTGGACTGGTCAATTCTTAGTGAGGTGGCACTTACTAATTTCCATTACTTTGATGTTTGCACTGAACAGCTTGAGAATATATTTCTTTTCCATATAGAGGAAGTTGGGAGGCTTTTTCAGCTGAATGCATTTACACTTCTTTACTTACTTACCTGAATGTACAGCTTATGTATAGAGAAAGATGAAGTTATGAAGCCCTTGACATTTACTAATATAGGCTTTTCGTTGTAATATTTGGGTGGTATTCTGAGAGGTGTAACTCATTCCCTGTTGCAGAATCCCACGTTTACCTGTTTTATTGTTTCTAAGTTAGAGAAAGGAAAATAATAAAAGCTCAATGCTTTCTTATGCAGCTTTGTGCTCTTGCAGTTCAAATCTGAATCTTTTAGGAATGTTTAACCAATCAGGTTGATAGGGAGAGTGTGTCTATTCCAAAAACTGTTCTGCTTGCACCGAAAGGCTTTCACACTTACAAAGCATTAATCTCATATTTCATCATGAATTATATTGCTTCTTAAAGAAAAATACAACCTTCTAATTAACTAAAATATATTTCACAGAATGGAAATAATTCAACACTTTTAAAGCATAATTGATTTGTCTAAAGACAAAGGACTTCCTTGTGAAAAGGTGAATATGGCTTGCCCGAGCCGTCACATTCAGCATAGTCTAAACTTGCAGCTTGCACCCAAAAATGTCTCTCATATAGTATATTTTATTTCCATTCTTCTTTGAATTGTTTTATTGATTTCTATTTAGTATTTGGACATTTGGAATGTAATGAATCAGTTTAGACATGAAAGAAGAGATTTATCTCACTTTTGTTTGGTTAGGTTATTATTCTAAGCTAGAGAGCAGGGACAGATTGCTGTGTCAGGAGCTCAAAAAGGATGGGGGTGAGCTAAAGCTCTAATGTGGCCTGAAATTCTGAAATCACATCTTAAATAGGCTATGGAAACGATATGCAGCTGTGATGTATTCACTGCCTGTGCTCCAATTACTGCCTGTATTTCATCAATCGGAAGTTGATTGTGCCATGTGATGTTCGAAGTGGGTGTCCCAGCTCGCTCTCCAGCGTTACGGTAGGAACCCTCTTGGCGTTCTAACAATTTCCTAAAGCAAGTTGCTGAAATGTGTTGGAGCTCTGAGTGCGTTCCCTGATATTCTAATTGACTTTTATTATGCAGTCAATAGTGTGGATCTATAGTGCATGATGCGTACCCTTGTTAGGCATTCATTCCACACTCTCCGAGGCAGTTCCACTGCGTATGAGGTTATAGGAAAGGCACGACTGTGGCACATGAAAATCATGAGTTTGACTTAGTCCTTGGAAGATTTTTATTTCAAAATAGTGAATTCAGGAAAGTTCTGCATGCCTTTTGTGTTCTGATTATTTAATTTAAATTCACGTCATGTTTTCAAGCTTTTTTCCATAACTATACAAACAAGAAATATATATTTGTTGTTTACTAAACTAGTCTTTTCATGCATTTACAGGCTTCAAAGAGTTGTGGCTTTGAAAATCCTGCCTCTCACCCCCAATATTATGAGAGCCCATACAGACTGCTATATAAGATTTTGGTCAGTTTTACAGGTGTGTTTTGTAGAAAGGATGAAGCCATATTCCTTTTCCACCAGTGAAACCCTTCAACATTTTTTGTGTGAGTTTACAAACAGTTTCAGTCAATCCTGATCTGTGTCTTTTTGTGAAACGTACCATCTGGAAAGAAAAGGTTCAGTGTGTGCAGATGTGATAGCAGTGAGTAAAGGTGTAAAAATGATTGAGAGAGAGCTTGCTGCTGGGGTGACAGAAAGGCTTCATCTCAGCTTAGCAACACAAGGAAGTTGAGAGAAATGTCCAGGTTGTGCAAGCACTTGCAGAACTTCTTTCCCCCATGGGATTTCTTCCAATTTACTTGCCTTTTGTCTGGCTTTAGGGTCAATATTAGGTAAAGGGTTATATTACTGTTCATCATTGTTTCCGTTTGTCGTATGAATATGTATCAGTTTATTCATTTATGCTTTCTTGCTTACAGCACTGAGCTTTTCAGTGGTAGTTGAGATAGCTGCATAGACATAGCCATCTCCAACTCCAGTCATGTCTGCACAAAAGCCAAAGCGTCATTCTGCAACCGATAAAATGTTAGATTAAAGAGGCTTATCTGTCATGAACTTTCATAATTTGATTAAAAGATTCCTGGCATTTTAGAAAAAAAGATTTTCAAATTAACTTTCTGCCTTTTCCTTTAATCTGGACATGGAAATATTACTTGCTTTAAGTTTGCTTTGAGACTCTGAGAGACTCCAATTAATTAGCTGAAGTTGCTGGATATGTATATTGTAAATAGATGTCAGAGAGTTCCTATAGAAAGGTTGATTTAATACCCACAGAAAAAGGAAGAATCCTGTGTGTTACTTGTACCTGCCTCTAGACATTTCTGGTGTTCACCGAGTGTCCAGGTGGTGTAGAACTGGAGCAGTGGTCTTCTACAGCACCCGTTCCCAGTCTGTGAGATAGAAATAGTGCTTTGGGAAGGGATTTGAGGACAAAATGTTAATGTCCCTCACTGATTTCTGTATACCTGAAGGCTGCCTTGGGATCCAAGTTACCCAGATAAGATTTGAAGCCCTCTTAAATTCTGTATGGTCAGATATTGAGTTGCCCTTTCACTGTTTGAGGATTTGCTTTACTGTGTAGAATAAAACCAAAAGGCTTCTTGATCAGATTTGCATCACATCCTTTTTTATTTTTTTTTCTTTATAAATACAGGCACTAAATATTATTTTTTAACAGCTGGCACTGTAATATTAGTCAGTTTTTTAATGAAAGCAGGCTAAATTCAATTATGAAACTATAAACAACCTTGCTACAAACCCAGATAAGCATCTCACTTTCAGTTTATTCCATAAAGTTTCTTTATTCCATAAAGTTTCCAAACACAACTTTATATGATCTGTTTTCATACTACATTAAATGTAAGCAAGCCCTTATTCATTGCCTGCTTTTACTACTCACAACTATAAATAATGATTTATTTTCAATAGCAAACATGTTGCTGGGCCAGATATTCAAACAAAATGACTCCCAGCAGGCCTGTAACCCAGGTTAATTCAAGAATGAGTAGGTCTAAATATACATAGAACAAGATTTACCATAATTCAAAATGAGAATGCAATGTGTGAAAGACAGTAAAATGTGAAAGGGCTGGAAAGAAACTGCTTTAGTGGAGTAGCTTTTAAGTGTGAGGCATATATTATGTGCCCTCTGTAATAAAAATATTTATGATTTATTTAAAGAAAGTGATAAAGTAATCAAGTAATCAAAGAGAAAACTACTTATATTAACAATTTTTTTTTTTTTAACTTTCAGAAAGGAGCATTGAGGTTTCCCTAACTGTTGATAAATGCTGTTTCAGCTTAATTCTTCATGTGTGCAAAACATTTAATTTAATTTCTTCTCCTGGAAGTCATCAATGACTATCACTAGCAGTAGATAGTTTGTTCTATACTTATTGGATTATTGTTACACTTGTTTGATTATTTAAAAGCTAATAATATAATGGGTTACAGGTAGAGTGCTTTCTTGTTGCAAAGCTCTATCTACATGTTTGTTTAAATTTTTTAGAAATGTGTAGACATAACTTTAGAAAAGGCAGTTCTGCTTCTGTTACGATAGGTGAGTTGGGTTACTGGCTCGTTAGTTGTAATGTTTGTATTCCTCGACCTGTATTGATTTGAGATGTAGCATTTGCCCCTGGCAGCTCTGGATTGTGCTATTATCTTTGTCAGCTCTAATGAGTTTGAGACCGAATTATGCCATTAAAGAGTTAGTTTTTTTGGAGGCCCATTTAATATTCACAAATTGATGTCAGAAAATAATATTTAATGCCTGTATTTATAAAGAAAAAAAAAAGGATGTGATGCAAATCTGATCAGGAAGCCTTTTGGTGATTTTATTCTACACGGTAAAGCGAATCCTCAAACAGTGAAAGGGCAACTCAGTAATAAACAAAATCTCTTCTGTTCCCTGAGACCCGGAATGTGGAAGATACTGTTTATTTTGCATTAGAAGCTTTCTTTACCATTAAAGGTAAGAGGGATTTTTGTGCTTAGCATCTTTCAGGAATAGATGTACTTAAAAGAAATACTCCTAGTTATTTACAACTAATGAAAGGATGAAGTAAAAATTAACTTGTATTCCCTTTGCATTATACTATTTCCTTATCCTTGTTTACAAGGTGGTATAAGACCTAGTAGCTCATATGCAACATTGCAGTTATTATTTACAGCCAGGAACGTAGCATTAGAACAAAATGATTTTTCAAGATACTTTTTGAATATCTTTTATTTTCTACATCTTCTGTGTGAGATGTTTGAAAGGCTTTCACAGATAGATAAAGCATCGCTGGCATGCTAGTGTCTTTATACTTTCATGAGACCTTTTTAGGCAACAAGATATATTCTCTCCTTGCAGGAAATTCATAGTAAGGTTGTCAAAGTTTCAGCAAGCAAACAAATTGATGAAGACGAGGCAATAATTGTCTCAAGCCTTAAACTAACCCAGATGTTGAGCTACAGACACACAACATAGTAACGCCAGTTACGAGACAGAATTGCTCTGTGAATGTGGGGGAAGCACAGTGCTCGGTGAAGATGGCCTGCAAAGCTGGGGAGCATTGGCCACAGGCAGCCCTTACACATATCCAGTTATCCTCCCTTATCCTTCATTAGTATCCTTCATTCATCCTGCTGTCCTTCCTACTTGGATGACAACTATATACCAACCTTTGTCCTGTCCTGTACCTGAAAACGTTTTTTCATTAAAAGTAAGTGTTAAACATTCAGTTTCGCATTCACATATACATTAACTCTTTTTAAATTTAGTTTTATGAACTGTTAAGGAGAGAGAGAAAGGTATTTATTGGAAGCCCTGGGTGACTGTTATATTCAGGTGAGTGCTTATTGACATCTATACACACACGAGTGTGTGTGTACACACACACACTCATGCACGTATAAATTTCTCTGAGGTATTTTTAGTGTTAGTCTTGTTTTCCCTATGATCTGTTATAAGCAGAGTTCCCATTACAACCTAATTAAAGGGCAGTGTAGAAAGTCAAGCTAGTTTCAAGAAAGTCAAGCTAGTTTCAACAGCTGATGATCTTATAAGAACTGCTGATGACATTTTACTGTTTCGGAATAGTAAGGGATTCAATAATTCATTTTGATTATTCCTCTAACAGGGAAAAGTCTTAAATATTGCAGGTAGTCCCAAAGAATTTTTACAGTGTAATTTTAAAGGAAAAAACCCCACAAATGCAGAGATTTCAAAATGAATGAAAAGATTTTGAATCTTGTGAATCTCTTGAATTTTGTGAGAGAGTCTAGGGAGAGTGAGTTTGCGTAAACTGTGACAGGAAGGCAAGGAGACAAAAGCTATCTGAAATATTTTACTGTAGGGTTTTCTAACATGCATAAATCACTTGCAGCTTCAGATAAGACTGGGTACATTGTACTTTGAGAGAAGCAAATGGAGAAGGTGATCAAGGGGCTGTGTGTACTTTGCTAGAAGTAGAAGGAACATATCTGCCATTTGGAATTAGGATTCTCATCTCTGGAGTTCAAGTAGAGGCAGTATTTACATGTGATGGTTTTGTCGCATCTGGACCAGGGAACTGAGATCTCTCCAGCTGGACTGCAGGCCCCTCTGTCACACCAAGGCCTTGCCACATCGTGGCATCGTGTGCGTGTTGCAGAGGGTTCCAGCCTAGGACCCTCCAAAGCCAAGTCGGAAGGAGTCCACCTTTGTGACGGACGGCAATATAAGTTTACAGGCAGCACTTCGGAGGGTTTAATTCCTGCTCAAGTTTTTAAAAACTTTCAGTGTCCAACATTGTTACAGGATACCAAGCTGTTTTATGCCCATTCTGTGGATGAAGAACTGAATCACAGAATAAGTAGTTTGTCCTATGAAACTGTAAAGTGCCAGACTTTCACAGTAGTCCTTGGACATTTGTTCCTCTCAGTATCCATTGAATGCTACCGCATCAAATCAAAGTAATCTGAAAGGCTAAACAGTAACTTTTATTGCTGATTTGTCTGGGATTCAGTAACATTTACAGACAAGAGTCTTTGTAATACACTTCATCAAATGTCTTGCTTATGCCATCCACATAAACACTTTGTAAAAAGTGGTGCACAGTTCTGCTTTAGCTTGCAGAAAAAGGATATGATGGACAGACAGTCAAAGTAATACTATGACTGATATATAGGAGAGTATATTACAGATGATTTTAGGAGCATGTGGAAGAACGCAGAAGGACACACAAGTAATACATTTGTGTAAGAGGTTTATGCATTACTGAAAAGAATTGTATTTTAAATGTAATAAGTCTGATGATAAGATGGCAGGAAAAAGTGGATTCTAAAAAGATCCATGACTGTCTCTATCACCTTTCCTTTTGTGTGCAATTTGAAGTAGTATACAGTACAACTAATTAATGCATACATTTTGTGGTTTAGCTAGTTCTTTGTGGTGATGTTTTCCTCAGACAGAATCACTTGTCAGAAAAGCTATGTAAATTTGCAGTATTATAATATTTACTCACATATTTACATATTTACATATTTACATTTAACAACCTCAAATGTATTCAGAAGTGACTATGTCAAACCCTGGTTCCATGTTACCTGCTTAATTCTTCTGGTACTGCAGTGTGTGACGTAGTGACAATGTTAGTAGGGCTAATTTCTGCATGTATCCTATTACAGACACATAACTTACTACATACCAACACTCAAAGAAGAGGACAAAGCCTTTTTGTGTAGGTGCCAGTGTTGTTTCTATGTCTATAATAAGAACTGCAAAAGCAGAAGTAATGAAAATTGTAGTTATAGGATGAATGGCTGATATAATCAACAGTTGAAGCATTACCAATACAGAAATAAGTATTTCCGAGTAACTGAGAAAAAAGCTGTCAACCACAACAGGTGCTGGGAAGAATGTCTTTCTGTGTGATTTTGTATGGAAGTGTGCAAGACCCTGGCTTTTGATTGCTGTAGCTGGGCATTTTCTACCTTGAACTAGGTGTCTCTTGGATCTGTGGAGGGCATCTTCGTTAGGCAGTGTTGCCCCCATAGTGTGATATGTTTTCTTTGTGTTTTTCACTGGGAAAAATAGATGATCATGTATTTTGCTGTACACTACTGCAATGCAAAATTCTGTGGCTTCTTGTTAAAGGAATTGAGGGGATAGAAAGTCCTGACCGTTCCGTCATAAATACCCTTTGTCTGTAAAACACGCTATCGGGCTATCTATTGATCACACAAAGTCTAGGTGATTTTGATTTAAAGGGTAATTCCAGCTTCTTGCAAAGGCTGGTAAAAATAATGGTGCCTAGTGTAAGGCATGCAGACCAAAAGATAGTCATTTCACTTACCAGCCTGTTTGTCACGAGCGTAATTAAAATCTAATCTGTGAGGAACAAGCAACCTCTGAAGATCAGCAATAATGCACCTTGCAGATTGTGTCATTTTGAAGAAAAAATCTGTTTAAATGTCTAACATGAATTATGATTTGTTTAAGAGAGTACTGCTCCTGACTCCTGTGATTTAATGTGATTAGCCTTTCAGAAAATGAAAGCTCAAAATAATGGCTCAAAAACATGATATGTGCACAGTGTAATTATGAAACTAATGAGGGGTGGCTTACCAATGTGACTGGTGAAGATCTGCTCCAGTAGCTCCTGTTAATGAACTGTCTGTCTGTGCCAATGCTAAACTTGCAAGAGTTTATATACTGGACAGTTGGTTAGATGAGGATGAAAATCATCTTTTGATCCCATAAATGAAGTGAATTTTTTGGCAGTTATACTTACCTTCAAAACTAACCTGAGTGAAAGTGATCTCTATACTAATTCTTCTTTGGATATTAAAACACATCTAACCTTGACCAGGAACTAGTGGTGTTAACAGGAGTTTCGAAAGCCACGTCTGTGGCACAGAAACAAACAGCAGGATCATGTTTCTGAGCTGGCCTGTAATTGCAGCAGGACCTCGTAGGAAGTGCTGAAATTACTCGGCACGTTCTTACCTCATTGTACTGGCACAGTGGACCAACTAAAGTACTTGGGGGAGGGAAACAAAATTAGGAGGATGCTGGTGATCCATCTCTGCCATATCTGACAAGGACTGGATGCTTTAAGGGAACACGTAACAAACATTGTAATGAACCGTTATGAAATTACTTGACTGCAGGGGAACTTGACTGTAATTTCTTCCTCGCTCCATCAGTCAGTGGTTCTACGTTCTCCTTGCACTTACACTAATGCAATCCTATTGATCCTACTAACTCCAGGTTAGTCTCTGAGCTATTAAAAAGTATTAGGTATGCAGCGGAAGTGTTTGGCATATTACAGTTATATGCCACTGTTTATGATTTAGAGCTTAAAACACCACTAAAATCACTATAATATCACTAATGATTATCAAGGCCTGATGTATGTCTCAGCAAACTGGACCTGAATTTTACAGTAGAAATCATAATATAGCAGATTGCTAAATTTATGGCAACTTTAGGAAAATTAAATGGATTTTGTATTGAAATTAATATGAAATGTAGTGTGTAAGTAGTCATTAGTGTTGGACTTGGATCCATATGCATCACTGTATCCTAAAACTTTTAAGTATTGAAGGTGCTAGAAGTTTCCGTATTGACAATTCATTGCAGAAGTTGTTGAGGAGAGAATGTCTTTCTAAAGGTTTTCTCAGCTTTGAGACATAACTGGATTTTTTTCCCACCTGGAATGACATAACAAATAATTTAAATAGGTGGGATAAACCTATGACTTGATGATTTCTTAAGCATCAACAGTGTCTAAAAATGTTAAATCATCAACTTTAGGTTATATAGTTTTATTCACAATTCTTGAGTGTTTAAATGCAATTATTATTGTTAAAAGGAAGGCTAAATAATAGAGCTTATTTCTTTTGCAAAGTTTCAGATCCATGGCAAATACACATACCGTTGACCTAGATGCTGACTTAGTAACAGATTTCCCATTCTCATGTGAGGGTAAGCTGTTTAGAAACAAAAAGCATCCCAATTACTGAATAACAGAACTGAGTACAATACTCTTTTTTCCCTACTAAAAGAGGTACCTTACCCATTAGGTAGCACGTAGCGAGAACCTCCTTATGGCTGAGTGGCATACTGTCCACTGGGAGTTAGAGTGGTTACTTGCACTTACTCAGTTGGATTTTAAGTGGAGCTGTTTTTTTTGCTGGATTTACCAGCCATCAAAAATTACTGATATGTTCAGTTGTTCTGAGGGCCAGTCTGAAAAATGTGGCTGGTGACAAGCTGTTGGAAATAATCAGTTAGTGACATAACAGAAAAGCAGTACAACTGAAAATGAATGGATACCTTTGCTGGTTTTTTTTCTGCATACCTTTGCTGTTTTTTTTTTCTGCAGGGAGCGGGATGGGCTGGTTGAATGATTATGCTCTGTTGTAAGCCAGAGTTGAGAAGTGTTTGCGCAGGAGAGCATGGAAGCTTCTGCTCGCTGTAGTGCTTGTGAAATTGTACCGTACTGTACTGCATCTCAGTCTCTGCACGTCCGGATTCTGTCATCTTGCACGGGCAGAACTCCCTCTCGCACTGGTGTGTCTTGTTCACACATCCAGCGAGGTTAGGATCTTTCAGTGATATTTAATTCCTGTGCAAACTGCCAGAACAAAGCCTGTGCCTCATATTATGGGCAGTAATCCTTTGAATTTCACCGCGTGTGTTAGCAATAAAGGCAGTTCGTGGTTTATTTTCTAAAAATTGTTTTCAGCAGAAAATGGCTTTGAACAGTACAGAAGTTTTCAGTGAAGACCAGACTACTGAAAGCTACTTTTAGTGCAGTTTTCAGATCCTGATTTACTTCACCCAAATGTGAGAATTTTTGAGAATATTTTTCTTCAGGAAAAAAATAATTTCCATGCAAAATATATTCCTTTTCTGGCCTTTACCTTAACCTTGTTCATAGACTGGTTGTTTCTTGTTTGAGTTTGCCTTTTTCTTGTCCACGCCACCACACTTCCTTACCTGAAGCTGTAGCATTTTACTACTTTGATGGTTTTTACTTACCAATCTCAGGTATTAAAAAGCAGGCAACCGGCCTTACAAGGGATTTGCTGCTGCAGGCACTCATCCTCAAGTGTCTCTGCTTTCCACTTCTTCCCCCTCTTTTTCCTTGTTTTCTTTTGCTTCTTTCAGCTTCTTCAGTGAGATGGCCCTTTACACTGAGCTAGGTGAGGAATTAGATCTATTTCTAAAGGCCATGGTTGTCTTTCCCAAGAGAGGCTAAATGAACGAGTCTTTTAGCATACATTAAATTCACTTTTATTTTTTTGAAAAAAAAAAAAATCATAGAAGAAGCCCAAAGTTGATTATTTTTGTCCTCAGAGAAAGCAGTTAACATTGAGATGAGGGAATGACTTAAGCAATTAAATGTTATATGAAGCCTTAGAGATTTGATTCATAACCGTCATCCACACTAACTGTTGTTTATCCTGCTAAGAAGAAAGGAACAGGCACTGTAAATAAAGCAAATGGGCTTCATGGGTTGTGTACAAGTGTGTATGTGGATGTGCCTAGTGCAGAATTAACACAGTGTGTTACAGTAAGTAAGTGGCAGCAGCTGTCTATCATAGTAGAATTAATTTCTTTGCTTTAGTTAGAGGTTCTGATGCTAAATTATTTGATGGATTGGTTTGTTTAATAGACTTAGGTATTTACCCCCTGGTAAAGCTTGTTTCATGAAATGTATTCCAATTTGTCTCGAGTCCTGTGCAGGGATGCCATCGTAGGAAAGAAGCGCAGGACAGGAGAACGCTCCTACATCCGGGAGGGCCGTCAAGGCAGATGCCCCATGTACGCTGCATCCTTCGGTAGGGGTTTTCTATCCACGAGAGGGTGCCTGGAAGAGGGTTCTCTCTCCCCTGTGTTTGCCACAGGAGGGGCTGCAGAGGAGCACTGGACATAGTGTCCCTTGGATACTCTAATTCCTTTCTCCTCTTCCTTTACACCAGCCTTTGTCAGTCAGCTCCTTCCTGCCCTGCACATTATTTTAACAGCAGCATTTGCTAATCTGGGGGCTCTTTATTTAGTTAAGGGAATGACCAAGAGTAAATAAGATCAGGTATGAGTATATAAGATCAGGTTCTCACCAGCTTAGTAGGTGTAGTCAGTTTGATAACAGTTTTTCATTAGTTTTGCTGAGAATGGGGAAGTTGGGAAAGCTAATTGCACTATGGTAGAAAATTTGCACAAGCATGAATTGTCAGACAGAGTTCTGTATCAGTACTTATGTAACTCAGCATTTAAACCTAAGATTTCTTTCTGTTGTATCCATCTTCTGGAAGAGATAATGCTCTGCTCTTTCTGAGTACTGAGCTTAACCTCTTGTCTTTGTAACAAAAGGGTAAAGAGATTTATCATTAAAAGATTTGAGTGTAAACGAATGTAGCTCATCATTTTAATCACAGATCAGGTCATCAGATTTGCCATATTTTGACATAGCCATATGCAACTTAAAATTGAGTGCTTCCTTTCTGAACTAATAAGTACACTTGCTAATTTTATTCTTATGTGTGAAGGTAAAACTCCATTAAATATTTTAATCAGTCAAAAGAATTTGTATCTTGTATTGTAGCTAGCCTTTGACAATGGCTTTTTGTTTGCCACAGTTTCATTAGTTACGAGAAGAGTTAGACATGCTGGGAGTTCAGTTTTGTAGACATACATCTTTATATTACAGTCTTTTGTCTATCAGTAAATTTTCTCCCTGTTTCCTTTGCTTTTGCATCATTGAAATGAAAAAAGAAACTTGTAATGTGATATACAGATGTGACTGATGGAAAATTTGATTTTCTCATAGTGCTCATTTTCTGGCAGGAATAGGATGGGTTTGATGGCACAGTAGGTCCAAGTGCTGGCTCTGGTCCTGACTATGTCTTCTTGGAACTTAGGCTATGGATGATTAAAAAAACCCCAAGACAGTATTTGCAATCAAAATTGTTTTACTCTTATGACCAGGCTTGAACAATCATCAGAACAGCAACCGTGAGTGCTGAGGTTTGGTTTTTCTGATTCAGAACCTTTGAAGGAGGGCCTCCAGATACCGGTAACTCTCTACAGGATCTTGTGGTACGCTTCCAAACAAATTATAAGAGATCTGCCAAATTCATAGTCAGCTGGTTTGAAGGTACAGTATAAAGAAACATTTAAAATTCTAATTTAAAAATTACCTTTGAAAGATGAGAGATCATACTAGTGCAGAGCAACAGCTTTCAAAAGAGCGATTTGTCCTCCACCTTAAACAGCCTCGTCTTCTCAACTGGAAAAACACAATTGCCATCCATTCCATGTTATTAGCCTTTTAATCAAAACAAGCTGCCTCGGAAGGTTGAATGTAACCAGAGAATATAAAATAAATTATCTCAAATGTATGCAGATATAGAATTATTTTTTTTTCTTTTCTGAATGGCTTCCATATTCTACCCCTATAAGTTTTTGTTTTTTGGATATGAATTTTCTGTGTTTTTGTTTTTGTGGAAGAGAGGAAACTTTTCTACAGAAACTACGTCAAGAATTTTGAAATTTTATCTGATATGATAAGTGATCACTTTATTGCCTACCATAAAACCATGGTGTTTTGAACAATCAAGTCAATACACTGAACTCATTTTCTGAGACATTGGGGGACTTCAGTGCTACTCTGTTATTAGAGTTTCCCTAAAACTGGCTTACACAACCTCTGGAAAATTTTGCAGCCATGCGGACTTCCCCCAGGAGCTTTGGCTGCCTGTGTTTAGAAGAGGTTTTGGCATGGACTACAGGCCTATATGGAGGCAGTCATGACTAGAGTCCTTAGCTGCCCAGTGCTACTTTGATGTTTTTCTTATATAGTGTAACTTAAAATAGTCTTTATTTGGGAGCTGGCTGGCACAGGTCTAGTTCTAGAATAAGAGTAACCTATCCAAAGGGTTACTGAATATCTTCTTTTTTTGCTTACTGCCCTGTTGAATTTGCACCAAAAGCTTTTCAAGCCTATGTAGAATTTAGCTTCCTGTTGCCCTCTGGAATTCTAGCTCTGCTGACATTTTATTCGGAAAGCCATCAGTGGGCACGAGTTTTTGTTGTTGTTGTCGTGGTTGTTTCCTTGACTGTATAGTCTGATTTTAGCTGTAGTGATATCTCTGACTTAGAAATTTATGGTTTACTGGAGACAGGAGTTCTATAAGATAAATGACTGTTTTGTTGCAATTCAATTCAAACTGTTAATGGTACATGGAGTCCAATTCAACATAATGTTTAAGACTAATTTCACATGTGCTTAAGCCTTGGCATAAAATCAGGCACATGCTTAAATGCCTTGCTTAATTAGTGCTATATATTAGGACTTAAAAAAATACTTTTACTTTTCTTTGGTTTTATGAGGTTTTTTTTGTTTGGCACAGAGTAAAGTTAAAAGTATTGCAAATGAAGAAAAATTGATAGAGATGGGGACACCAGGCTGGCAAGCACACATTCATTAAAAACAGATTAGCTAAAAACAGACTCTGATAATCCTGTAATCAAGACTTGATACACAAACCCATGGAAATGCTAAACATGTGCTGTAAATAAATAGATGATTAATTTCCTTTATTCCAATATGTGCGCCTTAGTGAGAAATTATATTTCTCCTAAAAGATCATTTTCTTATTTTCTTAAGATTGCACCTCCTTTGCAGCTGCATGATGTGTAGGAAATAGAGGGATAATTAATAGCATGAAGGTAGAGTTGGTCCCCTGAGACACAGAACATCACAACACCGTCTCATGCCTGTTAGTAAATATTGTGGCAATTGGCAGATATTGAAGCTGAGGGATAAAGTATTCCTTTAGCCCCTGCTATGTCTGAAGTCTTGCTGGCTGCACTTGGGATGCCTGGAAATTATATACGGCAAAGATTGGTACCTAATACCACAATGGGAATTTTTAGCTTCCACCCTGATAAATTTGACTGAGTTTCTCTACAAGCATCTGAGATGGAATGAAAAGGAGGAAGGAGCGTTTTGTATGAGAAATTGGGAAAGATTCATTACTAGGGATTATGCGTAATGAAACAAATCCTGAGTGTGAGGCTTTGTGGTTGGTGTGCTTAATACGTACAAATTAAATCTTCTCCTGAAAATACGTTAATAAAAAACAATGAATTAAACATCAGGACCAAGAGATTTTGGCTTATTAATGCAATATAACCCTATTTAGAGAATTCCAATTTACTGAACACAGATGTTGCCAGTAAAATAATTAGTGGAAGAATTTTGTCTCCAGCAGAATAGCAAATGTATTAAATATCAAAGTTTAATAAAGATTTAAAACCCTGTTAAAAGTTAGGTAAAAGGATTAGTGGTGAGAAATATTATACAATTTTATGGTATTTTATGCAGCTAAACTCTGGAAAATGAAACTTACTGTTCAAAATCAGGATTCTGAAGATACATCTCAAAGAACACAAAACCATTGGTCTTTAACTGTAATATATGTTTGATTTTTTTCTCTTCTTTTTTTAAGAAAAATCTCATGAGTATTATTCTCAGTGGGAGCTCTGGAAAGCCATACTGCTGCAGGGAAAATTGTTGGAGACCAATAGCAGCTTTGAACAGTAGAATGATCTTAATAAGGGAGGTCGGATTGGGTCTAGCAGACAATCAGACTTGCTGCCTGGCGTATGTGAGAAAATGAATTCCTGTTACATTTAGGAGGTAAACCTAGTGCTCTAGTGCCTTTGAGTTTCCTGTATTTCTTATTCGTAGGACGGGATTAGTTGGATGCTAATGCGAATGTGTAATGAGTTTCTTTTGCTGTCCTGGATGTTACTTGTTTCCACCCTTGGGCTTTCTGCAGAGCTAGTGACGCTGGCAGAACTTCTAGGTGAGGAAAGCCGGGTTTTGTCGTGTCCTGTCAGGGGAAGGATCAGAATACCTTGCAGAAGAGGGCTACTCCTGTCTTTTTCACCCTCCCCTTTCACCTGTTCTGCACCTCTCTCTACGCCTGCCCCGCTTTGGAGGATTGTTTCCCCCTCGTTCTCCCTGGCTGTATAGTGCGCCTGATCCTCTTCCACCTCTGAACATGCTAGTGTTAAACACGGTAGTTACATTGGTAGTTGTAGCTGTGCAGTCTGATTGCTAACTGATTCTCATGTCCTGGCGCCATGTTTTGATTTCTAAGTATTTGTATTAGCTCGATTACAGCTAGCAGTGGTTACTCCTACGCGTGCTGTCGTTGCAATTTCCATTTGCCACGCAGACTAGCCTTAAGAGCACGTGAGAATCTGGGAAATACTGCTTGACCTCTGGCTGGTAACCACTCAGTGAAGTGATGCTGGTAATCTTTTCACCCCCGTCATCTCACTGATCAGACGGCCTGTCTCACAGAACAGACTTTTTAAATCAGTAGTGGTGTCTGTCTGTTTTTAGAGTGATGGAGCAATTACCTAAGTAGCAATACCTACGCGTTCTTGAAGTGTGGGCAGGTGGAGGGTGGGCCTTTCGTTATGGCTCTTTTTGGAAGGATGTATTATGTTACTGTTTCTCTTGATCTTTGGTGGACTTGAAAGCCAAAGTTGTGAGACTGAACAAACCTTTCTCATCTCTTGAGACAGGAGCTGGAGAAATGTCCTAGCTGTCACTCTGGTGAACATTGTCGGTATCTCTTGGCAGAAGGATTGCTAATGCAGGGAAGTTACAGAACTGAGAATTAGTACAATGAAAACATACATTGCAGGGAAGAATAGGAAAGCAATTCTTGGCAGATTTGGAAGTAAAAAGAAAGGGGGTAAACGGGGATTGGGAAGAAGACTCTGAGGACAAAAGTATCAAAATATGAAGTGTAGAAAAATAAGAGTAACAAGAAGTTAGAGCATGGAGGAGAAGAGAGGTCTGAAAAATAGACACAGTGCTGTGGTACAGAAAAAGAACCTGGCACGTAGGAATAGGTTGTGATGAAGCACCTCCTGAACAGTACTTCGACTACTTCCTTAAACTTTCCTTTTTCTTAAGAAACATTTTAACTTTCAGAATTATTCTCACCCATGAACTCATAACTTTTCTAACTTTGCAGCCCTCAGAACCTTTAATCAGCATTTACCAGCAAGTAAAGCTAATTTTGTCCCCTTAGTAATATGGATGGCATAATTAAATACTTTGGAGAGATGGTTACTAAAACGTGAAGTTGTAGCAGCAAAACTTAACTAAAAGGAATTAATTTAGACCCAGTTAGAACAGAACCATGGAATATGCAGTGCAACTTGGTGAGGCTGCATGGATGAGAATAGGTAAAAAAGATTGCAAGAAAATAGCCCTAAAACTACACACTCAGCTCTGAGAAATCCCCAGACAGAGGTTTAGGAAAATTAAAATGTGTTGCTGGCAGGAATACTTATCAAATTGGAATTAAGGTGCGTTGTTACAAGAATAGAAAGTGAGCTTGTGAAAGAAGCACCACTGGATTTTCATCCCTGTGCTGTGCTGTTTAGAGAAACAAGAAAGCCTCAGATGAAGTTCCAGAAGTTGTCCAGGTGCCAATTCTATTATTTCCTAACTGTTTGACACAACAGCATTTTGATTAAACCTGCCCTATCAGTTTCCAGATACTTGCCTTTAAACCTTTGTCTCCATCCCTATTTCTTAGACCCATCTCTGTTCTTTTCTTTGGAAGCATCAATATTTCCAGCAGATAATGAAGAAGTCAGGAAAACTAATTAAAATCTTCTTTCTAGAAGAGGTACAATACTCCAGCTTCACACTAGAGAACAAGGGTTTAAATTGCTAACTTATGGTAATGTCATTTTCTTGTGCATGCATTAACAAATATGTACTGGAAGATAAACATCACTCATCACCACTTTGTATGTTATTAAAATTATTTGTGTATTTAAAGGTGGAAAATATATTTGTTTTCTCGTTATTGTCATAATAGCTTTTACACTATAAACAGAAATTCTAGCACTGGAATAAAATGGAACTCTGAAAATATATTAAGATTGACTAACTCGAGAAATTCCCTGCCTTCATTAGCATTCTTGATTTAACTGTATTAGGAGAACTAAATATATGGACTGCATAAATAAATAAATACATAAGTTATAGTGATGGTACATCACCAGTTTGCGGTTGTATTTCTAGTTGGTCTTAAAGTAGCACCCTGAAGTTGTCAGAAAGAATTCATATTTTACATACTCCAGCTAGGTAGCCTAGTATTCTTTAAATATTCCTGAAAGGATTCAATCCATTCTCCTTTTTGTGAACCTGATTCTTTGCGCTGTAATGAAAGGAACACAGAGTAGCCTGAAAAAAAGGCTTTGGATTTGCAGATACAGTGACTACAGTAAGCTTAACGCCCCAAATGCCTGCTGGCTTTTACACTGACGGAGTTACTACAAAATGTAATGGCACACACTTTTTGTTCTCTTTGGTATACAAAAGGATGGCAGTGCAAAGCAGAGAGATTCATCTTTGAATCTAGGTTGCTTCTAGTATGGCCCCAATCCAGAGGGTGAAGCAGCTGAAACTGCTTTATCTCACTCTTCCCCCTTTCTCTAGTGTATCTTTAGCCCCCGGCAGCTGAGACTGCAGACCGTATGCAAAGCTGATTTTCTCACTGTTATTCAGTTACGTTGCTTCATTCCTTTTCCAAAGCGCGCACCCTTTGGCATCGTGCACATCAGCTGAAAAAGTTGTCCCTTGTCTGCCGAGGGCCTTATATATTCTGTATGTGTAGGTGTGCACACATGTGTGTACATATACACATATATATGTTTGTAAGTATGTAATTTATTGTATTTATTTCTCTCTTCCCATATACAGGAAAAAAAGAGAGAAAAAAAGGAAAAATCTGCCTGTTTCTAAAAGTTATCAAAGATTATTCAGGGTCATATTTCAAGCTAAGGAAATGAAGGTTTCTTTCCTCTAATCCCTGAAGCTGTAATTACTGAGTTTCCTAACATACTGGTTATTTCCCAGCATGCCTTTTTAGAGTAAAATTGGCCTCATAAACTTGCCTGAAACAGATAAACGTGGTCCTATGTGTGAGTGACTGTTTTCTTTTCATGTGTTTCGGTTGATGAATAGGCTTAATCTCTGTTGTGGTTTCCCTTTTCACATTCTTGAGGGAAGAGTAATTTTTGTAACATTCTCTTCCACTTTGAACTGTGAGAGTTAATTTGTCAGCCTTAATAATATCAGAAGGACTAATAAGCTGGGTTTTCTAGGTGTTTGTGCAAAATGAATGGTAGATCCGAGTATCAAGCAAGAGCAGGTGAAGGACAAAAGTAAAGTGATCATTATCACACTTAGTTTGGAACTCTGGATTTTAAAGCTGAAGCCAAATTATAACAAAAATACTCATACAGATCCGTTATGAGTAGATCTGTTGTGAGTAGAAATCCTCATAAAGTCATTGTATTTCATAATGTATCTTCTTTGAATTGCCTTAAAACTTAGCTGAGACTTCTTGCATTTACCCCTCTTAGTGCAAGATGGAGACCTAGTGAAAATGTTCATAACCTCAGAGCAAGATGCAGATCTAGTGAAAACGTTCATTTCCCTTTATAAAAGTGGATTCAATCCATCTTTCGAGTACCTTCTTCATAGTGCACTCCAACTCTGTTGCATCTTTATTATGACGTGTGATCAGATGCTTACCATGATTTCTAAGTAAAAGTAATTGGCAAAGTTATTCAGTCAATAGCTTGTGTAATATTTTACTGGTACTGAACCTCCATGGAATAAAATGAATCTGACTGATAACTATGAATTTTCTAGCTTTTCCTTTCTAATCGCATATTGTCACAGTTCCCAATAAATAAATAAAGGAACTACAGCAACCTACGTAACTCATTAAGTAGATCCAGTGACATTTAAGATGCTATTTCAATTTTTTTCTTTCAATTTCAAGTGATAAATAAAGTATCTTCAAAATACGTGCTTTTAGAGACCTAGAGTCTAATTATACTAGGATGACTATTACTGATCATGCAAAGAACCCCTGAATAACCACCCAAAGGCTTTTAAAATGAATGGCATCATTGATACATGATGATTATATCATTTTACATTTTATTGATGCTAAGATGTAATTGTTCTTCAGAAGGAATCACTTAGTGCTTTCAAAATAACAGCAGTGCATTCCATAGTGAAACCATCTATATTCTGAATATTTTTTTCTATATCATCTCTAGCTATCTATGTAAATTAAATATCTTTTTTTGACAAAATATCTGAGTACCTTCAACTCAATAAATTGAGCTCAATAGTTTTAGGTTTTCTTAGCTGGAATAACTTTAAGGAAAGGGACTTGGAAGGAGTTATTTGATGATGTAATGGCAACATGAATGGCAGGTTGCTCTGTGCTAATACGTGGTAAAATACACAGAGAAGTTTTCAAGGTGTGATAATTGCTGTAGAGTTAAGGGACATTGTTGCATACCATTTTAAGGATTTTAAGATATTTTTCTTTAAATGAAGGCAGATGTTTCTTAAAGGAAGAATTGAACCAGTTGTCAGTGGGGATTTACAGAGTACTTAAAAAAATGAAATTGTACTCTCATCAGGCACTTCCCATGTATTGAGCTATAAAGAAGTGGCAAAAAAATGATGACATTCTTTTTAAAATTGCTGCTTCAGCTCTAGAGAGACATTATATTTTAGCTGATAAGTGCTAGGAATAATGTTTTGCATAAATATTCCACAATATTGAGCAGATTTTGTGTCTATAATTAGAGCTTTGATTTACTCACAGACAGAATTAATTAGGGAGTAATAGTTGTACTGTAATTCTATTATAACCCAAGCTCATTTCTTCTTCCTCGTGTTGTAATCAAAGATACACAAATATTTCTTTAACCTTTCCTAAAACACTGTAAAAATAGTATGTTTAAAAGATAAATACCCTGGTACTAAATACAAGGACATTTCACCTGTCTCTACTTTTTTATACTTAATTACACTCTATAGCAGTCTATTTCAACACTGTTAAAACTCTCAAATGAGGAGAAATATGAAAGTAAGTGCCTGAGCAGATTGAAGTGCCTCTGAATTAATTTTTTATCAAGTAGATCATACTCTACCCTCCACTTCCCAGGGCTTTGGAGGATCTTCTCAACGTCATCTCTTCAGACCGTAGATCTTCTCTTCAACCACAGATAACTCTACCCCCTTGTTACATCAGAGTCGTGGGGCAAGGAGGGAAGAAAGAGGCTTCCTGCAGCATTTTTCTTTGAAGTACATTCATGCAAGATCAGGGAAATTTTGCTGTTAGTTCATAAACAAATGTTCCTTTTAAACCTGAGAGTTTATTTTAAAGGATGAAGTAGAAGAAATACTGGAACAAGAGCTACTGAGAGTTATCTGATCTGTTCTTCAGTGCTCACTCTTGTGCTAACTTACTATTTCTTTATTTAAGAGCTGCCTGAGGGCTCAGCTGCAGGAATCACCCAGCGCTTTTTGTCCCCTGTACAGCAATGGGGCTATAAAAAAAAAAAGAGACAGGAGAAGTTTGAGAGACCTGCCCTGAAATGGCAGTAAGCAAAACCAGCTGGCAGTAGCAGTTCCCAGGGGCTTTGGAGAATCTTCTCAACAACTTTTCTTCAAACCATAGATATTTTATCCAACCGCAGATATGTACTCAGAAGCCCTCCCTCACCCGGGAGCAAGGTCATTTGTGGAAGAGTGTATCTCAAGAGAGAAGTAAGGTGCACTGCTGTAGAAAAACAGGTATGGATTAGAACCATCTATTAGCTCCAGAAATTGATTTTATCAAACTCTGATATGCTATGATAAATCTGAGCAGTTGGAGGAACAAAAGCCTGGAGAGCAGCTTGTGTGATAGCGCATCCAGTGTATTACCACCATGATCCATGAGGTCTAACAAGAGAGTGACACATTCTCCCTTCATCTGTGTGAGGAGTCAGAAACTTGCTCTTTTCTTTGACACTAGCTGTATGATGGTGGTGATATCAAGAGAAGTTACCCACCATCACTGCGTCATTTTCTCCCTGCAGACTTTCCCTTCCCAAGTCAAGACCTGGACAAGCCAGAGAACAATCCAGGCATTAACAATTCACCTAGAAGAATGCACCTTTCGCTGACTTCTACAGCTCCACATTTTTACAATCAATTGCTATTGAATGAACATACCATTACTGCCTCATTTAATCTAAATTCAGTTGTCTTAGACACATAGCTAAAGAGTTGACTGTTATTTCAGTAACTTTGGAAGACTTTTTCTTCTCTTACTCCTGAAACTATTTAACTTTCTTATGGTTGCAAGTAATTGCAGCCAACTGTCTTTGTTAAATCCTTCTTTAGCAGAAAAAAATCACTTTGTAGTTCAATTCTTTACCTCCAGCACCAATAAACTTAGCCTGGATTCTCTTCACCGCGTCCTATAATTGACTCTTTAAAGGTCTATACTCTTTCTGTGTTTCCTGTGAAATGGCATGGACATCTAGGTCCCAGAGGGGAAAAGTAAGTAGGATAACTGTATTTAGAAAGTCAGGATCTCATTCGGCCGACCATCAAGTCCTCTTTAGAGATCAGCAATGCTGTGAATTTTAATGTGGTAGTAAATTGATATATTAGTAGATATATAATCCTCATTCATGTCAAGAGCAGCTTGCTCAGCAGATGTCCTATTTTCAAAAGCTGATGCCTAATGGAAAAAACACCCCAAATGTGCACATGCATCTCTTCTTATCTGACATAACAAATTGGCTTGTGAACAATCTTTTTATACGCAGTCTTTGTGCACGTAACATGCGCTTAAATTTTACAAGGCAAGCATTGATATAAACTTTTGAAAAGTTACCATGAATATCCAGCCCTTCTATCTTCTAGCTTCTTTTCATACATCCTTACTGTTATTTCTTGAGCAACAGACTCCAGAACACAAGCACAGCTGCTGCCTGAAAGAGTAATCGCCTTTATATTCAAGACTGATATTTGCAAGATTACTTGGGCCAAGAGTACGCTGAGGCAACGTTTAATGCTAACGCAGTGTTTAGCTGCAGAAAGGCACGATCCAAACAGCACTGGCTCCAGTGAGTTGTGCTCGTTTTTTAGTGTCAGGCCCCAAGCGGTGGTGACTTGGGCAAGGCACAGCTCAAGGGATGGCCTCCGCAAGGGTCTGCCTCTCTCAAGGCAGCTGCGGCAGCCGCACGTTCTCTCTGCTCCAGAAAGCCCCGCTGAGGGGTGGCACACAAGCAGAAGGCTGAAGAGGATACAAATCAGCCTTTTAGATTTAAAAAGAAAACCATACATGCCAATGAGAAGTGCTTCCATTTGATTAAATATCCATTAACTGATACGTTTGTAGGCAGCATCCTCATTTGCTGCTGGTGGATCCCAAGGCCCAGTCCCCCAGTGGAAATGGTTTAGAGTACCGTATCAGAAAATTGGTTTGATGAGTCAAAAGTTTGACGGTTTGACTTTAATAGAAAAATTGCTAGGAAATATTTGAGTTATGATTGTAGTGGGCTTTTAAGAATGCATGAGTGAAGTTTCTATTCTTCACGTTTAATTCAGGTTTCGAGAACAGAGAATGGTGTGAGAAATGTGGCATGATTTACAAGTTGCTTCAGAACAGTGATGAAAATGCAAGTGGTGTAACACTGATGTATTAGCAGAGCAGATTTGGTCTTACACTTCTGAAGGTGACACACGTTGCAGTCGTACCTCGAAGATTTGATGAGCTTATGAAAACTGTTTATGTTTGGATTTAAGAATGGATATAAAATTATACTCCTAAAATATAATTAGCAATATCTACTTACGGGATTCCAATTTATCTCTTAAATGATAACATGTTACTAAAGGAATACATCAAACTGTCAGGAGAGTTATCACTACAGCTTCCTAGTGCTGTCCTGAATTATTCCTGGATTAGTGGAGAAGTCTAAAAAAATTAATCCTTGACTACTCTAGATATTGCTGTTCTTCTGAAAATAGGAAGCAGCCAAAGATAGAGAAAGGCAAAATTACTAATTCCTTTGAGAATCTTGGCATTAAGTTCACCTTTTGTGACTGTCTCTATTTCTGTGGACATTTGCGTCTACACAGAGTGAGGTGAGGTTTGAAAACTGTATGTGTTAGTCTTTCGTTCTTGAAGTCAAAGATCTACTAGGCTTGCTCGTATCAACTCCACCATCTGTATCCAGTGACTGTGACCCTGGGAGGGGTTGTGAAGATGTGCAGTAAGTCTAGTGTCCTCTCTAAGCACTACGTTTTCTGTGCAGGCTTTCCAGGAAGCTTAGACTTTGTGCTATACTGTAAGTGCATATGTTTGTATTTCTTGGTCAGAAGAAATATTTGTCATAAAAGGTTTCAGAACTGAAGTCTGGACCTAAGCTTTGAAACATACAGTCCAAAGGTTAAAGGTATGACTGTAAAAGGGCTGACAGATGCAGAAATGGGAATGTACCAAGTATGTGATCATTAACTGTCTTTGACCTAAATGAAAGCTGGATGCCTAAGTACTTTCTGAATTTTCACTATTTAGCAATGCGAAGCTTTGGGTGTCCAGACTTTGATTGAGCGCGTTTTGAATGATCTAGCAGTGTTAGATGCTAAGTCTAGCATCTAGGTCACTGAACTTAAGTCTAACAGAATCAGGTAAGCTGTTTAAATTACACAGGAAACTTCCCTTATCGTAAGAACAGGCATCTGTTATATTATCTAGGTCAACAACTTAGAACTTTGTCTGATACTATTTTTTGAAGTAATAAATCTAGGAAAAAAATTTTCATGAGGATCACCAAATACATAAGGTAGCAAGTTCTGATCCCTGCTGAGTGGAGTGGAGTGATGCAAAGACACTGAGCTGCTTGGTGAGATACCTATTCATGTTACTTTTTTCTGTTTTTAGATTATTTGTATTTCTCTACATGTAAGACCCAGTACCTAATTAATTACCTTCCAGAACTCTGTCCCTTTCAGAGCCAAAGAGCTTATTTTGTCTTCCAGTCCTTGTATCAAAGGAGTTCAAATTCAACCATAAAAGACTTTACTGATTCATAAAAAAAAGCCCTTTTGCTGTGTAGTAATGTTCATTTTAATTTGTTATACAGCAGGTAAAAGGTGGCTATGGTTACAGTGTGGTAGAATCTTTGCATACGTGGAAGGTGTGATAGAGTTCTCCAGTAACTGAGCAATGGTTACATACATGCAATTACATAGCAGCTACATGGAGCAGAAAATAAAATCTGTTTGTGGGTTGTATCAAAAACCTGTGCTTCAGCCCGGGAGCAACAGTTCCCTAAGTTAGTAAGTCATGTAAAGTCTCTGAATTTTAAAACTTGTATAGTTCATCATCATGTTGTATAGGGAGGGGCTTTCTAGTTTCTTCTAAATTTACCTGAAAAGCATGCAACGTGCTATACTTTGTTCATCATTTCATGTGCATATGTTGTTAGTGCAAGGTCTGCAGTTTCCTTGCACTTAAAGCAACTAGATCAGAGACACTGCTGTTGAGAATTGTAGGCTTTTCAGTGCTACTGCATCAGTAAACTGCAACAACGCTCGTAGTGGAGTGACTCGAGAAGGAAAAAGCTCTGCACCTAGTTCTTAGACCTGCGCTCGTGTTTTTCTGCTATGTGGATTCCTGAAGTCTTCAGGCATTCAAGCAAAATTCACACATGAATGTTAACGAGAGAGCATGATATCCTCACTGTGACAAGCGTTCAGACTGCAAAGCTATTTTATACTGAATATTTAATGCTAATCTTTTGTCATCTCCTTGTGATGAAGTAAATTGTGACTACATAGCAACTGAATTCTGCAGCTGTTGATACAATTTAAGATAAACCATGTTCTTTTTATCCTCCAAGAAAAGTAGAGCATGGGCCAAATTTTCTACTGTGATGTGTAACTACTAGAGGTGCTAAATTGTTGTGATCTGTAATTCTTGAACAGTCAAAATTATGTACAAGCACCCTAAACAAAGTTTATTAATTAAAGAGCATCCAGCAGATTATGTTGTCCAGGCTTCTCGTGATAGATTGTCATTTGAGCCGAGGCCAAATTTGCTGAACTTTCTTCTGAAGTGTACAAGCTTTTTAGAAGAAAATAACCCAAACTACTAACGCTCAGAAAGACAACAGCTCCTCTCGTCTTAATTCCTGGTGAGCTTTTTGGCATAAAACCAACTTTTCATGATTTGCTGTAATAATGAAAGATATGCACTTCATAGGTTTATTCTAATCACAATTCTCTCTACGATTTGATAGAGCCGGATATGTGTGTGAGCTCTCCTGGGGCACAGCTTGCATACCTTCTAGATTGAAGTAGTTCAGGAAGGACCATTTGTATTATAATATTGCAAAGAGGACTATTTCACATCTGGTTTTGATGAAATTTGGTAATTATGTTATTGCACTATAAAATTCGTGTACGTGCTCTGCTGCTGGATTTGAGTCCACAGCTGTATATTGCAATTTTGTAATTACTGAAATTCTACCTCTAGATCTCAAGTGTCTTTTGGGAGACTGATTTCCAAGACTTTGGCATATGAAGTTAGAATTTACCAGAATTTTCAAATGCAGAAGTACAACTGCTTGTACTTCTAAGGCTTTGAATTTCGGGTTTAGGATGTTCATTTTCAAAGTTGAATGCCCTTCTTGTTCAGTTGCACAGTATATTCAGAGCAATATATTTTCAGTGATAACTTTTTTATTGGAAAGATCCTAATAGATCTGCTGAAAATGTCAAGATTTAGGCAGAAAGAGTGAGAACTCTTCTGGGCCTCAAAATGTTCTATTTGCCCAATTCATGAACTTCAGTGGTAAAATGTACATATATTGGAGAGAATCAGAATCATAGAATGGTAAGGTTGGAAGGGACCTCTGGAGATCATCTAGTCCAACTCTCAGCGCAGCCCCACAGGGGGATTGAACCCACGACCTTGGCATTAGCAGCACCATGCTCTAACCAACTGAGCTAAACCTGTTGAAAATGTAGCAGTAAATAAATTGCAGAAATTCACACTATAAATCTTGTCCTGATGGAAAAAGAAAGTTTGTTGTAATCTGTTTGTTCCAGCTAGATTATGTTTTGCTGCTGTGCTTATGAGATCTGCAGCCTGTTTCCATGGACTGATCAGCTTGTAGTTAAAATTCCTCCTCAAGATTACATGCCAAAAACCTGCAATAAAAATAATAATAAAACCCCCCAGCAACAAAGAAACAAATCTGAAGAGACCTCAGCAAACCATTAAAAATGAAAAGATTTGAAGAAAAATTTTAAGCTTTCCAGTACTGAGTCAGAATAAGGAAACTTTGCTTTTTTGTTGGCTGCTTTTGTGGCTTATTCAGTGTGGTATCCAACTGCCTCGCCAGCATCAGTTATTTGCCTTCACGGTATGCCTGCAAAGTCAGTCTGTTTCTTAGCAAGGTGTATAGCAACTTGCCAGGAAAGTCGATAGCAGTATAACAAACTAAATCTGTGTGTTAGCCACCAGGTCACCTTAGCATATTGACAGCTACAGAATAAACATGGTACTAGCTACTTGCAGGTGTTCTGGGGATGTGATCTGCAAATGGGGTTTTGGCAATACAAGTTGCATTTATTTAATGGCCTCAACTTTATTTTTCTGATCTGAATGTACATGACATTCTTAAGTTTCTGAATGAAGTGATTTAGGTGCTGAAACCCAAGTGTGGTACCGAAGCAGAAACCTAAGCCACTGAGATACTGCTGCGGAGCCAGCAGATGTGTAGCACAGGACCGACAGCAGACCTTTCCTTCTGAAGTGGTAGGCGGAATACATAACGTATCTAGAGCGGCACTAGCTGTGTTTATTCACACAAAGAAATTCCACCCTGAGTATCATTAAAATAATCTTGATTAAATCAGGGTCCAGTTTCATAACAGAAATGTCAAAATCATTGGGAAGAACTTTTTGGGTTTTGGTCTCAGTTCAATATGGTTGCTTCTAAGCAGTGCTGTTTTGCTGAAAATCTCCCTGTGTGCTGTGTGTGTGCGTGCTAAGGCCTCTACAGGGATGTGCACGTGTGCTGCCTAAGGCTTCAGTTCACAAATGAATTCACAGCTCTAGGATTTTAATTTGGCACATAGTTAGAGACTTGAGATATTGCCTTTAAAAGGGGTCTCTGTGGAGGATCTTGTTTTCATTTCCATTTACAGAATCAGAATTAATGAACTGAAAGTTTTGGTAGGTATTAATGAAAGGTGTTTCTGTTAGAGAGGAAGAAAAAAAAAGGCATAATTCCCGTGCAGAAGGATAATGCTTAAATTTTAACTTTTTAGAGGAATTTACAAAGCTTAGTGTTGTATGGAATGCCTTCCTCTGGATGCTGCACATGCAAATAAGACAATGAGGTCCCTGTTCACATTAAAAGTAACCAACATATAAATAAAAAATGTGAGAAAAATATGCAGCAAAAATAAAATGAGCAAACAGTGGAATTTGACAGGTGTCTTGCTAGTCCCGCTTCTCTTCCTTTTTAGTGAGTTGAACACTTCACTGAGGGGAGATTTATGGGATTTCTTGAGGAAGGATATTCTGTGAAGCAACTTAAAGCAGTGCTGAGAGGTGTTTGATGCAGAATTGGATGGGAGTCCTGGCCCCAAGTGACTTGGTGGGAGAAAGCTCAGCGGTTCAGAATGCCAATAAACTGAAGTCCGCAGAGTTTCAGTGCAATTTAAATGTCCAGCTCCTCTATGCCTATGGAGACAACGGATGGAAAAAGAAATGGGAAAAACACTGGTTGCTTACTGTGCTTTAGGTGGGGAGAAGGGAGCAAACCAAAACTGCATGAAAATCCTGGGGAAGAAGAGAGGTTTGGAGGGAGGAATATCTCACCCAAGAAATGTAAAAGTGATCATTGTTAAGTTTAATCTGAGGTTTATAACTTGAAAATTGCATTTCCATAGGAAATATTAAAGTAGTCTTGAAAAGACTCGGAATTGTTTCTTCAGTCAAAAAGAAAACACTTGTTTGTGTTTGGAAACTGATTATTCTCTGTATTTAGGTGTAACACTTCATGCTGCAGTCAACCACAGAGAGAGTTGTTTCATTTTATCAGCTCTTTTAGAAGAGGTGTCCTTAGTTAATTGAACATGTAAAAAGGACTTGGTGAACGTTAAACAATCTCTAGAGCAAACTTTGGTTTGATTCAGCAAGGAAGAGTAGTTACATTATATAATAATGAGTGAAACCTTCTGTATTATGATACAGTATCGTTAGGCTCTTGTCTACTGCATCTTTATTTTGTTCAAAAATGAACATGTCCAGACAGCCCTGAAACTTTAGAACATAGCACTTTTTTTTTTTTTTTTTGGATGACATTTCTGTGATAGTTAAATCCAGTAAAGGCTCAACGATGGTTGATAGATTTCCATCTATTTTCTGTGTTGGCTAAAGCAGGAAGTCACTGGGGTCTGTACTAGCAGCATTTGAAGTTAAACACCAGTGTTTCAGAGACACAGCAGATTAACAGGTGCAAAAATGACTTATATCTCCCACTTTTGAGGGCTAATCTTGGATTTTTCTTGTCCTTTGGTACAGAATAATCCCGAGGATGTCACTGGACTTGATACTTGCTTCTTGTATGAAAAGCTGTGCACTTCCTTTCTGTGCCAGGATCTCCTGTAAATGGTGTTGTGGGCCTAAAAAAAAATCAGTTTTGTATTTGTGACTTGGTAATCTCACCAGCTGCAAGGGATGGCAGTTCAGCAGTTCAGTCAGCCCGATTATTATAATTCTATAGGACATTTATGCACTAAAATCTGAATGCACACACTTTTTTGTTTTGGTTTCCCAAAACTGATACTATGGCTAGGTGCATTTATCTTGTCTAGTTTACTACAGCATTTCTGTCCGGAATTAACTCTCAGCCAAGACCAAAATTAATTTGCTGACGGATGTGGAGGTGTACAATTATTATAAAATGCCTACAATCCAGCATTGGTCAAAAGATTACACCTTTCTTCTGTAAATACAGGCAAATGAATACATCGATGGCGTTGTATCTTCCTGACCATCTCTTGATTTCATCCTGCAAACAGGCTATGTGTTTTGGGTGCTTGTGCTTCCTTCATCTCTGTGAAGGAGATAAAACTAGCAAATACAAAGCAGAAATCAAGTGGGCACAGAGTGCTGAACTACTTCATAGCAGCAAAAGCTTTCACTAATTCCTTGCATTGTCATCACCCTTAATATTTGTAAAATGCCAACATATAAGGGATATAGTCTGTGTTTTTATAGATATGCCCATGCTGATATAAGATTAGAAGTATGGCTTGAGATACATGAATAGGAGGAGACTCTTAGGTAGAAAATGGAGAGGTGCCTTCTCATGGAGAAACTTAGGAATAAAATAGTGAATAGATTTTATATCCTGGGCTGGATTTTATTTATTCTGTATACAAGAAACCTGATGTACCTGGGAGCATGTACAGAGGGAATATATGCCTACCTACCTGTGTACAGCTGTTTTCATGCTAGAAAAAGAACTACTGTAAAGCAGTGTCAATTATTCCAGTACTTTAGGTTTTTAGGTGGCCTTTCTTCCCATTGATTTATGAATCATTTCTGAGTTAAGCCTCAGAAGCCATATACAAAAAAGGAAAAAAATAGCATGCTCTCTGTATAGATGGACAACTCCCCCAACAAACTGAAAAGAGTGGTTAAAAAGACATTTACAGGACTTCTGTTTGCTAATGGGTGATTCAGAAAACAGATTAAGGTTCAGGCCAGAGCTGTTCAAGACAGCAATCAAGCTGTTTTACATAAAGATATATTCCTAATTTGAGGTCTTTTGAGTGAATTGGTAGCTGAGGTGCCAAGTGAACCCTTCACTTCTAATTTCTACTTAAAAGGTCTTATTGTGGATCTCACCCCCTCATTCTTAAGAGAAATGTCCAAATGTATTCTGTTTCAGATCAGTGTGACTGCATCTAGGTGTGACATGCTGAAGATATGTTAGCTTTCAGGCAATGACTGTGCAAACTTTCTTCAGTAAAAGGCATTGGGTTCCTTCAGCGTCCTTGCAGGCTGTCTTTCTTGATTCCTACAGGGTGCTGACACTGTCATAAAAACGCTGGAGTCTGGGGTCTGTGCAAGCACCTGGCTCACGGGCCACAGCACAGTCACCTGGCTCTCCAGGCAGGAAATATTAGACACTGGGAGATGTGCTCATCCTGAAGCTGTGTCTTCAATAGCTGTTGAGATACAAGTGGACTGGATACATTTTGTTCTTCAAGCTTGAGCCTGAAGTATAGCTACCAAAGACAAGAAAGTGCAAACAATTGCATGTGAAGCTTTGCATTTTGAGCAAGAACAACTAACTTACTTGCAGTCCATTTTAATGTTTGGATGCTTTTGATAATTTGGATGCTTTCAAATAGAAGCCTTATATACAGTAGACACATGATCATTTTATGAAATTAATCACAGTTCAGTTCTCTAAAACTCTTAAGAATCAGGATGGTGCCATCTATAACTGCCCCTCATTTGTAACATTTTTATGGCATTTGTGTGTACACCTAAATCACTGTTCCTCAACTTGTGGATAGAGTGACCTGTGAAAAAGCAGCTATGAAACCCAATAGCATCGCGATGCAGATTTGCTGTAGTTGCTGACTTCTGAAAAATGGAAAGCTATGTGAACCCTTAATTAGTCCATATTCCTCAAACTTTAAGATTTTAAATGGAAGTAGATCCATTACATTGTATCTGAACATATTCTGCATAATGCAGTTTCTCAGCCGAATTGTGTAAGTGGTTTGGTGGACAGTGGGGATGTAGACAAACTGCTGCACTCTTGTCTGTGCTATAGAGATAAACTCTCAAGCAACCCACTGATGAGATAAGAAAGCAGTTTGCCACAGTATTTATGATTTGCATAGGCCCTGCAGATCAGGTTATCGTGTGGTTCATATATAACAAATTGTATTATGTATGGATTCAAAGAATCTATAGCCAATTTCTGAGTGGCTAATATTTTTGTAGTTACTGGACAGATTTCTCACCTCCAAGCCTTGCTTACCTATATAATTGGAAATTTTCTTGTCTTTTTTCCAGAGAATGTGTATCATAAGGATGAGATGGATATCTGGGACTCCCTTGAGAGCAGGAAGCTTGCTGCAGTATGACTGTCATAATCTGTCAAGATAACAATTATTTAGCTACTGCATTACTTTTATTTGCCTCCTATACTTATTAGTTTATGTTGAATGTATACTTACCTTTCTGGAGATATAGTTTAACTTCTACTGAAGGGATCCCATGAACTGCATAAGCTCTCCTGACACACGTTTTGAAACAGTTGACTTTCTCCACTTTCTATCTTACCATCCCCGATGCATTTTTTTTGAACATGAAGGCCAGGAAGCACGTTGTATTGATATCAAAGGAAGGTGTCTAGTTATATTGCCTTTCAGGAGGAGTGGTTCAGATCAGTAATGTAAGTCATTGTTTTCTGAAAATTGTTTCCCATGAGGGTGGGAACTTTCTGGTCTGAGTTCTTATTCCCTAGTTCTCATACTGTGTTTGTAAAAAGCAATTCCTCAATTCATTCCTAGGAACTGAATGAGATAAGTGTCTAGCCATCCCTCAAAGGGTTGCGAGTAGAACCTCATTCTTTACTAGTCCTCACAATGTGATCTTTGCATTTGTTCAATTTACATTCTTTTAGTGAAAGGAATTCAACTTCCTCAAGAAGCTGAATTTGTGATACACTTAAGTACTATGTTGAGTGGAGCTAAATTGGAAATTGGAACTGCTGTGTGGAAAGCTTGAAGAGACTTGGGATAGCTAGAAGTATTGGCCGTACTTCTAGCGTAAGTAGAAAGGCAGTAGGAAGACATCAGGCTACATTAAAGGAGAGTAGGATGTGAATGCTCCTGGCTGTTGGACAGATATTAACTCAGAAAACTATAAGCAGCCAAAAGAAAGATTATTTTCTAACCCCTGATGATGGCAACAGATCAATAGATAAAATACCACCTCTTCTTGCTTAATAGAAATTTGCAGTCTGTTCCTGTGATCTGAAGGCTGAAAACTGCTCAGCTTGCAGTGACCTAGTAGTTTCTAAACCTCTGACAAATTATATACTTGCATAAATGAAAACTTCAAACAGATTCAGTATTTTGCAATGTACAGGTGATAATGCAAAAAGTTGCTCTGAATAAACTCAGAGTTATTTTCTGCTTGTATGTAGTTACAACATTGCAGTTGCTGAGGTGTCATATCTTTACACTATAAAAGTGTAGTTGTCTCTTGAGAGGTCATGTGGATTAACTCCTGTAAAATACATTGTTTACGGCACGAAGAAATACATTATAGATGTTCTGTAGAAGAAGAAAATTGTATGGAGCCTTTTTGGTATTAGGAAGTGCTTATGTGTGTGAAATTTAGTATTATCACATGCTGTATATTGCAAGAATTGCCATGGACAGGGAAATGGTGATTTGGAAAACAGGACATGCATATAGGATATATGACTGCTTGTGTTCAAAAACATCATACTCTTTTGGTTTTAGTTTAACAAATACCTGAAAGGCATGATTTTTTTTTTCTTTTTCTGTGTCTTGATACCCAAACTTGCTTGACTTGAGTAAAAACAAATGTCATATCAGTTACTTAAAATAACTGATTTCTGATGAAAAAAAAAAAAAGAAGATAGGCTTTTTTTTCCCCAGATGTTTTTGTTTGCTTGCTTATATTCCAATGAAAGTATCTTCAGTTTTTCTAAACAAGTATTCTGCAAATGCTTTCCTTTCCATTTAGGTTTTGCTTTTACTAATGTCATTCCTGGAGGAAATTTTAAGTATCAAGTTCCTCTATCAACTGGTCTATAAAACAGAAGATTGTTGCAAATGTAGGTTAAATGATGAACGTATAGTAAAATGATATTCTTGGATATTTTCGGTCTCTTCAGTGTGACTATTTATGGGTAGCAGTGTCAAACTGCATCCTTTCTGTACCTGCTGCTTGCCTATAGCCACCTACACGCAACTGGTGAAAGAACAGTCTCTGGAATGAACTCGATTTTACAGAGACAGTCTGCAACCCACTGCTGCAGCTCTCCTGTGCCCCGTCACACGGCAGAGTAAAGCAGGTTAAATGGTTTTCTTCCATATTTTAAAGCATGTTGCAGTCTTTCAGAAAGGAGGTGCTCTTTAAATGTGGTTGTTCCATAGTGAAAGTAAGAAATTTGATTTTTATTTAAAGCTTTTATAAAAGTGTTGAATTTATTGCTGCAAGCATGATTGATTTTGGATATACCATAAGAATATCATGGAAGTTGGACTATCCTCCCACCTCCATTTCTTTTTCTGGAGAGGATCTAGGAGGTAATGTGTTCTGGGCTAGTGTGAATAACTGAGATGTCATTTTATCTCATGGCTGTGCCTTATTAAGAACTTACGCTTACATTTTCAAGAAAATACCACCATAAAAAATTATTCTGAATTATACTGCAATATAAATACGAAAATAAAAGTGTTACTAAAGGTCAGCTTCAAAAAATTATTTAATGAGCTATCTAATATTTTTCTAACTTTGTTTAGCCTTTAATTTGAATATTAAACTTATAGTTTGTGAGATGTATATGAAAGACATCAAAGATCACCCCATTTAAAAATTGTTGTTATCTCTCCTTCTGGTACTTTTCCAGTTGTCTTTAATTTTACCAATGTCTGCCACTTGGGGTGGAACCTTCTATACCCGTGGTTTGCTCCATCGTTGTGTCAGATCTGCTTTGCCTTGTGAAAAAAGAGTTCAGAGTGAGATGAGGGAAAAGGCATTGCTTTTCAGTGTTAAAAGATTTCCTTTGAAAATTTTATATTGCTACCATGTTTTAGAGGAAGGACTTGAACAGAGAGAAACCTTTTATCTTCATTGAGAAATCTAGCCTGTGAACTTTTGAAAGTCACAGTTTGCACATGCTCAGTAGATATTGCCTATTTTTTGATGAAATAACCCATCTTCTCAGTTTCCGTATGTTCAGAGCTGCAAGGCTGAAACTGAACTTTCTCTGGAATAGCTTCCATAAGCATTCAGGCAGTATGGATGATGAAGCCTTTAGATTTTGAAATAATGGAGAGAAGAATTCAGAATGGCTAAATAGGGAAGGCTGGGAGAATGTGTTGGGATGCAGTTAAGTTTAAAGGGCAGCAGAAAGAAGAACTGAGATGACATAGTCTGGAGGAGTTTTAAGATTTGGATGAACAACTCAGAATACTGGAACTGGTAGTCAAAGAAATTGGAAGCAGAAATCACTGGGGCAAGGGGGGAGGGAGAGGTCGTTCAGAGAGAAGCAGTCTTTTGTGCTACATTTTCTTACCATTTTTTAGCTTCCAAAATCCTGCAAGTGAGCTTCTTCCAACGATTTCCACTCCCATTTTCTTCATGTGTAAAGAAGCCAAGTGTGATGCAAAAAATCCTTTAAACGATTGCCCCCCTCAGATGCATGAACATCGCTGAGGTCCTGTTTGCCCCTTCTTCTCGGCTGAGAGCTCCCATTTGTTCCTTCAAATAGTCATCAGGTCTTTTTTTTTTTTTTAATTTAGTTTACTAGCAGAGGTGGAAATGGCCCTAATATATTGCTGATAATGAAGTCTTCACCTACAAAATAAAGCTAGTAAAAGCAGAGAGTTCTTTGTATTCTGTATATTTGTTGAGGGCATGGGTAATTCTTCTGCAGGCTTCAGAGTCAAGCACATTCTGTATCAGGGCAAGAAGATAAGTACAATATTTTGATGAATTAATTTTAAGTACCGCTGCTAGCTCTACCTGAATGTTTATATTGGACATTTATTTGTTGCTATTATTAGAATGGTTAAAGGCTAGCTAAAACTGTGTTCATTTTACAAGAATTTTGTTAGTTGTACGGAAAATATTGATCTCACTTTCAAGTCAAGTTTCTTTTTTCTGTCAAGGAAATCAATATTTTGAACAGTTTATTTTGTTAATTATCACTTGCAGTTTAGTATTGCTGTTAGTTGATGATATCAGAAACGTGATGCTCTCCCTCTTTTTGTAACATTGTGACAATTTTTGAGTAGATTTTTTTGTTTATCCTCATATGTCATGCAAATAAAACTGAAAATAGTAGAGCCATTATGTTAGCTGAAAGATTAGGATATTTTAGGTTAGTATTTCCATTTGGAAGAGTTCTCTGTATAGTGAGTCATTTAGGGAAGTTGTTGCAGCAACATTGCAGAGATGCATTACATATATGGGTTTTTTTGATTGTGATAAAAAGCTGTAATGTATGAACCCTTTTATCTATCCAGATGATGTGTAACTTTCTCCAGTCTTCATTAACTATCTACTTCCATAAAAAAAATAAGATTCTGGTTCATATTTTAATATAACATCTATTTTCTAAAAACTATTTTATTTATTTCAAGGCTGTAAATGTCAGAATTTCAAAAATACCTACCTTAGTATCATCATCCGTACTTGTCAAAGCAAACCTTTTAAAAGTAGATGTTTTATTGGGTTGATGGCTTTAAAGACATAAAACTAAAGGAATAAATATTTAATAATATCTTTTCTCACACACTTATAAAAAAGGCTACTAGATAATAAAGGTAAAATTTTAGTTTAAAACTGAATACTGAGTTGCAATATTTTAAAATTAGCTTTCTGATTTTACAAGAGTCAATAATGTGTGTGGCAATGAAACTACTATACTGTAGAATGACTATATACTTTATGCTTTATATTTAATAATTAGATTTTATTAAATCTTTTCATTATTTGACCAGTAGAAATAGATTTTTAAACTCTTTAAATTTTGAATGCATTGAAGCAACAAATGTATGAGATAAAAATGAGATAGCAGTGATTTGATTTTTCTCCACCAATACATTCTCCTTCTTCAAAGCATGATGTTCCCAGGAAGAGCAGCGTAACTGAAGCACGGTTTCCCATTTCTGAAGAGCAGCTCTTTACTCAGGCTATTTATATTCTCCTATTTTCAGACTGTCAAGTCAGTCTAGAACACTTCATTGAAGGCTGTACAAATTATATGAAGATGATGTGATCTCCCATTTGGACTTAGTTGTAAACCTCTGCAAAGCCAAGGAGACGCTTAAGTTTTATTTCAGCTTTGGATCAGAATCTAACAGGAATCAAATCAAGGTCAAGTCAGTCTGGGAAATGGAGAACCAATGCTGCCTCCATTGACTAAAATTGCCATCTTCAGATACCTGAAATCTGTAGCGGTCCAACACCTGTTAGTATTACTGAGTTCTCACCCACTACAGAGTTCTCCAAATTCAACCATGCAAATCGATTTTCTAGCTTGACTTCCTTCAACTGAACAGCTTCTTCTACTTGGTTTCATTTGTTTTGAACTGTGAAGAAAAGGAGAGATGTATGATTTAGTACCGAGTCCCTGAATTCTCTGACTCGGCAGAACTCTTCCGCGGACTTGGTGAGCCTAAACCAAAGCCCACTGGGGCGGAAAAAGCCAGTCAGAATCTCTTGGTTGAGAGTCATTCAGATTCATACGATCCCCTCGCTGGATTCCACCATGCCGAATTAATTCACGTGATGCTGCCTTTGAGATGTTATAGTGGCAGTGAGAATTGAAGCAAGAAGGCAAATGCCAAGTTAAAAGAGAAATCTCATGGAAAACCTGAGTGAAATCTCCTGACTTTCACTTGATTTTAACATTCAAAAAAAACCATCAAAGTTGTATCAAAAATGTATCCAAGTTTCTTTTAAGGTTTTTCAGTCTTTGGGAAGTTCTGGGCACAGTTTTAGAGTAGAAAGTGAGTGTGTAATAGTTGTATTCTGAACATCATCTTTACTTCCTGTTATGCCATGTGCCTTAGCATTTTATATAAGAACATAAAATTTTCCAGAGGGGTAAAACATTTATTTTCCTAAAATGGAATATTAATAGAAAGACATAGATAAATAAGCAAGTCAGAATGACAAGATAATTATTGACTAGGAAAATTTTGGATAACTGAAGGAAGAGAAACATTTAAGTCAATTTAGCATTTTCTTTTTTTTTTGTACATTTCTTGTTCAAGTTTTATTTATCTGGAAAGAACATTAATTATTGAAAGGATCTCATGTGTTGTGCTGATGTTGCTATTAGTCAAAGAAAATTGAATGCCAAGAAGATAAAAATGGAAAACAACTCTACTTCCTGGGGAAGGATAATGACATGAGTAAGAATTTTTTATTTTAAAGTTGCTATGTTCATCACTTTTCTTCCCCATTTTTTCTGCTTTGATTTCTTCTCTGTTAATCATTTTTTATTACTAGAAAATAGTCCTCAGCTGCATACATTCATTAGTTATATACCTTTATAACTGTAAACCTTGGTGGTGGTAACTGTGGCAGTGTGTGTAGCACCACTGGAGTAGGAGAGCGGTGTTAAGGGAGGAGATAAAACGAGAGGATTTTGTGAATCACGTCTTGTACCGGCCTCCCCCCCCCAACCCCCCAGTGTGGGGTAGGTATTTGGGTTCCTGTAGGAGAACTTACCCATGTTTCTAATTACAGTTGTACAAGGCAGTTGAGGGGTTTGCAAGGTCCTCACTGGCATGGTACACGTGTAAAAGTAATCTGAACAAGAGTAGTGAAAAGCTTTGAGTGCTTGGTCTGTTGTCATCCACTCTGTTAAAATGTTAGCGGGGTCTCGGGCATGGCTTTGAATACGGTCAGTGCCAAATAGCGCACTTCCACGTGTTACCTAGCATCCGTTCCGGGCTTTGCACAGGCCGAGGACGCTTCCCAGTAAATGGTTTGGATGAGACTACACCGTTTTTGACAGAGTTAAGCTATACGGATGTGAGTGGAGCCGTTCGGCTAGCCCTCTGCACCAGAGAAATCACCCTGTCGTTCTGTTTGCATAGCTGTAACCCATGTTCTGTGAAAATGTAGGTCAAATAAATCACACTCAGTACCCATAATTTAGTTGAGGACATGATTTTTAATAAACTTTGAAGAGAGACTGTTGTGTTTCAAAAAGTCCCTTCCTATATCAGTGCCAATACTGGCAATAAATTTTGTCCTTTTCTTCAGATATGGTAAATCCCATGTAGCATTTTCCTCTGCTTTGTCCTCAAAGATTTGGGAGATTTTCAAAAATAAGGGGGACGATGACCACCAGCATATCAGCATAGAAATCTATATTTAATGACTTTGAAGATGACTGAGAAGAGTTTTTGAAACCATTGTGTTTATGCAGTGACTTTTGACAGATAAATTAATAAGACACAACTGCAGTTTAGATCAGCAGCTGGATCTTTGCTCTGCAGAAAATGTTGCTACTTAGGTCTAAGAAGGCTTGATGTTTTCTGTCTTTGCCTTTTCCACAGCTAACCTGAACTCCAGCTTATTAAGCTAAACAAAAACTGTGGAAGAATTAGGAAGGGAAAACCATGTAATTCAGGGGTTTGGAATATTTTGGGGAAGGAGGTTATTTTGATCCATGCTTGGCTTTTTTTCTATGAAAAAGGACTGGTGTACTTGCTGTTTATGACTTGGAGTGGTTTTTTCATGGTCTGTCAAAGGAGGGTTAAAGCTCGTAAACAAAGAAGAAAAAGTTTAAGGAATAAGATGTGCCGAGGGCTTAGGTAATTAGAGTTTACCAACTTGGCATGAACGTCCTGTGTGTTTCTGGAAAAGATGCTTAGAATTGCGCTGTCTGTGTCCCCAGTCTTCAACTGAGATAGCAGAACTTCATTGCTTCATTATTGTGATGAAAAGTGAGTATTAAAAATTCTTAGATGTCTCGATATCTAGACACTGGTAGTGCAGAAGTATGGTTGGTAGTATTTTTCTTCATTTTGAAATAAAACTATGTCTTTTTTGGAAATCTATCAAAAACATAGGCATTAAAAAGATGAGTGTTATATTGTATAGGACTTAATACGACTGGCCTTGATTTTATCTGTTAGATTTATTATGGAGTCAAGATCCATTACCAACATTTTATGCTTGTATTTATTCATGACCATTGCATTACGTTAGTGGACATTCTAATGTTAAATTATTAACCCCCTGTAAGTACTAAAACGCTGAAGGAGCCTCTGGAAGAGTTGTAGCAATCACTGTATCCTTTGAATAATTGACTAATGTAACCAAACAGCTGCCCTCTGGTTAAAGCAAAACACAGAGGGTCAGTTCCTACTGTGCTTCAATCAAACACACACAGAGGGATTAATTATCTAATGCCTCGTATGAATATCAGTCGTGCGGTACTGTATGACATACATCACCCGGCTCCGCTTTCCCGCAGTTACCCCAGAAAACATGTCAGAGACTATGAATTTCATTCTTGTGTTTATGAAATGACAAGCTGATTTTCAGACACCATTTTATATTTTCCTAGGCATAAACTTGAGTGGTGTCATAGGACAGATCAGCCAGGACAGCGCACTGTAATTACGAGTGCTCAGGAGTTCAAGGACATTTCTAATGGATATTCACTTGACTTCAGGGAATCTACGGCTTCTAAATGATTTTGGACCATCGCTACTTTAGCCTTCATCTATCTCCAGCTTTGGCAGAGGTCCCTAAGTTTTTCATGGCACATTTTACCCTCTCAGACAATTAGTATAAACCAGTGATTGCCATAGAGAAATAATATTCAATCTTTTTGTGACTTAAATTGCCATAAGATTTATTTTCCATCTTTTCCTATATACTTCCCTGTCTCACAAGATGATATGAAGCTATTGTTATATTTTTGAGATGTTTTAACTATACATAGTAAAAGTTATTTAGAAGTTGTCATAGATAAATCATACAGTTGTTTTTCCCTGGCTCCCCAACCCATTAAATCCTATATTTTCGGGGCCTCCTAGTAACTCTTTCATCCTTATAATACCATAAAAGGCTAATAATTTTAATTCAGGTAACTTTAATAGATTTGGACCAATGACCTGCAGCCTGAAATAATTCAGTCCTTGATTTCTTTCTTTCTGTTCTTAAATTTCAAAGGAGATTTAAATCTTGCCTCCTTTAATACCGCGTGATCACTCTGTTCAGAAATCATTAGAAATACTTTTACAATGCAGAGTCCAGGTTAGACTGTGCAACTATGTTGTAGTATGTGTCTCATACATATGACTCTTTACTCATTTATATTTTGCTACTTACATTATGTAGCATGTCTTTAATCTGAAATGAAACTATTGCAGAAAATAAATCATTGATCTCATATATGTAACCTGCCAACTCTGTTGCTAGCTTTTAACTAAATAGTGGAGATTTATGACAGGATAGTTTAACTATAATTAAAATTATCATTTGAAAAACACACATTTTCAGTCCTTTCTTGAAATTCCAGGAAGTATGACTATAATTATAATAGTTAATATACAGTTGAAAGTTTCTATCGTGTCATTACGTTCTTGGTTTTTGAATGATATGCTACACATTTTTAAGAAGCTGTTCTGGTAGATGGCACTGCCATTTTGAGAATTGAAGTAATTTTAACCCCTTAAAATATTTTTTTCTTCTATTTCTTTTCTATTAATCCCAAAATAGCTATTCTGGCCCCATTTATATGTGGAAAATACAGTAATATTTCAAAAGGCTAAAGCTTCACAGCGTATCTAGGACTAATGGAGCAACAATTGAAATTTTAAATGAAAAGGATACAGAAATCAGTGTAAATATTCCCAAGTCAGAAATAAAAAAAAGGGTTAGGAGTACTTACCAAATGAACAGCTGATGGAGTGTTTCAGAACAACATGTTTTCAGTAAAACCTTTTAAAATTATGTAATTCCCTGGATGGTATTTCCTGCCTTTTTAATTCTCCTTGGTTCTGGACATAAAAAAAAAAATTCCAAAGGAGTCTGGTCAGCTCTTTAGTCATAGACTTTGAATACTTGTATAACTACATACAGCACTTCTGGACAGCAGATAGATATATAGATGGACCAGAAGTATATGGTTTGTTACAATGATTTTTTTTTTTTTAAGAAATCAGTAGTATTAGATGAAGTGAAATTATATTATAGGAAGTAGGTCAAAAGTGCAAAAGGATGTAATCTCAAGTCTTCTGATACTTAAGACATCCTTCATTGACTTCAGCAGACCACTATTTTGACCTATACTTAAACAGAAGTTTATTAGTGTGCATGTAATCTTTAGCTGCAGTTAGAGAAATCAAGGTAGTTACATACATTATACCAAGAAAAAAAGAAGTATTGTAGCCTCAATTTTACCGCTGTTCCTGCTATTCGATATGTGGTGTGATAACAAACAGCAGTAAATATAATTATGCTATTCCTTATGGTAGTGATTTTCTAAAACATGCACATCTGCTGCTATGGAGTGATCTGTCAGCTCTGGGGAAATATCACTTAGCAAAACATGTAATGCACACAAAGCAGTTTCCGGCAAAGCTGTTTGCTAAACTAAATCCAACATGTTAGAAATAAGAAAGCTGTAGATGAGAAAATCCTAGCAGCAGTAAGAGCTGATGTATCTTGGGAGATGGCTGATGTTGTTCTATCTTATAATGTGGACCTTTCCAGCAGTGCAAAGTTGTGAAAAACGCGAAGAAGTTTTGAGCAGGATGGGACCAGGTGAACTGCTACAGGAGAGTGTCTTATGCACGCACAGAACCAGATATTGCTGTTTTGTTGTGGTAAAATATTAGTGGTGCTCATGCTGGATATTAAGAACTTCTGTTACCTTAAAAACAGCAGGAAAAAGTTAATCCCTGTTACATTTGTCATTACCAGAAGAATGAACTTTTCAGTATCTACTTTTATATCTAGAAGAACTGTATTTCACTTCTCATTGTGTGAGGACAACCCCAAGGCTGAGCAGACTTCTCTATATGGCTTCTTAGCTCTTCCTTTGCAACCTATTTCAGACCTGTAATATCACTTAGTATCCAGAGCTTCTGCACTTGCTTGAAGTTTTGCAACAGCTCTGGAATTTCTGTTTTTTGAGGCCAGTGTGCTCTTGTCTTACCAAGGGGCGTACATGAAGCCCTGGGATAGGTGCCTTTGTTGGTGTCCTTCCCAGAGCATGGGTAGGATCACTAACCCTTGTGCAAACATGTAGGCTTTTTCAAAGAGGTGCCATCCAAAAAATACTGATCGATGTTTTTACACTGACAGCACTGCAACACATATTTCAATAAGCATCACAGATGAGCAAAATTCTAGTTATGCTTAAGACTGGACCCGGCTTTTGTGGTAAAGCTATGTGAGTAGTTTGGCTTGGATAGCCTGTATAACCTGACCCTACCTGTGTGACTTCTGAAGCCACGAGCGACTCCATGAACCCCAGGTTTTGACTGGCAGGTTGTGGAATGTATGCTAGCAGGAGATGCTGTCTTCTGATTTATTTTTCATACCTTCCCCGTGGAAAACAGTGCCAAGTTAGGCTTTGTGAAGCATCCATAAGCAATTTGCCTTAGCAGGTCCTTCTGCCCTGCAGATAGAAGAGGCCTAAGAAAAGACCCAGTTGTGTTAGGGTGTATATATACATTATTTCCAGGTTGCAGTTAATTGCCATACCCTGCCAGATGTTCCTCTCTCTGTGATCTGTTGTGTAAAGTTCCTCTACCTGTTTGAGTTGCAATGAGTAGATTATCTTTGCTAACAGTAGTGAATAGATAAGTCTTTGCTAACAGAGCTAATGCTGACTGAATGGAGTTAGGGAGTATTTGTAAAGGAGTTGCCTGAAATGGCTGAAAGGAAGGGTTTCCTCTGACTGTTGGGTTTTATCATAAGAGCCTAGCAAGACGCAGCCTCTCGAGTTGCCAAAGTTGTAACTGTCAGCCCCTGGGGGGTGGCTAATTCTCATGGATGCAGGGCCCCGGCGAGGCTGTGCTCTGAGCCTGAGAGGTGCTGAGGTGCTCGATACTGCACTCCGTTGCACAAAAACTGGAAAGTTCTTTTTTTCTCCAGCTTTTTCATCACCTTCATTCTGTCCCATGCTTTCTCTGTTGTATTCTAGAAAGCCGCCTTAAACAAAGCTGAAGAGTTGTTGTTCACAGTATTTTCATATAAAATATATAGAAAAATGTTCCTCCCAGGAGTCTTTATATAGAAATACTGACCCAGTTAAAATACTACCGACATCTTGAACCTCTTTCTTTCTATCAAGTTAATATAAGGTATCATGTATCTCTGCAACCAAAATGGTAGCTAAGGAAGTAATATATTTTCCACAGTCTGTATACTACGTTGGGGCACATCCTCAACAGAACTAAGAAGCCCCTTGTGGGATTTAGGCAGAGTTACTATATTTAAATCAAAGCTATAATCCTGAAAATTTCTACTCAGCTCTCACCTAATGCTGAAAGCACGCTAATTCTACAGACTACTCATTATTTTCTGTGAAAGTCCCCAACCTCTGTGTACAGCGTGAGTGTTCCTATTTCTGTAAGGCTGAGCAGCACAGTTCCTACCTCTAACTATAGTGTATCTGGGACTCGTGTTCCTCGGCCAGCGTCTGCTGCCAGGTTGGCTTGGTAGGCACTGTGAGAGTGTCTGCTGTGTGCTGCCAGACACTGGATTCACACTCAATGCTTTTGTGCCCGCTAGTTTCTCTTATAAGATGTTTGATCCCCCTAATTATATTGTAGATTTGTAGTTAAAGCATTTTCTGGGAAACTGATGTTTGAACTCCTTCAGAAAGAAGTAGGAAGTGAACCTTCAGCCTCCACTTTCTGCCCAAGGATGCTGTTCATGGGAATATGGTATAATCAGTGTGATAAGTTTTCTCTCACCATCACTGAAAAGAAAAGATTAGGTACCCATCATTTGAAAAAGTATCAAAGTGACCCAAGGACAAGCTATACATGCCTGAAAGCATCCTTTTTTGCAACCCAGAGTAAGGTACAAAGATTCACTGTTTCTGCTTTCTATACTACCTATTAGCCACCTCACTAAGGAGCATGTTGACTGATCTGCATCCCTTTCTGAGGTGCTCAGTTCTTGGCATGTGTTGTATAGAGCCCTAGGTGTCACACTGATGTTTCTGGATGCCTATCCAGAGGCTGAAGGTCTGAAAATTAAGTGTTGAGATGATATAAGGGAGGAATAGTACATTCTGATGAACTGGACACTGATAAGAATAATGTCTTCACTGTAAGTAGGATTTCCTAGTCCTTACAGCATTGGCTCTATTCCTGGGTGATGGTAACTGTCATGTACATGCTAAAGGAAATCAGGTCAGTGCTAAACATCTTTGAGAATGCCTGCTGCATTAAAAATACTGAATAGAATGCTGATGCTGCAGTGGAGCCGTAATTTCTTCAGTTATTCGATGGAGGAGAAAACTGTAGTTATATATAAGATGTCCTTGCCTTCATTTCCTTTTTTTCCTAGGCTTTTTAGGGAGAAAGGTCAGAAAAAAAAGGAAGTGAGAAGGAGATAAGAATTGAATTATTGTATATCATTGGTCCTGCAGTGCTGGCAGAAATAGATGAAGAAGCAGAGTAAGATTTATCACACTAAAACACTGGAATATCTTGAATGAGACTCATGAGTTTTCCTTTAGTTTGGAGGCAGTGCTGTAATCAGTTCTTTCCATAGTATGTTCTGTTTATCAACTCCGAAGAAAACGGTGAGATTTTAGTATGTTAGCAAAATATCATGAATTTGTGAAGGAATATTATGCATAAAGTAAGAATTGCTGGATGAATATTTTGCTAAGGTAAAATTTGAATTAGTTGTGCTGTAAGCTAGGAGTTTCCTCCCTTCACATTTCAGTTCATATGGTTAGTTTTTCAAAGTGGGTCGATAATATTGGAACAAGGTGCTGTTTTCTGACACTGAGGTACATCCAGGATCAAGAGCCAGGACAATCATGTTTTTCATGAAAGTACGTGGTTTGCAGCAGGTGCATTATGTGACAGGGAGTATGCCAATCCACCAAAGCCACATGGACTTACTCATATGCATCGCATTTCATGACTGCCATGAAACTACTTTTATCCAAACCATATGGCAATTCAAGACACATTAAATGGCCTTTTTCTTCTGCCAGGATTGGCAAAAACCCTAATCCAACAGCAAATTTCTATACAAAATCAGCAGGCTCTAACAAAATGACACAGTCACAATTCGGCACAGTATCAATTGATGGTATTATACCATCCATCTGCCGTACACCCGGGGAAAAAACTTCTCTTAAAGCAGCCGCCACCGTTCGGAATGACTTCGGTTTCATTTCCTGTGAAGCACGGCTAGGCAGGTAAGTGTGGTATGTTCCAAAGCAAACTAACTTACATGAATCTATCTACCTAGGTGTACATGAGTGTATATGTATGTAGTGTGTGTGTGTGTATATATATATGTATATAAAATAAATACACGCATGTGCACACGTGCCACATGCACACACGGGCACCCACGCGTTCATTAGGCCAGGCTGCACAGTGCTGCAGTCTAAAAATTGTATTCCTACTCTGTGTAAATTCTAGCACAGGCAAGTCCAGCGTCAGGGCGTTGCTGAGGCCGCAGCCTGGGAAGAGCCGGCTGCGAGGTCTCGCAACGCACTGCTGTGGGTGCTGAGGAGCACCAGGGCTCCCCTGCATCAGAGTACCTGCTGACCTCTTCAGTACAAGTGGGGAAAATAAATGGCCTAGGATGATGTTATATAAAGGGATGTTGTTCAGGTTTAGTCAACCAAATCACTTATTCTGCTAAACTGGCTGTGTTTAATTACTTGTTTTTATTATTTTTATCATTTTGTCAATAAGAGACTCTAAAATGTATTGTCTGTGCTATGTAGTATGATTGGACTGTCTGTAACCCTGTTAGACTATTGATGTTGTGAAAATAGTAACACAGATTCATCGGGGAATTCTGAAGCTGTTAAAGATAGGCCCTTCCAAAGTCCGCTAAAATCCATTTAAACTACAATCTAAACTTCAATGTTTTGCAGATTTTTGATTAAAATATTAGTTGCAGTTAAGGTTACAGTCATCCCCTGACATACTGTTGGTCGCCAGCAGATTTTCCTGTGTGCTGTTTTCTTTTCATTGGGGAACTTGAACAAAATCTTTGTGTGTCAGTTCCCCCTTCTTCAGAAAGGAGCAATGTGACGAGGAAAATTAAATATCTTAAGTGTCTGGAAAAATGCCTTCACGGAACACTTCTGATGAATGTCTGCATGTGTTGTAAATATTTGGTGTCTGCAGTAATGTTTTTTTTCACATTTTTATAGTGCTACAGGGCCCTAAATAATTTGATATTTGTGCTCCTAGGCGGTTTTTTGAGTCTAAGATACATGATGGAGAATAGGATTTCATGTTACGTTATCCCATAAATATATGGGACAATATAAATATAAGAAGAACAAAGGAATCAACTAGAAATGCAGAGTGTTTTCATGCTGTTTGGCTATATATGCTAAATTTAATAAGAATTTATGAAAGGCAGGCACATGCTAAAATATACTATGCTCTGAAGAAATTTGGGAAAGCCCCAACATTTATAAACTAAGGTCTTGATTCATCAATGCACAATTTAAAGAAAACAGAGGCTAAGAATTGCTTGCTGTATGTGTTTCTTCATGAGAAAGAGATTTCTGACTGTAGCAACCTCCTTAATGTAGCACTGAAAAGTATAAAAAGATCCAAACTTTATAAGGCCACAACAGAGAGAGAGACTTAAAACAAGTTGGGAAGTCTTAACTTAAGAGTATATTAAGCACTGGCATTTGTTTTTCCTCTTAATGTAAAATTTACTGTTTGAAGCCTTTACAATAAAATTGCTTTTTAAGTCAGTAAGAACTTATATTGAACATGTAGAATTGATGTAGAAATCATTTACAAAAATCATATAGCCTTTTTTTTTTTTTTTTCCTGGGAGGTTAGGCTAGATGATCATCATGTTACCTTCTAACTTTTAAATGAAAGATTAACACCAAAGGAGCCAGATTGTAGGTGTAGGAGTAATGTTAAAATCCGGACAAATGCTATTGAATAATACTGAACAGTGGACTATTCTTTATACACAAAAAACCAACCATTTAATTGTCTAAATAATTGTGTACCCAAATTCTCTCTCCCCTTTCCAAAACTTCTTCCCTCATTCATGTGCAGATAGGCAGCAATTTAAAAAATCCAGACAAAAAAAAATGTGGTGTCAGTTCTGACAATGTGAAGCTATGGCTTTATGCCCAAATGTGTCTGGAATAATGAGAAATAATTTTAGAAGCTAGCTACTTCTTAATAATAGTTACAGTCATTCCAATACTAAACAACGATTACTTACAATATTGCATTTTCAAAACACTCTCATTGTGCCAAGTCTGTAGTCTGATTTAAACATTGTTTTGCAAAATTTTAAATTATATTCTGGAGTCCAATTCATGTAAAATGCTAAAAAAGGAGTATTAGAATGAATTAAAAGTAATTTTGTAGTGCTCTATAAATCTATTGATTCGATCATTTTTATCTACTTTAAGACATAAAAAACACCTTAAAATAAGATAAAGGGAAAATCTTTCTGTTGGATCCAGAGATTCCCTAAAGCTCAAACAATGACTACAAAGGAATTTCTGTATGTCTCCTAACAGGATTATGTGACTTCAGACTCTATTTTCAGATATGTTAAAAGAAAACAACTTTCCCCCCTCAAGTAGCTACTCACTGCAATTCATCACCGTATAGCAAGTATTACAGACCCATATAGTACTTCTCATTCCTGAATATGTGAAAAAATTCAATTGGGTTTATATCTGGGGTTCGCGATGTCTGTCATGCCTTCAGAAATGCGATTTAGGTGAGAGTCGGTAACTGATTATAGTCTGAGAGATTTTAAAAGCTTCTCAAGGCTTTAATAGTTTTAAGTGCCATTTTGGAGTTTTGGTTTCATTTTGAACCATTTTCCAGGTTTTTGCGAGTGAGTCACGTCTCAGTATTATTATCGACCAGTACACAAATAGGTCAGATAACTTCATTGTATAGTAGCAAGCACATTCAATTATAAAATAGTGATGAAGATCTAATAATAAATTTTCAAGATTCGTCCTTTAATGGTAACCCCAGGTATGTGATGACCCAGAGCTTTGAAAATTCATGTGAGTTCACAAGGGCAGTACGCAACTGCAGAGTTGTGGATTTGAAGATGTGCGCGGAATTTGTGGTGTATTTTATTATACCGTGTACTAAATTGCCAGAGAGTTTAAAGGTGTAAAGGGGTGCTGATGCCACCTGGCCCCGTCCCTTCTTGCTCTGCATTCACTCTAGCTGTGGCATCTCGTTCTGCTTTGAGTTGCGGCGTCTGCTTTGCATGGTCGTGGCGCTCGTGCAGGCATCTCGGCAGCCTCTCGGCAGCCCCTCTGCCCCCTGCGTGGGGGTGGACATGCGAGCCCCTCCGAGTGCAAGCGTTCGCATCGTAGCTCTGCGCTTCATTTTTGTACCTGTGTGTCAATATGCTAGTTACTGGCTCTACTACTCCAGTCTTCCTTTTCTGACTGGCTCCTGAATTCATTTTTGTCAAGCTACTTTCCAGGTAGAAACACAGTATTATTTAGCAATATAAGCAAAAAACTGTGAAACTTCCCCAGAAGAAGGAAAATCCAAACCTTACGAACAGTTAAGATTGCTGGGAGGCTGTTTTGTTTAGTTTGTTTTTGGTTTGGTTGGGCTTCTTTTGCTTGCTTGCTTTTTAGAGCTTTATGACTCATTTCTTTGTGTTCCTGTCGCTCACAGCCAGCAGATCTAACGACACTCTTTCAGGTTTAACTGTGGCATGCATGTTTTCATTTATAGTATTTAGTTACTGTTGCACTTGTCTCCATATTCAGTATTGAAATGCTGTAGATAGAAAAATAGAGTTATCGTTTAGAGAAGAGTCTTGGTTTTCAAGGAAAGGTGAAAGGCTGGCAGAAGTGAGTGACAGGAGGCTATGAGAGAATAGATGAAATTAGCAGATGAAGGAAAAGAAAAAAAATGTTCTTTCCATGCTGTCAGGACTTTTATTGGCATTTTCATTTAAAATAGAGCTTAGTTTCCATTTTCATGATAATGATTTGAAGCTTCTTCCTTCTCAGTAATAATTATGTCCTAGGCTAGCAAGGGTTGGTGCAGTTTCCAGCCTTCCAGCCTGGAGTTTATTAAGCTGAGATCTCAGAGACCATCCCAGGAAGAGAAATGCACTGTAGTTACTTCCTTGATATATGCGGTAAGCACATTTTTACGAACACACTTGCATAGCAGTATGGCTGTGATGAGACCTAAGGTCTGATAGATGAGAGCAGAAAAGACTGAGGATAATCTTCATCTTATGACTTCTACTTCAGTACAGCCAGTTGCAGAACAGGCATAGCATGACTAGCTCTGTACATCCAGGTATATGTTCAAACTGTCCAATTTTATGAATCTAGAGTGCTTTGAAGCACACAACTGTACGACAGTAAATGGTGAGAGTCTCCGATTTCTTTGGTGCATCCCCGTGGAGCAATATGCTGTATATTTTGAAGAAAATTTAATTTGCTGTCTGAAATAAATCTTAGTATCTTTTTTTCTATAAACTCATACATTTCTTGTGTTATTTTTCTACTCTGTTAGTAGCACGTTAAACATCATAAAATACAGATAAAGTAGCAAAAATATAAGTAGTCAAAGACGAAGTTCCCTTGTCAGCTTTAGAACAGTTGAGTTTTTGGACCTTTCAATGTAAAGCAAGAAAATACTGAGAAGTAAAGCTTTTTTTGACCAGGACAGCTGCACTCGTTCTGCTTTCAGGTAATGACTCTAGGAACTCAGTTTGTGCCCTGGTTTGATCCTATAAACTAATTTCTGTGTACAGACTCATTAATCTCAGGGAGTCTAGATTCAGGTGGTCTTAGCAGGCACTTCATCCAGAATCAAGGACCAGGTGAATTATGATTTTTAGCAAACCACACATGCTGAATATTTTGAAGATTTTTTTTATCCTTTAGTCTCTCTTGATTTCTGGAAAATATAAAAAATTTTTTTCTTATGGCTTGTTTTATTTCTGATTTTTATTTCCCTTAACATAAGCATTCCAACAAATCTATTTCTACATAAATGAAGTTTGTCACAATATGGGTAGTAATTACATTTGCCTAAAAAGAAAGTTTTGTTTCGATTTTTTTTTTTTTTTTAATTTTCAAACCCCAGTTTATTTGGTGTGGCCTGGCTCTAGAAAGGAAAATAGTTTTCTTGTTAAGTGTTTTGGAGCTGGAGAAATTACATGTACTTGCTTTCTATTCTAAATCTTCGATGCTAACTGTGAAAGATGATCTGCAGAGGTAGAACTAACCTCAGCTCTGTACTATGCATACTCAGAGTATGGCTGTATCCTGCATACACTTAATGACTTTTTCATGTTCTATTTGTAAATATTTCCGTGTTTTCAATAGAATAACTCATATAAAAAATTTGTGTTTGTAGAAATAAAGAATTCATGTATTCTTTTGCTGTCATGATTAGTTCTCAATTGCTTTCAAGTACCTTGGGCTGTCATCATCAAACTTCCAGCAATAACATTTTCCAGGTTCTTTATCACTGTCTTTTTCATGAATATCAACTTGGTGATAGAACCATAGTCTTGAAGGTCTTGAAGTCCTAAGTCTTCTGGTACCTATGAAAAAGTAACTAATTAATCAGCTTAGTTGCCTTACCCTGCAGACGTCCAATTTTCCAAGACAGTGGGATCTTTTACTCTATGCTAACTACTATCATTCTTAGTGCTACAGAATGGAAGTTTTCATCCAGAATACCAGTGCTCATTTTTTTTTTGCATTTGCAACATTTCTTTGAGTGTGTTTTTGTTTTCAACACTGTGGGTGGACTCTCCAAGTGAATGCAGGGATCACCGCACCCTGTATACTACCTTTCGTCTTGGAGTATTCCTGTGTAGTAGATTTCCTTATACACACTGGATTAAGGATAAAGCATCTCAAACTGATGAAAGGGTTTTGTTTGAGCAGCAACACTTGTTTTTGTGAAATATTCAATGTTCGTGTCAAATGTTTGTCAATGTCCATGTTGAAATTTGCTCACTGCCATGACTGTAAAGTATTGGAGTATATTTGTTTATACACATGTACTAAGATAAAAAATCAGAGTTTTGGGGCAATTGGGAACTTCTCCCCAATTCAGGGGGCAGTTCAGGATGTTCTTGAAGTGGCAGATTGTTATTCAGGACTATGCTGTGAGCAAAATTCTGATCAAATACCGGGAAAAGTCTCTCTCTATTTCAGCACCAGGTTGCTTCCTCGGTAGGTATTACTGGTTTATTTTTTTTCATCACTCAAAGGGCAAGAAAGGATGATCCTGTGTCCTCAGAGTGTTGGCTGAACCCGTACAAGAGTTGTTTTGAAGGGCAGCTTTTATTTGCTGATTGCGACCTTTATTCCCGTGTCCTGCTGCACTTATGCCACCATTTCCCTTTGTAGAAATTCTGAGAACTTTGTCTCAAAACTGAACAAATATACACTCAAATCGTAGCTGACCGGAAGCTGAACAGATGCAGCGGGGTTGGTAGTAAAGGCCTGCCTCAGAGGATGGCAGCAAGTCTGCAAACTAAACTGGTCAGATTTTGAGGCAAGTTCATTCACTGTAGATCTCCCTTGAAATGATAAGCCTGGCAGCTCACACTTAGTGCCTCTGTGAGCCACCTGCCCACAGTCTTGTACATTATTCAGGCGTCAAAGCAACTCTAAGCCTCCCTGTTCCTCACGAGGGGAAGAAGATTCAGTCGGCTAAGCTGCATCGCTGGCTGGCTTCTCAGATTGATATCACACAGTAGAGCCTACAACTACAGTGACAGGGTTTTACATCTCCCTGAAAAAATAAAAGAAAACTGGCTCCTTTTGGCTGATTTTTATTCTTCAGGAAGACAATATTATTCTAAAATGCCTTTTAAGCTCATGGTTGAGGTTAGCTAAAGTGAGCTCAATGAGACTCGCATCATGCACGGGTCAGTGGCCTCCCGAGGGCATTGTTTCAAGCACATCATTTTTCAAGAGCTCCAGAACACTACTTATTGATATTTTAGAGGTGCACAAAAGCTTGAAACCCTGACTATTTTGTAGCTAATTTATTCCCTTGCTGAATGCTAGCCTAGCAACCATACCAACTGAACTGGTCAGATTTTTCACCATGGGTGAAGCTGAGCTTTAAGGAAGGGTTCGTTCTGAATGGCCTGCTCTGAAATTCACTGTAAAGGAAATTAAACTGTAGTTCGTGGGAGCAAACCTTCTTTCCTAAAGCCTTTGCTGGGCTTATGCTTTAACAGACCAAATAACAAATGCACTTTTCTTGGAGACTCAGGAAAGTACAATAGGTTGAGAGCTATTTGGATTTGCTGAACTGCTTCTTCAAAAAAAATCCATTACTCTCAGACCTCCTTCTACATAGAACCTAAAGGCATTTTTCTCCTTTTTTAGTGAGGAGATACAGTTATGCATAATTCAAACACTAGGGCTTTTGTAGAAGACAGAGAAACCTCATAAACATCTTTTGGTTAGCTTTTCAGCAAGAATATAGGCGAGCCTATCTGTGCTTGACTTAAGATACGGTTTGTCTCCTAGTTCTGAGTAATTTGGTGCAATGAATACGAGGTGGTCTTTGGCACTGTCGGTGCTATTAAGATGGAAATTAGTCATGCTTATTATTTTCTGAATTATTTCCTCAATAGTCTCCATCCTTCCATTAAATCCTGTAGAAAATATTTCTAAGGTACATTCCAGTACACATATGAACATTTCTTTTTAATGTTCCAAGCTAACCCTGTTGGATTACAGAGTAGACCAACCTGAAAAAAGCAATGCTGCATACTGTGGATTCTTTTCTTTTTCTGGGGACCTCTTAGCTTGAGAATTTTTTTCTGCAACAGGAATACAACAAGGGGAGAAATAAGCCTGACGTACATATATGTATTTGCAATGTCAGGTATTAAATAACATGTAGTTTTCAGAGTATTTCAGTGCTTACCTTATATTCTCTCTGCATTGAGGCCACCACTTGGGCGGTGCTGCTCTGGCGGCTTTGGGCAGAGCTGTTGATTCACAGATGCCCACGCGTGTCAGAGAGGAGAGTGGGTACGGCAACCTGCCTCTCCCAGGCGGTGGGAAGGTGGTGCAGTGGAAACCCAGTGTTAGGAAAGGAGAATGTCGTAGCAAGTCGAATGATTTAGTCCACCAGGATCCATCTAAAGATCTCCAGCAGTGAGTGCCTAGGAGAATACTGGAAGTAGCCGGGCAGTTACAGGGTTACTCTTACTCTTGCATGTTGTTCTTGGAATTTGTTGTTTCAGGAACTTTCTGAGAGATAGTTAATTTGACTTTTGGATCTCATGGTCCCTGATGGACATACGCTCCCCAAATTTGTCTAAATAGATTTTGAACATGTGTATAATTTTTAGTTCACAATATACTATAGTGCTGAATTCCACAACTTAACTGTGGGCTTTGTGTTTTTTTTTTTTTTTTTTTTTTTTTTTTTTTTTTTTTTTTAAGCTAGTACCTGAAAACTTCATGGGCCACCCTATGGTTCTTTTGTATAGAGAAACTGTAAATAATCATTCACTATTCACATAGTTCTTATTATACGGCTCTATATGAGATTTTCTTTCCTTTCATTGAGTCTTTTCCAAACTCGTGATTATGAGTCAATCTGATCTTTCCTTGTGCAAAACAAATTCAGTTTTCCAATCATTCTCATGAATCTCTGCATCCTTCACTGAAGAGTTTTACTATATTGCTTTGAAAAAGGTGAGTGGATGTTTTAGGATCCTCCTAAGGAATTTTTCAGAACACTGAAATGATTTCTTCCAGATGAAATATTCTTTTATCAGAAAGGCTTTTTCTTCAGAGTGCACGCTGAAATATAATGTCTGCAAGTGGAGGCCCAGTTTAAGCTTATATACATTCATCCTTCCTCACTTTAGAGGTGCTATCCTGATGCAAACCGGAAACCTAGCCCTGGGACCACAAGTTTATATGCAGTTTCACGGACCAGAAGAAGTCTGTTTTGAGTGTGCAAATTCAGCCCAAGCATAACTGGGGGAGTGGGATTTCCAGAAACAGAACCGAAGGGAGCAGCAGTACTGACAGAAATTTTAAAGAAAATAATATATGAATTTTTGGTTGTATTATATATTATAGGAATGGTATCTTGTTTCTGGCGTGAGCACCAGAACTGCACAGTTTATTTTCATCTTCCCGTGCCAATCAAAATTTACTGCAACCGCTATAAAAGTTAACCCTACTGTTGTCTGCCAGTTTATTACTCCTAACATTTTATCTGTAAATTTGTTCTTTGTTAAGAAGATACTATAATGAAGAAAAAGCAAATTCCACAGTAATCCATTTCTGTTACAGATCTATCTGTTTTGTAACTGCTAAATTTATTTAGTGTGTCTTCCCCAGTCCTGTACTTGAGCAAGTTGAAACATAAAGATGTTGCTAATAGCTGAACAGTATTGCTACCCCTTATAATCAGCATGTTATTTTTACTTTGGAGTAAAGAAAAAATCCTGTAAGAATATGAAGTCAGAGAAAATGCACCATAAGGTGGAGCAGCTATCACTGCATACCGAGCAGGTCCAGGAGTCTCTCCAGCTCTGTTTGAGCTGTGTGAGCTTTCAGGCTGAAGTTTTCATGGTAATGTTTTAAGAACTGCCTGTAAGAAAAATAGCAAGGGGAATATTTCTTTGCAGTGCAAGGTGGCTATGTTACTTCTACGGTTGTTAATTAACTGCAGGTTCCACTGCATAATCTATACATTTGGGACATAGAGCATTCGCTTGAAATATGTGCTTGCAACTGTTAGAGAAAAATGAGATCCTACTTGGGAAAAAGCTATTCTCTTCACAATTTACATTGAAGTCAGACTACTTTTAAGGCCTCATCAACATTTCTGAAATTGATTGCCTCTATTAAGCACTTCATATTTGGACACTGAAGTGCTTTAAATCTCACTGGCCTTAGATAATCATCCAGAAAAAAACCCAAACCCAACCTATTACCGATTTTGCACACGTAAGTATATATCCACGTTAGCTATAAATATGGTGGTGACAGCCAGAACGGAGTTGGCAGGTGTATCTGACAAACAACGTGTGTTTGTTACCTTTGAGCTCGCGGCAGGCGTTCCGTATCAGAACCCCAGGATCCACCGATGGAGCCTTCCAGACACCTGCAGCAGTTGTTTTACACCTCGTTGCTTGTAAAAGTGTTAAATTTCTTACTTCATGTAATTTATAGGACACTACTTTTGCATGAGCTGCGTAGGTTTCTAAAATTCTTGATGACACTTTTTCCCCTTTAGGGACTTTCTTCTCTGTTTGCTGCAGAGGGATTATTGTTTGGCTGCTTCGATCTGTAAGCACATAAGTGAGTAAGAGAGACTGGAGGCAGAAGGGGCCCTAGCACCTGTCCTGTGCTCTCCGCTGTGACCCTGGCAGCTGGGACTGAACTGTGGTTAATCAATAAGTAATAATAATAAGTAATAGAGTCCTGTTGTAGTTCTCAAAAACACTGCTAAGTACCTTTCTGTAACATATATTCTGCAAGTAAAAGCAAGAAGGAGATCCTAAGAAATATTGATAATAATGTGCAGTCCTGCATGATTTTGTTATTTGTGGCTAGTTGAGCTAGATCAGCTCAGTAAAGTTGGAAAAAGCTTTCAGGGCACAAAGGGTGCATAAATGCCAACGAAGTCCGATAGCGGTTGAATTTTTTTTCCTCTTTATTCCTTAAAAATTGTCCTCTGTAGTGTACCACTGTCTATTTGCTTACGTATTTCGGCATAGCTACCTCAGTATATTCTCACATACATTGCGAAGTTATGGGAGTTATGCATTATGTCTCAAGGACTTGAGGTTATCTTTAGCTTCATGTTATTACATCTGATCCTGATTCATTTCAGGGCACACTTATTGTTTCCCATTGAAAGCTGGTTCCTTCCTAATCATCATGCTCAGACTCTGGATAGAGTGTCTTCCTCTGATAAAACAATGTCATTCAGGGGAAGATGAAATGGTAATTACAATCAGAGTTCAAGCTGGCAGGAGATGGAGCAAAAATTAAAAGTGCTAAATCTGTAGCATTTTGATTATCTGAAATGTCCCCAAATTTTGCAGCAGAACTGCATTTAAATATGTAGCGAAGTGGCTCCTTGTAAATCAAGTCATAATTGTTCAGCTCTAGGTTGCAGGAGCCAATTTCAATTTTCCACTTCTTACAGAGTTCTCAGCTTTGATTAAAAGCAGAGGTATGAATAACGGGCTTCCCCCATTAAATACACAGCCAAGAGAAAAAAGAAACAGCAAAATCCTGAAGATGTATTGTGCAAAGTTGCAGGATACATATAACATTTATTTTAAAACTGAGATTGAATTCCAGGCCTACACATATATGATCTCATTTATTAAAGTGTGAAATGAGAAATATAATGACTCTGTAATACTGATGTCCTCCTCACTTAGTGTCCATGGCATTCAGTAACATTTCAATGGTCACTAGAGGGCATTTGAAAATGATTTAAACTGAGCTACTTCAGAAGGTATTGATGGAAGGCTTTTCAGTAAAAGAGGCAGATAAAAAACATTTTGCCAAGAAAATTGCCCCTTTACTGGCATGTAGAATGCCTGATTTGTTATAATCTTGACTAGTGAACTTTGTCAGGGTATTTAGATTTTTACAGTTGGAAACTAGCCATCTCTGAGCATAGGCAAGTATATTTTCTGTGGAGGCATGGCTGGTCAGAAACTCTGTGATCCCATTTCTTTGATTTTTGTTCTGATTTTGTATTAGATAACAGTTATGCTTTCAAAGGTATCAAAAAGATACCTGCGTGGTTTCTAGTGTTCCTAAAGTTTTAGTCCTGCATATGCCTTGAATTGTAAAGATTTTGCTGTGGAAGTTTTTCATTACTTTAGAGAAACGTCCAGAAGCATGTTGCTTTCTATTTAAAAAGGGACATTGTTTGAGTAATGGATAGAGAACTTAGAAAAAAATCTATTTTTCTTAAATATTTTATCTGAAACGTGTGTGTAGACCTACAAATGTGCTGCTTTCCTGGATGATTCTTCTAAAATACAGTTGGTAATAAAGCAGAAAAATCACTTAGAACAGTAGTAGGATAATGGTGAGTTTTCTGTGCTCATTTACTTCCCAGTGCAAAACACTATTTATGATGGTTAGTTAAGCACTATCTCCTGCATCAGAAAAGAAAGCGGTGTAACAATTTAATAAAGTATCATCTGACAGACTCTCCTTTGAGCATCCAGGTATGCTGAATTCATTGGTAGATCGTAGTTCTTCACTGAATACCTAACAGGATTCTTCGCCTTGTACAGAATATTATTTTAAGTCTTTAATTTTCAAGCACTAACTGTAAATAGGATTATGTAGTAATCTGAAAGTAGTAGTTTAGATAATAATGCCTAAAACAGATAACAACTTTCCTAATGACTATTGGGGCTTTATCTCTTCTCCTGCTCCCATCGCTGGCCAGGGCCAGTGCAGTGTTTCTGGGAGACGTGCTGTGCCGCTACACCCCCGTTTGCTCTGCCTGCCTGCCAGAGATGTGCCGGAGCCGTATATACTGGGAGACTCTAGAAATGAAGAAAGAAGGACTTGAGGGGGTGAAGTTTTGCAAGTATTCAAATTTTGATGCATATGTACTAACACAGAAGATGTCGGGAATCACTGCAAGAAATGCTGCATAATTTCAGTGACAATTTTAACAATGTGGTAGCAGTGCAAATTAGAATAACAATTGGTTCATCTGATCTCATGTATCAGCATGAAAACTGATCACCTGGAGGACTCAGGCGGGGGGTACAGGAGTTGCCCTGTATGTACAGCATAACACAGCCACAAGTAACGTAAGAAGCTTTTGCCTGCAGACAGAATATAATACTTGAGTAGGCGGAACAATAGTATGGCAAATCCTATGATCCTATGAAATGCTCAAAATAATTGATTTCTTTTCTCTCCTTTTTTAAAAAAACAAAGTGGAGAGTGAGGATTTTAGCTGCTTGATTCCCATTAAAGCCAACCAAGAATGTTTCACTAATCATAATGTTACAGGGATTTGTAATTGATTTGATTGAGTTTAATTGATTTACTTCCTCAATGGGTAGGCTTTAAAAGGAGTACCTGAATATGCCTTGGAAGCAAAGAAAATAATAAGAGGCTTTGTGTAATTGCTGGGTATTTTGCAGTAAAGCTAGATTATTATTTTTTATATAAAAAAGGATTAACTTTTATCTCTATTAATGAAATTTTACTTCAGACCGTCTTACAATTAAAAAATATTGCAGGCTTTTTGTATTTTATTTTTACTTTGCCTTAATTAAACAGGATTTCTTTAAAATATACTGTGAAAAATAGGGGTTCTTTAACATTGTGGTTATGCAAAAATAAAACCCTAGACGATACAGCCATGATTCAAAAACTTTTTATTCAAGCAACATGAATCGTTGATTACCCTTTGAATGTTTTCCCTTCTGTTTAATATTCTAGCAAATGCCATTAACAAAATCAGTGTTTAATGGCTTTAAGCACCTTTAAATGACAAGTCGTAGAAAGGAATAGTACAATATAGTGTAAGATAACATATTCTTTAAAAGAGAGAGAGGAGGAAAGAAGGCAAAGAAAGAAATTGTTGCATATAGGCCTATATTTGTGTTTTGGAGTTCCCTGCATATGCTATGGAAACAAGCGTGCAAAAGAAAATGTTTAGTTTGCATAGTTGTGCTTACCCCTGAAATTTATATTCTGTACCTGATTTTTAATCTTTGCTGGTTCATTTCATGGAGCAATTCATGACCAAGATTTAAACCTGTGAATTTTTAATTTTAATTCTCCAACCTAATAAAATACATTGTAGTGTGACAGTGAACAGAGATCCTTACTGGAAAGTCTCCCACCAAAGAGACTCCCTAGCACTGTGCAGGTGGCTCTAACATCTATTCTTGGACCTGTTGTTGCAGCTGGCATTGCTCTGTCCTTTGGGAAGGTGGAATAATTGTCCACTTTAAGTCAGGCCAAAATCAGGTAGACGAGGTGGAACAAGCTGGTACCGACTTTGCTGTCTGAGCTCTGTGCAGGCTCAGTAGCTACCCTTTAAGGTACATCCTGATTGAAGATGAACATCAGCCTCAGCAAGGTCTCAGTGTCATCTTTAGAAACTGTTCATGCTGCTCTGTTTCTTAACTAACTAAATTCACAACAGCTGTTCAGGTAACACCGCCAGATTTAAGAAGCAAGTTATTTGTGGTAGAGACCTTGCATGTGTAATTTGCTTTCCTTCACTGGGTTTGTCCTGAATTTGATAATCTTAAGGTATATTTTCCTATGAAGCATACTTAAATACAAAATATAAATCATCTTTCTCTCTGGAGGAGTTCTGTCAAATGTAAATGAAACAGAAGTTTCTTCTACCTGCTAGTAGTATGTCCTGCAGCAGTCAGCTCAGTGTATCATGTGAGTAGGCACTTCCACTTCTTTTGAGATAATTGCACAATTCTTGTTACTTTATATTCTAATCAATCTGAGTTGGCCAAAACTGCAATTATAATCAATGGTCACATCGACAGAGCCAGACCAATAACAAGAGACAGCAGATCAGTAATAAGCGTGTTTTGTTGTTCCTTCTAACAGCTCGCAATGAAAGAGGACTGGTCTTATTGACTGACTCATAAAGTAAACCTTAAAGTTAGGAATATCAGAATGGAAGAAAAATAGATATTTTGTCACTTATGAAAGAATACTCAAACTAGCTGGATTAAACAGAATATCTTTTAGATACTCTGAAACTGCAGACAACTTGATCTGATCCTGTTTTTGTAACATTAGGTATGGTCAGTTTTGACATGAGTTTCATAAAATGTTCATTTCTCAGCATTGCTGAAAATTGAAAAAGCACTTCCTTCTCAGAGAATAGGGATCAAATCAGCCCAGTGGCCTTTGAGTGTCACAATAACTGAAGTACCATCAAGCTCTGTGTTGTGAGCTTTGCTTCCTAAAACATACTCTATGCAATTTTTTGTTACTGATGCTGCTTACAGCTTAGCTTTCAAAGCAGAAGCATGAAGCTGCCGTCACCCTCACAATTCTGAAGTCAGGTACCTGGAGAACTCCCTCCCTCCCCCAGCTTGATTCTCATCACGTCTAGTTGGTGAAGCGTTTCATTTGCAAGCCCATGGCATTGCTTCTTCACTGAGTGCTGTGGCCACTAACCCCTTAGGAAAAAGGAGGATTCTGTAGCCTCTGATTCATGCAGTGTTTCACAAAATGTGAAACTCATTGAATTAGGTACTGGGCCTGCAGAAATGAGCTCCCAGCTTCTGTGAGTGGGTGGCTCAGTAGGTTTGCAAACCAGGAATGATATCTCTATACTGGATAACCTTTGGTGGAATCTTCTTCCCTGAATTTTCTAACTGATCCTTTCAGACCATATAAACATTTGTCATCAACTGTACCCTGTGGCAATATGGCCTAGAGGCCACCTACCCACTGTGGGGCAAAGCATGTGTTTGGTTGGTTCTGAACATGCCACTGAGAAAGTACAGTGGGATATCACATGGTTGGTTGGTTGGCTGTGAGGCAGTCCATGTTCAGTGTCCTGGATTTTTGGATTGATGCTGGTTTTTGCCTCTCCGTATTTGACTGTATGTGGACTCTTGGACCCCGAGTCCGGTGTTCCGAACCCTCTAAAGAGGAACTGGCACTTCACTTTTTGGCATTGCCTGTGCATAACCTGGAGGTGCCATGTGGCTGCTTAGAGCTTGATCCAAGGTGTTAGGTGTTGGGGGGGGGGGTGAAGCTAAGTGGAGTGGAGGCACTCCTCTTCTGCTGAGGCAGAGAAGGCACCTCCTGCTAGCAAGGTGCCTTCAGCAAAGGGAGGTCTTGGGAAATACTAATGTCATAACAATCCCTGTTCCAAGAATCACCCCTGAGAGACAGTCTGCAAGTACTGGCCTCTTTGTCTGAGTAAATTTTAGTTTAAACGTCATCCTTGTTAAATCTAGAGGCATTCTGCTCAATAATTCTTTAAAATGCCATGTATCTGATGCCATAAAACTGATGTATTGGATGATATTTTTGATTCAGTAGGAGACATATTTGAATCAGATGGTGTGTTTGATTTACTGTAGGAGATATCTGTTTTGATAGATGATGCATCTTATTCTGTATTCAATAAGCAGTGATTCAACAGGGATGTGTCTGATTTGGTGAATGAAATACAGTATCTGATTTTGATCAATTTTTCCTGTAATGTACACATTTATTTTAATAGTTGATGCATTTTTTTTTAGTGTGAAGTGTATCAAAGTCTTCATGTAATGTTCTTTCTTCTGTTGATGTGATTTATGGATTTTACAAGTGATAGATATATATTTCAGTTAAAAGTAAAACATTCATTACTGTCTGCCCTGCATTCGCAATGTTCTAAAATGTCTCAAATACTGCTCATGTAGAGTGTTTGTAGCAGGTCACATGTTAAAGAAAGTTTTTTTAATGTGTGAACAAAAGCATATCTTTGGCAAAATTAGTAGAGCATTGTTTTGGAGGTAAAATGTCCTTTTGAAAAGAAATAGAGTCTGTTTATGCCTTGCCTAACGCAAAGAGGTTCAGTATGTGCCACAGATAGTTAAAAGTGTTAATAATTCATGGACGCTTCATAATCATGATAAACCAAGGTCTTGTCCTGTGTTCACAGATTCAACAAGAGTTTTCTGTTGGCATAAATAGGTGCAGGATTTAAGGCCAAAGTTTTTCACTGTTACAGTATCATTACTCTGCTTTTTTGCAGTGACTTTGTTCCTTTCCTATCCAAGAGCACAGTGATTTATAGAGCTTGTGGTGACCTCTAATCTCTACCTGATCAAGCAGCTACACAATGCAATTTGGTGCATCTTTTCAATAAAGGGCAAAAAATAGGTTTTGGCTGGCACCAAATTACCCTTATTTTAAGTGTTTAAATTTTACAGGACTAAAGGTCATTTCCCTGGATGCTTTTTATTACATTTAGTACCATGTTATGAAAACAATCATATTAGGTTTATCCCAGCCTGACTCTTTATATGTTACTACTTTTATTTAATATAAAACAATGCTACAAGAAGGTAGCTGTTAAAAAAAAAGATGAAATTTATTAACACCCCCTCAGGCTGATACTGGATTATATACAAGGACAGCAAATAGAAATGGAAAGCTGAGACAGGCTTGAAAGAGGGAGCCCGGTAACACGGTGTTACAAGCTACCTGTGCGCCGTACAGGCGCTCGGGGGCGGTAGCGTGAGGCTGTTTTATTCCCCTCCTGCTCCCACTCTTACAGTGGATCAGGGATGCGCTGGGACCGTGGATGTGCGAGCTCAGGTACCGGTGCTTCTCGCCGGGCGCCGTTTGGGAGGCCGTGCCGAGCTCTGTGTGCCTGCGGTCCCCGGGTTGGGAAACGTGGCGGAGGCTCCTGAGCTCTCTGCCAAAGGCCTTCGGGAGCCTCTGACGACAGCCGGGCTTTACCCTCTTAGCATAAAGTAGTTGCCCTGAGGAAAGGGAAGTGGGATGAAGAGATCAGCTGTGCGAGTGTTGCCTAATTCTGATACATATGTATGTATATGACTTCGGTTTTTAGTAAGAGAAATACTTCACAGCATTAGCAGCTAAACCTGCAGCGTGAGATGCTCCTCGCTGCTTCAGAAGGACGTGAGGACCGCGCGCTGCCCTCGCCTCGGCCGTGCCCGGCAGGAGCTGGAAAAGAGCGACGAAATGCCTCAGCTCCTCTGATGCAGGTGTATCAGAGCCAGCTCTGGCACCGCACAACTTCTGGGTTCCCTCAGGAATATTCTGCATTTAAGCCCTGCTCTCTCCGGTGGCAGCTGCCTGCTTTGGAGGAGGGGGGAAGGAAGTGAGGTAAACAGGCTGTGCGATTTTAGCTCAGGAGAAGTAATGCTGTTTTACTGTGTATTTCTTGTTTTGTTCCGTGTCCCCTGGGCACGTGCGTGGAGTAGCCGCAGGGCCTCCGGGAGAGGTCGTTGCTGATGGCCGGGTCCGGCGCCGAGGCCTGCGGAGCGAGGGCGGGCGGGGAGCTCGCTCGGCGCCGCGACCGCGGCCACGCTCGGCTCCTGGGCGCCGCGTGCCCCCGCCGGCAGCGGCTCGCGCTGTGTCCCCGGGCGGGCTCGCGGCCCGGTTTCCGTGAGATAGTACTTGTGCACAGTAGGGAAAATGTCCGATGACAGTAAATAATACTAAGTGTCCGCTTCCCTTTAAATCAGCAATAGAGTTGGCTTTTGATATTGAGCGGTTTTTTGGATGGGGAAGAAGGCAGAGTGGTAGTTTTTCGGTGGCTGTGTCCGCAGCCAGTTTTGATTTCCAGCTCTCGTGCAACTGTCGCGGTGTTTGAGCACTTCGATGGTTGTGAATGGGGATATTTAGCTGCTGCCAAACCTAGTAAAATTTTGCATTAAGCTTTATTAAAAGATCATTATAAAACCTGTGAGCATTAGTTTCCACAAAAGACAAACCAAAACCAAAAAGCTTTTAGAAACGTCTGCGTGCAGAGAGCCATCCGAAGATACGCAACAACTCTGCGCACATCTGAACCTGTAGGAAGCCGTCTTTTCACTTTCTTCCTGAGCATCTGGGCTATGAAATTACCTGGGCTGCTTAATGGGCGACACCCAGGTAGGCTGTTGAGAATTAAGTATAAAAACAAACGTGGAGCCTTTTAAATTTTTTCTGACTTGTTGCATGGGGTAACACTGCGTTATGCCACATCACATTGGTATGATAGGCAAGTGAGACAAGACAGTTCCTGTTAATGAACAGGAAAACACAGCAGTTTGCTAGTTACCAAATTCACTTAGAGTATTTCAGAGCATGTGGAAGTATTATGGGAGAGACAGTTATTGCTGAGAAAAGCTGAGCTATAATGAAATTAAGGAAGTGAAAAGCATGTTTGTCTCTGTTTTAACCAAAGCATGAAATGTTCTCTTACTGCAGAGCTCTCTGCTTGCTTTAAAGCAAAGGATGTGCTGCAAGATCGTTAGACTAGAATACAGGGAGCAGATCTAAATATTAGTTGAAAATACATTTAATCTCAGTGTAAGTTCTTTTCAGAATGGTTTCCTCACCATGGTTTCTAAATATTTTCTGATTTTATTCGTTGCTTGAAAGAAAATAAGATATTTGTTTTCACCTTTGTGAATGCATGGCCTGGCAGGAATAATTAGACAGAATGGAAATTATTAGCTCAATGGGAAGAAAGATTTTTAGCTTGTTATTACACTGACCTGACCTTACCAATTTATACTGCAATTTTATTTCCATCCACACAACTAATATTTTTATTACATGGGATTCTCTAAGTATCAAAGTATGCTGGTTTCCAGATGCATATAACTGTGCTATGTGCTTGATTTACCTGTTACTGCTTAGCGTCTCACATCTTTTTTTTTTTTTTTTTTTTTTTTGATTAGAAATGGATGGATGGTCTGCTGAAAACTGCCTAACTGACAAAATGAACTCTTTTTTTTTTTTTTTTTTTTTGAATATGCAGACAAATTCTAGTCTTTACTGATGTAGGGCTCAGGTTACCAAATACTTCATCTACCTCCATAGAGTAAATCTCAGCAAGGACTGGGCAGTAGCAGATAGCCCACAGGTGAACTAAAGAGTCACAGGGGCTCTGATGCAGGAGACCTCAACTTTCTCCTCTTACACTGCTGTATCTTCTCTGTGTGAAACAGCTGCCAAGCAGGAAAGGTTATTTGGTAGTCTGTTGAAAGGATACGAGAAACACCCTCATGATGTTAGTAGTTATTTGAAAAAAATAAAGAGATAGTGGAGGCAGAAAACCTTGTTTTTGGCATGGTGAATAGCAACATCTGACTTAGGATGTTAGGACATGTTGAACATGTTGTGACAGCAACATTTGATCTAGCACATGTGTTAAATATTGCTGAATGTACAATGGTAAAAGGAGCTTAACAGTGCTGCTGCTGCAGTCCCCAATCCCTGAACATAAGTAAATAAGAAAGACGAGATCTGACTGTAGCTAAGATGATGCCAAACTGCTGATCATAGCCCTGAGAATTTGTGATTAATAAGTCAGACAAGTATCTGGCCTTATGGCCTTTATGCCCAAGGCAAATTTTTGTATCGTATATGAATATAATGAGAGAAAACTAATTGTAACATTGTAAACATTGTCTCAACACTGTCACAGTAACAGGAGTTTGGAAACCACAAAGGAAAACAAGGTCTTACTAGTCCTAAAAACTGTGCTGCCTTCTCTTGCCAGTGGATGTTAGTAGTTCATCTATTTGGACTTGCATACAATGTGTAGTTTGAATGTGTGCTAGATATTTACACTTCAAACATTCACCGTTTCTAGTTTGTTTCCTCTTACTTTTCAGGCATACCCAAATTATTTAGGTCAGGGAGTTCTCATAAAATTCATCTTTGTTTGATCAAAGGAGAAGCTGTTGCCAAACCTTTTTGTACAAGGAAGATAGCTGGATGTGCCCTGAGGTCATATCCATCTTCATGGTGATCTGCCCCTAGTCCATCAATTCCTTGAAGTGGAACAGCTTTCACTATACAGTAGTTGAGCTGGTCAATTTGGGAGAAGGAAGGCTGTCAGCACCATGCAGAAACCAATTTTTGCCTCCTATTAAACTCTAAACGCTAAAGGCAAGTAGTGCAGGCAATCTTGCCATCTCCCTTTCTCACTCACTTGCTACCCACCTATCTGCCTACAGTGGAGTTCAGGACTCCATTCAAGCTATTTATTACCCTGCTGTGCTTTTTTATTGCTGAGCTTATTGAGGGCTGGGAGCATGGAGGAGATGGGGTGATGGAGTTGGAGCACGGGGAACCAGCAGCCGCTAGCGGCTGAAAGGAAGTGGGGTGGACGGTCTCGCTCTAAAAATAAGGCAGGCACAGCCGGGTGGCTAACACCTCCCTAAATTCAATGATACCAAACTATTTTGTTTGTGGGTGAGGACCCAAAATACTGTCTGAGAGTAATAAAGAAAATATATAAAACAAATTATTTTGAGCTGAATGAATAGGACCTCTTCTAATGCCTTTTCAAAATCATGTGAAGTACTTGGACACAGTTTTTACTACAGAATTCTGAATTGTTTTTAAAATAAAAAGGTGCTCATTATCCTCCAAGAAGACTGTAAAACATGAATAGTGTCATTTTCATTTCTTGGAAATTGTTCTATAGGAATGTGATAAGGTTTTGGTTTATGCACTGGATATAGAAGGCTATCACAATTCAGGTGTTAAAAATGTCTTTCTTTTTAATGTTCTTCAACATTTATGAGATTATTTCAAGCATATTTCTGTGCAATACAAAGAATAACCATCTGAGGATGGTTATAACTGAAGATGGCTATAACTAAGGATATTTTAGCTATACCAGAATCTCTTGTTAATATGTTATATTAAGGTCTCTCCCTGTAGAGTTTTCCATGTCATGGAGCACATACTCATTATTAATCCCATTTTCTAACTGAAGAAAATAAGGCTGAGAGAGGTTCGAAAATATAACAGTTAGGTATGCATAGTTACTGTAGCTGCACACACATACTGTATTTTCTAGTAAACAGGTATATTAAATTCTATTTGCACGTAGATTTGAACATCTGGCATACATAGTTGTAAACTGAAAAAGCAGTTGTGCGCCGCTCAGGCAGAAACAGCCCCAAGTGACTTCTACAAGGTCATTCAGTAAATGAATATCAAAACTGAGCCTGAAAACCTGGTCTCTCAATGGCTGTATATCTTTTATTAACTGGAAAATATACTGTTATAAGAAAGTTTCTTCTAGGTTATATTGCCTATTGAGTTTAAACAGTTTTTCCAATCTCTTAGTGCCACTTTTGCTATTGTTCTGCTATGAAAAAGCTCACTATGAACTGTGCAGTAGTGTCATTTCTAAAAGATGGATATCTACAGTAGTAGCACACTTGCTTTAATAATAAAAAAACTTATTACTACAACAAAAATGTTGTTTCAGCTCTTTTTCTATGCAGCAAAACAGTGGCACCCAGTGGCCATTCATGCTAAAATCCTAACCAATAAAATTTACAGACTTTAACGCTAGTGCAAAGAAAAATGAACAGAAAAAGAAATTGGCACTTCTGCCAGCTGCTCTTGTATGCCTCTAACTGTTGCTTAAAAAAATGGCAAATTTTAAGGAACTTCTATGTTCTCTGATATATAAAGTCTTTGTTAACCCCAGAATATATATGTATGCTTATGAGTATACATATAAGAATTCTATTTTTTTGTTACTAAAAATAAGTTGACATTTTTAGCTTTTTAAAAAAGAATCTTTGTGCCATTTGTTTTCTGTTATAGGGAAGAGCAATATCCCTATAATTGTGATTTCTCTATAATACATAATTCATATATATTTCTCCTAAACCTGTAATATATTATTATTACAGAGAATCTGAAAAAAATATGAAGAACCAAAAGAAATTGGACCACATCTTTTCCCAGTTTCATATGTATTTTTGATTTAAAGGTGAATAAAGGCATTTTTATATGCATTTCTTTTATCTCTAGTAATTCTATTTAAAAAACTTTGCATGTTAAGTGCGTGTAGCCAGAATATGCATAAGAAAATTATCCATAGGCATTTTACAAATATTTCCTTCCTAAGGTAGCTGTAGTAAGCTAACCCACAGTAAACAGACAGCATATTGAGCAGATGAGGGAACATTTTAGAAGAAAAGACTTCCTGAATCCATATCTTACGCCAAATTCTTATCACATCTTTGCTTCAAAGAGTTATTCTAAACCTGTTAAAATTTCAGACAATCCAGTCTTGTATGAGGCATCTAATTCCCCTTCATCACTGTGGGTGCTTTCTTCGTAACAACAGGATTGTATTTGCATTCATGAGGCTATGTGGTATGTTACTGTAATGCGGCTGTGATTGCGCCGTTTCTGTGTACCTTACTGTATCGGTGCTGCAGGTCTGGACTGAAGGACTCGGGGTTCATCCAAGGAGTTCCTTTTCTCCTGGTCTAGGTGTCAGAATGTATTTTAATATATAGGAGAGGTTACTACGGGATTGTCCTGGTCCAAGGATTCTTTACCCTGTTTTGTGATTTTATGACCAATGTGATTGTATTGTGTCATGCTTCTCTTAAATTACAAATCACCTCATTAGGAGAGGCACTGAATATCTGCAATTGCAATACTCCTCTATTTCCTATGGAAATGAAGGTCACTGCCATAGATGCTGGCCACTTCTTAAAATTTGAATGTGCAAGTCTGTCTAGGAAGAGCTTACTTGGTGGCAAAAATGGAAGAAAGAAGGACAAGGTTGAAGGAGGTAGTAAACAATTCACAAGTAGTACAGGAATTGGTTCAACCCTCTCAGAGAAATATTTTATTGACATTTTCCTCTCCATTGTAAACATGAATGTCATAGTGCCAAAATAGTACCAAAATAATAGAAATAGTACCAAAAGGAATAGTACCAAAAGATGCAGTTTTTTAAGTTTTATGAAGTACTGGAATTCCACCTCAGGTGGAATTTTGAATGAATGATATGGACCTAGGTGATCAGCTCTCCAATTTTATATGAAAGTGAGCTTGGTAACTGGCAGACTAAGATGAGTAAGGGACAGGCAGGGCTTATGATCAAAGGCTTTGTTTCTGTAGGAGCGGACTGTGTTATCATGGAGTCAGTTCTCACTCCTATTCTGTCCCTGTCTGCAATTCCATTTTTGGATCAAGGAAACATTTTCAGTGAAAATTGGTTTACATTCTTATATAAAAAAATATATTTTTTAACATTTAGCATGCTCCACCAACCCCCCCCCCCCCTCCCCCCGGTTTTTATCAGAAAATAACTAACCATCTCAACACATCTCTCTCAATTCATTTGAGTGCTACATGTAGTCGACATCAGTAAAAAGTACAGATAACTTTCAGGTCTACCTAAACATTTTGTACAGTCAAGGCTTTTCATATAATGCACAGAGAGGCATTTGGTCCATATTTATGCTTAGAAAATTTAGTATCTATCTGTTCTATGATCTGAACCTGAAACACACGGTATGTAAAATGTCTAAGTTTTACAGCAGTAAAAGGATTTCATGCATTAAAGACAGAGCTATTCTTTCTAGGTAATAAAATATTTCTAATTTAAAGAAAGTTTAACAAGCTAAGTTCACTTTCTTTCGTATTGGAAGAAAAGTCAATTTGATGTTTGAATTGGTAATAGCTTCTTAGCTGAAAAACTCATATCTTATGTTGAATTATTCTAAATCAGACAATAAAAATGATTTGAAGGAGAACTCAGAAATAAAAAATATAAAGGCTTTAAATAAGGCATGTTTAATGTCCCATGAGTCAACAAAATTACTTTGTGGTTTAGACTGATTTTATGTTATTAATAGGGCTGTGCAACAATTTCCTACAAATCCCTTATTCCATTGGTAATAACTTTTTGCTAGTGCGTATAAAATGCAAAAATATGCATATACCAGAGGACAATAATAATTGTGAAATTAAGATCTAAAAACTTGAAAAAAGTCCCAGTATTCAGGGTTTGATTGGGATGTTCAGCTCTTGCATAAGTAATTGTATTCTGATGTGACTTCTCTGCGCAGTTTGTTCTTGACTTGGAATTTTTCTTCTCTGAGAACTAAAGAAGATTGGAAACCTGGGAGGAAAAAACGTGGAGTTCTACTGAACTGCTTGCATAGCCTAGTACCGCAGGAAGGATGAAAGAGGAATGCTAGGAATAATCCTTTTGCATATTAGGGAACAAGAATTTAGATTTGCACCCCTTTATGGAGATGAGTGTTCCAGGGAGCAAAGATCCAAAATCTATTTCAAGATGGGGCAGTGTAAACTCGGGATGGTGTGTTGGAATCATCTTCTCGAAAGTCTTTCTGGAGCAGTCATTTCCTTGTAGATGTCTCACCTGCTCCAAGTGTCTTGAACGAAGAAGTGATTCCCGATTTGGGGTAAAGCGAAAGAAATTAGAAAGGAGGAACAAGGTTGGCATATTGTGGTATGTGTAACAGTGCTCTGTAAAGGGAAAGTGGAGAGAAGACTAGTCCTTTAAAGAAAGCTGCAGAGTCGAGAAGGTTTGTTCCTGTGATAGCCTCGACCGCCGCCGCTCACAGATTTATAGTGCAGAGGGGCAGAAGGGATGCGAACCTCTCGGCAGAGAGCAAGGAGGAGCAGGTTAAGGACTGCCCTTCCTTGAGCAAGTGACAGCTCCTGAAGTGAGGGCAAGTGGCAGCGAGATGTCCACAGTGTGGTGAGGCTGGAGAACCTTGGGCTGAGGACATTGGCTGTGACACCTGGGAGAACGTGCTCTGGCAGTTGAGAGGCCGAAAGAACCCAGCCACAGTGAGGAGGTGAGCGAGTGCGAGAGGCCTGCATTAGAGAATATGATATAGAGAGTATTAGAGCGTAGGCGGGAGTACGAGGGGAGCAGAGAGTGAAGTGAAATAGGAATAGTTGAAAGACAGACGAGATGTTTAGCACATTGGCAGAAAAGGGGAGGTATGAACTCCCGCAGGACTCCAGAATTCTCCTCAGAGGCAGAAGATTGACGCCCTTTCCGGAGAGACTGAAGGGAGGGCTTGAACTCGCGCTTTGTTTTCATGGAGGCTGGCTACCGGGGAAGAGGATGGAGTTTTCAGTGTGTCTGGAGAACTGAACTAATTAATGAGGTGAGCTGAAGGTTCAGAGGTTCTGACGATACTGAGGAAGAGAGAAAGGCATGAACTCCTGAGAAAACCCGGTCACGCCATCCCTCTGTACAGCCTCTAACTTCTCTTTAGATTACTGCGCATCGCTGAGCTGCACTGAGAATCTGTTACAAGCACAACTTTATTTACAAGCCTGAAAATGAAAAGCAGTAGGAACAACAAAAAAAAGAAGGTGCCACGAACTTCTTTTTAGTAAGTATGCTGAAGCAAACACTGTTTGCTCTCCCAGAAACCTCTGAGGAGGAGACGTATATTTATAAATACTCCCATCTTAGAGGTCATCAACCCACCTTTTCATTAGCAGCTCACAGATACATCGCACACCCATGGAGGCATCCTCGTAGGTGACTTTCTAGATTGAGTGCCGTTGGTCTTTTGTTCTCGTTTTCTCTGTAAGCCTTGATCCTTCCCGTTCTTCTCAAAAAACTAAAATACCAAGTGAATTCATCCATGAATCCTTTAGGCCTTTGCCTCCAAAGAAGTGTAACAACTAAGCAGTTAACATTTGTAATGCATATAATACAAATTTTAAGAGGCTTCAGAATGCACATGCGGCTCTGCAGAAGCTGTGTGCAGAGTCGGGCTTTTTTTGAAGTACTTCTTGTTTGGTGCTTTTTAATGTTGGCAGCAGTGCAGTGATCTTGAAGCAGGCTGCTGGCTCGTCTGCTGTGGCAGCAAGAGAGCGGGAAAAACTGGAGAGGGCAGCAGGCGGAGATTGGGTTTGGAAAGTTTGTGATTAGAGTTAAAACTTGTGCTTAAAAATACCAACTTGGGTGACCAAGGCCACTCAAATGAATTGCAGTTTCTTTTTGCCTTTCAGGATAGGCTTTTTCTTGGTTCAGAAAAGAGCAGGAATAGGAGCCTGAAGAGCAAAGGTCCCAGACACATTAGTTGGTTGCCACCAGCAGTGACAGATGTGGGTAGGGTTGGCACCTAGAGCTCCCTGCAGCAGTGCGAGCGCGGCTCCTGCGCGCGGGCAGCAGCGGACACCCTCGCAGCCTCTCGGCCCTGCAACGTGCTGTGTCGCCCGGACCGTTACCCTCCGCCTCTCCCTCGGCTTGGTGCTGCGCGCCGCTGCCGCCCGGTGCCTGCCTCTGCTTCTCCACACGGCCCCGAGCGGTCCCGGCTGCGGGAGCAGCTCGGCGCCCAGGAGGGGCGGCCCAGCCCGCAGCTGTGGGCCGGGGGACCTGCAGCAGCCCCGCGCGCAAACGAACCCCTCTCGCTCACGCAGGCTGGGGACTTGCCCGGCTTCTCAGGAAAAATCAATAGATGTTGATAGGGGTTTTTTTCTAAACCCTAAAGGTCAGCCCTGGGCAGTGTAGCATGTTATCTTAAGGAAATAACAAGTGAAATTTTTTCAACTGGATAGATGATTTACTGGCTACATGGCTATCCAGAAGGTTTGAGCCTTGTATTTTCTTTTGTATTTGTAAGCTGTGGGAGATGCTTTTCTTACATTTCTGCAGACTAAGAGGATAGTGCCTATACAAGGAGAATTTTTTCTTTTTCCAGGTGACTCAGAAGACGCAGTGCCTGCAGTGTCTAAATCTCAGTGCTAAGCCTCTCTGTTGTCATTCATGGCATGTCCAATAAAAGTGATTTATTGCCTGGCTGCAAGTCAAGATGCTTGATCATTATCAACATTTTTTTTCCTCACATCAACCTTTTTCCACCTTATGCAAGTCCAAGCTAATTTAGATAAGGTCAAGATCTAGGCCACTCCTTTAAAGTTTTTAACATGGCTTTTCCTTCAGGTCCTTCCACCTCATTCTTGAAAGATCTTTTGTAGTATCCGCAAGGCAGAGCTGGAAGAGAAGGTTAGTGGATATAATTCAGTGGTTATGCTATCCTCCAATATTTGATATGCCTCCAAGGCATTACTTTTTTGCTTGTATCGGTTAAATTGCTGGAAGCTTTCTTCAGTGCTTAATTATCTTCATGAAATATGTGGGGTTTGCAGTGATGCAGAACTTCAAAAGATTCTCCTGGCTTTGTCATTCTAGAAGTGAGCAAATCAATATAATAGGTTTATTTCCAAAGTCTTTGGACTGTATATAAGAAAGGAAAGAAAACAGATAAATGAAAAGATTATTTAACCCTTCTCATAGATGTGACATGAACTCACATCATCCCCTTCCCCCCACCCCTTACTATGAATGCAGGAATCCTGTCTGAATATTTCTTCTAATGTTTAGTGGGAAGAGCAAGGCAGGAACAAAGATTTTAAAGGATTTTTTTTCCCAAACTATCCCTGCGGAAATTTTCTTAAAAGGATAATCCATCTTAAAACATGTTGACTTGCAAATTCTGTATTCGCCTGGGAGATCTGAGGAATGCTGCAGCAACTAAAGGGCCACTGGATACAGTTCTTTCCTCCAGCAATATCCTGGGGAATTTTGTAGTTTTGGTGACAGGTTTTGTGGACTATTTTGACTGGCCAGCTACATGTGAAGGACAGTGCAGGCCTAGTACAAGGGACAGGAACAGACATCCTAGCTTTATGGAATAATGAGGGAGGAATTACTATACATATTTTTTTCTTTAAATCTCAGGACATATTCCTAAGTGTCATATAGTGTTCTTAGGACATATTCCTATTCCCTCAGTGAACTGAGACAGCCCAGCTTTTTCAGTGGCTCATCAGGGAATTATTTATGTGTATTTATTGGGTTAATATTTTTAGCCATAACAGTCAGTCTCTAAAAAATATATTTCATCAGACTGATTTGAAATCTTTTTATTGTAAATTTTGATGATATTTTACAGAAAATGAAAGTGTCTTACACAGCCACTTAACAGCTTCTATTCCATTGTAGCAATAACATTATTGATATCACCATTTTTATACAGAATAAAATGTATGATTTTCATAACCGATGGCCTATGCTTATGTTATCTAAAACTGCCATGCACGTGTGGTGTACTTGAGACAAATTTAGATATCACTGAATTAGGTTTGGTTTGTCTTTGTAAGAGAGGTTTTCACACCATAGGAAACAGCTGTGCTGTATTTTGTAGAGCTGTTCAGATGCCGCTGTATAGATACCTGGTGTGATTGATATTTTCTTTGAAATGGATCTGTAGTAAAAGACTGCACGGCAATGCGTATGAAAAAAGGCCAAAAAAAGGTAGCATGTGCACTCATAATTCTGGAACTCACCGAGCTGGGCTGGCAGAAGCAACAAGCAGCAGGTAGAGCCAGAATCTGAGGCAGTTCGGTCTAGCAAGCTATTTCTCAGGAAGCAGGTTGCGTTTATTTGTTTGTAACCAGCTTTAATGGTGCACCTTTTTTCATCTCTGACTCCTTAATAACTGTAGTAGGACTGGGCTGTGCTGCCAAGGCCATCTCGCTGAGGAGAGGGGAACTGTGAGGATCAGCATTTCTGGCCAAACAATTCTCTGCCTGACGTATCTAAGACAGAGCAGGGGAGTTGGGACACTAATAAAGGGACGCTGTATTAGGCTTCCAGCCACCGTAACACCACTCCTATAAATTGCAAATCTGTACAATGGCTGAACAAGCAAGATTATCTTTACTTCAGCTTGTTGGATGATGAGCATGTAGATATTCTACTCAGCACATTTAAGAATAGCTGAATTTCTGTCCTTACCCTTTTCTGAATCTGCCTTGTCATACCCTAAATCCAGACTTTGCCAAATGCTTTTCTTTTTAGTTCAAAGAAATACATTGAGTTAATTTGATTTTCTCATGCCCGTTCTTTCCATGATCATTCACATGGCTCTGTTCTGCTGTAAGTTCCTCAGGGGAGAGAAGGGAAAGGAATACACTTCAAAGTTTTACGAGCATACGCTTACAAAGCTTAATATTAAATGTAGGCTTGGAGGTGTACATGCCAGAATTGCTCTCCTTCATTTCCATTCAGAGAAAAGGAGAAATACTGTGCAGCGCTCTAACTCTGGAATGTTGAACATGCCAAGAAAGTTCAGAACCTGACTAATAAATTTAAAATTTTAAGGAAATCGCCTGTTTAAAAAGGAGCTATAAGTGAGGTCACAACAAACCACTCAAAGATATTCTTGGAGCAAAAATAGAATATGTGTCAGATGGATTATTCATTATGAATTGTTTGCTGTTGGCTACTTAAATCAACAACTCAAGCATCTTCTGCAATTGATTCTGAACTTTTTTTCTTCCTTTAATTTCAGTATGTGTCTTAGAAACTGCTAGGTGCTTGTGTGAGCAAACGTGAATTCTGCTTCCAAATATGACCTCGGTAGTGAAAGTTATTTAGGATACTGTGATAGCTAGTGGGAGGAAAGACCAGCGCTACTTTCATCCTGAGGCTGAACATGTCTCTCTAACCAGTTGGAATTGGAGAGAATTTAGCTTGCCAAGAGATCCTTGCGAAGCAGATGGAGAGGCAATGAACAGTCTTACTGAAATCTTGTTGGCTAAGCCTTCCGAGTATCCGTAAAGCTCCCCGAGTGACTTCACAAATTAACTTGCTCACTGCACTATGGGAAAGTATTCTTCAGTATTGTCAATGACTGTTGCGATTTTGCACCCTTCCCTAAATTCTGAGTAAAAAGTTAAACTCTTAATTATTTCTCCATGTTCATAAGACTGATTACAGATCAGTTGCTGATTTGTGCAGAGTTCAGTGACCGTGTGTATCTTCTTTTCTTACAGGCTTTAAAATGTTGTTACTGACATTCAAAAAATAACCAAGAATGTGACACAAACTTACACAAACTTTTAATGATTACATAAAATAGTATTTATATATGGCTGCAGGCTCTCAGGGGTAGAAAAGGCACATGTTTGATTGCTGAATAAATCTCATTTGCAGAATACAGAGAAAGAAGCAGCCATGGACTCTGCCGGCATTCTCAGATGCACAACGTGATCCAACAGCTGATTGTAAGATAATACTATCAGTCTTTCTTTTCTTGCTGCCTGTGGGTTCAGAATATAAATCACAAGCTGTGTATGCCTCAGCTGATCCTGTTTGTTCCCACTGTGACCTTATACTAAGTGTATTGTTTTTTCATTTATATTTAAGAACAGACAAAAGTATGTTGGGACTTGCTTCCCCAGCCACATAAATTAAATCAATATTTCAAACACATTGTGTGGTACCAATTAACTGCTGCCCATCAGAAGTAATGTTATCTTTTTTAAGAAGTTACCACACCATCCATTCTGTTTGTTTTTTATTCTCTCAAGTATGCAACCAATGAAAATTAAATCAAAAGTTTATTTAATTGAGGTTTCTCCCTTTTCAGTTGCAAGAGATACTGTGTATACACAGAAAGCAGACTGTGAAGTGAGTAGGTGTGTAGGTAGAAGTCATTGATGTTCTCCCTCTGCTTTTACTGTAGGGTACTAAGTATTCAGAGCTGTGTTTCTGTATAAGCTTAATAATTAAGAGCTTCTCAGGCCACAAAGCCAAATCATGCTCTTTGATATGCTTGGGATCCCCTTGCTGAAGCAGGAGAAACTATTGCTAGTCAGTTGTATGAAATATGGCCTGCAAGGACAGCAGTGTTCACAGGTGGTTTGGACTGGAGGTAGCATGTATTTTCAGAGCAGTTTGGCTTTGGGGAATGGCAAAGCCAAGTGTTACAGCAGAAGAAAGAGTGAAACTTCAGACCTGTCTGGAGAACATTGGTGGCCAAGTCCTGTAGGCAGCTTTGAAAGGCTCGGCCTCAAGCTCTGCATTTTGAGGGATTCTTCATTATCATTTTCCTTCTAAACTCTGAGCCAGATTATAGCTAGTTGCAGGAAGAGCAGATGGTACAAGGAACCCCTTTTCTTCCTACTGTCTCAAGAGTAAGCCATAATTTTTTGTACCATAGAAAAAATGCAGCAGATGATTTTTGCAGATCTCTTATTTTAGTGTGGTTTTGAATTTTATTCCTCAGTGTTTAGGTGTTTTAGATAAGACTCAGTGAAAAAAGCAGTATGATATATTCTCAGATGAGAAGAGTATGTGATAGGTAAAAGAGCATAGGCAGCAGACACAGAAATATAGGCAGTGGTCAAAAAATTCTGAAGCAATATTCTCTATTAATATTATCTTCTAGGCATTTTTGGAACCAAAATCACAATTTTTGACCAAAATAATTAATAATGATTATGAAGTAATTTATGGAAATACATTTTAACAGGAAATTTGATAGACAAGAAAAGGGAAAAAAAAGGCTATTTTCAACCCAAGACTGTTAGGCAGGGGAAGGCAGCATAAACAGAATGATTTCAGTTGTGTATGAAAGTAAAAATTGTTCATGGAAAGGAATATCGTTCATTCCAATGATTTCTTGGAAGGAAGGAGGGGAGAGAGATGTCTTCTCAACTCTAGGTAAAAATTGAGCTGAACAAACTTGGCTTGATAAATAAGTTAATTGCTTAAAAAATGCATTGAGGGTGAATTTACTGTTAAATTCAGATGGAATTTGTTGAGTAGCTTCAGATTAATTAAAAATGAAAATTTTAAATAAAAATGGAAAAAGTATTATGGATGCCAAGTAACACCCTTTAAATATCTTTCTTTTTTAATAAAATATATGAAATCTTTTTCCATTTGTTGAAAATTTGTCCCCCAAGCTGGTTTAGATTGACTAAGAACAAGCTTTTTTAGTTACTTCATTAAACAAGAAATTAATTCACATATAAGAAGTCGTAGCTAGAAGACCCTTCTTCCCTCTACCCTCTAAAAGAAACCTGGAATAGCTGTGCAGTTGATTTGGTTTGTACAGTCCAAATCTTTTTTTCCCACAATATTTCCATGTCTGTTATCTATGCACCTTCATACTTGCTCAAGTACCTTCCCTGGCTTCAAGCTACTATGCCACAGTGGTTTCACGATGAACACCGTAAGTCCTTCTGCTGGAATTTTCCTACAGGGATTTCTCAGAGAGGCAACCTCAAGTAGCAGAGAGGCAATAGGGTGAATTAGTCCTGACAGTGTCAACACTAATTTGTCACGAAAGAGCTTTTGACAGGTACGGTCATAATGTGATGCTCTGAGGAACCATCCCATTAACCTGACAGAGCCTGAAAACTCTGTCATTCTTCAGAGGTAATCTGTAATGTGCTCCTCTAGCTGGCTTGCTATATATCTAACTTGCTGTACATCTCTGTGGTCCACTCCATGGAACAGCAGTTATGTTTTCATCCTAGCTAACTCATACCAGGTGCCTGAGGGGTGTGCACACCGTGGCTCTGTTGGAAGTGCCTGTGCTCTGTGCAAGTGTGTTGGCAAAAAAAAAAAAAATCTTTCTCATCACATGTTTATTCCTACAACTGCAGCCACAATAAAGCATCATGCTAGACTCAGACAAATGGAGGCAATTTCCTGTATTGAGGAACTTAAAATGAAATTAGGAAAAAAAAATATATATGTACACGAATCTGGTAAATTGATGGAGAAGATTATTGAACTGAAATCAGATGTGCTTGAAAACATATTTCCTGCTTATCCCGTATTCTAACATTCCATGGTTAGGCTTCTAGAGCTGACATGGTGGGAGGTTTTCTGCAGAACAGGCAATGGCACTTTCTTTCTTTAGACAAAAGTATTGATACATAGAAAGTCATATACAAATATATATGCAGATCAAATATTTACTTTTCTTCTGGAGAAAAGAAAAAAATATATACTAAGCTTCTTTGGCTGGATCCTTGGTATTGTAAATTATCCTGAATCTGATTGAGTTGTGGCTTTGGTTGTGGCATACGAGCTTTATAATGCTACCAAAAAGCCTGGAGCCTGTCATTTCATGCCAATTTGGAAGTAAAGCATTTTTTGTATGCTCATGTGTCAAGTGAAAAAAGTATCTAACTCCACATTCATTTTTTCACAAAAAGTGAAGCTAAACAAACTAGGCCTTACATTGCATGTATTTTTTCTCCCACAGAATATTCCCATTGTAGCATATGCATACTTAAAGCCTACTTAAAATTATGCACATGCTTATTCTTTTCTCCATGCTTTGGTCAACACCAGACTTGCATGCATCAATTGGTATACAGTGAATCTATTCAAATACTGAAACATGCCAATAATGTACCAGGTAATTTGTTACCTGACATATTTTATGGAGTTTGTATGACACTCTTGCGTTGTGCACTCACTGTGTTTCAGTTTCCTGAGAAAATGGAAAGCAGGGCTTCTGGTGGTGAGAATTAGGAGGGTTGGACCTTTCCACCCGAGCTGACCCTGAAATAGCTATGGTGTACAGATTTCTTGAGGTAGACTCAGGCTGTTCAAAAGGAGTCTCTCTTGCAGGATTGTACTCAGCTTCTGCTTCCCTTCTGGAAGTAGCTATGTGGTTCTCTGCACTGCAGGTGCAGCAGCTTCATGCTGTCTTGCTGGCCGGAGTGTCAGAACAGCAGGTGCTTCGCATGTGGCCTTTTCAGCTTGTGCTGACCTCTGTGCTACTGTGGTCCTCAGTTAGCTAGCCTAAACTAGTGTACAGCTAAATGGAAACCGTAGAAGTGGAGTTTAAATGGAGCAGTTTCTGTTGATTAGGCTGTGCTGCAAATGAAAAGGTGAGCCCAGAGTCGGAGCGGAGGGGGAGCCTTTCCTTCTAGCAGCTCTCCACAGGGCGTGAGGGTTCCCCTGTGCTGCGGGCTGCCTGATAGCTTTCTGTGAAATGCTGTCTCTAAAAAATGACCTGAGGGTGGAATATCTGATTTTTTTAAAAAAAAATATGTACTCTGAAACAAGTAAAGCATCATATCTATTCAGTAGATATGAACTTTGCTGTTATTCTATAGCTTTCAGTTGCAACCTCCAATTTACTAGGCTGAAGCGAGGAAGACTTAACCTTTGTCTTGAAAAGGTCTGTAGCCGTTCATCAAATAATTACGCATTTCTTCCAGTATCAAGTATTTCGAAATGCTAAAAGCCCTTTGGTACTAGGGACAGATCTGCTTGCTTTTATAATGCCGTTTCCTTAAAGACTGCCGAGTAATCCCCCGAGTGCTAAGTGTTCGGCCTTGACTGCTGATTCGTCACTGCCTCATTCTGCCCAATTTCTTTCTCTCACGAGTATCTGAGAATCTGTGAGGGATCAGAACAACTATTTAATACTATCTTCATGTTTCACTGGTGGGTGGGTAGCTGGGTCAAAGAGAAACTGAACAGTGTGAGGACAGAGGGCTGCTAGTTTGGTTTTGTTTACTTAGCACCGGAGGAATTCCGAGTTCTTTCAAGCCCCTACAAAGATGCAGCTTGTGAGCTGGCCGGTAGGTTTTTGCTCTCTCCCACAGCTGTCAGTGTGTTTGCTAGGCTTGTTTCAAAGAGAGAGCTCTAAACGAGGGAAGAAAATTATGCCAGTGGACTTGTTCGTTGTAGAAGGCTGGCAGCACTGTTACTAGCAACCTGTTTCACTGCTGAACTGGCATTACTGATCAACTTTAGTTTCAATAATTTTTTTTCTAGTAGTAATTTTTAGTTACTGTTAATACTACAAATATCCTCCATGCGAGTATGTAACCATGAAAAATGCACCTAGAAAACTTGTTACAAATTTAATGAAAGAAATAGCATTCAGGAAAGTAGTTTGATCAGGAAAATTTTTCACATCAAAGTCCTTTCATGGATGAAGAATACTGAGTACCAATTGTTCGCTCAAAGTTCAGGTTAAATTTTTGATCGTGATGGCTGAAAGGACGGTGTATCAGCCGTAAGGGAAGATGAGCTGCAGATCAGATGATGATTGTATCAGATTGTATCCCGTAGCAGGCAGTATCTCAAAGGTTGCATGTAAGTTTTTGTAAGTATTTATAGCTGTATGTTTTCATTAAGGGAAAGTCTGAATGGATGTAGGTCTATCTTTTTAGCTTGTGCTCCAATAGCTTCCTATACATAATAGACGATGTAACAAAATTGACTGGCACTAATGGCTGATCTGTTCATGGGAAGCATAGGATACCCATGTCCCACTTAGAAGGATGAATGTTCAAAAATGTGAAAGAAGTATGCTGCTGTCTGTCCAGTTTATTAGCAAATGTATGGAGAGCTGCTCCATTTAATTCAGTTTTCTCTATGGGGGAGTCACTTCCAAGACACCGCCTGGGACCTTGATACAAGCCTTTTGGAGCGGCTGCTCAGTCACGGCAAAGCACCCAGACGCAGCCTCCCAGATTTGCAGAGAGCAGAGTGCTGCTGGACTCTAATGTGCTCTGCAGTAAGCACTGACCTCAGCATCCACTGAGAGAAGGGAGTTCAAAACTCAGGGTAGCTCAGCACTGCATAGGATTAAAGACTCCCACCTCAATCTATTTAAATGCATGCTCAAACTTTCGTCACTACTTTGACTTAGATTATCAAAATGAAATTAAATTTGAGGACTCCAGAATTTCTTACGAAGTCAACCCCTTGCTTTCCGGCCTGCCTCAGTTATTACGGAAAGACCCCTGTGCAATTTATACTTTGCCAAATGTTCAGTGCAAAGAAAAAAGACTGAAAAAAAATTAAGAGCTTCCCTTTGCTAGGCTCCCTAGTAATGCAGTAACTTTGAGCAGATTGGTATCCACAGCTCTAGCTTCAGTCCTTAGAAGAAAGTGGCTTTGTTTGATAGTTTTATTATATGTTTTTAAACTACATGCAATGAGAGAAGTGGTGATTTAGTGGTTCTGCAGTGCTTTACTGACTCTAGTTCAGATTAGAACAGACTGCTAACCCCTATTTCTCACCTGTGACTCCAACCTATAAATTATAAACATGCTGGCACAATCGTTATATTATTATTTTTTTATAGCTCTCAATTTACAACTCTGGCTGTCCTTGAGCTAGTTCTTTGTATTTGTTACAGTGTCCTGAGGGAGGATTCATTGACTGGTGACTCCACATTTTAGCTCAAAGAAAATTCAGTCTCATTCTGGTGTCTTCAATTTTTCACAAGACCTTACTGTTCCTCATTGATTATGTACTGAGGATTAATTATGCTGTCACTTAGTGTACTTACATGCCTGGACAATGTATTGGCTCACATATTTTAGTATGGTCAGCATTTTCCCCGAGTATGGGGCATGTTTGTTTTATTAATTGCTGCAGAGCAACATGTTGCCATTAGAATGAATGGAAGTGATCAGAGAGCAAAGTTGTATTTATTCCCCCAATAAATCTGTGAAGATAATTTCCTTTTGCTACACTGAAAACTGTAATGCCTATGTCTTTTACCTTGAAGGCATCAGAAAAAAATGGTGATTCATGAAAGGCGATTACTCTCTGGTAGGTTGTTTTATACAGGTCAGTGCACTGTCCAGTCAAATGTGATATTATCTAGATCTACTTTTTCAAATACATGACAACAGAAAGGTGATCAAAGATGGTTTATGTGTGGTCTGGATTCTTACTTTTAGAAGCCAGGTATTTCTGTCCATTCATCTTACAGAAGCTTGGGATAGAAACAGGGGATTTTAAATGTTTAATTTAAAATATTTCTAAAAGAAGTTCAGAAACAGAAAGTGAGTTTTAAAATATCTAAGAACTAGACATTTTGGTACACTAAAAGTAGTGCTAATTGTAAGCCTAATCACCTACTCCTTTAGGAGCAAGAGCTAGAAGAGAAGACATCCCAGGAGAGTCTCTCTGTAAAATACTCTTTTACAGTAGCTTCAGAGGAGACAGCATTGTCCTCAGTTTTCTGTCACTTACTTCTCCAGATGACACTTAGGATTAGACCTGAATTCTTTAGGAGAACGCTGGAAAACCAGTGCAACTTACAGAGATCTGTGCTGTACTGCTGAGCCGGTTCTCTAGTACAGCTTAACACCTCCTTACTCAGGTACGCACCTTGCCGTGTACGCAGTGTACACTTTCTGTGAAGAATGGTTCCTCCCCATCATATGAACAGTGGAGAAGGTACTGAGATGAAATGTCATTGTGATACCGGTTGATGTTGTTATATCTTGCCACCTAAAATTACATGGAGGCAACTGAGCCCTATGGCCCCAGGCAACAGCAATGTTGAGTCTGAACATTCTGCTCTCGAGTCCTTCCCAGCAGTCCCCCTTTGGGGTCTCTGGGCTTTTGACATCCCAGGAAAAGGGAATTCTGCTACAGGAAAAGTATGACCATGTGAGCATATACTGCAGAAACATATTCTGAAGTTGCTTTTATTAACTTGGTAATAACTGTACATTGCATAGAGGTTGAATTAAGTTGGAGGTCAGGAAGAAGCACAGTTTTGCTTCCATGGCAAAAAGCAGATAATGTTCCACCAGTGTTTCTTCCTGGATTGGGTATGTCATATTTCCTTCTTGGGTACTGTGGCAGATGTTTTTCATGTGTTTTATTTCACTATAGCCATAAATTCCAAGCTAACAGAAGCCATAATCCTTCTTCTCAGTTTACCCGGTCAAAGATGAAGTTACTACTGTGAAGGAGGGAAGTACTCTGAATTAACAAAATAATCCTAAAACCTTCTAGGACTATAACATACAGAAACAGAAATAGTTTGAAGATTATTCTTCTACTTTTTTATACAGGACTAAGGCAGCATTTCTGAGCTGACTTCATTAATTCGTTTTCTCAGTATGATATTTGTATAGCTGGTTGTATTAGATACTTGAATGTTACAGATGTAATTTCACGCAGAACACCAGAGTTAGTAAATAAGAGAAAATGTACAGTATTTTATTACTCACATGAGAACTTGATTTGTAGTGATTTTTATCAACTGATTTTCTTCTGCACATGAACAGAAGTCTGGCTGCAGGCTTCAGACAGCATGACTGTAGCATGATCCATGCTACACTCGTACTTGCTGTGTTGCCCCAGCGGTGGAACTCCAGCGGACAAACACGCATCTCCGTGAACTTCTTACTCAGCACCTCTGCCTCGTTGTTCTGAGTTGGTCTCTCTCACTTCCTGTGAACTGAGTTTTACAAGGATGTTAGGTTGGTTTCAAGGTGTACACTGCTAGATCCTAGCATTAGCATTAATTTGGTGTTCTTATTTTAAGGCACAAACCTCTCTTAACAGCTCAGCAGCCCTTGTCAGTATATGTCATTTTCGAGACCGTCGTATCGTGTTTGATACAAACCTTTCTGAGTGTTCAGGATCTCCTTGGTTTTAGGTGGACTTGAAGCAGCGTGACCATGGGAGCTCAGCGATCCAGCACTTGAGCCTTAGATTATTCTCCAGCCGAGGTCTTACATAGTCATTGACTTCATGACTGGGCAGTAATGTTTTGTGATGGTACGTGGCTGAACATCTCTTGGGTAGTCTTATGACAATATACAGAGCTGAGGTCAGTTTTCAGAACCATTGTTTTGCAGCCCTGATATCAAAGCAGAAGTTTGTGTGATGCTTTTGACTGTATTTGGTAGCTCCACTTTGTGGTGCCAATATTAGGGTACAGGCTTTTTTGACATCACAAAATTAATAATTCTAGTTTTCTGGGCTGAAGTCAAGGCCTTTGAGGCCAGACATTCATGAGATGTCTGACTGACTATCTACCTTGCTGTATGACTTTGCTGAGAGCCCTAGGACTTTTGAGGTCTTTGGCCTAGCAATTTTCTCATAGTAATTTCTCTCATAATACCTTAATCTCTCTTAATACCTTAATCAAAGTGCAAGCCTCTCTTTAATGTTGTTTCCACAGTAACTTTAGGATGCTGGAATGATAGTAAAACAATTTCAATAAAAGTTACTATCAGTCTCTCCTGTTGCTATGTGTATGTGAAGGCAGAAAACTCAGGTTCATCATCTCTAATAAGATGGGTTGATGACACAGTGCGAGTGCTGCATGGGTCTGTGCATTCAGCACCCCTTGCCTGACTTATCTAAAAGCACAAATGTGTGTGGTATTAGTGTTTCAATGAAAATTACCTATTTTGTGCTGCTAGTCATATGGAATTTCAGGGTTAGACCTCAGCTGTGATCACAGTGGTCATTTAAAAGAGAAATTAATGAAAAGGAGGCTGTTGTGTAAACTTTGAGAAAAATTATGTTTCTTCTAATTTCTGATGATAGCACTATTAATAAATGTGGCAGAATTTTGCTATGTACACTTAGCTTTAAAGAAGCATTTATCATCTTAGCCAAAGCGATGTAATCTTGTCAAAATAACTCAGAAAAATGTTACCATAAATATCACATGTGATGAAGTGTTCAGGAAATCATGAATGACCTGAAAGAAGAAATGTTTATTCAAAGGAGAGGTCTGAAAAAGAAGGCGATGCAATTGTGAATATAAAGAGGGAAACCCAGGTATAGTGGGTGCCTTAGAAGATTGGGGGAAAGGTGAGACTAGGAAGAGAATACAGATCTTTGTGCAGGAAAAGCAAAGGAGAACTGCAGGAAGACAGCTGTAGCATTCTGAAAGCTCGTTCCACGCAGCAGGATTAGCTCCATGCAGTTCCCCGAACAAGAGCCATGCATTGACTGCATGACAAAAGCAGTCTATGGTTATTCACTGGCTAATGTTTTCCATTCGTTCTTTCTTTCTCTTTCTTTTTTTTTTTTTTTTTTTTTTTAGTTTTTTTAATGTTTTCCCCCTTTCAGTGGCTCACATTATTTTACTTATCATGTGTGTCCTAAGGGATTTTTAAGGAGGATTGAGAACTGCATTTGTGTCAGATGGAGCCTGAATGCTAATTACTAGCCTGACAGGGTATAATAACAATACAAGAGCATCAGTGAAGGAAAAAAATGAGCAGAATATACAATTATTTTATAAAGGAGTTTCTTTCCTTGAGGGAAAAATCTGCACATTTACCATCTGTGACAAAGGAGATGTTGAACTGTATAAGTGAATTACCCATAGCTCTGCGTACATGTGTGTATGGAATAGGATGAACTTGAAATGACATTAAGCAATTTTGTTATTGCAAGAAAAGACTAGAAAAGGTACTGAACTGCAAAGATGCATTTACCTCTCTTTCAAAAGCCTAATTCAGGTTGATAAATGAAACATGATGTAAAGCAGAAATGTTATATAGACTTCTATGGAAATGTTTATTATACTGCACAAAGCTTTCATTTTTCTTTGTACTGTGTTCTAGATGGAAACTTACAGCATACTGAAAGAAAAATGTAGAGGACTTAAGTTATGTCAGTATTAATGATATGTTTAGATGGAGTTTATTCATGTACAACAAAGGACATTCAAGGAAGAGTAAGAGATGGCTCCCAGCAACAAAACAATGTTACTCTAAAATAAGTGTAGTTATTTAAAGTTTTTCTCTTAACTAACTTAATAATATGTACTGCTCTCTGAGTTTCGGTGTGGTTTTCAGTTTTCACTTAGGTAGCATGAGAGAATTAGGTTATATGACATTGCACCAGTTAAATTCTGTGTTTTGTCAGTTAACTTCTTCAAGTACAGGGGAAGATTTCTTACCTTTGTACCCCAAGTGTATTTTGATTAGAAGTACTCTTTCACAAAGCTATTAGCTCAAATTAGATAATCATATATTATCTAATGACAGCTGAATTAGGACTTTTCACATGTGACATTCTTCAGCTTGCAAAAGAAGATAATTGAGATACGTTGGATTTCTAAGTTGTGTGGCAGGAACCAGAGCACGGAAATATCTGGTCCAGGCTATGGAAAGCCATGTGGGGTTAAGCTCTGTGGTGCATGAAGCAAAAATAACTTTCTTCAGGGAGTTACCAGTGGGAACACCTCACCTAAAGCGTTTTTTTATCACCTGTTAAATTCTTGATGTTCTCAAGACTATAGGTAGAATCGGAATCATGACTGTAGTACTAACTACTGACTTACAATTAAAGTAGATGAGGTAGACTAAAAGTAGTAGTAGTCTAATTTCCAGAAGAAACCTGGAACCCAGAAAAATGGATGTTTGAAGTTGAGAAGGTAGTCTGTTTTAGAAGAAGCTGTAGGCATCTTGAAAACACAGACCTTAACATTTAATAAGAGCTGTGATCATTACTTGAATAGGAAAATTCTTTTATCATCACTTCATCATGTATCATGTCTGTCCAAAAATACTGTGATGCTGGCTCCAAGGAGCACCCTATTGAGGAGAACATGGTGGTCAGGTATAATGTGCTTTGCATTACAAAGCTGTGATTTGGCCTGAGGTTTCTTTCCTTCCTCATATAGATATTCATATATAGTGTTATATGTATGTTCTTAAACCTATGAGAATTTTAATTGAGTTAAGGAACAACAACCCTAAAAGGAAAATCTGTCTTTGAAACATAGCAGAAATATGTGGAGATAATGCTCTCATGATATTAGGTTGTATTTTCATTGCCATATTAAGAGAATGTTATATAATACTGCTAGAAAGACTATAGTTGATATAAGCCATGCAAGTTTAGTGTGAGTCAGGAGTCATCATTTGCTATTTGACTGCTGTGTCAAGTATTTTAATAATACGTGTCAAATATTTTACTAATGTAATTTATTTTTTAGTTTATATTTGCTGTGCAATATCCTGTGTCTTCAGGATAAATAGAAGGTTTATTGCTACTTGTCTCCCTACATTTCATTCTACAGTCAAAGTTTGACAGTAACTGTATTTACACAATTTAAATGATAAAAATGTAAATAATATATGTTTGCTGCATCTGTGGCAGGGCTGCTACAAGCTGGCATACTATGAAAGGAGGTACTTCAAATATTTTTGCTTATAAAGGAGAAGTATTACATAGGCTGCAGTTACTAATGTACCAAGTTGTAGAGACAACTGGAGAAATCTTGGCTCTGTAAGTCAATGGAAGAACTCTTACTGGCTACATTGAATGTAGGATTTTACACAATTATTTTAGAGATACACAAAAATAGATTCCTTCTTTTCAGTGAAGTAAAGGAATCTCAATATTATGATCAAGCATCAGTGGTCAAATCTATCTTAAAACAGAACATCTCCCTTCCTTTTTTTTTTTTTTTTTATCCTTTCTAAACTATCACATCAGTTTTAGTGCTTTCTTTCTTTTTCTGGAAGAAGTTAAGAACTATTTTGGATGTTATTCTTTCAACAAATCTATCATTCTTTATGTAGATCTACTCATATAATTAAAAGGCTATTTTGCTTTAACTTTATTAAGCTATTTTACGTGTTCTAGGAAAAGTGCATTTCATGCAGGTTATGTGACGTGAGTATAGAACTTTACAGGGATTTCAGATGGTTTTATGGACCAAATTAAGGTGCCAAGAACTCCATGTCTCTAAAAAGCTATTTGTACCCAATGTGACAAAATAATGATGCCACAAGCCATACAATAGATTAGTACAATTACAAACCATTCAGTCAGTAGTCAGAAAAAACAGAATTGTGCTCTGATTTATATGGTTGCTCTCTGGAACTTAGAAACTAAGAAGTATAATACAAGTTGGGCTAAATGAACAAGTAATCTGAACCATTAGGCCAAACCCCAAATCTGTGTCAATTTAAATTATGTTTGATTTTTCAGAATTGCTGTCACTCCGTATTCTTTAGTATGTTTTGGATCAGCTGTTGTTTGCCTTGGCGTGCAAGTATTCCTGCTGCTTTCAGAGAATAAGGAGTAGAATTGTATCCTTAATTGAATTGTTTGCAGTTGAAAATTGTTTCCCATAGTAGTGGTAGTTCTGGCAGTATTTCTAATTCAACCAGCAGCAGGAGTCTGGGAAATCATAAAGTAACACTCCTTCAAAGAATATTTCAAGTTCAGTGTTTCTTTAAATGAGCAGAGTGAGACTGGGTGAAGCTGAGATAGGTGAGTTAGTGCCTGGATTCTTGTCGTACCGGGAAGTCACCCGTCACTGTTTCACCTCTGCCAGGAAAGAAACAGGCACCAGGACTGCTCACCTTGCAAATAAAGATGTGTGCCAATCTAAAGCATGTATATTGTAGGTATCAGCAGCTGCATTAGAAATAGAAATGGCAATTCCTGTATGCATCCCGCCATAGCATCATACATTTCAGCAGCGTAGGCTGCTTTTATCTGCTACTGAAAAATACCTATTCATACTCAACTGTTAGTTGAGTAGTGATTTTACTGAAATTAGATCATGCTCGGGAATTAAACAGTAAATTGTAAATTCTAGTGCATTTCTTAGATACGAAGGTATTTGTCAAAATACTTCCCTGACAAGAAAATCACATACTTCAGGTGAAAATTTCAAAATGTCTCAGCTTAGGCAAGGACAAGCTCTATGTAAGCTTCCAAAGTGAAATGCCAGTTTTCCATTTTTAGGTGCATATGCATATTGGAGGATCTAAGCTATCAAAATAGGTATCTTATCTCAAGCATGGGAAGCTGACAATTGGCCATACCTTTTACAAGCAAATGTTTGGGCTTCAGCTTTCAAATTACTTCATTATTTTTCTATTATAGATAACCTTGGGGGGTTTCCTGCCAAGTGCTTGTTAGGAAAAAGCTTTTGCACAAAGATGCTTGCTCTTGATGGGGAAAAAGTCATTTAACAATGTCCTCTGTTTGAAGATGAGATCATCGGCAAGCACGTAGCTGCTGCTGAGAGACATTGCGAGGATCGTTAATGTTGAGATTAGCTGTTAACTGATGATGGCAGGAGTACCAAATTCTGTGTTCTCCACTAGTTGGAAATGGCAATTGCTAAAACTCTGTATTGAAGTGTAGCATGCCAGCTGTATCTGCTGCAAAACTGCAGTAAGGAACTCAGCAGAAGGGTACTGTCTTCATCTTCTTGTCCACCTTTATAGTAATCTGAATCAAAGAGGGGAGAGAGGTTTCTTGTGCGTGGTCTGTGTGTCTTCTCTTACTTGTCAGCAGGTTAGGAATCTGAGTTTTTTATTGTACTCCCTCAAAGACTACAAGTAATGGTATCAGCAGTAGAATTAGCAATAAGAATAGAAAGCACTTTCTAGTATTCCAGTAGCAAATTAAAAAATAAGGTTCTCTTAATTGAAGAAGAATATTCTTTCATCCTCGTCACACTATATCCCGTGTTTTTATGCTATATTTATTACATTTTATATGCACATAAATAAAATGTAAAGAACATGTGGCTTACAAAATCACACAGAGTAAGTTGGAAAATGTCATACTAAAAGTTACTCATGTAAGTTAAATACATCTATGTGGTACTTCCATGTTTATACAACCTTTAATTGCATAATTTATAATGTATTATTAATAAATCAGAATTACTTAAGAGCGTTCTATTTTCCATATGACACTGCCTTTTCAGTGCTGTCTCATACCATATTTGAGAACCCAGAGCATAACTAAAATAATTGTATGCAGTATTGCAGGTCTTAAGTTCCAGCAGGTGAATCTGTGGTGTCTACAATTAGATATCTGAATTCAAACCATAGCCAATACTTTGAGAAATGCACTATGTTCCTGCCTTGAAGTTTGTAACTAGTCCCATTCATTTCCTTGCTGTGCAAGCATGCCTCAGACTTCTGCCAAATTTTGGACTTAATAATTCTGGCCCTGGTCAAATAGTAAGAGCACTACTCTTTATTTTCTTATTTTAAAACACTGGCACTTAGCAGTCTCGTCCTGTTCCCCCCCCCCCCCCCCGGCCCTCCAAGATTTCATGTCTCTTGTGTTGTATCTGAATAAAAATGTAATAACCCCTTGTCCTTGGGTGGTAGAGCTTGTGTTCTGCTGGAATTGATTTGCCTGAGTTGAGAGTGGCAGTAATTGTGCGAGTAGTAGTTCGAATGAGTCTCAAATAATCGGTCTCTCCTGTGTAGCGGAAAGATCCCATGGCACATTTTGTAACAGCAGTGGTTTTCCCTGTGCGCTCGGTATTGGCTGGTGTCTTCACAAACTCCTCAGGGTGCTGTTGCAGTATAATATTAAAAGCTTAAACAGATCTGCCACTAGAGCCCCTGGGAATTCTTCATGCGTGGTCCTTGCAGGATCATGCCCATGAATGCAAAACATTTTAGGATTGTCTGGGAAGGAACTATAATCCTCATAAAAGAGAGGCTTTTCAAAGTATTCTAGTATTTCACAAAGCATACTTAGGGCTACAGTTTACAAAATATTGCAGGGGAAAGATAAATGTAAAACTATTTTTCCTTCATTTTGTTTAGATTAGATATACATTTTGTTTACATTGCATATACAAGTACTAAACAAAATCTTGTCTGATCCTGGACCGATCCTGTTGGCCATGTGTAATAGGAGATGTACTGGTGATACAGATCACCGTGATGCAAACTGGCTATGATTTGTCAGCATGAGTGAGACAGCTAATCGTTCTCTCCCCTTCCCAGAATAACATCAGATTTTTTTGAGATTTTTTGCAGCATGCTGAAACTTCCCACTCCAGATGCTCTGTAGTGGCCAAAGAATAACCGTGCACCTAAGTAAGGTAGGCAAATATAACCTTGTAAAGCTCTTTAGCCCCTGCGTGATCCTCAGCTCAGAGTGCAGGACATACCCTGTAATAGACCATCGTGACACACAGGCCTGTTGGCCAGGACAGAAACCGGTAATAGCTGTTGGTATCTTCAGTTGCTGTGCACGGGATCATTGGCTTTGAAGCAAATGCATCACCATGAGAAAAAGTACATTAACCTCTCCCTTGCCATGGCCAGCAATGTGGAACATGCAAACATACATAGCTGTTTCAAGGACACCATTTTAATGCTTTCAGTAAAATTTCTGTTTTCCTAGTAGTTAAGAAAAAAAAATTTGTCCTGTCGAATCTCACGCTCCCCTCTCACATTACCATCAGCATGTCTTGCTACTTGTGGCAAGCCAGTGTGCCTTGTACTGTATCAGCAGCCTCACCTGTAAAATGTTTTGATTATGTTTACATTTTCCACGAGAGTGTTGTGAGAGTTAATCAGTGCATTTAAAATGCACTTTGGGAGTTTGAGCTTACTGATAGCAGTATCTATAATGCACAAAATAGAATGGAATGGAGCAATGGGAACTCATTTGGATTTTTTTCCTCATTCGTATTTGATTGCCATTTCTGGTTTTCAGTTGATAAATGACTTCCAAAATTACCAACATAAATCCTTGCAAAATGTGTGCCATCTACAGCCTTAAATACATGCAAAGCTTTGTCATCCCAATAATAAATACTACACTTGAAAAGGGAGCATCCCAACCACATTTGACCTGTTATATAGATAAAGTCAATAGTGTCTGCAATTACTCTGTGATCCAACAATTCAAACCAATCTGTTTTTAAAGACAAGTCATGCATAAACTCATGCTAAATAGTGGTCTCCTATGATTTTGATTCATGCTGCGCTGACAAACCCTCATAAAAGCAGATAAGCTGTATCAGGAACTAATTAAGAACACAGTGTTTTATGCCTCCTTTGCATGAAATTAAATAACAGCATTCTGGAAAGAACTAAAGCAACAAAATCTGGCTTATTTTTTCTTACTCATACCTAAGATTTTAATTGTGTCTCAAATATTTCTGCAGTTTCAATTACTGTGTGCATCTCTGGGGCGTGAATGCCAAAAGTGAGCCATACACAGCAGAAAAAGAGTATTTCTTATTTCACCAAGGATTTTAATCTTGTTAATTCAATGTGGGAGTATTTGAAAAATAAACCTAAATTATTCTTCATAGAATCAAGAATAAAGTCCATGGTTTTCCTTCATAATGTTTTTCTTTCAGTTTATTGATTTTTCAGTGGAGATATCTTATTTGTTCTTTGGGGAAGAATGTAGTGCCTGATCAACAAATCAAGCAGCCCTGATCATTGCAAACCACTAAAAAGAGATTGGAAAATACTGTGTATCAAGTTACTCGTAGATACCTCTGATGATTCAGACTTTGTTCTAAATATATATGGACCTGTCATTCCTCCAAGTCATTTGTAGATACAGTACTTTTTAAACACAGGATGATACCTGGAATGAAAATTTGCATAGATCCAGTAGTTACACTGATTGAAACCAGCTGAATCTGTCCCAGTGTTTGAATACTCATAAGAAATCCTTTCCTAGATAGTTGCTCAATAACAGAATAAGTATCTTACATATACGTTACTAAGAATATTACCATGTTCACTGAAAGTAGGTTGTCAGAAGATGTTGGAGGAGTGTATGAAAGGTCTTGTTGAAAATTAGCTTTGATGAGAATCAAATTTCCATCTAATTAATATAGTGATCTCCATTACATGGTTGTGCATCAAAATCTTTTGTGAAGTCAAGGTAAGTCAATAGTAGTGTTTTTACCATTTCTGGAACTCACAAAGCACTTTACAAACCCTAGACACAGCAGTACCCTCAGGTGTTAACGTCGTGCCTATTTACAGAAATGAGACAAAAAGCATGTGAACTGAGAATCTCTAGGGTGGCTTTGCATTCAGAGTGGGGCTTCAGGGAAGCAACTGAATTACCTTCCATATAGACAGAGATATTTTTTCTCTTATTTTATGTTATGCTTTCTTCAAAGGATTTACTTTTTATGCTGATCTTTTTAAAATATTTTCTGACTTACTTCCTCTTAAAAAAAATGTTCCTCATCTGTGGTAGAAACACATTTTCTGAAAAGGAAAACTGCTGTCCTCTTTCTAGTTTTATGCTTTCTATCTCTTTTTGACATTGATCTAAAATGACTCCGATATGTCCTGCAGATTTAAGTTTAACAGTACCTGGAGAAAACAGTGGTTTCAGAGTAGTTTGGCTTTATTCCTAGTGGAGAAATAGGAAGTGGTAGCAGCTCTGAAATAACATACTTTAACTTCAGACACCCATAGCCTGAACCCCACTGAGAATAAGAGAGCATGGGAACCACCTTGAAAAGGACAATTTTGCGCAAAGCTCTTTGTAGAAAAGGGTTAGTTGTCAACTACCAGATTTCAGTGAGATTGATTAGACTAGAAATTTGAAGCATCTGAGTTATTCTAGCATGAAGAGCATTTGGGAAAGATAAATTTTCAACAGATCCAATTTTTAATTTTCATTCAAATTGATTAAATAATTTATTTGTTAAATTTCATTTACTAATGTTTAAATCTCTGCTTTATATAGAAAAGTCATCAAACACCTAGGTATTGAATTGTCACCAGAACTTTCATAAGATTAAGAACAGTATTTTCTACATATGTTTTTTCAGGCTGAATTAATAATTTGCTATCAGCAATTCGTGTAAAGATTGTTTTCTCTTTTGCCTTTAAAAACTTTCTGTAAGCAGGTAGCCCTTTTTTTTTCCTTGGATGTTCCTTAACACTTTTTTCAGATTGACATCTGAAATTCAAATACATATCTATTCATAACTGAAAAGTGATTAGTCATATAATTTAGTTGGTATTTTTCTTGTTCCCTGACTAGTATGGATGTTCACAGAAGACTAAATTTAAATGATTTCTTCCTGAGTTTAAAATGTATTTTGCCTGAACATCTGTGCTTATAAACTGGATGCTCATGAGAAGTGACTATAAATGGGCTGTTCAGATGTGCAATTCAAATGTGGCTAAAATGAATTCAATTGAAGATTTAAACCAAAACTCACTTTTTTTCTTTTGGTTATCTGTGTTTAATTTCAATAGATGCAAGTAATAAGCAGTAAACCTAACTGCCCATTCTGAAGCCTTTTGTGTTTGTAATACACATATAAAGCCAATCTGAGTGTTTCATCGCAGCTGAAGGAAGCCTGTAGTCGGACAGTCCTATAGATGCCTATAGATACTGTTAACAAGAAACAGCTGAAGGAACAGGTAATGATTTCATATTTGATTACCTTCAGAAAAAGATTGTGGTTTACCTGTGACTGGGTTAATATAATCATTTGTTAAATATGTGGCTTCCTAAACTTGAAGAGTGTGAATGCGCTGCATGGTGCTCTTCCGGGCACGCGCAGAACATGTTCAACGGATCATCTTTCACTGTAGAGGCAAAAGTACTGATTGCTTTTTTTGGCCGCTCCAGAGGAACTCAGAATCTTTTGAAACTCAGAATGACTGAGTTTTATTGCTCTAAGACTGATTTCTGTATAGAAATGAAAGTTATAGAAATGGAAATGTGTGGATTTTTTTCTATAAATATCAGTAGCACAACATTTTTCAGGTGGAAATTGTCTTTCCCAAAATATTTTTGTTGTTTAAGCAGATTTCTAGTCTTACTGCAGTTGCTTTGCAATCTTCATAGATGCAATTAACAAAAAAAAATTGTTGATAACGAAACTGGAAAATTTTTATATTGAAATTACGTTTCTTTCTCACAAAGAGTATTGTAGTAATAGAATTGTGTTAAAGGAGTTTACACAATGTATACACAGCACATTTTTGTCATTTTTTAAAAATCAATTGGTTCATTACAGCTCTGTGGCTTAGTGGCTAAGCCATTTGGGAAGTACAGTCCCATAAACATGGTATTAGGAATAATGTTACTGTCCCACAAAAATGATAAATTTAGTTATCTTATATAGAAATTAATGGCATCATTTTCCATGTTATGTATTTATTACCATTTTATTTTATATTCTGGAATCCATACAATCTTTCAAAAAAAAAAAAAAAACACCCCAAACAAAAAACCAAAAACCCACCCATTCCTTTTAACACTTGCTCTCTCACAACACATCTACCTTAATTGTCCAGATGAGGTCTGATTTTCAGTATAGTTTCATCCTTTTCTGAAAATTCAGGGGACACAGTTTCTTTTATTGGGTAAGGAAAACCTGAGGCATCCTGAATCACCGTTAGGGAAGATGATTGCAGATTTTCAGCTTTCTAGCAAACGTGACAACAGCTCAGAATTGTAAAAATGTCTTATAAGGTTTTATACTTTTTACTGATACTCAGAATATAGCTGTAATGCAAACTTACAGGCAGTATTAATAGATGCTAAATCTTCATCTGTGTTTGCTTATTTGTTTTAACTTGTTCATACAATTTTGACCTTTTGTTATCTGGTATAACTCAGTCCCTGGGTCAGCTGTTCTTAAATACAACTCGATCTTTTCATATTGGTGTGTTTTACTTTGTGTTTCCAGAAGTACCGTTTAGAAATCCTTCTGTAATTTGATGTACCTGTTCTGCAATAGTTGTGTTTAAGTTCAGAGTCAGGTTCTTGCATGCTTTATTGAGTAGTTTCTCTTTTCCAACTTTTAGTTAATGTTTTGATTCCTTGGGATGCTATTTTGCTTGGATTATAGCATTTTCTAGAATCCCTCAAATGTCCTCTAACGTATTGTCTTTTTGGTGACATCTTTAGTATTAACATTCAGCAGTGGCAGATGAAGTCATTTACAAAGGCATCTTTTTTTTTTCTTTATGTATTTCAGAAGTGTTTTACTTTGTTGATCAAACCTGTTTTATGAGGGTGTTTGGATGCAAAGATTCCAGCTATCTTTTTAGCAGGGCTCAGCATACGGGCAGAGGTTAGCCGGCTGCGGGAGCCTCGTGGCTGCACTGGCAGGAAGGTTCCGTGTTTGCTTTCAGACGGAGGCAAAGCTCACTGTGAACACTTCTGTGATGATAAGACTGTAGGCATAATTTATTTTTAAAAATCCATAAATATATATGAAACATTCCCTTTTCCTATTTCTTGGGTAAAATAGTTGGTGCATTGTAGCCTTTATAGGTAGGTGTACATTTTTAACACCAGCAAATGAAAAGAATCATTGATGCTTCACCAGAATGGAAAGAACTGGAACATTTCTGGTGCGTCTCTGAAGAGATTCTTTTTTCTCTTTAATTTCTTTTTGCTTTCATCTGAATTTTTCTTTCGTTTTTGATGGACTTCAGTTTTAGTATCTTCCAAAATGTGAATATTCTGGGAATACTCACCCATGTCAAGCACAATTCCAAAGGACTGGATTAAAAAAAACTACCATGATGGTAAAACCAGCCCAAGAATTTGAAGGTTTTCTGATGATCAGGTGTTGGATAAGGCATGTCTTTCAGATTTATTATGCATATTTATGTTGGTCTGTTAAATACTATCTGTCATCACCTCTGGTGGTGATGTATTTGCTAATGAAAGTTACAAGCTACGAAGTTTATGTACTTATCTGGAACTTGTTGGTATACAGGCTAAGAAAGAGGAAACTGGTATGAAATCCATTAAATTAATACTGTAAAAATAAGCAATAGGAAAATAAGTCTCCTTCCAACTCTGCATAATCTGTCATATTCTTCTCAGTTCCCCTTGGCACTGTCACTAACTCCTTGTAGCCACCAGTTCTTTAACAGTTAACGTGAGCTTGTGCGCTCGCACGTGTGTGTGCCCATGCATGCATGCAGTAGTGAATGAAAGTTTGAATAAATACGGATGTGAGTGTATTTATGTGTCTATACCATGCAAAAATACAATCGTACTCCTTGTATTGTTCTCAAAATCCAAATCCCAAGCATTGAGCTTTGAGCACAGATGCTGTTTTCAATAAGACAGTACTTGTCTATTCTTTGAATGTCATGGCAGATGTTTTACCTCGAGGTTAATATCTGACTTGCTTTAAATTCATGTGGGAAATCTGAAAGTTCCATTTCCTATCTCAAAAATCAATAGAAACTTAATCAGAGCTGCTAAAAACAAGTCCCAGTTCTTTTGTAACAGAGAAAGTAAACAAGATACGAAATTAAAAGTGACAGGATATTTTACATGAAGGACATGAAGTATACCACCAGCTAAGCTTCAGTTCTACAGGGCTTGTGTCTTTCAAGTTGAGGTTTGAGTAGAGAAAGCTCTATCTGTTTTTTTCTATACTAAGGCACTAGGAGATGTTTAAGGTACTCTTCAAGTTTTAGTATCGTGTAAACACATTTTTTATAGACATTAATTTTATGTCAGACAGCATTTATGGTGACCTAAAACACCTCCTTTGTCAGAAGACTCCTTAAGTAAGTGTCATTGCTACGCATTGAATCCAGATTCTGAATGCTTCATTCAGTCCTCTGGACCCGAAAGATTTTTTGAATAGGCTGCATATAGCTATATTCCTGTTTTCCATTCTAGCCTAAATTTAATTGGGCACTGTCATGTTAAAAGAAAGTGGTGTTTGATTTCATTTTCCCTAAGTTTGAGAGGATACTGGGGGTACAATTCAGTCTCAAAGGCCGAGGGAACCACCACCGTGCCCATTTTGCATTATCTGCCTAAGTGGCTGATCCTAACACATTTGGTGACTACATTTTGCAGCTGAATTTAGTCTGGAAACCAAAAGTTAGAATCATATTCTAGTAGCATACTCAACTATACTGTCAAGTAAAATTGCATGGATAGGTAATCAAAGCAAGCAGATAAAATAGCATCTACTATTGAAGAAATAAAAAGATAGGAAATATAAAAATGTGCCCATTGGTGTTTTGATCACACCATCCTTTGACTTTTGTTTTTGAATTTCAAAGAGTTTAGGTATATACAGTGACCAAATAACAGTAAAACTGCCAGCTGGGACTTCTGGGCAGTTGAGCCTATAAAATTTTAATAGTGTTTATTAATCTACCTGGTCTTTAAAAGCATTTTAAAGTTAGTGAAGTGGTTGGCAGCCAGTAGAGAGAAAATAATGATGGGCAGGACATAGCTAAACAGCAAGTAGAAGAAAAATAATGACAAAGGATGCTTATTGCAGATAGCTGCAAAATGCCTGTAGTGTTAGGGCCCAGAATACATACTCCTGGGGCAAGGTAGCACTTTAGTACAGTGGACTTCTGTATTTTCTCTGTGGTTGCAGAGCCGTATCTATTTTTTTCTGTCACATTTCTTCGGTTCAGCAGACTAGTCTATTTTCAGTTTGAGGATGTAGAACCAAAACAACCCAAAACCCAAAGGAGTTAGGGTGGGGAACATTAGAACTACATCAGGTTTTCTGTATTTGATTTGCTGTCTGATTCATTTACCAATGACTGCACCTGTTTCTTGATTTTTAAAAATGCTTCATAGTCTTGATAGAAATGATATTCTTAAATTAATTGTAACTTTGTGAATGTTCAGTTCAAGTAAAGAAAGCTGGTCATTCTAATAGTTTGAAAAAGATGACTAGGAACCTCCTGTTCATAGCAAGTAAATGTCTACATTCGTCACTGACAGAGCTTTTCCTTACTTCAGTCTCATTGACTTTAGGTATACAAGGTGGGATTGAGGATCAGTGTTTGAACAGTTTGTCAGTAAAACTTTCATATAAATCCACCCTTAACCAGTTCTGAGCATGATCAGTAAAATCCAGCTTTTACGTCACTCAGTTGAAACCACTGTGAATGTAGAAGTGTATTTGTTCTACTGATGCAGTGTCCCTGTGGGTGCCATATCTATATGGAAGCAGATAGTAGTGGAAGTACTGTTCCAGTCGCAATTTTGTACTTTGCCCTCTGCATCACAATAGGAAGATTTTTTATTTCTTCACTTTGTCCTTCTGAAATTCCTCTCTTCTTTCTATTTTTGAAGAGGAAGACAGCACGTGAGGTAAGTTTTCACTTAATCTCATGTTGCTCCTTTATCCAGGAAGGACATTTGAGATTTCTTTGGCAATGGAAGCAAGGAGAAGGGCAAACCTATCACAGATATCTCCCATGAGAGAAAAAAAAAGGCTTATTTGAGCATTAGAAAGCTGATGTCCAAGCTGGGAATAACAGGCAGGAGCAGAAGTGCTGGGTAAGAGGTGTGAGATCGCTTTCTTCTGAAAAGGAATTTGGTAAGCAGAACAGAGATTTGCTTTCTGTATTTGAATCTAAAAGAGACTACGCACTGAATGAAGACCTCAGGGCAGAGCCGAGAGACAGTGCAAACTAGAAGGTTCATAATAACATAAAGCAAAATTATGTTCATGATGTGGGATATAGGGTCCTGGCCTGCTCCAGAGGGCCACTGGCTTTTTGAGAACAAGCAAAACCTGGTGCAGGCAAGAAGAAAAAGTCAAAAGAGAGAGTAGTATTCAGTTTGGTGTATCAATCAACACTTTCTTTCTTTCTGCTTTCTTTGTGGAAGCTATAGCATGTCTCCAGATAACTCCTTTCTGGTTGGTGCTGAACAGGTTCAGAGACTTACTTAAGGAATTAATTAAGGATTTGCCTTTTGAAGTATGTCTTACAGCTTAACAGCATTTTAAGAATAGCATACATTTTTTAAGTGTCAGTTGCATTTTAACAGCATTCATTGACCATCACTGGTGAAAAGTAAGAATGCCTGATGAACACACCTGAAATGCATTCCCGAATTCATGCTTGTTTCAGGCTAGAAAGAGATTGTAAACAGGAAAAGAAATACAATGTATCTGTACATCAAAGTTTTAGATAATTTTGATAATCATTCATATGGATTGCATGATTTTTCTTACAAAAAATAATGAACATGTTGTGAAATGAAGTTATTGCGTATGCATGGCTTTGACTTTTTGGTGGTATATTCCAATACCCAGATTAATTATTTGTATTTGGACCTGTCAGTAGAAAGAGTCAGTGAAGATATGTTAGCTGACACTTGGGTTTTGTACTGGTTTTCAAAGATAGGCAACTCTGACAGGTCATCTCTGTGCACGTTCAGGTCATTTTAAGGCAAGACACTCCTTGTGCCATCTGCCTGTTTTCAATAAAGCCTTCAAACTGTAATGTTAAAGCTTTGGCTGCACATTTCTGTGAAACATTGTTTTATTTCTTATGCCATGGTAGGCATGCTGTCTTCTCCAAAATGAGCTCGAGAGGTATCTGCAGGCCTCCAAAGGCCACATTGCTGGTTACTTGTGGGCCAAAGTGACCTCAAGCCTTCCCTGGGTCTCTGCCATCCTAATGCACAAGTGTACTTTCTCTAGTCATCTGTCTATAACAAGTTTGTGGCATTTACTTCACTAGTCTTACATTTACCTGTAAAATCAAGGAATGAATCTTCTGTCTCTGAAGCTTAGAAATGTTCTGTTCTGGGAATAGCTGAGCAAGGTTGACCTAATTTTTTAAGAGATCCGTGAGGAAATACCACTCTCGCTTTTTTTTTGTTTCCTAATGCTTTACATTCACTGATTTTTTTTTTTTTTAATGAGGAGCCTTCAATTTGCCATCTTTAACAGGTATTACTCTCGTCTCTGCTGCAGAACAGATATTTATTAGGTGAAAGATAAATAGCTAACGATATGGTTTTGATCTGCTGAAGAGATTCGAGTTCAAGTCCTGAAAAACAAGGAAATGCAGGAAATGTGTATTGGGAGGAAGCAGAAGGAACAGAGGTTACGCAGAACAGCTGATCATGCCATGATGCTGCTGTTCATGTACCAAATGCATGTGCCAGATCCAGGACAGAAATGAGAAAAGTCTGTAGTAAAGGGCACAGTTCATCTCATCCTAAAATAGATAGCTATAACATTCAGATGCGTCACTCCCTCTATGCTCCTGTTTCTGTCCATTCGCCGAAAGAGAGGCTGCAATTGATTACTTTAACAAGTGTTGTGGGCTGATAGGGTTTGATTTGTAAAAGCAAAATAGTTGGTGCTGAGGACCTGACATCCATCCTGTATGTATTTCTGAGGTGGTTTGTTTTCATTTTGGATTAGCTTTGAACATGTCCTCCCGTATATTGAAAGCCCATTTCCAGATAGAGTGCATCTTCTGGTTTAGTTTGGTTCACAAGTAATGCGATTCAGATGCTCTGAGATGGATCCACACCAAAACCAGAGCTCGCTAAGTGGGGGATGAGAGGAACATTGACTTCCAAAGTCCACTGCTGATCCAAACTGAAGGACTTGTGTTGGTGCTCCCACAGCAATGCCTCTTAACCTTAGTGGACTATTTCAAACAGATCCCCTTAAATAGTCAGATTCATATAAAAAGGTTGAGAGAGGAGAGTGAGACATGGAGAGAAGAAAAAGAGGAGGCTGGTGACACAAGTGAAACCTAGAAGCTATCTATCTTCTGGATCACTGCCATTGTTCCAGCAAAGGACACTTAGCTGGGTACAAGACCAGAAAGATTTACTTGTTTAAATATATGCTTTAAACCATTTGCATGCTTAAAACAAAAAGTTTGACTTAATTTGTGTCACATAAAAAAAAAAATACGAAGGAGCTAGCAAAGAAAGAACTAGTTTGTCTAGTGGATTTTATTTTTTAAAAATAGAAACATTGTCATTGCTATCTTTCTTCTTAAAAACCTCAGAAATTTTAATGAGTATACGAATTAGTAGAGTGAAAAAAGCTGTTAACATTTTTGTCTCATGACTTAATTTAAAAAGTTTTTCTGCTTTCTTTAAAGTTACATTTAAGAAAACAGCATTAATATGCTAATTAATAAGAAATTCAATAGAGATATAGAAAGTAAGTAGTTAGACTACTTTTTCCTTTAGTAACTCTGTCAAGCTCATTAAATGTTCCTTGAACACATATGCATAGGAAAGAAGCACAGAGAAGTCTTCTTAAGATGAGCTTGTGAAGAAGCCTCCTGTCTTAAGAGACATTAGTATCCTCAAATGTATTGAGTCTACTCTTCTTAGAAAATCACATTAATTAAACAAGTGATTTTGTTTAGTCCTTTGAGGTAATACTTGAGACAGTTCTCTTTATGTCCTAGAGCTGAGTGAAACACTGACTTTTAGATCAATGGCTGAGCTAAAAAATGCTTTAAAAAATACATATTAGTCCCTGATTTTTCTTCCTCTTTTGATTTTTTTTTTATTTTGTATCAAAAAAGATTGCTCAAAATTTGACTTAACATTGTTCCTGTGGGGATAATATTATTGACTAGAAGAAAAAAATCTCTTTATTTTTTTCTCTTTAATTTTTAAAATTAAATTTAGATAAATTTAATTTTGAAATAGAATTTCAGAACCAAGCTTTGAAACATTCTTTTTGAAATATACTTTTAATTGAACCACTTCCATTTCCTGTGCCATCTCCAAAAGTGAAATATTTCTAGACTTCAGCACAGACTTTAAAATTTGGAGATGAAGCTCCATTTTTTTGTGTGACGAGTCCTTGATCAAAAGATTGGCCTCATTTATTCTGTGCCAAAAAAAGAGATATACTCCTGCTCTGAGTTTCGGGATTCCATGTCTTCCTGCTTTCCCACTGACTCCTGTGAATACATTAATCAGTTTGTAGGGCATAATAAGGCTTTGTTACTGTAATGATAGTATCATTTTTGTGCATCTCTATTTTTCTATGATCAGATCTGACTCTATGCATTCAGTCTCTCCAAGGAATTCTGCTTCGGAGGATCCCGGTCTTAGCACATAGCACTACCTGGATTCTGGTGGGGCCCAGAGGTCTGAATGATCTCAATATTTCTTCATCCTCCCCAATAATCTTTCTGAATAACATTTTAGTCCGTGCCAGGTGCCGAAATCAGCCCGTAACCCTGGCTGTGGTTTTACCATGGATTGCTGTGCTGTTTCCAACGTACCTCCATGCTGCGTGAGCAGGAGCAGCCACTCTCTCTATCGCCAGCTCTGCTGCCCACACCATGAATGAATCCTAGCTGGAGAATCCTGCCCTTGGAAGACACACTTGCTGCAAAAGTAAGCACAGGGCTGGCCCTTGACGCCAGGTGTGACAGCGCAGGCTTTTGGAGAGGGCTCATGCGTCGTTCAGACCTTTTTGCCAGCAATTACTGCTAATGTACATTATTTGGCGGTGGTTATAAACGTATAGCTTCTGGAGGAATCTGAGAGTAAAGGCTCCTTTAGGTCGCTGGAGTCCACTTTGCGTACATTAAAGTCAGTGTTACCTAAGTACACACAAAAGCAGAGCAAGCTCACTCGAGCACGCTCTCGTCCTTGTCGGCTGACTGTGGAGTCGGTGAGAGGTTTGCTTGCTCATGAAGAGAATAAGCTGTTCTTTTCTTAAAGTATAAAATTACCGTGTGCCAAATGGGAAAGAATATTAAAAACATTAACGTTGTATTAGCTGCTTCTTCTCTATCCACTCGGAACCTGGATGGGGTTTGCTGTATTTGTATAATCCCTCACACGTATTTTTCAGTGCTCACAAAATGTTTAAATGAAATGTTTCCGTTCAAGCTGACAAGGCTTCAATTTATGAAGAGTACAAGAAGATAGACTGCTCTTCAGTGTTTACCCAAACCTATTATTTTTGTATAAAAGCTCTTAGGGGATGAGTGGGGCCAAGGACAAGCTTGAATCTTGTTTGGCTCGCTAGTGGTAACTGAGAAAACCAGAACAAACTGAGAGAAGCCTGGCCGCTCCTGCGTGGGAGTGCGGAGTGAGGCTGTGCAGAGAACACAAGAAAAAGAGGTTAAAAATGGGGATGCAGGGGGAAAAATAAATCTGCCTTTCTTCACCAGTGGTTGACATACCAGTCAAATATTAGGATCAGGCAGTTGGGAACATCAGCCTAGGAAGTGATTGTTGTTTCATTTTACTTGAACAAACTCCCTCTTAAAATTTATGCATCTTTTTGGTTGCTTCAAAACCTAGCTCCTCAGTGATTTGAACCCCCTAGCTAATTGTAAGGCCGTATTAACTTTAATAAGCCTTTTGGTTATTTGCTCAGTTTGTATTCTTAAACTTCAGTGTTATTTCATTTGCAGGTATGCACTGGCCCTCTCTGTTGTACCTATAATCATCTTTTCATTGCATTTTTACCTTTCTCTTCTACACCTGTATTGTATGATGCAATTTCTGTTCCCTTGTCATAGTAACCTTGTTCAAGTTTGTTTAAGGTTGAATTTTTCCTGCTGGAGGAAAAATGATCCTGTTCTGGATGATCAGAACGTTGCAGAGTATTCGAGATGAGATCACATGAGTGCCTTGCTCTCTCTCTACTGGAAAACCCTTTAAAATCAAATTTCTCACCATGGCTATCTTGTTCACAGTTATCTTGTGATTAACTAATACACCTCTACCTTCTATTCCTAACCCCTCTCTTTTTTTCAATGAAAAATGCATGTGAATAGTATTTTCTTTAAATGAATATTTAAATGAAAACATCTATTCCTTTGTCAGTTCTGTCACACTGAAACAGAGACATTACTGTCTACATAAGATTATCTATTAGTGCATTTTACTTAATGTATCTGCTGTTCCTCTTTGTTCCTTCCCAGTTTCAGACATTTGCAATTCTGTCAAGTACTGTGTCGTAGTCAGCCAGACTTTCTTGACTTTCAGCATTGACAACTTCTGTAGTCATGCACAGCTCATGCAAGCTGCTCATCACCGACAGTGTAATTAGCCATCTTTATCATATGGGACACTGCATGGCACACAGGAGATTAACAAATGGAGAATGATGAATAGTTGAAGCACAACTTTTAGAGAGTATGGCAGGAGAAATGAATGCTTCATTGGCTATGGCCTATGCTGGAATACTTCTCTTTATAGGGCAGTCCTGAGCAGAATAACATTCTGTTTTGTGAGCCTGGATGAATTTTCTTAGGAGGTGAGACTTTTTCAACTTTACAGAAGGAACTTAAAATTTCATTTATGTCATATTTCCATCAGTAATATTTTACTATAACCTTATGGATTTCGGCAGAGCTATTCCATGTTTCTCTTGTAAGGAATACCAGTGTCATGTTCTTAGTTTGAAATACCAAATTTTTATGGACTTCACAAATCAGCGTTTCTGAATGGTGATAGAACTGTGATGTAACTTGCAAATACCACTCTCTGGCAAATCAAGATCTCAAAAGAATGAGCTTTTCTGGCAGAGTTTTTGTCTTTTGCTTTCCCAAAAGGGTGATTTGTGTAACATGCAAAATGTTTCCAATTAAACTCAGATAAAAAAGAAAAAGAAAAATGCCTACTTTTAGAAGAAACTTGGTACTGAGGGCTCAGACCAATGTTTGTAAATTCTAAGATTTAGTAAGGTTTAGAAATATTTCAGGTGTATCTCGTTGCTTTACAAATTAATAGTAGCACCACCTATGAGCACAAACCGTCAATCTAAAGAACTCTAAATGCTACATAAAGACGAAGCCTGGTCTCAGTCTGGATTTGTACTGATCTTTGTCTGCCTTGATGCTCTTGTGCTGCTTTTTGTCTCTATCAGTTTTTCAAAACCTAAAATACAAGGTAGAACAGAATTCTTGGCTCCAGGGTCCTGGAAGGTTGAGAAGTTTGTTGTCGTTATCCATCCGTGGGAAAGAATTGGAAAACGGATCCTCACCAACTTGTGAGTTAGGATCTTCCAGTGAGATGCAGCTTTCACTGCTGTAGTTGTCTTCTATTTTGAAATGGTTGTTCCATTCAAATTAAAAAACTCAGCTGAATGGGATACACTATTCTTAGTGTATTCTTATTCTTTACTATAAACTTAGTAAAGCCAAGAAAGCTGTTTATACAGAATTCCTGTCAGTTAAATCTTGTACTTCACACATTAGCACAAGAAATATATTTTTGTGCTCTCATCACTTAACTGTTAGCTGACAGATGTATTTTTTTTTCAAAGATCAAATCTAGTGATACTTTTTTCTATAAGTATGGCGTCCATAAGCAACTTTAGAATCCCATTCGATCCTAACGCTTTTAAGTGACCTACCCATAAATACGCTTTCTTTTATAGTACATAACAAAAGTGAAAATCCTTTCAGCCTTATCTGACTTGCATCAAAAAAGCTGTACTATACAGAGTAAATCTTTCTTGTGTGAGCCCATGCTTATTCAGTAAAAATAACGCTATTAGGTTCAGCTGGTATGGTGTACTAGCTGTATTAAAGTGTTTTGATCTTTTTTGTATTTTTGACAATAGATGAAAACTAACACAAAAGAAACTTGAGGGCCTATAAAAACACTGCAAAGACAGCACTCTTAGATTTTCAGAAGTACAAAATAGTAAAAAAGTTGTTTCTTTTGACTCAGTTCTGTATGGTGCTGGCTTCTATTCCGTAAAGACTGGACTGCTACTCTATGACTCAAAGCCATAGAGTAAATATTACATATCTTGTATTTGAGGGAAAGCGTTCCTAGATTTTGTAGCTCTTTCTCATCTGTAAATATATCAGAGTAAATATTTCTGAGTACATTTCAATGTAAATACACACTCACACACACATAAACTAGGGTTTTGAACTCTAATCTACCATGTTTGTACCATGTTGTCATAGTCAAAGCAGGAAAAAGGGCTAAGAAAAAATCCATACTAAATTTTCTCGTCTGTTTGTAATATCATACTTGTCTATAAACATTTCCCTCCAGCATTAGAGAGTTCCAGAAATAACAGATAGATGTTTTCAAAGAACTGTCTTGTTGTGTTCACAAACAGCTTACTATAGACAAATTGGGTAAATGGTGAGGAGAAAACAGAACAAACAACAACTTCAGGTTCTTTGTATGTGAAGATTCACTTTCTGAAAAAAGATGGGGCTTACTTTCTGAGATTTCAGGCAATACCTTGTTAAACAGAAGTTGTTGAGAATGTGCAATATTATCAAACCACTCAAAATGTTAGTGCAGTAGGTGGCCATGATGATCCTAGAGACATGTGTAATAGTGAATATTATGTGATTCCCAGTCTCCTGAGAGGTTTTCTTGAAAGGCAGAAACATTTCACTTAAGAAAAATATCCTAAAATTGAAGGAAAGTCCCTAAACCAATCAAATAGCTGAGGACAGTTGAAACCTGTCTTTGGGTGAGCCCTTGTTGTCCCTGTAACTCTGCATTGTATTATGACTCTGAGTTTTTAAAAATAGCAGTTACCTTATTTCTGCCACCCTTGTTTCCTTTCCCATGTTCTTGCATATGGGTTTGTACCGCAAGGTGCAGAGTAGCACAGGTCAAGTGCAAGGGCGCTTCAGCTGTGAAACTTGAGTTATACCCATTGCCACGTACCTTGCCAGTCCGTGCCCGGAGTGGCAGAACCTCATAGAGCTTAGTCCTTTGTTAGTAGTGCTTGTATGCTGATTTTTTCATACTGATATGGAGTGAAAACTCTTCAGGGCGAAAGCAGATTTCTGTTGTTTATACAATACTGTAAAATGCAGTCTTGATCCTAATTGTTGTTATTTGGTGTTCCTGTATTATGACTTATTTAACTTAATTATAACACTGCTAGAGCTAGCTGAAAAATATAAATTTCTCTTTTTTATTAACAAGACAAACAGGATAAAGTTTTTCCTCAAAAACTTCCATGAAAAACACTGATTCTCTTATTTGACCAGCTATTTGAACACTAGGCACTTGGACAGCTAATCCAAATAGTTTGACATCTTTTGATTATAGAAAAGGACACATTTTTCACTCTCTTTATAAAATTAAATCGATGCTTCTGTTCTATAGAAATACTGTCCAATATTCCAGCAAATCTAATGAACTGTTACTCCTCCAGGAGAAACAAAAAATAAAAGCAAAATCTCGTTTTCTGCAATGAAGATTGCATGGTTGATAGAGTTTCTTTGTTCCTAGATTACAGCGTCAAGGACAATGAGGTACTTGTCCCTCCTAGGGCTCTCAAGGGGCTATGATGGTACAAATAATAACAAATCCAAGTACAGCTTATATTAAAAAGCAAAACAAAAATGAACAGTCTCACAATAGGTGCATATCAGATTGTTGTACCTTTGCTACAGAACTAATTCTGACAGGATATGGAAGAGGAAGATAAAATGGAAGAAGGTGAGTTCTTTGCTAAGGAAAAGGTGCTGTCACAGTGAACACATCTGAAATCAAAATGACAGACAAATGAAGGTCGGTTCTCCCAGATGGCCATCATCTGGAACAATACATGCATGAGAAGTGAGAACAAAACCGTTACAGAAAGGCAATATAATACTTGAGAGTAATTGTTTAATGGTAGTAATAGAGGAATATATTCTTAAAAGTTCTTCATTTTCAAAAGTTTAAGCTGAAAGAACACTTGCTAGAGTTTTCATGATATCAAACAAGATCTCCAGACCTCTTTCGAATTCATATGTGAGCCTACATTGGCAATTAAATGAAGTCAGACAGTGCTAAAATTTATATATATCAGCACTATATTGAATGGAGAATATTCATTTTTCTGATCATTGATATTTGCCACATAATTCACATCCTGAATGGATGCCAAAGTTTTACTTCATAACAAACAATCAAAAATAGCAAAAGAGACAGCAGGGACTATATTACTTAACTTTGTAATGAGATTACTTTCTCTTGCAGCTTCACAATCTGTTTCTTTACAGCTTTTTAATAGAACTGTTGTGGTTAGATGGTATTCCTGTTTAAGTTCTAACAGCAAACAAAATAGTAACAAAAACACAACTGTTAATTTACCAGTTTTCATGGTCTTTTTTTAAATAATAAAAATTACATTTTCTCCTTACAGTCTCTGTGTTTCATCAAAGTCTGTAGCAACAATTCCTTTTGTTCTTTTGCCTCAGAAAGATGCATTTAAAATATAGTCTATGGAGCGTGAGAGCTTTAAGATATGTTCCCAGGTCTACCTGAATTTCTCTGCATTCATCTGGCTACAAATGCCCTCTCTCAGTCCATACCTATCCCATCTGAGTACAGCTGGTGGTATCCAGACTATGTAACGTTCTCCTGATGGCCTGCTAACAGCATAATAAGGCTCACCTCCTTAGGAGGAGGATCTCGTTATGATGTAAAGAGAGGTAGTTATATATGCAGAGACAAGCAGTTTGTAATCATCTATGATAGGTGAACAATTTAAATGTAATATAGCAAGTATTCTCTTAGGTGATGCAGTTTCAAGTATGTGTAATCTTGTTAGAGCAAAAGTGGGACTAGCGCGGTTATGGTGTTAGAAAGTGTGAGCGAGGAGTTGTGAGATTAGAGACTGAATAGAGGTCTGATACCTCGGTTATGGTGAATATATTCCTACTCTGGTGAGAACAAAGCTCAGATTTTCCCCTGTGAAAAAATGGAAAACTTCCTTTGGAAGTCCAAGTGCAATAGTAGTGTTAAGTGATAGCTTTGTAGAGGAGATGTAGGGCATCTAAAGGAAAAGCCACCTTTTCCTGGTTGTATATTGGATTTACTGTGCTTCCAGTAACATTTAGTTTATTTTAAGAGGAGAAGTTATGATAAATTTGTTACACCTTAGATCCCAATTGTAAGAGGAATCTAAAATTTACTGTAATATACATAAGTACAAACTCCAAATTAGCAGAGATTCATTCCATCCGCTATTTCCACTAGCAGGTTTAAGGTCTTGACTTTGCATAGTAACAAGATTATAGAAATGCCTGAAGGACAATTCTGGTATAAAACCAAATGCCCCCAAGTGAATTAAAGTTGCAAAAAAAAAAAATCCCTTTCATCTTTTTATTAATTGTATAATTAATGCATCCTGTGTACTGATAAGAATAATGCCATGTAATTAATTTTTAAGAATTAAAACCTTGCCTTTATCCAGTCTCATGGTCCACTTTCATGTTTATAGCTGTGAATATAAATCCTCTTATCTAATTATAACATGACTGGTTTCGTTGTTCAAAAGGAGCTGTTCTTTATTATTTTTTATTTTATTATGTTATATTTCATTTTATTATATTAATTATATGCTCTTCTATATCTTTAAAGAGATGAAAGAACACAAAATTTTAAGACTTCTAAAGCTCATCAGTGAAATTTTGTGCTGGTTTGGATAAGGTGTGATATTTCATTTGTTTTCTGTGTCTGTTTTTGTCTTCCATGATTACCCATTCTGTTTACAAAAAGGCTCAATTAGCATTTGAATAGTAAGCCAGAGAGCAGACAGGTTGAGAATTCTTATAGAACTAATTTGGCAGTCCTTCTCGTTTCCCCCCCAACACCTCTCTCTCTCATAGCTTTTTCTTTCTCTCTAATCAAGCTGCAGTTATTAAAGCTAGAATAAAGGAACTGATTTTCCATTACATTGATGCATGCTGAACAGTGCCTTGCTTTGCTTTTTCTTTCAGCTATGCTAATTGGACTCAAAGGAAATATTTAGTTTATAATAGCAAATGAAGAATTCATTAAATTCTAACAAGAAAAAAAAGTCAAGCAGTGGAACTGGACAGTATTTTTTGAACACATCCTCACTTTCAAGGTACTTATCTTAATACTTACTTACAAATAGCAACAATATTATTTAATTTTCAAGCATAACTGCTTTGGAGAGAGAAAATTTAGAATCTGGGAAAGGAGGGAGCGGTTTCTTTACGGTAGCAGATCTGTAAAATCAAAACCAAAGTGGGCATTGACTTCAGTGCAGTTACACAGGAGCTCGTAAGGAAAAAGAAATGTACCAGTGTGTCCAATTTCTGTCCTACTGCCCCTGGGGTAAATCAGGAGTGACCGCATTGAAGTCAGAACAGTTACCTTGACAAGAGAAGTCTCAAAGCCTGAAATCGCACAAGAACAATGTTGTACGCTAGATTCCCAGAATTTTTGCCTCTGGTCATAGCTGTAGGTCTCGCAAGAATTGTCTTGCTCTGATTGCAGATACGCTTGGATACAGTAAGTGCTTGGGGGGGGGGGAACTGATTCAGTATCTTTTGATTTTGTTGTAGATCTTGTGATTTAAAAAAAGGAAGTAAAGCAAGAGTTTCTGGGTCTGGAGTATTAATTAAACTTGAGGTTGTTATGCTGATCAAAGTAACGATAAAGTCCTCTTGATTATGAAAAAGCACCATCTAAAGCTAGGGATCAAAATTTGTGTTTTTAAGAAATCCCATGACTGTATGCTAGTTTAATGCAATCTAGAGGAACTGGAATGCTAGAGAGGTATTAGTGGTTATTGGATTATTACCAAGTCTTTAGAACCTGATCCAGAAAATAGCTAGGTATGTGAGTAAACACTCTGACTTAAACTGGGACTACTTGTAAATTTAAGGATAAAGCTATATTTAAATTATTTGCTGGACCAGGGGTTTAAATTGGATTATGACATCTAAGAATTGGCTGAGCTATATGTATCTAGATTTTCCTCCAGATACCATGAAGACAAGATCGTTTCTAGGAATCTGGAGAGCTGAAAGCTGCTGTGGTCTCTCATAGTAGCGTTATGCTGCTGTGCCTTCGTTGGAGGTAGTCCTGAATTGCTCGGGTACCAGAGTGGTCTGAATCGGCCGGAAGATCCGAATATCTGGTTGTTACTGTGCCTCTACCAACCTACGTAGAGCATCCTCACTGATTTTTTGATTCAGTGGTGTGTTACAGTCTACACAAATTGAAGTGCTTTTACGGGCAATATATTACCAGAATCATCCCTGGATAAACCACAGTTATTCTGTAATTCCCTCAAAAATCTCCTTCCCTGGTTACTTTGAATCTGTGAAAACCTTGGAAAGGTTTTTTGCTGGTAGAATTTGCCATTTACAGCTGCTGATGTTGCTAGGCTGCTGGAGTAGAGGCTGGCAGTTTGTGTTGCTCATAAAGGTGGATTTATTTAAGCAATGGGAAACCTGAGGTCTGCCAATTTGCAGCAAATTTGTGCAAAGTTGTGGTGACAGTGTACATCTTGCTTGCATAACTTACGTGTGTAGACTAGATCTCAAATCTACCTGCTCACTCTGAAGACGAAAGGTCAACTTTGACATAAAGCTCTGGTTAGCATGCAGAGGGGCTTCTCCCACATAGGGATTACTGCCCTTGTTCTAGGAGGTATCAGGAGCATCATTTTGGGTAAATAGTAATGAATTTGAAAACTAAGTTAAATGTAGGGTACGTTGCTTTGAAGCATCCAGTGCAGGGGAGAATCATTTATCATTTTTCTCTTTTTTTCCCCTGTGGAAATTTCCATCATTCTGATGGTTCCTTAAGGTGCTCACTTTGGTTTCATTTCCTAGCCCACTTCTGCTCATCTACAGTCAAAAGGTGCTGCAGGTAGTTAACACTTGTGAAATTATGCTTGTTTTATTTAGACAGCTAAATTGTAGATATCCAAACTGTGGTCTCAGAAAAGGGATCTTTCTCGCAGGAAAGCACAGTTTTCATGAATCTTGGAGTACGATTTGTCTTGTAACGGATGAATGTCTCACAGAGAGTAAAGATTTGCCCATATACCCCTGCTTAGACAGCAAAGTTTTTTTTTCTGTATATTGAAATCTGAGGCAAAGATTTTCAAGCAGCCTGCTGAAGGTCTGCCTGTGGTTTGTGGTGTGGTTCGGAGTCAAAGCTCTCCTTGGTCCTGAGGAGCTCCGTGGCTGTAGCATGGCAGCATCAGTGCTGACGGCCAGCATCGGTGACATCTCGGTATCCTCGCGCTGCTGCTGCGTGCAGCGCAAGCCAAGCACCCGAGGGTCTCTGCGCGTGTGGTAGAGCATTGCTCTGTGCGAGGAGAGCCAGGTGTCTTTAGCGGTCGCAAGATCCTCGTCGGTGAGATCACCACAGCACAACTGTTGCAGTGGGTCAGTCGGTAAAATGTGTTTACAGGCGTTCCAGCCTGTAATACCTTGCTGATCCCAGCTCAAGCACCACAACAATGTCAAAACAAATTTAAAAAAATTGAAGGGGGTTGGGGGCAACTGGCATAAAACTGATCCCTGCAGAAGGTTAAAAATGCCTTGGGAAGCCTGAAGTGGGGGAGTTTCCGAGCCTGGCAGCCCCCTGGTCCCCCCCCCAGCCCAGCCTTTGGCTTGAACTTGAGTACCTGTGGATTTTTTCTGAGCAATCTCCGTTATTTTCCTGGGTGCTGGCTGCCAGCCTTGCCTCAGTTCAGGCTCCTCCGCTCGCCCGTTTTACAGTCGAGGCACCACAGTACGGGCTGCTGCCTGCAAAACAGTTTTGAGCTCTTCCGCTCCCGGGAGGAGTTGAGTCTCACAGGACGGGACTTTTAGATATATTTAGGAACCTAAAAAATCCCCACGGGATTTTGAAATGTCTCCTAGTGCCAGTTGTGGGCGTCTGAGTGACCTTCGGAGGTTGGTCACGGAGAAGAGGCGTGAGCCGCGAGCGTGGCGCGCTCGGAGGAGAGCTGCCCGGGCGCCGTGCCGGGGCCCCGCGGCGCTGCCGGCCCTCGCCGGCCGGCCCAGCTCTCCCGGGTTTTGAGCACATAGCAGTGAAAATGAGAACAGCCCAGTACAATGATTACCCTAGGAGACCTATAAAATGTACTTTGCCAAAAGGCGTATTTCTTTTCAAAATTTGTTTTAAAGGGGAGAACCTTAGTAACGTTTTATATTTAATGGTATCCCGAGTCCAGCCACAACAGGTGGTTGAAATAGATACTTTTTTTTTCCAGTTGAAATTTGCAATATGTTCCATTAAAAAGCGGACTCTGAAAACTCTTTAACTGTAGTTAAGACGACTTGCTGGTGGCGTCTCTGTCGTGCGGCAGGTACGCTGCTTGCTGTTTAAGCCTACGAATTGATTTGCATTGCTTTGAATCACTTGCAGGGCAGCTGCGATGATAATCAGAGCATTCTGCATTTCTCCACAAAGGCATAAATATTTGACTCTCTTTATTTACAGTGTGAAAAGTGACCTGGGGTTTTATTTAGCTGTTTCCTAAACAGGAGGCATGTTGGTATGCTAAAAATGAAAACAAAAACAAATATACAAAATGAAATCTGCCCAAATGTATTTTTATGAGTTTGCTCAGGGTGAAAATAGCAAATAGAAGAATGGTATAGCTAAAGAACAAATCACCCGCACATTTCTTAAGAAGTGAGACCAAACTCTGGCAGCTGAAGATGCTCCATCAAAAATGGATGCTCATTTTATCATTATCAGTCTCACTGCAGTGCTTTCGGCAACACACCTAAAAACTGCAAAAAGACTTAGAAATCCCTCCCCTTCAGAAGTGTGAAATTCCACTCTCTATTTCTGCTCCCTTGAGCATTAGAAACAGCTGGGAAAACTCACCGTAGTGTGTGCTCATATAGGAATTTTATGCCAGCCTCAGTTCAGTGCACATTCATGAATTGCAGTTCGGCTGAAATTTGGCAGCCAGCTACAAATGCATGTACTGTGAACAACCTTTGAGGAACGACAGAAAGCTACTTCCTTCTATCATCAGCTAAAGCCTCTGTTTTTCATAGCTAGCCCTGGCTAATTATCATCTTGACAACAGGAGCTCCTTAGATCTTATTGTTAATTAGTTTGAGCTGAGTTGGGACTGAAAGAGTGAATCTTAGGCTGGAAAAAAAGAGCCTAATTTTTGGAATCTGTTCTAATACAGCTGATAGAAACAACCAGAATCAGGTCAACTTAAGTTAAGAATGAGCAATAAGGGCATGGTAAATTGAGAAAAAACATGGCCTTTTGGTTCTTGTCCTTAAGAAATACAGATGAGAAGGGTGGTGGGGCTTTCAAGGCATAGGCCAAAATGTCCAAACTGTAGTCAAGGTATAGTCAAATATGTGCTGTAATGAGATGTCCAGGTTTGTTTTGCTGAGCAACTAACTGAAAACTGCTCGCAGTAGAGAACAGCTCTTCATAACATAGGGTCCTAATTCTGCAATCAAACGCATGCAAGCAGTGCCATGCATATGAGTAATTTAATAGCACAGCTTGCATTTATAACGTAACTCACGTGCCTGCATGGGTAACAGCTTTCATCATGATACTGACACGCTCTTAGGCATGTGGTTAATTTTACTACCATTGAATTCAATGGAGCTAATTGCAGTAGTAAAGTTAAGAATGTGAAAATCTTGACAGTGCTGTGATCTTCATAATTAAGACCTAGAGTTTGTCACAGAACTTTCACTTCCAACAAATAAGAGATATAAAGTGCAATCCTTTGTACACACAATTCCTCTACCAACATTCAGTAGAGCACAAAAAAAAGTTATCTGAGTAGAAAGTAAGCTTAAATTCAATCTGATTGCAAATGAAAGTTTGATTTTCATCAAATTCGTTTTAGCCGGGGAGGTTTTCTGATATCTTGTGAAAAAATGCTGATTAATGATCATCATTTACAAATAAATGTTTTCCCTGCAGTACCAGTGGGAAAAATGTTAATATTTATTGCTTTCCAGCAAAAGATTTTCAGCAGGCCTGTCAGCATAACTGAAAATGCTTTACAATGTTAAAGAAGATTAAGCTGACAGCAAACCATTTTCTGTTGTCACATGAACAACCTTACATGAGGTTTATTTATTGAGTCGAGTGAAAATTAATTACATATATCAAAGGGAAAAAGTGTTGATTTAATTTGAAGATTTGTTTACCTTTATTTGAACAGCCTGAAAGCTCTTTTTAAGATTAAGTATTTTAATTAAGTGAATTAATAAATTAAAGTGATTCAGGGTCATTTTCTAAGGCAGAGTTGTTATAACTTTAGAATAAATATTATTAAAGTGTGTAATTAAGTGACAATTAATTATCAATCCCAAAGCTGACTGTATTGCATAAATCTTAATATTATTTGTTAAAGGGAAACACCACTGAAATACTGCAGCCAATATTCATTATTTTAAAATTAGTGTTCTCTTTGAGACTGTGAAGAGAAGTTATTTTCCAGTTTCATGCAAGCAGAGTTTCAGCTATGCCTGCAAAAACTGACAGATAGTAATTTATTAATATTGAATAGAGTATAATAGAATAGGTAAAAGCTAACAAAAGTTTGTTACAGCAATTTCTCTGTCAGCAACAGGTAAAAAAAAAATGCTGGCATTTCATCATAAATATGTGATGATGGGTTATATGATATTGTTATAAATAAATTAGCTTTTCTGTCATAGAATGAGAAAGCAGAATTATATCTGGCTCTAATTTTCTTGTTCTGCGGATACAGATTCCAGGCTGCACAGACTTACCTTGAATTTATTTGAGAAGTCTCCTAAGTTACACTCTACATTCTAGCATCCTTGGATTTTTTGAGAGTGCCTTACTAATAAAAAGCTACAATCCAGACTTACACTAGAATGCGTGTGGTAACTAGTTATAAAATCCAAGTTAAGATAAAACAAAATGCGCTTTTCAGTTTCCTAGGTATAAATCATGCACTATCCTATGGAGAGAGACTTGTGAATTTTGAATCCTTTCGGGCAGAGCAGGGAACTGCACCAGGATTTTCCATATGGTAGGTGATTTCTTACATAAAGATGAGATGAGATATACACCTAGGCTGTTCTTTATTTACCTTTAAGAAAGACAGACCCCTGCTCAGTGTTAAGATATAAGCGTTCCTCTTCTGGATGGGATTGTAGTAACACTTTCTGATTGACAGCTTCAGAACAACAGTCTAGATTTACCGGTTCATTTTAGTCTAAGTTAGTCTATTTTTTTTTAATAACTGTAGGTAACTCCTTGCTCACTACTCATATTGTTCTGAACCCCTTTTGAGGAGCTCAAGAAGGATCCCAGGCACTAGAAAAAACACAGAGGGAGAGGTCTGGATTTCATTCTGGCCACCAGGTACCTAAAAATCCTTATGTACTTTGATTTGCTTTTAGAAAATTGAGATCACAAAAGTTGCTTACATCTAGGGTATTGTGAGAGTAAAGATAGTGAAAGATTGTGAGGTGCTCTGTGGTATTAAAGTAATGGAGGCCATAGAGGGACCAAAGATTGATGTATGTTCTGAAAGAAATATCTAAAGGAGCCTGGGGATAACCTAGCTCCATTCAATCTCAAGAAAGAAAGAGAAATAAAAACTGTAATACAAAGCTGTAAATAACAGAATTGCAGTTGTCATATTCTTTTGTCCTCTAGGCCCTCCATATACTAACACCATTGTTTGCTTATACAAGGCAGAGTTTTTCTCATGCTGACAAGTTTGATGGTATCTACTTCAGTAAACTTCACAGGCTACTCACTGAGTTAAGTATATGTTGAAGAGACAGAGAAAAAGAGGTCAACATAGCGTCAGCAACTATTTTACAGACCTCTCAGAAAGGCAAGGAAGAAAAAAACACATTAAAAAATGCAGTTTGGAGTGGAGCTAAGATAAAAGGTCGTGAGATAATGCATCAGCAAACATGTGGGTAACTTGAAATAATGCATCAGGTTATTTTATTTATTAATGGCCATGTGCTAATTTTGCAAAATTAAAAGAAGTACGTGACTCGGATGGATAGCCAGAAATTCATTATGCATTATTGCAGTCAGGAGGAGAAACTGACAGTAGTATTGGACATCTTGCAATCTTTACAATGAAAATTGGCTTATGTGCAAATAATATATGCAGGACAAACCAACCAACAGCAAATGCTTTTCATGAATCTAGTCCTCATCTTTCTCAGCTACTGACAGCCCCAGGTTCCTTTATTCTCCTTTTTTTCTAGGAGAAATATTCTACCTTTATTCTCGCAAGTGCTGTCTATCCATGGCTTCTTCCACCCTCACTCCTCTACCATGTACCTTGCTTTCCTTCTGCTTCCACAGAGCTATCTGAAGTAGGAACGTGGTTTGCTTTGCTCAGCCAGGGGAGGAGAGGGAGTGATCAGTTCTCACTTAACTTATTATCAGCAGCACGTACTCACTAGGTTTGCACCTGACTCTAACACCTCATAGAGCTAGCGTGGCCTGATGACTCTCACTCACGTATGTTCTTATTTTACATGAATTAGTCAGTCCCTAGTTTGCCAGGATATTAACCTCTTGAGTTTTGATTGCACTCATTCAAATTCTTTCATTTTAGAGGAGTTTGGGGGAATGAAAATCCTTTCTAACACCTGTCATGCTGTAGGAACATGGGCATCTTTGCCCATTAACATTCAAGAGCTTGGCTGCTCTGTTCTTCCCAAGTCTACTATAGTTTGTACTTTCTTCATCAGGATTTAAGGAAATGTTCAGTAGCTAAACACTACCTCTTATGACCAGCTGCTCAGGATGAGAAAGCTGATATGCCTATTCTCATTTTATTTACTCTTAAGTGGTGGTGAACTTGGAATACATAGAAAGAAAAACAAACTGAATAAACATTTTAGGAATTTCCTTATTATTATTTCCTTTTTCCTGAATGCATGATTTTCAAGTTCAAAGAGAGGAGCTCTATTATATATGATGATATTTTAATGCTCCAACTAGGAACTGTATTTTGTAGCAGATGAGAGGGAGGAAAGAACAGACTAGAATTCAGAGGTTTTTGTGGTAAAGACAAGCATTAATTATCTTAAAATTACTTCAGGTGTCAGGAACACAGGGGACGTATGGAGAGAGGGATTTTTTGGATGAATTCTATTAAATGTATAGCTCATCAAAAGGCTAGGGCTTACAGTGTGTGGAAGAGTGAGAGAAGGCTAAGAAATGACTTCTACCACAAAAGTATGTTCTCAGTTGCATATCAGATGAAAGAGTGATAAGGTGAAAATAATCAGCTGGGATAACTTTGGAGAAAGGACAGTGATATTTTAACATGAAATAATTTGTTCCTTGGGATTCAGAACAGGGATATAGCATAGGATTTTGCAGAGGGAAGGGTGAGCAATCATTTTCAGATTTGCCCTTTAAAGTACACCAAGCTCCCCTTTCAGTACAGATTCGTAATGGGAGGTTTTTTCAGCTTCTATTATGTGAAGATTTACAAAGACAAATGAGACAAGGAATTAAAGGATTGAACTGAAAGCCAAGGTAAGTTACTCCCTGGATTCATTTTGAAGGGAAGAATAAGAGACATGTGGGAAAGAAGGGGACTTCCCCAACTTCTCTGTTGCTATCACACGCTTTTTAATCTGCAGAGATAATAGAGGAATCTCATTTTCTTTAGAATGTTTTGGGGCATTCAATTTAGACTACTTCTCTCATAATGAATTCCACTTCTGCTTAAGGTTTTGTTCATGAGAAAATAACAGACTTGTGGTCTAATTAGACAAAGGTTGTTGTAAATACACATCTATATAAATGAAGTTCTCTTCCAAACAGATGCATTTTCTGAACTAAGAGGGAAACAGTTTTGAGAAGAGAGGTTAAGAATATCTTTTCTTCATTCAAAAGTGGAAACAATTCAGATGATAAATCCAAGACTCATTGTCAGTTCTACAGTTCAAAAACGTCTGATTGTTTCATGCCTTTAATGTTTATGAAATGTCTCTCTTCAGTTCCATAGATTTCAATTGAAGCAGAAAGACTATTTCTGTAAGACTCAGACTTTATGTACTCTGCTGAGCTTGTGTTATTCTTTCTGCTTACTGCACAGATGTACTCCCAATGTATTTGCAGCATACTATGATGGTAGGGATTCATCTGCTTCTGAATGTGGTGCTGATGTTGTCATTTGGTCTTCTAGATGATGTATGCAACAAGGTTTTTGCCAGGAGGGCAGTGTCTCTGAATTTTTTGTGCCTGAGCCAATGAAAGTTTGCAAAATAGACTTGAGTGGTGAAGTACTGTAGATACAGGCCAGAATACAATACTGAGGTTATCATACCACAGTTTCTAGACCTATGTAATTCATGTAACTGATATTTAGTTTAAAGGAATATGTTTTCAGTTCTCATAGTTGTAAAGGAAATCTTGACAATGTGTCATATACAACTAAATATAATTAATCATGTGTTATCAGCTTGCATCAGTATCCTCTTGAGCAAAGGAAGAATTCTTTGATCTCATACTCAGCCCCAGGACAATTCCAGCTTCCTGCTGCACTTCAAAGGTCTCGCCATACCTCTGCTCTTATCCTCAGTTGCTTGGAGGGCTTCAGCTCTCCCTGTTTCTGTCGTGCTTATTTTCAGCACAATTCAGGGGACCAGATTAGTTCTCTCACTATTTATTTCTAGATAACCTAGCTCTGTCTCTTTTTTCTTTTTAAATTGTAAAATATTTGCACATTTACTGATGTCCAGATGTGCTGACAGCGATACACTAAAGCATGTTTTTAGGCCTAAAGTTTTTAATCCAGATTTTTGTTCGTGAGGTATCAACACTCCTTCTAATCACTGTTGGGAGTTAGAAAAGCTTTGAACAATACAGTCTGTGATGCCTACTACAGTCAAAAGTTCTCACTTCAGCATTTCTCCTTACTCTATTAAATCTCTTTGGTACTATCCAGTGTAGAGCTTGTGAAAGACAAATGCAGCCTGTATGTATGTATTTCCTTCATGAAGTGAGTTGCCAAAGTTTTTTCTAGCAAAACGTTAACTTTTCTCACATTTAAGATTTAAAACTACATTAAACTGCTTTCTATAACATTGGTATCAAATGTAATCAGAAGCTTTGTATGCATTTTTGCAACTAGGCAAAATAAAATGTCATAGTCACTTTCTGAAGTAATAGATTCCCTCATTCATTTTGTTTTATAGAATGAACATCCATAAAAGCTTTTAAGAAATTAGTACTCATCTGTTCTGTGAAGTTCTGTGTCTAACACATACTGATATTAATATTAGTGCAGACTTCATTTATCCCTCCAAAGTATTTCAGTTTTGATGTGAGGGACCACTAGGAGGATTTTTTCATAATAAGACAAGCCTTAGTCTCTTTAACTAATATTGTTGTCCATGCTGTCAATTGAGGTTATGTGTTTTTTATACAAAATGTTGATTCATTAACATCTGGACAAACAACTGATTTCATATAGGACGTTGAGCAGCTATCCAGCAGTAAATGTCGCTACATCATTATTGGCATGTTATAAAACAAGCTCTGTAAGTTACTGTAGCACATGTAAATTTAGAAAGAAAAGATCAAGATAAAGTAATAATATTCAAGTGTTTACATTTTCCTTCTTTATGTAAGCGTGATTATTTTATGGAAATAAAATTCATGTATTTATTTATTTGCATCTCTTAAAAATGTCATATGTATATATTTATTTGGCAAATTTTTAACTAGAGAATTATATGTGAATTTTTTTTAACTGTGCTCGAGTCTGCTGAGCATCTGTTAACATTCAAAACAGTTAAGATACATGAGAATCGTCAAGAAAAAGCAAAACTAAACCAAGACACAGCAAGACTTATCTTTTCATCTTGTAAAGCAGGGGTTTGTTTTCTTTCTTTCTTTCTCCCTAGTTGTTTAAATGTCTTCACATGCTCATCAAAACAGGATAAATAAAATGTTATTGTCACTTGTTGAGAGATGTTTTCATGTGAAAAACACAGCTGTCACACCTTTTTATTAAGCTTACTTTAGTAAGAACACTTTGGGACTCTCCAAAGTGACACCAAAAGCTTTTTAAGTAGAGAACTATCATCATGTTGGATCTCTCCGTCCAAACACAAATGAAAAATCTGTGTGCAATCCCTTGAAAAGTACTTCATTTCCCTTCAGAGGGTATGTCCTAAAATAAGATGTACAATTTCAAACAACATTTTTATCATTGCCCTTGTTATGCTAAAAACAGTAATTTTGTCATTGTTATCTTAAAAACAAAATCATCGTTAATTTAATCAATTGTCTGCATGTATGCAGATGCGTATAGTTGTGTGCATATATATATGTACGTATATGTGCACATAACTCAGAAGGAAAATGTGCCTTCTAGAAGTAGCGTACTGAGCGTTCTGGGTGGACATCGGTGTAGTTTATTCTATGTGCTGTGGACTGTGGTACCCTGAGTACGTAGTTTAAAGGACTTAATATCAGTGCTGAGGTGCATATATGTGCCTGGTTATTAAGCCAGCTGGATTCTAGGAAGTGTTAGTTTAGCGGAGGTTTGGTCTTCCAACACAGAATGAGAAAGAAACAGATGAGCGTTCAGTTCACTGTAAGAGATTTTCTTTCATTTTCCTTTTTAAGAATAATGAAGTGCTCACTAGCTCGGAGATGTCACGCAGTAATACCTTACCGCAATGAATTATAAAATGTAGTAATTCAATGTACGTTGTAATCACTGTGTTCTGCCATAAGATTAACACTCATAGCATGATATAAAATAGATTTATCTGTGTATAGCACATCTCTAAAGTGCTTGGCAAGGTAAGTCTTTTAATGAATACTGCCCTTGTTCAGAAGTACTAGAAGTCAGAACTGGTTGAGGCTTTTTTAAGTCAGAAAGGTTAATTTGGCTAATTCCTCTCTTTTTTCTTTTAGTCTCCACCATTATACAATATTTTAGACTGTTCTCCTCTTTAGGAACTCAGGGTAGTTAAGAAGTTTGTTACTGAGGACAAACCGTAGCAGCTCTGAAAGTACCCAATAAACCTAATAAAAACTGAGAAAATACTAAGAAAAAAATAAATTTAATAACTTTTTTTTTCTTATGAGAAAAAGCAATCCCTTTTTGTGCCTAAGTGAGGAACACTAGGGACTTCAAAAAAAGGAGGTCTAATTAACCTAAAGAAGGCCCTAATTACAGGACCAGAAATTGGGAAACAGCCACATAAAATCTCAAATGTTCCTTAACCTCTTTCTTTATCATTCACTAAAAGTTTTGTGTTCTGGGTGTGAAGTGTCCTCTGGCATATCCCTGATTAAAGTTTCAGGAATAGTTTTTGACACATTTTAATGTATTTAATCTTAGGCAGTCTAATAGTATACTTGCATTTTCCATTTTCTTATATAGAAATCCTCTGTACTAGCTTGCCTTGCTTCCAGGTCCTGAAATGTGTGAGTTTTAAACACTATTTCTTGTTATTCTGAATTTTTGAAATTGATAAAGTTTCAGAATGGCACAATCTCTCTTCCTTAGTGTATTTCTGGGGAAAGATATTTTAATGGTTTATTGTCAGACTTCTTCAAGCTCAGTTCATCTGATTACAGGCTTTCTTGATGTCAGAGCTCTTGTCTGTCAGACCTTGCAAACTGGTCATTGCAATCCAAGGTCATGACTTTCAGTGCTAAAATGATTTAAATGGGGTAATGGAAGCTTTCAGTGTTGAACATTATCCTGTTGTCTGGCAGAAAAAGGACAGGATAGTCTATGTGCGTTTTGGTGTCTCTTGTAGGATTGGTGGATGCTTTATGTTTCAGTTTGTGTTGCACACTCAAGGACAAAGTGTTAAAAAAACCCTAAATGATTGTAATCTTTGATAGTGTAGCTCTTGCCTGGGGAATTAAATCTATGGAACAGGATGGTTAGTTGCTGTTTAGACAGCAGCCAAAATGCCTGTTGCAAAGATTCTTGCAACGGTGCCTTCAGCTGGGTGAAACTCCCCAGACTGTTGTGCTCTGCTGAATTCTCGTTACTCCCCTAGCCACTGATCCTACAAGACCACTCCAGCACATGGATGATCTATTTTTGTTATTTTAAACTCCATGCAGAACATCTCCTACATCTCAGGCATGTGTAATCATATCTGTGTCTGCAGGAGGTATTTCCTTTGACTATTTACAAGTGTCTTTCTTATGTACAATTTGATTAGGAACCACCTAGAAGGAGGTAGATTCTCCACCCTAGATGTTAATCAACGCATTTGAGCATACAAATTGGCATAACATAGCAGGAACTGCCTGGGACAGCCCAAAATTTATATTTGGAGAGCTCCTGCACAGATAGTCAAATACTATGTGAAGAGGGGGCTAAGAGTGCAGTCAGTTGCCTTGTTTCAAGTCAGCCCCTGGTCTCGAGCCAGTCTGTTATCTCCTTTGTGCAGGCCATGAGCCAAGGTGTTCCTCGGCCGCCGAGGGAATTCCTGACTTCAGTGCTACAAGTGTGCGCCCAGCCCTGATTCTCAGCTGCACCACTGTGCACTCAGGAGCAAACTTGTGCTTCATTCTTATATCTTAGCTTATGTCCCATAGCTCTTGCCTTGTCTGTAGTCGTGATTAACCCTGACGAGTGCTGGCTGCTCGGCTGTTGCAGCTCCCCCGACTCAGAGCTGTTCTGCTGTGGAGCACTTTGTTCTCCAGTCCAACCTGCTACTGCACTTAGGTGCAGACTTTTTGGAGATTCTGAGTTCCTTTTCTTCTACTGAGCTACCAGAAGGTGTCTTTTACCAGAAAGGCAAAAGACTCAAAATGTGAAGAGCTAGACTGCTTCATCTGAGTATGCTTTCTGTGCAGGAACAGTACAGTCATGAACAGATTCCTCATCCATGTTTGTGTTCTAAGTCATCTGGTTTCAGTTGGATACGGTCAGATTTTCTTTCCTTTTAGGAGGGGGTGGGGTACTTTGTGTTCTTGATTCCACTGTGCATTTAGCTTCTGTTTCTCAAGCAACATCTCTATGCTTACTGCAATCTTTAATGGACTTGGAAGTTTTCCTGAGCATTTCTCCAAAATACAGAATTAGTTTCCAAAGCACTCTCTGCCTGGACAGGCTGCCGTGGCTGACAGACCTTACAGGACAACTAGCTGTTTAATTTTATACTTTCTTTTTTTCTTTTTTTTTTTTTCTTATTTTTTTTTCATTCCATGGGTAAGGAAGACCTCTATCTGTGCTAGGGTTTCTGTTTATTGAACTATTTCATTCTCCATTACCAGCAAACAAGAAGAAATTGCACTCACTACATCCCCTTTTACTACCACTATTCAACTGTAATGAGTATACCACCCCCCCAAACCACACATTTTTGAAGAACTAAGATCATAGAAAAAACAGCATTTTTCTCTCTCTCCCTTACTACTGAATCAAGAGAAAATAGCAAGGTACATCTAGCAATGTGCATTGAAAAAAAATCTTTCTGAAAAAGGAATCTCTTTGAAATGGAGAAAAAAGATTAAACTTTGTATTTACTGTCAAAGATACTTTAGGAAAGTTTGATAGCACATTTACAATTTATATTGTAAGTAATCATTGATCATAAAATTCACAAACAACTTTTACTCTGGGAGTTCTGTTCATTTATGCAGTTTCTTAACCTCAGACTTTAACAAATCTGTCTTGATTTTGTGGCCATGAACTTAAAAGATCAGTCGCATTTACTGTAGAACTGAAAGTTTCTGTATTAGGAGCACTGGCTGGACTTGACTAGACCACCTCCAGAAGGGGATCTCTTCTGAAATAAGATGAAAAATCAGACTACTTGCTCTTTCATGTGTCAAGGGGGGTAAAATTCTAGTGAACTGTGCAGTAACTGTCTATTTCCAACTGTGTACTGAGATTAAAATATCATTTTAACTGTGATCGCTGCCAATCTGAAACTTCAGTAGTTGTTCCTTAGAACTGTGGCTGCATTCATCTCTCATGCCACACAACATCCACCTCTTTTCCTGTGCTACTTTTAAAAAGATCACTTACAAAACCTAATGGAAAAAAAATATATATTGATTTGGATAAAATTGTGTTTTACATGTCACTAAATAACATTTTTCAGAAATACAGGTTAGTGAAGAAAGAAATATTATAGGCTGTTCATGAAAAAGCATTTTGCAGCATTTATAAATGCCTAATTTAGCAATATGAGAATGCTTAATAAATGCATAATTTAGTAATACAGGAAAAGAAAAAGGAGCAGTTCAGAAAATGAAGCTAATCCACAAATTATGCCATTTGGGAATGATAGGTTTAATTAAAAATGATAAATAAAAGACTGACAGTTTTCTCTTAATAAACACAACACTACCAGCCTGGAAGTTTTGGCCTTGAAACATGTTCACACAGCTGAGGTAAAATGGGATCGCTGTTAATAGATGACATTAAAGCAACTTGATGCACTCATTAGCTGGGTCAAAATAAATGTTCAGTGAAGGTGCAAAGCAACAAAGAAACATCATCTCTTTTGTTTAGAGTGAAGTTTCCCAATTATTGCACTTACCATGGAGTGTAAGTGTTGTTTAGTGTATTAGTCTAAATAAGAGTTAATTTTCCGAGATGCCTTTTCCTATGTTAGAGAGGCATTTATACAATAAAAGATATGAGACAAATAGCACCAGCACTGTGATAGCCGGTAAAAGATATTCCACTAATACCTGAGCTGAACTCATCTGATCAGAGCTACTGGTGTTAATTATCAGTCTTCGTAAACTAATTCTGTCTTGAGTGTTTGTAATTTCTATTTACAGGATAACACCATTCTGTACAAGTTGAATATGGCTTTTTGATATTCATAGAATTTTTTTTTTAAATGTCACTGAAGTTATCTCAGAGGAGCAGATCTGACAGGTCAATCACTGCAGATGGTAAGTGCTTTGTTAATTATACAGAAATTTAGAAACAATTGTAGAATGTCTTGCCTCAGGAGAAATTTCTCTCTTGCTCTGTTTGAGAGTAGATTTCCTCTACTGAATTAATGTTGTGTTTTTGTGCAGATAGCAATCTCTCTGCTGCATTGTAGGAATAACTCCTTGCTCCTTGTTCAAATATGCAACTGTAAATAAGCAGAGGATATTGCAAATAAACAATGCCATTCTTTTTAAATAATGCAATGTGTGTAATTAGGACGGTGCAATTACAACAGTGTGCAGCTCTCAGTGTAACAATTAGTTTTTCAGTAAAATGTAATTTGTTCCAGTGTAAATGTTTTCCTTCAATTCAGGAGATTCCCTTGAGTTGTTACAATAATAAGCCTATTTCTACGAATCTGTGCAGTTGCACTGTATGTTCCAATACACAAATCAAAGAAGACGGCTACATTATAATAAGCTACGGGAATTATAAAGTCACAGCAAAATGATATCAGTACTATTTTCCAAGGGAAAAATACGTCCAAATACACTTCTTCCATTTCCAGTTTAATCCTAGAGTAGCTGGATGCTTTTTGTTTCAAATTTTCCTGAAAAAATGTAAACCTAACTAGTGTTTTCCATGTGTTACCCTTTTGCTGTGTCCTCCTGGTGATGAGATCTGACTGCCTTCCACTGCTTATTCGTGGAGGTGCGGAGGTGTCGCTGCTGGCATTTCCCAGACGAGTCACTCGGAGCCCAGGAGATCCGCGCGCGGTGGCGCCGGGAGGTTGCAGAGAGCTGGGCGGCAGACGAGGCGCGCGCGGCGCCCTGGGAGGACGCCCTCCGCGCGGCCGGGCGGCGTCGCCTGCTCTCAGATCGCGGAGCTTTTGCTCCGTCCAGCTCCCTTCACCTGGTTCATGAATTAGCAAAATTAATCCCTCACTGTCTTGCTCACTAGTTCACAGTAATTTCCATAACATTACTTTTTTTTTTTTTTTTTTTTTTTTTTTTTTAAATACACGCTTTTCTTAGCGGTAGAAAATCTGAGCATCTCGGCATATGTATCACATTGGTGGAGAAGCATGGGAAAGTCAGATTTTTATTGTTGCCTCACAGACTTGCGTTTGTTAGTAGCTTTCCAGGGCTCACGTGATTAAAGGGTGACATTTTTGTTACTATAAGACAGCATAGTGCTGTCAATGTGCAAATGGCAATTTCAGTTCCACTGAATTACTACGGCTGAGAGTTCCTGGGAGGTGTAAGTGAAAGGAGGACTGTAGTTACTCAGTATAGAGAGATGGACACACTCAGCATGTTCTTTGAAAAGCGAATAGTCTGAGCTTGAATTTAAAATTTGGGTTTTGCCCTCTTAGTACTATGGATTTGCAAACCCTGTGTGTTTCTCCTTACTGAACTGTCCTGCTATCAGTTTGGAAGGTGTGAGTCAGTTGATCTAATTCTGAGCCTGCACTTATCGGTTGCTTTTAAGTAATGCAATGGATTCAATGAGCAATTTTAAAGAAAGTACACAACAGTAGTAACGTGTAATGATTATAGGGTAGGTGCTGTGTTAAGCATTGTCTGGTTTGGTTAAGTCATTGCTAATGAAACATCAGAGCTGATTAAATTGGCTAGAAGAGCAGTTACCTGTGAGCAGATGCCTTTTCCTCTTTGAGTTCCTACGCTTTTTCATTTCTGTTTCTTAAAATGCAGGATATAAGCAAGACAAACAAAATTATTCTGTTAACTATAAATCATGCTAGAAATCACATTTTATAATTGATGGCATATTCTGGAGAGCCTTTCTGTCTTAATTATACGCACATCGCTACGTTTCTTCCCTTGAATCGTAATGAGGTAAAGAGTAGGAAGAAAACGCAGGAAAAAAATCCAGCAGACCCTCTGTGAGTGCAATGAAACTGAATTGATATTTACATTCGTCCTGCAACCATGCTTGTGCCTTCTGCTGAGTAACAGTAATGGTGATCAAAGCTGAAATGATCTTTGGGCTTAGTGCTTTCCATCTGCTCACTAATCACTATAATTCAGGAGAAAATGGGGGCAAAACTACACCAATGAACACCACAGTCACTGTGATTTCGGTAAAAGTGACTCTCACCGAATAAAGCTGAAGCAAGGTAAAGATTGCTCTATTATACAGTATGTCGAAGTTAAGTACAGGTCTAAATCCATTCAGAAATTTAGAACAGTCAGTTCCCGGGCTAGCAAAGAGCAGAGCCAGGCTGCTTTGTTAAGTGAATAACCCTTCCCAGAGCCCGCTGCGGGATCACCGCTACTCACAGCAGAATCTGTGTTTCTGCACAGGCCTATTTTAACCTTGACTCTGCTAGCTTTGGTAGTAAGGTAGCATTTGATACCTTTACATTCATTAAATGCCACTATAAAGAAGACCTGTGTACCTGGTGCATGTGCACCTGGAGGAACTTCTGGTTCTTCTTCCTCTCAAGTTTTGTCTTTTTCAATTTCACAAAGCTGAACAGTAGCCAGGTGCTTTATAACTGTGTTAGCCTGAAGCTCTCATGAGAAATATTTTTTTCTGGAAAATAAATTATAACATGGCTAAGTGGTGCCTGACAAAACTAAACAGGAGCCATGCTGCTCTATTGCAAATTCATCTGCAGTCTCTCGGTAGAAAGACAAATAAAAGCACTTCATCAAAATCAGTCAGAGAAGCACAGGAATACTCATAGGAGACCACTAAACTCTAAATACCAATCAATTTCACCAAACTTTTTGTCAAAGTTGCAAGTCCCCTTAAGCACTGTCGCCTAGAACTGCCAGAAAACGCTGCATGATACGTTGCAGGAATGGAGCAGGAGAGCTTTAGCTGAAAAGCACTCTCTGACAGTAATAATTACCATATGTGCATATGTATCTGCCTGATTCAGGATTTATTGAAGTCAGTGAGTAGGGCTTCACTGACATTAAGGTTTCGACCAGGCCTAAGGGCTTGGGAACCTTGCTTTCCATTTGAGAATTAGGCTCACAATTTCTTTCTAGTGTATCGGCTATTTTTCAGTGACCTGAGCGTGTCCCAGTGGCCAGCTGGCATTTTAGCTGCATAACTGTGAGTGCAGGCTTTAGGCTTTAGGTTTTGTCCTTGAATTCAAAGTCACTGAAATACATAATATTGTGAGATTTTCCTGAACACATTTGCACTGATCTTTTTTCCTACAGAAGGAGATACTGTGATTGCTTTATAATTGGTGGGACATGAGATATTATGAGACTATTGCTTTCCCCTCTACCTTTGTCCTGCTGTTCTTCTTATTCAAAATCAGTAGTTATGACTTAGAATTTAACCTCCTCCCCCATGTGTTAAAGCTGTGGTTATGTCTTCACTGTTACAGTGTTTACATTTTCCAAATCAAGGAATGTGTTTTAAAGTTTTATTTGAACAATGTCAGGTCCTGCATATACAGGGTATTGGGCAGAGATGGAAACAGATTCCTCCCCCCCACCAGCTCGATGTATGTCTGTGCATTGGCTCGAGGAATTGTTCTACCTTGATTAACAGGTAAAGGGAACTCATCAAATGAACATCCTTTATTCTCAAGCCTTTTTCTATTTTTCATTCCTTTACTTCCAGGCTTGCATTTTTATCTGTCTCTGTCTCCTTGCTTTCATCTCATTGTCTAGACTTCTTTTCTTGGTTTCTTCCTCACTCCCATTCAAGAGAAGGTCTTTTTTTTGGCACTGGAGATCAACTTAAGCTGTCTGTCTTCTGGGACAAAATTTGGCTCTAGATTTCCTTGGAACAAATCTGATTTTGATTTTGCATATATTTTGCTCAGAAAACAAGATCAAGTCAATAGTAGTTTACAGCAATTCTTTGCTGAACTCATGGTTTACAAATCTCGGGGCTATGTGCATTATTTTGCGAATATTTTGTGGGATATGATTTGTATCCTACTTGTGATTTCTGTGTGTGAACAGAATTGTGAAAAGGTGAGGGGAGCAGAAGTGGAGATTTGAAGGTTTTCTTAAATGTTGAAATGTTTGCTTGTACTGCTTTGTAATCCACAGTTCTTGCCTGTGCTTTTAAATATGAGGCCGAAGGATAAATATGTCTTATTTATTTATAAATATATTTTGATAAGAAAAGCAATGTGAAAGCAATCACTACAAAAACAATCACCACAAAACTATAGTATTTCTGTTTTGCTGGCCTTAAAAAAAGCAAAGTATTTGGGTCCATGTTCTGCCATTCTGTTATCAACAATGTGTCATGATTCAACACCATTTTATATTGAACTTCCATTAATCTTGATTACCACTGTCTATAAAATTACAATAAAAGATATCCACATTTTCGCTTTACTTTTAAATGATAAAAATAATAGCTCTTCTCAATTTAGAAACAAAGCCTTTGCAGAAGGACTATGAGGCTAAAGGGTTGGTGGTAACCTATGGATTCTTTATTACTTTGAGCCTTAGTTCAGGTGAGAGTAATGAGTCACGCCTTGCTGTACACTCAGGAAATAAAGGAAAAGTTATTAGTACTTTTCCTGGAGAATAGTAGTCTATAGAACTTGTAATCATATCTGGCACCAGTTAGCATCCTTGCTGATAGTCCTTATGAGGACATAGTTGAAACTTGAATTACATGTCTCAACAATGCAGTGGTCATTTTTTCTGAGTAAAATTTAACTAGCTGTATAGCCAAGGACAAAAAACCATGTTCAAAAACATCAGGGTAAAACCTCTTCCTGAAGTGGGGCTGGCTGCTTTTTCAGTAGCCGTCCTTCCAGCTGAAAAGTATTCAACGCCAGTTCAGCTTCATCCGTTGTGAGCAGTGGATAGTTTTCATAGGTGTGCATCCATGTCACTAGGAATTGAGCACTCTAATATTCTTCACATCAAATGTGCTTGCTAGAATTTGGCATTTTAAAATGTTATGGAAAATCTCTTTGGAACTCTCTAAATATTTCTGCCCTGTGTTTGCTGGTTCTATAAGCTATCAGAGGAGAACTGTGATTTTCAAAATGTATTAAATTGACTAATCATGTACTGATGTCCTATAAATTTCACAAATATTTTAGGAATGTGATGAATGGGGGCAATAAAATGCTGGGGCAAGAAGGAATAAATTATTCTAAGTATATATTCACGATTTGAAAATGTTGATGTATATTTTCAATTTCATAGAATTCACAGGGCAAAAACCGCTGTGCTGTCAAATATCTGCTGGGCCTTTTTCAAGTGCAGCTGTCTTAAAATTCACGAACTTCTTGGCCTGTCTTACCTTCTCAGGCCTTAAAGCACATCCATGTGCTGAAATGGTGTCAAGAGACATATATTGCTTAATTACAGAGAAGCATTTTAACAAAAAATACATTTCCCATGCCTTCTTCAGCTCTTAATTGCTCCTGCCAATTTTCCACTACCATCTGTCATAAACAGCCATTTTTCTGTTCAGCTGAAATATGGGTGTAATACCGATTCCAAAATACCATAATAGATTCTATGTCCCCTTTGTATTGCATTTCCATGAAGATAACTGCAGAGGCATGCAAATCGTGCCCAAGGTTGCCAGGAGCTTTGTCAGCCTTCAGTGTTGAGGAGAAAAGCTCATCTGCTAGAATGACTGATGACAACCTCATTTTTGATCACTAGGGCTATTTTCAAATTATGTATGTCCCTTCCAGTTCCAGGCAAATTTTAGAATCTCAAATAGTTCTATTCCTGGCCAGGCTGTTGTGGTATGTGGGAGAAGGCCATCCTTTCCTCTTTGTCTCAGTTTCCTGTTAATGATGATATTTCCTTTGAGATTTTTTTGGTTGCTTAAATTTTCAAACAATGAGCTATAAACAAATGCTGGTCAGCAACAAGCCTAAAATTCAGGATACCTATTCCGTATGTTAAAGAGCCAATCTACATCCTTTATTAAGGTCTGTAAAAGTATAAATTATATAGTTCAGGCTGGTTCATCTGTCCTTAATTGGAGCATTTTTCCCCTTTTTCTTGTTACAGTTGACATCAACTCCATAACTTTGTTGCTGTATAGATTGACCTGGGAATAGGTACGAACTTCACCTCTACACTGGCTTTCTAGGGCACAAGTGCACAAGGCACAAATGCAGCTGACTTGAAGCTAAAGAGATGTCTTGGCCTGTCTTAGCTTATCAGAGATAAGTGAACGAAAATGTCAGCTTAAAAGGAATGAATGGCACATAGAAAACACAAACTCAGTACGTCTGGGATATGATTTTGAAATGTAGCCAATCAGAAATGACTGAAGTTTGTAGTTTGTTCCTGCTTGCTGACTACAGGAAGTCTTTGGGGAAATAAGTCACATCTAGTCTTTCAATTAGTACAACAAACTGCGCAGATGTCACACCGAACAAATTCAGGCATATTTCAGAAGAGGTCACTAGAGTAAAAGAAATCAGTATGTCAATGGTCTAGCAAAAGAGATCAGGCATTTTCCTTCAGTGTTGGGTCATATCAAACTAATGAGTTCTGCCTGGAATCACTGAGATGGCTCTGAAAAGAAAGCTGTATTGTTATCACTGGAGGCTGAAGTTCTCCATCCATTCATGAAGTACAACACATGACTGAAACGGTACAAAAATTCCTCTTTTAAGCTTTTTCATCCCTGCAGTGTCCAAACTCGGTTATGAATAAATGGGCAGTTCTGACAGTGTCCTTTTCCAGCCTTTGGATTCTTAAATAAAACGATCTGATACCTAGAGTGATACATACATTTGCTTGCTAACAAGTAGGTCCACACTTTTCAGGTAATAGGGGTAACTTCTGTTCAGTACTAAGATAGGTTTGAAGTCAAACACTACTGCATAGAAATGAAATGATTGATATCATTTTTTTTCTGAGAACAGCAGCTGGAGCATTTGCTGTAAATTATATTTGTTACAGACCCAGAATGATTCAGCTGTGAATCTGAGTTTGGATGGACTGGCTATTTGTAACTGTTAAACAGCTTCTTAAAGAAATTATGTTCAGTTTGCATCTTTACAAATTATTTTGATTATTGAGTATTGTGTTGCATGATTGGTGAGTCAAAGTTTCATTATTTCTATTCTCTTATTGGAGTTATTTATTCAGAAGAGTAAGTAACTCATAAGATAAGTACTGTTGGATTTCAATGTATGTGTATGGTATCAGTATTATTTTGTTTACTAGAAAGAACTCTAGATTTATCCTTGCAAATGTACCACATTGCTTTTAATGATTCTGCCACATTATTCTCTGCAAGTACTGTTGAAAATACAGCTAATCAATGCTAACTTAGATAAAATTCGAATTCTGGAACAAATGTACATGTGTATACATACACCCCCTTCCTATCTCTAGATACAGAATCTGGTTAGTAATCAAGCCGTAAATATATCACTATTATCATAAAAGCAGTGTTTGCATTTAATTAGGCAGTAGCAAGCCAATCACAGAAGCTGGCTTTTATTTTCATATTCTGTACAGTATGCATTGAAATAGCAAAGACTAGATAAATCTATAGAAGCTGGTAATTTAGTTACAAAATATTTTGGGTAATAATGTGTGCGTCAAATGAAAATAAATTCCTAAAACTATTTTTTTGTAAAATTTGAGCAAATTAAATTTCTTCTCCTGCAGAATTTTTCTGCCTGTCACTGGTAATTTATGTCATTTTCTCTGAAAGATTCTATGGACTGCAGCAAATGAGTCTTCCAAATCCTGCTTGAGACAGTGGTAGAAATCTTTTCCCCACCACTGACCCATCTGACCTTGGCAGAAGTTGCTGCCTGCATATCATAAAGGCAAAACGGGGCACGTATTTATCCTTCAGATTTTAAAGTTCACAATCCAATGGAGCTTTAAGGTCTGTACTCTGAATTACAGCACTTGATGTGCCAGCCCAAGCACCTGTCTAAGATGTGATTAGACTATCAGTGGGACTGGACCAAGAGCTGGGCGAAGTGATCTATGTGGTTGTCCCGGAACAATTCAGCAGAGCTAACATGCTGAGCTTGAATTTTTGGAATGAGCTCTTAGTGACCTGCTAGATTCCATGCTTATGAACTTCTCTGCTCATCATTTCATTTGATCAGTTATTTTACAGATGGGCTGAAATTAGTTTCTGTTGTCATTTAGGGATGACAAGATTATGTGCTTTTTGGTGTTCTTGTTTTGCATCATATTTGTGATAAATTTATTTGTACAAGGCATTGGGATGTGGGACTGGGAGTATCGTTCTGTCCTGTGGCAAGCTGAAAAGGAAAAGTGAAAAAAAGATGCTGTATAATGTTAACATATTGCCCAAATCTTGTTGCAGATGAATCAGTTATTGGGTAGATCTTTCTGTATGCTACAGGGATACCAGAAACCACCTAATGTTGGCTGGCAGCAACAGAGAGTTGTGGCTGTTCCAAAATCTTCATTTTTAGTTTACTCCACTACTGCCTGAATCATAGATCCCAGTAACAGCATTGCATAGCAGTGTCGTTAATGGCCAGCAGCTGTTCTGATGGGTCAAGTCACCACTGGTTTGAGTCAGAGTAAGCATTAAGATCCCCATGCAGCAGCTACTATCTCACTGTTAATACCAAAACACATATGGCATGTGCAATAGAGGCAAGAAGGAATGAGATAGAAAGGGTTGTATTCTTTTAAGGAATGATGCGACTTTATTGTTAATAACAAGAAATGTCAGTATCTAGATTTGGCTGGTCCCTGCAGTTTTTCCTTACTCTGATGAGCATGTGAAAGGTGACTAGGAAAAGGAGGTAATCAAAGTATAGATGGATGAAAAAAGGAAGGAACAATGTGGATGATAGAGGAAATACCAGGAGGAAAAATAAAATAAGAGTAGATTGGGAGGTATGAAGTGAGTAGTAATGTATTAGGTGTTTATCTGTCACCTTACACACTGGGAGCATCACAGTCATTATTGGACTGTCTTAATATTCTTCTGAAGCAGGGCAAATACTTTCTTATTGTACAGAATGGGATCTGAAACATGAATAGCTTGAATCTCTTGTTGGACATCAGTGATAGAGCTGGGAAGTAAGACTTTCAAACACCAAGATTAAGATCATAAAATTCAAAACCCTCTGTGCTTACTTCTGTGAGCTGGTAAATGCTGAATGAAAGAACAGGAAAGGGAAAGGGAAATTTCCATGCAAATTGGCACGTAGAATTCAAGGAGCAGTTGTTTAGTTCAGTGTCGCCTCTGGACTGAGCCTTGGATATGTTAGATCATCTTCCTCTTTTGCTAGATATCCACAAAATCAAGATAGATTAAGATATTTAGGTTTGTGTATCTTGTATAGCTTATCACTTACAGTTGAGACTGCATTTTCAAAATGGCCCAGAAATCAGCTTTTTTGAGTATCTTCTAAGGCATTTAATTGCTTAAATAAGAACTATGTGCCTTGACATCCAAATTAGAGTCATGCAAGCAATGCATTTGACAATTCTCTCTCTGAATTCCTGTGAAAACCTAGAATGACTTTATCAAAAAGAGTTACATAGACTCAAATATAAATCACACCAAATCTGAATCGTTAGTGCAGACAGCTAAGCTGTCTCTGCAGGGTAATGTCAGAACTGAAGATATTGAACAGCACAGCATACACCTATATGTTACGCTTCACTCTGTTGAATAGACCAGCTCACATCTTTGCTAGATTTGAGCTTCTCAAATTGGAGCCTCACTGGTACTGTAAACATGTAGTTTGGGCTCCTACAAGCTAAAATCCCTTGAAAGCATGATTAAAAGCCAGATTTTCTAAAAACAAAGAGAGGCGACTAGTAGGATGTTCAGCAGGAGGCATCATATGTCACAAGTTATGAAAGCTCTCTAAGTGCCTGTGTGGCATGTGCGTTAGGCGTGTAAACTTAAGCAGATGGATATCTCTGATATTTTCACCTTAAGCCACTGCTGAAATCTTCAGTGTGGGTTTCCTCTCTGGGCTAAGATAAAGACACTTATAAAGGTTACACAGGTGAGCCTATTTATTAAGAAAATAAATGAAATCTCTCTTTGTGAAGTCTTCAAAGAATACAGAAAGTCACAGATTATGCTACACCTTATGCCATAGCCCCTAAAATGTAGCCACAGATGTATGTGTTCAAAAGTAGGACAAGACACAATTCACTTCTAACATTTAAAAGTTTTTCTACTGTGCTGACAAAGTAAAGGTAACATCTCAGACTTTTGTTTCTGGAGAGTTTAAACAAAGTCAAACGTATGAATAATACTGAATAGTCAATAACAGATTTTTCATCAGGAAGAAAGAAAGTCCTCCTCAGAGAAGTATATCCTTCAAGCATAAACGTCAAAGAACTTTTAATAAAAAAGTGGCATTTGACGCTCTCTCTTGTGAAAGGAGCAGCCAGGTTGAAAGTCTTTGTTTCTCTTAACTGATAAAACAGTCTCAGTGATTTTTCAGTGAATACGGATGTTTTGTATCTAAAAGATATCTAGCGAAATTGTGAGAGGCCCCTGATCTATGAAAGAAGGTTTGGATTTTACTGATTAAGCAAGTGCTTAATATTAATTGGAAGATGCTACAGAATAATTTGTCAGTTTGAATACAGAGGAAAGAACGTCTTGCCCCTTAAACATGGTTACAGAATTTTGAGTTCTTAGGCTGAACTAGAACATGGGAAAATATTTTGAAGTAAATCATATTTGTTTGGCTAAGAAAAAAGGTAAAACCTTTTTTTTTTTTTTTTTTTTTTTTTTTTTTTTTTTTTTTTTCATTGGGGATCATTTGGTACCAGCTATATTTTCTAACATGCAAGTATTGTTGCAGAACATTTTTATATGGTCTTTTTCTAGACAACCTAACAAATTAAATCAAAATTCATAAGCAGTCTTGGTTCATCCAGAAGTATGTTTCTTTGTACTGTGTTTATGTTCCATAAATCACTTCAAAACCAAAAAACTGCCCCAGGTTTAACTGTAATCTTATTGAAAGAAGGATTGGCCAGTAGAGATCACATACCAGCTTATACAGTAATAGGTGCATTTATGTGTTTCCCAGGACAAGCCCAGAGCTCCAATAAGGTTAGTAGAGTTGGTGCCACAGTCTTTCGTGTTTATCTGATCTTTGTGTAATAGAAAAGGGAGTATAAAACAGTAGTTTTCAGATAAATGTTACTGTGGCTGAAGTATTGCCAGCCACATACTTAAGCAACTAGAAAAGGGGGTTTTTTTTGTTTGTTTGGTTGGTTTTTTTGTGGACACACATGAAGCCTCTGTTAGCTAGACTTGGAAAGTCATTGGTCTCAAATTTTCTTCTTGAAGGAACTTTGCTATTAAGAAAACCTAAAAAGGGAAATACAAATTTAAAATTCTATTCTCTTTCAATATGATGAGCAAGAGCTGTAAAAAAAAATGTGAATTATTGCTTCCCGACTGCACACAGAGTTAGTTTCTGTCTGCATGCAGAGCTTGACATGAGAACAAAAGAGACCTTTACTCTTCTATGAAGCCAGAGAAAAGTGATTGCTTTTCTTTCAGTTGTCACTGAGAATTTTTTCTGAATGGCTATAATGTTAATTCCATTTCTGGGATAAAATCAACTGTATTTAAGATTTAAAGGGGAAAAATAGTGAGGTGACAGCTGAATGAATAATTTCCACAAATAATTTAATTTCCACTCACTTTGTTTTCTGTTTGTACTTCCAACTGTGAATGAATGCAAAATCGTCAAATATAATTGCTTTAATTTTTTTATAGATTTCTTCAGCAAATAATTTCTTGGCTTGTTGATTATTGAGACTATTACAATTGGTAATTTAGTCTGGTTAATTACATTTTATACTTTTTCTCTTTTTTTCCAGTTCACTGACATACACAGGTTACCAAAATAGTATCAGTTATAAATGTAGAAACAAATACAGAAACACTTGTAAATTAGTTTTCTGTAAATAATTAACCTTAAGCATCATTTTCTCTCTGTTCTAATGGCAAAACAAAACAAAAAAAGCAAAAAAACAAAAAAAAAAAAAAAAAAAGAGAGAGAGAGAGAGAGAGAGAAAAGCCAAAAGAAAGAGAAAAGCCCTGTGTACATGGCTGTAGACATTGCTGGTTTTTCCCTAATTCATGAAGCTTTCTCCCTGGCAATATCACCTGAGTGAGGTCCAGTAACATCATGTCATATGTGCAACAAATTTTCACAGGTATCATTCTCACTCTAAGCCTAACATCAAACATATTTATTTTGCAAATTTAAAATAGACATTTTCTTTGCTAAATTACAGTCTTTGAATGTATCAGGCACACAGAAGAACAGAATGAGTTATCATGGACATATTTCCCATATTTCTGTAAACAACAGAAAGTAGTCTTACGATTGCACAAAAGCAGAGTTAAAAAATCAAACTCAACAGAAAAGAATGAATATTATTGAAAAAGATAAATAAATCTGAGAGGCGAGAACTGAAGCAGGGACAGAATGCTAGGAGTGAAACAGGTGTCCGTGCTCTTCTTGCTGATGGCAAATAAACCCGTAACTGGAAAAACAGAAAGATTTTGTCCTTCGCATTATTGGCAGAAAGTTATTTGCATTGTTTTAGCTATCCAGAGAAGACTGATGTAAGATAAGATGTAACAAAATGTTACATCTTAACTGAAGGAATTAAATGTTATGAAGTAACACTGCAGGATGTAAAGCTGATCAGATTTGACATTGACGTCCTGGCTAAATTAGTGTCAACTATGGAAATATTTTCTCTCTCTCTTTTTTTTTTTTTTTTCACCCCTTCATCCTGATTGCTACAGCTAGAGCTCTAGCATTGTTCACATGTAAAATTGCCTAGACACTTCTTTTCTATTGTTCCTTTTTGTTTACTCATCAATTCTTTTCTCACTGGAGCCAAAATTATATTCCAAAGTTAATTTTTTTTTTCCCTCAGAAGGATTGTAAAAAGCTTTTCCTGAAAAATACAGGGCAACTATACTTTTCACCACACTTAAAAGTGAAACAGTATTGAAGCAGTATTTGCCTAACCCTGGAGCTGCAACAGCTAAGGTCAGGAGGCAGAACTGCACCAGGAAGGCACTCTGAACCGAGAGAGTCATAGAATCACAGAATTAGTAACGTTGGAAGGGACCTCTGGAGATCCTCTAGTCTATGAGTGGCCCGTACGGGGATCGAACTCGTGACCTTGGCATTATTAGTACCATGCTCTAACCACCTGAGCTAAATATTTTGAGAGTTCTGTTAAATATCATTCAAATTTCACCATCTTCTGAACCATACAAGCATATGTGTATGGACAGTTGGAATCTGTATATTTGAAAATATGAATTACATTTTTTCTTTAATCAACCTTTGTAAAAAAAAAAACAAAAAAAAAAAAACCAGCTGTGAAAAAAAGAGCGCCATGGGTCCATTGGAGGAGATATTCTGCCGACTTTATACATGCATTTAAAGTTGTAGAAAGAATGTATTATGAGGGTAAGTTTGAGGAATCTGTCTGAATGGTGACTGTGTTCTTACTACGTCTTGCAACCATCTTTCTATGACCTTACACTAAGAAATAGGAGAGTGGTGTTTGCAGAGATGAGTTTGTGGCTGTAGCAGAGGACAGCTGTGCCTGTTGGTTCTGCCCCACGTGGAATGCTACTATTGTCAGACCTGCTGGCAGAACTGATCTGTTACTTCTTAAACTGAGTGTGACAAAAAGGTCTTGCTTTAAAGAAATCCCCCATTATTGTTTTTAAACTGAGATTTCCATCGTTTTTGTTTCATTGACTTGGAGGAGATGAGCGAGTGCACTCTCATGGTTGCAGATGACCCCAAATTGGTTGTGATCAATGTGCTCAAGGGCAGGGATGGACCTAGACGGACCTAGAGGCTGGAGGAGGGGGTAACTGCAACTTTATGAAATTCAGCAAGGACAAATGCCAAGTGCTGCGCCTGGGGAGGAAGCACCCAGCAGTATAGAGATGGGGGGTGGGGAGGTGGCTGGCTGAGGGCAGCCCTGTGGAAAGGCCCTGGGCCTCCTGGTGGACACTGAGCTGGGCAAGACCCAGTGGCTGCCCTGGCGGCTGTGAAGGCCAGCAGCTTCCAGGGTAGTATGAGCAGGAGCAGAGCCAGGCGTTTGGCCTCTCTATTCAGCACTTGTTTGACCAAAAATAAAATGCTGTGTCCAGTTTACGTGCCCCTGATAGAGGGAAGAGGTTGATAAACTGGAGCAAGTTCACCAGAGGACCACCGAGATGGTCAGAGCCTGGAGCACTTGCCCTGTAAGGACGCTGAGGGAGTTAATGCTTGTTTGGTCTGGAGAGGAGATGACTTTGGAGGGTCTGAACAGGAGCCTGCCAGTACCTGCAGGGAGGTAATGAAGAAGATGTTATTTTCAGAGTGGTGTGTAGTGGGAGGATGAGAGACAACAGATATAATTTGAAATGAGAAGTTCAGAGTGGAAATAAGGAAAGACTTTGACCTCTTGAAGACAGTCAGGCAGTGGAACAGGTTTCCCAGAGAGCTTGTGCAGTCTCTGTCCTTGGAGGTTTTCAAGACTGGACTGGATAAAACCCTGAGCAGCCTGGTCTGACCTCAGAAATAGTTTGAGCAAGAGGTCAGACTAGGGTCCTCCTGAGGTCCCTTCCAGCCTGAATTATCCTCTGATCCTATGATTTTAACAAAATCAAGCTACCTGCCAGATCTGTAAGAAAAAAATTGAAGTGTGAGATGGAAATGAGCATCTGGGGGTAAATACTCATTGGCCTAACTGCCTTAAAGCAGAACAGTGTACTTTATTGCAAACAAAGTTATTAAAGGCTTTTTCTTGACACCAGTGATGAGACACAGACTGACAGGATAGCAGTACGGTTTGAAAATCTAACCACTTTTCAAGGTCTACTTACAGAAGTCTTTGGTGTTCGGTGCTTGTGAAAATTTTCAGACATTTTAAATAGAATTTCATATTCTGTTGTTTAACATGGTCTTAAACCAATTCAGTTGCTGAATTCCAGAATTACCAGTCAGGACTGCTTGAACAGACAGAAGTCTACCCATTCAAAATGAATGGTGCATGAATAGGGATTTTGAAACATGCATATGTTCCATGTGAATACTGATATATCCCTTTTAGATTTGTCGGGTGTATAGGCACTGACAGATAGGGTAAATAAAGCTTGCTTGCCAGTATGAAGACCAGCTTGCTGACCATGCAGGCTGCTCTTACAGTGTGTACCATACATGCTCTCTTAGAATATTAACCTGCACCTTAGAGAGAAACCTCAGCTGAAAATATGCAGAAGTCCCCCCTTTGCTATCTGCAAAACTGTTGTTTTCCTGACAGGGCAGAGCCTAAATATTCAATCAATCTGTTACAGAAGTATTTTTAAAAAATTACTGAATGATACCAAGTCAAAAAAAAAGGTAGAAGTGATCTGTGGTGACTACTCCCATATTATTAAGGGTCATCTGATTATACCTACATGTTTGACTGTGTACAAAAAATCACCAAGTGATTTATAATCCTTATGCTCCTGTATATAACAAATAATTTTTAATTTGTCTTTCACAGTTGGATGCATATAAACTGAAAAGGAAGACAATTCACTAATACAAGCAAAGTCAGTACTTAGTAAAGGTGGGAAAAGTGTTTTTCAATTACTCCTTCTCTGCCTTCTTTTGACCATGTGTCAAAACCATGTTTAATTAAAACGAGAGCAATTATTCTCCTACATTTTTTCTTTGGTATGAGTTACTTGAGGCTACAGAAGAAAAGGTAAAATACTCTTAAAACTACTTAGTGAACCTGTAATTCACATGTCATTTAGCTGTTATTTAATAAAGCAACACAATACAAAGGCAGTGAGAAATACCTAACAGAAAAATCCTGATCGGTTGCTTTATCCTCCCACAGAATGAATATGACTTCAGAGTATTTAACAACATTAGCAACTCTTCTAAAAAGCAAATGCCAACCTTGAATTTACAGTTTCACCCTTTAACCTCCAATCGTATCAAGAATAACAGTATACCTTACAATTTCTTCTCTGGTCCCAGATAAGTAATAATTGTCACCGGAATCATTAAACAAGTTAAAGCATTTAACTTCATTATAGCAGTTCTTGTTAGTCAGCCACGTTGTGCCATTATCAGACCTTTTACATCAGTAGAAACAATTGATAAATCTGTAATAATTCTGTGTCTCAAAGATTGGATAATGATCCCTTGTAATTCTATGACATGACACACACAAAGTACTGCTTTTCACTGTATAATTTCTCATTTCAGAAAATGTTAACCAGACTCAAACAAAAATGCTTTTGTACAATCTGTTCAGTGGAATGTAAATGACTGTGGAGGACAGTTTCTTAATAAATGAGCCACCATTGTGATTATTTTCAGTAACATTTGCTGTACTTAATGGTACCATCCATCTAAGGATTTGTACATTTATCCTGTTTATAGGATGGTTAAAACCTTTATGGAGGAATCATTAATTTCCTTGCAAATGTCACTGACTTTGAATGCTTTGATCATTCTAAGATTAGCCCAGCCCCTGTCATCAGTACTCTCTGATGAGTTCAGGCTGATTTGCTTTGTACATCAAAGGCATAAAAGGACCTCTCTGAGCCTCAGTCTTTCTGGCTACACTTTTGAAGTCTCCTGAATACACATGAGCCATATTGTTACAGGAGAGTGAAAAGCAGAGGACCGTGCTACATCTGGCGGACAATGTGCTTCCGAATTTACGTTGCCTTTCATCAAAGACGCAGGCTGCCTTTGGAACGTCCCCATGGGCTAAGTTACTGGGTCATAACTGTAATGGCCGTCATTAGTATTAAAAAAGGAAAAAAATCCCTCAGACATCCCAGTATAGGGTAGTCAGAATTGTACCCTGCTTTGCAAGGCCACAAGATGCATATAACTGCAAAGCTGACATTTTTTGGTTGTTGAAGTCTATGAAGAAAATAGATGTGTCACAGAGCTGAGAAGACTCAACCTCTTCATCTCAGGGTTTCATATACAAGTTTTTCATCTTTTTTTCATCTTTCCAATTTAACTGTATTTGTATTTTCAAAGTGCATAGAGCAAAAAAGCAAAACAAAAGCAAAAGCCTAAGTATATCATTGAATTTTAAATAATAGCTATCTTTATCTAAAATGTGCTTTGCAGTCCCCTTTGAATTATCTGTTTTAACCTTCAAGCCAGCTTATTAATTAGGTACAGTTTTGCTCTGGATTTCTTCATGAAATATTTTTTTTTTAAAAAAAAAAGGCTTCCGATTTCAGGCATTACTATGTATATTTTTCCATACTTGTAATCACGTATGTTTATAAAGCGAGCATCTCAGTCAAGATTTTCAGAAGTGATGCTTAAAATTAGCATCTCAAATCCCTGTTATAACTATTACTAGGCATTTTAATTTTCTAGAATGGCTGAGCATTTTTCTTTAAAGTGGTTTCATTCAATAATGAAGTTATTAAACAAAAATTTAAAAGATTTTTAGATGCTCATGTGAAAAAAGATGCACATTTTGCTTAGATGATATATCATAAAACAGTAATAATAAGATCATACTATGGATTCGCAGAGAGAACTACTACTAATAATAATCAATGAAGGAAAAACATCAAATGCAATGAAGAAAAACAGGAAAAGTCCAAATCAATACAATCAGTAGAAGGCTTTAAACTTCTAGTGGCAGTGGACAAGGATTTCGTAAAACAAAGTGTCTGAAAAGTGGCTGTAAACTTTGTTAGGTTGCATGGAGACATTAGTTCACAGAGTGGTGAATTTTCTTTCTTCTTTCTCCTGTATGCTAAAGATTGCATTTGGGATGCTGTACAAATAGGTGTTTAAAAATTAAAGGCAGTTTAACTTCAGCATTGTACATGGGCCATTTAACTGTCTTTGGAGAAATGGAAGAACAAAACGAGGTAGAGGATTACTGAAAATGGTTAAAAGAGTGTTAATTAGAGATAATGAAATGAAAATGAGAAAACAATGTGTGCTGTGAGGTAAAATATCAGAACTGTTTTACAGTACGAAATAAGCTGCCAAAAGAGACACTGGATTCCACATCATTTGGGACCTCATCAACTAATTTGAACTAGCCTAGTAAATACCATTATTCTATTTGTTACTATCATTATCCTACCTAGAGAGCCCGTTGGAGATTCAGCCCATTTCTTTAGGCACAGTACAAATGTAGACAGTCGCAGATACCTGCTACCATGAAGAATTTGTACCTCAAAAAAGCAAAACTCTGAAAGGAAAAAAGAGAGGAGGGGAAGAAGGGAAGAAAAGGAGGGGTATTGCCTAGATATGAAAGGTATTCCTAGCAGGAGAACGTAGTCCCCCTAAGACAGCTGAGAGCCATCTTGTACTGATAAGAAGGTGGACCAAGTTACCTGTTTGGCCATCGCCAGCTCTCGTTTCTACAGTATTTTCCCATGTTATTCTCCAAATGAGAATAGAAGCTGCAAAGAGAGCAATTATATGGTTTTTTCCACATTAACTAAAATCTTTTCAACCAGAGCACAGATGGCCCTCTCCTAGCAGTGCTCTACATACTGCATTCCCATGGGCCAAAACATGTGCTGCTTAAAAAGACAGTTCTCAAAAGGAAGCACATGGATTAGAATGGAGTAGCTCTCTGGAGTGCCAATACATGTGTTGGCTGCTTCATAACAGAGAATTTATAGGAGAATTTGCTTTCTCTGTCAAGAATTAAAGAGATCTTACTGCTGCATTCACTGCTTGGTGAGATGCTTCTCCAAATACTACAAGTGTTTTGGTAACTGCAGTACCTGCCTCTGCTTTCCAGAACCTCTGTATATCCATTAATCTCTCAGACTGTAATAACTGACAGTTGAGTGGAGTAGTTTTTATCTGTACCTTTTTTTTTTTTTGGAAGTTTGTCTACAAAAGGGCATATTGTCTCTGCATGGTCTGCCTTTTGTTCCCTTCTCTTGATGGCTAGGCTGAAGGACATGCATGTGTGCACAAACACACGCACACCTTTCGTGCCTGCCTTGTTGAAAAATCAGTGAGAGTCCAGCAGTAGAATTATGATGGGTTAGTTTTTGGCAGAATACATAGATAGATATTATATGCATCCACAAAATTGCTACTAAAAGTTAGCACATTCAAGCAAAATTACTATCCTTCTGCATCCCAAAATAGGTGTGTTCTTATGTGTCATGGAGATATTTGAAAATCCCACTGGAATAAAGCTTTGGGAACTTAATTTTTAAATCTTAAGATTTTGGAATATTTGAAGAAGTTTTGCAGGAATATGTTAATATTATGAGAGAAGAATGGAATGAATGCCTCAAAATACTATATTCTGGTAGGCATCTTTTATTGTGTCATGTTACCACAGCTGAGGTCATACTATAATGCTTAGAAAGTTTTGTGTAGTCCGAAGAAAGAGATTTCTAGACACAATATTTTAATTTAAATATGTGGCCTGGTTACGCAGGTGATTTCCATCATCTTTTCTTTTTTTTTTTTTTAATTTGTTCTCTGCAGAAGAAAAATGTTGTGAAGCTATGGGAATTATTCTGGCACAGATGTATTTAGATTGTTTGAGTTCTGGGCTATTTAAAGCAAGACATTTTTTGATTGTTTCCATGATTACTGGATGCATCATTAACCCCTTTATTGTTGACATCCTACAGAGACCTGATATGTAGTCTTAATTATTTTAAAAGACACTTCTTTGTTATTTAGCTGGTGATTAAAAGTAAATTAAAAGATGGCAATGGCAGACTATTGTTGTTCATTAGCAGATCTAAAAACCTAATCATCTAGTAAGGGACTAATTTTCATATAATTTTTAAAACAATAAGTACACTAATGTAGAAATTATTTGTGCTTCTTCTATCAGTTAATTAACTAAATCACCAGAGAGGGAGAGTGATTATTTTCTATTAATCAAACTGAGAAATCTAAAGTCAGAATCCCAGTCAAAGCTCTTAATAATATTCTTTATAACAATAAGATGGGTTTGAACTTCAAGTGCTGAACAATATTGAGGATTCTAGCAGGGGAGAATGAGAAGGGCAAATGCAAGAGCAAGGAGAGCAAAACACTCATTCATAATTTTGCAGAGAAAAAAGATGAATTATGCTGCAGGAGGCAGTGATGGAGTGTAGAAGAATATAGCAATAAATTGTAAAGCTGCTGAAAAGAAACCGTATCTAAAGAAGTATTTATTAAAGCTGATGTTGAAAATTTTCCCTTTGGACTTAGCTTTTGCAAAAATTTCTGGCATTTAGCAAAAAGCAAACCTGAAATTTTCTTGCTCCCCTTTTCCTCCATTTTCAGATTTCTGTCTGGCAGATGATGGCTGATGTGATGCACTACGAGGGTGATTACTCAGGGGAACCCCCACACCTCTAAAATAATAGACTCCCCAAGTAACTGGCATGTAGAACTGGTCATCACAGATGGTATCAGAGAACTCTCGCACTTAGGAAGGAAGATACCTCCTGTTTGAAGGAGCTGGAAATGTTACAGATGTGATGGTAGAAAGGCACAGGCAAGAGAGGCCTTAATACATGGAAATTTTATGAAAGAAAAAAAAAAGAAAATTAACACAATTTTGGAAAAATTGTAATTGGCAGAAATTCTAATGGTCTAACTGATCAAAAATTTCTGAGTACACATAGGTAGCATGAAAAAAATAAAGTCCCATTGTTAAACTTTTTAATAAGAAAGTATAACTGTGTGAAAGGATGTTGAGCTGCAGTAGTGGGAAAAAAAATGAAGTTTTGAGATTTGCCACAAAAATGCTAATACTTCATCCACAGCCTCCTCCTGTAGATCCATGAAGTCCTTTCTCAGCCCTTACAAACATTTTTATAAGACTGGACAATTCGCACAACTTTCCCGTCTCAATCTACACATGATGCAGATATGTTAAAACTTTAAATTCAAATGCAGATATATTCCTTTGCGGTCCTAGGGATGAAAACACAGCACAGTTTGGTGGGGCCTCTCTCATGATTGGGAGTCCTTGTGCTAAGGAAGAAAAAGCCCATTTTTGAGCTCTAGATTTTCCTTGTTACTTTTTGTGACTGTTCCTTTACTAACAATCTGTTACTGTTTCTTCCTTGGTCCTGGTTTACTAGTCATGCTGGCAAGCAGATTGCTGGAAGGTTGTTAAAAAATGAACAAAAAGGAACAGAAATGCAGGCTGAGCAAATGGACTCTCCCAGTCGAGTGAATAGTAACTGATGCAGAGTTGCCCCCGCTCTGCTTGCTGCTGTGCATACACTGACTTTTTTTTTATTATTTTTATTTTTTTGAAGATGAATGTATAAAAGGGAAAATGAGAATTTTATCTATGGTAGTAAAAGGAAATCTCTCATGTGTTACCCCTTGTGCATAATTGCTTAGATGATGCTTCTGAGAGTGGCTTTTAGTTGCAAATGCTAGATTGCCTGTTCTGTGTTATTGTGTTCCAAATAACTAGACGCATTTCATTTCATTTCATTTATTCTTTATAATTTTAATGGCCAGTTGTTTGTTCACCTTTATACATTGTGTAGGTTAAAGTTTGTATGTGTACATTTATGTATATTTTGATATGTCTTATTACTGGATTGCATTTTTGCATTGTTTATTTGTTATGTGCATCAAAAATTAATGGGAAGATTTATTAGAGAAACAAATACTGATTATATTAACCTTGGCTTCATTCTAACACTACTGTAAGATCTTTAAAATGCATACAGATTTCCTTGCCTTTCTAATCACAGATAGTATATTTATTTTTATTTATGGAAGCTATTTAAGAGAACTGGTTAGTGCTCAGCTTCAAATGGGTTTTCTATAAAAGTAACAGGCTGACTCAGTTAAGGAAAAAATGACCAGATGGTAACCTCAGTATGGGATAGAGATAAATGTGAATCTGAAATGAGGAATGTCCCAAATAATGAGGGTCATTTGAGAGTAAGATGCTACGTGCACTTTGTGGCCATGAATAATACATGCGGGTAAGTACATCAGTAATCATGATGCATAGGTTCTCTGTAGAAATTATCACAAGATCAGTTTTACATGAGAAACAAGTGCTTTAGGTACCTTAATTGTTTGGAATATGTATTTGAGAGAGAGGAAAAATACTGGAATTTTGTATTCCTGCTTTTAGTCTTGGTGTCAGAGAAGAAGGGGTGAACTGGGGAGAAGGTGCTCCATGACCTTCCCAGGCCCAGCTTCATCATGGTAGAGATGGTTTGCTCAATTCCTCTTTTTCATTTTACCCCTCTAGATGGCAAATGCTTCAGCTCTGCAAATGAGTGAAGCCAAGTTCAAGCTGGTAAGAACATACTATCCCACCTCGAGGAAACTGTGAAAATCAGCCTGTCCCACCTGTTATTCACCGTGTGAAAAGTTACACGTGGAAATGACACTGGGGAGCATCTCTCTAAAAGGACAAATCGCAGCAGTTTCCCCTGTGTAGTTACCCGCTTATTTTCCCCAGAAGCAAAGCCAAGGAAAAAGATGTTATTCTCCTTATTTTTAACTCCTAGCCCCGGTAACACGGAGAGGTGTTGAAACACGAGGCAGCTGAATCAATGCGAGAGGAAATGCTAGTGCTATCACAGTGATTTGCCATGGGAGATTTGCTGCAGTGTGAATGCTGCTTCGTGCTCGAGGTTGTCGATTCTGCAGAAGTTTTAGGTACAAGCCTTTCCCGATCGTCCCTCTTAGACTAGCTTAAGCCAAACAGCAGACATTTAGGCCCTCCTGGTAAGAGAAATCAAGCGCTTGCCAACTTCGCTACCTGAAACAGTAACCATCTCAGAGGCACCTTTGCCCCGACTGTCCCCTGTGACACTCTGCTCTCTTTTCTCTCTTTTCTTCCCCTTTTCTAGGCAATTGTCGGAGCAGTTGTGCTGCTTGCTGTGTTCCTAGGATGTGCTCAGCACAAGATGTGAGGGGGAAGTAGCCTGAGTTGACTTGTAGAATACTGTGCAAATTGTGCAAATTAATGTCTCCCATCAAGTTAGGAGCGCTGTCTTCCCGTTGGGAAGATTCATTCTCAAATATCTCCTCTAAATAAATAAGTTCCTCCCTTCTCCAAGGAAAATTTTCCCCATTCAGTCAATGAGACTAGCACCCTAGCAGCATGCTCAGGCTAGAACTGGTCATAATCTTAGTTTCTTCCAAACTGTTTTGTAGATCTTGTAGTGATAGTAGCATTTACCCCACCCAGGCTCTTTCCCCAAACTCTGTCTAGGTCCATTGTCTCCAGTATCTGAATCTGCTGAATTACGGAGCTCGACTGTGGTCACTTCCATTCACTTGAAATAAAAACGTACTATTTTTGGTAGGGGGCTTGACACACAATTAGCCAAGAGCTTTGTCTAGCATTTTTTTTCCTGGGGCTTGAGACCACATTGGATTAGAACCAGTTCCTTCCAAACCTCCAGCTGCCTAAACACATATTGTCCCAGAATGTTTATTCTGCAGACCTGCTGCTTTGCTATTTACTGCTGCAAGAATAGAGTTGGAGCATGTAATGTGCTGTTACCCCCGCTTGAGAAGTAAGGTAGGACACTTTAAAGAGAGAGCAGATTACAGCCCATCTGTTAAGGCAGAGAACTTATTTAAGAGGCTGAATCTGTGATCAGGCCAACCAGAATCACAGCCATCAGGGGCACCTCAAAGCTGCCCATAAGATGACCAGAACCTCTTTTGCTGATCATGGATCTCATGTTCTTTGGCTGCATTTTCTTTCTTACAGCACTTCAAATGAACCAAAATTTTAGCCTACACCTCCATCCTTAAAATCCTTCTGCTTAGCAGAGTACATGTGGATACTCCTTTAGCTGCATAAATGCTAGTCTATTAACTGTCCTCACTAAATTTGTTAAATATATAGCTAGAAATAGGAAACAGCTATCTAATCAAGGAACCGAAAATATAGAAAAAGAGGTAGTCAAGCTAGTTTCATCTCAATTATCTGAAAAATAGAACTAACATAACAAAAACTTTTTACTTACTTTTCTACTTCAGTTTCTACACCATCCTTCATTCTTGCTTGGTCTGGGGGTACTGCACTCAAAGGAGTTCAAGATTTTTCCATTTCTCCACAGAATGCAGCACATTGAGTCTCCTTCGGAATATTAATCATCTGTCAAATCCACAGTTTGCCTTTGTTTCACATGCATACAGGAACCATTCTGTTTTCTTCTTTTTTTTCTTAGCTTTAAGGCCATCTCCTCAGATGCCTAAGTTCTAGCTTATTAGCAATGCTTTTTTAAAAATAGTTTATTTTTCTTGTCTTTCTTTTCCCACTAGTCCTTTCTTATATCTTTTTTTGTAAGCTGTATATGACTGGAAACTTCAAAATGCAGAAAAAAGCATAAGAGAAGAGAGACAAATCCTGGCTTCAAAATGAAGTTTACTCTCTGGTGTAGAAACATGGCTCCTTACATTTCTCACTTTGTTAAAATTACTGGAAATTTCAAAGCACTGAAAATAGTGCTAGCAAATCCTGAAGATCTGGTACTAGTTCTCTTTCTGTAGGTAAGTGTCTTAGAGAAGCTTTTCTTAGTGATGCGTGTTTGATGCATTCAGTCCTGTCCAGGTGTACCTTCTATATTCGAGAATACCAAGGAGATCTGCACTTGGTGTGGAAACCTGAACAATTTCCTCCTTGAAGGATCTTTGCATTCATCTTGGCATTGCGATACTTTCAGGTTTCTCGCCTGACAAGCTCTAGCAGTAAAGACGCAGTTACTTAAAACACACATTTGCATAATGGAATACAGTTGCAAAAGTTAAAGAGCAAATTGCAGCATTAAGGTTAGAGTAAGTCATACCCATCACATCGGTTCCTGTGAAGCTCCAGCTCAGTGCTGAGGTGGGCTAAGGACGCTCGGCAGCCTCCCCGCCGAGCGGCCTGGCACTGGCGGCGACGACTCTCCTGATCCTGATCCTGATGGTCAGCCGCGGCCGAGGGTGAAAGACGGGACCTGCTCGGGGAGCGGCGGTGGGCAGCTCCTTCCCCTTCCAGCAGATGGAGGTTTTCTTTCCGTTCTCTAGTGCCCTTCGATTCCTGACGTCACGAGGTGGAGTAGGAATTACCATCCTTCCTGTCATCGCCTGCCGTTTTATTAGCATTTCTATTGTGTGTGTTAGTTAACGTTTTCTTGGGTTTAGGCTTCCGACTACTTTCTCTTGTTGCAGCCTTTTTAAAGAAACATTTTGGTAAAGCTTTATATATCATATCACAAGAAATATTAAACATACTTTCTACTTAATAGGTTCTTTTTCTTTCTCTTTGAGCATCATGTACAACAAACAGATTGTAAAACTGATAATAGGATGTTTCTCCTGAATAATACTTCAGTTCAAATACACAGTTAATTTTAGGGTCCCTTGTGATGGTCCCATCTTTTTTAGAGTACAAGGACAAATTATGCTTAGGAATAACAGGAAGAAAATTACAATGAGTCTAAGAGAAAAAAAATCTCAGCATTTTGTTTAAAGCCTGTTGATTCATGCTATGGGGAATATTTTGCAACTGGAATTTTAAAAAGCTTGAATCATTTCAGAATACTTACAGTTCTTACTAAAATAACAGTAATAAAATGTCGTGGTTCAGAGCCTATGTCGCTCACAAGGGGAGTCAGGAAAGCACTTCCCTCTCATCTGCGCAACAGCCTGACTGGGTTAGCGCGTTGGTGGAGACGTGTCATCCCCACGCAAAACAACAGGTAGCAGCCTGTTCACCGAGCTGCGACTGCAAGGACCAGTGGGCTAGGCTGACACACAAGCATGTTCCTGGGACTCTGATTTCCTCTGCTGATACTTTATTATTATCTCTTTTTTTCCAATATCAAGAGGACAATTGAACTGAAATTGCATAGCTTTTATTCTGTTTGTGGGGCTTTTGGTAAAATTCATCCCCATCTTTGACTGCTTCCTGAGCCCCATAACCTAAACCCACTTGGGGTACCAGGAGCCCCAGGACCTGTCCTGCTCTGCTGCCTTGGCAAGCGCCCTACTTCCTTCATCTGCTGGTCAGCAGCGAGCGGCAAGAGTGAAGTAACGCAGAGTACTACAAACTGCAGACGGTGTCCTCTATGCAGGCCTGAGAGCACTGTGCAAAGCACGCACCAAAGACACACTCATCTCGGATAAGCAGCCTTCTGCTGCGAAATAGCACTGTGGAGAGGCAGCTCCCACCCTGAACTGACCTGGCATCTGCATTAAAATCATCCTGAGATGGATCTCTGGGCACTCTCCCCTTACCGGGGATTCTCTGCACTGGAGAAGTAGGATATTAGGACCTTAGGCTTTTGGGAACATCTGTTAGCAGGAAAGTCCCATTTGACTTATATAATACTCCTAGGTTTTCAGAGGAGAGGATATTTTTGATAAGGCTGGAGGTGCAGATAAATGGGTAAATCTGCTGTAGTCCCTAATTAAATTCTCTAGATAACATCCATTTAAATCAAGGAAGCTGTACAATGCATGTAGTAACACTTATATGCAAAACCCCCACATCTTTCTCAAATGTCTCAGGGATATTTCTGCCTTAGATTATTTTCTGCCACTCCTTTCCAGTTGTCTGAATTGGTTTGGTTTTACAAAGTTTAGCTCAGCTGGACGAAAGTATCAAACCTGGGTAAGCACACATAGCTTTGCTGCTTAGTTTTGAGTATACCACCTGGCATGTCCCACCTTCCCGCGTGCTTCCCGGAGCAAGCTCAGCCGCTTGCATCGTGCTTGACTGCAGCCATTCCTCATGTTGGTTTGAGCAGCCCGGCTGCCAGCTGTCCTGCTGCCGCTCGCGGTCGAGATGCTGACAAGCAACTGGACTGCTGTGTGTTTTATGAATGAGCATAAACTTGATGGCACTTGCAAAAGAATTCAAAGGACGGGTAAGAGTTTGTTCAAGCACTGACATGTCTTTGAAAGGGCAGCAAAGCAATTTTCCCTCCCTGTAATTCTATCAACCAAAAACAATCAAACTGGCACTATAAAACAAAAACATGTTTGAAGTAAATGTTCCTTGTCTTACATACCAGTATTTATTTGCTTTTAATTCAAAAGCATGCTTTCAGTTAGGCTGCAGTTTCTTACATTTTCAACTATATTTTTTGGACAGTCTAGTGCCATTGTACAGTAATTTTAAAAAAAATCCTAAAGGGAGGAGGGATTAATGATTTTAAGGTTAATGACATCTTTAGTGTATTGGGCTGTATCAGACTGCTACTGATATTTGCTCCTGCAGAAGTTGAACACATCCTTCAAGCTGAGGACCAAACTCTCAGCCCACTACTGATGCTTTTAATAGTGACAGGTAAAAGTTTGCACAAGACTGTGTGGAGCTGGTGTGGGAGACATAAGGAGATCAGTGTTTAAATTGAGACATCTATCACACCAGGACGGTTCCCAAAATAAGATCTGAAGCAACGAAAACCTTTAACTATTCCTATATTGACCTTGTTTCCCACTGTACATTATACAGGGAAGGGCTCTGTTTCACAAGGATAATGGAAAATCTAGTGAGACTAATTTTGTTTAGCATGCATTTTTTGAAAGTATTAACTGTTTTTTTAAATGTGTATAAAATTGTCATGTCTTCATTCTCTTTTTATCTTCATTCTTAACCTTCTTTACACAATAAAAATAATATAAGGTCTTTCTATTATAGAATTAAAGGAGTGTCATACTTCAGAAGGTACAAACTTACAGTTTTGTTGACTACCGTAAGTTTGTATGACCTATAGTAGACATCTTAAGTCTTATTGATATATCAATTCATGTATCTTTAAAGGGTTGGACACAGCTATCCTTAGAGTGATACCATTCAAATAATGCTTAATTATTTGTTACCGAGTTCCACTCTTTATTTACGCAAAGATTAGGGTTATTCAGACAGTTATGGATTGGTGCAAACTTTTCACTTGGCCCAGTAATAGACCTGTCAATTTGTAATGTGATTCATTTCTTTCTCCTCCTCTTATTCTGGTATTTTCTTGACCAGCTTAAAGGAAAGCTTCAGTAATACTGTGAGCCATTCTGACTGCCGTAGAATTGCATGGAATTTCACTGAATTTCTAATACCATTAACATTTCCCTTACCGTATGTTCATCATGGTTTTCATTTTGCTGAATTTAAAGCAAGTGTCAATAGCATTTCAAAGATTTATAGTTGATTGTTCTCATCATAAATTTAAAGAGACTGAAATCTACATTGCTTTGGTAATTCTTGGCTTTTGAGAATGTGGTAGTAGCTGATAGTTTAATTAAGAGAGCCGTTTGACCAGCCTGTGGATTTCTTAAGATGAGTTACAGCTGTCACATACAAGAGTCACTCCACCTGTAGTGGATTAAGCTTTGGTTACCTCTTGCAGCTGTATGACATGGTGCTTTTTCTAATCATCAGCCCTGCTTGTAGATTACAGAACAGCAAAGCAGCTTCTTATGGTTGCCCTCTATGAAAGACTCTGTAGTCTTTGACTCTTAATGCCGTATCCAAAAAGTTCATTGCCTTTATATCAGCAATTTTCTGTGATTTTACTGATCAAAAGAAACTGAATAGAACATTTGTAATGAACTTCTCCAACATGAGCTGGTTACAAAAGAAGATATTCAGGTCCTCTGAAGGTGTATTTACTTATGGTGCTATAGTTACAGATGTTATATACAATATACCCATATATAGGGGTATAGTTGTTACAGTGCTAAGGACAGGAGTGAAACAAGCTGATAAAAGGAGAAGGAAAAGATGGTATTTCCCCTCAGAGGCCGAGTTTGGTCAGGTTTAAATCTGCAAGCCAGTGTGCAAGGCTGTCTTCACTAACCCCCTCCGGAGCAGGACTCTGCAGCTTTCACAGCACTATTTTGTCACGTCAGGATAGATGTTAGGCAGACCGACTGAATACAAGGCATGTGTCCTTTCACATTTTCCATCTAGCTGTCATTTCAGTTACAGTTTGGATGGCTGACTTTTGATTATTATACAGTCTGATGTATGCTTGTGAGAACTACACAGAGAAATAGCCCTTCTTCCTCCCCAGAGCAATTGTCAGCTACCTCTGGAGCGTCCGCTGGTGGGATGCTTGAAGTCAGCGCACTCACTTCTGTCAGGAAACACCAAAGAACTTGCTATGAGTTTTGTAAACTGCTCTTACAAGTTTTACCTCCTACCATCACGGCTAATAATCGCAGGCGATTATTATTCTGGCGTAGCGTTCTGCTGCCGGAGCGAGCCTGATTTCGCAGGCCCCCGGCGATAGGGAATGACATCTGAAGTGATGCAGCGAGCCCAGCCTACGTGATGCTTCAGCTCAACTTACTGCATGATCTATGGAGTGGGACATCTGTGGCAGCTACACTGGGAGCTATTCATCCATCTTCCCCCGTAGCGGTCGCGAGCGCAGATAATAGCTAAAGCTGGGGGAGAATCGGCGAGGACGTTAGAGAAGACAGAGCGAGGAGGCCCTGGGCCTGTGGCTAGGCGTCTCGGGACTCAGCCAGCTAAGGGGAGAAGAACACGTTTCGGGTGTGCGGTATGAAAATGCAGTGTGTCGTAGATAAGGGGAAAAGATCAGCTTTTACGTGATAGCTGCAACTGCACTGCTAGAATTTGAGAGATAGGGACAGATCCTAGAATAGAAGGAATTTAAGTGTTTTTGAAGGCAAAGTAGTTGCACAGTTTTGCCTAAAATTTGCCTATTGTTGGGGATAATGTTGTCTTCTATTATTATCTAGGATCAGATAATAATCCTCTCCAGTCTGTTGGGTAAGCTGCCAGACAGCACGCTCTTCCGCCTATTTCATTTTCTGGTAAAAGCTATGTCGGCGTCTTCCAGGAGGCATGTTCTGTGGAAAAATTGAACTTCATGGATGAATTTGGCATCTTGCTGTATGAATCCCTGAAACTATGGAATTCCTCTGTGTTCATGTCCACAAAGTATTTGACCATTTGAGCTATTAAAATATCTAAATAATTGTCATATATTTAATATTATTTAAGATATTTAAATGTGAGTACAGCAGAGCAAAATATTAATCTTTCTGAATGAACAGCATCTCATTTGATATGCACACTTAATTCACATGATTAATTTTAGCAAGACTTTGCACTGCAGAAATAATTAATGCTATATAGCTGTATAAATTTTGAGGAAAAGTAATATAATGACTTTATATATCTTATTTTGAAAGCCTCATGCATTAAAAATTTGGGCAGAATTATGCACTCTGTGGCTTTTAACCTGTGATAAGTGTATGCTTCAAGATTCTTACTATTCGGAGCTCTGATATATGATATACAAACTACAGGAGAACAATTTTGCAGTGAAGGGAGAAATTATAGCTGTTTCACTGATTTTATGCATCTTTACGTTTACATGAGTGCTTTGGGTTAATTCACCAAGCCTCAATGACAGTGTTCCAAGCTCAAATACTGTGTTTCAAAGCCTGTATTCTAACATATGTTCAGACATACATTTAGTGGATGTTAGTTTGATGGGTTGCTCAGTAGTTCTAAATAGACTACTGAAAGGGAACGTGGTTGTGGAGAAGTCTGCCAGAGAAAATAGCCAAAAGAAGGAGGAAGAAGAAGTAATAAATAGTGTGATGGTAAGAGTTGCAATGACTGCAAACACAGCATAGCTCCTAATGTATCTCCACTGGGACGGGTGCTTACAGCTGGCAGCTGTTCATCCTGCTTGCTTGCTCCAGTCGTAGCAGCAGCCTGGAGTTGCAGAATAGCCTTTCTTGCCCAAACTTGCTTTTCCTTCTTGCATGTTGCACTGAACTAAACCGCTGGGTAGGTTTCTGTAAGGAAACACCGTAGGCAGAAGAAGCGTGAGGTTGGGTTGGAAGAGGCTGGCATAATAATGAGGTGTCCAAAACTTTGGCTAATCAATTGCTATTTATTTTGATGCCAGAGGTCATATGAGGAAGAATACTGAATATCCTGAGTTTTGCTAATTGCTGTGCAATAATCTAAAGTTGAGAACTCAAGACAGTTAACTAATTTATACATTAGTTATTGGTTATTAGTTAACTGCATTCTATGCAGTTAAGATTAACTGCAGGACTGAATGGAATTACTTTTATTAAAAAGAATTCCGTCATGATAAATGGGTTCTTCAGTAAAATACTACTTTCAGGGCAAGAATACCCATAATGTTTATGGATTTATATTCAAGAATAAATTGAAGCAGGAGAAACTTGGAAGGAACATTGCTGTGGGGAGGATGTTTTTACATACTTCCTTTTCTCGTAGAAGAAAAGTTAAAAACAGTGTTGTTTCAAAACATCCCACTGTTTCCATCCCATGGACATACTTGGTATTTTGAACTTAGTTTTCAACAGAAAGTCACTTAGGAAGTGTTTATTGTTATTGAATGAACATTTCCAGAATTATTTCATTGAGAACGTTTTAAATTTTATAGTTAACACCACAGGAGTGAGAAAAAATATTGCCCCTTGTAGCAAGTCTAACACTAATTAATATAATGCCCTCCTCTTCTCTGGACTCAATGAGACTATTATCCTATGATAAATTAAGCTGTGGCTTCCTGTGATGCCAACAGCAGTAGGGATGGAGAGGACATCATCACATACTCTGAAGTAGCAAGCTTTTGTGGAATTTTTCTTTCCTGCAAGGGAAAAAAAGGCCTTTCAGTTGCAGTCATGTATATTATTTGAGTATCTGAAAAAAAAATGCATTTCAAATGAACAGCAAGATTTATTTTGGCTTATTTCATTTGCTATGGCTAATGAGCTATTTCTGGTCTGTTCTTCAGTGCAACTCTCTCATTCTGTATTGAAAGTGTCTTACTTCAAACAAACGTGGAGTAAGCAAGTCTACACATTGTACTAGTCAGAAAAGAAAGCTATTTCTGTTTTGCATTCATTTCCCCATGTATTCTTTACATTTTTTAAATTATAGTTTTAATACCGTGTTTTTTTAATTTTATACGGACTGTTTACACATATTTGCGAGTAACTGAGACTGAAAAGAATAATTAAGAAAGTAGCTCACCACATGAAATTACATTAAATTTAGTGCTAGGATACTGAGTAAAAGGAATTTTAGTACCATAATATCTTAGTAACTGCTTTATGAAATTTTGAAATATTTTCTCAAGCACCAAATTCAATGTACTCTTTCCTGAACATATAAAATCAGGTTGGAGAAAGTGATAAGATGATTTAACAAACATTTTTGCATATTTTAGTTTTGTATTTCCAGACACAAAATTAACATAGTTACGCACTTTGGTAACTGAGATCAGAAAGCTGATAGATCAACGATTAATCAGTGCAGAGGTCACTATAATGCTGTAAGAAATCAGCAATAGCAAAGTTCATGGCCAAGGGAGGGATGAGAAGTCAGGCATTAGATTTGATATTAAAGTAATGAAGACTGGAAGAGCTACAATAACAATACAACAACATCAGCAATCAGTTCTGTTCTCTGACTTGTTTTTGTTTAAGGCAGTTAGATTCTTAGGTATGACCCAAATGTTCATACAAGTTCTCTTTCTTTTATTTTTTACCCCAAAATGCGCCGAAGGGCTGAGCTGTGCCTGTTTAACAGTGTTTTGTTGCCCTCGGAGCTGGGCGAGGCAGCCTGGCGCTGCGCTGCTCAGGCGCTTCCGTTACCGCGAGCCTGGGTGCCTCTGGGGCTGCTCCCTCGGGGCCTGTCTTGGTATGCTCGTCGCTGTGTTTCTTGGCAGGGAGGGGTCATGAACAACTCATTTGCCCCCTCATTTTACAGTGTTTTAGTTGAATCTTCTCTGTTACACTACGTCTCTGACACAGATGCAAGATCTAGTCTCCCTGATGTGCCTCAAGATTTGGTGTACTAGTTTAATATATCATTTGAATGCTCAGATTTTTAACCCACATGTATATATGGGTTAAAAATTAATTGTGCCTCAGCTGTTAAATGACTATATCTTTGAAAATCCTGTCACCTGCTTATTGTAAACACACAGGGTTTGCTGAAAATACTCTTGACTGTAGCAACGTCTTTGATTTTGAGTGCACAAGGGAAGGTGCAGACTAGTGAGAGGCAGTCCGGAGGATAGAGTCAGATATGATCAGAGGAAACATGATCCTGGAGAAAAGATTGACAGAAATTGGCTTATTTAGACTGGAAAATACAAAGGAAGAGAGAGACGATACCGTTCTTAAAGGGAATAAGGGTTATCACAGGATGGAAGGTAAAAAACTCCATGTCCTTTATAGATGGGGCAGGGATGGGACAGGAAGCAATGTCATTCGTTTGCAGTGAAGGAGCTTTAGATTGGGCATCAGGCAAGAAAAACAACCAAAACCACTTTTCTGACTGCAACAATAGTTAAGCACTTGGATATGTCACTCTGGGAGGCTGCAGACTTTTTCTCACACCAGAGATTTTCAAGAACAGATTAAGCAAACAGCTGTCAGAAATCATTTTGGTATGGCTTATCCTGCCTTGTTGAGAGAGATGGATTTTATGACCACCTAAGGTTTTGAGGTGTCTTTCTGCCCTATATTAGACAAATCAATGAATATTTTTCATTTATTTTTTTCCATAGAAAAAGAATCTTTTCTAAAATGAACACAGCTTTCAAATTTACTTTTTCAAGGAAGATGTGACTATAGGGGCATAAATATATATATTCAAATTTATTGGATTTCCCTGTCATTGCTGAATTATTATCCAAGTTATTACCTATTTTTCTCTCTGCTCTTCATTATAAAAATCCTATCTTACTTTTCTTTTCCAGTTTTGCCTTTGAGAAGTGAGGAGCAAGAAGAACAGTAATTGTTAACCCTTTGTTCCTCTGTCAGCTGTAATTGCTATGCAAAATAGGGTCTTGGGTGCGTTATACAGATATGATTCAAGAAATAAATTAGATTTTTAATTTCAATTCGAATAAAATATTACAGAGTCACTCATAGTTTTACCATTTAGCAAATGTGTCAGCCCATGAACTGAATTCCAAAGTTCACTTGCTGTTTTTTCAGTCAATAACCAGTATTCGGCTTTCCTTTTGGAATTCAGTGTAAGTAAACCATCAAAATTAAAACATTTAAACATTATCTGTGCTTTCCATAAGTTAGAAGTGGCAAACCACTGTGGCTGGAAATTGCCACAATGGTCAGTTTTCATGCAGAATCTTAAGGCTGTGAATTTTTATGTACAAACTGCTTGCCTAAGATTTATAAAATACATTAAAAAAGTACACATTTTCAAGTGACTGTGTAGGAAGAAGACTAATAAACACTACTAATGGTATGACTAAAATAAGCAGATCATGTTCAGTGTTATGAAAATCCTCTCACTAGAGTGAAAACAATTTAAAAATTTCCTACTTGTTTGCAATGACATAACTGCAAATCAACAGAGTATGTAACATCACAATCCTTTGCTCCTGGTACTCAAGAAATATTTGCATGGGTGTTTTTACAGTGTTTTATATATGGCATTGCCATCATTTTGATATATTAATGTGGCAGAAGTAACACAGAACTTTTCTAGTGATAATAGCTTATGCTGGGAGTCTGCAAAGTAACACAGCTGGGCTGCCGAATGGCACCGTGCGACAGTAAGGGAGTTCCCTGGGATCCCGGGAGAGGGATATATATATATATATATATATCCTTGGACAATCCAGAGACTGTAGTTCTTAAAGAAGTCATCTGTTTTTGAAAATCTAGTACAATGAAACTCGTATCAGCACAACAAACTCTCCAAGCTGAAGGCTTCTTTTATTGACATTATCTTTTTAAATATTTAAGAAATTTAAATGTGATGTGATTGGTAGCCTCTTACAATGTCAGTTATAAATGCTTGTTTCATTCAGACATACATAGAAATAATGGATTTAATCAGTGTGTCTCTCTTCTCATGCTTTGTTTAGCCTCTTTTCCTGAACTTCTTCCTTCCTCTCATCCTACCAAGTTTCAAATGTTTTCTAGGGAAATCAGGAATATGTTTCAGGTTCTTTTAGCAAGTCTTGTTCACTAGAGTCTCTTTCTTGAACTGACTCAAACATTTAAAGTAAGCAATGACTGTAAAGATGGTTTTCTTTGCTAAATCACTTGGTTTGATTTGGTTTCAGTTTTTCATAAATTATACACATGTAAATATGCTAGATGGAAATATGTTAGAAGTTTCAAAGGCATTAACTCCTCTCTCAGAAACTGTCATTACTTTTGTTAGGAGTTCATTTGCTTTCTCACTCTCTCAGAAATAACGGGATATTTAAAAAACCAAAACATATATGTGTGTTTGTGTGTATGTATATATATCTTGCAATTCAGGGTAAAGCTCATTAACCCTGAAGAAGATTTTTTATTAGGAATTACTTTTACTTTTACATCTGGGGTTGCATAAAAGTAAAGAAAGAGGAGTCCAAAATTGCAAAGTTCCGATACTTTATTGGTGCAGATTTTGAATACGTGTAGAGGAGGAGCATGAAGTCCAGTTGATTATCCTTTAGGGTTTTTTTAGAAGTAATTATTAACATACTTACTTATGGGAAAAGTGTTTCCTATGTAAAGAAACAAAAAAGTTAGATATTAGCCACGTTTCCTTTTCCCCAGGAGGCACTTTCAAGGATTTTTAAGTTTTTACTTCCCTATAGGAGGGGAAAAATAAAAAGGACATGGTTTGCAAAAATGTTTCTGATTTGTTTGGAATTAGTATTTTTACACCTGGCTTTCTATTTCTCATTGTCTGTGTGGTACACACACTTAGTTTGGATCTTTCAAAATGTTTATTACTCTTCTTGGAGTTAAAAATTCATACTCAGCTTCAATTACAGCATCACATTTATGCAGAAATATAATATTAAAAATGGAATACCTTAGAGAGAAAGCTTCCAGCAGAAGTTGACTCCTAGCGCAACTCCTGATTCTGACCTGTACTTTTTTTCTTCATTTATCTTCTTCAGAGGTGAATTCTGGATGATTTTTCCTTTGTTACAGAGTTGAGACTTTATAGCTGATGGGAAATTCATACATTTCCTACTAAAATAATTCTGAGTCCCAAATACGCCTTCCACTCATCTTTGAGAAAGAATTTGAGTACTAATCTTCTCTTAACTGCATCTTGGTATATGGCCTAATAATGTCTTTTATGTAGTAACAATATGTAGCCACAGTGTATGTACTTATATATCAAGAGTGGCATTAATAACCATTCCATCTTAATAAAAAGGAGAAAATGCTATTTGGTAGGTACTGTTCACCTGCATAATATGGTGTGTTGGAGAATAAGATCATAATTATCATGATATATTCAATATGGGACCTAGGATTCTGCTTTGCACATTTTGATTTGAAGATGGAGAAACCTTTTCCTGAAAGGGTGGCAGGGGACTTTTTCCATGATTGCTTTATGAAATATTGTATGCTCAGAAATTGAGTATGAATATACGTGCATACACACACAGAGCAGGTGAAATTTTGACTTAAAGAGCATGCCAGCCTTATATACTAACTTCATTTTTTTTAACATTTGATTCCATCTCTTCCTTCTTTTCATAGCTTTAATGAAATAGGAAACTAATGAAAAATGTTTGCAGTCCTGATTATATAGCGCTGAGCAGCACTAGCTCTGAGTGCATGCACATATGAATCACAGCTCAAATGGATCTTTGATTGCTTGTATGGCTTTATACAGGTTATGATTTGTGATATCAGAGAGGACCAGAAATCATTTTCAATACATTACCTTACAGCGCAGTTCAAATCTACTGTGGAAAAACAAGTCAAGTGGTCTGCTAGCTAGTTGCTATCCCTATTATTATGGAACATTTCAGGAGGTCTCCTTTTATTCAAACCAGCTATATGGCTTAATTTAAAGGTAATTCCAAGCATTTAACATGCTCACTTCATTTTAGAAGGATACTTCTTAAAAACAAAGAGCATTCAATCACTGGTTGGGGACACAAACATAGTATGATATAAATAAGTCCCTGGTCTGATGATTTCCAATTTAAATAGTTTTTTATTAAATATGAAATATCCAAATTACCTAATCATTGTGGGTTGCATTATAAACCATTTTACAGTGCTTACTCTCCATCATCTTATCTCCTAGCTACAGGATGTTCGTTGATAATGCTGCCTTCATGTTAGACAAGCAGACAAATAATTTCATTGTTTTCTTTGCTACGTTGTGCAGAACAGTGCTTTAAAACCAAAACTCTTTCATGTTTCGTGCTGTGACAAAGTCTATTGCTTTTATTTGTTGGTACATTAGAAAGCCTCAACATCAGTATCGTTCGTTTTTCTTTTTTCCTTTTAGCTTTTGCCCTGCAATGAGGTTGATACGTGAACATTGTGTAACGCTTACATTCACACATATGCTAGTGCTAGGTCAAGAGCACAAAGACTTACGCTAGTTGAACTGACTCTTCAAGCAATCACCAAGATGATTGTACTGGATCCAGAAGGAGTGATACAGGAGGTTTCTAACACGAGAAGATTGTCAGAGGCAAATCAAGAGTTGTTGGTCCTTTTATCATCATAAATTCTGATGAGTGTGAAATTTTTTAACTGTAGAAGCACTTTTTAAATATGTTTTCAGTGTCAGTATAAAATGTTTGAGTAAATACTCATTGTTGTGGTTCTAATCTCAAATGACAGCAGCAAAAAAAAAATTGTCAGTCACTGGGTCAAAAGATAATGAGTGTGTCTCTAACATAAATGAGACCAATGTTCTCTTAATTAGTGAAAGTTGCTTAGTTTGATTTAATTATTTATGATAAAGAAATTTCTACAGTATCTGAAGATGGTCTCATTTTAACTCCCTTTAACATTGGATCCGTAAATAAATTGGATATAAACATAGAATTTTCTTTCAATGTTCTTGGCACTGGAAAAGACCAATGATTTCTCTATAATTTTTATATTAAAAATGTATGTAAAGAAACTGCAAAATAAACATATTTATAGTGACAGCACAGAGGATAAAAAAGTTAAGTTGAAACTATTTTCTGTCACTTGTGATCTTAGCTGCTCTTGTTCCTAATAGGTTACGTCTTTGTGAGGGTTTCTCAGAGCCTATCTACGGTTCTGTTCGTATGGTCTTACGGGGCCTGATGCAATTCTAGAGAACCCACGGAGCAGCTTGCAATTGATTTTGGCAGGTTTATTCATTACAGAGATGTATTCATCACCCTAGAAGGAAAAACTATACTACTAGAAGACAAATGAGTGGAATATATTTTGACTTTCCATTACAATTCTACTACTGTTGATGGAAAATACAATTCTGAGGGCTATCAATACACAAATGGCAGCAGTCTTATTCTGCATCTGGATGTACGAGGGCTTCCAGCCTCCGTCCCGGTCGTAGCCTCCGCGCTGACCGCCTCCACCGTGCGCGGCAGCGTGGTGCCTGCCTCCAGCCTTAGCCCCCCTCCCCGAACGTCGGCTGGTGGGGCCAAAGCACGAGCGGCCTCGTTCTCCGAGTGCGGCCGGGCGCCGGGATGGGGCCCGTCTGCGCCCAGCGCCGCAGGGAGGCACAGCTTGCAGGCCCACCTCATTTCCTGCTTTGCATGTGCTCTGGTAGGCAGGTACAAGTAGCTGCCCCGTCTGTAGTCATGTTTATTTGTTTTAGAGAATTCACCTGACATTAATTTACAAAAATGAGGAAGGGTTGCCATCTACAATTATTAATTAGCATGCACATCTGGTGAGAAGGTGTTTCTGTAAGCCTGTCTTAAGTACTTTATTGTTGTTGTTTTTTTCATTTGAGGGGGATCAATGCTAATTTTCAGTGTTTACCAGCAATCATAGATGACTTGCAGTTAAAAAGCCATCAGCTCTGTCACATTTTTCAGCGAACAGAATCCCTTTCCAGATGGCCCTTCATTTGGATAATGGACAGCCTAAGGGGATAAAAATGTCACCTGTTTTAGCTAGTCAACAATATTAATAAAAACAGAAGAACAGACCATTCATAAAATGGGCAGCAGCCCAAAAATAATTTATGAATTGTATACTGAATCTTTTTGGTAGCAATCTTGCTTTTAAGGATTCACAGACATCCTCAAATCTGGTCATTATTGCCTTTGCACTAGCTGTTACCTTGCTTTGACTCACAAATTAATCCAATTTTTCTTAATGTATTTCCTGACAGAAGGGGAAATATGTGAATGAGTTATGATTATTACAAAAAAATCCTGATTATGAATAGGTAAACAGTGCATTCCTTGGCTAGTTGTCTCTTCCAGAAAATAAAATTAGAAAGTATTTCAGGCTTAGCAAAAGCCTGGTTTTTTTTTGTTTTTTGTTTTTTGTTTTTTTTTTTTTTTGAGATTGATTCGAAACACTGGAATTAATTAGTTTATTTTATTTTTCACTTGGCTGATTAAAAGACTTTTTAAAAGTTGAGAGTAATTGAGCGATATAGCAAATAAAAATATTTACTTTAAAATCACCATGTATTTTTGGAAAATGTTAGAAAAAAACAAAATTTAAAAATACCTTATATAAAAAGTATGTTTTTTTTAAATCTAAGGGACCTGTGCATTAATGAAACACTCTGGTATGGTTCGAAAAGCTTCCTTTTGCCAAATTAATTTTATCTGAAAATACTTGTCCAACAATTTTGGCAATCAAGGCTATTTTGCAGACACAATTGTAGCTGGGAATATGCAAAACAAATCTTTAAAAATTTTCTGATAATTAGACCTACATGCAGTAGAGAGTGCCCAAGATTGGAAACCAGATCTCTGCATGAGCAGCCCTGAAAGAGGTATCTCCCGCAGACAGCTGTGAGCATCCTTGAGTTCTCGTCCCAGATTCTTGCTGGAGGCTGCTGCATCCCCGCGCTGCCGGCGGCAGGAGCCTGGAGACCCGGGCACCTCCTCCTTGGCAGAAGGTAGCTTGGGGGCCTGAGCGTCGCCAGGGGTGCACCAGAAATGCATCAGCTGGCGACGGGAGGAGGAAAATATTTCACACACACAGTTTAGGATAGCAGGGTTATTGGAGCATGATTTAGAAAACATACAAAAATGAACTTTCTGGTCAAGTGTGTGTCTGTGTCTGTGTGCGTATGTGTGGAGGGTGAGTTCAGTTGCACAGGTCTAAGCCGAAGTGAAATGCTGAGACTGGTATGACTGAATCATTGCCTATAACATGAAGCACAGCATTTCCCTGTGAATCCGAACAATGTTAGCAGGTGATCTAAAATGTTCTTGTGCACTGAGGAATATTAGTTAAAAATATGGGTTGAGTGAAACTAGTTATGTCTATTCTAGCAACCCTGGAAACTAAGAATAGTATTTGCTGCATTCTCTGTCCATTTTTAGCATATTTTCCTTGAAATAACCCTTCTTTTCCACCTGCTCTCTTAATTATGTCTCACATGACAGCAAAAGTTAATTTAGTCATTATCTTTCTCTTCTTTAGAATCTGGAGGTGCTCATTGACAAGCTGAACACACAAAGAAATATCAAGTGGCTGTCTTGCAAAGGTCTCACCTTGAAGGAGTACACTGGAGCAGATAGAAGGAACTGAATCCGTATTATATATGTATGTATTTATAGTGTCATGGAAATTTGGATGTTGATGCCCAGTCTTCCCAGCCAGAAACCTCACAGACTACTCAGATGCATGTTTTCTTTCTTTCTTTCTTTTTTCCCCATCAATGAAGGAAATCTCAACCAGAAAACTCAACTAGATTATGTAATTTTTTAAAAAAGCCATATTTTTGTTTAATAATAACATTGATTTCCAGGGCATATCCTTCTGAAGAAAAAAAAAATGTATTTCAGTGAATTGTTCTTCACTTTCAACTCCCATTTTAACTTAAGAAATAGAACATGATTGCATAACAGATAGCATAGAATTCATTACCATTCATAATTACAGATATTTTTAAAATAAAAAATCTTATTCATTCTGTGCAAAGAATTTTTACTAATTAACAGTGGCTTTCAAAGGACTATTTTTGGGTATTCAGCACTATTCCTTTGAAGGAGCTAAATTTGATACCCTAAATAAACAGTCACTTTTGAAAAATCTTATCTGACATCTTCTGAAAATATATGGAGTGTGTGTATGTAAAATAATGAAATCAGTGGATTTCTCTGTGTTTTCCTAGAGTAGCTAAAGGAACATAGCGCACGTGTCAATAGTAGTGCCTACAGTTGCCAACAGCTTCATATGCATTCAGTTCTATTTTTATATAAAAGTTAGAACATGTTAATTGAAAGTCTTCTTTGCAGGTGAACAAGTGCTGAACATCTTGTGTGGAGATAACCCACCAACCATCTGGATAAGAAAGTATTTTTCTTTGATATTTAATGACCCTTGGTTAATGTAGAAGCACCATTTATGGGCTTCAGGGAGATCAGTAATTAGCTTTTTTGTAGGTAGGAGGTAGATTGGGTTAATGTAAACTCTTGAGTGGTAAATGAAAAAAACAGGTTGGAAATCCTCAGAGCAGTGAAAATTGTTTGAAGCAGTGTTCTCAGAAAAGAGGAGGAGAAGAAAAGCAAAGAATTCCTGGTGGAAATAGAGTGTATTTTGGAGTCATGGATAACTGTGTTATAACTTGTTTATGGAGCTGTGGCTACATATAGATTGAGACTTATCAGTGGAGCTGAGTTTATTTTTTTTGACTGCTTTTCCATGTATTGTTTGAGCTTACTGCAGAGTAGGAAGTTTATTTTCATGGTAGCCATCATAAAGGCAGGGAAGCTCAAGTAGCCGTATCCCACAGGACCTGCAACTGGAAAGACTCACCACTTCTGCAGCGTCCCCGTTGCCGTTCCTTTTACTCACTCTTCATATGAAGTTCTAGCTTGCGACCATGTATGTAAGGTCATTATGGAGTCCAAAGAAAGACATGTACATGGAACATGCACATGGGTAGTACTCTTCCATGCACCAAGTACTGGATAATAATAATAATAATAATAAAAACACTTCAATTTCCTAAAAATCATTCACTCATTTGTAATAGGAGCATTTACTGACGTTCGGCAAACGTAGCTACAACCAGTGTATTTGTAGTTACAGCCTTTCTGATGTTTGCTCCAAACATTTTCTTCTTGGCCTATGTTCCTCCCTCTTCTCCAGGTTCAGCAGGTTCTCTTTAAAATTAAAAAATTTCACACCATGGCAAAATATAAAATCTTCCAAGGTTTCTAACTCAGTAACCACTACAGAGGGTGATTTTCAGGTTCTTTCAAAAACATTAGCAGAATTATACATACAGAAAATTGCAGAGAAAATCTCATAAAATACAAACTTCCAGAGAATCCCCTGATTCCATTTAAGTAAATGGTATTTTGGCAGAGTTTCAGCCAGACCAGCTTTTATTTTTATCTGTGAGACAGATAGTTTGATTGTCAAAAAAGCAAATACTCTGAATTTTTCCTTACATACTATGTCACATCAAGTGTCCTGCATCAGGTATTGTATCCAGTGCTCTGTTTTTTTCCTGTTTCTTTGAGTACCTTCTTTATCTATAAATGATATAAAGGAATCATAAAAAATAAAATCTCCTGCAGAGTATTACGAGGCTTTTTTCTCGCTCTGCAGTATATTTTCTCTTCTAGATCACTGTACTGTTAAAATAAGCAAATTTAATACAAAATCTATAAAAGAATGTGATAGATGAAATTTGGGTCTCATTATCTGAGTGTCAAAGAACCAATCATTCTTTCTAAGGTAGGGTTTCATGTTGTGTATGTTTACAAAGCCAATGGTATTTCCAAAGAGATTATTTTCACATTTGCCATTATTGTTCAATATTTAGCAATATTTCAATCTTGGGTCATCAGTAAGAATCCCTAAAATAATGAGTTAAAAATTCTGCTCCATTTCTGCAGCATTTCCCTGGAGTTTAGGTGTGCATTTGCTGCACAGATGGTGCAGCAGCAATATCACACAGTGCTGTCAGATCCCTGATATACATGGTGCAACACCATGAGTGCAAGATAAATGAAAGCCTGAGCTTCACATTTCCCGGTGTTTTAGGGATTAATTCTACTTTTTATTGATCCACCGATGCCTCCTAGAAAACTTCAAAAAAGATCTCTCTATGAGGAGATAATTCTACATCTGTGTTGTACTGGATGGTGTCTTAGTTTTCTTTAATCATTTTTCATTACTATTGACATTTCTCTGAATTTATGTGATTTTTTTATCCTGAGGAGTTCATCAGCTATTGAGTCTGATTCTGTTAGATGCCGAGGTTTGTGAGGTCAAAGGCTTCCCAATTTATCCCTGCTGCTATAAAGTCATAGTTCACACGTTTGAATTTATAAGGCTTCATATAATCTTCAAATTAAATTCTGGAGATTTTGTTAAATTGCTCATACTTTTTAGAAGGCTTATATATATATTTACTGTGTCTGCTTGTATGCTACAGATAATCATTTGGTACACAGTGTATTGCTCCAAGGCTGACACAGATCCATTAAATGACTACAGTTAAGGGGTTAAGTGTTGTACGCCTCCAAATAAGTAATGTATAGGAACTGTCTGAATTTTTCTGCACTACAAAATGAACCTTGGCGCCTCCTCATACAACTCCCTAGGCTTTATACGAACTATTTCAGTAGTGGCTGGTTAGTGTTGTTGTTTTATTTTTTATGTTACAGTAGTTTCTAAAAACATCTTTGTATATTCGTAGTGAGAGACCTTCATCTTACAAAGAATTTGATGCTAAAAGGGCAGAGTAGAAAGAGAAGTTACTTTCTCTGCTGTGCAATTAGGGAACTGAGTTGCATAAAAATAGGTAATTTGTCTGAGTTATGCAATGAATCTGTAACTGTCTATCAATTGATTCCTAATCTGAAAAGTCAAAGTGCAGTGCCTTAAATCATTTATCTTCTGCTTCATATAGATACAGATATTCACTACGTGCAGTCACCCTACTGATGTGAAACCTTTGGTACCGAGTAATTACAAAAGTAAGGCAGCCACAGATAGGGCTAGCAGTAGGCCTTCTCCAGGTCAGGAGACTCTTGGAAACTTTAAAAACTGCATATAGTATTCTGCTTCTATTACAAGATGAAACATCTGATTACAGTGGGTTGAGATGGTGTCATATCATGTGACAGAAAAATAAAAGTTTTTTTTTTAGTTCTAGAGCCTGGAAATAGTAAAATATTTATCGTTCCCATGGCTATTGCGCCACCAGCAGTCACAAATGTCTAAGTTATAGTACGTGCAGGCTGTGGAGTCGTTGTTATTTTACTAGAAGGAAAAGTGAGATTTTGCAAGATGACCTTGAAGAAGTGACAGTTCACTATTTCCAGCCTAATGATGTGTTATAATACCATGCATATTTGTAATGTGCAGGATTCCCTCATAGATTGCTGGAGGTTGGTGACATGCCAGGACATCATGACAACGGGTACAGTGGCAAAGTTAAAAGTAAAGCAGAAGGTGTTGGAGGAAAGAAATATATTGACTTTGCATCAGTGAGAAGGCAGTGCCACTGGACTGATGCTAAAAACAGGATGGATGTCCAAACTTTTGTCCATTATTTTTGGCAACATTCTCAGGACTCTGATGACAGGGATGGCTTACCTCTGGGACAGTGGTATCAATTCCTCCTCCCTACTCTTCCCCAAATTGCAACATCACTCCTCTCAGACATTCCTTCTCCATGGCAGGGAAGCTTCAGCTGTTTGTGTAGCAGCTACAAAGTAACTTCATATGCTAAGCTAATCCAAAAGCAAAGCTCCTTTACCTTAAAATGTGATACTGTTAGGCAGCTACAGAAAAATCTGATAAGGCACCTCAGAGAGGGAGGAGGTAGCCAACTGAGGGGCAGAATCGCTACATCTATCCTCAGCTCATCTATCCAACCCCTCAATTAAAGTAAGAAAATAAAGTAACTGTTGAAAGATCAACAGGTAGGTGGAATCCCAAGTCACCAGCTGAGACAGGCAATCTGCTAGTCTACACTTTCTCATAGAACTTTTGTTGCACATCATACAACTAACAGTTTGAAAGAGAACATCATGAAAAACCAGTGTACATATGGTAATGATGCTTCATGCAGGCATGAGAGAAAATAAAATGACAATTTATGTATGAGCTCACACTTATGTACAATACTTATTTTTATCCAAAGATATCAAAGATGTTTTGATATCTGAGCCTTTTTTCCGTTTTATTCAAATCGGCTTTAGCAGAACAAAATGATTATGAAGCCCATTAATCTTCATTTTTCATACTGAGATTCATTTTACAGAACTGGAAGCTACAGAAATATAGCATCCTCCTCTATTTGGCAGTAGAATATCTAAATGTAATGCAGATTGCACATTAAATACGAGAGACAAGATAGCAATTTTAATAACTCAGTAATTTCTAAATAAATAGGCTGATAGAACTGAAAAAAAAAATCTGTTTTTCCGATAACACAAGGTAGTAATATTTGCATTAAAAAGTCTTATGTTGATTAGGATTTTCTAAAGGTTTACACTTAACTCCTCCAATCTTCTATTTAAGCGTATATGAGGTAGAACTGATATTCACTCTACATCTTAAAACTTGTTTAGACACTTAGAGCAGGTTGTAAATTGTAGCGGATTGGGATGGCGGTATTTCAAACCTTTGTATGACAATACATAAAGAGCAAGGCAAATACAATTTGGCTCTGTACGTTGATTAAACATTCATTTTTCTTGACTGAATATATAACTCCATGAAGTTCTGTAGCATAACATTTAAAAAGACTCTTTGAACTCTGTTTTACTTAGTATCAATTATTATCTAAGAAAATAACAAAAGAATGTTAGCTCTACTAACATTTTTACAGGAAAATAGAAAGTATCATTTTACACTACTGAAAGGTTTTTACTTTTCAGGGGATATAGAATAACAGGAAATTTTTTGTTCTGGGAGTTACGTTATAGCATTTGAAAATTCAATGAATATTTTTAAATCTTTTAACTTATGTTTGTAATATAAAATTTACATATCCTCAAACCACAAAACACAAATATTGCTTACTTTGATCTGCATTCAGATCAACTCATCTAAAACCATCAATATTATCTGACATCAGTGGAAAAGCAATCCAAGATATATTTAAAATTTGGCATTTTCACAAAAGGGTTTGGCAACCGCTTCAAAAAATTTCAGGATGTTCGTAAAATCAGTTGGATTTTTAGAGGTGTTATTTTTTTTATATAAACATTAGAGGATGAACTATGAACTTTTTATACATTTTTCATCATGACTAATCTGTCAGCAATTAGTGGATATGTTCAATAGAACTTTGTGTCTTTTGCTTTGATTAGGGAAGCATTAACATACTTAACTCAATGTGTGTGCCCGTGAGACCTTTGGGTATGTCAGCAGCTTTTAGAGTTGACTATCCCGTTGAATGATGGCAACGATGGGTTTGAGACGTATTAGAGTGGTTCCATGCCTCGCTTTCAGCAAGATCCCAGAGGAGGCGCTGGGTAATTGCTCATTCACTCTGAGTGCTGTCTCTTCATTATAAAATAAATAAATGAATAAAAGTGAAAAAAGGAAATTGCACCATTTGCTAAGAAGTAGACCAGGTGTTACTTCATAATTGTTAGGTATTAAAAAGGGTGAAGTAAATCCTGTGCTCTTATCCAAACAAACACAAAAAAATAAATTAATGTATCTTCTAAATCTGTGCAGTAGACAACCTGTCTATTTTCCATCTACTTACCTACCTCCTAAGTATGGATCTTCCACTCTGTAAAGCATTTCAATTATTACCATCAGATTTAGTGGAATAAAGAAAAAAAGCGGGAACAGAATCCGTATGCCATTTTCTAAATCTTGAACTCTGCCGCAGTCTTCTTTCTATACTTTATATATGAGACGTTTATATATGAGACGTTTTTGTATGTGACAATTATACCATGATAGAAATTCAAGGAATGTGTCAATACTAGCTAAGATGGGCACACTACCCAAGTCTAACAGCAATTTTTTACTGTCGATTTACTTGGCTTACTCCAATAGAGTCTGATAGAGTAGAAAGGACTAATAGCTCTCTGACATATCCTGTAATGGGGTACTTTGGCCATTTAAGTCTGAAAGGGGAAGTGTCAGAAGCAAGGCTGCATTTGCAATGAAGACCCCAGGAAGAGCAGAGGGAAATGTTACAGAACTAATGTGCCATTTGGTGTCTAGAAAAGGGAGAACTACAGGGTACTGCTATTGTTCTTTTTAAGACTGTGTCAGGAGCCTTGTTGTGAAGTGGATGTGGCAGGGTGTCTCAGGATCACCTGTCAGGCCAATCAGGACAAGTTTTGGAAGAGAGAGCAGCCTATAATTTGCTGCTTTTCTAATAAAAAGAAGATGTGAAAGAGAAGAGCAATTGTCTGCCAGGATGTCTGGCTGAGGAATAGACATGAGAACTCTACAGGTGCACAGGAGTGTAGAAAAAACTAGCATGTTCGTAGTGTTGTCTGACAGCGGAAACAAGGGTATTGGATTTCGTACTGGACAAGGTTGGATGGAAACATTTTAAAAGCCAGTTCGATAAGCCCACTCAGGGCTGTAGCCTGTTTCATGATCCATGATGCAAATAGAAACTTTGCTTCACTGTTCGTTTGGACTAGAACTACAGAGCTGAACTAAATTTGAGGTCTGTTTTGTCTCACCTCCTTTAATGTCTTGACATTTTAAAATTTTATTTGTCTGCTTTCTAACATTTTCTACTACTTGTTTTCTCAGTTGAAAATGTTGACAAAGTTTTAGCCTGTTAAGAATAGCATGTTTCTTCCTCCATGTTTTATTAGAGAGCATGCTCACCAGTGAAATTTGACCAACACAAGTTGTCTTCTGAAATCGTGCAGAAAGCACTGGGGTTCTGCACTAGTTCAGGAATCTAATCTAAGTTGGAGATTAAAGCCTACACAAATAAACAAAAGCTAACTGAGAAACAAGAATGCTTCTATATTTCCACAGAGTTCATTGAATCAATCATATCAATTGTATTGATAACAGGATAACATTGGATAAAAGGGAGATTCAGGATAACTCACTGAGGATTTGGAAGACACAATGACATTTGGATTAAAAACATGTGCTTTTCAGTCACCTTTCCAAAACCTTTCTTTTTGTCTGACAGGAAAATAGAGGAGATCAGTGCAATCCATAATATCTGATAGTGTGAGGACAAAACATTTGGACTTACAGGAAACTGCCTTAAAACAAACTTGATACAAGCATAAACTGCTGTTCATTGGATTTTATTTTGCTATGCATAAAGTAGTAACCATCTTACTGGTTTCCTTTCCCAAATTTTTCCTGATACCTCAGATACCTGTAATTGTGGTATGTCAGATTACTATATATATATATATATATATATGTGTGTGTGTGTGTGTGTGTATATATATATATATGTATGTATGTATGTATATATAAAAAGGCAGAACAGTCATATGACATGAAGAGATGTGGAAATTACAAGTAGCTGCAAAGATTTAAGATGTTGCTGTCTGGCAAATGGCCATTATGAGAACTGGTAGAATAGAAAGTGTGAGAATTCCTTATTTGCTTCAGTTTAAAGTCAACCATCTTAGCTTAATCCTCTGATACTATGTTCTGCCACTTTTGCTGTGGAATCTTCTGACATTCTGAGTGGAAGCAGATGCAGATCTCTGCTCAAGCTCTCGCACTACAGAAAGCCTTCCCAAGTTGTCACAGTTCCCATCCTATTTTATGCAAATGCTGTCAGACATGAATCATATTAAACAGAGTAAAACCTTTTCAGAGATGTCTCCTTAAAAAAAAAAAAAAAAAAAAAAAAAAGAAAGAAAGAAAGATCTGGCCAATATATTACTATTTTTCTTACTCCTATGAGAGTATTTTCTCCTGTGAGAACTGATCTGTGTTTATATATAACCGTCGTGAGGAACTATAAAGCTGCAGGGTTGCTATTCTGTGCAGGGATGGAGGGGAAAATCAGAAAATTCTCTCACAGGTTGATTTGTTGATGGTCCTTCTGGTGAGCACTAAGAAAATAAAGAACTTTTCATGGTTTCAGAGCACCATGCCATCTATGTGGTTATCAGCCTAGACTACCTTTCTAGTGATGTGTTACACAGTAATACAGTCCTTCAAAAAATCAGGTTTAAATTAGACCTGATGTTCATAGGGTCATACAGTTTTATTCCAACTACACGGGCTAAGGTTATGAAATGAGGATGAGAAGCCAAACCTAAATGTAGAAACTTGGAGCAAGTCATGTTGTGATAGATTAAACAATGTACTTTAAAGTCTGAGAAATGAAAAAGCTGTGCCCTGAAAGACAGGCATCTGAAACGATGACAAATGAAGTTGGAAGCATCAGGATAATCTGGCTGCTTTTGGAAAATTTTTAGATTGGCTCATCTGTGTATTAACCCATTATGTGTCTGAAGAAGCCAACCCCAAAATACTGAAATATGTTGCATTAATTAAAAGAAAATGAAGATTTGCAAATGAGTTAACACTATCCTCATGTGTGACTCAGAGGGAATCCACTCTGTTTCAAGTTTTTCTGTTGACCTACACTAAGCTAGTGTGCACTAGAGAGGGAAATTCTGCACTACATTAAAGAAGTATTTTGAGATTAACAGAAATTAAATTGTAATCATGCCAAATCTGTAATCCTTTTGAGAGATTGTAATACTAAATCTCCCAGTTACTTAATCAGATATGGGAAAGATCAGGTGTTAAATTCATTCTTAACAATAAAATATCTAAGTAAAGACAAACAAAAAGTGCAGCTTGCGGATTTGCCCTGTATATTTTTTGGACTGTTTATCCCTGTGTGTTTAGTCTACTATTATTCGGTCTTAAATGCAGGAAAAGAAAGAGAAAATTGCAGTGAGAGTCAAATCCCATAATAAGCGTCTCAGAATAGGTTACCTGCAGCAATATCTTAAAAAATACTGTGCCTGGAAAGTAGGCAAGTAGGAATACTTTGTCTTCCTATAGTGTCAAGAGGAAGTCTTACTGACTTGTTTATTTTGTTTCATTAACTGACTATTTCACATGGTCTCCTACTATCTGTCTTATTTTTGTAGTCAGATCTTGAGTTTAAACTATCACGTATTATCCATGTATTATATATTTAACAAGATACCATTCATGCCCTCTTGGATTTGGAAGTATAAGGTCCACTTAACTCTCATAATTAAATGTTTTCTGAATGATAACTTCTTGCTGAAGTGGAATTTTGTGAGAATTGAATGAAACAATAATGAATTTTCCTACTTTATTTTTGCTAGTAATGCTCATTAATTTGCATTTTGTATATTTGAAAATATAGTATCATGCATAAAATTGTATTAGCCTATGGGGAGTATGCTCTTGACAGAAATATGATGTTTTGATCAGCACAAAGCACTTAAAAATATTCTACTATAACCAAACCAGTGCACAAGCATAAATAACAGTGGCAGAATTTTTATGTGCCCATATAGTGAGTTTCGTAGAATATATTACAGCAGTACTCATTTACTTCATCTTGAAATACCCAAATTATTATCACCTATATACATCCAGTCTTGTACAATCCTAAAACACTATTAGTGCCCAGTGATGTAAAGACAAGTGCTTATAAAAATGGCCTCTTAAGTATAGTACAAAGAAAACAACATCTTAAGAGTTATTTCTGATGGAGTACAGGACATTAAAATGCTGCTAGATGATATCCCAGCTTGGGCTTAAAGAATTAATGAAGAACAAATGTTCTAACTGACATGTAAGCATGAAATTCTCTCTGTGGGTTGACCTTCATTCTTCTGCAGTTAGTTAATGAGGATTTTCTTTGTTATCTTTCTTGCTGAAGAAGCTTAGGGCCTTGTATCATTATTGAATGAACACAATGTCACCTCAGCTGGCAGAAATGTTTTGTCTTTTGTCAGGAAAAGAAGTTTCCTCATGTCAGCTGGTGAAAGCACAACACAGCAACAAGCAATTGAGACCAGACATTTCAATTCAGCTAACTGAGCCCAGTGGAGATGTTTAACCTGCTGCAGTTGTTTTGATCAGAATATTTAGGCTTCGTTATTATCTGACTCTTGTATCTACTTCTGAAGTTTGCAACTATATTGTTATAAATTAATGATAAACAGAAGCATTTTATCTTGAGAACTGCTCACAATATTCCCCTTCTAACAGTTAATTACCATTTGTTGGCTGAACAGTGTGTATTTTTGAAATGAACACTTAAAGAACAGCTGCTTTTTATCTGATTCAAAACGACAAGTGTATTGTAACTGCCAGTGGATCTTGTAAGGTGGGGGAGCACATCTGCTCAGAGAACTGGAGCTGTAACTTTGAGCTATTCTGTGAGATGCATCATATTATGCAGAGCTGTATAAGGGCTCGAGTAAAAATTGCAAGTTTCATCCAACTGTCATTCAGCCTGTTATTTGGGCTCCCTCACATACTTGTAGCATATTCTCTCTATTGCTCGGGGCACCGGGTTCATTATACATAGCAGCAAAGCCACTAAAAATAATGAATCTTCTGTTGAATTCATAAACAAAATTTAATTTTTCTCTATTTACAAATGGCTCAGGATGAATGTTGGGGGGGAGGAGGAAGAGAAGGCATTAGCTGAAATCATTATTTTAGAAATGTATTCATGAATTGTTCATCCAGCTTTAATACATACAAGATAGCTGCTGATACAGGACCTGATCATGGGCATGCATAAAATCTCTGTTGCTGAAGGAAATGCTAAGTGTGCAGATGGTAAGTGATAACAGAGTTTTACAACCTCTTAGCATTTCCTCCCTGCAACCACAGAAAACCCTACTGATTTTTTTAGGGAAAAGACAAACACCCTTTTTCCATCCATTTTGGCTAACAGGAAAAAGATGCTAACCCTGCCACTGAGGACCCCTTTCCTCAGTTTCCTGTATTGTGGGATCATGCAGAGATGCAAAAGCTTTCTGTCAAACATAACTTCCATTACATGCAAAATTGGCTTAAAATCACAAGCTTGTGGTACTATTGCTGTCATAGAGATGAGACTGAAAACAAGAGATGAAAGAAGTTTCCCTATAGTTGAAGATAGAGGCTCAGGCTCTGTGGGTGGGAATTTGTAGTAGCAGAGGGGTATGAAACACTTAAGAGAGAAACCTGTATCCTGCTCAGTGACAACACTTCCATTGGCTTCAGCTAGACTTGTATTTTCCTCATGCACTCTAATTTTCCATATTATATCTAAAAACACATACTAATTGGAGAAAATTGTATAATTTTCCTTGGGAACAGACAATCTAATTTGCAAGTATGACTACCTAAATTGGAGTACGTAATTCTGTGCTGAATATTTAAGAAATACTGAAAAGTTATGGGGCAGTATAATCGAAATGTCTAATTTATGCCTCTTCCCCAACCCACAGAAATATTCAGGTTTTGAAAAAACACATTGAAAATAATCTGCAATCTTTCAAAGTTTCTCGTGTAATGAGATACAACCTAGAACAAGAGAAAAATGGACTGATAAGGCCTTCATTTAGAATATGAGATACACAGGCAGTAATATTTATTCCTGTTAGTATTTGTCAGAGATGTCTACTCTCACGCTCTGATTTTGACCAGAACTTTCTGCTAATTTTTCTTTTAGAAGTCTGCTTGAACTAGGATGTTTTAAAATAAATTGCCCTGAATAAATCAATATTTTTCAACCAAAAAGAAAAACTGTGATTGAAAACTTCAGACCACCCCAATCAGCTGAATCTTTGTATCATATATAATGCTGATTATTTTACTTAAATAGAGTGGCCTACTATAACACTCTGAAGAGCAATACTCTATCGTAGTCCACAGTATAAGGTAATAAGCAACAGCAAATGAAACCTGAAATCACTTATATATTCAGAGGTTTTGTTATGTTGCATTTTGCCTAATAGTCATCTGTTTTTTTCAGGTGAGAGTACTTGCACCAGCATTACATCAACTCATGACCATGTGTTGTTAATCTGTAATGCAAAGGAAAAGCACTTAAGCAGGTTTGTTATCCCAGTATTCAGCTTGTCTTCAATCCTGTAAACTTCATTTTTGAGCTGACAGGCACATATGTTTTGTTAAAGTCATTAAAATAATGCTGTATTAAATACTTCTCTAAAGTAAGTCAAATACAACTGTGTTACCTTCTGGTTATTAGGATACATATGTCTAATATACATTCATTTTGGAGTCCCTAAGGGGACAGCCTTGTTATTAATGCAGCAGAGAACAGCTGAGCGAGCATATGGTTTATTAAGACACGCTTATATTGATTGTATGTGGATACTGTTCAAAAGGGTCACTGGTCTATAACTGCGAGATCCTTTGTGATCCGTGCTTTGAACCTCAGAGCTCAGTAGGAGCGCTCTTGAGCTGATGGATTTGTTTTCAGCCGGAAAAAAAAAATTGTATTTGTATCGAAGTTGGAAATTAACGGAATGCTTGAGAACCTATACCATCGAAACACAAACAATTAATGAATAAGGAAAACACTGAAGAAAATTTTGCAGCCATGAGGAACTTGCAGTCCAGAAGGTCTAGAACTTAGAGGTTTATGTGGTAGCTTGTGCAGTAATCTGATCCGTGGGTGGGACCCAACACGACATACATAAATCACAGCATAACCTGACTGGAGTTAAAAGCAGTTAAAATCATGTCGACATGACTTTCACCCTCATGCTGCTCAACTGATTTTCTTCTCTTCCTGAGTATCGCAATTCCTGCTCTATTGCTTCACCCCAGTTAACATTTATAATAAGCTTTTATTTTTAAGGCTGCTTTTCATTACAAGGGACAGCCCAGGACAGGCTGAGCGCTGCGGTGCAGCGTTTCAGCTTCCTGTGGAACGCCAGCTAGAGCGTCACACGAGAAATTACGAGTGTAGCCTGAAAATAAAAGTATGTGGAGTTAAGCTGTGAGAAGACCCGGTGTGGATTAGATTTCTTCCTCTCCTTTCAAAGCTGCTTCGGTCTCAGGGAAGGTGCCGTCAGTATCTGTCTAACACCTCGAATCGCACGTGCCAGGTCTTCGTGGCTGAGCTTAGGGCAAGTCTTGGTCGTCCTGTGACGCTGCGGGAGGAGACGAGGCTTCGCCTTTTCCCTTGCTCGGGCGGAGCGGGCTGTGCGGGGCCGGGCCGGTTGGGGCCGGTCGCGGCCGGTCGGGGCCGGTCCCGCCCCGCGCGGCGCGGCGGCCACGGGGTGAAGGCGATGCTCGAGGAAGCCCCCCGGAGCGAAGCCGCGGCGGGTCGCGGTGCAGCGCGCCCGTAAATCCCAGGGGGACTAACCCGGTGGGCTTAGGCACGTCCTCGGCACCGTCCGGTTAGCTGGTAGGGTATTTAATGTAACCTAACACCAGAGAAGGAGCCGTGGGGTTAAACGGGTGGGAAGGAGGAGGAGGCGGACACCCGGGCGAGGAGCGGCCGTGTCGCCCCGCGAGGGATGGCGCTGCCCCCCTCGCTGGGCCGCGCTGCGGACACCTTCCTCCTCCGGACTCGAAACGCAGAGACCGCACCTGAGTTATGGTGGTCTCCCAGGCGCCTTGTCTCTCCTGTGAGCTTCTTAGCCTTAAAAGTCTTGAAACACCTTTCCTACCGATTCATTTTTCCAGGCATTGCAGAGGTCCCTTAGCAATAGAGGCTCAGCTCTTCACATTGTGAATGTTTTCCTGTGGAAACAGGGCATTAAAAATAGTTTACTCCTTAAACTGCCTGGATGTGAAATAGCACACTTGGATGCCGTCCTAACTGTGGGGTGAAACTGGCTTATCCAAGGAAAGTGATACTGAATACCAGATGCTGAACAGGGGAGACCCTGTGGCCTGGATGTTGTATGGACTGTGGACTTCTGTTTATTTCTTCATTTTGTGTGACTTGTTAAATGACTTGCCCAGATACAGCTATTTCTTTATTTCTTTACCTGTGAAATGGGGGAAGCATTTTACAGAGTGGTGTTTTGAGAATGAAGTCTTTGGTGCTGTAAAGAAGAGGCCATACTAGTTTACATATAAGAAACATTATCTGCAGTTTTCTTATTTTGGAATTTCATTTTTAAAACTAAGCCAAAACCTCATAGCTAATCTAATTCATATATCTTATGGCATTTTTTTTAGTGATACATGTTATTTCCCTCCCCCCCCCCCCGAAAAAAAAAAAAAAAAAAGAAAACATGGAAGTATAGGAAAATGTATCTCTTAAAGAAATAATGTCATCCTGGTCTCCAAAATATTCCCTGGTCTAATCAATTTCCTTTTAAGTATCTAAAAGCGTTCCCTATTTATAAGAGGAGAAATGTGAGGTAAATATTAATGAACAAGTTTCCTTTGTATTTATCTGAACTTCTTTAATCTGCTACCTATAAGCAACAAATAGAAGTTAGAATAGTGACGATGATTTCTCAGAGAGAATAGTTGATTGTTGGTATTAATAGAATCTTTTTCCACGACGTGATTGATGGAGCAGCTGTTTTTATGGAGAGTAATGCAGTCGGTCTAATACAAAATGGATTTACACTTAACCATGGTTAGCATACCTACCTCTGTGGTTATTAGAAGACGAGTAAAAGTTTGCAAGTATGAAAATGCAACTCCTACTTGGGACACTGTGATGCTGGAAAAGTGGTGATGACGATAACCCACTATAATTCCTCTAGAGAGATGTTCTTGCATAGTCCTTGGTAGTTTGGAAGGGCAAGATGCCAGTCAGCAGGAAAGCTTTGTTTCAGGGAAGGTCCCTGACCCTTGCTAAAATATATTTCCTTTGTGGGGAATTATTTAAAGAAAATATATTTTATCTCTTTCAGGCTGATTTTTAGCAGTATTGATTGTAATTTTTTCAAATATAAATTGAAGGAACTCTTCAGAAAGGCAGCAGTCATACAGTGCTTCAGATAAGCCAGAGTTGGTCTATGATATTTGATGTGGTCTGGTCTCCAAGAGGAAATACAGATACCTGCTTTATTCAGTGCAAAGAGACATCTTTTAGTTTCATTAAAAGATGAAAACATACCTTTTTGAAGAATACAGTTTATCCATAGAAATTGAGTATATCGTTCTCAAATTTCAGAGTAAATACTCTCTCTTTTCTCCCCTCTTGCCCCCTGACTTCTCTCCCCAGACATAATCAGTAAACCAGGCTGGTGGTCAATATATATTAAACACCTGGAACTTGGGGGGAAAAGTGTGTAATGATGCAGTGGTTGATAAAAGACTAAAATATTCTGACACATAATCTGAAGATACTTAAATTGTAACGAGTATTTGAAAATTGACAGGGTTCCACAAAGTTTTAAGAGCAGAAGAGCCAGGTGTTGTACTTTAATCACACTGGAAGAAACAGCTGATGCATACTGCAATAGCGGTAATTCCAAGCTAGAAGCCTACAAATAATCTAGCTACAAATTATATTGTCAAGAGAATCCAAATACTTTGTAATATAGTCTAATACATATTAATTTGAGAGCCCTATAGGGGACAGTCTTGTTATTAATACACAGAGGAACAGATGTGATAGCATATGGTTTACCAACTTGTATTTATGTTAATTCTATGTAAATAGGATTTTAATAAGGTAACATTAGTCTATAGCTTCAGTTTCCTAATATATCTTTCTTCTTTGAAGAAGATAATAGAATTATCTAGACTGGGGTTTAGGATCAGAGAAAAGGTAAGTGGGAAGAGATTCCATTTTAGGTAAGACTTATAAGTGACTAGAAAAAATGCATCCTTTTCAGAGCATTCTGTAATAAATTCAAAAAAACTTTGAGTCTCAATGATGAAATACAGTTGGTTAAAAATTGAATTATTTTGTTCATCAATATTAGCACTTCCAAAATTTTGCTAAAAAAAGATTGCCTTAACTAGTCTTAAATTTTCATCTGTTCTCTCATTATTGTTTTCAGTTTCAACTTGCGTTTGGCTACCTTGGAGAAGTTTCCAAAATTTCATAAAATCTTCAGAAAATCTCCAATGTCATCTTAAGTCTAATGGCTATCTATACAACCCACCTGCTGCTCGCAGCTAGAAGAGCTGAGAATGCAGTTCTGCCTTAGCTCAGGCTTCTCAGCAGCTTTTTTTTTTTTTTTTTTTTTTTTTAAAAAATTATTCTCCTAGGCATGGGTAGCAGCCATTTTAGTTTGCAGTGAGAACGGAGTAAGCAATATGTGTTCCTGCAAGCAGGTGAGGAAATAGAAGGTATAAATCAGCACTAATGCTTAAGAAGACTTTTGAAAACTTTCTGTATACTATTAGGAATTTCTATTTTAAACATTTGAATTAAGCTTTCCAAAGGATGCCAGTTCACCTCAGTAATGCCTAATCTATGAGGTAATTTTGAAGTTTGAGATCTTTTCCTATGGTTTCAGTCCTACAGTAGATGTGAGCTGTATTAACTGTAGCTTTCTGTTCACGGCTAAAAAACTGTGGATGGAAGCATAGTTTAATTCTCTCTTCAATAGTTAGAGATCTGGTTTTATTCTGGTTTAAGGGGAAAAATACTTTTTGTCTAAAATTTGTTTTCAATTCCTAATGTGCAGAGAGGTCTGTGATTTTTTGGATGGAGAGTGTAAATATTTACAGGCACTGTTTAATTTCAAAGCTATAAATACCACTTATCATTTTGTATGTTTTGTCTGGTATGTCAGAAATATTTTCTATGCACATCACTTTTTTTTTTTTTTTTTTTTTTTTTTTTTTCCTTCAAGAAGAGTTAGGGAAGTTTCTTAGAATACCCTACATAAACCAGAGATACCTGGTTATGTTTTGAATAAATAAACATACAATAGGATTTCGAGTTACAACTGTTTAGAAAATGCTGATGGAAATAAAATTTCAATGAAAATACTACCAAAGTTTTGTAAAACTTTCACCCTTCTTTATTTCCTATCCTGTTCCTTAAGTCTTGGGTATAATCTGGGATCCAGAAATTAACTCTTCAGAATGTTAAGTTCTGTTCTGGGTTATCACAGACACTTTTGCACTGTAAAGGCGCTATGCTTCTGGCCATCTTCTATGTATCAAAGCGAAAGATTGTATGAAACTTTCAATGGATGAGGTGCGTGTAGTGTTGCTCTGACTGGTTAGTTGTGCAGCTGCATTAGCTGATGTCTGCATTCAGCACTTTGTGCTAGTTGCTCCCTAGTTTAGTAAATTCATGCTTGGAAAAGATCACCCTGTCATTCTGGAAGGTTTTCCTCTTGCATTAGAATTTCTGCTGATCTCTGAGTGACTTTGAAATGGCCCTCACCGAATTTGGAGCATCTTACAGTACATATGTGCTGCTCTCAGTCGTGGAGATGGCAGATAAGCCATCATAACTGCATTGTCTGCTTTTTTTTTTTTTTTTTTTTTTTTTTTGCTTAATGTTAAGTATTTAACTTTTTCTTCATGAAGCAATTTGCCATATTGTTATTGTAAAGGCCTTATATGAAAACAAATTCTGTTCCATTCAATAATCTATTCCATCATCTCTCTACTATGTAATAATGCACATGTTATAACATTTCATTTTTCTTGCCCAAGTCTGCTGCTAGGGTCTTGTAAATAGTAGAGATGATACATAGTAGTCTCTTTAAGAAAATGTTTCAAAATAAGTAAGAATCTGGGCAACAGATTATGGAAACAGCTCTTAGGGGGGACAGGAGGAGACATTGAAAATATTTTCATTTCTATTTGCTAGATAGAAAAGCAAATACACTGAAAATGTGGAAACTAAACAAAATGATTAAAAAAATCTAGTAAGCTTGTATTCCGTTGTCTATAGCTATAGTGAACCATGTTTAAAGCGGTCAGCAAATAATACTTCCCCTCTCACCATGAGCTATATCTTTGCTCGTAGTGTGAAACACTGAAGATTCATAATCCATCCAAAGTGAAACAACAGTTTGTGTCATCAGCAGCAGAGGGATATCAGATCATATATCTTTAGTTGACAAGAGGTGGCAATTTAATCTGACAAGTTTGCTGCCAATGAGGACAGCTTTAGGAGTTCAACTGCCTTGGTAAAGATTTGACATGTCATTGAGGGATGTTGTGTAGTAGCCTGACAATAAACTGGAACTTGCTAATGCAGTTTAGGATTGCAGTAAAAATTTATTAGAAACCAGAGACTGTAAAATTACTACACTCCTCCAGAAATGTTGTTCTTTCCCTTGCTGAATATTTATGTGATGCTTAATGCACAGCACATGTTTAAAAACTTGTTTCTTGATAGTGTAAATGAAATCTATTATAATGCCCATGAAATTGCAAGGAATTCAATTAAATGCAGGCGAGACTAAATAGACTGTCCACCTGAAGCCCATTTTGACAAGGATTTACTGTAGAGGTTGCCTGTTTAAGAGGATTCAGAAATGTACATTATCAACATAGGAGCAATCTGGTCCTGTAACTTTGTAATTATGCCAGAGTAGATGGACTCTGGGATATTTCAGATGTGAAGTGAGCCTCTGAAAGACCTCTCTTTTGGTGGGTGGGGGAGCAGGGAGGAAGAGCTGCCTTCTGAAGCTAGGACAGAAGTCAGCCTGAATTTATGATTTGATTGCTGAATTTGTGTGTCCCACCTTGTGTTGTGGGTCTAGAGAGGGACATTCGTGGTTTGGGGGTTTTAGAGGCATGCAAAACTCTGAATGGAGTATGAAGAACCTGTGCAATTAGGCAGTAGACTCATGTGGGTGCTCTAGTAAATCTTGAAGCTGGCTTCTCAGCATGACAAGTTTCCTAAATGTCCTTTCAAATCTAGCTACTACCTGAATGTGGAGCAAAAATAATTTTACCTTTGGTTTTCACTAAATATGTCAATCCTTTCAATGCAATGTGAAATAAAAGACTATTTAATTAAGCAGCTTTTTTTTTTTTTTTTTTTTTTTTTTTTTGAGGTGCTTCTTATAAGGCTGTCATAAGAGCTGTTGCATTATTTGGGATTATGGCAGCCCAACACTCTGGAGGGTGTTGGCATATGCCACCTGGAAGGATATTAGTTATGATTACCCAGCAATTCTAAATAAACTTCAGAATGAAAGAACGATGTAAAAAATCTGCCAGAGTGTATTTTCAAGAAGTGCTCTAGGATGTTACAAGTTTACAGCCTTTTTGAATCATTTCGCCCTTAGCACTTGATAATCCTTGGAGAAAAGAGACAGGCATGTTTAATATACCTACCATTCCCATTGTGGATTCTGTTTTATTTCTAACTAGACAGACATCTTGGGAATGCATTAATAGGAAACAGTAAAATAGCTTGAAAGTCTCATTGATCAGTGATGAAAGACAAATTACCATGCTTTTTTTGTTAAGTATTTTGTGAACCCACAAATATTTTGTGTTTGAATAGGTTTCCATAGTTGTCAATATTAAGGTGGATCGTAATACTGAAATTCTAAGTGAAGTGTTCTTAATTACTGCATGTAGTCGAAAGGAAGTATATTAAATATTAACTCCTGTTGCAGAGTAGAGTGAAGCTGGAGATTATGAAGTTAGGGAAAATTTGTAAAGGGTGCAAAGCTGGTTTAGCTGGCCCCATTTCATTCCTTTTGCTCTGTTACTATAGAGAGAATGTACAAAGCTCCCGAGTTACTAAAAAGCTTGAGAAAATCTGCAGAAAGTCTTTGCAATGGCTCTTAGACGCATTGAAAGAAATTTGGACATAGAGGTGTCATTGCTGGCTGAAACAAGTCTGACAGAGGATCAAAGTAAGGTGCTCTCAGGTTGGACCTGTGTTTCACCAGCTTTGCTCTTTCCAAAGACTCTCTGTGCAGCTGCAATCTCTCACTAATTATACGCTTAAACTACCCTTTTGGCGTATTTCTGGCATGTGGTGACATCACTATGCTCTGTACCATTCTAATCATATTTTAATTAAGTGTACTTCAAGGCTATTGAAAGCGTATTTCAGCAGCTGGGTTCTCACTGGGGAAAGAGGCTTGAAAGAGAATCCAGTTGTGTAGGTTAGTTACTGTTTGCAATGGGGAACCCTTTTAATATCATAAAATTCATTGGCTAGTATTTAGTGATAAAAGATTGAAAGTCACTTTGGGAACCTGGGATGTTCTTAATTTTATGACATTAGGCCTGATGACATCTTTTTCTCGCCCTTCTCTTAAGATAGCTACTATAATGCCGTAATGATGCTACAACTGAACTGCAGTGAGTGAGAGTGAGTACGGTTCAAAGCTAAGCCATGACTGAAGCATGCTAGATGGGATTAACTTTTTCACAGTAAATGTAAATGTCCTGTTTTGAGTACAGTGTAGCTGTTAGTGCTTACTCACAGTAAATCATAATTTGAAGTGGTAACACATGGATAACTTTTTTATTTAATTATGAGTATTATAACAATGTATCTCTTTTTTTAAAAAAAAAAGGAAAGACTTTAGGATTGGACTGGAAAGTTAGGATTATATTTCAGTCCCATGGTGGCTTGATAAATACCTAGGGAAAGAATATCTAAACATAATTTTTGGTTAAAATTCTGAGTAATTTTTTTACAAAATGTTTAAGTAGAGAAAACTTTGCCAAAAAGTGCCCTTTTTCTTTTTTTTCTTTTTCTTCCCCCAAAGCTAGTAGTAAGACAGTTGATTTCTGAGCCATTATAGTCGGACCTGCCAAGGGTCCTTCCCTAGAAGTCCTGACTGGTAGTAAGCACATTGCTTGGTGGGAGACAGGTAGAGATATGGCTTGTCCATTTTGATAGAAGATAGCGGCCTCCTCTGCGACAAGTTCTGCCCTTGTGAATATTGCCCTGGGTAGTGTGATTCTGAGGAATTTTGGTGAGGTTCTGGAAGTAAAGCTGTCCTGTGTGTAGTCTTTGCCCCCCCCCATTCCCTGGGGGGGACAGGCACGGGCCCACGGCTGCAGTGCCCCGGGTGCCTGGGAGCTGCCCTGTTTCAGCCTCTGTGCCTCCGCCAGGACTCCGGTCATGGTCACGTAGGCGCAGAGCTGACGCGCGGCCCCCCAGCCTCTGCGTAGTTTCCCGCCTAGGAGGGGACGGTGAGCCAGCATGCAAGAGGAGATTATTCAGAGCCACTGTAGGAAGTGCATTGCTCAAGCTGTCTTATCCACCTTTTTGCTCTTTATTTGTTTCTATCCCCTGCTGCTTCAGGGGGATCAGCTGCATGTTGCCAATTAGGCTCATCAGCATTGTCAATAACAGATGTGGAGCTCCCGGTAATCCCCCACCCTTGTTAGTGGACTGCAAGGGCTTCTGGCTGTTTGTGAGGAGATTTAACCCTTATCCCCCTACAGGGAGCCTAGTCACTCTGTCAAAGACCAGGAGTAAGTTTGACTGTTCTGTATTTTCAGGGTTCTTTTACCACCATCGTAGACCCTGTAGGTTTGATTAGACTCTGTTTTTAGCAATGGATTTCAGCTTGCGGGAAAACATAATTAATTTCAACACAAATCAATATGAAAAGGATATTTTAAGAATTCGGCTTCAAGCTAAAGGTAATAGTAGAAAGTTTCATCACCTGTCAAGCAGATTACTTGGGCATGTCTTGAAATACAAGCTGCAAGCTAAAGTTTTTTATGTTACCAGCCAGCATGCTACTGGAGTATAAATCTGTAAATGTGTTCATTAAAAGACAGGTTGTTCAAAGTCTTTCAGCTTTTGCAGTCATACTCACGCCTTTGCTAAGGGCATTCCCCTCAATGCGTGTTCTTTATTTATTCCAGTATGAGGCATCTTCAGTGCTCCTAGTACAATTAATTTCCTTCTCCTAAGGGAGTGATTCAGTTTAGGGGCAATCTAACACTTACTGGCATTTGTAGCATGAAGTTGAAATCAAGGTCATCTAGACCACAAATCAGTCCTTGTGATGACCTATCTTGCAAGGTGATGTGTGTGTGTGGGGAGGGTTTTGAGAGGGAAAACTATTATAAATAATGTTAACATTTTTGGGCATCTAATTAATAAGAATCTATGTGTTAGAGTATTCTGAGGAATCTGCATATTTTTTTCTATATGCCATTAAATTAGAGTGGGGGGTGAAATCCCAGCACAGTAGTTGCATTTCTTTTCTAGCTCAAGAATAAAATTGGAAGCTTGCCATAATATCGAGTCTGAATTATTGTATAATTACTAATGGTGTTAAAATGAATGTTCAGCATCTGAAGTTATTTTGTCATAAGCAGCCCCTACAGTACAAGGGACATCAAAGTATTTATGTACATGACCCTTAGGACCCTTTAAACTATTAAAAAAAAACAAACAAAAAAACAACATGTAAACAAAATCTCAGTGGAGTGTTTTATGAGCCACTTGCCAGTCTCTGAACAGCCACCAGTGACAAGGTGGCACTACTGAGCCTTAACATTTAGGTCCCAGTAGCTAGTAATAAGCCAAGAACACTGAAAAGCATAGCACAAAATCAAAATTTCTATGATTTCACTAAATCTCTTCATTTCTTTTTAATTTGAGAAAACATTTCAGTGCTTTCTTGCACTCTGTCAGGAACATGGGCTAGAAAGAGTATTTGTATAAGGATAGGAAAATACATACTGATCTGAAATAATTAAGAATATTTTGTTCATGTGAAGTGCAGCACTGAATGATGGCCCTTGGATCCACAAGTGCTGTTCTTGATACCTTTAACTAATGGGATTGTATGTGTGTTTTGGGATCCCTTACAGTTTGAAGTCAGAATGAAATAAAACACTTTCCTGATGCATTTTATATTGATCTCTGCAGTAATTTCCTCAAAGCAGAACAGAACAACCCAAGTTTTTGTACCACTTAAAATTGTAGTAGAAATTTAAATATCAATAACAGATGTGCTTTACAATGCCATGGCTGATGGATTATTGATTCATAATGAAGTTTTAATCCTTTGCATATTGAGTAAATTGTGAAGCTATTACACTGATATCACTGTATTTCATCTCATTTATCATTAGCAAGTTACAAATTATTTAACTTCAATACCCTGTCAGCAAAGCTTTGTTGAAATTAGATTTGCAGAAATTAACATGTACAACAACTTTTAAAATGAGTTATTATTGTGAATCATTTAAAATGAGTTATTATGCATTGGGCAGTGCTTAGTAATTCATATCTGAATTCTCGCTGTGAGGGGGCTCTAGGTCTGCAGTAGACAACATGTAAGTGTTACCCTTAATAATAGAAGTTTGATATAATGCTCTGTCCAAAGATGGATTCATTCTCTAGGTTGTATTATTTTAATGTCTACTTTGACAAGTCGATTGGCACTTGTATGGGCCAAATGTTTTATACAAAAGTTTGTACTGGGAGGAATGTGTAGGTTTATTTACATCGTTCTGTAAACAGGTAGCGCAGGTATTAATTCAATATCCTTCAGATATTGAATATGTTTACATGTTGCTGTTTTTTGTTTGTTTTTTTAATAGTTTAAAGGGTCCTAAGGGTCATGTACATAAATACTTTGATGTCCCTTGTACTGTAGGGGTTGCTTATGACAAAATAACCTCAGATGCTGAACAGAAAAAGTGGTGCCTACATCTGAATTGTTCACATAGAGCTGCCATACTCCAAGATCATACCTTGCTTAAATAAGGTTAACTCTTAATTGTTAGATAGCTCTCTGTGTTGATTTTTACTTTCTTTATATGTTTGAAAACTGGGTTTTCAGTCAAATCGTCTACCCATTCCTGCATTTGTATCTTCGTGTTTCCCATGGCAACAGACTTTTCTGTGGTTGAGCAAGTATCTTTTTCCTGCTTTGGGTGTTAGCGATTTCAGACTGTTCTAAGGTATGAATAAGCAACCTCACACAAAAGGGTAGTAAAATAAGTGTTTGTAATTAATTTTTTCTCAGATCCTTCATTGTTTTATTTTTGTGAGGTTTCTTGTAGTTAAATCCATCTATGGATTAAATTGGTGTAGGGTTTCTTATCAATATAGTGCATTTAAATACCACACGCGTTGATAACCAGATTTTATTCTAAGCAAAATACCTTTCTCTAATGCTTGAGATTAGAACGCTAGTGGAAAATTGAGCCAGTGGCTGTACTTGACTGGCCGTTGCTTTTATGCTTGATGTATGCTGACTTCTGTGATAGTGGAAGGAGATCATGTGATGCTTATTTCATAAAACTCAACACCATTCTTTGCTTTTAATAGAAATACAAATTTTGTTATTTTTACATTTGTAGATAACTTCTGTGGAAAGGCCGTCCTATCTCCAATAAATTCCCTTCTTATAAATTTAATTATGTTCAGCAATGCTGTTCTGGTGCAAATGTTATTTTACCAATGGTTAAAAAATTGTAGAGCACACAGTTTAGAGCAGAAAGATTTCTTCCATGAGAGTAGAATAAGATGTTGGCAAAAAGGTGTCTTAGTGATTAATTCATCTATGCTTATTCTGGTTTATTTCATTACGTGTAATAACATTCTCCTTAAAAGTTACTCCTTGGCTACTAGAAGAGTCCAAAACAATGGCTGCTAAGGCTAAAAGCAAATTTGTATGTCTTATAATTAGTAAGCAGTCAGAATTGGGGAGTGCAAAAAAACCCAAATATATAGCCCTTCATTTTGATGAATTTTTGTCTTGATGAAAATAAATATACTTTTCCTATAACTTTCTGATAACCTGGACTATCTGAGCTCTGAATTTAGATTATTATGAATGTGCTGTGGATAACAAAAAGAGCAGTTACTCTGGAGCTCATTCGCAGCAGATGGCCTGATCTTCCAAGCTGTTCTGTCCTCCAAAAGCCACAGATGAAAATTCTTTTTCTCTTTATATGCATTCAGTGAAATGGAAGATAGATAAAATAGAAGGAACTGGGATTTAAATTAACTTTTTATTTCTAGTAGAAAAATAACAGTGTGTCTAATGAAGAGCTAGAACCATCTAACAATGAAATCCCCGGGAAGTACTTTGTATGACACTGGTTGAGTCTGAATTGCAGATTGAGAGTAGCCAATTTTGAGCAAAGTTTGCAGCCCTGAATATTGCAAGGACTTGACAACTTGACTGTCCAGTCATTTGATTTCATGGCTTAATTGTAGCACCTTTTACTGCAGTCATCAAGCCAGCATAGGTATATTGATGAATATACCATTTCGTAGCAGAGGTTCATTCCAAAAATATGAGGTTTTTTTAATTTTCATCATATTCTCCCTTTATTCTGTCATCTGTAACGTAGAGATTGGAAATCAATGAGTTTGACTGTACTTGTTTAGGCAACAGGATTTTTTCCCAGTTTTCAAATGAATGTGCTGTAGTTTCCTGATAAGTAACATCAAAGTGGATTTGTTAATTTATTGTGTTCTACAATGTTTTATGTTTGCTTTTTTTTCTCTGCAGGTACATTTCTTAAACCTATGTTACCTTTAACTTTTGATACATGATAAGGAGGAACCATTTAATTTGAGTAAATTGTCTAGTCATTAAGCAAGGTGAATATTGTTTAAATGTTTAACATTTTAATTCAACCTTTTCAAAAAAACAAGCTATTTATTATTTTCTTTGCCAATATCAGTAAATCATAAAAATGAAAGGAACTGTAGAAAACCTAGCAGAAGGATAGATGGGTTAAATATATTTCAAATTGTATGGTCAGTAAGAGATTGTTTTGGTTTGTTAGCTTTTTTTTAGTCATGGGTGAAGTAAAGTGTATCACTTCTTGTTAGCGTTTTTTAGTCATGGGTGAAGTAAAGAGTATCACTTCTTGTATGATTCACGCATTTTTAATCTTGAAGCTTATTTCCTTTCAACATAGGAAAGATTAGCTTTAACTTTGCATACCACTGCTCAGCCCTGAGTTTACCCAGGGATAGTTTACTTTCTAAAGTATGTCTATTTACAGTAAAACTTAGTTCAAAAAAATTGCTGAATATTTAGCTTAATTACTAGTGTGTTCTGTTTTTTCTAAGGAAGTCAAGCTGGCACAAACTGTTTCAGACTACCTGTGTCAGGCTGCGTTAGTATTTTTGATAATTGATCTATTAGACTTTATTCTTGCATGGTTTAAAAAGATATTTAAAATACTTCATTTAAGTTTATTTCTATAAGCATGTGATGCATTTTTGTGCCCGATTTTCAAAGGCTTTCAGTGTGCACCTAAGAACTGCTAATACATAGGCTGTTTGTGTAAAACTTGAAACACATATTTTAAAAACTTGTTTTTATATAATACCTGCTGCTTTGGATGGGCAATAATTGCTGAGTGCTGGCTTCTGGCTTGCACAATATGAGTTATCATGCAACATGGAGAGAATGAATTTTTGAAGTGGTCTGAAAAGTTATCTTTTTTGTCTGAGAATTAGTTAATTTAGTATTTGTTCTTCTGATTCAAATGATGTATAGGTGAAGGTATTTATACAAAATCCCCAAATAAACCAACCAAAATGCATAACAACTGGCAAGCAGTAGTCACTGCCAGTATTTGTAGAATATCATTTTGCTAGGGCGATCTAGAAGTGGTTTTGCTAGCACTGGCTGTCTCTTACAAGTATGAAATGTATTTTTTTTTTTTTTTTTTTTTTTTTTTAGAATGCAAAAATGGCACGAGTCAACTATATTGTTTTAGATAATATTGTACAATTTTGATAAGGCATGATATTGTTGATTTATCACAATAAGAATAAAACGAAAATGTTTGTTTGATAGGATTGTTTTTCATCATGTATTGAAGTCTCAGAATTCAATATCATAAATCTTTGTTAAAGAAGAGAGGATATTTCCTTTGCAGGTCTGCTGATCAGATTTGTGCAAAATTGTGGATATGTTGGAAAAATGGCTAATGGCTAACTTACTCTGCAGAGAAAATACAAACAAAAAATTTGACCTGCGTCTGAAATGACAACGATGTTGGATTGTTTTGGAATAAGACGTTCATAGAATGCTGCTTGCAAGTGCAGCAGAACTGCTCAAAAAACCTCTTTCATTCATCTTTGGATTCCTTTCTCTGTTTCCTGTTGAACTTCCTAAGGTAACAGTGTTACCTGGGATTCAGTCTTCTCTCAAACAGTGGGAGAACAGCTTTACCTCTTTCAATGGCACTAGAATAGGGTATTGTAGAATTGCATCCAGCTTGCTTAGGTTTCTAGTAACTTCATGCAAAACCAGACTTAAAGGTAGAGCCTAGTTTTAAAGATGTTCAAATAGTAAAGGATGGTTTTTAATAAAAGCAGCAAGGTAGAGTTTTCATTTCCCAGATGTGCTAAAATGTCCATTACCTAGCTGATGATCAATTTTTTGAAGAGAATTTAAGGAACGCTCACAGTTTCGGTATTAAAGGTTATTGGGTTCTGTTTATGTTAAGGGATTTGGAGTGTCAGAATTTATTTAATTCTAGGTTTGAAGCTGGAACCTTTTATTGCAGCTTTTGAAGTATAACACTAATATTGCATGAATTTTGTACTTGTGTCACTTTTATACTTAGGGTTGTAATTCATGAAAGTAACAAAGAATGCGGTGAGTTTGGTTTTCCTTTCTTTTTTTTTTGTTAATGTTTTCCATTTCAGTCTATAACCAGAGACTGCAGAAATGCACATGAAGCATGTCTAACTATTTACAGAATTTACCATTTCCATTATTTGTGTACACACTTGCATGCACTTTTCATCACCTCTTAAATACAGTGTACTACTTTATCAAGCAGCAGCAAGCTTTATAGTGTTTTCCACTAGTCATTTTAGTGCTACCATAAAAACTACTTTCCCCTTGCACCTATAAAAGACATAATTTGCTGCAAGCTCAGTGCAGCAATTTGTAATATTATTTTAGGTTTACTCTTTATCATGAGCCCAATGGGCAGGTTTACTCTAGAAAATGAGACTGCAGGTTGAATGGGAGTAGGCTCTTTGGGTTTGCTACAGGGGCAGAGTTCTCACTGCTGCGTGTATTTCCACCTGATACTCTCTTTCCAAAGCTATTTTCTTTTTTTTTATTTAAGTTCATTAGTCAATCAACAAAATAGCTTCTTTAAGAAGAAAAGGAGTTACAGTAATTAACAGTTATAACAAGCAACTAAATCCTGTGTGGCTTTCTTTATAGAACGCTCTGTGATAATTTATGAAAGAAATATTCATGAGGAATGCTCTTTGAGGTTACTCAGAAATGCAGCTCTACAGAAAACTCAGGCCTGGGTACCTTACCTTGGCATTCGTTTGAGAGTAAACAATTTTATCTGACAGAGCAACAAGAAATATAAACTGAGCCATTCTGTTGGACCTGGCAAGCTAAAATTAATTTTGTGCATTAGTTCATTATAGCTTAAGCTTCACATTTAAATATCAAATATGCAGACATTTTATTTACAGATTAGCTTTGCATTTATTGTCTACTTTCCATGATATGTGGACATCTGTTTTAGCTAATCTTAGGAAAATGTAATCTGAAGGGGGGTTTTATTTCTTTTATTTATAGCATATGCAGTTTTTCCCCTATGTTAACATGAGCCTTATTATGAAGCTTTATTTTCTCTGGATCTCAAAATTATAGTTTAAGACCTACTCTTGGACTCTAGGAAAGCCTGAAGAAAGCTACTCCTTTCATTAGATGGTATAATTATCCCCGTGCTGTTTCTAGCCTTTGATGGACCTTAGTAAGGATACTTGCACATCTAGTTAAATCAAGTGCTGCTTTAAAGAAAGAAAGAGTATTCCAGTTCTTGTACTCAACAATTCTTTAGAGAAGCCTGTCCTATAAAAATTCAAAGCACTTTTCCTTATAGCCTCCGCTACTCACCATTTGTTTGAAAAGCAGTATGTATTCCCTGAAGATGAATCTCTTCAGAGGCCTATGCCTCTGAGCACTATTGTAGACCCTGCCCCTGAACTTATTAATTATCAGCAAATTCTGAGCTACGTTCTCGTTTAACATGTCCTTGGACTCGATGTTCTGTGATTTCTGCTGGGTTCTCTCTTTGAGCCAAACCAATCCAAAGGCTCCTTCTCAGTTTTGCTAGTTACGCATCGTCCTTCACTTTACTGTGCTTTTTTCCCCCTAGATTTCATATTCATATCATCAGTAAGAGCTTTTTTCTCTGTTGTCAAGTATTTAAACTTGGGACTCCATGAAATCAATAACTGATCATTGATTGTGGAAAATAGGAAGCAGAGTTGATTTTCATTGTTTTCTTCTTCACATCAGAAAATACTTTATTACAGTAAGATACAGGATCGTCATGCCCTACACTAAAGGGTTCTAGAGTGATACTGGGATAAGCTGTGTTTTATGCTAATGGCTGGAGCTAGGGCACAGGTTTTTCTCTGTCCCAGATTGTCCTTCTCTGCCAGTCAGTACAGCTGCTTCCGGCTGCAGGCTGATAACCGCAGCTTTTTGCAAGGGCAGGTGTCAGGCTCCATGAGCAGACGTTCCTGCAGCTGGGTGCTGTTTGTCATTATAATGAGTTGGCTTCTTACCATCTCATCTCAGAATGTCCTTAATGTGCTTGCAACCACAAGTTTCCATATTGCGGCCACAGACTGATTTATGGGTTCCTGTCTTACTGACCAAGCTGCTGAAACTGCTGGATCTGGAGGGAAGATAGGAAAGAGATAAAGACCTGTAACATATCCTGTGAATAGTATGCAGATTTCTTCAGCCTTTGGCCAAAAGCTGGCACTGAATTTGAGACTGTTTATGATTGTTCCAGCTTAATTATCTAGGCCTCAAAGGTGATGGTTGTTTTTCTCACAGATATACATACAAACATGCATAATGAAAATTAAGGATTCTTGTATTTGTAAAAGAGTTTATTTTACCAATTATTGCTTAAATAATACTTGTCACTGCAGCTGGTGTGAAAATAACATTCTTCTAAATGCAGCTTATGCTTTTCAAAGTCAAAGAAAATTTGACATATAAATATGAACATTTGTTAAGGAATTATTATTAAAAAAAAAAAAAAAAAAAAAAAACCCAGATATTTGCTAGTCCTTTTCTCAGTTGTTTCCGTAGCTTTATTCTCACTAGTGATATTCCCAAGAGGGACCGTTGCTACATGAAGAGCGTTAACACTTAGTTTTAAAGGAATGAATAAGAGGAATGACTCTTCTACACTGAGTTTCGTCAGGCGCAGCATATTTGAAAGAGACAGCGTCTGTAGGTCCCAGGTGAGGCCAAAGCTCCTTGGATAAGAGTGCAGCGCCACGTGGGCAGAGAGCTGGTACGCGCCCGCTCAGGCAGGGCGCTGCGTTGGCACCGCTGCCTGCCCGCTTCTCCTGGAAGGCGCTCTGGGGGCCTGCCTCCACTGGCGAGAGGGGTGCTTTGGGGTAGGGCTGAAACAGCCCTATTCAAGCTCTGCTATGACAAAGGTGATAAATATGTAGGCAGGCTGTGTCCCTCTCCCTTCTCCACCCACCTCTAGAAAAAAAGGAAAAAGTCTTGGTTCAGGTTGCTTGATGGCTGGCTGGCAGGCTGGCTTATAGCACAATTGAATTGCCAAAGAACAGTAAAGCTGATGTTGGCATGTAATATTAACTGACTAGGTATCGCATAAGTGATGTAGCTGCATAATATGCCAAAGATGCTTAAACTGGAAATGTAAAATGTCACAGAAAACAGTCCAAAAGAAAATATGTGGAACCAGTGTCCAGAAGTGTCGGGAAAAAGTGACTGACTTGACAGAAATTTTTTTCTCTAGTTTTTTGGGAAGACTTTGCTCCTCACAGGAGATGATGAATGTTGAGATATCAAATTTTCCCAAATGGAGATATTTCTGTTGCAACTAAAAGCGTATGTAGCTTAACACAGTGCTTCGAATCTGTTCAAGTGAGATGTGGGGCATTCTGCAGCATGACTGTTCAGTATGTATCTTGCCAGTATTCATTGCTACTTCTTGAAATTTAGGGTTTTCATAGATTGGGGGCCATATTTTGTTCAACAAAATTGATTTCCAACCAACACAGCAACATTGTAATTGTTTACTTGCAAGAAAAAAAATACGAAGGAGAAATACCAGATTCCTATGTGAGAATACGTTATTTTGGAAAATTCAGCTTTTCCTTCATTAGAAGGTGTGCTTCATATTGCACTAAGAGAGGAAAGAAGTGTATATTTTTTTTTGTTCTTAGCTGCGCTTTAATAAAAATGCAGAAGGAAGTGTGATGAGCTTTTTTCCTAGACGCAGGCAACAATATGTTGCATTCCTTTCTCACAATTTTGTGTCTCACAGACATGCCAGTCTCATTAACTGAAAAATACTGCTTTATGCTCAAATAGTGTTGTATGAATGGCACGAAATATTCAGTAAGGTCTAAAACAGAGCTGGGTGCAGTTAAAGCACGTTGCTGCAGTACTTCAGGAAACCATTCAGACTCTGAAAATGAGAGCAATTAAAGCAGTTTGAATTGACTTTCCTCTAACTGGCAGAGCTAACAGCACCTTTAGGGTTAAAAAGTAAGTACTGTCATATTGCACGAGTACTCAGCACTTCTCCAGTGGACTGAACAGTTCTGCATGTGTGTGTATGTGTATACACATACATACATACATACATACATACACGCTGTGTTGTTTTAAGCGTAGCTCTAGGTTGGGGGTGGGAGATGCTGTCATTTTTGATTACAACATTCTTCCAATATGCTGTAGCAGGATAAAAATGAGAAGCAGTGAGGTCTCTCTTAAATAGAAGTTGAGATTTCCTCAAATATGTGGCTGGATCAAAAAATGCATCACTTGGAAGTGAATTTTTTTGCTTCCGGAAAGTTGACAGAAATCCATTGAATCTGCAAGATCAGTGGTGTATTTTGATTGAAAAATTTTTCCTTACAGCTTTTGGCAAAGAGGAAAAAATCAAATGTTTGCATAGTACTTTGAACATTTTACCTAGGGTCTTTTGTTTTGTTTTGTTTTTTACTTGATTATTCAAGCATGCAAATTGCAGCTGAATTACAGGAATATCAAGCTACTGCATAGTAACTCTTCAGTCTTTTTGGACTTCCCCTCCCAAGACTTCACTGGGGGCAGGGAGGGTTGGATCTGTAGTGGACCTGAACAGAGAGGGGCATATTTTACATTATTTTCTTCTTTTTTCCTTTTGGTGTCATGAACAGAAGAGCCTTAGTCTACATGATTTCCTCACTAGTCTTTCCTATCCCCAATAAGAAACTTTCTGTTGGAGCTGACCCCAATGGCAAATCCCAAACTGATTATTTAGCTGATTATAACTGATTATTGTCAAATCCTTCAGATAATATAGACAATAACATAATATGCAGATTTCATTCATAATAAATGTTTTCTATTAAATGTAAGCATACTAATTTGATTATATTTCATTTTTCCTCAAAAATACCATTTAAAATATTTTTCCACATCATATACTAGTTTTCTTGAACAAAAGTTGGCAATAGAGAAGAAAGAGGGTTCTCACCTCTGTTTCAAAGGTTTCTGCCTAGTGGCAAAGCATTATCAATAAGAGACAGGGCTATATCCCTTAAGAGCATGCTTGGGAGAAGACAGATAAATGCTGCCAGCTGCAAGCTTTGTTTTAGCAATGATCCAAGCACGAAGGGTTCACAAGAGCTAAAATAAAATGAGCAAAACTATGATGTTTGTCAGGACAGGAGACTTTAAATGCATTTAATTTGTTTATGCTTTTTCTTAACTCTTACTTGACTATACTGTTTTATCTATAATAATACTAAAATAGATTAATGCTAGACTGATACAGTATAGTTGTAATGATACTTGTTTCTAAAGCAATGAAATTCTTACCTTTAAGAAAACCCTTTCAGTGTCTGCATGCAGAAACAGAAATAACTAATTCTTAAGACATAAAAAAAATATATATATATATGGATAAACTGGTATCAAACCCATGCTCTAATTAGTCTGTTAGTGATAGTTATCAATTCAGATGGTATACATATAGTAATCAAAAAGATTGGGTCTTAGATAGAACTAAAGAAAAGTATTCTGCCAAAGGATGTGCAGTACAAAAATAAGCTATTAGTACAGAGGTTTGGCTTTTTTCCCTGGAAAATGTTATATCTGCATGTAATATACTTGAGTGCATAACTTCTCATTTGTTCTCTTAACTAATCACGCTTCCTCTCTGGACAAGCCAGTTGCGTGTACATTCTTTGTGGGTAAGCATATTTAACATACGTCTGCAGGACTGTGAGGACTGCATAATTAGATTTAATAGTGTTATAGTAGCAAACATATTCAGTGCTAATCTTTGGTGGGAGCTGGGGAGGGGTCTTGTATAACAGGACTGCAGAAGATAACAGTGATACTATCACACCATAACTTGCATTGTTGCGCCTCTTCTCTAATGGTGCAGGTGTTTCGGATTGCTCTGGGTGCCCTGCCATGTCAGGCAAGTTAAACAGCACCATGCAACAGATCTCAAACCATTTTCATATATGCTGCTCATTGTGCATTTCAGCAAAACACTCTGCACTTGGATTTTTTTTTTAATTCCTAATTAATTCAGATCTCTATGGGAATGCTTATAAGGATGTTTTGAAGCTAATGAAAAAAAATGCATTGTAACATTTGTTGTCATATTTAAGAACTTTCTATTCTTGTTTTCTTTTTCTTTCTTTTTTCTTTTTTTTAATGGGATTGTGTTAATTCAGAATTGTCTGGGCTAGACAGGAAGGGGAAAGGAACACTTAAAGATGGGAAAACCAAACCCTGTTGATGCTGTCAATGAATCTGAATCCTAATCTGATTTATCCTTGATTCTGTAGTCATCAGTCTATGTAGCCAGTCCATTATTTAGTAGTGTACAAGCAGAAGTAACCTTATTCCTTACTGCGATTGTTTAGAATTAATTATTTTTACTGTGGAAAAGCTGCTAGACCTGGTATAGCAGTCTTAAAAGATGAAAGTGGAATAATGCTGTCTCAGAGCAATATAGAGGTGTTCCTGAGGAACCTCATTTATGTAATGTAGCAAGTATGTTATCTTGATTGTGCTGGTGTGTGTTTTCAAGGATTATTCTGAAAATGCTGACATGTGGTCATGTCCAATACACTAGACATACGTGTGCAGCTGTTCCAATATGGTATAAACATATAAATGTGACATAGTTTGATCTGATTCATGAAAAGCTCATTGTGGGGAAAGAAAATCCTCCAAATCTTTTTTGAAGGACAGTGACAAAGAATTACACTTTTTACAGTGCTAATAAATACCTGAGTACCAGGATTCATTACTGACAAAAGGCATGGTAGCTTAGATTTGTTCCGATAAAGTGGTTGCATCATTTGTACAAACTTACGTTGGGGGCATTTCAGAGAATGAAGCCACCTTGAGGAAAAACTGTCCTTGGTGAAATTGTAGGTATTTATGGAAGAAGTTAGCTTTCCTATGAAGAGCTGTAAAACTGCCACAGGGCATAAATAATGTTTGAAATGCATTCCAACACACTAGTCATGAATTATAAATGTCTTTGTGCCCCTTCCTCAGTAAGTTGGCCATTGGGGTTAACTGTCATCTAGTCAGGGTTTATGACCCGATGGAAACGTGCATGTTGGCTTGCTTTGTGGTCCTGCAGCCCCAGAGGAGCTACCAAAGCAGAGGAAAGCAATTACAGCCAGAGAAATTTGAAGAGAAGGAAGGGGTAGGGGGAGAGAGAACAGCTATTTTTGTTTTTTATTGCATTAATCTATTATGAAAAAACCCACCTGTTAAAAAAAACAAAACAAAGAAACAAAAAAAACAACCAACAGTTTAACCAACTGGATAGATTTTTTTTTAATTATTATTATTATTATTATTTTACTGTTGTTCTAGTTTTGGGGTTGCACAGAGGACTAATTTAATGCTTTGCAAATTAATTATAGCAAAGAGGGCTGCAAAGCTTGCGCCCCTTTACTCTCAAAAATAGAAATAAATTTACTCCTAATGCTGATAACCTTATTTCTGTAAGGCAGCACAACTGCTCTTTTATTTTATGCACAGCCTTCAGTCTAGACGTTGATATGGAACGCATGACACAATAAAATGAAGATTTGCTGGTAGAAAGAAGGAAGGTGTATCTCTCATTATATGAGAGAAACTGTGCTTCGGGGTGGGGGTATACTGTCGGGGCCCCTACTCCAGCTGCTCTCTCTGTGCCCTCCCCTCAGGCTCTCTGGTAGGGAAGCGTGGCACACTGCTCTCCAGCTAGCAGTGGCTGTGTTTTCCATCCAGGTGTGGTATTTGTGTAGTCTTTGCAAATCTTTGTCTATTAATGGATAAATAATCTCCTTTATGCTTCAGTTTACTTTAACTTCATATGTTTCAGGCACATTTTGTTGAGATTCGAAGTGATCCAGACATGGGGAAGGCAGTGCCAGGGTTCTGATGGGACTACCTGAAACACTGGTTCTGTGCCATTTCCACTGGGTACTTACTGTCTGGATACTGTATCTTGCAACAGGGAGCGTTTGCATTTAAAAGCGATGAACTCTGCCTAGAAGGTGGTAGGTTTCTGTCCTCTTGGGAAGAATGGCACCCCAGCTGCTTGTGCAGGCTCTACTTGTTCATGCAGCCGCGAACAGCGTGGGAGCTGGGAGCAGCTCCCTGTGGCCAGGATGTCATCTATCCTGGACCTTGCCCGTGTCTGGTTGTCGCCACTTTTATGGGGTGCAGCAAGTGCAGGTCCCTGCTGTTGGGCTGTATGTGGTGCAGGGCTGAATCCCTGGAAGTGGAGCAGGGCTTGGTTCTAAACAACCCATGTACAAAGGTTCGCATGGTCTGTGCTACTGTGATTGTGTAAAGTTGCTGTTGGGTTACAACTGATGGAGAAAGGATTGATGTTTTAGAAGATTAAATATTTTATTAAAAAAAAAAAAAGTATTGCTTGTTCTGCTTGTTCTAGAAGCAAAATACTGTAGTTGCAACCATGATCACTTTGTACTAAATACTGTACAAAGGTAGGTCTCTGCTCCTAAAATCTAGGATTAAAGAGCAAGCAAAATATAAAACTAGGAGGAAGTATAAATGAATAAAAGGCCTATGGGATATGCATTTAGGGAAAATGTACATTTTAATCAAAGATAGAATAGCTAATCCATTTTGTTGGCTTACTAAACTGAAAAGGTAGAGAAGGAAATGTTTTCAGTCAAGTCAAAAAAAAATCACTGAAGTATTTCATTTGGTCTCAAATGAAGTATATTTTATCCTTTAAAACTTGCATTTGAATTTAAATTTGACACAAAACTATTTCAAAATAAAAAACAAATGTTTTATTTAAGTATAGCCCAAACGATATTTTCACACTTTGATGTGAATTTTGGTTGAAAAGTTTTAACTAAAGTTGTATTAAATTCACCATAAAACATTTTTTAATATGAAATTTACTAACCATGACAAACATTTCCATATACACAAGAGTGAGTCATGTAAGTATCTTATGCTCATAGGGAAATCCATTTAGTAGATGGTCCGAGATATATCTTAGTGTTGTCAGTTTTGTTAATATTTGCAGTATATGGGGCCCAAAGCCCTCTATTAAAAGTAGGCAAAGTGCAGATGTACTGAAATATAGACAAATTTCTGATAATGAATGGGAACTGAAAACTACCTGGTTAAAAAACCTTTCAGTGACTGGTGCCATTACAAATATAACAAACCTTTATTGTTATTGTTCTCTATACAAACCTGAATATGAAGTAAGGACTTCTGCATCAAAAAAAGATAGCTCTTTCTAGTCTGATTTTGACATCTTACTACCTTGCTGCATGTTAGTCCTACAGATTGTCACTGGTAACAAAAAGGCATTTTTCTTGTTTCTGATCCTGCAGCATTCTCAAACCAGCCTAGCTGCCTTTGACAAATTATTTTACTGTTTTGGAGAATGTGTTGGGAAGCTAAAGCACTTGGAAAGGAATCCCAGTGCTTGGGTTTGTAAATTTGCTCTGCCTTTGGGAGAGATGCCCTTTTTAGAGAGTTACCTTGAAGTTCCTCTTTACTCAAACCAGATTAAGGTAAAATGCAAATAAAGGATTTATTTTCATAATACTCAGAATACACAACACGGTTGCAAATGTTTAAAGAGGACATAGATGGAGGAACAAGAGGGGGAATAAGGGGGGGGAGATAAATTAGAAAGTTCTCTTTTCTTGTAGCTTTCTGATCTGCTGCAATTGCTTTCCTGAGCAAACCTTGTCAGGTACCCTTTTTCTGCACAGCTCATATCTCAGAGCGCATTCATCAGAAAGTGACCTCTTGGATGTTCAGGAGTACTTGTTGTGGTGCCCCTTTCTGTGCCATAATATTTCAAGATGTGTGTTACAAATGCTAAAGCTGACTTTGAAGTAACTGATTGGAAATGTGTTGTTTTTCACCCTATTGTTTGTGCCAAAAAGGTGGCATAAACATTTAGAGTGTTACCTAGTATATATACAGTCATCAAATAAGTCACGCTACTCAGAAATTCTGCATCATTTACAGTTTCAAATTGCTGATGTTTCAGAGGAAAAGATCTCTGAAGTTATTTCAGTATTTTGTTGTTCCTAGATGCATTCCGTCCCCCTCCTCTGCTTCCCCCACCCAAATATGGAAGAATTTCCTAGTTGTTCGGAAAACCTGTGTTTAATTGGAAGTAACAGCTGTTGTGACATGTGGAGGAGAGTGGAGACTGGTCAGCTCGCTGGAGCATCAGTGACTGTAAAAGCTCTTGTGTCAGCCCTGATCTTACTAGGCACTCTCCCCTGCTAGTGCCCTCTGAAGCATGTTTTGCTCCATCCACGAAATGTGCTAGGTAAACTTGAAAACAGAAATGAGGAAGTTAGTATAGTATGCATTAGGCAGTGTCTTCACCTTTGCAACAGTAGTCCCAGCAGGACTGAATGAAGAGCGGTTTATGTGCAGCAGTGAGGGCCCACAAGTGTGATAGACAAGCCATGGTTGTCAGATGATTTTTCAGTTAATGATTGTGCAGTACTCTGAAGAGGTAAAGTGCTATGTCAGTGCTAAGCATTATTGTTGTTGTTATTATTCAATTCCCATTCCCAAAAGATTACAGAGCAGATTGGAGTTCTTATCATGTTTTTTCTTTGGATTTTATTTTTTAGTGTAGTTGAAAGCAGAATGTGAACAGGGCTCTTTGGATGTGATCATTTAGATGTGTGAGATTTCAAAAAAAAATCAACATTTTAAAATATCTCACTCAAACTCATTGCAAAACACTTCATCTTGTGAGCAAAACACTTCAACTACCTGAAAATTAATCCAAAACAAGTATCTGTACTAGCTGTGAAGAGCTGGATTGAGTTTATTCATTTACTGGGTCCAACATATACGTGCAAATATATCTAATACAAATCCTGCTTCTCATGTCATTGACTGCTCAAGATTATACAAATCCTGTGCTGTTTTAAAATCTTCGATAAAACTTGAGCCAAAGCTAAGGTGTCTGCACTAATTTCTGAAGCCAGAAAAAGGATGAAGAGGACAACAAACCTATAGAACTGGATTATTTATGAATCTCAACGCCTGCATATTGTTTTTTCATAGAACAGTAATAAGTATGAAATGCTGCTCATGTAGTTCTTCTACCCATAGCATGCTACATATTGCATGAGCTCTCATCAATATTGGTTATCTCTAATGTTTTATTACAATTTTTTTTTTTTTTTGTCATGTGGCTTTCAGATATAGTCAAACACTGATAGATTTGGGTGGGTTCCTCTATTTCTAGAATGCTTTGGAGATAGAAATGTGTGCTCACTTATTTTAAGTATAATGCCAAAGGGCTAAATTCTGCTCTGTTCCTGAAAGCTGTAATGGAAAGGAGCAATTGGTTTGGTTTTGAGAGAAAGCTTACTTCATTATTCTGAACTGATTCACACAATACACCAAAGATCTTATACTTAATCAGATTATGATACTTTGACACTAGGTAGAAGCGGAGAGCTAAATTATCTTCAATGTGCTATCCTTCTCCTACTAGAGAGTGGGAGGTGGGTGGTGCCTGGCTGCTTACCATGTCCTTTGTTGTTTGAAGGGAGATTGAAAAGTCTGTGTTCTTTCAATATGGTTCTAGTTTTTGAAGTTCTGATGAAGTTTCAGCAATTGACAAAAACCTGCCAGATATCCTGAAATTTTATTTTGGAAAGAGGAAAATATTTTAATGAGGAGAAAGAATAAAGCAACAATTTTTTGAGAGAAAGCTTGTCTTTGTTATAGTGCAATTGTAAATTAAAAATGAAACCACTTAAGCAGGAAAAATGTCCCTTAATATTTTCCTTCATAGAAAATATTTGAATCTTGTCAAACTAGATTTATCTTCTGCACAGCTCTGTTATTTCATAATGAAGTGTTGTTACTATCCTAAAAAAAAATTTATGCTTTGGAAAAAAACCCTCAGTGAAAGATAGGACACGTGATTTCTACTTCAAATTTGATTGCTATTGTGAATTTAGGGAGGGTGAAGCTGGGCTCTTCTAATTCATATCTGATGATAGGAGAAGAGGCAATGAGGGCAAATTGAAATTCAGTAAATTCTAGTTAAACATAAGATTTTTTTTTTTTTTTTAAACAGGGGCTCCATCATTGGAGATACTCAAAACCTGACTGGCCACGGTCTTGGGCAACCCTCTAGGTGACTTGGGATGAGCAGGGGCATTGGCTGCAGGGCCGCAGGTCCCTTCCAGCCTCAGCGAGTCTGTGGTTCTGTGTGTTCATGATTATGTAGTCTGTGTTTTATTCTTTTTGAGTGTTTGGTGGAGGTGTTAAATGTATTTGATGGTGTTTAGGGATGGCGAAGGATTGAAAGGTAGAGATTATTGCACTCAATTTTTTTGGTTTTGGTCATGACCTGATGTGTGAGTCTTACTTGCTTGGTGTGCAACTTTTATACTGTTAAATAAGAATCGTTAAACTATACTGCCTGTCTTAATTAAGTGAGCTTTATGAAATATTTTGTAGTATCTTGAGTAAAGGAGCTTGGTGAATGAGAACACTATTACAGATATGAATCCATTGGACATTGCAGTGATCAGGTATGATGAGATGGGAGGTGAACATACTTCTTGAGGCAAAATTTCACTGCAAGTTGTTGAAATATTTCTATTCAAAAATTTAGTAGCATGAACAAGCATGCAAGTTAAATAACCAGGCCTAAATACGGGCAAAGCACCTAGGTTATAAACAGCTCCTATTGAAACTGCAAGTATTTTTTTAATTACAAAAACAATATGCCTTGTGAATCTCAAACAACCAAGCAGCTTATAATGCTAAAATTGTACTGCGAATTTTTTGATCTTTTTGCACTGGTTCTACCAATCACTTTATTTCTCAGCTAACTTATGGTATATGAAGAAAAAAGTGAATTTATCATTAGAATTTAGAGAGAAGCTTCAGTTTTTCTAACAGTGATATGAATGTAGTTAGGTCAAACTGGATATTGTACAGTGCATTCTCTGCTGATTAATTTGTCTATTCTAATTCTGTCTGATCTGGTATCTGACTTATTTAACACTGCAGGCCTGACTTAATAACGTCTTCAGGGAATTGGACACTGAGCTGATGTTAAACCATCTTATTTGGAGGAGTAAAAGGGGACAAAGATATCTCTTTATACTTTGGGACCTTTGTAATAACTTGCAGTAGTCCACGTTCCCACTGTTAGCCTTAATAGGATTGGTTTTGGTATTATCAAAAGAGCAATTAACACCTGCAGATATGATCACAGATGATATCAAAAAAGAAGAACTCAATTTTGTACTGAAGCTCAGCTTAGACTTTCATATCTGAAACATCAGTAAAAAAGTGGCTACGCAGCACAGTCATGACCTGCTATTTGTATTTCTAGCTGCAACTTGCAAAGTCATGATAAAACATTGCAATTACTGTGAATAATGGTTACATTGTAACTCAATGGGGGAGTAAACATGCACTGAATGTAAGGAGACCGTACTCCTTCTCCCTGTCCTGGGGGACTGCTACGCAAGGCTTGGCAAAAATGATACTGCAGAAAGCAGTTATAGACTTGGAGAAGCAAGATTAATAATCAGCTGTGGTTGTGAAAACTTGTAAGACATATAGCAGGATATATAAATATGCATTTTGTGCAGGATGGAGGTGCTGTGAAATCCAGGATGAGAAATATAACAGCCAAGAAAAGGTATAGGAATTAATTGGCACACGGCGATTCTCTCAGTCTCTGACATAAATGGTGTGTCCATCTCCTGTTCAGAGGGCCTCCCTGTGCTGGGTATCCCGTAGCAGGTTTACAGAGCAGTAGCACCTCTGACCTGTTGTAGGGTATTTCTCTTGATCAGTATAGTGGCATTAGAGCACAGATGAATACACCTGAACTAGCTATGAGTGAATCAGATTGGATACTAGTAGCAGTCTTCTGTTGGCAGAACAGTGTTCAAAAGGAGCTGCAAAACGCCTCAAAGAAAATAAGTTGCATATTGCTGAACTCTCTGCCACAACAGATTGAGAGCTTTTGGTTCCTGAGGCAGCTAGGTTGTGTCTAGTGAAGATATGAATACTTCTGGAGCAAATACTGCCCTTTTGATCATGCTGGACTTTGTCATCACCTTTGAAAGTAGTGATCAAAAGTGAATCCTTACGTTTCTAGTGGAGACTTTTTTTTTGTCTTTTCTCTTATGTTAAAATTTCTGCTGTCAAGAATATTCCATGAAACTAATACAGGAAAAAAAATTAAAAAAAAAATGCTTACAAGTCAAACATAGTCTGAAATTATAAGCCAAGAATAAAAACTACTGTAATTGAGTAGAGCTATTACAAGACAATTCTTCCTCATTTTAACTTTGTATGAAATATTGTAAGTTCTAATTATGTAATATTTCTACTGATACTGTAGATCAAATAATCAGAAACAAGATACTTTCAGCTTAATGGTGCTAGGACATCAAACTTTTAAGAAAAAGAGATGAGAAGATTATGTATTTACTGTAGTTACAAATAGTGACTCAGTGACCTAGAATAAACCCGATTTTATTTTTAAAGTCATCTCTGCTGGTTAAACCTGAATCAGTAGTGCTAAAAGCACTCTGCACAGGATGCAGATTTATAAAGCAATTATCCAGTTCTAACTGACCTAAACAGTTCAAGAGAAAATAGATTCTTGCCAGCCTTTCTGGTCTACTGTGTAGCCTGTAAACGAATAAAAGAAACAAGATCAGAAAAGTGAATTGAACTTAATATATTAAGGCATGGTAAATAAATCTGACAAATCCTTTTTTTAATTTAATATTTGTAGATCTACAAATATTAATGATAGCTAGTCTTGCTGTATTTCTCGGGGAGCTGGACTTATTTTTTCAAAATACTCATGAAGTATGAGTAGTACGCAGTATGAGCATCAGTCTTGTTATTCCAGTATTGTTTGACAGACATCTTTGCTTTCTTTTCTCTTAAGTCATAATTAGAGATATTTTACATAATGTGTTTCAAAATGCCACATAAACTGTAACTGTAAATCCAAGGTAGCTAACTGTCTTCACACACAAACACAGCTTGATGATTTTACAAGTGATCCTACTGACTCTACTTTCTATAGTATTCTTGTTCATCTCATGCTGTTTAGCACCTTATGTGTTCATGCCTCAGCTGCTTTCCAGTCACTGTCCACAAATGAAAACATACAGGAAGAATGAATGGGCTCTTTGAGGAAGAAAAGAGTAGACAATAGCAGTGTTTTATTTATTTATCTATTTTTACTTGTTGCCTGCAGGTTTGCTTTCTAGATCTCGGTGTCGAGAAGAGAGACCAAGGATTTGTGAGGAACTCTAAAGCAGGGCATTAAGGAGGTTGAGCATTAACTAACAGGTGCTAAGAGATTCCATATGTTTCATTCTGAAGTTATTTTGGCGTCCGTAAGAATACATTTAATTTAAGGAGAGGCAAGGGGAAGACCTAGCTGTATTTAACGGTTGGTCACATACTGAGTGGTGGTCAGTATGGTGGGTTTAGGCAACTGAGAAGCAGGTGAGGTCTGTGTCATTCAGCACTGCCAAGTAGGAAGAAGCATGTAGGAGAGAGGAGCAGTATCTGAAACTGTCAGTACTTGTCCTTGGAATCCTTGGCACTCTTTCTGTGTGTGGTTAATTTTACACTAGGGAGTATTTACATGCTGTTCTTGTTGGGCTTATACTTTGATATGTGTGCTGTGCCGAGGACCTGCGGGGCCAGTGTGTGCTGCAGCCAGTTGCTGTCATCAGCCACAGTGTGTGCAGGATTTGGTACCATCCAGGTATCCATGGTGATCCTGCCATGCCTTTCTGGTTAGAGGTGAAATACTAAATTCCTTCCTGCAGCAGCCAAAATAAACAAGGGGGGAAGAAAATTGCTATGGGTCAAATGTGAAGGGAAAGTATGCGAAGGGAAAGTATTTTGGTTTTTCCGAATAAGCAAGAAACTTCACTATTTGAGATAAACCTCTTTCTGTATTATTCTTGATAGCAGTATGATGTGAAATTACTGCCTGCTGCATATTCTGCAGCGTGATGAACTTGACAGCTTTTTCACTGCTTTTGGGCCTAGAAACTCAGGTTCAGTACAGCTGTGGATTTCTGGGTTTGTAGCTTTTCTTAGCCTAGAACAACTTGCCTCAGAGTTTGAACCCCAAATCTTTCCCTCTTGTGCTCTTTCCCAAAGAGAAGCCTCTGAATATTGTGAATATTGCCCCTCTGTATACTGTGTGAACTCTGCTGTTCCTGTCTGTGCCTGCCCAAGCAGAGCAGTGAGATGGTAGGCTGTTGTGAGATACTTCCTCCAGCGACTGGCTGTTGCGTCCAAGTGCTGCGTAGACGTGCCATATGCATGGACTGGGACTGAGCTGAAGGCAGCTTGGAGAGGAGGTGAAAATGCAGAATTTTATGTTCTGGGTAGTCTGTTTCACATGTCAGGTTGGTTCTCAAGGATGGTACGTCTCCTAAAAGCACACTTTACCTTTATTCTAGATGATAGCTTTTTTTATTCTTCTGCTAGAAGAATAAAACTGTAAATCGTAGTTGTGGCCTGATACTTGCAGGTACCTTTGCTGAAACATGGAGTTACATCAACTATGTTGAGAAACTTAAATTGATATCTTATATTGGATCTATCTACATCTATGTGTTAAGAATAGTGAGTTGGGATAGATTTACTGGGTAACCGGATGCAGAAAATCAAATGCAAGAAATTGTTAGCAATGTAAGGTGTTTTTTTTTTTTTTTTTTTTTTTTTTTTTAATTCTAGATATCTGTGAATAAAAGTGATGTTTAAGTCCATTAAAAGCTTTTCCTGTTTAACAAAAAGCATAATTCCATGAGTACTATTGAGAAATTATTATGTTTTGTTCATCTGTAACAAATGAAGAAGTCAAAATAATTACTGGCATCACAGTAAAGCTGAACATCTTGAAGGATCCTGAACTATGAATTTAATGAGTAACACTGTAACCAGCTTCTATGAGCAGATCATTTAGTTTCTTATGGAGTTTATGTACCTCTTGTTAATTAACAATAAATATTCACAGGACAAAAAACATTATAATTGATGTTTTCCGCTACTTCAGAGCTCCAGATTGGGAGGTGAGTGCCTTTATCTTCTGGAATTTGTAAGGTCTTAAGTGATTAGGATAAATTAATCTGGTAGGTAGAAATAGGGAGACACTTCTGAAATATTGCTTGGAATATTTTTAGTGGTGAGAATAAAATCCCATTCCTTGGAGCGCAATTTGTTGTGAGGCATAACAAACCCTAACAGAAGCAAAAAGTTTCCTTCATGGTTTGCTTTTGCTAGCCCTGTTACGACCGTGTCACAGGTAATTTATAACCTCAGAATGATATGTTCATCCTAGAAGATGATATTTCACTTTTGTGTAGTCCTCTGGAGGGGTGGACTAGGTAGTTCAACCTAAACATGCTACAGAATCTGTTATACAACTCAAATATAATTACCTTATGCAAAATATTAAGCAAAAAAATAAAGAATGATAATTTTTAATGAATGCGTGTAGTCTTCACAACTTCTCCTCAAAACCAGGTGTAACTTCCTGTTTCCTTTTTTCTTTTTTTTCTTTTCTTTTTTTTTTTCTTTTTTTTTTTTTTTTTTTGAAAAAGTTCTGCTTGGAACAACTTTAAGTGCTGTGAAGAGAAAATAGCAAAACACTTTCTTAAAAAAAGAAGCATTCTTTCTTTGGTCTGATTTGAGAAAGCGTGGTATCTGAGATCAAGGAAAGATGGGAAACTCTATTCATATACTCTAACTCTCTATATAAACTCTATATGTGGGAACTCTAAGATGGGAAAATGATTTTGTTTCCAGCTTGGCAAATAGTTACAGAAGTGAGCTGACTGTCCAGTTAAACCCCACAAGGTCTGATGTCTGAACCTTGAGAATGTAATCCTACAGACTCCAGTATAGTTGCTATGGTATAAGAGCAATGAGGAGGTGTGAAAAATAAGCTCCTTAGGGCAGCTGCTGTTCATGTTGTGTGGTCTGTAGTATACTGAGCTGTGACAGGAGCTCCTGTGGACCTAAAACTTCTTTCACTGCAGAAATTACACTAATTATTTCCTTTTGGATCCTGCTCATTTTGGAGAGTTCAGATTTTTTTTTTTTTTTCCTCTACATGAAATATCTTCTCAGTTTTTCCATTTCATTTTGCATGGTCAAACACAGAGTTGTCTGAACTCTCAACACTTTATGCTCTTGAAAAGGTCTGAGTAAGCTTTTAAGGCAGACATTTAGGTTTACTTCAGGAAAAACATTAAATGAAAGCAGGGGCTTAGTAGAGCTGTTTCAGGATTCAAGATGTTTTTAAAAAGCTGCTGGAGATAAAAATAAATTACCTGTAGTAAAACATTGGCACAATGAGGTTTCTTAATATTTTCATTTGCTGGTTGTGTAATATCAATGTTCAGATTTAGCATTTGACAGAGTTGGTGGTTGGTGGGGACAAACAAGCCAAAAAACACCCCACAACAAAGAGCTTGAAAGGAGAAAGAAAATCTTGCTCTATTTGACCACTAGGTGCTACACTTGCTCAATTTATTCATTTTATCAAGGTCATTTATATTAAGATTAAAAATGTTGTACACTGAGGCTCTTAAAGAATAGGATTCATAAAAAATAAATCTTTTTTTCTGAGCATCAAACTAAACAACTGTTTTTTTTTTTTTGGTCTATAAATATTTATGAATCATAGCATAACCTTTTCCATTGCTATACTGGATTTATTTTACTGTGATTAGTCCCCAACAAACATACAACAGTATATGGTAAATGCACATATCATATTAGGCTGGCTCAATGACATCAGTGCAATTAGAACTGTCGGATTTTTGGTGTAGATTGAAGTGCTGACATTTTAAATTTGATTTTATCAGTATTAATCTTCATTGCCAAAAAGATGTTAAAATTGTTTTTTATCCAATATTAACTAGTTTTGTATCTTTAGAGGAATTGTTTTAAATTAAAAAAAAAATCAACTAGTGTCTTCTGTATAAAAACAGACACACACCTAAAAACGATTACCTTTCATGAAGGGACTGCCTGATACCAGGGATGTAAAAACTCAAAATATAACACATTTCACACTTTAAATGCCAAGTCTTCACAATATTGAAATCCTTTCTGGAGATTTTACTAAAATTTGTGAAGACCTCACCAGCATATGTGGCTTTAACAAGCTAAGAGAAATCCAATATCCTTTAGATCCAGCGATGTATTGACTTTGATTTTGCAGTACGATTTTGTTAATTCTTAAGATAAAATTAGTGATGTCAGAGAGATTTGTTATTTTTAGAAAAGTAACAAAATCTGATGCTTGGTTTTGTGAGCAAGAAAGGGACAAATATCTGAGTGTTCTGAACTATTTTCAGTACAGCTTTATTCTGTTCACATGTAACTGATCTCCTGAGAGTCTGACGCTGGAAAGTATTTCTCTACATTTCTATCTTTTATTTTATGTCAGAAACTTCATGTGAAAGAGAATATGGGAATATATTAATTCTATGGAAATACTATGCATACCATTGTAATATTAGGAGTGGAAGCAGGACTCCAGAGAACATGCTGAAATCCATATCCTATGAGCATGTGTCCTTTGCAAATAGACTTTGTTCAGGTTTCATCTATTTGTAAATCATCTGCAGAATGCTAACACTGATATCTGCTCTGCTTTGCAAGAGCTCAACAGCCAGTTCATAAAATCACAACTTCAAATTCTTTTTTTATGAATCTCTTGGCGTATAGTACCCATCACTAGAATTTTCCAAAGGAGTTGTCAATGATTTAGAGTCAATGATCCGTTAATAACACCTACACTTTCATTCCAGTGCTGGTAGCAGTTATGCCTCTTTCTCTTAACAGTCTGCAGAGTGTGCAGGTGCTTTCTAAAAAGCACCCAGATCAGCTATTAAGGCCATTTTTATTATTGGCTTCTACTTAGAGGGTTCACTCTTGGTGCATCATCAATTGACTTTCAGATCTGAGAAAGTCATCTTCTGTGGCATGGATAAAATACAATATCTTCCTTGCTGTGAGATAATGCTTACTAAAGACTGCTATGCATAAACCTCTAACTGCAGTGTGGAGGTTTGTATATGATCAGTAGTAAGCTTTATTTATTTATTTATTTATTTATTTATTTTATGTTTTAAGTTTTATTGGAAATTGAGGGCAGAAAAAGTTCTCATTGTAAACATTTTTAAGCATTTTACTTGCACATTAGGAATGAGAGTGTATTTGGAGTTAGTGTTTGATTCATTTTTTTGCTTCATGATGGTCTCCTTCTTGGTGTCGGGTCCCTGTCCTCTGTCAAGAGGCTATTCTGTGATTTGTGAGCCTCTTTGTCAAGGCATGGCATGGCATCTAAACTGGAACTGTAACACAGAGCTGTGTTACTTGGCATCCATCTCACCCTGCTCTGCCATCACCTCTCTTACTTCTTCATCTATACTAGTTCTCCCCTGTTCTAAAAGAAGTTATTGCAGGTGTAGGCTATGGGACACAAGTGTCCTGAGAAGAAGCAGATAAAACTGACTGCATCTAAAGTTGGCCCAGACAAGGGACTAAAGCTGATGATGAGAATCTTTAATTAATTTGAAGAAAGGATGAGAGAAGACAGTGTCAGAGAAAACAACGCTTTCATTTTGTAGCTTGAGGAATCTCAGTCTACTGGCAAAGCCATCTAGCCCATCCTTGTATGCAAGCTTCAGCTGGAAGGATGGCAAGGCAAAAGCAGCAAGAAGTAAGGAATTGGGGAAAATATTGCTATGACACTTTGTGAGGAGTCAGGAAAATTAACATGTGCAGCTCTGAATGGTGAGGCATTCCGTGATGAGCAGCTGGGAAGAAAGCGAAGTGGCATCTGCAGCTACTGATAAATTCATATACACTACCTTGCATTCAGAGCTCATTCATGTAATGACAGCGAATACAAGCTGAAGACTGATCTCAAAATTGCCCTCTGCTTATCTAGTTCCTGCTGCCACTTTGTGCGCCATGTGCCTGGCCCCTGCAGTACATGATCAAAACATCTTCCTATCAGATACTCCCCCCAAACCCAGCAGGCACTGAAGTATAACTGCTACTGGTGTGTCCCTGTCAATAGAATTACAGGAACTCAGGCCCCTACTGTGATTTCTGGCACTTGGCCTGCTGCAATTCAGTATAGGTAATGCAGGTGAATGCTTTTGTACTTTGGTCTGGAACTGGCATTGGATTTTAATGAGCAAAAGCTTTAAAAAAAAGAAAAAAAAAGAGAGAGAGAGAGGAGAAGACTCGGACCAAAAAAAAACACACAGTAACAGTACTTAGAAAAGAATGTTGAGCTTATTTTCTGGGAGCACAGGCAATTCCGCTTCATGGGTGGTTTCAGTAGGTTTGCTTTCATCCTCCATGTTCTCATTTCATATTACCCCCAACAGCTGTAGAGGGTTTTCTTAAAGTGATGAGGCATGTCATCCTTCATGAGCAAGTCCTCAAGTCCTCTGGCTGTCATAGCTAAGCATGAATGAGCTGTTGCTAGTGCCTGTAGAGGCCATAGTTCTGTGCGAGTTTCATGTTCCCACACTTCTCTCATTTGTTCTATCCTTATTCTTTTAAATATTGGGAAGATAAGACTAGCAAATGGTATCCTGGTAAAGAGAGAGGGCTCAAACCCAAGCCTGGTTTAGAACCCATCTTTGATAGCCAAACTTGCATTCTGCAGCTATCCAACCTGATAGCCTTCTGTGATGGAATGACTGGCTGGGTGGATGAGGGGAGAGGTGTGGACATCATGTACCTTGACTTCAGCAAGCCTGAAGCTGATAGCATGGTACACTCTGGCACAAAACCACTCTGAAATGGTAATTTTTGGTATCCTTTTAAACTGAATTTCTGAATTCAGCATGAGCTAGTTGCAATCTGGTATGCCTGATGAGCCAGTATTGCCCAAGTCCTGCGCTGGCAGCCTGCAGTGGCAGGGCAGCACAGGTGCATTTTTACTGCTTAATCCCTACCTCTACCTAGTGAAAACAATCTTTGAGTACCGTCAGCATTTCTCCGGAACTTCTCTAAAGAAACATGGAAAATTTGAATTTTCTGTTGTATTCTCCTAGGAAATAGTTTTGTAAGGATTCTCTGAATAGGGTGTTTATGTTTTGAAACCATACATACAATGTAGCTAAAGTTTCGGAAGTGACCGTGACTTTTAGTACTGATATTTTAGAAAATCTATTAAGGACTCTAGAGCTCATTTTAATACAATATTAATTTTGGGGGGCATGTCTTCCTGTATTTTCCTATGTATATCATTTTTAGATTAGGTTCTAATTATAGTATACGTGCAGCTATTAGAAATGCAAAGTTACCAACTATTTCAGAGTTACTTAATTTTTTTTAGCAGATTCCACACCACTGAATCTGCACAAAAGCCTGCTTTTCTGCCATTTTTAACTGTAACACAAACAACAGTAATTTCGCTGCTTCAACAGATTTAAAAAATAATTATACTGTACTTAAATATTCTATTAACAAAACACTCTAGTAAGGACTGTGTCAGAAGAAATACTGATATTTTTTACTTTCTACTCTTGGCTCTGTGCGTGAGGTGTTCTAAAAAGCTAGAAATAACAAAAAGCATATTTTAGAAGGCTGAAGTTCTTTTCCAAAGTTAGAATATTCTGTTAGGGAAAGAAATTCCATAGTTATCCTTACACCATTGAACTCGTTAATGATGGAAACTTAAAGTAATGACTGAAGTGCGTATGTGTTAGTCAGTGCCTGATGTGATATTTGCTCCTTGAATAATTCAAATAAATTATTTACCTGTATATTAGGACCATGAAGAACATTTTTAGAATGTTCTTCTCTAGAATGAATCTAGAGATTTGTTCGTAAGTAGAGTGCAGACTTTCTCATCTAGAATTTCCTAGTTTTGTCTCAAAATTGAGATATGAATGATACATTAGGTAACAGCTACTTTGCAATTACTATACTTGTGTTTTTCTGTACTCTCAGTGTACTGAGGTCATATTTTCAATACAGATTTGACTAGAGTTTTATATTCCTTAATTTTTAAAGTGAAAATTATTCAGGACATAAAAACTTTATGTTAAAAATGTTTGCAACTGAATATAATGCCATAAGACTTTCACATTTGACTCTTTTCCCAGAAACAGGTATACAGTAATGCTTCAAAAAATCATGAGTTCTGGTTCCTGATTATTAAAATGTAGACAATATTTCTGAATTTTGTATTAAAAGCATCTAAAAATACCTATTTCTAAAATATGGGGCTAGTGATTCTTCAGTGTTTCAGCTTGTATATGTGTCAGTAGTGTGAACTTAAAAATGATAATTGTTGCAGTTCTATTTATAGGCTCAGAAACATGGTTTCCAAGGCCAGAGATATTTTTCACTTTCAATTTCACATAAGACTTATTCTGTAAGTTCCTATTCTAGAACGTGTTTTCTACAGGGATAACAAAAGCTAACTGCCCTAAGATAAACTTAAAGGAAGCTCATTTTGCTTCAAAACATATACTTTATACATCATATTGCCAGATTACTTAATGTATAATGTAGCTTATTATTTCATATAAAGGTGATGATTTTTCTTTGTTGTATATGAAAATGAAATGACTGTAGGCTGGTGAATGTGTCACCGTGTTCATGCTCAAAGCCACGTAGTCCTGCATGGTAACACAGAAAGAATCTGCAAGAGCAGATCTTGTCTTTCTTGATCTTAAATTTGTTCATTTTTATTTATGCAGGAAAAAGGCATTCATGAGAGACAAGTTACTTCATGTCCCTTCTCTTTCATCAGTAACGATGACCTAAGTCATAAAACAGCACCCGTTTAAAATACAGAAAATGAAAGCTTAGCAGGTGTTTAGGGTGAGAGTCCTGTTAGTCCTGCAACGTGAGATTTGCACAAAGGCGTGAAAAGTGTTAAAGTGTTTTAGTGCCCGAGGCTAAGCCTTAACATAAAGGCCGGACATTAGGAACCTTCCGTTACTCGGGGAAGAACATAGCCCTCATCTGTTACTCCTTACCCTAAAAGTTGTCCTGTTCTCAGTGTATCAGGAGAAAGTTATTCTTTACCGTGAAGCAGAAGCTTTCACGTGTGGGTTTCCCTGGGGTGCTCCGACAGGAGCCGTGTGTCTCTACGGAGTCAGGGTTGTCGCTCAGAGAGGAAGGGGCTTTGGCGCGAGAAGAATTGGCTGCTATTGCAGGAGGGGAATGTGGCCGTGCAGGACTCATTCCTGACTTCCCTTACAGAGCAACGGAGCAGCCCCAGTGTTAGCGAAGGCAGCCTTTGAGCCCCAACATAAAGCTCATTAATGCCCACGGCCGCTTGGTTGAACGTGTTGGCGTGACAGAATGTCGGTGCCGTTCCCTGGCAAAAGCTGTTACTCGTGATGGGGACAATGACAAAAGGTCGATTTCTGATGGCTGTGAAACAGTCTCTTTGCTGAACCTCTTTTTCAAGGAACTATTGGACAAAACTGGATAAAAAATGTGTCAAAATAGTGATACATTGGTCTATGAGAGAGCAGACAAACCCACCTACTTCTCTTGTCCTTCATTTGGCCATCCTGTATTTGGTTGAGAAATTTTCTTGAGGTTGAGAAAATATATATACACACACACACATATATATGTATGTATGTATATGTGTATATATATGTGTGTATATATATACACATATACATACATACAGTCAAGTGAATTTTTTTTCTTATTGCGTAACCACAAAGCATAATATAACTGTGAACACACAAACTCTTAAATCCTTATGGTGAATTATTAAACGTTTTAAACAAGCCATTCAGATTGAGGATAGGACTGTAAATTCTTGTCAGATTGGAAAGGGCCTAGTGATATTTTCCCCCTTAATTCTCAGCACCTAAAACTCTCTGATGTAAAGAACATATATTTTAGTTTTTTAACTGTTATTATTTCTTGCATCTGTACAATGTTAGCACAATCTGCTCTATGCCCACAGCTGCAGTTCTAGACTCTGTAATACAAATAACAAATAAACAGGCATAATAGCTGCACACGTGGAAATGTGAAAATGGGGGGGGGAATACTATTCCAGAATAAAATTACTGTTATTAAAATAATATTTTATTATTATGGATAAGGCTATTTCTGAGTAAGTCCAGACTTACTTTACATAAATGATCTGAATCATTTCTGTTCTGACAGGAAATTTTTGAGCTATATCTTTCTGACATACTTTTCTTTTTATGTTCTTTCAGGAAAGAACTTCTCTGGTTCTCATCAGTGTACATCAAATACAGCACTCCTTCTGGTAAGACTATCTGATTATTTTGCTCTTGTATTGTAAAATGTCCTTCTCTGGAAACTGACATACTTTTAGCTGTTTTTTATTTTCAGTAACTGTGTTTAACAGTCCTGTCTTCTTTTCAGCAGCACTTTAATTTATTTTATTTCTTTGTTCCTGTCTTCTCTGCTTTCTGAATTTATTCTGCAACTTCTCAAACAATGCTGTGTATCTTTCTGCAGTCAGTGTTTCAGACACTCACAAGCAGCATGTGGTATATGAAATCCAGGCGTCCCAAGATGTACCTTTTCAAATCCCTTTGTGCTTTCCACTCATTCTGTGAAGTTTTTGGAATCATTAGTGGTGTCTAAATTGATTGTGTTGCCCTAGCAAACAAAATACAATAATGAATTTGCAGTGGAAAATGAGAACTTTCAGGAGACCCTTTACTACCTCTGCTAAATTTTACCATTTAGAGAATACACTTGTTATGGACATGTTTCAGTGAGGCCCCATCCTTTTTCTTTCTAGGAGCATGGTACATTTCTTGTTCTCTAATCATTGCATCCACCTTCCTTTATTTAATAAAAGGGAAGTTACTTACATTTAGGATGGATTTGAAAGCCCTGTCTATCTAATTATGTCTCATTTTGCTTTCCGTGTATTGGGTAATAAACTTAATGTACCAATGTGGAATACTCTTATGGCACCTGATTCAGCAACAAATATTACTTCAAGATTATGATAGCATGGAAGTAAAGTATTAGCACATCAGGACCTAGCATTTTAGTTCTTTTCTTGTTCTGTGGATCTAGAGGCTGACTATAACAAGGGAATTTTGTGCCTGACTTTGAGGGAAAATAAATAATAGATTACTGTGCAACTAACTGACCTTTACTTGCACATCTTTTCGGAGTTAAGGGCTGTTTCTGTTGCCACATTAATACCCATTTTCCCCTTTCTCTTCTTTCATATTTAATTTTTTATTTCTAAAAGGCACACATGAGAAAATAAAATGTAAATATATTCTCTATTACAAATACTACAAGTCTAACTGTGAGAAACTTGAAGCAGGAGAAGAATTCATTTGGAAAGGGCAATGATTGGTGTATATATACAGGACACCCACAAAACTCATATTGAGAGTGTAGGCTTCATCCTTAGTTGAATTCCTTTTCTCTAAGGTAAATAAATAATAGCTTCTTAGAAAGCACTAAACCATCCTGGAGGCATGCTTTGGATATGTTTAACCTATTATGTTATTTTCTAACAGTCCACTCCACTCATTTCAGTTTGGACAAAAAACTCTGTATCTTCTTACTGTTAACATTACTTGGATGTTCTTGATCTTTGGCTGTAACAGTTTTTTTTCTATTGATAAATTGTTGAAGTCAAGAGAAAAAGTTACTGATTCAATAGTCTGCATCTCTTCCTTTTGGCTATTGTTTGTTGATAAAAGGATCACTGTTACAACTGAACTTCAGTATTGGCAGGTTTCAGGGCTCATAGAAGCCCACAGCATATGTACAATTCTTCATGAAGGCAGCAATGCTTGAATGCATAGCTTAAAAAGGGAGTTATACTTACAGAGGTAAATTCTCCCTCATAAACACATACCTACTTATTTCAGTGTACCACATTCAAGTGCAAAGTGTATAAAATCATTTCAGATTGTCACAGTAACTGCAGAATTAAAAAAAGGTGGAGGGAGGGGCGAGCAGAGAGAGAAAAGGAAAAAAAAAAACTCTATGTACCAGCACTTCAATATATAGTAAATAGACTCTGAATTAGAGAAAAGTGTAGAAGATAACAGTGGCACTCTCACAATGGAAATATTTATCAGAAATGGTATGTTACCTATTAAATTGAAAGGGTTGAGGTAGAAATATGTAGAATGAATTAGCAGATATGATGTTTGATTTCAAAATATGTTTTGGGATTTTCTGGATCTATAGAAGTTTTTTCATGTGCTCAGAAATGTAAAAATTGAATGCTGGGCTGGTCCAGCTTTCTTATCTTTGAACAGAAATTTTATTGCTTTTTAATTTGTCAGTCGAGGAAAAAGGATTGTGTCAATTGATGTGTTTGCTGGCTTGACTGGATGTTTTCTATTTTTATGCCCACTTTCTGTTACAATCAGACAGTTTATATATATATATATATATATATATAAAAAACTTGTGTCATAACTGGTACTACTGTCTATTTAGTATCTGTGGTAAGAGCTTACATACATGATCTCCTGAAGTCCTTCCAATGTGAATTATTTTATGAATTATTTTATGATTCTATGATTGATAACAAAGTTTTTTTTTTTTTTTTTTTTTTTTTTTTACTTTTGTAAAGCTTTGCTTGCAATGGAATGGAATTTCCTATTTAAAATTTGGGTGCAGTGCCTGACTTGAAATTTTAGGAGTTATATTTATGCATGTGGAAAAGTGCGCAGTACAACTTAATCTTGAGTGTGTTTTCTGAAGAATGGTACAGAATGGTTGATTTTGTAGTTCAGTATTGGTAAGAGTCTGTGGTCTATGTACAGATCTGTTAGTACAGTCTAATACACATCAATCCTGGTACTTTAGGGGTACACAGATATTCAGAGACTCACCTAACTTCCTTACTGTCTGGTTTTGTTATAAGGTCTCTGTTTTTTCTGAACTATGTTGAAAATATCACCCCTTTCTTGACAGCAGAAAGAAGCAGGCAAGGCATTTTCTTATTTGAAATAATGTTTCTTAAAACTTTCACAGAACTTGCTGTTCATCTAGAATTACTGAATTTGAGTGAAGGTTCAAATTGGTTGCATTTAATTTAAACCTGCTTTTTTGCTTTTCTAGGTAAGCTTTTATTTCAGTTTAGTTCAACAAAACCTTTTCTTTGTTCCTTCTCTTCTCATATGAAATAAGTTGGCAAGAAAAACATGCATCTTTCCCCACCGGCTTGAGTACCTTTCAGAGACTGAGGTTGTATTTGCTCTCATTCTAGTATGTGTGTGTGTCTAATCTAGCAATACGTATTCATCTTTGCTGTTTGTGCTCCTAAAACATCATTCATCCAGTGAACTCCTATTAGAAATAATTAACTGTCTAAGCCTTGAGACATAACACTTCTGTGAAGCAGGTAAGAAGTATACAGGGGTCACTTCACACAGCACTGCTGGGCCGTCACATTTGGAGCAGAAGAAGGCAGTTGTTTAGCTGTGCGCCGTGAGGTGATCAGTATATCCAGCTGAAGCTGCGCTCGGAAGGGAGCCGAGAATATAATTATTAGATTTGGCAGTTGGCCAGTATTCTAGGTCAATAACACTCTCCTCCTAACAAAATGAACTCTGGAAATTTTTGTCACCCGCCAGAGATAGGACCTGATTTTCTGTTTTTTCTCCAAAGCAAAACGGAAGTGGGGACTAGGCTTTGTGTCTGAATTGACAGAGCACAGTATCACCCGCTAAGTGACTGCTACTTCCCTGCTTTACTAAGGTATTGATTCAAAGTCTCTCCATCATTGACTGAACTTAGTTCACAAGATTTGATAGGACTTCAGCTACAGACACAGGATAAACTCAAATGGGTAGGATACTTCAGATATATAAGATGATATCAGCAGGTGACATTTTATGCCACTGTGATTTAAATCTCTCACAAAGTGTTTGGCATCAACCAGAAGGAAAAGTAAGTGGAATTATTAATAGGAGATTGAAAGAGGAAGCACTTGTTTGTCCAGATGTTTGTATAGATAGAAATGGTCACCCTTCCACTACATAAGAAATTAATGATTTTGTGTTCTGAGTTTTGAACTGAGTATTTTTCAAACTTGAAATAAAACAGTTTTATATTACAAAGACTCAAAGGGCAAGGTGAAAAAAAAACAAACCTCAGCATTATCTGATCTTAAAAAAGAAAAAAAAAATAAAAGCATCTCCATTCCCTCAAAATCAGTGAGTGAAATGCCATTTCCTGGGAAGTTCATTAAAAATGTCATTGGTTTTGTAGGGAAAAAAAGCATTATTTTTTCTTTAATTTGAGGGGATGTTAAATGGGATGGTAACAAAAGCAGAGATTGTAGATTTGGCTGGCACAGAAGCACCTTGGCAAGGGTCAAGTGGGCTGCAGAAGTGGGCACCTGGCTCGTGCGTGCCCGCTGTGGTGGCCGGGGGACGCAGTGACGTGCGTTCTGCGGCAGGAGCTGCAATGGGGAGCGCCCTGCCTTTTGCCCCCTGCAAAGCAGCTCCCTAGGGAACACAGATGTGGGGACAGCAGGATGGTCTGTGCTGTTCAGTACTTTGGAGAAGTTTCTAGAGTTGGGAGGCAGGCTCAGAGTCCTCCTCTGGTGAATAGTTATCTGTCCAAAAGGGGTTGTTTCCTGAAGCATGCACAAGGACTGACGTGCTTCAGGCAGCCAAGTGTCCAGCACGTGTACAGGTCGTAGGCAGACAGTGACTGAGAGGCTTGTGCCAGGTCTCCCCTGGCAGCTCCCCAGTCAATGTTGCTCACTAGTCTCATTCTGAAGTGCTTCCCTCCAAGTAGTCATATGTAATTTGCTACTTTAGTAACAGGAAGAAGAATTAATCTATTATGAGCGGTTTTTTTAAGTTTATGAGCAAGCTATCACTGTTGAGTGTGATGGACATAAAGGTGTAGGTGAATATTTCTCAAATTGTGGTCCAGGGTTGTCTAGCAGAAAGATGAATACTTCCTCCTGGAAAAAGTGGTAGCAGCTCAGTTTCTCTAGGACAAGGCCAGAAGTAAAAAGCAGCTGCAGTTCCTCTTTGCAGCTGTTTACATGAGCCAAGAACTTCTGAGACCTTCATTTTTGGCTCTTATGCTTTTGCCAGGGAGAGCATGAGTTGCAGATTTTAGGAAGATATTCTTGAGTTTCAGCCTCTTCAGTCAGTACAAGGTATGCGCTCACAGCCTTTTTAAGCTGAAGAATCTTCTCATGGAAAGCTGATGGGCAGCTTTTAAGTCATTAGGGGTGAGTGCATTTCAATAGGATTTGTGTTCCTAAACTCTCTTGAAAACCTTATCTTAAAAAGATTGACATAACCTCGAGATTCTTTTTGTAAAATGAAAGATTTCCATTATTTCCTGTAATTAATTGCTATAGAAATGCTTCCTAATAAAAATACAAACTATTTTTAACAAATAATTACAAGTGCGGGAAGATAAGATATTGAGTGAGGAATATTTTCTTTAACCTTTGAGATATAATAAGGAAGCGAAGAGCTGAAACCATTTATGATCACAGTCCTGTCAGAGCTAAACAGAAGAGGACTGTGAAAGATGCGATAATGGCTCATAACAGATCACGTCCTCCCTGGCGAACATGAACAATTATTGGTTCCGTGGTGTTTGCTATCGTTTCGATTAGCTGCTGTATTATTGAGCTCTAAGAGCTACAGTGCGAATGTTTCCTAATCCTGCAGCATGAGGTGGCAGCAGGGCTGTGAAGTGAGGTGAAACTAGCTGTGAGGCAGCAATGATGCTGGTGCTCACCATGAGAAACAGCTGGAGCCAGTTTCTGTAGCTATTTCCCATAAGCATGAGATTAGGATACTTTTTTTTGGTCATTCTCCATTTTTCCCCCATTTAGCTTTTACTTTGACTTAATTAAACTCAACAACATTTCATTACAAGAGAGCTTGCTCACCAGGAGTTCAGATTGTTCCCCCTTCGCCCCTAGCTCTTTTTATAATCCATTTTCTCTCCTTGTTTTTTCCATGAGATAAAATCATAATCCTCTGTTTGCAGTATCACAGAATAATAACATCCTGCACACACACAGAGAGAGCCTCTGTCTCTTTGAGGTTTTTATTTCTCCACTGACATTAAGAATGTTTGTGGAGCTTTATCAGAGAAGGGCAGTATGAGCAAGAGTGAAAGAGAATCCCAGTTCGCATGCAGGACAGGCCTGGGCTAGTGATTCAGAACAGGTTAACCGTTTTGTGTTAAACCAGTCATCCTTCGGCCCTTGGCCAGAGCCACAGCAGGCTGCTACTCTCTGAGATTTAAAAGTTCTGTCATTTAGAAGCTCTGTTATTTGACTCTGAGCTCTTACCTGTCTAAGACCTGAAATGTAAGGTAAAGACTTTGGACCCTTCTCAGATTAGCAAATGCTTCATGCATGCTTCAGGGTAAAGGAATTTAAATTATCTAAGAATTTCAATCTTAATCCTACTTTAATAGCTGAACACTGCAAAGGTCTCCCATCATTAGGGATTGCTCCATCATTTGGTGACTTGTGCAACAATTACATGATATATCCACATGCGCAGTAGATTCTTTCCTGCATGAGCAACTAGTTGTGAAAGAAAAAAAAACCCATGTTCTTATAAAATGAAATAGAAGCAACAGATGGAGTATTCCATTTATATGTTCTGTTACAGATGTAGCTTCACTACTGTACTCTGATTTATTTGCTTTTTTTTTCAGCCAAGTGTAAGAAGAAAGGCATCAAAGAAAACAGTATTTCATATGTGAGATGATAATTTCATGGAAGTAATAAACCATAATAGGTTTACCTGGTAGCAAATATATATATGTAATTCTTTAAAATGTAGAAGAAATTTTTAGAATTTATTATTATTTTTTTTCAAACTGATGAGTAGTTAGGGTGATGGGAGTATGGTTTTTTGTTTTGATTTGTTTCCAGTAAATTTCAGTGATTATGAAGTGATTGGCCTGATAGTTTGGGCATGGAACATTGCAGGTAGCAATGATACTAATGTCCTTGTAGTCCTTCTGAGCTATAATAAATTTAAGTTACACTAAAACTAACTGATACATTGAAAAGCATTTTTTTCCAATATAAATTTTGAAATGCAAGTCCTGGGCCATATTTTTCAGGTGAGATAAGAAACAAATACTTCCTAAGTTCTGGAAAGAAATAATGTGGAGAAGTGACTTTTTTATTTCAGTCTGGCATTTGAATATAAACAGTACTTTTCATTGAATTTAGAGTTAAAATGTCACTTCATTTTGGTTTGGTAGTTTAAAAAAAATGAAACACAATGACATTTCAAAATGAAACAAAAATATCATTTTGAATCAATGTTAATATGAAAGGTCACTTTGTTTTCATAGCCAAAAAATACCCTTGAAACAGACTATTTCATAGTTAAACAGAAATTAATTTTTTTTTCAAAATGTCTTTCAGGAAAACATAAATTGTTTTTATACATACAAGCAGATAATCAGCTTTGATTGAAACATGTTGAATGCAGATATGTTGGCTGGCTCTACCAAAACCACAACATGTTTGAATTCTATGTCTCTGTTACGCTGGAAATAGTTGTCACATCATGATTTTTGAGAAATAGGTTAGAAATGTGAATGTAGGGCTTCCACCCATGATACTAGACAAGCTGCTTTGCCTTTCTGAGCTTCACCTCTCTGAGCCCGTTTAAATGATCCTTCTCGTACGACTGCTCTCTTCCATCTCTCCTGATGTCAAGTTCTCCAGACCGGAGCACTGGAGAAGTTCCTCCCCTGTCTCATGGTTGTAGTAAGTGGTCTGGAGAGAGACTGGGTCTCTTTTTTTCTCATCTCAAGCCTAGAGTAAATATGCAGTTCTTGGACTTCCTGTATGCCAGTGCAGTGCTTCATCTCTTGGCTAGGGAATCTGCAAAGTAAGGATAAATAAAGAGCTGTGGAAGTGTTTAAAAGTAGTTCACTCTTTTTTATTTTTATTTTTTTTTTTTTTTGTTTCCTTTCCTAAATAAGAGCAAATCACGTTACATTACTTTGTGGTGTACTCTTGCTTGTATTACAGAAATGTTTACTGTTTTTCTCAGCTTTTACAAGCAATTACTGAAGATGTAATTTTGCACTTAATGAGTAGCTGAGCACTGAACCTTTAACAAAGGCTTTCACTCTCCAAATATTAATTAGGACTTCAAGTTAAAATATTTTAACCAAAGCGTCCTATTTTAAGCAGTCTGACTCAAAATACTTGCCATGGTCAGATTACCCATTTTCTTTGAGGGGTTATATTCAACATAGCATAAAGAAGAAAAAAATGCAGGCAGACTTGCATGTTAATTTTCTCTTCTGGTAAGCTGTCCGGGTTCCTGGTATTCTCCCTTTACTATCTGTCTTGTCAGTAGCTTTTTACATTAAGATCTGACTCATTTAGCACTCTGTGGAGGCCAGCCAGCTTTTCCCCTTGTATTGCCTGCAATACCAAGCTGTTTCATTCTCATGGTTTTCCTGTGAGTTTAACATCAGGCTGGGGCTGGCCATCTGCCTGCGTACCGTAACAGCGAGGATCTCCGCTAGTCGTCTTGTTGAGCCCCACTGCTGCTATCAGGGGTAACCTTGATGTTAGGTCAGGTTATTTAGGGCCTTGTTCCCTCCAGTTTAGAGCATCTTAGAGGATGGGAATACCTTCTGTACCTCCCTGTGTGAGATGGTACAAATATTAACAGGCATTAGAGCAGGAGGTGAGATACAACTCCCAACTGCCTTCTGCTGTGTAGGTACTAACACCAAAAAGGGTGTAAGTAGTATTACAAAAGTGAAAATACTTTTGAATTCACTTCTTTTTTTCTCTCCCTTTCATTCACACCTAAATTTTACATTCATTTTGTGGCTGTTAGTACATGCCAGAGGGCTAAGATATTAATGAAAAGTTAATATGTTTTACATATGTGTATACATACAACATTCAGATACACATATGCTTTTTCTAGGGAACCTTTTGCATGCTAATATATGCTCAAGTAAGGAAAATACTTCTTTCCATTTCATTTTTTTTTTTTTTTTTTGTTTTTCCCTGATACCTTCCAAAAACAGTGGACATGGAATACATATGATGTACAAAGATGCATTTGGTAGGTCATAAATTTGTTAGAAAGATGCTGTAATTTTTACACTTTTATTGCCTATTACATTATATTGCAATATTCTCTCAGTATTATCTAATCTTAGAACTGTACCATGCAGCAATACCTCTATGAATTATTAATTCCTAAGAGGATCATATCAGAGAACATTTTCAATGGGATGCTTAGAAAATGAAAGCACAGCACTGGTCAGAAAAGTAACTGCTTAAATGGGGGAAAAAATCTTACATAGCATAAAACTATATGGTTGTTTATTGTATTCGGGTTTTTCTAGGAGCTGTATATGTGCATTTTTTTTTCCTTTTTTACTACTCTGTTGCAGGATTTGAGTTGTGCTTTCTGTTATGGTCCATATAGTCAGCTAAATTGCAAAGTAATGACAAGGTCAACTGGGAAGATGGTGACTTTCTCCTAGTGTTTGAGGCTAACATTATCCAAAATATTGATAGCTTTTAAGAAAAAAAATTAGAAACATTGTTATAAAACACTGCGTAGTTACATACTATATTCTATCTCATGAAATCCAGTCTTCAATAAGAGAAGCAGATGGACTGCTGCCTTCTCTAAAAGTTCAGTAGCACTTTCTTTAATGACTAGAAATAAAGGGGTGAGCCATTCAGTTCACTGTGCTGCTAATACCTGCTGCAGGATACAGTGCTTGCATCAGCAGTCTGGGACTGGCTGTGTCTGCACGCCAGAGAATGACATTTAAACAGGTTTCCACAGTAGGCTGAGGTAACCTGAGTACCTATACTGAAATGAATAGGCAGTTTTTGCACGAGACAGCACTCCTGAAGAGCTCCTGGACAGTCTCTCCTGGAGAGATTATTTGGCATCTTTATCTGGCACAGCTGTTCCTCAAGTGAACATCTGAGCATAACTTCAAATTACAGGGTCGTATTCTGTGTTGCACTTAAAGTACTGGCTACAGTCAGACGAAATAATCTTCTCTGGTTTCCTCTTGGTTGTTTACATCCCATCTATACTGGCAAAGTAGTCTAGTGAGATTCCCATGCAGCATGCATTCTTCAGACACACTGTGTTTATTAGCTAGACATACTACATCTTTATTTGCTACTGTTTTTTTCAATAGTTTTAATTTCATATTTATTAAAGGAAGTTATGTCATTAAAGTATATTTTATTTGACCTCTTAATGTTGGAGGTAAATGTTGGATCAACTTCCAAAACCTTCTTGCATTTCAATGGCTCTACTTGCATTACAGTAGACAGACCAAAAAAAAAAAAAAAAAAAAAAAAAAAAAAAAAGAGAAAAGAAAAAAGAAAAAAGAGAGAGAGAAGAGAGAGAAAAGCTTGTCTAAATGCATGAATGTTCTTTGTAATATATGTTCAATACGTTCCTACGTTTGTGATGGAGGTCACACACACATTTCAGTACAAACAAAATACCACTGGTGCTTACTTTTTGGGTATCAGAGTAAATAATTATATTTGCTAAGCACGTTGTTCTTATCTATCACTTTCTTTGACCGCCTGATAGGTTTTACATTTTTACAAAAATAGCAAGAGGCATAACATTATGATTACTGTTGGTGCTTTACAGCAAGACTGAAGTTCTGAACTCAGCTTCTATTTTTATTAGAGGAAGAGCTTTTCATACCCTGCTTCACCTGATCTTAGAGTCCTAGATGATCTGGTGATAAGTCTTGCTCCCTTGGAGGAAAATATGCCAAATAACAAACAAATCTGTTCTGTAGCTTCATTATCAGTATTTTCTGATACAGTGTCTCCAGAATGATAGAGTCTTCTAGCAGGTGAAAATTGTGTTGGTTTGAATGAGGACTTCACTGAGATGAGCCAGGAGCCATCCCATTCACAGCAGCAGAGCCAAGCCAAAGGGCACTCACTGCTTCCAGTTGGGCCAGGCCTATGCCTAGGGGAGGAAAAATAAAGGATGGAGACAGGATCCTGGTACTCCTTACCGCCGAGGAACCCCACGGCCTTGCATTTCAAAAATACTTAATCATCTGAGTACTGTTTAGTTGTTGATTTCAGTTGGAATTAGGCACTCACTTCAAAACTGTTTTAGGGCCTGTACATTAATAAATGTCTTACTGAATTTGCTTCTCTTTTTTGCTGAATTATTCCCCTCTTACTCTGTGGAAAACTAGATTAAATTAGGTGGTAATATGAAACCTTTTCTAATATGTGCTGAAGAGACTGCTACTAGATTAGACTCCTTTGTTATGTGCTAACATGCCCAGATTATTGGATTCTTGTGAGATTTTGGTTAATGAGTACATGTTGTTAGTGGGGAAAAATCATCTACATCAACTTATTATATGTTCAATGAACTTACTTTCAACTTTTTAGTGAATTTATGTCCTCTCTGAAAGTTTTATCTTCCCAAGCAAAACTTCTGAGTGTGAGATAACAGACAGTGGCTGTACAGCATGCAGATTGGCTAGAGTCAATATGGCTTAGTAGAATATATTAATCATGCAAACAGATGGGACATGAATGATGCTTTTGGTCATCTTTCCAGAAAAATGTTTAACACTGACAAACAGAAGTAGGTTACAGCTTTGTTGATGTAAATACGCAAATAGATCTGCAGCTTTCCACATTGACCTGCAATGATAACAAGCAGATGCTTTATTTTTGATGTTTGCTTGTGAAGATTGTTACTCCAGATTTAGTTCATGTATTTTACACTGGCAAAAACAATAAATGCCATTAAAAGATCTCTTCCTCTGTGTCTTTCCCTCTAATAAATTCATATGAAAACTTGACATGTTGACCTTGAAAATAAAAGCAAATGATCCTTTCTTCCAATTCACTTTATTAGTTGAGGGATTCTGGCACAGAAACATTAAGCAGACATAGTTAATTTGCATTGATGATATGAATCAACCTCCATCTAACTAATACAATCAAATGCTTTAATTTGTGTTTCCAAAAATGAGAAAAAAGATGTAGTTCATCATATCCAGTGGCAAAAGAAAGACAAGGCAAGTATAAGTTGTAATAGAAACTTTGCCTAGCATAACAGAGATGTCTAATACGCAGTGGCTAAACTGAGCAGCCACTATTTTATATTTGCTGTCTTATACCTGAAATGACAGACAGAGCACAGCATGTTTAAAAACAGCAATCTACTTCCATGTTTGTGTGTGATACCTATGAAGAATGGTGGGGGAGTCACATATTTTTGTAATAATAAAGCTGTCTGAAATATGTATGATTTGAAATAAATTCTTTTAACAAGGAAAAAAAAAGTATATTCTGGCAATTTCATAGTGGCAAAAACTTTCTTCTTACCATCTCTCTGTTCTATCTACTACTGTGAATTCTGGGCTTTTTCTGTGTGGAGAATATGCAATATGTAAGCGCTCTGTGGATAAAAGAAGTGTTGTGCCCTGAATTTCAAGTTAGCGGACAAAATTATATTTACAGGCAGCAGGAGAAGGGTAAAGAAGGGTGACCTCCAGCAGAACATTTTTTTAAAAAAAAATCCAGGCTAAGCAGAGGTCTGCATTAACATCGTGATGACATATATGGAGCTACCAGCTCTGTTTGGGAGGAACCGCATTTTTCTTATTGTAAAGTTAGGAGTAGGAATTGGTCACATCTGCAAGGATCTCAAACGCTAGGGTGAATCTTTATCTTGTCACAGTGGTCATGTTAGTTGCCCCTTAAAAAGTCAAAACACTGTAAATAGCACAAGGTACCCAAGAATGCCCCTGTAATTATTTGAATCTCTACACAGTGGTAAAAGACACAAGACATCTTTTGAAAAAATCTTTTTTTCTAAAGTGTCTATTAAGTAAAAGCATTTGCAGAACTGCTTTTTCTCTGTAGTTTTGTTCAGACTGAAAAGATCTTGAAACAAGCAGACAACTCAGGGCCAAGAATGGATTTTTTAAAAAAGAGTGGATGCTCTTTGTAAAGAAATCATGAACAGTATCGAGATTACATATTTCCTGAAAAATTAGTCTGTGCAGTTCATGTCTGAAATATTTGCATGAAAAACATTTGACTGTTAACCTGAGTAAATTGTGTACAGAGACGATAATTCTCCGTAGTTCAGAGATGTAAAAGAGGCAAAGGCAGCACCAAGTATCAACCTAATACAGGTAGGAACAGCTGAACCATCAGTTCTTTGCCAGCAAATACTAAAGATAAAAATAACTTGAACACTTTTAGCTTTTCTTTATGATCTTTGTATTTGCAATATATGAACGGATGAAAGACATCTAAGCAACATAGATAATGAGGACACATTTTGATAGTAGATGCAGAGGAAATAATTTCACAAGTAAAGTAGATTTTAGTTTAGTTTAGTCATTCCTGTTATTTTCTCCGATGCTAAGCCTCATATTTAAGTTTATTTTCAAAACATACTGTTAAATTCATCTGGAATAATCTTCCTTTGTCTAAAAATAAATAGTATAACAATCTGAATCTTATAGTATCTGAAGGGAATTGAACATAGAGACTGCGATCCTGCTGTCACTAATATGAACTTCAAACTCCTCATGGCTTGAGAAGGCAGGATAATATCAAATGCATCTTCAGTGTAATTGTGTTATCACTGATTATATTTAGTTCTCTGACTTCACTTTGATCTCTCCTTTTGCTCCTCTACCTCTTATCAGGGAAAGAGAGCGGAATAAAAGAGCTTGTTTTTATCAATATTCTTATTCCTAATATGATAAATATAATATTGGAATATAATAAATTCCAATGACTCTTTGTTATTATTCAGATACTTTATTTTACTAACATATATACATATAACTAACATATATAACACATATACTAACAGTTCAATATTCTTTAATTTAGATAGCATACTGTAGGATGAACTGCATATTTTCTATATCAGGATTACTTTATCTAACACATTTATTGTAAGTTCAGTTCAGGGTCTATTAAAGCTAATGGAAGCCTGGATATAATAAGATGCTCTTTTTAGGAATTGATTTGATTTAGAGAGGAATCATTTGTTTATGTTACTGATCTCCCCCTCTTCTTTTTAACACATTCATTAAGTCTAGTTTTCCACCTTCATCAGCTACCAGCTTTCACCTCTGTGCTAGATAGCTGGATGGAGTGTGCTTGGAGAACATGACGACTGCCTGTCACTATTTGGGCACAGAGATGAAACAAGGAAGTAGAATATCACTGCAGCTGACTCGGCTGTGGAGCTCTTCTGTAGAGCAGGTGCAAGTCTTTGTCTTGTAATATTCATAACCCCCAGCTTGATAAGCGTTTTGAAGTTATGGCAGCACTTACCCATTACAGCAGCAAGGAAAGTGTTTACTAATTTGCAGCAGAATAACAAAAGGAGGAATCATAGCCTCTAGCTGATATAATAAATGAATCATTTACATAAGGCAGGATAAATATTTAGCTGTTTCCATTCCTGCTTCTTTTACAGAATTATTTTCCCCCCATTTTCCTTCTATTTCTGAATGCTGTTGATATTAAAGGGAAGAGGGTCTCTATCTCCCAACTTTGTTTTCTCATTGTTATTTGTTGGTCCAAAGAAGTCAAGATGGGCATCTCAGTTTATTTAATCAGTAGCTCTCTGCAAGGGAGGTTAGGAATCATCTCTGTGTCTCAGAACTGATACGTAGCAATGCCCGTCAGAAGAGATTAGCAGGCCCATGTCAGGGTGGAAGCAGCAGGGTAGAATGAAATCTGAAGCTGGGTTAAGTAATTGGGTTCTTGTTCAATAAAAGTGCTTGTTTGTGTGTTGTAATGAAAGATCTTTGGTGCAATGGACGTCTGAATCCAAATATCCTCTGGATTTTCTGATGGATAAAGTGATAAGGGTGAAAAGGATTTAATTTAGAACTATTGAAAAACTTTAAAGAGATTAGAGAAATTCGTAAATGTACTCTCTCTTATCATGGTGGGTTTTGTGACTTATCAGAACCAGGTATTAAAAAAAAAAAAAAAAAAAAAAAAAAAGACCAAGGGGTTAGGGGTTTTGGCTTTTTTCAGAGTGGGGATGCTGATGCCATTAACTTCCTATTTGAGGTGCAAGTGTGGGGAAGATAATGAAGAAATTTTTGTTTTCCTGCTTTTGTTCTTTTGCCTGGATTTAGGCAGATGGATCTGCAATTGCTCCCAGTTTTGAGTATCTCACCAAAAGCAAGGTCAATAGTGCTGGCAAACAGAATGTTATCTATTTTTTCTTTGCTTTGTATGAACAGTTCTTCTAAAGTTAAGTTATACTGTTAGCTCTACAATAACTTGACTTACTGCATTCCATAAAGCTGAAAGCTAGGGGTTTCTATGTTGTTTCGCTTGGGTGTGGTAGCTTTGAATGAAGAACTACATTCCTGTGTTCCAGCTCCATTAGATTCATTTGTATATAGATAAGAATAAACCTATAAGAAAGAAATGCAATGCAAATGGACAATGAAATCTTGCTTGCCTTTGAGACAACACTTTCTAACTCCTTCCTCTCAGGCTCCTAACAGAACTGCAGTATTTAGCTTGGAATGGTTTTGCTACAAGCACATTTCTCTATATAGGTCAGTTATCTTTTCCTTTTACTATGTTAGCTGCAGTAAAGACAGGTAACTGTGTGAAATACATTACTGATTTTTCCTAGTAGTAATAAAACAAAACGAAACAAAGAGAGCACTTAGCTAGCCACATAACAGTTAAAGGTAGACTAAGATCAAAAATTTCAGGAAACATATTGTTTTATTTCTTGAAGCAAGATCATCAGCCCGTGGAAAACTATCTTTGATTTTATATATATACACTTATGGGGGGAGGGGAGGGGCGCCACGCACTGCAAGGAGCCTGAAAAATGTAAAATATTGTGACTTGACTTGTTTATGCTAACACTGCACACTGGTCTTTTTAATACTGTTAACCTCCAGCAATGTTAATTGCTCAGGCCACAGAAAATCGCAAGATTATCTTTTCCTCTTACTGACACCTCTTGTTCTGGTATCCTCTTTTTTCTTCCTTTTGTTCCTTGAGCTTACAGGGTGAATTAAGAATGCATTTTCAAGGCCTTTGTTACAACTGCAAAGAGTAGAACACTGGAAATAAAGGAGCATAAATCTTGCATTCTTATTTGTTCTCAAGATTCCTATAGCAAACATTTCCGAAATTGTATTTAAAAGAAATTGTAACACTCCTAGTAAACATGAGAGCTGGCAGTCTGAGGCAACTCAGATGGAGAGTCTGAAATGCTCAGAGAAAGCCTTCCTGATCACGTGGAGTTTTGCCTTGCTCAGTCAGTATCTTCAGTGAGAAGAAATTTTTACTTTTAGTTTAAAAAGCTATTTTTTTTTCACTGTAGGGCTTGAGAATATTCTGCAAAAGGTAACAGATTCTGTTCATGTTATAATTACCATATTTTTACTATGCATCTGTCCATGAGTTTATTGTTACGGGATAGTCAAGAATTTACTCTAATTTGGAAGGCAGACAAACTCTTAAATCTTAGCATTTCCTGCAAAACAGCCATCTTCTCATTAGGTCTTAACATGTGAAATCTTGATTTTCTAAACATCAGACTTTGACTAGGCTTTTTCCCGTTTCATGTTATATGATGGCATATATAGCAGACAAAAGAAGTTACAAAGTCAGATTTTTTTTCCTTCTGTTTGTGAGGTCAGGGATAGTAACAGAACTTAGCAATTTCCTCTGCCTTTGAGACTGAGCCCTCTGCTTCAAGAAGTGTTTAACTGTTGCTTTTGCCTGCACGCACAAAAGGAGTTTTTCAATATTTATTTACCCTCAGCTAACATCCAACTCTTAAATTCTCAGCTGACAAGTTTAACTCAGATGATCAGATTGCCTATGCCTGCCTCAATCTTAGACGTGCAGGAAACAATATAATTAATGTCTCTGTAGAGGAAGGGAGGAAAAACCTCTTGACAAGGCCTTTTTCTGCTAGCCTGGGAGTCATGAGCATAGGTGGCCTTTTCCTGAAGATAGATGATATCTGCAATTACAGTAGTATACAAAGAGGGGGGCTACCTGGTTGAATGGTGTTCATTTTATCACTTTTTTTAGAGGATGAATGGGGGGAAGTAGAGGTTGTTGTTAATATAATCTTGGAAGAAAATAGGTGTCATCAGCAGTGATCTTGGTAATTGGGCCGCCTCTGCAAAGGATTCCTGACTCGAAGGAGAAAAAGGGGTTTCATTCAACTCTCTTGGCATACTTTTTAGTTGACATTTTTTATCTACTTATTTTAACTTGGATCCTGGTTTTAGCTTATATGCTCCAAAGCCCATTCATAATGCTTTGACGAAGCGACTAGTGTTTTGTGACCCAGGGAGTTATTGTAACTACAGTTGCTGTATAGCCTATTTGGTGGAAGTTGTAAGAGAGAAAATCAAGGAGAAGTTTATCTGCAGAGCTTCAGAAACAAAACTAGTCTAAGTCATTGTCAACATTTTCATGAACTAAAAGATAACAAAAGCAAATTATTTTTCAGAATTGACTTTTCTATTGTTTGATTAGTCTCAAATTCTGATACATGTGATTAAATGTAAGGGAAGTCTGTATGGGTAGCACAGCAAAGAGGAGGGCCAGGTGTCAGAGAATTTCCCAGACTTGCACATGAATCACTATCTGGCAAAACCATCAGTAATCTGGAGAGTAATTCACTAGAGTATAGACATAATGTATTTGTTGTTTTTTCTAAGTGGAAGTAAAACACCCCGATGCTCAAAACGAGCAGAAATCTGGACAGTTTTTAAATGTGAATAAGTAGGAACAGAGTGCTATTCCATGCTTCCCAACGGAATCATAATAAATCATTCTGAAGCGTCTTCTTAAAGTACTTTTTCCGTGTTTTTAGAGTTGTTTCACCAAAGAAGACGAAGGTGGAGGTGGAACCTTTGTTAGGAAGTTTGTCAGCAAATATTCACTGTGATGACCACCTTTTCTAGGAAAAAAATTGGGGAAAAATGACATGTGATGATGATATCCTTTATGTCTCTTGTTCTGTACCAAAACCAGTCTTCCTCTGACCATTAAAAAAGAGGCTAAAGGAAGTGAGTTTTATATTATTTATGTTTGAATATTTGATTTCAGAAGTAATCTGTCTGGAAAGAGTGAGACAGGTTACTATAGTAGATCAGTAGCAGTACCATTACTTTGTCTGTTAATGACAAATAATACAAAAGCAAGTTTAGCAGCTGTCAAGATTGTTTTTTATGCTATACATGGCTATAGGAAAGTTTTGAGCTTATAGTGAGTTTTAAGCATTTTTTTGTAGACCCATGTTGTGTTTGTTCTCACCACCCTGAATCTGCGGTAAGCACCCTGAAACAATTTGAAAGGCTGTAGCTAAGATGTGAAAGGACACTACAATCCAGAGTCTTGCATTAACTATTTTTTTTTCATACGGCAGCCTATAGAAATAGCTTCTGCTTGGTAAATGCTGGCTCTTACAACCAATATTTGCATACACGTAATTTTACTTACTTTTTTTTGTGTGATAGGCATAACAGATACCTGTGACATAATTAGGGAAGGCAGAGGCCAGGCTTCTTTTTAAATCTAGTATAAGCAACATACTTGGAAAAATTAATTCAAATGATTAAAGTAAAACAACTTAATTAAAAAGGGGGCTAAGTTTAGGAACTTAGTTTGTATTTTTCAAAGAGGATGACTAGCTAGTGAAAATAAATGTATATATACAAGTCTATGCATATTCCCTCTTTTGTGCATTCCTTTATTCATTTGAGATACAATTATTTCAAGGAGGGAGAATTGTTGATTTCTATTGCTAGCAGTGTATCTTCTATGGATTTGCTCATTTGAACTAGAGTTTACCAAATTATCAGATAAATAATCATAATTTTTTGTTGATTGAGCTAGTGCAGAAAAAACAATGTATTGCTTAATACTCTGAATTTCCAGGGGTAACAAACTTTATTCCTGAAAAAACTTTTTTTGCATATTGTACTCCAAATTTGCATTCTTCAATTTCATGAAGTCAGCTTTCAGAAGAAATTTTACTTTCTTGTGAAAACAGGATGATTTGCTCTACATCAATTTCTGTGTTTGCATGACTGTGGCATTTTCACAATGGTGGAAGATCTATGATCTCAGAAACCACCCACACCGGTTATCACTATGCCAACTTAGTAATATTTTTTGAGGGATTTAACCTACATTTGAGTTTGCTGTCAAAGATGACCCAATATAAATTCAGTGTAGTTTCATTTTCTGAGCTAAGGATTTCACAGGTAGCTATCGCAGATCTGAAATCCACACTCTGTCCAAGGACCACAAAAACCATTCGCGCTAAGAGAGGAGAGCAGTACTTCTATTTGTGTCACCACGTCCTTTCTCCCATCCCAAGGTAATGGTACTTAGCACTCCGCATGCTGTCACTTCACATTACTATGGAAAAGAAAAATCGATACTTGTGACTTTAGATGCATGCCTATTTTGTATTACCAAATGCAATTTTAATCTAAGAACCAGACTGGCTGTTTCTGTTGCTGCATTCTTTGATCCAACAAACTGGCCTGTAAAGATTTTTATGTTGTGTTTTAGCCTACCAGAGTGGATGGCCAATTTTAAAAGTAGGTGGTATGATTCTTAGCTATCTAAACCTATATATTGTTATTATGTCTAATCCTGAAGTGTCAAAAGGGTCCCATTAAATAAAATGAATTTACGTATCTAATGAGAGTGATCTTGTCTATTAAAACTGACATTTTTGAACAACTGCACTAAGATGGTGCTGATTTACACCCGCTCATGTTCTGAACCACAATTTGAAGTCTGTCATGGTTAATCATAAGCTGTGTTTGTAAGGTAGCTGCCTTTGTAATGAAAATGATAAGAAAGAATTTTATTGAGTGCCAAGAAAGGAAAGTAACCTTTAAAATAATTGATGTTAAATTCAATATTTGTTCTGTACCAGTTCAGTGCCAACTGTTTGAAAATTACAAATAGGAAAACACCGATGAAAATAGTGCCCTTTTAATACCTGTTCTGCACAGCTGGGTAAGCTTCCTTTGCTCCTTTTCAGCACAAATTCATACAGTATTTTATTCCTTTGAGCTACTGTTCTATCAGAGAGGTAGCCTATTTTCAGCATTCTCAGCTTCAATCTCAAATGCTATTAATATTATCGGCTAAGCAATGATTCTAAAATCTGTCCTTTACTGGTGAAAATACGGACGCTTCAGATAGCTATAAATAATGGCCCTTCTTGGGAAGGAAATACTCCCAACAAAGTGAGCAAGTAAATAAGAAATCACTCTTGTTCCCTTCCTCTCCAATTGTTGAAAAAAAGCAAATTCACATTTTAATAACTAAGTATCATACAGGAGGAGAGTCACCTGTGGTAGCTTAGCAGGTACCATAAATCATTTGTCAGAGATGCAGCTAAGAGACACTTGACTGTTCATAATTACAGAAGGTCTGATAACAATATGGTGGGCAGAAGAAAACTGTAATACAAATACATAGCTAAAATAGTGATATAATTTTCTTTTTTTAGGGAATAATCAAGCATTTAAAAAATTCTTTCTCATGATATATTCATTAATGCTTTTGTTATTTAGGGAAAAGTAATTGGCACAATTAATACTTTTCTCAAGTGAATGGACAATTCCACTAAAAGTTAAATTTCCTCAGATGGCCTTTATGGAATTAATTTTGTCATATTGTTAGTAACAGTATCATAAGAAGTTCTTGTTGGAGTGCGAAAATAGGAGAGTCACAGAAATAACATTATCCTCTGCGTCATTGCACAGTGCTTAGTAATGTATGCACATAAGATATTTTGAGGGGGCACCACCACTAGGTAGCAGGTTGCTATACATTGAAGAGGAGAAGATTTCATTGCAGACGAGAATGTTGGCATAAATAAATTTTCTAAAAAAAAAAATGCAGGGAGGAAAACATCTCTCTTTTGTAGTTATTTGTAGCTTTAGCTGGCTAACTGGCTGCATCTCCCGAAGAACAGGCTATGCAAATTAAGTTGATTTACTTGTGCCATTTCTGCCATTGGACACCTTTCTAGCATAGCTGTTCTTTCAGGGATGCTATCACAGACTCTGGCAAAGTGCCTTTTTGAGAAATCTCAGTAAACAGAGGTGTGTATAAGTGATATGTAGACAGAAATAAAAACACACAGAGATGCATTATTATAGTTCATTATTATATATATATTTTTTTTGCAGAAGCAGCCTGTTCAAATCAACAAAAATCCAATTCAGAGTAATTTCAGAGAACAAAAATATAAAAATCCTTTAATGCACCAAACACAGGAAATGGTAGCAAGTGTTGTATGAGGAAAGATTGAGATATAATGGTGATTCTATGTTTCCACCTCTGCTAGGTCTCCCTCAGGCATGTGCCCACGGGACAGCGCAGCTGGGAAGCAGTAGACTGCCCTGGCACTGCGTTACCTCACTCCATTGAACTTCTGCAGATGCACTGACTCTACTGAAATGCACTGTTGTTGTTGTTCGTACTCTTTCAGACTCAATATATGGGTTACAGAGAATAAATTGGCAGCTAGTAATGTACAACTGGCATTAATGCGTTTCAGTGCTTTTTGTGTGGCACATTGTCGCCCTGATACTGCTGGAACTGGGTTGCCGTGGAAGAGAGGGCATGAGTGCAGCTTCTCTGCTGATGTATCGAAAGGGGGTTGATATTTGGGATCACTACAGTTTTGGATCTTTAAAATCATTGAGAATTAAATGTATGTCTTCAGGAAATAGTGCAAGTTTCTGTTTATATACCACCACCACAACAACTGAATGCATATTAATTTGAGGCGCTTAAAATTCAGTCAATACAAACCCTATCTGCTCTTTTCACTTTCCTTTCTCTTTATTATACTGCTCAATCATCCAACCCCTGGTCTTTCTACTACTAGAAATTCAAAGTAAAATGAAAAGAGAAACAAAACCATTGAGAGAAAAATAAAAGTTCCGGTTAGGAAAGAGAGAACATGGTATCATACAAGCATTAAAATCAAAGAAATAGTGAACTAGGGGATACACATCTGATGTCTGAATGCATGATGTAGGAATTTTTGCTATGTGTAATTTAGAGAAAGACACAATCTATATAACGTAATAGCTGGGAGTGTGGAGTTGTGCACTGTCGAATGAATGACTGGGATTCCATAAAACAGGTGTCATGAGTTCTGGTTAGCAGCACAGAAGCAAACAGAAACTAGATCAATAGTCTGTTAAAGAGAGAGTTTAATTTGTAGGCAGCGTATGAAGTATTTTTTATTGTAATTTCACTAAAAATTGATGTCCACAAACTTTCTTTTAATCTTCTTCTGTATGGAAGGCATGGGCTAGCTAAAGGGAGTTAAACTGCTTCTTTAAGATGATGATTAATGGGTGCTGAGTGTGACTATCAGGGTACTGTAAGAAGTTCTTTTTTTTTTTTTTTTTTTCCAGAAACATAACTGTTTTCATATAATTGCTTAGCAAAACAAAGCTCTGGTGAGCCAAAAAACTACCTTTCCATCTTATAAGTTTTGCATCAGAGAGCTATATTACCACATGGTGCCTTATAGACTGTATAATGCTTCTTATATTGAACAAAAAACTCAGTAAAAATGGCTCTGCTACAGCTGGAAGCTCCATGGTCTTCTCAGGCAGTTTATGGCACAAGTCACAATGCCACCAGCTTTATAAGTTTTAAGACCTTGTGCAGCATGTCTTTCATCAGTGTTTCTGGGCATCAAACAACTGCAGTGAGACTCCTTCTTACATGTAAATATTCCTCAAGCATAGCGTGGTATATTCCCTTGCATCGCTCAGGCACTAATGCAGACATCAGCTGGATCTGTGGGCAGTTCTGTTTGTGGAGATGAAAGTGCAGCCTGAACTTTGGCTAACTGAGTTAGCTTTAATGCTGAATTTTTTGATTATGCTGGAAGACTTAACATTTTATTTTTCGGAGACCATTCATTTGCCCCCTTTTTTCCCTAATGCTGTTATATGTAGATCATATAGAGAACAATACTGCCATGGTATTTTCTCAACCTGTTTGACTCTTCCTGTCCTACAGTCTTATTTATCCAGTTATTCTAATAGCATCTATAATCTTTTTATTAAGCTTCATTAAGCCATATGAAGGAGATACAAAAGAGAAAATTAAAGAGCATGCGATGAATATTTTTATGGATTCCGCATTATATTAATAATAGTTCTGTAAACAGAATGCTGATTTCACCAAACCACACTGGTTCCTAGGACACATCACATTTTCACAGATTGTGTTAGGACTACCTAATTTGATACTATGAAAATGGCTGATCTACTGATTAAAGACCACAATGATAGAGTCAGAGGAAAACCTAATAATATAAAATGTATTTGCCCTGCAGTCCTGCCATATGAAAATGGGCCTAAGCTTCAAGCCAGTTTGCTTTGTGGTCAGAGTGCTAGGTTGTGTAAAACCAAGTGCGTTACACTTGGTTCTGGTTTGTTAGCTTACTACTTTTTAGAAGAAGAGGGGGGGAGATGAGACTGTAGGAGCAATAGATATGATATAAGGTCCAAGAAACTATAGTGATTTGAAGAGTCTGAGTGACATTGACCCAAATATAATCTTGCTAGTAGTTTGTTGGATGGAGAAAAAAAAAAAGGATTGATTTTTTTAAGCTGCTGCTGTATGATTTCTTAACTCTTGCAGTTTTGCTTTTGCTGTATTGATCGCTACTGATGCTTATCTCTCAAAGTCTGCACAAAGTCTATCCCAAATAGTTTTCTGTTCACCCTCAAATCTACCGCATGCTTCGTCTGGTTGACCTCAGTTAACCCCCCACACTTTGTCAAGCATCAGAGGTGGCAATAGATGTCCATCCTGCCCCTCTGGGTTTATGATTATGACTTTTATGTACAAGACTTTGCTATTTACAGAAACCTTTGCTGAGGCACTGTTGTAGTCCAGACAGTTGAGGAACTCAGAGTGCAAGGTGATATTTTGTTGCAGCTATGAAGAATTAGCTTGAGGCTTACTTAAGGCTGCTTCTCTTTTAGCTTCCCTTCACATCTGCAGGACACTTAGGAACAGATTCTGATCTTATGTATTGTAAATCTGGAATGGCTCTTCTGAGGCTAATGCACGAAGATGAGGATAAAACCAATGTAAATATGATCAAAATCTGTTCCTCAAAGTGCTAATTTTCTAAGGGGAAATATGTATCTTTTCACAATTTTTAAAATGAAAATGGATTAACTGATATATTTAGCAGCTCTTTAAGGTCAGAAGAATTCTTACCTGGGATGAGGCTTGTAGATCCCAATTAATAATAAAAGTAGAAAGCAATTGGAAAAGACTCTTTTTCCTTTCTTCTTTTTTTTTAACCTTTTAAAGTATTTTTGGTATACAAGACTTTGAGCTAAAGGATAGAATGTGGAACTGTAGCTCTCTGAATGCAAAATTTGGGGATGGGGGCAAGAAAGACTAGAAGTATTACTCCTTTTATAGTGCTATATCTGAAATAATTTATATCTGACTCCACTGGTTGTTAATGTTATCTTGCATTCTGTGGTAGAGGCAGAAAACCAAAGACAGTTGCAGGAGTGGGTAAATACATACAAGACACTATAAATAAAGAACATAAAGACATTGTGCAGCAAGCTCACACTGTAGGATTTAGAAGAAGAGGTGGCTAGATGGTGACAGTAGCGAAGGTCCAATTGCATAATGATAAGTCCTTGGTCCTTGCCTGCTAAATTATAGTCCAGAGTATAATCTGTCGCCTAAAGACAAGAGGGCAGCATTTTCAAAAATCTCTGTTCCTGTGCTAGCCTTTCCTGCACCACCAAGAAGATAGTGAGCTACCTTTACTTAAGGCAAAGGTGAGTGTATCACGTTAAACTCTGTGTTTATGTTCTTTGTGGATGTAAATCGAAGTTCAGAGGAAAAAAAAGTATTTAAAGACTGGATTTTCAAAAGCATCTAATGATTAAATAGTAAAGAATTGCTCTAAAACACTTCCTGTGACCTTGTTCAAGCCATGGTCCTCATGTGAGCATTAAGTGAGAATTAATGTAGATCCTCTATCTAGATCTGTTTCATGAAAGTACATCAGTGCCTTGATGCTCACAATGTGCGAAACAAGTATTAGGATTTGGATTAATATTTAGAACTCTTAATGTTTTTCAACATGAAGACTGTGTGGATACTCTTTGTCTGTATAATGACTGCAGAGATCTCTGAATGAAAGCTGAAATAAGTTTAATTAACTATATGGAGAAAGAGGCCTTCAGAGTGAATTTTTAGTACCTGGCCTTTTATGGCATAAAAAGAGAAACAGATTAATCAGTGCATCCATCACTGCTATATGCACATGGGACAACATATTATTCATAACCTTGAAGATAACAAAACTGATCTCAGTTTCCTTAGAGGCAAGCATTTGTAATGTCCTCTGATCATAGGCAACTGACATTTGATTAGCACTCATAGATAGAATCATTTTTATGTAAAGTTTATGCTGCAGTAGGAAACTGCTCAGTTGCCCTTTTCTGAGATAAGACTGAAATAAATTTCATTTAAGGAGCTGGACTAGGTTTAGATTTTTCATACTGTAAGTGCAAATGCTATTTGGTGTCTTCAGACATACTTCACAGTACCCTTTCCACCAAAGATACTGAGTTTACTCTCTTTGCTTTTACACTTTACTGAGTTTGCATTAAAATGATAGGGGTGAAATCATTTTCTGTGTGGCAGTCAACTGACTACCCTGACGTTGGGCCAGTAATTTTATCTGGGGAAATTTTGTCTATTCTAAGATTTCCTCTGCTTCCCAATATCATCCATCCTTAAAAAGTGGCAATTTACCAGTAATACTGCTGTTAAATCCTGAATTACGTTGACATGCACAATTTATTTTTAATTTCGTTAACAAATTAAAAACAATTCTTTGATATGCAACAGCGGTCTGAGGAGATGGAAGATGACAAAGTACTGCTTGAACATAAAGCAGTACTATGAGCTTTTAGAGAACTGACATTATTAAGCATTTGTAATCTATGGTCGTGTAGTTTCATGCCCGCCATAATCGGGAACTGGCTGAAGGCTGGGTAACAGCAGTGTTACAATGCGTGATAAATCATTACAGCTTCTTTTAGCATTCAGAGAATTAGCGGTAATGATTCTGGATTATTCCAGTTGTCACAAATATGTGACTTATATCCATAAAATTCCATTGTTCATCAGTCTGAATGAGTGTCTCAGACCTGGAAGTGTTAATAATCGCTGCTTTATTGAAACAGCAGTAGAAAAAGAACTTAAAACCTTCCTGCAAATACATATTAAAATGCATTTTTTAAATAGTGCCAAACTACATCAAGATTTTGTTTTGTATTTGCACTCATATTTTTAATATAAAAATGAGCTTTCAGTAAATAAGCATTTGCCAGTGAGAAGTGATGTCACAGAAGTATGTGCTGTTTTCCAGTGTTAGCTGAACTGCCTACATGTGGAGAGGGAGCGAGAACGCATGCGAGCACAGCGTAAAATCAATAAAGGAAGTTGATTGTTTTGTAATATCCTTCCATTTCCTCAGCAAGTCATAACAACTTGTTCTGACTTCTGTAGTACAGAGTGCATTCCTGCTGTTATAAGTAAGAAAAAGTGTTTTCACAGTATTTTTTAAGTGTGTAATTGTGGAAAAATGGACCATTTAAAGGTCATTAGACTTTTTGTTTTGTTTTACAGGTCTGTACAATTCATAAAGAAAAATATCCCAAATTTATAGGCTTGCCTATATTGCAGGGGCTTAAAAATCAAACTGTGAGGAAGGTGTTAAAAGCTGTTTGACAGATCTTATTTGCTAATGTAAATAAAATGAAGGGATCAGTTCTGAAATATTTGGTAGGGAACACTCTCTTATGACCGTGTTGAATTTAAGTAAATAAGGCCATAATCTGGTATAATCTTATTCTGTTTGTAAACTTGCACGTATTACCAGTAGCACTGAACTTAAAGTGATTATAACTACCCTGCATATATTCCCCTTGTCTGAATCTGTGCACCTTCTTTATGTTGAAATCTGAAGCCTAAATTGTGGTGGCCCAATGTTGAACCCTCTCTGCTGGGGGTTACGGGACTGCACATGGAGACGCTGGGGCAAGAATCCTCACACTGGGTGAATGGTGAACTTAACTGCCATCCTCTGGCTATCTGAATAGTTACTACACAAAGCTACATTTAGGCACATGAGGAAACAAGCTGATGAATGATAAACAATGTGAATTCATCAAGAAAAAAATCAGCTCAAATTTTTCTAACTTTCTTCGGTGACAGAGGGAGATTAATTAGTACCGAGTCACAGTCCATATCAGGAATATATTATGTGAGTTCCCCAGGTTATAGCCTAACCCTGCTGCTACTCCATATTTTTATGAATGACCCATAGAGAATGAAATAGAGAACATGGATATTAAATGTGTAGATGATACTAAACTGGAAGGAATTATCGCTGTGCTGAAGGATAGGATTTGATTTCAGGAAAGTCTTGAGTTTTATTTATTTATTTGGAAAAACTAGGATTCAGTACAGCGAGGACATTGGTTGTGAGGATAGGGATACCAGTGGGAAATACCAACTCTGGAAACTGTTGAGTGCGTAAGAATGATCCAAGACTCATCGTCCACAAAAAAGTAAGTCATACTGATGCTCATAAATAGGAGCATAATGTAAAAATGTCAAACCTGAACTTTTGGTAAAGAATACTTCATTCAGGGTTGGCTGTCATACTTGAGGAAAGACTTGGATCAATTGGAGGAAATCCAGAAGAAAATTTAAGGATGATCAGAGGTAGCAAATCTAGTATTTCAAGAGGAAAGAGTGAAGGAATTGGTGTTGTTTGGGCTGGGAGGGTGGAAACTGAGTAGACTCATGATAATTCCTCAAATCTGTGAGAGCCACTGCAAAGAAGAATGAAGATGATCTATTCTGATTTGGGGGAAAAAATGTACTAAAGGAGATTGAGATTAGACATTTGAAAAACTTTTAACAGCAAGAGTGCTGAAGCAGTGAAACAGTTTAGGGAAACTGAGGAAGTGTCGATAGAGATATGCCTTTTAGAGCAGGTTTTGCAAGTGTCTTTATGATTCATAAGCCAAAGCCGATGGGCTGAGTGGTCTCTCTAGCACCCTTGCAGCTTTGTTTTTTCTGACTCTGTAATGATTGTATCTCATGGATAAGGATATAACACAGGTAATAAGTCTTTTGGGAACTAGTCTCTATCTCACTGAAATCACCAGCAGGAAGCAGTAATCCATAAATGACTGGAACAAATTTATGTCAGTCATGATTTTGAGCCTCTGTGTTATCCTTCAGCAAAGTGAATTATTTGTACTAGTAAAATGTTAATACAAATATTCTAGAAATAGACACAATATTGTGGCCCAAAATAACTGGGGAAAATTTGGGGAATCCTTATAGAGTTTGGTTAAAGATGTAAACTGGACTTTGAGATTCCTCTCTGTCATCAGTTCATGTGTAGGGTTAATTTATTTATAACTTTATTATATTTTTACTGCATTGATTCATGCTTTTTATATCATTGGGTGAAACTGATGCTGTTTTACATTTGTAAGTCCCATTGAGTTAGAGATCATGTGAATAAATGCCTTTCCCCCATGTACTTCAATATGCTTTCTCTGCTCAAAATGGCAATGTGAATCACTGCAGTACAAAAGTTTCCCTTAACAGGAGTTAAGTATTTTCAGCATTGAATGCAAGAAGAGCAAAATGAGTTTTGCTTATTTATAGGGATATTCTGCAGTAGATAATCCAAATACAATTTGATTCAAGTCAGAGTGGAATGAAACTTGAGAAATCGAAGATCTAGTATTTGGGTACAATCTGTCAGTGCTCAGCCCTGCATCAATTCTACAGTACCTGTTACTTTTGTCCTTCTCTTCAAAAATTGTATAAAGTAAATAATATTTAAGTTTAATGATAGAAGTGGATTTTACAATGAATAAAAGAGTTTGGTAAAAGCAGAACCCTAAAGCTCTGCAAAGAAAAGCAAGTTTCTATGTGGGCTATGCAAAGCTTCTTCCAATAATTTTACTATCCCTGTTGGCATACAGACTCCTCCAAATAATAAGCAAAGCCTGGAGCAAGATACTAGGTGTTTCGGAAACATTAAGTGACTGATTTGCAGAATGAATGAAGAGCCCTGCTAGGATGCAAAATTATTTTGGACTAAGAAAATTGTGTCCAAGCTGTTAGGGTATCCTGTCTGGGTAAAGGAATGAAATGTGAGATTTGAACACACTCTAAAGCCTTCTAACCTAGCTGGATTTGTATTTCACTTTGTGGTGAAACACACAGTCACACTGACAGAAGATGGCTCTCTCAGTTGGCAAATTCCAGGATGCTATTTTCTGAAGGTGGTGAAACTTGCTCCCAAAATCTCAAGTCGTAAACAGTTGCAAAGCCAGACACACCAGTAGAATCTGCCTGGAAGTGTTAGATTCAGGGAAAATCAGATGTGATTACTGGCCTTAAAGTAGCTATTGGAATTTCTTACTGAACTGCTAACTCTAACATGTTAGAGGATCAAAGTGTAGTTGTCTGGGTGCAAGTTCAAGTGTCACAGGTGTATACCATCTACGGGTCATGTACAGTCTGATCTCTGCTCAAAAACAGAGCAAATAGAGGATGGGGGAAACATGGGCTGGTAGTATAGATGACCAGCTAGTCCTGGTCATACCTTGCAGAGCAAGATGTATTGCTTGAAAAGGCAGTACAGGCTGTGCAATCTCTCTGTAGGTCTGTCAATTCCTCTTTAAATCTTTAAATGTTAATAAAACTATGTGTGCTTAAAAAAATAAAAGTCTTTAAGTAATAGGCGTCATGTTTTTGTTATTGTGTTAGGTGAGGTTGAAGTAACCTGCAAAGTAGTATAGCGTTACGGTCGTAGATTCTGACAAAGACATTGTGCTGGGTGGTCAGACTTCTTACTGAATTCTGAAGTGTTGAAGGCAGGAGAAAAAGTGGAAACCAAAATTTTTAGGCTCAAAATCTTGGTTTGTCAGAAAATAAGTTGTAAGATAATTTATCAAAATGTGAAAATTTAAATGCAAAATCTGTTAGAGATGCAGAATTTTCTTCTAAGTACAATGGAGTTTGAAATTAAACTGAATGAGTGAGCAAAATTACTTACTACGAATTGCTTTAAAAAGCAGAACAAGATGTCATAACTGATGTGAATAGTTGTCATAATGTTCGCTCATAAAACTGTGGTATTCTTGGTAGGCCATGGCAAACTTAAGTATAAATAACATTTTGAACTTTTCATTTACACTTATATGGTTGTATTTCATCAAAGATTAATTTTTAAATCAGAGTAATATCAAATCATTGTTCCTTATCAGTTCTGCAGACAACCTAATCTAAAATGCTAAATTGCAAGCTAAAGGCGTTTAGCATGTACTGAACCTGAAAATGCAGGTACTTTTCAGATGATATACAGTACTACAAAGTGATTAGTACGCTGCGCCCGGTGCCAAAACCTCAGAGAGAAAACTACTGTATGCAGCACACAGTTGTGTCATTTAACTTTGGTTTTAGGCATGGATGTTGTTTGAGCCTTTGAAGGGACAGAGGATGTGCAGGGAGGACATCTGCCTGCGAGAGTCGACGAGCGGTGCCTTAGCCTAGCCTGGACCTAGCGCTGCTGTGACGGTGCCTCTGGGGCGTGTAGAGGCCGAAGGGAAAGCAGCTGACGAATGCAAGGCAGACACAGGTGAAATTCTGTGATGATCCCCCTGCCAGCCTGCCCTCCCTCACCATCTGCCTCCTGCTACTGTTATTGGTTGAAACCTAAGAGACCTAACAAAATTTGACACGGTGCATGACAAGACTGAATGGAAATGCAGATGAGTGCAAGGGCAGCAGGGTCTATACACTGGAAATAGCTAACAGGTACAGGACATCCCTCACCAATGGCTGCATCCTATGGGATTCTGCAACTTGATGCAAGCTAAAGTCTGTAACTGAGTGGTGCAAAGTACGCTGTTTTGTTAAGGAAGCTTTCTCCTCTCTGAACTGCCAAAGTCATGACCAACCCCAAAGGACTCCTTAACTGAAACTTCTGTGGAAGCTTTTGTGTAAGGAGACTAGAGGATTCCTGTAAGATGGGGTAGTAAGGTTATGCCGTTGTTACTCTGGAAAGCATTGAAATGGAGAAGCGAGTTCTTCACAAAGAAAGTTTTTTCAAAGACTTCTCATCCAAAAAGGTTTGGATACTTCCAATGAAGATCTAGATTTTCAGGTCTCAGCATGGAATTTCACATGATATACAGATATTATACATATATACATACATATACATTTGTGTGTGTATGTATATGTGCACATATGTATGCACACACACATATATATGTATATGTATGTATATATGTGTATGTATATATTTTATATATGTATATATGTATATATATATATATACACATTTATGCATGTGTATATATAAACACACTAAACACCATATGCGTACATGTATATATACACATATGACACATATGCATATATTTACATATATATGTGTATATATACGTATATATCATGTTTAGTTCAGCTAAATAGGAACATACTGCTCAAAGAATGACTGAAAAGGAATGAAAAGCTCCCAGAATAGAGTATTTAGTGAAACTGGGCAAGAGTTAAAAATCTATATTTTTAACAACTTAGTAAGACTTTGGGCACAGTTCATCTGAATTTAAATGTTTCTTCCTTCACCAAAGGAAAGGAAATTTTTAGATGATCTTAGATGGATGGCCATGGCTGACATGCCAAAGTATTACCCTCCCCCCCAAAAAAAGGTTTATTTAATAGCTGTATAGCTCTAGGGAAGTCATAGTTTGTGATAATTTACTGCATAATTTTACCCTTTTTGCTGTCATCTAGAATTTGCACATACAGATTATTGTTTTGCTAAACTGAACCTGTTACTCAGAAGTATTTAATTCTTTATTTCTTAGAATATCTTTTAGCTTCATGAATTCATGGCAGATTGATTATGCAAATCTTTCATTTTGTTAGACACCATCAAGGATTTGGTTTTTGCTATGATTGGTTAGGTGTATTACATTGTTTCTTATCCTAGGATGAATGAACACTTAAAACACTTCTGCTGTGAGCAAACTTCATTATGGATGTGAAATTAATTGCCCACAAGTTTTTCTCCTAACATCTTTGATGTTCAATTTCTATGAACGTTCCTGCCAATTAAAATCTGTCTCTCAAGAAGAGGAAAAGCAGAAGGGGCCCAAATGTTACCAAAGCAAGTTTCTTGGAAAAGGCATCCACACAATCCTAGAACAATTCTTGCAACATTAATTTGAGTCTACTTTATCGCTAAGGTTAAAAGTACTAGTATTTCAAAATCGTCATGTCAGCCACAGCACATTTTACAGAGAGTAAAAAAAAAAAAAAAAAAAAAAAAATCAAACACAGAAGCTAAAAATAAATCACAAGCGCCCTCTGATTTTAATAACGTGCAATTTTGCTTTCATCTGTTATGAGAGACCTCTGTGCCTGCAAAAATTTTTGTTGCTGTATGAAATGGCAAAGGTTTGTGTGGTTGTTCCAATGGGCAGTGTGCAGCCACTGAAGAAGAGATTTCCTGAAACGCTGTGACATGAAGGCCCTTGCTGCAGACCTCACCTGCAGTTTTAGTGGCACCGCTGCTGTGAGCAGAAGGTGGTGACCGCTTGCCGGCCAGGGCGCGGGCCCGCAGGGCCCGGCGCGGGCGCGCGGCGCTCGCTGGGGAGCGGCGGGCGTTTCTGTAAGCCGCGGCTTTCAGGCGATTTGTCTTAAATGGTACAAGCATGCAGATAAAATATAGTCGGTGAGAGAAAACGTGTTTGTACTCTGGAACAACGCAGTATTGTGGCAAACAAAATGGGCAGTTTGGCAGAGGATAATTTATTCCTTTTTCTAAGGTGGTCTATCCTTTTCCAGCGTTTCTCAGTCAGAATGCCAAGGTGTTGACGGTGCAGAACGGCGCCAGGATTTAAGGCATTGAAAATAAAAGTTCTGAAATAATTTGCTTTCTCTCTGGCTTGACCTTGTCTGCAACACTGAGAGCAGAGGTGAGCTGCTGCCTCTTCTCGCTGAGGCTCCCAGCTGAGGTGGCTTAAGCAGTTGACAGGGCAAATGATTGAGGCCACAGTGTCAGAAAAATGATCAAGGGTAGGACTTGCGCCCTGTGTGAGAAGTAACATGGTGTTTCCCTGAATGAGGCAGTGAACGGGCCCTAAGGCTGTCAACAGTGTCACTCGGTTGACCTTGCTAGACCTGCAGTTTCCTTAAGACTGACTTGAGCTGAATGTGATTAAATTTTGCTCGATTTGTTGTTCTACAGTGTGCCTGTTTCGTATAACCGCTGCAGAGCACACACACAGTCTTCACGCGGTATTGTAGAACATGCAGTGTCACTGTAACCGTCTGAACCTCAATTATTCTAAATTACTTGTTATCCAAAAAGGGTCTTGTCCCCTGAGGCATCTGTTACTTAAATGAAAAGTTTTCTTGAGCATCAAAATGTATTAAAAGCCCATTCCTCTTCAAGTGCCACTCTGGGAATCTGTTGTAATCCAGGTCATGCATTTTACTATGCATAGGTACAAAGTTATGCAAGTTAAATATTTTTTAATAGTATGGGTTGCTGAACAGTCTTGCTGAATAAATAATCAAGCTTGTCCTCTAGGGATCCACAATGATAGTGCATGTGTCACTTTTTAAGTGCTGCATAAACTTTGTTCTCACTGCTGTCCTACCTGATTTACCTGCTCACTTATTTTTTTATTCCTTTGTTCCTCCTATTCCCTCAGTTCCTTCCTACAAAAAAAAAGTGTGGAAATGTTTCACAGTGTTTTCCACACATACTGTTTTGAACACAGAAGTTATATTTTACCCCTTATCTAATTGTCTTTTGTCTCTTTTCAGTAATTTGAGAAACACAATTTTCACTGAAGCAAATTTTCAAAAGACAGATCTCAAGCTCTTACATACCAGATATTATTTATTTATTTATTTTTATGAGAAGTGGCACTGCCTGATGCAATAGGAAGAAAAAAATGTTGTCAAAGCCTCAGTTTGGTCTTTCTAGGTGCAATAAAATTAAATAGAATGATCTGTTCCTTTTTTCCAAGACTTAAAAGGCACTGTTGTGTAAATATCATTTGGCTTATGAGGGAGGAGAAAATACTAAATGGATTTTCTGATTAGTTTATGTAATCCAAAAAACCACCGTGAGCTTCATATATCTAATACAGCAAAATGTTTCAACTGATTCATAAAGGCAACCTCTTGCACAAAATGATGTAAATAAGGAATTTAAAGCAAAGAAACAGTTTAATCAGTTTGGAGAATGTCTTATAAACCAAGCATAAGGTGAATTATTCACTGTGATTTATTTGCTCAGCTTGAAAACCTTTTATGTTATGTTACTTTTTCAGTTCTACAAATCTAATAATTTGACTTTTAAGAGCATCAATTTATCTTCCTCTCATTAGACCATAATGCTTTTACAGTATGTCCTGCTTATTATACCAATTGTTGAATTGCTTCTATCAACATTATCTTCCTCCTCCTTATCCATCATCTCTTTGGTAACATCCTATTTCATTGCCAGCTCTATTTCAGAGCGACTGTGTCACATTAATAATAGCACAGATGGAAAAGTTCTGTGAGGTCATTCGGTACAATCCATTTCCTGATGCAATGTTGGCAATTTATATATTCTTCAATATATATGTAGCCCCATGGTAAATGAGTCAAGTGCTGGATTTTCAGTCTCATCCAAGTCTTTATGCAATATTTTTTCCTTCTTTCTTTCTCTCCCTCTACCTTTTTGGTATTTCTTTCAGTAGCTAAAAAGAGAAGTGCTTCTTGACGGATAAGAAATTGCATACGGCTGTGAAATCTGCACTGAGGCAAGCACATCGTATTCTTAACAATGTTATTAATAAGCTAACAGGTGGATGCTTGTTATTGTTTAACTGCTTTAAGTATGAAACAATTCACCTACTCTGAATTGAAATAAACCTTTTATTCTGGTATGTAGTTTACAGCTAACTCAACAGCTTGGGCTGTTAACTTTTTAATTTGTTTTAATTCACAAAGACAAAATACTTTAGTCAGAAATCTTTCGGTTAATATCATCCATTTTGGCTTTTAGTCTGCATGAAATCTAAATGGAGAGACTTTTTCCAAGTGTGGAATAACTTTTTAATAACTCGATCATGCTAATAAAACTGACAGAAAACAAAGAAATAAGGCAGGCAAGTCAAAAAATTAGAGCAATTGTTTGCTCCAGTTGTACAAAATACTTTCCTGTATCTTGTCAGCATGTGTTGCATCAAAATAAAAGATCTTAACAAATCACCGATTGACATAGCCCATTTTAAACTATATCGTTTTTCTTTTTTATAAGCCAACTGTTTAGTTTGTAAGTAAATTGTCACAATGGGGATGTGGAATGGAGATGTGGAGATAAACTGCTCTGTTCAGGTCAGCCTAGGTGCATGCTCTCCAGTAGCTCCAGTTTGAATCTCCACCTTTCTATTACAGAAGGTTATACTCTTGCTTTTTGCTCATATAACTGATTTTCGATTTTGAACACCCCTTGAAATCTCTAATACTTTTATGAAAACAACTAGATTGAAATTATTTTACTATTAATCAACAAACTGCACAAGTATTCAAATTGAAAATAACAAACCCACAGGAATGTGATTCTATTTAGAGGCAGCCTAATATTTTTGAAAGAAAATTGTTGTCTGGTTATTGTCCTTTCAAGTGATCTTAGCCAAGTGATTTTACTTCATAATATTCTGGCTTTTTCTTTTCTTATACTCTGTTTAAATAAGATCTACAGGAGAAAAGTTCTCTCCTGCACTGTGCTTATACAGAACCTAGTAGAACTTACATCATTCTGTTATCTACTGGAATATAGATTTCAGTTGCAAACATATAACTAATAGCACCTATAGCTATTGTGCACAGAATTCTCTAGTAGAGCTCCATAGTCAGAATGATCTTCCTGAATTGTGCTTCTGAACTACATCATGGAGCAGTATTGACCCCTTGCCCACTACCCTAAGAAAGATAGAGTATACACATACATTGACTGAGGGCTATTTGTACCCCTGAAAATATAGGCTATAAATCAACACTACCCTCTTTGGGTATGATTAATGTCTTCATATTGGAAATTTTGCCAGTTCAGAAATGTTAACCAAATCTTATTTTAATCAGACATGTGCAAATTAATGCAATCTAGTAATGTGTTTGCAGTATACAGGTATTAACATGCTTTTACAGATACTGCTTTATTTTATTTGGTATCTAGGAAAACCTCTCTCTCTAGAGTCAACTGTTTTGCCAACACAGTGGTTGTACCTACAGCAGATGTGGTGATAGTTACACTATGTGACATTTTTAGTGCTTGTTATAATTTGCAAAAGACACCTATTCAAACTATTTGAAATGTTAAATATATGTTGTAATTTCACGAGCACTTAAAGGTAATATAATCCTGCCACTAGAGGAAGCGGTTCCTTCCCCTCTATCCATTTGTGCTAACTGTGAAATGAAGGAGATGAGACACTGCTCTGGGTTAAATTGGCTTTCGCCCTCCCCTCGCCAGGCTTGTGTGGAATTCTGTCAGTCCCCTACCTGGGTTAAACACTTGCCCTTGCACAAGGGAGGGTGCAGCGTGGGGATGGGAGAAATTAATAGCTAAGCATGAAAAGGACATCAGCTGGTGTGTCAGTACAGTTTGTGCCAGGTTCAGCTACTTGCAAAACTTAAGTGTTACCTGTTATGTGTTATGCTTGTAATGTGTTGTACAAGCTACCAGCTGTGAAGAATTCAAGGATAAGTTACAATCCTCCACATGTCCACAAGTTCTAATATATCTCCTGAAGTTTCAGGTTTCATACTGGCCAAACGTTTTCAGTGTTCTTTCACTTGTTTACATCTCTCTCTGCATATCTGTGGGACATTTTCACATACATTCTTATTTGTGTCACAAATAAACTGTGATTAGTTTTCTGCCAACAAGTTGCTTTAGGCATTTCTTCTCAAATTTCTAAAATGAACTTTGCATATTTTAATAATTCTTTGGACATTCCTGTTGATTACAGAAATCTTTCATTCTTTAAGAAACAAGGTTTCTGTCTTAGATTGCATCTGCTTTGCTGACTTCATTTTTGTGTGAAGTTGTAGCACTGAATATGTTGTCCTGATAATCACTTTAAAAAGGACTTGCTTTCAGAGTCTGTGGATTTGCCCTTCTCTTAGTTTTTTGTAACTTGTACCAAAGATATAAGTACAGATCCTAATTTTGAGGATCCGTTCAGATCTTACATCTCCTGGTATCACAGATATATTTAAGAGTGGCTAGTAGAAGGAAGGGGAGTACTGTTAGCACCAGGTATGGTGCAAAAGTTACTGAAAGCTCCATGCTTTATACAATAGAGCACAACATGCTTATCTGGGGTCTGTTACCGAAAAAACCCACTATTTTCTTAGTCAGAAGATAAAAAGACTTTGAAAATGTTAGAGAAGGAATGATCTTGTAGGCTAAGCTCACCCAGTGCAGCTCCTTTTCATGCTGACTTTGATGATGACGCTCTGTGGCCTTGGTCAGGCTGCAGTGGGTCCAGGCGTGATTAAAGGAGAGTGATTTTAACAAGTTAACGCCTATCACTAGAGTCATGGTATCTATATGCACACTCTTTCCTTTGGAAAATGCAAAATAAATCAGTTTAGCATAGCCCTCTTTCATTTTGAAGAAAACAAAGTGTTACTGTATTTCGTTTATCATGTTCACTTAGACTAAGCTGTGAGATCAGGTAACTGAGCCTTTATTCCCTCTGGATTTTTAAAAGCATAGTAATAGTTACTCAAAGGATTTCTGTGGCTAGGTGTGAGGTAATTAAAAACAGAATTTCTATTACACTGAGAAGTAACTAAACAGTAGTTGATTTGTTTTATTTCCAGCTTGATCGTTTGGAATGATCTTGGGTGGAGCAGCTTGTTTCTAGTGCTAGCTATAGTACTAGCTTCTAGTAGTAGTAGTTTCTAGTACTGCTCTAGACTGAAGTTCAAGTGTTAGATTAAACACTTGTGTTTCAGAGTGTGTGTTATGTGTGAGGACCATTCTGATGTAGCTAGTTTGTTACTGGAAACATGGAGGTGTACCTAATGCATGTGTTATGGGTCTGTAGATATCTGCAGTAGTGATCTACTGTCTTTGAGTGGGATAGCTGCCACTTTCTCTTTTTTCCAGCAGCTTGCCATTTTTTTCAGTATTGTTACAGAATAATATAACTATTTTGAGGTTGAAATATTTGGGTCTGAATGTATCACGCTTAACTGCCAATTCCTAACTGCATCTAAAGATATCTGAGTGCATAGTTACCTTGAGTTCGTCTACAGTCAGCCTCTCCGTCAGGAGAGGGGACTCCTTCTACAATTAGCAGAGACAGAGAAGGACTTTCAGAAGCTTGCATCTTTAAATTTTAGGAAAAAATCAGATTCTCCTGGTGAGTAGAAGGGAAAGTTTGCCATTTGAATTTTCAAAAGTGTTGTTACTCATCTAGTTTATAAACAATACAAAAAGCCTCTAACATATGCTGGGAGAGAGAGGAGGGCAGCTTTGGAGTAAGATCGTGGCTTACGAAAGCGGCTAGAGGCGGTGGCTGGCCCGCTAGCCGGTGAAGGCAGTGCTCTGCGACGGGAGAACCCCGGAGCAGTGCCCGAGTCCTGGCAGGCTGAGTGAGTTGCTATGGCTACTGGCACTCGACAAGCCAGGTGTTGAAATCAGGGGAGAAAAATGTAGCTATTGCATTTAAAGTTATGACACTTGCTATTTTTCTGCTCCTTCTTTTGAAGGTTGTTAACTGTCATTTTTCACCCAAGCTATAAATTGGCTCTTTTGGTGAGGTTCTGTATGGAATTTAGACACTCGTATGCCTTCGTTGTGAATTCCTAATTTGATATCACGGGTTTTTTGATTTGCGTTTTTCAGGGGGGAACAGGAGAGAGGGGGGGACAGTGAAAGAAGGGAGGAAATGTACTGTAGGGCTGATCCTTTTTTTCTGTGTGTTTTGTTTCTGAAATATTATTTGTAGTGTTTGTCCCATTTTAAATAATAAATATCCCACTGTTTAATACAAATTAGTATGACATTGTTTTCTTAATTTGATATCCAACATGCTAAATTAAATATTAATTATGATTTGGAGCCTAAACTATTAAAAGGATTACTGCTTTTTGAAGAATGCCTGACAGCCTGCTCTGCATCAATACTCACCTAATACTGAGCCAGACAGGGTGATGGATCTGCTAGACAGCTACAAGATTTACATAATATACTACATTCAGTATGATGCTGATTGAAAACCTTTCAAGTATCCGAGACTATGAAATAAATAATTTCTTATAAATGCAACTAACTGGAAAGTGCCAGTTTTATTCACAAACAAAAAAGATGTCTAAAATTCAGTAAAAGATATATATAAAAACTATTGCAGTGATTACTGCAAGTGATGATTTATCTACACTGGCCTTACACTTGAATGCTTAGTGGTAATTTGAGTGACATCTCTTATATTAGAAATATTATATCCTTTCTCAAATACAATGTATTGAAATTCTTGCTTAGAGTGAGAGAAAACAATGGTAAATTGTCTTCCGGTTAATAAGTGAAAATGTGTAAGTCTGCTGAAGGCAGCAATTGGAGACAATGATTTGGCTTGTATTGGTTTCATTTTGTTGTAATCAAAAATTTTGTTGAGAATTATTTTCTTGATGCGTATGGTGACAGAAGTACTTAAAAATGAAAATGTTCATTTTGAAAAAATGTTTTCAAAGACACATTTATTTAAATGCATGTATAAACTAAAAGGTACTGTTTGTAAGATAAACTATATCTTGTGTAAAACCTTTTAGATTCCAGGGAAGTCAAAACAAGCCTTATATTTCTACCCTTGTACTTACTGGCCATCCTTTAAGGTAAATCATATATAGTGACTTTCTGGAGGGTGAGAAGCATTCTTTCGGAGACAGATCTTGTGGTCACTGCTCAGGCAAATTCAGCGAAGTTAACATGAATGCTAAAGGGGTTTTGTCTGATGAAGGCAAAAGGGCAGTCTCTCATCAGCACTCTCCGCTGGTGAACGTGCACGGCCCTGGGATCTCTGTGTGTGCTAAGGATTTCCTACTTGGAATCCCTGGTGAATGGATCAGAAAAATCACATTCTTTCTGTATGTTTGCTTTAAGGGGAAAAAAAAACATTATAGAGAGGATTACGTTATTAAATTCTGTAATTGTTTGATTTCTACAGTACCATTTTTATACATAGTTCAGTTCTGTAATACTAGTCAATAAAGCAGTTGCTTTGGTAACAAAAATTCCCAATACACTGGCATAATGAAATTGTAGGTGTAATAAAATTATAAGTGATATAAAAAATCTGTAAGGGTGGAGTTTGGAACTGTTTTTTTGTTTGTAGACGCAGAGCTAAAAATACACTATAAGAGTGGAATTGAAATTGCAGACAGAGTAAGATCACCCTTTTGTCTTCAGGCAATAAGCATCTCCTCTATTATTTTCGTTTGTAATGACAAGAGAAAATAATTTTCTTGCTAACTTCAATTAAAGTAATGCTTCTAGTATGATGTCCAGCAACGTGATTTACCTGTGTCATTTGAGTAGCAGTTACTGTGTAAGCACTGCCTCTTCAGAGAGCACCGAAAGGAGTCTAAGAAGTTTCTCAAGCTACTGAAAAATGATAAAAGTACATTCATGTGCCTTTTGAAGTATTTCTTTCCATGCATTTTGGTCCTGGGATTTTCAATAAGATACCTGTATCCCAGGAAATTCAGTAGTAACTGAAGCTTAAATCCTTTGTAAAGCCCAGCATACGGTAGTTTGTTTTTTCTATCCAGAGTTCTTGGTGAAAATAACCAAAATAATTGTGTTCTGAATCAGAGATGTCTTCATAAATATCTTATTGGCTTTTGTCAGGCAGTGTTGTCATTCTCTCTTATCCTTTTATTGATACTTCTGTAAAATGTCCACTTTTTTTTTTTTTTGCTATAGCCACATAGAACTCTATAGAAATTACTCAAAAAAAAAAAACCTGGTGAGCTTTTAAAATACAGGTTTATCCTAGCTAAGGATTTTTGTATTCTTCCTGTGTGATGTTTTGAAGTGCTCGAGTATCTCACATTATTAAAATGCATGGGAATGCTTTCAGGTTTGCATTCCGTTTATGTTATAGAAATGCAGCTGTCTGTAGTGAGAGGCAAGAGAGTGATATGGCAGGAGAGCGGTGTCGATAGCCGTTTGCACAGGGATGGGTGGAAAGTAGCCCAACCCCACAGGCATCAGGAAGCACCAGAGGCTCTTTCCTTGCTCTCAACTTCTCCTACATGTACCAGTAGAAAATGGACGCTAGTTAAAATAGCTTATGCTAACTGAGCAGGAAGGAACTGAGAAATCTGCTTAGCTTATGATCAACACGAGGTGTTGGACAGGATAATGCAAAGCCTTGATGGGCTAGTGCGAGATGGTCATCCACATTCTTTTATTTCTCCCACATGTGGAAGGCCAAAGTGTTGTCAGAGAGAGGCAGGTCTGTTCGCTGTCTGGGGGAACAGGAAGACTATCCTCCCTGTCTGGAGGGTGTGTGAGGGCAATTTCTCCTTTTACTTATAGCCAGAATTAGATCTTGTGATGTAGCCTGTGTTTCCCCACTTTCCTGTCTTCTCTACTTTATTTTTTTGAAGCTTCAGAAGTAAACTAAAGGAATAAAAGGAGGACCATTTTTAAATAATCTGTTCGTGCTTTCAAGCCCTTGGAGAACAATTGTTACATCAGGAAAAAACATTTAGTTAAAGAACTCCACAGTACTGAAAGAATATTGACTGTCATCCCAGTTAGAAGAATGGTAGCAGTATAACAAAGCTTGGCATGACAGAGTAAAACTTAATATTGCTATTAGAACTGTTCACACATGATCTCTATCTTGTCCAGAGGTAGATAACTGTAACCACCTATCTGGCAATGGAGCAAAGATAGCAGGTTTGCCTGGATCCTGAAACTCTACTTACTTTTTTTTGTTCAGTCTCAAGCCGAAAGAGTTTCTCTGAATACATTTCCCATGCTGTTAAAATAAATGTCCAGATGCAGGAAGTACTTGGTGGAAAGAAACCTATAATTTACATTACTAATATTATGAGAGCAACACAATCATAGAATAATTTCAGTTGGAACGCACCTTCAGAGATCATATAGTCCAACCCTGCTGCTCAAAGTAGGATCTATTAAACCAGGTTGCTCAGGACCTTGACTAGTCATGCTTTGAAAATCTTGAGCGGTATGGAGAGTACCACAGCCTCTCTGGACAATCTGTTCCAATGTTTGACAATCCTCAAAGTGATTCTTTTCCCCAAATATTTAATCATAATTTCCCATATTGCAACTTGTGTCTGTTTTCTCTAGGTCATTTTTGATCAATTTTAATCAATTTTGTGTTTTCAGAAAAAATTCTACATAATTGCAAAATGAATACCTGGATAATACTGGGGATGTGTTAACTATAACATACTGTGGAATGGCCATTTTTGACTTGCAAGCCATTAACATACTGTGGAATGACTATTACAGGCTCAAGTCATACTTCAGCCACGTAGGCTGAAATAGGCTTGGACACGTGAACTGACATAGGTGGGAATATGGCTGATCACAGAAGATGTTTTCAAAGACTGATTAATGGCTGCACTGCTCTATCTCTAATACTTTCAGGTCAGCTAAGCTTATCAATGTGATTACTAGGTGTTACTGTCCTTGATAATGACGTACAGATGCTAACATAACAATACTTCCATATTCTTCAGAATTATTTTTTCTTCTGTTTATATAAGCTAATTATTTTCTTTTTTGTAAATGGCTTGCAATATAAATTCCACAAGGAGAAATACCATGTTTCTTTTGAATATACCTACTAAATCTGTGTTGAATTTTAGTGAAAAATTGTAGCATCTATTAGTTAGCATTACCAAAATATCTGTGAAATGTTTTTTTCATTTTTTTCCCCGTTTCATGTTGTTGATCACCGCCATAGGAGATTTCAATGAGGTAGTCAAGAAATGAACCTACAGCTGATGTTATTCCAAAAGTTTTGCTTCACTGTTTTTTTTTTTCCTTCTTTTAATCATCTGTTTCATTCTTTATGTTGGTGCATTGAATAACACACAAATAATGCATGACGATGTAACTAAAGAATGTACCCAATGTACCTAGGAATCCTGGACATAGGATTACCCATGGTCATTTGCATTTTGCAAAAATAGTCCTAGATACATGGGCAGAAAGCAAGGTCAAGATTTTAGGTCAAATAAAGATGAGCAATGAGTTCACAAAATGGAGAGTGTTAAACGATAAATATAACCTCTAAGCTCTTCTACAATTCCAATAACAGGATAACTTTTCGTAGTGAATAGAGTAAAAACCTGTAAAACTAAGTTGCGTATTCAAGTGAAGCAGGTCACCAATGTATAGAGCTGGAATTACAAATTGTACTTCTAGTGTGCCTGTGAAAGTCCTTTCTCTGAACTTGGCAAAATTGCCTTAATGTTTGAGAGTTACCCTATTCACCCGTCTGCATCTTTTTAGTCAGCCTGTCACTTCTGGCTCGTACGTCTTCTGTAGCCCCAGGCTTGACAGCTTTTGCCCTTGTGGTTACTCAGTCTGTTTCTTTCTCAGAGGTTTCTTTCCATCTTGTTTATAGCGGCGGTTCGTGAGGCCTATGGGGTGAGCGTGTAGATGGCGTTTCCTCCCACGTATTTTCAGTTCTGCTTATTGTTTTATTTAAATATCTGATTTCCGTTATTTGCCTTCTGAGATAACCGAATGATCCAAAAACATTTGTTCATATGATAGATTCTCAGTGTATTTACAGTTAAGAAGTGCCTAAATTAATCTTACTTCATAAGGCAGTAGAGGCGTAAACATTGCCTGGGCTCTCTGAAATCCTTCCAAAACAGCCCTTGTCTCCTCTAGTGTAATGAGTGGTTAATCAGTCATGGCAAAAGATATTCTCCACAATGTTAGAAAATTGTGTACATATAATAATTCAGTTATGAGTGGGACAGTCAAGGGCTTAGATCAGCTTGGTTAACTACACTACACTGGAATTAGATCTGTGCTTAGTTTCGAGAGTTGTGTGTGTTCATGACAAAGGAGGTTTTATACAGTTGTGCATATCTCAGAAATTTTGTTTATTAAAATTTATAATTCCATCAATTTCCTACACTTCATAGGGCTCTAGAAAATGCAAAGAACAATTTAAATGAGGAGATATACCCACTGCAAAAAATGTAAAATTCCTTTTTTGGATCACTACTTAGGATCTGGTTTAATAAATTGCACTTAGTTTGTCATATCTTGCCATACAATATTTCGTTCTTCATTTAAATGACTGCTTAAGTGATTTGCTCTTACTGTAGGTATATTTTTTCCCTCAGCAAGTAGATAAGATGGTGGATAAATCTAGAATTTATTAGTCAAATTCTAATTGCTTGATTGCCACACACTAATCTTTTCCAGGTTACAGAAACACAAATCTGTTTTGCACAGTGTAACAGCGTGAAATTACCAGCATCTGGTCAGCAGCTCTCTGAGGGTCCTCTCTCCAGTTTCCTCAGATCTTTACAGAGGTCTCTCCAATTCCTCTTCACTCTCTTGTTATTGGTACGGCCTGCTTCCCGATTAGGGCAATATTGCAATACAATTTTAACGGCTTGTATTCAAACGTCTTTGCCATTTATGAAACAGATTTCTCTGATGGCTCTTGGATGTGCTAAAGAGACTTCCAGCTTCCAATCTCCTGTAGATTAAAAAGTTCATGCTTTCTTCTAAGATGTCACCGTTCTGAAATGCTTACAGGGCAGCTAATGACATTTCTCACATTGCTCAGAGTTGAAAGTTTCTTAATAACATGAGTCTATTATCCATTACAAAAGCCTTTGAGATGCCTTAATTAAAGCAGTTTAGTGTAACATATACCAGTATATAGCAGTGTAATTGTAACATATACTGTCAGTAAAGTATATACACTTGTATAATCTATATATATATATACACTAACTTATCTTGTATGTCTCTATAATGCTTAAACTAAAACTTCCAGCTTGTAGCCTTGAAAATGCTCTATTTTTTATATTCTGTCTCAATATATGTTTTATGAATAGTCAAATTTCAATCTGTGTGTGCAGTGGACCCTTCCTGGCTCACACAGACCTTCTCCCGTACCTGTCAGTTAGCCGTGACACCCCAGTACCGCTCTATTCTAAGAGCTGATCCCCAGCAGTCACCATTAGAGTTCTGAATGTTGTGCATCGTTAGGTTTGTCGAAAGCTCATGCTACTTCTACCTGAATTTTGGATTAGTTCAAAGCCCACTAAGTCAGCTGAAGGACCAGTTGATTTCAGCCTGCTTTGCGATACACTTTTCAAACATACAAAAGATGTATGCATGTTCTGTGCAAACTATATATATGATTCTTTTCTTTGGGGTTTACATCTTTCTGAAGAAAATAAAACCAGCTAACTTCAATTCATTCATAGCAGATAAAACAGAGGTGACTTTTTGCTAGGAATCTTGCTTTGTTGAATAACAATAAGACAAGAAGAATGAAATCTGACATACAGACCATCAGCCACTAACGCTGAAGAATCATCTGCTCAAAAATAGCCAGGAGCCGTTGGTGGTGTGTGTTGGGACAGTTGTTACCCTTAGTAATGGATCCACTATGATTTCATTGTCAAACTGTACTTTTACAAGCAGTGTTTTCTTTCTTAAAGTAATTTATAGTTCAAATCTACATGGACTCCTATCATTTAAAATATATTTTCTTTTCCTTTCTTCCCTTTTTTTTTTTTTTTTTTTTTTTTTTGTTAATATTGGACTCCAGTACTCCCTCAGGAATGAAAGCTGATGCTCGTTGTCAGAGTCATCCTCTGTACTACGAAGTTTCCTCTTTAGGTATTATGATTTTTTGACCTTAGAAAATTATGTGGTGTAATCACTGCAAATAGCAAGACACTGCCTTTCTCATCTATTGTTTTTAACCCTTGTAGCTCAGCAAGTCCTGAACAACCATGACGTGTTATTTGAATGTCAGGATTGTGTACAAGGACTGAGCAGATTTGCAGCTATGCAGGATGTACACAGAGAGAAAGCTTTTCAAGACATACATGCAGGTGCTTAGCTAGAATCTGGGGTAGATCTCTGTAAAAAGAAAGGACATCAACAAAACAGCTAAGAATTTGCAGAAGCTTGCTGATCCCTTATTTATGACTACTTAGTTTTCACCAGTTTATGAGAGGCCATATATCATATTCAAGACAACTTGTTGGCTGATGATCTTTTTTCTACGAAATATTGCCTTAAGAAGACTGATTATTATGCATAGTAGGTATGAATGAATTATTTATCAAACATGTTTTTGTTCTTACTGAGAACACAGCTGATCTGTTTTTCTAAGTGCTTTATTGTAGTAGTCATTTGCACACAAAATGAGTCTTTACTTAAGTAAATGTTTATGTATAACCATTCATATGAAAAATGAAAGGTATATTACAAGTAGAATTGGTCATGCAGTTTTTGATGCAGTGGGTTTTTTAGAAAAAGTGTATTCATCAAAAAAACAGAGCGTGTGGAGCGTGTTCAACAAAAGCTTTGTGAGAACAGTTATCCAGATCACGGATGTGTCGACAGCTCTTGGCTGGGGACCAAGGGGGGATAACTGTGGTTTTGAGCCCTTTCAGTCAAGGACTTTCTCCTGGGTTTCACCTTAGTATCCCGTACAGCTATTGATTTCTCCTGGATGTGAGTATTTCCATCTCCCATACTGGTATTTTTTATTTTGTATAAAGGTTAAATTTTAATGAATCAATATTAATCTGTGGAACTTTTGTGCATAACACGTTTATCAAGTCAGTCTTTCTGACCCACTTAACAGTTTTAAGTGGGAAAGCTGAAAAGCAACACATTCCCCTCCCCAAAAGAGACTTTTTCATTAATTTCCTTGCCTCAAAGACAAAAAGATACTTGGCTCTGGCACTCCATCATCCCAGTTGATTTCCCTGCCCACCAGAGTATTAGTGGTTCAGAAGCACAAGGTGCTCTTGTGAGAAATTTTGAAATTGGTTTGTCTTAGCTTGAGATGGAAGGAACTTTTGCTGCCCTATTCACTGTGCAATATTTTGAATAAATATGAAGAATAGTGAATAATTATGCTCTTATAAATACAGTTACAAATTGCTCAGTCTAAGCTTTCAACACTGAAACGGTATTTTAACACTGGAACAGAACTTTAGCATTTCAGATTTTTAAAGAAGCATCTGGTATGTGTAGGTCTCAGTCTTTCTATAGGGAAGCAATTCAAATTGTTAGAGACATTAAAGGAAAAAATTAAAAGCATTGAAAGGACCTGGGCAACTAGTCTTTCACGAATAAGGAGTTGACCTTAAAATAAACATTTGAAATTGAACAGTCTGTCCCGAAATTAGCTCAGGAAGTGTCAAGGTGTGTGCTGTATTATGCCTAATGTGCATGTCTCTTCAGGGAGGTTTGTAATAGTATTGCTTTTAGTGTATTTATTGGTAGATCAAATGAGAAGAGGGGGTATCAAGTAGGAAATATTAATACAGATGTGGAACATTAGAAGCATTCAAATGCAATATTCAAATTAATAGCTATGAAGAAGTCATTCCTTGTCCTAAATCCATTTATCTTGGTATTTCCCAAAGTCTTGAACTCTAAAGAGCAAAGTATAGTCAAAAAGAAAAAGGACTTTCTTCTGGGGGAAAAAAGGGGAGAAGGGGGCTGTTAGCTATTGAAGGTGAACACTTTCTGGATGCCTATTGATGCAGATTACTGAGAAAGGTGCGACTTGATCCTCCAGGTATCAGGGGACACCAAGACTAATCTGTGAACTTGTAATAAATATTAAGGAAGAAAAGAACGTAATTATGACAGCTGATGAGAGAGTGTTTGAGTGAAGGGGTAGAAATCCAGAGGGGAAAAGAGGCACAGGCAGGGAAGCAGGTCTTGCAGAGGGCGGGTGCCCCGGCATGATGAGAGGAGCCACTGGTGCGTTAACAGGGGAGTGGGGCGACAAGTAGGGTGAAACTTCTGTTGCATCTGCTCATCTTAGGGTCCATGTTGCAAGAATTAGATTTACTTGTATTTCTAGACTATTCCTGTTTATAGCTGAACACAATGCTACTGTTTATCTGTTATTATCTGAGATTTCAATGAGAAATCTTATTGCTTGGCCCAATATCATTTAGGTATCAAAAATATGAACGAAGCTGCTTGTATTAGGAATTACTAGTGACATCCTATTACTTTTAGAAACACAAATGTGATGTGATTCTGTCTTCTAGTCTCTAGTCCTTAGAAGTACTATGCAGTAATTTTAATAATAGCTAAAAGTCATAAAATTCCTTTCTCTTCCTCAGTAGAATTCTTAAACAACTGAGCTAGTCCAATTGAGATTGCTTAGAGAATGCTAGAGGCTTAATGTGACAAAATTCAGGTTTTGATCCGTATGGTCCTCTCTGTCCAAGTCATTGAAGAATTAGACACATCTGGAATCACTTCTGCATATCTTAGACACATAGTACTTTCTTTTATGATTTTAATGCTATCAGGAAGTTTCTTCATGATGGCAGGTACTACAAAAATCTTTTAGAAATGAAAGGATGTAAACCTTCAATCCGGTAAAGAAAAAAATCAAACCCATCATTTTCTTTGAATAATTCTAAATTAGGGAAAAGAATGTAAATTTAGCTGACAACATTTAGCTCCAGGCAAATTAACACCTTTGGTGCTATTCAACAGAACTGTTAGTGTCAAAGCTAGGAGAAAATTTGAGGAGGAAGGGGAAGACGTTGAAGGCACCCCGATGAGGCCAGGAGGGAGGGAGGGGGCCAAGGCGGCCGGGCGCCCGCTGCGGCAGCAGGGGGGAGGTGGGGGAGCCTTGGGGGTGGGTTCCCGGGGAGCCGGGGGCTGGCTGCAGGTCGGCACTGTGGGGAGCAGAGCCCAGAGCCCAGGTTTAGGAGACTGTTGTACCTGTGTACACACGCACACGCACGTGCACACACACACACACACAGAGTTACATGATGGTTTAAAGTGTAAAACCTAGGTGACGACCATAAAAGCATTTACAGTTGCACTAATTGATCCCTGCTGTGATTGTAGTTCTAATATAACGTTAAAAAAAAACCCTCTGGAAAACTGTCAGTTGCTAAACACACATGAAAAGATTGTTTACTAAGTGTTTTTTTCACAAGCTGTCAAACTCTAATAAGGAATTTGGTAAAGACAGATAACCCTTCGCCTGGAAAGTTGATTTTGACAATGAACTTCAATGAAACAATTTGCCTCTTGGGCATTTTCGGATTGTGTAAAATCGCTTTTCTGCTGAGGTGCCTACTAGATATGCAGACACATGCAGTGTGAGCTCTGAGACTGAATGAGTTAACTGCAAACATAGATACAGATTTAAAACCTCAGCATGCTGCCTCTATTTTCTTGCACGGAACTTATTCAAGCAGGGTAATAAAGCCAGATACTATGGAAGAAAGATCTTTGTTGCTGTGAGTTGTAAAATATATATATTCATATATTTTGTATAAATATATGTGTATAATATTTATATATATAAATAATATATATATTATTTATATATATATACATTTATATATTTATATATATATAAAAATATATATATATATGTAAGGAGTGACTTCAGTATGAGGCAAGAGGAAATGTTGCCTTTGATTGGTTAAGTATGAGCAATGCATTTCCTAACTTGCGTAGGGCAGGCAAGGAGCAATGAGATGCAATCAAATGTTCTTATCTTTGAACTATTCAGGGACATAAATGAACCAGTTTTTTCTTAGAATATGATATTCTAGTTATGACGTAAGTGGAGAATATGCAAAATATGGAAAGTAAAAGACAAATAGCAGCAGTGCAGTTGTCAAGGTATTCATTAGTGCATGGATGTTGTAAGTCAGCTACAGTACAGAGATCAGAGTTCGTTGTTCTAATAGGGAAGACTTCCAAGAACAACTGTCAGCTGATTTCTGACACCTGCAAGAAGACAATTAAACTAAATCGAGAACAACGTTGGGAGCTTTATAAAGCTGACATTATGCGCTGTATTAAAGAAAAAATATCCAAATGAAACTTGGCACTAGTTGAAACCTGACACTAGCAACTTAACTTGGAGAGAGCAAAAATTATTGATATAGGTCAGCATTCAAAGAATAATGAAGTTTTTGGTATCCCTTAGGAGTAAAATTAACCTAACAGGGGCCTGCAGGTCAGCAAGTAACCTGCAGTGTTTCCCCTGAAGGAATATTGTCTTCATTTTCTTCATGCCAAGAATTATTTTTTCCTTGTTATAAAAAGAAACAGCAGGAACTGACAGGAGCTGTTCTGTAACATACCACCATAGAAAATCAGCCAAGATTTACATGTGGACCCATAACCACCACCACCTCCCCACCCCCACCCCCCCCCCCCCCAAAAAAAAAAAAAAAAAAAAAAAAAAAAGCGAATATTTAATGGACAGAAAGTTTACATTGTCAGGTAAAATACAGTTATCTTTGGCATTGGAGAATTCACAAAACTAAATACTACATAATTTTTAAGTACTTCTAGGCTGAGATGGTCTATAATTGGACTGTACTTCTCACTGTTATAGTTTAGAATATTTGATGTACTAACCAAAAAGTACAGAAAAGTGCACTGTGTCAGAAGTTCTTTTGTGGAAGGGATGAAGAAATTGTCTGTTTCACATAGGAAAAGGGGAATATAATATAGATTTGCTATTGGTTTTAAAATAAAGCTTGATAGTCTTTTTTTTTTTTTGTCCTTCCACAGCATTTTCCGTGGTGTTTATTATTTTCCCCCCCTTGTATAGCTCTGTAAATCTTAAAACATCAAGAGTGTTCAAGTAATGTATTAAACAAGTAGAGGCTGAAATACAAAACATTGCTTTTGCCAAACAGGAACACCTAATGAGCCTAAGGACACTATTTTGACCAAGGGTCAACAACGATGATAGGCTTTTTCTCCCACTGCCCCTGGACACTTGTGAGTTAACACACGTACATTTTCCAGAAAGGCTCAAATAAAAGTATTTATTGCAGATAGAAAGAACGAGGGGTTGTCTACCTCCTGCAGATAAACTTAGGCTTGATGGGATGAAAAAGCTTATGGCAATAGAAACTTCCAATGCCAAGTTGCAAACTGAAAGAAGACTTAATTCAAGGCCAGACTGAAGATTTAATGGTGTGAGAAAATGATGTAAAGATTATCATCTTCTGTAGATTTGTTTAACACAAGCTGTGGGACAATCATTTGAAGCAGAACTTAAACATTTGCATTCCAAAGACTATATTTTAGGAGGGGACAAATGTAGACTGCATAGAAATGTAGAGGAAATCTATTAAAGGATTTTTACACAACAAAATGCATCTTAAACAGGGAGCTAGTTGTTTGTTGGATTCAGTTCCCAAAACTCAACGTATGAGATCAATAATAAAAAAGGGAGGTTGGAATCATCAGTAAATACTAGTTTGTTCAGTCTCTACCGTTTGGTGTGCAGGTTCATTCTCTGCTTTTCGTAGGTTTTTATCTATATCTTGATATACTAATACCAGCTGACTTCCCACCTTTTTTCCTAAAAGGATTCTTCTTATTATAATAAGGATACAAACTGATGGAATATGTGTCTGTACAGATGCCCAGTTTTTGTACTTTTTCTTAGGTTTTTTTGTGTGCCAGGATGGGGTGTTCTGAAGATTGTCTGTACAAGATGTGCAAGGCAGGGCAGAAAATCTTGTAAGTGTAATGGGAAAAAAGCTCGCCTGATGCATATGTAGACATATATATATACGCCCAAATGAAAATCTTCGCTTTGGTGATGGAGTCTTACCATGCATGAAAAATGTGTGCACTTCTGAAAACTGAGGTATTTCATTTTTGAAAATACAGACTTTGCCAGATATGCTATTTCATTTGTGAGAATTGGTATTAGGTTTACTTCTTCCAGTCTCACATCGCCTTCTTAGCTGCTACTGCTATAAGACCTCTTGGTACTTGCCAAATTCACTTTCATACCAGGTCTGAGTGTTTTGATATATGTATTTTACTGATAATCAAATAGACTAGTTTTAACCTCTCTTTCACACCGCTTTCGTGTGCCAGTGTTGAACTAGCCCAAACATTTTAAGCTTCTCACGTGATGATGACTGTTTTTTGCTTTTTATTTTTTAAGTTGGGTTCTCTTAGGCTATACACATTATAAACTGATTTTTTTTCTGTTTCCCTTCCCCACAAACATATAATTTTCACTTTTGAAATTAAAAGTGCTGAGAAAGCAAAGGAAATGAACTGATAACCAGGTATTTGAAATTATCCGCGGAGAAATTTTCTTACTAGATAACTTGAATTTCAGAATTACCTGTCCAGGATTTAATAGTAACCTTGAATGATTTAATAGTAACCTTGAATGGGTGTTAGTGCCGTCATCCCATTCCGCTGGGAGTGAGCGATGTGGAGTGAATGTTGCCCAGGACCTTGTGCTGGCGCTAGCTGGCTAGCTTTGCCTGGTGGAATGACTTGAGGGAGAAGTGCTGCAGTGGCTGGATTTTGTAGGACTTTTTTCTGCACATCAGGAAGGCTAAAACTGACTTTCCAGGAAAGTACAGATTCATTCAAGCTCAGCTCAGTCCTTCAGAAAAACTGGAGGAGTGCAGTCTGGGGCCTTTGTTTCACTTGCTCCTGAGCTCTGCTGCTTTCGGTTAAGCCCTTTCTCGAATCCAGATTTGCTGCTATTCATCCCCCTCTTCACTTGCCTTGTTTTTCCAAAAGCAAATTGGAACTTTCTGATTCCTCCTTTAACTTGAACTTCTGCTGTAGCAACACCCACTGTGAACTGCTAGAGCACATGCCGACTTGTTGCACTTGTTAACAGCTTGTCTTGCCTGAATTGCTATTGATTTTAAGCAGGATATAGGTTGCTATAGAAATTCTTTACTTGAATGTTCAGAGAGAAGAATTCAGCTAAACCTATCACTTTATAAATCCTAGAAACTCAGCTTCTTAGGCTGAAACTATCAAACATCTCGCACCTCTTATATTGTATTTTGAATGATGTTTCATTTCACTTGTTGGTAGCTTATACAATAAATATGTAAAGTTACAAGGTTTGTGTATTTTTAATATGTGTTTTACCCAAGATGCTTCATCCCTGACTGGATCACGCATGACAGGGAGACGCAGGGTCAGTTGCACGTATGTAGTCTCAGGGCAAACTTGTCGCTCCCGGAGGACCGGTCTGCAGCGGGTGACAGTGCTCACACCAGCTGCTTGACATCCCGGCGAGTGCAGGAGCCCTAGGAAATGTCACACCGTCAGATGCGGCTTCAGAGCACGCAACTGGCAAAAAAGCTTCTGGCTGCAGCCATCACCCCAGGCCATAGCTAACACCCCAGGCCACGTCATCCTGTAGCTTGAAACTGGTGCTGAGCTGTCAGTTTAATAATTGAGTAGCCACTTTGTTTTGATCAGCATTGTCAGGGCTTATTTCCAGTGTGATTCTGATTCCATTGCACCGCCTGGCCGAGCCAAAGTCAGTTGGTACAATTTCAAGGTGAATTTACTCATTCTTTATGTAAGTTCTATGCATGAATATATCAAGACAGTTGAATAAATTGAAATAAATAGACTTGGAGTTGCATATTCTCCTAGTAATTGAAATAGTTTCCCCCCAGTATATTTGTAGTAATAATGCTACCTTTATGAAGACTGGACTGTCTACAGAAGGGAAAGTGTGGAATTACCATATTGATAACATATTTGGAAAATGGAATTGGGGCTAATATGTTGAAAAGGGCACTTGAAATTTGTCCTTGCCATCAGCTTAGCACTGAAGATAAAGTCAGAAGAAAGGCTACCACTAAATAGTGATGTATAATTAGTTCCTCCTTATAATGAGAATTGCTTTCCACCAAGTTTTCCTCTCTTTTTATGGAGGCACTAATTCTTAGAGAATCTAAAGATAAATATATGAAATGTTGAATTCTCCAACAGTGCACGGTACGGGTAGCCTGTTTTACACAGTCTTAGGATATGAAAACAAGTAGAAGACGTCAAGCCTGTAGTGGTATTTTGATTTGAAATATCAATCATTTGTTTTTTTTTTTTTCTTCATGTATTACAGTATCAAATGTCCCCTGGCTCTAGTCTGCCTCCTTGTTACATTTAAAAATAAATCAAAGTTGAAAATATTTGTTAGTATTCAGAAAGGAACTTAAACTGAAAAAATGGCATAAGAATGTTCTTTTCCACGGGAAAGAAAATGAGTAGAGGGGAGGGAGCAGTTAGAAGGCAAAGTCAGAAGGCAAGCGTTCATTACTCTTTACTCAGGTGGCTTTTCTAAGTTGGCAAGTACATGACCTATCCGAAGTGCAATTCTGCATCGAGTCTGTCTTTGAAGTGCTCTCTATTGATGTTGGTGTCAGGACAACTGCAATTTAGAAAGCTTTTCCAGAGAGGAATTTTACTGTTTTCTTGTTCTGCTTCTAAAACAATACCCAGAGCAAACCAGGCTGACTATCATGGCTAAAAGAGGTAAAGTCATTCTTTTTTTCTTTTTTCCTTTTCCCCTTTCCTTTGGATCTACTTTAATGTCATCAAGTATCTACTCCTCACTGGCTTAGATTCAGGAGTAGCTGTGATTACTGCCCTGTTTCTTTTTTCCTGTTTTCTGGTGGGTTCCTTCCCTGGGAGCAAGGAGGAGACACTGGGATGCGGGGGGAGAGTGCGAGAGGCCGGGGGAATAGCAGCGCTTGTGGGGCCCGCTGCTGCCCGCCGAGCCGGCCCTCACGGAGGCCGGAAAGGCTGACCGCTTGGCTTCTCTCTTTTCCTGTTTTACATTCTCACCAATTGCCTTATGTTCTTTCTTAATTAATGAATTAAGAATAAGCAAGGAAAGGATTAAGTGGCTCTGGTAGTATCATCAGATTGGGAATTAAAAAATGGAATTCAGAGTTTCCCATAGTAGTCAGAGAATATATTTGATTACTGGAGCACGTATTTATAATTTACCATATTGAAATTCTGTTTCAATGCTTAACTTCTTAAAGTTTTAACATGTAATTGAGTGTAATTAAGAAGTTGTTTATAATTTACCTAAAAGAACATAATTTGTTGAAAAATTAGCATCTAGAGCTGTGTTATGAACTAATGGCAAAAAGCCCTGGCGTTTGAGAGGAAAAAAACCTTTTGATTTGAAAGACGAAGAAAGAGTTGTCTGTAACATCAGCTCCGAAAGTCCATTTTGTTTCTTTTTACATTGTACCTTCTGAATGATAAATATATAAAAAGTTCTCGATAACCTTGCATGGGAAGTTTTATTCTAGAGCAAAATTTTATAGACAACTTACATATCCCCTTGAAAATCAAAGTTTTATAATGGCAGCATCAGCTCCGTAACTGGAGCAAACTGTGCTGCTGTGATAAGAGAAAAATATATGTTTGACTTTGGGAGATTCATCTTTTTCCCAGATAATGATTAGTAGGTGGCAGGACAGTATAGCATTGAACTGTATGTAAAGATAACCAAGATTTGAAATATGAATCTTTTACCAGCATAAAAGATGAAGATGACAGTTTGTAATCTCTTCAAATTCATAATTTACTTGAGTTTTGGTCAGGCCTGAAGTGACTGATAGTCTCTAGGCAAGGTTTAGTGGTTTGAAAAACATTATACTGCATTGCACAAATGTGAAATCTGAAAGTTTTAGTCTGTCCTTATCTATAACTTGTACAGCTCAGGGGAACTGATCTACTTTTGCAATGTAAAGGAAAAAGTGTAGAGTTGCTCCAGTAAATCTACTGTAACTTGCCACTTTTTACATCATCGTCTGTGCAGTGAGTTATACTTGGTAAATTGCAAAGCCCTTAAGAGGCCAAGAAGTATTCTTTCCATCAAGATGAGCAGTCATGGCAAGCTTGGGTTAAACACATCCATTAACACGTGTTATCACATGGTAACAGTGTAATTAACTTATGGACCCAAAATATTTGCATATTTCAATTCATTGGTCTTAGTGTAACTTGAGAGATGTAAATGGAATAGTTCAGTGTTAATTATTTCCAGACATTTGAGGAAACCAAGGACATTTACTAATCTTCTTTGAAAGAGGAAATATATTGCATCAAAAGTGTAATAGGTGAAGGGTGGATATTTTTTTCCAAATTAAACAAGGCCTCAGCTGTGATGTTTGTCTGCTCCTCCTAGGGACTACTTGTCCTCACTACTGCAACCCATAAAACTCAGGGAACTTCTAAGCAGCCAGGGATGTCCGTGTCAGGGTGTCCTGATCCAATTCTGAAAAACAAGGATTGATTCTAGTCTTCTGTTCATTTCTTTTATACTTCAATTTCATTCTGCTTAGCACAGTCAATCTGGATTTACTTTGAGATCAAAACTGGACTCTCTAATGCCTATGAAATATTTTACCAGAGGTCAGTGATAGTTCTGCAGTGTTGTCATGAAAATTTCTACTAACTTTCTGGGAATATGGGAAATGTTCTCCATATTTGGCATATGGAGAATACTTTATGTGGCTATGGCTTCTAGGTTTATTTATTTATTTATTTATTTTTCCCTAGTTCTTTCCAAAAAAAAAAAAAAAATTCTTCAAACCCTGAAAAAGCTTTTAGAAGTTTTCATGGCAATATTTAAGAGCTATCATTGACTTTTGACTCATTGAAACAGAAATAAACTATATTTAACAAGTATTTTCAGGCTCCAGTTTTATCCTGATCTAATCTCTATTACAAGAAACATCACTTAAAGTGAGCACAAGTGTATCTCAGCCCCTAAGATTTAGCTTTGAGTGGCCCTTACATTTCAGAGTGCTTTATAGCTCTAAGATATAAATCCAAGCATATCTCAAAAATTACAGAGAAATATTCTACATATACAGCTGTGCTTTAATATCAGAAAAAATCTGGTAGATTTGATCCAGAAAGTGTGCTGCATTATCTGGTGTATTTAAAATGAAACAGAACTAGAATAAATCAGAATTTGAATTTGGATTTTTCCCTTATATGGGCTGAGACAAGGAGATGGAAGTCCAGTAACACTCACCACTGACCTACCTCTGCTCTTACTGAAGTCAGTGCACAGTAACACTCCCATTAATTATGAATAGTGTTATTCCAGTCAAAATAGTTTTGAAAAGCTCATTATTCTTTTTTTTGTCTCTATCAAGGGAATTTCCCAGTTGCCTATGAGCAAACGAAGTGTCCACTACAATTTGAAATTGTACTACCATAACAGTCACGTTAATGTTAAATGTTAAAAGTTGTGGCTATGGTGATGATTTCCCCCTTTGAGTTAATATCTTGTAGTGATCTATATGCTGAGGTTTAATTACTTTTAAGAGGAATGTTCTACCAATATGAAGGGTTATGCTTTTCAAAAGACTAAAATGAAAGTTTTTTTTGTTTTTTTTTTGGTTTTTTTTTTTTGGCAAAACTCTGTACATTTGAGGGTTAAAAAATGCCAATATCTTTCTAAGTCAAATGAAGTACTTTTGTGCAGACAGTTAGAAGAAAGAGCTGCACGGTAGAAAGTGAAATATTTTAAATGCTTGCATCCCCAAAAGAGGGTCCAAAAATAAGAAATGGAAAATATATGTGAAGGAAAGATGTAAACATTAGGAAATTATAAATGATTAATTGAGAAGACTAAAAATCTTGTAAACAGCCATGCAGTTGATGTATTTTCCAGTGGAAAAAACATATATCTTCAAAAAGAGCAAGAAGGCACCAGCAAGATGAAAAAAAACCTGAAAAGGCAAAATATGCTTGGTTTGATAAACGTTCTCGTAAAGGAAGTGTTAGGTCAGTCTACAGAAATTCAAGGGATGGCTTAACTCATGGGAACACAGAAAAATATGGTGGCTCCTTTTATAAGGTACCTTGAGAGTTTAATAATTTCAAACTTTTCTTCTTGATATATAATAGAATGTAATGGTAAACCCAACTGCTAGCAAAGTGGGAGAAAAAATATATAAATACACTTATACATATATATACATATACATATATATATATCCACTTAGGCTTCCTGAGCTGGGCGCCTTTAGCTACATGGGTAGATCTGATGCATGTGTCCAGGGCTTTGCCACTCACACCGGTGTGTGACATGGAGGGGGTGATGCGGTGTTGGTAACCGAGACCCTCTTCTCCCCGTCTGATCCAAACCGTGAGCGTGTCTGTACTGCACAGATAATGTCATTAGTGCATGAGATGCTCCCCTCAGGCCGGCCGTAGCACGTATTTGAGTGGCCGGATTTGGGAAACAGAGGTTGAGTCCCTGTATCAAGGCAGCTGAATCATTTGTGCTGAAAAGATTTCTAGGGTATTTCCCACTATTCTTATAATTGTAGTAAAATGACCTATTTTATGAAGTATTTCCTCTTTTCATCATGAATTGATGGTAAACTAGTCTGTCTTTTGCTGGACGGACACACACAGACACAGACACACATGCACTTGAGTTGTTTGTGTCAGAGTTGTGAATTTGGTGCCTGACAAATTGTGCTGCTTTGATTTCTAGATCCTCCTAGGCAGCTTTCTCAGGCTAGCGATGTTGTTACATACATAGTTTCAGTGCTGAGGACAAAACCCGCATCAGAAACATCATTGCATACCCAAAATTCTCGTTGAAAACCACTCAGAAGCCTTCCTCTCTGCTGCAGTTAACTCCAGATCTGTTTGAAGCCTCATGGGAGCTCTGCAGAATTGACTTTTGTCACTGTTTCATTATTTCTTTAATCAGCCATCAGTAAGTATTAGAAAAAGCTCGTCTAGGCAATAGTGAGCAGAAATACAAGGAAGGTGCCCATTAGTAATACACAAAATTCAACAAATTTTATATAATAGCCTGAGCAATCAGATAAATTAATTTTTAAAACTAGTTGAAGAGAAAAATTACATAGATGCATCCATTCAAGCATGACCATTCTGAGTTTCATGTCCACCGGGGTGTCAGTCCTGACACATTATTAAAAAGATTAGATTAGAATATGAAGAAATTTAGCTAATAAAACTGAGAGGAAAAAATTCTGTAATGTAATTGCTTGTTACAATTTTCAGCCTCTCGTCTGCCACCTGCCATGCTCTAGTAAACTGTATTTTGGGAAAGGCCATTGTATAATAACTTTTTATATTGTAACAAGATTATGTTTTCATGCATTGACATTCAAGCACAAACATTTATAATTAAATGTGGGAATATGCTTACACTGTATCTTGTTATGAGTGATATAGCTGTTTTCAGACTGTGTACTGTACTGTTGCCCTTTTTAGCTCTATCTTTACCATGAATAAATTCATAAGTTTCTTTGTTCTCTGCACACCATTAAAATTGAGGGAGTGAGAAGGTATGAGAGAGGATTTGCCAGAAGTTTGGTTTCATGATTAAGAACTTAAGATCAATTACTGTTCTCTATGATACTGTCCTTGTGAAAAGGTAATTACAGAAATGATGCCCTTGAGTTGCCCCATACTGCCTTCTAAAAGGATGATCAGATTGGTCTTGTTATTGTTTACTGTAGTAGCGCTGCTCTACCAGCAGCATGAGTAGTTTTGAAGCTACATGGCCCTCTACACCCTGACAATTATGAAGAGACGCTGATGATTTCAGTCATTTTCTCATCAATATATTGCAGCCAAAAACATGGTGGTTGTGAACTAGGACTTTAAACATTGAAGTGAACAGAAATCAGAATAAAGCTGACTTAGAAACTATCCTGAGTTCTCTGTGACATGCTCAGCTTCCCCACGCCTCTCTGTCCTTCACCATGCCATTCTGTCCCTTGCAGCATCTGAACTTTTTGCATTTTCAGTGCGTAAAGAAAGCTTGTAGGATCCTAGAGAGAAAGGGTAGGAGTGGGAGGGAAACCACAGCAATGCTGCTGCTGAGGGTGGGTGGAGTGTAACTCCTGTCAAAAAGGAATTCTTCAGGCAATATACAGTCATCCTGTCCTCTACTTTATAACCAAAATTAGCTGAATGAACCGCATTCACATGAGTCACAGTATCCTGTAGCAGGGGATGCCATCACCTGGGGACTTTAAAGAGTACGGATGTCTTGTGAAGGATATACAAAAGTACTACAACCTCCTTTCACATAAGATAGAGGTCAGCAAAAAGCTAGATAGATTTTAAAAAGATAAATGGAAAGAACAGTTTTTCGTGCTTTATGCTATGCAAAAACTGTAAATTCAAACCTAACAAGTAGCATTATGCAAGTACTTGAAAAATGAATTGAAATATCTGATTTCCAAAGCTTTTCTTGGTTTATGAAACACAGTTTTTCTCTCCGACAATGTAAAAAATTCGTTCATAAACTCCTCCTTTATGCATGCCATGTTGCTATCTGGACAATTAGTTTGTTTAAAATTCTGAAATCATTCGGCCAACCACAATGCCAGCTGATGATTGTCTGACAGCTCTTCAGTAATTGCTCATTCTTGTCTTCTGTATAGCTGACATGGTGTCCGTAAGATTCAAGTAATCCAATCATTGAGAATGGAGTTGGGTGAGAAACTGAAGGTGACCTGCTGAAATAACTATTACGTGAAGTGAGACCTGGTTTCAAGGGCTAAGTCTGCTATTCTTGCCGGAGCTGAACAACGGTCTAGTCAAGAGCAAAACTTCCTTGCTTCAGTTCAATGATTATTCTTTGAATCTTTTCATCTGATGTGAAAGGTCTTTGTCACTGTAGGTTATCATTATCAAACTTGTGTATCTCAAAGATCCACTTAGTAAATCCTGTCTATGGTGTGGCAGCTGCTTTGTAGGGATAACTGCTTAGGTGATTTTCTTGGAGAGCTGCGCATTTAGGGGGGCTGTTCTGGAATGTGTTATATGCGAACTGTCGTTCTACAGTACAGAAGGAAGGAGACAACTGTTGGGCTTGGGGATCTGAGAAATTTCTGAATGCCATCACTGCCCTAAGATTATAGCTCTCACGGGAGCGTTACTCAATTGTTGGGATCCAGCTGTGGCAACATCACAGCTTTTAAGGAAGTGATGCAAAGGAACATACTCATGTTCTCAGAAAATATTAAGAGTCTCCTGTTTTGGGGGAGAGGAGGGAAAGAAGAGGCAGAAGTAGCTGGTAAAACTGCTAGAAGGCGAAAACCAAGGGATGCTTTACATTGGGTGTTGTTTACTATTCCTTCCATTACCCTCATCAGAACCACAGTGGGATAAGTTTAAAATCTTCATATCTATACTGCTAACCCCTTTATGGTGAAACATGATGAGATTTCAAGCTAAATCCACATGTTGAAATCTTGAAATATCACGCAGGAAAAAAAGTTCATATACTGACTAGTTCTATCCCCATCCTTCCCTACCAAATGCGTCCTTCAATAACACATCTGCACAAATGTTTATATGAGGCAGCTACATTTCCCATGAATGAAATGCTTCAGTGTTGCTGTTAATCTTACAAGGGTCATATAGCCATGCCTCTCATCAATCATATTTTTTTTTCTTTAGTACTTGAAGCATTTCAATACCACATTGTTGTAAGAATTGTTAAAAGAATTCCAGAAGACTAGGAATTCTACCTATAGGAAGTGAAAATTCAGTAGAGATTCATTATAGACTACTTTATACTGATATTTTTGCACTGAAGAGTAATTTTTTAGTCAAATAATTTAGTTTACTGCTATATAATTAAAAGATTTCTTTGATACAATCTTATACTGTGAGGAAACAAAACTAAACTTTAGAACATTTTGGGTCCAAAGTCATTCACAAGAGAAAAATTACTCCAGTTTAAATCTCGATATGATTAATTCTTTATGCCAAGAGAAAAATGGTGCATTTCTCTTTTCATAAAGAAAACAAATGGCCATCAATTCTAGCAGTGACTCCTGCTTACCATTTGTCCTCTTTGTTTATTTCACAATTACTGTACATAGATTAATAATTACAATTCATGAACCTAATAATTTATGCATTAGTATTTAGCCCTTGTCATGTCTTTAATTTTTGCAATTAATTGTTTTAATAACAGGAAGGTTAATTGCACTATTCATCAGAACTGCTTGCTGAGAAATGGTGGACAAATAAGAATCTTCCAAGATAAAGGGCATGCTGACTAGCCACAGATCCCTGCAGCCAGAGGGAGGCTGTGGAAAGAGCCGAATAGATTCGTTCCGTTGCTCAAATATTGGGGGTCAGATCAGAACTGATTCTGTTCGGACAAAGAGAATTGCAGCAAAGTACATGTCACTAAAAAAAAAAAAAAAAAGAACAAGCCTGCGTTGAACAATGTCTGATGTTCTTCTGAATGCGCTGGGGCATGATACATGGAGAGACGTGTTCCTCTTCAGCTTGCTTTGAATAGTAGCATTTAAAAGGTGATTTCAGAGTTTTGAAGGGCTGCTGTGCAAAAGCAGAGTACCGCAGACATGCTGGTTAGTCCTTTTTACAGCAAGGCCAGACTGTATCGCTGATGGAAGGTGTCGGCGGCTGCTGCTCGGCCATCAGTCTTGCGATAAAAACAAAACCACAGTTAACGTGCTTATGGGTATATATATGTCTGACATGTTTAATGACTCTTTATTGTTAACATCTATTAACTATGTAGGCATAAATTACTGGGAGAAATGGTCATATTTGGATTTTTGAGTCTATCTTAATTTTAATTTGTTGAAATACTTGTCTAGGAATTGACCTGCTAAGCTGAAAAGTTGGTTGCTCCAATAACAGGAGTCTATCTTCTTTTCTTTTTAAATGTATGTGGTAAAGTCAGGAGTAGTGTGCGCAGAAAGGAGAACTGGATTATCATTCAGGAGCAAATCTAAAGCACTTTAACACAGCCCTTGGGCAGTTTTGCTGGTGCTATTGTCCGAACAAAGCAATTCTGGACATAGATAAAGTAAAATGGCTTTGGTCATCATAGCTGTCAGATTCTTTAATTAACTTAATTTTAAATTTGAGTGAAAATGCAAAATTTTGAACTTTTCTCTGTCTATTTAGTTTGCTTTCTATTTACCAAGAATATACCATCTGTACTTTTCATTTTTAATTAAATCTTTTTTCAAAATGTCAGAATGTCCTGCAGAATGGAAATTGCATTTTATAAAGTAGCCTACTAACACTATGTTTGGCTAAGCTTGTAAGAAATGACCTAGGTTGTCTACAGACAGCAAATTTTTGGTTTAGCTACCACAGGCTGAATTAGAAAACAGATGGAAGATAAAAGGAAAAGTCATGCAGATTAATCATGTCAGTACAACAATATTAACAAGTCTAGTGTATTTTTTTTTTTTACAAATAGGATTATTAGATGGCAGAGTTTATTGAAACCTCGACCTTAGTATCTATTTTCTGCTATATCTATATGAACTTTCCAGTTTACAATTAGTCATAAGATGCTACTAATGATGAGCTGAGCAATAGAAAGCCAAGAAAAATTTTCTTCTTCAATCAGAGAAAGACAAATTTTGCATTTCTAGAGAATTTTCTTAGGAAATATGCAAAAAAAAAGTAACTCCTTTTAAGCTAAATCTCACAATGAAACTGCCCTGTAGATGTCATTATTATTTTCTACATAAGAACCTAGCTAAAGGGTTGCTGAAACACCAGATTGATTTCTAATCAAACCCTGAACACTTTAAACCATAAATCTCCAATATGGGCATGTTTTCATGATCCAGATATTCAACAGAATCCTATCAAGATTCCCTCTATCCCTCAATATGCTTTTGTTTTTTACCTTGGGCAGAATCAGATGTATTATACAGGAAAGGAAAGATGGAAATTAAAACGACAAAAAAAAAAAAAAAAAAAAAAAAATCAAAAAAGGAGAAAAAAAGAGAATCATTTTCAAAAAAGAGTTTCCTATTTTTTGTTACACCAGAACCTTTTAACTGGCCACCTTAAACTTGTTCTTCATAACAGTCTTTGTGATTACATCTTTACTGCAGAGATGCCTTCCTTAAAATAACTGTAATTAAGAGTCTCTCTGTGCAAACACTTTTGATGAAATCTTTGTTGCATAGGCATCAACATATAAATTTCCATTGATTTTACTGAGCCAAGAAATTATATCTGTCTTTTTCCATAAACACTTCAGTTTCATTCCTCACTTTTTCAGCCCCTAATCAGCCACCTGTTGTCCTCGAATGACCAGCGCTTTCCATTTCAAATATAAAACATACTCCAGAAAAAAGAATCAAACGCTTTTGTTAGGTGGCTTTCTGAATTCCACTCAAAACACTTTTTACATATTGTGTATGTCTGTGCATATATATTTAATATATTGTAGTGCAGATTTTTCATGCCATTTTTTTGTATGATTTTCATTTTTGCAATCTCACAGAAACTGATGCTCACCATCAAGGACTTTGATGAATGCATGCCACTAACTATTCAGTCACATTTTCTCTATACGTGATGAAAAATATAGGTTCCTTGGCTCTTGAAGGAAATTGGCTGAGATAACGTCTCAGCGCAGACTTGAGCAGTGCAGACAAAGCAGATGGGGCAGGAGGCTTTTCCTGATGGTGGGCTCAGTCCCACGCTTCGCGGACACTGCAGACAGACCGGACTGCTTTGCAGATTTTGGCCTTAAAGAGGAGATTCTTAAGATATGTCTGCAAAGCAATGCAGAGAAGCAATATATCCCAGTTAGCTGTAATTTAGCTGGAAGAGATTGTTCAGCTAGAACAGACTGGGGGGGCAGCGAGGTGCAGCAGGCCTGGCCAGGCCCCACAGTCTGTAAGAGCTGTCCTGAGCTGCGCTGGGGGCTCGGTCGAGCGCAGATACTGTGGGCTGAGGCTGACCTGATCTCAACCCGCTCGCTTCTACAATGGGAGCTGTGCATGTATTTAGTGAGGAGAGCTTCCACCTTAAAACAAAGCTAAATATTTTTCAATCCAGGACCTAGAATTTCCTTGCTAAAATGTTCTCCCCAAAGGGGTGGGCCCTTCAATTCTGGACGTAGGCATGTTGCTACCGTTACTGTTTCTGTAGAGGAAAGGAGAAAATTAACTCAGTCCTGTTGTCCTTGTAAACACTTTGTTCTGTGGGTCACATTCAGGCAACACTAGCTGCTGATTAAGTAGTTATTAATGTCAGCGTAACATGGGATTTTTGAAGAGCTGATTAAGTTCTGTATAGCCATTGAAATTTCACATGGTATGTTGACATTGTTTTATATTTAAATATTTTGATTATTTTTAACTGTTTATAACTGATATAAAAAGTGCTCATTATACTTCTTGTGGCCAAATAAAATAGAAGAATTAAAAAATACATTGAAAGTTGTTGCTATCATTGTCTCTAAAATGATTCTCAACTAGGTTAAAAAAGAATGAAGCAAAGGAGTTTCATTGTATCCTCACCAAGCCCACAAGTTATTGTTTTATACAGCATTATTATTGAGTTTGGTTATAAGCCTGAAAGTGGATTCAGGATGATAAAAGTGAAACCCCGAGAATAACCACAAGGTCCATTCACAGCAATCCAGCTGCAGGATGAAGACCTCGTGAGGAACTCTTTGAGGAAAGATTCATTTCTTCCCGTATGCTAAAGGCTAACACATGAATCCCCCAACCTAAGTAAGGGAGAGCTACACTGCCCTTTGCTTGTAATGCTCAAATTTGTCTCGAGTCCGTACTGCTTCAGGGGATGGCTTGGCCTCAAGTCTAGCTTTCCAGCCCACCTTGAGCTTTCCTGTGTTGTGAATGACCAGACTAGGCATGCCTCCCTTGCTGAATCCTGAAGTGCATATTTCACACAGATATGTAGCATTAATAACCAATATCTAGCTTATAGTTTAGCCTGGTTGCTTCCACAGAAGTGTCTAATGTCACCCATCATGGGACAGCATGGGAGCTGTGGCAGCAGAGGTGCTTGCGCCCAAATAGCTGTAGGCAGATGTTTGGGAATGGGCTGGTGAGAATAATGTGCTTTTAGCTTGTTCTCAGTTTTGCATGGTTCAAAGAATGTAGGTGGAGCCGCAGGGACTATGAATTGTTAATGAAAAGAAGTACTATAAATAAATCTTATCTGTAGAGAAATAGTGTTATTATTCTTTTACCTAGAGATATCTATTTCATATGATTCAGTTTTTTGCAAGTTCTATAAGCTGCCTGTAAGAAAAACTGTAATACAGAAAAACTGTAATTCCACCTAAAAATAATTCATGCAGCAAGTGTTCTTAGCTGAAATATTGCATTTGTAACAGCATAGTTCTGTTTGCCTTATTTTTATTATGCTACAGTATACTTATAGATCACGTGTCAGAAATTGAACTTTCTGATATATATTAATACTTTTAAGTGATAAACAAAAATTGTCTGTTGGAAAACATAATAACTACTTATATAAGGCAACTGCTCTTCTCCACCACAAAAATGGGTTTTAAGCACCAAACGGAAGGTTTTGTACTTTGTCTTTGCTGATGCTGAAGGCATCAGTTAAATTAGAATCCTTTGATATGTTAATTATTTATTCTTGTAAATTATGCATCCTCTAAAATCAAAGAGACACATAACCTTTAATTTATTATTCATTTAGCATGAAAATTTATCTTCATGTAACAATTTCTCTGTTAGGTGTGGAATTCTGTTTTGAAATTAAACCTGTTGGTATAGGCTACAGAAAAAACACAGTTTAACCCATCCAACTTCTTTAATAAGCTTATAAGTTCACTGAGCACTGTAGAGTTAGGGGCTCATTAGACATAGGCAAAGTGACTCTTTTAATTTGTATTTCTCTGTTGTTACAAGATTGATAGCTGAAAGTGTATTTTTTTATTCTAAGAACTCTGAGGAGCAGCAGCATGCTTTTTTCATATATATCAAATAAATTATATGCTTAGCTTACTAATTTAGGAAATCTTGATTCATTTTTGCTTTGAGAAAGATGCTGTGAAATCTATGGACTATGTCTTGAGTTGCTCTTTGAATTTTTGTTTTAATCTAGTTCAAAATTTGAACAATATTATGGGTTAAGAATACAAACGGATTAACAGACCTGTACTACATGATTAGAAACCATGGGTCTTCGTATAGCTGTAACAAAAATGTAAGCATTTTCAACCCAAATTTTCACTTCCTCGCCTTTCTTTTTGTGGACATTCTGTTGCTGTTGGAACAACAGTGTAATAAACTTGTGGTCACTAAATTCTCAGGAGTTTTTTAGAGACTACCTTTTGTCCCAGAAGAGAGTGGAATTTGGTAAGAAGGAGAGAGCTCTTGGTTCTGCCTGGCAGGAATGAGCGACAGGTTATCAGAGTGAAATCCGTATGTGTGATTTCCTGTTAGGGACGAACGCCTGCCTTGTCCCCCCGTGTTACGCACGTGCAGTGGGTGGGCACGTAGCGCATACACGGAGCGCAGTGAAGTTCTGGAGCAGGCAAACAGGGGGATTGTAGGATAGAGGTCCTGTTGACTACCTAAATTCTGATGTTCTTACTTTTGAGGACTTTTTCATACAAAATAAAAAGGTACATCCCAAAATATTTTAGCAGCCTGAGTTTTCATGTGAATAAAAAAGCATGAACAGAAACACAAGAGAACACAGAGCTAATGACAGTGTTCTTTAAATTGTTCAGCAAAGTTAGTCTTACTTGCTTATCAGACTGCTGGCCCCTGCCCTGCCGAGGCCACTACACTTTCCTTCCTTTGCAGAGCTGGAACACGTGAAGAACAGGAGTGGAGATGGATGCCCAGTCCTCTACCGCCAAGTCATGTGATCTGACCGGATTGAGATTAATTATCTGCTGATATTAAATCTCCGGATTGAGATTAATTGAGATTAAATGAGATTAAATTGAAGTTTCTGAGACGAGCAAAAAGTCCCCAGAGAGTGTTTAGGCAGTTAGATTTATTGTATCTGCCATTGTCCTGGGCAAAGACCGAGGGCTAAAGATGAGTTCAAAATAGAGTTGCATTTCTCTGAGTCTCTACTGATGAGGTCTTGCGTAGGGGAGGATGATCCCTGCTCCTTCCTTAGGAGGGCAGGATTCATGTCCATATTTGTAAGTAAATAATATCTATGAATATAAATTTATTCATAAATGAAAACATTTTTGTAAATAGAAATTTAAAGAAATGTTTGAGAACAATTTCCAGTTCAAATCGGAAACTGAGCCTCTTCCCTAAATTAAGAAAGGAAGGAATATAGAATGGCAGTTACTGTAACGGATGCTGCATTCCTTGGAATTTTGCCTCCAAGATGAAGCAATGCTTTTTTATTTCTACTGTAAAACTTTTTAAAGCTGCTTGTGTGCACACTTGTATTGCACACAGACTAGTTTTGTTGAAGAGAAAAATGATCCAAAATAAGAAAGGAGTTTCTCAATAGTTCTTGCAAACTCAGCAGGGAGACAAGGTCTGTCAGCTCTGTTCTGCATGTGAAATATTTTGAATAGCTCCAGAGTGCAGCTAGTCTTTCTAAAGCTTCCTTAAGGAAAGGTCAGTGCAAACTGGGAGAAGCTGTATGCAGGAAGTCAAAATAATAGAAAAAGAAGTATATCCTTCCACCTCTTTGGCTATGTTAACAAGCTCAGCTATTCAGTGATTGTAATGGTCAGTGTCAAAATGAGAATATAATCAATCGTCTTGCAAAGATAATGTGGATATATATATACACACACACACATATATATAAAATTTAAGTTTTATATACATGCATGCGCGCACACACATCTGTAAGTGTAGTTTTCGACTTCTGTATTTTAGCTTCCATTAACAATTAGTTTTCCCGTTTGCTAGTTTACATTGGTAACAAGCTTATTTCTTTATGAAGTAAAAAATCCTCTGTTACTGCACTTCTCTAGAAATGATCAGAGAGCCAGTGTGTTTTAGCAACTTCTTTTATTCACAGCAGTCTGTTCAGTGGGTTAATTACTGTTAGGGCAACTGTTTACGCTTGTTTTATACTGCCTATTTTTGTTGAACTCATGTCTTTTTGAATATAATGCTGCAGCAAGCAATTCCTGTCATCAAACCATTTTTTCTATCATTTCATATAACAAAAGATAATAATCTTATCTCATAATCTATGACTATATTCTCTGTAGTATAAATCTTTATAACATTAAACCTTAATATTTATTACATCTTCCATCTTGCTGCTGATATTCCTATTAATGCTTCACTTAGCAAGTCAGAAAAGATACTTCTTTACAGTGCTAGAAAAGATTGAGAAAACTCTTTGTGCCCAAATCACAAGAAAGCATAACTTATCTGTTGCAGAGCAAGAAGATTAAATACACGACCATAAACTCCCCGCAATCGTGGTGACTGAAGAGAGGTTTCTTCTGATTGCTTTAATAAATCCTTTAAGTATGCTTTCAATCTCTCACCGATTCCTGACAAAGATTGTATGCTGTTGTTGTGCATCTGCCTACATCTGAGGTTCCGGTTATGAATATTTTATATGCCTTATCACTGCTCTTGGGTCCCTGGCTCCGGAGATGCTGGTGCACTGTTTGTTAGCGCTTATTAATGCGGTATGAGGCAGAAGAGAAGGGCGATATGTAGTTTTAGACTCTAGCCTCTCATTTCCTCCTATAGAAGGTTTAAAAAATAATAATCTTTGTGAATGATGAATGAGGTGATTACATTTCACAGATTTCGAGACCTTGGTCCATTAGCTGAATCATTTTTGAGAGCTTATCTTAGCTTCCTATATCCAGTGCATATGGGACTAGGTTGATGCTATTACAATAGCTCAGTAATGAAATGGTGTACTAGCAAGTCTGCCACATCCATAAATATTCAACTTCTCTCTTCTGGCGTAAGAAACTAAAGCGTAATACAAGAGTCACCTTGCAAGAATAGGCTGTTCAGTCATGATGGCAATTAAGCTTTTCCTTTTTAGATATTTACAGTTATTTAGACATTTACTGCTGGCTTAATTTAAATCATCACCACCAGTCGTTTAAGTGCTGGCAAGCACTGAATTGTCAGCCCTATAGATCACTAAGAGCACCAGAAATGATTCCCAGTAATGCCCAAATGTTTGGTCTTAGCAAGCTCAGCTTGATGCGTACCAAACAGCGTTTCGTATGTCAGTGTTTAAGACAACTGCTATAGAGCAAAAGCACTGCCTCCTATAGTCATGCAGGAGTGTGTCTTGGTGGGAAATAGGAGGAAATAAGCTATCGTTTGCAGAATTTCATTTCTTATTGATGAAAAGAGAGGTGTATGATAATGATATAATCTTGCTAACCTTGAGGCCTATGTTTTATTCTACTAGGAAGGAACAATGTTAGTTTTATCAGCTTGTGTTTAAAAGCTGACAACAACCAAAAATTCTGTGAATATTAGATACGAAGTAGTAATGAAATAAAATAGATTTTTTTGTTACAGTTGCATCTATGTTAGATCCATTTTTAGAAATACTTCATCTGAAAGAGCTTATTATCAGGATTGTTTGCATAGCAATGTATTTTAAGTCAATGATAGTAAATATAGAAAGCAAATTTTGGACTCCTAGGTGAGTGATTTCAAAATGTATTTGATGGATTAAGATTTCTGGGGAAGGCATGGTTGATTTTTTTCCACTATAGATCCTGCAGATATGTCAGTAAAAAAAAAAAAAAAAAAAAAAATCAATTTGTGGTGCTAAACCAAGTTATCTGGGGTTAAAGAGATTTTGAAAATCAAGTAATAAACATTAAAGCAGAAGGTGCAACTAAATAACATAATTCCATGGAAATAGAGGAGAAACCAAAGTATGAGGACTGCAAATGTGTCTAGGTACATGAGTGACTGAATTGGGTTCAACAGTTCAATGAGAGCATTACCTAGCTATCTACATTTGATGATATAATTATATTTGCTGATGTCTGCTCTCAGCACATGTAGATAACAAATCTATGTAACTACACTTAAAATCAAAGACAATTTATTGCCAGTCACTTTTAAGAAAAGATTTTCTTTTTACTTGCCATTATTTGTCTTGGCAGGAAACAGAGTTTTCGGAAGAAATCTGATTTGAAATTTCATAAGCTTGTAAAAAAGAAGATGATGCATTTGGTAATTAGAGCTAGAACAGGCCTGCTTGTTTTCACTAGCTCAGAAAAATTCCCTTGCAGAATTGTCAGTGATTGCATCACTTTCTTGGGTCTGTGTTTTATGACTATGGTTGCTAAAATGTGAGCCAGTTTCTTCACTACGGTTTTATTTGTTGAGGCACTTGTTGAAAATATATTTATTCCCTTTTTTCAGAGAATTTATATATATTCCAAATGTTCACAAGTTAGTTTATTAAACAAGTTGCCCGCTACCTTCCTATGCTTTCTGTATCCTCAGAAATGAGGTATTAATCTATCAAAAGCAGACGGAGAATTGCTTGTTTTAATTTGACCATGATTTCAATCCAACCGAGATCGCTTTTAGATGAACGGGAGTACTTATACAAATGTCACCTTGGGAACACTAAATTTTTATTTCCTTCCTGCAAAAAAGAAGGAAATATATGCTGTATCCTGTTTAGGATACATGCCTAAAGATTTTGATGAATATTATTACATCATTGAAGATTTTGGTGAATATAGAACTGTGAAGATGATACTTTCTGATTTTCACATAGGAATGAAGTACTTGGTATAATACATGAGATAAAATTATTGTATAGGTTCCAGGAATTTCTGTTAGTAAAAGTCAAGAACAATAGTGTCTAAGATTCCAGAATGCTAAAAGTAATATACAATAGGGATCAAAATACAGTAGTTTTTCTTGAAAATTACTTTCATTCCTTTTGAAATGCTTTGGTTTCTAAAAATTTTAAACTGTTTTGGCTGAGGCTGAGCCAGTGAATTCTTCTATTTTTTTCTTCTACTAGCGGTTTAAAATGCAATATGCAATCACAGAAGATACATATTTAGATTCTTGGAAATGGTTACTCTTAAAACGGAGAAATGTAGAAATTACTTAATTATCAAGTCGATTAATGGAATATAGTCACTAATAATAAATACATTCTCATTGCCTGCCGTTTGTTGTCATCTCCATATATTTTAATGCAAGTTCTCAAACTGTTCTAAATCCACAGTTCAGTATTGTCATGCCTTTTCAACCAAAAACCGATTGGAGACCAAACCTTCTCACCCTGTGGTTGTTTAATACAGTGAGAAAGTTGGTCTCAGTTCACCTCTCTAGGATTGCTCATATGCGTGAGGAGGGGGTGTCCTCCGTCTAGAGGACTAGCAGGTCGCGTGGGGAAGGCTTGCTGCTGGGCTCCGCTCCCTTCGAGGACCTGTTCTGCAGCGGGGCCGCAGCTCTGCGCTCAGGCGCTGGGGAAGAGGCAGCGCCCCGGCAGCCCCGGCGTTGCTGCCCTGCATCGCGAGCGCCCCCGGAGAGATGGCACGCCTGCAGCTCAGAGCCTGCGCACGGGCGCGTCACTGCAGCGACATTTCCCCCACGCCTTCCTCGCTCTGCTTCGCTGTTATTTCTGTTAAGCCCACGGTTCTCATGAGTTTGTCTGACCGATTGATTTGCTTCCCACATTTCTTCCTGAGGACAGTGCCCATGTTTGAAGAGTGTCCTTTTCATCCCTCTGCTTCCGGTAAGGCTTCCGCAGGGCTCTCGGTTCACATCCACGGATCCTTCCGGCTGGCAACTTTCAGGCTGACTTTTGGTCTCTCTATAGCAGAGCTGAGTGTTTATCACTAAGGCTCTGACAGCTCCAGTAAAACTGTTTTTTCCTATTTTATATTACTAATGAAGTAGACTTTGAGTATTGCACCAAAAAGGGATTGTGGGAAGGTTACTTTATATTTGGAAGTGCGTTTAAATTTTTATTTTTTAAAGAAAATGGAATTTTGATATAATCTGCTATGCCTGAGACGACTGTAATAGATGCATGAATGTGTGGATCTTATAATATTCATAATTATTTTGCAGAGATACACATCTGATATCTCCAATTAGGCACATAAATATTACTTTGCTTGTTTTTTTTTTTTTTTTTTTTTTTTTTTTTGGCATTTCCTGTGTTAGTTAACTTTTTTGGCTGATGTAGACAGTGCTTTTGACAAATGAATACACAAAGGTATAAGCAACCTAAGCTATGCTTTTGTGTTTTGTCAAAATAATATGATGCAAGCTTTTTTATATTAGTCAGCAAGCTTCACCAACTCTGAGATATTCTAAAAAGCAGAATGGAAGTTTTTAACATAAAAAAATTAATAAATTAAATTTTCAATAATTCAGTTGTGCAGCAAATGATTCAGCAGAGGTTCTCCATGATTTTTAAGTAACACAGCAAAAAGTTTATTTAATTGTTGAACTCTAATGTACGAGTGACTAAGAAGAACCATTATTTGTTTATTGCATTCAATAGCAGGTTTATGCAGGAAAAGTTAATTTCATCATCAAGTATTTTCAGCATTGCTTTAATTTCTCTTTCCCCTAAATAAATTTTAGTGGAAAGTTTATCTTATGAGTCTGAGTAACTGTTGATGAGCCTTCTCCTTTCTTCATGTACATGTACAAAAGTTGTATCACATAGAGGAGCAAGTTATGACTTTCTGAAACACAGACCAAAATCTAGGTTTCCATAAAAGCTTGTAAAAGTGAGGCGCGATATGGCCTTTAGTTTACAGAATGATGCACAGTGTGTGCTGTAGGTAGGAATATAGACTGGACGGGCTTGGATAGGGCCGCCCTACCTGAACTAACTCTTTTGACATGCAAGCTCTCCCTTCCCACAACACTTGGTCTGACATTTTCTCAGAATGATTGCTCACCGGGGGCTTAGGTGCTCTCATCCGAAGTGGTTGTGCTAGAGATTCTCTTCCTACCTTCCTTCCTTCCTGCTTACCCATAAGTAAGGCATTATGAAAGCTGTTCTGGGTATGTGTCCTCCATTAGTTATTTTGCTTTGAAACAGAGTAATTGGGGCAATTACTCTGTAGGTAAGTACAGAGTAGTAAGGAAGGGAATCAGTGGCTTCAGTATCTAAAGAATAATGGAGAGAAAAGGAGTGCAGATAGACAAGCAAAATAATCCTAGGCCATGATTCTTCATGTTGCGACCAACATTTTTTATGACGCTACGGCCCACTTTGATCTGCAGAAGCCGAAGAGGTCTTATCTCGGGTGATTAACTCATTTTTGAACTGAAGGGAAGGTAAGAAGAAAGGGGAAGATTTATTTTTCTGAATATTAACAAAGTCCTTACTATGTGAAGAAAGAAGTATTTACCTCTTGCACAGAATAATGTACAGGGGAGAGAAACTGCAGCTGTTTCATTGCTAAGGGACTTCTAACAGCCAAAGAAGTTAATGACACTGAATTTTTCTCACCAGAATAAATACTAGGATTGGAGTGTACTGGTGTATTCTCCCATGCAGGATGTGACTATGCAAAGTAGCAGCTGAACAGGGGAAAGAAAACTCACAAACCAGTCAGAAAACTCGCAAACCTTCTCCACTCAAAGACTAACTGGGAGATGGTGGGGATAAAGAGTGCGCACTGAGCCGAGAAACAAATAAACGTCTTTGGCACAAATAAGGTGGGAGTTTATTCTGAGACAAGCTACAACACAATAGTCTCCTCATAATAATATAGAAAAATATATACTATCAGTTATCCTTATAAAGCAGAGAGAAAAACAAAACACTTGCTCACTAATAGTGTTAGGACCAATTCTTGCAACAATCGATTTTGCTGTATCACTCTCTATTGAACTACCTTGGTTGTTCGTTCTATCTTCTCATACTGGATGAAATTACAATATGTCAGTCTTGTCTAGGCACAGCTAAACTGCATTCACAGCTTCATAATGTGTATCATAGCACCTTTTTTTACCTGAGGGTAATTTTACAGTATCTCATACAAAGATTCATTTAAAAACACCTATTGTTTACTCTTTCATAAGTATATGTTGCTTTGGAAGTGTCACCTAAGTTTGTGTGTATTATTCATTCAGATTTATTGTATGCTGTTCCCATTCATCTTTCACTTTGCAAGTTTATGCTTTATCACTCCCTCCTTTTTATTTAATCATTTAACCTGCATTTCAAATGATGAACCTTTAGGAAAAGAAATGTCTAAAAAGATAGTTTTTGCAACTTCTTTGTAATGAGAATTGCTGGTACTATAAGCTTTTACTCAGCTATGGAGGTCAAACTCTCTTCAGAGAAATTGTAGACAGTAAGTGACTCTCAGCTTTAATATGGCAGTCTTTTTACTGGACAGCTGCTCTGACAAGTCTAAGTCATAGAAGTCAGCTCATATAGTCCCTAGAAAACTTAGTTTCCCTTCTTATGGGTACCGTTGGTCCACAGCATCTTTTTTTGTTTGTTTTGTTTTTTTACAAACCTCATTTGTATGATCTCATTTAAACAGGATTTTCTGTTTTTCTTTTTTGTTTCCTTTGTTTTGTTTTGTTGAAATCTGTATGACCAAATTTAGTGGAACTAGGATTTAGTTTTCAGTCAAAGTTGGAGAAAGAGGATATAGGGAGAAAGTTGAGCTCAGAGTGAGCTCGTATTAAGTCATTCAGATAAGTAGTAAGAGGGTTCATAAGCCCTGCATACTCTTGCTATGATGAATGAGGAAGTTACTGTCCTGAGCTAGCTGCCGGAGATAACTATTTTTGCAGAGTAGCTAACAGAACGGAACAGAGCATGTCCTCAGCTGCTGCAGAGTAACTAAAGGAGGGCATCCGTACCTCCAAAGCCATGGCTAAATCCAGCAGACTGTGGGAACCATCAGGTCTAGGAATTGCATTCATTAAAGCAGTTTGGGAGTTTAAGATGTTAGTACCTTCTCCCTACTTTTCATCCATGCAAGTTCACACATCAGTGGTTGTAGTCCACTTTCTGCCACTTCCTTGGAGGTTTGTGCTAAGATGCCTGGCTTTGAAAGCTCCTTTGAAAGCTACTGAACTGTGGTGAAAGATGTCCTACTAAACTGCTGTAGATGATCTATTTTAAATATGTCTTCTAATATAAATTATGTTAGGCTAAGATATGAGTTTTAAAGGATTAAACAATTTGTATGCATTTTGAAACCTTAAAGTTGCTTATATTGAATGTATGTAATGCTGAATATTAATTCAATTGCACAGTATTAATGAGTGCAGGCTACTTAATCTATTTTAGTTAGTTATTATCTGCACTGCAGTAAAATATGATCCCTTGGATCTTTACAAAAAATTATCGGTTATTGTTAATGCAAATGTCCCATAATCTGATTATTAGTTAATACATCAGTTTTCCTAATAAATTTAGGAGTTACTCCACTGTTTAAGTTTCCACTTACGAAAGCTGACTGCCATCAGCCACTATTTCATAATGGCATGTGGGGAGATGGAACAGAAAACCAAACTAATGCCAGACATTTCTCATCTGTTTTTCAGTCTCATAAAATGATTAAAGCTGATGTAAAAGGACTCATTAAAACTGAAAACATTAGGATCATTAAAAAGCCATTAAACCACTTCACTCCTCTGATTTATTTTACAATAGCCTTATTTGGCCACTGTTTAAAAGTCACAGAATCCTGTCTTTTGTCCTTGATTATTGACAATACACCCACCATGCAGCAGGAGGACATGGTCATGACAAATCCATTCTTTCTAAGTCTTATTTTAAGTTAATTCCTCAACCTTTGCAGATCCAGCTACTGCAGTCACTGTGGCCTTGTGCTTAAGTTCAAACATGAATAGATCAATTGAAATCTGCACAACTGGTTGCCTACTTGAAGACTAATGTTCATGGTATCAGGACCTATTCAAATAATTCACATTGAATTCTGCTATTACCTTAATGGATCGTATTTAATTCCAAGTGCTTTGCTTACAAATGACATCAGAATTTTAAGCAGTGTTTTCTAATATGTTTGAACAAGCTAAAATTGAGATGCTGTGAAGCATACTGTAGCTTCTACAACAAAACAGATTGTCTTTAACCCAGTAAAGCGGTGGAAATCTTAGGCCATGGAAAAAAAGAGACCTTTATCACAGTTCTCATTTGATCTTGGCCCCTGATACTTAATGACTTGTACATGTGATTAAATATAGCTGCTGTCTCATGGAGTTCACTAAAGCTATTCATGTACTTAAAAGCAAGCATATTCGTACTTTTTATTTGGGGTACTAGACTGTTCAAAGGGTGTTTTATCTTTATGAAAAGCTCTTAATTTCAGCAAGCAAGAATTAGAAAAGATCTTGCTTCTTTTTCTCAAAGGAGACTTGTACTTTTGAAAAAAATCTGAAAATTATTGAAAATTAATTATTTTGGAAAGGCTGTACTGAAATAACTGAAGAGCTGTCAGACGAATAAAAGCTGCCAGTCTACTTTAAAAAACTTTTTCTGATAAACTTCTTATTGTTAACTCTGAAAAGCATAACTTCAGAAAAAAGAGCAACTTAAGAAAAAATGAGAGGAGGTTCTCAAAACTTTTTCTTGAAAAAAATGCCATTAAAAGCTTTATACTAAAATTAAAAATCAGTCATAACTTAAAACACATTCTCTGCTTTATCTTCAATTTGCTTTCTATGCTACTTCACTGATAAGAAGCAAGTTAACTGAGTTTCTCATCAGTATAAGCAACAGCAAGTTTTAGTCCGGGATAGCCACATGTGGGGCTTCTTGACTCAGTGTGGCAGGGGACCACTCTGTTGTTTGCGCAGCATTTCTTACACTGTTATAGTTTGATTAATTATACAAAAGCAAATTGACATTGATTCTTATCTGATCCAAAGGTTCAAAATTCATAAGAACATAATTCCCCCCAGTGGCTTATTTGCAAGAAAATTTCTGCATTGTTCATAAAAAGGTGACAGATGATATTCATTCTGTACGTTTCTAATCCTTTCACTCTTAAGAAGACACTTCCATATCATGGTACACCTGATGCTGGGTATCAGTGTGCTTTGTTTTATACTACATTTTCATGTTACCAACAGTACACACTGTTGTCTTGACGTTACTTCCAAAGGTTTTTGCATTTTGACTGTGTTAAAGTGTCAAAATGGATCAGTCATACTAAAACTGACTTGTTAGTCTAAATGACATCATCATTTTAATGGCTTAGCTTTATATTCTAAATGTTTTCTTATACATTTGCCTGCCAGCTGCTATTAAGAAAGGCAGCTCTTTTTCCAAGAAAAAGTTGCCGTGGATGCAGTCATTTTTTTAAATTAAGAAAGTCAGTGCTAGTTAGGTTCATGTTTAATACTGATGGAGAGCAAAGTACTTCAACAGGCAAGACTGTAGAGGTTTGACTATCTAGCAAACAGCTGTGGATTGTTATTTCACACCTAATATTTCTACTCCAAAGGGTATGTTTGGAGATCCCAAGGTCTTTTATGAGCTACACCTCAAGCATTCAGTGGCAGACTGAAGTCTTTCCAATTTTGGAAGGGGATGTGTCTGAGAAGCTGTATGTGGGGAATACATGACAGAAGATTTGCTTTGCTTGTTCTGTAATGCACACCGTAGTAGCACAGTCGTAGTTTAATAGGAAGTTATTCCTTTATAGGCTACATGCTCTTGGCAAACACCATGATCCTAAAAGGACATCTAGGAATGGAGAAACATCATTAGCAGATTGGTCGCATATGTTGACAAGACTTGTGTTTGTCACACTGTTCAGGGAGAATCAGAAATAGTCAGGGTGGGAGGAAAAGGACATTCCTGGGCACCTCTCTCACATTTCCCAAATCCCCTAGAAATGCTAGATGAAAAAGTAAGCTTACAGACTCATTGTTAATGGTAAGTTCCAGAAGAATTCACCCATTTTAAGTAGTTGGGGATAGCTCAGATCTAGCACTTAGGCATTGTACTAGATGACTTATCAAACATCCTTGCTAAAACTAGTTCCTAATAGTTTTCTGTACTATCTGTTTTACTTTCTATGAAACAGTCAAGCACCCTATTGCTTTTCCTCTTGATGTTGTTGTACCTTGTGCACAGTTCTACTCTTTTCCTGTAGGTCATTTGACTTGACCTGTAAATCTACTGCAAGTAATGAGCTAGAAAGATGACTGTCAGAGGTAAGTGATTCCTAAAACAAAAGCCACATGTCAATCATTTAATACCAGGAAACAGAATAGAATTTTTTTGTCTAGTGTCACTATTGTGAGAATTCATGCCATGCTACTGATAAAGCTGTCATTTCATAATGAAACGCTTCTGGTTGAAGTTTTGATTGAAAGTTGGTTCATTAGAATAAGGAATATATATTTTAATACTGGTTCTTTCATAAATTAACGTTTTCTAGCTACTGAATAACCAAGTATTGTAGTTACTAACCCAGTTAACTGTATGCCAGCTGTTGGCTGGGCTTGTGTTAACATCACAATACAATTTTGCTTCTAGGTATCATTTTCTTCAGGTCCTTACTGGATGAATTGGGATGGCCTGAGGCTAAATCCATGTTCAGTGAAAGAAATTCTCAGACATTCAAATCTGAGATTTGCAAGGGCATAAATTAAGTTAGAATACATAGTAAGAAAGGGCCGTAAAGCTGATCCTACCTGACTGGGCTGAGCAGTGCTCAGTTTTGTCCTTTTTTGTAAAGCTATTGATGTTTTAAGATATGAGGATGAGTGAGTAAAAAGCCTTATTGTGGTGCCATCCTGATAACATCCACAGTGAGTGCGTCACAGATACCTCTGGAAAAGACTCAGTATTAAACTTTAAAAGATTGAATCTAGTAAGAAGAAGCATGATGACATTTAGAAAACTTTGTTGAATCTACTTCCAGATAGTGACCCATATATAAATCCAGTATAAATCCATGCAGCCACTACAGTAGATTTTGGAAAGAGGGATTGCTCTCCAGAATGCCATCAGCAAATACTGTTCTTCATTTTAGGACCCATTTCCATGTAGGGATCCAGAGATACCCAGTTTTAGGTTGTCAAGGAGTGATGCAAAAGCTGATTTTCCTATAGATTTAACTGATAACATATCAAATCCATAATCCATAACTTTGATCAGTTAGTCTAATGTAACATCAGTTAGCATAGTATTAGATTATTAGATTATATTATATGACTTGGAGAAGAAGGCTATAATAGAGTTGCTGCAAGAGAGTTTAGCTCTCTTCCTCTCTTCTGTAGAATAGTCCCTGGCTCTCATTAATGGTGTTTTTTGTAATAAATTAGAGGGAGAAAGCGAGATCAAAGACTGTCTTTGCACTCGGCCTTTTAGTTGCACATTTGACTAATAAGGCTAATAGATTATTTTTTGCAGAAGTACCACATGAAAAATTTATTCACTTTGTAACAACTGATATTAAGGACCTCTTTGGCACTTTTTGAAAAATAAAGCAAGTGCTTTTCCTGTACCCAACTACGTGCAAGTTGGTCAAATCAGGTTAGTTTTATGCTAACTTGTATCAGCATACTTGAGGAATAGATGCAGGAGCATAAAAGGAGTTGTCATAAAGGTGAGGTTCTAATTTACTCCCCAGTTTTATTTCAACTTACTTCTCTATTGCCATGAGGCATAAAAGTTACTGAGTTTTACTACATTCACCTCACGCTGGTTTCCTATCAAACAGAATATCAGTGGAACACCTCTGCTGAGCTCTCTACATGAAATTGTCCTTTTGTACGTCTCATAATCGGCTGCAATGTGACCAAGCATCTGGTGCTGACAAGCAGACGTCTTTGATTTATTGGCTAATATCACTGCTTGTTAGTGGATGGTTGAGCAGGAGACTAAAAGAGCATAAAATCAGAGAGAATAAATTATGAAGGCACCGAACTGTGGCGTTATAAACCCCTCCTTGTCACAGCTGTGACATCTCCCAGGAAATGTGGGATGAGAGAGACATTCCTTCTTCAAAGACAGTGGCCACTGCCTTCTGATTTTGAATAAAATAAAACAAAAAAACCCGATCCTAAATCCACAAATGCCTTATCTAAATAAGTAGTGTCTTCTCCTGCTGCAATACTCTGCATCAAAACTGTTGCATCTGTTTGGAAATCTAGGTGACTGACATCTAATTCAGAAGCTTGGGGAATCTGAGGCGTGGCAGGGGGAAAGGGGATGTCTCTACTGCCTGTCTGTGGCTTCCTTTAAACATTGTCCAAAACCCCGAAGAGAAGCCACACCAGAGTAGTCAGGCTGAAGGTTCTGCTTCTCACTTCCAGTATCAGGAGACTTCTTGCTAAGCATGAAAGTGTTCATGGCCCCTGTTGGGAGTCTTCTAGCCTCCTCCTGGTTAATACGTGGATAACAGGGGAATTAGCTTCCCTCTTTGGGGTGTGTTCTGTTTGATGAACAGTATACAGGAGACTAAGACATTCAGGTCTATTCTTTTCCTTGTAAAGATCCGTTGTGAATTCATCAGGAAGATCTTAATGTGGAAGGTGTGCAAACGTATGACAAAAACCTCAGCTTTTAGGGGTGTTAAATATGGTTGCCATTTTTGGTCCCCCTTTAAATAGTGAATGCCTAACAAATTAAAGAATGCATCTGACTGAATGTGGCTTAAAATTTCTGCCAGCCCATCAGAACAGAAATGCAATGGTACTTGACTGTTATTCGTTGTTTACAATTATTTTGATCTGCAGAGCGGTGATAATTGTGACCACTTATATCAAATAAACATTCTTTATACATTTGTTCCATAAATCAGCTTGAAGGATGAAAGGAAGAAGACATTCACTATCTTACTTCTTTGTTGGGAGGAGATGTTAAACTGATTAATGGCAACAAGCTATGCAGCGATTCAATCTGAAACTAGTTAAGAGGTATAATACCTTCAAGGAAAAAATTGTGGTGAACAACATATGCAACTGATAGTTTTGTGTTTAAATATTTATGTAAATATATTTGTCCTCAAGTGATGGACAAAGAACCAATTCAAGTGGGAAAGTAATAAAGTTTGTTTATGGTTCTAGTGACAGGTTTAATTTTGCTGTTTCAATTAAAATCCAGTGGGAGTTCTTGCAAAGTTTCCTTTTACCTATTCAGTGTTAGATAAGCTGTAGCTGTAATGAGGAGATACTCCTTGTACTTTTAATGAGGAACACCAGTAACTGCTTGTGACTTACTGAGAAGTAAAAGGAAACTTTTAAGGGTGCCCATTGGAACTATTTTGTTACTGAGGTTGTCTGAGGGTATTAGCCTTGAGCAAATTCTGGGAACTGCAGAAAGAGGCTGCACAATTACGAAGACAGGAACGAGCGAAGGAGTAGTGCTTAGGAGGAGAGAAGAGGAGCACAGGCTAATGACATGAGACCCTCAGGCAGAAGGAAGCCAATGTGGCACTACATAGCAGTTACTCAGAGTGCCCTAAAACCATTTTTTTTCAGGGATTTCCGTTTACAAGGGAAAGGACAGGAATTCTCCAAAGAAAATTTTTTTAAAACAATTTGCTAATATATTCAGGAAGAAAGTCTTTATAATAGTCATAATTAAATAAGTGGTTTGAAGATATTTGACGTTTGCCAACATAGGTAATAAAATTTATCTCATACTAAGAGATATTTAGAGAGGGCTTGATAAGAGACAGCTGCAGAGGGTGAAGCCCTGATGCCTGGTATATCAGTGTGTTTCTCAAAGTAGTCTTTTTAAATTCTTTTTTTTTTCAAGTGAGAGATGTTCCACCTAATGGATATGAATGTGTTGAATAGGTATGAAGGGATTTCCTTCATGCTCATTTTGTTTCTGAAGCAATTCAGCTTGTTGCTGCTTAAAATTCCAAAATGAAACAATAAGCAAATCTCCTTAAAATAAAGGCACAATTTTTAATGAAGAGTTCCAGCCAAGAACTACTGATCAGATTGTGTGGATTTGCAGTAAGAAGAAAAGCATAACACCTTGAGACAGACTTCTGTTTGTTAGACAGTGAGGCAGTGGCCAAGTGTCATTCAAAATGATTCTGACAGTGACAGACATTCAAAAGCCGCAAATACACAGAATCTTGAAAGACAAATTAAATGGAAGATAGTCTATTAATAGAAAACTTAAAAATAAATACCAGCCAAAACAAGCACTTCATTCACAGTGTTTCAAAAAATCAACTTGTCAGAGTTGTCACAGACATCAGGATCTTAGTGAATAGATTTTACTTTTCCAAAGTGCGTCTTCTCATAACAGCAAAAATAGAAAAAAAACTAAAAATAATTCAGACATGCGAAAGGGAAAATATCTAAGAGATGACATTTAAATTTTCAAGAGGTGATACTTAGAGAGAGGTCTTTCTTTGGAGAGCGTGGAGCTCAGAAGATCTGAACATGCGGCCCCAGCAAATGAAACTTGGGCCAGGCACTTGCTGTACAATACGAATTGTAACTGAGTTATCACTTGACTCAAAATTTTTCTTTGGTTTTATCATCTCTGCAACTCTTTGTTGTTTGGTGGAAACATGATTCACATACACATCCAAAAAAGTACAGCCCTGCTTATATTCTTTTACTGGCTTAGGTCTCACTAATGATAAGTGATTTAACACTTTTAAGGATAAATGATTTGAAATTCATATTCACTAAAAAAATCTTAGAACAACTACAAAGAGCAAAAGTTGATTTTTTTTTACAAAAAGTATACTTAGATATCTCGAAATATTCTTTTCCAAATCTTAGTGAGAATTTCAGCTTAATTATCGAAGAGAAACAGAATGTTTCCGAAGATCAAAGCCAATGTTCACTTAATCTTGAAAATTTTAACCTGATTTGCTATCTGGGGATAACCTGGGGATCATTTTTTTACATGCACACAGTTAATTTTGATTATCTGTTCCCCATCAGATAGTATCTTCTGGAGGTGTCCAGAAAGAAGTGGAAGTGGTGCAAATAGCTAATCTAGTGGTTAATGAAACATCTGGATTTAATTGTTAAGCTCATGTTTGAGTGCCCAAGCTGATAATGGGATGGGAACCTGGGTTCACAGTATCCCAAGTCAGTATCTCTTTTCTCCTGCTGTAGATGCTCAGTTTATATAAAATTTTAACGGTTATTGGAGTCATAAAGAAACTAGATATCTGTGGGTTATGAGGTATAATGACTTACCTGAGTGGATTTCTATTCCAGAAAGAAAGAAATTGTTGTTACCTTAGCCAATACTTCAGTCATTAAATTATTTGCAGGAGGCTTCAGAAAAAGTTATTTAGTTCCTCATTCCAAGCAGGCAAATTCTTAGCTGGTGCTTCCAGGTAGAGTCTTCCTTTAGCATACTGCAGTTATCTGAGTGCTTTCTGAACCACATATCCCTGTGTGCTCTTGTTTCAGATCTACTTGTTCTAGAAAGAGGCATCCCATGAGAGATGGAGAGACTTTTTAATGACTGCATAGACTCAGGGTCAGTCTTTTTAAAAGCCCATATATTGCCTTTTTAGTGCTGATCCAGTGTTAGACTTTTTGCTGTTAATTATTAATTTTATAAATCATTAGTAAATAAAATCTATGCTTCCTTCTTCTTCTCTTCTTTCCCCAATAATCCTTCCTCTTGCTTAATTCTTGATTACTGCAGACTCCTTTAAGCTCTGCAAGAACAAGGGCATTGTCACAGTATTGTTAGATAGTGGGGAAACTATGTTCTGCATTGGTGCATAATTAAAACCCATGTTTGGGAATGGAAATCAGTCTTATTTAGGGTCTGTAAGGTTTATTATTGTGTAAAAACAAAATAGATTTTTTTTTAGAATTATTATTTCCTGCAGCATATCAACGTTAAAAATAGTTGTTAATATTACACACGTTCAAACTCTGATTACATGATTAATGGAGAACTATGCCTGAACAGATTGTATCAGTGTGGCTTACTAATACTGTATTGCTTGGTCTTGTTCCTACATGCTTAAGGAGAGTATTCAATGTGACTTTGTTCTGCAGCCTGTCACCCATTTTTTTTCTAATGTTTGGAATCCAAAGGAGTTGGATTCCATTTATGACCCATATCTCTGTCTTCTGTTAATGCCACTGAAAAACATTTTAAGTCTGTCCATATAGAAGCATCGTGCAAGATGAAGCTACTAATATTTTTTAGGAGATCGACTATCTCATAAGGAGAAATTTCTTCCTCCTTCATGGTATACATTGCCATTGATCATAATGAGAAGACCCGTAATGTTAACATATAGCGTAGGCAATGGAGAGCTGCTTTTCCAACAGGCATTTCAAAGCAGGAAGCTGATGCTCTAACCTGTCCTCTGGAGAAGACTGTCTCCACTGACTGCCTGAGGAGGCTAGTGTCTCAAAGTGTTACACACGTACACTAACTCTTCTCTGTCACGTGTTGCTTAAGTGCACCATAGCTCGATCACAGCGTTATACATAATTGCATTCACAGTTGTTCAAGTTGAAGGAAACAATCTACCAAATAAGAATTGCAGCATTTTATCCTCATGTAGCACTGAAGTGGGCTCTTTTATTTAATAAGTACCATTTTGGAGAAAGTGTTTTGACTGAGATTGTCCCAGCCGGTTAACCAGCATAACTGCAGTTGCATCTACTTCATGTGATGGCAGTCTCTCCCCTGAAGTGTTGGTGGATATGGTTCATTAGTAGTTCACCACACATCTGACTGTACGTATAAGCAGGATTAAATTCGAGGAGCACAAGAACCTATAAATGGTAAAAGGGGAAAAATCTTTTTATGTTGCCAAGCCCCTTACCCCATACAGAGTTGTTGGAGAGAGTGTCGAAATATACAGTAGATTTCAGTTTGTTATTTAAGTCACAGAAAAGGCTCCACACCATGAGAAAACTTTCACCATCAGGTATTAGTCACTCTTCAGCATCTTTGCAATTAAAACATTACCGTTGCAAAGTCCTAGAGGCTTAGGAATAGACATTTCTTGTATACACGAGTGAATGCGAGTGTAACCATGTGCAGCCATGTGTGGTGAATCTGTCAGAGCTAACAGCAGGAACTTTGATAAGAGTTCTCCATCAGTAAAGCTGTTTGATAGCTCAAGGTCTTTGAGTCGTTATTATAAGTGGCATCCAGTAGTGCTGCTGCAGCTAAAGGTCTGTCAGATTTCCCCACACACACACTTCCCTGGGGATTTATTATACCTCAGCTTTTCCCAGTTATGTTGGGGCTAAAGCTATAGCCAAAAACTTGTCAGCATGGACGCAATTTTATTTTTTCTCCCCTGAATGATCAAACGAGTTAGCTTCATAATTGGAAAGGGTGAGGATCAAACCACCACGTGTCCTTTGTGTACTGGAGTGCACTGGTGTGAAAATCATTAACAGCAATTAACAATGCACATTGCTGTGCCAGAGGAAGGGGCCTTGCATCGTGAATAGTGTAGCTGCGTGGAAAGGGAAGGCAGGGATAAGAAAAGCAGACTGCTTAAAGGAGCACATTTCTTAAGAGAAATGACATTTTAGGAAAGTAATTTATTTCTCAATATTTGGAAGATGAAAAGGCTACTATTTAGAATTTTCATCTTACTGAAAACATACTATTAACATATTTACCATAATAAGCATCTATGTCGCAAAGTGAAGCTGGAACTGGGACTGATGTAGATAGCTTTCACTTACAGAATTTAAAAGTGACAGACCAGTTTAGGGCATTCTGTTTTTAAAGAGGGACACATTAAGGAGCTAAAAGATCGGTCAGCCAAGAATGTTGTTGGGTTGCTGAGCTGGTGTCTAATCGGGCAAAGGACATCTGGATCCCCTTCACTGCTAGTAGGGAAGAAGCAATATTTACATAGTGTAGGTAGAGCATGTAACTATTTTTCCTGTCCTTGCACTTTGCACAGTAGATTTATGAGTATTTCCATTGTAATGCAGAATGACTTTGTAGGTGCCTGTATAAAGTTGTACAGAAATTATTGAAATGTTTCACTGATTTCTTGTGATCACTCTGCTTTATAGAATCATACCACTGAGTACTATAGAATACTGAAATATGTAAATTGAAGTTTAGACTTTTAGTCTTGAGAACTTCATAAGCTCTGGGGAATGTTAATACTGAGAGCCCTGTGACATTAAGTGTAATTTCTAGTTCTCAGTTACGAAGGAGCTGGTTTATTGACTGTCAAGGATATTAAATCATACGGCTAGTATGGAAAGACAGACATGCATTTTTTTTTTTTATTCCTTTGACATTCCTCTCACCTGCAAATAAAAAAGTACATTATCAACAGCAGTGGCCTATGCAATTGCTCTATGTTGTAATGTACACTCAGAAAATTTAAAAGTACATCTAAAAACAGCATAAGTACATATTGTTATATTATGTAACAGTGGTGTCCTGGGTCCTGTAATGTATTACACGTTCTTTTCAGCATAAAGAGCTTTGGTCATGTTTGGTTTTTTTAGTGCTTCATTCTTGTTCTACGAGGGGATTGAGGAAGAGTATCATACCTGAATATAAGAATAGGATCAGATGTTTCTAATCAAATCTTGCTTCACTGAACCCTATTCAAATCTGTGGCTATTTATTCATTTAGCGCTGAGTTTCTAGTACTTCTCCAGTAGTTATGCGCTTGCTTTTTTAGTATATTGGGTTTTTAAAATTCCTGTTAGTTTTATCTGTGCCAATGTAACTGCTTCGGCTCTCAGTACATATCCTGCATACTTTCTCGTGAGAGGCAAAGGTGGGAGGAAGGGACTGTCCGTATGGGAAGTTTGCTTATTCCTGTCAGGGCAGCGTGGTAAAGAGATTCTAAGCTTGAGAGGTCCCTACATCAGTTCAAGCCTATGACAAGGTAGACAGTCCAAACAGATCAAAGAGCTGCTTTTTTTTCTTCCCTGCTCCATGCAAGCTCTCACCACACAAATAAATCCCAGATGAAAGTATTTATTCAGCTCCTTAAATCAGACTTCTTTAAATCTGTATTTCCCAAACCTGAACAGTGCAACATTTCTATCTTACTGCAAGATGTGGAGCTTATGGTTCAGCACTGCTAGAGACAGTACAGACAGCTCAGCTTTGAATGATCATGGCAGCCTGCATCGGGGAGGCTGTGGTTCAGCACAGCGAATGCATTCTGGGGGTCTTTTGGATTTTTGCTTGGGTTTTTGTTTGTTTGCTTGTTTCTAGTATGGATTACAGAGAACTTGTTTAACAGCCTAAATAAAGAATGACTAATCAGAAAAAAAGAGGGAGAAGTTAGCCTTCTGCCTCTGTGATTTCTAAATACAGCACCTATTTAAATTGTCATAGCATGAAATCATCCCTGTCTTCAGCAGTTCACCTGGTTTTGGGGTGTCTGTATCACACTATATTCAACACGGTAGGCCCATTCTCTGTTTGGACCAGTGGGGTTACCTGACCATAGTCAATCCCCAGTGCTTCTTCAGGGGATGCTTCAGTGACTTCTCATGTGGAGCGGTCCCACCTCTGTTTGGAATCTGTCTTCCAGTTTTAGACATTTTTAGGTATTTGTCCTGCAGGGAAGAACCTTTTGTGCCCAATGTGTGGTCCGGGCATACATTGGCCAGTTTCAAAAATACTTCCCTGTATGTTTTCTCTGTAGTCCTGTGCATTCTTCTGCTTTTGTGGACCAGAGGCAGAGGTCCTTCCAGTTGCTTCTGTCCTCAGTTTTGTGTCTTGAGGACCATTTTGTGCTTCGTAATATGTCTTCTTAAATCAAGACTATCACAAGGTCTATTAGTCACTTCCTTCTTTACTCTTTGTAGCTTATGTCCTTGTTGCAGTGATAAAGCATGAGGATTTACACAAATGATCTAGAGAGATGGGAGGTAAAACACTAGCTGAAAGGAAAAAGAGTACGAAAAGTGCCAGTGAGTCACTGTGCAACACATTCACTCTAACTGAAAAGCTAGAAAGCCATCTGTTGTGGACTGTTTTTCAGTTTGGACTATAGTCTAAAAGGTGGTAGTTGATTTAAAGGCAGTAGTAGGGTAAGATTTAAATGACAGTTTGATTCAGATTTTTGGTATGAGCATACTAACGACATCTTCTAATTTTAAGCTTGAGTAAAGCATTAAGAAATAATTTTTCCACGGCTAAATGTTCTTCCCCGTACTGGTGTTAATAGCTAAGATTTACCCTTGTTTTTCTCCATATTTCCAGGCTCAGCCTAGGACTGGAACTAGCAAAGCCAAATGCTCATAAGAGAAATAAGCCAGTAAGGTAAGAAATACAGTGAGAGAGATCTTTCCATCAAATTAAAAATGTTTTCTGTAGGGGGCTTAATTTTGGTGAAGATGCTGTGGAAAGCGAGAAGGTTTTGGCTAAGCCCCTGCCTGCTGTGAGCCAGTTCCCTGCCTAGCTCTCGGCACGCCGTTAAGCCGGAAGCTGCGGCACTGATGGGCCGAGACGGCTGAGCCCCTCTTCAGCCTGCCAGCTGAGGCACGAGCCTCACGCTGAAGCTTGGAGGGGCTCCTGCCATAGCTTTGGCGCTGCTGGATGCTTTAACAGCTGCAGGCTGAAGTCAGCTTAATTTTACCAGATTCAGTGCTGCTTCCTGCCTGGGAAAAGTGAAAGGGGCCGAACTACTGCCAGCTGGGGAGCGGGAGTCTGGGCTGTGGGGGCCTGGGCCAGGGCAGCCCTGGAGGTGGCAGCTGGGGTGTTTTCAGTGGGCCTTTATTTTCCAAAGACCGTGTTGCAGTGCATCCAAAACAGAATATTACAGATTTCATTTCTGAAATATTTTATTTAATTTCTGTCCCAGTTTAGTCTGAAAGCAAAATTTTTAATAGAATTAAAATATACTTTCTCAAATAGTTAAGGCAGTTCTGTGACAGTTACTTCAGGATGTGATCTGAATATGAGTGTTTGTTTTTCCAAATGGAAAAGATTTTCAGACCTTTTAGATCCTCTTTAAAAGTTGGTGTTTGAGAGTAATGTAAAAAATTAAGCTTTTTTTTGTTGTTGTTGTTTAGATTGTTAGTGTAATGCTTTGTAACAGCTGTACAAAACCGTTCTAGCCACAGCTGAGCAGTACGTTTTGTCTCAAAAGTGTAGGATGGGCAATGTGCAATGGCTAGAGAATCTTCAGTTTTATTTAATCACTTCACTTTGCATTTGAAAAGTAATTCATCATGGAAAGTCAGTGGGGTATAGAGAGCACTAATTGCAGCAAAATATCAAGGACAGTTTTCCTCTGTCTTAATTAAACATTAATGAGTAAAGTTATTTGCAAATGCATGGTGCAGGGATGGACTTGTCTATCCAAGTTTGGTAAATACTGACACCGGGTGTCAAAATAAAACACCTTAATTGATTTATACAGAAATAGTTTAAAAAGAGTGCACCTGGAGTGACATTTCTCTAGGTTTTTATAGAGTAGTTTCCTGATGAATTATTTATTAAGAAACTTGGCCTGACCTATCTTAATTACACAAGTGATTGTTTCCAAACTAATCAATTTTGCAAGTGAAGTGAATTCTCTCCACTGTCAGTCCTTACTGCTTCAAGAAGGAAACAGAGTAAGAAATGCATCTGACAAAAGTTCCTGCTGTATCCAGCAGTGGACTGGCAGTAGCATCCTTGAAATTTCTCATGAACTGAACAGAATGCTATTTCTAATCTCAAGTCATCCAGGCATTAGTGAGCAGTGTAGGAAAGACAGTAATAAGAAAGGCTGTGAAAAATCCAGTATCAGCATCAAATTTTTAATGGCTACTATAAGGCATATCGAGTAAATAAAGATAATGGAAAATGAAGAGGACAGATTGTTTAGTATTAGGAGGCAGACGGAATTGAAGTGCCCTGTAGTACGTATTTAGTATTTCTGAGACACACTAATAAGGCACTAGGAAGCTTAAATCAGATAACTTCCTCTTCTTCTCTAAGAACATATTCCCATTACTTACTGTCTGTTTATATATGTATGTTTACGTGTGTATCTAGATAGATACATATGGATATATAGGGAGAGATACATAGATATGCACAAAAGAGTTTGGTGAACAATTCTTAAAATCAAACCAAAGGAAGAAGCACAGCACCTGAATTTTATGAGCTAGAAGACTCAAGGTGTAATGAATGATAAAAACAGCTTCTGTGCAGATGGAGGAAAATGCCCATTAAAGGATGAGAATGTAAATATGCTCTTGTTGATCGCTGCACTAGGGAAGAATGCTGAATAGGAGATCTTTAAACTTCTACTGTATCAGTTACTCAGTGAGAAGACGTGAACAGAGACATTGCAAGGGAAGAAATGACTCCGGTAAGAGGAAAAATAAAAAATAATTGTAAGCTCTGATTCAGAAAAGTACTGCAATCTATGCAGCTTTTCCGTAAGTTTTTTGTACAAGTTCATCTCTTTCTTGAATCAGAGATACATTACTATTACTGAAGTTAATATGGCTGAACTGTTTTTCGTGCATGTCCTACATTCACTACATTCATCACATTTAGTTTAATTCCTAAACATTCCAAACATAACTTGAAATCATCCCCAACTTCAAAAAAAACCATCATCATAATCAACAAAGTAAAAGTCTCAGATAAATTTTCAATGATTCACTGTCAGATGGGAAAATTCATCAGGTACAGTTCCAAGAAGGCTAGTGGCACAACTGAGTATTTCCCTTAGACGCAGACAATAGAATTAAGAGTGAATATGTTATGTTTACCTGTGGCAGCAAATGTGCAACACCATACTTGAGGCCACGATGAGAATTCAGAATGATTTTGAGATGCAGGAAAACAACTCCCTGAATTATTTGAAAATTCTTATTTGAAGTACTGTATTCTACACGTAAGCAGGACCAGTCAGCCTCGCAGATAAATGATGCAGAGTAAAAGGCTGAGGAACAGTTCTGGAGTAAAGTATATGGGAGTAATTCCATCAGGTAACAGCTGAAGAGAGCTTGTAAAAGAAATTCATGTCATACTGGGGCGTATTGACAGGAACCTATGTGTAAAGAAAACATGAGGTAATCTGCTATCCCCTTGCTAGTAAAGCTTCAGGTAGAATACTGTGCCTGATTTGGGGCACCACATTTCAAAAAAAAGAAACGGATATGGAGCAGAGTAAGAGTTCAGAGGACAGCAATAAGGGGAACCAGAGGTTAGGAAACTTGCCTGAAAATGAGAGACTGAAAAAATACAGCATTTTTTCATTCTGGTAGAGACCAGAATGTCTGTGTGGAGACCTCTGGTACATAACGAGCTGATGTGAAAGGCATGGTGATGGTGATAGTCTCTTCTCTGTGGCCCTGGTAAAATAAGGCAAGAAAAACAGAACTGAAAATGCAGGAAGAGACATCTGAATCCTTAAAGACACCAGAATAGATTTTCTATACTAGTTGTGGAGTCTCTCGCTATACAGCTTTGCAAGAACAGGTTAGACAACGTCAGACAATCTTAGGTGTAGCTGACCTCATGGCTTTTCAAAATGTCCCTTGCAGTCTTGCTTCCCATGATTCACCTAAAAGAGAAGATTGCAGATTACGATACCTCTCAAAGAACTCAGGCTCTTATAAATGTCTGCAGAGAAACCTTTAAGTGTAATGAATGTGCTATCTTCCAATATATTTGCGAAATCAAGTATTTTGTAATAAGCAGCGTAAAACTGGGTTTTATTCTTTTAAAGTCCTGTCTATTCAGTGAAACCTGAAGACTGACAGCAGTGAAGGCATTCAGCATTTATCAGGAATAGAGTAATGTCACAAGTGCAGTGGGAATGTCACCAAGTTGATCTGCCAATTACACAAATTAATCATTGAATGATATAAATGATTTCCTGAGCGCTGTTGGTCTGGATGAGAAAAATAAAGACATGACAATATATGACAAATACTAAAATAATGACAAATCCTAAAATTTTAGTCAATTTTGTTCAATTTTGCAATGCAGATCACAAAGCAAATAGCTTTAGATACAAAAGATGATAAAAAGTGAAGACTAATGTCAAAGAGAAATAGCAGAATATAGTAAGCACTGAAAGATTCAGGATGTCCATCTTCACACATTCAAGCTCAGAAAACACTAAATATGAGCTCAGTTAAATAACCAGGAAGCTACAAATACAGCTAATGATTTATGTTTGTTTCGAAAAGGAAACAAAGCACAGTTCAGAAAAAAGAAATCTATCATGATGTTCGTCTTCCAGCGATATCTTGACTTCTTTGAAGACTGAATACCATCCCATATTCATTTTGGTGGGCTGTTAATTTGTTAAATTGGAATTATTCGGAAGTACTCTTCTTGGAATTGTCTGCATTATTTTTCAAAATGTGAATAAATATATCACAGTTTGGTCCATAGCAAATAGCCAAGGAGGAGCAAAGTCAAAAATACCTTAGTAAGAGTATCTGTACTGTCTGAGTTCTTAAGTTTCTCATCTCAGGTTTTATTCTGCTGTAGGTGAGAAAGAACAAAACCGTCAAGTTATCTGACCATCATGAAAACCTCACTGCATTTGATACTTCTGTGATTTAGGGTTGTGTTGTCTGCGTCTGAGTTGTATCCACTTGGATCACAACGAGCAAATCTAGGTGATGTTTATGCTGCAGGTGTTAGAGGTTGCTGGATCTTCGTATTCATTTATTTGGGTTTCTTTATTTTTTTTTTGAATAAGAGTAAAGGCCTTCTGCCCCTTAAACATTTATGTGTCTCTTCCTAAATTCGCTAAAGAAACCAAAAATGATGCACAGTGTTGAGAGTATCAGTGCTAACCATTTTCTTCAGTTGAAAAAGCAAAAAGTCTCAAGCCTCTTAACTGGCTATTTCTATAGGCAAAATCATCTTACAGCCTTGTGGAGTCTGGAATTTCTCACAGGTTGTCTGAGCATAGCCCAGGGAATTGTTTAAAATATTACAGAGAAGATTTAAAATAATGAAATGATGAAGGTCTGTTCAAATCCATTTGTGCACTGTGCACTCAAGCAAAGCAAGCCGTTGCTGACGGGCAAAATGGCAGTATTTACTTTGTTGTTTTGCTCCTGACACTACTTGCTTATTGTCTCTCTTGGTTAGTATAAAAACAGAGGGAATTCTGTGCAATTTTATGAGACCTGCCTTGCTTGAGGCTGCCGTAGATGTGGTCAGACAGTCACCGCCCAGGTCTAGTAAACACCCTCCATCAGAGGGGACCCGGAACCGCTCGCTGCATGTGAGCGAGCGAGGGAGAAGCTGATCTCCCCTTTATCCTATACTCCTCCCCTTTTACACAACATTTACGTGCTTCTCATGTTACAAATATGTCTGCATAGTTATATCAGAGAGGAGGGCAGAAGAGACTGTTTGTGCTTGGGAAGGAACGGGAACGAGCAGGTCCAGTAGGAACCCTGGCTTCACGAAGCGGTGCTCTCGATATTAGAGCATCAAGGACTGGACTGTGTGGAAATAAAACATGGAAGGAATTTTCTCTCCTCCATAGTGAAGCATCTTAAAAAGCCATTTTGAAATGGAGAAACACAAATATGGTATCTTCAGCTTTTACTACATGGCGCTAGACAGCCACTCTGGGCAAGAAATGGCAGCCACTTGAGGAGGGCGTCCGAAGGAGACCGGCTCTCACAGACGAGCTGGTTTCCCTCAAACTGCCTGTGCTTTGAGCCAGTGTTCAAAGCTAGTTTTCACTTTGTGCCTTCCTGAGTGATTCCTCTTTCGTATTTTGCTCTTCCCCCTGATCACAGGGGGTGTACAAGAAAAGTCCTGCAAAAATTTTGGTCCCTGTTTGTTAGTAATTAACTCACTCGCAAAGAGCGTTTCTTCCAGTGTGCTGATGTGGTGATGCTGCAGAGATTGCTGTTACCCTCCGCTGCGGCCCCATCTTCCACTCCTAGCCTGAACTAGTCACTTTGCCTTCCTCACACCTCTGTGCCTCTGTTTTTTAAAAACATTAGTCTGTCTGCTGCATGAACACTGTTATTTTCCCTGCGTATTACCTGTTGCATTACTGATATGTCATAGCCCACTCCGTTTTTATCGCTACTGTTTTCTATAGGCTTCCCTCCCTCTGTCATTCACTTCTACACTGCAGTGACCTTTGCTGCCTTTTGGATATTTGAGCAGATGGATAACAGTGATCATGGGATCTAATGGTTCGATAAGTCCTGGCATTGGCAATAACTCCAAAGAGCGCAGTATAACTGTTGTAGATAGGGAACCACATGTCCTTAATCAGCATGTGTCAGCACTGTGCGTTTTCTGTGGAACTACCATCAAACATGCTGTAATTATAGAAGATAGAATAAATCAAAATATTGGAGGTTATCCTGCAAAATGAATAGGCAGAATGCCTTCATGTGCAGTAAACAGAGCTAAACCTGATGTTCACCATCAGAATTTCTCAGGAAGGAACTACAAAAAAGGGTCAGCACCTCAGTGTGCTACAGTGCCTTTTTCCTGTTCTCCGTATCAGATCACGCTGTTACACCTCTCGTAACAGAACAATAGAACCTCTCACAATAGGAAATAATTCCTCAGCTATAATTTGCCCAGGTTGTAATTTAGAGACTGGTGTTTCTGAGCAGGTACCAGAGCCTTCATTTATCAATTTAACACATTATCTTGATCTAAATTAATTTGTATTGTCTTCTACTTTAGTGAGATTCGAGGTGATAGGCTTGATATGTCAGTGTTGCTTAAAACTTTTTCCTTCCATATACTGATGGGGAAAAGCTATTTATCTCTCATACTTTTTTTGAGTTCTCATAGTTGAATACAGTATTTGATTTTCCAGTATTCTGTCTTTGCAATATGAGTAGCACTGTGATTTCTTCAAGCTTTTTCTATATGGGCAAATCTTTACAGTAATAAGTAAAATGAGAACATCTCCTTTTCAGTTCTTTACACTTCTAAATATTAATAACAAATATATTCATCTGCATCATATGTTGTAAATCCTATAAACTTTAGGATTGGCAATATTATTGCCTACTGCTGTAGCATTACTAATTGGTAGTATATAAGGTTGAATATAAGAAAAATTTTGGATTGATTAATGATCAGTTAAATGCTTCTGAGCACTTGTGTTGCATTTCTAAACATTTAAATGAAGATCTGAATAAGAGCAAAAAATTTCACTGGTTGCAAAGACTACTGAAGAAACTCTAATTTCTCGTTTCCCCATATATTACACAAATAATAGCCCATGATGACATTTACCCCTCAGGAGAGAGGTTCACAGACACTACCTAATCTCTCTGATAAGCATGTCATTCAAGACTGCAGTCTCTATAAATATTGGTAAAATAATAGGAGTTTTTGAGAGGAAAGGAATTAAAGATGAAATTTGCCAGCTTTAGTCTTGCATTCCCCACTTGACCATGCAAAAACTGAACCTTGGAATTTATTTACCCCCAGTTATCCTTTGTATTTTCAGTTCCTAGTTAGCACTTAGCCATGCAGTTCGTATTTTTCAGATGTGAGATAGACCCAATAGAAAGAGCAACTTGAACTTGAACGTGAACTTGCAGGAATAGCTACTCAAAAGAGAGAAGAAGGAAATCTGAATATCTGCTAACCGTACTAGTAGCTTCTGCATAACAGAGAAGCTAACTAAGCTCTCATTTATATTAACTGCATTGAAAGTGACATTTCTGTACGAAAGTTTTTCTACTACTAAGGTGCAATTCTAGAACATAAATGCATTTCTTTTTGATAACATAGCTTTTCTATAGTTATGCCATCAGTTGGGAACTTGATAGTCTCACTTGTGTCTATAGTGTCTGCAAATGTATTTATATATTCTGAATAAAGATTTCATCACAAGGCTCCTCTGAACACTGTCTACAGACATGTCTGTGCTGTGAAATGAAGCACAGCCCCGAGATTCCCCAAGCTAAGGGAGATCTGAGCTGCTGCATCCATTTTGCATAGCACAGCATCATGAGGGCACAGCATCAGGTCCAGTTGCAGCATATCAGCACTCTCGAAATGTTTCAGTTAGGTTAACACATCATACTGAGAAAGCAGCATAAATAAACTACTGCTTGTTACCAGTCAGCTCAGGGATCTTTGCTGTGTCTCATTTCAACATGCAAGGCCTTGAAAACTCCTGATTAGTCACTCCCCAACATAAGTATACATTGTTATAATTTAGAGGAGTAACATCCTTAACAGCGTTTTTGTAAGACTTCTGTAGCCTCACTGCCTATGTTTCAAGTATTTTTACTGTGTAGCCTTATGGGATTTGCCTTCCCTGTACTACCTTGCATTAAGAGTCTTTTCCTCATCCCCCAATGCCCTAATTATACAGAATAAAAGAAGGAAGGCTTTAAAGACCACCCAAATTTCCCATATAAAGACCCTTATTAACAGGTCTTTTATTTCTGGCACATTGAAACATTCCTCAGTAGTGTGTATAGAAGCAACAAATTCTCACTAACCTGAAAGTAAGAGTAAGCTCTCCTGGCAGCTGAATTCAACTGCTAATCTTACTGTTGTCGATTTCAGTTACAACTTGTGTTTTCCTTTTACCTTGCTGTGTCTAATGCGAATATATAGTTGCATGAATATTTAAAATGAAACCCAAAATAAGACATTCTGCCATTAATTCAGTGAGATCCCAAAAGTTTTTATCATCAAGTGGAGGGGTTTTACATCAACATGAATCAAAAATTATCCGTACAGCATATTTTAGGAGAATCAACATGGAAAAGTATAATCATAATGAACTTTCAGCAAGATAAAGGCTGTGAATCACTGAGTGCCATTAAAATTCAACATTTGGCCTATATTTTGTGCATACAGTTCTTATTTTCTGTCCTGCTGTTGGGTAGTGGTGTCTGTATAATTGCCATGTGATGTAAAAACCAAAGGCTGTATCCTTGTTTCGCAGCCAGCTGGCTGGAGATGCACTTGCAGGCTTTCTAAGTCAACCATAGGAAGAAATAGTTCCCCATGTGGGTTATAGGGTCAAGGCTCCTGGAAGAGTCAGATTTTTTAAGAATCAGTCTTTTTGGTTATTCAGCTCTGGCTCCCTAGCCGTAGCTCCAGGGAGAAGACCCACAGGTCCCACAATCGGCAGTGCTTCCTCAAGCACCTGGACCATGAACTTCCCAGCTCTCCGCTGGCAGCACAGGAGGACAGACTTCGTGCTTTATCATGGACGTTATCAGGCCACAAGTACAGCACTACGTACAAAATGATGGGCTGTTCACACACCACCGGGGAGTAAATGTAACGCAGAGGATTACTTGTAATGCATCTAGAAGGCAATTTGAAATCTTTGTGTTAAACTATCTTTTAACAAAATGTATAGTATTTTAGGCATTGGTTTAGCATGTGTCATCTATACGTTGTGTTACATGGAAATATTGAGAGTGTGAGAATCAATCAGTGAACAAGGTGAAAAAAAGCTCAGGAAATTCTTTCATCAAATTCATTTGGACTTTTCTCTCCATGGAAATGTCTAAATGCTGTTTCTACAACAGCGAAACTGAAGTGTCGTAGAGGAAACAATGAGTGAAAATGTAGTCAAGTATATTATAAGTGGTCAAATTATCTAAGAAAAAGGGAATAATGGTAACGAGCACAGAGAAAGGAGGTGGTTGTAAATTAGAAATCACTGCAGTGAAAAGAGAAGAGACTGCTGATGGTACAAAACATTAAAATATGTACACAACTTAAAAAATTCAGGCATCTAAATTTCAAAGAAAAACCCCGTCAAATCCTAAAACAAAATCCTGAACTAACTGATCAGTACATATATATTTTAGGAAAAGAAAGCATATATGGTTAAATATAAATTATACCCAATAGTCTGCATCATAATTGCAGACACTACAGCTCATAAAATACTTTATATAGGACTTGGTGGCTCATGGGACTGATAATGTCATACTATCAGAGAGGTCTTGAGGTTGAAACTACCCCAGATCAGTCGGTCCTGGGTGAGGATTGCTTAGCAGCTATTGGAAAGAACCGGTGGCTTCTGATTTCTCACAGATCAAGGTTACAAAACAGCAGCAGCTAACACTGGTGGGTGGCTTTCCTGGGAATTTCTCTCCGAGGAATTGAAGGATTCCTTGGTGGGAGCGTGAACCCCCCTTATCTGTAGCCGTGTGGAACAGCTTAAATATGTTAAGCCGTATCAGTGGGAAAGCTAAACTAACTGAACTGTTGTGCATCTAGAGTGACTTCATCATCACCCTTAATTTTTCACTATCATTGTGTGCATTCACATTTAATTCTCCGAACACACTTTCTGACAGCATCAGTCTTTAAAACTGGGGACTGTACAACAAATAGCTGACCTGTTGCTCCGAGACCAGTTTAATTTCGTGCCTGTCTGGGGAGATCAGTTTAGTGTTGAAGAAAAAATAAATAAATAAAAGCACAAAATAGCTGTTACCACAAGGGAACCCAGTATCGTATGAATTTATGAGCCTCCAGCGAGTGGTGTTATTTTGAGTTGCTGCTGCATGACAGATATCATCCCCCAAAATCCTCATGTTATTTCTGATTGGTAAATCAAATAAGACAGGAATGACATCAACAGCTTTTATTGTAAATACTTATTTATGTTAGTTATATGCATATGGATTTTATTTGGAAAATAGAAGGTTCTCTGTTTAACTTGGATGAAAAGATTGACCTGTAAGTAGAAAATTGTTATAAAAGGCAATGTACTGTCTTTATCTTGTCTCCACAATCTCACAGTATTCACTGTTAATAGCAAGGTATGTGGTTTCCTTCAAGTTAAACAAAATCACAAAAACAGAAATCTACAATTTACAATCTACAACTACTGTGTAATTTAATTTTAACTCAAATTCAGGAGAAGGATGATTCTAACGCATTAATATTGCAATCTTTATTTATTGATAGTATTTATGTTTCATTTTCTGTTTAATTCCAGTTTTGATTTCTTTTGTTTGCATATGCATTGTGTGCTGTACCAAACCTGTTGTTAAAAAAATACAGGAGATGGAGCTTCATCTCCTAGACAACTGCACTTCAAAGAAGGGAGATCTTTATGCCAAACTGTCCAATATGTAGTCCTTTTCCAGGGCTCCCTTGAGAGAAGTGTTGTAAGTGCTAATCTCTTCCCTGACTGCTTTAGCGAGAAAACTCAAGGTTAGGGTGCAGGAACAAGACAGAGGTAGGAAAATGATTCCATCCTTTTCCATCAATATTTAAAGATTAAGGTGTGTTTATATTGTTTATACAATTAAGTAGGCAGAGCACTTGCTGCCAAGGCTGTAACCCTGCTATGAGCCACCCACACTGGCTCACATACCTTTACTCTCCTGTCAGTTGTGCACTTTAGACATACACAAAGATTGCTGTCAGTTGTATTTTTATTTTCACAGCAGTAAAATGACTGGCTGTTGCTGTTGTCCCTGTTCTGATTCCCTAATTACATTATCTTCAATTTGTAGGCTTGATTCAGCATTAGCTTAATAAAAACACTATGAAGACAGGGTGTGAAATGAGGTTCTTCTGCTACTTTGAAAATACACACTAGGCACCAAAGAAACTGAGCTTTTTTTACTTAGATAAATGAATGTCTAGAACATGCCTTTTTCATTTCTATTCTTAAAGGCTTTATAGCATCTAATACGCCCAAACTTCAGAGAATGTAATCCAAAAGGTAAATTGTAATGTGGAAATTTGGAATTAAAATAAAAATTGCTGTGTTTCTCATGTTAAGCTGATTTTTAAAATTTGAGATTACAGAACTAGTTTGCATTTTGCTTAATGTCCCAATTCAGATTTCTTTTTCTTACAATCAATTTGAACACTTTCTATTATCTTCCAGTCTCAAATGAATCAATCAACATCTTACACAGCCTTGTGGGTCCTCAGCCATGCTTGCCCAAGGCAATGGAAATGAAATCAAAAGCTATCTCTATGAGCAGGGAGCTATAACTCAACACAGCAGAATAATGTTGTATTCTGTTCAATATAATAGAATACACCATGAATAAATTAGACTAGCTGTATCTTCTGCTGGTTGTGAATTGGGATTTTTGAGCTTATAGAGGGATTTAATCTATCTGGTCCTTTAGGATCTGATTTTAAAATGTCTTTCATCCTGATTTGAAGGGGTGTTTGTCCCTCTCAGTTTCATAGGTCTAAGGTTTATACTCTTAATTGAAATTTAATAGATTCCCTCTGGTTATGATAACTCCTTATTGTACTTTCTATACGCTAGCTTTGCTCATCTCTCTCATCCCCCTCGCCCCCCCAAAAAAAGAAAAAATCATTCTTCATTCTGTTTCCTCCATTTAGATGTAAGTATTATATGTCAGCTAAGAATATTTTAGAAAATGATAATGGGATTTAAAACATACTGTTTTTATAATATGTTTTACGCTCATTTACATTCAAAGTAACCATTGATCTCTGTTCCTAACCAAGATATCTTGCCAGATACTGGAGTGGGCCTTGATGATCACAAAGACTAAACAAATTATTACGTTGTGACCTAATTAAAAAGATGAAGGCAAAGGGACTCTTTAATCAAAGTATTCTATGGATGAATCTGGCCAAGTTGTTGAAGCTGTAAAGAAAAGCAGAGATTTTGAGAACTTGCAGTATAGTTAGCTGAAGTGCAGGTAAACTCCTTGTTGGAACAGAAACTGCAGGGCCCCTATTGAACAGGGGAGTTAGAAATATAAAGGGCAGAAAGCCTTGGGTCATGCATCAGATCATTCATTTTTCTTTATTCAGGTAATGTAGGGAGCGAAGGGGATCTAGCGTCCTACATAAAAGTGTAGTTTTGTGCTCTGGCTCTCCGGCAGAGGATTGCTTGAATACTGTTAAGTGCATCCTTGAGTTGCCAAAGACTTTGAAGGCCACCTGTGTGTCAAGGCGTTATAGGTAGGAACAGAGAGATCCAGCCCAATCTATCCTAGTGAATCTCCAGATGAGGGGTAGCAAGGAGGGAGATGCTGACAGTGAGGGCTTATTTGCAGTTCCATTGCTTTCAAGGACTTAGATTCATAAATTAGATGTTTTAAATGCTTCAACAATTGTTTCATTTATTCCTATAGGAGTTTATATGGAATAGTTAAAATAGTGGGTTTGTTTACATAGCAATTACCAATACTAGAGCAGTGGAGAGAACAGCAGAAAAACTAAAGAAAGGAACTTGAGTGTAAACAAGGCTGATAAAGAATCAGCGGACTAGTAATGCTTATGAAAACTTTCCTAAGTTTATCTTAATTAACCTAAAAAGACCAATTTATGTGTCATAAAAAACACTTCCTGATGACAAGATAGAATGTCTGTTGTATTTAAAGTTCTACTTTTATAAAAGCCATAGCTTCTATGTACTGAGAAAGCTGTAATGAGGACACATACGATGATTATAACATATTGGTTAAAAGAGCTTGTCCTTTCTCTATGGTTGCATGACAGAAAATAAAAGCTTACAGTTTATACCTGAGGGACCTATGTTTTCTTAATTTCAAATATGTAATTCAAGAGATAAAGACTTATACTGAAAGACAGACATGCTTACTTGACTTCCTTGCAGACAAGCTTAATGCTGTTATGAATAAACTGGAAAGAAATCTCTGGATTTAATCTGCATTTTGTATTCAGAAATAGTTCAAAGCTGTTCAGAGTAATGTGGATTCATTGTCAGTTACTTTAAAAAGAGTCAAAGGTGTATTCTAGAGAGGCAGAAATTAATTTGTTACTTTTCCTCAGTACTTGAAAACATGAGGAATATAATGGCTCATTACCTGTGGCAAAATACTGCGGTAAAGACATCTGAACGTAATGACAGCATGGTTTGTAAGTGGTGTGTTTTACTGCTCCAGAGTCTATGCTGGAAGGGTAAAGCATAACATGGGCCGGAAATGGAAGCCCTAAGACAACCTAGCTAAAAGTTTGAATCAGTCCTGGTGTTTGTGTGCCGAGAGCACGCGTGCATACATGCATTTCTTTTCTCGTGCTCTTAGAGAGCCCTGTCCTCCTGCTCAAAGAGCCTCGGCCTGGGTCAGCACACTGGCACCACGCGGCCCCGCTGCCACGTTCCCCCCGGGCTACACCGGCCTGAGCAAGTGCAGAAAGACCTGTATCAGGGCAAGGCAATATTTTGCTTCTCACAAATATTATAGCTAAAGAGCATAGTATCTTTTGGTAGTCTATATGTTCATCCACTCTAAATCACCTTTGATTGAGCAGACAGGTCTGGAGAACGGTCAATTATTTGTCTGTGCAAGAGCGTAACGTAAGGAGCAGCGTGAACTTCCCAGCGCTGCCCTCAGCTTGTCTTTACATGTATTGCGGTGAGGTCTCGCAGATGAGAAACCTCAGAGTCTCTTAGCCATCCAAGCCTTCCTTGCTGACAGGATCTGCAAAAATGACAATAAATTCCTCCTGCAGTGAGGTCTAATAAGAGCATTTGGGAATGGTTGAGTCTGATGAAATTCATTTAACATCCAAATGGAAAGGCTGTATATCCTTTTATTCATCAGGTCTTTCTGAGATTAAACATGCTGATTAATGCCTTTTAATTGGTATTTAGGGGCTATACGTTGCCAAAGTCTAATTACAAGTTTGTGCACAGTTACATAGGTTAAATATTTGCTGTAATACACAAGGTGCATGTGGAGCAAGGGAGATGTGTTGTCAACAAGAAGTAGCTCAGGGATACTAACTGTCAAATATTGCACAGAAAGTGTGGCTTGGATACCATTTGGTGTAATAAATCAGCAATTGTCAAATGGCAGGTAGTCAAACGTGTAAACCATAAGAGATTAAGATCACTCACGGGTAAATGTTTAAGAGACTCCTTTAGCTATTTTGTGCATTCACCAAGAAAATAAGAATCTTAAAAACGGGAGGGAGCTTCAGCTGAAATTCCTGGTCACATTTACTAAGAGCAGTGTGCTGAGTTCTCTTGGTCCTTTCTTCAGTCCACCTGAATTTTGAATCCTCATTTGCATCTTTTCTAGCTTGCAAAACCTTTTTTCTGGAGAATTAAAGCCAAAGATACAGTGCGAGTGTTAGATGGGAAGAGTTTCAAATTGTGCACTGAAAGTAGGAAATAGGAAAGCTAAACTAATATTTCTCCTGTTTGGGGAAGCTCTATTAGATGGTATTATTACAGTTTGCTGTTTAGTCTATGAACGGTGAAGGACCTGACACTTCTGGTACTGAATATTAAACTGGATTAATCACTAAAACATATTTCTGGAAAAAGTGCTATGAGACTTGGCAGCCAATGAACTACATAAACCTGCCTACTTATCTTAACGTACTGCAGAGGCTAAGGCTGGTTGCATGAGTCACCTCAGGGCTGAAAATCACCACAAATGTTTTACTTTTGATGAAGTTAGAAGTAGTGACAAACAGATTGAAAAGCAACAGAGGCAGCAGCATCAGCTCCTTTCTCAGTTAAGTTGATGTGATTCTCGTAGCACCTTTCTTCTTTTAGCTCTTTGGCTTCTCTAAGTTTGGGATTCTTTAGTTTTTTTAAAAAAAAGAAGCTAAAAGAGCATGCAGGATCTGTGTAGACATAGGAATAGAGGGTAGCTCACAAATAAAATCCGATAATCAGGCCACAGAGGGAGCTGCGTGCCTTGGTGGGGAGCACCGGCCATTCGGGGCGCTGCAAGAGCAGAGGTTTTTGCTGGTTTCCTAAAACTGCAGAGCCAAAAGTGACTGCTCAAGGCTTTGAATATCTGGAGGTCATTTATTTATGCCGTTTCCTTTTGTGTGCCACCTTAGCCCCTTTCACACCTCATTTTTGTTCTCTAGGATTAAAGGGATGGGGGTGGGAGGGGGCAAAGGGGATCAAATAATGTATTTGTTGAGGAAAAACAGTTTGGGTTTAAACAGCCAGGAAAACTGAAAAGTCAAATTATAACATTTTTAGAAATATTTTGATCATTGACTGTGGAAGTATTTGTCTACCCACTCCTTTTACAATGTTTGCAAGAGGATTAAAGGAGATTTTAAAGCTAAATGGAACTTTTTGGTCAACTAAAAAGAAATTTTCTTCATTGTAATGTAGTGAGAAACTGTATTTTGTTGTATTTGTTTTGCATAGGCCTCCAAAATATATGTTTTAGGTCCTGTTGTCACTAAGGGTACTGAGAGCTCTTTAGCTCACGCAAGGGTAGTCCTGTGTCCTGCCAAGCTGCATCAGTGCCGCTTGCCTTCTTAAAACGCTGCTGGCCACGCGCTGGCAGAGTACTGCGTCGTCTGACACACCTCTGCAAATTAGAGTCACTCCTGGCACATAATTTAGGGGGATGGACCGCTAAACGTGGAGTATGATTTTGCCTTTGAAAGCCTTTGCCTATACATTTCCCCTTCTATGACTGCTATAACATGTAAGTGTCCTAGTCATACCTAACAGTAATATCATTATCACTGTCACTATTTAACACAGAATTAAGGCAGTTCTGGCCACCTAGAGATCAACGTTTTGTTTGCTACTTAATTTATTGCATTATTTTTAGAAAGCATTTCATACATAAAATATTTGGATGGATTCTCTGTTGAACTATATAGTTCCCAAGTCTCTAAGAAATTATTTGTAACAACATCAACGTGGTGAGAAGCCACTATAACTGAGGACATAGTAGATATTCAGCCAGCTGACTTGTATTTAGTATAAGTTTAACAAGCCAAGACTGTTCAGAACAAAATATAGCAGAGAGTATATACTGAGACTATCCTTTACCAAAAGGCTTGATGCTTCTGAATAGCAAGGATATTAACTTAACTAATGATCCTTTAAATGGGTATGTAAAATATAATTTAAGCTACTTGCAACATGTGAAAGAGAGGCATCATTTGTTACTGCCAAGCTCACTGGCATGTGGAAATCAGAAAATCATTAGCCTTGATAGAAATAGTTTAATACAGCAGGGAAGAGAACACATTATTTAGAGCAGTTAAATGACAATTGATGCAACCACTGGCAAAATGCAGAAAAATGAGTGTGATTTAGCAAATGATAAATATTGCACTTAGAACTTATGCATGCAAAAAATGAGAATCTTTCCTCATTATGCTATATATTTAGCCTTGGAGAAAACTTCTCTGAAGTGTAACATTCACAAATCCTAATTTTTATAACTGTTTATTTCTCAGCAAGCCTGTTTTTCTCAGTGTCAGTGGAATGTCCAGTGTTGCATAAGGAGTAACTTACACATTTCACGTCTTACTCTACAATTACAGGAATATTTTAACAGAAGACATTTTCACATCCTCAGTAGTAGCAGTCTGCAGTCTTGTTCTTGGTGAGGTTAACTGGCTCTGAACTGACAGTTTCACTGGTGAACAAACCGGCTCTCATTCTGACGTGTAGGAAAATTCCTTTATAAACCTCTGGAAGAGATTTTACAGTGAATGTAAATGTAATTTCAAGTTATGTTAAGGCCTTTTTTTGAGGTGAGATGAAGGTAGTATATAGGATAACAGAAGCAACAGGAATCTGCTTGCCGAGAGCAAAGCCATATGTACTGCTTAGGGCAAGTTGAAGCAATAAAACCCTTGTTCAGTACTGGGGGAGTTTAGCTGCATTTAGACAATTTATACTAAAAAGAAAAAAAATACGACAGTATACACTTTGCTTCTCTATCCTTTAAGAAAAAAAAAAAGAAAAAAATGTATAAGTAGATGGTCTCAGTGATTTCACTGAGTATCCAGAGAGATTTGTGTGTTTTTGTCAGCTCTGATGGTGGGTGCAGTAGGACAATGGATACTTGGCAGACTGGAGTGTTTGTGTGTAGGAACTTGCTATGTTATGTGTTATTTATACTACATTCTTACATTAATTTATGTGATAATTATCTGATGTAGTATGAGTTGATATCACAGTCGCCTTTAGTCATAAACAGTATTTTGCTGTAATTTGTAAATGTTTTCTGTATTACTGTATTCTAAACAGACTATGTGTAAAGCAGGATCCTTGGCAACTCATAAAGAACTATTTTTCAGGATATTTTTGGTAATTTTGCCTTATGCCTTTGGAATAAATATTCATTTTTTTAAGTGTGTTTTCTTGTGAAAACCAGAGACCATGAAAAGTCTGATTTTAAAACTTTTGCCAGAAATCAACAACTAAATTGGACAGGCTGGAGAGCTGGCTGGAGAGGAACCTCATGGGGTTCAACAAGGGCAAGTGCAGAGTACTGCACCTAGGGAGAAATAAACCAATGGCACCAGTCCAAGCTGGGGGCTGACCTTCTGGGGAGCAGCTCTGCAGAGAAGGACCTGGGAGTGCTGGTGGACGACAAGTTGACCATGAGCCAGCAATGTGCCCTTGTGGCCAAGAAGGCTAATGGTCTCCTGGGGTGCATTGGGAATAGTGTTGCCAGCAGGTCGAGGGAGGTGATCCTGCCCCTCTACTCAGCCCTGTGAGGCCTCATCTCGAGTACTGTGTCCAGCTCTGAGCTCCCCAGCACAAGAGAGACATGGAGCTACTGCAGAGAGTCCAGCGTAGGGCTACGAGGATGATCAGAGGGCTGAAGCACCTGCCCTATGAGGAGCGGCTGCGAGAGCTGGGCCTCTTCAGCCTGGGGAAGAGCAGACTGAAGGGGGATCTGATCAATGTGTACAAGTACCTGAAGGGAGGGTGTCAAGGGGACGGGGACAAACTCTTTTCAGTTGTCCCGTGTGTCAGGACAAGAGGCAATGGGCAGAAATTGAAGCACAGGAAGTTCCGCCTGAAGGTGAGGGGGAATTTCTTCCCTGTGAGAGTGACGGAGCACTGGCACAGGTTGCCCAGGGAGGTTGTGGAGTCTCCTTCTCTGGAGATCTTCAAGGCCCGCCTGGACGCAACCCTGTCTGACATGCTCTAGGTGACCCTGCTTGAGCAGGGGGGTTGGACTGGATGATCTCCAGAGATCCCTTCCAGCCTTACTGATTCTACAATTCTAAATCAATACAAATAATGGATAACAGTGCACTGCTGCTTACTCAACATCTTGAAGTATTTAAGTGACAACTGTACTTCCAAACCAAGTATATAAAGTATCCAATACTCTGTACCTCTAAAGGAAAATACCTGACTCGTAGTCAAAAAAACTATTTAGTGGATAGAATTAGGAAAGATTGAAGAAAAGGCTCTGCATGCTTAACTAATCTACACATATTTGCCACCCTGCAACTGGCTCCAGTCTCAAGGATGCTTCAGTAAGTTTCTTACTACTTTGTCTGCAGTTTTGGTTTGGGTGCATAATTGAGATGCATATCACTGTGTTTAAACATCTGACTCCTCATCACAATTTGAAAGCTCTGTAGAAGAGCCCATAAATCAGATAGCTCATGTTAAAGATTTTTTTCTAACCATAGAAGTAGCTCAGGAACTGAAGTAATTTTAAAAGTTAATGGGCTCATAGAGCATTTGTTTCAAATATCCCTCTCCAAATGTCTAAATCTATTGTGATATCTTTTTTTTTTTTTTTTTCCATCTTAAAGTAGTATGTGCCATTATTTTCTGTAGCTGTTGTGGATGGGGATTTACAGCATACCCAGAAAAATGCCACTTTGTATAGTATGAATTATCTCTCTAAGTTTTTGGAAAAATGTATTCTAGGCAAGTGAACAATGTTCTGGTTCAAAACGTGCAAAAACAAGTTTGACCTGAGCTACCAAAGCTGTCTAGAAGTCTAGCACACCTGCTCTCAGACACAAATAGCAAGTGTCAGGGAAGTAAGGAAGAAGGTGACCAAAGATTCCTTGGCTGTTTTAGCATCACATCTGCAGACGGAGAAATGGTGTTTACCGCGCCGGTGCGGAGTGCTGGCCTCGCTTCATCCTCTGAGCCCAGCCTGCAAAGGGGGGAAGGATAACAGGGGATTATGTGTGAGAATATTGATCCGTTGTGCCAAGGCAGTGCTGCTGGCTTTGTTGGGACATTGTTTGTGGCTTTAATATAAATCAGAACACCTATGATGTGAAGAAAACTGAAATAATGTGCACAGCCCCGCAGCTCGTGCTTGTGGTTGCTGTTTCTCTGCATTCTATTCTTTAATGGAATTTTGTATCTCAAAAGTATTTTCACTAAAAGTTGAAAAAAATGATGTCAAATGATTTTGTAATTATTATTCCTTTCTTTTCATAACAATGATTTTAGCAAAATATCCCTGCATAGAAGCCTGTGTATTTCACTCCTATTGTTACACAGAAATAAATAATACTGACATTTCAGATCGTTTCTTTAAAATGCACTAGTCTCAAGGTGTTTTAGAAGTCAGAACTAGTACAAATATTACAATTAAACAACATTCATTTTGAGATTGATTTTGCTTGTCAGATTCTATTACTTCCTTGCTTATTTGTTCAAATTTACTTTTCAAACTGTCTAGGTGGAATGAAGTAGAGTGGCCTAAGGTGGTAAAGAAATTACTAAATCTTATTTAAAAAGGTTCTTTAATGGGGAATAATATCTAGTCTTGATTTTTTTTTCATCTACTCTTGTTCTTAAGAACTAAATGTATCTTGTAATATTTTGCCCTTGGCACTGGAGAAATAGCTCATTTAAGTTCATGCTTAAATTATATGTAGATTCAAGTCCAACTTCTGACTATTACTGTAGCTGAGGGTAAAGATGTAAACATAGCATAGAGCATAAAACAGAATAACAACACTAACATATAGCCCATGATATTTAAACATGACATTCACAGTCATACGCTGGATTTCTGTCACATTCAGATTATAACTTTTTACCTTTCTTTACATTTTATCTATTAGTTCTGGAAAAGTCTTTTTTTCCCTAGGAAATTGTTTTTGGTACAGCCAGTATATATTTTAATGAATTTGCCACTGCAAATGGTAGTAAATTCTTGAAAACTAAGTCAATTTTAGGAAAATATATCTTTTTATAAGCTATTCAAGGTGCCTTTTTGATCATAAGGATTTTAAGGATGTTGTTTGCTTTTAATGGAAAATAGGGTTGGCTTTCCTTAACCAAGTCAAAAGCACTACTACGTATAAAAACACAGAAAAAGCAAATCTGCTTAGTAGAGTAGCATGTTGAAAGAAATACATAATTTCAGAATATGATAGATTTAAATTACAGCAGATGGGCTGTTTCTCCAATCTTTTCTTCATGAAAAGCTGGAAAATATTGTGATTGTACAAAAAGAAAGAAAAAATGTTTATATTAGCAATTTACCATGCTTTCACCACTAAATTTGCTTTAGAAATAAGCCTGTAGCCAGAGCAGTTGTTGGTTTAATTTTGTGCTGGCTTGCGCTGCACCTGCCAGGTGGGCAGTTGGCTCTCGTTAGCTGGGGCGAGGAGGTGAGGTCTTCTACTGGGCTTCCTCGTGTGCTTGCAAAGTGGTAGCACCTGCTACGTTGCTGGGGCTTTCTCAGGAGCTGGCTGCTGTGGCAGTGTGCTGCCCTGGAGGTAAAGGGGCTCTCTGCTGGTGTGTGCTGGGCTGCTGGTGGGAGATGAGGGACCCCCTGCCCAGGGGGAGCGAGGCAGCTTGGGGGCTGAGCTGGAGGTGCGCTGGAAGAGCCTGGTGCTGAGAGTGGGCCATGAAACGTGTTCTGCTTTGCTTCCTTGCTGGCAATGTCGGATTGGGAGGAGCAGGCAGGAACTTGCCGGGCTGCAAGTCAAGGAGGTAAGACAAGATAGGGCAAGCAGAAAAACCTGTGATAGGAAAGGAAACCTGCTGTCAGGCTACCTGAGCCAACCTAAGGCTCAGTCTGCCTGTTTAATTATGCTGTTGCTCTATAATTAGAACATCTGAGTATTTGGAATTGTATTGTTGTTTGTACTTCTGTGAAGATTGTGGGAGATCTGTTTTGTTCCATGCTGGCACTTGAAAGCTTTTAAGTGAAGGTTTTTATATCTGATTTCTAGTTACAGAATGGAATAGTGAAATGCCTTAACAGGTTTTGGTGCTCAGTATAATTCCTGAGGGTGATAGTGGGAGTATCAAGGGGGGGGGGGAAGCATCGCTCTTCCTTCCTGTGCGTGTGTCTCTGCTGGCCTGCCTCTGCGTGTGTAGGTTAGGGGAGAACTGGTGAGTGGAGAGCACTGCTGTTACCGTACTCCTTTCCCACTCTAGCAAACCCATGTGTGTAGAATGCATAGCAAAAATGTTATTCCTAAAAATCAATTTTGCATTATAGGAAAACATAGTTTGGGGGTAAAGTACATAAAATGCACCTATGCACTTGTGCCTCGGAGACTTTTTGAAAATAATCATGTGCTTTTCCTGCTAGTTGTCTTGTCTTTTCCATTTTAGTTTATTTTTAAATAAATAATTCACTTATCACAACACCAACTACGAGACACTACACTGATAATTAACAGAGAGTAACGTCTTTGTAATATTTATAGATACTTGACAATCAATTGGAATGTTTATTTTTTCTTTGGATTTCCAATATTGTGTGTTTAGTATTCCCTTTTGATTGGGAACATATTGAACGGGGAGCGAGCGTAATAAATTCCCTTGCTTCGTGAGATAAAAGGAATGTACTACCATCACATTACTTGCAATGAAAAAACAATAAGTGGGGCTTGAGTATGTGGAGAACTTTATTTAGATCATAGGCTGTGACGGATGTTGTCCAGAAAAATCACCTTTTATTAGTTCTGATGTAACCACTCTTAAGTGTAGGTAACAGGTTTTACTAAATCAAACTGTGGTGGTTCTAATTATGAATAAAGTAAAGATAAGGAAATCTTGTATGTGCAATTCCAAAAGAAAATGTAATGATCAATCTTAAAATATTAATTAAGCTATGGAGACACTTGAAAGTTTGTTAGGTTAGAAACTTCTGCTTTTCAGTTCCCTGTGTTTGGAGGGGGGAGGAGGGAGAGGATTCTACTGATGTGACTTGCCTATTTCTTGAAAGAAATGCAATTTTAAATATTGCTAATCCATACTGTAATTTTTGTCACTTAGATTGCATTTTTGAAATTAATTTTAAGTGCTTTTGAAAAAGCATTTTTTTTCTTCTTTCTTCCACAAGAACTCATTTATTTTCTGATGTAAGTCTGGAACTGACTTCTATGCAATCCTTGAAGAGTGTGTGCTCACCCAATGCCAGTTAGGGTGCAAATAAGTACCACTTAAGGTGTAGGCAATAGTATCTGCTCCATGGATGTATTATCTACAGCTTTACGGACAGTTGCTGAGTCTACTGCCTCTTGGAAGCATGTATTCACATGAGTAGATTCCTGATTCATTGGGGCTTCCTGTATGGCACAGTATGCATAAGTGGTTTTTTGTTGTTGTTTGCTTGTTTTTTCTTTAAGCACCCAGTAAAGATTTCTTTGAAGCATTTTCCAGAAAAAGTTAAGTGGTTATCTTAAAAAAAATTTATCCTACAAGCTTGATTGTGAAAGCTAAGAACAATGATAAATAACACTTCTAAATATTATTTAGAAACCCCTACATAGGAAAATGATCTTTTTTTTTTTTTTTTTTTTTTTTGTGTGTGTGTGAATAGACTAAATTGTAAATATTCTCTACCATCGTGGAAGCTGTCACAATTTTTAATACTAAATTAGAAGAGTGAAAACAAAAATGCTCTTCATTTATACAATGAGAAACTTATTGTTGAAGCCTTATTTTGAAAGTATATGGGGTTATTATTTAAGAATTGTATTCACTGACATTATTCTGCTGTGCTTCAAAAGGATTAGATTGTTGATAACTGTATATTTGCTTTCTCTAATAATAGACAAGTCTCAAATGGCATAGAAGAGCTTGCATATTCTTTCAACTCGTATTTCAGTCATAACATTTCTTCTGGCTGTTCCAAGAAGTTTAATTTGCCCTTGCCCTTCTTTATTAAAAATACGTAAACTTCATTATATCTCTGTAGAAAACTGTACGAAATTTTTTTTTTCCCTGTCTTTAACCTGTGTATGAACTGTGTTAATATAACCTGATGTCGGGTTCTGCAGGTAACTAAGAAGCTACAGCTTTTAAGTATTAAAAAAATGCCAAAAGCCAATTTAGAAGGTAGGGTTTTTTTTAAGAATTTATTTATTGCACACACCTCATGTCTGTTTGGTTGCAGAGCTTCTTGGAATAATATTGTAAAAAAAAACCCATCAATTAAAAACTACAAAATAATGGAAGTTCTATGTTTCTCAACTTATTTCCATTTTCTTTACTGTTCCTAGTGCTCTGCTGCTAGTGTGTGGTCATCTGTTACATTTTCATGAACAGATAGCTTCATTTAAACCCTTAACCTAGCTATACAATTTTAAGGTCCAGACCACATTAGGAGGCACCTTGGAAAGATTCCATAAGGAGAATACATTGCGCTGCATCATTACAATGTCAGTTCTTAGTCTTCTACTCACAAGCCTCAACATACAAGTAAAATTATTTTTATGGGGATGGTATTTATACCTAGTCGAACTATTATTGCATTGAAAAAGTTGTACAAGTTAGTATATTGAATGCCACCACCCAATATATGTATGTATTTTTTTTAAAAAAAAAGGAAAATTATGCACTTTCAAAAACTCATAATGATATGGACCGTGATTTGCGACTTGCATTAAAATTGCATGGAGGAATATAAAAAATAATGGGGTGGTACCTAGCGGCGGGGGCTTGCGTGCGTCGGCAGCCGGCCTGCTGCGGCCCCGGGCAGCGCGTGAGGCCGCGTGGGAAGCCGGCGGCGGGGGGCGGGCGGAGAAGAGCGCCTTCTCTCTTCGTAACCTCTGTATCGGCTGTCTTGAGCGTTCCCTTTCAGACAAAAATAAACCCCAAGGAAGGGAAGACTAGTACGCTCGCTTTAATCGGTCATTTTGAGTCGAGTTAGTCAGCTGCACTGGTGAGAGTGAAAACAAATGCTTGCAATGTTTACTGAAGGCATCGTGGTGAAGTACTCATTAAAAAGAAGAATCAGTATGAGCCTGTGACACAGTAAAATACTTACTTAAAAATGCGTTTTGATTTTACAGAAGAGATAGGGAAAAGAACTCTGTGTGGTTTTTTTTGTTTGTTTTTGTTCTTGTTGTATTCGTTTTCCCTCCCCTCTCTTGTTTTCTCTAGCTTCCGCTGCCTTAGGCTGTTTATTTTGTATGGTTCTCCACTGATGTGAATATGATTTGCCATAGAATCTGGAAAGTAGGAACACATAACGAATGTCTGCAATAGTGATTTCTAATAAAATTGTTAATATTCAATAATCTCATTGAGTCTGAAACTAGAGTAGATGGTTTTTCAAAAACCTCTCATTTTGCTACTGCATTGAAATAATAGTAGAAATATAGGAAATTCTTTCAGTCTTTGAGATCTGACACTTGAAACGTGAGGGTTAATCCTGAAAAATGTAGGAGAGAAGGCTTAGCTCAGGGTTTGAGAAACAGCGAAAATAAGAAAACTGCTGGTAAAACTGGAGTTGCTCCTGCCCGGTGCAGGAAACATTTCAGCACTCTCAGCTTCTGAAATTCGCAGTAGGATTCCCAAGACCTCCTACTGGAGGCTCTGCGGCAATGTAAAATGGCAGTACAAGAATATAAAAAATTACTGGTGGGTTCTTGAGAACATCTTTAAACCATGTAAGCCATTTAAGGGTCCTTAGTTTTTTGTTCATTTTTATTTTATTATGGGTGGGTGACAGATCTTTTTTTTTTTTTTTTTTTTTTTTCCCCTGTGACTGAGTATATACCCGTCAGGCAATACAGTCTGACACATCTTCACACGTGGGTAGTGTGAAATCTCAGCTTTCACAACTGGCTTCTGTGTGGGTACAGAAATTAACACAAAACAGATATTATTATCCCCAGCAAATATTTATTGTGTAGTTAAGAATTAAAGAATGGACACAGTGACTCTGTCCCTGGGGTCTGGCTGGAAATCTGCAGTTGCTCTACTGCCATTTTTGTTTTAATCAAAATTGTCTGCTTCAGGGAAGATCAATTAAAAGTCACCTTTCTCCAAGTGTCTGAAGGCAGCTTTTGTAAATTAATGAAGTTTCCCAAACAGCACTGTAAAATAGGTAGAATAATGCCCCCTTTACAGACGAGGAACTGTCACGCTTCAATCTTCGCACCTTGCTGAAGGTCGCAGAGTGAAATCAGTGGTGTAGCTCACTTAAGAAAATTTCCACTCCCTTGCAGCTGCGTTCACGGGATCACAAAGTCTCCAGCCCCTTCCTCAGCATCCCGTGCAAATCGAATATTGTTTCTTCCTTTTAAGTTTCTTCTTTCTGTAGGTAGCCTGTGATTCTGTTAATGTCAATGGCTCTGCTTTTTATCTGTTTTCCCTCTGTGTACTTGTTCTGCCCGACTGCGTAAGTCTTTCCAAGCTCTGAGTTGTGAATTTGCCCAACTGCCCTCTGAAAGTTCAGTGAAACATGTTTTGCCTCTCTGAATGACATTGAGTTAGTAACTCGCCCGTCAAAACCTTCAGAGGGATTTTTCCAGTAAATCAGCAGGAAGTCAAAAAGATCTTTTTCTTTGTGTTCCTGGAGTTGTTCATTTTAATGGTCCCTGTCTAAATAGTGGGGGTCAGAAGCTGGGTTTGGATTTGCAAATGTAGAAAAGAAATTCCAGGCCAACCTTTTTTTTTCTTTTCTTTTCTTTTTTTTTTTTTTTCTCCCTTGTTCATGGTACCCTCATTTAGGCACTATTTATTAGTAGTGATTTTTTTTTTGCCTTTTTTCCTGGGCTTTTGTCATCCTTTCATTTCTTTGCTTGCTGCTCTCTCCAAGCTGTGACACCCTGTCTCTGGCTGACAGGACAGGTGAGTTCTGCTCCTTGAGGAATACTCCCTGCTGCCTGGCAGAGCAGCATGGATAGTAATCCTCCTCCAGAGAGACGGAAAATAGCATTTCTTTGACATGCTTAGCCTTTGCTGACCAGATGGACACCCAGGAGCTGAGCTGCATCTATGGGTGACAGGGTATTACCTTCTCACTGTGCTCTCTGCAGCTCCAGTGTTGTCATTTTGGGGGAATAAATGGAGTTAATGCTTCAGTGCGTGGATTAGAAAAGTAGAGATTATGTCTGGGATACTTCAAAGAAAGAGTTTTTTTTGAATTCATTTAAACAGTTGCTTTTACAAACTTCACAATATTAGCTATTGCAACTGAAGTTATTGTATCATGATTTGTCAAATCTAAGCTCAGTCCTTGTCTGAACCAATGCTACTTTCTGTAGATTGATTGGCCATGTTGTTATTTAGCATCTGAGAGAGCACGGAAGAATATTAGGCATGAAACATTAATCAGGAAATTATGCATTGCTTTCACAATTAATGTGCAACTGGACTTTACTTAGTAATATTGTATTAGCTCTTAACATGCAAATTATTGTAGGTAATTACCTCATTTTTCAGTGGCTATTTGATGGATTGAAGTTTCTTGCAGAATGTTCTGTGTAATTTAAAATCTTGCAACGATTTGCTGCTATACTTTTTCGTAAGACTGTTTTCTTTATCATGCATCAAGCATGAAGAGCCTACAACACTGTAAAATTATATGTACAAAGTTCAGTTTTTCAATTCTTTTAACTCTAACTAGAGTTAGCAATTTGGTCAAGTATTATGGTAAAGATGTCTTGTGCTGCAGTATATTTTTAGGGGGGAAAAAAATGACCATGATGTTGTTTATAGCAGACAAGTCAAGCTGCCTTTATGCCATCTGCTTAAGAGAAAACTGAAACAATAGCCTAGCAAGATACTTTCTTATTCAATAATACATTAATAAATAGTATTCTATAATCTGTGATCAATCAAGTAATGTGTTTCAAATGGAATAATACAATTCTGTGATTAAATGTTTCAGTAGTTGCTACGTGTCAGAAAGGCATTATCATAACAAATGCAATGTATTAGTGGGATCTGACCTACAAAAATATTTTGATATATGTGAATAGCTTTGAAAATTTAGAGAGTACTGTCTTCGTGTTTTCTGATCTTACACGTCAAATAGTCAAAAGTATTTGTTGTGATCTTGTCTGGTCAAAATCCTGCTCCTGTAAAATAGCTCCTCCGTGGAAGTCGAGCAATATAAAATTGAATGTCTATATATAAATAGATTCTAACAGATAATAAAACTCTTGATTAAAATCGTTTTATTTGCTAAGACAGTTTCTTCAGCATGCAATTTGTGTCACATTATGTAAAATAGCATTTCAAAAAAGGATTTGAAATAACAGCACGAATAGTATTTTTAAATGGAAACTAAAAACTTTGTGCTTTTGAATCCCAAGTCAAGTAGAGATGGAGAGCAGGATGTGAAATCTTGCTCTCTAGCATTGTATTTCAATGACTTGATTTGTTTTCTTTCCTGCCTGTGTGGCTGTGACACCCCAATCTCAGGTCTCATAGTTAGCATTTCCTGTTTACATCTTTTCTCTTTTAAGAAAAAAACCAAAAGAATTGGAGTGTGTCAGGTGCAAGAGAATTGCTTTCACATTTGTAGGTAACCATTTGGCATCTCAGAATATATAATTTACATCACATAGCTGATTTTCCAGCACTAAGGTTTTCATCATGTATGTTGTGGTAAGAGCTACTGACTGTCACTGTCTTGGTAAATATTTAAATGAGTATGTGAAATTGTGCATCTGAAAAACGTTTTTCTCTCATCTAACAGCAATATCAAGCCTTCTGTTACTTAATACTTAGTACATTGCAAATAATTATTTTTATTCAAGCCTGTGGACTGATGGAAATACTTTTTTTACTCAGTGCTTAATAATAAGTGATAGCAAGAAAATAGATGAGAGTAGTGATCCCAAAATGGAATAATAATTAGCAATGCGTGGATTAATCAGGCTCCTGCCTTTATCAAGCAAAGTGTGGTTTTTTTTTTTTTTTTTTTCTGTTAAAGGATGCAATTTGTAGAGTTGGGTAGTTAGAAAGATTGCTATATTGAAAATACAGTTATCTATATATAGAAAGCAAGTAGAACAGTCTTGCCAATGTTACTCTTTCTTAGGACAGCAGTGCTTGGTTTAAACATGTCTACGGATTACAGTTGCAAGATTGGAAACTTAAATGGGAGGCTTGTTGCGCTGTGCCTTGCAGCGGTGCACGGTGTTGCCTGTGCTGGTATCTAGGCGTACTGCTGTGAAACACCAGGTAGAGGTAGCTTCCGGGTCCAGAAAGTGACGCTGGAGAGCAGTTCCTATTTCAGAGTGTTTCATAGGCTAAAATTCAGTATCTCAATCTGTCCTGAGTTTGGGAAGAAATTATTTCATTGGTTTGTTACTGCTTTATGCTTCAGGTATATGATTGGTAATTTTGGAGAATGCTTGTTCATATGCCAGCTGTGGTAAGAAGTTGAATTCTTGGAGTGTATTTTAATAATATGAATGTTAAATGCTTCACAAAGCAATGATTTGCTCACAGGCTGAAAATGTATATTAAACTCGCATTTGAATGGTTAACTAGGACAGGTTGCCAGAGTAGGTATAAACCGTAGACCTTGATGAGTGCTGTCTCCACTCTTGGCATTTCCTTTGGGATCTTAGGAGGCATCTGTAGCCTTATATATGTGGCAGTGACATGTTCTCCTGTGAGCTACTGGAAGATAATATCATTATCAAGTTGCAGAGGATCAACACAAGCTGTCTGTCACCTTCCATTTGCCATGATTTCTCCTAGACTTAACTTCTTTTCACTCTGGGCTTACGTGACATGGCATGTAAAGCCATACATGTCACCATGTTACTGAAACTGGGGAAATAACACTTGTCACCTTAGCTAATAATTCAGGAACAAGCTCTGGGGAGAGAAGAAGAAAAAGAAAACAATCTAGTACAGAGTTCAAATAATCAAAGCATTTTTACTTAAAAATACAATTCTAAATGAAACTTTTACACTAACCTCTAAGCCATAATAGTTTTATTATATTTATTTCAGGATTTATGGCTGTCATGCTTTTCTCTTGATTATAACCTCTGGTGTTACTAATTAAGCTACTAATAAATCTTACAACATTTCATTTAAACTAATGGGGATCAACCTGACAAAGTTTTGAAATGAAAAACTTTTGGCCAGGGAGCTTTGATGTTGATTTAAACAATGTAGATGCTTCTAATTATGGATATCAAAGGACAGCTGTCCTCATTCATGAGGATCAGCTGACTCAATTTAGTCCCCCATAGGATTTGAAAGGTGTTAGATAGCTGTTACATTTTTCACTATTAGAAATATGTGTTTTTTGCAACTCGGATTCATTAAGAAAAACCTGCAGTGGTTCATTCACAGGTCATTCTGAAGACAAACTAGATCAAATGTTGCATAGATGATGGTATACAATAATATTGCACAAACTTGTTTCGTATGAGACATGGAACCACAAAGCAGTGCACCTAAAACAGAGAATGGATCTGATGCAAAATATCTGCACTGTAACCACAGTGCTTAGGTGTGTTGCCCCTGCTTTTACAGTAGTCTGCTACAATGTGGATGGAAGAAGCAACACAATTATTAACGAGAAGCTGAACAGCACATTTATGACAGATTCCAGTTTACGTAATTGGTGTCGAAGACAATAGAAGTTATCATATTCAGTCACAGAACACCTCTCAGATTCATTGTCATTTTTTTTACCTGTCTTGCCCAAAATGACTCAATTGTATGTTTTGAATCATATAGAAAAATAAGTGTAGTTTATTATGCAACCTTTGTCATCTCTACTCTTCCCACAATTTCTTTTTGGATTACTGACATTTCTCCATCCTTTGTAATGTTCAGAACTGCCAAAATCAGGCAAACTGATTGCTATAGCAATGCTGTGAAAGAAAAGTTGAGTCTTTTATGCTCAGCGGGAACTCTTCCCCAGTGAAGCTATGTGAGATCATATAATAAAAAAGCAATATTATTGCTGTGAAGAAGGCCAGCAGCATACTGTGCTGCATTAGCACGAGTGCAGCCAGCAACTGCAGGGAAGCAATTCTCCTTCTCTACTTGACTCTTGTGAGACCGCAACTGGAGTGCCATGTCCAGTTTGTGCTTCCTAGTGCGAGGAAGACATGGACGTGCTGAACAGAGTCTGGCAGAGGGCCACTGTTGGACTGTCTGACTTTAGTCAAAGCCTTTGACATAGTCTCCCCCAGTAAGCTTAGCCTTTTTGGTGAGATATGGACTGGGTAAGTGGATGATGAGATGGATAGAAAATTGGCTGAGCTCAGAGTTGTGATCAGCTGTATGAAATCCAACTGGCAGCCAGTTACTTAGTAGTGTCACTCGGGGATGATTGCTGTTTAATGTCTTCATTAGCCACCTGGAGCACACATGGTGCAAGGAGAGGCTGAGAGAACTGAGTTTAAAGCTGAAGCCTTAGGAGGAGAAGGGAAAGGGAGATGATATTGTTGTCTACAGTTGTTTAATTGGAGAATATAGAGAAGATGAAATGAGTCTTGGAGTCTCGTGGTGGAAGATGAGAAGCAACAGTCGTAAGTCGCAGCCTAATTCCGATTAGGCATAAGAAAAATATTTTCAGTGCGAGGGCTGGAAGACTTTTCCCAATGAGACTGTGGACTCTTCAAACTTGAAGGTGTGCAAAACTTGACTGTATAAAGCCACAAGCAACCTGACTTTAAACAGGAGGTCCCTTGTAGCTTAAGTTATTCTTTGTATCTATGAAAACATACATTATATTAATTAGTAAATAGAAATTTGAAAACTTTATAAATAACCAAGTTCTTGATGTGAAAAGTATATAGATATTCATTTATTTTTTAATGAGAAATTGGACTGTCTGCTGATTTTATTGTGCCAGTGTGGCTTAATTCAGTTCCTTCTTTTCAGAAATGAAGGATTAATACAAGTAATATCCTTCTTTCAAGCTTTATATTCCAGTGCAGTTTTATGGCAAATGAGCAAAGCAAGAAAAATAAAAATAAAGCAAATTAGATTTCTTTCCATCAGGATTCTTCACCCTATAGTCCTCTTCCTTTGCTCGACTCTGTCCAAACAGCTCTCAAAGGTGTTGACAGGACTGTCAAGCTTAGTTAGCTTTCCCAAGTCTACTGGCACCCATTCTCTTGTCTTCAGGAATATCAGGCCCTTCTAAACTGTTGTAAAAGCCTCATGGTAGCGTGGGAGTATTAAGGACGTGAATTAGGGTCCGAGTCCAACAGAAGCACCCGTGTATATGAGCAAGACTTTCTTTGTTCGGTCACTACAGAGATGTAAACTCCCCAGGTAGCTAAGGCCAGAGAGAAAGAAAGGGTATTTCAAAGAATGCAGAGAGGCCCATGGGGAAGAGGGAGAAAGGCAAGAGGAGAAGAGAGTAGGAAGTTAAAAGTAACAATATAATTGATAAAGAATAATTATGGCCTTAGTTTAGTATCCATTGGATCCCAATGGATCGGATGTTCTGTAAACAAGAAACTTCCCTTGAAGCCAACTCTTGTGTGCTTTAAAGCTAAAATATTTAAGAAAATGTCTTATCGGGGACATTAAGAACCTGTTTTGTAATTATCTTTTCAATGTCCTGCATTGCTTAGTTCATAATTTGGGACATTACTTCTCCATGGAGGGGTTGTTCCTGGAAGTTAAATGCCTGGGATACTTATTCCATTGGGCTTGTGAATAAAGTCTTCCTATATTGCTCTTTAGAGAGAAGATTTTGTTGTTACTGAAATATGTTGGGAAATGAAGACTTCAGCCTAAATTATAATTATTTTTCTGCATCTGCTCAAATAATTTACATGGCTTATGCTTGTAAATTAGGTGTTAATGAAATCCGAGTGGGGTAACAGTGTGGAACATCAGAACTGCAATTGACTGGAGAAGTAGAGAACATTCTCAATTCTCCAAGGAGATCACTTCACTTCTGCAATAATTCTGGGACATTTCATGACATGCACATAAATGTTTCACTCTATTACAAAAGTTATCGCGATCATAAAGAGAATAGAAGATTCTTGTCATACCAGAAATTGTATTTTTTGCACTTTTCTTTAGAACTACTCTCCTTTTTCTCTTTGAAGTTTTTCCTAGAAGTGTTATTTCTCCGTATTTTCTTGATAAGCAGATGTTGCATATACTGGACTATATGCCCCTTTCACAAGTACCTTTTACTCTAGCTGCCTGAAAGCACCAAATAGAAGTGATCTTTCTAATGCTTCTTAGTTTAGATGTATTCATAATATATACAAAAATCTTTTTTATAAAAATATACGTTAGGAATGTTATAACTGGAATTTTGAAAAGTTACTTTTAGAATTGTAGGGAATCTTGACATTACTTTAAATAAGCCAGGGTGTATTTGTCTGAAATGTTCAGGAGATTGCTACTTATTATAGGAAATTGGGTAGAATGCTAGGACAGTATGATGCCTTAACTCTAAAGCTATGTATTTGTGATACCTTATACCTCTCTTTTTACCATATTTACTTGGCGATACTCATATTCTTGAGCGTTCATTTTGCAGTGATGAAAGAATGAAGTAGGACTGATTTAGTACGTGGAAGATATCTTTAGTGCAGGTGTCTCCTGTGATATTCTCTCTGGACCTCACTAACAGCCTTTTTCGGATTAGAAATACCAGGAGGAAATGAGAGGGAAAACAGGTGGATATTAGCTTTCTTGTTGAACCAGTCTGGGAGAAGGTTTAAAAGTTGATGTAGGCTGATAGACTTTTCATCGTTCTCTATGCTCTTGATTTAGTGGCTGTAAGAAGCTCAACGAAAGTATTGTGTTAAACCGACTCAATTTCAGAAATAAGGGTAAAAGCAAAATAAACAGTACCTGGAAATTACAGATGCGATTAGTACACAACAAGTACCTTATTCAAGTGGTAGTCTGTGAAAATATAAGCAGACTTCATCTGCTGAGCACTAACTGATCCAAAAGAAGAATAGCTTTATTCTGAACCACTTATTCTGCTCGTGCAGGCTCTGCCTAAAAGCCGGGTGGCCCGTGCTTAGGCCCTAGAAGGAGCGATGAGACGCACAGCATATTGAAGGCAATCGTTCTTCTTCATTAAGATTCTCTATGCCTCCAATTATGCAAGTGTCATTAAACACTGAACTAGCATATCTATTAATATGGCTCTTGCAGGATCAGATTGTGGATTACAGCACTTAAATGATAAGAGCTGAATGCTGGGATGATGTGGGATAACCACGTTTTGTCCTGTGGTCTTGTTTGGTGCTCTGATTATAAAAGCAGTGATTGAAATGCAGCCATGTGAGAAGAAATGATATATCGTGTCCCTAATCTGCATGATTGCCAAGCTGTTAGTAAATCTGGTAAGGTCCAATCCACAGAATTTCTCGAGCCTTTCTGAAAAAATGATTATGAAGATGAACGTAGAAAAGAGATGGAATTAGGACTGCAGAAAAGACACTGGTGATGCTAAATCAGATGACAAAACCTTTTAAAGAAAATGTACGAAGTAAATAATGAAACAAATGAAGAAATAAATGTGGAGAAGTAACTTAGTGTAGTGTGCACTAAAACAGCCATAACTGTTTACAACCACCCCGCTGTTTATAACGAATGGTTTACAACCGTACTGCTATTCGTAAGCATACAAGATCTGTGCTCTTAAGAGAACCCCACGAGGGCTGTTGTGCCGTGCTGGGCCAGCAGGTGCTGGGGCTGGAGCGTGGGCCGGGGGAACTGGCACGGGAGCCACGCTGCCGTGGCACTCGCGGTGTGGGGCACAGGCTAGGGAAAACGGCTAATTTGTAGGCGTCGGTAAGATCCCCTCACAGTAGTCTTCTCTCCAGCCGTCCCTCGTGAGAGGGCTGCTCCAGCCCTCTGATCATCTTCGTAGCCCCACGCTGGACTCTCTGCAGTAGCTCCGCGTCTCTCTCGTGCTGGGGAGCCCAGAACTGGACGCAGTACTCGAGATGAGGCCTCCCCAGGGCTGAGTAGAGGGGCAGGATCACCTCCCTCGACCTGCTGGCAACAGTCTTCCCAATGCACCCCAGGAGACCATTGGCCTTCCTGGCCACAAGGGCACATTGCTGGCTCATGGTCAACTTGTCATCCACCAGCACTCCCAGGTCCTTCTCTGCAGAGCTGCTCTGCAGAAGGTCAGCCCCCAGCTTGGCCTGGTGTATGGGGGGTTATTCCTCCCTAAGTGCAGGACCCTCCGCTTGCCTTTGCTGAACTTCATGCGGTTCCTGTGTGTGACCAAACTGAAGAATCGTACAGAGGCTGGGGGGGGGGGGGGGGGGAAATAGTTTTGCCAGAATATCATTACTTCATAAAATTATTATGATGCCTCAAGTGACACAAAAGTTTATCCATGTCTGAAATCTAAATATTCAGATAAATCTACAGTTGTCTCAGGGGTATAACGACTCAAATTCAAAACTGTTTTGCCAAGGTTAATGTATAACTTCATGAACTTTTTAACTTAAACAGTATCATGATGTTTTATTAGAAAACAAACACTCCAAAATTAAAATCTGAATAGTTCATTTGGACATGTTCAGAATAAAATATTTCAAGTTTTCATGTCAGAATGATGCTTTATATTGGAATATAATTCAATATAAATGAAAGTAAATTTAATGCTAAATAGAATAAGTCTGTTATGAGTTTAAAAAAACAATCTTAGTGAATGAAAGGAAAATATCTCACTTTCTATTACATCCCTATATTTTGAGGGGTTATATATGTATTTTTTCCTGTTGTCTAGGAGAACACAAATCAGTCAATTGCACAGCACTACTTGGGCACTGAAATATTCAACTTGCTGACTTACTGTGGGTGTGTCTGTGTTGTGCTACCTCTGCATTTCAAAGCAGAGAAATGGCCAATATAGCTATTTTGTACAGACTACATTATGGAAAGCAGTCAGATATTCTGTGCTTATCATCTAGTATTATGTGAAAAAATATCATCCTTGGCATGTGTTGAGAGGGAAAACAATGTTAATATTTTTGATATATGGTCATTCTTGCCCTTTACATTATAGTGACACCATCTTAAATGGAAAATTAAAATTCTGAATGAAGGGAAATTGTGAGATGTTTTCCTAGAATACAAAACCAAATTATTTACCTCTCACTTTTGAGTCTGTGCAGTCAAACAGGGTATATGTAGTGCTTGTGTTGGAAGTTTTCAGCAAGAAGTTTCATTACAAAGTTTTAGTGCACTAGAAGAAATTTCATTTATGGTCCTGAAACTAATTATTAGACTATCAGATATCCATTTTGAATAATGATGGAAGATTTCTATAGCAAGGAAGAATGGTGAAGTTAGTATACATAAGCAGGGTTTTTTGTCAATTCAAAGAGAGAACTGGTTTATTTTCATCGAGATTTGTTGAAATTGGCAAAACATTTTCATTCAAGTGGTCCTCCTCATTCCTAATTTCTTGCAGTTGTAACCAAAACAGTAGCCAAGATTTTCACAAACAGTGAAGCAATCTAGAAAAGCCTGAAAAGTGACAGGTTTGGATTTCTAGTGTTTCTAAGCATCTACGCTCTAAAAGTGAATCTGCTAATTTCCTCACTGAAGCAAATGAAATTACTTGAGGAGTTTTTCTGGAAAATCTTAGCTATAGACCTATGGAACAAGATGGAAAAATAGTATAGCCTCATATTTTGCAAGAAGAAATTAGATGCTCAAAAGAATGGAAAATGAACTGTCTTGATTTTGATCTCTAGGAATACCATGTATCGCCATGCAAACTCTTGGACCACACTGGTGAAACTACAATGGAAAGAATAGCTTCTGGGAGGTTATTCTCTTTGACCACAACATAATTTTAGAACCATTTTGAAAGGTTTATTACTACACTTAGTAGGCAGAGGGGGGAAAATGCCACATAACGTATTTGTTTCCTTTTCTTAAATATGTTTTTTGTTGCTTTGTATGTGAAATTGGGGTTTTTTTTGATACCTTAATGAAAACAATATATCACTTATGAAGAATTTTGTCCAAGATCTTGGAAATCTTGCATCTCCATGATTGTTTAATTCATCAAACTTTGTGAAAAAGTTAGCCTCAGAAATTTATCTTGCTTGCCTTCTCTCTGGATATAGTGAAGTAGTGGAAGGTAATGAGGAATATGTTGATAGACCGTAATCTTTTTGTTGTTGTTGTTCCTTTTTTTGTCTTCTTTAAAGCATACACTATGACTGGGTACATAGACCACACAATTTTATTTTAATTTTTCTGATTGCTTTCTCAGACCTGGAATATAAACCAGGTTTTCTTAGTTGACGTAGACTACTTTTCTCTTATTCTCCTTCCCTAAGTAGCTGCCCTTCCTCCCTTTATCTAAGCATACTCAAAAGCAAAACTCTTGGTTTTCTTTCCATATGCTTTACTGTGGATATTAAAGAGATTTTTTTGAAGCATTTCACTTGTAAGTAAGGAATATCTTAACTATTTGAGAATATTTTTCTAATAATTAAATGCCTCTTTGTCAAACTCTTTTAAAGACTCATTAATTTATAATTATAACTGGAATGTAATTGCTTGGTTTGGAAAGTAAAAATTAAGGTAATCATGTGCTTCATTTAAACATACAGGATTGATTGATACTAAGAAATAAAGGAGAGAGCAAGAGAGATTCCTTGTCCAAACATTAAGTAGTATTTTTCCCCTGTCCATGGTTTGTACAATTGGAATTTGAGTAAATGAATTAAACAGCAAATATATATAGCCAAAATTATTCGTTTCTTTCATGAAACGACAACTTCAGTGATTGCTTCTGGCAGCAATGCCCTGCTTGGGTAGCTTGAAACGATAGGAAGTCAATAGCTGAAGAGAGCACCATCTTCCGAATGCAAGTGATCACCCCATTCCCTGTGCTTAAAGGGATTGAATTTACAAAGATGCATAAGTTTTCTTGGCAGTGTTGTTCTAAGCAGCAGATCCCTGGGCACAAATCGATGAACTGTGATAAATATGACTGTGGTGATTCAAACGATTGCTATGCCCACTTTCCTGTTCCTGTTTGCCTATATAATTGTCCTTATTTTACTCTTTAAGCAAAGAGCAGGGAGCGAGGCAGCTGACGTGCGGGCGGTTGTTACGTTTGGCCGGCTCTTTGCCGAGAGGAGGAGTGGACAAAGGTTGGTAGGTGTTACGGGTGCGGCTCATGGCTCTTTTAGGTTACCACATGTGCTTGCTTGTCGTAAATATTACTGGAGGAGTTCTGCCTGCGTGGACCTTGGAGCACTGGTGTTTGTAAGACCGTGCTGGCTGCAGTCAGTGTCCCCTCTCTTGTTCAGCAGTGAGGAATTTTTACCATCAGAACAAGCTGCAACTCTTTTTCTGAGCCGTGCTCTTGATATTGTATATGTTTTAGTATAGAACCTCTTGTTTGTATTTTAGGAAATTCCTATTCTATTCAGCCACAGGTAGAAAACTCGATATAGATAAAATCTGAGTCATGCACGGATAAACCTGACTCTGAAAACCCTACTATGCCTAAATCAGCATCATACAAGTGTAAGTGACAGGTAGAGGAGAATATTAAATGAAGTTCATTTAACCTGCTGATGGGCAACGCTGATACAGACAGTACAAATAGCCATCTGTAGCTTGATATGAATTGTTAATCCTAGAAATTTTTGCTTTAGAAAGCAAAGAGACTTCCTTACTTTATTATGTTGCATATAAATGAAAAGTAGGCAGCAGATAAATATCTGTTGCCATGACAAAGAAAGCAGTGGTAGCATTTACAAGGAAGTCTGCTAACTTGTGTTTACTGTTTTATTATTGCTTTCACAACCTGAGCAGAGCAAAATTACTCATTGTGGATTATATCATTTGTTTCCATTAGCACATGAATCGAAGGAAGTTCAGCTCAGTCAAATAATGGGGAAAATGAATATCAATGTCCATGATTAATTTAAACAACAAGTTGTTGAGTGTCCAAAAACACATTATCATGTTGAACATGAGAAGAGGTAATGTGTAATCTCACAATTTTCAGTGTGTCAGTAGCTTTGAGGTTGCTTATAGCACCAAATGAAAATGTTGCCTCTGTTTGAAAAGAGATCAGGATGCAAGTTCCCCAGGGAGGGCAAAGAAGAAAATGTTAAGTGATAAGGGCATATAAATGTTTGATTCTAGTCAGACAAGACCATTCTCGGAGGCACCAGTTAGCGCCTCCAGTAGGAGGGTTTTGCATACAGTTTTTACAAATAAATCGCAGATAGAATGACAAATATTTAGAAGCATGCAGCTGATCTAGGTGGCACCTTCAAAAGTGCAAGGGCTGCAGAGGAACCAGGGGTGGCTGAGCACAGCCGGTTTAGTCATGGCTTCCTGGAGTTGCTTAGCTCTCTGGACAGCACTGTGGGCGCGCACCTACACGGCACCTTGAGCAGACTTGCCGCTAGCACAGAATGGAGTTGGATGTGTGGTCCTGTCAGCACCTAGTATGTCTTCCTAAAAGTCATCGTTCTGGAAATGCTGGCGCAGACGAGCCTCGGTGCCCGCCAGAGCTGTGCCAGCCGGCAGCTTCCCCTGGTGCCACGCAGAGCGCCTGGAGCTACCGGAGCAGGTCTGCAGCGACCTGCCGGCGTTGTGCTGGAGACCTTTCCTTGTAACTCGGGGTATCCAGACTCCTGACAGTGTGTTCATGGAGAGGTGATTTCGTACCATTTATCTGACAGATTTTGAGGGAACAAAACTTCTATTTTACTACTTTTCTCTTCTTACCCATTAAATCTTCCAAAAAACATATTTTCCTGGGCCAGGGAAAAAATCCATTTCCTCACACCTGGTTTTAACTCCTTTTCTTCAACTTTATATATGTTATGGACCTGCTTTGAAATCACTGGAAGAATCTCCTAATGACTTCAGTAAAGTAAAATAAGTTGCATGTCATTTTGCTATGAACTGGAAGTGGAAAAATTGCTGTTACCAAATGTCATTGTCAGGAGTGTGATGGGTGAACGCCAGCAAAGGTGTGCTATGCTGCTCTACGGAGATGAGCTGGGAAAACCTCTGAAGCTGAAATGAATGAATGCAGTAGCATAGGGAGCCTGTGAAGCCAGTGAGATGTTCGTGAAGGCTTACTTTTCTGATGGGAATCCAAGTCTCTCCTGTTCATGGAAAATTCATTCTACTTGGTTTAGATTACTTGTAGTGTTTGCATTAGCTCTTTTCACAAACTCCAGCACAGCCGTACAGGGAGGACACGGACGGACGGTCGGCACTGGCTGAAGTTCAGGCTGCTGCAGTGGTTTTGCTCTTTCCCCTGCAGCTGCCGCCCTGAGCAGATGCTGGGAAAGCTGAACACGCGGTGCAGGCTACAGCCCGGCCTTGGGGAGCTGGGAGCAAGACTCGTTTCTCCCATCCCGCCTCAAGTCAGTGCTCAATGTGCACTAATGCTTGAAAGGCGTGAGTGCAGCAGACTATAATATATATATATATATATATATGTATTTCTATTGTATATATTCTGTAGTTACCATTAATAAAATGAGGAAGTGATTTAATTTTAGATGCATCATGATGAGAGCCATGTAGCTTCCACCAATATTGCAATTAATTATAGCAATCACCTCAAAAGAGGAGTAGGCTTCAAGTCAACTGCAGTATGGTTTTAGTATTTGGGTAAGCCAAGGTCAAAGTACATCTAACTGGCCTCTGGGTGAAACTGCCCTGACAAGCTATTACTGCAGTGTTTGGGCTAGGTGTGGAAGCAGGGAGCCCATGTGCCAGCAGGCTGGACAGGGGCAGGCTCAGTGTTTCCTGCTGCCAGCCCTGCTGTCCCATTTATAAAAGACATGAATCTTTACTGCTTTACATTTTGTGTAATTTATTTTGTATCAGTGATAAATAGATGTGACGTGATACTAATCACATCATGATGGTAGAATAGTCCATTTAGCTGTAGCGTAGGATTTGATTTTGGCAGATGGAGAATCATGATATCGTTTTGTTTATTTCAAAATAAAGTATTGTATCTAAAATACTTATTTACAAAGATTTGAATAAATAGCAAAAATACTGTAAATGGTATTTCTTGAAATTCTACCGCACTGTTAGGTATCTGCCAGAATAGTTAGCAGGGGACAGGGGGTTGTTTGTGTTTTGTTGTTAACTTTGAGTTCTGCCATACAGAAGGAAACTTCTTTCATGAATATTTCTGTAGCCTTTGGCTGTGATCTCACCTGTCTTTCCATCTTATGTAAAATATTGTCCTTAGCATCATAGTATCTGTTCCTAGTAGAAAAAAAGTTTCTTCTATTCTGATTCAGCCTGGTGTTACCACTCCCTTCTGTCAGTCCTTATGGTTTAGCTGTATGTAATTGTGAACCAAAGTCTAAAGAATATGAAGGCTGACAGAGTCAAGTACCCAAATACTTATGAAAAAATAGATTGGGGATCAATCCAGGCAAATTTCCTCAATGCAATTTTTATGAAAGCTTTTAATTAAATGAAAACTTAGTTACCTTCTTATCTCTTTCCCTTCCCTCATATATTCAGTCTTCAGTGACAACTGCTATTCTTAAAACATCTACTGTAATAAATGCATACAGAAATATTTACTCTCCTTGCACCTGCTCTTTTCTAATAATTTTCATTTTTTCAATTTTCTAAATACTTTTCACTAAAGTTGGTATTGGTTATAGTAGTGAATCAGCAATAGTTCTGCTGCCACCAAGAGAAGTTAACTGAAGGAAGCCATTATAAGAGAGAATTAAAATAAAATAACTATATATTTTTAAATGTCTTCAACTCCTTTAACATTAGGAATACAATTTCCAGTTAATGGAATATCCTGTTGCAATAAAAGGAATTATTTGGACATTTCCCAGCAGACACACTATATTGTTAGATGCCAGTTTTCACAGTTAATGAAATAGATTATCACCAGAAGCAGGCAGGAGGTAGAAAACACCATGGTTTTATCATTTAGTCACTTTTTCTTTTAAGGATTTGTATTTGGGACTTAAAGTGTTTGAGCTGTATGTCATCTCACATTAAATATCTCTCTAGACATTCAAATGTGTTAAAGAAAAAACAGGTAATAAGTATTTGGAAGTGCTTCTTTAGTTAAACGTGAATACCGCAATGTGGAAAAAAATATATTAAGATCTTTGTGTGTAACTGTGTGCAGGCAATATAAAGCAATATAGGTGAAAAATTTGCTAAGACACAATTTCAACCTAGGAAACAACAACTAAATTAATTCATTGGTCTTGAACTATTCAATACACTTGAGGGCAGGAAACATAGAAAGGGTAGTGCGTCCATGTTGCCTGAAGTAAAAATTCAGAATACCACGATGCAGATAAAAGATACTTCTGTTCCACTTCTGTTTTACATATTTTCTACAGGTGTTGAAGAAAGTTTTCTTTCGCCAAAAGACTCACTCTGTAACTGTGTTTTATTTCTGGATATCTAGTGGCTGTTGAAAGATGTAACACCTAGGCAGATAATGAGGTGCTTAGTACAATAAATTTTCAAAAGTACTCAAAAATTTTTTTTAACAGAAAACAACTTTCTAGAGAGAACTTGATTTATGTGATCTATTTTTTCTGGAAAATATCATTCAGAAAAATTTAAGATCAAGAATATTCCATTTGTGAATGATTTTATACTGGAATGCCTACTTATATTATAAAAAGGAAAAAAAAAAAAAAAAAAGATTTCTAGACTGTAAGCATTACCTGTGGTCTGCAGACCAAACTGTTTCTTATGATTTTTAAGCATCTGCTGTAAGTGATGCACAGATACAAAGTGAAGGATTAAAACTTTTTCACAAATTACTTCTTAGTAGATATACATTTAAGCGTCCTTTTACTTATAGAATAAAAACTCAGCAAATGGAAACTAGCTTTAGTTTTTCTAAATATATAAATTAATACCATGAAAGGCATATATGCTTTTATACATTCAAGATTCCATCTGGACACTGATGTGAGATCTTAGTCTGTTTGGTGGGGATTTAACTAAATACTATGTAAATACTTACTCCAAGCAGTGGCTAGAAATCTTGCAAATTTATTCCCACAGTTGTATTTAAATCACTGTGGTTATTCTACAGCATTATCAAGAGAAAACAGAAGTGCGGGGATGTTAGCTAATTTTGTTATGTAGAAAATGGAATACAACAATAATCCTTGAAAACAGTTGCATGTGAAATTCAAAAGCACTGCCTAAGCTCAGGAACCCATAAATGTTTTGAAATTCATGAATTGGCAGCTATCGTGCTCTGTAATTTGAGGACAAGCAGCAGTACCAGTATAATAATCAAGATAAATTTAGCAAAATGCTTACTAGCTATGGTCATGTCTGCAGTGCCATTTACGGTGATGGCAAGTAAAGGAATTGATTCTCCAATGTCTTTGAAAAGTAGCCAGCCTCCAACTTCATTCTAGAGTAACAGTTTGCTACCAGCCTGAAATAAGCCCTGAAACAGGAAATGTCACAACAGCTTAAATATGCCTGTGGCTGGAAACACATGTGCGTGCGCGCGCACACACACACACACACGTACACCTCATGCAATATACATTATGTGGTGAAGTACGTATACGGTAAGTGAGTGCTTCTCAGTGATGCTGTGTCCTGCTGACTTTGTGGTAAATGGGGCTTTGATAAGTTGTCTTAGTTTTGTGGTGTGCGCTCAGCTGTGAAAGGTGAAGGACATATATGCAATTTTAGATGAGTTTATCAGAATCTAAAACATTGCCAGAGTGTACTTCATTGCCACTGTGCAGCGGCGAAGTTTGATAGGCTCCCCTGTGATTCGATACCTGCCATACATCCTTCTGTGATATGCTTTAAAAATATTTACCTTTAATACTGAATTCTGTCATTACGGTGTCTCCCTCTACTTCTTTACTAACATAATATATTCTGTTCAATGCTAAACTCTACTAGCAGTCTCCAGCTGGTTAGTTATTTCTACACAAACTAATGTTCATTGCTCCCTTTTCTCTAGACTTCTGTACTTCTTTACTTCTCTTGTAGTGCTTTTGTTGGTGTCTTACTGCTTCCATGAGACCTAACAGCAGATCTGTCTTTGCGTTACAGATGGATTAGGTTGTCCCTATTTCCACCATGAAAGTCTGGGTATCTTGTGGAAAAAAATTATCACTAAAAGATTACTACAAACATGGTTGGCAAACCACTATAGCATTTTAACCTATTCTCATTTTCCTTTTCTGTTATAAAGCAAGCAAGCCTGTAGTTAGCCTGGCCTCATTTTCATCTTCTAGTGTGGGTGACAGCAGTGCGTCGACAGGAGGTGCTCAGAGAGCTGTGAGAGCGTGAGAAGCCGCAACGTGGCACGTGTGCCGCGGAGCGGCCGCGCTGCCCCGCGCGAGCCCGTTCGGCCGCCCGCGCGGGCGCCGCGGCCCTCCCGGCTCTGCGCCTCCCGAGGAGGCGAAGCCTAGCAGCGCGTCCTGGGCTGTCTGGGGAGCCAGCTTTGCTCGGAGCGGTTCGTTTGTCGTAAGGTGCCCTCTCGGATTTGGTGGCAAACTCACTGTTTCACATGCTTTTTGTTTTTCCTCTCTAATGAAACGCACCGAGCTCTCTGAATTTTGCTTGCATTTCGAAAGAAGTTTCCCTGTCCTCTTAGACCTCCCCTTTGGGTATCCTGCTTTCGTCTCTAGAGCCAACAAGAATCTCTACTATCTTCCTTATTAGAAAGCGTCTTTTGCAGTTCAGTGCAGCTTTAACCCATCACCAGTTTCTTCAGCTATTCGTTCACTGTTCTTTCTCTTTATTAAAATAAACTAGTAAATATGTGAGTCAAAGGAAGCTTTTAGCATTCTGTTCTTTTCTTGAAATCAGGTAACAGGATCTCCTCATCTCTGTCAGGCCTGAAATTTTTTTTCTTGTTTCTCCTAATTGACCTCTTCCCTCTGTGTAGTTGGTATTATCTCCACTGAACAATAGGATCACTTAAACTCCGTGAGCTAAAGCGCTCGGAGAATTATGTCACAGGTCTCTCTTCTAACAATAAAGTATCAGAACACGTTAACAAAATGTGGAAGCATTTACAAGTCATCTTAGGCTTGCGTTTTTATCTTCTGCCAACCTCCTGTATGTTTGACAGGTCGAATGCTGTATGCAGGGCAGTTGTTGCTAAAAGCATCAGCCAAAAAAGTACGTCCATTTGCTAGGAAGGATGAGATCATTTAAACTAATAAGATACTGAAAACCAGAGAGACTAAAGATGTTTTATAAACTGACCACGTGGGAAGACATGGTGTCAGTACACTCTTCTTTTCATAAAGTTAAAAGGTTATTTCTACTGTGACTTATTTGTATTTCTGGCTAAACTACAAGTTGAGAAAAATACGTTTTGAAGATACAAAAGATATAACCAATTTTCTACTACATTTATGTGACAATGTAGGATATCTATTTATCTATACCAAGTTTTCTTCTTCAGTTTATAAAGAATTATATACAGCAGACTGACTGGATGAATTTTACCATATCATATAAGCTGCAAACTTGTTTGTACTCTGACAGAGAAAGAGGAGGAAAAAAGAAAAAAAAAGCGTACAGTAGATGTTTTTGCTTTCTCTGCTGAAACCATACTTCTCAGTACAAAAGACTTCAGTGTTGCGGGTCAAGATCAGACCACTGGAACAATGGAATAATTCAGTTCCTCGTTTGATGAAGAAATGTAATTTTTTCCTTTTAGCTTGACACAACCACTAGATGTTTTTTCTTCAAATCTTCACAAATACGATTTCTAGTGACAATATAACCAGTCTCTAATATTATATTGATGCTAATTTATGAAAGTACTTAGTGTGGGCTTATTTTAATGCAATGTCTAATTTTGTGGCAAACCTTTTAGCAGGTCTGCAAATTGACATCTCCTGTAATCAGCAGCTCAGAAACAATAGTTTTCAATCAGTCGGTGAAAAAGCCTCCTGTAATACACACACAGTTCTCCAGAGAATCACTGTGCTTCATAATTCAAACATGCACTTTTCCCTCATGAGTCATAATAGAACAGAGACCATTTGGAGCCCTTTAAAGCGACAAAATAGAAGGAGTTCAACACTGAAAAGAAAGAAATGCCAGTTAAAAGCTGAAAACATTTTCAAAATGATGCTTTTTTCCAAGCAATAAATACTCAAACTTCAGCTTAGACCTTTCTATTAAGCAGATGTTGTTATTGGCATGGCTTGCTACTTCTCTCTCTAAAAGAATCAGTGCACTTAGGACAAAACTTGCTCCTTTTGACTACAATAAGTGCATTAATGGAAAAAGAGGTAGAATTCTTCATGTCTAAAAATATTACTCTCTTGTTGTCATACATTTTTATAACCGTTACAGGAATATTTGCTTCAAAGTCAGTGTTTGTATTTCTTTTCTTCTATTTCTCTGTTAGCGTGTTTTTGCTCTCTGCAGTGTTCTTCACTTGGGTTTCCACGCACAGAGCTGGACTTACATTTTTGACAATACCTTCAGAAGAAGAGTTGAATATAAGGTTAATGAGAGTATAGGTAATCAGACAAAAAGAAACATTCTTTTTACCATCTGGCTTCTATGTATCTATACTTCATCTGTGGCAAAGACCTTCCCTGAACACCATGTGATAAGAGTTAGCATAGTTTGGGCTAACACAAAGTTTAACTTGCTAACAGTAATTCCTCCTTGTAATACATATCAACAACTAATTTGAATTTCTAAAACACTGTCTAGAATGTTGCATGAGCATTTTAAGAGCAATTAAGTTTCAGTTTATCTAATCTAAGACCAAAATATTTTTAGCGTATTGGATGATCTCAGTATCTTTAAAACAGCTTATAAGAAATGTCTTTGGTAGATCTTTATTCTGAGAATGATCAGCAGTTAAGGGCACTAGTTGAGAGGAATGTGCTTGTTACGCACTCAGGGCTTAGGCTATCTGAGTCAATGCAGAGGCATTTGTTATCCTTAGAAGCCTTCTCTAAGTTACGCTATTCTGCTCCTTCGGCCTTGGTGCTGCACGGCCAGTAAAGCTGCTGAGGCAAAGGCAGCGAAAAAGAGCATTAAAACTTCTCTCATGGTATCACCAAAAGAGTAAATAGAAAGTCAGTGAGGCGAGAAGTAAATATTTATACATTTGAACTGTTGGCTTGTCTTGGTACAATTAATTGCACAAATATTGATGCACAGTGATCCACACAGAGCGTTAAGATTGTGTCCTTTATCAGGAGCAAATGAGGTAGAAGGGGTGAAATCGAACTCCGCAGCGGTGCCAGTGGAGAGGCGTGGATGTCATCTGTGTGCCTGGCCGTAGCAACGGCGCTCTTCGAACAAAGGATTTGGGTGAACTATTGATGTGTCTGATACATATATACACACACATGTGTGTGTATATATATATATATATATATATCATGTATTAAAAAAGTATGTTTTGCTTATAATCAGAGCCTTAAGAAAGGAGAGATACCAAAGCAATGGATCAAATCACAGGGTGATCTCTCCGGGCTGTGTCAGTCGGCACCACCCTGAGGTTTGGCTCCAGACTCCCAAACCAGCCTGTGCATATTCTGCCCTGTAGGGATCGTTGGTCCTGGTTTCAGCTGAGAGATCTACACAACGTATTGTACTGATTTTTTTTTCTTTTTATTGCTTCAGCAGTACAAATCTTTATGACACCATATTAGATTTTGAGATATTTTTAGTTTCTGTTTATGATGACTTATGTCAAAAAAAAAAAAAAAAAAAAAAAAAGTCTAGGATCATACCTGTGTTTTTGTTGCCAAAAATTAAGAAACAGGCATTCCTGCGGGTCTGAAATATTTTATCAAATATATGCTTTCATTCAGTTCTCTTGTACCTGGAATAAGAGCATGTAACAAGCTAGTTATGCACTATTTCCTGTAATAGTTGCTCTAATTCATCTTGCCTTAATTGAGACTGGTGAAATGCCTTGAGGATTTGATCACTGATAATTACTTTAAATATTTATACTTGTCAATTTTATTGACAATGCTGCAATTGTTAGTGAAGTTATTTAATAGTATTACATTGTAAATTGATTTTGCTGGAATTTTTTGCTAGATTGAAGTATTACGAGTAATTTTCCTCATTTCCTCTGAATATGGTGGTCAGATGAAATATGGTTTTCATGCATATATTTATTTCATTTCCAATAAAAAGACAGAGTTATGAGAAACTAACTGCAGGGCATTCAAAATATATCTGAACAAAACTTGATCTTTACAGTCAAATTAGAATACTTAATTGAATCTCTGAATGTCTGAATGATGTTAGTTTTCAGCTGTTGTCCTGTGCTCCAGGCATGTCAAGCGGGAGCGAGAATCCCAGTGCAAAGCCAGAAAACACCTGCTTGCTGGAGGTGACTCATGACTCTGTAGGTTTTCTTAAAAGCTTCAGTGTAGAATAATCATATGATTTGCTCTAAGTTTCTGGTAATCATGATTGTAGAGGGGATGGGAAATATGAATATTAAAGACTGAAACAGAGCAAAATAATACTTTTACATACGTCGTAATATAGATGGTCATGAATTCTGTGTGCTGACATTTTGTTTTAAAAGTTTGAGGTTATTGCTAATGTGATACGCACTCGACTAACCTGAGTAGGATTTTTCAGCAGTGGGAGAAAGGGATTGGTAGTCTGACCTTTATTAATTTTATTTGTTTATTGCAGAATTCACTATAGCCAGAAATATAGCTTGAAAGAGGAGGATCTATGTGGTCAAACTAAGTCTTTCTCTTGCCTCTTCATCCTTGGTGGCAGACACCATTAACAAGGCGCCTATTTAAAAACAATTCTAGGGAGCACCTGTGTTGCAGGACTAACACTGACATCCTCACTTTAGAGCCGTATGTCTTTGTCCCATGTGCTGGATGGTCCCTCCCTTGCAATTTGATTTCCTTTCCTTCCACTTAAGTGCAGAAGAAGGAAAAAAAAAAGACATAAAGGCATATATTTCACAACATTCCTTCGAATAGCAAACTAGTACGGTTTGTAGAAGCAGCAAGGTGCTCTAAGTTTTGCTGACTGTCTTGGTGGTCACCGTGCCGATTAAAAACCATGTTGTCCGTACACTGGCATGGCATTCCTGTGGTCACGTTAGACTGAGAAGAATTTCTTTATTTTGATTTTTGATTGTCTTTCCTCATTTAAAAAGAAAATATATAAACCTAGAAGCCTATTTAGTCTTTTATTTAGAAACCTTTAATATTGTTTTTAAGAGCAATAAAGAAGGTGAGGTGTGTGTGCTTATTGCCCAGGCAGCATAGCAGCGTAGCTAGAGGTCTGCCAGCAGGATCGGTTATGATTTGGGAAATGGCAAGCCCTGGGTCCCTGCCAGCCTGCAGAGAGCCTGGGCACTTTGCTATTTCTGACAACAAATGTGTGATTTTTAAATAACCAAAAATACATTTCTTCTTCTGAGTTCTTTTGCAACAGTGGGTGACGTTTTTGGCACGAGAAATGCCAGGCAATGTGATGCCTTATGGTAGTTTGCTGTAGTGCTAGCCAAATTCTTGATCGTCACTAATAAAAAGATCCGTTATGTAAGATTTGTATGTTTGTACTAACTTTTCCACATTACCCTGTATTTCAGAAGACTATTTTGGGTATGTGAGATGTGACATAAATATCACACATCCATATTTTTGCTACTGCTACTCTCTGAGCTGCCAGCTTTGGAAAGCACTTATCAACAATAGGAAAATATTTTAAATTAGCACAACGATTTTTGCAAAGCAAAAATCCTCTCTATGTGGAATTGGCTCGGCACCCTTGCCCGCCGTGTGGGTGCACCCGCGGGCCGCGCTGGGGAACGGCGGTCTGGAGGCAGCTGCCCACCTCCAGCTTCCCGGGCGACGGAGATGCGTGCGGCCCCATCAGGAGCAGGATGCGGCCCTGGCCGGGGCTTGCCGCTGCCTTCCCACGGCTCGGGCCGGCGCAGGGCGCTGCGGCGGTGTGCGGGCTGCGCTTGCGCGGCCGGCCGAGCCCTCCGAGGGAGGGGGATGCCCTGGCAAGCAGCTATACAAGTGCACGGTACGCAGCAGCCGCAATACAGAGCAGCTAGCGGGGAGGTGGGGGCTTCGAAGGGCTGAGAGCCAGGGCTCAGTCTGCTTTCAGACGGGTAATTCGGGCCCACAAATACTACGTGTTGCTGTCACCGTGCAGCCCTGGTGAGAGCTCGCGGTCTCCAGGTTCCCTTGCGCCTGCTAGAAATTCTGTGCGCGCTGTGCTTATTTAGGGAGTGACCGTTCCCACGTGTTTTGTCCATGTGAACTGTAAATGTAGTAAGGGAAAAGCATCATACTATGGCATGCTGGTTTTATCTGAGCCTAATAAGGGCAATAACTAGGCAAAATATTTGTTAGTTGAGTTCTTAGCAAGTATTTTTTTTTTAAGGAAGTAATTAGCACCTGTTTAGTTATGGGCAGCATGTATTAAGCAGTGGCACCATGAGAGCTTGGCAAGTCATAGACAAAAGCTTCCTCGGACTCGGCAAACACTCCTTGATGTTAGAGACAGCTTTCTGCTTGGCACAGTGCTACTTTTATTAAAATTATATAATTGATAACAACTTTGCTCAAAAAAAAATCAGTTATATGAACAACGACTTCTAAGTTTATGGGTGATGAAGTATTCCTCAGCACTTACATCTTCTTTTAAAGGCGGTAGCTTCTTAATGTGTTATAAATTTACAGATAGAAAGTAATGCATAAAACTGTTAACAAAGTTTTGAGCTTAGGGATGTTGATGTATATACAACAATGTGTTTAGGTGTGCCAGTTTGCTTTTTGAAAAATTAATGTTCTATTAATTGCATGAATACGTTTCTGATGACCAGAAACACTTTGAAGTCTGTAGTGCTAAGTGACCGCTTTTTGCTGTGGACATCCTGAATGCAATGTTATTTTCTTCTTAAGATCAGTTATTCTTCACAGATGTTTCTCTGGTCTATTCCTTATCTGGAAAGGCTTTTGGAGCTATTTAACCTGTTCTATAGCAAAAATGTTTTTCTAATATATAACATAGATTCTTAATTCTGTTAAATTGATACTCCTGAAGTGTGATATACATGTGTTGCTTTAGATGCCTTATTTAGTTGCATTCAAAGGGGATCCAGCTCCTCAGTATTTTTCATGAGTGTTTTGTGCTGGTTAGAATGGGGGCAGAACGCCGCTTCCCCTGGGAGGTTGTGGATAGCAGAGTTCTTCTGAATTGTCCATTATTTTGTTAGTCAGTGAAAGATTTCATACGGATTTGGCTATTTTTATTGGCAGATACCTGAGTGTTGAAGGTTACTGTGAGTGCTGTTTTGAGCCTTAGAAAGCAGAGGGGTGCTAGTCTGTGTCGATAGCACTGCTTGCTCGTTGGCTCTGTCCTTGATCCGTGAGGAACTAGCAGAGGATCCCAGCAGTATAGCTAAGAGGATGCTGCGTTTGCCCTGCGTGTGTAAGACGCAAATACGTGAGGGAGAAAAAGCTTTTTTTTTTTTTTTTTTTTAAGTTTATAGGAGCAGTATTTCAAAAGCACGTAGATGATTTGGTTACATAAATTTCACTGACATCAAATTGTAAACTCTGGAATAGAGTGTATATTCTCCCCTGTCCCCCAGCTTAACTTCTTTTTCTAAGGAAATTGGACTTATGCAATTGTACTCCCAGTGTGAGAAGACATTGGAATTGCAGTTTGAATCTTATGAAAGATTTAAACAAGATAGCTAGGAACCAGCAGGTATGGCACTAGTATTAAGTATTATATGCCAGAAATCAAGAGAGCCCCAGGAGAGTGCGTGAGAGGCTCTTTGAGTCCCTCTGGGCAGCCTGCTCCTTCCCGAGCCCGTGTTGCACAGGAGGCTCAGGGTAGTGTCCGGAAAGACCACTGTATGGGTTAGTGATTCTTACCAGCTGGATTCTGGCCTCATACGTTGTAGAAGTTGGATGGTGAGGAAAGAACAAGGCAGACTCAGAGAGAAGGAGGGAATAGTCTCAAGGGTTGGGGAGAAGCGTGGTCCCTCCTGAAATACCCCTCTGAAAAGAGTTCCTGTGTGGTGTTAGTTAATTTACTTAATATCAGATTATCCCAAGTGTCCATTGGTTTGATTGCTTTTTTTCGGCTACCTGGCTCACTGTGTTTGCATCTGGTTTGTAGAGATGTTCCAGTTTTGAAAGACCAAGTTGGTTTACCAGAAGTTATACTTTGAAAATATAGGTTATCGATAAATGAGTGTCTTGGGCGAGGCAACCAACTTCAGAGAATGGAGAAGGTCTGAATAAAATCCAGGAGGTAAGTCATGAGACACAAACCACAAGTGTGAGGAGAGGATGAGCATCTTGGGAAAAGCAGTCGAGGTTCCTTTGAATCAGGGTGCCGCATCCCGCTACTAGGTCAGTGGGTGCACTGGAGAGGCAGAAGCTCAGATTAGGCTGCTGACATGGCTTGTCTGAGGGAAAGACGGGGTCTGTCCCCCTGGTAATGGTGCATGGGACCTGCAGGGACATGGAGAAAGCACAGGGATGATGGAGAACTTAGAGGTGCTAGTTATGATGTAGCTCCCTTCTTGTCTCCTGAGTGTATACATCTGCACTACTATTTTTTGAAATATTTGTAATGTGGGCAATTCTGATGTGACTTTCAGTCTGAAGTCAAAAGAAAGCTCCTTTTCACAAGGTTATTTCAAGTGTCATGACCCTTCACCAGAGAGAGAGGTTCTTAAATTTGTCTCCAGAAAACTTGACTTCTATTAACTAAATCTTTCCTTCATTTCTGAAGAGTCTTGTTTGTTTGTTTTGTTTTGTTTTTAATGTCATTCAACCTGGAATACTTCACCTATTGTGGAAAACTTCAGCCTGGCTGACTGAAATTTAGCAAAACTGTAAGGAACTAAAGACTGTCAATACTGAAAAAAAGGTGTGCTTTAAAAAAACCTGTTCTGAAGTCTCAGGCATCAGCTTAAATCTCAACAAATCAAATACATTGGTATTATTTCCTCACTGAGATCAATAGAAATGGATTTTCCCCAGAAGTCTGGAGGTCTGTTTAATATATAGTATTTTATTAGTATTACTTCCTTATCTATAAATCTCTGTTACACTGCTATTCTCTTTCTTTTAAGTAGTCTGTAGGGTGGAGTTTCTCCTTATTTCTTCCACATAGGCTCCAAAGATTAAAAAAACCTAATCTTTCAAATTTTCCTGCCCAAAAGACATAAGCCTATTTTCTGTTGTCTTTCCTACACTGTAGTCAATTTACAAAGAGAAAAGATGTTTTAATACCCTTCCTTTGTGCACTCATATTTTTTCAAAAACTGGAAAACACTAGCGTTAGCGAGGCACCTTCCCTGTAATTATTACTCTCTCTTGACTTGCACCGAAGGCAAACTTCTAAGAATAAATACTGCCTCGCTAATTGTACTCTGACCTGCAAAACCTCATTAGGCAACGAGAGTCTCAACCTCCAACACCAAAAGCTGGCAAAAGGCAGGTTACAATTCACGGCTCGCTTTCACTTTGCAGCCTCGTGAAAGACGGCGTCGGCACTCGCGTGCGGGGACTTGCGTGCCACCGCCGGTGGTTGCCTGGGCGCGTGTTTCTTCGTGAGCGAAGGGGCCGCTTGGTTTGCCGCGTCAGAGGCTGAGTCGTTGTTAAACGGGCGATAGAGCGATTCGGTGCGGGACAAGGGACGGTGACAGGTTTCCTGGGCAGAGAAACAAATGCAGCACGGAGACATTTGCTGTTACTGAACATCCAAAGTGCAATGATACTGAAATAAGACAAATCCAGGACAACTGTTATTACAGAAAGTATAAGTAGTAATTGGAACAAAGAAAACTAAAATAACCACTGTCAAGAAACCAGCTGCAGAGTCTCGTGTCTGTTCTGACAGTAATAGCGATGATTCAGGCGTACGAGGTTGAGTGACTGAAAAGAGTGATCTCGATGAATGGCTTTTGACACTGATTTTGAAATTATTATGGTGAGACTTCCTTTGAAGAAAAGGTCTGTTGGAACAACATTGTAATAATCACATAAAGTACCCAGTGTGGTTGTCACGGCATACGTCTGGGTCTTTAATAGTGTCCATTTCTTCTGCCCCTTAGGTGATTGCTTGGGATGTATTTTTATGCATCTGGAGGGCTTTTTTTTTTTTTTTTCCCTTAATGATCAGATTAAAAAATGGAGCAAGTTTGCAGACGTAAGAGCTGTAACAGCGGCTTGAACTATTAACAACGTTCAGTTAACGGCTCTCACACAACCTGAGCACCCCAAGAAGTGGATATTGTTTTTTCCATTTAATTTCTTCCATTCTGAAATGTCATTGGACGAAGTTTAAAGTTTTACTTGAAACTTTACAGGAAATCGTTCCATACTCGTGACTTAGTTTGCCCTAAACGGCATTAAAAGTTATAGTGAAGAAATTCTGAAATGGAAATCCAAGTGTGGCAGAAAGGTCTAAACAGAACACTTTGACCTTACTAAAATGTTTTCTTTTTTCCGGATTTATTTTTCTCTGAGCAATTTTGTCACAATCATTTTTCCACAGATACCTGCTTTGACAGATAGATGTTTTCCACAAGAAGAATGTTTTGTTGCTGTGATGTCCCTGTATCGGTTTAAGTGCTTTTTCTTGTTTAGCGGACGCGTTTGAGCTTGGCGCCGGCTGGGGCGCGGAGGGTGTCTGCGCGCTGCCCTGCGAGCGTCCCCGTTCTCTCGGCAGCGGCCGCGGTTGGCGTGAGGGTCAGGCCGCGGCCCGCGCGCGGCGGCGGCGGATCCTGGGACGGGGCGCTTGGCGCGGCTGCTTTGAGAGGACGAGGTTGTCTGTGGAGGAGCTGGCTATGCTCAGCCCTGCGATGTTTGTACTGGATGCTGCATAGATTGAATTATTTACACCAAATTCAATATATGTTGTGTTTCTACATTACATCTGTCTTCCACACCTGATCTGTAGTCGTAGTATGTTCTGTAGTAGACTGTATGGAAACTCTATTTCTTCATTTTTGAAATCTAAACTTTTCTCGGGGATGAGGATTGATAAAGATCTGGTAGCAGCAAGAGTATGTAAATTGTGAGGAATCGCAGCAGAAAGGGCTTCCAAAAGAGGAAGGCTTTGCGGTGCTTACAGAATATTTCTAGAAAAGCAGTCTCTAGCAAGGTCCTCTGGATCAAGAAACCCTACTCACAGCTCTTACCCATTTCTTACCTTTGTTTTTAGCAGAGACACAGAGATTCTATCATAACAAATCCCAGCATAAAATCTGTTTCTGAGGAATCTCGGTTAGATTCATGAGCTGATTTCAAAGTTAGAACCAAGCCTTTGACAGGAATCAAATAAGTTTTGATCTAGTGGAAGAACATAAGTATGTTCTTAGCACAGCCTAAACCATGGAGAAGCAAAGCATCTGCTTTGCTTAATATCACTTAATGGTAGAGCCAGTGTATTGTATTTGTATTCAGTGAATAGGTTAAGCCTATGGATAGGACCATTCTTGTGTAAAGCAAATAAGTGAGCATAAAACTAGATACATTTTAATGCTTTTTTAAAAGTGGATGTTCAGTACTTAATCAGACTCTTCATTTATAATGCCTATTTTATATATGCACTTATATTTATGTCCTATTTGCGTATGTATAATGATCTAATACTTAATAACAGTGTCATCCAATACCTAGTAGCAGGAGGTAAAAGAAAAGCATAGCAAATGTGCCATGATGTTTCAGAACAGATTAAGAAGAACTATAATTCTGATACAGATTGTAAAGTAATTAATTTAGGATGAAATTACAAAAGAATGATAGCTGCTAAAGAATCCAGCTGTAATTTTGAGACATGGCATGCAGAGGTGAGCCAAGGACACTAATAGTTTCCAAAACGATGCTGGTGGGATACCAGCTGCTAGTAACAGCAGCGCTCTCGAAGTCTTTCATAACTTTCATGCCCACTGGACAAGTCTGCTGTGTGTCGCTGCTCTTGTCTGGCTATGTCCTGGAACTGTTAATCACAGCAGCTTCGCAGAATTATGGTTTTACTGAGTCACAAAACTACTAAATAGTAATTTTTTATGTTTAGGCTTTTTACTGACTTTTTAAATATATCTGTGTAGTTAATTGCAAAAATGTTGAAGTTACTACAGATGTGTTAAATTACCCTTCATCAACTGAAATTTTTGGAAAGTAAATACATGTAAATATCGTGTTTCTGCATGCGAGAGTCCTACAAGCTTAACAATTTAGTCATTTCGGTTCAAGGTAGTATGGATCTATCCATCACAAAATACATGTGGCATTCTGTGGTGCAGAAAGTGTTTATGCAATGACAAATGCTATTGAGCCAAAGTTGAAATAAAAGAATGAACCGAGTGAGAATCTGTTTCTTCTGTTTTGCATATCAATAATATGCAATAATCTCTGTTGTAGCAAGAGGTTGTGCGCGGGGGCCCTGGGCTGAAAGCGTGGCCTGTTTGGAACTCTGCAGGAATTTCTCATCAGTTATGAGAAAATATGTATATATGTATATGTATGTGTATGTATGTCTATACGTACAGTCTAGTGTGTCTCCTTGTTGTGCCACTGAGTTGCAGTGCAATTTACCTCAACTTTCTGTGTATCTATTTCTCCATCTTTTACAATAACGTTTGATTACATAACGAAACATTCAGAGAGTCTGTAAAAAATGAGGTGGGTAGGGTGCAAAGTGCTACGACAGCGTTCAGTAAAGTGCATCAGCAGCAAACGGTATGAAATGCGCCGCAGAGGATCCTGATTAATTTTGAACCGCAGTAAACAAATGGCTTGTCACTTGCAGTTTATAGGCGCTTAAAAGAAAGTGGAGGTTGGGGTTAGAAACACTCACAAGAACATATGCTTACAAGCCACAGCAAGCAGAACAAACCACAGAAAGTCGGAGAAGTGGAGATAACCCTGGCGCCACCAGCAGATTGTGTGGCTAAGATCCAGAAGGCAAACAGAAGATTGTTCAAACAAGTCCTTCCTATATTTAATTAAGTACAGCAGTGTTCCAATTGTGGGGCGTTATTTTAATATTGTGCAAATGCCGTACTAACCGCTTGCTCACCCCTGTCCTTCTGGAGATAACTGCAAAGCTCCCACTGACTTAAACAGGAGCAAGGCGGGAGATTGTATATTGAAAATGGGGACTTATACCAAGTATTAAGTATTCGAATATGTGAGAACAGCAGAGTGAAGAAAGTAGAGTATGTGCTATTTTTAATAGAAATTTTGGCAACTTATTATCTCTATATATTCTGAATTGTTGACTAAAATATTTGGGAACGATTTATATTTTTAACGATTATATAACAATTTATATTTTGTATCTTTACATGTATTGCGTAAGTATATAATTCTGTGCCTCGTAATACATGGCACGAACCTGTATGTCCATTCCCGCGCACACATGAGATACCTGGATGTGCAGAGGGGGAGGTTGCTGGTCCATGCTGCAGCCCGCAGGGTGGCAGGGACGGTGGAGCCGCCGGCTCATGCGCCCGTGGTGAGGAAAGGCAGTGCTGCTTCTGCTCCGTTGCTGTTTCGATGTGACGTGGAGGCGAAACGAGATGGCCCTGTCGGTGCTGCCCAGAGCTGCCCCCGGTGGAGGCGTTGACCCCGGCTAGCTCCCCCGGCACCTCGCTGGCAGGAGGAAACCTGGCCAAGAAATCAGTTTTCAGCCCTGTGAGTTCTCAGCACAGCTCGTTGCAGAGACTCTTGGAGGCCTAGGGCTGGCACGGGGAAGGGAACAGGAGAGAGCCAGGCCAATCCTGTTGGTGCCTGTAGGGCTTTAAACCAATTTTAAACTGCGGGTAATACATCCAGGCTGAGTGCAAACAAGAGGAGCTGGAGAAATAGTGAGGAGAGAGAGGCTGGCAGCCCTGGTGGGAGGAGAGGCCAGGGTGTTGGGCAAGGAAAGTCAAGTGCTGAATCTAGTGATTTGTGCAATGCTGCCAATTTTCTAAAATGTGGATTAACTGCAAAAATGTTGTGAACAGCTGATCTATATAGTTTCGTGGCTCACTAGGCTAAATGTCATCCGTATTGCTTAATCTTGTAGACACAAAGGCTGAGACAGATTGAGAGTCTTAGCCCTGCTTAAGTGTTGTGTGCCATGTCTCCTCCTATGAGTAAGGATTCAGTTACCTGATTTAAGTTACTTAAATTGGTCAACTTTGGTAAAAGCTTACTTACATAGGGAAGGTGATGTCGTAAATCTTTTTCAACTGAAAAAGTTCTGTCAGACTTCTTTTCCTCAATGAGGAATAGATAGATTTTTTTTGATTAGTGGTTTCCAAAAGTGAAATGGAAAACTTTGAGAGCAAGATTATATGAAGTGTGCAAATCTGCCACTACTTTGAAATTGCTGCACTGCTAAGCCTATCTCTCAAGATTTATATCTGTTTGAGATATTGTCACAACCAGAGATGAGCATATGTTTGCATGTGTAGGTTGTGTGTATGTGCGTGTAGAAATCATGAATTTGCTTTAAAAAAAATCATGTTTGACTGAACAAGACTTATGGGTAAATTTTCCAGAGTAAAACTGTGATTTTTTTTTTCTTTTTTTTTTTTTTTTTTTTAAGCAGCATGCATTTGTAGAGTCTCTGAATCAGCCCGGGGATGAATCTGAACCTTTGTGTGAGATGGGCGAAGGGATCGGGGTGGAGAGTCCCTCCTGCCTGTTGGCTCAGTGAGTAGGTAAGTATTCGCTGTCAAGGGGAAAGGCCTGTCAGGAGGGTATGGGAGATGGTCTGCCCACCCGAATTGCACGGGCTGGCTTCAGTGGTGGGGAGGAGACCTGAGTGGTGGGTGCAGTCACGGATGTCGTCACGAAGAAGTCCTGCCTCTCGAGCTCTGTAGCTGTCCTGTGTGCCTCTCTCAGATGAAGAGTTTTCACCCTTTCTGGTAACATGGTTGTAGGGACACTATTTCAGGATGCAGGATGTCTGTGTCAAGACAGGGAAGAATGTTAAACCCGACTAGTGATAGTAAAGATTTTCTTGGGCAAAAATGAGAGACTGCTTCCTTCCCCTGTTTTGGGAGGATATAGACATTATTCCATGCTCTGACAAGTAACTGGGCGGGCAGTGTTGCTGTGTGAATTTTATATTTTGGGTTTACTACCAAACTGAAAAACCAATTATTTGTGTGGCATTTGCCATCATTATTGCAGGAATAGGTATATCACATTTAAAAAGAGAGAATGTTTTTTCTATCTGGCTCCTCAAGAAAGAGAGAGAAAAGCAAGGAAACTGAAGGAACATGGGGACAGAGACGGAATGATTTGCTATCTGTAAATGTGTCATGGGAATAAGCGTGGTGTGTGGGAAAGAACTGTTTAAGCCAGAGAATGATGGCATGGTGAAAAATAATCGGACTTGAAGAAAAGCAGTGCAGAAATCAGAAGATCTCTGGCTATGAGAGCAGTAGGTCCTGGAACAGCCTGTCAGCTGGAGCAGGGGGCAAGCAACCAGCCCAGTGTTGTGAAGCACCTGGATGAATGTGTACATAATCTTATGTAATGTCAATGTCTACAGTGGTCTAGGTTTGGACTTGGTGACCCAGGTGCCTCCTTCATGCCATTATTTCTGCATCAAATTGTGGAATTTATACAATAGAAATGTAAAGGTAGTAGACAGTTAATCAGCTCCCCTCATCACTTACCACTAGCTTTGAGGGATTTGTGTGTGAAATAGTCAAAGAATTGATATTAGTCAATGGATTTAATAGCCTCCAAATACTATTTTAATTTAATTCAGTGCCTTGTTTGACTATTTCTAATCTTTTTGTTGCTCTGTCTGAAGGTGTGTGTGTCTCTCAAATACTGTATGAATTATTGTGTTTAGCACCAAAATTTGACACTATTTTATGTAAATCAGTCATTTTACCAATACTGTATAATGTCATTTAGTTATCTTAGTAGATCTTTATTTTTTTTAGCAGCACCTTTTAGATATTACATTTTTTTCTTCAAACTTCAAGTTCCTCAACCTTATATAGCTCTTCTAAATGATTACTCTAGAAATGATTTTGCACTGTGATCTTCCTCAGGCATAACAAGTGATTGATGGGAGTTGGAAGGACTCATCTCCCTGAAGATGCTAGTGTGTTATCTGAAGATACAAAAATGCAGGTTTTCTCAAAATCAGTGTGTGTATGTATATAAAGATTAAAATAATAATCCGGATATCTTACGTTAGTCACAGCTTTATTAAGCAGTGATAAGCACAAGAGCTATTCATGGTCGTTAGTGTGGTATTGCTACATTCGCTGTGTTCTGTTACAGCTCCTGTGTAAGCGACCGTGAATGTTCCAGATACAGATAGCGTGATGAATGGGTTTCTAGCCCTTGGGCAAAGTTTTAGGGCCAAATCTGGTATGTTTCCCCAGAAAATCTTTCTCATTCATTAACTTTGTGAATCATTGGAGATTGTGGGGTTGGTTTTCCTTGTTCAGAAGGGAGCAGCCGGAGGGGGTCTGTGTAATGTCATGGATTTGTGGTTTTCCCTGTTGCACTTTACTTTTGTAAATTAAGATCAGTGTTGATTTACGCTGGAATTATTTATCCAACACTAGACCATACAATTGATGATTTACATTGTAATTATTTTTATCCAATGCTAGACCACTCAGACCAGATGAATGACTGTAATTCTGACTACTTCCCTTTGCCAGTATAGCTAACTAGATCTTTAGAAAGCTTTATTTCCGTATTTGAGGGGGGGAAAAATAACTTTCATTGGGCAGACATACTCCTTGCTCTACCATAAGCAGAACTGTAGGACAATATCTTTCTGAAGGGAACAACAAAGCACAGTATGTGAGGACACATTGTTTATATGTATTTAAAGGTTATCACATCCTATTCACTATATGAATAGCCTCAGCTGACATTTTCTTGCTCTTCTCAAGCGATGCATGTCTTGTTCATTGTGCTATGCCGAGTCAGCTGTCAGGCACGGCATCAGGGGACCAAAAGCTATTTTCTTTCACTGTTTTGTTTGCACTTCAACTAAAAAGCTTTGAATCTTATGATTTCTTTGCAACAGAAAAACTAATACACAACCAGGGATAGCACCTTTTAGCAGACTAAGAAAATCAGTAAAACATTTCAGCCGTGCCGTTTAGAATAGTAAATATGAAAGGAGAGCTGAATTTGGAAAAATGTCTTTTATTAGCAAACAAAGTCTTAAGACATCCGTGTTTTGATGAGCTTAATTATAGTAGTCAAAAAATGTAGAAATGAGGAATGAAGATATGTTTGTTTCTGTAGCTACATTGTTGTTTTAATGTACTGGTCCAGCTTGCTCTTTCTAGACAATTGGCACATCATACTGTGTGCAGATAACTTAGGAGCGGCAGAGGTAACCTAACAGACGCTATTTGAATTTAAAACTGTAGTATGAGCAATGTTTCAAGGCACATGGCAATGAAAACACAAGTTTTCCCTTAATTAGACTTTGTAAGAGTTTTTCCACAAAGCAAAAAGTTCAATTTTTCACTTGGAAGCCATGCAGGAAAATGTGAAGTTTCCCACTTACCTATTAAATCTGTTCAACAGTGAGGGATGCTAATTAAAAACAAATGTTTAATATTTCTAGTGTAGTATGAGGTACAAGGTATTGCAATAGGTGATAGAAAGCTTTAGTAAAATCAGTCTGGAGAAAATTTGACAACTTTTTCAACCTAATATTGATTTTTGTAATTACTTTCCTTTTTGTGTTAGTAAAACACACTATATATATATATATATATATATATATATATATATATGTCTGTATTGGTTAAAGTCTGTTCTTTCCCAAATGCATCTTTTTTCACTTTGAAAAGCGATATAAGCATCTTTACTAATATAAGCTGCACCTCTGCGAGGAACATTTGTGATGCTGCAAAACTTCTCCTGTTGTAGATTCAGACTGGGCAGTAACGGTTCTAAAGGCTTTTTACTGTACTCAAAGCCAGAAGTAACTGAAAACACAATTTTTCCCTTTCTTTCTACAGCCAGAGTTGAGCTCTACGTGTGTAGTTGTCAACATGCAGCATATTTGGTTTCAGATGGTGTTGCTAATGTAGTGGCTGAATTCTTAATGCCTTTCCTCATTTCAGTAGCTTTGGTCCTAAATCCTGCAGAGTCTGACCTATCCATCAGCTTGGCAGCTTTTAACTGCTTGTCTAATGAGTGCGTCAAGACTCAGCATATCAGATTGAGCAGCCATGAAGTAACTGCCTTGTTCAAATGGTGGCTTTTAGCTATCCATTTGTATAGCGTTTCTGTTCAAACAAAAATGGAGAGGTAGAAATATCCAATGTTGATAAATAGAAAGGAGAGATTTAAGGTGCCTTTTTTTTTTTTTAAAGAAGGCGGCATTGTAAAGGGACTTTGGCAAATGTCCCCCAAACCTTTTACCGTAATAGTGTGCCGCACTCCGTTCTGGTAAACGTGGTAGATGCATTTTCAGCTGTGGACTTCTTTTTTTTTTTTTGGAATATTTGGGAGAGTGCACAGTAAGCAAGCATATTAGGTACTGAGTAAAAATAAAAGTTTTTTTTTCTTTGTGAGCCAGATTAGCCTAGACTAGAGGACTCTTATTAATACATAAATTACCTTCTTTATATGTAATCTGTTAAGATAAACAACTTAGTAGATTTAAACTCATTTTATGATGTTTTTGAGTGCTGAGAAAGTGTAAACATACCTAAACTAATGGCATGAGACAGCAAGGTCACCTCAATCTTCACTGGCTTTTTTTGGGCGGATACTTCTGCAATCATTGTTGTGTCTGAGTGAAGGACGTAGAATCCTCCTAAAACATTTACTATGGCATTATTATAAGACGTTATAGAATTGTAGTGTGTTGTTGTTGTTAGATTTGATTTTTAGGACACACAAGACTCCTGCCAAGTGATTTAGCTTAAGTTGTGAAAAGGTGCTTGTTCCTTTCTAGTTCAGAAATGATTTTAGACAATGTGACTTCTCTAGACCGTGACGTGGATGCAACATGAGCGCACACGTGTGCTGAGTTTTCACCTCAGAAAAGTAGGAACCTCTGCACAGCCTCGTCCCTTGACATACAAAGCTGGAGTGCAGAAGGCGAGCTGTTGCTCGGGAGCGTGAGAGGCCGAGGTGCCGGATGGCTCTGATCAGTGGCCGTTGGAATTCACTTTTTCTGATGGAGTTGATGAAAGTGTAGTTTGCATAAAGCTTTGTTTTGACTTGGACGCCATGAAGCTGTTTGAATCTCGGATTATACCCACGTTATTCATATTGCCAAAAACATCAAAACAGGAACAAAGAGAAAGCTAACCTTGAATTTTCAGCATGTATTTCAGTCCTTGTAAATAAGTTACCATGGAGATAGACCCGTGTGAACCGCAGCCTTCCTCATAACTGCTGTAGACTTTGGACCAGCAAGAAAATGTGACGTGGCATTGGTGCCATTTGTGACAAGAAATGTATCTCAAATACTACACTTGGGTACTTCCCTTCAACACTACCAAGTGAAAGCTTAGAAATTGCTTAAAAGCATCAAATTGCTTTAAAAAATAGGCAAGATGATAAGTGAGAAGCAAAGCTTTACCTGTTTCAATTTTCCAAATTAAATAATATTCAGTAGAAAAGAAGATGCAAGGTCGTTCTCTCTGTCTTGCTAGCATGTTGAAAGACTGCAACGACAGCCTGATTACATTTTTAAATAATTTTCACTAGGAAAATTGTTTCCAAGAAGCTGAAGTTGTGACACAAAGTTCTTAAAACAAAAAGGAACAAAATTATCCCTGTCATTGGTGGTGGTTGTTGTTCTTACATTTTGAATAGAGCTGCAATTGTCATGTCAGAAATAAAAAATCAGTCATCATACTTACTAACCTACTTATCTTCTCTGGACAGAAAAGGATAAATGCACTGGTATTCATAGTTTTTCTTGTCCTTCAGATTCCCAGGAAGTCTCCTCTCTTGTTCAAGAAAGTCTTTTGTTTGCTATCTCAATAGCTTTTTATTGTTAAAAATGTGAGTTCTGATCATCATCGTCAATAATCCTCTATCTACACAACCACTAATTACTTAATTGCTTAAATCACACTACTGCTTTCTATCCTGTAGGTGGTTTAAAAAAAAGAAAAAGAAGAGATACCCAATCTATAAAAAAACAATAGCTATGACACAAAAAGGTTGTGATTAATACCATACTGCAGGTGTTAAAAATTAGGTCACTTTTAATATTGTAGTCATTAGTACAAAAAAAAGCAATACAATAAAAGATGTGCTTCTAATACTTCCCCCTACCACCACCCCAAGCTTGAAGGAATTATTTCTTTCACAGCATTAAGGAATAGATACAAAAGGTTCTGTGGTACACCCTATTTTTTGTTTTTTTGGTTGGTTTGATAGCATATGTATAGAGATATATATTGGGGGTGGTGGTGAGCAGTCTTTTAATACAGTCTTCTGCCCTTCAATATATACAAATATGCAATTATTATCCACTTTCTTCCTCCCTTAACTTTTATTTGGCTTTCCTTCATTTAACTCTTCTAATTCCTTCTTTTTCCTTTTAGTCCCTTTTTAGAAGTTCTCTTTTTTGCTTCCTGTTTTTTAATGATTTTCTTCTATGGAAGTCATCCATTTTATTTAGTTTGGTTCTTATCTCCTGCAATAAGTCCAGATCCTAAAGCCACTGAAATCCATGGCAACATTCCCCTGATTACAGTAACAGTTAGCCCTTGTTTCTTTTATTGATGGCACCTTCAGAACTCATCAGTTCTGCTTGAACAGTTTAGGCAGTGTAACCAAATCATCACTATTAAATAACTCAGTAGGAAATATTCTGTTAGATGCATGGAATTTGTATTGGGAAAGCAGCAAATAGATCTATAGTAAAACAATAGTCTGGCTCCATAGAATTTTTTTTTAAAAAAAGCTAAATTAAAATCAAATGCCTTCATAAGGAGATAATTAACATTTCAATGAAAAAAGTTCTGTATTATAAAATAAAAGCTGACATTACATAAAATACTGTTAATACTAGGTAATATATTGCTAATACTCTGAGAATCTTTCTGCTAAAGAAACTGTCTAGTCATGTGTACTGACAACTCCTCTGTGTTATAATGCAAACTATTTTTCCTACTCAAAACAAAATGGTTAAAATTATATTCTCCCAAGCTGTATGGAAATGCAGTAATTTGTGACTTTCTAAAGCTAACACATTTATGCTTCAGAGATACATAATTTAGTAACAAACAGCAGACTGCATTTTTATCAGGTTAAGAAAACAGGTACAATAGCCTTCAGACTTCAAATGAGCTGAAAAGGCTCCCATGGTATTGTCTTCAATCCAGAATTTAAGGGGTAATATCTTTCTTGAAGATTCATTTGGAAGGTAATGAACAACTCAAAGACCTGTTTATTTAGGCCAGTACCCAAATATCTTGTTAATGAAGCTTTCTGTGTTAGTCCAAGCAATAGCTCACAGTATGGTTTCTTGTATAAACTGGTCAATTTTTCTTATCCTACTCATTGTTAACACCTGTAAAATAACAGAGTATTGAATAAAATAAAAATACAAATTAATCAAGTATCCTATAAAATCCAATCAACTTCATTGTTAAGAAACTATAGTATTTTTAAGTCTGGAAGGAATGAGGGGCCTACAATTCAAAATATTAGAAGTTGTTTTCATTAATGTATTAGAGCCTAAACAAAGCAGGTAATTGCATAAATGTCAGCTTGATTTCCAGATTTGATTAAATGTTTTGGTATAGAAAGCATCACAATGATGATGTATTTAATTATGCAACAGCTCAGACATTCTGAATCCAATTCCATCCTGAAGAAAAGGGCATAATTGGTACTGTGTAATAAATGAGGCATATTTCAGAAAATAATTTTTTTACCTGCAAGAGACTGCCCAAACAGGGAGTCTGTAGGGGTCAAATATTAATTTCAGTGGTATTAACGCTGAGCCTAACTTCCACAGGTTGGCATAGTAGGCATTTGCTCAAAAAAAAATGCATTTTCTATCTAATTATGTTCTCAGTAGTGCTGTGATTGTTGCAGATTTCTTCATACAGGAATATGGAACTAGCATTCTTTTGAGGTCTGCCTCTTTAGTTTTGCTTCCCTTTCCTACCTCCTAACTTCGAGCAGTTAGCTGAGCAGTTGGGTCAGCCTGGCTCAGCGCTTGGGAAGAGGAGTGCGTCTTTGGTGATCGTTTCCCATCGTACAACGTCACCAGGGCAGCTAGGTGCACCCCCAGGGTTAGGTGGTATGAATCCAGGCCCTGATGTTCATTTTGCGTGAAGTATGCAGTCTCAGTCCAACTTCACACTCTTTCACCCTGGTAGTATCTATAAGAATCTATAAGCTTCAGAAGAATGTATGGATAGGTAGGATTAACCTTAAATCGCGTTTACCATACCTACCATTGTCTATACAGTAACCCCTGTTAACTCTTGAACCTATTGTAGTTCACATTTTCTTTTTTTCCTGATGTCCATTAATAGTGACAAGAATAAAAGAAAGAGAAAATATTCTGTGGGTAGATGCCTGGAAAAGGCCTGCTTTCCAAGCAAGAAGCCTTAATCTGAACCCGAGTACGAGTTTGGGCACAGCTGTACTGCTGAGGTCAGGTGCCAAGTGTCTGTCTAACTGTAGTCACCAAGGAAAATGTTTAGTCTGTCTCTGCATCAGCAGCAGCTCTTCCCATTGCTATCATCTGTGATTGTTGCCACCAGGCAGAAGAACTGCAATGTTCTTGGTATTGATAGCCAAGAAAATACAGCTAGTTTGGCAAAGCAGTGTTGCAGTGGGAAAGCAGCATTTCATACACAATTTATATCAGATAAATTTTCAGTATTGCTTTTTAAATGAATGCAACAGAGTTTAAAACTTCTGCTGTATTAGAGGCTTTGAATTGACGTTACTTCTTTCCTTTAACTATAGTAATAAGAGGGACTGTGATAGGTCTCACTTGTTCCTTTAGAATATTATTATGAGATCCTGGTGCTCTGTCCTTCATGCTGTGACAATCTCTCCTTTATTGTCCATATATTCTTATAAGGCTGCTCTTTAAACTATTATTTGGATCTTTTTAATAAGCAAAAAGTGGGAGGTTTTTTTTCTTGTTTTAAACTTTTTTTTTTTTCCAATAACATTCAAGTTCTCATACTTACTGACTTATAAAAGTTACAAGCCTGGTGTACACAGTACGTATAGGGTTCGGTATATTTGAAGCCTGATTTAGTAATGCCATAGGGATTAGGATTTTCATTTTTTTTCTACTCTTTTTGCATAAGTAAGCCTGTATTTCTTAGTAATTCAAATGTTAATGCAATAAATAACAAATAGAATTCAAAGAAAATCATTTATCTCCATACTTCTGCTGCTGTAGAATGGCAATCAGCTGATCCATATTTTCACAGCAGATGCAGAGGAATCATGAGATTTTCTCTCATGTATTTTTCCTATGAACTGTTGCAGATAGGGGAGAAAACAAAATTTTCTGGTGCATGCCCCTATGTTTGTGAGAAAAAGAACTATCAGTGGAGCAAGACATCTGCTTTAAAGGGAAACTCTTCACATTACTTTCAACAAAGTTGACTATTTCTTGTGTTCTTTCTTCCTCAAGTATAAATTAAGGTGGAGTTCAGGGTTTTACTGATATTTAGCTCAAAAGTTTATGCATTGACACAGTTGCAATCTAAGAAATATTTCTGATGGGTTTGCACTACAAGCCAGTGCCTTACGCTGTGCTCTGCTAAGTTTTAGTGGCCTTTGTATGGGCTACCAAGGCTGTATATGAGGAACATCTGGAGTGGAAATTCTCTGTGAATGCTGACTTGCCACAGCTGTGGCATTGCATGGGGATATGTTATTTTGATGAGGACAGAAAGCAGGCAGAGTTGAGTTGTGTAGGTATTTGGTGTATACTGGCTCCCTTAGGAGGGTGCTGGGGGTCTCGCCTCGCCTTGCCTTCCTTGTGGTCCAGCAGGCTCCCAAGGAGTGGGAGACCACACGTGCAGAGGTCCTCCTGCGCCTGCTGTCTGGGTGCTGGTAGCCACGGGCTCTGGGAGCCGCGGCATCTGGATGAGCGGGCTGCCAACAACTGTAGAAAGAACAAATTTTGAATTTTTTGCATGGGTGATTCCTTCTACACGTTTCTAACTCCTTAATGGTATTATCCAACTACACAGCATAAGGAGAAATAAATTGCCTTAAATTGCCTAATGCAAAGTGATGTAATGTCAAATGCTTCTAATCTCTTTTTTTCAAGGGGTAGGTTGAAGATTCCAAATTTGCTTCCTTTTCAAGTAAAACCATAACATTACAAGTCTCTCTTTTACATTGATAGAGGTTAATGTTACATTTGCAAAGTTTTAAAGATAATTTAATGAAGGCAGAACCTTATTTTTCTTTATTTTTTAGCAAAGTGTTATGGTACCTGCATACAGCAACTGAGCTAATATAACTCAGACACAGATTCTGGAATATTTGTCTGTCTTCTAGCAGTAAATACTAAAGTACAATGTGTTTTATGGTCAGATATGTGCACACATATCTGACCATATATCAGTGCCTCAGGCTTCCCTCAAGGAAAGTTGAAAGAGTGCATCTCACAAGAGAGGAAAATGCATTTAAAATTACTGCAGCTATAAAACAAACTGACATAACCCAAAGCAACAAATATAGGGAAGAAAATCTTCTGGGGCCACATCAATGCTCTGAAAAGATTTCCACTTTTTGGGTTTATTTGCTATCAGTGATCCAGTGTGGTTTACAAATGGAATAAAATCTATTCATTATTCTTTCTATATTCAAACAGCTGCATCTGTGCCATAGCATCATGCTGTCACAGAAGCAGTACAGCAGCAGAGCTCAAAGAATCTCTTTCCTCAAGGGTTTTCTCTAGTGTCATCAGAATTGTGTCCAGTTTGGCCTCCTGTAAGTTCACTCTCTTCTGCAAGTGGTTCACCAGTTTCAGGGGGATGAGGGAAAAGGGGGGAGAGGCTGGAAGAAAGAGCTGTTTTTCTGTGAATTAAAATGGGCATGTAACGCCTCATTACGGGTGAAAGAACTGAGGGAGTTTCATCTAGCTCCTGCCTGATATCTGTCCCAACACCATTTTCTCCATTAAGCCTTCATTCTCAAGGGATGATCAGATTTCATTGTGATATGGTTTATTTTATTATAATTGCATCTAATTGATGGTACCCTCTTAAGACTTTATCTCTTGTACTAATTCTCGGTGGCATTTAGAGAGAAGACTGGGCAATTTCAATGAAATTCAAGTTTTGATTACATGTTTTAGACCCATTTTTTATTTGCCTGTTGTTACCAAGATGGCAGCTTCATAACTAATACTGCTAATTCATGAAGGAAGGACAAATGTTCCTAGTTTGTGTTGAAAGAAAAAAACAGTATGATTCTAAAATAACTTCATGCTAACTCATGGCAACACTTAATAGTTTCTTTTTTTTATTTTTTTTAATAATCACCGAGTCTTTGTATCCTAACAATTAGCTTCCTATCATGAAGATACTGCTTCCTAGTAGGACCAATACTGAGCCAACAGATCCTAGTAGGAACTAACAAGAAGAAATAATAGATAGCAGTAAGTTATCCTTGAAGCCAAGGATTTAACTGTACTCACAAAATAACAGCACTCAGAAAAGAGCGGGACATACCTGGTTATGGAGAACTTAAAAACAATACCTGGAATAATTGAAAACTTGTCATGTTACAGTGTTAGTTAATGAAGAAGGTAATGACTGCATGCCATATCTTGCTAGAATATTGTTTCTTAAAACCTGTGTTTGGAACATAGATATTTTAGACTCCAGTGAAACATTGTCTCCGAGCCTTACATATAAAGAAGGAGGAAATTCACCCAGTAAAGTAGTCTTATTATAAGATGTAGCAGAATTACAGGATTTTTTTTTTTTTTTTGAAAGACATTCTGCTTATGGCTGATTATTTTTAACTGACAGCTGACTTACTCTGCTGCCTGAAAACTGATGTTAGGAATTGTACTGCCTTCGTTTTCTAAATTGAAGCACTCTTCCCCTACCAGCAGTCTTCTCATCTGGTAGATTTAATTGAAGAGAGTGTATCTCAACCCCCCCCCCCCCCAATAAATTAAATGGATTAGTAAATCAGATTACAGGAACCTCAGTTAATTCTAGCATCTTTTAGCATCTTTTGTCTTACTAGTCTCCCTATTTTAAATATCTTTTTTTGAAGCATGGAGACCAGTAGTGGAAACAGTCATACACATCATTGTATTTTCTGGCCAGGGGAGAAAAGTAGGATACGAGTCTCAACTACTTCCTAACTTTCCTCCTTCACACTTCATGAACCTTCATGAGCTCAAATAGTCTGTGCCTACTATGTCACATTGTGCTACCAGGGGGAATGCATGGATGGAAAAAAAGCCCACAAAATGCAAAACCCAGTCCCAAAGCTGTACCCTCCTGTTGTTCCTGCCTCTGCACCTTACCTCTCTGGGCCACAGCAGGCCAGTCTGTACAGAAGCTCGACGCAGCAGTGGGCCGCAGCATTTCTAGCCTCCAGACTGCTTCAGAAGTGCTGAGAAAATCTATCCATCATATAGCACATCGCAAAAATATCAAGGTTTGAATGAAAGTAATCTTAGTGAAGGCATTACAGCTCAATAATATGTTTTTGTTTTTCTGACAGGTTAGTTTATGTAAGATTAAGTTCATCTTTATTTGTTAAAAATCTGTCAGAAATGGAGAGGCACTCATTGATTTTTTTCTATTCAGCCATTACTGTTGTTGCTAACTTCTTCCCATCTTAATTGCCATTATAAAAAATTGAACATGACTTTAGACAGTACTGAATCCTTATGAAATACTTTGTTGCTGTACTTAATAGCAGGTTGTTAAGAGTGTTATGGCTTTTGTGACTGAGTTATTCAGCAATGAATGAGTATAAAATATGCAGTGAAACAGCAAGCATTGCCTGCTGCTGTAAAAGCTGGCCTCTAGACTATTTCTTCCTTTTTCCAAAATTTAATGAGTCACTTCCTCACTCATGAAAGCATGAGGTGAATGACTCTGACCTGAGCCAGGCATAGCATGAGCATACGATTCGCAAACTTACTTCCTCAACTAAAAACCTGCTGGAACCCGTACAATCCTCTGAGGGTTGCATTATACTTTGAGGTCGTCAAATAAATGCCAGAGTAGTATAAGCATCAACACTTCTGTGTAGGATTTTAAAGATCTTTAGAAATAGAAAGCATCAGTGATTTGGCTGATTTTGCAATCTGAAATTGGTTTCCAGAACTGAACGTCCTCTGCAGCGCACACATTCCTGTTACTTAAGCTTGACCCCTTGAGATTCGCCAGTCCTTTGAATGCTCACTCTCACAAAAAAGTGCTCTAGAGTTTACTCTCATGAACATTGACTGCCTTTGAAACTAGAACTCCCTAAAGGCAAGGAAAATATTTTGTTACTTCCACTACAGCCTTACTCAGTCATCATGGTTGGCTCAAAAGAGGAAGCAGCCAGACTTAACAAGGTCCTTGGCAGAAGGAATGAAAGTTGATGAGCCCAATAGTAAGGGATGAAAAGGACTTGCTCTGAGCCGAGGACAGAGATGAGAAGGATCATAACATTGATTGAGGCTCGAAGAGAGAATAAGTTGGGAGTTAAGAGCGAAAGAAGGATCCAGTTAAGAAGGAGAACTAGGGGAAATGAGGTTTAAGTGTACCTCAGACATGGCAATCTTTTAAAAAACTTAACCTAAGTGATCATACCTCTCTAATCATAGATTGTAGCAGTGTTGTGTACAAGGGTTCTCAAGAGAAATCGCTGACCAGAAGCTGTGTGCTCAGTCAGGGTTATAGCCTACCAGCAATCCAGGAGGCAGGAAAAGAAATAGTAATTTTCAGTTAGGTGAGAGCCAAAGAAAGGTTAACACCAGCAGTTCTGGGCATACTTAACCCAAGTGGGATCAGTGGGGAAGATGAATGAAGAAAAGTGCCTATTTCTTTAAAGGATTTTAGCGTTTTCTTTTTTTTTCTTTCTTTCTTTCTTTCTTTTTTTTTTTCTCTCTTAATGGCAATTGCCTATTATTTAAACCTTTGCCTTCTCATAAAGGTATATTTGTTTTGACTTTCATTAAGATTCTTTTTTTCGGGACTGGAATAGAATCTGTGATCAAAGTTAATACTTTGTAGATACACCTCTATTACTGGAGTATTGGATGTTCTCGAAAGGATATATGTGCTTAGGTATGTGTTTGTATGTAACTCTTATTTTGTTGTCATTGTTTTTGAATGAAAGATCTTATTAATTTTTCACAGTATGGAAAAAGAGCATTTTGCTTACATATGTTAAGCCACAGATTTATTTCATCTTTCCTTTTAACACAATGAATTATGAAAGAGTATATTTAGAAATATTAGCCTACCTAGGAAGAATCTAATTTTACCCACAACTGTAACCCTGAACAAGTGAGTCCTAACAGTGGTTTAAGGTATAACCCTACCAATGTTTTTCTTCTGTAAAAACATATGACTTCTGTCATGGTGATATCTGGACCCTGCACATCTTTATCTCTAATCTCAGAGTAGGTTTTTTGATCTTGACCTGTTATTTGAATATTGGTAAGATAATAGGCAGAATATAATGTACTTAATGTTTCTTTATCTTCAGGTTCAATGTAGGTATTTTATTCTGTGAGGCAGCTCTGAAAGACAGTATCTTTTGTATGTATGGAAGAAAATATTTTTATAGATACTCACTGATAACCGAAGCCTTCATCTCCTCTTTCTTTCTGCTCCTGTGCATTTGTACAGTCATCTATTAATAGATGTTTTAGAGGGAATCAATTTAAAATGTTATTTGAAAAGTAGTAAGTATCTGATGTGTAACTGCTTTTTATTTTATTTCAACAGCTACAATTTGAGAGCAAGGTTCTTCCTGTACTAAGAAAGGCTTATAGAGTTATTAAAGGTCCTAAAATAGAAGATGGACACCTCATGAATTAAAACAGCAACAACAAAACAAACTGAAATACTTAAGCATGTACGTTTAGTATGTAGTCTGCTAAGTTACTAGTTCAGCACCTACAGGAATCATTATGCTCATCACATCTTTCTAAATCAGGCCCTGGATGCATTTGAATCACTATAATAAACTGAGTTTACCACTGCTTTCACTAAGTAGGGATGTGCAAAGCATCTGGTCCAAATGCTATATGCTGTGATCAATTTGTAATCTAAGGTAATTAAATGTTTTAAATATTCTTTAAATGTTTATGTTGATTTAAAAATGAAAAGTTACTTTCATAGAGTTCTCTCAAAAATTGCGAAGAACAGAAATTTTCCTCGCATATAGCGTATAGTCAGATGTCAGATTGGTCATGAGTCTACTGAATTCTACTCAAATTTTTCTCTGAAGAAGATTCTTAGAATTTTATATATTGTGTCAGAATCTAGTAGCTTGAAGTATACTATTGTTTCTGTATGTTTTTCCTTTGCAAAGATGAGCTAATAATGAGTCAGAACAAATATAGAAATAACAGTAGTTGTTCAGAGAGATGAATTTTCTGATAGATTTTTAGAAGTGAATTAAGGCCTGTCTCCTTGGAGGAATTCTGCAGTATGGTGCCATATAACCGAAATGTATAATTTGATGGATTTACAGAATAAATACAAGGAACTATTAATTATAACATCATTTAACCAGAATTTTTGATATTTCAAACCATGTAGTAAATGGTAAGGTGTTTAGTAATTGGAACACCACAAGATCAGAGGAGCCCAGTAATTTAATGGCTATGCTCTTATTTATTTGATTATCAAAAAAATCTTGCAGTCTTTTTACATGAAAAGATTTATTTAGTGAGAAATTTTCTTTGTAGCCGAAGAGTCGAGGTAGCATTAACTTCCCTTAATACAGTAGCAGGGGAGGCTGATAGTCAAAGGCTCCAAATTGCTCCTTTCACATTATATTTAAATGTTCTCTTGCTCGTATTAAAAAAAATAGTGTGTTACAGTGGTGCATAAAAGTGATAGTTCTTTGAAAAACTTGCAGAAATGCTCAACTACATCCAAATTATTTAGAGCAGCTTCTAGAAGAATTAGATTTTGATCTAAATTTATCAATTCTTGTCCTGATTTTCAGTGCAGTTGCTGCAATTAACATACAGAAGGTAGAGGAGCGCAGGTTCATGCCTACCATTGTGCTCAAGATATCAGGCTGTTTGGCCTGCTTCAGAGAAGCAGACGTGCGTCTCCTGCCCGAAAGAGGGTGTGATGGAGTGAGAGGTGCTCTGCCTTCTACAGTCGTGCAGCACGATGCAGACCAGCATGGTTACCTCTGCCCAAATTTGTAACCAAGCGTCTGTGTTTGCCACAGTGGGCCCATTCGAACATGCTTATTTCTTCACTCTGGCCGTTTCCCTGACTCTGGTCAGGAGCGCAGAACGATTAGGTGCTCTGCTATGTGGCACAAGTCAAGCACGCTCTCCTCCGCCTGAAACAGGTGAAACACAAGGTAATAGCGAAGGCAGTAATAAAATGCTGGAGCACTGGTATTGTAGCCCTGAGGAAAAAGTCAGGTGGCTTAAAAACTGTGAGGAAAGATGAACAAAAAACTGCCTCTGGACTAGGCGTTTCCTTGTCTGATCCCAGGACTTCTGTGTTCTTGGTAAAAAGAAGTGGTTTGCACCAAGGTGCTACCGTTCTGTTGTGAATTTCCTCTGCCCTAACAGCCACGGCAGCCTGGATTTTGGCTGTTCGAAGTAAAACAGTATCTATATAGCACTATCTATGACAGCAAAGTGAGTATTGTCAGGCCTGCCACTTCCCTCCCTAGAATCCCCCAAGCGCTCTAGCCGTGGTCTTGCTAACCTGCAGGCACGCTGGTTAAGTAACCAGTTTGTCCACTAATCTGTTGATTCCTTCTCAACCACTGTCTATCAGCGCTGCTCGATATGGGACTGTGCTTGCCTCCTTTTCTTGTAATCAGCTGAAACTATGGTTCAGCAATACAATGAACCAAAACCCCAATGGCAAAGAATTCAAGGCAAAAGTATTTAAAATTATATTGATGGATCAATTTTGTATCAGTATTATGATTAACGGATTAATCCCGTATCAGTAACATTCCATACTAGCCACTGGTTACCACCTTCCTTATCCAGGTCAGGAACTTGGGAAATGTGGAGGTATCTGGGACCTGTTGGTTTAGGCTGCTGGGATCATGTATCATATCCAGGACATCATCTAGGTAATGGATGAGTCTTTTCAACAACTTGCTGTTCATACTGGTGATGGAACACTAAGATAAAAACAGTATCAGTCTGTAAGTCATAAATTATGTTAATTTAAAAGCATGAGCTGCTGCTTTTGAAATGGAAAGGGAAAAGGAAACCGACTGGTCATGTGTAATGTAATGATTCCTAATAATGGATTTAAAGGTATCTGATATTCTTTGTTTTTAGTGGTATGTAGGACTTAAATCATTCTGATACTATTTTTAGCCTCTACATGTTTTCTCTAGTGTACCAATGCCTTCAGAAAGATGTGGAAAATACTTCTCTAAATCACTGCTTGACTGTTCGCTCATCCCCACTTTCTGATCCCTCAGGAACAAGGAGGTTTCAGGTGTTGTTTTCAAAGGAGCATGTTTTCTAAGAAACATGAAAGAAAACATTACTTGTTTTAATTTAAGTTAATGATATACTTTACAGTTTAAAGAACAATTTATTTTTATGATACTAATTTCATGCTTCGTATTTAGTTTATTAAATCAGTTTATGCAGACTTTTTCTTTCACTTCAAACAAGTACCTGTAATTAAAGCTGAGTCTATAATTGATAATGAGTAATTTGTTGCAGAAAAATGTTTGTTTTTATATATATAAAAAAGAAAACCAAACCCTCCAGTGTACATAGTGAAGATTTCTACACTTTTATACTCTTTGTAAATGAGTCATATGGCTTGATGTATAGATGGATTTCTTAAAAGTTTGCTGTTTTTGTTTTAAACAACTAACCAATAGATGAGAGCAGTCCGTACTATAGTGATGTGCAGCATTCACAACTTTCAGTGATAATAAGCTGTGAAAGTCAAATTTGCTTTTGAAAGCATGTTAAAATTTTTTTGGAGATGATTTTGTTAGAATGGCATTTTACCAGTTTCTCTTCAGTAGAAACTTAATTTCATTTCATTCATAATAACTAATAATACTTAAGTAATTCCAGTCATAAGAAATGTGTGTGAGATGATGCAAATTGTGAACAAAATTGTGAATTGCTGTTATCAATCAGATTCCCCAGGTGAGAACCTGTCCAGTGCATGTGTCAAAGATTTCACCATTTTTACACAGTCATAGCTTGTTTCTTGATTAGAGTGGTGAACGAGGAAAATTTTCGAAACATCACAAACATATGTATGTTTCAGTGCAGAATTTACAAGTCACTCGGCCTTTCCTCGCCTGTGCCGTGTTCCTTCGTGCCGCTCGACGTGAGGTGCTCGCCCGTTCCGCGGCTCCCCTCTCCTGACGGCATAGAAGCAGTAAGCAGTGTGTAGCAAGAATAATACCTGCAGTTATATGAGCTAGTGTAAAGTTACGTTGACTGTCAATCCTCACGTTGAAGGCTTAAGCTGATCACTGCCTGGAGTTAGGGCAAAACTTCCCCCCGTAGTGTACTTTTGTGCAACTGGGTAGGTGGATTTTATTCCACTTCTTGAAGTGTCTGCTGTGACTACCCTAGAAACAAGGTATTGCCAAGTGTATTGAATTTTAGACTGTTCAGTGTTGTTGGCTGTTTCAGAGTCAAGTGAAAAGTATTTAAGGATGGAGGGAGTAAACATCTGTGAGAGCAACTACATTTACCAGAAGTCTTCCACCAAATCACTGGAATCTAAGGAAAAATTGCAACAGGATGGACAGGTCAAACAAGATGGAAGGCTGATGTGTTTCTGGGTAGTTGATTACCTTTCTGTGGCCCTGGCTGGATATGATACTATATTATGCAGTAGACCAAAACAAGAAAAATTAAAAATTACAATAGAGAAATTATGGTAGTGTCCTTGAGTTGATCATATGTTGAATCAAAAATAGGATTTTGAAGGGAACACTTTAAAGCAAGAAGCAAACAAACCAATAGCAGTAAAAGATGAGGCTGTGGTTTTCAGAGAAGGTGCCTTGTAGCGGAAAGGAAGTGGTCTGAGGAAATATAAGGATGCCAGGAGAGGAAAGATGAAACTTTTTAAAAGAGTAGTTTTAAAAGGCAATAATACGTAGCAAATAGAGAAGGGGATATGGCTAACTCAGTCAAATCAGAGATTATAAAGTGAAAGAGAATTAATAAGAGAAGCAGAAGATACCAGGGAAATTTTGTTCTGTGGCTGACAGAAAAAAAAGATAGTGATTTTTTTTTTTTTTAAAGTGTAATAACTGACACAAATCTAAGGAACATTATTGGCTCTATAAAAGCTGAAATCTGCTTTTCCTTAAGTCATTCTTTTCATATGTAATTCTAATTTTTCTCCTTAAAGAATTATATTTTGTTGAAAACATAGCTGCTTCACAGTAAATTTTATATATGTTTTCTTGACCAAATATTTAAGATGTTAAAGTATGAGGTGGTAGGAGGAGAGTGCTTTTACTGCTGACTTTCCAGCTCAATGCAATGAAACGAACAAATTTAGAAAATGAATTAAAAAAATGCAATTGTTAGCTAACAATTAAATATATTCTTTGAATTATTGCTCTCAAATACCTGTATGTAATTTTTGCTTAGTTCTAGGTATAGAATTCATTTGCTGATAGCTCTGTGCATGTGTGTATTAATGCAAGATTTATGAGAAACATTAGTTTGATTTTTGTAATAGTTGACTGAATAGAATAAATACAGCAACTGTATCCACAGGACATAAAGCATATCATATATTTATAATTTAGCAATAGTTTTGTGTGAAAGGCCAAATATTTTTTTTCCTCGTTTCTGGAAGTGCGAAGGTGTATTGTTGTTTTAAAATACAGGACCTTCCAGCTCTTGCATGCTGTGTTCACTTTTAACTGTAAATGCGAGATAGCATTCTATTTATGAATTCAGGTCTCAAAAGCTAATTTAATTGGTGTATTCCAACTACTATTTCTTATTTCACACTTCAATAGGTAAAGATGCATTAATAATCGAAGTTTCAAACTGTAATTAACATTAGCTTTAGGCTCCTGACAATGAAATGATTACATTTTTATATATGGCTTGATAAACAAAGTTAATCTAACCTGTGGAAAAAATAACGAAGGGAACTCACATTTACTCTCAGACGCAAATCACCGCACGTAATTATGCGTTCCCTGCAGCCACAGAGCGGGCGAAGGTGAGCTGCTACTGGCAGTAAGCTCTGCGCCGGTGTCCCCGTTGCTCGGCTGCCGCGCGGCGGAGGGGGCCTGTCCCCGCTGCGGGTTTCCACCCTGCCGCTGCCCGCGCCGCTCAGCTGCAGCGCGGCCCTTCCCGTCGCGTGCCCGCGCCCAGGCGCGAGGTGGGCAGAGTGCAGGCGTGCTGTTCGTCGGCGTCTGCGCGGAGCCCAGCAGCTGTCCCGCCGGTGAAGGAGTCGTTCAGAGTCCATTTTATTACGGTTCCCTTGAAGCTACAAGGTAGTGCTCCTGTTCCTCTCATGATTTGGAAGTAGTTAGCAATCTCCTTTTTCTAATATAGCCCAGAGAATGTGCAGCTATAAATCACTAGCAAGCAGGATCTAAAAATATGACAGTGGGGTAAAGGATTGGTTTCTAAATCATTGAGCCAGCACTTCTGTTTCTTAACTGTGGTCTAGCGTTGATTAAACCTAGCTAAACGTTAGTAACTTGCCAGATTGTTGCCTGTTACTGTCATTATAAGCAAGAAGGAAGCTAAAAGCAAAATCTTGTACTAATGCACTTTGCTACACTCAGTCTTCGTAATAAAATTACAGCAGTAGCTGTATAAGCAGGGTGGGAGATCTTGGCCGTGAAGCGCAAGGAGAGGAAAGCCGAAGCCAGGCGGCCGCGGTGCGGGTCGGCGCGCGTGAGGCCGGGGCGGCGGAGGGGGCCTCCTCGGCCGGCCGGCGCTTCCTTAGGCTGGCCTTTAAAAATAGAAAGGGTGAGGAGCCGCTGAATGTATTTTGCAGTTCTTTAAAAACATAAGAAACTATAAAGAGAAAATTTTTGAAATTGCAAACCTGGTTTGCAACCTGCTTCCTTCCAGTAGGAAGTAGGTAAAAAGGAGCGTGAGGAGCACCGTGCCCTGATGAAAGGGCGCGTTCGGCCAGGAGGGCAGGTAATGTTAATTCCTTTGTGCATAGTCCTTGCGCTTTTCAGCCCGAGCCTGTTTTCATCTGTATTCCCCCTGATGAGGGAATCCCTTCTGTTCCACCTTGAACTCCTTACCCAGTCTTTGTACTCACAGCCGCTTTCTCTCTCACCGCATTTCTGCAGAGAGCGGTGGACACAAACGCTGCCGTTCAGAAATTCGTCTGGGCCCTTCTCAGTGCGTGACAGGAAGAAGAAGAGGGGAGGGAAAAAAAGAAAGCGCAGGACAGTAAGCTGAGAAATCAGCATATCTCCTGGGCTTTTAAATTCTCTTCCCAAATCAAGAGGTGCCTGCCTGAGATGCTGAAAAGCAACCCGCAAAAGATTGAGCGGATACTCGAAATAAGCGGGTGCCAGTTCTGTCATGCTTGGCGCCCTCTCAGGGAGACCCTCGGCTGAGTCACAGATGCGGTAGATCTGTGGTCCGGGCTCTCCAAACCAATTAATGAGTATCTGCACCTCAGCGGTGTTTTAAGAATGGTTTCTGAACTCCATGGTGCTGCAGAAATGTTTAAAAATGTGGTTTAAGCGGGACAGGCGAGGGGGCGTCTGTAGAAACGGCCGGCGCAGGAAGCTGCGCGGGGCAGCGGGCGCCTGGGGCCGGGCGGCTGCGTGGCGAGCGGCGGCCGCCGCCGCGTTTTGCTCTTGTTCCCTCGGTGCTCTGTTGCGCAGGAGCCCCTTGCCGGTGTTGGGCCCGTTTCCTTAGACGTGCCTCTGATACGGCTGCAGTGTCTGAAAGCAGCGGGTGCCTAATGCCGAAGTGGCTGGATTTCTTGGCTGACCAGGACAGATTCCCAAACCACCCCAAAGTGACCGAGTTGTCCGGAGGTGCAGTGCCTGAGGAGCAGGTACCGCACCTCCGGGAGGAGAGCGCTGGCGGCAGCCAGCCGAGGAGAAGGCGCTCGCGGGCGGCGCAGCTCCCGTGCGAGCGTGCCGCCCGGTCCCGCGGCGGCTCTCGCGGAAAGCCCTGACAGCGCGGGTCTCGCGGCAGCGGGGACTGGGCTGCGCCCCGCCGCGCGCAGGTGCGTGCCGCAGCCCTCGGCGCGAGCGCCGGGCTTGAATTCCTGGAGAGCCGCCGGAGGTTCAGGCCGGGGCTCTCCCCACGGCTGCGTGAGCAGATCGATACCCTGACATTTGTTTAACTGGTGGGAATCTAGATGGATGGTGTTTGGTAATGTACATCACTTTATCTCCAATTATTTACTTTTCTAGCTAAAACTCCATTTCACCCTGTTTTGCAGGTTTTCAATTACATCTAATTCAAAACAATGGTATTTTAAATAGGATAAATTAACTGATGTTAGCATAGAAGAGAACTCGTTTCCTTGCCTGTGCCGCCAGGGCCGGCGGCGCGCTGCCCCTCTGATGGCTCGTGGTGCTGTGCAAACGCCCTCCGCCTTTGCGGCCCGGCCCCGGAAAAAGCGGGCTGGCGAAACGCTCCCGTGTGCTGCACTAGGTGCCGTTGTCAGTAGACTAAGTTGGTTTGTAATTTCACTTTCTCCTTTCTTCGGTGCTTTGAAGGACAAGGAAAAAAGTATTAATAGAAGTATTATTATCACTATATGACATACAGTTTCACAATGAATTGGATTCACACCCAGGAAAGAGATTTTGTGCAATGTACGGACATAAATGCGGCACCGATGCATCAATCTGTATTTATTTCTTATTTTAGAAGGGTTTTTTTCCCCTCTTCAAACCTGAGGGACTAAAGACTTTTGCTTCTTACAGTGAAAGCTGAAAAGCTGAAAATAATGTATCAAAAAAAGAAAGAGGTTGCTGTTTCTGATATGCTATAGTAGCGTTTGATCTTTTTGCTACAATAAGTATTGATGAACACGCTTTACATCTGGTGTTGCATTTTGTGTTTTGTAAACTTATTCTGAGTGATAATTTTCTTCTGTTAACTTGTGGGGTTTACCACTTTAAAGTTAAAAGAACCGATTTCTTCATCGGTTGGAAATTTTAGGAAGCAGTTGATTTTTTGCTATGAGATCATCAGCCACAACCTTCCTGCATTTGGGAAAATTCCCATGCCTGTAGGAGAAGATCATCTAATTTTTCCAAGATGATTGTAGTTTGTGCATTGCTGATTTCTGCCTATCTGGTTGAAAAATGACTTAGTTTGCGACCCGACCAGCATGACAATTCATTAAAAACAGAAAAGAGATGGGGCTGAGATGGAATAAAATAAAAGTTTCTATTTGTATTTTTTTTTGTATTATATCTGTATATGAATGTTCGGGAGAAATATGAATAATTATTATTGTCATTCTGATTTTACTTATTTGCTTTTGAATATACAAGAAAGGTGGTTTTTTTTTCTTTTTTTTTCTTTTTTTCTTTTAACTGAATCCAGTTCTGTCAGTGTGACCTGAGCTGCTTTTGACCAAAAATAGATGAATACAATTTACATGCCTCTCCTCCATCTGCTGACCTGGTCATGGACTTTCATAATGCAAGACCCATTTGTAGAACAGGAGGAAATGTTTTCGATGGAAATTAAATTGATACTGAAAAATGCATTATAAAACGTTTTTAGAGTTATGGCTACGTTTAATGGGGAAGAAGACATGTACATCTCAAAATGATGTTTCTACTGTCAAATTTCTTAGTATTTAAAAGGGGGGAGAGAGAAGACTTGTAAAAACTAAGCTCTCTATGGTATATTTTTTTTCCAATTACTACCTTGTTTTTTCCCCAAGAGAAATTAATAATAGCCTGGTTAGATATTCACTGCAGCTGTAAAATATTTTATTTCCTGACATTTTTCTGTGTCCCTGGATTTCAGTCCACATCTGACAAGTGACAGATATTCCATGCCTCATTTGTAGACTGGACTCTTTTTATTTCTCAGAGTTCCGTTGTCCTAAAATACAAATATGAAAATCAATATACAGATGCTTTTTTATAAAAAGAGAGCATTGTAAAATACGTGCTGAATTAGCTTTCATGGAATCATCTGTCACTTTAGTGACAGCCCAGCTTTTAACAGTGATGGCACAATCTAAAGTATTCAGTTTAAAGTTGTGTTAGATTCATCATGTTTTAATTGTCACAGTGATCTCCTTTGTGAAATTAAGTGAATCAGACCAGATGGTATGAGGAATATATTAATTAAATTAGGGGGTATAATAAAGATGCACAAGTCCTTTCCATCTTTAGAAAGGTTGAACATTCCTTTTTTTCTTGTATTTATGTTTAATCATTCCAAATATCACGAATAATTGCATGCTATTAACAACAGTGAAGAAAGACACCCTGCTCTTTTTGAACTGAAGCTTGCATGGGGAGGGGCATTTTTTTTGTTTTTCTTTTGAGTCAGATTCTTTGGCAATTGCTTCATCCAATAAAGATATTTGCAAACTGGACTTCAAATGACAGATTAATTTATTTTCTGTAGTTCTGTGGAATGCTAATAATAGATTGCTAGTCAAATAATTAAATCTCATAGCTGTGGATGTTTTGGTGGCGGGAGTCTTCTCCTTTAAATTTAGTATGTGTTGGAGGCTCATTATAACAAACTGTTGCTTCTGTGGCTGTACAAACATCACAGCTGTTGGTATTAATTAGCGTTGTCTTTCTGCCCTTTAGAACGAGCGGAGGCTGCAGTGCGGCATGGCGCAGACACGTTCCGGGGGATTACGCGGCCAAATGGTTTCTAGATTTTCCTAACTTTGAAGTGTTTGGCTTTGAAAGGAGGGTTGTTAGTGTGTGTAGTATGCAGGTTGATACATTACTGTAGGATGATTATGGTGGAAATCTGAGTAGGAAGGACAAGGTTGAATGGACTTAAAAATGATTTTGTTGGTAGTTGATGTAAACAATATGCCTAACTTGTAAGACCGGTCAGCTCAAAGCCAGGAAGGTGCTTTTCATCCATAGCATCCTCGCGGCTGGCCTCTTTAGATCCTTCGGAAAGAATGGGTTTCTGTGTACTCTTACTTCTGCGGTATTGGTATATTAGTGAAGCGATTGCTGTTGCTCTGGTACTGTGACCCTGGCATGTTTCAGAGCTGCTTCTTTCCCAGCTGTGTTGTCACAGCCAGATTACGGACTGCTGCTTTGTGCCAGTAGCAGGGAGCAAGGAGATAAGCAAGCAGATAGCGGAAAAGGTTCTGTAGTGAGCACGAGAGAGAGAAGTTTGGTGTTAATATTTTCCATCTTTCTTACAGTATACCTTCTCTTTCATGGTTATAACAATGTGATCCTGCGCGCGTCTCTTCTGCGTTGTTAGCAGGCACGTCTCTGCGCCTCTGTTGCTGCTTATGTATGCTGCCATAAAAAATGCATTCATATGCAGCGTGATTCTGAAACCAGGTGAAAACTGGAAAGGTCAAGAAGTATAAACGGAAGTGAGAACGTGGTGTCGGTGTGTGTTTGGCCTGTGTTTATTGGACAAACTAAATAGGCTTGTGTGTGTGTATATATATATATATATATATATATATACATATATGTACGTATATATATATTTCCTCTCAAGAGTCTTATCTATTTCGAGACTGGCAACCCCCAATATAACATCATGACAACGTTTTTGTTCCTAATGACTGAAAACTAATCTGGATATGACACTTGTCCATATTAAGTACCCAATCACCCCAAATGTTGTATTTTTATACTTGTACCATGGAGTGTGCTTTTACTGCTTCACTTAATCAAAAGTAACACATGTATGCAATCCAGAATAAAACGTTTCTGGGATGATAAATATTAGATGAATATCATAAATCTGTCCTCTCAGAAAAAAGGGAATGAGACTAGAAAATGGCACAAAAGATACCCATCTTCATTATGGCTTTTAGACTATAATCATCTCGGCCTATTCTAAAACCACAGTATGGATGACGAGCAGTTGAAATCCAATTTGAATTCATAATACTACATTTAATTTACACTACCACTTCTCAACAGGAAATAAACTGAGACATATCTCCTGAGATATCCATAGGGAATGTTCAGTTATAATTAACCTTCCTCTTTTTCTTTCTTTCTTTCTGTTTTTAACTGTTTGTTATTGCAATAGATTGTGCATTTTTTCCATTTTTGTAACAATCCATCTCTAAAAAATAGTTGAATTTTAAGTTTTTATTTTATGAGAAATATAACAAAAGATGTTTCCTCTAATCTTTTCAATTGTTAACTGACCATTCTTTTCGTTCCCTTGGTCTGCGCACAGCAATAGCTAATCCACAGTAAGAGTGGAATAGCTTTGCCAAATTCTTGAAAGGTCTAAGTAATATCGTACACTTTTAGGTCAGAGTATCTTGTACAAAATGTGACTAGAACAGCTTATTTTCCTGAAAGGGGATGTCACAGACAAATGAAATGATGATAAAAGTGGGCATTGGCACAGATTTAACCTAGTCGTTATTCTCATTAGACTATAATTTTGGGTTCCTCTGTAGATCACAGCACATGATGATAGTTGACATCTACTTTGAATTCATATTATCATGCTTAATATGTTCAACTACTATTTTCCAGTGGCTGAAAGGGCAAATGCATTTCTTCCAAGATGTTCATGGAAACATTGTTCATACCTATCTATTCACAAATGCTGTGGATCATACAGATAGCTTGTACCAAAAATCAGGGAGATAAAAGAAGAGTTGCTCTGAATATGAATGTTGGAGATCGAGCAGAAAACGAGCACACAAAATCAAATAGTTAATGATTTTTCCCCATTCACCTTTATGCTTCCTTCCAAAAGCAATAAAGTTTTATTTCAGTGTTGATGCATCTAAGAGGATTATACTAGTTTGACAAAACTTCTGAGTCTTTGAAAATCTTCCTTGAAAAGGCATATTCCACTGATGTTGTGTCACTTAATAACGTATGGTTAGGAAATAATGCAGCTTCATCAATAGTTTCTTATGGCTTCTGTGATACTCTCCCCTTAACATGGTACTCAAAAAATAATTGTAAATAATATGGAAAATGACTGTTTTTTCATACAAAATTTGGGGGAGGGAAGGGGAAAAAAAAGAAAAAAAAAAAAAAAAAAAAAAAAAGAAAGAAAGAAAAGAAATCCAGAAGGTATGGAAGCTGTCTTGGCATTGGTTTGAGTTTGCAGGCTCCATCTTGACTTGTATTCTGTAGCAAGCTGCATTTTCCTCCTCTTTGTATTTTCATTTGACACTTAATGTGACTTTTATCAAGGAACATAATTTAGATACGCCAGATATTTTTTCCCCTTGCTTTCCTGCAGAATCTGTTAATCCTTCCAGTTGAGACTGGCTGTTAAGTTAATCACAGTCACTGCTCGCTAGATATTCTTGGTCTGAGTTTTGGTTTTGTAGCATGAACTCTGTGCAGTCCTACTGATCTCTGAGAATAGTGTTTATTGACCCCTGAGGTTTTGCAGTCTTGAGTGAGTTTTCTCATTACCCTGTGATTCATTTTTATGTGTAAAACGGTGATAATATTTACTCTTAATGGTATTTAATATAGAGAACAATGGAAGTACTGATGTTGAATTTCTGTATTATTTATGCTGTACAAATTAAGGATGTTCTGATACTTTCTGCTTTTCTTGATTTTAAAAATTCAAAATGGAAACAAATATGCTACTGAAATATTTGCATCTCAGGATCCTGCTGGGATCCAAAACACCAGAGGAATTGGTTTCTTTTTTTCTGTTCCCGCTCATCCCTTTTGTAAAGCAAAAAGGGAAAAGAAATTGTAGTGGAACTGCATAGAAGTGAAGGAAGAGCAAGCTGCCCCCTGTCCTGAATTATGGAATTTCTGGCACTGAAGAAATAAATGTTTGACTGGCATTATTAAGGAAATCTTGAAAACTTTAAATTTGTTGTCACTGCAGTCTATATAATGCAGACTATGTAGTCAAAGGCAGTGCGTCCTTAAATCTTCCAGTGTGAGAAAGCATATTGAAAGTAGGGAATTAGGCCAGTATAATCTTTTTAGGGCAGTGTTTCTTAATTTGAAAACTATGGATTGTATTTCTAAGATGTAATAGCTCATCTGCATGCACAGCTGATCTTTTTACGTTGGAAAAAAGTTATCAAATACTTGTTCAAATTGAATTAATTTTGAAAGTTATTTTCACTGATGTATTCTTTCTGTTCCTGGCTGCTGACAGTGGTATTTGAAGAAGAACTACACAGCATTTAGTTTGCTACCTGTTCTTGCAGGTAGCTTTCATCTTTGGGATTGGTTGGATAGTGTTTATCCTTAGATGAATCCCAAGTTATCTGTAGGAGTAGCTGAATACATACCTGGGCACTTCTATGCCTTACAGATCTGCATTTTCAAAGTTCAAAAAATGCTCCTACAATTAATTTGAGCTGTGTTACAAAGATAAAGGAAAAAATACTTGCTCTTATTAGCTTGCTTTAAATCACGGTGGCCTGAAGCACTGCTTGTGGTGGTAAGCATTACAGGAAAAGCAGAAACAGAAAAATTCAGAAAAGGAGAACAATGTTTTCAATGATAAGGGAAGTTTTCTGTTTTACAGCTACTCTGCCGTAAACATACTCTGAGCTTCTTGGTCAGATATTGAAATGGCTTGGCATGAGATTGCAACGTAAACGTTGCTTCTGGTTTTACCAGCAGCTATTAGAATTTTCCTGTGAAACCAGAGTAATGGTGTATCAGGATGCCTACTTGCACTCATGACAAGTATTTAGTTTGTAAGTGGTAATTAAAGGGATCCTGTTGGGAGAACTATACTGTGCTTTCCTTATTAAGGCCAAGATAATGAATTTATTTGTTTTCCTGCTGATCTGTTATCTTTTAGTAATCTTATAAACCTGGAAAGAAGAAAGCAGTATAGCTTGCTTTCAGTGTGTGATAGGTATAGCTAGAGCAGCTCTTAAAGCAGATTTCTCTTGACTTGACACAGAAGGTGTCAGTTGTCTCTGTGCACCGTTTTGTAACTAATGTACACACAGAGTTTGCTGTTTGCATAAGAAAGCATAAACAACGTTACTAGATGATCAGCATTTTCCTACTGACGTGTTGTTACGGAAGACAGAAAAGGTGCCAGTCTTGTTTAGGATGAGATCAGCAAATTTGTTATGACCAAGAAGTTGATTTTTCTCAGGAACAGCTTTTAGCCTGAAATATCCCATTCATTTTGATTAAATAAGAGGTGAATTTCCCTCCTTGCTATCAGTACTATCAAGGATATAGCTTACAGAAGTGAGGATGGAGATATCTGTGAGGATGTAATAGACCTAATGCATCAAATGTAATAGTGTGAGTGATCTCATACAATTATTTCCAACGGGTGTTGAGTCCACATGCTATCAGCGCTAGTGTGCAGATGCCACAAGAAACCTGAGACTGTAATTTCCACATCCAATTCGCATAATGGGTATGGAAATAGAAGTAATTTCAGATAGTAGATAGATATCCCAGGCCAATAAAAAGCATATATAGCACAATTTCCTCTTCAACACTATTACAGAAGGTAAACAGCTGTTCAGATACAGTATAATACTCACTTATATTGCTCTGGACACGTGCAGTGTTGTATCTTTGAAAGAATTAGTGGTTTTGCAATGCAAAAGAGCTTTCTAACCTTAAAAAAAATACAGGGTTTTATATCCTGTTATGATCTTTCATTTCATTGGATACCACTCAGGCATCTTCATTTTGGTCAAATATTTTTTTTTGATTTTTTTGGACTTTTACACTCAGCGGTAGCCTAATCCAGTTTTCAAGAGAAGCACAACAGTAAATGGAAAGCAAGCATCTGACTTCTAGGGCTGAAATGATCATTGTTTATTGAAGCAAATGAGCTTCCATCTGTATTTTTTAATATCATTAAAGCATGTCAAATCTCATTTCGTAAGGATATAAAATCTTCTCTCTGGTTTAATTTTTACTGTTGAATTCAGTTAAGCATTCCTCTGGTATAAAGGATTATTCGTGTGTGTGTGCATGTAGAGGAACGCTCAAACCTGCTTGTTTTCTGGAAGCTGTGGTATGGGGATAATGAAGTTCTACAGCTATAGACAGTTTTTTGATGAGTTGATACAGTGATCAGGTGAGGTTTAGCTTACATATATTCTGTGATCTTAAAAAGTTTGAAGTTTTCTGCCTGTGTTTATGACTTTTTCTGCCACCTTCTGTCTCTCTTGGCCAAAGATTTTAGATTGTAAGTTGTTCTGGGCAGGTAGACTGCATGGCCCAGTGAGGTGCAATTTTTGATCTGTCAGTATTTCCACAGCAAATATAGTTAATGACAGCAGCCCAAATGTTGAAACACTTAAATGTGTTCCAAATGAATATACATAAGAAGCATGATTTGTATTCTTCGCAAAGTTGTATAATTTCAGAAATACTGCATACATCTTTACAGTTTTTACTGAGTTCTTAATGAGATTGGAATTGTAACTGAAAATATAAATGATAGTTTCCTTTTGAAATATGTCATTTGTAATGATAGTTTCTTATTTTTAGAATAATTGGTATTATTTCTTTTGTAAAGCTGTGACGATTTCAACTTTATGCAGTTCCTCTGCGTTCACATGCGTTTTGTTCAGAGATAGGGACCGATTTATGTTAGTGGCAACCTGAATGTACATATTTGATGAAATTTCTCTGATTAGAAAACTAAAACTTCTCATAGATTTATGAGAAAACAGTAACATTTAAGTTGCTGACATCTTCAACTTTCTGTGTAAATGCAGAAGGGGATTTGTCACATAAATATAAATGATTAAAAAGCACGTGACATTTGTAACTCTACCTGAAATTCTGCAACTTGTTGCTTTGATTGTTGTTGTCTGACCTACCAGTTTATTTCTCATAAAGATGAGAAAATAGAGGAATTCCATTGTTTTTTGAATTGTTTTGAAAAGCATCAATCAAAAATGAAACTTTCCATGTATTCTGATGAAAACTTTTCAGTCCACGATAGAGTATTTATTCAAAATACAAGAGACAGACAGAAAGACAAACATACTACAGCTAGACACTATAGCTATCATAGGGCTCTTTCTTGCTCAGAAATACTCAGTGATAAATGGGAACTCATTCTAAAAGAGGAACTCGACAAGCCTACTGTCAAACTAGGAGATTTTCTAAAAAGAAAATTCCCTTGTTTAAGTCCACTAGGTACCTATTTTGTAACAGTGAGTTGAATATAATCTTTTTTTTTTCCCAAGGCACTGAGGAATTTTCTAGACATAGGCCCAGCAGTTGAAACTGTACGGGTTGTGCTTTTCCTCTTCTGTTTTCTTTTTCTTTTTTTTTTTTTTTTTTTTTTTTTTTTTTTTTTTAAGTGTTTTGTGTTCTTTACTTGCAGAAGAAATTTGAAATGTTGAAACACTGAGATTTTTCAGGGAGAAGAATTTAATTTTCTAACCATAAATAATTATGCATTAAACCTTAAGAATTCTGATTGGGGAAAACAGAAGGTTTTCATTTTATGACACACAAAATGTCTCCGTAGAACAGATTGCGGCTGAGCACTGGAACAAATTGCTTGCAGAATTTGTGAGTCTCCATTCTTGGAGATACTCAAAAGCCATCTGGATGTGATCTTGGGCAACATGCTGTAGGTGACCCTGCTTGAGCAGGGGTGTTGGACTGGATGATCTCCAGAGGGTCCCTTCCAGCCTCAACTGTTCTGTGATTCTGTGATTTACCAGCATGTTCTGCTTCCAGAAAGTCTGTGTGAGAGGATATTCTAATGATATTTCAGAAAGCTGAGTTCCAGAAATCAGTGATGGTTAAGCCTGGAGGGCTTAGAGTTCAGATCTAGTTAGGTTGAAAGCTTGACTTTGTTTATTTTTTTTTCCTGTATTCCTTGAGTTTGGGGTTTTCAAATCAAATTTTAAGAGTTCTGAGTTGTTACAATTAGGGAAGAGTAAGTCCGAAAGACTTTTTTTTTTTAAAGCAGTTTAGTTTAACGCTTATACATTTTGCTCCACTTTGTAATTTACACAATTTTCAAAAGTCAGCGTAAATCGCCTGTCTAATATTTTTAAAACGTAGCTTGGAATTTCACATAAAAGGATTTATTTATATCAGGACTTAGAAATTTAGAGCCTTGCTTAAAATACTGGGTCAAAAACAAATCAGCTTTTTTCTCATCCATCTCTGTGGACCAAGGCAAAAGGGCATTACAAATTTTCATCTAATTTTTCATAGCTATATATTTTGTATCGAGGAATGGTGTACATTGTATAACAGCTTTATTATAAACTGTATGAATGAGTTAATACTTAATTCTGTATTATGCAATACTAACCTCTACTTGATCACGTTAGTATAAATTGCTGCTTAGAACAAGCACATTTCAGTTCAAAACAGAGTGACTGCTGACTGTCTTGGTCCATTGATTGCATAAAGCTATACAAAAATATTTGCATACAGTTCATACTACAGTTCTTTTGTAGAAATGTTACATCGTCCTTTTCATATCCATTGTATGAAATGTGTTAATGCTGTGCTAGTTATTTTACTAATGTGAACTGGCATTTTCCATTGCCTAAAAGGACCTAAGCTGAAGAAAGAAACCAGTGTGAGGTGTTTTTAAGTCCTTAGCTTGCTGCCTGGAGGCTAAAAAATACAGTATTTTTACCTTAAGTCTTCCTTATTGCATAAGTAAGCACTCTACTTTATCATATGGATGTTCAGTATTTTGACTTCATCTCAGCTTCTTCATTACTCATAAATCACTGACACTTCATACTTAAGCAATTAAAACAAGTAACAATTAGCTTATTACCCCCATTATCCACTGTACAATAATTGCACTAGAGAATTCGTTTAACATAATAAAATGGAGAACATTAGAAATCATTTTGCGTAGAGCCAGCACTAGATTGACAATAAGCTTTACAGTGGTTGAGTACCTTATGCTCTAATAAAAGCAAATAGATTTTCCATTATTGCAAACCACTGACATAATGCCAGCAGGATAAATGGTGGCTCTAAGTAAAGAGTAAATACTGACAGAATGTCTCCATTTAAGTTAAAAAGTAAACACAAATTTCTTTTCTTTCTTTCTTACCTTTCTGAGGAAGAGAATTGTTTATTAGATGTACTCAAAGTTGTGTTAAATAAGAAAAGCTTTCAAATGTAGGTCTGCAGCACAATGTTTGTGAAATTCATTATGGGTCATTTACATAAACAATAATAATAAATTGAAGGTCATGAAAATGAGAAGCTAGCATTAAATCTATGTCTGATTTCTTAAAGCCATCAAAGTCCTTTTCTTACATCTTCAGTGTATTGCAAAACATGTTGATGAAAACTTGCTATATTTCAGCTGAATTGATCTGAATCAGATCCCAGTGAAATGATTGCTGTCTTCCGCAGTGGCTTTGGTGAGCAGTACCTTCTCCCCTCTTGAATGTGATGCTCATTCAGTATTGTCATGGGAAACAGTTAGCCAAGCATCTTAACAAATAATGTTAATGGCCCATAGTGGCTGTCAGCTCTGCTGACCTCTACCAGCACTGTTCTCGTAACTTTTTACCCTGTGAGATCTAATGCCTTTTATTTCCTCAGGTATTACTACAATAGCATTTTTATGTCATTTCAGATACTTGACTGAAGTAAGTGTATCATCTCCATTTCTTCATCCGTCTTTTCCATAACTTTATTTAGTGCATTTACATAGTAGTCATTCAGTGTGTCATATGACAAGAGTCATAGCTCTTATTCCGGAGCTAACACATGCAAATTACTTTTTAGAGATGGTACATTCAGAGACCTCAGGAATTGGTAATACATTTTAAAATCCACCAGTTTACCCATCCACATGCACATGAGCAGCACAATTTGAAGCAGAATCCAGAGTCAGGAGATCTGCTTGTGGACCTTTCCCAAAACTTTGTGCCTCTTGGAGCTGATTGCAGTGGTAAATGATTGCTTTATCATGAAGGCTGCTCCCTCTGGAGTTTGCGTTCTTATTACAAAGTACATGGAAACTGTTTCTGCAAACTCCTGCAGGGAAGTAAGGCACCCGATGAGACTTTGGATGTCCTCCTATTGACGTGCACCAAGTTGGGAGAGATACGGCTGCTATTTTACTTCCAACAGGTACACATAGGATAATTCACTAATAAAAGGAAGTGCACAGAGAAGTAGAGGAATATCAGTTACTAAAGCAGATGTCAGTAGAGTTCACTGCTTCCTCTATTGAATAACACGGCATCAGAGGCTGAGCTGTGATGTTTCGGTTCCAGAAGTGCAATCCCAGGTTTTCTTAGGAGGGCCAGGCATGTGAAGTGGCACCACATCTGGTTAGAATCCCCTCCGAGCATTTCTCTCCTTTTCAAAACAAACATTTACAAGTGTTCATGGTCTGGAAATCTTGTTCCAAGTCTCCCCGTTTCTTTCAACTTTGGTTATTTTAAACCTGTTCTCTCAATACAGCTGTAATTTTCCTGGGAAGTAGACATTTTCTGAATTTTATTGAGTTTTCTATTGAAAAATGGCTTTGAGGAAAAATTTAAATCAGTGCTCTACCTTTACTGTCCTAGCATTTGAAATGACATTACAAGTGCAGAAGTGAGAATTAAAATAATTATAAAAATGGAATTAGCTGAAAGTTTGTTGTAAAGTCTGTATTATAGGAATGTTGTGGAAAACATGTTTTGAATGGTTGCATTTTGAATGTTTTATCTTGAAGAAAAATACATCAAACAGTCATACAATAAGCAATACATCTAAACTAATTTAGTAATTATTATTGACATTAGGACAAAAGAATGCAAATGCAGAAGTTTAATACTTTATTCCTATTTGAATCATTGGTTCTGCATATTAGAGAAAGTAATATAAGTTAGTCAACAATACTGAGAAGTCAAAGCCATATGGAAAAGAAGGAATGCCCTTTCCTCTGCCCTCCGTTGTTCTGCTTATTTGGAGTAACGAACATTTAACCTCTGTGTTAGCAGCGATAATAATGGTGAATGGTACATCATAATCTTTCAGAGGAAGCCTACAAAAGCTATTTAAAAATATGGCAAGTAAATAGTACATAATTAGTCAGGTTTTCTGCATTCACTGACATAAAAAATTAATGAACCTTTCAGTCTGAAGTAAGAGTTGAACAATTATTCTAATGCTTTCTACAGCATATTAAGAGTAGCTAATATATCTGAAGATACATCGTAAAGTTTCCTCCTAACTTTAGGTAGTTTTCCAGACTGTATGCCTTGATTTCTGGTATTCCTCAAAGAAATTCTTTGTGAGGGTAACTTAGAGCATGTTTTTAAATAGCCTCTGTCTTAATTTTTTTTTTTTTTTTTTTTTTTTTTTTTTTTATCTGGTGGTAGCGCTGCCTGCTCAGTGCAGTAGCTGTCACGCTGTCACTGGGGCGAGCCCTGACCTGACTGTTCCTGCCTCCTCACCAGGTGTTTGAGGTGCTCAAACATCTCAGTGAGTTGCACGTGATCCTATTTGTCAGGTCTCAGAGCACTGCTCATCAGTAAACTCTCGGAGGAGTTGTATCCTATACCTTGGATTACCTCATCTGTTTTGATTTTAGATGGAACACTGATGTTTTTTCCCCTCTAGGCAATGACAGTAATGGGAATTCGTTATCAAACGGTCTTTTGGAATGAAAGCATTTTTTATAGAAAATGTATCTTAGAAACCATAAGAACATGTTTTCTAGCTTTCATATGAAACTTATCCTTCCCTGCCCATGGGAGAACTCAATTCTGACGAACCACAGCCAGACTATCTTTCTTTGTCAGAGTGCATAATTTCAGAAGAATAATTCCATCTTTGGTCCAGTTGAAAATAACTTTTAACTCCTTAGTTTTCTCCTGGTCTTTCCCTCGTCCGTATACACACAGACCTTTCTTTAGTGGCCAGTTGAAACTTCAGCTCCTGGAATTATCAAGAAAAATACTCAATTCCTTTATTTTGTTTGCTAAAATTGTGATTGTTTATTTATGCATTTTAGCACTTTGCTTCATTCTGTGGATGGTAGATTCAATTTACTGGTAGGTACTGTGTGTGCTTATATATCATGCAAATAACTGAAAACATCCTCATTACATAGATCATTATCTTTATTTTTTAATTATCCAGTTCATCTGTTGATAAGTTGTAAGCCTTCATGTTTATCATAGAGAGTTTATACAAAACATGGATTATTTTTGAGTGGTTTGCTTCCATGGCTTTTCATAGTTTTATTCCATCTGGACAGAAACTTAAACATGATGTTAGGGAAGATGTGTAGGATTAGACCAAATGTCCAAATAGCTAGGTGTCTATCCAGTACCTGCATCCTGTGTCAGTAGCTGTATGTGATGCTCTCTCTCTAACAGCAGTCACTAGCTGGAGTTTAGGGAAGAGCCTGAGGACAGGGCAAGCATACTTATTGTACGTTCTCCTAGGCCACCGTCTAGCTCCTGTCCTTCATTTGCAGTTAGGATGATGCTTTCACCAGAACAGCCTGACAAAGCACTGATCCACCCCTGTCTATGATAACTTGGTATGTGCAGTGAAGTAGTAAATTTGGACCAAAGTGCCAAGCTACGTAAGATTTCTATCCCCCCAAAACAATTTTACTTAAATTTTCTGCTAACCTTGGTATTTTCCGGTGTGTTCCAAATTTATGCCTTCTCTAGGAGATGTTTTTACTTGAAGATTGAAACTTCTCTAAAGAATGAAGTAGTTATTATTTGAGTTACCAGAAATGTCTGAAATGAGTTCTTTAGATTGCACAGTACTTTGAACTGTAATGTTTCTGCCTTCCAAGTCACATCAAGCATTAATGAACAATTATCTTCTCTGAAATATGTCTCGTTTTGGAGTTAATAGGTGTGTATGACTGCCAGCATCTGAATTCTATTGGCAATGTTTTTACCAAGTAAGCTTTTTGAAATGTTGCTTTTCGTTCTTCATAGATTTCAGATAGCTTAAGACGTTTGGCATCATTGGTTCATTATAGCCATGGAGATTCCAGAAACGTATTTATAGTCAGTTTGGTTTATGGTTTTGTGAAAAATGTGAATGGGTGAGCAGCATACGTAAGGCCCTTGAATTGGCCATTTATTCTGAATGTAAATATAACTGCAGTAATCAAACCCACTGATCTGCACTGAACCTTCTCATTTCCCTATTAATATTATAGACTTTAGTAAGAAAATCTTCCTGTTCTTGCATTTGTCTTGCATAAGTGACGACAGTATAATCTGATGAAAACTATTCTAATTACTACCATATCTCCATATAGCAATAGTTAATATGTGAATAAACACAATAATTTGAAAGCAGGTGCTTATTAGAAACATTTTGTATCATTGTAATAATTTATTGCAGATAGAGGAATACTTATCTGATATATACACTGTGATAGGTTAATCCTTCTGTGAAAGCTTATTTATTGAGAGGCAGGTGAGTCATCATTTCTTGTTTTATGTGTTTTTTATCATAAGATGTCATCGGTCTGTCCTTAAAAGAAAAAAACAAACAAGTAAACAAAATAGCTGAAAGACAGAATTTGGTATATTGAAGATAGTTTCTTTACTCTCTGACCTGCTATTTGTAGATAGGTATTGTCTGTCCAGGTTTTTCTATGTTTTTTTTTTCTTTTTCTTTTTCTTTTTTCTTTTTCTTTTTTTTTTTTTTTTTTACTGCAGTTAAAATACAAACTACTTATTTAGAAAAGTTTCATGAATTTCCTTAGAGGAAGAACAAATTTTATCTGGAGAGCAAGACAGATTTCACTGTATAACCAGGTTTCCACAGAATGGAAAGCCCAGTAACTTGATATTTTAAGTCTGCACAGATGATTATTGGTTAGTGGTTTGTTCTGGACCTTTTACGAAGGTAGTATGCCCATGTAGCAAATCCTGAATTTTTTTGTGTATGAGATGTTTGTCCTCCACTTTCCCCACTCATTATATTTTTTTTTCCAAGCTTGGAACTAAGTGACAGATTGTTAAACAGCTGTTCTACTTTGGAGAAGACTTGGTTTTTGATGTCTTAGTCTATTGAGAATTAGCATAGTAGAACTCTTGTTTTGATGTAGAAAATGCATGCAAATGCAAGGTGGAAGGTGATTCAGAGAAATTCAGAATTGATTGCCCAACAATCCATATACAATCTTAATGTTTCAAATTAAAAATTTTGTGAAATTATTTTTCCCCCTAGTGAAATACCTCTTTTCTTTAAAAGCTTTGTCCAAAATTTATGCATTTGTAGCGTTGGCATGTCATGTTTGTAGAATGCTTATTCCCTATTCCCAACTAGACTTGAGACAAGAACGTAAGAGATGAAACTCTGATTCTGTTTTCTCTGTACCTTCCCATTAGGTAGTTGTAGACAGCAATGAGATCTTTCCTTCTCTGTCTCCTAACAGTGAACAAACCCAATGCTCAGCCTCTCTGTGTACCCACGTGCTCCAGTCCCCTGACCATCTTGGTGGCTCTTTGTTGGCCCCCCTCTCCCCCAGTATTCACCAACATCTTGTACTGGACAAAGTCCTGCAGATGCAATCTCCCGGTAGAGGGAGAGGAGTTATCACTTCCCTTGCCCTAGTGGTTACACCACAGTGGCACACTGCTAGCTCGTGTTCAACTTGTTGCCCGGTAGGATCCCAAGACCACTTCTACAAAGTTGCTTTCGGCCTGTCAGCCTTTACTGCTGCATGGAGTTATTCCTCCACATACGCAGCACTTCCCATTTGCCTTTGTGGGACTTCATGAGGTTCTTGCCAGCCCATGTATGTAGCCTGTCAAAGTCCCTCCGAAGAGCAGTCCTGCTTGCCAGCATGCTGGCTGCTCCCCAGCCTCCCCAGCTGGGTACGTTGTGCAGATTTCCTGAGTGTGCCCTCCATCCCACTGACCACATGAAACAGTGTTGGCGCTAGCACTGACCCTTCAGTGACACCATTAGTAACTGGCTGCCAGCTGAGTTTTGTACTGCTCACTACCCTTTAAGCTGACAGCCTGGCCAATCTTCCACCTATCCTGTTGTCCACTTACCCAGTCCACGTTTCACCAATTTGTAAGGACTCTGTGGCAGCTTTATTAAAAGCCTTGCTGGAGTCACTGTACAACATGCACTGCCCTCCTCTTGACTGTCGTTTGTTGGTCAGGACTGATTACACCTTCGGTCAACTATCCAGCTCAACTCATCAGACTGTTCCCTACACCCTCAGTCCTATCCGTGCCTTCCACATTGGCAGTTTAGTGGCAGCTTGTGGCTCCAAACACCTGTCTAAACTAAAGTGCAGTTGGATGTTTTTGGATGTTTGGAGGCTTCATAGGAAACCCAAGGAGCTGTGCTCGGCTGTTCAGAAGCAAAGATAACAGACAGGAAGGATCATTCTGAGGAAAGATTCAGAGCTCTAGCTGAAGTCTGAACAACATACTGTTGGGCCGCTGTGGTATAGGTGTGAGAAACCCTCAAAATAATAATGGGGGATTTAAAAGCCCTGTTCAAACAAACATGGTGTGGTTAACAGTGCTGAAATTTTCCCATGACTTTTTAAGTTTCCTAATAATCTGTCATTTGATTGTGAAGTATAAGGTTTTTCTACAAATGCTTTTTCAGAATGTTTTGTTCAAGAAGAAAAGAAATAACTTGAATTATGCAGATATCACCAGAGTTCCTATTCAGTTTTTTTTTCCATTATTTATAGAAGATTTGCCACTGCATTGATATTCTTGGAGTCCTGCATTCACTTTTCCTTAGTTACATGGTTGTATGCATTATGCACCTGGAATTACTGCCTGGCTCCACCTCATTAAGCATTAAGGACAATAAATATTTAAATCATAAAAGCAGTGTTTTAAACTTAGACAGTAGTGTAAACTGTAGGGTTTCTTTTCTTTTTCTTTCTTTTTCTTCTTCTTTTTTTTTTTTTTTAGTATTAGCTCTCTATGCTTCAGCAGTACATAGTTTAGCAAGAATCTGGTAATAACAAATGTTATACAAAATTAATGCAATAAAACATCGGAGCAAACTGTCTTGCCTATATACAATTAAGAGGCAGAGGCCTTCAGAATTTTAATGATGTTGGAGAAGTGGAATTTGTAAATGGGTTGTTAGCTCTGCCTAAAGTTGCCTATAAACCTCCAGATTTGTAATAGGTACATTAAAAACAACAGATGCACAATTAACCAAAATGTAGCAGAAATAAATAATATAATAGGTTATGATAGTGGTAATTATCATATCTATAATAATTTATTTTCCTAGGCATTTATTCTGATTTCTATTTGTTTAACCTTTAAGGTTACCAAAATGTGGTTTTGTTGTCTGTAGAACTTTCGATAAGGACACCGAGAGTTTTGCCTATCTGATACTTATTGTGGAGGGCCATATAGTTGATCAAGGGTTATTTAATTTTAGCCATCTCATTTCAAGACAAATTAGAAATATATTCATGGAGAGGGACATATGTTCTTTTATATTTTCTTTATCAAAGAAGCTCTTATGGATTCTGAATCAGTCATTATGCAGCAAATCAACCAAATCCAGTGCACTTAAATGTCAACATGATCGTAAAGAACAAGATCAAGAGTGAATTCTGGGAAAAAAAAATCTACAACTATTTTGGTAATATACATATAATATCTTTGAGAGACTGACTAAGGACGTATTTTTTTGTAACAGATTTATAATTTAGATTGAATGTTTGTGATCAGTTTGTGAAGTTCCTTTTAAAGTCAGAATTTTTCTCCTGCCCTATCATACATTTTGCTATCACATACTGGTATTTGTGTTCATTGTGTTTGATCCATGCAGAATGCACAAATATGGCTTCACGTTTTCTTCTTGAGCTTTTATTTCCTAAGTCTATATTCAAGAGACATTTCTTATAAGAGATGCGGCAACTTCTTAAAATCGATCTCTCTATCTGAGCGTTCTAAGTTGTCTTGCACATCTTCTGATGTCCGTATCCTGCTTCTCGGAAAAAAGGATACACAGTTTAAGATCTTGTCTTCTGAGGATTCAGAGGAAGAGCCACCTTCCCCTTCCCCTTCCTCCGTTCACCTCTGAGTTTTTACTTCTCTGAATGACTTTTGGACATACCAGCTGCTGGAATTGATAACTACCATCTATCCGGCTACCTTGGAACAACACTGACCTTTGCAACAGGTACTAGCAAGCATCATGAGCACAGCTGACTGACGTCAGTTTTCCTCAGAAATACTTAGTACAGGAATAAATATTATAAAAGTCGTAAGTTGGGTGGCTGGTTTACAAAGCAGAATGAGAAAAAATTCTTCTAGTAATCACAGCTAGCTTAAACTTCTTCTGCAGATAACTTTTGCAGATTCTAAAAATCTGATGCCATTGTTTGTGCAGGGAATACTGATGGATGGGTTTGTATCACAGAAGTAGGTCTACTAAATAATGAATCGCAGACCACTTTGCAATATACTGTCTTGGAGTCTGTCAGTGACACTTTTAGTAAAGGACTCTTGTAAGCAAAGCCTACAGTGAACCCTGTGAGCAGAACTTCTTCCCAAAGGAAAGCAGGATAGTGGGGCAACTGTGGCAAATGCCAGCATGTAGATAAGAATTTTTTGTTTTGTTTTGTTTTTCCCACAGCTATATCTGAGCAAAAACTTACTAGTAAAAATTATATATTGATTACATAAACAGCTGAAAATGTTTCTACTCTGTTAAATGTGATAATTGAACAGTCCAGTATAATTAATCTACAGGAATGCACTTCAGCTGGAAATAGTAAGTAGTAAGCTGCTTCAGCATCTTTCTCTGATTTTTAAATGTCCTGTGCATTGTGTAATGTTAGAAAATTAATAGAATTGTTACAAATGGTACTTTGAAGCCGGCAATTTTTGCTGTATTCTTAAAAGGAAAGAAAAAAAAAGAAAGTGAGTAACTCCTTCAAGGACAAAGACCACAAAGACCAGTTGTGCTTCTTTCTGTTTAGTGAAGTTGAAATGATAGGCTCTGAAAAATTCTGGCTTGTCCAGTTCAGTACAACAGTGAACTGCACTTAGAGCTTTGCAAGGTACAGTAGTCTCATTTGACCAGCATGGAGTTTGTATCATTTAAGGTAGGAGATAGAAGAAAAGGGATGTGATGGAGTAGATTTTGTTTTGGTTTGACTCTTCTGCTCCTTTTTACCATGTGAATATAGTGTTAGGAAGAGATTGTTTTGCTCAGGGCACTGGTAGAGCTTGCGTTTCCTGACCGTGTAGCATGAACAGAAGGGCTACAGACTGCACTACAGACTTTAACACTGGCGATGCTAAATGAGAGTTTTATGTATGGGTGCAACCATAGTAAAGTACTTCTACAGCTTGAGATCTCTCTACTTGTATAAATCCTGTTTGAGATGATTTGAATGAAAGATATGGTATAATTCTAAAGTTAAAATTTGTAACTTTAAAATACTTTATTTTCTTATGAATGTATTTGGTGAAATATGAGGCATGGGATACAGCCAAGAAGCTGGAATGGAAAAGCTCTGAGGACAGGTAGATGAGGAATTTCATGATTTCTTTCTCTACCTACACTGATCAAGTAATTGGAGTCACAACATCTTATTTTGACGCACCTAACAACTGGCAGTGTTTTATCCTGAAGATTGTGAACAACAAATTTTCACTTATCCTAAGAACTCTATGAAGCAACAAGATACTGCAAAATCATGCTATAATTTGGCAAAAAAATCATGTAAAAAAGAAAAGTACATTACAACAGTTTAATTTGGTACTGTGTGTGTGGGGTTGCTTTTGCTTTTATAAATACCGTACTGTTTTGATAATTTCCCAGATACAACTGTGTAATAATTGCACGTCTGGTGTGGTTGAAAGCGTGAGGCAAATAAACTCTAAGCAAGTTTTCCTAGAGTAATTGTATACTGTCATGAGTGATTGGCTTAAGTGTTATGCAAAGTATACAAAACATAAGCAAGCAGACATCTTTAAATAAAAACATTACTGCGCTGACATTGCCCTTTTCCGTGAACTTCAGGAGTGCGCTTTTGTGATTCACTCCAGTGAACATTTCCTCCTCTCAGGGACACCCTTGGAATGGGAAGCGGGGGATATTGTGCTGTGCAGATGCCTAACCTGACTCCTGGAGAAGTGTAGCTCTGCCTCCTGCGCACTGTGCCTCTGCTTTGTGTGTGCCTGCTGTGCATGACTCCAGCTGTTAGTTCAGGAAGCTTGGTAATGCATGGCATTCCCCACGTGTGGCAGGACTCGGAGCGTGCTCTCTGGGGTCTGCCCCCATCCCTGGCACCAGTCTGAGCTCAGGAGCACTGACTGGCTGAAAACTGTTGCCCCTCAGGGATTTTCAGGAGGGCTAAGGTCAGTATTTGTTTGTACATGAAAACTGCCACTTAAACTGAAGTTAAAACTGGTTTAGAACAGCTTGTGCAAAGCTCCTGGGCGGACAGTTGTGCAAACACCTATTCATGTACTTTGTGTTGCAGTTATAAGTGGTTTTACTCTGCAAAACTTAGGAAGGAACTTGCATAATTATATACAATGTCAGGGCAGTTATATACTTTTGCAGCATTTTTATCCATCTTATTTGTGTCTTTAAAAGCATAACCTTAATTTCAACCAATACAAAAGTAATTAAACTTAAGCAAATGACAGGCAAGGGGTTTGCACATTCAGTTCATCAGTTTTAAATCAGAGCAAATTGTTACCTCAGTGCAACTCTGTGCATAGTTCAGAGTGAGGTGGCTTAGCTGCTCTGCAAAATGTTGTGAATTCAGGACACCGTGTACTTGATTTGTTGTACTCTTTCAGCTCATGGGAAATGTATGTCAAAAGGACTACTGTGAAGGAAGAGTTGAGCTCTTTCAGCCAGGTTCTTGGACAAATCAGTCCTTCAAACTAACTCTGTAAGTTGAGCATTTAAGCGATCCATGCTTAAAACTGAACTTGCTGACTATCCCACTGGATGAAGCCAAGTCTGTATTCAGATTTTTGATTAGATGATCTATGGCAAATATTAAAAACAAAATCTGACTTAATTTTAGCATGAGTCAAAAGCACATGCCTGTATGTAGATGGAATGAGTATACTGTTCCTCCAAGTATACCATTTTTCTCCTACTAAGATCATACGATGACCGCAAAAAAACAGGTTACCCCGTCGCCGTAAGTGATGAGGCTGGCAGGTATTTTAAGCCTGTGCTACTGTGCCAGGGTGTGTGAGACTTTAGTACATGCCTTTGGTCCAACTAGCGAAGGAACACTTTGGAATAGATTGACTACCTTATTTCTTTCCCAGTAAAATGGGAATTGTGCCACTTCCTTACCTTACCAGAGAATTGTGAGGATAAATTCCCTAAAGGTTTTTAGGTGCTGAGAAAATCTAATGGAGAAGGTTGTATAAATACGTAGGAAAGAAGCAGTGAAACCAGTCTATTAGAAAATACTTAACCATAGCTTATGGTGGATAATTATCCATTGCTTCACTGCTGTTGGGCAATTACATTTCCAGTAAACTAAATTAGTCCATCTGTGGATTATATGTCTCTAGGATATTCAGTTAATTACATTACAATATATTTTTACTCACGTGAAGCAGAAATACCTAGTGGTTACAAGACTGGATAGTGAGTTTGGAGGTGTGATGTAGATACACTCATGATGTAATGTCATTCATCACACCATTTTGTCTGCCTCCGCAGAGATGCTGAATGAGGTAAGAAACATTCTGTGAACATTATTATAACTTTGTGATTAACAGAAAGAGCGGGGATTGCCTGCTTGTAGAGGAATGCTCTGGATTATTTTCTGTGTGTCTGTATCCTAGTTGAGCAATCGGCCAATCATAAAGAGTTTAATGTAGCGGGAGGAAGTGCTAAATCCTTACCATTCTGAGGAAGAATAAAACCCTTTTAAATTTCTTCTAAATTTTTCAAAAGTGGGTAGTTAATAACATAGTTGTTTAACCCAAAGCTGAGACTCCTAACATGTTTATTGTAGCTTAAATGTGTATCAATATAGCGGTAATTAAAGCAGTCAGGAGAAAATTTCTGACAAGCTGACATTTTCAAAACAAATAAAGATTCTGCATATATTTATAACTTTGTGTCAAGGACAATTTATACTCCTTGTCATATTACAATATTTAATTTGTTTCTGTTGTCGTACTATATTAGCTTTAAAAGACTTTTAATATTTCAGCAGCTGCTGCATTGCCCCAATCAGTACAGTATGAAAAAAAAATCAATAAGGAGTGTATACAATATGCCAAATATGTTCTTTGAATTAGTCACCACTCACCTCTAAGTGAGTGTCTTACTCGCAGAGGAAGTTAGATTTTGTAAGTAATGGAACCTTTTTGAGAGAAATTTTGAGGAGCTGAGCAGGTAATCAGCAGCTTGATAGCTGCTATCAAATCTAGCAATCGTACCTGGTAACGACCTTACACCCGTGGCTCTGCATCATGGTGACCTTAGGTGTATCGTTCTGAATGAGCTATCCTTCAGAAAAGTAAATTGTCCCCTGAATCACCACGAATCATCCCTGAATCATGGTTTTGGAAGCAGTAGAGTCTATATACCCACTCTGAAAATAGCATATGGTATATTTAGTTTGAAATTCTCACTGGTATTAAGAATTTGGAGGAAGTAATAGTGCTATCTCTACCTTCCTTCTAATAAATGTTTGTGTCAGAGTTGCTCATTTAAACAGATGCTTCAGGCTCCTTTATTATTATTATTATATCTGCCTTGGTCCTCCCAGATTTCTTAATTATTTGGAAAGCTCAATTAGAACATACCTAATTTCTGTTCTAAATTGGTTTTTCTTGTGAGAGTTGCAAAGTATTCTGTTCAGCAGTAGAAGGGTGTAGCATTCCATGATAAGAATAGGATAATAAATATTATAGGAAGGTCTGATTATGCTAGTGTTGCTAAGCCTTCAGATTTTCTTTTCCTTTTTTAAAATCCTTCTCTAATTATCAAAATTCTGCAGCAGGACTGAAAATATGACACCAGTACTTGGATTGATAAATCAGAAATGACACAATTCAGAACAATGCTTTGAACCTGTATCAGAGGTTAAAACTATTAACAGTGAAGTAGCTTACTGAAATTAGACTCTACTTGAAGCAAATTGATGTCATTGATTTGTATGGCAGGCTGTAGTACTCTGGCTTTAGTGAATGTAAGTGTATCTGCGTTAGGCAGAGGATACTGTCACCTTGATACTTTTTAAAGACTATCCCAGGCCATTCCCACTGTTAAATTTCAATTAAACAAATTTTGGTAGGAAAAAATGTATATATGTCTTTTATCTACCCTGAGCTGCTAGCAAAACAAACTGGCTTTTCCATACTTGTCATTTATTAATAATATTTTGAATACCACTGCGCTTTTTAAGCTCAGTGTGGTGGAATTCTCATGTGGGATTATTAAATGGGTCGATTTGCATTCTAATGAGAACAAATGTTTGGGATTGCATTGTTAAAATGCTAAAACGGTGTGTGTATAATTATTTTGCAGCTTAGATTCGCAGAACTCATTTCCCCAAACTCTTTTTTTTTTAAAATAACTAAAGAGACAGAGCATACTGACGGCTGGAGGGGAGGTGATTAGGGTAATTTAAACTGTTCACAAATGACTTTGCTACTGAATGAAAGCATTTCTTTGGCTTTGCTCTGCTCCTTTCATTATCTTTAAGCGGCTGCAGTGTTGAGTCCCATAAGAAGTCTCACCAAGCTCTCTTTCCTTGTACAATTTCTCATTTGTATTGATTAATCATTTTGTAATTCCATTCTAGGTTGCCTTGCTCATCTTTAAGGCATGTGCTGCTTTTTCTTTCCTTGTCTATGCTGTAACAGTTATGTTGTCTCTTCTAATACCTTAGCTTTATCACTGCAAGTCAAGCTTTAAAACATTAATCCCTTCATGCTTTAATTTCATATTCTATTACCAGAATGAATGCAAATACTGTTTCCTTTTTGCTCCTTTTTAATCATCTTCAGTACAGCTTTTGCAAATGGTCCAACAGTAAAGTAAGCTTTTTATTACAGTCAAAGTTAAAGATTTGTTTGGCTACTCTTTTCATATATTTTTTTCTACAACTGTTGCCAAAACAAGAATTGTTTACTGGAAGCTTCTGAGATGTTTTGCTGTCTTTCTGTTTTCCATCTCATGCACAGCAAAACAGCATTGTTAAAAATATTTCTTTCCTAAGAAAAATTGCATGTTGCTCAGGGCAAGTTACCATGAGATACTGCAGGAGGGTTTAAATAAAGCCTTGTCTTTTCCCTGCACTGTATTGTCTTGTCATAAGCAATTGTGGTTGTGAGGTGTGGGTAGGGGCTGCTCTTTAACTTGCTGTGTGAACCACTGGGCACCACTCTGGCATCGTAAACTTATGTAAAATTTATATAGGGAGGCCTTAGGAGCTCCATAGTTAAGCACAAGTTATACTCTTCAAGCAGGTTTTAAATCCCTGAGATTGACACGATTTTTTTACCAAGATCCCATGACAAAATATGTGCCATTTTCAGTAGGAAGAATGCATGTGAAAAATCCTAGCTAAAAATATACTGTCTGGCTACAGTTCAGACCTTTCAGTAATTTGTAGCCTTTTCAGTTTTTCTTCTTTTCCAGGTCCTCACCTGTAGTAATTGTAACACTTGCAAGATCTTGATTTCTTTTGGAGTGTAATTCTCATGTCTGAGACACTTTCCTAACATCTGAATGAGTATTCCTGTTGCTCATTATCAGAGGCAGCCATTGCCAGCGTGCTTTTCCCAGGGGAGAAGGAACAAGCTGCATTACAGGAATAATACTAGCGTGGCATCTGAGGAAAAAGGGCTGCATATCAGTCCCTGTTAATGTTTTTGAAGGACAAAAACATTCCTTCTCAATCTCACTGACTTTTGTTTTTGTTATTGCTTGTGTACAAGACAGTCCTTAGAGTTACATGAAGTCTATTGCAGCAAACTTTTTTCTTGTACAACTTAGATATGTTTCCTGTTGTCCTCTCTCCAACAAACCTTGGGATCAGTAGCCTACAGTTAATTACCTGTAAGTTGGATAGGGGATTTGATGGTGCTGAGAAATCTGTGCTTATATTGAGTTGACTTTGTAAAAGTGGAAGGCTCCAGAGCCTCCTTTTCTGGAGGCTTGAGAATATAGGAATATACTTCTCCAGCTTTTCTTTATTTTACTGATGATTCTTTTCCTGCACCTTCTTAACCCTAGTTTTATTCTCCTTTTCTCTAGCTGTATTCCCTATTAACACCTTCCCTACAAACTGCTGCGTCTCATCACACAACTCTATATCCGAGCCCTTCTCTGGTCCTCAGGATTCCTGTCTCACTCAGCAATTCCAGCCTCCCCGGATCTCTCATTTCTGGACAGTTTTCAGGAGAACCTGGCCTTCAGTTTGATGACAATTTTCCCCATTCTTAATGTTATTTTTTGACTATGATGCCCATCTAACTTTCCACAATTCTCCCCAGCACCCCCTCACTCACAGCTTCCATGGTGTGCGACTTGTAATCCAAAATACACACTAGAGAACATCACTGACGTGCAACTCTTCCCTTCTGACACCACAACTGAAACAGCTTCACCAAAACACAGTTTCTGTGGTGGTGGGAGTCAGGATTCTTTCACCACAAATAGTAAAATTCTGAAGAGAATTGAAACAAAATCACATGCATACCACCTCAGTGCAGTTTCATCATCATGGACGTTGTAGCACTCGGAAATATTTTAGTTTTCCCTTTGCCAAATTACTCCAGTGTTTTCAGTTATTCACAGTGCGTATGATCCATGCCAAAACTTTGTCTTCAAGGTCACAGTTTTTACTTTTACAAAGTAGAAGACTGTGTGTTTCTATGGAATAAGTGAGAACAATTATGAACGTATCTACTAAGCTATCAAAGATCTAAGTCCGTTTTGTGTATTCCATTGGTAACATCATAAAGCCATTAATCATTATTAAATTGTAATGCTTATCAACATGTATTTACAGCTTAATTAAGAACTGTGCTTTCTAAAACTGCTAATTAATTAACTATCAGAAGCACAAACACCTCTCCACCCACAATCTGTTAAAGCATTGGTTATCATGACCTGTCATGCTTTCATAACTTCAAAACCATCCATGAAAATATCACGAGCTCCCGGCTTTCCACAGAGGCTTTTGTGTTCCTGTTACGAAGTAGCTGGGAGATCCCATTTCAGATGCTCGTGATTTGGTATACTGAGGGCTTTAGACCCTCAGTGCTGTAGTAGCGCGTAACCCAGGGAAGAAGTCGGGATGGTTTCACCCCATTTATTTTAGCAGTCTCTGGATTAATTATGGCAATTCAGAAATGAGTGTTCGCTTATCTTTCCTTTCATTGTATACTCAGTAAAGCAAGAACCGGCAGTCAATATGCTAATTTTTAATTCATTTTTTACCACAGCAAAATTTAGAAGAGTTCTATTATCAACCAGCTTAAAAAAGAAAAAAAAAATGAAATTAGTGTATCCGGGCGCGTGCTTGCTTTCAGTCCTCCCGCGGAGAACGCGTACCGGCGGGGAGCGACGTGCAGCCGGACAGCAGGCAGTGAAGCGAGGGGCCGAGCTCCTGCCTGAGCGGAGGTGTGTGCGCCGCCGGGACCCTCCTCCTCCTCCTCCTCCTCCTCAGGGCGACCCTCGCCCGCTGGCTGCCTGCGTCCCCGTGTTCGCTACGCGTGGGCCCTCGCTCGCGCTGAGCTGTGAAACGTGGCTGCGGCCGCTGACGAAGTCCTCTCGTCCCTAGCGGGCCAGCGGCGGTCCCGGCCGAGGCGCTTCGCCGGGCTGAGGGCTGTCCCCGTCACGGCCGAGCACCGGCCCCGCGGCCTCGTGCCTGCCCTTCCCCGGAGACGCCCGCCGCCCCCGAGGGGAGCCCTTTCCCGGCAGCCCGCGGCCGAGCACCGGCCCTCGCTCTTCGGGGCTGCGTGTTTCGGGCTGGGCCCCAGGCAGAACACGAGCTTGTGTTCACGCGGACGGAGCCTGGGGTAAGGAGCAGGAGCAGGGGCAGGGGGTCCCCGGCGTGGGGGGCGGTCGCAGCGGTGCCGCCGTGGCGGGGGCCTGCTCCCTGAACGGCCCGGCCTTCGCCCGCCGCTGCCAGCTGCCTGGGGCTGCGCGGTGCCGGGCTCGTGCGGCCAGCGCCCGCTGCGAGCCCGTGCAGGCTCGTTTCTGCGCCCTGCTGCCGCCGAGGTTGGCTGTCCCGCGGGCGTTTCTGCGGCCAGGTGCTGCTCGGGGGCAGCTGTGCCTGCTCCGGCGCTTGCCGCGTAGGCAGGGAATCGCGTTAATGGAGGGGGAGGCTGTCGTGCCAAGCACGGTCTGCTTGGTCTCCTCGGCACCGTGCCCAGCCCGCGGCTCCTGCCGCGTGCGCACGAGTTCTCTGTGCGAAGAGCCCGAGGTGGCGAGAATATCGCTTCCGCGTTACGGTAAGCAGGGGAACTTTTTCTGTAGAAACATTGACTTTGCAGAAGCACTTTTTGATGTCGCTGGGATCTGGACTGACGCCTCTGGAGACAATTCTGTTGGTTGCCTTTTTCATGATGTCGTGACTTGAGCTGTAGCAGTTTCAGTGGTGCTTGTGTTCTTGAAGGAAGAAAAAGTTAATCTCATGTCCTTGCGTTTTCACATTTATGAAACAACATCACTTCTATCACAGCTGCACCTTAAAAAACCAAAAAACAGAAAACCAAGTATCTTGCTTGCTGCGGAACACTACTTAAATGAGGCTTTCATAAACAGCAGTTTTGGAGGCGATCCTTTCCTCCCCTGCCTTTGCAGGATTTTGTAAAAGCATATGTTGCATCCAGCTTCTTCCGTTTGTCAAGCAATACTTCAAAGACTGAAAGACCTTCAGTCTGCATATCCATCATGCTCTGATGGAAAATCTTCCTGTAAACACTTTTATTTTAGGCTTAAATTGTTGTTTTAAACATGTAGGCACGTGTAGAAATTTTGAAAGGCTTAGAATACTTGTTTTTATGCAAGAGTATAGCACAAAGATCAAGATAAAGCTGTGTCTCCTTATAAAAAATTGTCGATATTTGAATTCTATCTGATTGTTAGCCAGTGTGCGATATATATGTGGGTAGTAAAATACTGAGGGTGACAAATAGCTCTTAAAAACTATCAAGCTTGTACTAAATATTTGTTTTATTTATAGCATAACTTACAGTATTATGTTTTCTTTCTATGTCCGTATCTTTCAATGGCTCAAACTTGCTTCTAACAAGAAGCGTATTTCCGTTTTGCTCTCTCTGTTCTGACTTCCCCTAGAATAGTAATGGAAGAAAGAAGGAATGAAATTATATGTTGTGCAACATATATTGTCATTTAAATATTTTTGTCTAATCTCAAAAAAATAGTCATGGTAATAGCTTATCCAATCCATTTAGAAACAAAGCTTATAATTCAGCTGTTTTCGTAAATATTTTTGTGCGTTCTCTAAAAAAAACAGTCATAACAATGGCTTATCCAACCCATACTGGGACCTACAAGGCAAAGTTTTCAGATCTGGGAATTTGAGAAGAATTTGGTGATACACAGTAAAAACGTGTGTTTGGTTACTTTAAGTAGAGTTTAGGTACAGTGATGGACTTACAAAGTTGTAAATTTGAAAAAGGCTGAATAGGAGTCAAGTAATACAGGTATTAAGATAGTGTATAGGGTGAAACGTACAGTCCTTATAGGGTGAAATATACAGTCCTTCCCTGGAGAGGGACAGGAACGTCTTGTCCGTGTTTGCCTGATGGACTGTATTGATGGCGTGTCCTTTTTTGTTTTGTTTATATCTTTGCTACAGCCTCCCACCTTGCTTTGAAGTGAAGGAATAGCAGAGGTATCTTTACCAGAATACATGATATCTCAACCCATGTAGTGTAAAATATGTCACAATGCAACTTGGTAAAATTCTATTTTATGTAAATGATTATTGCTTTATAAAGCAAGACACAAAAATAAGTTATTGAAATTCAGTATTGGATCATATTTGTATGAAAAACGTAATACTTATAGATTACTTAAACATAAGCTCCCAACTGTGTGTTTTTTTTTTTTTTAAGAAAACACAAAACTTCATTTTCTTTTTTTAATGGAAACTTCAAAAATTGTGAAACATTGTGTTTTCTCCATTTAGAAACCAAACCTGTAATTCAACTGTTTTCTTACTGTAAGATTTTATGGTAATAGATGGATTGTTCATCTTTCAAATACTGGAATCCTGTAGGTCAGTAGAGAATAAATATAAATTCCTTAATTCTTATAAAGATGCTGGAAACTGGAAAGCATTATTTATCTGAACAGAAAGTAACTTTAATGCACAGCTGCATAGACTTTATTTATGCTTCTTAATTTTACTGGGTGAGGGGAGCATTTAATAGCTGTGTTCATTCAATGCAGAAGTATTTAGTGACATAATTTTTTTTTAATGGGAGCCAGGGTAGGACTACTTAAATATCAAAGGTATGATTCCAGTCATACTGTATTTATGTGCTATTTAGTATCGGGTCTGTTTCTGTGTTCCCTGATGAAGTTAATACTTCCAAATGAAGTCCATACTTCCTCCAATGTCTCATTAATTTCAAAACTTGAAATTGAAGCATGTGCCAAAAGACTTTTCTAGAAGACTTCCATTCTAGTAAGAGTATCTACTACATACATCAGTTTAAACCTAAAATCCTATTTATGCCCAACCTTTCAGGGTGATACCTATTAATCAAATTCAGTTGAAAGATCTTTTAGCTGCCTTGGATTTCAGCACGTTAGGCTTCTTTTCAGGTTTTACTTATGACCCTTGTGAAGGGTTATCCTTTACCAGTAAAAATAAAGGAATGATCTGTAAGTGTGTATAGCAAATACTAATGCTACTAATGGTTATGAAGTATTCTTTATCTTTATGAAGAACAGGTCAAGACTGTCTTCTCCACTATCATTAAATTGTGTATTACGTGAGCTGAGTATCGAAGCCTAAATTAGAAAATATTCTCTGAGAATATTCAGATCCCTAGAATTATAATATTTCATGGGCAATTTGAAGTTAGTGATACAAGGATTACTTAATAACAATATTAAGTAATTCTCCAGCATCTTAGTTGAAAGCGCTTTTTACCAATATCAAGTAATGCTCTGTAGACAACAATAACTGATACTATTTCCTTTCCACAAGTGGAGTGACAGAAATGGTAGGAAACAAAACACCTTTTATCATGACTGGAACTGTAATGACTGCACCAGGAACTGCTGTGATTTCCTATCATGCTGACAGCTCAGAAATGCTTGAATCATATTTAAAGAGCAGACTGTGCTTCTGCAACTGGAGATTCAGACAGGATGTAAATTATATACTGATCTGTAAGTGCAGCTTAGAACATACCCTTTTGTGTATGTTTTCTGTATGTTGTTAAAAAAAAAAAAAAAAAAAAAAGAAAACTTTATGGGCAATGACTATACTCAATGGTAAAGTCCATATTAGCAGGTAGCGTGGGCTAATAAGAGCAAACATCCAGGGTGAAAAGGATGCTACCTAGGACCTGACATCCAGGTGACACACATTTTGGCAGAGGTTGTATTCTACCCTAATTCTAGTCTTGTTTTATAGATGGAACGCTTACTTGCAATAGTGGGGTAAATTAGATATAATTCTGGAGCACATCTTCCAGCTTCCTTTCAGATGAAAGGAATCTAGCTTGTGCACTCTGTCCTCTTATTGTGCTCTATAGTGTAACAGTCTTGATTGTGATATGTACTTGAAAAAATACACTTCTGACCAAAATAAAGTTCTGGTGTAGGCACATCCAGAGCTTCTTATTCAACACAGTTTCAAAAGTGTGTGTTGCACCTTCTAATTGCCTTTCATTATGAGGGACATGGCTCATTGCGTTTAGACCCAGGATCACGAGCAGGTTTGTTTGGGGTGGAAAGAGTTCATTTTTGTCATTAAAAATAATTTGATTAGATATGTGGGATCATAACACTAAGGTTATAGAGAAGGTGCTCTGTGTTAAATTAAACATGAATAAATCCCAGCATCATTTTCAGGTTACCTGTAGCGAGCATATGCCCCATGCTTGAACACTGGCAGGTCGGAGGTGTGTTGCTCAGCAGAAGCTACAGCCTGTCAGAGTAGATAGACTGCCCCAAATCTCTTCCACGGAAGTAATGAGACAAGCTGATCTAAAATTCAGCTTTGTCAGTATAAGATGATATTTTTTATTCACCATGTTTAAACATAGAATAGATAGCATTACTAATCTAAACGCAGAATAGAAGGTAAACTGAAGCAATGTTAAACAAAATATTAGTTATCTTGATAAACTGTCAGATAAAAATAACCAAAGGGACTAGAGAACTTCAGAAGAATGTTTCAAATGCAGATATGTTTTTAAGAGAAAAAGAAAAAAAATGATTAAGTAAATGCACAGTACCACCGACGCATTGTTTTTCAAACTACAGGTAGTGTAACTCTCTCAGCATCTTGCAATATGTGTAAATATATTGATAGTCTCATGAGCACCCATCAAAATGGAATTGTTCCTGTCATTCTAATTCCCCATTCCTGACTGCAAAAATGCAAAGGTGTCTCCTGGGTTGTGTTGTTGCTGTCTTCCCTCCCATTCCTTTCAAGGAAAAGTGTCACTTTTTCTTGGCTCAGAATGCCCCTGTTGCTGGCACTAAATACTTGCTCCTCTGAATGAGTGAAATTTCCACATCCTGATGTTATCTCCTGAATTGCATGTTACTACTTAAGTCATCATGCATCACGGTCTCTTGTGAAGAGCAACAGGACCTTAAATTAAGAATTATGTGATACGGTGGTTTATTAAAGACAAATATTGTAGTATGATAAAAGGACTACAGAAGTATGCCAAATTTTTGAACTGTAAAAGGAGGAGGAGTAGACAGGAAGTTAGAAATAGAAAAATATGATATATACACGCAGTATATTAAATCAAATCTTTCTTTGGCCTTGAGGAATCTCCACCTAAGTTCAGCATATACAAAGAACAAATGCAGAGCTGAGTTAGGGTGGAGATACCACAGCTTGTTGGTGCACTCCAGATGGCCATCATATTGATTCTCATCCAGTCGTTATGACCAAATCATAGTCACTGACCATAATAGTCATTTGTCCGTAATTGTTGTTATGAACAAAAAGGAAACATACCTTGTATGTAAAGACCAAACGATATTGTTAGCGTATTTCTTTGTTCTCTGTTAACTCTGTAACTGTTTTTGTCCAGTTCCACGTTTATTTAAGTGACCACTGATGAATCATTTCATCACTGGCAAACTTGTAGCTTTGGGGTCTCCTGTGCCAAGCCTGTGCCACAGCTCTTGCTGAATGCTTGTACTCCACAGCGTGCTGTGTCTCCGCTTCCCACATCCTTGGCTATCAAACTAGGCCTGCTTTTCTCTGCACTACATCATTATACTAGTTGTGAGTATCATTCTACATAGGTTAACTGCTTCTTACTATTATCTATTTAAAAAAAATCTGACTGTATCATACAGAGATAACCAGAAATAAAACAAATAGACTATAGCTGTCTGGTCATTAGAAAATATTTATTACAGCTAAACCAAGCAAAATCAAAGCTTCAGACAGGTCAAGAAAAGTGCATCCTGAGGCCTTGCAAACTCAGCACAGAACCTGTGGCCTATGACTAGCAACAGCAATATGGTGTTAGTGGGCTACAGGGCTACTGCATCTGTGTGAGGCATTGTGCAATAGGGAGGAATGGGAAACCAAATAACTAAAGGAAATGTGAAGGAAGATTTTCTTGGACTTGTTTGGCAAGGAATTCTAACTCCTGTTAAATAAATGTTACCAAAAATTATTGATTGTAGTCATCTTCAGACAGTTTAAAAATCATGTTGCCTTTAATACAGAAGTGAGTAAGTATCATTTGCTAGTTCTGTTTCCTCTATATCTAGGAGAACATAATTTTGCCTTTGCCATCATTTGTGTCTCCGGGCAGAATAGCTTCCTAGAGGGCCTGTGTGGCCCAAGAGCTCTTAACCCATGAGTTAGGATTGGTGGTCTCTGCCAGCTTGTTCTGTAGCCAGGCCATATGCTTTGGCATACAAGGAGGAGGAGGATGAACTCACAGGTCAAGTAGGAGATGAGACTTATGTCACCTGTGTTCACCTCCTGCTTAGCTGATCCTTTTGGGTAGAGCTGGGTGAATGCAATGCAGACATACTGATATATATACATATATATGAAAAGGCATGTTCACAGACATTCTCCCAGACGAAGCCCAGCCCTCTGGCTTTCATTGTGCTTATTGCTCTTGTTCTTTTCAGTTTTCAGTACCTTCCATCTCCTCAGTGGCTGTTTGCTCTTGGGCATTCATCCATTCCACAAGTCTATAACAAGCATCTCATTAACTTCAGAGACTCTTTGGAGGCATATGTGTAATCATAGCTGCGTAAAAGGAGATTATGCACACTTTGCACACTCCTCCCTGGGTGATGTTCTCTATTATTTTTTCTGGATGAAATTCCAAAGTTATTTGGCTTATCATCCCTCTCTTTTCCGTGTCAGAATGAATGTGGAATTTTAGCTTTCACTTAAGCAGGAAGGGACAACTATTACAACTTCTGTTTGTCAATACATATCTTGTATACACGAATGAAGGAACTTGTACCAAGCTGGTAAAATACTAGCCCTTAATATCTTTTTTTTTTCTTGATGGTAAGAAGAAATAAATGGAAAAAATGAAACAAATTACAGGGTTTTTTTTTCCTGAGGCCTAAATTTCATTATTGTTAGTTCTGAACACCATCTTTTTCTGAATATGCATCACATTCATTTTGAATTATTTAATTTAACTTCTTTCCAGATGAACTAGCTTTATTAAATGCTTGCTATGGATGAGCAAACAAAGTTTGTGCTGACTATAAATATCTATGGTGAGTCTTATACAGTATTTTGTAATCTAAGGTATAACAATTATGTCAAATATTTCTATAGAAGTTCAGTAAGCCGCTGCAGGGGATAAGAGGGGCAGGAGAAAAAGACAATTTAAAACCCATTAGTAAAACAGAACCAGAACATCAACTACTCATCAATTTACAGGTAAACCCCATCTACGGGATGAGTTTCAAGAACTCATCAAAACATCAAATTATAAGTGCAGGCAGACTCTGTTCATTGATGCTTTGGAAGCTGTTGTAGCTCCAGTCCTCTTTTGAGCAAAAGTAGCATCCAGGTTTCCTCTCTTAAAGTGTAAAAGCAAGTTCCTTGGTTTGCTCTGGGAGTGTTTATTTGGGTATGGGATATTTTAATTGGTTTGCTATTTTAAAGCAATGGGCACATGATTTTTCACGAAGCTGTTTTGCATTCTAGGAAAAAATGCATAATGATAAAAAAAAAAAAAAACTATTTGTAGTCTGACAATTTGCTACTTATGATTTTGTTAGCTTGTGAGCTCTGTAATCAGTTGTGTCATCCTTTTAAAGTAATAGGTTTGTTTGTTAGATGTCCTTATTTTTTATTTATGCAGCCTTCCTAAAGGATTTATCTTCCTTCCTGAAGAATTTATCTTGAGCTCCCAAATTACATTCTAGTGAATTACATCCTTATTGACCTTTGTGAATTTATGTTACGCTTAACAATATACCCTTAATTACTAAGCACACACACACAAAAACCCCAAAACAAAAACAAAAAAAAAAAACGACCCACCCCCTCCGCACATGATAGGGTTGGCCCAATAGCTTGTTGAATTTATTCATGGTCTAGTGGTGTACCTCTATTCCTGCTGAAAGTTCAAAACCTCTGTTGACATGTCAACTGATCTAAACCGATAAAGTCCAAAGGAAGTCCCATGTATAAAAAATAGCTCATTACTAGTGACAAAATCTCCTCACGTTTTCATTTTTGTAACTGATTCATTTTGTTACTTGATCTTTGGTGACATGCAACCCAGACTAAATCAGATGTCTTATATTGACATATTTCAGATAAGTTGACCTGGTATAGTTTGCTTGAGGATTCTTTAAATGTTCAGAGGCTTGCCTTTAATCTCAAGTATCTCTGAAAATCTTAAATATAATTTGTTACAAAGCTTTTTCATGTGCTTATTTAATGTACGTGCAATTTAAGCTCTAAATTATTACTTGGCCATTAACTTGAATTTAAACTGACAATTATTCATCACTGTTGCATGGTACACTGATGCAGCAACTCTGATGTGTTTTAGGGTTTGTTTACACAGTTTTTTCTTAACTGTTCACTCAAGTAATAAACAGTTCACTTCTGTACTGAAGTGGATGATCCTTTAATTGGTGATTTGTTTGTTTGTTCTATTATAACTGGTATTTTTTTCATAGTGTAAATTATTAAAGCTGGGTCGACATCAGAGTTGCTTAGACACACTGTGAACTTTCCTACAGAGTAAGAGTGGGGGCTTGCTTGTCTCAGCTGTGTCTTTTGGGTGGCATCACTTGAGGGATGCTTTAGTGCCTAATTCAGTACACCAGCCTGGTACCTGTACACTTTAACATTTCAGGGGTTCCTGGAGGTTAAAATTTGGCATATGGCCAAGATGCAGGTGCATGTTTTAGGTCTCTGTGTACTTGCATGATACCTGAATAGTTAGAAAGATGCTACATTGTGAATTAGTTAATATGGCCAAATAACTCACAAAAAAATCAAGTGCAGGCATGTGACCTTAGTCAAAATTGGCTATGCACACAGATGGGAGTTTGCTCATGAAAAATATTGATCAGTCTCAAAGCACATACTTTTGCTGTAAAGTCTCTGGGATACTTGCCAAAGTCTCTGACAGCTGTGGGTGACTGTTTTTGTATTACTGCTCTTATGTTTCAAGAATGAAATAATGTTGAAAGTTTTTGTAATTAATGAAATTGGAACAAACCTTTTAAATAATGCACATTATGAATTTTGTGCACCAGAGTAAGTGAAATTTCTTTAATTTCTGAGTGTAATTATTATTCTTTACTTTAGTCAGAAAAGGGGGATCGAAGAGTTAGATTATTCTAATCCTTTGAGATCTAGGTTTTAGTATCAGGTATACAACTAACTAACAATGTATTTTGGTTTCTCATGTAACTTTTAGGAGTACCTAGTAAGCAAGATTTAATTAAAAGTGTGAGTCCATGCAAACAGAACCCAGATCTACAAAAAGTAAACAAGAATTTCTAACTATACTTCAAAGAACATAACAAACAGAAAATACGGGATGCTTTGGTGGAAAAATAGGAAGTTAGGGATATAAATGAGTAACTTAAAAAATTAAGGTTCTTGTATTTAGGATGGAAATTTTTGAAATAGAAGATTAAACAGAAGATTTAAACAACAGGACAGTTTTTAATTACAGTTTGCTGTTTTCCATGGATTTTAATCCCAGAATGAGGTACTGTGTTGTCCTGCTATGTTTATGATGATTCTAAGGATATTTGTCTAAATTACTTAATGGGTTTATCTGTTTAGGTTATTAAGCTAACTGCATTGATTTGCTTTAGTTGTTGGCAATAAATACAGTTTTCACGGAGGATAGTCACAGATCATGAAGTGAAAATACAGAATAAGATATTTACTTTTCTGAAGGAATGTGCAAGAATAAAAATATTAAAAAGTGTTATCTGTTTTTTTTCCTTTAGATTCCCTCTAATAAAGTTTTACAAACCAACTAAGTGAGGTTTGAAGCATGGTATTGGTTCTTGCTTATCATTCACAAAGGCCAAGGACAGATTTGTAGAAAGGTACAAAATCACCAAGTAGATCGATCAGTTTTTTTTTCCAGTTACTAGTTAGATTTAGTAGAAGATATTTATCTTTAATGTGTTGACTTATGAAATGGCGGGAATACTGTCTGCTCTTAGTGCACTGCCTTTGACAGATCTCCATGTAGCTCCATTCCTTACATATTCAGGTTACTGAAAATGAAATGAGCTGAATTTGAGGCATTCAGCTACCAGAACCAATTATAGTATCACTGTAACTTTAAGAAGAGGCTTCAAGATGTGATCTAAGTGCCCAAGATGATGTCATTGCTATACATTAATTGGGATATAAATTAAAAGGAATGTGTGTCGGAAGGAAGCTAGTATGGTAACTAAGGATGGGAGACTGAGTAGGTGTTTCTTGGTTTCTTAGAGCTCATCATGTTGGTCAGGTGGGATCTTACGTGGTGTCCCACATGCAACCCTAAATAAGAGAATCAGTTCTCTTATATATAAATCTCAGAATCGCTATGATATATCCCCAGTTTCTAAAATGGCTTGCTGTTGCCAGGCAAGCTTGCCCAAGAGCTTGTAAGTGTTCACAGCAGTGGCAGCTAATTTAAATTGCATGGTAAGAGGAGGAATGCTTGGATATACCAGTATTAGTCATGTCGCTTCATGAATAAGGTAGCACATCTGTGTTCATAGTGGACAGTGAATCTTAGCACTTAAAAGTCTATGATAGTGAAGCTGCAAGCTTTATTAACATTGTGAGTTTTCTAAGGCAAAAGGCGTCGAAAGAGTGATGATAGACACAGATAAATCAGTGAGACTTCGTTTCTTTAAGGGGAACTTCAGTACACAGGTCTACAGCAAGGTCTACCATTAGGTTTTGAACAACGTTAGGGATACCGTAGGAAAGCTTCCCCCCGTATCTCAAAGCACTTGGAGGAGAACGTAGTGAAGGCTTGTTGCTCATATTTTGCAGCATTATAATTCAGCACAGTGAAAGATTTTTTTCTGTTCTGATACAGTCTAGATCCAAATGACTGATCTGGAGATGAAATACTCTGCTTTGGGCCATCTAGTTTGCCTCCTTCTTTCAGCTCTCTGCAAGAGAGACAGGTTCTTCTGCCCTCTCTTCCCCCCAGGTTGTAAATATTGACAAAATGTATCTTGCTTAAGTGAATTAACGTGTCATGAATTACTGTAAAACTGAACTAAGAACTAAAGTAGTTTTGGTGTTTCTTCCAACAGGACCTGTAATAAAACCCAAACAAGCAAAAACCAACCTGTTGGAAAGTCTGCCAAGTCTTAAAGGGACAGTTAGCAGAGTCAGAAGTTTATAGTTAAGAAATTTCAATTTAAGGAAGTTCAACATGTGCTCTAACATTGGTTCTTTGTGTAGAGGCTAAATCCTCTACATGCTCTAAATGCTAGGTTCTTTTAAATGCTGGGTTTTTTAAGGTGATCTGCAGACTTTTTACAGATTGCATTTCAAGAGCTTTGATTTCAGTGAATAGTGCTTTATTAATTTGTTGAATTGGTAAATTATAAACACCAACAAGTAGATAGATTTTTGTGCAGCATGCCTGAATTTCCCATTTGATCAGTTATAGTCCTGAGTCCTACAGAGTCTGAAAGCTTCTCAATTTGATTTAAATGACTGACGTTGATGATTTTATTTTGAGATGTTCTTATCTGGGATTTTTATCTAGATATTGAAGTGCATGCCACAAATATTACAACAGCTATATTGATTATTGTGTTTTGATTTATGTATTTGGGTGGTGTTTTTAATCCAAGACTTGAACATGCTTCTGAAGCTCTAATTAATATTTGTTCTGACCATGTGGAATTGGCTTTTCTATTAAGAGAATGTAATTTTCAGATGTGAGAGAAGTAGACGTGCAAGCTGGATATGATGCAAGGCTTAGATTTTTTTGTTTGCTTTAAGATTTAATTACAATAAATGTTCACTGAGGAAAACCTTTTAAGATTGTCTTAAGATTACGTTGATGTAACACCTCTGTATTTATAATATACTTAAAATCTATAGCTAGAACACTAGATTACTTCTATTTATAAATACATGAATTAGGAGGCTATTTAAAAATACCATATAAAGTGAACTATATGCGTCTTTAAAACAGCACTAGGCAAAATCACCATCATTTATTGCCTAACACTGAATAGTGGTAAACATAACCAACAGTGGTTCTATAAAAACAGTAACACTGTCAGTCTCAAAGAAAGAAAGAAGGGAAAATGGCATCTTTTTCATACTCTGAGACAGTCGTCTGTTTCCAGGCATTTTGGCTAAAATTAAAGATCCTCTTTTTTGTCTTTTTGATTTTTCTTTTAATCAAGCGATTAAAAACTCACCGAACTGTGTATTTGATTGCAGTTACTGCAATCACTGCAGTTCAAAATCATTACTTCTGCATTTTTCAGAGCATCTTTAGCCATATGATCTTTTAATAATTGTGATCCTGTGGATACTGTAATCCATATACATCTGTGAATTTGTATAGATATATTTCTCGCACGATTTCCTGTCACTGTTTAGTAATGGAGGAACTATACTTGGAGCTAAGTAACTAAAGGCCATGTCTACAGTATTTAAGAGATTTTTCTATGATTAGAAAGGGTAGGAATTAATTCCAAATGCTTGTTTGTAAAGCAATAAGAGAAACCTTTTGAACTTTGAAAATTTTGCTAATGTTTTAGGTACACTAGGTATCTTGGAGATAAATTCTTCTGTTCAGCCTTACCTTTGTGTTGTACCCTGTACAGCCGTGGCAAGCAAGTGCTGCTGTATCAGAGCAAAATATCAGAAGCCTGGATATAAATGGAGCAGTGACTTCAGTGGCAGCTGTATTCAAGACTCAAGCTCTCTCTGAGGCTGAGATGGTCAGACTCGAGAGCTTGTAGATGAGGGGAGCCAGAACCAAAGTGGGCCTCCTCTTTCGCCCCCAAGCTCCACTGTGCATCAGTGGTTTTTATATGCATGTTGCCATGGATCAAGACCAGTCTCATCCAAGGATTGCTTCCCTTTTTATAGGTCTCAACCAGCCTGTTCTGGCTTGTTGAAATGGGCACTGGTCCACTCCATCATCTTCAGATGGTTGTTAAATATTTGCAGACTGAGTCGTCTTATTTCTTCAAATACTTGCAGAATTGGTACCATTACTTTGGTTTTACTATTTTGCTTGCTTGGAATAATTGAACAAAACTTTACAAAATGTTTCATTTCTTACCATATACTGAGCAGTCTTGTGGTATGTTTGGGTGCAAGGCAAACAGGATATTTTTGGTTTCTCCTTTGAATCAGACAGGCTTGTGATATATCTACATACAAGGCAAACAGAACAAAGTTACAAGGACGCCTTCATGCTGGAAAAGGAATTGTGAGAGAGAGGCTTCAACTGGGAAATGTAGCATATTGCCTTTATTACGGGCAATGTTCACCATATACTGGCCACCTACTTCTGAAGTTGTGCTTTTAGAGGAGTCATTATGAAGAAGGATTTGAAGGACAACGATCTAAATCTACTGATATTGCTGCTAGTGACACGTTAGGTGCATAAAAACGCTGATGTGCAGCACGTGTATTTCAGGCATGAGAAGAATCTTCATTCCAGTCTTGCATAGACTTCAGAATTGATATGGACTCTTTAAAAGCAAAGACACTGGTCATGTTTAACCTGAAACAAATTGGGGAGATAATTAAACAGCTGATGTAGTTTAATTTTAGAAATGAAAATTTTATCTCTGTATACCCAACTAATGCATTCAGCAAAATTGCTTCCTGTCTAGCCTCTCTCAAAAACGTAGTGCCCCTCTCCAAACCTTTCTTGCCCATCTTTCTAACCCTGTAATTGCACTCTTTGATCTCATCACTCAGTGAGGCTGCTGCCCTGTGGGACAATCTTGTGTAATCCTGTAATTAAAGACACATAATAAACCACCTGAGGAAGGGAAGGGAATTTAGGCTGCTTTGAAATGCCTAACCGAATTCCTTGTTCCCTATGCCACACATCTTTGACACTGTGACAAATAGAATTTCAATTTTTTTTCTTTTTATTTTCCAAGCACTAGTTCATTTTTCAGCAGAAAGGTTTAAACCTTTTGTAATATATTGTGGTACTCTAATGTGTAGAGGCTAGAGAAAACTGGTTTGTGTGTCTTGTACCGTATCAAAGATATGTAATACATGATCTGATAGCTGCAAAGGCCATACCACTCTATGAATCAGGGAAAATTTTTAAACAGATGCTTTGAGAGAGAATGTGAGGAAATCTGAGATTCAAATATGAATAGACTCTGTTGCCAGGTCCTGTAAATTGTGTAGCCCTTTTTAGCAGCAAAGTGCTAGGAGTACAAAATTGTCAGTAACAAATGGAATGCAAGCAAACACAGAACTTGCAGATCCCCCTGCGCCGCCCAAAATGCACGTGATCGTACTCAAGGAATACCTGCATTGGAGAACGCTGGGGGAGGCAAAACTCGTCTCTGACCTGGCTGCCATCAAGAGCGTCCCCTGGGCTCCTCACTCGGGGAGAGAAGCAGAGCAAGGACAGTATCATTAATGTGCTGTATTTTGAATGCTGACCAGTGTAAGCTTTACTCTGCAAAATGCATTTGGAAGCGATTGAATTTCATATATTTTTGTGACCCAGCAATAGGGAGCACAAAAAGCTTCTGCTAAATCTTGGAGGATTGTTACAGGTAATGAAAACACTCTTAAGGAATTGTAATAACTTCTTGTAGGCAAACTGTCAGGCAGGATAGAAATGCATAATGCACCCTCATAAATGGACTGAGAGAGGTCCTAATATATAGTTTACCATAGGAAAATCAGTAGACAAATTCGTGTTTGACATAGCACAATATACAGTTCCTAGAATGGAGATTTTTGGAGCACTGGACCAATTTGTATTGTGAGAACCATGCTTCATGCCTAGAGTGTTACACAGATAAACACCAAAGAACGATCCAGGCCTAGAAAGCTAGTGTTTCTGCAGTGCGAATAGGGAGTGGATGGAGAATCTATGGCATTCGTTTCAGGAAAGTACACAATTGCAATGCACTGCATCGGATCACTCTCCATCAGCAAGTAGTAGTATTTTTTCCCAGCTACCAAACATAGGATATTCTGGTGCTTGAGATTAGAAGCTGTTTTTCACCCCTTCATAAATATAGCCTTCATTTGCATTATCATCTAGTTCTCTAAATGTCATTTTTTAAATACAAATTTATTAAATGTCAGTTGAGCAGGATAATTTGAATAGTTATTTTCTCCTACTATTATTCTGTTGTCACTATCCTATTATTAAGGACATTTTAACTGTTGATTGCTTATATTACTGATTGGAACCTTTGTTTGTCTATGTTAAAAACAAGATTTTTTTTTTTTTTTTGTTTAGTGTGGCCTGATTCCTCCATTAGAAGCCAGTGCAGACAATGGAATATAATTGCAAAATGATAGTGCCATCTCCGCTATGCTGAGAGGCATTTTGTCTTCTATTGAAGCTATTTCCTGCCTTCTTTCCACCTCAGGCTGGATCTTAGCATCCTTGCGATTTCTCTCCATTGTATCTCATCAGAAGATTTCCAGAAAAGACTTAATTAAATTGCAGCTACAATTGTCACTATCAAATTATCAGTCTTGAGCAAAATCTGATTCTCTAATTAATGTTGTAGCATATGTGCATTAATCTGTCTGCTACTTCTGCTCCCTAATGAGGCAGATATTTACAATGCTTTCTTAAGAAATAATGGTAAACTGACTGGCTATGCATGACACTGTCAGCTAATAAATAAAATAGTGGTAGCTTTTATAATCCCCCGTGCTTCAAATCTTGTATCTTTATCATTTTTACTAATCATACATTTAGAGCCAAATACTGGGGATTGAATATGTATCAGAAATTTTCCAATTAGTCATCTTTGAGTAAACAGGCAAGTCGATCAATATTACTTGAAAGTCTCCTTAAAAGAAAGATAGTAATAAAGCGGGATACTCTGTAAATTCGGTAACAGCCAAGTGCGAGTTAAAATGTTCTGTTCACAGTGACATCTAGTGGCCTAGGAGTTCTTTTTGACTAAATGGAAGAACCCAGTACAAATGTGCTAAGATACTTTAAGAATAAAACGTTGCATGAAAATTAATGAACAAACTTTTTGATGATAGAACATAGTGTAGCTGTACTAACCTTAGAGCTCTGCATTAGTTTACAGCTGATCTATCTTGGAAATCCTTAGTGAAAGAATACTGTATGTTGTAGGTGTTACATGCAGATCGTGCATGCATGTTCATTCATAGTCTTTCTCATCTGCTTTTTCATTAAATGTGATATAAGACAGTAACAGCACTGCTTGCTAACTGAGGCAAAAGGCATAGTATTTTCGAAAGAATAAGAATGGCAGAGATGTATGTATGCTCAGTGCTTCTCATCTGAGCAAACAGAATTAAATGAAGCTGTAGCAAACGAAAGAAGTACTTCCCTTCATCTCCTCTGAGTCACTGCAATGTTGCCATGTTCAAACTTGATTATTTTTAAATTCAAAAAGTGGTGCATTGCTTTAAAAGAGGATAAATATTTGTGAAGGGATAAACTGATTGCAGTATCTTAATTCCTGCTGGCCACAGGTCTTTCCAGTCTTCCAGTCACTTATAAATTGCATTCTCAGCAGATAATGTGGTAGTAGCTCCCCTTTTCAGCAGAAGAAAACCAGCATGTTGCTTCTAGAAATTCCTCCAGTATCTATTATATATAAAAGTAGCCTCATGACAAATACAGTAAACATGCTTAAAACTGATGCCTAGGTGAGAGATAGTGGCTGCAGCGCATTAACCACAATTTACACCTCAACAAGCATTTAGCCTTGTTTCTGAAGAGAAGGAACCATTTGTTTGGCCTCAGAAATCCTGTCTGTGTGTGCAAATATCAAGTACCTTACTTTGGTGACATTTCTGGACTTTCTCTACCAGTCTGTCTGTGGTCAGGTCTACCTCTGACCAGGCCCAGAAGTTTGTAAATAATGTTTACAAGAGGCACCAGGTACAGCTTACCAACAAATGGTGTGAATCTTCATGGAGTAGAAGGGAAGGACTACAGTCCATTCTTCTAGGCGTGGTCAATGGAAGCTATGTCTCTATCTAGGCTTTTATTTATTCAGTATGAATAAATAAAAGTATGAAATCAGTACAAATGTTTCCTGTGCATATGCTATTATCTGTCATCAGTGTGCATTGGCTGTCAATAGTTATTTTGTACTGCAGTCACTGACCATGAAAAATGAAACAAAACAGAGCGTTACAGTCTGAAATATTTTTTGGCTTGTCGATATTCTGTACTTAGACTGTCTGGCTGTTTCACCTATCCCCTAGGTTACTAAAGCAATAAAAATGCAAGAACAGGAATGGCAAGTGTATCAAATTCCATTGAAAAAGGTCACTTTCTTTCACTGAATGTACTCAACAGCAGAATTTTTTACTCTTCTTCAGGTACCAGTTGAAGCCAGAGAACTGCTTTAGATTTTAATGAGAGCTTTAGAAATGAATTAATTCCTACAGTGGATTTAAAGCAAACAACTTTAAATCTAAACTTTAAGACTATAGATGCCCAGAATGAAATTCAGATGTGACTGTGCATGCAGACTTCCGTATGATCAGCATATAAGGAATGTCATATTATTTTAATAATTGCCTTTTGGGGAAAGTTCCTTTTGTTTTTACCACCTCTTACAATTTTTTTTGGTGTGCTGAAAGTTGACGCATGTTTCTATATGCAGGTTTCAAGAAGTAGGAGCACACGTTAGAAAAAAGATTCCCTTCTGTCTCTACAAAAGAAACCTGAAATACTTTTCTAGAAAATCAAGCATGTATTCAGATCTCTTTTCTTAATCAGTACTGATCGGGCTTGCTTTTCCCCAAGCTGCCTTTTTCTAAATAAAAGTATTCTAGATGAAGAGAAAATATGCCTCATTAGTACAGTTTGCTTGCTTGTCCAAGAGAAGTTTTTCAACTCTCCTTAAATTTAGAAATAATTCAGTGTACCTAGAATTATTTAGGATTTATTTTACAGGTCACTGATAGTTTTAATTGCTTCTGTGTTTCTAGCCACTGAAATATATTTTTTAATTGTCTGTAATTTGGCAGAACAGTGTTAAGGAAAGATGTGATTTTGAGAGCTACAATTGCCAAAAGATCTAAATGGGGATTGAGGGTGGTGGAAAGAAACCCTAAACCAAGTATATGTTACATCTAAAGGATACAGAAAGTTACAGACTAGGTGGAAGTGGATATGGAGATTGGAAAGAGAAATTTCATTCAAAGTGTTTCATTTTTGTACGCAAGTAAACTTTCAGTTTCTGAGAAATTGTTTTCTTGTCCTCCTTCTTGTTCTATGTGCTTAATGTGTTCTTTTTTATGCAGCTGCCATGTTCTCTGACTACTTTAAAGGATATAGTTAAGCAAAAGTATAGTTGCAGTTGGACAGACTTAACTGGTATTCTGGGGTTTTCGAGATGGACGTCCAGTTTGAGGGGAAGAGAGGGAGACTTGAGTTCGTCGTTGACTTCTCAGGTATAATGATGGAGGTGAAGTATTTTTCTTATAGATAGGAAAGTGAAGCAGAATTTCTTCTAAATAGAAAAAAAAAAATAAATGGCTATGAGTTATGTGAGTAATTCTCAATGCTTGAACAGAAACATTTCCACACACAGACAAATGAGAGTTAAGGAGAATGTGTGTAAATTGGTCCGCAGACTCACAAAGTTAAGTGGTGGTCAAGACTAATGACTCATTAGCATGTTGTTGCTAAGGCTTGTTTCTCTGGAGCTATGCACTGATAAACAAGCTTCTCTCACGTTTTATATGAGGCTTGAAAAAATAACATAAATCTTAAAAATCATAGTCTGCTGAGTTTTGACTTGCACACATTCACAACTGGACTCCAGTAGACATCAAAGTATCCCAGCTGCTCGGCAGAGCCACCAAACACCATATCTCCATACAAGACTCCTTTGAAAAGTGTGGAGGGAAGGGAAAGGAAAAGAAACCAAGTCCTAACTTGACGTGCTAGAAATGTAAAGTAAAAAAGATGTGGAAAAAAAGCAATACAGTTCTAGTAACTGTGAAATCTATGGGAATTGCATGTTGGATTGCAAAAGCACAGCTGTGCTGTAGGAGTCTGGGTTACTAGCAACTCATTAAAGTAATATACAAATATTGACTGCCTTTGAGAGCAACAGCTGTGAAGTCACACTTGTAAATTCAAAAAAAGTAAATTTGTACTCTAAGGCTTAAGCAGTAAGCATCATTGAAAGAGGTATTTTAGCCAAAATATAGTTTTTGCTGCTTTTGATTTTTAAACCACTTGGTGTTTGTTTTATCAATGTCATTGATCTTTAGTAGAAGTAGCACTTACAACGCTACTTTCAGAAAGGATGGGAAATTGTCAGTTTTAGGTTCGCTTCTAGTTCTGCCATTAATTACAGCTCCTTAGCTTGTTAAGAGAGATGTGCACTGCTGCCCAAGATAGATAAAACTTGGAAGACATACTAGAACTAGTTTTAATCTAGTTAGCTAGCATACAGGCAGCTGAATAGCCCAGAACTTAGTGCAGGCTATGGAGATGCACAGGAAATTGAGTAAACACTGCATGACTTACCCGAACTGCAAATCGTACTGCTGTGACTACACTGCTGTCAATGCCCAAGTTGGGTTAGAGCTGCCTGACAAGCATGCATGCTACCTTTTACTAAATCGGTACTAATTTTTCCTGTTTGCCCCAGTTCTCCTCTGTAAAAGTATGCGTTTCTAAGAGCTCTTGAATTTTCTGGAATTCTTATCTCGTTTGAGGGTGTCTCAATAGAATAGTAATACAAATATTAATTTCTGTGGATACATTCTGATATCAGAAATTGTTTGGTCATCTTTCAAATTCAGTGCACAATGCCTAACATTACTAGTAACAGATCAAATCCATAGCTGATACACATTTTTTATGGTTGTTCAAGTTTCAGTTAAATACTTTATTGTCAGACAGGGAATATTAAGGCTACTGATTTACTTTGTTCTGTGTTTGCAGCTACTTTACCTTCAAGGCCTTGTTCTGTGTCTCAGTGTCTGAATGTTTACTTCAGAAAAGTGTAAAATCTTGCATGTCTTTCAATTGTACCCTCAGCAGAACAGCAGCAGGCAAATCAATAGGGAGTCATTCTGTCCGACACTTCAAGAAGCAATATTGAACAATTTATCTTCTTCCTTTGTCCAGTGATGTGGAAATAGGTGATATCAAAAATAAAAGGTAATGCATTTGCACATTCAGGAATTCACTGACAATTTTTTCATGATAAATATGTGATATAATGGAACAAATTCTACTTTGATAACATTTGTGCAAATCTACTGAAATGAACTAATTGCAACATCTTGTTTGCTTTCACATATGTTTTGCATCTTGACAACAGCTGATACTGTTTTAAAAAGTACAAGGCTTTGCTTTGAAATGTGAAGTGGTTCCAGAGTGAATTTGCATGTTTGTGCTCTAACATTTGCTAAATAAAAGAGCTTACCATTAAAATGATTGGGTTAAAAATAGTGCATGTGTACTAATAGCACATTCTGTTTCCTCAGGGTCAAATTCTTCTACTTTCCCACCACATAGAACTTTTGAATTGAATTTTAGAAGTTCTTCTTTAAAAGTATCGCTGCATGAACTAACTGAGGCTCATTCTGATTCCCACTCTTCATTTGAGTATGAAGCAAAAATAGAACTGATGTTAATGATAGACTCTTGCCATCACATTGTTAGTTTATTTTAAAGATGTAAACAGCTGTGTTTGAAGCTTTTCTAGGATAATCTCTCTCCCCTTCATAAATAATTATTAACTTTAAGAATCTCACAGTAGGAATGTTAGGATGCTAGCTTAGGATGTTATAATGTTGCTGATGTGGTGCTGCCTAGAAAAGTCATAGGCTCATTTTAGTAATTTTTTAACTAGTTTTATCCAAGTATTTGAAATACAGTGTTAGTATTTTTAATACATTTAGTGATAATTTTCTAAATAAACAGCTATCAGGAGAGAGAGAGATTATTGAGGTTGATCCCTTCCAAAAATATGTTTAAAGCCACTCTGTTCCTGATTAATCAAGGTAACCCAAATTATACTTTTTCAGTATTACAATTATATATATTTGTATGTATGTAATTAATTATAATATTATTAAAGAAAGATATGTTTTTAAATGGGCAAATGAGCATGAAATTTTAATATTTAAAATAGGAATTCTCAGGGAAAGATCTAAACATAGATAGATGAGCCAAAGTCTAGGTTGGTATGAAACATTTTAGTGTTTCAAGTACTTAGCTAGGTATTGTTTGCTTGGTTGTGGTTTTGGATGTTTTTCTTTGATTACCTGATTTTTTTTTTTTAAAAAAAATCCCAGGTATAAGGATTTCTGGAGTAAGAGACTGGTTCTTCCGTAGCTGTGGAAGCTATGGCGATGGGTAATGCAAGGTGGTGGATAGCATGCAGTGGTCTCCAGTCAGCACTGAGAGATTTCTGAGTTCCTAGGCAGCATCTTGATAGATGCTGAAAGGTAAAGAAATTATGACCTATGGTTAAGAAGCATAGGGAAATTTTGAGGTTTTGTATGTCCAGAGTCTGGCTTCCTGTCTAAAAATTGTTTACATATTTTCACTCAGTGAATTAAGTGTTACTGTAAAGGTCTCCGACGTTATGGTGCTCTGCCTGTGAATGCTGTGTGCATTTTACTGATGGGCTACAGTTTGTCAGCGTGCAGAGGGCCGTTCCAGACAACGGGATCCCTTCCTGAGGAAGGAGTAATGCCAGTAATGAGTATGAAGGATTTCATTTCCAGATTTCTCTTTCCAGCCCATGTTCCCAAATGCACCCTTCTTTTCCAGATATTCACATCCTGAACAATAAATACTAATCTTAGTTTCTGAAATTACTTTGTAAAATATACTTTCCTACCTACTCTAGATGAATGTTCATGCCTCTGCTTTCATGGTATCTTCCTTACTTAAAAGAAAACATGTTAAAATACACACTCTTAACTTGAGTAAAATATTCGAAAGTATTACAAATCATGACAAGTGTATGTCTAAAGAGAAGCATGGCATTTCGCTTGTATTTCCATATGCCTTGGTGCACTGATTTTCATTGTCATGTCTTTAGCATATATGTGTCTTAGTCCCATTTTTTTCCTTGCATGTTATTTTTTGATAACACATTAACAAACTTTTTTTTCTTAGAAGAAGGAGGAAAAGCATTAAGAAAAACAGATTTTAACTGCTTCCAAGGCACTCTGAAAGCTTGCTTGTCAGTCTCTAAGGGCTTCTTGAGCTAGCTAGAAGTCTCTTTACTGAAGTATTTAAATGTTTTGCTTTACTTTATCTAGTCTATCTATGTGTAGTTGTAATGATTCAAGAAGGTGCAGTATAGGAATAAAACATCCTAAGGTCAAGAATGATATAGAATGTTGTATAAATAACATCATCTTTTCTGAACAGACAAGAGCAGTAAAGCGGTATTTTAGAATAGCGCTCTCCTTACTTTCAAGCTTGTAAGGACAAGGAAAGATATTAGCTGAATTTCTCTGTACGTTTTCTGCATTTCTGATTCCCTGACTTAGGCTTTTTGCCTTCTTATCTATACAAAAGTGATGAATCTGTGTAAAATAAATAAAAGAATACACAGGAGCTTAGCTACTTAACTGCGTGTTCTCCTGGACTACTTGCAAAACAAACGGTTTGCAGTATTTTCAGGAATGTACTACTTTGGGGAATAATAGCTCTTAATATGAATGGATACTTGGTCCAAGGTTTTTCAGTTGACAGTACTATGGCATTCATAATAAATCCTCCTCAAATACATAGTGATACAAAAACAGCAGCCTTTTACTTGCTGAATCCCCAGTGTTTAGTTAGACGCTCAAATATTTTCTAAGGCACTCCAGAGTAAATTAGAGCGTCTCCAGATGTTTTGGTACAGTGAATGGTGAGGTTCAAATTCACTTTTAATGAACAGTATTTTAATGTCAGTCTTTCCTGTCTACTTAAATGACAAAGAGCTCATCTGACTTTGTAATGAATCCCACGACTGTATCATTTATTGAGCCTCTGTCTCCACATTGTGCTGGTCCTTGGTAACAGTAGGTTGGCAGCCTAAGGTTTATTACCAAAGCTACCGAACTTGAAGAAATGACATCCAACGCAGCAGGAGGTGCTGCGAGGATTTCTGCCGAGGAGAACTTGGTAGCTGTAGGTGGGAGATGGGTGAAAGGGCCTTAAAAATGATAAAGGAGGGCCTGGCAATGCATAAGGAAGGATCGCGCAGAGAGACTAATCATAAATGAACTGTACAGTGCCTGATTTGACAGTAATCAAGTCTGACTAGACCGTATATGTGCTTCTTGTTAGTGTGCAAAAGACCAATAAGGATGATGAGGAATGTATATAAATCAATTGGCTTTGAAAAAGGCATGTGGAAAGGAAGACCAGTAGCTTTGCTACATAAAAAAGTCTAATATATATAAGGAATAAGAACACAATAGAAGAGAGTGCAAGGTATGCTGAGACGTACATAAGAAGATGAATGCTGTCAGTACTTTGTCTACGTAGCAATATGTGCTATGTAAGAGAAAGAGACAGCTTGGAAGTAAGTCATAAAAACATGCCATGTGTATAGTGAAGACTGACAAATTAGCAAATGAAACTGAATCTAGCTCGTATTTTCAAAGGAAATGCCAAACCAAAAATCAATACCATTATATCTTCTGGAAATATGGAGGCATGGGAGCAGGCTAATCAATGATAACTGTTTATGAAAGATTTGAAGAAAGAATTAGGCAGTTGTGCCTCTAGCCTTGTATTTAATAGCGAGGGAGATACTGAAAGTAGATGTTAATCAAGGAATTTACCTGAAAAGAAGAAGTAGTAAGGCGTACTTTTTCTTTCCGTTGTGCTTTGTCTTAATGATAAAAGACATTTAACTCTCCCCTTTCGTCTAGTGATGTTTTGAGTAAGATCATTAACTCATCTCTTTCAGGTAGTGTAAGTAGTCCTGATTATCAAAGAATCCCCTCTTACAGTGGTAGGTATTTGGCTTCTGGTGTTCTTTTTTTGTATTGTTCTGGTTTTTAGGTGTTTTATTCCTCCCTCATTTGAATACCGCACTCTGATTTCTCACTGCTGTTCTCTCTGTCCAGAAGAATTTGAATTTCTTTTTGAGATTTAATACTTTGGGGTCTGTGCAGTGACAAGTCTTTAGTGATAGTGATGTCAGATAGTTTTGTCAAAGCAAATATAATACACAAATATAGTGGGAATATCTATGCTGGTTGTGGCTGGAGGAGAAGCTTCTTGACTTCTCCTTAACTGAATGTTGCTGGATCTTTTACAGAGAAAACCTTTGCAGTATAAAAGTGAAGTGAAGATTTTAAATGAAGTGTGGAAATACTGTTATACTTCTGCTACTTGGTAAATCTCGGGCAACACTTAAGAGCAAAATCTTTGTAGCTTTTAGTCATCTAAAAGCATCTGAGAATATGAACTGACTTGGACTTCAGAGTCTTGTAGAAAAACTGAGCTATCCAGGGAAACTTTACTTCAGTTTGAGACAAACTTTGCTGTCCACTGCAATGTGAACTTCTCTTGGGATTCCTGTCTGGTGCCTTCCTGGTTATGAGTGGTGTCAAATTAGGATGCATTTCCTACACAAAGTACTGGATATTCTAACGTGTGACCTTAGAGTAGCCATTAGGATTTAATGGAGTCTCCAGCTGCCAGCAGCCTTACCTAAAGGCTGCAAGCTAGCCTGCGCTTTGGCAACTGGAAGTTGGCATACTCAGGCATTCAGGCCTGCGAGCAGAGTTGGTGTGGGATCAAGTTCTTCTCTGTATGAGAAGCATGGAAAGTGGTGTATTACGTGGCTATGATCCGTATGAAATTTGGATGCTGTGCAGAAGATACCTCTGTCAGTCGGAGAAGTCCTGTAAAGGCATCATGTGTTGTCTTGTAGTGAAGTGGCACGTCCCAAAGTCTACTTTTAATTCCCTCAATGGGAAAGGTCAGTAAGCATTAAATTGGACAAGGGTTTTGGACTGACCAGCAGAAAAACAGTCCAGAGTACAGAAGGACATGTGGCTACCCAAGAATATCCTTCGAGGACAAACTGTAGATACATTTCGTGTTCAATGATTTTGTATTTTTAGCTGCAGTTGAAGAATTGAGTTAAAGAATGGTAAAAACATAATTTCACAGAACTTCTGTGTCCATTGTGGGAGGTGAAAAAAAGGTATGCCAGATTAAGGGTGTGTACAGCAGCAGCTGTACTTTAGAAAACTTTGTCAGCAGTAGTGTGATAGCATGGGGAAAAAGGTACCTGTTGTACATAGGCTTGATTAGCTGTTTGTACATCCAGTGAAGTTGACTTTCCCATCTATACTATGGCACTGTCATCCTTAAATACGGTGGACTTGAATAACATGAACGATAAAAGCTACAGTATGTCACGGCCCTTTGGGCAGAATGTGAATCTGAATCTGCCTGCATTTTTTGCTTACTGGCTTCTGCTTTTTAATTTGGGCTGTTTTCTGGCTAGTCTTATTCTTTCGTAGCATTATTTGTGCTAATCAAATTACAGTTCTGGTTACCTTTGGAATACTTTTGTCCGTCTGAGAGTTGAAGGGCTACACGTTCTTGATAATTCCTCAAATGTAGCAGATGTTGCAATTCCATTGTACTTAGACCCCCTAGTTTATATTGAGGAAGACCTTAAAAAAAGAAATAGAAAAGGAAGAAAGTGCATATTGGAGAACACACAATCTTACACATAATTTATGTATTATGCTGAGCTTTATCATCCAGTGCATATCTATTTCCTAGATAGTACAGCTTCTGCTAAGCAGGAGTTGTTTGGAATCTATGCAGCAGTAATTCTTATTTTAAACTCATTTTCCCCTGAACTCCTCATCCTGCTTGAATCTCTTTCTACTTTATAGAAACTTGCACTTTACACTTTACACTTACACTTTTATATACTTACAAGGCTCCACACCAATTCTGTAGTGAAACCTAAAATGGAGGACAGAATTTACTGAAGGGCAACATCCTATTCTCAGTGTTTATTGTTACCTAGGACATAAAGTTCAGATAACAAATTAGAAAGTACCTAAAAAGATTTTATATTAAAGGGACTCTTTAAAGAGCACTTATCTCCTGCCTAGTAAATACCACTTTGCACATGCTTATATCTTTAGATGCCTGAATGTGTGTATACGTACATATATACATGGATGTATGTGTGTATATGTGTATGGTTTTATGTACGTATTCGTATTAAATTAGATGGGGCTGAAGTAGGAAAAAAATAAGAAAATCTCAATCCTGAATCTTTTTGATTGCTGTTTGCATGAGCACATATGCCCTGTGCTAGCAAATGTTCTGAATCAGAAAATAATAAATGGTGATTAAGTTTAGAGCAGTAACATCCTAGAGGATGCAGAACATCTATAACCCTTTAGAAATCCATCTCCTGGTTGCAGAAGCCTAAAGGAAATAGATCTTTTGAAATAGCTTTTGTTGTACCCTCTGTTTATTACCTGTCTTGTATTACTTTTATTAGATTTTGTATCCAGAATTCAGTTCTCTATTCAGTAAATGCTAGTATTAGTCAGATTTCTTAGATCATATAAGCGTTGATTTACTCTGACTGATAATAGAATTGGTTTCTCCAAGGTATGTGAAAATACACAGTTGAAGATTTTATTCAGTAAGCTTCTGCTTGAGCACTTTGTGTGTGGGTGTGTGTATGCATGTGAAAAGTTATACATGATGAGTGAACCAGGGATGCTTAAGCAGTGGAAGTGGTTATTTTACTTCAATGCTTAATGTCTTCTAGAGTATCCTGTGTACTAGCCTCAGTAAATATGTCATGCTGAAAGCAAACTCCCTGGCTATATTCAATTGAATAAACAAAAGTTGAGTAAGTAAGGCTATGAAAAACAGCAGTCTGTTTTGTTCTTGGAATGTCCTGGTGTGTTCATTAAATGAATACAAAAGCTAAAAATGTCATTTCTATTGTTGTAGGGGAAAAATAAACTTACGAAAGGATACTGTGCTCAGTGTACTGTAGTCCATTCACATTTCAATTAACCTTGGAGATTGTGTTGGAGGGCTGTACTCTTTAGCTTCTATACCCACATAACTTAAAGGGAGTGAAAAAGGACCACTATAAATCTATATTGTTTTTTTCTGTCATGCTGTACTTGTATTTTCGCAAGGTTTAATGCAAGGTCTTTTCTTCAATGGAGAGCTCCATTTACTGCAGCAGCAAGGAAAGCTTTCTTGCCACCAGGCAGGATGTCTCGTGGAGAGATACCATAAGGGAAATGTGTATTTTTAGTATGCTCTGAGCCTATTCCAAATGTATGGAAATTAGATGTTGAGGGGAGCAGCTCCTTGGCTTAGGATCAAGGACCTCGCTAGTGACGAGCCGGAGAAGAGCGAGCGCTGAATGGCCTCAGTAACTTGCTGTGATCTCAGACAGGTAAAACTTCGCGTTGTTTGGGGGAGTTGTTTTTGAGGAGGTGAGAGGAAGGCATTAGAGACTTCAACTTATATTTGGTCAGGACTGTGTGTATTAAATAATGGACACAGCAGCTGATGACTTTAAGGGACTTGTTTCTTAAGGAGACAAGGCTTGGGAGGGAATAGTGTCTCTGAATGCCTCTTGATGTACTCCAGTCGCTTCCAGAAACTTCTCAGCAGATTAGTCAATTTTAACCAAACTTGACGAAAGAGGATTAAGATATTGTAGGTCTGTGAGTTTCAGGACCTCATACCTAGCTCTTAGAAAGGGAAGATCAAGTGAGTGTTCATGCTGGAGAACCAGCTACAGCGAACGGAAGCGCAGAACCCCTGCGTGTCCCAGCTGTGGGAAGAGTCTCTCAGACTCTGCACTTCAATAAATGCAATATCCAGGCAAGCAGAAAGAGTAGAACAGACTTTATGACTTTTCTTGCTACGGAACTAATGCTTCCTGCTTCAAAATCTAATGGGAATAATCTTCGATTGTTTAACTTCTTAGATAAATTACTGTTACTTACATTTACCTGTGCATGTTTCATGACTTGCTTCAGGCCACAGGGACTTGAGCTGGCAGCAGTACCTGACTTTACATAATCGGACAGATGAACGATGAGCAAAACCTCTCTTGTGCTAGGCATGAAGTGACCTTTCTTTAGTAGCAGACTAGCCTTATTCTTTTTTCTGTAACATTTTCCTTGAAGAAAGATGTTCTATCAGTAACACTGAAAACAAAATGTCACATCTATGTTCCACCATATTCCTTCACCTATAAATCTGATGAGAAGGTAGAATTCATTATTTTGTGCTTCACCGATTGAAAGTAATATTTCTTCTGGTTTGCAAGTACTTAACAAAGTGGATGTAGTTATGTTATTTTCCTTGCAAACAAAGTAGCACTCTGTCTCACCAAAACGGCTCTCTAATATGCAGCCTTACATACTCCCCACAAGTGTGTTTCTGCTAAGACTGTTTCCAACAAGAGCAGCCATAAGTGAATTTGTGGGGACAGTTTACACTTTTCCTCAGTGACTTGTCTTTATACTAAGCTTATGGAGCTGCCAAATTGGAATTTACAGACATACGGAGCTGGCCTGCATGGGATGCTTACCTGTTAGTGTGTGTCCTCTTTTATGGGATGGTTATAGGACAGAAGCTGAAACTTATTTGGGCCTGCAGTCCCTCATCAGGAGTAGTAGTTTTCCCAGCTGTTGGATGGCAGAATCCCTACTTCTGGTACAGTATATAGATAACAGTGAATTGAGATCTCACAGGCAGCACAGGAATAGATCATCCTGGTGGCTACAACACCACAGAACCTTTTATATAAATATTAATAAGGTTGTTTAACATCATTAAGGTGTAGTGACTTTTTCTTCTAAATGTTTAAAAGCCACTGAACCTGTTGTAATCCTCTGTTCATTCTCCCTTCTCATGAGATTAAAAACAAGAAGCAAAGCTTGCTGGAATGACTTCAGTGTCCTGTTCTGAAGCATCATCCCGGCAAGGCCATGCCTTGCACAGACAGTTTGGGGAGGGGAGATGGAAACCTTCCTGCTGCGACTTCTAATTTTTTCTTCCCCTTAATTCGCTTTTTATTCTTTGCCCAATTATCCATGTTGTGTGACACAAGTTAACACTCTGTGCTCTATTTGAGATTCCATATACTTCAATCAAATATCCTGTTCTTGATGTCTGATCGCTTTATATTTGTCAGTGTTAAGTTTTTATCTATTTTTTTTTTTTTTTTTTTTTTTGTAACCTGTTTAACACATCGCATCCAGGTTTGCTTGCATTGTTGTGTGCTGTTTGATCTGCGGTTGCTTCCAATTTAGTTAGCTAGCAAATGCAGCTTAGTTTGTTAGGGCTGTTGTTCTCTGTTGTACTTGTTATCTGTATTGACCTTGACCTCCAAGCGTGGAGATGAGGCTTGACTCCAGCTCAGTCTCTACTCCAAAGGAAATGTTGAATTTGTGGCTGACAGTACTTGTGGTTATGTTCTAGCTGCTTATAGCTCCCTCCCCTTAGTTTTGTTATCTTTATGTACAATTTTTGTAAGATCTTCGATAAAAACACATTTTAAAATCTGTAATATGCTAGAAAGACTTGTTACAGACTTTAATTTAAAAACCTGAAGAGCCTGGTTAGCTGAAAGCTTCTCTAAGTTTTCGTGTATACCTGTTGGTCTAATTAAAGATACGATTTCTGCATACCGTCTGGTTGCCAACTAATAGACCACCATGGCAATAGCACAGCATCATGCGGATGTACACCATTAGATACAATTCTAATAGCATTATATTTAAGGGAAATATAATAGTTCTTATTTTTAACTATGTTACTGCAGATTTGTAAAAACAGTGAGAACAAATGCTGATCTTTTCCAATGTTGTAAGTGGCAGTTAGCCTACAAAAAGGCAATATGTCACTTGACATATTTTGCATACATTAAATATGGAAAGCTAATACATGAAAGTGTTTCCATTTGCTGTGATTCGTGGAAGCACGGAATTACATAGTGGGGAGAAGGAAAAATGTCTTATCTAGCAAGATGATTCTCTGAAAGGATTATATTTTTACAAGGAGAATATATAATACAAAAGAAGGCAGAAATACTGTGTGAAAGGCATTTGTGCCCTCCTGCTTCCAAGAAGACTTCTCATAGTCACATATGTGCTTGTGTGTTAAGTTGACCCTGTGCTGAGTAAAAAACAGATAATTCCTGCTCTAACAGCAAAACTGTCTGCATTCAAAGGTGTAACTTGATGTGTGGTATACAAAGTAAAGTTTGCAGCTTCCAAAGGGAGAGTCACATTTGAAACATTCGCGTGTAACACACTTATTATGAACTCTAAAATGGATGCCTTTGCACACATACATGTGCATACTGTAGTGTATGTATGTGTACATATTTGTTGGAAACATCAAGTAAGAACTAACTGGATACATGCAATTCAGTGCAGTTATATCAGCTCATTCATATGTGGGATCTTGTATGAATAACAGTCTATATAAAATTATTTTATTGCTTAATAACAAAGGAAATGAATAGCGACGTGACTGTTTCAGCCTAAAGTAACCCTGACACAATTTATCATGGGAAAGTGTTTAAGGGTACACTTGATTCTTCCATGCTAATTTCTTAATGACTTCAGCAAAAATATTGCCTTGATAAGATGTTAGTGACATCCAATGGTCACAGCAATCAGAGAGGAACCAGGCCTCTTAACTTTAGGATCTTGACTTCTGAGGAGAAATTATGTTTTGTTTTCATTTTTTTCTGTGGAAGCTCAGAGATCACCAGCTGAAGCCAGGTGCAATGGAGCTTTGTGCTGAATTGCTTAGGTGCGTGTTGTTGCTGACCAGTTCGCTTTGCCTGGTATCAACATTTCATACTCTGGGGTTCACTGTTTTTGCTTGTGTCATTTCTCTCCCCCTAAAAACGTGAAAATGAAATAGGGTGAGGGAGAAACTGTTGAAAACAATTTCAGGAGTTAGCAACCTATTTTGCGTAAAAAGTGTCATTGTTATGGTTTTAATTATGAAATTCTGACTGTTGAATTCCTTCTCAGCTTTTCTTCTTTCTGTTACTGTCCAATAAATTTTAGAGAACAGCAGCTTTCTGGGTGTGGTTGTATGTCAGATTAATGTCTGATAGGAACGGTTGATTTCCAGCCTTGAACAAACTCTTCTTCCAGGCAAATGAGCAAGGTTTGTACAGGTACCTGCAAAGGAACTGGGCCATGCACCAAGGTGTGGAGCAAACGGCAGGTGCTAGGAGAAAGAGGGGTATTTACATTTGCCATTTTGCAGTGTGAAGGGTTACTTTCAGCAGTCTTACTGTAACATAACCAAGAAGCTTTCATTATCTTCTGTCGTCTTTGGTGGTGCTGGGGACTCCATGCTGCTACAATTTGGATGCTTTTTATAATTTGGGACTTTGTTTCTTGTGGATAATTGTTCTTTGTAGGGAGTCTCATGCTTTGAATTTTGTGATGTACTGCTTCAGGCTCTTTGCTCCAGCAGCTTTACTTCATGTCCACTCCCTCTTGAGTCAGTATGATATGCAAAATACTGCTAGGTTTCTGAAGTATCTTTGGAATACAGTTGCTTGATGATGCCCGTTTTATTGTGTTTTATTGTTCTTTTTATTTTTTAACTATGAAATAATCTTACTGTTTTAGCTTGCAAGGTGTATGACTTCATATAATTTCTTTTTACTGCTGTCTATGAATTCCTCACAAAAGTTTAAGGCTCACAAGTCAGTAAATAAATATAGACAGAATCTATTTTTATTTAATTGACAGACTGTCTAGATCATTTAAAATGAAAGAGCAGCTGGATTTCTTAGTGTGCCCATAACTACTGTAAAGACAAAAACTTCAGAGTATTTATTCCACTTAACAGTTTCATGGGCTGTGCCTATAGCTGTAAGAAAAACTTCATCTTAGCCAGGCAGGGAAACAAAGCTAGAGAAGTTATGGCTCTGAAAGTCATTCTTAAGATACTTAAAATTTCATGAAAGATAAGAAAATTAATTTAAAATGTTAAAGTGTCTATGTGATAATGTTGGAATTTTGTGTCCAGGAATTTCCCTTTGACAGGATAATCTTAGTTTATTGCAAATAAATGAATCACTTATGTGGGAATTTCTTTGTTAATTTTAACCACATTTTTTGTATGATTGCTTTCAGTACATGATTAAATACACAGAAGTATTTAGAATACTCTTAAGACCGTCTTATTTGTTTTAAGATCACACAGCTGGTCTTGAAGGAGATCTTCTGATTCATTCATGTACGTTATTAGGAATATCTGGAAGATTGCTTTTAGTGCATACCTCTACCTATGCAGCACAACTCTTAATCACATGCTTCACCTTGAAATGTGTAAGTAGTCTAGTTAAAGTTCCACATTTTTACTCATTTAAAATTAGTACCTATTTGAAGTAGTTTGTGGACTGATGTTGAAGTTGTTTTAGTTAGCGCTGGAGAGCATGAGTGATCATGTTTGGTGAAATTATGACCTTTGATAGTTAAATATCACCATATTTGTGATGAAATAATAAGTCATTAGGATTTTTGCTTTTATTTAAATTTTTGCTACATAAATTCAAGCAAATTGAGCAATGTTTTCTTTGTAGCTTGAGTGTGGAGGATACAGCAGAAAGCAAACTAAAAGGGACTCTTTGAGAGAGATCTGCACCACAGCACCCTGACTCTCCTTGTGCCTGCGCCCGGCCCGTGTGAGGAGCCTGGGGCTGGCAAAGAAACGGAGGGCTCGACTGGGGGCAAACAGTGCAAAAGCAAACTAGTAGCTTTTAACTGGAAAGAAGGGTTGTATTTGGCCTTTACTTGATTTCCCAGTGTTGTAAAGAAGCCAATTCTTTTTTGTTAAAATTCACAGTTGGGTTACAACGGAACCTGTAATTACAATGAGAAAGCTTCATTGTTTATTGAAGGGGCTTTTTAAGCTTCGTAATTCCTAAAGTATTGCAAATGTTTAGAAATGATTTTAAAATAATAGAACTTGATCAATTTTTATTTACTCCATCGATGTGTTTGAAGTAAATATGTGACAATTTTGAAATGCTGCATTTCTTGTATGACCTTTTTGATTTAATTTATAATAGCTTTTTGTATAAATGCTGGATTTCATGGAACATTGTAATTAGTAGTAGGCACTTCTTGACCAAGTATTTTTATCTAATATTTAAAGTGCTTGTTTTACTCTTTTCTGTTCTAAACTGATGTGTGGAAAAGCCACAAGAGCCTTATAATGCCTCACCTATGACTGTTGTCCCCAAAGCCACAGCGTTCAGGGGTTATCTCAAATTATCCCAGTATTATCACAGAATAATTCAGTGTATAAACTCAGTATCATATAACATTTGTGTATGCATAATGAACCTCATAACTGAGTTTATTAGAACTGCTCAGTTGATTTAGAAGTATCCCTGCTCCGTGATTTGGACTTGCAGTATGCCTCTCAAACATCAGTACAGCTGCTGCCACAAGGTGAGGGTTCAAAATGATTTTGGTTATTTGGCATCCCGTGGCTCACTCTGAATATGCTCTAGGTGTTGCCTGTCCCGCTCGGGCAATGCCTCGTGAGGGAGAGGTACCTTTTGTTCCGTAGCTGTTCGATGCCTCTGTTGCCTTCCTATCATAGAAATCACTTTAGCATATTAGGGAGGGTGGTGGCACGTTCTAGATTCCCGCATCATTTTGACTCTCTGCCTTGTTGCCAGTTTTCATGTGTGCACATCCTCCCTGTCTTTGATATGGAATTTGTATAGACACTCCTATTTTTCAGTGTTATATTGAACCAAACCTCTGAAAGGGAAAATCCTTGTTCTAGTGTTGCTATTTTGTATCCCAAGAGTGCAAATAAGGAGCACAGTTGTGGCTCTTTTTCACAAGGCACCTCATCATTTTATCAGTATTTTCCAGCACATTGTTAGTTCAGGAATTAACAGTTGCATGCTCAAGTTTTTAACCTAATCTCCTGGATCTGCTCAAACTCATACCTACTATGGTTCTTCATCAGATATAACTCATCTATGAAAATAGATTTGGCAAGCAAAATTGTCCGTTTAGCTGTCCTCTATAGAGGCATTTGTGCCTCTATCAGGGTGCAGTTATATATAACATCTTTTGCAGCATGTTTCAAGAAATTCTTGAAACACCTGCTTCTAGCTCAGTTTTCCAAAGTAGTTGTTTCTTTGGACTATGCTTCAAACTGGATAAGAAACTGATGGAAGCTAATAATAACTCTAACTAGAAACCAATGGAAATTTTACGTAGATTATAGAAAATTATGTAGAAAAATAGAGATAGAAATGTTTTGTTTGTGTTAGTATTTTGTTGCTTTCTCCTGGGTTTTATTCGCGCATTTGTTTTAATTCTGACTGATTTATTGATCCCTTTACAGCACAGTCTCACAAGAAGTTGTACTGGTACAACTAATGGGGGCAGTGAGCCATAGCATGGAGCAGTGACCTTTCTCAGCCAGTTTTGTCTAAATAGAAATGTGCCTTGTATTTATTTTACTTGTTTAATGCATATTGTCACAGTAGATTTAGGGTTGGAATCTCTGTCCCTAGTTTCTTAAACTCTTTATCAAGAGTCATAGCCTAGCATCTGAGCTGCAACCAGCTGCAAGTGCTGTTGTGGCTTTGCTTCTTCAGCGAGCTGTCAGAGCATCAGACTACATTATTTCTCCTCTGAGCAAGCAATACATTAAGTGGCCCTTGTAATTCTCAGCTTAGGAAGTGATGTTGTCTTCTCTCTGACCCACTGGCAACCAGTGTTAAACATATCACATCTGTACCGTCCCTTGCTTACTAGCTATTGTATCACTGACGCAAGCTAAATCAGTAATTTCCCTGCATAGTTCAGCATTCTGAGTCATTTGCGCCTTTCCATAAGGCTAGGTTTGGCTCGAACAGCGAGTGATGCACAAACGTGCTTTGTTAAAATCTTTCCTGCTGTCTTCTATTTCTCAAGTGAGCTTCAGCTTCCACAGAGCTTTTAACTGCTGCTCTTTTGCTCAGGGTATTTTTTCTTATTCATGTCCATTCCAGTAGGATATGGGTCTCTGTGTTTGCTTAGTGTTTATGAAATTTACAGGCACTTTGCTTTGGAACCTAAGAAGGAAAAATCACTGGTGCATAGCCAGAGCTTCACAGCTGTTGGTTTGCATTATTAATTATATGAGCACTTTTGCAAGGTATTGGTAATAGGATACAATATTTAAACATCCATATACTTTCATGTTTGTTTCCATGAAGAAAGCTACAGAACAAAACTTTGCAGTGACTGTGAAAGGAGTGCGTGCAGCTTATTTAGGTGGTCCATGTTAAGGGTACACTTATTTCAAAGCCTGGCTGGAATATGAGGACTTTGCATAGAAAAGGAAACTCCTTGCGGTCCATCTAGTTCTGTAACTTCCATTTCTTGGTTATAAATAAGATGCTGCTTTTAAAAAATATCTGATGATACAAAGCAAAGCAGAAAATCTCAGCAACTTCGGGGTTCATTTTAGAGAGATAGTTGGGGTTAGTGGAGTGGTGATCTGCTATGATACTGGTTTAATAAGGTCAGTTCTTATCTGCAGCACCAGATATGCTCTGCACCTGACAGCTGCATTGGTTGTGTACACTCCTATTTGTATTGCTTTAGAATTCACTAATTTTCCCATCTCCTTCATTGTGAGGCTGAATGGTTGTGTGGTAAGTCCAAGATCACAGTGACTGCAGCTACCGTAGATTTCAGGGGCTGACGTTTTATTTAACTCTAGGTGATTGCATCTTGTAAGACTGGAATAGATGGCAATCACTGAGCTATGAAATTCTGTAGGTTTCTGTGACTCTTGTTTTATAAATAAAAATTTATCACCAGGGGAATTATAGTAACATTGGTGATTTCTACCATGTACTAAAAAATAACTTGTTATATTCAAATTAGTCATCCTGGAAAATATTTAATTTCAACTCCTCTGACATTAGTCATATTATTTCACAGGAGAATATTTTGGAATCTGAGCTGATTTTTTTCCCCTGAACATGTAGTCGAGGGGCTAGTATTTAGACACATATAACTTTTTTCTCAGCTGAACAGAGTGCACCTCAGATATTAATGAGTACATCTTTTATAAAACTGTTAAAAAAGGATGAACAAAGTCTGCCACCTTTGATGGGAGAGGGGATAATATTAATGTAAAATGTTGAAGGCAAAGAAAGGAATTACAGAGAAGTGACTTTACGGAATGAACATGATTTTAAAATGGGGGCTTCAGAAGCAAAAGACAAATTCTCTTTATATCATGTGGTCTGATGTGCAGTGAAAAAGATTAAATTTAATATTGATTTTGGAAAGGTATGACTATGCTGTTAAAATGATAAAGATTTAAAAAAAATGCACAAGAAAGCAATGAAAGAATTGATCACCAAAAGTTGCAACTGAGGGCCATATTCCAGTTGCCAGGTTCCCAAGGGAGTGATAGTTGCTACAACTGGCAGAAATGAATTAGGCTGCTGATGGTGATCAAGGAAAAAGTATCAGGGTAATTCCTAACAACATTAAGAATGCAAAGCTAATGATGAAGAATTTCCACTTAAAAAAACTTCAGCAGTAAGAAAGAAGTGATGTCCAGAGTGAGGAGGGATGAAATGGGAGGTAGCAGTGTGAAGAGGCTAGGCCATTTTTCAAGTTGGCCAAAAATAAGATGGGTGGAAGAACGAATCCCTCACAATTAAAGAGGTGCAATTTACTTCATTATACTGAAGCTTGAGCAATTGAAGTGATTCTTTTCAAAAGTGATTTCTTTTCACAAGGTAATAAAAATTAACAGGCTAATGAGATTCATACTAGCCATATCACAGAGGCCTCAAAAAAGTTCCAAACTAGAAGCTGATTCCTTTAGCGATGGTCTCTGATATATGTAGAAATGGTCTAATTTCTTCATTCCATGTGGGATTCAATCTAGACACCCATTAGAAAATATTCATCTAATATTGAACTTCCACTTCTTGAAGTGATTAATCCATTTTGTAAGGAAAAGAAGGGGGATGGGACTTGAGTGCTGGAAGATTCAGTCCTAACCCACCGTCCTGGACGAGTGCCTGATCAGCTTCCATAAACGTATGGCTTCTGTAAGGTTATGCAGTAATTATCTGAACTTTTGCCTCTTTATATTGCTTAAAGAACCTTAATCTTGAAAAGACGAAACAGCTTGGGACTTGGATCTTTCCTATGCCAAACTCAATGTACAGTTCATCAGCTTTTTTTATTTTATATTTTATATATATATTTTATATATTTTATATATTTTATATTTTATATTTTATTTTATTTATTTGTGGTTGTGTCCTCCTGCTATAGCATGGCTCAGGGGCTAAGGCAGAGCTTTTCTTTTGATGCCTCTTCCCCTCCCAGGTTATTTATATCTGCATCAGCTGTATTTTCAGGTAGGTTTAGAAGAAGAGGTTGCAATGCTCAACTGTGCCATGAGGCAGAAGATGGCTCTTGCTTCAGTAGACCAGAAGCGAGTGCGAGTGCATGAGTGAGCATGATTTTAGTGTTTAGAATCGTTCTCTAACCTAGTCTTCCCCGGGAGAATACTCATTGCAAGAATAGAGAGCTGATTTCTCGGTCCTTATTCAAAGGACTGTTAAAGAAAAACCTGTTAAATAGTTAGAGATTCAAAGTCAGGGCATCACCTCCCTCAAATAAGATTCTAATCACTATTCATACATTACTCATTACGTATTTATTCATACAGTAATGCTTTATCTTGGTCTTTTGTTGGTGTCTAACCCTGTGTAGTCATACAGAGTTCCAGGCAAGAATATCAAAAGTTAATGGCAGCTTCAGGAGGAGACGGGAGATGTTGAAATGTCCAAATGCAGGAGCTCACCCCCAGGGTCAAAGCCTTTGGTCAGTCCTGTGCACAGATGCAGGTGCTCTGGTTTTAGCCCGTGCTGTGCCGAGGGTCACGTGTCTTAGCAGCGGGAGGGCTGGATGAGGGCTGGTAGCTGCAACTGTGGGAGAGCAGAAACCGGGAGATGCAGCAGTGATTGTGAAAGGTTGCAAAGCCCTGGAATATACCGCGCTGTTGTGCTTTTGGATTTCTCTGTACAAAAACAGAAAATAAAAAAGCACTATTACTGCAGTTGTCAGCTGCTGGCAAGCAGTTGGTATTGTGGCAGATATCCTAGAAATTCAATTGAATAGACTGAGTAGTGGGATTTGGAAACCACCGTGGACAATACAAATAATTTAATATCTGTGTAGCTGTGACTAGTGGGAAAAATACACTGTGGCATAAATGAAGAAGCAATAACGCATTTTGTCTTCCTGCTATCCATCCAACTTTTGTTTGACAAATAATGTTGCTTGTTTCTCTGCATTGCTTTTGGCATTCTACCTTTTGCCTGTGTGATGATGGTGCTGAATCCTGGTTGTGCTTCTGAAGCTTACGGATGCTTGCAGTACTTCTTAGGCCTTTTCCTCACTGGCCCAAAGATAGCTCAGTTTGTTTTGTTATCAAATAAACAGGCATCAGCTCTGTGGCCGCAAAATTTTAAATAGAAACAAGGTAATTGTAGAGATTCTTCTGGGGTTACTGTTAGCAGCAGCAGCACTATAAACTGCACTCCCCTGGAAGTTTTAACTTGAATTGCCTTAGCATACTTTCTGTAAAATAGTTTGACTCGCTTGTTTTACAGTGTGAACATGTAACTATTAGTTATTCTATGGTAAAAATGAGTCTTCCTTTGTCAACAGCAGTAGGCTCGGAGCTACGCGGCCATGTCAGCAGTTGGTCACTGCCAGTTTCACAGTGTGTTATGCTACCAGAGTGCCCTTCATTTCTTAAAGAGAACAAGAAAAAAATATTCCATGTGTTTTTATACTGAATAGAAAGAAGTTAATCATAATACTGCTTTTCCTGGTGGAGGTGAATATGTTGGTTTTTAATTTTAGCTATACACGTATATTGCTAATAATTAAAAGACCTTAAAAATAGAAATAATCTATTAATGGTGTCTTGATGCCTTGTGATATAGATGGTCTGTCTTATTTAGAGGTTGTCTGCATCCTTAATATTACTTATGGAGAAATTCAGCTGAGGAATTCAGACTCCATCCCTCAGTAGCTTCTGAGAAGGAACTTCTCATGCTGAGATCTTTGCACTGCTCTAACAGAACATAATTTTCATGATTCTCCAGTATCTTTCAATCTCCTCCCTCCCCCCCCCCCCCCCACACACACACAATTTCTTTGGTGAGGAAGCTTGGGAGGCTAGCAGGCAAAGATTGAGGATTTTGGCTTGGGGAGCATGTCCTCCTGAATGTGAAATGAGGAGATCTGGTTTCTGAGATTGCAGTGGCTCCTAACCCACAAGACAGCTTGTGATTTCACATCCCCTTTTTGTACCCTAGTTTTCTGTCCTTAAAAAGCAGATAATAATAATGGGCTACCTGGCAATATACTTTAACATATATTACATGAGGGGAATATTTTTAGTGATGGTCGTGTTAGAAGTGTTTTATATATAAATCTGAACAACCCTGTGGCTGCGGAGAATGAAAACCAGAGAACTGGATCACATGTTAATTCAGAAGCCAATTTATATAAGTTCTGTCCTAAAAGTCAAGAACAATTGATTTTCCTTAGTCCGCACACTATTATAGTGTTAAAAAATGTTAGCAGAGGTTCAGTTTACACTACTGATATTTATAATTTAATTGGCAAAGATGGATTAGAAATTAAGATTTGAACAGCATTGAGACTGTATGCTTTATTAAATAAAATATTAGATATCGATGTAATGCTTTAATTGCCAGCTTGATCATTTTTTAAAGAAAGCAGGTGTGAAGAGGAAGGTTTTTGATTTATCAGTCAACATGCCTGCCTGTTAAGGAGGTATTATAAGGAGCTTCCACTGTGACAAATGCTCTTTCTTCCTACAGCAGAGACACTGCAGCACTTCAGTCAGTGCTTTCGTTTGCTCGTACTGCATGCGAAGGCCTCTGATACTTACAGGCTCGATGCAGAAGAGACAATTTCCAGAGTAGTCAGGTAAATCATGTGGGTTTTATACCTGCTAAGAGGCATCTCTGAGGGATAGCTATAGGCAGTCACGTGCGAGCTTTTTATTTTCTTCCAACAGGCCTCTTACACTGGCAAAAAAAATGCGAAAGGAAATATTGCAGCATATTTTTTCTATAGTAACAGTTCTAAGGCTTATGATTAAAAAATAAGTGGAGTGTGAGATCTGTTATATAAAGATGTAGTTGCAAAGAAATCCTTGTCTGTTGAGAGCAGAATGTGGCAAACCTATAGCAATTTAAGAATTTACAGTCAAGTTAAAGGATGATAGCTAATGCTTAGGTTCTGTTACAAATTATATTTCCTAGCAGGGTTTTTGGTTTTGTTTTTTTGAGTGAGGAGTATCATCTTCACATTCGGGAGGAATATTCAGTAAAATTGGGTAATGTAAATTTTAGCATGGAATCACTCTATTTTCTGCTGGTATTGCCAAAAAAATGTGAACTGTCCTGCAAAACCTTTGCTTAAGGTTGAGAATTGAGAAGCTAGGCTTATTCAAAGTAGTGTATCTCTCTCTTTTTTTTTTTCTTCTTTTTTCTTTTTTTTCCTCCCTTGTGCTAATGGCATTTGAGTAATCCCGCCTACTACTGGAAAAGTAAATTGGTTTGTCTTTTATGTGCTGTATACCTCCATCATGAATATCCACAAAATTCAGCAGAGATTTGGCCAAGAAAGTTGGATCATTCCTGCCAGAGAAAACAATTTTAAATCTAGGGGTTGGGGTTATTGTTTGTACAAGATCAAAAAGCAGCTCTCAGAATTTGCTAGACTTCACAAAGCTTTAAGAGAAGAGAGTTCGCCACAAGCTGAGAGAGCTTGTGGAGGGCTCTGCCTAGCCTATCTGTCTAGGTGAGCTGTGTAAAATAAATTAATAAATAGCTTTCTGAGTTCTCCAAAGGTAAAGATTTCTCACTACTGCCTGTATGACATATTTGAGTTTTCTTGTCCAGCTCTTAATCAGCCCAACTTTGCTAGTTAGGTCTGTGTCAATCTCCTGTTCATTCATTACTAAGTGTTTTCTCCTGATTAGGATGGATTTCTCTTGGTTTTACTTTTTTCTGTGAGCACTACCCTCTGTCCTTATCATTACCAATAGCACTTAATGAAAAATAAAACTTTTTACTTGATTGTTTTTAAAGTTGTAGTTTTCATTTGAAAATTCACATGAAAGCAACCTCCTGTTATGAGTTTTAATTTTTGGTATGTCTTCACTACTAAGAAAATTGATCTTTAAAATTTTTTAATCTCAAAAAAAGTAGATGAGAAAAAGGAAAATACCTTGAATTGGAAAGAAAGACCCAACTGCAGTTCGAATAAAATTTTACAAAAATATTTCAAGTAAACACAAGTATTTCAGTACAAGCTTCACTGATGCTCCTGTATAAAAACATTCAAGTGACGAAAACAAAGCTATATTTTTCCAAAACCATTAGAACCAATATTTTTGCATTTTCATCTCCAAATGATTGTTACATGACTAAATTAGATGTTCTCTGTTAAAAAACATGCTTCAACTTAATTTTTCCTGACCCACTTTAACCATATTGACTTTCTATGTATTTTGTATTTCGTACTCTCTGATAGAACTTTTCATGAGACTGTCCCTGCCATCATTTACTTTCCCATAAGAGCAGTACTTGGAGCAGTCTGACTAGAAGGTAAAAATGTTCTACCTAACTTGCTCCTGCACAACCGGCTCAAGGCTTCGCAGTGGTGGGGTTACAGCCAGAATCGATGGTGGCTGTGTTGCAGCTTCCCGGAGGATGGAGAGAAGAGCAGGTGTTTCAGAGGTCCTGTTTAGGTCCTGGGTGGCTGTCTCGTTTCGGAGATATCATTGCCAGTTTTGCGGAGTCAGACGGTGTCGTGGAAGGCTGCGTGACCAGGCCACTTTGGTGCCTGATGATGGTTTCAGTGGAGAGGGGCCCGTCTCTTGCGTCCCCACTGATGCATGGTGTATATCCTCTTGGCTTTTCAAACAAGGCGAGTGTTTGTGCATCCTCCCACAGCCACGGATATGAACATCCAGTTGCCAAGCTTGTTTTCCTCCAGGGCAGCCACCTGTGTGTCCCCAAGGCTTCATTCCCGTGTACCACTGGGCACCTGTCTGGTGCATAGAGATGGGCCAGTAGTCCATCCTGGGAAAGGGCTCGAGTTGTGGAGAGAAGTCGCAGAGATCCTATTCTGTTTTGTTGCTTTGCAGGATTATACTAGACTTCAAGAAGTGTGATTCAGTTAAGCAACTGCGTGCCACTGATTGGAAGGCTTTATAGAGTTCGGTAGTTATACTGAACAAGGGGCAACTTGGCATATCTTGGATTATCTCTGACTTGTTCTCGCATTTCATTAAGATATTTTAGATATTTTGCTAATAAGCTAATTTGCAAATGCCTGTTTGATAGTTATGGTTCACAGAGCACTGAATTCAGTTGCTTGATAAATATAATGACTATAAAAATCATATTGAGCCTAATCCAGTCTTTAATAAAGCTTAAAAAATACTATTGAAGTAAATGGACCTCATAAGCATTCTCAATTCATTATTGAATGTCATATATTAGTTAAAGAGAAGCATGGATATAACAGCTAGCCTTTGATCATAATTCTTGAATAGCAGCTTAGTTTGAGTGTGCAGTCCCCTTTTTTTAAATAGCTTTCATGACAAACATCAAAGAAACGAATGTTTCCATAAACTTCTGTTTGTAGAAAGTGTATGGAAAGTATCCCTCATTAATTCAGAACCACTGAGTCAGTTGTCAAAGAGAGCAGCTGTGAATTCTGCTAATTGCCTAATTAATCTAATGATACATTTTTCCTATCATGATCAAACTCATAAATTTCTGTATTGGAGTTGGATTCAGCAGTTGAGTTCTTGATACTGTTTGTGGATAGTGACTTTTAAAATTGAAATATGCTTAGGTATCTTAATAAAGCTGAGCAAGTAGTAGACACTTTCCAATAACTCAATTATATATTTCCAAACATTTACTGAAAATGATCTCGAGGATGTATTTCTTACTATTATGCAACCAGTAGGATTCTGATTAACTAGTTGCATTCAGTGTTTCTCCTATTCATTATTATTCTACCGCAGGTAGAGGATACACTGGGGTATTGAACAGGAGGTGGCCTCCTTAGGAGATTCACTATCCTTCCAGCTCTGAGGGTGGCTGATCTGTGCACCAGTATTCTGGGATTATTGTCCTACTTTGTATGGTTTTTCTAGTATCCTTGTCCTAAACTGAAAAATCTGCCTGATTGCTTTGATTCTAGGCAGTTTTATGGTTCTGCAAATCACTAACCAGAATCCCAAATGCATCTCCTCAAAAGAGCTCAGTACAAATTAGTCTGCCAAGCCTACATGTGTGGATAATCAATTAAACTACTATCGCCTTGTTTTAAAACAAAGCAAATGATTAAACTTGTACAACTTAATTCATATATTACTCAAATATAGGCTAATGGGAAATAAAACAGCTACAAAATGAAATATGAGTAGTTTCTGTAAGTTTATAGTGTTAGCTGGTATCAATTTCTGTTTCTCTGAGTAGTAGAAAATCTCAGAGAATAAATAGGAATTGAAAAATAAATCAGTGGCAGCAATTTGGGATTTCTTTTTTATTATGAACTTTTCTCTTTCTGTACTTTCTGTAAGCCCTTATGCAGGACAAAACAGTATACAGAAGGTATTCTTTTTTGAGAACATTTTTTTTGGACAATGATCTTTAGTTCCTGCAAGCATCCAGACAACTGATCAATGAGAAAGACTAATGCTCAAAGCAGGCTCTCTTCTGTCACTTGACGATGCTCTCCACTCCCTACAGCACCAGTGTTATAAAACTGGTTTCATTTAAACAAGAGCAGTGTTTGCCTGAGAAGAAAAATAGCTTTTAAATCTATAACAACTATGCCATCTGTTTCTTTTCACCCTAAATACTGTTTAGCAGTCCCTGCCTAGAAATATTGTGATTTATGCCATATATAATCTTGAAAAATACATTAGTTAAGTACCAACCGCAAACAGCAAAAGTGAGCATGGTACATGGCTTTAAGGATTATCTTTTGATTGTCAGGAAGTGAAAATAGCCATGCAGAAAGGCAGCCATGAAATCTTCTATGCAATGTTAGTTTTCCTGTATCACCTAGAACTGTTTTCTCAATGTTCTTATAGACCTTAAATGGAGTTATTTCTTCATATGCATAAAAAGGAGAGTATTTTGCATGAGAAATGAAATTTGCCTTCATCTATTATGCCAGAGGGAGCTGTACAAGAAAAGAGAGGCCTGGAGACAGAGAGCCTGTGACCGTGGTGTTTGGTGGCTGATGGATGTGTAATGCTGAAGGGTTGGCTCACTAACTCTTGGCTGGGCAAAGCCTTCTCTGCTTACCGGCAGTGCTTCAGGTACCTAGAATTTGAGCAGATGTGCCAGATATTTAGCAATGACATTGATTTGGATGGCATTTTTTTAGCTTGCATTAAAAGCAAATGAAAGTAATCTTACCCTGTACAATTAGGTCTAAAATGCTGAAGGTCATTTCTTTCAACCTGATCATAAAAGTACTGAGGACATGAACTAATACTTCAGCAAGTCTGAACTGTGAAAGAACTGACATACTAAGGTTAGAGGCAGTGAAGAACAACGTATAAGACACTCCTCGACAGTTTCTGTAGAAGTGGATGGAGCTGTTTGTCTGACAAGAGGAAATGTTGATAAAACTTTTATTTTTAAAAGAGATTCTGTCACTTGTTTTATAAAAATACTTGTAGAAATATTTTTGATGCTAAATTAATGTTCATGCTGTATGGTACCTAGAGCTAAGATCCAGAAGTTTTGAAATGATTTCCTGTTATTAAATAGATAAAAGTTGTTCTGGTGTATATCTGTGTTATTACTAGATGGCTTCAGGCAACAGGTGCCTCAGTGAAATGGGAAGATTTTGAAGTCGGGAAGTTTTCAGCCAGGATCAAAATGTTATCATTTCTTTCTTCCTCACTGAAGACATGGTAATATGTTAGGCTTCCGGGATTTCACTTGTTCTTACTTAATTGCTCTAACCATAACCAGTAAGAGCAGGTCAGTATGAGTTTTATGAAGAGAAGCGTTATGTACTTGTAACCTGAATTCAACTATAAAGCTCCACTTCATTTTATAGAGGTTTTCTTCCCCTTGAAAAATAGTATTTTAAGGTATAGTGAAGCTTAAAGTACATTTTGGCCATCTTTTTATGTGATCTTGGATGAATCTGTCTTTCAACTTAAATTTATAAACACAAAGGGGAGATATCTGCCCTTTCTATCTTTGGCATGCTTATTTGGACTATACACTCACAGGAAAGTGTATTTTACTGTATCTTCCTAAAGGGTGCTGTTCAATGATGCCCTGAACTTGATATTACTATAAAATATTTATTGGTGTCAGTAATGGAATAATTAGATGAATTGGACCCCCCCCAAATTGTGTATATACATATATTGTGAATGTATTTTGGTGATATGGATAGACTTTCTGTTAAGGGAGAGAGGAAAAAAATGTGTTATTTTTATGGTCATAAGTCATCTTATTTGCACTTGCTTTCATGGTAGCTGAATAGCTGTCTCTTCTTTTTAAAACTTACTTGCCAAATTTTGTAATATGTTCGTGAGCATTGTCCACTTTGCTTTATGTCACATCTGAGTTAGAGATGCGTTTTCTATTTATTTTAGCTACATATATTTAAAATGAGCAGCAAAAGGATCTCTCTAGAGTTTTTTTCAGGATAATAATTCTAGACAATCTGACAACCTTTACTCACCGTAGCTCCTCAAATGGTATTTTTAACTTGACCCTAGGGTCAACAAAATTTCAGTCTTGAAAAGCCTGGTTCCTTCTATAATTGAAGTCAATGCAGTCTAAAATATTACCAACCCTATACGTTCAAACACAATAGCAACATATCATTAATAATAAAATACTGATTTTTTTTTTTTTTATTTCTCGCCTGATTTCTGAACCTTTAGAAAGTTATTTTATTCAAGTTTTTAGACTTGCTTTTCCTCCAGTGCTACAGTGCTAGGGACATTTATTTGATTTTGTTTCTTAATTAGAAACAGGTATCCATACTTTCAGTTGTTTTCAGATTCTGGTACTTTAAGGAAAATGCTACCTACCATGTAATTCAACTAAGCTAAATTTAAAACTAGACAGGCTCTACTGCTCCTTCTTTGTCAAGCAAAACATGGAATGGGAGAAAATTTAAAAGATGGTCTTTAATATGATTGAAGAATAAGGTCTTAGCCATATTTTGGAGCTGTGGGCAAAAGTGTGCAGAGAGCAATATAAATGGAGCTATAGGGAGAATATGCTCCCTGCAGGAGCAAAGACATGGGGAATTATCCAAGAAGAAACTGCTGATTAAAGTCTTGGCTGATAATTGCTTTGTGTATGCTTGAATTATGCTACTAAAACCCATTTCTGTTCAAAACCCCATTTGCAGGGATTGTATATATGTAAACAAAGACGGATTAAGATAATTTATTAATTCTTTGTCTGCCGTCCACTCATTTCTACTCAAACAAGTATCCACTTCCTCACTCCCAACTACGTTAACCCCTGAGGACTTGAATAACATTTTAATTGGTTTGCAAATTATGAATATTTCTAAATGTGATTCCTGTTATGAAATATAGCATCCACATGCTTTCAGAATTAAATGCAGTTTGTTAACCTCACTGTGAGCAGACACATACAGGGAGTCCTGTAAATTAAAGGACACGTTTCTCATTCTAGTGGGCGTGGACAACAGCTTCTAGAGGGAGAGGACACAAGGGTGATGTGAGACGTGACTCAGGTTACATCTTTGCAGCATTGTATGTACTTCCTGCTCCCCAGCGGATGGCCAGGCTTTCCAGTTGCAAAGTGCTCTGGCGGAACGATGAGCTACAGGAAAGTAAAGCTGCATCGTATGTCAAAGGTAGATGAAATGTTGCTTAAGGGAGCTTCTCCAAAGTGCTGAAGGTTGAGCAGCACAGAGAGGCTTCCTGTCGGTACATGTTCAGCACTATTGGAGAAAGAACAGAGCATCCTTTCTCCCCATTACCATTAAATTATAATAAATCTCCGCATCTACCAAACATGCCATTGAGCATTGCAACCAGATGATTTTATGAGAAGAATGTCCAAAGCTGAAAAGATTAGGTGCTGTACGTACAGACTGAAAAAAAAAAGTCGCCGCAAAGATTTCTTGTTTGAGTATTGAATATCTCCGTGTCTTTCTTTTGCCTTTCCATGTAGAATCAGTTTCTGTACATTCTCAGCCATTCTGTCTATGGTCATTTACTTTATTTCCTGATCCTCAGTAGTATCAGAAACTTTTCTCGTACATCTGTTTAAATATATTTGTATGTGTTATTGAGTTATATAATAAAACCTGATCTAATCCAAATCAATAAAATTCTTCCTAATGCTTCTCAGGTAAACCTAGTAAACACTGAATGTATACGTAATGTGTGTGAGCACAAACGTAATCTGGATACTGTTGATAATCAGGAACTGTTGATAAGCAAAAAGACAGGGTCCATGCTGGTGCATGGACTTAGTCCAGCCATTTTCCCTGTTCGCATCGCCACCTTGGCCACCACCTCTTCCTTGCATCAGTGCAGAGACCAAGACTCAGCCCTGAGGAGTGAGGAGACACGTTCTTAAAAGTGTCCTGCTGGAGACAGGGAAGCCCGTCCAGGCCCAGTCCAGGAGCTGTTGTATTAGCGTAGTCTGAGGAGGTGCCTGCAGTTGCCGCAGAGATGGCGAATTAGGGCTCTCCTGAGCTCCTTTGGGATGAAAATTGCTGAGATAAGTCAATGGCAGAGAGCTCGCTGACTTTCTTGGGATACAATAACCGAAAATAACAGAATTCTGTAGAGAAAAGCCCGTGGCTTATCCAAATGTAAGAGTATGTCTGCTGTGAACTGGTACAGGAGAGATGATGTCATCTGCCTGCAAACTTTGAGTGGCAGTGATTCTGTTTTTCCCTCTCCTGGCTCCTTTGAAAAATAGAAGTTGAAGTGCGTAATTCTTTACAGGTCACTGGTTTCAGTGTGTGAGAGAGATTCAGAGCAAGTTGTGGTAGTAGTAACTCTGCAGGAAAAAAAAATCAGGAAGTTGAGATTAAAAATAAGTGAGGCATTTCCTCATCTGTACGTGAAATTTAGTCTGTTTTTGCAACTCTCTTGCATTAAATGGTTTCAAAAACACTTTTTTACTTCAGAGTTTCATTTTATGTTCTCATTTAGATATTTTATTCCAGGCTTCTTATTTTGTTTAGTGTTCATAAGTTTGACTTCATTGTAATTTCCTGTCCACATTACCTCTGTACATACTATAGTCCGCAAATTCCTGTAACCTCTTGGAAACTCTCCATAAGGCAGAGGATTTGTTTGAAGCTACAAGGCAAAGGCATTCTTAGCAAGAAGGAGCAACACAATGTTCATACTCTTCTGATTCCTGAGTTTGTAGAGTTTGATTACATGGATCATTAGTGGTAAAATGGAGGAAAAAATCAATTACATAGTAAAAAGTTAGCTCAAGATACTAGCAAATGGGTCCAGGGAGCACTACAAAGTGGATTTTGGCACTACCAGTGTTTTCTATCTTTCACCTGTTAGGTCATCTCTTATCGTTCAAATAACTGTAGGACTTTCCTCCCCAGGCGAAGTAGGCAGGACTGCCAGCACTCAGCAGCAGCGACGTGGGACACCGAGTGCAGAGCAGGTGGCTGTAGTTAGACTTCCTCCCTGTGGAGAGGGAGGTTTCAGAGGCTCTGTAGCAGATAGCATGTCCTTCCTATTTTGCCCCCAGAGCAGTGTCAGATACACATGTAACAGAAGAATAGTGAAATGTTGCGTCTGCAAATGGGGACAAGCGCTAGACCAGTGCTGTGTTAGAGAGCCAGCATCACTGGCAACGCGCGTGTGCTTTGCATGGATGAACTGCAAAACAGTATGCCTGCAATGACTAGTGAGATCTGAGGTCTCTTGCTGGGATTTTGTCAGAGTATTTGCAGGCTCGTTCACTTTCACCTCCTCTGCAAATTTAATAGACTCTGTATTTCATCCTCCAAGTTGTTTGGGAACCTTATTCAGTGCATTCTTCCCTTTTGATAGATAAAAACTCTTTGATTACCTATGCTTGCACTCAGTTTTTAGTAAGGGCTTGTCATTCACAATAGCATCCCCACCAGGAGTATATGATGAAAATCATGCTGCAAGGTCTTCTAGAAAAACATCATCTCCAAAGACAAGCCAATTAAAAAGCCACAGTTAAAAATATCCATCCTCTCCTACTTGCTATCAGATGTGTACCTCAAGACTGCTTTTAGTTCATCCTATGTATGGCAGAGAAAAATAGCAGTGATACTCTGAGCGACTGCGAGACTACTGCCAAAATGAAGTTTTCCTCTTTGGAGGAGCATTGGACGCTGAGCCCTTTGCAAACAAGAAGGGAGGTCTGCAGTTGACGGAACATGATTTCACCTTTGCTATATTTGCAACTAATCGCCTGAGCTGCAACAGACAATGAGTAGCACGGAGTTTTACTCTGTCTTGGATTATATTTTGGAACATGTTTAATGTTGTAAGATTGGGCGAAAGGTAACTTTGGAGAATTTCTCTCTTGTTTCTTTATGTAAGACAAGTTTTTTTCCCAAATAACACAAAGGAGCAGGTAGCAACTGCACCTATTTACAGCATCTCTCATAATTAGGAGTTGTGCTTCATTAGAGTATGAAGATCCCTAGTCACAGAACAACTTTACCACTGCAGTTTAGCTGATTGAGGATGAGGGAAAAAAGGAGGAGCTGTGTGGAGGAACATACTCCCTTTCCAGTTTAAGTTTAATTACAGATAATGTTGAATAGCAAGTGGTTTTGTATTAGATTTGATTTACTTGGTTTATTCATTATCGCAGAAGTGTTGCTGTCTGTTTGAGGGCTGGGGAGGAGGTAACAGTGGGGACTGAAATAACTTCCTACTATGTTTTTTTTTTTCTTTATAGCTGTTTTCCCCATTATGTGGAGCAGCCACTGGTTTCACGTCAAGTTTCAGTGTAAATCAATGGCCTAAGTTGGGGTATTTAGGCAAGTGTTCAGAGTATTTAGACAAGAGGGTATTTAAATAAATGTTCAGAGAGCATGTTGGAATGATTCTATGTCAGCCACTGTTTTACAGTGGCTCACAAATTAGTATGAGAGGGATAAATTTTTCAGTATTTTAATTTGGAAAACAGTTGCCTAAATTAAACATACCCTGAAATTATTAGGTACTTTTTTTCTGCTCTCTGAGGACTACAGGGTGGTAGCCTAATCTCTTTAAGGATGTAGGCACAGGCACAGCCTGTCCTCCTTCTTCCTTGTGAAGCTTTAGTGGAGGATACACCCTTCTGGAGTAGGGATTGCAGGTGACTTGCTTATTTCCTTGTCCATTTTTCTAACAGTGACACGTAGCATTTTCGTTAGTTGTTAATTACCTGTATAATATAATGCATGTAGTGGGTCTGAAATTTCTAGGTAAGTGACATTCACAAAGTAATATCTTTTCTGCTTTCTATTTTAATATGAGAAAAATCGTATCTTAAAGCAACCCTCTGCAATCTGCATGCTTGTTTTGTAGCTATTGCCTTGCTGAGTAAAGTAAACAAATGTTCTTTGGGGGTTAGGGATTAATGGTAAGGAATCATGTGACAGCAGAACATGCACCTTGAGGGAACAGATCAGGAGAAGTGTCATTCAACCACCTGCACCTAGGCAAGTTGCTAATTAAATAGTGGACATTGACTTCAGATGTGGATTTTGCTGGAGTTTGGGAGACTGAAGTCCTGTCTGATAAATACTGCCTTATTTTAACGAGACTTTAAAAAGATTAAATGGTTTTAACTTTATGACTTTGTTTTTAATTATTAATAGTTTTATTTTTAATATAAATTATAGGGGTTTTACTGAGGCTTAAGAGAGGCTGGTGAACGCATAAGGCAATGTGAGATAAGTATAATGCATAAGATAACAGTGTATATGAGCTTGTAAATATGCGCTCTTATGGAGACATGCAGTAGATACCCATAATGTAGACCATTAGGAGAGAAACATCTGGGTTGAAGGTTTTTGTGTTTTCCCTAAGGGAGAAAACATCTCTTAAATGGATGCTTTTCTCAAATATGAAAGTAGTAGGTTAGTATGCAGACACTGTTTTCTAAATAGTGCAACCAGAAAGGTACCCTGTATGGCCAGCTAATGGAATAGACTGAAACCCAGCAAGTATCTCTTCCTCTCGTGTTCATTCTTTAGCAGTGAATTTGGCCCCAGAGCTTCTAGTAGACAGCAGCTGTGCTCTCAAATAACGGAGTGGTATTGCTGTGCCTGGTCTCTGTGTGATTAAAGCAGAAAGGAGGTTTATTGCCTGCCTTTGGAATTACTTCATTGTGGTCCGTTGGAGGGACTGCCCAGGATTTGTCTCTAGGAGTATGTGCCAAACTAATGAGTGTTTTTATTCTCTGTTTATAATGTTATTTATCAAGCTGGATGTGTGTCCTAGACCAGAAGGTTCAGACAAGTAATTAATTTACTTTGCCTGGTATGACCTAGTGCACAGGGTTGTATAGTGCTTTAAAATGGGTTGTGTACCATTTTTATCAGGCTGATCCCTAGCCTGACACTGGGAACAGTGATAAAATCAGAAGTTAGCTGTTGGAGTCCTGCAAACGGGCAGCTTTGAAAGCGTAACTCACTAAAATGGATCATGCAGGAACATAAAAAACTGGTGGTATAACACACAATAATGTAGGCCTGACCAATTGGTAAGCGAAACGGTATAAAGCTGGCAACACTGGCAAGTATGCAACCCTTGCTATGTACACCGAGTGAAAGCAGCGGCACGGGGTCCAGTACATACGGATCGCGCAGAGCTGCTTCTGTCCAAGGGTTTGTCTGGAGGTGCCCTCCTCATCTCAGCCTGCACAAGCACTGTTCTCCCCATTTTTAGGGGGAAGGTAAAGTCCACCACAACTAATGGTCCTTCGTTCTGATTGATAATGCTGATGTTAGAAGGCAGCTTGGCAATTGCGCTAGATATATTACAGGAATGTGGAGATGCCTTTTATTAACAATTAATTTATTTCTATTTATCCAATTTATGTTATGATCAATTTGCAGTATGTAAAAGTAATTAACCCTGAAAACATTTGTGTCAATGTTTTGTGTCATGTGAATGTCATTCTGTCAGTGTGAAAACCTGTCAATGGGCTTTTCTTAGATCATAATGTTCGAAAATCTGCTATATATATTATCTGCTGTATTAAATATCTTTGTTGTTACTGAATTTAAAGTATAGTATCTTCCTCTAGCGAAGTCTGGGAGACCATTTAAAGCATATTCTGGTTTTTGGTGTCACAAATTGATTAAAGCTTGAAGTTGAGGTTGCTTTGTTTAAAATCAGGGTTAAAAAAAAGTGCACCTGTCCAAAGCTCTATGGAGACCATTGTCCCTGAGAAGAAAAGCTGTTAGCAATGCAATAAATAGAATGGAATTACAATAGTCTTAACATAGTTTAATTGAAATTTCAGGCAGGCAGGAAGCTAAAAGAGCCTTGTTTCCCATTCTCTGTCAATCTGGGCAGCAGACTGGCAAACAGAGGTCCCATGAAGTTAGGATGAGCAGACATCAGAGCTCATTATGCTTCCTTTTCCTAAGGCATGGCAGTTTGGATGGAACCAGCATTTTAAAAATCAGGGCATGCTGAATTGGTATTTACAATTACTGCAACTGCATAATATATAGAGCAATAAAAGGTAAAAAATACCAGTGTTCCTCCACTTACCTCCTTGGCAGCACTGTATGCGCTATGCGTGTACAATGGCCTGGTTAAGCGTTTACACAGTCTGCAAATGTATTTGTCCTTCTTTATGAGGAGCTTGATACAGTTTGAAAATAGTCTATGATCCTACTACTGTGGCTCTGGCTCAGGGACTATGATGATCATTAAAACTACAAGTTCAGCAGGTGACACAAATCTAATCCAAGATAGATTATTGACCCAATATGTGTCTCTGGGAAAAGCCATTAATTTCTTTGGGTTTGTTATCAAGTAAAACATAGCCTGAAAGCAGAATGAAAATTGAGATTTCTAGTAACTAAAAAGCAGGTGTATTCATCTAAGGAATACCATGCTCTTAGGTTCATAATATCCCAGTTTACTCATACATATGTATGTTGTGGCAGCTACCTTGTCTTCTGTTGCTGGGGCATGGGAGAGTCTGTGATGGGGTGCTCACATGTCGTCCCGGAAGAATCTGTTTTAGAGGTTACTTTGCCGTACCACACGGTTCCCACTAATGCCCAAGGTCCTGCAAACTTCCCCGACAGCAATTCTTCCCCAACAGAAATTCTATTATGATGGATATTAAGTAGCTGGTCTACACTAGACTCTGATTCTGAATGTCAGGCTATTCAAACACTGTATAATCACCATTCTGGGGATAAAAAACTTTCTTCTGTAAGCACTGGCTGTGGCAAGTTCATTTTGAAGGTAATAATACCCGTGGGGTGAGTGTGAAAATCGTCACTCTGCAGATGCAGTTTTTATATTTAGACAATTGGTCAAAGCAAAAATAACAGGTGAATTAACAGATAGGTAGGCATTCAGTTAAATGCTGCACACTTCAATTCTTTCTTCAAGGAAATAATATGTTTTTATTGCTTGTAGCTCCAGAGAATGTTCAGCTTTATATGGTTCTTTTATCTTTCTAATAAAGGAGTTTGGGTTGTTTAACATATTCTCAGGAGTCCATGCTCCAAACTTTGCCCTCCAGTTGGTATTACGGTATCAGTAATTGCTGCCTCGTGTTAACATTTATTTAAAGCTGCTGATTTAACATTTAAAAATTCTGAGGTTAATGGATCTGTATTCACAGATCCATTAACCTCAATAAAAACAAATGGGACCTTTAGTGAACTAAAATAAGTGCAGATCAAGGATACACTTTCACTAATACTTACTGATAGCATTTAGATTGTACTGTTAAAATGTCAGGTCATAAAAAGGGCTGGTAATGTAGTAATATTCAAGGTGAATTTCAGTGTTTCAGTCTCTTCTATGAGCTAAGATAGGATAGTTTAAGATCAAGAAAGCTCAGTGTCCTAACTGCAAGAAATTCTGTGTAAACTGGTATGTTAATGGTATATTTTGGGGGCTGAGCTGGGTTTACTTAAGAACAGAATTGTCCTGAATGCATCTTTCATCCAATAAACAAATTATAATAGTGTAGTTAAATGAATTAAACTTTTATTTTATACAGAAATTATTCTAGCTTGTATCACAGGAGACAGCTATTATACTTAGAAAACAAATAAATAAATGAGGCACCGTATTTTCTTATAACAGAATTGCTTTCCTTTTAGTCTTCATACATGATCTAACATTGCTGTAAAAGATGCAGGAACCTAGAAGCACCATTTAGAAAGAAATATCAGCTCCTTAGTTCGTCTCCTGCCTCATAAAGCAGCAAATGTGTTTTTACAGTAGGCGCATACAGGAACGTCGGGGTAAATCCTGAGCAGAACTCACTGGCACAGACGTCTGTGCCCTTGCGGGCACAAGTTAATTCCATGACGAATACGCGATCCCATCTCTACTCTTCTTCAGCTCTCCTGTATCAAAATTTTTGCTTTCGAGTTCTCAGCTATGTACATGTGAACACATACAAGTTGAGGATGTTATAAATTGCTCAGTGGTAACACAACAACGTGGACTTTAAGAGACAACTGTGGGGAGTTTTTTGCTGTTTTTTTGTTTTTTGTTGAGGGTAGTTTTGAAAAGCATTACACAGGCATTAGGAAAATGTTATAATGAACTCCAGAGATTATTACTGTGGAAAATTTTCAGGATTACAAATCAACTCTGTTTACTTACACCTGCAAGCAAAGTTGTAACAGATGGTTATCAAAACCCAGCATTTTCTATGTGGCAACCAACTCCTAGAGGCAGAAAGTCAAAAAGCACCTGAAGTTTTGGAACTCAAAGTCCCGTTGTAAACATGTTCAGTCGTCTTACCAGTCTCCTGATCTAATCCGGCATGTCAAACAAGGTTGAGATACATTTTTGTACACTACTACAGCAATAAAAATAGTTTAAATATTTTTCAAAAATCAATTTAAAAAACATGAAAGTTTTTAAGAGATCAGGTTTCTTAGCCTATTCAGTTCTCAAAATGTGTTAGTTGTACTTCAGGTTTCTACTATTATTACTGCCGACTTCAACAACATTATGCAGATATAAATGTAATCTAAATCAGGCTCCTTTTTGAGCATGCTGCAGTTGAAAACCTCTGGGGTTTTTTTTTGTTTTGTTTTCAAAAATGGCTATCGAGTAACCTGATCACAGCAAACAGCTCAGTATTAAAATCTCATCAGAAACAAAACAAAATACCAAATCTCACTGGCAAGTACACAGATGACACAAAGTAATAGTTTTGCAAGGTGTAAATGTAGAACAAACTTAACTCTAGTTGTCAAACAAAAGAAGGGAACTATAGCGGAATATTGACATTTCTTATGAATTGTTTAGATCTACTGTCATAATATGTGTTTTGATAAAATAAAGCCCGATTCTGTTTAAGATCAGAGAAAAAAAAACATTTTTACATTACTTCTCTGTTTAGCAAAATAGACAATGTCAGTTTTCTGCTGCTGTGATTTTGTTTCAACTCTACTAAACATCAAGTAGATTGGATTCTCATGTTGGAAACCAGAATGCATCACCGTGTGAATTGAAATGCATTACTCTGTGAATTGGAAGGAATTAGGCACACTCTATTGCACTGTTGTCCTGTCATATTTCTGCCTTTCTAAAAATGGTTCATGTAAGAGTTTACAATTAAATCTAGGACAACACTTTAGACAAAATTTACTGAAATCTTTCATCTGTTAAATTTCATTACAAGTAATATTAGTTCTGTTAACACTGGATATATACCTATATGTTTTCTCATAAAGTTGCACTTTTTTCATACCAGCTAAGATGGTGAATGTTTTAAATTAAGAAATTACTTTCTTTAAGGAGTAGTAGGATGTATTCAAATCTACAACTGCAGTTTTATCCCTTTTCAAAAGACAGAATTTTTTTATACAGGACTTATTACTAGGGCTTTCCAGTATTTCTCATTGAATTGGATATCTAGCTTTGAGAGTGTTTTGAAAAATCTCATCCTAAATTTTTAGTTCAGAAACCATCAGCGCAGTTTCCAAGACTATTTTTGGAGCTTTATTTTCTGTATCTGTATCTATTTCTCAAAAGTGTTTTGAAACATCTCTTTCTAAGGATTTTCCATACATTTCTCTGACTCTGTGGCCCTCTCTTAGAATGACAAAAATTCCCAATGCATTTTACAAGCTTTGAGATTGACTTGTGAAATTAATTTTTCTTTATGATATGGAATTGTGCAGTAACCTCTAGGGCATCTACATTTAGAAGTGCCCTGGAGCATATTTAAATAGTTGTAATTTATTTTCTTTTTTAGAAAGATGATGCTCCTTCCTTATTTTCATTACAGTACAGATGGTTGCACCCAGACCACCTGATGACTAGGGTGCAGCGATCTACTACTTAGAGTTGTATTAGCTGAGATCTGTTTCTATTATAAATAGTATAATTATGCAAATTAATAATATAAAATGCTTTAAAAAACCACAAAACACATTTGAATGCATATACGTTATATGCTTATTTACACGCTTTGTTTATTGTTGTAGAACAGAGTTGGTCAGCATACCAAGGCTGCCTGAGTTGCTGAGCAGCCCTTTTTATATGAGGCTTTTTCTTTTCTGTCTGTGCAGAGAAAACACAGATTGGCAGCCAGCATCTATCTCTCAGATACATACAATAAACTAATTTATGCTATGAAGCTTGAATTTTGAGCCTTCTCTGAATCTTATGTAGCAGTTACTTGGGTAAATCATGGATTTTTCTTTTTTCATTTGGTTATTGCAAGGTGAGGCATCGCTTTATGATCATTAGAACTTTTTTCACTTTTTTTTCCCCATTTCATTGTATGCTGTTCAGCTGCAAGGACATTGCACGAAGGTGAAGTTGTATTAACTACTCTTGCAGTTTACTACAGTATTTACTGAAGTCACAGGAAGGTCTTTTTTATCGTCTTTGGCATAGTATCAGGCCTCAATGTTTACAGAATCACAGAATGCTTGAGGTTGGCTGGGACCTCTGGAGAGCATCTAGTCCAGCCCCCTTGCTCCAGCAGGGTCACCAGAACAGGTTGCCCAGCACCATGTCCTGACAGCTTTTGAACATCTCCAAGGATGGAGACTCCACAACCTCTCTGGGCAACCTGTTCCATTGTTCAACCAACCTCACAGTAAAGATGTTTAGGTGGAATTTCTTGTGTTTCAATGTGTAAATGTTGTCTCTTGTCTGTTCTCTTAGTTTATAGCTATCAAAATCAGCTTGTCTGGAGAATTATTGTCATATATGGTGCAGATCTATTTCAAGATTTTATTATTATTATTATTTTAACCTGGAGAGTGCCTAGGTACATTACTGTAGTCACACCTCTCATGTATTTTTTTTGCTATATTTCCTCAAACATGAAGAGCAATAGTGAAGTATAGGCTTTTAGAATGTGGGATAGCTGCTGGTTTAAATCAAAAGTATCCAAAAAGTGTCTGGATATTAGTAAGACTCCTTTTTCTTTCCTTCTTTTTTGTCAGTCAATGAATTTTTCTAAAAGGTACTTAAAGAAATACAAGGCTTTGATTTGCTGGTGTTTATGCCACTATTTGAGGAAAAAAGACTGTTGAAAATCATCAAATGTTCAGCATATGAGACATCTCAGAAATTTGATAGATAACTTGAAACACTTAGAATGAGGACTGTGACCCATTATTCATTTTACATGATTTAGTGGGGCATGGCTTAGTTAGTGAATTGAAGATTATGTACAAATTGCTACCATTACGCTGAGAGCATGCTCAAGTGTGAAGCTGTATTGTAATGAGTTTTGGTACTTCTGAGCTTCAGTCTCCAATATTCATTTATTTCATGTTAAGAGTAATGGCAAGACTGAAAGATATTTACCTAAATATTAAATTAAAAAAAAAAAAGAGGTCCAAAGTTTCTATTTATTCCCATTAGTCTGAAAGAAAGTATACTACAGAAGTAACAGTCATCTTTTCTTCCATGTGTCTTTCATTTTGCAGAAATTTAACTGTAATTGCCCAAAATGTAAAGAATATATTATTAGAATAGGATGGTAAACAGCTTATCTTTCCTGAAACATATAGGACTTCAGAGATAATCTTATCTGCCCTAAATAATGTTTCAAGCTTTTAGTATTTTGTGGAATTTATTTTCTCTATAAGGATGGTCTCCTTGCTTCTATTCATCTCCTTGCTTCTCCCTTACTAATATTCCTCTTGGAGATGATAACTCTGCAATAGGGTTGTGGAAGTTATCTGAAATTACTTGTTTCCTTTTTTCAATTTCCATGTTTCAGTTTCAATTCAAATTTTACATATTCAAGTAAGTCGAAAATAATCCTTGATACATGTAGACTGAACAGAGAGTGTGTCGTTATCTTTTTCTACAGCTGCACCTAATTTCCCGAATGGCCTATGGTTCCTGCTTCTCCAGACAGCAGCGACTGCTTGTGTTGCCTGTGAGCGTGCTGCCGTATGTTTAAGGTACCAGCCTCGCAGTAGTTATCTGCCTGTTTGGTGTTCCTTTTTTACTGTTATGACACGCAGTAGATGGCAGAACTGTGGAAGCTTGGCAGCAGGCTCTAACTACTCATTTGCCCACCTCTGCCACGATGAGGCCAACATGAAAACGTGACTGTGCCGCATTGGCGTTCTGCAGTTTTTGTCCCAACGGCTATAGCTTGTGAATTGCCGGTCTTGATGTGCGCAGATCGTCCTTCTCACTGTGTTCATCAGCTTCCTCGTTAGGTTTTGCTGCCTGATCCTGGGTCTGAAAGTGATGAGGCTTTTTGTTCTGAAGGATCTCTCTCTTTCTATCTCTTCTAACTATCCATTTGCCAGGTGTTTCATGGGATTTGGAGCTCTGATTTGCTGTCACTAAAACATGATTTAGGACATGTGTATTTTATTTAGTCTTTTATTTACCTGTTGTTTTGGATTGTAATGAGTGTAATTGAAGCAACTAATTCCAAAAGATGTTATTAAGTAAATAAATTAATCAGATTGCATTTCATGGTAATATAATCAAGATGATATTTCCCTGGTAAAATATTATCATTTTATAAATAGTTCATGATATCTAACTGTTTACATATATTAGCAAATATAGTAACGTTCAGAAGTAGTTCAACAGAATTATAAATGAGTCTTTTTTTCCAGCTATTTTTTTGAAATTATGTAGTGTAACAATGACACAGTATTTTCCATACTTTTATACTATTTTTCTTCCAGAAAATATAAATACAGTATAAACAGTTATCGTAAAGCAATACTGTGTGTTCTTATTAGAAAAAAGGCCTCTTTTGATTCTATATCTGCTTGTGTTTATATTTCTCAACTCAGTGAACCTGCCAGGCTTCACTATTTTATGTAAAGAGAATAGCAGTTTATTAGCTTACTTACAACCATTTTTTTTCCATGTTTTCACAAACAAACACAGCAGTCTTCCCTCTCACCCTCCACAAGCTGTGGTGACTAAATAAAGCTAAACAGAATCTTAAAGTTGCAAATGAGCCCCTCGTATTTAAAATGATTGAGCAAGATTATCTGTATTACCCATCTCTCTACCACGCAGCATAAGCAGAACAGAGGTTGGGTAGTTTGTAAACTGCATTCTAGTCCACCCCTTACCCTCTCTCCAAAAAATAAAAAATCTCTGTAATCGTAGCAATTCATAATTCAATAAAATCAAATCTTGAGATGTCAAGAATAATTGAACTGTGCAAGGACTTGGTTATGGCAGTCACTGTGTGAGCAACGTTTTCAAATAAGCATGCCTTGGCATGGAGCAATAATGGTATTCCTGGTCTGTCTTGGTTGTACTGACACAATTACACTGATATTTTAATCTAACAGAGGATATGCGGCTTTGGCTTCAGCTAGTATCAATCAGTATAGCTTCTCTAATGTCAGCAGAGATGAATTTTACCTTAAACAGTGAAGCTAAGCATATGCACCTGCTGATGATTGGTCCCTAGAGTCTCTTTTCCTTAAACAAGGAGAACACAGCACTGGCTGGAGAAACAGGGACCACAGTTTGGAAATTAGGTGCAATTAGTATTGCCATTTGTGAATTTTAAACTGTGTGAATGACACTTTCTAGAAAGTATTTGTAACTGGACTTGCTTGATTCATGCTACTAGTAAATTCTCCGCAAAGCTTTGTTAGGTATTTCATCCTCAAATTTGGCATTTGATGCAAGTTGAGCTGCTAATGTTGAAGGTATGTCCGCAGCGTCATTTGGTTAATGGTCTGTCATTGGGTGAATCCTGTTTCTGATTTTTAGGTTTTTGATTTTTTCGTTAGCAGAACATCTAAACCTAATGCATGTATTTACTAGTTTAAAAAATATATCTGTGGAATTTCCTCTATCAAATTTGGAATTTCCTCTATCAAAGTTCATATTTGAGCATTCTTCTATCTCCAGCACTTCACCCAGTGCTGATCTCTTTTACTACTACCTTGGTTCTTCCAAGATCCTAAATTTTCATTGATGTTGAAGGAAAAAACCCTCAATTTTGGGGTATCTTCTCTGGGACAGTTGGTATGGAACTTGCTTTCTGAGCAAAGTTTTCAGCATTTGTGGTCACCTCTATGGCTAGGAGGGAGATGTAAACAAAAGGAAGGAAGGAGATGCCTCGAATCTTCATTCCATTTCTCCATTGAATTGATACTCAAAGCCCATTTGGGGAGCTTTTTATGCTCTCTCATGAGCTACATTCTGGAGATATCAGTAGACCCTGTCCAGCCTGTGGAAGCAGGACACAGATGGACAGGAGTGGATTGTTCCCAGGCTCGTCACCCTGCTGTAACCGGAGGCAGCAGATGTTCCTAGGAAATAGCTGCTCTTGTTCTGGATTTGGAAAACAGTGCAGCCTCTAGGTTTGCACATCCTCCCGCATTTCTTCAGCTTTCACTGGGGAATGAGCTCAGGCACAAATCCCGTGATTACAGAAAACTTGTATTAAAACATACGTATCGTGGAGGATTTGTACCGCAGAATGCAGAACACAGGCTCTTTTTGTGTCCTTTCTGTGGAAGGTTTTCAGAATTATGAATGAACTGCACTCAGTTTTTATATTAATTGTTTTAATTCTTTTCCCTAATTCTTTCCCAACACAGCAGAGGTTGTAACCTGATTGTAAAGGCCCCACTGTCCTGAAAATTGAGTCCTGCAGAGGCACAGTATAGAAGTAGGGCCTGTGTTGTGGCTAAGTTATAGCTAACCTTTTGTCTCCTCTGAACAATGAAAAGAAAAATACTTGGATTTGTGAATTCATACTATTTCACCAGAGATAATGCATAGTCAGGTATTGTAGGTCAAATATTTAAAGATATCTCAATATTTAAAGTTACCTCAAAATTTTCAAAGTACGTAAGTGCTGGTGCCAACAGGTATTTAAAGTAATTAATAGCTGGGAATTTTGAAAGTGCTTCTTAGAGCATATAGGCAGTTGCCTAAATATCTTAAAAATTCAGTCCTATTTTGATGGTCAGAAGAAAAATCTGTTATATAGTCACTGATAAATTCACTTTAAAGTGAAAGCTAACACTTTTTAACTATAACTATTTTTTTTCAAATTCAATGGCTTTTTGTAGTATTTGGAGTTACTGTTGCCTTTGTAGGGGTCAAATAAGAAAAACGCACCCCATTTTTAACAGTCTGAAATATTTACAGAGAAATCTGGAGTTGAAAATTCTTTGTTTGTTTAAGGACTTTCAGCTCTTCTAGCAGTGAAAAAATGTTTTTAAACTTGACCCAAACAGTGAAAAGAAGTGAAGCACTTTAAAAGGGAAAAAAAAACTCTTTGGGAATGAACCCTTAATTTCTACGATGCTTGGCAATCTGTGTAGAAGTCAGGTCCTTTTTTGTTATTATTTTTCCAGTCCATACATCATGTGTGCTGTCTCCCTGCCACCCTTTGAGTTCTTTCAAAGAAGCTAATGTGAAGCGACCATTCAATCCATTTTGCTATTACCTGTGTGAAAGTTACAGTGCACCTTGAGAAGAGCACGTCTGACCCAGTTTGATCTTTCATTTCTAATACCATAGCTTGCTGACTTTCTAAAGGGTAGTCAAGAAAGGCTTATTAGCAGATGTTATCACAGGAATCACCCTTTCTGAAGTAAGGACTGACAAGACCATCTGTTCATTTGTTGCTTGATAAGCTGAGCTTCCGTATTGTCCTGGAAATCCTGCTGATAGATCTATCTCCATGTGGTCACGTAGCATTGATCCATTCGGCGTGGAGTTTTGTGGAGCAGAATAGAAAAAGATGGAAAACAGAAACACTGTTTTAACGAGCAAATAGCAAAGGCTGTGGTACAGTATGAGTAGAATTCTTAGTAAAACCTAAGTGATTTAGTATGACGAAGCCCATTGACTAGACATGAAAGACAGTGAAGCAGAGAGTTTGTACTTGAGGCTTATGAAAATTGTATCCCACATTGGTTTCTACATCTAAAGGATGTGTATACCACTGGTTATTTAAGCACTTAAATGCTGCTGATGAATGTATAGAAAAACAAGCAGTAAGGCTGAGAAATTCTCTGGAAGTACAAAGCAAACGTTGAAATCTCTGTGGGTATGTAATTGACCTTTTTTTAATTGTAAGCTCTGGCAGAGAATGATTTAAGTTTACTAATTTAGCATTCTTTTTAATGAAGCAGGTGTGACATCTTCAGTGATAAATATTTACAGAGATGGTGCAAGTGTGAAGTCTAAAGGGTCTGTGATGTTTTAATGATGAATTGATAATCGTAGACATGCCAATAATTCTAGAAAATTTAGAAAATGTAGTTTGATATTGTTGTGATGGTGTTCATAGCCATTCAAATCTTTGGTGACGTCCATAGTCTTTGATTACAGAGCTCAAAACCAGGCAGTGAACTACATCTATTTTAGACCATTTGCATGTTTACATCAATGTGTTTGGTAATGTGCATGTGCAAATTGTGGTTTTTTTTAAAGCAGCTTGTGAGTGAAACTCATTTGTTTAATGGTGTATGCTGTCACCAGCCAAAGAGTTGGAAGGCATTTACCTTTCACTGAGTCAAGGAACTATGGATTAATCAATGAAGAGCAGCGAATGGCACCTGATCTAAAAAGCGGTCAGTTGCTTCTTCAAAGAAATAGAAAAGGAAATCAGAAAAAAAAGGAATAAATTTTGAGGGAAAAGATTAATTATGGTGGAATCTCAGATAATGTGTATATATAAGAAAGGGGACTAGAGGAAGGCAGCTGGAAAGAGAGGAAGTGCCCTTTTGAATCTAATAAGCAGGTGAATTGTGAGTTTTCTTTCATCTTCTTTCATTTGCACACTTCTGTTTTCTAAACATTTTTACTGTGCTATTTCATAATTGTAAACAAATGGAAGCTTATTTATATTCCATTTTAGCTTATTTAATGTCAAAATTGATGATTCAAAGAAAAAAAAAATCCAGTGGTGTAGTAAATTTATAAAATGGGGTTTGGGAACATATTGTGGTGTGCAGAGCTCCTCCGCACACTCCCCAGACTACCCAAGAGGTCGCAAGTTGGTGGCACGCTGAGGCTGCTCAGCTCAGCCGTTGACACCGCCGTCCCCGTGGGAGGGCAGCGACCCAGGAGCGAAGCTGGAAGCCAGAGAGCTGCCTGGCAGCGTGAGGAGCGCATCCGAACCCAAGCTGGTCATGCTTTCACCGAAGCAACTCTGCAATATTGGATTTTAGCCATTTTTCTCTACTAATTGTGACGCAGGACAAGAGGATGGTTCAGAACACTGCAAAAAAACTCTTTTGAGAGGTTTTAATCCTCTGCCTGTGCAGTTGAATCCTTAAATGATTATAAATATGTCACTGAAGCTATAGAAACTTGCAGTAATTAGGGGTCCGGCTACACGCATAGTAAAAACTCAAAAGTTATCCAAAATATGAGAGCTCTACATTTTCAATGAATTATTTTGCAGAGTACTTTTCTAATATTCACCAAGGGAACGCCCACCTGGCCTGCTTATGAGTAATTGGTAGATTTAACTCTAGCATAAAAAATGTTGCCTGAAAAATACAGAACAATATCTGTAAAGACTTGTCATGAAAAAGTTAGAAAAAACTTAATTCATTCACTCGTTAGTCTAAGTTTCTTCCCAGTAGTTTAGACAGGGGAAAGGAGGTGAAGAAAGGAAATACTTTTGCTTGGTATTAGTTATTCAGGAATTTCATTCTGTCTAGGCTTTAATATTGCACTGAAAATTCTGCTTTTGTTCTGTTGTTTGCCGTACACATTTAAATGATCAGATTTAAGTAGAGCAGTAGCTGATAAACATGAGCAGCAATATATGATGTAACTTAATGAAGGACAGGCAAAGCTAATGAGAATCCCCTTTGCAGTGTAGAGTGGGAAGGCCAAAGAGTTGTAAAATGGGTGTGTAAATGTGTTAACTGTTACCTTTCTCTGAGCAGTGCTCTATCTCTAGTAATAATACATTCCATTGTTTTCATTAACTGTAGATATTATCACTGTATAACCACCTTTTCAGCCATCAGGGCATGACTTTGTTTAAAGTACGCAAGTATGTTCTCTACCTGCGTTCTTTAAAAACCATGATTGGCAAAGAGGTTTTTCACTCTCTCTTTTTTTTTTTCTTTCAATTCAGAATCCTTTTCTTGAAGAAAGTCAAGACTTTTGAAGAAAGTCTTTTTAGTTGATGTGCAAGTTTCCTGCATTTCAACAGTTAAGACATTCAGTTTGTTCTTAGGTGTGTCATAACGAGTATTTTTTATTTATAAAGGTGATGAATGCAAGAAAAAGATTTTTGGAAATTATTTGTTGTGCATGAACAATCATAGTTTGTTTGGATTCTTTGTACGCCTCCATTTTTTACTTAACAAGATTAGGGGTATAACTTTTAAAAAAGCGGAATGTCATTCTGTCAATATTCCCACATCTGCTTTGCATTAGCATCAAGGAAACAAGAATTCTGATTTGTTACAACCTTAAATTATCTCATACTTATTAAGCATCTATGTAAGAAATTTCTACATCTATCTTCCCTGATGACTATTTGTTTGTTCTGTTTAGTTCAGACTACCTGCTGCTTCAGTTTGCCTGTGTATACTTGAATTTAATGCAGCTATTTTGTCTTAAATTTGTGTGGCACTGTTAGCTCATAGCATTAGCTAAAAACATCAGCAAGTCTGTAACAGATGTATTTGATGTCCTTCTTTAGAAAGGAGGAACAATATCTCAAAGCTGCAACAGTTTTCATGTACAGCATGTGCTTCTCTGTTAACGTCTGACACTTTTGGCTCCGTGGCGTAGAGCTAGATTTTCTAGGAATGGAGCAGGTAAGGAAATCAAAGCTATCTGAAGGAAAGGATAAATTTTGATTAGGTTTCTATTTCAGAAATAGTATCTGAAATCTGTAGAAATATCTCATTTGAATATTCTTAATTAAAATGTTCTTCTGTTAATGTTGAAATAACATTTTTGAAATTATGGTAATCTGCAACATTAAAAGTAACCATGTTTGAAACAAAAATTAGGTCCTATGAGTCACTCAGACTGTTTAAATTTTTTTTGAAAGCTTTCTAATTTTTGTCTCCCAGTTGAGGATGAAGAAAATGTTTGATTTGTTGAACATGTTCAGAGACAGAAAAACTATTTCTTGCTAACCTTTATCTGGCTATGTTATTAATAATTTTCACCATTTTCAACGTTGAACATACAGAATCACGCAGCTAAGGATGCTGTGGTGAACAACATCAGAGAGAGCTTGGTAACAGTGTAATTACTTCCAGTTAAAATGATCTCTGCATATCCGCTTTTGATTAATATGCTATTATGCAAAGTAAGAGAATGTGTAAATGGTTTCTCTGAACTGACCTGGCCTCTGTAAAGATGCGAAGAACATGAGACTAACTCCTTCCTTCAACCTCACGTTAAGGATGAATGATTCCTGCGATTAGTAGGATAAAAGTACACGGGCCACACACAGCCCACCGTGCCTGCTGGCCGTTACTGCGGGGCTGGGCACAGAGGAGCAGACTGGCCCAAGCGGCTTTTGAGGAGAAGGTCCGAGCCTCGCGGGAGGGCAAGCTGGCTTTAGGTTTCCTTCCCAGGGTGACTGCCTCGTGCACTGCCCCGTCCCAGGCGTGCCGCTGCTGGCTCTCTGCGTGAATCACTCCTCCAGGTTCCTATCGAAAGGACGGCGGTGGTGGGTGGCAGGGGCGAGGGAGCAGCGCGTCACCCGTCGGAGCCGCTGCCGGGAGCGGCAGAGCGCTGCAGTCCTCCCTCTGATGCTGACTCGTATCGTCTTACCGCGCCGGGGCAGGGTCCTTCCGTGGCCGCGAGCGTGGCGTGCGCCTGCGGTAACGGAGGCGCTGGCGGACGGCGGCACGCAGTCGCGTTTCCCGGGCTCGCAGCTTGCTGCCGGGGCGCTGACAGCGGCCCGCGTGCGTGCGCGCCCCTGGCCTGCAGCGGCCGCAGGGCGGGCAGTGCTCACCTACGCTGCTTTCAGCAGAAATTCAAGCCTTTCCGTCTTACCTTGAGCCAAGCGGCCAGGGCTTAATGGAGTCCAAAAGGCACTTCCAAAACACCTTGCTCTGTCATTTCTGCGTGCGCACAATTAGTTCTTGTTTTGTGCCTCTGAGCTTTCCTATTAGTGGCTAAATGTCATAAGCCTTCGGTGGGCAGAAAGACATCTTGTTCATATAAACAAGAAGTGCGTGATGTTTAACGCCTCAGGAATCCTGCAGTATTGCTCTCTGACAAGGTAAAGCTGGCATGGTGTGTATTAGAGGACAATAATTCTCTGTTTTGATAGATCGGTAGAAGAACACTTTTCAGTCAAAACCCGGCCTTTCATTTTTTTATCAACTTTACCCATGCTGATTTTTTCTACTATCATTGATATCTGCAGAAATAAACCTATTTAGAAAAAAAAACCAAAAAGAGCCTTCTAAAACTGAACACATCAGGTGGCTGTTGGCTTCCTTACAGATTAGAATTTTGTTTGAAATGACAAATAAAAAAGTGAAGGGGAAGGGAGATGAGGTGGATGTAGGAAGGGGTGGTGACTTCAATTCGTGATCTTTATTTTAAGAACACACTTTTTTAGTGCTGTGGTTACCACTCCATGATCAATGCCATTCTTATTATACCATCTTACACAATTCTAGTCATTGTAGATGAAAATGCTTTACTAGTATTACAAATGTACAAAGACCTGATTTGTTGAGAATTGTGGTGGTCATTAGCTCACAGGAGCTTGCAGTGAAACTTTCTAGTGTATGGCACATGTTGGTGCAAAAAATAGTTTGCCCAACCCCTATTTATTTATTTCTACAGGAATGTTTACAAACTGTGCGGCAACTTTTCTTTATGGGTATGCGCTTAGCAGTATTTTGATGACAAAGTGCCGTAAGAGATATTGCAGATTTAACCTGAAAAAATGCATATATATCTGTCTGTCATGCTCATGTAAAACTTAGAAATTACTATATATAATCTTCTTATTTCATTAGGTTTGCATTTGTGAGAGTTGTGTTAGTTAATAAAGGGAAACCCAGAGTCAACATACCAGAAATTATGTAGCTGATAGTATTATTAAGCTCAGCACTTCATAATGCGTTTGGCTTTTTTCTTCTGTATTTCTTGTACTTTATAAATATGTTGCCCCATCAGTTAACACAACTAGAAAAAAAGGAATAAGCCTTAAAGAGAAAAGAAATAATAAGATGGCAATTAATGTGATTTTCTTAAATGATTTTTTTTTAACAACAAGCAACTGTTATTTTTAAAGTATGTTCTGTTTGTTGGAGCATCTATAAAGTAGAATAGACCCGTTTAAATGTATTTCTTACAGTTTGATATCTCTGTCTAATTGTAAAACAGACATACTGGATGGGGTTAGCCCTTCCCGTTCAAAGTTGAAGCTGTTACTTTTAAATAAGCCGCCTGACTTTTCCCGTGAAAAGTATGCTCTTTGGGAAAACAGTCCCATTAAAGTAAAAGAGATCTTAAGAGCTTTAGGCCAATGTGGTCAACAGGTTTAGCATTTTTCCCTTAAGCACTTAGAGTATGTTCAGACAACTTTCTTGGTTCTGCTCATATCTCCATTTTGACTTGAAGAAAATAACAAAAATACCAGTCCAGTTTCGCAGCTTTTTGGAAAAGGACTCACGTCCACTTCTGCTTGATTCCTTCCTCCTTTCAAGTTCCGTCTCTTCCTCTTCCTCTTTTCATCAGCTCTAGTCCTTGAAGTAGTGTGCTCCCAGTTAGAGTTACAGGATAAATTCCTACAGTACCTAGCAGCTCTTAGCTACCAGGAAGATTTCTGTTTTATTCTTCTCTCAGCCTTTACTTCTTGGGAATGGATGGGGTTATACATTTGTGTCTTAGTAACCTGTTTGCAAAATGGAGACAGTTCTATTTTTTGCTTTCTCCGTATCTTTCCTATTTGTATGTTCAGGTAGTGAGAAATCTTTCATGTAGAGATTAATTTTGTGTGAATGTGCAGCATCTAGCAGAATAGTGTAGCAGTTGGTAGAGCTTTTAGGTGCCACTTAGAGGCTGATATTGTAATAATAGTGTACACTATTGGTATTGTAGTATTTTATTAACCAAAATGTTTGGGGGCAAATCTGCGCTCACTCTTTCATGAGTTCTGTTAGGAGACTCAGGTACTCATGTATCTTTTGTCCGTCTGAGCTTTTGATTCCTTAAGAGTCTCAAAATGCTGGCAGTGAGTAGCTATTAGATTTAGGGGGGAAAAAAATACTTTTGAAATACCTCTCTAAACCACTAAAAACAAAACCAAACAAAAATCCGATCTTCTGCATTCTCAAACCACAGGACTGAAAACGTAGGGCAGTTTTGTCTTCAGGATTAGAAATAAGCAATGTTTTAAATTTATTATCTCATAAGATAATTTATTCAGAATGAAATCATACCAAAGAGTGCTGGCAATGTTATTTGCCCATCGTTTTCAAAAGCACTAATTAACTCAGAAGTCTCTTTAAAACCTGTAAATTGTGCTGTTAATTGACTGACTATAACAAAAGAGTTAATGTCTTTTTTTCTCCACAAACGGAATGGCTCTACTCTCCTGTCCTTTGTTATAAATTGCAGGCACCTTAAATTCAGTGTTTGGCTGTGGAACAGCTCCTGTCGAGTATAGCATTACAGCACACAGCAAAGGTGAAGAAGACTTTAGAATCATTTTCTTGCATTTCGCATTTGATTTTTCAGTTGGTGCTTTAAAAGGCATCTCAGACAGTAGGTATTCTCAAGGGCTTGTTGGGTTCCTCTGCTGGTTTAATAGTGATCGTGACACTTGTAGAAGTGTGGCACTGAGAGAATTAGTGAACTCATCAGAAGGAAGGAAGGAATGATCAATTATTCACCACACGCCATCAGCTACAAGAAGCATGACTGCTGCCTGTCTCTCCCCTTTTCTTTCTTCTACGCACACAAACTCAGCTTACACTATTTGTGCAATTACATTATTTTCATTCAAACAATCTCTAGAGAAAGCTGTTTATTTGAGTATGCGGGAACATTCATCATTAGGGCATTGCATCAAGTGTCCTTGACATTCACTGCTCTATGCCTCCTGCATCTTCCTCTGTAATTATTGTAGTTCTTGGGATAAAACAACAGAAAGATCTGGTTGATTTACCTAGAATTACTGATTTACCAGAATTCACAGAGATAGTTATATTGTAATTTGAGGAGTCATGGATTATTTTTGGACAATGTTTTTTGCTTGTTCTCTAAACTTTTGTGCTTGCATCTGGCTTTCAAGGGGAAGTGTCTAAGAACCTTTTAAGTTTTCACATGTAAGAGAGATTTTTGCATTCTCCATCTCTAAATATTCATAACTCACAGAAGGAAGGTTGTTACGTTTTCATTCATTTTGAAATGTTGTTGTTAGGAATATTTTGTTCAAGGCTCTGACATAAGTTGTAAAGAAAAAAAAAGAAAGAAAGAAAAAGAAAAGAAAAAAAAAGTGTTAGTCCTTGAAAGAACAATGGTTTACAAGCTAGAGGGGGATTTGCTGCTCTTACTTATGTGTGTGTGTGTATATATGTGCATATATATATGTGTGTGTGTATATATATATATATACATATATATGCTGCTCTTATTTAAATATCCAAGATTGCAGCGTCTTTGTAATGGTTTTATTTCTTGTTAAATCTGATTATCAAAAAATTGTGTTTGCAAATTCAAAGAATGCTTTGGTTTGGGAATCAATACATCACTGATTGTTGCAAACAGTTATAGATTCTGCCAAAGTGATTTCTAATCTTCTAAGAAGAAACTGCCAAAGTTTCTCAGTAATGAAACTGAACATTTTTTGATGTCTTAGTGCAATGACAAGTTCTTTACAGGCCCCTTAGACAATGGTGTGGAGCGTTTTGGCCTTTCACCAAAACATCATGGAGCAGCACTTGTGTAGAAAGAGAAGTGCAGGAGGTGCCATCATCATGGGCTTTGTGTAAAAATTTGATTAGTGAAGCTCCAACAGTTTAGCCTGCTGTAACGCTGTGTATAAACATTTGCTATTGTCACATCTTGTGCAAACTTTTTTTTTTTTTTTGTTATTACATGTGCTGTACAAGTATCTGACCTTTTGTGTGTAAAAGTAGTCTGTGGTAACTACCCATACAGCTTCTATGAGGATTCAGCCGTGCTGCATGGTGGGCTCCGTGCGTGGCCGTGTGCTACGTCTGTTCTCATCTGTCATTTTGCTCCTTGCTCTTGGTGAACCTGGTCCTGATTATTGTTTTAGGCTCAGCTTAAAGTGTTTTAATCTTTAAGTGTTGTAAGCTTCAGCTTTAAACTCGTGCTGGCCCGATTGTGTTCTGATACTCTTGTTTTATTCAAGTACTCAAGACAAATAGGTGGAAAATACAGTCTGGGAGTAGCAGAGTGTGAAGCTGTGCTGCTTGTTATCCTGCCATGAGTGTCTCTCTGCAGGTATGAGCAGAAGAAAGGGGACAGCTGTAGAACGGTTGCAAAGCTACTAAACTTGATAAACCTCAAACTTTCTCACCAGCTAAGAGATAAGGTTTAAGCACAATATCTTAGGTAGAGATTATATTCTGTACTTATATTGATTGTGGTAATCAGATACAATATGACACATGAATTTCCCTAAAGTGAAGGATCTAAAGACCTGTTAGATCTAAAGGGTCACAGCAGAAAAGAGTACCTGAAGTTGCTACACTCACTAAATTTTCTCTTGCTATCAACTTTATGCACAGTAGGCACTAAGTAACACCAGTGATATCCAGCAACAAAACAATCTTGGGTACTTTAGAGACAGCTGGTTCAGAGCTGGGATGTTTACTCTGCGTAAATATTAAGCCAGTAAGTGCTGATCTGAAGTGACGGTAGAGGAAACACTTAGCTCTTGGTGGCTTGACTCTATCATTGAAAAGCGATTCCTGTGTGTATTTTTTCATCCTGTCAGCTGGAAGGAATGCTTTGCTTTCTCTTGCCTATGAAAGAACATCAGTGAGGGAAAAACAAACAAACAAACCAACAACAGATTTTGGCCCCCATTTTTTTTCTTTTATATTCTGGATTTGAATATGAGAAAACCCAATGGTTTTCTTCTAGGTCCAGAAGAAGATATCCAATTATATTAAAATATAAAAAAGAAAGAATTGCATGTAATGTTAAGAGTTGCATGTTGCTTGTGCATGCATTTCTACCACTTTGATTTAGGGGAGGTTATTGGTTTTTTGGTTGGCTTGTTTGTTCACGTACCAAAGTTACGGCAGTTGCACGGCAGACTATAACAAGTATGGGTGGAGCACTGGCCACATTTGGCTTATAGTGGTCAATCAACCTAAAGATTCCATAGTAAATAAATGGAGTGACCTAATTTCAATAAATTACATCTCATCATTGCTTTGGAGGTAATTATTCAGACTTACAAAAGTAGAATCAAAACATTGAACTGATATTCCTTTGAAATCTTGGAAGTCCTGTAGTTGAGAGTACAACTGCTTGAGAATCTGGTTATAATGAGGTTCCAAAGCACAGTCTTCTGCAGGCACTGGATGTGCTGTGACTTCAAAGTGGCAAAGCAAGTCATTTACGTCCATTTTGCCACATTAGGAAAATGAAATGTAAAGCAAGTATCTTGACAGGAAATCTGTTGTGAAACTAGAAAAAGCGTTCTGCTGACCCTTGGTCCCACCCATGCCCTTGATTCACTTTAGAGGGCAGGGACAGCTCTTGAATTCAGGCAAAATATGCCACACATCCACTACAACAATTTTTTAAAGGCTGTCTGAGAATGAGTAGAGAGGAGTGTGTGAATCTGTTGTCACATCTTGCATCAGTGCGTTGCATACACTGCCATACACTGTCTCTGATTTTATGTGAAATTAATTTCTACCACTTACTGACAGCCACCAGCTTTGTGGTTTTCACAACAGAATGAAGTGTAGATATTAACATAAAATGTTCATTGTGTGATAATGTTCTTAGGCACCCTGACAGCTTATTACAGCTTATGACTATTAGTAAGAGAATATTAGTTTGAAAAGCAGAGAAGCCAGTGTTGTATTTTTCAGTATGTGCCATACTTAGCAAGAGATGTCTTGGACAAACTGATTTCTGATCCTTGATTTGTATGGATCAGAAATTGTTGCTGTAAAAGGCTTGAGGTAGTATTTACAGCACAGAGAAGTAAAGAAAAATATTGGTATTTATCAGCATGGGTGGGATGCTGCTGCATATGAATTGTGCAATTTCCTTGGCAAAGGGTACTTAACCATTCACAACAGTAAGTGGTATTCTGTAGACTATCATATCCTTCAATAGTGATACTTTTGTGCTCCTTTACTTCTCTTCTACATTGCTGAAGCTAGATTTATCAGGCAGTGCTAACATTAAGAGTGTTAAAATTACCCTAATTACTTTTCTTCTGATATGCGTGTTTGACGCTGTTCTGCAGGGTTATACTGTCCCTTGGAGATAAATGAAAAAGACACAGCACAGTTTAACAAAAAATTCTGGTGTAGTTCCCCTCTTAAAAATGCAAAGATCTTCTCTTTTACTCCACCCCCATGCCGCCTCTCCTCATGTCAGGGAAATCTGAATATTTGGTGATCCTAATTATTGATATTATTGACTGTTTTACAAGTATGTAATATGTGTTATAAAAGCTAAAGCTACAGTCAGGAAAATTTTTAAGCATTCTAAGACTATTCACATGAAAAAATTGGTAGTAAAATGTACATATTTTACTAAAATGGAAAGAAAACTGGCAAGAACTAGAAAGATTTATACTAGGGCAGAGCACTTCCAGGTAGGAATGGGGCCGAGTGCTGCTGGCCAGGGAGGAACAACAGCCCGAGGACTTTGTTAATGCTAGAGGTCACATTTAAAAGAACTGTGAATGCCCAAGTGTAGAAAAAAGCCTTTGAAAATAACGTGGAAATGTTTGAGAAACATTGAAAGATGAATCCATTTTGCTCTAAATCCTTTTGGTGCTACCATAGCAGTTAGGAAAATCTAAACTGAATAATATGTTTAGTTTGTTTCCATATTTAACCCCAATTACCCTTTGCAGGGGAATTCTTTTTTACATTCAATTCCTCATCTTGCTTTTAGCTCCTGTAGGCCTTATTTTTTCCCTACTACATAAATTGCAGCAGGTGCACAGAATTGAAGACATCACAATTAAATGTAATCAAATATTTTAGGCACTAATGAACAGCTCCAGGAAAACAAGTCAAAAGGAAAAAAAAAACAACAAAAAAAACCACCTTTAAGTGAGTGGATTTTCAAACACCCAAGGCACCATAGGGCCAATTAAGGGAGTCAGACACCAGGACACATACTGGCATTAATTATCTTTGAGTTCAGGGAAATAAAAAATAAAAGCAACAATTATCATAATAAATCTCCACACACTGCTTGTAAGTTGTGCTAATCTACAGCACACCTGGGTTTCGGAGATTTGAGGCACGAAGGCGAATAGCGGGTGAGCGCGCCGCGACCTCGCGGAGAGGAGGGGCGGGAGCCGAGCGCGGGCGCTGCCGCGGCGTGCCCGGGAGGCGCCCCGCAGCGTGCCCGGCTGCGGCCTCCGCACGGCCTCCAGCCTGGGGAGGAGGCCGTTGCTCCTTCCCTCCCTCCCTCCCTCCTCTCTCTCGCTCTCGTTTTATTATATACATAATGAAATTTTTCATGAGGAGAGTATCGGTCTCGATCTATTCTAAATACCCGTGAGTCTCTCTAATTCTCCTCTCTCTGAACTCAGAAGGAATCCGACTAAAAGAACAAATATTTTCTGTGTGCAATTAGAGTTTCTTTAAATGTGTAGATGGAAGAAAAGGCAAGACCTGCACTAAGCTAGAGGAAAAAGAAATATACAGTTATTAAAAATTGATCCTTGTCTGACTGATGTCTTGAACCAGCTGCAAGCTGTTCTCACTGAAATTATGGGAAAATGGGGTAATGTGTTTTGGGCTGTTGGTTTTATTTCAGCATTAGGTGAAAATTATGGCTGTAAAGAATTTCATTGAAGCATTCTATGTTTTTTTTTGGTTAAATCAGGAGGGTGAATGTCATTCATGCCAACCTCCACAAAACATGTGCTAGAAAAAAGCCCTGGATGAGCAGGTTGATGTTTAATTCTGTCATTCTTACAATGTTAAATACGCTAATAAGTCTGAGAATTGAAGAAGGAAAAAGAACCGTGATTTCTTTGCCTATTGTTTCATTTTTCTCCATATCAACTAATTACATTTTCTTGCTTAAAACTTTTGGGACTTTTTTCTAAAAAAAAAAAAAAAAAAAAAATTCAGAAGGTATTTTGCACAGGGAAGACACCACCAGAACTGCATATTTTAGGAGGAATGGGTCAGTGAAAATGAGTCACACTTCTTCCACCAGCGGTGACCTGCTACAGCCTGTGCCTGGGGGTGTCAGCTTCATGGATTTTCCACAAGTGGTATAAAGCCATAAATTATTATGTTCATTTTCCGGTCCATTTTACTGGGGGACCCCTTGCTCTGCCTTAGGAGCTTGGGCAGAGAGCAGTTGCTCAGTGCCTAACATGCCTAACGTGTATGTTCATCAGCCTCTTCTCCAGAGTCCAGAATACCCTTTTTTCTGGTTTGGTAGCATCTTTTTTGATGAATACTTTCACTGACTTCAATAGAAGTACTGCTTAAAAAAAAAAAAAAAGAAAAGAAAAGAAAAAAAGAAAATGAGATTAATTGCAAAAGTGGAAAATCTTGGCCTTAATCCAAAAAGATGAGTTTCAGCAGTCTCTCTATTTTTTTAATGTAAGTCTTCTCAAACTTGTAACCTCAGTGTCTGTTTTATGGTTGATTTGAAGTACAGAATGTTCTATGGTATTAAGATAATGAGAATTATTTAAAATACATCCATAACACTAAATAATGTTAACTCTTTAATGTTAATTAGAGAGAAGACATATTCTCGACAGGAAGGTGATACAGTGATACCTTGGCATTAGAGACGTCGTTTTTGTTGCGTTTCTTACGTGGGTCCTTCCGGGCTCCTCGGCCGCCTTTCAGCAAGCGTTGCCCCCTGCGACGCTCCTTCCGCGCTTCTGGGGTGCCGCCGCTCCGGCAGAGGCGCAGCTCGCTCCGGCAGAGGCGCAGCTCGCTCCTCGTGGCGCGCGCCCGGGGCGGGTGCCGAAGCAGCAGCCCCGCGCGCTTTGCTTCTGCTCTAGCACGGGCTGAAAGAACGTGGTAGCTCTGTTTTCAGGGAGAGCAGAAGAGAGGCATCGGAACCCTGTTAGGCTTCAGCTGCTGCTCAGAGTTCAGTATCTGAATATCTTAATTGTTCTGTCTGCAGTTATTTCTAGGTTTTGTCTTTTTCTTTTTTTCCGAGAGATGTCAGCTAAATTGAACACAGAAATGTGCATGTAAAATTCAAATTAGTTCTCCTGATGTTTCATTACTCTGCACTCACCCAAATTATGTTCCATCTGGCATTTAATTGACCAGTTGCCAAATCTGGCTAAAACCTTTCTGAATAGAATATTCAGAATATTATGTTACCTATACTCTTAAAATGTCTCACCAGTACCTCAAATAAAATGTTGTCAGACAGACTGTTCTGTGCTGTTAGAGACAGTTCGAACTGTGGTTGTTGCTTTGTCTGTCTTAAAACTATGAAATATAATTAAAGATATTATATATCTATATTATATATAGATATATATATTGGGGTCCATAATTGGATCCTAATTCTTTCTATGATACAACTTTAATATCCTTTTTTTTGGATATTTTGTTAAAATGTCTTTCGGATTATTTGTTAAAATTTTCTTCTTTAGCCTTGTATATCACATACAGATTACTTCTGCTGAGACAAACAATGTTTAGAGATTTTTAAAATGTTAGTGTGCATTTATAATTGTAGTTTGTATTGCTGTACAGTAAACTAAGTTGAATTATGAGCAAATAAAAAGGCATATCCAGGTTGTTTTCATGGTAGCTGTATGGCTTATGGCTCTGTATGTATGGCTTTAAATCAGCTTCCAGTAAAACTTAATATCTACAGTTAATAGCAAAAATTAAGTGGCTGAGAATAAGAAATAAATGCCTCATTGAGCACTAGTCTGAATTTCACAGAAATGACTGATCGTTGAATAATCTCTTGAATAATTTTATGGGATGTCATAAAGGTGTTTAAAAGGACATTTTTTTCCCTTAAGAGTTGTGTATCAAGTTCAGGGTGGCAAATTATTGAGAATCAGTCACTAGTGATTAAAAATTATCCTTCAAAAAACTCACTTCTTTAGAGCCAGGAAAGTGGCAATCCCACTTAATGCAAGGTTTCCAGCAGGAAGCGGCTTTTTTACAGTGTTCTGGTGACAATGCCAGAACGAGTTTCGGGGAAGGCTTTAGAGGGTTCCCGACACTGCTGAAGTCCGCTCAGGAGCAGCGAGGAAGAGCTCTTTCTGCTGACCGTTGTGCACGCGGTAGCGTATGTGTCTAACTGGAGGCCTTTTACTGCGCGGCTTGGGAGGAATTAGAATCTAAATCTTTTTCAGCTGGGAGAGTTACGCCTCTGTCTTTCAATGCTGATACTTTATCTTGTCAATGATTCAATGGTATTAATCGCTAGCCAGCTGCATACAAAGTTACAGGGTATACCAGGAAAACTGTAGTGAAATAAGGTGGTATAAATAACTAAGTAGCAGTCCTTTGTTTTCTGCCTCCTTACCTCTAGTTTTCACTTCTGTTTCTTGTCACATTTGCCTTCTACAGTCTTACTTCTTCCCATTACCCTATGCCTACTTCTGCGGCAAAGGGACCTTTCCTTTTCTGCCCCCTTACTCTCTCTGACACTAGTAATTGTAACTTTGAGAGAGTCCTCTGGACTTCAGAGGAATAATCAGGACGTTGCTGTAAGCCTGGTAAGCTTCCAGCTCCGTTGTCAGGTAGGCAGATAAGTTGCATTCGTTAGGAGATCGACAGGAAAACAGAGATCTGTGGTCCTGTGCCCATGATTAGCACTCTGCCTCTTACTATTTACCATCTGGGAGATGTATTGGCCTTTCTATAGGAATAAGCTGAAGTGGTAATAAACGAAAGAGAGCTTGCGAGGTCCTTAGCCTGCTAATGAAAAACCGAGTTCCTCTAACAGCCACTAATAAGTGTAGTTAAGAGCTGAGCCTGTCCAAGAAAATATTCATATCTTTGTGGGATTTGCTTAATCATTTTCTAAATGAACTGTTGTCTTTAGGAAATGTCGAAGCATTTTGCTTTGATATTTTCAAAATGAGGTATTTTGACTTCTCATGTTGAAAAGATGTATTACATTTAAGAATTAAATTAAAAATGATTTAAAAGAATAGAAAGGTTAAATACCTGAAAATAAAATGTAATGCTTGACTCTGAAATAAGTGATTTGGGGAGCAGTAGAGTTTTTGGTTCAGTTTGACAAACTGAAAAATCCAAAACTGAGTTAGGTTTAATGTTGAATTTGAAGTACATTTGGAAACTATCCCCAGATGCATTTGATGTTTTTGGAATATAAAACAAATTTACACTTCGGCTTTAGATTAAATTGGTGTTGAAAAATGGTTTTCATTCTGTAACTACATAACTTCAGGGTAGAAATTACTCTTCTTTTTTATTAGAGTATCAATTCTTAAAACTTTTTCTTACTACGTGTTGCCTAGAAAAGTAATGGGCGTATATTCAAGCACAAAAATGAAAACAGAACTTGTAAAATTCAAGAGAGAAAAGGAAACAGTGTAATGTATTCAACCCAGAAACATTTTATTCCTTTAAATTCAATGGTAATAGAAGGAGAGCTGGAGGACGGGTGAGGAGGTGTCCGCAGGGGCATTAGCTGCTGACTTAATGCGAACGAATGAATTGATGTGTATCTGAGCAATTTCTGAAAACCAGAAACCTGTTGATTTGTTGATGCATCTGACTACTTTGGGGAGGAAAACATTCAGGAGAGCAGACTGTCTCGGTAGACCGTCTCTGTGACCTTACGCAGTGATTTTCTGGCCTGAAAGGCTCTGCGTGGAAAGCCGAGGGCGCGCACGCGCGTGGAGCGCTTTGCTGGTAGGCAGGGGGAGTTTGTTTGGAGGCGGGGGGATCTACGGCCTCCTCCTCCTCCGGCTCGGCTGGGCTTCATCCCCAGCTCCCTCGGCCCAGCACGGTGGTCAGCTCGCCGCAGCGCCGCCCGCTCCAGGCTCCTCGGGAGCAGGCGGTGCAGTACAGCTTGCCTCAGGTGCTCTGCCGCGGCATGCGGTTGTGGAGCTGCGTGCTTGGGGCGTTTTTAATGTATGTGTTTTGTTTTGTTTTTAACCCAGCTGTTGCATACAGTGGGGAAGACTTTATTTCCCTCTTGGTGGTTGGTGGGCAGCGCTCCCGCCCTTGGCGTGGCTCGGTTCCTCGGGCTCGGCTGCGGGGAGTCGCGCAGCGCGCTGCCGGCACGTGGGGTTCGGTGTGCGAGCCCGCGCCTGCGGGTAGCCGCGGCCTGGCCTTAGGTTGTGAGGTGAGCGCTTGAACGGCCCTGTCCGACTGGAGCAGTGCGCACGCTTCGGGTAAGGGCACTCGTAGGCGTTGAGCGGAGTTAGGGTCAGTGTGTATCGGGATTTTTGCTGCGCGTGGCTGTCGTTTGAAATAGACTGTTGTTAATGTTCAGTCGAATTCTCTTGGAGCAAAAGTCTGGAGCAAAAGTCCAGAAAGTCCTTAACGACTTTAGCTATGTAGAAGCACAGAATGGGAATGTTTCCTCCCATCCTTTCAGTAGTTATTGTTTTCTTTCTCACTAAGCAGTATTTTCTACCAACTACTTATAATTTTATTACAATTATTTTCCTAAAACGTAATCTTTGTTATTCTTTCAGTTGCTTGAACCCATCTTTTCTTGTTTGACTGAGGACAGACAGTCTCTTATTTTCTAACAGTGACTTTTTACGTACTTGTGTGGGTAGCTATGAATACACTCAATTGTCTTTTAAGTATTCTAGACCTGATAATTTTCACATATGGTTGCTTACGCCTCGTTTTATTTCATGTTGTTTTTTTTCTGATGAGTCATTGTCAGCCTGCTTGCGTGTTTCTTCCAGTTCTTAAACCAGGATAAATTAGTTGCAAGTGCTGGAAGGTACTGAGGTATATTGTGTTTACAGCCATGTGAGTGATTTTTTTTTCCCCTTAGTCATAAGATAATATAGGTAAATGATACAGACTTTGAATCCTCATAACATACTAAGGGTTTTTTGTGTCACAATGTAGCTAGTTTGAGAGCTCCTTTTGACAAACTGATTCAAATCTTAAAAAAAAAAAAAAGCAAGAAAAATATTTTGACTTTGTTTATATTGTTTGCTGTGGAAATATTAACTTAATTTTCTCATTTTTGCCATCTCATATTAGTAAATAAAGAGCAACATACCATTATCTGTCTTTATCCTTGACTATTAATTTTAATAGCATATGAATGTGGTTTTAAGGGTCTCTGAAATTAATTGCATGGATCACTGTATCCAGAGCCATAAGAAAGATCCTCTTCCAAATGAGGCACTCTGAGAGCTGAAGCCTTCATTTTGGAAGAACAGACCTGTTCTGGGCTATTTAATGCCAATGCAGATCATTCCGGTACTAATGGATTCTAATTGCCACTATTTCAAGTTATAATATTTTTACCTTCAGTTAAAGTGGCACTTAAAATGAGTGAAATTAGGAAAAATTAAGTGAATTGCTTCCAGTGGCAGAGACATGGAATAATATGAAATATGTTTAGAAGTAATGTTGATATATCGTATATCATAACATCTCATTATTAAGCTCAGCGCTTCTATTTTTCTTTTCCGGTGGCTTTACTTTGAGAATTACTTAAAGTATGGACAACGCACTATGGAATCTAGATGCTAAACTATTCATGATAAAAGTACAAGCCTCTGAATTAATATTATTAATAATTTTTTGCTACTATTTCTATATGTGGTATTAGTGAACATTATAAAAGAAATGAAAATTCATTGTATTAAGACTGAAGGAACTGGTATGGTATTCATAATACAGGTCCAGGTGCAGAGTTGACTGAAGTCTAGATGTAGGAATCTAAATCAAGATTTAGATAGAAAATGGGTTCCTCTGCTGAAAATGATTAATTTTGATTAAAGTTTTAGTCCACTTCTAATAGTAAGACTTCCAGCAAGTACCTAATGTTCTGCTTCTAAGCTATGAACTAGACATTGCACTTAATTTCTGTTTGGCAAACCTAGATCAGGCATCCTTGAGCAGTTTGTGGTGACACAAGCAACACTGTCAGTAAACGTAATTGGTAAATACAAGATCTCCCGAGGTGGCTGCCTTGCCCCGACCAGCTCTGCTTCGCACATGTCTTAGGCACGTTTGAGCATCATCTTTCGCGATCCCGTCACACTGTGCCGGGAAACACAGGCAGGACGGAGGTTATAAATCGTCTGACGTGGGGAAGGAAACCACGCTGGGCCGCCTGTGTCCCGCGCCTGCTGCGGGCTGGGGCGCGGAGAGCAGCCAGCCCTGCTCGGGGCAGCGCCTAACCTCCGCCGGGCGTCTGCGAGGCCCTTCCCGCGCAACCACGTGCCAAGGTGCGAGCCAGGAGGGAGGGGGATCCTCCAAGCAGCAGTTAGCATGAGCTGAGCTTAAGCCGGGTGGTGGGATTTGAGGCAGTGCTGTCACCACCAGCCTCACCCGCTTCCTCCGCCTGCCGTCGTCTCCCCGGGGCCTGCTCAGGCTGCGAGACTTTGGAGGCTTTGACTGAAAAATCTGAATGCTGCAAGAATCTTCTGCAGGTACTCAGCTAAAGCGTCTATGTGGAGTGGCATCCAAACCCAGCTTTTAGTAACCTCTTGTCAGCTAAATGGAATGTTTCTTTTGTTGTTTGGTGACTAGTTCTTCCATTCATTTTAATTTAAAGGAAACCTTACAGATTTCTAAAAGACCTAAAAAAAAAAAAAAAAAAAAAAAAATCAAACTAGGACTCACGGCTTTCTCTAAACCCAATATACTACTGTGCCTCAGATGTATATTTTAAAATGTATGTATAAGCTGTCTTTTTCGTAATGTAAGAAACATCTGCTGTTTGTTTTTACACATATTTTAGAGCATTCAAAAGGTAATCATCATTTTTCAACAAAGATTATAAAGGCAAATATTTTTCCAAACTGCCACATAGTATTTTATTTCTAAAAGACTTGCTTCATGCCTTAATAATTATGCATATGAAACTTCCTTATATTTACTTTAGAAAGTTCCAAATGACATTTCAAGTAGTTTAGGATAAAGGAAAGAGCATGTCAGCAACAGATCAGCATGTAACTTCCCTTACCTGTGGATTTTTCCTGCAGAATAGAAAGATGTCTGAAATGTTTAGGAAAAATGTTTAAGGAAGGCCTCTTGTTCAGTTTGGGGGAAAAAAATGAAATAAAACATGAAGAGGATTTAACCATGTTTTCTGTAGCCTATGGTATCTAGAATGCTTCCAAACATTTCCTTTTTTTTTTTGTTAACAAGATCCGAGTTTATGGCCATCACCTCATTACATTTCAGCATTACTTTAGATAATTTCTTCAGACTTAGCAAATGTTTAATTGTCTTACAAAATATCTGTATTGCTTTAAAAGAACATAACTCCTGTGGACAATTTAAAATAAGAGCACAAAGATCAAAACCAAAACTTTAAAGAGACCTTATGATTTCCCTCTTTCTTTTCTCAAGCTTTTTTTTTTTTTTTTTTAAAAAAAAAAGTGGATTTTGTGATGCTGCAAGAATAAAACCTAGCTCCAGTCCTCACATCCCCTTTGTAAGATGTTGACATGGTAAAATAATATTGAACTTAGCAAAATAAAACTAAAATTAACTGAGTGGTTCTTAAAATTCGTATCTTTGATCTAGTCCACTTCATAGCAGGACTCAGAATTAATATTTAAGTGGGATTTGTGCTTGCATGCAACACTAAGTTTCCTTTCCACTCCCACACATGCCGATTAAAAGAGATAAAAAAGCAACCCCCCAAAAACCCTTATGGTAGGGTAATCTGGAGGAAATTTTTGAGTGTTCCACACCAAGTAACTCATTATCAAATAAAAGCCCATAAGCTCTTTATGTGCAGGTGTAAGATTATGAGCACTGCTTTACTGTTGACAGCATTAATGTGTGAGAGCTGCTATTGATAGATACGATGTTGCTGAGGATTTACTGTGGAGAAATCTTTATTAATAGTGTATCCAAACATAATGAAAACTCATAAACTTGGCTTCTCATGCTGTTTGCTTTCATCTAGATCTCTGCAAAGCTGGAGCAAAGTTTTTATGCTCAGGCAAACAAAGTTCTTCAGAGCAGGCCGCTTCCGAGCGCGAAGCGGCAGCCCAGGAAGGGGACCTTTTCATTTAGTGATGAGCTCTTTTTTTCACGCTCTTTGACGTATGCTTTCTTACAATAAAGTGCTACCACATCTTGACCGGTGATTTCACTATGGATCTTTGCTCTAGCAGGAACCCGCTTTGGACTGAAAGTCCCCTCGTCCCAGTCGGCGGTTCGGGGTGGTGGGACCAGAGGCTGACGTTTGCGGGGTGCGCTAATAACGACACGAACTCAGATGGTTTTCCCCCAGGGTGTTTCACTGCGTGCATGTGTAAATTATGTACTGTTAGTTTGGTTAAAGGTGATATAAGCCCTCCCTGCTCAGGACTTGTTTAGTAGTTAAGTTGCATGAAATGTGATTTTTCTTTTTCCAAACTGGCTGCATTTTTCAAAAGCAAAGATGTGACCCGTTAACCTTTGTGGCTTTAACTTGTTGTGACTCACAACTTCTCTGTATTCAGACAGTTATTGCTGTGTTTCAGGGATGACAAGGAGGTGAAGTGCGTCTGTATTTTCAGGCAGCCACAGGCATACGCAGGGACAGCGGTGGGGGAAGGTGTACTGTGCAACACACTATCATTTTCCTCCTTAATTCTTTGAATATCTATTAACTATAAAAAATGTGCTTGATGGAATCATGCTGTACCTTTTATTCTCCTGCTGATATGGCAAAATAATTTATTTTGCATTCACAGTTCTGAGAATGCTTTTGATCATTCTTTTAATAAAAACTATTTAGAGTTTAATGGAGAATTTGGATCAAAGACGTTGTGTATGTGAAATGGAATACACTTACTAAATTAGAATTTCTACCTGAAAACATCTAAGCCAGTATAAAACTCGGCATGAAACTTCTACAGACCTGGACTCCATATCCAGAGTTGCATGAGTAGTAAACTGTGTGTAAACTCATGCATGCACTGAGTGTACACATTATGACCATTAGATGAAATGAAAATTTTCAGACAAAAACAATGCCATTGGTAGATGGAAACGCTCCTCTTTCTTCTAAAAGTGGTCTTCTCGCTTAAAAGTATTTTTCACAATTATTTACAGCTGTAGCAGTCTGAGTAGCACGTCTCACATATATTAAAGTTGTTTTAAAACAGAAGGTGTAAGGGGTAGAAGGAAAATTATTGAAATACACGTAAAAATTCATTCTGATAAAATGAGAATTCAGCTTTTGAAAAGGGCAGAAGAGAACAGAAAGGTCTAGCAAATAACAGAATGAAAGCAATCTTAAATTTTTTTTATGAAACTGTGCAGCTTATTCCTTTCAAGTAACTATCTGAAAGCATCCTTTTAAAATATCACCAACTGCTAAAATCGAATACTGTCATTTTATTGTAGTAACCATAGTTTTGCTGATTTTGTAATTGGCTTGGTTAGAGAGCTCACCTGTAGGGATTTTACTGATAGCCATTCTTATCAATTTTTTAATAAATCCCAGAGATTGAGTACAGTAAATAAGAAATGACACAGTGCTTGGTAAGTCAATATTTAATTTAATACAGATTCAGGGAAACTAACATTTTACATGCACATATTACTATGGTTCTTGCTTCAATGAAAAAAGCTAGATTTTGTTTACAAATGGGAAAAGAGAAAAATTTGTAGGATAATTTTGGTAGAATTTAGTTCACATTAGTGTTTCATAACTTCAGGCTAATAGAGTATTTGGGGGCTGTGAGCTGACTGTAGAAAACCCCATTTATTTTACTGAAGCTGTATGTGAATCTTCAATCCATCCAACTGGTATCACTTTCTAAGGATTTACAGTTTGGTTCAGCTGCAGTGGAACTTCACTAAGATTTAAGCATATGCTTAAGTACTCTGCCAAATAGAGACAAACTTAGGATACGCATAAGATGAAGTAGAAATTATTTTACAATTAGTAGTTTTGCTGAACCAGCCATCCAAGCTAAATACTCTCAAGTTGGTTTATGCACAAATAGAAATGTTATTCGGAGAAAACATTTATTTCCTCTTTCACTAGAAACTTAAAACATTTTTCATTACAAGTATAGTTATATAAAGCTGTGTATATAGAGCTGTATGTATGTGCGATAGTTTGCTAATCAAAATCCCAGAACTGAAAATGATTTTTTTTTTTTTTTTTTTTGTAATGCTCTGGCTGGGTTATGATAAGGTCAATGGTCACAGCTGCAAACTTTTGATCAAAACAGGGCAGGTGTTTCAACTGTGTGCTGAAAAAATTTTATTCAAATAAAATCTAGTAAGGAGTATTTCTGATTTATTTATTTATGTGATAACTTGACTGTGAGCTTTGCTTGAGTTTTGAAACATCAAAAAGTAATATGCATAATTGTTTCCTATAATGCTGCAGGTCCCTGGTTATTAGCATGCACCTGGTGAAACCATGGTTACTGCCATGGTAACACATAGTAGTTTTCCAGTAATATTTTTGAAGTTCTGTGTTCACTAACTGCAGAAACCATCAATATTTAAAATACTGTTACATTCAGAAGCTTCACTTCTCATCAACTTTCAGTACAGGCTGCTGCTATCTGTCATAGAAAATACATTTTTTTCCCCTCCCACAATTCCTAATTCCTATTTTTCTTTCCTATCCCTCTCCAACTTACAAAGCCTGATAACAACTAATTAAGTTCACTCTTCTGTTATTTATGTATTATTTAGTATGAGTATCATTTGAGTAATTCAAAGGAGAAAAAAGATGGCCAGAACCAATGAAAAACTGTACCAAGGCCACAGGCTGGAAACTTGACATCTCATAGTAGAGAGATTTATGTGGTCTATCATAAAAATTTAGCTTTTCTACCGAGTTATTAGTCAGATAGGTCTGGTCCTGATGATTCCAAATGGCACCGTTGTCCATTCACCAAAGCTGCTCCAGATGAAAAAGGATGGATTAACCCTGGTCAGAAAACGAACACGTAGGAGGTGGACCAGGATAACTTATATAAATTCAAATGTTTCTATCAGGAGAGCTATTTTCTGAAAAGGTATTGTTCAAAATGGAGAAATAGGATAAGTTTTGGCAATTTTTTTTTAGAGGGAGCGGTAAATAACAGCAGAGAGGAGGCTTTTTAAGAGAGTTGCATTTCTGAAGCATTTATTTTACAATTTAATTTGCTCTGTATATCCTGCTAAAATCAGAGGAATTCCACATAGAAAGGCAGATCACGTTGCAAGATCTGAGCTAAGGGTTTTCTTTAGTATTCGATGAAACCTAGCAAATATGCCTGCTGACTTCTGTGAACACTGTCTTAGAAAATAGATAACCAAAACATGTCTAAAGATAAAATACATTAAGCAATCTCTCTAGACTTTCTCTCAGAGGGAAGAATATTTTAAAGAAAGTTTTAAAATATACTTTTGCAACTTCCCCTTTTTTGTCTGCATGTTGTTTTTGCTTCAAGATAACATCAAGGCTTTTAATAAGTCATCATTTTGTTTTTTTCTAAAGTGGTCTCATTGGTATTATTCTTTGACAGTCTTTACTTTTATCATTATTAAAAACAATAGCCTATTGTTTATGTAGAATACTGTTTTTTCTATCTGTACATTTATTCTCATAATTCCCACTTGCCTTCATTTTTCTCCTTATAGTCCCTATAATTCTTCCTGTTTTTCCCTTTTTTCTGACATCTGTTTCATCAACAAGGTTATGTACTGTTGTTGTGCTCTTATTGTGCAATATTTAGATATCTGATTCCAGTTAGGTATTCTGATTATATACTGTCTATGATATAAATAAAGAATATCATGGCAATGTTTTAGTAAGCTTTAGCTCAATATAGGCAGTTGCTTGCAGTCCTTCATTCCTAAATCAATTACAGTGTTCTGAGTGATTGGTAGTAAGCATTCAAATACCTGATTCTAGGAGAGCAGTTCAGCATAAGAACCACTTTGAGTGCATGAGTGCAAGTTGTTGTCGTAAGCTAATGAAAAGGTGTTTTTGCAGTGGCAAGCACTGGCAGGTATAGCTGTAGGCATTGCTATTTGCATCTCCGTTCAGACAATTTTCACCCATAGCGTTCAGTGACCTAAAGGTAACTAAGTCCATCAGGCTTAAAACAAATTAAAATTGTTATATGTTGCAGTTCCAAAATATGATGTGTGCTGTAATTGGTAAACAGTGTCCAAAAAAAAAAAAAAAAAAAAAAAAAAAAAGCCATTGAGCATCTGCAATCAAAACTTTTCTGACCAGTTTGTTATACTTTCAGGAAAATCTTCAATGACCTCAGTAATGTTAATGGCATGTGTAAGACAATTAGCCATCATTCCTGTTTAATAGAATTACAATGAATGCCTGAAATTCCATTAGATAAATGCTTAGGGTGAAAAATTACCCAGATTACAAAAAGATTTGAAAAGCATTTCTTCTGAGTCATCAGCTGCAATGCTAGATTGCATAGGTCATTGCACTCAGCAGTTTGTTATGGGCAGAAAGCAGGACATGCCTTACAGGCAAAGCCAAGATTTTAGTATTTGCCTAATTGAAGTTTTAACAGTATAATAGCCCAGATTGTTAGTCTCTTTACAATAATATATATTCGTAGTCAATATTAAACTGGAAAGACCTCAATAATACACCACAAAAGGTTTACAAAAACAATTTTGGTATCAATGGTATCACACCTTCTCTTTGGTGTGATGCTAACCTGCCCAATGTGCCCCTGGGTGCTAGGGTTGGCAATTGCAGTTGTGGAGAAGAAGGAGTTACGGACAGCTGTCAGCATGGTAGCAGAAGTGTGACGCTAGTAATAGAGGTTTATTTCTCCTCTCTTTTGGGAGCTCTCTGATGCCAGTAGTTTATTCCTCCTCCTCAGCCTTAGGGTCACCTTAGGTTTGTTGTTATGGAACGTAATGTGCTGGAGTCCTTTTTCTGTCCATTGGTTCCATCATTCAGGCTTTCCGTTCCCTTTACTATCTCTAAAACTGGTTTTACCTGAATAATACAAGATCATGCTCTTGGACAAACCAAATGTGCCCTTGTGGCCAAGACGGCCAATGGTCTCCTGGGGTGCATTAGGAAGAGTGTTGCCAGCAGGTCGAGGGAGGTGATCCTGCCCCACTGCTCAGCCCTGTGAGGCCTCATCTCGAGCACTGTGTCCAGTTCTGGGCTCCCCAGCACAAGAGAGACATGGAGCTACTGCAGAGAATCCAGAGTAGGGCTACAAAGATGATCAGAAGGCTGGAGCGTTTGCCCTATGAGGAACAGCTGCGAGAGCTGGGCCTCTTCAGCCTGGGGAAGAGCAGACTGAGGGGGGATCTTATCCATGTGTACAAGTACCTGAAGGGAGAGTGTCAAGGGGACGGGGACAAACTCTTTTCAGTTGTCCCGTGTGACAGGACAAGAGGCAACGGGCAGAAACTGAAGCACAGGAAGTTCCGCCTGAAGGTGAGGGGGAATTTCTTCCCTGTGAGAGTGACGGAGCACTGGGAGAGGTTGCCCAGGGAGGTTGTGGAGTCTCCCTCTCTGGAGATCTTCAAGACCCGCCTGGATGCAACCCTGTCTGACATGCTCTAGGTGACCCTGCTTGAGCAGAGCGGGGTTGGACTAGATGATCTCCAGAGGTCCCTTCCAACCTGACTGATTCTATGATTCATTGACCGTCCTGGGCTTCTGATACCACCTTGTCTCTGTACCCCTCTACAGGACACTTTTGCTAGAGTCCTAACTCCTTCACTCCAGATTGAATAACTATTTGTCGTTGCTATAAACTAAAGCTTAGTTAAAACTCATTTCGACAATAATTGCCTGATTGTAAGACAATTGCTACTATTTTGCAGAACAAACAAATATTATCTGAGGCTCCCGACAACTACTGAGACTCTGCAATGTCTGAGTGATAGAAAGTGTATGGCCTTTAACTACAGTTGGAGAAATGGTATCCCTTAGGCTACAAAGTCTTTCCAATAAGTCTGAGCACATTTTTTTTCTTGGCTTTTTAAGGAAGCATGGAGCCAAACGTTCGTGTCAAGGCCGTTAACCCTAGGAAAGAAACATAAGATGGGGCAGTACTATTGCTAAAAATCTGGCAAACTTCGAAGTTTTAAATGGTAACTGCTGTTGTTCTATAAAGCCAGAATATAACTATTGGTATGAAAACCCTTTTTAACATTTGAGACATTCATCTATGGCTAGCTGAAAGCTGGGAATTTAAGTTTTAAAAGATATTTAAAAGATAAACTGCTACTTTTATTTCCTTGATGATAAGAGCTATGTTTCAGCATAGGATGAAATCTTCCATTCTATTAGTTGTCTGTATCATACCTTAAAATATGGCAAGCGCAGTCAGGATCAAGGTGACATTACTATTACCATTGCTATTTTTTTAAAAAATAACTTTTTATTTTCTTTGCAGATCCTTAAAACACTGTTACTAAGCACTCGGAGGTGAAGATATCAAAATAGTAGGCATCACTGAAGTCCTTCAGGAGGGTTGGGTCTGCAGGAGACCTTGTATGGCTGCAATCACTTGCAGCAAAAGCTTTTACTCTCAACAGGTAGGTCTGTCAACTCAGCTATATTCAGGGTTAACCAACATCTTTTAGCTAAGTATTTTAATACTATCTTCCCTAAGAAAGAGAAAACCAGAACATAGTTAAATATAAATGTTAGTGTAAATAATTCCTTATTAGATATGGGAACAAGCAGAACGCTGAAGTTCTGCCTCATCTTTTAGAATTGAAGCATTTGATGTGGTATTCCCTATCCATCTTGCATGTTTTTTCGTACCCAGGATAAATGTATGCCAGCTGTTTTCTACCTCAAAGCAATTGCAACATGATAAAATGCCTTCTGTTTACACAGGGCCCAAGTATTTGTGCTTTAGAAGGGAGAGTACCTAAAGGCTGTAAAATTGAAAGAACTCCCAGCACATACAAGCTAAGGCTCTCTGGAAGTCTCTAAGGCTATGCATCAACCTTTCTATTTTTGTTCAGGAAGAGTTGTCTGCTCCACATGTGTCTGCCCTGTGCAGCTATAAGTCAGAAGTAAAATGTTAGTAAACATGTGCTGATTGTTAAAAAGACAGATGCGTATGCTTTAATGAGAAGAAATCAAAAGTGTAAAATTTATGTATATTTGTAACGCCTTATCAATACTCAATTTAAATAATCTACCTTAACAAACACTTTTTTCAAACTCTTGCTGGAATTTCCTTCTAGGATTTGTTACTATAATTTGCTTCTAGAATTTACATCACATATATAGTGGTTTTTTTGGAGGGGGGTCTTTGTATTTCTGAGTTTGTACGTAAACCAGCTACCACATCCTGATTTGCATTCTGAGGTCTGCTGTAATCTATATGTTGAATTACAGGAGTCATAGGCTTTACACAGGAAGAAAGGATAAATGATCACAAGGGGTGTCTCAATATCTGCATTTCAGTTTGAATCTGTTATAAATAAAATGTGTCCTCCGGTGTGTTAAGCAGTGGGATCTGTGGGCCAAAGTCAAAGGGCTCACTTTAACTTCCCTGCGCTTGTGGCTTAGGAACAGGTACAATGTAGCCACAGAAGTGTGGCGTTAAACTGGGATAGATTATCCCTGCTGAAAAGACTTGCAACCTCATGGCCCCAGACATAAAGTGTTGACATAACTTTATAAAACTTAAGCCCTCTATATACTATGGGGAAGAGTTAGTCATCTGTGGATAGGGTGCACAGCAGCGGCCCTGCTGAGAGGAAGGCTTCCTGCCGTATCTAACTGGAAATGCTGCAGACTGTGTCCTAAAGATATCCTTTCTTAGGACACTGTATAATTCATATGGAGAGGAAATGGGATTCAGTCTGTGGAGGAGACTGACTTCGTAGTGAAAAGTACATCAGCTGTACAGTACAGTACAAAGCCTAAATTCACTCCTTTCGTGGGTTCATGTTCCATTGAAAATCTTTAATTTGTTTGATGATCCAATTTCAAGAAGATAGTAAGGTACCCCTTCAGGAAGTCATCAGCCAGCCATTAGGGTGCTGGCAGGGAGGGATGACATGGGGATGTGAGCTCCGGAGGGGTGGAACGAAGCTGAAGAGCTGCACATGTGTGGCAAAAGGCTGTAATTGGCTTACTGACCTCTAAGATCACTTCTGCCACCATCTCCAGATGTATTTCTGAGTAGAACTAGTCAAGGCTACTAGGTTTTGTGTATAGCACGTCCTACAGGTGAGTAGTGGGTGTGCCAGCTGCTTCTCGCCTCTTAGAAGAGACAGTTATTTGGGGGGAGCTTAGGTATGAGTGAGATAAGCATCATGATGTGTTTTGCACTTATGCAAAAGCAGAAATACTGGTGTCCAAGAAATTTGCTGATGAAGGTTTGGAGAATGCTGAATTCAGGCATATATAGCTTTAAATAAAGATTTTTAGGATGAAATGGTTATACATTTCATGTAACAAAAACTGTGTTTTAGCCTAGGAGTATACTAAAACATTTGCTGTGGCAAATGCAGATAGTGGCAAGAATATGTGTCAGACTCTAGAATACATAAAACTAAAGGCAGAGTTGTTTTCATTTGCTTCACAATAAGACTCGAGAAAACAGTTTTCAGTAAACATTGCGTACCAAAATGGCAAACTTAATTATGCCAAATGATTAAAAGTGAAAGAGTGAAGGAAGTTATGCACAGATATTGGCACTTCATATGTAAATTTACTAAAAAATATTTTCAAAAAAAAAGAACATCACAAATACAAGTTTCAACATAGAGCAACAATGAAAATGATCTTTAAAAAATGTAATGTTGTAAGAGACTTTTTTTAAAAAAGCTTTGTTTTCAGTTAATATTAAAAATATGTCACCTTCAAATGATAATTATCAAATAAATGGGCTTACTGTCAGAACAAGATGGAGTATTTACAGGACCTTTCCATGAATCCTTTCTCTATGAATTTTCATACCAAGTGCTTGATTAAAAATTGTGTAATGCCAGAAACCCTTAGTATCTGGGAGAAATTATCTTACTGTACTTTGGGTAGTTTTTTTGTTAGCTTGTTTTTATTTTTTCCCCTGCAGTCAGCCTTGATAAAAATTAACAGTAATGCTGTTTTATTTATTTTATATATTCAAAGGGCAAGTTTTTCATTTCATTTCTCCTTCCTGAAGGGAAAGAAGCACTACACCAACACAGTTTTATCACTGGCCTGAGGGCAAAGGAGTTTATTTCAGCCAATTAAAATAACAATTACTGCTAGAGACACTAATAGGAACACCCTAGTTAGTTCCACTTCCCAGATGGTACAATTAAAACCCCTCAGCTTCAAATTATTGTACTGTACTGGCTGCCCCTTCCCCAAAAGAATATTTACTATAATATTGTACAATATTCACTCCATATAAATGACAGTTTTCACAGTTTGCTTGCATAAAAACTGTGTGCAAGAACAACAGTATATACAAGCTATATACTAACATATATACATGCTATTCCCCCTTTTTTGGAAGGGCACTGGCTATAATATTTAATACAAAATAAGCTAAAGATGTTTGATCTGTTGAATCACAGATAATTATATAAGTTTTCGTGCTATGTGCAAAATTGTATCTTGAGCTGGCTGTAGGTGACTGCATTTTAAATGTTAAATATGAATAGTAATACAAATGCTAAATATGGTTGAAGTTTTGCAGATAATTTAGTGAAACAACTTTATGATACTGCTATGTATGGAATATTACTCTATGTCTTATTTCAGATATTGACTTGATTATTTTATTGGGCCACATGTATTAGCTTTTGTTTGTCTGTCACCCTTAGATTTCTGCAGGGACTGGGTTATGTTTAAGCCAGCTAGGGTATTTTCAACCACTTGTGCATTTTCAAGAGGCAGGGAGAAAAATAAATTTCTTAGGATTCAGACTTATGCTAATGAAGTTACCAGCAGCTTGATGAAGAAGGAGGAAGATATCTTTCTGCATTGTTCATTCTTGTGAGCGATCCTGAACTTCCAAAGCATGAGAATGGCACGAAGCAATGCGTGTACTGTTGCTCATTACCCTGGAAGCCACTGTGTCATCTGAGTGACTGGGGGGAAGTGCTGCAGAGAGAAGCCTGAAGAGTTTGTCATTACCCTGCTATCTTCTATACCTTAGTAATTTCTCCTACTTAGAAGTATTTCTCATGGTAAGTGATACATGGCAGGCTTCTGTACCTCCAGATTTTGTGATGTTGAGAACTGTAACTGCATTCACTTTCAAGAGACTTTAAAAATAAAACAGAAAGCCACCACTCTTCAGTTGTTAGCGTAGCTCTAGAGTCATAGAATCATAGAATCAGTCAGGTTGGAAGGGACCTCTGGAGATCATCTAGTCCAACCCCGCTCTGCTCAAGCAGGGTCACCTAGAGCATGTCAGACAGGTTTGCATCCAGGCGGGCCTTGAAGATCTTCAGAGAGGGAGACTCCACAACCTCCCTGGGCAACCTCTCCCAGTGCTCCGTCACTCTCACAGGGAAGAAATTCCCCCTCACCTTCAGGCGGAACTTCCTGTGCTTTAATTTCTGCCCGTTGCCTCTTGTCCTGTCACACGGGACAACTGAAAAGAGTTTGTCCCCATCCCCTTGACACCCTCCCTTCAGGTACTTGTACACATGGATAAGATCCCCCCTCAGTCTTCTCTTCCCCAGGCTGAAGAGGCCCAGCTCTCGCAGCCGTTCCTCATAGGGCAAATGCTCCAGCCTTCTGATCATCTTTGTAGCCCTACTCTGGACTCTCTGCAGTAGCTCCATGTCTCTCTTGTGCTGGGGAGCCCAGAACTGGACACAGTGCTCGAGATGAGGCCTCACAGGGCTGAGCAGTGGGGCAGGATCACCTCAACAATCTTCCTAATGCACCCCAGGAGACCATTGGCCTTCTTGGCCACATTGGCATGTTGCTGGCTCATGGTCAATTTGTCGTCCACGAGCACTCCCAGGTCCTTCTCTGCAGAGCTGCTCCCCAGAAGGTCAGCCCCCAGCTTGTACTGGTGCCTGGTTATTTCTCCCTAGCTGCAGGACTCTGCACTTGCCCTTGTTGAACCTCATGAGGATTCTCTCTGCCCGGCTCTCTAGCCTGTACAGGTCTCTCTGGATGGCAGCCCTCTGGTGTCTCAGCCCCTCCTCCCAGCTTGGTATCATCAGCAAACTTGCTGAGGAGGCACTCTACTTGGACTTCAGTCCCATAATCAGTAAATAGATTGCTGCTGCTTTCTAAAACTTATGCGCTTGTTTCAGTGTGCTCCAACTAATTCATGCCTCATATTGAAATGGCATTGGAAAACAGGTATTCTGATTCCCAATTTTTTTTTTTTTCCTGCTTGTGGTTTCCTCGTGCTCTCTTGATGTAAGCCAAGGCAGTTTTGAAGCAGCTCTTTGGAAATCCAGAAGAGTTATCATAATCATATTACTTGCTCAGAGGTTGGGAAAGCTTTTATTCCTGTGACAAGATGTAGGCTTTGGGTTGTTGTTGGTCTTTTAAATTCTGTTATTTCTTAAGAGACACCTCAACTCCGGGTCTCTGTCGATCTTCCATTCCCAGAAGCAGATTTAGAAGCTTTTGACAAATAACCTTTGGTTCCTTAATGCTAGTCTAATATTTTTCTTCAGCTCCTTAAATGACTTCTGTGTCCATGTATTGCTTCATATAAAAGCTTACCTAATTCTGATCAGAAATACTTGGCCACTGAGACTTAACTCTTACTTGTTTCTGACTCTCCAACATACCAGAACAGGAAAGAGGCTAAATTGTGAACTGTGCTCTGAGTTGCTGGGGTATAAATGTAGAGTCATTCAATTCATGTCAATGCAGTTACTCTAAATTCACATGTAGGTAACTAATGACCTGAAAAACCACAGTGGTCAATGACCTTGGTGTGTTCTTGTCTCTATTTATGTAAGGCTAAGCTAGTGTTGGTGGCAGTTCTTTTGAGCATCACACATTTTAAATGAACTTAAAGTATTCCTGTCTTTTGTTGTTATAGTTTTAGACATGAAACAGAGCTAGCCATCATCCTTACTTTAAATTATTTGAGCAAAGTACGAAATTATTAGATGGTCTTAGGTTTTGTTTTTGATATATCCTTGGATTAGATGGGAAGTAATTCCTAACATGCATGATAACTATGAAGTCATTGTGAAATGGAGAACCAATTATTCATTCAAATAGTAGATATGAAAGTATTTTTCCTGGTACCTTTTACCAAACAACACAAAGCAAGACAGTGCTGGCTGCTGGCTGCTTGTCTGAGCTTGAGTTACATCACAGGGAAAGGCATAGTGCTTGATTTAAATGGCAGTTGTTATTTTTGTGTGTGTTTTTTAAGGGAAAGAATTTTCCTGTTCTCTGATATGGCCTTGCAGCTTGTTGGATGTCAGTAATCTAACCCATTCCATTCTACAAATAACAAAAGTCTTCATGATGAAGACAAAATGGGATGAAGCAATACTGGGCAAGGAAGAGAAGTCTGATCCTAGATTAGTAAGAGCATGGTTTCATGATTGCCAGGTGATTCCCGTTTGAAAGAGGGTGTCGTGGCTAGGCATGTCACTAACAGAGGGGAAGAGACTAAGTCTGCGCCTCATTGGGCTGGCAACATTTTATGGCCGTTAGAGTAAAAGCACAGCTATGCAGGAGACTGAGTCTTACCACAGCTTTACATAGGCAGCTTTGCCTAGTACTTTACTATGTTTCCATGTAGAGACACTACTTACCTTGTGGGGTTGTGAAGACCTTGTGTACCTAGCTTGCTGATAGGTGAAGTCTAAACTTAGTATATGTGTGAAAAATATGGGCTTCAAACCTACCTCACATATTTGCATGTTTATAATTTAGATAACACTTCATACAAAACCAGTAGTCAATCTATATAACCATTTGTGCTGTTTCCAGGTGTTTTTAACTTCAGCAGTCAAGACTTGCAAAAGAGTAGCGTCCCTGAGAGCTGCTGGGAAGTGTAGCGTACCTGCGGAGAAGGGAAATGCCATGTACTGCTTTCCTATTCAGCTGAAATCCCTTGCTTATTCTGCAGGCATTTTGCACTATATGTTGCTGCAAAAGAGCATGGCTGAGGTCTAAGATGATTTTCTAACCACAGAGAGGCTGGATAAGCTCTATGTGTGGGTGGAGGGAATGATCTGGGAATTAAAGTAAAGAAGAAAAGGGGCAGATGTGATGGTCTAATTAGCCTTGTCCTGCTTCTACCAAGCTGTTCTTACATCTCAACCATCTGCTGAATAATTTGAATCACCTCCTTGTTACTGGCTGAGTTGGGGAAAACAAGCCATTTCTTAGAAACTTTCATTCCTATTGGTTTGTCTCATTTGCAGCTTGTCATTTCTGAGTGCTGCTGAAGCTCACTAGCCATCTATGTTTAGGCTGAATTTCTACAGTGGCTGTAGTTTTTTATTCAGTCATCCGTGCTGATGAATTAGCTCTACTGTGTTCCAAATGGTCTTCTATATGAATCAAATTTGAATTTACAAAATGAAAATTCTCAAAAGACCATTTAAGCTGATCTAGTTAGCATCCTGCATACCACAGCTATAGGACTTCCCTGAATTAATTCCTTTCTGGTCTGGAACCTTTCTTTGATTAAAACCCAAATTAAAACTCAACATTTGATTTTAAACATGTGCACTGTTTGTAATTTTACTATACCACTGAATAAGCTTTTGCACAGGTTATTGACAGCTTTCGATATTAAAAATGTGTATATTTCTAATCTAGACCAGGTAGTCTCCATTATTGTGTTTCTATTTCCAATAAATGACTTACTTAAGAGCCTAAAAAAAGAACTGAGGTATTGCAAAACTTAGTTTTGTGGTACATATCTTGTGTATACCTTATGCCTGGCACCCAAGAACTGCCTAGAGCGAGGCAGTAGCTCTGGAGCTCTCCAACGCTTTAGAGATGGAGTTTCTTTTCTACCTTGTTTTCTCCTTCCAGATTGCAGAGATGCAGCACCTTTCCTTTGGGACCTAGAGCCTTGAATTCTCTCTTAAATGTAGTCACCTGTTTATTTTATTAGAAGAAAAGGAAGCAATCTCCTTTTTCAAAGACTATGTTGACTGTCCAAACCTTGAATGTGGACCACAGCCTCTCGGCCTTCCCAAGCAAAGGCACTTTGGGTGCCAGAGATGTCTTTACACTCTGTCAGCTTCTCTTTTAGTAAATCTTCAGATGTTTTCAGTGTATTGGGAAGGCTTCAAAGGTGGAGAGAACTCCTGTTCCTGGTTAATTTATAGTCTGGAAGCTAAAGGAATTGCCATTGAAGTAGATGATGAGAATTTGGAGTTTGTGGATTCTGATGACCACCTGGAAGAAGTTCTAATCCCAGTTTGGGATTGCCACGGTTTGTAAATTCAGACAAACTGCTACCCATTTCTTTTAACAAACAAACAAAAAAGCAAGAACAAAAACCCCCAGAAAAGTGAGAGTGTTAAATGCTTAGTTTTATGAAATTTTACAGAAGAAGTGATCAAAACCTTCTAGCTTATTTCAGGAAGCCCGTTGCTTTCCGACCTCTTAGTGGTGATAACTCTAAGCTCAAAAGAGATAAATATATTTATTATGTAGTATGTAGTCAACTTGTTTCTTATGCTTGCACATCCATGTTTATGCTAATGTGAGGCACTGGCAGTCTGAATTTGTAATATTCTCTTTTATCCTATGGATCCTATGTGTGTCATACAAAGCACACCAGCAGATGTTTTTCCCCCTTAAAAATATATGAATTTCCTTAGAAATATATGAATTTATTTGGTAGCATTCAGAAATGTTAACACTGTGGAGCTTTCTCAGCTTTTGCAGCTGCTGGCTGTATTCTGTTGTATTTAGATATAACTTTTGCTTTCTTGCAAAAGAGGCGTTACATTTCTTAATAGGCTATTAGACGGTACTTTTCCAGAAAAATTAAGAAGATGCAGACCGAGTGTGTTTCTCTGTGGTTTCATTTCTGGGTGATCCTGCATTCTGCTCTCCCTGTAATTGAAAGTCTACATTTTTGCCTAGTGCTGTTACTACGAAATGGATACTATTCTCAAGTTTTACAGTCTTTTTGTAGCTGTTTGTAGTCACATGGTGGAAAAAGGCATTTTCATTCAGCACAATTTTTGCCTAACAGAGGCTGGAAGGCTATTCTCATTGCATTCTGGTTTTTCTTGCATCATAGTTTATGTATCTGATCAGCTGAATTTATTGATAATTGATAATTGACATAGATTGCTGATTTTTCCATTGAGAAAAAAAGATGACTGGTAGAATAAAAAGTATGTTTTGAATTTACTTGAAAGAACTACTGCTTCAAAGATTTATGCTAATAATTAACTTTGTGTTTATCATCCCATTGAAGTTCATGGATACCTCAAAGCTCAGAGGTTAGCATTCAGTATTGCTGCAAAAATTAATAGTGGGTATCACACAGACTCTAATACTATTCTGAAATAGATACTATTCTGAAATAGATTATTTTTACTTTCTAAAATATCCTTTGGCCTTTTATCTCTCTGTCACTTTTATAATTCTAGCTTGTCTCCTTTGGGAAGGTCTCTATGGAAGTATTTCACTTCCTATGCCAACAGAAATTTTTGATTTTTTTTGTTTGTTTTATGTTGAGTTTTTTTTACTAGCATTTTTTTCTAGTTAGATATTTAATACTACCATTTCCCCATCAGATTAAAGTAACAACTTTTCAGTTTCTAAAGTTTAGAAATTTTTTGGAGGTTCTATGTAAAGTCCTGTAATAATGCTAATATTCAAAAGAATTGACAGTATATCCTTAGTAGAAAATACATTGTGCAGTTCAGAATTTGCTGGAAGTAGATTTTTAAGCTATTTTATATTGTATTGAATTATATTTTATAACTTCCTATTACATGAAAATTCATACAATATGAAGCAACTATAAAACATGACAGTGAGCTTGTATTTTCCAGGGAAGTACATAAATTATGGATTATACTGAGGGAAGAAAAGGTCCTGGGTCACCTGATAGAAATATGATATCCTGCTTTCTTTCTGGTTTAGCTGTAAATAAAAATGTATGTTTATATGTACTTTTCACGTAGTGCCGTATGTGAAACTGTAGTACTGTTACTTTCTAATATGTTATAAAAGACTCAGCCTCAGGATGAATTCTTCTCTCTACAGTGGTACGACCTCATATGAATGGATTTGTGGACTTGGTGGATCCATGTGTTCATATTTGGTGGACATATATAAATTATATGACTTAACTAATATTTGTCAGCTTCCTGCTAGCAGAGCTTGCAGTGGATGGTCCACTGTAGTATGGATGCTACGTTGCAATCAAAATAGATTATATTAGAAGAAGATGTGTATTATATAATATATATATTATGTAGCATAATAATACTTCAAGTAGATATCTGTGTATTGGCTCAGATTTTAATGCCATAGAAGCCTTTTTTATTTTTTTAATTATGACTTATAAGAGAGTATTTATCTTTGAAGAACAATCTGAGATTCTACAAAAGATCTCTGAGAAAAGCCTTTCCTTTATGGCCCTATAAGCCACAATAGATTAGAAGTAAAATATATGAACCCTGTGTCAGAAGAACAGGTTCACATTGTAATGGGTCTCAGCAAGGCCATATGTTTTAGCAAATAGGTAAGAAATTCATATACACTGACATCAAGAAAGTGTATGAGATGCTTAATTTTTCTTTCAGTGTGTTTTCTGCGACCCTAACTTTCTGATTGTTTAAGAAAAAGAAATCAAATTGAACATTAAAAAAATAAATATAGTGATTTTTCAGTTTTGGTATTTTCTTGTCTTTTCATTTAGATGTAATCACTGTAACGACAGACTGAGGGCAAAAGAAATTAAACCAGTTGGGTGAATTAGCTCAGCAAGTGACAGTTCACAGGAAAGTCTTTATCTACTCCTTCCACAGACTGTGTGTGCGTAATTGCAGGTAAGTGCACTGGCTACATTTTCTTCAGTAGAACAATTATAATAGAAATTATAATTAAAGGTCTGATATTATACTCATGACTAGATATTTGGGTCAAAATTGTACATGCACTAGCTTGAAGCCTGTTCTGAAAATGTATTTGATTAAATTTATATTTTATTGCATACCTTCAGGAGTATGATTATGCAGCCAAAATGATTCAGTTAATTTCAAAATGATGCTTATAAAAGCTGGCTATTTTTTTAAGTATTTCAGACTTTGACTGCACTGTTTTTATATGTAGGTATTGTCCAAAGGAAATTTCATGTGTGTGTATATCTGCATATTACTGTACTGTGCATATAAATATATATATTTATATAATATTTTGGGAAAGAATTAGGGATCATAAATACGAGGTATCTAACACCTTCTGAAAGTCCATGGCAGAATCAAACGTCTAATTACTCTCTGACTACAACCATCTCTAATAAACATCTCGGTGCTGTTATTCACACAGTGGGAATCAAGACATATATTAGTCTTCATAAAATCCTTTATCAATTTTCTTCATAGCTACTATCATAAAATCTGATGTGTCTCTACTGAAAATATGGATAGGGAGGGAAGACTAATGCCTGTGCAAAATTCTGACCGTCTCTGCCTAAGTATAGCATGGAGCATGAGAGTTGCTCAATAGAGTCTATAAAGATGCATTTTCTGATTGTGTAATATGCCTCCCCAAAGGACAGATTTTGAAGAATATTTTGCTTGCAGAAATGAAATACATATGAGGATTTGGTAAATAGTATGGTCAGCTGCTAGGTTTGGTCTCTGCTAAAACATGCTAGCAAGGCCTTTGAATCTGAAAAAGAAAATGCAGACACAAAGAGAAATTCTTCCAGAGTGAAAACATAGCAGGCAGAATTTTCAGTGTGAGTCATCAACTTACTTAAGTTTTGAATACACGAGTACATCAGTGGGTTTTGGAAGTACTTGATACATTCCCTGATTTGTTTTTTAATATAAGCATACTTCCTCTTTGCGGAAATCGCTGACACTGTTTAAAAAAGGTAGGAATTAATTAGTAAATTTCCAAAATCAAGTGATAACAAATTTAATATACAACATGTCTATTTGTTATTTGAAAGCAATAATCTGTTTTCTTTGTTTCTAAAACTCATTAGGATAAAATCATTGCATTCATCTTAATCAGGGCTGGTCCAGTAATCCAGATCTTGACTTGATGTTAGATTAAATGAAAGAATGGTCTGTGCCTTTGCATATTCTAAATATTTTTGTGAAACGTTTTACTTTAATTCAACAAACTTAACCACTTATTGCTGAATAAGGATGTGCTACCACAGGAGTTTCTGTACAGATCACGTTTTGCTTTCTCACAGTTTCTCTGTGCTGAGATTTAGCAGTCTTGGGCTTTGGGTGTCCCTTAAGCTTCGTAACGTGAAAACGTTCTGTAAAGCCTGTTGGGAGAACATAGCGGTTTACTCTGAAGTTGGGTAGTACCATGTTTAAAAAGAAATGAATAAAAAAAATTCCAGTCCAGAAGTGAGGACTCGGTAGTGCACGCACCCAGTCATCCTGGGAGACGACCAGTTGCAGTTAATTCTGTAGAGTGGGTGCACGTGTGCGCGTGTGAGGAGCTGGGTAGCATCCCAGCTGAAACAAGAACACGCTTGTTCCTTTCCTTAATCTCTTGGCATTGCACCCAGGTCATGATTTGCGGTTTTCCGATGTAGCACTAGCTGCTGGTTTTCTTTATTCTCTTTGTGAATGTTTATGTCTTTATGTCATAGATTATATGACATAATATTATATTGGCAGATTAAATGCCAATACTTTACAGATAAGGAGATAGATACAGAGACTTAGTATTAATTATTTTTATGTTATCCTCCTATTAATGATAGTTATAAGATTGATATAATAGCACCAGAGTTGGTAAATAATGCTCTAATTTTGACCCTTCTAAAAATATGTTTAAATTTAGAAAAAATGAAAGTGATTGTTTTTCAAATATCAAGGCATTTCTGACTGAAGAGTATAGGAAAATTTGTAAGCAAAAGTGTAACACTGTTTTTTAAGTAGGTTTGAAAAGTGGGAGAAATGCTATTTTTGTGCATATATGACTTCTTATGCTTTTTGCATGCAGAGTGTTTAAGTGGAATTGCATTCATAGCACAAGTCCATACCATTATCTGATTATCTAGTGAGTGGATGTCTCTCTAAGAATACATATTTATCTCTTTACTTTCTCAGAACTGATATCAACATCTTCTATAGCTGCATTTTTAATAGCTCACACTCTGAAGAACATTATCATAACTCAGTAAGCAAGGGAGACTGGAAACTAGTACTAAGGAATGAATGGGAAGAAAACAGGAGTTCTGATGACCTAGATTCTCAAGCTAATTATGCGCACCGACTCCTCTGGTTACAGATGGAAGGCTGTAATGTCTTGATTCAGAGATGTGTACGTCCTAGCTCCCATTGAAATCAAATGAGAATTAGGCTCCTAACTATCTTTCTAAGCCTGGAAAAAAGTGATTTGACCAGTATTAGGTGTCTTTACTGTAGAATTTCTTCATCAGCTTCAGTGTAATTGTTTTGTATTTACTCTGTCTTAGTAACAATAGGATTCTGGCCACAGAGTTAATTTGTTAGCTACAAATGGATTGTGATTTTATGCTTTTGAAACAGAAATTCTACAAGGGAACTCTCTTAAGAAAGTATATTTATTTGTGATTTGAAGAAAAAATATTTGTCTCCAGGAAGCATCCCTGTGCCTTGCTGAGATTGTTTGCAGCTCTTTCAACCATTACTGCAGAGTCTGACTTAGAATGCAGAGGGAGCAATGTGTCTATATATTAGTAAGGCCTTTCATTAAATCTTTACTTTTAAAAATAATTGGTTCTTTTAATCTATAATGGAACATGGACTTACAGGCTGCTTGTGATTAAAATTAAACCTTATTTGTCTTTTAATATGGTACTATGTTCATCTGTAATTGAGTAGGGATCGATGCCAGCTCTGTGATGGGCAGTAAGCTGATCCAACATGACGGAGATAGATTTCAGGGAAGACAGACTTTGCTGTTTCTGTGTACAAGTGGGATGAGTAGACCATATCAGCAACATTTAATTATTTTGTAGGTAATTATTCATTTGAGGGACACAAGTTTCAGAGAAGTATTGGAATAGAAAGAAGACCAATACAATTGCCATTTGGCTAGGTACACTCTGCACTGGTAGCTGAGAAGTCATAATGAGCTTTTCATTACATTTGTGTACAGTAATGTTTCATTTAATAATAAAGTTTAGTTTGAGGTTAAGCTTAAACTTTATGTTTAGTATAGCAATACTGACTGGGAGGAGGAGGAAGAATAACAAAACCAAAGATCAGTAGCATGAATTCTCTTAGGAGTGCTATTATTTTTTTGGTTTTTTTTAAGATTCTTTGCTCTTGTAGAATCATAGAATATTTCAGGTTGAATGGGATCTGTGGAGGTCATCTAGTCTAGCTCAGTAAGGTCTCCCATAGCTTCCACTGGACTTGTTCCAGTCTGTCAGTATCTTTCTTGCACTGAGGATCCCCAAACTAGACACAGCACTCCAGATGCAGTCTCACTAGTGCTGTGCAGAGGGAACTCTTACTAATGTAGCCCAGGATGCTGTTGCTCATCTTTGCAGCAAAGACATGTTGTAGGATCTTTTCTGTAGAGCTGCTTCTCAGGAGTTGGGCCCCAGCCTGTGGTTGTGCACGGGGTTATTCCATCCCAGATGCGAGACTGCATTTCCCTTTGTTGAATTTCATGACATTTCTGTCAGCCCACGGCTCCAGCCTGGCCAGGACCCTCTGAATGGTAGCCTTGTTAACCAGCATATTGACCACTCACAATCTGGTGTCATCTGCAAGCTTGCTGAGCATGTGCTTTGTCCCATCGTGCATTTCATTAATGAAGACAATTAATAGTATTGGTCTCTGTATTGATCCTTGAGGGATATCACTGATTACTAGCTGCCAGCTCGACCTTTCCACCACTGATGAATTTGGCAAAGAGGAGATTCTGGGAGACGGTGTCAAAAGCCTTGTTAAAGTCCAGCTGTACTACATCCACTGTCCTTTCCTTGTCCACTGAGCCAGTGGACAAGGGCTCACCCTAGCAAGCAATGAGGCTGACCAGGCATGGTTCATGCTTGGAAAATCCATGCTGGCTGTTCCCAGTCACCTTCTTGTCTTCTATCTGTTTAGAAATGGCTTCTAAGGGGATCTGCTCCATCACTCCTCCAGGGCTGAGGTGAGGCTGACAGGCCTGTGATTACCTCAATCTTCCTTCTTGCCCTCTTGAAGATGAGGGCAGTGTTTGCTTTCCTCCCACTGATCAGGAGCGTATCAGGAACTTCCTCTGAGTGCCAGGGCCTTTCAAAGCTGATAGAGAGCAGCTCTGAGAAGTACCATCAGCCAGCTCCTTCAGCACCCTTGGATGCATCTCGCAAAGTCCTGTGAATGAACTTGTGTATATGTAGGGTTAAGTTAACGCTAAGTCTGTCTTCATCTACTCTGGTAGCTCGTTCACACTCACAGAAAACATTGCCAGTACTTTCAATACTGGAAGGAAATAAATTAATAAATCTTCCCAAATGATATGCAGGCTTTCATAATGAATATGTTTCCATCCGGCCTGAGCAGTCTTACTTGAAAAGGTGGTTTTGTATATAAACTATTGTTCAGGAAAACTAGATTTCTTCTACTGTATTGTCTGTGTCCCTTGCGCCATAAACAGCTGTTAGCTTTATGCTGGTTGCTAAGCTATAAATATTAATATACTACTAGAGACACTAACAGAGGAAAAACTCAGTTTTAGTAGCAGTATCTGTGAACTGCAAGGACTGTGACCAACAGAGATGGTATTTAACTATTAGAATTTTCATCATTTAATTTCAGACAGCAAATTCTGTGGAGTTTCTCTATACCTTTTTTGATGAGATAGTTCACGTAGATGTACTGGAGTGTACAAGCTGTTAAAAACAAATGTCTTTTTGTCTTGGCTTGGGCAGATTATATTTTCTTAGGATTTCAGTTTTCTGTTCATTTATTTCTGAGTATCTTTACACCACAGACTACTAAATACATCTCTGTTTGTCCAGCTTCAATAACCACTGGGATGCTGCACAACATTTCCATGGTTAGTACAATGTGGCATTTGATCTTAATAACTTTTTATACTCTCCTGCAGGTAATCTGAAGACCACTGTTCCCTTAAGAAACAAAAGTGACCAGAATTCTTAACTATTTTTTCTTATTTTAATTCTTTGGTGTAATTCTGATAATTAGCTTCAATAACTGTATACTTTTCTCTGGAGTATTGATAGTAAGATCTGTAATTTATTTTATCTTGATCAAGCAGGACTTAGGGATAGAATCAATACAAAATTTTTTGTCACATAACAAAAATGTAAGAAAATTTCAATTCCCGTTATGATATTACCAAAAGCTACTTTGTAAAGCAATGAGTTAGATGCTCTAATGTGCTATCTATGAATGCAAAAGAAGTTTTCAATAGCAGATATATTATCAGTAGCTCAGCTTACTCTACTGTGTTGCTGAGGAAAATGTGACCTAGGCAGAAAAGCATATTTTCACTCTTCTCATGCAATTCCACATATCCATAAATAACCCCAAACACACAAGGACTTTCATATGATGCCTCACTCAGGGGAATGGATTCAGCAGTTTCTAAAACTTTTCCCATTTATCCGTCAGTCCAGTTCAATCACTGTCTCTTTATCCATCTGAGGTCCTTTTGAAATTCTTGCATGGTATTTGATCATACAGCACCTTAACCTAAGGGAGTAGTGTCAACATAATAAAGCTATTTTAAGCCATCATTAAAGAACCAAATCCCAAAGAGCATGCTGTATAGTTTCAGTTCTCCTGAATCTATATCACAATAACTGCTGTTAATAGCTAACAGGAGTTCGTTTATATATTGGGCATGATAGTTTGTCTAAGAATTGAACCTAGATTCATTTAATATTCTTTTTGTAGTTTCATATGGGTTATAGATGTGCCACAAGAATTTAGGTATGTAACCAGCTGCTATCAGAATTGATTGCAACTAAGTTATTATTGAAACAACTTAGCCTGTAAGGTCTAGTATTCAGAGTGTGCAGAAAATTTCATTCGGAAAATTCTTATAGAAAGAACTTCTTATTTGGTGTTCCTTCACAGGTCCCCTTTACAAGAGTTGGGTTGTAATATAAATATAAACCAACATATTCTTCACAATAACTGTAGTTTTAAAAAGTCTTCTGCACTTTCTGTCCTTGGGAAGAGTGCTCAAGGATAAATCTGTATTTTTCTGGTATTTATATATTTCTGGTACATCTTTGCATACTCCTAATCATAAAGTTCTCTGAATATCTGCTTCACTTCCCTAACGGTAATTGCTTAAATTTTGAAACCACCTCAAAGATCAGTCCTTACTTTTTTCTAAATCACCACTAAATATCATCAAGATAACAGTCATTCCAGCAAGAGCTTTAGTGCTCGATCCTAGGATATATACTCATATACTGTCTCTGTTTTAAGTGTTGTTGTTGGTTAGCACCAGAAGCTGGCACTAAGTCCAAATACTGTATAAGAATACCTTTTCTGAAATAGTTTTGGAGCTTTTGTCACAAAGACAGCTGCCTGATAGGCTGCCAGAGGTGTCACCCCCTAATGCAGTAATCCTTGTTAAATGCATAGGAATGATTGTTTCCCTTCCCACAACAATTTCCATTCTATGATAACATATGACACTCTGAGCAGTGCATTTTTAGAGGATTCTTGCACTTCTGTCATGGTTCAGCTCACACAACCTTTGGTTTCTTGTTCCCCAGCATAGCTGAGGCATGCAGGAAAAAGTTGCTCCAAAATGCACTGGAGTGTCTGTCACTTATTATTTATTGATTCTGGTCATGCAAATTTACTTATTCATGCAGTTACCATAACATCCAAGTAATAAGCTGCCCATAATTTACACAGATAAATTACACACAGCTATGGCTTGCAAACACTTTTGCTTTAGGGCAGTACTTCTAAGCTGTGGCTTGCGAGTTTCAATAACTGAAATTCTGTTAGAAAATAATGGGTTATGAAATCGTAATTAATGTGGAAAAATAGTGTTGAAAAATCTTGTGAGTGTAAAAACTAGAATACTTTAACCAAGCTATACTTGCAAGTATTGGTGAATGCCTACTGTCTAAGACTTGCAAAAAGCAGTCATAGAGAATTGCTTATGAAGTTTGAAAACTAAGCTACGCTGTGGATTAACAAATTGAGATGTCCCTAAAGGCCACCAACGTCTGCAGGGAGAGAGTGATCAAGAATCATTTCAGTGTACCGATTCATTTGGTGATTATCAAGTATATTATAACTAGAGGTGAAAGAATTTGCAAATTCTTGTATTGAATTCATGCTGCTTTCCTTAAAATTTATAACTGGATTATTTTTTTCAAAAAAAAAGTTCATTCCATCAAAGAATGAGTGGCAACTGTTTGTCATAGCCAAGACTAAAGAAAAATTTAAACTCATAGTGCACAGTCAGAATGTTTACCATCTTCAAACAAACATATAATCTTATGAATTGATAAATTCAGACAGCTGTGAATTCTGACAACTGGGTATTAATCAATTGTCACAGATGGAAGGAAAAAATGCTTACAATATTTGGAAGTGATTATTTCATTCAGGAAAAAGAGTGTTGATCCTAAACCAACACTGTATTCGTACAGTGTATTTATATCTGGAAAAACTGGAACAATGCAGTGGTGCATGGTTGTAATAGTGACAAACTATTTCTGTTTTTTCCTTTTGGGATGCGAATATTGAATTCAGATTTTTAAAGATTATTTTAAAGTTTTGGTAAGCTCCTAATTTAAGGTGCAGCAACATACACTTCCAAGTAATCTGTGTTTGCAAAAGAAACTTGGATTTTTACTCAAAGTGTTAAGCCTGGGCACAAGTGAAGTTGCACTACATTTTACTTACTTTCTTAAGGAAAATGATCCAATTCTGTCCTAGCAAGGTTGAAGTCGCAGAGCAGATGACCGCATACACAGTCCAATACTGTTGCTGACAGGGGTCTTTGTTACTTATTTCTTGCGGCCTTTTTAAAACTCAAAGTTTCTACTCTGAAGTGAGAGTTTGTCTCCTAAAAACTTTATTATAATCTTAATGGAAATGAAGATAAGACATAGAATCATAATGGTTTATTATGATGTAAAAACATGAAGTTTGGAATTTTTTTTCACTCTCTGAACAGCTGCAGTGCCGTTGGCAGCGCCAATGGCTATGTTATTTATTTAATAGCCGGGATTTGCAGGGTGGAAGGTAGGACAAATGCCCAACAGGAGATGACCTGGGTACCTGAGAAACTTCGGGAACACTCTAATGCTAAAATAAAGTTGGTGATTTTGCATTAGACTTTCTGGGAATACTTGAGGCTCAGTGCATGTCAGCCAGTGCTTTCTCAGTCTTTTCTTTCCTCCTTTCCCAGCCTTTCAGTTTCCTATGATTAAGGGTAGGTTTCTCCAAGCAATAAATCATTTGAAACTATAGAATACTGAATCATATAACTTGAAGCATATTCCACTGTGTTTATATATGGTGATATGCCACACTAACAAAAAAGCTTTTTTCTTATCAAGGATGATAAAGATAAATACATTTCCTAAGGATTCCTTCAATACCTTTAATGTCTTTAGCCATTCATTAACAACAGTGCAGAGAAAGCGTAGATTTGTCTTTTGTTTCCTTCTTACTGCATAACTTTAACTTGAAAATAAAACAGTGCGACCTGACTCTCCAAGCACCATAAAAATCAACTCTTACTGATCAGCCTTATGGTTAGTGTGTAACCTTTTAAAGCAGAGCTTGTTTCAAAATAAATAAAGTTCATAATTTAAATTAAAAGATTTTTTCTTATCTTTTTTTCTTCTGTCATTCTTTCAACTAGATCTATCTTCAAAGCAGATCTAGGTATTTGAGGTCAGATGTATATAGGCTTAAGTGGGGAACTTCGACTTCAGTTGTTTAATTCTAGACTTGGAGCCTTCTAACTCTTGTTCTGCTACCGTGCAAGTGCAAAGATGCTGACCTGTCCAGTGTGAAATTCTCTAGGCAATTAAATGCCTGCTTCATGGTACTCCCAAAATCGCTTCAGTTTTGACAGTACTGAGTGCAGTATAAGCTTACTTTCAATATTTAGCTTCCACATGTACTCTTTAAGCTACCTTTATCTCTAAGGGGTAAATAACCTTAATTATATTATTCCCAAGGCTGCTACAAATCGGATGTCATCTTGGAAGCTGTTTCACTCTATCCTGTAATTAATTATTATTATTTTTTAATTTAATATACAGAGAAATACAGAGGAAGCCTTGAATCCCAGATTTCCCCATTTTACAGATTAAAGAGTGGCTGCAAGACTATTTTTTTTTAAAAAAATTGTTTTCACTCTGACCCACTTAATGTTTTGTTTGTCCATATAAGATGAAAGCTTACTTCGATAGATGAGAGAAAAACACAGCATCCACTTCCCTTCCTCAGCTTAAACTCCCTATAGCCTAGTAGCAGGCCAAAAGAGATTTGAATAAGAATTAAACTCTTGAAAAAATTGATGATTTTTGAATTCTTGGAAAGTATGGGAAACTTAGGTGCCTAAACTTGAAGTAAATCTTATTCAAAATTTTATCTAACTTCAAAGTTACATAGTATAATTTCTAAGATTTCAAATTAGATATCTCAATCTGTTGTTGTAAGGACTTATATCTAGGCCAATATGGTGCTTAAATTATCTTTCACTCTTGCTTTCATTTTATAACAAATGCCTATTGCAGTATCTTGCAAGAGGAGAAATGAGAAATTTGATTTAGTTGTGTTGGATGTCCATTTATGTGTATATGAGTATTTGCCTGATATGTTATAGAGGTATAATTACAACGTAACTACATGCTATTTCTAAGCATTTTCATTAATATGAAGCTTTTCCTTCATTTTACTTAAAGATTTTAATCACTTAGAGGGAACAGTTGTGCAGTCATAGATGCTTTATTCAGAATTGAAAGGACCAAGAATTTGGAATGGGATTTATGATTATCTAAAGGTTATGATGCATATTGAGGGCATTTCTTTCACAAAATATTTTTATATGAAAAGTACTGCGGGTAAAATTTAGGGAAAAGTACAGATGAAGTTCTTGCACAAAGCAAATGCTCAGTTAAACAGGGAGGCATAGCATGTACCACTTAAACAGTGAGATACAGATATTTTTTTCCAATTGTTATAATGTACATTCATTAAAGTATACTTCCAAATAGTAAAATGCAGGTATGAAATCAGATTTACAATTTAATTACTATAGTGAAATCCTAAAAAATGTCAAGCTATATCAAAGTTAAAATTTCGCTGACTACAAAACATTGCCTGGAAGTTGCTGTGGCACCACAGAGCACCCAGCTGGTAGAGAAGTCTCCCAAGGAATTCCCAGTATTTGGGGTGCTGAGTGGCATCTCTCAACATTGTGGTAGATGTGGTCCAAGTATTTCAATACTAGAAGGCTCTGTGCTCAACAGCAGTCCTTCGCTTCACCTAGAAGCAAAGGAGAAAAGCCCTAGTCAGTCCCCTAATGACAAGTGATCCATCTGTAGTGGTGTAAATGTCATTACTCTACCTTAGAGGCACTATCGTAATCTGCAAAACAACATGGAAAGTAGTTACTAAACAACGGCAACATGTTACTGCATTTGTTTACCCAATATATGTTTTTTTTTAAGTGAGAAAGCAAAGGAAAGCAGTTGTACTTCAGGCAAGAATTTGGTGATAAGAGTCTCTACGCTAAAAAGCTAAAACTACTGACCTGTCTCCAAGCAGCTCTATTTGCAAGAACCTGAAAGATAAGGATATTGTGGGTGTATGTTGAGGCAAGCTTTTATTTTTTGGTGGCTTTTTTGTTTGTTTCCTAGAAATGAACATAGTGATATTGTAACCTGTAAGAAGTGAAACAACAAAACACAGAAGTGCCTATAGGTGATCAAAGAGGCTTCAGGAGCCATTTAAATACTTCAGATAATTAGTTCCAAAGTTTTCCTCACCTTTGGAGTGCCTTGGTTGTTCAGGATAATGACAACTTGAAAACAGACTGTTTAGTAGTTTCAAACTGAGGACGCAGTTGGTATTAATCTTTTGTTGTGAACTTGAATATTACAGAGTTAATTATTTTTGAGGAGAAATCACCAACTTCATCTCATGGTACGCATTTACTATGGAAGCAGCAACTATTTTTTCCTACTATTCTTTACAAAAACAAGTTAACCCCTGTTCAGTCCATTAAAAAAAAAATCTGAGTTTGAAACTAATTTTATTGATAATTACAATAGAGTTTTGTGAATACATAATATCTGCACAGAAATATTTTTAGAAATAATTTAAAAGCTGGTTAGTCTGCTTGAAATTTGTGAACTTAGCACCTGAGTCACTGTAAATTGCAGAAATTCTTAGAGGGTTATTGACTCCCTAAAAATACCCATTTTATAGCTGCATGAAAACATCGATGGCTTTGCATTTTTTGTTTGTTTGTTTTTTGTTTTTTGTTTTTTGGGTTTTTTTTGAGGTTGGCCTGCCAGCTGTTTTTCTAAACTGGGACTCTCTGCTGCTTTGGGGGAAAGAGGTGGGTGACCCTCTACCTCATAGAAGATACTCATAGTGTTGTCCTAACTCATAGTGTTGTTGGGACAACAATAGGAATCTAAAAAAGAGACCTTGTAAAATGGATTTAGTAAAGGAGAAATCCTATTGCTCATTTGATGTATTTTCTAAAAGCTTTTATGCATCAGTGATATATATGTGTACGTAATAGTTAAACTGAAGGAAGCAAAACTTACCTGAGATTATTGCAATATGATGAGATAAGTCACTGACGCTGCTGTGGATATTTTTCATCCTATGAGATAAACTAGGTTCGGTATGAATGGCAGAGGGAAGAGGAGAGGAAAGGAGAAAAAAATATTGGAGAAAAGAATTCCCATGCTATGCAGCTTTTTAAAAAGCATACATGGCAATATTAAAATGAACTTGTTGAATCAGAATCTGACCAAGCATACAGATTTCCAGACTTGCTGTTGTACGAGTGGCCCTGTCACTTGGATACCGAGAAGCGCATGCTGGTGACGCTGGGGATAGCGCATGGATTTGTACGGGTCAGTGTTCACATGTCTTAGGACACTTAATGCCCGGAAAGCAAACAGTTTCCTCCCTCCTTTTATTATTTAACCACATGTCAGTATACTGACTCTGAGCAGATTAAACACATTTTAAGTTTGATCAACAGTTTGCTGGGCCCAGAACTTTAAGATAAGCCAGGATGGACGGATTGATTTTTAGTGCATGGTCTACATTCCAGATTAGGCCCCTTGCATTAGCAGCTCCTGGAAATTCAATTCCAGTTTTTCAGCTTGCTGTGCTACCAGCACCTGGTGGGCCGTGTAGCATGATCTGAAGCAGGGTCACGTTGCCTTTTTTGAGGCTGATTCTTCTGGAGCATGGAAGGAACAACATTCGTTTATGTGCCTGTACCTCAGAAAGGAGACTATCTAAGAATTGCTGGGTTGCTGCTCTTTTTTATGAAGAGTTAATAAACTGCTTAACACACTTTTTGAAAGCACCTTTACATTCCTGAGAATCACAAAGCAGCATGACTTACAGCTCTTACTGTGTGAGAATGAGTAAGTAAAAGTGATCTGTGATAAAAGTTGAAATCACAGGATTACCATATTAAGATAGCAAGACTTTTGCCATCTGTCTCATACTATAGAAATATTTATAGTGGAATAATATGTGAACAAGTGGAAAGGGATGTTTTTCATGAAGTAATAATCACCTCTTTTGCTTAGTTGTAGAGCTAGTCAACATTTCCGAGATTTCAAAACTATTGCCTGAAAAAGAATATATATTTTACCAAAAAGTAAAAATACCTTTTCTCCATTCTTTGACTGCTTTACTGATAAATATTTTTCAGCTGGGTCAGTTTTACTCAGTTTGCAAACTTTGTGGTTTGCTCCACTGCAAACAAGGATACAGCACTTTGCAGTTTCAAAGTTTTGAGAATTTATGGATTGTTTCAGATCATTTGCAGTGAAAATTAAACTTTTCAAGTCCTGTTGTGTTTCTAGGCTTAAATAAACATGCTGTAGATAGTCTTAGTATTAGCTCTGATGAAATCATATTAAAATATTACTCTTAGTGTATTAAGTCAGATACTAGATAATTGAATATTTGTACATTTATGATCTAGAGACCATGTTTAACTAACAAACATTGAAGCTATGTTACTAAATAGCGAACAGTGTTCCCAGATGGCTGATTTGGGTTATGTTCTTTCTAAATAATTTATATATCAAAACCACTATGTCTCCTTAATCACACTACTGTGATTACTTCAAAAAATAGGCTTAAACTTCATCACCTAATCATATTTCTAGTTCTATATGATTTAAAGTTCAATCCTGGATGTGAAATATGCAATTTTATCCCAGATATTCTCTAAGCACGTATGCCAGATCTATGCTTTATGTAATAGAAGTCAACTAGTGTGGTTACTTCAAGATCGCTGCAAGATGTGTTCTTATTGATTAGTGATCTCTTAAATTGTCTAGCTTTTTTGACAAGAAAGCTCTCATCATGGACAGCAATTCTCATAACTCTACTTCTGATTTACAATTCATTTTATCTGGAATTTTGATCTTGAGTTTGTATATGGTAAACTTTATCACATTTTATGCTTTTTATGTTCTCTTATTCTCTAGAGAAATTTTTTGCATAAATGCTTGATACTGAGTTGCTGCATTGTATGTAATGCTGCAGACTTCTTAAATAATACAACATGCTTAATTGTTTAAATAATACTTCTTAGGAATCATTATTTCTGCTGGCTACCTGTGCTTAATGTAATTCATTATCTGAATGTGAGTTCACTGTCAATACTGAGTAATTAAGGCAGAGTACCTCCATTCTATGTGACCAGCAGCCTCATAGATTAAAAATACACAAATGTAATCGCTTGTATGAACTAATCACAAAGTATTTACTAAACAATTGCTTCAGATTTGTTTCCATTTTTAAATAATAATAAGCATCTTTCATTCTCAGCTCATGTTATTTTCTTCACTAACTTGAATTTCCTGTTTTAGTTTTGTTTATGTGTGTGTATATGTCTGTAGATCTTTCTTTTGCAGAAGATACACTTACTAGAAATTACTTTTCTTATAATTAGGGGAAAATAATGTATATAAACATGAGAAAATAAGGAAAATGCATTTGAGTTTTCCCTTACCTTCTTCTGCGCAGTAACTACAGCTTTCCCTGTTAGAGACTGAGCTGCGTGGGAGACCAGTGGTCTTACCCAGGGCAGGAATTTTTAAGTAACTGTATTCACAACCACTGTTCCTTCTGCAAGTGATGATAGTGGAGAGGCAGTAAAAATGAAACTGAAAGAATTCTAAGATTCAGCCTTCCCAGTTGTTTGGGTGGAAAGAAACAGTGTTATTTAAGGATCAGAAAAAAAAATAGGAAGTGAGGAACATCTAGACAACTTGCTTCCCTTTCCGCTTCCCCCTTCATCCCCCTTCTGGCAGCTGAACAACTACAACTTCAGCTGCTTCACCCGCTGTCCCTGAAGTAGCTGGTAGGGGCTTTTTAAAGAAATAGAGGAACAAGAAAATGATTTACTGGAACACTAGAGCTACTGTTGGAAAGGTGATGTGTGGGAGGCAGGGGAGATGAGGTATGGTAGGCTGTGAGGAAGAAATGGCTGTCCAAACAGGAATGGGTTTGGTTGTGGGTAAAGCTAGCTAAGAGGTATCAGATAAATAATGAGATAGAAGAGCCACTTCAGTGGAAGAAGTTGGACACTGGGCCACAGTTATAGAAAAATCAAGTTTTGTCCTTTTGTTTTACATATGCTTGTTCTTTCTTACTTTGAAACGCAAGTGGATAACTTTATGCATACTGAAACAGGGATTTTTCATGGTTTTCAGGGAAATCTGCCTATACTTCTGGTTGATTAGTTTTGTTTCATTAAGCAAATCAACATCCATCTGTTGATATGTAAATGAAATACATTGCAGCTTTTAAAAATGGCAGTTTGTTCCATCACGAAACCATATATACCTTTCAATTAACTTCTTGACGAAAGAAATTACCTCGTTACCAACAGCTTTTAAAGATAACTTCCCAATCTTAGACTTCATATAGAAAAGATAAATATTAAATAATTTACTTTTATTTTCATAGATGCAAAGATATTTGTAGTAATCTAACTTAATAACAAAAGAGTATCTTAATTCATGATGTAATATTGGGTGTGTTTCGGAGTGCATGCCAAGTTTATGGTTTTTGTTATGATTAGGTCTGTGAATGACATACTTCTGTAAGAAGTCTCCGTGAACAGTTTGATTCATTCTTGGTACATAGGAGAATCTTTTAGTTCTATGGGTTCAAGAATTACTAATCATTAATGCAGTTTTATTCATACCTTGTCTTTTTTGCTGACAGAATTGATGAGCAAGATCAATACATGTTATCTGTTTTATCTGTGATCATTTATCTCTTCCTAATTATTCTTTCTTTGACTATTGCTATCTTGATCTATCCTTGCATGATTGAGAGAGACAGAGAGGAGCTGACATTAAATGCAAATCTGTTCATCTTTTCTTTCATGTGGTTCTTATCTCCATTTTCTACAGATTACGTTTGAAAGAGCTGCATGTAGTTATCAGCGTTTCCACTTCTTCAAACATTTGGGCTTCTGTTTTATATTCTTTCTTTAGCACCTGATTTTCTTCTTTCTGAAGTCATGTTAAACGTGAATTTATAAGCTACCTTTAGTCTTATGCTTCTATGCATGCAACTGCCATAGACTTTTAACTTTTAAGTCCTATACCAGCCATCCCATAAAATCATAAATTTGTTAGTTGCAAAGGACCTCTGAAGGTCATCTACTCCAACCTCCATCTTGAAGGAGGCCTATTTGCTAACACTAGGTGAGGTCCATTGTAGTTATGTCTAGCCCAGCTCTTGAAAACCTCCAAGGAAGGAGATTTTGTAACCTTTGAGCAACCTATTTTGAGTCACCACCCTTCTCGTAGTGCACAGCCTGTAGTCATTGCCCCTTGTTGTATCTTTTTCCACTACCAAGAGGAAAGGGTTGGGATTTGCCATCTTTGTAGTTAAGGTTCAAATAGTGGTAGGCTGCTATTAGATCACCTCCTAGTCTCCTAGATTGTGCTCTGGGCCTGTGGCCATCTTGGTAACCTCCCTCTGGTGGGATCTCTCCTGTTCCTCAGTATCCATCTTGAACTACGGACCCCAAAACTGGGCGCTGGGTTTGGTGTGCAGCTGGTGTGCAGTGAAGCTGCTAGGTGCAGCTCCATCAGCACCATGCAGAGGAGAATAACAACTTTCCTTCATCTGGTAAACCTTGCTCCTCAAGGGAGCCCAGTAAGTACTTTGCCTTATTCAACATCAGGGTCCACTTCTGTCTCATATTCAACCTGGTCATTACACCTCAGCAACTTTTTTCAGCAGAGACCGCCACTTAGCCAGTGAATTCTGAGCCTATGCTGGTGCTTGACGCTACTCCACCTTAGTTTCAAAACTCTGTACTTCTTGTTAAACTGCCTAAGGTTTGGGTTGAACACTCCTCAAGTGCCTCGAGGTCCCTCTGGATTGAAGCTGTGCTGTTCATTGTGTCAGCCACTCCCACTGAGTCAGTATCATTCACCGGTTTGCTGATGGTGTGCTCTGTCTCATCAGGTCCCTGAACAACTTCAGAGTGAACAGTGTCAGCCCCAGTATCGATCCCAGAATGTTTGTTCCTGGCTGCTACCTAAATGCCTAACCACCTTCAATTACTACCCTTACAGCCTGGTGGTCCAGCTTATTTTTGATCTGTTAACAGTCAGTCAGGCCCTGTTTCCATAGCTGACTAGTGAGAAATCTTTTGTCAAAATGTCCTTTTCTTGTGTTTTGTTCACGGCCATGGAGTTTATTGTAGCAGCAATCAGGCTGATCAAGGACAATTTGCCCTTTGTGGTGACTGTTCCTGAATGTCTTCTCATTGTGCACATTGGAGAGAGTTTCCAAGAGGACGTACTCCAGGACCTTTGAAGGGACTAAGCTGACACAGGTCAGACTCTGTTTCCTCCGGCCTTTCTTCTTGCCTTTCTTAAAGACAGGTATAATGTTAGCTTTAGTGCGGTGATCCAGGACTCCAGAGCACTGCTTAGCTTTGATATTGAAAGTCAAATGATTGTATTTCCTGACATTAGTGAACTGTTTCATGTTTCAAATGCCAGCTTTACTCACTATCAAGTTGCCCCACTGTTTAATCCCCTTTGTTTGAGGGAAGGATCCTTGGAATTATTCTGTTACTCGACTTGCCAAATGATATCATCTTAGGCCCTAAATATCTGACTTGCTTTACTAAAATATGTGAACTCCTCACAGTAACTTTCACAAAACCCATGTGAAATAGATAAGTACTATAGAATGACACAGAGCCAGATTTTGGGGGGTTTCTGTAACTATTTATATGCCTGTACAAATGGGTATTTAGTAGGGCTTTCAAAAGTGTAGTTAAGTGTCTGTCTACATCTTTAGTTGATTAAATACTCATAAAAACCTGACCTTAAAAAAAATCTAAACAAGTTTTTCAAAGGAAATTTTCTGAGTGTCAGATGAATTTCCTATTTGTTTTTTATTTTTCTGTTGTAATTTCATTGTTACCAAGAATATTGCCTATATTAATATAAAAAGGAAGGCTGCCTAACATTTGCTGTTGTTCTGTGTTCCTGTGGTGTATAGCATAGAATTAAAATATGCTACTTTTAAATGTTTCTTGAAATATGTACTGAATTTTGAAAGTGCTCTGTATTCTGTGGATATTCAGCTGACTTATTTCCACGAATTTGGTTGCTTCTCAAGTCACTTTAGTACCTAACGAAAGTAAGATGCTGCAGGCAAGATTATCAGCAGGAGAATGAATGAGCTAGCAAGCAGTAATAAACCTGAAAACAACAATGCTAAATGTTTTATGCATCATTTATGTATGTGCCAGTGCTGAAGGTTGAAGCAGTAGCTTTTTAATTCTGAATACTAAAGGCAGGAGGAACTATTTACACTTCTTTAACTCATTGAGTTTTGCTATCAGTTATTATAGGAGTAGATATACAAGCAGAAAGTATAATGAAAGAGAAATAATACTGGAACAAGACTATGCTCATGACAAATGGAAAATTATTTTACATAGGAGGAAAAAATGAATAAACTTTGGTAGAAGTCTTGTGGTGAGAGTGATGTTGATACTACCTGTCATTTGTTTTCATACCTTTTTTACTAATTACTATGCAATACCTGACAGAATTGGGAGGATATAAAGGAAGAATTTCCAAGCGATTTTATAAAGAGTGTGGATGTTTCTGCTAAATAAAGTCACAGTAAATTAGACTTTCTTAAAGGTGCTGCTGTTTTGTTACCCATTGAAAATGCACTTATTATTGCAGTTTTGTTTCCTATATTTTGGTAATGAATGCAGGGACATCATTTTGTATAAATACAGTGAGAAGGCCACAGTCTTGCCTTATTTTCTCTGTAATGTCATTGCATACTTTTTCTCATTTGAGGTCAAGTTGTTTGTTGCTAGAACATGTAAAAATATTTTGCATTTGCTGATGTTAAAGAGGGCTAGAGTATCTGCCCATATTGCCCAGTTTCCCCTGCTGGGCTCTTCCTGTTTCATACCTGCCTGTAGTTCAGGAAAAGGAGCAATTAGGATCAGGCTACAGAAAGAATTGCTATAAATCATCTTGCTCCCATTGAGCAAGAACTGCAGGGAAGGCTGCAGCTTCTCTCTCTCTTTCTCATGAGTGACTATTGAGGGGCTGCTTTGGGGATTAAAATAAAGGAGCAGTAGGTGTCCCCTGCTTTACTTGTGTAGTCTTTCTCTACATTTTTCTGTGTGTTGTCTTTCACTGGTGTTCTCATTCCCATTTTGCTGCGTTTCACACTCAGGCTGATGTATTTCTTCAGTACGTAGATAGCCAGTGATTTGAAGTGTGCTCAGTTATGCCATAGTGAATAAATTCTAGACTCACCTAAAGGTCCTTCAAATCAGCCATTCAGTGGAAATGTTCCCCTTGGTTTATAGTGTCCCATAGTGAAATGTTTAGAGAGAGCCAGTGCCAGCCTATCCTGAAACACCTGCTAGCTCTCAGCAATCATGCAAAATACCCATCCATAATCACTGCCAGTGTCAGAACACAGAGCATCAGTGACTGTTTGTAGTTTGCTGTTTGCAAATACTACTTGTGTTAAGCTCAAAATGTAGTTTAACTGACTACTACACTACGCAGCTCTTCAGCACTGTTACCTTACTGAGGGCTAAAGAAGGATTTTTCGTTTCCTGATGCATTGCTCTTTCTTTTCTGTAGCTAAGCATCATTCTTTCCTAGTGCTTGATTTTTATTCTTGCCTACATTTTTTTACCAGAGTTGTCCCCCAGATGTATTAGCTTAACAGGAGACTACAGTAATAACAAAAAATCTGAGAATGTGTTGCGACGTACCTGTGCTTAGGGTATCTGGTGAGCGTGCATCTCTGTTGCGGTCCTCTGTTACAGAGCTGGGCGGACCATTTTGTGCTGGGGATGCTGCTTGTTCCTCTGTATCCTGAGATGCAGATCCGTCCACCTGGTTTTGGCCAAGATGATAGTTCTCACACTGTCTAGCTGTGTCTTTTCAATTCAGTCAAATTATGGTTCCATCAGTTCTAAAGTTATGTTACAGATTTGAGTGTGGGGAGACACAGTCTGAAATGGAGTGATGGGAACTAATCCCACATTTGCATTTGGAATGATCATTCAGGTCTTCTTCCTGGAAAAAATACAATGACTGTGTCCAAAGATTTGCTTTCATTAACATGGTGATCACTTCTGTAGATCCAGCTGTTGCACTGCGTGGTGGTAACTATAACAATAGGAGAAGCGGAAATGGAAGGAAAAAGAACTATATACATCCTCTCCAAAACACTTGTACTTTGTGTGCGAAAACAAACAAGAAAAAATCCTGTGCTGTTATATGATTTTGTCCCATTAGAAGAAGATTCCATATGCAATCTGTCTTTAGTTTGGAATATCAACATTTTATGATGTATGAAAACGTAATTGTTAAATTTCAACATATGGAAAATATACTAAAAATGAAAAGCAAACTCACAAATGTAACCAGTTAAATTAATACCCCTCGCTCATCATAGCTTTTTCTGTTTGGCTTATGCTCATCTAGTACGTGACCATATCCAGTAACACAGTGTTACAAGTCAAAGCTTAAATGTAAAAAGTAAGTAAAAAAGTAAAAATTGCTGAAATACTCTAAAGTCCTCCTCAAAATAACTGAGACCAAGTGAATGAATAGTGATTAGACTCAGGCAAATTGCAGTCTTCTCACAGTTGTTGTCTGAGCAGGATAGGAAAAAAAATTGTTGAGGAAAATATTCACTGTGAATTATTTGCTTAGTTCTAATGAAGGGATTATCATCCAATTGAGTATTTTGAGTTAATGTCAGAACAGCATCATTTGCTTAATCCATTCTTTTTTCTACTGATATATACTGGAGAAGAAAATGCTTTTTATTTGTATAAGGAATCTGGTGGGTCAATCCCTGCACAATGTTATTTGTCCTAGACTGGGCAAATTAAGATTCCCCTTCTAGATAGGATAACTCCTCTTTCTTTGTTGACAAAAATAAGTTATGAACTTGTCTATGCCATTTGTTTTATGGCATTATATGGTAGTTCAGCAAACATATATACAAGTTGTTTTTTTAAACCTATCCTTTCCCAAACTGAATTTGAATACTTGTACACAGCAAATATCAATATACTGATTTAGCTATCCTTAAAGATCTGGCTAGATCTTTACAGCAATTTTTCTGGCAAGACCAGAAATTTAGCTAAAAGGAGTACCACAGGGACTAATGCAGTCCTCTGTGTGTTGCCATGGCTAGCTCACTCTTGGAATCAAAGTATTTAAAGCTAGACAAGATCTCACGGTCAATTTTATATACTATAATCACAGTAATTTCTCCTACATTTGTGGGCATAGTCCTGGGCTGTTCAATAAGGAAAATTTTTTTCTCTCTGTTGTTGTAAGTACAACAACTGAATACTGAAGTTGTGTAAAACTCACGATTTCCAAATAATGATTTTCAGAATACAAAAACCAAAACGATTTTTGGTCAGGGCATTATGACGTATCTTCAATTTCCCTTCTATTTTATTAATAGAGGAAAGTCCTTTTATTTGGACATACGATTTTTCTATGATTTTGATGTGAATTATTTGAGGAAGAGGAATCAATGAGGTTGATTTGAAAAGCCATTTAGAGTTCTACCTGGCCAGCATGCAATGAGATGAATAGTTACAGGAGTTGTTTTGGCTTTAATTGCTTTAAAAGTTGTATTTTGGGATCTAATAACTCAGCAGAAATTTTGAAAGAGATATTTGTGCTTCTCACAGCATCCCAACCTAAGTATGACTAAAACTATTGTCTAGAGCAATCTTGCAAGAGAACTTTTACTTTTAAGTGAAGAGTTGAAATGGCAGGATTCTACCAGGAGTGATTTTTATAGCCAAATTACAAAATGTTGAAAAATGAATTTGTTAACTCAGTCGCTGGTAGATCCTTAGATATTGGCAAATGCTGCCAGAGTAAAATAAGTATTTTTAGTGTTTAAAAACCATACATTACCACAAAGATTCTTGTAGCAGTCCAAGAACAGGTTTGCCCTGGACAACTCACTCCAGCAATATTATTACCTTGTTTTTAATACCTCCAGTTTACTTCAATTTCAGTGCTAAATTTAATGGAGGTCATCCTAAAATCTGAGCAGATTGCAGTTAAAAATAATGTGTTCTACATTAAACATAGTGTTTTCATCTACCATCTACGTTTATCTAAATCATCCAGTAAGAAATGCTGAAGTACCTTCTTGAGTTAATCTTTCCAAGAGTTCACTGGGGTTCAAGCATAGAAGTCCCTACAAAGTATAATGATGCCTTTACACAAATTGACCAAAAATTGTCTCCCAAGACAGAATAGATGAATGCATACATGCTATTGGCACTTAAGAAACATTTGGAAGAGAAACACGGGCTCTGGCTGTGACTGACGTATCTGACTGGAAAGTGAAGAGTGACAGATTGAAAAGATTACTGTGACCAGGCAGAACCAATTCTTACACAAACCTGCTCTAGTGTTTGGCAGTAGTGGTCCCCCGCATACCGCAGGTTACAGTGGTGTTACTGATGGCTGAGGACCATTGCTGCGCACGACCAAAGTATCTATGTCAAAGATGATCAGACAAGGGACAGACAATGATGGGGACTTCTTAAGCTGCATCTTTTCATTCTGGGCAGAGCAAGATGTGCAAGGCTTTTGAGCAGTAAAACAAGCTGAGATTTTCTGCTATGCAGAAGTCTCAAGGCCTCTAGGTAGCTGCTTTTTTACTCTGTAACAGTAAAGCACCAAAGTAACAAAATACATGCAGCATTGAAAAAAGCCTGAGAATTTCTGAGACAAAAGCTAAGGTGAAGGTGAAGCACTTAATGGCTGGCAAACACTTAACTATATCCTTCCTTTTTTTTTTTTTTTTTTTTTTTCCCCTAGTGATTCCTTCAGTTTATTCATTAAAACAAGACTATATTCTTTGGTCTTCATTGTTCATCATTTTTTAACTCATATTATACATGAAATAAACTCAAGTTTTTAACTCAGCCTGAGGCACACAAGGCTGGTCTTTGGAAGTCTTGAAAACTTCTTAAAACTTCTCAAGATTATACCTATCCCTAACTAATCATTATGGTTGGTCACAATGGCATGTAAGCATTTCCAAATTGCCATCTGATTGCTCTGGTGACTAGAAACCTTCTAATTTTCTGCCTACACTTATTCATTGTTAGTTTTGATCCCCTTGCTCTGGTAGTTATGTTGTCCTCTGTCCCAAACAGTCGTTGATTTGCATGGTCTGGCATTAGCAGAGAGCTGCCTTGCTTTGAAGGTAAGACTGCACAGGCGGTTTGTGTGTCAGAGACTAGAAATAAAACTTTCAAAAAAAAATCCAAACCTGAATCATTGTCCTTTAAAGTTTAGGCAGAGATCCAACTGCAGTGTCTGGGCAAAATCACAGCTATGGTTCCAAACAGTTAATAAGTACTTCCATAATGCTAGTTAAAGATATACCCGTGCACCCAAAGGTATGTAAGGGACCAATGCGTGACTAATTTTGTCACGGCCTATGCGTGTTCTTAGATGTGGAGCTACTAGCCTCTTCTCAATTCACTTCTATTTTCAGTCTTCTGAATTTGACTACAGTTAGGCAATCTGTGTATTTTTTAGTTTGCTGGATCTGCTGTGATACGATTTTTCAAGCTACTGTGAATTTCATAAAGACATAAGACACCCTTTCCACTTTTGTTTGAAAAATCATATACTTTTAAGTGCTGCTGAGATTCTGTTTGTGTTATCAGCATTTTCCCTGTATTATGAACTAAATGAAATGCACGGTATTGCTTGCTTCCATACATTTGTTAGTATGAACTTAATCAAACACAGACTGTGTGAAACATCCTAAAACCTCAGTCAGAGAGATCTTAACATGGAGGACGTCTGACTACGTGCTCATTCGAGGTAACAAAACATTTTAACTAATGTTTAAGTGCGAGAGAACACAATAAAGAGAAGACAAAGCTAAAGCAGCATAAATACTTCAAAGATAAATGTTCTAATTCTTCATATTATCTGAAAACATACAAAGAGAATGAGACAAAATTGTCATATTTGAGAGTCAGCAGGTTATAAATACTCAAATGTACAGTTACAGTAACTTCTCAAATAGGAGCTTGAGCCATTGCTGCAAAATAGCTGTGTGCCTGGTTAAGTTTCAGGCGTCCTTGGTAGGGCTGGGATAAAGATTGAATGATCTCCACTGTAAGTGTAGTACTAACCCTGTTAGCTAAATTTAAGAGGTCTGAAAGGAAGAGTGCATTTTAGAACTGACCTTTCCCAGATTAATTACCAACTTCTGAACCTGATTATGTTTCATATGCCATTCTCCAGTATTAATTCCCTGTACTACATGGTTGAATGCATATGTATTTGTCACTCTTATTTTGTAAGAATTAATTAATAGGAGATGCACATATGAATTTTTACATTTTTGCCATTGTTTCCTATCTTTCTTTTAATTTCTACAAAGTAATCCTTACCTAGAATGCCCTTAATAGTCCGTATATAATAATGTATTTTCTCATCTATCCAAATTAAATATACTGTGTGTATATATACGTATGAAAATAAAAAAAGAAAAAATTAAAATGTAACACTTCTCTTATTAGTAATGTTACACTAGAGGATTTTTTAATTATTTTTCAAGATAAGTTGAGTTCAAATTAAATGTCAAATATAATTTGGTGTAAGAAGTTTGAAATATATGATAGTCCTCAGAGAAAATCTGAGTACTCAGATCTCCTAGCCAAATGGTTATTTGCATAGTAGTGAGCTATAAGGTTATATATCACTCTATGGCAGAACGCCAGACCATAATCTGTTCAGTAAAGCTACTGAAAACTTCAATCTGAAAAGCATTCATATTATGAAGGAGTTTGCCTCTTCTATAAAATACAAAGCATGTTGACTTTTTTTTGTTCTTGAGCAAACAGTGAATACTGAAATCCATTTCCAGCATTCTTCTAGCTTAGCTGTGGTAGACACAAATGCAAAATGAATGTTGACATATTTGTGTAACATCCCTGAACAGATTAAACTGCTTTAGAACTTCTTCAGTAATCAGCCTTGAAAAATATAAGCTAACATTTGCATCCCTGGATAGATTAAATTGTTTCAAAAGTTCTTCATTAGTTAGCCAAGGAAAATGTGTAAAAAAATAGCAGCAGGTTCTTTACAGATATTCTGAATTCACCTTCTGATTAAAATTAAACAATTTCACCACCTAGTGTCATTCTTCTCTTACATACACAATTAAGCCACCATTTTAAAATTTTATTCAGAGAAAAGATGTTTTAATTCAATGGCATGTGAAGAGGGATCTCCTAGCGGACCTACTCACAGCTGACGTCCACGATCACAGGGTTTGTTTTTCTTTTCTTGTTTCTGTTGTCAGATGGTAGCATAAGCTGCACTGGCACTGGCCTCCATGTAGCTTCATCCCAATGTCCCAGAGCTTTTTGGTCTCAGAGTTTTAACTAGAGAAAGTAGGACTAGGACTAGTTGGACAAACCAGAGCTCAAGAAGGGTCAGATTACTTGGAAACCTTTACAGAAGTGAAAATAATATCAAAATATATTATAGTTCTTTGTAATGCAATATAAAAGATGAAGTTCTTTATAATACCAAAAGAAACAGTTCTTTGTTGTTTAGAAATACTGAGTAAAATAGGCTAACTTGATGATGTCTTGATCAAGTCTTAGTATGTTCCTAGTCTTCTTGTATATAGAAAATGGCTCGGGGTTTCCCACAGTGAAGTCACTGGTGAAAGCAAACGTAATATTTGAGAGTTGCATTTTGTGCAAGATTAAGAGCCTTGTATTTATGACATGACGTCTTTATCATATTGTATGTTATGATAAGCAGTTGAGTGTTTTCCTTAATGTGATATAAGAGATTTTGAATGCTATATAGTATCTCAAAATACCTATAGTTACCCTCATTAAGAATAGTTTTTCTTTTAATATTTTCACTATAGAAATATGTGTGACCCACTGTGAAACACTTATTCAAGGATTTCAAAAAAAAATCCGTATTTTTTATGTATGTAAGCTATAATATGCTTTTTATAGAGGAGATGTGCTAGAGGGATGTAGTCAGGTTTAGCTTTGTGTTTTTTTTTTTTTTTTTTTTTTTTTTTTTTTTAATTAAGAGGGTACATTTTTCATGAGCCCGCTCTGTTGTTGGACAGGTTTGTAAATATATATGCCTATGTACATTATATGCCGGCTTCAAAATAAGACAAAAAAAAGAGTCCAACGTAAGAAACAAGTGAAATAAAGCTAAAGAAGCCAAATATATAACACAGTTGCACTGCTCATACTGCACACATGTTCCAATTCTTTTGCTCTTCCTTACTGTTTAGTAACCATAGAAACAAGATACTGGGCTAGCTGGACCCTTATCGTGGTCACTGAATGAGGGCGCTTCTGTTCTTAAATACTAGCTCTGCTGAAATGAGTAGTGGTTATGCAATCCATTGAGAGAGCATTAATTATTTTGGTTTAGATTCAGTTTTGCTTTGTAGCTTCCAGGTCCTCTTCTGTATCTGGTCTCTTGAAAACTGCATGAGTTACTTTTGCAATAACCATGAGGGTAAGCATTTGTACTGCTGCGTGCCCATCTCTTAGCAATTTGGGATTTAAATATTTTCTTCTGTAAATCACAGAATGGGGTAAGGTTGGAAGAGACCTCTGGAGATCATCTAGTCCAACCCCGCTCTGCTCAAGCAGGGTCACCTAGAGCATGGTAGACAGGGTTGCATCCAGGCAGGCCTTGAAGATCGCCAGACAAGGAGACTCCACAACCTCCCTGGGCAACCTCTCCCAGTGCTCCGTCACTCTCACAGGGAAGAAATTCCCCCTCACGGTCAGGCGGAACTGCCTGTGCTTCAATTTCTGCCCGTTGCCTCTTGTCCTGTCACATGGGGCACCTGAACAGAGTCTGGCCCCATCTTCTTGACACCCTCCCTTCAGGTACTTGTACACATTGATCAGATCCCCCCTCAGTCTTCTCTTCCCCAGGCTGAAGAGGCCCAGCTCTCGCAGCCGTTCCTCATGGGGCAGGTGCTCCAGCCCCTTGATCATCTTTGTAGCCCTGTGGTGCTGGACTCTCTCCAGTAGCTCCATGTCTCTCTTGTGCTGGGGAGCCGAGAACTGGACACAGTACTCGAGATGAGGCCTCCCCAGGGCTGAGTAGAGGGGCAGGATCACCTCCCTCGACCTGCTGGCAACACTCTTCCTAATGCACCCCAGGAGACCATTGGCCCTCTTGGCCACAAGGGCACATTGCTGGCTCATGGTCAATTTGTTGTCCAATGAAAGAATGTCATCTCAAGTAGGTTCAGGCATACCTGTTTCTGGACATGCATACTAATTAGAATAAAAATGTTCAAATTAACACCAGTTTTAAAATTTTCTAATATGACATGATTTCTTCAGTATTGGCTATTGCTGTCCAGCATAAGATGGATTTTTTAGTAAAATAAAAATGGCATCAGTTTTCAGAGAGTTAGATTGCTGACCTGTAAGCGCCACTGGACTGAACTGTGCCACTCCTCTGAAACCGAGTAACTTTCCACCGATACTGCCACGCCAGGAAACCCAACGGGTTCTTAAATATCAAGTTTAATGAACTGCAGTGAAGGTTTTAATTCTGTCCCATACTACCAGTCATTAGGAATTCTTTAGGAACTGTAGTAAGAAGTTACTTTAGCCATATAATTATTTTTACGTACTATAGCTATTCCGATACAGTACAACTGTTTTGATTCATGCAATTAAAAAACCCTATAATCAGAATTCAGAAGTTCTTTTGATGAGTATGATTGAGTATGAGGAGTTTTGAATTTACTCTGACTGGCATTTGACGTTAACGTGAAGACAAATGCATGCAATGCAAGGCGTTCTGGATTACTTTATATGGTCAGCATTACCCTCTCTTTGAAACAACAAATTTGTTTCAGGTATTGGGAATTAATGTAGCTAAGAATGAAGGCAAAGCAGCAGGCATCTTAATCCCAGCAACTCACCGTTGCCAGGAATTACTAGGATTCTTCCAAAGTGAGCTCACTTGTTATTTAAACTACAGTAAACTGATACAACACCTAGTGATATCCAAAGGCAATTTGAACTCTTTCCTGAGCTGCAGTACCACTGAGGTGTAAAAAATATGCAGCAACGTTACATCAATTCATTAGGTATGTCAGGAAATTCTAGTATCAAATACATCAGGACTGGAAGCCTTTCTTTAGAGGTCATTTAGATAATGTTATTAATGATAATTTATATGAAGATTTATGCATTTTTAGGCTTTTATAATGTTTTTAAATTGATCTTTTTTCAAGACTCAGTAAAAGGCTAATTTTACATAGATTCCAAGATAGTAAAAATGCAAAAAAAATACCCCCAAACAAAAACAAGAAACTTTATAAAATATAATTACATGCAAGGAGACACTATAGTAAGTTACTTGAATAAGGTTAATGCAATTTTCTGTTTGTTATTACTGCCTTGAGCTTTAGTCCCAGAACGTCATATTGATTTAAACTATCTTTAAGCATTGTTTGTTCTTTAATACATTCACTTCAGGAGGTTTTTCAAAAATTTTGAAGTGAAATAATTAAGGCCTGAATTTGATTAAGAAATCGAAAATTAGAAGCAAAAATAAAAAAGTCTTTTCTTAGTAAAAATTAACCGTGCTCTGAATTCTTCCAAATAGTAATAAAATCATTCAGAGATGAAATACGTGCTCTCATATCTTTTACAGAAGATGACTCAAGCAAACCTTGCCAGGAAAGTTTTTTGTTTATTAGTATTACTGAAAAAAAAAAATGACACTGGTCTCTGCACTCCCAGAGCAATCATTTCTAATATTAGGATAAAAATTATCATGATATCTCTTAATATTTTAACAATTTTCAGCTTCACATGTCCTAAAGCGGTTTATCATGTTTATACAATAGTTTGTGAATGGTGCATAAATACATTAAGGCAGCCACCTTTGAACTGCTGAAGAATGCAACAAATTAGATTAGGAAGCAGAAATAACACATTAATAAGATAAGCTAAGTGAATGGTTGTAGGAAATGACTTTTTAAGAGAAGGCAGATCGAACTGAAGTATGAGAAGGTGTTTTGAACTGAACTTTTAAACCTTGTGAGCAGTGTCAGCTTAGAAATACCCACACTGAACGTGTGCACAGAGGTATGCAATAAGATGCACAGACCTCCACACCTTGTAGTTCTGGTCAAAATAGAAGCAGCAATCCGTGGAGCACCTTTTTGGGAGTAGTTTTAGGTAAAATTCTGTTCAAATAATAGTTTTCAGGCCTCTTCTAGGCAGCCGGGGCTGAATTGGCTTCTTGTAGCTTTGACTCACTCGCAGTAAAATTTCTGGTTGCTCTCCACTATATTCTCTGCTCATTTTATGTCATTTTATGGTTTATATAAAATTGATTCTCTGATGTATTTTTATGCATTATTTATTAGGTGTTATACGTACCAGTTTCCTGTTCTTTTCTCAATGGTCTTAATGTACAAAATTGTTCATTCCCTCTTTGTTCAAGAAGGCACTTTTAAGTACAATTTAAATGCATGTTTAAACTCTGTAATATGTATATTCATATTATATAGATAACTACTTGTCAGAAGAGAGGTAAGCTGATCAAGTGCAAGGTGTACAAGTACAAATACAAAACACTGCTTTTTTTAAATACCACCAGAGGCCACCCCCCAACACTTGAATCAGTATCAGGTGAAGGTTTCTTTGTGGAGCTCGGTGATGGTGTTTATACATTGGTATTCTAGTGCAAAAAATCCGTAGCCAAAAACATCACTCAACAAATGGCAAGTGGTTATGTTTGCAGGATGTAGCACAGACTGCCAGGTTCTTGGATTGCCTTTGCTGGCTACAGACTGTGGACACCCTCCATGTATCACAGTACTGCTCTATACTGTGGGAAAACGGGTATTACCAGGCAAGATATTGGCCGCAGACCAGGAAGCATTAATGCCACGAGGGAGGTATCCCCTGGACTGCCACATACCATTCGAGTCACCCAGAGACCGCAGTCTGTGAGACCAGTGCTGCTTGCCGTGGTCCCATCTCTCCTCCTCCTCCTCTGAACATCGCTAGGGTCCTGGTCCTCTCCTCGTCTAAACAGCGCTCGCCGTTAGCAGGGCGCTCTGCTGAGCAAGAGATCCTCTGGCTGTCCAAGAGGAACGTGTCTGAACTGCAGCCGGCGGTGGCTGCTGCCTGTGCCCTGCCGGGAAAGAGCAATTAGGTGGCCGCCGTCGGCCGCGGGCCCCTGCGCTGGTGGGCCGCAAGGGGCCCTTGGCGTGCCAAGAGCTGCTCGTGTGACGGGGAGTTGGGTGGGATCGATGGGATTCGGTCGGCTGCGTAAGACGTGAAGCAGAAACTGCCTTAACTTTTAGAATTACTACATTCCTGAATTAAAAGAAAATGATTTAAATACAACTTCTGTGGTTAAGACAGTAGTGTTAAATACTTAACCACTAATTATTAAAACATGCTTCTTCAGAATTGTTTCTGTAATAGGTGAATGTCAGAATCCATTACATAGCAGTTAAATTTCAGTAAACATTGCTTCAGTAATCAATTCTGATCCTGTAGACTTAGAACATACGTCCTATTAGATCTAAATTATATACACTTTTGTGAACCTTCATTAAAAACTTTCACTTTACTTTTTTTTCTTCCTTTGATATGTGATAATATTGGTAACTGGTTCTTCATAGTGGCTTTATACGCACAGGCCTAATTCACCCCATCCCTCTATTTGCAATTGTTTTAAAACAAAAACTTCTGTTAAAGAAAACAGTTATCAAGGCCAAATCTCAATATATGCTGCCCCAATAGGACTTTTTTCTTTGAATTTCTAATTAAAGACCTCTTAATGAAAGACAACTTGAGTCTGAAGCTGTCAGGTCTCCCTTTGTCCTTGATGCGTACCGGGGAAAAAACAAAGCAGGAAAGAGAGAGAGGATTTTACTTTTAAAGAAGCTCCAGTTTCCTGAGACATTTGTATTCAGGTATTACCCTCTTTTTCTCATGGGAGCGCGACTCTCCTCTTCAAATGAAAAAGAAATAATAAAACGCATCAGGAACAGTGGACCTCAGACCTACACTTTCTCTCCTTGTCTTGGAATGTTATTTCCATATAGAAAGCTACTCTAATGGGACACTTGTAAGTGGCAGGGAATTTAGCCCTTGTGGAGTCTTCTCCAGAAATTGGATTTTTGCTTAAGCAAACAGCGAACCATGCAGCAGGGAAAAAGCTATTTATTTGGCTGCCTGTTGAAGAGCCTTACAAAAATACAATTCAGTCTACAACGATCAGTGAAGTCAGTCTAGTATGCACTGAAAAAAAGAATCCTTTTACTTCAACTAGATGTTGAACCGATCTTTTAAGTGCAGTATTAAATAAGTCCAAATTTTAAAATTTGCTTATAAGAGGGATCATGCAGCCTAGAATTTGTCAGTAAGCACAGATTTCACAAATGACTGTCACATATCGTTTCCTATTTGTGCTTTCTAGGTATCTGTCCATTTTATTGAGAACTTAAAGAGCCAAACAAAGACCAAGAAAATCAGGATATTTTTCTCCATCTTCATTTTTTTTTTCTGGTGTTTCAAAGATCCTCAGTTGAAAGATAGTCAATATGAACTCCATGCCCCTTGATATGCACGCTTTGTGCCCTTTTCATTGGTGCTAATTAGTTGATTTATTAGTAGGAAAAGCTTGTTGTGACTTCTTTTTGAAAATAAACCTCCACAGATTTGAATGAATTTTGTCAGCTAAACATGAGTATATATATTCACTGATGATTACAGGAATTGTACAGTCTTGAACACAAAGCAGAGCTGTTACACTTTGAAGAGTTCTGGATATTCATCACTTTTCAAAACCAGGACACTTTCTGAAAACTCTGAATCTGGTTAAGTTCATGATCACATAAGTTTGTTGTGTATGGGTGCAAACTGTACGTCAGAGTATTCCTGAAGAGAAAGGTCCTCTGAGGAGGCAGAGGGCCCCAACTAGTAGGAAGGTTCAGGTGTGAAATTTTAGCTGATCTAGTTTTGACACCTGAATTTCCAAATTTGACCTTGCTCTTCTGGGTATGATAATTAATAAGATGAGACTTTAAACTCTACCTGTAAGTACATCACTTTGTGTTTTATTAGAGATTGGTTTAATTTCTGTATAACTTGAACTTTGTAAAGCAAATGATTGAAATTGCTGTTTTGGCTGTTCTAAGGAGACCAGTGCAATAGCAGGCTTTCTTCCCAATGAATGCGGAGCGGGTGTAGGGACAAAACTTCTATTTATTTCTCCAGTGCTTTCTTATATAAACAAGTTTTTCTGCAACTCATATAATTTCTGTTCTGAATTGGGTATCACTTGTTCCTCTACATATTTTTATGTGTGAAAACTGATGGATATATGGATGCATTTAGTGTAGGACCAAATCTTGCCATTTCTATTGTAAGAATAGAGAAAATACTTTTGTTGCAGATTAGTGATTTTGCCCACAGTAAAGTCTTACTCAAAGTCTTATGGTTGTAAAACCGCTTCCATTACAAACCAGTTTCTTAAAAATGATAGTTGACAACTATTGTGTGCCTTTGTATTTGGAAAAAAAATCTCAATGAAAAAAGAAAGCAGTCTGTAAAGTAATCAGAAACTTGAATATCATAGAATTAAGGTTTGTTTTTAAAATCTTAACTCATTTTAATTCTTGCATGTGCATTACAATGATATCTTCAACTTCACATACTAGTTTTTCTAGAAGACTATTATCTCACTGAACGCACACTTTTCCTGTGCAGAATTCTTGCAGAATGTGAGATCCATCTTCTTATTTTCTGCAGACTGCTCTAATTCTCTCCTGAAGGTGGAATTTTCCTTTCTTTATGTACTTCTGTATTTCATTCATCTCTGTGTATCTGAACAATTCATAAATGTTAATCACTCTTTCAGACATCTTTATGAAGTAATATGATCCCCATTTTATTAATGAAGATGTTAGGCAGTGTGCTGAAGTTCTGTTTGGCACCTGATTTTTCATTTTGCCTAATACTGTATATAAGACTTGATATGTACAAATACAAGCACAATCTCCTACCAGAAGTTGTGGTGTTTTTCAAATTAGGTATAGGTTCACTGGTTCTGTACAAACATATGAAGCATATAGTTGATTTTAACATCACTAACCCAGCTGGCATCACTTTACTTAGGACTAGAATCTAGCTGTGCAGAACAATATTTATTTTCCTTAACCATATTTTCTGTTCCTGTATTATGTAATACAGTCTATGTTTTCCAATTTTTATTGCAAAAACAGTGGGGCTCTTATCATTTCCTTTCTTAAATAGCCATGACAGAATGACTTATGGGAGGAGATTTTTTCAGAAAAATTAAGGTACAACTGTTTTATTAAACAGCACACCATAATCAACACACAGAAGTGGAATACATTTTCAGCTATCTGGGGGGGGAAAGTGAAGAAAACAAAACAGAAAAATCATGAAACTACATTTTCTGTGACATGTGGTAGAAAACATCTTCATTTTGGTTGTGTGAAGAATCTGCTCCTACTACATAACAGAGGATGCTCATGGGCATTCTTAAGTATATCCATAGGAGGATATGTATCACTAAACGAAAAGATGGCCATGACTGGCCTAAGTAGAGTGCACAGTCTTATTGGGAAGCTCTTCTGAAGAGAACTAAACTCATTTTTGTAGTCCTAGTTCCTTGTTTCATCCTGGCTTCTAGTGTTTGGTTAGAAATTCTCTATTAATAGTGATAACTTTTATGTGGGAGGGAGTCTTTAAAATCTAAAACTCAAGGTTTATTTTTAAATACGTAATAGCATGTGATTTGGAAAACATAGTTTCTCTTTTTTGTTTCCATTAATAGAGACCAAATCCTGCACCCCAGAACTATTAACTTTCTTGAAAATTAGTAACTAAATAATTGCAGGGCAGTGTGCCAAATACATCTGTAAAGAGCTGTGTATGTGCCACTGCTGATGCATCTAAAGCACCCAGAATATGGTAGTACTGTTATACTCCCTGTATACTCACCTCTGAGGAGAGAATTCCTATAGCGAAAATCAAACCTAAATATCTCCATGATATTTGCTATCTCCAAAAGTTCTGTGAAGCTTCAGAAGAATATGAGCTGCAGATTTCTACCCGCCCCTGTTCCAAATACCTATAAAATACTATTACATCCACCTTTCTTAGAAGTAGAGAAAACATGATTATGACATTCATGAATTTTGAAATCAGGGAAACCTAAGACACACTCATTGACATACCAGTCCATACTTTAATGCTGTAGTGTGTAGTCAGATTGTGTCTACTGTGTCAGAGGGCACTGAGAGAAGTTATTTTGATTTTATATTGGCATGGATTATATCAGAATTTAGCCTAGAAGGTGTTTCTTGCCTGGCTGAGATTAAAATATTAGTGAAGAGCAAGGGAAGAAGGGAAGTACTGTCTTACATAGCAAGCAGATCCTAGAGCCTGCTATAAAGCAAGCACTTCTTACACACACTTCTTACAGAGACACTGCTTTTCATCTCAACTGAATTTCTAAGAATATTGAAATCATGTTGACTTGTAGCATTTTGGCCTACAGAATTCAGTATAAGGATTCTCAATAGCTTTGTTGTTGTAATCAGAATTTTTAATTTAGTGTTGTCTTAAAAAAAAAGATTTATACATATACGCACATAAAAGTGACACGTATTTCCCATGAAATCAGCTAGCTATATATTTCATTGTTATTGGGCACACACTTATAAACATCTTTGTGAAACTAAACCATAACCACATATTTTACTTTGGTAACTTGGTTACAAAGTGCTTATCTGTTTAGCGCGAGTGGATTAATTTCACTTGAAATTCCATTCATCCTCTATATTCTATAATACTTTGTTTTCCATTTAAAAATTTTCTAAGCCTAAACTTGTTCTTCTTGATACTGTAATTTTTTATTCCTCTGATACATTTTCAAGAAGTCAGTTGCTTTGTGTATAATTCCATTTTCAAAAACATATGAAAAAAATATTTCTTTTTTCATTTCTCTGTTTGAAGCCTTCCTCATGGATATGTATTTTGTGTTTCAAAAGCAGATTAGCACAGTGAGAACAGTGACAAAAACCTCGTTCCATTTCCAGCTCCCCTCCCTGTGTCACTGGCTTTCCACCCGTAGACATTGCCACATCAGTAAAAACCCATGACAAGCTTTATGCTGTTCTTTGAATTTAAAGCAGAAAATGGTTTAACGGTGAGGGAGGGTGCTGCAAGGAGGATGGGAAGGGGTGGGGGGGCGGGAAGTTCTCCAAGTGAATTGTTCTATTGTGATATTTAAGTGCTGCTTCAATTAAGTGAGTACTCACAAGGAGGGAGACTGGCCTTTATAGTTTTAACTGGGAGGCAGGTGATGATTAATTCTTTGGCATCTCTCTGTTCAGCCAGATACAGAATCGACTCGAGTGCATTATAGAAGACGAAATAGCTCAGTGAATTATACTTCCTCTCCATTATGGAGTGAAAAAAATGACATTAACAAAACTCCAGAGTGAAAGTCATGGTATTTGAGAGTTCTCTAAGCACTCTGTTCATGATCATTCAGGAATTATTCACAGGCGAGGGTTGAACATGTCCATTAAATTGTGGTCTTGAAACTTCTAAGCAGTGTGTGACTTCATGATATTTTTCAATTACATATAATACGATGGATGTGAACTCTCTTACTTCTCCAGCTTTGTGGTATTTATAGACATCTGACGTGCTTCCCATAAATTAAAACATTCACAATGACATGCAATAATTTATTTTACTAACTATTTATATACTTCTTTGTACTTGTTAATATACTTCCTTGGTCCTGTTTCTAGCTACTGCATCAGCCTTAGGAGTCCCTGTTTTATACTAATGCCATCAGATTTAGACCATGCATATATTTAATGAGGAAATGATGCGTTAGTCTGGTTGTTTTGTATGCTGAGCATCCATATAGTATCTTCACAATACATATGTCTCTGTGCTGTCATATTAATAACTAACAGTATGGAATAGTCTTTAGGCAGGAAAGTCTCCGCAGAGCAGTGACTGCAAAATGGAAGTTGTCTGATGTGTGTCAGGGCGATGGCTGCACAGCAGAAGAGACAAAAGTAGTTTGGGCTACAGAGCTGAATCTTTGTAGTTTGAGGTGATAAGGTGCACTAATCTAAGCAGACTCGAGGGGAATCTGCGTAGTTCGTGACAATGTTGTGTCTATTTAAGCCATCGAGGTGAGTTGAAGCCCTCTGGAAGGCAGGGTGGATTGTGCTTCCTCTTACTTTCCAGTTGATCTGGACCAGCGACAGCTCCTCGGCTTGCAGCTCTGGTTGCTCGGCTGTGGGGTGCACGCTGGCAGGAGATGACGCAGGTGAGGGGACTTTGCTCGGCAGCTTGTTCAGAGGGTGGACTGCAGCTGGATGCAGGCTGAGGGGCTTTGCCTTGTCTTGAGCCTTTTGGCCTTTTCTGGTAGGTGCCCTGGGAAGGGGGGTAGCCCTATCTCCCAGTTCTGGCAGGTGGAGGCACAGAGCGCTGCTGCTGCACCTTTGCCAGGGGACGAGCATGCTGGCATGTCCAGGAACCGCTGGTCAGAGGAAGCCACCCCAGCTCCCTCTGTGCTCAATCAGTTGCCTCTGTAAAGGCGCACAGAGCGTGATTGAAAAAAAAAAAAAATCACATGGCCTAATTGGAGGAGAACTATATCAAACCAAACTTATTTAGGAAATTAAAGAAAACCTTGGAAATTCTTGATCCATAAAATTATTTAACCAATTAAAAAAAAAAAAAAAAAGCTCACTAAAACTGACTCTGTGGATGTTTACTTAGCAAAGCGTATAGTAGTGGCTGCTTATATTTAGTACCAGACCACTTGACCACTTTTTTCACCGAGCAGTATTGTATTGATGGCTGTAACAACTTGGCTGCTGGCTTTACTTGAGGTAGAATCAGGCCCTTAAAGATTATCTAGTGGTTTTGGTTTCGATTTTTTTTTTGTTTTTTGAACGATGAACTCTGAATCTAATTCTACCAGTCCTTCCCCAGATGGAAAGTTCCGCTTGTTAAAGACACACACTTTCTGAGTAAGACCCTGCTGAAACAATATGCATAATACAGAAGCAGGTTTAATATTTTCTGAAGCGTTTATTTTTAATATTCATAGGACATTTTGAAAAGGAAGCATTGAATACTAAATACTAGTGGAATTGTAGAAGAATTAATTCCAGCTGAACTGCAGGGTGAATTCTGTTGAACTACACTGGAACTTCAGATGTTAGCAAGATAAGAAAGTTGTACGAACCAGTGTTTTTTAGAATACAACAGAATCCCAAAAAATTAAAAACAAAGCAAAGTTCCTTTTCTATAAAACAAAAGAAAATTTAAAATGCTGTTTTCCTGTCTTTGTGGAAAACTGTATACTCAATTTGTGATATGTCTTTATTATTATATGCCGGTGTATATAAAACATTACATAACGAAAAGGCATTATCATTTAAGAGTGTTTCTAATTAACATTTTCAGATAGTTGAAACATTTCCTGTGCTTATTCCAGATACCTTATATGTTAATACCAGAAGATTTTATTCTAATAACACTAACTATAATTGAGAGTGAATGCATATAAATTCTCAATGGCACTGGGGGGAAAAAATGCTCCAAAGGCGCAGTAAATGTATGCATTTTGTGTTTTAGAGGAACAGCAGTGCAATTACTGTATAACCCTACACTTACCAACCATTTTAACCTCAATTTAATGTGTGTGGCAGTTCTCCCAGAATGACCTTGATGTGGTACTGAACGTTTTGCATTTTTTAACAGGCTCAAATACATACAAAGAAATGTAATCCTGTTAATGGGATATTATAGCCAAACCTTATTTAACATTTTATAAATTGTATTTATAGAAAATATCCATCTATTTACAGTATATTATGTGAAATCCCTTTAGTTAGATTAGAGCACTTTTTGTGTTGCACTGAGCATGTGATCAGTTATTAGTTTGTACATGGAGAGATGCTATTTAAAGACCTACAAACTCCCTTGAGGTAAATTGTACCCTCCAGCTAAAACCTGACACAGTGCAAATAATACATACAGTATTCTGGATAGTCTTCAGTGGCAAGTTGCTGTTTTTGAGATCCCTCAGAGGCATCTCCATCCTCAGTTGTATGAGCCAAACTTTCATGAATTGGTACCTTTGAAAACTTCAAATGCTGTACAATGCTATCAGGGCAGTGGAGAAGCTGATCTCAAAGTCCACTATTAAAACTTCCCTCAAGGACATTTTCATTAGAACTTTGTACATGGACAGTTCAAAAGACCCAGCTATTGATTTTTGCTCAGAAGTCCTCTCTCTCTTCTCATATTGTTCAACATTTTGACAGAATTTCAAAACCGACAAACTGTGGCAGCAGAAGATTCCAGCTAGGAATTTATGCTGTTCATTTGATTTCTTCAGGCCGCATCCTTCCTTTGTCCTTGTCAACACTACAAGGAGAGGAGCCGTCTTAGAAGACTTGCTAAAAGGCAGAAGCAATTTCACAGCAATCTAAAAAAAATCTGACCTTTCCACATACAGAAAATCTCTCTTAAGTAAATAACCTTTTTAGCTGTAAAATTTTGCTGAGACATTCATTTATCAAAAACATAGATAAAAATCAGTGTGTGTTTATCTCTTTTCACCATTCAAAAATTGCATTAAGAGGAATCCACCACCAATGCACATGGACTGTAATAAATTGCCACTAGCAAACAAGATCATTTATTTTAAAATAGAACTGTTGATTTAAAGTTTGTGATGTGGAAGCTGAGCAATTAATTTCTACCATCTGCACTTCCTATCCTTATTCCTATTATCATTTTCATGGACACAGTATAATGAGGTTCATTTAGCCTCAACTGCATATACAGGATATAGGAGTTCAAAATTAATAGAATCTATGAAGAAGTTAATGAATGAGCAGTGTAATTATTTCTGTTTAAAGAAAAGCATGATCTACTTGGTCTTTATGAAAGATATAATACAGGTCTTTTAATTGCTAGGTGCTTGCGTACTACATTGGTGGTTGACAAGGCTGGCATTTTCTCACTTTTCACTTGATTTCAGTGAACACCTTTTCAAATAAAGAATTTTGAGAAAAAACATCCTTCTTAAGGTAGGGTAACTGTATTTGCTGTTGAGATTTCTTAGAGCCTTTTGAAAGCCTTTCTATCTTCTCATATATCCCGATCTGTTCCATTTTATTTTATTCATGGCCCACATCACCCTCTTTTGTACATCTTCTGAATTCCTAGGCATTCAGGCTTCAGAAGAACATTTAAATAGGAATACATATCGTCCAAAAAATCATTAAGGTCATCACTTACTTAGCAAGAAGACAAGCACATTAAATTTCCAGAATGTGCTAAATCTTTATTCCTAAGGCAGGAGCATTTCCACAGGTGCATGGGTTGTCCAGGAGAGAATTAGCAAGTGTATTAATAAAAAGCTTTACTTAGCCCTTTGGTATACGTGTTTTAAGACATCTCTCCAATTAATAGGATTACATGGGGGGAGGAGGAGCTTAACCATGGCTATCAGATCTCATTATTTCAGAGGTGGTATTAGAAGCTTCAGTTCTAACCATGGTGCATGAGCGAGAGGCACACAGTGAACTGCTGTGTTACAGTTCTGCACGTAAACATTTCACCTGGGTAATCATCAGGTATGGCAGAATTGTTTCAGTTTTATTAACATAAATCAGTACTCTTCATGGGTCATACTCTGTGATGCATGTCTGTGAGTGGTGTGACTCTGACAAAGTTACAATTATCCTATTGTAAAGTAGGAGACAACAAAAACTTAATTTCTAAAGGTACAGAAGAAGTTAATACAAGCCTAAGCTTCATATGCACTAACCTGACACCCTGCCTATATGCGTACACACTGGCAAAAGCTGACTGCTTTTTGTAAATTCCAAGCATAGTTTGAAATCTACCAGGAAAAGTAGAAGGAAACTTCATATTCAAGCTTTCATAATAATTATCTATGATAGTATGTTTCAAAAAAACTCATAGATAATAGTTATTGTTGTAAATCATTCCATACCATCCTTTGTTTCTAGTTTGTTACAAACAGAAGACATGAATTCCCTATTTTTCTAAAGGTTTTCAAGGATAAGTAATGGAAATAAGTCTTTTAGCAAAATAAGATTTCAGGAAGCTTTTGAAATCTGCAAGAACACAATACAGATGAACACACTAGATTACATAGAACCTTTGAAAACACGTATTCAACCATAAGCAAAAATGGGGATAGAGTCATTAAGGATATCTCTAAACTAGTAAATAAAATAGGCTAGGACCTCTTCTCTGTCCTTGTGAGTAAGTGGCACAGTGTGACTCTTGTCCGGAGCGTAAATCTCCTTCTGTAGAGCATACTGGCATCAGCTATACTGCTGGCAGGCAGGGCCCCAACAAGTGTTGTCTGCGGAGGAGTTGCAGCCTTCCCAGGTGGGCACTGAGATGTGGTTGGGTGATTCTGTGCTGGTTGCTTGAGCCCATGGTGAGGCCTTGTTCAGCTTACTAATGCATATCTTTTTGGGCCAACTTTGAATACAGGATTGGACTAAATGACTTCCAGATGTCCCTTCCAACCAAAATTATTCTATGACTTTGTGGTTTTGTAAATGTGGCCTGTGAAATCACTATGTAAAGAAGTTGTCAGGTCATGACATTATGAATAATGATATTACAGTTATGAAAGAAAAAATAGCAATAGATATTTTTTTTGTAATTGTAAATGTAAGAATGGATCCAAGCAAAAAAGAACTATCACCACAGTCACAGTTACCTGTAGTCTATATAACTTAGCTATTAGATGATTTCTGTTCTGTTTTCTCTTTCCCAAATCAATGGAAAAGATATAGAATTACTTGAAGTGGGCATCAGCTATTTCAGGCTGGTAAAATACCATAGGGTTTCTTATACCTAACCTCACTGAACACAGTAAGAATTTCCCGTATTCTTTGAGTGTCTTTGGCCCCAAAGCTGCCTGAAGAGCTGCTCCTCTGCCTCCCAGGACAATCTCTTCAAACACAAAAGGAAAAAGAGTGTATAAAAAGAGGAATCTTCAGCCTCAGGGACAGTACCAAGGTTATTTTGCCAGGGCTAAAAGAGGAGATCAAGAGACACTGATTTGTTAAAAGGCAGACCCAAAATAAGTTGGTGTATTTGTACAATGACAACAGGAAGCTTACGATATGTTAGTTAAAAGAACCCAGCAAGTTAGGAAGTCTGATGGAGCAGCAGATACCGTATGAGAGTTTTGTGAAAGCCTTAGCAGCAGTTCTGCACTGCACAAAATTGAGGTCAACTGCACACATTTTATAATCTGGTCTTACTTGAATTTAAAACACAAAATGGTCAAATCTTCTCTTTGCTCCCTTTTTCAAAAATAAGCTTTTCTCCTTGTCTTCTGCTTCATGCCAGTGTTTCAGCGGCTCCTGGCACACTGCTGTGCCCTTGTCTCCCGGTGAGGGCTCTCCGGAGCCTTTGGAAGAAAGGCCAGCAAGGAAGGCCTGCTCTCCAGTCGTCCCCTCAGATAGCAGCTTGTGAATACTGCTTTGCTGTTTCTCTGCTTATTCACTGGATCCTTCTGAGCTAACATTTTATCTCCATTTGAGATGTAAGTCGTCCCAACTCCCATTTGTAAAGCTGTTGCTTATACTTGAATCAGCAGCCCGTATTTTCCTCTTGTGAAGTGGCTGGGTCTGTGAGGTTTGGCAGGCAACCATTAGTCATATTTTTAAGATTATGATAGTGCTGAAGAGATTAAGTTAACTCAGAGAGTTAATTCAGACTTTTTTCCCTCTTCTGACTGAAAGCATTTTAACTTAGAGCAGGGTGCAGTAACTAAGGTGTTTTATTTGAGTGAAAGACCTATGTCGGTGAGCTCATTAGTTGTGATGAGGTATGTTTGGTTCCACTTCTGTGCTTTTCTCTCCCTGCCCTTCCTCACGGCTTCTTCCATTAGCTTTGTTTCTGTTTCCCATGGCTTATCTCTCTACTACTTCCTTACAACTTCAAAGTCATATTATTAATACATCTGAGTGGAGCTGCTACAGCGTTCCCCTTGCGGTATAACATCCAGCTAACAGATGGGTGACTGCTGATGAAAGAGATAAGAGTATATAGAGAAAGTTCTCCTTGTGTGCAGTCTAGGAACACGCTGGATCAGGACAGGTTATTTCTAGAATCTTTAAAGTCAAAGGCACACTCTCCTTCCAGTGACACGACTGGAAAAGGGGATAATCCAACAATAGGTCGTAGCAGGTTATCATCAGCTGGGATGGTGATTTCCAGAAGGTTACCATCCTAATTAGACTCCTAGCTGAGGTTTTTACGTTAGCACTCCACGCTTCACATCAGGAAAATTCAAGCAAATTTAATTCACGGAATCACAGAATAGTTGGGGTTGGAAGGGATCTCTGGAGATCATCTGGCCCAGCTGCCGAATTCAGACCATTCAAGACAGTAATTTAGACAAACAGTTTAAGCTAACTCAACTGGTGTTGCAGAAAACAGAGTAACACTGATTTGCTCCACATGGAAATGTTGAGTATTAAGCACATTAAGCAGTTTAAGTTGTTTCCTCTCACTCTATTTATAGTACTTAAACACACAAGAGCAACTGTAGAAGTTAGGAAAAGACAGAACAAAAATAAATACATAAGTAAAGGCCTGCAAAACATTATAACAAACGTGCACACTGCTGTACTTCTTTAAAGTACAATACTGTTTACATTAAGATCATATGGGCATATGCATCTGACTACTTAATTATACATGCTGCTATAAACTTAGACTTTTTCTAATCTAATTTCAACTAGAATGATTTCTGGTTGATGGTATACATTGGAAGGGTGAAAAAAGCTCCTCCTGGATAATCTTGGAAAATTCAAACCTGATTCTTTACAGAAAGTTCTGGACTGTTCATGAAAGAAGTTACATTTGCAGCATTTTTGCAGCATTAATATACTGGAAATGTACATCTTTTCCCTATACTTAACTGCCTGATATTCCATCTCAGATCAGAAAATCTAAAGTGCTGAGCAACCTTTAAAAATGTGCAATTATATGTCTTTTGTTGAGGAGAAATGAAGGAAAAATAAACACTTATATCCAAAATTTTAGCTGTTCTCCAAAAAATTAAATTACTTCCCTCCTTCATACACCCTGATTGATAATGATACCTTCAAACAGTTAACAATTAATAGTTATTATTGAAGATAGATGTCTTTAAGATTCAGACTGGTCCTTGTATTATTAGTGAATTAGATATACCTGTTTTCCATGTTAAATAAAATGAAGACACATATTCTAGTTATACAAGAAAGTGATAATTTTATAGTTATGGCATCTTGATTTCCTGGAATGCTATGTTAGGAGGTATAAAAGATGTGGTGCTGTTCTTTCCCCATGTACCTGTATTCTTAGACTCTTGGTAAAGAGGGAACATAGTTCTACAGAAGAGTATTTATCTTTCTACTTATACTCATAAATATTTTTAAAAGTTTATGAGAATAGCCTTTCTGTAAAGGCAGTAGAATAAGCAAACCAGCAGGGTGGTGGTTGATGGAACTCTTGGCACTCAGTGAACACAAGCTGTGTTCCAAGCAAATTCATGCTCATTAAATCTTTCTAATATACCTTACCATTGCCACGATACAGGATGTCATCAAAGCCATATTTTTGTGTGGAGGAAGAGGTTGAATAGAAAATGCTTTGGTGCAATTAATCGGCTTATATTCATATCGGATCTTTATCTTCGCAAATGTTCTGGGGAATTTCTTCTTAGTTTCTGATCAAGTAATCCTAATAAGTTTTGACAGAATACTGTACTGAAATGTACACAGTTACATGACTTTGACATAACACACTCACCTGTGCAGAAATGCATGCACATCTCTATTGCTATTAAACCTGGGGAGAATGAAAAAAATCAGCATCCCATCCATCAGGTGACAATTTGTGCAAAGAGCTGTGTAAGTCATCATCATAGCCGTAACAAATGGCTGTAAAAATGCCATATGACTCCTCTTCCTGCCTCCTTGGTGGGAACAAGATGATGCAGAAGGATTGGGCTGCAAACCAAGAAAGTGAATAAACAAATCCCACTACCATTTGGAACTCAGATTTGAGAAAATGCTATCAGGAAGCATCAAGTGTAGGAGTATGGAACAGAATTGTTTGGAAGGGAGGGAGGACAGCCTACAAAGAAAATAAGAGAGGTAAACAAGAGAAACAAGGATGCAAAGTGTTTTATGTGACATGATTCACCACTTTATTGAAACACTTTCTTGCCAGTGTATCTTGACTAAATTCCATGGAGTTAAACTGGCAAATACCCTAGTGATTTTAATGGAGTTGCAGTAGAATTAAACTACTCAAGCAATTTGGACAAATGAGTTAAAAGCTTACTGACAAAAGCACTGTCCTAAAGGGAGCAAAAATTGCTCTCTGCAGGAAAAAAGTGTCAAATCATTTTTATTTGGTTTCATATTTTCCTCCTTTAACATTCCATATAGTGCAAATACTAGGAGCTAGTGTATTCCCTTGTTTCAAAAGATTTTATGTCTTAGAAGTCAATGAAAAGAATCCCATTGACTGCAACAGGCACAAGCCCAGGCTTGGATAGGAGAGGGGATGGAGAGCAGATACTTCTCCCTGCAGTTACTACAGGAACAAATCGGCTCTGCAGCCTCCCACCAGTCTGCTAATGCTGCTGCTCCTTTTCACCAGCTCGAAGCCCAGCAATACTGCATTGCTGCATCTCACTCTAACCAAATTATCAGCATCTTTGCCTTAATACCATCACACTTGCATACATTCAGGCAAATTGTTTTTGTCTGTTCTCTACCTAATTTCAGATGTTAACTATTAGCTTTTATTTATATAGTGTATATAGTGTTTAGAATAAGTTTATGTTACTTTATAGTGGCTTAAATCTGGGCATAAGTCTTAATGGCATTAGCTGGCTTATATGCTGTCTAGTTTTATCTAATGGAGTCTAGGAATAGTCCTTGATAGTGATGAGCACAGTCTAGGATTAGAAGGAACCTGAAATGTTTTACTGTAGCATTCCATAAAGCACTTGTGTACTAATTACATAAAACAAGGCAGTTATATGGTGAAATGTCTACAACTCAGAAGAGGTTGCCTCTCAGAAGGAATTATAGTTTGGTTCTAGACATTTGGTAATGGCTGTATCTTACTTTGTTCCCTTTAAGAACCAGAAACATTTTGTGGATTTTGTAGTGAATGCATATTGGATCTAAAGTGTTAGCTACTGGCATAAAACAGAAAGTTGCCAATAGCTAAAAATGTTCTTAATCATTTTAGAAACATCAATCAAATTGACAGAAAGTTTAGTTCTCAAATTATAATGCTATCCTGAAAATATGTAATAAAATCTGGCAGCTGATCTTGAAAAGTGGGTCTTTGTAGTTAAATCACCATCTTAATAACATAAAATTTTACCATTTTTTGTAATAGTAATGTTCATATTGTGAAACTTGCTTAGCAACAAGCTTGGTAGTTCTTTAGTAGAGAACAAGCTATATAAACATAATCAATGACAATCCCTGCCTTTCATTTACAAATTAGAAGAACATTCACATAGCACGCTTTTTACTTTGCACCCTTGCAACAATTTGTAAAGATTTATAAGGACTTTTCTGTAGAGGTAGAAATCAGGTGCAAAACATGATTTGCCTACACTTCTACTACGAGGTGTGCCGGTTTGTGGTGAGTTACTGTACCGCTGGTGTACTTCCTGAAATGGTGAGTGATGATCTCAGTGGCTTGGCATTGCACAGTTTATATGGGGTGCACCAGCTTGGAACAGAATTGCAGCTTTCTGGATTTCTTGGCTTTCATGACTTGAGTTATACTCTCACCCTTGCTTTGATGCAGTTGTTTGGCTGTGCATGTTCTTATCACCTCCCCATTATAATTTTCTTGCCAATGCCTAAATGACTAACCTTTTGTTCAAGCACTTGACTTTATACCTTTTGATCTCCTGCTCTTTGATCCACTAATTGACTCATCTTATCTTCTGTTTCTACTTTGCTTTTTAAATTCATCCTGTTGTTCTCTTAGTTGATCCAATAGTGTTTTGTGCTGTCTTTTTCCCTGCAGTCCTTTTCCCTGAACTATTTGGTCCAATTCAGTTTATCTCCTGTATGATCCATTATATTCGATTCTTTACCATGCAACTTTACGAATAGTTCTTAACAGTCACCATTTATGTCATTCACTATTTGTAGTGCGCTACGAGAGGGGCATCTGGGATTCTTTTGGATTCTGGGGTTAGTTGTTGATTTGAATTCAACAGATCATCATTTATCAAGTATAAGAATTTATCAGAGCTAAGCATTTCCACACATATGATGGATTCTGGACAACACTCAACAATTAGCACCAGACAATCTACAAATGTAAGCTAAAAAGTATAGCAAGAACTAAAAATAGAATAGATGTATCAGAGCTCTATGGTTAAGCCACAAATACGTGATACAATTACCGTTCTTGGATGCACGGTACAGTGGCCGTTCTCGCCCTTTCCTTGTCCTTATGGGCCACAGTTACACAGTGGAGCAAAAGGCCTCAGTCAGTAACAATATGGGTACCAGCAGGATGGTCAAAAGAATGCTCAACAGTATAGTTAACACATGTCAGTGGATAACCATACACATCTTCAACAGATGACCTAGTGCAGAATTTAATAGTACCTAAATGCTTACATTGTGAGTCTACGGTGTCACTTCTGCTCTGCTTTGCTGACTAGGTTTGCTCAGCACTCATGGGGTCGCTGAAGGGCTACAGCAACCCCACGGGGTGGTGGCTCTGGCCGTGGGGCACCTGGGGTTCCTGATCTGTTGGGGAATACCTCAGATCAAACCTCTCTTCTGTGGGCTGCACCATCCTGAGTCCCCTGCAGGTCTGGGTGGTGCCTGTCACTATTGTAGCGTGTGTGGAGATAACCCTTTTTATTAGCAAAAGCTTTCTGTACTGGCTTCAAATTTGATTAAGTCAAAGCACGTCACATGAATGCTAGCAAACTAGCTTATATTCTCAAGTGAAAGCTTCCCCCCTGCCAAGAAAAATATTAAGCCTGAAAGCAGTTAGGAGGGCTCTGTTTAAGACAATATTAAAATTTGAAAACTTAAGTCTTTTAAAACAGTATCAGTGTAAATATTTTTGCTTATATTTTGATTATAATATTAACATAATAAATATTAAATATTTTGATACTTTGGTTATAATATTAACAGTCTGGATCTCCATGAATTTGTAGGGGAGGATAGGTGTTATCGTCCATATTTTACAGCAGTTAGGGAAAAGCACAGGAGAGGATATTCATAAAAGTTAGCTTTAGTCTAATATGTCTAATCTTAGGCAGCTTTTTTTGTAGTCAAGTGGAAGCTAAAGATTCCCCACTGGAGGATCTCCTTTCATGTACCAAATTTAGCTACTCAGACTTTCCCTCAACTAGCGTGTCTTTCTCACCCCCTATAGTGGCTATCCAGAAAGATAAGATGTATTAGGCCGAAACTTGCCTCCAGATAGCTGGGCGCGTTGTCTAACGTCACGTGGCGAGCAGGCCGGATGGAAGGGATCGAACCTCCGTCTCAGTCCCCTCCCCACCTGCGCGGGCCCTGCTCACAGGCGAGGGCTCCTTCAGTCCGGGAGGAGTGAGTCCGCAGGGTAATAGAGAACATTGTTTTTCTGTCTGTCAGTGCCTGTGGTTCTACTTTTCTTGTCTGACTCTCTCCCTCTCCATTTGCATTGCTTTTGTTACGTAGCACACCTGTGTATTTCACATTAGTTTACACAAGTGAAATTAAAGCAGCTTCAGGCTTTTTCCTTTTGAAGATTATGGAAACTTACTGAAGAGGAGTACCAAAATAAGGCATTTAATTTTATTCTTTATTCACTGATTAGTTCTTGAGGTTGGGAAATTCTGACTAATGTGTTTTTTTTTTTTTTTTTTTTTTTGATTGTTTGGATTTCGGGGGGTTTATTTTTGAGACTTCAAACAACTATATTTCTGAGGAAAGAAAATTGTAGATGAATATTTTATTCAAGGTCTATCAGATGTCTTCAGTTAGGAATTCTAGTATTGCTAGCCCTAAATGTTAGGAAATATCACATTGCCAAAATTTAAGGTAAGCTTAAAATTCAGGAGACTGCCATTCTTTTTGCCTTCTGGTATTGAAGGCAAAAGGAATTGTGTTTTCAAGATTCCTGTTCAGCTAGAAGCCTACTTTAAATTAAAATAGGAGAAATGAATGCCAAAATACTTGTATTTAATCAAATGTCCACTGTTTACATAACAGCTCCTGTGAGATCATATGTAGTTTCAGTTAACAATTTTAACTAAATGCTCTTTTAACTTCCTGTCTGCTCTTCCACTTCAGCTGTTTCAGTCTTCATTGATGGGCTATTCTTTAAGCTGTCTTTATTTTCTCTCCCCACGGTTTCAACTTCTGCTGATAAATTTTTTGAAGTTACTATTCATTCTCTTTTCTTGTATTCTTTATCCTAGTTTCGTCTTCTTATTTGATATGCTCCATATCAATCCTGTTTTTGGACTGGATTTTTTTTCCTCTTGGCTCTTGCATTTCTTTGCTTTTTTTTCTCTGTTAAGTAAGTGTTCTCCAAATCGGCATTGATTTCAGTACCATTCAAATTTATTTTATTGTGTGAAAAAGGGTTAAAAATTGGGAAATGTCTATTTTTGTTACTGTAAAATTATCATTCTAACCGAAGAAGAGGTTATGATCTCATTATTAAAAAAAAAAAAAGAAACAGGTACATGTGATTATTCTATATTCTAGATATCACTGTGTGCCTCTGATAACTTTCTGAATTGCTGGCCAATTCAATCATATTTGACTGATTAGTAGAAAAATCAAAGACAGTAAGTATGAGCAAGATTTGTGAAAAATAAGCTTCTGGCTCAAAAGATCGTGTTAGTCCCCGCATGCTGGCCAAGACTGTTGTGTCCGCTCCCCCTTTGCTTGTCATCAGAGAATCCATGTGAGATCCTTGTGTTGGAAACCATGTTTCATTAGTTTGAGTGTTCACAAAACTAGTAATAAATCAGTTGAGCAGTATGTAAGTCCACATCTCTATTTTTCACTGTGCACGGTGCGGAGAGAAAGCCCATGCACCTAGGAATGCATGTGGTTGCTGTGCGTGCTGGCAGCGTCACGAATGCAGATAAACTCTACATTCAGTTGTAACAAACAAATTCGCGTCTCCTGCTGTTCCCTATATAGCTTTTATTAGTGGTCAGTGATGACAATAATTAAATTCTTTTCTCATCAGAAGAAATTGTTCTTTTTTTCTCAAAAGGGACTGTACATGTACAGTTCTTTTGCCACAGTGCAGTTGAGTTGTATGACAGAACAATTATTTTTCTTCTAATGCTATCATTTGCCTCACAGTATCCTCAGCTTTTCTACTCCAAAATATAGGATTTGGGGTTTTTCTGTGCTCTTTGTTTTTTGGGTTTTTTTTTTGGTAGTTCATTTTGCTTGGGGTGGGTGGTTCATTTTGCTTTTTTTCTGTTAATTCAGACTGACTTTTTCGCTTTCTTCACAGTTCTAAAACCCAAAGACAGTTTCCACACAAATATGATCTGACACTATTTGAGATAAAAGCAGAAGGTTTAATGTAGCAAGGAACTCGTGTTAAGTTCCTATAATGAGTTCTAGGGTAGACATTTTACAGCATCACTGGCCCTCTGGATTGTATCAGCTGTTTTCACTTAATTGCATGTCATGTAAAATCTTCCACAATATTGAAAATATAGTTCTCCGTATATTTTGCCTTTCATTTCCTCACCTGCTTTTCAAAGGCAATTTGTTATCTGGTCCTCACTTCTATAAAATCTTTAATATACTTTTTCTTACAGCCACCATCATGGCTAATGAATCATAGAATCATGGAATCATGGAATCAGTAAGGTTGGAAGGGACCTCTGGAGATCATCTAGTCCAACCTCCCTGCTCAGCAGGGTCACCGAGAGCATGTCAGACAGGGTTGCGTCCAGGTGGGCCTTGAATATCTCCAGAGAAGGAGACTCCACAGCCTCTCTGAGCAACCTGGTCCAGTGCTCTGTCACTCTTACAGGGAAGAAATTGCCCCTCACGTTCAGGCGGAACTTCCTGTGCTTCAGTTTCTGTCTGTTGCCTCTTGTCCTGTCACATGGGACAACTGAAAAGAGTTTCAGGTACTTATACACATTACTAAGATCTCCTCTCAATCTTCTCTTCCCCAGGCTGAAGAGGCCCAGCTCTCGCAGCTGTTCCTCATAGGGCAGGTGCTCCAGCCCTCTGATCATCTTTATAGCCCTACACTGAACTCTGTCCAGTAGCTCCGTGTCTCTCTTGTCCTGGGGAGCCCAGAACTGGACACAGTACTCGAGATGAGGCCTCACCAGGGCTGAGTAAAGGGGCAGGATCACCTCCCTCGACCTGCTGGCAACACTCTTCATAATGCACCCCAGGAGACCATTGGCCTTCTTGGCCACAAGGGCACATTGCTGGCTCATGGTCAATTTGTCATTCACCAGCACTCCCAGGTCCTTCTCTGCAGAGCTGCTCTCCAGGAGGTCAGCCCCCAGCTTGTACTGGTGCCTAGGGGTATTTTTCCCAAGTGCAGGACTCTGCACTTGCCCTTGTTGAACCTCATGAGGTTCCTCTCTGCCCAGCTCTCCAGCCTGTCCAGGTCTCTCTGAATGGCAGCACAGCCCTCTGGTGTCTCAGCCCCTCCTCCCAGCTTGGTTTCATCAGCAAACTTGCTGAGGAGGCACTGGATAGAAATGTAGAAAACATGACTGGATGGGATGTCAAGAGGTTATCTAGTTCATCTCCCTGTGCTAAAGCAAGATTAGCACAAATATTTGTGTAATTTGGCCTGTAACATCTTTAATAGTTGATATTCCACAACCTCCCGAGTCAATCTGTTCCATTGCTTAACTGTCCTTGCCACATGAACATTTTGTTTTAACCTAGATTTCGCCTGTTGCTTTTTAGGCTTATTACTACTTGTTCTAGCTACCACTGTCGTTGAAGACTGATTATTCACACGCCCTGTGCAAAGCAGTGTTTCATATTTGAACACGGTAGTCTTGTCTCTCCTTACTCATCTCACCTTTAGTCTAAACAGCCCAGATGCTTTCAGTGTATTTTCATATGTCATGTTTTCTAGAGTCATGATCCTTGCTCTCCTCTGGATCCCCTTGAACTTGTCTTTCAAAACAGCACACACAATGCACCAGGCAAGGCTTTTAATGATGCCAAGAGGGTGAAAGCGTTATTTCAAGTGGTATGTTTTGTAGCTGCTCTCCAATGTGATGTTTTGCAACAACATAATGCTGTGGCTGTATCACAGATGTTCAGCTTATGATCTGCTATAAACACTGGGTCATTCATTTTCACACTGTTGCAGAACCGACTTGTATTTGTTCAGATGATTAGTTCTGCTAAAGTACAGGATCTTAGAGTTACTTAATCGGATACCATTTTTTCATATTTGTGCAGTTTGTCAGAGTCTTCTGAATTATAAACTGGTCTTCCAATATATTTTTGTTTGCTGAAAGCTTTAGTTCAGTAGCTAACAAAAACCGTGAACAGTACAAAATCTGGTACTGATCTGCTGAATTCTACTCCATGTACCTCTGTTTTAATACCTATGCTCAAAGTGTGGGATTTGAACCAGTTTAATACTGTTCCAGAATTTCCTATTTCTGGAGCTTGCTTCTGAGAATGGCATGTGAGATAAAGTTGCAAACCTTAGTTGAGCAGGATGTATGACATTTACTACATCTCCCCTATGCGGATAGTCTGCTGTTCTGTCACAGAAGGAAATTAGCTCTAATGATTTACTTAAGCAGGTCCTTTAAATATGCTTACTGCTTTCTCCTCCGCTGAGGAACTTGCCCATTTTTTCCCCCATGTGTCATTTCTGAACTAACAACCCCCTCTATACTGAAACGGCCGTGGAAAAGCTGTGTGCCCTTCTAGAAAGGCATAGACGCATGAAGGAAACAAACAAGAGACATAAAGTGAAAACTTTTACTGCATATTTTCTGTAAAAACGTTCTGTGTAAGTCACACGTAGGTAGCGCAAGTGCTTAAGCCTCTGGAGACTCCAGTGCTGCGTAGCAGCGTGGTGGCTAATTATTGCCGAGTCGACTCTTATTTAGGAGAGGCTCATGTGCTCTCGACGGGCACGTACTTGGTGGCACCTGTAAGCTTGACTCAGTCCTTTTTACTGAGAGTATTAGAGCTGCTTTCTGCCATCTTGGAGCTACCCCACTGATGCTGACAGGTAAATGTATTGTGAAAATTTGGGTAGAGATATGCCTCAGTGCTGAGCTCTTCCTCTTTTACAGTGTGCCTCATTTCATGGCACCCTGTTTTCTTCTGTTTTCTGGTAACCTTATCAGCATAGTTTTTTTAAAGCAATAGCAATATGTGATCTGCCTTGACTTCTTATACCACCATTTATAACTTTGGATGGCAGTCTTAAAATCATAAGCACTTTAAGTAGAAGGATACATCCTTCGAATACAGCTAGAAGTGCTCCCGGCATGATTGTGCCTAGCCAGTTGATTGTAGGGTTTATCAGGATTATTATTAACAGAAGTGCAAAGTATTTTCCAATCATTTGCATTTGGGGTGAGTAGTGACGTGTTCATTTTCCACTTGCTGACTGAAAAGATTAACACTAGCTTATAAGAAACTGATCTCTGGAATCCTCTTTCAACATGATAAAAGCAAGAATGGTAACGTGCCCAGCTGACATTACTCACTAGTGATAATTTCAGCTTGTTATATTTTTTTACTAAATTTTTATTCCCTGACAACCTTTGTGATAATTAGGTATTATTTGTGGTTTGATGAAGTATGAAACATATGATAGTGAGACACATGATATACAAAAACTTAGGCTTATGTCATTAACAACTTTACTCCTATGCTTCATTAACAGTGCACAGAAAGATAGGTGAGACCCAATATTACTTATTTATTAACTGACTTCAGCAGTGTCATCCCTTGGTGTACTTTCAGTGGTCTCTGTGTTCATCGCTGCAGTTTTCTTGTAGATACTTGCTTCCTGAACTAAAATTTTGAGTGTGATTTGAAATCTTTTTGACTAAGAAGCAGCTGAATGGGTTTTTTTCCTCCAAAAATACCTTTAAATTTAGGCCCAGTAAAACCAGTTTCTGTTTTTCTAAGTAAAATCGAATATTGAGCTCCATGCAATTATTTGTTGATCGTTGAAAAATTCCATTAAGACTTCTATTTCACTTAACTGGAGTTTCAGAATTCAAATAGCAAAAGAAAAAATGTCACTTCATTTAGTTACACCCATTGATATGTTCTGTAGGAATTTTGAGTAGCTTTATACAGATACCATTTTAGATATACTTTATAGAGTATAAAAATACACTTTAGACTACTACATTTACATTTAGTGTAGTCTTGGCTAACCTAAATACTGAATATAATTTTGGTAGCAAATGATTCCCCTCGCCAGTTTCTTCTCGTGGGAGAACAAAAATCATATATGCATCAGAAACACAGGGGAGTATAAGTAAGTATCAGGGTTTTCATTTCAGATGATAGGTGTAACTTTGTGTATCTGTTGAAAATGAAATGCCATAGGAACAGACAGCTTATACAAACAACTCTTTCTTTAGCAGTAAGGTAAGAACCTGGAGCTCTTCCTCTGTGACCATTTATAGCAAAGTCTTCTGTTTGCTCATCTCTGTTCTTCCTAGAAATATGCCATTACTTGCACATCGTGAAAGTGTGGGAACTTTGGCTGCTGTGTGTGATGGGGCTGTAGACTCCCTCCTTAGGAGCTAGGATAACTCTACTGGCTTTGAGCAAACCTCAACATGTTTGGGGAAGATGGATGCTTTAGCATAGGGGAAGAAGTGAAATCCACTGACACCAGCACCTACTGTAAAAGACCTAATCAAAATTAGAGTGGGCGGCTGAGCCAAGTACTTGCAGCATGAACTATTGCTCTCGCAGTAACCTCTTGCTGCTCATTAGAAGTTACCCAAGGTAGACATATGAACCTATTCTTGTCATTTGTATGTGGAACTACACAAATATACTTTTTTTCTAGGAACAAAATACTAACTATTTTATGATAACTAGTTTGATGAAAGCATTTTCTGCTTTTACTGATTTCAGCTTCTTCCTTTCCTTTCTGCCTCCTCCTGTTAAATGTGCTTGAGGTCTGTTTGGAATATAGTTACTGTCTGCTCAACCAGTTGTATTACATGATATAATAATCAGAATAAAGTAAAATCCAAACAAGAATCCAGCCTGTGTGGATTTGTAGGATAAAATCCTATAATAGCTCACAAGAAATTGGTACAGTCAGAGCAGTGTCCAGATCCTGTCCTAATTTTGAAGTAAAATTCTATCTTGCAACCTAATAGCAGTCCAAATAATAACTTCTGTTTATGAACTCTTTCCTAATTCTCAAAATGTTTCTTGTTGAATACAAAATATATGCATACATTCATGCATAGATATTTATGTGGTTAGCATATGGGTATCTTACAAGTGGACTATTTCTAATCAAAAAATAATGGAAAAAATACCAATATCTCTAGATGTAGTTTAGTTTTGAGTATATCAGATGGAATCATAGCTACCTTTGTTGTATGTGATCTGCAAAAGACAGAATGTTTATTATAAGGTCATATATGTTATGATAGTGCAAAAAAGGCACAGAGATGTATGTCATCTGGTCTCTCTGGGTCTTGTCTTTAGGTGTAAATGGCTCAGTAGCCCTAGGACGGTCAGCTCATTGTTGGATTTTTCAACTGATGCTTAGGAATTGAATTTTGTTTCAAAATATCACTTGTTCTTTTCAACTTGATGATGATATATAGGAAAGCCTTTCATTTTTCTTCATTGGTTGGGAATAAAATATATATCCTTGATACTACAAAGATTGCTTTCAGAAACTTTCAGTTTCCGTCCATGTATTCTGCAAAGTTAACCATCATCGAAGGGTAAACTGGTTGTTCAGACTTGATTTTGACTTGCAAAATATCTGTGATTTTACCTTTATAAAAACAGCTTTACCCCAGCTCTGGAGAGACATTTAATTTGAAGAACCATAAAAGTTCAGTTAGGAAAAAAGTTTTGGTAAGAGGTTTTCCTATCATGTGTTTTTTATTCTGTTCCCATAATTTCTTACAAAATTTTGGATGGTTCTTTAGTTTTCAGACTGTTTCAGCTTAAAGGAGGAATGAAAATGAAATGAGTGAATAAGTTTATTGACATTTTCTCCTGCTACAGAATTTGATGTAGGTTTGAGAGACGATTTTAATATCTTGACATCTCATTTGTTCATTCCCCTTTTAGCTTCTGAACTCTGTTCTTGTAATAGAGATTTTGCAGAAACGTGAATTGTTTTTAGTTAATTATTCACAGTATTTTCACAATTCCTACACAACTCAGAAATTTTGTAGCAGTGCTTGTTTAAGTTTTTAAACAATAGATCTATTTCTTCATTATATGTTTTGCTGACTTTGTTCATTGAGATCTTTGCTTAGTGGAATGTACCTACAAATCTATTGTTTTCATTTATTATGTGGAAATCTGGTGGTATGAGCTGTATAATCCTGTCTCCAGTACTTAAATCGGCTCTGTTGTTCAGCTATATACAGTAAAAACACATAAAACCCCTGACATATCTAGCCTTTATAAATAAGCTACAAAAGTTTCCTTAATTTTCCGCCTATATCTCTCTTTCAAAGGTCCTGTTAACATTTTCAGCCTGCTCTGGAGAAATATAATTGTGTATGGATTAAGAATATTAGCTTTAATATTTTGTTGGACAATGTAGTTCTTAAAAGCAAAAAAAGAAACAGCTGGAATTTTGGATTTATGCCTGCAGCAAACCTGTCTGAATTCCAAAGTTCTGGAGGATAAGTTGTCTAAAATATGAAGATGATTATAACTTAGTATTATAAACTCCTTGACATAACTGATATACAGATGGTAGATAGTGAGCTTATAGAGTTCAGAATAAAAGAGTAAGTATTCATATGCAGAAGGAGAATGAGGCCTTCTTTCTGTACGCCATGCTCCTCACCCACACCGAGGTCCCGTTGTCAAGGTGGATGGCTCAAGTGTGAGCAAAACGGTACTGTGTGAAGACATGTAGCTAAGGCTGCAGCTTGAATTTTCATCTCCAGCTGAAGTTTACCCATCACTGTCCCATAGCTAGCTTGAGTGTGCCAGTTTACTGCCACTGATGATGCTTGTCTAACTCTGAATGTGGTTGCCCATATTTGATCCATGTTGTAGCTGATCACTGCTCCAACTAAACTGATGCTGAGCATCTTCACAGTGCTTAAGTGGCAAACTAAAAAGGTGAACTATGGATCAACTCAGGTTGCCACTACGGATCAACCCAGTGAAATGCCACTTACTGCAGTTATTACATTTTGGCAGGAAGGGGAATGGCAGAAGACATTCATCCTCTTAGAAAATAGGACAATTTGAGGAAAAGGCAGTTTGGCAAGCAACAGAAGCAGAACAACAACAACAAAAAAAGTCTAGAATTAGTATGCTACTGAATATTTATACCAGCCATTTGTAAGTAGTTCTTATGGTGATTTCAATGGTAGTGTCAATCTTCAGTGTTTCAATCTCAGTTACACTTTATTAGGAAGCAGCAGATGTAATTTTTTTTTTAGGAGAATCACTCATTAGTGACCGGTGTAATCTGTCGCAGTATTTGTTGTTAGTCTTAAAATTATTCTGACAATAGGCAATATTTTTATAAGATAGTGTATCATTTAGTGTATCAAAGGTTTGAGCATTCTGAAATATTTAGAATGTGAGAAATACAGTACCTGAAAGTGTTAATTAACTCTAACTACAAATCAGCCAGTGTGTTGTATTTAGGCCTTTCAAAAATGTCTGCTTCACTGTAATTTATTTTCCCTCTTTGAGAGAAATACCTTTTTTGTCCTTGCTATACGTGTGAAGTACTGAGAAATCAAATGTCCCTTTCTGTGTGATAATAAGGCAACTAAAGAAGAAAAAGAAATCTATCTTCCAAAGTTTTTGAATAATTCTTACAAACTTTGAAGTTCTGGAAATACAAAAAAAAAAAAAAAGGGGAATCTGTAGTATACTGAGTGGAAGTACATTGTGCAGAACGGCATGAGCTTTGAGAGTAATTTAAATGAGGTTAATGTAATAGTGGTTAAAACAGCATGTGAAAGTTGTTTGCTGTCACTTATGTCCTCATTGCATTCTCATTCCATTCCAAGTGAATTCTCCTGATGAACATAGCTGAGAAGTTATTTGGGCTAGTGTACACAATTTTATTAACATAAACTAAGTCTCAGTTCTCCCTGAATATGTCGACAAATAATTCCTAGTACCCTTGTCAGATTATTGGCATACATACCTAAGTATTGAAACGGAAGTGTAGTCGCAAAAATTGAAGAATTGTCTTAAGTATCAAGAGACTCATAATTGTAAGAAAAAAAAATCAAATCCCCACCATTTCTGATTTGAAAAGAAACACAGCGAATTTACCATCATGCCTAAAGTCAGTATCATTAAAGGGAAGTCAGATAGAGTTGGTCTGTGTCGTCGGGTTAGTGTAATCCCAGTTGGCTAATGGGCTGGGCAGTGCAGGAACCGTGTAGGGTAACAAACTGCCCCGGGCCCAGCTCACCTGCCGTGCGAACAGAGAAGTCAGGAGGAGCAGGAGACACAGGTGGAAGAAAGGTTGTAACTAGGACAAATATCTTTCTTGTCCCAAAGGGGCCTCTCCAAGATATTTCCTTGGCATTTGTAGAAAAAGGGAAGGATTTGCTTATAGCTCCACACCTGCAGGTACCTGAGGAACAGCCTGGGCTGCGTTTTTCATCTTGCCCCTCCCTGTATGGAGCTTCGCCAGCTGATACTACTTTTTGTGTCTGAATGAACCAGGAAATGTTTGTCTCACATATGTGTCTCCAGAATCTCTTTTGATACTTTGATTTTTTAAGAGTAGTGTTTTTCTCCCAAATATCATCTTGGGAGGTACAAATATGCAAAAATTGCAGCATTATGTCAATCAAAACCAGTAATTAAAGCAAAAATATATTAGTTCTGAAAGTTTCAGAATATGCAAAATTATCTGATCTACCTATTGGCTCTAGACATAAAACATGTAGTCAGAATCAGTTAAAAGTATGAATAGATGCTTGCATAAAGTATTCCAAACATTGATTTCAATTAATTTTGCACATACCTGTTACCTGCTTTCTATAAAGATTTGTGCAAGAGAAAATATTTTTAAAATGGTAAGAAGATACATTTACATATAGAAGTACTTGTCCGCAAAGAATGGTCCATGTAGAACGGTGGTTATGTCACAAGTGAATTATGTGTTTTTCTTTTTTGTGAAAATTATTGACCTGTAATCATTGAATAGAAACAAGAATATGCATTTCTTCCATCACCATAAATAACTGGCCACAGAATGTCAAAAACATGTAAACATTAACATTATTTATCATAGATTAAATTAGATTCCATAAGTCATACATCAATTCATTTTGAGTAGTAACACGGTCCTGAAAATTTACATCATTTGTGGATAGCTTATGACTGCAACCACAGGTGAAATAATTTAGTGAGGTTGCCATTGACTGGAATATTGGCTGAGCTCTTGTTGTAGCCAAACACATTAATTCATTTGCTATTTGGAATTTGGGTGTGTGTTTCAGGTTTGTCTGCTCTGTTTTGTGTTTGAGACAGAGAGCAAGCACGTCTTAGCAGTATAGCCAGAGACCAGCTAAATCAAAGGAGCAGGAGGGAAAGCCGCTCCATCCTGTTTGCATTCTGAATCTGAGTACAACACCCTGCATTGTTTTTGGTACACATCAGCAGTTCAGGAAGGAAAGATCACAGTTACTGTTGGAAAGGATCTACTGGGTATTTTATTTTTCTTATCTTTTGTGAGGGTTGAATTCCACAGCTGCAGCCTTGGTGATTTCTTTCCTTTTCTCTGTGATTTTAAGGATAAAATGCATTGATACTTACTACAACTCCCACTTCTGTGGGTGCCAAGCCTTACTCGCCAGTAGTGTGTTACAGGTTTATTTTCTTTCCCTACAACTATACAAATATGTTCACATGCATAACGAAAGGGTAATTAAAAATTCACAAAGAGTTTTGTATTTTAGGGCCAAGCATTTTGAGAGCTAGAAGGTACTGTGAGTGCTTTATGATTACATTTACTGACAGCATGACAACATACACTTCAGTGTATTCAATGGAAAACATAATCAGGTAGCCAAAGGAGGACAATTATCTTTCATACTAATTGGCAAGTTCCTTTTAACCTTTAATTAACTGTGAATTTTCAATAGATCTGAATAGTGTTGGTAGGCTTCTTGCTGGTAGAAGGTCACGGAAATAATATCTTCTCTCCTGATTGCACAGACGCAGTATAAATAAAATATAGGTGCATATTCACTATATAAGGTTGTAATCCTCATTTGCACTTTGAAGTGCATAAAGTATGAAAATCTTATGCTACTGAAAGGACTGGTGCTGCCAGGAGTTTTTACTTCTAGCTTCAAAAGAAAATTCAAATAGATTTTGCATTCTCGGTTTGTTTCTCTTGGCACATTTTTGATACAATCAGCAGCCGTTACTTGAAAGGCTCAGCCTGATTAGCATAGAGCCTAATATGCCTTCTTTAGAAGCCGTCCTAGAGAATATTCCCCGTAGAGCAAAGGTTAAGATGCACAGAAGAAACAAAACACTGTTCTCTGGAGTGCTCGGTTATTCAGCATTCGGGAAACTGCTGCCTTTAAGATGTGCTACTCCCTTTTGGTGGATGGTTTATTATAGAAAATATAAGAAAGGCTACATTTTCAAAACATTTCACCCATGTTATCTCTGCAAACAGATAACTGAGAATGCCACATGTTCATGTGTATTTGCCAAAAGAACCTTGTATTATATAGCTGTAAATTTAACATCTAGGTGTATACTACCTAAGAAAGGGCAATTGAAAAAATATGATCTGGACCAAACCCCACCATTTAGTTACAACAAATTTTGCAGGTGTACAGGCAGCAAAAGGCCATTCCAATTGTATGGGTAACACCGATAGCAAAACAATATACATTTTACATGGAGTGAATTGCTTTTTTTTTTTTCAACCTTGATGACCGGGTTCCAGTAAAAGACAAGGGGGGATCCACTGACTTCCACAACAGTTATTCAGTCCTCAGGACTGGTCTTACCTGTGATCAGATTTTTTTCTTTTTATTGTGCTTTTTTTCTTTCAAATTCATATGATCGTACATTTCAAATGATCATGGATTTAGCTCAGTTGATTAGAGCGTGGTGCTAATAATGCCAAGGTCGTGGGTTTGATCCCTGTATGGGCCACTTAGTTTGAGGGTTGGACTAGATGATCTCCAGAGGTCCCTCCCAACCTTACCAATTCTATGAAATTACATTACACTCATTATGCAACTGACTACATTTAAATATCTTTCCTGGTATGTACAAATCCAGGCAAAAGTGATTTTTGTGCACTTACAAGCCTTTTTGCTAATATAATTCTACATCTGAGATGCCTTGGTTCTTGTTTGCCACCTATGCCGCATATTTTCTCTTGTCTTGCATCGAACTGCTTACAGTTACAGAAATCAGTTGACCATACTTTTGAGTTAAGATTACATAAGGAAGAAGGTGAAAACATGCAGCATGTTACTCAAATTGCTATTTCTTATGCTTTCACCAGCCCTGTAGTAGCTATAAGGGATGATTCCTCCGCCCCTCCCCGATACACAGCACAGTGTAACTCTGTGATGCATATAGAAAAAGAAAATAGAAGATCTGGGTAACTGTGACTTCCCTTTCTCTTTCTATACCTGTTCCAAGGCTTATCTGTTCTCACTTCTGCCTCAGGTACTATATGTATAACCCAGCAGCACAAACTGTCCTTTCTGTGGTGCCTTCGAACCCTGATCCCGTTGCACTAGGAATTGAGACGGTGAGGGAGCGCCCTGCACCTGTCGAGAAGGTACCTAGTTCTAACCTTTCTCAGACACTCTTGTGTACTGGTAATTTTTACTGCCTTGACACACAGAGAAACTGCGAACAACTGTCACTAAAAGGTTACTGTTAAAATAGAATCGACCTTTGATAAGAGAGCTTAAACCTTAGTTGATAAACTAGAAGGTGCAGGAGTGTAGCAGACATCTGCCTCCGCTGGCAAGGGAGGAGCTCACCCCCTTCCCGGAATACGACGCAGGACGCAGCCGTTTCTTACCTCTTCCCAGCTGTGCATCGCTACTCTCCCCTGTCGATGACTGAGTAACGCGACAATTGGATACAGTTCTTGTAGTAATTAGAACCATTACCACAGGGAAAGAAGGCACTGATTGAAACATTTGATGCATGTTATCTTGAGTTAATGTTAACAAATGGACAGAAAGAAGATCCCTAGCCCAGCGGTCAAGCAGTTCTCAGTGTGCTGTCAGCAGAGACCACAGATCTGGTAACAGCAGAGCTTGCTTGTCTTCCAGGGGCAACAGCATATTTTATGTTAAAAAAAAATATATATTCCTGCTTGTTTTGGGCTCCCATGACAAAGGTGACAGTCAGATGCAACAAAAGATGTGCCATTTTTGGCATTTGTTTTTGATGAATCTAGTTCAAATGAAATGATAATACATTGAAAACCTGACTAGTATTACATGCTTTTTTTGTGTGAAAGCTATATAATATCTTCTTACAGAGCACAGTCTTAATCTTAGCTTTAGAATGATTTAAACCCAAAGGAAAAGTTGAAACCCAGAGGAAAATAAAATTTTTACATGAAGCTTATGAATCAATTTATACATGTAGGTTGCACTGAGGAAGACACTTTCCTGCTATATGATGATTTTTCAATGAGTACCAAATTGTTGTTTTTGAAGCAGACTTTTATGGATGTATTATCTATAATCTCATAGTTGGGAAAATACTAATGGAATTACTAATAAAAAATAAACCACGTATCTAATGAAAAGTCGTAGGGCAAGAATTCACCATTAAAAGAAGCCCTTCCACCTCACTACACTGATAAAAACCTATTTTGATGATGAAAGAGTATTTCCTAGCTAGTCAAAAAACTTACTGGCAAACTGGTTGTTCCCAAACTGCTCTTGTGTGAAAATTGGGACTACGTTCCTGTTGTTCAGTGCAGCGCTGGAACTGTAACATTAGTGGCAGTGTTTCGCAGGATGAGGACCTGGGCAGACTATAAGGCTGTTCCGTCTCTTGCTACCTGCCCTGTTCGCTCCAGCAGTGTTCGACAAGAGTAATAGATGTGGAATATATGTATGTTGGAATGTAAGGAAAAGAGTGTTTCTATTGTTACAAAATTATTTACCCATTACAAAATAATTTACTGAGTGAATTAGATTACTTCTACACTTGAGGGAAACTATGTCATACAAATAGTTTCTTGTCAGGAGAGGATTTGGCAGGAACAGTCATTCCCCCTGGAACCCTAGTGAGGGGGCAGTAAAACATTTTCAGGAATCACTGCATTTGTTTTCTTAAACTTTATTTGATATGACGGGCCAGATCATTTTGCCTGTATTCACAGTGATGAGTGTCTTTCCTTGCAAGTAGTTCCACTGAAAAAATGAGATTATTCAGTTAGGCAAAAAGCATCTCCAAAGTGTCAGTTAGGCAAACAAAAAGGAAGAATTTCTCACCACCCAGCAGCATTGTTGTACAGTCTTTTGTTGAAAAGAGCATAAGATGGTTTAGGATTCTGCCTACTAGATTATAGCCAATAGGATGCTCTTTATCTATAATTGCACTTCTTTTTCAAACAATAGCTTTCCAAGGAGAGCACAGAGATAGTGAAAAGAGTATTCTTGCCTTAATTATTGCAGATAGTGTGTAGTCAGATTGTTGCAGTGGTTCAATGGAACACTTGTTTTGTTGCAAGGCCTTCTGCGTTGGCCTGGAGGGACAATATTTACCTATCTTTGCCTAAGCTTCTGGAGATGTGCTAATCTTATGGCTTTGTTACATTTGAAAAGCTCAAAATATAGCTAAAGTAATAGACATGCTCATTTTTCCCTAGCCTTTTAGCAAAGCAGGACTGCATGTAAGATATAAGTCCAGTCACTTTCAAGAATAGGAATATCTGCCTCATATTATTTTCTCACAAGGAATTAGAGCAAGGGACCAATAAGCTCAGTGTCTGATGATAGCTATGTTCTGCATACATCTGAGAACTGAATATTTCATTTATCACCTAGACTAGTGATATCGTTTCATTTTACTTGGCGAAAATTAAGTCACCATTCTAATTGGCTTCCCCAAATGAACTCTAAGTGGGGAAAAACATTCTTTTATCTGAAAAGTGATTAAAGTTTTAGAGCATTCTATGTTGACTGCTGATGAGCTGAGAGTCTGGAGCATTGCTGTGGCAGCAGCTAAACCAAGACCTGCTGTAGGTGCCTGTGGTAGGGTGAGATGAAACCTTAGCTGGAAGCTCCCTGTTTCTCTCCGCTGTATTGCAAAACAATAATCCTATTGCACATCTTTAGATGCTCTGAACTAGGACTGTGTGTGTACTGCATCGTAGTCAATACAGTTCTCTATTTTTTTTTTTTTTTGAATCTTTTGAAAGATTCTCAGTCATGAGATACCATTCCACGATCATGAATGTGTTTGGGAGTTAGTTCATCACACACCTTCTGACTGTTATTTAGTATCTTCTTAAAAAATGGTTTGTGGTCTCGTTTGTTGTCATGCAGGGAAGTGGAAGTACCTGTCCCTCAAAATATGTTGTGAGCTGTTCCCAAAATACTAAGTCAGGGACTTAGAAGATCACTGGTTTCTATCAAGGTTTTCAGATTTTTTTTTTTAAGATTTATTTCCTCTCACTTGCACAGCAGTGAGGAAGCAGATCAGACCTTCTCTATCTTCAACTTTTATTCCTATAAACTGATCAAGACCAGTGAAAATTCCTCCATTATTTAAAAATGGAATAGGGCCCATATAGGCTGGTAACTGTCTGCAGCATCAGGATGGATCATACCTGGTGCTGAGGGGAAGCTGAACAGCAAAACCTGTAAGAAGCCCAAACAAGATTACTTCTAAAGGAACATAGCTGCTAGAGCTTCTCTTTGTCATTTTGGGAGGCATGTGAGTGCTCAGAGCATCCTTAGCAAAAATCCATATGGAACATAAGAACATTTTTCACTTTCAGCTTGTTTTCCTTTGGGCTTAGCCTTCTATATTTCTCTTTCAAGAGATAACATGTAAAATTAAAAAGGCAGAGTGTTAAGAAAATCAAAGATAGGTCCATAAGCAAAGTGTGCTACAGCCCAAAGTAAACAACTGGGTATAACTTAATAGCTAGTCTGATTGTATAACACCCCATTCCAAAAAAAAAAAAAAAAAGAAAAAAAAAAAAAAGAAAAAAAGCCTATAATCAAAAATGAGAAACTATTTTTTAATCTTGCTCCATCTTTCCCTTTAAGATAAGTGATTGTACTTCTGCTTCAGAAAGCATCAAACAACAGGTCAAAACACACCAGGTGTTTGGTTTTGCTTTTGTTCTAGCCTATGTTTAAGAGTTTGAGTGTTGTGAACTAATCGAGTGATCATTAAAGCTGTTTTCTTTGCATGTCAGTCTAAAAGACTGGCTGAGGGTGCTGCAAAATGCAGGTGCCAGCTGAAAATTAATGAATTATAAGAATTGGCAGTGATGGTTTGTGAAGCATCATTTGCTGGTTATAGCTATGTTAATCTACTTTATTACAGCTTCCTTTCTTTGTTTCTTTTATAAAGAGGATTGTAACGCTTCCTTAATTTTCTTTGGAAGGAGCTGGCTGGTGTTATGTAAAAGTAGCTTTTCTTCTGAAGGAAAAGATCATTTAAAGATGATAGTGCATCATCTGGTGTGAAACTCCTTTACTTCAGTAAAGTACGTTTTCAACATCATATATGTTTCTATTATATGGAAGTAAAACTGTCACCCAAATGTGAAATGGCTAGTCAAATCCAGGACATAAATCACTATCTCTTCATATTTGTATCCTATAATGTCAGCTGTAGAAAGTAACAATTTCAAACCTTGAAAATCATTACCTAAGAGCCAAATTTGCTTTTATGTTATGTTGCTGCTATTGTATAGTACTTCTTTTAGCAGGGAATGCCTCAGTGCCATGCCCTTGCTCGAGAAGGACACGAGTGGAATTGTGCAAATACACTCTGAATTTGTCTCTGGCTTTGACAGGACTCTCAAGTTCTTGCCCGTGTACCTGAGTTCCTTTTAAAAAGGTACCAAGTTACTGCTACATTTTTGGATTTTTACTAGCTGCTCTACAGTACACATAGAAACCCTGATCTTTCTTTATTATTCTGTCTCCCCTGATGCTTTAAACCGTAGATACCTTCTTTTTTTTTCACACTTACAAGTATTAGAAGCAGTTGTCAGAAGTCAAACCTGGCAGACAGTCACTGACTGAAGTTTTCACCCAAACTCAACATCGTATTCACACCTGGCAAAAATAAAGCACAGAGTTGTTAGAGGCAGGAAGATCTTCATATGCTCAAGTTGTGATAAAAAAGAACTCTCTGTTTACAGGAAAAAAAAGACAATATGTGGGGGAGATTGAGTGTGGCTTTATATTATGAAGGTTATGAAGTTCTGTGAAATTTTCATAGGTTCAAAGGTTGACAGAAATATCACCAAAATTTACAAATGGATTTATTTTTTCTTCCACAAACAATGAGAACTTCTAGAAAAATAAATGAGTCATTCTCCTGCTTTCATTGTGCATTCATCTACAGGACTTTGCCAACTGTCTGTGCAGGAAAACAGTGATTTACAAATAGAACTGAAACATTAGTGCGGATAGCACTGTGTCCTATGTCTGTGGTATATCTGTGTCATTGAAAGCAGAATATATATTTCATTTTGGAATTCTGCGTTGAGCCCTTAGCTACAGGAAGTTTTCAGTAACAGGAAGTTACAACAGGTTTTATCCATCTTTTCCCAGATGTCAGTAGCTGATTGATTCACCAACTTAATACTTACAACACTGATAAGCAAGTTTCCCAGTATCACTTCCTTCTAATTAGCTTGACATCCTGTGTTATTTTTGAAGATACTATTCTATTTCCTTCTTTAGATTGGTCTGCAGCTTCTTTTATGAACACTTCAATGAATCTCTTTTGTGATAATGCCTTTCTTCATCCTTGCTTTATCTGAGCTTGTTTTATCCTGACTTGCCTTGCTGTTTCCTGTGCTGGGAAGAGTTACTGAGCACTGTGCAAAGTCTGTTCTCCAGAGAGCATAGCAGTCTCCATGAGTTTTATTTCTCTTCCCTTGGGGAGCCCCAGGAGGATCCTGCCGACTTAGTTTCTCAGACATCCCTTAGGCCTCTCGTCTCTCAGGTGGATCGTTGGCGATGGTATATTTTTGTTTCCTCAGCCCCAGTCTTTGGACAGACACCCAAGCCACTGGTGAAAACGAAGGATGAATCCTGCCGTTGATGCAGTTTTCCTTACCCATGGGATGTTTTTGGAGCAACCTTTGCTTTCCTCATCAGGCAGAATGCTTCTGACAATCTTGTAACAAATTTCCTCCAAACAAAGCATCATTTGAAGGCACAGCAGCACAACTCTAGCAAATGTCTCAACAAAAGCACGGCATGGCAGAACATCATAAGAGTTCAGAAGATCACTTTGAATAAAAACCAAAAAATCTGAGACTTCAGATGTCTCTTAAAATTTTCCTTTACATATTTCATTCCTTCTTAACCATGGACAGTTTTGAATATGGGACACTTTTCTTGCAATGTTTTTTCAAAGGCATTAGACGGCAGCAAAATTGGATGGATGATTTGTTCATCTGAACTACAGTGCTTGTGAGAAGAAGAGAGTGTTACTCATACCTTTGCTGATATCTTGTTGGCCTAATGCTATTTGTCTAATTACTTTAAACTATTTTTCCCTTCTCCCACCATTAATTTAGACTGTGAACTCTTTGATGTTGGGACTGCCTGTCTGTATGTGTTTGTCTAATGCCTAGCAGAAAGAGGCCATTATATTATTATCTAGGCATGAGTGAGATGAAAAAAATAATAGAGCCTCAGCTGTCTTGCCCAGAGAGTGCAAAGCCGTGAGCTTATTTCTTTTTAACAACTGCTTGCAAGCATCATACACTCTCAAAAAGTTTAAATCAGATTAAGGTACAGTATAAAGTTTGGGGTTTTGTATGCCATCATTTTTCTCTAATTGTGAATTACAAATGCTTTGTTAGGAAGAATAAGCTTCCAAATCTTATAAATGAAAAAAATCTTCAGTTGGGTTGCCAAAAAAGGCTTTCAAGTGTATAGAGTCATACAAAGAGAAGGAAAAGAAAATCCAGAGGCAGGAGACTATGTCACTGCACAGTCTTTGAACATAAAGTAGTGCTGGTGCCAAACTTCCCTACTTCCGAGTGCCAAATTGGCACTTATTGTAATCCTCCCCTTTCCTAGTGTTGCACTGAGCAGTTAAAAAGAAAAAAAAATGGAATGAGTGGAAAGTTTTGATATATCTCTGGGGAAGTCTGATGCCAGTATTCAAAAGGAGAAAAAGGATGATGCAATATAAGGGAAAACAGCAGAAGAAGAAAAATGAAAGTGGAACAGAAAAGAGAGAGAAAGAGGAAAATAGGAAAAAACAGAGAGGCAAAGGAGCAAAGAGAGCAAGGACATATGAGAAAGAGATAATAGAAAAGAAGATTTACTGTGGAAGTAATAGTTAAAGTCAAAGGTTTGTCATCGGTTCCAACTGTGCATAAAAATTGCATCTTGTCTCAAAATCATTTTCTCTCTTGAGTATCCAAATACTTGTACAGAGGCAAAGTTCTTCTTGGCAGAACTTCCCCATTGGGTTATAATGACAACTGTCCTAAACAGAAGCTTTATTTTTTTTCTTAAAGCATCTGTCATTATGATGTTTTACCAAGTATTATGCATAGCTTAATGAATCAAGATGAATGAGTGAGATGCAAGTAGACCAAAAAAACCCCCAAACCCTACCCTTGAAGGAAAAAAAATAAAGGTTACTGCTATCTAAATGTGATCACCAAAAATAAACAAGCCTGCAAGAACACTCTCAAGTTCAGGCTATAATGATTAATTGTCCTATGCCACATGGTTACTGCAGGAAATGGCTCCTTAGATAGGCTGCAACTAAATAGGATTTGTACTGAGGTGACATGTTATCTTCTAGTGCAGCAGGTGGAAACCTTATGTAAGAACAAACATCTTATACATTACCACTTCTTCATCTCTTAGGACTAGAGCTTGTGTGTGAGGAGGCGGAGTATGAACATATAGGAACCGTCTGCAATCTCTGCTCTTAGTCAACACTTTGAATATGAGTAATAAATTCACCAATCACTCATGAGGGATCTGTTTTTCTTCCTGAGTTGTCAAAGCTTGCTTCTGAAGGAAATGAAATAGTTCTGTTATCTACCTACCTAAATGCAGGGAAAATGTCATTCCTGCCTTTCTTAAAAAGTAAAATATTACGCCTCAAAACATAAGACAATTTATGTTCTCCCTGGAATCAGACTGTAAGATGCAGTGCATTCTTATTCTCTTCATTCGCAGAAACTCTGTGTGCATGTTTTTTGAAGGCTAGTGGCCCCTGCTATATATGTGTAATACCCCAACTGTCTGTAGATGAAAGCATGCAAAGTTTTATAGAGCATCAAGAAATGAGAGACCAAGCTGATATTCCATATATGCATTTATATAAGCAAATTATGTAAGGTAAATATATATGTTTATACAAAAAATATAGCTCGTTTTGGCTCTTTATTGAAGGGAAGAAATATTTCCACCACAACAGGCCAGAAACTCCACTTTTTCTGCTTCTAACCAATAATCATTTGTTACCTGAAACTGAAGATTTTTAAGAGGGTATATCATTTCTTTGAATATTTTTGTTTTGTCAAAACTCTGTTTTTGTTAATAAAGAGAAAGACTGAAGATTTTGACCTGACTGAAGCAACCAAGTTAGTGTATTAGTGGGAAATTTTGTGTCCTCTACCCATACAGCAGTATTTGCCCCCTTCTTTGAATCGTGCTCCAGGTATATATCAGAATGTTTGTAATTTGAAGTGATTTGAAGATTTGTTGTTACTTATTTTGAGAGAAAACCCATCACAAAAGCTTCACAGAGTTGTTACCATAGGGGAAAAGGACAGCAGAGAGGTGTTTTGTATTTTTGTTCTGGAAGTGATCAAATGTACAATGGCAATCTGAACTTTGATGAAAGGTATGGCATCCCTGGTGGGCCTGTAAGCTTTACTCTCAGAAATGGCAATTTGTTTTATAGAATTAAATTGTGCATATAAATGGAATTTTCTAGTGGTAAAGGATTAATTCCTCTTTTGGTAGCAGGAAAGGGAGTGGCCTAAAATTAATCTAAGGAATCAGTTCTTTGAAATAAGTACAAATAAGACAGATGCAAAAATGATGGGGAATTGTTTTGAAAATAAATATGTTCTAAGATGCATGCTCTCTTGAAAACTAGGAGGAGGCCTCAACTGCCTTTATTCCTTTATTGCATTCCTCGTGGGCAGAATTCAGGCAGTTTATGGGAATGATGAAGACTGTTTCCCAATGAAAGTTCCTATTTGCTGCAAAATATGTAATGCAACATCAGAACAGGAATTTGTGCAGAATGACAGTACAAATTATTCTGAATACCACTTAGTTCCAGGAAAAATCTAGCTCCTTAATTAAGACTTGACTTTTTTTTTTTTTTTTTTTTTTTTTATCTTAAGATCCCACCGTCTCCTATGCACTTGTATGCATTAGATGGTATGTGGCATACCTCTTACTGCTCCATTGCATTACCATTCTTTTTTAAGAAATTTCTGTTCAACAATCACTGCACTGTGATATTTTATTCTCTTTTGAAATCAAAGTTTTAATTCTGGGCAGGTAGCTGTAATTTGAAAAGAGAAGGGGCAGAAAAAATCTTCAGTAGTTAGAGGTTTTTTGCCACTGTTCTATTTGACAAGGGAACTCTTTACAGGTGATTGAAATAGTTCACTCTATGCAGGAAATTTGTAATATTCCTGTCGCTTTCTGCATGCAGATGACAAGCTGCTGCCAGCTGTACAGCATCATTTTCTGCAGCTTCAGGGACTTTAGTGATTTTCATCCATTCAAATTGGTCCAAACCACTGAACTATTCCCATCTCCAGCATTTGTAGAGACAGACCAATTTGCCCTTATCACAACAGAGTTGCCGAAGGCTTTGTGAATTACAAGCTGTTTCTCATGTTTATTGATGGACTGATATTTGTGAACGGACCAAAATAATAATAATAAAAATGTACTGTTCATTTCCACTGGAACTGATTTTTTTTTTCCTCCTTCTTGTTTTTCCCTTCAGTTTTGGGAAGCATGGAAGGGGTATAAGGGGACATGTAGAGCTCGGTTTCTAAATATGAGACCTCTGGGAGAGGAAACTGAAGTAATTGAATCGGATTAGACAAGCCAGCAGAACAAAGTCACATTCCATGAGGTTTTTCCAGCACTGAGTACATGAATAGTAATTATTTAAGGATTAGTGCAAGTCTAAGATGTAGTCCACTCTGAATACTCTTCGCCATACATAAACAAAAGCAAGATGTAATATATGCTATTTAAGCTCCTTTTTATCTATAATAGATTTCTTTTAGAGCTGCAAGAACTTGCAAAAATCCTGCATGGTGAGTAAGCACTCTTATTGTTTTTCAATAAAGAATTAAGCCCTTTAAGCTATAATTCTAAAGAGATTCTAAAGAGAGCTTAATTAAAGATACTTACTCTAGCTTTAAATTATGTCCACCCTCATTCTGGTGGCTTTTTTTGAAGTACATCAGAGAGGAAGTGAGGAATATTTTAAAGTGACAGGTTCACTCACTTTTTTAATGGTTTATGGTATCCAATTTTTTAAATGGTTTCTATTGTCTCCAAGCTTCACAATTATACCTGCTTTTGGCCATATCTTTAAAAGGGAATTGCAAAGCTAAAATTAAACTAGGTTTGGGCTCTAGTATTTTGATTAACTATATCCCCAGTGTCCACATAAGGATTATAGCCCAGAGTACAGGTTGACAGGCCTTTAAAAAAATATGTGCGTGCATGTTTTTCATTTCTACTTGTATCTCCCAGTGTGTTGTAAAGATTACTTAGGATGTATTATCTGGTGATATCACACATATCAGAAGAATCATGTTTTGCAATAAGCTGTGGCTTATAGGTGATTTTATGGGGAAACATGAAGTAGCATAGTGGAAGATGAATAAGGATGACATTTTGGCTGTGATTCCTTGCTTCTATTTCATTTTGGAAAGTATTTAGGAAATAGAAACTATTTAGAAATGGTTTTCTGTCTTTAGGATTGGATTACTTTTATTTCCAGAAGGCCTGCTTTTGTTTCTTTTCCATGTCCTCAATTTAATAAAGCTTTTGTTGTTGTTTTGATTGTTTTGTTTTCTCTCCTCTGTCCCCATCAGGAGATAAATGAAATAAGGGATAGATTAACCACCAGATGATGACATTATGGGTTTTCTGAGGATACCAGGGATTTACCTCTTAAGCTTAAGCAAAACATTCATCTTCCCCAACAATTCATTCATATTCTGTTCGTAGGAAAAATCTGCCATTCTAATCTTTATTTATTTTGTTGTTTTGGAAAAGGTTGGATGCTAGACATTGGAGAACATCATTCTTTTTAAAATGCTTTATTCACTCATTCAGATTCATTTTGGGCCAGACAATATTCGTGGCCTTTCTCCTGCCTGTAACTGTTCAATAGATAGGAAAACATTTAGACCTGTGGATTTTTAGAATTTATTATAGCTAATGTTCCTTGAATACTTGATATTATGGACCCCAAGGAGCTGCAATCAGGAGAGGAACAAGTGGGCCAGGATTCAGTAGGCAGGAGGCAAAATCAAGATGAGAGAGGTTGGAGGCAGAGCCAGAGGCCAAGATTCAGGAGCAAGAATTAGAGACAAGGCTGTAGCCCCCCAGAAACACTGAGCAGCCAAGAGGGACTGGTAAATTCCCTCCTATAGCAGATGCGTAAGAGCATCATTGATCAGGATCATGTGCAGTTTCTTGGACTTTTTAAAGATGGATCATAGCTGGGAGTTTGACTGTTGGCTTCATTGCCTGGTAGAACTTGGTGAGATTTAATAGGGATATTGTGTGCCTCAGTCACATAATAAGATTTTTCCCAGTAATCGGATGATGGAAGGAAATTACTGAGACACTTAACTTGTCAGGGAAAAATAAGATTACTCTCATTCACAAAATGTTGCCATTCCTTTCCTTAAGGAATATTTTTATTGTCATCTTATTCTGCTGCATAGGCTGTTTTCAGGCATGCAGACAAGCCTGAAGAGTAACATAGATTCTATGTGCATAGAGCAAATTAGCCCATTGTCAAAGGAAACCAAAAGATATGAAATTTCTTTATATCAGGTAATAATTATGTAATTTTAAAATAATAAATAAAGTTTTTGACAGTTTTGTCTTTCAGAAATCCGTATTTCCTAGTGCTTCATGTAAAAGTAAACACCTCTTATTTCCTCAGGGTGCAGCTAATTACTTCCTGAAAATGCTTCTTTTAAAAAATTAAATGTAGTCATGGAAAGAGGTTTGTGAATTCTAGCATTTCCAACTACTGGCATTTAATTTGTGTGTGCAGTAATACAGCTCAAATCACTGTTCCGGATTTGTTTTATGTGAGCAACCACTTCCAGAAGATTTGACACTTTAATTAAAAGCCTGTTTTAAAGAGGGTGTGGAATATATAACAAAGATTGAAAAGATTCAGAGACTTTGTGTTTGCGGAACAAATGGAGACGTGATTTTGGATGAGTGGTTAGAGATAATCTTTATTAGGCCAATTAACAGAGGAAAAAATAGACAAACTTGTCAAGTATACAAATTCTTCTTCCACCCTGAAACAGAAGATGTAAGCTTGAAAGCTCGCCACAGGTGAGAACAAGTGCCCTGATTTTAATATTTGGTTGAAAGGTACTGTGGAGTAGAGGGGATGTTAGTATGAGGAGATGGCAAGGTGTTCTGCCCAAGAAGCGTAACGTTTCATGAGCCTGTAGGGACCAAGTGCATTAATCGAGTGGGATGATAAAGAGGACAGCCTCCACACAGGGAGCGGAGGGCGGGCGAGAGGCCAGCTTCTTACGCTTGGAGGGTGGATGCTGTATTCAAGGTCTGCTGAGCTTTCCGTAAGCTCTAGGGAACATCTGTGTTTGTTGGTAGACTGATAGGCCAGCTAGATTTGACTTCTTATACTAGGAAAAAATCCTTGAAATAAACAACATTCATAACCAAAAATAATTCACAAACAAAAATAATTTTGAGTGATATGAGTTAGGCTTTATCTCAGTACATAGCTCACAGGCAGCCAAAGCAGTAGCTCAAAAGAGGCAAGCTCTGCTATTGTAACACTGTCAGGAAGGGCATTTATGTAGACTGAAACCAGGGTAATTGCCTGTCTGGGTGGAAGAACAGGGCACTACCCAATATGTTGCATTAGCAACATGAAAAGTATTAATACAGTGTTACAACCTTTCATTTGTGATCTCTGGTGCCACTTCTGATGAGCAAAGGTCTAAGGCACTAAAACTTTCCACCAATTCTGCTTTGATCAAGGGATGTTTCTACCGTCTGTATGTATCAGACTTTTGCTATAATTGGCCCTACCAATTTTGTTCACACTTCAACTGTGCAGACTGTGTAGCACATCGGTAACAGGCTGTCCTGTGTTGATAACAAGCTTTTTAATAAATCACTCATCCTTCCTGTAATAATAAGACTTTCTGCAGTATTTTCTTCTCAAAAGTTAAGGAAAAAATAATTCTGCCACCAGTATTGTCATTTTCTTGTCTATTATTTCATTTTCATTCTTTTGTGGCATGACATGGTGCAATATGACAATAAGATAGAAAGAAAAAATGCCTCTTTTATTTTTTTCCTTCTTCCATGGAACACTGATATTGTCCCAAAAGTCACAGGTCCAAAGAGAGATTTTGGAGGACAGGGGAGGAGGGGCAAGGGTGTGTAGAAGTGACCAGAGAGAGGCAAAGCAATACTGGCAAAAAAGAGGAGGAGCAGGCTATTGAACTCTAAAACAGTATTTTCTAATTCTGCAAAATACTTCTTATATAGCTTTTTTTTAAAAAAAAACAGGAATGAGCTGTTGACAGTTTTCAAGTTCCTCCTAGTGATTACCTAAGTTTCAGATTTTAGTATTTAATATAACAAATGTGTAAAAAAGGAGTCAATCTGATACTTACTAAAGATGTATCAACATCAGCATGGTTTGTCCACAGAAAGAACACAGCAGAAACACAAATTCCCTGTATGAACATGTTATTATACTAATATTTCCAAATTCCTAGATGAAACATCTTTCAATTAAAAATGGATCATTTCTTATTGAAAAGAATCACAGTGAAAGACAGACTTTTAAAATCATTGTGAAGTTTTTCATTCAGTTCGTTGGGTTTCATTCATACAGCCCTGAAACATTACATTCTCTAATAAGCCTGCTTTGAAGACTAGTAATATATGTAACAATATTTTTGGTAACATGGACGGCTAAATACTGTGAATATCTCCTCTCCCACCATTTCGTTCCACAGAACCCCAAGAAGCAGGGCTGATAGCAATGTTGGGACCACTTTCCCAAGGATAAGATTAGCTTTATCTAAAAATTTTACATTGACCATGACAGAATTGAAAGATGATCACTTTTAATTATCAAATTTCTAAATTTTCTTTCAAGTTTATATTCCAGCATTTTTAAGCTGTCAACCCGGAAGAAGCTAAGCTTACTTTCTCCACAAGTTGAGATCATGTTACATGAACAGTTCCATAGTGTGTCATAGCTAATATTCTGTAGTCAGAAATATATCTCCATATTCTCCACTCCATATTTAATTTAATAGTAAAATGTTTTTTTGGAAAATGTACAGCATCCAGATGACAAAGCCTCAGAGCATCCAGATGATGAAGATTTTGAAGGTTCAGATTGGTACATCTCGCAGTTTCTTGAGGCTAAGAGCCAGATTTTCAAAGGTAGATTGGTAGGCAGTAGGATTTTGAAAGTCTTACAAGCATATAAACTCAGTAACAGGGGCTTTAAAAAAATCCCCTTAGGCACTCTTTACCTGCTTAAAGGTCATTGAAAGTCTAGCTTTAGAACATACGGGTCCTGAATATATTCTTTATCTGTCTCTTTTCCTTCCCAATTACTTCTTCCATATCTTAGTAGCTCTAGAGTTACACAAGGAGCTTAGATCTTTATGTGGAAAAAATCAGTAAACCGCTTTTGCTGCAGTTTGAAAAATAATGGATCGATGATATAATTTAAGATGGCATGCTAGCCTAATGGTGAAGGGTTTGATTCTTTTGCTGTTTAAGGATGCACTTTAAGCATCCTAAGTGCAATTTAATGGCCAGAGGAGCTCAGCTTAAGCTGATATTTCAGAAACTGTTAATAAAACAGTACTGGTCTCACCTTATTGAATGTATTTTTTCTTCAGTTACAAAGCTACGGTTAGAAAGTTTCAGGAGCAGTGTGTTTTTAGAAATAGATTAAAAGTGTAAAGGAAATGATAAAATTTAATAAAATGGGATTCAAGGCAACATATAGTACATGGGAATTTGTCTCTGTCTTCAGTTTCTATTTAAATTATACTTGTAACAAAGATTTACAAACTAAACTGTATGTCTTTATGGAAAGAAAGAAGTTTCCGTGAATTTCCTGGGAAGTTTCAGTTTAAATAACTGAGAACAACATAACTTCCTTTATCAACCTTTATGGTTTCCAAGTTTGTCAAATTTAGATTTGATGTTTCTTGCTCCATCGAGATCTCTTTCAGTATTAACGCCAAATGGGATGCTGAGACTGGTATTAGCTATTGGGCTCCTAGTAATACCCAAGGAAGAGGCACTAATGGCCAGAGAGGGACTTAAAAAAATAATAATTCTGTGTTTCAGAAATGTCTGTGGCTGAAGTGCGCAACTGCTACAATCTTATACATAAGGCTGAACTCATATTAGTTTGAACTACCCTTTGAATGTTAGCACTCACTGGGAATAGAGTCAAAAAGTTTCTCTTTTGTGACCAACATTTATCTTTGTGCAAGCACACGTTTTCTAGCAAGTCCTGCTGAAGCAGCACCTTTGTGTTGTTCAGTGTATACCATATGTGCATTTTAGATGTGCACACCGTACCTTTTACCTTTAGTTGCTTGTGCTTTGTCTCCTGCAAATATGTCTGTACCTTTTGTATCTTTCCCAATTAAAATTTTCATCACTTCCTGCATTAAGCTTATAATCAGCTAACTTTCCTCATATTGATAAGGATGTAAAGCCTTCTTTCTTATCATTTTATCTCAAATACAAATAGCCATTTCCTCACAGAAAAGTTGATGCCCAGAATCTACAGAAAAGAACACAGAAAACACAAGAGTGTAATACTTCGTTCTGAGGCTGCCTTTGAAGAAATTGTTTTATTCCTGTATCACTGCCTTGATTAGATACCTCTTGTCAGACAGGTGTAATGATGGATCCAGCTCTAAAATACATGAAATATGTTTCTAAATTTTGCATTATCTCCACCTCCTGCTCTTCCATGTGGAGTACTGTCAGACACACTGAATTTCCTATTATAACCGTTGAAAGCATCCTTATGTTTCATAATTATTATTATTTTAGTCTGCAGACTTAAAAAAATGTACTAACGTGCAATAGCCTTTAGAAGATATGATCTGTCTTTGTGATTGAACAAGCTGAATAGTAAGAATTCTTAAATGTGCAACCTATAATTCAGTCTGACTGACATCAAATCATACCGAACTGTTGCTCTTTAAGAAATACGCTACCCTCAAAAGTAACATAATTAATGGATGATAGGAATAAGACTGTAATATTTAGTTTCGTTGCAACAACAAAGCACGTTTGAAAAACATTTACTGGAGCTCAAAGAAGATGGATAAAAATCAATATTGCATGTTGCCTACATAGCTGTTTCATTCTCCAATTGCCAATAAGCCATAAATTGGTGCTAGAATTAGAATTCTGACATTCCATTAATCAGAGGAATAAATATGAAACAGCTTGATGAACCTTGGTATAAGAAACACAATTTCAAATAAAAAGTCATGCCATATGTGTCATTTTTTGCAGGGACTTTATACAATTCAGTAAATTGTATCATAAATTTTGGCAAAAGGGACACTGGAGCTGTCAACTTAATTTTTTAAGGGAAAAGCTCTAAAAGATAATATTAGTTCCACGTCACACAGAGCACTCCTGCTTTTCCTGCTTTTACATAGATTTGAATATTTTTTACAGTGATGAGGGTAGGTGTGCTCCAAATGGGCATCTTTCAGCTGACTCTGTTTTACCTCTCGTTGCAGAGCAGCTGTCTGCCCGGTGCCTTACTTTCTCCTGACAGTCCCCATGGCCATTCTTTTGTTCAGCCAGCATGTTCATGGGCTGATATCAGTAATGAATTTGGTTCAGTGAAGACGAACAGGAATTTTGCTGTCAGCTTCCCCAGAGGCAAGGTTGGGCTCATTTGTTGACGGTAGTCACATCTCAGCACAGAGGTCTTCAGAGTTTGTGCCAGCACTTCTTTTAAAAGAGGAAAAGAAATTATCCCTTGGTCAGTGGAACTGATGAATCTCCTTGTTTTTCCCCGAGATTTGTGTTGTGTTCAGCGCTCTTCACGTCTTTTATAGCTTGCCCTTCTCTATTACTAGTTAGTAATGAGCAGTATCATTTAACTCCACAGTCTGGTACTGGGTGAAAAATGCAGTTACCCACCAAGTGGTGGGGTAGGATGAAGCTTCCTGGAGAAGGGCTCAGTAGGTTTTGAGAGTGGGCAGTCTTCTTCTGTCCTCTCACTCGATTCTTGCCATGGATCCAGACAAGTGGACGTTGTAGCAGAAGCTGCAGCTCCGCGTGGCGTCAAGGAGCTTTCTCACCTCCTCCCCTGCTGCAGAACACAACTTTCCTCCATCCCCTAGTCCCTGTCCAGGAGAGGGGACTCTGAGGGGACGAGGACGAGGGACGAGGGAGGAGCACGCCGAGAAGGGGAGGAGAGGCCAGACACAGCGCGAGCCGCCCGCCTGCTCGCCGGCTGCTGCCCGGCGCTGGCTGGCGGCTCGGCTGAGCACTGGGCAGCCCGCGGGGAGGGGGCGGAGGGGACCCTCGGCGCGGTGGATGCTGTGCACGGGCACACGAGAGGGGCACAAGGCTCGTACCAGAGGCACTGCTCCAACGCAGTGTTTTTGTCCGCAGAGTTTTGACATTGCCGGCGTTGCGCACGTGTGTTGTACCACGTACACGCAGCACTGTGGCATGTCCTTTACGACAGCTTCCTCGTCCGCCGGAGTCCTTCCCCCAGGGAGCACCTTCTGCTCTCCTGCTCCACCTCGGCGCGCCCGGGCACGGGCGCTGCGCGGCCCCGGCCTGCCCGGCAGCGGCGGCGGCAGCGGCGCGTCGTGCGCCCGCGCGGGCCTTGCCCTTCGCCGGGCCCCGCTTCAGCCCCGTTTGCAGCTTTTAGAACTGCAGGTCACTGGAGACTCTTCTTCTCCGGGAAGTCTGGGTGAAACTACCAGACAGGCTCCAAAGGTGGCGAGGGAGACGGCGACAGCCAGGCCGACCGGATGCGTTGCGTTTATACTTCATTTTGCTTTGTTTTCAGAGGGGAGTAATATCATACTTCATATATGTTTCATTTTTGGAAGAAAGGAAAACTAGTACCAGTAGCTCCTTTTTCCTTTCCTTTCCTTTCCTTTCCTTTCCTTTCCTTTCCTTTCCTTTCCTTTCCTTTCCTTTCCTTTCCTTTCCTTTCCTTTCCTTTCCTTTCCTTTCGCATTAAGGAAGACAAGATGTAAAGTTTAGGTAGACGGAAGAAATAAGCTTACGCTCATATATAAAGGTTTTGGTACGGTACAGGTTGAATTTTCATTGTTGACAGAACAAGTTACTGGTTCATGGAGCTGTTACACGTTTGGGTTACTGAAGGTTTCCCTTTTTTCCTGTTAGTGGCAGTTGTGGGGAAGGAGATCCAATGGTGTAAAGATCCAGGCGCCTGCACGGACATTCCTCTGCTGTCAGCGGCCAGCGCTGCCACGTGTTCCTCCCCACCTCGCCGTCCGTCCCGTGGTGGGACTGGAAACGGCGGGGGAGGTGGGGCCGACCGCCGCAGCGGGGACGCGTTGCCGGGCCGCCGCCGCAGCGGCCCCGTGGTGCCTCTCTGCGGGGCTGCGGGCAGCGCTGCGGCCCCCGCGCCGCGCTGCAAGGAGCCCCGCGACCGCGGCGCAGCCCTCCGGCCTCGGCAGGCTGCGGAAACGGTCTCTGTCCTACTTCTGCGTTGTAAATTGTTCTGTAATTTGGATTAAGTAAATGCTCTATACGCACTTATGGCCTGATTTACGGACGTGCTGAGCACTTAAAGAGCACGCTGATTTAATAGAAAATCAGGGCATTAAGTAATTAAGGAGTTGTCATAAATTTAGAGTAAGTACTTGTTATTCCCTGTATTCTACAACAACGTATGTACCAAAAATCCCCATATCTTTATCTACCCTTTAAGTTTTTAACTGCCACAAAACGACGGGGGCAACAGGCGGGACGACAGGCTGGGGCAAACTGCGGTGCGGACAAACGGAGGCGTTTCAGGCTGCGCCGAGGTTTCGCTTCGTCTGCCTGAGTAATTCTGAGGTGTTGCGAACATATGTGCGCAGTCCAAGAGAATCTGCCTGAAATTGATAAATCAGTATTTAGCAATATTTACGTGTATTTTGTTGAGTTTCTTTCACGTAGCAGAGAAATATTCCCATAAAGTTAAGAGTCAGAATTCACCTTTTGGCTGCTCTTCAGTAGCCAATTTTCTTGTATCTTGTATTTCACAAACTAGCTATGTGCTCACAGACACTTCCAGGGGAAAAAGCAGAAGTGTGAGAGCCAGGGAATGCTGCTGTGAGTCTTCTCAGTGTATCAGTTTCAGAAACACCTGTGTTAATCAGTGTTGAACAGTTCTGGTGTGAAAATGGCCAAAGTGCTCAGTCTTTGAATTTCCTATGATTTAATACAGAAAAACTGTTGCTTTTTAAAAAAAGAAAAACCTGTGATGGTGTAGTCTTTTGAATAGTATGTGAAATTTTTTGCTAATGGCAAAGAGTCCAAGTATTGTCAGATTCTGGAAAGTGAGGTGGGCATAAGAAGTTAAGGGAGTCATAGGAGACACAATAATAACGGCTTATTGTTTAAATTATTTTGGATAAATCCATATTGAATTAATTTCTTTCAGTTAAAGCACATATGTGGAAAATGTTGTCCAAATGCAATGCACTAGTCTTGTCTCCACAATAACAGCCTTCCTAGACAGATTTTGGAACTGGTCTACTAGACCGCACTTGGTTGTGCTTCGTCCTGTAGACTCCGTGTGAATAGATCCATAAAGAGAAGATCCTGACCTGGGCTGGGTGCGTGTGGTTCCATGTCTGAGGGAAGGAACTGTAGGCTTCATTTAATTTTAGTAAGAAAGGAACCAGCAGGAAAAACATTATTGCTCAAACTAAGAAATAAGGTAAACAATTAGACTCCCAGACTAATTTAGGTTGGAGATGACCTCAGGAGGCTATCCGGGCCCAGTGCTGCTCAAAGGAGGGCTAACTTCAGGCTAATTTCGGCCTCAGATAGGTTGCTCAGGGCCTTGTGTAGATACTGTATGACGGGGAGCTGATTCAGATTTTCTCATATACACGTTGAGAGATGTTCAGAATGTATGGTAATTTTTTTATTGCAAATCAGCAAAAAATGGTTTTATTTGAGCCCTTTATTACTTTATGCATCCTTTTGTAATTGAGAACTTTTATAAAGACAGTTTGCTAGAATAAAAATAAAATTAGAAGATATTCACAATGTAAGCAACCTTGCTCAGATTTAGCATTTGCTGTTTTTTTCCTCTTTTCTATTGGCCTCTCCAATGAGTTTTGCTTTTAAGATGCTGGAGGATTAATCCAGCATATCTCTCTAGCTTTGCCCTCTGTGATCTCACAGGATAAACTTAGAATTAATTCCTCATACCCTTTCTGATGGAGGAGATAAGCCTTTAGATAAAATGTTATTTCAGTTGCTGTCTTATCCGGATGTTTGAGCTGCCAGTTAAATTGTAAATTAAAGGCTCAAAACTCTGGATTATGGACTCTAGCTTCATTATTAATGAAAAATATGCCCTTTTCACAGTTTGTCATTTTTCTGTCTTCCCACAAACTCTCAAAAAATATGGTGAATGTTTTCCACTCCCCCGTTTAAACAAAACAGAGACAGAGTGATACAGTCTTCCCTTTAGAACACTAAGCTGCTACCATAAATAATTGATTTGTGCCTATTCTGTCCATTTGAATGACCTATCCGTGGAAATGTGAAGTTACTTCCGAAAGACCCTTCTTTGTTTGGAATAAAGACGAAACTGAATCAGACTGCGCTCATTATACTCGTTTGCAAACTTGGGCCCCAAATTAGAATGTGACAGAAACTTTGCTGTTGTCATTAACCCCTGTACGCCGCCTAGCATTTTTGCCATTGCCTTTGACTCCTTTTCCCAGTTACACGGTGGGAATTTGTCTCAGTCATCATACTATTAAATTAAGTCAATTAAATGCTTAAATAAAAACTGATGACACTATTTAAAAGCTTTCTATTTTATGGTGCCTTCCTGTAAGGACAGCCATTCTTCATGGAGTGCTGCCTACAGTTACAGTTCTGTTTTGGTATAAAATCTTCTTTTGCACTTACATTTTAGATACTAAGATAGAAATCTTACAAACGAAAACAGTTATTTGTAAGATCCAAAAGATTGTTGGTTGCTTCAGATACAACTTGTATCTTTGTTGTGGTTTTATTATTTCTGGGCATAGTGTATATAAGTGAAAAGGTGTATGTAAATTAAAAGAAAACATAAACTGAAATGAAACATTTTGCTAACATTTTGCAGTTTTCAATCTTATTTCATCCTAATGGACTTAACTTTACGTGTTCCATGACATATGAGCATAGATAAAAAAGATAATGAAAGTATACTTGCAGATATTTTCACAGACGTTCCAGGAATAAAAATCCAAAGCTGAATTAGGTAAGAAGAGCATCCCAGAGAGGTAACATTTGCCTTGATACACTGCTGTGTGCATAGGACACCATATATTAAGGCAAAGCAGTTCTTACTGCTTTTGGCTGATAGGTGAATATGTACTTGACTGGGAGCCCACACATATATGGATGTAGTCCTGTAATACGGTCACCAGCCTTCCTAACTGCAGTGCCTGGTTTGCAGTGCACCTGATTGATAGTAATGAATTATCAGCTCGATAGCTTTTGTCCAGTTTGCATGGTTAGGAGACAGACCAAGGTTTAGAGAGTGGGGTTTAGAGTGAGATTTAGAGAGTGATCAGCCAAAAGTTGGGAATTTTGACAATTCGGTGATATGTGGATGTACTTTTTCTCTTTCCAAGTGGTTAGCTCTTCAGCGTCTGTTCCAGCTGCAGTCTGAGGGCAGTGCTCCCCGGGGCAGGAGGCGTGCAGAGCCCTGGGACGGCCCAGGCTGCCTCCGCGCGGGTCGCTCAGGTTGGGTGGCTCATGCCGCCCTGCAGCCTTCAGCCTGTGAAAGCAGCACAGCTACGTGCTGCTTAGGAACTGTGGCACATCCCACAGGTAGCTGCATTTTTTATATACTTTATATGTTAAGTGACCTTGCAAATCTTTCAGTGTTGTCATCACTGGCTGCATAATAGGAGCTGGGTTCAATTCCAGATTGGAACTGTTCTCGGTAAAGTGTTTTAGGGCACTTTGGAATGGAAAGCATTATGAGTACGTATATTATTAATGACAGTGTGAGCACTTTATAATAGTGTATATGGCATATTGATGAATGTAACATGAACTGCATTATCAGGAAAGAGCTATGAGAAGAATATAAGATTGACAGGATAAAAACAAAAAGAAAATAAACCTCATCTGTCAGACACAGCCTTTTACAAACTTTTTCTGAATTTTGTTACACAACACATAACCGCCTTGGGCCAGAGGGACTGTGGTGAGAAAGGTCGAAGATCCTTTGTTCATAGCACAGTGCAAAAAGAGAGGGAGGTGTTGTCTCTTGTGTACAAAAAATGGGAATGCTTAAAGTTAAAATATTCAGTAGTGATTGCAGAAAAGTATCTTAAAGATGTTGTTTTGAGAAGCTGTCAAAGTAAACATGTTAAAAATAGTAGGACTTTATCAAACAGTTTATCTTTGTTGGAAAGTAGCGTAGTTCTTATGTGGTCAGGAGACCTGCCTTCTGTCCATCATGAGCAGAAGTTCAATGTCTCTAATGATTATCCTTTGCTGTTCTGCTTTAAAACCAGCCCAATACACTTTACCTACCTTCCTAAAGCTCTAAAGAATGCTATTGTTTTTAAACGTGCTTGTTTATTTTAGAGAGTTTTTATCCTCAGTCATCACTGAATGTAAAATGACTAGTGGAATATGTTATATCCTTCTAAGTGGCTTGGTAATTCTAAGCTGTACCTGGAATACATCCTGAATGATCACTTGGTCAATGTCTGCTGCTGGGAAAGGTCCCCGAGATGCTTCTGTAGACTCCAACCCTCCGGTTTCCCTTCTCCCAGGTTTGCCTCTTTCCCCTGAGTTTTAACAAAAGACTGTCTCTTGTTGTTAAACGGTCCATGCAACTGAATTGCAAGAGATTTGCAAACTCTTCAGGTTCTTTTGACCTACGCTGATCAGTATTTCCCTCTTCTGACATCTCCTAGCTGATGACTGGGTGAGGCTATCATACTTCCCACCTAACTGCTCACCCTATCTTAAATTTTCTTCTCTTCATTTCTTGCTATTAAAAGGGGTGGAAAGGATACAGGGAGGAAAGAATAATATTGCTTGTGGCCTCACACTTTTCTGGTGTGATCCATTTTTTTTTATTATCATACCTTACAAAGCAGCAAAAAAATGAGCCTGAGAGGGGATTCTAAATTTTTTCCATGATTTGATGTCAGAATGGGTGCAAATTCTCTTCTGGAGGTAACGGTAAGATCATGTTTAGAACGTCTCTACTGTTTGGAAAAGATCCTAAGTTAATATTGCTACATGTTCTCAGAAGTAGAACCAAATACTCTGAGAAGAAGAAGGGCTAGTTGGAAGAAGAAGGAAAATGCAAACTGTTGAATATTTTTCACTACACTGTTCCTAAGATTCCTGAGTTTCCACAAAAATATATCCTTTCTACACAAAAACAGCTTGAATCAGTAAGCAAGAATCTTTACAAGACACAGCAAGCAGTGTCCACACAGTTTTTGAATTTTTTTCTTCATTTTAAGATTTTATGTCATGTACAGCAGACAGCAGCTTTCAACATGTTTTTTGTCATCTCAGTTTTCTGGTTTTGTTCCAGTAGCTGTAATTTACACCACAAGGGGGATATCTTATTTATTTTACTCACCACCAAGATAGAAGGAAACTTTGTGATCAGACTGCATCTAACAGTGAGATGCCTTGGGTTTGTTGCCAGAGTTCTTTGTCAAAGATGTTCTTTTTTCTTTTAAAGTAAAAATAGGTAGGATAACTAAATAAAACAGCAGTGTACATCCCTGGGGGAGGTGTGAGTTGCTTCAGAATGAGCAAAACCAATATACTTAAGACCAAATCCTGCAAATTCTTATTTCTGCTCTATTGAAATTGCCACATTGCGATTAGGAAGAAAATATGATTTCTATAGAACTGAAAAAGCTAACATTCTGTTAATTAATCCCGTGTTATTGTTACTATTGTAAAAACTGCAGCAGTCTGTTCACTAGAGATTCAGACTTTGATCACAAGAACTCTGTCCGTTTATCTAAAACATTTAGTCCGTAAGTCTGTCAGGGGGGATTCTCTCCACACTGTAGCCTTAGAAAACAAGCAGCGTCAGTGCCGTGTTAGCCACAGCCTCGTCCATCGAGTCCATTCCGGCTAGCAGGCTTGTATGGGGGAGCAGCTGCTTGTCAGTGTGAGTCAAGGTCACTGGCTAGCTTTTAATGACTAACTAGTTTTTTAAATAAAAAGTACATTGTGGTTCAACAAATACAATCATAAATCAATAAAAATGGCCTGTGAGTCAGTAAGACTATTAACATTTCAGAGTGAAAAGGCAGGAGAGAACCCAAGAGAAAAGAGGTGGAAAAATTTCTTAAAGAGAAAGGGCCAAGTCCATTTCTGGTATGCCCTAACTCCATCAGTCACAAAGACTAGTTTGTCTCAGCATTTCTTTATTGAAGTGTATTACTTCATCGATGTTTTATTTTCTTAAATGGCTATTGCTTAATAGTGTTGTCAGTTAACATTCTATTAAGTTAAGGAATGATGTCATTGATCATATAATTGATACATATAATGTAAGTCGTATATTGACATACCTTTGTTGGCGAAAGGAAAAAAATAGATACTCGGACCTAATTTTCTGGATTGAGAAGTTACTTGACGTACAGAACAGGATCTATTTTGGCATGCCCATGTGGGGAATGTATAGCAGTAAAGCCTGTGTGTGAGGGACAGCTTTTTCAGTGCGTATTGCTATGGAAGAGGTTGGGACAAAAAACAGCTGAAAATCCAGCATTCCTGCACTCACTCTGGTGTCCTTCTTTTCCTCCCCTAAGACAAACATTTTTTTTTCTGTAATAAGCGTTCCATAGGGAGCTATACACATAAATCAGTTTCTTTATAGCTTGTCTTCTATCTTCTCTCTATAAACAGATGCAAGTAACTACAAGTACTAACGGAAGAAAAACACGGGGAAAGTAATAAAAAGAAATAAACTGCAACTGTACAAACACATCTAGGAAACACGAGGCCATAAGTCATACTGTGCAACTCCTGCATCTTCTTGTAACCTCTTCCATATGTTAAAGAGCTGTGCAGTGCTGCTCATCCTACTGCCATGCTGTAAAAGTAAGATGCCCCCGAGATGCTGGAGCAATGATGAAGAAGCAGTTTGCTTCTGGAGTCCCCTGTCATGTTCTTTGTCTTTTTAATGAGGAAGTATTACTTCCAACTGCAGATTATTGGAAAAGAATTATTCAATTTGATTAATTATGTTGGAGAAAGCTGCAAAGAAAATTGATGTCAAAAACATAGCCACTGAGGACAGAACTTTTAAAATGGTAGGAAGAGAAATTGGAACCCTGGCAATCAAAATCAGTTTTATAATATGATAGAAATTCTTCCCCACTTTCCAGCCAGGATGATGCATACAGCACATTTGGTTCCACTTCAATCTTAAAGTTGACAGGTAATTTTTCCTCTTGTAGAAGGGTTCCCCATATGGGCAGAAAGTGGGATAAACCCTGTCATTTTGGGCAGAGGAGCCGAAGGGTTAGCTTACACCCGTGGGACACTCTGATGCCCTGTCCTCTCCTGCTCCAGAGCCCCGTGCCTGTGTGGACGAAGAGACCTTTTAGGCAAGCATGCAGAGGGGAGAGCTGTTGCCCTCGTGCTTATATGTCAACTTTAACAAAGGAGAGAAATACTGTTATTTGTGTGTAGTTGCATGCACTTAAAATATTCTTAAATATTTTTTGAAGCTAACTGCACAGATCTATAAAATTGTCTGTGTTACTGGTCAGGAAATCTTTTTCTCCCTGTAGAAAGTGTGTGTGCAAAATAGAACAACCATTTTTATCTAAAATAAATATAAAACCTTTCTTTGAAAGGAGAATGATAAGCAATTTCTGTTTCAATTTTACTGTCAGAAAATTAAACTTGTTCTTTAAAAATTAGATGACTTAAGAATGAACTTCGGATTAGATCAGTTGAGAGACTTCCATTGTTTCTAATGGGTTTTGGACCAGGCCCGAAAAAGATAAATTATGAACCTACCTTCTTCTTCTCCCTCTAGGAACTCAGAAGATCTTATCGTCAGAGTGTAAATCTCAAATGAACAGCTTGCTGCAGCTTTTATTTATCACCTCCCAAAGTTCACTGTAGTTCTTGGGGGAATCAGTTTAATTACAACAGTAAAAACTGTTCTAAATTTTTTTCACTCAGTGATGAAAAAAAGTATACTGCCATAATTACAGTCTGTGCATAGCATGCTTTGTCTCTGATTTCCTCGTTTGCCAAAAAGCCATTTTCATGTGCTAACATTGTAGCTGCAACAGTGTCACGCGGCCTACTAAAATAGCAAGTGTTTGGGGCATTGAAAGTCCCTGTGGAGCATGCCGTCTATGCACTTCTCACAGCATTTCTAATGCTAAAAAACATCTGACATCAGTCCTAGCTAACGAGAGTGGGATTTTCAAATGTCGCCCATGTGCACCGATGAGGGTTCGCTGTCTTGTCCGCCTTCTCGGGATGGTCGGCTCATTGCACCGCAACAGAGGGCTGCGAGCACTGCAGTAAGACGTATGTCTTCTATGGTTCCTGTTTCTTTAAACAAAGTAGCTAGTTAGTGAGATTTTTTTTCCCTCTTCATTGAACTCGAATCATTGTGAAAAACAAAGACTTTTTTTTTCCTATTGCAAAGACTTGTGCTTGCAGAGAGGGCTTAAGCACTCACCGGGAAGGTTTGGGGGCAGTTACTCGGCAGCGTGGAGGAAGGAAGCGGAGTTTTGTGGAAGCACGTGGTAGGTGGCTCCTGGCAGGGCAGGAGAAAAGAGGGCTGGGAGGTATATTTTTCAAACATGAGGAGATTACGGGAAAGATGTGCAAGCGGCTTTTATTCTGACGTTAATAACATCAGGGACATCTGAACTTCACTCTTAATGGAAGTTCCCCTTTCTGCAGGATTTCAAAGAGAGTTTACCAGACGGGTGTGAATAAATGATTGTCTAGCTGTCAAACACCACAGACCACCTTGATTTTGTTGCTGCCAGGTCATCCAAAAATGCCAGCTCTCTATAAAAGAATCAATCCCCTGAAAGCACTAGAGGTCTGTTAACAGATTTTTTTCCCCTTCTCAAATGGGATTGGTTTTCTCTTGGTGTAAGAAGAACCTCCTCATGAATCACCAGCTATCATACTGATAAAATGAAAGCCTAACTAATTCACCAAAAGGAAAATAAATACAGCAGTATATGAAGATGAGGGATTTTAGAATTAAAACCCAGATCCAATCATCTTATGAACCACAACACATTTTCTTAAGCTGTAGCTAGCAAACTAGCAATCACATACAAGAGGAAATCTTGGCAGCATACCATTGAATTCCCAGTGTGTGCCAGAAAGAGAGGCAAGAGAAGACATTTTTTTCTTAACAAATCGTAAGGGTCATTCAGTCTGCTGCTCCTTATAGAACACAGTTTTTATGTATATATGTGTGTGTGTGTGTGTGTATGTATAAATATATATAATATACATATTTATGTATGTATGTTTATGTATATTGTTTGCATAATTGAGGTGCAAATTAAATTCTATGGTGGCTGAGCACTTGGAAAGTTTCTTGGTGTGAGCTTTCTAAGGTTCATACTGACAGCATATCTGTAGTTACAATGAACGAGATACGTAACAGATTAGACTGCACTTCTGATCATTGTTGAAAACACCTCACAAATATAAGTTAGTTCATTTAAATTTATTTTCTTTTAGCCATAAAATATTTTTTCCTTTCCACCAGGAATCTCAGAAGTATATGTCTTTTGAAAGAAAGGGTGGAACAGATAAAGTAAAAATCGCATCTTTGCATCTTCCTTTCTGAAAAAATAACCAGCATTTTTAGATAACCACTAAATTAAATGCCATAAAGGCAAATAAAGGTTTGGAGAAAGATATTTAACAGTATATTTAACTCCTTGAAAAGTGACATAGCATGTGAGGCTAAAAGTTTGGGTTACTTTGGATCACATTTGGGAAGAGAGTAATGAAATACGTAAACATATATATTGTTTCATTAATTTCAAATGAAACATATTGTTCTGATAGTTTCTATTCAAAAAAAAATGTTTTCTTTTGCTAGCTTGTTCTAAAAATGACCTAAATTTTAGCTGGTTAATCCTGGGGGAAAAAAAAAAAAGTCAGAGAATAAAATGATATGTTTCAGCCACTGATTTTAAGGTTGGCTTTGGCTTTTTTCTTTTCTTTTTTTCACTTAGCTCTGATCAGAATGTCTCATTTCATAAACATGTATAGATTTATATAACTATAATTACATATTTTTGCATTTTTCTGGTTTTAGTCAAGGCACAGAAACTTAGAACGTGTTGCTTATCGTGGCTTTATGCTCAGATGAGGGGCAGGAGCTTCCAGCGTCCCTTGGGAAATCCTGATCTCGTTTTACTGCTTTCTGAAACGCCTGTTCTGCTGTATGAGTAATTCTTAGGTTCACTGGATGGAAAGTGAGGCGCAGGTGGAGCGGACCCATCGTTGCGTGCACAATTCCTGCTGACCTCTCTGCGACAAACATGCGCCCCATTTCCGATGGGGTTTGCCACGGGGTGATCCTACTGAAGTCCTCTTGGATTTGCTGCAAGAATGTAGGTCACAGCTGGGTGTCTTCGTGAGTCTGAGAAGTTCCACTAAGAATAAACATTCAGATATGTGGGTCCTTTTCCATCTGAAAGTGCAAACTGTCAGAGCCCCATTGATACCTAATGAGAGAGAATGATACTTCAGTTTTCAGCTAAAGAGAATTTGTACCAGACTTACGTTCAGCAAGTTCAGTTCTAAAAAGTTTTAGTCATTTCCACTTCATTTTTTATGCTGAATTCCCCAATGCTGGTTTCAAACCACTCATTGAAGATAACTGTTGCCACTGCCTTGTTCACATGAAGTCACTTCTAGGTGTTGCAGGCTGTGTGTTAAACAATACCAGTTCTCATTACGGCAGTGTTAGAAATGCAGATCCTTAGAGGGTTTGTTAGATTGAAGTATTGACTCTTGCTTCACATTCCCTGACTATCCAAACATCAATACAAGCGGTATGTGAAGGTCCGGTAGTAGGGTGCTGATGTAGCTGATTTCAATCATAATTTCAGAGTTTTTCTTAACTAAATTTGATTTTGGCTGCATATTATATGTCTCTTACTTATTAGACAAATCATAAGGAGCACAATTAAGCCTAAATATGTGTTTGGTGAGGATCACATGTTGTTAATTTAGAAAGGCGTAGAAAATATGCACTTGAATTGAGATTTAAAAAAAGCACGACTGATGAGACTGTGAGTTTAGCGAGTGATTAGTATGTTCCATTCCGCGTCGTATCACCTCCTTTTAACCTCCACTCTGGCTGTCAGTGATCCATATGAAATGATGATCTGACTCTTAATCAAAACTAAAGGTGGCTTAGCACCGGCATAGCTGATCCGTATAAACTGTGCATTTCAGGTATCTGCAAAATACTTTTGGATACCTTGGTGTCTTGAACTGCCTACCTTGAGCGGTGCACCCATCACTCCACGTTATCCAGGCAGTCCTCAGCATCACAGTCTCTCAACATTTACCCGTGACCTAGCCCTCTCATTAGCTGGAAGTGCCTCAGGACGTTACCCGAATGCGGGTGCAGGCCTGAATGCGAGTGGGGCTGTGTGAAGCTGCCAGCAGGCCAGGCCAGCGCCCGTTCTGGTGGCTGCGCTGTCAGTTCAGCCCAGCTGGGCTGGCCTACCCTCGAACCACCCAGGGGCTGCCTGTGGCTTTTCCCTGCCCTGGCAGCATAGCAATGTTCAGCTTTTTTTTTCAGTTGTCTAGACTGTATACAGGTACCCTAAAGTACAATATCATTTTTCAATGAAGACAAATGTTGAACAGAGGCAAGCCCTAAAGAGCCTTGCAGTGCTGCTTATGTCTACCACTGCCTTTGGTGAATAGGAAATAGCTGCTAGAGAGTCAGTCGTGCATGCGCGACCCCATTTTATTTAGATCAACTTCCCTTTTTGGTTAATCCCTTAGGCGAAAAGCGTGCCGCTTCCAGCATCTGCTGAGACAAACTGCTTTATAATCAAGCTCTGTGCATCAAGCTAGGTCTCTGCAGCCGTAGTGACTGAATTAAAAGTGAGGGTGACAGAGAGCACTCCTATGTTTTAGGAGACTGAAAACTGCATATTGATATATTCTTAAGATAAATGAAAGAATCACACCTCTGATTTTCATTTTCTCACCTGAGGGCACCAGCTGTCATCAAGAGCCTAGCACAGAAGCAATATTTCCAATTTCCTTTCAGATGATAAGGAAATAATGTCCTATAACATAACTTAGAAGCTGATTTTGTCATATACAAATTTCAGTTCAGTTTCTGTTCCTGGTGCATTGTATGTTGTAAGCAGATAGCTTTCGATCTCTGGATGCTTTTTGATTGCCTAAAAATTCTCTCCTTTCTGCCCCTGCTCCTCTGCCCCGGTGTGTGGCTGTAGGGCGGGCTATTGAAGGGTGCTGTTTCGGAGAGGGGCTACACAGGGGGTAAACCTGGTTTTGTTGCTGTCCTGCTGTATCTTTTCCGTATATAGAAGTCGTCAGTCTCTAGGCAGGCTGGTCGTGCTCCATCTGGAGTATCCATTTTGAAAAGAATGAGAATTATCTTGTTTTAATAAGAGATGTGTTAATTGCAAACTGTGGTAGGTAAGTATTTACAAAATGTCTTTGGTGTCTTTTCACCACATTAGGAATTAATCTCCTGTGAAGAATTTTGTATGTGAAATACTTAGCTAGAGACTGATAGAGTGATTGATTCATAGAAATTGAAACAGCTCATGAATTATTGTCTATACAGTGAAATGTGTTAAAAATAAATAAAAATATGGGCACTTGTGAAAAATAGGGAGCTGTCTTTCTCTTCCTGCCTAAGTTTGTAATCCTGCACTGAGTTTAGCTGAACATAATAGCTAGAGAATTGGAAATAATGAGCAACACTGAACACTTGCAGGTAAATCCTCCAGGTCTGCTATGACTATTCTGCAGAGACCTTGAGTGAGAACTTTTTTTTTTGCAATGCCGCCAAGTAACTTCAAGTTCTTTGGAAAGTAAGCTTTCTAAACCCAAATAACAGAATAGTTGTGCTTTACCTTGCCATTTCTTTGCTAACTATTATTTTGATGTCAGAATTTAAGCTTGTCAAGCATCCTTAATAACACAAGTGAGACAGAAAGATGTGTCATGCTGGTTCAAACTTTTTGCTGCTTCACCAAGTGAAGGCAAATTAGAAGGCAGATTGGAAGTTGTAAGGAAAAGCAAGTTTAAGTCTTGCGTGGGGACATTTTCCAAGAATATATAGGGAAACTAGCTTTTGTTGTCTGTAAATGAGGCATATGAAAATAAAGAATATGAGTGAGCCTATGTAGAGTAGTTATTGCAAGATTAGCTTCATGAGGTTGATTTTCTTGATTCTGTTGCTCACTCCCATTTTTGTTACCGCAGTATGTTGTAATTTTTCTGAAAGATTGAGTGTAAGAACATAATGTTCTTTGTGAAGTAATTGGGGGCTCATGTAGCACAAGCAAACTTGCCTCACAGCTGGAAATCTCTCCTTTAGAAATTAGTTGGAGGGAATTTACTTTGCAGAGCCTTTTTAAAGAGCTCATTGCAACAGAGAGATTCCCCATCCCACACGGAAGGTTATTACTGTTTCCCAGACATTGTGAGTGACTGAATGACAACAGTCTTTAAAAGGAGATTTGCTTCAGTTTAAACTGGGAAACTTAAGCCAAGATCTGCTGAGTAAAGATTAAGCCATATAAATTGAAGTGGCTGGATTTTGTGTGAGCCAATTTTTGTATTTTGACTTAGCCCACTTTACTATGCATAATAATATGCAATTAGAAGCACTAAAAGCTAGTAGATGGGGGATTGAAAATGATACCGGTCTGAGACTCAATTTTTAGAAAACTTTTCAAAGCAGCTAATGTAGGCTTCCAAATTCAGTTGCAGCAGCTCTGGAGAGGTAATATTCATATCTGCACATAGTAGAAGGATAGGGGGTATTGTTTCCAGCCCTGAAAAATAATCCTTTCATTCTCATTACCATTTTACTGCTTTTCAGATGTATTATTATACAGTGTTTATATCTAGCTTGTCTGAAGCTTCCAGTGTCCCTAACAAAAGCCTAATACCATTTCATTTTTAAACTTATAAATACAAGATGTCAAGGATAAACTTAAAAGATTTAAGGACAAATCTGCTCTGCAATTATATCTTTGAGAGCTATCAGTTCAGATGCTGGGTCTCCGTCTCACAATTTTCAGCTGCGCACACACCCTTGCAGTCAGTAGCCACTTGTATATTTATGTTGCTTAAGACTTTCCTAAATGAAAGATTTTTATGACCTTTTGATGAGGAGCTGTAGGAACTCTGCTGTTTGCAGAAGACTTTTGAAATTGAGCCGTGGAGTGGGAGAACTGCTTTTCTTTGTCCTCAGACCCCATGCAGGTTTAGGTGAGCCACAAAGACGGCATTGTGCGAGAAGTGTTTGCAGTCAGCCCCCACAGCAAGTGCATTTAAGCTTTCCAGTCTGAGACCAGGTTCCTCTCATTACTAAAGGACCATAGTGATGGGACAGCCAGGAGTGAACAGGAAGAAACGTGGCAGAGACCTGAACTGGATCGCCCACTCTAATAGTACGTTCAGTTGCAGCGTAACTCCTTCAGCTTGTGCAGTTCAGCCAGAGCAGAAGCGGTGACTGAGACTTAGACAAACGAACACTGTTATTTCTTCTTCTAGTTTTTAAGATCGTTGTGATTATATTGACCCAACTAACTAGTTTAAAATCCCATGTAATTATAGTATTGTCTCTGCTGGATTTGTTTTCAAATTAATTGCACTCAATGTTGTGGCAAATTAATTTTGGAAGGCCATTAGAATCATCAAGGTACTTGCAATTTAAAACAATTCCTTCCTGCTATACCAGCCAAAGCCTCAAAATAACAAAAGTAATTGTGGAGGCATTGGTAACAGAAGCTGAAGGGTTAATAAGACCTTAATTGAGTCACTACTTGACCAGGCAGATTATATCCCCACTCAATGTGTGCCATTTACACAACTTTTCCATGATTTCTTTCCTTGGGTAATAGGCCTAGCAGCTAGCTGGCTGCTGCTCCTGCTATGCTTCGGCAGCTGTCATTTTGACATATTTTATGCTTTCTTTAGAAGAGAGAGATTGATTGAATGTGAGAAAAGTGGAACTTTGACAGGCTGTCAGCATCTCTTGCCGTGCAAACCTACCTGCCAGCTAACTTGTTTCAGGTTTATTTCAAAGAAGGTTTCCAGCACACAAACTTCCATTACTAACCCTGAAGTTCTTAAATAGGTAGCTTCCATTTTGTCAAAATCTAAATTAAATAATTTTCACTTCAAATTGGTTTAAATTTCAGGAAGTTCAGAAGTCGCTGCAAAAGCAAAAGCAAAAGCAACTTCCCTCATACCTTTTGTCTGCCCTTACCCAAAGGCCGGGGAGGAGGGATGGAGTATTCTTTACTGCTTCATTATTTTTATTGTAACCAGTTATTTTTCCTTATTTATGAACAGCCTTCTGAAATTTGTAAGTCAGGTCCTGAACTGGTCAGAGGTAGGCATGTTGTGAATAACTGTTCCCTAGCAGGGAGGCAAGCTGGGAGGAGACACAGCTGTTATTACTAATACAATCAAGCTGCTGTAATTAATAGCAGATAACCATTTGCACAACACATGCCTTTGTCTGTGCACATTGCTTGCTTGGCCCCAGCTGTCCCCTTGGTGTGGCCCTGGCAGAGGGCTGCACGGATATCTCCGTGGCTTCCAGGTAGGAGGTTGGAAGCCCCTCAGAGCACTCTGTGCTTTGTCAGGTGTAAATACATATTGCCGTAGTCTGCATCTGCACACAGCAGCTGCTGCCGTCTCGGATGCGGCCCGAGGCCCCCAGCCCACTGGCGGGGCCGTGCCGTGCCGTGCCGTGCCGTGCCGTGCCGTGCCAGGAGCCTGGCCTGGGCTCAGTAGGCTCTTAGTTGCCTGATGGAGCAGGGCCCCCAGTCTCCCCACTGTCTTCTCAGCAGGTACTGTTCCTCTTGTTGGCCTGCTGTTTTCTAGTAACTATGTCTCCAACCAAGTCTATAGATACCTAAAGAACCTATTCATGCAACTTGGAAAAGTGGCCTTTATGACAGCCAAAAATGAATAGAAATGAGGTGATCTCAAAGGCAGGGGCTTCTGGCCACGTTCTGTTGTTGCAGTGTTCTGCTACAGTAGTGAAATCCAGTCCTCAGGACACATTTTCCTTTAATTCTTTTCAAAGTTGTTTAACTTCTCCACTTACTTTTGTACTTGCATTGCCCTGGTTGAACTTCTATACCAAGAAAATCTGGATTTGTAGTTACATGTGTCATTTTTCACTTTGCTGAGTGAAAAATATGTAGTAATCATCTACAATATTTATTCATCTGGGTTGTCAGACACCTTTTGAGGCACATCCATAACACTTTATGTGCACAAACTTTGGTACTTGTATTTGACCACTGGAACTCCATTTGCCAATTTACAGGTACTAATGTATTTTTATTCATGAAAATCTAGTCTATAGTATATACAGTGATGAAATTAAAACTTCCATTCCCCTGTGATAGTGTGTTAGTTACCATATAGCACCTCTTCTGGAGTATGTCTGTACTATACCTGCCAGGGCAGACGCAAGGGTGTCCTGCGTGAGTACCTTGCTTCTTGGTTGCCTCAGCCTGACTCCAGGCTACCTACAAAGTCTCTGTGCTTCCTAAAATTTTAAGGACCTTATGGAATGATTTACAAGTAAAATAATAGAAGGAAAGTGAACAATGCTGTTTTAAAGTGGGATAGAAGATAAGATTAGTGCAACTTAACTGACTGTGAGACACAAAGTAAATCAGATGCCTGAGAGACGACCAAAAAAAAAAAAAAAAAAAAAGTGAAAGTAGATAAAAGAATATGCTGAGCCAACCTCTCCACATTTTTAGGTTACCTAATTTCATTAGAATAGAGGTTTGTCTTTCTGTACTTAGTAAAATCTTGTCTTCTCTCTTTTGTATCCCTTGCAAAACCTCTAGTGTCCATTAGTTGGTGTCAGCCTGTGTTGGACCCAAGTTGCTTTTCAGTCACTATCGCTTTGTGAGTGTGTTGGGATGAGAGCCACTGTATGTATGCAATTATTTATTACAGAATTTGCGTAATGGAAGCTGGAAGAAACCCCGCTTTGGCACACAGAGCAATTGGATAATGTGATATAAATTCCATCCCAGCTTTCTGTAGGCAGCATGCATGCTGCCTACAGCAGATTCAGTCCCACCCAGTCCTGAACCAGCTAAGTATCTGGCAGGGCCACATGAAGAAGCAGGTACTACTAACTAAATAATTGTAGTGTTCCTAAGGCAGTAACAGCATAAAAAAGACTTTTAAAGAAAAGAATGCAGAGAGGTAGCATAAGTGGATCTAGTTGTGGTACTATAGCAATTCTTGTTCTTATGAACAAGATAAAAAGAACTGTCATATGAGTTCAGGGAGAAAGAATCAGGCAAGATCCTTCAGCTATTTCATTTTCCTATGGAGTTCTGGGTAACTTTGGAACCATTGTGGTCAAATTAATATACTCTGTGACTGGTTTTCCATGGAAAGCAGTGGAAGAAACTGTTAGTGGGTTATCTTCTTGTCTCAGATACATTCTTTTTTTTTTCTCTCTCTTCTTCTAAAAATTACTTTTTCCCCATACGAGTCCAAGGTATTTTCAGTAGAATTATCCAAATTATTCCCAAATAATAGCAGTACTGCCAGATTCTGTTAGTCAAACAGCTAAATCCAGCCATGAAAAATTTTTCTCACGGCAATTCAGAATGCTTTCAGAAGCTTGTCTAGTGTACCTTACTGCTTATTCATCCATATGCTTTACAACGGTACATAGCAATTAGGGACAATTTAACACACTTGGATTATTGAAACAGAGATTAGTGAGTTAATCACTGGAAATCCAGAAGCGACCTACAAGTCTACCTGTACTGGGATTCTTTTCAGTGCTGACATTAACAGTGAAAGAGTGGCAAACTGTGAAATTTAGTAGACAAAGCTCTAACAATTATGTGGTTTCATTGCTTGAAAGGGACTATTCAGAAGCAAAATTCATTATAGGGATTTCATTGTCAGAATTTTTGAGTGTTTTGATTCAATCCAGAGTTGAACTAGCTTGCTGAAAATGTAGTCGGAGAGTTAAATTCTAAGGACTGTGTGTGGTGCCTTGCAGGGCAGAACGCTGCATTGGAAAGCAAGCTACAAATCTTAGCTAAAACTGAAGTCTAATTTCGCCATCTGAAAGTTTGAGTGTGATAGATTAATTGTTGCTGATGTTCAGAAAAAATCTTTCATCTGTGTTCATTTGTGTTATGTAATATGATGGTGCCTTAGGCAGATTCAAGCTTTCAAATGTTACTGCCCCACAAATATTATATTAGAAAAAAATTATTAATTACATTAATTCATGTTTTACTTTTCCACATGTGAAAGTTCTCCTTTTCTAGAGATTTTGTATACCTAAGTGATGAGTAGAAAGTCATTTCCAGAAATAGAATTCCATGAAATTTTCTATTTTCTTTCATATTTCTACATTTGTTTGGCTAGTCTTCTGTCAGCTTTATTTAATGAAATTAAGAGTTGGGCATGTAGATATACATACCAGATGTACATTTTAGCAGACTACACATTCTGCAAGCTTTGCACATGAATCTGAGTGCAGATAGAAAAGCGTGCAGGAGTCGGTACAGAATATTAAGGACAGTACTAGGAATATGAGAATCTGTGCAGAGTTTATTTGAATGCTAATAAATCATGGAATCACTGTGGTTTTGACCATTGGGACTTGCCGTGCAGGAAATACTTAGTTCAACACGAAGAAGCATCTTGTGCAGTTTCTTACGCTGGCTCAGACCACTGACGTTTGGTTAAAGAGCTGAGCTGCCCTTGGTGGCAAAGGAGAGCAAGTTTTCAGTGCACATGCAGCATACTGATCTTTCCAGCTTTACATTTGATGATGATACTATTAACTGTTTAATTTTTGATTTTCTTACTCTTACAGACTTTCCTATGAACACAACACCTAAAATCATTCTGATTTTAGGCCGAAAAGTAAGTGTGCGCATGTGTGTGTGTAAACATACATGTGGTAGTCAACCAAGTTACCTGAAAGCTCGATTAGATATCTCTGTGTTGCATTGAGATATGTATGTTTAGTTACAAATTTAATTATGTGTATCTGTGTGTATATGTATATATCTATATACACTCCACACATATGTATACTTACACATATATATGTGTGATATAGGTACATATATGTGCATAAATATCCATGTGCAAAGTATATTTAGTTTTCTTCTCCCCTGAAACCTTGCACTTTATTCATACCTTTACCAGGCTTTTTCTCTATGGTGCTCTCTAATTTAAATATATTTAGGAAAGACAGAAGGTGGTCCTGCCAGGCAGTGTTTCAAAGTGGAACCAAATGAAAAGAAGCTAATTTTCACCATCATAGTAGGCACAACTGAAGCCCTATCACTGTAGGAGATGCAGAGGAGGCAGAAACGTGCTTTCATGTGAAACTGAAGTTGTCTAAGCACATCACTATTTGAAACCTTTCTTTTTAACATATTCCTCCTCTCTACCAAAATGAGGAAAAATGACAAGCCAATCTTTCTCTTGCAGTTCAATGACAAAAATCTTCTTTAAATAGACTTTGCTACAGGGTAGCCATCTTACTCCTGGAACAGAGTGTTGTTTGTCATGTAGGCTCACAGCACTGTGCACAAGAACAAACAAGCAGAAATACCATCCTGGAGAAGGTGACCATAATTATAGTGGTATGCCGTTCCCCTTTCTCTGCCAACAGCCAGACTTTAAATGTAGGACTCTTACTTCTCAGGGGAGAAGAAAAAGATCTGTAGAATATATAAGCTGCAAAGGCTGTGAAAATATTTTAGGAGGCACCAGCAGGCAAATGCCTATCAGCTGCTGGCTCAATATCATCGACATCCACTGCAAATTAAGTTTTGAAGAGGAAGTGCACTGTTCCCTGTCTATCTTGGACCTCAAATGTTTTGACCTCAAAAGGAGCAGGAAGACTCTTGTTAAGTGTGGATCTGGGCATAGAAACAGTGCCTTCCAGCTCAGCTTATTCTGGACACTAAGGAAGGTTTCCCAGCACAGGTTTCAGCAGGCTGAGGGAATAGGAGCAAAGAAATTGCTTTTCTTTTGCTATTAAAGGCAATAAAATAGAGAGGAAAATGCATTAAAATGTACATGTTTGGCAATAATGCAAGAATATTTATATACCTCAATTATCTGTGTGCTTACAAAGGGAAACTAATTTAAAATTATAGAAGAAACCTTTTTATAGCTTTTTTGTGGAAATATCATTTTGGTGATGATTCTGTCACGCAGTCCTCTCTCACATATTTCACTTGCTTGACCAGACAGAGAATCTAGTTGACTTCAAAGGTCCTTTCTGCTTCGCAAGCATACAACGAAGTAGAAGAAAGCAAATAGCAAAGCAAGGGAAGTACACTTGTCATCACAGGAAAGATTGTATAGAAAATTTATTCTTTGTTGCTCATAGTTAATTTTCATGCTCTGTGTAGAGTTCTCATACTGGCTTACTATTTCTTTTTTTTCTCCATGCAAATTTCATATTGCTATAATTCTAATTAACTGCCTTTTTAGTGAAATACCTATTAGTAGTTATTTTTTAAATCAGCTTTACTGTGTTAGCTTCCATATCTATCTTTGAATAATATTCTCAAGCATATTTTAATTTGGAAGCGATACGTAAAGGAATGTTTACCTTTTTTTTCTGAAAAGTGCTTTTTTTTTTTTGTTTTTTGTACGTACAGATGCAGTTTTCAGTTAAAGTGTGCAACCCCAATTTTCTTTTTCCTTCCTCTTCTTTCTTCCTTAACGATTACTAAGGAATACTGATGCATTATAGAGGTGTTACAGGAAAGATTAAAATGGTCATTGAAAAGACTGTGTTGATGCTACCCTTCATTTTTGCTGTTCAGGATACTGTTCTTGCTGCTATGATACTTCTGACCTATATTCTTGGGAAGCTTCTGCAAGTATTTTGCTATGAGTCCTCTTTTCCTCATAGAGGAAGCGTTTTGCTAATGTGTTGCTGTCGCATAGAACAAACCGAAGGGTGCATTAATCTCGCGAGTGGCGCGCCTCGGCCCAAGGCGGCGGCGGCGGCGGCGGCTTGCGGGGATCCCCGGGGTTACGCTCGGCCCTGGGGCGGCTTGCGGGGATCCCCGGGGTTACGCTCGGCCCTGGGGTTAGGCTCCTCTCGTCTGCCGCCTCGGGGCCGCCCGGCGCGGTGCGCACACGCATCGCTCTTCAGGCCGGAGGAGCTGCACTGTCAGCAGTTCGAGGATAGAAATTCCTTTAACCAGCAAAATAATACCGTAGGTTTTGCTTAATTTTTAATGTATTATATACAGTTTTGTGAGGTTTCCTGTCATATACTGATACACAAAGTTATAAAAAAAAAGAAAAGAAAGAAAAAAGAAAAGCCACATTTTTCATCTATTCTTTCCACCAGCCTCTAGCACCTGGCTGTTTTTTCCTTTTTCCTGGAAAGTCAAACTGCTAGATGTTAGAAAGCCAAGATGTGGGTGAGATGCAGAAATTAACCTGGTGTGTTGTCCTCCCCAAGGCAGCTAATGAGCTTTTGTCAGTGCTCCTTAGCAAGACCTGGGAAGGAAGGAGAAAGTTACTCTTCAGCAGAGAGGAGAAATTGCTGGCTTGTAAATGTTTAAAGTAAACAAATGATAGGTAAATGTACGGCTTTATGGATCCTGTCTTCCTGTTCCCTGCCTTGGATTTTGGTGGGTAAGAAGAAAGTGCAGCAATAATTTATGCTCTTCACTAAGGGAAGCTGATATTGCTGCAAGTTGTATCAGTCCATCTACCAGCAGAGCGATTAATCAGATGACAATCAGCGTAATATGCAGCTTATTTGTATTGCTAGATATTGGCAAGGCTAGAGAGAACCTGTTTCACTCAACCTTTCCATTAGGAAAAGGATATATCCCTCCCTGGTCATCTGTATTGTTGAATATTATCCAGTTTCAAATAAAATAAATAATAGCACGTAGAAGAAGTAGGTTTTCTTACTTTAGGAATATTATGTTTTGTCATTGTGACACTGTAATCTAATTTTAAAAATACTTTCTGCTCTAAAACTGCATGTACGTAATGTAGTTTACCTAGGGAATGATATTCATGCTCTGGAAAGGAAAAAGTAACAAAAATATCTTTGCTTAAGGTCACTGGCCTTTTTATATTGTTAGGTGGTCTTCAATTCATGATAACTAAGACTGAATTTTCTTCCAAGAAGACTGGTTCAAATTGTCTCAATTGGCATTAGAAGCCATATGCAGCTGATCTGGAAAAATAAGGTGCGCCATTAAAAAGCCTTGTCAGTCACTTGTATGTCCTCAGCTAGTGTGCTATGTTTTATGCATTGCAACATGATTTGATTTACAGTAACTGGGCATGAAAAGCACTTCTAAACAGCCACACTTCCACACTGGGGAGTGAAGGAATGATTTAGAGACATATTTAGTTCTATTTTTACAGTTCAAGTTTTTCCTACTTCTTTCATTGATAAACTCTGTGTCTTCTGCTGACATATGGAGGAAATTGCACCCTTAGAGAAGTGTGATTCTCTGCTAGGATAGGGGGGAGGGAGAGAGGGTTTTATTTGAATTTTTGTTTTTGATACAAGCATGGTTCTGAATCTTTTTATTCTAGTAAGAAAAAAAATCCCTAGTTCGTATCAAAACAAGACCATTCAAGCCTAATTTTAAACCTTGTTCCATGAATCAGATGTATATGATGTTCAAAATAGGTAATTGTGAAATGGCATTGATTTGGTAGGTTCAGTGCTATTTAATTGCTCTTCTGTAGTACAAGTGATTGCATAAAGTTCTTTACTAGAGTTTTGCGAGTAGAAAAGATACTGCACAATAAGCCTCAGGAGGTTTCTTTTTTTATGCTCGTTTTAGAAACTATTTATTTTCCTGTGTTGTTCTCCTTTGTGCCACACTGAAAGTTCCAATAAAAGCTGCCAGACTGAACTGGGAAGAGAGGCTCTGTTGGTGTTGGGACAGGGAAGAGGGTTGGGGTTTGGGGAGGATGGATGGTGGCAAGAAGAGAAAGAATAATAAACACATAGCATGAACTTGGGATAAGTAGCAAATGGAGAGGGAGGATTGGATAGCTGTAGTTGCTTCTTTGAAAAAAGTTAGAAGAATTTGCAACATAGATTTTCAACAGAATTTTAGTTATTTAGCAGAAGTCAATAGCAGGTGGCTAGGGAAAGACTATTGGAAACAGGGTGGACATAGAACGATTTTTTCACAGGTATATTTACTCAGTTTTGATCAGTCATTAGTTGAGGTTTGAAGTTGCCCATAATGGGCATACTCTTTAATTAGGTACCTCACCTGTCTGGGAGCTGGATGCCCTCGCAAGCTCCTGCCTCCGACAAGGAGCTCCATGGCTTAAGCGTGCAAGGGGAAGGCAGCTTCTGCCTAGGCCCCCGGGGCAGCCCCCCTTGCTCCTGTATCAGACAAAACAGTAGAACATGCTTCCCGATTCACCTTCTTCAGACGTTTGTGCTGTGATGCGCAGGGAGCGCGGCTCGATGGGAGGTGACAGCTGAGCGGCAGGAAAGACGAATCGACTTACCTGCATTTGCAGGAAGTGACTTGCAAAAGAGCTCTGTTTACTCCTGGTCTCTGGAGAAGCAACTGAAGTTCTACATGTAGGACAGTTCTGGTATGTAGTTCTAATTCATATAATTAACTGCTACGTATACATTATAAAAATACCAGTACTGTGGTTATAATAATACCTAGAAACCCCAAAGAGATGTTGTGAGGCATAATAGGTTAATATGTGTATAGAAGGGCATAGAAGGTCTGAAAAGGAAAGCAAAATGAAATGCAAAATACGATGTTGTTTTAGAGCATTACTATCTAAAAGCAGGTTAACCACAACATGGGAGGCAGGGAAGCCATCACTTTTAACAGTACTTAACGTGTTCATTCCATAGAAATTATCACTCTGATACTGTGTTTTCATACTGGTCCCACATTTGTTATATTTCAAAATTCCTTCATCCCTTAAAAAAACTTGTAATTTCTGTTCAAGAGTTGCCCAGTAAAAACAGTTCTGTTACAGATTTGCTACATGGAGAAGAGTCTACTGCCCCTCTTTGAATCATCGCTGCATTCATCATTTCCTGCATGACAAATCCAGTGCAAATATTTCAGTGAAATATTTCAGCTTGTATACACCAGTGATGCTCAGACACACGACCTTTGTTCATGAACAAACCTCAAAAAATAACTCTTCTCAGGCATTTCTTTCATTAATCACAGCCAGGGAAATTCCTCCCCCCACCCCAAAAAAAAAAAAAAAAAAAAAAGGAGAGAATTTTGTTTAGGTTTAACACATTTGTTTATGGGAGATTTTAAAACATAATGGAAACATCTCATTGCTTGTGTTAAGCAAATGATAAATATGTGCTAATAAATAGATAGTAACCCTTGTCTCATATTGTCAACTACTGCTTGATTTTTTTTTTTAAAAAAAAAAAGCACCTCTTGCAATATGTCATTTACTGAAGATTACAAAAACAGAAGTGTCAGTACCTGAGCTCAGATTAAAAAACTAGGATCCTTTCTTGCCATATTTTCTGGGTCTCAGCTGCCGGGTTTCTTCTTATCAGGCCATGGCTTTTTTCTTCTCTGACTGAATCAGTTTAACAGATAGGCTGTCTTCTTGGAAGGCAACAATTGTATGCACTTCTTTACTGCTTTTCTTTCTGTGAAGCTGTTTTCCATATTTTTAAGGAAAGAAATGCTGATCTTCTGCATTGCTTCAACTTTTGGCAGAAGGACCTCCAATCCCTTTCTCTGTGGCCCACAGATGTTTCTCAGTGGCCAGCTCACGGGACATCCTTGGATTTTCTCTTTTCCTTCCCAATACCACAAAAAATATATTTTAATGTGCTTTTCAGAGAGTCACACACACGCAGACACACAAAAGATCGCTGTGGCACTCATGAACCCATGGCTCTTCCCTAGCAATCTCTGCCCACTGTTGTCACTTGGGGATGAAGGCTGCCATCCTACCTGTATTTTTGTTCTGTACTGAAATCTACTACTCATCTGCCAATTATTTTCCTATTTATTTTGTTAGTTTGTTTTAACAGTACTGAGACTAAGCACCTTGGTTACATCCTTTAAAAATACTATTATCTTGTTGTTCTTCTAAATACATTTCTTTTATAAAAGAAGAAATGAAGAAATACACGTGGATGAAGACAGAGAGTAAGAAAAGAACTCCAAAGACACCATGACCCTGTAATCTTTTATATTACAGCCCAGCATGTTAACATTAGACCACTACAGCACATCATGTAGAAGTGTGAGTTTAAAGGCCACTGAACTCTACAGATTTTTCCCAGCCTTTCACAGTTGTAGAAACACCTATTCTAAATATATTTGTGCTGATGATTTAGTGTTCGAAAGCCATCACAGGGTCCTTAAAGACTGACCTGTCCTGACCTGACCTGAGCTACCCAGTGTAAATGCAATGAGGGCTGTAACTTCTACCTGCCTTCATGTTGAACAGATATTTAGTGTGACAAATTGCTTCCAACGTACGCCACTTTTCTGAGAAGAGCATCTCAAATGCTAGCCAGAAAGACTAGGTGCTGTTTCTGCAGGCTGGTAAATGAATGGCTTTGAGCAAGTTGAAGTGCCAGTACAAACCAATTAAACCAGCGTGCTCCTATTTTGTATCTGCTTATCTCCTTTTTTTTTCCCCTGTAGCTGTACAATGACTATCTGGGCAGCACTGCAAGACACTGTGTATATGTATGTAAAACACATAAATCCGTTTTATACATTTTTTCATGAAGATTGTTGTGTAATATTTTGTATCTTGGATCTCTTCTAACTGTACAGTTACATCAGCAATAGCTGTAAAGATACTGTGGGAAAAGGAAAGAGGATTTTAATACTAGTGTTTCATCTGCCACCTGGACACACTTAACACATGGTGAGATGTAAGGATTCGACCATTTGTGGAATTTGATTTCACAGCTCACTTTCAGTGAGTAAGGTCGTGTCTAGACACACAGAGCCATTGTAGGTACATCATGTATTTCGTTTAATTTATGGCTTGATTATGTTACAGTAATGCTGTACTGGGATTAGTGCAAAACCACAATGCTCTGCAATGAGAATCGGCGGTGTTCAAGTTTAAAGGAGCATGATCCTTACCAGTGTCCTCAGTGCAAGGCAACATGTATAACAGCTTCATCAGCGTGGTATACCTCCCAATAGTTTAGATCAGGAACAGAGGAGGACGATGGAACAGTGATTTTGCTGCCCTTTCTCTGGGTTGTGCTAAAGCACCGTGAGTAACATCTCTACAGCTTTCTGCAAAACAAATATTGCAATTCTGGTGATTCTTCAGGTATCCTGTGGACAAATGTTGAAGTTTCTTATTCTTATGCTGGCATTTCGCCTTTGTGTGGCCCAGGGAGTATACACATCTCCAGCACCACCTTTAGCATATACAGCCCTGAACACTAAGTGGAATCTTATCTAATATAGACATTTTTAAAAGATATATAGTGACAGAATGTTATAAATATAGAAAACTAAGTACATTCTGAGGTTTACTTTACTGAAACAGTTCCATGTTTACATGAACAATTATGGTTGTGGAGGCAACCATACTTACTACACTAGAATTTTGGTACAGATCAGCATGTGTCCTGAAAACGTGTTTTTGTGGGTCTTTTTCCTATTCAGAGAGATCCAGATTGTTTCATGGTTGTTTTTCCTTTATCTGAAACTGTAACTCTTTAAATATTGTCTTTGCTGGTCCATATCCTTGGAATGAGTACAGTGGAAACAAATGCAGACAATGAATAAAAAAACATAATGACATTACCAGGCACTCTCATTGGTCGGTGTATAGCTACCCGTTGCAATACTTAAGCATAGCTCAACAATAAGCAGTACAGTGTATTTGCAGAGCATCTTCCATACTTACTATATTCTGAGCCTCCTTGATGAACCTATTTATTAAATATGAATACCATAACAAGCTGTTGATATTTTGTATTTCCACGTATGTTTTGGCATGTAACAGCTCAACATGTTTTAAAAACATCGATTCTGAACATAAACTTCCAGCTGCAGGTTGAGGATTATCTCCAGCAGGGCTGTGGTGTGAGAATGGTACTCACATAGTTGTAGTATAGAATGAAAGAAGATACCAGGACCCTCTGCCTGCAGACTGAAAAGGGACAGTAAAGGTTAGGTGGAGGTAGGCCAGCAGTTTACCCTCTCCACTGGCAGATGACATTAAAAACCTTTCAGACATTCATGTCCACACACCGTATGTTTTGGTTCTGAGACTTGCCAAACTCCAGAAACATCTATTTCTTCACTAGCTTATGCACCACCAGGAGGTACATACATCCTCCAGGCAAAAATGATGCCATCCGTTTCCTATTTCACCAGAAACAGGGATATGAAAATGTGCTAAAAATTCAGTGCTCACCAGCAAAAAATAGCATCTCTCTTATATGTCCTGAAGCTGAAGGAGGAGAGCTGTCTCTCCGTTGGCCATTTCATTGATCTTTGAAGGCTGAATGTTGCCTGGAATACACCACTCAGAGTTGACATTTAAAGTGTAAATTTAGCATTTGTCAAAAATTGCAGTCTATATGTGATATCTTTTCCAGGAATATATTACTCTTACAAAAATTTTGCTTAATGCCAAAATATCCTTAGTTAGGTTTAACAGTGGAAAGCATATCTTCGTGTGTATTTCTGAAGCTCTGGAAGGACCTCAAGAGTTTCTGCAAAGTAGTATTCAAGATGACATTCTTCTTTTTCCATGCTTTTGTTATAGATTCAGGCTGACTTTCATATTTTAAAAGCTCCATAAAACCAGGTGAGCATTCTGCCATTTTATACTTAAAAATACCGAGACTTAAGTAAGGTCAACAGCAATTGGAAAGAGCATTTGAAAGGTGTATCTGGGAAGTGAGTTTCAGATGTTATTTGGAGTGATGCTGGCTGATCTACAGTCAGCCACCAGGAAAAAACTTGTCTCAAACTCCTAGAAAATTAGTATATTTGTCCTTTTTCATACTTGTTTCAGATTTTATGGCTACCCATGGTGTCTTGCCCCATAGGATATTAAATAATAGCAGTCTTCAGGCAGCAAAGAGAAGGACTAATTGTTGTTCTTCTTCTATTTCACCACTGCTGCTGTAATTGGAAGTTATCTCCTTATAATTGCATCTGCAGTGAATAGTGGTTATAATTCTTATCATCAGCTTTTTATTTGAATTAGTTTTTTCCTCTGATAAAATAATATTTTGTGCTAGTCTCTTGTCCGACTTCAGAACACAAAGACAGAAAAAAATACCCAAGATCAATATATTAATGTTGTATTCTTAAGTGCAAAAATTGAATTGAATTCTCCTTCAGTAAAGGTAAGCTTGTGACATGATCAGTAAAATGCAGTCAAGTAACAACTAGAGAACATGAACTATGACTACGAGAGTAGAGCTTTTATTTTAATCCTTCTTTAGTCGTAACAGAGAGTTCTGAACATAGAGTTTGAGTGCTATGACTAAGTATAGCTTTGAAATTAATTTAGATCAAACTGAATCACTTAAAGAAGGGGCTGGGGGGTGGGACAAGAAAGCAAGCTTGCCAGCTGGTATTGAAATCAAACAGATAAACTTTTTCAACTCAGTTTTGTTACATGAGTATTTTGGTGCATACAAAGCAGGGTACGTCTGATCTGTTCAGTGGAGCATGGTGAAGGGGTTCCCAAGCACTCTACTGGAGAAGTGAGTTCTCTCCCTGTAATGGTTTATCCTAGTTAAGAGTGAAATCACTCTTTTCCAGTGATTCAGTTTTGTTACCAAAAGTATTAATTTCACCTGGAAAACATGAATGTTCTCGGATTATACTGCAGAATACAACAGAGATAAGTGACAGATTTTAAGACTACCATGAACTTCATTGGAGACAGCGTATCCCTTCCCTGTATATCATATGAGCATGGGCTCTCATGCGTCTGCTCATGAGCTAATAAAATTCTGACAGCTTTGGCAATTACTAAAATGAAGTTTGGATACACATTTTTAAGCATGTGTTGCCACAACTATTTATTAGATTATAATCTATCGCTGACTTAGCGTATTTTGTAACATTTATTTGTAGGCCTAAACAGCAGCGTAAGGGTAGGTTTGCAGCACAGTTGATAGCGTATTTTTAAATCACCCTTCCCTGCCAGCAGGAGAATCAGCAGCTGAAAATGCATGGTGAAAGGATCTGGACAATGACTGCAGGATACATTCTGAGTGATAGTACTTGCAGAATCTAGTCCCACTGCACTTTCTACTCTGTGGTTAACCAGCCAAAAGCTGGTATGTGCAGTCTTGTCTTTTTTTGCATCCTTCAGTTTGGCTTTCAGATTTGCTAGCAATCTCTTCTTCATCTTCTCATTTTTCGGTTTAGATATAGTTTTGTACAGAGTATTTCTTAAGACTTTGAGAATCATAATTTCTCTCAGACATGTATCTTATCCAGCTCCAAAATTTGGCACTATAAATGTAATCAAAACCTCCTTTTATTAGCATGGTGCACAGAATAGATATATAACATGTGTTTGACATTTTCATAGCTAAAGAGGCCATGTGTGTAGAAAATTGCATTCTAAATCAACTTACCTGTTTACTTCTAATTCCTTTTTTTCGTCAGATAAACAAAAGCAATCTGCCAATGCAAAACTTTAATTAAATGAAATTATTTTGGCATTCTGTCCATAAAAGAGAAAAATATATAAAGGCACAAAACTTCTCATGTGTTCCTTTGGTTTTTGAAATGGTATAATTTAACCCTCATGTCAAAACCTTGTCTGTATCTCCCCAAAGCTCTACTTATATATCTATTATATCTATAGATGCATAGATAACTTTCCACTTCTTGGATGAAGTCTTGTATGCCAAGATGTAGCCTTTAGGGAGTTTTTAACAGAGAGCTGTAAAGCCCAAATGAACAGGGTTTTATAATGGAAATGCTGACACGACCTTAACTAAGGTGGCACAAAAGGCAAGGATACAATATAATTAAAACAACAGAAGTCCAGAATATCGGTATCTAAGCAGGTCTCCTTGACAAGTTCTCTGATTTTTTAGCATTATAGCTTTAACAGCATCAACCTTTTTTTTTTTTTTTTTTTTTTTTTTTGGAACAGATGTATTAGAAGGAGATTTATAAAACTGCAGCAGAGGGCAAAACAGCAGTGAAATGATTGAAGATGTGCATTTGAATCAGTTTGGTTTACAGGGATTACTGTATGAAAATCCACGAAGGTCATAATGACATTTATGTCATTCTAAAACTGATGTATGCTATTTTTTATTCCCTTTGTACACTGAACATTAAACAATACTAAATATGCTTTTGAATTAAAAAATAGTTGTATTCAGCTTTTAGTGCAAAACAAACTTCTAAGGAGGTGAATCATCTGTAGTCTAAATTCATACCTTTTAAAATAACTTTCTCAACTAAGCTGTAATTTGGCTAGAATTAAAAACAAATGACTAGTTGAGCTAATGAGCTTGTGTTTAATTTCTGTAACCGAACATTAGTGGGGAAGCTCTAACACCCTTTTTTTAAACTCCGAAGACTCCCTTTTGCTCTGTCTACAGACTGAAAACTGAGATTCAGAAAATGCAGGCGTCTTCCATTTCATCTACATCAGCTACAGACTTCTTCTCCAGAAGTAAGACTTCTTAAAAATAAACCTTTTTAGGCACATCTAGATTATAAATTCAAAAATCCTTACCCCAAGACTATAGTTTTCAGTAGGTGTCTAATTTTCAATGTTTCCGGGCATCCTGTTATAGGAGCTCCAAAATCAATGAAGTCATATTCCTAAATTACCAAAATACAAATCCTGTGATAGTTTTAGCATTTCTCTTACATATGACATGGTTTTAGAGTCTTCTGCATTCATATTTTTGTCTCCTCCTCCACCGTTCATCTGATGGGAGAAAGGAAAGTTGACCTTCATAAAATTCCAATTCATAGAAAGGTAGATAGACAATAGTGACAATGCAGCACTAAGTCTATTCAAAGTAAGTACTTAATGAATTCAGACCTGTTTCACAAAGTATTTTAATATATGATTTAACTTAAGCGCTTTTCTCGTTCAGTTTATCTTTTTAGTTAGTTCATATAAACAGGATTTTTCTCTCACTCTTTTTATCATTGCCACAAATTAAAATGAGAGGTTTAGTTCTTTCATTCTTTAAATAAGTAGTCGTGGTTTGCAGCTGTTACTTACCAAATGCCCTTTGTGTTGTGTGCCTTTGATCACCGCTGACCAGCGGTCCTTGCTATATGTTCTGTTTGCACGGTAGTCTCACAAAAGACTTAACACGTGAGCTACTCTGAAAATACTAGCACTTCTGCTTCATTTCAAATATTACAATGACACTGGTTGCATCTGAAAGTCAGAATAGATATGAAGCTTTTGCATTGTTTCATAATGCGAGGAAGCGGACGTTGGTCCCGAGCACTCAGAGCTGTGCTTGTGGACTGAGAGCGATGTTTGATTCAGAGAACTGGCCCTTCCTACCATGGGAACGGGAACACAAGGTCTTACCATTGTTGTTCATCATGTTCGCTATCCTTCCCTTTTTATCTCAGCTCTAAAGCTAACCACAGAAAATAGCTATTTAATGTGAATAAAAACATGCAGGAACTCAGGTATTTAAATGACTGAAAATCAAGACTGAATTAGCAAGTAGAACCTGAACCTTACTGCTTACGCTGCTTGACTCAACGCTAATAAAATAGTTCTGATGTTTTTCCCAGCAATTAGAAGACTTTTCTGAAATATATTCCTAAATATTTATGTAAAAGAAGCACTCACAAAATGGAATATTTTTATTAACCATCTTTTAACTTCAAAGCTTTTTATTTTTACATAATTTCATCAGTAGAAGGTATTTTAAAAAAAATCCTTCTGAACTGTGCTTGAGTCTCTTACAACACGGTAATCAGAGCTGATCAGCAGTTGGTACAATTAATACAAAGTAACACTTTATTCAGTGTGACAAAATGTAATCCTACAGCTTTCAAAAATTTGAAAACTTCACAGGATTTAGCGTAGCCTGAAGATGTGAATATATGGGAGAGAAAAAAGGGTCAGTAAAACAGCAACAGCACAGACTGCTGCAGGAAGGGGGATCAATTTGAAAGGAACAATTCTCAGTTATAAGTTGTGTCCTGGATTACATAACAAATCACTAGGAATTTGAAAACTAGAAGAGATTGCCACGATTCAAGAGTTCATGTACCTACTTGAGGCTTAAAGAGAGTATTTTATGTGCAAAGGAAAGGATGCAGGGGCATTTAATTTTCTGCTTTCACTGAAGTCATAAAGTAGAAGTCATGGGAAGGTTTTGACAATATTCAGGTATTTTGTTTACTCAGAAGAATTTTACTAGCTATATTGATGTGTTTCTAGCAGAATAACACCCATTTGGACACTCACTGTGGTATAATGGTGTTTTTCTTTGGTTTACCTCAAAGCTTTTCCAAGTATTCAAAAAGAAGTACCCCCAAACCAAGAAAAACCTAAAGACAAATGCAGAGCCTTTGTGCTGCAAATATATTGTTTAAACGCGTATGTTAGGTTATACTGTGAAATAAAAACTCAACGTCGAATTTGTAAGAGGTTAGAGCAGATGGGTAGATGTTGTGGCCCAAGAGTACTGACACTCTTGGGAAAGAGTTAGATAACCTGAGTGATTTTAGTCTCCTGCAAAGCTTTGAAGATCAAACCCAGCACTCATCGTTTGAGCTAATGTTGTTAAAAGAACAGCTCCTGTGCTTGCTGGGTGCCTTTTGGACCTCTCAGGTAGTTGAAAGGAGACCTATGCGGAGTGATGCAGCGCTGGTGTCAGTGAGGCCATGCTGGAGCCGTGCGGTCCACCACCTCCTCACCGGGGCTGATTACGCCAAGCAAAGTGCAGAAGTAAGGTGGGATATTGCTTCTAGCACTCAAAGCCTCTGTTCAGAGACGTGGCTTCGTAGGCCCACGTGCCATGCCACTGCACTGTGCACACGTATCTGTGAGTGTAAAAATCCAGTTTGGAAATTAAAAGCCACTGTTTTGCCCCACCAGGGCAGTGGCACAGTGTGTTCTGGGCACCTCATTCAGCAGTCACAGGTTACCATTGCAAGTTGTTGCCTCGGTCCAAAAGAAATGTCACAAAAATACGTGAGCTGTGTAATGCTTACGCAATGGTGAGGAGGAGTCACTTTAAGGGTCAGAGAATAATGTTAACTAGCATCACAGAGTCCCACCACTGTTGTCCAAGATTACTGGCTATATCCTGAAGCATTTGCTTTCCTGTCATTCGGATACCTGGGGGCTGTGTGGTTTGCCTGTGCCTTGTGTAGCTTGACTGGTGGCTGTTGTTCTCAAGCCCCTGACAGAGTCGTTGAGTCAGGGAGATGGAAGGGGAGTGAAGGTCAGGCATGAGGAAGGTCTGGGCATGAGGGAGCCCTACCATGCTGACACTCAGTGACAGAGATGGACTGTGTAAGAAAAGAGAAATGGGATCAAATGTTTCTACTGCTCTGATGTATGTCTCTGAATAGAGGGACCTATTTGTTATAAATATAGGATACTTCCCAGCAGCATGGTAGATTGTAAAGTACTGCTTCAAAACTGGGCAGAAAGCACTTCTCTAGGACAAAGAATATGTAACAGATTTCTAACTAAGGTGCAATTCTGAATATTCAGCTCCTTAGTAAGAAAATGGTACTGAAAACATAAGAAAGGAGAGGAAAAATGAGAAATCAGTGAATGACTTTTTCTGTGTGTTCTTATAAATCAGAATAGATTAATGGACGTTTTCAGGACAGAGAGAAGTGGGACAGTGAATAGTGTTGTTTCAAGATCCTATTGCTTTTGTTTTATGTTCCTTTTCATATATGTTGATAATCTGTCATTGCAGTTCTGGTTCATAGCATGATAGATTATAATGGCTTCAGTGAAGTTCATATTTGTATCTGGTCAGTGTCTGAGGAGAGAAAAAAGAATTAAAGGAGTAAGAAAGAAGAAGAAAAAGTATCGTAGGTTTTTAAGATCAGTTAAGTTTTGTAATGGTCAAAAAGTGCCTAAATTTGCCCAATGGTCTTAATGGCACTGACTGTACCAAAGTGTTGTGCGTGCATTGCTGGATAAATTATATGCATTTAAAATCCTTAAGAAATGTAATGAACCTTGTTTTTAATCATAAGTGCCTCAGTCCCTGTCTGCCTACCCTGACTGGTGCGGAGGTCCAAAGAATCGTGCTAGGAGACATTTCAGTTCTCTTGCACAGAGAGCAGCTTAGGCACAAGCATTTCTGGCAGTCTGCTCCTCATCGTACCACTTTCAGAAATGATGGTATTAGTACATCTGTCAAGGTCATCTGTCTAGAATGCATCAAACCCAGCTATTGAAGGCCCTGCCACATTTTTTTTTTTTTTGCATTATTATGGACCAGTGAGTTAAGGTGGGACTTACCTCCCACAGCTTTAAAAATCCAGTATATTTACAACTGATGTGATTATCTGAGCTTCCTTTATAGTGTAAAGAAATGATAACTTTTCAGATACCAGATATTCAGATATTCAACCTGTTTTAGACTTTAGGATGATGCGAATCCCTAATGCATCTGGCCATAGTGACTAGATCTTTGTTGTCTATAGAGGGATCCTTATGTGACAAGTTCAGAGGTAGTTGTCTCAAGTCAGACACTCATACACATGTATTATGTAAGCAATTCTTAGTTGCTGGATTTTCTTATAAATCTTACCATTAATTGGAGCTCTTATTTGCCTAGTACTCTTAAAAATCTTGTCAACTATCTTTAAAAAGCCTTAATTTCCCATTGTTAATTAGAGATAATAATCTTTTTCTGGACCACAAATGTGTCCTATTAGACATATATGCTTACCAAGAACAGTAAGCTTTCATATCACTTGGAGACCTTGTGATAATAATGTCATATTGTCCATAAATGAACAAATGATGAAGGGCTAGAATGCAATATATATATTTTTTTCTCTTTCTGCTTGTTAATGAGAGGGTTTTGTTCATATCTTTGGGCTCTTTGAGTACTGACAGAGTGTGAGCTATGGAAACGGAGAACAATCTTTTGCTGGAATAAGCAGTAATGTCCAAACAGTGTGGCCATCTGTTTGAACAGAGCTTGTTTGGAGGAATAGTGAGAGTCTTGGGGAGGGTAGTGGCGGAGGCGCCATAGGGTGAAAGGAATGGGATGGAAGATTTTAGACTGAAACTTCCTCAGTCTTTGCAGAAGAATACTTCCGATGACAGCTCAGTACCTGCATGGGCATGAATTGTCACTGGGACTGGAAAGATACTTTGCACAATAGTAATTGCTCTCCTAAGGGCACATTTTTGCCAACTAGAGTGCAGAGCAAGGGCCACACTCATTCACAGTCCCTGCAAGTGCCAGCAAGTGATATCTGAGGCAGCTGGAGCTGAGAAGCTTGTTATGGGCAGAACCAGTAGCTGCACAGGCTAGATCCTGCAAAATAAACGTAAGAGTGAGGAATGACCGTCTTTGAAAGGTCCATCTCACAATCTCACATTCCTCCTAAGGGGTGTTTTTAGTTTGTCTGTAATATATAATTAAAAGGCAGAAAGTCAGGGAAGTGAAAGGTAGGGCCAACATACCATCCCTACTATATCTCAGGCTTATTTGTGAAGCACAGCATGAGTTCAGGGCAAAATGTCAGGTTCCAGTTGATTTTCTTGCCTCGTGTCAGTTTATGTCACACCTTGAAATACAGAAATACCTATTCTTGCATTCAGTAATATACAGGCAGAACCCTTCCTCTCTATGGAGATGAAAAATGTTGAGATTTAAACACACGAATAGAAAATAACCCATCATGAATGAACTATGGAAACAGGTAAATGGTCTGATAGGGATAAGGACTCAATTTTTGTTAGGTTCATAGGCAAAGTACTTAGACATTTCTGCTTGGGTAGTACATTCAGTCCTTCCACACTTCAGGTGCCGGAAATCTGTGCAGGATGCAAGACTTTCAGTGCTGCAGAGCATTGACAAATGATTTGTTGACAACTGCAGTGAGAATCTGCTGCTTCACCCATGGTAATCCCCAGCGCTGCCCTTTTTGTGGGGCTGTTTGCCTTGTGACTTCTAACTGAATACGTGGCCAGGTTCCTGACATTTAGGGTTAGAAAGGAGCAGCTAAGGCCGATATTACTCATCTTCTGCTTATTAGCTGGGTTGGGCCAGAAAGTGAGTGTGTATTTGTATCTCTTGTATAGTTTCTATTATGCAAAATGAAAAGTACCAGTCTCCCAATAATTCTGATAAACAACCAGTGAAGCAACTCACCATGCAGTGGAAAATCACAAACTCTTCGTACAGAGCTGTTCATTCAGTGTCACTTGGTATTATTCCCAGATCTCTTAGGTCTTCTACTAAGTAGTAAATACTTGGTGTTTCATCTAATATTTAAGCTGTTATATCTTGGGTTTTTCCTTGCTTTGCGTACAGCAGTGGTAATCCTGTGACCAGTGGCTGAATCACTTCTGCATAAAAAGTAACAGTAACCTAGGAATACACTCCCGGTGTGAGTAAATGGGCCACACCACATGTAGAAGGAAGGGGCCTTCCCTTCTGCAAGGCCGTAGCACAAGGATATTTATCATGTGTGACAGGGTAGATGTTCCTCCTTCCAGCCTCTCCCATACAAGGGTCCTTTACAAAGTCACATAAGGAAGAAAAGTGGTGGGACTGGAGTGGTACCTGTTCCCCAAAAGTGGTACAGTGCCAGCATCAAGTGAGTAGTTGTGTCAGGTCAACCCTTGATACTGTGACAAAGGAACAGGGAATAGGAGGAAATAAAAATTTTAACACCCTCCCTTCAGTGAAATAATACCTGAGTGTTATATAAACAAAGCCATTTAATCTTGGAGACAAGAAATATAATTTGGATCTCTTCTGTCTGCAAACCATGCTGATGGACATCGCTTTGAACAGCTGGAAAACTCTGAACAGCAGTTCCTTTGAACTGCTCATGTGAAAGTGGTCTGAAGTGGTTTCGACAAGTAAGTGAATGGATTCATATGGAGTCATAGAAAATTTCCTTAGGCTGAAGTTTGTGCCGGGTGCCGTCAAGGATAACTATGTGGATGTAACTTTATGGGAATCATAATAGTGAAATGATTTTTCTAATTGCTTAGTTGACCAACCATGCTTTTCATGATTGTTAATAACTCAAGGTAATCAGTGTGATATTTTGGCTTATTATATAATGATCTTAAAACAAACCCATCTGTAATGAATGTGATCTATAGAAATAAGAGAGAGATTTAACCAATAGAATTTTACAGAATTTTAACGGCATTGCGTAAAAATCATTCTAAAAGAGTACAGAATTGAATGGAGAATACTAGTCTCCTACAGAGCTTTCAAGTAAGCTGTCAAGTGCAGGAGTGACAATAAATAGAACTATAGGCTGTTTGAAAATTCTTTTGAAAGGATTTCTTTTTCTATTAAATTATAAAGATCTTCTCTAAAGTAATGTTTTTTGCTTATGAAACCCAAAAGGTGCAGGAAGACCACTAACTGGTTGCGGTTGAACTCCTTTGCATTGCTTTGTAGTTGCTAGAACACACTGGTAGATCTAGGTCCAACCGGCTCCAACAGTTATTTAAGCTTTTTACTCCTACACAGGTTCCAATTTATTTTTCCATTTAAGTCAATACAAAGTCAGAAACCCAAATGCATCACTGGCTATGAATGATGGAGGCTGTCAGAATGGGCTCTGTAGCCATTACAAGTAAGAGTAAATCAGAGCAGTCCCAAGGCTGTAATAATTTATGCTGGTGACATTTACTCCAGGTGGTCAGGGATTATAATATACCAGAAAGTCATGTTTCTCCCCACTTTACATTACATTAATCATAGCTTAGCTAAATGTAAAGATCCAGCTTCAGGTTCAGTTGCATGTCATATCTGCTACCAAGCAAAACTCAAAATCAGTTGCTATGACTTAAAGCATTGCCTAGTTCGTCTGTGTTAAAGTGCTCAGATTTTTTAGAAGGATTTTTTAGAAATCAATTATCTCTTATTTAGAAAATACTGAGCAATGTGGAAAGTCAGTTTTAAAATAATTTCCAACTTCCTGGCTATAAATCAAAGCTCCTGGCCTGACAAATCGTTAGTTGTTTTTATCTTCTGATTTAATAGCTGTGTTCTACACTGTATAAATGGCTTAGGAGCATTAGGGTTTTTAGTGTCTATAAACTACATTGTTGGTACTTGTTTTTAAATATTTATAAGTCTACTGTTAAGAACAAATCATTTTCTCAATCTGTTTCACTAATAGAAATTATTTATAAGTGTATCATTAATTATTTAGGTTTTCCTGGTATTATATTTGCATTAATAATTAAATGCATATAATTATTAAATCATATAAATAAGATTTAGTTTCATTGATGAGCTGAAATGCAAACAGCAAGTCTATCACTGACTGTAAACATATGAAATGAGATACTCTTCAGTAACAAGCAGTCTTACTAAAAGTCACGACAGGAGCCTGCTGAGCTAACTCACCCGCTCGGTGGCTCTGCTCTGTAATTGCTGCACCTGCGAAAGGTTTCGGGCTCTTACACCTCGCGCCTCCTTTGCCCACCCGCTCCTGTTCCTGCAGCGCGGGTAGCCCGCATCGCGCTGCAGGTGTCTGCACCGCCCCCCGTTACCTCCGTACCGCCGGATGGCAATGACCTTCCGGCGAGCAGGTGACAAACTGATTCCCACTCCAGGAAACGTCGGCCGTCTCCTCATTACGAGCTTCCCAGAGTGCCACGGCTCCGCAAGGCGCGTGGGAGCGCGCCTCCGCCCCGGTGCTGGCCGGCCATCCGGAGGGTGGCTTTGGTTTCCGCGCCTCCGCGCCGCCCTTCCAGGCGGCAGGAAGGGGAGGAGCGCGCTCCCTGCCGTGCAGCGCGGCAGAGGTAGCAAGTGGCTGGCTGCTCACTCGCTTGTGTCTTGCACGAAATATAATTACACGATGAGTAAAACGTAACCTGTTTCAGCCCCTGATTATGATAAAGTTAGGCGAGGTTCAAAAGCCTGTCATGACCTGTATGAAGTCTTCTGGTATTACAGTTCTTCAGCGTAAAACTTGAGCTAATAGAGTCCCACTGCTATTTCTAGTTTTTCCATTATCGGGGATTACTCATGTTTAGTGATTATGCTCAGTGGCCCATGCGTGCAAATTACAGAGCAGTCAGATGGAAAATCTTTACATCTTTTGGAAAGGCCGAATGGCTATTTTCTAGGACTCTTTACTAGCGCTGGAAACCATTCATCATTTTGAATCTGGCACCTGAAGACCTGAGGTCTGGACTAATGACGGTACTTAGAAAGCTGATTTTAAACATTTTTCTTCTTTTAAATATTGAGATGGAACAAGACAGGCAGTGTAAATAGTCCTCCTAGAAGCATTCCTGACAGAGGCCTTTTCAACCTCTGTTTTCCTCTGTGCGCTTGGGTACAGTCTAATTAATCATAGATTAAAACTGTTCAAGAGATTATAAACAGTGTAGATTTTTCAAATGCAATTTACTGATGTTCATAGGAAGTAAGCACCTGTTATAATTAGCTTCCCTTAGTTGAATCCAGATGTAAAATGTTCATATATGTTTATTATAGCATTCGGTGTCTCAAGTATCAACTTCTTAGGCCTTTATTTGGTAGTGTAATCCTGAAATCTTTAATTTCATCATGATTTCTTTATTGTTTTTACCTATTTCTGGCCATGCTGGCTGAGGGAGAAATAAAGTGAGAATAATTTCAGTGGCTTCCCAAGCAAAAGGACCCAAGGGAACACTTTTTGACAATGCGAACTACGTGGAGAAAGAACTGAGCTGATGCTAACTTACATAAACTTCTTATTTGAGAATAATTTCACTTCTAATTATGTTAGAAGTGAATCATAATCTTCAAGGTGAAGAAATGCATTAGCTTGTTAACTAAGCTAACTTAACCTTAACTGTGAAAGTGACATTAATTACCTGACATACCCATTATAATTATGTTTCCAATGCTATGTAAATTGTAGAATATTTGTTTTCCAAAAATGATGGATTGGCAGAGTATATATTCAAATAATAAAAAATGCAATTGGAGAAGAAGAAATCTCCTCTTGTATTGATATAAAATTTTCTGATATGTCTGTAATGTTCCTCCTTTGACTAGTTTTTGCTTTCCTTTATTTTGATTTTTGGTGGTTTGTTTGGTTGATTTGCTGAAAAAAGGAACTGTAATAATACAAAATCTAGTGAAGAGTTTCAAGGCTAATTCAAATTGTGGACACCATGGAAAGCAAACGGAGCAGAGTACATGCTGTATTAGTCCAGTTCTACTTTTAGAAAGAGTAAACGGTTAGTGAACTTCAGAAAGGAGCACAGAAATAGATTGCAAGCATCATACCTTAATAGTTTTATGTTACAAAAAACTCTAATTGCTTATGCAATGGTGGAGACTCAGGAATTAGAAAAGTCATGACAACAGTTGCCCTCAGTATAATTGCTAAACGCCAGCTAACCTGTCCAACTTTCTGTCATATACAGTCCTCCACGATTTGATTGTGTACAGCTGTTGCATTTAATCTTAGACTGTGAATTATGTTAAGAACAATTTTTTTACTCCTCTTTTTTTTTTTTTTTTTTTTGCTAAATCAATGGGGTCTGCATCTCTAAGCTCTTTCATCTTCAGCTGTCTCCATCTATGATATCAGATTCTCTTCTACCAAAGTTACTTTGCTTAAATTATATATACCTACACGTATTTATACCTTCAGTCTGCCACATGAGTATTCATGCATACCCGTGAATTCACTGAATCTCTTTTTCAGGCAGAGATCAACTGCATGCTTATTTTTGATGCAGGTTGCATATTCTATATGAAAAATTGTCATAAGTAGAAAAAATGTAAGGTGCCCAAGCAATGTTGTGAAGACTGTACTTCGAAATGTGATCAAGTTTCAGGTGGTATCTCACTGAGTATGCAAACACTAAAACTCCTGAATTACATAAACAGGCATTAATTTAGGCACCTGAGATGCAAATAGCAAGAGAAGCTTCAGCAGTCTGTGGCTTGACCCAGATTTCAAAAACCGTCCAGAACCCCAGATAAATGATCGGGCAGCAAGCCTTCCCTGAGCTTTCTGTAGCTATGCATCTGTAACAGCCCTTGCTAAGCTCACCTATAGCTGGCTCAGATGCATCTTCATGAGATGTAAGTACTCCTTTTTGCTTGAAATGTAAGCAATATTTTTGTGTAGCCAAATTCTGTTAGATAGATTCATATTAATATATATGATTTTTTTAATTATTTTTCTATTTGGTTTAAATAAAGATATTATGTTCCAGGCTTGTCAAAAGAAAGTCCTTTGATTTAGGCATGTAATTGTTCCATGTCATGTTATACTTACCACAGCTAAAGAAAGAATCTGCCTCAACTGTCAGTTTTTAGATCTGTCAAATGATAAGGGCACAAAGTAAGCGTATATAATATTGTTAAAGTTAGACACATGGGCAGAAATGGCAGTAGCAGATTGGAAACAGCTCTCTCTTGTCAGTAGAGATTTTTCCTCTCTGAACTTTCATCCAATTTGCAAGTAATTAAAATTTAATGCTCTTTAACATGATTAGGCAAAAATCTTAATCATAAGGCAGATTGACCTACATGTCTGATAGACTGAAAAATGCAGCCTTACACAAATTTCTTCTGATTACAATTCTCGATGCAACCAGTTATTTGGGAATGAGATTCTGCAGACTCTGGACACAAGGGTATCAACAAGTGGCTTTGAAAGTTGATTAAAGAACCAGAGCCAACTTATGTCATCTTAATGAGGTGTGTGATACTCTCAAGCTGTACTTAGTTTTCAGAAGACATACAGAGTTTCTTTGTAGACAGTGCTTTTTGTTGAAGGGGCATCGTTAGAGTAAATTTTAAAATGAAAACATCGTATGAGTGAGATTGGATCTTGATCAAATCTATGCCTCATGATGATAAGATGAGATAAAGAATTTTGTTAGTATGATAATAGTGGTACAAGATGATATGTATGCAGATTGGTCAATAATAAACAGAGATTGGAAAATAAAGAAAGTTTTCTAAGCTGTATCCAAGTGGGAAGTACTGGAACAGATTTCCAGACAAGGTAGCATATGAAAGAGATAGTGTGATGTGATAGAATTGAGAAATTAATAAATTAAAAACTAAAGCCTGTGACCCTGTGTTTGGGTGTTCAGTTTACTGGCATTCTTAAGAGGGAGCTTGTAAGACTCTTAGTTGTCATTTGTCGATTGTTGCCTGTACTGAATTTATACTGATATTTTTAAATCTGTGCTTGGAGGTTTCTGCTTGAACACTAAATGTGGCTAGAAAAAGGTGCTGAAGGAATGAACTAATAGGCCTAGAGATGTTAAGAAATCTCATAAGTGACTGATCAGTATCCTCTCAGTGACCTTGGTCACGGGATTTATTTCCCTATATCACTTTGTAGTCCACTGGATTTGGGTTGGGTAGGAAAGAAAAATTTTCCTTCTTGTGCAGCTGGGGACCTGCATTTTTTTTCCCTTAAGAAATTCCCTTTTATCATGGGGAGAAGGAATAATGTCCTTAATATAACTTTCTTCATCCTTCGCATGCATAATTTTTAGATTATTGCTTTTCTGTCCTAAGGTCGTAAGCTTATTAAGAAAGTCTGTGTGGTCTGTGGGATGAGAGTCTGTGGCCCATCGTGAACTATCCAGCTTTCCATGGCTAGCTAAAACTGCGGAGTGCTGGACCCCTTCCTTTCTCGTTTTTCTGGGCTCCTAGACACAGGTCTGTAACAAAACTCTAGGTGCAGATTCCTCTGAATTTCAGATTCACAAATCCATCTTTAATTTTGATAAGGATAATCAGAGATGGGCTGATATTCTTGTATGCAGTTCTCCTGACTGTCTTACTTCTCTTTTATACCTACAGCTATCCACTTCCAGGAAAAGAGTGTAGCTTTCTAGGTACTGTTCTGATCACTACCAAAGAGTAAACAAATATTTTCCTAGAACTATCCATTATAACTCCACGATTTCTTTCCGGAGTCATAATAGCTAGTTTAGATCCCATTATTTTATATGTAAAGTCAGAGTTGCTTTTCCCTGTAATCATTATTTTGCATTTATCAACACTGATCTTCATCTGCTATTTTATCACTGATAAATATCTATCACTAAATTTCACTACGTATTTTGTAAGTCTTTGCAACTTTCATTTTTACTACAATGAATAACTTTGTATCATTAGAAAGCTTTACCACTTCATCCCTTTCCCAAGTTTATAAACGTGTTGAGCAGCACAGTCCCTAGTATAGGTCTCCGCAGCATTTTGACCGTAAAAACTGGCCATTTGTTTCCTAAATGTCACTTCTGATTTTTTAATTACTTATAGATCTATGCAAGGACTCTTCTTTGTATATTGTGGCAGCTCAGTTTCTTCAGGAGTGCTTGATAACAGATCGTACTGAAAACTCTTTGAATATGCAATCCAATCATAAATTGGTTCACTCCTTTCTGTATGAGTAACTTCTTGTAAAATTCCTATTAGTACTGCAGAATATCACTAACCCTACAAGAGTGCTTATTTGTTCCCATTATATTATATCTCTGTGAATCTGCTAATTCTACTGTTTTTAAGTGTTTCTGCCAATCTGTCTGACATAACTTTCTGAATTCCTCCTGGAATCCGTTTTAAAAATTGTATCTATTTATCATCTTCCATGCCTTTGCTACTGTAGTAGGTTTAAACAACTATACAACATAGTTTTTATAGTAGACTTGACTTGACTTGAAGGCCATCTTCAAGAGGGTGCTTCTCATTTGATGAGAACATGTGAAAGAGGAAAAGTAAAATGGGCTGATTTCTGACTTGTGTAAACTGGCAGATATCAACTATAATGTGCTGCTGATCTAATCTGACATGAATTGAGCAGAATAGCCAGTCCATTAGAAGAAATAAAATCAACACTTCTGTGGTCATACCTAAGGTCATCGTGATAGGCTAGATGTCAGTGCATATTACAAAGTCTGGGGGGAAATACTTCCAAGTACTTAACTGAGCTTTACAGGTCCAGCTTACTACTGCCATAGCTAGGGAGTGGTAATCAGTATTCAATCTAACGAGATTAAGGCCTTAACTTTACCGCAGATCCACTAAAAGACAAAACTTAATGTGTCTGTCCATTAGGAGGACATTTTTGTCCTTTAATTTGTGTCAGGGCGGTATGTCTTGTCCTTAGTTCTCTCCTTGCATTTTTGTGAGTGCAGTATGTCTTTTCCTTAAAGCTAAAGCTGAGGAAACCTTAATTATAAAGTTACCAGACCAGTTCCCCCAAAGCATTAGTCTTGAGTGAACCAATACCAGATGCAAAGCTGAAAGTCTCTTAGACCAAATGTGGTGCACCAGTTTGCACAGTTCCATTCTGGATGCAATTAATACCTAGATAGCTTCAAGTCAATGAAAATTTTCACTCGGTAACCTTTAAGCAATATGACAATAGCACCTTAAGCCATTCTGTTTCTCAATGTTAAGTGTATTTGATATGGTAAGCTAAGGAAATAATAAAAATGAGAATCTCACTATCATTTTTAGAGTCACTTAACAGAGAAAGACCATTTCCAGTTTTTCCAGAAAAACATTTTGAATGTAGAAGCTGAATAACATCACTCTGCAGTAGAAATCTCATGGTATCATGCTGAAGTGCAGCCACTGTGGGTTAGGAAGACCACAACTTATCAGATCAGGTGGGAATTTCCCAGGGAAACATGCTCTCTTCTTTAAAAAGTGAAAATCTTCATGGAAAAAATTTATCTGGATCCAACCTGGACAAAGTCAATTGTTTCTTGCCATAAGGAAACATAGAAACAGTGAGGACTGACTTCAAAAGAAGCATGTACCCAACTCATTTGAGCTATGGCAGTCTGTGAACTTAAGAACAGAGGTAGAGGCTCTCTGAAGGATTCCTCGGCTGGGTCCACTGGATTCTAATTTTGTTAGATAAATGTAAATGTCTTTCATTCATTCCTGTGTCATTTCTGCATAATTTCTTGCCTTTCTACTGAGAAAGATAATAGCTTTCCTGTTTTGTTCAAAATTTTATATTGATTTGTGAATTATGGATCATTACAGTTTGCTTTAATGTAAAATCAACATTTTTATCTTGATACTATTTTTAGTATTAAATAGTTCAAGTTAATGAAGGCCGATTCCGCCTGAAGTGTTGCTATTTAACAGAGCTTATTAGTCTCAGCCATTTTAAATGTGATTGGAACTGGCACGTGAAATTATTCTGTGTGAAGATCCACGTTCATATCAAATTTGAAGTCAAATACACAGTGTAACAGGAAACTTTGAGTTACTACTATATAGATGCTTGATTGCGTTAATATCAATATTTATACTGCTATAAAATATGTTTATGACATTGTAATTGATAAGGCTATTAATGCTACATAGGTTTAGCGCTTGCAATTATATCACCATAAACCTAATTTATAGTTATGGTAATAGTCTCTAGCATTCAGCATGAGATCTAAAAACATTTTGTAAATCCATGGAGGTCTTTTCATGCAAATTCTGTATTTTCGTGTCTAAATAAAAATGAATTTGCAGACCGAGTTGAAGATTTTCTCAGTCTACCTCAGTTTGCTCAGGAGAGGCCTTGAGCAGCTCTCAGCCTCCTCCTTGTATACCTTTGGGCTGATAGGGGATTCCCAGCGGGTCGGGGGGAGGGGGGCAAGAAAATGTTACCAGGCTCTTTGGCATGCTCTCTGCTTTCCTTCCTAGCTGATAAGGTACTCATTGGCTCCGAGAAGGCTTGATATGTTGCAGGACAAGTCACAGTGAGATTTCGTGGTGCTGGCCCCTGAAGCATGAGCTCCCCTTTCTCACTGCCTTTCCTTTCAGGCTTGCATAAAGTTCTTGAAGGAGGGTATCTCAAAACCCCGCGGTTTGTAAGGTTTCTCGAGGTATAAATGTATGAATCTTACACATCATAAAACAATGTTTGCACCTGTGATTCTCTTGTAATCCAGAAGGTATCAAGCGATTTTAAACAATTTAACTCAGTCTTTAAAATTAATGAAGACTAAGTATGACACATGAAAGCAAAACAACGGTTCAGAAGTGAAGCCGGTCTGTTCCCATCAGTGACTGTTTCAAGGGACTGCGGCATTTGTCATGCCCGTGAGTGCTCCGGTGCAAGGAGGAGGTGCAGCGCTCCCAGCGCAGCGAACCAAATCCCAGCCTTAGCGCTCTGCGCCCTGCTGAGCCCTCCGGCTCCCAACCTCCCCTCTTGCCCTGCTCCCTGGCAGCCCGACCTGCAGTGCTACTCCGGAGCAGGGCCGAGAGCCGTCGCATTACCTCTGGATGCATTACTGTGCCGTGGCTGGAGTTTCATCGCTGCCCTTCCTTGCACAGACGCACCACGAAAGATTTGAATTCGCCTAAATACCAAGTTATCCGTGCCTGCTTGCACACCATTCTGAGCCTGGTCTGTCTTAGCACGAAAATACGTGCTTATTGCTTGTGTTGTATTGGGGGCGCCAGCCACGGACAACATCCAAGCTGCAGTCATCACTGCCCAAGCATCGAACAAGCCTATCCTCCAGCAGGCTCCTGCTCTGCCTAGAAGGCAGGGGACGGCAGACAGTGGAGACAGATGCACCAGGAAACCAGGAAACAACAGTCACCCCTATCATAAACAGCACTCTTTTCTTTAAATGAGGGCAACTAAAACCCGCAAACCAACTGCCTCTTGGATCTATGGGTTATTCACCCATATTTGCTAACACATGAGATCCAGGAAGTGTGGGAGCTGCAAGACTTTTTTTTTTTTTTTTTTTTTTTTTTTTTTCCTGTAGACATTAACAATGTGCATCTTAACATGCTTTTTTTATCATATTAGGAAGATACTTAAAAAATTGGGCCGGAGAATTCAGCTTTCTAATCTATTAATTTTTGTTTGCATAGACTCTTTCTTATTGCCATGAGGAAAAAGATTTACACCACAGGAGGACTTAAAACTCTGTGTTTTTGTGAAATCCAGCTGCATGTAAATGAGAAAACAGCTCCTCAGGAACTGCCTCTTCCATTTTGTTAAGCAGGTGTGGAAGTTTTCCAAAAATGTTTTTCAGGCACTGCTGCAAATTCAGAATAGAAATGGGAAATCATTTCCATTTCCCTTTCATGGAGGAAGAAAAAAAAAAAAAAAAAAGGTTTTCTTTGAAGATGCTTAATGCTATCAAAGTCCTACTGTACCTTCTGCAGTTAGGAGAAAGTGTAAGTGGGGACAGGCTGCAAAGAGCTCATTATCGTGTCTGGGAAAGCCCCCGCTTGGCCAGGCACACGGAGTTTAAGCGGAGGCAGCGTGCACTCACCCTGAGGTGTTGCTGCTTGCCCGTGTTCGGGCAGGGGTGCAGGACGGCTGCCGGGCAGCTGCCCTCGGGCGTGCGGTGGCACCCAAGCCAGGGCAGTGCCCGAAGCTCTTGTATCGGGACCCGGGAGCCTGCGGCACCGTGTGCAGCAGTCTGGGGCTACATGATCTCTTTTACTGATGAACCTACATCCTACCAGACCTCCCTGCTGTCTAGCGCTGGCGAACAGGCAAAGTCTGCCACAAAAGCTTATGCACGTGTGATACAAAGTGAGTTGTCTCCTTTTCTGCAGCAATACTTTGCTTAAGGAAATGAAACTTAGCATATTGGATCAGCTTTCTCCCAGCATGTCTGACCTGGCATTCCTGGCTTAAAATCCTTGTGTCCTGAAGAAGAGCCGCTTCTTCAGATGAAGCAGATGTAAAACCATAGATAGCCATACATATATTGCCTTATCTCCAGCTGACATTCATGTCACTCCGCTGTGCAGGCATGATTTAACCTTGGTGTCCTCTGTTCTCTTGAGGAGAAAATTACAGCCCATTTCTCCCTTGATCTGTGTTTTACTGCTTGGAGTAACACTCCAGCAAGCTGCAGGTACTCAGCCTTGACAAAATGACTGCGTAACCGGTAGCCAAGGAGTCCCTCTTCTCACTGCTGTTGTGTTTGAGCGTTTTGGGGGTTCTCACTTCAAACACTTCCCTTTCTTATGGGTTCTCTGAAGGAATCCTCCCCGTAACAGAGAGACCAGTCCTCGAAGACAAACAGCGACATTCCCCAAAGCAACACAGATACATCCCAGCTTTCAACAGTGCCTGCTGTAGCGCGTGCTTAAGTTAAAGTATGGAGCTCTCCTTGTGGCTAATTGCAGCCGGGCATGCATGGAGGTCTTTGGGGAGGGGGCTTGAGCTCTCTAGAGAAGTAGCTCCAGATGGGGGACAAGTACGTTGCAAATGAAGATGAGGAGAAGCAGGACAGCATCCTGTCATGCATGCCCAAGAACGTGGAAGGGTTACTAGAACAGAAGTGCATGTGCCCTGTGCAGATCTTAGTGAAAATGGTGATTTAAAATCACAACATTTTTAAATGCAGTTTTCCAAGTCTCATTAACTTCAAACAAGAGGAGTCATATTCTATTTAACTAGACTTCACATTGAGCCATTTTTCATTTACAGTATATTCCTAAAGGTAGAAGCAGCAGGGAGATGAAATGACTTCATTTACTGGAATTACAGCTTCTTTTGTACAAAACGTTAATCATCTTATATATGACAACCTTATGCTTAATGTTGCTGGAATATTCTTCATAAAACATTATTTTGTGAATGCATAGACTCTCCTACTGAGCACATTGCAGCTTTCAGTGGATGTGCTAATCTAGTTTGAATGTATGCAGTATTTAATCTTAATTATGAGGCTGAAGTCTATACAATGTTAATCATTCATTTTGCATGTTCCTTGCATTTTATTGTAATTCATAATTTCCTTAATCAAAACATAGCTTGTAATTATAACCATAAAATTTGGGTGAAACCTGCCTGGTAAGCATAAGCAGACTTTTTTTGTTTTGCCTAGATTTCAGGGTAGGATGACAAGGGCAGATTTGCTGAACTGGTGAGAAAAAGTGTGTGGAATTACAAAGTCGTGGTGCCTCCCTGCTCCTCAGCATGACCCAAGCCGAGGGGCTGTGGGGAGCAGCAAGGACCCCTCTGCTGACATTTACTGAGTCATAAATCTCGAGGCCTGAGATCACAGGGGGATGCTTCATCTGGCAATCCTGCCTCCTCTTCCTCAGTACCATGAGGTGGTAAGCTTCAGCACATAATATAGCACATATTTCTTTGAAAATCTTACAAACTGGCTAAGAAGTCTGCTAAAGTACCCAGAAAAAAAATATTAAGTAGAATTAAAAGAAACCATTATGATTCCAATATCCTTAACAAAAATGAGGATATTCAGTAGAAAAACAAGAGACAATGAAATAAACAGATGGGCAGTGAGGGTCTTTGTGGCCAGCGGTTAGGAACAGAGAGGGTATCTTTTGTAAAGAAAGGCAAGGCAAAGTTAATTCAGAGTACCATTTTTTAACTGTTGCAGCTTTATATATAGAAATAGCTATAAACAATAAACAAATGTCAAGTTACAAATGTTGGGAATACAGATGATGATAGATTGCATCGTATTTCGACAGCAGCCTTCAACTGAATATTTACATGGCACAGTAGAAGAGTAAGATCTGACTTTTCTGGATTTTGTTTTATTTTAAATGCATATATTTTTAAATAGAAAAGTACTCAAAAATGACTGGAGGGAGCACAGATCACAAATGTGTGCATTAGCAAGAAAGTCAGAACTGCCCACCCTCTTTTCCCATTTATTCTTTCTGGAGTCCTAGAGCAATAAACTTAGAAACACTTATATAGGGTTCATTTGATCATCCAGAGAAGCATACGTAGTCTCATAAAGGAAACCTCTGTGTCTTGGCAAGCATCTTTTTGCAACCTATTGCAAAGCTGTTGTTGAAAGTTACTTGTGAAATCACCAGGGAGGAAATCACATCTTTTTAGCCTGAAAGATATATTGGCAAATATGAACTGCCACGTAAACTTTGATATGAGCTGCAGCTGCAGCTCCTCATTGGTCTGGCGTGTCGTAGTTCATAGTTACCTTTGGCCAGATGTGTTGTGGCAGATCCTTGGTGACTTGAGGAATATATCCTTTCTCATTAGTTATGCAGTCATGAAACGACCTTTAAGAGAGAAAATAAAAATTCTAGTGGAAAAAAAAATAATCTGTGTCTTAGGATGTATTTTCCTCATCTAGTATTTGACACTTTGGTCCTGGCTCACAGCTAGACCTACCCATGTTCGAAATCCCTATCCAGGCAGAACAACCTCGCTGGTGGCGTGGCCTGCTCTGCCCGCATCGCCGGGGAGCTGCCGAGCCAACCTCCTCGCACGTTAACGCGGCGCCTGGAGCCCAGAGCCAGCAGCGGGGGAGAGAAGGAAACTGGTAGGCAGAGGGATTTGTTCTTTTGCAGAGCAACAATTACAGGTGTAAACCTGTATTTTACACCTATAATTACAGGTGTAAACCAGAATATTCCTCTTGTTGGGATTCCCTCACCCATGCACTAGAATAATCTAAAATAAATTGGGACTTTATCACCTTAGTTACTGGTTATCAATAGAGACTGTTACCCAGAGTTCTTTGACCTGCATGTTGTGACATGTATTTCATGTCTCTGTTCCCTATAGCCATTATACAGCGCGGTTTAACCACTTGGAAGGTGAGACCCACAAGATTTTATACATGTATCTGTAAAGATGCATTGCAGAGATGATGCGTTATTTCTTTGTTCATCTGTATCTTGGTTTTTCAAAGTACCTCCATTGCAAGAAAGAAATGAAAATCATGCTGCAAGTACATATGAAGTTTATGGCTAGAGTATGTTACTCCTAAATCTGTGCTGCATACGGTTATTAATGTTTAATATTCTGCATTTTAGAAGCATTTTCAAAAATACTGGTGTTTTAGTGAGACTTTTGTAGTGACATTTAAGTAACTGGTTATTGTGAACAAATCAAGGATCCTCTGGAATACAAAATATTTGTGTATATTGGAACTGTAGCTATCATAAGCAAATAGAGATCAGTACTGTTACTTTTGCTCAAGCTGATTTTGTGGAGAGATTTTTGTTTTATATAGTAAATCTGAAGTATCTGAGAATAGAGGTCTTTTAAAAGTTAATAGGAAAGTTCAGAATAAGAGCTATCTTAGTTTTAGTATGTTGCACTCATCGGCCGTGTTCTGGCCCTTGTCCTTGCAACTGCTCAAAATACATCCAGTGTGGAAGAGGAATTCACTCTCTGATCAGCTGTCAGCTGGACAGGACCTCTGCCTTTTACTAACAGTCCATTACGACAGTCCGTTTCACTAACAAGGAGATTGAATGCAGGCAACAGAATAAGTTTTATTTATTTCTGTTTTCCTGAAAATTTTAAAACATAGGGCTACTATTCTAAGATTCCCAAAACTGCCTAAGAGATGCATTTAAAATGTATTTTATAAATTTCTTTGCTTCTGGAGTTTGGAAGATATTTATTTAAGCCATCTTTCTTCTTACTTCTGTTCTTCTCATTCCTTCCCATTTTCCTATGATATGCTCTTCTAAGATTTGACGCATAGCATAACTGAAAGCAGTACAAAAATTCCAGGAATAATACAGCGCTTTGAAGTTTTTCTTTAACATTCTCAAGTTTTTTTCTGTTGACTTTTTCACCCTTTAATATTCTTGTTGGTCATCTCCCAGCTTTCTTGTGTTTGTGTGACTCTTGGCACCTCTCCTTTGCCTGGCTTCCATGGTCAGCAGCCCTCTGAGACATTCAGTGAGTTGAAGATTGTTGTGTGAGATTGTACAGAAAGGATATTGATGCAGATATGATATCATAATAAGACTATAACCTGTCAGAAATAATTTCTTCTTGTAAAAGTATAAGTATCTAGAATTTTATTTTAGAAAAGCTTATTTACATGATTTAAAATTTATCACAGCTTTCGCAGAAGTTGGTTGACTAGGTTCAGAAAAGGATAGGGGAGTAGGCAAATAGAAGATGGAATATTCAAGGGAAAATCGTATTAATTTATTTTCATAAATCATTTATGGATAGTCTTTGCTGCTCTGTTTGTTGTGTTTGTGAACTATTAGCTGAAGGATTTATGCAGGTGATTTCCACCTGTGGCTCTTTGCAAATTTTCCAGTGTGATTATTTACTGTCATTAGCTGTGGTATAGGCTTATTCACCTAAATCAATGATAGTTCTTCTTTCTTTAATGAATTGTTTAAAACATTGAACAAATAAATTTGAAATAAAAATCTTGTAGTTTGTATTTGTTATTTTATCTAAACCCAAATATTCTTACTAATCATTTTCTAAATACTTAGGGCTAGCTAAAATCAAACCGTACATATGTGCACAGGTAGTAAATAATGTATATGGCTGAATTAGACCATATTATGTAGTACTGAAACAATTCTAACTGGAAATACTGAGACCATATTACTTTTAACTATATAATGTAAAATTGAAATTTTGTTTTAGAAGCAACAAATGCGCTTTGTGTATTGCCTATTCAAAGAAGACAGAGAGCTCCAATTTGCTTTTAAGTCACCACAAAGAAAAAATTTTTCTCTTAGCTGCCTGGCACAACGTCACTGCACAGGCCTGACTCTGGCTCCCTGACAATTTTTTCCCTTGTCCTAAATGAGAAGAGAATAAATCTCAAATCCCCCCAAAGGATTTTTTTTTTTCGTAGTGATGTATCTTCTAAGACTAGCAATGGCTAAGCTGCTACTGTTTTTTAACTGGCAGTCATACCATAACGAGATTTTAGTCTTTCAAATGCTGTAAACTGAAGCCCAGATGTTTGAAACACAGTGGTAATAACTAAAATATGAGCTCTACAGAAACTGATTTTGTGGTGCTAAAATATTTTATATGATTATCAAGGAAATAATACTCCCTTAACAGGGAGTATTATTTTTAAACATTTAATGATCTTTCTTTAATAAAAAAATGTGTACTGTTTAAAAATAAGCAATTAGTATTTCTTAAGAAATTAAGAAATTAATAAATTAATTGACATTGTGTTGAGATAAACAGCTGAAGGCAGAGATCGTGCGATGAGCCCTCTGGGTTCTGTACTCTTATTTTGTCTCAACAATTAGAACTTTTGCTCCTCTTATGTATATTGCATTTAAAAATGCCCCAAAACTGTGAGAAGAGATTGTGGTGTATTTCAATTGCTTTATGCTAACTTTCATCTCTCTGCTTAATCTTTCTTACTGAATGATTGACATGGGCATTCTGCATCCAAATCGTCTGTTCCTCGGGGGGTTGCTCCGCTCGAGCTCTGAGCTACCCCAGGAGACACAGTTCAATATTAGTCACAACTGGAACCCCGAAACAGCCTGATAACTTCTACCTGGTGGCATGGTTTGTGGCAGGGCATCATGTCGCTGTACAGACACTTGAAATTTTCCGTATGGATTTGGAATCGGAGGCACCACGCTGTTTGAGAAAAGATGCGCTGCAGAACGGATATGCTCATTATCTTAGAAGGACATTGGCCATGCTGCAGAGAGGACTGGGCATCTGGCTGGCAAAGAAATAATAGAAATAGCAAGTATGAAAGCAGAATTGCACTCTGCTTTTTCAAAAAAATGATAAAGATGTTGCAGAGAGTAGAGAAATAATTGAAATATTCTATCGCTGCTCATGATGATAAGGAAATATTGCAAATACGCTAAGAGAAGCACGATGGCTATCATTGCAAACTACGTAAAAATGCTAGTTGTATTCAACACCATAAGCTACTGTCTAGAAAGTGGGGAAAAGATGTTTAGAGCTTTGCTAAAAAGCCTTATTCATGATGGTGTTTGACTTCACATTAGAGATTTCTTTGTCAGCTGAAAGGAATGATGTGAGATAATTCATGCTATTTCACTGGTTAGTGGATGGCATACCAAAATGCATCCACCATCAAAATAACCTGTTTCTTACGGTCCTGTGCTTCCTCTGGCTCTCCTCTACTCCATGTGGACCATATGCATAACTTAAGTTAGGTGTCCCAGAGACATATTTATCCAAATGCATGCCTGATTATGGGTATCAGATCACTGGTCTTCTTGGTCAGACCAGTGCACCGTAAATATATATGGGGACTATCTCAACATAGGATATATGCCTGTAATAGAAAGTAGAGTTGTTTGGTTTATTAGTAGAACACTACTGTTCAGACTGCATTTCGTATGATGAAACATTGGAAACAATAAAAATATTTGATAGGACAGAACAAGAAGCATATTAAAATACACAATTCCCTAATTTATGGATATTGATTTTCTAAATAATTCCCATAAAATCAAAAGAGTAAGAGCAGGAATGACCATATTTGAAGGCAATAGATTTAAATAATAATAATAATAATTTGATGTCTTTTAGTATTCATACCTTGTTTGATTTTAAGGCAGGATGTACAGAGTAACCATGTAGAGCAATTTTCTGTTGTCAGTGATTTAGGCTGCTATTAGAATTGAATTTTCATAATATTCAAATTTTTAATACTTCTGGATATAACTACTCTGACTGACTATGCATGTTAAAATACTAGCCTATCATTATTCCAATTGATTTTACAAAATATTCCATCTTTCATTATCATTTCTAGCTGTTCTTGAATTTAATACTACCTGGGTTGTTCAATAATACTTGCTTATGCTTTTTCACTCTAAAAATCTTAAGAATGAATTCAGCATGCACTCATAGAACAGAATTGCAATTTATACTTGAAAATTAAGCACCTGGAAGTGCTACAGAAGTACTTCTCTTAAATGACTCATCATACATTTAATAATGATCACTCTTAAAAAGATAAAATTCTTTTCTTGTTTGTGAGCTTGCAAGAGCAGCAGTTTAACACTCAAGGTTTATGGATTTGCTTCTGAATATTGCCAGTGATTTCATTGCTTGGCTTGAGGCAGTTCAGCAATTTTTCTGAATCTTAATGCGAGTAGCGTGAAAAATCTAGCATTGTTAACATTTGCCTCATTATGGGGTAAAAGTATTCAATGCAAAGGACTTGGCATTTGCCCTGGTATTCATTCTGGAGAGTTTCCTGTGGATCCACTCTAGTTTGGTCGTGTGAACCCAATGCATGTTAGTGGCTGGGGCTTCTGAGATCCTCTGCTGGTGCGGGTCAACGTTCTGTGCCTCCTCCGGCAGGACCCAGCTCGCCCGCAGCTGCTCTCCAATGCGACGGAGCATGCACACAGGGACAAATTGGAGGCTGCCCTCAAATGCAACGGATTCAAACTGAAATGCTGACATCAACACTCGCCAAATAAAAGATGCAAATTGAGTGCCACTTGTTAACATAAGAAGATGCCGGGAAGGTTCAAAATGGGCTGTGGAGGGCTGAGTTCCAGGGCTGTGCAGGAAGTGCAAGGCTTTCCTCCTTCTCATTAACAGAGAATTACTGAGTTAACACATACAACAAAAGCTTTATAGTTACAAAAGCAAGTGCATTCAACAGAAGAGAAATCCAGAAATGATTCTGTAAGCCAAAGGAGCACCATTTCTCAATGACATGAGAGTCTCACTTAAATATTGCTCTTGTAAAAGGATTCTGCAAGGGAAGTAACCTAAGGCATTTTCTATTCCCAAATGAAGGACAAATAAGTTGACAGGGGACAAATCTTTTTGTGGCTTTGGCTGTACCTTGAAATAACTTCAGATACTAGACAGTATTATGGGCTGTTGGTTCCACCTGTGTTGAATCCATTGATTGAGGAGAATGTGGCTGTAGGACCTCTGCTCCAATGCCATTTGGGGAACTAATGGTTTCTTATCAAAGAAAGCCAAACATTTGAAAATAAATTAGAAGTCAGGGTTTCTTCCAGGCTTTTTTTATTTTTTATCAGCTTCAGGTACTCTTTGTAAACAATTTGAAGAGTTCTTACTTGAATCGGCTTGTGCTCGGTAGGAATTTGCTTTTAACAGTGACTTGAACTTTAATAAGCTGGTACCCATAGCTTGTGCCATGTTGCTTCAAGAGGTACAAAGCCTGTGAGTAAAATCAAAGAGAAGGCCAGAGGATTTTAACTGCCAGACAGAAACAGAAAAAGAGTTTTCCTAACATGGTTTCTGGTTTTACTGCATGGAATATTCTTCATGCTTATGGTTGGATTAAACAATGCTGCCAGCTCCTGAAGTAACAAATGCAGAGTTACACGTTCACTATATCCTCCTCAGTTTTACTAGCAAAGATGTTCTGTTAATGTCAATATGACCATTTAGATTTAGGATCCTGTCTGAAAAAGAGCTGTGTAATTATGAAACATAGGGAGAACTAGAAGCATAAGACTAAACTGACATCTAATCCAGCAGATGTAAATCCATAGACCTCCCTGCAGTTTTTACCCACTTAAATGAAGGCCCAAATAAGTATTAGCATAGTTATCTGAACTACTTATGGTTTTAAGTGAGAAAAATGAGCAAAAATTGGCTGAAACTGTTAAAGAAATGACTTGTTTATATTTTCAGCCTCTTTAGTGAATTTGTCTGAATAATCTTTTCACAATAGTTAATCATTTCAATCATACTGCAGGTGTGACATTGACCGAACAAGCAGATACCTGAAACTAGAAAACGTAGCAAAATTCTAAAGCTAACTAAAAAATTGGGGTTTGGGTTTTGTTTAATTGGTATGTGGTTCAAACTAACTTTTGAAGAAATGTTTCTGAGATTACTGTATGTGATTGCTTGTTTGGAGTAAACTATATAGTAGGAGAATGCTAAGACATGCTATTTGCATTATGCTTCAAATTAGAAACTTATCCAGTGTTTATTAATATAATTGAATTAAATATTCAGGATGTGACCCTGTGATGTTGTACATGCACTAGAAAGAAAAATTTGTCTTACTGTTAATATTATTAATATATATTGAGAGGTAAGAAATAGAGTAGTTAACTGGAACATATGGTTTGCCTTACTAAAACAGTCCTGTCTGCATGCCAAAAAGTTATTGAATGCAGCTGTAAAGGATTTGTTAATTATGGTCATCCTCAAAGGAGCCAGTTGATTGTCAAGGCTTTAGTGCCTTTTCCAGCTGCATTGCATGAGGGAAGATTTGTTTTATATATTGGTGGTGCTGAGACTGCTACTGGTTGGAGCATGAGGTTCCAGTCTGTTTGAGGTGTTCAGTGCATGCAGAGTGTTGTATTTGCACCTTTCTGACCTGAACTGTTTTTGCAGGTCTTGCTGTTCTTCTCCTTAGCTTTATGAGGCTATGGGGGTATTGGATGCTGATGTGCTGCACCTTGGAGCCTGGGGTAAGTGACTAATTTCAGTGTTGTTATGTGGCCTTCAGCTGGTAATCTGTGAAGGATGCTTTCTGAACCACAGTGGTTGCTGCTTTGGAAAAAGCAATGGCCAAATGGTTTTCTCTAGCAGGTAGAGTTAATTATGCACTACTTGATCCTGCAAGTATGTGGATTGTGGTCAAATGGACGAGAAAAGGTCCTAAGTATGTGCTGCTGGATAGCTGTGAACAACAGTTTTAGAGCATCTTCAGAAGTGGAATATTTGTGAATGGTTGTATGTGCTGGTGGTTTAGAGAGATTGCTGAGGTTGCATATATGTATATACATGCTGATACTATGTTTATGGAAGTTGTTTGTTTATTAAATTTGTCTGCTAATAGCTTATAACTGTTTCCCCTACAAACATATTGAACTTTCTTTAAAAAAGGTAGTGTTTTGGAAACAGGTTTTCGATCAATAATTCCAAGGAAAACTGTAAAATCAGAGAAAAAGATGAATAGTTACACCCAGAATAGCATAAAGAAACTATTTGGTATTCTTAAAGTTTTCTCTAAGTTTTTTTTTTTTTTTTTTTTTTTTTTTTTTTTTTTTTGAAAATGAAGGTTTGTATTGTGTTTTATATGATAAAGGTATGCATAAGACCTAGGTCAAGATACTTGGTTTAACATGGAAATGAACTAAAAGAGCAGCATTTCACTCTTTTGAATTTTCTCTGTGTAATTATATTTTAAATGAATTAATTATATTTTACAGACCTGAAATGAATTCAACCCTAATAGCTGAACCATCACCATGTGGTGTTTTCATTGAGGGTTCAAAGTAAGACTCTATTGCCTGCAAATAATATTCTTAGCTTTAGTGTTAAAGGATAATGCATATAGCAACATCAATTATAAGTAGGTATAATACTTGAATAAAATTAAACCAAGTACCACTATATATTGTTTTCTATTTATGTCTCAATTCTGCTGCTGTTTCTGGAGACCAGGGTAGCTTAGTAACAAGGACTGGAAAACCTTTTTAGATAGCCATGCTACAATTAAGTTACCCTGCTCCTAGAAGTAGAAGAGGTTTTGTTTTCTTCTGTGCGCGCCATGTACCCAGTCTTTAAGTCTTCTGCTATTAAATGTTTTTAAAAAAAAAAAAAAAAAAAAGAGCTCTATCAGGGAAGCTTGGGTAACTTTAAATAAAAAATTCACTGCCCTCCTTCAAAATTCTAGGGTGTGGGCCATCCCTAGAGCTACAGGGATCTGGGAGGGGTTTGAAGGCTTGTCTTTGTTGCTCCCCTAAGTAGTTAGCTGAACTACAGGGGTTCTGGGGTGCTTCAGAGGGGCCACAGATCTGGCATCAGCCACTGAGGCGTATGTTGTACAGGAGTGCTGCAGTCTGATTCTGTGTTCTGCTTGGACAGAAATTCTCACCAAGGTTTTATAAGGAAACTGAGCAGCCAGGGTAATAGAGGGAAGATTCTTACTGGTTAAATAGATATTTGAAAACAGGAGAAGCAAAGTAGGAGTAAACAGCATTTCTTTTGATGCAGTTCTTGCAATAAGCTGTCCTTACAGTTGATTGAGTTTACCAGTGGGCTTCTATGGAGCCTTGTTTTGTATAGCATGTTTACAAAGGACCTGGGAAGGGGGCTGAGCAGTGAGACAACAGCTTTCTCACCTCATTCATGGTAGTAAGGGTCAGAACTGACTGAAGAATTTGAGTGGTGTGCATAAGAAATTGTTTTGGTTTTGTATGAACAGCATTGGCTTCCAAGCAGAAAATCCAAGATCTTGCTCCAGAATCAAAATAGGTAGGTTCATGGAAAACTTAGCTTGGTGCCAAATAGTCAAAATAATCAAGTCTGAGTGTTGATCAATTACTAGGAAAAGAATAAAGGGGTGGGACAGAGGCAAAATCCATCAGTATATCCCTGCATAATCCAGGGCTTGCATATGTCTCAACTGCTGGGTGCAGTTTTGGTTGTCTTTCCTCAAAGTGGGTTGAAAAAGCATGAGAGGTGAGCAGGAATGAGGATGGGTATGGAAGGCTTTCCATACGAAAAAGACTCATTAGGCTGAGACTACATAATTCAGAAAAAGAATCACTTAGTGTATGGTAAAGCTCTACAAAATGAGGAGTTGTAGCAGGGGAGAAGGTAGAAAATGATGGTTCACCATTTTTCCAGAACATAGGCTAAGCATCAGATGAAGCTAGCAGAAGCTAGACTCAGAATAAATGATAAGTTTTTGTAATGTAAGGGATATAGAACCTGTAGAAATCATTGACAAAGGGTGTTACACTTAAAAATTTCAGGAGAGTCTTGAAGAACCTTGGGAAGGGTTCGTGAAAAAGAAATGCACTTGTTATTACTATATACACAAAATCACATACGTTTCAGGGAGCCTAGTTTGGAAGTTATAAATAGGAAGTATAGGACCTGTTTGTCCTGTTCTTATTTTTATTAGGCAATTGCTCATGACCAGGATGCTGGGCTAGATGGACCTTCAGTCTCCCACAGTATGTCTCCTCCTCAGATGTATGCTACTAGCCGCTCAAAGCTTTTGGATTAAACTGCTTTTGGAGCGCTGTTTCTACTGACACAAATGCAGACTTGTGTCCCTGATGAGGTTAGACCTGTGTAAGATGTCATTGAGCAATAGTAGGCTTGGAGCTGAGAAATGTGTACTGCCTGTTGAAAAGCAACTGGTAGAGTAACGGGTGGTTTTAAGACTGCCTAATGCATAGTTAGTCAGATTTCCAAAAGAAAAAGCAAGTGTTGAGGCTCATGAAGCTGGAGTTTGTGTGCGGTGGGCTCCCCTGACAGTGTACATGAAGGGCCTAGGTTTGGTATCAGTGTTGTGCAAAGCAGATATCTTAGGCCCTGGAACAGCAGCAGGGTGCACTTGATCTGAAAGTAAATGTCTAAAAATCTTATTGGTGTGCTGTGCTCCTATTGCCAGGAGGCTGTGGAGCTGTGCTTGCTACTACTTTCATAATAGCATTATTTTTAGAGTGGAAAAGAAAAACTTCACCTGGTTCCTGTTTGATTTCTGTGAAGCCAACTTCCATGAGCTGGGAGTTGAACTCCATTACTTTTTATTCATGTTCTCATTTCACAGGCTTGCATCACTTGGTATGTGTTGACAGACTTTTGTCTTAGACTTGGAGTGATCAAAAGCCGTATAAGTTAGATCTTATCAGAATGTTGAAGATGACTTTGGATGTGGGATTTATCTAAGTGAGGAACAGGTGGGAGCGTTCAAGTCTTATGCAGAGCATCACTGCTGATTAGTGATGTTGGTGATATTAATTACTTTTGGGCAGCCTTTGGAGGGTGGATGTTTTTGGGTTGAGGTTTTGTTATTTCTATTTTACTGTGAGCTCTGCTCAACTCTTGTTTTAGAGCAAGCATCATAGAGCACATCTGGCAAAATGAAGTCAGTTGGTGCTGATTCATTCTCTCCATTATTGCATCCAGTGATTCTAAGTAGACGAAAAGGAGAAATGAATAAGATTCAGTTGGCAGATGCTTATATTGAACACATCTGAATATATTGTGTATTAAAAGGCTTTTGTGGACTTTGATTTTTAGGTTCAGTTGCATGTCACTATCTCAAGAGGTCTAGATTGTGCTAGTTATTACTAGTTTTAGAAAAATGCAAGTTAAATTACAAAAATCATCATATGCTTCTGGCATTTATTTTTCTCATTACAGAACATACCAGAAACACAGCAATAATATATGACAGGAGCATAGGTGTTTGCTGATGTTCTTATCCCCAGGTAGCATGGCTATTAGCCTAATTGCCCAGCCATTTAGAATGGAGGAAGGTGGAGAAACAACAGATTTTGGTCACAAAACTGTAATTAAGAAGTTCTTTTTGAAAAGGCTATGGTTAACAATTCATAATTTGAAGGAGATTTCTGTGTCTTGGGAGTTACATAGCTACTTCTAGTCTGATGTCTAAGTGTCTCCTATGTATTGAAAATGGGGCAGGGGGAAGCATAATAATTTTCCACTCCCCTTCCAGCTTGTAGAAGAATTTAAGCTTATCGGGTTGGAGGAACTTTGTATGCTGAGTTAAGTGGAACTAGTTGCTTGTGTTTAAGGGAATGAATTGCTTAGGGAAAGCTAATTTAAAGAAATGAAATTTGAAATGGAAGATTTGTAGTTCATTCCACCTTAGTTTCTGAATTTTTATTTTTTATTTTTTATTTTTTTATAGTTGTAAGCTTTCATGTGTAAATTGCTTTGATACTTTCTGGATAAGGTTTATGTCAGCTTGTTCAAAGCCGCTTTAAACTCAGATTTTTGTCAAAGGCAACTTGTCAGGCTACAAATGTCCTGAAATTTGGATTTGAATTATGAAACATCATTATGAACGAATTCACATAAATTAGTCATTGGGAGATATCTTCATGTGCCATACATGCTTGAACAATGTACAAACTTGATGCTTGTTGGCTAGATGTTTAAGTAGTGATTTCATGCTTGCTCCTTGTTGAACAAAGCATCGTGGAACACTGAATATCAAATTGGCACTTTATGAACATGGATTCAGCACTAAACAGACATGGATTTCTAGTTTGTTGAAGATTTTGTTCAGTTTATGCTTCTTGAAGGGTCGGAGTTTGTACCCTGGAGGATCTGCCGTTCAATGTACTGTGTGTGATAATGTGCTTTAGTGTTTCTTAGCAGAGGTAAAGAGAACTTGGATTCTTGTAGATGGTGAATGAGACAGCATTAGTAGATACATTCAAGCTTGTATGTATCAAAATGACTTATGACGTGAGAATTACAGTAAGGTTCGTTAGTCCTCAAATACCGGATCTGAAGTAGCTCCTTTTTTAGGAGAAGACTGTTACATGATGATTATACAAACAAATATTTTTCACTCCCTTTTTATTTTTTGGTGACATTTTCCATGTACAGAGATGAAACCAGGGAGCTGCCTATCCACCTGCCTGACTGCTTTTCCTTCTAATGGTGATATGCTAACCGAAGAGTTCCACTGCCATGGGTGGAAAATAAATAGTATGTCAGAAAAAGCTTAATAGCAATGCAGGGGAAACTAAGTTATTCTCATTTACTCCTTAATGCTAGTCAAAAACTATGGAAGACAGTTAACAGTAAGACTTTACACATGACAATGGGATCTTTTGGCATGATTGGAGTCAGTTCAGCCTTTAAAATTGGAAGAAACTCTGAAACTGTCATAGTGGCACACATACATACCTCTCCTCGTGTGTACGAGTGTCGTCTTGTTGTTCTGCAGTGTAGCTTTTGGTATGCAGCAGGCATTAGTGCCTGGAAGGTTAGTCATCAGAAGTATAGACAGGGATCTGTTCAGACTGCAATATTCATCAAATACAATATGTATGATTGTTGAATATTTCATAATGGAGATTTCTATAAAAGAAAAAATACCTGTATAAGACAGGGTGCTGTTATTAAATTTCCCCCTATAGTCAGATTTGATTAATAATATACCTGGACTTCTATCACTTCTGGAGAAAAATGGGCAATTATGTGTCTTGCCACTGCTGATATTTACTTCTTATACAGTGTATACTTACATCACTTAGACCTTTAATGGATGTTGTGAAAAAATACTTAAAATGCTGGCATCTCACGGAAAAAAGCCATAGGCCCTGCCAAATTCCAACACACATGCATATAACTAGAAAAGTAAACTCTAACCCCTGGGAGATAGTTTAGGAATCCAAATCACTTCAGGGCAAACTTCTCAACTGTCATTCACTGTGAGAGATGTCCCTCATTTTGGAGCTAATTTTACCTCTGGCCCACATAGACTTCAAGCTGGCTCACTGTGGCTACTGTAAATTACTTATGTGAGGGGAAAACTGAGTCATGGAGTTAAGATCTGAGGGGTGTTTTTTTTTTTTTTTTTTTTTGGAAAAGGCATTGCACATTATTTACAGCAGACTTGTTTTTATATGCTTTTCTTATTAGTTAGCTTTTTTCTTAAAGTACTGGCTGTGAAAAACTAGAAAAGTATAAAAGTATATAAATGTTACTGGACCCTAAAGGCTTTTGGCTTCTTCAGTGAAGACTGCGTCCTGACTTTGTGCTCTTCTAACATATTTCACTATCTAGCCCTGTTTTATATAATTTTAAAGTAACTATCATTTCAATTTCAAAACAAACTTGAAAAATTGTGGCAAAATATAGTCCACAAGTCTGTGAATGAAACAGCAGTTCCAAATTCCTAGTCATGTATGAACAACGAAGAACCTGTAAGTCAGTTTTTCTAAATGATTTTCAGCAAAGCAATATATGTTTAACTAGGCTGTCCTCTATTGCTAAGCGGTACTTCTGCTTTGTTCAGCATTCTCTGAAGTATGTGTGAGTGTGTACATACTTACTCCTGAATTTTGAAAAGAAAATAACATATGGATGCATCTTCAGTCTAGAAGATCTCCCTGGCACCAGTCTGAATATTTGATCGAACTCATTTGCACCACGCCATAGTCCTGTGCATCGTTCTGCAGGAATAACATTTTGTTTCAAGACAAATAATTGCTCTGAAGTCTTGGTCAATGTGCAGGTTCACTTGCTCCAAAGTAGTATGTAACTTTTAAATACTTATGGGCCCAATGTTGCCACATGGTGTATGAACTTCTGAAAGTGCAACTTCATCCTGTAAATCGTCTGAGACCCAGTTGCAGTTTTCCTTCAAGAAGTGAATTCTCAGCATCTGATATTGGGAACAGTATATTGGAGAGTCTTGAAATGTTGGATAAGTTTCATCAGTGTCTCTACAAGTTGCTTCTGGCTCCCTGTTTGGCAGAAAGGAACCAAGAAGCATATATTTGCATGGCTAGGTCTGAACTCCCCTAAGCACCTGAGCTCATGTAGCTGGGGCATTTACAGAAAAGTAAATGTAAAAACAGTAACATAGTCCAGCTTCCCTGTGTAAAGGTGTTATGGATGTTACAGGCTTTGGGTATTTGCAGGCTCCTAGGAAACACAATATACCATGAATTTCAATGTTGTTGAAGGGCAAATAATACCATGATGGGGCACAGTGAATGTGTTGGAGCTGTTTTTGCAAGCTGTAATCTACTGTCTTTGGGACAACCTGCTGAGAAGGGCTTCAAGCACAAATTGAAGACCATATTGATTCACATCTGTTTACTGTGGTTGATGTGTTGGTTCCAGCAGTGATACTGCTTAACTGTATCCTGCTCAGAAGAGCTCCCCTCAGTCAAGTTAATACAAGTGGTTGCTCCATGCATTACTGGGCTTGGAAACAGTGATTTGCAGCCAGAGCAGCTCCCAGGAAAATCTGAAACTACTGTAAGAAAGGAGAAAATTTCTTGCTGTATCAACCAATTCTCTCGCACTACTTATATTCATATTGCACAAAGTATTTACTAGTATTAAAAAGCATCCAGTGTGAAGAAAAAAGGAGTTAAAGAAACTTTTATAAAATTGAAATCTTAAGCCAGTTTGCACCTGAGTTTAGTAATTAGACAATTAATGCTCATTTACCTGGGGAATGCATTTTTATCAGAAATGTGAAATTTTTTTATCTCAAAGCTGTGATATCATTTGATGTCATTCATTAGTTTTTGTAAATCTTGAGAGATGAGTGCCTTATGACTGTTCTGATAGTTTATTTTTTAAACAGTACCCTTTATAGCAAACATGAAAGGGGCTGAAATACTTAGTTTTAATGGATTGAAATGGAAACCATGGTAGAGTTGCTCAGAAGCTGAGAAAAGTTTTAGTTTTCCCCACTCTTTCAATTGAAAGAAAAAAAAAAAAGGCTACAAGAGTTCACCTGGGTTTGCTGGGCAAAATTTGGTCATTGTAGAGTTTTTTTTTTTCTCAACAAAAGTATTATTTGAGAAAATGATACTTAATTCTGATTATTTTCATGGCTTTTTAAGTGAGTCCTTTTAAAGAAGTGAATGTGTCCCTTTACTGGTTTTTTAGAGCACAAGAACAGAGGTGAAGTGACTTGCTTCACTTAACAGCCAAGGATAAAAATCAAGGGTAGAATGCGCAAGCAGAACTTCATTCTGGCTCTGACTGCTTTGCACATCAGTGCAAAGAGCTCAAACAGCCCTGAATCTAATTAGGCTGCCATTTCTCCAGTAGGCACACAGTGTAAAAAAGCTACAAAGCTGCCTCCTTAAAATCATGTTTTGTAGGAATCTCTTCCAAGTTGTGGCATGGTGTGTGTTGTTATGGATGGAAATGGGAGAGGCTTTAAAGGTAGGATATAGAGTTTGCAGGTGGGATTCAGTAAAGATAATTTAGGTCATACAAGCTGCTTGGCTATATGTATAAAAAAGGAAGGCACAGTGTTTAGAGATAGTATCTTTCTTCTCTATTTCAACAGCTGGTAATGGGAGGATCAACAGCTTTTGTTATACAACTCTTCCATGGTTTTAGCAAAGAAATGATGGTCTATGCCATAGAACTGGTACTTCTGCAGCCCTGGGGTGAGGTCCTCTACTATCACCTTTATTTATTGCCTTTATCCATGGCCCTTGTTGGAATATGATTTTCTATATGAAAAAAAGAGGGTGGGATTTGAATGCCTGAACATTTAGTGCCACTCAGTGCCACAGAGTATCCAAGACTTCTACACAAGTTTATTGGAAATAAGCTGGATTAGCACCTTTCTGGAGTAGCAGCTGGAGACCAGGCACCTAAATTGTAAATGGTTATGGTTAGGTAAGTGAATCCTGGTGTTCAGGTAACTTGATGAATAGCTAGCTATTCTAGAAGCAACACAGAAATGCTAGTGTCTTCTGATAGCCTCTGTGCTTGGCGGTTCCTGAAAGCAAGTTAAAACTCTGTTTAGCTAGCTAATGTGGGACATGCAGATATATAAAAAACTTAAATTTTGATTACAAATGCCTGCTGTTATTTGAACAGCATGTTTCAACACTGAAAGAGCCACCATCCTGAGAAAAATGTATCTGACAGTTTCCTCTATTTAATGATAGCTAATGCTGTAAATATATTTTTCTATATCAAAGAGAACGTATCATTTGCTATCCTTTGTAGCATTATGAATGGCATTTAGTTTAAAGTTTTCTGTCTTTTGTAGCATTCTCAAGTGATTTAATTTACTCATTTACTGTGAGATGCTATCATGACAGGAAAAAAGTTATATGCTTAAGTGGCAGATTTCCTTTCATATTGAGGTCTCAACAGGGATTTTGAAAGATAGCTCCAAAATACTTTCATGTAAAATACCATCATTTGTCATCACTATGTAAAGTTAAATAGTGTAATCAGAAGCAGAGTTCGTTCACTATATACTTTGTTTCCATGGTGGAAATGAAGAATGCTCTAAGACTTGACTTGCTGTGCAGCCAAGACTTGAACTGGGTTCTGGACCTGCCCAGGAAGGGTCTGATCAGCTTGGTATCCTCAACCTGCTCTGAGACCTGGTTTTGTCCTTACCTGTGTTTTCTGGTGGTATCAGTTAATCTCAGAAGAGATGCTCTTTCCCTAGTGTTGGCCTTGTAAAGCTGATCTTGAAAATACATGCATTTGAAAAGTTGCTTTGCTTTTGCTAAAGGTGGATTGAGGACCTTTTTCTTTTAATCTTAGTTCCCCTTAAATAGTACTTGTACTGGCTTGTTGTGACTTCCTTGAAGCCAAGTTTCCAAGCTAGACAGCAGCTAGAACAAGGCAGGTTTATGCCTACATGCTGATGATGCTCTAAGTTCCCTGTAGCAATTCCTGATTTGTAAACCCACCTTATATATACTGAAAGCATATGCTATTCTTTAGTGTAAAGAACAATGAAGAAAATTAGTATTTTTGTAATTGGATAACTTCCTATGTTCTGAGGAGTTTATAGCAAGAGCTGAGCGCCTGAATGGCCCCTTATTAGGCCTGTGAGTACAAACATTCATGACACAAGTGCTGTTAGCCTGCTTCTGGGTATCCTGTCTCTTCTCTGGAGATCTTCAAGGCCTGCATGGATGCAACCCTGTCTAACATGCTCTAGGTGACCCTGCGTGAGCGGGGGGTTGGACTAGACGATCTCCAGAGGTCCCTTCCAGCCTTATCGGTTCTGTGATGTCTGTAAATGACCTATCACAGTTGGTAGTTCCTAGTACCATTTTTTTCTTGGATCTAATTAGTAAATCAGAATTGATATATTCATGTTGCAGTGAAAATGGGAGGCTCTAATGTCTTAAGGTATTATAACTGTCTTTCAGTAGCCTCCTGTTCTAAAGGCTCAGCTCTTCTGTGCAGTCCTCAGGTGCGTGTGGGTCTGTTTTCCTGTTTGATGTTGAAACATAGAAAACTACAGTGATGATCTGAGGTTACCATTGGTTTGTATCCTTATGTTTAAAAGGAAATTTTAAATGTGCTAAAGCCTTCTATTGATTTAGAATAAGAGTGCATTACTTCTTTTGAACATAACAGTATTTTAAAATATTAAGGCTGGAGGAAAATCTGAGCACAAATACATTTTCTGAAGTGTTAAATATGTATATCGCTCTGAAAGTATCACATTTTTATTAAGATAAGCTGAATGAGTCTCTGTTCCCAAGCAACACCCTTCTATGATGTTTGTATTACTTCAGTCTGTTTCTAAGAGACAATCATGCACAGATTGATAGCAAGTACATGTATGGCAATGTTTTCCCTAATGTACCCTGAATTTCATGTGTTTGGTGTGATGTGAAACAGCACTTCATTAGTATATGAGACTTTTTCCCTTAAACTCCTTTACAGAGGAGGTATACCTGGAGCTAAATTGCTACCAAATGTACATATGATATTAAATACAGTCTATTCTTCCTTCCTCCCTCTCCATAGCACCTATTCTGTGCATCTTTTTGTCCTTCTACTTCTGTTTTTATCAATAACTTATGTTCAAATTTTTTGGTAAGATCTGCATATGTAGACTATTACATATCCTTAAGGCTGCTCCATAGACTCTCAAAGACCCAGACTTGCTGTGTTCAATTGAAGTAGGAGTCATGTGTGCAGATAAGATCATAATGAATAATACTTAATATCCAGTATAGTATCTTTGGCGATATTCTACTTAAGCTGTAATAAAGAAATTCTGAAAGGGGTTCTATTGGGTTATGCTGAGTATCTCTTATATAAAATGTAGCTATAGCTGGCTGCTGTTCCTGTGTGCTGCTAAAGCCCCGTGAGAGCAGCCTTCAGCTTTGGATCAGCACCATGTGATGGTAGTCATTGTGCCTACGTGGTGGAAAGGCTTACCCTGCATCAGATGTTATCCTTTACAACATCAGCCTGCCACTACTTAAGCATGTGTGTCATCTCATGAATTTGTCAGATGTCTGAAATACAGAAAAGCATACTTTGAACATGCCTGCAAATAAAGGCGGTACTTTGAACGAACGTATGTAATGAGAGCCTCTATGTATATTTACAGTTTTCTGGGGCTATCAGACATGTGCTTTTTGAGGCTATAACCCCAATAATATTATGCACAGTGTTTTGTCTAGCTTTGTGGGTCTGGCATGTTCTGGTTCAGTTTGCATCAGGTGAAATGCTGGCTAACTGAGTTACGTTCCCTGTGTGAAAACTTTAAATCCTGGGTGTAAGCAAGGACACTTGAGCCTTTGATCTGGGCATGGGAAGTGCTACAATCAGCTGGCTCTTTGTCTTACAGGGGTTCTCTTAAGTCCTTTTTCCTGTGTCCATCACAAGAAGTTTACAAGTGCATGCTCGCTCGCTCTCTTCCTCTTTCTTCTATCCTGGTGCTCATTTAAAGCCAAGAATCTGTGCCTTTCTCATTTTCTTTTTTTCATGAAGTTGTCTATACTTGCAGGTATTGCAGTAACTCCAGTGCAGGTAAGTGGTATGTCCAACAAGTTTAACATAATACTCTATTTTTGGAGTTCATGTAATGTTTTCAGATGATGGGGTATAACTGCCTGTAAGTGGGCTTGGAGCTGGCAGAGCTGTAAGAGATGACCCTAGGGAGAATTTGGAGTTTGCTGTGCCACGCTGCAGCGAGATTCCTCATGATGCAATGTGCAGCCCTGTGCAGCCAATTTGCAGAGGAGCCACAAATCAGGCTCCTCTGCAGTCTGTCATCCGGAGTCAGAAAAATATTTCCTTATAATACATGCTTTAACAGTACAACCCTGCACTGCATAGGTTCTTTGTGGATGGTGTAAATGGGGGGGGGGGGGGGGGGGGGGGAACTTGAGCATGCACTTATTTCCTGATGCAAGTTGCACCAGAGTCTGTGCTGACTACTGATAAAGTAGCTCAACATGCAGAGTTCAGCAGCTATGGATATGAATAAAGCACATCATTTGTATTCAGAGGTAATGAATATTACCTCAGCTTTACAAACAAAATATTCTTCCATTTAGTACAAGGTCTTGAACAGGAGAAATCATGTTTATAGTGATTGCCACTGTTTCTTATGATTTTAACATGCTTGCACAGCTTTGCTGGCCAGCTTGGCTAGCACAGAAGCAATCCTTGCTTAGTTGTAATTGGATGACTCCTTAACTCATAAGCAGAGTCTTCTGATTAAGAGAACACAGGTGAACTTAGTTCAAAACAGACTTATCTCTTAAAGCAAGTATATAGATGTAGACATAAGCTGAAGATGATCCCCTCAAAACAGTGCTCAATGATCTCTGCCTCTGCAAAGCAGAAAATTCTTGAGGAAATGAAAGGTATTATGATATTTTACTAAGCTCCCACCTTTCAGCATTCTGAGTAAGTGTTTTTGCACTATTTCTTTAGACATATGAGAACCTTAGTGAGAGGCAATTCTGGGATCAGAATGTCTATTACATAAACTAAAGGGCACATTCAAATAATGAACCTTGCATGAGGAGAAAAAATGGACCAGAAAATACAGTTACAGTGATGGAATGAAATCCAAATACCCTGTAGATACAGATGAGCTTTGCAGTTGCTGGTTAAGAGTACCTAATGATAACTGGCTAAGGGAGAAAGTGGTTTTTAAATGTTACCTCTGAGTTCCTGCACTAACTGGCAAAACCAAATCATAGCCTATCAGTATAGGGTAAAATGGAAATTGTTTCAGATTTAAACAACAACAAAAAAAACTTTGTCTATTTTGGGGAGGGTGTTTTCTCCCTCTCCTCCTTTCTCTCTTCCTTTACAGTAGCTGGCATCCCAGCTGTGCAGGTAGCCCAGCTTTCTAACTGCCTACAGCTGTGTGGAGATGTGGTTTTTCAGTCCTGACCCCATGTGTGTTTGCTGCTCTGCAGTTAAAGGTGGAGCTCCGCGGCGCAGTGCTGCCTGTGGGAGCGTGGGTGTACCTGTGCTGGCTATTGCACCTAGAGCAGCAGCACTCCAGAGGGTCCAGGCCTGTGCCTTGAGCCCCTGAAGCTGCTCTGGCCTCTTGCTGGCTCTGATAATGGGTTTTGAAGGACAGTTTTTGGAAATGCATTCTGTTTACTTTTTCTCCCCTGTTAAATATCTGTTAATATTTAATTATAAAAGTGAATCCTTTGTGGGCGTCATACTACAGAGCAAAATTTTAGTTACGTGGGTAGACAACATTAAGACATAGCTAGCCTGGAGGGCAATCAAGGGATTTTACCTGTTTGTCTGGTTTTGTGCTTTCCTTCCTATGAAAATTTTAACTCTGATCTTCCTCTATCTCCCAACTATTTCTGGTCAAAAATCAGAAATAGATTGGGAAAGTGATTCAATGACTACTTCTGCAGTTGGAGTTGTTTATGCTAGGATTTCTGTGTCTGCCCTCACTAAGTGTTCACGTGGGAAGGGGCTGAGTAATCGCACGCTGAAGTGGTGGCTTTGAATTTGCTAGAGCTGAACCTTGTGTTGCGAGGGTTTTGCCCCTGCTTAGCTCCTGGCTAGAGCTGCCTGATCCCTGAGGGTGAATGTGAATTTTGTCTCTGCCTACTTCTTTTTTCTCTTGTGGAGTTTGGTACAGTTTGTGTTGATTTCCTGATCATCTCCTCCCCACCTACTCTTGTTTCTCCTCTTTCATCGGTTCAGGCTCTTATCTAGTGATGTCTGAAGAAGGTGTAGGTTTTGATCTGCGTAGAACTCCAATGCTTCCTTTAGCCACCTGGGTTCCTTCTGTAGCTGCGCTCTGAGAGCATGCTTGCTAATGGCATTAGCATGAGAATCAAAACATTAGTTTGGAAATCATATCAGCGTAAAGCACACAGTGGTGTAGGCTCAGGAGCAAAACGCTGAACGTGGGGCCGGTTCCTGAAGAGCCGAGCAGAGGAGGAAGCAGCGAGTGTCGCAGCGCCTCGTAGCTGGCGGCCGTAAACGGGATGGCTGCGGGAATCGGTGCTGCTGCGAAGGCCGGAGCTTTCCTTTCCGTCAGGCCGCTGGTGCGGACCTGAAGGCCGGAGCTTTCCTTTCCGTCAGGCTGCTGGTGCGGACCCGACCGCGTTGGCGACGGAGAGGATCGAGTCCCGGGCTGAGCCGCCTCTCCCGCAGCCCCGAGCGACGCCCGTGTTTCCTGGCCCTGTCCCCTTTCCTTGTGGCAGAGGGACATAAGTAAATGCGCAGTGGGAGGGACTGCTTTCCTGGGCTTTGAGGATGTTTCTGCCCTCTGACTGGCCAAGTTTCTCGTTGTTTCTCCGCTGTGAGCCTGCTGGGCTGCCTCGGAAAGCGTCGGGCCCCGGCTGACCGAGCAGCGTAGCAGGCGCTGTGCTGCTGTTCGTGTGGTATGTGCTGCCGACACGGAACTGCAGGTCTCTGGAGTGAACTGGGTCTTACCCAGAGTTTGAGAGGTCTTGCAGCTAACATTAACTGTGTGTATGCAGTGAACCTCTGAGCTTTTTCTTTCCAAAACCAGTAAAACTTTCTTCCTTTCAATGAAAGTTGCTTTGCAAAATGAGCGATGAGGAGGGTGCATATTGCTGTTGCCTCTATTTTTTTGCAAAATACCTGAACACAGTTGGTTAGAAGCAGTGTCTTACACAAAGCTGAAAAGAGGGAAAGGTAGGTATGTATTACAGAGTTAAAACAATGCTTGCATTAGATTGTTTAGCTTTTTCTGCCCAAAGTAAATTTACATGTGACTTTGGAAGGCAGGAATGGGACTCCGGAGGTTGGACAAGTTTTTTGTGAATTCTAAATTAAGTTTGATCCTTACTTTTTCCTTTACGTGTGCATGAGTGAGTTAACCAGTTTGCTGTGTAAAAAGCCAAGTACCTATGTTCTCCCTCTGCTCCCCTACCTGTGAAAAGGAATAGCCACATGGCAATAAGGCAGCTGGACAAACTAAGCAGATTCCCTAATGCTGTAGGCAGGGCTTGCTAGGAACCCTAACGATGCAAATCAAACTCCCTGAATTATGGACTTTGACTTCATTTGGATTTAGCCCGAATCCTAGGTGGAAAGGGATGTGTAGTTTAAGTAAGGACACTGTGTACTGCATAGTGGTTGGCAACTTGGAAGCTTTGGGAGAAGGTGCTTTTTGTAGCACCTTTCACTAATTTTAAGGGTATGTAAGGAAACATTACTACTTGCATGAAAACTGCTTTTTTTGCCTATTTTATCTGTTGCCTGTATAAGTGTGTGCAGCATGGTTTTTAGTATTATAGGAAAGCCGCTGTTGATCGTGTAGCTCTGAAGGATAGCGGGCAACCACGGTACATGTCTAATGGAATGAAAGTCTTGCTCTTTCTTGCTTCTTTGGAGTTACTTAATATGTATGATGAGAAATTGCTCTGCAGGACACCTTTCATGGAAATATGGAGATCTGGCAGGTGATTCACACACAGCTGTAAGCGTAACTGATTTGAAAACAGTAGGAAAACTTCCCCTACAGCAATTTGCCCAACCAATTTGTTGAGGATAAACTGCTATTAGAACTATTAGAACTTTTTTAAGATTCTGAGAATTTCTGTGGGATTCTGCTGTTTTGGTATGATCAGTAAGAATATTTAAAAGCACCAAAAATTTTTTATACAATCTAAGGAAGATTATATTAGTGAATCAAAATAAGAGAAGTAAAAGAAAAATTAGTATATCCTTGTAATTCTGATTTTTCTGCTTTGGGTAGAACCTAAGTGAATATAGTACCAGTACAAATGATTTCAGCTATATTGCCAAGTGAAGAGATCAGTTTGAGATCAGACCAAGTATTTGTCTTGAGACAAAACAAGTCTTTAGACTGAACAGTTGATCTAACAGACTCCCTCAGATAGTTGACAGTGGCTGATAAAATAAAGCGAGTCCTCCAAAGCTCATTTCCCTGTGTGATGAATGCAGAGAGACCAGCCTCTGTTTTACTTGATCTAAATGTGTAATCAGTGATGTCCAATTTGTGATGCTACTGTGATCCTATCTTAGTCAACCTTTAGATAGAGTAAATGCTGAAGGGTCAAAGCAACACCTTTCACAGAGGAAGGTCTTCTGGTTTTGTTTTACTGCAAATGGAAAAACAAGTGTCTGTTTATTTGATGAAAACCACAAAAAATTACAAGTAGCCCAAATGAATTCAGAATTACTGGATGAACTGCTAGAAAATCTAAGATTGCAATAAAAATGACAACAGAATCTTAAGTTAAATGAAAGTAACAGGATTATTAATGCTTTTTCGTAATGAAAATGCCAGCACAAATTGAAGCGTTTAACTAAATTCAGTTAATGGATTAGTTATTTCTGTCACTAATGTCAAAGTTATAACAAGTTACCTGTTTTTCATTTAATATATTGTGACATGTTTTTGGGAAAAGACATATGAGTCTATTGCTTTAAAGGTTTTGAATGTGATGCAAGTACAACAATGTGTGCATTTTAATGACTTACACAGCAGCAAAGGTGTCAAACCAACAACCGAGGGTATAACAACAAAACATGCTTTTGCAATGACTAAATTCAGTCTCCAGCTACAGAAGAGATTTTAAGCTCTGGCTGAAGGAATATAAAGTTTGAATGACAAAGCAAGCAATGCTTAAAACAAAGGAGGAAATCCTAGGTAAGCGGGTAAGATGTAGAGAAAAGCCACACTCCAATAAAACAAAAACCACATGATTGAAGAGGGCAGATGAAGGAAGTCTTGACCGGAACAGGGGAGCAGGTTGAGGTTTCACATAACTCAGTTTTCAAGGAAGGAGATTAGAGAGGGTGTTAGAAAATACAGTGCCAGTGTTGTATGGGGGTACTCAAATGAGAGAACTACAAGAGGATTAGAGGCTTTTGATGTGGAGGTGTCAGCAGATGGTCTTTGTGGAAGACAATGATTGCACAGTGTGCAAAGAGATCAAACGAGCCCCACAGAGTGCAGAAGAACACTACCAGGGTCTCGATGCACATAGCACTAGAGAAAGTACAAGCATCATGTGCTTCTTACAGTTAGAGACAGAGAAGCGAGAAGAGGACTAGCTTCACCTCCTCCCTGTTTCCCCTTGGCTAGGAATAGGATATTAAAAGAAAAAGAGCAAGTTAATCCATACCGCAGAAGCAAAAAGAGTAGCACTTAAATGCCTCAAACTAATGCAAAGGACTGACAAAAACATGGTCCTCTCCACATATTGGGATTTGCTATAGTTAGATGCTGTCAGATGGATCACTTTGAGAGACGCTTGGTGTTGCGTGAGCAAGTAAGTTCAGCAAGAGGAACTTCTGTTTGCACAACTCCAGAACTTTCTTGAATACTTTCAAAGCAAACCAGAGCATAATTTAGTGTGGTAAACTGCAGGTATAAGTTGTATTATAAAAGGCTTTTGTAGTTGCTTAGTGCTTAGTATAGTAGAGCAATAAATAACTGTTCTGTATCTAGTGTTTATGACTCAGTATAGCCAGACAAGTGCTGTATGTTCTAAAACATGATTACTAGGTGAGTTGAAAGAGGGGAAAAATAAAACAATAGCTAACGTAGTATGGATAAATAAAGAATTTCAAAGGCAGCTACCAACTGGCACCCTGGTATTGGAATACTACTTATGCAGGATTTCTACAGACTTCCTCAAACCTTTTTTTATGAGAATTGTGTAGAAGCTGTGAAAATAGCTCTGGTAATTGGAAGCAGGTTGGGTTTGTTATATATTCCAACTTTTTCCGTGGTGAAACTTCCTCAGCTTCATTGCTACCAATACACTTAAGTGTAGCTTCAGTTACATAGATTTCAGAGTCTGGGACTGGTACTTTTTAGGTCTGTCTCTTGGTTAAAATTTCTTTTTTTCTGGACATGTTAAAAATAAAGGAGTAAGTTGATGTATGAGGAAGGAAGACATTCTATATTAAGGTTAGTTAAAATATTAAAAATTAAATCTATAGAATAGAATCCCTACTGGAGCCTATAATGGAACTTCTTTAAACACAGGGAGGTTGATATGGATGCCCATGGAAATAGTCTTCAGTGAAGGAAAGGTGTACTTCAGCTACTAGTGAGGAAAACTCCCTTCCTTTAGCCTAGGAGATGACACTGGCATCTATAGACTATGATTTAGCTCCATCTTCACTTGCTATAAAACAAAGTATTTGAACTGAACCTGATCGAGAGATGTTTTTCAGTACAGGCTGCAGTATGGTTATACCCAGTGCCTTAACTAGGCTCGCTGGTTAGATAGTCCTGTGTCGGCAGAGGGCAGTTCTGTTCAGGCAAGGTAGATCTGTCAACCGCTATCCCCACTGAGTGCTTTCCGGTGATGTGTCCAAAGGCCTGATCAATACCTGCTGCGTGTGGTTAATGCTCTTCTGTATTGCCAAGGTGAGAAGTGTTTTGTCTCAAGGCCCTGAGCTTGTGTGCTGGCTGTTTGCGCTACGCAGGTCCCATAGCTCTGTGTCTCACAGTGCTTTCCTTCAGCTCTGAGCAGGTATTAGTAACTAGACAGGTTTCTTTGACAAATAAGTAATTGTTCAATAGAGCAGAATTTAGAAATCAAATAATAAAACATACTTGTCAGTCTTCCTCCCTGGGCATGTCTCTGCTGGTCTTTGCTGCCCTGCAGTGATGTCTCCGTCTTCCCTGTGATTTGCACTGTACCTTCCATCCCACATACCTGATAGAAGGATGCTCTTCATATAGGCAGAGCAACAGGCGTCTAGGGCCTTGGGGGGGGGGAAGGGGGGGCGGTATTTCATCTAGTTCCTGGGTATGCCTCTTCCTTTCTCAAACTAGTTTACAAAATGTTGGGAGATGGAAAAAGGCTCCTGTAATAAATTGTTTTTAACCTATTAGTTGATTCGCATACTGATTGCATTAAGTCATAAGGTATAACAAATACTGCAAGGTAATAATAAGTATTTTTAACAAACCTATTGATGTAAATAAATTTAACCTAAAAACTTTATGAATTATTTAAAGAATAGCTTAATGCTGTTATGGGAGGCTGCTTTCTGATATTCATTAACAGAGTTAACAAAGGAAACATTTTCAGGGTAGAGTCTAGGAGATGAGAATTCTTTTGTGCAAAGACAAGTTTGGTGAGAAAGCTCTTGGTAAAGGTGCTTTGTGCCTTAAAGAAAGGATCTATTCACACTTTAAGGATAAAACCTTTGGGTGCTACGAATTATACTGATGTGTATTGGGATATTTTGATGTGTTTAGTTAGAACTCAAATAGTCTTTAGCATGATGCAGGACTTTGATGGCAATAGTTTTTTAAAACAGAAGCTGGATTAGATAGCATTCCTATTTCTAATTGGGGTTTGGGGTTAATTTTTCTTATATTAATAGCAAGTAGTAATCCTCACTCACTGTTAAAGCTTTGTTAGCAGAAACTATGAAATATGGATCTAAATGAGAACACGGTGCAGAATATTTACTCATGTTAGCACTAATAAAAATACTTTTTGTTGCTTAATTGCCTCATTTTGTCAAAGATGACAGAAGTCTGTCAAGAAGTACTGTGCTGAGGATTTCTCTGCAGAGACTCTCCCCAGCCCTTGGTCTGCCTGTCCAGAACAACCAGCTTGGTGAGCATGTGTGACTTTGTTTAAACCAAACACAATCTGCTGTACAGCCACCGACTTGGTACTGTGACTGCTGAGCCCTTGCAAAGACTGTAGGATCACAGAGCCTGCTGCAGTCAGCAGCATTTGCCACAAGCAAGTTCCTTAGGGGATACAGCAAGGACTGGAGGGCCTGTGCTGTGCTTCAGCCCAGCTGGGTGATACGTGTCCACATGACTCAATATTCTGTTATACAGGGATCCTTACTTGCCTCAGAAGCAGCATGGCTGCACATGTAGACACCGCTATTCGGCCAAGATGACGAGTGCTTTTAGTGGGCATTGTGCTGTTACTTACGTGCTGCATATCTTGCATGGTTATGTAAGTGTTCAGGAACGAGATGCTTCTGATACTTTTCCGCCACCAAAACAAAGTCTGGCTGAACATTATACGTACCCATTCCAACTTCGTTCTGGGTCAGCTCTCTGGAATGAATGACTGTAACAAAGTATAAAATGTTTTTCAAAATATTCAACTATCTTGAGATACTTGACAATCCTAGTACTACTTAAACTTCATAAAGGAGGAGAAGAGGCAGTGAGGTCTTGTGAATGGTCTAATTCCATAGTTAACAACTCAGTGTTGATTTTGAGACTGGTAAATTCATTTGCAGTCTTTTGCTCTAGCTGTTGATTGGCATTTCTGTATCTATCTGTGACTCTGACTGCCCTTGGAAAGATTTTTCTTAAACCCACTGTTCTAGCACTAATAGAAGGTAGAGGGGAAGTCTTTCCTGGATGCTTTTACTGCTGTCCTGTTAGTGCTCCATGCAGTAAGCTGACTGAGATGTAGTAGAAAGAGGGGCACCAGAGGATGTCCAATGTGGATGCTTTCAATCCTGCTAGTGCAGTAGAGACTCAGATTTCTGAGATCAAGAAGGATGTTTCACCTCGTGAAACTTGATGTGCACCAAGGTCATCTAACTGACTAATTGTGGTGACTGCAATTAAGGTAAAAACACGTGAACTGAATAGACTTCTGTGCTGAATGTTTTGCTGCTAGCCAAACTATGAGGTACCTGGCCTGTTGAGATAACAGCTTTAAATAAGTAGAATAGAAAGAATCATGGAGAGCCGAGAGTTCTCCTTCAGAGTTGTCTTAAAGACATCTAATAAGAAAAACTTAATTCCTTGGAGGGTTTTCTAGATGATATTTACAACAACAGATAGGGAAAAGCCTCAGCTGTGCCTGGAAGAAGTTAAATCTTAGTGAAGATAAGTTACTATCCTTATTTGAGTTCAACATACACACTTTCTCTAGGTATGTCTATGAGATTTTGATCCATGTAAAGATTGTGTTTAGGATTATTTATAAACTGGCAAGAATGAAAGGCTGAAACTTCAGCTTTTGGACAATAGCATTTTTCTTTAATCTTTCTTGAATTTTTTCTATCCACATAGCATTGCTTTGTGAATAGGTTAGGGTGGCAAGACATTACAATGGTTTGATAAGAACATTAGGTTTCTATTTTGTAGGCAAGGGGTTTTTTTTGTTTGTTTGTTTTAAGAATCATAGAATGGTGAAGTTGGAAGGGACCTCTGGAGATCATCTAGCCCAACTCTCAGCATAGCCCATATGGGGATTGAACCCGCAACCTTGGCATTAGCAGCACCATGCTCTACTCAACTGAGCTAAACCTGCCCCCCTGTTACCTTAAAGTAACCTTTATTCTGAATTTAGGATGTTACTGAAATGCTTATACTAGTGAAAACAATCCTAGTGGTGATCACATTACTCCATTCCTCTTTAGACACATACTATTTTAGCATGCTTGCTTCTGGAACTGTAAAAGTTATTAGTGTCACAAGAATGCTGATATATATTAAAATCTTTAAACCCTTTGGTAGATTCATATTTTAAAAGGAACATTTAGTGACTTTGCCAGCTAGAAACAGTTTAGAAATGCTGGTAAACGAAGCTGCTAATCTTACAGTTTGGCTTACAAAACCTGTGACTTGGAGCTAATAGGTATGGAGCTTCTATCACCATGGAAGAGAGAATTCAGCAGAAACACCTTCAGTGTTGTCATCTGTGTGTGCAGCCTGCTTAAGAGTTGAGTAGTGCCGTGGTGTACGGGCAGTTATCCTTTCACGTTTTTCCTGTCAGTGGTTCTCCAAGAAGGTTTATTGTAGTGTTTGTTCAGATTGTTTTGTTAGATTGATTTCTGTGCTTATAAGAAAGCTCATTTTGAAATGGCAAATATATCTCATGCAGATAAGAGGAAGGTTACTTTAAATTCTGTGTGTGTGTGTTTTGTTAAACTTGTATTTTACACAGCTCCCTGTCATGTTGCAACACGTGTCTGGTATGGTTCTTCAAGTCCTTCTCTAAGGACTGGTTCCTTAGACCAGATTTTCTATTTTTAGTCTCATAAATAAGCCTTACCTTTAAATTCTTCTTTACAAGTGCTATCAGAGTGTAAAATTGTGGTTCCTTTAAGACAGTGGGAGAATAATATTTTTATCTATTAGACATGCTTATCCAGAGATAACAGGCTATTTTTGTTCAGTGTTTAAAACTGATGTTTGGCTTTCTGCAGGCCCGTAATGCACAGCCCTTGTATGAAATAGTCTTTGAAGAAGATGTCTTTTTTTCTTCAGTGAGCAGAGTGCTTAATTAACTACTGTATTGCCAAGTAAATAATTACAACCCCCCCCCAAAATTTCACCAGGAAATAATTCTGCACTCGCTTGCTGCTCCCCTTTCTGTTGTGCTGGCGGTGCATGCAGCTTTACTTCTATATAGCCTCTTAGCTTCCTTCTGTTTTTTCCAGTGGGTTGTCAGCAGAGTTGCAGTTTAAAATCTCTCGGAGGAGAGAGGAAGCCCCCCGTGCTCTAGTCTAGCGTAGATGTGTAGCCTGGTATGGGACTGGCTCCTCCTTCCTGTTTGTGTTGGGTTGGATCTGTCACTGGTACAGTAAATTTGTGAGCTTTCTGTTGCTTACAGCTTTTGACCAGATTGGAAGTACTATACTGCGGTAGCGAGTTTTTCTGTGGAATATATTTTGGCACTTCCCATCTGGAATAATCATGGCAAAAAAAATAGTAATTATTATGTAAGTGAAGGAACCCCAGAGCATCAAAATTCTGGTATGAATTAGTTTAATGCTTGCAATGAGTGGTTAGTTCAGTTCTAGCTAAGCTAGGCTGATTTTTTCAGACCCATTTGTCTCATGCATGGAAAGTAACTGAACTCCTTCCCTTTTTTCCTTGAATATTTGAGACAGTTCAGCTAAGTTTTTGTACTCATTTAAAATTTTTGTCAGGTTGCATGTCAAAATGTAATGAAATTTAACTTAAGCACTGTGCAGTGTTATATCATTTAAAACTTAAAGCATAATACAATCATTTTAGTATGTGATACTTGCAATCATTTTTGATACTGCAGTAACTTGGGGATGCAGATGTGAAGCAGGGATGAAACATTGGCTAGTGGTACATGGGTTTATCTAGTTATCTCCCCATAGTAATACTCTTATAACTACCAGAAGTTAGTATAGTATCCTAGAATTACTGCAAGTTACTGTTTTTCTACTAATATTCACTCATGATGTGATGATCACATCACTATTTTAAGTTTAAGTAGGTAAATTATTGCAACTAAAAAAATACAATGAAGTATGTACTTGGCTTTTGCCAGAATTGTGTTCTGAGACTATCTTCTGACTTGTAAGCATGTAGTTTGCAAATAGTCCGGTTTGGGCAAGCTGGCCGGATACAGGATGGTGGAGAGGTGGGGACAGTGGGACAGCAGGTGTTTTCCTCAATGTGATGCAGATTATGTGGCAGCTAATTATGGGGAGTGTTACAGCCTCGTAGTGACTCTTGTTATTTCAGCGTAGAAGTAGGGTAACCAGATGTGTGCACGTTTTACACAAGTAATACGTATGTGAGGAGCCAAGTGTTAAGAGGGGCAATGAGGAGATCTGAGGTTCCTCTTGTGGCATCTATCGAGGCGATTCGTTAGTGCAGCTCTGCCTGCGTTGTCGTCAGACCGGGATGTGTGGCAGCCCACGTGTGCGTGCAAGCCTACGTGACGATCGTATTCTAGACATCCATATGCTGATTGAATTTCCCCAATGGATATGTCTCTAGGCTTTTTCTATATGCCTCATTTACTTTAATTACCCTTTTAATGTCACCTACCCATTGCTGAGATAAAGTATCCTTTTATCACCACCTCTTAATGCAGGAAATGCATGAGTTTTTCTGCTTTGGATAGAATGTAAAGTGTAGACTAGCTGTAGGACTCAAAAGGGGTAGAAGTGAAAGCATTAGGACAACAAGAAAAATAGTGGTGATTAAAAGGAATATCAAAACCCTCAGATCTTTGCTGCTGAAGGAAAATAAGAAGATCAGAGCAGTCTGAGTTTGTGTGTAGCTGTGTTTAGTTTTGTCCTGTTCGCATTACTACCATTTTTCTTTAAGACTTGGATGGACTTTCAGTGGTTTCCAGTCTGACAGTTTTCAAACAGTTCTTCCTCAACTCCAGTAACTCCTAGTTTGGAGTTTTCTTTGCTGTTCTGATATGGTCTCATATCACTTTGATCATTCTGTTTTGGTATTAATAGTGAGTTTTTTTTTCTCAAGTTCTTTTGAGGTGGCCAGTAGTTCTTAAACTTGCTATAGCAACTTATTGATGTGGAAAATTCTAGTTCTAATTCTAGTTAGGCTCTAAGATGTGTATCACATCAGACTTAACTGCACTCATTTTTTTGATACTGTAAGTGCCCTTCTGTTACTGCAGTGGTAAAGACAATAATATTTGTCAGTTATGCAGTATTCCTAAAACCTACCCACTTCTGTAGCAATGTAAGCTTATAAAGGCTATACTGGTAAACAGCCTTTTTTACCCTTTTCTAGGCCTCTGCCATCACTTATTTTTAATGCAAATTAAGTTTTTTCTGTTGGCAAGAACTGTAAGTTAGTTGTCATTAGCTTTCATTTTGCCATTCATTCAAAACAATCCTATTCCCACAAATCTGTTCTCCATGTTTCTTTGATCATTTGACCAACTTTAGGCATAAGGGATAAGCAAATAAAAGTTCAGCAGTGAGTATGTATTACAACAAGAAGAAAAAATGAAGTTTTTTTTCATATATACCTAACTGGGTGAGTGTAATAGAAATGGAATGAAGTACATTGGTAGGGTTCAGACAGGCTTTAGGGAATCACTAATAAGAACTCATCCTAGAAGCTGTTGGGAAGCTGTAAATGCAAGCCATAAATATGGCTGCAAAAGTCTTTGGCAGCAAATTGGAGGTGTTAGGGCTGTTTGTCCAAAGCATTGGTACAGTCGTCTTTGAGGACAGTGTGTTCAGTGTTGGTTGTGTTAGACTGGAGGAAGGAGAAAAAGGCAAGAGCAAGTGAAGAGGGCTGCTGAGATGATGATACCTGTGAAAGCCTGAACTCTTCTAGGAGGAAAGACTTCAGTTTGTTTAATCTAAATAGTTGAAGGCAGGAAGGGACAAAATAGATGAGTATAACTTAAAAGGGGTTTTAATTGTGAGAGGAAGAGACTGCTGAAAGAGCCTTCCATCGCGAGGAAGCCCCTGTGCCCTCCCCCCAGGGAAGGTTTCAGTTGTTCTGCTGAAGTCTGTGGGGCAGGGAGGAAGGGAGGGGACCTGGCCTTAGAAGTGGAAGTTAGTGATGCAGTGATGCGAACATTCAGTATGTATCTTGAAACACATTTCCTGGAAGGAAGGGGGAATCCTGAGCATAGGTTGTGCTGTGTTAGTTTTATGGAGGGTTACAGTGTTTCTCTGCCCTTTGGAGAGCAATTGGGTGGGATGTAGGCTGGGCTTCACCATGTTAAGAAATTTCCTAAGTATTTTGTGGGTATGCTGTGTTCAAATGCTCAAGGATAAATTGGTTGCCAGTCAAGAGTGAATTTTCTTAGGGAAAAAGACATTTGACAGGGACTGTTATTGCGAAGCTTTCATCTGGGGTAATTTAGGCACTTGCAGTACCATGTTGCATTTTTGAGACTTCTGCAGCTTCCAGCTAGAGCTTTCAGCTGGTTGTAGTATACCCAGAGCTGCTTTAGAGTAAGTGTGGAAGGGGATTGGGGAGCAGGCATGTTGTGAGAACAGCAGAGAAGTGCAAGTCCATTTTGTGTGCGCAACAAACAGCAGGTTGGCTGGGGTAATATGATATGGTCAGTCTCATGTTCCTAACAATGTTTGTATTTTGAGAAAGTGCAGTGAAAGAACAATACCAAAGTCAAATCAAATTACGCAGGGTCAAATGCGGAGGTAGCAAACCAATGCCAAAGTGAAGTCTTATGTAGTTAGTGTGTCAATTAGATTATTTTTGTGAAACTGTGGGAAGTAACATAATGCTCTTCGGTTTGGAGCCCTCGGAGTTTACGCTCAGAAGGTTTTAAACATTTGAAAATGCACGTTAATGTTTCATTCATGTAGCAAAAAAAAAAAGTCTATGAAAAGCTTTTATGACAAAAATAACTACCTATAGTTATCTTCATCTCCTTTTCCTTAGACAATGTTCAGTTTGGTTTAATATTCGGCTTCACGTTCAAGTACGTTGAGAAACCATTCAACCAACTGGTGTCAAGACACGAACTTTTTTCTAGTTCAGGATAAAGTTCAATGTGTGTGTTGTGACATTATAATATTTAATTTGTGCTGCATGTAGGTTGTAAGTTTTTGGAAATTTTAAGAAATTTATTTTAAAAGTTTATGACAATTCTTAATCTTGATAATTTGTTTTTAATGTTGATTAAATGATGCTTGGTTTTATACTAGTATGTCTTTCCCAACAGTTATGATCAGATAGCAGTCTTAAAGGTGTATTGTGACTCACTTAATCTAAATAGCTTAATTCCAGTGTAAAAAAGCATGGAATTTATTTGGTTTTAAATACAGTATTCACTGAACATCAACTTTGAAAAATTGAATTGCACTGTAGCAAATAGCTGGCAGTGAGTCTTAAGAGCTGGGCATGTACTGTGAATTTTCTTTGAATGCTTATCTGAATTTTTAAACCAGTCGTCATCTCTGGTATTCATCTCCTTGTGCAAGCTTTGTGGTTAAAATTCATCCCTGTGCACAGAACAGCACAAGAGCTATGCACCATGTAATTTCTCACAAATGTTATATTAGTTTGGTAGCTGTATCTTTAGGTGATCCTACATCTTTCTCTAGGTGATAACTAAATTACATTATTTCCTGTCTTGACTGACAGTAGTCACTTGATGCCTTCATAGTGTTTTTTTAGTTCGCGGATGAGAACTAGTCTTTGTGACTGCACAGTAGTCAGGAGAATGTGACTTCTTACAAAGGTGGTCTGCTATCTTAACACATCAGTGTTTCATTTTGAGGTGGAATTTTTGCCTTTACATTAATGTATATGGATGTTTTATGCTCTAAAGTATCTAGGCTTAAGTCTGAAGGATCTTATAACAGTTTCCTAACATAGTAAACATTTTTGGTAACTTTTAAAGTTCTGCTTTGTTTTGGGGGGAGTTGGGGATATGTGTAGCATGGGGCTGGCCAGGAACCCTGCTTTCTGTGCATCTCTGGATGACAAGGATATTACAAGGTTTAAAGTGTAATCAGTTTTTAATACTAGTTTATGGAAGAGTTTATAATCATCGCCAGTCAAGTCCTAATTTGCTATATTAAAAAAAAAAAAAAAAATCTACCAGTAAATCTGAACTACAGAAATCATAGTGAGAATAGTGCTACTGTTAACCTACGGCAGCCTAGGTTTTCCCAAAAGAGATGAAACTTATGGAATCAAATTGAAACTTCCTTCTTACTGGTATCTTCCACTTCCCTTGAAGAAATATGGATGAATCCATTTTCAAAATAAAAATTGAGGTAAAACTAACTTAGAGGGTTATACCAAATACAGAGCTGAGAACAGGACTGAGCTGGGAGATACAAGACATGTTTAATCCAGTAGACCACATTGCCTTGTGCAAATTGCTTAAAATCTCTTTACTTAGCTAGACCAACTGTAAAATCCAGCTAATAAAGCTTAACCACCCTTGTAAAGTGCTTTGAGGGCTACTGATGAAAAAGCACTGTGTGAATGCAAAGCAAAGACAGACTACTTTCTTGCATTGAGAGGTAAGTAGGAAAGAAGGTTTGAGTGATTTCATTGAGAAATGCTGTGGCCTGGGAAGTAGCTATTGACAGGAGGCTGAACCATCTTGAGTCTGATGCTTTGCACTCTTCTGTATTCAAAGTTGAGCTGTTCTGCATGCATATTTAAAGTGATGAGTCTCTGTGTTTTCCTGGTTGCAAGTGAAGGGAGTGGTAGCTCTGCAGCTATGACTATACGTTTGGCCCTTTACCTGTTCCTTTGAGAATTTAATACTACATCCTCTCTATTATAGATTTCCAAATGTTTTTTCTTAACCTCACAAGAGAAGAGTAAAGCTGACTTCTAAAAGTGCAAAGTTTCAGTTTTTCAGAAAGCATTGTTTAAAAGCAAATTAAGATTGCTGCCTACCAGTAAGGACATTTCTGCACCTGTCATACAAGTACAGCGTCTGGGTACTGAAAACAGAAGTAAATAATTACCATCTCCTTATATTGTACACTATTGTCACAGTAAATTATTCTTATCAAATACCAAGTATTGTATATTGATCGTACACAGTGAAGTTAACTGCAAAAATACTTTTCATTTGGGTCAGATGTAATGTCATACATTAACATGTACTGTGCATTATTTAGACTGAAAAGCTACAAATCCCTCAAATACTGAAAGTCAAGATAATATTAAGTTAACTCATGTTTAACAAAACATTTATCCTATGTTAGCAGAAATGCTTCATTTCCTGTCCCCGTATCTGTTTATGCTCCTTTTAGACTATCTCAGTAAATGTATCTTATCCATGTGCATCCTCACCTTGTGTGTTGCTTGAAAAAGGCAGTGGATGGTAGTATGCTGATAAGATAAAAATGTGTTATCTCATTTCTTTTTACAGATGTGTCAAATTATATAGAGGACTGCTGGAAATGGGAGTGATAGTGTTTTAACTCTTGAAGAATTTAAAAAGATGCAACAGTTATAGTAGCTGTAAAAACAAGTGGGAATTTTCTGTTATTTAGCTGCAGTTGCGAGTATTGGTATTTACCTTCTTAACTCTGTTACTTGTGTAAAGAAAGCTTCTGTGAAAATTTCAAGAACTAAGGGTCCAGAAGAGAATAATACATCTTGCCTACTTTGCAAGAGAAAAATCTGATAAGCACATCTGGATACTGCTCCAGTGATCTAATTGAAAATCTTGATTTGCCTCTAAATTAAGTATCAGCAAAGTGTACTCATGCTAGTGAGTTCTGTAGATCTTCTATAAGTAGATGAGAGTGCTGTAACATTTTAAAGCTGTGCTGCTAGCTTTAAATAGGTAAGATAGTGTGCAACATTCAGAGTAGTTTTGAAATAAATAAGGCTTATCATTCATTAGATAGAGATTTAGGTACTACTACGAAAAGGACTGGTTCCCGTATGTTTGTTCTGTCAGAGGTAAATTGACCAAGAAAACATTACAGAAAATGCCTACCTAGGGGTGGGGTTGGTGGGGGGAAGAAGGAGAGATCCTGCATAGGCGTGCGTAGCTAAAAGGCCCCGGGATAAAGAAGTCAACCTATGTTTTAAGTAGCTGTTTAGGGGACATAACTTGTGTCTAATATGGTGTTTTGTGTATGGGAAATCACTGAAAATATATCCGCTGCATCTCAATCTTCTCTAGTGGTGGCATTTAGAAGGGGCTCATTGCCATTGAACTTTATCACTGTCATTTCTCAGTGTATATGCAACAAAACTGGAAATCTGATTCCTGCTTACTAGTTGAAAGTGGTTCACAGTTGTGATGCTACATTTCATTAAATGTGCTTTTAATCTCATGGAGTGGAACCTAGATCTTGTGCAATGCAAGTGCTTTTGCAAGCAGTTCAGTTAGCTTCCTGTCAGTTATGAGATCCTCCTCATGAAGATATGCTTAGGGATTGCACAGGTAGCTCGCAAACAGTCTGGGATCTGAGTCCTTAGATACCAGTAGAGTTCAAATGGTGGATGGTTTGGTTCTTATTTGGTGAACTAGTGCTAGAGAAATAATGAAGAAAATTTTATAGATGGCAACATTTAATGTGTTATTGAAGGACACATTGGCATGGCTTTTTGAATAGCTGTTTTATGCAGTACTTCCCTCTACTAAGTGTTTTTAATGTTTCTGTTTACCCTAGTTTCCATTTCTCAGGGTGTTCTTTCCTTTTTACTGTTTTCAGTTTTTCTTCAGTGCCTCAACCCACTGGTTAAGCAGACTCCTTCCAGGATGCGAAGCATATGACTTTCTGTCCTTTTGTTCCCAGGATAAGTGGCAAAACAACATTTTTCTTCCCTTGTGGGCCAATATCCAGTGTACTGCCAATAACTCGTGTATTTCATAGCAAATGAGGTATCAAGAAGTAACTTTCATTCCAAGAGTCATTAACACTTTCTCTTCCTGGGTCTGTTCTCATGTGCCCCTTGTTGATGTTTCTGTTAAATGATTGCTGCTTTATCCTGTGTCTCTGTAATTGTCTGACTGTCTTGGGGTTAGTTCTCCTGTTAACATGCCTAAGGAAGTGTCTTAATTTTTCTTCTGAGGCCTTGACCACAATAAAAGGCAGACCGACGATACCTGCTGTAAGGGATTGGATGACCCTACCTTTAAACTGGGACTCTTATGACCATAATGTAGCTTTTGCATCTGAAGTCACTGTCGGCTTTGTACATCTTATCCTAAAGGAAATGCTGATATTTGGTCAGATGGCTCACGCCACGCACTGACTGCTAGGAGCACTTGTAACTCACAGCTCGGATGGGGACCTGCAGTGGACACCCTGGGCCTGGTGGTGTGCACCTCACGCTCTGCAGAATGTCCCTGACTTAAAACTAATTGGGTTTATGCCCCCTGGTCTGGAGAATCTGATAGTCAAATGACTGATCAGTGTGAGCTGAGACCTGTTTCTCTACAGCACAACCTATGGATGGTGCTGGAAAGGAACTGAATGCCAAATGTGATTTTATAGATAGCATCCATGACTTTCTCCATTTCCTTAATCCTTCCCTTCTAATTATGAAAGAGAATCCTATTTGTTTTCTGTTTTACAGGCATATTTCTACATGCAGTGTAGTGATGACACTATATCAATTAACATTTTATTGTTATTAAACAGGATTTTGTGTTTTATCTTAAAACAGGTAAAACTCGATATAGGATTATAAACAATATGGGAAACTTATCATTTTAATTGTCACTGAAAATATGTCAGCATTTGCCACTTTATTCTTTTAAGCATTGAACACATGAAAGTAATTGTTCTGCTTTGTGGAACACTGATACAAGGAAAAGATTGTGCTTGACAGATATTTTGTGCTATCCACTGCTTTATGTCACAATTTAAAGTCACTGAATAAGATGATTGTAGCTACTACTGCCCTCTTTAAAGACAAACCTTTTCATAAAAATTCTTCTGTAATACAGTATTGTCAGGAAATGCAGTATGCTTTACCTTCATAAGAAAAACCTCTCTAATTGGAATCATTGGACCTTGACTCACTTGTCACAGCTATATTCAAGGTGAAGGTGAAATCTTTGAGAAGTCTGAACATGAAAATTGGACCATGACTTCTTTGAATAAGAACATTATAAGAGGACACATTCATATGCAAGGTCTTCTTATTGGAATCATTTTTTTCCTGTATTTTTCCCCTCTGAGGTGGACAATGACTTGGGGGTAGAGGGGCTAAAAAGACAGACCCAGACTTGGTAACATTTAAACAGTCTGACCTGTTACACTACTGATTAAAAAATAACAAATAAACAGCTACTCTTGTGTTCTAGTGGAGGAGTTAATCAGAATCTCAATCCTAAGTTTGGTAACAGGTGGGGGAATTGCAGCTAAAGCCATTGAGCTTAATGAGAATTAGTCATGTGTTCTGATTGCTCAGATATTGGATGAGGGACTTGCAAGGCAAGTGCTTTTCCTAAGCTCCTGAAGTCTGGATCATAAATAGAAACAAATCATCTTCTAGTGATTAGTAGACATGCATAGGCAGAATTCATAACAGCAAAGCAGGACAGTCCTCATGTAGTAATTTCATGTTTACACAGCAGCACAACAAAACCATAGCTGAGGCACCCTGTTCTCTACTTATTTTATGTAGGAATCCTGGGAGCTAACTGGTAAAGTTGCCTTAAAATATGAATGATAAAAAAGAAACTTTTCTGAAGAATGAGTGTGTGTTGTGTTTAAGAAAGCCGTTGGAGGTCCGTAGGAGTTGCACAGGAAATGTGGGAAGACTCAGATTTTCTGAGATGGCCTCTTAAGTCAGCACACATGCTAAGTAGTGCATGTCATAAAATGTACAAAATATCCTGCCCCTTGCACAACAAATGGATTTAATAGCACAAACAAATGGGATGTTTGATAGGCAGGAGATCTACTGACAATGGTGAAAAACTCCCGGAAATTAGCTGGTCAATTATTTGACATATTGCTATTCCCAGAAAAACTCATTTATCCTGAACTGATACTTAGGTTATGCTCTTACGATTATTGATTTGAATAAATCTCATCAAAGGTTTTCAAAGCATTGGTTTTCAAAGCATAACTCATCAACTAACTATGTTTGGCTAAGGCTCTGAATTAAGGTGTTTTCAATTTCCTGACAGGCTTAAATCTTTTTTTTTTTTCTCTCAGTAGCGTACACATCTGACTCTGAGCATTTTAATATCTTTAATCACAGCGAAGTAAAACAAGATCATTATTTTTCTGGGACATATCTGCATTGGTCTGTAGGAGGCTTAGGTGACCAGTTAGTGCAGAACTTGGTAAAAATGTTTACTGTGACATAATACACTTCCAATACATTGTGCTGAATAGGTGTTTCCAGTGTTCCCCATAAACATGGTTTATTCAAATGTTGCTGTTGGTTTACTGAAAGTCCATGGAATCGGGCAAAAGATATTGTTGGTGAATCAGTGTTTATGAAATGAGCCATGGCTAATACTCTTCCTGTTCCTCAATACATAGGTCTTTGTAACTTTGTGGCTTATAATTGTGTGATATATTAAAGCATTTAAGCAGTACAATGCACTGGAAGTTTGAACCAGTCTCAAGATCAACTCTCAGTGAAAAAGAAAAGTTCCCATTAGTGAAGGCTGTATATACTGCTACCCTTGTTACCATGCTTGTTTGAAGGTCGGAGAGATCACTGGGAAGTGGGCTATGAACAAATGATTGCCTCTGAAAGGTCTGTTTAGGTTACCAAAGTGGTGGTGTTACTGAGTTAGAGTAGTGGTATATGAGGTGATAGTTTTAAATATATAATTCAAACCAAAATGTGTGACTTGTTATTTTTTTGAAAGTGCCTCTAAAACCTCTGTTACTGAGCTATGCAGCTCTGATGCTCTTTAAGTGGAGGTTTTTATGACAGCTGAAGGAAAAGGAAAAATAAAATCAAAAAGAGATTACTTGAGATTAAATAATTTATTGCCAAATCAGCAACACATAGAGCTAAATGGAAGATATTTTCTACAGACAGATGGGATACTCAGCTATCCCAGGAGCATTAGTATGAAGTATCTGTTAAGACTTCTTTTTCTATACATTTGCATATAAATATAAACATCATTAGTAGGGGCTAATTGCCCTGTAGGAACTCAAATGTGAGCATTAGCATCTTCAGGGTTTTCATATTTTATTTTATTTTTTAAAGTATCTCTAACACCCATCATGTTTGGTACTGCATGGCTGCAACAGATAATTACTACTATTAAGAATCTCAATCACAAAATCAGAACCATTTGGAATGGCTTCCAGGGCCACCCAGCACAGTAAGTAACCATAGAAAATGAGTATATTAGTTGTTTTTCTCATGCATATTCATAAGGGCACTTGATTTGACTTTCATAGTAGGGGGCTTGTAAAAGCTCATCCATAGATTTGCCCCTAAAAAAGACTGAACATCAAAAGTAAGAAGATACTGTAAATCACAAATCCTTCTAAAAAGCAATGCTTAACATAATGAAATACGTATTGTTATGGTTCAGCAGAAAAATACTCAAATACTTGGCTTTTTCAATTGTCCTACTGATAGAAAAGGTCAAGGATTTATACTGCTCAAGGGTTGGGTAATATGTCACGTTGCTGGTCAAAGAGCAATTGAATCATCTGTGATGGATATCCATGACCTGTATACAAAATTTGAGTCTGTAAGATATATAATAAAGTGTGTGTGTGTGTGGGAAACATATCTGCCCAATGGTATCACTTAAAGAACCTACTTATGTTTCAAATATTGCTGTATTTCACACTTAAATTTAGATAATGTTACATTTATATCTTAGGCTCAGATGACCTTATTGACATTTTATTAAAAAAAAAAAAATGACCATGATATTCAGCTTATGTTTGTTGTTGTGGAACAAATGTGTTTAATTATAAATTAGGAACAATACAGACAAATCTTGTAGAAATGTTTCAGTTCAAAAAACACACAAAAACAATATTATCCTGAAATGAAGCAACGTTGAAGGGAGCATCTGTGTAACAGGACCTGCAGTCTGTCAGACTTTTTTCTTCCTGCTACCCACCTAGGGTGGATCCATAGCAGGGGCCTGTTGACAGGGGTGATTATCCAGACAGCTCTGCTTTTCCTGTTTTTTATTTGCTTCCTCTGCTCTTTTTCTAACTCATCTGTCTTTTGCTGTTTCTCTGGCTTCTTATTTTTCCGTTCATTACTCTTGGCAGTTTCTTCCCTGTCAAATGAAGAATACTTTCTGTTACGGTTTCTCAGAAAATAGCATTGGGGTTGCAGAACTGGGTGCTTGCTAGGGATATCCATCCAGTTTATCTAGCTTTCACCTGTGTTATCTTCATACATGTTATCCTGTTCACACATACTTGGTCATATGGAGAATTGTTCTCCTTCCTTGCAGTGCCGTTCATCTTTCCTTACGGCTCTGTCCCTACCAATATCGGCTTCTCGGCATTTGCTCCTGGACGTGGTGCTTGCTCAGACCTTCTTCCCTTCATTCCTGTTTTGTTCCTTACTTCTAAACTTATTTGCGTACACCCAAATTGACTCTCCAATAGCTGAAATGTAGCTTCTTATTGGTCTTTATTGTATAATTCTCTTCACTCTTTTCCAGACTTTCTTCAGCACTTTACCTGTTGTATGCTGTAAGCCATTCTTCTGTGCTGAGCTAAACACGAGTTTTACACTTAGCTTTATGCTTCAGTCAGACTCTCCCCGATGGACTCGGAATCTATGTGGAGGGTGACAGCAGGATGGTCTGACAACTAATTTCATATTTTGACAGCCAAACCAAAATCCTGGGAAACAAACTTAATTTTCTAATTGCTTGTGCACCAAAATGAAGGAGTCTCCTAAAATCATGAAATTAAAAGCTATTTATTTTGCTTTTCTTTCAAGTTAAATAAAACTACACACACAAAAATGTCGCATGGGATGTTGCACTGTTTTTGAGCGAGGATAAGTTTAAGGTAGAAGACAATGCTGTTCTTTGCAGTTGCTTGGAAATAAGAGCACTCATCTGCCTTGTTGAAGAAACTGTTACCTCCATGCTTTGCCTAGAGGAGTTTGATTCTATGTCTCCCTTCAGACAGAAGTCTGTACCAACAACCAGGGCATTAATGCATACTGTCTTGGAAAAGCTGTAAATCTTTCTTCTTCTGGTTGCAGTTTGTATGAATAATAAAGTATTACCAGAAATCAGGATGAGGACATAGGGATCTTACCTGCTAATGAATGCCCCCTTAGGATTGACACTACTTGCTTTCTCTCAATGTTTTCTGAGTGTTTTGTTACAGAATTGGAGCTGCTCTAGTGGTGGTACTGATGGAGACCTACCATAGGATAGCTCCTAATCTTAAAACACTCTCAGGAAAAGGGAGGTTTGTGATTTGAAGCATATGACAAGTCGAGCAGAGTCAGTTGTCCACATCCCTCAGTGGCCTCGCTCCTCCTCAGTGAAGTCACATACTCAGCATCAACTGCTGGATCACTAACTAAGGGGTGGGGGGAGACGCACCCCACATGGATGCTCTGGTAGCCCATGCTACTACTGGAAGGTGAGGGCTGACTGCAGGAGGTGGGTTTTCTGAAGAATCTAGTTCTCCAATTTCCTGGTGGGTTTTTTTGAAGAATCTGATTCTCAGATTTCCTTCACTAGACCCTCCCCACACCCCCCTGCAAAGCTTTTAGCAGCTTCATTTGGAGTTTGTGAGGAGTTTCAACATGACCAAGGACACATTTTTTCCAGTGTATTTAATGGTCATGAGAAGTCACCTGGCTCTGGTTAGATTGCAGTAAACACAAAGGTGACAGATTTACATATGAGAGAGAGAGAGGGCAGATTTTCATGTAGCTTTTTTCTGGCTTCAATCCTGTCAGCTAGGTTTTGAGGGCTATTGTGTTACTGAAATCTAAAGAGGATAAAAAAAAAAAGGAGTTGGTTTTAATTTCAACTTTCTATGCTTTTTAATTTCTACCCCCTCTCTCTCCTTGTCTGTTGTCTGTTTGCATTTATTCACACATTTATGCCATTGATTTTAAGTTCAAGGGAGGAGGAAAATCCCTGTCCCTTTGTAAGGGGACCATGCGTTCCTATATATTGCTGAATAAAAAGCATTAAAAGCCACTGTTGTGTCTGTGGCTATTGTGTGAGGGTGGGGAGGGGCAAAAGAGTAGAGCCCAAAGTCTCAGCTGACACGATGGTTACTAATGCCTTCTTACACAGAAAGCAAAATTGGTGATGGTTCAGATGGTTGTATATCCTGGACCAGATAGACTCATTTGATACCAGGCCAAACCTTTGAAGTGGATTACCTACATAAGAGGCAAATGCAACTACCAAAAAATGCCTGCAAACCCAACATAGTGGGTTCATCCCAGTCAGCCAGTGTTTCTGTATGAACTGGACCAAAGAAATGCATGACAGTGCATGTGTTGAACTACTTACATGAGAAGATATTCTCGCAGCAAGAGTAGAAGCTCCCCATAAAAATTTCAGCTAGAAATCGGCCATTCTGACCATCTGTGGAATTAAGCTGGGTAGCTCTGCTCCTGGCATATGAGAAAGCAGTTAAGATGGAGCACAAGATGTTTATGCAGGCTTTCATTAGGTGTGTTTGTCTGCAGCAGCAAGGGGCTGAATAACTGATTTGGAAGAGCACTCCTAGTCTTGAAGCACTGGGAGACTAATTCCCATCAAAGCACAAAGCTTCTGGCTGCAGTGAGAGGAACAAGAGTCTTTTGCTTTCCTGACAGTTTGAGGTTCAAAGAAAATTTGGTGTTAACTGAATGTGCTTCACCCATTCATGATCGTGAGCGAAAGATGAAATATCTCGTGTACAGCTCTCAGTACAGTAAATTACAGGCCTTGTTCTTGTGAAATGACTTCAAGTGCTGTGACTTTAAAATAGGTTTTCCAGATTATTCATAAAGTAGTGGTATGCTATGGTTAAAAACAAGCTGCAGTCAGTAGGTAAATGTATTTCTGACCCAACTTTAATTTTGTCTGATTTGATCCTTTTTAGAAGGGTGTACACCAAATGGATTCTTTGTATGTTAAACTGAGCAGATTTTCCTTTTTGTGTGAGAGAACTGTTGTTTTACTTGCTGCTGTTTGAAACAGGAGAGTCTGCTCGTAGCTGTTACTAGCCGTTCCTTTTAGTGAAGGTAGCAGAATACAGCCTTAAAGAAAGGCAATTCAATCCTCATTTGACCATCATTCTCATAATTATCTCTGCTGGTCTTATCAGAAGAAAATAACATTCAAGCACAGATAGCAGCTCTGTGGGGAGAGAAATGGAAAAAGGAAAAATAGATTATAACATAAAGTACTATCAATAGTCATAGGTTTAAAAAAAATACGTCTAAATATTTTAATTACGTAGTATAAAAGCATTATAAAACATCGTGCCGTTTTGGCTTCCTCTAATTGACAAAACATCTTCCTAGACTAGGAAACAAGGAGCAGACTGATGGTGTTGTGTTGAAGCTGGCAATGCTGCGGTGTGCTGCGGTGCTCAGCTCCGGAGTGCAGCAATTTTCAGCGCTCTGCTGCTGACACTCCACTGGAAAGCAGGCACGCTGAGGGAGAAAGCACGGATGTCAGTACGGGTTATTTATACGCAGCACTTAGAAACTGAAATATGTATAATTGTACACATGAAAAAGATAATTCTCTGATATTCAGTGAGTAGTATACCATGCTTTATCCAGGTTCTCTGAAGCTGCTTGTTTAGTGTGAAGGTGGTAGGTAATAGAACAATTAAGTCCTTTTCACATGTATTTTGAAATAATTGCTTATAATCCGATTTCAGAAATTGGCACTTGTAATTTTGCCTTAGCTGTTTGGCAGTTTGAAGAAGGGACAAACTCATTACATTAAGGATTTTCAAATAAAGTTATTGATGAAAATGCACATTAGCATTTAGTTAACCTACTAGCTCTGTAGAACATGTTGAACTGTTCTAAAAATGGGGTGCTTTATGCTGTGGTCTGGTTTACGTAAAAACTGGTCTGTGACCCTGGACGTATAGGTCGTGCTGTAGCATATGTGCTAAGTTGCTATTTTCCCTTTTTTGTTTAGCACCAGCCCAGAGGGCCATAACAGCATTTTAGGGTTCTCCAACACAGATTTGCATTTGTGAGGCTGTTCTTAACCTTAGTCATCTCCAACAATCTTTTTCCGGGGCTTTTGGCTGTATCGAAACCTGTGTCTCAGCCTCAACCCGTGAGTTCCCTGTGGGTGGCCACTTTCCCAGCGCGGGTTATAATAGCACGTGGAAGAACTTAGAGCAGTTTGCAGGCTGGGGGGCTGGAGGAATGCTCCTCTGTAGAAAAAGAACCTACATAGATGCATACAGGCAGCTCAACACTATGAAAATGAGTTGCTCCACATTAGACTAAAAAGCGTGTTTTCAAGACTGTCTGCAAAATTTGATACTGGCTGAATTTTGGTAATATCAAAAGCACTTCAGTTAGACTTGTATATTATAACAGGAAAAACAACATGCCAGTATACATGATATTGCGGTATGTAATGTCTAATTACATAAACTTAACGTGAAATAGTGGAAAACAGTCTTTTCAGTTTGATATTTTCTCTGGCATCAATGTATTCCTGAAAAGTATTTTATTCTGGTAATACTTTTGTGGAAAACCATTCCATTGAAACCTTTGGCCATGTATGTCTTCAGGGTTCTCTCCCTCTGTGCCATTTACCCTCATCTTGTCTTCTGGAAGTGCAGGCTGAGCGCACAGACCTGGGTGTACACGTGCCTCGTGGACCATTTCGAGCCACAGCAGATGATCAAATTTTTGCTCTGTCGGAACTGCAGATGGCTGAAGGAAGTTGGGTTTGGTGGTCAGATAAGACTTCCAGCACGTTCACACGCTTGCATGGCAAAGATGTCAGAATAACTGCTTAGGCAGGAAATTATTTGCCTGAAGAAGTGAAGACATAGACACGAGTTCATAGGAAGCCCTCCGTGCTGGTGGGGCAGGAGGGTCTTCCTGCCCCCTTCCCCGATGGCCCTGTGCCCCAGCCCCAGCGTGAGCTCCCAGCAGCACTGCAACTCAGTGCAAAAGTCACTCTGTCAACACGGTGCACGAAAATCTAGGCACAGAGCTTTTAACGAAGGAAAAGCTTAGGTACTGCTGGAGAGTTTTCAGGAAGATGAGGTAGGTCACTCGAGTTGTGGTCCAGTTAAACTCCAGGCTGGGTGCATGGAGTGTATTCCAGGGTTGCTGGGTAGGAGGAAATTTCTGGGGGGTTCTCAGCTACAGAGGGCCAGCAGCATCCCGGCTATTAAAGCAGTTATTTATGAGCTGTTCTTTGGCAGAGAGCAGTGTGATTTAAAATTGTACGTTCTAACGTATTTTATTTCAAGTATTTCTCCACCGGACTTCTTCACTGTAAAGTTTTTGAAACAGAGGATTTTGTTTGGATTTTGGGGTGGTTTTTTTTAGTTTGTTTTCTTCGCTGGTCATTGGTAATAGTCATGTTTGTATTCTCTCATATAAAATTGGATGAAATTTTGGACGTATACATCTTTATTCCATTCACTTAATTAAAAATCTTGAATCTTCTCTTGAAATATCTGAGTTACGGAATCACTGAGATTTACATACATAAATAGCAAAATATCAACTGAGCACTTGAATGCTGGTTTGGGTCTATCGTATCTCAGTAGTGAGAACTGTACATGAACTAAAACAAAACAAGAGAAAAGAATGTTCCCTTTAACGTACAAGTTGTATGCATCGTTCCCAGGAGGTAGAGTGTAGTACTTCCTGGCTGATTTATGTATTACTATGTGTTTAATAAGTCTTGTTGGTTGTTCATTCACCAGTTCTTTCTGACCGCTTTAAAATTACTGTAAAAATTTTAATGCTTCCAATTTTCAGACTACATTGAGTGAAATTTTGTAGCTTGGCAATCAAGAAGGGATAATTATTCTCTGTAACAAGTAACCCTACCTGCTGCGAATTCTTATAATTCTTGCAAGGATACGTGAGTTTATTCCATGTTTTTTCTTTGGCTATCTTTGCTATGAGAGATGTCCTAATTCTTTGGTATTGAAAATGTGCAAGTGGCAAAATTTAGCTCTTAACTTGATTCTTGGTGAAGTGGGATTAACTTAATACAGAGGAGTTCCTGACTTGTGGTGCAATATAGCTTCTTAGAGGTTAATTTTTCTACTTAGAGAAAAATAGTTTCAGAAATCTTGTTTTCGATGACACTGTGTCAGAATATGTATGTTAAGTGTGATATTTGTATATTTTCCAAGTCAGAGAAGCGCAAAAGAAATATTGTGGACATGAAATAACCCACAATAAAATGGCAAGAGTTCCAATGCAGAGAATCTGCTACTTTCAATAGAGAAGCTACTATTGCTGAGGAAAGCGATGTCTTTTCTCTTCTCTTTCTTCTGAGTCTTCAGTCTTATAATTTAGATTATAGAAGAAAATATTAGTTCTTTGTATCATTGTTCATTTAAATGCAGGACATGGACGTGAAGCAGAAGAGATAGAGGGATATGTGAAAGCAAATCTGAACTTCTGAATTACATTAGAGGGGTTTAAATTTTTTCTTTGAAGGATGAAGACTGAAACAGAGTCAGGTCTGTAAGATTAGCCACAGGAAATTATCAACTAAATTAATAAGTAATTTCAGAATGAGTGAATGGAATAGTAGAATTTTAAAGACAGGCATTAGCCAGTTAGCCTAGGTTAGACTTTCTTTAGAAATGGTAATAAAACTGCTTTTCAGGTCATGACATAATGTGACCTTTTCACAGTGCTGCTGTAAATCTAAGCTTAAATACATAGGGAGCATAGCCCTGTACAAAAGCACGAACTGAATGCCCTAGGCTTTGGAAGTATGTCTTTCCAGCCCCCCGTTTTGTGCATTTATTTAATGTCTTTGGCTCAATTATCATTTCTCTTAGAGAAAGCAATAGCGGTAAGGTCGGTAGGGAAGGCAGGCTTGTGCCTGTTCTGTTGTTTCTTATTTAAGGGAATTCTTATTTACTCTAGCAAAGTTATTAAAGGGTCTGGAAGAGTCTTGCTGGACAGAAATCCTGGATTTTCTCAGGAGAGCATCTCGCACCCTTAAGACCACTTTGGCCGTCGCCGGCGGCGGCGGAGGACCCCTGCAGAGCGCCTGTCCCTCCGGGGCAGGCAGACGCGGCGGCGGAGGCGGGTGAGCCTCGTGGGGCTGGGCGCCCGCGGCGGGGCCTCCCTGCTCCCGCGCGCTCCTGAAAGTTAGCCCCAGCTTCGGCTGCGCAAGGTGGCAAACGCACCCTGAGCGGAATCTGCACCAAATAAATTGCAAAACATATTCTACTTGCAAATGATTTTCAATCAATTTCAAAATTAAATTCAATCAAGTTACTGCTTTCAGTATTCCATACTTGTCACTTGCTGTCTGCCTGGGCCTGTTACATTACGTACCCTGAACGGGTGATCATGAGCAGGAACGAGGTTTAGATACATCCGTGAGGCTGGCTCTCGCTGTCAAGATGGCTCTTAATGCAAAGACTTTAGTAATAAATAAAAACATTTTTAGTAATTTTCATGAGTGTTCCTTTTACACTAAGGTTCATGTATTTGAAAAAATTATGTTCATTTTACATGGAAAGAAATAAAAATTAATTTTGAAAGACATCAAAGCAAATTTACAGTTAGTATTTGACTGAACATATCCTGGCATTTTTATCATGTTTTCCTGAGTCTTAGTGCTTTATACAGTAAATTTCAGAAACCATTGAAGGTAAAGATTCTCAGAATTTAGGATTAAAGACTAGAAATTAAATCTTTGTTATTTTAATAATTGCTTCATTAATAAGTCCTTTTGGCTTTTGTGCATGCAAATATGTGGAGATATACACATGCTTACTGATTTGGGGGTAGTCAGTTCACAATAACTTAAAACTTAGTATTTTAAATCTGTGACCACAATGCAAACTGATTTGTCTAAAATTCCTTTTAAGTTCAGGTGTACAGAAGAGTGGATGGTATAAATGCTATGCACAAAATTTCAGATGTATTAATAATGAAAGTCTGATCAAAACTCCATCTGTAGTTTTGTTGCATTCATTTTTCTTATATTGTAGTAAAACAATCAAACTGATATAATAACCTATACTAATGGATAGTTTACATGGAGGGTGAATTTTGGTAGAAAGGAAGATTATATTTTCTGTAATTTACCCTATTTGTAAGCTAGTGTAATTACAGTACTTCATCGAAATGATAGCATCCTCTAGTGTGAAAGGATGCTGTAAAACTTCCTTTGATATAAATTGCATTGCAGTTGTCTATGAATTGTAGGTCTTCTGCAGTATTTTTGCTAATATTCTTTAAGTACTTTCTAAAACTAATGCCCTTTTCTTTTTCAAACAGAGAGCATCATTAGAATAGCTTCGGGTTAGGAAATTGTTACAAGTCTAAGGACTTGTAACATTTGTCAACAAGTCCTTAGCAAGAAGGTAAATACCAGGTCGTTAGTATTTAGTGTTGTAACTGATGGCTTCTATGAGGTCTTTGCAAATTAAAATGTGTCGGTGTGAATCATGAGGCATTTAAATTCTTGTGTGTTTTACTTTCCTACATTCTTAAAATATTTTTCGTAATTACACAGGAACTACATAGTAATCAGATATGTGCAATTAACTACAAATTTATGAAAACTTATTTGTTCAAATTTGTGTAATATTAATTGAAAAATGGCTTTTTTAAAAAAATTCTTTTTAGCAGGCTTGATAGTGAGTTCAGATATGGCGTTCTTTTGTAGTCCTAATGTATCCTAATGTAATGTAAATCCTAATGTAATATATATTTTTATACTTCTCTTGTAACGTAAAAGGTCTTAGTATAAAAGAAAACGAGGTTTGCAGTGAATTGGTGGAGCGCTGGTGCTGCGGAGCAGAAGTGCGCCGCGGGTTGCTTTTGTCTCCCTTCGGGCTCCCTTGAAAGCTCAGCTATTGCGTCGTCGTTCTGCTGGACCCTTGTGTAGCGTGAACCTTCGTCTGCAATCAGGAGTGATAGCATAGGATTATGTATGTCCTTTCAGATCGTTCTGGCTCTAATACCTGGGGGGGGGGGGGGGGGGGGGGTTATGCAGATCTTTTGTAGTGCGGGCAGTTCACCACTGAGATGATTGTCCTAGTATTTTATGGGAGTTATTTTCGTGAAATGAGCTATGTACACAACACTTTCTGTAATGATATTTCCAAATATCTATTGAGTTCTGTGAAAGAAAAAGGAATTCATGGATAAAAATACCAAGAAACTCTAAACTGGGTTTGCCGCTCCTCTGAATTCACGACAGGATTTTCTCAGTAGGTAACTCTGATTTTTGTTACGTTCTGTTTGAGAAAGAAGTACGCATATGTACACACATGACTTTTCTGTGCAGCTAAATACTCTGTGGTGACTGCTGCTACTAGTTATTTCACAGTAGTAGGAAACATTAAGACCTGATATTATGTCTCTTGCAGCATACCTGCTTCCATTTCTGTGCTTACATTAAAGTTTAGTTCTTTGTGTATGTATGACTGAAATGAAAGTTCAAACCAGTGACTCACTGTCATGGAATAGGTTACTGGATTATTAATATTTTAACATTTTCCTTTGGCAAATATGAAAGCAATTGCAGCTAAGCACAGGACTTGGAAGAAATAAACTACTTCTGGATACAAGTAAGATAATTACTGTCTGATCCAGTAGCATTATTTTGAGAGTTACATGTTAAAAAAGGGAATAATATTTCCCATATTCTAATAGGGCCTTTTTCTATGAGTCACATTTGATAAAACTTGCTTAGAGAAAAAGATAAAGTTCATCCTAAGTAATGATGATTTGCATTGTCTTATTATGACAGCTGTGTTATTCTGAAAAGCTTGCTGTGTTATTTCTTTGGTTTCTGAAAACAAAAAAAGGTGAATTTCAGAGAGTAAAAAAAAAAATCAGAACAAATGTTCTCATCGTGTAATGAGGCTGTGCATATCATGAACATTGTTCTTGTGACTACTTTTATAATTTTTACATAGCTATTTCAGAAAGGTTAAAAATTATGCATGCAATCTTTATTATATTACACACATAATTTGGAAAAAAAATCTTTCTCTGCACTAAAAATAATGAATTAAAGAAATAGATTCATTGTGTTGAGAAAAATTTATTTCTTGAGCTTCAGATAATTTAATTCCTTTTTATTCTATGCAAAAAGTAATTTTCTCCTAGGGGAAAATTATTGCTTAACTGCTGTTATGTATTCAGTGGCAGTCTTAGCCACTCAGCCAAAGATAGTTCTAAAAAGGATGTAGAGAAAGCTGATTGAAGTGAAATCCTCAAACTAAATATAAAAAATAGAAGACTTAAGGTTTTATGTTTCTTTCACAAAGAATTCCTAACATTCCTGACATTAGAAAATTATTTAAAATAAAACTGAAAGTGACTTTACCACCGTTCCATCCCAACTGCTTCAGTGTCCGAGTGTTTAGGTGGTCTTTCCTGTCGGTAACGTTACTCATTTCCAGCATGGGGGGGCACAAGAAAAGTGATTCTGGATAGAAATGGGCAAACCCACCAGAAAAATATTTTTACTCATTATTTATTGCACTTTTCTTTTTGCAAGATTAAGTCAATAACGGGGAGGGAGGGAGAAGATAGCTAAACTGGTTTCAGGCAGAACAGTATTCGTAACTGGTGACATGCTTGGATACCAACATTACTCATTATTATAAGCTTGTGATAGACACCCACTCCTGCAGCTGAGATTATTACTAAAGCCTAGCCATGAAGATGGCATTTAAGTAGACCACGAAGTTTTTACCAGACAGTTAGATGTACAGGTAATTGTGAATTGTAGCTGGACCTTTCGGAGTTGTTAAACACCAGCATTGCGCTGTTTGGATGAGGGTCCTTGGTATAATCGTGCTGTGTTTCCATGTGTAGGTCATGCGGATTATTGCTCAGCGTGTTAACTGAGTCGAGCTGCAGGCTGCTGGTTTTGCCTTTGCTCTCTGTGTCGGTGCTCGGGAGATGGGTGTGAAAGTCCCTTGCACCAGCTAGCAGGGAACGGGGGCTACCTGAGAAACCATTTTCAAGGGTCAGTATTTAATGTGGCCGTGCTGAGATGCCACTTCTGCACGTGGGTAATATTGATCGGATCTGTACAAGGTACGTGCATGAGCCCATATGCTTACTAAAACTGTAACCATCCAAGCTAGAAAACTAGAAAACTAGTCTAAGCAAAATAGCTATGTTTGTGTATTAATGCGTGCAGCCTGTCCAGGATAGGGAAGTTGGATACCGTGGTGTAAAATTTGGTTCTCAGGGTATGACAGAAAAAGGGTGCAATACTGAGGGCTGTGGACCACAGACAACAGGATATGCGACTCAAAAGCTGCAACTAAAAGGAAAGTTAAGATGGATTTATCAGCCTTGCAGAATACCGCACCAGGTAGAGATAGCTAAGCTATTTTTAAGATTAATTTACTCTATTGAAAGGGTACCCTTCCAAAAAGGTAATGTAAGCAGAGAACAGTTCTGGAACCTGGTATACTTCTGAACAGGGCTATATGTTATGGCTTGTGCTTGGCGATGCAGTTCTGTCTTTCTGAGTGTGGATACCAATAAATTCTGTTTGGATTTGGAATTTTGGGGATTTCCTTTCAAGAGGAAAATCTTGATTTTGTTGCTTGATTTATGTACAACTTGTCAGAGCAGAAACATGAACTATTACTGTAGGTATCAATTGTGCTTGAGATGGGAATGAGCTTGACCTTACAAGCCAAATTTTTTCAGCTTTGTTTATAAAATATATATAAATAAAGAGATCAGTAGTATGCTCTCAGTTGTGCTCATGGCTGAAGAGGCTGCCTGGATAAACAGGCTTCACGTCATGAAATCATAATATGCATTACGACATTATATTTTGTTGTCATGGAAGCAGTTGCAGTGGTATTCTTGATTCTGATGTGGATCTTAACAAGTCTTTTACTAGTCATCAAATTTCAGTCTGAGGGGCAGGTCCTCGCTTATGTTATGCATTCCACTTCAGAGAGTCTCAGTCACTGATTACTGGGTTGCACGTCTGCTAGAAACTGGCAATCTCGCTAAACTCTGCAGCCTTACAACCCTTCTGTTCTCATTACAATGCTCGAGTAACCAGGAAAGTTAGTTGCAGAAGTTTCTGATTTTAGCCTCTGACATTACCAGGTATATCGTGGCTGTGCATCTTTTGAGTAAATTATCCTGGGTGCTCAGCAACAGCAAAACCCTGCAGAATTCTTCAGTTCATTGCAATCAGAAAAGGTTGGTTTGCATGCTCTTATTACTGGCACGTACAAAATGGAGGTGTTGTACCCGTAACAAAAATTGGATTTGCTCTCCGAGACTACTGAACCTTTTTCCTCCTCCTTGTTCTGTCAGTTTTCCAGCAAGTTATGGCTGTACCTTAGCAATGTAGCAGCTGCCAAGACATCCTGCTCTATGCCTAGTGCTTTGTGCAGAGTTGTGGTCTTATCCTGATTTGGTTGTAAGGAGAAATTTACCTGTAAATTTAACTCTTAAAAATCTCTGCTTTTCCAAATGTTTCTCTTCATCATGCTGTGACTGTGAATTCCCTATGTCTATATGACTGCCACAGGCAAACTGGGGTTTATTGTCCTTCTCCCTGCCTTTTAAACCATCCTGTTTGGCGGAGTAGCAGGAATGCACTCTTGTTCGCGCAGGTTAATAGTGCACCTTGGATGTGTGTGAATACGAAGCTTTGGCTATGTCTCATTGACTGCCCTGGCTAACCTCATGCTGTCAATCTTCCCAACTCCACCACGCAACTGCATTTGGCAGGTGGTGCGGGAGCATGGCTGGGTGAACCAGCCACCCTCATATTCCTGTGCTGACCTCCCACACGAGTATGAATTCTGCTTAAATAATTCATGGGAAACTAACAGGGATTTCTCTCTCAATTTATTTCATTGTTTAGTCTAGAAAGCTATTGAAGTATCAAGGTGTTTCAGTTTTCAAGCATGCAGCCAGAGAAGTCATTAGAATATTGGATCCAAGTATTGCTTCAGTGGAGCATTATAAATTGGTTTAGATGGCTAGATAAATTGGGTTTTTGAGCCCATGTTTCACTGGTCTGAATCCCGCTGAAGTCCTGAAAGCCTGCATCTGCAAGGGGCAGCACAAGACCCCAGAAGGTCAGTAGATTTAGGCCAGCTGAATGTGTGCTTCGTTAGGAAGGCAGTGCTGCTTTACTCTGATCTTGGTGGGGATGTGGTAGTATGTTTTATTGTGTGAGCAGATGAAAGCTGATGCTAAAAATGTTTCCTTATACTTTTTGATTTTGCAGTCATCAAAATGCAATGGCAATAGAGAATGAGCTATTACTGCTTATTTTTAAACCAATATAAACATCTTGCATGTTGAGGAAAACACATAAATACAAAATGGAAAGAGACTTTATCACTTTCAAATAAAGTTTTAAATTTTCTTTAAAAAGCATGGCTTTTAAGCATATGTTTGTCCTTTCAAAGACAGAAGGCCTTGTGTGTACACGTTCTATTTGTTTCCTGATTTTACTAACAAATGTATGTATAATGGTGTGTGAAAGCAAAATCTTAGGCCAGGTTAAGACTACAAATTTCTCCTGACATAAAAAGGCAAATCAGGATAGGGAAAAGGTTTATTTTGATTGTGCTGGCAAAAGCCCCACTGAATAGGTGGTTATGCTAGGACAGTTGAGCTTTACCCTACAAGAGTGGGTTTCACTCTGGGGGGGGATGTTGTCACTGTCCTGATCCTGAGTGTGGTTTATGGAAGGATGATTTTTCTGTGCGAGAAATGTTTTCCTAGGATGGCATACTCATAATGCTACACTACCAAATACTTGAACTATAGTCTCTCCACTTTTGTAGTCTCACTGAAGGCCTAAAAAATTGAATTCATTGATGCTTAGGCCTTCTTCTGGTGATCTGTGAAGAGGGAACGTTATCTACCTGTGCAATGATCTTTTCAAAACCCCGTGCACTGCTTGTTCTTGACATTCATGTCATGAGCACTGATGTGTAATCTCTTTACTACTGATGAGTTTTCTCCCTCTAAGAATGTGTGTTCTGTTGAGCTGCAAGCGGCCAAAATTTTGAGTTGCAATGTATGATGCCGTTTTTGTCACCAGTAGGTATCGTGGTTAGTTCAAATTCTTGGTAACACTAAAGCAATGATGTTGGAAGTAATGGTTGCAGTTAATTGGAGGAGGTGTAGCCTTGATCACAGAAATAACTTGCTGATACAAAAACTACTGGTTTAGCGCTGAAGTAACATGTTGCCATTGGCATTACTTAACTCCAAAGGTGTTCACTACACGTTCTGTTAAGGTCCAGTTGAGTAATTATAATGATTGTTCACAGCCAGTATGTAGCTTGTCTCATACAATTTTTTTCTTCTCTTTGGGATCTGAAGAATAGGATTTGTGCATAAAAGTGTCTGTCTTTTCCAGTGAGATCAGTTTGTCTAATAAGCTTAATTTGAACAGCTAAGGATACAGAAAGCAATGCTGTATTGAAGGCACTGAATTTAAACTACGTATTTTTCTTATATTAAAGGACAAGCTACCCTCACAGTGCTTTAAGCATGACTTCCTCCACTTTGCAGTCTAAGCTAAAAAAAGTTTACCTCACTAATGTATTGTGCCTTTCTTTTTTTTTAAGTGTGCGCAAAACGAAGTTGGATTCTGTTAGGAATGTCCAACAATGAGGAGATAAGTTCAGTGACCGCATATTAAGCTCACATGGCTTAAAAGTACATTTAAAAATTTTGCTCAAGCACTGCAGTTACAACGGGGTGCAGTGTGTAGCTGTATTTTCCGCAATTACAAAGTCATATCAAAAGTCACTTGAAGTGCATGCTGTTATCTCAAATTGTTATATTAAGTGAAGGAATTGCTTGAATGTACTGATATGAAGGCATTTCAGTCACAAAAATAAACCCTAAGTGAAAGCTTTGTATGCCCAACGTTACCAATACAAATGATAGCTCACTAAAATATAATAATGCTATTTCTAAGGACAGGTGTTTTTCTTCTCCCCATTTATTTTAGACCTCTACAAAATAAGCTAATAACTTGTGTCTGCCATAGACTAAAAAGACATCGGGAATGTAGTATATTAAAGGACCATATGGCTCTGAACTTGAATCTTTAAAACAAATTGTTAGAACATTGTAGCTTAATTTGTTTAATATAAAACCAAAATTTGAACATTTTGAATCCATACCATCCTATAGGTATTAAGAGTGGCACTGATGTAGTAGGAGATGGTCAGGGAATATAAAGGGACTGCATCTATTTGAAAGTATAAAAGCAGATAAATTGCACCCTGGAGAGGCAATGAAACAAGGTCTAGGACAGAATAAATATGCTTTTTAGAAAGGGTGCAGTGCATGTTTCCCCCCCCCCCCTTCTGAATCTCATTTGTCTCCCTGCAGTACCTCTTTGTGTGAAAACATAGATTATTTTTTGTTTTCTTTTGTTTTTCCCTTTATAATGGTTTGTGGGGAAACTGAAAAACTGAAAGAGATGCAGTTAATGTATTTGGGATTAGCGTGGCCTGGCAGAGACATCTGGGGATGTTCAAACTATACGAATTATTAAAATAGGATGCTGCCCACGGCCATGGATTTGCATGTTCAAAATGTGATTTCCTGTGTTCTGTGGGTACTGCTGAGACATTTGTATGTGAACATCTAAGTCCTGACAGCACTTCCTCATGGTTTGTGGCTATGATGCAGCAGTATCGTGACCGCTTGTGCTAATCACCATAGTGGTGTGACAGTAAGAAAATGTATTTCGTATTTCATTTAGCCAAAACTGATACTTGAAGAAAAGAAAGCAAATTACGTGCAAACCTGTGTGGAGGGAGTGGTAAAAGCTTTCATTTTGTCAAGGGATTCTTCCCTCACGAAAGGAGGTTTTGTTGCTTTGCCTGGTGCCTTCTTCCCAATGTTCTTGGACGTGGACCCCTTGGCAGCAGCACTGGTCCATCCTCCTCCTCGCCTCCCCTTGGACTCCCAAAGGTCCTGGTTAATGCTCATTGACTGGCTGAGGCCTTTGCTTGGATAAGTGGAACTTTATAGTGTTGGTTTTGCTCAAAGTACCTTGTGGTCATTGCGAGCTGCCTCTGGCTGCTCGGTCCTGATAGAGCAGCTGTGGAGCAAGATACAGTTGTGGTCAGAAGGGACTGAAGACAGGGCTTGCCATACAGTGGGGAAGCTTGAAAGGGTGGCCACGCTAGGAGGGAAACAAGGCACTTGGGTTAACTTTTTAATTTTCTGAAAGCTTATTCTTCATTATTTATTGGAATATTCACTTTGCAATAGCAAACAATGAGACCATATGCTTGATGAATTATTATTCTTGTCAGTATTTTCAGCCTTTCAAGCATACATTTGCAGGCACTCTCATCGGCATATTCACTCCTTTTAACACGCTGTCTCCTTTTGTCGAGGAGAGACACATGCATTGTTCATTCCTCTGATTTTTTAGTCAAGTGTAATTATCAGTAACAGAAATGATAGTTGTGAGCATCTCTTGTGGAAATAATTTGATTGTCATGGTATCCATCTTGAACTCTTTGGACTCCTCATTTACTTATTTATACATAATCATGCAAATAGTTTATTGCTAGCAATTGATAATCAGACTTTTGTCACAATCGTTCCTTCAGTTTTTGCAAAAACTTCTATTATGAGTAAAAACTATAGTGAATAATAAGAGTAAAACAGACTAAAATTTAATTTGAATTTCTTAAATAAAAATACCCATCTTAGACTTGCCTAGAGAGCTACACTATTAATAGCATCAGCAGCTTTTTAGGCTGGACTATGTATCTATTAGAGTTGAACTTGCAAGTAATACATTTGAAGAAATCTGATACTAAGTAACAGAAGACTTGAGGTACAGCATGAAAGTTTAATTTAAAGAGACATCACTAACTTGAGACCCAGTGGCTGCAAAAAGTTAGAGGCAATCTCAGGATCTGCTGTTTGCTAGACTATTTTAGTAGTTTTACAGTCCTATATGTTTATATAATACTTGTTTCTAATATGTACACATATGTTTGATCAATTCAAATAGGATTTCTGCAAACACTTAAATCTTGGTCTTTTTCCCCTAATGTGTTTGTATATATGAATAAAATAGTCTGTATGCTTAACTGCTTTAAGTGCTGAGACATAACTGAATATGCAGCTGAAACAGAACTGGTTCTGTTAAATGCAACAATTGTCTTAAATACAAAGAATAAAATGGAAAACGTTTTTTTCTTTGATTTTAGGTTAGCTTAGGGAGGAATAATCCCATGCACCAATACAGACTGGGAGCTGACCTGCTGCAGAGCAGCTCTGTGGAGAAGGACCTTAGAGTGCTGGTTGACCATGACCCAGCAATGTGCCCTTCTCACCAAGAGGGCCAATGGCATCCTGGGGTGCATTAGGAATAGTGTTGCCAGCAGGTCGAGGGAGGTGATCCTCCCTCACTGCTCAGCCCTGTGAGGCCTCATCTCGAGTACTGTGTCCAGCTCTGGGCTCCCCAGCACAAGAGAGACATGGAGCTACTGGAGAGAGTCCAGAGTAGGGCTACAAAGATGATCAAGGGGCTGGAGCACCTGCCCCATGAGGAACGGCTGCGAGAGCTGGGCCTCTTCAGCCTGGGGAAGAGCAGACTGAGGGGGGATCTGATCAATGTGTACCAGTACCTGAAGGGAGGGTGTCAAGGGGACGGGGACAAACTCTCTTCAGTTGCCCCATGTGACAGGACAAGAGGCAATGGGCAGAAACTGAAGCACAGGAAGTTCTGCCTGAAGGTGAGGGGGAATTTCTTCCCTGTGAGAGTGACAGAGCACTGGACCAGGTTGCCCAGAGAGGCTGTGGAGTCTCCTTGTCTGGAGATATTCAAGGCCTGCCTGGACGTGATCCTGGGCAACATGCTCTAGGTGACCCTGCTGAGCAGGGGGGTTGGACTAGATGATCTCCAGAGGTCTCTTCCAACATCAGCCATTCTGTGATAATTAACTTAAATTCTCAGAAAAAATATGCTAGAGCAGATCTAACTGATGGTGTTATGTTTATTAGTGTTTGAAGATGGAATGATTTCATACATACATCCTATAGCAAGCGAAAAGCAGAGACAGACTTTCTTCAAGCTTGTAGTAAAGGGCTATATGGGTCAAAATGTAATTCAATATCATTACCAAGAGTAGCAATTAATAGCAGAGTTGGTTGATACATTGTTATTGATGTTTTTCATAAAAATGATTGTTGAAAAAAAACCCTGCCATTTTTGCGTTGTTAAAGATTTAACTCTTTAATACTACGGCTTTTACTTTCCTGAACTGTTTTTGAGAATATTTTTCTATATATTTTAATAATTTTGTTCTTTGAAAATAAAGAAAAAGCAAGGATTCTGAAAATGTAGACATATTGAGAAAAATGGGTCCATATCAATGAATAAAACTTTAGTATTAAATTTGTGAAAACAGGATTTGATTTTTTCTTTTTGATATTACTAGTCAATGTCTCAGGAATAGCAATAGAACTATACAGGAAAGAAGTTAAAGCAAAAAATGATTACTGGTAGCTATAAGCCTGCAGATCTCTTCAGCTAAGCTATGTATTTCAAAGATCTATCTTTTTGTCCCAAATGCTTTTGTCTAGTTTAACTGCTCATAACTATCTTTTCATATTCTACTTTGACCACAAAGGAATGTATGAACTGTGTGTGAAACAGTCCAACACATCTGTCATTCTCAAGAAGGTGACAAGCCCTAGTCATCTGCCTGTCTTTGTCTGGCAATATGTTGGGAAACATGAAAAACTGGTCCTGAAATCTGCACTGTCTTTTTTTATTTCTTGGTCCTACTGTATTGTTTTTCTTGTTTTGATATCAGTAAAGAATGATTAGAGTCTAATAAAAGAGGACTAGAGCTATCTCTGTCTCTGTTAGGTAATTTTCTTTTTTCCTTTCCTTTTTTTTTTTTTTTAACTTTTCCTGAAAAGGTATAGCAATTATTATATGCTATCTGAAAAGCAGGAAGCAGTTTTATACAACTTCTCTCTGTCCTTCTAGGGGAAGAGTGTTACTACCAAAAAGAAAACCTACTCAATTTGCTGCAGTTTTAGTACATTAGCTGCTGCTGCTGCTGCTTCATCTGTATCCTCAGTAAAAGGTTGAACGCACTTTAAATGGAAACTATTTGCCACAGAACTATTAAGTTGAAGTTTGAATTTAGTATCTGAAACTTTTTTGAAATATTTAATATAATGCAATGAGAAGGGTCATATTAATACATCTAATCAGTCTATTCCACCCGAATCAGTACAGTGCAAGCCTATAGAAGCAAAATGAAATGTCAAAAACAAATATGTAGTTGTCCGCTGAATAACTTATTTTTCAGTTCTCAAGCAAAATATGAATTTGCAGGATGACTCAGTAAAATCACCCTCAAATCTAGTAAAAATGCTACACAGATATGCACCCCTCAACAACAACCCCAAAACCCAGAGGGTCAGGGTGGCTTTACTCGGATTAGCTGGTGAAGAACCGTTGCGCAGCTGAAAGCTGGTCGGTCGTGGCCTCAGAGAAGGTGGCTTAGCCTTTGCTTTTTTGTAGGGAACACCCTGTCCCTGGTGTCCTCTGCGCTCTGTGCACTGCATCTGACACAAGCCCTGAAACTGCAGTGCTCGGGGAGTCTCACCGGAGCCAGGCAGCATGTTGCGAGCAGTGTTCTTCTCTCTCAATCTTGCAGAGATTCAGTAACGTGTTTTTTGTACAAAGCATCTTTACCTGTTTCTTGTACTGCGTATCTAATATCGAAGTTGGTATTTTTGAGTAGAGTTAATAAATTGTGTATATAATAAGGTGTTTAGAAACATGGAATTCTTGAATAGGAGCCATTCAATGAAAGGGCATCTTGTGATACAGAGATTTATTCTGGGCATCGAATGAGGCAGTAGAAGTCCCACAGAAATATTGAAATTATGTTGATACATAATTTAGTAATAAGGTAAACATTAAAATGTTAGTACTTCTAACATGATTAAATGTGCAAGTTTTGAATAGCATTGCAGTGATTGCTTATGGGGAATGAAAACATATATCAGCACGTAATGCCTAAAATCTGCTGGAAGATAAATTTTGCATTTATAGTCAGCATACCATCAGTAGATGTTTCTGATGTGCACACATTACATTATGATTTATGTGGCTACTTTCTAGGGAGAAAACAGCTGTTTGAACAAGAGAAGTTAAGTAATTTTAGTTTGACTGAAAAGGTTGTCAGAATAGTCTCTTAGAAGTACATCGCAGGTTTTCAGATTCGTAGTTAAAATGAGTAGAGTGGACTTCCAGTGGAAACATGGAGGAGTTTTTTAAAAAACTGACTTGCATATATTTAGTAGGGATACTATCATAATGCAGTTAGTTTTAGTTAAGTTAAATGTGTCTAGCTGATTCCCCTCTCTTCCTATGAGAGTCCATTTTATGATTCTCATAAATGCCATGGATTGCTGCTTAGTGTCAATAATCTGAGGTGATGTTTCACGTGTTGTAAAACCTTTAATGATGTGAAAAGTTCAACTGCAATACATCAATGCAAGCTCTCTTCTTTAAGCACAGCAAATGAAGACTGGGCAGGATAATAATTGGGCATCCTAAGGTAGTGTGACCTTTTTGCTGCTAAAAACTGCAACATGGAACCAACAGTAATCACCATGGCTTCCAAAGAAAACAAGTTTACTTTGGGATCTAAAATCTAACTAGGACGTAGGCAGCATGCTCTTCAATTAGTGGCAAGATTTAACTGGTTAGACAAAGCTCCTTTCAGAAGTGATGTCTATGAAGGATCTGTAAGTCTGAGTCCTGTTGGAGTATCCTATAACGTGATTTTGCAAATTGTGAATCTTGGCAAAGACAAGAAGACAAAAATAGCAAACTTTAGACTGGAAAGATGCCAAATTCCTGTCCACTCTGAGAATGATCCAGGGTTCTAGATACTAATTCCTTCACTTATGAATTAGGCAGGAAATAACAGGAAAATGGATGAACTGTTTGTCCTAAAAATATTGTAGAATGAAAGTTTTTTTTTTGTTTTGTTTTGTTAAAAAAAAAAAAAAAGAAAAAAGGAAAGAAAAGCACGGAGTTTTTAGGGCTTTGTGTCAGTTCTAATGCAATGAATGGTATATGCAAAAGTAAGTACTTCAGAAACCAGAGAGGATTCAGATCTGGATATGTACTCTTAAGTGATAATGGAACGATCTCAAAAGAAGAATACATTAGAATAAGATGAGGAAGGAAAAAAAAATCTGAGAAAGTTTCATGATTATTTTCATGCTAACATCATACATATTCTTATTAGATAATGTTACTGGTTTTATTAGATTCTGTTTATCACTGATACCTTTCTAATGTATGAAATATGAGGAGCTTTGTGCAGCCACTAGTGAACTGCACTCTGTACTTCTTACAGTTTCATTGGAAATTTAAAGTATCTTGTAGAATGAGAGACTATGCAGTGATATACACTATGTTGTAAAGGCAATAGAGGATGCTAAACATTTCTCCAGGTAATTTACAAATAAATTAGTGAAAAAACAGGATATCTTTTTTTAATGTGGGTTTTCACAATGAAAAGGTCTGAAGTTTTGTTTGTGTAGTTGTTTGTTTTTAAACTAAGCATCAGTTACTTCCTAATGGTATTCCTTGGCAGGAAATCTTTATTGTTATTCATGCATTCTCAAAGTTAAGAAATACAAACAAACAAAACAGCAGAAAACAAAGCACAAAACATAACATATTGGCCAAGAAACAGAGAAGATTACTAACCAGCTGGCATTAATTGTTTGCTAAACTCCATTGCCTCAAACATTTTTTCTGTAGGGTGTTGAGTAAATGTGATTGAAGTCAAAGTATTCATATGGCACCCATTACTGCAGCGTGCTAATTCTGCGCTGTCGTTAAGGCCTTTGTTGTTATAATGGTCTGTAGGGTACGGAAGTCCTGTACTTGAATCTGTCTCCAAAACTGGACACTCTTCTTCCAAATTTTTGTGCCTAACAGCTCAAAAATTTTGATTTCATATTAGATCATAAAATGAACTTAGTTAAAATGTGAAGTAGTCTTCACATCATCAGGTAATAGAAGCTGCAGGAATAAACAACCCCAGTAATTTTAGGATGCCTTTAGTAAGGAGAATATGTAAATAGTTGTCTGTAATGAATATGACTAGATTTGATGACTCTGCAAATCCAGAGCTTGCTGGTGTGCTTAGGAGGTTATGTTTTAGAAAGGAATACTTTCTTCACTACATTCTCTACCACTGTATGAAATTATCTGTCATTGTATTTAGAAAAATATTAGGAACACATGAAGAACTAAAAATGGTTAATGTAACGGATCTTCCTGAAAGCATGAAACTCGTGTGATCTGCCTTGTGCATGTGTATGTATATGTACTTGGATATAGTGAAAATGCAAAATTTGGTTATTTTAACCAAGAGTAAAACAAAACAAAACAAAAAAATCACAGTGTATCTTTAGCATGATTAAGCCTTAAACAGCCATCTCAATTTAATGACCTTGTTTTTCAGTCAGATTTTTGCGGAGTGGTGCTGGAACCCATGGTCAGTGCTGCTAGATGGGCTTCCTTGTGGGCATAGAGCTCCAGCTGTGCTCCCGGGATGGGCTGAAGCCACCTGTTAGGAGTTCTGATACCACAGGACATACCTGCAGAGATACATGCTAGCTTTGTGTTGAAAGCAAAGGAAGGCAATAGGTTTGTGTTAAATCTTGGCTCCTTACCAGCACAGCTCCTTATGTAGCCGTTGATAGTCAATACTGAATGTGTTAAAATAAGTTTTTCTTAATCTTCACGATAAATATAACTAACCACTGATAAATTTACATCTTGTACTGAGAACTTTCATAATTTTGTCATGTGAAATGTGCTTGCCTTTGAAGATGCAGAAAGAGCTTCAGCTCAACAGAAGGTAAACTACAGAAGGTAAAGACTGTCAGCTCAACTAAAATGTAGGTGGTAAACAAATAAAAATACAAACAGGAAAATAGAAGTGTGCACTTTTAAAAAAGTTTACTTTTGTTATTTCAGTTGACATTTCACTGAATGTCACGGAGAATGAATAAACAAGTTAATGAGGGTTTAGCTAAATCTCTGCAAACAAGTTGTGAATTGAAAGAAAAAAAAAAAGAAATCTACTCATCCCTTAATCTCAGACTTCCTATTTTGAGACTGTTTGAATGTCCTTTGGTTTTGCAGTGATGCATTCATTCAACATATGATCAGCATCAAAGGCATGAAATTCCGATTAACAGGGTTTTTTTTGGCACCTCACCTCTTTCCAGTTTGAACTTGGAATCTCCTCCGTGCATAGACCACTAATGAGGAAATCCTTGCTTATGAATTCAATGCAGAATGAGAGATTTTTTTTTCCTTTGCATAATGTCTGCTTTGAAGTCAGGCAGTCCAAGAAAGTGATTGATCTCACCCAAGTTCATAACTTTTTCAAAGTACTGCCGATATCATTAAATTTTAATTAACCCTTTGAGCTCCTTCTATGATGTAAAGATGAGGGAACATCAAAGGCTTGTATGTTACAGCAACAGTGAAATCTTTTGAGCTGGCTTAGCCTTATTGAAGATATCTAAGCTGCAAAATATTCCAGTTCTGTAGTCAGCTCAATTCTAGTTCCTGGCTCTGCATTGCGCTGGGAGAGGCAGAGCTATTGTTACGAGCGCGGCCAGGGCTGTTTATATACTGCTGTCTGGAACCCAGCTTTCTGTAAGTGGTCTTTGTCCTGCTCTAAAAAGTAGTCCTCCTTCAAGCAAATGAGTAGAACTTGAAACATTTTTCTTTCTCTGTTCATTTATTCTTGCTTTAGTATTATTATCCTGGTTAGTTGTCTTAGAAAAATATACTGTAGGACTTAATAGGGATTAAATGAATCATCTTCCATGGAAAAAAAGAGTTGGCTTCTCATTTTTTAAAAAATTCTTTCTGTACAATTTCTTTTCTTGATGGCAATTTCAGTGAAAAGCAAGCTTCATAGGCTTCTAACTCTATGCCACTTGATTACAGCAGGTAGATGGCGACTGGGAGAAAGCTTTCAGAAGGTCTGTGTTTTCAGGGCAAAGCTCAGTTTTACTTCTGCACTGTGTGAAATTATTTATACTGCTGTAAAGTAGGTTGGTATGTGTTTTGGGCCAACTGTACATCATGTTTAAGGAATCGCACTGGACCAGGTTGCCCAGGGAGGTTGTGGAGTCTCCTTCTCTGGAGTACTTCAAGGCCCGCCTGGATGTAACCCTGTCTTAACATGCTCTAGGTGACCCTGCTGAGCAGGAGGGTTGGACTGGATGATCTCCAGAGGTCCCTTCCAACCTTACTGATTCTATGATTCTGTAAATCTATGAATCTGCAAAGCCCAGAGCAGCATTAACTAGCTTTTGCTTCTTCGGACTGAAGGGAAGATTGAGGTACACTCTGTTCATACTAGGAAAAACCTGGACAAGACTGGCTGGGATGCAGAGAACAAGGTGAGCAGGAAGGGAAAGATCAGAGGAAATTCTCCATAAATTCTTCAAATTAGGAAAAAGAAAGGCCCAGTTCTGATGAGTATGGCAGCCTTTGTTCTCATTAGTCCCCTAAGGATGTTGGTGGTGAGAGGATGATGAAAGGGCCTGTCCTGCCTTAACAGCTCTGCCATTAATAGCCCTGCTTGTGGTAGAGTGACCTTATGGACAGGTTTATAGCACAGCAGAAATAAAATGTTGATCAAAGCAAGCCACTTCTGAAAGAAAAAAAAAATGCTTTATATGATGAGTCACAGAGAAATTGGTATGTTCATCTGTGTACTGGAGAGTACTTTGGCAGTCAAGGGCGTTCTTAGAGACGACTGCTTCCACTGGAATGAGGCAGGTTGCTTGATAGTATTGTGTATTATATATTCATTTCACTTTTAAAGTGAAATATAGATAAAATGTGAAAAATATTTAATATCATGTACATTTGTGTGCAAAATGCTAGATGACCCTAGTTTTCTTATCTGATCCTGGCACATCCAGCATGAGTTGAGTTTGGAGAGCAAATTCAAAGTTGTGTTCAGCTGTATCTTGCGCTGCATGCCTAATGCTGGCTGGTAGAGGGACAACGTGGACCTTTCTGCAGCTTTCCGACAACAAAAGTAAAAGGCAACTGTTGCAGTGTTACTCTGGGCTTATTTCAAGGGCAGAAGCCTTAACTTAGCTTGGTTGAAATTGAACTGATTAAACCACAATAATTGGGAGAGGGGATGGAAGTTTTTCAAAGGATCGTTTGGCTGGGACAAAACTTAAAAAAAAAATTCCCTGCCAGAATCTAAAATGACAAGAATGTAAGTAATGAATGGATTACTAAAATTACTTTTTTCACCTGTCAGCCTTAAATCTGTTTTAGGATTATAGAAAAGAACAGCATTGAGTCTACTGTGTGATGTGTGAATGAAAATGAAGTTGTGACATCTGGTAAATACAGAGTGAAAACAGACATATGGAAATGAAGGTTTTATAAAGAAGTGTCTCTTTCAAGAGTCAAAGTTTTTTGAGTCAACATAATGGCCTGTGTGTGTGTTGTGCATCTATATATACATAAATATGTATATATGTGGGTGAAACAGCTGTGTCATTTACTGCTTAGCACAATTTTAAATTGCATACGTAGGAAAAATTGTTTTTCTATGTGTTCTTTTTAGATAGCTAATCCTTACATAATATTACATGATCACATTTTACATATGTTTATATGCTTAACTTAAAAAAAAAAAAAAAAAAAAAAAAAAAAGCACCCCCCCCACACACCTATAGAGAATCAAACAGAAAAAAATAAGAGAAAATGAGTGTTGAAACTGAGCCAGTTGAAGGATTTCATTCCTAGGCTTTGATGGAAAAATCTTCTCCACTATATAAAAAAGTGGATGTTGCTGTGTGCCTATGTATGTTGGATCTGGTCAATCAAAACACTTGTCTGAATCTGCATGATTCAAATGTTGATTTCTAAATTTTTTTTCTGAATGGTAACTTGTATCATTTATTTCAAGATAGTAGACAAAAAGGAAATAGATGAAGTAGCATTTAGCTATATAGATGTGAATTATAAGTCATAATTCTAGATTTTGGGTGGTTAATTATTTAAGTGGTTTTTAATTGTAGCTAGTGAATATTGAGTGTAATATATAGTAATGAAAGAGAAGTACCTGCTATAGAAGTGGAGAAACTTTCTTTTGTTTTTTGTTTCATTTGGCATGTGTACATGCATTTGAATAACTGACTGAATATAGTTGCAGATTTAGTGGGACAAACCTATGGATATATTTTAAAATTATACCTTATGATGCCTTTAAGATACTAAGAAAAAAGAGAAAGATTTCTTTTGGCTATTGAAAATGTGTGATCACTCAGGTGCCAGAATTTGGAGGATACGTTGTATTTTAGCTGAAGACTTAATTTTAGTAATAGTGTTGCATTCTGACACCTAAAATGCTTTTTGACTACCTTAAAGGACCATCAGTGAATTCAAGGCTGCCAAGAAAAATTTCAGCATTGAACAGAAGTTTTGTACCTCAGAGCAGAACTATGAAAATTAAAGGCCACTGGACAGTGATGAGCTGGCAAGATGCATGACCCAGAGATGCAAAAACCGATCTCGCTTAAGATGGCCTGACCCTAAGCCAGGATGGAGTCGCTGCAGTTTTAGTAAGGGAGGGAGGTTGCCTTCATAGGCCATCCCCGGCTGTTACCTACTTCTTGACACAAACGAATAGCAAGCAGAGATAAACCTGAGAGCAGTGGATAAAATAAGAGTTTCACTCATATTAGGATATTTAGGTTTTCAGTACTAGTGGATGCTGTACTTATCTTCCTAAGCACTTTTCTTAAAAGATACACGTAAGTGTCAGTAGCTCACAACAGAAGAGCTGAAGTGACACTTTCTGCCAGTTAAAACCGTGAGTTAAAAGAATGAAAGACCAGGTAGAAGATATTTCTAGTTGTGTGTGGGTTTTTTTTTTTCCTTCATAAAATGGATTTAGCACTCACTGAAGATGGTACAGGTTTCTCAATGCCAGCTGGCTCTGTGACCATCAGCTCTGCTGTGACAGGGTCAGCTAAGAGGGCAGCGTAACCTTATGTTCAGGGTTCAGGCACATGCACACGCACTTACAGTCCCTTCGCTGTTCTTGAGAAGCAGGGTAATTTTAGGGAGCGTTTTTGTGATGTCAGTGTTCCAAAAGAGAGGAAGGTAGGGAGTGAGGAGCAGGTATTTGTGGTGTATCTCCATGCTCTGATGCTGTCAGGACAGACCAGAGCTACTTGTGGCTAAGTTAGTATGGGTATCTGGAGCAAAAGTGCCACACTTAGTTGTACTGCTGATCCCAAATCCTTCCAGCTACAGTTTGTATTTTTCTTAAAAACACAGATTTCATTATGCAGAAAATGTTTTACTTTTTTGTGACTTTTACTGGATTAGACAGTACATTGAATAATGTTACTAATTAAATTATGTTTTTTTACAATTTAGTAAGCTATTAAATAACAAGCTGATTTTGCTAATGATCAAAAGCAGAGTTTATCTGTCAAACAATAATAGAATATCAGCAAAATAAGTTTTTTGATACTGTCTACAAGGGCAAGTTTAATTCTTGGTATAATTCATTAAATAGATATTTGTTCTTTTAGGGAGCTCTTGGGACCCTGAGGTGAGATTATCTATATATTTATATATGTAAATTTAATGACCTTAAGTTTATTTTTAAATTCAATAGTCTTGTAATTTTTTAAATCCTTTTTACAATCTGAAAGAGTAGGTAGAATATATGCATCTATTTATTCTTGGCTTGTAATTGTATTTTATATTTTTCTGACTTTAAGAAATTTCCAGACCCTTAAGAAATTAGTGTGTGACTTTGTGAGATGTTTTTGGATTTAGAAGGCTATAGTCTTTTAGATAACATGAAAATGATATGAGGATGTGTAAATAAGTTTTATTTTAATTCGTTCATATGAAGTGCTTCAACAGAAAAGACTGGATGCAGGTAGACACTATTTAGAAAACAATTTTGCCCTTGAGAAAATGGGCAGACTCCAAAAAGGACAGGAAGTAAGCAGACCTCATTACAGTAATATGAATTACACTTAAATCAGATTGGCTGGAAAACAAATGGCTGTTTGCATTTTGCTGCTGTTGTGCATTTCAGTGATCATTGGCTGCATTAATATTGCAACTAAAGTGCTACAGAGCAATTTTTGCATAGTCCCGAATAACTACGAATCCTAAATCTAGCTAATGGCAGTATTAGTCACATAAATCCAAACTGCAGATATTAAGATGCCTTATTGGATATAGAAAAATATTTATGCTATTAAAACTATTGAATGACATTTCAGTCACTGGAGGACTAGCCATCAGTGTTGTGCCAATGTTCAGTTTTGTTCCATATTCACCCCCTAATTTTCCTAAAGATGTCTACCATTTGATTTGGGTGAGAGACCTGTGAAATCTTGAAATGCTGCAAGAACACTTTTTGGTTGTCTCCACCTTGCACAATACTGTGCTACAGGCACTCTGACTTCTGATCACCTCCTATTCCTCTCAAAGTGTTTTTTCCAGGTTCTGAGGGAGAGTTAGCTACCACATTGATGTTTCTCTTCTAACACAACTTTTCAAGCCAATATCAAGCCTGGAGCAGTTTTTTGTTCATCCAAAGATGCAGCTGCCCAAGGCTCTTTCCTAAGCATCTCCTGATGTGTTATGAACGACTAACAAAACACAACCATTTTTCTCAACCCTGCGTGTCCCTTCCTCCCAGAAGGTCCTATGTTGGGTATTTTAGCATATAGCCCTTCTAACAGCCAGAGCCTTGCTCCCAGGTTCACAAGGTGCTTTGCACAGGCAGGGAAGTTTGGTTATGATTCTATCTTAAAGTCTGCATTGCCTATAGAAATCTCCTGCAGTTTTGTCTAGGTAATGTTCTTCCTTTGTATTGTACATGTTGTGTATTGTTGCTCTGTTTCACCACAAAATGGTTGTGTTTTGGTGGCAGGCTTAATGATCCTTTGGTGCAGTAGGAAAGAACGGTAGTTAGTTTGCAAAGAAGGTTGTTTAAATGTCAGTTTGAAATGTCGTATTAATAGTATTTACAACTCATGTTAAACTGCAAGACACTAACAGAATCTTAGGATAATTTTTAAAGGCAATTGTTATTTTAAATGAATTACTGATGATGGGTAACTATCAGCTTAGTGTTCTCAAAATGTCAGGAAAGCTTTTATATTTTTTGATTATTTAAAAACTCTAAAGAAAAAGAAGAAATTTGAACTTAGAGCATGACATTTTTAGTTTTATCTGGAATGGAGAAATAATAAAAAAAAAAAAAAAAGCGTGTGAAAATGGAGAATGGTAAGACTTCATTATAAATATTCCCCAAGTCATATAAACAGTTGCTCGAAGGGCTACTAGCTCATGTTTTATATATATATACACACACACACACTATATATATATATATATCATATATATATTAATTTTATCAAACCAATAGAAGGAAAATGAGGACAGGAAAAATTAGAGAAGCCCAATTAATCTGCTAGTAAAAGTTGGTTGCCATCCCCAGAGTTGTATCATGAAAATCATCCCTGAATTTGTAGCTGCTTCTTCATTGTGTAAAAAGAGGAACTAAAGAAAAAAAATCACTAGAACTAGTTAAAAGGATAATACTAAAGCACCAGATCAGTATTTCAGTAGTATGATTACAAGGTGGCGCTCAGCCTTGCAGGGGTAAAAATACTGCCTATTCTTGTTACAGATGCAGTATAGTTTGGGTTCACTTGGCAGGAAAACTATTAGGAATATCATTGTGCTTTTGCCATAAAAATAATTTGTTGTAGAATGTGGCCAACACTGAAGCACATAGCTAAAAGTATTCTCCTTAGACTAATTATTTTCTTTTAAAAGGATTATGGTAAAGCAATCTTTGTCTTATTAGAAGTTGCTCACAAATGTGAATAAAAATGTGTTGATTTTTCATAATATAAAAATTAGAAATCCTCTCTGGATATTATTGTATCACTTGCTGCTGCGTGATACCTCAAATGTGTGGTATTTGGGAGTCTGGTGTACCTGATGTACAAGTTGCTTTGCCCCTCTGGTTTCCAGTGACTTCAGTGTGACTGTGGACCACAGGGTCAGCCTGAGACTAATAGTGCTGAAAAGGGGCCTAAAAACTTAAAGCAGAGCTAGTAAAGACAAGTTCCTGTTGCCTGCTTACTGAGCAATGAATCTCTAACGCAGGGCATTCGCTTGAGATTCATTTTGTGTATGAGAGAAGAAGTAACTCTAGTGTTAGCTTGTGTGGCATATACTTATGAAATGGTGTGACAGCTTGTTTTATCTAAATATACTTTTACATTTCTAATGTTTTCAAGATAGTGAATTTAAACTCCAGAATGTGAAGGCTATTGAGCTGGAGATGTCTATAGCTGTGGAGCATGCACACAGCTCAGATACTCAGCTGCCAAGGAACCTAGCCACCCTGCAGAGAGGGCAGTTCACATGGGAGGGCATGAATAAATCAGCTTTACATTGCATGCTCTCAGCTGATACCCAGTTAAGGGACAAGAATTAATTCTGGGAGCATTTGGGAATATTTTAATGCTCTTCTGAAGCATTAGTGAGGACTGCATTATGATGGAAGAGTCGGTGTTGTTTCATACAATGTGCAAGATCTTCACAAGCAAAAGAATACTTTTTTCTTAGAGATGAATGAAATTTTAAAGAGTTTGTGATTTAGAATTGGTCAAGGGAAAAAAGACAGTTAGCTAAAATGCATTTCTAAAAAGACAGTTTCTCTTCTGGCAGTAGTAGCTTCAAATGATGTGCCCACTGAGAGCAGCTTAGTTTGATGTAGCCAGTTTCATAAAGCTGATTCAGGATTTAGGCTTTAAGTAAGTCCTCAAAAGCTAGATATAAAATAAAATAAGGAGCAATTCTGAAGGTCTACAAAGAATTTCTTTTCTGACATGATACTATTTTTCTTTCCCATACAAAAGCACCTAGAATTTTTTGAAGTTATTATTTAAGGAATAGAAAACAATTTACTATGCAATGTCAAATTTGGGGATTCAAATAAGTATGTGTGTTTGGATTGTCAAAGCTCAGCCTCTGACCTTTTGCTTTTTCACCTCTTTAGAGATATGTATTTATTTCACGAGGATTGCATGATTAGCTTTTTTTTGCATCCTGTCAAGCCATGCTACACAGAACTCAGTGGAAGACAAACAAAAACTGTTTTGTGTTGTGGATTTCTTGTGCACACATCAGTACTCTTCTGTTCTTAGCCATTCTAAGTTAAGAGGGCATTGCTGAAGTCACGCATGATAACATGCATTGATTTTACTGCTCATGTTATAAAAGAGGATAGAATACCACTGTTACTGCTGAGTTCCTGATGATTATACCAGCTTTATGTTATACTTCAGCTTTGTCATGAGTATATTTATATATGAGTATCATTTAATATTGCATGTAATATATATATATATATATATATATTTTTTTTTTTTTTTCCAAGAGGACATACAGAATTCAGCAATCTAGGAGCCTTGACTGTGAAGAGTATCCTTTGCAGTAAACTGTTGCAAGGTTAGATATCTGTTTTGCCCAGGAAGATATATACCCAGCAGGGTATACATATTCCCTTTTATTTCCTCACAAGTGTGATTGACATAGTTATGATGCAAAATCCCTTAAAATCCCTCTTCCAAAAAACAAGTGCACTAATTAAACTTGATATCCAGTGTTTGATTTCAGTTATTTAACAAGAGGAGGTAACTGGCTAAATGACATTTTTCACTCTGTAGCTCAAATACCTTTATCCTATCTAGTTTTAGGGTCAAACACAGTCAGTTAATGCTCACACTTTGCCCATGTACTGCTAGAAAATGTTAGAAAGGTCTAATGTGGAAAAGGTAAGGTATGTGTAAAGCATTCTCTAGTTCTTCATAATTATAGTAGTTGTGTATCCAAAGGGCAAGCTCTCCACAAAAGATTCAGATCAAATACTATCTCTTGCAATTGACATTTACCTTTATATTTTAGAAACTATGCTATTTCCACATGATACGTTCTTTTATGACATACACACAAGAAGACACTGTTTCTGCTTAGCAATAAAAATACGTTTTGTGAGCCACAGACATTCTACTCTCTTTTATACTTTAATAAAGAAGAGATTGAACCAAAAATGGGTGGCTTTTTAGAAACAGATGATCTTCAACACTTGTATCCAGTTAACTTTTAGCCTTTTTTTTTTGCACTGAATAAAATTGCTTGTATGCATGTCTGTCTGTCTTAGTAGTTATCTGTGTGAGTGACAGCAAATTTGATTATTCAAAAATACTTTAATAGTCAACTCATCTAAAATAAATGGTAGAAATAAATGAACAAGTAGACATAAATAGTTCTGATAGTTATCAGACCTCAAATGAATAGCCTCTCTTCCAGCTCTATCAAACTATAATGACAAAAAGTAAAAAGTGTCTCAGCTTCAATGTTTTTTTTTGTTTTGTTTTGTTTTGTACAGCTTAAGTCATCATTGGATATGTCTTGCTTTCAGATTCAGTTAAGCTCTATGGCAGTTGTTGCACTATATTAATGCAATTTCCAATTTTTCAGATTATATTTTGTCAAATAGCAACTACAGTAAGAAAACCAGCTCATTAAGGTGCTTGTTGGTGACTGTTGGTTTTGCATGCATATTTCTGTGTAAGTATAGAAGCAAACTTAATACTTCAGTTACACTGAGTTAACTGCTAAAGCTAGTTCTTTGCTGCTGTAGGGATCCAAAAAGTCTCATATGTCCTCTATTCTCAATTAGGACAGAAGAACCTTTCCTGTACAACCAATAGCCTTAGTCAGCAAGGGACTAGCTTTTTTTAGTGGGTACTATCAGGCCCAAAGAATCCAAGAAGCAGAAAAAGTAGAAATCCAAGATATTTGCAATTAATAGTAAATCTATAGCTGATATAAGTAAACACTAATCCTACTGGAAACCTCAGGTTAGAAATAAGACCGTTAGGCAAGACTATTGAACACAGATTTGCACACAAACACGTACAAAGCAAGGTACTATCATTTGCATTTGCCTGCATGCTAGTGAATGCATGAAATAAGTAACTTGTGGATTAGAAGAGCTGAGGAAATAGAAAGAAGTAAATAGTGAGACAGGATAATATAGAGCTCATGACAATATAGTCATCACCCTTCTGTTAGTAGCTGCCCTTATACTTGATTATTAAAAACTTTCTCTCTTTTTAAATACCTTGGGAGAACATAGTGAAAAGTTATTACCTATTGCATCCACATCTCAATATTTGTCCCCAGGAGAGTACTAGATATTATTACATTAATAATATCATCTCACTAAGTCTTGGTGCCCTGTCATTGTTCCTCTTAAGCTAGAAACTCTGTAGCAATGAGTGATCTTTTTGCTACCTGTTTTGCATGGCAGAGCATGGAATTTTGGGGGGAATTAAAGAAGTCCCATTCTCTCCATTAGCGCTGCAGAATGTGGTAGGTATTTACAGACAAATAAGTTATTTCTCAGCACCTAAATCATTATCACAGCAAGGTTCTGGTTTATGACTAGAACATAGTTGCTGTGGTAATACAAATAATAAACACATAAAAATTGTATCATTTTTTTTCTTCAATGTCAGCCTAAATAGACACTTCAATTAAAAAAGGAATAAGGAAGGACATCTTTCATCTTCTTCCTTATACTTCTGGTGAAATGCAAACCTGAGTTTAAAGAGTAGAACTGAATATGTCAATCTTTCATATCAACCCCCTGCTCAAGTGATTCTAGGAATGACTGTTTGAATTAAGAAAATAGGTTTTACCTGTCACCTACCCCTAGACCTTCTTGCTGTTCCTATAGATTTTTTTTTTTCTTCTTCTGCATACACTTGATTGAAAAACCAACTGTGTTTCTGCCTTTTCATATTCCAGGATTCTTTGACTCTTTACAAATGCCAGCAGTCACACAGCTGTGAAAGAATCTTTTCATATTCACATTTATTGTAATACAGAATTCAAATTTATTTTCATTCTGTCTTTCATGCTTCTCAAGCTTTAAGTCCTGTAGAGAAAAAAATATAGATGTGAACACAGAAGAAAAAAAATGACTGGCTTGAACTCAAGACTAACCAAAGAAACTCAAGCAGGGAGAATTATTTCATTTGGGCTGAAGAGTGTGTGCATCTGTGATGAGGGAGCTAGATCTTCTCTCTCTCAACTTTCTTTTTCTGTATGTGCATGTGTCAAAGTATACACATTTATATGCTTGCATATTTTTAAGAATGGACATATATTCATGGGCCTGATGAAATATTAGTGTATGTCACGTGGATAACGTCAGATAAGAGATGTTAGCCCCAATGATGCCAAACACATCATTTGATTTCAAGTCAGCTATACCAGCCGTGTATCTATTCCAATAGTTTGTAAAAACTAGTAGCTGCAACAATTTGTATTTCTTGTTATGCACACAGAGATTCCAGAGTCACAATTGCATGGTGACCATTTTGGAGATAGGAGCTCTATTTTTAATCAGTTTTCTATCTGTGTAGATGTATGGTAAAGTCTAATTTCCAGTTACTAGAGTGGGATGATGCATTCTAAAAACCAGAGTTTATACTGCTTTATTGCAAGCTCCAGTTGGGGTAACTAGAAGAGTTTTCTATGACTGCTATTTTAAGTGTAGCATAAGCTAAATTCATCAGTAGAGAACCAAATGTACCACGTTACACAAAAGAGGTACTGGCTGTACTGTCCATCATACAGCTTGCCAGGCTATTCAGACCTTTAAACTCATGGAAACTTGTAATTTAAAGGGAAGAAAACATTCTTATTTCATATCACTGTATTTCAAGATTTTACTAGTGTAGAAGGTTTCCCAAATGAGTATTTTAGGAGACAGATGGCTTTATCATGCCCCTTCTAAACAGTATGGTTATCCACTGTAGAGAATTATCTAATGATTTTTTTTTTTTTTTTGGAATGGATTCAAATTGTCCAGATTCACTGTCAACCTGAAGTGAGTGAGCCCTGGGACTATTAACTTACTTAACCAAGGACTCAGTTTTATATCATTTCTTTTAAATCGTAGTTGAGGGGGAGATGTAACCTAGAATGATTTCAGGAGAACAAAATAAAAATGGCAAGAACATCTTCATACTGGAAAAAAAAATTAATGACCAGTAAAATGTTTTTATAGTGGTTTCTAGGGATACATATACATAGTACGGTCTAATGCTGTGCTAGTAATGCCTCTTGAAAATGTTAAAATTTGGAGTGGATAGTTGCTTTCTGCTACCAAGATAGTACAGCCCGTCAGGCAAAACTATTCTTACCTGTCTAGAGGGGGAGGTACAAGATACTACATGATATAGTCCTTTATAGCAAAGACATTTGCTACTCCGCCTTTGACAGCAAAATGTACATTCAAAATTAAAAATTATTCTAAGGCCTCAGCTCTGAAAGCATTTTCCAGGCAAATGCAATGTAACACTACAATACTTTAAAAGCACTTTAAGGAGGGATATTAAATTAATGGTTCAAGGAAATTGGAGTGTTTGTCTGGGGCAGGAGGAATCCTAATATCCTAGGGGAAATCCTTCAGTGTTTTCAGCACCAATAATGTCGTTTGTCCCTTACTGCAAATAAAAATAATTAAAGTGTATTTAGACTATGCAGAGCTTATTTGATCTTTTCAATCTTTATGGGCACAAAACCAAGCCTTGTTTTCTATGATAATGACATAGAAGAGGGATATAAAAAAGAGAAGATAAAATCAGATAGTAAAACCTCTACTTTTTATTACTGTATGTTGTCTGAAAACTCTTAGTGGATCATGTAAAAGAAGGAGTACTGCATGGCTTTCTGGAACACACTTTAACTATATTCAGCATGGCAAGGTATTGATATGAAGATAATACTAATAGTAATTTGTTTGGTACCTGCATTAGAGCTGTTAGAATTCTGGTAATCCTTCTACCTGTTTATAATGGAAGTAGCCAAAATATGCAGTTTTCACTATTTACAGGTATTTGAGCAAAGAAATTTTGCAGGACTAAATCTTAAAATCTAGATAAGGTGTTAATAGTGTCCTCCTTCCTGCTTGATTTATCCTGAAGTCACAGTAGTCTTTTCTGCAAGTATGTCACATTGGCAGCTCTTACTCATCTTATAATGAGCCAGCTGATGTTTTTCATCTTCCATAACTTAAAACTCACAAGTCCTCCATTCCATCAGAATTTCTTGCAATTAACAAAAAAATGCAAAGTTACAAACCATCACATTTATTTACTTAACTTTTTTTGAGTAGAGTAAAAGAAATCTCATTCTTCTTTAAGCGTTTGTACTATTTTCGCCTTTTGCACGGAGACAGAAGCCTGGTCTCTAGGCAAGTGGCTTCAAATTGCCTTGTGGCCACATTGGTAGAAGCATGCATCCTTTGAGGCAGACTGGCTGTGTTCACAGGAACATAACACTCAGCATGGGTCTGCTTGATACCCCTGCGGCCTTGAGAACAAAATATGGAATTTAATATGGTTTTTCAATGTAAAGTGCCTGGAATAATGAGTTGTATCGCAGCTCACTGTAATGTTTTTAATAACATGATACCAAAGGGGTTGGTTTTGAAAGCCCTGAGCACTTGAAAGCCCAGGCCTGTTATGGTCTCATTGGAACCGAATGTGGTGCCATCACATCCAGTCTATGTCTAGGGCAGACCCTACAGCAAACTACTCAGGCATGCTCAAGTTTTACCTTGCAGGAAGCTAGTCAACTGGCTCCAGAAAAGTCCTGCATCTGCATCCTTCTGCAGACAGTCAGGGCATTGCAGCTTTGGTGGGAATTAGAATGCAGCAAATCGATAGGGTAGACACTGAGATGTGTTAGTACTGGTAATGGCTCCAAATTTGTATCATCCATGAATTTCATGAATACACTTGTTTTTTCACTCTTACGCTTTGGTACCCCAAAACCAATCTTTGAGGAGCTTCATTGGCTCCTTTTGCCTGTCCTTATTGACCAATGTAGCAATTTTCTGTTTTTAACAACATCTTGTCACTTTGCAAAGCTTGTACAAATCTGGCTACTTCCAGTAACATTTTTCTGTATGGCAATGTGTCAAATGCTTTTCTTGCATCTAGAGGCATTATAATTATTTAAGAAAGTAGTTATCTTAGTACCAGATAATTTGCTATTTGTAATAGCATTTCAAATTATTAGTATTTAAAATTACTTTGGCGTACCAACCTTTAAACTATTTTCTTTCATCCCCCTTTCTTTTTAATGTCATATCCTGTTTTTTCCTTCAGAATATTTTCTAAAAATTTCCATGCTGTTTGCCCAAATCAGCTTTTCTTGTCTTACTATAAATACTGTGTTTGGCATTCTCTAGACGTGGAGGTATTAGTTCAAATTGTACAGACAGAGTAAAAATTCTTGCTAGTAGATTTACAGTTCCAGTATTCTAGACTGGATATTACCTAAGTTATCTTTGTTGCACTGAAAACTTCTAAGTTTAGCCTCCAACTTGGAAGTTATGATTTTCATTCCTTTATTCAAATTTCCAACAAACTTTCATATTGTTCCTTGCAAGTATGAAACATCCTTCTTTTAAGATTTAGGCATCTGGTAAGTTAGCCTCTGGAATTGATTTCCTTAAAGTGTAATGAGAGCAGGAAATCTGGTTTAAGATAGCCACAGTATTGAAGAAACAATATGGTAAAGTAGGAATTAAAAGACAAAACTGACCGGAGGAGTTCTATTGTGAAAAATGTTTTGTTACTCTGAAATGAAGGTAAAAAGGAATCTTGATTACTTGTTGGTGAAACTTTTTTTGTTTGCAGCCTATTTATACTGCATTAATCTAATGTTATAGGCCTTCCCTTAGTTAGTTTTCTTAGCAGCCAGGAAGGAATTATTTTTGCTACTCATGTATGATCTTCAGAATTTGTTATCTCTGGATTGAGTACTGGTGACAGACCACATATGACAACAGGAAAGAAGACAACAGAATCAAGTTTTCTTTTTGTTTTAAAAACTGTTTCTGGTTAGCATGTCTTGGACTGAAGGCTGGAATTATACTGATCTAGGTATTTGAAACTAGGTAGAAAAATGTCTCCAGGTCAGACTGATAAAATCACAGGGGGAATTGAAGGAATGTTGTCTTGGATTTTGCCTAGTCCCCTAATATTGCAGGGATGCTCATGATTTCTTCTGCTGTGGTATATTATAGTTTCAGCTATTAGATTATGGTTAGACATGTTGTTTGATTTGAATTTTGTTACATGGTACAGAAAATGTTGGGAAGCCTGTAAAGCATGGTTGAATGCAGGGTACATGTTCTGTGGCATGTGCTGAACTAAATATTTACTCCTATCCATATTGTGATTGAAGGAGGCTGATTTCAATAACTGAGGCACCTCCTTCTAGTTCTCTCTTTATATGTTCCTAATTACTCAATACTTAAATCATACCAAGACTATCTTTACCTCTACACTGCTTTCAGTGTAATCGTCTCCTAGTTCTCTTTCTCCTTATGTATCTAAAAATCCTTTTGTTTCTTTTGCAAAGTGCAGTTCATTAGGATTTTACCTATTTTACTTTTTTGCAATGCTTTATTGTACCTGACCTATTTTTTCTTTTTAATTTATTCCTTATTCAGTGCCTGTTTTTAACATTCTTTTTGAAGAGCATACTGTAGACCTTCGGTAGTTCAAGTTCTTTTGAATGCAAACTCCAGATAGCATTTGAGCAGGAATTTTGCATTTCTTCCTATATAAATCAAATAAAATTCATTTTCCTACTCAGTTTTTAGCTCCTAGTTTAACCAGCTTCAACAATTAATTTCCATAGTTCAGCTTTAATTGTAAACTTTAGATACTGACTTGTCTGTTTTGCAGAGTAACAAAGTGAGTTACCTTATAGATAGAACTTCTCATTTATTTGTAAAAATAAAGAAAATTTAAGTACATTGAAAGGCTAAGAAAAATTAATTTTTGTAAAATATTTTTTGGACAAATTCTAGCTGTTTTTCCAAATTTGAATTGTAAGAATTTTTTTCCCTATGAAGAATCACAAGGAGTGAGTACCACTTACTATTTCAAAGTCCAAATGTAGATCAGGTCCAAATCTGCATTGATTTCAGTTATCACCTGCAAAGTGTCCCCCATATGTGTCTTCTGAAAGGAGCATAAATTTCATAGCAATAGAATGACCTAGGAAAAAAGATCAATTTTTTTGATGTATGAAATCAAAAATCTGCTTACGTTATTCTTTTAGAACTTGGTTTCCAGGGACAATATTGATTTCAGGGAGGAAATTTGTTTGAAACCTACTTGACAGAATTGGGAATTTTTCCAGGTATTTCAGTAGGCTTTGGATTAGGCCATGTATCTGCAGTTTAGAAAGGCATGTACTAAGAGGATTTCAAGAAAGCAGGAATCTATGATTATCTGTTCATCTAGGTAATGAATATCTAGAATATTTCGTTTTCTATGAATAGAAAATATGCAGGTTAAGACAAATAAAAGGTACAAAAATGTACAAAATCTTATTAATCAAATTTATTCATTGTATACACTATATACATTTTTATCTAATTCTTTCTGAAGACCACATGAATGCTAATTCATCGTAACATAAGAAAAGGTAGCCCAGCATGTTTTATAGAGGCATTTTAAAACCGTAAAAACCTCAAATGTACAAGAATAGCAATAGAAAAGGAATTTATTACCCTTTAGTTCTTCCACGTAGCAGTACATCCTCTATGTATTGTACCTGGTTAAGCACAACATGACTAAGTGGTATCTTTCTTGTCTGAAATATTTGTCTGATCTAGTATTTCCAGCCGTCTGCTATCTTATCTTTTGACCCTTCGATCATGCTGCTAATAGGATTTCTATAAACCAGCAAAGCAGTGGACTTCATAACTATAGGGATTAGTTTATAGGCTTTTATCTCTGGAACTCGGTTCAAATTTAGTATGGGCCAAATCCTTCTTTGGCCGTTCCAATTGAAAAAAAAAATACTATCTTCTATAACTCACCTGGAAGCTGGCCTCCATATATGTATCATTGCTTAACTAAGAAATAGGATTTTTTTTTCATTAAAAGATATCAGACAAGCTTTGCAATATATTTGTTTTCTCTGTGCTTGTACAGATACCAGCTACAGTTGATTGAAGTGCACAGGTTTGCAGAAAATTGTGCAGTTTCAGAACTTATTTTGAAAACTAATGAAATTAAATATTAGAAAGTAACTAGAACAAATATTACAAAATGAATATTTGTGCTTAAAACTTTATTTTTTCAAATTGAAACTTCATGATTTTTATTAAAAAAAATCAATTTAAATATTTACATTTTTAAAATGTGAAATTGGGCTATTTTGGCATTATTTGCATGATTTTTTTTTCTCTCCAATACCTACAAGAAACAACAAGTGTGATCTCCTATCACACTCCAAGACATGTGTATGTTCCGCCGCCTTCAATAGTAATTGGAAACAATGCTGAGTAGCAGATTTTTTTTTTTACTGTCTCTGTTTTTAGCCTGTTTTAACCAGTCACTCATTTCTTCAGTCATAGAAATCACGCTAAAATTGCCTCTGTATTCTGATGGTACATCCTATTTCTCTTCTCTTACTTTTAGAAGTTAAACAGCATTTTGCATAAAAGCTTATATAAATCTTACTAAATAACAAAGGATTATTGAATTTATACAGAAACGTGTGGTATCCTAATAAAATTTTTAAACCTGTTGGCTCGTTTTAGCCAATTGTGACAGAGTGTCTTGGTAAGTATGCATCCAGAAAATTTTTAGCCAGAGACACCGCCACCCTGGTGCCCCCACTTGGAGGGGGATTGTAGACACAGAGGCTTAAGAGTCCAGGCATCATGTCTTACAGAATAATCTGTTAATAACTAATGTAGATTTAAGCAGTATTAGTTAATAAATCACTAGAAACTGAACTAATTAAATGCTGTTACACATTTAAGCCATAACTAGCTAAGCTTCTCTACTTTAGAAAAATAACTTAGTAAAAAAATTAAGTATATTGTTGTTAGCAATATTCTGTGTCGCATACGATTATGCTAGATCTCTCTCGATATTCTGGGAGCTGTATGGGGAAGATATATTTTTCTCTAGTATACTTTGTATAATAAAAAGATACCTTTGAATATATCTGTTCTGTCAAGTTGTTTCAGTCTCCATTCCTCCTGTGAAATGCTCTTCAGCTTGTTCATCTCTACTGCCTGCGTGATAGTGGTACCTTTGCTCTGGTCTGTGGTGAACCAAATAGCTGACGCAGTTGGGGAAGCTAATACAGAACAGGTTCCAGAATCTGTGCTCTAAAGACATTACCCGATCTACAAAGGGGATGGGAAATAGAACTCACAATCTGGTTTGCTTAAAAACATAACAATGTAAATGTAGCATTTCCTATTCTCTTCTTATTTTAACTTCTTTATTTTTTTTTTCAATTAACCTGTAGATGTTTTTGTCAATCAAATATTTATTAAATACTGTTACTAATTAGATGAATTGTGTTTTATCCAATAAATCATACTGATAGTACTTCACTATCTGAATTAATCTTCACTAACTGAATTAGTTCAGTATCAATGAAAATAGCAATATAATTTTTACTGAAGGTAGCACCTTGATTAATTGACATGAAAACTGAGATGCAGCTCTACTGCTTTGTTCTTATTGTTCCTTTTGTTCTTACAATATTAGCTAGCTTAAAGAAGGATGTAGAATCTCACTATCTTCTCTTAGAAATTACATATAACTAATAGAAATTCTCCTTCATACATATATATCTATATATCCATGTATCATATATGAGTGTATATGTATAAATATAAATTCACATATATTTATATTCATTCCCTTTGCCAGGATGTTTTTTTGCGGCTTTTTCTGACTGATACATTTATTACCTTTGAGGAGACTGATTATTTTGAGACAAACACCCCCTCCTTTTTTTTTTTTTTTTTTTTTTTTTTTTTTTTTTTTTTTTTTTTTTTTTTTTAACTGAAACCAGTGATATCAAATAGAAGGTATAGCTGAACCTGAGCCTGGGGTCTTCCAAATTTTGAAGTCTAGTACAAAACTAAATATTTTTAGCTGTATTAGCACTATGACTTCCAGTAAAAGCATGTCACAGGGCTGAGGCAGGAGGCATAGAATAGAAGCAATAGAAGGACAGTGGAAGGAAGCCTTTTCTCTTAAGTTTGGCTGACAGGGTACAGGAGAGTACAAAGGCTGTGTGTGCGTCTTGAACAATTGCCCCTCATCTCATCTTTTACAGAGATGGGGAGCTAGTTTAAGCATCTTACATTTCAAGAGGATGCTCTATTTACAGGAAAATATCTCAGGAGATTTTGGAATAGTCTGGAGATTATTCAGAAGGAGAAATAAAAGAAGGAAACAGACGAATGACTAAATGATCTGTGTTGCCTTTGTTGAATGATGTGAATGAAATGCTCTTGTATAGTTTGATTTTGATACATTTCATAGAAATAATGATGTTTACAAGACTCCTTTCCTACTTTATTGCATATGAATGTGCTTTGCTGGATTGTTGTACCACTGGTGCCCTTTGCTATACTTTATTATTTATAGTATATAGAACTACTACCTCTAAATACAGAGAACTACTTTAACATGTAGCAAGGGTATATAGTATTAATATTGATGTTAATATTAATGTAATCCTCTGGCTCTGCAAACTGTTTGATAGGACAGTTATACATCTGTTGGTGTAGAAAAATATTTGTGTGGAGGTAGGAACTTATATATATGGATACCTTTACAGAGTCTTGCCAAGGTTACTCCTGCCAGATGTTCATGTATTTACTGTGACGCTGTCTTTATTGAATTCATTGAATGCAACTCCTCCTCCACCATCCATTTAATCTGTAAATGAATTCCCTTCAACTCTGTTCACACCCCTTCTGTATTTGCTTTCCAACAGTATTCCAGCAAATTACTTTACTGGCAGGAACATTTAGTGAACCAGCCAATTTTAAGTAAGCATTGCAAGAATATTCACAAAAAGCAAATTTCTCATTCATAACTGCAAGTATTCATATGCACAGTTACAAGATAAAACCTGATCTTAAAAAGTTAATCGGTCGGTCACTGAGCACAAACATTTCTATAACCTGTTTTGGGTCAAAACAACTCAACTTTGAATATCAAGTTATTTCTATGAACTGCCTGTATATGTGCTGTAGATCAAGACTGGTTGGCAGAATTGAGGATGATAAAATTGGTATCTATCTGAAGGTAATTTGAAATAATTTATTCAATGAATTTCATTTCATCAGAAGTTATCTGCTTGGCCTTGATGTTGATGTAGGACTGTGCAAAAAAACAGTAGAATGGGAGAGAATAATTGCAGTGATCTATACATTTCTGTTTCTCAGTGGATAAAACAAAATCATAATTAATATCTAATGACAAGCAAATTTGGGATATACAACAAAGCTTTTGTTGCTCATCCATTTCTTTTATTGTATCCAATGTGAAGATAAAGACTTGGATATAAAAATATCACATACTGCTTTAAACAGTTAAATTTGCTTTCCATAATCACTGACATTTCTCAAAATTAACAAATGCTATTATTTCTGCTTTCATGAATATTTATTGTCTGTAAGCCTGTCGAAGGTAATACTGCACCTTGAACCAAATAACTAATAGCAAATAAGGATGTGTGCATGCAGATTTATTTCTTTAATCTGTGAAGGTCAAAACTCTTTTATATAATTCATTTTAGAATTTTTTGGAGGAAAACATATCTGGACATAGGCCTCTACTTTTCTTTTGAACATTTCCTGGTTCCTGTCCAACTTTTCTCCTTTATCTCCTACATACCAGCTTCCAGGTATCTGTCTCCTGATGGTAGAGATGTGTAGAGGATTAACGTCTTGATTGGCAGGTTGGCTAATGTTGCAGTTCTATTCATATGGAGCTTTCCTACAAGTTCTAAAAAACTACCACAGACAAGTTTAGAAAAAAAAAAAAAAAATCCTATTTCCCGTGTTGCAAAACAGCACGTGCAACTTTAAATTCAAAATCTAATCTGAACTGGGATATCTTTGTATATTTCATGTACTAATATAGATAGAATTATAGATGAAATAATCATTTCTTGTCTTGCTCAATAACTTAGAGGGAAGGTAAGCTGTGTAACTCGGAATGGCAGAAAACTCAGGATCATCGATTTTATCCTACTGCTAAACAAATAGATCAGAGTCCTTCTTCAATAAATAAAGCAGTAACAATGTTTTTTGCAACTCCATCTGTTCTGTTACATTCTGTTCATGTGTGGCTACAGATATATAAAGGTACAAGCCATTTATAGTTATATTTACTAATCCAACAATACAGATACAGATACAGCAATATGGAAGATACTCCATGTAAAATGAGAAGTTTAATATTATGGGTAGCCCATCCATGGTTTTATCAATGAAGTAAAATATTGCAAGATTTGGTTCTCACAAACCAACTTTTTCCCTTCTCATAAGGGAGACCTTGCAAAAACTCAGTTTATCATCAGTTCCAATGCTCTCGTGATCTGATTTTTCCATATTTGAGATGCTGATGCAAGTCAGGTGCTGATATCTCTGTTTAAATAGTAAATATTGTTTCAGTGTCACTCTAATATTTCCCCAACAATGCAAACAAGAAGGTAGTATCCAGGTAATATAAGAAACTGATTTCGTGAAGTATCTTAAAGCTCTATAAAAGGCTCTGATGTTATAAACTCTGATGTTTCATTACAAACTGATGGGAGATGGATGTATAATAATCTGACCTGGCATGACTGAAAGTAAGCTTCATATTTTTGTGTTTGACCTCTAGATGAATTACATGTGCCCTACTTCTGTATAGAACAAATCCATTTTACTTGCATTTACTTGCAAATAAAAATGACTACAACTAAGGTCTACAGACTGCTATCAGTAGTGAGAGATGAGAAACTCACAGTGCAATGAGATGATAAAAATAGCTAAAAATCAACTCCTTGTGTTCTGTTATTTAGATCAGAAATTAAAAAAGACAGCTTGGTACAAAAAGCTTCTACAAGCAGTCCACAAGTCTAAATTTGTCCCTTCATAATGCTATTGCATTTCCCACTGTAAAACCTCCATAAAGTTGTCCATAACTTCTGTGATGTGTTACACATTTTTTTTTTTAAGCCTTAAAATTAGGAAATGCCCTCTCCCTTGAACGTTCTATTAAAGTGAACAAAATATTTTCCTCACACTTCTCTGGGGGGGGGGGGGATTTCTTTTTTAAAACAAACTTTGTGTTTAAAGTACTTTTATTTTTTCCCTCTGTAAAATTATTCTGTGATCCCCGCAATGAAATACAGAAAATACCCAAAAGTTAGCTCAATTCTTTTTCTGTGAGCATCTGAGTAACCTTGGACATTCATTTGCATTCTCTTTAATTTGTCCTCTACCTTAATATTAATTCCTGACAATTTCAGTGTTATCTTTTCCATAGTAGTTTTCCATGTTATTTTTACATCCTTAGAATTCTTAGCTCTACTGTCTACAGCTCTTCTGCTAAGGTTCTTTCCTCCTCAGATGGAGTTCTCAAGCTGAATAAAATGGGAAAGTCAATAGAGCTTCTGTTCTGCCTTCAATACAAACAGTTAATTCATTGCTATTTACATTTAAAAAGTTGCCTTGTAAGAAGTAGCTCTGCTGTTTGGATGGTGGTATTTTGAGGTCTTTCACTTGGACCTCACTACTAGCTAATTTGCAAGAGTTCAAGGAAGGCTGCTTATTATTTAATCTATATTGTCAGAACTGTGCCTAAATATGTAAAGCTGATAGATGAAATAAACTGAGATACGGAGTGTGGTTAGTGTTTCCTTTAATAGAGAATCCTTTAGGAGTTGCTTTTAGGAAAATTCCATTAACCTTATCTTTGCAATGTCTCTCCCAAATTGCTTTTTTGGAGGCAGCAGTTGCAGTCAAGCTCTTTGTGAACGTGAGGTTCTAATATAGTTTTTGTCATGAAAGCTCTACGTCTCTATCTTAACTTTAAAGCCTGGCATCTAGTATCACTGACTGTTGTTGCTACTCTTTCAGAATCCATGTTAAAGGTTTCCTTTAGAAGAAGGGTAGTACTCAAGGAATAAAGGTGCCTCATTCTGCAGAAACTTTTCACTAGTCTCAAGTCTGTTTGCATGGCTACTTAATGTGAATCTGTGAGCAGCTACCCTACTGAGTGATTCTGCAATTTCTCAATTATGTGCCTCTTTAGATTGTAAAATAAACACAAAATAACAAAACAATTAAAAGCAGCTCAGTTACAGCTTCAGATACAATGACCACACTCGACTCCTCCCCTCCTCTGTCAGTTCCAGTCTTGTTCAAAGAGTTCTTAGTACTTGATTGATTTGAATAACCTCATGTACTGAAAGTGCTTCTGCATTTTGCAGATTTTAAAATGGCTGCAAATCTACCAAGGTCGCTTAAGGGATGATCTATTGTTCTTCTTACTAACTTCATCAGACTTAGTTTTCAGGACTAGAGGTGGTGGCACTGCTGGTAGGAAACTGAAAGCTAGCAAGACATTCAGTAGTACACAGTATTCCCTTGATAATTTTGCAAATTACACTGCTGTGCAAAAATTGCCAAGTGATGTCAGACCTGAGGAAAGACTTGCTGTTTTTTCTGAGGTATTCCTATCAATAGCCAACCCTTAGAGTACTCATAAAACATCATGTTGCATGAGGCCCAAATTAAGAGGGTATTTTTGTAATTGTATTAAATAATTGATCAGAAATGATAACTGTGATTATAGAAATCAGAAATGAATTGTAGCAAATAATTGAAAAAAATAATTACAAAGTTAAAAATCCAGAAAACTGTGAAACAGTTCCTTTTAATGCCTGCAGGGATGGGACTTATGCTTTTGATTGGGATTAACACCAGGTGATGAGGTGAATAAAGGAAGCAGAAGGAGCTTTAGACTGGATTAAAATTAGACATAACCTGCCTTTTAAAAAAGAAAAGGAAACAAAACTTTCCAAATCTCTGTAAGAGCAAAATTTAAGATTAAGGAAAGTTATTTCCATTTCAAAGAATGCAATTTGCTAGAAATTCTTTGATCATTTAAGAACTGCCAACTAATAAAAACCCTGGGTGTCATATTTCTTGTAGATATTTTAGGTTCATATTTAAGCATATTTTGTCTGCTCATTGATGTAATACAATAGTGAGTTTATTGTTCATTCATCAGTTAAGATTACATATAATTCATCGTTCAGGAAGGTAAAGAAAGATTCTTATTAGTAATATTTATTTACTTAGTACCAAACTGGTCTCAACTTTTCAGTCACTTTTGAAAAATGCTGCAAATGTCATTAAATTTTTTTTTTCAAAACATATTTTTTTGGATTCTGTTACCGGAGATCTAATACTGCCTCTGTTGAAAACAACAGAGCTATCACCACTGAATATGAATGAGTGCTAATTTAGAATCACTGTTACGGATCTGTGAAACACAGAGGCATCATGTCAGTCTGTTCAGTATTGGCGTAGTTCGTTGGGATTTAATTTGAGCAGTATGAGGGGATCTCATCCTGTATGTTAGTCATCTGTTTTCAAACTTACATGAAGAACCCCTCTCCGCAAAAAGACCCCAGCAAGAATGCAGATATTGTGCAAAGCCTTTTGCATTTCATGTATCAGTTCATCTCTCTCCATGTCCCATAGGAATGGTACACACTGGATCAAATACTGGCTTTATTAATTTCAGTAGCAAAATTACAAATAGGTTTTATTGATGCAGTAAAGGAAAGGGCCCCAAGTGCAGCTTGTTCAATGATGTTCTATCTTTGCCAAAAGAAGTGGTGCACCACCTCCTCTCAGAATTGTTTCAGTTCCCTGACATTCTTCTGTCACTGATTTTTAGTATTTTAAAGCAGTTTTCAAATGTGTTCATTTGACTTTAAGTGGAAGTTGTTAAAAATATTTTAAATACTTTTACTGTTTTAAATTATAGAAGTTTAACTGCAATTCAAAAAAAATTAAACCAAACTTTTACCTTGCTTTACATTGCTCAAGCAATGTTACTTATCCTACAAATTCACAGACTAAAGAAAAATCTGAATATTCTTGCAGAGTATTCTATCTTGATAAAACTATATTCTCAAAGAAAACTGTTCTTTCAAAGCATGAAACGGTTCTGATCTCACAAATGCTTATTTAACTACATCTAATTCCATGTAATTTGAAACTAGAATCAAACCCAGAGGGTGAACTACATACCAGGATTTCTGCATGACTAATTCTGTGCAGTTAACAAGGTTAGGCAGCTCTGTGTATAATTCATGGCTGCTCAGAGGGTATCTGGGGTCTTGAAGTAGAGCTTCATTTCACAGAATTCAGATTTAAGGTCTAGAGTGACAAGCACAGCATATAGTTCACTTTTGGGCTACCGTGGTGCCGTGAACAGAGCAGGCTGCTAATGGAATAGGTAAACTGTTTTAACTGAACATGCTGATTAGAGTAGTCCTTGCCTCAAGAGGTGATCCATGTTGTAAACATGCTGTTGTCAGAGGATGTTACAATTAATAACACTTGCTACAAAAGAAAAACCTTGTGGCAGAGAAGCTGTGAAACAAATAAGATGTGTCGGGATACATATTAAATGGCATAATGTCTTGTTCATGTTATTTTCTCCATGTTTATGGAGAATCTAATTAACCTTTCAGATGCTGATTCCTGAGTATTTTTGGCATCAGCTCTGCTTCTTGAGAAAACATCAGATGCCAACACCAAAATGTCTATTTCATCTACGTCTTTGGGAGGAGACAAAAAAAAAAACACTTAGCTTTGCCTCACGTCGGTTTTATTTTGCTTATTGTCCACTTGCAAAACATTATTAATGATTAATAGTTAATTACCTCATGGGCTCCTCTTGTGGCCTGTTCAGCAAATTTCATCACTGGAACTTCGCTTTGCTGAGGACTCTTGACAGGGTTTTGCCTTTTAGAAGAGCCCTTTGGGCCTTTGTCTGCAAGTTACCCTGTCGTTTTGTATTTCTTGGGGAATCAGAAAACATTTTTTGGAAATTGCTCTGAAATCGTGTGAATTTTGCTTCATGTTGGCTTTAGGAGTATGGTTCTGGAGGCCACCTAGTTAGCACTCCTTGCTTGTCACCTCCTCCTCAGGCGCATTTACTCAGATAACCTTACCCCCCCCCCCCCCCCCGCCCCCGTTTTTCTAATTTTCCCTGTGATAAGAGGGAAACTACCTCGTGGAGGCTAGTGAGGGCAACCTGGGCCACGACTCACCGTTGCACACGTGGTTTTACCACAGCAGCTCCCCGGCTTCCCGCAAGGTCCGGCCGCGGGCGCTGCTGAGGTGGCGCGTTAGCTGGCGCTCCTGAGACAGCACCACAAGTAAAGGTAGCCCGGGCTTCGCTGCTCCATGTATTTACGTCTTTCCCGTTTGTTTCTGCCCGAAGGGAGGGGGCGAGCTCCGCACCTGCGGGTTTGGCGGGGCTGGGGCATGGCGGCTTGGCCCCGCTGCAGGTGAGCGGTGCGCTCAGACCCTGCCAGAGCCAGAGAGGTGACGTGGCGGCTGGAGCCTCCCGGGAGCGAGGAAATGGCGGCTGGAGCCTCCCGGGAGCGAGGAAATGGCGGCCGTGGGGCGGGAGCCCCGGAGCAGTGCGAGAACGAGAGCGGTGGATATCACTGGTGTGTGGGATTTTTTCTCTTTTCTTCTTCTTTTTGGGGGGAGGGGGTCATTACTAGGGGAATCTAGATATTGGGTTCAAATGTTTACTTTGTGTCTGACTGAATTTTGGTAGAAAGTAATTTTAATAAGCTTCAGCAGGTTAATGTGGTTCCAGCTTGTGATGTTAATAATGAGGCTCTCTTACTGAATACAATATGGTGGAAGATTCTTGATTAAGTCTAAAATAGTGAAGCAAGCCCTCACACCCGAGGGGGGAAGGAAGCCAACGGGATCTTTGGTGGCTTCTGTTGTTGCATGTCTGTCCTCAGTCACCTGCTCTCCCCCGGAGCGCCGTGCGCTTGGAGGGAAAACGCCAGTCCTCGAGCTCCCGCGGTACTTCAGTGGTTAAAGCAGCCCTTCCGGATCTTGCAGAACAGTATCAGTCATCTTATGTTAAGGGGGGAGTCTAATCTTTGACAGAAATGAATTATTTCATATGGGACAACTACATTTTGTCTGATACTTGTTGTCAGCTTTCACTGGGAGATGAGGAACTGAGAAATAGATTTCATCAAGTTTTGAGATGGGAGGAAATGAAATCTTAGCAAAGAAAACAAGTTATGCATCTAAAATGAATTGTACAAGCAAGAAGATTTATCAGGTGAGAAGTGAATGTTAAAATCATTTGCTAAAAGATGACTTAGGCAGTGCTGGGGAGACAGAAAAAAGTAGCGTGTCCTGGTATTCCTAGTTAATCAAATGTTTCCTGTTTAAGACATCTGGGATTTTTTAAAAATACCTTATAGGTATTTCCTGCTGTTCTGCTTTATGAAACTTAGGTGAGTTGCCTTTTAATTTATTTCGTGCATCTGTAATGTGATGTAAACGACCTTCCTGCAGCTTTGCATGCAGTTTCCCTCCTGATGATCTCTTCTTACAAAATGCCATTTCCTGGGTCAGTAGGAAATGGAGTCTTCGAATCCGTCTAACAACAGTCCGTTTGGGCACGGTTCTGGGCTGCAGGAGCTTTTGGCTGTGCTCGCTCGTTCAGGTTGGGCTGACTGGAAAGGCAGAGATTGGTGCTTTCTGCAAGCTGTAGGGTTAGCTTGTCATTAGAGCCCATTGACAGGTGCACTGCAGTCCTATTACTTGGGTACCTTTCTACTTGTCCAGCCTGTAAACATTATTAAATACTCATTTCTAATTAACATTAGGTTCACAGATGTCCCTGTGAACCAGGGATTTAATTGAGTCCTCTGCATATCACAGTATATGAAGCAACAGCTCGAAGTGATACTGTTTTTGCTGGGCCTGATTTTTTTTTTTTTTTTTTTTCCCTTATGGTCAGGTGTGAAGTTTAGACTTCCATGAAATCTGATAGGAGCACTGTGATGCGGATGCATTCATTTGACACAGATTAGAGTTTAGGTTTAGTTTTACTGTTGTTTCTGTAGTTCTGAACAGGAAGCAAAAATGATTACTAATGTGCACTTTTGTTCTGTTGCTTGTAAGGTATTACATTACTGAAAACATACTTAGGAATAATAACTAATAACTTAGTTATTTTCTACGAAATGCTATTGCACATATAGGAAATGTACATATTCAAGAAATTCATTTTTCTCTCTCCTGAAAACAAGGTCAGATTCTTTGAGTGACTTCTGTATTTCCAGTCAGCTGGTCACAGAGTGATGAAAGCATGGATAACATTAGCTGTTGTCCTGCTTTACTGACATTCTCTTCCCTGAAGAGAACCAGTGCTTTTGGCTGAAATGTCAGAGTAGAACTGGGTGGTTAAAACTGCTATTTTTAGCTTTTTAGTCATAAACAATTTTCCATTTTTATTGCTCAGCAAGACAGAAGTAACTTTGATTTATTTATGGGCTAAGTAAAGCAAGTAAGCTTGCTTGTGCTGAGGTTTCCATGTACTGAAATAAGGTTACAGCATATATTTCATTTCTCAAAAAAAAAAGTAAAATAGAAAATATATATTATATATATATTATATATATATATATATATATATATTTAGTTTGTTGAAAACAAATAGGAGTTGGGAATTCATTTTGGCTGTCTGTTCTGTTTCATGCCTGTTTCTGTTTGAGGAAGTCAAGCAAGCATTTAAGGAGCTTTAGCAGATTGCTCCCAGTCTCTGCCTTTATAATAACATAGTCGTACATGCATAGTAATACTGCATGGCTAGTCAACGCTTCAGGACAGCATGCTAGGAGATGGAGCCCTGTCCTTTGCTATTTTGATGGATTTGGTTGCATGTAAGTAAAATAAGGAATTAGGCTTAGTAAACATGTTGTCTTGTGCAACTCATGCAAGACCAAGGCAGAATCTGCGCTGTACTAGTTCCTCTCACAGTGCAAGAAACTAGATGCTATCAAATTAAGCTTTGATTGGTATAGGTTCATCTTGGATTTGCTGCTGTTTCACTGTCTTGCTGCATTAAAGCATATATTGTATACTCATTTACTGCAGTGGTTGTCTTACTGCAAAATTAAAGATTTACATTACTACACATGGTCTACTTGGGACTGAATTTAGTGATTAAATTTTACTTTGAGACTCGGTCTTCATGAGGTTAAACTGAAGACAACTAAGTAGAGCTGTAGTTGAGTGTACCACTGCCTGTCTGCACAATAATCACATGGTGATAGGAATCATCTTCTGAAGTGTATGGAGAAAGAATCAGAGAAATCAGTTTTGGTAGTAATTTTTTGTTTTTAAATACTACAGAATTAATGTGAAAAAAATGAAGTCCCTTAACTGTTAGTACTTTCCAGAGATGTTATAGGGAGAAGGAAGGAAGTTTCAAATCCTAGTCATATTATCAAGATTTGGGGGATGGGGGAGGAAGATGGTGGCTCAAGAGCACCTTGCAGCTTATTCAGTTTGTCAAACACAAAGTTTCTTCCCTATCACCATATTAACTTTTCTTCAGGAGTCACAGTATGCCCACACATCTGTTTGCTTTCTCCTCTCTGTTTTAAGTAGAAGATTCAAGAGATCATGATGTTTAGGAGTATAATATTAGCCTGATTTAGATAGTGCAAACATTCAGTGATGGCTGAACACTGGTTATACACAGCGCTCAAAAATGTGCAATTCTCGCATCAAAAACATGCCTATAGTAACAGTAGTAAGTGTGCTGAGGATTTCTTTGTTTTCACAAGTTCTGCCTAAACCTGTTGTTTCCCCTAAAGGTTTTATTATTTGATTGTGATCATGCCAGACTTCTTTTTCACTCATTTTTTTCTATTGGAGCTTCAGTGTCCCATTTCAGTGGTTAAATGATCACTTTGGGGTGCTATGACAGTGATTAATTATTAATGTTCAGAATAATTCTTTAAAATTATTTCATAAACATACCTACTTAGCGCTCTTGTTGGACATTAAGGCTTGTAATATTATATTTATGACTAGATATACAAAGCAGTCTGGCACCTGCTCTGAATGTAACTTATTTAAAATTAGGCTCAAATAGGACATTAATACTTTTCTTTCATCAAAGTCGTTGGCCAGTAGCTGGCATTTGTCATGGGTATACTTTGTGCTTTTCAGTTTTTAGTATAAGTCTTTTATGAAAAGAAACTAGATTAATACATTTTGTTCTGGGCTAGAGTTGAAATTTGCTGGTCTTGAATTTCAGTGTTGACTTACAGAATTTGAAAATACGTCTGGTTATGCAAAATATGTCAAGCTTAAGTTAGATTGTGTTTACCTATTATTTTAGTTTTATAACTGAACTTAATGTTCTGTGCCCACAATATTGAAAGAGGTTGAAGAAAATATTGATAATGTTTTCCATAATGGTTTATTGTTGAATGTATTTCCACCCTTAACTTCAACCATAAATTGGATCAGAAAGATCAGAGAGTTTTGCACCTGAAGAGCTTTGTGATAGCTTTGTAACTTTATTTTCACACAAATGTTGGACGCTCCTTTTAATAAGAAGGAATAGATGATGCATATGCTTGGATCAGCGCTTCCCTTTGGCATCCTGCTTTTGCCTCATCGTTGGCCAGCAATTACACCTGTGCAGCTGCTACAGTAGCCCCCAGGTATAATACCTGATTGTACTCTAGCTTGTCTTTCTCTCTGTAAATGCACCAAGTACTCCTACCATGGAAGTTTTCATGAGTGGCAGGGTCAATAGAAAATGCTAAGGAGATAACAGATTGCAGAGATAGCACAGAAGAATGTGAATTGACCTTTTAAATTCTGCTTCTCCTTTGAGCTACATATACTTAGAATCATTACTCCTAAGAGTGCTACCAGGAGGTAGCACAAACACTGAATTCAAGAGCAGGTGATGAGAAACGTTGCTGCTTGCTGCAGAAACTTTGAGCTTTGAGAAACTAGAAAAAGGATTCCTTCAAGCAATGTCCAGAAACATTTGAGAAGAATTGGTAGTGACAGAGTGGAGCAAAAACTTTTTGGTTTTAAAACTAATGCAGAATACATCCTTCATAAATTTAAGCATTAGCAGCTGACATATCCAAAACTGATGAGGCAGTGTCTGTTCCTGTTTCTGAATATTTGTGAAGAGTGAGCTCAAAAACACCAAACTGATTTCAGCCAAGTACTGCAAGACTGCCAAGCAGCTGAGAAGACAACCAAGAGAAGGGAATCCTGATGCTTGTCGAGGGAGATGGATTGTAAATGAAATACTCAGAACCGAATGAATTCCAGATTCTGAAATCAAACTGCTGAGTAACTCAAATGTTTGAGATAGTCAGAAATCTTACTATTTGGATAACACTAATATAAAGAGACCTCTTAATTAATGTAGTAATCAATGAGAATTTGAATATTCTGCCTCACTATGTAACCAGGCCCTTGCATTTAAAAGAATTACTATTTTAAGCCAGTCTGTGAAAGATTGTGAAAGATAATAAAAGCCATTAGACTGATTATAGTCCTGTAACACTGTCAAAAATGGTTTTAATTGGTAACCGTAAGCCAGCCTTTGCTAACAGCTTTTCTCTTTAATTGCATTTTTTGCTAATTCAGTGTCATTGGGATTTTATAATGTATATTTCTTCTCTTAGGGTGTTTTTTAGCTCAGATGTGATGCTGGGGAGGCAGGATAGTGTTTGTTAGAAGGCCAGCATGTTGGTTGGACAATAATTTCCCCTTAATAAATCCACGCTGATTACTCCTAATCACCTTGCTGTTGTCAGTATGTTTGAGACTGAGGCTGGTCTGCAGTTCCCCAGATCCTCCTCCTTGCCATCCTGGAAGATAGGAGTGACCTTTGCTGTCCTCCAGTCCTCAAGAACCTCTGCTGATTGCTGTGACCTTTCAAAGATAATAGAGTGGCCTAGCAATGACATGGGCCAGCTTCTTCAGCCCTCATGTATGCATCCCACTGGTCACATGGACTTCTGTATGTCTTAGATGTCTCTGCTGCTCCTGACTGGCCACTGGGAAGAGTTTTCCCTTTCGCATTTCTCTGTCCTCTTTTGAGTTTTGTTTTTACTCAGTAACTTCCAGAAGTAAGTTTCACCATTAGAGTCAATATATGCAATCAGGTACAGGCATGTGGACCTGTCTCAACACTGTGTGCACAACTCCGCTTTTAATGGTTAGCCTTACTAGTTTGTCTGTCATTGTGACTACTGTTATAAGTCACAACTTTCCATGTGCTTTTGGGTGTTTTTAGGTTACTGGTTACACTGTACATTGCTGTGCTGAACACTTTTCATGCATCCCATTCCAAAACAGTGCAGCACATTGGCCACAGTGAAAGCTGCTAAAGGATGTGCTCCAGCCATTCCCAAAGCTATGCCTTGGGGACATAAGTGTAGAAAAGTACAGGTAAAGCATCTGACAGGATAACCTACTGGAAAAAATAGCTGGGAATACAGCAGACTTGGTCTAAACAACTTTCTTAGCTGCAATCAGCAGAAGCTAGCCATAGCTGTGAATCTGATCACCATTTACCCCCACCCCAAAGTATGTGTGGAGGCAGCAGCCAGTACAGCTTCAAAACATTAGCAGACATTGAAGTTGGACAAGTGACTCCATTCAGGACAAATTTCTCAGCATCAGTTTTTCAGTTGTTAGCAGTTACCAAGTTACTCAGTTTGAAAACTTCAATCTCTTCTGTAATGACCCCAGTCAAATGCAATGACTGATTCTGTGGATGAGGGTGCAGCCATGGATGTTGTTTACCTTGACTTTAGTAAAGCTTTTGCTGCTGTCTCCTATAACATCCTCATTGACAAACTGATGAAATACAGACTAGATATGAGCACAGTGAGGAAGTTTGAAAATTGACTGAAGTGCTAGGCTTAGAGGTTTGTAATCAGTGGCATGAAGTGCAGCTGGAGACCAGTCCCTAGTGGAGTACCCTGGGGTTGACACGGGGTCCACTGCAGTTTAACATCTTCATTAATGACCTGGATGATGGGACGGGGTGCCCCTTCAGCAAGTTCACAGGTGATACAAAACAGGGAGAAGTGGCAGATGATTGTTGCCAGCAAGTTGAGGAATGTGATCGTTCCCCTCTACTCAGCCCTGGTGATGCCACAGCTGGAGTGCTGGGTCCAGGCTGCCCAGGATAAGAGAGAGAGTGGAGCTACTGGAGTCCAGTGAAGGGCCACAGAGAAGATTAAGGAACTGGAGCATCTGTCATATGAGAAGAAACGGAGAGCTGGGACTGTTCAGTCTGCAGAACAAAGTGGAATCTGGTCAATGTTTATATATGTTTGCTGGGAGGGTGTAAAGAAGATGGAGCCAGACTCTTTTCAGTGGTGCCCAGTGACAAGACAAGGAGAAATAGGCACAAATTGAAACACATGAAATTGCACCTGAATGTAAGAAGTTGAAATATAAGATTCTCCCACCACACCCAGCATGAGGGGGACTGAGTCCTGGGGCAGGTTCCCAGACAGGTTGTGGAGTCTCCATTCTGTGATACATTCAGAATTTGACTGGACATAGCCCTGGGCAACCTGATCTAGCTGATCCTGCTTTGAGTAGAGGGGTTGGACTAGAGAACCTGCTGAAGACCCTTTCAACCTCAACAGTTCTGTAATTCTTTGAAAATACTGCTGTGGCTGCTTGGGTGAAAGGTTAGGGAGCTGCAAATGAAAGGCAGGCTACAGATTAGCAAATGGGAGGCCCCTAGCACTACAGAAGGTAAGGCATCAAAGGTGCTGTGCCACGGAGGACAGAGATTCTGTTCTTCAGACTTGTGTAGGTGTAGATTCAAGTATTACATTTTCAGGCCTTTTGGTTAGTGTAAGTATTCAAAGATATTAGCTTCTTCCAGTATCGATCACTGAAGGATGTATGTGCATGGTCTTTTATAGCAGGCTACACTTTGCCTGAACTCATAGGTGGCTGGAATCCATGCTAGAATGAGCTGAAAGCTGCAGATGATCTCTGGCTTGGAGTATATAAAGAGGTTTTTAAGTTTACCTGCAAAAGATCATTCAGCAGGAGGGAAAACATCTCTTAGCTTGAGGCTTCAAACTGGTTCTTTAGCCATGAATTGCAGTAGCTACTAGGCAAAAGGAGTATTTGGAGGAAGGCTTTCTTCATCCCTCCTGGTTAAGTTGGGCTACTGCAACGGCAAGAACTGAAATCTGAGCCAGAGACATCAAGAACAAAGGACAGTAAAACTTTTATCTACTTATCTAGTCATTAAAGTATTCCTAGGGCACTATGAATAAATGATCTGATTATAAATTAGTGTAGAACTTGCTTGGAAAAGAGACTCCTGAAATCTTTCTTATGGACTAGGATCTTACTTGTCTGATGTTTTAAAACTGGAGGCCAGCACTTTCACAGGTAGGCATTTTAGCTGTTGCTGATATGCATGCTTCTTTAAAGCTGTTTCAACTGCATAGTTAAGAGCATTATTTATAAGCTGAAATATAAAGAAGAGCTAAAGACAAAATACTGAGAAGAGCAGGGAACAAATACATAGCAAGGGTTGTGAAGTGATGAGAAGAAAGACCATTTCCTAGGGGCCCAGAAGCATCTGTGTAGTGTTTGCAACAACATAGCAAGTCACTCAACTATTAGAGAAATCTGAGGGGGAAAAAAGAGTCTGTAAATAAGTATTACCTCATATATTTCAAATTTGCTCTATTAAAAAAAAAAAAAAAAACTAGAACTTATAACTTTTAAGAATGAAAACTCTGTTGAATTTGAAAGCCCTTTTGGACTGTCTTTTGTGGTTGTTCTGGTGAAAAGGTCCAGGCAAATTCATCTCTCAACTTTGGCCAACTCAGAGTCCTGTCAAGTATCCTGACCTCTTCTGGAAATTATTTGGGTCTTAATATCATTTTGTTATAGCAATTCATATATGCTGATGGTCAGCATCTTACCACTTTTAATACAGTTCGAAAAACAAAACCAAGGAGGACCAGAGCAGTCAGAAAAAGATATCTGATGCTTATTATCTGGTCTGTTGTAATGTGGAGATGCTTATTTTGCTTGTCCAATGTCTGACAAAACATCTAGAGCCTTAGAAAGATAATTTTAAATACTTTTTTGAACTTTTCTTTAAGTTGCTATTTTCCTCTGTATTTTAAGGATGCTTGACTGTACTTCTGAGAACTGACAAATTTACAGTTTGTAGTGGAATGATCCCGTGCAGTTTAATATTGGTATTTATGAACCAGGAAAATGCAGATGTTTAATAATTCTTGCTTCCAATGCAAAAAAGAAAAGCGAGGTTTCTGTGGAATACTTTTCTATATATATATTTTTTTTTCATTCCAGGTAGATTTTCAGAAAAGTCTCTGGAAATTATTTATTTCAGTGAAGGGATTTAATATGTAGATCAATCAGAATGTCACAGTGGATACAGAAGGTCTTTGTGTGTTTCCTTGCCAGATAGCACTTGATTTGTTGTTTGTTTGTTCATTTAAATTCTGGAGATGTAAACTGATTACCCGTTGGGGACAGTTCATTTATGAATATGGAGTTGCAATTAATGGCTGTAATTGTGAATGTCTGCCATTTTACCTTGAACCTTTGGAAAAAAATCGTGGCACACTAGAGATATTTGGTGTGGAGAAGAATACCCTCTCACACAATGCTATGAATATTATTTATGCTAGTATTTTAGTGCCATGATTGCAGAACAAAGATGTACGTAGACCTTCAGGAAAAAAGCTGGATTTTACTCTGCCCCGATCTTGCAGGGTATGCTGCTATTGAATTTTATGTTAGATGTGAATGAGAATAAGGTTGGGCAGTAATTCTTTTTTGCACATTTTGTAAATTCAAATGATTTATAGCTTTCCAAGCCCCAAAATACTTTCCAAAAAGCACTCTGTTCTCCCCATGTTAGCTGTTCTAACTATAGAGTTTTGAGGTAATAGCAGCCTTCCATGGCCTCTCGTAGTAGCTGCTTTATGTCCCTTAAAAAGGCAGTCTCTGTCTCTGTGCCCACCTTGAGTATGATTATGATCAGACCAATTCTATGTTATTTTGAGTATCTGCCATTTAGGTTAATTATACTGAAACCCTGCTTTATTGTTTTGTTTTGCAAATTACCTTTTCCAAGGCTTCTGTAGCTTTGGGTTGTGAATTTTTTTTTTTTTCGGTTTTAATATTGCCAAACATTCTTTATTGCAAAAGTGATGGTATACATTTGAACTTTTTGAAACTTTTTTTTTTAAAAAAAAAAGGGGGGGGGGGAGAAGAAAAGAAATAAAGAAAAAGGTGGGGAAATGACTTTGGAAATTTTCTGAAGAAAATTCATTTGTTATCAATTTGCAAATAAACTCTGGGCATTCTATGAAAATATTGTATATTCCTTGGATGTATTCTTCATGCAAGTGTTCACCTTTTAAAGGAGATGTTGATTTGTAATCTTTGTTGCTTTTGTTAAAGCAATAACCTACTAAATGCTACAAACCCTGTGTTGTTAACAACACTTTTCTGCAATGATTGTTTAGTTAAGATATAAATGCTGTTTTAATCATATCTGATGTGGTCTTTATGATAACCTAACCTTAGTATATTGATAGTACTTGAACTGTAAGTATGAGCATGCTCACAAATGTAAAATGATGTGGTTGTATGTTTTTTGTTAGAGAATCCAACTGTACATTTTTATCCGTGAATAAGATGTTACAAAGGACTAGTGATTATTTTTTGTAAGCTGACATAGCTTACTTCAAGAACATTGCAGTGAGAACTAGATAGAGAATACTATCCAGAAACATTGAAATAATTTCTATCCATTTTCAGTTGAGGTAATGAGTGACTTTTGTGAACCATTGCATGACTTGGGGGAAGCAAAAGTGGTATGTCATGCAGCTTTTTCAAGCACTTCCTAATTTTGATATAATTATACCATCAGGCAATGATCTTAACTGTCATAATGAATAAAAGATAAATATTACAAGTTCCATTAACTGTTCTACATGCATAATTTTGATATATATTCAAGATGAAATTAGCTTTTTAGATCCTTGATAGAATGTACATAAGGCACACTTAGAGGTGTGTGCAAGACTCTGGTGTTATGATTTTCTTTCTTTTCCTCTGTGTGATGTCTTCGGTAGTTGTAGACATTATGTAGAACTGTCAGACACAAAAATTTCAGGTTATAAGTAGCTTTCTTTAGGCAATATCATGAATATGGTAGAAAAAACATGCTTGAGGTAGTATAAGACTGTAGATCCTGTACAAATATGCCTGAAATTATATAAAAGTGAGACTGCTTTCCTTACTTGGAAATTAGTGAGCTTGTGAAAAAAATGATGTACAACTTGCACTTTTTGCTGCTTTTTAAAGCGTCACCTGGTGAATGCAGAGTTACTACTGAATAGCTATCAAAGCATACTTGGCAGAACTGTTCTGGCAAGTTTGTAATATGTAGCTAGAAATATTTTACTATATTGTGAATAAGAACACTTTGAAGCGGAAAGTAAGCTTTGCTGCGTCAATGGAAGTTGCCACTATCTGTACTGGAAATTTGTAGAGCCGTTACACCACTCTCTTGAACAATAGCAAAATTACCTCAAACAGGTCCATCTCTTCAGTGCAGCTGCATCATACAATGTGCTCTAAGTTACCGGCTCTTTGCCACACTGTTCTCTCATTTACCATAGCTGATGCAGTAGATGTCAAGCCACTCGGTTAAAGTATGGGGTATACAAGTAGTGACAGATCGAGACCCTACGTTATAGGCTGTTTGAATAGTGCTTGCTGCTATTCATTGCTGTGTGTTGTTTCAGTTACTTTTACATATGATAGATACTATCTTTTTTGTTAGACCTAAAACCAGTTTTGCTGAGCTCCAGGTATGCTTTTCTGTAACTGACCACTGGTGAGTCATGTATAGCTGTGGGGTCTCCAGTGCCAGCCTGTGACTTAACTCTTCCCATCCCATGCCTGTGCCCTTCTATGCTGCATCCTGGGTCTCCACTTCTTGAGGCTGCTGCTACTGTACTGTTCCTGTACAGTGCTCTATACCATATCATTACTGGTGGCAAATATCCCATTTTGTATAGAATAACTGCTTGTAAACTATTGCTGTACCATACAAAGATAAACTGAAATGAATTAGCTGTAGACACACCTGATCAACTGGAGAAATTGCTGTCACAACTGAAACAAGTAAAATAAAGCTGCAAATCGAGAGAAGTTCAGGCAGCAGGTGGAACCAACATCCATCCTAAGGCCTTGCAAACTCAATATAAAGCTTAAGCCTTGTTCCTAGCAGTGGCAGTACTGTATTGAAGGGCTACACGGGTGCACTCTGTGGAACACTTCTGGAACTGAGCTCCTGAAGATACTCTACTTAATATCAGTTCAAAAATCTTTGGCCATTGGGAAGTCCTAGCATATGATATCAAAATATTTGTATGCTTTATTTAGAATATGTTAAGGTGGACTTAATGGATATTAAAGCCTGTGTATCTGTCTGAACTCTAATAACAATGAGGAATGAAATAGTAATCTTGGAAAGTTTTCCATTCTGTTCCAGTTACCTGCTTTTCCCAAAAAGTAGTTCTCAGAACATTTCTTTCAGCAAGAATTATTGGATGCCACTTGCAGTTCCTTTTTTAGCAGGCTGGTTCCACGTGCACTGGGCAGTGAGGAGGTTCGCCTTTCCAAGTATTGCAGTCTGTGATTGACCCACCTGGGGACCTTCCTTTTTGCAAAAAGATAAGGTCTTGTCCTAAATTTTAGATCTGTTTTTCAGATGTGTTTGCTATAGGCAGATCAGAGCAAAAGGTTCTTCTGTCTATCCAATATGGTAAGGGATTCTTCCTGTTGGAGGATGTTCTCTCTCTCTCTCTCTTTTTTTTTTTTTTTTTTTTTTTTTCCCTAGAGGGGAGACTTGAATAACTTCCAATTTCTGTAAAAGTGAAGTCTGAGATGATAATGTGTGTGAGCTAGATACATGGGGAATGCTCCAAAGACAGCTGCAGAGACTCAAGTATGAAGTACAGGCAAAGGAAAAGATATATTCAGTATTAATGATATTACTGCTAATATGAGTGATGCTTGTACATATTACAGTTGTGTAAATGAAGCTCTTTCACCACTCTAACCACAATACAATGATTATTGTATTTAAAAATCAGCACAGATTTTTAACAGATTTAAAAATCTGTTGAGGGCTCTAAATAGCCCTCAACCTTTATCAGTACAAAAGGCTTGCAAGTCTATTGACAATTTTTTAATTTTTCTCCAGAAACACCCACTACGGGAAGACTTTGACTGTTTTGCAGAATGAGTGTCTTTGCGAATCTCCCCATGACCCTTTATTATGCAGTTAGCTGTGCTCAATAGCAAAACTGATTTTAAGAGTTTCAGAGCAGGTGGAATGATTTAATCTGAAGCAGAACAATCACTTTAATTCAAAAGCACTCATAACTTCCTACAGATATTTTTCCAAATATAATTATGACCATGAAAACATAGATGTGATGCTTTTTGCTATAATGCTACAGTTTCTGTAATATTCTGCATAACGGATGAAGAGATTCTCTTCAGCAAAGTGACAATCCAAACCGCAATGTATACCTGGCATGAAATAAATAGCATTAACAATGCAAAGCAAAGGCAAATCTGAATGTGACTGATTAATTTTTTTATTTCCTGTTTAATTTCATATTTTCAGGCATCTAGTGTAAGGTTAATGGTTGGAGTAGAAGGCACTGATGTTAAATTTCCTTTGTATAATAGTTGTACTGCCTTGCTTACCACTAAAATCACTCCATCTACCAGAAAGAAGGCCCTGATGTGAATCACTTGCATGTATTTGGACATTTTCTTTTTGCCCAACAAAATGAAACAAGAAGTAGCACTGAAGCCTGTTAGCGTTTATGGAAACATTTGTCAACAGGAAAAAACTTGGATGGTGACATAACTTTTAAATACAGCCTGCTGGGAAATTATCCAAGCTGGCCAAAACCCAGCTTGGCTAAAATTTCAACAAAGCTCTGAAAAAAACATTGTAAACAAGCATTTCTGGACTATGTTTGCTTGTGACTGAGTTCAGCTAAAAGCTTTTATTTCTCCTGAATTTAGTTTGTCCAAAATTGAATTTCTCTCTTAGCCTTCTCTGATCATTTTTACTACTTCTTAATATCTACCCCAGATTTTAAGACACTGTGCAGAAGTGTCAGAAAGTATTTTCCTGAAACTGAACCACTGTAACTTACAAATCAGTAGGTGAAAGGTGGGTCAGGAAAGAATACAGTAAATTGAAAATTAAAATAAAATAAATTGAAAGATGTCTGCTTAATTGTAATATATTCATGACCATTGCCTTTCAACTAGTAAATGTCACAAGCATTGCATAGCTTGCGTGAGGAAGAATAACAAGACTTGTTCTTTTATGTATATCTGAGTCTAATAAAGCAACGGTGTGTGTCTTAGACCAGGTGGTTTTCAGTACAAGTACTAGTGAATTTTTCAGCTAGTACAGAAAAATGAAATCTTCAATTTGTTTTTGAAGTGACAATATCTCTGATTTTCATACCTCTGATCAGATGGTGCTACAGAGAATCCTGATGAGACACGTCTTTAGTTTGTGTGAGTTAAAAAGAATCAAATTATTAGTCATTTTTATTTTAAATAGAATCCTTGTTAACATCATAATTTTTGCATCTGTATAAAAAAGCCAGATGCACTTTTAAGCAAAAACTTTGGACATCCACCTGAGTTTATGCAGTCCAATTATTTGTAGCTGTTCTAATGAAGCTATTGCAACATCTTATTTATCAAAATGCAAATTGATAGCACATTTTAAATCAGATTTTCCACCTGCATGTTTTGAGTATTTTAATGCTAATAAAAGCAAAGGTTTTATATAACTGAGACTGAACAGTTTTCAGACACTGATACCTGCTTTCCCAGTCATGGTGTGTTACAGCCTTAAAGGTTAGCATAAAAGCCTGACATGTCTTGATGGAATATGTGAAATTTTTCTTACTGAGCACCTAGCAGCAACTTAAGCTTTAGATGTCTCTTTCAAATGCATTGGATATATATCTGATGACTTTCAAACTATTCAAAAATGATAACAAAAGTTTTCAATGGAAGTGATAAGCAAGTGGGAGCAGCAAATCCTAAATGCATTCTAAAAATCTATGGACTCTTACTATATCTAGAATACAGTTCAGGAAAAAAATAATACTTTCAAAAAGAGTGACTGTAGTTCATGAGTTATATTCATGAACTCATCAGAATAGTTATCTTTTGAGTCCTCAGTTGTTTCAAATCCGGCCTCTGAAAAACTGGCATATGTGCTGTTCTCATCTTGAAGTATTAAATAAACATAGACTTAAAAAAGAAAAAAAGTACAAACTACTCACAGTTGTATAAATCATTGGTTTTTTTCAGAGCAACATCAAAATTAGAATGCAGTAAAAATTGTTCTTGCTGTTGATAAAAAATGACCCAGAGGATCTTTAAGCCTGACTTAGGCTCTCAGAAAGCAGCTCTGCCAGTTAGTTCAGGTAGGCTTTACAGTGTGCAGGGAGACTCCATAAGGAAGATATGAATAGGCATACAAAACAATATTTTATTCTCTCATAGACAAAATAAGTAGCGCAAGGATTGCCTGCTAGTAGAGTAGGAGTCTACATGGTCATGTGTGGAGGGATTTCAGCTTCTGCTGCTCCTTACAGCAGGTCAATTTTCAATGTTGCTGAGTTGCTCTTTTCCAGTTCTCTACTTTTCTTCCTTAGGGGTTTTATACTTTTTCTTGTGAGCATTTTTCTTTGTTATTTCTTCAGCAACTATGCTCTTGAATGTTGTGCTTTTCTGTTTTCTTCTACTGTTTTTATCTTGCATTCCTTTGGATCACATACCCTCTCACACCTTCGCACCAGTTTTCTTAACAAAAATGAGTCAAGGTCACGTACCTGTGTTGCACCAAACTGGGCCTTGATTTGCAGACAGCTGAGCCCCAGAGCTAAAGATTACAGAAGTGCTTCATTTGTCAAATATAAGAAGGACGCTGCTTAAAGATTTCAGGACCAATCTTTTCACTGAACTTGGTTTATGATTTGCAGTCATTCTCTGGACTCCTCTCTGGCAAAGATAAGACTGCGTTCAACATAATTCAGCCACTCCTTTGAGGTCTGAAATAATATACAAATGCAAGAGGAGGAATGTGATCTATTGGAAACTCACAATTGTGCAGTTTGTATAGCTGGAAGAAACAAAATGTTGGAAAGACAGGTCCAGGTTTTAAAATTGGCCTCCAAGTTTGAATGCTCACTTTCAAGTAATTTGGAGCCCTGTCTTGGCTGCGCATTAGTGGTGTTTGTTCACACTAGCAGATTAATTGAACACCATGAAAACTTCTGTTTGGTGCAGGATCACAGTAGATCTCCATATATTGAAGCCTTTTCCAAGTACATCTCCCTGGGCTGGCATCTAGAGATGAATTTCAGAAGTGCTTATTAAAATCTACATTGTAATTTGTAGTTTCAAGTTGTTCATAGCCCATGAAAATCATCTTGTAGGTACTGGGTTGTTTGCATAAAAATGTAGCTACCTCAATTAGAAAGCTCGGCTATGAATTCAATCAGGTCAACTGGAAAAAGGATTTAGTGTCAAGACTTGTAATCCCCATCTTCTAAGCACCTAATGTTAGTGCAGAAGTTGTAATTGGTTATTGCTCATAGCAAAATCTCTTCGTGGAACTACTTGGAAGAAGGACTACTGCTGGTTTTATTTTACTCTTAGTTTTTAAATGCCTGTCAGATTTTGAAGAGTCAGGAGTGAAGTGAGTCTTCTCTGAGGATCTGACCCATTGATGTTCAGGATATCACTTTTCCTGAGATCAGAATCGTATCTCAGATATATCTCCATTATGGGTTTGCATATAGATTGTGACTCACAGAGCAAGGTCAGCAGAGAGTCAGAGAAGAGATTTATGTTTTCCTGTTAGTGTTTACTCTGTAAACAGAAAGGAAAAATCATCAGTTGAAGAGATGTCTACTTCATTGGAACTGGTATTTTGCTCCAGCCTTAAAAAAAAAAAAAAAAAAAAAAAAAAAAAAAAAAAGGCATAAACTTGATGATTTCTTGCTCTATGAAGAGCATCTTGTCCAAATTCTTTAGCTATTATGCGTAATGCTGTACTAAGCTGCAGGTCTCTCTTGGCCGAGTTGGGAGGAAGTATGAAGTATAATAGCTTCACATACTCTAAACGACAGAGGTGTAGCTCCTCTGAGTTGTGCTTTAAGAGGCACTTTTTCAGTTCAGTTATTAGTAAACATAATAAGAATATCCATTTCCCATTATCAGTGTTTACGAAGAGATGTTGGTTTTCTGTGGTAAGATTGTTAACTCTGTTAGGATTTTCCAGAGGAAATGTAATACGTAGGGAAGGCAGTAACCTGGAAGCGTAACATAAGAGATTCGTGTTTGCCTTCCGGTTGTATTTAATGCAAGGTGTTAGCCCATTGCAATGTGTCAAATTAAATTATCAACACTATGTGGTATATACTTCCTTACTATATATGGATTTTTTTTTTTTTTTAGAAATAGGACAATTATTAAATAAGCTTACTAGGCAACTAATAGGTTAAGTAAGTTTAGCTATTCAAGAGACTCTGAAGGTTGCGGAGTCTCCTTCTCTGGAGATATTCAAGGCCCGCCTGGATGCAACCCTGTCTAACATGCTCTAGGTGACCCTGCTGAGCAGGGAGGTTGGACTAGATGATCTCCAGAGGTCCCTTCCAACCTTACTGATTCTGTGATTCTATGAAATGAAATTAGTTTTATTGCAAGTGATCAGTTAGGGTGAAGGAATGGAATTGAATGCTTGGCCAGATGTACTGAATGATCCTCTGAGATACTAAGAACCCATATTAAGGGAATCATTCAGGTATCACTGACTGTAGTGGACTCCTAAAGCACTGGTAAATATTTTGTTAAACAAAAATGTTTCTTTAGGTGGAGGGTTTGACAGCTACCCTTATCAAGAATTTCCCTTGCATTACTGTCTTAATTATAGAGTTCAAAGAAATTTCTGAACTGTTCAGCCCTGTGGGCCCAGGTCTACTTGGGATAAATCAAAATGCCCTTTGCCATTCTTGTCCCTTTTAATATTTTACTAAATATATAAATATTTCTCAATTACAACTATTTGCGACAGGTTCAGATTATCTCTGACTGATATCATATAACTTGGTCCTTGAAGCAGACAACTGTTCAAATTTTTGGACTTTTTTTCAAACTGAATTTTATCTTTTTAAAGTTTGCCTTCCTTCACATATTTGACTTCTTCAAGCCAATCATCAAAGTAATTATTTTTCTAGCAGTTAACTGATAATAGAAAAATAATAAAGATAGTATCTCACTTGAAATAGCATCTTAAATGTTGACCAAATCCTGAATAATAAACAAGGGTCTCATTTTGAAGTCTTTGGGGTTTTATTTTCCTGTACGAAGAATTAAAATGACTTAATGGAATCTTTGATATAATTCACACCTTTTTAACAAAAGAGATATTTCTGACTAGCTAGATCTATCTCAGAGACTCATTTTTATCTGCATATCTTGATCTTGAACAAGATGAGAGTTTTTTTTTTTTTTTTTTTTTGATAATTGCTTTGTTGTTAGTCCTCTGACACTGAGTGACAGTACTTTTCAGTGCTTGACAGCCAAATCTTTTGGCATACGACAGTCCTCATACACTGTGAGGCATTTTCTTTCTGCCTAGTGACAGTAAGAGCTTCCACGTTGACGGGGGGTAAGGGGAGCCTAAGATGTCTTTGAAAGTGAGAGGAAAACTGAGAGAGGATGAGGAGGTTCTCTGTCAAAATAAAAGCATTCATTTAGTTCACTCTTCCTGCATAATGAAATAGACAGGAGATCTGATAGCTACATGTTAAAATACATTGTTTTATTTATGTGTGGTTTATAGAAAATTTTGTCACTCTAGCACACTATCGGGGTCCTCATGACTTTAAGATTTCTACAGTAAATGGCTTTAACAGTTTATCTTCTAGTAAGGTGATGGGCAGTACGATGCGGAAAGCACAGTTTGCTTGTAGTTAGAATATTTTAGGAAAATGCTGATTGTTTTTTTCCAAGAAATCACGAATTAATATACATGATATGAATTTAGGAACTTTCTGTATTCATCTAAGTTTAAAAAAAAAAAAAAAACTCTTAGTAAATTAGTGGCTCTTAGGAACTCATCTTTAATGTTCTATAGCATCTGGAGTGAGTTGCTGCTTTCATTTTATCCTTTGGACACTTCCTCACTAGAAAATAATGAATTGGTTAGTCAAGTGCTATAACAAGTTCAAGACATCTGGGCCTATTTTCTCACAAATTAAGTGGGTAGAGGGCAAGGAAATGCCTACGCTTGCCCAGTGCTTGCTGTAACCACACACATGGTAATACTAACTTGCTGTCTTCCAAAACCAAAACTAAAAGCTTACATAGTTTATTCAGTTAGTAGTTAGTCAGATGTAACTTCAAAGAGTCTGAAGATGAGTGGTTTGTATGATCAAAAGGAGGTATATGGTTATGGATGAATTTGGTTGATTACTGGATATTGGTGCTGTTCATGGATGCTCTGCTTGTATATTCATGACAGCGCGTCTCTACTGATTCGTCTTTGCAACTCAGTTCCGCTGCATCAATATTTCATTTGTATTTGTGCCTTCCATTCATGTTTGGTTTTTGTCTCTTCCTGCCCAAATGCAAAAACTTTCACACATTTTGGAGACTGTCCACTGCCTCAATCTTAAATCAGTGCTATCCTCTAAGACCTCAGGATACTTCTCAAATATCGTGTGTATATACGTGTATACACACACACACACACACACACATATATATATATATATATATATATATATATATGTATGTGCTGGTATACATCAGAAGTCTGCTCTGCTGTGTGCCTTTTAAGAAGTAGTTCTGGTTCTAATACCCTTAGCATTAGTCTAGGGTAGTCTACATCACTATGTAATAGTGATTGCCTCTCTGTTCCAGTGTTTAAATAATTAAATACTGATTACAAAGGAGATGGAATAAACAGGAAGTGCAGTTTGCTTACAATAGTGGATGATCTATCGTTCCATGTTATACAGTCTTTTACTTTCAATAAAGGTACTTCAGGAAAAAAGCACGTATGTTTTTAGCCTATGTAATACAGCAATTTTACAATATTACTGTGCTGTGAATGAATGATTTTCTGAAATTAATTCTATGATAAATTGATTTATGTACTGTTGTAAGGCTTGATAACACTGGCTTTTTCCTGTTAAACTCAGGTGCTGCTGCTGTTCACAAGTGCCTAATCTTCAAAAATTTTCAGTGCCTTTGCAGTATTTTACAACAGTGATTTTCATGTGCAGTTTTTAAGTCACTTGCATAAAATGTTCAGGAGAGTTCTTTGGTTTTGAGGGGAATTTTAATTCAGATTTTTCCTTTTATATCCTCAATAGCATGATACTATTGACAGTATTTTCTAAAACCTGTTTTGGGTGAGTCTTTAACGGACTATCAAAACAGTATCTTATTTCAGAGTTGCATCCATATTGGTATCCTTCTCAACCTGTGGCTTCCGCTCTTAAAGTTCTACCTTTTGTTTCCCGTTTTATCTCCATGTTAATTATGAATCACTGGTTGGTCTACTAGTTGCATGCTATTTTCAGTAACAAAGTAGTTCTTGAAATCAGTGAAGATGTTAATTACTAAATCATTACAGAGCATGGCCTGGTATTTTAAACTGATTAGTCAGATTATAGAGAACCTAAAATAGGTTATACTGATCCAAGGGCAGGGATAATGCAATTTTTTGGAGATTATCACAGTGACAGCATCTTAAAACATACAAGATTCTCCTCTGCTGCTAACAGAATAATTGTTTCTGTATGCTATAAGCATACAAGTTTAAAAAAAGCTTAAATTTTTGTTGTTGTAAATTATGGAAATAAGAATGATTTATCTTCAGGATTTTTTTAATCATCCACTTTATCATTTTTGCCTGTTCCCAAGTAACCTTCACTCATGTGTAACGTTTCATAAGAGTGAGTAAGAATACTTCAGAAAGGTAGCAGTTACACTTGTTATCAAGTGATGTGCCTGGTTGTCCTTAAAAGTAGGAAGTTAGTTCACTGGTGGGTTTTTGAAAGTTGTATTGTGCAAGTTGGTTATTCTTAATGGTCTTAGACTTCTGAGGGTTATGTACAAACTTCTGTAAGAACTGTGTGATTTTATCTGTGCTCTTTAAAACAAATTGGCTTATCCTTCTGTCTCTTTTGTTTTCATTAATCATGTAGCACTGACATAAAGATTTTGAGCCTTGAATGTCCAACATATTCCATCTTTGACAGTGCGGTTTAATTTTAATTGCATTTTAGGAAGGAAGTGGTCCTAAAGCATCTCGCATTATGCATTATATCAATTATCTTGGTGCATGAAAGATACAAAATACATTTAATTAAAGGTCATAACCCAGCAAATCATAAAAATCCTGTTCTGAAGTAAATTGTTGCCACTAATTAGCTTTTTTCTAGTAGTGTTTGCTAGTACTAGAATAAATTCGGTTGATGTCTTGTTAACATTGGTTATTTTCAGTGATATCACTAATCTTAAAAAGAGTTGAATCCAAGAGCCATGGAATACCTATGTGTCCAGTCATTGAGTAGCTTTTACAACATTAAAAGAATATGTACATGGAAATCTTACTTTCAGTAGCTTTAAATATAGTACGCTGTGGGTAATTGTATTCTACTTTAAATCAAATTAATGCTTAACCTCACTCAAGATACAGCAAGAAATTGCATTATTTGAAACATTTCTTTTGCGTTATGTGTTTCCAAGGAGTTTCCATGCTACTGTGGAACTTTAGGAACAGCAAATTTACTGAGTCCTGTTTAACGAAGGTCTGAAAGTAATGAGACAATTTTCAGAATTGGATACAAGACCTGAGACCGCTGATGTTTTAACGTGCTCCAGATCGACTTCAGAACAGGATATCAATAATGCAAAGTAAACGGGTTACGCTAGTTTCTAAACTGGGAAGTTTCTTTGTTCAATTCCTGTCTTGATAGAGAAGGGTCCAAAGCACACTGACCTAGTTAAAATGAACACTGCATATCGGGGAGAATCGCTTGGGTGGATGAAGGGGAGAGGCTAACATCCGTGATGTTCTACTTAGTTTCTATGAGTAAGGCTCCTTGAGTTCTCTTTTCAGTAGACCAGTTTTCAGAAGTGCTGAACTGGCTTACTGTCTGGTCTGATTCTCCAGCTGGTTATCTGAGTGCAATTGAGAATTGCCGTTACAAAGCTAATATGAGTGAAAGAGGTGCACCAAGCCTGTAAATTACTTCACATGCTATATTTAATTTAGTGTCCTTAAAGAATGGCATTTAAAAGGCAGAACATTGAAAACAGCACATTATTGATGGTATTTATTTATATAATTTAATCTGTGTTTTAGTAGTACATTTGGGAAATACTATAGTTGCAGTTAAAAATGAAATTCATTCCTATTAGAAAACAAAATGGTAAAATGTATACGGATAAAAAGCTTGAAGTGGCTAACTTAACTTCAGAGAAACCAAGAACTGAAATGCATCTGTTGTAACTTGGAATTGTGCTACATAAAACAGACCAGAACTTGGCATTCTCATTTCATCTAGTAATTATTTTATTAAGATGGTAAAATATAAGAAGTATTTAGATTTTATTTTTTGCTAGAGTTGAATATAATGTATGTATATACAAGAAAGATGATAGTACTCAAGATTCTGTAGAAGGTATTTATATTGGAGTACATTTTTTATCCCAACAAAAAGGATTAGAATTTTCATTTCAGACTTCTGATTAGAAGATTGTCATAGTCGATTCCTCCCCTCTTTCCCCTTACTGGAATGAAAGAAAACTAACGCTGACTGAGTTGCTTCTGCACCCTTGTACCCTTTTATACATCGCAATTTCCTGCCTTTTCTTTCAATATCTCTTGCTCAAGAGCAGGAGCAGTCACCAGCATTTTCACTGACTTATGAGATAACCTTGATAATTTAATTAGCAAAGGTGAGAAGATAACATCTTTTAATAGGGAAAGCTGTTAAAACAATACAATAAATCATTCTGTAGTAAAAAATATTAATATGTATATTAATATTAATCGATATTAATCGTAAATGAAGTCTCCTGTGCTCACCCCTCTGTTTTTTTTGGATAGCAATCAAAACATGCTGTGAGAGATTATATGTATAAAACATATTTCTGTGTGTGTGTGTGTGTATATACATATATAGTATAATATCTTTGGTAGTATGTCTTTAAAAAGGTCAGAAACAAACAGAATAGAAAGTTGAAGAACTTGCTTTTATGAAGTATAATACAGTGCACACAGGCACCCCAAAGACTGATGCACGTGCCGCGTGCTGGACGCAGCAGTAGCGGGTGCTCACGTGACCTCCCTTTTTTACCTCTGTAAGGCATTTAAAGAAACAAGAAACAAGAGGTCATCTTTGCTGTAGCATGGAAGGGAATATAGGCAGGGGCCATGGGACCGAGCAGATAGTTGTGTAGAAAGTTCTGTCAGACCTGTTGAGTCACGGAGTACTCTTTTCAAATTAATGCATGCCTTTTAAAGTGCGTTAGTGTAGATCCCGTAAGTACACTCCTGATCTCTTTTATTTTCCAAGGGCTGTTTGAGCTGTAAGCTCTACGAATCAGCTAAGCAACTTGTATAACAGAATAGAAATAACTACCTAATTCAGTACAAAATAAAATCAACGACAGTGTAGCCTGAGGCACAGTGATAACGTTATCAGGTGCAGTTCCCAGATATGGGAAAAATATCTTTAGCCTAATAAAACATGTAGTCCTAACTAATCCCTGCCAATATCTGAGTGACAGTGAATACTTCACATCAGCTTCTCATCCTGCACTTTTTAGTTTTCATTTGTGTTGCTCCAGGTTCACGTGGATTTATTTAAGAGCCTTCTATTTGGAGGCCTACTCTGAAAGCGCACGAAGATCAGTGGATACCATCTGCTGTATTGAAGGCTCAGTTTTAGTTAAATAGTGCTGTGAGAAGAGACAGGAAGTTCATTAACATCCTGAACGAAGGCAGAAGAGAGATGCCAGCCCTTTCCCGCCGCCCTCTGCCTCCCACCCCCAAAATCCCAAATCCTTCAGGAAACAGATCATAAAATGCCTTTAATAGTAATGTAATGAAAATATAGGTTTGCCTCTCTAATATATGTTTACTGTCCTGTTTGCTTGGCAGTGCTCTTAGCACTCCCTGTGCCATACATAAGGCCACACTTACCAATGGTTTTGAATACTTTAGGATAGTATTTTAAAAATTACATCAGCCCAACAACAGTCCTGTTGAAGCTGATGGGCGTTTTATAGAAGATATAGAGGAGCTCAATATGCCAGTGCTGAATGCTTTCGTAAGGCATGCGTATGACAGATAGTGCTATAGTCTGGGCTTGAAAGTGATCCAGGTTTTGCTCTTAAAATTTGCTTTAAGGCTTACCAGGCAGTACGCACCCAATATGCTGAACTGTCCTGAAAATCCAGACTCTGCTTTTGTTCTTAGATACAATGACTAAATCCTGGCTCTGAGTGTAGTCTTTCTGTATTTTGAGGTTTTCAGATTTGACCCAAATATGTGTGATACTTACTGCTATTTTCTTACCTAAGAACAATGCATCATGAAGTAAGATCCTCTTACGATAGAGAGCAGAGCGAGGGAGACTTGGCTGCTGTTCTGCATTCCGGAGAGAGATTTAGAGAGAAAAATCTTTGTTTGGTAGCGCTCTGCAAAGGGCAAGGAGAAGTATTTCAAATATCCTAAGCAAATTTATGCTACAGAAGAGTGCTGTATAAAGTAATAGATATCTTGTCTTTGCGCAGTTAATACTGCCACATTGATCAGTTGATGGGTGAATCCAGAAATAATGTTTCTGATTTTATCTTGGTTTTGTCCGTATGAAGCATCCAGATGTTGTGGCGATTAAGACGTTTATAAATACCTGTATTAGGGAGGTTGATAACAGAAGAAAATAGAATCTAGACGAGAATCTCAAAAACACCCTGTTTCCTAGAAACAACAGATGAGTTCAATATTTCTCTTATTCTGGAGGAAAAAGAAGTGAAGATCGGAAGTTCAAGATATGAAATTACAGGCCAGCAAATGTGAAGTGATATATCATTCATTACAGGACTATAGCTACTTCCTTAGGAAAGAAATCAGTGTTAACCCACATATGGAATCCAATACAGAGGTATTTGAAAGATCAAATATAGATCAGAACTATATCATATTTAATATGAGTAAAAATTAGAGATATGATTATTGCTGTTCTCAAAGTAACTTTTGGAGTTTTCTGTCTGGAGAGGTATTATCAGCTTGGAGTGGTATCTCCAGAATCTAAATTCATAGTTGAAGAGGTGATCAACATACTATTTACCACAACACTTCTCAGATTTCCAAAATAACATGAAGGAAGGACAATTTTAAATTTTATTGCCATAAGAAAATGATTGCAAGAGGAACATAAGTGATTGATAAGAAATAGATTCATTCCTGAAACAAATTAAATCATACAACCCTCTGCTCATGCATATTAAAACAGTGATGTTGCTAGGTGGAGGTAGCACTCCCTTAAGACATAGAATCATAGAATTGGTCAGGTTGGAAGGGACCTCTGAAGATCATCTCAAACGAGTGGATGATCTCATACGGGGATGGAACCCGTGACCTTGGCATTATTAGCACCGCGCTCTAACCAACTGAGCTTAAATTGTGCAAAAGTGTGGAGGAGAAAGCATGGCGAAAGATAACGTACAAGTTATTGAGCACGTGTTTTAGTAATTATATTTTTAGATGAGGAAAAGTGAGTACGAAGAATATGAAAGTTTAAGCAAGAAAGCACAGATAAGCAACGTAGAACTGATCTGGTTCTAAACCCTGCTGAAGAGGGTACATAAGGGGCTGTCTGTGGAGGGGGAGGGCTGCAGTTTTCAGTCTGTTGCAGACAGCTTGTTATAAACTGTTGTTAAACTTCAAATGGGTGCCTTTGAGTTTCAGGTTAAAAAAAAGTGTACACTTGGTGACCTCATACTCATGAGGAAGGTGAGGATCAGACAGGATCTTGTCCAAGAAGACAGCAATATTTTGGCATAAGTTCATGAATCCTGATTTCTAGTGCCTCTCCAGGTAATTAACTCCACAGAGCACAGCTTTCCTTGTAAAGTGGAGTGAAGAAAGCTATTGCAGGCAAATAGCTGGTAACGCATGGGATCTCATATGTCAACAGCTGGATGTACGAGATGAGTTTCCATATTTTGCATTTCTGAAATCTTTCTTATCTGGAACGAATTCTTTGTGGGAGGAGAGAGGGTTATTTCGTCTTGTAGCCAAAGATATGCCTTTACGTTGGACACACTGATGGAGGCTATGGTAGAATATTCTTTCATATCCCCAAGGTTTTGGAGAAAAAGGCAAGTCTCCTAAAATGACGTTGGAATTGTTTGGTGGATTCTCATGGGAAAAACTGCATGTAATTTTATCAGTTGTGTTACTCAGATGACACAGATAGATGAAAACTGTTAAAGAAAATAAAGAATGTCACTTTTTTTCCCTTCACTCCAGAAGTAAATGGAAGTGAATGAAATGAATTAAATGTTCATTTAAGATAAGACTAAAAATTACTTCAATAGCATGTTATATTTAGAAATCAGGGAATTCTTTAAGAAAACTATTATAAAACTGAAGGAGGGGAAAAGCGCAGCCTTACTCTGTATAACCATTTGATGCTAGTGATAGAATACTAGTAACAGAATACTGCTAGGTGTTTGAGGAGATCTAAATATGTAGAACACTTTTTTTTGAGGGTTTATGCATTCAAAACAGAGGAGACATTTAGACAACGATAAGATTCAGACTTTGCGTTCTTCAAGAACTTAAATACGGTGTAAAATTTGTTAGGCAGTCTTAGAAAAGCATTTTAAAATCATGTGAAACATGATTTTCTGACCAAAAAGAAAAGCTTGGAAGCTAGCATAGGACAAAAGCAAAGCATGACTTTAATCAAAGAGGAAAAAAATTTAATGTTCCAAGGGAAATTTTGCATGACAATTTAAATGCTGACAATTCAGTTGATTTCCAGGTCATAATCTAGGTTACATTCTGTACTGAAGGCTGTGCGAGTTCTCTGAACAGATTTCTTGTAATCGTTGTTTATCCTTAGGCTTGCATCTTGCGCGGGCTGCAGAGAATCAGTCAATTAGTGAAGGTAGGTGGGTAGATGTCTCAAGGATTAAGGCACTCTGATATCTATTTGTTAATCATGCAAATAAATAAGGAAAGGCAGATGCCAGGATCTGTTGTTACCTAGCTACTGGGGACTGTGACTCAGAAGTTTTTGATCTTTTATCACCATGCAGAAGTTTCTACTCCGAGTCTGAAAATAACTATGCCTTTCATTATTTAATTCTTTCTTTATTGGATGTTTTTTTTTTCTAATAAGAATTAAAAGAATAACTTGTTTTCTTCATGCGTATATGTGGCTACTGTTGTCATATTTTGAAAGAAGATTTCATTTTCAGAGTTTCTCATTTCTTGTATGTGAATTTTTGTAAATCTCTGTTTAAAATGGGAATTTTGTCAAACAAGAATGAGTTTAAGTACAACCTGTATGTATATTTGTGCAAAAAATTATTCAACTTGGATCATACCATGAAAATAGCACTGAAGTGTATATAGCAAGAAGGTGCAATCATTGAATTTGCTAAGCAAGTTATGGAAAAATATTTTTGAAGGACAGGGAGAAAAAACAGAGAGGTAAATTACTAGTACAGCTATACCTTCTATCAAAAAGTATTTTAACTGCTTATAATGAATACAGAAACTAGATGTAAAGAAGTGCAAAAGGTAGCAAAAGCTAGTGGTGCTGAATGCTAGTAATGCTGGAATTAATATGGCTTTATACATCTTGAGTTAAGTTACCTTGTGTTAACAGCATATTTAGCATCAGATTCCCCTTCTCTTCCAAAGGATCAGTGTCCGGTTTCCATATTAGTATTGTTTATAGGACTGCCTATTTCAGGGCTTTAAAAAACCTTTTTGCATGAAATTACAAGAGAAACTGGTGCCAGGAGCAGGAACTTGACATGGAAAATATCGGCTTTAAGACTGTCAGACTAAGCTCTGAGCATCATGGTTGTGTGATGGAAAATGAGGAAAAAATAATTCTGAAATAAGCAAAAGAGTTGAATAAATACATTTTTTTTTTTTAATTTTTGGTGTCATAAGTTTCTTTTTAGATATAGCAGTTAACAGTGGTTTCCACTGGAAATGTGAGAAATCCCTTCCCGATAGATAAAGGACCGCAGTAAGCAGAAAGAGAAGAAAGCTTTTGAAACCCCAAAATACCCTAACCCTAACCACCCCTGTAGAAATATGCCAAAGAGTGTGGTTATAGCAGGGGTATGGGAGTAACACTGTCCTGATGGTGTAAGTTGTCTGTCACCTCAGCAGAGATAAGATATAATCTGTTACAATGGAAGGTAGGTCGAATATGTAAAGGAGAAATACTGGAAACAACTTTGATTTTTGATGCGAGTTTAGGGTGGATTGTTTTTTCCTTTGGTAAATGGGCAGAGCAAAGTAAGAGTAATCCCAGACTAATGCTGATAAATTCCATGCCTTATGGTCTGTATGTGCCAGAATTTTTATTGTTGCTCTTTGTAAAGAAAAACTTTTGTGTATTTGTAAGTCTTGGGATTTTTTAAAATCTTAAGCTTCTTTTATCTCAGCCTGATTTGTGTCAGCATACAGATCTCTGAGGAGAAGAGGAAAGTGAAATCTAGAAAATGATCTATTTTATTCATTTCATTGCAGTAATGTTAGGAATTTGATGTTTATTATGTTAAGACCCTTAAGGATTCAAAGCAAAGAAACAGGCCTATCCCTACTTATTTACTGGTAATTTATCTCCATTTTTTAACCCTGGAAAGTCTCTAGATAAAACTGTAAACCTGTCAATGAAGTTAAAACTGTCTATAAACTCAATACCTTCTAATTTTATCTTAAGGTATTATGAATACCTCCTCAGGAATCTGAGGAGGCAGAAAAGTCTGTTTTGTTTTATTATTTATTGGAAACCATTGAATTGATGTGGAATACTAGAAGTAATTGTTTTAAAAAAAAAAAAAAAAAAACATAGAAGGCTATAGTGGCATTTTTGTTCTTCTCCTTTTGAATTTGCCATCTATGTGGTTAGGTCAGCACCTCCTCATTTTATTCCTTACATGAGTAATTCCAGTCATTTAAAGTACTGGATTGAGATCAACTGAATCTAAACAAGACAGCCTTCTCCCTATGTTTTTCAATATAGAGTATAATAAAGGTCATTTTTGATGAATTGAAGTTAGAAATAGTTCTGCTTATTTCACTTTTATTTCTACAGGAACCAGATCTTACAAATCTTTTGACATCTTATGAATTAAATGAAGTTAATGGGTTGTTGATAATTAATACTTTTATTGGAGGAGCATTGTCTTAACTTGGGAGTAATTAAGAGAACAGTTATGTTTTATTCTTATTTTTCCCATGGTTCCCAAAGTATGGGAGCTTGATACTGGAACAGGTTTGTGGGCAGGGGTAACTCTGTCATACATTGTCTATTTTTTACTAGTATGCATATCTGTAAACTATATCTCTACATTTTTTAAAGTAATATATCAATACTCACAACTCCAATTTATTTCAGTTTTTAACCTTATTTTTTAAGGATTGAGAACAGCCTTCTTTTGTGGTTTTTATGTTATTTAAGATGCTCCATGGGATGACTAGTGAAACACATCCGTCCTCCTGTGCTGAATGACCAATAAAAATTGATGGGTTATGAAGAGAAACAAACAGGTTAGCTATACAAATCCAAGTTCCAATAAAAGCAGGAAAAAAAAAGAAAATTTGACCTTGTAGTAAAAAGCTATATGTTTATGTCTGAATATTTCTTGTTACTTATTTGATTACATTTCCTCTCTCAAACTATCAGAAGGACATCTAATTAATTTCTATGGCTGCTCTTAAATATGTTTTTAGAAAACATGACCCTTTATAGATGAAATCATATGGACCTTTAGTTAGCCTAGTCATCTAAATCAACTGTTTTGTAGTTATCTCATTTTAAATAAACCTAAATCTCCTTTCATATAAGATATTGTTTAAAAAGAAAAAAGAAAAAAAAAAAAAGCTAGTCTTCCACTTAGGGCATATGACAAAGAAACATGATGTGACCTTGGAAATAAATCAGTGAATCTTTTGATTCTTTATTTTCTTAGCAAGCACTAAAGATTATTTCTATCATCCTAGAAAGAAAATTCTTTCTTCTGTAACGGGTGTTCTTCAGGGGAAAATGCTTTACACTTCTAGAATATTTTAATTAATAGGTTTTCTTTTTTTTTTCTGCCATACATAAATGTAAAGTAGAATGTGGAATAGAAAATAAATGATAAAAGTGCAGAATTTTCTTGGTTGAAAGGTATCTGGAAAGATGATAGTAGAAGTCCATGCTGTCTTATGTTTGTGGTTAAAGAACTTACTCAGTTCCTTTAAAAGAAGAAAAGTCGTCTGCTATGTTACATCCTTCTTGTATTTCTTTGAAGTATCTGTTTGTGTCAGGCTTGACTTGTCCCATCTTCCATAAAAGGCAGGTTTCTTGGACTTTGTCTTTTTGCTCTTTTCCCCCAAAGTTATGATTATATCAAGAGGCATTTTTTAATATACTAGCATTAAATAGAGAAGCATGAGTGATGTAAATTGTTTTTTTATCAGCTTAGCTGCAGCTGTCATTTAGTCAAAAAATACTTTCATTTTCTGAGCTACTTGATATCTTGCTTTGACAACAGGTGTAGTTGAAACTCTTAGACCCACTCAGTGACCCAATTAGTGTTTTGAATGTCGCTATGGAGTGATACACAATTGGATATCCTAATGGTGCCTCTTATATTTTATAGACTTGTCTCCTTCTATAATTGTTCTGTTAATGTTCTTTGCACTGCTGGTTATGTATGTGACCCTGGGAGATTGCTGTCAGTAAGAGTTAAACCACTGGCAATAGGAATTGTCTCCATCAACATAAAAGCTATTTCTGGGTAGCCAACCAATAGGAATTTCTTCTACTGTTGAAAGTAATGTTTTGTATGAGTTTTACCTCCTCCACAGGACAAAAAGAACCCTAATAGTACTGTAAATGAAAGTAATTGCAGCATAATAGAAGCTATCTTATATGGTAGGAAAAAATTTGGTTTCAAATGAAAAAAAGAATAGTTTTAAAAATAACATGAGGAAACTAACGAGAATCTTTTGAAGTGATAGTTTACAGAAAGCTGTAAGAAAGTACTTTTGGATCAAGATATAATTGGCAAAATACCACTGAATTACCTCTACTTAGCAAAAGATTCCAACCTTGGATACAGCAAATTGTACATATGTTTGCTCCGGTACAAACTGTATAAACAAATGAGTATATTTAGTCATTTAGACTAATTGGGGGAAAAGACAGTGAAAAACCTTTTTTCTCCTCTTTCTGGTTGCCTGACTAGAATTTCCAATTAATGTTTTTGAGATAGTCCAGCAGGGATTCCTTTTTAACATCCTGAAAAGATAGGTTTTACGGGCAAGATGACAAGATATGTTGGACTTTTCAGCCAGCTTTTTCATGGATCTTTGCCTTCTATATTGAGCATTCTTTCTTGGAAATTGCTGATTGTGGATTTTAGATAATTTCTTGACATTTAAGTGTAAAGATCATAAACCCATGATCTTTCTGGTATGGGGAAAATGTGGAATACTCCAGACAGTGCATATTGGTCATATTGGTAGCCCCCTGCTCTCTCACTGTACTGCAGTGAGACCCATAAGCTTCTTTACAAAATATTCTCTTCATAGTGTGAGAGAATGTTGAAATTTTGATTGACATATCAGGAAAGGTGGAGTGACAGCTCTCTCTGGTTGGTTTTGGATCTCCATGAGCTTAGTAGCTGATTGTATGATAGTCATTACTAGTGTAATGGCATGCATTATAGAGATGTTTGTTTAACCCACTTAGTCAACATTCTTTGACTGCAGTGTAGGTATTAAGAATAGAGGGGAAACTACCACTCTTCAAATATATTTACATTTTTAATAATTCTGCCCCTTTTGATTGGCAGTCTTTCTTTTAGAATAAAATACAGTTTTTTGCTGGGCTCAGCTTTTCTTCTAAAAGTACTTTGACTCCAAGAACTGCCTAATTTAAGCTTCTTTGATTATATCCTTTTAAGTTAAAGCGCTGCAATTTAACTTAATTCAGCATAAGTGAATTCATACTTTTTATATTAATTTATTTTTAAACAAAAGTGATACTCGGAGCTTGACCCAGTAATACTCTCTCTGTTCGTTTCTTCTCAACTGCCGGGCAGGGGCTGTGTTTGGAGAATAGCTTGTAGTTAAAGCTTGATTTCAAACGTTTAGCGGAAGGTACTACATATTTCCAAAGACATCCTCTGCGTTTTCTTATCCAGTGGTGTTCTTTTTTTTTAATAATGAATCCAAAGTGAACTGAGTGCAGCCTCAAACTTATTTGGAGTCAAATAGGCAGTATTAGTTGTACCCGATATTGTAGTAGAGCTCCTGCAGTTGACTCAAATACTGACATAACTGTAGTTTTATTTATATACAAACATTATGAACTGTTTTGGAGCAAATCTGCTTCCCTTATTTTCTCCTGCTATTTTCTTTCTTCCAAAGTAAAATAATAATAATAATAATGAAAAGATGTTTAACAATATATAAGATAGTCTTCAACAGACTAGCTACACACTTCTGTAAACCTTGTGAAGTATGAGGTCATTATCAGGTATGTCTTGAAAGCACAGAGAAATCAAGGACAATGTCATTAAATTGCTCGCAGTTCTATATTAAAGCTCTGCTAGATAATATAATTAAATATTAAAAAGCTAGGTTGTGATAATGTAAAAAGTTTGACAAGACAAATAATGAAGTCATTTGGACTTTTCTATTGTGCAAAATGTAACTTCTGAAAAATTTTTATATTGCTAATGTATATTAATTCCTACCTAACTTTATACTTTTTCTATTTTTCATGTAGCTTAGAGCATGCACATGCTTACATCTTCTGGTTTGAATATGTTTTTTTTGAGCAGAACAACATAACTTTATGGGCTATCGTGTTTATGCTATGGAATATTTAACAACAACAACAAAGTATCTGTATGCTATTCAGAAAGTATTTAACAATGAGTTTGCCCTGAGAGCTTTAATGTCAGGTTTCAACTTCATGCAAATAAAAAAGGCTGAATTTAAAACTGCTCAAAGATCATGATTTTAATAGGAACATCTACAAGATTTCTGAAAGCCAGTATAGCAATCTGTTTTAGGTAGCACCAACAAACATGACGCAATTCTAAAGGAACTAACCTGTTGTCCTAACCAGCAAGTCTTTTTCTATGAATGTACTTGATTCCCTTATCAGAAAGATGCTTAGAATTCTTCGGTGCTAGGGCTAAATATTTTCCGTCATCATCAATTTATAAAGGCTATTAAAAATAATATGACACTTGTGATACCATTATATCTACTTAAAGTCTCACATCTTTCTTTTCTGGTTTACTCTGTATTCCCCAGATTATGTTAAAGGATATTTTTGTACACTTAACTGTCTTATAAAAAGTGAACGGTTTCTCTGGTGCTCCATGACTGTCCTAGAAATTCCTTAGAAAGCTCACTCACAAAGCCCTATCTTACATCTAAATTATGCTAAGGTATTTCTTTTGAAATACATTACCATAATGAACCTCTACTTATCAATGAGAAGTGAAAGTTGCTGCATTTTGAATGAGCATGTATAGGGCTTAAATAGTCTCTTAATTTTTGTACACGCCTTATGATAATGCTGTGTACAAGTGTGCCTGCAAGGGAGCGGAAGAACCTGATCTATCTGTTAACTGTGAGGTATTCAAGTTAAACTGCTCTCGATCCATCAGCTTTTTCTTTTGATGTATGTAGGCTTTTGTGATTTGATTTTTTTTTTCTTATCAACTGTTCCGTGTAGTGTGTTCCTTAATATTTGATGACTCTGTTAGCCCTGCTGTTAATGTAAGCCCTATGAACTGCTTTTCTGTACTGTGTCATATCTTTCAGTCTTTTTTGAAGTAGGTCTCTTTTACGTTTATTTGGAAAGTGGAGTATTTCTAGAAATCCATGACTAACATTTCCAGTTACTAGAAGTCTGTAATCTTTGGGCTATTACTTTAATTCCAAGCTTGTCTCTATTTACAGGCTGAAAAGACAGAGTGATATGTAGAGAGAGCAGAGGTTAGGAATGAGATTGCAAGTCTTGGTTGTCTGTATTTTTCAGTTTAGTCATAGCCTTATCCATATCAGTTGTTAGTCTAAAAAGTGCAGCTGGTACTGCGTATGTTCAAACATATCTGGTAAACATGTGAGTATCATACAACAGGTACTGCATGTCACACATCCTAGCTGTGTGGCTCTTCTTACAGAATTAAGATGGAGGAATAAGTTCTGTACTTCATGTAGCACAGTTTATAGAGCTATAAGGGGTCTTGTACTCCCTACTGGGGAGTTTTGCCTGAATTAGGATCTGGCCCAAATGGAATACACTGGAAAATGCCTGGAGACATTAACAATTTCATATTATTTAGTGTGAGCCCAGAAATACTCCATAATTACTGACAGGTGCCCTAGAACTGAACACTGAAATTGCCTACGTAATTGTAGATATGTGTATCCATTTTGGTTTTAACATCAGTTCACGCAAAATGTCTCTCTCTAGTCATCGCGTAATTATACATAAAGACACTTTACAAGATAACTATTATTTCCTCAGGATCCATTACAGTCTATCAGACAAAATATGTATTCAGTTTTTTTTTAAACTACATATTATAATATAAGGATTTTCAAAATAAGGGTTATTTACCCAATAGACTGTAAAGATTTCTTTGGAATCACTGTAAATAGATACTTATCTCCTATTTAGGGAAATCCAATGTCACATATCATGAGCTGCACTAACTAGTTCCTGTGTAAGAAGACATGGGGGGTGGAAAAATTCTGTGAGCACAATTTTTAGCTTGACTTATCAGTCATCTCAAATACAGTTAGGCCACAATTCTTCTCAGAAGGAAGAAACACACTAAATAAAGCAGAATGAACTGTGCTGAAAGTTGAGCACAGTGAAAAAGGCTCAGCAGAATTGGGATGTACTCTACAGGAACATATGGAAGGGGAACTTTCAGATCTTGTTGGGCTAACAGGTATCGTCTGTAGTTCTTAGAGATTTTGCATATACTCTTTGGGAAGCAGTTCGCAGTGGCTGTGTTAGGCAGGCTTGTGTTCGTAGGTGCCTCCTGGAGAAGCGTCTTTTTCTCATTTGCTTGTAGCAGGAATCTAAACAGATTAATGTCTATGCTAAATTTAGCTTGATAGTATTTGTCTTTTCCCTTTTGCTGGTTATAGATATACTGCATGTTTACTTACATATATATAAGTTGGTAACTTTATAGATCATTTTTAAACTTTTCATTTCAAAAGTGCCATATGTTAACAGAAGAATATTTCTCTTGATGATATACTATGAATGAATGTTGTCTACCCAGTAGACATGCATCTGTTTTGCATAAAGATTCGTTTTCCTTTGACTTGGTTTTCATAGACCGAATTTCAGTCATCCTTTTATTACTTCTAGATTGCTGTATTTTATATCAATGAAAGTTAGTTAGGAATTTCACTATATCAAACCAGAAATTAATATTTTTCAGATGTAGTGTATAAAAAAGAAGATAATGGGTTATCTTCTTGGTCAAGCTGTGGTCAAGCTATAAAGAATCTGTCCTTAGGCTCTCAGATTTGGTGGCTTAAAGTTCAGGGCATCTTTTTCTGCAAGTATTAATAAATAATTATGGAGAACACAGGACTAAGTTCCCAACATTAATTAACACTTAGTTAATGCCTCACAAAAATATATTTGTCTTTCTGAGAAATGCATGCATTGCCACTGATACAAATAGGTTGTGTAAGTACTGATTTTGTTCATTAATTGGGTTGGTGGTACCAAAGGAGTTCTGAGTATTTTACAAATACACAAGGCCAGGCAGTGATGTTCAGTCAGGGTGCTGACCTTGGCGGTTTACAGATGGGATAGGCCAGATCTTTGGCGCCGTGGAGCAATTATTAGGGACCTTGTGCCTCAGGTAGTCTTGGCCTCTCCCATTGCGCTGCTCTCTGCTGCTGTCTTGCAGTTGAACCATGGTGCTTTCATCTACTTCTTTGAGGAAACAGGGACAGCATTTCAGAAAGAATCCCACAGAGGTCTGGACAGCCTTAGACCCTGTGCAAGCGTCCCTGTCCTGAGGGAAATGGTCCTTACTCTAAAGAATGTGAAGTGAAAAAAAGAGTATGTGCCGCCTTTATTAGTGCTTTGCAGACTGATAATGATAAAAATGAAAGTCAGTGGAAACAGATTTTTGGAAATTTTTATCAGATCTAAGAATAACTGACAAAAAATTGGTTTTGAAGTCTTATGAAACATGATATTATCAGTTATGACATCCTCATTTATATGTAGCAATTTTGTTCGTAGAATGATCAGGGAAGAGAGTGTTTTAACTTATTTAGATGAGCTAGCATGAAGTTGACATAACCGTTGCCAACACATCCATGCATTTTAGTTGTTCTTTAAACTGCATTTTATATGAGGGGAAATTGCAAATAGTAAATGTCAAGGATTCACTAGGGGCATTACAGTTTCAGAGGCATGAAGCTAATACATATTTGTCTCATTACTGTCACCAGGCAGTTAGTCCATGGATGGCAAGAGCTCTTAACTCAGAGGAGACGTAGTTACAAATGACCTGTGGGTGGTCACGGATACCACATCTTCTTAAATTCACATTACAAGCATGTCATTAATAAGAAACAAGGAAAAAAGATGTTCCTGCTCCTTCAAAAAGCTGGTTTTCATTGAAAAAGAGGTGAAAGATTTTGCATCTTCAAGTCTCAGTTGATCATATCTTTGTCAGTGATAATGTATGGGAGCAGGAAGGCAACCTAATCTTTCCAGATACTAACTGAACTCTGCAATATTATCTTACTGTATTAATAACCCTAATCCGTTTTGCTGTGTCATTTGCCTAATGATTTTTTTTTTGCATAAATATCTTTACAGCACTGATGGGAAATAAGTGTTGTATGGGGACCTTTAAATGCAATTTATGCGTAGGAGTTTTATTCTTTCCTACTTTCGCTCCTATTGAGATCTAAAACCTAGGATTCACTGTAGTAATTCACACACAGGACACAAGCATGATGCATGTGTTTGTTGTGTAAGCTTAATCAAGTTACTACAGAGGAACTGAGAATCTTTTCAGATGTAAACTCCTGTGTCTGAAATAACTGGGAATAATTTTTAATAGAATTCACCTAGATTTTCACATAGCCATTAAGTGATGTTAAATGGTTTGAATATTTAGAATAGTCAATTAAGATGCAGATTAATAGAACCAAGCTATATTTACATTGCTCTTAACAAAAATAGTTTTTGGTTTCTGGATTATACTGGAGTAATGTGCTCTAGTTAAGTCCGTTCTTAAAACAGTGTTCACAAGTTACTATTAGTGTGTATATCGCATGCACAATTTAGAAAGTTGCCTGCCTGTTGAATGGTGAGAGCTGCTATTAATGTATTAAATCATTTGACAACTACATTATCTGTCTTTGAAATTTTAGGTACAGTTTAAAATGTCACCTTTGATTCATAAGGCTACACATGGTTTGATTCATAAAGCCATAAATGGCCATCTGACAGACTGCTGCTCTTCCTGCTTGTAATAAAGGTGTGACACCAGAGCATTGATTCATCCCTGCAATCACCTGGCTTGCAAAGGATTACGAAAGGTTATAACTGTGGAGTGTGATGGGGAGGCTGTAAAATAATACGTAATATATAAGTAAAATACTGTACTACTCACTGTTAGAGCAGCAAGTATTAGCCAAGTTCATTAGTTTACAGGGTTTTTGTGTGTTTGTCTGTGTCTCCCCAAAGTGAATCCCAGTGGTTAACAAATCATGGAGCTTATGAAATGGGGAGAAGTTGCAGGTACTACTGAGGCCTGTGAAATACATTAATTACATGTATTTACTTAAATGAGTTGTAGCAGCGAACTACCCAGCATTTTTTATCTGGTAACATGGTCCAAAAGCATATCTTTAATTTGAGGTGTATATAAGAAAGCAGTAGTACTAAGAAAAATTTGAGTGAGAAGCTTACAATTTAGTAAAGCAGTTGTTAAAACAACTGGAGAAGTTTAATGGTGTACGGATTGGGTGCTAGCTATATCCGGACACTTTAGGATGTAAAGTTATGCAAATGGGTTAGTTTCTTTAAGCTAAAATGTAGTTTTTAGGGCTCTGTAAGATACCTTATTATTATGCTCATTAAGAGCAAAATCTGCCAAAACTATGAGCTTTTTGACACACAAAATGCATGGCCCTTGCTGAAAGAGTTTGTTAGCTAAGAAAAAGGCAGAGGCTAAGTGAGAAAAGGGGAAAATATGTAAACCAAAATGGGCAAATAGACATGCATGTCTGTCTGGTACTGCTGAACGTGTATTAGTGCGTTTGTGAAAAAGAAAATTGAAGATGTGAAAAGAAGACTAACCGATTCACAAACTGCAGTTCATGAAAACTAGTTTTGCCAAAAGAATCAGGTACATTATCTGAGTTTTTTGGTCTTGTAGTTCTGTGGAATTTGGTTATAAATTTCTAAGTCCTGTATCAAAAAGACAATTTCATCCACACAAAATCATCCTTCTGTTAGTATATTGAGCTAATGAACATCTCTATAGTAAAATACTTATTTCTTAGTGTTTTGTGTGTTAAGTAGTCACAAGACCTCAAACCGTTAAAAAACTGTGTTCTGTATGTAGAGAACTGGAGGCATGTGTGGCTCGATCACCAAAGTCTAAAGAGAATTGGAGGCAGAGGGATCAGTGAGGATAATGGGGAGAAGTTTCTCATACTGCCCTTCTAAAAGCAGCGTGACTGAAAGTCAGATGTCTCGAGTTTCCGTTCAAATCCAAATCAACTGTGATCTAATTGAAAAATCACCATATTAAAAATAAACCTTAGTAATATTCGTTCTAAGTAACAGAGAGGGTTTCACTTGCATCAGCATCAGAAAAGTCTGTTACATGTTTGTCATGTTAACTGTGAATGCTTCAGATCCCGAGAAGGAATGTTTCCGTGTATTTAGATACAAAACTGGAGTAGCAAGGCGGTGGTCTGTATAAGGAAGAGATAATCTTTCATATACCCTTGGAGCGGCATTCTAGGTTTTTGTGATCTACATAATCTGTCTTTTGGATATCCTGGCAGAGGAGTCAAAGGCTATTACAAGGTAGGAGCCTGTAAAATTCCAAGTATTACAGAACTGAACAGAGTCAGGAATTCTAAGATGTAAGGCAAAATATGCGTGCTTCCCCAAACTTTGATTTTTATATAAATCCAGATAAAATCTTTCATTGACTTGTTTCTCACAGTTCATTACATTTAACAGGTTACTGAATGCTGCGTCCAAGTGTATTTGTGGAGAGGATAAAACCACTTTTGAATTCTTGGGATTCCACAGCAATTTCTCTCTGACTGCAGTCTTTCTCTAAAACTTTAAGGGGCTTCAATTCCACTCAAATCATACTTGCTCCTAATTTTCCCAGTGCACTAGTAAAAAATAACTTGTACTAAAGAAAATAAAGTTTTCAAATCTTTCTCCTCCTGTAGTTACATTGATTCAATCTTGCAGAAGTTGTGAAGAAGGACATTGAATTCCACCAGTACCCCCCTCACAGATTAATTTTTTCAGAGCTTATAGAAGAAAGATGATCATTATGAAGTCTATCCAAAATTTTTTTGAGGAGGAGGTGACGCAGCGAATGATTCTGCAATGCTCCTTCACAATCCTGTCCACAGGAAATGTCTTTTGGAGCTGGAGAGATCTCGTTTCATCATCAAATAGGCCTCCAGCACATCCTGATTATTGCATTGAGACTGAACTCATGAAGAACATCTTGCCAGCCTATATTAAAGTGCCAAGGTGTCTTCTGTGACAAGATATTCATTTGAAGAAAGGTAGCCTTCTACATTCCTGAAGATTAGGCAAGATCTCAAAACTGAAGCAAAATACAAGGAAAAGTAGCCTAACACCTGATAAAGGAAGGATCAAATAGAAAGTTGAACGTCTTTTTTTTTAAAAAAAAATGTTTTTCTTTCTTTGTGGTGTTGCTTCTTAGTAAAAGGTTGGACAGAAGATTCATCACCCTTCTTTTTTTCAGGAAAAGAATATAGTAAAATAATTATAGGTGGATGATAAAATATGATATACCATAGTAAAGAAATAAGACATGTAAACAGAAAAATTAGTCTTGCTTTTTCCCTTACCTCCTCAGTGTGTACCAGTATTCAGCAGATGTAGTGGTGAATTTTCTACTTCAAGTGCACAGCTAAATGTGGCTTTCTTGTCTCATTATTTCTGTGAGTTAAATGCAAAGTTCTTTGCAAATACCAATAACATATCTTTCCTTCTTTGGTGATTCACAATTGTATCTCTGTGTTGCCTTTGTGGAAATAGCAACTTTTTTATCTGCCAGACAGTTCCAATGTAAGATGTATAAGCCACATACACTGTTCCTAGTTTTGCCAGCTTTACATAAAACTTGAATACTCTTCATTGAGTGTTTTTATTGCTAAGGAAAGGCAGCACTGGTCAATCCATAACTTACTGAGTCTTCCTGTTATATGAGTAGTCTCAGATTGATGAGTCACTGTTCATTTTCACTTGAAGCTTTTCATGTATATATTCTTCTCTTTGCTCTCTTATCTAGCAGCTAAAAATAATCTGTTTGCAAAAATGACAGAACAAATTTTACAAAGAAATAATAAAATCTGCTGCTGTGAACGTGTCACTACAGGCAAAAATAGTTGCTTATGCTGGCTGGAATGTTTCTCCAATGTCTTTAAATAACTTCATTATTCAATAAGATATGGTTTAATTATTTAAGTGACAAAAAGATGAGCTTTTAGTGTTTACATTGACCCACTGTTTACTCTTTTTAGAGTATTTCTTTGTATTAGAGCTGCAAGCACTTGCAAAACCCCATCTGGCTGGGAAACCATCTTTTTGTTTACAAAAACAGAAGCTTTTTACTGCTGCAAGCTCTTGCATGTTTCCTGCTGGGAACCCGAGCTAACATTTTTTGCCAGCAGGCACCACTTTCAGCTCATGGGGACCTGCTGTCACCAAAAGATTTTTCCCTCATGTGTCTTTTCTTTTTGTTACAGCATCTGAGGTGACTGATCCTTGGGGAAATACCACTTTTTTTTTTTTCTTTTTTTTTTTTTTTTTTGGTCTTTGTGAAGCAGTCTGCTATGTCCTGTGCACATCTACTCCAACTGGTGTCTTTCAGCCCGTTAGTGTTAGTTGCTGAACTCCACCCAGCAAGCAACTCTGTCTCCAGTGAAATTTCACTATTGTAGAGCTCAAATAACTTTTAGAACATGCCTGTCCATGATGTCAGCACAGTATACTTGAGGATTACGTGGTCTGTAATGTAGTGAGATGCATTTATTTACAGTACCAATGGGCAGTGGGAAAAGTGTATAGGTAGGCTTGTTTGCCAGAGTTACCTTCTTCGCCTGTTTAGTAAACAAGCCACTAGAGTTGCTGCATAATGATGCTTACGCTTCCCTGTTGAGCTGGTAGAGAGTTTGAGAGGTAGGAGGGGAAAGTGCTATGGCAAACTGAGCATGGACAAAACAAATTTACTAGTTTCTCCTGGGTTTTTGGTTATCCTGAAATCTGTCAAAAGATTGAATTGCTTTTCCTGCTACTCAAATGATTCTCTGTTACTGGGGTGCTTTCCAGAGTGGGATTTTTCCTTTTTCTTTTAAAAAGAAAAGGTTAACTGGGATGGAAAATGCAGATTTTTAAAATGATAATGTATGCCTCTGTTGTACTGAGTGCACAAGGAGAAAATTACGGGAAGATATTTCATGTCTTCATTAGAGTCTGTATCCTACGGCTCTTACTTTAGTCTTCGTTGCATGAGGAAGATAAGTGTCAATATGTTTTTGCACAGGATGTTTTCTCAAGGAAAGCAGTGAAAGCACCATTGCTTAAATGACTTAAGAGGACCGGATAAAGGCCTTCAAAATACTTAGGGAAGACTAACTTGATAAGCTGGCTTGGCCAGAATAACTTGTTGAGATTCACAAGTGGAATATTTCACGGTCTTTTTCAGACCAAACTTGGCTTTCATTTAGAGATGTCTTTTGACTTCTGTAGCAAGTGTTAGAAAAATGCTGTGTTCTTCAGAATATCCTAATCTCTCTGAAAATTGCAGTAATTGCAGAATCTCTGTAGTATTACCGTCTGCAGCAAACCTCATGTAACGCATACGAATTTACTCCCTGAAATTTCCTCAGAACGCTGAGACAGTTATATTGCTACATAACCTGTTTTTCCTCTGCTAAGTAACTTGTAAACAGTGTGTGATCTGAGGCTTATTTTAGGACAGTGAAATGCATCTTTTCCAGAGTATGCCAGTTAGAGCAGAATCACAGAAAAATATTTCAGGAGTTTGGACTGATATCACCATGTGTGAATAACATTCTCTCGGGGGCAATATATATAGCTATCGTTATGCGGTAGAATCCGTGCGTTTGTTTTGCCTGTGTGGGTGTAACCTCCTGCTTTCATAACTCCTCTGGCATTTTAAGTGAGAGCAGCAAGTTTTTGCTCATGTCAGCTGCAGGTTCACCTTATTTGGAGTAGAAGTAGCAGAAGAAGGAGCTTTTCTGTGGGTTTTGTTTGTTTGTTTGTTTGTTTGTTTTTTGTTTACCTTTAGTGTTTTTACAGTACAAGTATACTATTCATTATAATAGTGATACTTTAACTTTGAGGATGATGTACTTTAATCCCAGACTGGGGTATGAGTAGTCCTGAATCTTGCAGATTTACGACAAAGAAAGAAGAAAAAATTTCTCAGAATTTTTATTCTAAATGTATAATTGTAGTTTCCAGTTTTGTCTTAGGCCAAAGTGTTTGTTCAAATCATCTATCAAAAATAACAATAAAGTTAATTAACCTTCTTAGCTGTCTTTTCTCAGGTATATCCCCAAATCTGTAAATTATATGTAAAAGTAGTTTTCTCCTAGTGTCGAGGTTCAGGCTTTCTAGAGAGAAAATTAAGTTTAACCATGTGCTCAGCAGTTTTTCACAGTGATGACACAGATTGGTTATTTTGGTAGTTATAAACTGGAATAGCTGTCTGTAGAAGTGGAGGGAGGGGGAGAGGAAATCCGCAGTCAAGGATATATATTTATTGAAAGCCTAGGTGATTTTAGTTCCAAACCAGATAGATCTTGCACTTTGAAGACTGTTGAAGAGTGTTTCTGCTGTTGGGGATTCCCTGCTGGCCCCAGTGGAATGATCTTTGTATTGCATATTCTCATTGGGAAACAGCTTTTCCAGTTGATGGAACTTGTTCTTTCTTCAGCATGCACTAGGTTGCATCTAGTTCTTTGCTTACTTTCTCTTTTCAAAACAGCACTCCCAAAAAATTCAAGATTAAATCACCTTGTGTTTTTTTCCCCTCAACTGTACACTGTTGTGACTAACCACTGAAGTATGAACCAATGTAACCAAAGTTCACTCCATTTTTAGTACTCTGGTTTCCCAGTGTCCTGTTTTCTGTGTTCCCTTCCCAGGAAGATGCTGCTCCTTTAAAGGACAACATCACCACAGGTTTCAGAAGCCATAGGAAGCTAATTTCTTTATCTAAGTGAAGAGAGGACTTTGCAATAGCAATTGAGCAGGGTCCAAAGGATTGTTGTTTATCTTAGATTTGAGAAAGCTGAACATCTTCATTTGCATTTAGTTCAGCAGAGGCTGTGATGGTTCCAGTACTTCGGAGCATGATGTAGTTCATACATTTCAGCCTCTGTAAGTGTATGTTCCCATGTTTCCATATAGGGAACCATTTCACAGTTGGGCCATTATCACATTCTTCCTCTCTCTAGTCTCAACAGTGCTCTGCAGTGTGTCAGAAATTGTAGCAGCTTATAGGCAAAAGATTTTGTACTCTTATCCGAAGGACTCAGGTTTGAGGAATATGTTCTGCAAGTGTTTTACATTACTAAAGTACTGCTAGAATTGTTCGTTTTCTTCAGAAGAAGGTCTTTCTTGCTCACTGTCCAAAAACCTAGATATGTTCATCTGTTGGCATCTGCTAAATTTACTTTCTAGTCTTGGTGAAAGAACTGTTACTACAGGTAACGGTGTTTTTTTTCACTGCTTTGTGACATCTTGCTTGACATTTCTTTAACTAAATGCCTCCAGCTAATCAAAATCTGGAAAACAGCCTGGTTAAACACATCACTGAGAACTCAGAGTTTCACCATCTTTGAACAATTACACTCTTTTCTATTATAGAAAGAAATTTCCTTTCTGCTATATTCCTACAAGCAGATCCCACAGAAGCAACAGATTATCTGTACCTGGCACTATAGTTAAGGTATTTGATTGATTGATTGATTTTTAAATATTAAATAATGGAATTCAGGAAACTTTTAAGGAGCTGGCTGTCCTAACCAATCAAATGCGTCATTGGTAGTCCGCTGGGCTCATTGTCTTTTCCTAGTAGACCAAAGAATCTGATCTCTTTAGATCTGTCAGGTGGCTTCCATCATTATATATCTTTACTTAGATTGAAAAGCAGAAATTTGCATATTTCCTGAACATTTAAAAATTATTATTGACTTCCTTCTCCTGGTCACTGTGAGATAGGGGATCATTACAGCTCAGCTTTTCTTTGACACTACACATTGAGAAGCTTGAGCTAATTCCTTGCAGTTCTCTAGATTTCTCTTTTTGCGTAGCAGTGGAGGAAGAATCATAATTTCATTTTCTGATTATCTGTGGTCACCCCTATGAGATTAAAAGGACATTGCATGATAAAATAACTGCAATAGAGCTGTTTCTCTTTTTCAGCTTCTGCTTTGAACAAGCTGGTACTTCACAAACTACGCAGTCTGCTTTATTTCAGAGATACTTGCTTCAAAGCTAGCCATATTTCACAAAAAGGCAGCTAGTAAAGACCTTCCAAAACCACTTGTGGTTCTAAAAAGAGGAAAAAACCCTCAACAACAATTCCTGGTTGATTAGTTACATTCTATACGATCTTCAGTAGAATCATGAAGTATGCAGTACAATTTTTTTAATAATAATACATCAGAAAAGAAGAGATATGCAGTTTCATATTCTTGTCCAACATATCATGCCTTTGATCAGTTCTCTAGGCAAATTCTTTCTCCAGAAACAAAGCATTATCTGTGAAAACACTTCATATCTACAGAAGGCATTCTAATATATGTATTTAACTACAAATTTTCCTTCCAGAGCTGTGAGCTACCATTGATAGAATTGTATGTGTTTTTATACCTAACTCAGAGTTAAAACTCGTAATTTTTATTTTTTCCCCACTAAGTTTATACCCTCAGTCTCAATTTTTTGTGGCACGTCACAAATAAATACTGCAGTGTCATCTCTTGCCCAGGAGACTTTCTTCCTGTAGTTGGATCTTGGTTAAATCACTAATCCAAAGTAGTGACAAATTATCTACTAAGTAAATTGTATATATTATAGTATTATAGTAAACTGTGTGTGTGTATATATATGTGTATATATATATGTGTGTATATATGTATGTGCAATGTATTTCCGCGTAGGTGTCAGTACATCTGAAGAAAGTACCCTTGAATGTGTCTTTCAGATGGGCAGTGAGTAATCATATAGTATAGTTGTTTGTAAGTTACAAACAGATCTTGTAGTATAATACTGCAATGCTGTGGATACATTTCTTTCAGCACATGACGTTATTCATCTAGTGCCTCCAGTAAAAGCATTTGGTTTATTCTAGTCTGGCTTTTTTATTATTTGCAATGGATCTTCCTATATTTTTAAGATTTGTTGAGGAGAGTTTTCCATTCCCTATATAGTCCAAATGCTGCTGTTGAGGCTAAATTGTTTTTCTTAAAGTATTACATGCAATGTCAACATTCTCAGCATGTTTCCTTGTTTCCTGAGATTACAGTAGCTAGTGGGATTCAGGATGAACTTCAGTGTTTAATTCAGAGGTTCCCTCATTTGATTAAAATACCTCACAAGTGGCAAACATTCTTTATTTCTCGATAGATAATATGTTTTTAGAAAAGTAGTGCTTTATGCATATTTTCATCTTGTCATGTAGTTCATGATCATAACTTTGCAAAATGCCAGCAATTTCTAGTGCTTTATGAGATTCAACTTGTACTTCAGTTTAAAAAAATTTTTTTTCAGATTCCCAATGATTTTTTCCACAGATATGAAAAAGGAGTGAGAAACTGGATTGAAGAAGTTGGGCTAGGGAAGTGATCAAATGAGAATAATATAAAGAAGAAATATAGAATGCATGTATGTAGAAAGAAGTGCAGTCATTAAATTTGCGCATGTGAAATTTCTCTAAAGTAAATATCCCATTCATGAAGCAAGCTTACTGTTTCCTTAGGTTTGGCTATTTTGGCAATCATGTCTTAGAATCCTGGAAAGCAAATAGTCTTACAGAAGCTTATCTGTCCTTTTTCACATTCCCTGATAACGATGTTTCCATGACTTTGCTAAGCAATTCAGGAGTGTTTCATTGTGCTTTCTGTTCCAAACATTTCTGTCCTGTCTAACCTGGATCATTCTTACTGTACTTTAAGCCAGGTCATATTTATCAGGGAATAAGTAAATGTGCCTGATGTTTATTCTACCAGTTTTCCACCTCTCTTAAAATGCTTTCATGTAACCCATGTTTTCCTGGCTTGTTCAAGACCATCATACTAGTGTCAAGAGATTTACTAAACTCAAGATATGACATCTCCCACTTCTCCCTTATCTGCCAGGCTTGTGTAGAAGGAAATTAGATTGATTTGACAAAGTCTGTTCTTGGCAAACCTATGTTGGCTATTACTCATCTCATGGTTATCTTCCAAGTGTTTACAAGCTGTCATTTTGATGTATTTGTTCCACAAGTTAGCCAAGGATGGAAGCTAAGCTGGTCTGTAATTCTCTGACTGCTTTCCCAGCCTTCTCCCTTACACCCTCTTCTTTTTAAAGATAGGTACTATCTTTTAAGAAATCTCCATCATTGAATGTCCTTAAGAACACGTTAGCCATGTTATTTCTGTTCAGCAGTAACAATGGAGAGGATGTCCTCTTGACAAACACGAACGTATTTTTTCAGCATTTTTTCAGCTGTAGCAGCTGTATTTTCTATTTTAGAAATGCTTACCTATGAAAATACCATTTAAGAAAAGTGGGATTTTTTTCCCTCAGGTTGATGATGAAGACTACAGAATGCTGAGGAGCAATTCCAGAAGGTCAGTGGGAAGAGTCCAACCCATAAGTTACTGCAGCTGCAGACTAACTTAGTATAGTTTTTAAATGTTCATGTTGTTGACAGTATACCTGTACTAAGAAGAATGGGTTGCACTACGTGCAACCATGATGTCCCAAATTGAGAATTTGATCAGTCAAGGACACTGCTGATCCTTTCCATGGCTTAGCTCACTGAACCAAATACCTCCTTGGCCAAATTTCGGTGAAGTTGCAGTAGATGTAAAGTTTGTCTGACACAGTGTAGCAGAGGTATTCATAAGCATTGGTATTTCAGAGGTTATTGCACCCTATACAGGACTTGCAGTATGTAAGAAGTAAGATTATTTTTAAAATAGGCACCGTGAGAGACTTCAGCATGGTAGACAGTATTATTATGAACAGTATCTTGTGCAATTGATGTTTTGTAATATCATCCAAAAAAAGGGATGTCTAGTTTCAGGTTATCTTCCAGGTTCCATGGAGTCAGTGAAGAGATAAAGGTATGTCTTCATTCACTCCATCCCATTATGCTATAAGTCACTTTTCAGCAGGGACAACATAAATGGTGAATTTTTAGGAGAACTGGAATTTTGCTTGCAATATATGAAAACTAATTTGTACTATTATGACATATTGAAGGCACATTTTGAAAAACGCATACATAAAATTCTGTCTTCCTTTTGAATCTGTTGGCCTTTTGCTATCACTTGTGTTGGGTCCCAGGTTTACAAAACTCACTTTCTTCTTATTGAGAGAAAAGTGCTCTACCCTGTGATTACAGTATACATATTTTTAGGGGGATTATGTTACTCAAAAATTTGTTGTAGAATTGAAGGAAAATTCAAGCTGTGCTTATCTTAAAGATGTTTTCTGTCTTAATCATGTACTATAATTATTTTAAGTGGTTTGAATAGTGAATTAGACTTTACTTGGTATGTTTTTCCATATGCTTCAAAAAAATGTACAGCTAGTCCTATTGCTGTAATATATGGAATTTTCTCTGCTGAAGGTGGTTATGTGTATTAGACTTCTCTTGCATTAAATTTACATTTCTCCCCTGTAGAATAGATGACCTCAAGTTCCATTGAGGAGGCACTCTCATTCTTTAAATTAAATCACATTTATTGCTGAATTAAGTAAACCTGCACCAAAAAGACTAAAGTTCATAGGTAAAAGAAGGCCATGAAGAGGGTAAACATGTCAAAAATCTGGTAGCTTCTCTTGCTTGAAAAGTTGTGATTATGCGGGATGATAAAAGCTGCTGAATTTTTAGCAATAGAAATATTATAACAAATTAAATACTGAGGTTATCTTTGCACTGATAATCATAATTTATCTAAATATCTCTTCCTTGTAGCTCATCTGAAAATAGTATGAGGTGATTATTCCCTGATAATTGCAGAGACTGTAACTGTGTATGAGAAAATACTGTTTTTTAGAGAAACTTAGCTTATTACTTTAACGTCTTTTCATGTGGTTCAGAAAAGATAGCGAAGATAAATTTGAAATAGAAAATACAAACTTAAGAGGGAAAGGTGCTTTTTCCTGGTGCCACAATATTACCTGATGAGGGAAAGAGTGAACTGGGAGTAGTTTGCACTGAGATTATACTTCCTGCCCAGAAGTCTCTGGATAAGTCAGGTGGCACTTCCGTAGGGTGATATCCTGCCCACAGCTAATTAATGCAACTATTTAATACCGTTAAGTCTTTTACAGCTGCAAAACTTGCATTCGTTGCACTAGACATTCTGAAGTACTGGCAGGAGTTCTTTAACTAACTGAAAGTAGTATGGACCATCTATTTGATTCCGTGCTGTGCTTATCCCCATGCAATTTAAAAGTGCTGTAGAACATACAAAGTATTTTGAGTATAAGAGATGGGGTAAATGGGGAGAAACCTTGCACTAAAATAGACATTGAGAGAAATATATTTTGCTTCTGATATTTTCAGTAACTTTCAGGCCAAAGACCTGTTTAAGTTACATTCGTATAATCAACAATTCAGTAAAGCACATTTGTTGTTCTTCTCTTGGTTATTGGCTTTTATACCCGGAGTGGGTAAATTGGATGCTTTTAGGTAGCTATGGAAAATCTCATACCTATGATACAACTACATTAGGAGTTAGATGGCAACTATTTGTTGTCTTGCAGTAGTTAGTGCTGAGACCCTATAAAATTTTAGGCCCTTGAAGTTCCACATAATATTCACAGCTGACTGTTGACTGTGAAATTGTTCAAGTGGTGGGATGTTTGAAATGGTGCTTTCCCCCAGAGCTATGGGGTTTTCTTTCTTGTTTGATTTGGTTTTTTCAGAGCAATGATGCAAACAGCAAGCTGACTTGCCAATGTTAGGTTTTACTGTTTTACTTAGGCTTCTATAAGGCATATGTATATGCTGAACATATGGATATAGGACTCAAAGAAACTGTAACCTTTTCAACTTTAAGACATTAAGAAACAATAAGCCAAAGCAATATGTTTTGTATTACTGCAGTTAGGGATGTGCTACAAGCAGGAAAGGAAAACCTGTTCTTGCAAAACTGTTTTATAATAGCAAATGAAAATTGTTCAGCTGTATGCCTATTAAGACTGGTGTTCATCTTTTGGGCTATTGAAGCTAATTTGGTTATTTATAATAATACATACGGCCATCCTGCTACAGCAGTGCAAAGGGAAAAGCTATAAGCAGTAAGTTTCCGCCCTGATTTCAGGCAGAGTCAGTGTACTGCCCTGCGAGCGCTCGCAGAACGTTGTCTCCAAAACCGAAGTGTGACAAGGTGTCAGTTCTGACAGATCAGTGGTGCAGCTTGCATGGACTTGAATTAATAAAGGTCAGAATTGTCAACAGGAAGAACTGCCTGTTGGCGTGTCAGCAAGCACTCATGTTTGGTATCTGCAATGAAACTGCTGATATAAGCTAGAAAATATGGAGTTCGGGGAAGATCTAGGTCTTGTGAAATATTTAAATTTGTTTTGAAATTTTGTAGATATTTCCAAAATGAGGGAGCTTTAATAGTTTAAGTAAAGTAAAAACAAGGCAAATGTTCTGACACTTGAAAAATGTACCTTTTGGGGGGAAGGGGATTGTTTGATTTTTGAGTTAAAATCACACTTTTTCTTCCTTCTTTGCAGTGTAAGAGTGTGCCTCTGTGGTGGGTGAATGTTGATGTGGAATTTCTTTTATACTTTGGTTGTAAATTGATGAGCAATTGACCTTGTAAGGTAAAATAGTGATCATAAAGTGACTGAAGAGTTTAATCTCTGGAGATGATGCAGAATATAACTTTCATAAGCTGATGACTTCAAAGGGGTTGATATAAAAACGTTTTATTAAAGGAACTGACATGAAAGGCTTGTGAGTGCTGTACAGGTGAAAGTTCCGTCTTTGCAAGTTGAACTGAACTTGGTTTCATGTCTGTTTTTACATTCTGCAGTAGTGAAAAAATAAGATTTTTAGAGAGAGACTCATACAACCATCTCTTACCAGTTTTACATTTTCCTCTTTATCCTCTTTCTTACTGGTCATTCTATCCAGTCCTATACATTTCTTTTTCTCTAATTCTCGTTCTTACTCATTCAGTTCTGTCTGTAGTGGTCTCTCTTCTTAAGGCTGTCTTTTCTACCTCACTTTCCCAGTCTTTCTATTTTATAGCAGTTACTTACATTACCTTCTACTCACATTGAAGTAAATTCTTATTGTATTACCTACAAGCTGAGTTGTCTTTGTTCCTTCAAAATAGTCCAGCGTTGATTGTTGTCCTGCACTTCTGTAGGAGCTTTTGGGTCCATCTCTTCCTCTTTTGACAGAATATCTAAGAGAGAATATATTCTATCTTTCATTTCCTTTTTGCCACCTTTCTGTCAGACCCAGGCACTTCTTCACAATACGAATGCTTTGCAGAAGCTTTTCTTTTTTCTTTTCTTTTCTTTTTTTTTTTTTTTTTTTTTTTTTTTTTTTTTTTTTTGTGAGGAAGGAGGGAGCTGATTCACTAATGCGAATCAGTTGTAAATCAGAATGACTTGATGTAGTAAGGAACATGGTTCATAGATGTTCACAGAATGGTAAGGTTGGAAGGGACCTCTGGAGATCATCTAGTCCAACTTTCAGCATAGCCCCTTACGGGGATTAAGCCCGTGACCTTGGCATTAGCAGCACCACGCTCTACCCAACTGAGCTATAAAGCATGTTTCTCCTCAGTCTGAAACAGCATGATGCAATGTATGAGCTTGATTTCTCTCATTTTGTCATAGTAAGTTTGAATCTGATGAACTTAGTGGTTTCACACCACTAGGAAGTGATTTGTAGTACCCTGTGCAGTAGAAGCAGTGATATTTTCTTTCTATTGTTCTGTGCTTTATAAAAGTATGTGGTTGTCCTTCTGACTTTTGGACTCATGTGACTGTGCATCTACCTAGCTGTCTACCTGTTTACCATCTTATTTATCTCTGTGAGAATCAAATATTAGAAAACTTTAAAAGAAGTTTAAAGATGTGGAAGGAAGGATTGCATTTAACAAAAATAAATCTATTTTTTTCTTTGTTCCCAAGCTGCTTTTTTGATATCAAGTCTCTAATATGTAGCTATATAAATTATAAAATTATTATAATATGCAGTAGACCTTTCTTAATAGCATATTTGTGTTCAAGATTAAAGAAACATCCTTTTAAATAATACGGCATTTGATTTTAACTTATATGTCTTTCTGGAAGTTTTCACTCCTTCCTTCTTCCCTACCTTGCACCTCATACAAATGGAATCATATATTTTAATTCTTTATCTGCAGAATAAGAAGGAATATCAGAAGATAACAAATATTTTTGGTAACATTTATTCAAAAGTTTCTTACCAAAGCTTACAATAGATCTGGCTTAAAATGAGAGATTTGTTTTTTGCAAATACTTTTAATTTAACTTCTTCCTCATTTTGTCCTAAAGTTTCACATTCATTTTTCTAAAAATATCAAGTGAGGTACATAGGTATTGTTTTAGTTTTATAAAACTAAACCTATCACCACATATAGGTGGTTTAAATAAGATACAGAAAGCAGGTAAACACATAGTCATATACTGGAAGAAGTAGTTTTCCAGTTAGAAAGTAACTTTAAGCTGATGAATACTAAGTTACATCAAGGCAAAGCCAATTGTTTTATAGTGAAGATGACAAATTTTTGGATGATACATTATCATGTTGATAGAACCAAGATCAGCAATGAAGAAATTGAAGCTGCTGGGCATAGCACTCTACCTTCTTTTCCTGCAAGCTTTCCCTTTAGTAGATTCCCAAGCCTATTCAACTTCAAAGTGGTGGTGCTTCTTACATCCACCTTCAAAATCTGATTATCTTCAATAAATTAAAATACGTGACTGCTGTTGTCAGTAACATAAGACTGACCTGTTAGACCCTGGCATAGTATCAGTCTCGTCTATATAGTATAAAGAATATGGGCCATTATTATCTCGTTCTTTACTCTTCCCTGTTACAGGAAACTGACTGAGACTTAGTAGTGCAGCAGGACATTTTGCTCAAATAGATCTCAGTTTTATGATCCTCAATTTCCTCTTCTCCCTAGTTTTCCCCCTTTACCACCTTCCTTAGGCATAGATTCTTAAAAGTGTCTTGTGCATACATAAATACTAAGGTATATGATTAAATTCAGCAAAAATATCTAAACGTGCAATACAGTATCCTGAGTAATTAAATTCTTCTTTCATGCATATATGCACATGGGTGTGCATATAGAGATTTAATTATGTGCTGATACAGTGAAAATCCAGTAATGTGAAATACTTCACATATTAAAAGCATAAGCATTATTATAAAAGAATGTGATATAGACATATATTAGAGACTTTTAATTATTTATACAACTCTTTTTAACAAGCTCTCTAATGAACATTTTTTTTTTTAATTTTCTGATACAGTGCGTTGCTGCATGCAAGGTTTGACGTGACTCTATTGGAGTACTGGGCAGATGCCAGACTCTGCTGTGCTGAGCAGTTTGCTCGCTGAAACCAGCAAACTTGCACTTTCCAGCACCATGGGATGGTAGAAGACCAAAAGTATTTCCAGGAGCCTGAGTTTTGTGCAGAAAATTAATTTGTGTACGTTTGTTACTTGCATCAAATATTATTGTGAAGTGCCTTTATTTTTGAGAACAGCAATTCTCTGATACCAGAATTATTTGGAAAACTTGACTCCTGGGAAGAAAGTAGGTTTTCCATGTCCAACTGTTTGCTGCACTGACACGATTTGCAGGAATCTGGGAATGTTAAGTACTGCAAATGTGTAGTACAGTCTTATAGATTCTCAAATACAAATAGGATGATGCATGCCAAAATGTATACTAAAGAGCCAAGATACTAAAATGAGCTGCTTCTCCTTTCTCCAGTAGGTAAAAAAGCCAGATTACAGGCTTAAATTTGTGCTTTTTTAATTTAAAATAAGAACATGGCAGCTTTTTCTGAAGTTTTCTGCTTAAGTAGAGAAACTTCACCATAGAGAATTTTCACTGAATAAATAAAGGAAAATTCATGTGACTGGGAAAATTGACTTCACTCTGTATTTAATCCAGGGATCTTTGCTTCTTAGGAATTGAGAAGTGGAAGGGAATATATATGGCAAGCTACTACATCATATGGTTGGGAATATTTATGATGGATTAGTTTGCCTACTGTGAAGGAACTATCTCTCCTCCACTTCCAAGGTGCATGAAACCCTATGAAACATGTTTTATTCATCTAGGAATCCCATAAACTCCTACTATGACTTGTAACGACATTCAGTATGATCATTGGCATTACTGTTATGAATAAACTGAAAAGCCTAGTGGGATAGTTCTAAAAATCTTAGGATACAAAATCTGTTTGATTGGTAGTATATCACAAATATATTTTCTGCAGAGAATCACATTGCATACTCTGATGTCGTAAGTCTGACTCACCTTGTCAGTCCACCTCATTATTCATAAATGTAACTGCCACTAAAGTTCTGGCAGTATTTTAAAATAGGAATCTAATTAGTGATTATCTGTCTAGCTTGTACTGCATTCTGTGTTCCAGTGAGGCAGTTCACTGAGAGAACAGTGTGTGGGAATCATTCCTCCTGTAAGTAATTTTTAATAATGATTAGAAAACATTAAACAGTTTGAGTGTGAGCAGTGAAGAAGGTACTGCGGAGAATGTATCTGATTGGAATTGTTTATAGTTTTCCAATGAGAATTGTACAAATAGGAGTTCAGTCATGCAATTAGAAAAGAATGTATGAGATGGTGAGATGACCATAGGTCTGAGGTACGCCCTCTGTTTTCTTATATCAAAATAAAACAAAACAACAATACACTCCAAAACAACAACAAAGTTCCTCTATAACCTTTTGTTTGGTGCATTTTAGCTAAGTCCAAGTCCAGGTCACTTGTAGCATGGGAACAGGAGCCATCTTACTATTCCATCTCGGAATGCTGCTGCTTCACAGGGAGAAAAAGGAGGATAAGTTTGTCTTCTCAGTGTAGGTTTCATATTTGTAGTGCTCTGTGTTGCTGTCTGTTGCAATTTTTGTTGTAGTTTTCTTGTTAGTCAGCGTTAGACTGCCAAAGTGATTCTGTGGAGTTTTTACTTTGTTCAGTGGTACAAATTCAGTGCCATTTTAACTGATTCTGTGGAAGAAGTGCAAATTATTATGCTGTAAAGTACACTTAGAGTGACACCCAAAAGTGTGATGTAGGGCTTGAGAGAGAAGGCTTTAGTCCACCCACTAAGTGGAGACTGGGCACTGAGCACCTCCAGAGGTACAGCTGAAGATTGGGATTTTGCCTAATGGATTTGCTTGGCAAGTGTTCACTTAAGTATTGCAGATTTCTTGGATAGGAAGGGAAGCCAGCTAAAAATGATTCAGAAGGAAAGGATTTAGTGGAAACCTAAAAGGATTCTGTATCTTAAACAGAGTACCTTGACTCATTGCAAGAGGAAATAGGAGATGCTTCTCTTCGTATCACATGTTGTATGGTATCAATTTTGATGGAGAAATAACTTATCTGAGATACTGGGGATTGTAAAATATAGCACTTTAGAGGTACTTTCTTCTTAGAATATTTGCTGAAGAATAGAGGAATATGGGCCTGAAAAAAAAAATCGTACACTTCATTTGTATAACTGAATCATATAAAGCAAAAAATGTAAACAAAAATTGTAAGCTGAAATCTTTAAAATAGCTTGCAGTTAAGTTTGCACTGAATATCTTTAAAATGCGTTTTATCCTCATGGATCTTTAAGACCTTTACCCTTGGAGTAACTAAGCTATATACAGGAATCACTTTCCACTAGTGTAGCATCTGAGTAACACCTAGCAGTTCTTTGAGATAACTGTAACAGGAAATGTGCATCCAGTTGAACGTACAGGAGATACCCAAGTTTGAATCTGCTTATGATGGGGGCTGCAACACGCGTTATCTATCATAAGTTCTATGGGGTAAGAAATGACAACAGTCAGAAGATGAGCTGGGGTCTGATGTTTCATCAGCACCGCTTCCCTTCTGTTAGCAAGCAGATTAGCTTGCTGAAGCATCTGACCCTGAGAAGCAGCTGTTGAATGCACTTTTGTACAAGAACTACATCAAGGATATCAGCTCCTCAGTTGTCTTAAGTGCTTTTTTCACAACTCATACTGAGAAGTAGGTGATTGGGTACTTGCACGTATGCAAAAAGGATTTATTATGGCACTCGGAGTCTCAAACAAGTGCATAGTAGAGCACAGGAATCACCACAGTCACTGTCCCTGCATTTTTGTCATACAAAATGCAAATACTTGATGTAGGAGGGGCACTGGATGATCAAGAGACTTAATAGCTACAGTAAGGAGTCAAGGAGCATTATAAAGAGTGGGTTTTGCAGAAGTTTTTCAACGTTGTTAGAAGACATCTGAATACTGTATACCCTGCTAAAGTATCAGGAGCTATAGGAAGTCCTGCCTCCTCCACTTTGGCAGTAAATAGTAGGTTTCTGATAATACTGTTAATCTATTGGCATTTGACAGCAGAATTGTATTTTACATAGAAAGTACTATTGAAACACTTATGAGATTTAAGCAGTTCTGGAAGAGGAGAAAGGTTACTAAAAAGACCATCTGATAACTTAATTTGATGTTCAAACTGAGTTTTGCATATATCATCCAGTATACAGGATCAGTCTGCACTGCTCTAAATACAAAATTCCAATGTGATGCAGTAAATTTTTATAGACTTTATTCATGTGTACAAGGTGTGGTTTTGCTCCCTCTAATTCTTCCTTTAGTTGTCCGCTTTGTTACCGCCTGTCCCTGTTACCTGGGGGGGAAAAGGCTCTCTACATCCTATCCAGTGTTACTCTGAATTCTTTTTGTCTTCATCCCAAATTGCACAATCTATAATCTTTGACCTGTGATGCTTAAGAGGAATTTGTAAACTATATCACGTCTTTGGTTTTGCAGACTGACCACAACCCATTTTTTAATTTCAGTAATCTCTATGCTTTCTCCAAATGCAGTGTTTAGTGTTTTTTGTAGGTTGTATGTAGGAGACGTAAGAAAATGAAATTTACTTGTATCCACACTGAGAGATACAAGCAGAATCTTTTTGGTATTATCCTTTTCAATCTCATTTTGAAGCTTAATTTATTTAACTGCCATAGTATCACTCATCCTATCTGTGTAAGGTATGTTAAGGTCTTCTGACTCTCTGTCCTTTGGGCAAATGGAGAAACAGTCACTGAGAAAGTGAGAGAAGGTCGTACCAAAAATAAATGCCGGATTGAGAAGGAGCATAGAAAACATTGCTCTGTCATAATTTCATAATTATAAGGTCATAATTTCTCTATATGTGATACTTAATAAAGACACATACAGGTATACACATTGGCACTCACTTTTGTACAGGTAGTGTCATCTTTCTAAAATGGATCAAGGCAAATTACTGTGTATTAGAGTTTAGCATAAGAAGTCAACAGAAGACTATCGTCTCATTGTTCTTATATTTATAGTCATGCTTTCGCTATTTGTACCAATAGATGCTTCAGAGTTTAGTTAGGAGAGCTTCATAGAATCGTAGAATCGGTAAGGCTGGAAGGGACCTCTGGAGATCATCTAGTCCAACCTCCCTGCTCAAGCAGGGTCACCTAGAGCATGTTAGACAGGGTTGTGTCCAGGCAGGCCTTGAAGATCTCCAGACAAGGAGACTCCACAGCCTCTCTGGGCAACCTGGTCCAGTGCTCCGTCACTCTCACAGGGAAGAAATTCCCCCTCACCTTCAGGCAGAACTGCCTGTGCTTCAGTTTCTGCCCATTGCCTCTTGTCCTGTCACATGGGGCAACTGAAAAGAGTTTGTCCCCGTCCCCTTGGCACCCTCCCTTCAGGTACTTGTACACATGGATAAGATCCCCCCTCAGTCTGCTCTTCCCCAGGCTGAAGAGGCCCAGTTCTCGCAGCCGTTCCTCGTAGGGCAGGTGCTCCAGCCCTCTGATCATCTTTGTAGCCCTACTCTGGACTCTCTGCAGTAGCTCCATGTCTCTCTTGTCCTGGGGAGCCCAGAACTGGACACAGTACTCGAGATGAGGCCCGAACAGGGCTGAGTAGAGGGGCAGGATCACCTCCCTCGACTTGCTGGCAGCACTCTTCCCAATGCACCCCAGGAGACCATTGGCCCTCTTGGCCACAAGGGCACATTGCTGGCTCATGGCCAACTTGTCGTCCACCAGCACTCCCAGGTCCTTCTCTGCAGAGCTGCTCTCCAGAAGGTCAGCCCCCAGCTTGAACTGCTGCCCAGGGTTATTTCTCCCTAAGTGTGGGACTCTGCACTTGCCCTTGTTGAACTTCATGAGGTTCCTCTCCGCCCAACTCTCCAGCCTGTCCAGGTCTCTCTGAACAGCAGCACAGCCCTCTGGTGTCTCAGCCCCTCCTCCCAGCTTGGTACCATCAGCAAACTTGCTGAGGAGGCACTCTGCCCCCTCACCCAGGTCACTGATGAAGAAGTTGAACAGGATGGGACCCAGTACTGAGCCCTGGGGGACAGCACTAACCACAGGCCTCCAACTGGACTCCATGCCACCAATGACGACCCTCTGAGCTCTGCCTTTCAGCCAGTTCTCACTCCATCTCACTGTCCGCTTTTCTAACCCACACTTCCTGAGCTTCTCTAGGAGGATGTTCTGGGAGACCATGTCAAAAGCCTTGCAGAAGTCAAGGTAGACAACATCCACAGCTCAGCTCAATGTCACTGCTCAGCTTCCATCAATCCTGTTTCAGGTAAGATTAGAACAAAGTGTTTTCCTGCTGTAATTCACTTTACTGAATGACTGGAAGTGGTCACAGATATACTTTGCGTATCATGCAGTAAGTTAATGTCTCATTTTAAGCAGAGCCAGAACCATGACATGACTCATTTGCCTTATAATTCTTTTCATGTTCTATACTGGTGGCATTGCTCTAAACAAATGAAAAAACTTCATCACTAAATTACTATCATTACTGCTGCTACAGCACTGTGTGTTCATCACTATGTAGGATTTTAAAATTTTTAGCACAAGTGCAGAGAAACTCATTGAAGATAGCATTGACTTTTAAAATTTTATCTTCATGAAATTGTCAGTTGGCTGTTCTGGTGAGAAATTCACTTGGCTTCCCAAGTCATACATTGCACAGAAATTTTTTCAAAATACAATGTTTACTTCAAAACTTGACCTTCAGCTTCTGAGAAGGTATGATAGGGAATGTTTTGATGTATCATTATTTTGTCTTCTAACAAGCAGGATGAATATGGTGTTTTTAATGCAGTTTAGGTGTGTCTGTAATTTCTTTCTTGTGAAAGAAGAGAACAAATACATAAGTAATCACAAGTTTCCAAATCATTGTCTTTAAGATAAAATTGAGATAAGAACTTGAAGCTGGGAATTTAGAGAGATGAAACCTGAAGAGTTGGGGCTGGAAATCTGGAAATGTTTACAAGATTGGCTTTCTGCCCCTAGACAAAGCAGAAAAAATGTGAAATAGATTGCCAGATATTTCCAGTATAATGCTTCCTGTTTCTTAGGCTACCTTGTTCAGTCTTTGCTGATAAACCAAATAATTATCAATATGTTTTCATAGACAAAAGTTTTTATTTGGAGATCTATAAATCCCAGGATTATGTACTTTATTGATGACTGGTTTAAAAGCACATTCAGGTCATTAAGATTACAATGTAAAATATTTAAAGGATGACTCCTTGTATCTATGCATTATGAAGCAGTTCTTATTTCACTTAAAAAAAAAAAAAAAAAAAAAAAATCCTCCTTAGGATCCTGACCATCTTTCCCTGAACAAGGTAGATAAGGCAATCAAACTGCATCTCTAATTCATTCTTGCAGTATTACCAGATTAAATTTGCAACTCTGTCTACTTTGTCTGCTTTGTCTTCATGACGTGTGAGATTGTCCGAAGGGAACACCATGCTTTCTCTAGAGGAACTCTCCCTTCCACCTTGCTTTTCGCCTTCTTCCTTTAAACAATGCCAAAGACTAATCCAGTGAGAAAAGATGTTTTATCCATTTCTGCACTGGCCAACATAGAATTTAAGCTCTCCTTTTGACACTGGAATACTTTCAGTCATTTAACAATATATTTAAAAAGCATTCAAAAAAATTAGACTTTCTTCTTTTCATGCTGGCTGTTCAAAGTAGAGACAAACTGTCCTAGGTAATCTGTTTAATTCTTTACCTAAATCATCATCAACCCAAATATAGCCTCTTTAAAGAAATAAAGGTGTGCTAAACCTGAAAATATGTTTTATTTAGATTAAGCTCACTTTTCTCTCTCATTTAATTTGCCTTACGACTCACAATAAATAGTCATTTTATGCTTTAATACTTCTGAAGGATAACACTTGATTATTTAGCCGTAGTCTCAGTCCTTTGTAGAATCCAGAAGCAAGTCGTGTTACAGATTGGAAACAAAGCAAGGTAGTTCCTACATGTTTCCTTTTTCAGTTGAACGTTGTTCAGTGGATGGTATTCTGCACGTATCAGTCTTCACAGTAGTTGCTATTTTAGAAAGTATATATTAAGCCAGTCCTCAAGAACAAGTTTTATAAATATTCAAGGTTCTACTGTGGGGATGCTCCTAAATGAGCAACTTGAGTAAAAGATGCAGTGAGGAAAAGCCTGGAAAAAAATCCCAATTGATTTCTACTTCATAGTTTACCATCTTCCCTTTCTTTAAGCTCACTCATGGCACTGTGCAGGAATTGAAAATCCACCCTCGTTTTTTGAATGCTAAACACTAAGCTGTTTTGCAAATGATGACTGAAGCAGTAGTGGACAATAAGAAAAAAGATTTATGAGAAGCTCCTTTTCTACAGTAACTTAGAAAGAAAGAAAGAAAGGCTGAAGATAGGAGACAGCCCACAATTAAAAAAAAAAAAAATGTTCGGTCAAGATGAGTCATTTTTAAGAGGTGTAGTGCTCACACGTGTGCATCCAGTAGGGAAGTTACATACGGTTTTGTTTGCTGTCATTCCTGTTCTCCCATGCTCCGTCTCTAATGGGAAGAGGGGTTTGGCTTGAAAGAGGTATTGCTCTGAATCTAAGGTGTTTTGTCACTGTTTCCCACCAGCTGTAGTCTCCAAAGAGTGCAAAACTTCATTCAGCTAGACCTGAGGAAGCTTATAATTGCTCACAGGGTGCAGTACTGGGTTCAGAGAGAGTGGGAGAATTACAGAATTGTGTTCTCTGATAAAGGCTTGAAGCAGTGCGCTGAAAGCAGAGCGTAGAGAGCAGGCAGCTTTTATCATTGACAAACATAAACAAGAAGATTGTTCTTTTTGGTCAAAGTATTTTCAACTGAAAGGCATTTTGGAAGATACGATCATTCCCATTCAGCATTGTCAAAGTTTGCCACAGTCCACATTTGAGAAACTAAAAAAAAAAAAAAAAAAAAAAGTATATGTATTTTTGTATGCTGGCCAAATGGAGCATTAAAAGATATGTATACTTCTAGATTGTTTTTTGTCTTCCCTTTCAAGGACAAAACTTCAAGTGGTATGGGAGAATCTGAACTACTGCAGTCATTTGTTTTCCAATATAGGGTCACAGTATACTGTTACAGTAAAGAAGCTATTCATTGTGAAAATGAAAAGTTGGGTTATAGTTGTATTACTAGAAACAGAACACAGTGTAGTGAAAGGGCTGTATATGTAGCATATGATATTATAATACTAATATAGTATATACTCTACACTATATATATAGTGTGCATATATGTATTATGCTATTAGTAACTGAAACTAGTTTTGTCTGTTGTTCATCAGGACCACCTTTCAGATTTTCCTTTGAAATCCCTCTTTACCTCCGCACTCACTTTTACTTTCTTAGGCTCCTTAAGTATATCTACATTTGCTTTATCTACATCAGTTTTAAAGACAGGGTAGATAATTTGAGGATAGAAAAGTTTAAGAGCCTTTCGGAGTCTCAGGAATGATTATCTTTCAATAGTAAGAGCTGAGTGTAATCTGACACTATTTACCTATTACAGAAGAAATAAGAAATATAATCAATTCATATATCTACTCTTACTTTTTCACTGTTGGCCACTAAGATTATTGTTTTGGGGTTGTGTTTTCTTTATTTCTGTAAATAGATAGTCAACTTACATATAATTATATGTATTTCTTTTTGCCTTTTATCTCTGGTAAATGTATTATTTCACCCTTTTGGGGTTTGCAAATATCACCCACCTCCTGGTGAAGTGTAGTGAAATGTGAGGCATGGTTAAAGGAAAATATGCCTTTGACTGTATCCAGGTCATTAAAACACATTAGCCACTGAAGTTTTCAGTCTTCAGTTATCAAGAAATTTTCTCAGGTGGTTGTTATCTATTTGCAGCAAAGTGTGATACTTGATGTTAAAACCTAACCGTAATATTACAGACATAGTCCTTCAATGAGATTATTTTCTTGCAATAGGTAACCACAAACCTATTCCTGTGGATTAGATAAATGTGCAGTAACAATTTAATCTGGTTATATCTGTTAAAATAACGTCTAACATTATTTCTACTGTCAGTAATATATGTTATGTAAAAGCAAAATTTAAAGAATATGTAAATTTAGATGATTAAGTAATCTCATTTTCAAATGCCCATCAATTATATAGTCTTTAAGTCATATCTCTGGCTAGGTCACATGATGTTGGACATCTTCTGAAACAAGCCAGGTTAAAAGGTAGATCTCTGACCACCCCTAGCAAACCTTTTGCCTACAGAGGAGATGTATTGGGGTAGCTGTCATAGAACAAAAGCAAGACACAACTAGAAGCTATAAACAGAATTTTATTAGAGCAGTGTGTCTGGTCTAATTAAACGACATCCCAAGAAGAAGTTTTTGTGATCCAAAAATTGTGCAATGTTTTTTTTCTTCCAGCTATACAGTTAGATGTAACAGAAGGTATGATTTCCAACTGCAAATCTTGCCCTGTGCAAACACAACCAGAAATAGATGAAGTTGCTGTGTAAACTGTACTGCTGGTTACAGCAATAAGTTGCAGTTTATAGGCTATTTAGCCTTTTGAATATATTTTTAGACAATTTGTATGCTTATAAAAGCTATTGAAAATCTACTGATAATTACTCCTGTTGCTAGAAATCACAACAGTAGAATAACCATTGCAAAAATGGCAGATGTTGATTTAAAGGGTCTCGTCTGCCGAAGAGTAATTCAAACTTACCTACGCTCTATATTTACTATGATAACGTAGTAGTTTTAAATGTCATGCAACTGAGGACAAGTAGCACTTTTGTTAGACTATGTTTAAAATGAGAATGTCTACAATATTAGTCAACATAATCTCGTGCCTGACCAGCCTTTTTTGTTTTTTTTTTTTTTTTTTTTTTTTTCAGTTTCTAGGCAGTTTCTTCCATTTCTTAATTCTGTCCTGCCTTCAAATTCAACTTAATGAAACCTATATTATTTGGAAGCAAATTTAAAACCCTTCTACTAGAATTTGTGGTGAGGCACAGGCGTTATTATCACATTATTGTCATGATGTATAAATTTAAGGCTACAAATCAGGTATTAAGAAACAATACTGTATTTACTGTTATGTCAGACAGTGTTAATGTCAGTCTTTTGAGTACTTCCTGTGAGATCATTACTATGAAATTGAGAAACTTTTTAAAGCACTTTTAAATTCATACAAAAATACATTTAGAAAAATACATTTGGTAGACCACTAAAGAAAAATTTAAACAAAATATCCCTCAAGAGGAATAAAGCTACTCTGACAGCAGTTTATGGTCACTTAGTGGTCTTTCAGAAATCTCTACTATGTGGAAGTGGGGTGGGCATTTAGCAGAAGTTCATTTTGGAAGTACATGCAAGAGGTTCCTGATCCAATTTTTGATAAAACAAGTGAAGTGTTTTAGCAGGTATAATGAATGCTGAGTAACATATAATCAATACATTTCTTTAATGTAAGAAAACTTTAGAAGGAAATGTAAAGAAGGATCTGTGATAAAGTGAAGGACAAGTAGTGGAAAGGAATGGAGGATTTCACAAGCAAAAATGCTTTAGGCTAGACTAAATAATAGGTGGATGATGCCCTAATGTAGTGAGACAGAGACTACCTTAGGTAGTAGAAAGAGCATGATAGATATTGTTTAGAAAGAGTAGGGAAGAGCATATTGGCAAGCGTAAAAGTGTGATAAAGGGAAGCAAGTGGCAGAACTGTATTACTTTGAAAATTAAACCTAAATTTAAGAAAAAAAAAAAAAGGGTGATTTAGACTTTCAATGTAATGATTATACATATGAAAACTGAGAAGCTATACTGTTGACTATATTTTGTGTCTACAATAAAGATGGATGGACCAAAGAAGGAAGTACTACATTAATATGGTCAGGATTATACAAGGGAAATTTTGCTATCCTACTTGCTTGGTAGGATGGATAAAAAAGTAGGACTGAATAGTTTTTATAGAAGTACTGACTATTTTTGCACTACAAAAATATCCAGCATGCAGACATTTCCCTTAGCTTGGAGTTCCCCTCAGAAAGCTTCATTTCTCTTATTCTGTTGCTAATCCCTAAAAAGAAAGGGGGAAAATGGTGATCTTCATCTGCAGAAATCAGAATATAAGATTATAAAACCATCTATTAGTTTTCTTTTCTTGTAGCTTTTGAGAAGAAACCTGTGTAATACAATGTGACTTGTGCAACAGGATAGAATAGCCACCAGCTTTGTTTTAAAGGTGGAAAGTATTCCCAGTTTAAAGAGAAAATGGTTACATTTTTCCTACTCTTTCTGAAAATGGAGTTTTGTAATGAGCTATATAAACCTACCCATAAAATGTAACCTCAGGACTTTCTTTTGTGTATTGGATCACACGATGAGAGACCGAGAACCCAAAATAACTCATCACCTCCAGCCAGTGTCTGTTAATGCTTGCCACTGGATTAGAACTGAGCAAATCAACTGAAGCAGTAAGAAACCAGCTGTCAGCCAGTGCTCCTCTTTGGAGGTGGTAAGCACATATCCTGTAGCCAAGGGAAAAAAATCTCTTATGTTGAATGTTCTACACAGGAATGGGTCTTTTGTATATTTAAAATACAAAATTCAATGAATGATCATTTATACTTAAGACTATTTTAGAAGAATTGTAATCAGTTTTATCCAGCTCATCGTCCCTGGTTCTGGCAGAGCTCTGTCCAGGGTGCTTGATATAATTTGTCAAAGCTTTGGTATCTCGTTTTCTTCTGAGGGACCTGTGAGTTTTTTTGTATGTTTGGGTCTTTAGGGAGATAAAAAAAGAAAAAACAAAAGAAGTGTATTAAGAACTTCTGTGTTGAATAGTTTACAGTTTGTAGAAGCATAGACCTGTAAATGTGAATTCATTCAAAATAGCACAGAAGGGAAAAGGTCAAAAGTAAGGAAAAAATGTGCTTCAGAGATTGGCTAGATGGTTGTCTGTTGAAGTCTGTACTGAGATATTATCAGCCAATATGAAGATCTGAGGGTGTACTAGATATCTGTGTAGAAAGACACAGTGGCAGATGATGCGGGTAAACGGTTCTCTTTATTCCGAGCAGCAGCTCTGCTGCTGTTCCTCAGTCTTACTTTAGTGCAATGGCTGAGGTAGTCTTCCATGTCTGTAGTACATCAAGGACTAAGGTATCTAAGAAGTAGATCTTGTGGTTTTAGCTTTTCCTGACTTTTTCCTATGTTCTACATACTGACACTCAGAAAACCACTTCAAGATTAAAAGATTTGCTTGAAACCGTAGTCTGTGTGTTGTTGTGTAAAACTGACTTTTGCAAGTTGATTCACATTTGTCTGTTTATGGTAGAAAAATTCTGACCATGTAGGTGACACTCAAATATATTTAGTACTCATAAAGGTAGTGCAAAACACAGAATTTGGGAGTAAGATGGGCAGAGGGGAATAGATTTTCTAATTTCAGTATCAAGAAAAGTAAAATCTAAATTGAAAAATATTTATTTTGAGGATGGAAAGGAAAAGAGACAACATGAAGACATAAACCCTGAACTGACTAAAAGATTATCAGTTGTTTAAAATGTTGTGTTAGCTAATGATTTTAATTACTTAACTATACGTTCCTGTACTTTGGTTACTTTTGTAACCAAGGAAATCAATTCCTTTGCTGTAAAAGCATTATTTTCCTGCAAATAGTTAGGAAAGATAGTAACAGACCTTCTGATGAATACAGTGCTACATACGGGACTAGTCTAGACTGATGAAAGGATTAATATCTGCTTAGCTGTGATTGCTTTAAGACAGGTTGCCACACTGAGGATTATGAGCAGTTCTGCATAATACTGAGAAGGACAAAAATGTGCACTGTGTTTTTGTCAGTCTGTTCTAAACATCTCTCTATTTTTCCTAATAAAGGCACAAATATTCACTTTATCTAGAAATGTGTTCTTTTTGTTTCGTTGATTGGTTTTTGGAGGGTTTGAGTTTTTCTAGAAATAGTTATCTACCAAATAACAGACTAAAGTAGCTCAGTGAGGTTTGGGGTGGTAGGAACAGATTCAGTGGAAGAAGCTGTGAACAGCTTTCATTAAAAAAAAAAACGCCATTGAAATAAGATGTTAGTGCAAAAATATACAGTAAGTAATACAGATGAAATTACATTGTTTCATATTAGGAATTAAATGTAGCTATCTAGTATTAGGATATCATTACATTCTTCACTTACACACAGGTGCTATATATCTGACTGAGCTTCTTTAGAATTATGTCTGTTTAGCTGAGGCTTGTAGAAAATTTACAAATATTTAGCCAAATAAAAGAAGGCAAAATTTAGAGAAAATACTGGGTTTTTTTTTTTCCTTAACACTGACCATCAGTCACATATCTTAGATTTCTCAAAATATTTATCCAGGTTTTAATGCCATTTGTATTTGGGCATTAAGCTATCATTTTGCTTCAGATATCTATATTGATTTCAAGATCCCCTTTTCAAGTAATGTTGACTTATATAGGAACTATGCATTTCTTACTTGTGTTTTCTTAATGGAGGACCTGAATTGGTTTTCTTATTTTGCATTAATTTTGCATTTATTTGCATCAGATTTCATCTGGGCTTTTAACTGAGAGTCACTTGGTGTTGCAAGAGACTATTGCTACTTTTCAGTCTACTTCAGATTTGACTGCCCCCTCTGATTTTCTATCACCATCATTTTGCTGTCCACCCCATTTTCATATCATTTATGAATGCACTAGTGAGACATCCTCAGATCTTCACTGATAAATCTTCTTCCACAGGAAAAATATCCATTCTTCATCCACAGAAAGACCTTTCTTCTTCTCCTGTGATAACTGAATTAAGAACCCTTAATGAGGGGCTTGTCCAAAGCTTTTCCAAAATCCAAATAAAATGTATTGATAAGATAATATTTATTGATGTACTTATGGACTGTTTCAGAACTAACAGATTTGTGATACATTATTTCTCTTTCCGTACTTCGTGTTAACTTTTTCTTATATCATATTTATGACTGTATCAGCTTACCCTATTTTTATTCTAATTTTTCACCAGTTTGCTTCATAAGTATGTTACTTATAGATATATAATTTCTCAGAGCCTCTTGGACCACTTCTTAAAGAAACCTATGTCACAGATACCATCTTCTATTGTTCAGATTCCAAGACAATGGGAAATGCTAGGTCAAATGCCACCATTAAAAGCAGTTCAGTAAGCAGCAGCAATAAATCAGCCGTTCAGATCCGAGTCCTGTAGGACCCTCTGTTATCATGTGGTGCAGGCAGGTTCTTTACTTCTCATTTTGTTGATGTATTCTAAATGCTTTCTACTGACACTTCAATTTGAGATGGTTTTTCTGACTTACCCACATAAAGAAAGGCTCTAATATAGAAACTTTCTTGAGTTTCTTAGAGAGCAATACTACAAAGAATTTGGTTAACTTTCTGTTGTGTCATTGAGCCCTTGAGCACTCCTATTATAACATGATTTTCTATCGGCGCTGAAGACTGGCTGGCAAGCTTCGTGCTCCTGATGTGTTTGAAAAGCTTTTATTATTAGTCCTTATGCCTTTAGCAGGCTGTTTCTCAGAAATATGTTATTGTAGATCTGTATTTGACTCACTAGAGTTCCTTGACTTTTCTGTTTTCCTTGATGGGATTCCACTTCATTTTAAAAAGCTGTCTTTTTAAAAGCTGTCAGCTTCTTTTTTTTTTTTTAATTAAATCTTTTAAAATCATTTAGATTCATTGTACAGATTGCTCCCAGGTTCTTTTAGACTGTTTGTAAAAATATGTTTCAGCAGATTTTTTAGTTAGATCGTTTTTCATGCCTTTTTCTCCTTAAAGTAATGTTGCATGTGGATATTAGATACTAGTTGTGTGTGATTACCTGTAGGGATTGGATTCTGTGCACTAGCAGGTCAAGATCTGCTACAAGCTTTTTGAATTTTATCAACAAGTAGCTCTAAGAAGCAATTGCAAAGGAGGTGTAGAATTTCTTGTCATGACCTTTATTTTCCAATGAGTTATCTGGTAGCTTTACTGATTTCGCTAAGTTGGATCTGATTTGTTGCATGCTGCCAGCTGATGAAGTATTTAGCTAAACAGCTACAATAATAGGGTTGTTGATAGGTTGGTTTTTATATAAAAGCATTGATAGCGACTTCTTACTGTGCTCATTTTCTGTTGAGCACAGCACAGGCCTCTGAAAGTGGTGATGCCCTTCAGAGCACATGCAAATATTTCTTCTTCCTGTGCTTTAGAGTCTTCTCCAGTCCCATCCTTCTGCCAGCTTGTGCTGAGCCTGCTTCTGTGCCAACAGCAGCTCTAAAAAACTGAAATGGCCTTAAACAACTTCATCCAACTAGACCTGCTTTGAGCAGGGTTTGGACTATACTCTGAAACTCCCTTTCAGCCTGCATTATTCTATAATTCTAGTTGTCATCTACTGTAAAGCATGGATTTGGTCACAGCAAATGCACTATGCTTTCATTTTATGTATTTCCAGTTGTCTAGGTAGTACATCGTATTTGTTAAATAGCCTGAGTTCTCCTTAACTAAGTTGTCTTATCTGCCTTCAAAAATCAAAAAATGATGTGAGGATGAGAGACTGGTCATTGTAGTGTCTTCCTCTCCTTAAACCAAAATTAACATTTCAGTCATTTGCTTTTAGTTTGGTAATCTAATCTACCAGGATATTGTTTGATTGTAATTAGTGTTTGTAACTTCTCCAAAGATTTCATTTTTATTTCTTCTTTAGAGGCAGCTGTAAAAGATACTTGGCAATCTTTCGTACTTCAAGTACAAAAGTTTCAGTTTTATCAAAACTTTTGAATGGTTTAAAAGGTTGTTAAGGATTAATTCACACATTGATAACCAAAAAAGGGAGAGGAAGGGGAGCTGAAAGACTTCTGTGGCTATACTTTTCACAGTTAAAAAGATACTGAATTAATAATGTTTTGCCATCTCGTTAGACCTTCAAACTTCTCTGACTACATCATTTACATCTCTACATCATTTAGCCCACTTACACAGAATGTCAAATAGCAAGACTTCCATTTTGAATAGGTCATCTTCACTGAAAACTCATTAATGTTCACTGTCCTTTTTCAATAGCTACTACAGGGCTATATTAAAAAAAAACTCCTTGCGCTCCACCCAAAATGGCAGTGCTATTAAAGCAGTGCCATATGCCATTATTATTTTGAATCAAAGTGATATTCACTGCACAATGTTTAAACAGAAGACTGTAAAATTATCTGGTGGTAGTGGGCAAGGCTGCTGGCAAGGCTGCGCGATCCATCTGGAGTGCTGCAGGCCCGCGTGAGCCTGGGCTCCAGGCTTCCAAGGCGGAGCAGCAGCAGCAGGGGGTGGGAAGTGATCTCTGTGCCACCATCACTGCAAAAACTCTGGCAACAGCACATCACAGTCGATACAGATATGGTATCTACAAAATGCAGTACAGATATGTAGCAGAAGCAAGAAAGCATTCTTAAAGCAAGGATCTGTAGGTTTGGAAAACACTTCTGGGCTTTTAAGAGGTCCTCTTGTTTCTCTTTCAGTACTGAGGTAGGAGCAGTATGATAATGTTTTTCTACTTTGCTAAACAAATTCTCCTTTTTAACCATATGGGGGTTTTTGCATTTGTTTTTTAAGCAGCTTCTTTCAGCTGTTATCTTTAAACTTGCCGTATTAAAGGATGTGGCTTCATTTTCTAGGCAACAAGGTTATTTTCTTGGCTTCCAAGACACTAAATTGGAAATACACATTAACTTAATAAGGATAAAGTTGGAAAATAGAGGATCTCTCAGATTTATATTGCTATGGGTTAAAATGAGCAACATCCAATCCACTTTTTTTCCCCCTAGATTTCCAAACAAGTCACCACAATCTCTATAAAATAACTCATACTTCTGGAACAGTAATCCAAGATGCACTGTTCAGGCCCTAGGTGCTCCCTGTTGCTCAGAAGGGTAATCCAAAAATGTCACTCTTATGTGAAACAGTCTTGACCTACCACGTATAGAGGAGTTTTAGGGGACTCCCACCTGTATCTGGTGCTGTCCGGCGTGCATTAGTGCAGCGTATTTCCTTCCTCTGCCCATTCAGGCTCCGGAGTGTGGAGTCTTTTCCCCAGAGTGGGCACCTAGCAAACTCATCACAGCTACTGGCATCTGCTGCATTTTGGATTCCTGCATTCTGTTTTCCACTTTTGTTCTAAAATGCTAAGAGAACATTGAGCTTTTGAAAAGGTAGACCTTAGTTCTAGTGTGTCCTTATCATGGCTAGAGACACAGAGTCTGTCTTCTAAGAGAATACTTTTATTAGTGGTTCAGGGCATTGAATGCATTGAAGGGCAAGCAGGTAGCTCATTTGGGAAGAAGAGGGTGTGAGATTCTGTTCTTGGACATTGCTAGTGAAGCAACTGGAGAGCTCTGCTCCTTTCTGTATTGCTCTGTTTCACAAAAGGCGGGAGGTCTACAGTAAGCGTGGAGCAGCTAAAGGAATGGATGTATGTGGAGAATATACCTGCGGGTACGTTCTGGTTTTGTTAGTGTGTGTGGAGTTGGACACTGATATACAAATGCATTGCACTACCTCTTTAGTCCTCCAGTTTTGTAAGCTGAGTTTGCACGTGTTCTGTGTTTGATTGTTCATTCTGACTCAAATAGCTTCGATATTTAAACACAACTTTTTTTAATTGGAGAAACAGTCTTCAAACTAATCATTTCTCGTAAATAGCAGCATGAGTAGTAGTGTGAGTCTAGCCTCTTTGATTTTTTTAAATAAAGATGGCATGTTGCATATTAAGAATAGTGTATTGAGAGATGACAAAATTAGTATAATCATGCTTTGTCTACCTCTTGTTCTACTTTCCATGTGTTTCATTAATGCTAGAAAAGTTTCCCATTTAGGTTGTTGGTCACACAATGTATATGTGAGTTTGTATATTAATTAGTACTGGCGGCAATAAGGAGAATACGGGAGAGGAGATGTGACTCAGGAGTGTGTTTAAGTCGTGTTGTCTCCTGAGATGCCTATACTTGCAAGATGTATCTTAATATTAGAGCCTAGTGTCATGGCTTATCCCTAAACTTAGTGGATTTAAATGGAAGGATTAATGAGGATTACTTTACGGCTAAAATAGGAGGTGCTGTTTATCTCACAGTTTGTTTTACGTTCTTGTATTTTTAACTTAAAACGTCTTGTTTTAGTATCATTTTTGATTCATTAAATCTTTCCCATGTAACTGTGGAAACTGTAGCCATAGCTATTGCTTCCTTCCCTCAGTGATTCTGGAAGAACAGAGTTACTCCATCTGTTTCAGCACTGTTTGGCTGATGGCCTGTTGCTACACCTAAAAGAAACAAAAGTTAAAACAGTTAAGGAGCATATGATTCTCTCTGCTTACGATTATTTCAATCCCAGCCGTGGGTGTAAAGGTCACATGGGGATGGGCAGTTCAGTCCAAATGAAAGAAGCCCCTTGGAACTTGGTCACAAGCCTTTACTTTTCAAAAAGGTACACTCTTGTGATGCATCTGCCTATCCTGGGCCTGAAGAGTAGCAGAAGCTAAACTGAAAAAAATTTTGCAATAGGTTTTAGTTGTAGAAAGACATCAAGAATTCTATGCAGTGTCTTAAGTTTGATACAGAATGACTTTATAAAGATTTTTTTGTTTTTTAGTCTTATGTTAGTATTGCTTCTATTGTAAAGAGAGCTCCTCCAAAACTACCCAAAGCAATTCCAACACTTGGAAAAGATCAATATTGTGTAGATACTGCTTCTGCCTTCTCAGAACTGCAGATCATTTCCACACTCTTTGCAGAACTAATGTCTAACAGATTCCACTTTGCAGAGCATTTCTGCTTATGTGCTATCTCTGTAACCAAAACCTACTATAGTATTGTAAGGTCTACTAGACAAAGCTGGAGACTGTGTGGCTCCAGCCTTGGGGTTTTGATAATAGAAAAATCATTTGTGACATTTCGCTTTTGAGGTGAGAAGACTTTTTAAGATTTGTTATTTGGACTTTCAGTTCTATCTTCCTTTTTTATTTTTTTTGTGAAGATCTTTTTTTTTCTTTTGTCTTTGCCTTCCTACATGAAAGGGTTGATGTAGGTGGTAAACCTGATGTAGTTTTAGTCTCAAAACTGCAACTGACAGTAACTTGTTAGGGAGTTTGATCTCCTATGAACTGATCAAGGCTTAGGTGGTAACCCCTAAAGGAGGTAGACGGTATCATAAAAACTCCTCAACAGGTAATTTTATAAATTAGAATGAAAAGTCATAAGAATAATGTCAGCAGAAATGCTTTCTTAGCTTGCAGGAAGCTGCTGTCTTTCTGGCATGTATGGTGACACATAGTGGAAATACATCAGAGGCATAGGTATCTTTCTCTTTCACAGTGGAAAACCAGAAATAATTATCAGGTTTAAATAATCAAAGATCCAGAAGATACTGTATCTGAGTTTGTCTTGCAGGAGTTCTTACAGGGAACAAAAATATCTACCACTACAACGCAGTCAATGACCAGAGCTCACATCACGAATGAAGGTAGTTTAATTGGCAGGTTTCAATGCCTGACGTATCACTTCTAAAACAGGAAGAATTCTGCAGTGAAAGTGCTTCGTGTTTATGAGTTCACCTGCTGATACATTAACCAGTGAGCTAAGCAGCCCACTGTGGTGTATGTTGTATTACGATTAAAAGTGAAACATAGAACTCTAGTGATAATAAGCAACTTATAATATGGGCATTGGAGATGCACCTCTGTTACCTAGTTCGGTATGTAACAACCATGACACGCGTAGCCTGAGGCACTAATGTAAGGAACACACAAAGTTTTTGCATATCTGGGGACAAAAACAGTTGTTCAGTGGAAGTTATTGAAGATGTCGTGTGATAATCTGTAGTGTGATCATAATTCTACTAATGCTTATTTATGCAGATAACTTTCACTGCTGAACCCCAAAGCAAACTTTCTTGTTGGAATTCAAATTGGCATATGGCAGTTTGCAAGACTGCCTGCCATAAGGTTGACGGCTGTCGGGCCTGGGCCTGTCTGCTTCTGAGGTAGGAGTAAAGGCTTTAAATGTTAGGAAATTCAGTCTAGACATAATTGTAAAAGAGCTTGATTGAGGGAGTGTGAGCAAAGACATTTCTGATTTTTTGCCATTTTTGCCTTCTGAGCCTGCAGGGAATGGAGAGGATACAGTGCCAGGGCTTTGCATGCGTGAATGAATAAAGGGGGTAAAAGACATATTTCTATGTTATCTCGCATCTTCTCTTCCTAGTGAACTCCCTAGACACGAGCAGAGCAACAGTTCATGTGCCGTACAGGACGGTGGCAGTGCATGAGGAGGAGTGGGTAGTCATTAAGCCTCCGAGATACCTCTAATGTTCAGACTTAAGCTTTCTTCCACAGGATTTCTGCTGAGTAGTGGATAACTCCCATCTCAGCTCCCATCATGTATGTTATTTATGATTTAGTTTGAACATTAGGTTTTGACCAAAATAATGAAGCTAAGTAATTCTGAAATCTGGAAAAGTTTATTAGTTAAAAAGTACATTTAGATGTTTCTTTTCTAATGTTTCTGAATGCTGTAATAAATGTATGTATGTCTACCACATGTGAGCCTCATCTAAAGCCATCAAATTACATTGTCAGTTGTAGCAAAGAATGCCTCTGGCTCCAGCCACTTCTGAAGTGGGCTCAGTGTAGTTGGTGGATGGCAGCATTGTTTTCGTGCTACTTCGTTTCTTGTCTCCTATATAGAAGTCACAGCTATACCTATATAGCTATATTGTTAAGAACTACATTTTGCTTAATGTAAATGCCACACACAAGAAAAAGATAAATAACATAAATTTTGGAATGAGGACTTTTATTTACATCTGAAAATTTTTGCTATCTCAACTCTTGTGACTTTTCTACTTTGAAATATATGCCAGATTAAAAAAAAAAAAAAAAAAAAAAAAAAAGTCATAGAGAGCCATTCATTCTCTATGGCATTTATTTATACAATAAAGCACACAAAGCAATCTTTAATTATCACTATATAGGATATCAAGTTATCTTTAATTATCACCACAGAATGGTTGCAAAATCAAATACTGTTGGCAATCAACATTCATTATACAATAGCATGATTGCATCTGTTCATATTACTAGATAAGCAGAGAAAATCAAAACAGTGTCTGATTTATCCACTAAAACTGTCTGAGCAAAATATTGTATCTAACTCTCTTAATATCTCTCAGTGACTTTGATCTGATTAAAGTCCAAAGACATATAACCACAGATGCAAATTTTCTAGTGCCTCAGAAATTAAATACTGCTCTATTTCAACAGACTGAATAGCTGGAACCATACTCCAGCTGACATGAGGATAGGCACAGTATAAACTTATGATAGAGAGCTGTCTAAATCTCTGAGGCCGCAGGTGCAGGATTATAGTAAACCCCATTGAAACGTACAGTATTCTATCTAAATACGCGAGTACAAAATTAATTAGGCAGTTGATCACATAATAAAAGTATGATGGATAATCTAATGGAAACTAGCAGCTCAAAGTCAATAACAAACTTGATTCTTTTATTAGGTGCAGCTGATTTTCAATTCCACTATTTACAGCATTTTATGCTTAATGGAAGATGAGAAAAAAAAATTTGAAAATGAGAACTCAGTTACAGCATTTATCTCTGTTGGAAACTATAATGTGTAAGCAATGTAGAATTTGTAGATAGACATATCTGCAAGTAATTCTGTAAGATACTTGGCTGAAAAGCACATCAAAGCAGAGTGAAATAATGAGACAGGCTCCAGCTGTTGGATTCCAACAGCTTTTGATTTGTGCTCTAGTAGAAGCTCCAGGTTTTGATTCTCTGTTGATTATTTCCATGGTACTGGAGTTGATTTGTACGTTATTTAAAAAATAGGCAGAAGACAGCAAACAAGGGTAAGTTTGCAAACTGCATCTTAAAGGACATTTTGCTTCCTGATGTAAATGATTATTTCCTATTCCTTTGCTGCCCTGGTTTAAAAAAAAATCACCTAGTAAAATATATGTTTAAAAGAATACATGAAAATAATTGGAAAGGCCATCAGAAAATGCTGTGAACAAAAACTCTGGGGAACTCACAGTGTTCATACTGTTTTGCTATTTTCCATGTGTAGAGGCTATTGCAGGAATTGTTTTCTCAGAGCCTTTGCAGAACACGTCTCTCTCTTGGAACTTGATACTATCGAGGAATTTTTGCCAGCAGGGAGCAGGTACCCTGCAAGAACTTTGGAGACCTGAACAGGAATTCAGAATCAAGTGTGTTTATTGTATCTGTATGTGCTAGTAGCATTGTACAGACAAATACAGGTTTTGCTGTGGAGGGCACTCCTAAAAGTCAGGTTGTGAACTGTAGTCTCCCTGATTTTTCTGGCAATGACAGAAGCAATGTATCTTAGTTTTTCTCTAGGTCAAGATTTACGTCTGTTTCTACTCTGACTAGATTTTAGACGTAGTTGAGTATAATTTGGCAATGAATTGCATGAAGGCTGTTGCTGTTATTTGTTACCAGAATGTCAGAATTCAATCATCCCTACTAGGAGAAGCTTGTACGATAGCATACCATGATATTTAAAAATTAACTAATTTGTCTGATGGAGAACATAATGGTAATCAGATATATAAAGTTACAATGTCTTGAAGGTTTCTCTACAGTTTAGCCAAAGCCTGTAGTCTCAAGAAGGTATAAAAAACAAACAAACCTTTCCTGTGTTTTAATGTAATCTGACCTTTCTACCAAGCTGCATTTCCCATTAGAGCTGCTCTCTTAGCTTCTGTACTTCCATCTTCACTTTTAAGATGAAATCATAGCAGGTGACGTTTGCATCTAAAGCGCTTCCTTGAGTAAGGACGTGGTTGTGTTTAATATGGCTACCTGAAGCACGCACTTTGTAACAAGGCCACTGTAATTTTAATATAAAATGTGGAAGCAGTCCTAGGAGCCGAGCTTGAAATTACGTGTCCCATTGAATCCCACTGAATCCTAACTTACTCGCAGCCCCCGGAATACCTTCAGTTTTAAGGATGGAAAGTGTTCCTGCTCAACAGAGCTCATACACTAGTAGTTGTTCATTCTACTGGGAGCAGTCTGGTAGGAGTTTGAGTCTGGTCAGCCTGAACGCCCTGTTTAGCGAGGGTGGGCCACGCTCCGGGGGCGTGCAGCAGCTGCTAGGCTGGATTGCTGTCACGGCACGGCATTCCCCGGCAGCACGCTGTAAAACAAGGCGCCTGCTACAACAGCTCTGTGCCTGGAGCACCGAGCAAAGCCTGGGCACAAGCAGTTACTGAACTGGTTCCCTGGGAAGACTTGCATGAAGGAATGCTTAATTTCTGGCTGGCTTAGACCTGAAAAGGGTTAGAACCTTTTGAGTCGTGGCCGAACTTTGACAACTTTGTGACACTGAAATATGTGCCTAAGAACTTAGGAAAACTTTGAAGTGAAAGATGTATGGAGGTTAGGACTGTGTTGCAGGTAAGTGAGTGTTCTCAAGACTAGTAGATGAAAGTAAGGCACATATGTCTGCCATGGGACCTGCCTCTTTGCATCAAGATAAGTCTTTGAATAGTGTACTGTAAATATATTAATCATATTAAAGAGAAATGAAATCTGTACCTTGTAATCTCGATGTTCTGTAGCTTCTGCGTGTGATACGTACTGTTACATTATTTTCTAAATGTCTGATTTGAGTACCTGTAAAAACATCTCAATTAGACAGTAGGGCCCATCTGTTTTCACATTTTTCTTTATTTTTCTTTTAATCTTGGTGATGTTACCCTTTTCTTCTGAAATTTAAGTCATAGCAAGGATAAGAGGGTGAAAAGGGCATGTCTTAAGCAATTTACTCATACCATTATAAAGTAAATCTCAACCTGCTTCTTGCTAACTAGTGCTCAGTAAGACTTGAAAAGGCTTTGTAGCCAAAGAGAGATTAATTAACTTTTATTTGAATGCCTTAATAAATTGATCCTGAAATTTTATTACGGCAATTTTAAGAAACACATATCTAAGGATTTAAATCAACATTCTTATGGTAGCGTGTGCTGGCAGATCACTTCCCTTTACTGTGTTTAAATAACAAATGTATTTTCTATGAAAATAGTAACTAATGCACTGAGGTAGATAACATCTCATTTGTAATTGCAGAAAAACAAAGCTAAACTAACCAGAGTTATCCTTTATCTTCAATTCAGAACAGCAAATCTGTGAAGATTTGTATTTTCAAAGTAGTTAACTAGTCAGTAATATTGGCTTCAATATTCCTATTTAAAAAAATGACCTTTTAAAGATGCTCTATAAAATTAAAATTTAATGAGTGGTAGTAAATGGTGAAGCTTCCACCGGAGGAACAGCAGTCCTAGCCTGGAGCCTTTGCTGTATGCCATCAGCTTCCGCGCCACGCGATGCGTCCTCTTTCGTTCCTTTCAAGAACAGAAGTATGATGATAATGCCACACTTTGAAGAACTGAAAACGCTTTAATATTACACTTAGTACAGGTATCTTTTTAGCTCTATGAACGATGTTCCAGTGGCTTTCATGATGCTTTTTCTGAGAAGTGTCATTTTATTAAAAACAGAATGACAGTACGTTGTTTTAAGGTGGTTTGTTACATTTTACATTTGACTTCTTGAATAAGAATTGGCTAGTTGAAAAAAAGAATTTCATGTGAACAGTGTCAAAATGTAGGTGCACTGCTGTGAAAGAATTGTACTGTCTTCTCCTGAAAGAGGGAGGAGAAACTTGATGTTAGTGACCCATCAAGGATTAAAAAAGAGAAGGTTGCGTGACAGGCATGAGGAGAGCAGAAGGGGAAGGAAGGGGCGGCGGGAAGGAGTGCCAGCTTGCATCATTAACCTGGTAAATGGTACTAGAATATCAGCCTCCCTCCTGTCAGCAGTGGTTGGAATTAATCCAGGAATTCAGAATAGGTCTGTAAATGCATCTTCAATTGTAGCCTTTGGCATAGATTTATATTTGCAGTCCCTTGGGCACTGAATTTCATTTCCCCATTTGCTAAATGAGAACAATTTATCCTAAATCAACGATAATCAGAGTAAACACTATTATTAATTTATTGTTTCCAGAATAGCAAAAAACAGTAAAATGAAGCTCTTTTCTTTTATCGGTGCTTTTTCTACCCTTTTTGCCCTGAGGATCCTATTAGCAGAAAGCTGAGCAACTCTGTTTCATCAGAAATAAATTATGCCTTACTTTTTTAATGTAAGTACTGAAGGGTTGTAAAGATTAGAAATATGTTTGAACCTACTATCACTTGATGTTATTTTCCTTGATGTTCTAAGCTTCTTTAGGGGAATGAAACAACATGTTCTTTTGAAAGCAAAAAGCAGAGTTGCTTTAAAAGAACACCAGCACAGATTTTGGTTGATGTTTAAAATAATTCAAAATCTGTACAGAAATATTTAAAGTAATGTATATGCAGTATGAAAGAGAGCTGTCAGGATTTCTGGTGGCAGAATGTTTGCAGGGCAAGTAGGTGGCAGAACTAGTCACCTTCATTTTCTAAATGATTAGAAAACTGTAATTCCTGGGAAACTGCAGGCTAATTCTCACTTTCTTCACAAAGCTGCTAAGAATGAAAAAACACCTTTAATTAATAAACACTGTTGGCACTACTTTGGTAACAAGCTGCTGTAAATGGAACTTAATTGCCTCAGAACGGAGTATTGTATGCAAATTTATTTTACTCTTTAAGTGCTGTCCTTTGTTGAAGCTGTTTTACCTTTTCGTAGATCATAAAAGTAGCTTTGACAGCCTCCTTGTTATTGAAAACTCTTCCTGTCAGCTATCTATTTGTGGGGAAGGCTGAGGTTAAAAGCCAAAACAAAACTTTCCCTGAAACCCTGATAACATGAATAGATAGCTCTCAGTAGAGTGCTACAGTGCAATCTAAATCCAAGCTAAATTAAGCTGCCTATGAAGCTTTGGTTAATGTATTTATGCTTGAAATTCTGTAATTAAACTGTGTAATGAAAATGAAGTCCTATGAAAAAGAAGTATTAATTATTGAGGTGTAAAAGGAGATACATAATGACACACAGCTGTGTGGTATGCGTATATATATTTCACATTTTACAGCATTTTTTGAAAAATATTTTGGACCTTTGTATTAAGCAATGTGGCTAATTATATTCTGTATTCAGGATGTACACAGTGAAGTATCGATGTGTCAGAGTTTTGAATGTGTGAGTCTTGGTCTGGTTTTTTTTCAGTTCTCAGAACTTTGATTTCAATTAGCAGGGATTTTGGAGGCACAAGACTGTGGGCAGCTGTAATTTGTGTAGCATAACATGCTGAGACAATAAGCAAGGCTCATAAACGAATCTGTCCTTGGGAAGGACTGAGAGGAATGGTGAAGTAGATGTTGTCTTACAGGCCTGTACAAATCTATCACAGTGATTTTAGTTATGGGAAAATTTGTAGTAAATTACAGAACATTTTCTAGTTACCTGCAAGAGTTTTCTGCTACACCAGCTTTCAATGCACATGAAAGTTGCTTAATGTAAGATATTTGAAACAATTCAGAACAATTCAGTGACATCTCAAATAAGCATTCCTGATTTTTTTTTTTTTTTTTTTTTTTTTTTTAGAATTCCTGAATGAGTGAATTCCTGAATGAGTGAATAGCTGCCAACCCTGTAAAGAGTGGAAGGAAAGACAGGTGAGTACTAAGACACTTATTTTTGAATCTAGAGTGCATAATATATATTGTGAAAGAGAAATTGTGTGGTATTTGATTATTTACAATACTTGAATGATTTGATTTTTTTTAAACAGTCCAGCAAGCAATTGCTTTCTTTTTGCTGTTTAACATAGTGCCATTATTTATGATATCTTGCAAGGCATGTTTCTACCCATGTCACTGTGTACATGTACATATTCATAAGGATTTTTGGCGTGTTTTGCTTCTTGGGTTTTTCTTTTCCTATAGGAATTTTAAGGTATCTTGCATCTAGCACCGAAGTACCACTCTTACAGAAAGGAGGCCCTTGCACAGTTTATAATAGAATCAACAAGTATAATGATGTGGTGCTATGGATTTTCAAAATATTGGGTAAAAATTAATTAAAAGGGGAACAGAATTTAAGGACACTTGTCATTTTAAATTTATTGGATGTCATTATGAATGTTGTTCTGGCACGGAACACATCCTTACCAGCCAAGAAATCCAGTAGCTGCTTGTTATAAATGTCAACTATTAACAATTTTTCCTAGTAATCAGACTTGACAGTGGAGACCTAAAATCTGAGGTAAATCCCACCTCTTTCACCTCCCTTTGAGTGAGATCTAATTGTTCTAAAACCAGTGCAAAGACTTGCAGAACGGTGCTCGGCCGTGTTTCTAGGGAAGTGCACTGTACAAAGTAGAGCAGATGGAGCAGGCTCTGAATTCCTGTAACAGATGGGACAAGGAGCTGGATTGCAAAATATTCTAGAATGGTTAAGAGATATGACAGATTTGGCTTTAAATCCCTTCTGTCAGGTAGGCAAAAAGAAGTCCCACATTTTATTCTCTGAATACCTTGACTTTTTGGGGTTTTTTTTTTTTTTTTTTTGATCCTTACTGTTATGAGGTGTGCCCTAGTGTTGGCTATGCTGCACTTTGTATAAAATACTTAATATTTGCTAAGAATGAGAAAAAAATGAAGTCAAGACTCCATGTTCTGATGGATTGGACACATTTCTGGAATATGAGAAAATGGCTGAAAATGCATTGAGGTTAAAACACCATGACCTTTCTGTCTCATGTTTGCCTTTGGAAAACACCATGTTTGAAACACTAGGGAGGTGGGAATCTCATTTCCTATGTTTATTATTCCATGCTTAACCTTTTCTTTGAAGTTCGTATTTTTGTTTCTCATTCTTTTTTGCTGGTTCTCAAGTTTAATATGGTAGTGTGCTAGCAGTTGAACGAAACCGTGATCTGCCACAATCTAAAAGCCAATTAAAAGAAAACAAAAGGGTATGTAGAAACAAAGGCCTGAATATCCCTGCAGTGATGTCTCAGGGTGCAATTTTGCGATTGGCATAGCCCACTCCGAGTCTGTGCTGCAGCCAGAAAGGGCGGCTCTGTGTGTTTTCCACAGCTCTGCCTACATACTTGTCTCTACTTAGGTTGGTAATTGCGTGTGTGGAGTAGCCCAGTCAAAAAAAAAAAGTTAACCAGACCAAACCAAAAAGCCCTCGGTCATTCAGAAAATGTAAGAGCTAGTATTTTTGTTACGAACAGTTTTGAGTTTGATGTCACCATGCAAATGCATGGTTGATACTGCCAGGGCAAGCGAGGGGGCTATGGAAATGTGTGGCGCGGGGAGCCGGCGAGGCGCCGCTTTGAGTAGCCCGTGGGTCAGCCGAAGCCTGCTGTGGCCCTGCCGCGTGCCGTGAGCGGAAGCCGGCAGGACCCAGAGAATTCCTCCAGGGGCTGGAGCAAACCTTGAATAAGGCTCTCAAGGCTGGCTCGTAAGCCTGCGTGATTCGGCTTCGTATCAGAAACGGTTTTAGTTTTGTCTTTAGCCATAGCTCAGCAGTAGGTGTAACTGGTGTAAGTGATGTTTTTCCATTGCTTAGTGGCACTTTACTGAGCATTGTAGATATGATTAGGTGCAATCTCAGCAATAAGGTAAATTAGTGACGTAAAAGTGGATGGAGATTTCTAGGAATCCTCAAATTGAGTGTTGCATGTGGGGGAAAAGTACAGTTCAGAAACTTGATTAACATTTCAGTATGGATTTACGTTTTGGAAATTCATTTGCATGACACTTACATTTAAATATGTTTGGATATTAGGAAAATCAGTATTGTCATTGTGATATTTATACAACTCTCCAGAATAATGTACACCACATCTTAAAAAATGCACTTTTTCTAAAGAAATCCAGGAGCAGAAAGGAACTATAAGAAGTTCAGCATATTTAATAAATAAAAAGGATGATTACAAACTACACAGTGCTTATCTTGGTGCTTAGGATACAGAAGTTTGCAATCCAGAAACTGTACATATCCTTTTATGTTATTCAAGGTCATCACAGTAAAGCTAGCAAGCAAATTTCAGTGTTATCTTTAAGATTATTAGGACTGTTGGAAAACCAAGCCCTGACATTATCTATGCAATGTGAAAGATGATGTTAAATGTGAATCTAGATGGGTTTGTGACAGTTAGTTTTTACTTAAGGCAGTTTTTATTAAATTACTCTTCCATTAATCTGTGAATCAAAGATTAAAAAAACTGAGAAAATATATAGAAAGAATATATATGTATATAAATGTGTATATATGTGTGTGTGCATATATACGTGTGTGTGTGCATATATATACTCACACAAATACATAAAACAGAATATTTGCAGTTACCCTACTCCTTGAAAAGTAACTTTCTAAAAGAGAAGCATTTTGGAAATAGTCTGCTTTATAAATGAGTATAGTCTAAAGGATTAATTCAAAGTTTTATCCAAATAATAAAGGGAAAAAAGAGAAATACACAATCAGTTTAAAAGAAAAATCATTTTAGTGAAGACACATCTCTAATCATCATCTTATTTCTAATGCAGTTATTGGCCATCCTAATATATTCAAGTAAATGAAGCTGTAGATTAGTAATCATAAATCTATCAAGTTGATTAGTTCTGTTGTCATTTAACAAGGACTCTAAAGAGTTTTGAACCCAAGTCCAGGGTTTGCGATTTTTTTTAACTAAGAGCTATTCACAGTGTATATCAATCAAGTATCAATAAAATGATGTTACAATTTTAAACAAGGTGAAAGAGAAGAAAAATATTTCAGTTTAAAGAACATACGTGACTAACCTGAACAAGGTGTTACAAATGGCTCCCATGTCGCAAATACCTCTTGTGATTAATACAGGTGGAACAGTTTCACTGTGTTATATTACGCATCATAGTAATAAACACATATAAAATATTCCTTTTAAAAAGTTGCAACTGATTTTGCTTATAACAGAGAGCCTAACTGAAAAGGGATTAATAAAATATCCTTCACTGCAATTATAAATCAAAATAATAGTTGCATTAAAAAATTAACAGAACATTGTCTAGAAATGACATACTGTACAGGAACATCTTCCTCATTCAATTTCCGAGAAGAGGATTTCCATTAGTTATAGCAGACTTACAGAACATTAAATATCTAACAAATATGTGGCACTCCTCTTTTGCTGAAGAACTTAAATAACAGGAAAATGAAAGCCCTAGAATAGGAAACTGATTTACAGTTTTATGGGGAAGATGGTGTGGTGTGTATATCTGCATGAGGTGCGGTAATTTAGGTCTCTCTAAACGTCGTTTGGAGATGTCACTCTTGCTTGGTTCAAGCTGGGCAGCTGTTGGAAGGCAAATGAAAGTGCAGATGGAAAGAAAATCAGTACATACCAAACACAACAAGTAAAATAATGTATTGATAAGAAGAGGATGAAAACATGGAAATACTTTGGGTTGATTTTTCAGGCCTTACCGCTAGAAATAATTCTGGGGAAATTCTAAGATAACATCTGAGTAAAGCGTTCTTGTTTTAGTAATGATGGTATTTTAACAGCAGCGCAGAACCTGCCACTTGCTTCCAGTAAGTACAGCTAAAGTTACATAATGAAATGCTTACTTTTACTGGCTCTCTGAAAATACCTGGCAGCTTTTTTGTGTGGTCACTTGAGGCAAAGCGAAAAGGTGATTCAAAGGCAAAAGTGTAGTTGACTGTCTATGGAAAGTTGCCATTCCGTGCGGTAATACATGGCGTAGAAATTACAGAGTCAGTTGCACAGGAACCGTATAATAATCAAGCCAAAATAGGCAGCTGTAGTTTGTGGGGGGGGGGGGGGGGGGGGGGAGGTTTATAGTGCAATTCCTGTGTTGTGACCTTATAATTGGGGATCTTTGAAATGATGATTCTGAGACACTTGAATTTAGGCCTACGTAAAACACTGAGTTCTAGCACTGAGCTCTGAATGTACTGCGGGATGAAGGCCTTTTTCCTGAATATCCGTAGGTTTTTGTTCCACTTCTAAAGTTCAAGCTTTAAACAAATAGCTACTTCACTATTATTATGAACCCAAAATCTCTTATGTGGTGGAAAAGTATCCTGGTTAGATGACAAAAAAGTTAGAAACATAACCTAACTTAATCACTTGTTATGCTATTTCGTTTGCATTGCGATAATTATCGTCTCTATAGAAGTGGAAATTACCGTTCACTATCACACACCTGATTGTATTAGTTGCTGTATACCCACAGAAGAATAAAGGCTCCTTACCTAAAAGAACTTAATCTATAGAGAGACAAAAGGTTTTACAGTTAACATATTTAAATTAATATTACGGAAATTTAAAGAGTCTGGAAATCATACAGTTTTAGAAGACTATATATATAAATATTTTTAATACTTTGGATTCTCGGTTTTTAAATATGTGCTTGCTTTAAATACTTTAGGTTTACACTTTAAATATTTAGAAATACTTTATATTTCTAAGGTAACAGAAACAGCCTAATCTTCCCTCTTTACAAAAAAAAAAATTGTGGTATCAAGAATCATTTTCAAATAGCTATGTTCACACAAACTGCTCATTGCCAGAAATAGATTTCCCACGTAAAAGCAGGAGAGAGAATAGAGAAGGGAAAGGAAAAGGGTTTTAAAGAAAAAGGACGGTATCCCAGCCAATTGTGCCATTAAAAGAAAATGATAGTTGTCGCATCGTGTTTTTCATGGGACTTTTTTCAATGTAGACTGTTTAGTGGAGTCACGTGCTTGGAGAAAGATGATAAGGAAGAAGACAAATGAATTCAGGTGATGTGGATTTGTCACCTGGACTTGTCAGACGCCTATAACTGCGTAAGCTTCCTTTTGCTGTGTAGCAACGGTACATCTTCTCTTTAATGCTCTCTCTGTGTTAACTGTTTAAAGCTGCACGCTCTTCAGGTCAAAAGCTAATGTGTACTGTGTGTATGAACAGCAACCTATTACAGTGAGTGTATTTATCTTAGTTAAGTAGCTCCAATGCCATATACTTGTAATCATTGCTGGTGACTTTGGCACTGTTGTAGTGTGACTACTGCATAGTAACACCAGTAGACTATAAGTATTTTATTTACGTATACATATATATTTATGTAAAATATGTATCTTCTGCATGTCTGATACTTGTCTGAAATTAGTGTAGTGTCCATTTTCTTGTCTAATGTTTTACTGATATCATACTATTGTTCAAACATCATATTCATATTATTTTGCTATAATCCACCATTGTAAAAAATTGGGAGAAAGAAAAAGCTGGTTTTTAGTAACATGGAGTATCGTTGTTGACAAATTCTTTTCCTATTCAAGCCTCTCAGAAGAAAAGCACTTTTTATGTTATGTCTAACAATGAAAATAGAACTTCTGAAAAATCTTTTTTTAAATGTGGATTAAATACTGGAAAAGTCTGCTATCAGCTAAAAATGTACTTACACAATTTTGCTGAAAATTTGAAAGTTTAACTTTAAAGTTTGGAGAATGTGCACAAGATCCAGATGCTGAGTTTTTTCCATTCAAGGAAGTGGCTGGAAATTCTTCTCTTCAGAGCAGTTCAAATAGTTTTATTTGTGCTAGGCAAGGAATATAATGAACAGCCAACCCATATTTGGATTTCTTTTGTAAACCTGACAAAAACAAAGGAAATATATTCAAATGAAACTGATTTTTTAAAACTCTCTTGTGTTAGAGGATGTTCAGAAGGTTTGAAAGAACACAAACATGTTTCATTTGCAGTTTCATTGAGTCTATGTTTTCACTGTTTTGATGTTTCTATGTAGGTATTTCAGTATAGATATCTGTGAATTTTCTAATCATTCTTTCTGATTATATTAACTTATTCTTTATATACATATGGACAGATACACTATATATGCACATATATATATATATATATATATATACACACACACACATATATATATATATACACTGTATATCCTTTCATACTCCTATTTTTCACCCTCTCCAATGGGAAAAATAGGCTAGTAAGACAGTGTTCTTTTACTTTCTCAAGCTTGTTCGTCTTTTCAGTTCTGTTTCACTAAGGGAGGGGGAAAGAAGGCAAATGTAGAATGCAGAAATGGAAAAGAAAAACTTTTAACGCTACTATGTAATAAAATGCTTGAGAAAGCGGGTTTTCTGAGAAGAAAAATCATTAAATCTTCATTTCAGAAAAAATGTTTTCTTAGAAAAGAACTTGAAAGAAGAATTGAATATTTTTGAATTATCCCAGTGTATACAAAGGTTGGATTTATCATTTCATTGTTTTAAAAGGAAAACTCAACTTTATATGTTTACAGCAAGTCATTATCAATATGTAGTTTAGCCTTCGAGATAGCATAGGCCACAACCAGTTCGTGCTGGATGAAATTAGTCTTTTGTCTGTTAATCTGTTTTTGCATGTTTTATGTTGATTTGTCCATCACTTGCAATATATTGAATAAAATTGACAAAATATGTGCTAAAATCAAATATGAATTCTACCCCTTCTCCAAAAAAATTGGTATCTACAGAGATAAATTAACACATCATTAAGAAATGGCTTTTGAGGATTACAAATTCAAGAAGAAATACAGTTTTTCAAATTAAGGGAAAAACATATGAGATTTCTGTTGTCTCTTAGCTGAAGTGCTCCCTAGTTTAATCTGAGAAGATGCTACAAACCTTCCCATACTCACAAAGTAGTACCTTCTAGGCAAAAATAGTAAAGGCAATAACTGGAACAATAGTTACTTGTTCTTATTTTCTGTGCCTGGTCCTGTTTTGTAAATCTGCTCTTGACCTCTCTCAGTTCCCTGTCTCAGGAGCTTTTTCGCAGGTGTTACCGAGCAAGGTAGCCAGTTTCAAGTTAGAGAAAAGCAGCATATTTTGCGTGGAAGCAAAATATATTGCACAGCTCCTGCACTTTCACTGGACTACAGCACTCTGATATCATATGCAGTTATGTAGACTTTAAAGTATAAGAATATGTACAATTTTCCTTTAAATTTATTCCTGTCTCTTTTGCCTGTGAATAATGCAGTTTTGTTGCACTTCTGGACAGATATTTACTCACAAAACTGGGCATTATTTATCTCTGAAGTGTCTTGCTGAACTGTCACCCAATACAGTCCATTCAAAATACTTATCAGTAGAAGGAGGTATTTAGTAGTAAAAGTGAAACCAAGTTAACACTGAGAGCTTGGTGACATAAAGGACATTTGTGTGAAGTTATACATTGAACGCCTGCAACGGAGAGCAGTCTTCAGGTACAAGACCCTAAATTCCTGTCCAGTACATTCATATAGCCAGTTTTCACGCATTCTGGTTGTTCATAGCATTTGGCCATTTCATAGACTTACTGGCAGGATTTGTAGGAGATGAGATGAATCACTAAGCCAGTATCTCGGTGACGGATTTGGAGGAACACGGCTGTTCCTGCCAGTAGCACCAGCACTGCAACCTGTACTGGCATGGGAGGCAAAGGGAGGTGGTGTTTGGCACTTCACACATAGCAGGTAGCAGACTGGATAGCAGGAGGATGGGTGCTCGACTGTCACCTTGCCCTGGCTTCCAGGATATCTCACTATCTTCGGGTAAGCTTCTCCCTGTGGCCATTTCACAATCGGTTCTGTTTCATATATGCAGTCTCATCTTCAGGTGATGAGTGTTTTCAGGCAGCTCCCTCCCCACCCTCCTGTGCTTTATTCTCCCTAATCAGCTTGCTGCAATATACACATCATTTTTCTAGGCGTTGGATTGTCTTCTTTAGGCTGTCTTACATACATTCTTTCTGACTGCAGTTCTTCCTACTCCACGCAGTGTTACTGTTCCTTACCATCTATAATACATTGTAACCATAGATACCATGCACAATTCAAACACCGATGTTCAAGGCTCCACGTTTGCTCTGGTAAATATTTTGATGAAAAGAATGATTGTATTTCAGATCAAGGCTTCACCAGAGTGATACTTAAAAGCTCTTATTAAGACAATTAAAACTAGATACTCAGCAGTATGCATCCATAACAGTGGAGGATGGATTTGTGTCTGAGACTGGACTCCCCCATGTCAGCACAAAGTATTCCTGAAAGAAGTTTTGATCTCCAGAGATCCCTTCCAACCTTACTGATTCTATGATTTTTGTCTTAGTGATATTTAAAGGCCCGATCCAAAGTCTGCTCCAATGAAGGTAAGGCATTCCATTGATACGATTTGCCTTGGAACACAGATCCTGTGTTACTGATGGCTTCAGAGTGGTGTTGTAAGTGATTTGTAAAGTGCTCAAGATGACTATAAAAGTAAAATACAATTAAGTATTCTCCATTCCAGTCTTAAGCAACACTGACTACTCCCCAGGTATTCAATTGCAGAGGTAGTTGATTCATTTTTGGAAAAGGAGGGGAAAGACAAAGAGAAAAAAAGAACATGTATCCCACATTTATAATAATAAATGTTTGATTTATGTTGTCCATAAGCTGACTAGGGAAATCTTTTATCTGTAAAAGCAGAAGTTCTGTCTCTGTATATGGTTATTAAAAACATTATATATCTTTAGGAGTAAATAAATTTAGGAAAAAATATGCAATAATGCAGCACCCTTTTATCAAGGGCATATACCACGCACCAGATGGAAAACAAACTGTGTTTACAACATTACCACTATCGCCACTGACACTACTAGATCTACAATATGTTACAGCAGCAGCTCCATTAACCTTGCTAGTTCTGTTGGAGTTGCCTGGTTTGTTGCCCAATTCGTGTTTGTTGTCAGCAAATGGATCAATTTAGGAGATTTTAATTCTGTTCATTGACCTTTTCCCTCCTTCCTCAGGTCAGGCCATAGTTCATTCAAAATTGGTGTACTATTGCTCGGTAAAATACTGCTGATAGAGCTCTCTAGATCTGCCTGCTGCTATGTATGTAAATTATACTGTCTTACTTCACAGATAAAACTTCAGGAGAACAGTTGAGGTACTGTATTTAACCCAATTTCCTACCTAGCTGATTGCCACGGTTTGTACTGTGATGACACCAAGCTGTTCTTCACCCCCTTAGGGACACCCTGCCCGCTCAAGGCACGTTGTCGCATTCTGATAATAACAAAATGTGAAAGGATTTTAAGAGTAATGAAGATTGTTCTTAAAACAGTCATACTTGTTTGTGTTTATCTGGGAGCAATCGGGAGAGCTGCATTATTAAAATAACTAAGAGGAAGTCTGTTCTTGTCTTGGTACCTTCACTAAGCTAGTGAAGAGAAAAAAGATGCATGCTTTCTAACCCGTGTCCTGTCTTGATGGAAGATATGAGTCTGTGTACTTTACACCATAATAACACAATCTGTTCAGTACAGACCACTGCAGTCCCCTCTGTCACTGGAGGCTTCCCATCCTTTCTTTGTGCCACAGATGTGCTCACACAGCCACATGGCAACCCTAATCTGTGAACTGATCCAGCTGAAAAGTAACCATTTTCTTTTCTGCTGTTGTGATTTTCAGTGTGATTAGTTCCCTACCTCACCGTGTAGTGCAGGAGCACTTCTGCTACCACAAATGAGAATCTTGGAACAAGTGCCTTTGGGTAAGGAGGTGGGCAAAATTACTCATCACCATGATAGTGCCTGACAGATTATATTGTTTGTGGACTAAGCCTGGGAAGCCATTTTCAATTAGATAATTATTTGGAATGAGGTGATGGCCTCCCTGTACCTATTGAGGACATAATCCAAGCCCATTCTTGGCTTCCTTTTTCTCTTTTTTCCTTGACAGTCGGTTTATTAAAATTATAAAGGAAACAAAGTTATAGGAGCAAGAAAATTACTTCAAAGATTGGAATGGAAGTAAGCTGATGCTGGCTTTGTGCAACCTCCCCTCCATTCCTCCCTGTTGGAAGTGAGCAGTGCTGATCAGGCAGTTGCAAAGTAGATCAGCGTCACTTGCCACCGTAAGCTGAATCACCTCCTGACCTTCAGTTTTCTTGTACTGTGCAGGTTTCATTTTCTCTGAACCAAAAGCAACTTGAAAATAAGAAATAAAAATAAGACCTGCTTTTCAGTTTAGACAAGATACAAGATATTGCATCAGGATTCAGGTAGAGTGAAATAGTAGGTTTGTTCCTCTGTATAAAATATGGCCAGTATAAAAGCTAGTCATTGTTTTCACAGAATCACCTACAGCTTGCATGCACAAAGTAAGTTTAGGTTGCTTTCTGAGGAATGCTGCCAAAAAAAATCAATATATTAAGTATGCTTATCTCTAATATTCCCATAGAACGTTACCCTGCTTAGAACATATCTCAAAATATTATAGCATTTGTAAGGACAGCCAGCAACACACAGGATTCAAATTTAAGGAACATACAAAACAGTTTTGAGTCCAACAGTTGTGATAGCAATGATAGAGGATATATTTTATCCAGCCATGAGTACTCTTTTTGTTTGCGCCTTGAGGAAAAGTTTGTCTTGTACTGGGTCTAGACTTTTGTTGTATAGGTTAAAGCCATGTGGTAAAAGTCTTGTCCACTTGACTGTCTCATATCTCATCAATGTTAATTTGGGCAAGAAAGTAATGAAGGTAAATGAGGAGATTATGTTTTATAAAATCATCAATTTACCAATATAATTGCAATTATTTAATTTACCAGAGCTACCTATACTGTGACTATATGCTTCCCAGCATTTGGCAAGGGACAGCAGTTGGGATCTAGCTTATACCAGTAGGAACTGATACACAGCTGATAGGCATGTGTAAAGGTGATTTCAGAGGATTTTGTTTGCCTGCCTTGTTTTCCAGATGACCTGATATCTTGGACTGTGTACCACAAATTGAATATTATAAATCTTAATTTTCTTTAGAACTCCTGTAGGCCACGTTCTTTCTGGAAACACTGGTGAGCGAAAGGACCTTTTATACTTAGACATACAGGTTTAGTGCATGGCTGTCTTACTAGTACTGTCATACTGTGCCAAAACTGCTAAAACAGCTTATTCAGGTTACATTTGAAGCAAATTTCATGCTTAATACTGAGATAATTTCTGTTTTGCCTTTCTGATATTTGCTAGATAGACATGATAGATATTAAAGAATACTTAATAAATAATGTTGGAAGAAGACCCGTTCCTCCATTTCAATAGTGAATTGATTGTTGCATTGTGTATTGGTGTTGAAGGAAGATGTATCCATTCCCAAGTAAAGGTGATTGGGTTTGATCTACTTTTGAGAGTTAGAGAAGACTGAGTGCACAGCAGTTATTTTTTTAGTTTGTCTTAAAATACTTTTTAATTAATAGAAAGATGCTTTTCCCCTTCTGACAAATATTGTGTGCTCCTTGCTTCTTTATCACTATTATTGGGATAAAACTAGGATTATTATAGTACGACTGCATTTTTAAAAAATGATGTGCATTTCTGTCTTCTGTATTTGCTTTTAAAATCAGAAGAAACACTTCTCCATGTATTAGATGATATTCTTCCTTAATCTGTCACATAACTCTTTAGAGAAATGTGTTTCTACCTAACAATATCGTGTGTAGGTATAGTGTATCTGCTGTCTGTGAGATTTCTTTTGTGTTTACTGCTGGAATTGGCTTCTCTGTAGAACTGCAAAAGCAGGTGAACCCACAGAATTGTTGGAAGCCTCCTTCTAAACTGTCATATTTACCTTTAAAGGACTACAATACAAGGCTGAAATGTGGGATCTCCTGTCATAGCAGAGTTGAAATAGTGGTTTTCTGGATATGTGATAATAAAAGAGGTCATTTTTCAGACCACTTATGTTACAATAAATGGTTTAAGAGAAACACCAGTGAGCCATCATTCATTCAAGCTTGTTACAGACAGGTCTTTGTCTATAACAAGGCAACAGGGAAGCCAGAATTGATAGTTGAGTCGTACCAATACCACTTTGTGTATTCATTCCTTCATGTACTTTCCCTGCAGTGTTCTTGAAAGATAAAATAGGACTCAGGATGATGAGGAGGAGTGGATAGAAAGAACATTTTTTAACAGTTTGGACATAATGAGAAATAAGGTATCTTAAAGTAGAATCTATTTATTTCTTTTTTACTGGCACTTTGGACATGATGTGCTTTCAGAGGATATATAATGTGTGCAGTTGTTTATATAATGCATGTGAGTGGGCATGTAAAGGAACTATTAAAGGAAGAAATAAAAGTGAGAGGAAAACTAACAGGCACAGAAGAGAGATCAAGCTTCTGGGAAACCTGGAAAGTGGCAGTCAAGGACAGGAAATGTAAAATCTTTTCTAACAAGGAGGAGACAGAGCTGGACAAAGTTACTGATGGACAAAGAAATGGTGGCAGTAGATGTTCCGTACAGTTTGGTGTTGTATTGCCTCCTGCTCTTTCGGTCACCCATTAAAATAAAAAGTTTCCATACGGGGTATTTGGTTTTACTCAGATGTTACTGTGGTGGTGACTACAGGCGTAGGTCCAGAATCATGTAAAAAAGCTAATGATATGTTGCCTTCGTTGTTGTCCTCACCTGTGATTGTCAGCATCAGTAGAAGCTGTAATCCCAGCTATGCAGATGGGAAAATGCAGGAGGCAGTAAGAATAGGTCACCCAATCCCTCTAGCTGGTTTTCTGTGCCCTGTGCTGAGACCTTGTCGTTACTCACAGTGCTTTGGGAACCTCTGCGGTCCGTTGGTGGAGTCCTGTCTTCACAGCAGTAATGCTGAAAGCTATTCACTTCTTAACAGCCTTTGCAATAGGATTAAATGAAACTTGTTCTTTGAAAGATTCACTGGCTCCCAGTATATTATACATATCCTATTGCTCTACAGTTCTGAGTGTGTTGGACTTCAAGAGAGGCTAGTTTCAGGTGTATTTGTTACAACTTTTTACTCAATATCTTTACTGATGATCTGACTTTTTAAATTGCTAATTAAGCTTGCAGTAGATAAGAGTGAATAGCAGCTGGGGTGAATAAGGATACAGATGCAACACTGCAGCATGAGTAACTTGTTTAATGCAGCCAAATGTGCAGGTTTTCTTTTTAGGGAAAAAGAAGAATATATTTTGGAATTGGCTGAGTGAAAGTATACTGAGAGACCAGAAGATAGCTAAGGAAACACTATACTGGTGGATTACAGTATGTAAGGATTCTGTACGCAAATCCCTAGAGCACAGATGCAGAAGAATAAATACATACTGTATGTAAACATATTGTAATAATAGATGTAAGAGTGAATCTGACCTATGGTGGAAGTGTGAACAAAAAATGTGCAGAAAGGCACGTACATGGGTGTGCCATAGCACACTGAAGGCAAAGGCGCCTAAAGCTGTAGGCAGCCTTCCACCTCTCCTATCCTGATCACAGGATATTGGCCATGAACCCCATTTCCAACAGCTGTCAGGATTACAACCTGTCTGTCATCTGGGGTGGCCACCCACTCAGTATCCTGCTCTTGCCTTCTTCAGGAGTGAAGGATTAGCTGTGTGTGATTAAAAAAAAAAACAAAAAAATCCCTATATTCCGTGCTGTTACTAATATGTGACTATGCAGGTATAACCATAGGAGGACTAACACTGCAATGGATGTCAGGAATGCCACTGTTGAGTGCAAGGCTAAGTGTCGGTGAAGAGGCAGGTGATGACTACCCGCTGCAGGTGTCACACCAGTTGGAGGCTAATAGCTCTCATTTTCATAGCCTTTTTTTTTTCTTTCCTCTGAAGTAACTTCCCAGTTAGTATTGATATATGCTGTAAATTACAGATGCTACTAATAAAATTATTTGTAAGTAAGCCTTTCTCGACATCTTTTGTGCAACAAGATGAATATTATTTTCACTATTTTATTTCAGACCATGGAACTTGCAGTACAGCCTGTGTTCAGAGGGTCGAGTCCTGACTTGGCATTGTAGCAAAGAAAGGAACTTACAATATTTCTGTAGTGACCTGGCAGCTTCTCTAGGGTGGCCAGACTAGCACAGAAGAGATGCACAACAGCTTTATCGCTGGAGAGCTCAGTCACCTGAGCTGATTGCTCCCAATTGCTATTCTTTCACCTTTGTGTAGAAACAGGAGAGTCTGTTACTGGGTGGTGCTACAAGCTGGGGACTAACAATACTCTGAAAGAGGGCGAAGCTGTATCGTTTTAGAGCTGGATGGCGGGAACCAAAGGATACATGGAAACCTTGTGATAGTTTGTAATATGCAGAAAGATGGGATAGCACTAAAGTGTGCCTCTTAAGCAGTGCGGTTTGTTTTTCTGTGAAATCTTCTTGTGAGGGTCCAGCATCTACTTTAGCACTATTAACTGATTTGAGTTGAAGGAGCAGCCTGCTTGCTTTGCCTACAATTAAAATCCCCCATGTAAGACAGATTCAGTGAGAACTCAACCCTTTAATTAAAGCAATGAAATCAGCACCTTTAAAAAACAACTTGGAGTGCGTTTTCTTCTATTAGATGAAGATCAAGGCAGGCAGAGAAAATCTTGCCAACTGAATGCTAACACTTCACAGGATGAGAGAGTTTTCCTTGTAAATTGGAAAATTATTTCTTCATAGGGAAGTCTTACATATCTTAATGAGACATATGTGGTTTTTCTATGGAATTTAAAGCCAGTTCTTAGATTTTCCAGGATGTAATTCTTTTGCATTTTAAATTTTGATTTTTTCAAAGTCCCAAACAGTTCTAGTATTTTCCATTTGATTCTATATGCCCATATTTTTAGAAGATCTGATTACTCATATCTCTCACTGAAGTCATTAATAATCATGAGTCTTCATAAATCACATTTAAACAGCTTTTTAAAAGGTGAATTCTACAGGGCGCTCTCATTTCAGTTGAATTTTGCTATATTTCAGCCATCTGTAGAAATTTCTGCAAAGCATGAACTAGCTGAAGCTGAAGGCATGAACAGAGCCTCACGCAGAGGAATCTAGCTTGTCATTAGTGCTGCTGAGCACTTCCTTAAAATAAATAATATTAATTAAATTGTGCAAATGTCTGGATTGTATGTCTGAGTTTTGATAGAAAAGCTCAGTCTTAAAAAAGTATTTGAAAGTAAGTATATAGTCTTACTCCCATACAGCTGGAGGTACAGCAGTACTTACAGGACACAGCTAATAATGGCTATGGCTTTTCATGCCATCTCTTTGGAATGCTTCAGAATGACCTTGTCAAAGTTAAAAGCTCATAACATTCCTATTTTGTTTTTATGGCATTATGATTCTGCATAACAGTGCTAAAAACAAAAACACAGTATAATTATATTGTCAATCAAACAGCCAGAAAAGGCATTTTCCACCAGCTTTGCAGCTACTAAACTGTAAATAATTTATAAAATTAGAAGTCATGACTAAGTGGAGGCATTTGGGGGCTAGTTAAGCACTTGTCATAGCTCTGTGGTTTAAGTGACCCTATGCACAGGGCTCTAGTTGCTCACTTTTATCCTATGAGTATAAAAATGATCATTTGTTTTGTATTGCTGTGCGTGCACCTAATAAAAATATCAAGCTGTCGATAGAACTATGAACAGGTGTACAGTGTATGTAGTAATGATGTTTTATTCATTTGAATTTCCAGCCCATTTAGTCTCATCCAACGAACAACAAAAATATTTTCTTCATTACCTCCAATTAATGTAAATGTCAAATGTTTGAATAAATTATCACACGGATAATTCAGTACACTGGTTGATTTGTGGAGTATTTGCATTAAAGTGACAATTCGAACAAAAAAAAATATGTAATCCAGACCACATGCTCTTATCGGCTGTCGTGCTATTATAGAGATGTTTAACTTGCTTCTGTGAGGTCTCTTTTTGACTCTGATAAACAAGTTGTTTAAAGCCTCTGAGTTTGCCATCATATCTAGGCTTTTAAAAATTTTAATAATTGATTTGTATTAATTTTTAAACAAGAGGGCTTACTAACTGTATATTGTATGTGCTAGTATTATTTATACTGTGTGGTAACTTAGTGACCTTGATACCTACCTCTCTTAATGGAGGTGTTCAGAGGGCAAAAGTCTGCACTAGGTATATATAAAAAAAAGTTGTGTGTGTGTCTGAGTCAATAGAAACAATAAAATAGCGATCAGATATTTCTCTTACAATAGCTGTCTATTGAACTTTTTATTTGTTTATTTGTGACTAACAGGAAATCTGTGCTTGACTGCTCAAATATAATGTGGATGTGAATAATTCTTACCTATTTTTTCGTGCTGTCTTAAAGCTTAATTAAACACTTTTATAGTAAATGAGACTAAAACTCTTAAGAAACAGAATATGTTCTTAAAACCCAAATATAGGTTGTGAAAGTCAATGATGTCTAAAATTGGGCTTCTTAATCTCAATTCAAGTATTTGAATAGAAATTACTCTCATAGACACAAATCTACTGTAGACGTCACAAGAAGTAATGAATAAACCACTCTTGGTTTATCATATAGTACTTTTTTCATTAGTACACGTTGCTTTCAGTGCTGCTGCCGCGTACGTCCTAGTGCAGTCGCAAGGCTCAGCCCTGGGAGCCGGAGAGTGGGATCGGAGTGACAGGGTGCCGGCACAGGACAGCTCCGCTCCTCTCAGCGCCAAAGCTGGAGCACTGCCGAGATGTTCTGTGCACGTGCGTATCTTGGAGAGCACGCTTTGAGCACTGAAGGGGGGGAAAAAGGATTGCAGCCATTTGCTAATTACTTAGGTCTTCTAAAACTCTTACTTGGTTAGATTTCATTATCGGGACTTGGGACCTATTTTCTTTATATCTTGGTCAGATGTTTTTTCCTACGGGGTTAAGATTTATAGTATTTTCTAAATGCAGATAATTATTTTGAATGTCTCTTTCTTGTCATCTATAACAAGCAGAGAGAACATGAAACAAAAATAAACTCGTAACCCATACAAACTACATGTTGCCATCATAGTGCATGCATAGGAGGGATCATACGGTGTGATTGTTACGTGTTGTTTCCACCAACTTTTGCATATGACCAAAATGCATTGTCTTGAGAATATTTGGTATTTTGGGTTTGTTATTATTAATATCAATGCAAGGTTCTAAAGAGTCATTAAGTGTCGGTGAAGAACTACAGAAATAACCAACTGTATTTGCTTTTTCTTCCCTCCTACCCTAAAAAAAAAAAAAAAAAAAAAAAAGCCTGTATGTAAGTACAGCTTATCAAAATTACGATGAGTAATTCCGTCATTTTTGCTTCACTGAAAGTAGTCCTGTGCAGGGATTTAGGAATAAGAAGGGGAGATAGCAGATTTTAGAACAGGACACTGGTTTATAGCAGAGGCATGACTTCACTGTTGCGCAGTTATGTGTTTATGCCCATGCAATATGCTGAAATCTTGTACATTTTAAGACTGGGGAAGCCTGCAGAGCTGTGAGTAGGATATGCTGCTTGTTATTTGCTCCCTTGCTAGTAAGCCAGAATTAAATATTTGTTAGTAGTTTAAAGTCACTGGAATTCTAAGGTTTTGCAAAAAGCATCTGCCTGTTGCTATCTGCTTTTTTTCTGGTGATCCTCCTTTAATCTTGGGCTGCATATTCTCTTCTGAGTTTTGGTATGTTACCATGCTAGAATTTTCCAAACTACGGAATTATTTGTTTCCCCAGCATCATGGGAATGGAGTATTAAGGGAAGTCAAGGGAATTCTGAGAGGGAATTTGGAGCGCAGGGGATGTTGCACGAGCATCTGGACTGCAGTTAGTTCTGTTGATAGCAGATGAAATTAGATGGAAAGATGTGGCAGAAACTTAATGCCATGGATTCAGAAGATGGCAAAAGTTGGCTAGTACTTCTGATTTAAAAGTTAAAGCAAAACTGAAATACTAGACGTGGAGAGATACTGGTAGAAATGTAGATAGGAAAACACTAATAATTTTAGCATGCCTCATGCATGAGTTACCTTAGTACTGCATAGAATAGGAAATACTGAAAGGTTAATGTGGCTCATTTTCTAAAGAAAATTCCAGTTTCCATGATCCTGTCTCCAAAGCTGCCTTTGTTATGCCTACGATCATTCAAATCAAATGTATGAAATGTTAGAGTTTGTTTTGATTTGTTCAGTTTTCTTTGCAGCATCATAAGCGTTCAGGGAACTAAATGATCATCCAACAAGGCATCAAATAGTTGGTAATGTTACTGAAAACAACACAGGAGGGATCTGAGGAGGGTTTACAAATTGAGGGGAGGGAGGGGAAGAAAGCTATTAATAGGAAGAGCATACTTAAAATTATTCCATTTCCTATAGCTGAGGTCAGAGGGAGGTGTCTTGTATGGCAAAGCTTTAATGATTCATGATCACACAGAAAATTTAATCCCACTCTGGTTAAAAATGCTAGCTTCATGCCATTGCAGAGGGAAACATACAGTTTATGGATTTGTAGAATAAATACAAGAAAGTATTACAAAATGTGTTCTTACCGTGAACGCTAAGAGATTTTTAGAACAAGTTCATGGTAAAAATGTTGATAACTGCTGCAACTTACCATACAAAAATATGCAAATAGAGAAAAGAAAGAAAGGGGTTGAAGGTGTGAACGGATCAAGCAAACTGTTGTATAATTTATGACCCACTCCTTGTCAGAAGGTAGAGTATTATACAATCCTACAGGGCCTCATTACATGTGTAATATACAGAAGACATATTGCAGTCTAATAGGAAAGTAAAGAAATTTAGATACAGTAGGCAAAATTAGAGCTAGCATAAATTGGAAATAATAAATACATCTGTGTATGCAAGCAAAGTTTGTGAGAATGTATTTTAAGGTACAAACAAGATGCTTCCTTTAATTTTATGTGATGTAGCTTACAAGCATAATGAATCTTAACTTTTTATCTGCAGACTATTCTGAATTGTAAAGCAGAGAAGGAAGGCAGAAAAAAAAATTCTTGATTCCTCAATGTCATGTTTTTCTTGGAAGTTTCACTTGAATGGTTTCATTTTGTTTCTGCTCGAGTCTTGGCTTCTAACATGTATTACTCATAAAGTCTCTCCTGTATCGGGCACTGCCGCGGTCTTTGTGTGTGCCTTCACTGCTGAGGAGGTGGGGGCAGAAATGCATGTAAGCTTGCTGCCCTGCTACCCTTTCCTGTCACCGTATCTTGAGGTGCTTTACTGGAATAAGGGTTATTTTGTGACAGGAAAGCAGAAGTGCTTCCATTTCATGGTTGTTTTTAGTCACTCTTTTTATGTTCTATCCCTTTTATCCATGGTCTTCTGTGTCACTGTCTTGGCAGTTGTTTTGCTTTGGGTCAGGCAAGCATCTCAAGAGACTACAGTTAAAATATTCCTCAAAAAGGGAAAGGATCTTTTTAATATGAGTGAAACTCTTTTTTCTTTCTTTCTTTTCTTCTCTTCTTTCTTTCTTTCTTCCTTTCTTTTTGCCTAACTTGCATAGACTTTAAATCCAGGACATTGCATGGTACAATTTCAAGTTTCAATGGGATCTTTTTTTTTTACTGGAGCTGAGTTAATTGACCTATCCCTAACTGGAAGTTATTTGTTATTCCCAAATGCTCTACTAGTACTAAATGTCTCTGTGATTTTCTCTGATTTCTTGGCAATTAGGGATTTGTGTAAATAATTGGTAATAAAAAGAGGAGATTGTAAATGATAATGGGAATTGCCTGTCTTTCCTTTTCATTTTGGGTGTATATCGTAAACAATATATTTAGTTTAAGCTTTGGTAATGTTCCTGAATACACTAAGAAAGTTCATCACATTTCCTGGCAGTCGTTATAACCAACTTTTGTCAAAGGTGTTGTTGAATGAACAGTCATGGTGTACTTAGAGCTCATATGTCTGTTCTTGTGCAACAGTGTAAATTTTGCAAAAATGTATTGCTCAGTATGCACCCTTAGTATTCAAAACCTGATGAATATCAAAATTTCAACACAGTAATTCACTGTGATTATGCACTGGCTGGTCAATATACCCGAGTAATGAATAAGGTCAATTATTTCTGATGATTCATAGCATAGCAGAGAGATACAGATAAGGGAAAAAGCACTGCAAAAATTTATGAAAACTGTCTTACAGAAATTGTCAGTGTTCAGACTGTACTTTACCCATGAGTATTCCCCCAAAATAAGCACCACACAAGAATAGGGAAAAGCAAAGAGATTTTTAAAATTTGCTCTTTCAGTCTGTACTATCCCAAGTGGAAATAACAAGGAGTGTCTGCCTCCAGTGAATCTGAAAGTAATCAATGAAGAACAATTGTTCCGTTGCAGTTGCTTTTAACGTCTGTATGTCAATGGATAATAATACTTGAGCCTCAGGCAGCGCAATCATATGCTCTGCTGTCCAGAGATTAGAAATAATGCTTAGATTCGTATGGCTAATTCTATAATTCTGGCTCTTTTGTAACATTTTGCACTATAGCAGAAAGATATTTGAATAAGTAGGTTTTATTTTGTACCCTTTATAAGGTTATTTTACAGTAATTATACCTTACTGTATGTATAGAGATAAAATAATTAGAACACTATCTGGTGCTAAAAGGTGATACGCAAAGTAAGTGTGGGTGGGTGTGGGCAGAGAAGCTTGGGCAGTTCTGAGAATTTTTCAAGGGACAGTGTTTTGGAGGTTATTTTTCTTTTAATAAAAGATTATTTCTGGCCTGCCCCTGCAAATGCTGTGATGGTGAGATCACATGCAGCAGAAAACTCAGATCTGAGTTGAAAGGCAAAAAGATGGCGTGATTTGCTCAAAATTGTTTTAACATCTCTCTAATGCCAGTGGTTGATTGAGTTTTTAGAGAAAGCCTTTTTCAGCAACTTTCTGTTCTGTAGGTATAGAGGCCTGCTGGCAATCCATTAAGAAACCCATGTAAATTTGGACTGCTCTTGGGATGCAACTTGTCTGTGGTCACCCAAATGAGAACAAAGTAATGAGCTTCTGCCATTCAGGCCCCCTGGTTTCTGACCCCAGAGGTGATGTAGAAGGCAAGTAAAATGTGTGTGCCTAGACAGAATAACAGTAAAAAACAGGCAGTTTGTTTAAGGTCCGTAAGTGTGCTTCTGAAATCTGCAACACCTTCCAGGAGATGCAAGAACAGATTTAGCACCACAGAGATGGACAGTCTTTAAGCTTTATTACATCTCAGGTTTTGGGTTTGTTTTTTAAGCCAGAATTTATTTTTTCCCCTTTCTATAAGTTGTGTAGACAGCAAGCACACTTAGCTATGTAGTCATGCACATATACATCGGTAGGCGTGCATTTTTTTCTCTTCTTGTAAAATCAGGTAGCAGGTGTTCTGCTTAAAAAGCTGAAAAATAACATGGGAAAATACTCATTAGTAAAAAGGTTTGCAAAAAGTAACAGTGGCAAGTTACAGGAGCTTCGACTATTGTACTCTGTGTGGGAATACGCATACAAAAAACAATACACTTTACCCTGTAACAGAACCAACAGTTCATCGGGGTTTTTTTGGTGCTTTGGGAAGACTATAAATGAAGAGTTAATTGAACAACAACAAAATATGTATCAAGACAATCCCACAACCAATTTTTCGATAATTGTTTTTTCTCTTAAGAGAACATTACCTCTCTCACAGATGGTCAAAGTGATGCATTAGGGGAAATTATCCAAACTTGGCTTTCTTCCTGGTCTCTCTGCTTAGTAGCTGCAGCTTTTAACCCCAGAAGTATTGTTTAAATTTGCTCCAGATACCATTCCAGTCTACAAAACTAGGCTTCACAGTGAGAAAGCTCCCTTTAAGTTGTCCAAAAACGATTTCATTTTTCTTAGTTTTTTGGACATTTTAAAACAAGGTTGTCTGCCGAAAGTAAGGTTTCCTTAATTCCAAATCACCCGAAAAGGGAGGCCTGAAAAATGAATCGTAGAATCACATAAATGTCGTAGCTCCAGGAAATGATCTTGCACAGAAATCTTCCAACGGTGTAATCTGTGCTGGGAAGGGAAAGAGGTTTACTCCCACCTCCTATCTAGGAAGGAAGATATATTAAACAGCTAAAATACTTCCTAGGTCATCTGGCCTTGAGCTAAGTTCCTGCTTGAGGACTGGAATCCTGGACTTTAGTGAGAAATACGCTTAGTCTCTCTGCGTGGTAGGACGCTGTGCACATAATAGTATTTTCACGTTATGGGGCAGACTTGTAAGTGGGAGCACGAGGGAGAAAAGTGGCGAGGCACTTCAGTGCTAGTGCAGCGGGACTTTATCGGGATAGCTAAATGAGCCTCAGGAAGCACTTTGCCCATGCCCGCGTGGCTGTCGTGGGGGAAACGAAGCTGCCTGTGTTTCACCGTGGCCGCTCCTCTGTGCTTTCGGGCAGAGCTGTTGTCCTTCCCCGGAGCCGCCGGGATGCTGGGGAGGCAGCCGGGGAGAGCGGAGACGTTCGGGCCTCCTCTGCACGGGGCGAGCCAAGCGGGCCGAGCGAGCCGGCACGCCACGCCATCCTCCCCGCTCTGCCTCCGCCTGTTGTGCGAACCTTCCTGCGGCGACGGCCCCGAGCTGCAGCGCAGGTTGTGCGAGAGCCCGTTTTGCCTTGAGGTTGTTATTCCAAGAACTTTACGAAGTATTTTTTGTTCAGTGTGACCCATTGCTTGAGTATCTTGAAAAGTTGAGTTCACCGTTGAGCATCTTTACGAAGAATGCTTTTGCAGATTAGCAGTTGCTGTAGGCAGTTCCGAGAGGGAGGTTTCTTCTCCTTTAGATTCTTTCTTTTCTTGATCTCTACCATTCTCTCTCTGTCCTGAGGAGCACTGGCGTTCTTAATTCGATTTCCACTTGCAGGTTATGAATTTAGAGTATGAATTTTTTAATTGCTATTATTGTCCCCCAATTTTTTTCTCCTCAATTTTATTCCATTTTGTCAACAGCTGCTGTGCACCCGTTCTTTAGCTGGTACTAGATTTAGTTCTTCAAGCAAATTCCAAAGAGGATTTTGATAAACCAGGGTATTAAGCTGAGAAGCACCTGGATACCGTGGAGATGGGTTTTTAACAAAACTTCTGAAAAATGATTGCTTTAATCTAAAATTAAAACCAGATCTGTCACCTGAGTAGGCACCCACCTTGAGCGAGTCTCTCTCGCGTACCCCGGTCTCATATCCCTCTTTCCCCTCTAGCTCATACTGCCTGACGTGGGTTTCAAGATCAATTCCTGAGGGCAGCGTTTTTTCCCTGAAGGGTGTATTTTTGTGTATATGACTGGTCTTTATGTTAATAGTGACAGAAAGTAAATTATAAATCGTAGCCCTGAGTATTTGTAACGAGCGTGTGATTTAAACAAGACGGGCGTAGCCTGGTCTTGGTGGGGTGGTTAGAATCCCCAAAGCCTTCCCAGCCAAACATGAATGCGGATCGTTATTTATCTTGTTTGGGGGAAAGCATAATTAGAAATGTGCTAACCAAATTCCAACAAAAAGCGTGGAAATTAATATAACAATAAAATATAAATGGAAAACTGTTACAGTGGTTAAAAGGTCCTGAACACAATAAATATGTATAAATCCTGTATAGGTGGTGCTCTAGTTGTATTCTACAGGGTAGTAATTCTCTCTGCGGAACAGTAAAATAGAACCTTTATTCCTGGTAATTTCTTTTGTTGGAAGTGAGGGAGAAAGACAAGATGCAGCTGGCCCAGGTAACAAAGTAATTTTCTAGTAGATTTGTGGACTCAGCTCAGATGTCTCAAATTTCACATAAGCATTGGGGGCAGGTTTAGCTCAGCTGGTGAGAGCATGGTGCTGCTAATGCCAGGGCTGCGGGTTCAGTCCTTGTGTGGGGCTATGCTGAGGATTGGACTAGATGGTCTCCAGAGGTCCCTTCCGGCCTTACCATTTTATGAGTCTCTGATTTCTGGACTGACCATTGCTTTCTGAGGAAAGTACTTGAAACCCATAAAAACTATTTTAATACAGTGTTATCTATATTCTTGTGTACTTTTTTATTTTTCCTTTTAACAGAATAGTTTATTCATTGTTTTCTTTATGTCCTCTTTAGCTGGATGTAGATTTGGTGTTGTTGCTGAGTTTTCTGCTTTGATTTCCAGTGTGTCTGAAGAAATCTGTTTGGTGCTTATTGCCCCTACTGAAGGTATGAAACTGCAACAAGGCTGATGCTCTTTGGTAATGAGTTATTCAGTGCAACCTGAGCTTTTGTAATGGCATGGAAAATCGTCCTGTGGTTACTCTTGGAAGGAACTTGTGCAGCATTTCAGATGGCTAGTGGTTTTGTTTTTTATACCCCAATGGTGCCCTGTACATTGAAGATAGTTTGCATTTTTCCTGTCGCTGCCTCTGTGGAGATTATTCCATTTCTCTCTGTTTCGAGGTGATCTGGGCTTCTATGCCCATGCTTGCATGATGCTTTGGTTTTGGCTCCTAGCCCAGCATTTTAACGGATTCTTTTTAATGGAGTTGAATTTCCCTATCTTTGCCTGCTTTTCTCTTTGCCTTCTGTCATTTAGTCCAAGCAAAATTTGTTTGGATGATAAGCTCAAGCAGGCCAACTGCCCTCTTGCATGGGTATAGATTTCACTTACTTGCAACCCAGCTCCATGGAGGGGAAGCTAAGCAGAGATTAAGGTAGGTCTGATATTTTTGCACTGCAATATAGGCAGAAGTAAGGAGCTTAGAAATGCAGAAAATATTTTAGCAATAATGTAGTCAGAAAAATATTTTTTTAAAAAAGATTTTCTTCTTCTTCCCCCCCCCCAAAAAAAAAAAAAAAAAAAAAAAAGATATTTTTGTAAGGTACTAAAAAAAATCACCTTAAAAATCTCATGCCAAGAAAAGGAATGTGAAAAAAAAAAGTGCACTAACTCATCATTCAGTCACCTGCCTGGTATGGCTAGGCCTACAATATTAATTCTTCAGGTGTCTTCCAGCATACCAATCACTTTCCCAGAAAACCAGAAACGTAATTCCTCCTTGAACTGAGTCTTCCATTCACAATACTTCAAACTGTGGGCAGATCTCCTGTAGCAGAACAGGATAAAGTAAGCGTTCCCATGTGCTACATGTTATCACTCTCTTACAGCTGACAGCGGAGCTTTTTATGCGAGTTCTCCATAATCTATTTGAGTATGAAGATCTGGTTTAGTGAAGGTGAGCTCTTTTAAACTGTTTAAAATAACCTGGCTGTTAGAGATTTGAAGAGGTCACGGCACACAGAGACAAGCAGCTACTGGGCAGAATTGAGGGAGAGTTATTCTCTGATGAGGACTGTCAAGGGAAGCGTCTGTCCCACTGGAAAAGCTGTTTGCATGGCTGCTCATTTGTTAACACCTCAGTTGGCAATTATCTGTTAATCGGGGGAAAGAGACTGCTGTTTGTTCATTAAAAAAGCTGAGAGGTTTTTATGAGAAAGGATCTTAGGTGTCAGTGTCCAGCAGCTGAAGCAATTAGGCGCATTTAGATAAGCTATAAAGGAAGCTTCTGCAGAATGTAGATGCAAATATTAGTAAGATGACCAAATGTTATTAAGAAATAGCCTGTTTTAATGAATTAAAAATAAATGTCTCACTGTAGAGATAATCTTTAAATGATGCATTTCATGTTTTGTTTCAGAGTCGCTGTAATATATTAATGTAGGGAAGTTTGCAATTTGTTCGTAGTGAACAGTTCTGTTTGCTTCTGATTTCGTGAGATCTCTATTCAAAATGAAAAAAGAAACAATTAAACAGGTGATTATACAATTCTGATTATTATAATAGTATTATTTAATGCCAGCTTCTTAGATGCTGATGTGATTCTGTCCTTAGCTGTTTAGTGCATTTACTCTGCTATCTCTCTTCATTTTTTGTTAAGCATAAATGATGTGTGCTTGTACGAGAGAGGTTATTTCTATTCTTTTACATATGAACATCATTCCATACAGAACTCCAGGTCCCACTGACATAGAAAGCACTTAGTCCAAAACAGTGACATGCTGGACTGTAACTATTTTAAGAAGACAAGTGGAGTCCTGTCTTGCTAGATCAAGAATTTTGTGTCCCTGGGGCCTACTGCTGTCATGCAACTTAGTAGCGCTTAAAGCCTTGAGAGTTTGGAAGGTAGTTTGTGAATGAAGATGGGCCAGTTTTTTTAAGGAAATTACTGAGTGACCGAGGGTAATTCATGTCAACTTGTTCTACCTCTGTAGTAAAGGGTGTTACAGAAATGCTAACTAGCAGTTTGTAAAAGTGGTAGCATTCCTACAAGTGGAACCAAAAAAGATATGTCCAAGTGGAATCAGTATCCCTCTGTGTTTTAGTGATTATTTGCTGACTGTAAGGTAATTTCTTTGAGAGAGAACCAGGAAGGGGCAGAGATGCAGCTGCATGTGCCTTCCTAGGACCGCTGAACTTCATTGACCTGTGCTCTCGTAGAAGTTTCCTGTGTGCTCTCTTACCTCTTCCCCAGGTACAGCACTCTCATTTTGTTTTTATATAAGACTCCTGGAGGTTCATGATGTTTCCTACCTCCACAATGCCTAGGGGATATTTCAGTCTTCTGCTGTGAGCAGTAGCTTCTTTGAGTTCACTTCTCTAACTGTTTTAAAAGACAAGAAATAACTCCCATATTCTAATGGGTAAGTTGGAAAATTTATGACTTCCGGAGCTGGAAACAATTTAGTTTGACCAAAAACCTCTAGACAGACAAAACCACTTGAGTTTAACAGCACAGAAGGCTGGCAGCCCTGTAAGAGGACTTTTTTATTTCTTTGTTTCTATTGGATTTTTTTTTTTTTTTTTTTTTTTTTTCACAATATAATGACTGCCAGTAATGGTCTCACCACAGCAGATTGGCTTGTTAGAAGGCTTTAGAAGGTTTTTAATGTCCTCTTATAGTTTTACTCTGGAAAATACATTTGTGTTTGCCAATAAAATAGTAGTAATGTGTATTCAGTTTTCTCTTTTCTTAGATATATTGCTAATTTTCAAATGAGGGACAGTTGAGCTGTCTTGCACTGAAGTCATTTTCCAAAGAATGGCTTTGTTATAAGTAGGGTTTTACCACGACTAGCTTTTTCTTTTGTGTACTGCAGAAGATGACTGATGAGCAGACCACATGTAGACCACACAATTTCTAAAATAGAAACTCTCTGCTACTCTCTGGAGAGAAAAGACCCCCAAGAACAAAACTGATGGAGATTCACTGCGAAGTGGGAGAAGACAGGAGCTCAGAGTCTGAAGGATGTTCTGGGGGACCTAGCTCTTGAGATAGCTTTTTGGAAGGGCAAGGAATGGGTACAGAAGTAGTCAGGAATGTGGCTGGAGGACCCTCTCTCAAACTATTCCTGACTCCATTCCTTCCAGTGAGCTACAGAAAGCAGTGGTAGGCTGAGTTGGAGTTGCCTCCATAAACCTTGAGGAGTCCTATGACACACCTTTAGTCCAGGGACTTATCCACTCTGCTTAGCATCACCCAGACTAGGGACCAAAAAGGAAGCTTCAGAAAATAAGAAAGTTCCGTTATTTCCTGAAAAGTGAAGATGTTAGAAAAGAGGAGAGAGAAGTTTGCAATTTTCTTGCCTTTTTGACTCATTTTTCTTTTTTTACCAAAGTAATAATAAATCTATATTAGACTTATACCCTTTAAAGAAGTTTAACTCTCTAGAAGCTGCGTAGCAAAGCAGTTTGATCTGAATATAATAACGAATAAAGTATATAAAATCCTTTTTTTGTGAACACAGATTTTAATTAGGAAGAAGATCACTATTACAAAACCAGACCATTATTTCCAGGTCTACACCCAGGCAAGAGTTTTAACTGGTATAGAAGGAATCAAAACTTAGGATGATTTATCATTTTTTTTTATTATTATTATTTTAAGGAAATAAAATCAGATATGTAGAAAGCAGTTTTTACCAGCTGAGGAAATGCAATTAATCTACGTGTCTGTTGGATAGCTAGCATACATATGTTACTCTCTAGGGTGGTTGGTGCTATATTAAAAAAATATTTTTTACTATAAATTTTGAACAAAAGAAATGTTTTGTTGTACCTTTTTGTTTTGTTTCCGATTAATTTACTCCCTTCTATCACTTTCTCGTTTTGAATTTTTGACTTGCTTTCTCTGTATTGTGTTTAAAACATTTTATTCAGCTGTATTTCTACATTTGTATTCCAGAGTATGTTCAGTTTTTAGTTCTACTGCTTTCATTATGCTTTTTCTTCCCTACCTATTGTAGTTATATCTGGCTTTTTTAATACCTTATTTTTTTTTCTATTTACTTGTCTCCTTTTCACCTCTCTGCCTCTTTTTCTTGCTCTACTTTTGCTGCTTCCCTCATGTACATTCATTTCATTTGCCAGCAAATGTTTATGGATTGATTGTAGCTTGCTGATAGATACGGTTAGCTTTTTATTTTTATCACTGTGGTGGTCACTTCAATCGTATGGTATTTTTCTTTGTTTCTTTTAACTGTAGTTTCAAGGGTTTGGAAGTCTTCCGTAAGTCACTGGTTGCTTGCTTCTTTCAGGAAGAGTATTTAAGTAGTTTGTGAAGTTTATAAAAATTTAATGGACAATAAAAATTTTTATCATTTCTTTTTAAATATCCACTTTGTAGGCTATTTATGCCAGATTTTGTCAGATTTTCCCACACTCATAAAATTAAACTGCTAGCCAAATGAACATACTTATTTACTATTCCATGTTTTTTGGGGAAAAAGTGTTTTGCAGTTCCATTTTCTTCAAAAGTTGTCAAAATGAGTGTGTGTGCCGTCCTCATTGGGAAGGGTGTAGCTGAATACTGGAATAGTTTACAACATGATGATTTAGAAATAGGTCCAGAAATGGCAGATCTATATTTATATAGAGTAGATCTAGTTAAAAGAGGAAGTTTTGTTTGTCTCTGGAAAAGGATGCCTTAAATAATTTATGAAGTTTTGGTTCTTAAAAGGGCCAATAATTGCACATCTATCATCTCATCTATATGTGTGCACACTGAAAAGCATCAGCTTTAGGAATAAAAGGAGATTAAAAGAAGCTAGACTGTGTTTACCTTCAATAAATAAGTAAACAAAAATTTGTCCTATTCACCATGTATCTTACCCTACTTTATGTGGATACCTTTCTGGATTTTATGATCTACAGTTTTATGTAAGAACATTCAAGGGACAGATCCTCAGCTGCTTCTGTTTAAAGACAGTAAAATTGCATCATTTTTCATGTGACCCTGAAATGGTAGAGAGTTTACATTATTAATTTTAGTATAGCTTTTTCCATGTTCTGGTCCTGAGAAGAGGATTTCAGTGCGTCACATGATGCCGGATTTTCTCCCTAGCTTTTATTTGTGGAATGATCAATTTGCACTCAGAATTAGGAAGAAAGTAGGTGGCAGCAATCAAAGATATATTTAACCTTTTTTGCTGATCCAGGTTTTGGGTGACTGAGAAGTGAAAAGCTCCCAGGTAAAACTTAGTGCCCTCTGAAGATTACTTTGCAGGGTGTCCTGCCACAAGGAGCCACATTGCCTCTACTGTCGTACAGTCATGGCCTACATCTGAGCATTGGTACTGCGGAGCTTTGTATTTTCCTCCTCATATTGATGCTACAGCAAAGCATATTCAACACTAGTATTTTGACTGGGAGCGACTCTATAAATAGTTTCTTGTGCTATAATAGACTTGTCTCAATTCCTTTGGCAATATCTTTCTCTTGACATGTCTGTCTGGTTGCGTTTAAGAACTGGCTCCTACTTTATCTCCATTTAAGCCAGGAATGACAAACTATTAATTCACTGGATAAGCTGCCCTTAGGTAGAAGGAAATTGCTGCCAGTTCCTCATGTGTGGTCTGGCACAGGATTACCACGTTGTGGAAGGAATCATACAGTTATGCAGGTACTTTGGGGTGACCAACAATTTCTCCATAGTGCAGATGAAGAAATTACATGATGAGATTGCCCAGCTTGTCTTGTGTCTGAACAGCTGATGGAGGGAGGCCGGACTGCCCCGAGAGGGGTTGCAGCTGCCCTAAGGATTGCACCGCCTCCGTAGCGCCCTGCCGGGGACGTGGCCTCCAGACCTGGCGAGGCAGCTGCCGCCGCGGGTGGAGCGTTTTGAGGTGATGGGGACTGGCTTCCTTAGCGGAGGTGGGCTTAATGCCTCGGATACAAAGGCTGGCTTTCGGAAAAGGCGAGCGCCGGTTAGACTGATGCCAGCGCTGTCTAGAGAGTGCTGCTGGGTACGTATTTAAATGTTGGGTCATTCTTTTAGCACCGATCTGGAATTACATTCATTTGATAGGAGCAAGGGGTACAAAGAAAGAAAAGGAGAGGTTTTCTCTCTGCTTTATGTAGCTGGAGCCAACTAACTGAACACAGGAAAGATTAAGGAACTTCCTCTAACTGCGTGCAGATACAGCTAGCTTTCTGTGTTAGAAGCTAACATATCTGTTAACTAGGTTAAAGCAGTCATGAGGAGGTCCGTGCAGTGCTGAAAGAAGGGATTTTCAATGGATTTTCAAGAAAAAGTGAGAAAGATTTTGTGGCAGTTCTCTACTGTACATTTACCGTTTTAAGGATGAAATCCCAGCATCTACATTAATAACAAAGCTCCCATATGTCTTACTAGCGACGTTTTATTTAGAAAACTAAAATTTGAGGACATCCTTTCATAACAGATGGAAACATGCTCAACTGTGACTTTCACGTTACTTCGCAATTATGCTAAGAGCTTGTGAAAGTCATTTTGCACTAGTATGGCTACTTAGTAATATTACAGGAATGTAGCTAGACAGTGCTGTAAAGCTTTTTTGTTATGAAAACCCTGTTTGCCAGCTACTGCCACAGCTGTTAGTATTCTTTTGCCTTCTTTTGTTTTCTCTTTCCCACTGGTCCTTAAGTAGTGCACTTCTCTGTTGCATCTTTGAATTAAAGTCGTTAAAATAAAGCACACCAGAGTTCTAAATGTTCTACTGCTCCTGCTATGCTGGCTGGATATGTTGCATTTTGATCAAGAGAGCAAAAGTGATGATGCCAACTGTCTTGGCAGACATTTTTTGGCCAGGTGTGGCTGCATGTGGATTTAACTTTTTTTTTTATACTTGTTGGAAGAATGTATCTGGCCAATATTAAATTGAGGTAGGAGGCGCTAAATCACCACATCTGTTTCATATATTTCTATGCAAGATGACACTAGAATACCATTTGAAGGAAACAGTAATTACTCTGTTTTAAGATTCAACTACCTTTCTAAAGATATGGAGAAGGACTGTATCTCCAGGGAACAAATTCAAAGTGTGCTAGTATCTTTAATGATTACCTTCTTTTTTGTTTATTTAAAATTTTGATTGTTAAAAAAAAGTTAAGCAGATATACTTGTAAGAAAAAAATATTAATGTGGATTGTTCTGTCCCAATAATTCTGATCCCATCTGCTATCCATTGCTCTAGAGCTCTCCTTTGTTTCTTTCCATTCCTATCCAGTAGTCCCAGAACCTTGTATTCAAATAGTCCTTACTCACTTGAGTAATCCACTTGGAGATAAGAAGATAGGGTTTTGGAGGATTTAGCCTTTAAATCTTGACTGCTGGAAGGGACAGCTCTTAGGGGCTTTATAGTATTGCCTAATGACTACATTTTTCTAAATATGAGGAGCTGTACACAAAGAGTGATTATGAATGAGGCTGTTGTACTGCCAGGATGTTGTCTTTGTGGTGTCTCATGTAAAGTGTAAGGATTCCCTTTACTTCTTCCCTTTCTGTAGAGAGCAGTGAGATTAACAACTTGGTACAAATAAAGGAGTTGTGGCATGACTTAGAATTTATTGCATTTATTAAAGTGTTCCAAACTCAAACTTTTTAGAATAGTGATATCAATTTCAGACATTTAAGAGAATAAGTACCTAGTAAGGATTTAGGGTAAGGTTGATTGAGGAAGTAAATCTACTTTCTGAATGTCTACAAAGAAAAATCAAATGAGAAATTCAGTATCAAAAACATCAAAGACAATAATGCAGTTGCTTTCATCTCCGATGCGTGCTAGCACTTCAAAGAAAAGCAAAATGCTCACCCTTCCTCCAGTACCCCCGAAGGAGGATGAGCCTATAGTTGAAGATAAGTCTCCATCACTTCTTTCAGAGAGAGCAGGGAAAATGTAAGTAAAATTTTGAGCAGAGAATAGCAGTTATACACCATTTCTCTCATAGTAACCATTTTATCATATCATTTATCATTTCCTTCATCAGGAATCCCGTTGTTTCATTAGGATACGCAAGTAAGTATGCACCCCTCAGAACTTGGTATTTGCTGAAAGAAAATGCTTCCTTTATTTATCTCTGAAATCTGAGGATAAAGCATTGTTCTCTGAGGTAAAGTAATATTCTTTATTCTAATTACCGTTTTTGCAGGAAGTGCTGATTACACACATTTAAACATGTACATTTGCTCACTCGTAACCTCTTGCCTTTTATCTTGGAATTGATGGTGCTGGATATAATTCTATAAAGTCATCTTTTATTATCAGTGTTGTGCAGGGCATGCTCAGTTACTCTGGTGATGTGAGGAGAGGAAGAGAGGTAAATCACCCTGAAATGCCTGTCTAAACAGTTTGCTGTGAAACCAGCAAATTTTAGGGCTGACCGTGCTATAGAAAATCATGCATGTAATGGTTCCCTAAATTTAGGCACCTGATTCAGCGCTCTTTATTGTCAGTGCAATATAATCCAGTCCAGAAACAACCCACAGAAATTAATAGCAATAAAAATCAGGACATTTCCCTTCTGTACTTGCTTTAGGAAATTTTATTTTTCAGGCAAAGGCTAAAGATGTGCAGTAAACTGAAACCATGAAAATATCATAACTTTTATTTCTTTGAGTGAGAACAGGTTTAAAATGGTTGTTGAAATGGGAATAAATCCAGTTTTGGCTTTTTCTCCATGCTGCTTTAGCTCAGTTTCAAAGCTATCTCTGATCAGGAAGCTTGACTGCCACAGTGTTTGCAAATCCTCACCAATGAGCAGTAACAAGATTTAAAAGTGAAACCTTTGAATAGAGCCAGTTTACTCAGTCTGCTGCTTTATGGAGTCGATTATTTAACCATCTGCAAACTGGTCCCATTTTATTTTGGGCTATCAGATCTAAAATCTGCATAAACAGGAGGGTCGGGAGGAGTCTAGTGAATATCTCACATAAAATAATTGTCCACGCACTCAGCGGTTATTTCTTGATGTACCAATCAGTTTAAAGGGGATATGTAAGTAAGCTGAACAGGTTAGTATTAAGTGAAAGCCCATAGCAATGCAAGTATTTGGAAGTCATTTAAGGGCTTCCATGTTCATTTAAGGGAAGTGTATCTTTGGTCTTAGATCCTTGTCCTTTTAGGGCACTGAATAGAGGAGATTTATCATTAGAGAAGCTAGAGAAAACATTCTCCTTGCAGAATACACATGGTATAAACTGAAACTCTTAAGCCTGGTTGCCAGACCAATGAGTCAAGCTACAAATAAGTGGCAATTTTAAAGACTGAATTACAGGAATAAGCAGGCCTGTAAGCACTTTTGTGCTTCCATAGTATGTTTGTCACTGACAGATTTTAGTGTTTTGGCAATGAAGAATAAATACTAAGTATTGATTTTCAGAGGTTATCCTTAATAAGGGATCCAGAACAATTTCAAATATCAAAGTGTTCACATTGGTTCACACTGTGGTGTCATTTCTGAAAAAAAAGAGAACAGATCACAGAACGTTATTGATGCAGGTGTTTATTTTGTTGGGCACTCTGACTGTTGCATGATGTAAGCAGCCGTATTCAGTGTTTCTCATTACGTGAATCATAGTGACTAACTGTCATGGTTGCATCATTTCAAGCAGTAGCAGACTTGTTTTTGTGACTATCTGGAACTGTTTGCTTCTGCAATAGAGCTGGAACCTGTTGTTTCCTCTTCTTGCTGCTAGTGGGCATCGCACCTCAAAGCAACAAGATGTCATTAATTTAGTTATTACTCTGGAAATTTCCCTAGTCTGTGCTGTGTACATGAGATTCTGGGATAGCTCTGTTCAGATACCATAGCTTTATATCAGCACAGTTTAGATTATAATTTAGTTTAGCTAATATGGGGATATGTCACAACAGTCCATATGGTATCATCTCTAATTAGCTAGAAGATTGTCATGAGACTGAGCTATTTGGAAGCAGAGAGTTCATAAAGAAAGATATTGAATGATGTGTAACAACAGCAATTTAATGACACTTGTGATAACTAGTTTAAATAGGATCTTTTAAGAAGGGATTTTTTGAAGTTGTAATATCATGCTTTTTAGGTTGTTTGCCTGAGGTTGTCTGGTATAGAGATAAGGATTCCTGAATGCTTTGAAATCAGTAAGGAACATACTCTATATTCTTACTACTTTTCTTGTTCTTTGACAGAGTTATTTTGACTGAATTGTAGAATTTTTTCAGTTTAGAAATGACCTTTTGAATCAAGTCTTTGATCTCATTGCTAAAATACTGATGCTATGGAGGGGTGTGTGTGTATACATATATATATATATATATATAAAAAAAATTATGATAATATTATATATATGTATACACACATATATATATTTTATATATGTATGTATGTATACACACACACACCTATGTATAGTGTTTATAGACCTGTATACGAAATATACATGCAGGCATATATTGTATCATATTGTATCATAAATATGCCTGTGTCATTTATGGTTTTTGCCTACTGTGAAAGCAGGCAAAAATAGAAGAGTATTTCCTCATCTGTAGCTTTCTGACTCTGTTACATATACATAGTTTACTGGATATGCTTGCTGAAACATAGTGACATAGTTACAGCACAGTTCCTTCGTGTCTGGAGAAACTTGATGATGTCTGTCAAGTCTACCCTCAGTCTCTTGAACTTTACAAAAACCAGTTTTTTAAAAATGTTTTGTGGCAGAGGGGTACAAATTCACTGCATCATCCATCAGAGATTTTTTTTTCAAGAACGGTCAAAATCTGCTGGTTTCCTCAAGAGAAATTATGATGTGCTCTATGAATACATGTGTATTTGCAAAACATGTAAATACCCTAAGTGGCTTTTGTATGCCATCTGGAAAATAGCAGAGGCAGTTCATAAAGTCCAAAATAGATCATGAAGCCTGGTAGAGAAAGGCATGAATGGTAGAGAAATGATGGCTGGACCAAGAGTCTTCAGAGGTCCAGGCTGTCCATTGGCAGGTCTGCTGCTCCAGAGCTCTGGTGGTCTGCAAGGTGCAAGATCGAGATGCTGTTTCAGCTCTTCCAGTTATGCTGAGTATGCAGCTAGAGAAAAAAGCAGGTAAATGCATGCAGTGTTCAGGAGCCTCAGAAGCCTCTGCGTCCATGGTAAGCTGAGGTGAGGGAGAAAGGCATGAAATGTGAATACTCTAACTTTTTAATTAAATGAAAGTTGCGTACTACCAAGTGGAGCAGTGTTCTTTGCTGGATATCTGAAGAGCTTAATTTATACAAATGCTTAAAAAAAGCTATATTAACGACATCAGATTTTCCCTCTTTCTTTGTTGCTAGAATGCTGTAGAGGAACATATTTTGTAGGTTATCTGTATATTGGTGTACAAAAGAAACTGTTAAACCTTAGGTAGAAATTTTAATTTCTTGCTTTACAGTGAGCATTCCATAAATGCAAAGAGTAAATAAGCTAGGAGATTTCTTCACATAATGCATAAGAGATCTTTTTGTGATTGACTGGAAGTAGAACGTAGAATTTCACTCGTTTCCTTAGTCTGTGTCACAACCATTACATTATTTAAACACTTTATTTTTGTCTGTGCAAATTAAGCTGAATTGCTTCGGCCATTTAGTATGCAAAATAGATGAAACCCTTTAAGGATTTGCTGGCTGGCACAAAAGCTTTTATTGTAAAAAGTTAATCTCTTGAAAATGTTATACTATTGACAAAGTTGCTTGCAATAATTAAGAAATTTAAATGAGTCACTCTACAAAGCTATAACAATTGGGTATTATGGTTTCACAGGAAATAACAGTTTCAGATATTAAATGTTCATATTGTGGTATGAAAAAGTACTTTGCATCTTAAGAGTGGCTTATCTTCTAGTGGAATTTACTCAAAACAATATTCATTGAATCTGATGTCTGATTCCTTGTTATTCATGGGTAGAAGTCACTGGGGCTTTCTGCCCTAGCTGAAAGACGTAGGGCTTGTGCCAACTCTTTCAGACATCAGGCTCCCATGGTGTTGGATGAGGAATACACTGGGGTATTCGCTTTAGCTCTGTAGTGAATACAGTCCCATGGCTAACTATTTCAGAAACATTAGTGATTTTTTTTGAAATGTTGTGCACAGAAGGCCAAACCCTTTTCTAAAAGAAATAAAGATCAAAATTCCTATTGTTTCTATTTATGCAGGTTTTCAACTGGGATTTTTCCATTGCTTTCATAGAGACCAGTTCAAGTCCCTTAGCAATTTTTGTCCTTTGCTTAAGTGAAAAATTTTGAGTTGTTTAAATTATTATGACTTAATTGTGTGCTTTTGCCTAACTATTCCTGATTACTTGAAATAGGAGGCCAAAGTTGGAAAGTGTTGAAAATTACAATAATTTACAATTAGGTAAAAATTCAAATTTTTTTATTCTATGATCCGAAAATAAAAAACAAACCTAATAGTTTGTTTGATTTTTGTCACTAAAGTCCAGTATCATGGTTATACTTTCTTCCCTATCTCCTACGTGTATTACCTGCAGCACCTGTACTATGAGCCATGGCATTTGTTATAATAAATGACCCTATGGATTGTGAGATTAAATTGAATTATTCTTGTGTGCATGTGTTTGGTGAGACTAGTTGCATAGATCATGAGCTTCTGGAGTGAGGAAACCCTAGAAAAGAATCTTTTCCTTTGAAAGCATCTCTGATTCCACTGATGTGAGTTGGCTTGCATCTGCATGATTTTTTTTTTTTTTTTTTTTGTCCATGAATTGCCATGATGAGTGATATATAACAAAATGCATGGTCTTAATGGAGTAATTAAGTTTGATTATCACATTTCATTAACAAATTTTTATGAAGTCCATTTAGTAGTCAGCATTAGTGGTGCCACTTCTCCTACTAATAAAAGCTTAGAAATACCTGAAATCTAATTAAATCTTGTTACTAGAGAATATGACGATATCTTGATAATGTCTTGAACTGTTATTTAAGGAACACAAGTACATGATAATGTCAGTATTTAAGGGCAAAATAAAATGCATTATGCGGACACGTCAGTCAGTCTTGGCTAGCCAGGATATTTTGAATGCCTCATAATTAAATGTAAAGTTTCTGGATCAATTTTAAATTGATACTGAATCAGTAAATTTAGAAAGAGTTTGTAGCTATGATGGCAACTGGTCCTACTACGCATGACTTCCCCTTACAGTACTCTCGAACTTATTTTTTGGCTTTGTTTACAGCCAAGTAAGCTAATGAATCAGTGCTTCTGTTAAAACATCTGCAGTCTAAATTGTTTAATCTAGGTCTTGCTTAGGTCCAGTTTAAGTAAGAAGAAAGCTCTATTCATACCAAATTTGTGCAAGTCCGCAGGGTGAGTTGTGGCAATTCTGTTGCAGACCTTAAAGACCATGCAGGGTTTTAATTGGGTAGCAATCTGTAAGCACTTACAGTGTACAGGCTGCACATTTTTAAAGTTATATTGAGATGGCTTTTCTTTAGTTAATCAGTGTCAAGTTGAAACGCTCTTTAAATCGGAATTTAATTGCTGGTTTTAATGTACACCATAACTTCCCTGAAAGCAAAAACTAAAACACTAAATCAAGCCCTTTGAGGTACCCAACACGCAACTCTTCAATCTTTGTTAACATTTGGAATACCGTAAAGCAATGCATTGCCATACAGAAGACAGGCAAAATGCCAAAGCACTGTATCAGAAAATAACTGAAGTGTTATTTGGGCAGGAAAGATGAGTTATAATAAGAAAGGTCTGGAAGTGGTTTTCTTAATGTTGGCATAACAGGGTTAGGTGCTAAGAATATACATTTTACTGTGCCAGGATATAATGTAGTGCAGGGCTTCACCATTGAAAGATTAAGAATTTTACACAATTGTATCTTGAAGAACAAGCGTTTTCCAACTCATCTGTTGCAAAGAAAGAGGATAAACAAAACAAATTTAATTTGGAATTAAGTAGCAGATATTCTACAAAAGTGTGAAAGATGTCCTATAACAGACATCTTAAACTTGTAAATGTAAATTTGAAAATATTCATGTTTTGAATATTATTTTATTTTATTTTATTTTTTGCTGTAGCTGTAAGGCCTGGCATGAAAACATGTTACATATGTAACCATTTTTAAGACAGGTTGTTTTTTGCAGGAGGACAGCAAATCTTCCCATTGCAAACATTTCTATTTAAATGATAATGTGCCCCTGCATGAATGCCTACCAGTTCATGTTTAAATGTTAGTTATCTGATAGTAAAAGAAGGTAATTAATGCTAGATATTAAGTAATTATCATGGTAAGGGAACTCTCAAACATTTTTTCATTTATTTGTGATTTAATGTGCTGTCTTGATTTTATGTGTAAGGATGAATTAAAATAGCTGACAAATATTCTGAACGTTAGTATCATTTGCTAATGGACAGAGCAGATAGGCTTATCCTTTTTATTTTTTAAATTATTATAAATGTCATTATTGTAAATGACATGGTGCTTAGGAAAATGAAACTAATAGCTTGATTCTGATCTAAGAAAGCTTTGTCCTTTTGGACCTGGAATGTGGGGTTCTTGTCTGCAGCGCAGCTCTCTGTTGCGTATTCTGCACTCATCCTGTGATCACAGCGGTTGTAGCTAATTGATATGCTTTGTATAGACCAAGCAATAGATATGCTACAGATAGGAGAACTCCTGCACTGAGGAGTTCTCCACAGTGCAGACAGACATTGGCAAAGATTTGCCATGATGCTTTGAAAGTACCTTTTGTCTCCAGCCATATATTCATTTTTGCTACTCATGTTTCAGCCTTTTGAAGAATACAGGCTTTAGGCACAGCAAAATTAAGTGTGATGTGAATAAACAGGGTTTTAGGACACTCTAAAATTCATTTACATTTTTGACATTAGCTAGTATTTGAAGCTAATTTGCTGTCATAGCAGAAGACAGCAAAATGAGAGTTAGTTACAAAACAATAGTGTCATTAACTTCCCTTTTACATCCAATTACTCATGTGAGGCAAGATTTTTGAAAGTGCTCAAGAATGATTTTCAGTTGCGCATAACCCTGCCACGTGCATGGCAGGATTTCCAGGGGAGTTCAGCTCCCAGTGAAGCTGTTTGTTTCGGTGTCTGAATGGGAACTAGCACTTCTGGAAATTTGAACCTTAATTTCTTTGTATACAAAGATAATTATATCCTGTGCTTACTTTTATTACTTGTGATTTTTATTGCAATTGCACTATGACTGCATCGTAGCGTGGGGCTTTGATCAGCCCTCAGTCAGTGCTTTTCATCTGAAGTCCTCAAAGCACTTTACAAAAGAGGTCAATGACTGTTTCCCGGTGGGGAAGCAGAGACTGTAACTCTTCAGGCAGCTGAGTCCATCTAATTAGTCACTGCTGCTGGAAATGGGGAGTCTTGCTCGCCACCCCTCGTCCAGGCCCTGTTGCCTTGTGCCAGGTTTAGCAGGAGGAGCAGGAGCTTTCCTTCTCAATATCAATGTGAAGTCCGTTGACTTTGGCTGATGGAGCAACCTGGGACAGAGCTGGCGGCTGCGGAAGCAGGGAATGATGCAGTAGAGAGCCCAGAGAGCTCGATGATGGTAAATTCTTTGAGTTCACTTAACAATGTTAATTGATAAAAAGATCGGGGAACTATTTCAAGGTTAAAGCCTGTGCATCCATACAGAGTTGAAGTTTTGTAGTTATTCATTGCCTGGGATTATTTTAAAAAGAAATGATCTTATTTAGAAATTATGTATTTCTTTGCAATTTGTGGTAAGTAGTAGGATCTAAAGTCACTGGTAGTGTTTGATCACTCTTTATATAAAGGCATTTGAAACAAGTCATACAAGAAAACTGCTAAGCACAAAAGGCCTCTATTTCTGGTATTCCTGGATACTTTTAGTAAGTTTGCCTTAGCTGAGGTTTTAATTTAGCATTAACAAAGGATTTTGTGATGTTTTATATGCTCTAATCTAATATTCTGCCTGTGATTTCATTCAAAAGTACTATACACTTAAATCTGATTTTGGAAGCCAGATACCACAGGAGAATAGTCCTGGAAAAGTCTAAATTATCAGTTATGAGCTGATCTAAAACTTACAGTATTGAAACATCTTTTGAAATATGCATTAGAGAATCTTTAAAGAAATCATACAAAATTCATCAAAACCTACTTTTCAGAAGAAGCTACTTTTTCATCAGGGTTTTACATGTCACTGTTTTTAGTTCCATATTTTTCAGGCATTTACATACAAACAGAATTCTGTATATACACAGGCGCACACGCAGAAGATACGAGAGCTCATCTCTTCTGAGTTGTATGTTAAGGAAGACAGCACAGCTGTAATACTCAAACCATGGATAATAGTCTCACAATTTTAAAAGAAAGAACAGTGCCTGAAGTTTAGGGATTGTACTCCAAATGACTTATCCAGTAGCTAGTCAGAGTTTCATTAATAGATAGGGCAAATGCATCAAAGAACTTTGCTGAAGTTCATCCATACTCTATTGATACCTATCTATTTGTCTACTTTCCATGTATTGGTATGCTTATAACTTAGTCCCTTGGCTAGAAGTCCTACACGAGAGCAAACTACTCTTTAAATTCCATCACTTGAGAAAATTTAGCCTTGCTTGGGTGTGTATCTGTGAATGTGAGGCAATATTCCAGTATTTATCAGAGGGTCATCGAGAAGGCGGAGCCAGGTGCTTGGTGGGAGATGGCAGGCATGAGTGACTGGAAGCAAGGAAATGCTGCTGCTTTGTGCGGACAGTTGAGCAGCGTAACAGAGAGAACCCAGAGAGGCAGTGCAGTCTCCATCACAGGAGATTTTCCACGCTGGGCTGGGTAAAGCCTTAAGCAGCCTTGCCTGACCTCGGAGCTGACCACGCTTTGAGCGGGAGGCTGGATTAGAGGTGTCTCCCAACCTGAATTGTCCTGCGATCCTATGACAGAACAGATGCCTACATTTGTTTTGGGCTGAGTACACCAGTAAAGCTATATTCCTATCAGGGCTACAGATGAGTGTCAGTAAATCTGTACTCCAGGGTTGAAGTCCACATGCTCACTCATTTAGGGGTTTCTGTAACAGAAAGAACTATATAAGCCGTTACTTATCTCTGACGTATCTTATTCAGACCAAGCCTGTAACAGCATTTGACCTTACCAGTGTTGATTATGATTCTGAAGCGCTCCTATTTTCCCATATTTGACTTACGTTGTCTCTGGTCCTGTCCATCTAGTAATGATAGACACCTTACGGAGTTACATCCCTCATGTATTTCTCATGTCTTTAGCTTGCTTCTCACAAAGCTATTGCTTTGTTTGTTAGTCTTCAGCGCTGCTTGGTCGTTCCTTCTGCTGATAACTCTGTAGGCTCAGTAGAGCTGGAGATACTCTGGGCAATAGTCAGGTTATTAAGAACTAAGCAAGAAGTTGCATGAGAAACCGTAATTCCTGGAGGAAGAGAAAATGAGCTGTTATTTCTACAGGAAATAGGCTAGCAAGGAGAAGAGAAGCAAGAACTAATGAAATGCTGATCTGCTATGTCTCCATATTTCACCAACTTCTAGCAATCTCTACATTTCTTAAGCAGTTCATATCTGTTGAGATGCCACATTGCATCTGTCCACTCCCAACCTGACTGTGGCACTATCTTCTGCTAGGTGTATGTAACAAAATCTGGGCCTCCTTTAAAAAGAAAGCCTGAGAGAGAAATACAGTGTGAAAATAGTATTTTAAGGCCTCTTTTAAACTTTGCAAATTATGTGCAAATTATACCTCGTTAATTTGTATAAAATTTCACAAGTGGAGCTGCACAAAACTTGGTGGTTTGTGTTTGTCCAAGACTCATAGTGCCCAAATACATATTTAAGTAAACAAACATCTGTCAGAACATAGAAATCCTTCACCAATTCATTTCAAGGCAACCCATACCTCAGCCACAGCAAACAGACCTACCTTGCAGCATGCCTCGAAGGTGAACTGATAATGAATATTTTAACCAGCTTTTTCAGGATCACTGTAAAACTGCTGTGGCTCCTCATCTTTATCTCTAAGGCATTTAAATAACTCTTCAGATAGTCATTAGTCTATTTAATGTAACAAATCCATTTTCCTATATAGATTGGAATTTCTTTTTAAAACATTTTTTTGTGTATGGTATATTTTGAGGGCATCACCTCTAGCTCAGAATTAAAGGAGAGGTTTCGTCTTTGGTCAGCGCAGTACAGCATTGGACGCAGACAGCGGGCGTTCATAACTAACAGTCTAGGAAGGTGCCTGAATAGTCTTCAGTCTTGATTTGATAAAATCTCTGTGGATTCATTTGTATTACCCTTTTTCCTGAGGCAAATAGAGAACCTGTTTTCAGACAGTGTTTTACTTAACAGTAGCATTCCGTGGCTACTGTCTGCGTGCCGGGGAGAGCGGATTGCCACCTTGCTGACTTTGCCTTAGGAAGAGCGAGTGATTATTTTAGCGCTGGTATTATTCTGAAGGATCGTAACATATTTGACTGTGTTAACCTTTCATATTCCATTGGATTACTTGGTCGGAGTCAAGAGAGGTAAGCTGATGATTTCTGCTTGTGTGATTTGCCAGCCATTAGAGTTGGTGGTGTGCCAGCTTCCTCCCGAGCTGTCACTGCGGCACTACGTGCCAGCTACATCCACCTGTTTGTGCTTGGGCTGCCAGGAGAGATTGGTTGTCAACTTGGCATCTCCGCCAGTACTAAATCCACTTTTTTTTTTTTTCTGGAGAAGGAAAGTAGTTGACATTTGTAGCTTCACGGTTGTAAATTATGAATTTTCACAGACAGCAGGACAGGCATGTTTAGTAAAAAAGCTTATTGAATGAGATTTTTTTTCCTTCCTTGTTTCAGTGGACACATGCATGTTTTACATGACACTTGTAACTGTAAAAGAAGTATATCACAGCCAAATACCCTTGGTGTAGCATTAACTGGCTAAAACTGTTTAAGGTAATAGATTTTTGTCCTCAGGTCATCTCAGTCTTTGTCTATTCTAGTGCATAGTCAACCACAAAAACCTTTTAGCACATGCAGAGGTTTTTTTTTGCTTAGTCTTATCGAGACAACAGTGTTAACAGAAGGAAGCTGATAAGACAAGTTTGTCTGCCACTTTTTCAGTTAATGAATTGATCTGAAATGTGTGAATTATTTTTAGATTTATTATGATAAATTAAACTTGACAGAAAATAAAACCATAGAAATCTAAAACCTGATATATCAGCCTACCACTGTGTCTCCATTAACGTTCTGGTTTGAAGTTAGCTGTCTGAGTGGTACTGTCCCTCTGAAGTTATTCTTTATATAGCCGTAGATTACCTCTTTACTTAATTCCTGATGAAATCTGCCTGTCAAAGATATGCCTAGCAACAAAAAGCAAGAAACTGTGTTGCGTACGGATTGTATGTCTTCGTAACAGGTAACACAACGAATTCTCCTTGCCAGAGTACGTTTCCTTGTGCAGTTTCACCACAGGTGAAGTTATGCAGCAGACTGTGCGGTGGCCTCCTCTGTTTCTAAATCCTCTTTCGGATAGAGGGGAGAAAAGTCCAAACTGAATTTTTCATTCGTCATCACACAGCAATTCTGGTCATTGTTAGAATTCACCACTTCAGTTCTGCAATATTAGGCCCAAAATTCAGCGTGAGCTCTTTAGATGTACTCTCGTTTTACTTGCATGAGAATAAAACTGAAAAATCTTTCAAAGCTCACTGAGCAACTTTCGTCAGCATTTCTTCTTACCTTAATGGCTGTCATGAACACATTTTCATAGTAGCTGTTTTGTGTGAAGATAATACTAATAAAATCACAGATTTAAGACTAATATCAGCTTCTGCAAATAAGTAACAATATAAGGGGCTTGTCAGGTATGCTGTTCAAATAGGTCATACTTTTATTCATTAATTCACTTAAGTTTGCCACTAGTCATGGTAGCATTTGCCTACTTCTGTAAAAAATGTTTCTCTATGAATATTTTCTATGAGCAATCCATTTGCCAGAATTAAAATCATAATTTAAAAGGTGGAGTGTAGAAAAATAGTGTTCATGGGCTAAATACAAAGAAAATTTGTTTCTTACACTTATTTATGTTTATCAAGATATCAGAATGCCAGCTTGCTATGTTTGTATACACTTGTAATATTTCAGTTTCTCACAAATTTTAAAAGCTTTCTTTCAAAAGAAAGTGTCATCTCCAAGTCTTAATACCAGTGGAATATATACATTCTTTAGTGATATTTTGTCTGCCATTTTCATTTGTAAAGTTAATCTATTACCTTGTAATTAAATACTAATTTTATTATTACTGACTTTTATTGCAGTAGAAAGTTTGGCAGATAGTAAAACCTCCTGCCTTAAAGTCTGAATGAAAAGATAGATAAATGTAATGTACAAAGCACAGGTTGTTTGTGGAACCAGTAATTCAACCCTAACCCCTTTATCCCGGTACAGCTCCCCAGCTCCTGGACAACACTGTCTTCCTGTGCCACAATTAATTATAATAATGATTCTTTCTAGATTTAGAAATACTGTAGTGAAGAATGGGTTTGGAAAGGCTGAACAGGTCGTATTTAGTGGACTGTCTAAGACCTACTCCAAAAGCTGCTGTTGTGCTCTTTCGTAGGGCTGTTCTTCATATACTTACTTCATTTCATACGTTCTGCTTTTATGGTGGGAACTGAGTAGAATCTGAAGACTTGCAGTTTTGAGTGCCTGACCGCCGTGGTGAGCCTGTTCTGTTGACTTCTGTGCAAAGAAGATACCAAAGTGAGGGAATCATCTTTAAAAAAAATGGAAATTTTCAGTACACGGAGGTTCTGCAAAGTGACAGTCTTTCCCTAACACACTGGTAGTTGAGATGAGGGCTACATGGGGCAGATAGTGAATTTCTTTTTTTAATTAAAAATCTATAAAGATACAACACTAAGGAGAAGGGATTTCCAGTGGGGAAATAGCAGGGGGACCGTAAGTGGGTCTTTGTCCCTCCCTGTGGGCTGTCTCTAGCATCTTGCTATGGTACCTTTCTAAACAAGAAAAAGGGAAAGAGCACTGAGACTAAACAATGGACAGATTCACAATCTTAGAAATGCATTTTCCCCATGAACTGCAAAAATTATGTTATTTGCAACACCATAATAATTGAAACTATAAACTAATGCAAGGCTCATAAATTTATAGTCTTCCATTTAACTGACATAAGACCAACTAAACCATTTCTATTTCAGTCTTAAAAACATTTTTCACGGTCACTAGAACTCCGCAATCTGATGAAAACTATGGAATTCTCACTAAACTTAGTCTCTCAAATAGTTTTTGTTGCATAGTTAATAGATAATATTCTCCAAGGTAGAACATATACATTTGATGGTATATTTTTGATAATAGAATGAAACAGAAGGCAAAATTACAGGCAGTAGGATAAGTTTAGTAGTAAGCAATGTAATCTATTCGGCTGCAGAATGAAGATGTACTATATGGCAGATGGAATCAATTGCATGACTTAACATCTGCCTCTAAGTAATTATTTTCCAGGAAATTTTGTTTGGAATACTCTTAAAATCTCCTAGCAGAGAGTAAGGTTTATGACTCTCAAAATACTGGTCTCAGGACCTGCTAGTCCTATTTATTTATTTTTTTAACAGTGAAAAAGGAGATGATTGTTGTCTCTTCCAGCAATGCATTGACTAATTTCAGGAAATCAGTCTCTCTGACTGAACCAGACCCAGAGCTCAGGATTCATTTATGTCAGGTCAAAGAAAGTAGTAAGGAAGGACTTGCATGGGACATTTTCTCAAAGCTATTTGTTCATGATCTCCCTGTGCTGCTGTTTCCTCAAGACAGTGTTGTCCTTTTAACTATGAATTTGTCTCTGTTCAGGTAATATCCTGTTCATAGAAGCTAGTCTAAACCACTGGCATACCTCATAGGATGTGTTCAGCCCTGCAGAGTGACCGGCTGGCTGGAGTAGACCACAGCTCGCTTCTAGCTCCCACACTTTAGTTTCATTCTCAAAGAAAGAAGGGGCAGGAGTAAAAAGGGCAAATGGGAGGATGCGCTTCTGTCTCAGGCAGCATGGAGCAAGGATGTAGGGATGTAGTCAGTTTATCCCTGCCTGAGTTCTGGCAATTTCTGCGAGCTGTAATACGCAGAGAGATAGAGTGGCCCATCTTGGCCAGGTCCCATTTTGTGTTCTTGTTCTTTTCCTTTTCATCCTTGGAAAATCCACTTTTTTTTTTTGTCTTGGTGCGGGCTTAGGTCAAATTATAAATTTAATTTTCACATCTTGAGGCTATCTTTATATTGGAGAACATGTCATGGATCTGTAGCACCAAGAGATAGAAAAAGAAAGCAGAAGGAAGCCTGGGAAAAGGTACTTCAGTGTTATTCACCAGATTTTTTTTTCTCGTATTTGCACAATCAGAAGGATGGAGTTAATTATTCTTGTAGAAATGACAAAGCAACTCTGTCTTGCAAAGGTAAAGCTGATATTCGCTACAATAACACGTAAAGTTTGTAATGTTTGTACAGCTCCATTTATTTCATTGTTCATATATTCAGAGTTTAATGTTTATTGATTCTTCTGTTTTACTTGTACCTTGGTAGCATTTTCATATTTCTGCCACTTGAATGCACTTTTCTCCACACTACAGGAAAATTGTGTTTCCTACTTGGAAAGAGTTCACAGGAAATCTTATTTAAGGTATTGTAATTCTTTGACCCAAATTTGGTAACAGGCAGTGAAAGTTACACTCTGAAATATCATTGATCAAACTGAAGCAAATCCAGAAATTAACATCATTCTAAGGTTGCTAAGGTTGCACTATATTCAGTGTATGTGCTGTCATTTGTTTTTTTCCACCTAGCAAGCTGAAAGCAATAGGGAAGTTTAAGCTCTGAACATACACAGCAAACAGGTTGTGTTTGCTAGGAGGGAATGGTAGAGTCAACCTATAAATTCTCATTGAGCAGTATATCTGTATTACTGACTAGTGTGGTGCAAGAGGAGGAGGACAGGAACTTGATGTGCCATGATCTATTCTGGTTCCAGCACTTCACATCCATGTTGTCTCCTTTCATTCCAGTGAACATGGTAGGTCCCTACCACGTGTGTGTCCATGTTGCAAAAGGTGTACTACTAGATGATGTCTAAGTGCTCAGCTTTAACTGGAGTGAGCATGGAGCGTGCGTATGTGTGTATGACCCTGAGCATGCCACTGATGCCCTCAGCTGTATACCACAGATGTCACATGGAGATGTAAGGCAGACTCGCACCAGAAGGACCCCCTCTTGAATGCTAATGTAGATTCATTCGCTGAAACGCTGTTGTGCTAGACCTGGCTCCTCTGCTGTCTCTGTACAACTGACCAGAGGAAAATGTGTTACTGTGATGTGGTGCCAGAAGGATCAGGTGATCTCTCAAGCCATGTTTGGCTTTTGTGCTTTGAAGTGTAGGAAAGTATTAAATTCTCATTACAATGATCCTATTTTCAGCTAGATTGCATTTTGAGCATCAAATTTATGGTAGGTTGCCATGATAGAAGGCAAAAATTGGTAGCTAGGAAAGAGAAGGGAGGGATAGCTACATCTGCTGAAAGTGACAGCTGCCAACTTTTTATCTGAATAAAAGAACCATCACGTTTGATTTGTAGTATATTGCAGTTGCTTATAATAATTACTACTAATAAGAAAACAACAATTGAGGTAGAAGAGATTTAGGCTCTTCCCACATCTTGAAAATGTTGGTATTATGCATCTAGGCTGGGTAGCTGAATCCGTCTTAGAAGTCCAGAATCTACAAATACTCGGAGGGGCAGGAATCAAAGACTTCTCAAGTTAACTCCACATGCCAGAGCAATCCCTGCACCGTAGGAAAGCTAGCTACAGTATGTTGACAGTGACTCCAAGAGGAAGCAATGCCAGATACACAAACTGAGATAAGTGCCAGCAAGAAGTGATGTCCATCCAAAATGACCTTAGAGTAGAAGGGGACACGCAAGTATACATATATCTGTTCTGGAGTGATATAAAGCACTGTCAGATGGCAGCTGGAGAACTGTGGAAAAGCAGTACACAGCACAGATATGCCCAGTAAATATGAGTATGCATTAACTTAGTGCACTATTAATTTACTATATTTTGAAATAGTAGTATAAAGTACAGATTATTTCATTTCTTTATGTGAACTATGAATTGCATTGTGTCATTCTAAAGGACAGAAAATGGTCTTAGTCTGAACTACCACTGCTAAATATTGTAAATATGCCTAATGTTTGGTGTCATTACCACACTATTGCTTCTCTTCTCTGCCAGAATCATGTATGTCCTTTAGGGTTTGCACTGTCAAAGATCTCATTAAAATATGGACAGTTGAATAAAGTAACAGTGGAAAACCACAACTGCAAATGAGTAATAGTAAGAATCCAGGACAGATTCCATATGGGGTCATATGTATAGGAAACAATGCAACAATATTTTGTAGCATAAGTGCTATTCTCTACTTTATAAGACTTGTTCAACAATCAGGAATTCACAGTGACAGAGCATTGATGTTACGAAGCCTAATGACTTACTTGATTAACAAGAAATGCATTGTCAGCAAGGGAACTATAGGAGTTGTTACAGTAAAGCTTCTGAAAAACTTTTATATGCTTTATAAGCTTTTATATGGTCTCAGAACCATTTCTTGAAGAAGTGTCTTGACTTTATCTTGACAGGGAGCCCTGTCATGATGTTTCACCTTGTGTGGCCTTTGAAAATGGGTCTAGATGAACGACAAGAAAGTTGTTGAGCTGCTCATCTTATATGAGCTAGCCATGTCATTTAAGTAACAAAGTTGCTGAGTGCACATTGCTAGTGTGATTCAAGTCATGTTTGGCTATCACCTTTGAAAGCTGAATGACCTACTGTTTTATTTATTTACGCTATGGACACAAAAATGTAGAGGCAAAGCTTGAGGCATTAACTGCATGCAAACTGTATTCTGGCAGCTGTTACTGATGAGCAGGTTAGGCAGTAGAAAGTGGGGGGGAAGTGCTCAGGATGGCCTGGAAGATTAGTATTTGCAGGTGTGACAGAAATAGCCATGCTTGACTGGGGTAAGTTTGCCCCTGTTGGGGGACAGCTAAATGCTTGTTAGAGTTTGCAGTTATATATTTATAGCTTTTTCATTAGAAAATGTTGATCTCATGCATTTTTAATTTATTCTTATGTACAAAGCCTTAGATTACCACCAGCAGGAACGACAACCTACAAAAGTATCAAAAAAGGAAAAACTCCAGGTTTGTCAACCTTTGAAACTTAATGGAATTTATAGTGCAGTCTTATTCTTACATCTGAATTTCTGAATGCTTCCTGCTTGTATCACTTCCTGAACTAAAGGTCTGATACCTCTCCTATGTAATGATATTCAGAATCTTTAGCAAACGTTTTCTGCTTCAGTTTCTCTAGCATTTGTTGCGAGTTTGCTATTTCTCTCACGGAGGTACTGCCTTGCTGTTACACAGTGTGATAATACTGCACCGTGCTGTTCTGTAGGAAACAAGCCAGGAGAGAGTATCATGCCTGTTGAGGTATCCTAGGTATAAACTTTCCTATTTGCATTGTTTTTATTTGCAACAGGCAAGCTAGTTCTGAAGCTTCCTATCAAATAATAGCTAGTACCTAATCAGAAGCTTCAGAGGCTATTTCAGAGTCAACTTCCTACCTGCGAACCTGTCTTAATAATACGTGGAAATAGAGACAGAACAGCACTGCTGAGCAGTCACTCTTTATTATAATGGTGGCTTGCATGATCCCATGCTGATGAGGTTGGAATTGGTGACTGCTGTATCATGTTGAGAAGCAACTAAGGGAGGATTTGGTTTCTGAGATTGCTGGGTAAAGAAATGAAATGCTTTTCTGAGCCAGTAGGTCTGCTATCTTCTTGTTCTTATTGTATGGGATTACTGTTACAGGCGCTAACCTATATGGCAACTTGTTATTGGACATATTAGAAATCAATTTACCCACATGATTTTCTTAGAGTATAACTGCAGACAAAGACGTTATGGCTGTAGTACAGTGTTAGCCATTTAGTTAAAGCGTGATAGGGGTGAGTTGTTCACACTGAATGACCAAAGTTCAACAGATAAACTAACGTTCATTCTTCTTGTTCTGATCTAATAGAAATTTTCTTGTCCTGATTTTACAGAAATCACAAACATGAATACAGGTGCATCAAATTAGGAGGAACAGCAACTAATATTTACAATCTTATTGAAGTATTTTAAATAATTGTCAAGTCCTGAATTGTACACCAAATTTAAATAACTCTTTGGAGCAACAGTGTCTTTGGTTAGTCTGCAGTAAACATTAAAAACAAACACAACTATTTCACCAGTTGAAATTTATTTTCAGTACCAAAATATCCCATATCAAGAGCTGTTTCTAGGAAATTGAGAGACATAATCCAGAGGTCAGTGGTTTTCTTCTTTGCCTAGAGCTATCGCCTTTCTCAGGCAGTTTATTAATCCAAAAGAAATGCCCTGTGCTTTCATAGGTATTGTTTAATTAAGACATTAAGAATCAGGAGAGAATTCAAAGTAAAATCAAAAAACATCTAAAATTTCATCAGGGTTGTATAATTCAATGGCAGGTAGCAAAATAAACATCTGTATGAATGTAAATTGACTTTTCTTATTTTAGAGTCTCCCAAGTTTATGGTACTTTGCTTTCTGTTGCAATCTTAAAATTGAATATAACCTGTATGGCTTTTGAAAAGGCCTTCCTACTAGTCTGTTTCCATTTCTGGTGAAAGATTTTTTTTGACCACAGCTTTGAAATGCAGGAAATAATATGAACTATAGTGCACCAAAAACCAAGATCTTCGATATTTTCATGCTGCTGCTGTTCTAAAGGTCTTTTATTTCAAAATTTATCAAAGAGTAACCTAAAGTAAAAGGAAATGTAAAATGTTTCAGCTTCATTAGAACAAATATTTTCTAGATCTGAAAAAAAAATATATGTTGGGGAAAATTTTATTAGTAACTTTTTATTTTTGGCAAGAAAATCAAACATCAATGTTTGAAACAGCCAGAAACAAATACTTCAAGCTTTAGGAAGGTACCAATTTATTCTCAAAGCTATACTTTTGAGAAATGTAGTTTGATATTGTTATGTTTAAAACATGTAACAGTAACTTTCAGGTTCGTGCTAGAGTTACTTCAGCATAGTTAGAAGCAATTGTTAAAATAGCAGGCAATTTCGCAAAGGGATGTTAAACTTGCCTCTGGCAGGCTCTGCTCCCTGGCCTCACTTTGCTTTCCCCTTGGTCTCTGCTGCCCTGGCTCTGCCCCATAGGTTGCACCTCGTCTCCCAGCCTCTTTGTCCTTCCTACTTGTCCTTAGCAGCACCCTTTTCCTGTCTAGTGTTAGCTGGCATTTCTTTGGCAGGGCACTTCTGAGAGTAATTGCGTGTCTCTGGCTGCCTTCATTAGTGTTTTGGTTCAGAACAGTAGGGTAATTTTTAAGTGAATGTCCAAATTGTCCTCACTTGCTGCACTTTGTCCCTGGTTGCTTAATGCATGCTTAATACATCAAATGCAGAGTGGATTCAGGAGTGCAAGCAGGCTAGTTTCAAAAGAAAGAGATCTGAAGATTTCATTCCCTGGGTGCACAACATGTCCTCCCATAAACGAAACGTATGAGTCTGCACAGTCCCTTGTACAGTCGTGAACAGTTTGTGTAGCGACAGGGCTCAGGCCCGTGGACTAGGCTAAACATATTCCAGAGTAAAACTAGTGGAGCCTGTGTAGGAACCTCAGCTATCAACTGTTACAGTACATTGATTGTGCCAAATTACTTGCTAATGTAGATAAAGCCTTAGCTGCTCTAAGTGTGGGTATTTAAAAATCCATCATTCCAAATCACATTGAGGGCTAAGTACAGTTTGCCTTTCAGACTTGAGTTAAGGATGTTAGCACCTACTTACAGCAGTAGAGAAAATAGAGTTCAGCTATTGTCACTTTTCTGTTGTAGAATAGCACGAATCGTGACTTCCTGGGAGAAAAGATATTTTCTTCTACCAATCTAAATTTAATAATTCCAAGATTTCCAATCTGCAATAGGGAAGAACTTGTTATTATTTATATTATTTCATAGCTTATGGGGCTTCCCTCATCCTGAATCAAAATCTATTGTGCAAATACGTAAGAAAAAATTCTCTAGAGATTAAGGAATTTGACTCCATTTTCTGATTTCTCAGGCCACGTGCTTATTCTTGTGACAACTGAGTAGAGGAATGGGTGATTCTGATTCTCACTAGCCCTAAGCTGGAGATCTGCAGGACAGCATTGAAGCTTTGCCTGAGTGCTCGGTTCTGAGTGTCATTTTGAGAAATTCCATGAGCATGGATGCAAATGCTATTTTCACGCAGAAATATGAATTCTGAATATGCATGAGAGAGACTTTACACATTTCAGAAATCTGGCTAAGGCATTATTCCCACAAGGATATACGATCATTGAAAGAAAATGGAAAAGTATGGAAGCACCAGCTGTTTGTGAATGAATCAGATTTGGCCTGGTTAACATCAGAGATGAATCAAATATGGTTTTGTTAGGATGATAAAGACTGATGAATTGAAGGTGGTTTAGAAACCCTCTAAGGATTCCTCTAAAGATGGTCTCTGGCCAGTAAAAATATCTATGCTGTTAAATAAATATGAAATGATTATTTGGCTGTTTATTCATTCAGCTTCCAGTTCAAGACTCCTTATCAATTTCCTGCTGGCATCATCCGGCTGCATCCTAACTAAATCAAATACCTGTTGTTTACCTCAAGCTTCCCTATTTCAAAATGAAAGGTGAAAATCTCTGTGTGAACCGGAGTCTGTGTGTAAAGTAGATTCCATTTGCTTAGGTAGCTCTTGCCTGCTGTTCTGTTATGTGTTGTTTTGGGGAGAAATGTGCATATTTTAAGTATAAGGTGTGTTATGTAAACCCATCAAATAAGTTATGTAGATACAAATGCCTCAGTGACCTGAGATTATTTGTGCATTATTTGCAAGAAATTTGATTGAATTTTCCAAGTAAATATGCATGACCTGTTTCAAAATGGAGGAGAAAGTCCAGATGTAAATTTGTAGCTAGTGTTACATGGTAAAATAGGTTGTTGATAGCATTATATACTCCGTAGTACATGATAGCTGATGCCAAAACTGAACAGAATATTAAGCGTTTGTACTCTCACCTGCAGATTGATAAAGTGAAGAAAAGTTCTGTAAGGGTGATGCTAAGAAAAATGTTTTATAAAACTGATGAATACTACCAGCTCTAAAATGAATGGCTTAGGGTGTTCTTGGGTCCAGGTGCATTCTTAATTTACATGGACGGATTAGAAAAAAATACAGACCTACATCTATCAGTATAACTGTGCGTGCATTTAAGAAAATGGTGAGGGTATGAAGGTATGCTTTACAGTACTGTTGGTACTCAGCATTTGTCATGCCTTGTTTGGGGACATGAATTTTATGCTGTTTTCAGCAGAAGTGCTTCTAATTTCCTAACTTCGGGGAAGAATTTTGTCAGTGGGAAATGAATTGTTACTGCCAGTAATTCTTGTGTCGTATATACAAAAGCAAAGAACAACAACGGCTGTACTGGTTCAGATCGAAGGCCCATCTAGCCTAGGTGTCTCGATCTTTTTCTCTTTTTACTTCTTTTCTCTTTGGAATCCACACAGCCAGTAGTTGGTAACAGTAATAGTATCCCTGAAGTGTTTCCCCCTTCATAAACCTCTTCATTCTCATTTTCAACTCAAGTAAACTTTTAGCATCCAGTATGCTCCATTGAAGTATAATATAAAAAGGTCTGATGCTTTCATTGCAAAGTATTCAGCAATCCTTTATGAAGTTGCACTTAGCCTTCTACTACTGTGGCTTGCCACTGTGTTTTCTCTTTGGTGCTATGTGTGATAAAAAGTTGGATATATAAATACTTCTCAAAACGTAAAATTAGTTTTTAAAGCAGATGTTATTCATCAGCAGTGTTAGAGCAAGTTTCATTAGAAACAAGTAGAGAAACTAGTATTGTAAGTTGGATTTACAAAGCCGAGATATGGACATGCTAGGAAAGTAACGCTGGTCAGCTCCAGGAGTGGGGCCAGTGGGCAGGAAGCCACTAAGGATTAATCCTCGCAAATACGTGGTAAAATGTGAATCTGAGCCTGAGCAAATAGGGAATGCCAGAGAAAATGAGAGAGCAAGAAAAAATGCCTGCTGACCTGAGCACAGCCAGCAAAACTTCTGGGAAAGAAAGTAGCAGCAAGAGCGGAGTTTCTCAGAGGTGCTAATCAAATAAATTGCTCTTATTGTTGTCCTGTATAGCTAGAAGAATGTTTGATGTTGTCATCTTTTAAAGGAGCTTGGTCATGTTGTCAAAGGCTGGTAGCAAAAAAGAGAGAGACTCTGTGTAAAAGTGGCTTCAGTGAGAGTGATGCTAAAGCAAGTGTAAGATAGACCTGGAGGAAAGCTACAGCAGACAACCGTGAATTCAAAATGCGATTAAAGGTAGAAAGGAGCGAAGGAATAGGATAAGTAATAGAGATAATAAACACTGACATGCTTTATCTATTTATCTTGGGCTTTTTTTTTTTTTTCAAATTGAATTGACCTAAAGCCTGATCATGTTGTTGGGCAGTGAAAAGAGGTGAGACAAAGGATGATGTTGGGCCTGAGGGACATAAGGTTTGGAGATGCCGTGGGGTGCCTGGGACAAGTAGTAATCCTGGATGCAGATGAGCCATGTCTCTGTAACCAGTAATAAGAAGTCTGTAATAAAGAGGAGAAAAGGAAAACTGGCAGAAATGACAGGAGATGCTTACAATTTTGTTAGTCGTCTTTTAGAAGCAATGGGCAGGAAGAGGGAAGTAGTAACTCAGGAGGCAAGTGTGTGGAAGGAGTTAATGGTAGCACCTATATGATATTATAGACCTGCAATGCGATTATGTTGAGAGAGAGCTGTTTTGGTCAGGCGATGGCAGAAATGAAGGAATAGAGAATGAACTCTGGAAAAAGTCATTTTGGTCACAGGATTTCTTCAAAATACAAAGCATGCAAGCAGAGGAAGAGGGTGATGGCTTGAGCAAGTCACATGGCAAAATTGTTACCTAGTTGCAAAACCATGCTTTTTTTAAGCTACATAACATTAAAGTTAACATTCATGCAGATTTCTTTAGGTACTTTATAAACAAGTGGATTTTTTTAAAAACAATTCACTGTATGAATAATGTGAATGTGGGTCTGAAAAATTGGAATTACCCTTATAGAAATATGTATTACTCCGCTATAGAACCAGAATCTAGGTTCATATAAGAGAACTTAGTGGTCAGGGCACTGGCTAGGGATATAGAAGAATTAAGAAATTATTCCTCAGCTAGTTTGATTTGAAAAATAATGTATTCCATTGAAAAGCTTCAATAACACATACCTTTCCTGGTAAAAGTAGGAAATAAAGGTTGTTTGCTAAGAAGTAAACTTTCAGTAATGTATTTTCAACTTTAATTTTAAAAAGCTAAGTAAAAACACCTGTAGACATCCAGCCCTTAGAAATGATTATGACTTTAAAACATTTGCTTTTATCTTTTTACTACTAAGATGTAGCTATTATGAATGGATTAAAAAATCTCAAAAACATAAACTTGCATTTAACCAAAAAAATGACCTGACATGGAAGTTTTAAAGAAACTTTCTGATGGTATCCACTCTACATTATACCTCTAGCTCAAAGTAAAAATTGCACTTGGTTTGACTTTCTGCAAATCAGAGATGCCTTCTATTTCATTTCATCGCAATGTTTGGCTATGCTTCATTGTTACCACATTAGACAGCAAACACAAATCCAGTAACACCTAACCCTTGCTTTCATTTACTTGAAAGTGACTTGCTTGTTCAAAGTCTTTGAGATTGTCTCTTATAGAAAATAGTTTATTCTCAAAGGCAAGCAATGTTCTACTTAATCCTATGAGATTTGATTGATTTTTTTTTTTTTTGTTATTTTAGTCCACTTTCATACTGACAGATCATGAAGTTACTTCATTGTGGGCTCATTTATTTAAATAGAGTAAGAAAAAACAGTTTGCCAATAATAATTTTGTTTCCAAAAAAAAGAAGAAAAAACTTTCAGCACTTAATATCGCAATATGTTGTTCTTCCATTAATTTGATGCTTGTAGATAACATTGATTGATAGATACATTCTTCCATGTATTTGCTCACCAGAAAAGCTGCTGGTACCATATAAAAAGACTGTATAGATAATTTAACCTGCAACATCTAACACAAGTAAGTTGAGGTAAATGTAGAGTAAAAGCTCTTTTCAAAATATTAAGGATAAGATTGAGAGTGACAAACTAATAAAGAAGTGGAAGACCTGATGGTTTTTTATTATCAGTAGAATTCTCTCTGGCCATAAAACGCTTGTGATTTTGTTTAATGAGTGAGGCTGTTCGAATAGTAGAGCTTTTACATCTATTTACAGTGATCTAATTGGCAGTTCTCAAGCCTGAAGTCGTGCAGAAAGTCTGTCAGCTTTGATGCCTAAGTCGGTGAAGGAGTGCTCTGAACTTGGTCTGGCGTTAGCCGGCGTTGGTGCTGGCCTGGCGCCTTGCTCCTGCTTTGTAGGAAGGGACTGAAGCCCAAAGCAAATCCGTCGTGAGCACGGGTGTGCTGAGGATAACCGTTGAGCCAGTCGTTTACAGGACGCTTTGTATTTTGCCTGTGATATACCCTTCACTTGTACTGTCATCGCTTAGAGGTCTGGGCAGTCTGAGATGTTGAGGACCCAGACCGTTCAGCCCACACAGCCACGCTTAGCGTTCAGCGTTATTGATACCTTCACGTGGTCGCAGCGTGGACCTGTAACAACGTACCCTCCTCAGTCCAGCGGACTCTTCTGCTGAACGTCTCGGTGTGAACAGGGCTGATACCGTACACGGAGTCTGCTGTATTTTGAAGTCTCAATTAGTTTTACTGGTCACTGTAATAGTTTAAGTACCATGATCCTGCAAATATTTTTTGTGCTTAACTCTATTCATACAAAGAGATTTCAGTAGATTCACTTGCATTTAATAGGCAAAATGAAATGGGAACATAAAGAGTTGTGCTGTATTAGCCTGGGGACCCTTGTGAACTACGCTAGGGAACCTGGAAAAGATGATGGAGAAAGGCAGGTTATTTACATCTGTAACCTATAGAGAATATATATTTTAGTGAATCTGTACCAACACATGGAACTTCTAGTTTCTATAAATTGAAAGAGATTGAAAATGACTTATTCAGGCCAGAAATTGCATATCTATTGCAGCATAAACCGCACATGAAAATTGTGATATTTATTCCCCAACTGATGGGAGGAAGAGGGAATGTGGAAAAGCAAACAATACACATGGAAAAATAAGATGGTTAGAATTTTCTAATCAAGCAGGCTCTGTGTCTTTTCTAGAGTTACATTGTGAACGTGTCCAGACTTTGCTTTGGCATGCATAGAACAAAAGTTTTACCTTAAAGCTTTTTAGTTGTTTCTGCAAAAAAGAGACACTTCCCCTTGGACTTCAGTTTGAGGTTGAAATAATAGAAAATTTAGGAAATAAAATCTTTTACTCTCAGATTAAATGTGCCTTTTGACTGTAGCATTAAAGAAAAGCCTTTTGGTCTAGCAGTCCTTCACAATAACCTTTTTATTAGATTCATTAAAAATGTTCCATGGTTTTCTTCTGAAAAACAGGCATCTGATCCAGTATATGTCAGAATCGCTTTTGGTACTGCTATCTGAATGCGTTATAGAAAGTACTCTTTCTTGAAGTAATACAAAGCGTTTTAGAAAATGTGAATCATAGTATTTAAAATGGTAAGCACAAGAGAATGGAAGGCTTCTATCAAATGATTTTTTTGTTGCAATCTTTATTACTTTTTCAATTATCTATAGGAGATAAGGTTACTGGTTAGTGTTTTATGGTAAATACTTAGTGTTGGATTCATTTTAATGAAAGAATACATAGCTTTTTATAGCAATATGGAGAATACACATAATTGTTGAATTCAAATTCTTTTGTTTGTTTGTTTTTTAGTAAACCCTTGAGGAATATCATTCTCAGTGTAACTTAAATACTTTGTTAACTGGTATGAACTGGATTGAGCTTTCTCAAACAGTGATAAATTATATTGCTAGAAGAAACCATAGTAAGATTGTTTACTGCATGGCTCTGCATGTTACTGTTCTTTTTTTTTTCCCCTCATAATCTCAATACTGTAATAATAAGTGAATAAATGAAACAGTTTCTCAGGGGTATGTCTAATTATGTTGGATTTTGTGCCCAGGAAAATTAAGATATAGAATGTCTGCAGAACTGAACCTCATACTGCAAAGACAGTCCTGTTAGTATCGATCTCAAAATTGTTTGCAGTGCATTGGGGTGATGGGAGAAATTAAATGAGTAAGTCCAGGTTGGAACTGCTTGACACTTTATATTTATTAGAGTGGTAAACTGCTGTAGTGGTAATTACTGGCCTGCTTAACAAATTACATCATTTTTACTCTTTGGAACTCCACATATTTCACTAAGAAGGCTGGGGAATTATTTTTTAATATGCTTGTTAGCATAGTGGTCTGAATCTTTAGCTTATGTTAATAGTGAAATCAGTGCAACTGTGCTCTCATCCAATAAAAGTATTTGGTCTTGTGTTTACAAGAAGAGGTAAATTTCATGCTGGTGAAGGCTTGCTGGGTATCTCTGGGAACACAGCTACGCTTCATTAGCTCCTTCTTTCTCGACCTCCCGTAATTCTGAGATGGTTTCAAATTAACTCTCAACCAGTCTTGTACTTCCAAGTAACTGGAAGTTGGTGGGATTCAGGCAGCAGTGTCTTTCATGTCTGCAAAATCTCTACTTCAAAAGCATTGCTAGAAATAAATCTGAGAATCCATAACCCAGCCTACTGCATCAAAAAACAGGATGTTGACTGTCAGCTTTAGAAAAAAATCTAAACTTAGACCTCTGAAAATTGTGACATAATACAGCTACTTTTTTTTTCCTATGACAACCCAGTATTAATGCTTAAACTTGCCAGCCACACCTACCAATCAGTTCTTGCCTCCAGCAGGCTGCCTGCAAGCAAAGTCTGCTGCACACGTATTTTTGAACCGCACAGCACTTTCCAAGCAAATGATTGATCAGCTAGCTGTAAGAGCAGCACTGGTTAGCTGCTTTGCATACTTCTTTGTGTTTTCTCATATTAGTTTCCTGATAGTGCTATTGTAGACTGCATTTTTCACAGAAAATTTGTTTGTATTAAAAGAATGACATTTCTTACAACGCTGGTCATATTTCAGTGCATGTTTGACTTTAGTCCAGGAACGAGGTCGTATAGTTACGTTCTTTGCTCCGGAGAACAGAAGATGCTCATTAAAAGAGCACCCTCGTGCTGAAGTAGCATAAGCTGTGACTCTAGCAGAATATTTAGTTGTATGTCTTACTTGATATATCATTACTTAAAGACAAGAATAGTATATCCATGACTAAAGAGATGCACACGTCACCAGCTTTCTTGGTTTTGTTTTCTTTTATTTGAGTTCATGTGAGCTCGGACGTTAGGCGAGTGCTGCTCTCTGGCCGCTGGGTAGTACAGGATGCTTGTTAGTTCCAGCTCTCTGAATTGTGAGAGCAGTTGACTTTCTTCTTGTGTTTGGAATGCAAGATCTGTAGGACCATGTTTTATTATGTGTGTGAACATGACAATAAAGTGGCAAGCTTTTTCTTATAATAGAACAGAGCTCAGAGAGAAAAGGGGAACGTTCTGTTTCTGTGTACCGTTCCCTTAATCAAAGCTTCAACCACAAGCTAAGTCACCAGAGGTCATTGCATTAGTTTCACTTTCCCAAGGTTTTTTCCTGCAATTAGATACGTAAAGAGTTACTTCTTAAGGAAAAATGAAATCCAGGGTGTTCAAAAACTGAGGGGATAGGTTCTGATAAGGGTCAGTTGGGGAAGCTGCTCTGTACAAACCCAATTCTAAGCCTTGCCTCCTTTCCAAATTTATTACTTTTAAAAATATCATTGCAATCTTTCTAAAAATCCAGCTGTGTAATGCCAGCTATTTCTTATTCAGGACCAATTGACTGAATTTTCAATGAGTTGCAAAGTAAAACAAAAACCCTAATTTAACTTTTTGTTTTCCTGTGGTGTGAAGAACTTGTTTCCTGTTATACTTACGTGTGGAAGGGAGCTCGTGAGTTCTGTAGTCCAACGACCCGCTCAAAGCAGAGTCAGCACTGATTCCAGACCAGCTTCCTACGGGCTTTGTCTAGACCGGTCCTAAAAGCCTCCATGGGTGGAGGTTCCACAGTGTCTCTGTTGAACTTGTCCCAGTGCTTAATTAACTATACAAAACAAAGATAATCTTTCTCTTGTAAATCACCGGAAATCTCCCCGTTGGGCCACCCTGCTGAAGTCTGATGATAAATTGTGGTACTGGAATAGAAAAAGTAGAACAAGAAGCTGGACAGTTGTGTAGTTTGCTTTTCCATGTCAGCTAAGCTATCTGTGCTTGACTGAATTTTCTAATTTTTAAAAACACTTTTCCTGTTCAATAGAGAGTATGAAAACGTAATAAATAAATAAATAAGATATAGAAAAACAGAATCCATATTTCCCGTAAGGGAACATTGCCTGTACCTGGTATTACTGCTTTCAGTTAACAAAAGTCAGAAAACGCTCCAAGTGCCTCCCTAAGTAGCCCACGTGAGTTCACTTGAGCTAGAAACGTGAACGGGAGAAGACGTTATAACTGCCCAGAAGTTTTTTTTTTTTTTAAAAAAAAAAAAACAATCTCGGTGGAAAGTGTGAATTCCTCAGAATAGAAGCTTTCCTTGAGAATGTTTTAATGCTGATTTCAGAAGAGCTTTTTAAGAGGGGTAGTCTACTTCAGGAAAGAATTTTGGTCGCCTAATGAGAGGTGGACTAAGCACTGGAACCAGCAAGCTGTCGGGAACCTTTGTTTAGTCATTTGCTCAGAAAATTCAGAGCAGGGCCTGGAGCCTGGACCCACCAGTGCCCTAACCACCTTGCTAATGGCTATTCCTGTGCGTCCCTGTCTCTGCCTCGCTGCTCGCAGAAACTGAGAATCGTGATTTCAGTTTCTCTAGATACGGAATTTGAGTGGAAGAAGCGTACGACAGGAACTGTATAATGTTAATAGAATGGTAGGTAGAGAAAGGATTTCTTTTTTTCAGTTTTGATGGGTCATCACAGCTGTAGTCTCTTTTTTGATATGGCATATCACTAGAAAAGGAAACGCCGGGGCTACAGCCTTCTGTATCGCGGTAAGCCCGTACGTAGGATGTCTTAACAGTAACGTAAGACAGTAAGCAGTGAATTACGTGTATTTTTATTGTGCGTGTTTCATCAAACAGGGTTGCTTGACATCATGTACAACACAACATAGTTAAGCTCACTTCACTATAGCTGTCTTTTGATAACATTGCCTTCTCTATTCACCTTCTTAATGCTTCACCTTTAGTTACAATTCTGTTGTTATTTTGTCAACATCACATTCCTGTGAAGATTTTGTGTGCATTTTCTAAATACACATCTTTGACCTCATCACCTGAAATATATTATTTTTATGCTTTTAAAATTCTAGTCCAAGACTTTGAGCTATTAAGATTCTAGCTTTGTTAAAAAAAAATAGATTTTATTTTAATTAATCCTATTTTGAAAAAATCAACTCCTTAAATACGTCCTTTTTATCTTGTCCAAAAAAGCTTATTTTAAAAATATTTGAGTCTTTCTAAAAAAAGAAACTTTCTCCTTCCTATCTGAATTTTACTTTATCTATAATATATACATAATATACAATCAATGAATAAAAAGTCCATTAGAAATTTTTTAAAAAGGAATTTAACATTGTTTAAATTTCTTGAACATTACTTATTATTTCCAAATATGTTTTGAGGAAATTGAAATGATCTCAGAATGTGTCTTTGTTTTGATAGAACCAGACTTTTCAGTGAAAATTTATTGATGGTTTTGACCAGCTTTATTCAGGAAACTGACTAAAATACAAATCTTTCTGTTTTCATTGTCATTTTTACTGAATGTGTAATACTTCAAAAGTTTATTGCAGAATTACTGCTGTTTTATCTCTGCAGACATCAGCAAGTGAAATTCCTCTAGGTACAGGACTTCATAGCAGGGTTGTCAACCACTTAAAAATAACAAATTGACAACAATTTGGAAAAGGATGCTGATCTGATGGAGCAGTATCAAAAACCTGGTGGTGTTAAAAGCATGATATATGAGAGAAGAAGGAATAGGCAGAACAGTATAACATGAAAAATGAACCAGCATTTTGTTGTAAAGGAATTCCCTCTCATTTCGAAACTCCTCTTTGCTCGCCAAACCCTATGCGAATACTGAAAGTGGTTGGTTAGCAGCAGACGGCAGTGTCAGATGCTTATGCCTTTTCTTAGCAAGACATTTGTATTGATGCGTCTCCAGTACATTTTCAAATTACAGAGCTATGCTAAATAAAATGTCATTTTCTGAATAAATTAGGATTTTATGCTGCCATCTGAATTACTAATGCGATCTTGTGTAATATAATGTTTATGCTTCTCTTAAGGCAGCCTCTTCAATTTTACTTACACCTGTGGCTTTATATAATGCACAAGGTCTTCCAAAGACTGATGTTCCCAGTGGAACATTGCTGATTTTCACAAAAAGGTTTGAAAATTATTATTTCAGTGTTTCTAAGTAAGCCTCTAGGTCTCGTGGTTTTTAATTTACACAGAGTTGCTTGATGTGCAGGTATCAAATACCTTTGGGAACAACTTTTTTTTTTTTTTTTTTTTTTTTTCTGTCTTATAGTTCATAGTCTTCACTTCCTAACCTTGCACAAGACAACTAAAATTGGTTTAATTACGTGTGTTTATTCTGTGTAAGTGCAGTGCAGTTTTCATAACCACTTTCCCATGTATTTTTCTCTTCCATCTTGTTAGCACGAGGTAGGTTAGGTGTTCCCCAGTGATCAGTGGAACTTGGAAACATCTGATGAATGATTTGGTCCTGCATGGGCACCTGGAGTAGTGCTGGAGGATGAAGCTTTTGCTTAGCTGCTGGCATCCCACAAGCATGTTGTGGGATGTACCTGTGGGCAGTACCTAAATGTCCGTGCAGCTTCCAAGCAGAGAAAACATCTTCACGTGTTTCATACAACTGAGTCTCCCAAGATAGAATTCCTTCCCTTCCCCAGGTGCACCCTTGGTGAGCTCTTTAATTCTTAATTTCTGGTTAACATCATTAGTAATGTGAAAGGCCATTTTTAAAGACAGGTGCCTGGCTGCTGTGGAGAGCAGCTGTCGCCTGGGTGCCGACCTTCCCCCCAGCTGTCCGGTGTGCCAAACAGCTTACACAAACAGCTGGTACCAATTCACTGAATATCAAGGCTCACAATCAAACTTCATTTATACTTACTTCCCCAGTTCTATTTTAAACTGGGGGAAAGTGGAACGGGGACATAGGATAGTGAAAACCATTGACCTCGTGCTTTCTTTGAATGTGTTTAAAAATTGCACCTCTTCATGCAAAACTCATTCTTCTCTCATGAAGTTATGAAATGTGCTGTTAACAGTAAAGTAATCATGCTGTAGGTCACCTCACGTTTCATGGAAATAACTTAAAAACAGAAGTTTCTCTCAGAAAAGTAGTTAACATCCTGAATAATTCTTTGCTGCTTTAAAAAAAATGCATTAGATATAACAACTAAATTTTCCGTGGAGTGTTTTACTTTCCCAAAAGGTAACATTAATCAAAGATTCATGACTAACTATTTTTTATATTGTCATATATTGTTTTGTTTAAGAATGAAAGACAAAACTCTCTGGAAAAGTAAAATACTATATATTTTTAAAAAACTATCCTTTTTTTAATTGCAGTTTTACCTTCTAAAAGAGGTAAATTTAAAAATGAAAACACTTCACATTAAATCAAACTAGCCCTTTCTTTTCAAACTAAAATACTCCTGTTTTCATTGTGCAGAGCAGAAGTGCGGGGGAAAATCATTTCAGGTTTATCCAGGACTTGATTTAAAAAAAAGAAAAAAATCTTTCCTGGCACCCTGAAAACATCCTATTTGCACAGCCTTCAGGGTAATGAGAAGCCTCAGTGTTTCAGAGGAACTCACTGTAATACAGTGGAGCTGGGCAGGCAATCACTTTTGAGAACAAGTTGGATTTTAAGGCTCAAAGAGTTAATGCCTACATACCGGTGTAAATCCTGTTTATCCTCTCAGGTGAGGTACTAGATCAGATAGATTGTATATAGAGCTCTTGCCTGAGTCCTGTGTTTAACTGGTTGGCAAAAATTGCTGTCTCAAAGACAAATCACAATTATATGAGTTATAAAACAAAGTAAAATGAAGTGACTTAAAAGAACACTTAAGAACAAGATGAGTGAAGTTCAGTCATACAAACCTTAACAATAATTTAGTTTTGTCTTCTGAATTGTCATTTATTCAGATATATTCAAGTCAATGTTTTATAATATATTGCATTTGACATCTATGGGTAAAGTTGGATAGAGTTGGATAAAGTCAGTAGTTCTCAGCTGTTAGGGGTTTCTCATGTATATACAAATATTGGCATATTCACACACACTGAAAATGCTGCTATTTTCAGTGGTCTCTTAAAAGTACGAGAATTTAGAAGTCCCCATATGCCAAGAAATCCACATACTGCTCAAAATACACAGAAAATGCTTGTAGCTTTGTTTGACATGCCAATAGTGCACTCTTACGAACTGCGCCGTTACAGTCCCTGCAGACCCCTCTTCGCGGAGGAGACTGTTAAATGAATCAAATCGCACCATTAGAGGAAGGCAACGTACTGACTCAAATATAGTTTGGCATTTAGGTTGCTTGGGTTTGGTTCCCGACTCTGTTATTTGGTCACTTCTCTCTGCCTTAGTTTCTACATTTCTAAGATAGGAATACTGGTGCTGACATTTGTAACGTGCTTTGAGGTTCAGAGCTGGGAACTGCTACGCAAGAAGCAGCTAGTGTTCAGATGTTGGCAGAATTGATAACTGTATTTGGTCTCCGCTGTATGTTTGGACACAGTGGCATTTGTTAGGGGAAACAAATTTGGAATGCAAATAAGATTAGTACTAATATTGTGCTGAGTTTAATTTTGCACTAAGTTGAGTTCAGTTGATTTCTAAATTTACAATGTGTTTATTTCAGAAAGTTTTTGATAGAATGAGATGTTCACTTGCTTGCATCTTTTCTTAGGCACACCTCAAGCCAACTCAAATACCAGTTCAAAAAGTGGGTTAAAATATTCTGTATTGGAGTTACCATTCAAATAATTTTACAATTTACAGAAATTAAGGCTTATTTAAATTTCAGAACTGGAACTGTATGAACAGTCGCTTCTTCACTTTTTCAAACTGCTCTGAAAATGTAGATGTTGATTAGCTGTTAAATATGTTGAAGAAAGAATTACTTTTGGAAAAAGATCACTGCTCATGGCTGTATTGTAAACTCGCACAGTAGCTATTTTGTCCATCTAAGAGGAGTAGATTGTCCAAGAGGGTGTAGATTATGTAGGTTATGTATAAAATAAGTAAAAAAAGAAATAGTCTGTGTTATCTTCCTGAGTGCCTATTCTCATTGCTTTTTTTTAATTATTTATTTATTTATTTATTTATTTTACTTGTTCAGTTTCTGCAAAGAAAAACAAAATGTACAACCAGAGACTTAAAGGCTATTGCGGAGCTTTCTACAGATTTTGGCCTCTTGGAGAGTTTTCAGTGAGAATCCTTCTTTAGACCTTTAATATACTTTTAACTTAGTGTCCCCTGCTCCCTGCCTTTCCACTTTCCGCATCCCAGCTTGTGGCAGAGACTGGATTGCATTTAGCAAGAATCAGCTCAGAACTTTGCCCAAGAGTCTGAGCTAAAGAGCTTGCGGTGCTTTCGGCTTCCCGCACCATTTTCCTGGGACTTTTGAATAATTTTATAGGGTTGTTCCATTGGGCTGAAAAGATCGGTGCTGACAGAGTGGTGCCGCAAGAGGAGCGGAGCAGAGCAGAAGTGACCATCCTGATGACGACTCTTGCCTTTTGCACTGCATGATCTGAGGTTGGCAGGCACCAAAGAGAAATAGGCTCGTTCTGGTAGCTGCTCTGTCTTACCACCCGTGTCAGAAACTGAGTAATTTTCATGTTTCTGTTAAAATTTGCGATACTGATGATAGGATTTTTTTAAAACACCTTCTGGTTGTGAAGCATCCTAGCGTGGTGGTCCCCCAGAAAGCACACAGAGAATCCTGCAGTGTCTTTCTTTACAAAATTTACTTACAGTGTAAGTACAGTGTAATGGGAATATTTTTACATTACCTTTTTCATTGTTTTTTTTTCCTTTTTTTTCAATTGGAACTGAACCTTATTCTGTCACTAAATATTTGGTCTTAGAAGCTAACGTATTAAAAATGACGTTCAGCTAAATATCCTAACAACCCTTTTTTTGCAGTTCCAGTATTACTTGCATCTTGGTTTTTGGAAGAATTGCTAGACAGATCTTAAGATATGTCTTAATTATAATCAGTGTCTTCGATCGGTAATGCCCGGCTCTGTGCATTTTGTTTTTATTCGCAGTTCTTTTATTTCTATCAATAAGACCCAGCAGATTTTTGACTGTAAGATCTTCCTACTACAACTTAAGAGCTTAATAGCCACCGCGGCGTGTTTGTGATCCCGCATCCCGCTCTGGGGAACGCCGCAGCAGCCTGCCCGCTGGCTCCCTTTGCTGGGGTCGAAGCCCTGGAGGCGCCAGCAGTTAGCTGTGCTTTGAAGCTGCTGACGTCCGTGCGGCGTTCCACCGGACGGGGTGGCCTGCTCAGCCGCTCGAGGAGCAAACGGCTCCGGCTGTCCGTGGGGAGTAACCGCGCGTGCGTTGGGTCGAGGTTGGCGTCTTACTATTAGGCAGTAATTCCTGAAGGAGGGAGCTTGCTGTTCTCTCGCTTCTGAAACGAACCGGGAGTCTAACCTGGCGTGAACCCACGTCTTACGTTTTTATTCATTGTTTGCTGACCCTGTGGTCAGCTCTCTGTCGCTGTGATTAATCGTTCAGACTCCGGCTGTCCAAAAAGACAATTCAAGCCTTTTCTGCGAGAGAAAATGGTGGGGTGGAAGGAAATTAATGAAACAAAATGGGTTAATCCTTGACATGATAATTTATACCTGGGCTAGCAAACCAACAAGAGTGCTCTTGTATGTGAATGATTAATAGCTGCTATGGTTGCATCTGTGACAAGTGATTAATAAAGTTTGTGATTAAAAAAAAAATACTTCCTTTCCTTTTCCTAAGTGTGCAAATCTTGGAGCTCCGTTTTAGCCTGCACTGTGGTTCAATTACAATGCAGACCTATTTGTAATTCAGATGTCACTCACCATTACTCATGCAAACATCTTCAAACTGAAGTTCACTTGATCTGTTAAGTACTAAAGAAATGGGAAATTCAGCATGTCCCCAAAAGACCTCTTAGCCTAGGGGAAAACCTGTGTTCTAGATGCAGTTGTTTCTTCAGGAGCCTGTAACTTATCGACATGGAATTTGTTACATGCAAAAATAAAATTCTGAGACTGTACAAGCTATTTTACTAGATGCAAATTAAAGCTTTAGTGTCCCTCTATTTCATAATTGGAACAGTGGCTTATGTTAAACCTCAAACCTATGCAGATATAGCTGTGGATTTAATGTTTTTCCAGATATTAGAACATGCTGTGAAAAGGTACATAATTTGAGTGAAAAACCTTCACAGAGCGGCAACGTGACTCCTTCAGCCAACTACTCCTTTTTAAATCCCTACCGTTCCTTCCCCGGGAATTAATAGTACTACATGAAAGTCTGCGAGAATTAGTTTGTAACACCCCCTGCAAAATCAGTCTTTCGGAGTTCATTTGCAAATCCGTCACATACCAACCCCTAGACCGCTCGAGTTGTCACACAATAGTTAAATGGATATATGGCGCTGCAGGCGTACGGGGAACTCAGAACTACCGCAGTCGCTCCGACTACCGTTCCGTTCAGCTCCAGTCTCCCAACAGTGGATGGTAGCAGATGCCTAGGGAAACCGCATAAGGAGAGGGATGATGCCTTTTTTGTTATGCTTCCCCCATTTCTGGGTATCCTGTGCTTCATGAGTGTCCAAATCATCGTGTTTAGTACCTGTCAATTTGTCATGAATTTAATCCATATATATTTTGGTCCCCGTGGCATTGTGCGGCAATCACTTTCCCAGTTTTAAATATAGGTTACATGTTTTTCCATTTTAAGCAAGCTGCATGAGCATTTCTTTAGTTTACCTTCTAGTTTGTATTTCCTGAGGAATAGCAAATAAACCTTCCTTTTCCTTTTTTTACTTTCTATTTGCTGTTTATAATTTTGTAGACTACCTTCACATTTCCCTTTGGTTATCTATTTTCCAAGATGAAAACTTCCACTCACTCAATCTTTGTTCCCATGAAATTTGTGACATATTTTAGTTCAATTCTATCTTTTCTGAGATAGGAAGGACAAGTACCTGAGATGGATTTACATAGCAATGCAATAATGTATTTATGTTTTGTTGTAAATTCCTTTCCTAGGACTTCCAAGCATTCTTTCTGACTACCCCAAAGCTTTTAACTGGCGTTTTCTAAGTGTCATGACTTATATCATGACTATAAAGCATTTTCCTTAGTGGTGATAGCTAATGTGCATAATCTGGGAGGACTTTCTTCATGGTTTTGTTTTCATCTGGCAGCGTTTTACTCAAATGTTAGTAAAATGCTGTTTAATAATTTGGGTTATCTTCACATCTACGGATAGCCGCTTGTTTTTTTTTTCTCCCTTTTTCTCTAACAGAATATGTTGCTTATCAGGGAAAAGAAAATTTAATCTAAAGCTCCTCTTGAGGTCCTCTTGGGCATAATCTGCAGTATAAGGCTGTAGATCTGCTTTATAGTTTGCTAGACGTTCAGTGACGTAGGATTGATGGATTGGTTCAGAAGCCATATCAAGGCCCTTTTCTGGCAATACCACCTCAGCTGGTCATAATTCTTTGCAATAACATGAAGTGAGGTTTGTGTTTCATGCACTTAAGCATTAAAGTGTACAGAGCTTTATCAAAGTAAGTGTCATTGAGAAATTTGCAGGAAAGCTAACAAATTATTTCCTCTTTTCTAGGCATTAATCTAGTACCTAACAAGAGAGTGTTGTCCCTCTGACTTAGGTTCTAGTTTCACTTTATGTAATTGCTGGCCGATTTGTTTCGGGTATAATGAACAATATTTCTGTCTTTTATTTGTAAATGTGTTTTTGATTATCCTGAAACATTTTTGCAGATTCTTTCTGACCAGCAAAAATAGCTTTTCTAAGCAAAAACATTTAAGTTGACATGAAACACAGTGTTTCTGTTTTAATTTCTAGAATTTCAGAAATAGAAAATTGGGAATTAATGATTAAATGAAGAAGGGAAAAATCAATGAATGAGAAGCTAGTAGAGTTCTCAGTTATGTCTAGTAGTACACTTGTGAAGGTATCTTTGTTGTTTTTCAGATTCAGATTCAACTCCTCCTAGTGAAAGTGTCTACTTTTACAAATAGTGACGTTTTCATTATCTCTCTGGAGAAGGGAGTAGCAATCTGCTATTTGAAATGATCATCAGAAGAAAGGGAAGGAACTAAGTTTGCATCAGTATTTCAATACACAATTTTAAACAAAATATAAGTGCTTCAGCAAGGGCGTTTGAGCGAAACGTAGCCCAACGCAGCTGTGAGAACTCAAGTGCGCCCAGTTAGTATTTCAGCCGTGAATTTACCTTGCAAGACCAGACTGCTTTCCCTTTTTTCCCCAACTCAGTCTCTTTCCTAAAACAATACAATCCCCAAAATATAACCTCATGTATTCTGCAGAAGGAAGTAGAAGTTTTTGCTGCTTAGAGCTGTTGAATACCCTCTGCCCTTACTCTTCTCTGTTGTCGCCCTAAGCTGTGGGGCAAAGGTGCAGTACTGAGCCGTCGGAAATGCGGACTCAGGTGGGCTTTGAGTTTGTACGTTGAAAGCGAATACCGTCACATCTCTGACTTTTCCTCTGCTATAAGCAGCCTGCGTAATTATTTTTTTGATAAAGTATCTTTAAGCAAACTGGGAAGTGGTATTAAACCCCGTGTGGTCTGTAAGTCTCTGGGCTCTTTAAAGTGTGTAGCCAGTGACAGTGTTTACTGGAGAAAAAAGGAGGTTTAGTTTCCCACTTGTAGCAGCAGCATTTGATCTACATACAGCATTTCTTCAAGATATAAAACTTGCATATATATTTCATTCTAAATAAACAAGTGTCATTCTGCCTGCAGAGACCGCAGCATTAACATTTAGCTGTTGATATTTTAATTAACAATTTAAGTGTATTGTTTGCCCTGCGAGTTCAGTGGGAAAAACTCTGCAAATAAACAGCAGTTCCCTCTTGGACAATCACTCCGTAAATTAGCTTCCTTTGTCAATAAAGCGCATGCCTATCAGCCCGTCGAGGCGGCAGGGGGCAAGGATGTTCATTTACTTAAGCAGTAGGTTATAGTATTAGTGTGTGTGATTGCTGTTAATTAGGATATGTGCGGATCTCTCTGTGTTGCACAGTCTGTAATATGAAACTGTTAAAACGCAAGGCTATTAATGAAGGCAATAATTGATTTTGTAGAGAGAATGTTTTGGCTTTATTACTGTCTCTTTATTTTGCTATTATGTATCAGTTCTGTTATTTCAGTAGTAGAAGAATATCCAAGGGCTATACAGAAACAATAAAGCACAGTTTTTGCTTCGGAGAGTCTGCAGGTAAAGGGACTGTATTTACCGATATTTATCCTGTAGGTTATAATACAGAAAAGCATGACTAGTCTAGTTATGACTTATGAGTCACTTACATCACTTCCATCTGATGTTCAGTTCAGTGTCTAAATATGCTTTTCATATCCCTTTGACTTGACATAATTTAAGCATTTGCCTAGTTTTCCAAATTCATCATAAGTGGTTGCATTTATGTTTCCTTGTAAACAGGGATATGTGAACATATATTTAACAGACTAGATTCTGTATGAATCTGCTTTTCTAATATAAATAGTCTATAGCAAATCTTGAATGAATAATATCTGTGCTGTTTTATTAGCTACATGTAATCTCTATGACTTCAATAACAGGGTCAATTCAAACTTTTGTCACAGTGAGCATGTCTTATAAATATATAATCCAAAGTCATTTTTGTTTACGTAGAGTGGATCAATTCAAGGGAAACACTGTTCTACAAAGCTAGATTAATTGGAGTTTTGTATGAAAATGTATCTATTACTTGAAAACAAAGTCATAGCAATAGAAATCTCTCATCCTAATCATGGTACTGCACTTGAATATTAAAGTCAATGTTCTGCATCTGTATAAAAATCTTACCGAAGGAAAGGAAGGCAGGGCAATTGGTATTTGGACTAGCAGAAACAGAGATGCTTTTTTGAGCTTATAGTGGTCAGAATGCCTAAGTGAGACTGGAAATACCTGCCAGCGTACTCTGCCTTTGGAGGTCCCAAACAGGGGTATGAAGTCCTCAGTTTTAATAATACTGATGCCACTGTAAGGAAGAGTAGGGTGAAGTCTTTTACCTTATGGCTGTTATTGGTAAAATTCATGTGGCTTTGAACAGGAACCTTGCGATGGATCTTTCTAAGTCAGAGAGTCTTAATTTACTTACAGACTTAATGTGGTATTGAACTCAACTGCTATGGAAATGCAAGGTGGTACAATTTAGATGTTTTCTGAAAATACTTTTCAGTATACCTGTTTTGCCTGATAGATCCATGGTAGGTTTTTGCACAAATGCTGTGGAGCAAACTGAGTTAGCATGATCTACAAAGTCCCAAATCACGTATTGTAGCTATCTAGCTGTATCCCTAGAAGAATCCTTACTTTGTTGGTCATAATCCGTCAACAAGGCAAACTTTAAACCTTAAAAAGAGAAAGGTTTATACTTTCTAGGAGGAATGGAGAAATGATTTTTGCATGGATCAATGAAGATACCAGTAATTGCTGCAAGGCTTTTTGTACTTTATGCAGAAGATGAGCAGACTATTGTGACAAAATGAAAGGAGAACAGATCACTAAAATCTGTTCCAGTATACCTCCTAAGAACAAATTTCTTGGTATGGTTTCTTTGCCAAGTCATCTGAACTCATGGAAAATCATACCGAGGTTCAGAAACTGTGCATAGAAGCCTGCTGTAATCTTACCTGTTAGAACCAAATGCAGTTTGCTGAATTGTAACAGTAAGCTAAATAGTATTTTATATATTTCAGGATTTATTGACAGTTAAAGTCATAAACTTGATAGGAACAACAGCTTTCTGTATTCACAAAATAAATTAACTCGTAGCTGGATTTGAGATGAGTGATACTCTGATCAAAAAAGGATTCGTTTTCATATGGTTTCTGAATGATCATTGATGTTTCCACTGATGCTTAAGTGAAGAAATACCATTCCCAATAGTTGTACAGTGCTACTCAATGGAAGAGAAATGGTCCATTATCTGCCTAATTATTTTCAATCCAGCAGTGAAGCTCTATTAGAAATGTTTATACTAAGCACAAATTGTTTGAACTTTGACAGTGTATTTGCAGCTTATAATTTTAACTTTGAAAAACTGCCATCTGTATGCAAATATAAGGAAAAAAGGAACATTTGCTCCTATCCAGCCTTTTAACTCAGTTCGTGCATTTTCCAAGAAAGTATGCTATAGATGAGATATCACTTGGTCTTGAGAGCTATGTAACCAACTTTTCAATCACTGCCTGGGCATCTGCCGATATAGTTTCAGAATTACAAAAGATAGTCCACTTTGTCCATCTAGAATGTGTGAGAACATTGAGGCAAGTCCTCACGAAATGAATTTTGTGTTTCCTGCAGCTGAAATCTTTTTAATGTATTTTTCCAAGTGTAAGAAATTATCCTTTTGACAAATGACCAATTGCACTTTGTGAAGAGTATGTAACTTACTGTGGGTAATGGTGTTTCTGTAAAGTATAAAGAAAAATATTGTTTCTTAGTTTCCATGTGGAGCTCTTTATTTTCTGCTTTATTTCTATAGGGAAATATTATAAATATAGAAATATATATTTCTTCTTTAGTTATATATTTATATTTTATTTATATTTTTGCTTTGCTATCTCCTCATGCTTTGAGCAGAATGTACTGCTTTTACTTTTTGGAAGTCAGAGAAAAGTAGGGATAGTACTACTGTAAAGATGAGGATCATTAAACTGATTTGAAAGTCATTGGTGTTTACTTAAGTGATGTAGATTGTTGGACAGGTATGAATACATGAGGAGGTGGGAGAACTCTTGCAGAATTTCTTGCCGAATTTTGTCTTTCATGAGATACTTGGGAGATCTGTAACAGGTAACTGTGGTGTAGGTACTCAGAAAGGACAAAAGAAGCTTTTGGATAGGTACATAGATCAGAATACCTAAAATTCTGTTTCCTCATGATTTGGAGGCAGGAGCAGTCTCACTGTTTCTGGGAACCTGATTTATAAGTTTTGAGCTCCTAAAGAAATCTAGTTTGTGATTTCATATCCAAATTGTTTTAGGTACACCAGGGATACTTCTGTAAGCAAGCAAACTGTGTTCTTGGAAACGCTAATCAAATCCATACCAACTGCACTGGCAGTCGGGAGGGGAAAACTTTAGTATCCTGCTATATGACTCAGATCATACTTCACGTACAGACCACTACTTACATGACTATCGCAGTCGTTTCTAATGTTTAAGGTTCTTTCACATGCAGTGATGACTTTGCTTTTCAGAATCATTTTTTCTATCAAAAATACCAAAGCAGAGAAAGTTAACATTGCATTATCTGAGGCACGCAATTTGCTAAGCCAGATCAAACCGTGAAATCTGTTAACTTGGTTTTTTTCTGTAGCTGACCAGTCCCTGATGATTCAGGGGAATGTTAAATATCTGTGGTGCTTGTTTAGGCCCTTAGCTCAGCAAGTTTCTTGAATAAGTGTCTGTTTATAGAAGTCATTGTGAATTTCTTGCTTAATTTGACCCTAGCTAGCTGTTTTTATTGATATTTTGCTCTGAAATGAGTTGAAGCATGCTTTAGAGCAATTTTATGTTGTTGTTCTGCAGTTTGGATCATAGAAATGGTTGATCATAAAGTTAAACCAAAAAAAATGAAATGCAAGAGAACGAAGGCAACTCGTGTCTTGTTCATTGATAAAAATGTTTTATGGATCTGTTACTACTGCATAGGATTACTGCTTACTGGCAGCAGTTACTTGAAATTAGTCAATAAATGATAGAAATATTTTACAACTAACATTTGACATATGAGAAGCATGTACAAATTGCACACTGCGTCTTCAACTGAAAACTCACATTTTGAGTGTGTTCTCTAACGTCTGTGGTATTTAATTACTGACTTCATTTTCTGACCTTAAGTAGGATTTCCTGACATGTGGCTAGAGCTTGTGACAGTGATTAATTAGTACTAATGTACTCATTCGGCGTTCTGTCAAGGGTGATGGGGAATGGGCTGTTAAACTTGTGATCTCCTGCTCTCCTGCAGACCAGCACTCAGGGGGCAAAAAGGAACAAGGCAGGAGGGTTTGCAGGTTTGCTTTGCTGTGTCTTAAATGAGTAATGGGCACCAGAGTTATTTTAGTTCCAGGGAAGGCTTGGGTCAGATCTACACAAAATATAAATCTGGTTAGCTCTACTGTGTCAGGAGAGCCACCATATTATAAAAGTTCAAGATGAATCCATTGTCTTCAGTAACTGCAAGTTGGACATATTTGTTGCTTTTTATACCGTGCCTCCTCTGAGGTCCAGAGTTTTGATTTCAGTCCCGAGAGATTCTGTTTTTCAGTAAAAGCTATGTGGAAACACATCAGAGGAACAGGACTTGGAAGATGTACAGTTTGTTTCTCACTCCGTTAAACCTTTTGCAGGATTTTGCATTAATTAATTTTATCTCATAATAAAGAAATGCTGATGAAAAGTGGCTAACAGTTCCAAATACTGTTGTATATTGCTCTGTTACGTTGTGCCTGAATAGACTTGGTGGGCCTATCTGTGCTGCAACTATGTGTTTCTCCATGTAAGCACTGCGTAAATTGTTATTATCCAGAGGCAGATGAAGATACCACGTGGATTTTGTTTCAAGAGATTTTGTAAACAAATCTGTATAAAGTTGTTAAAATTCCTTGGAATATAATGTTGTACAAAAAGCCAACAAAAGGGCAAATTAATGGTGCAATCAGTTTTATCGTTGTTGGTATTAATATAAACAACAATTTTGTTTGATATGGAAGTATGGTTTTTTTCCTTCTTTATTAGACATCAAAAAACACTTCCGATAGTTATCAGCTTTCTATCTGTTTATTGTTGTGCAATAACAAGTAAACAGTAGATGGGAAAAATCAGTTTCGAAAAACTCATATTCAGATGAAACCGTTAAATTTTGCTGATGATGGTCACTTTATTCCTTTCTCCTCAAATTAAAAAATAGGTTATATTCAGTTTTACGATGTTGAAAATGTCCTCAGTTCCCACTTACTTAGAAGGAGAGTAGGAAAAAAAAAAAAAAAAAGAAAGAAAAAAGCAAAATCCCCACATCATATTGCACTGCTATGTGCATGAGAAGTAAAACAAGCTCCTAAAATCTAACCAAGTAGAATTTATCTAGACCTGGGCAGGGGGATGACATGTGGTTTTTATATTACATCATATGTCCTTTTAAACTCATAGCTTCCTAATTATTTGTGTTAAGAAAGCAATTTCTAATAAATTCCAAAATAGTCTTTGTCAACATTTCTATTTTTCTCTTAGGTTTTCAAAACATAAAACATAAAACGGGAAATCCGATCCACGACTCAGCCGTTCCTCCAGCAAGTACAGAGGGTCAGCAGCAGAACTCTGCACCCCCTTTCACCTGCCCCGTGGTACACAGTTACACCGTTAAAAGGGGAGTCTCTGCAAGTACTGCGCCGAGCCTTGCTGGACACAGGTCAGTAGCAAACATTTCCCTTTGCTTAATGGAGACGGGATTTTGTTTCCCATATTTTAGAAGATCAGACGTTATCACAGCTAAACTGTAGACTGGCTAAATAAAGTACGTAACACCTAGTCAAGAGTATCTGGAGATTTGGGATGAACAATTAATGTAATGAAGCTGATTTCATAAAGCGCCGTATAAACTTCCTCTGCAAATCGTGCTTGTTCAGGGCAGTTCAAAGTTGGCACCCAAATCCAGAGGCATGAAATGTCATTTCTGAAATTTCTCTCCATAACCCATAAAAATATCAATGATGTTGTTCAACTCCATTTCAGAAGGGCACAACCCTGAGATAAATTTATTTGTGACTCTTACTGTAGTACTAAGTTTTAGTAAGTGGATAGGTCATGAAGTGAACTGTCTGTAGTCGCCAACTTTGTAACTTAATGCTTTTCATTTGTGATAGTGATAGGAAAATTCTAGATCAGGTACTCTTGTATTTTGTAAGTGACTGTTTGGGGGTATGATAAAATGAATCATACTAATCATGATGCCTGTGTTGTAGCACCAGCCCCCTTTTTCTGTTCCTAATGCACCCACCAGACCTAAAACCCTGTATTTCAGTTCCTTTAAAAGCACTTACTCTTGGCACCACTAAATCAGAAAAGGATTAGAAACTGTACAACGTGTAATTCTTACTTGTTTTCAATAGATTTTTACTTAGAGGAGATAACAGGTACTTCAGAATTGTCAAGACTATCAGACTGGGGAGAAATTAATTCTTGGAAAAAGATTTCTTAAAAGCATGAAGCAACTTACCCATGGAGATTGATTTGTAGAGTTTGCAGGCCTCCTTTACTTCAGCTCCACTGAACTATCTCCAGGTGTGACATTTCACTGTTCTTGACAGAGAAATGAGAGCTGATGGAAATGGAAATATCTAAGAAGAAATACAAGTCGTAGTAATTAGTTTGACAGAGTAGGATTTAGAGGAGGAATGCCTTCCATATTTAGATACGAAACCATGCTGCAGAAGGAAAGTGTTCCAGGTTTATTGTTTCCTGGTGCCTTACTTGTTCTAATAAAACTTTTAAGTGGAAACAAGTATTTAAGACTTAGTGTCAGCATTGAGTTATGAGCAGTTAGGAACAGCTAAAAACCATGAAAAATGTCTCTATTTACCTTTCAAAAATTATTTTAATAGTCTTTTAAGATTTTTTTCATGCTACACATTGTATGTCATTCATCTTTTTTTTTCCTCGGATTTCACTCATGTGGAAGTGCTACAGTTAAAAACTGAGTACAGCCACAAATATTAGTTACATTTACATCCCCTACTAAGAACTGTGTTTAGCTTGGTCTCTTCCCAAGTATATGGGGACAACTGAATGTTGACATGAATAAAGCTCCTAAGAGTAGCTATATTCTTCTCTTGGGCTACCGATGAAAAATGTTGTATAAACATGATTTGTCATCAGAGATGACAATTGGAAAAATGGGTCATTTGTTAAGCTAAATCTAGGAACCAGAACTAGACTTACTTTTCAGATGGTACAGAAGATTGTTGTGTATCAAAAGAAAATCATGAAAAAGAGGCAGTGATGGCAGGGGTGACTGTTACAGAAGGTATCATCTTCTGAGTTACAAGGTTGATTTTATTTTTATCATATTGTGCAGTCTCCTCTATCTGGCTTGTAACATCAGTAGAGAAGCTTCTCTCTTCTTCCTCATTGATCATTGCTGATACGTGGTTGAGCGCCGTGGCTGTGCAGACCCTTCTGAAGTGTTCCGCGTTGGCCTCACCCCATTGTTAAGAAGCTGGCGTGGCGTCTTTGAGGCGGGATCTAAAACTCTATCTATCAAGAATATACTCCCCTCTGATTCTTTAATGCACATTGTGAGGGGCCCTTTTTATAGCATCTAATGAGCTGTCCCACAAATGCACTGAACATTGTCATCAATGGCTTCAAGGTGCTACTTATTCACTTCTCCTTCTCCTCCAAGAGACAGTTAAGTGGGAATATCTGAGCCCAGCGTGAAAAGTGCGCTCTACGTAAGCAGCCATTTTCAAAGCTGTGGGAAAGATGCATGTTTCTCTAAGATAGCAGTGAGCAGGTCCTGCTTATACAAAGTGTCATTACTTCATGCTCACCTTCATGTTATCAAAGAATTATTAATAGCTTTGAAAAGACCAATTCTAGCACTGGGAATTGTGTTCCTTTTCATGTGTTACCTAATGTTGTGTCTATGTTATAACTGGTCAAGATGATGCAAGTATTTCGTAGATTAAACATTAGCAGTGAGCAAACCACAAAAATCAATTGTAGGCTGTGCAACATTACTAGAACAATCCCATTTCCTTCTCCAAGATAATCCAGTTAAAGATTTCCAATTGAGTGAACATGAAACTGAGAGCTAAAAATTTCGGTTCTAGTTCCATCATCAGGTTTTTGTTGTCTTGGACAAAAGATTTAAATTATTTATTTCTAGTTTATTTCTTTTAAAGGAGGATAATACTTTCCCTGTAGGAGGGCTGATTAAAGAAATGTTTTCTCCTTTAAAGGTATAAGGAGTTGCGGCAGTAACTGTAAAGGGACTTCCAGACAGCTGCTCTTTATGTGGTTTTTGCTACTTCTTTATTAGCAGAGCCAAAAAAGTGCCACTGACTAAGCAGATGAGGGCAAAGTTTCTAAATTTGTACTCACCTGCTCTCATGAAACCTCAGTTTGTAAACTGGGTAGTGAATAACTGAGAGGCACAGGTGAACAAAATTGGCCAAGGCAATTAGGAAACTTAATTGAAAAGTGTCCATTCTATACAAGAATCATTGATGTAACTGGTGGACTGTGTAATAATCATCTATCTTTGTCACTGAATGAAGAAATGAATTTCTTACAAGACGTCCCTGGAGCCCAGTACTGGTAACATTTTGTTCTGTACCAAATAATTTAAAATTTGGGAATGGAAGAATATATTCTACTGTTTCTGCATGTTCTCTGCCATGCCAATATTGCAAGTCTTCTCAGAGAAAAAAGGTTGCAAGCCTCAGACTTAAAGGACGTAGCTAGATTCTTGTAATTGCTTAGTGATTTATTTAGTTATTTTTGAAAATGCTTAGAACTATTTTTATAAATGTTGCAGCAGCAGGTTGGTTTTTAGCAGATTATACATTATTCTACTATAATTTCTGGCTAGTGAATCAGATTCTTCTCCTAATATTATACGTGTGTTGTCAGACCACTATAATTAGATTAGTGATTGAAGGTGTGCTACTCACTGAGTTTCCTGACCATTAACTTAGTTTTGCTCTGCCCTTCCTATATCAATAGATACTCTTTGTAACCAAGGTTTCTCTCCAACTCCTCATGCTTTTTTATGACGCAGCTGTTTTCCAACAACCTCTACTACAGATGTTTCCACTCTTCTGTAGTGACGTTCTTCATCTATATCAGATTTTGATGCATTCTTCCTTTAATCCAAAAGAAAAATGCTATGCCTGACCTATTGTATTTATTTTCAAGCTGCTTTTAGACAGAATGTTATACTTCCCTAGGAATGATCTGATCCTTGTTCTCTTGAGCATCTGAGATTCAAGTAGTGAAAAAACCACTGTTGAGACACTAATGGCATTAATAGAAAATTCTGTCTCGTCCTCTTAACAAGTTAAAATTTTGTCCTGACTTCCTGAAGTAGCACTGCTGCTTTATTGCTTTCATCAGAGATAGCCTGATCAGGTTTCTAAAGAGAAACAGGTACTTAAAGACAAAGGTAGGCGTCTGGAAGGATTTTCAAAATGATGTTCAAGATAATTCCCAAATAAGTTAAATGAGTTTTTAAGGCTCTTGTGGATTTTTTTTCAATAAATATCTATGCCCTTCTGTATAACCTCCTGAATGGCTTTTAAAATCTAATCCATTATCTTTCTTTCTAATCACTGTGAACTACTAATGATAAGTTCATGTCAAGTAAAGATTTCTTTTACATGGTGAGTCCTGAAAGGTTCACTGGATTTCAGATGATTATGGTAAAGATTTCATTTCATCTGGCTGGTGGTCAGCTCACTGGTATCTTATTAAGGAATTAAAACAGTTGCCATTTTTTCTATTAGTCTTTTTCAGCACTCTTTTTCAGTTTCTGTATTCAATGAGTAGAATTTTGTAATTCTGGCCTGCTATTGAGCCACCCATCGTTTATATATACAGCAATAGCTGAGGTGCTGCTGATTTTTTTAATTTGATATTCATTAGATTTGGCTTTTATTTCAGATATTACCATTTTGCATGTTTCCAAGAACTGTGAAAATTTTTGTGCTAGAAGATCTTTGGGAAGTTTTTGAGTATTGCATAGAGTGGCATGTTGCGTGTCTTACAGGATATGTTACCACGCACACAAGCGTACCCTATATGATCTCTGGTAGAGCTCCAAGTGCTGGTTTTGACTAATAAAACGCTACAGTTTTAGATAGCTGCCTGTGGGATTTTCTCTCTGTGTGTAGCAGCAGTTGGTAGATGGAGAAAAGGAGCACAGCTTCCAAGGGCCATTGGAGAGAGTTGACCAATATTAGCTGACGGAAAGGAGATATTTTGGCGCCTGTTAGGGTAGGTCCTCACACTGGATTTTGAATGACTGTGTGTTTTGGAGCTGAAAGAAGTTTAGGAACAGCTTTTGTGTAGCATAGGTAGAAAATGAACATGCAGAATGAAGTTACAGAATGTGATACTGGCAGTTGTAATGCTAGTGCACTGCTAGCTGACCTGTGCACCATACATACATCATCTTGCAGGGTAATTGTTCACTTTTCTCCAATTTACAAGTGAGCAGTTTGTATTTCACTGCTTTGTCAGTTAAATGCTTCTGAAGTTCCTAACACCAATTATTTGGATTAGTGATATTGGATTAGTGATATCATACTCTCATGGATTAATATTTTTAGCTTTAGGTTGGTGAAAGGATAAAATTTCTCCTAATAGTTAAAAAAAAAAAAAAAAAAAAATACCTCCCTACTTGGTATTGCTGAAAGAAGATATTTTGTCTTAAAAGTGGTAGCAGTAGAATTGAGGGCAATGAGATTAGATGTAAAAATATGCCACCACTATAAATGCTATTTCTTTTTTCTTTTTAAGTATTAGATACATAAATGGATTAGTCCAAAGATGATTGAAGTGTGGCTTTGAATTCCAGCTTATATATTGCAATATTCATCTCCCCATCCCCCCCAGAAAGGCTATAGCCCCTCAGGCAAACCTAATGTTGATGCTAATTAATTCAATGGACCTTGGATCAGGCCCACTTTCCTCAGGGAGGGATTTGTCCTCATTCTTCACTCATGCAGTTTGTATTCAAACTCCAATATCTTTTTGTCACTATGAACAAAGTTACCTTTAAAAAGTCATCTATGAATATCATCATGGAGATTGACTTTTATCTTAGCCCTGTAGGTCAACAGTAGAAAAAATAAGAGCATTCAGATTCAGGTCTTTTTGGCCTTTCAGACTGTATGAATCTGCTTTATTTTTTTAAAGCTGAAAACCATTTTACAAGAAAAAGAGCAATTGCTGTAGAATAGATTTCAGTACTAATATGTGATTATGGAAAATGGGAATATCACCCTTTAATTATAATTGTCACAAGAAGATAATTTATCTACTTTACATTATCTGTATATGTTTTTTCCCTCAATGTTGTTAGCACAATTGTGATTTGTTAACAAAATATTACAGGGAAACTAACCTTCTCTGCTGTCTTCTGTGCAATGGGTATGTTGCTGCCATCACTGTTGCACTTTGAATTGTGTGGTAGCTCAAAGCTGTTTCCCGTTTATTTGTATTCTGCCAGATTATACAATTAACTAGTTGGTGCACCCTTGTTAGCTGGGTATATTATTTCAATTTGGATTCCATCATTTTACTGAAAACTCATGAAAATGCAGATTGAGGAGCTTGACAGCTGAAATAAGTAAATAGAATTAAGGCTGTGTAGCTGATCTGTTGCTCACCTCCAACGAGCCTTGCAGCGCGCCCGCAGAACGCTGGCCCCGCGGGGGGAAACCTGCAATCAGGTCTAGTTACATCTTGTGAAAGGTACGATAAATCTTGGGCAATCTACTTCCCATTAGTGTTTCGTAGTCAGAAAAATAGCATTCGCATACCAAAAGGGAACACGTGTACTGCTCGCGGTTGATACTGTACGTCTGAATACTAAAGCGTTTGTGGCACAGCAGTGTAATTGCCTAACCAGGTGTATTTTTTTCCATATAATCGAATCTTTTCTTAGGGTGCTCCTGAATCATTTTGTTCAGTCAGCTCATTTTCTGTGTGTGTTCCTACCTTGATGATCACAGAAGTAGCTAGTATAAATCACGTTACAGTAGGTCTCAATAAAGATTGTGGAGGGTGCATTTCTTTTTTTAATCAGAGCCCCAAAAGATGTATGTCAAAAACAGTTTTAGTAAGTGTGTCTCATGAGTGTTGTGTCCATGCCTTTTATTGTCCCTTGATTTCTATGCAGCTCTCCATCTAAAATATGGAAGATTAATGAAATCTTGTTTATTAGGAACTTAACAATGAGAAACTATGAAACTATTATTTAGTAAATAGCAGTAAGCAAAGACTGCAGAATTTCGTCCTTCTGTTTTTTGTCATTTCCTAACTTGAGCATAAGGGAGAAAGGCCGGAGGAAGGAGAAGAGCACTACAGAACCTGTTTCTCCCTGCACATTCGCTCATAGCACGAGAGTGTCGCCAGGGAAAGCTGCCCAGCTCCTCATCTTCACTGACCTTAATCCTCTATCCTGTAGGTCCAAATTTGTCTTTGGTTTTTCTGGGGGGCAGCTAGTTTGCGAACTTACATTGCTTATAATTAGAGAGAAGGGACAGAGAAGGAAAGAAAAGTAATAAAAACAATGTAAAATGTAATAAAGGAAAACAGAGAAAAGCATAATGTGGAACAAAGAAGAAAGTAGCAAGAGAGAGCTAAAAAATGCAGAAGTGATTAACAGTACAAAATGTGACTGAAGGCTGAATGAGGCAAAACACTGTGCACCTGGAAGCATCCCCCAGAAGAGGGAGATTCACTTGTCCGCTGGTAAGAGCAGACACCTGCAATGTGCAGCTTGCCTTCTCGGCTGAGCTCCTGGGCGGGCAGCACTGCCACCCGCAGCCGGCCGCGCCGTAGCCCGCCGGCGCCAGAGCAGTCACACGCCGCGCACGACCAACACAGTCCTGAGCTTCAGTACGAGCTAATTTATCCAGCTGTGCAGCAGCGAAAGTCCCTCCATAAGGAGGGCTGTACACCTGTTACTGTGGAAGGTTAGCTGGTTTGGATATTTCTAAATATTGTGCAGCTGCTGCTCTGGATTTATTGTTGAGAGGTATCTTGAAAATGGGTATTAATTTTGATAATAATACACTTTGATGTCTAGAGAAAAAGGAAGGGTGTGTTTTAACCTGTACCTGTAGTTTTCTTTCTGTAAGTTATCATTTTCCGTTTCTACAGATAAATGGTAATGATTATCAACACTATTTACAGGTTAAACTTACATACGTGTAATGCTATGAGAAATCCATACATATGTGTTTGTCCTTTGAATAATCCCATCGTTTAGCTTCAATCTCTGGAGCTATTCTAGAAATGGAAACTGAATTCACTAATGCATAATGCTGATAATACCATGACTAAAATCATGTTTGAATTTATAAAAAACATACAGCTAATGAAAATGATTATCTTAGAAACAGGAAAACTCATAATAAAACTAATCTCTTCCAGTATATGGGGGTTCCTCCCTTAGCCACTCTTATTGGTTAATGTTTTCCTCAAGTGTGAAGGAGAGGATGAGCCAGCTGACTCCATAAAGGATAAATTTCCTCAGCCCAGGTGTGGGAGGGAAAGATGCCTACCAAGATCAAGCTCAGAAAAGCATCATGCATCTAAATAGCTCTAAACGTCTAAAAAAACAAAATAACCAAAAAACCTCATACCTCTTCATACCATAAATACCTCTAAAAATCAGTCCTGAGATAGGTGTAAACTGACTGTTTAGCATCTTAAAAGTACGATTTCTTTTTTCTAAGCAACTTTACCAGGATCTGTAATATAAATAGTTTTACACTTACAATCCTGGTAGGCATAATTTATCTTAAAGGCCAACAAACAAACAAGAAACTGTGAGCTTTCCAGCCTGTAAGCTGTTGCCAACCCAGTCTAAAGCGTTAAAAAAAAAAAAAAAAAAAAAAAAAAAAAAAAAAAATTACAGCTATGTGGCTACATAATCTGACTTAAAGAGGCAGTAGTGAAACCAGCAGGCTTTCCCCTGCAGGCTGCTTGTTCAAATTCAGACCAGACTAGGAGAGTCATAAAGCGATTACAAGTCGAGGGGCTTTTGGCTAGTTAAATTAAATGGCTTATAATCTCTTTGGGCCTGCATACATGCCTTTCTTCTTTTTAAAAAAACACGCTAGAAATTATACTCATTTTTAGCCTTGGCAGTTCAGAAAAGCCAAAATTGCTTATCTGGGGTGGCTGAATCATCACTGCAGTTTTGGAAGCCTGTCACAGAGAAGAGTTGCAAAGATGCTTCTACTACTGCTGCGTATGTTCTTGCTGAACTCACCAAGCTGCCAAACCAACTACTTTTCTGAGCTCTGAAACTGTATGTGAGTGTGTGTGTGTTCATACATGTGCACATACACAGCTTTTCCCCCACGTTTGCCGTTTTTCTCACACTACGAAGACTTGATACAGCTGCTGTTTGCTGTCATTTTTATTGCATTGTCCTATGCTTTGGTTGCATCATTTTCAGATGTCTCTTGCTAAGTATAGAAAATAGGGCAGCCCTGAATATATTCAGCTTACAATTTTTGAGGCAAATAGCTATTTATATCCACTCCCTAAAGATGCTATTGTGTAAAAGGCAAAAGAGTGAAAGTGATGAAGAAAAGTATTAGTTATCACCCCAAAAAAGAGCTGGAAAAAAATAGCGGAAATTGATCAGCTGAAGTCATACCATATTACCTCTTACAAGGTATTTTTATACACTAAGTGATAACTGCTGCTGCAATTCTTTGCTTCTTCACTTTTGTTACATGTTTGTGTATCACACCAGGTAGAGTAATGAAATCTGGGAATTAATCTCTGGTGGATTTTGTAAACTCTAAACAGTAGCCTCTTCATACTTGCTTCTTAACTGGTTTCTCAGAATGGAGGTATAGTTGGAAGAATGGGGCCTGAGATTGATCAGTCTTGTTTGGCTTTTCTGTCGTAACCTGTCCTAAACTTTACTTTGGCTTGACGTGGACTGCTGCACTCCATAGAACAGAGAAGGGAGTAAGGTAAGGTAACTTAGTTATAACAAGAAAGGATAAAAATACAGTAATGAGGTTTAAATAGACAGTGACTTAATGATTCCTCCTCACTAAAGCTCTTCAGCAGGAGCAGATCTCTTACTCAGAGTACAGTTTTTCAGTCCTTTCACACTTCTACATTTTTGATATTCAGAAAAAGCTGGAGAAATTCACTCCATCTCAGCATCATAGAACCACTACCACAAACACTGCAGGTTCAGCAGAAAGTTTCTGGCAGTAGCAGGTACTGAGGTATTGAACCTTCATTACTTCTGGTCCTTTGGAGACTATGTTGCCCTTCCCACCAGATGTCCACACCCATAATCATGCACAGAAATGGAGAAACAGAATATGAGTTAAACATTAAGATTATCTTGATGCAAGGAGTCATAAGAGGCAATTAGGGCATGTTTCCAGCTGCGGCAAAGGCAATGGACAGGTTCTCTGGACCATGAATGCTTTGGATAAAAGGGATTTGCGTGGGTATGGTATGGGATATATGTAAATGTGGACAGAAGTATGGTAGCTGAAGTGGCAACCACACAGACAAAGAAGGAAGCTTTAACAGCCTGAAAACCTGAAAGATTCTTAAGAGACAGCTAGAGCTAAGGCTGTGTGCGCAGTTCGGCCAAGGAGTTACCACTCCTTGTTAGCTTGTGAGCAAAACGTGGTAGTGTTGTATGATACTTGCTTCACCTCTGATCAAAAGCAGAACTGGATCCGATCATAAAAACGAAAAGGATTGATTGCATTTCTAATGTTCTCTTGCTAACTAGAGTACTTGTAAATCCAAGTGTTGTCTTGTTGCTACTCAAAATATGTGTCTATAATATCAACACCAGCTATTTCAGTTGTGAAGTTTCCAAGAGAAAGCCAGGTAAAGCAGTAGTAAGGGAAAAGTGGGGACTGTACATTACACTTCATCCGCTTTGTTTTTCTATCATGTTTAGAAAGCTAGTCTTTTACGCTTTTTGTCCCAAGGGAGGAAGCAGCAGTTGTTGTCACCAAATAGCTGGGAAAGTCCTTGCCATTGCGTACCCAGATGTGCAAGAACCACTCATCTGCAGTATTGCTTGAGAAATGCCCACCCAGTGCAACAGTGATAGAGACCTCCAGACGTGTTATGTCCTCTCCTCTCCAACACATAGGGTGCAGCTAAATAGGGTCCAAGTCCCCTGACTGCACTTGCCAAAGTGCTCCCGCTGCTATTGCAGTTTCACAGAACTGGATAAGATAAACTGTTATTCCACTTACTTTCATGTCGTTCATATTGTTGCGTTTTCAAACAATCATGGTGAAGAAAATAACAAGTAAAGAACTTGAGGGGAAAGAAAGTATTCTTGCTTTAGGGTTTTGGGACATCGATAAAACAAATGGAGCGGAGAGATTGATGTGTTTAAATATGCTTTCAAAGAGCAAGCAAAATCTAATCATTATTCCAAATAAATGATTTTGGAGTCTGGTTCTTCTAGTATAGTTATTGAATTTTGTTTTGCTTACCTCTATTCTTAAAGTATCTATTGGCAGTATAAGAGAATAGGTTGAAAATCTGCGGCAGTAAGCTGGAAAGTAATGCTACAAATGAAGTGGCAGCTGGAGATAAAGCTGTTGTATTCCAACAAGTCGGATTGTTGTACAGTTACATTCTTGCTATGATAGATTTGATTCCTTTGTAAATTCTTTGTCATAATAATTGTTATTATTTTGTATTATGTTATACCTGGCACAGACTCGAAGAGAGGTAATTCTGGTTCTCTAGTTATAGTCTCATCAATTGAATATATTTTGATTGCTATCTTCTGAACAAAGAGATTAATTACTCATAGCACAGTTGTTTTATTTCCACTTCATCTTGTAAGAGCTGCTGAACATAATAGGCGTAAAATAAATCAACAAACAAGAAAGGTTGAACTTCAAGATTTACCATCATGTTGCTAGCAAATTAGAATATGAGGAAAAACTCTGGAGCCTGCTACAGCCTGTAAGCAGGCTCTTGCCTTTTCGCAGAAATCCCTCTCTTACTTGTGAGAGCTGAAAATTGGCTGAGCCTTCTGGGGGAGGCAAATCTGGAGGACCTTAAGCCCCAGGGGATTTCTTCTGCCCAGTCTCCTTGCTGCTGTTCCCTTCTGTAAGTCCCGCTGGCAGCGAGGCTGAGCACGTATTCCCGATAGGTGCACACACGTGCGTACGTACACACACACACGTTAGCATTCATATGAACATGAAAGCTATAGGCAGTTCCGCTTCTGCTCCCTACCTGACCCAGAGGTTCAGTAGTGGACCTGCTGCCTCACACTCTTACTTCTCTGTTGCTCCCATGTTCATGAGTCCCTTGAGAGCTAGCTAGCCTGTAACACTGGGCAGCATCTGTGCCCAAACCCTGCGCTTCCCCTGCTCCAGCCCTGGATATTTCCAGGTTCTAGCTTCCTCCTACTTGCTGGAGTGCAGCTGGACTGAAGTATGTCAACAAAGCTTCCATACGTGCTCACTGGCATCGCTGCCACGCTTGCCTCACAGCCACTCTTACTCTCACAGGTGCTTTGAGACCTAGACCAGACGGTGAGTGTGTGCAGAACCAAAGCCCAGACCCTCGGCCCCTCTAACCTCCACCTCCAGCCGTAGGTCTTTCCGGATTCTGGTCTCATAATTACTGGCTAGTTGAACCAGTTTCCTAGCAAATTGCCCACACACAGAGCAGGGTCACACAGAAAATAAAAACTTAGAGTTTTGTAAGGCTACAGTAATCAGGCTCAGGATCAGGCACAGGACTTAACCAGACAAGTGTACTGACAACAGCTTGTTTATGTGCAAGCTGCCACTTATTATTAACTCTCTTCTCCATTTACCCATGTTTGTATCTCCTTGATCTGTCTTGATTTGGCCCTTCCACTAAGCATTCCTTAGTAAGTTTTGCGCATTCCCACAATCTGCTTAAAACAACCCATAAATTTAAGAAAAGTCAAACGAGCCCTCTTATACTAAGTTTGCTCTTTCCTGTGAGACCCATGACAATCTTGTCTCTGCCCACCGCTGCCGCCACCGCTCATCTCTGCCTTGTCATCACGTACAAAGTTGTGGTTAAACCTCTTGGAGATGTTGAAGGGCACAATGGGCCATCACTCAGTAACTGGAGAGTTCTGCTCTTTGCTGTCGTATTCAGTATCTCCGGTTTGTGAGGGTCTGTATATCTAGGTGTGATTTACTACTTATCTCTTGGCTTTGTTTATATGCTGAATAGCCTTTAACCAGATATCCTCACAAACCAGATATCCTTACATTGCAGGATTTTTTTGTAGCAGCAATTTAATATCAATTCTGATTTTATCTTTTCTCCTGCAGTCAAAACAAAGCCATCAGGAAATGTATACATCTGGGCATAGTTTTATATCGTGTGTCCTGGATAATGTGACAGAGATGTGACTGTACCTACGCTTGCCTGGTGATACAGATCCAGTATTAATTGGACTGTGTAACTTCTCTCCCCCCCGCCCTGCATGTCACTATGAGCCAAATTCTTGATGTGTACATCTACTAGGGAAAGAATAAAACAGGGCAGAATAACATAAAATGGTCAAATTTTGTACTGAGTATACGCATGGGACTGTACTAAGGTCAAGAGAAGAATCAGGCACGTGTATAACTGAAGTGCTAGATTAGGAATTACGGTGTAAATCAAGCCTTAGGCTGTGAAGCGGCTGGGATAGAGTACACTCTGCTTTGGTTTGTACAGCACATGTTGCCATTAAAAATAGTGACTAAAAATTCTGACTGTAGTACTATGACAGCCTTGTCTTTATGGGCAGCAACCAGGGCCAAAATGTAAGTGTACAGAGAGGATGAGATGAAGAGGAAATGAAATGAAATGAAGGGAATGCTGTGAGTGGCCACCGTGCAATAGGAATCTTTGGGGTTCCAGGTCATAAGCATGAATTTTTCCCAAGCATTAACATCACTCAGCATTAACAGAGATTGGAAACAGATGTATAGAAATACATGAAAAGCTTTTGAAAGTGCCCTTGCAGGCTAATATTGTTACTCCAGTGAATAAGTCTCTTGAGTGCTCTGAGTCTGTGGCCATTTATCTGGTAGGTTCACTATTCATCTCCTCGGCTTTAGGAAGAGCAAATCTAAAATGTTAAAATATTAGAAATGAGTTAGCTAGCTAGCAAAAAAGTATAAACTATTGCAAAAGCAAACACAAAGAAAACAGGGAAACGAAAGGTAACATTTGGAAAGAGGTAGCTGCACTGGGACTTGTGATCTTACAAACAAATTTGTTTGGTATATCACACAGCTCCGTTCTTGCAAAATAAGAAGGAATTGAGTGTTCTTGTAAAAGTACTTCTTGCTCCCAAAATATTTTGCAGATACAAAAAGAAGCAAGAATGTGCTAAAACAAAATTATAACTAGATTTCTCAAGAACTCCAAATATTGATCTCCTTTATAAATAAGAAATTGTGGTAGAACAAACAGACTGGAGAAAATTCAAGTTACTTCTATTTTTAAAAGGTTAAGTAAGAAAGCAAGGACAGAACTGACAGCAGAGAAGAAAAGGTTTGGAATATAACATTTGGAGTGTATTTTAGTATTGGGACAGATAAAATGATCCAGCTTAACTTGCCCTAATATCGTAAAGAAAAAAAATCAAGATAAGGAGGAAGAGCTTTGAAACAATACTGGTGGAAAGTAGAAATGTGCTTATATCAGACTACTGAAACTGAACACTTCTCATCTCCTTCTGTGACAAGGGTCCAAAAACTGAACCCGTATCAGTTTGACATTCAGAGTTTATTCCTTTAGCAGAAACTGGAATCCCAAATCCAAACATATCTTTCAGATACAGAGCAGGATATAGGCTTTTCTTCCTGCCTCACCTTTACCAGAAAGAAAAAGAGAGTAGTTCAAAGACTGTATTTTTAAGAAACTGTTTTAATGAAAATCTGGAAAAACCACATTAGTCAGACTTGTATGAAAAAAGATACATTGTTCCAGAGTATGTGGAGGTTTTACTGTCCTGTTTCTTTCTGTGGCAGTAAGGAAAGAATTCTTGTGTGCTAATTTCAGAAATGATCAAACACTTTCTGCTGAAAAGGACCTTTGGTGGCTGGCTGGTCCATTTGCTCCTCAGTGTAGGACCAACTCAGATACAGATTTTCAGGGCCTGGTCCACTGTAGTTCTGCAGAAATAGTGAAATTTTTAAAATATTCTTTCACAGAATATTTCAATACTTTTCATTAAAATTTTTGCTTAAAAAGTACAAAATTCTTGTTCAAGGACTGTTTGAATTTTTTTACTTATGAAAAATTATCTTCAATTAAAGATATAATTGAATTTAATTGATCAGTTAATAATTTAATTGAAGATTAAATAATCTTCAATGAAAGATTTTAAAAGAGATTTTTTAAAAATCGGAAGACAGTTATAAAAAAATTTATATGCCAGATAATTTTGTATATTCAATAACCAAGAGAGACTGTCTTGCCTCAAATGTGTTAATTTCTGTTACTTTCAGCAAATCATACTAAAATGTTTTAGCACTATGATAGGATTTATTTTTAAAAATACTCATGTGGAGAAATCTTACTCTTCATTTTGTGCATTATGTAGTGAAAGCTACTGCTTTTTGAAAAACTAAGAAATACTTTTGTGTAGCATTGCGGACCTTTGAAAGAATGAGGCAAATCCTGCCTGTTTTCAGTGCACTGCCAGTGCTTAGGGCCCATAAAGATTTTCAAGGCCACTGCTCGTTGGAGCTCTGACGTGAAGGTCAGATAGCAAGCAGTCTTCAAGCTCCGCGTAAGTAAATTCATTTAGATATCAGAAATAGTACTATAAATTCTTACTGGCTTCTCATTTAAACTCACCTGCACTGAGCACAGCACTGACACAGTGATTTGTTTTTCAGTTAGCTGGGTGCAGCCCAGCATTGTGCCCTGCAGACTGTTTGTGGCTGCAGGAAAAAAAAAAGGTTGAAAGTGTGAACCCAGAGGTCTTGATCTGACAAAACAAATAAGAAGAGCTCTGGATATATTATATTTTTAATGTTCTGAATTTTAAGCCATGGCTGTTTTGTATTTGACTTACTATTTTTTGAATGGAAGACCTTATGCAGCCCTTATGTGTGTCTTATATCTAGCAGCAGCTTGACTTGCTTTTAAGAAGAATCTTTTCCAGAGTATTTGCAGGTGTAAACAGAAAGATTGAACTCTGTAGGCTGCCAGTGTAGAGAAAAGAGAAGCACAGACTTAATCCAGAGCCAAAGCCAGAATTGCTTGCTGGAGAAACTCTTCCTCACTCTATGGAATATAGAAAGGTGCAAGAGAGACATAGGTTAAAGTTACATTTGTGGATATCTCTTTATGTCATTTTACAGTCAAGTACTTATTAAACTGTATAATATAAGAGCCCTAGAAGAGGAAACTCATTCCGAAACTAGAATCATAATAATGCATGAATTTTGCCAAGAAAAAGCAGCTAGGGATCTGTGAAAATGTAGCCATAATTAGGGGAAAAAGAAGAAAAAAAAAAAAAAAGGAAAGCATATTGAAGAAGAGTAAGGCTGTTGTGTTTATTTTCTATATCTTTTAAAGCATTCCTAACTTAGATTCTGACTCTGATTGTAACCCTTTGTATCTTCCGGGAAGTATTTAGAAAGGAGCCTTCACTCTCAACAAATCTTTAGTTAGAAGCACTCAAAACTTTTTCAAGGGAGCAGCGTTTCATTCAGAAAATGCAGATTTTTCACAGATGATCTTTCTCATGGTCATGTACCCTTTTCTTGGCAGAAACTTCAGGTGGAACAGGGTTTCCACAAAAAGAGTAGTACGTGCCTGGGATGTAGAAAAGCTGTGACATGATGCTTTCACAGGTTCCCCGAGAGTGCACCGATCACCATCCCCAGCCGCTCTGCGCAGGGCCACTCTCCCCTCATGGAGCCGTTCTGGTTTAGGTGCCAGATTAAATGGTCGTTGGGTCAGAAAGGGATTCCCACCGTAACGTGGTCCTCTAGCGTGTGGGTGGTGAGAGTACTAAGTAAGGAATAGGCCTGAAAGCATGCCTGCCACATGCCAGTAGAGAGCCTACTTCATTCTGGTCTGGGTCTGTTTTGCACACACATTAAATAAAAATACAGAGGTCTCATTCATAGGTAGTGTTGAAAGGAATTTTCTTGAAATCTTGAAAGGGATAGGAAAACTGTTCCCATTATCAAGTTTTAATTCCTGAGGATTGTTAAATCTTAGCTATAACCCAAAAGTTCTCACCCACTTTTGCGTTTCAGTGTCTTTCAAAAACTTCAAAACGATCTTGAGAATTTTGTTGTGTAGAGCCCTTACAGTATTCCGTAGGGTATATCTTTTTTGGAGATGCACACAGTCTGTATTTGCTATTCTGTTTTCTGGACAGCAGCTTTGCTAAGCTTTGAAAAGAGGATGTTAGCATTTTTAAAGCCTTTTTTTCCCCTTTTATTATATGAATCAGTGTTCTTGAAGGAGTCAAAGTTCAATCCTCCTGCTGCATTACAATGCCTTTCAGTCTAATATTAGAGAGCGAGTCCCATTTTACTTTGTAATACGAAGCTTCACTTCGGCATTAATTTCATTCGGAAAGCAGCTGCACTTATAATAGATTCCTTTTAAGCAAAATGGAAAATATACATTTATCAAATGACTTTCTTCCAGTAATGCTGCAGCAGTCTTTATTGCATCAAAGTTGTCAGCAATCAGCCCATCTTTCTGAATAAAGATGTGCCAAATCATAGAAGCTGGCTTTATATTGAATAAGCAATAAGTGAATTCTATGGTAGGTGGACAGACAGACACTATCTCAACTTTGATAATATAATGTATTTATTTATGCCCACATCACATAGCTTTAGCAAATGAATGTTTGGGAATATTTCCTAAATAGACATGAAAAACGATGTTATCAAAAAGATAGTCATACTTTTCAAAGTTTTTGCCTAGGATGCTAATAACACCTTATTAAAATTGAAAGATTTTAAAAATCAGCTTAATCAGCTCTATCTTTCTCTGCTGAGACTTTCTTTCTTCCAGTTTGGAGGAAATGCCTTACGTTCGGTTCCACATTCTGGTTCAGCACAGTTTTGTTCTGTCTGTCTTTGCAAGAAAAGCAATGTATAGGTTACTCAGAAACATTTCGGGTGTGTTTTTGCAGTTTGGGAAAATGCTAAGTCTGATTTAAAATGTTAATATAGTTTTAATTTGATAATTTGAATTCTGAATATTCTGAAGGTTGGAATATCCATTCTTTTGAAGAGCAACTATTGCTATAGTTTTTCTTGGTGACAGAGCAATGTTAGTGACTCGGTTCTCCTCTCCTGAGCCAAGCTTCTGGTGTGAAGTAAAGGGCATGCCAGCATTTTGCCCCGTTCATTCTATGGGTTTTAGAGTCCTGGGGGTTTGATATTTTTTATTTTATTCATTTGCTTATACTGGACATCTTCAGGGACAATTTCTCTTGCTGAAGCAGTGATGCGAGAGTAGGAAGTGGAGATGGAAAGAAAGAGAAGATATTTTCAGTTACTGCTGTGTTTATTCAGGTTGTAGGGTGTTGAACTCTGCCTGTTCCACAAGCCCAAAGAATCTGCCAATCAGACAAACATTTATAAGAAAATAATTTTTAAAATTTTTCATTAAGATACAACATTTTTGTTGTATATAGTATATACAACAATTTTGTTGTATATAGTGATAATGGCAGTATCACTTTGTTTTCTGACATGAAGATCCCAGGGAGGTTGCACGTGATAATAAACAACAGATTTGAACAGGAGCTAAGGGGAAAGGAAAATCTGCTCTTCCATGCTTCTCCTTCTTGCCTGCTTGCCAACCAAAATCAAATCTGAGTTGGAAAATAATTAGAATATTGAAAAAAAGCTATGGATAACAACATACTTTCAATCAGCAAAAACTGAATCAAAATAATCACAATTGCATCCTAATCACCAGCTTTCAAACTTCCCTGAGCCAAGTGTTTCCGTTCTGACAGTTAGGTTCACAGTTACATACGTAGAGATACGCACTAAAATCAGTGGCACGGGCACGGACATCAGTGGAATTACACTGCTTAAAAATCTTGGCAAGCTACGCTGGCCTCGGTCTGTTCTCCGTCTCCTCGGCGCTGCGAGTCCCGCCGTTCTGCGGTTTGGCGCGTGCTTGCTGAGCCTCGTAACAGCGCGTTCGCAAACTACCGCAGCAGCCGGGTGCAGCCGGGAAGCCCCGCAGGCACGGCGATGTTTGGGACCACCTGTCTGCTAGGCTCGTGCGTGCTCTTAGCTGCAGCGAACACCGTACCCTCTTTCTAAACTTCCCGGGGTAATGGAGTGGAAAGTAGGGCAGGGCAGAATTCAGTTAAGCTGCAGTACTTCTCTGCACTAGCACTGTATGTTCCCCAGCTGTATGCGAAGCTTCAACTATAACTTCCTCCTCAAAGAGCTCCAGCTCATAAAAATTAAAAAGGGTGGAAAAATTCTCCACCACGAAAAGACTCCCAAGCCTTTTGGTTGTAGTTGCAGGAGACTGGCTGATCAAATTGATCTTCCCTCCTCGGGGAAGCTTCCCTTTATTTAATTAAGAGCACCACTACTTGCCTGGTATACTGGTAGCTAGTAATTCTCTTGAACAGGTCCATCAGCAGATTAGGGCAGTCCTTAGCAGATGTGCAGTGCTGAAACACCACCACACTGAGCTGCAAAAGCTCATTTTTTAAGTGCTATAATGCGGGTTGAATTACAGCTGATTGGAATAGTGAATGCTGGATTTCTGATTGGCGGGCAGCGAATCAAATCCACACTGCGTTAACAGAATAATGAGACAAATGGCTTAAGAAACAATATATCTATATAATTCCCTAAGGTTCTGGTTCATGCAAACAATCACCTGTTTGTATAATTCATCAAATCAAAACTGTAGATATGGCGCGTGTATTACAAAATCACTAAGAAAATATAAATCAAGGACCCAATTATAACTGCAGTGTCTCTGAAGATAAAATAACTTTTTGCTGTTGTGTCAGTAGCATATTAATTCGTGTGAGTGTGGTATATGTATGAAAGGACCACTTTTTGCAGTTGGAGATGAATAATTCTGTGAAGCAAAAGTATTATTTGACATGAAGACACAAGATAGCTAAATTAAATAAGGGCAGAAAGCGAGTGCACTTGAATACTCATTATAATGGTCTGCTTCCTTAACTAAAAAACATTAATAAATAAACTGAGATCAATCAAATGTTTAAGGTTGATTTAACTATTTGTATGTTCTTACTCTTGAAACTATTTTTGTGGGAGTTCAGCAATATAATTATTTATCACTCTCTGAAGCCTGATTATTTTAAAATTTATAAATGTAGAGCCGTAACATGTGTAGCCATCAAATAAGTAAATCAGCCTTGAGCGCAGAAGCCCATGCTCAGCTGTTGCATGTTTGCTCATCATTAAAGGAGATTCTTTTAACAGTGAATTGTCCACTCAGTTGAAAAAACTGAAGCAGTTCTCTGTAATAGCTGGCTTATGCTTGATCCAAACAAGGAATAGATGAGTAAGGGGAAATGTTTCAGAGGTCTTGCATATTTGTAATTTGTACTTCACTCAAGAGATGAGCGCCGTAATCATGATTAGATCATACTGGAGATTTTAGTCTTCATTTTCAGAGGCTGTTAGTGGACCAGCAGATAATTATATGAGGAGATATTTTCCTATTTGGCTGTACTTAAATGCCTACAGCAAAGCTGTAAGGAATTTGAGTAAGGAAATTTTTTAAAAACATCTTTTAGTTTCTTGAATAGAACTCTGTCGTGAGGGAATAGGTATCTGCTTATTTTCATTTTTGCACAATTTATCATTTTCATTAGTTCCTTTGCAGTAGGGGTCAGACATGACAGTGGTTGAGTCTTCCATATCAAGGGATAAGAAAAGTCAGGACCTGGCTGTAGGCGCAAAACAATGCATTGTGTCTCTCCCCTTCCCTGTTCAGTGCAAAAAAAGAGCTGAAGTAAAACAAAACAACAGCGCAAGGTTGGTGTCTGGTATTTTCATACACTGTTATGGTGTTGAAACTATACAACTTTTTTTTTTTTTTTTTTTTTCCCCTAAAGAAAAGCAACTTACAATTCTTTCCTATTTTTTTAAACACGCTGGGCATCACCGTGGACTTAAGTTGAAGTTCTGAATTGTTCACAGTTCTGAAATTTAGTCCAAAAGAAATAAAATTCAAATGGTATCCAGATTAACAGCATTGAGACTGTTTGTCATCTCTTTGCCTCAGTTTTTCCGGTTGTATGATAGGATACATCTGTTTTCATAAAGAGCACTAGAGGCTAAGGTGAAAAATGCAATATGAATGACATTACTCCAAAGGACCAGGTAAAAATTTTGGGGGTGGGAAGAAACAAAGAATAAAGTTTTAAAACTGAGAATAACATGAAAAATAACTGGTTGTTCATTTGCAATATAGTTAAAGAGATTTTACAATGTTTTTACACAGTAAGGTTAAGCAATACTAAATAAGAGTGTTGAGAAAAATAATGTTAATGTGCATAAATAAGGAGTTGAAAATTTCTGTTATCTTCTAGGCATGTGAATTGCTGTTCTTCCTTTTCTCTTCCTTTGTCTGAGATTTATCCAACAGATGGATTAACTTAGATTTTCCATTTATTGCAAAAACAAGAGAATAGAAAGATTATATATTTACCTGGTGGGCCTGCACAGTTCATCCAACATGCAGTGTGCTATTTAAACCTACTTTTTAAACCTATGTATTTCACTTTCTCCGCAGTAGAATGGTAAGGTCCAGATTTTTGGGATACTGATATAAGGTTTTTGTTGTTATTTTTTTAATTATTCTGTTCTGACATGAGAAGAAAAAGAGCTATCAAAGCTTCCTATAATTTTACCTCTTATCAATTTTCAGATAAAGGAAGTGTAATTTTTCAAATTTTCCCCCAGTGCATGGAAGCTCTTAAAGCAAGTTACTTGTATCAAGTTATTGATGTTAACCTCTCTCCAGGAAGTGTCTCCAGAAGTCATATGGGACATATTTGCATTTATGAAGGGGTGTGGGAGTGTGTGCGATGAGGACCTAACTGAGCATTTGTTTCCATGTTGTTACAGTTACTAGATGTTGCCTGAGACAAACATACTTCAATCTGATCTGATGTACTTCATACAGATTTTCAGCCTCTGGCATCTAGAGTTTGCCTCACTTAAGGAGGAAAACATGGTTTGATTTACAAAATTGCTGAGATACAGATCCTGCTGAAGTAACTGGGCATGCTGTATTTCTGTGCCTGAAAATAAATGGTTTGTGTAGAGCCCTGTTGACCACAGCTTGCACACACGTGTGCGTATGTAAGTTTTTCCTTTTCTATGATGCTAAAGATTTCATTGATGGACTCCGTGACTGTTTGAGTTAATTTGTGTCTCGTCATACAAGTACTTATGTATGGATCTTTCTTCAGCTTAAAAAAATGAATATGGATTTAGGTATGTAGTTTTATGTTCAGCATTTTTAAGGATTTCTGAATTTAGATTGTACAAAGTTTTTTGGTTTTAATGTTATTAACCCCATGGGTTAGTAATAGCTTTCCGCATGTTTTCAGCTTAGAAGTAACCATAACAGTTTGGTTTACTACTGCAGCTTAGATAGCAAATTCTTAAGAATACAATATTAAAAATGCTATACCAGCAGTGATTCTGCTGTAAACTAGTAGAGAGAAAAAAAGACAGGTTTTCACACACATTGAGATAACATGCCACAGTGAGAAGAATTATAGACTATATAATTGTAGAGAAAAAGTGGCTAGTGTATTTAGGGATATTTGACTTACTATGATGTCTTGGATTTTTTTCTTCTTGCTGTTTTAACATTTCAAATTTTTACTTGTGAGTTGTTTATCTACATCTATGTATTTTTAAAGCATATTCTTATGAAATATATTTCACTTGATTATTTCCATGTTATTAATCCTGGTTTACATAACTCTTTCAAAAGGTATGAGTAGGACTTAGTAGTGATATTTACTTGAAAAGGGTAATTTTCAGATCAAAGTACATCTATATGTTAAATCTTGGCCATTTGCTATCAGCATCATATTGGCTCAAGAATACCATGGTGCTTAGGGAACAAGACTGGTCTCCTGAGTAGCGTGTTGAAACACCACTGGTACTTAATGCAGCACAGCAGAGCATGCTTCAGTCAGCTACAGTCTGACTGAAACTCAAATTATCTTAGACTCAAAGAGCAAGTTTGCTATTGATCCGGATCCATATTGTTAAACTAATCAAACAGTGTAGAAGTCTGTATCATGTTGGTGCATCCCTTCACCAAATATTGAAATAATTAGGATGATTCAGGCTCTGGTTGTTAGCTAGATAATTAGAGAGATGGAAATCAAATATCCAGTGAATTCAGGTTACTTAAAAATATAGGTGGATTAAGAGCTTCCTTCTTTAAAGTTGTCTAGGGCACAAATACCTGTTAAATATTTCTGTTTCTTAAAAATAATTCTCATGCCCCTCACATTCGGTCAGTGGTGGTGGTAACAGCTGAAACTTTCACAATACAAAAAAAAAGAAAAAAAGAAAGAAAGAAAGCAGGATATGTTTAGACAAGGAATTAATGAGACTGGAGATATCTTTCTGTTTTTGTCTATCCCACTTCACTATTTCCCTGGTCCCGTTCTTGCTCAGATCTCAGTGAGGAGCCAAGACCACAGGGATTTCATTTTGTGGTGAAGATCGTAATGTCACTTGGATCACCATTCACCCCTTTTTTGGAGGACAGGGATGGATTCCCTTCATCCTTCATGGGCAAAAAGGCTCCTTAGCAAGTCCCTAACTCTATCTCTCCTGGGACTTGCAGACTTCCTTTGACTGCACGCTGACAACAAATGCATCCCAGTTCTTTGGGGAGAATAAGAAGTAACGCTAGCCCGGAGGAAGGATGTGACTTTCCTCTAGTCCTATTGCTTCTGCACTGGTGGAGCTGCCATACTGTGCAGTTAACACCGGGAGACGGGAAAGGCAAGGAGTGGAGATGATGGCAGCAGAGGACAGCTCAGCCGAGGTAGCTCTGGGCAGGATTTAAGACGTATCTGACTTGTTATGATCGTCTTTGGTATGTTTTGGTAGGTATTGGCATTAGTTGCCATTGTACGTATTGAAAATCTTTATGTTGCCCAGGTATAACGCCCTCAGAGCATTCCCGCGCTTTTCTCCTGTGTTGGGGTTGTGAGGGGAGCTGTATATCACACATGATGCAGCAGATAGTAATGTTTTTTCCGCCGTGTATTTTGGCAGGGTCCATATGCACCTTTTGGAGGTGCATTGTCCCCCAGATGACGTGCATCTTGTCCTGGTAGTATGTCCTACGTGATTCTTTATCATCATAGCTAGAAATTCAGATAGCTGGGCATTTTCAAAACTTGTTGTCTTTGCTGTAAGCCTAGCTATTAAACAAGCCATGTCATTATTCGGACATTAAAGGGGAATCTCACAGCAATAAGTAAGCCTTACATATACAGTGTGTAGTTTAAAAATACTAGTGTTTAATTCCCAGGTTTGAAGGTCTGAATTCAAAACAAGACTTAGGTCAATCAGCTGGAGTGACTAAAGCTGGTTTTGTTGCCAGTTGTACTATTATGCATCAAGTATGTACAAGAAGAGAGAAATACAGAGACAGGCTAAACAAGGTTTTTCAGCAGCCTTCCAGCAGCTTCTGCTTCACGTGCTGGAAACAGCTAGTTCGCCACTAACGAGCGTCGCCAGCTTTGCACGGTGCCTGCGGCGTGGTGCTGGCAAGGCCTGGGGGCTCGCAGGGCACCGGGCGCTCGGCCGGCGTGGGGGCGTCGCGGGCCGGGGCCGAGCGCTCCCGCAGACCTTTACGAGAGATTGGTACAGCGCGGCCTGAGTTTGACGCGCCCTCCGGCGCCGCGCGGCCGCTGAGCCGCAGTCGCGGGGTGCTCCGTGGCGCGGCGCGGGCGCCCCGCGCTCCCCGCGGCCGTCCCGCGCCCTTCTGCGGCGCGGCCTCGCAGGACCGCTCGCCGGGGCCAAAGCCTCGGTGGGTTTGGCCTGGTGACGCCTTTCTCTCTTATTTTGTTCCATCTAAGGAGTAACTCGGGTCGGAGGAGCGGGTCTGAGCTGCGTTCAGGTCCGTGCCGCAGCCGCTGCGCCGGGGCGGCAGCTGCCCCTCCTCCCTCGGAGCCGTCTCTCCTTCCTCGGAAATAAGGGTAGCTTCTACGTGCGGGGATGAAAATAAGCAAATAAGGAGATTATAGGAACTTAGACTTCACCCCTGGAGAGCCTGTTTTTCAGAAGACTAATTCTCCAGGTGTGATGTTGTTCGTACCTCACTTGCCCTTGCGATCTGATGTTTGTTTGAACTGTGCGTGGAGCCGCTAGCGCTTTGCGGTCGAAGCAGGCTGCTGGGTTTGTAGGTTGCTAGATGCAGCTGAGCACTATTAATTGTTCTAGAATTGGGCACAGCAGAATTGCACTTATTAAATTAGAAATTAACTGAAAAATTAGGTGCTGATTGTGCAAGCTGATTATTGTGTTTTAGAAGAGCAATCTATGTTTTTTAAGGGATTATTCCATAACATGATGATATCTGAAAGAAAATACGATTGACCATGTTTATCTTTTTATTTGATTCTCTCTCTTTGTAAAAAAAACTAAATCAATCTCTAGTCAAAGATTCTGAATTGAATTCGTAGTAAGCCATGACCGCTACTCGCTGCGACGTCTTTTCCCTACTAGAAATAATGTTATGGATCTTTCATTTTCCAAAGGAAAAAGTGGAAAGATATAACACCTCCTTATGATATCCTGCAAGTTACTATGTATTTATGATGATTGTAACATTGCAATCTATACTGTTTTATGAAATAAAAAAGAAAAAGCATAAGTCTAAAATGTTGCTTTAGAAGTATTTAGAACAGAGTTCTGACACTTTACTGTAAAATGAGCTCTTTAAGCATTTATGGCAGCTACAAATTCACAGTATGATTTTGATGCAGTAATAATAATAAAAAAAAAGTGAGTTCAATGACATTTTACAGTCAGAACAAAGGATTGAAAATGTATGGCTTATACACAGCTACTTATGTGTTACATATTAACCCCTTAAACTGGAGCTAAACTCAATATCACCCCTTTAAGGGGCTTCAGTTAGTTAATTATTAATAAATTAAGTCCTTCAATCATTCTGAATGTCAAAGAACATTAAATTATATAGCCCCTACCCAATGAAAGCCAAAATCTGACTTAATTTACACTCCGAAGTCAACAGTGTTGAAGAGGTTGTGAACCAGGGTAGTATCTGGTGGTCTTAGCAATTTAAATAGAACCAAATAGATCTCTCTCACAATGTCCATGTGAATCTGCGATGCCCTATGGTATAGAACTATACATCTCCAGGAAGACAGCGCTGCACGGCAGTGTGACGGAGAGAAAAGGAAAACGTGCTCCACTTCTGGGCCTTTCTTGAATAAAAATGATTTGTATGGATGCTCAGCAATTTTCCTGTGAGCTTTTGGGAATGTCTTTGATGCACTTGATTAGGGAACAAGATCTCAACCTTCTAGTCTAAGATCTTCACATGCTTAAATACAGATAATTAGTCTAAGTTCTCTTCCTTTTTTAACTTGCATCCTTTTGGGTTTTTTTTCTTTTTTTGTGCTCTTCATTGATTTTGAGAGTTTGTTTAATTGCCAGTGTACTACTCTGTCTCTAGCTTATCCAGTATGAATGGCCATGTCTAGTTTTTATTTTGTAGTGTACGAAGATACATTTTTTAATGCAGATTTTTAAAGGGGAGTAGGAAATTCTTTCAAAACTGTCTACACAGCATAATGGAGTGAAGTGCAGAAACTCCAAACTCAGCTCCAAATGTACTGAAGTATGCAAAGTTTTGGAGATATATAGCCAAAGTTGGCAAGCATATGTGTCCTGATATAATCTGTAAAAAAACAGGAAGCTTCTGTTGAGGTCTGTGTTTGCTGTGCCTTCACTGACAGCAGTGTTTCAGCAAGGATAAATTTTTGTGTCCATAAAGCTGTGCCCAGTTCCACTGGCATACTTCATACGTATATGCTGTCTGTAGGGACTGCTTGAAGATGATGGGTGGCAGGAGCTACCTTGGAGCATAGCCAATTAGTTGTCCATAAGTAGGTTGTCTGAAAATCATGTGATGAGCCATGAAATTTGAGTACTTAGTTATCTCTCATGAGAATGTTTTGGCCTACAGTCTTATTTTAGTCCAAGATGCTTTACTGCCCTGAGGAATAGAGGATTCTGCCAAATAGTTGCATCAATCCAGCTGTGTAGGTGGGTAGAATATACATGGCGGAGCCAGTTTTCTTCAGTGATCGTGGGTGGAGGCTTGATTTTCAGCTTTGCTGAGTGTAGTTTTCCTCTGATTCCTCAGGTCTGAAGAGGCCTTGTTAAATTTTGGACAGGGCATATTCCACCGTATCTGGGACATGTTCCAAGAGGTGCAGTCGTGCTCTCTGTTGCAAGCCTTGTCCCTAACTGGTTCGAAATATTTAACTGTGGAGTCTGCCATCTACGTATCTACAAGTGAATTCCCTGTTTTGGAGGGGGGTTGCAAAATAATTCATTTGCTGCTTTCATAAACTGAAAATATATGAAATATATGAAAAATATACAGAGTATATTGTGTCTTTGAATCTTTGAAGAGTCTTTGAATCCTGTTTTTCAGTCGGTATTCGTCTTGTATATGGAAGGGAGAGGATCACAGAAAAGACGAAAAAGCAATCTGGTGTTCTAGTGTCTGGTGATTTTTTATGAAGCTGTTCTCAAGATGTTTTGTAGACAATGTGTGGAATGTTAATTCTGTGTCAGAGCATTATAAAGAGAATATAAATCGGAGTTTACTGTGCATATTTGATTGCCTGCCGATAGTGTTGCAATGTCAAGGTGTCAAAACTACAGACCAGAGTATTACCTTTAATCACCCTACTCTTTGCATTTGACACCAACTCTGGCATAGGTTAACAAAAAAACAGCAAAAAGTGCTAGTTTTGTTCTGCTTCGGTGCGCCAGCTCAGAATGGCTTTCTGTCTCACTCCAGTGGTTTTTTGGAGGTGGAGATTGATCTGTGAATCTCTTGCATGATATGTTTGAAATATTTATCTGAGGTTGAACTGTCAGTTGGTGTCCAACTCACTCATCACTAGGCAGCAGAGGGAGGCAGGGCTGTCAGGAAGTTATCATTTTCATAAGATATGGCTCTGTTTTCATCTTTATGGGTAGCAGGTTCCATGCTTTGTTACACTTTGCAACTGGAAGAGCTGGTTGCAAGGCACTTGCTTTAAATGGTGAAAATGGCAAGCTGAAGGTAACAATTATATTCTAACCGTGTTAACATTGTGGTTATCTGTAATATTCTTAACCTTTCTTATTTCTGATTGCATCTTTATTCTTTGCAATTTTTATGCTTTCTTTCTTTCTTTTTTTTTTCTTTTATGTTTTTTCCTTGGGTTTGGTTTTGGAGTTTTTTTTTTTTTCCTTTTCTAAACATGCCAGTGACTGGTTTTGTTTGCAGCCCAGTTTAATTGGTACATGGTAAATGACCTGTATTTTGTTCTGGATCTGAGTACTTCACTCATCTTTCATAGCCCAGTAAAACATACCTTCAGGGTGCTATAAGGTTTGCTGTGATCGAAGAGTTGAGGGCTGTTCTCATGATGTAATCGGGCACCAATAAACACTTCTCTTAACTCCTATAAATTGCAAGTTCAGTTTTGCTTCAGACTATTAGTAAGAAATAAATCACCAGATAAAATCAGACATGTCATTTTTCCTATTGTATGCTCTCTTTTATACCAACATTATGCCATGGTACAATATTACTTGTCTATTCTGTGAGAACTGGTACTATATAGAGCCTAGACTGGAAAGTTTCATTTTATTTTGGATTCCAGGAGCTTGACAGACATCTTTACATTATACAAACTACCTAAAATTGTAATTCTTAAATGTTTCCATTGTCTGAAAGGCACATCTTATAACTGTGGGACAGGAATGTTATCTTTAGGTCAAATTACTGTGTGCTGAAGCATGACCCAATTTTCAGTTTAATGTGAATCCTATTTCTGATTGTGCAAAAATAAATAAAAAATACCCATTGACTGTGAGGTGCTCGTTCCAGTTTTATTAAAGAACTGCTGATTGCAAGTTATAGGATGCTATAAAATTGAAACTGCCTTATTTAAAAACATTCTCACTTGTGCAATGGTATAAAGGTTTGATTTTGTAGCTGAGTAGATATTGTGCAAGCTTATTTAGATAGTGGTTCTTCATCAGGAGATATTTTCTGTTCTTTCTCTTGAAAAAAAAAAAAAAAAAAGTCCTGACACTTTTACATTTTGACAGTTAATCTTTAATTCTGCACTATACCAATTAACTGTGACCTATTAGAGAAACAATAAGCCATGAATCATCAGCTACAAGTAGGCAGCAAGTTTAATAGTCAAGAGATTGAGCATTTCTTAATCTTATATACACTCTACATCAAAGTGAATAAATCCAAGGTTAAAAAGAAAGGCTATCACATTTCCCACCGGTTTCAAAAATAACTTGCTTGTCTCTCTGCAGTTCATCTGCTAATACAAAATAACAAAAGGAGGGACCTGATTCTGCAGCCCTTGATGTGTACACGAAGTTCTTCTATCGTCAGTCCTTTAGGCTGAGTATATTATTAATGGACAATATTCACCATAAACAGATACAGTTCATGAGAACAAATAATCCACTTCGTAAACTTTTAGCTGTATGGAGAGTCCTCATGAAAATGAATGTTCTCGTTTCAAGGGCGGCATGTGTAGCAGTACAGGTATTCAATTAAGAGTCTTTGAAACCTCTTAAAGCATCTACTCTACCTAACTATGAGCATATAAATAGTCTTTAGTTTTTGTAGAACTACTCATCTAGCAGAAATTAAGCTGGAGTTCACGTATATTGCTGAATCAGTGCCAGGATCTTCTGCATCATACAGAATTTAATTTGATGTTAGTAGATCAAAAGGCTGAGGACTTTTCACTGGTCAGAACTGTGCAGGAATTGGGCTGCTTCATCGTGAACATTTGGAAAAGTATTGATTAGTGCAGTACTTCCTAGATATAGTTTACAACTCCAGAAGGTTCTAAAGAAATAATAGTTCAAATTGTATTTAGAATTAAAATGATTGTCACATGGTCAATAAAAAGAAATGTTACACACTTACAGACAGCTAGCTGCCTTTAAAACAAGCAGCTACATTCCAGCCAATGCAGATATGGCTGGCGGAGATGCACAAGTGCAGTGTGTGCAAGCCCCGGGGTTTAACACTGCAGTGTTTTGCTGCCAGGATTGCAGAGAATTTCTCTCTAACAGGGCTCCTACAGGAGAGATGCCTTCCCTATCAGTGAGTTTTCTCTGCCTGGTTTCAAAAGGATTGCAGTATGTTACGGGGACTGTTCTGGCTCTGAAAGGTAGATGTTAGCAAATATTTGGAAGGTTGTAACTTTGTTCTTAGTTTCAAGTGAAGCAGACTCAAATTTGGATTTGTGCACCATCTCACATGATCACTAAGAAGAGGTAGGTTGGGATATTTTGGAGAATTTTTTTTCAGTAGGAGAATACTTACCAGAAGTAACATTCTGAAGGAGAAAGTAGTAAACGAAAGCAGACCTAAATTTGGAAGTGTTTTCAATTGCTAGAAGAAATTCCACACATTTCATGTCTGCCAAAATGACTGTTTTCGTGGTCTTTTAACATTTGGTAGGAGTTGGGTTAGTTCAGAGAAATTTCTCTTTTCGTAATCAATACTTAATTTAACAAATCTGAATATTTTGCAGGTGATTTGTGCATACAAAACACTTAATCCAATATCAACATAGGAAAAAGATTGAATAAGGACTTTGTATGCCAGAGAAAAATAATCTTTGGAATCTGTCTAGATATTTTAAACAAGAATGTTAAGATTTCTAATTTAATCGTGTTTAAATATTCCTTTTGATAGTAAGTGTTTCAGACAACTTTAGTATTAATGCATCCAAGGCCAGTGCTGCTTTCTTACTGTATTTCCCTTCTGAGCCCTTTCTTAGAAAAATTGTACTAAATTCTGCTGGTGTTTCTTTGCTCAGGTTTTTCAATAAAACAATTATGTAATCCCAAACCACAGAAATCAATAACATTTTGCTATCTTGTTATTTTTTGAAAACAGTTTGTTGCCAACAGACTTTCCTTAATACCTCTAAAGCTTCTAATTAGTTTAAATAAGTTAAATGGAAAATTAATCAAATTTTACTCTTTATCATTAGGTATAATGAATAGCAAAAAATTCTACTCTGTTGGAAATGTAGACTTGCCTAATTCAAAGTTCAGTATCAATAATGCTGATATGGGGAAAACAAGTAAAAGGTGTTAAGGGGCCTTTTAAGAATCATTATGTGATCTAATTCTGCAAAGATAAAAGCAAGTGTTGAGACAGAGTTTTATCTGCCTTAAGTTGCTACTTTACTGTTCACATTAGTTATAAGGCAGAATGGAAGTTTTTCCTTCTGACACATTGGCGGTAGGTAGTGGGAGGAGAGTTGGGGCATCGCCTGGACGGCGCAGGGTGCCCTGCAGCGATTCCCGGGCACTGCAGCTTCCTTCTAATTGATAGGTTTTCATGAACTAGATCAATTTCAAAGAAGGGAGGGTTTTTTCCCCCTAAATCTTCAACTACTTAAGTCTCTGCTAGTCTGTCAGAGTATTTGTAATCAGTACTGCTTAAAAACTAACTAACTCTTTGAGAATATTTCATTTATATTGATCCAGCTTTAGCCTACAGCACTATTAAGACTGACTGAATTGCCACAGTTTGCTGTTAGATATTCAGACTCTGAGTTTCTGTGTATTTAAAATAATGAGAGCTGTGGAAGAAGCAGCTGGAAGCAGCAGCAACAGGGAGCTTTGCAATGTTTGGAACGAGCGTGAATCCTTCACCTTCTGATCACGACCCACTAGGGAGAAGAGAAGAAAGTGTGGGTTTTTTTCCATATTTAAGGCACACATTCTTCCAGATCAGGAATTTCTGTAGAAAACTGGAATCTACAAATCTCTCAGATGTTGTCCATTTAGACTTCAACTTCTTTTAGGGCCAATATTCTGAGGGCCTTGTCAGTGTGGAATTGTGTTTTGTTTCACAACTAGCTGTTTCCAGACTAGCAGAAGCGGTGAACAAGGTAGGGCATCTCCTTTTTTTTCTACTGTTGAAATAGAAAATAGTAGAATATGATTGGTACAATCGTAAAAGACTATGAAAAGGGATAGAGAACTGGTCACTAAAGCTATTAATGTACTTCTATGTTCTGGAGGGATGATTTCCAAAAAACACTGGTGGAAAGGCTGAAGAAAGTGGAGAAATGAGCCCTTCAGGGTAAAGACTATTGTCAAGACAAGTTACTGATGTAATAAATGCTGTTTGGAAAATGCAGTGATCTAAGCCAGGAACTTCCAGGCCAAAATAAAAGAGGTGCTACGTTTTGTGCTGAACAGGTAGCAGCAAAAAGCTTCCATCCTTTTACATGTGTCATCAAAGAAACCTGTAACCTAACATAAGGCTGGTAATGACAGTCATCTTTTAATAGGGACTGTAAACAAATAGGCGTGCACATAAAATAATTAGACTAAATAGGAGTCACTAGCAGTTTTAAAAATTCTGATTTTGATGCTTTGCCTTTCAGAGGAATGGGTGGACTGTCACACTGAAGTGTTTTTGCATGAGTCAGATTAATACTTTTATATATCTGTGGTGTTAATCATGTATGGGGAAAAGTCATAGAAAAAGTCAAGTGAAATATTTTTTCCTCAGTTCAAAATATACAATTACCACAATTTTGTATTTTATTTCTCTTTAAAGTTTTCAAAGATTGAATAGCAGTAATGCTCCTGTGAGAATTTACATTTGAAAGAACAGTATTGAAATTTAATACACATTTGATATGCATTTACCTCTCAAAGAACACTGAAGTTTGACTTAGTCAGTTGTAAACAGGCTATCATCCATTCTTATTTTAATTTCTCTTTTTAGAACAACCTCTCTCTTTTAATAATGAACTGATAAAGAGATGATACCCTTTCCGTTCTGTTAATTCCACAGTGCCCTTTGCTACCTTGTCTCTTGTGGTGGTGTTGCAAACCGTTGTTAGTTCTTTCAGTTCAAACAGAAAGCATGTAACGAATCCAAGCGTTGATGGCTGTTTCTTCAAGTGGAAGAAAAGATGGTCGCACAAAGTGGAGCCTTTAGAATCGCTCGTGCGGGTAAACACAGCCTCATTCACAAGGATATCCTCTTGCTAGCACCGAAACCGAGTAATTTCTCTAAAGCTGAATTTTACGTGTCAGTTGGAATTCAAGTTATGTTCGTGTTAAATTTGCTCACAAAATACAGCAGCTGTGAAGCTTGATGTGAGTCAGTATAGCTCCGGCAAGCTGAACGGAGGATCCAGCTTGCCGAGCTGTCGGAACTGTGCGTGGAGCGGGGAGCGGCCAGGCTGCCGGGGCAGTGGAAGAGGTGAAGCCAAAGGAGGTTATACTAAGTTTCAATCCTGTGCTCTCTTTTTTCTTTTGAAAGTGTTTCGCTCAGCCCTAATCGCGGTGTATTATGTTGCCGCTTTATAGTCACACTCCAAATGCAAATCGCTTTGCTGGTTTCTTAGTGACAGCAAGTGCTGGCAGCAGCAGGTACTTTGAATATGCCAATAAGATTTTAACTGCTCTGAAATGGTTGCAAGAGACATTGTTTAGGGAAATTACAATCAGGGCATTCCATCGGAGGGCTGCTGAAACAGCAAGGGCTTTATTTCCACCAGCCTGTGTGCAGGGAGCTAATAAGTGATTACTGCCTTTGTATCTTTATGTTTAAGGAGCGAGTATAGCATTTCATTCCATGAACAATGATTGTGTCTTCTCAAGGCATATGCAACTTCATTAATATTAATGAAACTTGCATACATGCATCAAAAAGGGCTTATACCCAGTATAATCACTATTTATCTAGGCAAATTTAGCTTCATCATTGTCTATTTACTAAAAATAAGCATTGTGCAGTTGATTTATAACTTCTGCCTGGTTTGTGTTGTGAGCAGTAATCACTGTCTTGATCTCTGAAATGATGAAACCACTTTTTACTCATTTAAGAAAAGGAAGTTCACTGTGACCTTTACAAAAGAGATTTCAATTTGGTGGTTGTCCATCTGTCATTTGGAGGAACTATGGATGAAAAAGGTGAAAGCTTAGAGTTTAGTATGTTTTACTACCATTTTCCTGCAATTCTTGATCTGCATTTTGAGCCTAGTGTAAAATGATGTGTGTGAAGTTGCAGTGGAGACCATAAGGGAGCAAATGCTGTTCGGAATGCTTTCCATACCACAAGTTCTTCAGGCAAGCCTGTCCCTTTCATTTGATATGAACTGTTGGCTCAACAAGCTGAATTTTTATTCAAGCATTTAAAAATTCTATTTGTAAAGAAGAGATGAGAAAAGGGAGCTTGACTTCAAAGTACTGATAGGTTTTCATTGGCATGGCGAGTTCTTAATACTCATTTTCACGTGTGATTTTGATATGTATGTATACTCACAAAATAATTTTTTTAATGCTTTACACTAGTTTCACCAAAAAAACCCAGAATATTTGACTATGTACACTTACTATGCTACTTGTTTTTAATTAAGTTGACAATCAGCAAAGAGTCAGACATACCTGTAGTAGGAAGATAAATTATAGATGTTTCCGAAATTATATAAGATAGCCGCTGCCGGTAGCCATTGGCCTGGCTAGTGCAGCTGTTACAGTAAGAGAGAGAATTGTATCAAGCAGCAAATTGTAGCGGGCTTGGGAATTGCAGTGAATGATTAACTGAACCTCAGCTGCCATTGCAACATCATGGTAAAAAGGACATATGTAGTTCTTGGCTGTATAATTAGAGGAATACTAAGTAGCAGAGGGATTATACTTTGCTTCTATGTACACAGCTGATATACCTACTAATTCTGTCCAAAATTTGAAAAAAGAAGTTGTAGAATAGCCATGAGGATCATCAGGTGCTGAAAAAACATGCCTTATGATGAAAGATTCCAAGAATTCAATCTGTTTAAATTCTTCTTTTCAAAGAAGTTTAAGAGATGAGTTGATCATAAACTATGAATGTCTCTTTGCAGAGCAGAGCTGTCATATTGGTTAATCCTTCAATCTAAGGAAGGTGCAGAAAACTCCAGTGGTAGGAAGTTGAATTTTTACAAATTGACATTAGGAGTAAGGGATGAATAAGCATGGGACTAGCTTACAGAGTGTGGTGGTGGGTTCTTCAACATTGGACATCATTTTAATCATTATTTTATGGTAAGCTGTGTGGTAGAAACTGATTCAAAAAAGGAATTGATCCTTTGTGAAGGAAGGCATTAGACTAAGTTATCACAGTGATCTCTTTGGGCCATATTAATAGATGGTAAACCAAACGGGGTTGAAAGTCAATCAGACGGCATTAGGAGATGAATTTCATGAATTCTGAAATTCTGAAAGTGATTGTTAGTCCTAAATTGATCCCGCTTCAGGGTTTGGGTAGCTTTTCACAATATTGGGGAAAAAAGCTTCAAAAAAAACGAAAAGTTTTGGAGGTATTGGGATTGTTTTATCCCCTTTCTGTCTTTGTGATATCTGGGGACTTAGAAATGTAAAAACGTGAAATGAAAATCAAAATTAAAAGCTTAAGTATAGAAGAGTATGAATCAAGGTCATTTTCAGTTTCATTGTTGTCTGTATTCTTTGTCTGAATAGATGTATTTCACTGTTTTTTATCTTTTGTTTGGAGTCTTAAGTGTTACCATTGCCTAGGTAGATCTACAGTCTTATCCAATATATCAGTTCCCGGTTTTCTGCATCTCTGTTTTTAAAAGAATGAGTTGCTGTCTCAAAAATTATTATACTAACAATATTATGTTAAGTTAATATATTAAGTCTTGGAGCACTTAGCTAAGATCAATCTAAAAAAAATATTTTAACCATACAAGTTAGTTAATTACATGTTACAAGTGAGACATCATGTAAGGAAATAAAATCTGCACTTGAAAGACGGGAAACTTGTTTATGGAGGGTTTAATAACATTCTTTGGCCACAAACAGGCCAAAACAAGAAAAAGGAGATAGAAATACTGATTCAAGATTAAAAGTGTAATGTTCTTGCTGTTGGTGATCATTTCTTTAGATGGAGTTATTTGAACATATATAGGTATCTCTGTATTTAAAACTTCCTTACTAAATATTCATCAATACACAGCTATATAAATATTAAATTTATAAAGAGTAAAGAAGCAATAAAAATGCTCAGAATATAATGAGTATACCATTGTCCATTTCAAATTTAGAAAAAAGGGGGGGGGGAGATCTTCCAATATTTAGAGCAACTAAAAGGTGTAAGAATCTTGAATAACTATAAAATCAATACTACCTTTCCCAGATTTCCACTTCATAAACTAGCACAGTGTATTTATAGAAATTAAGTTGTGTAGATATGTGAAACTGCAGTATTTCTGAAGTATGTGAATAACTCACTGAGTCCTGCTTACAGGGGAGATATACGCAACTGCAGTTGTTTCCACATGTTTACTCAATGTTGTACCTGAAGTGTAGTTTTTTTCCGTTGTCCACTGAGTTTCTTTAGACTGAATCAGAGAAATTGGACTTTCACTATTACATCCAAAATTTTATGAATCTCCCTGAACTTCCTTTCATTTGCCAGTAATTATGAATTCATTAGAATGATTAAAAATAAAATATATAAAAAATAATTAACATGGACAAGGCAAAATATGTAAAAGCTAAGAGATATGAATTATGTAAAGCTGTATTAGGTATTTTGCATGATCTACAACAAACTAGGAGGATCTCTAAAGGTCTAGAAGTTTTTTCAAAAATCATACACAATTAGAGGACCTAATTAGTTCATTTCATTCCTAGCTTTGCACTGATACAAGAGGATACTGCTTTGACTTACAGGCTTTGATATAATTAATCTAACTAGGAAGAGGTCACATTCCAAAACATAATAGGTGGGTTGATTTTAGATAAGCACTGCATGCTGTGCCTGAATCTGCACAATTTCCAGGTCTGAAAATAGGTTCAGCTCTGCAGGTGTGCTTTAGTCATCATTATTATCATTACTTCTTTTTAATAGTGTACCAAAAAGAATTGAGGCTCTTTATGTATGAAAGGAAGGAAACTCACTGTTTTGAGGATTATTTGCAGTCTAACATCAGGTGTATGTTTGGAAAGGAGTAGCAGAAGAAGGAAATAAAATAGCAAAGGTAGACAGATCTCTGATCTTTTCTATTGGCCTTATTTTTAAAAAATTCTTTACTTGCTTTCTGTTACTTGTTTTACTAGATCCTGGGCTTCCAAAAAGGTCTTCCTCCATGTAAAGAGCGCTGGTTGTTCCCTCTTTCTTCCGCCCTTTATTTTACTTGAAGTTCTCTTCTCATTCCACTCTTTTGGAAACTTAAAACATTACCTGTTGTTTTCCAGTGCTGGTGACTCACCCCAGCTCTGTGCTGGTTTTGTGTGCAACACTTTCTCTTGTAATTCATGAAGAGAGGGAGTCTCCCATATTAGAGGTGCCACTACACAGAAAAGAGACAAATTTGCAGTGCTTCACTAAATGCATTTGTGACCCATGACACTTCTAGCACAGTTACTTGTGGATTTCTTTACAAGTGTGAAAGTTTAGTCTAACCTAGTTTTTCTCATTGCAGTGGACAAAGACCAATCCTGATGTTTAAGCTGACATCTTAAAACACACTGACTGGGGGGCGGGGAGGGAGGGATTGCATTTAACAAGCGTACCCAAAGCTGCTACCTCTTAATCTGATACAAGGCCCTGAGAGAAGTTTAATTCCTCAGCTCTAACGTTGAAGTTTACTCTATAGTATTATCTTATTTGTGCATTGTTTTCTCCTTTTCTCCCCTTTCTAAGCTCTAGGTCTAAAGCACTCTGCAATTCTGATCAAGACAGTGCGAGTTCGTTTTGAAATCAGGACTAGATTTGTAATACCTTTATAGCTGCCTTCCAGTGATTATAGAACTCTGCTTTTGGCAGAGTGTGCTTGACTACAGAGGCTAATGGTGTTTGGAAAAAAACCTAAAAATTTGGGCAGGAAAATTCAGCATGCATCTGATGGTATAAAGCAGGTTACTTAGATGTTGACATGATCTTTTTGAATCTAGTAATTTCTCAGTATCATAACGAGCAGCACAGAATAAGCTGAGCGTATTTGTACAGTCTGCATAGGTTAATAATTGATAATATTTCTGTAGGCATGTGGTAGAAATAACTCCCTACTATACTATGGTTAAGCAAATAAAAGTGAATTTACCAGTGAAAGTTTGCTGGGAAGCGAAGTCCTAATTGGGTAGAGAAGTAAAGGAGGGTTAATCATCTGAAGCATTTAAAGCATTGCATTTTGCAACTTCCAAAGACAAGCTAAGCAAAGTGCAAAGCAGTGAGGAAGCAGAGCTCGCTCAGGCTGCTGGGCGAGTGCTCAAAGCTCTGAGAGAGGAATCGGTGGGTTTTCACATCCTGCTTGTGTTCTGGAAGTTCTTCCAAAATGGAAACTGTGGACCAGCTGCTTTGAATCAGGTGAGCCAGACTTGATGTGTTGTAGTCATAGTAACTATTCTTTCTCTTTAGGACGGAGTATATGATTAATCCTTTCATTTTGAAAATGGGATTATAGATAAGCCAAAAGCGCAAGTTAACTAGTATTATTTCACCTGTGAAAGTAAGTGTCAGTTTATATAAATAAAGGGTATTTAGATCACTCTAATCTATAGCATTTCTGAAGTTAGAAGACTGCATTTTTTGAAAGACTTAAACCTTATATTTTAATATTCATAATCCATTGTTATCCTTTGACTTGGTTGTAGGAAAATTTCTAAATACTTAGTAACGTTTTTGTTTTATTTAAGAAAAAAATCCTGTTAACAGCAATGTATCTAATGAGGCTGGAGACTGAAAGCTGAGCTTTTTATTTGGTGCTGCAGAAATGTGTAGAAAACAAGTATGTCAGTATTCTGTTATCAGCTAAACGCTGTCTGTCTCCGTACATGTTACTTCTGAAAAGTGCAGGTTAGCATCTGGAAGAGTGAAAAGGACATGTCGAGGTGATGGCATGATGAAGACTGACTATGTTTTCTGCTGCTTGGGTGATGTCAAGGAGGAAGCAGTCACGTTTTTTTTGCCACTCCCCAGGCAGTGTAACCTGTAGTGACTGAGGTCCCACAAGGTCTTCCTGTTCAGTCCCTCAGGTAGTGGGAGAAATGTTGAGAAGGAGAAGTCTAAAGAGTGTTTTTGAAGAAAAGGTGAAGACTTGCAACTGTGGAATAGGTTTCCTGCCCTCGCATCTGATGAGGAGCTGGGAGAGCTGGCAAATGAAGCATCTGTGCCAGCTTAGCCTGAGCCGTGTAGGAGCACTAGGAGGAAGCAGTGAGTGTCAGTAATGGGAGACTCCCTGCTGTGGGGCTGGAGGACCCCATCTGCCTACCTGACCTATCATCTAGGGAGGTTGTGGAAAGACTGCCAAAGCTTGTCAAGTCCTTGGACTACTAGCCCCTGCTGCTCTTCCACATGGGCACCAGTTATACTGCTAGGGAAGATCTGGAAAGTATCAAGCATGACTGCATTGCTCTGGGGGCCAGGCATGGCAGCCCAAGTGATGTTCTTGATCCTGTCACTGAACAGGAGGGGCTTGAGGAGGGCTGAACAAATCCTGTGTGTCAACAATTGATTGTACAATTAGTGTTGGAAACATGGTTTTGGTTTCTATGATCTTGGGAGCCTCTCTGAGGATCAACGACTGCTTGGAAGAGATAGGATTTACCTAAGTGGAGCAAAAGTATCTTTGCCACCAGGTTGGTCAACCTGGCAAGAAGAGCTTTAAACTAGGAATGATGAACTAGGGAGAGAATGACCAAATATGAAGCGAGGAATTAGTGGGTGGTGTGGCAAGCAAAAGATATGAGGTGGTATGAACAGAAGGGACCTCATAACCAACAAAGCTCGAAGTGAGGTCACTCCAAGCATATGCATATAAATAAAGAAGTACCTATAAAACAGCATTATGGGGAAAACTTACACATTTTCTGGGAAATCACCATGTCTGAGTGCCTCACTAAATGCCACTACACTGATGCACGCAGCCTAAGGAACAAACAGGAGGAGTTAGCAGTTATAGGAGCATGATCTCATTGGAATCACAGAGGTGCGATGGGATAGCTCCCATGACTAGAGTGCTGTGATAGATATCCAGGCCAGACCAGGAGACAGCCCACTGGGAAGGCCTTTTGCATGAAAGAGCATCATGGAGCTCTGCCCTGGGGACATGTGACAGGTTAGCTGAGAGCTTATGGGTGATTAGTGAGCAGGCCAATAGATGTGACATTTTTATGAATGCCTGCTATAAACCACCTGATCAGGAAGAGGATCAGGTGGATCCTGAAGGATGAGGCTTCCTTCAGACAACTGATAGAATACTCATATTTGCAAGCAATGTTCCTCATGGGGTCTTCTAACTACTGTGATATCTGCTGGAGGGACAACTCAGCAGAGCACAGGCAATCCAATCTGTTTCTGGAGTGCACTGATGATAAAGTCCTAACACAGATAATTGAGGAGCTGGCCAGGAGAGACACTCTGCTGGACCTCATGCTTACAAACAATGAAGAACTGGTTGGGCATGTAAAGGTCAGAGGCATCCTTGTCTGCAGCGACCACAAGATGCTAGAGTTCAGGACTCTGCAAGGAGGGTGCAGAGCAAAAAGCAGGATCACAACCCTGGGTTTCAGGAGGGCAGACTTCAGTCTCTTCAAGGATCTGGTTAGAAAAATACCAAGTGATATGGTGCTGGAAAGAGGGTTCCAGTAGAGCTAGTTCATATTCAAGCATCATCTCCTCCAAGCTGGAGAGTAGTCCATCCTGCCAAGCAGGAAATTGAGCAAAAGCAGCAGGAGGCCTGCATAGGTGAACAAGGAGCTCCTGACAAAACTCAAATGTAAGAAGGAAGTGTACAAGAGGTGGATGCAGTGACTGGTGACCTAGAAGGAATATAGAAATACTGTCAGAGCTTGCAGGGATAGGGTTGGGAAAGCCAAAGCCCATCTGCAGTTTAATGTGGCAAAGGGCACAAACTGAAACACAGGAAATTCCATATGAATCTAAAGAAAAATCTTTCCCCTGTGAGGGTGACTCAGCACTGTAGCAAATTGCCCAGGAAAGTTGTGGAGTCCATCCTTGAAGATGCTCAAAACCTGCCTGGACGTGGTCCTGGGCAACCTGCCTTAAATGACCCTGCTTGAGCAGGGGATCTGGACTAGATGATCTCCAGAGGTCCCTTCCAACCTCAACCCTTCTGCAATTCTGTGATTCTATTTTGCGCTCTGATGACAATCTTCTTGCCTTGGGCATTCATTTTTACAGTCATGAAAACAAAATTCAATCTCTGCTGAATCACTTCAGCCCCAGCACAGAAAATCTCTTGCATTTTCCATCGGTGGTGCCAGCTTGTTTAAGGATTTCTTTTTAGACTCTTCCAAACAGTCACACACATTTTCTTGTCACTTCTCATTACATTTATTTCAGTGGTGCAGAATATTACACGCTACTCTTGGGTAAACCTTCCTAAAGTATTTTTTTCTTAACTAAATGCTAAAAGAAATTGATCAAAGTGCTTTAAAAAGATTTTTTTTTTAGTTGTATAATTAAAATATATTTTTACTGTAATTAAAATACATTTTTACAGAAAATTTTCCAGTCAATTAGTCCCTAATAAAGCTCAATTTGTTTTCTAAATTAACCTTTTCTTAAAATAACATGATGATTTAATACAAGAGTTATTCTGTTTATTTCAGTCTGCACTACCAGACACATTCTGTGCTAATACACATCCCTGACAAAACAATAGGAGACAGGCTAAATAAGTTTTGGTGCCAGGAACTTAACTTATGCTCAGATTTTGACTACATACCACTGGACTGTTAGGGCTGTTCCCAGATTTTTGGTTTGAGGTCTAGTTTCATTCTGGTTCCAGATCTTGTGGCTCTGTGGTCCTGAAATTAATGTATTGACTTCCCATGAAATTAAGGGTGCCGTATAAAATCCAGCTGCTAGTTTTTAAGGCTGTTCATGATTTTGCTCTCTGTTTATTGGAGTTGGCCCCACCACATGGCTGAGTAGCCAGGTCTGCTCTCATCTGTGTTTATGCAGCTCGGCTTGTGACTGTATCTGACTCCGGCCTTTTTCTCATGTAAAGCAGCTAAAATGTCTTTGGAGTCAGACAAATTTGCAGGAAGGTAGGACTGTAGACAACTGTTGATTATACAGATGTAAGTCCACAGACCTGGAGCCTCGTCTTGCACGCTGCACAGTCGTGGTGGATGAGCTTTTGCCGGGCTCCGCTGGGTGTCCCTTCTGCCTGTGGGCTCTGCCCTGGCTTGGTGCTGGGAAGTGACTTACTAATGCAGCTGCCTGTTCGAATGAAGTGGGGAAGCCAACCGCTAATTTGTGTAAATGAATTTTTTATTGCATTGATTTGATTTTGAAAGAATGCAAGTTTTTATTTTAGGTACTGTTTAAAAATATTTTGTTTACTCTGAAGGTGTTCAATAGTACATCGTATCAATACTTGAGTGAGTGAAGTACTGCCGTTAGAGTCTGTCCTTCTTTACAACCGTACATTTTTACTGCAGTCGGGTCGATGTTCATAATCTGTAACTAATAAGAAGGAAAATCATAAACAATGATAACAGCAGCTAGAACGTTTGTCATTGTCATCCAAGTTGCATCATTGAGAAGGTGATTTTCAGAGACACAAAAGACAGTGGGGCATCCATTTCCTACTGAGAGTGCATAGAAGTTGACTTCCATGACTTTCACTCACTTGTGGCTATGAGAATTTTCTGTTTAAAATTGTTGCTAAACATTTCCCATGTACATCAGCAGCCATAGCAGTATTAAGAATAAATTCTTCTCTCCAAGAAGGCTGGTGAACAAGCACAGGCTGCTCATTCTGCCTCCCTCTGTGCGTGTTTGTTGTCATGCAGGAAGCAAACCCAGGGCAGGGCCAGCGGTGCCCCTGCACTGCTCTGCAGCAGTTGCCTTGAGGTTTACTTTGGTTGCTTTTAACACTGGAGTACCAGTGAGACCTGGGTCTGGAAAGATGTGGGGAAGAATGGGTTTCACTCTGTGCTTGAGAAAATCTGCTGCGTATGAAGCAGTCCTAGCGCTCTGGCTGGCTTTGGTGGCTCTCCTGACCTCAGGGAGCTGGGCAGAGAAGTCTTTCCTGGGAGGGCTGCTGTGCTCTCTGCTCCAAAGCGAGCTGTGGTCCTGGGGGAGCTCAGCTACCTGAGGGGGGACACGGCCTGAGCTAGGTGGTGGAAGCACCTCAGGAAGCTCTGGAAAGAAAGCCGGTCCTCTTATTGCCGCAAGCCACCCTGGAGAGAAAGCTGGAGCTGTGTTTCTGCTCTGAACTACCCCGTCCACAACCAGTGATAATTAAAAAGGAGACCTAGGACAGCAGCTGGCCTTTTATTTTATTTTATTTTATTTTATTTTTTGATTTGTTTGATAAGCCAGATTTAGACATAGCTGTAAGCAAGTTTTGTTGAAACAAAAAGTCTAGGGCTGGCTGGCAGTTAAGTGGATTTATTAAGCGGACTTAGAGTTACAGACAGAATTAATGATTGGAGCGTTTGTTTGTCTTCATGCTTTCTCCTGCGGGCATTGCTTCGTATTGCAAGAAACCAACAAAACGCACGTTGGTAAAACTCATGCTTAACAGGTAGTTAAAACTGGAAATAGAAGCGTTGCAATACCAAGCGATCAGGATTATCGTGAGGTGCCTGTCCTGGCTGAGGACACGAGGAAAGGTGCTGTGTGCCTGCCTGCGCGGGGCTGTTCGCGCCTGCGTCCGCCTAGAAGCCGTGCTCGGCCGAGCGGGGATCGTGTTCCAGGAGGCCCGGCGCAGCGTGGCCCTTCTGGCTCCAGCGGTTCGGCACTCTTGTCATACCAATTAGAAGATGGTGGCAACATGCTGATGGAAATAGTTGCAAATATATGCAATGTACCTGTTTAATGATCTTCTCTCTTCTGTGGGATATTTTTAGTATCTTTTTAAAAGTCAGATCATTCACAAACTGAGAGAAAGAGAGGAACAGATAACAGTGCATCTCCCTATTAAGAATTTAAGCTTCTCCGTCTTCCAGTTTCTTCTAAAAACTCCAGGTCTTTCAGTACTATGTGCATTTTATTTAGAAAAAAAAAAGTGCGCTTCTTGAATTTTTCTGCTTAGGGACATATAAGCTCTTTTGGTAAAGAACTGCAGTAAGAGGAGTACTCACCTGTCTCCCTCCTTTTAAATTGAAGTGACTTGATATGCCTCCTGCCGAGCTCATACAGTTGGATCAGTACGAGGTGAGATGTTTCACCCTGATTACCAACAGTGATTTTTCTAAAAGTAAACTTAACATGACAGTCAAAAATAAAACAGCATGAAAAATTGTAGTATGTCTCACCCAAACATGCAGTTAAATAAAAGAGAAATATATGTCATTAATTAAGTATAGCTGATCTAACTGACCGTGGTAGAAATTTGAGAATACTTTTATTATACTCTGATTCTTCTATGTTCATTCTTCAGTGTGAGTACTGTACTTGGAAATAGTTTTCATCTATTACACATTTCATAATACTATTAGTCTGATTAATTAATGCATAATACATCCTGGAGACTAATTTGTTTACTCCTAGCGGGCTCATTAGGACTTGCTATATGAATGTGAGATTAGATTTTAAAGTGAGCCACCTTTTAAGGACTGAATCATATGTGTTTTTCAGTGAACTGGCAAATGAAAATCTAGTAATCTATATCCCTTGTTGATGTGCAGAAGTGCAGTAAAGGTTCACTGAAGCTAGACACATAGCTAGATGCTTCCTGCAATTAAAAGTATATTTCCTTATGATGGCTATAGCTTTAAATAATTTCAAACCAAAATAAGGATTTATAAGGGCAATTGCCACTATTTCATATCTGAATGGAGTAATACATGCATTTTGTGTTCAAATACATGCTGTTTTCTCATAGGGTTTCACCTATGTTACTTTAGTTTTTAATGATAATTTCTGACCAGAGTGAATGGATAACTCTGAAGCACTGAAGCTAAACGTTTTCCAAATACAGTAAAATTTGCAAGAGTTCCCTTGAGTGCTGTAAGTCAGTCAGGATTTTGTTGCCTGCTGCTGTATATTAATGTCACATTGTTAAAACTTTTCACCCAACTAACCTAAGAGGAACTTTCATTTTTCTATAACGGTCCCTTTTTTCATACTCTAGCATGATTTCTAGACATTTCCTAACACTGGGTACAAGCATTTTTAGAGAATGGGTGTGGCTCCAGTAGGAATATATATACTTATGTAAGTGCATACAGTTTCTTTCTTTATTTATACTTTATATATATATGTGTGTGTGTATGTATTTGCATATATTGTACATATTATATATTATTATATTTTTATATATTATATATAATACAAATGTTTAGGTAGGTAGGTAAAAAGGCAGGTAGGTATATAAACACCTTCCTCGTTATTACCCTCCTAGCTCTGAACCAGTCGTTTATGCTGATTTCTGTTCTTTCTGTTTCATTACAGTTAGTTTTTTTCAAGTAGAAGAGGTAGCAGATCAATGTTTTTTCCAAAGACCATGTCTTCAACTGGTGTTCTCTACAGATAGGTAATTTCTGAATGTTCCTAAGTTAAATATGGTGAATCACAATTTCTGAAATAAATGGTTATGTACATGTCTTCCAGCTCCCAAATTGGGTTGGAAAACTTCCTAGAGCAAATTATGTAATGAGACTGCTTGCATTCTGTCAACTACACCTTTCCTTACCATGAAAATTCTGTTCTCTGCACAGTATTGGAAAGTCATGTTCAAGCTCTCACTTGAGTAGGAAAATGCAAGTCTACAAAATGAAGAGAATTAATTAACCAATTTATTTTCTTTCATCCTCCTTCACAAACCATTCAGGTTCAAATAGCATTAGCTTAGAGGGCTTTGAGTTGCTTATTTCAACTTTGTTAACTGTTCTTTCAGTAGGCATCTGAGCACTCCTCTCCACGCTACTGAAATCACAGATGGCCTTAAAGCTTTTAGGCAGTGTCCCAGTCTCTCTTTTCATACATTTTTTTTTAATTTCTTGAGTACATGATACCATACGCATCAACAATCTTTTGTTTCAGGGGAAAGGGACAACCTACAAGTCAATCTTTAGACTAAAATCTTAGCCCTGTTGAAGGAATTGAGTTTAAGTTAAAAGACCTCCACCCTTACTATTGTGTAGCATGGCTAAAAAAATGTCTTCATCTTTTGCTAACTGCTCGGTATTATATTCATCAGATGCACTGTGTAAGTCCCTGACACTAATACTTTATTCTCTGAAAAAAAAATGAAGTGTTTCTTGAATTATGGAAAATGCCTTGCTCACTAATAGATCTCAGTCTTACTAAAATGGAGCTTAATATAGAGTCTCCTTTTATTCCTTTTTTTTCAGGGATAATAGTAGAAATGCTTTCCTCTTGCAGAATTTCTCTTCCTAATTTTTGGAATCAGTAGTGTTAACAATCTAATTCTTTTTATCTCTCTAAATTATCCCCATCTTCTAAAGTCTTTTGTGAGACAGATGTCCTTTTCCATCAGATTTTCTGGAATAGCTCGGGAACAAGCAGTTCTGAATGAGAATTTCATGATCTAACCTGTAACCTGTGAAAATGACCTCATAAACACTATTTTATTCTAATGATTATACTTAATATCAATTATTACGTAATTCAACTAAATTACTTGTGTATTTTATAAAAATCTGTTTTGTAAAACGTATTTAATTTTCAAAAACCCTGAATTACATAGTCCTTATAGGAATACATCACAGAAAATTAGCTAGAGAGTAATCAGGGTTACTGGAATATCACTACAATCAGATTGATGATAAGATTGCAAAAAAAATCTTGAGGATTATCCTGTATTTGTTGCTTTAGGATATTATCATTTGGGGTCATTCTTGAGGCATTCCAAGAAATACATGCCCTAGAAAGAGTGCTGCTGAACAGCAGCATTGTAAGGAATAAGCTGATTGCCTAATCAGGTACTTAATATAGTTCAAACTTAACATATTTCAAAACCTTATGTTGACCAAATTCCTTCACTTCTCACAACCTCCAGTCTTTGACATCAGCAACAGAGAAATAAAAAGCCACCAGTGTGCTGAGCTTTGAGTCTCTACTTCAGAGCAACTGTAGTATACAAATGGTCTTGATTTGCAGTAAAGGTTTGGGACCAAGTTTATGTGCCTCAGATATACTGGAAGCTGAACCCAGCAGATCCATCAAGAGGTGTGTTCACTCTCTTAGATGTCGGAGTAGGCGTTGTAGAGTGAAAAGTGTTTCTCAGGCACTTGTCCTTGACAACACTGTCAGAAACACTTTGCGTTGCAGCCCGATCCGATCCCTGGAAGCTAGTGGAAGGTTGGTTTTGACTTCAGTGGGAGCAGCGTGCCCGTGAGAGCAGGTAGTGCGTGCCCAGGACAAGCTAATTTGATTTGCTAACACAAAACAAGTGTTAGAAAACACTTTTCAGAAAGAATTAAACTTTTCTCTGGTACAAGCAGGACTAATGTAATTTCCTTCAGAGCTCATGAGCACTGTTCATTTATAATCAAGGGGAGGGATTGCTGGTGACAGGCGACACCGTCCAACCCTCACAGAAGCTAGAGGCACCCACCGTGTGAGTGAATAAACAATGTCGATATGCAAAGATGTCTTGAGAGCTGTTTTGCAGCAGCTGTTGTGTGGGGTTTGAAACGGGGCCGCTAGAGCCTCCCTTGCGGAGGCGTCAGTGCGGCCAAGCACAGCCCTGTCCCTCCGCAGTGCTGCTGCCCCCCAGGCCAAGCGAGGAAATGCTGGGAGCGTTTCGTGCATGACCGTTTTAGAGTGAGTTGTCTAATATTAAGCACTTGTTTCCAAACTGCCTGAACCTATGTAGAGGACAAGCAAAGTGTGAAGCTGCCCTTCAGCACCGTTGATTAAAGCTTAGATTATTTCAGCTAGTTGAAACAGTTTGTCTTGCCGTTGATAATCCCGAAAGCAGTGCTCACAGCGTCTACGAGGGCATCCTCACTCAGAGCTGGCACTCTCAGCTGGGCCTCCTGCTTGCATCACGGAAGAAAGCAAAGTTCAATGAAGAAAGTAAAGTTCAACATTTTTTCTTTCCGCTCTACCAATTTGCAGTCTGTTAACTCAATGCATGTAGTTTCTGAGCAAGGCGTATTCTTGTTAAATGGCTTTGGGAAGTAGATGTTTGTGTCACCTGCAAACACGCTTCAGCAAGCTGCAGGTTTTGAGGGAGATATATACCTTTATATTTAGCATAATTTGAAGTGAGTGGTGTGCAGAGGCTGTAGATGTGTAGTCACTTAGAAATGTGCAATATGTAGAATAAGCATAATTTACAGTGTGCTGTCATTCCTTGGCTTGAAGGATCAACGGGCAGGTCCTGGTACTGGTACTCCAGCATGTCTGGCAGCTCCTAACCCAGAAAAAAAAAAGAAAAAAAAACACCCTTCATTTTCTTTGTAAGATGCTTTTTGTGTTTGTTTTGTATTTCTACTTTTGATTTTATATTGTTTAGATTTACCTGAGAGACACGTAGTAGTCGTAAGGTTTCTGATCAACAAACACTTGCTCACCACAAATTTTTTGGCTCTTTCCACCATTCCATCTGACAAAATGTCATGAAGTGTACGCAAATTTTAGCACTGCAGGAGAATGATTTTTTTTTCTTCCTTGCGTTAACCTTGCTGATGGAAAAGAAAGTTAACTCCCCAGCTAATTACCTGGAAGGATGTCCAGTGCTCTGTCCTGGGCTCTTTCAAAAGGTGGGAAGGCATATTCATCCTGGGAGAAGGGATGGGATTAAATTGGGTGAGAAGGAGTTTGAATTGGAATAATTTTAAAGGAAGCCTATTTAACTTCTCTTAGATTTGAACTTGATTCTATGGCAATAAGTATGTAACATGCTGCTGGAGGTGAAGAGTTATCTGTATCTTATGGGGTGGAGATGCAGAGATGTTTATCAGAGAAAAGACGTTGTGGATTGTATCGTATTTGTGACCCCTTGTAACACAGCAGAGACCTGTGTAGCTAATCTGAGGACATTGCTGTACGCTATTGGAATTTTAAGTGACACGGCTGACCTAAAAGACCATTTCTGCTGAAGACCTTCTGCTAAAAATTCCCTTAAGATCACTTGTGCAGCTGATTAAAGCATGTGTCTTCAAAGCAAAATGATTCTTATCTTTTTTTAAACAAGCAGTACAGTTCTTATGAGCTTGTCCACACTAAACAGTTAATTTAAGTTTCCATAAGCATAATGCAGGATGAATTCAAGGATAGTCAGCATTACCTCTGATTGATTTCAGATACATTGCAAAAGATTTAAAAGATTCAGTGTTATCAGTGACAAGATGACTTCTGTCTCAGTTTCCATTCTGCTACTGAAAAAATGTTTTCTGCCCTCTTTCTTCTGCTTTCCAGACTGGCCTCTCATTTCAGTCTTTTGCTCTCTGCCTCTACAAGCATTTGTGCAGCTGTGTCGTGAAATGGATAAGGGAGCTAATTAGGTAAAAATAAGCTAGCATCATCTAATTTCAGTAAGACTTCTTTTATTAATGTTTCTTTTTAGTGGTAGAAAAACCTAAAAAAATCATTATCACACGTAAGATTGTTTTTCCCCTAATGTTCTCAATTTACACATAACTGCTGCCTTTTAAAGCAGTGCTGCCTTTTTTAAGCATTTGGCCTCTGCCAAAGGCACTGGATTTTAACTGTTTCCAGTCCATGAGCAAAGCAGATTCTTCCGTATATTTTAGGGCATTTGTATAATACTGCATCAGAAAACACGTTGTTTAAATCATAAATTGGTTTCCTATCCTAGTTCACTTCCTGTCATATTAGCTGTTAGCGATTTTGACTTCTTAGTTTCTGAAAGTTTCGACGTGCCAACAGTGCAGACCCCGCAGCCACCGTCCGTTCAGCGCAGAGCGGCGCTGCGTTCCCAGCGGCATCCCTCCGGCGGGAAGCGTGCTGGGGTCCTGCCTGCGCGTGGCAGAACGGCTGTCCGCAGGCATGACCTCTTACGAGGTGTGCTGTAGCTTACGATTTGCCTGAGATCTGAAAATCTCATGAGATTTTCTATAGATTTCTTGCATTTTTAAATCACATCATATTCTGAATTCTCTCAGCTATCTTCTAGTAGTTTCACCCGGAAAACCAGGTAATGTAATGTCAGTCTAACCTAGTTATTGGAGTTACAGGAACAAATTTCTATTTGAAACTGGTGTTAGAGAAAGCTGCTCTAAATACAGGCCTGTCCTGTACACATTCCCTGTAAATTTTAGTTACTTATAAGGATCAGACCTGCTGACATGCACTTTGCTAGTCATACTCTCCACTTGCATTTCTGCAGGCCTTTGACAGCCACTGCATTATTTGCTGATGAAAAGTAGTAAGCATGATGGTTCATCTAATAGCTATTTCAGAAATGCTGAATGCCCTCACCGAGCTCGGAGAATTAAGTGGACGTTTGAGCAGTCGCCTTCCCCGAAACTGCAGGACCTCTAATGGGGGAATTGCTGTGGCGGTGAAGAAACATGTTTAGTCTCATCATACCTAGATGATTGAAGTCAGGTATAACCCTGAAACTAAACTAACTAAAGCCTCAGTAAAATTTGCATTCACACCATTGCAGCCTGGATTTTTCTGTAATCTTGTAGACTGTGTACTCTATTAAGATAGACTCTGAATGGTGTAGTTCACTGGTAATTACCTGCATTTTTTGGGGGGGGTTAAAAGTCTGTTGAATCTACTTGGTTGTTGTGAAAATTAAAAAGACTTTTTTTAAAAATCTATTGAAATCCTTTTTCACTTCCAGTACTTCATACTTTCGCCCGGCTCCCGGCCGCCTTGCGTTTGTCATTGTGTCCGTTGCACAAGGACAGCTTCAGAAGAGAAGCAGCCCAAGCTTTAAACAAGAGGCTCTTTCAAGATTCTCTTAGAGGAAAAAACAAACTTAGAAAATCGTCTTTGTAATCGTGTTAGTAAGAGACTGAAGTCTTTTACCACCTTTGCAAATTAGGGCTTCATTGGTGTGTTTTTTATTTCTTCCAAAGTTTTTCTTAATGAGTACAGCAATCTTAGCTCGTAAGAGGAAATGTAGAGGAAATGTTAGAAATGCTGTTAGAATAATTTAATTACACTCAGCAGTAAACATGGGTTTTTGTGCAGATAAATGCTAGATCTTGAGGTCACAGGAAAAAAAAAGGAATAATCACAATGTGGTTCTGGGAATATTGAAAATTATTTTTCTGATGATTTTTACATTTAAAAAATGGGAAGGCAGGCTGTTATTTTGTGTATTAGCCAGATCGATAATCCATTCCTGAAATGATTTTCAATTTCCTTTGCTGTGGTGTTGATTTGGCGGTGAATTGGAGGGAAAAGAGAAAGAAAAGAAAAGAATTCTCTCCTCTGTCTGATGATAGACTTGTGATCCCTGAACCTGCAGTAAAATTACAAAACTGGAAACTTAACAAAGAAAATTCATGTTGGTGCGTTTTCTCAAGTTAACTGTTTTAAGAATTTCTTTTTACTGTTTTTTCTTGGAAAAAATGCAAGGCTTATTCTTATTATGGGAAAAAAAGGAAATCACATTCATTTGGGGGGAGGGAAGAAATTAAATCTGTTTGGGTTTTTTTGAACAGATTATGATTCTTACCAAGAAATTAGTCCAAAATTAGGCGAGGCTTCTCGTGTGTGACAGGAATATCCTAGTAAGGTATTTGAACTTAGCCAAGATTTTCAGAGGTAACTAATAGTTTTATGTTCTTCATTCTTCAGATGCTGAAAATCTGATGTTTTAATTCAGACATGCAAAAATATCTTGGTGCCATTTTTAGACTGTATTCTCCCATTCGCCCTCCAATATAAAAGCTTCTCAGAATACTGGCTGTTAGTTTCTGGAGTCAGATCTTATTTCTCTTAATAACGTAAGAGGATCACCTGATAGATTTGTGCATCATTATCATTCTCCAGAACACTAGCTTGCTTAGCGTTCTTCTGGATCAAAAATTGGTACTTGTGACACAACCAAGATGTTTTTAAACTGAATGGCTTGCAGTGAAAGGAGTGCAAATGGAACAGGTATGCAATTTCTGCAGTCTTTTCACAAATTTTGCTTGGGGTTTACACCCTTTCCTAATAACTTTCTACTGCTGGGGATCTTGCTGGTTTAACAGTAATTCTTAGCCAATATTTCTTCCCAAATCCCCTTTATTCCTACCTGCACTCTAGCTTGCGTAGCTGTATGGGAGAGAGCATCCCGTTAATCTCCAAGCCTTTTGGTAATGCTGAGTTTCCCAAAATACTCTCCTGAAGTGTTTGGGTACACAGGATTGCTACCTGTGTGGGAATAACACATTTCATTTCTGTTGTTTTATTTTCCACTTATAAATCATTCTGACCACATGCTGAGATAAAAGTATTTATTTATGAAATTTGAAACTATAAATCTTTGTAAAGGTATTGGTTAAGACTTGCAAAACATGCAGTAAAACAATGTTTAAGAGGCCCCTATCTTTTTCCAGCTTATAACTTGCAGACACCCTCTTAACTCGTAAGGTCAAAGACTCCGCTATAGTAATACATACCACACATCCATTAGCTGCGCTCGTAGGAAAAAACGCAGGTTAAGCCGGCTAGGCTGCGCTTTGTGTCCTGTCCATGTCTTGGCGACTTGGTTACGTTCCACTTCAATGGTAAATCTCTCCTTTCTCTTCTTTTTGCTCCCTGAAAGGTTTTCTGAATCTTTATCGTGTTCGGAGGAGTTTTCTTCCCGCCGCTGTGCGGTTGGCATGCCCCCTCCTGGGAGCGCTGATATCCCACGAGCGAGGCCACTTGCGGTACTATATATCTAGCCCCACGCGAAGCAGGATCAGCAAACGACTGCTCACGGGCAGAAGGCTTTCCAGGGGCATCGCCGACTGCGCGGCACGGGGTCCTCTGTGCGGGGGTGGAGACAAGTCAAATCTTGCTGCGTGCGGTGTATGCTTATAATTTGGTTATTATATTTTGTACGTTAGCATCTGGAATTAGTAGTCAATTCAGGTGTGCTTATACGCATGCCGTATAAATGCAGAGACACAGACAGCAGAACAGTGAGATCTGCCAGCAGGACTGCTGGAAGGAGGGTTAGTCTGGTAAGAGCTGATCAGGACACTGCTGCTGGTAACAACTCTTAGTTCTTCGTGAAAAAAATGGGATCAGAAGTAAATACTCTCTTACAATGGGCATTTGAGCTAGAGCTTACCTGAGAGAAATATAAAAAGTTAAAATACAGAACCTACAAAAATACAAAAACCCAGATACTACACCACAGTCCATTGAACAAAAACCTCCCTTTCAAAATGGGAGCTCTGCTGAAAATCGCGCACACAAGGTGAAGGACAAACGGAAGCACGCGGCCTGCTGATCCAGTGCCTCAGTGAGAACGGATGGTATTCTGAAACAGTCCACTTGTGATCAATCCGTAATAAACATTGAGGTTGCGTATTCCCCACCAGAGGTGCTTTCGGCAGCCTGCCAATTAACGAGCAAGTTCTTGGCCCTCCTCTTCCAGCATTTGACTCCTTTTTGTTTTTTCTACTTGCCTGAATCGTATCATTCTTCCCACTGATAAATCTTTCTATAAAAAGTCAAGATAAAGAAAAGGTTTCATTTTAGCATTGTTTTCTGGCTATAATAGCCTATTAAGTGCAATAGGGAGTAGTTTTATTGTTCCAAACCGTAATCTTACAATACTGTTTTCAGCCGTACATGTTTGAGCCGTTCTCCGTTTCCAAGGTTTGAGCCGTTCTCCGTTTCCAAGGTATGTGAGGTTGATAATTACACGGTGAATGTGGGGCATTTTCTCATTGAACTTGTCCTTGTGAGCTGAGAAGTGTGGGGGTGTTAGAGCAAGAGAGCAGCTGTAACTGACATTCTAACCACAGCTGGAGCCTGATATAAATTAATTTCATTTTCTTCATAAGTTGGCTGCGAACTGTTATTTTACTGGTTATAATGGAGCTCATACCCCAACAGGTTGTGTAGTGGCAAAGAACCACCTGATAACCTGGGACAGCAACACAGAACAAATACTAAGCTTCTAGGAGACGGTCCGTATATGGGTGTTACATTGCACTTCTCAGTCCAGTGTGATCTGAGTTTTGATGTATTTCCTGTAAATTTGATACCTACGTTGTCCGAGGCCCATTCATTTTTGTTATTTTTTCATACTACATGCCAGTTTTAGAACATTGTCCATGTATCATCTTAGTAGTGTTACCTTTGAAATATGCAATTATAAATATGCAAAGAAGAGATTTTAAAGCAGTGATTGAACTACAAATGCACATATCAATGTATTGTATTAATGCATAAACAAATAGGTATTCAAGTCCTGATGCAGCGATTCAAGACCTTATTCGGAAGACCTTGAGGTCTTACTGTGTTTTAATCCAAGTAACTGTTCGTTAAAGCTGAAACAAGCGCTCGCTTTCACTCTTCCTCAGTCACTTGCCATTCAGTAACTATTCATTAAGATAAGGAAGCTTTGGTGGAATTCTGTCATTCTTATAATACTTGCTGGAATTAGCCAATTTTACAGTCTATGAGATGGAGAATACTGATATATACCCCAAGCATGCAGTTAAGACTAATTTGTGGCTGTATGTGATGTCCGTATTACTATATATTTCTTTCCATTAATACTGCGTTTTGTATTATGTTAAATAATGAATGCAAATGCCTTCTTTCTGTGAATACCATATATTATTTCTGAAGAGATCTTCTGCCTTCCACTATGACTTCAGAAACCACTACAGGAGTCTTTTTAACATGTAATGTGGTTGCAGTGCTGTGGTAGTAGTGGTGACTGCCTCCTCTTTGAGGCTTGTGGCTCTGAGGCTGCACATCGGAAACGTGAGCCTAAGACTTTTGTAAATAAAACAGCAGATTTCTGAGTGTATGGCCCAGCATAAATGAAATGGAAAAAACAGTTAAAATAATAGTGTTTCATGATAGTGCACTGTGGGCAGGGTCAAACTGTGTTAGTTGTATGGTGTTATCAGAAGCATTTTTATAGCTTGAGTATAACATGGCATGTGCATATCATCACTGGCCAGGCAAACAATTATTTCCAAGGAGGCCACAGCCTTAAAAAAGCAAGGTCACTAAATAAGATTAAAAGATCATTGATGACAAGGCTTGAGTGAGAATTTTAATACTTTGTGATGTTAAACTCAATTCTGCTGAAAGCTAATCGGTGGCAATTGTGACCATGTTAATAAAAATAGAATATGATAATTTATTATTAGCTTTCTCTTGCTGACCTGCCATTTTCTGACCTAAAAGAAATAACAGTTACTTTAGGTCATACATTCTGCACCGCTCACAGCTGTAGTAGGAGGACTTAAACAAAGCAGCATCAGGTCACCTTTCTTTGGTCTTTACCTGTCACAATCCAGAGATCCTTTACAGAGTTGTTTTGTAACAAATTCAGGTATCTGCAGAAGTCACATGAAGAAGCAGCATCCTGGGAGAACAGGCTACACGTCACCAACGCTGTTATCTGAAACTGGGGTTTGATTCATCGTGTCCAGATTCTTGCTGTGACGTGCATATCTGTTATCCAGTGCTTAACACTTTTTTCAAAGAACAAAGGGTCTCTGGTAAAATTGCAATGAGCCACATCATAAATAAAGTCCCATATGTTATTCCTAACAATAAAAGCGTTTATTAATTTCTTTTTCCATGTATAATCATCTTTTCACGTGCCTTTGTACTTGCAAAATAAATCCTGACCTTCAGTCACTTTGGCGTGCTTGCGGCAGCACCACAGTACGTGAATGTACTTTCCTGGTTTGGCTAGTAGAGCTTACTGACTTTGGCTGGCTTTACAGTGGTTTACGTACCAGTAATGATCTTTATGCTAAGCCTGTCTCACGCACCACCCTCCCAAACGGGGCACAGCAAAGGCAGGATGATGATTTCCCTTCTCCCGTTGGCTGCCTGGTGAAGTCAGGCTCTGATAGATCAGGCCTGCGGGCCGGCGGCTCCTGCGGCTGCGCCCTGCCGCAGCGCCGCACCGCGCTCTCCCGGGGCTGGGGCAGCGGTGGCGGATGCGTTGTCTCCTAGCTCTGCCCCAAGACAGCTGCGAGAAGGAAAGCATTGCTTGACCAGTGCAACCTCTTTTCTGTTTTACGGTTTTTCTCCCTACCTTGAAATGAGCACGGGTGTTTTGTTACGTGGCCCTAAAACTCGTTATGATCGTCAGAAGGAACAACGACTTGATGTCCTGCCGTGGCTTAGGGTCCCAGTACTGCGTTGTAATAGTCTCCTCCATAGACTGAAACGTTTAAATTCTCGTAGCTACAGCCCAGGAGAAACTCGGAGTGGACCCGTCTTTGCAAATGCTGTATCCCAGCTCTGTCGGCCTGTCTTCTGAAGGAGTTAGCTGGAGTGTGGCACATGAAGTTAGCACGTGAACTGTGCTGGAGTTGTGTGCTTGTATTTGCAGTGTGCATACCTGTGCATATATCCGTATATATTTGTGTTGTTAGGTGCAACACTTTTTTTTTTTTTTCTAGATAGCATTTTACAAACTTAGTGCATCTTCTTCTTTCCTTTGTGCTTTTCTTCCTCTTATTTTTAAAACACCATTAAATATTTATAGAAATACAGACCATGCCAGAAGTGCAAGGTCTTTAGTATTGCACTAGCAAATTAGCAGCATTTCTGGTGTCTGGATTTGGTGTTGTAATTTTTTCTGTTTCTCCTATTATATCTGAAAAATATTTGCTTTTAAAGACAAAAGTAGTCATGTTGTTATCACCTGAAATTTTCAGAATGGCAGTATTGTTAGTGTAATTCCCAAAGCTGACTATAGTTACAGCCAGTAGTGATCTAACTTAAAACTGGGAAAGAGTTTGCCTTTGAAAATCATGTGTAAAGATAATTTGACAAGCTTCTTGGTGAATTTAACATTAGTTAAAGAGCAGTAGCAGATGTCTAGTAGAAGCAGGTCTGTCAAAATGTTTTATGTCTTCTGAGATTTTTATTCCTGTTTTGGGGGGGGGCGGGGAGGGAAGGAAAGTAACCATCGTGAAATAAATCCTGACTCTCCGGTTCTTCCCGTGCCGCTACTGAGGGGGAATGTGATGCTGTGACACCTTCCATTGCTCTGTTTTGAAGTTCATTTAAGTCTGCTCAGCGCTATAGAGATTGCTTGAATATCTGGCGCTACATCTGGGAGCGAACGATTGCCTGCTGTACCATTCCCCCTTAAGAGAGAGAGAGAAAAATAAAGGAAGATTCACTGTTAGAAATATCTTTTTTCATTTTTATATAACACTCTTACATCTGTTCCCATTCTTAGGCAGAGTTAGAAGAAAGAGGCAAGACTCTCAAACAAATCAGAAAAGTGGCAAGACTAAGTGTCAAGAGAAACATTAGAGAAATACTTATTAATATGTTTGATTTATTTTTATCATCATTCTTTTGCTCCCTTCCTTACTTCTTCACTTCCCTCTCCTTTTTTTGACATAATTTGTATAGTTTATATCACAGTTTACATCACATTTGGGATTTTTGTTAATGCGTAGCTTTCATTTGTTGACTAGATATGGATGCTAAACCAACACAAATAAAGGAAAGAGTTGTTTCTCACTGGATTTAGCAACCAGTTGGACAAGTATTTGTATTAAGAGTACCTATATATCTTGTGAGGTTTGCATAGCTAGCTAAGATCAAACCGGAGTCTCCCGGTCCCTGTGGAGTTACTCTGTGCAGAGGCTTTACCAGGAGCTGGGGGTGAAGCTCTCTCCTGCATGCTTCCGCAATCTTCCTACAACAGCTCTGCACCTGAACCCTAAACCAAAGTGGTGTTGATAGAAAGGACAGATTCAGAGCTGCCTGGCAGGGATGTCCTGTGGGCAGCCATGGAGAGCGCTGAAGAGTTGCTCAAATATAAATGGACTTTGTGTGGACTTTGTACGTTACCCTATTTGAGTGTTAGCAAGTGCAAGAGGAATGGCAATAGAGATAAGACCTTCCCCGTTGCCTCTTGCCTTGACAAAGCTCTTGAGCAGCTTTCCAATGTGCCTGCATTATTCTTGGTTTGTTTTCTGTTAACATTGGCTCTCTCCTCCTGCCATCATGAGCTCATTACTGCTGTGAGATCACTCTGTGCAAAGACTGATTTAATATGTGGAGGCAGATCTTCAACTGATGTAAATCAGCCTGTAATGTTCTTGGGGTTTGAATGATTTACACTACATGATGATTCAGTCTTTATCTCCAGGCTAAGATTTATAAACCAACTGATTTATGTTGCAAACATTTTGCAGTTTTACAAAATAAATATTTTAAATGCAAGTTTGGTTAGATCCTAATTTGGGGAAAAAGTTTTTAATTATATCCAACTGACCACTAAATGAGCACTGTTTATTGATCACTAAACAGGATGAATTATTTTAGTCCTGTTCTGAACAGAATTCAATTCATGAAGTTCCTCTCAGCTAAAAAAGCCTCATATTTGCTGCTGCATACCTTTGTCCACCACAACTAATTACCAAGATGTGTGCATAAGAAGAAACATTTCCCTTCTCATCATCCTGCCCTGGCTGTGATTCATTCCAAGTTGCCACAATCAACTATTTGTAGCATCACAGTTCATTGCGGGGAAAGTGAGTTTGATGGCAGAGCATCGTTGTGTGCTTCCCGGTGCATCTAGTTGAGAGGAGGAACAGACTGTAATTAGAAGGGGGAGAAGTTTTTGTTGTACAAGTACACAGACATGGTCTTGGAAATCAGCAGTGATGAAGAAGGGCATACAGGAAAATAAATAGAGTTATTAACAAATATGATTTGAAGGTGATGACTGAAAAAAAATGTTTTGAAGACGAAGCTATTTAGGAGATAAAAGGCAGTTCATGCACCTAAGGTTAAGTTAGTTCTAAAAAGATGAAGTAGGATGAAGAGACTTTACACCCAAGTTTAACTAGCTGACAACTCAGTTACAGAATATTTAGCTGACTGATAACATACATTCAAAGAAATTGAATTCCAGTGCTGAAGAAAAGCAACTCTAAATCCCAGAGTAAAAACAAAAGATTTTAGAAGATTAAAAATAAAAGATTTAAAAGATTAAAAATAAAAGATAGCATAAGTCTCAAAATCATGTGGAAATTAAAATAGGTTTAAGAGCTCCCTGTTAATCCACTCACCCTGCTCCCCACTGAGATTGTGCAAATGCTTGTTGAGTTGAACCATAACAAGGAAATTATTGGAATCAAAAGCAAAAGATAACTGTCTCTGGAGATGGAAAGGAGGGTCTGGGTTTTTTCAGCTGCAGGTTGTTTCCCTGCTCAGGTTTACAGCATGGCCCCCGGCAGCTCCGCCGGCCCCACTGCGCAGCACCCTCCGAGAGCTGCTGCCCCTCGCCTGGCCTGCGCCGCCAGAGCTCTTGGGTGGCTCCTCTGCAAGCTGCCGGGGGCCTTCGCGCTGATCCACGTGAAAAGTGGTTTTGGCCTTGGTTTTATCTGCAGATGACCCTTAGCGGCCACGGGGCCAGCTGTGCCAGGATGTGGCACAGCGCTGGGACCTGCTGAAAGGACGTGATCGTGCCAGCCTGGCACAGCTGGCGGATTTGCAGCCCCACAGGCTTCTTTTCCCCTATCCCCCTCTTCCTTCTCATTTGCTATAAATTTTAAGGTTGAACTAAATGGTTATGCAAAACCTTTATTTACCTTCGACTAGACTGTTCCTTATCAGAGTGGATGAAGGAAGTAGAGGCCTGAAAGCTAGTCAGTTTTTCCATGTCTAATAAAATTATTTCATTATTACATATACAGAATCAGGCTTCTGATATCGGTGCTCCATGCTCTTGTTTACTGCTGTTATAATACCTTGGAATTTACATAACAAGTAATGCAAATGGGCAGATATGCTGTGGAATGAGAGAGGTTTTTTTTTTTTTTTTTAAAAAAAAATCAAGGTTAAGGAAATTAAAAAACAAAAATTTACATTACTATAGCATTAGAATTACAATTTTAATATTCCAAAGCTAGTGCTAAAACAGTTTTGTATACAAAACCATATTTCACCAATTTTCTACATGCAAATACTACTTTTTCAAAACCACATGAGGATTACTTTATTCCTACAGATGTTAGATGTCTAAATATTAGCTTCAAAAATGTCAGAAAATACACACAGTATGTATGATTTAATGATTCTGAGAAAAGCATAACATATTTAATATCTGGTTTTGAAGGTTTAAATCTTCAGTTTGTCTTTATTAGTACCTAACTCTTGTTATATTCACATTATTTTTCCTAACAGCACTGCCAGCAATTTTGCAGCATTGCTGGCAAATGATAGGATCGTTTTACATTTAGAAATGGGCTTTTTTTTTTACATGTGCTATTTTACTTTTCCTGGATACTAGTAATATTTCAGTAGTCTACTTGCTTTTGATTCTACAGCAGTAACCTTATTGAGTTGTGATACCATCTTGCAGCCTTACCAGCACATTGTGTCTCTCAAAATGGACTTTAGGCTGGGTCCTAGGCTCAGGATTTGTGTTAAAGTAATTTTTTGTTCAGGGTAATTCTAGTAGTGGAGACTCACACACTTTATAGGGAATCATAGAATGGTGAGGTTGGAAGGGACCTCTGGAGATCATCTCGTCCAACCTCAGCATAGCCGTACGGGCACTGAACCCGCGACCTTGGCATTAGCAGCAGCACGCTCTAACCAGCTGAGCCCATTTGATCTCATCAGTAGAGAGGTTGTGGCTCAATATGCCTTACTGTAGTTTGTATTACCACTGTGAACATCTGTGATTCTGCATTGCTTTTTTTGATTTAAAGGCAGAGTTCTTGTGACAAAATGATGGTGAGCTGTACCATAGCTATTTACGTGTTCTCTTTTGGGTAACATCTGGTTGACCCAAAATATTGCTGAAGCCCCACAAGCAACAAATGGGAAAATCTCCATTTCTAGCTATGAGTATGGTACTAATGTTTTACTTGATCTAATGTTTTATTTGATGATAAACAAAATAGCAAAATGCCACAAAATTATAATGATACTAAGTTTCCCCAGCTGTGCGGAAGAATTAGGCATTAGAAAGCAGGAGAACATAAAATGGTCGGTCAAAATATGCTGTTGATCAGTGTCCTTAGAATGTGCATTTTACTTCTGGATTAATTCCCAGAATTATTTGGCTATGTTTTGGGTATCACAGAGAAGTTCTGCTTGCTCGTCCTCAATATAATAGAGCCTTACAGTGGCACCATTTTAGGTTGTTTTAGCCGCTATAGCAAAGCGGGGTGCACATTTCATGTGTATCAGACTTAAGCAGATCTCGTGCAAATCAGTAAAATGCTGGCTGCAAATTAAGCCATCAGTACTCTTTCTTGCTTGTGTACTACTACTAATTTTTTTTAAGGGTGCGAAAAAGAGATGAAGGAAATGAGTGTGTTCCACAGGTCATTGAAACTAACTGGAGTCTTCCCAGCGACTCTCCGAGGTCCTGAATTACAGCAGGAAGTGAGCCGGGAGCCTGCAGGAAGGGAAGAGGGGAAAAGGAGCATGCGGGAGTATTGAACAGCAGCACAGACTGAAAGGAATACAAATTACCTGAAAGCTAGACCTGCGTAGGATCTTAAGTGATGTAGATGAACACCATAAAAATTCACTACAGGTTTCAATGGAAATCATTTTGGCACCCAATATATATTTTTAATACCTCACCACGAGAGCAAAAGCTGAAGTATACAGATTTTTAAATATGTCTTCTAAAGTCAAATTAAAAGGTTTCTCAGGCCCCTCAACTATTCATACACTTATTTATTAAAAATCTATTTAAAACATTCCATTGTTCTCTATAAATATTCATGTTTATTTTAATAAGTGCTTTACAGATTTATTTTAATTCCACCTAAAATCCTCCAGTGGCTTGAAAACTTTATATTCAAGTCCAGGTGTACATGTAAATGTGGAATATATTTCTAAGACTGTGCTGTAGCATAGTTACTAAGAGTATTATTAATGACAGCTATTTTTGTTGTTGTTTTTGACTGCCACAAGAGAACACAGAAGCTTGCAGCTGGGATTCTTTGAAGCAACATTCTATTCTTTAGGGAACTGTTATTTCAATAAAAACAATGAAATCAGTTAGCATAGGTAATAAAATAATTACAGTAATTTATTTTGGCTATTAAATGTTGAATTCCCTTAGCTAATCATCCACTTAAAGCTGTTACTCAAAGTGCCCTGGTTGCTTTTGCCTTTAAAGTTAAACATCATGAATTCTTATGCACTGATAAATCAAATTTTAATAAATTCCTGCTGTACTTTCCTACTAATGTTGATCCGAGCACTATCTGTAATAACTTAAAACTAGGAGTGGCTGTTGCCCACGGTTCCATCAAGGAGAACGGTCAGCCCTTGGTTTCCTTGGAGCTGCTTCCACCTGTCCTTGAAGCTCAGCCACCCGCAGCTCCCCGGCACTCGTTTGGTCGTGGGGTGTTGAAAAATCCCTGTATGCAAGCTGGCTGGAAATACTTTCTTCCAGCATGTGTCAACATAGCTGCCCACCATTCAGTCCATGGGAAGCACAGTAATTAATGCTCTGAAACGATTACAAATTGCTCTCTCTGATTAATTTAAGCTTTGGTTCATTTTACTTTGTTGTAGCTGGTAATAAGCCCTTTAAATGGCCAAAACCTAAACAGACAAAGGTTAATTTCTGTCTTAACTCAGAAAACACTGTTAGTCATGCTTAAGAGAAGAACAAACTGTGGTTCTTCCTTTCTTTTATAGAACAAGAGTCCTCAGAATCTGTAAAAAGACCAATTCTATTTCCCATTTCAGTAAATAGAGAATGATGTTGAGATGAGAAGATGATCTTCCATACTGTTATTATTAAAATATTAGTGAAGTTAGTCGTTATAGGTTAACTGAAAAGTTCATACGCTGTCATGTTTAGAGGAAGCATCATGTTATTGGTTTAACATCACTTCTTGTTCTCCTGAACTGACTCAAATACCTGTTTCCTAAGAGAAAGTAGAGCAGAAAGCGATTCACTGAAAGTCAGCAGATAAACAGCTCTTGGTATAAAACTAATGAACACACATGCATGAGCTATGACAGCAAGATACTGTGAACATGTCTGTAAATGTTTGATCTAAATTCCACTGAAATCAATAAGAAACGTTCCCGTGACTTCAGGAGACCGGCAGTCTGATTTCCCGGGCCCTCTCCTGCAAGCCTGTTGAGCGCACGTGAGTGGATCACCGAGGGGCCTTACAAGCCTGAGACCAAGTGAAAAATCCTTCCATAAAAAGCTGTGCAGCGGCAGCATCAATCTATATTTAAGTTTGTACTGAATGCTAATTTTAGCTGCTTTATTACATTATTTTTCAGTCTGAAAAAAGTAGGAGCTTTCAAACTTACTCAAGGAAGAAAGCTGAACTTTTAAATTGTGTTGAAATGAGATTCCAGGATGAGAGTATGCTGGAATATGATTTCTCCAACATAGGGCTGTCATGATGATCATAAAAGTTTGGAAAGGTTGACAGCTTGTAGGAAGGTTTTGGAAAGAGGTATTTATTGTTTTTTATGCTTTGGTTTTTTCCTCGTAATGCATTATAGTGATGAGTATTTTCAGACAGTTTCGCTTTTGTGTTCTCTTGAGAAGTCAAGGGATAGTTTTTCCTTTAGGAGTCTAAGGAGTCTGCTACGAAAGTGATAAAAAACATCTGCTTCTCCACAAGATTTTAGTAAAAGAACATAAAAAGTGCTGTCCTCTTGTTAGTTAGGTATGTCTACTTTTGCACACAAATTAAACTTTAAAATAATACTTGAATCTCAAGCAAAATCCCTCTGAGGTTGCATTAGAGCAGATAGAGCACTGAAATGGCTCTTGAGCTCTATGATTTTAAATACTGACTGACTTACAACTCAAGATATGGGGCAGAGTATTATTAGGGGATTTTGATACCCATAAAAATTTTTTAAGGGTTTTTCTTTTTAGTATGAATTCACATCTGGATTTTTTGGTTAGGGAATGAACAGGAATCTAGGCCGTGCATTGCATCACTTTACTCCCACAGGAAGCACATTTTACTCACAATGAAGTACCAAAAATTACTAGCTTTCAGAAGGAGGATTAAATTAAATGTATTACACTGCATAAAATACTTTGGCAATTCCTATAGCACATAATGACAAACATTTTAATAAAAATTGTCTTTTTCTTAAAGCCTCTAAAATATACTCATTCTGTTTCTTCAGTGTTTTTTAAGGCAAATTCAGTACTACAGTGGATGAAATGTGCTTGACTTTTCTGCATTTCTGACTCTTAATATCAAGCTTGGATAGGTTCCTTTTTCTTTATGCCTCTAGCTCTATTAATCTAATCGCCTTATCTATCCTGGTAGAGGCAAAGAGGTTCACTATTAACGTGGAACTGAGGAAGCGTCCAGATTATGTGGTGGCTGCCCCTCGTGAGTGCATTCTACAATGCAGTTTGAAATTGCTAATAATGTTTAAAACAAACAAACAAAAATACAGACTATACTCAATAAAGAACCTGGAATAAAAGTCATCCAGGGAAAAAATGATGTAAAAAGTGTACTAATTGTTAGTTTTTAATTCATTTAATTTAAATGAGGAAGAGTTAAAATTGTCTTCAAATATATAAAAAAAAAACCCTTCCAGTTATCAGACTGCTTCAAAAATGGAAATTTAACCTTTAATACTGTAAACATTTACAGGTCTGATTACATTAAAAAAAAATATCTTAATTGACTTGAGTGGAAATAGTAAAAGGTGACATATGGAATTATGTATAGCTCTGTGCCTTAAAATATAATCTAGTGATTTTTAATAGTTTACAGAATGTCATCTCATATCCAGTTATTTAATTTGTAATTTTGTTGGACAGAAAACTGCAAATTTTTGTTTGCTTTGCAATAATGAAATCTTTTTCTTATTGGTTTTATTGTTGGTTATACATCAGGCCATGTTTTTCTTAAAAGCTCTGCTCTGGAGGTCATTTGATTACAGAAAATCACAGCTTTTGTATACATAGAGAAAAAAGCTTGAAAACATAATAAAAAATATTTTATAGAGAGGAAATGAATAAGATCACAAAATGTACTGTCTCAGAGGTTGCATTTTTTAAAGACACTGTCATATTGTGAAACAGCTAAGTAATGTTTTTTTGAGTGCTTTTGTTCATCAGAAATTAATTCAAGATTTCCGTAGACCTTCACGATTTTTGGTAAATATTAGAAATGGGAAAGTAGTAGAGGAAATATGAACTTGACAGCCAAAGAATGAGTAACTGTGGTGGTCAATTTAAGAATATTACTGTATGAAATTTTACACCTAAAGAAACATTTGGGAAAAAAAGCACTCTAAGCTGATAGTGAAACAGTATAGTACCTATGGACTTTTTCAGTCAACATAAAGCTTTTCCTCTTTTAAAATTCAGCAAAATCTATTCACTTAGATGCAAGAAAAAATTCTGTAAGTGATGGATTTAACACCGTGGATAACCTTTTCATTAGACAATTATGTGTTTCAGTCCATGGCATATGAAGTGTATATTTTTTGTAGTGCGTTTTCAGATGTCAATGACCCTATTTCATGGAATATAAGTCACCCTGTGAATTTAAAGATCTGAAGAAAATCAATAGATGAGACATTGAAGACTCTTAAATCAACTGAAAATATTTTTTTTCATTTTTTTCTCTCTCTTCTTTAATCTTCTTGCTCAAAGCTTATCCCAAAAATCAAAAAATCATTGAAAGACTTGGATAATAATTACTACAGTCTTGGATTTTACTGTAAAGAGCTTTTATATTCTGCAGTATTTGAAGTCCTAATCCACTAGGTACAATACCTCTGGATAAGACACCACTAATGTAAAAGAGAGATAATCCATTGAGGAATAAAATGTGTTGCTCTACGTCAATTTTGAAAATGTTGTATTATCTTCATGATCAATAAAAACCAAAAGGTATAAACACAATTCACATTAAATTAATCTAATTAGAGTAATTAACATAACTGCGTTCATAACTGAGTACACGTTAGATGTTAATATTCAAGGAGAGACTTTCAAAAATACACCTTTCACTTGCACCTTAATCAAAATAACAAAAATGAATTATTCTTTAATGTATTTCCTTCTTATTAATCCCAAATATATTTATGAATGCAAAATAATGATCTTGTTCTGACCTAATTCTCACTTACCTTGCAGATTTTGAAAGTTCAGCCTTGGATACTTGAAATTTTAAGCCCAAATCCCATCCTCAGAATTACATGCTTAGGAATTTAAACACACATTTCTCAGGAAAAAAAAAAAAAAGAACAGATCACCATACGCAGTGATTATATGCTGTGCAACAGGTTTAATCCTGAAAAAGATACAGTTTATGAATAATTTAGTGATTCTAGGGATTCAGCTTGATATTCTCTTGTTAAAGCTGTTCAGGATTTGCAAACATGCAGAGCTTTGGAGGTGTCTGCTTAATTTTCTTGTATGCATACATAGGCACTATTAAAAGCTCTTTAATATTTAATAGTACATCCTAAAACATGACAGAAAATGAACAAAGGATACAACAAAGTGGATCCATAGCCTTTACTGAACTAACACAAATGTCAAGGATGTATGTCCTGCCATCTACCCACAGGCAACGATTATTTAACAACTTCGTAGGACCAAAGTATCTGCACAAAAATTGTTGTGCATATTGAAAAGGAAATTTAAAAAAAATAAGTCCGAGTATGCAGAATCATCAAACATCACTCATTCAGTTCTTGTATTTCTGAATTTCTGAAGTCTAGTTAGGAAGCTAGGAGTGTTGGTGGGATTCATGGAAAGATTCTGGTTTGTTTCAGATAAATATTCAGATTTATGTATCATGAAGCGAAAATCCAGTTTATCTACGGTATTACTAAAAGACGATTTGCATTTATATAGTAACAACTTAGAAATGAGTTGAAAATTTTCATCATTGTAATTTTTTTATATCTTTATGTTAATTTCTAGTTAAAAATACAAATAATAAACAGAAAAACTTCAGTTTACAGAAGGTCTACGTTTCTGGAGATACATTTGTTTTCTAATTAGATAGCTTATTTTTATTATACTTGGCTGATACTGTATTTCTCAAGTAGAATTGTGCACACAGATTGATAAGAATTTGTCTTAAGGCTATGTTCAGTTTAATGATATATATGAGAATGATTATGCAACTGAAAAAATGCTAAAAAAGAAATTAAAAAGTTAAAACATTCTAAAAACCAAACATAAGTGCTCAGACTGAATCAGCAAGCATTTAAGCTCCAAAAATTTGTCGGTGTTCAGCTTCTTCTGAAAGTGGTGAGTTTTGAGAAGCTATTCATATTTAGCTTTCAGCTTTATTGCAATATTGTACCCATTTTGGTAGTTTTATAATTTAACATCCTGCTTTCGCATGTTTCAATAGCATCTTAGGGAGCTGCATTTTTCAAATGAGAGGCCATAGTTTAATGCTGTAAATTCTTCTGGTTGAGAATTTGTAACAGAAAACTTCACTTTTTGACAGTGAAACTAAATAACGACCGATAAAAACAGTTGACTTCCTATAATTTTGAATGCCATGATGAACAATGTAAGCATTGGACAAAGGTGGATAATATCAAGGAGGAATACTTAAAATATGCTGAAGTGCAAACTAAGAGACCAAGAAAGATTAAGTAACTTGCTCAAGGTCAGAGTAGGGCTCAGTTTTCTTGAGCCTCTTTCACTGGGCTGGTCTTCCTTATGCAACATTTCCTAAATCTTGTAGGCCCAAGTTACCCACTTTTGCCTATTCAGTTGATCTAATAAAATCTGGATGCTTTTCAGTATTGATTGGTGCAAGTGTGGCTTAATGGCAGGATCATTACTTTTTTAATCTTGGAACTGCCAGCCCTTACTATTCTCAACTGAAATTCAGTTTCTTCGATTAAGGACTGCCATTACTAATTGTTTCTAAATGTTGCTTTGACATTTCTAGTTCAAAAAGTTTAGTTCTTCAGCAATACCTTATAGTCCACATTCTTAGTAATTCATTAAAACTTCATGTTTTGTGGGAGAGCCAAAGCCAGAGAAGGGAAGCTGCTAGAAAATCCTGGAACAAAAGCTAGAACTTAAATGATAATCCTTAGAAAATAGTGGCTTAGTGTCTCTCTGCAGTACATATAAGCTGCATCTCTATGCCCGTTCGTTCTTTTGCGTTAAAATGATGCATGTCTGATGGTAACCATAACTGAGTCTGCCCACCTATCTCACATCTCTTCCGCGCAGTTCTGCAGGAAAGGTCAGATAAGGATAATATGTCAAAAGGGTATAATTAAGATTCAGAAAGATTAATACCTGTGGTATTTAGTGAAATTGCCTTTTAGTGGAATGCTCATCTATTACTTTGATATTTAACATTTCTGCTGTTAAAATGTTAGTGCTTGTAAAAGTATAAAATCAGTGGCAGACATTTGGTTTATATACTCTCTTATACCACAAAAGAACTGCATATGAGAAGCAATCAGATTTTTTTTTCCTGAAATGCTTATGTGCAAGTCTTTCAGTATTTGCACTATAAATTTTTATTTTGTAAGGTTATTTAAGTTACGTCAATCAATTTGACAAGTTGTGTCAATTCAAGCGGGTTGGGGAGAGCATATTAGAAACAGCACCTGAAATGTGTAACCGTCTGCAGTGAAATGAAAATGATGCATCTGTAGGTGAAGTGAAATAAATATTATTTAATTCAACACAAAAAGAGCTCTTTAAGGTGATTCAGCACATACTGTGTAATTTAAAGCAAATCAGTAGCCTCACCTGGAGCTCCCGGTACACAGGAGCTCCAGTTCCTCCTACTATTCCAGCCATTATACAAGCATATAAAAGAAGACAGCACTTTTTCCCAAAGAATTAAATTAAGATGAGAAGACTAGTGCAAAATGGCATACAGAAGCAGGAAAAGTTAACACAGCACCTAGACTAATTTGAACGTTTGAACAATACAATGAAGTCATAACTTTTCTTTTCCTTACCCGTTATGAACATGCAAATAGTTTTCTTTCGTGCAACTATTCCCCTCGAATCTGAAGAGAAAAATGCACAGCCAGCTCATGGAAATTACAGCAAAACAACCACATTTGAATTAAAATCTACATCATGATCCTGAATTCTTGTCCATTTTTAAATCTTTCATTTCTTAAGGCAAATGGGGATTTTGTTTTATTAAGAAATAGATCTTGAAAGAGTTCTCTCTGAATCCTTCAAGTGGTGCTGATGATTAAGTGCGTTATAGGTAAAGGTTCTGTAGATTTGTTCAGTAAAACTTTTACAAGGCTTTGCTGCGGTTATAACATGTTAAGATTTTGAGCGCTGGAAGTACTAAATGCACTTTTTTATATGCTGTATCACGTAACATATCTACCACCATTAAATTAAAGAATTCTTGTTAATTTAAGAACGATCATTCAGAGTTATCACTAACGTCGCTACTGGAATGACTCATGTAAGAATTTACAGGATTATACCCCAAACGAATTTCTGTGGTTTGGAAAAGAGTAGAATTATTGTGTGTGTTATATCAGAACCTTGTTAATTTAATGATGCGTGCATTTTAGCTATAAAATTACAAACACATTTAGTTAATGTGATTAACTGTGTATGTCTATCTATCTTCTTCTGGGCATGACAATACTCCAAACTGAGCACAGAATGAGCTTTGAGAATGAAGTTCAGAGTGCTTCTGTTTTAAAATGGCTTTCAGTAGTTATCTTCAAAAAACATAGGAATTTCTTTACACTCCATTATCATGTAGGAAGATCATTTTTTATCTGCTGGTAGAGCTTTAATTCTTAAACTGGGAAGAAGCATTCAGCTTTCTAAAACAGAAATACAGTCTTAAATTCTTTTAAATTCTCTTACAAGTCTGAAAGATCTGTGGTATGGTAATTACCTCATGTAATCAAATCCATAAATTATAATTATTTGATTTGTCATTATTTGATTATCCACATCAATACACTGAATAAACAGCCAAATAAGATGGACAGAGACTAGACAAGATGCTCTAGGAAATTCAGAAGACAATATCCCTAGGAAGTTTTAAACAAGTACATCATTTAACCTGCTAGAAGTTTCATTCTATAAATCTGATGGTTGAATATTATGTGATGATAATTTTTTTTTCTTAATCATTAAAAACAGATGTGAAATCAGAACCCGCATACTTATTCTGTCATCTTATAAGACTGAGATAAAGCTAATAACTTTGTGTTCATGCGGAAGACAAGGTTATCCCTGAGGCTTTTTATTGTGAGAAGACTGTTCCATTCGTTTGCAAGCGTGCTATAAAGATGCAGCGTACAAAAATGTGGGGTTTTGTTTTTCATACTTATGTGCATAATCCTATTGAGTATTTTAGCCTGATTCACATAAGAGTTTGCGCAATCACACCCAAAGACTTTTGCTGTTCTATAACTTGTATTTATGTTAGCTTTTAGACTACCTTTTATTCTTCTACCTCTACAGATCTTACTGTAATCTGTAAGTCTCCTCTATGTGTTAGGAATTGGAATTTAACCTAAGAACTGCTATCATCATTATTAAATATGTAACTGCCTTTAAAGAAGTAGAAAATATTTAGGGTTCCTTTCAGACCCACAGCTGCCACTTTCACAGAAGCTTTTAGACCAGAATTTAACAGAGAGGTCTCAGATAAAATTTCCCATTAAACAATATTATTCTGTTTTGTAACTACCAGATATTACTTTGTTTGAAATGCATTATAATGACTAACTTATCTTGTATGGTTTACTGGAAGAAAGTAACAGAAAGGGAATGTGTTTTTGAAATAAAGAGAAGACTGAAAGGGGAAGGGGTAAGCAGGGAAAGGGGAGAGGTGGAAAATTGTTTTGAATAGCTGGGATTCTAGCAGCCAAATGTAAACGGAGTCTTGTGACTGCAGAGGCTTAAATGGAGCTCATAGCTGAGGGGCTGAAAAGAGTGGGAACATACTTTGGAGGTGGAATGAGGGACCAGCTATTGCCAGGAATTTCCCTGAGCATCATTGGAGCTCTAAGGATGTTTGATGGGATGAGTTGTGAAGATACTGGGCGGGTTTAAAGGTCTTGCAGCCCTCCTTAGTGCCCTTTTGGAGAGTGATGCTGAGCGGGAGGTAGACAGGAGCCTGCAAGCTGTTCTGGATTCAGCGTTGCCTCCAAGTAGGAAAATGTCCAGACATGCCCTTTTCCTTCTGCAGCTGGCCAGAAAAAACAGTTGGATTTGGACCAATGTGTTTGAGACCTGATCAACACCATACGCATCTGAAACTGCCAAATGCATATACTAAAGCAAGTGATTGAACACCTTGTTGAATTATACTTTCACTTATCAGTATTTGATGGAAAAATATAAATGAGCAGTGTTATAAATATTTTGTTTTTAAAAGTAAATAAAACTAGACAGAAGAAGTGAAACAGAGAGGCTTTAAGGTCTTTTTATTCTGTCTTACTTTGGCAGAATTTCCACAGAAGTAGACAGTACAGTAAGGATTGAGTGATAAATGAAAAATGCTTTATTTAGTAGAATTTGATCTCTTTGGAATGTAGTTAAAATAAGAAACTCAAACTGAGTTTTTAATTACCAGATCTTTGCAGAATGATAATAAGTTCTGTAAGTACACCTGCTAGGAGAATGGATTTTCTTACGCTTCCCTTTCAAGCAGAAACAAGAAATAGAATTTCTATCTCATGCATCATACCCATTTAAAATGACCTGTGCTTCACCTAATGGCTTTGCACATACCTAGGCTTTGTGAGTATGCAGTCTTTGCTCTTTGAATTATTTGAATACTTACTGGTTGACTATTGCTTTTATTATCTCCTTAATTAACTAGTTGTGTCTCTTAACTCGTTATGAACGTTCCTTTTTTTATTATTATTTTTGTGGCAACAAAGGCAAATGCATTGAATGCTTAAGAAGCATGCAGAGGATTTTTGTCACTCATGAAGGCACAATTTGCCTTTGTAAACTGCAGGTATCAAAGCAGTTTTTCTATTCTGTTTGGACACACCACGTAGTAACAGGGGGATGAGAGGCAGCTGTGCTTCAGACCACAGGAGATAATTTGCAGACACATTTTAATTGCCTTTTAGAGACCATGAAGGAGTTCCAAATAGTCTAATGAGTTCCAGCAAACACCTGTGAAATGCTTTCAGATGACCATGTAAAACAGAAATTAAGAAAGAAATAAAACCCAGATCTAGCATGTAGATTCTAAGGGGGCTATAGAGAAAAAAAAAAAAAAAAAGATGTGTTTTCTTTTATACTCACCAATTTCTCTAAGAGTGAGAAATAAAACAACAAACTGCCCTGTATTTTCATACCAACAAAATCCTGAAGAGGCAAATTTCACAGATAATAAATAGATAATAAAATAGTGTGTTTAAAATAGTTTTGCATTGCATTATAGAGTGTTTCAACGTGTAAATGTGTTTTTTATTATTATGTGATAACTCAGCAAATGATTATGGTCAATTATAAATTCAAGTGTGTAGAACTATACCTGTTTAAATCATGCATGTTCCCAAATGCATTTGCTACTTGGCAGATTAAAAATTACAGCAGAATTTCATTCATACTGTCATTTTTTTATTAATCATATTTATGCTTATATAGCATTCTGTATAAATATGTTTTTAGTGGAAGTGTGGGTTGAAAAACGTTGATGACAGTAAGTTGTTATGATTAATATTTAACAGTTACATGGAAGCAGTACATGAAAAACATAGCTCGGCTGGACCTCCAGGAGCATTAGATAACATGAGTTATTTACCCCCTTTATTGCTTCAGCTTGATAAAATATTATTACCATCCCTATCAGGAATACTGATAGACAGCTTTTTCAGAACAGATTGATCAGAGGAATTGTTCAGAAATTTAGAAAAATTATTTGAAAATCAGTAGGATTGTAAGCCCTATAGACATTGTTGTGTGTTGACTTATTTTTAAAAAACTGTATTGATTCACAGAATGAAGTAGTTCTAAAATTCCTTTCTTAGGCCTTTAAAAAATTCCTAACAGTAACTGCCTTTATGCCTTCAAGAAATCCAGTATGTTGATGGAAGATATATAAGATGTGCATTAACTATACAGAAGAATATCAATTTGACAAGAAAAACTCTATGTTTGACATTCTGCATTTCGTCATTTGAACTTGCAAGACTGATTTGTGGCATGCAATAATGTTGTCTTAGGCCTTTTTGGAAATGTTATCGTTCTCAATTGATGAGAGCACTGAATGTTTGGCTTTATAGAAAGAGGAAGGAAGGTTTACCGTTTGAATGACATGAATGAAATGACAGTTCATCTCTAGAATAAGACACTGCTGTGAGGCTGCTGTATCATTACTTCGTAGCAATGAAGAATTCCATTAAAAATCATCTCCACCAAATACTTTGTCATAACGTATATTCTTCTTTGCTAGCAAGGACAAAGCTGTTTAGGATGTGTGTGTTGGAAGGGAAGAACAGATACGTACGCGGCATGCTGTTGCTTAAAAGAGATACTAAAGTTAGGGGAAAACAAAGAATATCCATTCCTATCTTCTGATTAATCCTTCAGAGTTAAGAATGTCCTCTTTTTTTGTGTGTGAAGTTAGACATGACTGGGGAAAAAAAAAGCATTTTTCATTTCGGACACAGAACAGGTAGACTTGAGGAAAACACATTCCACTGTCAAGTGCAAAGCATGCAGTGTCAGGGATCCAGAATTATTCTTCTAGAAATACTTGTTTTCTGCTGTTATGCAGGAACTAAAGGATACAGTAGATGGTATTAAGGAAGCAACAAGGTGGGATAGAAGTGGGCTTTTGACAGTCAGCATGTTATAGAATTGGCAGCAGAGTGTAAATAGCTGCCAAATAAAATCGCCTATTAACCCCAAAGTGTCACGATGGCATGGCAACATGTGGTGACATGAGGGCTAAATTAAGGACGTGACATATTAAAGATTGAGCAGAAATTCCTGTGGTTGAAAGTAAAATACCATATCCCCTTTTCCATATTAAAAATAAATAAATAAATAAATAAAATTGTGTGGGTTTGAACCAGATGAGGTTTGAAGGTGTTTTCAGAAGTACTTCCTATGATTCTGTCATAAAATCCACCCTGAGCAATGAGGAAGTTGCAGATAATTAACATCTATCCACTTCCACACAGTTTAGTTTTCCTTTCATTTTTTGTCCTTTTACTTCCCTCCCTCCCTCCCTCCCTTCCTCTATGCTTTAGAAAGATTCTCGGGTACGAAGAGAAGACTGTATGCTCTGTTCTCGAAGAGCTGTGATGAAAGAATCTTCTCTTTCGTCCATACTATTTCTTTCTTTTTTATCCCTTCCTTCTTCTCTAGCGTGTTTGAACATCTTTCACCTTCATTCTTTAAGATTTCCTAGAACATCTGGGCACTCTTTGCTCCAGCCGTATCTCTTTTTATTATCAAGAATTTTCACCCTCATACTGCTAGATACTTCTGAAAGGGCTAAGCACTGTGTAAACATTAGAAGATTAATATTTGTAGTTTGACTTTTTGAAGTGTTAAAAACTTACTATCCCACTGACTTATGTTAGAGTTGTGCCTACTCACCAGCTCTGAGAATTATGCCTTTGCTTGTGATAGCCCGTAAGTCAAATATGTCTTTGAAGAACTGATCTGAAATGGCATAACCCTTGTGATTGATATTAGTCGAAAAGTATTATTGTGGGTGTGCCAAGGTAAGTAAGTGTCTTATGATAGGTTTTATTTCCATTAGGTACCCCTAGATGATTCTTCAAAAAAGGACCATGCCTGCTGTGCATGTGCCTGCCCGCCATCTGGTGAAGAAGAGAGTTCCAGGGCCACAGTAATCCTGAAGCTCTGCAGAAACCCACAAAATCTCTAGGACCATAGGGGAAAAAAATCTGTAAGGAAAATGCAGTTAACATTTCATTACAAACAAGACACTTAACCCTTGTAAACTAGGTGAGACATGCAGATTTTTGAGGTAGTGAGGCTCTGCTTCACTTGACTTAGTTAAATAAATAAGCAGTTTCCTTCCTAGTATATTTTAGAAGTGAGTGATTGTCTCATTATCTTCGTAAACACCCTTTCAACGTTACTAAACACCATTCAAAAAACCATTACCTCCCCTCAGTAATGGTAGTACCTCTCCTCAGGAGAGCCAGAGGGATTGCCTGCAGCCTCAGTGCATGCGAATGCTAAGGGAAGCTTTGCTTTGATCTGTTTTTGCCAGTAAATCCTCTTTGTGTACCGTGACTATTAATTTTTTTTTTAGGCTGGCCATGCTCAGTCCTTGGACAGTTATAAAAAGATTTAAGGGTTTTAGGTTTAAAAATGGATGGTATCTCCATCATGTTTGTGAATAAAGATAGGGAGTATATTTTGAAGCTCTTGATATCCCTTATTTTTTCTCTGAAATTACAGTCAGATCTGTCAAAATTTGATTACAAAGGGAATTTTTTATTACTAAATAATAGTAGTAAGTATTTTAATAGTGAAAAAGCTGGATTTTACAGTACCTTAAATATCAACACAGATTTTACTCTTTCTTAGCTTGCATAGGGTAGTTGGGATAATGCTAGAAGAAAAATTGTGATTTAAAGTGTTTCCTTAATGACTCTAAGAGATTTTGAGTGTCTTAGTTGTTAAATGAGTGTATAAATCTTATTTACATTAGCGCTCTGTAATACAAGGATCGAATCATAGAATCATAGAATCATGGAATCAGTAAGGCTGGAAGGGACCTCTGGAGATCATCTAGTCCAGCCACCCTGCTCAGCAGGGTCACCTAGAGCATGTCAAACAGGGTTGCGTCCAGGCAGACCTTGAAGATCTCCAGAGAAGGAGACTCCACAGCCTCTCTGGGCAACCTGGTCCAGGGCTCCGTCACTCTCACAGGGAAGAAATTCCCCCTCACCTTCAGGCAGAACTGCCTGTGCTTCAATTTCTGCCTGTTGCCTCTTGTCCTGTCACATGGGGCGACTGAAAAGAGTTTGTCCCTTCCCCTTGACACCCTCCCTTCAGGTACTTGTACACATTGATCAGATCCCCCCTCAGTCTTCTCTTCCCCAGGCTGAAGAGGCCCAGCTCTCGCAGCCGTTCCTCATAGGGCAGGTGCTCCAGCCCTCTGATCATCTTTGTAGCCCTGTGCTGGACTCTCTCCAGTAGCTCCATGTCTCTCTTGCCCTGGGGAGCTCAGAACTGGACACAGCACTCGAGATGAGGCCTCACCAGGGTTGAGTAGAGGGGCAGGATCACCTCCCTCGACCTGCTGGCAACACTCTTCCCAATGCACCCCAGGAGACCATTGGCCTTGGCCACAAGGACACATTGCTGGCTCATGGTCAACTTGTCGTCCACCAGCACTCCCAGGTCCTTCTCTGCAGAGCTGCTCCCCAGAAGGTCAGCCCCCAGCTTGGACTGGTGCCATTGGTTTATTTCTCCCTAGGTGCAGGACCCTGCACTTGCCCTTGTTGAACCTCAGGAGGTTCCTCTCCGCCCAGCTCTCCAGCCTGTCCAGGTCTCTCTGAACAGCAGCACAGCCCTCAGGTGTCTCAGCCCCTCCTCCCAGCTTGGTACCATCAGCAAACTTGCTGAGGAGGCACTCTGCCCCCTCACCCAGGTCATTGATGAAAAAGTTGAACAGGATGGGACCCAGGACTGAGCCCTGGGGGACTCCACTAGCCACAGGCCTCCAACTGGACTCCACGCCACTGATGACGACCCTCTGAGCTCTGCCTTTCAGCCAGTTCTCAATCCACCTCACTGTCCACTCATCTAACCCACACCTCCTGAGCTTATCTAGGAGGATATTCTGGGAGACAGTGTCAAAAGCCTTGCTGAAGTCAAGGTAGACAATGTCCACCGTTCTCCCCTCATCTACCCAGCCAGTCATTCTGTTATAGAAGGCTATCAGGTTGGTTAAGCAGGATTTCCTGCTTAGCCTGCCTGGACACTGCCTAGCAAACATCTCTCCATTTGCATTTTTAAAGTAGAAGTAGTAGATAGTTCTACTTTAAGAAACAGGTTGGGACTGATGGCTGCCTAGTGTCTGGGGACAGGGCAGTTAGTTAGAATTAGATCTGGGAAAAAATGCAAATAGATGTTTGCTAGGCAATGTCCAAGCTGCTCACAGTTAAACACTGAAGAAGTGCTGGGGAAGCCTAATTTAGCCAAAGCTGCCTGACACGTGTACCTGTTCTACTTGTTACGACTCTTGAAAAGTAGCTAGAGCTGAGCTGGGAGGGGGGGATATGTTTCTGTGTAAGGAGGAGCTGAAGAAAGGGTAAAGTCTCCATTCAAAGAGCCTAGTAAAGCATTATGTGAAATTAATCTTCCATCGAGAGAAAAGCTTCAAAACACTATGTACTTCAGTATAATTGCTGAATGTAACAGTAAAAGATTTGTAGTGTGAGAGTCTTCGAGCATTCATTTGACAGCAGGATGTAGAAAGTGTGCAAATATGTGGAAAAATACAAGGAAAAATAATATCCTGTTTTTATTCTAGGTAGTAAACTATATAGCTGCCACAAGATGAGGGGTGTAGTGAGGAAGTAAATCAAGTAAGATCTGCTGAAGTTTAGGATGAGCTATACACAGCATGCTCTATATGTGCTTCCTCAAATAGGGATACAAAGCCTTGGTACATTACAGTCCAGAGGTTTATATAACTCCAAAGAAAGTGCAAAAGAAAGTATCTGTTAGAATCAGAAATACATTGTTTTCTACAAATTATTTATTAGGGATGAAATTTGTGACTGTGATGAACTGAGAAATATCTGTATTACTTGTTATGAATATGCCAGAAGTTCCCATCTGTTTGTTTATGATGGTGAACCTACGGTGGAGTTGCTCAAAAGGAAGTCTTAAAGAAATGTAGCAGGGAAGAGAAAAAAAGGATTTGTCCCATTTTGTTAAGGAATGTTCTCTGTTTGGCCTCCTTCAGGCTAGAATGGATTATTCATTCCAGGGTTAAAGCCAGGGATCAAAGAAGATCCCACATCTTAAAGACTGCGCTAAAGGAAAGGGAATTGAGTGAGCTGAGTGAATGACTGCCCAGGGTTTCCGTGAAAAGCTGGCAGTTCAGCAGCACTTGGAGAGGGGAAAAGGGAGAAACGGAAGCAGAAGCTGCCTGCTCTTCTTTACTAGAGGTGGAACCAGCTGGTTTAAGTGATAACGATGATGTTGGCCTTTGGCTGGTCATACCTGTTGTTTCCATACTTTATATTTTTGTGGAATGAATAAGTAATGCTCTGCCCTGAGGATATTTTCCACATCGCAGCAAATTTGTCACAGCCTCCTGGGAGGAATTTCTCGCGGACACCAAGCCCCAGTGGGAGCCTGTTGTCACAGACACCTTGGGGAAGCTCCCGCGGGGGCCTGGAGCCCAGGCGAGCCACGGCCGGGCGGGGGGCTGGGGACACGCAGGCACAGGGCAGCCTGGCGGGGGCTTGGACGGCGCGCGCCTCTGCTGAGCTGCAAACCTCTCTGCCGAGCGCGGTGCCTCTGCCCGGGCTGCCAGCCGACGGCTTGCGCTCAGATGGGACCAAAGAGTGAGGGCAGGTTAGAGAGAAGCTGCTGTTGTTTAGCCAGTCTGAATTAGGGAAAAGGCAGGAATCTGAATTTGCAGCTGTTCATCATCATTAATAAAGAGCTCAACCCTCTGACTTACTTCTAAAACAAAGTAATGTGGTTTTCCACGAATGGCCATTTCTGTCACAGGCATACATGATTTTATAACAATATTTTAAAACGTGAACCCTTTCCTTCTAGATTTGTGCTGGAAAACATATGATCACTCAGAAGAACAAAGTAAATGTTACTAAATTCACAGTAAATGTTTTGAGATGATGCATGATTTTATCACAAGCACTTTTTTTTGCCAGTGCAGCTATGAAACATTAAAAGCTGTAGTTCAAGTACAGCTGAATCACAAAGCAGAGTGAATTTTATTTATTCAAAGTAAAGTATTCGAGCTTTCTAAATTACATGGGCAACATTGTAAAGAAATTGTGTAAACTGGTTGCCGGAGCGTTTGAGTCGGGCCTCTGCTGCTGTACCTTGCAGCCACAGGCTTTCGGAAAGTATCAGCCAGACTTTACAAAGAATTAAACCACACCAAGATACAGTCTTACATTGTCCAAAGCGTGAACCTCATACTCCTGTGGTCTTTATTTATATAAAATAAGCTGTCCGCATATAGTCCTCTACCCACCATTGATTATCTAATTACACAATCGCTCCATCAGTAAATCAGCACAACATCTGTGACCCTCCGTGTCACTGCTGTAGCCCTCTCTGATTCCCCAGGAGCCTTGCTGAGGCGGTTCTCTTGACATAATATATTCATTATCCATTAGATCTGGCACACGCTCTGCAGTGCTCAATTACAATACAATCGAGCGGAGGGCCTGGTGTCAGCCGATGTAATGACTTTCTGATTATCTGTCTTTAAATGATGAATGAAATGAAAATGTACTATTCAAACCAAATGTAAGATTGCTAAAGATGCTAAATGAAAATTTTATGTATACACTTTATGGAAAGAGGGGTGAGGTTAGAGGGTAAGGGTTTGCCTCACGTTCAAAAATAACGAAGTAGAAATCTTTTCCTAAGCCACTGCAAAACCACTTGGTGGGACTATGCAGTCCTTAAGGTTAGATGATCTACCCATGCATTATCTGAACATCTCAGTTATTTTCAGGCTCCTGCTAACTCACTGGAAGGATTTAAATTTCCACGATTTTTCAATTAATCTCATCTTTCCCTTTTTCATCAGAGGGAGTTAGTTACTTGAGCTGACTTCATTTGTAATAACATTTCTTTAGACTAAACTTCATTTTAATGGAGAACTGTAATAACGAAAGAGTAACTTCCAACTTCATATATGTTGCAATTTTATGAATTAGAGGGGGGAAAAAAACCTCTAGATGGTTTCACTTTAAAATACATTGCGATGTGGATCTCCCTATTTGATGTTTGTTGTTAAAGAGGACTTTGAGACAGGTCTGGGAGCTTGTAGTTCCTTAGGTGATTTCTTAAAATTCCAACTTTAAACAGCGTGTGGCCATGGCCCAAAGAGTAGGCAACCATCTCAAAGGATAGACGCAGCTTATCGGTATGGGGAATAGTATTTTAACTGAACTCTATCCTTCTAAACAGACTAGTACCAAGTGAGAAATTTCAGTATATGCCAGGATTATAAATAGATGGGAGATTCATAAGCATTCTGTTGTTCAAATAATTATGAAGCAGATGTTTGATAGTACAGTCATTTCAGTTATTATTTTAGTTATAATTGAAAATCTCATCAAGCTGCATGCTGGAGCCCTCTTTGAATGCTACTCCCATTGCAGTTTCCTGCTGCACACCTTTAAGAGGGGTAGTCCAGCTTTTCTGGGGAATGGAGCTCTATCTTTCCAACGCACGGTGCCCCGTTCCAGGACTAGTTCTGTGCCGCAGGACCATAATGGAACGTGTTTAAGAGTGACTCGGTGCCGCCAGGTGTGTGTCAGCATTCTGGTGCCTCCCTTCCACTACCACTTGCAGTATAAAATTATTCTCACCTGACACACACTATGGACACGAGTAAATTTTTTTTGCTTCTAAACCTTGTGTGCATATTCTAAGGATACGTTATTATGAATAATAAATATAATGGCAATACTGAAATCTACACTGAATGGAAAACAAGAAAAGCAATGCCTTCCATCTGGAATTTGTAGCAATGTCCAGTGCAGTTATAAAACCTTATGCTACACAGCAGCTGAAAGAAATTTGATTTTACAAAAAATTTCTTATTTGGGGAGTCTGATGAAAGGACTCGAATGTGGATATGTTACTGATGCTTTGTTATTTATGGACTGGAGTAGCAAATATGTGATTGATTTTAGATGGAAATAAATCTGAGTTAAAAGTGTCAGCTCTAAATTAAAAACCATTCGAAGATTTAGTTGTACTCAGATGTTCAGTCAGGATTTAGTCAGCCTTCTTTAGAAGCCAGAGCACTGAAAAAATTTGTAGCTCCTTGAGAACTTTGGGAACGTTTTTTTTCCCCCCTTGACCTGTCATCTCATTTTGAAAGGATATTTAATATAAAGCTTTTCAATCAAAAACAGAGAAATACGCTGACATAATGTAAGATAGAAACATGCTTTGTCAACAGAGAGACGGCATTGGGCCCTCACAAATACATTAGTTTCTCCTAAAAAAGCAGATTCAGAGTTGTTTTGAACTGCTATCAGGGATCCAGATGAATCATGCAGGCTCATAAAAGGAGATTATGGAACATGCTAAATGAGAGGAAGCCTGCAGGTGAAATTATTTTAAGAAATATATTCCTACTTTTCATTCTGTTAATATTCTGATCATCATCCTAGGACCATTCTATGCCACTTTCATCTTAGCTTTTCAAAAAACAAGGGCAGCTTTTTTAGAAGTCAGTAAGATCTCTCATTTCATTCACAAGTCATCCTCCTATCCTAAAAGAAATGAAGTATCCTATCATTTAAAATTTTCGCTTGGCTGTATAATGCAGAATACATGAGAAGTTGAAATGAAATGACTGGAGTTTTCTTCATTCAGGTTTCTCCATACTTTTCTCCTATAATCCTCAGCAGACCTAAAAATTTGTAGTACTGGTAATAAAACAGCAGAGTGCAAAATTCTAGGCCGTTCTTTAAACAGAGGAGAGAGATGACCTCTGAAAGAATGATGCAGTTTAGCCGCTCTCCATCGGATTTAGTCCAGTTTGTGTTTGTTAGCATTAGAAGGCAAAAAGCTAGAGAACACGAAAACGTGGGAGGAAAGTCAAATGAAGGTAAATACCTGGCAAGATGGTAGCGATTTTGTGATTTTAATACTAGATTACAAAATTTGCAAGGTTACAAATTAATAGGAATAAATTATAATACATCTACTAAAAATTATAAATGGATATTGAAGGCTAAATATAGTATCTTATTGTTTGTTTTGTAAATCAGGTGCTGATCTTCTGTGAAAGAACTCTAGAGCCTCTAATCCCATGAACAAGATAGATACGTGCTAGAATTGGAATTTTAGAGAATTACAGAGAACACATAAAAGAGTTGTGCAGTTCCAAACAATTCTTTTATTTCCTCGGTTTTCCTTACTTCTTCCTTTTCCCAGTGGCTCTCTTCCTTGCCTGGTCAAGGCACCTTCCCCGGGTGCCCAAACCCCACCGCTGCTCTCTCGCCTCCTGCGCTGTTCATACAGCCACTGGTATATGCGATAGATTTTATTCCGTGCAGTGAAATGAGGAAATGGGGAGCGCGCGCGCGCTGGTGGCCTGGGAGCCCGCCGGGGTTTGGCAGCCGCACGGACCCTGGGACCGCCCCGGGGCAGCTGGGACGGTGGTTCCCGCAGGACTCCGAGGTCGCCTGTGGCCAGGAGGACAGCACAGAATGATAGGATTTATCCCGGGATACCAATTCCTTTGGTTTTGAATTACCTTGGGTAATTTATGTGCTGAAAGGCTCCGTGGTGTTCTCGGGCTTTTGTTAGCAGCAGCGGTCGAAGGGTTTTAGGTGGCGGTTGTCCGAGTTGTCTGGATAACTTGAGCAGCTTCCTACCTGCGGTTCCTCCTCCGGTAGTTTTCTCAGCCTTTTTAATTCAGAGGGCCGAGACCTAGCTCTGAAAGACAGGCAGCCCGATAAAGATTAGACGGATTTTTCAGTGGTCAGTTACTGTTCTCCTCCATTTTGTTCACTCACTCGATTGCGCATGTAGGAAAGTAAATTTTGTATGTTTTTCCTAATTCGCTTTGTGGCCATCTTCTGCCGTGCAGTGGTGTGCGGACAGCGAGGCTGAGGAGCACAGGCGTCGCCTGGCGAGTTTCGGGCCTCCGCCTCCTGGGGTGTTAGCTACCCGTGCTGAGGGCAGCTGGAGTCGGAGGGTTGGCACTCTCCCACCTGAAGAGCTGGGACACATACTTAGTTCAGGGATACTGAATAACTTCTGCTAGCCCTGTTCTGCTGCTGCCCAGTGAGAGGAGAATATTTACACAAGTAAAAGCTACAACTTTACAGCCTTTCCCTACTCGTTGATAGAAGAATGACATGCACATTACTGATAATATAAACACTAAATCTACATGCATGTGCGTATTTTAGACATCCAGAAAAATACATCAGTGCTTACAAAAGCAATTGTAAGTTTTTATTAAAAATAAATATTGATAATGGTGGGAAAAGTCAGGCTTTTAATTAGAAAACTTCTGTTGCTACTAATTGGAAATAACGTTTTGATCTCAAGCCTCTTAAAATATCGATCAGTAATTTGAACACTCAACAACTGGAAGGCTAAAATTTTTGCAAACTCTGTGCTTTGCTGCTTTTTGTGTGCACTGTTAATAGCTGCTCTTAGCAATCAGCACCTTTCAGAGGCAGGTGTAAAATATTGCCATTCTGAGTCTAACCTTTCCTCTCATTTTCATATTTGATCGCTGGTTTGCCTCAGATAAATGACAACGACAAGTGGTCAAAATGAAGTCTTCTGCTTTCAGTTATAATCATGTAATAACAATGTCTTACAAACTGAAGAAAAGCAGGAAAAAATACAGAAAGCACGACATCGCTCAGCAGCTGAAAAAATAAAGCTGCCTCTGTGTTTTTAAATTACCAGTGAGTCTAGCCTTTCTCGCTTAGTTTTACTTTGATTGACAATGATTTTTCCTGCAGTTTTCCCCTATTTCAAAATATCATGGAAAGGATATTAAGCATTCCCAACCTGTCAGCTTTGGCTGCATTACAGAGTGTTCAATTATGCTCTAATCGAATAGCTGCCCAATGCAGGCCGTATAATGACTTCCTGATTATCAGACTTCAAATGATAAATGAAATGAATATGTAACATTCTGTTCAAAGATAGGAGAGTTAGCAACCCAAATGAAAAATGATTTTTCGCTCTTTTGTCTGAAAAACATATATTTTATTGTAATTCCATTCAACAGTTGTTCCGTTGCTTGTTTTGCCTTCATTAAAATAAACACTGAATGAGTTATCTAGGAGAACATTAGTCTTCATTTTTGTTTTCAAACAGATGCCGAAGGTGTTAAACAGTGTTTAGATTGTTCTCCTTTCCTCTCTTTACATTGAATTGTTATAAAAAGCAAGGTCAGATTTATATGACTGGTTCCTACTGGGAATATTTCAATACTTGCTGGCACTGCAGCAAGTCTGTTTTGAGTAAAGTATTATACAGACAACATTAAGGTCTGAATAAATTATTTAGTGGTGATAGTGCTAGATGTTTTTCATTTCCAGTCTGTGGTATTAGTACTAAGCAACTGATACAGCTTCTGAAATCAAATAAACCTCTTCTACCTCTTTGGGGCAGCATACATTTATTCTGCGAAAGTCGGATCAGTGTCTCATAATAATCTTTCAAAAGCTTGTTGGGGAGATTCTCCAACCTCTTTGCCCAACAGCCTCTCTGTGATGGGCATTTTTCTGAAGCACTGCTGCTTAGTGTCAGATACGATTGCTTGTGCCAAGGAGATTTATAAAAGTAGCCTTGATCTAAAGACTTAAAATAGAGCAGCTCCTGGTTTTGTGACAACTAGTGTGATACCTGTGGCTTGTAAGCCACTGTGAAGATGGTTCCCATCACATGGCACCATAATTAAAAAGAAAAACATGTGTTGAAGTTCAGTGCATTTTGAACTTTGTTAATTGTCTTGAATTTCATATCTGCACCTTTCTGTCTCCCAAGCCTGCATAACCATATATTCCATAAATCCACATCTCTACGGGAGAAGGAAAATAAAGCAGTTCAGTGAAAAGTGTGAGAACCTATCCTTGTTGCCACTAGGCATAGTAACAGAGCAGAGGTAGGTTCAAATAATCCAGAGTTGTATGATTAAAGGGAATTGTAGTCATAGCAAAGAGATCTGATTCATGGAACAAATCTCTGCTCACAGGAGCACGAGTAACTCCACTGTGAAGATAAAGAAGTTGCAGGATGTATATACAATTTAAAATGTATGAGAGTTTATCTCCTGAACTACATCTCCTTTGTTTTTTCAGCCTAATGTGAGAACATCCACAACAGCCATCTAAGATACTCCAATTTGGTTGCAGCAGAACTGTCTTTCCAACGTTGCAGTATATTCTTTTTGCCATTATCATTCTTCTTATTAGGCAGGTATTTACTCTTCGTGTTTGGGGATCAGGATCTCAAATCCTACTTAAACAGTGCTTGTAAATTCTTATGTGGTTGAAATATATGAAAGAACCATGTCTTCTTCTCCTCATCGGACAGCATGTTGGGAATGACCCCCCTCCCCTCAGGGCTAAATCATCTTCGTGCAAGAAACTGATGAGAATCATATAGAGGGCAGATTGCTGATGATCCAGTTGTGAATGATGTGTGTTGAGACACTGAGTGTCCCCTCCCCTTACGGCTTCGGTTCCAGGTGCCAGCACCACAGATCAGGTTCACCTGATCAGCCGATCGTGAGAGCAGTCTCAGCCTGGAGGAGGCACGTGTCCTGGGAGAGGGGAGCTTGGTGAACGTTTCTGCACTGTTTTTGAGAGTAGGGAAGACGGGATTCAACAAAAAAATAGTGCTAAGGAGACAACTCAGAAAGGAGATGCAGGATCTGTGAGTGCTGGGAGCAGCTTTATCAACTCGGCTAGCTGCCCCTAAGAGAGCTGGCAGCCCAGCTCAGCTCCTCGGGAGCCCACAGGCTCCTCTCCACACTGCATGACACTGACAGTGTGTGTTTACAGGTACTGCAGCTTCAGACTCTGCCTATTTTAGTCATTTTCTCCCAGTTGTTTTCCCTATTCTGCTCATTGTGGCTGTCTGGCAATATATTTTACGAAATTTGTGAATCAAGTTAATTAAAAAAAATATTCAGCATTTGAAAAGAGTTGTTCTTAGGATTAAGAGACTAGCTTGTGATACAGGAGACCAAAACTTTGATCTTAAATTTTTTTCCCTGTGTCACAAACTGAACAACTTGAACTAAAGTGATTTAGTAGGTATTAAATAACATTTATTTTGAAATGAAATAAAAATTCTCAGATTCTGAAAAGACATGGGGTTTCTAATTAAACTTCTTGGGGCTATATTATAGCAGTCTTTCTGACTACTACCTCACAGCTGGAACACGTAACAGAAGTAAAAGCAAGGGTTCCTGAGCACTTACACAGTTAAAGTACTTTGGGTTGCCTAAGTTCTCTTGATTTTGTACTGCTGTGCTTGTGATTCTTTAAATTAGGTACAGCTGAGCTGGCTGCACCTAATGGATAGTTGCTGTGAGAGTGGTTATTTCCTTTTTAGGTCTGAAGCAGGATGGGTTATGGAGGATATTTCTATTTTCTGATTAGGTAAGGTAGTATTTATGCATAGAACAAACAAATCTAATTAATTAAAAGTGTCTTCGTTCTTCTTACTTCCCTGCTTTGCCTTTCTCTTTGTTTTTTTTTTTCCTCTATAGGCTAATTATTGTTATGCCAAACTGAGGTAATTATAATGTACGCCTATGCTGCTGTTACTGGTATAATAACAATTTTTACAGCTATAATGTAGGCTAGCTAGTTCAGTATTCCTAGCTCCCTGGACTTCAGTACAAGCAATTTCTTGTTGCTGTGAGAGTTGTAGTTGCTCTGGGTTATTTTTTTTTCTTCAAACAGAAAAAGTGCATTTCTGTGTAGCTGTTGTGTTAATTTTAGCAGTACTTGAGCAGCCTAGTTCAAAAGTCACTTACAGAAGTTGCAGTACTGCAAGTGTACTTTCTGTTATTCTTAGGAACCTAGATGATAAAGAAGGAGTTATTTTCAAAAAGATAAATAAGATAAATAAGGCAAAATTACAAAAGAGGAAAGAAAGCTATTTCAGTTTGATTCTTAGTTGACTTCTTCTGAATGCTTTTTCCTTGAAAGCATTCTCAAAGTAAGGAAGACTATAAATAAACTCTAAGAAATATATTGATTAAACAGGTGAGGGGAAGAGAAAGCATATCTAAAATATGTTCTGTCTTATTTCAAAAATTGTTGGGGGAAGAATCCCCCAATACTTTTTTTTCTGTTCATGTTTGGTGATATGTACATTCCCTCCCTATCTTGTCTTCGTTTTACTTTGCTTCCTCCCAGTTTTGCTATAGTATCTGTAAAAGGCAAAGAGGACAAGGTAAAGGCAGCGAGGGCATCTTAGTAAAGACCAGTCACTGCTTGTTAACTGTGAACTCGATCGTAGTGGAGGACAGCAAAAGTGCGGAAGGGTGTAGGTTTCTCACAGCATTCAGACAGAGAAATAAGCGTTTTGCGTTTTCATTGCTAATAACAGTTTTGTGAAGAGCATCCGGATAATCGAGTCGTAGGAGTTTCCAATGTTTAGTCTAGATAACAAAAAGTCAATCTGATTTGGGAAGACCTGTGCTGTGAGCCGGAGGAGAGCCAGATAACTACATCTGTGTTGCTGGGCATCTCTTAAAAAGGCAAGGCCAGCCAAATTCAATCTTTCTTATCTGAATTCCTGTAATCTATTAGGGATTGTGTTATACAGGTCTGCCCAAGCTTGGAACAGAATAAGACAGGGAAAAATAATACAGAAATGAGTTCCTCTTAGATGTTGCAAGATGGAGCAATCTTGTACTCAGACAGCTAGGGTGTGTTTAGAAGGGCTGGATGATCCATACTTCCTCCATTATGTTAAGTATCCTGGTAGCTGACCCAGAGGCGTGTGTACAGTTATATGACGTGCAAGACAAGTTTTTTTTAAAATATATCTCATACCAAAGACAGCTTGGAAGGCAAGTGATTTAGTGAGCAAAATGGTGGATGTTACTTATCGGAACTTCATTAAGGCATGTAGTAGCATGTCACGTGGGATTAGGCTGAAGAAGTAAAATCTTGAAATGAGTAAAATAAGAGATAATAATTGGCTGAAGATAGAAAATCAAAGTAATACTAGAAGAGGAAGTATATAGAATATGTTTTGCTCTAATGTTTCTGTAACTGTCTCAAAATGTAAGTAAGTATTGTTGAACTTTGCTCATATTACAAAAGTAAGAAGGTGTTGTCCTTGTAGCATACAACAAAACTAGATGACCTCGAGGGTTGGAGTAACAGTAATAGAACTGAAATCCCGTAGTATGAAACATGGGGTTATGTTACAAAGAAAACCAGGGGATTTCAGCTAGGAGTTTGAAGCCCATCAGTTGGATGCGTATGTGTGCACAGAAAAAACCGGAGTATACGGATTGCAGGATGACTGCTAGCTAGTTGGCAAGTGCTACTTGCATGTAAAAACAATAAAAGAAAGCTAAAGTGGAATTGGTAAGATATTTTCTGTAAAGATGGAGAAGTGTTAATTACCTTGCATTTAGAATACAGTGTTTAAAATTTGGTATTCCATGTTAAATAAATGGAGAGGAAAAAAAAGGTCAGGTTCTCAGGTTCTGTACACTGGCAATTAGGATAATGGGTAACCTGTCCTGCAAATGAGTCTGAAAGGCCTTTAATCATTGGCTATGCCTGCAAAGGGTCTGAATTTACAACTGCCTGTTATAAATGCATTAAGAATAAATGCTAGGAAAGGAAAAAGAATTATTTAACCCAAAGGAAAACATTGGTAAAAGAACCAACACATACCATCTGGTCATGAATAAACTGAGTTCTGTCCTAACTATTGGAGTATCTGGAATTGTTTTTGAATGGTTAAATGGGTCAACAGAACAGATGTTTTTGAGTGGTATCAGTCTGGAAAGAACATAATAATGGAGTTAATGGTAATAGTAAAGGATTCTTAGTTATCCAGAATTTCCTTTTCAGACCTGTGTAACTGCATTTGCACATAGAGAGGTGTCAAAAAAAAGATACATCTGAGTGAAGGAAGTCTGTATACAAAATGAAGCATAGTCTTGTGTTAAACTTGGTGGGAGGATTAGTGGGTGGCATCATTGGGGGCAGAGATGAGCCGTAAGTGACCATGACCACCATGGGAAGTGCAAAGGAGTTGAGAAAGAATAGCAGACTGCAATACCTGACTGTCAACCCCATCAGTGATGACGTTTCGTGTGAGATAGGAATGGACTGTGAGCAAAACGTAACGGTTTTAAGCAACAGCAAAATATACTTAAATGTAAAGTAATGCAATGCTGAATGTGGATTGTCTGATAATGCGTTTAATGTAACTACTGATAATCACTAAGACTGCCGCTGGGTATTACTTTCAAAGGGGAAATGTGGCTTAACAAAGTTTTGAAGTTTGGTTGCTGCAGAAATCATCCGTGTTCTTTTGTGGCAGTGGCTAGTGCCGGTCAGTATCGTGGTAAAGCGCAGATATACAGCTTACCATCTTTGTGCTGTAGTCCATCAGTTATCGCTGCTGAAGCTGCACTGCGCTCAGCGTACAGAGCAACTTTTAGAATAAATTTGATTTCCATAGTTGCATTTTAAAAAAAAAGTGTATTAGGAAATTGTTGCTAAGCTAAATTTTGTTGCGCTTGAAGCAATCTGTCTAGAAAAACATGTAAGCGAAGTAGTAGTTGACCATGTGCAGGGTGACATTCTTTTGATGTTCTGTGGTTCAAATTGTGCATAAAATGGTTGTGCTTCAAGTTGAAAGAGAAGTTACTGCTTTCACTGTCTACAGTACGAAAATATCTGAGTAAGATAAAGTTTGTGGCTTTTATGCTTCTGCATCCTGGCTCACTTAGTAAAGTTTAAGTGGACAGTGCAAAACTCTCCAGTTTCTACCTATTTCATGTTAAACTTTCATTTTGATTATGGAGGAAAAAATAAGTTAAGGGAGGAAATGCAGCTGGGATGAATATATTGAACACTTCCTGGTAAGTGAAAGTAACTCTACTAAAGCTAAATAAAAATTCTATCTTGAAGACGTTTCTTGAGGGAATGGGATATTATGTCTGGTTCTTCTACAGTGTATTTACTTAGAAAAGCCGGATAACACTGACTACCCAAATAAATACAAAAGAATTCTAAAAATCAGTGTGATTTCAGAATTTCAAATTTAAAAAAAAAAAAAAAAAAAAAAGGAAGAGAGTTAAGCCAGCAAAGTCATTTAGAGTTCGTTCCCTGCAGTGGCAGCTCCGCAGCAGCGGCCTGAACCGAGGGCGGCTGCTGGGGGAGCTGCCGGAGCCCGAGTGCTGGCCCTGCTCCCGCGCTGTGGGCTCCCTCCTCTGACTCCGGACATCCACCGCTGAGTTTGCCTGTGGATAAAGTCAACGTTCAGAACGGCTTACTGCACACAGACACGAGGGCTCAAAAACACTGCGGCCAGTTCATCCTTGAAACTTCTGTGCAGATTTCAGATGAGGCTGCACGGTTTAGCGCTCCGAAGCATTTGCATACCTGCACGGTTTAGCGCTCCGAAGCACTTGCATACCTGCTCTCTTCCCCCCGCCACCTCCCTCTCTCCTGGATGTTCGTGATAAATAACAGATTGTCTCCGATAATATTCATGTGGTACTCCAAAATAATTCCGCAGACATGGGAAAAGCTTTCAGAGACTGTAAAACTGATTATCTCTTCTGTAACTCTTTTCATCTTCAAAGCACTTACCAACATTAACTAATTAATCCTCCCAGCATCCCTCGGAGTTAGGCCTCCTTGCCGCTGCACGGAGGAGGGGCTGAAGCGCCGCGCGGCGTGGCTAGCTCGGCGTCGCCGGGACGGCCGGTGACGGAGGGGCGAGAGTGGCCAGACGTGTCGTGTCCGGCTCTCTGCTCAAGCCCCCAGAGCCGTCTTCTCCGACGAATGCGCGCGTGGGTGTTAGCGCTCTGACCGCGGCTGGGGGCTGAGCTGCTGTTAACGACATCTTGCTGGGAATTGCTTTGATGAGAGATTTGTTTGTAGTCGGACAGAATATTATCTTTTTAAAACCTGCTTCTGCCGTTTTCCTTGAATGGCCCAGAATGGAAGCACGAATGAGCTGCTCCCAGAATGAGTTATTCTGGATATAACTAATTGTAAAATGGTTGAGTTCTTTACTAAAGATGTTAAACTGTTCAGAAAAGAAAACTTGCATTCCTTGGCAATGCACGGAAAAATGTAAGTGAGAGAAAATGCTGGTAATCTGTCTCCCTTCTGCTCTCTCAGAATTAAATTGCGGAGCAGACTGGCACAGCAGGTGCTATGGGTTTTCTCCTTGCTGGCTCGAGGTGCTTCGAGGAGCTCCTGGCTGCCTGTCGTCACCGGGCAGAAGCGTAACTGAGAGGAGAGTGGAGGCACCCGTACTGAAGTTTAGTGCCATGGCGGTATTCAAACTAGATGCTGTCAGATTTTTGCATAAAGTCTCAAATTCTGCTATGCTAGTGCGATTTTCCTCTTCTGAGGAAAAAGAGACACTTGCATGAAAGATTTCTTTTTGTTGTTGAAAATTCTGTTCTCTGACCCCTAAGAGTTATAGCAAAACTATGTAAGCGTAGCTTTCTCAAGGCCTGCTAGGTGTAGCAGCTGGGTGCAACTCGTCTATTACAATGAGGCTTTGGCCCGCAGGGAGTAGTGGGGAGCAAGGACAGTTTTCTTCTCTACTTTTCACACTGTTCAAGTCTGCATGGAAAATGCACGCAGAGGGATCTCCCCTGTTGGAAGCGGAAGGCTCCCAGGAAAGACCATTACAAATTGCCGAACTCCAAGGCTTGCTCGTGCTGCTGCCCAGAGTAATGGTATGACTATACCAGGTGTTCAAAATCTGAGTTTGCATTTCAGCAAAGGTCCGCTTTCCAGGACTTGCTCTGCGAGACTGAGCAATTTTACGCCAGCCCCTGTGCGCTCCCTGCACAGTCTGCCTGGCCTGCAGTAGGCAGAAGGATCTAAGACGCTATGACGGCATCCCATGCTGGATTGAGCCTTCGTATGACTGCTTTTTTTTCTCTCTCTCTAAATGACCAACTCAAAATACATTAGAAACTTCCAATCTCTAGATCTATGTCTTAGAATATACATATATATATATATATATATATATATATATTTATATTCTATATAAAAAGCAAATCCTTACATCTTGAGAGACACTGGGTGCTGGAGACGTACAAAAAATGACCTGACAAGGTTCCTGCTCCTCCCTGGTGTGTGTGTAGAGACCAGCACGGCTGCCCTTGCTCCTGCCTCTCCTCCTCTGAACAGCTGTATGCTTCTCACTCTCAGCTGCCCTCGAGAGGGGAAGAATTGCCCCTTATTTGAGTACCTCCACCTAAAATGTGGCAGGTAGGCTGCTGCCTTTGTGTGTGCCAGGAATCCCGCCACGTCGAGCACTTCTCCAGTGGACTGAAATAAAAGCTCCTGCCTGCGTAGGAGCAGTTCTGCATGTGGACAAAGGATAAAAAAAAAGCTTTGTAGGATCACTGTTTGCTGAATACAAACCTCAGAATTTAAAGAGCAAGTAACCATGCGATGTTCAGCCAACAAGCAAAAACAGTACAATGTCTTATTGCTCTAGTTTAAATACAATGGGAATTTTACTAAAATATCTAGTTTCATACAATCGAACTTCAAAACCATGAGTTGACATGTATGTATTGAAATAAGCTGCATGCCACAAGTCTTTGTGTTTTGACAAGTCTGGAGGACAGACGTTTGGGGTACTGCTTGAGACTTTCAGCATCTCCTTTAGGGATGTGGTTTTCTGCACTTGCTGAGGCTGATCAGCATTTCCCTGGCGCTGCTTTGGTAGGAATAGCAGGCAGGAATACTTGTCCCTGGAGTAGCTGTTTGTCCTGATGTCCCAGGTGTGTAGCTGTCCATGTGGAGGAGGCATTAGAGGTGTGGAGAAGGTGTTGGAGCTGCTGGTGCTGTCTTATTCTGGAGGTCAGCTGTTACTGTGGACTGTGGCTGCCACGGCTGTAGCCTCGTGTGGGGCTGCTGGATCGCTTTGCCTCTCTTCAAACACAGGAGGCTGTGAGGCGAGCTGGTATCAAGGTGAGGGTTCGGGTGCTTTCAGTAAATAGTGTTCAAAGTTCAGCAGATGTGATCTTAAAAAAAATTAGAAAGTATAAAATTAATATTTAACCAGATTGCTACATTTTGTCTGTTTCATTAATTTTTTATTACTTTATGAGAATGCTGTTGATGGAAATAATATTGACAAGGTTTTTTAATATCTTCTGGTAAATGGAAACCTATCTAACAAGTCGTATTGGGCAAATGCTCTAATAAGACAATAATTATTAGAGCATGGTGCATTAATGTTTGATACTGCTCATAACTCATTTTTAAAGGATTCATAACAGATGTGAATAGTATGCTATCTTAAGCATTTATGATTGTGATGTTAATAGTAAGACATGCTGTAGGAAAGAACATTATTTTCAGTTTCATTATCTATTTTTTTAGAGTATTATGGAGAAAATGTTGTTTCAAGTTTGCTTTAATAATTCTTAAGCAGTTCCACAGAAGTGAAGTGATATGAGCAACTCTTTGTGGCTAATGAATCCCTAAGAACCTGTGTGCATAGTACTTAGAAGATTAAAATTCCAAATTAACTTGAGCTACAAGTCTTTCGCTCCCAGTTATTGGGGAGCAGAAATTAAGGAACCTTAATTAGTTCCAGAAGTTTCACAATTGTTTTGTCTACACGCAAAACATATTGTAAAGCCCTTGGACACTGGTATGATTTGACTTACACATTCAGACTGAATTGTCATTAATTGAAGCCATTTCTAAATAAGAATTTTTCCTTTCGAAAGGCAGAGCAGAATGCCTGGGAAAGTTAGAAGCAGTGTTTAACGGCAGTGAGGGAATGAACAAATGTAGTAAGGAGAAAGGTGCAAAGAGCCTACCGCCAGCCTGATCAGACTTGCCAACTCTGCTTATTCTACTTACGATTTTAAGTAGATGCACACACTGTTAATGCTCATACCTTTATCACACCCCGGCAGGTGAGATAGAGGTATTTTCAAACAGCACTAGTGTATCCTTTTCTCAATAGCGCTAGTATTATCCCTTGCCAAAACAGGCGTGCTATATTGAAGAATCTGTAAGTATACAGGCTCTCTGAGTATTCCTTGTATGTAGCCTGCAGCATGTCTGGCATCCGTGGTGATCCCAGTGTTGCAGCTGCTGTTGCAAGAAGCAGCTTAAAAATATTTTAAGAGCATTGGGGCTGACTTAAAAGCAGTATAGCATCTACTCACCTGCAAATCAAGAGAAGTCCATTAAGGTAGATCCTTCTGGTTTTCAACCTTCTTTACCACCCTGTGTATTATGATAATAGTCCACTTTCATACTTGTAACCTCTGTGAGTTAGTGATGGCTTCAGTTCACAGCCACAGTGTATCTAGAATAGTTAGGGGCCAAATTTATGCAATTTTAAAACTTAATGCTAGTTAACGAAAGAGGTTCCAATCTGCTAAAATCCGTTTGATGAGTTATGGGAAACACTTTTCTTTAGTTTTGCTGACTAGATTAAACCTGACACCATAATGTAGGAAAAGGACAAGTCCAATACTGCAGACCATTTTCTGTTTTATTATCTGTAATATTTGCATACTGCGATGCTCAATTATACCACAATTGTGCAGAGACCCAATCTTTGCAGTATAATGACTTCCTGATGATCTGTCTTTAAAGGATAAATGAAAAGACTTTGCTGCCTCCCATCTGCATGTAAGACAAAGTTTCTTGCCACATGAACCTGGTTTTTTGTTACTCGGATGGGCGGGGAAGTAGAGAAGAAAGATGAAAAATGTGTGTTATTGTTACTCTCTTCTAACCTGTCACTGTATGGTTAAATTATTTGGATACATTTCCAGTGTTGTTCAACCTTCCTGAAATAAATCTTCCTGAAATTCATAAGGGGAAAGTGGTTGTACGGGGTTAATCTTAGGATTTTACAACTGATTTTAGATCAAATCAAAACCCTTGGCTATTGGCGAACCATAGGTTCTTCTTGTTCGTGTAAGTCCCTCCATCACCCACTCCAGCATGGCACTTTTGAAATGCAGAAATCTGTCACTTCTGAGATAAACCCACTAATCCACCTCTCTCCTTGGCACATTCTGTGTTCAGTGGGCAGATTTCTTACATGGATATTTTCTATCACTTTTGCCAGTGCTACCTCTGTGTCATAAGCTGATGGCTTTAACTGGTGATTTTCTGTTTTTCAGATTCAACGGAGACATCCAAACACCTCTCTGTGAAACGTTTTCAGAGTGTGTTCCCTGCTGAAAGTCTCCTCTAAGGTAATGGTTACGAATGACAGCAAGTGTGTTGTAAATAAAATCTCTGAAAATGTTTCTTGCTCATCAAAACAGCTGGTGAATTCTATAGTCTGCATTATTTCTCTCAGCACCAGCAGCAGCCTCTGTCAGTCTTGCTGGTGAATATCTGTAGAAGTCATCGTCTCCTGGTTATTTTGGTTATGTTTTTTTAATCATAATTCCACTTTCCTCACTCTTGTCCAAATTTTGCTCTTTTGTCGTTTCTCTGCTTGTATTATCTTTTCTTTTTTTGCATTTGCCTCATCTCAATATCCTGCTAAAATTTTCTCTCTCTCTCTGTCTTTCTGTCTCTGCCAATGTGTTTGATTAGTGCTTTTAAGCTGTTACACTTTTGTCACATGTGCCCAACTATTGCATGTAGTTCTATACTAAGAATCTTTGTGGTGTGCTGTCATGCTAACGAACTTGTGCGTTTTATTTGTGAGATAACCCTAAGTGCAGTTCTGGTGGGCTTGGCCGGTAAGCTCGTTGTCTCTGCGAGCCGCAGCGGGATTTTCACGGTAATGGGGCGCTCCTGGGTTCTCCTGGAATTTGTTTGCATGCAAATATGTCTGTGCGCCTGCACGCATTTTGTGTGTGTGTATGGTCTGCTTTAAGTTTAGTAGCAAAAAGCACAGTTTCACAGCTAAATCGTTAAGTGGGACAGTTTTTAAGAAGAAAGGACGTAGTGATGATTGGACAGTCTTTAAAATCTATCTACTTGCTTCTTGAGCTATGTTGGTGGTCTTGTGCTTTACAGAATGTATAAAATCTGTTGTATTATAGCATAGGCCATAGTCAGGGCTTTTTGAAATTCCTGCTGATACTCTTGCAGCAGTCAGCTTCCTTATTCTTAGGCTCCTTTTATTGGGAAGTCTTACTACTTAGGAAATAAAAAAATGCGTATGTTGTTCACAGTGCTTTTGCTCCATGTTGAACATAAAAGATGTGAGACAATCATGAGTCTATTCAAGTACTTTGTATTGATTACTATTAATGTATTGTTTAGATTAGGATGTAGCAAGGTGGTGAATTGCTGACCGCATACCTGTGTCCTTTAGCTTGCTATATACTGTTAAAGAAAGTGCTGAGGAGGACTTCCCTCTTTCAGTGGTGTGGGTTTTTTTTGTTTGTTTGTGTGTGGTTTTTTTTTTTTTTTTTTTTTTTAATCCTTTCCTCTCTCTAGTGGTGTGTTTTACAATATGGTCCTTTTTCATAGGAGAGGGAAAAAAATCTGCCAGCATTAGACTATGGCACATGAAAACTGATGACATATGGGCTGCATACATTTGTCTATAGCTTCTCACCCCTCCTTCAAGTCAGGCATGAACTTACAAGACCTGTTGCTGAATTCTGAGAGTCAACATAGTTGCACTTAAGAATGCTACTTCTGCACTTTCACTGGTTTTCACTGGTCAGCCTGGTCACAGGATAATTATGCATGCAATCTTGTGACCAATTTTTATGGTTATGTGTGCAGGGCGCATAGAACTGAAGGTTGAAAAATCTGCAAAGTCTGTGTAGTGCCGCCATTCAACGTCTTGTGTCAGAGGACGATGATTATTCCAGAAGACTTATTAGTCCTCTGCTGGAGGAAATTAACCCACTTTCCAAGGGGAAAATAGGTTTAGAACCTAGAGAAACATAAAATTCCTTAAATTGATAATGGAAAATCATAATCTTTCTTTGTCGGGAGATTATTCTTTCCCTGAATGACTGTTGGCTTCTGTGGTCCCCGAGAATCCGGAGTTTGTTCTCCTAATACACTATAACCCATGAGCAAGTTGTTGGACTTGATTTCTCTTCCTTAGATATCATCAGTCTCTTAGATTTCAAATGTTTGGATGCACTTTTTAAACTGTGAATTGAGATTTTGTGCATGTATTAACTGTTCATTGCTGATGACTAGGGGAGGAAAAAACAATTCGAAATTTACCATTTGGTATCACAGATCATCCTCCAAATTATATTAATTAATTTTTTTAATGAATCAAGTTGCCTGTGAGGACCACATTTTGGAGTACATATTTCTGTTACTAGATTTTAACCAATAAACTTGTTAAAAGGAAGGGAATGCAATCCAGAGGATGCGCCACGAAATATATAGAGAACATCTATTAGTTACACACAATTTTTTTGCGTACTGGATATTCATCAGAATGTTCATACAGTTTCTCATTAGAAGGTAATTAGGCTTAAGGGAAATCTTTGGCAATTTGAAGCTGTGTTCTCTGTTTCTTTCTCGAGATTCAGGTAGAGCTCGTGGTTTATGCAAAATAGTCATATCTTTCGTTTGCATGGGGATTGTTTGTGTTTGCATCTTTGATATTCTCTAAATGTGATGAACTGGGTCTGGAGCTGATGCCTTAGTTTCCGTCCCAGTGTTACACAGTTTGCTTTTAGGCCCACAAGCGGCCATGGATAACTGAGGCAGGGACTGGGTTTGCAGTTTTTCTGCCTCTTGCAAAATCTCCACTGCTTCTGTCTGTCTTTGGTGCCTCAGATAACGCACAAGTGAACGCCTCAGAAAACAGCACATGTATAAAATTGCGTAAAACAAGTGTGTAGTTTTAAAAATTACTGTTCAACAGACAAAAGCAATTGAAAGAGGCATACAAATACTGAAGGCAGTACCAGGAGGGATTGTGAACCAGGATTTTTCCAGGTATAAAGAATAAGCAAAGCTGCTTTAATGGCTGGTGTTCTGTAAACACACTGAACGGAGAGAATAAAGAATTACTGAAGTAATACTGACTTCTCAATGGCAATCAGCATTTGCTCATTAGTGATGTCTTTTTCCCGCTACCTCAAATAGACCATTAAGCATAATTTTATAATAATCTTCAGCTAAATGCACTTATATTCTACAGTCAAGCATCTTAAATATTATTTTCTCTCAAGCCTAGATATTTTTTTTCCATTTTTTCATGTATGTAACCCCTTTAGGAGAATTTCTGTTTGGCACCTGTGAGCCTACCACTGTTGGAGTAGGGCGCTACTGAGCAATTCTGGTGATTTTGCAGCCACCTACAAATATTTATAACCTTGCAGTTGTCGTGGATCCTAAACCAGCTTTTACCATTTTAGTTGCACTGGAAAAAATGATTCTATTGTTTTCAGAGTACAGCAAAGATGAGAAGGCTGACTCAGGAGGGTGCAGTTATTTTAAGACTTCTATGACTAATTGTAACTAACTTACTACCATATATTGTTGCTGGCCTTCCAGAATACTTGTCTATATAGAATCCTACAGAATTCTATAGAATATAGAAGATTTACATGAAACTTTGCCTAACTGTTGAGATAGTCTCAGTATTATTTATGAGAAAAGTTTGGATTAGTTTGTGAGTTGTATTCCTTTCTCATAGAAGACAGACGGCAAAACAGCAGGAATCTGGAGTTACTTGTTTACTATCAAAATGAACAATTAGACCAAATTTTGGATTTATTCTTTGTCTTTTGGGATTGCAGAATGCCTTGAAATTCTTCTATATGCTGAATGTGATTTCTAGCGGGAATCTTTCGTTGGGAATGTGAGGGTCAGTGTCTATTTTATGACCTGTATAACCGCGCTGGCACTACATCATTTGATGTTGAGTGCACCAAACAGCTCTGGTACTATGTTGATTTAGGCACAAAAGTTGTGAAAGGGTATTGGTGTGAAATTGTCATGTGAAAGAGTTCCACCTGCTCATTTTCTAGATATGTTTTCCTTTTACAATTTTCAAGAAAAGAGCAGTACAGTGTTTCAAACACAAAGGATAGCAAAGATCTGCTTTGCAAAACTCTGCGTATGCCAGTATGATTTAGTATTTATCAAAAGGTGCTTGTTTCTAAAAACTTCAGAAATATAAATTGAAATTGAGGAATTAAATGATCAGCACCCTATATTTCTTGTGTACTTACATAGTCTGTATTTCAAATCCCCTCCATGCTCCGTTTTTTACGGTATGTTCTGAAATAGGTGCTGTAGCTTTGAGATTGGGGCAAATTCGAATGCAGTCAATCACCAAGCTTCCCTCCTTCACATTTTTGGGAAGAGCAAGGGAATCTCTCTTTTTCTCTGTGTGAACTCCTTGCCTCATCTGTAGGACTGTGATATGGAAAATAGAGAAAAAGGTTGGCTTAATCATTAGTAATAAAAAGACATAAAAGGAAAAATCTACATTCTAGCGTGATGGGCAAGAGAACTGAAACAAGTATAAAATTCCATTTTTCTCTTAGTTACCTGCTTAGTGGAAGGAAGCAAACTGTCTGCGTGGTAGTAACATGTAGGCAGGGGGAAATACTCATATATGATGAGAAGCTCATCAGTCACGTTTAAATCTATTTTGGGGCCACAAAGCTTGTGCTTTACTAGTTCTGCTGGTTAGCATGCTCTGGTGTTGGTTCTTTGTACTGTAACGTAGGGTTTGATTATTTGCGCACTAATTTTTTTCAGTAACTTCTAACACCTGGGTATTAAGTACTGTCAAATTTTCCTTTTTGTAGATATTCATTGATTTTGGGGAGGGGGATATGAATTTATTCTTTAGCCACCTTATGTTCCTGTTGTGCTGTGAACAAACATAACAAAAATCCAACTTGGTATTTTAACATCCTCATATATTAACCTTTTTATCAGATGATTGTAATGAAAATCTAAATGAAGTAGTTGTTGTTCTTTCCAATGTAACGTCCTGCATTCAATACCAAATCCATCATCTTGTCAACAGCTTTAACAAAATGGAAAGGGGGGGCTACCAGTGTAGATGGGTATTCTGCACTGGTAATAGTTCTTGCCACTCTGCCGGTGGGTGGCTTCATTAAAGTTTTGGAGAAATCTGGTCTCTCTCTGACTCCTGTGCCCAAGCCTGCAGTGATTATTAAAAGAAGTTCTCAATTAAGAGACAGGGCTATCACATTAATCTGGGTACTTCAAACTGTAATATTAAAGTGTTGGGATGTTTTCTTGTGCAACGGCAAGCTGGAATTAAGTTATGTTTTACGGCAGTAGCATGGGAACTATGTTGATAGACCGAAAGTTATATTCACTTAATGTTAGTCTCCATTTTAAATATAAAGGGGATAACACCTGAAGTGCGGTGTGAGGATGCCGTGGTGGTACTGGGCTCCCTCAAGGTGGTCATCAGATGTTGACAGTAGAAATCTTAAAAGAACAAAGTGCAAGAAAAGGAGAAGATGGAGAACTCTGCAGAAGTGCCAGAGAATTGTGGGGGCTTCATAAACAATTTTTTTAAACTCCTGGACAAGTGCAGAGATTTGTTATGGAAGATCCCTGCTAGTTTTTAATGAAATACAAAGTTATGAGAAAAGATGGGCAGGGAAAATCTAGAGGAAAGGCCTGGGGGCAATGCTCCTTTCTCTGTAATGTTGGTTTAGTAGCTGTACAACAGTAGAGTTTTGACTCCAAAGTACCGAAGGCACTTACCGTTCTTCACCTGCTCTTTTAGCAAATGGCTGAGGTAGTGAGACTGTGTGCTAGGCAAAAATACGAGTAAAAACATTGCTTGGTGGCAGAGCAACTTTATGAGCATTTTTTGCACATCACACGTTGCACGTGTGTGCAGAAGTGTATAGATGTGTTTTCCTCAGTTCCGTCATCAGTTTTCTTGTACTTGAAAAGGACATATGTGAGTTAAGAAAGAAACATCATATATTTACATAATATTTGAACTAGTTTGTGTTTTACTACTTTTTACAAATGTGAATTTTTTCTCTAGTGACATATAAGTATTTGGATATAATTTTATTGATATGTGACAACCTCATCGCTTTCTACGAAGCGAAGAGTAAACTACTTTGTAATTCTTGGCTACAAAATCTGCATATTGGTTAGCTGCAAGGTTTCTTCTGCCTTGTGTTCTTTAAAGCTTGCTTGCAAAAATAGTTTGCTCACGTATTTTTGATTTGTGCGAATGATGAAACATTTCTTGCTTTTGTAGTAAAGATGTTTCTATTTGCGTTAGTAAAAGAATAATGGGTAAATATTCTTCAGATAATATATATTAAATTTTATGGCTGCAGAAGCCCAGTTTCAGATTAATACCCTACAGTCAGTATGGAGCGATGTGTAATTTAGATGTCAAAAAATATATGTTACTACTTCTGAATGATTATACCTTGACCAATAATGAACAAAAAAGATGATGTACAACAGATATTTCAGTATGCAGATTATCCTATTGTCAGTGAAAGAAACTATTAGAAACAAGCAAAGAGCCCCCAGAGTTGTAGTGAAGTTGTCATTTTTTTTTGTGGGTAACTTGTGATTTATCAGAACGACACTGCATTGTAGTGCACAGGGGGCTTTGAGAGATGGCTCCTCGTCGTCTCTAGAGTCGTGACCCCACAGATCTAGTACAACGATGAGTTTGTGTTGTCAGAGCCACTTTGTCTAGAAGACAAAACATTTTATTTAGGAGGTAAATTGATGGAATTTAAGCTTTCAAATCATTTTACACTACATACACAAATATACTGTAAGTTACTTTTTATTAAACCAATATTTGAATTGTTAAAGGAATTACTTTAGGATGGACGAGTTCATTTAAGTGGAGAATGAAGGGTCAAAAAAAATCAAAATATATTGGTAAACTCAATCCTGCAATCCCTCTGCTCAAAAGCAATATCTTCTTGTCTATGTTTGTTTATCTTAACCTGTAGATTATTTGAAAGAGACTGGATTACATGCCTCTATGCCTTTTCACCTCTGAATAACCTGAGATGCCAGAAGGTTTCTGATTAATAAGGAATTTGACTAATTCTTAAGGCGGAGAGATGGGAGAGCTGTCGGTTTCCCATAAATGCTTTTGAAAAACGGTGCACGTAATTTGGATCTGTTATTTAGTGGTCCCTTGAGTTACTTTGCTACGCAGCTCTTCAGAATAAACTGAAAAATATGCTGTGAAAGCATACATCCTTTTCACAAATGTAATTCTTGACTCCAGGAAAATTACCTAAATGTTTAAATAAACAGCTTATAGAGAGAGGCTTCTCAGTGTCTTTTCCTTTCCCTACAATGCTTAACACGTGTTTAAATATTTTATTTTTTCACTTCAAAATATCAGAGTCAAGGAATACCAATAAATGTGTTAATATTAGATAATCCAAAATTCCCTTTGCTCAGCTTCTTAGCATATAGTTATCTGTGTGGTTTAGAAATCTATTACAATGTGTTCATCTTCCACCCAAATCTATTCACCAAGCATCAAAACTCATCAGTGAGATGGAATAATGCCATTTAATTAGTCTTTGATATACAGTTTAATTAGGCCTTAATAAGGGGTAGTGCATCCTAAAATCAATTATCTTGCTCTTCTTAATAAGAGCAACTAATTAGTAGGTAAATTGCCACAGTTCCCCTTTTATCCTACAGTTTTCACAGTCTCGTGGAGGAGATTAGGCTGAAGAAATTACTCCCCAATAGCTTGGAGAAATTTCTAGGCATACCTCAGAAGATGCTTTGCCAGGCAGACTGGGATAGATAAAAGAAGAGAATTAGAAAAAGAAAATAAGTCTGATCCAAAACGCTCCGTTTTTTGAGACGTTTGCCGGACCTGCTCGGTGAGGTCCCCCGGCCGACGGAAGGCAGCAGAGCTGCCGTGGAGCCTGGCCTGCTCCGCTCCCCGGGACGAGGGGCGAGCGCCTGCCCGGCTGCCTCGCTGTGCGCGGCACCGGCCAGCCGCGTAGCGCTAAGCCAAGGGCATCTTACGGGCGTTCAAGCTCCTTCTAGGAGAGAGAAAATAAAGCTTTCTGTGAATAATGCCTTTCTCTTAGAATGACTATAGGAATCCCCAAACGCAAAAAAGAAAACCCTGCTACTCCATATTAAAGGACACGCTCGTCATGGGAAGAGGTTGTATTTATCCATAGGAGCCAAAATTGTTACCTCTTCTAAGCATATGGGTGTTGCAGACTTCCAGCTGCCTTCCTCAAGTTTATTCTGTTTTGTTTTTAAATCTAAATGCCCAATTACAATAAAGCAACAGCTGGAAAAAAATCACAAATATTGAAATATTGCTCAGGACTTCTTCACAAGTTTTACCTATTTCAAAACGATACCTATAGACATCTACCTGCTGTGACAAAGACCCTCATTTTATCCAGTCGTGTAGGCTAGTGTACAGTATACTGTAATAGCTCATTTCAGATGTGGTGACATTTTGTAGAGTCTTTGCTTTCAGCTAGATAGTGTCATTCTCTTTCATTGGATAGTAATTTTTTTTTAATCATGATTAAATGGTTCAAGGAGACTCAAGGACAAATCTATAATCATGTAATGAAGAGCTTTTTTTTTTTTTTTTTTTTTTTTTTTCTTTTTGCTGCTACTCTATCCTGCATATATCAGTCCCTTTAAGCTAAACTCCCTTGCCAAGGATGTCAGAGAGATTTTCTAACTGTGAAAGTGTTATGTTACTGCTTCAGCTTCCCTTATGCTTATTGTTGCAGTTTTTCTAGACACTTTCTGGTGTTAGTCATTAATGACAACACAGTGCCCCCGTTTAGAAAGTCTGAGGTTGCCTTCTGTTCTTTGTTTTTCCCTCTCTGCTGCATTAGTCATGCTTTTCGCGGAAGGAAACGTTCTGAAGGCAGCCTCCTTCCCCAGGAGATCAGATCAGATGAAATGGTGTATTCTTTTCTTATCTGTTCCTGATTCAAATGCGTAGCCCAGTAATGCAGTTTCACAGAAGGCTGTGAAAAGCAGTCCTCCTATTTTACCTTAACTGGTCAGGAATATGAGATTGTAAGAATGAATATCTTCAGATTATGACATTTGCATCAGCATCTCTCACTTTCCTAACGTTATGTTGGTGGTCTTAAGCTGTAGAGAGGGAAACCAGATGTGCGCTCTGGTTTCTTCGTGTGCTGTCTCTCCACCTAGGTCCAATCCAGAGTCTGAACACCAAAGGCTAGCAGGCTGTCATACAGTGTGTGGACCATAGCACTCTGTGCTTGATTCACTTGTGAATAAAATGGGTCACTGACATCTACACACACTTGCTGAGCACTTGCCTTCCCAGTGGCATCTGATAGAAAAAGATGCTAGTAAACCCTTTAGTTGGGGTTTGTGTTGATCCTTTGGCACCTGAGAAGAAGACTTCTACTTCTGACTGTCTCCTCAATACTGGGACGTTAACATTGTTGATAGTTTTGCACTGGAGCAAAAGGGAACACGCTATTAAATACTATCTTGGGTAAAAGGGCAAAAAGGCCTACTGAATATTTTTGAAAAAAATAGTTCCCAAGTCGATTTCAGGTCTGTGAAGTCTCAGATTCATTTTTTTCAAACTGCTTCCTCCTAGTCCTCTATTGTGTGTCCTTCTCCACGTTGCCATTTCTAGCCTCCGCCGCATGCGTGGTGCTCAGAAACGAGGACCAGCACACTGTCACGCTGCAGCAACTGCGCAGAAGTCTTCGGAGCCAGGCATGGAGGCACAACCCCACAGTAGCCCAGACATGTGAAACTATTTCTTTTTACAAGGCTCTCTCTGCTATTTGTGCAAAACCCAGCAGATGTTCTGAATTCTTTTAGTAGTCCACAATCCAACCTTGATGCAGTGTAGGTATCTAGGTTATGCCTGCTTCTGCCAACAGCTTAACATTCAGCAGTGCTCGGGGAAGTAAAATACACTAACAGTGTCGCTTCATGACTGTGCTCTTTGTAGATGCAGATACCAGGTTTCTGGGTGGATGCTAGTGGCAACTTTTATGCTATTTTTAAACTGTATAGTTTAATAATTTTTGAATCAGTAGGAACCATGAGTTAGTAATAATTTGTAATCAGTAAGGAAACACAGCTGTCAGGAGGGAAAACTTAAGTGCTTGCATAGGTTTCTCTTTGTTCAATTTCACATGTGAAACAATTTTATTATTTTTTTAAATTGCTAAGAGTCAACAAGCTTTGAAGCAGTTGGAGGGTGAAAAATACCAGAAATCTCTCCATTAGTCTCTGCAGGTTTGGGATCTGGTTCATAGTGGGGACAGAAAGGTCATCATTTCCCTTTCTCCTGTTTCCCCAGCTGTATGTTTTATGCGAAGGCCAAGTTGGAACCTGCAGAGTTCATCACAGCTTAGTTGTTTTCAGAAACATCTGTGCCCCCATGCCTCCAACGCAACTTTTTATTAGAATATTTTGTTCCTTACAGTAGGAACAGCAGATTTGGATCAAACTGCTGCTGTAGTAATTACTAACAGGTTACTTAGGGGGTAACAGAAGGTTATTTTATTGAGTAAAGAAGAGTGTACATTGCTATTTTTCCAATATACCAGGTAGTCCTGACAAGATTACTGTGACACTTTTGGATTCACCTCCACATATATCTCTAATTTTTCCATTTTGCTGGGGGACTGGTTCGTGTAAGAATCATTGTTCTCACAAAATACTAAAGGGTCTTGGACTGCTAGTTCAAAAAAAAAATCTAAGTCAGTATGTTAGCAGTTAAATGAACTTCATTTTCTTTCACAAAGCATAGCAAAAGGGAAATAAATTATCATCCTTTTGTCTGTTCCCTACTGCAATAACAGTACATCTTCTCCCTGCCAAAGAGCTTGGTGGACTTGGATGAAATCACTAGACAAGACAAAATCTCATCTGCAGATGACCTCTTATTTTATCCGTCCTTTGATGGCTTTTGGCGCGTGGCCTGCAATGCTGTGACATGGGGGGGTTCTCCCCAGCAATATTTGTTGATGATATGTATAAATTAATGATGCATACCACATTTAAGCCCAAAAAAATTTTAGCTAAAATCAGCGTACTATTTGGTGTCAGGGACTTAACTATTGAGTGTGTCTGTTGCAGTCCCTGTCATTTTATCTCCTCAGAGGAGCTTGGACATTTTGTTGCTGTCACCTTTTCATGGTCATGTCATGATTTACATCTGCAGCTTGTAAACAGCAGCCATGGGAGCAGTTTGATAAGCGGCAGCTGAGCTAGGAGACACATCAGGGTGCACTTGGAGTAAGTGGAAGGATGGCCAGCATCGGGGGTGGTGCGGCTGCCCATGGGGCTGGTCCCCAGCACCCTTTCCTGCTTAGGATGCCTCCAGGACCGAAAAAGGAAAACGAGCTCCTTGCTTCAGGTGTAGTGTCTGCATAAGATTTGTATTTTAATCAGTAGTTTTTCTAAGACTTCAGTGGTGACTGACCTGCTGCTGGTGTTCTTCCAAAGAGGTTACAATTGCAGACTGGAGAAGTCCACAGAATCCTGTTGGATTTGCGCTAGGCAGTCAGTGCTGTGTTTGGGTAAGTTAAGGAAAGAAAATGTCAGTGTGTGATATGTAGGTATCTGAAGCGCTACCGTTTCCAGCTTTCCTTCTTTGCTCACCTCCTGCACCTTCCCAGTGGTATGCTTTTTGCTTTTTTTTCCGAAGAGGTTTTCCATTTTTCCCCTTTACCCCTTTTCAATTGCACATTTTTAAACCATTCCCATTTGCTCTGTCTCTGCATTCCCTTAAATGCTGGCAAACAAGCAGTTTTCCTGCAGTGCTTGTGCTGTACTGCAACCCGTACGAGAGTAAAACCTTACCTGCAGTTACAGCCGCGACGCGGTGTGTGAGAAGGAGGAACAGGTGACTTTCAAATCCGGGGACAGCTTTGCCTACAGGTTCCTGTTTCTATTTTGTCTTTGATTACTGGTTAAGGGGATTTGATTCACTGGGTGGACGGTAGGGCCTCAAGGCTTGCCCGTGCGGTGGGAGAGCGGGGCCCGGCCGGGGAGGGGACCCGCGCTGGGCAGCGGGGCGCTGGCGTCCTCGGAGCGAGCTCTCTGCCCTGAGCTTCAGGTGAGCGCCGCTGCAGAGGTTTGGGGAGCTGCTTATTGTGAACTGATCAGCCACTCGCTCTTAACAGTTTTTAATTAGCATTGTAATAAGTTTATTTTAAAACGCCAGCCCTTTGCAGGCAATCTGTAATTCAACTGGTGATCAAAATCAACCGCATTGTGCCCTGTAATGTGAACGAAGGGTTATTAGTTCATCTAGAACACTACTTTGCTAGAGAGATGACAATTTTCACTTGTGTTTTTGCCATAAATACCTGTGTGACCTTTCTGCATCTTTTCTTCCTTCACAACGAGCTCTGCCGATCTAAAGCCTAAGTCTGAGATCTGAACCGTGGGGTACAACAGGTTGAATGCTTTTACAGCATTTTACTAGAAATTTTATTCCTGTCCTCCCTCCCTCTCTCCCTTGAGATGCAGCCTTCTTGAATCTCCAGGGATCTTGGGAAAAACAAAATGTCAGCAGCTGTACCACAAATTATAAATTTCACCTGCATTTAAAATTTAATTTAAAATAATCTAGCCTGGTATTATTTTAAATGCCAGCAAGCTTGATATTTCTTTTTACGTGAACTTGAACTTATTTCATAAAATAATAGATGGATATAAATTTACCTTACTCTGTTGACTGTTAATCATTTTATGTTTCAGTTTCTGTGCATTCTATAAAGAGGGTTCTGTAGAACGGTAGGAGAATGTCTTCCCTCTCCTGTTACTTCCTCAGTCCTGAAAGTATGGGGCTCCCAATTTTTTTTCTGTTACTCCCCACTTTTTCTCTGTTTTGGCTTTTCCCCCGGTTCTTCTCTTATCTTCTGCTTTTGTCCTGCAATTTGTCTTTAGTTTTACAGCCCCCTCTGCAAAACATGCAGTGATAGTAGGGAAAAAATGAAATGAAGTTACTATCTTTCTTTTATCCCCCGTCTCTCCTCTTGCCGTCTCCTGGGCATGGGGATTTGCCCCTCTTTGGAGCTGGGGCTCCTTACAGCGCTCGTCGAGGGCTTTCAGGGGGTCGCTGCCTGTCAGGAGAGCGAGCCTGGCGAAACACTGCTCAACTCGGGGCAGGAAAACAAGCCGCTCCCGCTCTTGCGCGCCTTTGCGCTGGGTGACCAGGGTGGAGGACGGCACGGAGCAAGGCTGGGAGGGAGACAGCAATTGCAAATTACTGGGTTAGTTTTCTGCGCTCAAAAGCATTTTTCCCCAGGCAAGCGTGTGCCGTACCTGTGACTAAAGCTGTCATAAAGCTGAACAAATGTGTAAACAATAATTGACTTATCTTGACCTGTTGTTCCATTTCAGAAACAGGTTATTTAACAAATGAATGCCAAAGGCTTTCCCCTAATTTATGAATTGTGCTGTTACTGCCTAGGAAGCGTTATGACTGTGAAGTTGGAGTTTAATAACAGCGGCGTTGTGTTTATGTCGCCATCCATTACGGCCGTGATTAATAGTGGCTGAACGCTGCCGAGCCGCGTGGGGCTCTTGCGGCAGAGAAGCCGACGGGAATTTCTTCTTTCGAAGCTGATGCTCGAGGCGCGCTGTGCGTCGCGGGGCCCGCGAGGGGAGCGAGCGCGTTCGGTGCCGCCGCTGTTCCTGTGCCGGGTGGACGTCTCCCGCGAGCGCCCGCGCTGCCCGCGGAGCCGGCGCCGGGCCCGAGGGGCCGCGGGCCGGGCGCGCCGCCCGCCCCCCGCGCGGACGAGGCCCTGGCTTTCTCTCGCGCCCTGCCCACGGGCTCTGCAGGAAACCGCGGACACGAGCAGGCTTTCGGAACCGTGAGCAGATGTCTTCTGGGGCGGCTCCTGCGGGTGAGCCGATCGTGGTGTTTATTTCTGTTTCAGTAAACTTTAGGCCATCATTGCATTTAAAGATGGCTTTTACCCCGGGGAGAATCGCACTCTCGTCTTGTAAGGTTCCTCCGGGCCCTGATTGAAGGGAAATTATTATTTGGAGGCTCTAAGGAGACGTCGGCTGTGACGCTGCCGCTGTCCTGGCGGCACAGTGTGCTCGCGGGGAGGCTGCCCCGACCTTCGCCGTTCCCCGGCGGCGCTGGATGTGGCCGCCCCGGCTGCAGCGCTCGGCGGCCTTTAAATCGCACGAGGTGCTTCGTCCGCTCCTCGCCCGGGCCTCCGAACGTGCTTAAGGTAATATTCACCGTGTATTTTACGACAGAGTCTTTAGTTCTTTCGTATGTTATTAGCAGGGGGTTTAGTGAGAAACTTGGATATTGTCTTAGCACAGATAATCCCACGTACTCCACCGCGAAGCAAACCCGTGTGAGTTACGACAGGCTCACAATTAAGACTCCAATATGTTTTTTTCTTTTTGTTTTCAAGAATTGTGTTCACAGCTTCAATTCTGTTTTCACAACCTTGAGCTCTAAACACTTGAATACTCTAACTTGCACAGCTGATGTCTAGAAATAAGGAAATAAGACTCTAAGAAATAAAAATGTGAAGTTTAAATAGTATTATTTGTTGGCTTTACAAATTTAACAACAGAAATAGGCAGATCCGTTTCTTTTCTAGTAAATTTTAGATCCTTTCTATACTCTTCTTTAGGTCAGGGCCTCATAAAAATTTTATAATTTTTTACTCTGAAATAAAGCACAGGAATACTTCTAGTATTATCTATGGATTTATATCTGTATGTATATATACGTATATATTCAGTTCTAGAATCCAAAAAGCATTCTAAAGGAACTGAAGAAAAATCATGTTTACAATAAAATTTGGAATTTTGTTACTATTCCTATGCTTTATGAAACGTTGTAAACACTGAACATTTAAACTAAGTTAGACGAATTTTTGTCTACTACTTACTAGTCTAGACATGACTTAGCACAGAAGCAGACCTTCTTTATAGAAGGTCTAACCTCATAGTATAATCTGTAGATTATAGACTATCAGATCAAGGAGTAAATATTGTCAGGGCAATCGTCAGCCTCGAGGTGGGCGAGAAGTTTCTGCATTCATTAGTTTTCTTCCAGTGGTTTTCCTCCCCACACGCACCCACTTTGCAGAAGGATTGTAAATTAATGTTCACTTTAGGGAGTAAAGGTACTGTTGCTTTCTCCAGCAAGTGTCTTACTATGTGATACTTGCTGAAGAGATTGAAACGTGCATGTCGATAGCTGTTTCTGTGTCTTAATCTGTAGGCTTTTTGTGTGTGTGTGTCATCAATTACAAATTGATGATGATCAAAAATCAGACACTGTTTATCTGACCCAAAGAACAACCTCTCAAAGCATCAGGACTACCAATATTTTCCAAAATATCTATGTATTTGAGTAATTTCACCCAAGTGAGGTTTAACTAATTCAATATGTCTGTGTGATTTGAGATCTTAAAATTTATTCATCAGATAGGAAAAACGTCTTCATCAGTATTATAAAAAACAGGTATATGGTATTACGAAGTCAATAGTAATCATGTTGACAATTAGTTTCATTGACTTTTCTTTTTTTTCCCTTTGGATGAATTTGGCTTGCAAGATTTTTTGTTTGTTTTAATGAGGTAGGAAGTTTCTAGAGTGCAAAGCTAAACATGGCAGCATAATTTTGTTGACCAATGAAGCAACAGTCTGTTCAATATGTCAATGTAATGCAAATAAAAATAAATTCTACTTGTACCTCCCCAGCGGTTGTGTTGACTGTAGTTCATTTGAATAAATGCAGTGTTCAAGTGACTTACCCAAATAAATGATGAGAAACACCTCTGTATTTATGAAACTGCTCCTTAAGCAGCCTGATAAAAATGTACGTTTCTGAAATCTAGAAGGAATCATCATTATAGGGAAATTGAAGTAGTGACTTTTAGGCTCTTCCTCTTCAGCATCGTTATTTGGAAGTTTTTCTTAGTCGAATTTCCTAAGGAATATAGGAAAGCTATGGAGTAGAGGTAATAGCGTTTGGGTTTTATGAATAGATTTTATACCACAATCCAGTAAATCTTAATTGAAAAATGTATTCAAAGTGAATAGAAGTAATGCTGTTAGGATACTGAAAACTTCTAGAAGAAAAGTAGGCATCAATAAAATGTGATGTATCAAGCTGGGAGGAGAGAGAGCACCTTCGGAAGAGCCGAGATACCTGCACTAGATGCTCTGTTGTCAGTGATGTTCGTCGTGAACCCGCAAGCATGAACTGCGGAGCACGCGCCGAGGGCGCTCTGCCGCGCGGTCGACTCACGTGTGCTGTGTAAGGGAGTGAAAATAGTTTAAAAGCTCTAGACACTTTAGGAATACTGCTGTAACTTGCAGTTGCATTCATCATGGGAAAATGAAAACTAATACAACTGAGAGGAAATGACTCTGAAGAAATAGTACTGAGAGACCTTGAGGTGATAGTGTGATTAGCATCTAATTTGTTTTCCACTGTGATAGAGCTGCAGAAGTGGCCAGTATTACCATAAGCAGCATATACAAAGTCATTTCAGTTTTGGATAGAGGAATAAGAGACCCTTTCAATAAAGCTCATGAAATAATAAACTCCAGAGACACATTACTGATAAGTCTGATCGATTATAATCTCCTTCAAGAATAACAAAGTAAATAATAAGGGAGCTATAGTCAGATTTAAAGGACAGTGGTGCTAGAGGGAACGCTATGGGAAATAGCAGTTTCATTCAACATTTTAAGGGATATATTATTCATCCATTGAACTATATTGCAACAAAATTGCTAACTTGATTGTTACAGGATGAAGATGCTGAAGGCCATATTTTTAGACTATTAAAGTGCTTAAGTACTTTAAACAGACAATGAGATTCTTGGATGTGTATGAGATGATGTGCATAATATCTAATATTTTCACATAGTGCTTTCAAACAAATTGCAGGTGCATACCTTTATAGCTTTCTTTGCATGATTTAAAAGTGAGACCGGACATGTTTAATGTTAAGTGTCTGGGTGGCTTTCTTTCGCCTGAACAAAGCTAGGTAAGTAAAAACCACAGTGAAGGCGACTTAGATTGTGTGTGTGTGTGTGTGTGCATATGGATTATAGCAGCAATGCTTTACGGGTGCCAGCATGTGCTTTGTAATCGTAGTTGGAAATAGAATTCCTCGGAGCATCAGGAAGTGATATTTATTCCGCAGGGGAAGGGAAACAAGCAGGCTGTTAAACTCGATGCCGTAAAACATCCAAAATTTTAAATTAAGTATGTCATAGAAGTAGTTTGTATCTCCTTGTAAAAAACGTGAAAGAAAATGCAACAAAGATAGTCGTTACTTTTAAGAGTCAAAATATTCCTGTAATCTTTTATCAACAGCCTCTTGACAATAAGATTGATTCCCCCCCCCCCCCCCCCCCCCCCCCGTGGTACTGCAAGACTTAATCTCTGTTGGTAGTAACTTGTGGTAACTAGTAACTTGGTAGATATCTTGTCGTGATTTGGCTCTATTCGGGTGTCTTGATTTGTCGCGTTCCACATCTGATGCATAACATCTGAATGATCTGATGTTATTTTATTAAATATGTTCATTATAATCTTGCAATAGTGAAAGGAAAGTATAATCACAGGAGATTCTGCTTCAGTTATAGTCATGTAAACTGTAAGCTCTCTGGGTACGTGAAAACAGCATGTACGTTCAGGAAATATTAGAAATGCAGCCATAGATTTCAGTTCTGTTCATCATTGGAATATGCAGACTAATACAACTGAAAGAAATGATGATGCATACCTATTTTAGCAGCCATCCAAACAAGCTCCAATTCAATAATTTCAGGAGTGATTGAAATTAATGTTAAGACAAGTACTTCAACACAAATGAGGGTAGTATTGGAGTTGTTTGGATAGTGCTTGTGTCGGATATGAGGGGGCCGTTTTGAGCACGAACTGGACCTTTAAAATCTTGAAGAGCATTGCTGCAAACAGAAAGTGTTTCCCACCTTATATGTGGCTCTAGTAAGAGAAAAAAAGGCTATATAAACTGAAGTATATCTACAGAAGCAAACAGGATTGCTGTCTCTTTCAAATACAAAATTGAGGAGATAGTTCCATTTTTCTCAATGAATGCTTCTGAAAAGGAAAAAGAAACAAACAGAAGAACTAGGAAAAAAGAGTATGAAAAACCCCATATGAAAATATATTATTGTATAGAAATTTCTCACGAGATGCAAATAGGCATGGATTTGCGCTTCTCTGTTTGCTAAAGTGGTGTTTAAAGCTTGTATTAAACAGGAAGCAGAGCACTTTATAGAAAGCATTTCAGACACAACTATTGCTTGCTGAAATCCTTGTTCAAAGCAATGTTATTTTATATAAAATAGAACTGTGAAAAACAGAGGCACTGTTCATCAGACTTTATCAGAAAGAGGAACCAAGCTAAAAAATAAGTATGATGTTCATGTTCATGCCATTGGTATATGAACATACTTTGGCTAGACTTTGAGATTAAATAAAAAATAAGATACCAAGCATTAGAAATAAACTGCTCAGCAATGTTTTAGATTGCACCTTGTTCCATTGACATTTTCTTGCCATATTACTCATAGCTAAAATAACAAAGCACTTAATCGCTCAGCATCACTACCCCTTCTTCCTCATCTTTTTTCAAAAAGTTATTGCTTGCTCAGATCAGCAAGCTGGCAGCTGTTTTGGACTCTTCATTTTTGCCCATTTTGTCTGAATCTCACAACATCTGCCTCAGAAAATGCCTGACAGCTGACCGTTTTGCTTCATCCTCACAGTCAACTTCTTTAACTGGTGCAGCATTCTTTGCTTTGGCTTCTCTTCAACCTCTAATAAATACAACAAATTATTTGTCTGGTCTGGCAAACTATTAATGTTATCTCACCTCTGCAGATCTTATGTGGTATGATACCAGATTCAGGCCTCTCAGCTCTGTGTTGAGACTTCAGCTCATTTATTTTTCTTTGAACCTGTCCGATCTTCCTTCATGATACTTTCTACTTGTTAGTTTTTGTTTTGTTTGTTCCTGAAACTTCATCTATTGATTTATTCTTTTTGCGCTGTCCAGTTGAAGAGACCACTTCTCTTTGTGGGTTTAGAAAATGTTGCTCATACAGACAGATTTACAGACAAAGAGCATAGTCTCAGCAACTTTCTCCCCGATGCTTTTGCCCGCGTAAGATACAAAACCAAAGAAAGAAGGATATTGGCTGCTGATTGAAATGTGCTGTAGCCTCTAACTGGAGGCATTCTAGGAGAGCAAACCGTGTCCTGAGCCTGGGCTTTTCGTACCTCATTTCTATGTCAAAGGAGTTGAAAAATTTTGGTGTTTTTTTTTTTTTTTTTAATTCAACTGTTAGTGCCTGAAAAAAAATTAAATAGATCAACTCAAATTGATTATTTTCCAATTATTGTAATGAAAGATTTAAAACTGCTGAAAATTGATACAGGAGGATTCAAATCCATTTCAGGATTCTTCAATAAAAGCAAAGAATGGAAACAGGCTGAGCTGGGTGTCATTCACACAAACTGCTTTAATCCAGTAGCTCAGGGGATGAGAAAAGAAAAAATTGCTGAAATCAACACCATCCCCACTGATCTAGAGGATTTTTAATTTTAAAAAAAATCATTAATTGAAAGTTAAAGGCACCTTTTTCTCTCTTCTGATTTTCAAATGCAATATCTATTTTGATTATTTGATGGAAGAGATGGGCTGAAGCCAGTAAGGCATGGGTGGTAGATATTAAGGAAAGTGGAGCCAATTTGAATGCATGAAGAACAGTACTATTTCATTCTAATTTCTTTGGGTTTCTGGATCACATACGTGCATATTCCCTGTCATCTTCAGCATCAAGCCCAAGCAGTTTCAAACAACATTTTAGGTAGCCTACTAGGCGTTTCATTTTCTTTAAAAGAAACCAATTATGCTAGAAATTAATAATTAAAAATTATAAATAGAATAAAGAAGAAAACATGAATATTATATCCTACGGCTAAATTTTTCAGCATGGTGTGCAGGGAATTAGGTGCAAAAATCCCATTTATGTTAATGGATCTTGAGTGTCTAATTCCTCATACACTACAGTGCAAATTTACCCCCTGGTGTCTTTGATGGTACAGAGGACCAGCACAGAGGGGGAGAAGAGTGAGTGATTTATTTGATGATCTGTCAATCATAATGGCAACCAGAAAAAATTGTAAAGCTGATTTTAACCTCTGTAGAAACAACTAGTTAGACCATATGCTTTTTTTTCTCTTGCCAGATGTCATCATTAATCAATTTCTCATTAAGAAAACAGCACTGTGAAAAGAAAAAAAAAGAAATTGCGTGAGAGTGCAAGAATGAGCAAAGAAAATCAAACTGTAAAAAAAAATGAAGTCAATTTTCATAAGGGTGATAATTGTATGTTCTTTAAACTTTGCAGTTACTGGTTCAGACTGGAGTGCTTATATTTGTCACTATCTAGTTTTGGACAAAGATTTTACAGATTTAGAATATTTACCCATTTATGAGTTCACTGCAAAATAATTTTTCCATTTTAATTGTGATAGTCTTCAATCATGCTAAGTAACGTAGATATTCATTGTATTCAAGTTGTTGTTTCCTTTTGGTCTCTTAAAGTCACACATCTGCTTAAGTTCATTCAGCCGATGTGAATTACAGGAGTCTTCTGGCTGTTTTTGTGTGTTTGGTATTCAACACAAAACCCTGACAGGTAACAAAAATATTAATATTAGAGTGGGACTGTATTTTGTTTTTAATTTGTTGAAGGCTTTCCAAGAGTCAGCATACAAAGAGAGCTTTTTAACTAAGTAGGTTATCATTTTTGTTACTACTGTGGTTAAATTTAAATACTATTAAATACTGCTTTTTGTTGTTGTTTTTTAAAAGTGCGTAAAAGCATCCAGGAGAACCATAGGACATCATTTTCCAAATGTAACATACCCTCCTTTCTTGTATAAATAACATCAACACGTTGTAAGGGTTTGGTAAGCTGCCGTTAAACATCTGTTTTGTTATTAATATTTTATTGCCCTGTGTTTTCCAAGATATTTTGACACTTGCTATTATTTCAAATGCAGCTTTTCTTGGAGTTTTTAATGGTTTGTGTATATCTCAAGACAGTTTCAAGATCTTGAAGCTGTCACAACATGTTAAGTAGGCAAATCAGCTAACAGTAGTTTCAAGAAAGATAATTTTCTTTGCATAACTTCAATCTGCATCATTTTGCATGACTTATTAAAAGGAACTGACTCATTGACAAACAAGGCATATAGCTTACAGAATAGAGGATGTTCCCAAGTAAATGACTTCAAATAGCTAAGCACTGATCAAAATTCTGAATTTCCATTTGCTGACAGCCGGCCCGAAACTTGCAGAGGCTGCTTACAGCTGGGGTTTTTATGGAAAGCTTTCCACAGGTACATTACAGTTCTACTATATGTAAAACATTTAACTTTACAGCTGTCAGACCTGCTGTGTTCAACCTCACCCGGTAGTTCAAATTTGAATTTCTAAAGGTCGTGTGTGGGACTGTAATTGTTTTAACATTTTAATTTTCTTTTTTCGTTTACTCTTTCCCTTCCTGGAGTGACTGGGACATTGAAGGTCAGAGTAGCGGCAAAAACAGAGAGTTATGTCTCTATGTTCGTATACCAGCTATCGCGCATCTGGTCGAAAGTGTGTGCTGTCATTACGCTACCTTACTCTCGGCCTCTGCTCTTTGCTCGAGATTGCGCCCTTCCCTCCTCTTAGCCTTGGAAGAGATGAGTCACAGCCTGTGAAAGCTTAATCCTGAGTCTCTCCTCGCCAGAGGCTGCTGATTGCTCTGAATTAAGTGCAGTGATTAGTTTTCGGATACGAACTACTATCACTAAGCAGAACGCTGGCCTGTTTGCTTAGGAGCTCGTGTTAGACAAAACAGCTGTCCTGGAGGTGAAGGGATTAATGTTTTATCTGCTACAGCAGGCCTCGGTTCTGTCTTTTTCTAAAGTAAATTAGAAATCTAGTTAAACTGAATGGTTTCCACTTGCTCTGTTTTGTATAAAAGTTTGAAAGAAGTACCACTCTTCTTTTCTGCCTGGGCTTTTTGTCACATGCTGTGATAGCAACTTCAGAAGGGAAGCTGGCTGTTCTCGACGCTTCTCAGCAGATGGTGGCTGTTTTGAACATTCACATGAAACTTTAGGAGACACTATCCTAATTCTGTTCTTGAGAGCTTTCATGAAAAGCAAGGAAAAAGATGCTCGTGTGCTTTATAAGCAATTAAGAATCCAGAAGACAGCACTGAAACTTTGTCCTTTTTCAGGTAAACTCTGTATTAACTTCAAAGAGAATGCACCATGGTGAAGGCTTTAGGATCCAACTTTTAGCAAATAAAGATTTTGATATTTAAATCTCTTTCTGTAACTGTTATTTTGCCTAGTAGAAAGAAGCAGCAGCTCTTCTCACAAAATAAGATTTATCAGAATGACTTTGAAGTTAAAGAAAAGCAAACAAACACATTTGACTCTTTAAATATTTGAACAGTTACCATGACTTAAACTGCCTACATGATGACACTTTCAACTAAAGAGATGGGATCTTTTTCATACATATGTATTATAAGCGCACGTGTAGAGCGCAGGGTTTCCCTGCTGCCTGGGTACCATGTGGTGCCTCCCTGTGGCAGGGCAAGGTCACCAGACACTGAGCAGCCGAGGTTTGCTGGGCTTGACAGAACCTCTCTGCAAGCCTCTGAGCAGAAAACGTCCCTCAAAGAGGAGGAGGAGGACACTAGGACATTGGGTAACCCCTGAGTGGTCCTTAGTGACGTATCAGCTGTGGCAGTGTGGGCTGGCGTGACCTCCAGCCACGCGGTCCCGTGGGCCAGAGCCTCAGCCGTTTGCTGAGGTGGAGCTCAGCAGAGCTGGTTCCTCTGGAGTCAGCTCTCGAAGATATGTGGAGGTGACGAGCAGAAGGGGGACTGCTTGCAAACAGGGCTATTCTCAGCTGATCAAACCCAGTGATACCTCCTGCAGTTACTGAAAATTGGAACTGTAAAACTCAAAGTTGTGTGAAATAGGAGCTCATGAAAGTTTGTGGGACATTTCCTTCTCCTGAGTACTCATCCAGCAGTTCATACCACGTCTGAATATGCGCTGGCGTGTAGACAGACCTAGCAATCTATTTACAGGAAGATTTCGCAAAGTGGTGTGTGCTGTTGCACATCCAAATTCATATTGGTTTGGGAGTGCAGCCCTGCTCTTGGCAGAAGTGTGTCCTTTTGGCAGTAACAGTTACTCAATAATATTTACACTCAATCCTCATGGTACTTAGTTTTCAATCCTGTCTTGTACAGTGAGAGCAGAGGAAGGGAGGCAGAAGACTTTTGTATTTCTTACATTATCTTGGGCAAGTAATTCTGTGCCTTATTGTGTGCAGTATTTTAGGCAATATTATTCTTCCTGCTTTTTTAAAGTTTTTTTCCACTGATTTTAAGGAGCTGCTCAAGTGCAGAGTTGTACATCTGAAGTCATCCCTGTTAACTACACTTGGTTTCCCTAGTCAAATGGGATCGTTACTGAAGATGTACTGCTTCATTCTGAGCACGTAGCTGAATTAGGGGGCTACTTGTAGAACAAATTTATGTTTGTTATAGGTAAACATCTTTCTCTTTTCTCAAAAGCAATGCTTGTGGTGAAAATATTGCTGAAAGGAGTTTCAGGTTTTTTCAGCATTTTTCATAAATTTTTAGTAGATCTGTCACTCTTGCCTTGAATCTATTCTGTAAAATATTTACTGAGAAATCCATTTTGTTACCAAAAAATCATGTTTGTTCCACTTAAACAATTTTGATAATGGTTAAAAAAGCAATAAAAGGTGCTGTGAGACCCTTTATGAGAACTAGAAATTGGTCCAGTTTAAATCCTATGAACTGGAAAAAAAAAAAGTATTTCACAGAATTATTTTTCTGTTTTCTAACAAGGTGCAATAATTTCTTATCATGATGCTGGTTTACCTTGGCATTATTAAAGGAGTCTGTCCAGCAATGTGCTGAGCTCTGTCTTTAACCCAGAAAACCATTTAAGCAAGTGCTTAGCTGAGTACATAATCTTGTTGATGTAACTGAGCCTACAGATGTGCTTAAACTTGAATACAAATATTTCACTGGATGAAAGCTGACACAGTATGATAAAACTGAGTTAAGTCTAAAGCCAAGATGCAAAAAAATTAAAAAAAAAAAAAAGATTGAGAGTTAGTGTAGTTCCACCAAATTTAAAAATGTAAATTGCTTTTTAAGCAACTTAAATATTTTTTCCTAGAAATGACTGCCTCTTACAGATGAGTTTGGTATGGGGAAAAGGCGATGACAGCTGGAAACATACTTGTTTCTGTTGTTCCCTGGATTCCTTTTCTGAACATACCCTGCAGCAAAACCCAAAGCTATATCTTAAGTGTGAATCCATCATTAAGAGAGAAGTATATGGCAGTGAACACAGAACTTAAGTATACGAAGTTGCGCTTTGAGTCGAGAAGGTCCCTGTGAGCTTTGCTGAGCCGAAAGCCCGGTTAGGGGCTCTCGGGGAGGGGACTGGCTTGGTCCCGTGCTCCGGGCGTGGGCTGAGCGGGAACGGTGGCGCACGTGGCCATCGAGCTGGTTTTGCCTGTTGACTCCTCCAGCTTTTAGTGCAGGATGCGATGCATCGCTGTCTTCTGCAGCGTGAGCAACACGGGGCTCCTTGCCTGGGACAGCTGCAGGTTGTCGGCGTTGAGAACCGTCTCTTGCTTTTATTCCTTACACCTGCGTTTTTACAGTATCTCTTACAGGTAAGTAGCATTTCTCTCCTCTCTTTGATCCTCAAGCATTTTCTGAATCTACTCATTATGTAATTGCAGAAGGCAAGAGGAGAGGAAAGAGGAAGAAACACAGTTTACTTAAATGTAATGAGAGACCCATAGAAACATTTATTAGGCTTTTAATAATCAATTTACGGAAACAGCAAGTTGGCTCAGTGAAGTAATTGTGTAGTCTATTAGCCTCCCTGTTCCTGTCTGGCCCAGCATCGATGTTCAGGTCAATGCTTCATTTTGGTGTTGAGAGGTGAGCATCTGAATTTTGATTTAGTTCTCTTTTGTTCTCAGAAAGGGGGTGGGGGGTGGAGTTTCTAGTGGCCATTAAGAAAACTCAGTTTAAAAAAAACTGCTGAAGTTACGTAGTTTGCTGGTTGAATTCAAGAACAGAAAAGACTTCAATTAATAAAGTTTGTCCTCTTTGTTAGATTTTTGTATGAACCGAAGATTCATCTAGATTTGATTTTCTGAAATGTATAAATAAATTGCCTAATTACAAAAAATGTAGATGAATTGCAAAAAAAAACCCTCAACCCCAAAACAAAACAAAAAACAAACTATTGAGCAACAACAGCAATATTGCTTCTGCTTTTGCGAGAATTAGGTGTGCAGAGCAGGTAGGCGTCTCACAGATGTACACAGCAGTCTATATAACAAAGAACAGTAGACTTTAAGTACTATTCTGTCATTTTGATGTCCTGTTCATTCCACTTAGTTGCTGCGCCCCACACCTAGAAATGCCTGGTCTTTACGCAGAGATTAAAGCAGGATCAATACAAAGCAAATAGAATAGCCATTTTCATCTTTTATCCCAACTCTATTTTGTTCTGCACTATTTTCAATGACTCGTTTCTGAAATTATGTTCTTGAAAGCAACAGAGATTTTTGCTCTCGCGTGCTTTTCTGAAGTTCATTGTTCTTGGGAGGTGGAAGATTCAGAATGCTATAAAGGAAAATATCGCACCACCAGTTGTAGGCAGGGATAATAAACTTGACTTTTTTTTCTTCTAATGCATTTTAGCAAGAGATGCTGGGACCTGGAGCATGAAGATTACTCTTTCTTCTTTTTTCTTTTTTTTTCTTTTATTCCTTTCCTCTTCATTGTCAGTGACTCTTGAGCACCTTTGAACAAATGTGTTTGTGTTTGCTATCCCTTAGGACATGTGTCCTTAGTTCTGTCATGTGAATTATTTTTGAGTGGAGTTTTGAGTTTTAACAAGGCCTTTGTGGTGAGAAACCCAAATGCCAAGAGGGATGAAGAATTCTATTCTAATAAATGATAAAGAATTTCTTTTAGCTTGTTTATAAAGTGATAGGTGCTCTTCGCTTAGAACACTGTACCCCAAGCGGAGGGTCGTGATCCTAGAGCTGGTCAAAGGGGTCATGAAGCGTTAGCTGCAGTTAACAGCAATTTATTTCTTCGTGTGTCGGCAGCGGGGTTTAATCCCTGTAGGGAGGGGAGAGAAAACATGGTGGAACAGTTGACTCTCTCTAATTGCCGTTTGCAGTGCAGTTTGTTCCGGCTGGGGAAGTGAGCACGGGCACTGGCAGGGTGACGGCGAGCCGCATGCACGGTGCCGGGGGCCCGGAGCCGCTGCTGGCCTGGGGCGGCCGAGCCGGGTCGGGCAGCGCCGCTCGAGAGCTGCAGGAGGGCTGAGCGCGCGTTTCGTCTGCGGGCGGCGCGCCGCCGGCCGGGCGGCCGGGCTCTTCCCTCCTCTGCGCGGAAGAGCAGGAGAGCTGGGGCTCGGAGCGAGCCGGGGCGGTTGGTTAAGTGCCGCCTGCGGGATCGCGTTGTCGGTGAAGAAAGCAGAGAGAAACGGCAGGAGCCCCCCGTACGTAGCGCAGCGCTTAAGGAAGCAAAGCGGCTACGGACGGGGAATGTGAATCCTCCCGGGAAAATGAATCTCAGAAGCTAAACTGTACGCTACAGGAATAAACCAGCAAAGCTGCTTTGGATGAATGTTAAAAATAAATAAATGAATCTTCATTTCTAATTTGCATGAGAGATTAAAAAAAAACTTTTGAAAGATGAGGCATTGATGTAATTTTATATCTTGGATTATAAAATAAAATACACAGTAGTAATTCATCTAAAATTTGCTTACATAAGGTGATTCAGTCCTGTGTAATCCTTTCCAACACACACAATTGTAACACTGGAAATATAATACTCAGGGCTAAGATATTCCAGTTTGCACTGAGTTCCAATATATGTTCTGTAATGCGCTGGTCTGAGAATACACCCAGGTGTGGTTTTGTTTTGTGAGGGTTTTTTGTTTTGTTTTAGCAAAGCTAGAAAACAGTATCTCCAGGGCTCTTAGGACTTGGGATACATATGAAAAGCAGAGGTTTAAATGGACCTGCACTAATGCAGACATATTATTCCTTTGCAAGTGTGTGTTTGTGTTGATCTTTGAAGGACAATATGGAAAATCATATTTTTTTAAATGCTTGATTTTTATCCTAGATTAGCTTTCCTATAACTTATCTTGCATAGTGAATGAACCTAAGGGTAAAATGCAGATTCCGTTTTCTTATTTTGAATAACGTGTTTGCACAATGTAAGTAATAGTACCGAGAAGGAAAGAAGAAACATTTAATTATATAATTTTACCTTTCTTTCTGTTGCCTTTCATACTTTGATTCTATTCTTTTGTAGCATGTGTAAATAATAAGGCAGTTTTGAAATGTATTTGATTAAATAAGCATTTTTGATTTTCAAGAATACTGACTATAAGAGCTCATAGTCCTGTAAGAGTAAGTTTCATGATTTCCACCTACCCCCATCGCGGGTGGGCGATATGGACAACACGCGTGTTCTAAGTAAGCGCGGGGGTGTATATTTGTCATGCGCCCGATTTCTAGGGCGAGTATGATTTCTTAGTGCCGATAGAGCAGATGGTTCTTTCGACCACTTAAGCAAAGATTTTCGATGACCGCGGAGCTGCAGGGTGCAGCCGTCCGAAACGGGTTCCCTGTTTCGGGATCGACAGCAGCGGTCGCGTGCTTGCGGCAGAAGGCTGCGGCGCGTCGTCTGGGGCCACCCTGGCGGCAAAGGTGCCTCCCGCCTCGCGGGTGCCCCGGGAAAATAGCGCGTGGTCCCTCGGCTGGATCCTGGATTGCTGGATCGAGCGGGAGCTTCGCGCTGGGAACGCGGCATCGTACGGCGCTGCCTCGACACCGCAGCCAGGACTGTGGCTCGTGCGGTGAGGAGTGGTTGTGCGTGTCCGTGCCGCTAGTTAAACGTGTTAGTTCGGAGCGCTGAGGCTGACGAGGTCTAGTTTGTGCTTTTTGAGACTTGGCAAAATGCTCTGTAGTGATTTATGGTTACATAAAATTTTCTACAATTTTAACTAATGCAGATTCTGAAGCTTTTTGCTGAATGGACGCTATTACATCTAGGGTTCACATAAATATATCTATAATACGTATATACAAAATTTTAAAATGAATTTAACATAGTATGTCATTTTTAAAGTTAGGTGGAATCTAAAGACTTTCTGTATTCTGCTGAGTTATGTAGAAGCTCTGAAAAGAGGTGTGTACAGTTATACTGGCTTGAGCTATTTCCATGGTGCTGCTGGCATGACACTAATCCATGGGGCAGAATATCAATAAGGCGAGGATGTACAGCAATCTAAACAAGCTTTAGGAGAAAAGTTCAACAGTTTGTTAAATAGAGCACGACAAAACAATCCCATTATCACTGCAAAAATATCTCTGAACTTAGTATGTCTAATTATCTGAATAGGTCAAAAAATATAATTAATCTATCAGCGATATTCAGTATTCTAATTCTGATACCAGGTAGTAAATTTTATGTGTCTATTCATATCTCTGTCAATGTATTGGCATCTTCTAAAGATGAATAAATGTAAGAATGTTCTCCTTAAGTTGTTCTTATTCTCTTAAACTGAGCCAGACTATAGTGCAAATCCCAATATTTCTTTTTTTTATTTAATGTTGGAGAAAGTTTTTCCTTTCAGCAGGGAGTGAATACTTACGTTGATCTGTAATATTGTTAGCACTGCGGGAAGCCTTTTCAGGAAATACTTTGTCGCCTCTCCAAATGTGGTAGCTTACCTCTGTGTCTGACATTTCAGAATAGTATACTTTATTTAAATTTCAAACACGCTACTGTAGCATGGGACCTTGAGTGACTTGTACAGGGCCAGCCCATCCGCTGTTGAGTCCGGTGAGATCTGCCTTGCATTGCAGGGAGTTGATTCAGCAAGATGGCTGTGATCCAGTCTCAGTTGATATATACCTAGTAAGCCTCTTTGTAATTCGTTTTAAAACTGGCTTGAATTCCAGGCGATACCTTTTTTTTTTTTTTTTTTTTTTTTTTTTTTCACCTCTTGTTCTTGTTGTTTACCATCATTTCACAGTACTGGTATTGAATTGTGCTTATCTCCTAAAAGGCAAAGCAAAGGTCTTTGAGAATTTCATAATATTTAGGAATAAATCAGTATTCATTTATCTCCAGGTAACAAAAATGCCAGTCAAACCAGTACTCTTCAAACACAGTGGAAAGTAGTCTGGGGTGCTTTCTTCTGTTCTGGTTTTATGCTGTGCCTCTTACTTTGCCTCTGCTGTACGTATGTTACTGGATCCCGTTGTTTTACAGCTACCGTATCAGAGGAGCCGCATCTAATTGCTCAGCTCAGAGTAGCTGGTGGTGTGTCTGTCTTCACCCAAATATCGTGACCACTTCCTCTGTTTGCTAGTAGTGAGGACAGCTGCTTACCTTTTCCCTTTTCTCTTTCTATGGTAGTTTGTTTCCCTTTCAACTTTCTCCCTGATGTGTATATATGCTATCTTTCACTCCCAAGCCTCTGGAAGATCTGTGAGTTATTTTAGGACATGCAACACTAAAACAAGCTTTTGTTATTCAACACTAGGTTTTTTGTTTGGTTTTGTTTTTCTGGTAGTAGCCATCCCAGAAACCATGTCTATCTTTTGAAGTTCAGTCATCTCTGTTCTTTTTGGTGTTGTCAATATGCTAAGAGTGATCATGGAAGAGAAATCTATACCCTCAACTGATGTGAAATCATAAGCAGTCTCCTTTATAGTAAGGAGATCTGCCAGTTTTTACCCTAGAGCATTCTGTTAATGACTGACTTGAAGCTCACCTGAATTTTGGAATAGGCGGCCGTGCATTTCATTGAATTTTTTTTCCTGCAGGCTTTGAATACTTTGGCCACCATTGCTGATAACCTCAGTGTGTCACTGAGTTCTCCTGGCTCTTGGGCAAAGTCCTGGTCTTGGCCCCATCTGTAGTTCTGCTGTCCGTGGCCGAGGGATCCCAGGCTGAGATTCAGACTCTCTCACGAGAAATTATTAATAGTAACTGCGAGTACAAAACTGAACAGATAGAAAATATTGGCATATGTACTTTTGTTGAATATTTTAAGAGAATCTTTTCCTCCGGTGAAATACTGTTACATAGTACGTGCTAAAGTAGCTGACAAAGCATTTTAAAGGGGCATTATTAATTATGGAAATTGTAATGGTATATAAATGAGGCTAGATAGGTCTAAAGTATTATGTGACTATCATAAAATGAGAAAGATGCTTTGTTAAACATTTTTAAATGTGACTGCACACTGGAAAGAGAAGCGTGTGTATTTCCCAGTAATCTGATTTCCTGCAGCAATGTAAGATTGTGCGAGTGGTTCTTTAATCTAGGTGGTGAATAAATACTGAAAATTTGATTTAATTTGATTTAAAAGATTTAATCAATGGCCCAGGTCTAAAAGATCCTCAGGAGTTTTGCTGACACGTGATGAAATGAATTTTGGTCTAATATTTATGCAGCATTTTACCTTGAGGAAGATCCACGTTAAAATGTTAGCATTCATAGACCCGCAGGCGAAGCGCGGGAAGCTGCTGATGGGCACTCTCACCTTGCATTCATATTCTTCATTTTCTGCTGAGTGAAGTTAATTTATTGGCTGTATGGGTAGTATCTGAACTCAGGTTTCAAGGGAGAAGGTAGCAAAGTAAATTGTATTTTTACCTACTTGAAATAGATTAGGTGTTGCTTTAAGCTCGCAGGAACGTGCGCTCGGTCCCCTTGCCACGCTCCTTTCCCTGCCTCGCCACCACCTCGGAGATGTGCCACCACGGCACAGAGAAGGGCGGCCCCGGGGCGCCGGCAAGGCGCTGCTGAGCTGGCCTGCCTTCGCTCCTCTGGTCCCTTGGACTTCAGATCCTGTCCAACAGAGGAAAACGAGTGCCATCGGCTTTGGAGAGTTTTGTTCGCTGAGTGATAGGGACAGAGGAGAGAGCGCGATGGGAACGCTGAAGTGCTTCCGGATATTTCAAGGGAAATCTGAGGTTCTGCAAGGTCTTTTTAAAACAAAAAATCCCCAAAGTGTATTGTTTTTTCAGTAAGCTGAGAAAAGTATTGGTGACATTGATTTTGAAGTACTTTGTCAAGTGCTTTCTATATTGTTTACATGAAAAGAATTTTATAAATGAGTCTTCCAACTATGACTGTTTCATGATCAAGGTGAAAATGCTCAGATAATAGGAAAGCTTTGATGAAAGATTTAATCCGAGTGCAGTGAACTGATTCAAACTCCCAATAATGCTGAGGTTAAAGTAAAATCCTAGGGCATTCTTAATAGTTTAATTAATTTGCCACCAAAAAAAAAAAGAAAATTCATAACAGAATTTATAGGATATGCAAGCTCTTTCTTGACTTACATAAGTAAAATAAAAATGAGCAATGTAATAAGCTTTTTTTCAATCTTGACAGAGGAAAGAGCCAATCTGTTACTCGTATATGATGCATTATTAATATTAACCATTATAAAATTTGTTTTAACATTATTTTTATTGGTCTTACACGTATTGTAATGTTATCCTCAAGGATAGCAGTATTTTCCTTCAGTGCTTGTGCATTCTTCCGTGAGAGCAGTGTTTAGATAATTCTTTTGTTGATATCAAACAAAATCAAATTCATTAAATGTCATACAAAAAAAATATAACACTAATGCACCCACACAGTGGATTGCAGAGTTCACTGTTTTGTACATTTGAAGTTAATTGTTTGAACCTTTTTTGTCTCCAGGACTGCAAAGGGATACGAATCAATAGGATTTTACTTCTCTGGAGAATATTGATAGCTGAATTAGAGCTTTAGTCTTGTTTTCTTATTGGTTTAAATAAAATAGAGCAAAAGAGTGAGCTATAGACTATTTTTAATGGTCGATAATTTGGGACATCTTTCCCAAAGAACCAGTTGCATGTTAGTTTTTATACTGTAACCCAAAGAGCCTCGTATTTGTAGTGTTATTTTATTAGGGGCTTGTGTAACACACTTCATCGCTGAACAAAAGAGAGGTTGGATTTTTGCAATTTTTTCTTCATAGTCAAGATCTAAAGTGCAACGTAGGTAGAAGATTCCTGTAAATGAATACATTATTATTCCACATATCGTACGTTCTTTTTTTCTGCATATCTTTACTGAAAGCATTTTAAGATTATGGTTATCTAGTAAGAATGCATTGAAGTCGTTAGTAGAATGATACTTTTTACATTTAATAGAGTTACTCATAAGACACTTGTAGCAATAGCATTACACAGAGCAATCACAGAGGTATGGTGTTGGGTTTTCTTCTGCAAAAGTGTATTTTGCTCTTCACTATAGTATTGGTATACCCAATAATTATGTAGAAACCATTCATTCAACGTTATCCAGATTTTTCAGAGATGCTGAACACATTCATTTCCAAGTGAAATTGAAGAGAATTGTCTGTTTTCATTGTCTTCAAAAATATGGCCGTACATGCTCAGTGGAATGTTATTCCTGTAAAACCGTGCACTTTTTGCTCAGATTTTGCTTTTTGCAGTTCACAGGTGGCTCTTGCTAGCTTATGTCAGTTGTCTGGGGGAAGATCTGGACAGTCATTTGGTTCGTAATTGCCACTCTTTTACTAAATCGTTTGCAACTGGGTTGAAGAAATCCTCAGGCTATGTAAATGTTTTACAGGACATGTGGTTTAAAATCACAAAATGTCATTTTAAAGTGTGAATGCCCACAAATAAATAATAGCATCAATTCACTCTCCATGTTATCTCCAATATCATAGCATGTAGTTAGTGGGGGGGAGGACCCTTGAATTAAAAAGAAAAAAAAAGATATTGAATATGCACCAGAAAACAAAGGAACTGTCTGCATTATCCCTAATTATATACCATGTACTTTAAAAACCACCCACAAAAATATCACACTAGAATTACAAAGAAACAGTCCTCATTATCTCGCTCTTATAGAATTAAACAAATAACAAATTTGCACAAAAATGTACAATTTAAAATAGCATTTTAAATGCATCAAAACAGAAAAAAACAGTCAAATAATGTTATATTGTGATGTTCAGAAAATGAAGAAAATTGAAAAGTATGTATTTCTTTTTATAAAACTATGTCTCAGTTTGAAAAGTGATTTGTATAAAAAGCATTTGGAATATGTAAGTGATTGGTTAGTGGATTTTCAGAAGTCTTCATATACCGACTTCCTTTGGAACAAGTGTAGTCAAGCACTTCTAAATATGCCTGTCATTGCCTGTCTGCATCTTCAGAAGTATCTCTAAAAAAAAGTCTGGTCCATGGGCGTTTAGACGACTACTGCTTCAATCATTGGGGAGGGAACGGGGGGAGACTTTGTCTTCTCAGTCAAGTAAGTGCTTTTGATTTCTTCTTCTGTGTCGCTAAGGACAGGCCTCAGATGTTTGTCTACTTCACAGATTTCCTCTGATTTTTTTTTTTCTGGTTTTTGACTCTCTCTTAAAAACGAGCTCCGTGGGCCGTCTGTTAGTACTGCATTCGTACCGCGCGGCAGCCTTGCTGCTGTAAGCCTGGGGGGAAGCTAGCGAGGTTTCATAGTTAGTCCTGGCGCTGCTGTTGCTCGCGACCGAGCTCGGGACCGGGGGTGTTATCGGAGATGGGGAAGAGGAGGGCTGGCGTCGGGCGGGGAGCAGGGCGAACCCTTTGCTTCGGCTGAAGGACGTGGCTCCCCGTTCGGGGCCGGGCCCTGCCACCCTCCGGGCTCGCTCGCCTGGGGCTGTCGGTGCCGCGGACGCCGGGGGGTGCCGCCGGCTGCTCCGGGGCCCGCTTGGGGCTTAAGCTTAGGCAGGAGAGTTCGTGGAAAAAAGCCCCAAAGACTGAAAGTGTAATGACTGAAAATGTAATAAATTAAATTAGAAGGAATGTTTAGTAGGCTATTAAAAAAAAAAAAAAAAAAAAAAAAAAAAAAAAAAAACTTTGGTAACTTCTTATAAGTGTAACGCTTAATAAATACCTCAGAAAAATGTATCTTTAATCAACAAGCATCCCTAGGAGAGAAAGAAATGCAAGTAGCTCTTCCACATAATTTGAAAGGATCAACATTATATTCTAGTGAAACAAAATTAAAACTCCCAAACTATTTCTGAGGAAAAAAACAGACTGGCCTTGTTTGCCTTCTTTATCAAATACAAACAGGAAAAGGGGAAGTTGACTTTAATTTTGGTCTTTTATTCCTGTATGGATTTTTACTTAAAGACATTTCTGATGAGATTCATCTGTTTCTCTGAAGTCTTTCCCCATTAGTATTTGCAAGTATTTGTGATTTTCTTTACAGTGACCTAATTTCCCAAAAGGGATCATTGCAAACCCTAGTACTATATTTTCTTGCACAAAAAATACATGTATGCTTGTTTGTTCAAAGCCGTAGATGCTGAATTTGGCCTCTCTATATTAAGTAGCATAACATAGTCTTCAAATAACAAACTCAATCAAAATTTGAGCAAATACTCCCTCAACCTAATAAAGAGAGGATGCACAAATAGCGCAGAGGCAATTCAATATGTGTTGTTGCTGACACTGATGCTAAAGATTTTCCCCTGTCAGCATGGCTTCAAGCATGTACATCTGCGATTTTTAACTTTTCATCCCACTTTTTCCTTTCAATTCTTAACCACTTCTTTCCTCCCCCTTCTTTCTTTCCATTAACAAATAGGATAATACAGCAGAGTCACCTTTACTGTGGGTTCCCCAGATATAATGAGTAAGATGGTAATTTCTGTTGAGGCTTTTTAGAACTAATGAAAATTATCAACATGTCACACAGCTGCATTTCAGTTTTGTTTGTCAGAGCCCAGAACAGAATTGATATTATAAATAGATCCTAAATGTGAGTACAAAATATGCATACTAATAAGTTCATGTTAAGACTTTGTTTAGAAAGACTTTTACAATTTACCCATTCAGAGGAGAAAGAATTACATGTCAAACGAATGAAGTAAAGCAGTTTCTTTCCGAAGTCAAGCTCCACAACCTTCATAAAATATCCGTGATGAGTAGGTTTTGCTTTACGCTCGTTCAGGTAGGTTTGTCATTGAAGAACGCTTCATGTGTATTGGAAAGAAATGACGTGCTCTAGAAAATAGAACATCTAGTTTTGCTCCAGCACAGATTCAGTCAGTCTGACAGCTCTTTTTTGGGTAAATTAAAATCAAATTGGTCTGGGTTCCCTTTCTGTACTTGAAATTTTTACTTTACTTTTATTGTATTAGTGTTGGTAAAGGAGCTGCAAAGAAAAGATGAATAGCTCTAGCCAGGAGGGCAGAGGTTTCCCAGATCCGCTCTCAGAAAGGTCCCTTTTCTGCCAACAATTTTCCTCAGCTGAGAGATGTAGCAACTAGTTCTGACATCTGCCTAGTAGTCACTGTTCAGTGCTTCGGGGGCTCCTCAGGTAGTCAGGTAGCTTATAAAATGCTACACACACACCCTTATGCAAGCTCTTCCCCCCCCGCCCCCCCCCCCCATTTGCAAAAAAAGAGAAACTTCAGTGGTTAGAACACAGAGCCAGTCTTTTCCCCATTAAGCTGAACTCTATAATTTCTTAAATGACAAGCATTTCCTCTTGCCAACCATCCTGCAAGGATTGCATGTGCAATGTACAGTTCTGCAGGACTGTATCTCTGTCCCTGTTCTTTGTATCAACATGTATCTATCTGGGCAGCGTAACTGAAGCAGGAGCTGTATTAGTATGCAGTTGTAACAAATTTGTTCCATTTTTATAGCCAGCCATAGGAGACGGTAAGAAGCTAAAGCTGCTTCAGCAAACGTTTTTTTGTATGACAATAAAGACAATTATTTGTCCTGTATTGTATCTGCCGCAGCCCAAGCCTGCTCTGAAGGACCTCCTGAGAAAGTGCGCCTCTAGCTGCACCAGACTGCGGCCCTCCCGCACACAGGATGGACAACCACCTTCACAGGTGGGAACTTTATCCTCCTGTTAGCCCATGTATACCCTGTGGTGCCATTCTTCCTGCTGCCACACGTTTTGCATCTTGAACAGTTAGTTCTTCTTCTCTTGATGTTTTTATTTCATGTCCCAGAACTGCAAACCATCTCTTTTTCCTGACATTGTGGTGCCAAAACAGACTATATGCAACCTCATTATAATCGTGGAGAAAATTTCATAACTTTCTGTTTGGGAGATTATGTTCTGCTTCTGCCAGAGTTGTGAATATTTGTAAATAAATTTGCCAGCTAGAGTTGTCCTTTCATTAGTAAAGAGCTTTGCAAATGCAATGACATCTTTCCGTGGCTTCACATAGGCAAGACGTTTCTTCATATCACGCACTGCAGAGGAGTACTGAAGTTGTAGAGGCTGTGCGAGTGTTTGACATGTTTTGATGAAGTTGTTGATAGACTTCAGTAAGATGGATTTGCTGCTGCTTTATTGCTGCTGATGAATGTGGCTGCAGTATTTGTATTTATTTCTGGTGTTATGTAGGCCTTCTGTGACATCTAGAAGGTGGAAGTGCTTCTAGGCTTTGTGATTGATTTCATAAAATCAGTGTTTTTTACAGTATTTTTACCACGGATTTTGGCTGGCTGGTCCACTTCTTTTAAGAGACAGATTGCTGTGTCCAACTAACCTTAGATCTAACTTTGAAGTTAGCCCTGCTTTGAGCAGGAGATTGACCTAGATGACCTTCTTTGGTCCTTTCCAACCTAAATTATTCTGTGATTGCATGATTCCTACTGCTTGTACAAAGTTTTACTTTCAGATAAGCAGCAGAGGCTGAAAAGGATTCTTGTAGAGCCTGGAGAGATGCTGATTTCCAGCACACTCTTCAGAAGGTTAATACACAGACTGCAGTTAGTTCAAACGGGTATAGGCTGCATCTGTCAGGTGTCCTTAGGATTATTCAAAAATTATTCAAATCTATTGTCATTATACAAATCCCTGGAAAAATTTCCTTCTAATTTTCTCCTAATAAGCAGATTATTTTGATGTAATCCTCAAAATACGTAAGATGACAGTTTATTGCTACTTATGAGAGCCACTTGTCCTGCATGAGAAGAAGCAAAAATAAGGTAAATGGCACACTTTCCATCAAAGCCACAATGTTCTCTGGTGTGTTGAATTAAAGACCAGGTGTGTGCCTCCTCTGTGACTTCAAAGTGACAAAGTATGGCCTAGCTGAATACATAGAATACGACCTCAGGGAATCTGTGCAGATGGTCATCTCATCAAATGGTATGCTGTCACAACTGAAGCCAGTGGTGTCTTTCTAAAGAATATCTGCAAGCTGCTTACTGCAGAAAGGCCTCTAAAGCTTGGCCAACATCAAAGCATTATTCTCTAAATCAGTGATTTTAATAACCCTTTTGGTTTATGATATTCAGAAATAATATTTGTGCCATTTAACAGCTGTGGATATTTTTGAAAAATCAGCATCTGAAAAATTATAACAAGCAAAATTACCTGTTGAGATTCTCAGGTGCTGAGACCTGCGTTGAACGTAACCAGTGTAGCTGAGATTGCTAGTTGTAAGAAGAAAGTGAGATACATAAAATATTGGATCAGAGTTGAAATGATGTTAGTAGCATGCACACATGTTGCACTAAAGCTAAAGCAATTTTACTGTGTTTTGCTTTTAACAATTCATGCTACTTGATCTATTTTTCCATTAGTTTTTGTGTTATTCTAGCAAGAACAGCCAGTCATTTTTCTTAAAGTTATAATTTGTCAACTATATTTCTCTACCAGATAGTTTGTCACTATTGTGCTACATACCCCTGTTAAACTACCATTTTAGTAAGCACTTAAAAATAAAATGTGTGGCAGAAAAAAATTGATTTCAACCACTCTGCAGAAGTGAGCATTGTCTGTAGCTTTGATTTTGACAGATTAATACTTCTGCCTTCACCCCTCTAAATGTAGCATTGACGACTAGACGACTGACGATAGATTAGCCCTTTTCTTAATTCTGTTCTTAAAACCTTATTGTTGGCTGTCAATTTGTGTGTTGTACAAAATTAGTATGCAGAGCAATAGCTGTCAGAGCGTGAGTGTTAGTCCGAAACTTATTCAGGGTCTTCGGGTTCTTTGGGGAGATAAAATGTATCTTTTATTTTGGAAGTAAAATTATTTGTAATTGTTGTTCTGCATTTTCTTATTTTAAATATCTCATTCTGAATAATATAAGCCATAGTGCGTAGTGGCAAATAGAAGTTCTGATACAAATCCGTGCTTTGATTTCAAGTTGGATTGTTCCTTGCAGTTCTGTGCCACAAATTTGACAGAAAGTGCCTTACACAAATTACAGCTTGTTCAAAACGTAGCTGCCAGAATATTAATTTGAACAAAATATTCACAACCCACATTTTCCCCAGTTTCTGGATCTTTTGCTAAGCTTTCCAATCTGTTGCTTCTGTGTATTTCGTTATTAACCAGCGACTTCTTACCGAGGGCTGTGCTGGGGATTTCTTTGAATCTAGGATTATTGCTGGCTTTGTCGCATTCTTTTGAATGTCCGCTCGTTCACCCAGCACACACAAATGGCTGGCGGGGTGATTTTGTTTACGTGCAGGTTATTTAGTTTGGATATAGGCTGAATTGATACATTCTGTCTTGGTATAAGAGATTTTTACAGTCTCACTTAACTAGGAAACTGTGATGGCCTTAGATTTTCCCAGGGATTTGAAGATTGAGTGCTTTTAAGTGGCAGGTTGTGGGCGTAGATGTGATCCACGTCTAAACCAGAGGTGGACCTCCTTCCATTTTCTCTGCAGTAGGTTTTCTTCCCGCCCAAGCTGCCCGCGTCGGGCCGGCAGTTGCCTCCCGCCTTCCAGTGGGCGCCAGCGCCGTCGGCGCAGCCCGACTGCGGCGCCCGCCCAGGGCTTGTGCGAGGAGTAAAGCGAGCATAAATTGACAGAATAATGTGGAGATTAAAGCCAAGAGGTAAGGTGCGCGCCTCCGGCACGGCCTCGCGCAGCGTTACCTTTGCCCCCGCTGCAGCGCGCGAGGAGGAGGCGAAGGGCAGCCGGGGCCGGCAGCAGCCTCCCCCTCGTTACGCCCTCCCACAAAACCGACTTCTGAAGCGGGTGCAAGGTAAACTAAGAGGCATGAATACACTTTTCTGATTGTGCTTGGATTGATTCCTAAGGAGAAAATGTTATTTATATTATAACTGTCACAGAATCGGGAAAAAAACGCATTAGCAAATGCACTACATTCCTGTGTTTATAGATCCAGATTCCCTTAGGGACTGCTGCCAAACACGGTATTCCTCACATTTGGCCTGGAATCTGCATCTTAGCTTGGTAGAAAAGGATACACTGTAAATGCATTAATATCCAAATAACTGAGGCATTGACTGAAAAGAGAACATAGACACATCCTTACACGGCACTGAGACCAGGGGGACGTAACAGCTACCTTAAAATTAGGCCTATGCTCAAGAGGGTGGATGAACAAAGATGGACTTGACTGTATTCGGCTGAACCTTAGCCAGGTATTTTGAGAAATATATTTTTTAAATTATTCTGATTTTGTGAAGCGTATTTATAAAATAAACATCACCCTTCCCCCTATGTACTTATTCAACAGGGAATGTTTGATTTATTTTTGCAAAAGACTGCTAAGTCTTTTGACTTTGGTTGAATGGTCTCCTCTTTTTAAGTAGAAATAGGAAATAAATGTGTAGAAGCCATATTGTTTGGTCCGAATCTGGCCTCTTTGTCTTTGGAAAATGATCTACTCTTAATAGTTCCAGCATTTAGTTGAACTCATTCTCAGGATAAGATACTGCTCAGTGTGATTGAGAACAGCAGAATTTGGTATATACGTGTCAGAAAAAGTTCTCGTAGAGTTTCATTTGTTGCCCCCCCTGAAACGCAGGGTGGTCCAGCTGGCTGTCTCCAGGCCAGGCTCATGGCTTTCAGTCCTGCGGAGCCCACCGGAAAGTTCAGTTTTGCTTTTCTTGTAGCAGCCCTTACAAAATGAATTCCTGCGAAGGACGTTTCCGTACAAAACGCGTGGGGACGAGCCGTGGCTGGTAGAGCTTCCCGCGGCCCCGAGGAGGTTTGCGAGGAGGAGAGGAGCAGCAGGTGCTGCACGTGCCTTTGGAGCAACGAATGACAGAGTTGGCTGAAGCTGCTGCCTGTACCTCCTCAGCTGCTGAGGCCGGCAGCGGTGAGTCTTCTGCAGCGCGAGGTCGTTCTCCTGCAGTAAACCACTGCAGGAACAAATGCAAGGGCAGGGGCTTAATGCAGCCCCTCAGTCCAAGCGTGCAAGGTGTTGTCAGGATCCCTTTAGCAATAGGACAGGTGTCTTCTCCTTTTTTATGGAAAGGGGAAAAACCTCAGAATGGCTCTTGCTATAGTTGTATCAGGGAAGTGTTTCAAACCATTTGGAAAGTGTTAATTGATGAATAAGCAACTTTTACCAGAAACTTTTAGTGTGAATTTTTGGAATTAGTATTACAAGCAAGGAAAATCTAGTAACACTGAAATGTAAAAAGCAGTGTACCTTATCAGCTTTTGTGAAAAATAAACCATATTACATGTATTTACACTAATTGTATAATTAGACATTCAAATTACAGTATGTAAATACTTAGTAATCAGCTAAAATTTGCTTTGAAAAACAAGATAATTCCCTCAACACCAGCTACCTTAAAAGAATTTTAAGTTAGGAGAAACTCCACGGAAGTACAATAAGAAAATTAGCCTATAATAACGAAAACCTCAGTAACTGGGGAGCAAGGCATAACTCGATCGTATTCTTTTGTGCCCAACTATATTTAACAATTTGAGGCTTAATCAGGTACAGTGAAATGAATAGAAATGGAGAGTACTCGAGCATCTCCAATGAGAGATTGCACTGCACTTCTAGAATTTACCCTTCCCCTCCAAAATGTACTCTTTTAAAAGACGTGTGTGTCTGAGAAGACACCTGGCGTAAGGAGCAGTGTCTTTTAGCCACATGGAGAAACTACGTCCACACGTACTTAAGAAGGCAGTGTTAGGCTCAGGGAGTTTCTCTGACTTAAAAAAAAACTCAGTATTTCTGTAAGTTTTTTCCATCCTAGTCTCAAACGGTTCTAGATACAGCGCATGAATAAAAACATTTGTCCCCGTGGAAGCTTACTCTTTCCGTGTTAAATAATCGAGCATCATTTTTGTAAATTGCTGGTGGTTGTCTTTGACTGACATGTTTACGCAGATAATGTAACAGTTTTTCTCAAAGAAATCTACTTAGTGTCTAGATGACATAAACATGCTGGGTTTTTGCTGGATTTCTTTTTTTCTAGTGGAAGGCACAATTCCCAAGCGCTCTGCACAGCTCCTGCCTGGTTCTCTTCCAGGCTTACAGCATCCTTTCATGTTTTACTTCCCTTGCTGCTGCTTCAGGGACTGTCAGTGTTTGCCAGGATCAGTGCAAAGGGCGTTTGGTGGGTGTCTGCTTCGGAAGCGACTTCCTCTGGGCCAGAGAGCAAACCCCGTAGGTGGGTTATGCTGCTCCTGCCGTTTTTGCTGGCTGGTGCGAGTGGAAGCGCCAGGCCACACGCGCCACTCGGTGCAGCTCTTCCCTGCCGCTGGCTCGCTTTCCCAGTGCAAGCGTGGCCGTTGGGGCTGTGAAATGCCAAGCGCGGGACCTGGGTCGCGTGACACAAATCAGGACAGCACAAGGAAGTCTCCATTTGCGCTAGTGACTCAGAAGAGGAGGGTTAGATCCTGGCCGAAGTTCTCCGCTTCTGCGGGGTTAGATCCTGGCCGATGTTCTTCGTTTCTGTGGTGTGACGGTGCATGCAAGGAGCAAAGGACTGGGATGACGAGGAGATGCCGAGACTTCGGGGAAGAGAGGAGGTGCCAGCGGAGTGAGATGAACCCCCAGGCCAGCTTTTCTGAGTAGGCAGGAAGCTTTTTAGGATTTAGTTCACTATTACAAGGCTTGAAGTCCAGAACAGCAGTAAAACTGGGACAGTACAGCAAGAAAGATAAGTCATACTAAAATTCTGGAATTGTTACACAGCCAGTATTAATAACTTATAATAATATAGAATAATAATCAATTATTACAGTTGCTGATACTTAAAACCTTTAGGTTTTTGATCCCCGGAGTGAAGCGGAGCAGATAGGACAGGTTAATCTCAGGCCGCTTACCGGACGGGGTGGGAAGCCGTGTCCCCCTTGCAGGCTCCCCGCGCTGGGTAAGAAAGAGGTAGTCGGTGGGCTGGCCAGTCTGACACCGCCGCTGGGACCGCTGCCGCAGAAGTGGGGTGTCAGCCGCCGAAGGGCGACCTGCTGCACCGGGGGTTTCTTTCCCAGGCGCAAGATACAGCGTGCTGGTTGTGGCAGGGTAGGAGAAGAGGTGGATGAGGAGATGCCGCTGTGCGTAGGGTTACGGTGGGAGGTGGGTGACACCGTCCCGCATCGTGGGCGGCTTTGGAGCTGGGTGGGAGGCGGAGGCAGCTGCCTCCCACGGCCGCGGTGCCTCCCTAGCGCTGCCCTGGCCCGGCCCTGCCGCCAGCCGGGAGCCTCGGCTGCGCCTTTGCTTCGGCACCCGCGCTTCACGTCGCCAAGCGTCTGGTTGTAGCTGGCTGCCAAGCAATGTGCAGGAGATGCTGCCTGGAAGCGCCGCGCAGTGTCCATCCCGGCCTGCTAGCGAGAAGGGGCAGCGAGCTCCCGCGCGCTGTGGCGACGCGCTTGCAGCTCGTGCGCGCTGCCTAACACTGCCGCTTCCTGGTACGCGGAAATAACGCAAAGGGGGCGAGGGTGCGTCCTGTGCAGCGGGGATGACCGAGAACGTGCTTTGCACTGAGCGCCTGTGGTGACCGCTTCCAGCGTAGACTTGCCGCGGAGGACGCCGGGGTGAGGGCGGTGTGGGGCTCCGGCTGGCAGACGGTCGGACTTCACTGGTTGCTGAGAGGGCACCAGCACAGCAGTGCGAAGTTGTTCTGCTCTGCTGCTTGCGTGAAGACAACCAGGATGAAAACTGATAAATGACTTGGCTAGCGATAAACTTGATGCAGGTTTCCTAATTGGTGTGAGGGGAAGACATTTTAGCAAAAGCTGTTGCTGGTACAGGAGACACGAGGAGGGTCAGGCTGAGGGAGCCGGGAAAGATGTGGGGCAGAGCGGTGACCTTGAGGTAACTCGCAGAGGTTGACAGGACTCCTGAGTCATTGCACTTAAAAATAGTGCAGTCACTCCTACCGATAAAAACACAATAGAGATCCCCGTGGAATTTCAATATGTGGAAGTTTTCCACCCATCAGCTCCTAAAGAAGATCCTCAATTTTATAAAACCAAAAGGCTTTTTTGTACTTTTATGAAGTCTTGGCCATATCTTGAGAGATTTTTATCAGTTTCTCAATTGTACTACATTAAAATGAATTGTCATTCTTTAAAAGAACGAACTACAGTAAAGACGACTAATATCCATGGGAACACATTGAGGTTTCCTGGTAACTACCATTCAACCAGTCAACATGGCAATGGCTTTAAAAATCTGTTCTTCATTCCAAGATGGGAAAAATTCCCAAGACGACAGTGACACTTTCTGCAGTAGCTCAGTTGAAGGCAATTTAGATCATTTGATCTGAGACAAAAGAGCATATTTGAACATACCATAGGCACAGATCCAGGTACAAAGCAAAAGATGTGTCAGCTCTAAAATCCAGTGTGCTACTTCAAGGCTCTGCTTTTAAAAGGTCTCTTGCATACAATATATTTGCTTTTTATGCCATCAGCCATCAAGTACCTAAACTGCAAGCTGCTTAGTTCATCACATACTGGAAATGTACACAGCAAAATACTCCAGTAGTTGTCAAAGATTTATTTAAAATTAATAGCAATTCAACAGTACAGCAGTCAAAACTTGCCATAATGCTTTATTTATGCTATACAACAGTACTTTCTGGAAGTTTTTGACCATAGATGACCACATTTTTGACAATTAGGTATTACATTATCTTGTCAATCGAGAGTATAGTTCAGTGCAGTTTTCCCTTTTCTAAGAGGATATATTTGATCAAAATGTTCTTAAAGCATTCTTAGATGCTTTAAGATGTAGATGCCTTCCATCTACAGGGAAACTGATAGCTTAGTTTTAGATGAGAACTTTGTATTAACGCCAATATGTGGACATGTATTAATGGGTTTCCCTCGAGCATTACTAATTTTTGACAAAGCAAGACAGATCAAATGATAACACTTTGAAAATTATCTGCCTAAAACTGATTCTTATACTTGTAATTTAATATGCCTCCATGTCAGATATCTTTTGGGTGAAATACTGATCCAAGTTTGAATTCAGTTCTGTGAAAAGCAACGTCGTTAATATTTCTCCCACTACTCTTATTACCTATTGTTGTTTCTTCATGTACATAGTTATCTTTTTTGCTGCTGGCATGCTGCTTCAGGGAGACTTGATTAAAATCAATAAGTTATTGGGAAGAGCTCAATTAGCAGTCTTTCACTTCTGCTAGCAATGCCTGCCAGGCTTCCCCAGCACTGAGCACAATATTTCTGCATGACTTTTCAGTCCAGATGCACCCATTAATCAAATGCAGATTAAAACAAAAAACAAGCAAACAATAAAACCTTGAGTGCGCTACTGTGTCTTTGATTAGGACACACGATTGAAAGATGACAGGCAGAGGTGGACATCGAAGAGGCAGGCTAGGGTGTTGTTACTGTAACACAGCAATCGCTTTAGTGGGACCAGCGCAAAAATAACTAGATCCCCAGTGTAAAATAAGGGAGATTGAAAGAGAACTGAGTGCTTTATCCTTTGCATTCAATTACATCTTTTAGATCATCCCATCCTTTTTGTCCCCTACCCTTGCTCTGAGGATGTCACAGAAGAATCTTATGGTATAGATTTAAATCTTTTTTTTTTCCTCCCTTCCCCCCTCTAATGGAGGAAAAGTCAGTAAAAGAAGAAAAAGTCCATGGTAGAATCTAGGTTCTTCTAGTTCTTCAGCTCATGAAATACTTGGTTGTTGTATTGTTTTTGTGGGGGTTTTTTTGTTTGTTTTGTTTTCCCAAATTCTAAGTCACATAATGCATGCATACCTGAATGGGAAAAAAGCTCTAATGAATTACTCATAGGTCCAGGGGTTTGGCACAGCATTGACTAAATCTTTTCTTGTGAGTATCTCTTACCCCAGGCCTGGAGAGAGTCACTAACTGCTAATGCATGGCTGTTGTGCAGATTTTACATCAGGAGTGTGTTATGCAAAAGTGTGTGGAGCTTGAAGAAAGTTGCTTTTTTGGGTAGTATTAAAAACTAAATAAAAATAAAATGTTTCAAGCATTTACATGTACTTGTTCAGCTAATCAAAATATTAGTATGGCCCTGTTTTTGGCAATTTCCAAATACATCAGTATGAAATGTATGCCATCTGTTCACTGTTTGTTAAGATACTACAGTGAAAGTTTGGGATTGCTGTTGAAGGAAGTTAAAGATGTATTCTTCATTCAGATTAGGTACCACTGTTGAATTTTTCTTGGTCCCTTGATACTTTATTTCCCTCGGTCTTTCACACTTGTGTGTTGAACTTCTCTATTTAAAAATTTAGGATTCATTCTCTGTTCTAATCGGTCTTCCTCCAATGATATCCTTCTTTCCAAATTGAACTTTCTTGTTTCATCTTTCAGTACAATGCAACGCTGTTTCTTTGTTGACCTAATTTTGGGTTTCTCACCATAATTCCTTCCTTCGCTTGCCATATCTGTGCCAAATGTTTTATAACATGTTTGTGCTCACCTCTCTCACTCCTCCCCAATTTTGCTTTTCCTTCTGAACTCTTCCAGTTCTTACCTCCCTCTTCTGAGACTTATATTTCATCTGTGCCAGTTCTTATTACTGCCACTGTTATCTGCATCTCCATCAAGCTTCCTCTGCCCCTTGCGTTACCTTAAGGTAACGATCGAATGGGAAGTGGGTCTGCTCCGTTGTTGTCTCCTCTTTTGACAGCAGCGCGATTAACTGTTGCCTTCCCCATTGGCAACACGGTGACGATAGAGCTGTCGCTCAGACTTTCGCCCTGTCTCACCGCTGGTATGAAATTGAACCACAAACCGTGAGACCTTTTGGCACTGTCAGGAAAATGTGAGTCAATAGTTTGGAAAGTGGCTCCATGTTTCACGTACTGTCCCAACTTACAAAAGTGGAAGATGCTCTCTAGGGCTTACTAATGAATCAGGATACAGCAATGCCACCACCTGGTGTAATTTTGCGTCCTTGGAGATGAACAAAGGATACAAAACCATTATCGCTCCCTTTTGCTGACATTTCTACTTATTTTCATACTGTATATTTATGACTTGTTGGCAGTGTTCCCCCCCCCACCTCAGTGTATTGCAAACCTTCTGGGAGTTTTTTATTTTTATTCTTTTCATACAAATGCGCTCATTGTTTCCCTTCTGATTTCCCTTCCCTTTTGCTGGTATTCCATTAACCTCTTAAAGCTTTTGCTTGTTGCTGTGTTATTCATTTAATAATTCTAGTTCAATGAACGAGAAAAATCATGTAATGCAAAATGTTTTCAAACTCACTGAAGGCAAACACAGGTGATAACATTAAGGACCTTTTGTGTTTATATTGGAGTTTGTCATGTGGAAAATCTGGAAGTTTAGAGACTTCCAAAAGGCAGAAAACTGCCTTTGCCAAACGTGCGGGTACCTAATTTGAAATGTGGATATGTGGTCTAGACCCTTGTGGGGGCCTCATGATACTGGAAGAAGTATCTTATGAGTGCAAAACTTCTCTTATTAATGAAAGTGGACTGAATTTTCTGACATCTCCTAGTAAGATTTGAGACAATTTTTCTTTTAATACAAATGTGTTCTTTTTCCCATCAGAAAGCCAGTACACTCTTTCCATCGGTGAAGTTCTTTTAATGATATCATAGTGCATATTCAGTATAATTTATAAATAATGTGGAGTGTTAGGTCAAATCGTCTTCTAATGTTACATCAAGTAATGGGGATGTGGCAACCTTCAAGGCAGAGCTTCTTACAGAGGCAAGGCAGTATATTAATTTCTTTTCCTTTTTGATTTCTACTCTCCACTGTCCGACTTTATAAACCCGCTTCACAACAGGAAGAACTAAAATTAACAGAGAATGGCAAGATACCTTTAAAAAAGCACAGTGAATTGGTTTCGATGAAATGGCACTGTGGAAGAGCAGGCAATGAAACTGGCACAAAGCAGGATGAAAAGGAGATTAATTCATCTTCTGTCACTTCTGAGAGGAGAGTTCAAACCAATCCAAAGAGACAAAAAAGACTTTTTGCATGTGTGCTTAATGTGGGAAGTTGTCAGCAGTGAATTAGTTCGAACAGCTCTGCCCTAGTTTCCGGCGTGCAGCAGTGTCGCAGCCGTCGCTGCCCGGTCTTGTTTGCAGCGGCAGCCGCGAGCGCGGGGCTGCGCCCGCTCTCGACCCACGGAAGGCCCATGAAGGGTTGCCCACCACCGCAGGGACCTGCCCATCCACCGAATTACTGTTTGGGAGCAGGCGGTGGGGTCTGGGTGCTGTCTGCTGGAGGGTGTTTGAAAGAGAGCGAGCTCAGCCGAGAGGTGTAGAGAACAGCAGCGGTTCCAGGTGTTTGCCGGTTGTCTGCCTCTCGGCCACGGCAGCACGGGTAGCACGTACGTAAACGTGGTCAAAGAGTGTTTCCGATTTTGCCCAGCGTGAGCCCGGCAGCCTGCCCCGCGGCATCGCTGGGGCCCTCGGGAGCTGCCTCGGCACTGCTGAAATTTGGTTTAGCATGGTTGAGTTCTACGGGACAGTTTCACGTAATACGTGTTAAACAAATGGCATTTCCTGAATTCATTTGTTAGAGTTCCAAGGCTTAAGGATTGCAGAAATGTTTCTAACTCCTGTGGAAATTGAATTTTTTTTTTTTTAACATTTGAAGACAGTGGACGTATTTCTGTGATATTGTCAGAACAGTTTATTCAGTTTTCAGAAATACTTTCTGTAGATTTACTGTTTCACCACCTTTGCATTGTGTTCTGTAAGGTGTTTTAATAAGGCAGAAGGCAAGCTGTCCGCTGTTCATTGGCACTAACAGACAAATCTAGAAGGAAAAAAAAGTAGATGATGGTACTTTAGTAGGATTTAGCTGGATACTGTGAGTAGCGTGCTAGCTTTTTTGTGGCAAAAACAAGAGATGAGACTGAATTTATTTTAATTACCACAATGCTAAGAGCATCACTTTTTACATCTTCTGCACAAGGTGAAATCTCTAATGACTGGTACAGTGTTGAGACTCACGTTCAGTGTTGGTTGTGAGAGAGAGGCTATTCGCTGAGCTTCGCTGTGGCTTCTGACAACAGCTAAATTAATGGAAGTAAAAATTGAGACCAGATGATTCTGATAGGTGCCAAAAGTGAATGGAATGATTGCTCTCTGTATTTTGTAGGCCTGAAGATTTCAGTTCTTCAACACACCTGTAAGCATGTTAGGTAACTTTATTCCAGGCTTACAGGTGACAGAAATCAAAGCATGGAAAAGATAAATCTTGCATTTTATTACTGCAAAAAAACATGCAGTTTTTCATCCACTACGCTGGTCTGTGCGTGTCCCATCCCATATGTCCTGCGGTGCTTTGCCTGAGCTTGGCTAAGGAGCTTGGTGTTCGGCTCGAAACCCGGCAAAGCTCACGGACCTGCACAGAAGCACATGCTAAGGCGTAGCGTAAGGCACCTCTTGGACCCGTTCTTACTTTATTCTAACATGTACCTACTCTCTGTTTCCTGCTGCTTTTATATATATTACTAAATTATTACTTGGGCTGGATTCACAGATTTTTGCCTTACAAAATTCTTCTGGAATTACTTTGTTCTTTTACCAAAAATATTAGATTGTGTCAAGTAAGTTCAGCAGTGAGTCTGCATATGTATTTCTGCTCGACATTTTACCTGTAATTTTTCTTCTATCTATTAATTATATGTAGTGGCTTGTGAAGGATTACATTAAAACATTTTAAATAATTGGTATGATAGGAGATACTATTACTCACCATTATCACCACTAGGTGATAATTTTCTGTTCTCTCTTCTGTTTGGGGAGAATGGAGGGCAAATCTGCTAACAGAGAAAAGAAATGCTGAGTAGGTTAAAGGAATGTTGGACTTGATTTGTTTCTCACATACACTGTATCTTGTCTGATTTCACAGAACTGCTCCTGATTTATATCACTGTAATGATAGAGGAAAATCAGTTCCTATATACTACATTCATTTTGTGTTCTATCATCCTATAATGTTTATTATTTATTTTTTATATTAAGCTACACATCTTGTAGATCACAATCACATTATGTGTAAACTCCTATATAAACTAGTATACTATCTATCATAACACCGTGGTGTTTCTTAATATTTTAGGCTTCCATGTGATGTGATCTGAAGCAATGGTGCTGTTTATCTTTTCTGTTTTCCATATGATTTGAGATTTAGATATTATAAATTTTCTATTTCTTGAGCAAAATATTTACTTCTCAGTATACATCAGGCATTCCAACTGAAGAGCTTTGGACTGTAAAAGGTATAGTCTTATATACTTTAAAATACATAGTGTGATACAAATATCAAATAAAAGGAGAACTTTCCTTTTCAAAAAGAAGCAGACTTCTAAACAAGAACAGATTGTGAAAAGAGCTCCGTGAAATTTTCTGGAGATTATGTAATTGATGGAAAATGGGCAAATGGCATTTGTGGATGAGTAAGTAAAACAACTATTGCACACATTTGCTAAAACAAACAAGCAAAAAAATTGCTTTTTTTATTTTCTTCTATTTGAAGAGGAAGAGGCATGGGCCTGATCTTCAGCTCCTTCTGAAAACATTGGAAGTAGGAGGCAGAAGGAAGAGCATGTTGGGAAATTACCTTCCTGAAGCCATAGCATATTGGTCTAGAGAGAAGTCCCAGAGCAACTGTATGTGCATTAATAGCTATCCGAGATGCCAGAGAGCTTCAAGAATGGGAGTAGATCAGTGAAGCATTAGGCCTTAGCTGTTATTTCCTTATTTAACTTGCCATTTTAACAGCATGGTTGAATTTGCCCAGGAACTCTTCATTCATGCAGGACCTTGAAGGTCTGAAGGATGAGGTTAGCAGCCTGAGCATGTGTTAAAATTGAAATTGGACCAGGGGGCTTCCAGAGGTCCTTTCCAATCTGAATATGGAGCTATGATACAGTGAAGTTTGTGACTTATCTACTGGACTCTGTTACCCAGTTCTATAGGCAACATAATTAAGGTGCAGCTTCCCGCTGAGGAGCCAAGTATTTAATGAAAAACTAATGATTAATTCACAAATTTTGTCTAAAATAGAACTGGCAAAATATCTCTGATATTAATGTACAAATGTTCCCAAACACTTCTCATGTTTTATGAAAAAAGTCTCCCTTTGCTACAAATTTTAGCATAAATGGTTGTTAAACTAAAAGCATACAACAGGCGTCTCTGTTATTGACTTCAGGTTATTTATTTGATCAGTCAGTTTAAAAAAAAATCACGTTACGGAAGTGACTGGCTGTTGAAAAGACAAGCATCCTGTAGTTTGAAAAATATTTGTTCAGCAAATTCTTAGAGATGATAAGCACAGCTGAAGAAAATTATAAGCAGTTCATGAGAGAGAAACAAAAGAGGGAAGCATTTGTAATTAATGCTGTTCACCACAAATAATTTTGAACAGCTCCAATGTAAAAAGGTGTATTTAGGATAAGAGTTGCACTGAACCAGTGCGCCATACTTAAAGGCTGTGTTCTCCTGCTCTTCTCCACCAAAAAAGAAAAAAACACTTTACCAAAATTCTTTGGCAGCTTTGAAAAAATAAAAGTGTATCTGCATAAGAAGAGTAAAATATAAGGAGGAGGGATTGGAGGGAGTAGGTGAATCAAAAGAATGAGAAGGGATAGAGAGATATTGGTACAGAGTCAGAAAGGCAAAGGTGCCAAATGCATTACCATTAGCAAAGGATGTAAAAGGAGGACAAAGTGTGCTCTTAAAATACGTAAGAAGCAAGAGAATAACAAAAGGAATTGTAGGGTCTGCTACTTACGAGGATGGAAGAAAAATATATATGGCAAGTAGAAAGCTGAAAAGCTTAATAGCTACTTTGCATTAGCCCTTCACTAAAAAGATAATAGTTACAGGCTTAATGCACTAATAGAAATAAGGTAAAGGTGAGATGGAATCAGGAAGGAAGAGGTTAAAAAGTGCCTGCCAATTTATGTTGGAATACATTAAAATAATCGCTGGAGAGCCGGGCGAAGTTCTCCCTGAGTGAGGTGGCATCACTATCAAAGCCACTGGCAATTTAATTAGTGAATTAACGGAGGGGAGGGGAATTTTGCTGTTTTGCTGGGGCTGGACATGAATGCTGTAGAAGCGAGTCTAGCAGGGGTAAGATCCTCGAACCCCAGTTCTGCTTTTCAGTTCGGATGGTCAGGCCCGATGGAATACCCTGCTTCTAACAGACACCGTGGCTGGATGGGCCCCGGCGGAGCAGCCCGCGAGCGTGGCTGGCCGGCGGCGGCGGCCGACGCTCGCCCGACGGCCTTTCCTGCCGGTGCGGGGACGCGAAGCGCCCAGAGGCGCGCGTTGAGTGGCAAGCGTTGCGTGAGCCGGCTCCGGTCCGCCTCCCGGCCCGCACGGGAACGGCCGGTTGATTACTCACGTTTTTATTAAGGTCGAGGGACTCAGCAATATTATGCTAAACACATGAAGAGAAAGTATGAAATCACTGTGGTTGCTGTCCAATCTTTTCTTTATAATTATTTCATAAGCTGCCATCTGTAATTAAGTTTAAACTGTCAGTGGTTCCATAGCATAGTGGTGTCGCTGATAATAACGTGTACACAATTACATAATCCTTCCTATTGGGAAACATCAAAAAATCATGGCCAGAAATATTTAATGCTTTTCTCAAACAAGCCAGCAGATGAAACCGGAATTTCAGCATTCCATTATAACCTCACATTCTCGTTATTGTTATTCTCTTTCTTCTTCTTCTTCTTCTTTTTAATCTCTGCAGACAGGATATTTTGGACTCTAGAATATTTGAAGCATTTTGTTTGGTAAAGAATTTTCCTCATATAAATTCAGGTTTTGATTTTAAAATGGGAAAGCAAACAGTGTGAGAGTGCATGTAGGATGTTCCTTTCAGAATATCACACACCATTTGTGCTGTAAAAATTCCCCTGGATAGTTAAGGCACCTGCATGTGGCCTTTCCAATTTTCCTCGTGTGGAGGAGATTTTAAAATCTGCCGCTCCTTTAGGGGAGGCTCCCGCAGCTGCTGCGTGACTCCAATGACCCCCTACGCCGACCCTCCTGAAATGCTCCATCAGCACCTCAGCTAAAGCGGCTCCATCTCAGGCGCTGGCCAGGGCCCTCGCAGCAGCTCGAAGCCGTCACGGAGCTTCCTCAGAGTAGCAGAGCACGTCTGGCATCAGGAGAAGGGCGAGCTTCCCAGGCCGGCGCCGGCGCTCCTCGCCACCGGGGTCTGCCTGGCGGGTAACGCGGTCGCCCTGTGGGACGCTCCTGCTCTTGATCAGCAGAGCGCAAGAGGAGGGACGCGTAGTTTGCTTACACGTCCTGTTCTTGCCGCGTATGCATAACTTGTACAGGGTTATTTACAAACTGGTGTATTTCTGCGCTGTTACTAGCTGTAGTCTCGTATACTTTCTGTTGAAACCCCTGAGCTGTGCACACGGCTGTTTCTCCTTTCCCTGAAGACGCTCAGAATTGCTGGCTAAGCCTACTCATACTCGTCTTGTCCTGCTGTAGAAGCCACACATTATCATAACCTATGGCTGTGACTCTCCTTGTGGGTGGGAGAGTTCTCGCTCCCTCTCCACCTAGCGGAAGGAAATCCCCTTCCAAGGTGTCTCTGGTGACACCTCTGTCTCGTGCCTCCCTCTCGGCAGTCACTGCTGTCTGCCTCTCCTATTCACTTTGTGAGACTCTGGGATTGTGCGGTACATCTGTGTGCCAAATCCTTTCCAATATGTGTTGTAAGTGGTGCTGTACAGCAGCAATTTTGGACTGGATAGGATGGAGTCAGAGGTGTGGCAGGAGCTGGCTGACACCGTTGTGAGGCTGCTCTTTATCGTCTTGGAAAAGTTGTGGTGATTGGGGAAGGTTCTTGATTGCGGGAGAAAGCAAATGATACAGCTGTCTTCAAGAAGGCAAGCAGGAGGCTCCTTCCCCTAGGAACATCTTGAGGTCCCTCTGCTCAGCACCTGTGAAGCCACACCTGGAGTGCTACTTCTAGGTTTGGCCCTCCAGTAAAAGACAGATCTCGGCAAACTACAGTGAGTCAGCAGCCAAGGTGACGTGGAGCCTGGGGGGCCTGGTGTTACAGGGACAGCTGGGGAGTTGGGGTTCCTCAGCCTGAAGAGGAGAAGGCTAGGGGGGGATCTAGTTATAGTCCCTCATTATTAAAGGGGAGTTTTAGAGAAGCTGGAGCTGGGTTCTTCCTAGAGAAACAAAAGGACAAGAGGTACCCAGCACACGTTACCCTCAAGAGAAGCTTCAAGAGAAGGGTTCCCAAGTGACAGTGGTTAAGCAATGGAACAGGGGGCCCCAGCCCATCCTTGGAGGTTTTCAAAACTCAGATGGACAGGGTCCCGAGCTGTTGGAGTTAACTTTGAAGTTAGCCCTTCTTTTAACAGGAGACTTTATTAGATAAATGTCCATGTGATCTTCCAACCTCAATTTTATTCTATGATTTGCTAGATTTCTCTCATTTCAGTATTTATATCATTTGTAGCGAGCAAGACTGTGGCCTTGTAAGCCCTCCTGAGGTCATCCCCATGTTGTTAGCAACCCAGGAGATGCACGCGCTCCTGGCAAGCAACGGAGGAACACCACACAGGCTCACTGAGTCTTGTCCTCGGCGCTGCACCGAGGGGGCTGTGGGATCTGTCCGGGTTCTCGCTTTTCAGTCCTAGCTTTGCTTGAGGCGATTTAAAAGCCCATGACAGTTTTCTATCAGCTGCGTGTGGAGCAGCCACCATCGCAAAAGATGTTCGCTGAAATACAGGGGACGGCAAGTAGTTTTTTATTTGTTGGTCCTACTGGATTTGTAACTCAAGCTGCTGATGCCATGAACCTGAGCTAGAGGCAAGAGACTCTTTCACTGCTCATATATAGGCACTGAGTTGGGTGAGGGGAGCATTTGCTGGCTTCCAAAAGAGGAAGTTTTTAAATTTAGCTTGTTTAACATCTGTAGAATTTTTCATCTCAGCAATAAATCATTTCTGAATCCTTTTGAATACGTTGGGGAGCATTGGTAGTAATGCTTACATTTTGTTTGTAGAGAGGAAAAAGCAAGAGGTCTTGTATATCTTCAATATATAATCTATGTGATATTAGATATGTCAGTGAGTTTACACGTTGTAGTGCAGATAGCAATTTCCCCAGATATTGTATCATATTGACAAAATGGGTGGCTGAGGTCAAGGTGGCTTGAAGATAAAGGCTGTCTGTTACCTTGGTGCAAAGTTTTAGCAGAGAGCGTTTAATGTGTCCTCACTTTCCCACTTTATTTCAAAAGGAGAATTAAAAAGATTTTGTCACATTAAAACAAAACCTTTTACAAATTAAAATTGCTGTCAGTGCTTGCACTTCGCATCTTTCGCAGTCTGACAGTGAACAGTGACAGTGAGGGCAGATCGTTTTTATGAATTTGCGTTAAAGAAAAAGCAGCAAAAGAAAATGCGTCTTGTATATGATTACAATAAAGTGTAATTCAGTCAAAGGTCTCTGTAGTTATAAACTCTTTAATGTAAAGCAGTCAGATACGAGCTTGGGTTAGGTGTTTCTCTGTTAAGATGTCTTGTTTAGAAGTCCAAGTGCTGAAGTGGAAGATTTTTGTTTAATGTTACCTAAAATGAAATCAAGTATCTGCTTCCTTACTGTGTAGCTCTCTGCTTACAATCTTTGGTGTTAGCTTATTTAGCTTTAGAGCTGCACTCCTCTATGCTGTTTGCGTCTTTGAACCTCATTGCTCCCCCTCTGAATTTTATTATCATAAAATTCAAAATATTTGACAGGGGAAAGGACTTTAGAGAATACAGCACAATCATACTTCCCTGACATCAAAGTGAGAAAAGGCTGTGAGATGAGCCATCTTGACCAACGTGAAGCGGGACTTTGACATTGTAATGCATTGACATCGCTCTCGGTTAATCCTCTCCCTCCCTGCGCCTTTTTTTTTTTCTTTTCTTTCTTTTTTTCTTTTTCTTTTCTTTTTTTTTTTTTTTTTCTTTTTTAAGCTAAGACAGAGGATATCCTAAGGACGCTTATGGCTTATGCAAACCGTAAGTGAGCAGAGCTTAAAAAGTATCTGGAGCCCCACATTGCTTTGAAAAGAGAATAAAATATACCAAATAACATAGGGATTGCCTGCCTGAATGTCACGTAATGCTCAATGTTGTAATATTCCCTTGCTAAACACTAAAATAAAAAATAAGAGATTGAGCTCTGATTATATTAGCTTAGCAGTGAATAAGCAGCACTTGATGTTAATACCCTGAAACCTAAAAACACACAAGCTGTAGTGTATGCCAAGTAAATGCAACTCTTTTTTTTTTAATAATGATGAAAAATGAAAATCCTGCTATTTGATGTACACTTCCAATTCTACTTTAGAAAGCTAATGCCATTATTGCTGGAAAATACTTTCTTTAATGTATTTAATAGGAAAAAAGTCACTAGAATCATACTGTCATTGTAGAAAAAAGTTATTTAGTAACTGACAAATAAGAAATAAAAACAAATTGAGTAAAAAGAAAATAGAAACCTATTTGGGTATTCTCTTACATTGTCTGCAGCATGCCATGATGTGTTAGGCTAGGTTAGTCTAGGTAGAATATGAACAGGACTATAAATAAAAATGAAGTAGGTGCATCTAAGAAAAAGAGATTTAAAGATTATTTAGCTTTAATATTTTGACATAATAAAATATTTAATAAAGGTGTATCTTACTAGTAGTACCTCCTCATGGTAAAATATGTATTTACAGACATCATTGTATTTGCTAAACATGGGACAGAATGACTTACAGGCATAATATGACAGCTGTTATAATTAAGTAATTACATTTTATTTCTTTTAGGTTTCTGATGTTATTTAATATGTATCTGGATGAATTAAATAGAAGTTACTTTTAAATGGGATATGTTTTGCTTTATGTTCAATTTGAAGTCAAAATATTCACAGTAAAGTATGAATCTTTGAATTAAGAATGTAAATAGCCAACATGTGAGCTGTAAATATGCCACCCTTACGTCAATATAAGGAAGTATTGTCCTTCATTTTTTTTCTGGACTGTTTTGTTCCTGAATGCATAAAAACATCCCTGAAAAGCTTAATAGCCCAGTTACGATAAGTAATTATCCACTGAACCATTTAGCAGTAGTGCAATGAAAGTAGCACATATACTTAACTGGCTGGACTGAGGGGGAATACTTCATAAAAGTAAAACATTGGAGTAGAAGAATAATATTAATGCTATAATATTTTTTATGAGAGCGATTGTCTATCACACCATCCCCTCATCTTAATGGTTATTTTATATTACCTTCTGCTGTAAATTAGACCACATTATGCTGTAACCTGAAAGACACAAAAAAAAAAAAAAAAAGTTATGAAATAAGCCAATAAAAATTTTGAACTGTTACTGAAAAGGATACTAGACCTCTCTCCGTTTTTCTCTGATGTGGTGAGGATAAGGGAGTTGTGCCGTGTTTCAGGACGGGCCGGAGGTGGCCCAGGGACAGGGCAGGCGTGCAGACAGCTGAGCCCTGGGTTTGGTGGCCCTGGACGGGCCGCGGGGCGAGGGAGGGAGGGAGGCGAGTCTGCCCTGCAGCACGCGCTGCCGGCTGCCGTTGCTATGGTCTCGACTGGGCGCCTGGAAGCACCGATGTACGTGTGAAATGTTTTCGTATCACAAACGTATTAGCAACTTACTTGATACCGAGCGCGGAAGAAGAAACCCATACTGTTCGTGCATATCCTTGTTTTCCTCTTTTTTGTAGCGCAGTAAAGTGCGGGTGTTGTTGGCAGCCAATTTTGATGTCAGGTCTTTCTGTGATTCTTTCTTAGTGCTCATCAGGGTGCCGATAGACTAAAGCCGTCCAGCATGAAGAGATTTTTCACATCACAGTTGCAGAAGCAAACTGCTTCGTGCCAAGCGCGGAAAATACCAATAAACATTACATATTCACATTTCCCTTTTGTTGTTTAATAAGGGGAAGGTGTCCCGGTGATTGCTCAGCCATCAAGCAGGAAAAATTACAACTTCTTTACTTCTCTTTTTGCTCTTTTGTCAACAGTCTCCCTTCCTCAGCCTTCTGCTATAAACTATAGGGAGCATATAGTGATTCTCAATAGGAAACATAATGGGAAAATACAAAACTGCCCGGCTCGGTTGCCGGTTGCAAACGGAGGCCTCCTTCCTCTTGCCTGTCTGAGGTCTGCTTTGTCAGGCAGAATTGCTTCTACTGATTTTGGGGGGCCTGTTTGCATTTTGGGGATATAGCTACTTTCTCCAAATGCTTTACTGTAACATTTATAAATGAGAACTGTGTATGTGCAACCGAGATTTTCCGCTTTGTCCTTTTCAGTAGCTTTTTTCCTGCTGTAACTGCTACCCCTTTGGCTGTATGAGGTGTTGTACGGTACTGTTCTGCAAAGCATCTCCCAGACAGTGGCTTGAACTGTTTTTGAAATAACTAATTAATAAAGCATATGTATACATATGTAAGCTGAATTCTTTGCCTGCTAGCCCCATTTGCTCAGTTGTAATGCCACCAAGATGCCTTGCTCTGCTTTTCACTGATTATGGTGTAAATTTCTGCTCAGGATGAGGAGGACTGAGCAGAATTAGCAAAATGTAGTAATTTTTCAGCTTTTTTTTTCTTTTTTTCCCCAAAGATGACAGAAACCAGATCCTGTACAAAATAGCTATGAATATTCCTCCTTCGTTAGGCTTGAAATATTTCTTCACTAATATTTGTCTGCTAATTTACTCTGTCCGCCAACATGAATTTGACTGAGTTCATTTCATTACAGTAAACCTCTGCTACTAAAACTACTGTGACTATGTTAAGAGTAGTCATAATAAACCAGCAATAATGAATACCATCAGTAAAAATAAACAGTAATATTCCAGCATGCATTTCTAAATTTTGTTGTTGCATGCATAGGAACAAAGAAAACAAATCGGAGTAAATGTGAAGCCTACTCGTTATTCTGAAAAGTTTCTCTTTCGCCGTTCCTGATCTCCGTGATCTCTCCGATCGGAGTGGCCTTTCTGCTCCTACGGCTGTGTTTAGGTGTGCGACCAAATAGAGACACTTTACGTTTCCTTTAAACGGTCGCTTTCCCAGCTTCAAACGACCTGATCCTTTCAGGCACTTGAACTTTTCCTAATGCTTTAGGGTTAATTTGTCTTGTAGATAGCAAATTGTGGAAGCAGAAAATAAGATAGTTTTCCCACAGAGCTGCTAATGCACATATTTCAGTGTTTCACCTCATGTCTCCTTATATGTCTCCTTAAATGTGCAAGTCAGACTCCACCTCCATTGCTGGTAGGTAGTACTGCATCCTAGCGCTTGTGAGAGTACTTAGATACTTTCACTCATGCAGAAATTGTAAAAAACAGTTTTTTCTTGTAACACTTGGCACAAAAGTATCCTGGAAATTCATAGAAAATGCATAGGGAACATATGGATCAACTTACAGGGAGTCATCTAGTATTCTGTTTTTCTCAAACTCCAGTTGTTGTCCCAGTAAACTAATATAATAATTTTGGTTTAATATGTCAATTTAGAAAGTAGTAATACAAGGATTATATATAGCTGTTTATCTTTAGGTAACTGAAAAGGATTTTCTGTATTAGGCAACAATCTGATTCCTCTTGTTATTCTGAGGTATGAGTTTATATGATTGGCTGCTCTGAGAAGTTCTGGTAAGAGTTTTCTAATATATTGCTTGGCAAAATAAATTGTACAGTACTGAATGAGTTTCATACATTAGCATGACTCATGTACAAGGTTGAGCAGTTGCACAGTTAAGTCAGCCACTTCCAGTAAATAGAATTTAAAATCTCCGATTTATTTTAATGTATTGCATATGCATATTTTCATATTTTTCCAGGAAAACATGATCCTCACACACACACTCTTTAATTAGAAGATCAGAGTGACGCCATCTCAGATAGCTAAAAAGGAAAAAACTTTCACATGTAAAGCCATATTTTTCAGAATTGCCCCTTCTTTGAGAAAGCAGATCACTATATATAACTCAGGATGCAAAACCATGCTGAAAACTGGTCTAGTGGAAAACAGTTACAGCTGATTAAACAGGAGACCTTGTCAAAGTAGAATTGTGCTGATACAGGTTTGTACCTAAAAATAAAGATTAAAAAAATGGAAAAAATTTGCATTTGAGCAAATTATGTCGACTCATGTAGATTCCCTGAAGCTGTCCTATTCCTTAACTTTAGGGCATAATGTTAAGTCTTATTGAAAGAAGTACTTCTCATATCACTGCTTACAAAGAGGATTTGGATTTCAGATACTGAATTAGAATCTAAATGTTTTCTAAGATACAGTTGCACTGAATTTGTTTAAGGTCATGTCTGTAATATCTTGAAAATTCTGGTATAGAAAATTCTCCTAGAATTTGTGTTAAGCTTTTTACTTTTCACACTTTACCTTCCACTAAATCGTGTGCAAAGAGTTTTTGTGCATCTTCAGATATCCTCTTTTTTTTTTTTTTTTCAGTCTATTATCTTGTGGCAAGATGGAATATTTCTCTTGTTGTCCTTCAATCTTACCATCTGCCCGGCTTGGGGGAGGTTCTGGGCCAGTATCTGCTAATTCACTGGAACAGATTTGGTTTGTTAAACTATATTCTGTGTGGGTAGAAATAGCCCCAAGGCTTGGGACAGGTAAGTCCCAAGATAGTGTGCTGGATTTACTTTGTGTGGATTACAGCCATGGTTTAGACTGCAGGTTTATTTTTAGTTTGTTATTTTTAATAGTGAAAGTAAAGAGCAGTAAGGGGATGACTTCTTACCTTCTGTGAAGCCTTTTGTTATGTTCTGGTGGGATTCCTGCATCTTACTCTTCTAATGGACTTTCCCTGCTGTGCTGTACAGCAAGCGTGTTAAATAATACCACACAAAAATATAGGACAAGTGGGAATTACTCTGTAAATTTTTTAATTGCTGGGCAGAAAAAATCTTTTTTGCTGTAACTCACTTCACAGCAATATTGTGAGATTTCTGGCACAATTTCTAAGTGATTGGGAGGTGCAGAATTGCACTGGGGATCAGGAGGTTGCAGCTCCAGGAAGGTTTTCCTGGTGTAACTGCCTCGTTCCTGGGGCATTGTTTCAGTTCAGCTGCAAGTAAGGGTAATACTGGTTAGCGAGTGCCATCGAAAAGGTGGAGTTCTTAAACTTGCTTCTGGTACCTTCACCTTTTACCATACTACCTGGCAACTCTCAGGTTTTTGTGTCCATCTTCACAACATAGGATAACAGGATCATCAGCTATTTCAGGTTAGAAGGAACCTGAAGAGGTCCTTAGTCCCACCTACTGCTCAAAGCTGGGTCAGCTCAGGTTGCTCCAGGCTTTATGGAGTCTGGGCCGGAAACCCTCCAGGGCAGAGCCCGCCTGAGCCCTCTGGGCTGCCCGCTCGGCACCCAAACATCCTCTGAGACCCTGAGATGCTGCCGTCTTCCCTGGAGGAGCAAGGACAGAGAGACTCTGAGCTTTGTGCCTTGGAGTTAGCTCACGTTGCAAGTGCTGCTTTGACCTCCAAGCTTCTCCACAGACAAAATCCTTATTTAAGAAAGCTGAGGCATCTGGTCAGTCTTGGAGGATTTTAGTTTGCAGTAGGGTTTTTTCACTGGGCTTTGACTCTCGTGGAGTTACTTGGATCACTTCTGCAGTGAGGTTATAGCTCAGATAACTAGTCCTAGAATACGTAAAAAGTTTCTGACAGAGCACATCCCTGGCTGAGAGTCTTACTTTGGAAGCATCTTAACCAGTGACTGAGCATTCCTCATCACCTTCGTTTCAGGAACTCCCATGGCTTTTCTTGGGGGGTTTTGGCTGTCTGACTACTTTCAAGTGTTTTCTTATCAAGAAAATCAGGAACAATTCAATCAAGTCTTCTGTTACTAACAAAATTGGGAACAATTCAATAATTCCTAAAGGACTTTGTAACTAAGACCTGATGACTACTGAAAGGTGGTAGGACATTAAGGGACTAAGGAGGTAGAAGAGTAACAAGTAGCCTAAGAACAGTGCAAGCAAAAAGTATAGAGAGAAATGGGTTACAAGTGGTTTAGGAAATACTTATAACCTCATCTTTACTTACTCTTTCTTGTGTTACTCTTGCTGCTGTATCTCCTCCCCCCCCACCTTGGTGTCAGAAACTCAAAGGGGATGAACTGGTTTCTAATAGCATGGCCCACATCAGAGCATGTGTTAAACCAGCTTCTGAGCAGCTCCACGTCCCCAGACTCACCCAAGATGCTTTCCGAGTGGGCAGCCAGCACAAACCCCTCCGGGGCTGGCCACGGTGCTGGCGCGCGGGTGCTCGCCCGCCGCGGTAGCTGTCCACACTTCACCCATCCCTGGTGCTCTCTAGCTGATGCTTCTCTTTTTCCCTTTCATTTTCAGATGTATTAAAAATTTATCACAAACATTTAAAGAAGAAAAATGCATTGACTTTTCTGAAAGCAATTTGTTAATTAACATCAAAGGGATGAAATTTGACTTGCGTTGCCTGGTGAGTGGCATTCTTGCAGAGTCCAGGTTGCCATGGCGATGAAGGAAACGCGTTTGTTCCGGGTCACTCCGAAATTTGCACATGAAAGCATTAGAGATTACTGCTGTCTAATCAAGTTATATGGAAAAGTTTAAAGGGAGGTACAATGTTTTACAGCCAGCAGCCCTCAACAGAATAAAACACAATAGCTGAAGAAAAGGATTATCTCTTGCCTTTAAAAACATGCTAGGAGAGTTCAGAATGGTATGAAAGCTTTTTTAGCCAAACATCTTGATTTTTTTCTAATGTTGTTTTCTAAATGAGGAATGTAGAATCATATTTCTAATAGAGAATTAGTGACTGCGTTGCCCAGCTCCAGGGCTGGATTCGGCGCACCGGGCCAGGCATGCGCTGTGCACTCGTTAAACGAGTTTACTGGTGGGCTCTGGATCCTCGTGTGTCACTACCCCTGTTACTGTCGCATCGCTACTAAAGCACGAGAAAAAACTGTTCCGCTGACTGTGTGTTAAATCCTCGGAAGCGGGGGAGTCGGGGCCGGCGCCGGACTGGGCCGGCAGCCTCGCGAGCCGCCCGCGCTGCGGTGCCGGCGCGCAGGGCGGCCGCGTGCCGGGGCTGCGCGCAGAGGTGCTCCGCAGCGCGTTCGGGTGCAGACTGCCGCAGAGATGCGGTCTGGGTAGAACTTGTATTCTTACGTGTGGATTGGGATGCTTTTGCTTTTGCTTGGGCCATTGTCTTATTCGTTGTGTTGACTGATGGAGCTCCGTGACGTGCAATTTCCATGTAATGTGTCAGTCATTTTAATGCAGCTTTTAATGGAAAAATCTAGAGCTTTAACTGCAGTTATGCAAGAAGCTCCGTTACAGAACAGAACATTAAGTTACTTTAATTCTTAATGTTTATGATTTTATAGTACTGCTCAGAAACCACGACTCAAGAAACCTAGTGAGTTCTTCAGGTTGTCTTTTAAATTCAGTATAAACAAGCATATAGCATCCTCTGTCTTAATTATATATGAGGATATTCTTGCTATGAAATAGCATTGTTGTCATGGAAGCAATCAAGAGTCAGCAACAAGGAAGCTGTGTTTGATTGACCAAGGCTCTTTTTAACAATACAGAGAAAGAAATATCCATTTAAAAATAACTGCTGAAGAAATATATCTGTTTAAATAGCTTTTTTTTTTTTTTTCCCTAGTACTAACCTGACATTTTTCCCTGGTAAAGCAACGTATAAGGTACATTTTGTGATAGTACAAATTAGTACCACTAAAACGTAGAAGGAAAGTGCATGTACACATATGTCCTCACTAAAGAGGGATTAATTGCTACCGCAGAACACTGAGGTCTACATCCGTATTTATATATATATGAGGAAGAATCAGTTAAGAGTGGCATCTCAGTTGCATACATTTATCTTATCAGGATTTTTTTCAATCATACCCAGGACATAAAAGATACTGCCTGGAGATTCTCACATCTACCCATTTTGATTCTAATTCTGACATTTTATTCTCAATATGACATTTTTCTGTATGATTCCTCCCCTCCCCCCCCAGCCCCCAGAATTTTCCCGATGAGCGGAAATATGTTTAATTTCCATATCAGTCTATCTGGTCTATTTGCTCTAGAATAGAGCTACAGACCCCTGGCTGTGTTTACGGGACTCAGTCTGTAAACGCGGGGGGCCGAGAGCTGCCCGCCGAGCGCCGCTGCTCCCCCTCCGCCTCCAGCTCGCCTAACGCCCGCCGCGAGGTTGCTACGAGCCCACCGGCAGCAAAACGCCGTGCACTGCAGCCCGCACCGCTCTCGGCAGAGCGACCGCGCACGTGCTTACGGGCCTCGGTGCCGTCAGTACCGCGTCTGACGGTGGTGGGGCTGCTATGAACCCTTAGTGCTAAAATTTAAGTGAAAGGGGAGTTGTGACTCACAGTTCTCAGCAATCAAATTCAGGAAGCTAAGTTAGTATAAAAGAACAAAATGACTGTAGAAGGGAAGCCTAGTTACAGAAATTTTTCTCTTAAGGCTTAGAGGCAGTATTATCCAGCTAACAGGGAAAAAAAAAATCTAAATGACACATGTGATGTTACCCTTTTTTTTTTTTTTTTAGCATTCTTTATTATAATTATCTACGGAATCCCCCCAAAAGGTTGGCCAAATGCTGAAAAAGATCACAATTGTTATTTCAGCTCCAAAAGGCTTTTCTATTCTTTACCTTATTGGCTATTTTTAAACTAGTTTTGTTGGTGGAATGACTGTTCTTTATATAAAAATGTCCCTAACCACTTACAAGCAGATATTCACACATGAGTAGACATATTTTCTATTCTTCAGTTTGGAAGTGTTTCATCTACACCAGGAACAAAAGCGATACTGTGATTTTTACCTGACCAATTGCACATGATGAATAATGCAGAGGGAAATGAATAACTCATCAGCAATGCTGATGCTGAGATTTGTTCGCGCCCCTGGACAAGTAATTGTGACCTGATTCGTATGAAGGAGCCTGCTTATAAATCATTGTGAAGAGAAGACGGGCCACGTTCTCAACAAACAGTATTTTTAATAAATAGTTTTACCAGCTGCAGTCACAACTTTCCATTTCAATTCAAAAAGCATCTCCTTATGGTGTTTCCTATTTTGATCTGAAATGATAGAATTAATTTCTTATTCAGCATTTAAAAAGCATCCACTTCCCAATTCAGCTTTACCGCACGTCTCTCTGTTGGTTACTTCTTAGACGTATGAGCAAAACAGTACTTTGTGAAAATGAAGGAAGTTTCGGAAAGATTAAATCTTTACAGTGTTTGGGCTCCCTTTCCCTGACTTTCTGAAGGGAGAAAAGGAGGAAAAACTTAAGGTTCACTTTGCCCATACTCGCATCCTTGGAGTGTATGATTTTATATAATAAGCAATTGGCAATTTAAAAAAAATACTGCAGTTATGAATGATGAATTACATCATGTTGCATTTTTATTCATTTTTATTCTGGAGCTGTGATCCTACACTCAAAAATGAGCTTAGAATTGATATATTGGCTACTTAATAGGAGGTGAAAATAGCATTTTTTCTCCTAAATCACTCCAGGTAAAAATAGTTACTTAATAAATGAATTTTAAAAGATACATTTTGAAGGAATAAAATCCATACAGCTTCATAAGTGGAGACCAGAAGAGATGAAAAAGTTGCTGAGAAGACCAGGGGGCACTAGGGGAGCGCGGAGGTTTGGGCGCGGGGCCGTGGCTCTGCCGTTCTGCTCCTTCGCCGGCAGCACTACTGTGACCGCAGGAGCCTGCGGCAGCCTGGGAAGAACCTTTCCGCCGTGTTAAGTGCGATGTTAAAAGAGTCAAAACGTGGCACGCGAGTACCGAGCGCGGGAGATGGTTCGGGGTGGTGTTCGGGGGCGCGGCGGCGCGGGCGGCCTGGTCGCTCGGCGGCTCTCGCGGCGCGCCGGGTTCGTCCTAGGTCTGTCACGGTAACGTCGCCTCTTCCAGTGCTGCATTCTTGTGGTAAACGCACGCTTATTTTCTTCAACCCTGAATTCGGGCTTCAAGGAATTGATTCAGGCTGGTATTTTTCATAAACAAGCTCTTAGGAGCGTTTCAGGGAGATAAAATGATTCTGACCTTGAGAAGGAAGAGGCGGCCGAGCCCGCCGGCTGGCTGGGCCACGCGTGGCGCCGGCGGCTGCCGCCGGCCCCGGCCCCGCGCGGGAGGCAGCCCCGCGGCCGACCGCTTCAGCCTTCCGGAAAACCTGGCCGGTGTGTTTCTAGAGGTTACTGTAGGAGGTTACTGATTTTTAGCCTTTGCTAACCTTTAGTTTTAACTTATGTCATTGAAAATGAGGTGTAACTTACTCGTTTGAGTCCTCTAGGTGGTGATGGCTTCTGCAAGGCACATGAAAATTTCTTAATTGCCCAGAAAGCCAAAACTGTGCTTTCTAGCAGCTGTTTGCCTTCCGAAAAAGCTATTTACCTGCAGAAAATTGCATAGACTGTGCAGTTTTCTAAAGACTTAGCAAAATATAATCACTAATTATTGACTAGTTCTTCTCTTAAACATTTGGTTGCGGTTAAGACTGTGAGAATGGAGTTGAAGAGAAGCAAATACGGAGGAGCGCTGTGAAGGTGTTGTCCTGTGTTGTCACGTGTTGAGTTTAGTTTACTGCCTGCTCATTTCCCGACTTAGGTTATGTTTCTGAGTTATTTTAATTTGGTTTTCATCCCTCTCATGTCAGTGGCCTGACAAGTGGAAGTAAAGCATCCGGCTTAACACAGGAGGAGTAGGAATCCTAAACTGCAAATACTGCACTAACTTTTGAGTCGCTTTTGGTTATCACTTGTGCGTTCGTCTTCTCAGAGGCATCCTCCGGTTTTTTATTCTGAACTCTTCTCAGCCCATTTTTAATGAAAATTATTGCTCGTGAATGTTAATAAAGTACAGTATGGTGTTAAGAGCTAATCCAGTTAAATCTCCACTAGACTCTGTAATTCTATCTATTTGTCATTCCTGCAAAGGAAGATTTTATTGGCACGTCTTTTCAAACACCTCGGGTTCGTTTTGCGCTCTTCCTTCACCCGTAGCCTCAGAAAGAAGAAGGGAAAGCGCTGCTGATGTCGACTGCAATGAAATGTGTGTGTTTCTCTCAGCTTTTTTCTGTAGTGCATGGCTCACAAACTGCTGTGTATTTGGCACTAAATCCACATGAGCAAGTAGAGTTATATTGCGAAATGGCAGCGGTTACTGCAGCCTGGTTTTGGGACAAACTCACAGCTGTCAGCTTTTGGCTCAGCGGAGTGTGGAGTTGGTGCAGGGGAAATGTGTCGCCTCCAGCGAGAGGAGGCAGCTGCCAGGCCAGCAGCACCCTTTGCTGCCCGTCCGGGAGCCCGCGGCCACCGCCGCCTCGTCCCGCTCTCGCTGCTCCATGACCCCCCCCGGAAGATGCCCAGCACTTGGCAGCGAGCAGCGGGGGAAAAAAGGAGAGAGGGAGAAGAGAAATGCATTTCTATATCGAGGTATAGGTGGTTTGATTCTTTGGGCATCTTGAGGTAGAGACTTACCTTGCACCTGCCCTTTGGAAAAGAAAGGGGTTAATGAAATGCAAGAGAAGAGAAGAGGTGTAGCCCCTTTGTCTTGAATGACCTGTAGGGGAAAAAACAGGTCCCCCGAAGGGAGAGGCCATGGAATGAGGTAGTATCTGAGCCAGCACTTCCAAAATGCTCCATTAATTTTAGGGCCTAAGATCCTGCATGCTCTGGCTGCACTTGCATCCTCCGACAGGGTGGATGCTTGGGATCTCCTGAAATGAGATCCCAGCTGCTCCTGGTTGGTAAGTCTAAAAATAGTAATCGGTACTGATAAGTTTTATTTTAAATTAAAAATTAAATGTTTTCATTCATTATTTGTGTGGCATCACAGCACTCAGGGAGCCCGGTCACAAGTGAGACCCCTGCATTATTCAGGGCTTACAGCAAAGAACAAAAGATAGTCCTCACCCGGGAGACCTTGCAGTCCACTGCAAAACCAAATACAAGAAACCAGTGTAAAGCGTACAAGGAGAAATGAGATAGGTACCACAGATCAGCGTTGTCTCGACATAATCGTCAGCCTAAGCAGCAGCAAATCATTGCTTTGTTTGTAGAAACTATGGAAGAGGTTTAAGGAAAGATTTTAAAAGAAAACCAAGAAGCAGTTCTTTTGGATTACCCCCAGTCGGTGCAGTTCCCATCTGTGCAGTGAGCAGTGTTGCAGCTCATATGTGGCGTTGTATCTGCAATGGATGAACGCATCTGTGTTGGTATTTCAGCATACTACAATTTGTTCTTGTTCTTCTCCTATTGTTTCCTTTTTTCCCCTTTGTTCACTTTTCTTGTGGCTATAATCAACTGATGAAGAATTATTTCCATACAGACTATAGTTGTTGAATTGAATAATAACATACCTTAAAGCAAAACTGAGAAATTCCCATTGATGTCCAGATGAACATCCCACAAAGAATGTTTCTTATTTTGAAACTTAAGAACAGGCATCTAAAATGCTAGAAAAAAGCACAGTTCACACTGTAAGGAAAACTCACAGAATAATGCAGTGCGTGTGTATTTTATATGTAGCTCTCCATTAAGCTTCAGAGCATGTGTGTGTGTGCTCATACATCCAGTTGCGTGTTTTCCAGAATTATGCGGCTGGATGAAAATGAAGCCTATGGGGAAATAGCCACGTACGTTGTTCCCCTTCTGAATGTGCACTGCTCTTCTTACCCAATTAATTCTTATAATAAGGTGGAAGCATTCTATATTTCAGTATGTGAAAAAAGTTTCTGTTGTCAAAATAAACAATATAGAAGCAGAGGTTTGTTTCTATTATTACAGAACTATGTGTACACAAAGTGTGAAATTCTTGACTTTAGTTATATGAAGTCTCCCTACGTAGATAGCACATCCTCAGTACTGTAAGTATACAGTGGAGAAAGAGTATTTATGTATGTACTTATTTGCAGCAGAAGGAGAAATAGTATTGACAGCATTGAAAGAGATTTTTGAAGTATTATTTACAATTTGCTGGAACAAGGGAATAGTATAAAACCAAGGGATAGTAAGTCCATACGGTCCCAATTTCTGTCATCAATTTTATTTTTTAATTCATTTTTATTATGAGACTGAGCCAAAATCCTGGATCTGATCATCCTATTTGGATGAGACTATGAAACAGATGTGATTTTTTAGCATTCAGATATATCCTGGCTATCTGACTGGCTGTTTGCTGGTTATTTTTTTATAGTTTTAATCACTTTTGCAAGTATATGACATATTCTTGATCTGGGCAACCAAAATTTTTCCATCTTGGCATTAAGTGACAAGGAATTATTCCTCTGTGTAGATGCAGGTGCAATGAAGAATTATCCTGACTTACAGCTTTCTAATTCAAATGAGATAGTCATAGAAGGTTGTATAAACCCAGTGACAGCTGAGAATGCCCTCAAAAATGTGCGTGCAAATGTCTTAAAGGAACCATTCATACGTGGACCTCAAAAGAGAAATTTTTAAATCTAAGAGTTTTTTGTAAAGCTCCATTTGAAATACTCTATTTACTTCACACTTTCTTGCCTTCTGCAAGACCCTATAGCCCTGCAAACCTTTCTTCTCCTCCTACACTCCATATTCAGCTTGTTCTTGATTACAGTTATTTTACCACTGTAAAAATTCTACTTCCAAAAATACATATGAAAGCTTTTATTTCTGTGCTATTCAGCAGAAAATAACCACAGCATGGAGGCCACTGAAAATTGTGGATCTTGTTTCCTGCCTACTTGCATTAAACAGTAAAGAACTAAGGCCACCAAATCATTTCCATCCAGCTATATGTGTGTCTCCTTTGGAGACCTGATACTGAGCTTTCTATCTCTAATAAGCCCTTCCATTTGATTTACAAAAGCTGATCATCTCCACACTCCAAAATAATATTTTGTCTAATTACTTAGCCAAAGACATTATGGAAAGTCTTTTACAGTCACTGACTTCTGGTGAGGTTCTAGTCATGCTCAAAAAAAAAAAAAAAAAAAAAAAAAAAAAAAAAAAAAAAAAGCAGTTTTGGCTTTATATTCCTTGTTTTCATAAGTAAGATGGTCTCAATCATTTTTAATTAATTATCTTTTAGTTTAACAATTCCTGGTCAGCAGTAATGGGCAGTAAACCTTTATCTAGTCTTAAAACATCTCTAGGCGCTTTTAATAGAATAATTTGATTGGGTCAGGCTCCCAAAACTCCCGCAGAGGGAGGAGGTTGGGAGGAGATTTTCCTGTTCTGCATTCATGGACAATGGCACAATGATCAGATATATTATTAAACTACCAAAAAAAATCAGTTTTATTTATTTGATTTTTTTTTCTATTATTTTATTTCTATTATTATTTTCTATTATTTCTAGAACTACACTTAATTGGTTACTCAAGCAATGGAAATGCTACAGTCTTTCAGTAGAACTGAAAGGAGATAGATATTCAGTGTCCTTGATTTGCTTTTAGTTCTGTTATTAGCCTGAGATGGAGATGTACCTTGTGTGTGATGTACCAGCGATGTGCTCCTGTGGCAGACACGGCCAAGGATACCCTGGGCTGCGGGAGGAGGAGCACTGCCAGCAGGTCGAGGGACGTGATCCTCCCCCTCTGCTCAGCCCTGATGAGGCCTCATCTGGAGTGCTGTGTGTCTGGTTCTGGGCTGCCCAGGACAAGAGAGACATGGAGCTACCGGAGTGAGTCCAGCAAAGGGCCACAAAGAGGATTAATGGACTGGAGCATCTGTTGTATGAGAAGGGGCCAAGAGAGCTGGGACAGTTCAGTCTAGGGAAGAGAAGGTTCAGGGTTTGTTTGTTTATTTGTTTTTATCAATGTTGATAGATATTTGCTGGGAGGGTGTAAAGAGGATGGGGCTAGACTCTTCTTGATGGTGCCCGGTGGCAGGATGAGAGGCAACAGACACAAACTGAAACACAGAAAGGTCCATCTGAATCTAAGGAGAAACTTCTTTTTGGTGAGGGTGTCTGAGCACTGGAGCAGGTTGCCCAGGGAGGCTGTGGAGTCTCCATCCTAGGAGACATTCAAAACCTGACTGGACACAGTTCTGGACAGCCTGCTCCACCTGCCCCTGCTTAGGAGGGAAGTTTGACTAGATGATCTCCAGAGGTGTCTTCTAACCTCGACCCTTCTGTGATTCTGTGACAGTGGTATTTGTCTCTATGAACTACACCGAATTCTTATCAGCTGTTTCATGATAATGTGTGAAAGCTTTCCTGGAGAACAGGTCATAAGCATCGTCAAAGCCTAGCTATAAGAACCTAAGCTTGACATTTGTAATTCTTAAGATACAAAGAAATTTTGCATAAGAGCATTTTTTCTCTACTTACCTTGTTTTGAAATTTTCAGAAGTAGCCATCTTCAGAGTGTACTAAATGATCTTGTTCCACAGCTGTTTTACCAGCATTTCCACGAAGTTTATATACTCTAGCAAGCCTCCTTCTTGCTTCCTGTTGGAGGGCTAGACTTTTTTTTTCCTCCTGCTTTCCAAGGTCTCACACTTCCCTATTTAAATAAATGGGAGTTCAGTAACTAAAGCTCAAATGTGCAGAAGTACTTGTTCTCAGTGAAACGAGTACACAGTGGCTTAAAAAGAGTAAAACTGAGCACGTATTCTTCAGTTCAGGCTGTGAGCAGTTTTGTTTGGGAGCGTTAGGCCGTATCCGCCGGCTCCTTGCTCTGCAGTTGTTACGGCTGATTGCTCTTACTAACTGCACAACCGGAGTCCGTCGCGGCCCTTAAAACGGCATGGTGGTCGTGAGGTTTGCATTTGAATATTTTAAAACGACATATGTGCTCTAGAGATGTTTAAACTCATCTGATTATTACCTTACTCCCGCTCAGCACTTCCACAGCCATCACGGTCCTTATGTGCATTCGTGGTTACGTGTTACACAAATTAACATAGAGGATATGAGGGTTTCTCTGGACCCTGCTTTTCTCCATGCCTTCCTTGTCGTTTTGATAGCAACAGATACACAAATTTATATCAGAAAGGTCGACTAATCTGATTTCTAGGTCTGGACGCAGAGATAGGTCTTTATCTAATTCTTTCTCTAATCTCCTGTGTAAGAGAAATAACTTTTATGAATGGCATATTTTAGAAATCCATTCAGTCTGAGTTTAAAGATTTTAGGAAATGAGAATGTACGAATTCACTTGGTAGTTCTTTCCAATGATTAAATGATGTTAATGGAACTTGTCATTGAATTAGGAAAGGAAGAAAAGATTGTGACATGACTGTAATGGGAAAGTTCTGCATTTCAGAAATTATATATATTTTGTTATGTTTAATTTTCCTTTCATGTATGGGTTACTGGAAATTTGCTGATAAATATTATAATACGAACCAGAATAGGGTCTAATAGCCCAAGGATTTAAATAATGGTAAGGTATGTTAACTATTTTATTTACGGTCTGAATAACCATAGAATAAAGTGGATGTGGGTTCTGTTGCTTGGCTTTATTTCTAGCTTTTTACTATTCATTTTTGCTCTCTCTGATAGACAGTAATAGAACTAAAGTTATGTGTGTGGGTTTTTTATTTTTTTTACATTTTTGTAGACACATTTTCAAGACAAGGATGCATATGGTTAAACTCGTATACGCATCAGCACAAGATGTATATGTGGGAGAGTGCAGTCTCCACACTGCAGTCGTCTGGGGTTTCAGATTAAGTGGGAGCTTCAAATAATACTTAGGGTTTTGAAGTCTTTGCACAGGATAAATTTCACTGTCGGAGACTTGGAGCTGCAGGTAGAACTTTGGTGTAGCTCTAGGTGTGCTTAATAACTAAAACAGAATATTGTGTCATTCACGATTGAAAAAAAATCACCTTAAATCACCTTTATCACCTTAAATTTTATGGCACTTCCCTTACAGACTGTTAATTTTTCCATAGGAGTGAGAAAATATTGTGTATTCCCCCAATTCAAAACTTTTAAATTGCTTGTGAGACCAAGCAATTTTGTTGATTTTCTTCATCTTCTCATCTTTTAATAATTTTCTTGCTGCTTTAGAGAAGATTGTAATATAATGGGCAAAACATTATGGGGAAAGCATATAAAATTTCAAATGGTGATAGAAAACCCCTGAGGAAAAATATTTCCATCACAAAGTATTCTCTTTTCAGGGAATCTTTGAAGTTTGTCATAGGACTCCACATACAAAAATCCTCCTGCTTTGTTTCTTTTTTAAATTAATCATTTGAACATTTTTGGGGGCTTCAAATGTTTACTGGGTGATTATTAAAACACTAAAGTACTGAAGAAGACTCATGAGGCTGCATATTCACCCTCATAGGCTTTTTATATTTTATTTTGACAAACCATCAATTGGAATTTTTAATTCAAACTATTCTCAAATGTTACAGCATTTTTACACAGTATATTATCAAAGTATCAAGTCCTTTGATAAGGGTAATTAAACATGCCAAGTCTGTTTCCATAGCCCTAAGTCTGCAATTGCTTAGTCCTTCGTTATGTTATATGACTTATTTCAGCTCTGTTTGTTTACAGCAAAGCCAATGGTAGTGCTCTATCCAGTTCTAAATGGCAGTATATTTCTCATTAAAGTTAATGATCAAGAATCATTTTGGAAAATATAATAAAACAATGGACATTAGGCAGTGCAATCAAAGAGAAGTAAATGTTGGTTCAATATTGATGAGGGTTGTCTGTATAGAACAACAGAATTTTGTGTGTGCCCTTTATTTGGGAAAGTAGAATAAGATATTAAAAGGAACCCCTTGTTTCTTAGAAAATACATTTAGAGAAATTATATGAAATAGTAATTTTTTAAATGAAGTGTGTAATCAAGTGTATGGATTTTAAGGTAGATTAAATGTAGGTTGTGCAAGGTTTTGCAACCAATAGCTGCCAGCATGGTCAGTAAGTATCATATCAGACAAGACTCTTCTGCACAGAAGCTGGAAAACTTTCCAGCAATTTCCAGTTGCTGATGCATGGTCTGCACTGCTGAACCTGGGAACCTACTGCAAGTTGTGGCTCTTCTACAGAAATTTTCTGTACCTACTATGAATATTGTACTGTGAGAGAAAGTTATATTTCAAGTAATCTTCACTATTACTAATAGGAGTATCTTTCTGTTTTGAAGAGATTTACACTTCAAATTAAAACCCAAGCGCCAAGGCAGTGAGACCATCTTGCCTGGCCCTGAGTGGGTGCCAAGTAAAAATTTTTTTTTCTTTATTCCCAAGGAATAAAGAGGAAATTCCAAATATTCCAAAATAATCTTGGTTTCCCAACATAATATCAAAAAGTGGAAACTTCCTATTTCTGCTTTGTGGCGCGCATACTGCTCAGTCCTTTCCGTTTGCTTTTCCTTCGTCTAACAGTGATGGATTTTCCCACTGTTGTGCTCTTGGCTTTGTCACTGGAATATATCCTAGCAGAAATTTCCTTTCGCAGAGCAAGAGCCTCTTTATTTTAGATTTGTGTAAGAGTTAACAAATTACAAGTATTTTAATAAAGGTAGTAGTGATAACTCAGGAGCAGGATTTAGACTTAATGTCTGTGCTAGTGAGTGCACTACTCAAAAATAAGAGCATGTGAAATGGCATACTACTGACATGAGCTGATTATGGTAATGTCTTAGTACAAATTTTTGAAAATCAGATACTATAAAAATATACCATTAAGTTTATGTTAATAAAATATTTTGCTTGATGCCTTTTAAATTATTCATTTGAAGTAGTCTAAAAATATAAAAGACCTCTTATTATCATTCAATTTACATGATTACTTTAAGTTCACTTTTTTGGTTTAACATAAACAGAGTATAAAATTCGCATCAAGCTTTTGGATATTTAAAATGTGTCATTTTTATGCAAAAATTGAGCCTGTTAGGATGTTAAGCTTGTCATTAGTATAAATATAACTTCAATTTCTGATTTGCAACTATTTTACACATAGAAATTACTGCGTTTGCTGATTTGACTCATTATTTTGTGCTTTGATTATTCATGCGCTCTTTTGAAAAACAGTTTTAAAAAATAAAAGCTAAAAGGTTGATAAATTGACTTAAAATGTTGTTAGGAGCATTTTTTGCCCGTAACTCGTGAATCAAGGTAGCCGAGGAAGAAGACATTTGGCTGATTGAGTTAGAGAGCTGTTATTTTGTAAGCTGAGCTTTGTGTAAACAGTGACATTAATCCAAGCACGAGTAAGCCCGTTCGGGACTTTCCGGAGCAATCAAACGGCAGCGGTGCCTGCCGCGGCAGGAGACGGCCGCGCGGCAGGGACCGGCGGCTCTGCGCCGCCACCGTGCCCACGCCGGGGCCGCTCCGTGCCTCTCGAGGTCCGCTCGAGGACCTCAAACACTTCAAAATGCAGCGCGGTTGCAGTAAGGGCTCTCGGCACCGAGGTGGGCTTGGCGGCGGTGACGTGGATCGGGGAGCTTCCTCCCCTGCTGCGTGCAGGAAGGACCGCGGGGCTGCGGAGGGACCCGCGGCCGGTGCGTTCGAGCCTTGCCGGCTGTGGGAGATAGCTTCATTTTTTATTTCTAAGAATCACCTCCCATTTTCAGTGTTTCCAATTTAATCCACACCAAAGCCACTCTGGCTTAGAAACACTAGAAAATATGTTACTTCGTGCTGATTAGCACTTTTTCCCAAGTGGTTGTTTAATCTCCATATCTAGGTTAATTTGAAACTGAGAATCTACAGATTTCCGAGGGGGAAAAAAATCTTCTACTGCACTTCTAAAGAATAAGGGTGATGCAGTAGAGGCGTTTGGATGTGATGTTTGCTATTGATGGGCACGTTGCATGGCTGATACAATTTGCGCCCAAGTGCCCTACTATCTTGAGCTCGTTGGCTAGAATTGCTGTGAAAACTGAGGAAAATTAATGTGATGGGAGTTTTGCAGGTGTTCACAGAGTCTAATTTTAGGAAGTCAACTGAAGTTCCCAAGATAGGCAGCTTGCGTCCTTGGCTATCTGTATCGTCAGGGGGAGAGAGCAATGCAACTCTTGAGGCAGCCGTTCAGAGAAGTCTAAATGAAGTTGTTGGTAAATTAAGACTCTTTCACTCTTTTTATTGTCTGTGTGTGGAGACCCAATTTGGGTGTTTCTCTTGGATGTAAGACTAGGTAAATGCCTCCTTTTTTGCAGTTTACTGATGAAGCACATTAAAAAACAAGCCACTTTTTCAGCATTTTGACTGATACCTCAGAACTTTGTTAATGAAAGAGATCTTCCTTTGTTTGACTGAAAATTCAGTCCAAAAAAAAAGAAAATACTTAAACCCTAGAGATTTCCTGAATATGGGTGGCAAGTTGTCATAGAAAAGAGCTGCAATTTAATTGTAATAATCCATGTCAGTAACGTGTTTGTTACCTTCAGGAGCTCACAGAATGTGAAACGAAGCTGTTCAGCACTGAAGATTATCTTGTGTATTTTCCAAGTGATTATATAATTGTGTTTCTTTGGTTTAAGCTGGTAAATGGCTCCAGGTTCTGGTGAGAGCTGCTTCTCAAAGGTAAGAGATACTACAAGATAGCTCGGTTTAGAACTGCATGTTTTTGAGACTTTTCCCCCCCGCCCCGGGAAGGGTTTTTTTCTAGGTATTATTAGGAAGGCATTCAGGTGAGGAACTGTCAGATGTCCTGCCAAGCGCTGGGTAGATGCATTTCTTTGTTTTCCCAGATTATGTAGCCCAAACTGCAGGGTATAAAAACTATCCTCATAAGCAACTTAAGAAACAAACTCTTTGCATCGCAGAGAAATCTGACTGAAACGTGTTAGCGGGCTGCGTTTCGGAAGCTGGGACGTGAGGAAAGCGCTGCAGTTCGACGCAGAATGGCTCGCCAGGGGCAGGGCGGTTAATCGCTTCCCGGTCGTCCGCGGCTGGGCCTGACCGCGCTCCTGCTTGTGCCGCCCGGCTTCACGCCTGAGCTCCGTCGCTGTCACTCCTGCCGTCACATCGGAGTGACGCGGCAGGGGGGAGCAGGGGACCGCGGTGCCTCCGGCAGCGGTTGCTCACGAGAAGTCGCGGGCAGCGAACGGCTAGCCTACAACCTCTTCCCCGTGGCAGTTTCTAACACGAGGGCTAGAAACGAGCCTCTGTGATACATGAGGCTCTGAAGCGGGTAGAGCCTCTGGGGCGTGTTTCCTTTCTGCAGACTGATAAGTGATGGGTAGTATCGGGTCGTGTCAAACACAAGGGCGACGTGACTAAATGACCGGCGGTTCAGCAGTGTAGAAGCATGTGGTTTCCTTAAATTGCATTTTATTTAACCTTGCTAAAAATAGCAATACAGAAACAAAAGGACCTCTGTTGTTTGCCCCTTATTTAGAATCAGGCTAATTTTTTTGTCATGAATTTCAGTGTAGATTTACTAGCTGCTTATATAATTGTAAAAATTTGAAATGTGTCTATCCTCCTTGTAACAGTAGAATTATATTATTTCAACTTTAGAAATGATTGAGTTGTATGTAAAAGCCATCTGTTGAATCAGCTGAAGAGAGAGAAGTGCTGTGACCTATCAAGCATGTATCTCCTTTCCCAGAAAATAACATACAACCTTTCAAAACATACACTTAGGAAAGACAGAGAGGGTGAAGCTCTTTTGTCTCCTAAATACATCTGTAGTCTTCTGTTTTGAAATGCCAGATTTCCGTGCAAGCTGTCTCACAGCTCCTCCTGCATGCTCTAGTTTAGTTTTTTTTTAGCTGAATTTTCTTCGTTTTTCTGTTTTCCTTTTCTCTTGGTCAGCTATCACAAGGTTCATCTGCTAAGCTGTGAGGTGTTCAGCTTTGTTTTGCCGGAGCATTTGTCTCTGTGGGCAGAACCGGAGTTTGTTTTCCTGGCAACTCTGAAATCACCGCTGGGTCTGTCATGCGCTTAAGCTGCAGATGGTTTGCATGAGTTGCTGGTTTCAGCTGCATGAAATGTCCCTTTGGACTCTGCTGTGGTTCTGAGGAATATATGCACTATCAGTCACATGAAACAAAATCATGTTTTACTTTTCTGTGACATTAATCCTCACTAGCCATAGGTTTAGTTGTACAGTACAGCTGCTTCTTCAGGTGAGAGAAGGAGGACGCACCGGTGGGATGGGATGGTGAGTAGTAATGAACCTTGCACAGACATCATGCAGCCTGGCTTAACCTCAGGAGATACCACTGCCGATAGCCAGGGATGGATGGGAAAGAAAATCTTTCCACAGAAGTTCTTGTCGAATATTGTATCAAAAAGGAAACTTCTTTCCTTCAAAGGACTGCCGATGCAAGTGGGTTTCAAGTAAATGTATAAAACAGTTTTCTTCTTTACAGTAATTTTTAAAAGACATTTTATGTTTCACAAGAGAAGTGTGTGTGTATATATATATATTATATATGTATATAAAAGTGGCTCTGATGGTCAAGCAGCATTTTCTCTGCAATACAATATTTTTATATGAAGCCATTCTTCACATGAAAGCCACAGAGAGTACGGCAGCTTGTTGTTGATGGTTTGTCACTCTTTTAGTTTCACTGGCACAACTTATCTATATGCAAATCTGTGCACTAGATATTGTGAATGCCCAAAACCTCTGGTTACCATGTGCAAGAGACTTACTGCGCTTGTGTGTGCATCACGGTTCCAAAAGAGATTACAGATCAGCTTAAATCACACTAATCTTTCACACAGAAAATAGTAGTAAACACATTAAGGAGATGTTTCTCTATGAATTTAAAGCTCATGGAAGGTGTTCAGTTATGAAATCTGAAGTTTCATGTTTAATTACTAGATCCAAACATTGTAGCTAGAGAAAGCAGGGAAATTTTTTCGAAGTTTGTTCCCCATTTAGATACTGAAGGAGATGGACAGACTTTGAAATACTCTCATTTTGTGAAATATTGACTACTTTTGAATGTCTAGATAGAAATGCCAGGAGGGGAACTCCTGAATGCTGAATTCTTATGAAGATCTCCTATTAACTCTCTTCTCAAATGTTTTTTTTTTTAAAAAAAAAAAAAAAAAAAAAAAAAAAAACATATTCCCAAAGTATACAATTTTATTGTTCATTACTGAGGTGGTTCATAGACTCTTTTGATGACTGTATTTTATACTGCCTTAAAATGTTGAATAAGGTTTTAGATTCCAAAGATTGACGCGCTAATCAAAATGTGTGTCCTGTGGTTTTGCATTTGAGCTAACATGCATGGTCTGAACATCAGGACGTGAGATGGCTAGACCAGCCAGCCTCTAGGCAAATAAGATGATAAGCTACAAACATATCAGAGCTGAATGGGACTTTGATATGAAAATCTCCTAATTTGGATCAGATGCAGAGGTCTATTACTAGGAGCTGTTTCCATGACAAAGAAGCTGATTTGGGGGGAAAAACTGGAAACTAGCAATATTATGATTGCTGGCTTTCCTGGCTTAAAAAGGTCTACTTTCATCCTATCGCACAATACTGAAATGGAAAGATTACAAGTGACATTCTCTCTTCAGATGATCATGCAAAACCCAGACTGTTTCAGCAGGCATCGATTGGCTGTGCATTAAGGCAAAATGTGGTCAGTTCTGAGACCTCTGTGAGTTTCTGGTGAGAAAAAATAGCCACATGAGGGAAAGAAATTTCTACAGTAATGTAGAAAACCAGACCATGTAGGAATTAAAACAGTAATATATACGTCTAAAACAGTTATATTGTTCAATGTAATTGTTTTCAGCAGTCAGTGCAAATGCAAACCAAATTGTCAGTGGCCAAAATAAGCTAATCTGATTGACCGAAGAGTTTAGTGGCAAATTTGAAGTAGGCTTTGGAGCTGTAGCTTGTGTCTCCATTGAGACATGTCTGTATTATGAATCATAATGATAGTATATTTTTTCATATTTGCCAGGAATAGAGAAGAGCTCAGCAGTGAGAGAATGATTCTAACTCATATATGTTATCCAGTCCCCATTTTAAGAAAATTAGGAAGGTTAAATTTCACACTCACAAAAGACCATGCTGTCAGGACTTTCAATATTTGTAACATACTGTGCAACTCAGAGAAAAATACTTTTGCCAAAAACTTCACTAGCAAAAGAGGATTTGCTTCATTTGTAAAGTTTCAGACGTAACACACTGTTGATCTTCTCTTAAAATAAATGATCTTATTTTGAGATAAAATGTGGGACAAATTTCTACAAACAACATGGTGGATTAATCTTGTAGGGGAAAGAGAAAATTTTACAGGAACAGTTTACTTATTAACCAAGGCACATAGCCTGGCTCGTGTACTCTGGAAATGTATTAGACATGCTGGCAAAAGATCAAGGATCATATAGAAGCTTAATATAATTTGCCATTTTTATATGGGTTTCTGTCTCGTAACTATTGAGAAGTAGTCATTGATTGCTGCCATAAAGGGAAAGAACAGCCACTCCCCATGAAGCACAAATTAACCGTAATATGCAGAAAATATTAGAATTCATATTGGATGCCAACAAGCAAGAATAACAAAAAGCACGTCTGATGAATAAGAACTTCTTATTGCTCTTTAAATAACACTTTTAGAGCAATTTGGAACTGAGCTAGTATACCGACAAATGATTGCTGGGAATAGGCAAAATTTTTAAGGATTTATTGTAGTTTAAACTTGTCTGAATTTTATGGATAGACTGTATCTATGATGAGAAGAATAATTCAAGAATTTATATACAGGAAAATGAAAAAAAAAATAGGAAGCAAGTGCTAAAATGGAAAAAAGCTTATGACAGTTCAATAGAAAATGGTGTAGTCTTTAGCATTTACCATTTTTCCTAGGAAGTCGCCATTATTTCCAGCTGTTGTTCTTATTAAAGTCTCTACACAAAGCAAAGTATTTGGAAAACTTGCAATGTATTTTGCCACTGTTTTTTCCTCCTGATTTGCATCTTCAGTCAGAAACATTAAAGGAGGCATAGCTTTCCTTGTATTTTAGATAAAAGCAAAAGATGATGATGACCTGAAATAATTTAATAGAACCGTTATCCTCCTCCCTCATTTCCAGAGGATCAATAAGACTAAGGAAATAAAAGAATCCAGTGGCTCTTTTAATTGGTAATAAAAAGACTTCTGTAACTCTCTGCCAGTTCAGCTTCTTCGTTGCATCAGTGACTATCAATATCTCAGGTGCTTTCCCCCCCACCCTCAGAGCAGTTTATCAACTGTTGAGGTTTGTGGAAGGATTACACAGTTTGCAGATTAACCCAAACACGAATGCAGCCCTTCCTAAACTGGGCTGATGGTTGCCAATACAGCTTTGAAAATCAAGCTCAGAATGAGCTTCACGTCGTGCACCTTGGTTTGGTGCACACTCAGGGATCCCTGCAGCCCGTGTGCAGCAATATCACAAACCTTTCTTCTTTCTCTTGCATTTTCATGTCATGTTTTTGTACATGATTCTACAACAATTTGTATGTTATCCTCTTGGATAATGCCTGTTCTTCTGCCACCTTTACTGTCTGATATACTTGAGGATTAGTTGCGGTACTGGTCTGTACACAGTACACTGCATTGGCATTAGAATAGATCTTTTGGTCGGATGTGAAATTTTAAAAAGTTCTAAAAAATTCTTGAAGTTATTTTCATCCTCTTGGAGACGATGAATGCGGTGGGTCTCTGCTGTCTCGAGGAGGAAGGCATCTGACAAGTGACAGTAGAGGTAACTGTCATTGGAATACTCATAAATAAAAACATTTGAAATCATACTTTGTGTCACCGACGAAGTACTGCTTCAGCAATTAATGTCACTGCAGGTGAGCCCCATATGTCTTTTGTGCTTTTTTTCAGAGGTGATTCTCATTCTTACAGAAGTAGGATGTATTAATTCTTAAAGCCCTATTTACAAGTAACCTACACAAGACCCGCTGATGTCTTGAATTTTCATAAAGACTCTCTTACGAATTACAGTTTCACAAAACGTCTCAGCAGCTCTAGCTTGGGTATTTGAATGTATCGTGGCTCTCCATGGCGCGATGCGTTTTCCATCTTAAGGGAGACCCTGCTCGAAGGCTGGTGTCCCGAGGCGCCTTGCTCGGGTTCGGCCCTACGCGCGCCGTGGGCCCCGTCGGGAGGGCTTTCCCTCTCCAAACAGCACGGCTGCTGCTGCCTGCTGGGGGGCTGCTTGTCGTGGTGCTGGCCACGCGGAACCGAGGTGCTGCAGTAGGGTCGTCCGCTGGATTTAGAAACCTGCCGTGGGCGGGTTTTAGACCTCGGATAGGATATTCCTACCTGGCTTTGTAACCTGACCTCGAGCTACCTAGATTCAGGAGGACACAGTCAAAAAGTGAGGGGGGAGCATGTTAATCCACACAAAATTGTTGGGAAGTCTGTTCCGCTGAGACCCGAATCCCCTGCCAATTTCTGCTATTGCGGTAGCTGCTGAGAGATTTATTTTGATTTTCATGGCTGCTTTGATATAGGTTACTGTATTGCTTATAGTTAGTGGATGAGACTGTTTTGGGGGTAAGACTATGCTGAATTTGTACTCAAGGATCACGTGATTAGTGCAATTACATATGACATGTATTCTGCCATTCCATTCGAAAAATCAATACTAGATTTTTTTTTTAAGAAGAGTGTTTTATTTGTTTTGAATTAGCAGTCAAAATAGTCCGAAGGCTCTTTGTTCAGCTGGTACAGATCAGTGCAGATGTTCTTTGTGTGTGACTTCTTTTTTAAAAAAAAATGATGTTTTGGCTCCGTTTCACTAATATTTCATCATATTTTCACTGAGACAAGTGTGGTAGCCCCCAAATGTCTTCTGCTGTTACAGTGTATGAAATCTTAGTCATCTGATGAGGAAACCTTAATCGTGCGCTGAATATGAGTGGGATCTAAGATATGTAATAGTTCCTGTCCCTTAAAAGCACTTTAAAGAAGGATCTGTTTCTTTAAATCTCTTATAAGTAGTATCAAAATTGAATAGCCAAACTCATGTATGTTCAATTTCTGCTTAGTATTTTCACTGAATATATTTGAATGTGGCTTACATACATAGGAAAAAACAGTTTATCATTTATATTCCTTTCTGTTTGTTTGTTTTTTACAAATTGAGATTTTACAGAAAGGAAGAAAACTTATAAAATATGAACACAGTTACTTTAGTTGTGTATGTTCTATCATCTACTTGCATGCAAATTAGTTCAATTAACTGATGGCTGGTGTACGTTTTGTGTGTATGCATCATTAAGAAAAGCAAGTCTTTATTCTAGTTCTTGGAGAACTGAAAGTGTAACTCTTCTACCTGATTCGGGTGGTCCAGTTTGTCTTATATAAAGGTTCCTCAGAAAACTCTCAAAGCCCTTTAGGTCCTCTGTAAAATATCACAAATAAATTTTCTCATTGTAAAAATTTGTGATTAATATAATCTCAGTTATTTATCTCTACAAAAAAGGCACTTTTACAAAATTCAAGTTATTAAATTTATGAATTTTGGGAGGAGAGGATGGGAGGTCTTTATGAAGGCAAACAGAAAAACTATTCAGTCTCCACATTTAGTTTCAAGACTCTTTCTTAACGTGAAGTATTCTTCCCTGTTAAGAAGGAAGATCATTCATCTAAAAAAAGTAGGAAAGAAGAAAAACAGTCAAGAAACTAGCTATTATTATATTGGTAGGTAGAGAGAAGGGATCAAATTCCTATATGTTCCGGAATTTTTATTAGATCTACTTGTGTCTGCTGTTATTTAGATGTATTTAAAATAAACAACACAGCCAAATATAATGTATATATGTAATTACTGATCTGATTAGAAACTGCAGACCTAAAACCAGATTTATAGGCATTATTTTCTCATAATTATAGTGATATTCTCTATTGTGAGAAGAGCACAATAGGACCGCTCCTATTATTAAAAAAAAAAAAAAAAAAAAAGTGTCAAATTTGTAGAACAATTACTCACTATAATTGTCCATAATCTTCCAGAAGGGTTTTCCTTTATGTGTGGATATTTTTGTATAAATACATAAATAAAGAATAAATCTAAACAAGATAAGAAGAGAAAATTGGAAGCCTTCTCAGCACTTTTTCTTCCCCACAGCAGGAATTACAAAATTATTTTGTTTCTTTTTTCCAGTTCTTTGCTGTTGCCCAGCCAACACCTGAGGGATCGCGAACAAACCTGGGAGTAAGTAATTAAAATTCAAAGCTTCAGCATTCAGATACTTTTTACACTTTTGCTTCCAACTAGCAAGAAATTTTCCAGACAAGCTTTTAATTAACAGGTGAGTTTAATTGATAGGTGAGTTTTCTGTAAATGGAAGGGATATCAGTGAGAAGGAAGGGAGGACTCTTTCATACTCACAGTTTAAGACCATTAATTCATTTGCATATGGATGTCCCTGTTGAATCAATTTACTTTAGTGAATAAATAAAACAGAAGACCTAAATACTGGAAAGCAGCAGAGGATGGTTTGTGCTATTTTACAATATACATACCAGAATGATGGTAAGCTTTTACAGTATGCACTTAGGAATGGAGTGCTTTAAGATTTTTGAAAATGCTTTCCTTTGGGACAGAAATGCCATAAAAGTGAAATGTTTCCTTAATGGGAATTACAGAGTTTGTCAGTTAGATTGGATACTGGTTGCTAAAACTGAGTTTATGGCAGTTCTTAGTTTTAGGCTTACCGTGTGCTGAATGAATGGCATTATCTTTTTAAACGCTTGAGTTTACAGATATATCCGAATTATGTAATTGAAATACCCATTTTATGCTACTATTACTATTGTCCCTCTTGCGGAGCCGGCGTCCTCATCCGTTAGATAGTCCTCGCGAAAGCACAAGGCGAGGTCGGGCAGTAGCAGATTTCAGGCAGTTAACATGCGAGTGCGTAGGAGAGGGGCAAACCCGAATTTTAGGAAGTCATTTCATTCACCTCCCAACCCGAAAGCAGGGCGAGGGCAGCTAAACCAAGCCTGACAGACGTTAGCCTGCTGTGTTTATTAAAAAACAAAAGACTGATGGAAATCCATAGGCACCGTAAACAGTCTGTTGTTGTGCTTAACTGAGCTTTATATAGTTTTATTAGGATTGAGTTAATTTCCCCGAACTTGCCCATCTGAAATGCACTTGCCAAGTCAGAACTCGTCATCCAGACTCGCGTTGTAGGGAGGGGAGAGTCCCGGGGCCACGGCCGCTCCTGCCCCTGGCAGAGGCACCTCCGGGGGTGGCTGTGGCTGTCGGCTCTGCAAAGTGGCAAAGTGCCTGACCTCCAGGTGCCTTACATTAGGCAGCAGGGATTCATTCCCTCGTGAGTCTTGCTCTGTGCACTTTCACACTGTTACTACTCTTTTTGCCCACGAGGGGTACGGAGCTGTGAGTGTGGGTTGGATTTCTGGGAACAGTGAGGTGGAATGCTTTATAAACAGTTAGTTTCTGAAAGCAGACCAAAATACTGTGAAATGTGGTAATCTACTATTTGTTATGAAGCAGATATTTGAAGATCCTAAGCCATACTGTGTCCTGGGGGTGCTGGATGGCTTAGGGAAGAATTAACTAGTAGGACAGCACACAGCCCAGAAAAATAGTTCTCTGCCCTCATTCCTAGTGTGGCTGCACACGAGTCTGCTGGGAGAAGTGATGAGAAAACATTAGCTACAGGGTGGTTAAACGTGTTGATGATACTGAGCTCTGTGTTGTCATGTTGCTGCCACTCTTTTTGAGCATTTGCTGCCGTATTTATTTCCGTTTGACTCAGTGTGCTTACATGTAGCACTTGCACAGGATTACCTCCTTGAGCAAGAGTTACATGGTTGGGCTGTTGTTATAAGATTGTCTTGCAATTGTGGAAACTTCTGCAAGAATATTTAGAAATTCTTGCATCGTGTGAGAGCAGCATGGCTTTTTTGTGAGAGTATTTGATCTCTCTCTGTGAAATATTATTTTTCAAGGAAGAAAAATATGGAGATTATTGTTTTAAAAAGCTCCACATTTTTTGATCAGGTACACTTTTCATAATACACATAAAAATGACTCCAGCCTTTCAAAGCATTTTTAGAATTTTCCCACTTTACTAGCAGTATATAATTCTTTGTAGAACTGATGGTATAGCAATGTATGACATTTATAGCATTTGTAAAGGAAAAACAATCAATTTTCTGCTGTAGAAGATACCAAATATACTTTTTAGTAAAAATGCCAAGCTGTCTTTCCAAAGATATGAATGCCCAGTACAAACTTTCTCCCCCTTTTCTACTGAGGTGCTGAAAATTAATAGTCTTTTCCTTGCACTTTCTTACCTCCTAGAAACAGAAGATGGATTTTCTCTGTGTATATTAATCAGTAGAGGGCAACATCTCCTACAGAGCACACTTAGGCTCTCCTGGTAGCACGTTCTTCTGTCTATAGGGTAGAGTTTGTGCTGGTTGCACTTGGCGTATTGTAGCTTCCTGGGTTATATTTGACAGTGGAGGGGGTTGTTTTGACTTTTTTTTTTTTTTTTTTTTTTTTTTTTTAAGTGTAGAGTTGTATCTGTTGATTTTAGGTCCTGACTCTTGGGGAAGCAAAGCTGGGAATGATGTTAATTTGAGAGCTCTGGTACGTTGGTTTAGGCTGTTGCCTTTCTGTCTTGATTGCTTTGACGTGTTTGGTATCGGTGAGGTTTATTATTGTTTCCTGTTCCATGTGTTTAGCAGGCTGCTGTGAGAGTTTCTTTATGAAAAAATGAAAAAAAAAAATAACAGGAGCAAAATGATTGCACAATATAATGTGCTGATGCTACTCAGCTCCATTTCTCAACATAAAAAACCGTGCCTGCTTCAGTAAAAATAATTCGTTTTAAGTCCCTCATCTCTATTGTATCTCATAGCCCAAATGTATCCTTTTATCAAATAGGATTGCCTTTATAAGTTTCTAATCCTTCAAGTCCGTGCAAAAGCAAGGGAAGATCTAGCTAGAGAAGTATGTTATTCTCAATTTTTGGTGGCTAAAACAACTCCTATCATTTTTATTTGCTGTATCTATGTATTTCTTCAGAATTAAACATGACATATGATCCCTATAAGAAAGCTGTGCATGTATAATCAGTGTTATATTCAAGTTCATAAACTTAAAAATTAGAGGTTCAGATAAGAACGGAAAACTCAACTACTCGGCTAGTGATGGAAAGGTTCATTGCATGCGCTGACCATCTAGGGAACATGACTCTCTCTTCTTCTAAAACAGATGGTGCTTTCAGCATACTGTAAGGTCACCAAATTCAAGCTGTTACGAACCAAAAACCAATTTCAAAGTTTTGCAGCTCTCGGAGAGTTGGCTTGGCCAAGCAACTCACTCTGTTATAATTTGGAGGAGACCAGTTTACTAGCCGTGGTGGTGGCAGCATGTCCAGGAGGCTGCTCTAAATCACTGTTTGGGTCTAATCCAAGGATCAGAGAGCAAAGGCTTAAACCACCTTTAACTTCCCTGGAATTGTACTGAGCACCATAATACTAACCCAAAGAGCTGGCTCAAAGCTTTGTGAAATCGTAGAATATGTGAAAGCAAGCTGTGAAGACTTAATCCAGATAATATCACAGTGGTATAATGATGGGCTGGGGCAGCAACTGGGAGATTTGGCAGGGGCTGTGTCTGCAAAATGGCCAACATTTCCTTCTTCAGAGTTATGATTTCACTGTTATTTCTTTGTTAAAACAAAAGATCCACTGTTAAAAACAAATATTTTCAAGGTATTTCGCTGTATACTGAACAGTGAGCACTGCTGTACAGTGAGAAACAAATTAATGAATCAAATATTGCAGCACTATCCACAGGGGCTCGTTTAAAAGCAAATGCATGACAGAGCTGGAAACTAGCTTAAATGCAAATGAGCCAATGTGATGAAATCTGTAATGTTTGATTCATTAATTTGTCTCTCATTGTACAGCAGTGATCATTGTTTAGTGTGTGCTAAAAGATGAAGTTTCCAGCTTTCTGGATGAGTTTACTTTAAGTTCTGTCGTGAAACCTTTCATGGTCATGCGACATCCCTGCAGCATCTACAGTAACTGCTTTCATAAAAAGAATAAAGAAAACTAAAATATATATTAAATGTTTTCTTGTGATGCAGCCTAGCAGATGGAATGAAGGAGAGCCAGTATCATATGATCCGTTAGCTTTCCAAGGGCCACCAACGGCTAATATGTTGTAGTTAAAAGGAGAAAAAAATAGTGAAAAAAAATAAAATCTTGGCTCCGTGTTGAAATAGGAAAAACAACCCCGCCCCTGCTTTAGTTACAGTTCCTTTCCAGAAGATTTTAATCCACTGGAAAATCATGGCTGAATGCCCCAAAGAGGGGAGGAAAGAGTCTCAACTTTATTTCTTACCTTTTGTGGAAGCTAAGCTATTAAATGCCAGTTTTGACAGGCATTCTGGTAATGTATATTTAATCTCGTGTAAGAGTGACATCAGCCTCCATTTGTCAGCTCCATAACTCTCAGCCTATAGTTGTGCTTCTGTTTTCAGTCGTCTTTCATGTGACTATAGGATTGGGGAAGAAGGGACAGAAATGGATTATCAAATTAAATGGCCACTTCAAAACGTATCATAAAATGCAGAAACCTGAGCTCCAGTGACAAAATTTCATGCGAGTTCGTGTCAGCATTTACAGCCACAAATACAGACATTTGGATGAGTTTATTTGTATTAGGATTCATCAAGGTAATGATGGCTTTGATTAGTAAGGATCTCCACATGCGATTTTTAGAGCCTCGTATTGTATTGGAGAAACAAGAAACACAGAAGTATTCTGTAGCTTGTCAGCAGCCTCTAATAAAGAGTTGGCTTGGTTAGGGCTCGAATTTTTGAGAATCTTGTTCCAAATCCAAATAATTTGTACTAGGGCAATCTATCTGTTTTCATTTCATAGATCCAGTGATTATGTTCTGCTAAGTGCGATGGTGTCTTGCAGGTACCTCTAGACATGGAAACTTGCAATTAACCACAAAGCAGGTACGCTCCTGAGTCAAACACAGCAATTTTTATCATGTCGTCCTAATAATATGTTTAATTTGCAGGGCTCTGAAGCATTTTTTTCTTATAGGACAGTTTCTATTTCCTTGGCTTTTTTTGAGATTGCAAACCCAGATATCGAATGTTGCCTGCTACAATGCCATTAGTTCTTGAGGTCAATTAGAGAAAGTCATAGTAATTAAAATAAAAGCTCTTTTCTGTGGAAACAACCTTTTAAAATGAAATCATAGAAAATCTGACCTTGCTCTAATCATAATTTGTTCTTCACAGCGTGTTATATTACTGAACAAAAACTATACGCTCTTTTTTTAATAGCAATCAAAATAACTTGAAAAGGAAACTGAAATACGTGTTTAGAAGTGAATAAATCTGGATAAAGGTTTTCTCACTGGAAAACTTTCTGGAGTCTGTTGTCCTTAGATCTCAATATGGAGCATGCTGTAAGGATGAAATCTGGAGGGGGAAACCAGCCAACCAAAAAATCCCTGATCACAAACACATAAGCAACTAAATTCCATTGAAATTTGATTTTTGTTTTCATCTAGCATTGAATGTGTGTTAGACTTAGGTTTTTGTTTAAATCTCTTTTTCTGTGCATAGAGTCTGTGTGGCAGCCATTTAGTTTCCAGCTTCCCTAGTATCATTTAAACTACACTTCTGCTTACCATCTTATCTTACTGTAGATTAACTGTATACGCTATCTTCTCTGGATTAAAAATTATTTCGAAGTTTAAAGGGAAAAAAATAGCTGATATCGTAGTCTTTCCATTAATAACTAGCTTTATTCTGCTATAGCTACCAGCAAAAATCCTACCCGTGTCAATGAACCCAGACCAAAAGTGTTGTTGTGTATTTTACATAAAGCCCCAGCTTCACCTGCCTGTTTTGCTTTAATACAGTGTTTTGTGGGTATTTTTGATTTTGACGAACCAATGTTTCTTTTAACATGGGCACTTTCTAGCCTAGAACCGGTGTCTCATTGAATCCCCTGGTTTACGTCCGCCTTCTGAACGGGCTCGTGTGCTCCTCTGCATGCTCAGAAGCAGAGGGTTTTGCCCGAGGCCGCGGCGCCCAGCGCAGCGGTTGCGCGAATGAGCAAGTGCCTCTTCTGCGGGTGGGCTGGGAGCTGCGGGGCCAGGAGCGGTGCCGGGCGGCCCTTGCGCCTTCCCGCCTAGGAGCAAGCTCAGGGTGCTGCTGGGGAGAGATCCCTTGTGCTTGACATGATTATTTTTGGCTTCTCTGCTTTTGTATTTTTTATATTATTATTCATTTCTGCCCATTAGATCTTTTCTAGTCTTTGAAGTCCTACCTAGCGTGATGTTTTTTCTTCAAAAACAATTTTTGCTTATCTCGAGATTCCCAGCTTTGTTGTGGCTCTTATGTTGATGAAGCATTTTCTCGTGGCTATGTTTGTTTGTTTTGTGGTTTCTATTGCCTCCTTTCTGAATGTCATTCCACTTCTCAGCAGCCTCTTTTCACCATCTCTTTTAGCATGTCCAATCCTTTACATCAGTCTTTTGGATGGTTTAATTCCTCAATTCTTCAACTGATGATATCAGAACTGTTTATGTTACTAGGCACAGCCAAAGAATTATAACTTGTATGCTCCGTTCCGCTTCATGCACATGTTTATTAGTAAGCTAGTAATGTTGTAAGAAGTTGCACTAGCCATTGCCTGATGTAGTGTACAAAAATTACAGTATAGTAATTCAAAAATGTGTTATCTCAAAATGAGGTTTGCTTATGAACTTTTGCTTTCTATTCAAGTTACAGCAGGTGGTTTCGGCTAGCTAAAGAAAACTTTAAAAACTTCCTTTTTTGGGTTATTTCCAGATATTGCAGAAGTTTTACAAATCGGGAAGTGCTACTGCTAAAAAACTGACCTAAACAAGCTGCTAGAAACCTTACTTTAGTATTTTCCAAAGTGTGTCTGTTCAACAGCAAGTGGGGTTGGTGGAGGAGCTTGCTCGGGGTGAGAGTCCAGCTGGGCAATCTGTAATTTAACGTCTCGACTGGAGATGAGCTGTCAAAGGACACAGCAACAACTAGAAAGTCATCGAGAAATGAGGTGTTCGTGGCATTCTTCTGCGTAGCCACGGGCGTTCCTGGACCGGAGGAGGCAACTCCTCGCCGTGAGGACGCGCCAGCTCCGTCGCCAGAGGACCTGGCGCCTCCCTCCTGGAGCTTTCGGAAAAGCCCCGTGTCGTCGTCCGGGCGGGTTTCAGATGACCGAAGCAGCTCGTGAAAGGCTGCCCGGCGGCACCGCGCTCGGTCTGGTGAGAGCCGGCAGCTCTCCCCGAGGCCAGTGCTGGCGCTTTCCCTTCCGCCCCGCGCGCCTTTTGCTCCTGCCCGCGCGGCAGCGGCGCGAGGGCGCGTGCCGCTCGCGCTCCGGCCTCGCGAAGGCTCTCGCGAAGGCCCCTTCCTCCCCCTCGGGTGAGCGATGCCCGTTATTGGCGATGGAAATTGGTGCCCTGTAAGTAGCATAACGTAAATAGATCACTTCTGAAGACTCATTACCAGCACGAGCTGGTCTTGTGTGTTATATTTTGTAATGTATTCTTTTATTTCATTTTTAAGTAGTGTGTAGCTGATGAATCAGAAGGCGGGAGTACTGTCCGTTTTCCTCTGTGTAAAATTTAATTTCATTCGTACGAAGAATCTTTAAGAACTAGCAGCAGGAATTACAGTAAATGTTAAAAGACATTTTACAGAGAAACCTCACAGACTTCCTAGTTCGTTAACTGGCCTGTCTTTAGAGCCGGGGGTCCCCTCTCCGTGTGGTAAGACGTATGACTAAAGCAATTTGGGCTTTAATCCATAGAACATGCTGTCAGCTTCGCCTGTGTGTTTTTGTGTCAGTGCTTACTTGACTATGACTGCAGTTGTGAAAAATTGAATAATAACAAGTCTCTTGCTTATATTTGATATGTGATTTTTAGATGTTTTATGCTATTTCCATATATACATTTGCTGAGAACTAGTCTTTAAAATTACTTTCTACTTATCTTTGTGACTCTAGGCTTTGAAGTAATACTTCAATGCCAGCTGAACTGAGACATTTGAGCAGTTTGTGAACAGGGTCTGAGCAGACCTCTCGGTATTCTGTGCCGCACTGAGGAGCTCCTTCCCCCTTGGAAGTCCTATCATGTAGGAGGCTGTTAAAGTTATGAGTTTAGGCTGAGGCATGAATAAATCCTGAGTCTTACTGATGATGTCATTATAGTGGTCAATAAAATATATAGAAGCAAACGCTTTTCATGCTACTAGGATCAGCTAACCAAATCAGGATACACGAGCAATTAACTCTTTAATTAAGATGAATGGATGACATTAGCCCTCCTTAAACCCTGCTCATCAGCATTTACAAATAGAAAAAGACGGATGTCTCCTTCCCAAGAAATCTAGCTTTTATTTTTCATTCTTTGACAGCATCTCATTCTTTTCACTTTGTAAACAAATTCACTGATGAACACTGTCAACTACAGAGATTTAAGCAGCCCTATTCAGTCAGTGCTATTTCTCATTGCACACAGGTAGTGTGTATGAATTTCATCTATTTTTAGGCAAGTTACATTGAATTTATGTTTTAATTGAGAAAAACAAAGAGCTTTTGATGCCCCTATACTTAAGACCATATGAATTCTATCAGCATGACGTGGTAGAGGGCATACAATTAAGTGCTATTCATTTTCTTGCCTTTGAAAGGGATTTTTGATTCAGAATAAGGTTTGTGTAAGCTGAAGGAAGAAAGTCTCTCAGTTCCATCCTTGCAAACTGGAATAATCTGTCTGGAAGCAGATAAGATTATCTTTCCCAACATTTAATACACATATTATACTGCATTTATAGAAAAATTCAAATTTGCCGATGATTGAAGTGTCATTGCCCTTTTGTAATCCTGCTAAATCCCATGATTCCAACTAATAAAGTCAAATTTATTGCTACCTTTTATTATTAATGCCATATGGCACATACAAATCCTGAAATGCGGTAGCCTTTTTCACTACCACATGTATTCAAATAATGTACCACCGCATACATAGGAGCCAAATTGGAATCAACATAGCTGTTGAAAAGAATTTAATATTATTTTCAATAATAATTCTGCACGTGTTTAATGTTTCAGGTATAGCTTTTATCTTTAGCCTTTACACTGATGTTACTGTAGGTAATTTTTGTGAAGCATATTTTGCAAAGCAGAATTAGGAGGCTGCTTTCTAGTTCTGTAACAAGTCCTTTGTTCAGAGAGTTGGAAGTGCTGAACATATATTTAAATCCAGCCTCTCTGAAGTATGGGAAGTGTTCCTCCTTTAGTTGCACCATCAACTAGAATAAAGTAAGTTCACCTTATCCATTATCTTTTTGATACAGCAGTGTAGGCTTGCAGCAAAGAAATAAAAATTTGTTCTTTGAAAATATGTATTTTTTATAGTCATAGATTTTAATGACAGGTAAGAATAATGATGTCTTTAGCTTTCATGTACTCTTACCCCCACAGTGAAAGTAGTGATCCAGACATTTTGCTTAAATACATTAGCTCTCTGTCCTCACCTAACATGGCTATACACTGCTGCTAGTGTCAGATAATCTTCTTGCCCCACCCCGCATCCTGCTAGCTGCAAGTCCCATCCACAAGAAGATTCATACTGGGTATCTGGCCAGGAGTATTTTGGTTTCCTTTTATAAAAAAAGGATAATAAAAGGATAAATATTAGTTCAAGAAGTTTGAGACATGTATGTAGAAAAACAAGGTAGGAAGGAGGTAGAAGAATTAAAATTACAGCTAAGATTAAGTGTATGATTGCACAACGTGTGTCTGTGCCAGGATGTGGAGAGGTTGACAGAAGTCAGGGTTCCTGTGGCATCGTACTTATACTAGAGGTCTAGTGGAGCATCTTTGTACTCAGGAAGTCCTTAATGGTGCGGGTGTGTCCAGAGAACTGACTTCAATGGCACTAAGATAGGTCCAGTGAAAGAGAACTGAGATTTTGCCACGATTTAAATAGCAGAAGCAGAACAGCGCTGTAGCAGAAGAGCACTCCTGACTCCCCATTGTGAGGCTTAGAAGCTTTGGAGTCTTTTCTGAAATTACGTGGCTTTTTGAACACTGAGGCTAGATAAGACCTGGGGGAGGATAAGGCAAGAAGGGCAGTGCTGTTATTTGCTGTATGTAAGTGTAAGTTCCCATCTCCTTTGGGCTTATGACATTCCCCGGTTGTCTACCTTCCCATGCGACCCGGACCTGCAGAGGAGCAGGAGCCTTTCTCCGTGCCCGGGTAGGTGGTGGCTCCGGTGTCTGACCAGCGCTCTGGCTGCTGCCGCCTGAGGGGGAACGTGGGGTTGTCACGGCACCTGTGCTCGTGCCAGAAGGTCTGGCAGTACCTGTGCTAGTGACATTGCCCAGAGCCTAGGCTTCATCACCCCGTGCTTTATCTAGTGGCGTGCTCTTCAGTCAGACGTGCCTATACCCTCCGAGCATCTTGGCTCTACACTTCACAGCTCTGTTCTCTCCAAGAAGGCAGCATGAAAGCTTCCCTATTCAGGGAACACAGTTATGGAGAAGGGAATCAGAGTGGTGAGGCGATCAGGTGCCTGAGCAGCTAGAAGATGACAGAAAAATAGCCATCTGCATTTCAAACTGATTTTTTGGCTTCCTGACAGAAAATGAAATCATGTAGCCATCTGAATGGCCCCAGTTGCCTTCCCCACAAGTCCTGTCAAACAAGGTACTCTTTCAGAAGCTTCAGCTGGTACAAATCTACGCATGCAGGTAAAGATACAGAGATGTAATTATAACGGGCAGAGTCCCAAGCAGCATGGGTTTCATGGGTGAACTCTTGCAGTTATGAAAATGTTTTGGTAGCTGTGCTGCAATTGGAAACGCTTTGAGGCAGAATAAATCAACACGTGCCGATCTTCACGTTGCTCCGGCTAGACTGCTGCTTGCACCCAAGCACGCCTGGGCAAAGTTTAGCTTCGTGCCTCGGTGTTACGCCACCGCCAATTCTTTGACGCAGCCCGAGAGCTTGATCCAAGGCCCGCGGTCTTCTGCACGGGTTGGCTCACTCGCTACGTGATACGCAGGACCGCAGCACGGGAGACTGTCCAGGAGGGCGAGGGAAGGGGCTGGGCACCGACGCTACGCGTGCGGTATTACGGCTGATTTACGGGAGGCCTGACACTCTGCTGGCACAAACCCATGCGGCTCCTCTGCTTGCCGGTCCGCCCGGGTGCTCGCGCGGTGCCTGCGGTGGCTTGTGCCCGCGGCCGGCAGAGCCGTGCGCATCCACGGGACGGCCCAGCGTCGCTTCGGCCGGCGCGGGCGCCGGCAGCAGGGGAGGCGAGGCGCGTGCGGGCTTCGCGCCGGCAGGTCGCTGGTGCCCAGCGCCGCCCGCGTGGAGCCGGGCTGTAGAAACGATTCCCTGTAGCTGTAACCTTGCTTGCGGTGCGGAGCCTCCAGTGACTGCTTCTAACTGACGAGAGGGGCAGTGCTTTCGGGCTTTGAAGTGTTAGACCTCCAAATCCATATAGACACGTATACAACGTGATCAGACTCCTGACTTCTCAGGGTCAGGCCTAATTTGGTGCCTAAACATGAATTTAATTCCTGGCGACTGCAGCTTTTGGTGGTTCTGCTCCTTAGGGTCTCACGGGAGAACCATAGGAAGTGGGATGCTCTTAGGGAATGTCACTGCTGGCAGCCAGAGCTGGAGATGGGACTGGCAAAAGCCCGGGCAGCTTGTGGAGTAAAAGGCGTTCGGACCCGAGTGCAGCTCGTATACCTGTGTCGCCAGCAGTTTGCAGAAAGTCCACTGCCTTTTAAAGCGGGAAGAAAAATGATTTTTTTTATACCTCTCCCTATATATTTAGGTGTAGATAGAGGTGTAGATATAAAATGGTTTTCAAATACACGTGGTTATGGGGAAAAGAGGAGCTGAAATCTTCATATTTTGTACCCATCTAGGTGGGGAATCAGTGCTTATGAAAAAGCAGCACTGTTTATATATCTGTTTAAAAAGTAAAATATTGCTATTTAAGAAGATAAGAGGACGTTAAGATGGAAGGTATGAAATAAATAAAAAGTCCACAGTGGAAATGGAGAATAGAGCTATAATCAGAAAGAAAGTTAATTGCCTCATTTTGTGCTGACAGTTCAGTGAAGTTTCTGTTTTAATATTATGTGCAAGCCAAACTGCCAGGTTTTATTTATCATCTGATATAACTCTAGCTCTAGTCCAGGATACTGGAAAAGCTCTCTTGTAGAGTTTTACCTCTTTAACCTCAAATGAGAACTGGCATTCCATCTGGATAGTGTCCAATGTGTCACATTTTGGTAGTCATCAACCACCTCGCCTTATAAATCAAGAGCACTGATTAAATAATCAAGATTTTTGAAATGCCTTGAGGGAGCTGTACGTTTTTTGCATCAGTGATTAGTATTCAGTGGTAATACTGAAATCTATTTGAGCTGCAGATATAAAACTGCATTTTGCATACTAGGCATAATCAAAGAGATTATATTCAGAAAGTGTGCTTCCCCTAAGACGGCAGAAGGTTACGACTTCTGCCGTGGCTGCATTGTTAGTGTGAGCGAGCTTTGTCCCTGCTGTTGTACAGCCCTTCGTTCACCAGAATAAAATCTTTTCTGCAGCTGTGTACTGGGAAAATGAAAACTCTAGGTAATAACTTTCACGGGGCAGCTGGTTAAATAAAACTCTAGCCCCTGAATGGAAAGCAATTTTAATTAAAGATCTCTTCGGTTATTAAAACTTCGCTGATATTGTATCATCTCTTTTGTTGTTACAAGTAGGCATTTTGTGATGTAAATCGTTCTCCCAAAACGCACGTTACTAGCAACGCAGGTGACTGCCTTTTACAAGAGATGCAGCGGTTACTGGTTGCAAGACAGACTGGTTAAGAAATAAGTTATTGTTCACAGGAAAAAATAGCGCCTAAGCAGTAGATCCAATACAGAGTTTTGAAGAGCATAGAAATATAAATCCAGAAATGTTTTCCGACAATCCTCTACTCAGACTGTGGAAAACCTTGCAGGTTGCCTCTCCTTTCCGCCTCCGCCTCCTTACCGTGAGGGTCCTCTCCACCGAATGCCCCCTCGGATCAGAGCGATGAGATCGAGCTGCACAAGATGCGCCTCCGAGCCGAGGGGTGTTCCCCACCTCCGCTCCCGGCTGCGGCGCTTCCCTGGGCAGCGCTGCCCAGCGGGAGCCTCTCTCCCCCGCGGATCCTGAGATCCCTCGAGTGACCCGAGCGGAGGCACGTTGTGTTTCCCTTCGTACAGTCTGGAGGCAATGTCCTGGAGCCAGGCTTAGGGCAACCAATTCTGGAAGGGTGGTGTGCCCAGGTCGTAGCTACGTATATACTCTTACTGCAAAAATTTTTAAAGCAAAAAATTCCTTCCAACTGTCAAAGCAATGTTTGAACTTTGATGTGGAGCCTTGCAGTACATTGATCCATGAGTTTCTTACAACCTTGTAAATGTGTGATCACATTTAGTGCAGTCTGCATAAATGGGCTTAATGCATGCTCATTACTGGCCTGGCTGTGGTCAGAGATTACGATAATCGTGGAGGGGGAGCAGTGCTCGTTTGGGTTGGCCCTTTCCCCTGGCTAGCCCCGTCCTTGAGGGATCCTCCGGCCGGCTTCTTTTTTCATTCGTAGCGCTCTGGGGGGCCAAGCCGCAGCGGCAGCGCTCGTCCTACCTGCCCGCGAGCCTCCAGATGTGACGAGAGCTTGCTTTGTCTCGCTGCACCAGTTAGCCTTAAACACAAGCCACCTTTCTCTTCAAGCTTTGCCTGCATCCAAAGATTATCACAACAGCAATACTGGTACTGGATGTGCCGTAGCAGAGAGCTCGGCGCTGCAGGTGCTTTCATAAGGGACGGGGGCTGAAGTCCCCTGCCCTCCCTCCCGGGACAGTCCCTCTCGCACTGAGGTTTTGCTTTGAGGCAGGAGGGAGTCCAAGCCTCATTCGGCCGAGGAGAAGGAGCACAAGAAATAGCACGCCTCCAGTGCGGGAAGCCCTTCTCTTCAGCTGTCTAATCTCTGCACTCTTTTTGTATTTTGCAGTAAATGGTTAAAAATGCATATAAAAAAGGCATTATGTGAGAATAAGGTATGTCATAGTAAATAAGCTGAGACAGAAGGTGGTATGATGTAGTTCTCATTCATACAACTAAATTTCATAGAACGAGCACTTGTGTATCATAGAATCAGTAAGGCTGGAAGGGACCTCTGGAGATCATCTAGTCCAACCTCCCTGCTCAACGGGGTGACCTAGAGCATGTTAGACAGGGTTGCATCCAGGCAGGCCTTGAAGATCTCCAGAGAAGGAGACTCCACAACCTCCCTGGGCAACCTGGTCCAGTGCTCCGTCACTCTCACAGGGAAGAAATTCCCCCTCACCTTCAGGCGGAACTGCCTGTGCTTCAATTTCCACCCATTGCCTCTTGTCCTGTCACATGGGGCAACTGAAAAGAGTTTGTCCCCGTCCCCTTGACACCCTCCCTTCAGGTACTTGTACACATGGATAAGATCCCCCCTATTTTCTTATATCCAAAAAGAGGCTACGTCCAAACCAACATCTGGGAGCGGTCTTTGGCCAAAGCTGTTAGGGGAGCAGTGTGCAGGAGGGGTGTGGGAGACTAATCCTTGACTTAGGCCAAAAAAAGCACACTGAGGACCATGCCGAACATGCTTTTGCACATGTCCTGGCCCAAGGGTGCCTTTGCCCACCTGTCTAGTAAAGTCCTTGAACATCAGTACTGTATGTTCCTTTTTAGTGCAGAAAGCACTACTGCACATATTTACGTAGATGCAAACCTAAATTAAAGCACGTAAAATATTTGGGGATTCCTGGATGAAAGAAATTGCATAATTGAAAGGTGTCATTGGTACATTGGATATGAACACAGAAACATTGATACAGGCACAGAAAATATTGGTTTAATAGAAAAGCTCAAGAGAGAAGCGTAGCGCTAAGCAGCCCTCCCTTTTCTGTGTCCAGTGCTAGGAGGTGGCCTTGCTTTATAACTCCAGCTGTGGTCAAAATTGTTTAGTCAATAAGATCCTGTATCTGAAATGCTTAAGCAGATCTTGATATTAGGTGAAGCAACAGAAGGGACTAGGATGCCGATGAGATACTCTGTAATTTTAAGCACAAACTAACTTTTTCTAGATCAGATTCACAGCTAATGTAAACCAGCATAATTCTGCTGACATTTAATGTGAAAAGTATGTGAAAAGTGATCTCTGCATGTTCCAAATGAATGCTTCTTCATTTCATACAGTAAATTGGAGATTAAAGACGTTTGACCCTATCATACTGTACTCGTTTTGGTGTTTGATGAACACTGGCCTGCAGCTGCTGTGTTAGGCAGTTACCTGTTACTGATGCAGCCTTTGCTCATCTTACTTTTAAAGAAAGACGGCTATATTTTTACCCCCCATTTCTCCTCTTTTCAGAGCTGATTTTAATATTGTGTAGCTTGTATATGCTGTTTGTCATTCCCTGCTGGTCCAGTGGACACTCTGTCTCCCGTAGAGGCATCCTGATTTCAGACTTAAATTTCACCTGAAATATAAGTACTTCTGAGTTGGTTTTATTTGAGCCTCTTTATTAAAACCAAAGTTTCAGCTGTGCCTTAAACTGTGATATTTTTGTTTTCGTTAGATTTAATAGCTAGAGCTGGATATTGGTGTATACAGTGTAGTATAGTAAATGGGTGAGGGAAGGTTTTTAACAGAAAAAGACAAGAAAGACAGTTTTGTAATTTGATAGAAATCAACTTCAGTGATGTAAGGGCTCGTTTGCAGGGCACAATACATTATTAGCTGATCTTCTCAGGAAAATCCCCCACTGAGGTTAGTGAATGTTTTGGTGGAAGTGAACAAGGAATGCTGAACAGAGCCCATTGGTATGGGCACTTTAATCCGTGTGCCTCTCAGCTTAATACAGAACATTAAATTACTCTGCTGAACAATTAGGCATTTGTCAAGGAAAATAGATACTTATTAATGGATGATTTGCCATGTTTCATCCTCTCTACTGCAGACATGCTTACTTTTCTATTATTTAGAGAGTGCAAAAAGTTCTCTATATTCATCTACTCAGTAATGAAGCTCATGTCTCATTCATTTCAGTGAGTGATATTTGCATATGGAGGCTTCTGACTCTGCTTTCTTAATTCCTTTAAACTATAATTCTTTGTCAGTCTTTTAAATTATGCTTTAGTTTATGAATTACTGTGAATAAATGCTTCCCAGAACTGATCCTTGCAGTATGGTGATAGTGAAATTCAAGAGACGGGGACAAATGTAATGAGAAAGGGTGATACCACCTTTAAATGGACATGCAGAGCTCTGTGTTCAGTGTCTGCAGTTCACAGCAAAATATGGCCACGCTGCAGCAGTAGTTTCATAAAATGCTAGTTTCTAAAATACCCGTTTCTAAAATGAGTGCAGCAGGTGTGGTACATTGTAGCTAGCAGCACATGAAAGCCTTTCACGAGTCATGAATATTCCTTATTACAGGAAAAACGCCACTTTTTCTCGTAGTAACGATAGCAGAAGCGGGAGGCCGTAATAAATGGGATTTGAAAGAGTCAAAAAAGAAAACAACAGCCTTAAGTGCGCTGAGGTTTTTGGATGTTCTTACAGTTGCTGGTTTCATTAAAAGCGCTATCTGAGCAGTAATGTATTCAGCAGGTGACGTACCTGAATGAATTACAGAAGGACAGCTTTTCCCGTTTCTCGGGGCTGAGCCCCGTCCCGCGTGGGCCTCGGGTCGGACGGTCCGGCCCGCGCCGTGCCGTGCCGCGCCGCGCGAGCAGGCCTGTGCGCGCCCCGTCGCGCGCCGCGCTCCCGGCGCGGTCGGGCCGCCCGCGGCGCGGGGCCAACGCGCTGCACGCCTTCCGTCTGGCGAACGCGGGGTGTGCGGTTTTAACAGGTGGAAAAGCCTCTCGCACTTATTTTAAATACCGATGGGTGTTTGGATCTCTTCACTTAATCCAAGCAATAGCAATTTTGGTCGCCTTGCAAGCGTCCGTTCCGCGCGAGGCGGTAACGGTGAGCGCGGTGCAATGGGAGGGTTTTTGTCGTACCGTGGCCGCTCGGGTAGAAAGCGCGTACGTTTGCCAGGCGTTCAACGCAAAAGCTCCGCGTTGGCACAGGTAATTTACGGGCCACACGTCTGTAACTGACACACATAAGGGGGTTAAACCCCCCGCCAAGCAACTACTAGGGCTTACAAAACGGCGGTAGCGATAGAAGGCAAAACGTTGCGGCGGCGCGCGAGGCCGGCCGTTCGCTCCTCTGGAAGCGCCGCCGCCGAGCGGGCTGGCGTGTTCCTGCCGCAGGGGAGCGTTTCCGCAGGAAGACGCGGCACCGTCTCGTGCCTTTCCGCTCACGCCGCTGGGTTGCGTCTCCGCGTGGAGAGCAGGGACCTCGCGCCTCCCTCGCGGAATAACCGCACGCCAGCTGGCAAACCCGAGCGGGTCTGGTAAGTACGTGTAATAAGCTATCGCAGCTGCTCCAGCTCACTTTTTGCTTTTCTATATCAGATTTTGCATGTAGTATTTTATTTTATGACTTCATCTGTTATGCGTGCTAGATTCCTCCAAATAGCAACAAATTATACCAGCACTTACAGAATTGTATGATGTTTCTGCTAACAATGGAATATTTTCCCACAATTTTGGCTATATAGGGTGGAATAAACAGATATTCTGCTATTCCTTGGTGGCCTTGTTTCCCTTCTATAGGAGGCGGCAAGTCTGCTTTCATTTCAGCAAGCTCTCCGCAGAGTTCATGCCATTTAGACTAAGCTGTGGATGACAAACTGCAAAGTTGACAGGAAAACATGGAAGGTTTATATATAAAACAAGCTACACTGCTCGTGCTTTGACTGTCGTCACTGGTCTCAGATAAATAAATAATACTGCCTCAGTCCTTGCAATATTCCTTAAGAGCTTCTTCAGCTTATGTGGGGAGTGCCGCAAATTCTTTTTTATGAATTTGGAATCTAAGAACTATAGTTTCCTAAAGCGAATCTGTAAAAAGGACTCTGGTTTTCCCAAACAAATCCGTAAAGAAAAGCTTGTTTAATTTGTTTCCAGCCATTTTCAACAGAGCCATCAAAAAAGTGATGGTCCCTTACGTGAACTGTGAAAAACGCTGTAGATATTTCTCTGGCGTAACAACCAAAGGCAAACATTCGCTCTTTATTCACCACTTGCTTTGCAAATTTCACTGCAAGCACCAACAGCTTTACACCGAGCAAACCCACAGGAATTTTCCATCAGAGCAGAAGCGAGTACCCCATGAGCAGGCGAAAATGTGATGGAGAGAGGTGTGATGTCTCCGTGTTTGCTATAAGCTTTAACCCATGCCAGCCTTCATCTAATATTTGATGTTTTGTTTTATTTCCAAATTTCAGTGGATTTAGTAATTGAACATTTTCCTCCTGAGCAATTCATCACCTGGTGCCTGTATGTATAGCACTACGCTACTATATCCTAAAAAATTTCCAGAATTCCTCTTGTGTGTTAATGTGCTGCAGAACTTTCATGAAGTAGAAAGGAATATTTAAACCATCTTTATTTCATTATCTCATTTATTATGGTGTAATTTGGCAACTAATTAATATAGATATTTGAAGTTATAGATTGAGAGAAACTAAATTACCACACCATAATATAATTAATCATAGAAAACTTTTGTTCAGCAACTAATCTCACATTAGCTATTTCATTGCTTCTTGTTGAAACTCACAACTTTAAGATTTTCAGAGCTTTATGTAACATCCCAATTTATTAATATGAAATGCAATGAAGTATCTACTACAGCCAGAAAGATTTGGAATGGAATTCCTCCTTGCACTGTGCTTCAACAAGAAATAACATGTAAAACACCAGAGTCAATTCATCATAGCACTTAGGGAAGAATGCATCAGGATATTCATTAACCTTTTAATTTATGCCCATCCCTCTAGTCATTCTGCTGTGCTTTCAGATGTTCAAACTACAAAACATACAGCCACAGAGAAACCTGATGGGCGGAAGCAGCCATCCCCACCAAAGCCAGACTCCTGGCAGGCTGTAGAAACCTATGGCAGAAATACCGTAAGGGCTGAACTCGGCGGCAGTTTGTGCGTTTCCTTCTACTGTTTGCACCTACGTGAGAGTGAGGGATAGCACCTGCTTCCTGTGTCCCGTTCGGTGTGCTTTCTGTACGCGCTCCCGCTTTCCTCCTGGAGTTGGTGTGCAGCTCATCACTGTTTCTTCTCCTGGGCTTCCATTTACCTAGACAAATGAGCTCTGAGGAGCACAGATATCTGGTAAGATTTCAGAGATGAAAATAAATCAGCGCATAACAAAGTGGGGTAGCATATTGCTACTTGCCCATTATGCCGTTGTGTGATTTTCTTTTCAGTTGAAAGAGTGACAGGATCACAGGTCTGTGTTATTTCACAGGTCTAATCTATCCCTGAAAAGGGCGCTTTCAAGAAGCGCCTGCACACAGCTTCATACGCGCCCAGATCATGCTGGCTCAGATCATTTCTACAGTCTTGCTTTTGAGAAAAGCAGGAACGCAGGAAGCACAGAGAAATTTTGAATTTATAATCGCTGCTCCCTAGAACATCCCCAGCTGCAACCCGTCTCTCACCAAGAGAGCAGGAAGCAGCTTCTGCCTTACTCTGGTTACGGCTTGGGCTGCTCTGGTTTTGCTCGACATCGTCTCGGCGATGACGGTAGACTTAGCACACGTTTGTATTCCTTTCTATGTTTCTGCAATGGTTTTGAGGCAGATCTGCTCAGAAATTTTCTTGAAATCTGTACCAAGCGTACTCAGTGAGCTAGGGACTGCCATGGTGCCTGAGAAGAGAGAATATCTTTTATTAGGATCATTGGCTTTTGGTAGTTCTGGGTCTGGAAAAAGGCTGGTACGTCCACAAATTTGTCTGCTTCTTCCAAAGATGCTTGCTGTCTGATTAGCTGTTACTTCCAGGAACAAGGCTTACCTTGCCAGCTTTCATGGCCTGCATAATTACAAAGAGGTATTAAAACAGAGAATTAAAAATATAAGTGCTTAATTTGTGTATTTTTTTATCTATGGGATTTTATCTGGTCAAATGGTTGCTACCTGCAATACTTGACATTTAGAAAAAATAACTGGGCAATCCTGTAGAAATGCCAACTAAAACGGGGGGGGGGGGGGGGGGGGCAGCTATTGACTAGCCATTTGGGTGATACTTTCCAGTCCATTTATGAAATATTAAATTTTAAAACATTTTTTACTCTATCGTGCAAGCACGTCCTGTAACTCTGCACGGACAGAAGATAACTAGTTTAAAAATAGTAACTTTTCTTGGGGGAAAATATTGGTTAAGGTTTGAAAATTCCTGGTTGTTAGGGTTTTTACTGTGTTTATGATTCTTTTGGTGTAATTTGATGCGTTAGTACTAATGTAACCTATATTCATGCACTAACTGTCTATTTTTGTTATACAGTTATCTGCTATTTGCTCTTTAGCGGCCATTTATATAGTTTTAGTTATCGTGTCAGCCAGCTCCTCTGCTATTATCACATGACTTCCGTTTGTTACATGCTTTGAGTAATGAATAGCAAACAAGCAAGGACTAAACAAAGCAAACAGCATTTTAAGCATAACAAAGCATAAACTGATACATAATAAAGTATGTATAGCAAACACTTTTTTTAGCCAAAATACACTTTATCAGCTGGTTGTGAATAGGAGGAGATACAAATGTTTTGGAAAGACTGTGTGCTAAAATAATTTTTACACGTAAAATAATGATATTTATACCATTCAACATGGCAATTTATTACAGGAGACAGATTTAAAAAATATTTAGAAACTACAGGCAATTATCATCATTTTAATACTGGATAATAGGTTTTCTGGTCTATATCTAAAGCTTTTTTCCCAAAACAATGAAATTATATTGGGATTAATTATAGTAAAAAGTAGATAATGTCATATGAATAATAGTGTACTAGTTTTGAGTATCTTTTAAATTATTATTAAAAAAATAGTGAGAAAAAGCCATTAAAATATCAGCACCTAGAATATCAGGACAAGAGGCAATGGGCAGAAACTGAAGCACAGGCAGTTCCGCCTGAAGGTGAGGGGGAATTTCTTCCCTGTGAGAGTGACGGAGCACTGGACCAGGTTGCCCAGGGAGGTTGTGGAGTCTCCTTCTCTGGAGATCTTCAAGACCCGCCTGGACACAACCCTGTCTGACTTGCTCTAGGTGACCCTGCTGAGCAGGGGGGTTGGACTAGATGATCTCCAGAGGTCCCTTCCAACCTTACTGATTTTGTGATTCTATAATATTCGTGATACAAATGCAAGATTTTCCTCTCTGTGAAATCTGAAGGTTTTTTAATTGCATTTTGTTTTTATCCAAGGCTGAGATTTCATATTACAAATTTAAATGACACGCAGATTTCTTTAGACACCAGTTTTATATATGTATGTGTAAAACGGAAGGCACAAATGCAGAAGGCTGTGGGCTCGACCTGGCTAGAATGCTTTCCGATTAGTGCTCCACAGTGCTTACTCGGTACTCTACTACTTTCTGTGTTTTCTAATGCTTGAGAACAAAAAGCCAGCTGCATCATTTTACAAAGCACAAAACAAATGTCCATTTTACCGAATCAGGAGTCAGAATCAGCAATGTGCGAGCTCTGAATTGTGGTCACATTTGACTATACCGACAGCACCTCTGTTGCTACAACCCGAGAAGCTGCACTGGCCGCACCAGCGGTGAGAAACACCCAACAAAAACTTACCTTTGCGCCTTTACTTCAGGAAATCAATGTGCCTGTTCTCCTCTTTAGGCCTTGATTAACCATAAAATTAAAAACATGCCAGTCGTAATTCTATTTAAACACAGTTTTGCTGACATTGACAATTCACGGACAAATGCCCTCAGTTTCACGTACGGGTATTACTGCTGCGTATGGGCTCTTACGAATAAATCACTAGTAGTACGTGAATTACAGACTTCTGGCAGGGGTGAGGTTCCACAGAATCGGAGGCCTGAAGGCCAAAGGGGATCATTAGATCTTGTAACCTGACCTTCTCTATGCCATATCATCTAATTTCATCCATTTACTCTGTACTGAGTCCAATAACTTGTGTTTGACTAACACGTCTCTTCTATATTTGACCTTAATATTGAGTGTCTTGGCCAAAAGTCCGTTACCATTTTTGTCAGGTCTGCCATTACCAACAAGAACTTTTGAGAAATTTTAAAAATATATTAAACCCCTTCTCATTTGGGATTGTGGTGCTAAATTCCTCTAAATAGATGTGATTATCTCAACAGCCTAGAGTTTTGCATGATCTGTAATGTTTGTGTTGGGTTTTGGGATTCTTTTGAGTGAAATATGCATTATAATTAAAACACTACCTTTCCTATTATTTATAGCTTTTTATTAAGAAGTTTTAGCGAATTTATTAGTAACTGATAAAGTTAGTTAAAAAAAATCAATATTTTTGTTATGCTTAAGCATTATATACTAATACTGCTCTTTAACACTATCAGGCCCCTTATAATCAATCTTGTGATACTCTACATAATTCTTAACAAAATCTAATATCTTCCTGCTAGCATTTGAGCAAAGACTATTACAGAGGGATTTTGAAGAGAGAGAAAGATGAGACAGCGTTGATTTTGACTGTGTGGTTTTTCCTTCCAAGGAGGACATTGCAAACATTCTTCAGCATCCCAGATGTAAATTGGCAAAAAATAAAATTAAAAATAAAAAATAAAAATAAAATAACAATGAAATAATGGTATTATATTTAAATCATTTTAAAAGTCATGGATTACTGTTAAGTATTTCTTTCAGGGGAATTTTTAAGTTAAAATTATTTTGGATTGTTGATATATAAAACTACTTTCAAATATTTCTGTAAATTTTATTCCTGCAGTGCATTCCTTAGGGTATTCCTTATCTTCTTTTTAAAAAATAAAAAATCAGACAGACAGAAAAAAAGCCAGAACAAGAACAACAGCAAAGAGTGAAGAGGAGATACTCCTCTTGATCTCCTTGTAGCTAAAGAGAGAGCAAGTTGGGTTTTTTTCTTGCTGTCTTAAATCTCTAAGAGGAGTCCCTGTAAAGTTAAGGAAGGCTCAAAAATTCAATGAGATGATTAACATTAGGGGCCTAATTCTCTTCCTGACAACACAGATACTCAAGTGTCAAAAGTGTGATGCTGTCAGTGCCCCTGTGGGAGTTGTTTCCAAATGTCCTTCTGATGTTCTCTAGACCCAGTTGTGATAAATAAGCTGAGAGTATGAAATGAAATTAACTAACATTTTTTACTAAAATCTTGATATGCTGGTTCAACAGTCACGTGATATTTTCAGCACCAGTAGGGAGAACGACATTAACTTTGCTCCCAGGCTGCGGAGGTTTTTATCTCTGTAAGTTAGCATGTAAGGCACCCTCCAACAGGACACTAATATTGCTTTAAACATCTTGTAAAGCTAATTGGAGGGGAGCTAAGAGGCTGTAAACTTCCCATGCCTACTACTACTTCAACAGTATTTTTGTTACTAATTTAAAGGTGATCATACCTTTTTGGCAAGCTTAGTGCTTTCGGGTATTTGTAATAAATTCGTAGTACAAAAAGTATTTGAAGTACAGATATTTTTTAATGAGCAACAAAAAGGAGAGATATTTTATTAGGGTATGTAACTACCACTTGCTGATTATTTTTAATTGCTGAAATAATAAATTGCTGTTTTATCCCTTTAAGCTTTTGACCTAGTAATTTCACTGTTTTTCATGAAACATCTCCTTTGTGGGTAGCTGGAGGCTTTCTCTGGGGTTCCTTTCGCAAACATATGAATACTCTCTGGTATTAGTTAATAGTTAATAGACTTTTCTAACAGGGTACTAGGCTGCTCTAGTAACACTCTGCTGTTCCTTACAGCTTTTTTCTTGTGACTTTTCAAATGAAACTCTCTTTATCAGCCAATTCCTAAACACATTTTTACCTGCTTCTGCCTTATCTATATTATGAGTTTCAGAGTACTGAGCAGTGCCTGTCCTGCCCCTTCCCGTCCCGTCCCGTCCCGTCCCGTCCCCTCCTGGCAACCCAGTCGTTGTCAGATTTGTTAAAGCAATTCATAAGAAAAAAAAAAAATTCCTGGACTGTATCTCGAGCTGCTAATACTATTTGTAATGTGCTACAATTTAACCACATAGTGATGCCGTTTTCTTGCAGATTTCTTTCTGGCTATTGTACACTCCGTTCAGGATGTAGGATGTAGCATTCATTTGCTTTTGCTTTATAATTGATGAGAGGATGAATATATATCTGTAATCTGATAGCCCTGAGGACATTTGTCTTCAACAGTCTGAGAAACTCAACTGGTAGTACTCCTTAGCTATTTTATATATTCTTTTAATTAATTGCATTGCAGTAAAGTCAGTGACCTGCTGAGTTACTTCTACAAATAATTTCCCCTCCTCAAACTGCTGCATTATTTAAACTAAATTCTATATATTTTCTTGCTTTTAAATGCGACCATTGTTATTCCTAACCTATGAACTGAACCTTTTAATCTTAATATGAAAAGGTATGCATGTACATTGATCTCTTCTCTTGAACCAAAACAGAAGATACCAGCTTAAGCCTGTTACCTTTCATGATAGGGTCATTCTGAAAATTTGTGTCTTGAAGTAAAATAACCTAAGCATCAGATTTATTTTTATTTTGACTATAGTTTTTTTTTTTTTTTTTTTGAATGACATGTATAACTTGGAAAACTAAAGTTGGAAAACTAAGGGTAGAGAAAGTGGTAACGCTGGTTTCTTGAAATGCTGTAAATTTGAGGTTCTTTGACATTTCTACTTCAAATTTTAAAAGCGGGGAACTAATGAGGCACTTGCGTTTTTTATTTCTAATTACATAAATAAAAGGTGAACTTGTGCATGGTTTTATTCTTGTTTTGCATATTTCTTTTCAATAATAATTGTCCTCCTCCTCATTGCTATCTGATTTAGCACATTAAACTAGCTTTAAATATCTGCTTCTCTCTTCACATTCATTATTATGGCTCTTAGGTCTTGGAGAAGTTAGCCTGTACAGAAAACGAGGCTTGATAGAAGTGATTTTACACAGGTTTTCCTAACAAGGAAAACCCATACCTGGCACAGTTGAAAAGGGTTTGCACAGAGCAAGAAAAGGGGAGTTTTGTCTGGAAAAGAGGACCAGCAATGTAAAAAATATCCGTGGAAGATACTGTTTGGATTAAGCTAAACATCTTTCTCTCTGTTCATTCAGTCAGTCTGTGCAACTGTTGCAAAAGATCTGTGGACCAAGGAATATCTAAGTGACATTCAGGTGTCCTCCCACCAAAGCACTAACGTCTTACTTGCGTTCATGTGGCAGACTAGTTTAATTTGTTTATTAAATTCATTTATTTATCAGTCCTTTGAGAGAACCCTAGGATTTCTGTATAGAAATGCTTATTCTTGGGGAAGCAATGAATTGATTTGTAATACGTGTAAATATTAGTTTACTAGCAATCTCTCATTAGAAGAGGCATATTAGTCCAAAAGTAAAGGTATAGCTCCAAAATTGTAAAATCATGTCATAATAGAAAATGAACCCTTTCACTTGTAAGAATAAAAGAAAATAGAAGAGGATAGATACCTACATACTCGGTTAATATATATTGAGTTTTCAGGCTGCCTTTCCAATTTTTACTGAAGTGACTGTTGAGTACACATATCTGGTTTAATAAATGAGAGATTTTCTTATTTCTTGGTTAACCATTTTAAGAATTTTCTGACAGAAATAGGTTGGCTATTTCATCAGCATTCATCAGTTCTGATTGGTTATTCCCTACACGGACAAATTCAGGCCCTGAGTAAGCAATATGGATTCATCCAAATAAGTGAGGAGTTTGCTCACTGATTTATAGCTGCTCTGAACTAAACTGACCTGCGTCTGGCTAGCTGTGATATTTAAACTGCAGATGACAACATCTGCTTGGACAATCAGACAGAATAGAAAATTTCTATTATCACACAAATATTTTTAGTAATGGGGGAGCAGGAGGCACTCACGCTAGATCCTTTATCTGAATGCCAGTAACTCATCAGATCAGAATACTTCTGTAACATTTTCCAGTTCCAAACAATGAACGATCAAACATTAGCTAATTAAAATGCCTTCAGAGTGGTGAAAGAAAATATAAAAATACATAAAATTATCAATTAAAAAAGTGACAAATTTGTCAGCTTCATCATCACTTTCCAAGTAGCAGCAGCCAACTAAGCCAAACACTGCATATCAATCAATTTTACTTTTTACAGCTGATAAGATACTGTTTAATTAAATTATGTTTTAATTGGCTTTGATTTTTAATGCAAGGAAAATGGCAATATGCTTTCCATTACAATACTCCCCACTCATTTCCGTATACTGTGACTGTCATTATGTAGTTAACAGTTGTTCCACAATAGCATCAGACTCCACATTTTCTCCTTAAATAAGGATTCTGAAATAAATGCAGGGTTGCTTTCTATATCCTATTATATATTTTTTAATTGTTGACAATATTCAGGAATGTCCACTTACGTTCTGTCGAAGTTCTCAGAAACAGGTATTCAGATAGCATTTTTGGAAACACGATTCCACGTGTCACTGCATTTACAATTAGAATGCCAGTCCTGGAAACCATAATCTCCCTATTTTTCAGACCAATTTAATCACTAATTACCTTTCAAAATAGTTGGTCGTTATAAGACAGTCATGAAGTACATAGATAAAAATTTTATTCCCGTTCTATGAAAGTATGAGACACGCCAATTAATTATGGTGTAAGACTGTGCATGAGTAAGAATGGGCCAGAATTAGGACTGCAGATCCTCTTCAGCCGCTCAGCAGTGGTATAGTCATCCTGAACATGATGACCAGCATATGAGGACTGTGTTGATAAATAGACCAGATCCAAGTTGTGAAATCTGAAAGGGACTCTCCAAATATCTATCTGTTATCTTCTGCATCTGCACGAAAGAAGGAGGCAATTTCCAGACAGTTCCTCTTCTTCGATTCAGAAAATATATGAATGTGTTTAGCACCCAGTATTTTGGCCAATTTGAACCGTATTTCATCTTAAAGAATGGTAAGCAAGCTCTAAACAAAAAGCGCTGCAAGATATGACAAGGAAAACAGAAAAAACATTAAAAAAACAGATAACTTATTTCTCTGGCTTTGAGATAATCAGACTAGAGGAAAATGCAAAGTGCAGCCATACTGCATTTAGTTTACTGCCTGACCCAATAAATTAGTTCCTACCCCAATTGCAAAGAAAACATCACATCAAGGTTGCACACAGAGGCTTCTGTCACACTGTCACACGCAATTATTCAACATTTAGGGTTCTCTCGTAGTCATATGGAGCTAATGCTGTGCTACATGCCATGCCCCTTGCTCCTGCATTACAAATAAAGTGCAAAGTGCTGGAGCTATATTTTCTAGGCATTCTTTCAATGATCAGATAATGATATATCCAGTGCTGAGATATATGATGTGACTAGTGGACATTTTAGTCACCACACGACTCCCTAATCTCCCCAGGATCCAGAGGAACAAAATTATTTGATATGAGACCCTTTGATATTACAAGTTGTATTTAACATTTCAAGGCTCATTTGAATCAGCTCAGTTCACTGAACTGCTAAAGCATACAGGACAACACATCCTGTAGAGAGGAAAAAACCTATAGATGTGTTTTGTAGCCTAAAGGTATATTACAAAAAAAAAAAAAAAAAAAAATCATGAAAATGAGTTGCTGAAGATAAGGCCCTAAATTTTATCAGTGTCATTCATTTTAAAAGTCATATGATAACACAGTTATGGTGCATTACAGAACAAAACGGTAGATATTTCAGAAACAAAATAAATTACTGAGATTTCCATGATATATTGGGGAAGTTTGTGAAACAAGAACTTTGTTGTGACCCACGAATATCTGTAGTGCATGAGTGAACCAAATTTCATGTCAATCCAAAAGCTGCTCTATCATAAACTTGATCCTTTTTCCCTGTTGCAACCACTAAGATGTTAAAAAAAAAATAGTTTTCAGTAGAGATGGGCAGGCAATAATATCTACCTACTGTGCCTTGGCAGCGTACCCATGGCTATCGCGAAATGCTTACTGTAAGCATTCAGCCAGGTTTCTGCCCACAGCAGAAAAAAAATGAATAAACATGCTTTCATCCAGTGGTACTACCCATGCTAACACATTGTTTTGTAACTTCAGTATAAAAGAGAAGAAACGGATCATTTCAGGGGTTGTGTATTTTGTGGTACATTGAAGATGTAATCTTAAACAGAAGGTTTTATGCCTTTAGAAAAGTGTAGCTTTGTACTACTCAGAGTGCTTGGCTTCTAACTACAGCACTCTAAAAGACTGCTTTCAGCAGGTCTCTCTTTTCTTTAAAAAAAAAAAAAAAAAGAAGAAGAAGAAGAAAGAAAGAAAAGAAAAAAAATGGCTGATAGCAATGAGCCTGTCCTGCAGCTTTACTTGGGTGCCGTTCTCGATGACCGAGTGGGACAGATTTGGCCGGGAGGGAGGGCATTTATGTTAACAGGCCTGAAGCGTTAAACTTTCTTTTAATTTCTAAACCAGCACAGTTTTTGAAAGGACTCTTCTATTTGTATTGGTAGCATAGGGTTATTACAAAGATAAAGCATGATTTAGCATGCGTGTTTTCTTACCACATTGTTTCTTGGGAGGACAACATCAGTCAGTGGTCACAGAACTAAAACATCAGAAAAAGACAGTAAAAAAAAGAATCTATTTTTGGAGAATATCAAGTTTCCTGTAATATAAACTTGTATTTCTAGAGAGAAATAATTATGTACAACCAGAGTGGTACCTCATAGGAAGCACAGAAGGATACCATGATACATATTCCAGTTACTGTTGGGGAAGGTCTAGTCTAGACTCTCCAAAGAAGGTGAAATCCTTTGTGTTAATTCAAATGGATTTTGGATCATGTCCTAAATTTACAAGTCTGTAAGAGTACTGTGAGTAAGAACAAAATCTGGCTTTTATTCTATGTGTATATATATATATTTATATATATATAGTGAGAATTAACATACACCTTACAAGATCTTTAACAAATGCAGTCGATTTGCATGTTTTTAATCCTTTTTTCTTTCATAGTAGGCAATACTCAAAATCCAGAGGAAGAGGTTGCAATCTACAGGAAGCCGGTAGGTCAAATTTTAAAACTATATAAACAGTAGTAAAATTAGGCTGACAAAAAAGTTGTAAGTGGTAAGGTAATGAAACTTGCATTTACTAGGTATTCAGAGAATATGCAAAATCATTTTAGTTTACATACTGAGGGGGAGAAAATGTGGTTTAGCAGAGACAATTAACATGAGAAAGTAAGACAGATGCTGCACAAATAATTTATAATGAATAATTTCTTTGCTCCATTTTCTGTTTGCAAGTTTTCCAAACAAACTAGTTTTTCTGATGTATATGTTCAAACAGTTTGCTGAATAATATCTATGCATAATTTTTGGTCTGTAATTCATTCATTAGCAGGGCTTTCTGAATATTCAGGATTTTTTGAATGGGCATGTAGGTCGTAGAACATGTTTCTCCTTTTCAGTTGGAGGAATACAACTTACAGGTTCTGTTGTGAATTATCACAATATTTAACAATGTTTGCTTTATTATTTTACCAAACATTCCTACTGGTAAACTCATTGGTTAAAATAATCATGGAAAAAGAGATGCAAACACAGGCAAATAAATTAGTCTGGCATCTCCTTTTGTTTCTCATCTAAAAAAATAATTTGTACTGTCAATAATTCTGTTTGTCTTTAATTAAAATATGTGAAGAAGCTGAAAATATAAAATCAGTCTTGAAGAGACTCAAATTTCATATGGTTGCAATGCAGAGTTGCTCTTACTTGTACAGATGCCCAAATGAGCATGCTCTAGTTTATCTCATGTATTTTTGTTGGCTGATTTTCTGCATGTTGTGCAGATCCAGTACATGTCAAACTAGTGCTTGTTAACTACAGTCTCCTCCTCAAGCTCACTCTCGGAATACCTGATCGCTGATGTGCAGCTTGCCCCTCTACTTGTGTCGTGGCTGAATTTCCATTCGTTCTGGAGCCAAATGTGGTATCAGCTTCTTCTGTACAGCATAAAGAAAGACCTAACTGTAGAAAGATAATGAAGATAAATATACTATCTGCTGGCAGTCAAGGTGATGAATTGCAAGAGGAAGGTTTAGTTATGCCAGTAGTAATAATTGGTGTTATGGACAGACACTAAATTTTTCTAAATATTTTTCCAAATATTAGAATAGTGTCAAAGTTTAAATATGAACAAAATACTGAATTAGTACAAGTGGTGTCTTTTTACATAACTGGCCTATTTTTTAAGTGTTTTTACAGTCATATTTACTTGGACAGCTGGAAAATTTGGGTTTTATTGTTTCTGTTAGTGAAGCAGGTCATTAGAACTGCAAGACCATTGCATTCTTGTGATAAGTTGTGTATGATTAACTCACTGATGAGCGAATTCTCTTTGTAGACTCTTACTAGCTGTGTAAAAAGTGTACCTGCTTTTTATAATTTTATTTTTTACATGTGTTTATATGTAATAGATTTCTATTTCAAAGTTTTCAGTAACTGAGAAGAAAAAAATCTTGGTATTAGTAGGCTGAGTTTCAGATTCCTAAGGAAGCAGTGGGAGAATTTTAAATCCTCTTTATGAGGTACCTTTATAACGCTTTCATACTGCTATTGGCACTGAGGAGCTGACAATCTAAGCTTACACCTTTGTTTCTGAGACCAGAGAATTGCTTATAACATCAGAAATACAAAGGATCCCCCAAACCGTTCTAACACTAGCAGGACAGGAAAATGCAGAAAAGACAGAAATACAGTTCCACAAATATCAGTTCATAGAATCAGTAAGGTTGGAAGGGACCTCTGGAGATCATCTAGTGTATCTGTGGAAGTTCTGCTATTCTCATATTTTACACTAAATAGTGTGAGAACATGGAGACAAGTATACCTGTATGTCTTCAGAAGACAACGGGAATAAAGGAATTGTTTAATAAGTCCTGTGCTTGTTAACTAGCAATTACAAGTTCCTCTGGATACAAAGAAAAGATGTCTTGTCTTTGAACAAGCCTGGTAATCAAGCAATTGTTTGAAAATACAGAAAAATAACAATGAATTGGCATTAAAAATGGAAACAAATTGTACTTTGCTAATTTGGCAGATTTTATATAGCAAACATTGTTTTGTTTTTGAAATGAGATAAAATAAGAAAACAAACAAAGCGTAACACATCCGATAAACTAAGCTAGTTGAATATACGTTCTCACTGATCCTTTCATTACCTGCCTTCTCTTTCTTGTACCTTTTACACCAGTTTAAAATTCAACTTCATAAAACATCTGGGCATAACAAACCTTATAATGACTACGATACATTGGCTTTATTTCTATTTACCTACAGTTTAAAAAAGAACATGTTCAGTAATCAGACTATTTCATTTGAGATTACTGTAATATATTCTTTTTGTAATCTTAAAACAGATGTGGTGCACTACATCTCTCTGCAGAATATAATTCCTGATCTACCTTCCCATTATTCTATAGCTGCCTTCATTTCTTTTTGCACTGCAGTAGTTCCTACTGGTAGGACTGATAAATGAATGAGTTTCTCTGCATTATACATATTTACAGCAAATAAACTGTGTATACCATATCACTTTAGAAGTCTATTGCCCAGTGCTGTTATAGCCAATGCATTAAATACTGGGCTTCTTATGCAATGCTCACTGCAGTTTAACAGAACAGATAACGCAAGGAGATGAGGCATGAAAGCTTCCTCTTTATCTTGCACCTTTCATCACACAAAATAACTGATAGCGGCTAAGTTCATCATCATTCTTTCGTAAAAGATTCAGGAAATCAGGCACTTAAACTGTGGCCTGCCCAGACAAGGGACCATGTCATCTTGTATAGTCAGTAGCAAAAATGGGGCCCTGATCCTGAATGGATTCTATATATTTTATCAGAAGATAAATAAAGCAAATCCATGCCTGTGTGGGGGCTTTTATGGAACATCTTTTCAAGGAAAGCACTTTGCATTGAAAGGAAAGATGGGAGAGAAAGGCACAAATCATAAAGAAAGATGTGGTTAAGTTAAAAGAAAGTTAAGTAAATCAGAAATAAAATTGTTTAATTGTTAGCTTATTTTAAATATTCATCAGTTACACAGTTGCCATTATTTCATGACGTTATCAAAGGTGCTATGCAATAACATGGAAACCATGTTATCGGTTGGAGAATGTTATTCCAGTCCTGAGAGTTTTATATTGGTTTTATTATTATCTAAAATTTCTCACTTTTATTATTATCTAATATTTCTCATTATCTTGGTAATTCAAAAAATTAAAGAAAATTATTATTTGTCTTTATATTTTCTAATGCCAAATGAGCCTATGAAATTTAGAAGATTCACTGATATATCATAATTCTTTAGTCACTACATTTACCTTTTTTCCAGTCTTCAGAATGGTCTGATTTAAAAAGAGCAAGTGCTGATAGAAAGTTTACCTTCCATATAATACATTTCTATCTCTACCTAAAACGCCAGTGCAGCTGTTCACAGATTGGGTGCCCTATTTTATATATTTACTTATATAGAAAATTATAATATATATTAATAATTTATATATTTCTATTTGTGCTTTTTTAGTTCTCTTTTATCATTTTTTCTCCAGTCATTCATTACATTTTTACATAGCTTTTCCAGTGGATGATTTGTCTGCTCTTTTTTAACATGCTTACTGTTAAGTAGACTGCTAACTTAATATTGATTTTGAGTCAGACTTTAAATCTCATGCTGATTGAATTAGTCTCAATATTAGACAAGAGAACTACTGCACCTTGCTAGTTTCATTCTCTCTATTTCTTAATGTATTATTCCAGAAAATATTTCTGGTGGCTGAAACTCAGGACAATTGAACTGACTTTTCATCTAGATTATGTACTAAAACTGTATGTGTTGCCATTTGCCTTAGCTGGTACCTAATGTTATATTATCTCATATACTCTTGTGCAGCTGCAAAATGCCTATCTGTGTTATAGCTTATTCACACCAATAACACTTCATGCTGAGCTGAAAAACTTTACTTCTGCTGTCAGAAATAAATGTTGATCTCCTCCTTAGTTCACTTTGGAAAGCCCGTAGTTATTAACCAGAATGCCTCACCCTCAGTCCCCATGATTTTTTTTAATGCTTATCTTGTAATACTTTCCCCTAGACCAAAAATGCAAAGACGTTTCTATATACAGACAACAACATAAATTAGCACATGCTTCTTTAATGTAATGGTTGCAACCTCTCAGCAGTTACTGTAGGAAGACAAGTGAAACACTTCACCCTCAATGGAGTCAGGGCCATTAGATGACTAAGGGAATTAACACTGTAAAGGGTAAGTCAGCAAAATGAAACTAAGGACTAGTTAACACGTGTTTCTTCCACTTATGTTACAACAGTAATGAGAAGACAGATTGCAATATTCAGGAACTGGACTCTAGAAGAACTGGACTCGAGACTTCTAGTAGAAACCAGTAGGGCTGCAGAGTAACTGCACAAGTCACAAGAAGGAAAGAGACTTGTGTCCTGATTCGTACACGTGAGAGTTGCCCTGAAAATAGTGTATTTAGTTCAGGATTTGTACTGGCAGTTTAGGATTATCACATGGCAAGCACTCTCAGTGCAGTGACTACAGCAGAAACAGCACCTCCCTCCCTGTCCTCTTTAACAGCGAGAGCTAATTCCAGTGCTCCCAAGGTGCTGCTTCCTGGGAGCTGGCCAGTTTGAACACAGAAGTTCTTCGCAGAGCCCAGTGAATTCTCCTCTTGGCCTGCCAGAAGATCAAAGGCTTGTCAGTTGTTTAGAAATGGTACTAACCCACTTTAATAATTAGTTGGCAACTGTATTCTTTAGAATACCTTTGAAATATTTGTGGTCAGCATAGTTCGGTGCATGTAGAAGAACATGCTACAGGTATATACCACTGCAGTTATGTGGTATTCTACTTAATTCTACTTAATTTTGCATGAGGGTCTCATTAGCATGTGTATACCAAATACGCTTATTTGCAAACAGCAATTTCTTTAATGAAAAATGATCCATCTTGCAGTATTACTGTTTTCTGTGCCTATAGAAGTATGCACATTTTCTTTACTTTTCACTGAACAGGTATTACCTGCAAACACTTCCCATCTTTTTTTCTCTCCTTCTTCTTCTAGAACTGCAAACTTGTTGATGGCTTTGAATTGTTCAGAGCTGTTCAAGCATGTAGCAAGTAGCTTTCTACCTGCTTGGTACTTCCATTTGAGTCATTTCAAAGACAGGCTATAATTCTTAGAAGGTAGATGGGCTAGCAGTAGAAGGGAAGAAAAGAGGCTAAAGGGAGTGCAGGCTACTGGAAAATACTAGTACAGTTTCAACACCTTTTTCCTCTTTTTGTTTGACAAATTACAGACTGCTTGTGACAATATTTAAAATGTGGCACAAACTCGCTGAGTCTAATGTCAAACATGCATTACATTTATTGAATTACCAAAGATGGTAATTCCAGTGTGTTAAAATTCCCTGCCCTGCCCTTTCCTCTCTGTTGGTAGCTTGCTGCCTGCTGCTCAGATATTTCTCCCATACCACTGTATGGTTACTTTCTTGGAACACATACTCCCATGTGTATTTTTTCATTTCCCTCGCTATTTTCTTTATAATCCACACTACTGTCTAGAGGATGTATTTCTTACTACGCAATTGCAGGCATAGGATTAAGAATGAAAATAGGACATCTAAATCAGGTGCAACCAATGATATTCCAGTATATATAATAAATGTAGGAAATCATACCAATTAATTAAAGTAATCCTCTTTACAACATGTTAAAGCATTTGAGAGGCATTGTTCAGTAAGATAAGCTCTCTCTTTATTCTGAAGAGTTGAGTCCTATATTGTTACGGTGGATCATCGCCTATCACATGATTCATAGCTCGTAGGGTAGGAAGATGCTAATCATGTGGTTTGACCTCTTGTGTAACATCAGCCAGTGAACTTCATCCAAATAATCACTTCATCAACCCCATCACTTACATCTGAGATGCAGCGTATCTTTCAGAAAGATATCACAGTTCTATTTAAAGATTTCAAGCAACATAGAATTCACAATCCATAGGTAAAATGTTCCAGTTATTAATTAGCTGCAGCATTAAAATTTCACCTTCATTGTACACCGCATTTACATAGCATCAGCTTCTGGAAACTGTATTTAATTATGCCTCTTTTGATCAAGTTACAGAAATGAGTTTGGTGGAGCAGCTACATATTAATATAGGAATAATGATATCTAAGGACACATGGAAAAATAAGCAGTTCTAGGTTAGCGACTTCAAACACATGCTTAAAAGGCAAGGGGACAAGCATCAGGGATTTATCTCCAGTAAATTCTAAATCTTACTTTCTCCTTTTTCCTTTCCTTTCAAATGATACTGAAAGGCTGGTTTTCAAAAAAGTGTGAGAAAGGGAACCACGGCCTTTCTGAAGGTGAAAAAGGTGATCCAGCCAGCAGCTTCTGTACGTGACAAGGAGATGCTGTGAGGGACTCCAAGGCATCAGGGACTGGATCTGATAAAGCATGTAGGTTCTAGGCTGTGCATCACAGCCTCTCGTGCATCGAGCGCTACCTAAATACGTAGCCAGCCGGAAGCAGGATGGTGATACCTCTGCAACCGCATTCCTAGGTTCTTTACCAAAGTCTGAAGGAATATGGGATGCACTGCTTGAAACTTGATCTTGAAGGGTAGCACTTACGTACTTCCCTGTGAAGAACTGAATAGAGCTAAGAGATTTCAAACATCACTTCCTCCAAGCTCAGGAGCGGTGGATCCCTATGAGTAAGAAGTGCAGCATACAGGGCAGGAGACCTGCATGGGTGAGCAAGGAGCTCTTGGCCAAATTCAAACGGAAGAAGAAAATACACAGAATGTGGAAGAGGGGACAGGCTACTTGGGAGAATTATAGGAATGCAGTCAGAATATGTAGAGATGCAACGAGGAAGGCTAAGGCCATGCTGGAATTGAGTCTGGCAAGGGATGTCAAGGACAACAGGAAGGGCTTCTTCAAATACATCAGTAGCAAGAGGAGGACTCGGGAAAATGTGGGCCCGCTACTGAATGGGGCGGGGGCCCTGGTGACAAGGGATACAGAGAAGGCAGAATTACTGAATGTCTTCTTTGCTTCAGTCTTCATTGCTAATGGCAGCCCTCATGAATCCTGGAGCCTGGATGTGAGGGAGAAAGTCTGGAGAAGGGAAGACTTTCCTTTGGTTGAGGAGGAAAGGATTAGAGACCTTCTGGGCAGGCTAGACATCCACAAATCCATGGGCCCGGATGGGATGCACCCCAGTACCACTGAGGGAGCTGGTGGATGTTATTGCCAGGACGCTCTCCATCATTCTTTGAAAGGTCCTGGAGAACTGGAGAGGTGCCTGAGGACTGGAAGAAAGCCAGTGTCACTCCAGTCTTCAAGAAGGGCAAGAAGGAGGACCCAGGCAATTACAGGCCAGTCAGCCTCACCTCCATCCCTGGAAAGGCGATGGAACAGCTCATTCTGGATGTCATCTCCAGACATATGGAGGAAAAGAAGGTGATCAGGAGTAGCCAGCATGGATTCATCAAGGGGAAATCCTGCTTAACCAATCTGAGAGCCTTCTATGATGGAATGACTGGCTGGGTAGATGAGGGGAGAGTGGTGGACGTTGTGTGCCTCAACTTCAGCAAGGCTTTTGACATGATCTCCCAGAACGTGCCCCTAGATAAGCTCAGGAAGTGTGGGTTAGACGAGTGGACAGTGAGGTGGATTGAGAACTGGCAGAAAGGCAGAGCTCAGAGGGTCGTCATCGGTGGCGTGGAGTCCAGTTGGAGGCCTGTGGCTAGTGGCGTCCCCAAGGGCTCGGTACTGGGTCCCATCCTGTTCAACTTTTTCATCAATGACCTGGATGAGGGGACAAAGTGCCTCCTCAGCAAGTTTGCTGATGACACCAAGCTGGGAGGAGTGGCTGACACACCTGAGGGCTGTGCTGCTGTCCAGAGAGACCTGGACAGGCTGGAGAGCTGGGTGGAGAGGAACCTCATGAGGTTCAACAAGGGCAAGTGCAGGGTCCTGTACCTAATAAAAATACCCCTAGGCACCAGTCCAAGCTGGGGGCTGACCTCCTGGAGAGCAGCTCTGCAGAGAAGGACCTGGGAGTGCTGGTGGATGACAAGTTGACCATGAGCCAGCAATGTGCCCTTGTGGCCAAGGCCAATGGTCTCCTGGGGTGCATTAGGAAGAGTGTTGCCAGCAGGTCGAGGGAGGTGATCCTGCCCCTCTCCTCAGCCCTGGTGAGGCCTCGAGTACTGCCCCCGGTTCTGGGCTCCTCAGGACAAGAGAGACATGGAGCTACTGGAGAGAGTCCAGCATAGGGCTACAAAGGTGATCAGAGGGCTGGAGCACCTGCCCTACGAGGAACAGCTGCGAGAGCTGGGCCTCTTCAGCCTGGGGAAGAGCAGACTGAGGGGGGATCTGATCAATGTGTACAAGTACCTGAAGGGATGGATGCCAAGGGGACGGGGACAAACTCTTTTCTGTTGTCCTGTGTGACAGGACAAGAGGCAATGGGCAGAAACTGAAGCACAGGCAGTTCCGCCTGAAAGTGAGAGGGAATTTCTTCCCTGTGAGAGTGAGGGAGCACTGGACCAGGTTGCCCAGAGAGGTTGTGTAGTCCCCTTCTCTGGAGATCTTCAAGGCCCACCTGGATGCAACCCTGTCTAACATGCTCTAAGTGACCCTGCTTGAGCAGGGAGGTTGGGCTAGATGATCTCCAGAGGTCCCTTCCAACCTTACTGATTCTATGATTCTATGAAAGGAGGAGTAACTGCCAGTGCTCACGATTTAATAATCCAGTAGTTAAGAGTTCTAACCCAAGAAATGAGGTATTTGGTTTACTCTCTTCGGCCTCATGAATATTCAGTCTCACGTCTCTCCTTCCCAGGAGAGTACCCTTACTACCAGATTAAAGGGATGGGACCAAACCTTTCATCTGTCAAAGCTGTATCATCATGTCTAGAAGAATCCAGGATTACTCTGAATAAGGAACAAGAACCAGAGAGAGCGTGCCTCCATGTCTTATATTTAGGACACCTATTTTAGGGAGAAGACATTGTCATCCTTCTAAAACATACCTAAATTGTCTCTCAGATATAATAATTTTTGTGGAGTTACCATTTACCTTGAGTGTGGACATGAAACCAGTATTCCCACATCAATCTTAGCAATAATGCCTGGAGATGCAATTTTTGTTTATTTTTGCTTTGACGCCCCCTCTGCTATCCATTCAGAGCTGTTGTCTTACTAAACTGTAACAGTGGAATTATGCACTCTGTTATTTGTCAGGAAGAACTACTGCTGTTTACTGGATACTGCATTCTGGGGAAGAACCCCCAGCTGGAAACGTAAGCCGCCTTCTTCTTCATCGGACACCCGATCTTGACTTCAACATGAACAAATGAGGCCACCTTCCCAAGGTGCCTAGATTAATCTATGTCAGTGACCGGTAGCCATCATATTTGGCCACCAACAGATCTTCGCTGTGTGGCATTTAATCAGCTGTTGGTTTATGCTTTTGCTGGTATCACTGATGAATGTATCGAGTAGCTTTGTAATACTGTTTATCACTACAAGAAACACTCCTACAAGATGAAGATTCACCATTTATAAGTAGATTGTATGGGCTATGTCCACTTTGTTTCCTGCTAATTTCTGTTTAGTCATCGTAAAGACCAAGTCACGTAGACTTCTCTTATGGAGATTCCATTACCTTCTTCACTTAAACCTGTGTTGCATCAAAATGTAGTTTGACAAGATTTGTTTGCCATCAGGGTGTACATCTCAGTCCTTTTTCCTGATAGGGACAACTCATTCCTTAACTGCAACAATCTTTTTAATACATCTCCAACATTCATTTTTGCAGTCTCATTTATTTTCAAGCAGAGATAACGATGTCCAGTCAAATGATTGTGACAGTATCTCTGTGCAGAAGTCTCTGTGCAGAATCATCACCGTGTATATTGCATTAAATTCTAGTCCACCGCACTGGAGACAAGGATGCATCAAATGCCATAGAGAGGGATGAGGCCAGGGAGAAGCTGTGCCCATGTGGACGTCCTTCACCCCCGTGAGTAAATGCAGTCCTCGAGCTACAGCATTGCATGTAATTTACCGAGCTCTACTGGTACGCTCAGCTATCCCCTCTTCTCAATTAACCTTGAAAAGCTGAGAGATACTTCCCTGCTGATTTCTGGATTGCCCCTTAAAACTCCTGCTCTTTGTTGACAATTACAAAACCATAGTTGCAGTCAGAAAATTAACTCCGCTGTAGCCTCCCCCCATCAGACGCCGACAGCCCGCTCCGCGCAGCCACAGGTGAGGCGAGGCGAGGCGAGGCGCGCCGGCGCCCCGCGGCCCCCGCGCGGATTCTCGCCGCTGCGGCCCGCGGGGGCCGCTGTGTCCCGCCCGGTGCCGGCCGCCTCGCTGCTGCCCTGCCCTGCCCCGCTCCCGCGCCCCGCAGCAAGTTTCGCGGGCCGAGGCCGGCTGCTGCGGGGCGGCCCGCTCCCCGCTGCGCCCGGGTGCCGCGCCGCCGCCGGGGCGATGCCGGCGCGGGAGGGGGAGGCCGCGGCGCAGCCCCCGCAGGGTCCCGCGGGCGCGGCGCGGCGGGGCGCGGAGAAGCCTGCGGCGGGGCCGAGCCGCGCTGCGGCGCCTCCGGACCCGCCCGCGCCTCTTCGCGGGGCGGCTGCCGCGGCGGCCGCGGGCCGCGGCCCTCGGCGGGGGGCGGCGCGGCGGCGCCTCCGCTCCGCGCCGCTCCGCGCCGCGCCGCTCCCCTCAGAGGCGCTCGCGCCGCCCCGCCCCCCCCCCCCCCCCCGCCCCACGGCGCGCGGGGCCGCTGCGCGCGCGCGGCCGGGTGCCGAGCGCGGCGATTGGCTGGCGGCCCGGCCGCGGCGCGTGCCGCCGGCGGGCGGCGGGCAGAGCGCGGCGGGCGGCGGCCGCGCCGCGCCGCGCCGGTCCGCTCCGCTCCGGTCCGCTCCGCTCCGCGCGGCTCCGCGGGCGCGGGCGGGACGCGACGCGACAGGACGCGACGGGACGGGGCAGCCGCCCGCCCGCCCGGCACTGGAGGAATCCGCGGCGGCCGCCCAGCGCGAGGGACTCGGGCTGCTCCCGCCGCCGCCGGTAACCGCGCTGCGCCCCTCGCTCCGCGCGGCCCCGCGTGTCCGCGGCCCCGCGTGTCCGCGGGCCCGCGGGCGCGGGCGGAGGTGCGCGCGTGCGGGGCTGCGCCCGCTGCCGCCCGGCTGCTCGCGGCGCGGCGGCGCTGCCTTTGTGCTTTGAGGCGCTCCGGGCTTTTTTCCTGCCGTTATTTATTTCGTGCGTTCCGAGGCTGAAGTGTAATTTCGTTTCGGTTTTTTGCTAACAGCGTAGGAAGGTACCGCTGATTCAGAAACTGTTGTGGCCGCGGCGCGCCTGGGTGAGGAGGAGGCAGAGAGGAGGGAAGGCAGGCATTTGTATTCCGAAAGGGAATTAAAAAATGCTGCTTTGCATCACCGCTGCAGCCTTGCAGGAAGCGGTGAAGGACAGCGATACTGTGTTGTTTGCAAAGATGATAAACAGCGAAGCGCCTCGGCGTTCCGCATGCGGCTCGGCGGCGGAGCTCCTCGGGAACTGCGCTTGCTGCTGAACGCGGAGCTGCGGGGAGGAGGCTGCCGGCGGGTTGCGCGGAGGCGGTGGCAGCGGCGCTTGCCGGCCCTGGCGTCGAGGGGCAGCCCGGCACGACGCCCTGCGCTCCTTGCATGCGCCCGAGCTGCGGGTCGGACAGGGCGGCTTAGGCGTCCAAACGGAGCTGTTGGCTCTCCTCGTCAGATTCCTGCTTCTTTGGAACTCTCCTTCGTAGGATGTTTTTAAATGTTAGCGTAAGCGGTTATCTGTAATTTCAGGTGATCTAATGGTACTGAAGTGTTAGTACATGCTCCTTATGCCTTTCTTTTGTTTTTTCATACTTAAGTGCTCTGTCCTTGGAGAAGAGCCTCAAAATGTAGTGCCAAATACTGTGCGGGTGTATGTATGTGTATCAAATGTGTGAATGGTGCTTGTTTAAATTTACCACACCTTATATTACGTGGAGAAAACAGGTATTGTGGTAGGTTTGAAATGTGGGAATACTGAATTAAAGGAGGCTATATTTACCATATTTATTTCAAAATATAGTTCAAAAATTTATAGGATCACAGGCATTCAGGATGCATGCATTCTGAAGAAGTAAAGTCCCTAGACTTTAGAGTAAAGGTATTACAGTACAACTACAATTACCTGTTAATGCTGTTATTCTATTTTTAGTTAATCTTAGTTAACGTGCTCTAAAAGTTTTTCTTCAAACTTTAAAGGATTTGGAGAGAGAGATATGATTCTCCCGTTAAGGTGTTTGTATTGTCGTTCAAATTACACTGATTTGAGAAACTAGTGAATCTCTACCATACATCATGATGACAGGTATTTTTTCAAAGAAGCTTATTTAAGTGCTAGGGAAAGTGATTTTATTAAAAGGGGCTGCCAGCCTAAAGATAGCTGATGTTTCCTGAGTTGTGAATTTTTAAATATACACAAACAGTTCATTTGTGCGTTAGTTGGATAACATGTTTATTGTGTATTGGCAAATCACTAACAAGACTGAGGGTTAATCGAGGTTGGCCCGTACGCTGAGGTTTTCTGGTCTGAGTAGTAAAGTAAAAAGTATTCATATACTACACTGATTTAGATTGTTTTGTATTCTAAAATACAATGGTGGAGTCTGATCTTTATTTATTTAGAGAGGAAAAACTTTTTCAGCTGAGGTTTCCCAATGTCCAGGCAATTTCTAAAAACTCTCAGTACTATTTTCTTAAATATTAAGCATGCATGTTCAATATTAAAAAAGTTTTGATCCGGATAATCCCTTTGGATTTTTATTCTGTTTATTTTTAAGCATTTTCTACTAAGGCAGTGCTTATACAGAAACAATAATCTCTTAATTCTTGATGTGCTTATTTCTGATGTGGGTACTGAAAATAAAATGATGGTGTTTGTATGTCATTAGATTTCAACTGTTTATGTAGCTTAGGGCAAATTAACACATGAACATCACTAGTGATCTTTTCATCTAATTTAGTTGAACTGTATTTTGAATTTCAGGATTCCTTACTAAAAGTCAAGGAGCTGCATGAGAAAATAGGAGGTACTTGCTCCTGTTAGGCTGCAGAGAATAATAGTGACAGGAGCATTGATTTGAGGGGGCTTATGGTCAGATTTGTCAGACTTTTAAAGAGTCAAATATTTATTTCGGGGAAAAATGGAGATATCTGTCAGCTTTTGATATATTACGGTCCTGGGCTTTGGTATATTTCTGTCAAATGCTTACTGCCATTTTTTTTCCAGTAAAAGTAAATTTCATGTGCACAATATTCTTTTTAGAGTACCAAATAGTGCAAGCTCTGCTAGTGATCTTGTGCGTATAATTATTCAAAACAATATAGAAAAGGAAAAATGTTCATTTATTCAATCAAGGTCAATGTCTAGACTTCCTTGTCTGAGAGGTCAAACTAAACTGAAGGTCAAATTAAATGGCGACAAAGCTCAAGCCACTGCTAGACCACTCAGGTCAATACGCCGATGTTTGAAAAGCTGTTTGGTTGGTTTTTTTTGTAGTTTATTGTTATTTTAATCCCTCAATCCTTAATGTTTTTGGCAAAAGGTATGCATAGGAGCAGTGCTACTGAAGTCTATGATTAAAGATAAGACTAAAAATTTATTGGAGTGATCCTTTAAGTAAAAAAAATTCTTATATACAAATAGATTTAAAGAAAAATCTGTTATTTTCTTCCTCAGCGTGCATAGGAGAAAATACAAGCTCAGATTATGTCTTAAATTCCCTTTTACTAAACTGATTGATGAGAGATGTTTTTAGCCCTGACTTGCTTTTTCAGAAGGGTGGTATTTAATAGAAATGACAAGTTTTTCCAGCCTTTCCTCCTCCACTTTTGACTATGTTTTACTTATACTTTCCCGAGAGCTTTATCAAGAAGAATATTTTTTACAGTACTTTGTGTTGTTATAACCAGATAGTTTTGTTGTTATTGGAAGTATGCAGAACTGGTCCATACTTTTTGACCTGAGGTGTCACATTGCAGAGATTTTCATACCAACTGATAGTGACTCATCTCTCTAATTTCTTACTGCACAGAACAACAGCTCCAGTACAATGTACTTGCATTATTTTATGTAGGAGGTGGAGTATGAAATGACTCTGACTGTATCAAACTCCTGTCAGATAACGGACCGAACTGCATGCTAGTTGTCCTTGTAGCCTTAAAGAAGCCTCTGTTTCTGATCCTTGGTCAAAATTGCAGTTTTTATTTAGCTGGACAGCTAGAGCAACGAATTCTAAAATAAAATGGTTTCTGCAATACTGTCTCACTTAATCCACATATGGATTTACCAGATATATTAGGCAACCTCTGTTAACTGAATTTTGTCTCACAATTATTGGTCTGCATTGGGGTCCTGTAATGCTGTTGAAGTTCGAGTGAATTCTTTCAAATCCACCTTGCTGACTAACTCAATATTATGAAATAAGTCTTTTTGGATAAGCAGGAAGTACTCAAAGCTTAGATACTATTCATTTTTGTATTTCTTTTTTTGTAGCTTCTGTTTGGTTAAATTGATTGACATCCAGTGCCAAATAGTAATAAATTGTTTCCTTTCATGTTTATTGAAGAGCATTAATAATCTAGTAGTTGTCTATATAGGGATGTATTTATAAGATTTTTAGTAATAAGCTGCACAATATTGAATTATAAACTTATGCTTGGCTGAGTAGGGTGCAAATGGGTGTGTGATCAATACACTGCCTTACTACGGTGGCAGTATTCAGACAGATTTTGGGGTAATAGTTAAGTAAACAGACAAGTAATAAAACATGCTTCTTTACTTAACTCAGAAGCATGTTTAGTAGAAGATGCATTTTACTGTCTGATGAAAGGCAAAATTGGGTTGAAGTAGCAGGATTTGATTTTTTTTTTTGTTTAATTTTTGCTTTTTAACTATGAATGCTAGTCAAGTAGCATTGAGCAATTAAGAATTGGATGTGATTCCTTTTTGGTTTCAGGATTAAAAAAAAAAAAGTCTTCATTTCTAGTTTTGCCTTACGAAATTTCTTTCGTATGTAAATACGTACATTTAGCCAGAACACAAACCATAACCTGTTAGTACTACAAAAGTATGTTAAAATTGTATAAAATGCATCATCAGCAGGTCTAGAAGGATTTTCCTGCTAGTTTGTGGTAGTAATTGCCTCTAGGTCTTTTGGTAAGAGCATTTAACTGATCTAAAGTCCCCAGGTTTGCTTATTTTTCCACTCCACGCAGGCAAGGAAAGCACCGGGGATCATTCAGTCGTATGTGAGCCTATCAAAATCAACAATGAACATACCCACAAAATGCTTTTTAAAAAGTATAGAAACGTTATTTCTATGAACGTTCTTTTTGAAGGGGATGTCAGGAAGTGCGTGGAGACCCAGCAGTTGGAGCTTAGCGCTGCATCTGCATACCCAGCGCCCCGGTACTGTAGCTCTATGTGCAGAGTCCCGGCATGCAGGCGCAGGATGTAAGAACAGTGTATGGTTTTGTATTGAGATGCTGTTTGGGGCAAGCAGTATAAATATAAGCAATAAGAACAAAACTGTCTTCTCTTGGCTTTTCTTTGTTCGTGCAAGCCTTTGTGGGCACAGTGATATCAGCTGCTATTGTTAATTTTTCAACCACAATCCAAGAGACCCGGAGAAGCTTTTAGTGTGAATAAGAGTCAAGGCCTGCCAAGTTTTAGTGTAGCACCTTAAGATTGTGAGTCACCTTTCTTCGTCACTGTGCGTGTGCACCAGAGCTTGTCTCCACAGGTATGTGTTCTTGGGTAGCTCTGTAAGAGTCTAAATGCATCCTGGAGAGTTTTGTGTGTGTTCTTTTAATTCTGAATGTGAAAATCTATTTTTTTTTTCTGGAGAGGAAAATGAGAATATTTAGGAAAAAGTCATTCTGCCTGAACTGATGAAGTTGCACAGATTCTGTTAGCACTCTGTTATTGAATGGGTCTGTACAATGCTACATATAAAACTTACTGTAACGAGTGTATGTTTAGAAAGATAGGTAGGAACGTATGCAAGTAAAAACTGTCCAGATTGTATTCTGAAGTCGTTATTACTTAGCAGTATAGGGTTTACATGTAAACATATATAAAAAAAAAAGGTATTGAGATATCCTATTAAATGTATATAATGTTTTTTCTCAAAGCATTTTGCAAACATAGATTGCATAGTGAGTTTTTAAATCTCTCATTAAAATACAGCTATCTACAGTGAAATAGAAGAGTTATCCTAACAAAATTGTACTGTATTGCAACATTGCACTTACATGCTGAGAAAGTGGTAAAAATCTTTTTCAACTGAAAATGCAGAATACTTGATTTTGAAACGCAACAATGACACTAGAGACAAGACTCTTAATCTTGAAAATAAAGTTCACTTAACTTGCTACACTTACCTTGCCAATATTATACGAAATACTATATTTGAATCAGATTTTTTGGGGAAAATGAAGCATTTGCTTTGTAGCAATTGAAATAAAGTAGTTTTGGTAAATGTTAAATGCGTAATAAAAATCTGTTTTCTAGGAAGGAATATTAAACGCTTCATGCATGCAACATTAAATGAATTTTCTGAACCAAATTAGTGATGTGCAGTTTAATGCATTTAAGTGAATATCAAACAATTACAAAACAAATTCCATAAAAACATTCATCAGTGTATACAGTTTCCTGATCCTGCTGTCACTGTGTAGTGATCACCATTGCTGAAGTTTAAAGGCGTTCTTTAAATGCCTTTAAATTAGGCATTTAAAGAAAATAACAGCTCATTTTAATTCATACTTACACAGTTTGTGGTTTGGACGTACATGTGTATGGGTTTGTGGTGCATCTGGTTTTGGTTTTTGCCTAGGCACATCCAGAAAATCATGGTCCATCTGGAGATGGCAGGAGTACAGCCAGGAATATAGAACTTCTTAAGCTGTGTTTTCTTTTTTAAGCTTTTTAATTTTTTTTTCTGTTCATAGTCTAGACATAGATAAAATCTTTTTACAATTGTCTATACTGTTAGACCAGTTTTACGTGAAAACCTGAAAATGTGATCATCCGCAGAAAATATAAGCCCATAGAATAATAGAGAAATCCTCCCCCCTTCCTTCTGCCTGCTTCCCCCCCCCCCACTATAACATTGCTTACTGAGTACTAAAAACAGAAGCATTATTACTGAAAAACACACACAAATAATTTTTTGGCAGATTCCTTTCTTTTATGGGGGAACTTTATATATATACACACACACACACATATATATATACACACAATACATATTTTTTAACTTCTCTTCTGTTTAGAGATGAATGGGTGCCCAGAAGGTGCTGCAAATTGCCTATATGCTGTACTCTCTATAAGATCTAGAGCAGTCCTTAATGTTTCTCCAGAATTCATCTTGCATCTTTAGCTGTTGAAAATCCTTCTGGGGGGACCAACTCCCCTCACTAATCTAGCTATTTCAGATAAGGAACCAGAAATAAATGTGTATGTTTAATTGGTGGGTTTAAGTCTTTCTGGAAAGGTTTTTAAGTAGTAGACAGTATGGTAGATTATTATTAATATTTTTAATATTTTTAATGTTATTAATAATCTAAAAAGCAAGCTGTGGTAACAAAGGTTTGCATATAGCACTGATCACAATAGGAACTTTTTTTTTTCCTGAGAGTAAGCTGCTTCAGTTGTATCCCTGCATATAGAGACTAACCTAAATCTTTTCCTCTCTCCTTTCTCTCCAGCTGCTTACTGTGGATACAGAGCAGTCAGAGAAACCATCTCTAGTGCAGTGCTAAATTTGGAGGTCACAGCTTTATTAACCAATACTGAAGCATGTAGCGCAGCAGTGCAATCTCAGCTGACAGCGGTGGCCTCTGCTATGGTTTAGAAAATGGGCAGTAGGCCTGCTTCTCTTTCAACTTTCCCACCTGCTAAGGGATGTTGACAAAAACCTGGAATTTTAATTACTTTCCTTTCTTCCATGGTACCTGCCGTGGTTGAGAGGGGCAGTGAGAATGATGCTGCACAGAACATCTTCTCAGAAAATCATGTGAACAGTGAGGACCAGTGCCCAGGTGGCTCACTGTGCAGTACAACTACTTGGGCTTTTTTTAGAAACCAAAGTTATGATTTAGAAAGCCAGGAGGCTTTCTGAAATAGACCACTGGAAGGGGAAAAGCCCTTGCTGCATTTTGGCTATTTCATCATTAGAGGGCGAAGGAGAAAAGTAGTCACCCTGATGATGGCACTGATGGCCAACCAGCCTTCTGTTAGTAACTGGTCTTGCCATCATGGGAAGGAGCTGAAGTAGTGACTGCAGTAGTTCACGTTGCAGTTCACATTCCTCCTGTCCCCTTGGGACCACTAGCTGGGAGGGTGCCTGTCTCAGGCAGCAGCTGCCTCCTGCATGCCGTGGCCTCTCTCCTGGTAGGGCTTAGGGGACCAGTGGAAGGGAGACTAATGCAGAAAAAGAGTAGGTGACCTGAATACTGCCTGAGCTGCCTGGGGCTGTTTTCTTTCTCTTTCAAAGGTGTATTCAGGGCCTAGGGCACCGCTGCCATGTCGCCCTTTCCACAGCGTGCACATGTGATACCTCAAGCCCTGCCTTGTGCCTTGGAGTGGTGGAGGAAGAGCTGGCAGCTCCTCCTGGTATTGTGGTCCTTGTTGCGTTACTGGTGAGGATTATTAACTAATGAGTTGAATTAGAGAGACCTTTTGCTTCCCTTTCGCAAGCAGCTGTCACTGCTGGAGAGAAGAAGTGGCGAGAGGTGAGAAGAACCGGTGGATTGCCTGTGGAGTATTTATTCTTCTATTGAGGCTCTAATTACCTAACTGAAACTCTTCTTCCATCTTGCCACTGATCCCACGGGCCTCTGTGGGTTCCTCCAGTTCAGCTGCATTCTGAATCAGCTCCCTCCAGGGTGTAGTTGCCTTTCTTTTTCATGCCTTGTTCCTTTAAAGGAGCAGTAATCACTCCGCCCTGTGCTTCTCAAACCCACCAAACTGCAAGCTTGTAGCATGCAGAGTGGCTCAGGCATTTCCTGGATGCCCATCACTCCTTCTCTGCCCATAGCCTTCATCGGCTGTGTGAGCATTGGAATGAATATCGGTTGTCTTGTTGGTTTGGTATGTCTCGATAGTAACATTTGTTACAAGATTTAGATTTATACTTGTGTCACAGCTGGCGAAAGGCCAGCTTCTGAATGGTCTTTGCTGGCTGCATAGGGGTACTGCTGGGATATGGAGAGCTGTGACGGTCTTTTTGTCTTGGGAAGCTTCTTGGGAAAGTCAGAATTTGGATATTGCTCATACTCCCAAAATAGATTTGTCCTCATTAATGCTGTGGAAAGGAGATAACCACAATACTTTTTCATTCCCCACCTCTTTTATGGAAAAACAGCAATATGAGTTAGGGGTATTGGATCTTTTAAAAAGCTGTTATAATTGCTGCGTTGTGCAGCCTCAGCTTATGAGAGGTTTTCTACCTAACTCTGAACACCAGCATTTCTCTGATCATTGAAAATTTCATGGCTCCTAGATCCTATATTATAAATCCTATATAAAAGCAGACTTAGTTAATCCTGATAAGGCTCAAACCATATAGGTAGTCCAAAAATCTTAAAGCAGTTTCAATAAAAGCAAATTGTCCCTATGAAAGGTAGGAATGCCTTTAAAGTTGCAGCATAACAATACTCTAGATATGAAGCCTGTTGAGCCTTGATTAGTTGTATTTGAATGTTAGAGTCTGATCCTGTAAATAGTTACTACTGTCCTGTTAGTATTCAGATGACTGTGTGTCAGAAGAGGTCATCTGCAGAAAAAGAGCTCTGTTCGGGCATGTTCTTCTTACTGTCATCCATTTTCAGTTTAATTTAATTGACGTATTTGAGAGAAGGAAACTTTAAAAGAGGGCTAGATGTCACTTAAATTTTGCTAATGAAGTGTTGTTTAGTAGCTTTACTGTTGAGTTTAGTACTTAGTGGGCGATAATATCAGCATAGCAGAACCTGTCATTTAAAGCTAACGAGTTTTATTTTCAAAATAAGCAACAACAAACTCATATGTATGAGTCTGAATTTGTGGCACTTGAAGTTAATGGGTGTTTTGTGATGATTGCAGTGGCTTTGGATCAAATCTTGCATGTACAAGCTACTTCTTTGAGATGAGTCTGTGTATGGAGGCTAATTTTCTTTGTTTCCAGTGCTGGATTTTGGGGGGCTTTTTGTTGTTGTTGCTTTTAAGGGGGGGGGGGAAGAGGGGGCTGGTGGCACATGCTGCACAAACAATTACTGAGATTAAGGAAAAATACTAAATACTTGGTTTAAGGTTACCCTCCTGTATACCATGCAGGCCATATGGACAGAAATAAAACCAGGGATTCTCCTGGTACAAGAGGTGCTATGCGTTAATCCATCCATGTCTTGTCTTTTTTTTTTCAGAAAAAAGTACTAACTAGTATGGCAGGCTGGAAAGAGTGTGGCCAATGTGCCGTGTTTCCTGGGCCCGAGTAGTGCTCTTGCAAAAATTACAGATTAAAATCTTTCTGACTGTCTTCCTTCTCGCTTCCCTTATCTGTTCAAAACTTACTGTAGCACAGCTGTATTTTAAGCTCTGAGACTCAAATAAAAATATGGCCTCACCAAGGATTATTAGACTTGCTCCAGTCAGTTTGTGAACGTTTTGGAGTATAAACTTATCATTCATTATGAACAGATCTGTCCTTGTCAGAAGTCACTGTATTTTTTTAAAAATAATTCATTCTGTGTCAGGACGGTGAGTTTATCAAAGTTATGGTATGACCCTAGAAGGAATCTGGTTCAATGATACTTGATTTTCTCCCCTCCACCTTTCTTCCCTTCCCTTCTGTACTCTCCTTAGCCATGATATTGATGGGTAAAGTTGTACAGGTGTAGTTTAATGTTTATAATAGACTACTTACTAGTTGTTGGAAGTTATGTGAATACCGTTCAGGTATGGTGCCATTTCTCCCATTGTGTACGATACCTTGTTTGTGTTTATTACTGATTATAGCTAAAAGCTGAACATGACGAACGAATGTTTATTTCTACTTTGATTACTGTGGAAATCTGTAACCTATTCATCTTCCCTACTTTGCAGTTATTCAGTGTGTCTGTTTGCTCCCATAGTAAATCTGTAATAGCTTTTCTATATTAAGGAAAACAGTATTTCCTTTATTAGGAAAGCCACGGTGCAGGGTTAACTAATGCAGTAGGTTTGTTCTCCACTTCGAAATGGGGCTGCTGTGGTTGCACAGATGAGGGTTAAGGTCTGTTGTCCATGAACAGCAGATAGATTTCCTGCTAACCAGTTCACCTTCTCAGCTTCCAAGCTGTGCTTTCTTTTCTGAACTACCACAGTAGATCCCCCCCCCCCCCCAAAAAAAAAGTATTAATTTCCTTACTTTCTGTCGTAAGAGAAAAAGAAGTTGATCTAATCTACTGTTCGATGCAAATAAAATCGATGGTTATTCAGTTTGTGACCGGCTGTTGCTTATCACTCCTGGGAGCTCTTGCAGAGAGACTGAAGGATGGACTGGCATATATTAGCACTGTGCCCATCCAGGGGAGGGTTAAGACCTAATGGTGTCTGAGAATTGGATTTACTGCCCGAAATATATCAGTTTTGTGGAAAGATGCTTGTCTTTAGGTCTGCTAATTGTGCACCTTTGCTGATTTTTTTTTTCTTTTTTAATGGAAATGTTTCAATTAGAAAGTGTTTTGGAAGATGTTAGAAGTTGAATAAGGTTCCAGCAGTGTAGGAGGGAAGAGAAATTAATCCTTTTTTAATTTCAGATAAACAGCTTTATTATAGAGGCTATCCTTGCCTTTGTAATTAGTCTGAACATGGACAAGAGTCTTTTGAAGTAACTAAAATAGTTGTATTATATTTTAAATGTATAGTAGCTAGGTGGCCTGCTCACTGATTCCTTTTAGCACATTATAGGACCATATTCTTCTTTTCAGTGCAGAGGATCTGGTACAATAGCGTGATGATTTAGCCGATTTAGCCCTCCTAATATCCCTCAAGGATGGGAATCCTATGAGAAGAATTGAGCGGGACAGGTGTACTTCATCTGTGTGATCATGATTATTGTCATACATTGCAGGAGAACTTGCCGTTCTCCCACAAGCAAACTGGATAGAGGCACTGAAATCCTGGTAACAACCTCCACGTCTTTCTGATTTCTGATTCCTCACAATCTCATACTTCTGTGTTGACTGAGACTGGAAGTCCTGGTGAAATTCTGGATTCAAAAGAGTTCCTCTTATTCCTGGGACAAACCTGGCAAGGAAGGAATGAATATTTCAGTCATCTCATATGACTTATTTCCTCATTCCTGTTTTGAGAAATGGACTTCACAATGGAATACAGTATCTCAATGGGAAGGATGTTGACAGCAAATCTAGAAATGTTCTACTTTGAAGCTAGCTACTTTTCTCTAAGCAGTTCATTTCTGAATGCCTTTAAGTCTGTTATATATCAGTTAGTCAAGACCATGCAAGATGAATCTACACAGTTCTATTTGCAGACGGTAGCTTCTTTCACCATTAGTAGAGATAGATTTGTCCTTTTTTTGTTATAGTTAAAGCTCCCTCCCAGAACACTTGTCTTTTCTTTTATGTATCATGATGTATAATGGCACAGACATAATATCTACATGCAAAATGTTGGCACGAATGAACTCCTAACCTGACTCCCCAGGCTGTAGCTGCTACTTCAGTGACCTCAAAGTTCAGTCCAGGGAAGTTGCAGGCTTGTTGCCGCAGGACCCTCCTCTCCACTGATGTCCCCATCTCCTCTCGTCCCACTGCGGGCAGGAGTTCCAGCCTGGATGCCTTATTTGTTCTTCACTTTTCCACAGTTTCCGCAGTGCTTCATGTCGTGTGTCCTTTGCTCAACCACTTCTTTAGAACTTCCTTAAGGTTTCAGTCAGTTTCATCAAGAGACATTGAGGTTAGAAATTGGGGAAACTAACAAAACTGAAAAATCAAAACCAAAACTCTTTTGGATTGTAACTGTAGTGAAGCACTGGAATGCTGTGTCTGCTGAGACTGAAATCTTCACCGTTACTAATGTTGGAGAGCAGACTAGACAAACATCAGTCTAGGATGATAGAGTTATGGTTGCTACTTGCAGGTATGTCTTGCAGGTAGGGGACAACCTAGATGACTGCAATGGAGTGCTCTTCAGACTATTTTTTCCTATGAACTACTGTAATTGAATAACACTTTTTTTTTAGTGGAAATTGGTGAATCTGAACAGATGTATACCAAGAAAACCTTTTTTTTTCTGGGTACTTTATTAAAGTAATGTATTGTTTGAGTTATGAAACTGGTATTTTGAGTTAGGGTGACTGAAAATTGAGATAAATTTGAGAATTTCAGCACTATTTAAGCTGGATTTGTTTGTATATAGATACATGTATGCAAGCATATGTAGGATTTTGAAACCCATACAGTAGTGGCTGTATGGGCGTATCATGTTCTTTTTATTGAACTGTTTTTTTCTTTTAGGGCTTGCTCTCTAAGTAAGCCCTTAATGTATGGAAAGAGGCTAAGATCATAAGATAGCTGTTTTGCTAAGCTGTTCTTTAAGTTCAGTAGAAACCTTGTAGCTCTGTAGTTGAAATTTTGCACTAATAAATATTCGTATGTTCCAGGCAATTCATCTGGCCTCAGCTATCCTAAGAATAACAATAGCAGCCAAATAGCTAATGAGGCTACTTCACATATCGTGTAAGGAAAATAGAAGCAGTGTCCCTTTTTGGTAAACAACCCTGACATGAGAGATACAAAAGCACAGAGAAGCAGGTCATGCTTTAGATCATACGGAAATAACTGTGAGGAGAACAGAATGGGAGCAGTGTCTTTATGGTAATTGCTCGAACACCTATGAAACAGAATAAGATGAAAAACTTAAGCTATAATGATTCTGTGAGGGAATGCCCAGCCTCTCTCCTTTTTTCCCTGTGTTGTGTCAGTACAGATCTTTTTAAATGTGGATATAGGTGCCTTCTGCAACTAACATTGGATCAGTACTACAGTACAATTCATTGAGCTCTGAATAATTTCACTGAGATATCCCCAGACGCCCTAGATATTTGGGTTGAGGTTTTCCTTAGAAAACAGTATTTCAGAAAAGTGACTGATCATCTAGGCTGGCATGAGTTTCCTACATGCTTTTATCATATAAATTACAGTGGAATTCGTGAGTAAAATATTGAATATCATCTCTTGTAATGCTATCCTTTGGAATATTAATAGTAATGATGATTCCCCAGTTTGGGGAATGTGGCAGACCCTGCTGAGCAGCGAGGTTGGACTAGATGATCTCCAGAGGTCCCTTCCAGTCTTACTGATTCTATGATTCTATGATACTAGCTTCAGTCAGTAATGCAATAGATTTTGCAGCATGTTCTAATGAAGGTCAGATAGCAAATGATACTGAATTGTTAGTTTTAAAATCTGTCAAAATTCACAATATTTTCTTTCAGGTTTTGAACAGTCCTGCCCCCACCTCAGTGATACAGCCATGATCATTACAAATATTTTAGTGAATTTGTTGAGCAGGTGTAGTCTATTAGGTTTTGAAAAAAAAAGAATTGGTAAGGCTGTTTAGTTTGATATATGGTGTCAAAGCAAAATTCAGTTTTCAGACTTCAAAGGTCAGATGATATTGTTGAGTAGTACAGTTAAAACTGTGTGACCTGCTAATTTTTGTTGTTTTTCTTTACTTATTGGCTGCATAGCTACCCTAACTTTATGGCTTTATCTAACTTTTGTCTAAAACTGTTATTGTCCAAACAGACTGGTATTAGGCACAATTTTTTAATAGCGTAATATTTTCTTAACTGGGTTCCTTAATATGAGCAGCAGTTTGTTTCTGTAAGTTAACTTACTGGTAGTATCACTAGCTGTTGCAACTTTGATATTCTGCAAAATGCAGTGGTAGTTTTGCTGGTGATTTGGGTTAGTGGATAAGGCTTCTCATGCTGCGGAAGTAGAGGCTTTTTACAAGGCACTAGAAGCAACGTGTCTTGTCTTGTAAGCCAGTTCCTAAAACTGTGGATTACAACAACATTTTTTTTTAATTGTAGATTTTTTTTTTCTCGTTTGTGAAATGTTCATCTATTTGTCATCAGCCAGCCCCATTCCTGCAATATATTTAAGTGAATTTCTGTTAGCAACCTAGGAAGGAATTTTTTTGTACAGCATACTGATTCCTATTATGACCTAGTTATGTTACCTGCACAGCATTCATCTATGAAGCATCAGATAACTGTGATTATTTCTCTGAGTGGTAGAAGTGAACATAGAATGCAAGTTAAAAAATAGTCTCAAATTCTTGGGTAGTGAAAGAAGAATGATGAAACTACCTTCTTCCGTGAATCAGTAATTTAAAGAGAGGATAATACTACAAAAGTATAGTTCAAGTTAAGATTTGACAGACAATCTCACTTAACATCCTTGCTGCTCAGAATCTGTTTTGCAGAAAGCACAACACAGTATCTGCTGCCATTTCACTCCTGTGCTGAGATGCGTTTGTTTAACTTTTAGAAGGATATGCGTGTATATATATGATTTACTTCAAATAAGTAAGTGTGGGAAGTTACATTTCTGATGTGTTGACTCCATGAAGCTGGAAGAGAAAGTCTGAAACAAATTCTTGTTAAGAGGAGGTATTTAACTGTAGAGTTATTTTTGAATTCAAAAATTTTATGTCAAATTTTGAGCTTTTTCATACCAAAATATGTATTATTTCACAATTTAAGATCTGTATGTGTAAATTAAAAAGGAATACAGATACTGATATATACATACATATGTGTATATATATATATATATGTATGATAAGTATATATGTATATATACATACATATATATGTATGTATGTATAAATGCTAAATTTTTATCGGACATTATTAAAAGGCTTCCAATAACTGATCTGAAAATTTTCCTCTCCCATTCAGAATATTAGAGATCAAGGTTAGATACTACTTTATAAGGTTTTTTTTTAAAAAAAAAGAAAGAAAAAGGTACAATATAATATTTGATTTTCTATGCACGTATATAATAGTCTTTCCTTTCTAAGATATGCTGCTGATGGTTACCATCAGCAATGATCTTTATTCATTTTTGGTATAGTATGTACTGGAATATATTGTGAGCATTCTGCAAACATTTTGTTTTAATTAATTGCAAAGTTAGTTTTCTGAAGACTGGAGGCATTAACGAAAAACATAGGCATTGTGTATCTTTATTTTTCCATTTTTGAAAATTATAAATAGCACAGGTTAGAACTGCTGTGAAAAAAAATCTTGTTTGTACTTCATTATCTTGTAATTTACTGCTATAAGGAAATTTGAGGCAAGTACATACGCAATAAGGTTGGCAGATCTTAAATACATCTACTATTTCTGAAAATGAAAAATCCTCTTAAAAAGCTTTATGCATTTATTTTCTCGTTTGTTGTCCAAAATGCTTCTGATTTGCTTCCCTATTACAGTTTCAGAGTGTGAAACACGTGTTTGGGGCAAAACTTATTTTGTTAGGTTTTGTGTAGTAGTTAAAAAGTATTCCTTGTATATCTTTGGTGTCAAGATTATTTTGGCCCAATGACTTAAATCCTTGGTTATGTTGTGGGAAGAGTAATGAAGTTTTCTAGCACCTTGTTTGATGAGGAGTAGCTGTTGTGTTGTTAATCTGTTTGGTGTGGTGTTTATGGAGCTTTCTGAGATAAGATGTTCAAGAAATTTGCATGCAGCATAGCTGCAGTGTAGGTTACAAATTCATAGCTCGTGCTAGGTGTGTGTAATTCTTGGGGCCGTACTGAACTGCAGGTACGTGGGTCAGAGCGCAGAGTTAACGATCCTGCTGGCGCTGAATTGGTTGGGGTGCTAATCCCTGTGATTTTTCTCCCCTGCAATACAGAAAACTACAGCGCTTGTTTTGTCTGCGCGGATGTAGTTCACGCTGCTTCCTAATGGCCAAGGCACGTCAAAACCCAACTGCATAATATAGTGTCATCATATAGTTTTACCTTTTCCTAGCGGGGCAGGAGCTAGGCACGTGTGTTGCATGCCTGCTCCGCAGAGTCCGGTGCTGGATCCCCTTCGCTGGTGTCTGCTGGCCTCACCACACATGCCACCCGTAAGGGAAGCGGCCGTCTTACGCAGCTGGGGGTCTAGGCCCCGAAAGGAGCTCTGCCGTGACCTGCTGAGCGGGTGAGTTATCCTGATTCAGACGCGCAGGACCTCTTAGGGTAGCCATCGGGCTGGTTTGTTTCCTCCTTCCAGCTGGATGCAGTAGTTCTGACCATCAGCGTTTTATTGTTATGACACCCTGTGTAAGGAATTCAGAGTGGATGCCCAATACCTAAGAGAGATTTGTCATCTTGTAATCTCTGACAAGCAGACAGAACCTAAGATAGTGTTACGGCTTTTCTGTTTCGGGTAGATCTGTCTCTCTAGATAGGGTGCCTTGTCTTTGACAGCAGCCTGTGCAGAAAAAGTTCGCGTAATGGTTAGATACCCAGTAATATAGTCGTGCAGTCCAGATTGGACGTATATAGTATTGTGGATGGATTTTTTTAAGCTGAAGTGTGTTATTACTTCCCTGAACGGTTTATGAACTTTCATATTTGATCTCAGTCTGTTGGCACTTAGAATACTCGGCTTTTCTAAGCTGTACAATGCGCTGGTTTAATCCATTATTGTCATCATCAAATTTTCTGGGAGTGAGCTTTTCATTTATGACATGTTCTTAGAAATTGGACATTGAAGGTTCAGCCTCGTACCCTTCCACACCGGAACATGTGAGCTGCCTGTTAACCGTAGCTCGTCTGGCACAAAGGATGTGGCAAGTGTAGCAAGTACCGTGAATGAATGAAAAGCTAACCTCACCTGCAGCTGTCTCTTTTTATAGATCTGGAGGAAATCAGTCATTTCTTTATCCTGGGCACTTGCAGATGTCATCTAAAATTTGCAAAGTAAGCACGTAATTTCAGAAGGGCATAGTCATAAAAGATGGGTGGTTTCTGACCTTGGTTAAAGGTGTTGGAGTTCAGAAACAAGAAGTTACAAGAGAAATGAATGCTGAGTTGGATTCAAACTGCAAGTACTATGCATTTCTTTTATTCTTTCACAGTTCACAGAAAATATATTCTCAAAGACATAGTGTTTCATAATACTTTATAAAAAATCGTGATAGCTATATTGGATTTTTAAGTTAACTTTGATTTCTGCCCTGCTGAACAGAAATGAGCAGCCTTATGTGGGATCTTTAGAACGCTTAGCAAGTGATGTTCAAACACCTGGTGTTATATCTAAATATATGGAAAATAGCTCTGCTGCAGACTCGAGGAAAATGGATTAAATCCAATATTAAATCCAGTATTAAATAAACCACTACAAGAAAATTGTACTGTGTGTGAACAGTAAAGGCGGGTCCAGTCTTCCTCCTCCCACTCTTTGTTTTCTGCAAGTCTACTTTTAATGTTCGCTGTGAATTAGTCTGGTTGAAAAGAAGTAAGGCTGTGTCTGAACCAGCTCTTGGCAGTTCTTGTGGCTCTCTGATAGCTAGAAATTGAGAGTACCATGTTAAAGAGTTTTCTTTCGTAGGCTGAGCTGTGTGGAGAACCATTAATAGGCGCTCATTTAGGGTATGCTGCTTCTGGCTTAATCCCGCAGGTTCATATACTGGAGGACATACTTGCTTATGTGACCTGAATTCATACATGAAAATGCCTTAGTGCTTTCAAGTCGCTTTATTGCATACAGTAATGTTTTGTCTCTCACTTTCACTCTTTAGTGGTAATGTTTCACTCTCTTCAGCACTTCAATAGCATGTAGAAAGCAGATGACTGTAGCACTTGCCATTATATTCTAGATTTCAGATTCCTCCCTGTTTGGGGCTCTTCTCCCACCTTTGCCACTGTGGATGAAATGATAATCTGGTAAACATCAGGAGCAATTCAACCTATGTCTTTTAACTTACAATTCTGAAAATTAGGAAAAATAATTCTGAAATTCTGAAAAAATAGCACATCTTGACCATAGTTTTTTTTATTATAGATAGTAAATTGATTTTCAAAACCTCAGAATAGATTTGTTTACCTGCAGATGTCAAAACAAGCTTGCGTTGTCTGCAGGCAGGCCAGGTTTTATGTTCTTTTCATATATGGGACAGTCCTCAGTTTAATTTTGGTAAAAACAAATGTAAAATGTTTTGATCCACAAAGTAGAAAACAAAGGAAATGGCTAGGATCCTATTGTATTTACTCCATATTTGTTACTCCAAGGATTTATTTCAGTGCAATTTCTTAAACACAATTTTAGGGAAACATAAGAAAAAGTTCCTCTTTTAGATTTGCTTCCTAGTATTTAAAACACAAATGATAGAGTAGCTAATATTTCACGATCTCACCACACACGTGTTTGTTGTAGGAGACTGGAAGGATTGCATTTGCATCTGGTCATTTGATGGAAACCTTTTAAAGCTTAAATGGTTGGTTTAGATTCTACAAGAGATCACAGCTTCAAGAGATCTTCCCCGGCATTATTGTGCTGATTGTGTCTGCATGTGCTAGAGATTACAGCTGTGATTATATAACCAAGAGATGCAGGGTGATAGATAAAGATGAAAATCCTTTGTATTTTTTGGCATCGTTTTTCTTTTTCCCCCTTCCCCCAGACTTGAGCATAGAAACTTAGGGAGAGAAAGTAGAACAAAGATCTGGGAAAAGAACAGACTGAAGTGCAATTAGTAAATGATTTGGATTGGGGCACTTGAGAAGGAGGTATGTAGCTTTTACACACACTTGCACATGCATGCGCACACTTGCGTAGTCTGCCTTAACACACACGCATGCCCACACAGACACATGTGTGCCCACACACCTAGGCTTACCATGCAGATGCCCCTGCTGTGAGCTCACTAACAGCAGTAAGAATAATTTTGCTGCAAAATACAAGTCTTTGCTGTTCCTTAATCTTTATCTGACCCTATTTTATTCAAAAGAAAATGGTGGTGGTAAAAGAAGTAGACTTGTGTTGCAGCAGAGAAATTCAGACTTCATTAGCAGCATTCAAAGCCATCTTCCTTGCCATCTCACTGTTTATGAAAATAGGATTTTATGCCTAGCAACATTAATTACAATTAACTGTAAGGTTCTAATTTGTTAACTGTATTTATTCGGAACTCTATTAGTGTTAAACAATTAATGATAAGTTGAACTTTAAAGTGGATAAGAACATAATTTTAAGCTGTAATAGCTTAGTGGATGAGCATATTGTCCTAAATTGGCTTAGCTACATCGTTAAATGGTCACTGTATACAGTGCATGTAATTATATGACGACTGAATGCTATTAAACTTACCACTTAGTCTTTTAGATACACATACACAGTATTGTAGCAAATGCTTCTAAAAGTTCCAGCTATGAAAAACTGTTGTTTCAGGCAGTACCTTTAAGTGCTCACTGCAGGAATTCTAGATCAGTGTACAAAAACTGCCAAATCTGTTGTGAAGCCCTCAGTCTTAAAGGGGAGAAGGACCTGAACAGCTGTACTCTTTCTTTCAAAAACTAGTTTATTTCTTAGGCCAGAGGAGTCTAGCAATTCTTTTAAATTAATCTTCTTTTTCTTCCTCTTTTCCATTTTCTGAAAATCCCTCTCTATTGCTCCATGTTCTGATCCCTGTACTTGACTGGCTGGTGGTGGCTCCTCCCACTGCCGTGAGTCAATGTTTGTTTCTCAGTATTAACTTGTTTTCTATGAAACTTAATATTCTGTATCCATTTATACTTTAACAAATGTAGTTGATACAAATGTCAAAAGTGGGTGAGTGTAGGTGGCTCATTAGTGGCTCCGGATTGACGCAGAACACCATGGTAATCACCATTTTGTGGACACCAGGGGCTTGGAGCGATTGACCTCCATCGTCTTGCTTCTGGCAATACAGAAGCATAGGGCTTCGCAGGTGAGTCAGAAGCATGAACTGATGGGTCTGAATTAATGACCATTTTAAATGTTACCTTCTCAAATTTGGGCTCAAATGTGACCCTCCCTGTGCTTTGTTGAGCAGCTACGCGGAGCGCTCTGTCAGCGTGGCTAATGATGATGAATGTCATCTTATCACTGTGGTTAAAGTGGTTGTTATCAAACCGTTTGCCTGAACGGATCACCCTCGCTATGAGTACCCTTATACTCTCTTTTCATCTGATTGATCAGGACCACCTTCAGTAAGCAAAGAATTTTTGTCAGGTTTGTAGTAGTTTTGTAGTTTTTCAATGTCATGCAAATTGATGTAGGTCTTCCATAGCCCTGGTAGCGTATTCTCTCTCTTAAGACAGGTTGGGATGTGCCTTTTGTTTGTGTTGGCTGCTGTTTTGTGTTTGTTTACCAGCTGCAGGAGGACTCTGCTTTTTCTTTTGGGTGCATAGAGCAGATAGGTATCTTGTTTAGATACAAGAGCAGTTACTCTTGAGGCTCGTAGTGAAATTGGTCTTGCCATACCGCATGCATTTTGTGATCCAAAATCGGTCTGTGTTGACGCACAGTCAGTCTATGAGTTTCACAGGAAGCTCTGCCTGAACGTGACGGGGAATTTCTTTCTTCTGTATCGATTTTGCCCGTAGAGGAAGGCAGGCAAGATGTGGCACGGTGACCCTGCGCTGCTTCCTTACGTAAGAGGGAGGACTAGGCATGTGCGCTCGGAGGGAACAGATGTGGACCGTTAATTCTGTTGCCCTGACCAAGCGATTAAGGGAATTAAACCTGGCCGTTCCATTACGCTGAGTGTCCTTACACCCACTCCTGTTTAGAGGCAAAATGCTGCTTCAAGTGAAGAGTTTTTGAAAAGCAGAGCACAAAACAAACATTACCAATCACAGATGTGACATCTAACCTCTGTGCCTAAACAAATGCTTTTATGAATATGAGATTCCATTGCTGTGACCAATGAATTAGACCATTCAAAAAAGAATAGTATGGGACACACATTGAGTTGTGCTTTGTGATTAGATTTCATGAGAATTGCATCTATTAAAGAGAGCTGGGGTAGCAAATGCACACAGAAATTACAGTCTGTATTCTCTACAGTGTTGGGATATATTTTGTTACTGTTTTTAAAGAGTATTGCTCTATGCTTTTCTATCAAGCTTTGCCCTAGGGTGATGGTTTAGAATTTTTAATTCAACTTTGTCTGTCATGACAAATATAGAGAACTAGACAGCTGGGAAATTGCAGAAGTAGGTTTAAAAGAGAATTATCGAGTCCCTCAACTCCAGTGGATTTAGCACCAAATCTTACAAGAACACTATTGATTCAGGTTGCAGAAGTAACAGCACAGTCTTATTTGTAAAATGTGGTCATGCTAATCATTACTGTTTTTCCATAATTAAAGGACCCTAATGTTCTAGAGCTGCTTTCTTGTAATACTAATATAAATTTGAAGTAGGATTACAACCTTGAACTTGAAGCTCCAGCTTCAGTGTTTTGAAAGGAAGAAAAACTTGAACTTTCCAAAATGCAGAAAGTAGAAAGATGAAGGTTACCAAGAGCCTGATGAGGTTTTCAAGCCCTGAAATGGTATTAGTTAAACCCTAAATTCCAGTAATTGAATTGCTTCCTTAAGCGTATGTGATACTCTTGTTTATTGGGATAGAAAAATTGACATGCTAAGCCAAGAATTAGATGAAAGGGAGGAAAGAGGTGAAAGTAGCTGGCGGGTAAATCCAGAAGCAATAGGCTATAAAGAATTTTGCCTCTCCTGTCAGAAGGGAGGGCACTGTGGTGCTTGTATGATGATTCAGTGGCCTTCCCTACTTCAACCCCAAATCTGTAAAGATGGAAAACGTCTGCTAGTTCTTTCCCCTCCCCTTCAAGGCCGCCTGCCAGTAGCGAGGGCAAGGGAGGATGCACAGGCTTTTCTCTCTGTTCCGTGTGGTCTGTGCTCCTCTCGAGGAACAATCCGAGTCCAACCCTGTGACTTCCCGAAGCAGTAGCAGCAGCACAAAAAAGTAACGGCTCCACCGCCTCCTGCACGTGTCTGAGCAGGGGCTATGAGGCTGCTCTTTACCAGTCATTTCGTCTAATGTTCGTCAGCGCTCTGAGCTGCAGCAGCAGCGCTGGAATCACCTGTCGATTCGGGAACGCAATGCTGCAGCCGTTAACCTGCGCGGTTAACTGAGTGCCACCTTTGAAACGCTGTAGATAGGAGTGTCGGTATTTGCTTTTTACAAAAACTCATAGTTTAGGTTGCAGCTTGCTAGGGAAGTATGTTTAAGTGTATTTTTCATGTGTTGATATGTTATACTTGCTTGATTTTGTGGTTCTGTGACAATGTAATTAATATTTTTGAATTAATTTCAGGCAACCTCCTTAGCATTCTATAATAGTAGGAATTAATATTAGTACCTACTTTGTTTTCTTTTAAGCAGTTATTTTGCAAATACTTGCCTTTGTCACTGCTGTTTGTAAACAAAATGAAAACTCTTTATTTTAACTGAAAACAAAATATGTCAGTTTTTGAAAATTAAAATACTTTATCTTCTATAATTTTTTTGAACAGGAAATATATTACAGCATTAAGAAATTTAGTAAAACAGAACTTTGCTTGCCTCCATTCCCCACTTTTCTTATGGTATTCTATGGAGTATTGTGTGCCAAATACCTTTTTGCAAGACCTTGCACCATTTTGGTTTATTTTTAGCACGTTGGTGCCTACAGTTTCAGTCTTATGGTGTTACAGTCTTGAGGTCTAGATAACAAGACCTATCGTTGACATCATGTTAGAGGCAGTTTTGCTTTGCATTTTGAGCTCTTGAAGGTACAGACTTTTGTTGTAAATCTTTGGATCAAAAACATTTCTAAACTGAAATTTAACTGAAAAAATACGTGTCTCATGATTATACTGTAATGTATTTGGGTTCCTGCCAACTTTGGGGCTCTTTTGTTTGATTCTGATTATTCCTGCAAGTTCTGCAGCAGCACATAAATTCTTGCATGACCTTTCAGCCTTCTATTTGCAGAAAAACTAGTAGAAGGAAGGTAGAATTAAGTAATGGTGAATGGAAATGCAGTGGGCTCTTCCTCTCTGGTCTTTTTCTAAATCCTCCAATTTATAAAATGAGTCAGTTCCACAGTTCTCCTTTCCTTTGCTGTGCCAAAGACCGGAGCAAACCAGAGGACCCCTAGACTTTCCTCCTCTAGGCCAAGGAGAGTGGGGCACGTCTGTTTTCTGGTTTGTAGAAGTGAAGAGGTCTGAAAGCTTTCTCTGTCTTGCATTTGTTACTATTTCTGAGTCAGCTGAGCTCGCTGCATCCAACTCTGTCTGTGGCTGTGGTCTTAATGAAAAACCTGGCATGGGGCACTGATTCTTCTGCCATTCTGGCAGTATACTGTGAGGACTAGGGAGCTAGGTAAAAGCCATGTGCAAGGGAGAAGAAATCCTCAAAGCAGGAGAAATCTGAAGTGAGATTAAGTGCAGCTTTTTAAACTAGTGAAACAATATGGAATTATTTTCCCTCTATAATGCTGGCTTTAGATAGTGCTCTCAGATCTTTTCTGGAGATAAAAGAGTAGACTGAGCCAGTAAGTCAGACACTGGCCTAACCAGCATTCAAATTGATATGCTCTCTCTGTTTGGAAAGGGAGGAGTTTTGGTAAAACCATATTTTATAATTAGACTAGGAAGATAAAAAAAAAAATAGCAGGAGGGGATTTATTTACATATATATATATTTATGTGCACACACTCACTCACACATGTATTTACTTCTGATAACACAAGTTGTCATAGAAAAGGTTGAAAATTGCTGATATAAATTCTTGTTTTTCAGTTCAGGCTTTTCTGATTTCCTTGCAATTTCACATTGATTTACAAGTGTCCAGACTGCAGGGATAGTTTTCCTAACTTTAGTTGCTGCCTTTTATCATACTATCAGTACTCTGTGCTATTAATCTTGTAATCATTACACTTCTGGTGGTATGCTGTTTGATTTGTATCCTGCAGCATGTTGGAAAGAGTGACAGAACGAAAGACAAAATGCAAAGTTGTTAATGTAGGAACAAGATGAAAGAAGTATTTTTGGATCAAATGCTACAGTAGCAAGCAACCTTTCCTTTTTGTCATCCTGAGTCAAATGCAGGAGAGAAATAGCTGGGATACTTCTTGTCTAATAAAGTAAACTGTGAAACCAAGGTGGATCTATTCATTCACCGCAAAGGATCCTCTCTGCTGGTTATTGTTACTGTACTGGGAAAAGGAAGGAAAAAGAAAAGAGAAAATGCTTTATTTTTTCACTGCTGTCATCACTCATCCTAATGAGGACAAAAAAGGTTACTTCTACTAGGAGCAGGATGCTTTGATGTAGTCTGAAACCCACCTGCTCACTTCTTAATGAGAATGTAAGGTTTGGAGATACTGTGATCCTGTTAGGTTATTTTTGAAATACATTGCACAGGAAATAACTGTCAGCTGCCTATTTCGTAACAGTGACTTTTAAAATTTGGACATTTCAAGGTACGCTCTTGAAATAATTTTGGAGTCCTTTATTCTGATGGATGCAAACTTTGCTGAGGTTGAACGTACCAGCTGTATCTGTCTTGGGGATATAGGTTGCATTTAACACAAACATATTTCAGCGTCTATACATATCGTATGCAATATGTATGTATATGTAAATAAACATCCCAATCAGATCTGAATTTAGAAAAGATCTGACAAAGCCTATGAGTGTTGAGAGAATATGGGTAAGAAAGAAGGAATTATTTTTTGTAAGATATTTTTGATCGACCTAACTGATAAACTTCACCTGTTGTTCTCTTCCTGAGTTTATGTATATAACCTGTGGTTGTGCCGTCATCGCCATGCTGTGCTTTACAACTAGGCTAGAAAGGGGAGCCTGAAATTTTGAAGGTGAGAAGGAGATGGATTTCTTTTGAGACTGAGAGCTCCTGGTGGGTTTAGATAGACTTTTTTCCTTTAGATGTTGTAGCATAACGTGTGCCGTATTTCATGTGCCTCTGGAAATGCAGCTTGTTTGTTTCCTCTACCTATTTGCAGCACCAAGTGTTCTTAGGTATTTAAAACAAAAATTACATCTCCAAACTTCAGTGGTTACAAGCTGCTTGAAACTGTGATAAAAACGAAGTGGGTGTTAACCACCTAGTTCATGGTCACTTGAACAGAGCAACCAAGAGAAAGCGTGAACTTCGGAGTTTTGTCCGCTCTCGTGAGGTTAAGTAGCTTTCTCGGGTCTGGGTTGGGTATATTTAAACACAGAGTGTTTTGCTCCTATCTCCTCTGTATTTTTCATAGAAGTATTACTGCTGTAAAAAATGTGCACAGAGGGAGGAGAAGATGCTGTGGGAACAGACCCCAAATCATTTGGACCCTTCTAGGAAAAAGCAATGCTTTGACTTCCATGTGTGTTTTTGTTAACAGTAACAAATGGCGCCAAGCGTGTTTCACTGGCTGTATTGTAAAGTATCACTTAATTCAGACAGTCACTTAAATATTCATTTCAGTTTTTTGATTTTTCTTGTAATTCCATTTAGTCACATACAACAATAGTGCTGAAGATGAGGTATTGAGATTCAAATCAAAAGGAAGAGGTCACTGCCATCTTGTGAAGCTCAGATGGATTTAATTGGCTCATCTTCTTAACAAATGAGTGATCACTGCTGTATAGGTGGAAATTCTCGTGTGTTTTGGGGTGCCAAGTTGTGGTGTTAGTCTGTGATAATTACAAAGCAGTTGTAACTTGCAATTGTAATTTGTATAGCTGAGGACAATTCAGTCCCCCTGCTTTGTGTCTAAAAGCACGTATTTTGAAAAGACTTGTTGTGTAGCATTATGTATGGGACGTGAATTAAACGTGTTTTTCAAGATGCAGTGATATGTACCTTAAATTTTGCTGAATAAATGCAGTGCATTTGACGACTTCCAGGTGAGGCTGCTTGCTTCTATAATGTCAAAATACTGTACTTTTCTGTGCTGATTTTTTCAGAGAATTAGGAATAGTTCAGAGTCTGACCCTCAAAAAGAGTCAGTGCAATTCGGCCTGTTCAGTATGTTCTTTGGCAATTCCCACACTTAATTAAAACAGTTGATGCATTTTATCTCATAGGCTTTATTTATTTATTTACTTATTCTGTATTTTGAGTGGTACAGTGCCTGCTTTTTTAGGCTTCCTATTTAATGCAGAAAGAAAGGCTTCTCTGAAAGGTAACTCTAACTTATGTGCCAGGACTTGCTGTTTTCTGGGGCCTGTCTGCTGACTAGATGAGGGCTCCAGAGGCAAATTAGCTGAATGCTTCATTTTTAGAACAACTTCAAAAAAATCTATATTAACTTTACGCATATCTGTATCCTTGTGTAGGATCTTTGTTAATTGTGACATGCTATTAACTGACTGATTTAAAACAGTTAAGAAATCAAAGTTTATTAGAGTTGGGACTAGGTAGGATCTTTAGGTCTGTAGGTCTTCTAGATGAGGTGATTCAGTTGGAAGGCTTGGGTCAGGCTTGTTTTTAGCACTGATACTTTGTTTCGCTTGCATAACTCTGCTTTGTACTCTGATCTTGCAACTTTTAGCGAAATACATTTTTTTTTTTTCCCTACCTGACAGGATCAGGCTATCCAGAAGCAGAATGGGTTTCTGACACTTAAGAGTGCGCTGAGTAGAAATCGGCTTGCCTGGTAGGCATGGGTTTACAGGAGCAATCAATTGCTTCCTCCAACGGTGTCCAGCTAGAGCCGCTGGCAGAACTGCTGACTTAGGGGTTCTGCAGAGTAGCAGTCCGTTGTCAAAAATTCATTATGGTCATTGGCCTGCTAATAGAAGTCACTCATCAAGCAAAGTAATTTTGAGTTAGAGGAACAGATGTAGGCTCATTAGTGTCAAGGAGTTCAAGCTGAGTTATGATTAGCCAATGGAAATAGAGAAGGATGTCTTAAGAATCCTTTTAATCCTTGCAGTTGCATATCTTTTATGAGGGCCAAATTCACTTGATAATTTATGGTGCAGTTGGGGCATACCAGATTCAAAATGCTGTGCAGGGCGCGAGAGAGGTGAGGCCACCCGTTCGCTGAAGAGCACGGGTTAGTGCTCGATGAGTGAGAGAGCAAGCAGGCACGTATGCTGCCTCCCTCCTATTTCATTACCATGAATTGGGAGGTGGATTTGTGCTCTTTATCCCTTTTGGTTCTCCAGAGGTCCACAAGCATCTGTGTGCTTCATCCAACCTTTGAAAGCTTGGTAACCTCCCTGTACTTCTGCATTGTTTTTATATATTATTTGAAGGGACTTGAGGGAAAGAGAAAGGGAAGTAGAAGGCAGAGGGCCTCTGGCAGGTGTTCTAGGCTTAGAAATCTGTCCTCATTGTGGTGGCTGTTATTTAGGGTACCTTCAGCCTGATTCCAGATTCTTGGTGTAATGTTTCTGGCATGAGAGCTCTTGTGTTGATGTGGCCTTTTGAGTCTTCTGGGCAGCCCAGCGTTGAGGAAGAAGCAAGTCCTTCATGCTGGAGCTCCTGCTGATTGCTGCTAAGGGATGCAGTGGCTTAGATTAGTAGGTAAACTGTTACAGCACCTTTGCTGCTTGCTTCAGAGGGCGCTAGCTTCCTCTGATAGGTGACTTTCGACGCTTTTGGACTGCTAGTCTGTGTAGACGAAGTCAAAAGGGCATGGCATAATGGCCATATGTGTGTGTGTATATATATATATATGTATATATATATATTTAGCCATTTAATTCTGTTTAAACAAAGAGATGTTCTTTGAATCACAGAATGAAGAAACAAGTGAAGATTTCTAATATTATTATAGTATATTCCCTCAGGTCATAATAGAAAGATTAGTGTTACATAAAGGCTTTCATCATAAAAATTCATATTCTGATGGAAAAGATTGTGTTAATGACATGAAACTACTGGAAGATAGTGCAACACAATCAACTGTTACAGAAATTTTAACATTTTATCCTTCAACTTGTTTTTTTTCCCCCTAGTGCATATTCTTAGTCGTCTTTCACATAAGTATTTCCTGTATCTGATGGATAAGCTCAAATAAGATGTTTGATAATTACTCATGGAACAAAAAATGCTTCAGTTTCTGTAGCATAAGCATAATTATATCTTCTTCTCATCTGTCTTTTACCTGTGATTTAGCTGAAAGTGAAACATAATCAGTTCTATCAACTATTAATCAACATTGAAACAAGTCTGTTGCTTCATAGCAAGATTTAAGTATAAAAACTTTTTTTTAAAGCTTGTCAAGCTCCACAGCTGAATTTTCTTTCTCTTGTAAGAGCTGATAACATCAGTGACACATAAGGAGAATTGAAACAGTATTTCTTGTGGAGATTTAAGTGATAGTGATAATATCTGTTCTGGCTAGAGAACTGAAGAGCTCTAAAAACATAGATCTTGGCTTACAAATAAAAAGAATGGATTTCAAAGACATTGTTTGCAAATATGTGGGGGTTGTTTTAAATATTTGTTCTATAAAGTCTTAGTGTAGAATTACTTTCAATGATGTATATACATTGACTATATTTTTTTTTTGTATGAAAGAGTTAGATATTCTGAAACAATGACTTTGTAATGCCTTCCTCTTCTAAAATTGAACGATTGTGATATTACTGAGGCACTGGCTTTATGCAGCTTAACGTACTCTGCTACCGGTATTACTCCATAGTAACCCCGAGGATATGTGCTGTTCATCTCCTCCGTGACTTCAGTAACCAGTGTTTAGACTTGCTTAGCTTAGGATCTTGTATACTGCTTGAAAAGGCATGTAGTGGTTTGCGTTTGTGTCGTTCGACCCTTCCTTCCACGTGGAAGGCTGCTTACGGAGCGCCGTTCCTTGGGCGTTCACCAGGTGACAAGAGGGCTGAACGCTGACGTAGTCCAGCTTTGGTCAACCCGGTCTGTAGGTCAGCATGAAGGGAGAGAAATGCTAGTATGGTATGCTAGCTTTTCCTCTCAAGAGAGTTGCATTGCAGTGTTTACTGTGCGTTATGTTTCATTAAAATTTATCTGGGGTCTGTGATGAAAGATGAGGCAGAGCCTAATTCATTGCATATAGAAGGAATAGCCTAACCCTGCTTTGGCTTTGTGAAAAGTGTCACCATATGCAGGTGGCTAAAATGCTTCTTTATGTGCATGTAGTCATGAGTGAGAGTTACTGGACTCCAAACTGGATTTGTAGAACTTAAATAAGAAACCGAGTGAATATCTGCTTAGAGCTAACAAGTAGGAGAAGCTGAATTCAACGTTATGTAACATATGATTGTGATCTAACTTGATGCCTTCTTGCTCAGTCCTAAAACCCTTCATTAAATACACTGTGAACAGCTTGGATGCTCTCATCAGCTCATTGCTGCTATCCTTAATTTAACAAAACTCTTGCTGCACAGTTCTGCTCACGAGAGTAACATGATCAGATGCTGAGATCCCACCTGCTCTGCTGTTTGATAATGTGTTTGAGATTATTTTTGATGAAATACCCTAAAGAGAGAACCTCAAATAGCCAAAATGAGCTCTGGTAAATAAGTTATATCTGACAGTTCCTCCTTCATAATAACAAATTATTAGTGTTCTAAGTGAGCTGATTAAAACCTTTGGCTGATAAAGAAGGTAAGGCTTCTTCAATTAGTGAAATTAAAAATATATATGTAGTAGGGTAGGAAAAGAGGTAACTGCATCCCACAAAGATTGAATGTTACTTGTGGATATACAGGCTGTAAACCAAGGACAGATGATGGCATGTTTGTTTAGAACTTGATGAAAATTCCGTTATTAGAAGATTGGAAAGTGAAATAATAAATACGTATCAAAATAGATTTGTTAAAAATGCTGTGGACTGCAAAGTAGATAAATGTTCACGATAGTTGTAAACTAGAGAGTTTGAGTTCTTTTTCTTCGAGGAAAAGCTTGTCTTGTAGCGCGGAGATACGACAAATGACGTTATAATATCCTCCCCTCCACTGAGCTAATGTCGCTGTATTTCTCTGTGTGGTTGTATCTGTGTAAATATCTTCCTTTTTGGGGTAATCTTCCTGGTAGAAAATACACAGTGCTTTATCCAGCCTTGTGTACTTACGTGGTCATCTGCCTGCCATCTTACAAGGGCTTGAAGTTTCGCTGCTGGGAGAGCCATCTTGACTGCCCTGCTGCGTAAGCGAGAGTGCTTCCTGCAAGACGGTATTTCTGTCTGTGCGGAGTACTCGATCTGTAGTCTGCTTTATAGACACGGTGCAAATTAATCGCACGTTTCAGGAAAGGCCATTTGCTGGCCCCGAATAAACCTGTCACGAGCACAGGTCGTGAAAAGCATTTTGGAAAAAAGTAAGGGAGGTCTGGATGATTTCAGCCGAGCTGGTGAAGGCACCGATCCGTTTGATTTACCTGGGTCCCCCGCTCTCCTTTCGGGCCTCTGCTCCAGGGCTGTGACAGGACGGATGTTGTGCAGGACAGACAGACCACAGTTACACCGCTTCCTGTTTCAGCTCTTCAGGTAGTCAGTGTGGAAACTGTTAAAGAGGAGGAATTATTGGGGCACTGGAGAAATTCCTGTAATAGGATTTTCTGACATGTGAGGAAGTATAAATCCATCATCTGCCAGGCATAACAAAGTCGGAAAATAAAGCTAACTAGTAAGAAATTCCTTTACTCTCTCCTCTTTTTAATCGCCACTCAATTTTTATCCTAGTCTTTTTGGTTTGTACATCCTCAACTGTGAAATAAAATGAAGAACAGCATTAATTTATAGTATTATTCTCACATTGAATAATATTTGGTTTATTAAATGAACCATTATCTATTTGTGTATATGAAGATACTGTATGTTTCTCACCTACTGATTTGTATATGTGCAGCACTCCGGAGTATTACAAACATGCATGTGAGTTAGTTTAAAAATGTGTGAACACATCAGTCTTTCAAAGGCAGTCTTAGAGAATACAGTCGCACCAATTTCCTGTATTAATTTTTACCTTTTTTTTTCCCGCAGCAGAGAACTGTATAGACTGTTGTCGCGTGGTGGATTTGCCCCCGTAAGACCACTGCGTCCCCCTGAAATGCGTGCGAAGTCCGTGCGTGCTCGCTCGCTGCTCCTGTCCTGCCCTTTGTAGCGTGCGCCAGGAAAAGGGCTTTTGGGGGGCCGTTGGCTGGGGTTGGTGGCGAAAGAGGTGGTGTCAGAAATGCGCCTCCTGTCGTCAGAAATTCACCTGTGTTTGGTGAAGTGTTAAGAAGCTTTTTGAAAAATTGTACTGTGGACATACAAGCCTGAGGTGTAAAGCTGTGAAGGATCCTGCTTGTTTAGGTCAGTGCGCGCTGCCCTCCGCGGCTCGGGGCCGCGGGTGCCCTGTGGCGGCTGTGCCGAGCGCCGGGGGCTGGGATGGCCGGTTCGGAAACGGGCCGTACGTAACCTGCGAACTGCCGGGGCTCCTTGTGCTGCATAGACGTCCCAGCTGGCCGCGGCTGGTGGCCCTGGTGGCGAAGCAGGGACTGGCAGCGTGGAGCACCTCGGGCGCGTTTTCTGTCGTTTCTCTGGGGCGGATGCTGTGTTGCTGTGGCCCCAAAGCAACTCGCGCTTGATTTGGGGAGACATCGGTACGAGCGTCTCAAGCCGGAGACGAGACCGTCTGCCCAGGTTGCTGGCCCTGGAGACTCGTCCCTTAGGAAGCCGGCCACGCGCCGCGGCAGACCTGCGGGACGCCGGGCTGGAAGTCACCGAGGGACGCGGCACGCTGCGCGGTGGGCTTGGTTAGCCTGATCCCGAAGGCTTTGTCGTTCTCGGTTTCTCCCTCCTCTCGGCAGCCTCGGTAACGCTCTTCTGCGGTTTTATGGTTGTCAGTTGTGCTGGGCTGCTGTTTCGTTAATACGGATAATAATAGTAAATACTATTCTTGGTGCAAAGAGCTGAAGTTTTATGTGGCTCATAAACCTTGCCGGAGTTTCTAGAATTCAATCCATGTTGTCAGGCCGACGTACTTAAATTTCACCAACGTGCTCCTCGCCCAAAGCGCGCTCTGTATGACTGACTTCTGGGAAGCTTGCGTGTTTGCTGCACTGAAGGTCAGCAGTGATTCCTAGTGCTGATTTTTACATATCTGTATTTAAATTCCAATGATAGTGTTTCTTGTTCAGTGTTAATCTTTCTACTAACTAAAATGAAAAATCTGTATTCTAATGTCTTTGAAAAATGCTTTCACACTTCCTTCAAGAAATAGCAATTATTTAATATTTAATGCTTACAGCAGCTAAGTACTTGTTTAGAAATTGATTATGGTCTTTTCTCATTTATGACTATGAAGATTTGTTTATCCACTCTTCCTTATATTAGCATTATTTCTACAGAACTGAGATTTGTTTCACTTAAGTTTTACCCAGAAGCCACACTTAAATCCAATAAAACCTTTTTTTTTTTTTTTTTAAAAAAAAAATCCTTTACTTACATTTTTGCTCTTATTATTCCAGTAAAATAATTGAGGACTAAATCATAATGTTAAATGAATAATGGCCCCACGGAAAAAAAGCTCCAACATGTAATTTTTTTCTGAAGTTAATTTTTGAATTTCTCTTTTTTTGGTCAAAAAGAGTTCACTAAAATGACAATTTTTATATTAAAAGTATTACTAGTAGCTGTTCCTTCAAGTAGTACTTCTGAGACAGACATAGAAAAAGTAAATTATTCTCAAACTTTTTCATACAGATGCTGAAATACAGAGGAATAGTGGGATAAATTTTAAAATGGGAAAACTTGATAGCCAGGTTCCAAGTGCCGTGCGTTGCTAAGCCAAGGTGTGGTGGTACAAGCTCAGAAGCTGGTAAAACTTCCAGAAGCGCTTATGGCGAGACCTGCAGAGGAGGTGGCTGCTTACGAATGCCGTAGTGCTGCTTGGGGACCAGTGGCCGGTGCCGCGGGTGGTGGTGCAGGATTGCAGGAGCTGCAGCTGACCCGCATGATGTACACAAACTTCTCTGCAAACGTGCAGGCGGGCGGTGGGACGCGGTGGCTACGTGGTGTGGCTCCGGGGCCCTGGGGTGCCGAGGATCGCTCAGCCGGGAATCGCTGCGTCTCCTGCAGCTTCGTGAAAACCTGCCCGCGAAGAGCAACGGCAAAGCTCAGCGCGGATATAGTTGTGCTCACAGTCCCCCAAATCTTGTCTTTAAAAATCAGGAGCTGGATATAGAGCTCCAAGACCCAGTGGCTCATTGTTAACAGTTAGACCAAATTACCTTTGAAAGCCTTCTAAGAGTAAATTGCAAATGAACCTGGAAAAGATTGAACAATATTTTGAAAAATGCTGTCTGAAAGTAATGCATTGTAAGAAATACAGGTTAGGTATATAGCTAGGCTGATAAATACCTTTAGCAGTGGTCGCTAAAATAAGTTTAGCTCTAACTCATTCCATATCTTTTTGTATTGCAGTTCATGTAATTTACGTGATAAAATTCTGAGGATAGCACTTAGCTATAATCAATAAGCTGCTCTGAAGAATAAAGAGACTTTAACGTGTAACAATCTCAGCAGATACCATGCAATTGTATGGACCACAGGATGTAAATACGTGACTGGGGTTGGCAGGGTTTCTGCAGTCCATGTTCCTTGTTCCTCTTCTTTCCCTCTTCCATTTTGACTTCTGTAAAAGCTCTCCAGATACACAGTGCCTCTTCCTACTAGCATGACCTTTAGGGCAAATTCTGTTCATAGTTTAAGGATGTGAAAGACAGGAAATATTTTATTTATTCAGCTTATAACATATTTTAAGAAAATTCTTTCTTTGTTGAAGTGTCACTGTAACAGTACTTAGAGTGGTATCTAAATATAAACCATGGCTATATGCCATTTAATATCAGATTATATACATCTATGTAACCTTATTGATGGCTATCATGTGCGCAGCTGTAGCAGAGGGGATTCTAGGTTGTTTAAGTCTTGCTTTTCTGAGATGCATCATTTTTGTTTAAGAGTATGTCATGATTGCAGCACTGCTGTCTGCTCGCTTCTTGTGTGAGTTTTTTGAACGGTTACATTAAAACCGTAAGCAGTGTCTTTTGCATTGAAGCGCTGGTGTGTCCCTGTTTTATATAAGCTGTGATTGCTGGTTTCTACTGATGTTTATCGTGGAAGAATTTGGGGATTTTAGTACGTGGGGGGCTTTAAAGTTTTGTACATCTGACTCGGTTCATGCTGTTGATGGCTTTGCATTTAACTGAAATTATAATTTTATTGTGAAATTAAATTGACAAGAATTCTTACTAGGTTATCACTAATATTATAAAGTCAAAGGCCCATGTTACTTAATTTTCATCACTGAAACAAAAGGTGCCTCCAGGGCAGTTCTTTTCCTTCCCCCATTCAGATACCTTTTTGAACCTGAGCGTGTTCAGCTAGTGCTTTCTGCAGAAAGAATGGGAGTTATATAACTTTGTTTCTATAGTTAACTCTAAGTAGTTGTTTAATGATTTTTTGTTACTTCTTGATTTCAAACACTCTTTTCCTGTGAATCTTAAAAGCAATGAGGTGATTTCCAAACGACATGAAAAGTATAATTTCAGCTTCAAATCGAAGCTTCGTATGAGTCTTTAGTTTAAAAAGGGTTAATTACAGTCAGAGTCAAGATTTGTCCTCCTATTCCTCCCAAAAGTGTTTTTTCCTGGTTTCCTAGTCCATCCCTGCTCCTCAGGCTGGTTTCTGAGCTGCTGCTGGGAGTCCAGGTAAAAATGTGATAGTCAAGAATATGGCTTATCATAGGCAGCTACAGAGGAAGGTTGGTCTCTCTTGGTAGCACTTGCTCTTCCCATCCGTACAAGCGGTGGTGGTTTGCAGTGGAGGATGTTTTCCCGAAGCAATGCCTTACAGGGTGCTGCAGGAGGATGTCCAGGAGAAAAACAAGATGTAGCCTTCCGAGCGACTCTGGCTGTAACGGAAGCAGTTAGGATCCTGTCTGCCTCCTGGCTCCCTCTTCGTGTCTTCTCCAGCAGCCCAGGATATATTCTTCCTAAAATTTCCAACCGTTGGCAACTCAACATGCTGCTTTTCTCTCTTCTTTCACCTCGTTCAAAGTCCTTTGATTAAGAGATCATGATAGTCTGAGTTTCAGCAAACTCTTCCTCTTTGCTGAGGGAGATGGATGTCGTTTTGGGGGAGGCTGGATATGTAGTTAAGTTTTGGAGACTTCGTGTGGATGATTTCTGGCTCTTGGGCAGTTCTGAGCTACTTGTCTTATGCTACTATATTGCAATTGCAAAAATATACATGAAAGTGACAAAAATTGTTTTTTTTCATTGTAAATGTTTATGTAGGACTTTCAGATATTCATCATTAAAAAAGCAGGTTTTTGAATCTTTTGAAAAGGAGGTCGACATCACTAACGCGTCTGGTTTATATATTCCTTCCAAATTAGTATGTGTGCATTAATGTGCCCATTAAAGACATTAGAAAGAAATTATGTTTTCAGATGTTTTATGTTCCTAGAGTTTCATTCTGTTGTTGTCTACATTAACCTTGTTAAAAGCAGTGAAGTTGTGTGTAATAGTCCCCTTTTAATGTATTACATTAAGTAATTCATATCTATTTATTTTAGAGGAGTTGAACCACAGTAGCTGTAGGTGGCTTTTCAGGATGAAGTTGCTCGAGTACCTGTGTACGTGGCGGTGTACCCGTGCACAGCCCTCAGCCTTGTAATTTCAGAATTCCACGTCTTAACAGGATCAAATGGGTAATTACAGAGCGCTCAGGCTGCCGCCGCCGCTCCCATTGAGCCGCAGTCTGCTCCGGGATTGATTACAGGGGAGGAAGGTGCACCCTGGCATTAATAAGGATAGCAGGTTTTGGATTCATTGTTTCAAAATTCAGCAGCGCTGGGTAATGGGAAGTTGTTCGTAATTATTGAAATCAATCAAATTAATCAAATACGGACAGCTTTGTGGTGGTTTTCCTCTCCGTACTTACTAATGTTTTGGAGCAGACTCCTCGTGGTGTGCCTTCCCCGCAGCTGGCAGGCGGGGAGGCCGTCAGCGCAGGCGCCCGGGCGAGGGGAAGGACGCGCAGCAGAGCCTGCGCTCGGCTCCGCGCCGTTCGCCGGCGCAGGAGGGGCGGCCGCCGCGCCCCAGCCGCGGGGCTGCGCTGCCCACCGCTCCCGCTCGCCTTAACGCTACGCGCGGCTAGAGATAGGGCGTAGGGACAAGCGGGCCTGTGGTTTAAACCAGTTGGTTTCGTCTGATGTCGAACTTTTTTTAGGTGCTGGCCGGCAGCTGGGTTCTTAACGCGTGCATGGCGCTTTGGGCGGACAGCCCTCGCGGGTGACGTGATTCATCTGTGGCCTTTCCGCTCCAAGTTCCTGCGTTCCTGCCTTGTGCCAGTGTCTGCCTTCAGCGCAGCTGACGGTGTTTCTCTGCCGTTCTTTCCCACGGGGGTTGCGGGAGCGGTGCGGCATGAGGGGCGGCGGCCGGAGGGCAGCGAGCGGCGGTATTCGGGCGTCAGCGTCTGCAGTTGAGGAGGGAAGCGAGGAGCGCTCAGACCCTCGCAGAAGCGGCTGCTAGGTTAGCACAGTCCCCGTGCTGAAGACGAGCCAAAGGCGTTGGAGTCCTACGCTGCCTGTGCGCAGCGTCCAAAAAGGTTGGCGAGAGGAGAAGGGAAAACGGTTTGGTCTACGGTGGACGTGAGTTTGAAAGACAGCGGAAAAAAATACCGTTGCAGTGTATCAGCAAAGCACGTGTTAGAAGGATGGAGAGCTGGCCGACAGCCAAATGGAAAAAAATTAGTCACAATAATAGAGTGTGGTTCCGTAGGGATCAGCCCTGCTCTTGACACCGTTTAACAGTTTCATCGTAGGCCCGAAGTACGTGGAACTGTGATAAAACTCGTGAATGACAGGAAGTTTACCAAAGTGGTAAATACTGAGAACAGAGTGAGAATACAGAATTGTCTATGCTGAACCTGATTGTATCTGGGCAAAATATATTCTGATTCTGTGGGGCAATAGGTTTTACAGCTAAAAGATACGACATTAAGAACAGCTAATGAGAAACAGGAAAAGTCAGTAACTTCAGAAATCGGTAAACCAGCGAATGACATTGCATTATAACATTACAGCATTTTTGTGTACAGTGCAGGAAAGGGCTAAGACAATCTTTACTTAGGCAAACAGAGAAATAATAATATACAAATATGTCAGTATTAGGACCAAGTACCAAAAAACCCAGCGAATTATCCATCTTTCTGAATCTTCGCATCAAAACTCAGAGTTATGCCATAGTTTAATGTGAATTACTGAATTCAAAACAGAAGTTTGAATCACGTGAAATCTAACCGCGTTTAGAAGTGCAGAAGGTCAGACTGTACGAGCTAGTATTGCCTGTTGACTTAAAACTGTACCTGTACTAAGTTCACTTGCAAAACTTTATCAGACTTCTCTGGAGACAGTATCATATTTCTATAGCAAATTGCTTGTCCCTTCAGGTTAAGGTTGAGGCTGTATTTTTAGATCCATCTAAAATGTATTTTCCAGATACCAAATTTAGCCAAATTAAATTGTCAAAATTTTTACTGGCACAATATTGTGCTAGTCTAGTGTGTTGAGAATGTTTTTTTCATCTTGCTTTTAAGTTTGAGGCAAAATATGTGTAAAAATACAAGGCTTCCTGGAATGAGATACATTTCTCATACCACTTCTGTGATTTGCAGTAAAGATCTGCTTTGGCTTAAAAAAGAAGTTTTATTTTTGGCACAGTGAGGGAGCTTGTTTCTAGACATGGAAAGCAGGAAATTTTATTTCAAAAGGTTTTAAGAGCAGATTAAGAGTTGATGTGTGAACACCTGTTGTCAGGCTTGGGAGTTTATAGTAATCACATGAGAGCTTGTAGGTAGGGTGATACAGCGCTGCACTGCGATGTTCATGTTCCTTTAGAGCAGGAAGCGTTACCCGAGTGATGTTCGCAGGGGCTGAAATTCTGTCATTACCTGTTGGGACAGCACAGGAGCTGTGGCGGATGTTTTCCCTCGGCACGCACGCTTGTTTATCAGTGGTGGGTTTGCTCTGCGGTCCCTGCTGTGTCGGTGTTTTATTTATTATTGTCCTGCATGCTGTACCATCAGTCACTATCCTGAGCCCTCGTGGTGCTCGAAGCTCAGTAGCTTCTCGCTCTCTCGAAGGGCCCCACACAGATGGGTCTCGTTGCACTCGTAAGCACAGAAGCCCTTCTGGAGAGCAGGGGTGGAGGGTCTCTTCGCCCGCGTCCTTCGTGGTTATCATCCCCTACATAGCTCCGTAGTCCCTAGTCGTGGGGGATTCACTTAGGGAGCGTCTCACTTTGGGGGCTCGGTCGAGAGGCTGGAGTCTCCTCCACGGTCAGAGAGGTCCCTGCAGAATGGTTCAGGTTCGGATGTTAACTATGGTAGAGTAAGGAAATACTCTCTAGAAATGAAACAGGGAGCTTAAGTATTGAGGAATAATAAGAGCATTTCATAATGCTTGAAAAGTTTAGCCTAATATTTCCTTTGTGATCATATGAAAGTCAGAAATAAAGCAGAAACAAACAAAAACAGTGATTCACATCCAATACTATTGTGTTTACAGTTGCAAAAATACGTGGTTGGACGTTGAGCATAGTACAGCTCTCAGCTGGTGCCATCCCATTCCTCCATTCCTGCATCAAGGGTATGAAGAAATTAGCCTGAGTCTTTGAATTAGTACCATTGAATCAAAGTTTTAACAGGTTCTAAAAGAATTAGTAAATCATGCATTTCTCCACTGATTAAAGGCAGATGTTTAATTAGTGTCAGTGGGAAACAATAGTTAGATTTTATTGATATAGTACTTTTATTTTAACCTAAGGACTTAATAATGGAATAATACAATTTCTATGAAATATTACACCTCACATTAGGCAATCTGGTGCTTTGTAGCAGGCTGAATTCGAAAGAGGGTATGCTCACAGTTTAAGTGGTTTGATGGTCTCAGATGAGTCTTGTCAAAATGAAAACCTCACCATTTTAATGTAAATTTTTGCAAGATGAGGAAAAAAGGAGACTAATTAGTCCCACTTTTGGAAACATTTTTATGAAGACTAGAAAAGATTTTGTGTTTGATTCCCTTTATAGCAGAGAAATAAGTGTGATTCAGCTTTTCCTCCCCCTGCCACACTCATACACCCCTCTCTTTGGGATTGTATGGAAATCGCCATGTTGAACATCAGTGTTTGGCTATTCCAAAGATTAGGGCTGATGAAAAAATATGCAATATTGTATTCCATCAGCCAGGGTGAGTTTTAGGATGTAGTTTTGGTGGGCGTTATGTCAGGCCCATGTTAACCTCCATCTCCATGCGGAGGCTGTTGGTGGTTTGTTAGGACTCAAGCGTGCTCGAGTGGTGGTGGATGCACAAGAGCCTGTGCTGGACGGAAGGATTCCCAGGGCCACTAGTTGCAGGTGTAACCAAATAACATTTGCTGTTTGACAGAGTCCTGCAGTGTTAGAGAACATTACTTCCTCCAACAAAGCAGAAATGATGAATCATATAAAAACAAGACTGGAGAAGACTGTAAGAGAGTGTCAGGTTTGTTTCTTGTCTAAGGAGAGGATACGCTGTCCAGTGAAGGAGTCACTGGTAGCAGGTATTTGGCTAACCCTTTGGTGCGGTAGGCAGTCTGCATTTCACCTGTCCTGTGATGCTCTATCTTTGCCATTAAAAAAGTTTTCCTTAATCTCTAATTTATCTCTCTCTCTCTCTCTTTTTTTTTTTTTTTTTTTTTTTACTGCAGTTAGATTTCTTACTGTTTCTACTTAGTAACTGCATAAATACGAGTAAGACTTTTCCTTTCCTTTTAGCTTTTACATTCTATGCAGTTGAAGATGTGCTATCTTGTCCCATCCTTTTTCTGTGGCGAATCGAGTCCTTCTCAGGCTAAATAATCTATATTTGTCAGTCTGTCTTTATGTAGGTCAGTCTTTTCTCTGCTTATCCTTGTGGTACTCCTCTGGTCCTTGTCTGGCTTCTCTCATTCCTGAAGCGCAGTCCTGCAGTGGGCAGAACTGCAGCTGAGCAGAGGCAGAAGGATTATTTCAGAAGTCTGTTTTCTTGTTTATACATCCCTATATAAATATAAGCATGTATTTAGAGAGCAAGGAACAGCATGATATTGTTGATTCATGTGCAGCTTGTGATTTGCCGCAGCCGACAGCATTTTTACTGCAGAATTACTTGTTTCTCATCTGTTTGTGTGTAGTCGAGTATTTTTGCATAAATGAAAAATCCTGCCCTTTTTCTCACTGTGATTTTTTTGAAAAACATTTGGCCCATATGTCTCGCTGACTTTTAATGTTGTGCAGTAGCACACTACCCAACATCTTTTTGTTGTTTTTAGATTTAAATATTGTAGAGTGTAGGCCATAGAATCATAGACTAATTTAAGTTGAAAAGGAGCTTGAGAGATCATCTTGTCTAACCGTCTGCTTCATGTCCTTCGTGAAGGTGTTCCGTTGTGCTAGACCCAAACACAGCCCCGTAGAGTGCCACACGGTGCATATTTGGGTTTTTTTATTATTATTTCTTGACTGTGAACCACTGAGTATTCTGGCAAAAGAGGTTTTCCAATTAGCTGTCTCCTGTTTCTAGCTAGACCGTGCTTCATAAGCTTGTTGGTTAGCTTGTCCGCTTAAAGTCATCAGATAGAAGGTCAAATTGTGAGGTATTTTGGGAAGAAAAAGCTTTTGTTTCTCACCACTATATTAATTGAGAGTTGCAAAATAGCCTTAAATTTTCTATTTGGGTATTAATTGGTTTATAGATGAAGGTTATTAATTTGACTTCTCCTCCAGGCAGTACCCGGTTGGTACTCGCAGTTTCTTAGGGCACGGTTTTCTCTTCTGAGACGTAGAGCAACGTCAGCTGCATCGCCCGCAGAGTTGGGAAGATTCAGCTCCTTTGAGGCTGGCAGTCTTTGATACTGTGAGAGGAAAGGCCATGGGGCAGAGGTGAATCACAACTGTGAGATGAATCAGGTTCAGGAAAAGATGCACACCCTTACTGAATCAAATGCTGTTAGTTAGAAGAAAATCCAGAGCTGCTTGATGACTTCCTCTGAATTTGGCCGTTAACAGATAGCTGTCACGTTCTCCAGGAGATGTCAAAGGAGGACATCAAGGAAGCAGAGCTGTGTATTAGACCTGTTCCAGCTCAGGCTTATGCTGCGAGGAGCTCTAGCACTGCAGGAGTAGTTTTCAAATAAGATTAACGACTTGTGAGAAGGTTCAACCTGTGTGCTACTGCTGGCTGAGCAGTAGGTCCCTACATATGTCCCTCTATGTCAGCATTTGGTTCAGAAGCTGCAGGAGAATATGGGCCAGATTTTGAAGGTGGTATTGGGCTAGATAAGTCTCTTAAAATCAGGATTTTGAAATTGTTTAACCTAGACCAAGCATTTTAGAGCGACTTATATGAATTAAAATGATATTTACTGCTGTATTTTTATACAAAATGTAGTCTGTGATGAACATGCAAAAGGTGTTTAATCAAAGGTTTGATATTTATTTATTAATAAGATATGATTCATCTCCTGATATTCTGTGCTCTAATTAAAGATTAAAAATCTGCAAAAGAATACAAAAATATAACATCCTTCTGCAATTGGCATAACTCTGTAGCAGCTTGAAAAGCATTTTTAGCCAGTTCTTATAAATAAAGCATTTGGATGAGTGTGTTTATCCCACACTTTCCTGTGGTTTGGCCTGCAGTCTTGATGCTTGTCTCAGACTGTTTCCTGATAATGCTGCTGCCTTAGTATCTTACGTAAATTCCGGCGAAGTTGTTGGGAAAGCTTTTAAGTACCTCTGGAAATTTTGGTTCAGGTCCAAGAGGCACAGCCCAGTAACCCTTAATCACAGAAGTTGTTGTGTGTTCAGAACAAATGGGCATTTTACTTTCCGGGAAGCTTGGTAAATTCTTGCCCTGACAAGGGAGTAACTGCTGCCTCTGAAATAACTATGCTGTTACCAGGTGATTTCACTGTGAAACAGGGACTTGGCATATCAAGACCTTTAGCAGTAATGCCTACAGGTGTAGTAAAGCTCATTATTGGTGTGCTTGGGGGTTGGGGAGAAAAGCTGTATTTCAGAGAAACACTATTAGTCTTTTTGGCCTATGTCTTTTTCTGAAAGACTGTTCTGAGCAGCACAAATTTGCCATTTGTGCAATGCTATAATGGTCTTTTAAGGAGATCCTTTCTTGCTAATATTTAAATTCTAAATTTTGCAGATCAGGTCATCAGTCCTTGTAAATGAGAAGGTTTTTTCCAATGGACAAATGGGCAAAAGAGCAGGAAAATCTATTTTCATATTAAAGATAGCAGTGTTTATCATTCAGCCAATCAGTGAGCCTTTCTGCAGACATCATAACAAAAAGCCCTAATAATATTTTTAAAGCAGATTAGAAATAATCTTTCTGCATGACCTTCCCCAGGTGACCTCTCAGTTTGCTGTTTTTGAGTTGGACACTGCATGATTAAAGCAACATTTTGCTGTTTAATATGGTATACACGAACTGGCTTTGTATCTTTATCTGTACTTCATCACCAGAGAGAGAAGTAAGACAGTAGAGTACAGTGTACAGAGTCTTACTGCTTTGTGTAAAACACATTTGGAGAGCAATGTCACTCAGATAATGATATGCTCAATGACACTGCAGCAGACAGAAGCAAAAGAGAAAAAATACAGTACAGAGAATCTTGAACTTAGTTTAGTTTAGTTCAATATGAACTCAATGTATAATTGTTTAGTATGATCCCCTTGTTTACCAAGTAATTATAGCTTTAAAATCTGTTTAGGGTAGCATTTAGCTTCCCTCCATTCAAGGGGATCATAATATTGATGGAATATGTATTAGCTTGTTCTTGTGAGCAAAAGTAATTAAAAATGTATCTTTATTATTCTCGGTATGATGGTAGACTACAATAAATTTTGGAATGAGTTCTTCAAACAAAATATCCAAGTAATGTGCTTTTCCTCCTTTGCATATAGCGAATGAAGTGAAACCTGCTTGGTTTTACAAGGTTTTAAATGAGTTAAGGGCTTCTGAAATGATAAATTATGAAAGTGAAGCACGAATGGTTTAGTTAGTATTGGGCAGGAAACAAGTCTTTGCACCAAAATTTTAAACAGAGCAATGCAATAACTTGAAGATTAGAACTGTGGATATCAAGAATTAAAGGATTTTAAAGGAATAACCTTTGTTTTGATTATTACAAGCCAGTACTGATATATCTGACCTAAAGGAAAAGCTTTTTTCCTTTAGCTGCATACCATCAAATAGCTTTTATGTTGTTCCCATTATGAAGAGAATGTCCGCAAATGAGTGCTTGACTGTTTGCTATTTTTGTCTTATATGGCTGTAGTAGCAGTGGGAAATGAGTACAAGTAATTATTATTCAGACTTAGTAGTTCAAGTTTATTTCTAATGTACACGCTTTCTAGATTTTAGTAGATGAAGATTTATATTCTAAAGTGTTGATTGCTAGCGAGGCAACTCTCTTTTGAGGCTTTAAATACAATATGGTATGTGGGGCCGACAAACCAGAAAACGATTTAATTGTGTGCTAACTCAAGCTGTAAGTAGATGAAAAGACAGGATGGATTCTAGTTATAGCTCTTGTTATATATGAAATGTTTAAGCTTTTAGGTTTATGTAGTAATTGTTTTAAAATAATAGTTTTAATAAGCTTTTTGAAGTGAAATACTTTATTATGTGACATCTACATATTGTACATACGCTCACAGGCATTCTGCAGGGCAGAATTTTAAGATAAATTTTAATAGTTATTTTATAGGAAAAATACATGAGGTCAGTTTCTGTCCTTTAAAACTGGGTAAATATTTCAGACTTGAATTACAATTACGAATTTTCTAAAGATGCTTAGGGAGGGGAGAGAGTGCACTGTTCCACAAGTCATGAGAAATTGCCAAATATTTTTGCAAATTCTACAATACTCATGGCTTTTAAAAAAGAAAAGGCATCACTAATGTATTTACTATTTTTATGAAAATGTTTTCTGTAAAATCGTGGCATGCAGAAATATTTAACTGGACAGTGTTTTGTTGTATGAAGTATATACTGAATTGCATATATTCCACAGGCACTCTGTTAATTCTATTATATTGAAAAATTGAGAAGGGAATACTGAAAAATCATTTCAGTTTCTTACATATGCCACAGATCAGGTAATTTGTAAATTGGAAATAGGAAAAAAATAGGGAAGTGCCATTGTACGAAGCTTTCTTTTTCCTGCTTTTCTCCTAAGTATGTGCTTAAATGTCATGTGACTTATTGGTGTTTCTTTTTGGTACGTGGACATATTAAAAAAAACCAGATTGTTAAATACTTCTGGTATTCTGCACAGCTGTTTGGAGGTATATGTGCAAAAGAAAGGCCTTTAGATGTAATGTGTGAGTAAGAACAGCTGAGGTATAAACCTGGTGCAGTGCTGTATTTATTATTTATTTAGAGTAGGAGATAAAACAAGTTTGATTTTTCTTAAGATTAGTTTTGACTGGTCATTTTAAAAAATGAGGTTGGTCATTCAACTGCTACTATGTTCCACGTCTCCTGCGGTTTTGTGAGGTGTCAGGCAAGTCCCTGTGGCTGGGTTGTTGGTGGAACGAAAAGGATCCCGTGAGTGTTACAGAAAGTGATAAAGTAATCGTCGTTTCCTGGGGTTTTGAGGGCAAATGTGGACATTTAATTGTTGCCTATTCTGATTATACAGTACCTGGGAAGGAGAAGTGTCAGTAACTGTGTTGCTTATTCTGTTTTTTCTTTTTTCTTTCTTTTTGCTTTTTTGTTTCCTCCTCTCGTAATGATATTCAGGCTGCGAAGGGGTTGAAACATCAACCTCATATCAGAAGACAAATTTACATTTCACTCCAAACACCATAATTTAATGAAGGTTTTATGCTGTTGTGGGTACTTAATTATGCTAGAGGCAGAGCTGAAATTTAATATTGTTCCACATGCAAGGAAGATTTAGTAGTAGCTTATTTTCAGAAGTGCTCTAAAAGTCTATTGCCTGCGTAGTCTACTGTTGTGTTTCAAAATGCATTTGAATAACCTGAACTTTCGTGAATAAGCCTTCATTTTATTTGTTCACTAAAGATAATGTACATCTTCGTAATGTACTAGTTTTTGAGAAGCAAATATCTGGGTTAGCTGGCTGTGTAGTGGTGATCAGTGCAACATTTACTGTCCTTAGTAGCTAAACCTTGAGCATCTACACGTGAGCAGATGTAGTAGCGCAGGACACGTTACGCTCTACGTGCTCACCTTGTATGTGAATCAAGACCACAATTTTAAAATGACGGTAGGTTACTTGTTTCTGTGTCCCCTGCCGTAGGTTGTGCGGTAGAGGTTAGCATTTTTGACTTTAAGGTACCGTGTTCTTCGTGGCGGCGGCGCTGTGCTGCGCTGGGACGTGCCTTCCCCGCTCGGAGCCCGCGCGCCGGGCGGCGCTGGCGGGCGGCAGAGGCCGAGCCCGCGGCGCGGGGACCGCGGCGCTGGTGGGAGCGCGCTGAGCGGCCGAGGCGCCCGCCGCGTCTCCGCGCTTCCCGCGGGCAGCTGCTCGCGCCCGGCCGCTAGGCACGCTGTCCGTTAACGGTGAAAACGGCCGGGAATTGGAAAGACTAGCCAAGCTCCAGGTGGGCTGCAGCAGCAGCTGCTGGCCTCGGCGGCCTCCCGGTTTGAGACGTCCGGGCTCAAGAGCTCCTCGAGGGAGCTGGCGCCAAAGCGCGGCGTCCTCAACCTGCCGCGAGCGCCGCGCCGTGGGAAGCGCCTCGCCCTGGCCCTCGCCCTCGCCCTCGCCCTGGCCCTCGCCCTGGCCCTCGCCCTCGCCCTGGCCCTGGCCCGTCCCCGCGCTCGCGCGGCAGGGACCGCTCTGCCGGCTCCGAGGCGGCTGCTGCCTCCCGAGGTTTACCCGGGCCCGAGAGTGCGCTGGGATGTGCCTCAAAGACACAGTTCAACGTAGACGGGACAGTCATATGAAAATACAAGCTGTAATTCTAGCTTTAGATGTATTTATTAGCAGCATTTGTTGTGGACGCATGGATTTTTCCAGCTGAGAATTCACTGAAACAAAGATCGATATGGTTAAGCTCTCTTTTTCTTTTTTTATCTTTTAAAAAAGAAAAAAAATATTATTTCCAGTGCATTGAAGTACTGTGTGGAGTTGGTTGGTTTGTTCCATTTCTACTCACTTGGCCAGATGCTGGCCAACTTCAGCTGGAGTGGAGAGAATTGAGTATTTCTGCAGAGCATGTGCAGGGCAGATGCTTTTTTCCTTCTTGCTGAGGAAGTCTTTCAAAGAAAATCCAGTGCCCTTTTTTTGAGGGGGAAAAAATTTATTAAAAACTGTGATTTCATTTAAATGTGCGATAGTTTCACACCTGGTAATTTTTCTAGTAGTAATTCCTTATAACTGAAGACTTAAATCTGGAATTTTCTGAGTGTTAGATGTCCTATTTCCTGTCACAGGGTAAAAGGATGTGGCTGAATGGCTTCAGCTGGAGCAAGAGTTACTGCAGTTACAAGCTGATTGCTGCCTTTTGGGCAAGTTCAGCTTGAAATGCTTCTGTGGGTAAAAGAATCTGTTCTGCTTGTTTTATAATTGAAATTATAATGCAAGCACAAGGTCATAAAGCAATTTTGGGAAGGTGAGAGAACTTTTTAGCCATTTCATGTGTGTTGTGTTATTATTGAAATGGTTTCATAGTGGCGGGATTTCCTGGTGGAAGGCATGTTTCAGCGGAGCAGGATTTGGGGTGCTGTTTCTTAGGGTCGCAGTGGGAATCGCCAAGTTTGGTGCAGCAGGGGAGGTGCTGTCTCATATCTGGGCTGCGTACTCGCTGCTTTTAAAATGTATTTGCTTTTTGCCCTCTCCCAGTCGGAGAAACAAGCAAGGTTTTGGTTAAATACGTGGCCATTGCTTCCAAACAGAAATATATGCTATGTGCCTCAAATAAAAGACGCCCTGTAGCAAAATGCCTGAGTCAGAGGCCAAGGGTATCGTTACCTTGTACGAACAGCAGTGAAGCTCCTGAACGGCCCAGGCCGGTGGAGAGCGAAGCCTGGCGTGTCGTCGGCTGTCGAGAGCGTCGGAGCACGCGTTGCGTTAGGAAGCGCTGCAAAATTGCAGGGATGTGGCTGGTCTGTGGAGAAGGAGGAGCAGGTTGCCTAATGGCATACAGTAGTTTTAAAAGTGATTTAATGCTTGTGCCATAATAACCAAAAGACTTAAGAAAATAGTTTTAGCGGTTAATTCCTTCTTTGCCTTGAGACAAACAGAAGTAGTTTCTGGGCTTTCAGTGCATTTTACTTCAGAACAAAAGAAATTAAAATCCAAGAGAGAATTAGTCTGATATTCTTTTCTTTCCTATAAGGTATATCCCTTACGTAAACAGCTTACTTGAGAAGCATGTTATATTGGAGTTGGGACTTTAAAAATTACACTGGAGAAGTGGCAAGTCTCAAAAACAATATTACATGCATGATCTGTCTCGTAAATACTAATCTCGGAGCTCTGGCTCAGTCGCAGCGGTTAAGCATCTTTCCGAAACCAGCCCTGCCGAGCCACCGAATCCACCACTAGTGGACGAAGGAGGGAGAACAGCACTTACTGGATCTGCTTGCTGCTGAATTGGAAGGAAGAAGAAAGTGAAAAGTGGTAAACAGGTTATAGGCAAAGAGCTTATTTTGCAAGCCCAGAGGATATGTTAGTTACTAACCGCGGGTATCATCTACAGATCTGGGAAAATATGGAAAGTGGAGGAAAAACAGGTCATTAAAAAGGAAGCTAGAAGTGCTGAGAAAGGGTTTTATTTATGTTATCGTTCAGATTGTAGGGGAATGCAGTATTTTTATCTAATTTCCACGTCTCTGAAGTTGTAAAATCTTAAAAAAAAAAAAAAGGCATTTACCACAAGTGTCTTGTTTAAAAAATGTATTTGAGCATTATTACAAATCAAAAAAGAAAATAAAACAGCAGCACAGCAGCAAGATGTGTTTTCTCTTCTGTTTAGTGGGAGCAGAAAGGAAAATAATTTCAGCTACCTTTCCCTGTCCACATGAATGTGAAATGATATGGCACACACTGGAGGCTTGTAAAAGTGGCATTTGATAGTGCCACCTATTGCTGGAAAAGTAGAATTCCAATGAGTGTTTTTGTTAGGTGTGAATCTAAGTGAGAAAGAGCAGAAAAATGAATAGTAGCTGTTCATCTTGGTATAATTATATCAAGCTAGTTAGAACTATGTGGTTATAAGTTTGACTTTGTATGGCTATAAATTTGACTACATTTAAAAACTGAAGTTATTGTGCAGTAGAATCAGAGATGTTATAGTAAGTTTCTGTTCCAAAAAAATGGTGACTTTTGGTATATTGTTGAATGGCGGTAGCTATATTGGGCTAAATCTATTAAGCCTGACTCTTTCCTTCAATTGTTAACCCTGAATTACATATAATGCACTAGAAAATTGATCCTAATAATCTTAAAACTGCATTAGATTTAGCAAAATACTGCAAATTAGTTTTTCCTAATAGTGGAGTTTGTTTTATGTTACATGTGAAGAATAAAACATTTTTTAGTATGCATTCAAAAATACTGAAGTAAAGTAGTTAATGATTTTGCATGATAGTGTTGAGTTGAAAACTTGGAAAAAAAAATCTGTAAAGTAGGATATTGGCTGGAAAAAAAAAGCTTGGGGTATTGAATAGAAGTGCCTCATGACCTAAGGTTTCTGCTGAGTTTAGAGGTGGAGGTGTTGATGAACACTGTTGTAAATGTAATGTAAATGGTAGAAACAAGCCATGGTTTTCTAAACATGAACTGAGTGCTTTGGATCAAAGAAGACTCGGTATAAAATGGAAGGATAATGATATGAATGTGTCTTCATACTGGGTATCTGTCATCAGATCTTTCCTTTGGTAAATGTGAAAGTTGATTTCTCCACCTGCGCTTTGAAGAGTGACGTTTGTTTCATTATGAAAGTCTTGACTAATGCTATTGGTAGGATTAATACAAGATCTATAGGAACAGTTTTATCAGCTTCAAGTTTTAATTGTGCTTAGGACTGCTGAAGTCCTTACTGCTCAGTGATGCTGCTCACCTCTACTAGAGCAAGACCCTACTCAAACAAGTTTTTGGCTTGTAGGTTTAAAGAGAAAGAAAACGTATCTTCTCATGAAGGATCTAGATGGCCAGGCAAGAGGGTGAGAAGATGAAGTGGTTTACAAGTAATATATTCTTTCTCAGGTCCAGGCCAGTATCTGTCAGGAGTTTATTGCTGCCTCAGGTAATAATCTTGTGTCCTGCCTGGACAACTGGCTATACCTGCTGAGCTCCTGGACAGCCAAGTTTGCTGCAAAGCTTATGTCAATCAAGGGAAGCAACTATCCAGGCTATAAGTATCTGCAGCTTTAGAGGAGGTTTGGTAAGAATTTGTTAGTGAGAGCCTGCTTGTCTCCTGACCAGAGAAATCCTGTGGAGAAATCTGACTTCATAGCCCTAGTTAAGTTCAGAGCTGAAACCTAATTTAGCCAAATCAAAAGTCTTTATTTTTTTTCCTTAAAATGAGGTCCAGTTTCCTTTTTTCCCAGTTGCATCTCAGACCTGTATTTCAGAGGTTGCCTATATTTTGTCCCTTGCTCCACAGATCCAGGATGTACTTTCTCCTCTGAAACCTTAGCATCTTTTTTTCTTCTGTCTGTTTGTGGTTAGCCCTTGTGCCTTTCTCGTGCTGACTGCTGCAACATTCAGAAGCAGCATAAAGTCTTTAGCAGCTATATTTTGTAATCTGGAGAGGGGGAATGATGTAGCTGCCTAGTTGGTTGTTTTGCGTGTTGATTTGCTATGATCTCTTGGATCTCCATGCTGAATCTCTTTTGCAGTCTGCATTCTTACCTCTTCCTTGTGTTTTGGGTCACACGCTCATGCTGTGCTCTGCTGATGTTCCTTAGCCTTGGTCCACTCGTTCAGCTGCATGACTCCTGGCCACAGAAGAGAATTTTGGAGCACTTAAGCAAAGCCAGCAATGTTTTAATCCTTGGTACAGGTTCCCCCTCCTCCAGACCCTTACCATTTTACCATTTTACATTTTTGATGTGCATCGTATTGATTTAAACAAACAGCTCCTATTTGCTGCTTTCCTTTCTCCAATGCGTGTCTACAAGACTGTACATATTTAGATTAGAAACTTCTCATAGCAGGGATCAGGGCATTGTAAAATATCTTGTGGAAGATACTTTTAAAATGATCAATTAGACGTAAAAGGTGTATTACCAGTGCTAATGGACAGCCTCCTGTTTTAGTGGAAACTTTAATGTAGTCCAGAAAAGGACACTAGATCTAATGAAAGGAAAGCGCTTTTCAATAGCTAAATTACATGTCTTTGTAGGAGTCTGTATGCCCTGTTCTAATGAAGCTTTATGGTTTCTTGAATATATTTTTATGTACATGTAAAAATGTATAAGGAAAGGCTCTGGAATCATGTCCTTATGGGTGAGCAATGGGGCCAGCAGGTGGCACTTCAGCTTGAAAATGAGAATGTGCTGAAAGCTATACTCCTGTGTATCTTTGTTTAAATGTGGAATATTTAAAAAAAAAATGTTTATGAAAATTACTTAGGCAAGTGGCATTCAGATTATGATTGGATTCTTTGTTGGTCTTGTCTTCTGCAAACTGTAAGTCTGTGGCCAAACAGCATTGCACCGTGGAGGAGTTTGGGCATTGAAGGAAAAGATGTCCTCCATACAGTTTCAAGTATGACTTAATTGAAAAGAATTACAGTTCTGGTGAGACTTACCATCATTCAAACCTGAATGTAATAGCATCTGTTAAAGCCTTCCTTTAAACTTTTGGTTCCTCAAAGTGGGTGTTTTTGACTTCTTTTTGGTTGTGATGTGATTTATTTGTCTAATTAAAAATAAACTGAAATTGGAGAACACTGCAGTCTATTAATTGATTTTTGTGAACGTCATTGTGTTAAGTAATTTTTGTAAATGACTTAACACCAAATAGCAATCTATTCCCCCTTTCAATCAGTGCTGATACTGTTACCTCGTAATACAATACCGGCATATGATTATATCTGCCATTAATGCAGTTAACAGTAGATGACAGATCTTGTTAAGATAGGAAGGGCCTCATGCTCTTCCACCTGCTCTGGTGTAAATCAGAACTCACTGCCTTGAACTGAAAAGTTGTTCTTGTATAAGAACTTTACTGGTGTAAGTTAGGAAAGTCAAGCCTCGTATGTGGTGATGTACCAAATTATATTACAGGATATTTAAATTCCGTCTCCCACAGTGAACAGCAGGATACCACTTTTATCCTTCCTGTTGAATGCAGAATCACTTTTCCATTTATAAATTGAGCCTGAACAGCGTGCACTCAGTGTTTGCTGTTCTTGTGTTGCTCCACAGACAGGATATATTGAGACACCTGTTCATCCTTGTAAGGCAAGCAACAAAACCCCAAAATGCTTCCCTGCTAACAACTTGGTTCATGATTAGTGGAACTAATGAAGCTTCACTGCCTATGGATTTGTGTCCTTCATCCTTGATCCTCCCAGCAGCCCTCCCACCAGTCCGCTCACCCATTTCTGTCTGCTCGTATTCCCTGTGATCTTCCCCTCTTCCCTGTTCCCCTGCAATAATTCCAGCTCCTCTTCTCTTCCGTAATTCCAGCTCTCCTTCTCTCCCATCCTCTGCATCTTCCCCAGAGACAGCAGTTCCTCCCGTGCACCCTGGCCATCCTTGGCGCTGCTGCCTGGCGCCGGCAGTGCTGGCTGCAGCTGGTCAGCCTGCAAACCACTGCCAGCCTCAGGCTTAGCTGGAGGGATGTGCGTTTGGGGCCCTCTTTTTACTGTCTCACCAGTTTTCTCAGAGCTTGGGGGAATATAATATGTTTGAGATCATTACTTCATTAAATTTGGTAGAAATGGTTAGACAGATATAAAAATGTCTTTATTCCCTTCTCCTTCCAGTGGTTGATACTGTCAGATCAATCTCAATTTGTCTTTGCTGAAGTACTCTTCTTCCTTTTCTTGTCTTGCTCTTCTCTGTGCAGATCTAGTGCAACGATTGCTGTCCTTGTAATGATATTATTAACTGGATAGATAGCAAGCACAGATCAGAAAAAAAGGGTGCTTAGCTCTTTATTGGTTTTGAAGGCATGCACGAAGCTTTCTTTAATCAAATTCTTGATCTTGCATTTGAGGACAATGTGTAGTAATCATTTTAACTGTGAGTCTTAAGTAAACCTGTAAGTATACCAAAAACATAAGAGGAAGGTGAGTTCTGAGTATCTTCAACTTTGAAAAATAAAAAATAGCAGTTAGATCACACAGTTGCAGCATTACTCAAATATGAATACTCATAGAATTGTTGAGATTGTAGGGCACCTCTGGAGATCAGCTAGTCCAATGCCCTGCTAAAAGCAGGGTCAACTAGAGCAGATTGCTCAGGGCCATATCCAGGCAGGAATCTCTCCAAGGATGGAGACTCCGCAGCCTCCATTGGCAACCTGTTCCAGTGCTTGACCACCCTCACAGTAATAATATTTTTTTCTTATGTTTAAATGGAATGTCTCCCCCCCCCACCCCCCCCAGTTTCTGTCCATTGCCTGTCCATTGTCTTCTCTGGGTGCCATTGGGAAGACTCTGGCTCCATCTTGTTTAACCCACCCACCCCATCAAGTAATTAAACACATTGATAAGATCCCCTAGAGCCTTCTCTTCTCCAGGCTGGACAATTGCTGCTCTCTAAGCTTCTACACATATGTTGTAATATGCATAAATATATGTGATACATAAATGTATCCTGAATCTAATTCAGACATCTGAGTATTAAGAAGCAAATGTCAAGACAGAACAGTTCTAAGTAATAGCCAGCATGTAAACATTTGCATTTCCGATAAGAGCAAATGGTGTAAAAATCTGAGAGCTGAGCATGGATATATGAGAGTAGAAGTTTGATGGCAGTCTGTTCATAATGGTTTTGGGTTTTTGTTGTAGTGTTTTGTTTCTTTTGAAGATTCTTTAGAAGCAGCGTGATAATATAAAAATTATTTATAAAACTTAAAATCAGCATACATTCAGACAGAATTTGTCAGCCATACCTACATAAGATACCCTACAGGTATTTGTTATTCAAGGTACTAATGATTAGCTATTACATGTATAAAGCTTTGCTTTGTGCATGGTCTCTTTTACACCAGCAGTATTTGTTTTGGATGGTTACAAACATCTGGCTGCAGTCCATGGTATTGTTTTGTAAGCTAAGTATTTTTTCAAAAGCTCATTTTAAATTCTGTCCTCTGAAATTTAGATAATAGTTAAATTTCCAGCGGTTTGTTACCTAAAAGGTGACCTGTCTCCATGTATGTACAGACCTCTAAGGTTACTGTTACTGTAAAGGGGAAACTGCTCGAACTCTTGTCTGTTATTAAGTTAGCAAAGCAAGGAGCGATCCGTGTCCTTCTAAGCTCTACTTTTACCAGTGGCTATGTATAGATTCACTGTCTTAGCTTTTAATACTTGAAAATCCTATCCAAGTGCCTTTATGCTCACTTAGGGTGCTGCCCGGTGTTCAGTGTCCAAATGCTTACGCTCTCAATTTTGGCCTCTAGGCTGTTCTGTTGCACTGACATTTTTCTGTGTTTTGTAAAATTACAGCGTGTCCACTATCATTTACTAATAAATATTTAAATACTGCAAGTTCTAAACTCATCAAGTTTGCTCAGTGCAGAGGGCTGGCAATAGAAATGGTTGGGAGCAGAACTACGCTGTGCTTGTCAAGGTGGCTTTATCCTCAGCACCAAATCTTTCAGTGTATATGAAGGTGATTTCTCTATGCATTAGTTTCCCAAAGGCTTTTCCCCCCAAAAGTTCTTTTTTTAAAAAAGAAGGCTGTAATCTTTATCTCAGTAAATACATTAAAAATGGTGAGATTTTTAGAGACCATGATAGTAGGTATGGTATAAATAACTTGAGCAGAAAGTTAATGTAAACAAATAAACAGCCATCAATGAATCCTGGGCTGGCAGAAAAACATAAGCTTGTTCTTTAGGGACTAATGAACAAATGAAACTATATCCGTTAACTAGGGACTGCTGATAAGTTGTATTCGTGTTTTATTGCTGTGTTTTATCAAGGTCTTGGCTTAAGTCCTAAACTAGGAAGCTGAGAGATGATTTAAGAGGCAAAGACTAGAAATAATCTAAAAGAGAATGTAAAAAAATCTATTCTTAGATTGTGATTTGTAAAAGTAAGTTGATTTCAGAGTTGATCCTTACATAAAAGGCAAATGGCAACTCTTGCCTGAATTTTCTGAATATTTGATGCTGCTTAGTTGGAAATTACTTTGGAAGCAAGGTCTAGATATATATGCCAGAATTTTTTACTATCCTTTGTTTTCTTTTTTATGGAATTGTGAAAGATTTTGCCTTTGTCATTCTCATAGATGAGAGATGATGAGGATTTAAAAAAATAAAATATATCATTAAAATATCTTATGGTTTAGAAATAGTATGTTTTACTTTATTTATGTATTTATGTACATCATTCTGTAGAGGCAATTAGGAAAAAAAAATGACCCAATAAAAAGATTTATGAATTTCTCTAAACTGCTTAATGAGGCCTCATATAAATCTGAATTTCAAATCACATTAGAGTTGTCGTATGCCCTAATTTCAAATGACAGTTCTGGCTTGCCTCTCAGTTGGCCTTTTATTTTGTGTTTATAAATTAACCAAGCATGTGGTTTCATGTCACCGTTTTACTAGAGCGGTGCTGCACTTAGAGATGGGGAAATTTCATCTAATTATTTATTAAATTAATTATTTTATTATTTATCTAATTTCTTTCCAGTAGTTACGTTACACCTCGGCTCACGTTACAGGAAGGAAGTTTCGGACCGTGTTTAGACGTTGTAAACGCGGGTAAAGGGGCCGAGGCCGCCGGGCGCCGCGGCGTGCCCGGAGACGGCCGCCTCCGCCGCGAGCCTCTTTCGACACGTCCCTGCTCGTACGTCGGGCAGAGGCGGCGCGGCGTGTGAGCCGGGCGCCCCCGGGAGTTGACCTGTCCCCGCTCTAAATTTCCTCCTTCTCTCCGCTTGGTTTTATTCGTGGTAACTGGCAGCTCTCGGCGCAGAGCGGTCGGTGTCGGCTTTCTCGCTCTGAGTTTCTCCTCTGCAAGGGCTGAAGCGTGCCTCGTAGCTGGCTCGTTCGCCGGTCTCCAGGTCTCTGAGGCCTTTGCTGCTCTCCTGACGCCGTCTCGCTAGTCCCACCTTTGGCTTTGCTGGTTGTTTTGTTTGTAAACAGCAAATACTGTTTATGGGTGGTAAATAGCAGCTGTAGCTGTTCTTCACATTTCTCCCAGTCCTCCCTCTGGGGTTCGCCCTGTGGAGTCACAGGAAGGGCTTTGAAGAGTGGCTTCTCCTCCAGAGCTTCTTCGCTTTTTCCCGTTCAGGTTTTTCCCTTGGTTGTTTCAGGACCTTGTGCCGATGCTCGGAAGCAGGACGCTCGCCAGGGGGTTTGTTGTCTTGGGGTTGGTGAGCCGTCCGCGCGGTGGCCTTCTGCCTGGGCGCGGGGCTCGGCGGCGGTGCCGCTCTGCTGCGGGGCCTCGGCTCCCGGGCCCGCGCGCGGCGCCAGGCCGCCGCCGCCGCCAAGGGCCCCCGGCGCTCCGGCGGTGCCGCTGTGCTGCGGGGCCTCGGCTCCCGGGCCCGCGCGCGGTGCCAGGCCGCCACCGCCAAGGGCCCCCGCCGCTCTGGCGGTGCCGCTCTGCTGCGGGGCCTCGGCTCCCGGGCCCGCGCACGGCGCCAGGCCGCCGCCGCCAAGGGCCCCCGGCGCTCCGGCGGTGCCGCTCTGCTGCGGGGCCTCGGCTCCCGGGCCCACGCGCGGTGCCAGGCCGCCGCCGCCAAGGGCCCCCGGCGCTCCGGCGGTGCCGCTCTGCTGCGGGGCCTCGGCTCCCGGGCCCGCGCACGGCGCCAGGCCGCCGCCGCCAAGGGCCCCCGGCGCTCCGGCGGTGCCGCTCTGCTGCGGGGCCTCGGCTCCCGGGCCCACGCGCGGTGCCAGGCTGCCACCGCCAAGGGCCCCCGGCGCTCCGGCGGTGCCGCTCTGCTGCGGGGCCTCGGCTCCCGGGCCTGCGCGCGGCGCCAGGCCGCCGCCGCCAAGGGCCCCCGGCGCTCCGGCATGCCGCTCTGCTGCGGGGCCTCGGCTCCCGGGCCCGCGCGTGGCACCAGGCCGCCGCCGCCAAGGGCCCCCGCCGCTCCAGCGGTGCCGCTCTGCTGCGGGGCCTCGGCTCCCGGGCCCGCGCGCCGCCAAGGGCCCCCGCCGCTCCGGCGGTGCCGCTGTGCTGCGGGGCCTCGGCTCCCGGGCCCGTGCACGGCGCCAGGCCGCCGCCGCCAAGGGCCCCCGCCGCTCCGGCGGTGCCGCTCTGCTGCGGGGCCTCGGCTCCCGGGCCCGTGCACGGCGCCAGGCCGCCACCGCCAAGGGCCCCCGGCGCTCCGGCGGTGCCGCTCTGCTGCGGGGCCTCGGCTCCTGGGCCCGTGGACGGCACCAGGCCGCCGCCGCCAAGGGCCCCCGGCGCTCCGGCGGTGCCGCTGTGCTGCGGGGCCTTGGCTCCCGGGCCCGTGCACGGCGCCAGGCCGCCGCCGCCAAGGGCCCCCGGCGCTCCGGCGGTGCCGCTCTGCTGCGGGGCCTCGGCTCCCGGGCCCGTGCACGGCGCCAGGCCGCCGCCGCCAAGGGCCCCCGGTGCTCCGGCGGTGCCGCTGCTCCGCAGCTGCGCTGCGAGCGCCTTCGCCCGGCCCCGGCCTCCCTTGCTGCGGGGAGCCTCTTGCTTCGCCTCGGGTTCTGCGTTCTCCCTCCCTGCTCTCGGGCGTTTGTGTTGCAGGAGGCGTGGCACGAAGGCTGGCGGTTTTTGCCATCGTTGTCGTTTTCCTCTGGGTTTGCGGTGCGTTTGCCGCGTCCCTGTCTGAAGGTACGAGGACGGTGACTTCTGCGGTGTCGGCGGTTCAGTGCTCTGCCCGTTCGGCCCCTTGCGTAATGCTGCGAGGTTTTTGTCGCGATCTTTTCTGTTGCTGTCGGGTCGTGGATTCCCATCTTGTTGGCTTTGGTATGTACTGTAAAATTTAACTTGTTTTCTTTAGTGTTCATAATATTTCATAGGAAAAAAGTCTGTTTTCTTTTTTTCTTTTTTTTTTTTCCCTAAGCTAGATGTTTGTAGAGATGTCAGTTATGATGTGGTAGAGATACTTGAGAAATCCATTCATTTCTTCTCATTTTTTTGTAACTTCTTTCATTTCTTTTTGTTCTACAGCTGTAATATATTGAAACGCTTGTGTTTGTAATTTCATGGCTGTTAAAAGCTCTTTTTTACTATTATTATTCATTAGCGAAAGAGTCAGTTAATTTCCATTTACTAATCTACCACTCTCATATCTTTTGGTAGCTAATAAGAAGAGAAAAATCATATTTTTCTTTTAAGTTTGGCCTAAAGCTCATAAACGTAATTTCCATTGTACGTATTGATGTCAGGATGAGGAAGAGCATATCTTGGAAGTTTTACTGTCATTTGTCAAGGGTGTTAGGTTTCATCGATATCACTTTCAGGAATTGACATCTGTGTTAACTAGCAACCGGAATGTCCAGTCCGGACAGCGTTTGATTTGTCCTAATGTTTGTACTGTAAAGCATTGGTTTGTATGGATTGCTTAAGGATGATAATTCTATGTACTGAGTATAGGGTTTGCACTGTATGTGCAAAGTGAGTTGACAAAGTAGTACCGGGTTTGTCCTCACTTTTAATGCTGGGTAATGCTTTCACCGGTGAGTAGAATCTGTTTATCCGTGCATCAGCCTCTCTTAACATGACTATATTAAAGTGCCGTTAGTCAAGCTGTCAAAAAAAAAAGAAAAAAGAAAAAAAAAAAAGGAGGAGGGGAAAAAAAAGAAAAAAAGGACTTGAGAGTTAACCAGGACTAAAATCTTACGTCTTGAATTCTTGAATTCTTCCTGGCCTTTACGTAACATTTCAGGATGATAAAATCTTTTTCCTCGAGGCACTTATTCATTCTGTATTTTGAGCAGACCCACTCTAAGAACAAATTAGGGTTGTGAAGCAAAGTGTGTGGTGGTGTTTGCAAGATCACTGAAGCGTCTGAAGCAAGGAACTGGGGAAGGGGACGGTGTAAGGCAGGGTTGTCCCACCCCGGGGCCCCGTGGTCCCTCGCCAGCACCACTGGAGTTCTGGACGCTCCTCGGAGGATTAAAGACCTGATGAAAACAAAACTGGAGGGCAGAGGAGATGGGGGGGAAGGGGGACCTTGAACGTGTGGATGTTGAGCAGGTGGCCACGTGGGCGCCTGCCCGGCTGCGCGCGGGCTGCTGGCGGGAGAGAGCGGCCTCTCTGCGGTATTGCGGGTTGGGTGTTTTTTGGTGTAGGTTGTTGTATTTGCTAACTGCTGTGTTAAGGAGGGTGGCGAACTGGAGTCAGTGTCTTGCAGGTTCGGGATGACGGCGGGTCTCTGTACTGAGCAGGGTACGACGCAGCCAGGAAATCTCTACTTGTTCTTTAGTTATTGCATGCCTTAATTTCGAAAAATGTTTATCACAACCGGAGCTGATCTATAGCACGGGAAGTGCTGTATAATACTAAATACTATGAAAATTGGGCACAGGATGTTAGCGGATGCTTTGTGTTCCATCTTTATGTGCCAAGATCCCATCCAATTAAATGGGAATAGTGGCCTCTTAGGTACTGTGAAAATCACGCCGTTAGGGTTTGGAGGCGTTTGAGCACTGTGCTGACGAGTCGTAGAGGAAGCTACCCGGCGCAGGGCCAGCATTTTCGAAAACGAGCAGAAAAATATTTTGGCAATGCTCAGTGGCTGAGTACTTTGCACTGGATGAGCTAGAGATCCTCTGACTGAAGAAAGAAATGGGCTAATTTAGTAAAAGGCAGCATATATACGGGCCAGGCCTAAATACAGATCGTGAATGTTACCTTGGTTTTAGAGTTCCCAAGCTTTCATGTGTATGTAGCTGTAAGAATATTCTGTCTCTGTCATTACTGCACGGGTAACCTATAACCAAGAAACAGGACTATAGTAGGTTTATAGATTTTATGTCAGTTAGCCCAGTGGAACTGAAAGTAATTTACAGACTTTTAAGTTGAATTAATACTTCGTATTCTTACGAGGTGCAGTTAGTGCCGTTCCTAGTACTACTGGTATTAACAGAAATATTAATGACATTATTGATAGGGAAGTGAGCAAGGTGTGGGGGGTATCGGTACATCTAATAATACAAGTAGACACCTACTTGAATTTATAGATGTTTGCATGCACCTCATTTTCACTAAAATTGAGGATTATGGACATGTGGTAGCATCAATATAGGGCCTATCTGCCATGTATTTTCAAGTGCCTTCATAAATTTGATTCAAAGTAACTTGTTTAGATTTTGGAAATAGCTCTTTGGTAGAATTACAAGGATCAGCCACAGGCTTTTATTGCAAACCTTGTTTTGTTTTATACTAATGTGCTGTCTCTAATTTTTTTTCTATATCTGCTAATTATGAAGTACTTTCAGATACAGATGAAAGTTTATTATTTTGTCTCTTGGGTCTCTTAAGTGCGTAGGCTGGGTCATAAAGAATTCGTAGGATGATGGGGCTTTGGGGTTATATACAGTAAACAAACACATAATCTTGATAGAAACTTAAACACACTTAATTTGCAATCTAACATTAACAACTTGATTTATCTAAAATTGTTACATCTTGGCTTTGTTAAAACTATTAGGTTGGTGCCTAGGTCTTTGTAACATTGGGAGTAGTAGTTTGAAATCAAAACTGTATTTTTCCTTTTCAAGATTGTTTTTTCTGTAATGTGAAAGACCTTATGTATACATGTGCTCAGGCACACCTTTAGAAGAAGTATTTTTTGTTGTTTCTTCAGAGCATGAGGTGTTGCAGTTACTGCAGAACACGAGCCTGTCAGTAACTGCAGGTGGAGGAGCAAGACGGAAGGTATCGACCGGCCCTTCCAGGAAGGGTGGATGCTGTCCTCGGTTACGCGGTGCCCTTGCCTTTGCTGTAAGGAGTCAGGAACAAAATGTTGCAGAGCGCTGGTCAGACTGCTCATGTTCGCTCTTTCTGGTATATCCTGCTGTTAAGGTTTAGGTGTGTTCCTGGAAGGAAGATACTGAAAAATTCAGAACTGTGTGGTTTCCTGACTTCATTCAGGATGAAGTCAGAAGCCTCTAAATCCACTGTTCATGATCCCTTTTTTCAAATTACCAAGAATGTAATTAGCAAAATTACTCTTTTGTAGAGTTATTTGCAATACAAATTTAGTTCTGATTTGTCTTCGCCATTTAATTGAGCACCTGATGACAGTTCCTTTGTCATGAGCTTGCAGTATGGCCCTGAACTGAGTAGATGCTTTCCCTGATACCCAGAAGGTATTACACGGTTTGTCTTACTGCTTGCAAAATATTAATCTCCAGTTGTTAGATGCTGATAAATTAGAAGAGAGCCATGGTCTTTCAGACTTCCAGAAATGTTTGATGTCGTAAGTTATAGGTCCATACATAGGAAATGTATTCTATTTTGAGAAATATGAGAGAGTAGATTACTGTATTTTGAGAGTAATTCAGTGTGCTGAAATTTCTTTCTTTCTTACAAATATTTCTGTCCCATATTTAGCAGTCACCAAAGTAGTGACATACAAACACACAAGGTGTAAGAGAATTAGCAATTATTATAATGTAAGTGACACAGACTTACCAGAAAAGTAATACAAGTGTACAGTTTGCACTGAAGCACAGGTTGATAGGATTGCACAAGAGAAAGTAAGCACAATAGGGGAAAACGAGGAGACGATGATTCCTACCTGAAGTCTAAGTAAAGACTGCCTTCCATTCCCTAACTAGGGAGGTTATTTATGTTTAACTATCATACACTTCTGTGAATTTAAAACGTTGCTTGGGCTCATATTCTTAGAATATTCTATAGCACATTTTTGGCCTCAAAGATTTTAAGTGCCATTACTATAAAATGTATATTGGATTCTTTGTCTTATTTTAATAATCAACACTTTATGGAAAGCTGTTAGCTTGAAATACAATTATGCCTATTTATTTCCAGGGAGATAGACCTCAGCAATCAAGTAGTGCTAGTACATCAAGCTTCTTTTTTAACCAAAAATAAATGCCATTAATTTAAATTCATTAGACATACTAGATGAAGATGTTCATAGAAGATTGTTTAAAAGTTGGATGCATAACAGGAGAAAACATTAACATGCTTTTATAAGCTTTTGTGTGTATTTATGAGTTTTATCACTCTAGTGTTGTCGATTTTTCTGTTCCCACCCTGAGCCTGTGTTGATTTTATTTTCTTGAGTGGATGGATATCAACTGTTCAGATTTATTAGGATGCATGACCAGTCGCTTCTTCCCAATTACTTCTTCTTGTGTAATTTCCTAATGAAAGCTGAAACCTGTATTTTGTCCAACTTGTAAGACAGGTAGTTGTGCCTCTAACTGGATCATTTCATTGACCAGGTGAAAAATAAATCATTGCAAAGGATGTGGACATGTTAGATAAATTCTCTTTTCCAAAAACATTTTTTTGAAGATAAGGAAAAAATCTGAAGAAAATTTGGAAGCCCTCAGTTAGTGTAAGGGATTGCAGACGGTGAAAGAGAAGTATTAAGAAGTATTGATTAATAGAGCAAGGAACAGGTGGTCAGCTGAAAGCTTAAAGAGCTTCGGATTAAACCTTTCGCCATAAGGGTACTTGGGGGTAAAAGGTCTTGATCCAAAAGCTGTGAGGGCTGCTATCCAGGATTGTTGTGCCTTTTCTTTCTAGGAGAATCGAGTAGAAAAAGTAGTATAAATTCCTTTCTGTTAATTTTAGCAGTGTAAAAGTTAAATGACTAACCAGACTCATGGCTTAGGTTTCCTTCTGCATTTTGGGGCAGGGAAGAGGAAGAATGAGAGGCATAAGGAAAGATGCTTCTAAAAGGTGATTTCTGACACCGTAAAGTAGATATGTTTGTTGCCTTTTTGGCATTAAAACTGTGAGAGATAAATACCAAAATACTTCTAAAGCCTGTACTTATGGCTAGTATTTTACAGTTCATTTCCCTGAAAGTAATCCTTTCTTTATTTTTCCTTCTTCTTCTTGACAGATCCTTTTTGCTTTTCATTGCCCCCTGAATTAAGAAGTCTCTGTTACCTGCAGAGCTAACAACACAGCCGGGAGGACCGCAGAGCGGAGCACCGCCGACCCCCCTTTCCGTGAGTACTCAAACTGCAGGGCTGTGCCTTGCTCTCTTCTGAGATGTGTTTATACGTTGTTGACCGAGGGGCTTCCATCTACGTTTCAAAAGCGCCTTTCTAGATCTCTGCAGGAAAGTGTTTCTTTGCAGCAAAAAGCAATTTGTCCTAGTACTTTCCTTTACAGAAATCTACTGCAGTCTCTTCCAGCCCAGTCGAATTACTTGAGAATGCTTCACTGAGAGGACTGCATCTTTTCCCTTACACTGGAGTTTTGTTTGCTGGAGCAAACAAAATTCAGGATCAAATGAGGATTTTAGGTATTTCTTGCTCCTGGTGTTCAAAGAAATTTTCCTTTGCTCAAGTGGGCTTTTTATTCAGAATTACAACACAATAAAAATTCTTTGGTTGATAAGAATGGCTAAGTAACTGTGTATCATGATGTTGTAAATCTGTAGATGCTGTGCGATGAAAAGATAAAGAGGAGAAAGTATTGCAAACTTCCTGTTCTTTTGTGTTACCTCAAAATGCTCACAAGACAGCCTGTAGTTTAGCCGCGTTGTACATTCCCTCTGGGAATTAATATAATCACACCCAGTGACACTCTTCCAATTGTCCAGTAGAGAAAGTGGGCTACCTTGCTTAGGAATAGCTCAAGAGGAAAGGAAATACAACCTTCAGTTGATAGCTTGCTATAAAAAAGCTAGATAAAGAGTTCTTTTGTTATTCTGAGCTCCTTATTCTCTTGCAGTTTTTAACTTCACTGAATATCATTTTTGTGGTACATGTGAAAGCTATTGCTCAAGCCATTTAATTTCGTGAGATTGCTGCTTAAGAAACTACTTGTAGATTGTGCCCTTAGTAAAATAAACCCTTTAATTGGAGTTGGTTTAATACAACATTTTAAATTGTATCACATTTCTCTCAAAGCATAGCAAAATTGGGGTTTGGTAAGTTTTTAAACATGGCAGGCCCCATATTTTGAGTGAATTCACTTCACTCACTTAAAAAATCAACATGTTCTTTTGCCTTCTGTTTGCTGTAGGCCAGGTTGTCATTAAATATTTTCTGCTAAAATGTTGTTTATAACTCCATGACTGTTTCTTTAGTTTTCAGAGCGTTAAGATCTTTGCTACATCGTTATGAAATTAATTATTCCAATTGCCTGAATTTCTGAATTTTCAAAATTTATGGGAAATATATAGGAAAACTAAAATGAAATTAAAAACTGTGGTATAAGTGTTTTATAATAAGAAAGAAAATTTGATGTTTTTGTTTTTTTGCAAGTCTGTGTTTTATTATGATAGTTCCCTGCCTATACTGTATGTATCTATTAAATCCTAAAAATTAAATAAGTGATTACTGAAAACTGTTTTTTTGATCCGGTAAATATATCTACATGCTTTATGTAGAAGTTCCTATATTTGTTTTAAAGGGTTGCCATAACGCATCTTCTGAGAGTTAAAGGACAGACTGGGAATGTTTTTTTTACCAAATTCCTAGAAAACAAACCTGAAGTGGTAAAAGATATGGAGGCAGAAGCTCTCACTTCTGTGCTGAGTCTCTGCTGCAGTTTGTGGAACTGAGTCCCCCGGGAAACCTCTGACACCCCTCCGCGAGCTCAGCCTCGGGATCCCTGGCTGCGGTCTGGGTCGGCGGCTCGTTCGGCCGCTGTCGTGGGCGCAGGGCGCTCTCCCGCCGTCGGATGGCAACAGCACGTCCGTTCTGAAAGTGATGGTTCCCTGCAGAAACGGGGTGCGAAAATGTGCCTGTTCAGACCTTTCAAAGTGGCAGCTGCTCTCTGTGTGCTGGGTTTTGTGGGTGGGTTTGTTTGTTTGTTTATTTATTGCATAAAAGATGTTGAGGCCTGGAAGGATGTTCAGGTGCTGAGGAAGAGGCTTCCGTCGTGCTGCAGCCCCCTCCAGGCTGCGGGAGCTTGGCCAAGCAGTGGCTGTGCAGTGCGGAGCAGCAAGGTGGTTGCTTTCAGCAGATTTCCCCCCAATTTCTCCAGTCTAGAGAGCGTTCCTCGCTGGCTCCCAGGGCTAAGGAAAAGCCTAAGGACCACAAAAAGATTGCACAGAGTAAATTAAGTAGGTTTAAGGTTTTATTTTTGGGGCTTGGGGTTTGGGGATCTCTTGTTCCAGTTGAGCGAGATTGGTTGAGCTTTTAATGCCATAATGCCTGTTGTGTTGGTGGGGTTTTGAGCCAGGGAACCACCGTGGGCTGGGGTTGCTGCCGCGGCCGTGCCGCCTGGACCCCGCCGCTCCTCCTGCGCTTGCTGGTGTGACCGAGAGCTGCTGGGAACTGCTCAGTCTCCTCCCTTCTGTACCTATGCGCTCCCTCTTGCCGCCTTTTGATTTGCTTCATTCTTTAGAAAACCCACAGAGACTTGCTGCTGACTGGGGAACAAATCTCAGGCCCTTTTTCCCTCTAGTGTGTCCCCCCAGCCTCTTTGGCATGACATCGGGGTTTCGGCATGTGTGTTAGCGTGTTCTTTTTTCCTTTCTTTCCTTTCGACAAAAGCTCCTATCAGCCCATCATGGCGGATCAAAGCCTTTAGAAAGGAGCTACATAAAAATAAAAGCATAACTTCTTGAACAAAACCCTGCCGATTTTCTCCTCAATGGGGGATTCAGTTCCTCAGCGTTGTCTTGACTGTAACTCCCTCCGTCTGCGGGAGGAACGGGACCGACCCCCAGCGCTGGTGGACCTGGGGCTGCCGGCCCCAGCCCTCCTCGCGGTCCTGCTTTCCCTTAGCAGGCTTTCGTGCCCCTCTCCTGTGCTTAGCGAGGTAGCTCTCAGTGGTTTTGAAGGATATCCAAAGTGTATGTGGATCTCCTCAGCAGCAGCATCCTTTAGGAACACTACTGCTCTATTTTCAGCCTGTAGATCACATACTTTTGCATGTTTTCTGCCAAATTCTGGGGCCCCTTGTGCCAGTTGCAAGTGCTTTTGTAACTTTTTGTGACGTTTGACCGGTTTCTGAGGAAGGTCGTCCTAAGGAAGATGTTAGGAAAACAACTTGACCTGAGTGTTAGCGTGCGAATTAAATGAACAGACCTTGGCTAGAAGACATGAAATAGCGTCCTGTGGCTGTCCTCGGAGGACCGCACGGGCGTTACAGTTCATCGCAGATCACGGTCTGCAGAACACTCCTGTGTAACCCAGAACAAGCAGTGAATAAAGTTGTCTGCCGTGAAGGAAACTGTGAGCTCCTGATGGTGCTACTGTTGGTGCTATTCTTTATTTATGGTTTTATCCATTTTTGCCTGTACAGGAAAACTGACTCCTGGTAAGTGTAGGTTTTGCATAGCTGCTTCCAAAGTCTCACTGTAAACTTGGTGCGATTTCAAAGGAAATTCTACCTGCTTGAGAGAGATTTAGCTCCTCACGTTTAATAATGAATCCTTCATTGAGGTGTTCCAGGGCTTCCTGGTGGAAAGGAGACGGTTTGCATTCAGCCTCCTTCCTGGGAAGGAAGCGTCTGTTTTTAATGGTTTTGCAAGCAGGGTTTGAGGTGGCATGGCTGTGTAGGTGTCTGCTGAATGTTTTTGGAGGGATCGAATGCACGTATGGGGCATTCCATCCAGCAGTGGCCAAAGACAGAGCTCAGTTACGTTCGGTCCATTCCAGACCTCTGATCATTTTTGCATATATAGAAAAATATATTTAGGTGAAAGGAGTCTTGTGTGAAGAGGGTTTTTCTGCAAAGTTTCTGTCCTCTGTTTTAATTCAGGCCATTTGTGCTCATATTTGTTAAAGAGGGAGGTACAAATCGCCTCGCTAGGCTCTGAGTAACCTCAGGTGCAGTGCGCTCCGCTGCTGGGTCTGTCTGCAAGTGAGCTCCTTGTAGACGAGCTGTATTTGCTCAGAAAGAATCTTCCAAATGCAGGTTTGGTAGAAGATGGAGCTAAACTGCCATTACAGCGAGAAATCAAAGTGTTCGGCGCTCGCAGGCGTTTGGGTCCCGGGAAGAGCTACCGTGGCAGCGCTCCAGCTGACAGCTATATATATTCACCACAGAAGTGGGGACATGAATCAGTTACAATAAGCCTGAAAACAGGCGCAGATGTCAGCCTGGAGTTGGCCGCTATTGACTGCAGGAAAGGAGATATTAGAGCGAGCAAGACACCTTGCAAGAATAAATCAGTTTTGAGTAATAGGGCGTCCTTCCAGGGCGCTAATAATGCGATGGGAAAACATGTCAGGAGGGCATCGGAGAGTGACGGGACGGCGCTGCTCTGTAGCAGCATTGCAATTCCTGGAGGTGCACGAAGCCAGATGATTCATGGGACAAATAATTTTTGTCCTACACTTTTATTCTGCTTTCAAATTCAAAGCTGCATGCAGGGAAGCTTGTGGTTTGCCACTCGTCCTCAAGCAATTATTTATTTTCCCTTTCCCTGTGCCTTATAGAAGAGTATCATTTACATAAATATTTCTTATAATGTTAGTACATTTACAGTGACTTGAAGAGGAAAAACACTGCGATTGCTGTTGTCTTGCAGGAACTATTACAGCGAAAGAAGATATACCTGACCTTCAAAGTATGGGTTTCAACAGAGTAATTTAAAATTATATATTTGGTATAATAAACTCAATATAACTGTATTTTTTATATATTTTTATTTTTATTTATTTTTTATATTTTTTTTATTTTTTTAAATTTTTTTATTTTTTTTTTATTTTTTTTATTTTTTTAAGTAGCACCTGCTTTCCTAGCAGCTGGGAGCTGGGTATAATCTTACCTTTTGGAGGCCTGTCTTGCTTTACTTCCTCAGGAGCTGATTTTGGAGGTAGAGTTCAGAACTGCAGAGGGGGTTTGCTGGGAACTGTTGCAGGTGGAGGAAATTAATGGTAGTGAGTTAGAAGAGCGAAGAGCCTTTTGTGGATCTAACGCTAATCAAACTCTTAAATCTTGTGTTCTGCGAACAGGCTCTGTAAACATCCTAAAGAAAATATCTTCAATATGTTATGATTTTTACAATTCTAGTTTTTTAAAGTGTGTGGCACATGAATTTTTAAAAAGCAGAATTTAGTTCTTGAATTTCAGGAATAGTTGGAGGTTTTTGAGTTGCCTAAAACATAGCCACTTACTTGTATTATAAATAAGTAAATAGTACCCTCGGACTTACATCAGTGATCGCTCCCTACTTTCTAATTACTTTTAACATTCTGCTAACGTGCATTGCTAACACATTTAGTTAAATATGTATAGTAGAAGAAGCTTTACTTCAGGCAGGTTACTACTGACCTAGCTTTTTATACCACCTGGACATCCAGTCCCTGCTTGTACAATTACTGGTCAATTATAGCAATGGGAACATATACATTAAAACAATATGCCTAATGTTTTAGATAATGTTTTAGAAGATTGCATCTTTGTTCCTATTTTTTTAATATTAGCTGTATTGTAACTCTAGGGTGACACATTTCATGGACAGTGGAAGTTTTTTTCACTTAAGCAGAGATCTAGCTTATTATGCAGATACCCACTTTTCACAAGGAGCATCTGCAGCTACTCAAGACAGAGAGATACTGCTGTATGTGTCTAGGCATCTTCATTTGTTATGCCGCGTTGTCCCAGAATAAATATGCAGAATATATCGTAGTAGAACAATCTCAACGCAAGAAAAGAAGTGTGCTGGTGTTTTGTTATGTGGTAGCTGGCTGCGCTGCTGGTTATAAAGCAAGTAGTTAATTCCAAGTGAAACTAATTTTCCTTTTAAAAAATATTTTAAATGTTTGCTTTATCTCTTTTTTATTCAGTCTCCTTAGCAACAGAAACATCTGTTTCTTTTTTCCTTAGTCATTACATTCAAAGAAAGTAGCTGCTTCAAAAATAATGAAAGCAATTTCTATGAATTGAGTAACTATTAATTGTAGCCAAGATGTCCTAGTACGATAATAACACATGCAATAACTTGCAATTTTAAAAGTTTGAAGTACAGCGATCTAGTTAACCTGCACTGGTTAGGTGAGCTATAATTTTATCAGCTGTTATAGTGCAGTTATGGTGTCATTTTCTGGGTGATGCACATGATAGCAAGCTTGACTATTTCTGATTTACTTAGATTATACTTTGTATTGACCTGTGGCTTGCTTTGCACCTGACATTTTATTAATTTGCAACTTCATAGCATGTTAACCATGAGTGTGCCTTGAAGACAGAGGACTAAATATTCATAGACTTACAAATATGTTTTGTGCAAGTCTATATTAATTAATTCAGAATATGGACTTTAAAAAAGAATCAACTATGACTTTCTCCAGGGTCAGGGCATGAATGAACAGATCTCTAACCTAGAAGAAACAGACTTACCTCTGCAGTGCTGAGAGGGAAGGACTTTTGCTACTGCCGCCACAGTCAGAGCCCTGGGTGAGCATCATGCAGCACTGACCGCATAAGAATGGACCTGCACACATGCTTGGAAACCAGTGCAGAATGCTCCCTTAGCTCTGGCTAATGTGAACTGCTTACCTCATGGCATGAGGGTTAGCAACAGTGTTAAAAAGGTTTGCGTCTTATTCTCGGACATTAAATTGTTTCTTTCTCTGTGTGTCAAAGTACATAACCTGGCTTGTCATCATTTACAAAGGTCAGGTTTACCCTGATGAGAATAGTGTTTAAACTGATTCTTAGGCAGTAAGAGGGCAATTCACATGACTCAAAATTAGACTGTTTCTCTGAATTCACTCTGGGGAAGTATTTCCTGTTTATTTTAAGTTGTGTCTAGGAAAACAAGTTTTATAAGGCTGCATTTGTGGACATCAGTCAGTGTTGATACTCATGTAACCTTTTCTCAGTTTAATGGCTATCAACTAAATTTCTCCTCGAACCTCTCAATAGAAACCTTTAAATGTAAATTTAGTTCATAGATGGTTAGGTATAAAGGGCACGAGATACTAGCTATGTCTGTATTAGCAAGCAGCACAGAGCAGTAGGAGGTGGTGCTGAAAACCCAGTATCTGCGGTGTACACTCTGGCCCAGACCTGGTCTGCTCCCAAGGTTTGGTGCATATGTTTGGTGCATATCTAGAGAATGTCTTCCAGTTTCATACAAATGTTTGTTTTGGAATCATATGCTTTGAGAATGCTCTGAGATGTGAACCAGTGAATGGTAAGTGGAGGTGATAGGGAAATGCTCTTCAAATGCATGCTCCTGATAAGAACTAAAACACTTCGGTTTATTGATGTAATCAGAATCTCCTGGGAAATGGACAGGAAGGAATTGGACTGGGGAGAACTAACTAACTTTTGGAGAAAGAGAAGCAGGAGCTCAGTAAGAAACCACCTGAAATGCTTGACAAGGCAGCGAACTTCTCTCTGAGCTAGAAGACGAGAAGGAAGTCGGTAAGTGGGAATAAGAACAAGCAACAGTGGAAGAGTGTGTGTGTGTGTGTGTGTGTGTTTTGGTAAAAAATTTTCAGACTGGGACGAAATCAGGAAGACTTAAGCTCAGCTGGTGCTAAACTAGCAAGGGGCCTCAAGAATAACAAAAAGAGGGTCATGTATGTATTTATGCTTATTGCAATAGGAAGTTCTAGGTACATGGGACCACTCATGGATAGGGAGAAAACTTAGGGATAGGCAATACGGAAAAGGGTGAAGTAGTCTTTGAAGGTTTTGCTGTGCTCTTCACAAGCAAAGTCTACTCCCAGACCTCTCTGTGTACCAGCACAGTTTGGGAAGCAGAGGTGTAGCCAGCACTGAGGGGACAGTGGGCCATGGGCTACTTAAGAAAAGCTGGATGTATTCAAATGGATGGGATGCACCTAAGATACAGACAGGTGTGACCTATGTGATCAGTTGGCACTGCTCCTCATGAAAACTCATAGCAACAAGGGGAGGTTCCTGGTGGCTGGTAGAAGACTAATGTTATGACTTTTGTATATTGATGGTCAGCCTACCCTCAGTCCCTGGAAAGATCATGAAGCAGCACGTGTGTTTGAAATCCACTTCCAAGCATGTGAAGCATAAGAGGGTTATCAGTAATAGTCAATATGGACTTACCAAAGTGTGAGTAGTGCTTTCCCAGTTGGGTTACCTTCCACAGTGAAATGACTAGCTATGTTAGTAACTTCTTACATTTCAACATCTTTTTGTTGCAGTTCTTTCAGTGCACATACACACTGAAGTACATTTTTTTTTGCACTTTTCTGCACTGTATTTCTGCTGGGGTCCCCCCCCCCATTGCTTTTAAAATGCTGTTTGACTCTTTAGAGTGTGTACAGCAAGAAAAACAAATAAATAAAAAAAACCCCAAACCTCTTTAGCTTGAAAATTACTTCAAGAACCACCAAAACTTTCAATTAGAAAAGGATAAAGGTAAAGATTACTGCAAACACCTTTAACCAAGTAAATTTTCTCCCTGACTTTTTCCTTGTCTTTCTCCAGCTCTGAAAATAATAGTTTTGGATAACACTATTTCCTGGCACATGTAGGAAACAAAAAATGGTTTCATGAAGCCTTTCCAAAGAACCATCTGCAGCCTGTATGAGGGCCAAGAACACTGAGAACTTCCCTCAGTGGAAGAACTGAGCTAGGTGGGGTTGCAAGCAGTAAGCTATAGCTGTAAACGAGATCAGACAAATGGGCAGCTTGCCCAATTATCCTGTTTCCCTGGGAGTTTTGGATAGCAAGCTAATACCCTGTGCTAGATGCACAGAGTAGTCCCAAATACACCATTAAAACATTCCTGATTACTCAGTAAATGCATGTTTGTGTCCATCATATGCAAAGACCAAGGCTGGGTATAAGAGCTCATTGGCAATTAAGTGGCTTTAGATGGGTCAAGAAAGGTATTTTTGAGAAAGCAGGGTGGGATGGTCTCGGTTTTAGGGATGACAGGCATCCGGAGGGAAGTAGTGGTTTTACAGGAGGCTGTAGGAGGATCCAGGATGCTGTGTGCAACAGATCTTTCTTTTCCTATACTTTACTCCCCAGTAACAAGTGCTAGTCCAATAGCCCTCGTTCTGTGCTTCATCATCTCCATTTATCTGCTGTAGCAGGATAAATAGGATTTATCCTGCTGTTCCCATCTGAGGGAGGACCTCCACAGGAGGACTCGTGTCTGTTTTGGCCAGGGAAGGAGCCAGAGCTGAGGGAAATTGCTGTTGCAGGGTGGCATCCTTAAGCACGTACAAATCCCGGTACCTTGCTGTGGAGGTAGGGAGGCATCACAGGCTGCCTTCCTGGATTTGTTGCCTCCTGTGGAGGCAGAGTAGGAGAGCTTCTGCTTGATGCAGGCTGATGCAGTAAACATAGTTTTTTCTACTAGGTGTTAACTCCAGATGAAACAAATACTCATCCTCTAAAATGACAGTAGATAAATATTTGAAAATTCACTTCCAAGGTCATCTTATAGAAATATAATTAAAACAGACGTATGAAATCTGGAGTCATACATTTCCTGTGAATTCTCTCCATTAGGCTATTTTCTTGTTTTCTTCTAGCTGAACTGCTGGAATAGGCATCTTTCTCTTGGAAGCAGGAGCTGATCTGAATTCTTGCCTAACAGCTGCAAATCAGGCAAGAAGGAAATACTTGACATGACTCAGAGGACTGATACCATCACAGGATGCTTCTTCGCGAGTGACCCTGGTTGTGTAGCAATGCTTGAAAGTTGTAGCTGCAAGGGGGGAAAGAGAAGATTAGTTTGAGATGCGAAGAGCAAAGGCTTTAATCTACCATTTCAAATATGAAAGAGATTTTGTTTGTTCCCTTCTGCTTTTCCCTTCCCTGGAAGGTCACTTTTCTCGGCCCCAGCTGTGTAGATTCTCCCCCCCCCCCCCCCCCCACTGTTTACATAGTGGTGCTTCTCCAGAATAAATGTAGATTGATTCCTATGGAATACTTTGGAGTTAACTGAGCACGTGATTTCATATTTTCACTATGTTTAGGTTTTATATTCAAGCAATCTGTTATTGTCCATAGGTTTGCTTACTCACTTAGGACCGAGTTTATTTAGAAGGAACTGAATATTTCTTTTATTATTAAAGTGGAGTGAAAAAGCAACTCTGGGCAAAAATAAAAGTAGCAAAAAGGGTGCTTGAAGAAGATGGCACTCTCGGGAGCAGTGCTTCTATCAGTTAGAACAGCTTCTTTTTCTGCTGAGGTGACGCTATACTCTTGTAATGTAACAAAAGATTTCAGAAAGAAACCAGATGAAAATGATTGTTTTCAAAAATAGTAAGAATGCTTTTGTTTGGCAGTTACTGCTTTAAGATCTTATATATATACTTTAAGGGTAAATTTGCAGTAAGACTACTGCATAAATTACAGAACCCAAAGTTACTTAAGTATTGATTTTGATCTCACTTAAAGGAATATAGAAATACCTGATTATTCTTTATTGTGAGGGATTGCAACTACACTGGTATTTGAACAAAAATAATTTTTTTATATGGATATATTCCAGGAATACCCTTAAACATTGAACTTTTTAAACAAATTATAATTAAAAACACTTTATTCGTAGAACGTAGTGTTGTGTGGAATTCATTATGCTCTCCAGAGAAGTTTTCGAATTTGTAGGAAAATACTTTTCATCCACCAGAGGAAATAGGGTATTTGACAACATGCATTTGTCTACAAAATGCGAAGCAGTATCTGATGAAATACGCTTTGTCAATAAAATAAATTGCCAGACAAAATGTAATCCTTCCTCAAAATACATTTAACCTACACAGTGAAATAAGCTACTTGCACAAAGTGCATTTTGTTGCTTGAATTATTTTGATTTGCTGTCCATCAAAATCTGTAGATAAAATGTTTTTTTGTCAGACACTGTATATCACCCTGATTTTATTATCTATAGATAAAATGCATTTAATTTGAAGGTAGGCATTTGATAGGATACCTTAAACTGGTATTGGTTTAACTGAGAAGATAAAGCCGATCTCCTGGCCATGCTGGTAGCACGGTGGCACTTGAGCTTGTCTGCAGCTGCTGTTGCCCTGACGTTTAATTTTCCTTTGGTGAATAGTCCCTGTGAATTGCTCGCTGTACTAAAGGTAGGCACATAAGCGTTTGCCTGATTGAAGCACAGATGTCCGTATTTGTTAAAAATTTTCATGTTTTATCAGTCATACATCTTGCGCAGCTATACTGCAGGGCTTCAGTTAAGCCTTACCCTGACTCAGATGCTTCTAGAGAGCCATACCAGATTGCTGTCTGCAAAAAAAAATACAAGATGGGGGGAGGGAATAGCCACGCTTAAGAGTAGCTGTTAATTGAACGGCTTTGTGTTACTGTAATTCTGTAAGAGGATATATATTTCTTTAATTTTTAATTACATTCTTACTGATCTTAAAACTTCTTAAAAAATCTTCATTGTATATCCATAAAGCTACTCTGGCCTATACAAAGCCCGTAATAAAGGACGACTTCTCTCGAAAAAGGCTGCCAACACATGAGCCTCTGAGGGACAGGCAAGGCTCCCACCATGTTTCTGACCGCTTCACCTTGGCACATGCTGAAGTTTGCACTACAGAGTCTAGAGTCTGGTTTTATCAGATGTGACAACTCCAGGTTTTCATGTAAAACTATAGAAGTTGTCATTGCGAGACTACCTTTGTCTCAATGCAAGTTGTTTCGGTAAGAAAATGTACAAATGCAGTTTGGCTCGATCACAACTTAGAAGTACAGAATCAAAGGGGAAAGCAGAGCAGAAGTCTCCAACACAGCTTAAGTTTCTTCTAAATTAGAGTGATTGAAGATTGATTTTTACTTAAAAGAAGTTAACAAGTTCATTCTTGTCAGTGCTTTCCTGACTGCAAGAGTTCTAAGGCGGAAAAAAAGGCATGAAGATTGTAAAGACTTTGGTTCAGCAAAAGCATTTAGCATGTCCTCAAAAGTTAATTTTTTTCAAAGAGGAATGGAATTAGTAATAATATAAACTTGAGGCGTAGATTTCAGAAGTCTGTTAAAAGTAAATATATTTGTTATTTGTCTAAATAGAAATTAATGCCAAGTTTGTGTGTCATGTGGAGACAAAACATGCAGAACCACAAGTGGTAAACCCATCACAGGTGTGGTTCCTTCAGCTTCTGAATGATTTCCTGTTCGTTTCAGGAAGAACTGTGTGGAGGTAAACATGTTGATTTTCACATGTAACAAAGTAGAAATTACTCTTTTAAAATAGTAGACTCCACGGCTGTAGAATCGGTTGTCGTGTGCGGTACAGTTCACGTAGAAGTTCAAAGCCACGCGCGTGCGTGGCGGCGGGCAGGTTGGCGGAGGAGCGCTCTTGAATGCGGGGCAGCCGTGGGGCGGAGCGCGCCACCGCGCCTCCCCCCGAAACCAGCACGCCTTCGTGCGGACAGCGTTCGAACGGAGCGCGCCGGCCTGGGCGGAATGGCGGACGCGTGCGCTCAGGTGCCTTTACCTCAGCTTGGAGGCGGTGGTTGCTCTTGTCCCTTCCTCTTCTCGCTGCCGTGTTTTTGAGGTGACGCAGTGATCGCGCGTTACAAACCGCACGTCAGCTTGGGGCATGGTCAAGACGGGCAGCGAACCTGCTCGGCGAGACGCAGGCTGCCCTGTACGTGGCGTGCTGAAGCTGTTCTTCTCTCGGCGGCCTCGTTTCGGAACTGACAGCTGGGCCCCTGCGCCTGCGCGTCGCTCGGGTCCTGCCTCTGGGTTAATGCCTGGCGTCGGAGAGACGATGCAGTAGGTCTTTCAAGTCTGTTCTGAACTATAAAAAATAGTATAGATGCTGGGAGAAAGTTATGTAAGTGACCGTTTGAGTGGAAGTAGTCTGGTTTGGGGAGGGTGTAGGCTAATTTTGGACAACCGCCTACGCAGTGGTGGTCTCTGGCAGGCCGTGCCCTGTATTTGCATGGAGAAGGACAAGGAAGTATCAATTTCCCTCTTAATGTACGTGCATTGAAGAGAAAAAATAATTAGCTTTAAGAAAGTGTAATAATTCGAAGACAAAAATTAACGGTATTTCAGTCCCAAGGCTCCCAACTTACAGAGGCCATTGAGCTTTTCTCCGGGTTACGCGGTGTGTTGAGCACGTGAGCACCGCAGTCATCTTGGGAGGAGGCGGGAGGCACCCGTGGTCGCCTGGGTACACCCGGTAGAAGGAGGTGCTCTGTACGGCCACCCCTCCGCTGGGGGCACGAGAGCCATGGCACTCAGATGGGCGCGGTGGTGGTGGCTGCCTTTAGCAGCTCCCTGCTTGCGTAGCGTACGCGTCCTGCTCCAGGTGCTGCCGTTCCTAAGAACGTATGCTGAAGTCTGCTAGCTGGCTGCGTTCTCGAAAAGGCTGTTTCCTTGTTTTTCCTGTGCATCTTTGTGTATTCACAGGACTGAGGGCCCAGAGTGTGGTCTCCTGCCACTCGACGAATCCCAAGAGAGTGAATTCCCACACCCCCTTCCTCTATTTCTCAATTTTGCAGGATTTTTTTGAAAAGATCTACTGAAATCCCAGAGTGTTGAAAACACAACTAAGACTGTGCATGAAACTCCTTTTTCTGTTAGTTATGGGGCTCTGACTCCACTAACATCAATTTTTGAACAGTTTTATAGTGTAAACATTCGAATTTGTGTTAGTAGTGTATATTTGTGTTGAAATTATGAAGTAATTAGATTTAGTTTCTTATATAAGTACTATTAAATACGCAATATTATTTGTTAAATGTTGAGAAATCTGTAAAATATTTATGGCAATCAAATGATCCTTGACAGAAGATAGGAGGAATCCGTCCTTGGAAAGCACTACTGCGGTCTTAATCTGTAAACGTGAAAAGAACAGTAGTTTTGAAAAGAAAGTCATAATAAGTGTTCGCTTGATTAGTTTTGCAGAGGAACAAAATATAGGAATAACTATTATAAAAAAAACTTTAAAATTGAGCTCTTGGTGAAAATTGCAGTATTGATAAGTTGAGCAAAGGAAACCTTTTAGAGGATTCAAAAAGCAATGTGTACAGTTTATCAGAGTAACATAGCTTTATACAAACACCTGTTTTCAAAAATTATTCTGAAGTAAGAATTATGAATGTTTTCTGCATTGAATAATTTGCAAACCTTCATCTGGGAGTTAGTATATCACTTGGAAAAAGGACCCAATAATCTCCATGAAGTTTTCTACAATAGGAATATCATTGCAACACTAAAATGTGACCCTAAAATTAAGTCTGTGAGCTTACAAGGAATAATTAAACAGCCATTAAACAATAATTAAACAGAGAAAATAAATGGATTAGGAAGAGTGAAGAACTTTGAAAATACGTAGCAATAAAAATAATTAATTCCAATTAACGTGAGATTGCTCATTATGTTAGCTTCAGATTCATATGAGATTGTAATATACTGATTAGTAACGTATGATTATTAAAAAAAAAAATCTGTTGCAAAAAGGTTTCTTGCCTGTATGTCCCAATTTATTGCCTGTCCTTTAAGTTGCTAGTCCTTTAAATGCAGAAATGGACAAGTAATCTGATGCAAATCTGTAATTAGATTTCAAGAAACAAGAATTCTTCAACGAAGCAAGAATTTAGTGATTTATTTTTAAAATACAGGGACAGGTTAGTACCACATACCAGCTTATTCTTAAACCTGTGAGGCGTGTTGAATTTATCTTCCAAGTTTGAATATGATTCAGTGCAGATAGTAGGATCTGTGTGCAAGAGTATACTCAATTTTTAACTAACTGTAGAATTAAATTAGAGCCAGGCAAAGACTGTATCCATGCCTAGTTTATGTATTTCAATGGTTTGACGCAATTCAATTTCAATATTATCAGTGTTTTCAAAACCCAGATTTTCTGGGTCGCAGAGTGAAAAAGATTTCTTCATCTACATGGTTGACTACTTGAAACTTCTTGTACGTGTCTTTTGCTTCAAAGGGGAGGTAAATGGGGGGGAGGAAAAGCTATTGAGCGATTTAATAATTCAATATAATCGTATTCATTTCAGGAAGGAAAGTGTTTTGTTAGGGTTTATTATATTTTTTTTTAGCGTGTAAGGCTTGTAAATTTTTGCTGTGTATATTGAGGATTAACTACTAGTCCTGACATGTCCCCTGCCACAGGCCAATGAAGGACATGCCCAGGTGAAAAATCTGTGTCTGCATTCCTAATTTAAAAAGAAATGTTGTTGCCTCAAAATCAAAGTCCATGTAGTATGGATGTTTAAATGCATGGCAGCAGATGACAAATAGTCAGCTTAAACAAGGCAGTTGGGACCCTGCAGTGCCTGAAATATTTCAGTAGGAATAGAGGGGAGGAAATCGCAGCTGGTCTGCGTAACAGAAGAGGAGGTAGCTGAACTGCCGAAAGCAGGAGATGCGAAGTAGTTGCTGAAGTGAATGAGTAATTGATTGATCAGGTAATAACTATCTTAATTTAAACTTGACAAGCGAATTGATAGTAGACATTGGTAAATATCCTCTAATGAGGCAGAAAGGGGACAAAAGAAATGCTCTAGTTGTGTGAATACGGTACGAGAGTTGCTTTGATAAACAAATGCAATATGGAATGACTGAGAAACAACACGAGATGATAAAAGGTACAATTTTCCAGTCGTTTTTCAGAGTATGAGCATTATGTCTAGCATGTACAATGGGGGAAAATGAGAGAAATTACTGAAGCTAGGAAAACATGGCATTATCCTTTGTGTGCAGTGGGTTTGCATGTGCACTACATTGTTATTACATCTTAATTATTTTAAATTTGCTCTGTAAAAGCATTATGTCATTCCTGAATTTCTTTGGAAGTTTGAGCATCTGGGTTCTGTGAATTTTTTGTTATGTTCTTGTGCTGTGTTTTTGTTTGGTTTAGTCACATCAGATATGCAGGATTTGCAGATAATACATTTAACACATTTTACAATGTCATTATTTAGGTAAGTTTTTGTATAGGTTCCACTGTCCATGTAGGAGAGGCTGTAAAAAGTAAACTGAACTTGCAGATAATGTGCATTCACTTATGCTATTTTTGGTGTACTTCAAATAACAGAGGTCAGAATGCTACTTTATTCCTATGTCACATGTCTGGTTGGCGTAAGTATTGCTGCAGGGGGAACTTGGACTTGAGTGCAATTTTAAGAGGTGCCAAAAGGGTTTAGACTCCAAATTCCTGCTGAAAATCTCTTAATACCATTTGGAATATCAGTTTTGACCTAATTGAAGGCTGCACAAAGAAAGATGAGAGTAGGTTACTGCTTTTTGCAGTTGTTTAATGTGTGCTTATAATTTGCTATCTGCTCTCCTGAGCAATTAAAAATGCATATTATTCCCAGAAGTCTAAAGTAACAACACCAGGCATATTTCCGTGAAGGAGCTGACTTAGTGGATTGGCTCTGTTTGGGGGAATAAACTTATGGCTTGTAATAATTTTGATAATCATTGTACTGAAGTAATTGAGGAAGCATTTATTGATCATATTAATTATTAACAGCTACTGAAACTGCAGATTCTTAGAAGATTCACAAGGTCTATCATACCAAATACTGGGTTTTCTGGGTTTTTACCAGATAATATTTGAGTTAAAATTTGATTTTATAAAGCTATCGTTGTCTGTTATCTCTTAGTATATTTCTGAATAAATAAAATTTACATTAATATAAAACTCAGTATTTGACTGTATAACATGACTAAAGAGTCCGTACTGCATCAGAATAGGCACACAGATGACAAAGTGAAAAAGAGCTGCGGTCCTAAGATGGTCCCTTCTCCCTTGTCACAGGGGAACTTTTGCTTCCACCAGTGTAAGTTCTGCTTGCTGGAAATTGAAGTTTTATGTTCCAAAGGGAATCAAATCTAAACTGTATTTTGTAAGTTAAAATAATATGCACTAACATTTTTGTAATTCTTTCTTTTGGAAAAATCAGTATTTTGAGTGGTTCTTTTAGGGGTACTATGCTGGGGCTTAATGTACTTAAGAAACACCACTGTGATACAGAATCTTATAATGGTGTTACGGAGGTGGATTATGTTTTAAAAAAAATTAAGCTCTAACTTTATGTTCATGGCAAAAAGAATAAATACTGTTGAAGTAGTACATATACCTACTGCTGGATGAGATTTTGAAAACTAATTCATACTCACGAAAATATTTTCTAAGGGTACAATGTTACTGAAGACTTTCATATATCACAAGACTTTACAATTTGGGTTGAGAAAGTCTTATTATTTTCAATTTGTTAATAGAAACATATGTAAGGAGTACATAAGGAGTAACAGGTTACGGTGTCGTTTAGGAAGACTCTGACTTTAGAGTGTCCGACCGTGCTCAGCAGAACAGCGGTTCCCTGCGGTGCTGCCTGGCGCAGTTTCTGTGGATGTTCGGCAGCAAGCGGGGGGCAGTGACCGCGGCGCCTGCGTAGGAGCCGTGCCGGGGTAAGGACCGTAAGGGTTTGGTGAGCTGCTGAGGTCGCCTGGCAGACACAGCCCCATTAAGGCACTGCCTGAGACTTGCAGGGTGGGCCCTTCCCGCTTCGGTTTGGATTTGCAGGATTTCTCCACCGATAAAGCGAGTGTCACGTGCCTCCGGCGGCCGCCTGCGCGGAGCCTCCCAGGAGCGCTGTGCCGGCGGGTGTCCTTCTGCCTCTCGCCCCCTCTGGGGATGGGCATGTCCCATGAAATGCTTCGGGATGCCTCTGCCAACCTGCCACGTGGAGCGTAGTCCTTGCGTAAAGGTTGCATGCTACTGCGAGGAAGGCGAGCATTGCCCTCCTTGACTTGGCTTGATGCTGGTTTCCATGCTGTGCTTGAGCACTGCAAATGTTTTGTAGGCACTTGATACTGCTGCCACATCCCTTGATCACTGTGAACCTTAATAAAAGCCTCAATGAAGCGCTATATATATATGTAGGTATGCTGCCATGCATACGGGAATACTCGTAAAACGTTCAGGCAGAACAGCAGAACAGGAAAAGGGTACTGAGTTTTATTAGCTTCTAGGGTTAGACTGCCGTGGTGCATTGGGGTTTAGGGATCTCGTCTTCATCTTTGCTATTCAAGTACAAGAGAAGGGTATTACTGTAAAATGAATTGTGCTTATTTGAGTAGCATAGCATGCACGTGACTTTTAATAGAAATACCTGTGCGAGAAAAACAGATGGTTCTCTCTGAGCAGTGATGCAATTTAAGTGACGAAACACTTGCCCAAGTGCGCGCGTCGATGGGAGTTACACGAATGAGGAGAAATTTATGGTGGTATATCAGTTACTTCCGTGAGCTCTTGGTCTGAAATGATTCTCTTTATCAAAGCATTTATTCAGAGATAATGACGTGTCTTGAACCAATCAGTTCCCATTGCCGGCAGCACTTAGCTCCCGTTAGCGTTCTGTGGAACCGTCAGATCAGATCAAGTGAATTAATCTGTGACATGCACAGAAAAGAACAGCAACATTTATCATCTCTAAGGTCGTCTCTCGCAGCAGCAATCTAAAAGCAACAGTCCCTTCTCATAGCAGGACTTTTGACTAAATGAGTGACCTTGATACCCCATATGTTCCTTCTTTACTTGTTCCAGATGTATAGCTTTCAGAGCACATAGCAATCAGTGTACAGAAGCAAGATGGGAAAATATGATGGTGATGGCATAGCAGAGCAGGCTGCTGAGAATATCCATTTGGGATGGAGTTTTGTTTTGGAACATGAAATTTTGGACTAGAGGTCAGAAAATTGAGGGAACAGATAAAATAGCTCATCTTCCAGAATTACAACACTAAAAAGAACAAGCAAAACCTTCTGGATACAATAGAAAGCCCAGTAGGTCGGTTAGCCTTTAGACTTTAATAGGCAGAATCTATATTGATTTTGAAAGAGCATGAATTTACCTTCTGCCTGCTAGGGAAATTTTATACTGGTTTTATAACGAGTATAAAAATTGTAGCTGGGGAGCTTTTGACATCAGAGGGAGAGAGGTGCTTGCTTAATTAAGGGTTTTTAGCCTTGTTTCTTAATGTGATGATGCTGTCAGTGTGTCCCTGTTTTTCCTGTTTCTGCTTCTACCTTCCTGTCCCATTGACTTTTGAACTCCCCAAGCTTAAGAAGGGGCCTAAAGATGCATAAATTCTCCCTGGCTAGAGGAGAGAAGGTCCTATAAGCTCGAAGGAAGTATTTCACCTGTTGCTGGGAAATGGGAAACCTATCGGAATTTCCCTAGGCATTCTTCCTACCTACAGATCTTTTTAGGCGTCTTGGTCTGGCTGAGGTTTCAGGCATCCCTGAGGTCCCGGCTACAATTTCAAGATGTGCAGCGTCCATCCCTGAGAGCCATGTGCTTGATGGCCACGCGCAGCTACTTTGACGCTTGCACAAAGGAGAGGACTTGCAGCCCAAGACCTACTCATTCCTGGTGCACACTGTGGAGTAGGTCTGCTCCCTTAGGAAGAGCAGGGCGATGTTGCTTGGTGTGCCGAACCGTTCATGTGCGCCTCCACGGCACGCCAGCAGGTTGAAAGTGCAAAGAGCTGGCTGCATATGTGCTACGCAGCATTCATGCGATGTGTTTTTCTGTCAGGTAGAGCCTCCATGGAAAGGCTCCAATCCCCAGGAATCCTAGCATGAAGCCTGAGTGTTTTGGGTAACGTGCTCTCACTGGATTTTTTTTCTTGTGATTGGAGCATGTATAAAGTTTTCATTTCAAGGAGAGGCTTGCTTCTTCTCAATTGGTGAGAAGAATCAAGTCTAATACGATTGCCATCATAGGAAAAGCTGTGATTATTAAAATGTTCAGTACCATTTGTGCTTAATAGTCTGTTTCTCTTAATGATTTTTGTTAAGAAAAGATGATAAAAAGAACAAAGATGCCTACATGAGAGTGCTTCTGTTCCAAAGACAGAAATCAAATTCTGCCATAATTGTTATATATCTCTTATTTTGCAGGGCATTCAGTTGTAGTGTAGCTGTCTTACTAAAATTAGTTTTTTTGATAGACATTTTAACATTTGAAATATGTAGTCAGAAAACAAAGGAAAAGACAAGAAAACCCTGTAGTAAAATTCCCTCTTGTGTGTGTGCTTTTGGCTTGTTGCTGCAGGATTTTGTTATGTTGCAACTGAGTAATGGGCTGCTTGAGCATCTGTCGTGCCTGAGCTTGCTCCTTACAAATCCTCGCTGAGGAGGTGTGCGGGTCTGGCCTTGACTGTATATATACCTTAACTCACTGACTGGAGTCTAAAACACATGTTTAGTTTTTGGAATTACTGAAGTTCTCCTGAGCAAAACTTTCATTGTTAGTATGCTTGCTCGTTTTGTTGTCAAAAAAAAAAAGAAGAAAGCAGCGTGCAGTTGTTAGGGGGCACTCGCTGGGTCTCACACTGAATCATCCACATCTGTGAATATCGGTGAGACGCATGGGGCTAATGACTGTCTTGACCACCAGTGATATCTTTTATGACTGCTATTATAGCAACACCTACCTATATAATGATTTAATTATATTTTGGTCAAGATCTGTCAGTTAAGTGATTTGACACTCTAATGTCAAACTTCTGAATACTGGTTCAGTAGCTTTGAAGTAGGTAATGTCAAAGTAGCAGACTTTTAATCAAGCTGAATTGAATGAATTATCAAAATCAAAATGTTACCAAGTCACTCTGTCAAGGGACACTTACAATTCAGTTTTTAAAAAAAAAAAAAAAACTTGACTGCTGTAGTTTTTATGGTATAACCTTTAAACAATACACAGCTTTTGTTGTGTGCTTTGTTTGATTCCTTTCTTTTTTAAGACAAACCATCTCCTTGACATTTATAAGCTTTTTAACAGGGAAGAAGCTGAGGACATAAAGCAAGTGCAAAATTGACTGTTCCAAAAGGCAAAATCATGACAAGTTAATGGTAGGCTGACTGTTGCCTTTTTCAGAGCTGTATTTTCAGCCCCAGTTACTAAGTGCATAGAGATGAGAAATAATATAAAATAGAAGGCTAACAGTTTCGCTTACTCTGGCCTTCATGTTTCATGGACATAGGAAGCATTGTGCCCTTGGTGTAGCTGTAGCCTGAATTTAGCACAGGATTGCCGTGTGTGCTTCAGCTGGCAGAGATGCCTGTGTCCTGCAGACCCCTGAGTCTTGAGTGTTGTTTCAGTCAGCTTTTACTCTGTTCGTGAAGTAAATATTGTTCTTGTGCTGAATAGAATTTGATATAAGGACTTGAAGTATATAAAATTTTTATAAATGGATAAATGATTTCCAGTGGGTTGGTGCTGCATAGGTAAATAATAATGAAAGTAAGAAGAAACAGAAAATATTCCCTTAAACTGAGTGGATGCAGTTGCAGTAACTGTCATATTTAAAGAACCAGATGGAGCTCAATCATTTTGTGACAGCATAAGAAGGGGCATACGAAAACTTCACTGATCCATGTTGGCAAATGCACTATTATTTCCTTTTCCCTACACCGATAATGAGAAATGAAAAACAATGTGTGGAGGCATGTACAACAAAGTCATTAATTGTCAGAAGTAAAAGCAATGCGGATGTTTTAGTAAAACTAACACTTTTTTATAATATTTTGCAGATTGATAGTTTTTCTTCTTGTGCTACAACAAAGAAAATAATTTTAAATGGTATATATTGCTTTTAGCATTAATGTAAAGGCGAGTCACAATTCTTATTTAAATACATATTTTGGGGCATAAATTATATCCAGTTTACAAGTTTGGCATTTCAACCATATAATCCGTGGCTTAGGTAATGCCGAAATCACTCAATATCTGTGTTGAATAAATTGAGAAGAAACCATGCCTAATGAAGTCTGTGGTCGTCTGCCCTTTTCCTGAAGCTCAGGGTCCACCAAAAACCCATTTTGGTGGGTTTGGTGGGTATTTGCTCCCATAACCTCGTATTTTTCCCTAGATGAGGCTTGCCCGGTTTGCTCAGTGTCAATTATTGCTGAGCACTGACCATGGACGTAACTGATTATGCACAACCTTTTGCACACATCAGATGTAGCTCTGACGTATTCATGAGGCATTAAGCATTCAATCAGCTTCTGTTACTGAATCCAGCCACATAACAAATCTTTTATAAGATTGATAGATATTTTATCTATCAATACCTAGCTGAACAGCTGTGAGTGAATATATTGTACTTACTACATGTTTAAATACCAGGGGGATCTTATTAATGTGTACAGGTGCCTGAACAGAGGGTGTCAAGGGGACAGGGCCAAACTCTCTTCAGTTGTCCCGTGTGACAGGACAAGAGGCAATGGGCAGAAACTGAAGCACAGGCAGTTCTGCCTGAAGGTGAGGGGGAATTTCTTCCCTGTGAGAGTGACGGAGCACTGGACCAGGTTGCCCAGGGAGGTTGTGGAGTCTCCTTCTCTGGAGATCTTCAAGGGCTGCCTGGATGTTACCCTGGGCAACATGCTGTAGGTGGCCCTGCTTGAGCAGGGGGTTTGGACTGGATGATCTCCAGAGGTCCCTTCCAACCTTACTGATTCTGTGATTCTATGATTCATGCTTGTAACCTCCAGTTCTTTTCTTGTGACATTATAATTGTTTGTGATTTTTGTCTTGATACAGCTAGCTTCATTTGTGCATAGCCATTTCCTCAAGCAAAAAAAGCATATGTTAAGGCACATGCATCTTAATCTTTTCAATACAATTTTTAAAATTATGTCAGAGTTTTCCTCTAAGTAGCCATTAGGTTGTTGTTTTCCAGTCAAACAGTAACAATGCCAAGTGATTCCTGGTTCCTTACATCTTCATGGAGGTGAAATCTGCAGTGTCAAGTCTTCCCAAGTGCAGCTGCCTTGGCTGAGCTGCTACAGTATGTCTGATGCTGTTGAAACAAGTCAGTTATAACTGACTTGTGTCTTCTCTGTGCTGTTTTGTGAGTCCTTTGAATTAGAAAGTGGCTATATATTGATTCCTCAGAGGTCTAGCTTGCAGGTCAGAATCAAGTAGTAGCTGCTGGACTTTTTTGGTTTTTTTTTGTTTTTGGGGGGGGGGGAGTAGTTAAGTGGTGAGATTGTTGCAACTAAAAACTGTCTGGAAAACTGACCTTTTTGCTGCTGATAAGAACCTGGTTAGCTCGTGAAGTGATCAAAATTTTCATGTTTATGCTAAATTTTACAGACTGGCCAACCCATGTATCCTGTTGAACTTCTTTTACAAAGATGTTGAAACAAAGGCACTTGCCCCAAAACCTCCAAGAAGGAAGTCAGGTGACTGCATGAAGCAAAATAGCTTCTCTACTTGAGCTGCATGTAGAAGTAGTCATCCTCATCAGGGAATTTCTCATCAGGGACTTGTGGCATTTACAGAACATGACTAAGTGAATTAAAAACTAAAACTACATGCTGTCCTACAGTTTGCATTTTTTTGATGAAATTGTTTTCTTCTACCTTACAGAAGGATACTAACTCTGAGTCGGTAATCCTAGGCATGCATGATCGTGGACTTGCAGCAAGCCATGAGTGCAAGCTTTCTGAAGTTAGTCTCTGAAAACAGAACAGGTAGTCTCTGCTGCTTCTCAGGAGAAGCACATGCACAGCACAGATAGACATGTTAAATCATGGCCAGGGAAGCACAAAAGCCTTCACTGACCAGATGGCCCTCTGGGGACTTCACTGTTTTGCTTGACTATGTATACTACCACGACAGCTGTCATGCCTTAAATTAACCTGCCTTTTCTGAAACACTTCCCATTATTTTGTTGCTAGGGTGGAGGAGAATTCCAGTAAAGATCCATGTTTTGTGAGCCTGCTTCTGTCCATGATTCCAGCAGTTTCTGGGTTTATTGGCAGTTCTTTAAAAGAAGGTTCAGGTAGAAGCCCTCAGGCTCATCCTGCCAAACCTTTAATGCTACTGTATGTCACAGTCTGAATGTCATATTGACACTGCTTTAAACTGGTCTGTGAGGGGATCACGTACATCCTGTCTCCCAGTGTTAGTCGTTGAAATACAGTGACATGCTTCCTCTGTGGTAGCAGGGGCTTCTGCTTGTCTAGCATGAAGAAATTACCAGGGACAGTTGCTCTGCGTATCTGTCGTTGTCTCAGTGGGGGTTTTGAAGCTGCTTTTTACCCTACGATTCATGAACAGAAGAATATCTCTGTTACCCCTAGAGAAAGGAAAAGGTGCTTAGCATGATTTTTAGCTTAGGTCCTAAGGAAACCTATTTGTGTGTAAGGTCTTCTGGTTAGTGTGTTTATTAATGAACCTTCTGTCTTATCTCTTACTGCCTTGAATAGCATTGAGAGATGGTCAAATTCACCAGTTGGTAGCTTGTCTGCAAACAGAATATTGTTGAGCTACTGAGCTGCAATCTCACTTTCCAGGCATTGCATCATTTCCTATATGAAAACACAGAGTCTGTGGCCCCAGATCACACTCTGAGACCGTCTGAGGGACAGGACATGTCAGTCAGAAAAGTCGAGCCAATGCTGTGTATCTGTGGTGTCCTGTTGGCTGCATTGGGTGGTATCTTGTGTCTCAGTTTCTGTATCAAGGTAGATCTGTCACTTAAATGAAAGACAAAAAAAAAAAAAAAGTCTTTAATGTGTAGGTTATAAATATGAAACTCTACCACACAAATCAAAATGTTGCTAGAGATTTAGTCTCTGACTATCCAATCGTCTTTGAGCCAACCCTCTTTCTTCTTTGCTTTTCTGAGTCAGTCCCCGAAAGCAGCTGGCCATCCTCGTCTGTGCCTCTGGGACACTGATCTGCAATCTCCAAGCTGGGCCACCGGTTGTTCCCCAAGCTGTTCATCTGCTTGCCCGGCTTACACTGGACAGCTGTCTCATATAGCCTACAGCCAGGCAGTGCCTCAGCTGCTGTGTTTAGCTGAGCCCGTAGAGCATTGCGGTGGAGCCAGAGCAAAATGGCCCTTCTTTTTAAAGCTCTAATAGCTCAGAGGTGCCCCTTCTCTACCACACTACTCCTTTGGAGAGGTCTTCATCCTTTTTCTTGGTTCAAGCAGTTACTGTGTTCAAGATTCTCTTTCCACCATTCGTCCTTGTGTGAATTCAGGGAGGTCGGAAGAAGTTAAGATAGTGTTGACTACTCATGTACTGGGACAACATTTCAGACTTTATGATTGAGGCTAGTGTTCTTCTTTAAACTACCATTTCAGTAGATCAACTTCCCCTCCAAAAGTACTTTAATGATATGCACTGTATTATTACTATTTTTTTAATGCAGAAAAGAGTGAAAGGTTAACATGTGTGCCTTACTTGGAAATACAGATATAGTTGCTGTTGTGAACTTGTAGGGAGAAGCATAACTATTGCTTATCAAATAAAAATTGTTTTAAAAAATTACTTCTGTTGGTGTATTTTAAATCTGTTATACCTGAAGACAAACTGAAGATGAAATTGAGTTATTTTCTTAGAAATATTCACACAAGTGAAACTTCAGTTGAACTTCAACAACATAATATTTAAACATATATTTGGCTTCAAAAATGAACTTTTTCGTTCATTCTTTCTAACTAAAATTACTTTAAAGGTCTCTGGGAAGAGCATAGGGTAATATCTTGCATGCAGGTAACTCGATTTTCTAAGGAACATGAGCTTTCTCATTAAGAAAGAAATTGATTTATCAGCTTTATTTTTGTTGTCAATCAGCATTCAGTTGTGTCTAACTTTAAGATCATCTCATTTTATTAGAAATAATATCTGTGTACATATGTGAATGTGTGTATAGTTACTTAGTTTGTAGTCAGTTTCTTTAGTTAGCTTTATGTATAAATGTTCAGAAGAATTTTCTTTTAGACTGTTATAATCAAGCATATTCAGGCAAATATTTGTACATCATGCATTTTCTCATTTGTACAAAGATTATCTCGGTTTCTTTCCAAACAAATTTCAAGGAATTGGAGTGCTCTCAGTGGATACGATGACCCTATTTTGGAGCCTTCCAAATATGAAAAATAAGAAAATGGCAGGCATTCTTGTACACAAAAACATGAATTTGCATTGTAATTTCAAAAAAAAAAAAAAGTGATTATACTCTGAATTGGGGTGGAAGGGTAGGCTGGTGTTTCCTTAAGATCAGTGATCGGACTAAGGCGATTCACCAAGGCTGCCACTTGTCTCCAGATTCCTGTAACAGGAAGATGATCTCAATCTGCCTTCACGCTGTTAAAATGATGCATAAGCCTACCAGTATTCTCAAATGGTGGAGTATTATTGCAGCCTCCTAAAAGTTGGGCGCTGAGATAATTTGGCTGGTGTTGGAGAACGAATGTACCATAACCCCCGTGGCTCAACTTTCATTGAATAAATACGGCGTGCCGCTGCTTTTGTTCTCCGTGTGCAGGGAAGAACAATTAACGTGTCAAAAAAGAAGAATCGCAGAACGTTCTCGTTCCTCCCTGTGACAGTGTAACTCCACGCTGAGCTGCGGTTTTGAAGTTACTGCGCAACGTTCCGGGTTTTATCTCCAAAATGTCTTGTGCTTCGTGCTGAAAGATACGGTGCTAAAGCTGGAAGAGCTAATGAATGCCGTATTACTTTAGCACCTACCATATGTTTTAAGAACGTGACATATTTTTAGTGCTGGATATAAACAGGACCTGTGCAATGGCTACAGCAGCACGGTTGTAAAAAGGTTTTCATGCGCAAGTGTAAGGAAGGTGGCTATGATGATAGCTGCCGCCTCTTGTAATTAAACAAGCTTCGTCAGCTGGGCACCAGAACTCACTGCTGCGGGAATTTGCAAGATTCCCTCTAAACTGAAGGTTTTCATTCTTTTCCTTGCATATAATACACAACCTTTTAAAGACACAATTACTTATTTCAGTGTTTTCAAACTCTTGTCAGTTGTGATCAAAATTATTTTTTGAAGGAAATTGCACTTTCTTTTTATTTCCTCTTTTTTTCTTGTTTACCTCTGACTCTTTATTGCTGAGAGAACTTTAAGTGCCCAGTAGTATCAAAAACAGTGTAAAGGTGAAATATCTACTTCAGGTACAGCCTAGACAAGTTTCATCTTTGTAGTTGTCTGAAACTTGCAGGAAAGCCGCTGCCAAGGAAGAGCAGGTTCTTTGGGAGTTTCTACTGAAAACCTGTGGCTAGTTTGCATGCGGATGCGTCCAACAGTGGAAATGTTCTCCGTTGCTGACAGCAGTTCGGAGGCTAACAAATGCAGTGTGACACAAAATCAATACAAAGCAACTTTTGATATTTTAAAATATGAAGACAGGATTCCTTATTCTCTAAGTGAGAGTGAACAGTGATTTACTTCTTCATAGGGGTGTTTGCTTATTGTAGTGTCTAAACCAGAACGAGTTTTCCAATGTAATAATGGTTATTGGAAGTTCGCTGATAACGAAGGAGAAGCACGCATACATTCATATTAGTATGCTTTCTGCAGAAGGCAAGTGAAATAGCCAGTTCTTCATGATTAGAACTTTTTTAAAACAGTTTGCAGATAAAATAGTTTGTATAATGTCCTATTTCCAAAAAAAAAAAAAAAAAAAAAAAACAAAAAAGAAAGAAAGAAAATTAAAAATCTTAGACTTTGCAAAAAGACAATAGTAACTCACAGGCTGCGATTATTAAATATCTGTTGTGCCTTCAAGTGTCTGCAAAACATTAAGAATGTCTAATTTTTAGCTGAGCAGTAGTCTTGTAAGATAGTGTTTCAAGTGGTGTTGTGTATCTTTGTTGCTTGCTCATTTCTTTGATCATCTACTTCTGTGAAGCATATTTTCTCAATCAGGAGTTCAAAGGAGGTTTCCTTTCTTCTCAAATATTTTAAAAATGTTTTCACTTCTACTTTATTTCTACTTCTATTTAACAGTAAAACATAAGAGATAATATTAACGTGATTGCATCTATCCTGAGAAAGCTTTATAACTTCTTAAAGGCTTTCTTAATGTAAATGCAAGGAGCAGGTGACCTCCTGTTGCTTTCGCCTGAGGCCGTGTGTCTGTCTTGCCACTGGGTGAGCTGAAGTGCTCAGTGCCATGCGCAGAGCAGGTGATACGCGTGTCGTTAGGTTATATTGCCTTTCATTGAAAGAACAAGATAGATGTGTTCCTTTGTGCCGGTAAGCATGTATAACATGTACTCAGTCTTTAACTTGACTGCTCGGATGTACCCGGCTTATTAGGTCTTATCCTTCCCTTGCCTGAGTGTGATTCTGAAACTCAGTAGTTTTTGCCTAGGATGAATTGGTTAACTCTGAAATCCTGTAGCAATACCGTAAGTTTTTTTTTTTTTTTTTTAGGGAATGCTTCCTCTTGTACCAGCTTTCAGTCTCAAGAGGAACATGAGATGAAGTGATCGTGCTGCATAAAAATTACTTTATCTTCTTTTAATCCTAATATGAGCTGTAACATCTTTTTCTGCATTGTGCAGTTTAATCATGGGTAAAACTCAGGCTCCAGGGTCCTCAAAATACAGGCTTTTTAGAGCTACTCTGCTCTAGCGCTGTGGATCCAGCACTGCACCAGCCACCTGGTTGTATCCTGATGAGTATAAATTAACAACTGCGGTACGGAGCTTCAAGACAGCTTTGCTGTCCCCTTAACCCCCCCCCCCCCCGGTAGTTGTTGGTGCGGTTTGTAGCCTTCACGCACGTTTCCATATGTCTCGCTGTGCCTGGCAGCCCAGAGCTTGCGCTGCTCCTCCAAACCGCTCTTGGGAAGTGTAGCCCCAAAGCTTGCAGCTGCAGTGCTGCAGCCCCAAACGGCGTGCTGGGCAAGCGGCAAGGTCTTCGTCAGTCCTGGGCCGGACGAGGATCCTGAAGAGGTTCCTTCAGAGTCTGATGGCAAATCGCTGCCTTGCTGGGTCTCCCTGCTTACGTATTTCCCGGCCTCCGTCGCTTAGAGGGCAAATCTGCAGGCAGCTGTGAGTGCTGACTGGTTTCTAAATATAGGGAAACCGTTCTGCAGGAACTTTGAAGATAGATCTGATAGAGGAAAAGGTGAGAAACTCCTCTCTGCTATCAGAAAGTGGTAGCTGAAGGTCAATTTTATGTGGGTCTCCATAATACATATACCTGATCAAACTTAGATAGACAACTAAATTTACCCTTTTGGTGTAGATCTCAAGTAATCGGTGTTTGGGCAAGGGTTTGGACTAAATTTGCAGTGTTAGTATTTAATATTTGCCTGTGAAGACGGTGGACTGCTGGGGAGCATGGCAGTTGCTCTGCGATGGGAAAGGTGAGCGATGCCACGTCTCCATTGCTCCTCTCGTTCCCCTGGCCCACCAGCGCTGGCTCGCAGCGAGGGCCCTGTGCAATGTCTTCTAATTCACCAAAAATCTTTCATTCTGCACGAGTCAATAACTTAGGACTACTTTATCGGCATGCTTTTCCCATCAGTTGAAGGCACTGCCCTTGCAACAAATGTTGGTGGGGTAACAGTGCAGAAATGTTCAGTTAAGTGTGAAATCATTACCCCACTGTGATAATTTGACAATCTGTTGTGGCAGGACAAAAATTTCCTGTGCTAGCCCTAGTGGCTATGTTACCTTATGCAGGACATGCCCTTCATACTATAGTTATTTCTCCAGATTTCAAAGATCTTGCTTTGCGCGTGAAGGAGATGCATCACCTTAGTCACAAAGGATAGATCAAAATTAAATTTGGGTGGTTTATATATAGAAAACCGCAACAATCAAGAGTTTCTGTAGCCATATTACAATTTGGAAGCTTGATTACAATTATCCCCTGCTTAACTATGAAACATCATCCCATTAATTTTCTTATACGATGAAAACATAAAAATAAAGCTTGTGGGTAGCTAAATATAAGATGACAGGAAAATATTTAAAAAGAGGCTGTCTTCATGAAGACTAGCGTCTTCTCATTTCTGTGCACGGGGATGGTGAAGCTGTTTTTTCTTTTTGGTTTTCACATACTGCATATTTCGTACCTCGAAAGACACTCAGAACAGTTCTTACCTCGGTTTTTCAAGCACAGAGCCTTCTAAGTTGGGAGCTTTGAAGCAGGTTGTGATAACAGACCATTGCAAACTAACCACTTTGTGGAAAACAGAGGGTAAAGCTTGCCCGATGTAAAGCATAGGGTTAAGAACGTAGTGTGGTCTGAATTGGTGCTCAGGACGTTTTTGAGAGGCTTGTGAAGGGCAGCCTTAATTGGAAGGAGACCCCTACTCGTTGGAAGAGCACCAAGATGAGAAGTGGTGGTAGTGCCGAGGAGCTTGCTGCCGTTGCGTGGCAGAGGAGCCTGGCCCAGGCGTGGTTTTAGCTGGCAGGTTAAAGCTTGAAATTTATTATCTTTTGATTAGAAATGAGGGTTAGAAAGTCTGAGTAAGTGAGGTGAAGACAACGGATACCTGAGCTGTGCGCTGCTGCGAGGAAGAATACAACTAAGTTTAAGACAATTATGGTTAGTTTGTTTAAGGAATGTTTAAGGAGACTGTTAGAGATTATTTAAATATCTGCATTTACTAAATTGTTTGTTCCCTGGATTTTATATTGGGTTTTCTTTTGAAGGGAAGAGCAGGCTATTTTCATATTTTAATTTAAATGTTAATTTTGGGGGTTTCTGTTTTGTTCAGTGACATGCCTTTTAAAAGTATATTATGCTTTCAGTGCCTAATGCAGTTTCATTTTGGTACATGTGGTCTAAAAGATTACAATGCCCTCATAATTGAAATGATAATACAGACTGGAGGAGTAAAGATGATGAAAAAAACCTTGTCTAAGGTGTTCTGTGCCACAGGTTTCTCTTATCGGTTGATTCATATTTTTATTTAGAGAAATAAAAAGCCTCTTATATCTGCAGGGGAAAAGGAGGAGGAAATAAGTCTATGTCCACGAAAATAAATAAGTAAATAAATAAATAAAAGACTCAGATAAAGCAGTGAAAAGCATTGTGAATATACTTATAAGTAAAGCTTAAAATCACGCAGTCGAGAATGCTACCATTATTCCTTTCACGTTGCCTTTAATCTTCCTTCCTTCATTCTCCAACAAAAATGTTTGATACCCTAATATTGAATCTTAATTATTTATTTTTAAATAAAGCTCTTTAATGTTAGTAGCTTTTGACAATTTGTTTATGAATGCAGTCTTGTTTGATTTATTCACAGTTTTGATCTGCATCCGTTTTTGTAAATTTTTCCTAAGCCACTGTGCAGTGTTTTCACCCCCAGGAACAAATGTTTCGATGTTCCTTTTTCTATTGTAAAGATCAATGCCAGAAGCCTGATGCTCATGAGCAATCCTATTATAGGAAACCAGTATTCACAAAGAATGCAGGAAAACCAGTAAAGAAACAGATTTAACTTGAAAGCTTGCAAAGGATTACTATGAACGGCATGGAAAAGTACTCCTTGGAAATAATTATACAGGTATCATAAAATTATCTCTTAAATGTGACTTAAAAATGCATTTGTCTACGTAAAAAAATATGCATTTAATTCTGTGCTACGTGCATATAAATTAGTGCACACAGAAACATGGATTCAGTTTTCAGCCGCTTGTGTCTGTTGTGGATAACGGGCTGGGTCGCAGAGCACTTGGGCGAAAAGCACTGGAGGGCTGTCGGCATATCGCTGCGCTTTTCTCTATTTTGTGATAAAGTAGCCATAACTCAGTATAAGCTATAGGATCTAACTGCAAAGATTTTCATGTGCTAGAGCCTCTGAAAGCAAGGTCAAAATGCTCCAGTGTGGATGAGGTGGTGATCTCAGCTAAGACCTGGCTGGAAGCTGAAGATCACAGTGAAGTGAAATGTTAAATAGTTACTGTTACTGCCTGTAGAGCTCGTGTATGTTGGTGGAATCAATCTATTAATCAATGAGACACTACGTATCTGAAATAAAACATGTCTTTGTATTTTGCCTAGCTATTACACTGTTAGGGGAATGAGAGATTTAATACAACTGACAAGAGAATACCATGTGTCTCCCCTTTTCTGTATATCCAGGTCCACTCCTTGAAGACAGACAGGCACCTACAAAAAAATGTTAAGGTGTTAAGTGCCTGTGTAAATGTAGTACAGCAAGAAGATTTTGGGTAAAGGGTGCAAATCTGGACTGATTCTCATGTTTTATCTGAGCTCTTGCATCTGATTGGGGGGAAGGGATTATGGTGCACAGTAATAAAAGCCAATAATAAAGTGTCAGCATGCATTTTTGTCCTTCCTTTTATCCATTTAAGACTTTGAGACAGATCATTAATATTACTTTAATATAGTGTTCTGTAGCTGAGAGTTCTGTTACAAATGTGAACTGAAACACAGTGTGTTATAATCTATTATGGAAGAATTTTAAATGCATAGATGTGATTGGGCACTCAGAAATAATCTTTCTTCCACTCTGAGTTTATCAGAATACTGTTAAATAAGGCCTTCATTAGCTGTTAGTTAATTTGGGACAAACACATCACTTTACTTTAGTAAATGGAAATGAGCGTGTCTCATGCTGATTAGGGTTTCTTTTTTTTCTTTTTTTTCCCCCTCTCTCCTGCATTTTGCCCATTGCTCAAGCTGTGGCATTTTTGATACCAGCTAATTAGGTTCATTCAGAGTGGATGGACAGCTAAAGCGACTCAGCAGGGCAGAGTTAAATTACTTCCGTCCATCCTGCTATGCTTGTTAGTAAGGCATGACTATCCTGCTACTGGCTTTTTTATTAGTTGGTATGCTTCTGTGTTTTCTTTAGAGAAATTGTGAATCATGGGCTAGGAATTACCCTACAAGAAGGTTTTAGACATCTTGAAGATGGTTGTCTTTTTGCTTGGCAGTACCCTGTAACCTAGTGTTTTCCCTGAAGTGTTTTGATGTTCTACTGCTTTTACTGATTTATTAAAGTACAGTAGCTTTGTACATAAGCTTTTGCAAACATTTGGCATTTGAAGAGCAATAATATAATTAATTTTCCTTAGAATAAATTCTGTATTTCCTAACTTGAAAAGGGTGAACTGTTAAAATGGGAAGATGCTCACAAACCAGAATCCTTTGGAAGCAGGCAAGGTGCCAGGGCAGCGGGTTACATAGGCGGCTGTCCTTGGGGCTATTAAGAACTGCAGGGAAAAAAATAAAAACAACAGTTTTTATTAGAAACATAGCTAAATAGAAGCATCTCGGAGACAGAGCTGGCAGTGGTTTTATATTAAGCATAAATATAGTTTATGTAGACATCCTGGTCTTTCGAACAGAGTGCTGGGGGCCAGGCTCTCGACATCCTTCTCTCGGTTTGCGTTGTGTTTTGTTAGCATTTCTCTTGGGCGCGTCCAGCGTCTTGGGCGCTAATCGTTCAGTGAGCAGCCGGCGTGGCAGGTGAATGCTGCCCCCAAACCACGATTTCTTATTCACTATTTCTTTGCGGCTCAGGAGAGCTACGTTAAGTGTCACTTGCAAAACAGCGTTCTGGATTGTGCCGGGTAGCGCTGTGAGTCAGGCAGGGCGCGCCTGAGGGAGGTCTTCCGCTGAGCTGCGGTGCCCGAGGGGGTTTGGGAGCCGTGGCTCGGCGTTCCCCGGGCGCCGGCGGTGGTCCCCGAGGCGCCCCGCGCGTCGAGGCTGGCGCTCAGCGCGCAGCTCCCCGCCGCAGCCCTCAGCCTGCTGGCCGGAGGTTGGGCAGCCAACGGGTTTTTTTTGGTCTTTTCAGTGCAAATTGTTCTGTTTTTTTTCACATACGACTCGGTACGCTTCGTAATACGCACGCGGTCCTGCCTGCTACCCGCATCTTCGCGTTTGCATAGTACCGGTCGGTTCAAGACATAGCTGATCATCTTTTAAGATCAGGAATTTTATTTTAAGCTGATACAAAGCTACCTTAACTTAAACTACAGGTATAAAAACATTTAATTGAACTAAAATGCCTAGTATGGTAAATACAACACACACATTTGCGTTGATACTCGCGTATGTTCATGGATAGAAATTCCATTTCAAACTTCAGCAGATATTTTTAATGTTTGAGAATATGGCCATTTTTCAGTGAAATATTTTTAAAAATGAACTTTTGAGAGGTTCACTCAATGGAATGTTAACAATTTCCAGAACCCTAAGGTAAGGACTCGTCAGAGCAAGTGCCACTTTTTTGAACTTCTCCAGCACACCGATGGGTCTTCTTGGTGCACATTTACTTTATAAATCTCTGATTTCATGTAGCTGCTGATTTCACACAAAAAGCTGAATCTGTCCTAATATTACTAACACTAGGGTGGTGGATTTTCTGCTTACCCGCGTAAGAGTAGATTTTTCTCTTACTCTTAAGAGGGAGCCACAAAGAGTGCGAGATCTGCACCCAGACTCACGATGCACAAAGCTTTGGATAACATACTCAAAACGCAGATACAGCTGACAGACTACACCACTACATTCCAGTGGTTTAAAATAATATTATCTTTGGTATACAGTGAGCAATGTACTTGGGAAATCCTAACAGAAAAATGATGATAATCAGCATTTTTTTCCCGGTTTCTTTCTATTTATCTTGGTTACATAACCAGTATTTCCCTCTGTTTCTCCACGTTTTCCTTTGTTCCAGCAGCGTTGCTGAAATCTGATGAAATATGACTCAGTCCAATTTCAATAGTCAGCTTCCGGGCATTGCTTTGGTTACTAAATACCTGACATGAACTTTTCGTTTCCCAAATGAGTTAGATTATCTATGTGTTGAGTTCCCTCTAGGCATTGAATTTTTCAACTGATTTCTATCGTGTTTTAGTGATTTTGTAACAATGAATAAGCTTCATTGGGCTGGAAAAGCCAAAAATGTTTGATATGACAAGGAGCATGTTTGAATTTTGGCTTTTTGGTCTTTTTTTTCCTCAGACTCCCTTCTTTCTTTGGCTGTATCACAAATGTCGCTAAAGTTAATGAAGGAAAAGTGAAGTTCTACTGCTTATCATATTAATACAGTTTTGTGTTTCCCAAGAGAGAATTTCTCATTTGTCTCAAGGTGATTTTTTTTGTTGTACTTAAGTTGTCTGAATGATAAATAGTGCCCTAGGTAAGTTGCAAGCGGTATATGTAAGGAAAAGTAATATTGCATTTGCAACTTTTCTGATAAAGTGGAATCCGATTTTGCACTGAAAAGCTAAGAATTTTAACCATTTTTTTGCTGAAATTTCTTCAGATACCTTGTATTTATTACAAAATGAGAAATTATTTTTCACATTAAAAATCTTATTATTCAAAGACTGACAAGGTTATTTTAGAATCACTTTTTTTGAGTTAAGGTAGAACAGATCATAATTTATTTATAATTTATGATTTATTTATGCAGATATTTATAGATATAGATTTATGTATAAACTATGTTATCTACATAGAGTTACATATTTAGAGATATATAGTTAGCTATACTTACAGATACATTTATATATCATATATAAAATTGTGTAATTATATAATTATATATAAATTAGATATATATTTATATAATTTTTATATATATATATATGTTTGCAGATAGACAGATTTCCATATTGTTTAGCATGAAATGTTTCAGATGAATTCCATTGTACAGGTACTAACTAAATGCCATTATTGAAATATCATTTCAATAGGCAACCATCAAAATGTTCTTACTGGATTAATTTTGTTATTTTATCAGGCTTTACTTTGTAATGAAATGTAGCTAATTGAGCTGTACTAGTATTTCTGGCTTAGTTCTACCTGCGTCACAGTTCATCGGGGAGACCGTGATGCTCAATTCCCTGTGTAAACTGTATCACAGACCTATAATTTTGCAACCACTCTGAAGAAAGTAGTTTATGCACCACCTGCACTTGGATGGGAAAGGTATTAATTGGCTCATGAACTGAGAGCTCTGTACATCAGTACTTGCCAAAATATTCTGTAGCAATCTGACAGCATTTATAAGCAACCGTGGGACAGGTTAAAAAGAGCAAAATTTCAAGTGTGCAATGTCAAAATACGTTTTCAAGGAATATAGCAGCTGTTTTACAACACTTCGCAAAGGAGCTTTGATGAAAAATAACTTCCACTGTCCTTTGGTGCAATGTCTTGTAAATGAGTAAATGTGAACTGTATATTAAAAATATTTGCTTTGGGGTGAACAAAGTTGTCATCTTACCCTATTGTTGTTACCCAGTGTAAGAAGAGCGCCCATAGTATGTATCATTAACAATACGCAGTGTTCCAGGGGTGATTATGCTTGTTTGTCCCCGTTAATTTACCCACTAATTGCTCCATGTAACCAGTGCAAATTTGCATTAATACGTCCTCCTCTCTAACAAATACTTAGAGCGGAAGCAGCTGCTAATGAAGAGTTTGTTGAGGGTAAAACGAGGTGTTTCCTCCTGTGCTGTGTTTACGGAGGGTGTAGCGCGGGGGACGAGAAGGCGGGCGTGGGGCGCAGCTCCGTGCGGGCACCGTTCGTGTGGCACGCCGCTGACGGCCCTAGGCACGGGGTAAGCCTCCTCCCGCGCCGCCAGCCCTGGCGGCCGGTTCGGCATTCCCTGTCCCCGGAAAGGCTCCCGCAGGGTTTTGGGTCAGGGTGCTTTGTCGCAGGGCTGGCAGGGGGTTTCAGGGACCCCAGTGCTTGGGAAGAGCGGGGACTCTTTGCCTCTGGAGGCCTTCAGCATCTCACCACCTTCCGGATTGTCCCGGGAAGGTGGTTTGGCCGTTCGTTAGCTCGTGGGGGAGAAGTGACACTTACATCCTGAGCGCCCCTTTGCCAGATCCATGCCGTCTTGCCAAATGTCACCAACATGGGAATGATTGAAGTGTTACTGGAAAATAATGTATTCAGATATTCTTGAACTATTAAAATCAAATAAGGGCAAACAGTGCATTCAAAGTAATGCTGCAAAATATTTCCAAAGGGGTGTGTGTGTGTGTGTGTTACCAGTGTCATGATCCAATAGGACATGGTGCAGCGTGTGGGGTTGTTCCAGAAGGGCTTCCATGAACCCAGGCACCAACATGGACCCTCTCTGACAAGGAGGAGCACGGTAGGTCTCCCATCCGTGTTGCACAGGCCCAGAACAAATTGCTGATTAAAAAAAAAAAAAAAAAATCACCCAAATCAAAGAAAATAGCACATAAGAAAAGTTCCATTTCCAAAGCCCAGGTAGCAAGCTTACTTATATCAGGTAACCTTTCACATGTTGTGGGTTGATTTGAAGTTTTCTCTTATCGAGTCATTAATGCATGCACTCTTAAACTAAGCTTAAGGAAGTATGTACATTCCTAATTTAATTATTTGTTTTGAGTTTATTAGAGAAACAAATATTTCTGAAGTCTTGATTCCCCCCTTTTTTGATTTCTTTGATACTGTTACTTAAAACGAAATGCTGTTACAGAAGAAAGGCTTTTTATGTTCTTAAACTGATCGTTTGCACGTCGTCCCTTTCATGTTTTCTAGCTTTCAGTTAAGATACAGAGTACCAGCGTGTGGAAGGTGTCCAAATGGAGCAAAAAGAAAAAATCAGCGTTGCGCAGCCATCCCTAGTTCTCCAAAATGCTCCTAAGTGACTGCAGGAGTTGTGGGCAGAGCCCTGCTCCGGGTCGCAGACCCAGTGCCCCAGGCACGGCTTCCCAGGCAGCCTCCGGGGATTTGCGTGCTGCAAGTAAAGGCAGGAATGGGAAAGGTGAAGGGATGCAGGAGGAGAAAGAAGGTACGGAAGGGTAACACCAGCTCCTCCCATTAGTGAGAGCAGAGACGCAGGCTTTACGTGATAGCCTTCCACCAAATTCCCATCAAAATAGGTTTTGGATCGCTTGAATTAATCACTGTTGGTTCCATACCTCCTTTTACCCAAACAGCTTGGCATTTGTTTGCCTCTGTTTCCAAATGTATCATCTGCTCTTCCCACCTGCTGCTGTTTTTGAAGATACTTTCCTATCACCTGTTTTTAACGCTCTTCTTGCAAATGCATGCCTACCTCACTCCTACATTTCACTCTTTGTTAGTTTGCATTATTTTAGAGAAATTCAGAATAAGTTTTTCACCTCAAACTCCAAATAGTCTCACTGAGAATATAAGGCATGTATTACATGCCAGTTTTGAAAGGCATGGTGTATCTGAGCAGCTCACTGTGATCTTTTCTAAAATACATAAGATGTAAAGGGTGCACAGATTTTTGCAATTAATTTTGTTTTTATACGTATGCAGTTGTATTTCTAGCGCATTTGATAATGACAGCTATTATGCAGCTGCCTTTTTCCCCTGTGCTAAAAAGTCTTTGTAATAATGTAGTTGAGTGCTTTGTCATGTGACTCCAGCGAGCTATGTGCATCCTGCTAAAAAAAAGTTGCTTTTCTGATTTGCCAGCTGTGTCATCTCTATCCAGTCAGACCCTTCACATCTAGCTCAAAGTTAAAACACTTTTCTGAAGCCTTCTTTCTAAACTTTTTTTAAATTTTTTCTTCTTTGCGTCCTCATCTTTTCTCTCTGCTGATTTTGTTCCAGCCTCTATCCCACGTCTGACCCACTTAAGTGCCTATGGCTTTTCCATGCTACCTCTTAGAGATAAAGCTGTTTTTACTTCTTTTTGTGCCCCAAATACTCATCCCTTCAAATCTTTTTTTTCTGACAGCAAGACCTCTCTCTACTTGTAAGTCAGATCCTCCTACAAAACTTGTCGTCGAAGCAATGTCCTAGACTCGCTGTAATCACCTGTACGTGATTTCTAACAGCGTCGACAGCCCAGTTTGTGCTGAGACAGAAACCCTTCCCTGTTTACATGCCTTTTGGGACCAGAGAGAGTTGCCCCATGGTAGAAGGGGCAGTGGTAATGCATAACTCTCCAGCCCCATAACCTTTTTTTTTCTCCCTCTCTTTTTGGAATGAGGCCTTTAAAACAGAGATCATAACCTATTCCATCTACACCATGTGATGGAGCCAGAGTTTAACAGGGCTTGTGAGTATATTTTTGTCTTAGTAAATAAACCCTGCGTTTAAAAAAAATATATATAGCTGTTACAGAAAGGAAGTAACTGTGGAGCAAGAAAAGGGGGATTTTTTTTACGCACCTCTTTTTGCCTTGTTAGTCCATTACTATGCTTTAGCCCATTCTCCCAGTGGGAAAGTGTGAAGCGTAAGTGCAGGCAGCAGCGTTAAGCTGGAATGTCCTGCAGAGATTCACTATCACAAAGGGTAATACTGCTTTATCGATCCTTTCCATACTGTCTCCCACAGTTGTGTTAAGCCTGTAGCAAGTACAACCTTTACAAAACAAGATCAAGAGATATGACTTACCATTTAAGTTGAATACTGGCTTTAAAATGGGATAAAAGGATGTTTCTTAGGCATGACATATTGTTGGCATTTTAGTATGTACATGATAAAAAATCTATAGAGTGGAAGTTCACATTTATTTTAATAATAATTTATTTTTGAGCCCTACATCTGTGGATACAAGCGATAGAGCTAACTTTACTTCACTTTATATAAGGCATAACTTAAAAAAAAAAAAAAAGAAAATAAAAGGTATTTTAAACTTTGAGCAGACAGTGCTCTTTAAGTATTCACATTCTCATTCCTCCCTGTATTCTGTGATATATTACTTAACCGTTTTTTTTGATATTTGTAGTGCAAGGATGAGTGAAGATCGTCTTAGATGTAAAAAAGGCCAGTAGATTGCTTTTTGGATTCCGCTTCTGTGGCTTACACAATTCCTTTGCTGTAACAGTTGGGAAAGTCACTTTTAAAAACATTTGCCTAGAGCTTACAGCATTAGCACCCCCAGTTTTTGAGAGATTGCAGAGGGACTTCCAGCGTGGTAGTAAATATTGCCTCTTCAAATGTTTACCTACATTTATTAAGAAATGCTTGAATGTGGTATATTTTAATTTCTCTTTTAAAAATCCCTGGAGAAGTTTCAAATGCTGTAGGTCTGATTGGCACTGAGACGTGTTAGCCTGTGCCTGAGCGCTCTGGGCGTTATCTTCCAACAGCTGAAGGGAAACCCAAATGCAGCTGGATCGTATCTTTCTTCTCCACGGTCTGTGTTTCTCCGCTTGGTGCTCTCCAAGCCGTTCACAGGCGCAGGTTAGCTGGCCTGCCTCTTCGGGAAGTGCTGGTTTTCCGTGCTGCTGATGCAGAGACAGAAGAACCAAGATGGTCCAAGAAATGGGCAGCAGCACTGCAGATCCAGCACTGCTTTCCTGAGTCAGTCCTGTGTTTTGTGGCTTGGACGGTCTTCCCTATGAACGCTTCTCCAGGTGAGATGTTCACTACCAGTGGGAAACTTCAGGCAGGAGAAGTGGGAAATATTTCTCAGGAAGCGGTGTCTCAATGCCTCTGACTTTGTTTTTGAGGATACCTCAGTCTCAGATACTTCTGCAAATAAATTGTTATAATAGGTGATGTGAATAAACCTTAAAATTCCTTGTATCCAATTTTAAATATAACGAAGGTAGTGAAGCATGCTGATTGTAGTGCCGTGATCCCTGAGCATGTTGTTCAGCTGGATAGCTATTTGCTGGGAAAGCAGCAGGGCTGCAGGAGGGCGGACTGGCGCCGATGGCGGCGTGAGCACCACATGCTGCTCTGCCCCTTTCATAGGGTGTAGGTGTGTTTTTAGGGAAAAAATCTTCAAAATGGAATGAGTTGTTAGAAAGTGAGTGAATAAAACATGTAACTGTTTTTTTCACATTATTTTGACAGTGGGTAGATTAAAAAGGTCTCTAGGATGCACATGCCTCGTGAATGTGATTCACAGAGCGTAGAAGATACCGTGTCTCTTATGAAGTATCTCATACGTAAGAGCAGAATTCTTCATTTCCTTAGGTAATTTTAACATGGTTTTGAAGCAACGCAGAGAAGTGCTTCTCTGTTCTGCAGCTTCTGATTCTTCACTGTTAATGACTTAATCATTCTGTACTGAATTATCTAGTCAATTATTATGGTTGTAGTATAGTATGAAAATAGTATAATATGAAAATAGTGATGTTAAATATTTTATCTCTATGTATGTTTAAGAAAAATTAAAGCTCTTCTTTTTTCAATCTAGATTGCAATTTTAAAAAATGAGGTAAAAATCGACACAAGTCTGATAATTCATTAAAAAAATTCATTAAAATCTGCATGTGAAACAAAGCCTTGAAGTGTAATTGGAGAGAGGTTGGCTTACAGTGCAGCAGATAGTTGGGATTTAAGTTTCCTGCTGATTTAGATAGTTGAAACTTTTTTTTAAAGGATGGTTGATGGCAAAAGTTAAAGTCTATTTATAAACAGACCACAGGTGAATATGGGTAATTACATGAACAAAGTTTCTGAGGACATACTCATTTTTGCCAGTGTCCATAAATCATGAATGCCTGTTCTGTAAGTTAGTGTGTCTGCCTGTGAAGTGTAGTGAGGAATATTTACAGAGGAAAAAAAAGTGGTAGGAAGGTTAGACTGGTATATTGGAGCTAGTACAGCTGCTGCCTTTACTACTGGTATACTGTAGTAACAGACAAACAAAATATCCCAAACCCCATGCTTTTCAGTGTTACTAAACTGTAATGAGACTTTGGATAAAAATATTCGTGGCGTAATTTTAACAAAAATTATTAAAGTGGTGCCGCTGCATTAGAAGCAGTGGAGCGGATGGCGCAGCACGTTCGTAACGGCTCGGCCGCCGCGATCCGACGCGCGAGTCCGGGTCTCCTGGGTCAGCGTGTGTGCGTGGGGCAGTGGGTGCTGCGCCCAGGGTCGCTCCACCGACGGGTGCGGGGCGGCCCTACGTGTGCTTGCGGATGCAGCCCTGGTGCTGCCGGTGCTTGGGGATGGGCAGCAGCTGGGAGTAAGCGGTGGCACCAGAGATGTTTATCCATCCATCTGTCCGTCCGTCCATCCATGTGTTTATCCCTGGTACATTTCCTAGTGGCTCATCCCCATCCTTCTGCAATAGGTGAGGTTGGGGAAAGCTGCTGCGATGAAGGACGTCAGCTGGCGATGGTGCCGGGCAGTTGTCCTGTGCTCCTAGCCCTCACCCTCCAGAAGAAGCTTTCCAAGGGACAGTCATGGCCAAGACAAGTAATTCTAGCAGTCTGGAAGTCGTGTGTGCGCCCGAAGTTCAGCGCTTCTCTGGAACAGTTGTCCCAGAGGTATCGGTAGAGCTTCAGCCACATATTTGATAAGTGGTCCAGTATTACATGGAATCGTGTTTAGGGATTTCTTGAGGGGATGGGGAATGGATAGATGTTAACACTCTTAACATAAGGAATATTAATGACTGTCTAATAAACTGAGAGGTGGTAATCACTGTATAAATGGTGCACTTGTATTTCAGAGAAGCATTCAGAATAATAATTCAGTTCTGGTATACTGGTTAAGTATGCAATTTCATTTTTCTTTTTTTCCAGCTGAATTATTTATAGCTAGCACAAGGCACGTCCTTCTGAGGCATTCCAGTCTATTGTGCCTGTATTATACTTTTATGTGTGAAAGGCATAGATACAGTAATAATCCTTTAAATTGTTGTAAAGAATATTCTATATTCATAATACAGTGAAAGAATGTTTTGGGTTTTCTGATGTGATGGCTTTCAGAGAGGGCTTTATGCATTTGTATGTCAAGGATTGCAAAATATATGTAAGGTAAAATATCTGATGTGCGTGTACACTTAAAACTTATCCTGGCCCTGAGTCAAGCTGCTTTTGAGATTTGCAGGGGGAGTTCTGTATTATCATTTTTGCACAGCTTTGCAATTTGATTGCGTTAGGGAATGGAAATGTGGAAATATTTTGGAAGAGCGGCTGTCAATCTTAGCAGAAGCTAGTAGTAGTGGAAATCTCATTAGCCGGTCTATCGGGTGAGATCTAAAACTGAGGTCCTGGCCACTTTTGGTCATTAAAGATCTCACACAGTGTTCACAGGAGTAAAGGTGTTAAATGCAGTGTTTTGGACAAATTCCAACTTGTGAAATTAGATTTGCTATAAATTTCCCAAGCAGTTTAATTCTTTGCTTCTGGTTCTTAACTGTAATATAATAATGCTTTGCGTTATTAAACAGCTGCTTACTTGTATCCTAAGAGACTTCACTTCTCAGTGATAGGACCAGTTTTGTGATTGTATATGTGAAATAACATAGAAAAGAGTTATAAGCAATCTTAAGCAGAAACTTCAATGTTAATGTTTTAACACGCAGTAACTTTTCTGTTGCCAAAAATACCCGCGCTGTGCGCGTTCCTGGATTTGATTTTAAAGCCGGGCCCCGGGGAGGGTCCGGGGCGCGGGGTGGCCCGCCTCGGTTCGCGCCTCTCGGCGCCCGGGCCTGCGGGGCGGGCAGCGGGACGCGTCCTGCCTGCTCGCGCCGCGCTGGGAAACGCTGCGGAGGCTCATCCGTTCACCTGCCAAGGCCCGGGGCACTGAAAGTACCTCGCATCCAGCGTATTCCTTGTTTCTCCAGCTCGGATAAATCGGTCCTGGAGGAAGCAGCGGAAGCAGCGGCTGGCTGAGAGGTGGCTTCCAAGCGCTGCTTATCCGCAGGAGGTACTTGGGTCGCGGGCGCGTTCCTGCGGGGTAGGCTGGCCGCCCTCGTGAGTCCTCTGCTCGGTGGGGCCCTGGGGCCGTGCTCTCAGGCTGCCTAGGCCACTTAGGGGTTGGTTAGCTCCCTCAAACCTTCGCGGAGCCGTGCCGGGCTGCCGGCGCGCTGCCGGTCCGCACCGCGGTTTGCTCTCGGTTGCCTCCTCGCGTGTCGCTCGCCTTACTTAGGCCAGGTGTTTTCCTGTAGCTATTTCTATGTTATCTTGTTTTTAAAAAAGCCGCGTCCTTGTTTTTTATGCACTGCCCGCTTCCCCATCTGTCTGAACACCCTCCGTCCATACCAGCAGTCTCCAGCTGAGACCGATCCTGAGCCCCTGGATGGTGCACGGGCAGCTTGGCGCGCAGCGCAGCACGGACATTTTGGTGGAAGTTACATTTCTGAGATGCGTCCTCGAAGACGTGTTTCCGGAACAGCAGTTTTCGAAATTTCGAAATCCAGTGAGAATACCCTACAGAACCGGGAAGGAAGCACGCAACTAAGTGAACAATTTGGCATCAGTGTTTGTTGTTAATAGTAATAGTTTTTCAGCACTCAGAGGGACTCTGTCTGTTCTTTCGTGCATGCTTTCAGAACTTCACGCGTTATTTTCTTAATCATATTTCTTCCGCAACCTTAAAGGACATGCTTAAAAAAGGAGCATGTATCACAGAGCATCTATATTCTTCAATGTGGTGGTGCTCTGCCCGTCTCTTTGTACTTTAATCACCTAGTCAACCAGGTAAAAAATAATTCAGTATTGTTAGGAGAGCTGTACAAATATGAAAATCGTGTTTGATTTTGTGAAGTTTTCAAGTTTGTTCACAATTTGCCAAGTATTGAAGTTACCAAGTGGAACAATTCTCTGCACTGATAGTGTTTAGTTTATAAAACCATATACATTTGATGTCTCCACTGATTAAGCTAGTAAGAGGGCTCTGTGTTGTGGATGACAAGCAGTGCCGTTAAGGACAAGAGAACCATGTGTGTCTGCAGAGTTTGGTCTGTATTTTAAGTGTTTTCAGGGTCACTGCTTCTATATGCCTCACTTGGTCTCTTCTTGGTAGATACCATTATGAAATTAAGTTCGTCAACCTCTAAAGATTTTCAGGTTCTGCCAGAGAATGAAAAATCAGCTGTCTTTATGTCTTTACTTTTTTGTGGTGACTTAGTATTTTCCTGATTTTCATCAGTATCTTTGCATGTGACCTCTTTCGTTAACGCTTTGTCACGTTAATGGTTTGTCTCGGTAAGAACTAGCTCTGTTGGTCTTACTCAGTAGAACGGCGACAAGTTTCTTTGAGAAAGCCCTTAGAAAGCTACGTGGAGCCTGGAGTGTTTTTGAGTTTGTGCATATTGCACCAGTTCAGTTCAAGCTTTGTACAGCTGATAGGAATCAAGCAAAGGAATCTAGCAAATGGCATTAGGTGTCTTTTTCTTAATATTTTTGCAAATGGAGTGAATTTTGTAAAGGATTTGCACACTTTCATATGGATGCCAGCTTTATTTCCTCTTTCCACATTGCATTTTGAATTCTCTTTTAATTTTCATTATTAATTCAATACTGCAGGCAGAAAGAGCAGAGAAGGAAGTGGTCATAGAAGGAGAAAAAAAAAAAAGTTGAACTGATTCTTTATTCCTTCGCATTAGTTAATATTGCTTGTCATAGCAGATCCTGAGTTAGTTCACTAGCACAAATGAGAAGTAATTAATGTATTTTATCATGTAGCCACCTGGCTATTTAGTATGCATCTCAAAGATACAGAGAAGAATTAGGAAAACCATCGGTCAAGTCTCACTAACTGCAGTGAGAATTTTAGTTTTCTGGGGAATGGAAAACACGGCCCTGCAGCTCTGCCCGGTTAGGAAGTAATCGTGCTGGATCTCTGAGAACTGCAGTCTCCTCTCCCAGGAGCAGCTCACGCACCCTGCCCTTAGACTTGGCTGTCTGAAACCTGGTCCGCTGTTAAGCCAAAATATCTTCTTAGTCATTCCGCTGCTTCTTCCATAACCAAGGTGACGAGCAAATTTAGTATAAGATTTAGAAGCTGCAAGGTGTTTAAATTGGTGGGAATCTTTCTTGCTGAGGTATCTGTTCATTCACAGGAGAGCGGTGACGTGCCGGAGCTGGGTTTCAGTGCCCAGCTCCAAAACCTTAAAATTTACCAGAGGGGGATTGGTCCAGTGCTTGCAGGAGTTATTTTGTGTTACTCCTGATGTAAATCATGTTGTCTACAGTTAGGCACACACAAACACTTGCACGCAAATTTTTTCAGGTATTCTATCTGAAACAAATTTTTTTAAATTTATCAGTCATTTATTTTAATAACTGTTCCTAGTATCTTTTTGTCCAATTCTCTTCTGAAAGATTTTTTTCATGTGAAATTCCAAACTATACCTTGCGTTTCTCTGTTAAGCAAAGCATCTAACCAGCTGCAACTTGAAATCATATTTCTTCCCTACATTTATGAATAAAATACTGCCTTTGACGAATTTCCACATCACAGTTGCCATCTCCTGTAAAAGCAGGAAGATATGTGAGTTGGTTAAAGAAAGCTGAGTTTTAAGTGCAAAGTTCCTTCAAAAGGTAGTAATAAAAAAAGATTTTTTACTATTTTCATCTTGTAAATATATGAAGATGATAAATGGCATTATTACAATATAGGGAAAATATTTCTGGTATTTCTAATGCAAAACAATAGAAAGACATTTTTAGTCATTTTAGTCATTTCAATACATTTCATTAAAATGTCAAATTCAATATATAATTATTGAATTACTATTATTAAAACATTGTTGAATATTTAAGCAAATTGAATAAATTTGTGGAAATTCAGGAACTAGTTCATTAGGAGACAAAAAGTGAGACCGGAGGCAAGCTTTGGTAAGTATGCACATGAGTGCAGAGCTAGCAGAATTAGATGCCTGATGGGTCAGAAAATGAAATAGAAAAGGATAGATTTTCTAGACACCATTAAAAATGGGTCCTGTGAGACACAGCTATGAAACTACGTGCTCCTACCCTTTAATCCTGGTCTGAATGACCGGCTACCATATGGTGCCTCTTCCTTATTTGTTTCTAGTTTGGGCATGTGTTACTCAGGTGAGCTGTTATAATGCCTTCTCCTTAAGTAGAATAAGTATTAAAGGGAAAATATGAGGATGTAATTTTTGAGTTTCTGGTTTTTAATCTTTTGTGCGAGGAATATTTTTCTTTGTTAGGAACATCTTGAAAGAACTTTTATTGAGGTATTCTTCAAGGCAAATGAAGTTACTTGGTTACTCAGTAATCTTGACTCTCTGGGAACTTGGCTCCAATTTTACCTTCGTTGCAATCATTCCCTGTGTTAATGCACATGTTCCAGTAGCACGTGTATGAAAGTGGAAGTACCTGATCGTTTCTAAGAAGGTAATCTCATTAGATTAATGATATTCTGTGTTAGCAATGTTAGTATTCCTGCAATACCCACACTCCTTTGAGATGTGGACTTTGCTGTGGAAGTGTAATCCATGATAGGAATTTCTGCTCCTATCTCCTTTGTATTGGCCATGTAGGCAGTCGAACCTCAGATCATTGTTTCTTCTGGTAAGCAAAAATTACTTATATCCTGTGAGTAAATCACAAAGGTGCTTATTTTATTTCACTTTTAGAAATAGTGGGAACTGAGGGATAAAGGTCAAGCCTTGCTTTTGCTAGAACATCTGCTGGTTATGATGCCTGTTGTGTGTTTGGTTAATAATTTAAATTCTTCGACTCATTTGGAAAATACGGCTCAAAGAGATTAGATTACGAGAAATAGCTTGTCAGTGTCAGAGTGGTGAATCCCAAATCTCTTCATTTTTTGATTGCATAAAGAAGACATGGACGCAGCAGGCTTGGCAGCAGAATGGTGTCTGTATCTGTATTTTCCTGGCTGGTAGACTCTAAGTGAGGGAGAAGGAGGACATGGGCTGAGGCTGACTTCTCTGGAGGATAAGGTGACACTTTCATCAGAGAAACTCACGCTCATGTAAGAGGAGCTTGTGGCGCAGAGGCTGGAATGGGCAAGTGTCCATTTTCTCTGTTAAAAAATAACATAAATATTAATTTGTTCCCTGTAAGAACACACAGTCTTTCTCGTATGCTCACCAACCCTGCGCAAAGGTCTCTTGCAGAGCAGAAACCAACTTCCGTCAGGCTCTTGGAGACTAAGCAGGAGTACACAGCCTCCTCCAGAAGGGGACAGCTGGTCCACACATGCACTTTTGTTCATCTATTGGCCTTAGAGGTGCATGTTTTTCTTATTACAGGTTACCTGTCCAAGCAGGTAGCTCATAAGCTGTTGGGCAAACTAAGTGAATACCCACTGCCACCTTCGCTGGCATGCTGCAGAAACATCAGCTGTAGTTGAGTCGATGGGTGGCCATCATTGCACACCTCCGTTGCACAGCAGTAACAAGCCATGTTTCCATTTGGGCTTGATCTAGAGACCTGTTTTGCCTTCAACCTGAAGTAGTCACACTTGGAGTTAAAAAGACCTTAGATTCAACTTTCAGCTGAGAGCTATATACAAAGTTTCCTCCTGCAGTTGAACTACTCTGGGAGATTTTTTGAGCACAGAATTATTATGGAAGTGTTTCTTCAGCATGAATGCAATTTCATGAATGACAATTTTTTTTGTGAAAATTGTCTTTAAATGGAAAAACACAGTCACAGTTCCTGTGGCTGTGTTCTAGCTCAGTCTGTTTATAAATAACTATTAATAAAGGATCTTCAGTGTGTTGAAGTGATGTTTTATAGTATTTGCCCAGATTAAGCAATTAGCATATTCTGAATTTTATTATGTTACACACTCAATTCTAGTTTCTAGGCAAAAATACTCTACACAAAATATTTATTTCAGTAAAATTAACTTCTCCCTAAAGGATTAGTGGAAAACCTACCTTTCTTTTGGAAATATAAATTGTACCTAGACGTTTTTATTGCTCTGTACAGAATGGAAAACATTCCTGATAGTTTAATCCCTGATAGTTTGCAAATAAAATCATTTCTAAATTATATTCCATATAGAATATATTCTTTATTTGAAATCTGAGCTGATATAAGTGAACTGTTGTTAAATATGATAGTTACAGTGCTGTCGACCCCTGCTATAAGTACGCTTTAAGACATGTTTCAATAGATGTTTTTCATAGACATTCACAAAAAACCTTATCCGGGCTAGTTAATAATTGCAAATTTCCACCAACTTTAACCTTGCTTCTTGCATATCCAGATATTGCTGCTGTTTGATACAGAAAACTGAATTCTGCCTTGTGATGATTTGGACCGAACTGTGGAATTCATCATGTGTGATGCAGTTATGCAGCTTTAGCTCATATCAGATGATGATGATAAATTTAGCTAGCAAGCAAGTCACCCTTCCAGAAAAGCCCGCAGAATGAGGAATGTGGATTGAGCATTTTTTGCCTTTGAAAGCAACAACAACAAAATTAAAAAATCAAACTTTACACAAATGGGTGGATAGGCAATATAAATTGTAAAAATACAGAAATTTGCTTTCCCTTCTGGGAAATGCATACAAGCAGATCCTGACTCTTTGGCATTTAGCCTGTTGTTGAAAAAGGCCCCAGAACTTGTCAGAAAGTATTTAATAGCTGATTGCTGATGGCCAGCTGCCAGTCAATCTTACAGAAACCAAACTGAGCAGGCAGAAAAACGAGATACAGGAGTTGCATCTTCATCCTTTTAAGTTCTTTTGGCCACATACTAAACAACAAGAGGAAGAAGGATGGGGAGGAATGGAGCTTAAAAACTGACCTTTCCTTGTTTGAGGGGTTTATTAATTGCTACCCAAGCATGTCTAGGTTGTACAGCAGAAATAAAATAACTAAATACAATAAAAAGCTGTTTTTATTTTAACTGGAATTTTGATGTGGAATGAACATAAGACTGAAGGCATTTTGTGATTTAAGGGAAAAAAGAGACTATCAGTAATCAATTTTACAATAATTACATCAAGACTAAGATAAGTTCTAGGAAAAAAAATAATTTGGTATTTTGAAACTTAAATATGTAGAGTCTGTTGTTAAATTGTTGTTTTACGGTGTTTACTTTTAAAACATGTCAGTTTTGCCACCTTTAAAAATGGTAGTGAAACATCATGAAGGAAAAATTATAAATCTATATGTTAAAATTATTTTGGATTATCCCAGAAGTAATGTTTATTTTGATTTCTTCTTCTGCTCTCCAAAATGTAGCGCACATTCCAATGAGTGTGAAGAGACTTTGTTTGTCTTCAGAAATGTAATATTGTAAGATAAAAATACAGGGCCAATAAGCCTAGGTTATACAGTGGTCTGGGGGCCACTTGACCTGATAAGTTTCAGGAAATACTAAATACTAAGATAGTTCTGCTGATGTGTGGTCTTTCTGACATGTATAGGATCTCTTGCAAGGTTTCAGAACAAAGAACTTTGTCTGTAGTGGAAATTCAGAAGGAAATACGGGAATGATCCAAGGTTCCTGAAGGGTTTCCAAGGGCTACTTTTTGCTTTGCATTTTCTATCAGATGTAGTGCTAACTTCAGCTTACTTTTATGAAAGATTTTATTTGGTTGTTCTTTCTAGTGTAGCTTTTTTTGTGGAAATACTGGCGCACCTTTTATATGTGCTTTCAATACCTGAGTAATCCCTGTTTTATCCTCCCCTCCTGCTGATTTCTATCGAGACTTATATTTAAATATTGAGTAAATTTCAAGTATTATTAGATGAGAATTTTTAAGAATCATAAATTATTTTGTGATTAAAACATTGGTTACAGCTGTGCTTTGTGCCTGGTCTGTTGGGCTTTGTGTCTTTTTAATTGTTAACAAGCTTGTGAAATAAGGCTAAATGTTCAGAAACTTGCAGTTAATCTTTCTCCTCCGTCATGTCAAATATACTAGAAGTGCTTTATTGTTGCCTTTTAAGAAAGGATGATATATTGCTCCTTAGGAGGCAAAGCTCACCCAGAAGGATGGAAGGAGTAAATGGCCAAAAGAAGTAAGTGTGACCATCAGTTGATACCGGATGTCACGGGGAGGGTGTTCCCGAAAGAATGGGGCTGGTAAACTACTCAGGAAGGTTTAAAAATGCCAGGTACTGAGAACTGTAAGCGCTCTGCGTGCTTACAGTGAGGTGCATAAAACATAAAGCATATTACTTCGTATCGTCCCTGTTTTACAAATGACTCTGTCATGCCCCCCCGGCCTTGCGGGAGGACGCCGGTGGTCCCAGCTGTCTCATTGATCATATGCCACCAGTCGTTGCAGCACACACAATTGAATTGCTTCTCCCTTGGGGAAACAGTGTCTCCAGGTGTGCTAATAATAAAATTAATAGCTTAGAGAAACTGCTTGCCACAGCAGCCCTGGCTCTACAGTGTGGGGATCGATTTCGGTGTTTAACTGTCCTAATTCCCTGGTACACGCCCTCCTCGACCATGTGGAGCTGCATTTGGGCTCACAGTTAATCAATACGGCCCTGATTTAAAACAAAGAACCAAGATTCGACATTAGAAGTCTTTCTGAATAAACAGATGCGGGTTAAAACTGTCAAATCCCTTCAACTATTATCTTAACCTAGAAGTTAGGAATGCTGTAGTTCATGATTCAGTAGGAAGTAAATGTAATATTACTGAGTATTATCCCATACATTTTTTAAAATAATATTAGCAAAATCCCTGTAAATACTAGACTATAGTAGGCACATTCATTGTTTTGAACTTGCATTATGCAGAGCTTCTTGAATTTTGACTGCAACTGAGAATATTAATTTTGTAGGGGGAATGTATGTGTATGTAGTGATAGTGCATAGTTATTACCCTGTCAGGTGGTGCTGCTGTCGGTAGTCATGGGTCGGGCTGCCAGCAGCGTGTCTGGAGGGCACCCATGCTTTTCAGGTTGGCTGTTGAGGAGATCTCGATTCTGAATCCCATAAGTGTCTAGGTTGGGCCTATGTACCAAATAAAATCTGCATGCTTACAAGTTGATAGTGGGAAGTGTAAGAGCATTTTGCTTTAATGTGCGGGACAGGGGACTCAATTTTCTTTTCTTTTCTTTTCTTTTTTTTTTTTTTTTTAACTGGTGACAGTTTCTCAGCTGTGAGAGGAGAGCAATGTGAAATCTCTGTTGCAAAGAACAGGTTGTTTGCCAGAGTGTTTCTTTTACCTGTAGTTTGGTCTTATGGCAGACATTATTGCCTTAGTTACATCCATGGATGATGACAACTTCAGCATGGCTACCTACCACAGCTTAGCGTGGGTAGTGAGGGAAGCAGCTGGAAGAGGTCTGAGGAGCTTCAGTCCACTCTTAAGCATGTCAGTTCCCCAGGGAGGGAAACAAATTCTCCTTTCCTATCCCTCAGATTGTAGCTAAAGGAAGAAAATCAGCTCTCTCTATCACACTGAAGGCCACAGCAGGAATGTGGTTTAATTTGGTTCTTTAGAGTTCAAGAAATCTAAGCAGAGCCATTTGAGCAGATTCATCAGTAGTGCCCTGCCCTGGTAGAAGGATGGATGTGGGCAACTGGAGATGGCACCAAGCCTGAAAGCAATACAGGAGTTAGGAAAGGAAATGGTGGTAAAGAGATCTGAACTCTAAAGTGCTGTTGTACCTATCTGTTCGTTTGAGATTGGTGTATTTGAGCTTAGTTATATAGAGGTATTACCATCGCTTTCTTTTTCTCACTTGGCAGGGAAGGGAAAAAAATAGCCTGTAACAAAAGTGTAACTGGTCCTCGATCTGTCATGAAGTCGTGTCCCCCAGGAGCTCACTGTTGCTGCAGGACCTCAGCTGCTGCACTTGGTGGAGCGTAGCTTGCGAGAAAGATAAGAGAAATGAAAAAAACCCCTACTAACATGTGTGTAAGACTAACTTTAACCAACCCTTATTTACACCAGCAGCTAGAATGCCTTTTGTACAGGTGGGAAGTGCCAGCGCTGAAGAAGTGCTGGTGGGGTTTGCAGGTCTGTGAGCCTTCAACTGGGCTCCTGCAAGTTGCTTGCTGCACCTTGTATGAGACCTGTGAGTTTTGTGTCAGGAGCAGCTATTCTTTCATTGGTTTTTGTGATGGACCTGTAAGTGCCTGCACCTCTGTTTTTAACCAGTGTGTTTTAGTGGACTTGCTTCATAATAAATCTGTTTCATATTTTAAATCACTTTGGTTTCAATAAATGAAAGAGTGGACAATGATAAAATGCCTTAGAATAAACAGTTTCAAGAGAGTAACTAGGGCCACAGCCCATAAGTTGTTTCTTTTTTCCCCCCTGTATACCAGTGTCACACATTTCATACCCAAGAGTTGAGAGCCAAAGGTGAAGAGAAATGTGATGCCTACTGAATTTTTCTAAGTGGGGAGTGTGGTCTTGGTTGTTGAGGGCAGACAGTTCCTGGGAGCTGTTGGTAGGGCAGGAGAGCAATTCTTTGTAGTTTTGGTTGTCTGGATGAAAATATTTGTGTTATATTTGCATTACTCAAATGAGCTGATAGGCTTGGGCTTCAAGGGGGAAGCTCTTAAAGGTGCAAATTCAAGTTGGATCTGTTGCTTTGGTGGAGTTGGAGGGATGTGCAGCCAGTTAGGAGAGCCAGGGAACCATGTTCTTGGAGAAGTCCCAGAAATTGGATTTATCTGAAGAGCAGAGTTCAGATGGGATATAGCAGAAATCATGCCTCTCCTATCAGATGAGGGTCTTAGCCAGAATAAGTTGACTATATTAAGGAAGAAATATAGAGGTCCTACTTATGGAGACAGTTTTTCTCCATGGGTAGTGTTGGAGAAAAGCTTATGGGTGACATTTTCATTGATTTGTGAAAATCTGGTCAATATGTGTAATCCATTAAGAACTGCAAATGCTCAGCTTTTTACTGAAAGCTTTCATTTTCATGAAATTATGAGTTCATGCTGCAGCAGCGTACCTAAACTGTGTGTGTTCTGAAGTTGTGCACTCAGGCACAAGACCTATTGACCAAATGAGTGTATGGTTGAGCATTTAGAACTGTAACATAAGGGCAGAGAATAGATTCCGTATGCTTTATCACGTGGGTATTTTGTCTGGGTTGTTTCCACTTTAATTTGTTCTGTTCAGAACGTACATATTAAGCGAGGTGTTCTCCAGAACCGTATCATGTAAACTGTACCCTTCAAACATATGACTGCACCTTGTTTGATAGCTCAAGAGAAATTGATTTTTATTAAGCCACAGTACATTTCTTAAGCAATCCAGGTATATCAGTATATTTTTGTGCATAAATTTTGTGTTTAAGATAAGATGCATATTTTAGGAGTAGCGTTTGATTCACACATAGAATCCTGCTGATGGTACTGACTAAACCAATTTTTTGTTACAGCATTACAAAATGGCATTGACTTTCTTAAAGTATATTCATCTTTTAGAGAACTCATTTCATAAGCTGTTGAGGAGCATCAGTAACTGAATAATAAAGAGACACCATTTAGTTTTCATTAATATTACACTTACTAGATTAAAGCAATGAATTTTTATTAAATGGACTTGTGCTAGAATTTATTTCAATTAAGGCACTGACTTTTCCTATAATGGATGCAAGTTACACACAGAGTAGCAGATGAAAACATAAGAACTTTTTTAAAAATAAAATATAAAGAATTAAAGGTTTTTATTCATGGCTTGCTGACACACAGAAATATAATTCAAAAGCTCTTTTGTCTGCTTTTAATTTATAGAATGAACAATTGGCTTGGGGGTCGTAATGTACATTTTTTAAAGCGTTCTTTTAAAAGCTTTGCTTTATACCTAGTTATTATTAAGTTTTTAAAAATATGTGCCAACTAATTAGAGAATCTAGTATTATGTTCTAGTCCTGAAAGATGCTAAGGGTATGTTTTAAGAAAAACTTAAGAGTTGCGTAGGTGCGATAGGGCTGAGGATGCCCACCTGCAAGGAAGACTCGTGTGTTATAAGTTGATTTAAAAAACAAAGAGCAGCACACTGTAAGGTGCGTATGCAGCGGTAATAAATGTTGTTGCTTTGCATGCTGTTTTCCGTGGAAGCGGAAAGACCGGGGAGCTGCCGGTGCCCAGCCGTGCGCTCAGTCCTTCCACGCTGGCAAAGCCCGCAGCGGTGGCCCCTGCCGGGAGCATCTTCCTGCTCGCGGCGCCGCTGCGTTCGCGGGGCCTGGGCGGGCGGCCCGGGAGCGGGACCGCCAGGCTGCCGCTGCTCCTGCCGCGCCGGCGGTCTCTGCGCAGCCTGGAGGAGGGGGCGGAGGAAGCGGGAACCAGAAGGGTATGTTAAAGCTCTGCCGAAAGTGAATGAGGGGAAAAGACACTTTCTGCAACCCTTAGGCTATCTCCTTGATAAATTTCAAAGGTTCACTGTGGGCAAGAGGTGTTCGTACTTCCTAAGTAGCTTGTAAAATGTGAAGCTAAGCCTCAAATTAAGATGTTAAGCATCGTACAAGTCGTTTTATCAGTCCCTGCTGTAACATCCCAGGGTATCTTTCCAAAGTGGAAGTGTTGTGATTTGTGATTGCGTTAAACGGATAGCGCCACAAAAGCACAGGTGTCTGTCTTTGAATATTTTTTCCCCCAATAATTGATTTACACAAGAAAATAAGTGCCTTTTGCAGTGGGGAAGAGCAAGAATGCTGTAGAAAAAGAGCATCTTCAAACTCTCATCTCTTAAAAATTAATTCAACAAATGAATCTAGGACAGGCAGTAGTTTCATAAATTCGTATAAAACATGGCTTTGTGTTATTGTTCAAAGAATAAATGTCTATAAACCACACTTTCAGAATATTGGCATGGAAAAGAAGTATAAACCTATAATAATTCAAAGGTCATGGACTTCATTATCCTTTTAATGAATAGCTGAATTTCCGAGCAAGTTTATAAGCCTTCTGTGAATATTTTGCTTTTTTGCACAATGACTATTTAGTCTCACTTGACCTCAGTGAAATTATATTAGAGGTGAATCTGATTAGTAGTTATAATCTGAAATACTCTTTGATCAGTTTTGTCAGCTTTGCTTTCTCCTGTGGGACAAACCTGTGTTCTGGAAAATGGCTGCAACACTTTTACAGTTTTTCCTTTTTTGAAGTAGTTTCCAGGGATGGAGAAGCAGGATTTTGTGGAAAAGAGGATTTTCTCTCCCACCATCCCTAATTTCTTCAAGTGTTTTTTTTTCCCCTTTAGCAGTAGCCAAATGCTGCTAGTTGATAGCACACTGTAGGTTTTGTCCAGCAAAAAGTAAAGGTGATAGAACACGTACTCGGCTGGAATAGTGGGAAAAAGAGCACTACTAGCAGGGATTCTCCGAGAGCAACGGTGCGAGCTGCCGAGCGCTGCTGCAGTCAGTTACTAGCGTGAGGTTTTGTTGCTCACTTCCAAAAAGTGTATACTCTGAAAGTAATTTTGAATGAATAGTGATATTTATTAGTTACTTAATGTACAAAGGATAAGGCTGGCATTTCATTACATAGATATATTCCTGAAAGTGTAGAACATCAGCATCTTCAGAAGGGGAATTCTTGTTTGTGTAACAGCTTTAGGACATAAATGTGAAATAAGCCCATCTCTGTTAATAGCAGGTGATGTTAATCACTCGTCTCATGCAAATAATCACTATAAATAGAGCAATTACTACATAAGCAGTCAATTACAATGTTACATTGTTTTAAAAAACGGGTATTACCTTCCACTAAAAAATAAGTGATTCTGTAGGAAAGATCTGGAAGAACTGCTAAACAAGACGAGAAAGGGTAAGTTGTGGGTTTGGGTTTCTCGCTGGCGCCGAGGGAGGCGCGCTCGGCGGGAGCATCGCTCGGCGGGAGCATCGCTCGGCGCAGCTCCGCCTCGGCTGGGGCTTCGCTCGGCCCGCCGGGGCGAGCCGAGAGCTTTGTGGTTGGGGGCCGCGGGGGCGACGGCTGCCGCTCCCCTCGGGGCGGGGAAGGGGTTTGGGGGGAAACACTCAAGGCTGCGGCTCAGTTCTTGAAGCGTGCTTCCAGCAGGGTGGCGGGACTGCAGCGCCGTGCGACTGACTCAGCTCCTCGGCAGAGGCGGATTGTTTACAAACCTCCTTTTTTTCCTCCTTTCTTCTTTTTTTATTTTTTTCTTTTCCTGAGTAAGTCTCCTCCTGTTCCTTAAAAGAATGCGGGCAGGCATTAAAGTTACTGAGTGATGATTCACAGTTGCAGAAATTAGCATTTTTATTTGTAAATGCTAATGCAGTACACCAAAATAGAACCGCCCTCTGTATTCCGCGTTTCTGCAGATGATTACGTTGTTGTTCCGGACAGGCAGGGAGGTCCTGATGCACTCCTGTTGCCACCACGGGCACAGTTTGTTTCTTCATGGTGTGTCGTGGGAGTTGGAAACAACAGATACTTGTGTTTTAAGTACTCGGTCTCTGTGACTGTACAATTTGATATGCATGGAAGACCCGGGGAAGACTGTGTAAACGACTGGAAGGTGCTTGCACAGGGAGAAAACATTGGTATCTAGGAATGTGTTTTTAATTTCACCTCTTCTGGTGGTTCTTAAAGTTTTATGCGTTAAAGTTGTTTTGATGTGCAGTTTGAACGTTGCTGTTACAGTGTCGGATGACTGTAAAAAAGCCAACAAATGGATGAATTCTGATTGAGGATCCTTCGATGCCGCTGGTGTACGGACGTAGGCGGTGTCCAGGTTGTTCGAGTGCCCTGTGCTGAGCCGCTGAGCCTCTGCCCGTCCGAAGTGTCTGTGTTTGCCAATGGTCCCCAGAGAGACGGTGCAGAAGCCCCTGAATACCAAAATGTCTTGCTGGCACCCTCATCCCATTCCCACGCAGGGAGAGGGTGGTGGCAGACACAATGCTGTTAGATGTCCTGCTTCCTGAGAGCCTTTTTCCAGGAAACTCTGGAGGATTTGGCATAAGGAAATTGTTAATAACATGGTCCCAAAGAGGCACTAAACAACAAAGAGTAGGAGTTTCCTACCACCGGCTTTGCTGACCCTATGCCTACTTTACAACTAGAATTTTATCTCTTCGCCGATACGTTTCTCAGCCTTGAGTAACTGGGTGACTTCTTGCATGCATGACATTTGAGGCATTGTTATTTTGGGATATGTTTCTCTCGCAGGGAAAAGTAGTTGATATTTTCCCTTTTGATGAGAAGTTCAGGTTGGTCAGAGTCATCTAAGATGTTAGAAACATTGGTGTAACTGCAGCAAAAAGTCTTTAATTGAGATTGGTTAAAAAGTATAGAAATTCTCATTTTTGAGTAAGCCAAATGTACAAATGAGGAAAAACACAATGAATTTTTTGAGCTGAGTATTTGTACGTCTCAGTTTGCTACTGTATAATAAAAACAGTAAATCTGTGTGTGTCATTAGGAAAACCTGAGGAAGACAGATGTGATATCTCTTCATAAATGATCAGTGATTCTCAGGTCCCTAACAGTCTGTTTCACAGTAACAACAAATATGTTGTTCTTATACTGATGTTATATTAAGAGCTTGTCTGTATCCCCATTTGGATATATGTTTAAGTGAAGGGAAAACCCTCATGCAGTGTTTGTGTACACTGTAAAATATGTAAGCAGTGCTAACTGTGAATAAGCTAAATCTGACATTGCGTATTAGTGTAATGACTGTAGTCTTAACCAGAGCCAAATGTTACGTGATGAACATCATGTTATTATTATCAATATCATGTTATTATGTTATCATTGATGCTTTTTTGAATAGGATGGGCTACCTGGCTTGGTAAAGCTTTTCTGTTTTTAACTGATGGGACTATATGAACTGAACAAGGTTTCCTTCCAGAAAAGATCAGTGTAAGAAGTGTGGCACGTTCCAGAAATTTTTGATAACAGAAGTAATCTGGTGTTGGATCATTGGTGGTAACTACAAATAATGATCACTTTTCTGTGGTGTAAAGCTGTAGCCTTTGAAGGAAGCATATGATTTAGAAGTGGGCTGTTCCACCAGCTGCACCCCCGGACTTGAGCTTAAAAAGTGCCTGCTGTGAACATGGGGAAATCCGGTTTCTGAGATGCTGGGAAAAGCGAGGAGGTGGGAGCGCGCGTGGCCCTCGGAGGCGCGCGGCGCCGAGGAGCGCTGCTGCTGGAGCACGGCTCCGGGAGGAGGAGTTCAACGTCGAGACCCGTCGCGTAGGAACTGTCCCAGCACATAGCAGGGAGAGATCTGCTTGTTGTTTAAATTATTACACAAAGGGTTCGAGCTGCCCGTTTTGAAAAATGCCAGAAGTGAATCAGATAGAGTGACGAAGTGTTGGTGTTTTAATTACACAGTACTGCCACCTAGCAGCAACTCCCAGCTTTGTGTGCGCGCTCGTGGATACCCAAGTGCACCCATTTCAGGCATTTACTACACTTTATTTTCACACTGCGCTTTGTTATGATCTTTAAAGACAGATGTCTCCATTGAAAAAGATGTTTCTTATATTGTAGATCTCAAATGTTAAAGTGAAAAGTCTTTTAATTTGCTTCTAAGCAAAACAGAAGCAGAAGCAGTGAACTTTTTTGTTTAAATAGATTTAATAATTCCGGATGACAGAAACTCATATTAATGGTTTCCAAGTTTGTCTTGGTAGATGCCTTGTTAATAAATGTTATTATTTTAGCAGCTTTCAAAATAATGTGTTGCATTTTTTTAATTAGTGATGTCCTTCCAAAAAGGAGAAGAAAATGGCAAATGAGAAGAAACCTACTCTTGTTTCTAATACACATACCCTGTTTTTGCATCTTCCTAAAAAGAAAAATGTCTGCGGGGAACTAATGAGCAGGGTCACGGTAATGAAAGTGTGACTGATTCCATATGTGACAGCAACCAAATGTTTGGTGTGCCGAAATTGGAGATCTGTTGAGATGTTCTGTGCTGACGTGCCAGAAGTGCCAGGTAATTAGAGGCGCCTTTCTTAGCCATGCACTTGGAGCAGAGCACAGTGCAAAGTCTCCCATCGGATTAGTTTGTCCTGTAGCGTGGAGTTTACACGTCAGGTCAAACACCTCCTTTACCTTGACAGTCTCTGTGCTCCAGTCTTTTTTTATTTCATTTTATAAGTAAAAAAAAAAAAAACAAAAGAAAGACCAAAATATTACACTTGGATTGATGCTGTATTTAATAAGTCCTTTACGCAATGTAATACCAAGTGTTAATCAATAGACGTGCTGGAATAGCTTCCAATACAACCTTGTAGAGTTTTTTAAATTAATCCTTATTAAAATTATTGACTTGTTGTGACTTACTGGGGTTGCAACTGGAACGGTTTTTCATCCTAATTAGGAGGTTAGGTTCCACTGCTCAAACTGCAGATAATAGTGTAATGATTGTCGTCTTGAAACATAAAAATCAATGTGCGATACCATCAAATTCTGCCTACTGTCGCAAATTATGGAAATTACTCAGGGTTTTAAAAACACTGCTAAATGGTGTTTCCTTTTATTCTTTGTAACATATTCAAGCACAGCTACTCAAGAGAATGTCTATTAACAGAAAGCAAATATCAAGTGGTGCTCAGATAGTTAGGGCCACCTCTTATTCTGTAATATCATTAACAAATATTTTAGAAGTGATACAAAATAGTCTTTTTATAGTATTAAAAATCAAATATCTTATTATAAAGGGTAGCAGGATGGATGATATTGACTATTGCAGTTAACACAGTGCTCTGTTTTCTAGTCACTTTATTTGTTTATGGGATTAAAAATCTTAAATATGAAGCTAATGACTGCATCCATGTTCTATACCTTTCTGTCCATGGTAAGATTGTGTGAACTGACAAGTTTTCGGTCATTTTGTAGAAATGCATTCCATCTTTTCTCCTACTTGTTTCACACTGTAATACCAAGGGGCAAAAATAAGAGAAAAAAAAATGTTAGTTGTCACTGGAGCTCTGCTTCACTTAGAGGTTATTTATAGTGAGCTTGCTTTTAATATTTGATGTACACAGGCCTTTCAATCTCAGCTGTAAATCTAAACAACTCCTATGATATGTCTGCCTATAGGAGGTAAGGAAGGTGGAAGATGTAAGTAGAATTATTTTGACTATATTGGTATAAATGAGGGTTTTTAAAAAATTCTCTTTTAGATTTTGAAAATATTCTGAAAAGAATATTTTCCATCTATTCAGATTAAAATTCCATCAAACAATAATAATAATAAAAGATTTGTTCCTAGAACTCCCAAGAATGTTTGCTTGTAGAAACGAAAGAACTTCCAAGTATGTGGAGTGGACAGCTTCAGAAGTGAACAAGATACTTGGTGTTTAATTAGCCTATTGTAAATTACTGTATAGCAGTCCATCGAATTCCATCTCATCCACCCTGTCTGCAGAACGTGTTTTCCAGTCCTCTTATATTCCATAATGAAAAGCCAATACTTTGTGTTTGATTTTATATATATATATATATATATATATATATATATATATATATATATGGTATATTTAATGGGAAACGAAGAGGAAGTGCTTTTGATTTCCAAAGTAAACTAAGCTAAGCTCTAATCTGAGTATTCACTGAGTTAACTCGCTGTTGGTCCTTGTGTCCTTTGGAGGAACTTGAAGTGACTAATTTCAAGCTTTGTAGTGAAGCATTAAAAATTTGAGGTTCAAATCTCTCATGTGTTAAGTCTGCCCAAGTATTGTACAATATTTGGAGGGATGGAGAGGATTTCTCTGCACCTTCTATGTACATAAATTGCTGCCAGTTTTTCATAATGATCTTTTACAAAGACATAAGATTTAAGGGATACAAACCAATATAAGGTTAACGAGTCTCTAAAAGAAGACAAAAAAAAAAGAGTCAGTGCTATTTTCAAGCATGTTTAGTCCTGACATGAGGAGTGGTATTCCAGCTGGAGTTAAAATGCACAAAAGCAAGTAGTGGTTCAGGCAGCAGGCCAATGGGTCATGTGCCACTCCAGGCCAACACGGAGCATGGCTGCCAGAGGTTCACGTGGGCTCGAACGGAGACTGAACAGGTCTGGATTGGAAGCAGGCAAGCCACATGAGGTGGAGGAAATCTAGAAAAACTCTGAGGCTGGAACTGTTGCAGGTGCATCCTCCGCTCTTCCTTCTCCCTGGGTGTCCACTTTGGCCGCTGCTGGACTCTGTGTCAGGGTGTTTGTGTCCTCCTCGTGCACTGGCAGGAGAACAGGAGGTGTCAGGGAGAAAGGTGGCCCCACCTAGGAGAAGGTCTAGGGAGGGCAAACCGAGGGTGTCAGAGCCAGGTATGACTACGAGCTGCCGTTCTCCATGTGGAGGTTCACTTTTCTGTGCTGTAGCGATCTCCTCTAGGGCGAGATGGCAAACTCTCCATTGCTGACTGTAAGATATCAGAATTGCTGCTTTGTAGCTTAAACATATTTGAAGTGAAAGAGTTGGAGGGGCTTTTGATAGAATTTTAGAAGGGGTTGAGATTCAGGTTTTTTTTTTTCTTGAGAACTGTGTTTTATTAGGTGATCATATAAAACAACATGAATGTTCACCAGTCTCTACTTTCTAGATTCTAAAACCTGCATACATCTGAGTTTGTAGGTATGACGTGAAGATGGCATGTGTCCAGTGACATTCAGATTTTCTTCTTTGCCTCTGCTCAGATGTTTAGGATCTGCCAGTATATATCTCTATACTGTGATAAACTGACTTTAATTTTGAGTGATATACTCATGGGTTAATGCAGACTATTACATACTTCTAACAAAAACAAAACCTTTACTGCTATTGCAACTTTGTATTTTCACTGAAAAAGAGTTCAAAATGATGATGCTGACCCTGCTTAGGGGCAGTATCTGGCGAAATTCGCAGCTGATGCAAATCAACATATCTCCATTAACTCAGTGGAGGTGAAGTGATTTATAGGAGCTGCAGATCTGGTAATCATCATTATCTTTATGTGAAGATAAATTGGCTAGGAAGATCCACACAATAGATTATGACACTATTTGAAAAGTATATATTAACCTTGCACTGTTCAAATGAAATTATTTCAGTAGGCTTCTGGTATCTATTAAAAGAAAATTTATAACACTCTTCTAAAGAAGACAGTAACTCTGGCCTTCTCATTAACATTACTTGTATCTGGAAACAGCTAGCCCTGCCCGAGGCTGCGTGGGTTGCTGCTGCAAAGAGGCAGTGGCTCCCATCCCTGGACACAGACTTGCATGCTGCTAGCGTGAGCTCTCAAATTAGTAATCCTTTAAGTTGCTTGGATGATGAGAAATAAATTGTTGAAAGAAAACCACTTCTGTCAGCATTAATGCCATATTGCAAAATTTAGGTCACATTAAATTCTTTCTAATAGAAAATAAGAATTTTGACTACAGTAATTAAAATAACATTAACTAGCACAGGCTGCTTTTCTCTATTGTACTGTCAAATTCAATTCTCAGTTTGAAAACAAAGCAAAACATGGTGTTAGTTAAATGTTTGTTGAATAAAAAAATATTTCCTTTGTTGGCTCTTTAGAAACAATTAAACATTAGCTCTGTCAAATGCTAAGTTGTAAGTAGTTCAGTTTAAAGTATGTGAACCATACATCCTTTGTAATTTGCCTGAAAATGACTCATTATAAAACTAATGTTATGAAAAACCACTCCTTTTCAAACTGGGGAAAGCACCTGAATAAGTTCCGTAAGTGGCTGCACATCATTTGAAAGCATTTTAGTAATGCTTAGAAACCTTCCAAAGTACGTTTCCACTAGTGTATTTCGTATTCAGCACATCTGTATTCTTACAAGAACTGCAATAATGCTCTGATTGGTTGACTGTGCTCTTTTTTTTAACATGTGTTTTAATACCTTTATTAATTTGAGGCAGATAAACTCAATTGTGCATGAAATTTTGCTTATTTGCGGACAAAAAGGCAATTGAGTCTTTGCAGGAAAGAGTGAACTTCCAGAGAGGATAAGTCTTTAGACATTACTTCTTAAAGCATGTTCAGCACATTGAAAAATTCGTAATTTTGGTGAGTATTACTTGTCAGCTACTGAGTTTGATCTATTAATGTGTTCTAGATCCAAGACAACAGTTGCAAGGATTATTGAATGGCATTGCAGATAGTGGAATTGCATGTTAGTTATTTTTCTTTTATCTGCTAATCAACACATTTCTGCACATGGGATTTACTGGCTAGTAGTGCTTACTTCAAAGTGTTGTATACAAATATACACAGTAGTAACTCATTAATTTTCAGTAATCTTGGAAATGCACTTGAGGAATAGCCGAATTCGGCTATTCTGCGCTATTCCCCCATGCTGGATTCAGGTTGTTTCAAGTGCAACTCCACTTACTTAGAATCTGAGAAACCAGGAGAAATAATGGAGTAGGTTTTCAGGTAATAAAGAGGGATTTGGGAATAGTCAAAATAAACTTAAAAGCTATGAGACAAAAATGGCTCAAAATCATGTCGCTGAACACCAAGGGATGTGAATGAAGCTGTGAATGGAGACAAGAAAATCTTATAGTGTTGTCAGAATACTGTTGCAAAATGTGTACCATACGCTCACCTTAGTGCTTTCCTATCCATTTGAAATTTCAAGTTTGGTGTTAATCTCACGATTTTACATGTTTTATTCTGCTAATTTTATACCTAGTTACCTCTCAAGTCTGTTTTGTCTCTTCTGTCTGGCTTGTTTTGCTTTCCTTCCCACACTGATCTCGAAAGAAACCTCCTCTGTGCCCCACAGACTTTTCCCTTACTGTTGCTCTAAGTCTTTCATTACTGTACAGGGTTCTAACGTGGCTCAGAGATGTTTGAGTTAACTGTACAACTGGAACATAGTACGTGCAGTCTAACTTATCATTTCCATAAAAAACATTTGGAAACCTACTCTTCTTTTAGTGATAGGACAACTTGCTTTTCCATAGTTAAGTTCTTACAAGGAGTGATAAAGAAACATGCTTTTGGTGTCTATGATAAATTATGTTACTTAGCAAAATGAGGATTAGTCTGGTTCTGTGTAGATAGTAGACTTACCGTTGTATTTATCTGATTTCTGGAATGCTTAGGAAGTATGGATGATTCATATAGAAAGAAACAACTTTTAAAAGCATTTTTATTCTTCATTTCTAAAATCTAATTAACTGATATGTCACAATTTCATGTTGAATTACAATTTTTAAATCATATCCATTTGAAGCATTGATCTGACCATCTGTCTGGTGATGCACTTGTACTGTATCCGAACTAATATTAGGGCAGTCTAAATGGAGTCATGGAACTATGAACCAATTGGTTTTTCACTCTTATCACTCAAAACTCAATTTCTAAATGGGACATTTCCTAATTCTGTAGTCTTGGCTATTGGAAAGTACTCCAGTAGCTTCATGCAAGTCTTTGATACTGAATATAAAAACATTTCCGATAGCTAAATGATTTAAAGTAGGGCAGATACGTAACATTTTTCACCTCTGCGAAACAGAGGGGAGTGTCTGCTTGTTCAGGCTAGAGTTTCACAGAACTAATATTTGTTCTGAAAATTTAAGAAAATTCAACAGGAAACTGTGAGGATTCAATCAAGGCATTATGTGAGTATATAGGTTTCCTGGAAGGCATTTATACAAAACAAGTTACTTGTTTTTATTCTGCTGTTGGGAATTACTAGTTTTCAGATAAATGCTATCACTTGCAAATAATCCAGATCCCTCTTTTAGGGAATTGCTAAAGTCTTAAGGACTGCAGATTGGAGTGCTGTAGCATCTCAGCTCTGCAGATTACACATGTTGGTAACCACCGATCCTAAATTGCAAAGAGGGAATCTGATCTACAGGTTGCTCTTAACAAATATATTGTTTTTTGTGTCTTTTTTTGGTTTTTGTTGTGTGTAGTTTTTTTGGATTGTGTTGTGTGTGTAACCATTTTATTATGCTATTTATAAAAAATGGGAGTTGAAAGTTGACCTGCAGCTTAAAAAAAATTAAAGAGACAAGGGCTAATGCAAAATACTTACTTTTTATATTTTTATGAGAATAAGGAAGGGGACGTTTAGCCAAAATAGAAAAAATAGCTATTTGGAGTAAAAAGAATTCAAGCAAGGAGACTTGAAAGCCACATATGTTTTAGATCTTGATTAAAATTCAGATTTTAATCAAAATTCTGGAGTTGCATTATCTTGTTTAATTGTTGGAGGTTGGTTTTCTGCTGCTTCTGTTTTCAGTTGTTTGCTCTTAGTGAGCACCACCTCGATCGCTTGTTGTGGTTGTGGTTCCTTTAGCTTTCCTGTCAAGGAACAGGAATGTGAGGGGCGGTATCTCAGCGACAGAAGTTGCAATCGTACGTACTTACAGTAGTTGAAATAGAAAGCATTGATCATGGTGTCTTTAGCAGCTTTAGAATTGAAACAAATTTAGTAACTTCTTCACAGAATTTCATTTTTTTTTAATCTCTAATTACATATGATTGAACGAGTCTTTGTTTGTTTTCTTTTTCTGGTTTCAGTGGTTTCCCCCACTCGCACGAGCCCACGGCCCTCGTCCCCTTCGCAGGCCGGTGGCTGCCGGGTTCGGGGAGCAGCGTTGCCGGGAGGAGGCGGTGGGAATGCAGCTCCTCGCTCCCTAACACGCTGCCTTCGGCTACTGCCCGGGCCCCTGCGGTTCGCGCTGCTGGAAGAACAGAGCGAGAACTGCCCCGAGTCCTTCAGAAGTTCCTGTCTTACACAAAGCCTTTCACACGTTTGAGTTAAACCGTACGGAAGCGCTGTAGGAGATGTCACCTTAAGTGACTTCTGCTATGCCACTTGCAAAGCTCGCATCGAGAAAGAGGTTTCTTTTTCTCGCCTTTTCCTCTTTGATTTTTTTGTAAACAAATTCACGAAAGATTTCATGTGTGGTAGAAATTATTGAGGGACTCTGGGCAACTCAGGAAATTGGTATTGGTATATGGATCATTTCACCTCTAGGTCATTTTCTGGCTTGGTATTGACCTAACTTTACAATCTGATGGCTGTTAATGTATATGAAAAGCTTTGTCAGATACCTTTCAAATTCTGCTTCGTAGTAAATTAAGTTAAAACTGTTGATAGCTTATCGATTTCAGTTCAGAATAATAAAGCGTTTGTAGCACTTGTTTCCCGTTTCCTTCCCGGCGGGGAGGCGCGGAGGCGGCCGGGCCGCAGGGCGGCCGCGCTCCCCTCCGCCTCCGGGACCGTCTCCGCTGCGGTGGGGACGGCAGCGCCGTCTGCACCGGCGGAGGTTACGCGAGCTGTGCAGCGTCAGTAAAACAGCCCGGGAAGGACCGTACCGGGGAGAAACGGCTGCGCTCGGGTCACGGGGCACCTCTGCGGGAAGAGGGCAGGACCTGCCCCGCTGCCCCCGGCACCCTGGAGCTCCTGGGGGCAGGAGATGCGGAACGGGCCACACCTGGGGACAAGGGGCTTGGCTGGGGACACGCTCTGGGGAGGAGGTGCTCCACGATAGGGCAGGGACACCCCGAGGGAACTGGGGCCCCCGGGGGACCTGTGCTGGCCCAGAGCAGTGTTGGACTGAAGTTGAGCCTGGGGAAAGCAGAGGAAAGGTGTTTCCCTAAATATTTGTTCAAGTGTTTATGTCTTCAATTTTGTTTTCCAGTACCTGGATCAGTATTTAAAGGTTGATGTTAATTGGCAATAAGTAAATGAAGTGAAACACCTCAAGTCAACAGTGTTTTCCCCACGATAAGGATGTAGTCGAATGGTACTTAAACTTTATTTTTCCAGCAGATGGAGGTGCATGCATGACTCTACCATTAACCCAGAAATATATGTCTGGATGGTCATGTTTCATGCACATAGAAATATGTAGCTTGAACTTCTGAACTCATTAACGTCAGTGGCAGTTCACTTCAGACGTAACTGTGAAAATGGCAAGCTTAAAAGGATGTGGTTAATTAGGACAGTTCATTGACTGCGTACATCTGGAGAATTACCAGTGCTAGTTCACGTAATGTATCTAATTATTCCTTCTTTCATCAGTTCTGAGGGCAAAAATTTTTCCTAGTCTTCTACAGATGGTCTGCAACCCTTTGAAGAACCTGTAGGAAAGTGAAGATGCTGGAGAAAAAAATGAGTATTTTGTTTAGTTGCTTTTTACACTAAAGCAATCACAGCTCCTTGATGTAGTTATCATAAGTAATGCTCTCTCTGGAGGTTATTTCTAATTCTCCTGCGTTTTCTACAGAATAGGACTTTGTGTGGTAAATACAAGACCCAGAAAAGCAAACAATATGAAAATTTGAATTGGGTTCCTGACCAACTCAGAGGACAGCTGTTTGTCCTCTGACACCAACTGAAAACACCTGCTTTCTGGACAAATGAAAACACCTGCCTTCTGGTAGTAACGGAAGAACTCCTTCCTAACTCATCAGGACACCTGGGTAGTCCTTGGGGGACCAAGTCTGACTTCTGTGGGGTCATGGATTCATACCTAGTATCTGTACCATATCCTGACATGGGTGATAAAAATGAAAGGATTAGGTAGGTAAGTCACTGTAACATCTTAAGCTTTTGATATTTTTCTTCTGTTTTGCCACAGTGCAGATTTTCAGGCAGAATAACGTACCATATATTTGAGTGTCATGCACACACAACTGAAATTGCTCTTGCCGTATCTTGATAGGAGGGGCACAGGTTAATGCCATGCTTGCTGGACTGCTGCACAAAAGACATAAAACCCTCAGTGGATACAGGAATATGTTTGAATTGATTTACATGAAATGGGAACGTGATTGTGGTTGTTGGAGGACTGGACTCTTGGGTGTGAGCAGTTACAGTTTCTTTTCATGCATTGCTTTTTTTAGGTTTATGGTAGAGTCGTTATGACACACTGCAGAGTTGTTTTCTTTTGGGTTTATTTTCATTTCTGTAAGGAATCATTTCAAAGTCAGCACTGTTAAATGACATGTTTGAGAATGTATGAGCTTACAGTAGTGTCTTGGGAGTTTTGGTAGAACTTGTGATTGTTACCTTTGTTAAACTGTGCTTTTAGTCCTTCTGGATTTTCTTTATGGAATTTCTGTACTCTAGAACTGTGGTTTGGGTTTGCTGTTCTCTCAGGTAGTATATATTTTGAAAATGAATATGCAACAAAGCACGTTCTCCTTTCTCTGACGTACCATTTCTTTCTAAGTATAAATGTCTCATTCTTTTATTCTGTAATCAACATGATTACATGATAAGAATCCCACTACAGTCATGTTTGCTGGTCATCTGCCCTCTGCATATGTGCAGTAGTTGACATTAACTTATCTCCATCTTATTTTGCTATTGAAGCCTTAAACTCAGTTTTAAATCTGTAGACTCAGATGAATTTCCCACTTTAAAAAGCTCTGACTTTTTAAGCCTGTTCATTAAGCTTATGAAACTTTTTCGTGTTCATTTTACAGATTTGTTCCCTAAATTAAAAAAAAAAAAAATCACTCTGGACCTTCTAAATTAAGCCTGTTGCAGAATTGTAGAGCCATTCAGGTTGGATAGAGCCTTTGGAGATCATCTGTTTCAAACTTCTACTCAAATCAGGTTTGACGCTCAGGGCTTTGTCCCGTTGAGTCTTGAAACCGTACGAGAGCAGTCAGCGTCTCTGGGGCAGCCTGTCCCGAAGCCTATCTGCCCCATAATGATTGCAGCTCTCCCTCCCCCTCATTCTAGTCAACACTGTCCCTGCATCAGTGACACTGTTGTGACCATGGTTTCTGCTGAGCACCTCAGTAACGAGTCCAGCTCCATCTTCTTGGTGACCTCTTTGCGGTAGTGGCAGGCTGTGAGTAGGTCCCCCTCAGCCTTCTCCTCGGCAGTTTAAGCTCAGGTTCTTCATTTTTCCTCCCAGTGCAAGTGTCCCAGCCTGTTGGTGGTGATGTCTTTCCTCTGGACTTGCTCTGGTCTGTGGCTGCCCCCCTTTTCTGGGGCAAACCGAATGGGATGCTGTATTGTTGCTATCTGTAAAGTACTGTTAAAAATGTTAATCTTAAGAATAATTTACCTATGTAGAAGATGTAAAATTGGAGTGAAGGCAGCATTATAAGGGTTGTATGTTTTTGATATGCGGGCTGTGACTATAGGGTGTTCTAGTTTTACAGTGTAATTCTTGTTTACCTATAATACATTATTTTGTGCTATATACATAACACCAAATCCCTTATAGAGGAATCAGCTAAGTTTGGACATCCGATTACCTTTCTGTTTTGGAAAACAAAGGTATAAGCCAGTGTCTCTAGAAAAGCTGTATTTTTAGTGCTTTAAATGCCAGATATTGGCGATGCAGAATAGGGTGTCCATATAGATGTAAAATTATGTGTTTACTTGAACTATTTGACTGAAACAATCAAAAAATGTAGGCATATTTATACCAGGTACAGTGCCTGTAGACACCAGGCTGGAAAATGTGGGTTGGTTTTAAGGCAGCTGGCATAGTCTTGAGAAGAAATTAAACGCTGCAGCTCTGTTGTACTTTCTGTGACATGGCAACGGAAAGAAAGGACAAAATGGGTTTCTTAAAGATTCCTTGGAGTTTTGGCAGTGTTTTTAACTTTTGCTTCCATGTGGCTGTTCTTGCTTTGTAAAACTCAACCACACGTGGCAAACAGGAGATGTTTTTTGCATCTCTTGTGCAGTGCCTTATCCAAAAGCACCTCTGCTTGAACTTTCATGTCCCGTACTCGGACAGCTTCAGTTCTTATCATTGCTATCCCGTGGTGCCAGGGACACCTTCTTCCAGGTGCCCCTTCGAGATACTGTGTGGGGCTGAGAACTGTGGCAGCCATGGTGTGGATCTGCTCTGGGCAGCTGTGCTGCATGAGTGCTGACTGCTGATGAAATGGTGCAAAAGTAGCCTCTTCCCCACCACCAGCAATAGCTGGACTTTCTTTGGAGGTGACAGGGCAGTAAGGAAGACTACGGTCTTATCCCAACGTTCTGCAGAAGGGAGTGCCAGCATGAGAATATAATTTGAATTAGATGTGCTCTACTAAATGACTGGGTAGCCTAACATGCTTTGAAGCACGTGGCATTTCTCCAGAGAGATTTGCCTCCAGAGTGATGTGGTCTTGTTCTGATTCGGAGACAGAACAGTAACGTCTGCACAGCAGTTGTGCAATATTAAGACGTATTTGCAGCTTCTTGTGATTTTTATTTTTGCTTGATTTAAGTTATAAAAAAAAATCACTGATCAAAATAACCCACTGCATCCTCTTCTGCTGTGCTAATCGGCAAGCAGATCTTACACTGTAGTTTTGAGTGGATAGACTCCAAGGGAACAGGACCTCAATTCTGGGCCTGGCAACCACTTAACTGTGTGGACACGGCAAAGTTCGCTTCGGAGTTTTTCAGCTAGTCAGTCATTTCATATAATGGTTGTATTAATTTTATCCATTGCTGTGAGGTTTAATTAATTTTTACACAGCAATTATTTCTCCTTGACTGAAAGATGAAATAAAACTTGAGGTATAGTTATTTTCTCTGAGAAGCATGCTTGTCGATGTCAAAAGGTTACTCTACTGAGTATCTAAACTTATGGGGCCTTTGGTTTCAATATGCATAATTTCCTGGCTGTCTGAGGCAATCTAGGATTTAAAGCCTGATTTTGAAAATGCTTTTATGGAAGCTGTTGAGATAGAACGTCCTCCGTTTTCTATGCTTTAACATGAAGCTCCATTGTGTTACGTTCATTTTCTTTCTTGCTTTTAACTTTCTCTTAGTTTATCCTGAATCGTTAAAACAAAGGAACTCCATAGGAAGTTAGTAAAATGTGGTAAAATGTGTATGTGTGTAAAGAGACAGAGAGCTCCAAGTAATGAAGTTGATGGCTTACATGCACAAAAGGACTCTTCTTTGCCGCCTCTTTTTTGGGGGAGTGGGGGTAGAGAGGAGCTGCGCATCTTAGCTGAATTAGTTATTTACTTATGTAGTTGGGAGTAGTACTCTTTACTGATATGCTACAAATTACTATTAAAATTTTTGTTTTTTTAATTGTAGTATTTTATTACTGAGACAAGCTTATGCAGCTTTATAAATGGTTTCTAGTAAAAGCTGCTTCAATGGATATTATCCAAGATCGACACTGCTTGCAGGAAGAAAGCATATTAAAGTATCTTGTAAATGAGGATATGAAAATTGGTACTATCAGATTAAGATAGGAGGGATTCCATGGCATCTTTAGAGAAAAAAAGGCTATGCTTCTTAGACAAAATGAGAGAATAATGAAAATTTAGAGTCAGGAGCAGCTGTTGTTGTCAGCTGAAATGATAGGTGAAATACCTAAGCTCGTAACTGCTTGCATGACTTTACTCCATTTGATGAGCTTTGAGACTACTGTTGCAGAGGTCTGAAAATCACTGAGAAATCTCTTCTTAATAAGGCAGCATGGCCTTATTATCATAGCACCCTCTGAGATGTATGCAGGAGCTTTACTTGATCTTGGATGCTGGAGTTCTCCCTTAACAGCATATTCATCTACTAAGAATAAAGAAAGGAGAAATGAAAAATGGGCACCTAATGGTGGTCTTTTGGCCAATATTTTGCCCAGTGCTTGAGCTTTTATCGTTGCCAACAGGAATGAAGATGCCAAAACAGCTGTAAAATTATAGAATATTTAAACAGAAGAAAAGAAGGCAGAAAAGACTTAGGAGGAAACTGTCTTACCCTTTCTGGCATACCTGAACTTGCTTGAGTATAAGAAAAGCACGATTCCTTTGACATAAGTTAATTTTCTCTAACTTCAAGCATGTTGATGTGCTTTAAAATCAAAACCATTGAGTCTAATATGGAAGCACCATATCCAAGAGTCCTCAGAGACAGCTGATGGATTGATTAGTCTGGCTGTGAAGGGCAGGGCTTGTGGAAGTTGACAGCACCAAAATCTACAGCTGAAAAGATGAGGATAAATCAGATTTCTGAGGAAATGCAAAGAGATAGGATTCTAACCAGAGGGCAGAACATGGTAAATGCTAGTAGAAAATAAAGTGAACAAAAGAGTGTTGGTGAAAGCAAAAGAGAGGGGGGATAACTGGAGCACCACAAGTTGAATAAACCAGTTTGAAGTCTTGGCTCCATTACTAGTAAGGTTAAAAATCCCATTAACTTTATTAAGGCTAGTATTCCATCCTAGGATATGAAAGAAGAAAAGAGAACATTAATGGACAGTTAAATAAAGCAAGTTGTCATTCATTGCACAGGCGTTTAGATCTATCTCGCTTCCATAAATGTTGATCAGTTTGATCAAAGACTTAATCAGAAATTATTTAGACAATTATTTCTTGACTCAAAAGTATTCTCTAGTGATATGAAACCATTATGCGGAATCGCTAAAGCATGCTTGACTGTATTGTGTTAATTATGCAATGATAAATTATTCTACCTTTCTTCATTAACAGCATTTTAGCAGTAGATAATAGCATTGTTTGTTCTTTCTATGCAGTAGGAGCATAATCCTGTTCTTTAGGCAATTATTTTTTAGCAAACTTCGTCTTTTGAAATGACCGGTTCACATTTGATCTTTAAATCCATTTTGTGAACTCATTCAGCTATACTAATTTTAAGTAATTATATTAATAGAGAAGTTGGTTTGTTGTATTGTGCAATGATGACTTGACTCCTTTTTTTATCTGCCTGCATACAGTGATTTAAGTACGTAGCTAACAATTATACTGCAAGCAGGAAAGGGAGAGATGGAAGTCGCGGGAGCCCGAGCATGCAGCTGGTGCGTTGCTCGCCCTCTCCGTGCTTGACTTGTTTTTTTTCTGCAGAACAGAGGAGATAGGTATTTAACCTGCCAGGGCAGTCATAAAGCCTAATGAAGGTTTGTAAATCATTTTGAGTTAGGAGGGGAAAGGTGTTACACAGGTGTAACTCTCTACTTTTAGTATTTGGTCAGGTTTGGGGATGGGGGAAAGCTGTTGCTTCTTGGAAAACAAAAGGAAGAGAAATATGTGAAAACTTCACATGTCTAAGAAACTCCAGGACCCACAAGAATTTGTATTCTAGCACTTTCTTTACCTCTCCTTCAGCCTTTTTACTGTTTTAACTCTGTATTTCTAGGGATAAAAGTAAATGTCATTTCATCCCCATTTTTATAACTAGTAATGTTCTACCTCGTTTGAGTGGTTTCATAAGCCTTTCTGTAAAAAAAAAAAAGACTTTAGATTTCTTGCTATTTGTAGGTGTCTGTACTTTTCTTTTTTTTTCTTTTACATGTTTTTGCAAAACCTGATCTTTCTGAGTCGGTGTAACACAATCTGCTTTTCGTGTCTCATGTAACATGTAGGAAGGAAATTGGCCTGTTCATTGCCTTACTCTTTTGATGACCGGGTACTGAAATATGTAGGCTGCATGTAGTATTTTAATAGGTTTAAAATAACTTTTTGAAACTGAAAATTCTTTAAATATCCTGTATTGGCCATTGAATGTGCTAAATTAATTTTGTGTGTTGGAGGCCTTGAGGCTAATATGGCTAATATTTTGTTTTCTACTCTGGATTATATCAAATTTGTTTGTGAGGCTTGTTGTTTCTCATGTCATTCTCAAAGGGGAAAAAAATAGTCCAAATACCACACAGTTCCCGGGAGATGAAATGAGAATTGCGAATGGCTACTTTGTGCATTCCTCATCCTGCATCAGACCTTGGGCAGTGGCAGGTGCTTAGTTAGGAGTGAAGTTTTACGGATGTAAGATTAGTGTCCCAGGTTATAGTGAACCTCAGCTCATGAGGTTGCCAGCCGGAAGCCACATCTTTAATAACATTTAATGGTTTATTCCTCAGTGTGTCTGGCTGCTTTCTTGCCTGATGTAAAGTATCATTAAGAAAGAAACTCCCATTTTTTCTTCAACGTCAACTGATAGGCTGCAATCCTGAGGCTTTTCAGTGCAAATAGAAGGATGTGCTCCCAAGCATCAGCCCTCACTGCTCGAAAGCCAGTGTAAAATAAGGAGATGGTCCTCCGCAGTCAATGACGGACAGGAGACTAACCCCCCTGGGATGTCATCAAAGTTCCTGTGCTCCTCAGGATGGAGGTGGTTGATGGGCTGATATTTTCTTAAGGGGATGTTATTTTCTTAATAGATTTAAACAGTTCTGGGATTTGTAAGAAGCTCCTTGAATATAGAAATCTTGACAGTCTGATATATGAAAAAGGTGAAGATACAAGTATATCTTTTGGACAGTGTTTGATTTTGTTGCTATGTTAACAATTTTGAATGCTCTTAATCTGGAAATGCTTCCAATAGTTTTTGTTTATTTAAAAAAAAAAAAGTGGGTTTCTTGTGCAGTAAAGTGTAATGCAGAATGCCTGTAAGCACGCCGCATTTTATTACTGAAACTTGAATCATTCATCAAAACAGTTCTAAAATAGCTATTTCAGATATCATACTACATCTAATTTTAAACATGATACATAGAGTAAGTACAGTAAAATTAAAATTCAGTATCTGGGAAAAATGAATATGATGAATCAGAAGGAAGGCTTATCAATACGAAACAAGTTACACTGCTACAGCAAACAGACTGTCCGAGTATTCTTTGATTTTTGGATTAAAATCAAAACCAATGTAACAGTCATCAATTTTATTTCATGTAACAAAATGTTCTTTACCAAACTGGTATTTCATTAAAAATTGCATTTCATCTGTTTGCTTTTTTTAAAAAAAAGCAGAGGAGATCCTAATATATTTTCCACTAATATTAAAGTATAAATGAAAAATACAACAGTTAAATAACCCTTTTATTTATTCACTGAAAACTTGTACTATGGGGAAGCTGAATTAAAGAATTTTCCCATTTCAAAAATAGTCTTTGCATAAAATAACAAACAGCATTTGAATCTCTAAATCACATGCTTATTTCCAATTGTTGATGATGAAAAGAAGTACAGGCTTTTAAGAGACTTTTTTTAATAGATTGGTACATAGTGTGCTACTTTTTTTTTTTTTTTTTTTAAGGCTTATTCTAATACAGTATACACTATGGTAGTGGTTTTATCTAGTTGTGCTGGGTTATTCAGGGGCACAAAGTAAATGTGAAGTGCTTTGTTTTCTCGTGAACTTCCAAGTGATTACTGCATTCTGTCTGCTGTGAGTGGCAGGTCTAATGGCCACGTACGCTCTAATAGTATAAGGGATCATTAGAAATGTTAAAAATAAGCACCTAACTAAATAAGATCAGTGTAAGAATCAACTTTATATTTAGAGCTTTAGCGTAGGCTTCACTCAACCATTAACATTCATTTCGAGTCCTCCCTTCGTGCCTCCTGTTGGTTTGACGTTGCGGACACAAAAGAAGTGGTCAAGGTTCTTTCTTGTAGCTCCTCGGGAAAAGGTTGGCCTTCGCTTCTCTTTAGCTTTCTTTTGCTGACACCGCTGCAGGACAGAAAGCATTTCGTGTCCTTGGACCACCCCAGAGTTACCACCAGGCCTACAGGTTTTCCAGGGTGGGTGGTAGCCTTAGGCTTTCGTTACCTTTGCTGTTGTCGAGTCCGGGGAAATGACTCCTGCGCATGTGCACGAGAAGTCCTGCCTTGGATTTCTGATGGAGCAAGTCAAAAGTTTTTGAAATACATGTGATGTGGTGTACATGCAACGTACACTTGCGCATCAGCAGCCAGTACAGCATGTCCAAAGTATGACTTTAAATTTCCTGTCCAGGGAAGGTGCAGCTCAGCTGAGACAACGCGCCTTTGGAAACTTGAACGACCCTTTTACAAGCCATAGGTAGCTTATTCAGAAAGGCAGAAAGCTTGGGGTGGGCTATTACGGTGCTTTGTAGATGTTTAGAGCAATGATAGATGAGAAAACCAGTTCAAGTCAGTTGCTAGCGGTTGTAGCGCTGCTTGGTAGTGCAAGTGGGTGAATATGAGCAATTTTGTTTAAATCTTTTGAAACAAGAGAAAACATTAAGTCAGTTGCTATGTAGGTCAATTACTCAAAATAAACCATTCACAGAGTGCTCTTGAGACGGGCAAGGCAAAGAGGAATTTTAAATTCAAATTGAATCTCACTGCTGTTCTTGGTTAACCCAACCTAGCCCATTCTACCTTTGCAGTAAAATATTACATAAAGATCTTACTATCTAACAGGGAAGGCACTTCACATTGAATTGAAAGCCTTTCGATATCTCACTTAAAAGAAGTGTGGGAAAAAAAGTGAAACAAATTTTCTAAGTGTGTGTTACGATTTCATTTCATCAATGTATTTTGGATAACATATGGTGATAATGTTGTCTGAACTTGAGAAGTGTGGTTTGATGTTCTGGAATTACTTCATTCTTAACTGTTTTGTCCGTAGAAATCTCCCAGCAAAGTTGAGGATGAGAGAGGAATATATGAGTTCTTTGCTGTGCTGAGGTAGAGGTGTTTAGTCTCAGAGGCTTGGGATTTATCCTCAAGCAGTCAGAAAATTGGAGAAAAAATTTAGAAGTACTGTAAAAAAGTTTCATTGAATAAAAAACAAAATAAAAATATTTTCCAAATTATCCATAATATTTTTAGGCGTTTCTTGTAGTTCAGTAAAGGTCTGGAAAATTTTGATAGCACAGTATTACAAAGATGAAGTTATTCAGGGAGTGATTATGAAGTGTGTTTCTTGTAGACTTTCCTTAAGAAAGGTCAAAGTAAAGCTGTTGGGACATAATATTTATCGTATTTCCATGTTTATTTTCTTCTGTTAACATACTGGATTTGTTGTGGTAGCAGCAGTGCAGCAGTTGCACATTATGTGCTGCACAGAAAGGTGACTGAAGAAAGTTCCATTGCTTTATCAATAATAGAGCATCGTCTTATCGCTTCCCGTTATTTTTTATTTCTAGGCAAATTCCACAAAACTCTGAGAACATTCGGTGAGGAAACAATTTCAATAAATCTTGTCTGTCTGAGAAGATGTTTTAATAAGCTAGTATCACAGAAATACTCAGAAGCCCTATCTCAGTAAATCCTTTTAACTGTAGTAACAAGGAATTAAGTACTCTTCCGTAAACAATGGAGATTAGATCAGACAACTTAAAGTATAGAAATTGTGATATTGATAAATAGACAGTACTTCATATGGAATAGAGTCTGAATGTCAGAGTCTAAATGAAGCCAGGAGACCTTCTCTCAGCTCGCTAGCTCCTCCGGCCAAGTACTGCTGCCCTCTCACAGGGACATAACTTTTCCCAGTGAAAAGCAGCAGCGCCTCTGCACATACCGCGTGCGCGCAGCTGCAGCCGTGGCGGACGGGACAGCTTGTGGGGCTTTTAGCATCGCTCCTCTGGCGTTTGGTGTCTTCGTGGCGGAGGGGATCATACCTCCGAGCCACTTGGGCGCTTTGAGCAAAGACTGGCCTGGGAACTGGAGTAGCTGGAAAGCAAAGACAGTCCCGTTGTGCTGACTTTGCTGGGTGGGCTTTAAAGCAGGTACCTGTACCGACAGGGCATGGTGGAAAAGAAAGTGCCTTAAACTGTCACTGCTAAATTTTCCAGAACCGTTTACTCAGACTGCTCCATAGGCATGTGTAAAAAAGCATCACAGTTTTGTTCCACTTTTTGTTTGTTCTGAGTATGTTTTGTGTGGGAAGATTTCATTTATCAAGGTTCCTCAGAGCTAGGATGGTACTGGGCCTACAGTGCAGTGAGACATGCACACAAATGCCAACTCAGAATAAGTAGTATCCCAGTGGCAGGGTATGTTTTTTGCTTCCTGCAGCATCTTTCATTTTGCAGTTTATGCATGCTAATGGTGCATATATTAAAGTATGTGTGCCACAGTACGGGGTGCTAATTAAGTAGGCTACGGGAATCTCTCTGTTTCTGGTCCAGTGAGCAAGAAGATATTTACACTGTTTTGAAGAACTCCAACTGCTGAGATGGGTAAACTGGTCTTCTTGAGGGAATGTGGAGAACATAATCTGTCACGTGCTGTTGTGCTCGAGAGCAGCAAATTCCCCTGAGTGCACTCCTGGAACTAGAGACCCATAGAAACAGCTGCATTGGAAGGACCTCCGGAGATACCTGGTCCGGCCTCTTGTTGAAAACAGGACCTTGGATTAGGTTGTTCAGAGCAAACTAGTTCCTCCATAAACCAGTTTCTGCTGCATGGGAATGTATTGATAAAGCATAACTAATACTGGTGTAATGCATTAATGATGAACAGGAATAAACTCCGCTATGCAGCTCTCCTGCATGCTTCATTCTTAATTGCAAGCCCTCCTGCAGGAAAAAAGGAAATAATTAGATCTCGTTTGAATCTGTTTCTCTTTATACTGTTGCATGACAAGAGCAAATATTGCACCGTCAGTTTCAGGTTGTTATCGGTGCTCGTTCAGCAATCAAAGATAACAGTCATTGTGTTTTATCATTGTTTTTAAACTCTCCAATAAGATGATAATTTAGATAAAAGCTAGTTCTCATACGGAACTTGATTTTCTTTCTTTTTTTCTTTCTTTTTTTCTTTCTTTTTTAATGCTTTCTGCTATTCAGGTCAGTTATTTCAATTTAGAAGACTCTGTAGTGTGGGTCTTTTCTTTCACCTCAGTCTGTGCTGCGTTGTTTTTCGTGTTCACCGGAGAAAACAGAATAAAACAAGAGGTAACGGCAACATTGCTCACTTTTTGTTATCTTTCTGCGTTTGCAGGTGACGGCGACTAAGCCCAAGTATAAGAGTGGCTTTTCCGAAGGTGTCCTGCCCGACCTGGAAGCATGGATGTAAAGGACCGCAGACACCGCTCGCTGACGAGGGGCCGGTGCGGGAAGGAGTGCCGCTACACCAGCTCGTCGCTGGACAGCGAGGACTGCCGCGTACCCACGCAGAAGTCCTACAGCTCCAGCGAGACCCTGAAAGCCTACGATCATGACACCAGGATGCACTATGGAAATCGAGTTTCTGACCTGGTTCACAGGGAGTCGGACGAATTTCCCAGGCAAGGTATGCTTGAAGCCCACACTGTTCTCTCTCACGATAATCCCCGGTGCACAATCTCTGTGGCTAGTGTGTGGCTGCAGTGTTCTGGTCGTAAAAGGAGTTTTACTGAAATAAAGAGAGCAGATGCCATTTGATCATCATTTTAAACTGGCTACTATATAGTGATACATTAGTAGGTTCTTTCTCGTTAATTTTAAGCTAAAATATTCTAGTTTTTGATGCTGTCAGAATTCACTCTTAGTAAATGGGACAAACTAGAATGCTGTCTTCAAAACATTTTAAAAACACTTATGTCTTACTTGTCATGCAAATATGCTAACTTAATATTTTTTTTTTAATTTGTTTTAGAATAATAATGGCAGTTTCGTTTTAACTTTTCTTTCTTTGATAGAGTGCCTGTTTTGGAGAGATGTGTAAAACACTGTTACGATAAAACACAATATGGTAAATACACGGTCATCACTAATCAGATGCCTTGCAATTACTTTCCCGTTCTTTACTGTTCTGTAATTGAAATGCAGGAATGGGAATGCTGTTTCTCTGGCTTCATTTTGTCACTGCTTGAAGTGCTGCTTACTGCTCACACTTGCTGCTTGCCCTTTATCTCATAAAAAGTGGAGGCAGAAGCTCATCTAATTACTTTTATAATTGGCTATAATATGTTATCGCACCACTGAGCTCCTAGAATTTGTATTTGAACCAACTTGCCTCTGTTAACCTGTAAGCAAGGCTTACAGCTTCTTCTGCAAAACAGTTTGCTCTAAATACCTGTTAGAACCAAAGAATGAATGATCTAAATGTTTTTAGTTGAAGATACTTTTCTAACTGTGGTTTTGCATTTGTACTGCACTCACGCACACCAACACACGTGCATGCACACACACCCATGTACGATTTTTACAATCATTCTGGTATTTGTTCTAATAAATTAAAAATTTATATGGTGAAAGCATTAGTGAACACTGCTTCATACAATGAACAGTGTTTAATCCAGACACTGGATTGATTGATTAAATTCTCACTCAGTCAACAGTTAGACGTGGTGGCTTTTAACATAAATTACTAGACTTACTTTCACTTGAAAAATCAGATGTGATTTATGTAAAGTGAGATTTAATAGGATATAGGTGGGTTTTGAGACGTAAATGTATTGCCTGTCTGTGCCCATCTCGGTGGAAGGTAAATTACCTAGTACACTCTTAATTGCTGCAATTCTGCTGTGTCCTGTACCTGCCCGTTAATGGCATACGATTGCTTTCTACTCCACACCTCTAACATTGTGGCTGCTCTGTTCTATGTGAGTCAGGAAATTCTGGGAGTTTATTCCACTCCTCTTGGAGCTTATACCATAAACTCCTAAGAAGTTTAATGAAAAGTTATTTTTTATACTTTGTATCATTGATAATATCATACAGTCTGCCAAAAGCACTTTGCCAGCAATCAGTATCTGTCTTCACCTTTAAGCCAACATATCTATTAATTAACATCGCTAATTAATCCCATGCCTAGTCCCTTGCTTCTCTTGCATTCATTTACCGATGTTTTAAAGCATTTGCCGTGTGTTTTGTCTGCCAGACACCCAGTTCTCTTTTTCAGAGGCATTCTCCACTCCGGTGGGGTGTCTGTTTGCTCATGTGTATTTGCCTCGAGGTGACACGTCACACGGCAAGGACATGATCAGCCCAGCTGCTGAAGCCCTGTCACTTTGGTTTGTTCAGCCATTGTGCACAGGAGGCACCTAAATACATCTTTTCCCTATCTGGATGATCGATGCTTCAGCTCGAGTGCCTCGTTTTAGTGTCCCGGTCATTATTCAGCATTTCTGTGAGGGTGTTTTTTCTCTTGATTATGGATCTGACAAGTGCTCATCGTCCTCCCGCTCTCACAGCATGTTCGCGCCAGCCCTCGTCACGAAGGGCAGCGCAAGCTGGCGGTCACTCCGTTGCAAGGCGCCCAAGATTTTCCTGCTAGTCTGCGTTTACGGTCTCTAGATGAATAAAGTTTATTTTGTAGAATCAAAGTAAGCTTTTTGAGGGGTTTTTTTGTTTGTTTTGGGGATTTTTTTGTTTTGTTTTTGTTGGTGTTGTAGAGTAATCTAAATGATACCTCTCTATTTTCCTGCTTTAATTGGTTAAAATAGATCTAGTTTAACACGTGGAGCATGTTCTCACTTTCTGCATTAAATTTATATGGATATAACAGGGTGATTCTTAAAGTAGTTGAATACTGTTCATTACATCTTCTTACGCTTGCACTTTCCAGCTGCAGACATACAGGAATTTATACATGCAAATTAATTCTAAATTTGAATAGGTGTTTTAATGGGATTAAATTCTTTAGGAAATAAACATCCTTAAAATACATAGTCTGCAGTTTTTATTCTTCTACTATTGCGGAAAAGATTCAAGTTGTTTTTTAAGGCAATCTTAGATATTTTACACGGTATTTCATCTCTTCTGTTAATAAAACTGTATGCATTTGACTTGTTGAAAAATATCCATGTTTAATTAAGCAGGGTACTGAGACTGCACAAAGCATTGTTTTAAGCTGTAGCTTGATCATACAATATTTGGTTTTGAAAGTCTATTAAGCACAAGACTGAGTTGTACCACTTTAATTTTTATTTTTGAAGGCGCCATAGTGAAGTAGTTGCAAAAAAAGCTATACTCAGAGCTCAAATCTAAACAGATTTTCTAGTTTGGGTTTAGTATTTTGTTGTCCTGTTCTTATTATCTTTCTCATTCTTTATGAACAGGCAGATCTTTGAAACAGAAGTGCCTCCCTAAGCTGGTGTGCATAAAGCATTTGATAGGAAAATTGAATGCTGATGGAAGTTTAGATCTGCATATATAACCCAAAGTCTTTGCCATCAGTTATGTGCTTTGAAATAAGGCTTTTATGCTAATCCTTGGCAAATACGCCTACCAAAGAAAATTCCTTTCTGTCCTAGATAACTACCTTCTGGTGCATTATTTGGAAGTTTTGGTAGGAAGGAGTGAACAATTATATGACTTACAATATATGAAGCAGCTTAGTTTGGCCTTGTTTGTGCCAAGATTTTCCTGCCATAAGTTTGTCTCCTATTTTTCCAAGTACTAAGATTCTGTAGTTTTTTTAGACCTCAATAATAGCTTTGTTCAGAGTAATTCAGTGTGTATGTAATGAAGTGCACATAATTCGCGAACACTGCATGGACTTAAAAGCATTAGGTCTAGTATTGCTGTGTCAGACACTTTTTCTGATCATCCTCAACAGATTTTCAGATTCTTCACTAAAATTACAGGTCCAATGAACACTTGAAGTAATAATTAGTGTAAAATTCTCCTTAATATAGGTAGGAATACATTTGTAATTCGGTATCTGGACTAAATATCTTTATTATTCAGTTGATTTGAAAAATTCAGTCCTTCAGTTGATCTAAGACAGCATTCTGATTTTACAAGCTGTCATAAAAGATGAGGAGTCTTTTCTGAATGCTGTGTTCTAAGATTAATAGAAACTTTTTGACTTTCTGCTGAGATATGTCAAAAGTTTGACAATAGTTCTGACACCTCTGAATATTTGGAATATCTTACAACCTTCTGGTAATGTGTGAATTTCTTTATATGCCCTACATTTTTCTGCCAAAGAGATCAAATCAGATTTGATTTTTATCATATTTTTAAGAAAGGAAAAAAAAATCCTTCCTTCTGACTTCATTTGCTGACACAGCATGGTGAAGGTAAGTCACCTTGGAGGAAAAAAAGAACCATGATTTTTGAAAACCGTTCTTCAAAGGAGTTGTTTTCAAAAGGCGTTTTTTTCACGTATACTGTACATATTTTAAAAATGACAAATGATATTTAACATAACACACTATATTTACCTGTTGAAATGGGGTACAGACTGGGGTGGCTGCAGACCTTGTTGTTCTGGAGTTCCTCGCTTGGCGTTTGTAGCTCACAGGTTTTGTCCTTCTGCTTGAGCCAAACTCCAGGCTTCAGCCAGTGCAAAATCTCAAAGTCGGTAGTTCTACTGGATTGACTGCTTTCTCATTTGCAAGTCAGATCTAGTTTAGCGATAAATCTCTGCTGTGAAAGATTAGAACAAATAGAGTACTTGTTTGAAATTATTAAAAACAAGTGTAAAAAACGCAGTTATACTTAACTAGGCCCAACAGTCTTCTAAAATATTTTGCAGTATTTTACCACAGTTGATGGTATCATTTTGCAGATTGCCTAGCAATCCTGCTCTTGCACAGCGATATAATTTCAATAGGGAACAGTGGCCATAGCCTTTCCATGCATCAGCTCAAATTCTGTTTGCACATTTAAGAACATGTGCTTTTGTAGCCTATTTGTCACTATAAATAAGTCGACGGAAATCAGAAAACAGTATCAGATAGTGACAATGCTTGGAATCAATTTGTCTCTTAAAATTGTTCAGTAGGTTTGTTAACATCAAAGAGAAGGTAGAGTTATTGTAGCGGGATCCTCAGAGAGGGGCACTGGGGAGTGTGATATGTTCAGTTTTCTTCCACTTGAAGTTGTGTTATTACGCCAAACTAACCATCGTTTCCTGAGTGTTTCGTAGTGCATCTCGTCTGCATATATACTGAAAAGCTTTTGGGGGGATGGGACAGTGGGACAAAAAGCTGCCAAACTGCAAGATAAAAATGTCCTATACTAATGAGAGAGAAGGCATGTGGCGAAACCAGTTTGATGGACCTGTTCCACCCTGGAGCAGGTCTGATCTCAGAGAAAAAAGCACGTTTCCGTTCTTGTTCTTCTTCACGTGGTAAGTCTGTCACCAAATAATTTACAGGGCAAATAGTAAGGACCCCCAGCAGTAAGAGCAGTTCATGGGAATGGTTACGCTCCGTCTGATTTGCGGTCCGCCTGGTGTCAGGCGGTGCGTGTGCAGCAGGAGCTTTCGTGTAGGTGGGCTGGTTTCTGCTACGACTTCTCAGGCGAGCTGGACTCCTGTCTCTCCTCTGATATTCCTACTAGTTCCAAGATGAGATTTTGATCCTCTTGTCCTGTAACATGGGTCTTGTTCCACTCTTAGCCTCAAATTAGCATTTCCCTTCCAGGTCTGACTGATTTTCAGTAATTTTAATTCCAACTTTTCTTTCCAGGACTTGTGACCTTTTAAAAATGAAATGTTCTGTGTAAATTTGGATGTTAAAGAAAACCTTGGCTTGCCTTCTATTTATAGCGGAAGTGTGTGTTTTAGTTTTTCTTTGTAATGAAAGTCTTTAACTAGTTTGGGATCTGCACCTTTTCAGTATAACTATATATATCTAATCCAAGCAAAATCAGAGGTAGGAGCAGGCAGCTGAAGCTTGAAGAGGAAGCCAGGCATGTGGCATCAGATACAGATAGCTTGTGTGGGGCCAAAGATGTCGAGGCAAATTTCCTTTTGTAACCTGCACACACCTGTCAGTTGTACTGCTGCTGAATCAAAATTTACTTTGGTTTTAATGATTACCTCTGAGTTATACAATCTAATGTAAAATATTTATTAAGGTGAGCCAAGTATTCAAAGCTGTTCTCTAGAAGGCAAGATGTTAGTGGGAAATAAAGATTTATATTTTAATATGTGTATCTTATAAAGCAAAGATTTTGAACAAAAACTCCCTCCTCTTTCTCCTCCCCAATCATGAAAGAGCATATGGTTCCTATTGTTACATGATTAAAAAAAAAAAAAAAAAAAAAAAAAACATAAAAGCACTTTTCTTCTGAGTCTTTTTTGATTAACTGATGTTTTATCATCATGGTAAATTAATTTATATAGGCTTGTTTTCTAGCTCTTTGCACTGACAGCGTTGATACTGTTAATAGAGCTATGCGGGGCATTACAGAGGTGACAAATAGATAAAATAGCATACCTTTATAGCCCCCTTTCCCAAGTGTGCTTTTAGGAAAGAAAAATGCAAGTCCAGCTCAGTATCTACTGTATCTCCTCGCATGAACTTTTAGAGCTTTAGAGCCTTTAGGCTGTAACACTAAGATCTGCTAACCAGTGTGAATTAATTTAGAACCGTGAGTAGTTTGAATCTGAATTTGGGGTTTGAGACAATAGACTGCAGAAGTGGGGAGGAGATATCTCTGTAATACTGAGGACGGCTGAAACGGCTTTTCAGGAAAAGGTCATGGAACAGAGCCTCAATCTTTAGGGTGCTTTCAGGTACATACCTGTGGTTTTCTCTTGCTCTTCCCCCCGTGCCACTGCGGTTGAGCAGGAAACTGTGATTTCTGAATGGTAGTTTAAACCAGACCTTCTCAGAACGTCTTTACATTCCCCTTTCTTTCCCCATCCATTCTCCTTTTTCGATCTTTCACCATATGTTGTGACTTCGTTTAGTGAACGTAGTTGGTGTCTCAGGTCTGATGGAAGCAGCCATCGGGCACTTGGCCTGTATAACGTGGGGCTGTTGAGCTGAAGTGCAGCCCGTCCTCTGGTATCTGTTTCTGTAGTTGAGCCGGCTCCTAGGTGAGCCTCTTGGCCGCTGTGAGCCCTTCCGTGAGAACACCAGCGTGTAGCTACTGAATTACAGCATATGCATTTCAGTCCCAAGAACCAGGCAGTTCAGAGATTGCCATTGCAATAGAGGGTGTTGAAGGATTTAAAATGTCATTGTTATGTAAAGAATATTGTATTTTTCTTTTTTAAAACAGGATACTTTAAAGGAGAATAGTGTATACTGATAGAAATTCTCGATGCATCCTGCTGGCAGAAATGGGTAACTTCTGCACTTTCTGCAAACATTCCACAGGTTCTGGGTTCTCATTTTCAGAATGATGGGCACTTAAACGGAAGTTATTATTTAGGGCATATACTTTACCATCATACTTTCCAGCAAGAAGAGTTTCTAAAGGAGACTGATTACTTCTGAATATTCTTAAATTGATGAAAGGAGATCTAGACGTCTTTAGGATGCCTCTACTAACTGGAAAATCTCAGAAAGCTGTTAAGGCTTGATTTGGGTTTCAGTTGGGCGTTTCTGTCCCTGCTTTCCGAGTGTGTCAGAAAAATAGTCTTTAGGAGTGATGTAGTCTAGAATTTCAATTAATTAATTAATGTTATATCTGTTATAATTTTATTTGTTATTTGTCTGTTCTATAATTTTCTTCTATGTGTTTTTTTAATGTTCTTTTGAGCTGTCCTTTACGACAGTTGGGGACCAAATTCTTGAATCAGCGGACTACTGTTTGGCCCGTGGTGGCAATTACTGTTTATATTTGTTTTTTTATTCCTGTTTGGTTCTCCTGATAACTCAAAAAGATTCTGCACTGTTTAGAAACCTTTTGAATATTGAGACAAAACCAAAATACAAACAGTTTATATCTTAATAAAAATTTAGGAAACTGGCAGAAAAATCCCCAAACACTCTTATTTCCTTAGAGTAGCATGTGTGTTAGTCTAAGGAAGTAACTCTATAACCAGAAAAGAAAGTGATAAGCAAGTATGACAGGCAAGCATTTTTTTGTTTGTTTGTTTTTCTCTGGAATTGAATAGCTTAAAGCCAGAAGGACCATCACATATCTAAGTTGACCTCCTGTCCAGGGGCCCGTTAATGTTTATCAGATTATTCTACATTAAGTCCAAGAATCTTTCTTTGAATGAAGCACATTTTAAAATCCTAAAAACATCAAGAAACAGGAAATCTGTTGTTTCCATTGGTAGGTAGTTCCTGCGGGCAGTCAACTTCTGTGTTAAAACTAGATGCCAACTTCTTACTTGATTTTGGAAACTTGCTTCTCTTGCCAGCTGTTAGGTCTACTTTTTCTACTTTATTGAAGCACCCATGATACTCAGTATTTTTTTCCTTGTAAATGTACTTAAATGGTACAATTAAGCCAGTCTTCTTTTTGATGAGCTATATAGTTAATACTCTTCAAGCACCTGTTTGTGAAGTATCATCTTCAATTATGAAATCAGATATGTTGCTCTTCTCTAAGACCTTTCCCATCTTTCAATGTTTCTTGAAAGCAAGCAGAAATGTACTGTAGCAATCCATATATTCCTTAGTGACATCATATATTAAGATAGTAATCCTTTCATGCTACTAATGTGTTTATAAATTCAGAATTTGAATTAGCTCTTTCTGGTGGCCGTGTGTTGCTGGTGAGCTGCTGGTGGATCAAGGCTCCTCATTTCTTTTCAGAGTCTACATAACTGACTAGGCAAAATACCATGCAGATATTTTTCTGTAATGCTAGTGCTTAGCTGGAAGTGTCTTACAGTGAATACTGAAGTACATATCTGTGAATGTAGACCATATTGGAAACAGAGATTTACTGTCCCAAAGTGTAATGCTTACTCAGCCATCTGATGAGATTTGAGCACTAAACAGTTTGAGAGGGATGCATAAAGCTGTTTTATTACAAGATGCTGTTATGAATTGTAGCAGCTTTCCTTATGGTGTACTGCTGTTGCCAAACAAGTTACATGAGTATAAGCAGTTTTATTTGCAATTTCTTGCTTACATTTCCTTAGAATATTTGGGTTATAGCTGTTTGTGATTCCTACTCATCCTCTAGTGGCAATCCCTACATCCTATTTAATTCAGAATCAACAGATATCTTTTAAAACTATTCAGAGAAAGCCTCTTTGAGGCACACTTTTTATTACATGTGATACAGAGTAGGCCTCAGATATTTGTATGTGTATGTGGTAGAACCTTGCTAAAATGGTTATGGAAAGCCAATATGGGAAAATGCAAAAATACAGCTCTGTTTCTCCTTAGTGCAGAGAAAAAGGAAAGAAGAGGGGTTTTTTTAGATGCATTTGAGCAAGTTCAGAGAAAAGGACAGCAGAATTACCGGCTTATGGAAACTTTAGTTGTTAAGAACTTATATTTTGAGGGCTGTTTTCTGAGCTGTGGTCAAGAGCTGGATGTTACAAATGGAATTTGACACTTGAAAATATTCCTGTATCAAATAATACTAAAGGCACTGCCTGTCTTTCTGCTTGTGGTTGTATTTCCTGAGCTGTATATTTACCATCATGTTCTGTGATTGGTAGGTGGGTCAGTTTGCCCTGCTACCATCAGATGTTTTCCTACTGTATTGCAGTACTAGCATACTTACAGGAGGTAGGTTACAGGAGGATAGCAGGGTTAGCATCAGGCCACAGTTGCCTCTTCCGTGCAGTTTGTCCAGTGTGATTTTGGAAGTCCAACACAGATCTTCTGTTCATGACCTTCTGAGGTGCTGCTTGAGCTTGGAAGCGGTGTTGGGAAGGGGCTGCTGGGAAGGTGCTGCTGGTGTTGGGAAGATGCTGCTGGTGTTGACCCTGCTCTGTTGCTTGAGCTGGCACCTTTATCCGAGCAGGGACTCTCCGCCAGGCCTGGCACCCTGCGCCCGGTACGGCGAAGACCTTCCAGCTGTCAGGTTCATTTTACGTATCAGCTCAGTTATCCGGCTGGCGCTGCACATACGTAGCTGCTGTCGCTGTGTATCTTCTGTCAGCGCGCCTTTCGAATGCGTTACCGTGCTCCGCAGAACCTCGTGGGGCGTTCCAGGCGTCGGGTAGAGAGCTAGAGCTGTCTGGTGGCAGTTCTACCAGTTGCAAATGAAAAGGAATGCTTATTTTTAAGAAAATTTAAAGAAATATCCACCATGAGGATAGAGCTTTTTTTTCAGTGTTGTCTATGAAAAAGGTAGTTTATCATTTTATCAATTTTTATGTAGAAACCAGGAAGCTGTGTGCTGGGTGCTTGCTAAAGATGTTTAAGTTGGGATTGTATGAATTAATGCTCAGTTACTACTCAGTTCAATACAGCTTTCTCAAATGCATTAATCACCTAAAGAAAGTTTTTTATAAGTATTAAAGATTATCTGTGTTTTATGTGTTATTAATCAAGCAAAAGACAGTGTTAAGTCTGATGATTTACCAAAAAAAAAAAAAAAGAGGGCAGGCATCGTTATAGAGCAAATTGCATAAAAATGGCCCATTTTGTGGTAACTGGTTTTACAGAGGATACTAGCTTTTATGAATTACTAGTTAAATATTTTACAATGCATTCTAAAGATGGCAAGTTAAGCTGAAATATTAAGCATTATTAATATTTCAAATTATTTTCTGTAGTTACAGCAGAGAAAAAAGAAAAAAAAAACTTTCAACGTCGTCTTCTGTTTCACAGCAATATCCAGTTGTCCATTGGAGTTTCTCAGTCCCTAAGCTAGACCTCTGAATGGTATTTGAAACAAAGCTAAAATGATGCTTAATTCTGAAGGAGAACTACTGTCTTCAATGGAAATTGCTCACAACGTTTCAAAAGTTTACTATACTGCAGTTACAATCTAGACATTATTCGTGCTTCAATAATCTTACAAAATACTTGTTTCTTTTCCTGACAATATTAGTCAGATGGCTGATGGTTTGGGTTTCACTTCGAAGAAGCCTGCTGAAGTTGGAGCAGCTTATTTTTTCAGTGTTATATTCTTAAAATAGGATGAGAATGATTATAATTTTGTGTATGGATCAGCAACTAAATGTATACTCTCATATTAGGTTTGCTTCTAAATTCTTATAAATACAAAAATGAAACTTGCAGATATTATTACCCAGATCTGATTGAAGCACTGAATTCCTAAAGTAGATTGTTAATAAAATGTGGGATGATATATCACAATTGTAATGCTCTGTCTTCCAAAGTTAATGAAGAGTTATAATTTTTGTAATGAAAAATTAAAATAAGGTTAAAATGGTTTGTTATAATGCTTACAGATTTAGCAGCTTTCTAATGAAAAGAAAATGCATTAAAGTGAATTAAATCTTGAAATTTGAGGGATTTAGAAATAAGTGGTGTACTGGTGAAGGAGGACTAAATGTCTGTGCTTGTATTTGGAATTATTCTGAAGCAGAAGAGTCAACCGTAACATGGCATGGAAGAATCAGGTGTTATTTGCTCTCTGAAATCATTGTGTGCACAACAGATTGTGGTTTTGGATGTCTTCAGTACTTCAGTTACGTGCTTCTCTCTCGCTGACTCGTTGCAACAGTCTGTCCTCTGTGCTTACCCGTTTCTCTTCCACTTCTTAAATAAATAAGTGAGCCCTTGTGCTTGTTTCTGCCATTACCAAGCTGTCACAAAGCTGTTGTTGCTGCACGTTGGCTATTCTGCTGCAGCAGGGCGGCACAGGTGACGTTCTGATTCAGTGGATTATGGTCTTTTTGGAAAAGACTTCTTCCCAAAACTATTTACCTTTTTCACCTCATATTGTGCAGATAAGGGTCTGTTTGGGTTTTGAGGTGACCCTCAAAGAAAATATCGACTTCCATGAGGTCATCCAACTTCAAACCCCACGTAGGGTGTCACGAAGTGTCTTTCCTGTTGCAGCATTGAACGATGACGCGACCTGTGCAGGGTATGCTGGAAACTGTGAACCGGCTTTTTAATCCCACCAGTACTTACCCGTTTGGGCAACTGGGGAGACTCCTTCACATGCAGGGAGGCTTTGAGAGCTCAACAGCATAAAAATTGAGGCGAATACTGTAATACTGCACTTTGCTGAATGGATTTCTTTATTTTATGTAATCCAGAATGACTGTAATTGAGAGTATATTTGGAATAAGCAGGTTTTGTGGTTATCAAATACATCAGCTTGGCTTTAATATACTCTAACTCCCTTAAACCATTGCTGCCACACGGACTTCTCCATCTTAAAACTCTAAATTCATCATCTTCCCTCATTTTTTGGACAGCGTAACAATTTTAGGCCTTGGTCCAAGTACATCCATCCCATAAAGGCTATTTTATGTGGTGGCCTTTTTGTAGGTGATCACAACACTCGGCAGAACAGTCTTTGTTAACAAAATTCTGGTATTGTTTTAGTGAGGACTTCCTGTCTATCTGCATGTTTACTTATTTCTACAGTTTGTAAAAAAGTAATGGGGTTGACTTTATCTATTTTTTTCCAGTATCTCTTTTACTGCTCAAGATCTTAAAAATCAGTTTAGGAAATGTCCACAAAAAATTCTAGTGGTATGGTAGCCTCTCCTTTGCCTTGCAGTTTGTGATGATGATGTGATAATTTATAAAATACAAACTTTGGAATTTCAAAACACAATGATCATCTGTAGAACCAGATTGAATATCTGTGCATAGAAAGAACTTAAAATTAACAGAATGACTTGGTAGATTAAAGAAATATGAAATTAAGAGGCCGTTTTCACAGCTGTAGAATAGTTGTAATATTGTTTGATAGGATTGATTTAATTACTGAATCTGAAATTTCATTTTACTCAACTGTTCTACTGTGGAATACTGGCTTGTGAAAGCAGGCATTTAGTTTAGATTCAGATTTATTTCCCTGACAGTTACGTTTTTTCTAATACATAGTGGATTTGAAGGGTATAAAAATATTTTCGTTACTCCAACATCATTATTTTTGTATCCTCATTGTTTAAAATTAAGTTGGAGAGGGGGAAGCTAATACTCTTTTTCTCCATCTTTTCTCTTTTTTATGTGAATTGTTTTATCTTCCAGATGATAGAGAAATTACAGTAGTTAGTGTATTTCCCAGGTTTGGGAAAGACCTGTGTACTTGCATTCTCATCAAAAATGTACGTTAAACAAATGGCTGAAATTGCAAGAGGTTTGCATTAGATCCCCCCCCCCCCCCCCCCGAGACTCAAGATAATGTTATGCGATAGATAAAATACAGTTGCATATCAAAAGGTACTGTTACCAACATGCGCGGTGCGTCACCACAGAACAAACAAATTAGGTTCTTGGCCATGTTTACAGTAGTATTTTTCAAAATTGAGATTAAAACCTGTCTCTGGAGGTTATGTGACCGTTTGGTAAGAAAGCAGATATTTGGTTATTTGGCAACATCAGTGAATTTCAGACATGCGAGGTTTTTTTGGTTTTTTTATACATACATATATGTATGTATGTGTGTGTATACACACACACACACACACACACACACACACACATATATATAGTGCCTAGTATGTTTAAAGCATACAATAAATCCAAGAGTATAATTTACTTAGAACTATGCACATTACACCTGAAAAAACCCAAATCGTTCAGTCTGAGTTCATCTCATTCGTATGTGATGTTTAAATAAATGGCTCATTCATTGTTTGCTCAGGTAAGAGAAATTCTCCCCTGTAGAGATTGCATCTCTAAAAGGCCTTTATCACTTCAGCTTTCAAAACAGAGAGGGAAGTTGAGCTAAATCTCTGCACAAACTTTACCCTATTGCAGTCGTTTTATTAAAAGGCATTTTTCTGTTGACAGTAGCTCCAAGAAGCCCATGTTCTGCTTTAATTCTGCATATGATCCATGTAGCTACCAAAAAGAACACAGGAGGTCTGCTAGGACTTTGAGCAGCTGAAGTAAGAAGTGGACCCTACTGCACAGGAGGGCAATGTTTGTATCCTTAGCATTTAACTTGCTCGCTTTCCACTTAAAAACATCTTTATGCGGACTGGCTTAAAGTTCTGATGACTCTGGGTTGTAAATTAACACGTGGCATAATCTGAAATGCAGATGAGAGGAGAGAGGGCACTTGTGGAAAGTGGCTTCTTACTGTCAAGGACTCTGTTATGCTTGAAGTTTTGTATTTCTGCTGAAATAGGTAGGTATTTTTGGATATGCAGGTGGTAGAGTGTATCTGTCATGTTTTCTAGTTATTTTTTTCTCTCAAGGAGTTCTTTGTGGGATTCTTTAGATCCATGGCAGAACATTTTGAATGCCTTTGAATTTGTGTTTTTTCTTTTTTTTCCCCCATATTCACCAACCAATTACAGGATTTTCTCATGCTGGTTGTCCTCTCTTAAGGACATGTAATCTGTATGAAATCATATTGGAAATAAAGGCTTATGAAATCCCAGAAAAAAACTTGCTCCTGAAGCCTAAGTGGAGTGGCAGTGTCTTCAGTGTTGAAAAGGCAAGGTAAATGTTGAGATATGAGAATCAGTAAGGAAGATAGTTACCAGGATAAAGAGAAAATGGAAAAGGCTTGTCAGGAGCAGTGCTTAAAGAGGGGTGAGTGAGACAGGTATCAATATGGACGTTAGAGTGCTAACTCTGGCCGTAGGAAGCAAGAAGAGAAAGCATTAGCAGAATTTGTGGAAGTGCGTCTTACCAGCAAGGGCAGGTGGAAAGGCCAACCCAGAAAGAGAGGGAATTGGAAATATGACTGAGCAGAATAACCTGGAAAGAGGTAAAAAGGTGAAAGATGTGCAAGATGGTATCAAGTGACCTTGCTGTGCACAGTTTGAGAGAATTAACTGAAACAGGCTTGGGTTCTGCTTCTTGCCTAAATAGTAGAATTGCTATGGACAAAATTGAAATAAAAATAAGGGAAGCAGCGAACTACAGCAGAGCTGTAGATGGAAGTGGTACCTTGAAGGTCATCGCACATATACTTTGATCAGCGTGGGCAAATACTATTTACTTTGCTTTTGCCTTTAATGACAGCTGCCAGCCAGGTTCTTGGGGGACAGGTGATCTCAGCAGGTAGTGAGGATTTCGTGAGCAGCAGAGGGTGGGCACAGGCTCTGGAGGGTATATTGTTTTCTTCTTATTACCCTCTCAGGAGACAGCTCTCAGCTGCTTGCACCACTTAGGCTGTTGCTGCTTGAAGGAGAAGAGGATGAAAGCAGCTGGGGAGAGCGGTGAGGACTTTGGCGTGGTTAGCTGTGCAGCTCTTTGGGAGGGCAGCAAAAGGGGCCAGGGAAGGGCAACGGGAAGTAAGTTGAAGAGCAGGGTAGGCCAGGACAGCATCCAGGCAGAGCAGAAGGCCCTGAGCAGGGTGTGCGAGCTTGACTGCTGGGGCAGGGAAAGTTGGGCCTGGAGGCTGGAGTGGATAAAATGTGGGATGAAAGTGGGGAGAAGGGAACTGAGGCGGAAGGAGCATGAAGCGAGGGCAGCTGAAACTTGAAGGAGAGATTGCAGGTCACTGCAGGCAGCCTTATTAGCTGTGCACGGGTGACTAGACCGGGTTTAGCAGTCCTCCTCCTGTAGCCACCATCTCCTCAACTTCTGTTATCTGAAATGTGATGGCTCTACACTCATATGCTTAAGTTTTGGAAATCAGAGGCTGGGAGGCTGGGTGCTCAGCAGCCTGAGGAGTGTTATCTGATGATGCAAGGAGAAGAGCAGGATGGAGGAGTTTGTGCCCAGAAGTCTTCATGGAGCAGTCACAGAAGAGGTTGTGAGTGGTAGCAGCTGATATAGAGGGTATTGTTCTCCAATTTGCACATTTCTAACTTAAAAAGAGCTAATGAGCTTTCTCAAATGATCTTCTTGCCACCTCTCTTAAATGGCCATTTGTTTTTTTGCATTAATTTGGGGAAAAACAGTGCAAAATGCCTTCCATAAAACCTGAAGAAATTTTTTTCTAGTACAGAGCCCTTTTAGAAACACGTGAGACTTCAGTGGTATCCACTAAGCAGTAGCTGAATTACAACTATAAATACTATCTTAGCTCTGGGGAGGAAAAAACCTCTCAAATTCATGTTGCCCTATAGCAGTTATGTAATATTTCAAAACCACAGACTGACTGAAGGAAAAAGGAATGGTGTAACTGGGACTCACTCGGAAATGCAGTGAAATCCGAGTCCCTATCTCTATGAGATACCTAATGTGCAAGATTGCAGAGCAACTAAAAGTTCATACGATCATCGCAATACCGTTTAATTTCTAGCTGGCAGGCTTTACCTGTAAACACGAGCGTGCTCGTACAAAAGAGGCCAGAGAAATGAGAAGCAAGTGCAAGCCAACACCTTGCCCAGAGGCACCAAGAAGCCCAACGAAGCGCCGTGAGCAGTCTCCCCGCATGACCGCAGACTTTCTTGGCGTGGACTGTGGCCAGACAGTCGGTACTGGCATCTTGGAAGGCACTTCTGCCGAATGAGGAAAAAGCTTCCCTATTAACTGCAAATTAATTAGATCATTAAATAGGGACATAGGAGGAATGCACAGGAGGTGAGCAGAATCAAGTGTTTGACTAGCACTGTGTGTTTTTTTCCAGTTTTTGTCAACAGATAACACATTAATATTACAGAAAACATAGCAATTAAACAAATTGTCAAAATATTATAAAGTAGGTGTGTTGATTTCACCTTCCAGGTCATTCTATGTTTATTTTATAGGGTACATAAAACTAGGAATGGTGGGCTAATAAGCTGCCCCCTGAAATGCCAGTAGATGAAAACGGTCTGAACTTCGAGACTGATCTGCTGAAGCTGCTGGTTGGCGGTGTTTTCACGGGAAGCCCTGCCCCTGCTTTCCACATCCAGGGAAAGCTGCAGCATCTCCTGCCAGTGGCTGGAGAGAGCGTGATGTTCATATTACTTTGAGAATTTTTCATCTATTGTCCAAAATAATTCATAATGAAACTTTCAGAAACACTTTGGATCAAAAATAAATTGAGGACTGGGGAAGGAAAAACAGTGTAAATAGGAGATTGTGAAAGAATTAGTAATTGAACTGATATAGATCTTAATATATAAAAATTTGGCCCTGTGTTGTATGAACCTCAAAGTAAGTTCAGACTATTTTAATGTACTTTGTGTTCTGGGAACAGCCTGTACGCTAGCAGGAGTTCAGGTAAGGATTTCTGTCCCCGCCTGGCATTCTTTACAGAATTTATATTTTTGATTAACAACTGAAATTTCCAAGCGTATTAAAAAGTATGACATAAATTTACATATAGTGATAAGTGATCTAATTTTATGAGATAGCTGTTAGGAGGGGGATATTGTACTGGTCAATGGCCAATTTCTTTTTTTTAAAAAAAAAAAAAAAAGAGAAGAGAAGAAACAGATACAGCTCATGAGAGCATTATTTTACCATTCTTTATAATTTCACATGAGCTATGGGTCACAAGTTTACCAAACTTTTGCCATAACAGCAATATTATCATCACGTACTTTCAACCATCGTTCTCATTCTTGTAATAAAAAAATGTGCTCTGCTATACTGATAAGTATCAGTATGCAGTGTGGATATTTAGTGCTACATTTCTGGTGAATATGTTTAATGATGTTTGATACGAAACTTCTGTGCACGTCTGATTCACTGCAGGTCTAAATTCGTGTTGGTATAACCCGGAGACCGAAAGAAAGGGCTGACCTGCAGTCAGCGAGGCTCCGGGGTTTCCCGGCGAGGGGCCGGTGCGTTGGCGAGCGCTCTGCTCGCGTCGGGGCCGGGCTGCGGCGGCGTCTCTGCCGGCGGCTGCGCCCATCCATTCTCGCTGCCTGCGATAACCTGGTTTCCTCCCTTTTTCCGTAAACATGTTTGCCATGGCTGTGACTCAGCTCAGTGAAACCACTTCTGAGCTTGAAGTTCAGCATTGGCTGCAGCAGGCAGAGTTGTGCCTGGGGGTTGTTTGTTTTCTTTGGTTTTAACTATTAAAAGCTGATATCTATGTTATATCTAATTTCGCTGTAAGAAGCATCCATAGTAATCTTTTAGCTTTTGTTATAAAGCTACTAATGTTCACTTAAAATGGTTGTGCTTGTGTGGCCACCCCTATTTTTGACGTGTTTGAGGACACGGTTGGTTGTACTCATCCCGTGCGTCGCGGCTGCCTGCGTAGCCGCTGCCGCTCTGCTGCGGCGCAGGGAGGTGTCGCCTTGGTGGGACTGCCGTATGCTGAGCTTGGTAGCGTGTTACTCTCCTACGTGATGTGCAAACATTTGTGTTAATGTGTATTAATAATGGAACTTTTTTATAGGTATGCAAGATTTAGATGGTATTTTTCTCTGAATTAGTGCTGTTATGTGCTAAGAGAAATTTTTTTCAACCGCAGTTCCCCACAGTGCTGTATTTAGAAGCACCAAAATCCATTCCTATCATACTTTCATTTATATAGTCGTGTTTATTATTTATTTTGTATTGACATTATTTTTTCCTTTGGGAAGCAAATGCGGTACTTTTGACAATGGACATTTATTTATTTAGCAGGTAAAACTTGCTTTCAGAGCTTTTTGATTAGAAAGGAAGAAAAACAAACTGATTAGATGAACCATAAAATTATTCAGTATTCATTTTATTAACCAGTAGATGATCCAGGGTACTTTAAGGTATAATTCTTTCTTCTTTTTTTAGCAGGCCTTTGAATGCTAATGAACTTGTCTTGATATGCATGTTAATTTGTTGTGAAAGGAGTGAGGAGAGTTAGACAAGATTCAAAGTCCAAAAAAGCCCTTAAAATGCATTCACTTCATCTTTTATGTAGCTGAAAATGATATAAATTGGGAGATGGCAAAGACTGAGTTGTGTGCTTAAGAGTGAAAAATGTATACATTTTGAGTACATCATAATTTTTTCCCAAAGAGAACAAAAGCATAGATTATATATGTCACCTCGATGTACTAAATCCTATTTAAATAATTATGAGATGTTTGGATTTTTTAATTTTTTCATCTTATTCTAGCTCTCCTATTATACCATTGGGATAAATTATGTTGGTTTCATTCTCATTTTACAGAGAAAGCACACGAGAGAAAGATTAAGTGAGTTGCTTAGGGGCATGAATAACACTGTGAGAAGAAAAAGGGGGGGAAAAAAGTATTTTTGCACTTAGATTAGTAATCCATTTTTATTTGTATTAGCTAATATTTGAACTGTTGGTCTTTTTTCTGGCTGATCTGTTGTCTATGTAGCATGCATTTTTTTTTTACTAATCTGAAAATTATTTTGATTCGAAGCAAACTTTTCTGATTAGTGAAACTTCAAGTTATCCATCACAAGGGAGAATTTCACTTGCGTTAATTCCATGTGTCTCGCCTTCATCTAATTTTCTAGTGTTGCTAGCAAATACATATTGCCTTTATCCATCACAGAAATGTAATAATCATTTAGAAAAATAAAGCTTAGAGTGTTTCATTTGTTGTTACAAAATAGAATTTAAAAATATGAAGGTGAAGTCAAAGACATGCTTTTACTGAGTTTTATTAACATAGGAATTACTCATGTTCAACAGTTTGACAGCTTTATTAATATAATTTATTTAATAAAGAAATCTGACACGGCTGGATTTGGGGAGAACCAACAGTAGTGGAGGATAGGAAAAGCAGGCTGGAGGAGACACAGCTATGGAGGTTGCATGGGGCCTCTCAACCTGGAATTCAGGCAGGGGAGCAGTAAAACTATAGGAAAGGAAAATTATAGTCAGCATGGAAGAAAAAACATCAGAATTTGCCACAATCCTTGGGAAGTGTCTTGACCTGACAGAGAAGCAGGAATAAGACCTCCAAAGTCAGTGACAGCAATGTCTTTCGTAGTGCATCAGTGTTAATTTTGACTCTTCATAAAACCTAGATACTGCTAGACTCTTGCCTTCCTGGTTAAATCTTTTATTAGCTATGCAAGATCCCTTTCTGCATGGGATTTTCAATGCAGGTTCAGCATGGCCTCCAGGAGAGTGATAGTCCATTCCTCAGCAGTGTCCCCTCGTGCCAGGGGCCACCAGCTCTTCGGAGGCCGCCCGCCCGCCCGCTGGGCGCCGGCACCGGGCAGGCACAGCCCCTGAGCAGCGCTGACGTGGCACGGAGGTGGCCATGTTCTGAAGCTCTGCCTTTGGAAGCCCTAGCACAAATATCCTCGCCAACCTCTTGGTCTTCATCTGAAAGTTTTTCGTTACTCTGGTGGGTGAGTGGTTTTGTGCTTGGAGCACAGAAGCCAAGCTGCATTTCAGGTCCAATGCTGAGGTCGCCCGGGTCTTTGCGATGTCAGTGTCGATAGCAAGTTACAGTGCTGGTGCTAGTGTAATTTGAAGCCCCTAGTGCTGCTGTTTTCAAATTTGTAAAGCATCTTTTTGGAACTGTTCACTGGAACTTTCAGATTTTACCCATGGGACATCTTCCATGTAAAATTTCTAGAATATCAAGTCATCAGGACCTGCAAGCAAAAAAGCATAGAAGTTGTTAATTTATTTTAACTGGATAACCTTGCTAAAGCTTTACAGACCGAACCAAATAAATACTGTAAATGTATTTGAAGTTATAACAGGACTTTAAAGAAGAAATTGTGTGGGGGAGTTTGCATGTGTTTTCCTACAGATGTGTGTGAGTACTCTTAAATGTATTTGTGGAGGAGCTGTGTATGTTTAGAGTTGAGGAAACCATGCTCTTTCACTGTTACCCCCAGCATATATTTTGTACAGATACATAAATAACTGAACCTAACCGCTCCAGACTTTCAGATTAGCCAGACCTTGTTGTTAGCAGTGATATTTTATTCTGGAAATAATGGAAATTGTTGTGAATTTTGAAGTGAAAATAGGTACAATGGTTACTAAAATGTAAGCGATAAAACTCACTGAAAATCTCAGAAAAGGCAAGTAATTGAGAAGATGCAAGAAATATTTTCATGACAACATCATCTATTTTCTTGATTTCTTTTTTCTTTATTTTCGTGACAACATTATTTCTTTTTAGATTAGTGTGTATTCTGCTGGTCTGTATGCGGCTGTCTCTACTTTCCGATTGAAGGACCTATGAGTGAATAATTTTTTTATTGTACATACTTGGTGATTAGCAAAAAAGTGAAATATCTAGGACTTCCAGACTGGACTGTTCAGGTTATTCCATCCTTCTAACCAATGTAATTCTTGTATTGCAGTTAATTTCAAAACCTGAAACAATCTTGTTTCGTAATCTTCTGAAATACAGGGAGCACTGTTGCTGTCAAAAATGAATATTCCCTTTAGGGGATTACACAGCAACTTTATTCTTCTAAAACAGAGCCAATGCAGAGTTGGAGTTCTAGTTGGGCTTTGGCCAATAATCCTGCCAAGTTTTCGGGCAAGCTCGTTTTAGAGCTGTTTTGCTGTCTGTAGCATGGCGAGTTAAGGTTTGACTCTCTTCCACAGCTCGCCTCTGTGTGATACTGTCTTATGATTGAAAAGCGTGATGTAGCTTAAGTGGGGCAGTACTAAATATACGTGAAGAGCTTCTGTGTGCGGCTGGCCAGCCTCCTCTATCCGCGGAGAACAGGAGTGTCTCCGTCCACCCATTCCTCCTGAGGAAGCAAGAAAATCTGAGTTACCCTCAGGTAACTGTAAAATGCAAGAGAAAGTGTCCAGAATTTGTGATATTTTAGAAAAATGTATGCAAAGTATTATTTTAAATTCGAGATGAGTTTAAATGTGCATGGTTAAGCAAAATGTTCCCATTTATATATAATCACAGTAACTTAGAAATCTGTTCATAAAAGTCGGAATGTTTTATGCGGAGACAATGCTTGTAATTATCAGTGCATCCAAGAAAATTAAACGGTAGGTGTAGCAAAATGAAGACACTGAGAAAAATTGATCATAGCAATGTGTAGAAGTAGTAGCTAAGCTGCATTCCTCTGCTCTGTGGACGCTTACTCAGCGTTTCAGGGGCTTTACTTCAGCCTCATTAACTGATTTTTTGGACGCCACTGTGTTGAACTGAAGTAATTTTTATTTCTAAAATGAGAGTTCATATAGATATATTTATTAGTTTAGCTAGTCTGCTTTAAATACTCGTCTGAGCCGTTGGGGATTTGTGCCGATGAATTCCTGCTCGCCCGGCCGGCCGGGCCGTGTTTCGGTAGCTGGGTTCGCAGCGGCTCTGGCTCTCGTCTGGAGGCAGCGGTGCCGCACGCCCCGCGGAGGGTCGCAGCTCTGTCGCAGGCCTTGCCCCGGTTCGTCGATACCGCGGGAGGAGAGGGGCGAATATTCTGCTCAGAAGCTTTCAAATACTAGTGAGGTATATCCTCTGAGTAAAAACAAGGGGTCTGTGTAAATAGGCGTGTTAGTGGTACCGTTCCGTGAGAGTAAATGATCTGACCCAGTTTGTTAGGTATTTGATGATCGTATTTTCTCTGTACATACCAGACTTAGCAAAAAACAAGAAAAACCTAAACCCGGCCCCTCTGTCATGCCCTTCGCAGTGTCATTTACCATTAGTTTCTCTTTGAGTCTGGAAAAAAGCTTGTTGCTGCTCCAGTACGGAGGTGGCGTTACCGATTTTAGGTCCCCGGTCACCACTCTTCCCCTCCCCTCCTTTGGTCCTGCCGCCCTCCCTTCCCTGCCCCGAACCCTGCTCCTCCGTCGGGTTTAAACGGCGCCGCGTGGATCCTCGTTGTCTGCGCTCTCCCGCCTGCCGGGCCAGGGGGCTGGATTACGGGTTTTTTATCCGACAGTAATTCACGAGACTGAGCCCCGTGAACGCCTGTTAAATTGCAAAGTCTCTTTTCCCCTGTGTGCCGCTGCCCAGAGCACTCCTAGCCCTCTGTTTCAGTAACAGGAAAGTGCTTGGGGAGAGGAATCCCGAAGCTGTCGCTGATCGAGCCGCGGCAGACGAGAGGGCTTTTCCTGCCGGCTCCTTCGCCTCCCTTCTCCTCCTGCGGGCCCGGCGAGGCGAGGCGGCTGCGGGCCCGGGGAGGCGAGGCGAGGCGGCTGCGGGCCGGGGAGGCGAGGCGAGGCGGCTGCGGGCCGGGGAGGCGAGGCGAGGCGGCTGCGGGCCCGGCGAGGCGAGGCGGCTGCGGGCCCGGGGAGGCGAGGCGGCTGCGGGCCCGGCCAGGCGAGGCGGCTGCGGGCCCGGCGAGGCGAGGCGGCTGCGGGCCGGGGAGGCGAGGCGAGGCGGCTGCGGGGCCGGGGAGGCGAGGCGGCTGCGGGGCCGGGGAGCCGAGGCGAGGCGGCTGCGGGCCCGGGGAGGCGAGGCGAGGCGGCTGCGGCCCGGGGAGGCGAGGCGAGGCGGCTGCGGGCCCGGGGAGGCGAGGCGAGGCGGCTGCGGGGCCGGGGAGGCGAGGCGAGGCGGCTGCGGGCCCGGGGAGGCGAGGCGAGGCGGCTGCGGCCCGGGGAGGCGAGGCGAGGCGGCTGCGGGCCCGGGGAGGCGAGGCGAGGCGGCTGCGGGGCCGGGGAGGCGAGGCGAGGCGGCTGCGGGGCCGGGGAGGCGAGGCGAGGCGGCTGCGGCCCGGGGAGGCGAGGCGAGGCGGCTGCGGCCCGGGGAGGCGAGGCGAGGCGGCTGCGGGTCCGGGGAGGCGAGGCGAGGCGGCTGCGGGCCCGGGGAGGCGAGGCGAGGCGGCTGCGGGGCCGGGGAGGCGAGGCGAGGCGGCTGCGGGCCCGGGGAGGCGAGGCGAGGCGGCTGCGGGCCGGGGAGGCGAGGCGAGGCGGCTGCGGGCCGGGGAGGCGAGGCGAGGCGGCTGCGGGCCCGGGGAGGCGAGGCGAGGCGGCTGCGGGCCGGGGAGGCGAGGCGAGGCGGCTGCGGGCCCGGGGAGGCGAGGCGAGGCGGCTGCGGGCCCGGGGAGGCGAGGCGAGGCGGCTGCGGGCCGGGGAGGCGAGGCGAGGCGGCTGCGGGCCGCGGGTCCTCGACAAGGCGGCGGCGTTCGCCGAGGGACGCCGGCGGCCTGCTTCAGCGAGGGGGGCACCGCGCGGGGAGCAACAACTCGTCCCCGTAGCTGTGCGGGCAATGAACGACTTTATAAGAAATATTCCATTTCTGATCGCAATCTTCCTTAATAAAAGGGCGATTTAAGGAGACGTTTTTTGGCGCTTTCTATGCGGGCCTCGTACCGTCCTCGGCGCTGCTTACAGAGCTGCGGGTCACCGCGCTCGTTTCCTACTACGATTCTTTTCATAGAAGAGATGTAGTTAGCTATACTTAGTTAATTTAATGGACTAAAATAGCTGTCACGCTCTTTAATTTGATTGTGTTATGAGGGTTTACCTATAGTTATGCTAGAAAAGACAATTAAAATCTTTAATAATTTCCTCTTGAAGAAATCTCTGCCGATGAAGCTTCACTAGTAAATGCTTAACAAGCGCAGTTCTGCTGTTGTCCTTGCAGCGCTTCCGATTTAACAAGCTAATAAGTGTATTAATGTAAGTGAGCGAGTTTCCTTCTCATAGTGAGTTTAGCTATAGGTTGTTACTCACCAAAATAAGAATCATACGAATTACGAAGTTTTAATATTTTACCATAGGTTCATGAAAAATTCTTTACCTCTAATTTATTTATTTTATTTATTTGGCTGAGGCTACTGTTTTGGTTGCCTGGCTTTATAACTTGAGTAAAAGTACTTCAGATAGGCCGTATTGACTGTAACTATACCATGTAAATGAGATGAGGGAGTTTTAGTCCTTTATGCTTGTTCTTTTACATTATCCTTAGAAGTCTTTGAACAGGAGTACAGAAAGGATTTATTCTCTTAAGAAATTATTTGTTTCATATACATATTGCTGCATATGCTGCATATATACTGACTGCAGGTTTGGCCTTTTTTTTTTTTTTTTTTTTTTCAGAATGTTCTCCCCTGTGCTTTTTCATATTTAGGACAGGTTTGAGTTTGAAGTGGAAGTTTTTTCTGTCAAATTGCTGGGGTCTGTTAATTTGTATGGTTCATTTGTGCTCTCCATAGGAAAACTGAACTTGCTGGTGCATAGGTTGATTGTGTCAGAAATGCAGTTACATTCTGTTACAGTCTAGTCCCTGTAATTTTTTTATATCAGTGTTAATGTATTTGGAAGACTGAGTCTCTGTAAGGTTGAAAAGAGTCACTCTGGGAAATAAAAATAAATTGCATGTAAGAAGTTTGCAGAGGGAAGCTTCCGTGGCTGGCGACGGCTTGTTGCAGCAGCACCGAGGGGAGGAGAGGACCTGCTCAGTGCTGACCCTTCCTGCAGCCTCCCCGTTTATTCCTGCCGTGGACCTTGCAAGCCCAATGCACGCATGCGATTTTCTGCTCCTTACTCCAGGAGCTGGAGTAAAACTCCAGTGCTGGGTCCTGAGTGTAAAGTGAGTGATTGTTAATTAGTTGGCGAGTGTGAAAGGTCTGGTAAGGCCATTAAGGTGCATGTCCACAGAGACAAATAGGGACTATAAATATCATTGTGTTTGAAACCTAATTTTGCATGTAGATATGTAGATATATTTTTAATATTAATGTTAATAGGAGTAACTATACTCTTTCAGCCCAAAAGCTCTCAAAGGCCTATACACGCAGCACGACACATAGTGTGTGAGAAGGATCCTGGTTTCCATCATTGAAATGCAGTCATCTTGGAGGTCTAGCTAGTTATTAGTGAGCATTGCGCGGACATAATTGTGCATTTTAGGTTATCAAAGCAAGCAGTGTTTTGTCCAAAAACATATATCATCTCCTGAGTGGAAGGTGCTAAAGTAGATACATGGCGCTATTGAAAATAGTAGCTGAAGAAGTGCATGCCAGTTATGCACTTAAACCTTCTTAATTCTGAATTCTTATTTTTCCAATTCGTTGCCTTCTTTCAAGTAAACTCTGGAATATAACATTGTTGATTGTTTCACTACTCATTAGAAACTTTAGCCAACTTCATAATTTTTAGGTAATTTAGATAATGCCATAAATGGGAAGAATTCCTTGCACATACAAGAATATGTATTTCAAATGGTTGTAGATTTGAAAATATTCTTGCTCCTTTCTCTAGATGAAGCTGCATATTTCATGTGTACTTGAAATGTTCGTTTGAAATGCCTACCGTACTCTTGTTGTTACGCAGTTTGCAGACTTCCGTGGGGTTTTGTGCCGTTCTTGTGTGTTTTCCTGAAAGCTGGTGAAGCTTAAGGCAATTCAGATTAACAAACGAGTTAAAGATTCAGTGTTTCTCTTAGTAACAGCTATTCCAGTATGTAAAACCAGACCTGACTGTAACTCATGAAGAACAATCCTCTCTTTTTTTCCCTGGGGAAAAAGATTCAAGCAGGGAGTTGTGTCCCTATGGATGCTTCTAAAATGCCTTGTGGAGTTCCGCTATTCCCAGTTTGTGCTGCTATGTGGAATTATGTTTGATCAACATAAATCTTACTTACAAAATTTAAAAGAATCAAAGCTGATAATTTTTCTCTTTATGGTTATGAAAAGTTTGTCAGTATTTCTGGAGTGGAACTTCCTCTTCTAGATTGGACACTTATGTTGCCACAGCTGCTTGTATTGGAAAATGCTAATATATAATATTCCTTAAATACAGAAGCAAAAATGGCATTTTTCATTCCAAGGCAATGGACCATGAGGTCAGATTCCCAGATTTTTATGTCAGACTGTTCCAGGCGTCCTTGTTATAAACTGCTTTCATAGTAATTTAAAGCATTTACCAACAAGATGAGCAAGGGACTTCTGTTACACAGATACGTGAAGAAAAAATTTTGTATTAGTATTTTTTACTGAAGAATAATACAATTTTTTTTTCTATGAGTTATTCTAGATTGCTTTCTGTTTAAGTAATGGAGAGGAAGACTTGTGTAAGACTTCTGGGGTTTGTTCCTCCCTTTTAAATTACCTGAATTTTATAGTCTTAAATGAACTTTTGTTTTAGTAGGATCTTAAATGACAGTAATGGTAAGTTTTTGTTTAAGGGATTGCCTTAGTGTCCGGCTGTGCCTGGGAGGCAAGGAGAAGCAGCTGAAAGTTGATGCTCTGTTGAATAGGGTTCTGGCTGAGAGATAACTACCTGCACAAGAACATATAGAAGTGGTAGCTACTTCAGTGTCTTTTTTGAATGAATCTCTAGTGCTTAAATTTCGTGGTGTTCTTGGAGTGAAGGTGAAAAAAGTTAAAACAATGCAGTAGCTATTACCACATTTCTGTTTAATATCTACAATTCTGTAATTAATAACTAATTACATGAAAATTTTGGTGCCTCTGTGGATAGCCATCCTGGAGGTTTCAAGAATTTAGCAGTCTCTCTGAAGAAATGGAATTAATCACTCACTTCAGCAATGTATTATATTAACTAGTGAGTGAAGGAAGTCAAAAGGCTAATAGATCTAGTGAGCAAAGCACTTGCTTTTCAGCAGTAGGTCAAGCAGTGGCTGCAGATCTCTGAGGAGCACTTATCCTGGAGACAGCTCGGTTCAGCCTGCCCGAGTGACTGACAGGGCCGAGGCTGTGACTGACAGCTGGGCTGTTTGGACCTTGTCAGAATAACTAATGCTGCTTGAAACCGTATCAAAATATTTCATATTCTGTAATGAAAGTTTGGTGACTGAGGTAAAATCTCTTAATATAGCATGGGGTAATGGGAAACCCTTTTATTTCTAGCAGTTTTCCTTTCAGGGTCTAGTCTTCTTCTGCAATATCTGACTTTCTGCACATACATAACATTAATGAGATTGCATACAAATTGTGAGTACTGGAGAAGACCAAAAAATGTGAGGACTTTTAGTAATTGCTGCCTCCTTTGCTTCTCAGTGATCTAGCACTGGTACACTGGAAGAGAATTACTATTTACACATGACCGCATTTTCAGACATGTGCCTGGCTGTGTATCCGTAACTCCTGATGCATTTTGGGCTAAAGACCGTTAATCTACAAGGCAATGGCGGTCTATAATCGACAATTGCAGAACGGGAGAATGACTGCATACTAATAAGCTTAGATTTAGTTGTAGGCTTTTTTGCTAGTTTTGCGTTTTGCCCAGTATTTGTTGCAATTCATGTATGCCTTTTTCAATATAAATAGATATTGCTTACTAGTGATTAGAAATGCCTGTTGAGTTTTGAGGTATGAATGATGGCACACAGCTGAGAAGGAAGAGTGCTCACAGAAATGTATTTCTTAATTTATTCAGTTACTTTGTAGTTCATAGTAGAGGAATGTGAGTCAGTATGGTTACACAGGGCTGAATTTGCAAACAATAAATAGCAGTGATAAAAGTTCTTAACAATAAATATTTTGGAGGGAAATTAATTCTGTAGCAATCTCACTCAGTTACTGATTTTGTATGGAAAAGAAAAGACAACAATGTTCTTTGGATGTAGTTTCCCAAGTTGTGGCTTCATCATCATCTTAAATTTCTGAGTCTCCCTATCTCCCTATCCCTATCTCCCTATCATCCTCCTATGTAAACATTATATAAATGTTTCATTTCTAATGCTAATAACAACAACTGCTCTCAACAAATGAAAGAGCCATGGCAAGTGATCGGTCTTGCTTATGTTATGTATGCTTATTTCATAGGGAGTTTTGACTGACGGAAGTCAGTAAAGACGTATACATTTAATATATACAGTATGGATGGCAAATAAGATGCCCGAATTTGCATTTCAATTTAGACTGGATTAATTCAGAAAAGACTGCAAAATACTGCAAATACAGGTTGCAAATGTAACATTTTAGGGTAGCAACTTGACACGAGGATTTTGTTTATAGAGCTAGTGATGAGCAGGTTCACTGCGATGGCTCGGAGCTAGACTTCTGTGGAGTAGGAATGGTAGATGATTACACATGCAGTGGTTCTTCTCGCTTTCAAATTGGTATCATTCACTAACAGCAATATCTAAATTAGCATTTCAGAGGTTTTTCAGGCTAGATGATTTTAACTGTTCCTTTTTGCCTGAAAGTCTTATCTCCCTCCCAGCACGGACCTGTGAAGTATGTTACGTGACGATCCGTGGTGTGTACCTGATAAATATGCCATCTAATGAGGGTCTTGGAGACGAGGGATTCCTCCGGTGGTGGCAGCCCCTGGCTATCGCCTCGCCCCTCCTCTCTGACCCCGCCGCGAGGCAGGTCTAGGAAGTGAGTCGCGCAGAAGAAGGGTCTGTGCCGCAAGTGCAGGAGATGCAGTTTCGCTGAAGGAAGACACAAGGCAGGAGCCATTTGTGTGGATACCACGTGAGATGCAGCAATGTACTAGTACAAGTCAATAGGGCTCACCTAGTGGTTTATTCATGAAGCTGTATTAGGAATAGCTGTTCCTGAGTAGGTAAGGCTCTACCTATCCCTTAATCTGCAATGTTGCAAAGAGGCCCTGTGAATACACAGATCTCTGCAACTACAGGGAGTAGTATTGAAATTCTTTATTTTAATATAAGACTGTAAGAAAATCTGAATGTAAAATAAGACTGTCTGAAACCATTTGAGTATTTAAATTAAAAAAAAAAAAAATCATTCCCTGTGAGAGTGATGGAGCACTGGAGCAGGTTGCCCGGAGAGGTTGTGGAGTCTTCGTGCTTGGAGACATTCAAAACCTGACTGGACACAGCCCTGGGCAGCCTGCTGTAGGTGACCCTGCTTGAGCAGGGCATTGCACTAGATCATTTTAGAGGTGCCATCCAGCCGCAACCCTTGGGTGATCCGGTGAAACCTGTGGGGTTCTCTGCGGCTCTGAGATTCTTCCTTTGTTTGGAGAATCGAGGCCTGTGTTATCATGTCAGTGATAACTAGATAAAATATACAGCTTGCCTTTGGTCTCCTTTAAAAGTTTTAGTTATTAGGGCCTGTTCAAGGATTTGGAATCAATTTTGACATATGTCATAGTTGTTAAAGTAGGTATTAATACAAAATAATAAATCTGTGTAGTGTTCAACTTTTTTGTAGCTGTCTATCAGAAAGTTCTGAAGTGGATTTCTTTAAAGACTCCCTGTCTCCTGAGGAAAAGGGGATAAGGCAGTGTGTCCCTGGACAGGATCTATGACTCATTATGTCAATCAAACCCCACTTCAGAGGGGAATAAAGAGATTTGTATCTCAAAGCTGTGCATAACGACTTCTCGGCTTTTCATTTCATATTTATGAGCGGTTTACTTTGAAGTGTTTATCAGGCAATACGCAGAAACATGAGAGAGCATTGCCTGAAACCATGTTCAAGTGTCTAATCTGTTAAATGCTTGCTGAGCAGGCTAGTTCATCAGTGCATGCAATGCAAAAAAAGCGAGAAAAAAAATAAACTTTCTGGTTTTTCTGAGGTTCTGAAGAGAATCTTTATATTAACAATATAAAAAGGATTAATAATGCCAAGCTTTTTGAAATAAATGTAATGTCTGAAACTTACAGAAGTTGGCTGTGTTCTGTGTTTGGTAGATAAACAGTCCATTGCTTGAGAGGAAGCTAGATGTTACTTAAACCTTATACAGGGCCACGTCTGTTCTTAAGGTGGGAGCATGCAGTGACCACAAGAGTCTCACCGGTGCTTTTGAAGGCCTGGGGTGTTCAGAAAAGGAGAATTGTGTCGGATTCTGTCTGCCCTTCTGCGCAGGGCAGTTTGCTGCAGCTCGCAGAAGAATAGCAGTGACATTAGTATGTAATGGAAATAAACCTTCTACAGGATTACCCAGTTGCTGTGTGGTGTGCCTACGGTGCGAAGCTGAAAAGGGAAGCATTGTTAAATAGGTCAATAGTAAAAGGCCAAAATATTAGGTAATGTGGAAAGGAACTAGCAGTGCTTTCCTCCTTTTCCGGCAGCTCCACTGGATGGGCTAGCGGAGGGTATGTGCCTGACGATCACTGTTTCAGTTACCTGTCTGCAAATTCTCTCCTCCAGCTTTCTGCAGTTAGGCGTTACTGCTCCTGGCTGGATGTGCCTGCCATCTAGCCGACCCCGCAGGACGGGCAGTGTGTAGACTCCAGTGCTAGCAAAGGAGCTATCGATCCTGCTAGCAAAGGCACACTGGTAAATTATGGTACATATGTGGTCCATTCACAGTATTTGTACCTAGGATTTACTGAGGTGAGCAGTTCCTGAGGATGTGTAGTGCCTGGTGTTTGTGTATTTTTAGATTTTAGTAGTCCTTTCTTCAGATTCAACAGCCAATATGATTAGATCAGTGTTTGACTTTTTTAACAGGTCATTTTATGCAGATCAATTCTTTCTTTATCTTTCCCCTCTATAGAGAATATGATTGACTTTGAATGACTTGATTTCTAGGTCCCCCATTTTGGATGACTTAAATCACCCCCAGGTGACTTACAGGACCGCAAGTTGATTGGTACTGTGTTCTTCTGGAGCTGTAGGCCTCTCCTTTGACTTTGCATATCAGAATCTGTTGGGAACTTCTAGTGTGTTGTCTGATTTGGTTTAAGGGTTCTTCCTTTTGACTTCCCCATTGAGGAAGGGAATGGCTTTTCCCTTGATTATATGTCTATGCACATTGTTCCCCACATTCCCAGTAAAGAAGCCTACCAGAAGAAGAAATAAATGCTGTGGAACAGATCCCATGGTCAGTTTTAGTGACAAAGGAAAGTTGCAGAACTTGCATCAAGAATACCTTGCCAACATAAACACTTTTTTCCTGTTTTAAAGTCATTTAAGAGATGACAAGGAAGAAGATAGAGCAACAAGATGCCTTTAAGAAGCACAAATACGAAATTCAAGTATATGTGCTGTCAAGTTTTAATACGTTTAGCTGAACCAGAGCTACATTGCTCTGAAAGTGATGGCTAAATCTGTGAAGTATCCAGGGCCCTGTTGCAGCTGGTTAAGCCCCCTGAATTTACTGGCCAACTTACTTCATGCACTTTACTACTCAAATAATTAAGAAGACATTTTTTTCAGAGAAGGCAGTGACTAAAAGGCCACAGGCAAGAGATGTGCAGCAGTACTCCACAGCCATGTCATTTCTGTCAGTATTCACGTAATGGAAAAAAAGGATTGAGTGAAAAACTGGCAATATCTCTTCTCCAAAATGTGTAACCATGATAGAGATTTTTACTATCTGTGGTCTTTAGAGCTGTTCTTACCTACTGCCTACTCCCTTGCACAAGAAACAGGTTTCAGGTTGAAAACTACCTGTGACACCTGTATGGCCAAAAAAGAAATAAAAGGACAAGCCTAAAATGACTCTTTGCAAATGGCTGATAGGTTAAAAAGTGAGAACTAATGTGAGGATTAATGAATAATCCAATCTGAGCTCCCTCTGCTAAACCCAATGAGTTCTGTAATTGGAGTCTGCAAAGTAAAAATATTAATGGCATCGTATGATGTCTAGGTATACTTGACCTTTATCAGTGCAATGTGAATTTATCATTTCACCTGATCTGCAAGGCACTTGTGAAACAAGTAAAAGCACTTACAAAGTAAGATGAAGTGTGTGTTAAAAATAGTTAGATAAAACAACCTGCACAGTAACTGTCTTTCAAGCAAAGCAGATTTTGCTCTGGCTATCTTTGTAGATTTACTGTATTATCTGTTAATGTTAGTGACTTGCTAAGATTTTGTTTTAAAACTGAAGATAGTGAAGATACAGAAATAAGCAAAGGTAAAATGGCTTTGATGATTACCATTAGTTCTTAGGTACTATTGAAAACCTTAGTACTGTAGATTCTGGAAGTATCAGTATAGTATAGTAACAGTATAGTAGGCATGAAAAAAGTAGCAATAACAGTGTCTTGTGTGTATGTTAAAATGTAAACCTAGTAGCCCAATATTAATGTCTTGTGTTTGTTAAATAGTTACTGAGATCACAATTTGGGAGAAGTAAAAAATAACAACAACAACAACAAAATGAATGCAGCATTGTGTTTTACCCATGTCAGATGTATTTACCTTTGATTTGGCATATGCTATATTGGAATGGCTGGTCTAGTTGCACTGATGAGGTGGCAATGTCTGCAAATAACTCTCCTCTGGTGACCATCCAGTCCCAAATAGGGAACCCTGGTGTTTAGGTGCAAGGGGAAGAGCAAGCAGAACAGTGTCTGTTCTTGTGTAACTTCAGCCACACAGATTAGTATCCTGAGCTGAATTGTTGGGAAAGGAGATTCATACCAGGAGCTTACTGATGTGAGACAAGGGGAAAGTTGGGAGAACAACCTGAACCAGTTACTGTGAGTGAGGTAATGACACACGTTGGTGTTAATAGTACCGCTGGCTGGCTTGGAAAGGAAGGCTGGAGAAGAGTCTTTTAATATCTGGGCACAAAAGCTCTGACTCAGTCTCCTTGAGATCTGTGATACTTCTGTGATGTACAAATACTGCACATACATCAAGGAAGGTTCTGCTGAGCTTCTCCGGCCTGTGATCTGCTTGTCACCAGAGTTCAAAGAGGTTTCTAATTAAGACAAAAGCACGGCTACATCATCTTTGGAGTCCTGATTTTCCTGAACTCTGAAGTTGTTTTGCTCTAAATTTTATTGTATATGTGTATTTATATAAAGTATATATACACCATGCGTATACCCCTACATGTATACATACACACAGAGACAAATTTATACATGTATACATATACATATATATAAAAAAATTATATGTTGCGTGGTGTTGGAGCACCTGAACATTCAGCTTTCATCTTTAGTCTTCTCTTTCTATAAAGCAGACTGTGGAGGAAAGCGGTGTCTCCTAAGGGACACCCTGCTAAGATACCGTGATTGGAAGATTGTTAAATAGATCAGTTCCCTCATCTGCTTTGCTACTTTGCTTTGGTAAGCAGTGAATTAATGAATTACTGCTGATATTTAAACTATCATTAGGAGGAGTCAGCACTTCAGTGAGACAAACAGAAATCATTCTTCCACTAAAGTTTTGTTTGTGTTTATAAGACTTGAAAAATTGATAGTTATTTCCCCTTATTTCTCATATTTTCCTGTTTAGAAATGTCTCAAAATTAGGATTAGCCAGAAGACTGGTCAGTGTTGCGCTTTTTCTCCTAACTAGTAAAATAAATAAATAGCGTATAAATTTTACGTTAGAAAAAATTGTCTGCAGAAACTTTCTGATCAATAAGTAAGTAAAACATTTTTTCCAATTGATGTTGAATTAGTCAGTTTGTTTGTTTTGTCTTCAAATAGTCTTTTTTGTTTGTTGTTTTTATAAAGGAAAGCAAAACCAAGTTCTTTTGCCATGACATACTGGGGAAAATGAGCTTTTAAAAGCAGAGTCAATGTTTTCCTCATATGTGTAAGAAGATTTGACAAAATCATTTTTAATTGGAATTAACTTAATATCACTTCTTACAAGAATCACACAGCAGGTAAACTTACTGCTTAGAGTGGTTGCATCTCCATTTTCTTACTGAGCAAAATAAAGTCAGTTGCTGAAGTCCTTAAAATCCTGGACTAAGGTGGAGGTGAAAAGATAGCAGAAAGGCAAAGACCAGCCCTGTTGCTAAAATGGAGTTTTATAAAATCGTAGTCCAGAATAGAAGAAAACTGGAGGAAACGTACTCTAAGAGCTATTTATTGACGTGTATGCCAAATCTTCCTTTCTGTTCATTGCAGAGCAAGGGGAAAGATAATCCAAAATTAAACTTTGAAGTGGGGGAACTGAGATTCTAGAACACTGCAACGGAATGAAATTCAGGCCAAAAACCAGAGGAGCAGGTTGCAGTGACAGAGTAGCGCTGCGTTTCCCCGGCAGGAGGAGGGTTTGCGGAACAGCGCGCGCCCGGCCGGCGCGGGAGCCCAAACGCCACCGGCTGGAAGGAGAACTTAGCACTTGGGGTAGCACAGCGACCAGCAGAGCGAGATGAAAAACAGCGTGTTTGGTGTGTGTGAAAAATGCTTCTCTCGGGAACAGAAAGAGGGCGCGGGGAAGGAAATTGTATTTCCTGCCTCCTCGATTCGGTGGGGAGCCTGGGCAGCCCGGTGGGGCGAGGGCGCTGGTGCCCGTCCGGCGGGAGCTGCCGGCCGGCCGCTCGGCGCGCCCCTTCGGCGCTCGGGCTGCAAATCCCGGTCTTCGGAAGGGGGAAGAAGTGCCGTAGTGAGGGTGTGTGTTTCATCTGTAGCAAAGTTCAGGACCAGTAATAATCTGAATTGGTGCCAGCTGCTCCTTTTATTATACCACAACTGACTGGCTGTGGAAATAACTAATTATTTTGCTAGGATTAAAAATGAAAAGCTGAAAGCAATTTATAATTCAATCAAATAAATAAAGACATTTCTTGATCTCTTCAGAAAATGAATGGAATTGATGAATAAAGGAAAATGTGGTTGTGTCTGTTTTGTGGTAGGTGTACTGTCTCAGAGCACTTAATTCTCTTTTCACGGGTGTCTGATTAGAATATATGTATCTTTTTCTTCAAGACTGTTGTGCTCAAATTATTTTAATTACATTATTGTTAAAGTTTGATATAAATTTTATATAGGTTTGTTGAGTATGGTATTTTTGAACTCATCTGGTGGTACTAAACTCATATTGAATGGATTTGGCATTTCTGGAAAGCTGTTTCCATTTCGGGTGGATTTCTTTCATCCCTGCTGAAAGTCCTTCCAGTTGGTCCCCAGGTGTGCTCCTAGCGGGGTTAGAAATGCAGCGTTGGAGGCTGGCACCTCCGGCCCTTCTGAAACCTGTCACGAGCAACATCATTCCGACTGTAAACACGGTGCTCCTGAGTCGAGTAATGGTTTGAAGTTCTTATACTGTACTGTGCAGGACACATTTTACATTGCCGTTATTTCTAGTTGACATGATGTTTACAGTGAAGAAGCTGCTTGTGACTAAACAGCTGACAGCTGCTAGTGCTGAGAAATCTTTATATGTGCCTGGGGACCTTCATAAAATATAGAGTATCCATGTTCCAAACTTGTGAAGCAAGGTATGAAAGAAAACAATTAAGATGTCATCTGTGATGACAGCTGATTCAGTTATTTCCATAGTTTCCAATTAAACAGATATGAAGGTACGAAAGCTTTATTACCTGTGACTTCTACTGTTTCTTGAAAACAAGGTTTATTTATCAGGTCAAGAAGAGTGGTGTATTTCTTTAGTGCTTTTTAAATCTTGATTTAACAAAAATAAGAAAAGTCTTTTCATTAATCCATCGAATTATCACGAGCAGTTTTATCTGCAGTTTCCTACAGATTTTCGTAGTGAGAGATGTCTCTTAAATTGAATTGAACTCAGATTCATGTATCCAGGAAGATTACTTATTGCAAAGTGATTTTATCCACAAATACTCCTATCTGTATATTTTTGGACAACCAAATTTTTTTCTGGGGACTAAGGAGAACTCACTAGCTTTTTCTTACATACCCGAAGCACTTTTATAACAGGAGACGGGCATCTTCATGAGCTAGGCTGGAATGCAAAAGGCTGATACCATTTTTAGAGATGGAAACAAAGCTTTTTGATTCTGCCGGTCCGTAGTCTAATCATCGTACTTTTTGTACGACATGAACCTAATTGTTCATTGCGAATATGCACAGATAGGAAATAAACATAATAAATACTATCTACTTTCAATTGGGAGAGCACATTCTTCTAATTATCTATGTATTAACTGAGTCATCTTGGAAATTGGAGTTTTTTGGAGAGTTATGGTTGATATCCAAGTGCCCTTCATAGGAAAAAGCTATGGATGTGTGACAAGAGATATTATCAGGTGCTGGTGAGCAGGTTGTTTAACATGAAAAAGTAATATGAAAATGATTCTTCCCATAATCTTGTATCATTGCTCTCACGGTTATGTAGACAAATTGCATTGTATTTGTTGTTAACTTGGTGCTTCTGTCATGGACTTGATTTAGAAATTCATGATCTCCAGTAAGGAGACTGACATACAGTTATTCCCTGTATTTAGTCACTTTTGGACTGGGAATAGAAAACGCACTTTCTGAATCCACTTCATAAGATCCCACCCAAAAAGGAAAAAACCCCAACCTCTTCAAAGAAACCTGTCTTATTTTGTGGATGTTTGGGCTAGAGTGGAGAAGTGCTGTAGAATATTACTGGAAATTTAAGAAAATTTTTACTTGCTAAGAAGTTTTATGTTCTATTCTTTCTTTGCTACTTACACAAGAGAAAGTACTAGCTCCTGAGCTTTAGTCATTGACAACCACATATTCCTATTGGAGTACAGCAGAGAACATAGGCTGTGAATTGATACAGATTTAATCCCAACAAATGCACTCACTATTCATCATTGTGGAGACAAGTAGATCATTTTGACAGTTGTATTGGTGCCGTGTTGCTGACTTAATGCTGCAGATGAAAAGGGCAGAATTCATGCTATCTTTCCCACAGTCACTGTTTTTGTGGGTTGCTTTCAGCCTTTCTTTTTAGCATGAGGAAGTTAGTTTCTGCTAGTCCCCCATGCTGTACAATAGCCCAGTTAATTTTCTACTTCCGTGAATGTATTTTGACATGAGTAATGTGGCACAACTAATTTCAGAATGCCAAAATGTCTATTATCACGTCTGCAGAAGCATTTCCAGCCCTGTTCAGATAGAAAAAAAAAAGTATTGTTGTGTTTTTAAATATGAACCATTTCTCATGTTTTCTTGTCACTTTTTCAAAAAATGCAGAAAATCAGATTAGAATTGTGTTAGATTACTGGTCATACTCATAGTATCTCTAGACCCTAGGTAGTCCTCAAAAGAGCAGATTTTTTCTCTTTCCACTGGAGGTTGCCCAGGAAGCCCTCACTGCAGTGTGACATACTTATGCAAATACAGGTACGCACTGAACATGTTTAGTGCACAAAACCCAGCGGATTTCTGATTTGTTCTTGGCCACAAGCAGCCGTTGCTGACTAAATGATAGATGGTGCATTTTGTTAGAGATAAGCAGATACATGGAGAGCAGACTAAGAAAGGAAGATCTTATTTGCATGGTAATGTGTCATGTATCGTTGAGTGTGCCTAGCATTTCTTATAGTCAGTTCTCAGAACTTTGATAGATTGAACTACTTAGGCTGAAATTTTCCATGAATTCTCTCCACTTAGGGTTGATTTGTTTGGGGAGTAGAAGGGGGACAGCTGAGTGGTTCTGCGAGCAATGCTAGAGAAAAGATCTTGTTTTGCCTGCGGTGACAAAGGTCGCCTGCGCATTTTGTTGATTAAACTGTCGTGTGAAGCCTGCCCAGCCTGAATGCAGAAGGGCAAGGGAGCGGAGGAGAGCAGAATTGTCTACAGAATTGCATACTTTCTTTTCCTTGCCTCCTTTAAGTTTTGAGATGGATGATTCTTTAGGAAATACACATTCCTTTGTACTAAATTAAGGCGTTCTCCTTTTAGTGTTGCCTAGTTTTTGGAAAAATTTGAAAAATTAAAAGAAATGAAAGACTGCTTAAGAAGGTCAAATGTTACCCTGAAGAATTACTTTTCAGCCTGGGCCGTGCCGAGTAAATATTAATCGTGCTTGTCGCTTCGCTCCTTCTCCCTATCCTCCCCAATCCGATTTAGCTCTTAGTCAATATCGGCATTTGAGGAAAAAAAAGATAAATGTATGCTTTTCCCTGAAACAGCATATGAGCATGAGGAGGAAAAAAGTTCATCACCATAAGCTGATGTAGGAAATAGAAATTTGGGGTGGTACAAGTTCTGCCCAAAGTCGTGGGCCGTCTGGAAAGAGGTTGCTCTGTTTCCTTGCCTTAGAGCTATAAAATGGGGATAAAACAACCTCACCTCATGAGGCTGTGAAGATGTATTAGCTAGAGCTGGAGATGCTCTCAGAGGCTACCTTCAGCGTACCCACGGGAAATTGTATGAAGTAATTCATAATACTGTGGTCACTGTAGATTTGTGATTGTATAGTAGTGTGAGCTTGAGTGAGATCTCATTAGATGCGTTAGATACCTGGTTTTATAAACTCGCATATTTTTATAAGTGAAGAAGTAGCTACTGTAATCGTACTATCAACAGACTTTCTATCAGAAGGAGAAACATCTGTATTGAGGTATTAGGCTCAACGATCTCTGAGTCAGAAAGAAGCAAAGCAAAAGGGGGATTATAAAACAGAAAATTAAAGGATTTTGTTGTCATTAATGAGAAAAGCTAGAAAACGTGTTGCAAATTCAAAACTGTACGTTGGTATCTTGTCTGTCTGTCTGTGTATTGATTTGTGTGTGGCCGGTTGTAGTCAGTTTTCTCCAGAAGGTACTTAGGCTGACAGATGATATTTTCACTTTTAAGAAAACTATTATGTTTCTTTTGAATTGAAAAAATTGTTGCCTGGAGACTAGTGAATTATTAATCCTGACAAAATTTCACGGTGTGCATCTATATTCTAAGCTGTAGCAAGTATTACCATAGCAGGGGGGACGACGGCGCTTCGGAGATGGCCTCAAGATGCCTGTGGTATCCTCGTGCTTTCTCGGTACGGTCTGTAGAGTGCTTCCTGATCTCTTTGTCACAAATAATCTCTATAAAAGTTGTGTTTATTACCATTAAGCAGTTAAACTTCGTACTGGATTATTGTAAAATGTTTAGCTTTCCTGACTAGCCCTATCTGGAATTTAATAACCTTTAAAGAGCATAAGTCATCTGCAGATCTTTATTTTGCAGCAGACATGTGTACGTACGTGTGGGAAGCCATGCTACTGTCAACCTGCCCGCTGTAGGTTTTTTTATTTCCAGGACAAGGTATAGCTTTCTCGTTGTTGTTATTGTGTACTTTCCAAAGGAACAGCTCTCTGGTGCTTTTGGTGAATTTTACCAGTTGGGAGTTGTCCCACAGCAGCTGGACATTTTACATTACCGAGTAGGCTATGTTGATTAAAGGAATATTAGGAGGGGAAAATGGATATAGAATTAGGGAAATAGTTCTGGCAAATATTTTATTTTTACTTAGGTTATTAGTAATAATTGTATTATTATAATATAACAATGTAATTATTATGTTATCTATTATTTATTATATGAACTTCATGAATGTTATGAATATGAGAAAAATCTAGGCCTTAAACTGGCTGTAGATTGCTCCAGTTCCTGGGGAGAATGGCCAGTATCATCTCTTATCTGGCCTCCTGAATCATGGAGGATTTCCTCTACCTTGAGGCACCATAACCGAAGAAGAGCTTATCTTGCTTATCTTTTCCTTGTGGTTTTTTTCCCTGAATTTGTTTTCATCATAAATGGGGTATTGCACTGACTGTGATATCCATGATGTTAAGAGAGAGAATTTTCCAAGCATTTTTCATGCAAATATTTTTTTTTTTTTTTTTTGCCACAGAGGCAAAAACTTGTGCTCAAGTACTTAAAAATCCAGTATGTTGCACAGCAAAGGTACCTTTGATTTATATATATTTAAGCCGCCAGAAGATGCAGTATGGTATTTGCATCAATGCAAAAAAAAAGTGGGGCATTTATAATAGAAATAGTTTTAATAGAAATTAAAACGTTTTCCTTTTTAATTGTAATTTAAGTAAACAATAAAAAATTTTAAAAATGCAGGAGGGCAGTATTATGTCAGTGAACTTGGTTTTGGAGTCTGAAAAATCTGATAGTGGTCCTGTCAGGTGCTGGTATCTAAACTGTGGTGCTCATGCCATCAGAAATCGTTACGGCTGTGAACACAGCAGAAATCTGGAAAAGGACTGAATGTTTTATATGAATGTGAAAAAATACCTTGACTTCTTATAATGAGTTATAGTGGCAAGACTGGAAGTGGCATTTATTCTTTTGTTTTAGACTTAGTCCAGTTTCTAACTGCTGACTTAGTGTTCAAGGCAAATTTACCATATCTGTGCATTACTGGTTTCAGATATCTTCCTCCGAGGCATCTTGTAGTGATCACAGCTGGATTAGATTAATCTTTAGAAGGGCAATTCCTATAATTTATTACAGACCAAATGAGACCTGTGCCTAGAGGTTAGGTGCAAGTGGCCTTTGCTTATATGGTAATGCTTTCTAGTTTTAGCTGAGATAATAAGTGGAATTGTACATTACTGAATTAATCACACTTTTAGGGAGTATTTATATACTTAATAAGTTATGTAGTAAATTGCTGTAAAAGGAAATGAGCTTAAAAGACATACTCGTAACATGTAAATTAAATTCAAAATAAAGCTGGCTTTCTACTCTACTGGGAAACTATTCACAACGTGTAGATTATGGGCATAATGATCAAGTATATTATATTATATTAAACTTCTTACAAACTAGTATAACACCTGTCTATTTTTGGATGAGAGGTTATCTATACCTTAAAGGAGCATATGCTATTAACTGCTTTTCTTTAATGAAAGTAGTCACAGTTGAAGGTATCTTGCATCTCACTAACTTGTAAAATGCTCTAGGGGTTTCTGCCAGTGGGGATGAGGGGTGTGTGTGGGGAAATCAGTCGGCTTTGCTGCGTGTGAAAAAGCAAACAGTCTTGTGACTGTCTTTTTTTTGGTGGTGTGTTCTTCAAGAGAAGGAGGTTTCTTTATTTCCCCCTACGAAGGGGATGATGTTATTTATCCCGTGTCACTTAGTGTCACCAGCAATGTGCTAGATGCTACAAGAAGGTGCAAGAACATGCCCTCGAGCCGTGAAGGTGGAGGCACGGTCCTGCGGGGCGAGCGCTTTCGCTCCCGTGCAGTGCCTGCTCCAGCCCGGTGCATACCCTGGGGCAGAATATGCCCTGTAACACCAAAACCTGGCCGTCTGCTTAGCCACTAGCGCTGGTGGCACATTTTCTTCAGCTCGTGGGCCAGGTTGCCCGCTGTGGACGCGCAGCAGGGTCAATCGAGTTCCCAGCGACGGATAACACTACCCTCCTTCCCTGGGGTTTTCTTCTGTGAGCTGTTGATTTGCTTCATCTCCTAATCTCAAGGAGCTGTAAGGAGGGCCCTTCTCGAAGGAGATGCTAAATCTTAGCGGCAGGCCAGCTCGCCCCAGCGGCTGGGGCCGGTCGCTGGTGGTGGAGATAGAGAATCTGGGGATGGAGCAGGCTGGCACCGCTCCTGACGTCCCGCGAGCGGACGTGAAATGAGTTCGCTGTCCTCATGGTCCTGTGAAGGGGCTCTATTTGCAGAGTAATAGCAGGATTTTTCCAAGCAGGCATCCTTGTGTGAACAAGATCTGTGCACACGGTACGATTTTTCCCTTCTGCCTGAATTTACAAAGCGATCCAGTACCGTGATGCACGATTGCAGCTGAGTAAGTGACAGTGTTGTACTAGTGAGGGTGGTTCACGTACTATTCAAGAGATCTGGACAGCTTCATCTGAAGGAGGTGAGGCCTCCAGGTTCCTTGATCCAGATGAAGAAAAGCTGTAGAGAACATTATTATCTGCAGCGTTTTTATTTACTTTGCATCCGATTTGAAGAAGGGCACTGAAGGCAGGAGGAAGCGTCCGCCTGCCTTGGCACCCGCAGCGAAGCGGGGCCTTGATTCTGCTTTCCGTCCGTCTGCACGTACCCACCTTGCCCTGAAATGCTTCAGTGGCTGGGTGATGTTGCGGGGCTGCGGCGGGCTCATACAGACACGGACTAGACATGCTTAACACTGATCGCTTGTGGCTAGTCTGTGACTGAACCGGAAGACTTTAAATAAATTCTGATTACTTAAAGTTATGTATTAATAGGCATTTAAGTATAGTTTTGCTTAGTATATGAACTGCCGCTATGTATCTTCATTTTTGCGTTCTTCCAGGTGATTCTTGCCTCTGTAGACTTGGTTTTCTAAGTGGTTGTTTTCTGTGAAGTGGTAAAGTATTTGAAAATTACAATTAGAAAATCTTCCTCTCTGGAAGGCTCATGCTCATTTCTTCATTTTTTTTTTTTTTTTTTTTTTAAAGGCTGCTGTTCAAGTAATGAGATACTCAAAAAGCCAAAGCCAAGGCTGTGGTCCTACCAATACACCGTTCGGTATTTAATACAAAGCAAGTCATGTCATTAGGACTTCTGAGCTTTATATTAATCATGTACCTAAATAATGGATTATTTGGGGCCTAAATAGTTGGAAAAAAATAACCTAAAATTTAGCCACCTTTTCTACCTGTCGTGTGTTTCTCTTCCATTTTAACTATGTGCATCTGTGCACCAGAGGGACATCTACATAACTCGTTGTGAAGACTTGGCACGCAGCGTAGCTAAGATAGAATCATAAAATTGCAGAATGGGTAAGGGTGGAAGGGACCTCTGGAGATCATCTAGTCCAGCCCCCCTGCTCAGCCGGGTCACCTAGAGCACGTTAGACAGGGTTGCATCCACGCAAGCCTTGAATGTCTCCAGACTAAATTAAAAAGGTCTGTTATTTTTGAACTTAAAATCAGTTCCCTAGCATGTATGTGACTTTAATTAATTTTGTTTGTTTCTTACCTGTCCTCCCAGGTACGAACTTCACCCTTGCCGAGCTAGGCATCTGCGAGCCCTCTCCCCACCGAAGCGGCTACTGCTCAGACATCGGAATCCTGCGCCAGGGCTATTCGCTGAGCACCGGCTCCGACGCCGATTCGGACACGGAGGGCGGCATGTCCCCCGAGCATGCCATACGGCTGTGGGGCAGAGGGATGAAATCCAGGCGCAGCTCCGGCCTCTCCAGCCGGGAGAACTCGGCCCTCACCCTTACCGACTCCGACAACGAAAATAAGTCCGATGAGGAAAACGGTAGGCCTCTTCCAGCGTGTTCTCAGTGCGCACGCATAAGAATATGTGATCATGCTTAAAATATATGAATATTCATTTAGAGGAGAATGTTTCACCTTTCTTTCTCTTTTTGACTAAATCTACTTTTTACTTATTTTTTTTTCCACCAATATCAGGAAACGCTCACACATGTATATTGCATAATATAGATTGCTTTATCTTACAGTTTACTTTCCAGGCAATAATCTTTTACATAAGTCTGTGCTTACAGTAGATTACATTAAAATGAATGGTGACAAGCATGACCAGCTTCATAGAAAAAATAGTTTCTCATATGCGATTTTTATATACAGCGTAAAGAAGTATTAACAGTTTTCAATATGCTAGTAACTGTAACAGTGGGGTTAGTTTGTAACATTTAGATTGAGTTTTTATCTGTTTTTTAAAAAATTTGCAAAGTTCTATAAAAATATAGCTTTGGTATTTGCCCACTGGTAAGTATGCAGGCTTTTAGAAGGCAAAACTATACATCATACTAAGGCAAAATAAGACAGATACTTGCTTCAATTTAGTGTAGTTTATTGATTATTAAATTTGTCAAAAGATGCTGCACATAATGCAAAAATCACTTATGACAGAACACCTAGACATCAGCTAATTCTTGATATAGTATAACATTGGGGTATGTTCTGTGCGCACATCTTTTTAAATTAAACGAGTGTGAACAGATGACTAAACCATATTTGCTCTAATTCGTCCAGTAGGGTGATCAGGGTGGGAACTCAGCTTACTTAAAATAGGAACTAAACTAGTGATCTGTTCCAATATTTGCTATTCTGAAAAGTGGAGTGAAATCTCGCTGCTGCTGTACGTCACTGGGTAACGTTCAGGCAGCTGATGCCAGCCACTATAACCAGCTCCCTGCTACTCTCGTGACAAAATTGGATTTGCTCTATGTTGGTGTGCTCAAGACCTGCAGGTGCTTCTCAGAAGGGAATTTTGTCCAAGTTTATTTTAGGCTCCTCCTCACACTTGCAAACAGTTGTCTTAGTTTGCACAAAGCCAAAGTGCCAGGCACTTGAAACACGAGCAAAGGGTTGTTAAGGTAAACAGTGGAAAACTGAATTATATTTTCTGTATTGATAGAAGAAAGATAAGAAATTTGCAGATGATTTTGCAAGAGCATCCTTTTCTGTGTTTTAAATTGAAGCTTCAAGTAATATCTCCCCTCCATAGGTATAGCAGGATACCTTTCTTTATCAAAGCCAAAGAGGAAATGTATATTCAGTAGTAATGGTGGATATGAGGTAGCAAATATTTGAAAAAAACAAGAAAAAGATCAGTGACTGGTAAAATGTTTGAGTCTTTGGGTTTTTTTTTGTTTTGTTTTTTAATAATACTACAGGTTGACTTTGGTAAGGTTTTGATAAAAAGCTACCTAATGAAATATAGAACATTTGAGATTAATTTTGGTGGCTTGAATTAACATCTCTTAACATGATTGGCACTTTGTCTCGATTTCGGTGAATTCACTGTGCCATGCCTTTTGTTTGAGAGAAGATTTAATCTCAGGGCCTACCTATGTGGTTGTGCAGACACTAAGAAAAGAATGAGTTGGTTTGCGTTTTGTTGTCCTCCTTATAATACGTGAATTATTAAGTAACTGGAAGTGCAGTGATTGCATTTTGAAGAGGTGATTTTCCAAACTGTGATGTTAATAAAAGAAAGAAGGACATGATAGAACAGCATGCAAGAAACAGGCGTATTGTATTCATTTTTATTTAGCAAGGTTTTTAAGATAACGGTCTCTATGTTCGGTTGAGAAATGATCACACAAGTGTGAAGCAACTGTTACATACACAGAGGTGTTAACTTCAGTAAACTTTTTATTCTTCCTCTCTGACAAATCTTGGTGAGCTCAAAAATCAATGCTTTTTCACATCACTGATTTTTATGAAGTTTTGGGATGTATTATCATATAGATTGACAGTTGCCCACTGGTTCAGCACCACAGTGTGGACACTTACAAAGCCATCATTAATTCCTCATGCTTGTGCCCAGCAGTGCTTTCCTACATCATAAACACTGTGTCCTTCCGAAGCAAATCAATAACCTGCTAGGTATTCCTCTTGGAGAGGAAGTAACAAGAATTTATACTTCAAGAGAAATTCACTTTCTGGTACAATTTCAGATTTGTAGGAGATACTGGAATAAAACAAGACATTTCTTAATAAGAGATTTTATCCGTAGATTATACCATTGCACTTCAAAATAAAAATCCTCTCAATTTATAGTAGTAATAGATTTATTTTGTCAATTTTGTCACTTTTAGTACATCTCCAAGTAATCCCAAGGAGGCTTAATTGCTATAAATCACTGTAACAATATGGTTTTCAGTGTTTGTGCTCATTCAAATCCATTTACAAAGCTTATGATCGTTTTCTTCACTTTCAGATTTAGTATGATCTATCTTAAATTAGAATTGTGTGAACCTTAGGAGTTTGAAATGCTTATAGATAAATTGAAATAATGTAAACTTCATTTGAATTCACTCTTAGTTTGCATACTAATATTCTTCCTAACAAAACAGCTTATTGAAGATCCAGTGTGAAAGGCAACACTTTTGTATCTACAGGTCTGGTAGTTTACATGGATTAGGCTCGAAATTCTTACTGTATCTTTTACTGCTCTCTGTCTGGGCTGTTCTCTTTGAGACATAGGAGTGTGAACATATAAGAGCCAATCTGTCACCAAATTGTTAGTGAACACATTCTGTCCAGTTGTGAGATTTGAAGTGTATGAGTGTCCTCGAGTGGTACATCCAAGGGTGAAAAAAACATTAGCAATTTAACTCGGCTTTTATGTCATGTGCTGACTTTGCAGAGGCAATCGTTTCTGGGGACCCACATACAGGGGGTAGGTGCTGACTATATTTTGGCAGTGACCCTTCCCCCTCCCCCTTTTTGGGGAGAGCTGGTTCTTTTTATAAGACTATAAAGTTTATTTATATGAAGCTTTTAGTGATAGTTTCTTGTAGCAAGTTTGAAAATGCTATTACCACATATTATGTAAATCTTTTTTTAAAAAAAAAAAGAAAGAAAAAAAAGAATTCAAACTGACCTCATATTTCATTGTAGCTTCAGTTTTATGGTACAGCATAATCTGGGGTTTTCCCAAGGTAGTGTTGAATCACAGACTTAGGCATGTAGTGGTAAACAAGATAAAATGTTACCACATCACAGGAATGTACAAAGAAAGACCAGAGTATCAGATATTAGTTGAGGAGTTTATTTTCATATTTAATTTTGTCATGCTGCTCCCAATATTTTATTACTTGAATTTTTGTTCAACTTTTCATTTCACACTTCAAAATTTGCATGAAATGGTATGATGAAACTGTGATTCTACTCTTCAGCAGATTTGGATTTTGTCCTATGCATACTGATATCTGTGCACGATAATACCAGTTTGAAAGTAGCAAGTTTTATTCTGGTAATTGCTAACAGAATTCTGTTTGGATTAACCAGTAACAAGGTTCTTTGTTAAAATTTTTGAGGGCTATGAAACCAATACAGAAATGAAAAGCTGAGGGTGCATACTAGATGGTCCCTCTAAGAAATGCTCACTGTGGTCTGTGGAAGGACTTTGGTTGCTACAAGGGGTAGTTCAAAAAAGCGAGCACACAGCTGGAGCAGATCCGTGGACTCTCTAGTTGAGCTAGAAAAAAAGGTAATATACCCTTACCATTTTGAGATGGTGTATCCTTTATGTTTTGTGTGCAGGAAGCAGGGAAACTGTAGACATTATGTGTTTTATAATACAGTGCTAATTTCACCTGATAGTGTAATCCAGGGATATTGTGCCAGTTTGCCCCGCAGATCAGTCCAGGAAGCTTGGGAGCAGCAGATATGAAAGAGAGGAGAGGAAGAGCTCCTACAACTGTGTGACTGCTCATGGCTGCGAAAGTGCCCAGATGGTCCAAGGGAAATTCTGGGAGTTAAAGGAAATGTCACACACTCCAGAAATGGAAACGTGTACGTCACACGTTACCTCGGCTGCTTGGGAAGGAGCGCTAGGAAGGCGAGCTTGTGCTTGGGCACACTTCATCTCTTCTTCAGGAAAGCTTGTGAAGTACTTTGCAAATGACAAATTTAAAAAGTCATTAAGCCTAGTATCAAAGCTCGGTTACTTAAGTGCATTCAATTTTGATGTGCTCTCAAAACCTGAGGGCACTTCTGGTAGGAAGTAGCTTCCTAATGAGGGAGTTGACTAGCGGGAGTGAGTTAAAGACTTGCTACTCATCAGCTGCAGCTTTGTCCAGGTAAATGGCTTACACACCCAGTGCAGGACACTGTGAAATGACAGTGTATAAAAGCTTAAGTGTTTGCTACCATTTTAATATAACCCAGAGACCCTCTAGTACAGGCGCAGGGGTGAAGCAGTGAAAGTGGTGGTAAACATGCAGGCGTGCCAGGCTGGCTGAGTAAATACTATTCAGAGCAGTGCTTGGTGATATTCTGGAAAGATACAAATGTGGCAATAGTGATACCTGTGTTCAGCTGGCCTATTATTGGCTAAACATCAGGTAAAATAAAGGGTAAAATAATGCCTTCTGAAGTTTAGTCGCTTTTAGCCTGAATTTAGTAGCCATTAGATTATTTACCATTCAGTACAGTGTTGACCAAAGAGTTGTACACCAGGATCTCAGGTTTCATTTTTCCGTAAGTATGTGTGTTTCCAGCCCTCTTGAGTATATCTGAAATGGTGGAGCGTGAATAATTTATAATCTGTTACGCATGGGTACGGAGCGGACTTAGACCGTGGGTGTCTGTGATCTTGCGAATTCATTTGAGCCAGGGCTTCAGCGGCTGTGAATTTACCGGTTGCCGTTTCCCCGAAGTGCCGCTCATCTCAGTACCTCTGCCACAACACATGCCATCTTCTGCCTGCCAGGCCTTGAAAATTGTGTGTTCTGCCCATGCATCGTACCAGGGCCTGGAGGAGGCTGTTTCTTGTTTTGCAGTTTGCTTCTTAAGGCTGATCTGTCTGGATTGTGTGAAAGCCCCTTGCAGTGTTACATGAACCAATGGGACCAGGTGTTGAGACATGGGAAATGAAATCCAGTATCTAGCCAGGAAACTGAGGAAAAACAGAAATACATGCTGGTGAATTAGGCCACCTGGAAAATATTGCAGCAGCTGGGGCTATAATCTTTTGAGGCTAGTTGTTAGTGTCCTTTTTCCTGGAATAGATGAGGAAAGAACTTCTGCATGGGAGTGTCTCGACAGTATCATGTGAAGGGTGCGACCTGGAGAGCTTTATGAAAAACCTATCTCAAAATAACCATCCGATTTTTCAATTAATATTTTAATTATAAGACCTTCCATCTACCAGAGAGAACAGTATTTCTCAAAACTTAAATACAGCACATTATTCAGTTTGCCAATTATTAGTTTTAATAAAGCAGACTTAGATGACATAGGTCACCTAAGTAAGCAAGCAGCAATGCCTTTGTTCAAAGTGTATTTGAATTAGAATGATGCCTTTTAATACTTTTTCCATAGCAAAATTGTGTGTCTGATAAAGTTAATCCATCTTGGAAATGAATACATTAGAAGGGGCTGATGAGTGATAAAACCTTAGGAAGGTTTGGCTGTTCGTGTTGTTTAACAAAATCTATCACAGGAAAACATAATATGTATATTTTACATTTATCTCGTAAATTGAAGCACACAGCACAAGAAGGCCTGCACGGAATTTATTTTACTTACGTCTTCTCTTTCAGAAGGCAGTGAAATCTTACCACAGGCCTCTAACTTTTTCAAGCCAGATGATACTGGCATCTTTGTTCATGTAGCGTATTCCAGTGGTAGTAATCTAACTAATTACAACCACTTGCCTGTTTCACTGATTAGCACATAATTAGGTCAAGGTACATATTACATTTTCTAGTCAACCGTTCATTTAGGCAGCTTGGTCTGTGTCTAACCAGTGAACTCCATGTGCATGTACAATGAATGCCTGTTTGCAATGCGTGTATATCCCCCCCTACACGGGGCTGTTAAAGTATTAATGCTGTTTCTAAATATTTCATTTGATATGTTTTTTGATTACACTCTGCTTGCTGTCCATTTCAGGTAATCTGATGACTTGTCCAAGACCGTGTGCTCGGTATGATTGTTAAGGTCATATTTATATATAACATTCTGTTCAGACATATGTGATCTTTAGTTAGAAAATGTATAGGAAAATTACGCCTTAGCTCTTTTTGTGTCAAAACGTCAGTGTTTATATATTAGAATAAATGTAACTTGTTGAAAATTAAATAATTCTATAATCACTCAGTTTTGAGAGAGATCCCATTTCATTATATTATTCTTTTTTATTAAAAACAGAATATTCTTTTTTTGTAACTCTCAAGTAATACATGATGTGAATGTGCAATGAGTTCCATTCCATTTATCATAGGAGAGGAAATCCAATTCAGAAACTTGAGTTTTCTCTGTCTTTACCAATGAATCTTTTTTTGTAACTGTTAACTTTCTTCAGAAGCTCCTGGCAGAACTGTATTCATTATGTTAAATACTATATGAGCAATTTGGAAAGCACTGTTTTCTTTGTTTTTAATTTCATTCTATCTAAAATGGATTAGAAACAAATTTCTGCTTAATTTAAGCTTTTATACATTTTGTAACAGTGAGGATAGACCGCTTGCTGTGGTTGGGAGACAGTTTCCTTTCTTGCCGTTGATAAGGGAAGTACTTCTATATATTCATTCAGCTGAATCTTTCTGTAGCATTGGAAATTGCAGACTCTCTGACATTTTTGTTTTAAGAAGCTACAGAAATGATTGGCAGTGCTTCAAAAAAACTGAGGTTCAGCCTCTGACAAATTAAAAGATTTGTTATAAGCAGTTGTCTGTCTGCTTCCAAAGCACTTGCCTGTTGAGTCTTTGTTTCACACACCTCCTGCTTACGTTCTTGAGCATCTCAAAAACTGTTGGTAGCATCACAGAGACCATGTTCAGATCTTGGCCATATGTGAGTGCTAAATACTACTCATGATAAATATAAAGAGGAACATTTTTTCAATTTCTTGTTTATCTAGCTGATGATTAAAGGGCATCTGACTAGAACGGATTTTGAAGATTTTGAAGAATTTGCCTTTTCAATAATATTGACTACTATGAAAGGCTAATTGTAGTTGTTCTTAAAATTACCTACCGACATTTTGTGACTTTCCATAGGAATGCATTCTGTGCAATACAGGTTACATGAAACCAGAGATTTCTAACATTTTACTGGGCTGAATATTTTATCTCATTATAATGTGTTACTGTTTGTCACCAGAGGGTGCCATTGCTGTGGTCTTCCACACTCATGTACCAAACAACACTTGAATTTTGGGAAACGTACTGTTTCTAGTCTTGCTTATGTAGAGTGGCTACAGAGAAGGTGGCCTTATGGAAGCCACTAATGTATGCAGCCGGCAGCAGAGCTTGATCTGTGTACAGACTTGGTTCTTCAGGTGCTGTGACTTTTAGGAAGTGGAGCAATATCTTGAACTGAGTCCTAAAAAGGGACTGTTTGCTGGTTATCCACTTGGGTTAAGTTTGGTGAATACATGTAAGTAACAAAACTTACACTGCAGTTACACAGCATCTAATACACTCTTTGGTGGCTCTTCAAGGCATCCAGTTCAAGGTCCCTTTTCTAAAAATGCTCAACAGCCTTAAGATTTTGTGCTTGTGTGTACTATCTGTCCAACTAAGTCTGTAGTTACGTGGTGATTATCCATGTTTGCTAAGGGGAGAGAGAGGTTTACACAAGCTGGACCCTAGACTAAGAAACTTAGTTCATTCTTGTACACAGCGTTATTTCAGACTGTATTTAGACTCAACTCGTTTTTATACTTTCCTCCCTTCAGTATTTTCTGTATGCTCCTGAATACACAATGCAGCCATTCATGCAAGCAAATTGAGCTAATTAAGCTCCCTTTTCTATAGGTTAAAAGAGAAAGAAGGGGAGATCACTCTATCTTTTATTTTTAAATTATTAAGAAGCATTCTGCTGTGGAAGGCCTTCAAATAACAAGATAAAAGTAACCTCTCTCTGGGCCACATTTTATCTTGTTCAAGGAAAGGGTTTCTGAAGCTCTTTTAAATATCTATTCGAGTTATTTTAAGGCTTTCCAGTAGGATATTGCTGATATGAGAGGAAGAACTTTCAGCTGATGAAACTGTATTTGCCAGGAAGTTCAAGATGCCAATGGAAACTGATACTTGCTTGCCATGTTTGCCCTATTGAAACTGAGATACCATCTTGCACAAAGGCATAATATCGTTCAGCTATAACAACATGCCTGTAGGCAAGACACAATATGTGAGCATCATTTGTTTGCTTAGAGCCATGACTGTCATGCAGAAATATTGAAAGGTAGCAGTTGGATTTTTTCACACAAATGGTTAAGGGACTTTTCTCAACAGCAAATTAGTGTTCAAGAGTGAAAATACAGCTTCTGTTTCCTCAGATGATGAGCTGTAAGAATGAGTAATCATGATTGCTGGGGGGAATGATCTTTTTTTACTTGAGTGGTACTAGATAAAAAAATGGGTTTATCAATATTCCATATAACATTTCTATTTAGTAAACTTGAAATAAGATGGTTAAAAAATTCAGGTTAGAATTTTGGCTTCTTCCAAAAGAACTTTTTTCTTTTTAAGGACTGGCATGCTATTTTTGTATGTCCCACAGAACACTATAGCTTTAAGGCATATTAGACAGTGTTACTAGGAAGACAGAAAGCACGGATGTGACTGCACAGAGTGGAGTTTCTCTAGTAGCTCTATTCTGTTTCATAATAAGGAAAACAACATGAGTGAAGGTTGTAATAAAGTTTTCTGAAGTGTTTTGCACAGTGAATAGAAAGAAGGTGGAGGCAGGAAGGATTAGGTCAAATCTGAGATTACAACTTCCTCCAGCAGTATGAAGAGAAGAGTGGCTGAAAGCAAATAGTGGGGGATTAGCTGCAAGAAAAAGCATGAAGGAAAGAAGGGTCAAACTAGGCTGCACTGAGCCCAGCAAAGTGCTCAGGTTTCAGGTGTAGAGCTTAGATGGCCCATGAAACATCTGTGCAAAGGAGGTAGTAATCTGCCCTCAGAAGTGCTTTTACTAACGCTGTGTGAGTACGGGTATTTTTCTAAAGCATGATATAGCAATATAGAGAGGAATGATGGATTTTATTCTTATATAAAGCTGTTTTCACTTAACCTTTACTGTAGCAAACTTCTAAGTTCTTGGTCTTAAAGGGTTAATGTGGTGGTAGATGCCACAAGATTAGTAGGAATGAATAGTTGTATTTGTATTGTACGTTCATAAATGAGATAGAAATATCTGCAGTTTTATTTTCTTTCTATTTTTTTGTGCGTTCTGTACTTACTTCTAAAGCTAACAATGCATGTAAATAATTCAGTTCATTTCCTTGCTTTGTGTAGTTCTCAAAATTTACCGTAATAAATAATAAAATAACAAAGCTTATCTGCCCAATCCTGTCACTATGTCCCTAGGTAGTTACTCAAAGTCTCGTTGAGTCTCCATCATCTAGATTAATTTGGCATTTATAACTATTATAACTATTTTCTAGATAATTAATGCATACTTCAAGACCACTTTTATTATTGTTCTTACACATTTTTTATTCTTGTAGCTATTTTATTTCTTGACCTACAGTTTTACTTCCCTAAAATCTATTTGAAGATGAGTAGCCATATTCAGATAAATAATGAATTTTTGGAGCTCACACACCACCAAGCCCATCCTCCGTCTGTCTTACACAGTCAGGATCCGTTGTCCTCTTGCCAGCGGACTTCCCATTTGTGGACTTGGTATACTTACCAAATGTATGCGCCTTGTATACATGATGCAGCAGGGCCTGGACTCTCTTAGGTCACAGAATACCATCTAACCTTTCCAAATGAGCACTTTTATTTTATGAATTTAAATGAAGACTTTCTCCTATTTTTTTCAGATTTGGGGGGGGGGGGGGGGGAAAGGAAGGGGGTGAGTTGATCTATTACATGTTATTTCCATAGATATCATTACAGATTAAAGCAGCATGGTATGATTACAATTATGATTTTTTTATGGCTCTTAAAAAAAAAGGAGGGAGGGAGAGAATGAGAGAGAGAGAAGGATAAACATGAGGCATGATAAATGCTGGAAGACTGACCTATAACTACAGCAGGCAGAGATTAATAATCAGTGTTTTCTATCTTATCCCCAGTTCAGCTGTTTTGATAGAGACCCTGAGGAAACATTTAGGAAGCAATCAGTCCTATGGCGTTGTAACCTGGGGGCTGAAGCAGAGGAGGGTTTGGAAATTTCTTTGCTGTAAAATTGTGAGGACTCTTCACAGGCAGCATCATCAGCATTAGTAATTACATACGATAGAGTTCGCAGGAGACAGACCAGGCAGCTGTATACCTTCTGCGGTTTAGGTCAATCCCTTAATGATTTAGATTAACCATTTCATATATATATATATCATTTTCTACTCTTACTTTTCTCCATATATTTCGCCTATTATTTTCTCACTCGGTGAAAATATTATGCCATTTGCTGGTCTTTGCCCCGAAGAACATATATTCTCCCTTCTTGCATTTTCTAATACACTATAGTGCCATGAGCCTAAGACTTTAATGTGGTTCCAGATAATCTCCTAGTGCTGTTTGACATGTGATGGCTTAAGAGTACGCTTTACAAAGCAGAGTATTACAGTGTGAAAGCACACAGTGAGGGGTAGTTTTTTTTTCCTGTCTGTCTGCCGTGAATTCCTTGCATGGTGAAATAATGAAGGAACAGATCATCTTACAGAAATAATGACCGTCTTAGGAAAATGATCTGAAGGGATCAATATGTTTCTTTTTTCTACTGTTACCCCTGCTTTTTTGGGTCTAGCTAATGAAAGAACTCTACATTAGATATGTTCCAGATTGTTTCTGTGCTGATAAATTTTGACACTTTCAAATATTGTTTTTACATATTTCCCTTTTGTTAGTCTTCTTCTGTGATGTGTATTGCAGTAGTACTCTCATTTTTTCTTATCATGAAAGAATTAGCTTTTTTTGCTTTACAAACAAAATTTTTCAAACAATTTTAAATGTGATTTGAAGATCCTAACATCTTTAGCTCTGCTGTTGATGTCTCAGAGGAGTAGAACATATGTGGCAACTTCTCCAGAAAGATCCTCTCAAAAGAACCTATTAAAGTTGAAATATAAGGATTTTTAGATCAAAAGGATAATGATTTTTTAAAATCTTTACTATGTGATAAATTATTTGGAAGGCATTATAAAGATGTACAAACTTGTGCAAGGGGAGAGAAGAGAAGTAGGCAGTGACTTTGAAATTAGTATAGACATAGACCTAAAGACACACTGTACTTTCATGAGTTGGTTATAAACCAGTAGACAAGTGCTGTAGAGTATTTGCTTTTTAGAACTCTGAAGTGTGTCAGGGTGATGTGATGAGCATAAAAATAAATGAGATCATAAATAGCTTATTTTATAAGGTATTTATTTTATTTACATATATGGTAGAAGGATCTGATGTAAAAATTATCAAGAGTAACTGACAGATCAGAAGGTAATACTGCAGTGGCTTTGTGCAGAAGCCAGGCATTAGCCTTTAGTGCCAAGTCTTCATTTACAGTGCAACAGGTATACCAAATAGAGTGAATAAAATTATAGAATGATGTTGTACATTAAAAAAAAAAAAAAACCCAAAACACCCCCAAATTACACTGTTATTCTTAAAGCTGAACATACCTTACTAGAATTATTCAGTATGGACGTAAGTGGCATGTTTCTAACAGCAATTTTAACCAACAAACTTGATTTAGTAATTATGAACGAATTTTGCTATTTAATGAAAAGCTCAACTGACTTGCATAGCAATAGGATATACATATTCAAAGACAGATACCAGACCAAACCACCTAATATTATGATAATTTCTTCTTCATGTTTTTTGTGTGAGCACTAGCATGACTCATTCACACTTAAAATGCGTTTGTGAATGGATTTATCCTTTGGTTAATGATTTTTTCATCGTGGAATACAGCTAGAGCAAAGCACGTTTTAACAGACTGCAGCGGGAAACATCAGGAAAGAAGAATCTGAATTGCAAGTCTAAATACGAGGGTAGACCCTAATAAAAAATAGAAAATAAAAGATATACAGTAATTAAATTTATAGTCTGCATGACAATGAATCTAATTTTTCAATATATGTTTCCTGTATTTACAGAAGTCAAATTTCACAACTCGGTGAACTCTGTGCATAGTTACGTCGCAGTGAAGTTCAGGAGGTCTTAACATTCACAGGAATTTTGCCAGTATTGGGAACAAAAACCTTGGCTCTCCAATTTAATTTATTTTTTAATTAAATAATGCTGATACCTTTCTAAAGGGGAATTTTGGGAAACAACCAGAGAGTAACTTCACTATAATAATTTATCAATAATGATGGGGAAAAGCTCTGGGTTGCTTGTATAAAGATGGTGAGTTTATAGCAATCTTGATGCAGTGTCATGACTGTGGATGCAGCCTCTGGAATAGACGTGGGCAGTGCTGAGATGGTAACACATAGTCCACGTGGCCTTTACGCACGCGCAAAAGAGTCTTCCTTGGTCTGGGAACTGATTACAAAGCTGGACCTTTCTGGTGGAGCGAGTTGTGCGCACTGGTAGTCTCAAAGTAGAGAAGCGATCCTTCTTTTTCACCACAGCGTTTTCTTGTGATGTCGTTCAGAAGTAAAGCTCAGTAAGGGAAGTAAGTTTTGTGCAAGGCTCTTCTGTAAAGGTTGGGACCGTTCAGTAAGTTCATTGCAGCAAGTGTATTGGAGAGAGGGTAAAAGTCCCTACAGAGCGGCCCTGGTTTCACGATAGCAGGGATTGTGCTTAAGTGCCCGTTTGTACGCTGGATCGAGCATCAAAACTGATGTCCTGGAGGTGGTGTTACCCAGGAGCTGACGCCTGCCGGCCCCCGTGCCCCGCTGCGAAGCCAGAGCGGGAGTGCGCTGAGCACACCTGGCCTGGGGCGCCTCTGCTCCTTTCCTTCTCTGCTGGCAGCCCGAGGACTTGGGGCTGTGCCCACCTGCAACCGGAGCAGGGCCGCCGTCGCTCAGCTGCCGTGTGCTGCCGCCCGGCACTCTGATGCGCTTGGTCCTCCTCATCTGCTCCCCATGTCATGCACCTCATTTCTAGGATGCGGTTCCTCCAGACGTCTTTCCTGCTTATTCTACAACCTTTGTTCTTATCTTGCAGATTTTACTTCTTGCACATCCTCTTTGGCCTCTTTGTGCTTATATATTATTTATGTACTTATATTTAGCAATGTTACGTTATTGCTGGTTATGCTACTAGCAGGTTTACGATGTTACAAAATGCTTCTGTAGGGCTGCAAATAGTGCGGTCTTTTAGAGTGCTCATGTCCAGGCTCAAGGCAGGTAAATATTGGCTGTGTTCTGCTTGGTGTGCTTCTGCTTTAGGGATACAGTAGGCCTCATCTTCTGCTTTTGTCCTAGAGTAAAAGAAAAACAGAATTAGCTTAAATGCAAAATTTAAAACAATTAGAGTGCCAAGTATTTTTGACTGCATTACAAGCTTTATATAAGCTATTTCTATCTATAGGATAGATGGAAGAGGGGGGTCTTGTCTTGTGCGGCCGTGCTGTGGGGTGGTAACCGGGTATAAAGGGCAGCAGCAGATGGAGATTTCACTGCTTGAGTGGTGCATGAGTTAGGAGTTAATCTTGGCTCAAGCGCAGCTTTGATTAATTCCATAAAAACTACCAGAAGAAAGGTATTGTCGCAATAAATCAGCTCTGTAGTGTACATAGGATTTGGGTGATGAAGCCTGGTTGTTACATTTGATTTTTTTTCACTTGTGGTTTCCTGTAATGCCTGTGGACTGTAGTGTTTAGTTTTATTCTGCTCACTTGTATAGTGCTGAAGGTAATATGTCCCGGAGTCCCAGCTGAGGCTCTGAGCTCCTCGTGTGGTTTAAACGGTGCTATGCGCTCTCTGAGCCCGAGCCAAGGCAGGTAGAGTTTCGGCGGCAGCGGTCTGCGCCTGGTTCTGCCGGTCCCGCGGCTCGTTGGAGCCAGTAGGTCAATTGATCCCTGCTCCTGGTCTGCTCTGCCTCTCCACGCCGGCTTTGACAGAGACACGCAGTGACTCGAAAAGCGGATGCTAAATCTGTACGGTTATCAGTGAGAATGAAACAAGATCGTTCTGGTCCAGACAGAGGTGAGTTACTGCCTGCGTTGGATTGAAGGCTGCAGGGGGACAAGATTTCCCTAGAAAATAACTAAGTAGGAGAAATGAGATGGACTTCTGAGGATTTGAAGTAAAATATGCAAATTGCAAAGGGTGTGAGGTTTATGCTTGTTCCCACAATGTACAGAGCTCATGTGCAATGTGTTCGGTCCAGCATCTTGTGATACATATTTTTACAATGAAGTCTGTGAAAGGCTTTCCTTTCTCTTGTCTTTTTTTTTCTCTCTTTTTAATTTGAGCATTTTGTGACAAGAATCTAAATCCTGTTTGGAGTGTTACTCTTTCTATGTCTGTCTCCTTAAAACTTCAGTGAAAATACAAGATGGCTATTGAAGTAAGTCCGGGTCTCCAGCAGTGCCTGACAGTGATGGTACTTCCTTATGGTTCCCGCCTGCGGTATCGCGCCGTGCATACGCGCGTGTAGGTGGGTAGTTTCTTTGAAAAAATGTAGTAAGTAGGTTCAAGATGTGATGTCAGATCTAGTTAATCACTGTATTAGAAATATATTACACTAAATCTCAGTTAGGAAAATAGTAATCAAAGTGTTGACTTTCTTTTTGTTTGAGGAGACAGATGGCAGATCTGCTTAACGGCAAATATCCAAAAAAATTTCTTTTAAATTCTCTCTTTCAAAACATGGTAATCAGAATCATCTTGGAAAGGAACTATTAAATTTAATAAGCCATATGTTCGGTGAATTTACTTATTTTGTTCTGAGATGTAGACAAAAAATTCACCTCTGCGTCCTTTTATGTAAATTAACTGCCTTGTTCTCTGCTACACAATTAAGGAATTTAACAAAGTTTCAAACATGCAGCGTGTTATTAGCCAAATACAGCAACTAGTTTTCATGTTGCTAAAAATGCGTTTAGGTGAACAGTCTGCAGTTTACCAGGGTTCCCTCTGTGGAGTGCGGCGTGTTTGAGGATCAGATTGACTGGCAGCTTCTTTGGTATACATAAAACAGAGCTAAAATTATTTCAAATATAAATTCTCTGAGGATTGTATCATCTTTGCCATTCTGTTGTACTGAAGCTGCAGATGTGCCAGACTCCTCTACCCGATTAGAAATGCATTAGTGAAACCCTAATACACTCTCTAACAAATATATGCAGTGCAAGAGATTTTCTTAGCCATCTTGTACCCACTCATTTTATTTATTTCATGTAATTGGCATGTTGTTCTGCTTTTATAGCTTGTTAAAACGAGATGTGAAAATGGCTGTAGCTAATGGCTGCTGGAAAATCTTTTCCCATGGTAGACAGAAAAAAACATTTCAGAACAAAACCCACATTAGGGGTTAAGGCGCAGCTCTCTCCCTGTGAGAAGCAGTGATTAAAAAGACAGGTGTAACGCGTCGGTGTGCGCGGCGGAGCGGGCTCACCGGACCTGGGTGGATGAACGCACGTCGTGCGCGAGCGCCCCGGCGTTAAACGTGGCGCCGCCTTTGCGTCTCCCCTCGGTCGTTAAACGTGGGCCACTGCTTTGCTGGCGAAACCTGCCCCGAACGTCCCCTGCCGCAGGAGCCGGCCAGGAACGGGCTCGGCACGTTAACGTTTTTAATGAAGGTTTGCTCCCGCATCGTGGTCTCGCGCTTGGTCTTGTTTGTGTCTCGTTTCTCTGCGTCTGTGAAGCTGCTTTGGGCTGGACACCGACCTGAGCGGTTACCCCAACAGGACTTTTTTCTTTAAATGAGAATTCCCCTAATCCCCATGCTCTTTTTGTGTAAGTTTTAGTCAGCCGAGCTGTCCCAGCCCTTTCTGGAGAACCCCTTCTAGAAATTACTGAGGCAGTGGACTCGGATGGCTTGGCAGATACTACGGATAAAAACATCTCTGATTTGGAGAGATGCAGTCTGTATGCAACGTGCTTCATAATCCCCCCCCCCTTTTTCTTCTGTTTAACTATAAATATTTCTGTCTTCCCACCATCAAAATGTAAGTCTATATGTGATTTGGGCAGAGAAAATCAAGACTAAAGTTAAAAATTGGAATATAAGAACCTCTACTTTGCTTGCCAGCGTGCTGTTGTGTTTAAAAAAAAACGCTGTAAAAGAACACAAGCTCTGTTGTAAATATAGTAAATTCTCCAACAGCTAATTTGAGTATGGTTGTATTTCTTGTTCCTTTGGACTTTTTGACAATTTTTTTTGGTAGGTGCTCTGTGTGCACTGTGCGCTTGATAGTGTTTGAGTGTTATGAAAGGAAAAAAGTCACCTGTAAACCTCTGAAACGACAGACCGCTCTGCATGGACCTGTCTTCGGTAGCAGGTAGATCCTGCCTCCAGGAGTAGTTTGGTTTTATTTCTAGTATGGGGTGATGATTGTTTGCGAGCAGAATCGTGGAAAATGAAATGCGGAAACGCTTTGACAGCGCAACTGATGAAAGAAAACAAGTCGGTTCAAAACTGAAGCCAAGTTGGTATAAAATGTGAGGCCTGATAAACCAGGCTTTTTGCCCGGGTTGTGCCAGCTCACGCAAAACTAAGTGCAGAGGTTTGGCAGGGCCTCGTTAAACATGTTGCCTGGTTCGTTTACCTTTCGGTTGTTAGTGTTGTTAGGGTGGGTGTGGGGTGTTTAACGCTGCCGAGCGTTGAGGTACGGCAGACCCTGGAGTATAGGTGCAGCATTTATTACAGAAAACGTAGCGCTTAGTTCCAGGAAACTTTGACAGAGTAAATTGTGGGCAGGTGCGCGTAGCGCCGTCTCCCCACCGATTCGGGACGATAGAAAGTAGCATCCTTTTTACGCTGCTCTAACAGCGTTTGAGCTGTGATTGTATAGGAGCAGATGTAAATGCCCAATGCAGACATGACTAGCTTTAAAGAAGTATTGTTGGAATATTTTCTTTGTTTCTAATTGCTGTCTGGAGAAAAACACTGAGTCTTTCTTGTGATTCTTATCCACTGAATTTTTAAGCTATTACGACATTTAAAAAACGTATAGTGCTGCGTAACATGATGTTATCTCATAAATGGACTTTTTCATCTTTAACCGCTCTTGGACGTTTGGAAAATGAAAGGAGGTTTCAGTTTCAGGATTTTGTCTGAGAAGACGGGAGGTGGGAGTTTGATGTAATCCTCGTGTCCTGCACCACGAAGGGGCGGTACGGAGTCCCACTGCCTCACCTTCGCTAGACCTGGAGCTTTGTCGGACGGGAAAACGCTGCGGAGCCGGTCCGCTCGGTGGTAGGTGAGGCTGCCTCGTCCCGGCTCTTGGGAGCCAGGTGGTTATGGGCACCATGAAAAATTAGGATGAGAATACTAGTCCCAAGTAAATGTATTGAAGAGAAAAACAGTTCTCAAATTTACCAATTTTGCCGTTCTAAGAAAACATTTGGCATAAAATGCTGAGAAACCGTCTTTGATGAAGGGAGCAAAAATCTTTTTGCCATGTCATCTGCTTCGTTTCATAGCAAGAAATTAAATTGCAAGTTGGAAGAAAAATACAATTTCAAAATATATTTTAAAAAGATCTGTTGCCTGAGCACTGTTTTTCTGGTGCTTTTTATTCCTAGCTTCTGGTACAAGAGAAACTTTATTTATAAACTTAGAAAGAATAACAATGCTAGGAAAATTTATCAATTATTAAAATACCTTAGAAGTTCGTGAGAAAAGGCCAGGTTTTTATTCTGGATATCAGTATCAATTTCTAGGGAAGAAAAACCCTATTTACAGTGTAGCATTTGATTTCTAGACAATAGCATAGCACCTGCTAGATGGGTTACAAAGAATGATCAACTGTTGTGTGCCTGTTCCAGTGTAAAATATTGGTAAGATGAAGTATATCAAACACATTTATCTGCTGCAAATCAGTTTGTCTCAGAGAAGACTCAGTTAAATTTTATGGCGCCTAATTTTGTTACTGATACACCTTCTGAAATTTATCTGAATATACTGTATTTTTCTTCTCTGATAGGTCAAATGAATCATCATTTTCTCTCTCTTCCAAATGGACAGTAAAAATAAAGCCATTTGTGTATAACTAGCATGATTTACTGCAGGTCTGAGTATAAAATCATAAAACTTACAGGACATGGTTAATACATAACCATCAAAATAACAGAGTGCAATTCTAAATTTATGAGGCTGAACTTAACACTGAATATCAAATAAGAGCCACATTGATTTCTGTAGCGCATGGCTTAAAAACACATTAGGTGGCATAACCGCAAGACAGTACATTGATTTAAGCGTAAAATGCATAGCACTCAATACTTCACCACCTAACGTTTCTCAGTAATGAACAAAGCTGTTGTATATTGATGAAAGGAAAATTATTTGTTTGGTTAGATTATGGTATTCAAGAAGATGCCTTGCTTTTAGACTAGGTAGGCATAATTTGAATTGCGCTTAGTAATAAGTGACGTCAGACACCTCAGAGAGTACAGCATGTGGTGATCTCCACATGATGTGTTTTAAGAAAGATGCATTTATCTAGCCTTATGCAGGCGTGAATTTGGGCACCCCCATCTTGGGCAGAGTGCTTAGGCAGGTGCTGAAGATGCATTGCATTTTGGAGACCTGTAATTGTTTTGAAAATGTTAAGCGCTGCTTTCCTGAATCATGTCCACAGAGTAACTCTATAAATCTCTATCACCCTTGCTCACTGAGTTTTGCTAAAATTAACTCTGTTTACATCAGGAAACATATTTTCTCCTGTTTTAGGCACCAACACACAAGATGCCTTGGCAAGTGGCAAGTGGGAAGTCTCATTGGCTCTACTCTAAGCTCTCCAAAAGATTAATTGGGTTGACATTGGCAACTCATTTAAATTTAATCTTTAGTGGAAAATTCTGTGTGGGTTTTGCAAACAGGTCTGCTGAACATGATTTTGTCACAGGACAGCATATCCCCAGTGGCATCCTTGCCCCTTTTAGTGCTCTCATAGTGCTCATGGGGCTTCAAGCAAGGGCAGTCAGGTGCTGTAGGTGAGAGCAGCCCTGGTCATGGCCAGGACCGGCAAAAACGTCCACCTCGGTGGCGGGACGTGCTGCTTCGTGCTGTCCTGAAGCCGTGGCCCTATTTGGTAATGACAGTAAAGCCAAAATATCTTAGTGATGAAGGGTACAGCTACTTTGTGCATCTACGTAAAGATCGTTTCTGTACCTATAAACATAGATATAGATACACAGGTACGCACGTACACGTATCTCACAACAGTGCTGAGAGCCGGTAAGACCTTTAAGGGCACCAGGAATTTTACGCCCTGTTTACGTATGCCTACCGTCTGCATTAGGCACGTGGCGTCTTGCAGGATGTGGCCTTTGGCTTGTGAAGGTTTGTTCATTGAAGTGAGCGGACATCGTATCAGAGAGCGTGGTGCAGACATTCGCAGGGCACTGCTTTAAACATGTGGCCTTCCTTTAGATTTTGTCTGCATTTTTGGTTTACTTTTTAAAAAATATTTATCATATCAAGTTAAAGTATTAGTCTTCCTGCCATGTAGAATGGACTGAGATGTTGGAAAATAATGTTTTTAATCATCATTGACATTTTCAGAGAAGATTAAAATTTAATAAAATTAATTGTCCATGTTTGAATGGCTCACTTTGCAGTTAATCATACATCTCTAGTTTCCGTTACAGACATGTATTTTTTTCTTTTGCTGCAGTGTTTTTTTTTTACCTTGAAATGTACCTAATTAGGATAATGTATTAAATAGCTGGTTATAGTTTTTTATTCAAATTAATGCAGTGTAATTACAAGTTATGTTTAGTATGAAATAAACTGTTTTTTTTAATCTTGTTGAATAAGTACTATTCTGAACTTCTACAAAATATTTTTACTTTTCCTTTTTTAAAAAAATATCCAGGTTACCAGAAGAATATAATTTACTGAGGTTATATTTAATGGCAAGTACAAAATACATTTCTTTCACTGCTGTGCATCTCTAGTAATATAATTTGAAGTGCTAGGGCCCTTTGCATCCATTTCTGAATCTATTATTAGTTGATTAAATTAACTGGCTGAATCAGTACAGTGAGAAGAGACACAGTAATGATATTACAGAATTAGTATGCTATGATGAATTGTCAAGAAAAGTAACTGTGACAGCCCTGTGGCCATATGCACTTAGCCATGCAATTTATAGTCATTTGAAAAGCCAAGGACTTTTCAGTTTTGGTTAGGAAATTTGTTCTTGCTTTTGACAGAAGTTGAGGGATATGTGTGTATCGAACAAGAGGGAGTTTACGGTGCCAACATGAAAAGAAATCAGAGGCTCTCTTCAACTGTTAGCATTTGGCTGATTTGGAAAGAACAAGCTACAGACAAGGATGGTTTTTATTATAGCTCTGCCAGTTCTTTTAGAGAGATGTGTATGATAGTGCAGTTGCAGAAGATAATATTACTTAGGGTAAGAGAAAAGTAAGTGCAATTGTGTATCACAATTTCGCTAGTTACAGAGCACTGTAAATTTTGGTACAATACATTTTGGTACTCTCTCTCGCTCTCTATATATATGTATGTATATAGGTACAGAAAATATCTTTACGTAGATGCACAAAGTAGCTGTACCTTTCATTACTAAGATATTTTGGCTTTACTGTCATTACCAAATACATACATACAATGCAATACATTTTTAGCCGGACAGTAAATGCAGCTGGTTTTTATTATTTTAGTACATATGGACTTCCTAATTACAACTGATTTGAAGCTACTTAAAATGTATTATTTTTCCTTTATGCAAATATTTGTGAAGAAAAATAAACTCATTGCCCCAAAACTTCTGAGGAGCTGATAGTTATAGTAGGTAATCTATAGTATGTAAATATTTATAGTATGTAAATATTGACTCAATGCCAACTTTGTAGTAGAGCGCACTCTTTTTGGATTGCCCTGTTAAATTTACTGGATGTTTGGAATTTAGATTTAAAATCTTGCTTTATAACATTTACCATATTATGGGTTGGCTCTCTATATAATATTTTTAATCATTAAAGCCAATACCTTCTAATTAGGTATTAACATTAAACATGTTTTCAAAGTGGTAGCAAGCAGAGGCTGAATATAAAAGTAAGACTATACCAAAACATGTTAGATTGTAGCTACCTCATTCTTTTTGACAGCCTAATAAATGGTACGTCCATATTACAGTGGATATACCATCTTTGCTGAATGTCAAACTACAATTTATGTTAAACTTTTTAAAGTGGAGTATTGAGTCATTTTTCTTAATGATCTGTTAATTAAAATCCTAGCAAAGAAAAGAGAAATCTTGAAATATTCTGTTACAGTTTTTTTAGCTGTATGACTTGCTAAATAGGGTTTCTTCATTTTATAGGTAATCACAAAGTAATTTTTGATCTCTGCTGGGATCAGTTCCCAGTGCTCGAGTGCTGTAGGTGATTGTTCAGACTTCTGTATTTGCTGCTCATGTCCTAGATAGCAAAACTGCTTTTGTCTTAGTCTCTGCTCCAACAGACTTTTGTTTATGCATGTTGTTAGGCAGCTTTAAAAAATAAAATTTTATTTTTCGTAACATCATTTTGTATGCTAATTTGCCATTAGAGAAACATCATTTTATAACCATGATGAAGCCCTAACCACTTCTAGTCATCTGTTATCATGAGCGAAGCCCACTCTTGTAATTTTATGAAGAATGAGTTGTTTCCTTCTGATGAAGATTTTCCACCTTCATTTAATTATCAGGACTATTTAAAATCATTTTGTTTATATATGTCAATTAATATTTTAGAGTTAAATATGTTAAGCAAAATATGTAGTGTAATGTTCACTCAAAATAAGATTTGGTCACTTTACATAACTCATGAAAATAATGTTGTCTCTCCCAGAACTTTCAGTAATGTGAACTGGCAACAGTTTCATAATTTTTACTGATAGAAGTCCCAGTATTAGTAAGATACTAAACACTAGTGTTAATACTGTTGTTAATCAAGAAAAATACACCTGCTTGCTTTAAGTAAAATAGTCTCATTGTAACTTCATTGCAAAGTAGCTCAAATGCTCATACATTTAAAGCTAGTAGCATACATAAATATTTTTGTAGGCTAAGATAAAGTTGGTTTGGTATTTTTGGGGCTAGGTGGCTGGATAGAATTTCTTTAAAGCTGTGACTTACTAAATGCCCACAATGCTACTGATCAGTGAAACTGTGAGTGCTAGTTTTTGGTTTGGTTTTGTTTTAAACTTTTACCATTGCTTTAGATGTATTAACAAAACAGTGTGGTAAGCTAGGATTTCCATAATTATTGCATCCATTTAACTCTTGCTATGTCGCTCAGTCTGTGTCTGAGTATGGTTTCAGTTAGAGCTCAAGCTTTATTCCTGCGGCATTGTGAACTGTGTGCTGCTGCCTGCCTGCAGACTAGGTAAGGAAAACTGCAGTCAGGCAGTAGTTTCCTAATCTTCAGGGTTTGCATGTACAGATGACTTACTCTTGCACTTATTTGCCGCTATAAATTGTGAATACTTAAAAAAAAAAAAAAAAAAAAACAAGAAAAGAAAAAAAGAAAGAAAGAAAGAAGAAAGAAGTTCAATATAAACATAAATTCAAACAAACATAGTATTTCATCAGAGTTAGGTTTTTGGCGTAATTATGGTATGATTATTTAAAAAAAAAAAAATTTATATATATTTCAGTATTACCATAGAAAAAGGTGCTTCTGAGATCAGATGACCAAAATCTGCCGTCATAAACTAAGGCAAACTTCTGTTGGTGTTAGTGAATGTTGGTGAGAGTAGGACTAGATGCCACATTTAAGCTAAGCAGAATTGAGGAGACATAAGAGCTGAGAAAGTATTTCTCTGATTTGCCTTGCTCTGCGTTGCAGGGCTTTTTTTATGATTTGCATATCTGCTTTGGGAACATTAGTTAGAACTGAGTGAATTGGCCTGATTAAACTTCAGTCTCTGATCTGTGACTCACCCTATGTAAGAAGATAAGCATTTAAGATTTTGCTTATAAATTCGTATACAAAAGTACTTGGTCCTGACAGTGAATAGTGAGGCTTTTGAAGACATGTGTTTGGCCTTTGCTTTTTATAGACAGTTGGAGTCCACCACTTGGAGTAAGCAAAAGATTAAAAAAAGAAAAAAAAATATTATTAGTAGAAGATGTTAGGAGCGTGGACAGTGAAGAACAGAAAGCGTGGCTTTGTGAACGTGCCCCTTTTCCATACTGATGTATATTTTGTGCTTTCACCCAGAGAAGGGCCTCTAAACTCTCCAGTGTCTGAACCACTAGGCAAAATTGTCCGAATGATGTGAAAAATACTGCCGGGAATATTTCCTCATTTTATTCCGTGTCTGGAACCTAAAGAGGACATAGAGCCGAGAGAGGTGACAGTGGCTGCTGCACGCCCCCACTTTGGTGCCGCTCTCCGCGGAGGAGCAGGAGCAGCGAGATGCCGTGCCCCGTTCTGCCCGGCGCGGTCGGCGCTTCCGGCGGCCCGAGCCGCGGCACCTCCGTTCTCACCGCCCGCAAAGCAGAACGAACGCCTTCAGCTTTAAAGTTTAAATGCCTTGCTCAGCAGGGAGCCCGGAGAGATTTGTTCAGCTGAAATGAGCTTATAATAAGGCTTTCATCCTAAGATAAGTAAGGACAACATCCAATAGCTCTGTACTTCCTCACCAGAAAATACAAATAGTTTTCTGCGTGTGTTACGACGCTGTTACTGTCGCTCGTGCAATATGTTGCTTTTCATGCTAATAGGAATTTTCCACCATAGACTCCATGTTGTAACTGGATTATATTTAAAAATACAGGAAAACTGGAGTTGCAACTTAGATTGCTTATTTATTTATTTTAAAAAATAGTGTTTGGATGTTACTTACAGAGAGAGCTGCAATAGCAAGGTACTTTAACCCATTTAACAGTTCCTAAACTGGGCAGAAGTCCAAAACAAATTTAGAAAGATTCATGGGAGAGGGAAATACATCAGCAGCTATGAGATGTGCAACCCAGATCGTGGCGTAAGCAGTCCCAGAGCCACCGACTGCCGGGGCAAAGCGCGGCTGCCGGCGCCCTCGCTGCGCTGGAGCCCTTGCTGCCGGAGACGAGGGACCAGGTTTGGTGTCCGACCCGGTGCGGTGTTCGCATAGTCTTAGTCCGCCGTCTGCTGTTTTTCTAGCCTTACCCCCGTTACAATTATTTTTCACGTAATCAAGCCATGGTTTTTGACCCACGGTTCTCATCTGGGATGGTGGAAACAGAGCGCCTGAGTAGGGTCTTTGCCCACTCCGTTTGGCGTGTGGTGTTTGTCCCAGGGCTCTGGAGTCCCTGCGATGCTGCTAAGAAGCCGTCAGCTATAGCGCTCTTGCAAATTAGTGACCCCGACACTGAGCGCCTGTGCATGCTATGTGCCAGCTCCGGTGATACCAACGAAATCCTTCCCATTTTAATCAGTGATGCATTCTTCTTAATGTTTATAAAGCATTCGTCTTGTCTTTTCCCTGATATCATGTTTACAAATTAAATACAGTAGTTAAATATCAATTAGCACAGGTCATATTTTGTGTTAAATACCAGCCACCTAAAAATAGAACAATGACATTTAGCTACCAAGAGCTTCAATGAATCTGTCTTGATGATTGTTTAAATATGTTATTCATGATTTGCTGTTTTTCTGTAGTTCGTTTGAATCATCTTCTACTCCTTTTTTTTTTTTTCTTGTTTTCCCCTGGATTTTCTATTCACCTCTTTTCAATATATCTTACTTCTGCTTTTGAAATCCATTATTTGTTGAACTCTCTTTTTAAACTCTTCCCTAAGGGTAGCAAACTAGGTGCAAGTCTCAGTACACCAGTCATCAAGACTTCTGTGGCTGCTTATTTATTTATTTATTTTAAAGTAACTCTCTGAAATGAATTCTCATAGTTCATACTTCTTATCTTACACGTAGTTCCCTCAGGAGCGTGTCACAAACCTAATCTCTTCCAAATTCTCCATCAAAGTATCGACAGAAATTTATTTGTGTCCCCCTGGTGTTTGCTAGCTCTTGTAATACTCGCCCAATGTCATTTCATACCCCATGTTACTAGACTTGGCTGCATAAGCACAGACCATTTTGGCCTTACCACTTCCAGTTAAAACTCAAATGCTTCCGTTTTGTGCTTACCACTGCAGTATTTTTTTTTCATCTGTTTTGAGAAGGTGGAACAAAGTAGCAATTGGTTGACTTTGCTGTTTGGCTGTTGAAAGTGAAGTTACTAATGGGGTACAAGTGCCAAAGAGCTGACTGCAATGTTTAGCAGGATTTGTATTTAGTAAAAATGGCTGGGTTTTTTGAAAGGAGTCAAATATCAATAAAAACTACATTTTTGCTGTGAAATTTAAAGCTAAAATGACCATCAAAGTCTCTAGCCTGAGAGTTTCTCACTGTATGTATTCTAACCAGAAGTGGCAAAAAAGGTAAGCAAATATAGCAGAGTTGCATTGAATGTACTATAGTGCAACGTCGAGCAGAATTAAGCCTATTCATGGTTCTCTTTTGAGTTGGAAGTGCAATAAATTTTATGCAATTGGGACTTCATAGAGAATTACATTTTCTGGAAGACTACATAAATAAAACAAAGCAGATTTTAAACTGCGGAGGTCTGTTCTAGCTTTGTAAAGTGTATTTGAGCAATTAGGTTTCATTTGTGGGCTTGTACTAGAAGCCATCTAGCTTTATTTCTTTCTGAAAACGACAGTTGCTGTCTTGGGTTCAAGTCTGTATTACAGAAGCATAGACTCTCTTAGGTGGGAAGGCACGGCTGGAGGTCACTCTCTCGCTCCCAGAGCGTTGAAATCGTTCTGCCGTACTCGCGTTCCTCGGCGCTGGACGGGCCGTCCGTGGTCCTCGGCGTGGGGATGGCTGGGCAGTCACCCTAGGGGGGAGGACGAACCGGCTCCCTTGCCTCAAGGGCATCAACAATCATACAGCAAGTGGATCATAAAGACGTGATCTTCCACCGTGTAAAACTTGGCTCTTGAATTAAAAACAATTGAGCCCAGTGTTAGGAGTGTATCGGCATGGTTTGGCTTACCGGAGTCTTCTGCTGGAATTAAGTGGGCTACGTGCCTACGGACTTGATTCTGCTGCGTTAAAATCAAGGCCTGTTTTTCCTGTGAGCTGAATGGAATCAGCATCAAGTGTTAAGTAAAGTTAAACAGATATTCATATTCATTCAGGAGCAGTACAAAGTACACATTCAGCTTGGTGCCATAATTTTCATGCGCTATCTGGTAAGCTTATTACTTAGCAGGAGCTATTAGATGAAGTTAGGCTCACAGTTACAAGGAAGCCCAATCAGGCTTTTGCTTCCCAGAGCATGTACAACTATAGGAAGCTGATTAGGATATTTGTAGGGTATTAGTGGGAGGCTGAGGAGTTGTCGTTCCCTTTTCTGAAAAGATGGATTTATTCAAAAAGCTATTTAATTGGGTAGATAATTGATTATCTCAGAAATTATCTTTTCAACAAAAAACTCTCACCAGTCAGATAAAAAGCCTGTCCTTTACAGATTTTAGAATAAAAGATGTTAGGACAGATGTCTTCCAGTTGTAGTTTCCCAGCTGGAACTCTGTAAGACGCATTAGAGATGTGAGAGAGCATCATACTGCCAGGATGTGTTCAAATTTACATTTTTTTAAATAGTCAACAACAACTGGCTGCAGCATCTGGCATTATTGTATGTTTTTAGAGCTGTTAATTCTTAAACTTTGGGAATGTTCAATCACTTCTACAGGCAAAGGTTTAAGGGATTTTGTTTTAGTTTTTAAAAACTCTCAAATCTAAGAAAGCTATTAAAACAATATTTTTGGATTTCTTTTAAAACAAAGCTAAGCACAGAAGAATCCACTTTAAAAAAAAATCTGAAGTTCTTTTATTACCATGATAGTAATCAAATAAAATTGTAAAACTAGCATGATAAACTAAAAAATCTTTTTTTTTTTTCCTCATGAAGACTTCCTTTATTTTATTGGTTGAAATGTGCATTTTGTAACTAAAGCAGGAGCCTTAGTATTATTGATTCTATATTTTGGGGATGATATGGGGAGAACCACTTACTGTGGTAAAACTGTCTGTGTGAGGAAAGAGTCAGCAAAAAGTTTTCATCTCAGCTCACCCGTCACATGGGTGCAGCCTCCAGAGAATTGGTGGTAGAAACCTATGGCAACCGTTTACTTGTACCTCATGGCAGTGTAAGTATGTTGCTTACAGCACGAATGTAGTTAATTTTTGCTGGTGTAAATATTCACGTAGCATCTTGAAAGACTTAACTACCATCCCAATGGTCTTTTTTTATTCTTGAGGGTGCTGGTTGCAATGATCTCCGACCTTGCTAATGTGTTAGAAGTGAACGTAATGCCCGGCATACTGGGACTGAATCTGTGATTGAGTAGGTCTCGTAGTACTCAGGAAAATGATAATAATTTTTCTTCTAAACGTAGTCAGGCATTCTCCTTCCCTTGTTAGTATTCCAGTCTCCCAATTTTATTTTTGATAAACCTGTGTGGAGTAGTACTATGTTCTCATACTCTGTTTTATGGAGATACCTGGCTGCAGTTCATGCATGTGCTGATACCCGTTTTCAGATCCAGCCACCAAATCTGTATGTAATTGCAGGCACAAATTGAAAGGCCAGATTTGAAAGGTTGAATTTTTTTTCTTTTCTTTTTTCTTCTCTTTCTTTCTTTCTTTTTCTTTCTTTCTTTTTTTTAAGCCCTCAAAGTTAATTTGAAGTCTCACATATGGAATCTGATTACCATACTGTAACTCAAAAGTAACTATATTCCAATGAATGAAGTTGTAAATGAAGATTAAAATAAGCAGTAGCAAGCGTTAAGAACGTTGTCAAGAAACAAATGTTGCAACGTCTCCTATCAACTTTTGGCTAAGTAGTACGTGCTTCTTAACCTATTTACACAAAATATGTAAAGTTAACTTGACTGCATTGGGGTTTTTGCATGTTTTACACTTCATGGACATGGACTAAATCAGCTGTGCTGAATAGCCTTATTAATGTTAAATTTATCTCTCAGTCCCTTTAAAGGAACCATGCAAATGTTGAGGCTTCTTATTTTGTTTTGATTTCTTAGTGGAAAATTGTATCCACGTAAGTAAGCATGCACTGAACAGCAATAAATCATTATTTCTCAGATGACCAATATCAGCAGGAGTCTCATATACTTCTCTGCTGGAGTTGATTTCTAAATTCATTGAATAATTATTGGTGCTGCTTTTCATATGTGAAAAAACACTTTTCTGTTAATGCTTAAATCATGGCGCCTGACTCCCCCAGCCCTAGTGGCTGTTATTTTAAGGGCCAGGGCTATTACTGCTGTTAGTCTAAGGAGTGGGGAAGGGAGGAGTCTGAGGTTAACCTACGTTTTAAAAGAAAAACCTATAACATAGCTTGAATTTTGCACTATGAGTTTATGAAAAATCTGATTCACATTACTTTAATAACTTTATAAAATATGTATTTTATCTTGATAAAATTCCAATATTTTATTGCAGCGTTAGTATTGTGAACTGTTTCTGTCATGAGGAATAATATTGTCATTTTTAAATGATGCTGACAAAATGCAGTGGTAGAGGATCAAGTGCTTATACTGAATACAAAATTTGCTGAAGCACCACAGGTTTTAGCAAAAATTATGCAGATGATACTGATCAATGGCTGCATGAAATGATATCTTTTGCTATTGATTTAAAAGCACTTGTATCAGTATATTTTTGGAGAATAACTTCTTTTTTGATTTTTTTTAATAGCCTCTGGGTCAGGAGAGCAATCAGAATTCCCGCAGCTCTGCCTTGTCCACGCAAGTTGTGCTGTGTGGTCAACGGGATCGTTTGCACGAGTAGAACAGACTGAGAATTACAGATCTGCAGAGCTGGTGCTCAGAGGCCTAGTTCTGCTAGGGTCCGTTGGATATTAATTCACTTTAATTGAAGTTAATGCCACCTCCCCGGTCCGACTGATGCAGTATTAGGCAAAATGAAAAAATAAAGCAGTGGCTGATTTGGAGAGTGAAATTGAAAGCAAAACTGTTTACAACTTAAAAATAAATCTAATATATATATTACATAAATGTATAATACCTTTGTCAGAACAATACTATCAATTACTATTTTATTCATCAAAGGGTTAATTGAATTTTTAAGCACTGCAGAAATCTATGCATCAGCGAGACAACAATTTGTTAAAGAGAGAGAGAGAAATCCTTTAATAGCATATAACTTAAATAGTTTGCCACCAAAATGAATTTATTGGGTATTGATTGGCTCCCAACTCAGTTTTAATACAGATTAAAATTACAGCTTTATTTCAAGCCCCCTGCCAGCTTTTTCTTTTTTTTTAATATTGAAACTCAAGTAATTGGTTCAATTAATTTCAGGAGTTAAATTCAGGAAAAGATAGCTGCAGTGAGAAAAGCTGGTCTGTTTAGAGCGACTTTACTTGCTTGCTTTTGAAGGATACTGTATCGTTCCCTTCTTTGCCTGTGACTGATGCCTTCCAAACAAAGATAGCAATTCTGCTAAGATTTACTCTTCCAAAAACTGTTGCCCTTAGAATAGCTCCAGATTTTTCCATTTATTTATTGTATTACCTTTTACTGGTAGCAAAGCCAGATCTCCTGAAACTAAAGCAAACTTTCTCAAGGCTCAAAAATCTTGTACATTTAAGGATTTAAAATTCATTATTCATCTGTTAATGTGTCACCGTCCTGAGTGACAGAGCCGACAAGTTTTGGAGTTGTTGGTCCCTGGCTTTTATTATCACTTGTCCAACTGTATATCTGGTATTGCTGGAATCACTAATCTATATGCAACCATCTCATAAAATAGCAAAAATAAATCTCATTTTATTTCCCAGATTATTTATTGAATTTCCAAATACAACTTTCTAATGATTCTTTGGGAATAAAGAGAGAAAAGAACAGGTGCATTTGGCACACAGACACACACACTGTAGACCTTATCTTTAGCTCTTAACTAATAAAAACACTTGACTCAACATTACCATCTTCAGCATCTCTGAATTACTGAGAATCGATCTTCTTAACAAGAATTCTGATAAACTAGACTGAGCTGAAATTTTCCCAGGTTCTCTGTGGCTAGTTTATACTCTTGGATATATAGCGTTTGTGTCTTTGCTTTTTCAACAGATTTCTTAGTGCAGACACGTCCTCATTTGAAACACTGTTCTGGCTACGTCATACCTTGTGAAGGACCCAAGAAGTCTGCTTATTTTAATTTGAAGATGAAGCTGAGCTTTTTTTTTTTTTTTTTAATAATCTGTAGATGGCATGGATGTGTTCATTAAGAAGAGCTCTAATTTTTAGCACATTAGTTGAATCATACTTCCGAGTATGTCATTGGATGGTTTGTTTGGTTAAGAAGGACTCCAAATGATTGCCGTTGTCTGTTTCTTGGGAAGTCGGCGTGCTGTGAATCTATTTTCTTCAGTAGCTTGGGCTGTAGAATACACTTTAATATTTGGAGGTAATCAAGGCTTTTGGTACAGACAAAGTACTTCTTTAGTGCCTCTTTTAGAAGCGGGAAAGGAGAGCAATGTGACCTAAAATTGCGTCTCTTTGCCAACAGAAGTTTGACCCTGTTGCCCTGGCCCGGCCGCCTCAGTAGCTGCCTGCGCCTGTGTAACCTACGTCAGCTCACTGAACCAGCTAAAAAGATGAAGGAGTTGGCTAGCAAAATGGAGAGCTAAATAGTCGTGATTGAAAGGTTTAGACTTAATGCTCTGCTCTGATGAACAGCAGTGTTTTACATCTCTCAGAGCTGTCATTCTGGGTGACTCTGCACTCAGTTAAATATCCTTGCAGCTGGATAAAACATGAAAGATTAGCCTTTCCAGCTGTGATTACAGAGAATTTTTTAAGCTTACACTTCATTGTACAATTACCCAGGAAACATTTGGAAGTCTTCAGTATATTGTAACACACACATGCTTATGCCCACAGCGTGTTGGAGCCCTCCTGCTGTGAGAAACTTTCATCTGTTTAATTTTTATTAGATACGATTAAAATATTAGAGATTCAAGTAGCAGTAGCTCATACAACTTATATGTATGCATGATTTTGGGGGTTGCTTTTTGCCTAACAGTGTTTGTAGGACTCCACTTTTCCATTGGACATTTAATGCATGACACTCGACTAGTGCAGAGGAACAGCTCCGAATTAAAGGGTAGCACCAGTTCAGCATCCTGCCGGGCTCCCTGGGCAGAGCCAGCCTCTCCGAGCAGAGGCTCTCACTGCTTCCTCCTTGCCCTTAAAGCACTGTGGGGGCTTGGGTTGGTTGTTTTCTGTGAAGGAGAGGACGATAATTTTTACATTTCCCTTTATTTTTTGTAGGCCTGTAAACATATATAATGGCATTTCTTTTATCTCCTTCACATACAGCCGTATTGCAGACACTCAGTGTTCCTGGGATGTTCAGGTTTGTGATACTTCTGGAAACAAGTTTGGCAGCGTTTCTTCATACATCTTTTCCAGTAGCAGTTGCAGCTTTTTTTGCCTGTTGTGTTTTCCTTCTGTGATGGGTTGCAGCAGAACGTAGTTACGGAAAATGGCTGTTCCCTCGTGTGAGGGTCTAAGCCAAGCAAGTTCGGTTAAGTTTTTTCTCTTCCTTTTGGTTTTTCTTCCCATCCCACTCCCCACTCTCCTGGCTGTCTGGCAGTGTGCTGAGGGAGCAAATAACTCCTGGCAAAGCCATCAGATTGGTATGTTTTGCAGGTTCCTTTCCTCATCTCTCCACCCCACAACTTTTTTAAATCCACCGATATGCGGGAGAGTTCCTGGGGCTCACCTCCCCTCACTCTCGCATTCGTGAGCTGTCATTTTCTAACTGTTTCTGACCACCGGTCTGTCTGCGTGGAGTCCACACTGTGTTTCATGCAAGTGAGTGCTGCTGTTTGAGGCCAGGCTTGAGCTCCGGGCTCAAGCACGTGCTTTTCCTTCTCCCATTCAGCCTTGCGAAGCCTCGGTTCGCGTTCTGAAACGGCACCTGCGGCTTGCAGTTACTGGGAGCGTTATAAACGTGTACATTAGTTTTTTGAGTCTAGAATCGGAGGTTTGGGTCATATAAAACGTGCATGGAGCTCCTCTTTCCTTAGAAGGAGAGGATGTAGGGAGCTCTGCTGACAAGGTACATCCCAGACTTTCTGACAGGGACAGGGGTGAGCTCGTGCCAGGAAGCTCTGCCAGAGCCTGGGCTAGAGTTGGCTGGTGCTAAAGCAGTGACCTGCTGAAGGGGTTACGGCCGTGGTGCCTCAGTGGTGGTATCTGACGCTTGGAGCAATGTCAAGGTCGAAGGGAAGTGCTGCTGCAAATGGTGATATGCAGTCCCTGCTAGAGAAGTTACTTGACTCAAAATCCAGTTTCTGGTGCTTTTAGCTCTGGAGTATGCAGTTCAGCCATGTGTGTCAGGCAGATGATGACCTTCACAAAACCTTAAGCAATTAGTTAATTCAAACATGTAAATGTTGACGCCTCATAAATACCACATAGGTTGAATGGATGACAAGGAAGGAAGGAAGGAAGATATATATGAGGTATATAGAAATCCTCAAGTTTAGAATCTTTGGGTTCGTTAAACAATTCATTTATATCCAGATGGAAAGATATTTTTTATGTATGATTTCTAAGTTACAGCAGTGTGCTAATGTATACCCGCAGGCACCAGCTTGACAGGCAGTACTGGTTTCGTGGTGTTTCTCGATGCTACAGGTCTGTTTATTTGGGAGTTTTCACATTTTTGCACTTAAAATGTAAACAGTATGTACAGAATGTCAGCGACGAGGGTTCCTAACAACTTTGTCATTTTTAATCCAAGCATTAAGAAAACCAGTTCCTTTCTTTTTGCCAATTATGTAGCAAGAGCTAAAAAAAGACATTTAAAAAAATCTGCTATCTTGGAAAACATGCAGACAAGTCCACCTTTTGTTTCAGATTCAGTGCTTTTCATCAAGGCAAAATTTTCAGAAGACTTAAGTTTTTACTTAAGATGCCATCAGATGCAGGCAGGAGTTTCCACTCCCGCAGAAAGCCATCAGTACAAGCCACTTCAGGCTTGCCAAGCCAGGGAGGTGCTCGAGAGCGTTTTACGCTCTTCCCACCTGGGCGTTCGGAGTTCGTCTGCAGTCGCTTGCGTGGGCAGATCCGCTGGTGTGAGTTGCTCCCTCTCCCTGAAGGATCCCTGGAAAGGAAGCCTTAGGGTGGTCTCTAATCCAGTTTAGCAGATCCCTGGCCGGTGACATTATTCCAGAGCAGCTTCCTTCTTTCCAGCAGAATGTAAACAGGGAGTTTGTCCCTGAAAACCGTGGGCCCGAGGAGGTCTGCGTCCGGACCAGCAGCTGCCCCAGGGTGAGCTCTGTGCTGTTCTTCCCTGCCTTTCCGGCAGAGCGAGAGCCCGCGGAGGAGCAGGAGAGCCTGCGGAGGGGTGGTGGGGCGGGAGAGCCCCCCGTGGGGCGGGAGAGCCTGCGGAGGGGTGGTGGGGCGGGAGAGCCCCCCGTGGGGTGGGAGAGCCCGCGGAGGAGCAGGAGAGCCTGCGGAGGGGTGGTGGGGCGGGAGAGCCCCCCGTGGGGCGGGAGAGCCTGCGGAGGGGTGGTGGGGCGGGAGAGCCCCCCGTGGGGCGGGAGAGCCTGCGGAGGGGTGGTGGGGCGGGAGAGCCCCCCGTGGGGTGGGAGAGCCCGCGGAGGAGCAGGAGAGCCTGCGGAGGGGTGGTGGGGCGGGAGAGCCCCCCGTGGGGCGGGAGAGCCTGCGGAGGGGTGGTGGGGCGGGAGAGCCCCCCGTGGGGCGGGAGAGCCTGCGGAGGGGTGGTGGGGCGGGAGAGCCCCCCGTGGGGTGGGAGAGCCCACGGAGGAGCAGGAGAGCCTGCGGAGGGGTGGTGGGGCGGGAGAGCCCCCCGTGGGGCGGGAGAGCCTGCGGAGGGGTGGTGGGGCGGGAGAGCCCCCCGTGGGGTGGGAGAGCCCACGGAGGAGCAGGAGAGCCTGCGGAGGGGTGGTGGGGCGGGAGAGCCCCCCGTGGGGCGGGAGAGCCTGCGGAGGGGTGGTGGGGCGGGAGAGCCCCCCGTGGGGCGGGAGAGCCCGCGGAGGAGCAGGAGAGCCTGCGGAGGGGTGGTGGGGCGGGAGAGCCCCCCGTGGGGCGGGAGAGCCTGCGGAGGGGTGGTGGGGCGGGAGAGCCCCCCGTGGGGTGGGAGAGCCCGCGGAGGGGCAGGAGAGCCCGAGGAGGGGTGGTGGGGCGGGAGAGCCCCCCGTGGGGCGGGAGAGCCTGCGGAGGGGTGGTGGGGCGGGAGAGCCCCCCGTGGGGCGGGAGAGCCCGCGGAGGAGCAGGAGAGCCCGAGGAGGGGTGGTGGGGCGGGAGAGCCCCCCGTGGGGCGGGAGAGCCTGCGGAGGGGTGGTGGGGCGGGAGAGCCCCCCTTGGGGCGGGAGAGCCCGCGGAGGGGCAGGAGAGCCCGAGGAGGGGTGGTGGGGCGGGAGAGCCCCCCGTGGGGCGGGAGAGCCTGCGGAGGGGTGGTGGGGCGGGAGAGCCCCCCGTGGGGCGGGAGAGCCTGCGGAGGGGTGGTGGGGCGGGAGAGCCCCCCGTGGGGTGGGAGAGCCCGCGGAGGGGCAGGAGAGCCCGAGGAGGGGTGGTGGGGCGGGAGAGCCCCCCGTGGGGCGGGAGAGCCCGCGGAGGGGCAGAGCTGCTGCCTGCGGCTCGTGCAGCGCCGGTGCCGCTGGGCTCGCGGCCCACGGTCAGTGGCCAGGCAGATCCTGCACAGTTGCAGAGACATTGATGGAGACCCTTCAAAATTGAAAAGCCGTAACCCCCTCTTCGCCGCGTTAGCCTTTAGCCGGGCGGATTGTGTGGTTGTATAATGGCTAGTAGAAATTTTTTTCTAGTGGTTACTTTGGTGTTAAAAAGCACCTGTTTCTTGGTGTCTTCCAGCATCAATCACTTTTATCCTAGTAATTCAATTAATTAAATACATTATTTCTTAAAATAACATTTTAAATATTAGAATGTTCCTCTGTAACAATATTAACAAAAATATATATTTTTTAATTTTTTGACTTATCTTTAGTCAGTTTTGCCAAGTGTTCGGAAGAGCCTCACAGTATTTAGAATTCCTTCCATTTTAGGGAACTGTTTTCACTGCACTTAGGAAGGTACATTCTGCCTTTGATTTACTTTCTCTATTACTACATTGATCGCTGTAGCCTAATATATATTTAATTAGTAGGGATGTGATTGCAACTAATATTGTAGAGCTTTTAAGGGACAATAAATTCCAGAGTGTATTTTATAGATTATTTTTTTTTTATGTCAAATCTTTTAACTACTGTGGGTATAGTTTATCTTACTGTTAGTATTCCATGCATTTTTTCTTAATATAACTCAGGCTGCATGGAGGTTGCATCAGCTTTGAGCCAAGCTTTGAGCTAGATGACCTCCAGCAGTCCCTCCCCTCATAAATTCTCCTGTGAATCTGTAGTGGCTTTTGTAGCTACCTGTTTTGCATAGTTTCAGTGTGGAGCATCAGTTATCTTAGTTCTGTCTTGTGGTGCCAGTTTTTAGTTTTGAATCTTCATGCCCTGGTGGATTTATCAAATAAGATAAATATGAGGAGGAATAATTACAATTTTTTAGAATTAATTATACTGAAATTTGCATTGGTACTTCAGGTATTTTGGCAATAACTTTGGCAATAACGTGTAGACTGCAGCTCTCCGCTGTATGTGACCCCGTTAGAGCTGTGCTGCTAAATGGTAGTAACGTAGGCTGAGTCTTTTCCTCTTAAATCCCTACGGAAGGGTACCCGAAAGGGTGGCTTCGTGGGAAAGTTGCATACCCCTGTCTGATGGCGAGGGAGAGTTTCCAGTTGGAGCGGTGGAGAAGGAGCCTCGTGGCTTAGCGTGACTAATGCTCGTTCCGACCTAGGAAGAGCCTCGGCGCGGGCGCTGAGCGGAGAGGCTGCACGTGGCGCGTGTGCTAGATCGGTTATTGCCAGGTACCGCAGAGAAAATAAAGGAAAAAGAAACAGTGGGCTAGAAACGTCTTTTCCAGGCTCTGCTTGTCAACATGAAACATCCGGCTCAGCTGCCCGGGCTCCCCCCGACAGTCCGCACGACTAGCGCAGCGAAACAGCTGCTTCGGCGTTGCCGCGCCTCGAGCCTGCGCGCACGCGCTGCGGGGTTTGGAGCAGGTTAAAGTGCAGAGGGTGCCAGGGCGCTTGCACGCGCGTCACGTGTGGAAATTAGCACTGGCACTATTAATTTTTGTTTGTTATAGTCTTAATGTTGCTAAGCTACAGAAAGCAGCGGAGCAAGCTGAGGAAGTCCACGAGTTGCTGACTGTTTGCACAGAATCTTTTTAAATGTTACACTAATTGTATGCTATAGCTTGGCTTTTATTTAATGTAAATAAAATGGGTACTTTTTTAAAACCATCCATCCTAGTTTTAAAATATCCCAGTCTTTACTTCATATGTAAATACTTGCAGTTATAAATAGCAAAAGGAATGTGCTTAGATCAGCTTTTTTATCTAAGGAAGTTTGATTAGACATGAATATGATCAAGTTTTGTATACCATGAAAGAACAATACATTTTTTAAGAGTTACGGTTGCTTCTTTTTATATCTGAGCAAACTAGTTTCACAGACAAACACAGGCAAAGCTGAGACCTGCGAAGAAAGGTAATAATACCGCTTCCTAAGTTGAAGTGCTTAACTTACTCCCCTCTATGAATTCCCAAGGTAGCCTTGGATTATTAGAGCTTGAAATATAAAAGTTAAGTGCTTATGGTTTCATAGGCTGAGCCAATGGCTAACACAGTGCAGAAGAAGAAAGGCGAAATCTTGACCTCAAAATGGAATAGAAGTGATCTATGAAATCTTCTTTTCCTACATACGTTTCCCCCAAGAATTTTGTTGGATTCTTTGGTAAAACTACGAGAAGGGGGTCAATTTACTGTGGATTTTTCTTCTTGCATTTGCCATAGATTCAGTTTATTTGGATAATGAAACAAATTCTTTGATACTAATTTATAAAAAATACTATATTTTATAAGGACAACTTGACAATATGCGTTTGATTAATCCTTTTGTTTTTAACTGTTAATGTTGAAAATTACAAAATCTTAACCATCAACAGTGAGACTTTTCATATGATGGTAAAATAAATATCAATGCCTAATACGTAAATTTAAATTCTAAAGTAAAATTTAAAGTAAATGCATCAGTTGTGATTTTTTTTATTGTTTAAAATCACTAAAAAATGTACAAGATTTGAGCATGGAAGTACTAACTTGTTCTGAAACCAATCATTGTCCTCAGATCAAAATCTGCAGCTTTATTGCACTGCAGAGACCTATAGTTTTCTATTACACAGTTGCTTCAGCTTACATGGCAACACTTCACTTTACAGCACTAGGTCTTTTGAACAGTAACAAATGTTTCACTTGTATTTCCTAAATGGAAATTTAGTTCTGCAGCAGTTCTAGGCTAGTAAGTTTAATGAAGTAGGTACAGTTGTGTGAAATTCCACGAAGGTATCCTTATCAGACTTTACTTTTCTATGTTGTATAAAATATATGGTTTCAATTTCAGATTAGAGGAGATATTTAGATGGTATCTCCTCCAGACAAAATTAAAATTATTCTTAATATTAATATCATATATTAATTATTCCTAGCAAGATGCTTCATCTTAAAATGGATGCTCTTAGCAGTGAAAAGCTGTTACTCAGCAAATAAGGGTGTGCAGTAAACTAAGTACTTGGTGTTCTATATTCATATCGAATTATGAATGAATTATTTAAACTTGCTATATTTTTAAGTCTATGAATATAATATCTTCACAGATGATTTATTTTATTGATGCTTAGACATAGCATTCAGTGTCATATGGGAGTTGGACTCGGAAATCAATTGGCGGCTCCTACATTAGACAGTTTTAATTTGTTGTTCCCTAGAGGGAATAAGAAGCCGTATGTGCTAACAAATACATAGGTGAAGATATCTTGACCTCAAGGATGCAAAAATATCAGTACATGGTTAGCACATGAGATGACTCACTCAGAGGCAGTAATGAACTCCCTACACACACCGCATGGTTTCAATTACAGCTTTATGCGCCTAGACGGCATGGTGCCAGAAACAAAAGACTGAAACAATTTAAATGATTCTCCTCTTCATGGTTCAGAGATTTGAGCCTCTGCTTTCTGTTTCCTTGTTAATGTTCACTTTAACTGTGCAGAGCTGAGACTTGGGCAGTAGGAATTCAGCGTTTGAATATGTAGAATATCATCTTGTTAAAGGATGCTATGGGATGATCTAGTAATATATTACTTATTTTTTGCTGGGTAATAGCTGCCTGCAAGTTTCATATGCTCAAGGTCAAGAATCATTTCTGCAAATCGTTTAGTTTGTCTCAGCCAAAATTAGAAAAGTCCTTCTAAAAGCTAGTTAGCAAAATAAAGGTTGTCGTCACCTCATCACGTAATTACTTAGTGTTTTAATCACGCGCGCCTCCAGCAGCGTCGCTTCGCCACCACCGTGCGGGCTGAGGGAGGCCGCCGGTCTGTCGGGTATCGCAGTGGCTGGCCAGCTCCGCGCCTCGCCTTGGAGGCCTTTCACTGCCCAGTGCTCCTCGGAGGATTACAAGCCTCGTCTGAATTTCTGCTGTTAGGATTGAGTGAACGAGGAATTGTAGGATACTTAGGTTTTGTTTTCTTTTTTTTTAAGACAACACCTCATGTAATGGCAGGTATGCAGACACGAAAGTCTTGACGTGTAGGCTTCTGGGTTTGGCTTTATGTAAAGTTTATTTCCTTTGCACACTTGGGTCAAGTAAATCAGAAATAAAATGGAAAGATAACCTGGTATTAAATGTTCAGCTCCTGACTTGGCTGCCTGTGTCATCGTCTTTTACAGCATTTTGCTTTATAAAATAAGTTAAGGTGGTACTGATGGAATCCAGTGATACATGCTTGCTTTTAAGAAGTCCTATTAGGTTGTGTTTCATCAAACTCATTTTGTCAGTAACTTAGTTACTTCTTCTTAATTGCCACTCTTACAAAGGATCGCATCAGCGGGGTGCTTAGTTGTTTTATAGGAGTGATGCTGCATAGGGATATTATGCATAGAAGAGGTGGGAGAGCAGGGATGGGGGTCCCTATCTCATTCTGTAGGCATCCTAGGACATTCCAAGTAAGACAAGAATTGGGGAAATTCCTGATGGAGAAAAAAATAATAATTAATAAACCGTAATTGCTGTTCCCAGACTCCTTATGAAGCCTTCTCCTGTGTATGAATTTGTTGTCAGCAGTTCTAAAGTGCACTTCTTTTCTCCCTCTTTTTCTTCACTTTTCAAGCCATGAGGTCTTTAGTTGCTTACTTACACTTATTTGGGTAATATTTAGATAGCTATGGGTGTGTGTGCTTACTAGCTTTTACCTTTTGCATGAAATCCGTGGTTTCCTTGTGTGGATCCCAAGCCACTGTCAGCATACTTGCTGTTAACCACTGTTGACACTTCCTTGTCTTCTCATCCTGGAAGTTGGTCTGTGTACCTAAACTATCTAGCAAGTGCCATTTGCAATTTCTGAGATAATCTTTTTTTGGCCATGTAACTTAACTCTGTATAGAATGGTTTTCTGTTATTCCTAGAAAGTCTAAGTTCTTAAAATACATTTTTTGCACAAAGAATAGTAGGATATTACAAATACTTGGAAAAATACAGGTTTGAGGATGCAGCCTGTATGTCTTAGTGCTGCAAGAAATAATCTGGTCTCTTCAAAATCTGATTTTAATCTTACTAACCTTGCAAAACTGTACTGTCTCTTTTTTTTTTTTTTTTTTTTTTTTTTGTGATACTGGCCATAACCTGGAATCTAAATTTCTTTATTCCTAATTTCATCTGTTAAGTAATTCTGTTACCACAATTTTTTTGTAGTTGATGGACTTCCTAACAACCAGTTCATCAAGCTTGTTCAACCTGTTTCTCAAAATGGCATACATAATTTTTAAAAGTGCTGTAACATGGGTTTTTTATAAATTTTCGTATCATGAAATGTGGGATCAGGATAAGAATTCTGTTTCATCTTTGATGATTTAAATTTGATCCAACTGCTTCTTCTTGGTTTATTAATCATAAAATAAGTCATTTAACTATGTCATTCTTTTCCTCTGGAAAATAGTTTTGACTTTTGAAAAAGGTCAAGAGGGAAAACTCAGGTGACCTGATTGGGAAGTTCTTATGGAATCTGAAGTGCTTTTGGACTTAAGACTCAAACCTCTATATCTAGCTTATGTCTATACTTTCTAAAATAACCTTACTATCACCATGTTTATCACAGTCAGACAAAAAAGTTCTGTGTAGAATATGTAATTCTCAACTTATCTTTAACTTTAGGAAAAAATGACACTTAAAAAAAACTTTCTAAAGAAACTAAAGCATCAATTTAAGTTCTACTAGAAATTTCAAATTAAGATAAATTGGATTCATCTCTGCTTCCTAAAACAGAAGAGAGAAAATAAGAGAAACAGGTCTCTTTGTTCTGTGTGAAAGAGAATACTTAATCACATATCAGCAGAGAATTAAAAAACATAGTAATACATGAAAGTATTCTTTTTTTCTTCTCTGAACAAATTAATTGCCAGAAATGAAAAAACTACAAAGTGCTGTTTAAAAATAAAAATATGTGTCTTAATGTAATAAACAGCAGCTAATGCAGTTAAAGTGAAGCTCCAAAAAAATCAAATAGCAACTGGCAATTGGTTTGTGGGTCTCATCAGCCTGAAATACATGTCAAACAACTTTCTTGTAAAAAGAAATATGCAAAATAATTCTACATGCGTGTTTTTCCCCAGACATGTACATAGGAAAAGCTTCTGTATAAATGTCAAGAGAAATGCTCTCTAGTTTAATGCATTTCATAACTGAAACTTGGCCAGACTTAGACATCTTAAGCCATTTTACAATAACCTTTGTAATATTCCTTAAAATATTATTTCTTAGAATCCTTTTGTAAAATAGGTAGGAGTAATATTCAGTATTTACAATGAAGTAGAATTTGTGTATCACTGCATATGCCGTCAAAGGTAGGAGGAGGACAGGGGGAAGAAGTTACTGCCAGGTAAGTGAGAAGGCTGCAAGATGGTTACCCCCTTATCCACTGCGAGTGACCTACAAGGGAGCCACGCGTGCAGAACTCCGAGAGATATATTTGCTTCTTTTGCAGCGAGGGGTCTCTGAGGGATTGCAGCATTTGTGTTGTATATTCATACACTTCTCCCTTTTTTGTTGACAGGCTGACTTGAAACATGATACACAAGGAATAATCACTTTAATTCTGTAGTGCACATGTACTCGTTCAAATCCAGCTTCAGAAAAAAAAATAAAATCAGTGCTGATTTTGTTTTCCAGCATTGCCAAAACAAAACAAAGGTAACAAATATTTTCACGAAATGCAGGACCATGGACCAGGCCTGAAAGGTCCTCCAGGAAAAAAGTCCTTCAGAATTTCTGATGAACATATTGCTGTATGTGCTGCATACCTCCTCCTTCCTAGGAGTAATGAGAGAGGAGGCAGAGCTCGAGCACGTCTGCACTCAGAAGCATTAAGTGAGTGTATAATGACCCAAGGGAGAACCATTACCAGCCGGCACAAGCAGGGAGTTGGTCTGCAATTTATGGAGATGAAAATTGAAGTTGAGGAGCAGGGTACTGAAAAATTCTGGAATTTGTTCTTATTTCTATATCTTACTGGTTATACTGGGAGTTAGTTCTCAGCCACATTTGTCTGCTGGTTTTATTCATATGTGCAGAACAATTTTCATTAAGAATTTGCTTTGTAATGGCTAAAGTGTATAGAATAAAGCATTTTGGTTGCTGCAAGTTTTTCCTAAAACATAGGAAATAGAGAAATGCATATTTTGTTAACTTTCTCTTGCTTTTTTTAAGAATTAAATGCCTTTCCCTAACATGTTACCAGTGTTTTTAGCAGTGTGGTGAGGGGACTTTTGCTCACTGTCATATGAACACAGTATATCAGACTGTAATAGATGAGAATAGATCAGATCTAGCCACAGGACTAAAACTGTGTGCCAGGGTAGCTTATCTATGATGGCAGTTTAATTGTCCTGAACCACCTCAGTATTTGGAGATAGGAGTTTTTTCTTTTTCTTTTCTTTTTTTTTCTTTTTTTTTTTTTTTTTTTTTAAGTAAAATGGGGCTTTGTATATTGTTCACAATATTCAGATTCAGATTGTTGACTCTTTTTAGTCTGTTTCTGTTCACTGAGCAACACCTATCGGCTTTCCAAGGTGGGCTTTTGTGGTCTTCTGTCAATATTGTTTATAGAAAATCAAGGCTTTATTGTATGTTCTAGTTTCAAGTACTTATTTTAAGCCAGCAAGTGGGATCATTTTGCCTTCCACTAGTCAGGGCTGGTAGCAATTGACAAAAAAAACAAAAAAAGATTAGATTACTGCTTAATGATGACGTCTTCCAAAGCCCTGGAGCAATGGAAGAACACAAGTCCTGGGGAAAATCAATGAAACTTAGGCTCCGAAGACAGTTAGGTGAGTAGAAAATGTTGCTCTAATGACCTAAATGTTCATTCTCTCTCCTGCTGCCTCAGCTGTAATATCCAAGAGGGAATGAGTCTGTGTAAAAATATCTGGCATCCATGAACATTTTTAGGCCGTTAAAAATTGGACTTCTAGATCTTTATCTTATTATTATCTCTTATTCCTACCTAACTTAAGCAGCAGAGAGCTAAAGCATTTTTAATGTTGATTCTGAAAAAAAAATCTTTCAATAAACTAGTAACTATTCAGATAGCAAAGCAGATAAAGGATATATTTTAAACCATACATATTAGTTAATTGTATTCTTCATGTTCTTGTTTTTTCATCCCTCAAAGGTTGTTCTTTAATACTGATGCTCATTTTGTATATGCACTTGATATTTGTGCACATCCGATAAAGAGGACACAATTTTCTCTTAGAGCTTGCCAGCGGTCACAAATTTCCAATTTCTAGGTGGTAGTTTTGACTTCAACTCCCTGAATCATTTATGTGGTTATTAGATTGCTATCCTGTGAACTCTTTTGGGAATCTGTTGTTCTCCTGTCTGGCCTCTAACATGTCATGAGGATATATTTGCTACTACCAGTCCTGTGGCACAAGCAAGGAGGAGGAAGGTGAAGATGCCAGATTTGAGTCCTGATAATGTTTTTAAGGGAGGAATGAAAAGTTCAGTTACATGTGCAGTGCTCTGTGTGGAGAGCAGTATGACAGATATACTACTTTGATAGATATCTCATAAGGCATCCTGCCATGTTATAGGAGTTGAACAAATAACGGATTACAGCGTATTTTCTGCCCTGTTATATGGTGGTATAATACAGAAACTAGTCTTTGGTGTTCTGCAAATTTCTGCCTTTTTCCTGCTTTATAAAGTGAGTCTATGTTTTAGCATGCTGAGTTCCTACCAGAACGAGTGGATGTTTGGGGGTACAACAACCAATAATTTACCTGGCAAATGGCTGTGACACGTCTGATACATGAAGGAGAAAACTGGAGATGTACAAGCAAGAACTATCTCTTCTTAAGATACGTAACCTTTTTTTTGTTAGCAAGCATTGCAGCAATTAATGCCGTTCAATGGCAATGTAATACATCATTCAGCTGGTAGCATGAAGCTGTGACTTCAGTCAGACTTAATGTTTAAGGCAAAAGACAAAGTCTGGAGAAGTTTCATCATTGTGTAACCTATAACCGGTGCGAGGCAAGTGAGTGCACAGTCGTTTGGTTTAGAGTGTGTGCGTGGAGCACATGTTGTAAGAAGAAAGGCTGAGAGTTGGATTTGTTCTCCTTGGTGGGAAGTCTTATTTCTGTCAGCAGCTGCCTAACGGGAGAGCGTGGGAGATGGAGCCAGACTCAGTGGCTCACAGCATGGGCCAAGGGGCAATGGATGCAAGCTGCAGCACAGCAAATTTCAACTCAGTAAGAGGAAAAAAAAATTACTCGCAGGTAGTCACATACTGGAACAAGTTGTCCAGGGAGGTATTAGGTTAGCCATCCTTGGAGATACTAAAAACTCAACTGGATGAGCCCCTGAGCCACCTGCTGTGATTGGACCTGCTCTGAGCAGCAGGTTGGATAAGACCTTGGATCCTAGTTGAGTGCCGTGCTGCTCAGGCCATCCTCCCGGTCCTTCATTCAGGCTGGCGCTAGGACAGGGTGAACAACTGTGCTTCATGATTCTGTTTTATGTATTTTTATGCTGGACATTCTGAAATGATGCTTCAGACCATAGCAGAAAGTGTGCGTAGCTACTCAGAGCAAACTAAGGGACTTGATGCATAAAAATAAATCTCAATTGCAGCTTGCTTGTCAGAGATGGATGCTTGAAACAGAATATTCAATGTCTGTTTAGGTATCTCTTTTTTGCCTAGTTTGGTACATTAACCTCTTTTTCCCTTTTGTCATGAATTCAAGTTCATCTGGGATAGAAGTTGTAAGGAAGATTACAGTGAATTTCTTGATCCTTGGCAATGCAGTAGAAAGGATTCTGTGTCGTTCCCAGGGGACACAAGAAGTCACAATTTGTCATTTTCATCTATTTTTTGGATCATCTTGCTACCTGATTAGCTGTGAGAGACTACTGGTGTTCATTGCTGCTTTTGTATATAGTCTTATATGCAGTTGCAGTAAGGAAACGCAGTTACAAAAATGAGCGCAAATTGGAAGATAATTTTGGGTGGGAGGTTATTTGTTAGTTTTAGAAGAAATATTTGAGGTGTTTGTATCCAGGTTAAGAAGTTGCCATTATGATTGAAGTCTGAAGGGCCATACTTGTTTGGGGGGATAACACTATAGACTTGTTTTAGGAAGAGAGTGGCTTTAGCCAAACACTTCTTTTGTTAAAGGGGGGATTCCTCTTAAATGAAGAATACAAAAGCTAACATTTGTTGAAATGTAATGATTCATTTGAATGACCAATTTTCTTAATAGTTTTTTTTTACTAAGATCATAAAGTGATTAATAGTTTAATCCAGCCTGCATTTATATTACATACTAATTCTGCATTATATATTCTCCAATGTCACAGAGCTAAAAGTTCAAATTGGACTCATTTTTATTATCAAGTTAAAGATGGGGAAGTGTAAATTATTCTCCTCCACTGAGGAGATCACATTTATAAATCTATTTTAAGGAAAATGAAGAAAGACAGAATACATCTTCAAGATACTAACTTGTATCACGATTTCCATATAGGAAGTTTATGGCCAGTAGCTGTTTTAGGCTAAGACTAGATAACCTTTCACCATTCATATTCCTGTCCCTGGTATTAACAAGAGGCTCGTTTCTTTCAAAGTAAATTCTCCTAAAATGTGTGCAACTCTGCTTTTGCCTTAAATGTGCAAAACTAGTTAAATTTAATTAAGAGAATTGGTATGGAGACTGTGTGCGTGTGAGCAGGTCTGGTGATCGGTGACATGATCCTCTGAAACGACTTGCCTTATGACTCTCATACATAATGCTGAGATATTGCCCATCTGATATTTTTGTTTAGATATAAGACTGTTTGCCCTGAATGTAATAAAATAGTGAGCCTTATTTGGAAGTCTGTAAGTCATTTTAAGAGCATCTGGTATGTCCACAGAAAAGAAGAAATGAATTAAAACCGGAGTTTGTATATGTTGTCATTAGTGATCCAGCACTTAGACCACTTGTTTTTGTTAGAAAGCCTACTGACTTAAATGGGCTGCAAAAAATAATGGAAAAAGGAGTTAATAGAACATATTACAGTTGCCTCATTATGTAATGGCTTTTAAGAGTTTACATGAGGCAGGGGGGAATCCCGTAAGATCGCAAGGGAAAATCAGAAATCTGTGATTTAGATTGTTGCCATTTTGTGTTAACTTTTTGGAAGACAGGAATAGCCACCTTTTTGTGCTCCTTTAGCTGTTGTATGTTACATTAAAAATGTCATTTTGAAGTCCTGTCCTAGGAATTTTCCTTTTGTTTTAGATATCATAAGCCCCAAATATTATGAGCAATTTATAACCAAAGATTGATTTTTACAACCTGAAACATCATCATTCCACATTTATTCTTTCTGCACAGCTATTACAAGGGTATTAATTTAAATTGTTGCACACTGGCTTCCATTTGTCTCTGAAGTGTATGTTAATACACGAAGGTCAAGGGCTTGAGAAAAGTGAATGTAAGATGATTACTTTGGCAAAGAAAATATACCTATTTTTTTTTACTGTTTTCCTTAACCTGCTGGTCCAGCCATGCTGACTGCACTGCTGAAGAGTATCTGGTAACTTTCTGATCGTGGTGATCATACTCTTCTCATGGATTAAAAGCTTCATCACCTTTGAATTTTTTTTTTTTTTTTTTTGCTATATATGCTATAATGAACAGCATCATGATCTATAGCATACCGACAGTATTCTTAAAACAGGTCATATATAATAGCTGTACTGTTGATGATGAATAGTACAGTTGTTCATACATGCACAGTTAACTATTATTAAAAAGACGTGTAAAACCCTGAAATTTAATAACATAAAATTTAATAAATAAATCTAAAATACCTCAGCAAGGATGCAAGTTGTTGCCTGGGTCGCTGTTGTTTTTCTCTGTGTATGCAAGGTGAGTGTTGTTCTGGTTGAAGATGGTAAGTCATTCTGCTCTGCCCTGCTGGGCTAAGCCCAAGGTGGCCCCAAGGGTACCTTGCGTGGTGGTGTACGTTGCACGGAGACATGGCTGAGCTTCTGCTGCTCTTAAGATGCAGACATAGATGTGGCAGCACAACCTTGGGTGGAGCATTTTGCAGATACAGTTGCACCACGTCCCCTAACATTGCAAACTAAATCTTAAAAAGCACGTCCCTTCTGTCAGCCTCCCTTGTAATGTTTATCTTTTATATATATATATATACACAAATTAAAAACATGATTTAAATGCGCTGTGTCCTTGAAGATAGGCATGCAGCTTTTCTCCCACCACATACAGCTATTTTCTGACCAAATAACATCAACATGTTTAAATTGCTGTTCATGTTGATATTGAATTGGAGATTAAAGTTACTCAGAAGAATGAGACCAGTTAGACCAAATTATGAGCTAAGATTTGTTTTAAGATCCTGAATAATTCTGCTGATTTTAATACTGAAAACTCAGAGAAAATGTGGTCAGTTTATCTTAGACTACATTTGGCTTTTGTAGAATTGTCCCAAGCCATATAAACAAGGTGTTTAACAGAATGATAAGCTCTGGGGGAAAAAAAAAAAAAAAAAAGAAAAGCCCCAAACCTCCTTTTTCTAAGATAAGATGAGCTATGAGTTTATCCTTATACGCACAATATTTTAAATACCTGCCTATTCAGCTTTATGTGACTCACTAAACTGTTCTGTCCCAGCTTTGTATATATAGAATGACATGTTCCATGACATCTGGGTTAAGGTGAAGCTATTGTATCTGTCAGTTAACCTCTTTTTGTCAGCCTGCTGGGCTGATAATTTTATGTGTATGGTAGAGTCATTAAGGTATTCTCTGTCCTCTGCCAAAATGAAAAGTTAGGTTTCCCATTCAGTATGAAGACATTCTTTATTTCTGCTATAAATATGTGTGCTAGAATGCTTCTAATTTATAAACCATATCCCAACATACCCAGAGACAAAGCCAATGTGTAAAGCGTATTTCCTTCCCTTCTCACAAGTGATTTATTTTTTGCACTTTGTTACCAAGTACAGCTGTAACTACTTATTCAGTAGATATTGGCATGCAAAATCATTAAGTGGCATAAGAAAATCAAATGCTGTAAAAGCAATGCCTTAAGTACATTGTAAGATATTTAATAAATAGATACATATCACTATATGTAGCTCAAAAAATACGTAAGAATACTAGTGTTACTTCTTTGTAGCTTGAATATTAAATTAATAACATATAAAGTATGTTCTCTGATACCTTGTGGCATCTTGTAGGTTATTTGGTTTGAAGTAATTATGCTTCATCACAGATTTATGTTCAGTCAGAGATTTAAATGCTGTTGGGCTCTACAGTAAGTGAATGATTGCAGATTTTCAAAAGAGAAGAGTTTTTGAAGGTGTCTGTGTGTTAAGTTAAATTTTTGAATTAATGGGAACATCAAAGATACAGCATCTGGGTCAGAGAAGGACCTCAGCAGAACTGCTGTTTGAAGCCTTTCATTCTTGACCTCCAGGACTGTAATAAACTTTTAAATAATTTTCAAGGGCACTTCAGATATTCTGTCAATTAAAGTGCCATGCAAGCCCTTTTCCTGTTGGCCTGTAGCCATTATTTAATACAGTCATTAAAATTTAGTTTTAAGAGATATCATATGCCACGTGAAGTTTTTTCATTAAATGGCTTTCCCTCACAGAAGCAAAAATAAATGGGATGTACAATATTTATGTTTAAAAATGAGCTAATGTGATTGTTTGGAGGACCATTCTGAGAGAATATACATCTTGGTTACACTGCACGTAATATATTTTAGTATTTAAGTGCTTAATCTGCACAAGTCAGATGTGATGAAAACATGCAATGAACTTAAAATATGTATTATTGCAAAAAAATAAAAAGCGTAGAGTTAATTCTTTTGCTGTTCTGAAAATTCCCCTTCAAGGCATGCAGTACAGTAGACACAGCTTAAGATAGGCATGCTGAAGACTCAGTTGTTCTGAAATATATTTAATATAATAAAGCAGTGTATTCTGATGAAACCAGTATGCTGTCTTCTAAAGTAAAAACTCTGAAGTGACACTCGGAAGTAGTAAGGGCTCTAAGGAAGCGCTGTCTCGCTGGATGCTGTTGCAGGAACTGGTATTACCGAAGAAGAGGAGGTCTTGAGTGCTGTTCCTCGCTTTGTGTCTGTCATTGCCTTTTTAGGGTGTTTTTTTCTTCTGAATTGTAGGATGTCTGTAACAGCAGTGATACCTGCTAAGCTCCTAGGAATAATTTGAGCCATAAGACGTTTGTGTGAAAATCTGTTTAGTGTCCTTCAGTGGAGTGTACTATGAACCTACCAAAAATATTTTTATTGTATGTAGGTAAAGGGCTTCAGGCAGTGCTTTGTTGGGGGCTGACGTGTTGGTTCCACTCATGAACCTGTAGTAGTTCTCCACAATATTCTAACTAAAGCTTCAGTTCACCTCTGCCCATTAAGTCTCTTCGTCCTCAGACCAAACAGTACTGACCCTATCCAAACAAATAGGGAGAATGTTTGGTGACACACTACCTGAGCTCCACTTCCAGCAAAAATTGAGTTTTAATGTAGTTTTGTGTTGCTTGGCCAGAAAGCTCAGTCTGTAGAGATCAATGTGGTGTTGTTAGGAAGAGAGTGAATAGTATCATGTGACATATTCGAGATACATATTTCAGTAGTTTTTCTGTTATTTTTCCTCTTGCAAGAAATCACTGGCATTGACTTGCTTTCAAACTTTAGCTGTAATTTCTGGATAAATTCTACAGCATGCATGAAGACAAGTCTTACAAGCCTGAACTCTCTCTGCCTTAGGGTCTTCATAGAGTGCTCATGTTTTTATGAAGGCCATAGTTTCCAAACATAATAATTAAAATCAATTAAACTGCTTCTTTATTTCTGAAATAGCAATGACTGATGCCCCGTTCATTTAGGAGAGGAAGTTTTATATCTTCTGTAGTTTTAGAAAGCCCTCAGACCCCGAACCTAGTCACTGTCATCCCACAGGTGGGCTTCCAGGGTGGTGCCCCAAGTTCTCTTCCCTTAGGTACCTTGCACCTAACTTGGTGTGGAGGGTAGCTGAGGGTATGTGGTCAAGATACCAAGATTTGTGTCGTGCTGCTATATATTCCCTCCCTTTTACTCTCTTATACTCACAGACTCAGACTTCAATATTACCTCCTGTGATAAGTTTACTGCTCTCAAATCATTTGGTACACTGTATAAAATCTGCCCAATGCTGGGTACTGCAGATGGAAATCTTTCTTATTTGTTTGCTGCTCAGTTAGTTGACTGGCTGATTTTCAAAGAAGTGAGAATAGGAAGAAGAGTCATATTGTCCGTTTTTATATATGTATTACTGCAGGCATTAATATTTTCCTTTGTTTAGTCTAGTTCAGACTAGTCTGCCTCTCAGTGAAGTTGTCTTTCCTTAAGCGATTAGGTGCTGCAATGTGCTACTTATTGCATCTTCAGAAGCATGATATAAATTTAAGTCAGGGACATTGTACTCTAGTTAAGGGAGTGAGAGGTTTGTAGAGAAAAATGAGAGGTACAGCAAATGTGTTTCCAATCTCTGTAGTACATACAATAGAAAGTTTTATTCTACAATTGTCAGAGAGGATCTCATTAGAGTTCCTCTGTTCCTGGAAAAGTTCTAATGTTGGGTACTTTAAAGGAAAGAGTTCACAGAGTTAAGATATAAGGGCATAGGCTCCCTTCTAGTACATGGAACTGTGATCACAATGGCCTGAAAAGTTCATAAGCTGTTTTGAAGACAGTAGCAATGTGTACAATTTGCTTTATTCAGAAGCTCCTTCATGATGCAGGTGCACCTGCAGAGCTGCAGAAGGGAAGGAATTTTCCATTCGGTTGTCATCCAGTAGCCTCCAAAGTTAGCTGCCTGAAAATAATTGACTGGATCAGCATTAACTGATTTTTTTTTTTTTTTTTTTTTGAAATAAGACTAACCCAGTTGCTGGGGAATCGTAGCCATTGGGCTGCTAGCAATTATCTGAACTCGGGGGCTTTATATTTGAGTCCCTTCTCTAGCACTGAACGGAAATTTCACTCATCTGTCGACATGCATCCTTGGAGAATTTCCCGTGGTTTTACTTTACAAGATGGTGATTTAACTTGTGCCTATTGTATGTACAGATAGGATTAATAAAAATCTTGTTGCATGTTCTAGAAAGTGAGGAAGAACATGCAAACAAACCTGAAAAATCTGTGTTTAGACCCCTTGCTCTTAGTCTGGCAGCTGGAGTAAAATTAACCAGGAATTACATGGAAATAAGGAAAACAAGGTACATGTCTTGAAGCAAAGGCCGCTTACTGCCAAAGGAGGTAGTAAGGGAGAAATGGTGTTACAAAATGCACCCGGTGTTTGGAACGGTCGGGTCGGCGGAGCCCCGCTCGGCCCGTTCCCGGGCAGGTCCGTGTCCGCGAGCGCGGCCGCGGCCGCCCGGGCGCGTCGCCCGCTCGAGCCCCGCTGGTTTTGAGCGCGGCCGCGGCGCGGGGGCAGCGCGAGGGCCGACCTTCCTCTTCGCCGGCCGGCTTCTGTCGCCCTCCCGCTCCCCTAACACGTGAGCTTTCTTCTAAAGTTTCCCGTAGGTTTCCCCTTTTCTTCCCGTTGACTTCAGAGGCACAAGGATCAGCGCGAGGGAGAGGTTTGTAAAAGACATAAGGCTGCTCTTTCCTATTCCCTCCCTGCCAACTAAGCTCTAAATTTATCATTTGGAATTGGTTTAGACCATAATACAGCAAAATACTAGTGAGCGATCGGGGTATCTCGGCCTTTTCCTTCGGTTTGGCTGTTCTTTCACTGTAATCGGTAAAATGTCCATCCACCTCCAAGCAGGTATATTTGTAAATAAACTTCAGTGCTGTTTATTTTTCTAGATGGAAAATAATCATAAAAAATTCAGATCAGCATTTAAAATCAAACATTCCTAAATTGTTTTTCAGATTTGGTATTCTTGTACATGTGTTCTTGCTGAGCTTGCAAAACATCTCAAACAGATTAAATTAAAAAAAGGAAAAAACTTGAAACTGGTCAGGTGAGGAGAAGCCAAACAGCTGGAGAATTAGTTCTACCTTCATATAAAGAATGAGCTCTTATTGCGTCTTTGATTTCAAGGAACACTTTGGTAGTTTCTTAGATGTATTTATTTTAATTTGCAGATAGGTATCATCTGTAGCCCAGTGTGAGAATAATCTGTGAAAAATCTGTTGCTTCTTAAAATGAATTTTCTAAATTTCAGATACACAGAGAACACATCAGACAGAATCCAGGAAACTGTTTCTGATAGACTAAGTCTTCGTGTTCTAGTTCAGAGAATATTTTTAAAATTTTGAATCCAGTGGATTTTGGGGCTGTAATTGTTCAGTACTTATTAGGCTTATAATAGTATATGTCATATCTAATTATTTACTTTCAGAGCTCTTAGATCGTGCTCCTAATTGCAGAATGAATTGCTACAAAAGCATTACTTTACATTTTTCTGAAATTCCAGAAGTAAATTAGATGCTTTTTTACATTAAAATTTCATGCCATAATGCTGTTAAACAACAAAAAAGGACAGCCTATTGGAGGAAGAAGCTAATATTAGTTGTTTTATGGTCATAGCCACTGAGATAAGTTTTCCTGAATATGTAAAATATTATGAAATATGACAAGCTTAATTTGTGCTAGAAAGCGAATAATTGCTTCTACCTTTTAGACGGCATGAAAGCTGGAGATCTGAGCTGGGGTGAATTCTAGTGGCCGTTTCTAATGCACCTGATGTTAATGCGCTACTGTATATGGCTTGTTTTCCCCATGCATGAGACGTGCTTATTTAAGTGATGTACACTGGGTAGCTCTGCTCAGTTTTCCACATATAATAAATATGCATATATATCATCTGTGGATCTAAACACCCTTCGTTTCTGCCCATTTCTGCTACTCCAAATTAGTCTAAGTAAATACATGTTTTCAATTCTAGAAGTGAAGTATCAGAATATTACTGTAAACATGTATTGGTCAGCAAGTGTCAAATTCATCGCTACTGGAAATTAGTTCTGTTGATAATTACTAAATACAGAGAGACTAGCCTGGACTGGAACCAAGATTGACATTTGGACTTAATAATATAATGAAGCTTTAATAAGCCAGTAATAGGCAGCCTCACAAAATGAAATGAGCAAAGATTACAAACACAGAAATCAGTTCCCTGGATCTTAAATACATAAATTGTATTAATCTGTATTGAAAAAAATTAATTGCTTATTTTATATGGTCCAGATGCAATTATAGATCAAGATAACATTTTTTAATAGAGCAACATAGCCTTTCAAATTTCACTCCGTATGAATTTCACAGCTCTGATTTTGGGAGATCTGGAAGCAGAAGTTCTATTTGTTTGTTTATTCCAACCTTTCCCCCCCCTCCCCTTTCTCGTGCTGGTCCCGTGGCCTTCTTGCCTTGACTGTCGCCGTTCTTCCTGCGCTCTTAAACTGCCTCTGGGGTCCTTATACATAGGCCTGATTTGAAAGACACTCTGAATTGAAGGTTAGAGTGACGTGATGGTCACACCAGTCCTTCAGCAACTTTTCTTTTTGGATTTAAGTTTAATTAAGTAAACCAAGCTTGGGAATTGTCTAGTTGACTTTCCTGTAACATTCCTATATCCAAATTAAGATTTACTGCAGTCCCATCAAAAACTATGACACAGGAATCTTCCTACACACCGAGTCGATGCAACAGGGTCTTAAATAAGCAAAAGTAAGGAAAATAAGTGTCAAATATTTGTTATAGTATACTAATTCTTACCCATAAATTTATGAAGGTGAGCTGTCAGGTTTTTTACATATTTAGTGTGAAATATATAGGAACTCTATAATGTGAGCTTTTTATTATTATTACTTTTATTGTTGCTGTTACTGTCTTTCATTTGAAGTCTTGTCTGCCCTGTGGGGTTTTTGTTTTCTGGATGACCACAGAGGGCATCTCAGGAAGGCTTAGCATCATGTAGGCCAAGTTCCTGAGCAAGTGAAGAGGTAAAATTTTATTTAAAAAATTACCCAAAATTCAATTATTAATTTAAAACAAACAGGTCTAAGCAAAACAACAAACAGATGTCCTGCGTGGATTACTGAAGATCCTTTCCTCCTCTCTGTTGTTCAGATTCAATTTTTAATGAAGTCACTGTTAACACTTCTTTTCTGATTGTCATAGTATTTTAAGTTTTCTGCCAAAATAGGTGTTAAAAACCTTTTGTAGAACAGAATGTGGAAGAAAAACAACATTTAGATATACATTAAAGGGGAAGAAAAAAGATTGTAGCCTAATGATAAGCCTTTACTGGTCTTGAAAAAAACCTGGTGCACATTGCCCTCAATCCGTGTGCTGTGTGCATAGGTATGTGAGCTGTTAAGGTGAGGAAGTACTTTCTCATACGGCTTCTCTCTGGGGTTTTCTGGCTCTGGGTTACATGTGACACTCTTCTTGAGTCCGTGCGTTTATGAAAGATGTATCTGAAAACCAAGCTACGTTCTCCATAAAAATGTTTTCCCAACTATGTTCGCTTTGACTACAGTGTATTATTCCAAAGTAAATGTGAAAAGTGTATCTTCAGGGTAGTGCATTTACTTGACAATGACATGAAATGTCTTCATTCTGAAACAGTAAAGGTGTGTAACAAGGAAAAAATAAGAATTCTGAACATGGCCATTTTTAAAAAAATTGCTGGAATTAATGTATGTTTGTTTACTTTCTAAAATCTTGTCATACCTATCCAACTTCATCAAAAAAATTAAGAGACTTCCCATGGGGAAGAGAAACGCTTACGAAAGGAGAACTGCTAGTGAGAGAGGAGCGTTTATCAATCAGTGTTTCTAGAGGCTTTTCGCTGTTGCTGACTTGCCTAGATACTTGCCTGTTTTTTGTGGTGGTGTAACCAGCATCATCTAGCACGCTGCAGCTGACTTGGTAAGTTGCGGGTGAAAGCAATGACCACCCAGTGGTAAGAGAAACACTTTTTAATGGTGCTGGGAACAGAGAAAACTGGATATATTGTTGGCTGTGGTCATAAGTGCATCTCACGTAGTGGCTTCTCTGGTTTTGTTTGTCTGTCTTGAGAACTCTGCGCCGTTTCTTCTCATTAGCATGTGATAACGGGAGTGAGTTTCACATGGTTGTTCCCCGTTCCCACTTGGCTTGACATTTGCGGAGCTCAGCCGAGGCTCTAAACCGTTCTGAGACCTGCTCGCTCTAATGATGTCTGTTCAGTAAGGGAGATCAGAGCACAGCTACCACGGTAAATACTATACTTGTACCTAATTACAAAAAAAGCTGCTATGAGAATGAATAATTAGCGTTTTAGGCAAAAATCATCAGAAATACAATCTTGGCTACCAGCACCGTTGCCTCGACTAATTTTTTCGAACTTATTTTACTCTACATCCTTCTTCATCCCCTTTGCCTTAAAGGGATCCTGTTCCAGCAGATTTGCTAATACGATACCTCAGTTTCCATTTGAAATTACCTTCTTCTTCTGCAGCGTGAGAGAACTGCCCGCGGCCAGGGCGAGGCAGAGAAGAGCACTGCAGAGAAGGTCTCGTGAGCGCCTGAAAGTTAGGGTAACCTTGATGGGCAAAATACTCTAAAGCAGAATATACATCCTACCCAATCATTTTTAGTCATTTTTATACGTTAGTTTCTATCTTTCTCCACATTTTACTGGCTGGAAAAAAGACAGCAATACAGATATTTTTGCTTTACAACTAAATGTGGAAAGAATCTAAATGGTAAGGACTATGCCTGGAGAAAAAACGAGAAAGTAGAAACTCCATCTGCGAGGATTTTGTTTGCTACAACGCTCTCCTGGGCCTCTTCGTTTCTGATGTTCTGTGTTTGTAATCTAGTAGCTTTTTGCAAATTACTCAGTTGAAGCAGCAGGGCGCCCGTAGCCAGTGTTGGTTTACGCAGAGAGCTGCTGGTGAGCGTGATGCTGACCTTCAGTGCTTGCTGCAGAAGCCTAAGCTGTGTGTACACCGAGTTGTAAAGACACTGTGTAATCTACTTAGAGTACGGAGAAGAAGTGTGAAACCACACGCTCCAAGCATCTCCTCTACAGAACACCTGTCAGCAATGGCATTCTCTAGTCCCTACTTTATTAAATACAGTAAAACTGTTACTTTGAGTGGGTGGAGGAAACTTTGCTTTTATGCAAGAAACGTCCCCTTCGTCCCCGCTGCCGTATTTGGAAGGCTGGTGGAAAAGGCTTGGACGTTGCTGAGTGCTGCACACGTGCTCGGTCCAGCAGACAGTCACGTAGTTCTCTGGCTTACGTGGCAGGCAGGCGCGATACGTATTTCGGGAGCCCCGGTAGTCCCGGCAGGACATGTTCTCATCGTCCCCTCCAAAGGAGCAAAGTGTGTGTTTACACAGTGACTTTTATAGCCCTGGTTTCGGCGTCAGATGCAGGCTGAGCGAGCTACACAGGGAGGAGATCTCGCAAGTCCTTCTCTCCCTGAAGCCAGACGTAATTATTCTGAACTGTGACTTTTTTCAGATCACAAGGAAAGTGAGCACAAAAAGTTCTGCTCAGAATTAGAAAAAACAAATAGCTTTTTCCATTTCTGAGACCTGACCCTATTAGTGAAAAACAAATTAATATTGAAAATACTGCGTTTAGTTATGATCTTCACCACCCGTTTGCCTGCATGTAAGGATTTTGCCTCAGAGTGACTCAGTTTATGTCCTAGAGGAAGTTTCATCTGCTGTATAATGATGTGAGCAAATAAACCAGGTCTTTCCTCAGCTGAATCAATGCCCATAAAGGCCAGTTTAATGAGCACTCCCAAGCTGACCAGGAGCACCTGTGTGAGCCTGCAGGGAGGTCCTGGCGTGGACACGCTGGAGGGTGGGAGCGTGGGGAGAGGACCTTCTTTGAGTCGCCCCGTACGTATAGCGAAATAATCAGTATAAGCATTATGTGAAGTGAGCTTTAACATGTTTCCCTTTCTGTTTAGGGTAGCATCCGGTGAATTTTAGTATAATTAATCAACTTGGGCTCAAATAACTGTGTTTGGATTGTAGTGGGATACCAAGTGGCACCTCAGTATCCAAGTGTCTGTAGGATATAGCAGTACGAAGCCACACCTAGCCTTGAAATGGTAAATAGTGCTTCTTTGCGAAGAGAAACACTGACTCAGAGATAATTCATATGTTTGTTTTATAGAAAGAACAAAGCATTTTTTAACACTCAGTGAATTCGTACCTCGTTTAGAACACAACTGTTTTTTACATCTTCTGGCTGGGTATGGCAGTAGCTTCTTCCACTAATATTTATATGTTAATAAAATAATGAAATAGTAAAACAAAGCCAAAAGTGCATTGTTAACTTCTGTTTGCTTGTATTAGGTCCTGCTTTCAGGCATTTAATGGGTTCTTTTTTGCCCTGTCCAGCTTAGTACTGTGAAAAATAGTCAGAACAGTAATAGGAAAGCTTCCTTAAGTTTGTTTTTCAGTAAGTTATGTTCACCTTTTAAAAAATAGTATATAATTTGTTAATCTGCTTTCCCTGCCAAACTAGTTTTCTGATTCAACAGTAAATTGAACGGAGAGCTTCCCCCAGGCAGAGGGACCGAGTACCAACCTCGGCAAGTCCGGCAGCTTCACTGCCGCTCGGCGGGAGCCCTTGGCAGAAGCTAATTTCCACCCTCTCGATGCATACGCACACGCTTTCCATAAAGCACGCAGGCTGCACTGCAGATAAATTAAGACTAATTCTCGTTGTCGTCTCAGGTACGCGCTCGTTGCGGTGACATAAAGCCGTTTTGCTTTCGAGCGAGGGAGTCCTCGCGCCTGCGAAACGTGTCCGCCCTCCAGGAGCAGGATGCGTTCGCGTCGTTGCAGGAGGTTTTCGCAGCGTTAGTTTTATTAAATTGTCGTCAAGTGAATAAAGCAATCTATAGAGTAAAACCGAGAGTTTAAGCCCGTGCTCCCAGAAGATGTCCAGCCTACGTGAGTGCTGCTGTTCAGGACTAACAACTATCAGACAGGCTCCTGGGTCAAAGAGAAGCGTCCTTCGTAGAAGAAGGAGCTGCGCAGGCCTAGCTCTCGGTTTGGAATAAGCACTGGGCAAGTTTCCTTAAATACAGGTAACAGACTCAACCGGGTAGCAGGTAAGCATAGAAATGTCAGGCCATTATAAGGTAAACAGAGGACTAACTTAAATTATTTCATTTAAAATGCATTTTAATTGTGACCCATTTCCTTTGCCTTTTTAAATTGAAGTCAGTGAATGAAATCCAACCTCCAACAGCAAAACTTCTGACTTTGGGAAGGGATGGTTTTGTCAATAAATTAAAGATTTTACCAGCTGTGGGTTTAGTCCATTTCTCCTACTGTAACAGCCCTTCATATATGTCCTGATGAAGTCCTTGCTTTGTAAGGTTTATCTATAACAGCTGTTTTCAGTACCTGTTAGTGCTACAGGTAAAGCAAATATATTTATGAAATTAATGATCTTATGTGACCAGAAGCACACAATCTGGAGGCGAGACATACCTGTTAGGATACCTCATCGTTCACCGCGGCAGGGAAAAAGCCTGTGAATCAAAGCTCTGAGAGAAGTCGGTGGGACTCTGTGTGGCTCTGAGTGTGGTAACAGCAGGAGAGAAAAATCAAAAAGAAAAAGAACGTACTTTCATATACTGTAGTGTATTTAACATGCAATATCACATTCCTAAGTTACAAGCAAGCAACTACTTGAATTATCCTAGCTCTGGAAGTGAATTTATCTTTCTTTACTTTCACTGGGAAATACAATCATTAATATTGTCTTGTTTTCAAAAATTGTATGGGACATACATGTGATGATTTGTATCAGCAAAATACTTCTGATGATACAAACCATCAGCTACAATAACAGTCTTTATTAAAATCATTGTGGGGTTTGGGTCTTCTTGGAACTATTTGGGAATTGCAATAGGCAGGTAGTACAATAACTCAGCAGGAGTTTTGCCTTTACACTGGCACGAGTCATCGACCCGGAAATCTGCTTTGTGATCTGTGAAGCGATAGGAGCAACTAATTTCTAGCTGAGTGCTCATAGGTAGAGTCGCTGGGAGTCAAGAATCAAGATATGCTTAAAACATATTTGGTAACAGCTGGGGTTTGACAGCTGCCTGCTGAAGACGGCGGGGTTTGGTGTGGTTCCTGGCGCAAGATTCGGACCTAAGGTAGGAAGGAAGAGTTGAACTGCAGCATTACAACATACTGCTAAAAGCTCTCCCTAACTTCTTGGTGTGCACAACACACCTGCTCTGGTTAACCTAGCATTTATCAGCATAACGTTGACCCGTTCTGCTCCAAGATACTGAAGAAAATTATTTTCTAAAGATGACATACAATGAAAAAGAGAAGTTTGGCTGTTACCTGCAATGGATGTGGTGGCAATTCGTTGCAAGGTCCCACTATATTTGGCCCTTTTCTAGATATGAATGTGTAGACCAGGGTAGGACCAACAGGTTGCTCCCCTGGGTTCATTAGTTGCTGTGCAGGGATGATGTTTACCAAGGAAATGTGTCAGCAGTGCCTGTGATAGCCTCTTAGAAATAGGGAGATCTACCTGTAGTAAATAACTTGCAGATAATCTGCACAACCTTTCTATGCTGTGTTGCTAAAATTGAGTTTATGGATAATTTATCACCTACTTGTCTCTTGAATAAATTACATATACAAATAAGACAGAAAAACTGTAACCGGTGTTGCTTTTGGCTCTGGCAAATATGCATGTGAGAATCTCTTATCAAATATCTAACAGACTGTTCTGTTTAGCAGTTCACGATTGTGAGCAGGTGATTCATTCTTGTAGCTATTGTTTCTGCAGTGCAAACATTAAATATTCTTTCACTTCTGTGACAACTTAGACATTATCTATTATATTTGACACGTCAAAAAAAATTTTCTGATTTACCCAGAAAGAAAGAAAACATTGCAAAACTTAGTTTCACTGAAACTATTTATATCTGTGGTTAAAAACTCCATGGTTAAAGATTATTTTGCTTTCTGATGCTGTCATTTGTAACTACCCAGTATGTCTTTAATGTTAACATGTTACATTATGTAAGCTTGTTTGCTTAACATATTTTTTCAGTTTCCTCAGTTTAAAGAGGGATTTTCAGGAAATTTTTATGACCTTTTTCTTGGTTACAAATAACACTGTAAGTTGCTTAAATGCAAATAGTAGCAAAGGAATCAAAAGGAATGAACTTCAGAAATTGCCACAATAATAAATGTCCCATCAATTTGGTATTAAACTCCTTGTGTACCTTTGGTTATATTGCATTTATGGATAGATTTTCATGAAACTTCATTGTTACAAAATTTTACTCCCTCCCCCTAGGTATTCCCGTGTTGCCCCTGAGGCTCAGCTTGAGCGACTCAGTCCAGCGCTGGCTCTGCCAGCTCTGTTAGGATCTCGCACGTGTTTTGTCCTTCTGCAGCCTAAGGATGACACAAACACTGGTCTGCGCTAAGGATATTCTCTGCTGAAAACTGAGAGGAGTTATTTTCCTTCGGTTCTGGCTAGCTGGTGCCCAGGTGCTGGCGCGTCCTTCGCAGCGCTGCTGGGCTGGTGCGGCTGTGCCCCTGCGGAGCGGCTCAGCGGTCTTGCTCCGCGCCTGCCTCCTGTGCGGTTCGATGGCCTGTTATTTAAAAGCTCTCAGCGAAGTTGGTATAGCTGTTCGCCTGCGTATTTCCCTCCTACTCACTCATTTAATTCCAAAATGTCAAAAATCATGGGGAGCTTTTAAAAAAACATAAAAATAAAGGACTCTGATTCTTGCTGTGACAAATACACAAAGTTAATGATTAGTTTTCACAAATAATTATACTGTTAATGGAGCAGAGAAGAAAATCAGCTTATACAACTGGAGAAAATGACCTTAGTTTATAGAAAACTGATGGTCCAGAAGGACCTAGCACCATTGTGTTAAAAAAAAAATTATTAACAGCATTAAGTTATTACTGATTAATACTTAGATGTCTAATTAATTTTCTGTGTGCGCTACATAACGTTTTGCATTTCAATGTCCTTGTGTTTTAAGAAAAGACCAATTTGATTGTGTTTCTTTCTATGAATTTCCTTGCGCTGTCGGAGTGATGTTATGTTTGGGTTTACAGCATACCCGGGGAATATCATCTATGCTAATTCCATGTATCCGGCAAGCCAGTACCTTTTAGAAACCCCAAAGAATTCAAAGACAGCTACTACTAATTGATTTACTACCTAAAACAGGAAAAAAATGCACACCAAAAATCTCTCAACAATTCTTTTGAGATGTCTTTTAAAAACATCACTTACTACACTGATTTTCATGTTCATTCTGAAGTTTCTTTCTTCTCTTCATTAAAATATGTTATCTTGCAGATAGATTATGTATTTCCTTTTCCAAAGACAGGTCTTTTCTGCAAGTTTTCTGCTTGGATGTGTTATGCTCATGTTAGGACTAACCATAGAAGGCAGCTTCCCTTCCTCTGCTCTTATTTGGAGGGTCCTTCCTGCTCTTTGCTGCTAAGACATTTCCTGATCTTTTTTATAGCTAGGTAAAATCAGAACTGTTTACAGCAGTTTTTATGACTCAATTTTCTGTTAAATAGAAAGAGAAATGTTGTCAGGAAATGAATGCTTTTGACAAACCATTTCATGGAATTTATTCAACAGTGAAAGTGTTTTTATTTTCAGTGTCTCGTTTTGACACGGGCTTTATCATATAGCATAATTTACAAAAGCATGTGCAGATTGTACATGATAAATAATCACAATTTCTCAAAATAAATCCTATGTGAACCCTAACAGCATTTCAATGTTCTTGAGAAAATACCTCTGTAATATTTCTGATCTGTGCAGAAAAAATGAAATTTTAAATTTTACCATAAATCATAACTAAAATGAATGTTAAGGATATTGTCTTTTTCCATGACTTAGAAATTCCATGTACTAATTACCCATAGTAAAGAACTTTTGTCAGTACAATTTGTATATTCAAAATGAAACCTGTAATTACATAGTCAGTACGTCATTTTCTTACAATACGTTCTCAAATACAGTGAATGTTGCAAGACAGACTAAACCTAAATGTACTCCATCTCTCTTCAGGTTTACGAGGAGTTTAGTAAAGATTCACTAATTCACTGTTTAGTAATAGTATACTATGTCTATTGGAATTTGATAACAGGAACAAAAAGTAAAAAATGAAAGTTGTAAGTAATGAAATGGTTTATATTCACAATTTGGTAATGACAGGAAGGAGTTAAAAAATAATCCAATTATGTGTCATTTGTATTACTGTTACAAGCAGGATTTGAAGTTAAAGAGTCAGTTGAGCCCATACAGTGTTAGAATAGAATATAGCTGATACAGTTGTGTGAGAAAAGTATTCACAGTGTGAACTGCGCTGAGGTCTATGTTCATAAAGTTTCTAGTAAAAGAGGGATCACTGTGATTCAGTGAGCAGCAGTTAGTGTAATAATCCATAATATTTAGATGTAGGCATTTATCTACCAACAAGTTTTTGAAATATCTTGTGCAGTGTAGCTGTTCTTCCCAAAATCGTAGTAATTTACGCTTGTTGTAGAACTGCATTGTATTTTAATAACAAATGTAGAACTAGAATTAATTTCTCTTGATACTTGGAGTAATACATTTCCAAAATCAAATCAAATGTAAACAACAGGTGGAAACTGGTTAAGTTAATAAAACATGACTGTGATTTTTAAAACTTTTTTTCTTATAAAATAGAAACAAAAAAACCCCACTGAGAAATCCTGACTACGGATTGCTTAAACTCAGGTAGAGCTGAGTTTAAGAGACACTGAGCTACATACGTTGACCATAGCTACTTGCTGTATGTAGATAGTGCTATCATATAAAACAGATTGAAAATGTACTGATAAGCCTCACACCTTTTGCTGTAAATGTTCATAGTCTGTAAAAATTAAAATCACCGACTCATCAGACTTGGTTAGCATTTTCTCCTTTGTTGAAAAGCTACCAAGTAAATTAAACCCCTTATACATATAAAAGTTTGAAACTAGGCTGTAACAAATACTATTCATTGTTTTTATCGTGCTTGTGCAAGCTCTGGAGCTTTTGAATTTTCTTTTATCTCGCCTCTTATCTTCTGTATTATGTGCGTATGACAATAGGCTGTACTGAAAAATTTCTTCCAAGTAAAAATGACGAGGGAATAGCAGCATATAATTGTTGTTGTGAGCTGAATGCCATACAATACTGAGGCTCTATTTATCGCTTGATCTAAACCCTGCAGAAGTCAGTGGTACTATTTGTATCAGAGATTGTGTTCCGTGCTGTTTAAGCAACATGACAAACATAGTACTATCAATTATACTGTAAGACCTTTGGTGGCCACCTTCTATTCTGTCTTTGGGCAAAAATCTGAAAAAGTGGGCTTCCCAGTGTTCCCCGAGGCAGCTTCTGGGTTGACCTACAGAATGATGAATCAGAGCCAAGGAAGAATAAAGTTAGGTTTTTTCGTTTCTGAATTTTAAGGCACTTTGGAAAAGTAGATGATCCCAAAGGTGCTGTTAAACTTAAGTGAGTCCGGTGGAAGACTGCCAAGGTTGCGAGGGGCTGGAGCATTTGTCCTTCGAGGAGAGGCTGAGAGAGCTGGGCTCATTTAGCTTCGGGGGAGACCGCTTCAGGGAGACCTAACAGCAGCCTTCCAGTAACGGAGGGGAGGTTGAGGAGTCCGGCTACGTCTTCTCATTACGGAGGCATATGGCAAGGGAACGAGAGACAACGGCTATAAATTGAAATTGGAGAAGTTCTGTCTAGATCTAAGGAAAATAAAAATCCCTCTGAGAACAGTGGTGCACTGAAGCGGGTTGCCCGGAAGGGCCATGCATTCGCCATCCTCGTAGGTTTTCCCAGCTAGAGAAAGCCCTGGGCAGCCTGGTCTCGGTTCAGCGGCGGTTCTCCTTTGAGCAGCGGCTCAGAGGAGATAGTCTCTGGAGGTCCTTCTCATGTGAATAATTCTACATTTCCGTGGGAAAGCAAGAAACAGGAAGGTTAAATGATCCACAATAATATAAATCGGAAATAAAACCTAAATCAGCTGGAAACATTTTAATTTCTTTTGTCTTTTCCATTCCTTTTATCTGCAGTATTTGTTGTGTATCTAGTGAAATCTGCTCTATTCTATTTTATCAGCTATAGTTTACAGTCATTCTTCTAGGTGCTTCTTTATCATCTTAATGAACAACAGCTTTTTGTCTAGAAGTGCTGACCTCTAAATTTTAGGAAGCTTTTTATAGGTACTAGTTATCCATTCCTTTAGCTCATATGTTTGTTACACTTCTGGATACCTTCCTTGGCTTTACACTTGCTTTTCTACATTGCAAGACCCTTTGTGAATAATATTGCTATGCAACTCCTACTTTTGTGTTAATATTACCTATTTTACCATATAAAAATAAAAATGCTGGGCATTCTTGTCATTTGTAGAGATCAAGGTCTGTAATCGCACCACTAGGGATCCTGAAGTTGTCTTCTGTCATTTTACACTCTATGAGATTTAGGAAGCAAAGAAAATAGACTTGCATGGGATTTTATACTCCCCTCCCAGTTTGACACACCCCTTACAATTTCCTTTACCAAGAGAAAGGAAAGACATAAATTTCAAAATGAACCGTGGTAAGATCTCCTTTTACAAACAGCAGGTTTTTTACAAGTACACAGAGTCGCTGTAACCACCTTGCAAGCCTTTCTCCGTCCCTTTCCTTGTCTTGTCTGGGGCTGTGATTTGGAAGATGGACTCTTTGCTTCCCAGCAGGAAGCTGAACACAGCTTAGCTGTCTCACAGCCATGCCTTTGTTGCTAAATGTCCCTGGGTTTTTGGTGTTCTGCGCTGTTACGGAAATTGATCTGTGTGGGCTGTTGTTCACGAGCACTGGAATGAGCTGTCAGTGTGTGTTGTGTCCTGGGTTTATACAATTACTGTTCACATTTGATTGCAAACTCCGTGATACTGGCTTAGCATGTTGGATGGTGTTACTTACATACCATGTTTTGGTGTGAAGTGAGTCTATCACAAATCACTTAAGTGTATAGACCATGTAATTTGTTTTCTGTTTTTGTTATCAGTTCGGGAGAAAGGACATGGGCAAAACTGTCATGGAAGATATGCTGTTGTTAATGACATTGTTTTTGTTAATTACTGTTTATTGGAAGTGGAAGCTGGAAGATCACTGAGGCTGATGAATTTACTTCAGTGTCTCATGTCCAAGATCTGAAATGATTTGAGTACGACAGGTATGTTAGAAATGGAGCATCATATATGGAACATCGATTTTTAGTATTTGTTAATAGCAGTTTTGTTTTCTTATGTGTTCTCACATCTTCTCTTATGTAAGAAGAAAAGCGGAAATACGGACAGACAGAAGAAGTAATGGGGAAAAAATGAGAAAGAAGTAAATAGGCTTAGAAAGGCCAGGATTTAGAAGACTGGCGGAGAAGATGGTGGGGCTGGATAGGAGTAGAATAGAGATAAGGCAGAAAAGAAGCATGGTTGTGAGGCAGTTCAAGGAGGGATTTATCTCACTAAAAGTGATGATGTTTGTCAGTGCCTCTGTATTTGCTAAAGCCCATTCGGTACTGATGACGACATACGGAAATCATAGCGGAGGAGAGGAATACTTGAAATATGTTCCTTCTTTCAAGTTTTTTTTTTTAATGGGAAACCCTGCGCTATGTAGACATCTCAGATGACCTTTGAGCTTTGCATAATATAGTACTGGTGAAGTAATATTTTCCTTAAAAGCAATTATTTGTATGTATTGAAGTGTCAGCAGCATGTGTGGTGCTATGGGCAAATTGAGTACACTGCCAGTAGAGCTTAGCATACCGAAATAGCTAGACAAGGCAGTGTGCAAGTTGGTGTGACTTTCTGCGTTTCCTGTGAGATTTAAGACACAGGAATAGTTGTAAGAAAATTCTTGACCCCAGCATTACATTCATATCAAAATGCTGGATACAAATAATACATAATCAAAATCAAATAGCTGGATACATTAAAAAAAGAGCAGCTCACAAGGAAAGTGAACAATAAGGGGTGTGTGTGTATGTGTGTGCGGGGGGTCACTTGTAACCATAACTATCTTTTTTTTTTTTTTTTTCTGATTTCATTTCTGCTTCTCATTTTCAAGAGATCAAGCTGTTGTTAATATGTTGACATCTACTGTTTTATTTATTTTACTCCATTACTGAAACTGCAGATTTCATCTCTCTTTCATAGATTGTGTTGTCTAGAATGAAAACAGTATTTTTGAGAGACCTTTTTGTTGTTAAATGCATTTCTTTGTGGATTTCAGGAGAGATGATTGAAAAAATATCAGCTTACCTGCAGTAATACTATCTTTCATAGGTGGAAACCAAAGTAATAATGAGTTGCAAGTACAATTCAAAGTATTACTGCTGTTCTGGTTTCTAGAAGGTGTTCATTTAAGTTGAAAAATCCCAACAAAGTATAATACTACCAGAGGGTTATGGAATTAAAAAAAAAAAAAGCAGTTGTAAGACAAAGTGGAAATGTGCAGCAGGATCATATCTGTAAGGGCTGTTATTTTTCCTTTTTCCTCCTACAGGCTTCAGAGTAGGGAATACTGTAGGCAGGGTTCTGTTGGCACATCTGTTACAAACTTTGCAAGTTTCGTGTGCTTGGTGCTAGGAGAAAAATGGGTTGGGATAGAGCCAAGAGTTGGAGAATCCTCTTTGGAATTATTATAGAGTAAAAAATACATTTAAAAAACATTTTAAGCCTCTCTTAAATTAATCAAGAACTCAAAAATAGCTGATGAAAATTTCTTCCAAGCTCTACATGTGATTAAATAATCCTTAATGAGAAGTAGGCCCTTCGTTAGACGCTGTGTCTAGCTAATTGAAGAAATCATTTTGAATACACTCCAGAGCACATGAATGAGTGAGCATGGCCTATACATGAAGATGTCTATTACTTATTGATATTTAAAAGTTGCTACATGAATCTTATTTAACTGACTGTGCACTGCCAAAACACTGTTACAGTAATTGTACTGTGTAACTTGAGGGGTTTATTCTGCTTCAGTGCAAAATTTGCAAGAGCAATATGTTTCTTGAAACTTTTTTCTGCAGTTCATTGTTGCTGTGATTAATTCATCATGGCTACTTAGACATGCAAAATCTAAATACTACACGATGATGATATTTCTTTTTTTGTTTCCTGAATATGAAGCTTGACTTAAAATTGTAATATGAAAAATCACGTGCATCATGAGAAAGATTAAAGAAAATATTTCTTTAATCGGCCAGTGAGAAGCAGGGACTAAGGGCTCCACTAGCACAACACAGGATTGTAGCCATACTAAGGTCAGACAAATTTGGAGAAAATCACAATCTCCGGTTAAAATGAAGACATATTTTTCTTCCATGCCAATGCTTTTTGTCAGAAAGATTTACCTTTGGTTTTTCTTTCCCCCTTACGTTCTGTTTGAGTGAATTACACATCCTTTTTACTTCCACAACTGTGTAATGTGGAAGGCCTAATACATACTGAAGTGTATGGGGTGTAATGTGGTCCTCCACTTTCTTTGTTCTTTGCTTATGGTTCCACCAACCCCCAGGACCTGTAGCTGTGGTGGAGCTAGTGACTGGCCCAGCAAATCCTAAGCAAGTCACAGAATGCAGAAAAGATTTTCAACTGATGTAGAAATGAATCCTAATTATCAAACAGAGCGACTACTTTCTGGTTCCTGTCCTTCCAACTCTTGACACTCCCACAAATATGCGCACTCTTTGCTAGACTGCTTTACTTGTTGTTTGGCCAGTAGTTTCCCTGCAGAGAGTTCTTGAGCCTTAGAAATGAAACTGTTAGGCTCTTGCACCGAGAGGAAAAAGCAGTCAGGTTTTCTCATCTCCTGCTTGCCGAGCAACTGGTGAAGGCATGAGAGGTAGGCATAGGTTGATACTTGCCCCGAGTTTGGTGGCTGCCTTGAGTACACTTCTGAACTCTTGTAGGAGGCATCAGCTGCTTTTCTGGAAAAACTCTGCCTGGTGTGGTTTACTAAGACTACCTGAAATTTATGATTCAGATAAACCTGTAAACTGTTCAACTCCTAACTATCTTTTAATTAGTTTATTTTCTGTGTTTTTGTTGAACAAGACTGAGAGAATTGGTTTTTGCAAAATTGCAGGAGTGGTGAAGAACCCTTGGGCCTGGTCTGGGGCCAGGTGGTGCTGCCTGTGCCCCCTCCTTGACATTCTTGTCTCCAAGGTCTCTCTGAGGTGGGTGAGGAAAGAGCTACAGGCTGGATTGGTGCTTCTGAGAGGATGCTACTGACTGTTCACTTACAGAAAAATCCTGCAGGGTGTCCAGAAGCGCGTGAGTGCTACAAGCAATGCACAGGCATTTTCATCGTGTGCTCTCGTACGGAATAGGCGTCACGTGGCTTGTTCACCAGCTCTCCTGTGTGAGCTGATGCGGTGGCCCTGTGGTCCCGTGGCACAAGACAGCTCTGCGCTTTGTGCAGAGCCGGGTGTCTCTCACTCGCAGCCTGGGCAAGCGGATGTCCGCATCCGAGACTTTTCAGGGCTGGGATAATCACTTAAGACCATTGCAGATACCGCATGCACAGACACTAGCAATAATAGTTAATAATAAATGAAGATACGTTGGAAAAACAGTTGTGAAGGTTAAGCAGAATTCTTGACTACTGCAGACAGTCCGGTATTTCCCTGTTGATTAAAAAATAAACAGCAGAGATGAGGTGAGTGTTTAATCTAATACAAACAGAGGTTAAACCAAGATGTTTGTTAAAGCAGAATATAATTATCCCACCACAAGAGTGTGTTGGATGGATGGTAGCTAGCCTTACCGAGGCGTCAAACACTGCCGGAGAAAACAAGGCGAGAGGGCGCGGAACGAACCCTTGCGTGTGCTGGCACGTCTCGCGGAGCGCGCGCTGGCTCGCGCAGGGGAATCGGGAGGGCCTGAGTGGTTTGCTTTTCTTCAGGAGTGACTGGTATCGGAAGTGGTCCAAGAGCTGTGCGCGCGTAGGGGGGCGAGGCGCAAGCGCCGCCGGCAGGGGCTCCTTCCCCCTGCCTGAAGGAGAAGCAGCGGGCGGCGGCAGTTCCCCGTTCGGGTGCAGGCCCTCTCCCCGGGCCGGCCCGCGTGGCCTGGGTGCTGCCTCCTCGCTGCCCTTCCTCGGGCCGCGGGAGGAGGCTGGGGAGGAGGCAGGAGCTTGTGCTGCCGCAGGGACACCGTGGGGGTTTTGGGCGGGCTCTTGGTGCTGGTGGCTGGCTGAAGGGTCGCTCCGGCTCTCTCCCCCCCGCCCTCGCTATCTTGGCTTCCTTCTGGCCTTGCCGTGTCCTGTTAATACGGCTTCTTCGCCGGGTTTTCTCTGTTCGTATTTCTTGGCTGTTTCCCTCCTGAGTAAAGCTCTGCGCGTGCTGCGAGGAGGAGGTGAAGCCCCACGCGGTGCCGGCCGCTCGCCCGCCTCGTGTGCTGGGCTCTTTGCTGCCGGTTCGGGCCTTTTCGGGCTGGGGCAGGGAGGTACCAGAGGTCCCCCGTTACGCTGCTTGTTTGTTCCCTTTTCCAAAAGCAGAAATGTTTGTTCTTATGCAGTGGCAGCGTTGCTTAGCAGAAAAGGGGCAACAGGTTATATTTTGCCTTGCCTGTGCAGGACATCTCTGTACACTACTTACTATGTCAGGGGTCCTGACGGTACGCCGTCCTGGGAAAACACCCTGGTAAACAGGAATGGCAGGAATGGCAGAAATGACGCATCTGACGCTGTGTTCATCGTTCGGTGCTTCTACTGACACGTGAAGCAAAACAGTGCCCGTAATTCCCCGCTCCCCACAGCCTCACGCCGTACCTACAGATTTAAACTATCATCTTTCCAGCCCAGCTCTAATGCAAATTGCAGTCAGAATTACGTACAAAGCCTTTCTGAATGTGGGAAAATGCTTCCCTTACTTCTGGGATCCCAGGATAATGTGGGCAGTCAGAGTTTGCTGGTCTTAATTTGTATGCACAGACTATAGTTTGCAACCTTTTTATGCTGGGAAGTCCTTACTGATCCCACTGGATTAAATGGGGTTTCCCTGTCCAGCATCTTCTCATTGAGGGTTCTGGTTGCTCAGAGTAATAAACCAGAGTAATAAGTGAGCTGTGGATTATAAGAAACCCAAACCAATTTGTACTATTTTCATAACAAAACTGCTTCCTAATCTGAAGTCAGTTTTGGTAAATACTTCTTAGTAGCTGATTTCCTGGTATCAGAGTTGTTTCATATAATAACAAACAAACAGACATGAGGATCACCTCATAAATACAAGGAGTTTTAACAGTGCCTCGTTCTTTATTGAGATAAATGTTTATATTTGGATGAAAAAAGAAGAGTTGCTCTTAAAATTGGAAGCATAATGGTTTTGTTTGGTTGAATTCTTGTTCAATTTTTAAGAAAGGATTGACTTTGAGGTATTATTTCAGAAATTGGGCAAAATATTCTTTTAAACCATTTTAAGATTTCATTTTCATGTTTCTAACTAGCATTTTGAAAATTGTGCTTGCTCTTGGTTCTAAATTAAATGAAGTAATGAACTCCAAATTAAATTTGTTTAGGTTTGGGCCTGCGTCTGGATCATTTTTCGGTTGGAAGATATATGTATGTTTTTTACTAGACTTAAAATGATGACTTAATTATTAGTAGACACTATTAAAACATAGCAAGTTGCAAGAATCCCTTTCAAATTATGTATTTGGATCTTTTAAAAAATGAGTTAAGTAAAAGAAATCAGAATTGTGCTCTGCTCATTTCATTTCAAGGTAGTGAAGCCTGACATTACTTTCAATTAGGAAAATCACTACTCATCTCTGAAGAAGTTTCCAATACTATGAGAAGAACACTGGTGATAATGTTCTACCATCTACAATTTCTAGTACAGTACCAAGAACAAGGAAAGGACAGTAAGGTGGTGATTTTAATTATCTGTGTAAATTAAACTCTTTGCTACAGTCCTATGATTGAAACTCATTACTCTAACTTTATTGTTTGGTTATGAGTCTAAACGACAGGCCAATTAAATTAGAAAGCATGGCTTGATAGATGTTCATAATGTGAGGCTTTGGGGCAGGAGAAAGCCCTATCAAACAAATCACGATTGCCATATCAGCTGTGCTTTTCTGTTTCTCAACCAAAACATGCTATTAGATTGAATATTTTCAGGTAAAAAAAATATATTGCATATGTTGTGATGTAATGGAACTTCCTAGGAAGCAAACTCATTTTTTCTGCCTGCATAGTTGTGTGCTAGGTATTTTCTTACACGTTTGGATCTGACCCTCTGGAATTGACACCAATAATGAGTCATTTGAATTGTCTTCTAGAGCAATGCTGCATGAGTGTCAGCAGCATGGCCTTCTGTGGCGTAGAAGTCATGAAGCTCTGACATGTACCAATTACCTTATACGTGCTAGGATTGGCCCAGCCATTCCTTAGACTTTTTTTCATGGGTGTTTCTAATGTTAGTGCCACAGAGAGTGGTGCTGGCTGTGCAGCAGACCTGTTCCATAAACTGTTCCTGAACAAGCTCAACTAGATCGCTGTAGGGACATGTTACACGTGGGCGAGGGTATTCAAGTTGTAAGTCCTGAAAACAAGACTTGAGGCTGTTAGAAAAAAATTGCATAGCTCCTTCTGCAAACCAATGCAGTAAAATAGGCTGTTAATTCTAATAATCTGTTGAAGTGTTTCTTAACTCTTTCCGTCGGTGAAGAAAATATGGACATCTTTAATTGTTTTCCAGATCCACTCCACAGGTAGTTTCCCTGTAAAGATGATGAGATTTTGTGGGGTGTTTTTTTTTTTTTTGGGGGGGGGGGGGGGGAGTTTAATGCTTTTTTGGTATGTTGAGGAGTATTATGAGGTCCTTGTTCTTAGTGCATGGTTATGCTGTGGACAAATACTGCATGCTCTTAAGCACAACCTACTGGCTTTGTAAATGCAATATGTGACTTCATGCAGGTGATTTCTTTGAAAAGAAACAGGATGTTGATGAAGACTCATTCCAGTGCTGTCACCCAACCTTTTAGCTCCTCGTTTTTCTCTTTGTCATTAATCTTGGTGGAGAATTATTACAAAAAATGAGCTTATTTCTTCACTATATCCATTTCTAATCACCTTGCTCCAGTGCTCCTTCACATTCCCTTCCCACCCAGTGTCAGTCCTTGTTACAGTCGTAAAGGTATTTGGATTCTTTGACTCTTCCTGTCAAAGAAAGAAATGTTGATAATGCCCAGGTAGACTCAGGGTTCTTCTGTAAGCAAGGTCCTCGTTAAGATAGGATGACCACATTTTAACCTTGATCTTTGTGTCAACTCAGACTGTTGGTCAAAGAAAGTTTCACAAGGCTTCTATAGTTTTAGCCCACCAATAGTAATTAAAAAATTTAATTTGTCACTCTCTCCTGAATAACTTTGATATTCCAAGCATGCGTTCCACAAATTATTTTTATTTGTAGTGTCTTGGATGATGTATTAGTTCACTGGTGAAGTAAGTAGCTGAGAAATAACAAATTCCAAATACTTCTATAAATTTTGGTTGATTATGAACAGCAAGTGTTATTTTTAATGCTCTTTTTCAATCTGCAAGTTTTCAAACATGTTTTTTTTATGCTAAACAGCTCTACTTCTTCAGCTGATTCATTCCTGGATTTTTTCCTCATCACCAAAAGTATTTCTGTTTCGGTAGTCTTCTTTTAAAATACACATTTATCCTAAATTTCTGGGCAGGTTTACAGATATGATCTTTTGCATATTTTAAATAGTCTCTGCTACCTATTGCAAATTTTAAGGATTTAAATTCTCTTCCGTGACTCTCATATTTGAAGGTATAGATAGATATGTGGTTAGAAGAAGTGGTTTCTGGAAATGACAGAGGAATTTTTAGTATCCAGTAACTGTAAATGATTAAATATTCCAATTGTACATCTAAGAAATCTGAAAAAGAAAATAAACTTTCTTCAGGTGCAAAGTGCACTTATAGCGTTACTGGAATTATAGGAGCTGCAACAAGGAAAAGCAGTAGAGCCTATCGTTGCTGTAAGCCAGCTGCAGCGTGGATGATGGTGAGACGTGTGTATATCACCTTTGGAGACAACGCACCATGCTTCTGTTTAAGATTTTCTGATTGATGCTAATGCAAGCTAATAGCAAGGAAAAGACTGCGGCAAACGAACGAGGCCTTTCCCTGCAAACACGACGATCCTTGGCAGGCTGACGGGCGCCACGGGCTGAAGTCACGTACAGATCTGGTTCACACTAGGAGCTGCCAGATGCTTCGATAATCTCGCTTCGAGCCTAACAGAGCCATGAAACATGCACTTTATTCACGCATTTCCGCAGGCCCTCTGTAGTCGCTGTGACTGTGTACCTGAAACGCGGGCACGTGCTCACGCGCCGGGCTGGAGCAGGGAGCTCAGGGGCTCTGTGCTGTCGCAGCTGTGTCCTGGTGCGGCTCCCCTGCCCCGCAGGATTTGTGTAGCTACAAATAGAAATACGTCTCTGTGCAAACTGTCTGGAATTTATCCTGCATGGTATTACCTAAACTGTAGTCTTTCATCCACCAAAATCTTGGCTGTCTAGCGTCAAAGCTGAAGAACGTCAGCTTTCATGATGTAATTGTGGACATTTTGATATACTCACGATGGCTGCCATTTCATTCCTGTTTTGCCCTAGCATAAGAAAAGCTGCTTAGATATCTACTTTTTTGGAAATGGCATATTGTTTCTACACCCACTCCGGAAATGCATACACACATTTTCAGTTAGTGTATGTGTATTAGCCATGCAGGATTATTTGAGCAGCAGATTTGTCCCGCATATTGAGGTGAAAATAAGTAATAGGAAACATCTGACATTTAGGGCAAAAAAAAAAAAAAAAAAAGAAACATGAACTTTTTAAATGCTAACAGTAACCAAGAGGAGACAGAGCTGATCTTTCTATAAATATTTTGAAAACTTTTTTAGGGTGTGTATTTGTATCTCTGTGTGCTCCCGTGCTGCTTTTCTGAGTTTAAGTTAGGGCTGAAAGATTGCGCGTTCAATGGGAATGGGTTAGAGCACATGTCAGGATATGCTTTATAGTCTTCGTGGATTTTCTGTAACCCAAATAAGAACTTGAAGTTTTGCTAAATACATGACACGTACTAATTAATGTACTGTAAAGTCAGCTGCTATTCCAGATGACAGTTTTCCGAGAGAAGCGATGGACCTCCTGGTACTCCTTGTGCTAGATACCGCTCGTGTAGACAGTCTGCGCTGCTCTGCGCCGGCACGCACCGCTGGGCTCTGTCTTCGGCCGCTGCGGTCTCCATTCTCCTCCTCGTTGTACGGTTCTTACTCTGTAATTTTTATTAGTATTTTGTGCACACTTCTTTTAAGAGAGAGGGAAAATAATGAAGTAGTTCCTCATCGCCTTGTTGTGTGAGCGTTCTGCCTGCTCGTGGAGCTGGTCCGGCTTGCCCCGAATTCCAGAGGAATTTTTCTTTTTAACAGCTACCCAAATAAGACCGTATGTAGTTACGTCGAATCACTATTGCAAGCTTTCACGTCATTCCATTGCTTCATGAAGAATTTATTAAATTTATAAAGTATGTCAAAGCAGTGCATCAGTAATTTATGAAGCTTCTGTCATCAGCTTTGTAGACTGGGGACATGTGGGAAATACCATTTGTGCCACTGGAATGATGCTTGGAAAACAGAAATGACTGCATCAGACAGGCTATGTTACAGCTATTTCCTACTCTACCGTTTGTGGCTGTATTACAAATATGGAAATCCCCTGAAAGCTATTTGTGCTTGTAAATAAGGTCTCGGGGGGAGGGGTGAGGAAGGAGCTTTTTTCTGTGCAGGCTTGTTCTTTTTACATTTTTCTTTTTTTAAGGGCAAAACCCGGTGGTGCAGTCCGTGCCTTAGGGACTGGAGCAGGGAGCTTTGTATGCTCACTTGTCTGTAGCCAACCCTGTGGCAATGCCACTGATCTGTTGCTTCGACCTCTTTTTCTTCATCACTGAAATCCCCCCAAAATGCCCTGTATGGCCCTGTGATGTTGTGCCTTGACTCCTGGTGTCCAAGCAGGGATCGGTAATGTTCCCTTTTCCCAGATGAGTTTTGCAGTTCTCACTTGGAGAACTTGGGTTTAGGCTGGCAAATTATTTTATGTGGATGAAGGAAAGACAATACTGTTCTGATGGCGGTTGTAAATTAATGTATTCTGCTTGGAATATACTGTGCTTTTCAAGACCAGCCATTGATAAATTTGATATTGGAAATCAGGTGTGTGCTTGTGCTCTTTTCATTTTTGTCATAGCAAGGAGGGGGAAGAAAAACTAAATATTCCTTTGGCACAATTAAGCGTTTCTCTTTAATTAGTTGCCTGAAACAAGCCTTTGAAGCAATTGATTTGTAGAAATGCTCATGCATTGGTTATCCCCATGGAATAGCTTTCTTGGAAAAAAATATCCAATGTATACAGTCTTTTTGCTTTGATAATTCTTTTACATGTTATGGAAAATTTTATGGAATAACATGGGAATTCTGTAACAAGATTATTTCCTTTAAGATCTGAGTATTCCTAACTAAATTATGGAATTGGCTGTAAGTATGGTGAACTATTAAGCTTTATACATTTTAATTTTAAAGGCTACTGCATTAGCATTGTCATTTAAATATTTTAAATGTTTTGTTCTCAAAACTAAGGGGTTAATTTTCACTTATGGCTTGTTAGGCATTTACACTGTAAAAGCCATAACTTATGTGCAATAATTAGAAGGGTTATTGTTCTCCAATAGAAAATTTAGGCACTTAGTTTTCATTTACTGACATTTCTTTGGCAACATTGTCAAACTCCCACCTATTCTCTGTAGGCAAGTGATTAATATGCAAGGTTTACAATAGAATTATTGTAAAATGTAACTTAAACTGTACCTACAGCACACTAATGTTAAAAGTTTAGCATGTTTACTGACCCTGAGCCTAGCCTTTGCTACAGGTAACTTTTACTGCTGAATTTAGTGAAAATACAATCAAGGCTTGTAAATGTCCATATTTTTCATTAAAACTGGTACCATGGTTTCCTCTTCTTTATGATTCAGCTTGACTTAAAAAAAAAGAAAAGAAAAGAAAAGAAAACATTGGGAAGGTTGTTTTTCCTAGAGCCAGTTTGCCTTTGAATGTGCAAGGAAGAAAAATACATATGAAAACCATCTGTCGATACAGAAGCAATAATAAATGTTTTTTTAATGGCAATGGCCACACATTTCAGCTGAATTATACTAATTCAGATTTTAAGAGAAAATGGAGTTAGGTTAAACAGGCTGGCAAGCAAAGATGTTTGTTCTTCTAAGGAAAGCTTACAAAATCTCAATCTATATAATTCATTTTACAGATTGAAATTAAAAAATCCTAGCTAAAATAAAGTCTATGATGCAGAAATGTTTATGGAATTTCTTGTATTTCTGTTAAATTCAGATATAGCTGTTATTTTCATGTTTTCTGGCCTTATGCATGTAAACAGACACCTTCAAAATTTCTAGTGTCTATAAGAATATCCAGATAGAAACTGTCGCTGAGATGACGAAAATACCTATTCACGTTCTGTTTAATATCTTTTCAGAATTTATGTTTTGCACTAGATTGAAAAGTGCCAAGAAGTATCCACTTGGTGCAGAAATATCTAAGTATACGTTAGAAATCTTCTTAAGAGAAATGCACTGTAAAGTGCTCGGAGATGATCTTGTGTTCTTGGCTGAATGAGTATCCTTGGCACTGCTGATCCTCAGCTGACTGAAGGGGAAATCAGGGTTGCTAAAGAATTATCTAAAGGTGCTTGGCAGTTTGTATATTGAATACTTGTGATACAGACATACCCACTGCAAGTCTTGTATTGTTTGTGAGCATTGCAAATAATTCTATACATTGTATTTGTAGTGCAGAAAATGTGCTCAGGTCACAGGTCTTTTGCTTCACGAATTGTTTTGAACGTGTTTGGGAGATGTGGGTGTGAGGTATTCATCCCAACGTACTCGTGTTTTTCCAGTTTATTGTTGATTTTTTTTTTCTTTTAAAGAAAGATCAGAGTATATGGCCAAGGAAATGAAACTCACAATCACCTTTCCCACCACCTACATATATGCTTTAAACGGGAATAATAGAGACATTTTGTGTGTGGGCCGGCACTTCAGTGTAACTCTGTATAGTTTCATTGCATTTGTACTTACTAAGACGTTGGTGCATACATTTCAGTCGTAGGCCTTTACTCTGCTTAATAGGATACAAACCAGAATTTCAACATACTTTCTCATTTCAATTATTTGTTTTCCTAATGCATGTTTTTCAGCTTCATTTTTTTTGTTTGTTTCTTTGTTTGTTTGTTTTTTACTTAGATATTACCAAGTTTAATTCAGGAACTTTTGTCAAAGCTATAAAAGCAAGGAGGAGAATAGTGAGGGTGAACAGGGAGTGTCCTAAAATTTTGGATGAGATCATCAGGATGTGGGGAACTTTAATTTGGCATGATTTGGAAAATACGTAAGCCTATTCAGAAGAACAACAAAACTAAAAGAAACATCTGAAAGAAAGTAACACAGAGTCAAAGTATACAGCAGAAGGTTAAACACCTACTGCAAGGATTAAACCACTCAGAGGAGTTTATGGGTTGAGCTGTTGAGACATGCACTCCTGGGAACATTGACTATCTGTTTTACCCCTGCTGGAGGAAATTATATGTGGAAGTTGAAGCTGTCATTTATTTATCCATAGGACAACTAGAGCAAGGACACCAGAAGAGCACAGTTCTCTCCCCAATAGCATGTGAGTGCGTTTTCCGAAAAACTTCTGCCATGTTGATTTTCAGACCTTATCCTCGCATTCTTTTACCCTTTCAAAGAAGAAAAGCTTGAGTCTCTTGAAGGTGACAGTCAGGTGAGTCAGTAAAGCTGGTAGGAGATTGTGAGCCTTTCTTTTTCCCAAGGTGGAAAAAAACTTGGGTTTTGGGGGGATTTTGGTTTCTTATTCATGCTTGCTGAAAACAGTCACCTGAATTTTCCAGACTCCTCCTGTGCTATCCTTGTTGCTTTGCCATTTTACCATCTCTGCTTCAGGACAATAATTAAAACCTTGTCCTACTCTGCTGAAGATTAATACAGCCCAGTTGATCTGACCGCTCTGTGCCTATGTTCAAGGTTGTGCATTCCCGTTCCGTGTTACAAAGCGTTTATCCAGCGTGGTGTGAGGAGGATGTCCGCTGGTGACACAGGGAACTTTATGAAGGGAAGCTGCGGCTCTTACTCTTGTTCTGACTGCCGTAGCTGAAGTTTTTAAATGCAGGACTTGAGTAACGAATAGCTCCCTCCCTCTACTGTTAATGCTGTGGCATTTCTCACTATCTTACAAAGCAAGAAACTCTAGTGGATGTTGCCTCTAAGGTTGAGTTAGAGAAATCCTCCCTATGTAGAAGTAATTTTCTATGCTCACTTTTTGGAATTTGAAAAATAAACAACATATGTCCAAGAGTGTGTAGGAGGCAAAATGTGCATACCCTTAACAACTTGCATGCTTCACAAAGCACACGCTGGATAATTGCAGTAACACGGTACTGATATTGATAGTATGTGCATGACAGAAATTTGTAGGAAGAGGATAACCTTAATGAAATGTTTGGTTAATTAACAGTCTAATACGGAATTATACTAAAATAATTAATTCATATAAAGAGGGTCATATATTTGCTCAGAATAAAATTCTGTCTATATTTTTACACATGGATGTATATGTGAGACTATCTGATGCTCTTCTCTGAGTATGACTAAAAGATCCAGGCCTGTATTTATATTCATGCTTAACTCTGAGCTCGTAGATACCAAAACAAACACTTTCACAAAACTGAGTGTATGTACAAGCATTCGTTTGAACAGCTCACAGAGATGCAATTTTAGCTCATAGCCTTTCCTTTGGTTTAATGATGTGAGTAAAACTATCTGAAGGACGTCTGCAGGGGTGTCCCTTTGGAAGACCACTTCCATTCGTTTTCGTCACACCCAGACGTACTCCTCTTAGTAATGAACTTGTGTGGTTTTCAGTCAGCAATTTTGTTATCAGTCAAAAGAAGCTTGCGTTTTTTTTTTTTTTTTAACTTTTTGAAAATTATTTTATTCCCAGATGTCAATCACAGAATGTTTTTGTTCATAATTTTTAAAAACTGTTGGAGAGACACTGTGTAAACATAATGGCTAGGAGTGATTTGAACGGTTATAGGATGTGATGGGGATGCTTTTATCTCCCGTTCTGGGAAGGTCTCAGAGCTAGCGTCAGCAAACCCACGCAGAGGCTCTGTGCCATCTGCTGCCGGTTGAGCAGAGGATGGAAGCCAGTGGCTGGATTAGGACGTAGGTTGGTGAAGATTTTTCTGCAATTATTACTGTAAAGTTAGATTGGACTTTTACCTAGTCTAGCAAATTTTTAAGAAACGTGCACGTTTTAGCAGCAGGAGTTGGATGGAGCAAAGGTGAATATGATGAATCTGCCTTTGATTCAGCCAACCCTACCTCCGCGGGGCTTGTCCGGAGTCCAAGTCCTCTGCTGCAGACCTTGCTGGTGTCTTACGAAACCTTAACGACTTTCTATAACGCATTCACTCGGTGTACATTAATGAGGAATTTTTGGTTGTGTTCCTGCTATTTGTCTCTTTTAAGACTACTTTCTGTGTTTTAGCATCATGTTCAAAAGGCTAGTCAGACTTGTGTGCTCGCAGCCTCATTAAAATTCTGTTCTGCACGTCATCTGACTCGCACTTTATAATCTATCAGAACACCTGTTTTCTTTACAATGGCCACAAGGCAGCTCAAAACACTGTGGTATTTAGCATTTAATAATGAGCACAAGATATGTATTTTTTGACACTTGAAATTTCCTTTAGAAAAGTATACAGAAAAAAATCGAGGTTTGAATGAGTTATCTGAGTTCTCCCTCCTTTCCTCCCCTCCTCCCAGTGTTTCATTATGTGTATTTTGACAAAACTCAATAATCTGGTAGCGAAATGGGAATGCTAGCACTACATTCGGCAATGGGCATGACGTTAGCCGAGGTGGAATCCACACAGCAATCGCTTTCCACACAGTATTAGCAATTTTTAAATTTGTTAGGGCAGGAAGTGTTTGAGATTTGTATCTACATTTGAATAAGATTCCTTCACAAGCAGTTCATTATACCTCTACCCCTATGAGGATGCTTAGGAGCTTAAGGATATTGTTAACATCTGTCTCTTTATCATTCCATTACTTAAATCAATAGTGGGCATTGCAAACAATTTTTCCTTTAGTTGCAGGCTTTTAGTTTAATATTAGCCCTTTGAAACCGAGGCAGTTTGAGGGCTCAGCATGAGGTGAAAAATGTGCTCTCGGAGGGCGAAAGCCTGACGCTGTTATGTAAGCCAGGAGTCGTTTCCTGGTGGATATGAAATGCTGTATCTTCAGTGCCCTCATAGAGGACATACTGCAAGTTGATTATTGTAATCCTACAGTGTTATCTCATCAGCGAGTGGATTAAGGGAGTTCTTTCTGCTGAGGGGTCAGAATAAACATTTTCATTTACTCCCTGCTGTGTCACTGACAAATAGAGGTGTTATCTAAGAACATTTTAAAGCACGTTGTAACAAAACTATAGTAATGTAGCCGAGATTCTTCTTCCAGCCTTCCACTGTCATGTAAAATAGAACTCATGCTGAAAATTACCTCCTGAAATGGTAACTAGAAACGAAAAAGGAATTATTTTACTTAATGAAGAAGCTTGCCTTCCTTTCTGATTGAATCAGCTCACCTGATTTCTGTTTTGTAAGGTTGTAGGTGCGGAATATGGTATGCCATTTGCAGAAGGGGGGAATCAGTTCGATAGCTGTGTCAGTGCAAGAATCTGAGATGATAGAGATTATTGTAAAGGAGTAAGCTGAAAAGGAGAGATAAGGAAATAAATACGTAAGTGGAAGAGATATGTAACATAGGTAGATTTAACATGCGGTCTGCTGAAGAACAAAATTTCCAATGACTCCTGTGCTTAAAAAAAAGCATTGTGCTTTTAGTTGCTTACCTAGGATATTCTTCAAGGGAATTTCTGTAAAATAACATAAAAGAATACTGATTTTTTTTTTTCCTGCTAAGTGGTGTTCTTTTTGAAAACTGTTATTCCCAGGGAGAAGTCTCCTTCTCTGAACAAAATGATTGCAGGGCACATTTTCTTACAAGAACTGCTTTTGGTAAACCAGGAGCCAAATTGTGTGTGGCATCAGAGTAGTGGGAGGATAAAAAGTATGGCAGCAAATGCAACAGGAGAACCAGTATCACATTGAAGTAAAAGACTTGGAGGTGCTAATGCAGAGGGTTCCTGAGTCTTTAAAGCAAGTGTCAGCTTAGCGCTGTGGTCTAAATCACTCAGTAGAGCTGCAGGGGTTTTGTGTATGGAAGAACAGTTCTCTGGGATGACTGCAGCGTTGCTGGCTTCCAGTAATTCTTAGAATTGATTTCTTCCCAACATGGCATGTATTTCTGAAGACTGTCTTTAAAAAAAAAAAAAAAAAAAAAAAGATGAGGTAAGCTTAGTGGCTGAGTGATATTCAGAGACAATACCAAGAGAAAAATATGACCAAAATGCAAAATTGCAGTGAAATTATTTGAAAGATTCCATAATTTGCTGTGTGTATCCATTTTTCTGCATACATAATATAAAATAGTGGATGTATGTCACACTATATGCTGAACAAAGTATGCAAAGAAAAGGGAGCTCAGAGTTGAAAGCCTCTTTCTATAGAGGAGCACATCTGCTTGGGAAATATTCAGCATCATGGCCTGTTACTTCTAAGACGCGTGTTGTCCCCCAGCACCTTTTTGGTGTTCTCCTCCAGCCAGGTTGGTTGAGGAGACCCTGCCTCGTTCCACCTCTCCTTCCTCTGCCCTCGCTTCTCACGCCTGCCCCATCTGGCAGGTCCTGTAGTCCTGTAGCAAATGAAATTTCCAGGTCAGAGAAATAATCTAAATGAAGCTTCCTTCCCCCTCCCCCCCCCCCCCCCCCCCCCGCTTTTTTTTTCCTTTTTTGTTTTTTGGGGATGGAGGACTCTCTTACAGTCAGATCTTCAGCTAATGCATTTGCAGCAGTCTCCCCTTCTCCTGCCCTTGCACCAGCACCGGTGAGTGTGCTGTGCGGCGGGCGAGCCGGGAGGCCTGGCAGGGACGCGTGGGTGGGAGAGGAGGAGGGCAGGATCTGTTTACATGGGGTTTGCCACCAGAGAAAATTACAACATGGAACTGCACTCTCAGCAGACAATTTGATTACTGAGACAGTGCTCCAAGCACGTGATTTATCCACGTAGCTCAAACCAGATATAAATACAGTCAGCATACTAATGCAAAATAAGAGTTTCAAACAGAGGTTAATCAGATGTGACAAAATAGAATGAAATGTAGACAAAATTAAACAAAACTTGTGAGTGTTGTATAAAAGAGTAAATGTATAAAAGACTAAATAGATTGAAACATATAAACTACTAGACACATGACATACTGAAGTGTGTCTGAGTGTGGCTTGCCACATGACAGGTTTCATTATATCGTTCATTTGACAAAAGCAAAGAAGTTTTCTCCGGAGCCTAAAAGCAGAAGTATTACCAAGGTCAACACGTACTGGATTTGTTAGTGCATCAGAGCAGAGACATCACTGCTTAGGTCGGGGGACCTCACATTTGTGTGTCTCAGGACATCGAATGTTCCTGGGGATGTGCTGAGGCCCCAGCCATGACTAGCGCAGTCGTTTGCTGCATGACTTCAGCATCTGATGTAGGAATCAAAACTGCACCTAAGTTGATCTAGCTGCCAGCTCTTGGTCTTCCCAGTTCCCATCAGAGCAATGCCTATGGAGTACTTGTGTTGGCATAAAACAAACCTTGTCAAGATATCTCTGTGTGAGATTTATGCAGAGTGAAATAAAAGTGTGACATGGACACCTGATGCGTGAGTCTTCTGTATGAAGCATGACACTTGGCAACAGGGAGAGTGCTGAGCTCTGCAGACCTGCCAATTCGCACTCGTTTGCAGTGACTCAGTCATTTTTTCCTGTTAGTTGTGCACAAGTATCTAGCTAAATAGTTCCTGAAGTTAGAGATTTTTATGCAATGAAATGTTTTTCTGAAGTATTTTTAACAGTGCTTCTTTAGACATATGTTTTCCTTCTGTTCTTTAATCACACTGTTAGCCTTTCAAAACAAAATGTATATGGATTTTGAACATGAATAATTAGAAAAATACATTCTGCTTTTGTCTCCTTTTCCTTTAGAAGCATACGATGGTTTGAATCTTCCCAGCCATTTTTCTCGGTGTTCATAGTTGCCCTGGTGAACCATGGCATTAGCCTTACCTGCAGGCAGCTCCCTGGTTTTAGCGCTTGTATCCTTGTCCTGGGCAAAGAGGAAACAGCTCTGTGTAAAGTCAAGAATTCTCTTTTAGTACAATTGTAACGCTACCAGGCTAATCAAAAAACTATTGTTGGGCCAGATGAAAGTGTTACAGAAAAAGATGGACAGGGAGAAGTGAGAGAGCTTTGCAGGAGGCATCTCGGCTGTGCTTGCACACGCACCGCCCAGCCTCTGCCCTGCGGCTCCTGCTCGCGCGCTTGCGCCGTCCCGTCCCCGCGCGCTCGCCTGCAGCCGCGGCGCCCGGTCCGGGCCGGTGCCCTGCTGGGGCTGGGGGGCTGGTTTCTTCTTCCTCTTCTGCCTGGAAGAGCATCATGCTGCTGTCAATGGTTTTGGCTTCCTCCTTGCTCAAGGGACCCTGGGGGATCGTGGAAATTTTCTGACGTGCTTTTACGCCTCGCTCAGTCTTCTTTCGGAGTCTGAAATTCCGCGCAACTTCCGAACGCGCTGTGTGCGCGCTGTCTCGTATGTGCTACAGACTTCAGCGTACAGCTCTGTTCTTTGTACCACTAAAACTGGTTGTGCCCAGCTGCCAGGTGTGTGCCTGCGTACCTGCCCGCGGGGGAGCTGCTCTCGGTGCCGGGCCTCCCGTGGCCGGCCGTGGCCCTCCGCCGTCGCCCGGGCCCGCGCGCCTCCGTCTGCACGGGAGAACTGCTCGTTACTGCCGTTCGTTTACAAATTGCAGTTATTTCACGTGATTATGCAAAGCTAAGCGAAAGTAAAACAAATTAGGCAGTAGCCACCTGCTCATTAGAAAAAATTATTGTTACAGCTAAAACTGGAGCTGCAGCCGGGCCAGGACGAGTCCAGACGAAGCCAGGCGAGTCCTGAGGCCGTGCTGTGAGGTTGGGTCGCGCAGAGCCCGGCGCCGGCGGCACTGCCGCCTTGCTGGGGTCCGAGGCGGCGCTGAGAGACAAGGCAGCCAGAGCTCTGCCCTCTGGGTCTGTCCGTTGCGTCTGTCCTCCCGACGTGCGTTTATTTATATTGAAGACAGCACTGATGATACGAATAATAGCATATTGATAAGTCCTTATGTCTCACATGTTTTTGCAGAGATGGAAAGTGAATAGGCAGGTGTATTTTCTTAAGCTCATAGAATTTGTGAATGAAGGTTGAGGGTAATTCTTTGTGTGTGATGCCTGTAAAAATGGTGAAGGAAAAATAAACTTGAAATAGAAAAAAAAAGGCATGAAAATTGCTATTGATCATGAGTGGCTGTTTCAAAATCTATCACACCGAAGTTACAAAAGCAAAAGCAATCATCTTACAAGAAGTATTTTGTCACTAGGGCTGTGTTTTTTAATCCTAGTGCCGCCAGAGCCCCTTGGTGGCACCTGCAGCTCCCATCTGTGACCGTGCCCGTGTAGCTGCTCTGGGGCCTCCCGAGCGGGAGAGCTGCAGTCGCGCGCAGGCGCTGAATGTCTAGCTCCACTAACTAGCCCTGGTTAAATCCACTCACTATGTCTGATGAAGTTACTGCGGGACACCCTTACTTCTGACTGATTTTGTTCTTTCTTACCCAGCGGTCATAATTTTGTAGAAGAGGTTTTGCTTATTCTGACTGCTCGGCGTCCCCGTCCAGCTCGCCGTCTCAGCGCACGCTGCTGAATTCCAGCTGAAGAGGGGGGAATGCAGGAAGGGGCAGGTGAGCGAGCGGCAGCCTTGGGAGAGTCCTGGAGAGGTGTTGCCTCCCAGCACCGTGACGGGGCTCCCGGGCCAGCTCCCGGCTCCCCAGCTCCAGAGCAGGGGCTCCAGCACCGTGATTTTCTCCACCGTTGCAGAATTGCTGGGGGCTGTTAGCTGATCCCTGCAGTATCGCAGCAGTTTTGCGTATGCATCACGAGCAGGAGAAGGTAGGACGACTGACAGCGAGCTGTTAACCTCTTGATGTACAAGCCAACTTGGTATTGCTATGAAACAGCCTAGCGCTGCCTTCGGAAGGGACACACTCGCTTTGAGACCCTCTGTCCACTAACAAGTGGCAGCGATATTGATTCATATCACAACATTTTGGTGTAAGGGATTCTTCATGATTCTGTCTGTGTCCAAAACCATAAATTTCCTGGTCCACCTTCACTGATTTATTAGACACGAGGAGCAATGGCATGTCTGGCGATGCCAGAACCGTTGCAAGTTGATCTGAGTGGAGCTGGTGCCTCCGCTTACTGAACCACAGGTGGTATTCCCTCATATTTTGTGGTCCCACTGATTACTTTGGTGCAACCAGTCAAGCTCCTGCTTGTGGTGATAACAGTTGTTCATAGGCATATTTAACAAATTACAAATGAGATATATATGGATTTTTTTATATATATGCTCATACACACATATATATATATTTTTTTTCTTGATATGTTGATGAAGTGGAAATGTCTGAGCCTTAGGGAGTTATTGGTGATATATATGAAGGCTTACATATCTCACAATTTTTATTCTAATAATATTACCATGATTGTTCCTGTTTTGCATTTCCATGTCAAGTTGCTTTCAGCATTTTATAACGTTCTAAATCCTGGTGATAGAGTGTGGCAATGAATTCCACAGATTCCAAAGTATAATGAAGTTGTCTGAACAGTCCACTTGATAAAAATAGCATGTTTCATGTGCCAGAAAACATCAGGAAAGCATGCAAATGCAGTTGGGTTGTCAGGCTTTCCACCAACGTGCAGAAAAGATCTGCAGCTACATGAATCCAAGACTACTAAATACTTTTAATACTACTTAGAATGTGTTCCTATTATTCTTTGATAGCTGTATAAAAATCAGTCTTCTGACAAATTCTTCCATTTTTTATTTAGATAAAAAGTTTAATAATTAATTTTTGCCAATGAAAGTCAAATTTTAGTTAGTGAAAGAGAGAGAAAATGCTGAAACAGTCAGGTATTACACAATATAACAACGTTTCATTTTCACAGAAAGTGAGTTTCATTATCTTAAAACTTAAGCTACTGCTCTTTCCTCAAACATTTAAATGAGGAAATGCTTGTCATAACAAAAACAAAAAATTGTTATTATTTTCTTTAAGTGAGTAAAGGCTGGAAATCTTTTCTGCTGTAATGTCTTTTCTTCTATTATCTTTTAAGTAAAGTTTCCCTGGAAGATAAGCTGTGAGTGAGAAACAGGCCTATCTAGAGATTCAGTTAATCCTATATTTTGCAAGGAAACAGCAGAAATAGCATGAAAGCAGTGAGCTGCTGTGAGGAAATAATGTAGTTACTAGTCAAGCCTTTTGCTAATCATATGGATGATGGCTCACAGAATAAGTTTGTCAAAGATGTCTTCTAATTAGTCTGTGTAGAGGAGTTCTTAAGCCATATAGCAAAGTTGATTAGCCCTGTAATGCAGAATCATACATTTGTAATGTAAGAGCGACAAGAAAGGAGTTGAAATTAAAAGAACTAAATATTGAAAATTTAAGATTTTTAATATGTTAATAAAATATCTTTAACAAGTTAAAAGACAGCTGAAAAGCAAAGAACATGAAGGTGCAGATTATTGGTATTCTCTGCATTGCTGATATGAACTTACGTATTTTTTAAAAAAATAGAGCTTGTCACTTGAACTACATGTATTCCAAAAATAAATGCATTCCCACCCTTCCAGATCTGCTCCTATTTTTACATAAGTTAAAAACTTTGTGAAAAAACATCCAATGTGTATCGTGATCATCCATGGTGAAATTGTTTCTCATGGACTGCTTCAAGACAGCAGATGCTACTGCTCTACTGATGATGGAGTAGGTGTAAATTCTAGCCATGAGCACATCTTAAGGACCATACTTGATTTCCACACAGAAGAGCAACTTTGGCTTACCTCAGATTGTACCCTTTCTTAGCTTTCCTTCTCACTGAGCCAGCTGTGTAATGTGACTGTACTTTAAAAAAACATTTGGCAAAACTGTCATCAAAAATATAAGAGCACAGACTTTTTAATAGTATTTTATGTATCAGTACACTCAGTGATTCTTTTTAGTTTTGGAAGTGATGTGTTTATACTAGAATCAGTTTGTCTGTTTGGAAGGAGATCCTCATTGTAATCAGAGCAGTGAAGAACTACACTATAGGCATGCTTTTTGATTTCCTTAAACAGTTTTCATATAAAAAAGCATGTAATATACAAGATAATCATCTTTGAGTAAGTAGTACAGCCCTTACCTCCCTGCATTACCCCTTCCAAATAAAAAGTAAAAGCTGCAAAGAAAAAAAGAAGTAATAACAAGAAAGGATAACAACTGGACAAAATATAGTGACCACAAGCCTAATTAAGGAAATCACTACCTAAACAATTGTCTGCTTCCCCCCCCCCCCCCGCAACAGTGATTAATCAGAAAGGTATAATTCAGCAAGTCATACATATGCAATTTAGCATGCAAGAACATATGGGTCAAAACTTTTAGATTTGTGTGAAAAATTGTATGCTGGATTTTATGTCCATTTTACTCAAGCAACTCCACATGCAAAAATTGTGCATAATTAAGCAATTTCTCGCAGAAAGTAGAAGTAGTAGACAGCAGTAAGTCTGGTAATGATAGGAATGATCTGTATGTGTGCAGTCCTCTCAGCTTTTTTAATTATTTCCATAAGTGGATGAAATTTAGACCGATTTTTGATGGCTTTTTTATATTTTATGTTATGATGGTGAACTAGAATGCTTTGCCAAAATCTGTTGAGACATTATGAAGAACAACTTCAGAGTTTTAGCATAAAGTCAAAAGTTAATGTTGTACATACCCTGCGGTCATGAACTGTTACCTCCATATTATATAATATGATTCAGCTTTTGACTCTTATGTGCAAAATGTTTTATTTAGTTTTCTACCAATTTAATTTGAATATTCCGTGATCAAGGTATCGCATCATCTCCAGCTTAATTATTATCAGCTTGTACTATGTACTTGAATAGAGCAACATGTCAAACCTGAGTGGCTCCTACATGTTTTTTCTAACAATTTAAATATTTGTCTAAGCGCCTAAACTTTCTTTGCCATTCTTCTTCCTGATAGATGTAGCATAAGCCCTGTATTCGTAAGATGTCTGGATCTAACTGGTTATTTATTTTGCAGATAAACGAAACAATCAAGTAGTTGCTTTCTCGCTTCTTCAGCATATCAGCACAGCACAACTAGATTAATATGTGTAGAATTCACAAATATAAAGTTTAATTATTTGCATGAATTTTGACTCATATTAATTGGTAACTGTAATTGCAAGACATCTCCTCCCAAACAAGTCTGAGTCTAAAAGTAAAAGAACTAATGGGAATTGTGTTTATTAGCAAAGAAGGGAACAGCAGTTTTTACACTGAGGTTGCCTTTGGTGAATTCTGTCACTTGTACTATGGGCTTGGAAGGAAAGTGAGTCCTAACTAGACTGAAGAAAATCTACCTTAAGAAAAGGAGTATGTAATAGGAACTCTGAAACCATTGAGCTTGGTCTACCTAAATGCAAAAATATATATATAGTAGTCATATATATTACATATATATATACAAAATATGTAGATACATATGTAGTCATCTTCCCTGTTAAGCACCTGTCCACCTCTGTCAAGTTTTGTGTAAGTTTAATTAGTAATATCTTGATTTCCTTTGCATCCCTCTCATTGCCTGCTGTTGGTAATTAGAAACTATCTTCAGTGAAGTAAAGTATTTCAGTATGTTTTAGAAGATAACATGTGACTTTGATAATAAGGGACAGTAATTCAAGCTAGAGGGCATAAATATTGCAGTTGATGTGAATATATTTACATCAGTGAACAAACACATTCAAGTAAAATCAGAATTTGGCCCTGAGTATCAAGGTGAATAATATTGTGATGCTTTTTAACTATGTGAGTTGGAGATATCAAGCATGAATTACTGTCACTCAAGATAAATAGATATTGGTGAGCTTATTCTTCTATTGAATGTGTGAAAAATGAAAAGCATATTGTATTGGTAGAATAGGTGGTATCAATTTCAGAGACACCTTTGGGACAAATAAACTGCCTAACTCTAAGCTAAAATGAAAAAATTTCATTGAAAAAGTGTAATGTAAAATTGTAGATTCAGTTCCCATATATTATCTTGCCTGTGTCTGTTTTGTTCTGGTTCTTAGAACTTTTCTTTTATTATCGTTTTAATCAACTTGATAAGTATTATTATAATCACAAAATGTCAGCCTGAGGAAAATGATAATCTAGTCATTATTACATTTCAATGTCACCTTTGTCAATTCATGCTTAGCTATCATTTAAAATTACTGTAGTAGATATCCTGTGATTAGATATTGCTTGTGATATGACCAGTATTTACAGGTGAGCAGTTAAAGTGAAACAACACTTCAGTATACCTGTTCAGAATTATCTGTCTCATCAGAACTTATTCACCTTTGTAACCTTAATGACTTTTTTCCTTTGAAACTCATCCTCTGATCTAAATATTATATTCCAATAGGCAAATATTTGTCTTTCATTAAGTGCCACCTGGAAATAGCCCTAGCAGGGTGGAATAATCTTCTATGCATGGTCAAGTGTAGATATGGTTTAAATATCTGTAGCATAACTTTAATAAGTTACTTTTCAGGACACTTTTTAATCACCTTTTTAATCACTGTAATGTTTCAAAACCTCTCTTGGAAATGACCAGCAGATGTACTAATCTGATGTTCTCAGTCTCTGTTTAAGAAGAAAAGTACTTCATTGTTTATGCTTTATTCCAGTTACATTCAAAACAAGATAAACTTAGCAAGATTATTCAGAAATGTAGAGGATGATTCAATACTGTTTTGCATTCTTCATTTCAGAGGAATGAAGATAAACTGTGTTAAAAAGAGGGACCACTAATGCGGCATAAAAATGCTGCAAGAAATGACGTCTCCTTAACACTGAGAGAAAACACTTCCCTCCATTGAGTGCTTTACACTAAATGCAAAATATTGACACATCCCTATTATACCAAACAAAAGACTTTCTTCAGAAAGATAATTTTATAGAAGGCATAGTATCATGTGATCTTATTAATATTTATGAAATATGATAACAGAAAAAAGGGAAGCTGGAATAGCACTGCTATCTTTACAGACCCTATCCATTTCGGCTTCAAAATGTTTTTCATTTCACACATCAGACACTAATTAGCAAATATCTAATTAGTGTTAGAAGAGTAATCGCTCATGGGAGTTGTTGAGGCTTTGAGCTTTCATGCATGCAAAAATAGTGCCACTTTAGGTACATTTGTTAAGGTACAGTAACTTTAACTTTTATTTTTCTCTGAAAACTGTGTGAATTACAATAAAAAGTAAAATTAAGCTCCAGTAATTGAAGAGGGGAGGAACTGTATTGCTAAAGAGTGAGGCAAGCTCCAGAAAACTGAAAAGATAACTTCTGCAGAGGCTGGTAAATTCAGTAAATGGAATAGAATGTAATACTAATTATTTGATTTGTTTTTACTCTCCAGGTGAAAATCTGTCTGTAGTTTACAAAGTACATAACTATATATATATTCTAAATCTGTTGAACACACAGTACAGCTAAGGATAGAATAATCAAATGCTACAGGAATGCTACCGTTCTGAAGTTTTATTGTTCAAGTACGTCATGTTGATAAGTTGCTTGTTATGATAGTTAATTATTAAAAGTTATGTGGATATTTTGTTTGTTTTGCCTTTTTCTTTATAAAGGAGACCTGAATTCTTTATAAACAAAATCTATCTTACTAACAATTTTGCCATACAGTAGATAAATGCATTTAAGCTGGAAACTTGGAGAGTACTCAGTATATAGCATTGTGCTTCTGCAGATATCAAAATTATAAATATGACAGAAAATAAAAACAACTACTTCCCATTACTGGCTTTGGCAACACTGGTAAGTTTGCTCTAAAGTACAATAACCTGGAATCCGATTTTGAAAATAAATGCATTGTAGGAGTTCTACCTGTCAAAATAAGCTCAAGGATGAAATATTTGTGTACTATTTAAATATACAACAAAATATGCAAAAATGCTGGAGGGCTGAAGAATGAGGTGTATTTCATGCTATAGAATTTAATAACAATGCAACCATTTTTGAAGAGTGTTGTTCAATTTTCCAAAAATGAAATGGCTATAAGAGATCAAGTCTCTGAATGCCTTCTAATTCATAGTCATATGAATTTTCAACAACTAATTATTTGCTATCAATTTTATTTCCATTTCAGTGGAAATAACTTGTATTGAAATTTCAACTGTCCTCAGCAGAACTCTTATTCCAAATGATGCAATATTTGAACAATATCTAGTTGTGAAGCTGTGCAGAGCCTGGCTGCTAAATGTTAGAGAACTGGAGTAGTCTGTTTCACTGAAGAAGCTGAATGGAAAACAGAATGCAAGTAAATACCAGAAATGCTGGGGAGTTGGTTTTTTCCCCTACTTAGGCAGCCAGATCTGCATGTAGTTTACACCTGTATCCCAGGTTTATTAATAAAACTATCAATATGTCAACAACACCTACCTTACAACAGAGAAGTGACTATCAGTTGTTTGATAAAGTGTCACCTTTTTTAGTCCAATCTCCTACTCTGCTGACAGAGGACAGAACAAATCTAATTCTGATCTAATCAATACCAGTGAGCCGTTAATTTCAGTTTTTGGTCTTACACTGTTTTCTGTCTTACCATGTTACTGAGATCGTTGTATATTCTTAAATTGTAGGCCATTTTGTACATCTGAAAATTTTGGACATGGAAATGAATAGTTAAGTGTGAAACATGTTGGCGCTTATATTATAAAGACTGCGAGAAGACAACGAAATACGTTTTGAAAAAGATTGAAAGTCTCATAAGGGACCTCTGAAAAATGAAGCATATTTAGGAGATGGTATTTCCCTACACTGAATCCATGAAAATGGGAAAATGACTATATTTCAGGGAAGCTTCCATGCATGTCTTAACAGCCTGATTGGAAATGGACTGCTATAGTCTATTGGTGTTTCTCAGAACTTGAGGGGACATAGCGGCACATCTTTCTCATCATCGAAATGCTGCACAAATAGGTTGCATAATGGAAATTTTCCCCATATTGTGACTTTTCTAATTTCAACTACTGTTTGCAATAATGGTACCTAGCTGTTGCATGCCATTTTTAATCAGTCAGTTGCAAAGTGTTTATACAGAAGAGGTTAGTGTCATTATCTCCCATTTACAGCTGAGAACATTGAGAAAGAGGGAGGCAAATGACTGCCGAAATAGATTTGAGAATATAGCCTACTCTCTCCAAACTCCAGTCTTGATTCTCTAGTCACTTGTCCTCACTATCTTACTATCTGTATCAGAAATTAAGAGTTTCTGAACTTTACTTAAATATTAAAGTGTATATTGGTGTTTTAGGTAAACAATCCTGCTTTACCAGTTTTTCCTTAGCTTTAAGGCTATAGCTAGTCAGCAATTGCTAAACAATAGACATAACATTGCAGCATTCTGAGCTCTGTTTTTCAGTTGGTTCAGTGCAAATTTAGTATAAATATTTTAGTTCATATTTAGTAATGTGCAGAAAAAAGAGGTATTTCCTATACTGAATAAGAAGACTTTATTGTAGAGTTGGGTTTTATCTTTTTGATTGCTTAAACACTATAAATTTTGTTTGTTTGTTTGTTTTGCATTCCTCATGTTTGTTAGTGCAGGAGTTGTATTTTTTTCATTCTTTTGGAGAATGTTTGTCTTAAAACACCATTCAGAGGTGAAACAAAAATTAGCCGATAGAGGGTATTCTATAGGACTCTGGCTTTCTTCTTTGCTCAAAGACTAGTGTAATCTCTCTGTCAGCTTGAGTGTCCTCATTTATAACTCAACACCCTTAGGCTTTATTCCTGCTCCCCTTCCAAATAATTGACATGTCAATGAAAATGCAAGAGCAACCACCCCATGGGTAATAGGGATACGGAGACACTTCTGTTATCCTCTCTTCAAAGGAGCTCTAGAAATGCCTTCAATTGATCCATTGCTGTATCCATCTTTTAATTCATGTCAGTGCAGGAGCAAGGGGTTTTTGTTTTAACTGAAGCCTAATTTTGTTGTAATCAACATTGAGAGATGTGCTACGTACACAAAGATGTATTATTGTGTATTGATTATATACAGCAGAACAATTAGCAAAATGAAAATAGTATTGTATCATTATGCTAGTCAAACCAAAACTAACAGTAAAGAACATCTTCAAACAGTAATGCATTTCAGTGTTTCAGTAGGAGGACTTCTATTAAATAAAGCAGATGGAGTCAAATTTGGAAAAATCATCTTGTAGCAGGTTTTGCAGGTGTCTGACATTTGTCTCAAATATTTGATGGTATTTGCACACAGCCTAATTAGCAAGTTCAAGAATCAAAGCTGCATATATAAAGCAGCAATGACCAGATCATAAGTATGAATTGTAAGCAGATTCTTGATATCCCATGATGATTTCCTAATTATGGGAAAGCTCCTCTTCATCTCCAGGTTTTACTCCATTTATTTTTCTCCTTCCTATAGTAATGATACACCAAAAAAATAGACATTTTTGTGTTTGATGTAGTGCCATAGTATATTTAATATATTTAGGCAAAACAGTTCTTTTGGGTTCTTTATTTACTGAATTTAGTACTTTTTAAGATAGTCACCTTGGGTTCTTAACTTTTCTTTATTGTAAAAGGGGACTCTGTAAAGGCAGTTCTGTAAATTTCAAAACTTCTTTTTTTAATGTCACTTCAGGGTGTGGCTTTACCAGGGGAATAAATTCCATTCCTTTAACTTGACTTTTCAGTTTTGATTCTTGAGAAACTTTTTTGTGAATAATCTGAGCATACTTAGCTTTTCTACCTGTTTATTTATTTTAAAGCAAAGAAAAAAATTACCTTGGAAAAATTTTAAGTCTATTAAATTTCACAGTCTGTAAGTCATGGTACGCTTATCCCAATACATAGATCACAACTAAAACAGATAAATGCAATTTATAAGTCAGACAGTGTAATTATAAGTACTCTTTCATAAATTGTCTTATAATATTCCTATTAAGTAGGGTAAATGTAGTTTATTCTCATTATTTTGAGATCAAGTTGCGTTAGCAAATTCACATTACACCTTAGCACCAGATGTACCAGCTTGTGAGCTAAATGTTAGCATCTTTTATAAATCAACAATCTCCAATTAATTTCATCTGTTTGTTTTGTTTCTTAATCTGTAGAATGGGAACACTTATACTAAATGCAAATTTGATATTAAAATGCGTATTATGACTTGTGTGATCCGGTGTCAACTGTTGTACTGTTTGTAGGACAATTTCTCCAAAGAATTAAACTTCTTTTTTTCAATATAACCATCGAGTCATCAAAACCATCAAAAATTTCATGATGAAGTGAAGATTCAATCCCCAAACTTCCTCAGATGGTAGATAAATGCGTTAGGAACAACAGCTATAGTTGTTCCAGTTTCTTCCACAACCAATACATAACCAGAAGGAAACTCTTTTTTGCAGAATTATATACAGAGTACGATAATATACTCAACACACAGAAACATGCATTTAAGATATGAAAATCAAAATTTAAAAAGTCCTAATGTAGCTATAAGATAATAGGATTTGCAAGACTGTATGGATCATCTCATTTATTAGACTCATGTAAATTAATGCTTTTAAAATATAGTCTCAAATAATGTCCATATATTCCAGACTGTAATGTAAATGATAGTTTATCAGTTGTATTATCCCTGAATGTGTTTATTTACTTGATCAGAATTACAACCAGGTGGTAGCATATTCCCACAATAATTTTACTTTGCTTTGAATGAGAATGGCTCATTTGAAGTTTGTGAAAGGCACATCCGTATGGAATTCACAGGATTTAATGTTGTGGTGCAGCAAGGAGACTTGCCTGTTTCAGGCTGATGATGCAAAACTAGACATCTGTTAAATTAACATCTATGTAACATTTCTGCCTTTCAGTCAAATGCATTCAAAAAATTTAAATCTTTTTTAGCTGTCAAAACAACTTGTCACAAGATATTTATTTTTCGTGTAGTGGGTTACTTAAGGAAAGCAGCACATGGTTAAGTGAGCTGCACCTATGGTGCAGCTTTACCAGATCTCTACTACCTATAAACTGCTGAAAAATATATATACTTTCATGACTACTTTTGCTATTTTAAATAAATAATGTAGAACTATATACCTTTCAAGCTATTGGATCCCTTTCTAATCTGTGTTTAAAGAAAATCTTTGATCCTGATTTTGGTAAAAATCTTAAAACATGTCCTCCTGCCTTTTGTCTTAGGAAAAAGTCCATAGAATGATAAATACCTCCCTGTGATAAATCATGGCATGAGTAACCTTGCATTCACCTATAAGTTTCTTTCTTTGCTTAACTTAGGACATTCATTTCTTATGCTCACATAGAGGAGGATATAATAACACATTATTATAAATTACATTTATGTATGATTTTAATAAAAGCAGTAATTAGGTCCTGAAAATGATCAAAATAAAGCCTTCAGAATAGTATGTAGTGTTCCATTCTCATTCCATCAAAACATGAATTGTGTAGATTGGTGCCATATTCAGTATGTTTTTATGTATCTCTTTCAATCATCTAACAGTCTGCTTTGCCCCACCTTCCACAGTCATTTTTCTAGATTAAATTGATGGTAAAATCCTGGCCTCATTAAAGTCAATGGGTCTGCTGCTTCTAAATCAGTGAAACCTAAACTGACTGCTTACTTCACTGTATTTTCTAATAGACACACTAAAACTCTAATGTTTGAGCAGTTTTAATTTGTTTCTTTTGGATGAATTTACTTGTATGTATTTTTTCTACTTTCAGTTTTTGATTTATATATGCTTGAAAAATGGGTTTTTGTTCTGTTTTGCTTTTGTTAGTCCCATAGCACATACAAAGCATGTGTGAATATAAGATATCCTGCTCTGGGAATAGTCAGGAGTTTTGTAGACGGGTAAGATTGGAAGTACTGAGGATGTGACATACTTCACCTCTGGGGAGACAAGAAATGTGTCACCCAGACCACTACAGCCCTTCAGGGAGCATCTTGTGTTGTTCATTCATGGTGTAGTTCTGGATTTACTTTCAAAGCAAGAAGAAGAGTGCTGTATAAAAATCTTGCAGTAAATCACTGTATTTCATTAGTTATTAATAGAAATTCTTAAAGTGCCCCAAAAGAAATCTCTGTGGGCTTGCGTGTCAGTATAATATTTTCAGAGAGACAGCATTTGAACGTTGAGACCATATGGGGACATACACTATGGAAATCATTCACTTAAATGTCACTTTTATCTTAGATTTGTCATCTAATTTTAATATTCTGAATGTCATGAATATTTTTAATTGTAGTTTGCTTTACAGTAGGTTGTATTTCTTACTACTGATTGCAACCAGAACACATGCATGTTAATTATTATTTTTGTTGTTTTAAAAGCCAGTAATTTTCATTTATTTTCTTTTTAAGGTAGCCTGTGTATATAACACGTGCTACAGAAACTGTTCTAGGGTTTGGAGGAGAATTTGAAAACAAGTTTACTCTAGTAAAGACTTAATTATACTGAGATAAATGGTGTAGGTTATCAGAGAAAGAGAAAAATGAAAACTGTAAGATCACATTATAAACTAGTGTGACTGCTAGAGCCCCTTGATTTCAGTGGTGCTTATATTATTTGGGGATTTTGTCACATTAGAATAAAAAAATGCTAATGTGTATTCTGATAGCTTTTTTAGTCACAACAAAATTGTCAGCAAGCAGGAAAATTAATGAAGCTTAGTTTCTAAGAGCTTGTGTAGTAAGTCATTACAGATATGCTGGCCATTTCTGGGAAATGCATGGTGTATTTGTTTGCCAAGCTTGGAGCTGAGAACATAACCACTCTTAACTGCAGCTGAACACTCGCTATGTTGCATATAGTTGGAATTACCTGTGTTCCGATCTGCTAGCTGCATGTAAGAGGTATATATGTTTTCACCATTTGGCTGCCTGTAAGTGCCAGCACAGACTGAATAGCATGTGTTGTCCTTCAGCCACTGGCAGGCCACTCACTGGAATTTTTTTCTGATGACTGCAAAATTCTGCAGGCCCTCCTAGGAAATGCTCTTCCAGCTAAGGTAAAAACAATGCAAATAGTGGAGCCTGAGAACTTCCAGTGTTTAGGAGCACAGGTAATGTTTCTCCAGGCACAGGTACAAAAGAAATGTGAGTATTAAAAACCATTATTTTAAAATGCTTTTATCTTAAAATATCCAAGGTGCTTGGAATTCCTTTTATCCATCTCTTCCCTTTTTTATTTTTTTAATACTGTTTTTAAGAAGTAGATTGTGCTGAGAACAAAAAGATTCTTTAAAAGACTTGTTACTCAGTATTTACAGGTTTTTTTTTTTCCAGGATCCTTCTTAAGTCATCTCAGTGATTCACTTCCCTAATATATTTATATTTATTAGAAGAAAACCTTGCTCCATTGTGAGGAGAACTGTACCTTGGAGTGTTTTATCTAGTGCAGTGGTTCCCAGTCTCCATGCCTTATGTATCAGATACGTAATACTATGTAAACATCATGCCTCAGCAGGTTAGGAACTGTTGCACTTGTGTATGTGGCATTAGTAAGAATTATGATCATCATCATCATCATCTTTGGGAATACATGAATATTATGGTTTTTTGCATATGTATTAGGTTATCATTTAGCCAAATAATCATAATTAGCAACTCAAAAATTTTGTGTAAACATCAGTTATTAAACCCTTAAACAGGTCCTATGAGGTATCATTACCACCATTAAACAAACAGAAAAAACTGACCGCATCAAAGGTGATTGTCTTTCTTAAGTTCCAGCAGTGAATCACTAGCTGAGATACGATTAGAACTCCAGAGCTCTTGCCTCAGTCATGTACTTTGCATGCTTTAACATGTTGACTCCCAGGAATTAAATGTGACTTGCCTGAATTAAATTACAGGTAAAAGTATTATTGATAACATTTTATTTTCTAGTCGTCACAACAAATAAGTTTTTAGGACTGTCCATATTTTGGGGGGGAGGGGGTGTTTTTGGAAATAAAAAGATTTTTTTTTTTATTTGGGATGATTTCTAGTACTATTATAGTAATTGTGACCTTAGATGTCACTTTTACCTTGAACTAAAATTACTGAAGCAAGACATTATCTGAAAAATAAATAGCTATGTTAGAAACCCATTGAAACTTAAACCCACATGGTAAATAAATGTGATACATAATTATAATCATGCTTCAGTGTGGAATGTTATTTTTGTATATAGCTCTGGTCTGTTTATAACTGTTAAGAAGGGAATTATGCATAGTAATGTGTTAGAGTCCAAAGATTATGATTTTTATTTGTTGTTTGGCTGTAGGACAGCATATGGAGTCATTATCCACCTAATAAATGAAATAGATGCAATCTCCCTTTCCACTCAGTGATTGCTGGTAAGGGAGTAGGTAGCATCTGTCACCTGTAAGTGCAGACTGAGAAGTTGAAGTTCAGTCAGGATTCTCTCATTTCTGTCTTCCCCAAGGAGATTTTTTTTTTTAATTATTTAACTACCTAGAATAATCAGCCTTTCCTTGGAACGCGTGGGTCTGCTTGCGTTTGTTCAGAGAATGCATTCCTGTGTACACAAGCCCCATCAGTGCACTGTCCGTTCATAGTGTATAATATGCTTAGAATCTGGGATACAAATGTGGCAGGGTATAAAAGATGTAACTGAGGAAATAACTTCAATGTACGTTGAGGTCAGAAGGTGTAACTGGCTGAGGTAAGATTCCAAGTAATTGCTTTATTTAAGAGATTGGAACAGTCAAATATTGAGAGAGCTCTTTGTAACCAAGTAAAAACATTTTCATGTTCGCATATTGTTCTTTGGAAAATGTACTAATACTGCATGTCCCTGTCTCCCTCTGTTGTTCAATTTCCTACTCTTTATTTTATTTTATTTTATTTTGTCACCTTTTAAATGTTTTATCTTTTGGCTGAATTGCAACCAAGTGGCTAATGGGGTAACTAGTTTTTAATAAGATTTTATTATAACTTAATTGGAAGCTTTCAGTTCTGATTGGATTTGGGTAAAATAAATAGTAATTTTTTTTTTCATTTCAGCAGTGGTGCAGTTAACAATCTGCTGAAAGCCTATGTTTAAAATTATTAATTTAAAGTGAAAATTACACACTTTAATCGTGAACATGTCACTAGCAGCTATCAGTTGTGCTGGTTTTGCTTTTTATGCATGAACAAAGCTCACAGTCTCTACCTGGCTCTCAAAGGAAATAAAAGGTAGGTTTCTTCAGGCACCTACAGCATCAGCGTTGTCGCGCTGACGGCCGTGGCTAGACAGAATCGCCATTAGCGTTAGCCCTTTGGCGTCTCTTTTTGATCACCGAGCCTTGCCAAGCTATTCGGGTATTCTTTGCACGTCGCAGTTGCGACTGGCATCCAAAGGAGCTCTGTGCTCTCCTCTTTCTGGAGCTCTTGCTCAGTGCGGACATTGTCAGTTCCCGTTTGTATCAAATATTGCTCTTCTCTCTCTCAACCTTTCCTTGGAAGGGTTGTCCTGGGAATCGCACTGCGTTCCACAGCTTTCTGGATCCTGCCTCACGAGGCTTCGTGGTGCTTTTGCTGGTGCCCAAACGTTAGGGTTTAGCAGACCAGCAGGTACCCTGGACAGTCATCTGAGAAGGTCGGGTGGGAGGGAGGCTTTACCTCCTTCTCGTGACAGAGGATGTTCGTTTTTCTCGTTCCATATAAAACGCTGCCACCAGAGATCTCAGTTTTATTGTGTTACTGTATTAAGTTCTGGAGCAGTGCTCTGTGACACCTGCCTGCTCCGGGTTTTCTGTCCCTCAGCTGGGAGAGGAACTTGGTTCCTGAACAGCAGCAAGCCCTGCTGCCGGCTGTGCGACCACCTGCTAAGAGAAACCCCCGCACACACACCGGCCGGCTCCGCAGGTGCCGCCGCGGAGGAGGCGCTGAGGGCAGCCAGCTGCGCAGCGCCCAACGGCCGCCGCCCGCGCGCCCAACGGCCGCCGCGCTCGCGAGGCGCGGGCCAAGCGGCGCTGCCCCGCGGCGGCGGCAGCGGCAGCGGCGGGGCGGCCGGTCGTGCCCCCCCTTCCTGGCGGCGGGGCGGCCGGTCGTGCCCCGCTTCTCCGCGGCGCGGCGCGGCGGCCGGCGGAGCCGAGGCGGAGGGAAAGCGGCGCCGGCGGAGCCGCCGCTCCTGGCGGAGCCCGCAGGTTTGTGCTGCGCGGCGCGGCGCCGGGGCGGTCGGGGGCGCCGGCTGTGTGAGGGCAGCCGGCAGCGCCGGGAGGTGCCGGGGCCGAGGGCTGGTGACCCTCGGGAGCGAGGCTGCACCTGTAGCCTGCGTACATGGAGCACGGAACTCTAAGCCCCTAGTTATTTTTTCCTTCCTTTTTTCTAAATCTTTAAACAGATCCTGAATTAGTTCACTGGTGGGGAAGAGGCAGGGGGAGGAGGTGGTGGCTTCGCACCAGGCGGCTGCTCGGGAAGGTTCTTCCTCTGCCCAGGTCCACCTCACCCTGCAGAGGCCGGGGGGCGAGGAAGCCTGACTTTTGGTTTCTTTTGGCCAGAGCATTGCATAACTGCTTTTATTCAGGGAAGCTCAGTCTTAAAAGAGGCAGCTTGTTCAAGTAAGCATCTGCTTTAGAGGTGGAAGTAGGTAGAAAGAAGCCTCTAGCCTCCCTGCCCAGGTGTTGCCCATATAGTTGTATTAAATTGAAATTTAGTTTTAACGTTTTTTGGAGCAAAGCATCATGTTTGTAGTTGAATAGCTCGGGCACTTTCTGCCAAGCTCTTCTGTAGAAATAGTTTCATCTTTCCATTTTACCCCAGTGTACTTTGTCTTCTGTGGAAGAAAAGGTTGTTCAAATTGCAGTGTCGCAGCCTACCTATGTGGTTGTCTGATTTCGTGAGGTGAGGCCTTCAGAGTATAAAGCGTTGTAGTTCTACAGATAAGCACTTGCTCGCCCTCCGTTTCTGTAGCTGGGGTCTCCAGGGTGGTTAGGCAGTTCAACCACGTGCTGGTCGTTTAGTAACGCATAGAACTAACTGAACAGCACCCACCCTGGAAACGTGCCAAACTGCCCACTGACTTTGTGTGGACATTGCCTCAGTAGTATATATAAGGTGTCTAGAAGTCTTCACTGCCTAGGGAGTCTATCCTGAACCATTTTTTTTTCTTGCTACCTTTATGCTAAACATTTACTTTGTCTCATGAGATTTAAATGTCAGCAGATGTTGAGAATATTTCAGTAACACCCTTTCATTGCTTTATAAGGACTTCTTAACAAGCATGAGGAAATCGAAATGTTTTGGTGAATATCGGAACATAGAACTAGTTAGGCCTTGAATCAGACATCACCTGTGGTGGCAGGATGGCCTTGGCTAATCCTGTCCAACTGAGGAGCACTCCTGAAAGGAGGCTCAGTGTTGTGTGTTTCATGACATTTCTTTGTAAACATGTGTCAGTTGATGTCAGTTTGGTTAAGGGCAAATCTTTTTGAGAGTTGAGATACAAAAGCTAAGGTGATACAGTAAAGGTAAGGGAGGCAACAGACTTAAAAGCATCCTGTATGATTTGCACACTTTACTTTGTATTCTTATCCTTTCATATAATAAAAAATAAAAACCCACAACAGCATAGTGGCACTTTCCATTATTCTGGTTATTTTGAAATCTTAATCAGCAGAAAATATAACATGAATAAGGAGTAAAGATGTGTAAAATTTCTGTTAGTGATCCGAATATTTTCCCATTGAAGTCAATGTGCATGCTTTTAATGGAGGAAAACATGGCAAGTTAGGGAAAAAAAAAAAAGCTAAAAATACTATAAATCAATTGATTTTCGTATGTGATGATATCCATCTCTGGTTTCTTCAACAGTAATTCTTGAAGTATTCTTGCAAATCATCTATTATCACAGACCATCAAACAAGTGGAGTGTTTATAAGATTTTTTCTCTCTAACTTTTCCAGGACTGGAGCTCTTTAATGTCATGCTTTTGGTGTTGCACATTAGAACAAGCATCTTCCATGAAATATGTTTGTGGCAACTCCATCGTATTGTGTAGTGCAGTTTCTGTCTCTTCCTGGTAGCTTCTAGAGGTTTTTTAGATATTTGGCATCTGAAATTTTACTATTTTATCCTAGGCTTCACAAATAACCATCAGATTATTGTAAAAGAGAATGGGCTGATACGTAAAGTTTTGAATTGCTTTTATGATTGTCACAGGAGAGAATGCCAGAGAAGGAAGCATATTATTCTTATGTATTCTTATATTCTTAATATATTATATTATTCTTATGCTTTACTTTTAGTATATTGAATTACCTGTTATGGATAGCTTTAGGAGACTACATATAATTTTAAAAGTCACATCTTACTGTTTATAATGTGATCTGACTGCATTTAATAGCTTTGAAACAGTTGTCTTAAAGCTAAAACTGAAGTGTGATTTTTAAAGAAGAATTGTAGTTTTAATCATTTCTAATGTCATCACTTCCTCACTTTTTTTAAAGAATATTTAACAAGCATTTATTACCTTTATTTAAGAAACAGCTTGCTTAAAAATACTAAGTCTGAAAGCTCTCAAGAGGCAGTCATGGCACGTTCTTGCTGTTCTCAACATTCTAATGCAGTACTTCACATTTACCTCATTTTTGCTCTTACTGTTTTCCTTATACTATGCTTTTTTCTGCCTCTGGTATGACAGAGGTAAAGAACAGCCATTCTGGTTCATACCAAGACTTTGTTGAAACAAGTATCATTTCTCTGATGAGAGCTGATAGCATGCCAAGAAGCGTGTTTTAAGGATGCTTTTCTATGCCATGTCAACCCTTGTTGGTGAAATCGTACTCCGTATGTTCTGAATCACAATAGTCGGATCATAATCCACACTTTCTTGAAGCTCACTCCCCCGGTTTTATTATTATTTACTCATTTGCTTGAATTGTAGCATAGATAAACTGTGTGTGTATAGATAGATAGATATATAAAATCAATTAGACTCATGTTATACGGGAATCTTCACAAATATTCAGGCAAGAAGTAGCAATTGTGCTTCTTAGATTGTTTTTATACAATTTTTTGTCATTATGGCATTGTTTGCATTGCCAGCTCTCCGTTGCTTCTTGCACGTTCAGTATTGTGGCAGGTGTTGGTGTTTTGAAGATAACAAGCACACACATGATGAATAGTTACAAAATTGCAGAAACTGAAGTATTCTGAATCCCCTAAGAGTGTCTCAGTTGAGGTAGTAGACTTGGAAGGATTAAATTTTTAATGTTTGTGAGACGAGTGGACTTTTAGGTGTTCTGTTATAGTATATGACTACTTACTTGATCATTACATGAAGTATTTTCAAGCATTTTTTAAATTAGCAGATGTTAGTGGTAGAGTAAGACCTAATCCTGTAAGACCTTCATGCTATAGATGTCAAAAGGGGAATTTTGATGCCATAAACATCACGTGGAAAATGTGGATGGGAATTAGAAAATGGGTAGAAGTGTTGAAAAAGGAATTTTGTTGCGTATCTTACACTTCCTCTCCTGTAACCTATATTAGAGATGGAGAACCATTTTTCTGTTTCCATCTAGAGCTTTATTCTTTGATAAGTTTTCCTTTTTCTCATTTTTGATCGTTTCTTGCAGGCTCATTATTCCTTTTGAGGAAGGCGGAATCTATTAGAGGCAATTTTAGGCATCTTTGCCATATAGCACAGGTCAAGCTCAGCTCCTGGCAAGTCAGCAGGCTCTTTGGATCCAAGCATAACAACAAATAATTTGCAAGACTTTTAAATTTGGTTCTGTGCTACCATATTATCATGAAAATAAGCCTGTGCCAAGATCATTTTACAAAGATGTGTGTTATTTGACTAACACCTGTTTCTAGTGAATGATAGCATTGGCGTTTAAATTTGCTGACATCCTTCTGCTTCTTGGTATCCCTATCGCGGGCATAGCAAAGCAATGTAGAGAACATCTAGAATTGGATTCACAGCAAAAATAATCTCAAAATAGAATTTAGTCTGAATATAGGTCAAGTAAGTGCATAGGAAACCAGTGCATCTTCAATGCTATAGCTCAGAGAAGTACTGAATATACTCAAGGGTATATTTGTGGCATGAATGTAGCATATTAATTGAGAGGACTGGGCAGTAAAAATAGGTTTTATTCAGTTTCTAGGCGTACTCCCCAGTACGCTAAAATAAATTGTATGCTCTCTGAAGCTATATGTACTCTATTTACATTGGGTGGATCTGCACCTCAAGTAGAGAACTTAAATTGTAATTTAAAAAAAAAAAAAAACCCATATGGGCCATATTGCTCTGTCGTGAAGGCTGGCCTTTGTCTTTGCAAGCAGGACATCTTTGTTTCCTAACCCATGTTATGGGAAGAAATCGTGGTAAAGCATGGCTGGAATTTGAGGCAGGCAAATATGTAGGAAAGTTATTCTTTCCATACCTAATAATAACCCAGTGAGAGAAGGTCCATTTAGGTACAGATGATGGTAATCAGATTACTGCTGTTTAAAAAAGTACAAATCTTGTGTGGGAAGTACTTCAGGAATTAGCTGAATCACTGATGGTCATCTCAACAGGCATTAGCTTTTGTCACTGTATAAGGAGCTGCAATTGGAACAAAAATGCTAAAACAAAAAATATACCAAGCAGACTGCAGTGTAAATTGGTGCTACAGAAATCTCAAATTGGAAATGTGTAATTTTTATGTATATTTATCTATGGTTTTACAAGTAAGTGCAATGGAAAAAAATACATTTCCTTTTGAATTAATATTCCCAAATAACCAGAGGCATACTGATTATCTCCTATTTTACTTGTTTGGTGAAGCAAAAGTTACAAAAGTGCTGATTTCCGTTCATGAAATGAAATGACTGATTTTATCATGTATTAATGCTTCTTTTATGAAATAGACCAAACTGAAAATTAAATATATAAACAGTAATAAAGTTAGGTATTAGTTACTACTACTACTGAATTTATGTTAATAATAATCAAAGATTATTTTCAGTATCAGTTGGGAGATCTGTATGACTCGGAGTCAAATTGTAAATGGCTTCTATTAATACCTAATATTTTCTCTTAGCTTCTTTTGCATGACACTTGTCTGTTTCTTCTACAATATGTCACCACCAGACAAGATAAATTAGTTCACCCATGGATGTTGTGAGTAAAGTTGTTGTGCTTGAACCAAATGCAGGTCAAAAACAATTTTAACTTTGACACTCTTTGACTTGTGCCTCTCACCACTGTTTTTGTCTAATTGTTACACTCCACTTACCAGCCAGCCTCATTTCTTATCATAATTTGGGTGCTAGGAAGTTGAGCATACATGGTATAAGACACAATTTATTTTTTTCTATGTTTTACCTTTGTGCTAGCCCTTCTGCTAGACTACTGTATTAGTTTTGAACAGTGGATAAATTGCAGTCTAGGGAACAGCAGTTGGAAAGGGATGAAGAGCCTCACAGTGCCATTGCCACTTTTGTAGTGGTTGTGATGTAAAAGGATGATCCAAAGATATTATTGAAACAAGATTTGTAGGAAAAGGCAGTATATTTTATTAAACCAATTGATGTAACTGGAAAAAAAGAAAAAATGCTTTCAGACACAGAAGTCTTTCCTCAGGTCTGAAGCAGAAGAAACATAACAAAAGATTGGAAAGAGCAGCTCTGTGTTCATGTTACCCGGCTAGATAATTAGTGAGGAAAAGGTCTTTGGCAGGTGTAAGACAGGGAAGCATGTTTGTTAGGAGAGAGAGCCATTAGCTCTTTTGCATTCTGGAGGCTTTAATTTTGCTCAAAAAGAATGTATAGTCAATGATCTTTCTGACCAGTAATGTCTTTGCTAAGCATTGGCTTAGTTGAAGTGCTTTTATAATCCTTTGGCACTTCATTTCCCCATCGTGTGTTGACATGATGCTTTGTGTTCTAGATAATACTGTTGATGCAAAAGAGAGGAGGGGTCCTTGTCATTGAAACAACGGTGAATGTAATTATGTTATGGCATAACATTTATTATTATGCAAGTTTGAAGTTGGAGATCTAGAGCATCTGAGTTTGCATGCAGGCTGCTGAAATCATTGACCTGAAACCAACTAAGAAAAGATCCAGATTTTCTAGCACAGTAAAGAAGTAAGGAAGCAAGAGCATTCTCTGTGATTGAACTTGACTTCATCAAATAAGACTGAGGGAAAGCTCTGATTAGTTGTTTTATATATATATATATATATTTACACCTTTGCCACGACAGGAAAAAGTGTTGGAAATCAGTTATTTATATCTCTGCGCAAAATGACATTACCAGTACATTTCACTATGTAGGTCTTTTGAAATATTCTTTAGTAGGGTTGCTTTATACTACTAGAGTAATGCTTGAGGAAGTTTAAGTGAAAGCACATTTAACAACAGTAAAGTAGAGTCCTTGCATGCACTTTGATCAAAGACCTACCCTGTCTTATGGAAATGTGGCTGATTTTATTATTTGTCTTCAATAGAAGCATAACTTATTTTCTTCATTCAGGCTGCCAGGATTCAAGCAATTAAGGGTCCAAACATTTTTAGTTCAAACACAAGTTCAGTTCGTGTAGAAAAGAATTTCTTTAGAATGGTATGTTAGCTTGCGTGTAGTTTTAAGCACACAAAAGAAACAAACTGCATCCATACTTGTAAAGATTTTTGTTGATCTTGGATGGGAATGCAGGGTTTTGGTTGTGTTGTGACTGTAAAGATAATCTTGTAAGAATGAAGAAATAATTTTAAAAGTGTACATGGATGTGTGTTTAGTATGTGTGGTTTTTGAAAATTGTTGTCACGAATATAACTTCTGACATTGTAAGATACATAGAAACTGCTTATCAAGTTTTCCATGATGACAGCAATTTACTAATAAGATGAAGAAAATACAAACTGAAATGAGAAGTAAACACCAGACAGGAGAAGTCTTTTACCTCTTTGTTGCTCAGCTTAAAAATTAAAGGTGTGCAGGCATGTGTGTATGCACATGTGTACAAAAATAGTGACCTTCTTAAGGAACTTGAGACTTGTTCAAGGTAATTGGGCACTTAGCTTCCATTAATATATTTACTGACCTGCTTCTTAGTTGTTTTCTGGAATAATTCACAATATCTGAACACAGAGATCTTTATTTCCCCTTCCTGGCCTCTCCTCCTCTATCTTTGTTTGTTTATTTCATACATGTCTGAAAGAGAAAACAGGAAACCTTAAAAAAACAACTACTACTTAGATTAGGTCCCTTACACCAATAGAGCAGGGAGAAATAATTAAAGTATTTGTGTCAAGTACTCTTTTGTTAGGTCAGACTATAACCAATAAAAAACTATTCATACATATGGGGAGAGAGGTAAAAGCCCAGTATCTGTATGATTATTTTTCTCTTTATAGCAAACTGAGCCTGTGCAATGATGGTTGCTGAAGACATTTAGTGAAAATCTGAATTTACTGTACCTGTATTTATGTAAGTGTATTGCCAAACCCCGGGAGGGGGTGGAAGGGGGGGAAGTAAAACGCCATAATAGTCACATATTTAGAAATAAATGTGGTTTGGGGGACAGTTTTAAAGCTTATAGAATTGTTTTTCAAGGTTTACTTCATAAATAAGAAAACTGGATTTCTCTCGCCCAAAACTTTGTGTGAGGTACTGTGGTGAGATTCTTGATTTTAATCTTAGAAAAACATGAGTTATTGCAAAACTCATGTGCAGTAATGATATGCAGATACTAGGTGTTGAATCTGGCCATTGATCCCGTGATAATCATTTATGATTATCCTTCATAACTTTGCTTCCTTCAGAAGAGGGAATGGAGCTGTGTATAACTTATAGAAGATTTCTTAAGCTAGTTACGTATCCTGAAATATGGACAGTAGAAAGTTCAGAAGGAACCACTTGTGTCCTAAAATGTCTAAACATAATTCTATGTGATTTGCCCAAGGGAACTCAGAAATGTGCTATAGAATCGAGCCCTACATCCAGATTTCCAGATTCTCATGTTACTGATGTTGTTCTTCCCTTTCCCTAATAGAGTTGAGATACTGAGCCTCAAGTGGGAGGCCCAAAGAGGATGTTGCAGCAAAGAGAATATGTATTTTCTTTTTCAGTTTTATTTACTTTTGTGCTGCCCCCTTAACCTTTCTTCACCAGGTAATAACAGAGTCTGCCTGTGAACTCATGTTGGTCCTTCAAACAAGGATAATGCCTTTTTACCTGTAGAGCAATTGCCAGTTGGTTAGTAGCCTATTTGTCCTTTTCTTTTTTATTTTAATCTTAAAAAGGCATAATCAAAGCAAATTGCAGAAGGTGTTCTAATGTTAAAAACTGTGTATAAAAAAAGCTGGTCTTGCATGAATATGAACCCTACTTGTATGTGGATATAATGCATGGACTTTTTCTAAATGAGTAGAAGTTCATAATTGAATTTGAAATGCTAAGTTTAGTTCTGCTTCTCAGCTTGTAAGCACATGTTTTTAGTTCTAAATCTGACTTCATCTCTGATTCCTTTAAAAATGTTAGTTTTTGGTCACGCTTTTTCCTTCTCCCACCACTTAGTGCAACTTTGTATAGAAATAACAAGATAAATAGAAGAAAATGTCTGTCATTCCTCTTTTTGAAACAGATTCATCAATGCTAATATGCTTTGTTGCTACGAAAACTCAGTTATCATTAAACATTTGTTCAGTCATTTGTTTATCAGGGGCAGTTTGTTAGTAGTTATAAGTAGAAATCCATCTGCCAGTTAAACTATATTGTAAATTGATGTAGAAATTAGCAATTCCTGATAGTTTTTTTTTTTTTTTTTTTTGTCCATCCCAATGCATATATGAACTAAATTGCGTATAAATGGACCTCTAGAACAAGGCTGGAGAGAATCTCAGGTATACTGCGCACAAGTATGCCAATCAGGCGAAAACAGGCACACATTGTGATTATCTCAGTTTTCAAACCTGGAAGAGACAAGAATGTGTTGCTAAATGAGAAAGGCAGTATGTCATGCTCACTGAGATAAAAACAGAAGCTGCCAGACACTTTGGCTTTATTCTGTGAATCCTTTGCTTTAAAACTCTCCTATCTTTTCTTCATGCTTATTCTCCCTCACATTCTTATTCTTTCTCTTTCTCTCGTTGCTGTCTCAGTCTCTCTCTCTCTCTTATTGTTCTCTCCCTCTTTTCCTGTCTTTGATGCACATATGTTGTCACATTTCATTGACTCTCCTCTCTTCTCTGTTCTTACACTTACGCCTAGTGGTGCTTTAGCCAGAGCTTGCAGCCTCTCAGGCGAATTTTAGTCATGTGTGAAGCTCAGTTTGATCGAGCGCTCCTTTTCTGCCTTTTCACTCTTGCAAAAGATTAAAAGGTGGCGTCACATCGCTCCCCTGCTCCTTCCCGCAGGAGGGACTTAAAAGGGACAACAAATACTAATCACTTTCAATAAGCATTTTCCTGCGAAAAAGGAACTTAGCTGTGCAATTTGACGCTGGTGGGGAGGATTGGGAAGGCTAGAGGATGCTTCATACTGCTAACAAGGGAAGGAAGCCTTCAACTGAGGCAGGTAAGAAGTGCCTGAATTCGAATGTTTTACGGAGTGGCTTGGTCAGAGCAGTAGATTTTCAGCATTTTATAATTGAGGAAAGCAACTGCAGCGAGAGGCAGCGCTGATGCTGTGTCAGATTCCTTTTGTTTAAGATGTAAAGTATGTGTAATAATTCTGGTGAATTTCAATGTGTTATAAATTGATTTAGAAATGTGTTTGTAAAGAAGCTGTATTTACACTGAAAATTTTTTTTTTTCTATTTTCTGTGCATTAGAATAAAGCAGAAAACCAGCTTTTGTGAAGGCTGGACCTTGCTTAAGGTTAAATTCAGTGTTTAAGAAAACCTCGGTATAAAAAGGCTTTATAACCTTCTAGGAGCTTGGCATTTCTGTGAATTGATTGTGACAGCTCAACTAAAAATTAATTATAATTATTTACTGTTTATTTGATAAGCTAAAATCTAGTGTGGAGTTTATGTCTAGGTAGATATGATTTGTTTTCCTGGCATTTCATCGGATGAATAGCTCTACCCTTTTAGACATACTGTAAAACCTATTTCATGTTTATGTTTTGTAAATTGAGATTAAGTACCATCCTGAATGAAATACGTGACTGAAACTCATATACTGCATCTGTGTTTAGTAAAGCAATCACCAAATTAGAATAATGGATTTATGTCAGTTGTCAAATGGAGTTAACTCTGGAAGCGCTGTCCACAAGTGCGCTTGGATTGCAATAAAGGGCTTTCTGTTTAACAGTTACTGAGGGGAGCTAATTTATCAGGCAAAACCTCTGAACTTAGCATTTATACTAATATAAAATTGTATAACTTAGCGTTCCTAGTTTTGAGAAACATGTCCTTTTAGTCCTTATAAAAATACAGTGAGGCTATATAAGGGTTATAAGGCAAAAATAATTTTCAATAATTTTTAAATGTTATGTGCTGATGAGAGGCTTTTCTTATTCACAGCTGAATTTAGCCTTGGGGATTTCTGTTTCTAGTCTTCACTGCGCTTTGGGTCTTTTTTTTTCCTCTCTCTACATTTGGGCAATTACATTTTACAGTTGCTCTCTGTGTGAGCAAACTAAGACTGGATAGAAAGAAGGGATTCTGTGAGCAGCGGTGGTGTTCTGAGTTTCATTGTCATACTGAAAAGTGAATGAACGTTCAAGGATAGTTAGACCTTTAATGGGGATTTAAAGGAAAGCAAACAATATTGCAATGATCAGAGTTATTTGTCAAAGTAGAGTAGTAGTTAGCTCTCTGAAAGCAGAAGTATGAAAAGCTAACCTTACAAGCTATCATAGGATAAATAAACATCATTTGGTAGGTAGATTTTAGTGTTGCTGACCACTGCAGAAAGAAATTAATGTATTTCTTTGAGAACTTTTGTCTTTATGCAAGTTTACGCTAATGACTTAATTCTGCACACAGATATATCACAGATCTATCTAAATATATCACAGATACAAAATCAGTGGCAGTGCATTTTGTGTACATTCACAGTAGCTGATTTTACAAGATAGGCAGTGACAAGCCACCACGTATCTGAATGGAATCAACCCCCCCCCCCCCCCCCCCCCCCGAGAAGTATAGTCTCCCATCAGCTTTCAGGGACTCTGTGCATCATTACTTTTGTCTTCAGTGGCAGTTATTCATGCATGTACATCCACATATAAAAGTACAAAATTTTCTCTGTAGATTTAAAATCAGACAAAAGAACCCGTAAGTATTTCAGTGATTTATAATGGAGATTTCTGGTCTGTAACTAGTTTTGCTCAACCTAGTGTTGTTTATAACTTGGTACTGCCATTACAGCTGCTCTTCTCTTTTCTGAATTCACCTATCTATTCTTCCAAGCTCATTTCATGATTCAGATCTGTAAAACCTCACGTCAGATCAAACTGAAATTAAGAATAGTTTTTTTAAAATAAAATGAAAGTCTTGGTTATTCTGTATATAGTGTGGCGTTTTATCTTGTGACTTACGTAAAATAAAACCAACATATGTGGTAGATGACTTTCAATATGAATTACTCATAAAGAATTTGTTACTTATGAAGTGGCAGAACTAGGAGGTTGAAGGCTAGCTAACTTTAGTTGATTAAGCCCAGAGTGCAGGATCTGAATTGCAGATCACTTATCCCTCATTTTAGCATTTGCTAACTCTACTGTAGTAGATGTTAAATGGGTGATTAATATAAATAGCAGCGTTTTACTGATGTTCCAGTAGATGTTGCTGAAGAGCAAAGTAAAGGTTGCTTCATAGAGTAAAAGAAATGTGGTGAGAATATAAAAACCAAAGAAAAATCTGAAATGAGGCAAATGTTTGTATTGTTTGTACAGGTTGCTCATAGCTCAATAATATGAGATCAATAGATTTTTGCACCATCGCCTTAGGTGCTGTTCAATCTGAAGAGGTGCACATACTGAAGTTTTTTTTAGATGTGTTATTACTTTGTGCTGCCATGGATTTTTTTAAAGTTTTTTTTAATCACTTTTAATATTTCGTCACTAATATTAACATTTTTTTGCGTGAATGTTTTCTCAGAGGAATAGATGAAAGAGAATATCCATAAAAAAAATCCATGAAACACAGATGTTTAATGATATATTAAGGAATGAAACACATGCAACCTCAAAATTAGTAGAATTCCAAAGCAGTGAAGTTTCTTTCTGTAGAATAGTAAGAGCTTACTAGATCAACACAGAACATAATTAAAGAAACTTTACTGGGTAGGGGGTTTTCAACATGTGCATATGTACTTCATCTTTTTTAGCTATGAAGGATTGTGCATTTATATCTCTTTTACTGTGTGCTTAAATTCTGAGAGAAATCCTATGATAAGTCTCAGGCTAATAAGTTGGAGTAACTAATAACAAATGTAAGTATAGAAAACTGTGGTCTTCTATGGGAAGACTACTGTGTTAGTAATTACTCCGATAAAATGATAAAACAGTCCCGTAGGGGCAGAGGATTCTAGTATACAGGCGCTAACTGATGCAATTTCAGGCAACCACTGACCTCTATCTGTGGGAATATTTATTTTTGGAGATGATTATCAACCATAACTGATTTCAAATTCAAAACGGTGTGTGTTTTGTTTGGTGCTTGTTTTTTGTGAAAAGTAGGTTAAACATGCAAAACTTAGTCATAATAAAAAGGTTATATCTGTGCATTTGACTGTTTGTGCATCTATTTGTACCTTAGCTAAAAAAGGAAAAAAGACCTTTTTGAGATGAGATTTATGTTTTTAGGATGAATGTTGCTGTATTGCACTTATTTATAGTATGTAGCAGCATATGACTCTCTCTAGTTTCTTTCATTTAGTGTTTAAGAAAGTTTCAGCTTCTCTTTATAATGGAAGAATGCAGACTAAAAAATGTGTATGGCAGATCTTTAGTTATTCCCAGTGTCATTTGCATTGTAGATTCTTTATTGTGGTTCGGTCTAAGTGTTTTCATTTGTTTTGAAAACGCGCGTTCAGTAATTATTTTAATAAGTTTAAGGTTGATGTTCTTCTCTGTAGGCAGGTTTGCTATTGTCAGTAGGGTTTTTTGTGATGTTCTGTCAGCTGTGAGTTTGTGCATGCATACAACTGTGTACGTACTAAGGTTATTCACTAATCTTTAGGAAACTGTTTGAATACACTAAAGAAATGAAATCTTCCTTTATTTCACAAGTATGGAATCATCAAAGTGCGCGTGCATGTGTACACCCACCCACGCTCAAATTACCATGTGTAGTTTTTTGGCGTGGGCAAAAGTGCATGCTTCTATATGTGCTCATTTTACAGTTGTACATCGTTCAGAAAAACAAACCTGACTGAGGGACTATTGCCAGAGTTACTTTCTTGCACCTTTCTTGCTTTGCTTTACTTTAAAACTTGTCCGTTCAGTGAAAGGGTACATTATTCAGTTTAAAAGATCGTAATATGTCATCACTTTCTGAAGAGAATTCTCTGTTGAAAACATTACCAAACTCAGTTTAAAGGCTTATGACACGACATAGCCCGGAGGAATAAACTTTTATCTTGTATTTACCTATTCTTAAAGTCACGAGGAGAAAAGCAAGCTTAGTCTTATAGTGGAATTCTATTTATAAATGCACTATGGAAAGCTCAAGATAGATGAATGAAGTAAATATTTCTGGGTATAGCTGAGTCTAGTGCTGCATTTTTCGTGAGTAGCAATATTGTCTTTCTAGGTTTACACATTTATACACACGTGTGTGTACATATATGTATATACATATAGGTGTACACATACACCAACATAAGTCAGAATCTCTGTATTTTAATTTAAGCTCATTTCAAATTTAAAAATGCATAACTAATCTGGTGTTACTGGAAAACAGATAAGTAGATATCTTGAGGATTACAGTAAATTTTGATATATAAAGCTGTAACATGGAAAAGGTACTGAATGTAATTGTAATTTCATGACTTATTTGGGAAGATTGGTTGAAATGTATTTACATTTTCCTATCATTTTGGTAGTTTGGAAGTTTGACATAAGGAGAATGAAAATAATAAAAAAAATGGTAGTAGGATTTGGCAATGAATTTGTCTTAAGGTTGTTACTTCTGAGTGAAAAGACATGGATGTATAAAAAAGGCATGGATGTATGAATCTTTCTCATTTATGTTAACGTAACTCCTAGGTAAGTTAAAGGAGCGAATTTAGGTCCTTTTATACCTGTATGGTGTAAAATTTATTTAGTTAAACACAGTTCTTAGTCTTTATGTGCACAATTTTTGAAAGATACGAAGCTCAGTTGCTCTCTTAAGCTTATGTTCCTTTAACAAAATTCTTATTCAACCTGTTGCTCACAACTGATTCCACCTCAAGTAAAATTTATATTGTGTTATGGTGTGCAATATGATTATAAAAGTATGCAAAACATTATATCAAAAAGCTAAAACTTTTTAAAGTAGGGGTTTTTTTTCCGGATCATCCAGGGGATAACATGCTATGAAAGAATCTTACTGAGTGGTCTTTCTCTGGAGCATGCTGCAAAAGGTTTTTTTAATCCTACAGTTTTCTGTGCATTTGGATATGAAACTTGACACAAAGTATTTTGACGTGAAAAACAAACCTTTAAAATTTCACATGTTGACTTTGTTGTATATATTTGTGGTAATATTTGTATTATACTTGACCACAGTATATGTATGAGCCAGGTAATGGCTCCTAACAGCTGTGCTAACGTTGTTATGGAAGAGCATAGTTTGTTCTGTTCCCCTCATTTCTCTTTATTACTGGATTAATGTCCATTTTGAATGGGTTTTAGCTGACAAATTCAGCTTCTTCAGCCATTTTTGTTTGATCTAAATGTCAAACCCAATGCAGGCTTTTGTACAGATTTTTTTCTAGGTATCAAAGTGGAACCAAGAAAATAAACTGCTGCAAGATGTTGCCATTTATAGAAGGAAAAAAAAGTGTAGATACTGAATTGTGGGAGACTTTTTCTTCCATCTCTACATTCAATAATGAGTATTTAACAATGACTAGGAACTTACAGTTTTGTGCTTCTCTCTCTGTGTCTCTCTTGTCTTTCTGCCTCTCAATGAGCACGTATTCATTCTGAGATGAAATCTGAATTATCTCTATTTATATTGATATTCACACGTAGCTTAATTCTGTGTATAAGACTGAAAGAAGTCTGTGGTGTGTGTTTGGATTGGAGGGATGCAGAGAGGAAAAGAAAAAATGGGGGGGGGGAAGGCCTAGCATAAGATTCTTCAAATCTAGAAAATGCAGGAAATGAGTGGTTCTTAGAAAAGTTTTCTGATTAGGGTAGGAACTATTACATCACATACTACTTACAGATTTCAAGAAAGTTGATGTATCATGGCATTCCTCTAGTATGTGTGTATGCACATAAATAATATATGTAAGTATGTATACATACCATACATACATACACACAGTCTCTAGAGGTCAGTAGAATGTAAGGAATGGGCAGATGTTCAACGCTCTAATATGAGATTTGGAGAGAAAAACATGTCAGTTTTTACTACTTAGAAAAGATGAATATGTTTCTAATGAAATTTGGAAGTGAAATAATTAATCAGAGTTAACAAAGAGCTGAATGAAAGAGAATCATGTCTGTCTTGTTGCAGAAATGAATTTAAATTATTTGTTTTAAGCAAATTCATGATAAATGCTTATTCATATTGTAAGAAACTTGACAGAAATCCAAACCATGATTATTGTATTATAGTTCATTGATGTTATATCTCCTTACTACCTTTTCTGAGAGGATTTTTAGAATCACTCAAAAATTAAAATAGTCTTTTGATACAGTATATGTCAAATGCAAAGCAAATCAGGAATACAATGCAGGCAACGCATTTTTCTTTCTACATTTATTTAGTCACCTTTGGCCAGTTTTAACAAATTAATTGTTTTATCCTTGTTCACCTTCCTCTAAAATGGAATCTTCTAAATGAACTGACTGCTTATGATTGACGGTTCTATTTTCCTTTTAAGATATATTTTGGTAGTTTCTCATCAAAAATATTTTTTTAATATTATGTGACTGTGGATTTCCTTTTGGTTATATTTTTCCCTGAGAAGCTTAGCAGGTGTAGAGCTTTTATCTCTGAAGGAACTGGTTCTAATTAAGTTGCAAGTGGAAATGAGTTTTATTTTTCTTGTGATGTTTTATACTTCTCTGAATAACGCCAACATTTAAAGCAGTTACACTTCTCTGCTAAGGAGAGGTTGAAAAAGGCATGAAAGGGTGTGACAAATGAAGTGAATTAACAGTGATGCAGACCTTTAAAGAGATCTGCATTAGAGCAGGCAAGTAAGCTGTGGTTTTTTTAGGTTTTTTTTTTTTTTTTTTTTTTTTTTACAATAAGTGTGGCTTAGGAGCTGAATTTGAATTACGTGTTTAAGAAAAATATTTTTCAACTGAGACTGTTCATAAGAATAGAACTGGTTTGTATCCATAACACAAATTGTAGTTCAATTTGATAAATGATTTTGCTGCAACATATCTCCTTTTTAAGGTGCACTTGCATGGGAGAATGTACTAATGTAGCTTTAGCAATGTAGTCACACCACTATCATTACATGTGGCTTTCAGTACCTTACAAAGACACTTCCTGTTGCTTTCTTCACTTAGGTGTATGTGTGTAATTTAGATATCCAGTCTATACAGTTTGGCTTTGGTCTTTGCAGAAGCTGTTTCCAGCTTAATTTATATTATGTTGAATACTATTTTACCTGAACTGGGAAAAGACAATCTGATCCTAGAATTAGGTTGTATTATAGTGACATACTGTTCTGTAAATAATGTGGTTAGGCTATGAAATTTATCCATGCAGACAGGTCTTCAAAATTGTGTTGTATACTCTTTCTTTTTTCATGTCTGTGCATGTGACATATTACACCTTTCTTCTGTTTGTGTTGCAGTTATATTTTGCATTGTAAAATATTGATAATATGCAGTTCCTAGAACTTTAAGGTAGTCTGTTGGTTTGGTTCCTACTTGGCTTCTAGTGGTTTCTGTTCATTTGCCAGGAGGCAAATTGAAAAGGCTGTGAAAATATGGTCTTACTCTAGGAAGCATCTTCAAAATAGTTGGCAAAGCATTTTTAATTAGTTTGCTAAATATAATTAATTGTCAGGAATCATTCTTCTTTTTTTTCCATTTAGTTCTCTGAGTATACTCAGATTTGTCTTTAAGCATCAGATGTGGAAGCAGGCCTCAAACTTAGAAAAGGTAGCTACTGTTGCAAGAGTAGGAATGCTGTCAACTCTTAATAACATCAGTTGAAGTTGAGTGTAGCCAGCATCACGAAGGATTAAGTTTGGTGAAATGTGTTTTGTTGTTGTTGTTCTTTAGTCACATATATATATATATATATATATATATTCACGTATATTAGCTCTCCTCATTTACCACTACTGTAAAATGTGTGGGCCTTACTGAAATCTGGTGGCAGTCTCCACGTAAATACTCTAGAAAAGTTTGGAGATCAACTACACAGATGTAGTGTGTGAGGTAATAATATCTGAATATGTGAAAACATAATCTCAAAAAAATGATTGGATAATATGTCTGAATGAAAGTGGTCTAGATGCAATGCATTTGCACAGCTATACCTGTTTTTCTACCTACCTTGCACAAGTTCCTAGTGTTAGACGTGCTGAGATTTGCTGTTGCTGGGAAAACAGAAAACTCATGGTTAACGAATATATTTTCACTACATTGGAGAGAAAAGTACAGTCGGTCTGGTTTTAAACCCTGGCATTCCATTTATTTTCTCCTTACTATTTTTCAGAGAGTCATATTTTGTTAGGGACCTGGCATGTTCCCAGTCTCTTTGCAATATTGGATCAGATGACATTTTTAAAAGGAAAGCTGGGCTAAATTAACTTCCACTTTGACACTCTGCTGGATTCAGAGAAAGGGACTTACTAGGCAATTAATGTTTGGAGAATTGCCATCTTGGGGAATACCTGCTTCTCTTCTATTTTAAACACAAATAAACTAGCATGGCCCCAGATTGAGAATTTGTTGTCATGCCCTTAAATGCAGTCTTATTTCCACTGTGAAGACTTAATAAAAGTAACACACGCACTGGAGTTAATGTTGAAGAACCTGATCTGACAATTTATCTATGACATTGATGACCTACTGAACTTGGTATAACTAAAAGAGAAATATTACCTCCATAAATGGGTATTTATGAATTTCACAAATGTGACAAGAAAGTTGGTGGAGCTATTAAAACAAATGGTGAAGAATGAGTTATTCTTTCCTGAGCTTGACGTTATTGCAGACTATTATTATTATTATTTACTTTTTGTGTTGATGAACTCTCAGGCAAGAAACGATTATAATACAATAGCAGTGGCCTGTGTTTTTGAGTATGGTGATACTAACTGCTCTTGTTTAGCTCACTGAGAGTTTTATGAAATTATCAGAGGGCAAAACGGAGTCTCAGAATTATCACTTCTAAAAAGTACGTCAGTAGATCAGTTTTCCTTGTTTTTTTCCTTTCCTATCAAAAGTGTAAGCAGAACAGCGGTGGAACTGAGGTCCAGCAGCGTGAATGGTAGCTATGCACGCACGCCTAACGTTATCTGATCTGACAGAGATGATGAGAAACTTTACGAATTCACTGCTATTGCAGACTTAGATGTTGATAATTCCCTTGAGGTTTCTTGCTCCCTGTAGTGCACAGTGCACTTACTGAGACTTTTATACAGAATGTCTGTGCGAGACCTGCAATCTGAAGCATGTTTGTGGTACGTGAGGGGTGAATTGAGTGTTCTGTGGGCTCTTCTGGGCCACGTGTCCACAGAAAGTTATGTTATGGAATAAGCTGACACAGCAAAAATACAAGTAATAAGACTATCTTTACTGAACTTGAGGAATCCACTAAATGGTATTTTTACAGAATATTTAGGATAAAAGTGGGCAAAATGCAGTATATACTGCCTGTGCTTCATGGTATATTGTTGCACAGTGATGGGTTCTGGTAAATGTGGAACATAGACAATCCATTTATAGGTAATTATAATGTTAATAAATTGTACTATGCCATTATCTTTGTTTATGGAGGACTTGATTTTAATGAATCAGTCTCTTCTAGTTCTGTGTTCATATGTAGTTCACTGTTTTATTTCTTCATGACAGAAAGCGTATGCTTAGTAAACAGAAGGACAAAGGTGCTTGTCTTCCAGAATAGACACCACAGAACTCGGAGAATAATATATGAACTTGGTAACCATGACGTTTGGATCTAAAGAATTCTGAAATGACAGTAATAACTAATATCACTATAAGATTACAAATTATTTCAATTTAAATGGTTTCAGCTTTCTAAACACATTTTTAAGTCTGTCACCATAAGCTGCTGACTTCATCTTGAATGCGTTCTGCAGTCTTGACAGTTGCTGTGGATTTGTTAATGCTAAATCGGTAATTGTTGGCTTTGAAGAGGAATCCAGCATCTTCAGCAAGAGCTTATTAAATTGTAAAATATGGATTGGCTTTACCCTAATGGCCTCTGAATCCTATTACCAGCCCATTAGAGAGTGTGGGATTTTAGTAATTCTGTTGTTGTTTCCAGTGGGCAGTGAGTACAATGGGGAAGGGCAGGGGTTAATGTAATTCATCTCCTTTAATATGTGTAACACTGAATCCTTTATCATTCAATGAAAGGTTGTTTTTTTTTCCTTTTGCCAAGAGAGCTCCTTCAAGCAATTCCAAAAATAAATAAATAAATAAATAAAAATAAAAATAAAACAAAAAAGAGATTTTTATTACCTACATCTCGTAAACAGAATAGAAATGAAAAAGTTGATAAATCATCAAGTGCCAAGTTGGCTGCCGTCTAGAAGGATTTTCAATTGCTGTCATTATGGCAAGAGGTATATTGAAATCAAGAGGTATATTGAAATACCTTTTCAGTCAAGATCATTATATTTTTAATTATTCAATTATATTGATACTGTAATATTCTAATTGGTTCCTAAAAACACAAAAGCACCTTATTCCTTTCCTCATAAATATACAGTTAAAATTGCAAACCAAAATGTAAAGCAAATAAACAGAAGGAAAGGATGTATTGTAAGTGGTAAGAGTGGAACTTTTGCACAGGGAATGTTTGCTTATTTCGATCTGTAAAAACTACCCCTAATGATAGTACATCCTATTAGAGGATTTATTTCTTAAAAGTTCACGGTACAAAAATTGTGAAGCATTAATAGTTATTAGGTGAGGGAGAAACCTGCCTATAATAGAGTTCTGTTCCAGCAGAGAATAAGGCCAGTCTGTAACTTTCAGAAACTAGTGTGATTTTTTTTTCAGTGTTCTGTGGAGATTTTTTTGACAGCTAAATTCTAAATGCCAGAGGCAATTTGCTTCTGATTTTTGGAAAGGATCAAAATAGGGAAAATTTCAAACAGGTATTGCTAGATAACTTGAGAGAGAATTGTCGATGTAACTTTTAAGATGAACTGTATCTGATGCGCATACCACATTGAGTTGGGATTAGTTTGACTCGTGAAATATTTCTAGCTAATACTTTTCCTTTTAAATAAAAACAGCAGGATTATTCCTCAAGCCACATGCTTGTACAGAACAAGTAATACAAGTACAGAGGCATGTAATTTTCCTTTTTTTAGAAATCAGAAAATACTTGTGAGATTGAAGACTTTATGACTGTTTTTTCTTGATCTATTAATCAGTAAAAATGTTTGACTTTATTTCACTGTAGTGTTACCTATAAATGCAACCGTTCCTTTTTGTTCTGAATAACTCATCTCACATGTCAGTAGAAAAAAGGGCTAGAGAAAGATTTGATAGGAGAGAAATGGACTACTGGGTCTTAAATCACAAACAGTAATGATCATGAGATAAAATGTACATACAAGGTATCCACTGATTTATACCTCCATGTTTGATAAAAACCTGAAAAAAAACGAGAGAGCATCTTAGAAGTAGTACTCTATAAATACTAATTCATTTGTTTTTACAGTATTCTCCTAGTTAAGCTCATAGGACCTTGTGGTTTTTACATATGGATGCTTGCTCACATGTTGACAGATACTTAGATGTGCATCCTCTGTCTCAGGTAGTTTTGGGCCTTACATAAAAGGGTTTGGGAAACTCCTTTATACATTCATTATTTTCTTCCCAGAATGGAATATCTCTGTAGCTCATCCTTCCTGATCAAAGGTGGAGTAAGAGAACCTGAATTTATATGCTATAAAACTCACACATGGGGAATCTGCTTGCTTGAAATATAAAATAAAAATAAGAATTTCAGAATGTCAGAAGTACTGACACTGTTTCTTGATTGTGGGATAGGTGTATTGTCTATCTTATCTTTTACAAAAAGTAATGAAATTTAAATGCCTTACAGTAGGTTGTACAAGTAGGTCAATGTTATAGGTAGTTAATTGATTTGTCAAACTGTTTTCCTTGCTGAAACCACCCTTTTCTTGATTTACATTGGATAGAGTGCATATGTTTCAGTAGGTCAGGGCCTGGTTGTTTTAAGTGGTGAACACTTAATGTGTAGGAAGATGTGATCCAGGTATTATGCAGTTAACAATTCACGTTGTAATCCTCTTCTTATGTAACTATACAGTTTCTGATTATTTTAATGGCTTTTTTTCTTGCTTATGAGCAATTTGAAATAAGAGGCTACTAATGGAAATCAGCTTACTTAAAAAAAAAAAAAAAAAAAAACTTTTTCTGCTAAATCTAGTATTCATCTTTATTCTAATCAGCACAACCTAGATCGTAATGTTAAAATGAGAGTGTATATTTGAATTTATTTATTTGTGTTTATTTGAATTTTGCATTACTTCCAGGATTTTGCTAGATTCTTTTGAGTTATACTTAGCAAAATCAATTCAGCAAGCAGCAGTACTGGTACAGTTCCTAATTAATTTGTGTGCATCTCAAATCTGATGGAAGTCAAACATGGTTTGGCAAAAGATACGTAGCAAAAGAAAATCATTATTTTAATGGCAAAATAATGAAGGAAAATGTTACAGGAATCTTACTCTAATCACTTCTTATGTGAGTGAAAGCCATGTGAGTGGTGAATGTCACGAGTGTAAGAAGGGCTTGATTCTGCATTGTGGTCATGCAAAACATACTGCAACGCAAGAGAGTAACTGGAATGCACATGTCCCTTTGAAGACAGATTTTTTTTGCCAGATGTAACAACCAGTAATTCATGAGTTGGATAACTGATATTATCTTTGGATCTTGCAACCTCATTTCATTTGGTAAATGCTTTTTTGTTTGTTTAACAGTGTGGTTCAGCCTACAGTACGCTCACTTGCTAGCAATATGTTGGTAGACTTGATACGGTTTGGTTACTTCAGTTACACAACACAAATTTTTCTTTGAAGGCTCTATTTCGTGCTGGATTATGTTTTGTAATGCTGTAGCTTGATAGGAATATAGCTGGCAGAACGCATCCGTTACGGGAGGGTTATCATTATGACTTTCTTGTATCAAAGCTAGACTACTGTATTTTTCTCTATTAGCTTCTGAACTGCTGCCTTAGAACGTATATACCGAATGCAGCTATGCAAGATTATTGATGATTGCTAATCTCAGAGTATTTAAACCTCTCTTTTCGAATTTAGTTATTTGCATAAAAGATTTGTGATCTGACTTGTTTTTTGCCTGTTCTTTTTCTCTTTTTCCTTTCTTTTATTCGTGAAAGTTGCTATCGTAGTTTCATCTACGTGTTACTCCAAGTAATGTGTCATTCTAGTACCTTGTATTAACAGTATTATTTTTTCTAGTGATGAGGAGACTGGATTGAATAGTAGTTTTGTCTAGCTATAATTAGCTAATAGGAGTTGAGATACTCTGTTACAAATATAGCTAACTGGAAACTACGCTGAGATTACTCGGTCTATTATGGCATTTATATTAAAATTCATTTACAAAAATAATAACAAAGTAAATCCTTAAGGAAGGAGAACTGGCTTTCTCTTCTATGTCGTGCAATATGTGGCACAACAGGTTGTAATGCAGTACTGCAGGAAAGCTGACATTGAGACTATTTACAGCCTACATTGCTTCTAACTCTGAATTCTTCACTACTCTAAAAGGTGAAATGTTCTGTAATCCTTTGGAAGGAAGTTTTAATTATTTTTATGCTCATGCCTAGAAATATATAAACCGCTTGTTTCTTGTGGATTCATTTTACGACCCAGATAAATAAAAGGATTTGATATTTTGTTTTATATCTTGTGAAGCTGGTGGCCAGTTATCACTGAACAAACTGTTCTGAATTAGTAGAGTTTTGCACTAATTTTCTGTTATCTATAAATTCCACATTGGTAAATCATTATCCCCAAGTGGATTTCTATTGCAGTAAAGCTGTTTTGTGTTTCTGTGTTGCCTCCTTTAAACACCAATTTAGCCTGGAGAGACTTGAGATTCAGTAGTCTCTTCATCATCTTCAGGGTAAATTCCATGGCTAGATGATACTTCGGGGCTAAAAGAACCTAAAAAAAAAAATATATACACACACCCCAGTAGTATAGTGTATCTATAAATGTAGGTTGAATAAAATAATCATATTCTTACTTCTGTGGATCTTAGACAATACTCGCATGTGTTTTATGGCTTCTGTTCTTTCTTTTTTCAAATGTGAATTTTAATTTAATTTAAATGCATTGTGCTTAAAATAAAAACACATTTTAAAAAACGAAAACAACCTTAAAATACCTTGCCTGAATTTGCTTTGCACTGGAATGTTGACCTAATACATTAAGTACTAAAATTAATCTCCTATGAAGATCAGATTGTTTAAACATCTGATATATGCCCAAGAGGAGGGGAAGAAAGACAGCAGGAAAACAAAACGTTTGTGCCAAACAATTGCCTTTTACCCTGACAAGCAATATAAGTCTCTTAGTCCAAATGCAATTACAAGAAAGCTGAAACTAATAAAGCATGCAGTACTTCCATTTTAATCTGTAGAACAAAAATGTAATGCTTAAAGGAAGCACTCAAGGGAAGTGGAAGTAACTTAACATGGAGGTGCAGAAATACATAGTCACGAATGAAATCACTTTGATAGAGATTTGATGGTTGATTGTTAAGCCCGGGCTAAGAGTTTAGGAGAACTGCTGCCTAGTTACCATAACATAATAGAGTAAAACAGTCTTATTGGACTGTTGAAGGTCATGTTTCTGCTTAGTAACTGCTCTTTTGATTTGAAAAATGGATCCTCCTGTCTCTGCGATCAGTGATGTTTTTATTTTATTTGAATTCAGCCCTAAAGGAAGATCAAAGTCCAGAATGGAGTCCAAACCAAAATAAATTTTGATCTCTGGAAAGAGCTTTCTACAGAAAATTAAATTAGCGGTAGCTATATACTTCTGTTACTAAACAGTTCTTTATTTCAGATGACAAAAAGTACATTTCCAAATAAGAATTTAGCTGTCCAGATTTGGGTGAAGAATTAAGAACTGAAATACATGAATGGTGTGCACAAAGGTTTATAACTTGTTGCATCCACATATATATAAAGAGCTAGATTATGCCAGTTTTATATATTTGGTCTGGTAATTTTGTCTGAATAGAACACAAGCTAAGCAAGGTGATTATTCTTCCTTGTTTGGATCATAGGTTCAGTCTTGGTCCCATCTTTCATAAATAACATTGCTAGAAGAACTAATTTGGGAATGGTAAAGTGTTTTTATCAGTAGAGAAGTAACCTGAAAGGTTGAGCCTAAAACTTAAAAATAACTAAATTAATGACCAGTATAGAACATTGGGAGGAAAAAAAAAAATCCAAGAAGCTACTTAGGTCAGAGTTAGCTTTAATCTAAATACAATCTAGCAGCAATTTCTGTTCTTCTGCCTGAAAATATGTCTTAAGCAAATGGCAGGATGTCTAAGAGTTTGAAGTGCGTTATTTCCCCCTCTGCCCTGCCCCCTCCCAAATTTTTAAACAGCAGAAAATGAAATTTCAATTTGATAAATTGAGCAATCCATCTTGAAGTTCAAAGGAGATCTTTCTCAAGGGTTGTTTATTTGAATACAGATATTTGAGGCTGGAGTATAATCTGTCCACATATAATTCTATCATTAATTAAGTAGTGATTTCTTGTAATTTTGTGTGTGTGTTTTGGTAACCTTTCACAGTGATTTGCACATCATACTCCCAGTAATTTTAAGTTAGATGAACAATTTTCTTGAACCTTTTGGCCACTTAAGACTGGTGTGACAGAGAAAATAATCTCTGTGCATAAATTTCCATGTTAGACAATAATTTACAATGCAATGTCACTTAATTTGTTAAAGAAACTTTAGGACTGTTGTCTTCACCAATCATACTTCTCCTAAGTGCAACTTGTTATATTTCTTGCTAAAGTACTCTCATTAGCTTGCATAAACAGTGAGCCTTTTTTGACCTCTCTTGTGGAATTGGTGCTCCTCAAGATGACCTGAATTTATTTAATGCTGTGAAATGCAATATCCCTTTTGCAAAGCAGGAATGGTTTCTATGCAATCTTGGGCATTGTATTTCAAACATACTACAGTTTTTGCACAATGTGGTTACAGTACCTGTATATTAACCTAAAGCTCTCTAGATAACAATAATTTTGTGTGGTAGCGGATAGGGAGGCTTTTAATACTAATTCTTACTATCTTCTAATGGAAAAAACAGTTCTCAGCTACATTCACAACTAGTCCATTTGTATCAGAACATCTGCTTTTTGAATGAACGTTTTGATTTGCAAATGAACTTTTAACATGGTGGCTCTAGCTTTTGTGGGGGATACAAATGACAGACTGAAGATTCAAATCAGAGGAAGGTTTTCAGTAGCTGTTTCTGGTCTTTATGACTTTCTGATTCATTCTTTAAAAAAAAAAAAAAAGTCAGTTAGAACATTGTTTTACAAAAGTGTAGTAACATTTGCAGTATTTCTGCTTAAGATACACTTAGGTGAAGATGGGAGAGTAACTCCAAAAGAAGTAGGAAAGAAACACTGACTCTTCCATTTAATGCACTCAGATGGTGAAGACACTGGCTTCAAATGGGGAAAAGTCATAAAGACCAGAAACAGCTGTCAGCACACATTTATATAACCACCTACAGAATTATTCTATGCATATACATGTAACAGAGTGGTAGGTTAGAAACCAGATTGATAAAATGAAGATTGAAGGAATCTGCAGTTTCAGTGCACGCTGAGGTCTGCTTATTCAGAGTGATTATCCCACTCTGCACTGGATAATCCCTTCTGAAGTTTGCAATATAGCATTTTCTTTCTTTATTGAAATTCAGGAATATATTTTTCAACTAGAACAGAATTAGTTTGTCTTTTCTTGTGTATAGGCATTTGAATAAACTTTAATGTTTTTCCCCTCTCTATACTGTTACTTACTACAAAAGAACATAAATGTATCAGTAGATGGTTTGAAAAAATCAAAAAAACTCTGCAGTTGTACTGGCATGATAGTGAATTTAAGGGCAAGTTGTTCCTTCTTTATATCTTGACCTATATGGCTTAATAGTTGTTTCTTCTGGCAAAAGCTGTCACTGTCATCTATATGGTACTTGGCCTTCTGGAGGTTCTTCCATGCTACACTGGCTTTTTATGGAAGGACTAGTTTAAAAGTTCAGGTAGCGCACTGCAGTATGTTACCTTTTCATTTGTGCCACCACAAATCTTTGAGTTTGTATATTTACTTACTGATATGATGCTAGTTGAAGGTAGCCTTTGCCTTCCTGACAGTTAAAAAAAAAAAAAAAAAAAAAAAAAAAAAGTTACTTCAAAGCAATGAAAATACGGATTTCTACATGTTATGGTTGTGGAGAAAGGCATCACACATGACATAAGGATAGTCTAGAACTAGGAGGTATCTACTGAACCTTTTTCTCAAACTCAGATGTGTTGGGGTTTTTTTTTTCTTGCCTTCAATATTTTGGCAACCCTTTCACACACTAACCACTACTAACTGTAGGAATCTACTTTGCAAGTAAAGTGAATTTCACCCTAAAATAGTAAATTTATTAGCTATTTTATATGTCTATTTAGGAAAGTATATGCTTCCAAGGCTTTTTTTAATTCAAATTTTTTTTTAACATCAAATTAGTGAAAATAAAAGCTATATTAAAATAATTAGAGAGAGCGAGTGCCTGCTTTTACATGAGCCCAATTTTCTCCTGTGTTATGTCTCGTGAGATCTGTAGACTATCAGTGCCAAGATAACGTTGGCACCATGTTCTTATTGCCATGGTGATCATCAGCTCTGCTAAATACTCAAGGGAGACTATGGTATTTCAAAGCAACTAGAATTTTGGTAATTAAAAAGGCTGGAAGGAATAACTTTCTAAATTTTGTCAGCTTGGGTAAATAAAGGTAACAAATTATGTGTGAATAGGAAAGTTATTAGTCTGTTTTACTTGATTGGTTTGGAATAATAGTCATCTTCAAAAGTACCTGGAGTTGGAGGAGGGGAGCAGGTAGGATCTCCCCAGAGCATACCATCAATGTTCAGAGTCTCTGAACTGAGATCTTCGGGCATGTTCCCTGCAAGAGTGCTGGGAAGCAGACGTGGCCGATGGCATAGAGACAGCAGACCCCTTTGCAGAAGAGTGACCAAGATGAAGACCACCACCTTGCTCCTCGTGCGTGTTGTCTGCGGAAGGAGCTAAGGACAGGAAAACTACTTAAAAACTTTCCAGTTAATGCTATTTCTTGAAAGTCTGGTTTGTTACTTTGTCTGCTTTTTTTTATCAAATACAGATTTTAATGTTACTAAGGGTAGTGAATTTTTTTCAAACATTGCATTGTTTTCTTGGTTGTGGCCTAGTTTTCTGTTTTGTGAAGTTTCAACATGAGTCAGCACTTGGGTTTGTTTTATATGCTCAGCTAGTTCTTTACTATTTTTAAGTCCTTTCACTTGCACTGTCAAGCAGACAAAGACAGAGCGTGAAGGATGCTGAGAGAAAAGACAGTGAGATACCTACTTCGTTATTGCTTTAATTTTTTTAAATATAATTCAGCCTGTTAGGTCAGATTTAGCCCTTTGGTCATAGTCACTATTTTTGCAAAGCTGCATATTGGTTTTGACACTTGTGTAAATGTGCTTTTAGCAAGCAAATAAATATTTCAAATTATACATTAAGTATCATTTTTTTGCTAAACCTCTGGAATATTTTGTCAGTAAATACAACTGTGTTCATTATTGTTTCTAGCTGTCTGTTTACATATGCACTTACTTATTGTTGCTCATGCTGCTTGTGATTTGGGGAATATTTTCTAGTATTTCTTTGATAATATAAGAAATTTAAGTTTATGCTAAGTTGCCAAATATAAAAAGAAAACAGGAAATAGTATTCTCTTTCAGCATACAGTTTAATCATGTCACATCTGAAAAAGCCCCATTATGCTTATTAAATGTTAAAAGAGACTTCAGTTTGCATTGTATGTGAAAACTAGTCATCAGGCCAAGTTTTAAGTCCTGCTGAAGTGAAGCTCTCACTAACCTGGAATGTTTGACTCTAGGAAACATATAAATGCCGTATGCTTCAGAATGAGGTAGAACAGCCTTGGTGTACGTGCTGCTTTTCATAGTAGTTAGTTTAAAACCATTAGGTGATCCTAAATGGAGTGATACACCCTGACTCTTCATAAGGAAAATCCCTTCTGAACACATTACAGCTGTAAAGGAGGAAACAAAGCACTTTGCTTCAGTGTATCATTGCTGGGATCCATCTTCGAGATAACTCTTGCATCTTTACTCTGTAGTTTCCATATTGATACTGCAGGATAGAGGGGGAAGAAAACAGGTTCTGAAGGTTTAAGATTTGCCAGTAAATTAGTTTGGTGTGAGATGCACTGGTTGGTTTCCTTTTCCATAGATGTCAGTAAGAACAGGGTTGTCTTTAGACTGTTACTTGCTGTTATAATCTCTGTATTGGAACTTTGAAACAGCATTGTTTCTGTAGGAGCAAAGGTTTGGCAGCTTTGTGCTCTCTCCAACACAGGCAGTTAATGGAGAAAAATACTGCCTTTCTGGGGGGAATACAAAGCAGGTGTTGTGCATGTGCACGTACACCCACCCTTTCTCCCCCAGTTCATCTGTAATCCTCCTGATTTGCACTGGACCCTGTTGCCTGATCCTATTCTCTGCCAGTATGTATAACAACGCAATTTCACTTTTGGAGAGGTAGGTGGAGTTGGACAGCTCTGTAGCAATTCATGAGGACAGAGAGTAACTTTCCCCAAATGGTTCAGGCTCTAATTAGTGGGCATAGAGCCATGCCAACAAATATATTTCTGGCAGAGCTCCACTTTCACTGGGTGGGTCAAGATTTTCCTGATTATTATTACTGTACTTCATATGTGATAAATTCTGTTCAACTTCGTGTAGTCCTCTAGTTTGTTTTTTGGTATTAGTGCAAGTGAAATTCATCCTTTTTTCTGTTGTTTTTTAAACATTTGAGTGACAGCAACTGTCATTTACATAGATTAGAAGCACGCCAGCTTTTCTAGCTATTTGAGGTTTTTTATTATTTGAAGAACATAATCTAAATATGCTTTAAATTTACCATCCTTTAAAAAGAAGAAATCTGCTACCTACCTGCCTCTGAGCAAGGAATTCACAAAATAAGCAGAAGTCTCTTTCTGGTTATTTTTAGCTTAACTGTACTTCTTTTCTTGTTATTTCAGTTGAAGATGAGATGAGAACTGCAAATAGCCTAAATTGGTCTGTAGCATTTATATCTTGTTAGGTTTCCTGCTTTGGAAAATATGCAGGAAAATGATTATATGTGGTATTCATCTAGAGGCTGATGAGTTTGTTGTAATTATGAAGGTAGATGTAATGAGATGAAAACATCTCTTTAGGCTCTCTGAGGATTTCCTTCTCTCCTTGTTGCCGTCTATTTAACTATTTTCTGCCCAGGGAGTTTTTCTTCAGTATATACTTATGTTGTTTGGGGGAGTTTCTGCCATCATCATGTAGTAGGTTGATTGACAGCTCTGGTATTAGCATTTATAGGTGATAACTAATTAAATTCCACATGTACATGGGTGGGTAATGAAGGACCCTTTCACATCTCATTTATGAAGACAAATCTCCAGTGTAATTATCACTTTACCATTATTTAGAATGCTGGCTAGACTCTTCTGTCTGTTGAGTATTTTTCTAATTCCTTCTAAAATACAGAGTTGAGATGCAAGTGTATCTTTTGTCTTGTACAAAATAAGTTTAGGGTTTTTTGAGTTTATGCTTATTTCTAAAAATCCTTCAGGAAGTAAATTTTTATTTTTGTTGTTTCAGATCGAACACCTTCAAATAGATTTGAGTCCACTTTGTAATTTCTAAACTGTCATCAAATATTTAGTGGGCACTGTGAAGCATTTTGCTGAGGGAACTGTGGAGTATACAGGTTCAATTTATCATTTGTTGTACAGGGAGTGCTGTTAACAAAGAGTGTGAGAATATGATTATGAATATTGAATATCTGATAAGGAATAAAATAGTTTAGCAATGTAGGAGTACCTTAGGAATCACTCTTCTGTTTTGATAGTTTCTGTTTCCATGATAGTCCTTCTAAAGCTCTCACGCATCACATTCTTCATTACTTCACAGTTAGTTTGACTAAATATTCATTTTGCTGAGTGACACTGTATGCCACAATGTATCTTAAAGTATTTTAGGAGTGTTCTCAAGCACAATCTCTAACACTTCAACATTTAGACCTTGAATAGCTGCTGTTCTGACCCTCTTCCACATCTTCCCTTCTCAAAGGGATTCTGTCTGTATGTTTTTTATTTTTTTTTCTGATTGTATTTGTATGTGCTAGTAATGCATTTTTATATAAACATACACCTATACATGAATGTAACGTGCACAAGTGTTTCTGTAAGAAGTGGTAATGTTATCCTTATTTTCAAGTGAGGAAAAATCTGGCAAAATTAAATTCAGACTGGCAAAAACTTAAAAGTGCTTCTTTTTATCGTATTAACCGTTCTGTGGTAGTGTTTACACATGTATTTATATAAAAGAGGATGTGTATATACATTAATACACACACTAATGAAAACTATGCGTTCAAAATTTTTCTTTGCTGCAGTTACTTTCCTAGTCTCCACCTAGCCGTGTTTTTCTGTTTCATTTTTTTTCTTTGTGCTACTTCTCAAGTATTTTCATTCAAGTTCAGTCACCTTCTTTCTTCTGCTGTCTGGGCACCCACCCTTGAAAAGCCCCGAGGCACGGAACAGGCACTCTTCCTTCCTGTCGCGTGCCTCTGCTGTTACAGCGGTCGTGAGGAGCAGTTTCACAAAGGTCTGGTTGACTTGTGCGTTAAAAGACGACGGAGGTAACTTACTTACTGACGTTCCGTGGTAAGTCACCACTGTACCTATACGGATGGTAACTCTTAGAGGCTCATACATTGGCTATTTTGATATGAACAAAATAAAAGAACAGCAGAAGTTTCACCCATGATTACAGGAAAATTCTCTGTCTAATATTGAGGTATGTGAGTTTTCAAGGGAGGAAACAATGGAAGCTTTTCCTTTGTAAGACATTGTAATTTCCCTTAACTTTTTTTCTCTCGTGTCGCTGTAGCATTTTTCTGAAGTTTCCCAGGAATTTGAGCAGGGATAGAATGTTTTTGACAACTTTAGTTTTGCAGCTATTTGGTCGTTAGTTACTTTCTATGCTGGTAGAAATGCCAAGCCACCGTTTGCAGCTCAGTCTGCAGTTGAATCTGACAGAGACGGCGAGATTGGCTTTTTTCACAGCAAGCCGAGATCACTACCTGATCCAAATTACTAATAAAGAAATGGGCAAAAAGAAAAGCTGGAGATTCTTGAAGAGAGATTAGTCAACTGTCTTTGTGGGTTTAATGCATTTTTACATGAGACAGCCATCCTTGTGCTAGATTGATCTTTAAAGATCAGTCTGCTGTTGTCAGTTCATCTGAGGCGTTGGGGAAAGATGTAGCAAAAAGGGATGTAGCATAGTGTTTGTGAACTAAATGATCTTTATTTTTGTTTTGAAGAATTTTAACAATGAAATTATTGCCAGTGGCAGTTAATAGGATTGTAGTGGATGTAGCTGCTAGAGTAACTTATGCAGGGCTACCTGCATCAACAAGATTTGTGTAGTAGGCAAAAGATTGGGGTGGTTTGATTTATCTCACTTCCTGTTATAGCTTCTTTTTGCCTATGTATGTATCTTAACTTCGGTGACATTTTCTTAGAGGCCTTCTTTTTTGTCAGTAAGCATTTGAGATTTAAAATGGAGTTGGATGCATATACATGCTGATTTTTATTCTGCCTTGTAGGCTTTGAGCAAAATTATTGGCCAAGACCTTATTGTGAAATGTCTATTACATTTCAGTATGTGGCACAAACAATATAACTAACCTTTTGGGTGCTGGGTTGATTTGTAAAAGGAATATATTTTTTTCCAGAAATTATTTGAGGTATGCTTTTGATACAACTTTTCTCTTGCCTTTTGCTTTAAGATCACCAACTGTAATTCCTTTAAACTTCTTAGCCATTGAAGACCAGGTTTTTATAGTCTTCATAAGCATCTACCTCCCATTGGTGCGTTTAGATGTTGAATGTTGGAGCAAACAAATGGACAAAATGATTACAAAATCCATGCTGAAGAATTAGAGATTACTACACCTTAAAAAAAAAAAAAAAAAAAAAAAAAAAAAAAAACTTGCAGTATGCTCATAGATGGCAGTTACTGTGAAAACAATTCCCTTCATATACAACTACATTGTAGAGAGTAAAGGTTCTACTGTTTTCTGTATTTCTGAGGGGTCTTTGTTTGTTTTTAGAGACTCCAGTTTAATTACTCAAAATTTCTTGATGATACACAGTCATATTTTGTAGCTTTTCATTGTTCTTCCATACTGTATCTTCCTTGCAATTTAGGGATTTCTGATGACAAAAGTCTTTGGATTGGTAAATAATTCTTAATTTAAGTCTGTCTTGTAAAAACCTGATAACAAGGGATTTATAATAGGTTTGCGTTTCTGAAACTCCGTGTTTATAATTGTTGAAATTGGTAGGTGTTCTGTTGGGTGCAGGGATTTATTTGTAAGTCATTGCCTTCCAGTAAGATCATACTGTAACAATTTATAATGTTGATAGTGCTGCACTGTTTCTTAAATCAGTCAAATAACACAAAGTAATATAAATAGGATGTGAAGTTTTTTTGTTTGTTTTGTTTTTTTCTTCAGGACGTGAAGCTTTTAGCTACTGTTTGGGTATGTCTTGCAGTATTTTTTCTTTTTAGAGGTATAACAAATGGCTGTTAGCTAGTTGTGCAACATATTTTTGTTTCAGTGTTCCTTTATTTTTGTATTCTGATCTAGTATTTGCTAGCAAGGAAATCTTGCAAGAACTTTTAATGAATGCTTAAAAGAAAATGAATGTGGTGAGAACTAGGCCACTCACATCACCAGTAAAGATGAAAATTTCATTGGAGAGTCCTCCTATCCCTACCAAAGTGACCTTGGTTGAGGGAAAGATGACGGAGTGCTTTCCTGGCTCTGCCTGACAGCAGTGCGATAGCAGCACATTTGACAAATCACTCACATTAAAATGGGGGGCACTTCGGCAGCAGTGGCGTCCCTATCCATCAATCCTGATTACTACACAAACGTCAGCCATGGCACAGAGCACATTTGTCAGAGGGAGTAAAAAGCAGTTGTTAGTAAGAGCACTACCTGTCATACTAATGGACTAAAGCGTGCTACGTTCTGACTTTCAGGAGCCAGCAGATTAGCAAAATGGCTTGACCAGTGCTTTGAGAAAACACCTTCTGTTTGCACACTAGAATGGGATAATTAAGCAGCATGAATTACAAACTTTGGGTATGGAGATTGAAATGGCTACCAGAAGCATATCTGAGACGCTATATAGGATGTTTAATGTGGTAAGGAATCTTAATGCACAGATGAAGTAAACATTAGGAAGAAATAAATGCCTGTTAATCTGATCCCAATCCAGTATAATAGATGCAGCAAACTTCAGAGGCAGCTTAAGAGTTAGTACCTCCGTTTCTGATTGTGGAAGCATCAGTGTATGATGACTGAGTTTTCAGAAGGATCCTGTGTCTTGCCTGAATGGTGTCCATAACCTGTAAATGAGTTAACAAATACGTTATGACGAAATGAACAATATAGTGATTTCTTCACATCTTATTCGTATGTGTGGTTCCTGGTCTGAGGAGGAGTAGGTTAGGAGAATTTACTGAAAAATTCTAGTATCATATAATATAAAATACAAATTACTTTCTGTATGTTGTTGATGGTGACCGTGGTTTGCTTTGATTTGGTTTGACTTTACTATTGGGTATAATTAATAAAGCATATGGCCTCTGAAGATTTCTGTATCATAAATGAGAGATTCTACAAAAAGACTATCATTTTCTGTTAGACTGAATCACTGTGTGTTGTGGTTTCTATAGAGACCAACTGATTTTATCCTAATTGAAGTGAGTAGGACTATCCCACAAAGAAACTGTGGAATGCTGGTATGACATTTATACTGTAAAACTGTCACTCATAAGGGCTTGTTAGAAACAGAATTACTCTGCTTTTCACCCATCCATTAGCCAGCATTCAGTTGATAATAGATTTAATAAACCTCCAGCATCTAAAATAACTAAAGCCCTGGTTCTTCCACTTCTAACATGAACAAAGCGCAGAGTATCACTTTTATATATAAAAATATAAAAAAATCTCAGTTCAGTTTAGATTTATAGTACCAAGTTTTTGCTTGTAGGTATATCCAAATCAACGTGCAGTCTATAGTCGTTTTCCTTTTGTAATTGTGTGTTTTGAAAGTGTTTAAGAAATGGACATTTAAATATTGCATTTATACTCCCTTTGAAAATATTGCACAAAGAAATACAGCAAAAATATTGCTTATGTTCTGCCGTGTTTTTTGTTTATGTAAACTGTTAGTCCTAGAATGAAACTAGAATACGAGTGGACAACAGAGACCATCTGACAGCGCTTCTAAATATTCTAAGTTAACAACTGTAATATTCTTTAGGTAAGAGGCATTTAACTTAAAATGTTGTTATTGTGTCAGTATTTAAGTCTACATTATGCAGTTGTTATGGAAGATTCTTTTTAGAGGTTTTCAAGTAAAGATTTTACCACCTGTGCACAAATTGAATTAAAAATAACTAGCTTTTAAAATACCTAACGTGTATGACTGAAGGTTGTGAAACTTTAAGGCACTGTAAAGGTTTTTTTCTCATAATAAATAGGAGTAATTTTATTTTCATCAGATATTAATGATTACATTTATATATTCTCTGGTAAATTCTTCGTTCTCTTGGTGAATATGAAAATGAATAGAGGCTCTTCTTGTCACTTTAAAAATATTTTTAGCAAAATATCTATGTTACTATTCTCTAAGATTTTTTTTCTTCATGGGACAGTGAGAATGATCTTTACAAGTAAATACTCCAGAAAGAACAAGACACTCGCATTCAAATATATTTACATTTGAACTGGTTTTCTGGGAATCAATGTTTATTATTTTTGATAATGCCAATTCTGTTGTTAACTGTCCTTTTTCTATAGAGGAATTTTTCCTTAAGAAAAAGCTTTTTGAAATCTTGACTTGTGCAAGTATTCAAAGTATATGCTAGAAAGAACCTCAATTCTTAGTAAGCAAATAAAGCAGTAACTGTGTCAAGCAATAAGTCTTAGTAGCCTTCAGTTGCTAATTTATTTGCCCATTCAGAATTTGTCATTTGTATTTTCAGGAGTTCCACATTTCAGTTGTCCTCCCTTAATTATTACCAACTTAAACAAGGAAGCCTTTGGGCTAAACCCCTTAGATATTAACAAAAAGTTAGCCGTGGGGAAAGCTGCATTTGATTTGATTTTTTTTTTTTTCCCAGTTGCGCATAGATGCTTTTGTGTGGGAACATTTAAGTATTAATTTTCTCTTTGTGGTTGTTAAGCTTGTGTTCATCAGGAAGGAGATAAGGAAATTCACTTAAAATCAGAAAGATGTAGGTATTTCTATGGGTCTCTTGGAAATCAGTGAATGTACTACTTTTTATATTGTGGAATAGACGTTTAGTATTCAGAAGTAGTTACATCCATGGGTAAAAGCAACATCTTTGTATCAGTATTCATGCCTGGTCGATTCTTAAAATCCTAATTAAATTTCTGAATTTTGCTCTTGCTATATTTTTATATAGCAATTATCAGTTTCTTATATTTCACAATAAACTGGGAGGGTCGCTCGTCCTTCTTCACGTACTTTAAAGACTTAGAGCATTGGTGCAGTGCAGCATTTGCTACCAAGTGAAAATATTAGGAAAATGAGTTTGAAAACTGAGCTTTCTTCTTTGGCATCTTCCTGTCCGGGGAGGCAGGGAAGAGAGTCCTGGATTATTTAAGTGTTTTAGGTGTGGTTCCTCACCACAATTACTGTATTTCTTTACAATCTTGCTACTTCGGGAGGTGTAAGCATGATTCTGTTCACTGGCTTAATTAGATTAACAATAGATTACTGGAATCAAATCTATTATTAAAAAAGTAGTTCCACTGTGTGCTGCAAAATATAACATTAACTCTTGTTTTTAGTTAATTGAATTCTGTTGAAATACATGTTGCAGACTACTTATCTGTGAATGTGTGGTACTAATTCCAAAGTAAAAACTCCAAACGATTCTTTATGCGTGTTTGTTTTACTGAAAGGTTCCTGTTAGCATCATATTTTATTGGTCAAAAGTGATAGTTAAGATTGTTTTGAACAGATGAAATTGAGAGGTTTTCTAGATATCTCATATTTATCTCTTTGTTATGTCCTGGAGTGCATGAAAATGCAGATCTCTGTGCATGTGTGTTGACAGAAGCAGTGCAATTGGGAAGATAGGCATCCCTTCCGTTATCACGGCTTTATTGCTCTGCCTTTCTCGGGTTCCTTTTGCTTTGTTTTGTTTTTTGGTTCTTTTTTTCCTTATGAGCAGCTGTAATCAGTAGTGGTTACGTTTACATTAACAAATACAGGCTATGTTCAGTTAACCAAATTTGTTGCAGTGTATACCTAAATGTTATATACTATTGGAACTTGCATACACTCAAGAGTGAACACGCAGTGTTCGCTAAAGTAATCAAAATCTGCAGTTAGCGCTTTGAAATTTCATCTTGATCCAAAACAGAGTGAAAGGCAGGTGGTTGTTTTTAAATCTTCTAGAAAATGGAAATTTCCTTAATATTTCTTTGTCCAAAGCACACCTGTTTTTACATACGAAATGAAGTTCCTAACAGTTTCCTGAGTCCTCGGCGTGAACTCTGGACAGACTGTCACGCTCTCAGATCTGCTGGTTCCTTAGGAAAGTAATAGAGAGCCTGAAACCTATAGGCATTTTCTGGAGTTTTTCTCTCTGTGGCAGCATTGAGTGATTTGTAAAGCAAATTCTGGCAGGCTGTCATGAAATCTGTTGAAAATAATGAACTGTGGCAATTGGATTTTCCAACTAACTCTGATCTTCACCAGTGAACTCCTGTAACAGAATTTTTACTGCATTCCACTGTGTTTCAGTACACTTAGAGAGAAATATGAGAAACAGCTGATTTAATGGTTGTTCTCTGGACTGTTGATGAAGCCCTGAGGTTTACAGATTGTGGCATCTTTCAGTCTTGCAAGTTGGTAAGGGAGCAGTGTGGTCAATAGACCGTTTCAAAGGCTTTTAAAGATTCACCAGTGCAACGAAGAAACAAGCTGATGATTGTCCATCCTTTGAGTGTTGCTAATGTCAAGTATCCTTAGGGCAGGATAAAACTGGTAAAGGAGAATGCCGTGTAAAATAATGGGATATTTGGAACTTTTCTGAGAAAGTAACAGGAGGAATCTTGGAATAAAACTCTTTGAGAGGAGAACCTGGAGAGGACTTTCCCAGAAAACTTTTGAATTAATGGAGATGTACTTCTGATTACTAAACTACTCATTTCAGAGGATTTTATATGTACTTTGTGGATGTTATCACTTCTATGCTTCCTCTCAATTTTATGTATGCTTAATATAATTGCAGAATATAGAATCTTTATATATAGAGTATAGAGAGGGTCATCCATTTGTGCTAAGTTCATATGGACAAAAGTGTTCTTTCATTTATAGTTCTATCTTTGGCACAACCAGTAGTAGTGTGTAAAATCATATGTGACTGCATTCATCCAAATATCAAAATTGGAGAATTTGGCCCTTACTCTCCCTTACTCTATGCATCTATACATCTATGTCTGCTTTTTCAAACTTTTCTATTTGTATTAAAATTTCACAGAGACAGGAAGATATTAAATGTGTCATGAGGTCACTGCTAAAAACCAGTCTTTTTAAAGGACAAGCCCTTTGTTCTGTGATTTGAACAGTCATTACTAGAACCATAAAAAATTTGTACACTTCTGCTTGCACATGACTGATACTTCTTTCAAAAAGGTCTCATTATTTAGTTTGGAAGATTCAGTTGTCATGTACTCGCTAGGGTACATATCTTTTTCATAATATGCTTGAAAATGGTAAAACAGTAGTCTCTAACTGTATGAGTTCAACTCCTCTTTAGGTTTTAATGAAAAATGTTTTTACAGAGAATTTTATATGCTGGTAAAAATAACCAATAAAAGACTGTTAAAACTGATAGTGTTCATGAGAGGTTCCGGCCAACAAGTACACTTTCTAAACTATTTATTTACTTTATCTTCATGGCATTGTATTAGTTCGCCATTTTTTAAAACAATCAAAATTTCTTCTTTATGAATGTGTGCAGATTGGATGAGTTAAGGAAATATAGTGCTTTATTTTTTTTTGTAATCTTTGAACTACCTGATTGAATAATTTTCAGTTACTTCTATTACTTAAAGACACTAAAAATATAAATGTTTTACTGATGTATATAAAGCCTGTGGGTATGAATGAAATTTGTCAATAAATAAAACATTTAATGATGTTTGCTCTGTTTTATACTGTTCTGGTATTTGTTCAAACTTTAAAGTACGTTTTGTCTAAAAATAGCGTAGGAGAGGTGGAGAGATCTTCAGACATGATGACTGCTTAAAATGGTGTTTACAGTGATGGAAAAGACAGCTGTTTCCCAAGGAGAGGGAAAAACAGCCTAACAGTTAGGCGGTTCAATGTACACATCTGAAGAGCTGGAAAGAAATCTGCTTGCGTTGGAGAGCATCACTTTTGCTGTTCTGTTTTATTCTTTTTCCGTTTATTTTTCTCCATTTTTGTATTATTTGAAACTGTTGATAACTTGTCAGTATCTCTGGTGTGTTTTTAATGAGATAATGTGGATATATTTTTTTTTTCACAGAATGGACATGAATATTCTAGACAAGGTGAAATTACACTTTGAATTCTGACTTAAATATTTAGAATGATTATTTCGATCATCGTCCATCAGCTGCAAATTTGGTGGACTTTTGGGAATTTGATAGGATGAACGTTGCTGTGATGAGCTATAACGAGCTATTGGAAGCTTAGCATTTGCCCTTGCGGAATTCATGTCTTGAAGAAATAGGAAAATCTATGGAAAATATGCTGAAATAGATTTCAAGCAGTAGTTCTAGAATGTAGTAGAGAGTTGTCATTATCTTATTAAATATAGACTATTAATTTGGTAGTTTTCCATTATTAAATTTACTAGAACTGTTCTGTGTCAGACAACATCTTTCTGCATAATGAAAATAAATGTTCATTCCTCTTCCTTTCTGGTTAGATAAATTTGATTCTCTTTATATTTTCTTGTTCTGTCTTTCAGTTTGAACCATAGTCATCTTCCTTGACAAAAAAGAAATCATGAGTTTCTCACTAAGAAGAAAAATGATAAAATGTTTAGGTAAGAATTGGCCAGCATTAGACTTTGGACTGAGTCTGGCTAGGTGCCGGTTTCTTTGATAGCATATTGTAATTCCTTCTATTCCAGTGAAGTTGCACCTGTTGACATCACTAGAGAATCTATGTTTGATTTTATTCTACGTGTCTAGTGTATATTTATCCTGGAGTGGGAACTACAATTCCTAAATCTAAGCTTTTTTTCTGAAAACAATAAACAAATAAAATTTGACTCTTGGCTCAATAGAGTGACATTCTCTTAAGTACGCAGAATTACCTGTTTTCTGTTTTTTCTTCCTATTTGTTCCTTATCTTCTAATAGAATACCCCTTGTCCTTCCACCCCTTGAGTTTAGTGCTGTGTAACCACTTATCACCTCTATATTGAATAGAAAAATATTGATAATATTTCTTTCCATTAAAAATATGTTGTAGTTGTAGTCCAAAACTCCTTGAGTCTGTAGAGTGATAGTAAACAATAGGTACAAAAATCAGATTGGTGCAGTCATCTCTGCACTGAATTAAAGTGCAAACTTATTTTTACTTCAGCCAATAGGAATTTCACCTTCAGTGAAGTTGGATATCTTGGTAGAAGTCTATACTGTTTTTAAGTCTTTCAAAATATTTCCTAGTGAGCAAACTCTTTGAGCTGCTGCTTGGGCTTAGCAGAGTATGGTTGTAGTGGAGAAGCGTGCCTGTGAAACATAGAGAGATGGAAAAGCTTGGAAATGGGGCATACAAAATGAGGTTACTCTTCATGAACAGTACCGCCTTTGACATCCTGCTAAATGAAACATTTTTTTGTTTTTTAATAAAGGAAGATACTCTACTCCTGCCAGGCTCGCTGTCTTTTTGTCCCTTCAGCTGAATATAAGCACACTACTTGTTAGGTGGTTTCCTACAGATACCTGCTCTAGAGACTGCTCTGAGTTATGCGACTGACCAACAAAATACATTGCTCGAGCTTTATGTGCAGTAGCAAGTTTCATTGGGAATGAGACATCTCACTTCAGTTCAAGGGTTCATCTGCATCTGAGCGAGCAAACTATGAGTAAAGAAGAATTGTAATCAATGGCATTTTTTTTTCTATTTCACGAGTTTGCATCCCAAGAAAATGAGAGAGATCTTATATGTGAATGTGGGTGTTTTTTTTTTTTTTTTTTTTTTTTTTTGGCTTGCTTTTGTGAAACATTTAATAAAGTAATAAAATAGTCAGAAATAATTAGAATAATGAAGGAGAGACTTTAGCACAAGTGTCTCTAAGCATTAATAAAACATGGTTGGACTAGATGATCTCCAGAGGTCCCTTCCAACCTTACTGATTCTATGATTCTATAGTAGCAGTTTTGCTGATACAGCATATTTTACTTGGATTAAAAAACACTTGTTTGCAACCATATCAAAATTTGTTTTGTCTGAACTCTTGATGAAAACTAAATTAATTTTGATGTTAATTAAATTAATTTGATTGTGAATGGGAAGCTTTGATACTAGAATATTTTTGTGCTGATTTTAAACATAAGTGTTACAGTTTAACTTTAACAATGGCAGGATCTAGGGAAACTAGCTGCCAGCAGGGATGACTTGACTGAAGTACCAGTCAGGCAAGGGAACTTCGGACCGACTCACCTGAAACTACAGATTTCTGAAATGACACGCTTAATCCCCGTGGATAGGGGCCTTGGCAGTTTGCTTCCCCACTCCTAGCTGACCTGCAGCGCGGCAGCTTTCCTCTGAGAGGGAGGGCGAAGGGGCTGGAATTAGTGAGAGTAGAACGTGGCGAGGGAATTCAGAGGAACAGACGGAATTGTATTAAATTAAATGTTTTCATCAGTAGCTAAGGAGCAAGCGCCATGTATACTGTGTGAATTAATTATGGAAAGTATTTGTTCTTCTGCAGTACGCTTGCTGTGCGAGTAATGCCAGTGAGGACAGTCTGTGTTGAGTATAACATTACCGTGAAGGAAAGGCATATGAAAAGTGAACTGTGTAACTTCTGTTCATTTTATTCTTCTCTTCAATACTTTCTTCCTTTTCTCAGAAACAGGTAAAACAAATAATCTTCAGACTCTTTGGGGGCTCTCAAGCTTCCAAAGATATATACCACAGATAGTTATGTGTAATAGATGCTTATGAGCTGGAGGGGGGTGTCTTTTCTTCATTTTCTTCTTTTTTATTTTTTAAATTTATACATGCTAAGTGGTACATAGGTGTTCATAAATAACGCTTCCTTGACAGAAGCCCTAAAACATAGACTAGTTCACTACAAAAGATTTAAGCATAATGTAGCCTGGTTTTTATGGTAGGAGATTATTAGAATGGCTTGCGAGTTTATTTAACACTTAAAGTATAATTGAGATTTGGAGGCCGTTAAAGCTCTGGGTAGTGATATCATTACAGGTGTACTCAGTTCAATATTGCATGTTTCTTTTTTTTTCTTTTTTTTTTTCCCTAGTTTTTAAATACAGAGCTCATTTTGTTAAGGAACATCTGCACTGCAGGCCGTGTGTCTCATGATGATTATTTCACTTCCCAGGCCATAGAATGCTATCCAACAGCATACTGAGCTAATGTGGCAGCTCACTGTTAAGTCTTGTTTCTGAATAACTAGATGAAATAAATAATAGCGCAAAAGTATATCACAAGTGCAATTATGTTGAGCAATGTAAGACTATCTGTATATTTTCCTTGAAATATTGATTTGTGAAGAAAAAATAAATAGTAGCTAGGATGTTTTATAGTAAGAATTAAATGTTCTTCTAATACACAGATCGGGTGTACAGCACAGTAGGTGAAAGGGGCTTTGCATCTGCCAGCAGTCATTTCTATCCAACAAAGAAATAGAGTTAGTGTGTCAACTCTTTATCTTCTGAAAATAGCTCTCCAAATTAGGTTTATAAAAGTGGAAAATAAATGGAACCAAGTACCTAAATTTTTGTGCACTGAAATTAAACAACATTATTTGCCCAGTGATAAACTGTGAATGACACATTTTTGTATGTTTGTGAAATGCTAGTAGAGAATATAGAGACAAGTATGTGCTAATTATGATTAAGGATCTAACTCATAGACTAGGTTTGGGGATAATATGGATTGCTTTTTTTGTATTTTAAGAACTGATTTACTTTTTGGTCTGTCCCATTATCACTAATCATCACAATAAGATCAAATACGGAATGAGAGTGAGGTCATTTTCCTTCTGCTGCTTCTCCAGTAAGTTTTATTTTTATGAAGCACTTTTTTACTTCAAAATCTTCCCTATATGAAGTATTACCTGTATATCAAGATAGAGTATTTTTAAATTTAGTATTTAGAATTAGGTTAGGTGTTCACTTGTTGATGTACTAGGTAATTTCTGAGAGGTGTGGGTTTTTTTGGGTGTTTTTTTTTTTTGGGTCAGATTTTAAAGAAATACAAAATAAAGTTCATCTGCCACAATCTTTTAAGATAGCCAGCTCTAGAGTTTGTGGTCCTTATGGCTAGAAATACTCCATAATATCTTGCAGGAGTGATTAGTTCTTCCTTGGACCAGACATCTTTTCAGTTAGTGTCCTTTCATGGTGAAGATTAAATTACTATAAAAAAAAGTCATCTGTTATTATGCTGAAATTATTTCTAAGATTACTGTATACCTTTCTGCTCTCTACATGATCCTAGTTAGCTAAAGAAAGAAATCTGAATTGGTTCATAATTCACTTGTGACAAATCTGTTGCCTGTTCCTTATCTTCACTTCTTATCTTCACAAAATTTATGTTTAGCAATTGGTTCCATGTCATTTGATATCAGAGTTAAGCCGACAGGTCTATTAATTTCCTCTTTCTTCCCTATCCCTCATTTTGTAAATGCAGATACTATTTTCTGTTCCTGTGGGATGCTTCATCCTCCCTGAGCACTCGGATGATCTTGAGTTGGTTAGAGGTTGGGGACGTGTGTGTGTGTGTGTGTGTGTGCGTGCATGTTTGAGGGGGGGGAGATTTTTCTTTTATTTCTTTCTCCTTCACCCCAGTCGTTTCTTTGAAAGCTGTAGAGTGAGCTTTGTTATTCTGTTGACTTGAATATATCTGTCTTACCAAACTACTCTTTAACCCAATATGATCTTTTTTTTAAATGTTTTTGTGTACTATTTAATTGTAGTAAGTTTTTAGATGTAACTTATTGCTGCTTTGAAGACAGAAGCAAAATCAGTGTTTTACATTTCATCCTTGTAATCTGTTTTTTACAGAGCTTGGCTCTCTTTTTGCTTTGTATTTAAAGTTTTTTTTTCTCTTCTCTTACTGTTGGTGGCTCATGTTGTGCTTTATTTTTCTCTTTGTATTTCTAATCATCAGCAATAAAAATAAGAATAATTACCCTATTATTAACGGAAACAAAATAAAAAGAAGTACTGAGAATATACAGAACAAATTAATTCAATGGATAATCTCTCAAAACTGACAGAGGGTTCCTCTAGTTAAAGTTCAAAATGCACAGAATGTATTTATTCTTTTATTATGGCAGCTCCCTTGGTTTGTTATACATACAATTAAAATACTGAAAAATGAATCTTCTTAACATACATGAAATAGTGTGCGATCAGAGTGCTTTTGTTCGTGCTTGCTGAAAGCTGTTTTTTCATATGGGGAGAATAACTTTGTTGGAAAGAAATGAAAAAACATTTTCTTTTAGCGAAATGGAGAATGTGCATTTAATCCCTTTGTCGGTAAAATATTTAAGCATGCTCTTGACTTATTTTGTGTGTTCTCATTCACTGAAATGAGACTGTGCTTAAAATTAATATGAATAAATGTTTTAATGCAGCAGGGCTGTAAGAAAAAAGTATGTTTTTCTCTTGAAATGAACATGCATATGATATCTATGAACTTAGATGCTTATTACTCCCATTTTTCAAATGTAAAACATTAAAACAAAGCTAAAGCTGTCTGTAGCCTTTGCAGTAAAGCAAAAGAAAAGAAGGCTGTCATCGCCATCTGATTGCTTCAGTTACGTTTTTTTGTCCAACTAAATAGATAATTTTGAAGACGTAGAATGTAACTCATGCAAAGAAGCAGAAAGTGAAAAAAATCACACTTGGTTTGTCTTGCCAACTGTATCATAGTAGTTATAAGATCGTACGTTATGGATGTGCACTTACTGTTTTTAAATCTTGCATTTTGTAATAAGCTTTGTATGCAGCTTCAGTGAGATGTTGCACAAGCCATTGATCTGTAATATTGTTACTATTACAAGTTGAAAGTCTTAAACTGCCTATACTCATTTTTGACAGCACGGTCAAGCTTTGCCGTGTGTTTTTGTTTGTTTTTACTGCATTCACTGTTGAAAGTTTTTAGCATTAAGTTCTTAATATTGTTTAAAAAGTCTGACAGCTGTGGATAATTATATCAATCCTTGTACAGATTTATAAATCCAGTCCTTTTGTTAGCAGTCTTCTGCGATAATTTTAACATGTTTGTGATGAATATATCAGTAATTTTCACATGATTTTTTCCCTAAATTATTATTTGCAGTTAGCCATGTTTATAATAACTAGTAAAGTCCTTAAAGCGTCAGTGTGAAGAGTAGAGTTTGAGTAAATTTATTCAATATTTTATAGCATTCATTGAGTTTCTTAAGCTGTACTGTGGAATTGCCTGTCATCATGCCAGCAAAACTGCATGAGCCCATACTATAATCTGTAGGACTGACCTATTTGTTGATATCTTCAGCCACTTGCTAAAACCAACCAATATTCCCTACTTAATTATCATTTCGTATTAGCCATTGATGGTATGAGGTAGATAAGAGATCTTGGCATTAGTTTGCACAGAAGTGATGTTACACATATACATACATATATATATATATATGTATATGTGTGTGTGTATATATATATATATGTATATATTTAATTTTGTAAATGTTTAAATTTGAAAAAACTGCTTAAAGAGTGTTAAAGAATGTTTTCTTTCCTTGTGCTGCTGTAGGTGTCCATTGGTAGTAGCAACTCAGCATCAAGGCAAATTAGTATACTGAGAGGCACAAGTTAGCAGAAGAGGTAATGAATTCATTTCATACTACTCCCTTCATTTCCTGGTAACACTGAGGGCACAGGGAAAAGAGAGCAGTCCGATATATACATTCGTACACCAGATAGCTTTCTGAAAAACATTTTTCTAAATAAATCTTAATGTACAGACAATATTGTGCCATGGTTAGAAACCTTTGGGACATTTGAGTTTTCCTGTTTTGCCATCTGAGTTATAGTAAACAGCTGGCATTACTTAGGCATTCCAGTTTCTAAAAGTAATGTGGAAAGTGCAGAAGTCTGTGGTTAATAATTTTATCCTGTGTTCCTGAAATGTCTTCCATGACAGTTGTTGTTAGCACAGCTAATTCTCTGAAGAAAGGTTCTTTCAGTTGTCAGTCCTCATCTCAGTCCTGTTAGCAAAACATGAGGGACTTTGTCAGGGACTACAGGACAGAGAAAAGTACTTCACTCTCAAGACAGAAATTCTTATACTGTTAAGCAAGAATCACCCAGGTGAAAGAAGAGCACCGTTTCTGCTGTAAGATTTTCATCCCAGGTGACGGCTTCCTAAGTGGGATTCAATTGACGAGGGTACAAAAATGACCACAAAATTGTATAGACTTCCATAAATCTTGTTACTTGTTCTTGGCTACTACAGATGTTCAGTGGGGAAGTAACCTGTCGTGCCTATTGAATTTTAGAATTGCTGTGCCATTCTGGAGAGCTCAAACGTTGTAAGGAAATAAACAGAAAGATGTACTACAGAGAAGCAGTATAGATTGAAAATTGGCTAAGAGGATAGAAATGTAATTAGGGAACCACGTTTTCATGACTAGTAAAATTAGCACCCATTTATACATGTTACACACTTGAACCCTTGTTGACACCTGAGGCTAGGAAAATATATCTGCTAATCAAAACATGTAATTATATCCTATGAAGCTGAAGTAACACACTGAATTCTTGCACTTCATGGTGTTAATGATTTGGGAAACTCATTTACTGAGTCATCTCAGTTTGTCCTCTCTTGCTGCATTTCTGCCCTCCGAAGTAGTAAGATCAGGGCCATGCTAAAGCAATTAAACATTAGTTCTACAGAAAAGCGAAAGTCACCTAGGTTGTTAGAGAGTAGTGATATCAGTAAAGACGTTGTCACTCTCAGTGGAAAAAATAAGCAAAACAAGATAAATTAAGTATCAGCTTGCTGGAGAATTTAACTTGCTGTAGATCTGCAGTATGGTAGGGAGTTGTTAAGTTCTAATTCCCACTGGCATGACCTTTGGTCCAATGGCTATCTTGAGAATGTGTGTCTGCATTGCTTCCAAGAAGATGACGACGGTATCTCTCTCTCTCTCTCTCTCTCTCTCTCTCACGTACATACATACATACATGTGCATGCATATGCACACGCAAAAAAAAGAAAAAGGTGTCAATAGTTGGCTATGTAGGGGGTTTTACCTGTGCGCAGGAGAATCGCAGAGGAATACTAGGGTAAAAAAGAATGCTCAGTAAGTTTAATGATATGGTAAAGAATGAATTTGTTTTGTTTCAAACCCAATTCTAAAGCAGTGTTATGGAAATGAGAGAGATGAATAATCTTAATGTAGAAAAGCAAGTTATTTGGTCTACAAATATTAAAATATCTCATTGTCAATGAAAGCTGTGCTGACATAGTTCTCTTTCATCATTTGTTTTGTGTATGCAGTTGGCACAAATTAGACTTGCATGGTGGGGGAGTGAGAAGGGTCATGCACAGAATTCTGTGATGATAAAAAGTTGGAACAGAAATGAAGCAATTCACTATTACATTAAAATCATCTTCAGCTTTAGTTCTTTCTTTCAGTTCAGCAGAATCGTCAGGCTAGTTAGCTTGTAAAGGTGAATGTGAAAAAGAGAAATCCTTCTGCTATAGAACACTTCCGATATCTTTGAATAACCAGTCCAAAATATTCTTTTCAATTCCAAATCAATTCTTTTATTTTTTTTTTTTGCGTGTGCATATGCATGCACATGTATTTTTGTATGTATGAGAGAAAGAGATACAGTCGTCGTCGTCTTGGAAACAATGCAGACACACATGAAGATTTCTTCATTTATCTTATTGTTCTAGATTAACCGAACAAGAAGAAAACAAGGAGAGTTTATAACATTTTTAGTTTACCACTCCTCACTTGCATCATTTTTAGATTCAGTGATGTTCAGTGAGAGAACATTCTTTCTTTTTTTGAAAGCTAAGATACTTAAAATTTAAAAAGGAATAAACATAGTATACATAATGCTTATTAACCACAAGGTCCTATGAAGAACATCATAGTATAAAGAAAGATGTATTAAGTAAACTAATGCAGTTACATTAACATATTTAGTATTAAGGTGAATCTTAGAAAGCTGGAAATGAAAGGAAAATTCATTACTCCTAATATTTGAAGGTAAATTAATTCAGTATCTCATAGTTCTGTTCATATCATTTTACTTCGTGCCCTGATTTCACGTAGGGGAGACTGCAGCAGTTTGCATACAGCTAAGACAGTACGTACAATATAGTTAATGTCCTCTATTTCCCTTTTGGATACCTTAATCTCATAACTTCTAGAGGAGGACTCTTGGAACATCATAGATGTTCAGGGAAAATGTACCACTTAAGACTCAGAGATTACATTAAAAATACTTCCTGTGTGTGCCTGGAATTAAAATTGGGCAATGTGAACATGTTTTCTAAATAGAACTGATATGATTGCATTGAATCTCTACCTACACATGGGTACCCTAGCATGTAAATAATTTAGTAGTTTCTATTAGTTACTGTTATTTATCTACTAAATGGTAGTAAGTGCTGTCCTAGTGCATTCTTCTCTCTAGGATGTGATGGAGGGCAAATTCTGAATGTCTCTGTATAACTTGTCACAGTTTATTTTCTCCAAAGATCACTGTTTCTGTTATTTAAAGATCAAGAAAGTTCCATTTCTCCGTTTAATGGTAGCCTAATTTGGTTTTTGGTAATTGTAAAATTCGGTGGCCCTTTTCACGTGCTCTGCTTCATACTGGTGCATGTTGGGGATTCTGAACTGAATCTGTGTGGAACGTATGGACTTCCTCGGACATCGCGAATCCAGGAACAGATCAACAGAAATTTTATGAAAAGTAATGGAAGTTGGCTTTCCACAGAAGTTTTTGAAGTACTGGAGATAGAGACTCAATCATGGGCCTTGAGTTCTCTCTGTAGTGAGTTGTTACAGGATTGAACGATTCGTATCTTGATCCATCCAAGAGTACTTCATATTTATCACATTTATCTTATTATCTTGTTTACCTTGTTATTATTTATCAAATTTACCTTAACGTTTTTCCATATTTTCTGTATCAGTTTATATTATCCAGCCACTTAGGAACATTTTTTCAGCAGGATTGTCTTTACACTGGGTTCTAGAGACTAGAAGAAGGAAGTGTAGAAAGCACAGGTTTAGTTGGCATAAGTTAGCACTTAGCTCACTTAATGACATGGTCTTTTAAGTAAAGCACTTGATTTCCTTCACAGTTGGTAGGAAGCAGTAGGTGCTTTTGAACACTTCCCCAGAGGAAGACAGTCTGTCTTGGGTTTGGTTATTGAAGTTAGGCAGACGAGGTCCATGTTGATTATGGAGAGAGTAGCTTTTTAAGAGGTCTTGCTTCCCTCCAGAACTAGGGCATGATTTAAGTGCTGAGGTTAGCCAAACAAAATCCTACTCATAATTTTTTATGCATTCTGGAAATGTTGCCCAGTAAATAACAATTTAAAATGCTTTTGTCGGTGTCAGCCTGTAGAAAGAAAATTTGTAAAGAAAAATGTTGATATTTTTGTATTTAAAGAATGCAACAGTGGCATTTTTCATATTTGCACCATTCAGAAGTAATGGTGTGTGTTTATAGTTGTACCTTTTGAAAAGCATTATTATTAGATTTTTGAAGATTTTTGAAGCAGAACATACTGTTTTTGTACAAAGTACAAATATGAGGAATGAAAATATCTGCCACACTAATAAACCCTAAAAATAAGCAGTTCATTATATTATTTATATTCTAATAAGACTCAGTTTTGTATTGTTGTTTTCAACTGTGCAGAAACCTATTTAAACTTCCCCACTACATTTGCACTTTGTCATGAACCCAGTTTGTTCTCTAAAAGGAAGAATGGACTGTAGGTCCCTTAAAGCAAAACACACTGATTCTGAGCTCAATTTAATTTTCTATCCTTACTTTGCCTTATTTTAGTGTCTGTACTGGAAGCAATGTTAAATCTTTTCAGTAGTTTTTTCAGAGTCTCTCTTGAAATAGTTTGGTTAATTAGGGTTTGTAGTATGTTAGGTGCTGTAAATAAGGAGTTATATAAAGTAATTAATTTCCTTTTTTTAAAAAAAAAAGGAAAAATAACTTACTTGCTGAAGACACATTGTATGATGAATCAGTGTTGACCTAAGTAATGCTATAATACTTATTTTTGTTTGCCAGAAAACACACAAATTCAGGAGGATTGAGAAAACAATGCAAAGTCCTCCATCATTTGCTGGATCCTTTCTTTATCTGTCCTGAAACTGCCTTTCCCTCTTTTTCCCCAGTAGAACAGGCTACCTGCAAGGCGGTTTGGTGTTTGTCTCTAGTGCGTGCCTGCGGGCGACTCTTCGCTGGCCGAAGTCAGGCAGATGGCTGCCCAGAAGAGAGGGAGCGGGGAGGCGACCGTGCGCGTGAGCTTTCAGCTCTCCTGGTTCCCTGTGGAATTCTGCCCTCTTTTCACGTTGGGCATCAGTTAATTATTAGATAAAATGGGTTTGGAGACAATAACTCATTCTGAAAATGCAGTTCTGATACTGCATTTTCTTTGATGTGTGGAACTGTACAGCTGTATGTAGGATGCGCTATAAGCGAGCAGCCCTTACCTCGGGAGGTGAGGTGGTGCGGTTGCAGCCTCGCCTGCCGAGCAGAGGTTTTGCCGTAATTGCCAGACTCTTGGCTCCGTACTTCAGCCAAGTGCTGGTTCGTAAGCAGGAGCTTGTCTGTGTTGGTACGTGGTCAGCAGCTGTAGGGAGTTCCTGAAATATAAACATCTTTGCATACACAAAGTGTTTGTGGCATTAAATCCTGTTTTGTGATATGTGCCTTTACTCCCAGCTGATAAAACACTGTTAAGACGCTGTTAATACGCCACACGAGCAAGCTTCGTGTTGTACCGCTCCAGCCATGGGTTGCTGGTGAAACATCTGACATCTGAGTTAGTTGATCACTCAGTCCTTAAGCAGCCGCATCAGAGGTACTGTGGTAAAGCACCGGAGAAGTGGCAGAGGGGGGTATGATGGTGGAGCTGAGGCACGATCTGGTTACTGGCGATAAACTGAAGTTTGGGATGACCTGCTCGCTCGCTGGAGTTGCGTACTCCGGCCTGTGTTCGTGTTTCTCCGTAATAGCGTTCCAGTCAGTCTGGAACACGTTGTTGTTACCTTTCTCCTGTATTACCTACAAAGCTAAGCAGTAATCAGCGGTCAGTTAGCTGCGGTGTTCAGCACTTTCTGGGAGAGACTTCTGTCACTGCATCTCTTCATTCTGCTTTCTCAACAATTATGTAACTACTAAAAAAATCCATCATACTGTACATGTTAATCTCTTGTTCCTTCTAGTGCACCTTATCTAGCAAATGTTTGCTGGTATGCCTGCTTCTAAGGGGAGGGATTATGTCACCTTATCTCTGATTTGAGAGGCATTACATAGAATGAAACAAAAATGCTTTTTAAACAACTGTTCTGGATTTTACACTAGTATTAGTTAGCCCTACCACTGATACTTTAGAAAAAAAAATAGTAGTATGTGAAAGCTGCATTTTATTTCATTCTAAAGAAACCTCATGGCTTATTTTTCAGGTAGCTTTCCCTGCCTGCCCCCCCCCCCCTCCCCCAACACTGCCGCTGAGCCTGCGAAGCTGTTGCAGCAGATTGCTAAACTGAGGTCGTGCTTTGGCCATACCTACTTTCCTTTTTGTTCTTTTTCTTTTTCTCTGCCACCCATGCTAGAGCTGGTATAAGTGTCCTAGAAATAGGCATTTGGGATGAAGATGACAGAGGTGGATTCCTTCTGTACTCTCAGACAGCTCTTTGACTTTTTCCTGTAGTCGTATATTTGTGCTGCCTGAACCATAGAAAAGAAATACAGACAAGTATGTCCAACATGATTGTAAACTATTGTTTACAGTAGTTTGTTACTTGTTAAACTTGTTAAAGTATTACTATCAGAAATAGTAACATTTATTTAATGTATTTCAGTTCTATGTTTATCTTTCCAGCCTTACCCCTTACTAGTAACTACTTGGGAACAGATTTTACTCTGGGTTAATGATCTCTAATTGTGCATTTCCTGATATCTCGCCAACCTTGCCTCTTCCTATAAATTGGTTGATACGGACACAGGTAAGGTAATGAATTTGGACTGCATTCACAATCTTACTTTCTAAAGAGGTATGTCAGGCAAAGACTGTTAGCACTTCTTTTCATTATCCTATCTTTGACTTAATATTCAAAAGAAGACATGCTGAAAATAGGCTTGAGAATATGTAGTGTGCTAGATAAGACAATGCCAAAGATGACTTAAGAACTTTTTATCTATAATACAATGTCAGAGATGGTACAGGAAATGTCAGCTCTCTGCAAAGATTAATAAGTGAGAACCATGTTCTAGAGACACTCATTAAGGGCAGAGAGTGCTGTCAGTGTAGAGGAAGGAAACGGAAACGTGCGGTTCCATGAAACAGTGAATGAACACAAATGTATGTCCTTCTGCCTTTAGCAGACAGTTAGTGGCTTATTCTTCTGGAAGAGACAGAGAAACTCACGTACGTGTGCGCACACACACACTTACTCACTTTTTTCATTGCTGTTATTTCAATATCCTACTGCTCAGTAAAACTGAACTATTAACAGATTCCATGAATGCAGATGTACAGGCAGATTGATCTTGTTTGATTGTAGCGATTACCTTGGTCTTTCAGGAAGTTCATCCACCGCGATGTTGTCATCAGACTTTCAGACCTCGGAGACTGGCCTATTACGCTGTGCTCTCGCCGCATCGTTGGCGTTAGGTTCACGAGTATCAGATCTTACTGCACGGTTCTGTGATTCAGTGAAGTGTCCCCATCTATAGGTGGGAGAGGCTGCTTTTAAAATAACTAAAAGATCTCTTCAGCTCTTAATATTCCAATAATATTTTTTTTATAAGTTAGTTGAGGATATAGGGTACGAATGAAACTTATGATTCTCTCATTTGCTTTGATTTTCTTTAGTTAGGACCGAAAGAGTTATAATAGAAAAACAGCAGCACAAGGGTTGGGGAGTATTGCTCAGATGCAAAGGCCTGTTGTGTACTTCTGACTTCCGTTTGGTCGGTTGCAGAAACAGCTGAGTGTGCTATGTTAACCTCAACAGGTTCAGGAGATACTCAGCACTTCTAAAATTTAAGTCACTACTTCACCTTTTTTTTTTCCTTCCCCTTTTAGAAAGACTAAAATTTTCCTCATTTTGTTCCTTTTAAATCAGAGGAAGTCTATTTAGATTGACACTGAGACTACTTTTCAAATTCAGTAGATCTTGTTTAGGAACAAACGACATTCTTTCTGAGCAACTAAAGTATTTGGAGGTAGGATCTCTGTGAACTGTCTTACACTTATAGCACTTCCATAATACTAAGGGTAAAAAAATCAGATTTGTACTGCTCTTCCAAGACCAACTGTGATTTGTCATTAAAAGTGAACGTTCTTTTAGGTAACATAATTTATAATCAAATTTGTCATATTCATGGTTTTAGCATTCATGAAATGCAACATTTCTGCGAGTAAGGATGGCAAGCTTGTAATTGCCAGAAATAGCTTTTAGAAAGAAAAATAAAGACTTTAGCAGGCACAGGTCTTTCACTGTGTACACAAACGATGTATGCTGTCCACATTTCATGTGTGTGCATGTGTGTGTGCATGCGTGTAACGGATGCCAGAATTTGGAACGTTTTGTGGGGAATCTGGTGATTCTGTGTAATAGCACTGTCTCCTTGCTGTGCTTTGGATGACTTTTATCTATCCACTAGAGACTATTTCAGGATAAATTGACAACCTGCACTGTATCTTTTCACTGAATCACGTCTATTACCCGGTAGTATTTTCGGAATAGCACTTCTGATAAGAAAAAAGAGGCATAAATGGGCTGCTGAGAACTTACTCATACTCCTGCTGATCAGGAGCCTTGCCAACTCAGTGACTCTAGTGCCTGTTTAGTGAACAGGTAGGGTCTTTGCTAGCCAGAGTATTTCTCCTCCTCAGAGATAAAAATAGGAGTTGGTGACTTACGGGTGGAGTGCATAGGAGCTCAGACAGCTTGTCAGTGCCGAGTCTTGTCCTGACAGCTGCCTTAGCAGAATGCATTTGATAAACTGTGATTGACAAAATACTTGAAAACTGCAGCTTAAAGCTGAATTCACGGAGCATGGGGAAGTAGACAGGATGAAGTAAGAATAGCTTTAGGAGCATACAGAGCTGTCATCATGCGCATAACTCTTTCTAAATGGAAAATCAGAAGCTGTGGAGAAACCTAGACTGTCCTGATATAATTATCATCAAGATCATTACTGTAAATGAGCCTTCATGAAGCTAGAGAATTAAGCAATATTTTGTACTTGCTTATTGTATAAAATTTAATGTTGTAATTAATTCAGTGGTAGATACGGGGTGAAACAAAAGCTTCAGCTACTAATTCCTCCGTACTTTGGGAGTCCATACATGAAATTTTATGGTCTTTAATACTATAAAAAGAAAATCACAGCAGGGGATTTAATTTTACTGACATTACCTTTCTGGTTTGAGAACACTTAGAAGTTACTGTAGGTTAAACTCAGAATTCTCTGGAAACAAAACCCTTCTAACATGTCTTCTGCAAGAATGGAGGCACTCAGAGGTCTTTTTTTTTTTTTTTTTCCTGGTGGGCTTTCTCTTTTTATATCAGTATCGTTTCCTTAATTGTCCATATAAAACATTATTTGCAGTTTTCAAAGGTCATGGCAGTGAACTGCAGTACTTCTACATAAATCCTGAAGTGATTTTCAAAGTATTTCTATATAAATTTGGTTGCAGAAAGAAGATCTGCAGAACACTGTTAGTGTTCCCAACTGCAGAACGCTGTAATAGTGAGTAGAAAGCAGTCTCTTTTGCTTTGGAAATTGCTGTCATTAGGCTGAAGTACTTGTGGATGCATTTGTTGGTGTTCATTCTATTTCACATTTGCATTTAAATTCCTGTGTAGGAAAGATAAGATAAAGAGGAAAACAAATGATGCTTGTTGGCTCTTCGATTGTGCTTCTATTAAAAGTATGATTTTGAGAGAGAGGGAACATTGGGGAAAAATGCCTATGTATTCTTTACAAAGCATCATATGTCCATTCAATCAGCAGTAGACTTCAAAAGGGCTTATCCCTTAGGTTTTAATGAAAACGTAAATCAAGAGGGAATAACTCAAACTACATTGAAAATGAAAAGGAAACTAGGTCACCCACCACATGACTCAATATTTGTAGCTGACACAGATTATATTACAGTAGTTTCCACATCCATAAATATCCTCCTGGTATGTGTAGGACATATTGCCTGTGTTTATTTACTCTAAAATATTATCCCTTTTGAGTCATTGTGTCTAATGCTTTCTTTCTAACAGTGCACAGCGTGAACTTGTAATACATTTATGTATGTCTGTCTTCAAACAGCCAGAAGAATTGCCTGGGTATAAGCTGTTTGCTTTGTTGAAAGCAGTCAGAATCCTTAAGGCTAGATTCTATCTAATAGTAAGGGGGTGAGTATACTCTGTTACTGGCTGATGTTGTGTATGGAAGGCAGCAGCTGCCAGAATGTGTAAGGCGATCGTAGGTTGCTGCAGGGAAGAGCTATGTGGTCTGTTTTGCGTATGTTACTACCTCTCTTTATGCTTCGTTGTTCTGTCTGTAAAATGCAGCAAACTTCATTTTAATGTTCTTTAAATGATTTGGGAAAAGAGAGATACTGAGGTGACAATTGTCTCTATGCAGGGTGTTGCCGGTGGTACTGAAGACAAAGGCCGGCAGGGAAGAATTTCAGGAAAAACCTCATGATGCTGAATGGTTGAGAGAGAAAACAGCAGTGAAATTCATCAGGAGAGATGGTGGGCTCTGAATTGACTATTATTTTTCAGGAAAGTTATCTTAGTGCTGCAGTGGGCAGTTCTATGAAAGCATCACTCCACACTCAGTTACTATAATACAAATAATCCCCCTCTCACAGAAAATGAGAGGAACTAGTAGAAAGTTTATGTAGAGAAGAAACACAAAACATTACTTACCTTCTCTAAAGTGATGGAATGGCCACGCTGATTGATATATTGAATTCTTATCTCTCCATTGAAGAAAGATATAGTAGAACTGCAAAGGGTATGAGCAAGTGAGATGGGTTACCCAAGGTATGGTGCAGTTTTCTTATGAATAATGACTTAGTAGTTTAATACTCTTTAGTGTAAAAAACACATCCCTAGTGATGTGACTGAACAGTGTGTAGTGGTGAGTGAAAAAAGTGGGTGAGAGAAGGTGAAATGAGTGGAGAAGGTGAAAAATGAAGAGATTGTTCCCTGCTTTTTTCTTATATAGGAACTAGGCGATGTCAAATTAAACTAGCAGGAGGTCAGATTCAAAGCACACAAAAACATGTACTACTACATACAACAAGTTGTCCTTGTGTTGGGACTTTGTCAATAGTAACAGTTTACACGTATTGAAAGAGCACGTGGAGAGCATCATGGAAGAAAAATCCAGCCAGGACTATTGAATGCAAATTTTGTGAAATCTAAGACACACTCCTGGAGTTTTGGAGAATATTCTGAAGAACTTTCACCCTATATTTACTCTTTTATATTCTCCCTTAGACTATAGAAGAAGTAAAAGATCTTTGACCTGATTCACTAAAGGTTGTGCTTATATTCTTTGTCAAAGGGTACTGAGTATAAATTTGTTTCAAGGCCACAGGTGATCTCATTATACAGGCTGAACAGGTAGTTGATAAAATTTGAGGACTAAATCTTGCCCCTTGTAATTTTTCCCCCACAAATAATGGAGTAAGGCTCAATTTGTGTACTTCTCATTTTTTAAGATACTTATTTTTATCCTTATGAATTGTATGTCCGTTCTTCATGGTTCTTAAATATCACTCATAAACACAGATGATAAATTATTTACCACCTAAACTACTTGAAAACTCTAGTTTGATTTTCCCAGCAATAGAAATTGCCATAGGAAGGTAGCAGAGATCAGTAGGTAAAAGTAGGCATTTAAGTTTCATCAACTAACTTGCCATAACAATTTTAAAATAAATAATAACTCATAACAGAAAAGAACATAACTATTTAATGAGAAAGATGTTGAGTGATACTGAAGTTGCTATTTTGCTGGGAACTATATTGTGCTTTTTCTTCTTTTTCTGAGGGCATTATTACTAATAGATCACTGACTTCAGTCACCAGCTCTCTAATACCATAAATTGTTTTTAAATGAGCAATTGGATGTGTTGTTAGAGGCATGCAGGATGTTTTAAAGCCTATGTGATATTCAGGTCATTGAAAAAAAGTGCCTAATATGCTAGTCGGGTAGCACAGTAGCACTGCAGTCCTCCTCACCCTTTTTGTCCATGTGACTTAGCTTAACGCTCTTCGTTTGCCAGAAGCAATCTGTAATGCCCGTTCAGAATGTGAGGAGGGCTGCATGCGTCCGATTTGAGATCCTCTTGTTGTAGGACTGTTGAACAGTAATTGATTGCATGATTCTTGTATCCAGTAACAGGAGCGTATCTTTTGTCAGCCTGGTGTGGCTTAACTATAACTGAGGGAGGAGTCTCTTGGAAGCAGAGGTTGCAATCTTTCATTCTTTTATCTATCTCATTATGTATCTTAAACCATTACCAATTGTGCTTGCGACACAAATTGAATGTCTAGTTATTTATGGCTTGACAAATTCTATGGGATGAGCAGCAGAGATTCTGGATGTGGATGCCTTACTTCCGAGTCCTGTCTTGGAGACTTTGCGCTAACTTAGTTTCTTATTTGTTACTTGTTTCCTGTTTTCCTTTATTCCGTATGATGGAGTGATCAGTTCTATTTTCTTTTTCCTATTGCCCATTCTGCTTGGTGTATTCTGTTTTGGTGGCTCTATACTCTATAAACTTGATTACAGTAGAAGGTAATCAGGCTTGAAGATGGCTATAGTATGAGTCTGTGTACCCTACTAGACTCTGTTTACAGGCAAAATCTTCATATGATGGTGTTCAGTGCTGCATTTCTTCTAAAGTTTTGGGTCCCATGTAGCATATAAACCAAACCAAGGTATGTACAGTAAGAGACCTCTAGTGTAATAGAGACCAATTCAGGTTTAGCGCTTTCCGAATGACATGCATATTATTGGAAAATCTTCTTTCCATCATTTTGTTTGTCTCTTAACATTTATTTCACAGCTGTCACTACTCCTTTCAGGCGACATTAGCTTATAAATTAAAATTAGCGTGATTTTATCAATAGCAGCTAACCTTGCTCTTTACTCACAGAAGAAGCAGCAAAATAGCATTTGGCAGATAATTTTTACTTCCTTGCTTACTAGTTCCTCCTACCTAGGATGCTAGAATACTAGTTCCATTGGGATAAGGCTGAATCAATTGGTAGAAAACAGATAGTGTTCTTCATTTCAGTTGGGAAATGCGCTGTATTTCAAAGACTCCTTCTATCGTTTATATGTTGCAGTGTAACGTTTTCAATTTTTAAGTGCTTTCAGATTAGAAGGTCATAAGAAGTTAATGCACTTTTGAAGCGCTAGTGGTAGACCATTGCACTAGCATATTTCATTTAATAAACTTGCACTTTAATATGAGCTGTATTAGTTCAAGACTGAGGTAGCCTATATTCATACGGAGTCGACAGTGCAGGTCTTGTAACATACAAAGAAGCGCTCACCATCCTGCTTTAGACCTTCAGGCCAGAATGAACAGGACTGGGGTTTGCTGATGGATCTCTTTGCACCTGGGGCAGCAAAATTTCAGTGGTGGTAATGGTAGCATATGCTACTCAGATTTTTCTTGAAAGATTTGAGGTCATTAACACTTTCAGTAGCATTTTGATTGGCTTTTTTTTTCTCTACACTTTCAGGTTGAAAAAGTGTGGGATATTAATATGCATTCCACCATGAGAGGAAAATATAATTTCTTTTTAGCATTCTCCAGACAGTTTTTACTCAGATATTTTGAGTATGTCGGCAAATGTGATGAAGAAGAGCAGTAAGTGCTTTTAATTGAAGTGTTGATTAGTTGTTGTGTAATACATAGAGTTCCCTCTTCATATTTGAACTTTGCACCAGTCCACTTTTGTTGTAAAGCTCTATTAAAATTATTTTTGTCACCAAATTTATGTTTTGAGGTGATTTTTGAGTTCAAATAGCTAGATTTGAAAAAGCAGTAAAAACTTTCTCTAGGGACTGTTCGTTTAGTTTGTGCTTCAATAATTCAAATTCTCTCTGCTAGCCTAATTTAATTTAGAAACTAGTCTTTCCAGGCTATAAACACAAACATTGGAATAGCATTTGAACTAGGACTAGGATTAACTAATAGTAAGGTTCTCTTTAGGAAGAAGAGTTGTGTAAAACAGATCTAAAGAAAGAGAAAGCAACCTTAGAGTAACTATAGTTGTTACTTGAAACTCAAGCCTCTTTTCTCAGTTATTAATTATGTTATTCCCATGAGAATTGTAGCTTATGGTTTTATGACTGAAGTTATGGGGATATTACACCCAACCCATAGCCAGTAGCCTGAAATCATAGTTAAATTGCCCCTTAATGTTTAAAACAGATGAAGATCTCCAAAACCCCATAGGAAGCAGTGTCAGGAAGAAAGAGAATAACTGTTGCAAAGTTTCACTTATGGAGTTTTTCTTCTAATGTGGTTCGGTGACTGTTTTAAATATAGAGATAATTATGGATGTTTTGGACTTCAGGGCTTGACTGTTAGGGACATTTGAGGAGAAAAGTCCAAATTACTGGTATTTTTTTTGCATGATTTTTAAAGTGGTGGTGTTAAATTGCTTGAAACTCTTTTGTAGACATATTCATGTGGAATTAAGAGGGCCTTTATTTAATGTAAATTTGAAATAAGACAAGTTGAAACCATTTAATTTGACTTAAGTAAATCCATTTTAAATTTAATTTTAGCTCACTTTAAGTTTGTAAGTGCAGACAAGCTTTACATTTCCGCAGAGAAGCAGACACTTTACGCATACCTTCTAAGGGCTGATGTAAATCATGCATGTTCCTGTGATTCTTAGGGTGCAGCTATATTCTAATGATTTTGTTAGTCATTAGGAAACAAAAATGTGAAGTAAAGGAATTTGTCATTTTAAGTGTAGCAGAGTGTTTTTCTTGTAGCTAATTTCTTAATTGATTTGGTTGGACAGGAGATGCTAGCGATGCACTTGGAAAACCTGACTCCTAGTGCGGCAAGTCTGTTACCTGTAATATTTAATAGTAGGACATTATGAACACGTATGTGAAGCAAAACTACTGCTAACTCCCATTTTCTAAAACACACCTCTGATAGAACAGGAAGAGGAAGATAGTGTGTTGTCAGTTGAGTTCACTGAACTATAATGAGCTGCCAAACGTACTTGAACTAATATTGGAGCATTTTCCGCTATAGCATTTGTCATTTTTGCATGATATTTGGAGATGGCTTAACATACTTAAGTGTATACTTTTAAAAGATAAAAATGTGTGTTGTGGATGTTTTGTGTTGGAGGATAATTTGGTTTGAGACCTGCTAGTACACTGTGCACATAAAGCTTTTTTTTTTTTTCCAAGTTTGAATGGCTTGGTGAATGTGCTTCGGAGGAGAGAGAAACGAGTACCTGCAATCCTGGTATAAGATCAAAACACTGGATATAGCGTGCAATAGAACATAACGCAATAAAACTCCACTGATAGAAAACAAAAACTACACAGCCCTTTTACTGTTGAGCTGTTAATATTCTGATTGGTTTTTGCATGATCTGTGTTTTGCTGGTTTTCTTCTATTTTCTTCATAATCATTACTTGCATGCAGAAGTAGTATATATACAGGTTAAGAGTACAGTATTTTTATTCAATGTGCCTGACCCAGAATATATGAACAAAACATGATAGAAGATTAAAAAAAAAAAAAAAAAGCTAAAAAGGTGATCTTGCAGCTTTAGTTTACCCAATATTGAGATAGTGCTTTGTCAAATGTCACTGTTTTTGTCTCATTCCTCCAAGAACATAACGATCAGTAATACATGGTGATCAAATATCAGTGATCATGCATGAAAGTACTAACAGAGAAGAAATTTCAGCTCATCAGAAACGCTGGCTAGGGACGAAGTGCGAGATGGTCCCGAAGGACCACGGCTGGGTAAGCGTGGCAGCAATGGGAAATGTGTGTTATTGGATCTTTTTGTGTGAATATTGTGGGGGGAAGAGTCTTGGGAAGTTAAGAGTATTCATGTGCTTTTTTTTTAATGTAATTCTAAAGTGCTGTTGAAAGTTAAGTACCATTTGTTTGCTTTTTATAAGTAGTAAATTTAGGTTTCCCCTCTTTGAACGAGAGAAGAGGGGCAACAAAAGCAGAGCTGAGAAGGGTATTTATGAACTAGTCATATTAAAATGCCATCATTATGGCACGAAAGCTAACAGAGAGGCAGTAGAATTATGGATGTGGAGAAAGGAAGGTTTTCAAATGCAGCAAAGCTTTGTATTGTAAAAAAAAATCATAAACTGTATGTTACGAGCTTAAAGGTCAAGAGTATAGTGCGTGACTGGAAGCCAAGCTCTTAGCAAAGCCTACTAAGAAACACAAAAAAGAGTAGATCCCGAATGCCCTGACTAAATTAATTAGGGAGGAATTCAGAGGGCAGAGTTGGAAGCATCCCTTCAGACAGGATTATGAAGGGAAAGATTCCTGAGGATGAAACAAATGGGAAAGAAGAGAGAGAGACGAGAGGGGAGTGGCGCGTGGATCTGGCTCGGTGATGGTTCCGAGGAGTTGTTTACCATACAGCCCAGAGGGTCCGAGAGCACCGGGGCACGTGCTGGGTGCTGAGGCACCCTGCTGCGAGCAGGGCACGGCCCCGGCGCTCTGCGTCACTCTGGGGTGCTCAGCGCCGCCTTGGGGCCACGGTCCCACTGCCTGCTGGTGGAGAGGGAAGAGTAATTGCAGCCTTTCCTTGCCGGCCTTTCTGTTGGACAGCAAAAGCCTTTGTACGGGTCTGGTTAGAGTGCCAGGTCTGGTGGACATTTGTTGGTGTCTGAGGGAAATTAGATACGTACTAAAAAGTAATAGAATAAGGGAAGCAGAGTGCCAGTTCTGGGAGAGGGTGATGTGAGGAGAGGAGAAAACTCAGTTCACTGAATGCTGTGTGGGAGACAAGTAGCTGGTCTGAGCATCATACACACCACAGAAGACAGATTTAGGGACTGGGATATTTCTATTTTTTCAATTTTCAACAGGTGTTGCTAATATTCACGCCATTATTTAAAACCAGCTGTGTCAACATTGATTTCAAACTTGCACTGAGGCTGGAGACTAACTGAGAACTGATCCGTCTGTCTTTGACAGTAATACGCAGCCATCGGGACGCTTCCCCTGACGCTCACGGCAGCAGCAACGGACCTGTTGACACAGGGGCTTTGCCTGATAGAGGAATGCGTAAGAGAAAGTCCAGGATAGTCACACAGGTTCTACTTTATCCAGATATGAAGTGTGATGTATTATAGGACTGAAATTAACTTAATGATGTAAAGATTTACTTTAAAAGGATTTTTTTTTCTTTTTACTAATTTTTGGCAAGGCCAGAGATTGTAGGTCATAGTCTATTCTTTCCTGTCTGATAATTGCAAAATCCATTACTATCCCTTTGAGATGTTTTTTATTCAGATTTAGTATGGTCTTTTTATAAAGCTTAATAAGTAGATTAGTTAGAACAATAGTCCTCGTGAGGATGTTTGATTCTGAGTGTAGCTGCTAGAGATAACCCTAAATGCAATTAGGTTTAACTCCCTGTGAGTGTCAAAGGAAGGTAATACCCATAGACACTTCCCTTCAGATGACATAATTTTTTAAAAGTGTCTCAACATTTAAATTATTCTTTCCTTTGGGCTTTTTTTTTTTTTTTTAAATAGAATTGTTGGAGAAACAGAGCTTGGAAACGTATTTTTGAGAAATTTTGTTTTAGATGTTTAACATCAAAAAGAGGGATGGCTCAATTTCCTTGGGGAGAACAGTTTGTCATCCTCATCTCTGCTCTTTGTAATAGTAAAGATCAAAAGTTACGAAGTGGCTACAGATGAGGACAAAGAGAAGATAGCAGTTTCACTAACGTACACAAGTTTCTAAAGGGTAATGTGGTAAAATGTTGATGGATTAAATGTCAATGGATTAAGTGTTTTTCCTCTTGAATCTGAAAGGAAAGCAAAACTTCTATTAAAACAAAAATCAAGACATTAAAGACCTCTTCCATTTGCATGTTACAGGGTACAATAAGACAGAAACTATAAAACTGCAAACTACCAAAATTTGTTTAATTGTATGTACCAAAGACAGACTCCACTGTATTTAAGATTTTTGTCCGATTTTGCGAAGAACAGCTAAGCATATATGTATCTCTAAACAATTTTCTTTGTGATAGTGATATTTGTCTGATACGCTGTGATCCTTTAGCTACTTTCATTTTTCTTCTGTACAAAAATGCATTCTTCTTTTCTCTACATCCCTATCTATTTGTTTTTTGTTTTCTCTTCCCAAGCTATGAGGCAGAAAAGGTAGATAACATTAATTCTTGGACTGCTGGCAGACTTGATATTTATTTTCTACCCATCATTAGACTAGAAATAGTTTTATTACCTTCAGAAGAGAACAATCATCTGAGCTTTCCAGTCAGAGACTAGGTGTGAGATATGGAATGCTGTATTTTTTTGGTGACTTAAAAAAAATCGGAGTTTGGGGGTTTAAGTACAGAGAAATAGTAATGATTTCGAAAACTGAAAACTTGCAATTTTGTAAACACTAATGAAATATTAAAATGTATTAAAGCATGTGTAACATCTATATATAGTATGGTGAAATCTACTAAGAGGAAGCCTTTCCATTCCAAATATATGATGATTAAAACTTTGTGGTTATATCATATATCATATTTTTCACCTTTTGGTGCATGAGATATTATCTGAGTAGATCTTTTTAATTCATCTTACTGTCACTATACTTTCTTACATAAACTTTGCATATGTGTTTATCTTTTAAGAGAAGAACCTTTATGAAGTTTGCACTTCTGAGTTGTCAAGAAAGTGTGTACGTCAATATTCATGTGGCAATGGGAGAGCGGTGTTTAAATAATCCTATGTGTGTGTAGGACTGAAAAAAGATTATTCTTTCATGCGGTTTTGCTAGTGATCTAATAAATATTGCCTTCAAGACCAATTATCATCTAGAAACTTCAAACTTCAAAGTATATATGCTAAAAATACTGTTTATGCCATGTGAAACTGTTCCACAGACCTTTTCATGTATTTTTTTTTTGCTAGTTCATTATATAAAAAATAGAAATAAAAATAATCTTCCAATAAAAGTATTGGATGTTAAGGTGATTTTGCCAACAGGGTACAATGGGTAACTGTCTTTTGTATGCACTTTGAAGGTACAAATAGGACAGATAAGGAAAACAACTCCCACTTGCAGGGAGGTCTTTGAAGGTGGATGTAGCAAAAATCTGATGTAATTTCAGTTCTTTGTATATATTCATACTAATTCTTCTGTCAAAACAACAAATTACAAATGCAATTTGTATTGCCTACCTGAAAATCTGTTATTTTTATTTCCTTGCTTTTGAATCAAAAATCTGTATCATTAAAAGTAAAGCTGAACTAATTAGGGTTGAGCCAAAACAGATACGGTTTATGAAAGGTAGGTTACGAAGATGGCTGATAGTCATCCTGCATCAAAATTTAATTTCATGTGTGACGTGAAAGGACACTTCACCAGTTCAGTATATTCTGTCTGTTTTTTATTGTTTGTAAGTACGACTTGTCATTTTTATTTATTTATTTATTTACTTGCTTATTTTTAGCCCTAAAGCCACTAATGTTAAACTTTGGAGGTCTTATTCTTCAAGGTTATTTCAATTGCAGGTATTTTAGGTCAGAAACGTTTGTGCTCTTAGTCTCCTTGCAAATATGTAATTAGTTGTCTTCTGTCTTCAGCATATGCAAACTTACTTTTCCTACTGTTTTGATCTGCTGTTTTCTAATCTTTGAGCATCAGTGTTGTGCTTTTTTTTCCCTTTGCATATAATAAATGACTGTGATCTACAGAACACATTTTCAGTGTTGTTTCTGATCATCTTGGGTGCAAGATTGTATTATATTAATTTATAAAATGATTGAGTCTTTGAACCTCAGATGTAACAAATAAACTTAGTTCTCAGTGAAGCCCTTGAAGGCAGTGAGGAGCCAGAATTGAAAGTAGCCATATGCTAATTGTTAGGCTTCTTTTCTTACTGGTGTGTATGAGGAAGTCCATATGAATAAATAAATAAATGAGAGAGGGGAGGTTGCATCTGTTTACTGCCTCTGAACACTGTGTTGTTAGTATTGAAATTCGATAATGTTCTTCAGGGGATTTTGTGCTTTTCTAATTTAAGAGGACTTTCTAATTGCTTAAAGTATTTAAATTTCACATATATTTGAATTAGCTGTGCAATCCAAAGAAAGTTGAATAGTTCTAATTCAATTGATATGTTCTTTGAAGCATTTTTGCATACATCAGTCTTTCTTCCCAGAACTTGAGCATTTTTATGAGACAAAAAAAAAAAGCTTATTTTATATATCTGTAAAAAGAGACATTCTTTGGAAAAAGAAAAAAAAAAGAAAAAAGAGAAACACACACAGGCAGTCTCCATCCCCCCTACCCAGGTTCTTCATTGGTTCGGCTGAATATTTCCCAAATAAGAAATTGCTGTCCTTGCAGCACGGCAGGTTCCCTGGCGCGTGTCTCAGGCAGATGCAATAGAATGAGCCTGATTATGTGGATACACAGTGTGGATAGAAGTCATCATGCCACTCAAATAAACATGTAAGAAGTGAATTGTTCATAGTTGAATGTGTCCATTTGCTAAATATATCTTGAGTTTAGTTTTAGGTATCTTTTAAAGAGAGAGAATGTGATCCATTATTGACTACAGGAATGATGGGTAACACACTGAAAATAACATAGTGTGCTCCTACTGTACCACGTGTATGGAAAGCTCTCATGGACCTCGGGTGAAATTGTAATGCATGTATCACAGCCAGATTTTTGTTGACTGGGCCTGCCAGTGTCTTGGTAGCGTTTTGGAGAGATGTTGCACTCTTTCTGTTTTCCTGGTTAATGGTGGTGATATAGTGGGTATCGTACCTCCTGAAAAGGAAGAATTCACCAGTAGTGCCACTACTCAGCATACCGATTTGTATTTCATCAACAGGAGTTATGAATCTCCAGATAAAAACAAATGTTGGTTTTGTTTTTTGTTGTTGTTGTTTTATTCAGAGATATTTTGGGTGGGAGGAGGTGAACCATTCCAAGATGATTTTCTGTATTACACCAAAAGTGAATGAAATAGAGGGAAAGGAGGAAAAAGAGCCATCTCTAAAATGTATTTATTTTATTTTATTTAGATTTTCACACACACCTTTCTGAGAAATTGAAAGACAGACAGACAAGCTGGCAGCAGCTGGCTGAGACAAAGAGCTCTCTAATACGTAAGGTTTTTATCTTGCTTAAACTGTATTTCTTGTAAACTTGAACCTGGTATAGAACTTGGGGGTTTTGCAGTGATAAATCTGGTTCTGTTTGTGTTCTGCTTCTTATGTATTGTGGGATTTTTTTTTCTTTCCTGAGTGTTTATATTGTGTTGAGTAAACCTGATCCCTCTTTCTTTTACTATTTATTAATTCCTCTTTCATTTTTGAGTATTACATCCCTGACTGAAGTAAGTTAGAGTGATTTTTATTTGGGGTCTTCAGTGAGTAGTGAAGGAGCTGGAGTTTCCATGAGCTAATGTTTCTTCAAGGGACTAGGCACATGACATGAAGAGAGTGAGTCCTGAACTGTGGAAGAGATGTCAGATCTGGGTGCACACAGGCATAATTAAAAACACTATGGTACCTATATCTAGCAATATTTTCAAAAAAGTAATTGCATGCTTTATGCAGTTAGTAAAAACTTGCATGTGATATGCTGCTTCAGAGATCCTTAAGTCTCGATTTTTTTTTTAATGAGAAATTTTGTGATAGCTGTGTTCATCTTTGGTCTTGATTTGAATTTTTTGACCTAAGAGCTTCAGATTCAGACAGTCACCCTTGATATGACACTAAAGCTTTTTATCTTAGGGGACTGTGTAAAATGCTTTTTTTTTTTTTTTTTTTTTTTTTTGCTATGGAATTACCTTGGACAGTTTTTGTGAAGGTATCGCTACCCCCGCCCCCCCCCCCCCAGCAAAATAGATAGAACTCCTGTAGGAAGATAAGTGTTAAAAAAATTAAATAAATTGTGATATTCTTCTTTCATTAAAAGAAAAATTCAATCAACTGTAGTAATATAGAGTCCAAAGACGACATAAAAAATTTCCCTACAAAAATGATTCAGTGACATCTCCCTTCTGATGTTTTCATTCACTGGGTATGTCCAGTTATACTAACTGTAGTATAACTTTATTAATTTCCCTGGAGCCTTTTCTTATAAAGTCTTTTGTCCTCAGTGCTGCAGTTTTTGCCTTATATTTGGCTGGTTAATAAGGTGAAGGCTATATCCTGATGTTTTATTCTTCTTTCCTTTCACTGTATCCATCACCTAGTACACACACAAAGGATACCTTTCAATTTGGACATCTCATTTCAGCACTCAGGTAAATGCCGTGCTAAATTAGGGCCCTTACGAGAAATAGTATTCTACATACTTAACATTTAACTGCTGAAATATGAATCCAGACTTTCTTTTCAGCCCCGACTGGATTTTCTGATGCACTCCCTTCCGTACATGCTTGGTTGTCGATGAAGCCTTGTGAATGGCATTATCCTCTGAATCTCAAACAGTGGCTGAGCAAATACTGGGACAGTGTCTTACATCAAGTGATAAATTCTGGAAAGTTACTGAGTATCTTTGATCCTTTTCATAGTCAGTGTAACCCAAGAATGCTTAGTATGTTTTAAAACTGGAGAAAGACCTTTTTGGGTTCTTTATGTTTGTTTTTTATGTTATGTCTTTTACGTTTTCTCTGTTCAAGCTTCTTGGAAGAATGGGAGCCAGAACATATTTTATAGCAATTAGATTTCAGTTACACTGATGTATATAACACTAGAATCTGCCCTAGATGGCATATGTGTGGTTGGGAATAAAAATGAAAAATGTGTGAAGAGTGGAAGTGATCTGGTATATAGCTCTGCACAGCGGAAGCATTCATGATGCATTGGTGTTCTGACAGTGATTTTGGCACAGGCGAAAAGAATGGGTTATGTTGTTTTGGCTGTATTACATCTGCAGTAATAATACTTGAGTGCATTTTCCAGGATCACGAAAAGACTGCCTATGATTTGAATAGGGCAGTGTAACAGGAGGCCTCTGTTCTTCATTGAATAATGAAGAAAAAACAAAATTATTGCTTCCCTGCTTTGCGTGTGCGCTCTGGCCTGAACGTTAAATGCAGGAGAAGGCTTTGTGGGGAGAGGGAGAGGACGGACTATTTAATCACCTGCTTACAGGCAGTATTGCAGCACACACATACTGCAGCTTGTCATGGCAGCCTGTTTTGTACTATTTTGTGTCTCAGTTCATGGAGCCACTGAAGTGCAGTTGAAGCATCTTTGCTGTCGTGTTGATGTATGCTTTTGACCATACTGTGACTATGTAAATCTGCACAGTGGAGTGGAGCCCATGGGCTCTGAATTTGTGTACAGCACTGTCAGTACTAAAATGAGATTTGATTGGCGTAGTTAATAAGCTGTATATTTGACATGTTGTTACAATGAGCAAACAGGTATCTCGAAGTTCTGAAATCATCTGTGATGTGCAGGTAAATTCTTAAGCAAATTTTGGGACAATACCTGTTGAACTGCAGTTGAGTAAAATAAGGAATTTGCCTTTTCTGAGGGAAGAAAGGGCTACAAAGATGATCATAGGGCTGGAGCACCTGCGCCATGAGGAACGGCTGCGAGAGCTGGGCCTCTTCAGCCTGGGGAAGAGCAGACTGAGGGGGGATCTTATCCATGTGTACCAGTACCTGAAGGGAGGGTGCCAAGGGGCCGGGGACAAACTCTCTTCAGTTGTCCCGTCTGACGGGACAAGAGGCAGCGGGCAGAAATTGAAGCACAGGAAGCTCTGCCTGAAGGTGAGGGGGAATTTCTTCCCTGTGAGAGTGACGGAGCACTGGACCAGGTTGCCCAGAGAGGCTGTGGAGTCTCCTTCTCTGGAGATCTTCAAGGCCCGCCTGGCTGCAACCCTGTCTACCATGCTCTAGGTGACCCTGCTCGAGCAGGGGGGTTGGACTAGATGATCTCCAGAGGTCCCTTCCAACCGTACCGATTTTGTGATTCTGTTTGGCTTTTATCCTGCTGTGTTTATGACGTTTAGAAGCTAAATGTGACTGGTTGTACGGGGATTTGATTTAGGTGTATGATCTCTCTATGGCATGAAATTAAAAATCATCAGTGAGAATAGTAGACTGTTGTCTGGTAATCTTCAGATATAAATACGTTTTTTACTTCATTGAAAAATCTGTTTAAATACTGTGGATGGATACTGTGGATGTAGCTATACCTTATAATAATTCTGTTTAAATCACAGTACTGATGAATTCAGTTCACTTTGCTATTTTGAGTGTAGATTTGCCTTAGTTGAGGATTGTATGGGCATTTGGGGAGCTGGAGGAGTGTTTTTGCATTTTAATGGAAATTCTTCTACAAAACAGATAAGCAAAAATTGTATCTTGGGATTTTCACATTGATTTCTTTAGTAGCCAGCTCCAGGTTTAACAATTACTCCTCTTGCAGCATGCTGTTTTGTTAAGAAATAATCCACCAGAGCATGTAAACTGCGTAGCCAAAAGTGTGTGAAAAATAAAATAATGAGTGTAAGAAATTCTAGGGGGAAAAAAGCTTTCTAGCATATTGGGTCCTAGAAGAAGGCCAACTGACAGTTCCACCAGGTGTCCCTCCTGGAGGCAACTTAGTGCTTGTTACAGACTTTGTCTTGAAAATGCCAGTATTTGAACTAACAAATTTGTGAAATTTGTTTGAGAAACAAAACAGATTGCATGTTGAAAGACTGAGCTGCTAGCAAAATACTCTATCACGTCAGATTTATACAGACTGATCTCCTGTGTATTGCACTGTGTCCTAGAAAACTGGAAACCATGAAAGCAATTGCTTATATTTTAAGGAGCTGTGTGACAGCTTATAAAAAAATACTTTCTCACTTTTTGCATGAGGCCTCCACCTTAAAGAAACTGACTAGATGAAATAGGTGGTAATTTTTAACACAAGCAGTGACAAAATAAACACCATCTGCTAGTGCTGACTTATTCCATAGTATTCTCATGCTGGGTGATTTTATTTCACTTTTTTTCAGAAATAGTTAATGACGCATCTGCTGTGTGTTAGAGGTGCATTTTGGGTGATTAAATGTGGACATAAGTTTAGGGAAAATGATAGTGAAACTCCTTCAAGGAACTGAAAGGAATATTGAACTACTAAAAACAACTTTTAAAATTTTAGTTGATTCCTTTAGTTGATTTAGTTGAATGTTGATTCCTTCCATTTTATCTTACGTTCATTATCCAATCAAAAATATTAAATGCGTGTTGATTCTCTCAAAATACCTGATTATCATCCAGAACTCATTTATTCTTTATTTTTTCCAAGACAAAAATCTTTCCCAAATGATATGCTTAGTCTTCTAAGCAGGCTTAGTTTTCATCATGTATGTGAATCTGGGGCTGTCGAGACAGACCAGGTTGAAATGTTACGTGGGATCAATGTCAGATTTGTTTGCATGGAAAAAGTATTTAAGGAGATGCACTGTAAACTGTTACCACTGTAACTGCAAAACAGCAGTGATGAGGTTTATCTCAAAGACCAGTTTAATACTATACAAAAAAATATATACACGCATAAAAGGAATTTTGTTGTTGTTTACTTTTATACTTCTGAGTAGCAGTACAGCTCTGCGAGGCCTTTCTCCCTCCCAAGCAGGCAGGTTTGCAAGAGCAGTTGTAATAATCTGGTGTCCCTAGGCTATTCAAAGACACATTATTTGGTGTTTTGTGTTGTAGCGTGTTTTTTTTTTCCCTTTGGTAGACCTTGGTAGTCCTTCTGGTTTGAAGGTTTCTTCCCTGTGTCCCTCCATAGCAGTCTCTGCCCAGATTATGGCAGTATGTTCCACCTTTTCTTTTTCAGTCAACAGTAGGAAGCCTTTGAAGTGGTAATTCTTATTTAGCACTTTATGGTATGCATTAATGAACATAATGATCCACCCTGCGAAGTCCGAGCAATTGAACTGTTAGACCTGTGCTTACTGTGCCAGATCATATGTCCCTATGCTGTTATCAGAATAAGAAAGTAGATTTTAAGAAATGTTTTCTTTAAAAAAAAAAAAAAAATCCCTATGGCTGGGTGGGTATATAATTTTAAGATTTTGAGATAGAAATTTAAGCCATAGCTTGGAAAGCTTAAAGAAAACCTTATGCTATGTTATTCTTTAGTAGCTGAAGCAGCATGGTCACATTATGGTGACATTAATTTAGTCTCTCTCTTAGGTCTCAAACTTTTAAAAAGTAATGTAAAAATTCAGTCTCTTCCCCTCCTGCCCTCCAGCTCTGTTCAGTGGCATGAAACCATTGTCCTCCTTTTTCTAGTTTTGATGAGGTGTGTTAAAAAGTTATGTAAATAAAACTACATACAATTTAAACAGAAAATTAGGTATAGACATATCTATACCATCAGCAAAATTTTTAAACATATTTCTGTTTCTTTTTCTGTGGAGAGTCTTGAAACATACATTACCTGCATTAGGTCCTAATGAATGTTGACTATATATCAATAGAAATATGTTTAAGTGTAAACTTGTATACTTGTAGTTATTTTAATACTTCTATTTAGCTTCATTCAATTTACTATTTTAGTAATGAATGTGGGGAAAAGCAATAGCCTGTCTGTGAAATCATATCTGAATAATATTAATTGTTCTGATAAAAGAAAAAAGTAGAGCAATGTGGATTTTTCTCTCTGCTGAGTGCACAGTAATTAAAAATTGGAATGAGAATTCATGCAAGTTACACACAATGTATACAGCATATATTAAATAGCATCTGAAGTCACCCCATGTTTTTCAGCAGTGATAGATGGATTTACATGAGTTAAATAGTTATATTAGATACCTTTTGACTTGACCTGACCTCTATAAACATTGAATTTATGAATTATCAAAGCTCTTTGAAAGACAGCCTGAAGTGTATGTGTGATCATATATGTTAATTTGAAACATTTGTCAAACAGCTCTGCATGAAATTAAAGAATCCCTTATTTATGCATATGCCTCTTGTGAATAAAGAGGGAGAAAAGAAGTGAATTTTTTATATTGGTGTGTTTTAGCTTCTGGTTTAGGTTTAATTATATCTACCACTGGGGTCAACGGGAAAGGAGCGTTTGCACGCTGATGGATGCTGTTTTTGTAAATTCTGTAAGCTTTGCTTCAAGATCATTTTATGTTGTTGGATCACAAGCTGGAAATTCAACATGCTTTATTTTAAACTGGATCTACATATTTGGTAATTTTCTTCTGTTCTCTAGTGCAATATACTCTCTATATTATATATAATATTACATTTCATTTAATATGGAGAAAGTGAGTAAATTAGGTAATTTTTTTTGGCAGTAAATTATTTTCAAATTTGTCATTTCTGAACAGTTTATTTTATGGTTTGTTCCCTATGTTAAAGATTTTACACTTACAATGCATAACTGCATTCAGAAGTTGTCAGTGAAAGGCCAAATATTTTGCTAGGAATGTAGATAGCAGATGGGACTTTTCTATATGGAGAACAAATTCTGCTTGGGATAATGAGCAGTGGTGTGGTGAAAAGCTGGGACTTCCATAGCACGCTTCTTAAAAGGGGTCATCTTACTGGAATGAGTTGAATATTTTCAACCAACATTGCATTATTTGTCTTCTTTCCATCACTCATTGATATATCTCGCGCTACATTTTCATGTTTCTTCAAAATTACTGGCCAGGAAGAGGATCATTAGGAGTTAATATTTGGTTCCAGAATAATTGTTTAGATTTAATATTAATGATTCCTTAGAGTGAGCATGCCTCAGAGACAGTCTGCAGAGGTACTTTTGATATATACTCAGAATCTGGCCATACTGTTTGTATTCTGTTCGTTTTTTATTTAGAATGAAAACTTTGTTTTCTCAAAGTCTGGCGTAGGAAAATACTGCTCCTCTAATCCCGTATGACTCGAACTACCTGGTTCCAATTAATGAAAATACTGAAAGCGATGCTGATCCCTGGAGGCCCCAAAAGGGCTCTTAGTGAATCTTTTTGACCTTTTTTAAAATAAAGGATGGCTTTTATTTATTTTCTAAATATCATTTGAAAGTGGGAAATAGTGCATCTTGGAAAACTAATTTGATCTACTAGTAGAAAAAAATTCAGATGGCCTCTTTCTCTTTGGATACCAGGTCTCTCTATCTGTTACCTCGCAAGGCAAATTCTTCAGCCCTTCTTTCCAAACTGCCGTGACTGTGCAATACTGCTGCATCTACCCTCATGCCTTAGTCAGGAAGTTTACAGTTCACCAGGCCTGGGAAAGGGTTTGGCTGTCCCGAATGACAGGGTGGGAAGGGAAGACGTATTTTGATTGATAAAGTATTAGACCAGCTTCATGATCGTTTTTCTCTGGTAGTTGAAGTAGAGACATAGCTGAGACTTTCCAGATAAGATTATTCCTCCATGACTTCAGCTTTATTGTAAAAGTTTACAATATTGAATATTGAATTTGAGGTACCGAGGCTTCTAAGTAGATTTTAAACTGTTTTCCTAGAGAATTTATATTAAAAATATGGAGGCAGCGTATTTATAGAATGTTTTTTACCTCTGTTTTTCCTGTCAAATTAATACAGAAAAAATATTTTTAAATTATTTTATCTTTCATTATGAGTGTGAGATCAAGTAATTATATAATTTATGAGAATGATTGGAAATTGTTTGCTACTTCAAAATTCTTGATATATTTTAGATGAGAAGCATCTACCTAATGTTAGATAAGCTTATGGAATGTTAATAATTACTACACAAAACAATAATAAGAAGCGTTTGTAGTTAGCATATAGATGAATATAGACTTCATTAAGTTAGAACATATTGTGAGTGTCCTTTATAGCAGGAGTTTGTGCGTGTGTTGAAGCAGGGCAGAGGGAAGGAGCAATACAAAACAATTTCTTTGCTGTATTTCTTTCTTTGTAATCTTTTTAAAAAATGTCTTTGCACATTGATGTCCATGTCTTTTATTAAGTGATAAAACCACCTCAAGTTTCAGATTCTAGTATATTTTGCTAGATTCACACGACAGTTGAGATCAAGCCTGAGCTTTTGCCAGAAGAACGTTTCTTCCTTTGTAAACCTGAGGTTACCACAGGATTCTTGCAACATGCACAAATGTGCAGATGTTCTCAGATGTAATTTGTAGAAAATCTTGAATCTGTTGTCAATCAAAAGTATTGTCATGCCAACTGTTGCAGTATTAAATGGAGATCACATTTTTCATAGCTACTAATAGAAAGGCAGTGAGTGATAAAAGCAGATTAACTACATCATAGTAAGCATGTGATTCCTTTCCTCTGTAATTATGTGCTATGTTATAAATAATATATCTATTATGATGATTCTGAACTTAGAACTGTGATGAATATAACTTTTTTAATTTGGGGGTGTGTACTGATTGCTCCATATACACCTCTCTCTTCAGTATATTGAATTTTACATCATCAGTGGATTAAGGAAGGGCGTTTCTACCTACACAGTGGAGGATGTAGTGCAAAATCCTTAGAGTTACCTCTGGCCTAGTTAGCATGTCCATGCGTATGCAGGACTAACTTAGATCTCAAAAAATAATATAGCCTTGTTATCGCTCTAATTATCCCTGCTTGTCAGCTAGACTAATGAGCTCGTGCAAAACTCCGCTGAGGTGACAGTGACTGCTTCCGTCCCGACCTGGCGTGCTTGCGGTATGATGCAAATACAGCTGTGGTCTAATGCATGGCTGTTACATAGGTGAAGGAGAGTTTTGTGAAGGCAGAGGGTAAATATGTCTGTCTGAGCTGAATTCCTTAGTCTGCTATTAATCAATTTAAATGCAATTCTGGATTTGGTTCCTTGACCAGAAGGTCATGCTTCTGAGAGTTTTCTTATGTGACCAGCAAATTAGCATTTAGAAATTCCATGTCCTTCAGCTTCCTGGTTCTCACTATACAAATATCTACTGCAGTGCTCATTCTTTTTTCAAAACCGTAACTTGAATTTATAGCACTGAAGTGGGTAGACCTTTCTTAGGTAAGCTGTCTAATTGAAATCCATTGTATGACTCATTAAGGTAAGAGTTCCTGGAGTGGGTCTCCTGTTAAATATTGATTTTTTCAAAAGAATTATTGGATGGAGTTGGGTACTCTGACTTTTTCAGGACCTTTTGAAGGGTTGTCTCTTTTTTTTTCATTTTCTATTATACTATTGGTCTTCAGAATTTGTTGTTTCTGAAGTACATCTCTTCACTTTCACTTTAGAGTGTATTGCTAAGACTTCTCATTTGCAATGAGTTAGTTGCCTGAGATGAGAGTCACAGACTTTCCTTTATAAGTGTTTATGTAATGTTAAGATAATAGTCTTTGGCTAGATAGACCACTAGAATGTAAAATGTGCTCAAAATCTGGAAAGCCATGTTGTGTTTTTATTTTATTTCTGTTTTTAATAAATAGAGTGAGTGGAATGGTTTCCAGTAAAACTACCAAAAATAAACAAACTAAATAAAGATAACGGTCGTTCTCTCCAAGCCCTGTTGACGTGAAGAGTTACTGAGCCTCCTTGATGAGGAGGAATGTAAGCACAGGAGTCTATGGAAAGTTATTATTTATATATAATCTATAGGTCTGAAAGATATTGTTCCATTTGTTTTCCTATGTTTAAATCCTTTGAGGTTAGCTTTTTCCTGAGTTACAAGGGTTTGTGTGAAACTTTTGTCCTTAAGTTGGTATTACTTCCAGAAGTGCCCTGTGTGATGTATCAGGCATCCCACAAGAGAGTAATCCAGCACAGACCACTCCGTTGCTTCCTTTGACATAGTGACCTACTCTCTTTTTGTTTTTCCTGTATCTAGAGTAAATTTATCCTGCCTCAGTTTAAGTCTCTTTGCATTAATAGAAGCAGACTAGAAATATGTTTAAACTTGACTCTTGAAATAAGATGAATAGTTCAGCTTGTGTGGTTCCAGCTAGATCATCAGGCCTGTAGATACTTGTTCACAAACTCAGTTTGTTTCCTACAAATGCCCTTTCCTGCAAGTATTCTAGTGTTACTCTCAACTAGTATTTACATTTTTGAAAATGAAGCTAGATAGACTAAAAGCAGTATTTTCATAAATCCTCAGATTTCTTTTCAAGAATACGTATCTGATTTCATTTGACTTGGTTGTGTAGGAACCTCACAACCTCCGTTTTCCTGTCTCTTCGAAGCAATCTCTTTAATTTTGCCATTTGACCCTTTGGAGTTCCACTGAGGTATGCTTCATTTCAGAGAAAAAGATACAAAATCTCTGATATTTTTAAATATACTTGATTTGTTAAAAAAATGAAAATTCTAGAATAGATTAAAATACCTAGTTTTCTCTTACTGTTTAATTACAGGTGTTTCCTAAAAGCTGATGGTGGACTGGATTTTAATTAGCTATTGAGAGCTACTTTAAAATATACATGTATGTTTGTTGCAAGGTTCCTAATGCATAAAAATAGGATATTTGGAACCATACAGGTAACCACGTATATTTATTTTAAACTTTGCATTGGCAAGGTATGAAAAAGGAATTTAGTTTGGATAGCTTTTCTTGTGCAACATTTACTGCTGTATGCTTGTGTTGTGATTTCACATTTTCCCTGTTTACCTCCTAAATGCATTTCTTTAATTTCAAGATGAAAAAAGTTCCTTGTGTGCACGTTACAGGGATATGTGAGTATGTGTATTTGTAGTTGAAGAGTGTCAAAGAGGTGATGTGTAGCTGTAGTTAGGCATAACATGTACGATTGCATATACAAAAAATATATTTTTGCGTTCTGTTTTTACTCACATTTTGAAAATGCAGTGGAACAATACATATCTCTGTCCCCGAATTCAGTGGCATGACTCCTGTTGACTTCAGCACAGCCAGCCCGTCACATAGTATATTTACAAGATGCGAAGTGAATGCAGAACAGTTTCACAGCTAGCTACTAGACAGTAGCTGAAAGAGGTATTTGAGAAGATTTCAGACACAGTCAAGAGGCCTCTAACAGACCTAGTGATATCTGGTTTCTTACTGCTTAATAGAGAAAATCATTTCTTTAAACCTTTCTGTTCTTAGGCTACATAGATATACACCCATTAATTTAGATACCGATTTAAAAAAAAAAAGTATGCAAACAAAATATTATTAGACACATAAGAATTGTTCTTTTATTTGTGTTCATAGTTCCTTTGTTTTGTTTTGTTTGTGTATATGGTTTTTGTTCTAGCCATATCGTGCTTTGATTGGGAGAATCAGGAACACTAGGAGATTTCTTGTTGATGAGAAGTGGCGACACTTTGCTTTATTGTTCTTTGAGGACTTTGTTGTGGCAGAGATAGATGACATGCATGGCATTAGCAGGAAAATGGGATTTCATCGTTGAATGGGGGAGCTTTGAAACAGTTTTCCTGATTTACAGAGGAGCCCTGAATGTGCCAGATCTGACAAACCAGGGTTTATTCTAGTGCCTGAGCTCTGACATAGGCATCACCTGAATGTTGTCTTATGGCTGTCTATTCCGTACAGGGTACAGTTAAAACATTTTGAAATGATAGCAATAATCTTCATTATTCGTGTAAAAGCATGTCACATAATTTGTCTAAACAGTATATAGAGAGTAGAAGACTGCTTATTGTTTGTTCCATATGGATAACAAAATGTAATCAGCTTGTGCCAACAAAATTTGGACCCCTTATGATCAGTAGCAAAGGTCAAGGCTGTAAACTCATCTTTTTCCATTTCTGATCCAAACTGAGGCACCAAAAATAGATGTCTGAATTTATTTTTAAATGAATAAGTAGATTCAGGAGATAAGAATCATCATCATTTTTGTTCATAGCCATGTGAATGTAATCTATTCTAACTTTGGTGGGTTGGACTGGATGATCTTGAGAGGTCCCTTCTCACCTTAACTAGTCCATGAGTCTGTATAAATATCTCTCTGTACATCTCAGAGGCACAGGAGTGCAGTTAATTTGCGCGCACCCTGGAAATCTATATCCCAAAATCATAATATTCTTGGCCAAAGGTTAGAGACATATTCTGCTGAGACTTTTGATGTCATTTTGGGGATTTAGATCCATTGGGAACCCAGGTCAGCTCTTGGCAGCAGTTTTGCTGAGGGATGTTCCAGTGGTGTGCCTTGAAAAGCTCTAACAGCCGGCTGGTTGTGGTGCAGTATTGCTGTTCATGACAGAATTTTCATTTCCTTGTAATACAGTGTCTGTTTTGTAAGTAAATAAGAATTAAAATAACAAAAATTGTCCTGTAAGTACTTAACAAGACTTAAATCTTCTGGTAACCCTTCTGTTGCATTGGTGAGAACTGACAGAGCTTTTTTTTTTGCTGTGTGTGTGCAGTAGCTCTGCAAGGTGCAAGGGCAGGTCAGCAGTAGCTATTGCCTCCCAAACCTGGCAGACCACCAGACCCTAAACGGAAACTTTTAGTCTCTGAGCATGTAAATTTGCCATGCAGAATCCAATGTTGTACTTGGTTTCACAATACTTCTCTCCTATAATGAACTATTTTCCTTGTTCTGTTCATTTTCACTTCTTCACTAGAGATGTTACTTTACGTAACTGAACGTAACAAGATTATGAAAAAATTTGCATATTTCATGTTATTTATCAGGCAGCAATATATAACTGGTAAATTCTTCTGTCTGTGTATTCCATCCGTGAGTATTGAAATGCATGGTACCGTATATTTTTTGGAATATGTTACTGAAAAGATAAAACATGTCCATGGGAAATGGAAACTAGAAAGCTCTTTGTTTTGCAAGTGTTCTTCAACCTTACATTAACTAGGTTTGCTCCCAGAGGTTCTCAGGAATTGTATGGCTCTTCATATTTTGTTTTATGGTTTCATTGTTATTCATTGCTATTCCTTTTCATTTTCCCTGAAAATGAGTAGCTATGGTTACTCTATGGCTACCGCAGTCCCATGCAGTGAGGTTGCGAGGGCTCTTAATTGTTGGATGATCTGTGTTCGCAGCTTGCATTAGGGATTCTTCAGCTGCCAGTCCTGACTCTTACTTCTTGGGCAAATAAAAACAGATCGCTGAAGTTGCACAAGTCTGCCAACAAGTGAAGTTGGTAAAGGGGGATATTTGAAAAATGATGTTGAGCCTTTTGAGAAGAAAGGTTTGGTTTGGTTTGATTTTAGGGAATAGAATATGAAGAGGGAAACTGTTTAAGTAAATCTTGTCATGGGCATATGTTACAAAGAAAGAAAAGTTGCTCAAGATAAATGCAGTTGTCGTTAGTTTGTAGTGAGCCAGTACATTTGGGAGATATCAAATGATGCCTGAGAGGAAAGGGGTATGAGTGTAAAAATACTGAAGTAAAAATACTTATGTGACACTTCTTGATGGTGTTTGAGCTAACTGGTTACTCAGTGTGATTTAATTGGACATAAATTGTTGGACTCATGGACTCTCTGTAGTCTAAAGCAGAGCTACTATTACATATATTTATATATAAAGCCACTGGAGCCAACTGTGTGACCTTCTGTGCCTGTCTTGCATTTTGCTTACAGAGCCATGAGATTTAGAAAGAAAATCAGGATGCCAGCTAGGCTGCTCGGTCCTGCTTTGTGAGCAGAACCAGAGCTGTTAACCTCTAACACCTTCATGGAATATGTGAAAATGCTGGATGTTTTTCAAATGTTCTTGCACAATGTGTAGAGACTACAGTTACCGTATAACCTTTCGGTACTTTTATATTATTTTTATACATACTCCTATCTTTTTTAAAAAATAATAAAACAGTTAATGTACATAGTTTGGTTCCTCATTGATCAGTAGCTGAAAACAGCAAAAGTAAGCGATCAGATTAAGCTACTTCCTTCCGATAATACTATTTGTTGACTTAGTGGTAATCGGCAGTAGCAGGTATTTGAAAGAATAACTGTTGACTAAACCCAAATTTTGGTGCATTGGTTGGTGTATAAGCATACTGATGGGACATAGATAAAGTTGAGTTCATGGGAGAGATTAATATGCAGAAGTAGAGTATGTTGGATGTGGGATATTTTATCAGCTGTGACAGACAGTGTTCCTTTCAATAGCTGTTCTAAGCTGCCTGGAAAAATAATAGAAGCTTTTTTGTAGTATTAGAAAGTCTTCATACTAACTGAACACAATATGCAAGAGAGAACCTGTGGGTCCGTCTCATTAAGAGCAAAGACACTTCTTTGAAATGTGCCTTAGAGGGAAGCAGAGAAGGTAGCATCTTCAGGAAATGACCAGACTGTTCTAAGACAAAAGAATCACGGTGTTAAATCAGAGCAAGATCATGTTGGTGGAGTTTAGACCAAGAATATAATAGTCGTACTGTATGTCAAAAAGGAAAGGATCACATCTGTTAAAGACATGTTATTTAAGTAATAGCTGTTAGAAAGCTTTTTCCAGTTTCTTTTGCAAAGTGATTCTGGAAGAAAATCTAGACGGTGCTCACTTCACGAATAGTGCAGTAACACTTTATTTTATATGTCTGTACTGAAGTACTTTGATGAATCAAGGGTTTTGGACATGTCATCTGAAAAAAATATTAGGTATCTGAAACTGAAAAGGTTTATCTAGCTTACCTTGCTCACCAGCTGTTCCTTAGATGAGTTTTACAGAAATGTTGACTTTCATACAGTTATGTGTATTTCTGTGCATAGCATTTAACATTTAGTCATTTCATGGAAATAAATGAAGACGCAGCTGTGATGGAATTCTGCTCTTAAAAAGCACAGAGAACTTTTGAACTTCCTTTTTAAAAGCCAGCCTCCTAAAGATGGCATTTATTCATTTAAACTTCAGTGAATTCTGGGGTACAAAACAAAAAAAATAGTTGTTTTTAAGTACATTGAATCTTTTTTTCCTTCTTTCCTTTCTCATACAGATCAAGACATTTTTATTTCATGGCCCTTAACGGACATTTTTGTGGTTTGCTCCACCTATTAAGAGTAATAGATTACTCTTTGCATTCATTTTCAAATATCCTAGAGATAAAGTTACCTTGGCTACTGGGAACTGCTGGGGAATGCCTAGCTTTTACTTGATGGACTGCAAGCATTCGGCTCTCTAACTCTGCTTTTTAATTAGATGGTTTAAAACCATTGTAACCTATATTTTTAATGTAGCAGCTATTCTTTTTGTTGAAACTAGTATTTCTGTGCCTGACTAATGGTACTTAAGATGCCTCTTAGCAGTTTTTGGCACTAGATAGGAAATATGAGAGCCTATAGCTTTCTTTAAATAGCTGCTTTAATATAAAGCAGGAAACAGTCAATAGCCCATTTACAGATTAGCATCTGAATTTCTACTGATGCTAATTCTGTACTAATTGGTTATCTGGATGTTACTAAGTAATTAAAATAGGGAAAAGAGATGATTAAAAGAAAAAAACATAAGAAGCTCCTATGTTGTTTAGTCTAGAAAATTAACAGTTCCCTGACTTCTGATGGGCCAGTCATTCAAGTGTTGTCCTCCGCTTGCTCTCTCTGTGCTTCCAAGGTGTGAAGGTCAAAAATTCAGCACTAAGCCAGCCCAAGCACTTGGGATGCCTCCCAAAGCACAAGGAACAGCACAAGGTACTTGGCCTTCTCCAGCTTCAGCAATTCCTGGCAACTGCCTAACAGGATGTTGTAGTCAGTTGCCTCGTTCTTGTCTCCTTTCCTGCAGCACGTGTGTGAAGCCTGTTGGGTATTCACAGGGGCACAGCAAGACAGGTTTGCTACTTCTGCTGTAAGACATAATTCCTCAGACAGGTAGGCTTCTGCTTTTTGAGCTGATCCCTAAGTCAAGCACAGTGGTGCTCTTTATTACCCTCGAGTAATACAGATAAATAAATAAATAGTCACGGCTTGCTCTTCGCTGTGCTTTTGAGCTCCCTTTTCAACAAGTTTGATAATCTTACTCATTGTACATCTTTCTTTTATTGAATCCAGCAGTTCCCTTTTCTTCTATTCCTCCTACAATTGTGTTCTCCTGCATCTTAAATAGTTTTTTTTCCCCCTAATTGGTAGTAGACTTCCAGAGGAATTCTGTTACGCTCTCCTATTTATGGAGATTTCAGTCTGGTACACAATTACATCTCAATCTGTTAGATTTCGGGAAATTGTTTAAGCTTTAAGAACTTTGCGACAATGAAGCAAGTTTAGTGTGCAGTTAGCAATACAATGTACCATAGCGTTTTAATAAAATGGGATTACATCCTAAGGAAGCATGTTGTTCACACTGAGACGGTAATGTAAAGGACCCAAAGAAAAAACTTAAAAATCACAAAAGCTATAGTAACATCTGAGCATTATCAGAAATTTGTGCCTTTACATTAAAACAATTGGGGGGGAGGAGGGGAAGAATCCATTCTTTTAGCCCCTGAGACTGTTATCTGTGACCATGAACCTGTGGAGAGAAAAACAGTGATGGGTAAAATCACCTTCTGTAGCTGTGATACCTGTAGTAACATTATACTACCAAGTGTTGTTGTACCATGCTGCATTCAGTAGGACTGGACTGCGCAAAATAAGGCAAAACTGGGACCTGTACAAAAGTATGTGTAATGCGAGTGTGGTATCTGCTACCTGACCTGAAACTAGATAGTGACCGCTAAGAAAGATGAAACTCTATTTTTTAAAAAAACAAAACAATGGAACCTAATGGGAGTTAAGCATGATAGGAGACTAATAAAATCAAACTTTATCAGATAAGAGGCTAAAAATAATTTGATTTTTCATCTGCTGCAAGTTTAGAGCACAGATTTCACATAATAGTATTTTATAGACATCTTCAGTATTTTATAGACATCTTCAGTGTGTGCAAGTCGGTATTTGCTCATTTTGTTATCTTTGAGAGTCAGTAGCATCTTTACATTGCTTCTAGCACATGAATAGAGTTACAAGAGAGAACCAAGTATTTAGACAACTTAATCGGCCTTGTCTCAGTGTCAGGGGCATTCCCTGTCCCTAACGAGACACGGCTCCTGGAATCAGTCAGTTATTAAAACTTTGTTAGAAAGCACAACTTCTGGAAAACTTCTAAAACAGATAAATACAAAATTTTTCCTTCTCAGAAAAAAGAACAAACAGTACACCCGCAGTGAAGGCATAAGCTACGTATCCATAGCGCAGAATAGCAGATGAAGTTTAACTTGTGAACTAGGGTAGTGGTTTGGACAGTGTGCAGTTCAGAATAGGATACGCCATGTTTCACCCTGAGAGGGCGAAAGAAGGATTCAGCTGTCCAACCACGTATTTTCAATGTAACACTATTTTGGGTCATGAACACAAGACTCATCTGAAGCAACTGTATCCTCCCTGATTTACTCTCATCGCCGTACGTGCCCAGAAAGTTTGGCAAAAATAACACGAGCTCTTCTGTGATTTTAGTGGGTTGTAGGAGAATTTGTCTTTCCAAAACAGTATGGAGAGAATTGCAGGAAGACACGGGGAAGCAACATTTGAGGAATAAATATACATATTTTTGTTAATTTGGTTGCATGTTTTTATTAAGGTTTGGCCTCCAGTATGTATGTTGTCCTCTGAGAAGAGGGACTGCTGCCTTACGCGTGGAGCAGTAAGTAGGCTAGTAACACCAGTTTGCTTTGGTAAAAGTTTGAGGTTAGTTCAAATCAAGCCAGATTAAAAAGTGTCTTCTGCAGCATGTATGTTGTTAATAATTCATTATTTTTAGTTTACTGCAGCAAAATATATGATGTTATTATCTCATGTCCAAATATGTCGTAGTGCTTTTTCCGAAGTTTATCCTCTGCCTGCAGTTGTTCCAGTGCAACAGCGGAAGAGCTCATAGGCATAAAGGCATCTAACAGAACGCTAAGCTCCGTTTCCTGTGTTTATTCATGAGAAATACATCTTGAAATACTGTAGTTTCAGACTGAACAAAAAAAATACTTTGATGATTGTTTGCCATCTTCCTTATACGCTGAGATATGTATCTCCTTTTTCAAAAGGAATGATCTCTGACAAAATATTGAGGAAGTTCAAAAGCCTCTAATTTTCCTTCAAACCTATTTTTTTCATGATCGGGGTCTGGCAAAGTTTAAAAGTACAGGATTAATGGCACTAATAGGAAGAATGCTTTTATGGAAAGACACACACATTCTGTGGCTGACCTTAAAATGCTCCATTTTTTTTTGACCTGGTCCTTTTTATGGAGTACAGTATATTAGTGAGGAATATTTAATGATTCAATTCAATTTCTAGAAGATATTATAGTAATTTATGAATCCCATTGCAAAATCATAAAGTTTAATTAGCATGACTTTTTACTTTCGTTGGCAATACCATAAGTATTGAGAGAAAAATATATATCTAATGAGGAAAAATATTTTAAATATGAATTCAGAAGCATATAAAAACAGTGTTTGTAAATGTATTTGTGTATATGTATATTAAGGTTACTTTATATGAAATCTAACATACAACAAAGGGTATCTCTCTTGGTGAGTTGAATAAAATTGCTTTGCATGGTCCACGTAGGGAAGAGGTAGCAGAACTGAATAGACGTTGAATCTGAACTAGTGTCTAGAAGCATTTTAGAAGTTCTGAGAAATACTAATATAATGTCTACTGTGCTTAATGTAGTAAGGCTGTTGTGAAGGTGTGCCTGAAATCTATTGTGAACAGTTTTGTAAACTTTCTTAGGCATTTCTTTGAGAATTGAAGGCCATGAATAATCTATATCTACTTTTAAAGATGGCTAGAGACATCCAAGGTTCTAACTCTAGTTGACTGAAATGTGAGTAAAATGTTTAATGCGTCCTTCAAAATAGTCACAAATTTCAGTTTAGTGCTGCATTTCTGCAAGCACTACGCACCTCTCCCTAAGAAAAATTGCTGTAATGACTGAACGGCAACAACAGCTGATGCACAAAGCCCTGTTCACTACTCAGCATCTGTGTCAAGTCCCTATTTGCTTTCTAAGTGGTCCCAACTGGTGATTTACACTTGTGTAACCCCGCTTCGCTTTCCCCCTCCCCCCCCCCCCAAAAAAAAAGAGGGGGGGAAACCCAGGAAGAAATTGTTGAAACTTCGGTAGGTTTTCCAAAGCTCTCCTACTGCAAATAACATTAAATAATGTAAGGCATTAAAACATACTTAGTGCCGACCCTGCTAAATATACCTATCGTGATGGTATTTTCAGTTCTGAATGGTTCTGTTGTGTATGAAGAAGATAATATTTGAACATTTAATACCATCCGTCAATTGAAATGTAACCATTGATTCCAGAAAGGTTTTCAACTCTTAAAAAGCAATTGCTTCCACTTAAATCAAAACACAATGTGGAAGTGGTTTCATAAGTAAAATAACTTTTTAAAGGAAGCTCTATAAAATGAAGATACAAAGGCAGCAATAAACACACATTTTTGACGATATGTATATTTTAAGCACTTGTCAGAAACGTTAACCTGGTGAGATGTGGAAATGTCAGGCACATTACATGTGCAGGACGTGCATTTGGCATTTTGCTATCAGCAGGGGAGTTCTTCTACAACTAATTCCTCGGGAACCACACGCTGAGTTTGTCTGCAGGGAGGAAGAAGGGCTAGGGGGAGAAGCGGATAGTGTTTATTTTGTGGAGATGTATTACAGGATTTTTTCCTCCCCTTCTAGGCTAGGGAAGACCATGAGTTGTGTCAGTCATGCTGTATGATAATTTTCTGGAGTCAGCATTAAATGCATGTTTTATGCAAAACATGAATCAAACTGTGTAGCTCATTAGTATTTCAGGTACAGATGGGTAGATACTACTAGTATGCTACATATAAAGCACATTTAAAATCTTTTCTCTTGCGAATTTTGTGTGTTGTTGAATGTTAACAGCAATGCTAACTCCCGTAAGTGCAGCATTTCGCTAGTGCTGGCGGTAGCATTACAATTGTTAATTTTAGTCATGGATATTAACTTGCTGCTGGTTGATACAGTTTGTAGGCTTAAAACCTGGCAGGGAAATGGAACTTAATTGTCTCTGTAAACTTGTAACCAAATCTCTTGAAGGATCCTATCAGATAAAATCAGTTCAATTCATCTGTGAGTACACAGAATTTAGTAATTGTGTAGATAAATTTAAGCTGTACACCAATGTTTGCCTTGGAGAGCTTCATAAATACACCATAAATGCATAAGGATGGGGTTTTAACCTCTTTTAGACTATAACATCGATACGTGGTAATTGATACTATCCAATTTTAACAGTAGAGGAGCCACATTGTGTGTAAAGTCAGGTTCACAGAAAGTAAATTGTTTCCTTTTCCTGTTGCACATTATTTCTTTTTCAAATGTTTCCTATTTTAGTTTGGTTATTTGATACTTACTTGGTTACCATTCACATGATGCATTTTTCTTTTAACCAATACAGGCAGAATGCCATGAGAAACGTACCAGACTTGATTTACAATAAGAAAAAATGATAATTTGATTTTTTTTTTAAGTATGCCTTTGGTTTGGGTACCTGTGGTTATAAATCTTGCTCTGCACTGGCAAAAGCTATATAGGCTTTAGAGTGGAAAAAAATGCCTTTCCCGCACTGGTGAGGTATGTTCTCTTTTTGTTTTTTCTCTCCTGGAGCCCATGTTGTTTTCTGTGAGTTGCTGCAGTAACTAACTACATCTTCTTATTACGAATCCAGAGAAGGCAGGAGGAAATGGAGGGGGAAAATGATCCTTTAGTTCCAGCTAAATACAGGAAGTGTGTCTGTTTCTGTCTGTCTTGTTAATTTAGGAGGAAGTCGCAAAAATTGTTTCATAGACTTCTACCTAATCATAGTGCATTTTTTCCTAAATATAAAAAAGAAAGACTTAAGACTCTTAGATTTCTTTAAAATAGGTATATATAACTTCCCCTCATGTAAAAACATTAAGTTTTTTTTTCAGGATTAGGCCAAAATTCATATTACTATGCACTGCAGCTTCACTGACAGCAATGAAAATGATGAACCACATTTAATATTTGGCAGCAGTCATTATTGGAATTTAAATGTTATGCTGCAAGAGCAGCAAGACTATTTCTTTCTTCTTCTTTTCTTTTTTTTTTTTTTTTTTTTTTTTTTTTTTTTTTTTTTAATGTCCTTAGCTGTAGTTAACTGCATAGGGAACATAAAAGTAGGAGGCAGTGAAGCTTGTTTTTTCTTTACTCTTGCAGAGTTCGCTAGTAGATGAAGGATAAAGCCTTTTGCAAATACATACAATAGTATTTTAAAAGATACTTAATTTGTGGACTGCATTTGATTGTCTGCAATTATATAAAAGCTGAATTTTCCCCGTCTTTCAATTAAAACTTACAGCATAGTCAGTCCGTATTTGTAAAATTGCCGTAACTGCGTATGAAGTTGACAGCGTGTTACTCAACACTGAAGTCAGATTTCCTTCAGCTGAAATCCCTCTTTGTGGTCCTCAAATGCTCGCATTCCTGATCCCATGTCTGCTACGCCAGCGTGTTCGGGAAGGACAGGAGGGTTAGCGACAGCGTTCAGTGAGCTGCCGTTTCGGCGGCTTCTCTCGAAACTTGTCCTGTCACTCTGCTGTTTGACGGGCTCATAAAATATTGGTGCTTCAGCATTCATCCCGCAGAATGCCTCTGCCCTGGGACGTCGCTTTGTATGGTTGGTGTGCAGCCCGCTTTTTCCCCTGATATTTACTTTGATGTTCTTTTTACCATCTCCCGTACAAAATGGGCTACATAGTGACTGTTACTTGGGCCAAAGTGATTCAGATGATATGATACCTTATTTTTACCACTGTCTTTATTCACAAATGCCTGAACAAACAGTAGTTTTGTGTCTTTGTGTTGCATGAAAATAAGCGAACGGAAGTGCTGGAAGGTGAAATAGTTGATTATTAACTACAGAGTTAAAATGTTTCTATCCATTTCCTATTGAGGTGTATGGGGATTTTGCTTTTTAAAAGGTAAACTACAGTGACTCACTTAACATGAAGGAAAAATACCATTTTTTCCTAAAGGGAAAAAAAAAAAAAAAAAAAAAAAAAAAGAATCCCCAAAGAGGAAAATACTTCTAACAGCTCTGTTTGTGTTATTAACTGAAAATGAGCCATATTTTCTATATAATGCAGTAGTTACTGGTAGGTTTCTACTTTTGAATGGAATTGACTGAATTACAAAGATAGCTTGAAAAATATCGAAAATATCCTTGGGCTGTTAAGTTCTTCTTAAATGGAAAGCAGAAATAATTTTTAATGCACCTCCCTCATTTTACCACATGAAGACGACTATTAGAAGTTTTTCTTGCTAAAGGTTCAGCTTTGAATAGATAAGAACATACATAATTCTGTTTTAGATAAGTGGTATTGTGCTTTGTGTATCAAGATCGTGGGCCTGTGTATTATGTTGTGGAATGTACTTGTTTTTGAGTGGAGGGAAGTAATTTTGATAGAAAGAGAATGCTGTTTGGTAGCTATTTTTCAGTGTGAAAATACAACAAAATATAATTCAGATTTTTCTTCTATAAAAGGAAAATGTTTCATATGTATATTGCATGCAGTTCTTTCTATTATCAGCCAAAAATAATAAGCTCATCTTGTGTATCTCTTGAAAATTGCTGTAAAGACTCATTTTCAAGGATAATAAACCAGTAAAGTTATTCTGTACTAACTTCTTATGTGAATGATAAGAGTCTTAAGAGCAACTTTCATGCATTTTTTGTTCAGTCTGTTTTGGTAGCTGATCGAATTAACCTTCAAAAACAGGAGACTTGAACATGGCTAAGCTATGGACAGGGACTAAACGTTAACACCACGAGATAGATCAGTTGCAACAGCTTATCTGCATAAACAAGATTACGACCTGTATGGAAGACGTTGCATCAGAGCTGTAGGACTGTCACCCTTTTACTAAGGCTTATAATTAGAAGGTGATGAAAAAAGTGGTTTCCAAAAACAGAAGAATGATTCCAGCTTTACCATAGTTCTTCTCTTCCATGGTCATGCTGACCGCAGAAATATTCGTATGTCTGAAATGTCAGTTCTCTCTAACTACCCTTGCAGATAAGGAAACTTAGTTGCTAGAATAAAGATCAAAGACCAGTAAACCACTCTGGTCTCAGCTCCACTCAGATGTCTGTCTGTTACATGCTTGGAGAAAATGAGCCAAGTGAAAAAAATTTTAGCTATTACTAATTTATCTTAAAAATATCTGACTGATTCAAGCTTAGTAGTATAAATATGTGCTTAAATGCAAAGCTAGAGATTCTGATTGGAAACTTTGTTTGATTGCATCTGAACAGAGGATATACAGTGACATCGTAAAAGGATGTGGGGAAAAGATGCGTTTTGTTTATAAAACTGTCGTTTTGTGGCAACATATTTTTATAAACATCTGAACCTGCACGATCTTGCTTTGTTTTATAGTTTCTCTCAAGTAAAGCCTAAGCACGGCTATAACTAGAGTGCATATCAAGAAAAAAAAAAATGACAGCTGTAGTGTTTCAGTGTGCTTGGGGCTTGCCTTGAGGATCTTACTGTTCCTCTGAACCATAGTTTGGTTCCCACTTTGCCAGTTGGATTGGGAATTCAAAGTCATCTTGACCGTATCATTTCTGGATTGAGAAGAGTCTTTATTCTTTTGAGCTAGAGGAAGGAATGGGATTTGATAATTTTGAGCTGCTTGTGGAGAATTTCAGTGATGCCACTAGATCTCTTTGCATTTAGTCTTGGCATTGACATTTCCAATTGGGAGTATAGTATTTATTATGCTTTCAGGTATGCTCAGAGTCATATTAAGAAAGAGAAGAAACAAAGAGAAATGTGCAAAGCTATACTCTTTTGACTGTTAGTTTTAGCGGTTGCTTTTTGCTTTTTAACATACAGCACTCCATTAGAGGCAGAAGGCCCTGGCAGGTTGTAGGAAGGATGATCTAGTGGTGCGTTTCTCCTATAACAAAAAGCATATCTGTTCCTTTTATTTTCTGTACGTTTTCCTCACTGACCAGAAATATTTCAACGTTCCAGATGCAGATTTGTCCCTGTGTGGTATCAGCATCTTCACTGTTTTTACTTTGACTAAAATTTAAAACTTGCAGTAATTATGGCTGATAAAGCATCAGCGATGTTACGAGGCTCCTCAGGTTTGTCATATTTTACCAAGAGTTGTCTTAGGACTTAAACCACTGTAAAGTTGTTAACATTCGCTTTAAAGAAAAGCTGCCATACACAGGCAAAGTTATAAAAAGTAAAGACTTTAGATCAAAACTCAGTATGATCAAAACTTGAGTTGTCATATGATTTTATTTTTTCCGTTACAAGAAATTGTCAAATACCCTTGCTGAAAAATAAAGCTCCTTTCGTTTCATCTTTTCCTCCTATGTAGTTGGCTTCTCAAACTGGTGGTCTGCTGACCGTGGCGTCAGGTATAGCTTAGGAAGCTCCACAAAACTCTGCTGAAGTTACATCAGCTCATTTTTTGTCTCCTGTACTTGTACTGTCTCAGCAGTGAAGTGCGCTGTGGCTACGTGCCAGTAGTAAACACTGTGCACCAATGCAAAGAAATAAATGGAGTATTTTGCATTTTTAATGTTTTTGCTGTTGCAAATTGCTGTTTAATGTGTTGCTTTTTTTAAGAAGCTTTCTGTAACCGTTTCTGAATGATGAAGGTCTGACTCAGCATTAATGAGGTTTGAAGATGTGGTTCCATGGTGCTCTAATTATTTTAATCTAGCTTTTGAGACAATCTATTTTATTAATGACATTGTGTTAAAAGCATGATGAGTTACTCTGTAATTGTGGCAGGAAGAGGGACCTAATTAAAAAAGAGAAGTATTTTGTTTATACTGAGAATCACATGGAACTTTTTGTTTGTTTGTTTTGTAATGGGAAACATTACCATGCAAGATGTTCAGTACTGGAGTGCTCAGTCACTGGGATGAGTGCAACTTGTCCCTAGTGCTTGATCCTTCGTTTTCTCATGCTCACGTGTAGAGTTGCCTGATGTTATGTAATGGAACAGTAACGTAGCCTTTATGTTCCTTCAACCTTACGGTGCTGGTATTTCTTTTTTCCTTCCGTAGCTTTGACTTTCTGCAAGTTAGAATATGCAACATCCAGCCTTCCAGATGATCAGTAAATGTCAAACAAATGTGTAGCTACCAGCAGAGCTATTGAAGTGCTGCGTTCTGAATGTGACTTTTTTTAATTGGTTTCTGAGAGGTAGGAATACAAAGTATAAATGCATGAGCATCAGGGAGTCGGAGCGAGAGGGCCTCAGCATTCCTGTTCTCATCTGTGTGCGCTTGTTTGCGCCTTCCTTACCTTTGGCAGGCGTGAACACCTGCTTGTGCTCATATATATCAGCCTCCTAGGAACAGTTTGAATATAATAAAATTTTAATATAGTTTTCCTTTGCAGTTTTGCTGGGAATTAGCTAATACCTGGAAAGATGTTTCTGGAAAACATATCTGACAACTGGGAGGCAAAGCTATGTAGCTGAGCAGTGCACATTTCTTATAAACACCAGGGGCATATTGAAGGCTCCCAGATGCCACCATCAGGTGTAGGTAGTGGTCCCCTGCTTCTCCCCCTCCTCCTGCATGTTTCCCCGTTCATCTTACTGCCTGTTGCTTGCTCTTTGCTTGGTCAGGTGGGTGGATTGAGAGGTGTTGCATGTGCTGCTGGGTCCATATTTTCTCCCCCTCACCAATCTGTATGTGTTTATTGACAGACCAACAGTCAAGTAGCATTTGAGTGTATTAGGTACACTTGTATATTCCAGCCCGTGGATGGCAAGCGTAGTCCTGTCAGCTCTGTTAGGCCAAGAGAGGTGTCCTGTGGGTCTGCCCCCATTCCAGTCCTGTGAGATGCTTCACATAATCATTTCACAGCAGAGAAACAGTGACAGGAAAGGGATGGCATTTCATCTTGTTAATAACTGATGTCTTTTGACTTAGTGATAATTGACTTCTGCTTTTTTTTTTTTTTTTTTTTTTTTTTTTTTTTTTTTTGTAGACTCATTTCAAGATTTAACCTCTTTTTCCTTTCCCGTGGAATTCCTCTCTTGGTTACTCCCTCTCTTTTAAACTACCTTTTAACTTCAGTTTCACTCTCCCCAGGCTCACAAACTTATCAATTTTAGGAAACTTATATACAGAGAAATGCTTTTCCCCACTCTGCTTCCATCGTTTACATTTCTGCTTTGCAACCTGTCTGCAGAGTGACAGATAAACCTATATATAGGTTTATATAGATAAACCTTCCTCACTGTAAAGTTGGTCCAATCGATTTAAGCTAGAATACAGCTCTCAATATTATACTGTGCTGCTGTCTACTCTGATTTATCCAAATAGTTGCTTTTACGTGTCAGATGCAGAAAGAAGATACCAAAAATCAACTTTACTCATTTGTGTAATCATTTGGGAGTGTTTTCTAATCAGAGACGCCTTCTGCATTAGCATTGATGATTCTCAGTTGCGCTGATACATTTGTTTTGTATTGTGATTAATAAGCTGTTTGGAATATTTTTCCACTTGGCAATGTGTGTATGTTTTCACCTGTGCCAAAAAGCATTGTTAAAGTCCTTCCAGAGGTGGTTTTTCATTTGTCTGTTCCTGAAAAATATTTGGAAACCATGGACTTATTTGGAGTATATTTCATTACTTCTAGCTATATCTAGTCTCCACTTGCACACAGGGATGGATGAACATTGTCAGAATGCATATATATGATTGCTGGATAAATATTCATGTTCAGTGTAAAGCAGTGGAGAACTCCACCATACCTGCTGTGTCATGCCTTTATTATTATCGTTTATTTTTGCAACAGATAGACACATGCAACTATGTAGTAGATGAAATCTGTAGCTCTCAAAGTTAACATTTACTGTGAGGTTTATCTACTACAGACAGAATGATGATGCTGTGGGAGTTAAATTTACCTGAGAGTAACACCCTGGCACTTCTGCATTGTCATGTATATGTACAACCTCTAAAGAGATAGTGATGAAAGGAGATGGCTTTATATTTGCTGTTTTAGCAACTTAATCTTTATGGATAGCCTAATGAGTAAGAATATGCCTTCAGTACTGTACTGAGGTTACACAAGTGGATGGAATTGTACCTTTTTAGTAATTTCCATATTTGAAAGCAATGAAATGAAAAAATGACTCAGTCTAATATAAAATAGTCAAAGAAGTCACACAGATACTCTATCAGTACTAGCAGGAAAGTTACTTGGGAAAAAAACCTTCAACTTTCATTATATAATACTGATAGAAACGCGAATTAGATGTTGGTATTTTGTCTAGATGATTCTGTGGCTGTTACCTTTCTTTTCATCAACAAGGTTAAAGTATATGTATATTTAAACAATAGGCCTAAAATTAAAGAGAATTTCCAAGTGCAGGTTGTGGCCTAAGTCTGACAAAATCGTGATCTTATTTTTTTATAAATGAATTATTTTTAAAGGCTTTTTTTTTCCTTCTAGAAGTGGGAGTTTGAAACACAATACTAAATAAAGAGGTTAGAAACATTAGCAGAAATCTCGTACGTGGCTCAATATACGTAGCTAGCATGAAATCCAACAGGGTAATAAATAGTAGCATATGCAAGTATGTTGGAAAATAAAGATAGGTGCATGCAATTGTCATTGTAAGGCAAATCACGTTGTACAAGTGTTCTTAAGAATCCAAATACCCTCCAGCTTAAGGGCTTAAGGTTCTCACCATTTGAAAATAATAAAATAAAGATAGAATTCATCTTGTCTAATTTGAGTTAATATAAAAGATGTACTATTAATCAAACTTAATCGTCAGGGAAGGGAGACAGGCATTAGTGATCCATCCTGCCTGCCTCATCTTACTGCAGGATGGGAGAAATTTCCCTGTGCTAGCATTTTTCTCTGTCCATGACTGTAAAGATAACTACTCGACTAGTTTAGGTTAGGTGACTACTTTTTTAGATTGCTAGAATTAGTCAAAGTCCATCCTCAATATGTTGGTTAAGATAGAAGAGTCTGCTTCGTTTCAAATTCTTTCATTAGGTGATTTTTCTGCTCTATACCTTAGGCATCGGTTTCCATGCTGCCATCTGCTCCTTGGTAAAGGGGACTGGGAGACCAGTGGTGCTAATCTTTAGCTGCTGTCACTTGTAGGCTGTTCAGACACATAGCCTAATTCTAGATATTCCCAAATTTGTCTTGTTTGCAGATATTCTCAAGAGACTAGATAAGCAACAATACCTCTATTTGTGGTCTTCGCTTGGCTTAGCTTCCATATTAGACAAGGATAATGGAGAAAAAAACAATTTTCAAAGCAACAGCATTGCGGACCTAGACATGTAGTTACAAAAGCGAGAACAAATGTTATTAAAAGGCATCTGACAACATCATTTATCCTGGATGTCATTTAAAGATTTTTTTGAAACAAATCTTGGTCACAGAAATGGATAACTCAGGTGCACTTCACACAGTAGTACCCTGCTGGGGCACAGTTCCCACAGTTACTCTTCTCCAAAGAGCACTGAAGTTGAATGCAGGTGAGTTTGGTTTTGTATCTAGTGCAAACAGTGGTTCAAAGAGGGGTTTATATTCTTTCTCTTCCTATTTACAGGATTTTTTTTGCAGCTTGAGGACAACAGGAAGGCAAATGGAACATTATTTAGTTTATTTGAGTGTGACTCCTTAAGTTTAGTTGGGAATTTTTCAAAGAAGTACTTTGAATATGAATTTTTCAGATATATCTCTTTTGGCTCAAAAAGTCAATTAAAATGTAGCTGTAAACTCATTATGTGCTGTTTGAGTTTGCTGATTTTTTTTTTAAGTCACTTAAGAAAGCCTGGTCAGAGACTATACCAAGGAAACACGTGTCAGATTTGGGAATATGGTACTTGAATTAAATGCCTTCCTTTTTTACATGTACACATGCATGGAGTTTTAGTGACAGTGTGCGCTAAAGTCTATGGCATAGCGCGCACAATATTGTGTTGGGAATGTTGGTACACTTGGAGTGTACCACCACTGAATTCTGCATTAATGACATTTATGCTACTTTGCCACTTATTCCCATTCTATGGCAAATTAGAAACTTTCTGTAACACAGTAGCATTATACATCCATCATGAATTTGAACTGGAAGCATCCGTGAAATTTAACTTGCTTATTTTATCTGTACGTGTAGTTTATTTTAGACTACATGTACATGAGGTTTATTTTAAATTTATATGTGCATATATTTCAAGGATGTTTTAAAGATTATTCTTTAGGGCCAAGGTTACTTGTTTTTAATGAGATGAGCTGTTTGTATAGCTCATTAAATTAATATTCATCTTCATTATTAATACATTTTGTTTTTAGATGTATTTGAACACTTTTTAAAAAAAAATAAACTTTCTGTCTTTGTGTAGTAAGTAGGCTTTTAGATTATCTGTTGCAGCATTCACAAGTCTAGATCCTGGATGGGCAGTTTTATTTCTGTGGCCCTTACTTGAGTGCCTGTGCTTGGGAGGGAAGGAGAAGTAGGGTGGAAATTTCGCACTTTGGTATTCTCAGTACATCCTGTTTTACTAACGTGTGATAGTTCCATGAGAAGCCCCCAGGGTTTTTGGTGTTGCTTCCAGTTACGCTTCTAAGTTACCTGATTCTTCCCATATTCGCAATAGAGAATCCTGGGGACCTAACTGGAACTGAATGCTATGGTGCTTAACCACACGTACTTACGTCTTTTATTTCATCTAGTCTAATCTTGAAGTCCAGAGTCCTGACTCTGCTACTTACCTTCCAGGCTTGCTCAGGATCCTGAATTCAGTCATTTTATGATCATGTCATCCTGGAGCCCTGCACAGTGAAGTGCTCCTCTCTCTCTCTCTCTCTCTCTCTCTCTCTCTCTCTCCATCCCTGCCTTTCATTCTAACTGGTCCATTCTCCCCTCGCGTGTGGTTTTCTACCATGCCTCCGTGATTATGATCACGTCACAGATTAGTGACTGAACTTGAAATTCTTCCCATTTGCTGCCCCAGCTGTGACCATTAGTGGACAGGCATGGATGAAAATATCTGAACACTCTCTCTTCTGAGCAGGAATGTGAAAGGTCTGCCTGTGGCTTTCGCTCTTGCTTCCCTCCTCCATTTGCAGCTCTAGCTCCCATACTTACAAGTTTCAGTCCATATTTCTTGTTTGTACTCCCGCAGCTAAGCTAATATACTGATTGACGACTTTGATAAAATTCAGTTTTGCAGATGTGCAGGAGCATATATGCAGGTTTAACATTAAACTATATGATTTGTTTTCCATTTTCAGCCTTGTCTTATCTATAAACAAACATATAGATCATACTTATTTGTCTGACAAATTTTAGTTAAACTTAAGTATAAATGTAATTACTGTATAATCTTGACTAGGAATTCTTGTATCAGGTGTCAGTCACTACCATTTGGGATGCCTTCCCTATGCTCAAAGCACCCAGTGCTCTGCTTTAAGACCAGAAACGGTGGCACCATTTCCAGCTGCCTCTCTGGAGCCTTTTAGAACTTACAGAAATTCTGTCACTGGGAATCAAGTTTTCAAAATCCAAAGGAAAAATTGTGTTATTTTCAAAAATTCTTTCAGTATATTTAAGAGCTGGAAATAATTCTCTACAGTTCAATAAAAAAAGAAATATTCTTGCTTTGTAAACACAGTTCTTTTTTCCAACTTTCCCTTTGAAGCTATACATTTGATAGACTAGCCCAGTGTTAAACAAAATGCCCTTTTTTTTTTTTTAATGTGTGAAAGCTTGCTAATTGCTGCAGAAGGATTCTTAGTAGCTCATAATATAATCAGATCAGTTTTGAATCCTACCTTAGCTGAAAATGTAAGAATAATCCCATTCACGGTTGTTTACCTTTGCTTTTTCTGAAGGTTTTTCTGGTTGCCTCAAATGGTGTAAGCAAACAAGGCCACATCAGCACCTTAGTAAACAGGGCAGCTGGTTTAGTGGTGCAGTAGATGTAGGCCTCTAAGGAGGACATTTTTGAAACTGTTAAGACAAATCATAGTGCTTTCTGTATGCACTTCTTAAAACTCTAAAGCCTGGCTATGTGATTAAACTCTCAAGTCAGATACCACTGCACAGTGGTAAATCTTTTCTGTAGCTTTTGTGTATGGCTATCTGATACTTTAATTATTCCACCATGTAGGATTTCCAAATACCGCTCTTCAGGAGGATGCCTGTCATGCAGTTGAAGTGTGCACATTTGGTATATATTTAAGCAGAAACCAAAGCACTGAAGTTTCAAAATACTCTGTATTCTACCCTGGAAGTGTGGGCAAGCCCGTCGTCCTTAGGTCTCGGAATAAAGCCTTTTTCTACTACTTTGACCTTTAATGGAGATTATTACTCTATGGGGATAGTTAGCTATGAGATTGGAGGGAACTGAAATATCGGTTTAAAACTTTTTGAAGTGTTTTACTTTTTTCTCCAAATCCTTAAATTAATCACAGCCTTCATTGTATTTGAAACAATTCAGCAATTCTTTCTTTTGGTCACTTGTGCTTTCCCTTTTCCCAAGCATCTTTCATCATTTTTGTTATAGTCTCAGTTTCATGTATTGTAACAGCAGTGGGAGAGTTAATCAGTTCAGGTGCTGATTATATAATATAATTAAATTAAATTATATTCAGAGCAAGGGAGAGAGAGAGAGGAGCTAGCCCTTTTAATGTGTTAGTGTATATATAATTGACCTAAACTAATTTCAAATTTTAAGTGTCTGATAATTGTTAAAGATTAATTTTGTCTTTGGTAACAGTTAACTATATGTATATGTTTCTTAATTAAATTGGCTATATGTGAAATGGTCAGTATCAGTACATGTATATGGTACTGTTTAGTGCCTTTTGAAACACACGTATCGGGAACCTGATCCTGCTATCCCAAGAAATATACCACAAGCTATATTTTGATACGCTTGATATGTTTTTGTATACCTACATTCTTTGTATTGGGGGGCGGAGGGGAAGTAAAACACTTGAAGATAATTATCCCTGTTTCTAAGTGTATAACTGTGTATAATTCATATTTTTTTAGTGTAGACTCTCATAATACCATGCCAGTACAAGTATATTTGCTGGCAAAGCTTGCAGTAGATGGTCTATGAAGATAAATGCATATGTATTTGTTTTTCGGTGTTCCTTAAATTATGCTCATTTGTTTAAGAGGGCCAACAGAGCTCCTTATTGATAATCTGTATTTAACTGTAAACCATAATGGATTTTAATTTTCTTGAATGGTGAGATTTAAAGCATTTAAAATTTTAGCTGCTTTTAAGTGTTTGGCAGTGTAGAAACTGAAGTCACGATGTACAAAATTAGAATGCAGTGGTAAAGATCTGCTTCATTGTTTTTATTGTTCATTAAGAAATGCCTATAAGGATAAAGGAATTCATTATTTCAGTGTACACATTATGTCAACAGGCAGAAGTCAGGAGATGCTTAAATCATTTTTTATAATATGTTGAGGTAGGGGCAGAGAGGAGGGTTCTAGCAGAATTCCACTTTGGAAATATGATGAGGATGCTTGGATAACTTGAAGTTATTTAAATGGGATTTTAAAACACACAGAAATTGATGTTCTGCCTAAGTGGACTATGTTTTAAAGATACCAGCACTTCAAAGAGAATTACTGAAAGGAAATCAGATGCAACCATTTCTGTATGCAGCAAAATTAGTTCAAAGTATCCTGGGGCAATGCTAAATTAAAATTGTTTTTGGTGTCAAGGCATACAAAAATGGTATTAATGTTTTCATTTTTTGTCCAAATGGGAAGAAAAGGAAAAGATGTAAAAGCATTTTCTGCACATAGGAAGGTAACTGTAAACAGTATAACTTTAAAGGTATTTGGTTAGGATATTTGACACAAAATCCCTCCTACTTGCTCAAGATTTGTACTGGTTTTAGTCTGCTGGATAAAATTACCGTGTCTGACAAAAGAGGGCTTTTTTTTAGTAGTCAAATACCTCTTTTACACTTAGAGCGGCGTGTGGTGTGTGGTCTAGATGGGGAAAGCTTTTTTCTTTTGGGGGGAGAGGAAGGTTAATGAAGCCAGAGCGATGGAGTGATCCGCCTGATAATAAAGCGTAGCTTCAATGCCAGCTCCATGCTGTTACGGCATATTACTAAACAGCAAGAAATGTGGCACAGATGTTGTGGCAGCCATATTTTACACCCTCCAAAAGGTCATGTCGCTTGTTATTACATTCAGAATCAATATTAAGTGAGCGTTCCAAATTTCAGCCGTCCGTCGAATTTATTGCTGCAAACCAAGGCTGAAAGGTTCTCAACTGAGATTTGAGAAAGCTAACAAATTAATAATACAGAAGTATGTATGGTAAAACAGGTGATCTAGGTACCAACAGAAAAAGAGGTTTAAAATGATAGTAAATCACAAAAATCAGAGCTGGGTGTTCAATCCATTCCCGGCACCACACAGTGTCTTGCACCCTCTGCTTGTGGTAGCTGTGAGAGTGCACTGTGCAGTGGTCACTGCTGGGGAAGATGTGCAAATAGGTTAAATTGTGTGTGGTACAGTGAGTTACTGTGTATACGTGTGTCGTAACTTCAAGTATCTGTCTTGTCAAATATTTGGATCTCTGGCATGCGTAAATCCTTTGCAAATTCATCTATTTTACATACGATTGAAAACTCTGTTTTCCAGTAATGGTCCCTTCTGTAACAGCAAGGCTGAACAGCTCTCAGTCAGGAAAGCCACCAGCAGTGGTCTAGCAGCGCTGTGCTGGAGGATCCAAAGGCTGAGTTTGCACCCCCATTTTTACTTTCTACAATTCAAGATAAATTGCAACATCAAAGCAATCCCTGACAAGGAGAAGTTAGAGCCCTGCAATGGGCCATCGCTGAGCGAGGGGGTAAGAGGGGTGCGCGCGCACGGGCTGTGCCTTCTCCGTAGCCACAGCGCTCACAATTCAGAACATTCCAGTTTTTGCAGAAGTTGGTGTTGCTCAAAGTTGCTAGTTGTTCAGTCTTTTGGATCTCGCTTACAGAGGTACCCAGAGAACAAAATAAAAAGCAAAAAACCTTGCAGTTTGGAAGTTTTCAGTTGTTTTTAATTTTTGTAGGTATTTAAGTTTGAGGTTAAAAAGCATGTTTTAAAGCAATCAGATTTAAAATCCGATTGGTGTGTATCATATTTTGGATTTCCTTGCCCTATCTTCACGTAGTTTCCTTCTGTGAGATTTGCATTTGCCTAAAGCTTTTTCATGATAGCTGCAATATTTCAGTGTTTTTTTTTTCCTTTTTGCTGCTTTTCCTTCTGTTTCAGAAATGGTGGGTTGTATTTCTTACGTGCATCTGTGAAGGAGTTTGCTCCATTTCAGTATACAGCTGATCACAGGGAGATAACATGCCCAATCTGCAAAATTTCTTCACATCTCTTAAATTTTAACATTTTTCGTCTTGCTTAATGTAAATTCTTCACATAGAAGTTTATGGGTCTTGAAGATAAACATGTAAAAACAAGAAAAAATACAGAAGAGCAGTCAAACTGAAATGTGAGCAGTCAGAGGTGTGCCCCTGCATCCGCCTTCTGGGTACTTTTTCGCTAAGGAATTGTGGGTTTTTTCAGCCCATTTTAAACTGCCGCCTTCTCATTTGTGCTACTGACAAAAAAGAAGCAACACGCATTCTGAGAACGCGACTGTTAACTAGAAAGTAAATAAAAGTAAGTAAAGATGTAAATACTGTGATACCCTTTTGGCTTCAGTGGATGTCTGACAAAAAAATAAAAAGCCAAGAAAAGCTTTTTTTTTCCCCCCCTTTTTTTCCTTTAAAAGTCGTTGATAGGTTTCAGAAGACATATATGAGTCTCCTCAGTAAAGACTTTGGAGAAATAACAGGGCTAATATGAGGATAAAAACTGAGAAGGGAAAGCGGTGGGGCAGGTGGGTTAATATGCCAAAGGTCTTTTGCCAGCGTACTGTATACTGCTTCTGGACGAGGCATGAATTATGTTCATTTAAAATGGATCATAAGCTGATTGAAGTCTCCTCGATCTACTACATGCCTTGTTATCGCAAAATAGCAGCTTTGCTGCTGCAAGAAAGATAATTGTTCTCAAGTATCTTCTGTCTCGTCCTCACTACCATTTCCATTCTTATTCTTCTCATCCTTCCCGTTTCCTGAGTAACACCTATAGCTTTTAGCATTTGCGGTGGTCTCTTGAGACAACAGACCTCCGAAGAATTAGATGTTTGTGTCTACCTTCAGTTTTTGTGAAATGGTATTTTCAAGATCATTGTAAAAATCCATACATTTATTTTACTTCTAAAATGCAGAAATGAAGAAGTGGAGACAACAAGAGACAACTGTTATTCTTTAGTTTATCAAGATATAGCCATATGGAAAAGAAATTTGCGTCAGTTTACGTGGTTAAACTACCACATAAACTGATTTCATCTAATTTTGTCAGCTTCAATCCAGATAAAAACCTTGTTTCCTTTTTTCTTTCTGTATACTTCAGAGAAGTAAATACTTTAGGTTGCATGGCAGCCAAAATTTGGCACATGAAATTTTACAGATGGTAAAAGGCATGTCTTCTCATCTGCCAATGTGTGATTCAGATAGCACAAGCAGACTTCAATCCACTTGACCTCAGTAGAGCTGGCACAGTTGCCTTTCCCACTCTGTTCCCAAGCTTTTAGATAAAGCAAAGTCAGTGATGCTTCTATGTGAAGAGGGAGTGTAGGTTTGAGATCGAAGGTGATTAGAATTACTTAAAAGAGGAAGTATTTTTAGAGAAGTTTCATTTTTATGTATATCCAGTTGAATTCAGTTGTGTGCCAAGGTGTATATTTTCTAAGGGTTTGATGTGTCGTCTTTTTAGAAGGCAGTAATAATATTTTAAAAGTAATTTAAATTTCAGAATCAGAGAGCAAATACTTAATAAGAGGAACAGATAGAACATCTTAATTACTACAAATCAATTTTTAACACTAAAACCATAAGAATATCATATTTTAATTTATATCGACATGCTATGCATTGTATATTTAACACTGTAAGAGCAAGAGGTTTTTTTAAGAAGATTTGATCTTTGTTTGATACAGGTTTTTTGGAAACTACTAACTGCTAGAGTTTTACTTTATTTTAAAAAAAGAAAAAGTGTTCTTAAGAATCACTGGATGATGAGCATAGAGATTATTGTACGGTTTCAAACAAGTTTTTAAACCCTGTAATACCTTCTTAGGATCCTTAGAAATGTGCTTTTCGAAAAGATCAAATTTGCACTTCGTCGTACATGCCAGTCTGTAGTCGGACATCCAGATTTATGTTAAGGAACTGAGATTTCTGAGATGTAGATATCTATTTGATTGAGCCCAATAGGGTGCTTGTGTCATGTAGTGCAGCATTTCTCAATATTTAAAAATCAGTATACATCAAAAATTCAAAAGTACTTATTATACTGCCTGTAAAATTTTGATTAGTTTAATTAAAAATTTTTCTTATTCTGATTTTTCACTGACTTGCATGAAGCCTGATTGCAGCATGTCTGTAGCATACGTAGTACAGCAATATATTGTACCCTGAATTTTGAGAACCACTTCTGATAAGGAGCTCTGTCTGGCTGCTTTGGGCAATTACATATGTAAGTACTCTCATTTTTCTGTTTTCCTTGCTGCTACTTAGCTCTTTCTGTAATAATGCTATCTTACCAGATCAGAGGTGTACCTAACTAGTAGCAGGATCATGAGTAGGAAGTCTTGAGCAAATGATACTGCAAATTATATTTGTAACTGGGCTGCTGAGCTGAGTATCACCCCTTGCCCTTCCCTGCTGTTGTGAACTCTCTCAGAAGAGGCTCCAGGGACTGCCTTCACCTGCGCTCTTTACATACAGCCTGCTTCTTGTTCTGTTTGCTTGCTTGCTGGGCGTGATGTCCTGAGAGCTGCGGCACGGCAATCCGGGGGCCTGCTGTTGACCCTAGTACAGGTGACTCCTCAGCAGCTACTCGTCTCTGTGCAAATGAGATAATTCTTGACAACGACTTGCTGGGTATAGTGTGCTCTGATTTGCATAAGGTGTCATTGTAGGGGATTCTGTACTTGAAAAACTGTAGAAAGCAGAGATATAAGAAAAATTGAGGTATACTACATGCCCACAAGTTGCATTTCCAAAAGCACGACAAAATGGAAGCCCCTTTTGTACAGTTAGTATGAACACTTTGATTCTCTTGTTCAGAATTTTTTTACTTTACGGACTCAACCTCTCGCTGAGTAAATGGTTCTGATCTGATAAAGAACAGTAAATCCACTTACTCAGTAGCCTTTAAATTCTAATGGCTTTATAGCAGTATGAATGATATGTCTATTGTTAACGTCCGCAAGATTTAGGCAAATCTACTGTGACCGACTCTGGCATATAATACTGGCAGAGGCACATTCTTCTAAATCATTTTAAGAGGTCCGTGAGAGGAGAGAAACAACATGTGGTGAACTGCTCTGTGGTCCCCATAGTGGAAAGCTGGGGATCTGGTGAGTCTCTGCAAAGCAGTTTTTTGGTGGGGGCAGAAGATGGATCACTCCTGCAGCTTTGAGGACAACTGAGTCTCCTCGTTGCTCTTTGGCGCTGAAGGAAATCTGATGCCAAAAGCAGGCAAGATGCTGCATGGCAAATGAATGCCTGCATAAAGCTTCCTAAATACTGATTTTAATAAGTGGTCATTCTTCTGTATTGAGGTGATGAGTTTCAATGTTCAGGTTCATCTGTTTTGAAACTTTTGTCTCTTGTACTCCAGTCTCCTGCTATTGACCAGTATTATCATCATTACACTAGACAGTTAAAGGAGATCATAAATTTACAGGAACTAGTGAACTTTCCAAATAGTCCTGTAATTGATATACATAAATGACTGAGATAAAAACTGCTTTGTGCTAGAATTCCTCAGTTTATTTGGAGAGATCAAGGCAGAGAGCATGGCAAAATGGCTATGTTCATTTGCAACATGTATATGAATTCCTATGATTTTCTTCTTTCTCTAAGAAACACATTTTCCAACATTTCCCTGTAATTTATCTCCTAGATAAAATCCTTTCTTTCTCTGCTCTTTCTCTCTTTTAATTACAAAATTCCATCTTCTCCTTTAAGGAAGTTAAACTGGTGGAGACTGGAAAAATTTTTCTTGGGAAATCTAACTATATACTTGTCCTATTTATATGCTTTTTTTCTAGACATACTGGTTGCTGTTGACAGCAAGATGCAGCATTTGATGTAGTAGTCTGGAGGCTTTTGTGTTTGTGTATTGCTCTGTCACTTCTGGATTTTCTGTTTTCCCTTTTTTGTTCTCCCTTTTTTGTTCTTATTTTCCGTTTTCTCACATTTCTTAAATTGACTCAGTGCTTTTCTCAGCTTCATCACAAAAACTTTCTTTTGGCATCTCAGCATTAGACCCTCACCTCATTTCTTGATAGGTGTTCATAGATGTTGTTCTAGGGCAAGTCATTAGTAGCCTATCTGTTGTGGCAGCAACAGCCTCGTTGCCAGAAGGTTCACTGCCGATCAAGGCCAGGATGAGATTGCTCAGGGTTCTGCATCTGTCAGAGTCAAAGGCCAAAGAGTCACTAGGAGGATTTAGAAGGAGAAAAGGAAACGGCCCTGTTTCAATTATTAGAAATCCATTAAAAGGGTGCTACCCAGCTGAGACATGGTTTTGTGCTAGAGATGAATACCTTATTGAACATACAGCTGCTTCTTCGGGCAAGAAATCTAGCGGGAGTTACGACGCTATATTCAGTATGGTCAGTAACTGTTGGGTGCAGTTAGATAGAAAATTGAATAGTGTGATAGTAAAAAAAAAATGGATAGCGCACATGGAGGAGAAAGGAAAATCTGTCAAAATCTCTAAGAAATGTCTGTGAAAAGAGGTAAGGAAAGTAATGTTGTTATTCACAGACAGTACAAAGTTCTTTCTGTCCCTCAATTACATTAAAGGGCTCATAAAAGCAATTAACATTTAGACTATTCTTCTAAGTCTCTAGAAGTTTCAGCATCTAATTACCTATTATGTAGTTGCTGGAAGCCAGCAGATAAACTGCAAATTGTTGATGCCCTAGGATAATTTCAAATACTTCTACAAAGTTGTGTAAAGAAGAGGGAAAATTTCTTTTTTAAAAAATATATGGACATCCCCTTAGAACGAATGTGTGCATTTTAAATTATTCAATCTCAGATTGAATATCAAATTATTCTCTTTATTTTGGTGTTACCATTTTTTGATCTTGTTCTGGTAAATCAGGATTGATGCCATGTCAAATAGGACTGATTGTTATATCAGAAACAGGGAAAAAAAGTTCAATAAACTTACAGCAGAAATTGGCAGAATGCAGCTTTGGATCAACTGGGTAAAAAGGACAGCTTGATTCTGTCTAGTACAATCTATTTATTACCTGAAATAAGAGATTTAAATGGTGTTGTTCTTGCTTTAAATTTTAGATTAGTGTTGTCACTGGTATATAGCATACTTTAAATCTTGACACACAGAAAAGAGAGGGAATAAAATGATCTAATGAAAAACTACACAAAAAAAAAGGAAACCAAGATGAAGAAATTCATGATTTTTGTGACTTTTATAGTCCAGTTTTCTAGCATTTCCTGGACATATTTTTATTATGATTATGCTATTCTCCATAATAGACAAGAACACCTTTTTCCTGGTTTCATTCTAAAGAATAAATTGTCATCTCAGTGCTCTTAAATAGTATTTTTGAAATTGCCTATAGCTTACATGTGTATTTTGAGTGCCATTATTGCTCTAGTTCATTGAAATGTTTAAACAAAACTTAAATACACTTCAAAAGTTTAAACAAATGCCTATATAATTGCTGAATTGAACTGAAAGCTACACTTGCTTATGGATTTAATATCTAAGGCGCAAAAGCTCATCCTAAAGTCCTGAGAACTTAACTGTTTCTTTTCCTGCTCTTTTTCCATTCAACCTTTAAGCATTTGTTAATTATTTTTAGCCTTGTTTTGTGACTGTATCCAAGTAGGTTCCAAGAGTTCTGATTTGCATCTTAACATGAAATGAGAGAAGGTATTAAAGAAGACTGAGCCTAATAGTTTTCATTTATACTTAAAACTTTTTAAATTAGATTTCTATCTGATATGTATAAGCAAGAGGATATGATGTCTGAAGATTTAAGATACTTATCTGGGACTCTAAAGATGAAATTTTTTTACCTAAGAGTGCTTATATGAATTAATCATGATGACTAATGGGAAGATACATGTGGAAAGTCATGAGTCATGGTGCTCAGCACTGTGACACAAAATTCTTCTTACCAGGCTTCATAAGGCTCTCAATGCTGTTTTATACCCGTGTGAAGAAGGTAGTTTTTCAAGTCAGGTCTTGAAGGCTCAGTCAAAGATTCCTGACGTCGTGCGTGCCCCTGTGAATCTCCTGGAGACAGTTAAGGAGCAACAAGCTCCTTTTTTGGCATTTGCGTTAGCCGTTCTCTGTTTGCACAGCTGTCAAAAGGGGAGATGAGCACTTCAGCGTAGAACTGAGAGCTTGGAAGAATACTAGGGGAGGGGTAAGCATCTAGACCACTGTCTGACTTACTGTAGACCAGTGGAAAATCTTACCTGCGTCTTAACTAGACTTCCCTTTTGTTTATTAATGCAATGTTCAACGCAGTTATAGTTGCTGGGACTAAAATAGTGGATACTGTGATCAAGTTACTTAGCTCTTGAGGCAGATCTTATTTGTGATTACTTTATTACTTGTTCCTCTAGAATTATCACTAGTATTATTTGAAGGAAATGACCTGAATGCGGGTTCATACTATGATGTTTTTGTCTGGACGTATGTGGTGTATTTATCTTGCTGGCTTTATTTTGGTTCGTTTTCTACTTTACATTGAATTCTGAATTTTTCTTTTAATTTCGTTATTTCACGAGAAGAATCGTGCTCTTGTGTTGAAAACTTTTCCACATATATCTAAGAGTTAACAAACACATCTTGCGGTTATTGTATATTAATTGGAGCAGAAGTCAGTGATGAGTTTTTGAAGACAGATAACCAGCTATTTAATGTCATTTGGATTCCAGTTCAGTTTGTTATTGGTGCAGTTGGAGTACCAGCACAGTAAATTTTGTTAAAGGCTAATATTTGTAATTTGTTTTTCAACACTTACAGGGACATAAGCAACTCTTGTTTGACTCTTGTCAAACTGCTGTCTTTCTAATAATCGCATTACTTTGAATATAAACATCCATATCCTAAATGGATGTTTCTCTCAAATGAAGTTAATTATAATTAGATTATATGTAATGTATACTTGTCAGAAAAAGTATGCATAGCAGGTACAAAAAAAAATCGCATTTTAAACAACGGACCCACTTGTCTTTAGTTTTCTCTTGGGATGTCAAGGCAGATGTTGAAGGATTTAGGCCAGGACATTAGGTTCCATTGCTTGTTGTTACAAATTGTTTTATGAGGCAAAAGCTAAGGGTATATTGAGATGAAAGGATGAATTATTTGAAAATCTAAATCACTTTAAATCAGTCTGAGAAACACAGTGAACAGGCCAATCAATCAGTAAATTTAGGACTAGATTTGCATACTTTAAGACCAGAAAGGAGTACCACTAATCATACGTCTTGCAAAATGTGGGGTGCTTTATAACTTTTGAAGCAAGCATTTAAGGATATGGTAACTATGTAGATAGCCTTTGATTATTGCAAACATTTTGTTGGAAATTTATTAACTCTAGTCCTAGTTTTACTGTTTAATACAGTTTTTTAAAAAAAGAAAAAGGTAAGTAAACATAGGAAAATACAGATCTCAGTGTTTAAAAAGAAAGAACAGTTGCTGTAATAGCACCTAGGAAAACAAATCTGTCAACAGGAAATATGGAGACAAAGATGAAAAAAGTGAGCTAATAAGATGAATTTTGCCATCCAGGTGAAGGTGGATCTTACAGGTGGAATAAATGCATGTAGAACTTGACATAGAACCACATAGTACACAGACCTTGAGAGATTTTCCCCCACGTATTATAAAATGATAAACTAATGTTTTACATTTTGTTTCCATAGCAAAATTCTTTGCTTTTGATTCTGATAGTCCTAGGTTCAAGCTTTTATTGTCACCTATATAGGATGATCACAGAGGAGAATGGTGCTGTTGCTAACTGAAGCTTCAGTTTGTATGAGAACGTAAAAATGCCCACACGTAGGTCAGACCAAGTATGCATCCTGTTTTGTATCTGGCAGTGGTCTGCAGCAATCCCTAGGGAAGAATATAAGAGCTCTTATGGCAACATATCCCCAGAGCTCTTACTGGTCTTTAGTGTGGTTTAGCATCCTCCAGAACATGCCTTTTTAAATATACTAGCCACTGAGGTGTTTTTCTCTGGTCTAGTCACTTTTTGACTGCAGGTAAATTCTGGCAATTACAACATATTTTGGGAAGGAACTCTGCAGCTTAGCTGTAGGTTGTGCAAAGAATCACTTTTATTATTTTAACTTCTTATCTACTGTTCTCATTGGTGCTGGCCTAAGGTCTTCTATACCTATAATAGCACCAACTGAAGACAGAAAAAAGTATGAGGAAGTACAGACTTTTGTCCAAAAGCTAGTAATAATTTTGTAGGTAGTAGTAATGAACTAATACCAGCATGCAGGTGTCTTTTGAATCACCTAGGAATCACACAGTCACAGAATGGTTGAGGTTGGAAGGGACCTCTGGAGATCATCTAGTCCAACCTCCCTGCTCAGCAGGGTCACCTAGAGCATGGTAGACAGGGTTGCAGCCAGGCGGGCCTTGAAGATCTCCAGAGAAGGAGACTCCACAGCCTCTCCGGGCAACCTGGTCCAGTGCTCCGTCACTCTCACAGGGAAGAAATTCCCCCTCACCTTCAGGCGGAACTGCCTGTGCTTCAGTTTCTGCCCGTTGCCTCTTGTCCTGTCACATGGGACAACTGAACAGAGTCTGGCCCCATCTTCTTGACACCCTCCCTTAAGATATTTGTAGACATTGCTGAGATGCCCCCTCAGTTTTCTCTTCCCAAGGCTAAACAGGCCCAGCTCTCGCAGCCGTTCGTCGTAAGAGAGATGCTCCAGCCCTCTGATCATATTCATAGCCCTGCACTAGGAAAACTGTCGTATTGTTAAGTTCGGCCTCCAGCAGATTTACTGATTTACTGAAAGTTTTCCCAAAGCGCTGCGTAGGCTTCATGTGCCTGACCAGCTGAGTTGGTGGTAATTAGCTTTGTATTGCTTTCAGAGCTTGCATTTTCAGTCCTATTATAGCTTCAGGTTCGATATGCCACTCCTTGTTGTCATATTTTTTTATATTGCCTCTCAGTAATAACTATTTTTTTATAAGGAGAACGGAAGGTTGGCAAAATGAAGATAGCGGGTGGACAAGCAAAACAAACAAAGTTCATGCTGCAAAAGTAACATAGAAATCAGAGTCTTGCAGCCATGTTGTGAGAGGGGGAAGAATGGACTAGGTGACTTCTGATGGGCCACTCAAGTCCACTTTACTGTAACCAACTACTCCCTGAGCTAAAACGTTAGAAACTGAAGAGGTGAAGCTGATACACATGATAAATGTTTTGCACTCTCACAGAGCTATATTGATACTCTGTCATATGTCTATGACTGTGAATGCCTTCAGGGTGGTGATCAGGTTAAAATTTGTATGTATTTTTGATTATCGCATTTCAGCACAAAGCTTTTTAAAGAAAAGTATGCCTTGTGCTTTTTATTAGGACATTATGGCAGGACCTTTGAAGAAATCGATAAATCTCTGCTTTCTGTTACCTCCTTCTCTTTCAACTAGAGATGGCTCTATATAGTATAGGCTTCAAGTGTCTGCAGTGAGTCAGGTTTGTCAAACAGCTCATTGTGAAAACGGTTGAAGTTTGATGGTTAAGACCATCTAATCCAAATGCAAACATGTTTCTCCACTTAGAATGCTCAAGGAGGAAAAAAAAAAAAATCCTACGTTTGTTTGTTTTTTTTCTAGCTGTGATACTAATAGCACTTCAACATTACAACAGTTCCCAAAGAATGTATGAGATGTAGGACTTTAAAAGGGACTGTCTTCCTGGAGAAGCTTTCCAATATCAATTCATTTTCCCTTAAGTGTTTCTACTAATCTTTGCCATAAGTTAATTACATTACAAATTTTGTATTAGAAAATAAATATTGTCATATCTTGTGCCCCTGTTAATATGAGAAAAATAAGAAAAATCCACAACAAAGATAAAGTACAACCAGAACAAAGATAAAGTTCAGAGTATATCCAATGCAGTATCTGATTCATTATGACTTTGTTATCTTTTCAGCTTAAACTCTGTAGGTCTGTGCCTGTACCTTTCTGTGTTTTACAGCTTTGAATATGCATGTTTTAATACGCATCTTCCAGTTAGAGGTCAGTTTTTGAGTATAATGTGATTTTGCTTGGCTATATAATGAAACCAAATGAGATGGCTACAAAAAATAGTAAAATTAAACATACTCTATGTAAACTTGAAGAAACAGTTACTTGCTCTCTGTTGTTATTGCTGTAGAAAGACACATTTCTTCTGGGATATTTTTCAGATTATTCTGATGTATATATCCTTTTGAAGCAGAAGTTGCCATTATGAAATGTAGTCTAACATGAATAGCAAAATACTATTAGAAAAGTTAGGATGTTAACAAGCAGCACAGTATAAGAAAGATTCAGCTGTGGTCAACTCTTCATTTTGCTACAGGATTCTTATGTATCCTTGACTAAATGGTCTGGTTGTTCCTTTATACGCAAAACTGAGGCAGCAGAACATACTTACTAGGATACAGAAATGGCAGCACCTGAAGAACTTCTAAAGGAGAAGACAGGAAACAGCTTTAGCACTGTTTAAACTAGAGTATCATTCTACTGCAATACTTTGACTGAACTGAAAAAAAAACCCCAAACGTCTTTCATTTTCAAAGGGAGAAGGAGACCAGATCTCCTTCCTGAATAGAATTGATTGGCAAATTATGGAACTTAATCAATTAGATGCAGTTTACATCTTTGTATAATACTATTTCATCTATTCCCACACCTTTTTTGTGCCCAATCCATCCCTAATTTATCTCCTTATTTTAAAGAGTCACTACTAAAGAACAAAATTGGTATTTCTATCTAGTATTAATACTGTGCATACTCCCAGTCTCTCCCCTTCTCTCTCATCAATCTAAGCTTTTACTAAATTATTCCAAATAATTAAATAATTAATTAATTGCAATTAAAATAACACAGAAGTTGAAAGCTTATTTGTCAAGCTCCAAGAATTTTTTTTTTTTTTTTGACTCTTTGTGAACTGGTTCCTTAGCAGATGATTTTGATTTGGAACTAAAGATTATTTGTTACTAAAGCTGAAAAATTTAACATTCGCATTTCTTCAAAGAGTCAAGCCGGTTGCTTTCAGCAAAAAAAAACATTGCTTTTGCATCTGGCATAGCTTACTTTTCAAATCATGTAGTGTATATACTGGGGGGAGATTTTTTTTACATGATAATTATAATTGAAATAAAAATCCTGGCCTGCAGAATTGTGAAATAGGACATTGCTGATTCTTGGAGTAGGTTGCAGAACGGACGGTGTCTTGAGATTGTGTTTTCCTGTCTAATATGCTCCTTACCATATCCCACACTTGCCATACTAGTCTGACATTCTCTAAATCCCTGTGGGCTTGAGTGGCTATGCTTTTCTGTGATAAGTCATGAAGACAGTGCTACCAAAATCAGTTAGAAGGTTTGCCATAGTCCGGCAAATGAGCTGTGTTTCCTTTCAGTTCACCTTGGAAGAATCTTCCTGCTCCTAAACGTTTTAGGTGTTCCTGCCTTACTGATGCAGCCAGAACGTACTTTATTGTGCATGGTATCATCCAGCAGAAACTCATTATAAAGGATCATCTTAACCTGATGAGATGAAGGCGATAGGTGAAACCCAAGTGAGGTACATGGCTCCATTACCTTACACGGTTCTTGCTTTTTGTTCTCAGTCCTGCCATCTCTGTTTAATTTTGAGCGGCCTTAGCAAGATCCTAGAATACGCAAACAGTGCAGCAACCGCTTACTTAAAATATAACAACAGGATGTTTCCTCTTTATAACCAAATTTGAGGCATTCCCTAAGAGCGTCAGTTGTTATGCTTACACTTTGGTGGGTTGCAGACGCGTCTGGAGGAACGCTTAATTCCTCCTTGGAAATTTCATGAGGAATTTTGTGGCAGCAAAGGGATAACTTTGTTTTGCTTTAAGGGGAAGCTTATTGTTTGGTTTTTGTTTTGTTTGTGTTTGTTTGCTTTAAGGAGAGGCTTACTGTGGCATAACTTCAACTTACTTCAGTCAGCCTTACAGACGTAGAAGGAGATATGTAAGTCTCAGGAACTGTAAGTAGCTGCAGAAATGTTGCAAAGGTAATTTATTGTAGTATCTTAATTAAAACTATAATTAACAAATAATCATTTTGCTAATAACACGCTAACAAATGTTACAGAAAGGTAATATAATCAGAGATTTCATTCTTATTTTTCATGCACTGTACAGTAGTGCATTTTCATTGATTCATTTCTAGTTTTTGTAGATGCTATCATATTCAGAATCAGGTCCAGAAATTCTTGCTGGAGATTTGAAAACAAAAGCTTCTTGGATGTGGAGCTGCCATTGGGTTTATTTCTCTTCAGTGCATTTTTTTTCTGCTAACTTGTAGATGTTTTATCTGCAGACTAAGCGTAGAATACAGCCTTTTAACGTACTTTTAACAGGAATACAGGGACCAAGTATCAGGCCTAAAATATGATAATGGTGAAGTATATCGAGGTAGCTCAGTCAGCACAATCTGTATACCTATTGTGCGCACTGTCTCTTTTCATTTGTACAGCTAGAAATTGGCTGTCCCTATTAAAAAAGGAAACATTGTTTTCCAAAGATAATAAATGCAAAAATATTTTGGAAGACAGTAAAAGACTTTGATAACATGATGCGTTTGTACAGCTACTGCAAACACAAATTGGTAAGATAGATTTTTTTCATAATACAGTATTATACACAGTATTATCTGATTTTCACAGATTATTTAGTTTTGAAAAGATGATTAATTTGCTCAATGAAGCTGCTTATAACAGTTTATTTTTTTTAAATCCTTTACATTTGTAAATTGCTTTGTGATTCCCAGCTAATAGGAGTTCTAGGAGTATAAAGCATAGTTATTAAATGTTCTGCTTGTAGAAAATGATTTCCAAAAGCTTTGTTCACCTACAACATGCTGAAAGTACCTACCAACAAAAGCGTGTGCTCCTCTACCAGAATGGAACTAAGTTTTTGTAGGAAAAGTAGCTACCTGGAGGAATTAGAAGATGTGATAGAAGGACACGTTTTGGTTGTCCATGTCAGGGCTGCATGTTTAATTAAAAAAAAAAAAAAAAAAAAGAAAAGAAAAAAGTTAAACTTTTCATGTTTAATTTAAGGAAATGGTAGAGTTTGGGGCTTTATAACCTTAATGACGTTGTCAGTACTATGTAATGTTGGTGGCATGCCTGTTGTAAAAGCTGTGGATCTATAGAAACACTTTACTAAAAACGCCTTTATTTTTGTCACTGAGAAAAAAGCAGAAAACAGCTAAGGCAGCAACAACAAAAACAACACATTAGGCATGCACTACTAGTCTAGCTAATTCTAGGGCTGCTATTAGCAGACATTTAGGCAAATCTATTAACATTTAGCATCAGCACAAATGCAATTGCATTGCTACTTTTCATGTTTCTGGCAAAATATGCATGGCCATTCAAGGGAGAAAAAGGACATTGAAACTATTTGTTAAGTAGTATAGCCTAAATGGGGGAAGGAAGTTTTAGTGAAATTGAGAAAGAAACTTTTCTTTCCCTTTTTTTCCCCCAAAAAGGAAGCCAGATTTCTTAAAGAATACTGTTGATCAAATGTTTGGTTGACGTTTTCTATGTATCACCATAGGTTTTGATTTTTAACAAGTCTGATGGAAATACTTTAGCTTTTAACAGGGTTTTATATTTAATTGCTCAATTTTTTATTGTTCTGTTTTTCACTTGTTAGCACCAAATCCCATCAAGTGAAAATAAAAACAGCTTCAAAATGCCATGTTGTTAATTCATATGAAAACTCTGTAAAACATCTGTATGTGTATCTTCAAAAGCCTTTTCAAGAGGTGTACAATTTTTTTAATGCATCATTGTGTAACTCAAGTTAAATCTATTTAAAAAATATATTTGTCATCTTTTCCATGATATACCAGACAATTCTATAGTAGAATTGGCTAAAGGGGTAGCTACAGTAATTGTCTTATTTTTGACAGTGACAAAGGGCAAATGCTTTATTATACGTCATAAAATATCAATAGTATATGCATATTGTAATGCAGTGCCGTAATCGGGAAATTTCTTCCCGACTCTAGCTTATGCTTTTTTTGAGTTGACTGACATCAGAAATTAGACAACAGGAAATTCCTCTTCAACTTTGCAATTAAAGTACATATTTTGAAGAAAGACCTGTCATATATTCTAACCATTGTTATTATTTTTCAAGCATTGAAGTTTATCATACGCTTTTTATTCGACGGCTCAGAGTTTTGAAATGTCTGACTGTGTGGTCCTTGAAAATTTACTTTGACTAGTATTCTCGGGAGCTGAGGAGTGGAATGGCCTGCAGCCGGGAAAGGGGAACGTGCTTGCCGGAGGCTCCCCGGGCCTGGCGTGCCGGCCGCGGCGGCGGGAGCCGCAGGGAGCTCCCGCGCGTCCTGCTGGGAGCAGGTCCGGGTCTGGCGTCGACGGGGAGCGCCGAGGAATCCGGTTGTGTGAGGGTGAGGGCCTCGGGCGGGCGGCGGGGAGCGGCGGGGGCGAGCCCGCAGGCAGCGCCCCGCGCACCTGCCGCCGCCGCCGCCGCCGAGCCTCCGCCTGAGCCTCCGCCTGAGCCACCTGTTTACGCCTTTACTCATGGCTTTGAACTGTTCTCTGTCAACAAAATCCTGTAGGGCTCCTAGGTATAAATCTTCTGTAGCCACTCTGAATTTTTTTCCAATTTAATTTTTCAAGTAGGTGCTTTATATTATATAATTTTTCTGATTTTTTTTTTCCTTCAGTGATAGCCAAGAGTCATATTTATATGAACTACATATAGTTACTCTGTGCAGACTTTAGCGATTATTTATATTAAGCGTGAGAATAAATTCCTCCTTTGCGTGTCTTTTGAGACTTAAATTTGGGATTGGGAATTTTTGCTCAAGCTGTGGCTGATGACGTGACCGATACTGGGAGCAGTGCAAATCCTCTCACTGCTCACAGGTCTTTCACTGCTGCAAGGAAAATGAAACCATGAAATAAATCCTGCTATGCTCTAGAAAGGAAAAAAAAGTAAACTATGCTTTATTTCTTGAATTTGATATGACTCTTATAAAATAGACCTCTTACTTGTAAGAATAAAGTATGCTTCTTACAATATCCTTAAATGTATTAAACCTTAAAAATCCCTTAAAATTCAAATTTCAACTGTAATACCACTGTTACCTTTTTTGGATTTCAGTGGATTTTGGACTTTGTATACTCTCTTTGTAAAATTTTCTTCTCCCTTTTGGCACCTTTTGGGAAGATATAATGAAGGCTGCAGAATTTGAAAGTATTCAGCAGTTTCCAGCATCATGCTTGAGATGGTGCAAAATCTTTTACGTGATCTAAAAGTTTGCCTAAAAGACCCCTGATGTGTGGGGTTTTTTTTTTGGTTTTTTTTTTTTTTTTTTTTTTTTTTGAGTCATATTTCACACAGGAGCTGAATTACTTCCAGCACATCTCAGTGTATTTCAAAGACAGCGCTGACAATATCATAAAGACCACCTTGGAGCATGGCGCCCAAGCCATTGCTATTTTTAACATCTTTGAAGAAGTGAGAAGGGACTGGGGGGGAAAAGGCTCGTTATAATGAGAACGCTGATGCCTGCGCTCTTCCGCAGACCGCAGAATCGCTCCGCTTCCTTAAAACTCTGCATGTACGTTTATTGTTGGCGGAGTAATAGTGGCTGAATTATCACAATGTCACCCGGGCTTTCCACTGCTCACCTGAACCTCCTTGTAATCTACAGGCAAAAAACAAAAGACAAAAAAAAATATTTTTTTTCCCTTAAAAGGGAAAATTCCATTGAAACTCAAATGTTTAAGCCTTCCATATGGTCAAAATTAATGGAATTTTATAGTGGAAACTTTATTCTCTTGTTTAGATCATTTGGGACCTAGAAAAGACTGGCAAAAACATTTTATCTCTGTGTCTTAAACTCAAGACTAAACTTTGTGGTAGGTTGCCTCCAAGCTGATTCTTTGAGCACAGTCCTCACATTCGGTACTCTGAAGTTTGGGAGGATGGCACTATATTCTGCATAGGTGATGGCACGGCTGAAAGCATCTGTGCTTTTGCGAGGCTCGGACGCGTTTGTCGAGTGCGTACTTGTACTAACAGTGTTTCTTCCTTGGTGTACTGCAGACAGATGTGATGTTTAAGGTGGTCAGTACCATGCAAATCAACGTTTCAGTGGAACTGCCAGGATTCATGTGCAGCCTGAGGGGAAGATGTAGCTGCCTAAGCTGAAAGCTTTTTGTAGCCTGTGCAGTAGGTCATTCAGCACATATTTTTGAAACAGATGGGAGTATTCCTAATTTCTTTTTAGATCACCTTCCTCATGATGGCAAGGCACCATACTAACTTTAACACATGATATTTTAAATAATTGCCAAGAAGTAAGAAAGATTAAGGGGTTAATACAGAAAATCCCCTAGTTACCTTTGGGTGGCAGAAAAGCTGTGAATGGTCTTGTTCCAGAAAAATGTCACCTATTTTCATTACTTAATTTAGATGTTTAAGTTTTAAAATGTTGGTAATTTAGAGGTAGCTCAGTATGAATCTCAGTATCTGATGAAATAAATCCAGATTAGACTTAAATCATAAAGGCAAAACTTTGTCTTATTTTGTCAATCGAAGTATTACATTATCTGAATAAATAATTATCTAAATACTGAATTCTGCTTTTCCTGAATCATGTACCTGTAACATTGAACATATAAGAATCTTCTCTGCGAGCTGATCTCTGAGCTAGCTGATGCGTTAAGTATATATTAGTGACAAAAGATAAATAAACAGGGATAACTTCTGTTAACACTGTTTTTTCTAAGGCAAAGAAGTGAATGGATACTTGATCAATAGCGATCATAGTAAAAATTTCTGAAGGAATGATGTAGCAATTCTTGCACTCGGTAATTAGTTTTTTTTTTTTTTAGACTACTCTCAGGGGGATCGTGATTCTAACAAAACGTTAATCAATTCTTTCAGTGACAATATTGAATTTAAAAAGTTAGTGGTTACTAACAAAGTCATGTTGTAACCAGTATACAGAGAAATCATACGTTCTGTGGTGATTAACATCTATTCAAGAACTTGGAATGTATTATGGAGTCCAAATTATCATAGAAATTAATGCAATCTTCTTAAAAGGCTTAAAATATGGTAATAGATACTGCATACTAGCACCTGCAGCTCAAGGTACCAAAATCATTAAAGTTGGATATAATTATATTTATTTTGCAAGCATCTAAATGAGGGAGAGAATGAGGAAGAAGGTTTAATAAAAACGAAAAGGATAGGCAGTCAATTTGAAGTCTATTTGGATTTTAAACCGTTTCTTTTACATAATAAATATACTGTCATTTCTGATATGTACAATGTACTTTGTAAAGTGCATTTTAAAGTTATTCTTAGACTGCGGTGAAATGATGAAATTTTTTGTACTGGCTTCGTATTAGTGAAATTCAGTTGACTGGCGTGCTCGTTATTTACACTAGGGCCTTAAGAGAGAATTTTTTTGTTGCATGTGTGATTAATCAAGGCAGCTGCTTCTTACCTATTCACTGGGCTTGCATTTTTCTAAGGGTCACTTGCAGATTAATTTTTGTGTAGTCGAAGACAGTGGTAAGTATGAGAGAGAAAATGTGGCAGCTGCTTGCAACTCAGTGAGAGCTCTTTTTTGGAACTGCATGCCCTCAAAGCGAGGTGACTTTTTTATGGCTGGTTTTGGGGCTACACCTATGCAAGTGTCTTGTAGGAATAGGCTGGTACAGAAGAAGCTAGTGGTACCTGCAGATAGCAAGTAAAATTAACTGGAGGCTGACCTACTATAGTACTTCGCACATTTAGAGAAACAATGAATGGATGAATAACTGATCTAAACTTGACTTCAGCTCCCATTCTGCAATGAAATTAATGGAGCTAGCTATTTTGTAAAAGGCTGTGATTATTTCTTCAATGTAAAATGGCAAAAAAGAAAGTTTCTGTAGAATATCTTTGGCCTAATAAATTGGTATTTCCCTGTTCTTGAAATGTTTTATTGAGTGAATCCCTGCCGATGTGTACGATAACAAGAAGACACGCTGACATTTGATGTGAATGTTCGTTGTGCGTACCGCGAGGCCAAGTATAGAGTCGGAATGCCAAGGGAGATTTATGCGTAACAGAAATCAGCAGAAAATGCTTCTTATATCAGTATAGAGATATATTTCAAATGATAGCCAGATACTTGTTTACCACGATTACAATGTAAATGGTAATATTCTGTTCATAGTTCTGTGTGCATAGCAGTTATTGAGGTCACTCAATTCTGGAAGGCTTTAAATCTTTTTTTGCATTTTGTAAGCAAAGTGACTACTATTCACAGTGCCCCAAACTATGAAGTGACATAGAAATGGTAGCTATGTTGTGCATTCTGTTTTCTGTATGCCTAGTACAGGAAAGGAGAATCTTGCAGACTAGAAGATCTTCATTTGTCAGTAGGGTTGGTTCAATTTTCCCAACAGTTCCTCCGGCACGAGATGCTTTTATGCCTCTGTCAGGATCGTATGATGGTCTTAATAACAAAGGAAAACAAGCTTTTACTGAATTCAGAATCTTTTCTCCGTGTTTGGAACAGAATTCAAATGACCGTTCAGTCCTTAGGTAGATGTCTTTGTCCAGCTATTGACATTTAAGATTACTTTAGCTTTAACGTCAATATTTTTACTATTGAGATAGTATTAGTGATTAGTGAAAGAGAAAGTGGGAAAAAAAACACCAAACAAACAAAAAGAAAAAACCCAAGCATTGCAGAGAAAAGAAAGCCAATAAATAGTGTAATTACTAATTCATTCAGGAGCAGGAATAATGGCTTTCTAAAGTGAAATGACCAAATCCAATAACTAACAGTTTGTCAGGGCAATAATAATGGTATTTGTAGCTCTTTTAATTGGCTTTAACCTTTCCCTTCGTGTGCGAACTATTAAAAAATTGAAGAGGAAAGTATTTAGAGAGACAGATTTATGTTAGCTCATGGTTTGCACCATTTTAATGAGGTCAAAGCAATAAAGAGTCTCAACAGATCCTACAGTCTGGATGATGAATGACTTTCTTCCACTGCAGATATACAGTATTGTGCTCAAGTCTTTGAGTTGCTGTTTAAGTATGAAAATACAGATTTCTACTGTTAGGAAATAGCTTTGAATGGTTTACTCTTTCTTCTTTCTCAGGCATATGTGTGCAAATACGTATGAATAAAGATGAAAGAACCTTTTGGTTCTTGGGAGGAGGACTGAAGTGGTTAGACTAGAGAAAAAGGTTTTAAGGTGCAGTTGATTAAAATGAAAAATGTATAAACACACACAGAAGAAAAATGTATGTATGCATAGGAAATACGGTGATGTCTCCATATAGATAACCAATAATCAGGTACAGTAAAGTTATAATGAGAATTTAGCAAGGTAACATGCCATTCTCCTAATGCAGGGTTCAACCTGTTGTGGATTTAAAAAAAATATATATATAGTTTCAGTGGAAGCGTGGATAGGAAGTATTGCTGATCAATTTTTTTCCATAGTGGCTCCTTTTATTCGAGGTGTTTATTTGGGTTGGTGGAAATGCATGGCATTTCAGGCTTCTAACTGAAAGATTATCTTTATTATTTTTTAGTTTTATTTTGGCCTTGGTCCATTTTATTCCTGTGAAAAATATCTGAAGTTAAAATCTGAAACAGATTCCCTTAGCTCTCATCCACACGTGCACTGTAATTTATATAGTGAGCTGCAGTGTCTAAGAATAGAATTAGTAAAGACGTGCGTGATTGCTGACTGTATTCCTATGGGAAATGGAAGCTGCTTAAGAAAGGAGTGTATAGCTCTTTTTGCACTTAGGACAGAAATCTCCATTAAATGCACTGTGAGATATAATTCCCATGTAGTTATCTTTCTTTCACTAATGATGTCTTCACATATCATTTCAAGAAAAAAAAAACACTGTAAAAATAAAATAGGTATTACTGTGTGACAAAGAGTCACATTGTTGGTCTGAAAGTTTTATTAACAATTCACATTTAGGTATTTTTATGATACTTTAAAGTAGTGAATTATGAATGATTGAAAATACCCTCCAGCTTAATTGAGAACCATTATATCTAGTAATTGCCAGTGATTTCTGCAAACAGCCGTTGTTCTCTGGCCTATTAACATAATTTGAAATTTTTATTGCACTTCGTAATTATCTGTTGGAGTTAACAAACAGGCCCATTTGCTGAAGTGTTTAAGAACAAAACCCCCAAATGGACTGGATGGTGATGTATTATCACTGTCAGCTGGCCTTACTAGAACGTTTTTATACATCAGTTTTTGATGGGGTTGTGACTTGTACTGGTTATTGTGGATTTTCTAGTTTTCATTTCATTAAGTGTAGGTAAAACTGCATCTTTTAATATTGGCTTTCACTTTCTTACTTATTTACTTCATTTAGTTCTCAATAGTGCTTAAACATGATCTCCATTATAGCTGGAGAGACCACTGTTTCAGCTGTAGGCATTTAATAGGTTTCATCTGCTCCCCATGTCCCGTTAGCAAAGACAGAAAACTTGACACCTACTTAGATTATAATGTTTTTAGATCATCTTTAGTTCTGCAACTTTGCAGTATAAACTGGCTCCTTACCTAAAACTGAATTTCTACGAATTGCAATGCGAGAAATGGTAAATGTTAACAATTTCTTCTGAGTTTTACATTGACTATATAAATTCGTTTTATATGTAACTATAATAAAAGTTCATACATTTATTCTGCCATTGATTTCCTACTACCTATGTCTACATTTCTCAAAGAATATTTTTTACATGGCAGTTGTTATTTTATGGTTTTTCTTTTGTACTTGCTCCTCTAATAACTATTCCGTTTTTCCAGCCTTTCATTTGATATGTTGCTGCAGAAACCTAGGGCCTGAATGCTAGGGACCCTGTTTGCACTCCTTGCTCTCCTCAAAAACATCTCATGTTGTTCATTCAGTGAGTGATTTTTATTGCAGATGGGATGACTGAGATGAACACGCCAAGCTTTCATTGCCTTTTTTCTTGGCAGCAGTTTTAAAAGATGAAGAAAGCAAAGCAGTGTAAGGAAGTTTTGCAGCATCTTGCTGCTTGCTGGCCAAGTTTGGTGCAGAGCACTCGACTGGGCTTGGCAGGCAGGTTGGAGGTGAAACTGCAGCCTGCACCACTAAAACATGCTAGAAAGAGCAGGACTTCAAGGGTTGGCACTGGCCTGGCAAAACTATAACCACCATCAATTTTAAGTTCTTGCATAAAATTCTATTGCCAGTGAAGTCAGTAAAAATAAATTAATTGATTTTATTGATGCTAAAGTGATATTACAGTCTGACTATTTTCTTTCTTTGTGGGTTGATGACTTTTAAGAAATGGAAAGATTAGTGGTTGATCCTGCAACAGTTGTTATTTAGATCTGCCCAGGAAACCCTTGCTCTGTCAAGCACAGCAAGTTTGAAAGGCAACATGTTTAAGTAAAATGATCTTGAGATCTTTCTTTGGCTTTTGTCAGGTACTTTACAGTCCTATTCCTAGGTTTAGCGTATTAGATATCAGTTGAAAATATAATTATACAGAAAGAAATTAAATAACGTCAGTAGCCGCACTTAAGAATGGCAAGAATGACCCAATGCAGCCCCTGCAGACTTCTTCAAATCACTGAAACTGCCCATGCATTTTGCATTACTGATCTGAATAGAGGCTCTGCAACTTCGACCATACTGGTTAAGTTGCATTATATTTTTGATAGGTAATTTTGTACCAAAAATGTGAAACACTATTAGCTTTGTTTCATTGCCCAGAATACAGGCTCTACAGAGCCTAAAATAAAAGTTTTTAAAAATTTAAAACAAACAATTTGGGAAGTTCATTCTAATTTCTCAGTAAGGAAGGCTGGTGATTTTTCCTCAATCTTCAAAGAGAGAGGAAAAAAAAAGAAAAGATTATTCGAGTATCTTCAGGAAAATGTAGTGACAATAATTTTTATAACATTAGCTATAAGCCAGATATGTTAGTGGTTTCCTCTCTTACACATGTATTTGCGGTTTATATAAATGTTTTTAAGCTGGATCATGCTTCTTAATAACTTTGGAGGCATTAGGGAAGGGATTGCACCACTGCTCTAAATCAATTCCTAAAATGAAGATGCTACTGCTTACTGCACGTCTGTGCCTGCAAGGAAGACGTATATAGTGCAAGCAGCAACAGTTGCTGTCTTTTCTGACACACAGTTTATCCATTCAAACTGAAGCTCACTGTATTATTACTGTTATTTTTCCAGCACATGATCGCATGCAGTATACCGTCATTTGTAACATAAAACCTTCAGTGACAGAAAAATCTCTTAGTTGTTCCTGTTTCTGTCATTCTTCTGTGTAGAGACAGTTTTTAACAGGTTTTTCTTCCTTAAGCATTTAGACCTCGAGCCTTCAGGTAATCTTCTCAATTAGGCCCCGGGGCTGCAGGGAGACGGGCAAGCACAGTTCTCTTAGCAGCAGCCAGAATTACAGGTTCAGGCTAGAATTAAGGTTCAGGCTTTAAACAACCTAGTTCTGGGGAAAAGAAAGAGGATGGGAAAAGATAGAAATCCTGGAGCTTTGGCTTGTAGTAGAGTAGTGAAATCCTGGAGCTTTGGCTTGTGGTAGAGCAGTGGAATAGGTGACTGACTTTTTGGAGAGAATTGTGTGGCTTTTTGCGGTGACTCTTCCCACGTAACCCTCCGGCAGGAGATGCATCAAGCTCTGTGCAGTGCTTCTCTCTGCATCTGTTCTCCCGGCCCTCCCGACTCTATCTGCGCGCCTCCTCGTCCCTCAGGTCCTGCGCGGGGGCTTTGCGGAGCCCCCGGGAGCGTCGGAGAGGACTTGGGGGCACAGGTGGGCAGCGGCAGCGGCACAGGCTCCTAAGCGTTTTGCCCTAAGCCAATTGCTTGTTTCGTGCATTCAGCTGTCACATAATTTCACCCATCATTTATTGCTTCTTTTTGTGGAAGAAACGTTTTACATTCCCTTCTACATTCTTAATTACAAAGCATATATTGCAAGAAAGTGATGTACCTCTCAAGAAAAAATGTTAGAGATAAAAAGGCAGTCTTTGCTATGAGTAAAGAGAAAGAGTTCATAAGTAGTTGCAACTTATTTTGTGTTGTGTTTTTATTAGAAAGTGATTTCCTCCAAAATAAACTGCCAGAGCCTAGCTGCAAAGCTACGTTCCTGACCCCAAAGCCGAGAGGTCTGTTAAAATAGAGGCGTTTGACTTGCCATGCATTTGCCTTGGCCAGCAGCACAGTTTACATTTGAATAAGCCCAGAGCTCTTTGAGGATTAGAATGTCATTTTTTTCTTTAAGAATATTTTAGATATGTGAGGTGAAATGTATAGAAATTTTTTTAATATGTGCAGTGTTCTGCTGTCATTGAAAATGCAGAAATGAATGTTATACGTTTGAATCTTCATGATTTAGTGTGGGAGGAAGAGGGAATTTTCTTGAAGACTAGGCAAGAAAATCACACACTACTTTTTTTCATTATTTAAGCATGAACTAGTAATCTGGAATTGTACTTGCTGTATGATAATTCTTATTGTGGGCAACCAGCTATGGTTATTGAAGCAGATACCTTCATTATACTTGCATAAATCAGGTGAACTGGTTTTGCCTTGTAGGAAATACTTTTTGTTATCTGTCTTGGGAGGAATGGATAGTGTTATTATTAAGAGCAATGAACAAATGAGGAAATACCTATCTCTTCCTAATTATTGTTACAGGAATGTGCTATGTTTTGCTTAGAAATTTTTACTTGGAGGATCTCAGGGGCTGACCTGACTTGCATTTTCTTTTGTTGCTATTGTAAGTGCTTGGATTTACTTTATGTGGAACTCATAAATAATGAGATTAATCTGAATAAATTGGTGGTATCAATCTGTATAATTGTGACGCTTAAATATGTGCTTCAAGTATTTAATTGCAGCTCTAAGAAGACAGTGGTTTAAGGCTCCACTGTTGTAAAAGATCATATATTTAATTTTGCAGTCCTCGGTGAATCTAAAAACTTCAATAGGATTGTACACAGTAGTAAAGTTATGCAGATGGTATTTACAAAACCAGTGTCTTACTGTGCAGAATCAAGTCCAAGTGAATAACAGTTAAAAAAATATATGTTTGGTAAATATTATGTAGAATAAGTGCACGTTGTTTCAATTGCACATCATGCAATATTCTGTATTGCAGAGGAAGTAATTTCTGTCACTTCTCATTAGCTTATAGCTGCTGCTAAGCTTGTAAAGGTACATGTGATGTGACCCGAGTTTGCAGTGGGGGGTATTTCATCTGGATACGAGAAGAAAGAAGTTAGTCTATTTAATGTACTGTCTGACTTCCAGTTGGGAGAATTGTTTTCCTTTATACTTCTGCTTGTGACACACAGTTGTAAATGTAAAAGGTGATCTCCTCTTTTACCTTAAAATTGCAGTGTAAATGAGGATTTGAAATAATTATCCTGAGTTACGAAGTTCAGAGAGTTTGGAACTTGCTTTTATGGTGCGGAGGCCTGACTTCAAAGTAAAAGAGAAATAATCCCTGTATTTCTTAAGCACCTTTTAATGTTGTGTGTTTCCATTGACAGACTGTATTTTTGGCAGTGAAAGCAGATACAGTTATATTCGGTTCATCTTCCCTGACTGCTTTCCCCCTAAGCCATAAGCTGAGTTTAGTTATGACTTATAACTTGAGCATGGCATTTGGGAAAACAGAAAAAGTAGTATAAATGTAAATGTGAAAAGCTACAGCTCATTCTGTTTTTGAAATTGTTGATGTGAAAAGAACTCAACAGTGTTTTATTTAAACAAGGTCTGCTTCAACCTTGATTGACTTGCAGTAAATTGCCTGGTACAAGAGGCAAAAGGAAGTGGATAGAAAAATGGCAATCAGCACCAAATGTTTCACATAGTGATTGACAAGCACCGGAGATGTGCTAGAGTAAGATAAATTGGCCAACAGAGCCCATCTTGACAGCTCCTGAGATGGGAAAATTGTTCCTGTTAATTTGCTGCTGGGACCTTGTCGTTTTATGGGGATAGATATTTGAGTGTCTTCTAATGCTGTAAACAAACTTTGGATTCCTAAGTAGTGTATTTCAGCTTCAGTTGCTTTAATTCCTTTTTTTGTCCATGTATTTCTGGGCTATAATGATAAAGTGCCTTGACTGAAAGAAAGAAAGGAACTATCATTGTTTTAAAGATACAGTTCACTCTGAAATAGAGAATAGCACATTTAAGCTATTTTAGCCTGCTCCGTTTTAGTGGGGTTTTTGCTTTAATGAAAGATGTGCAACAGAGCCCCAGATTTGTTTCTAGGGAAAGAACATGATCCCAAGCTTTTTTCCTTCATTTTCGCAGATTTAATCATAATTGTAATGAAAAGATTCCTTACCTTTTAAACATACCTAACTTTTATTTGCAAATGCCTTTTAATAAGATTACAGGTTTTCTTAGTACTGCAGGGTGAAACTCCCTTTTCTGTATAGTAGCCTTTCATCTCTGTGATTTCTTTGTATTGAAAGGAAATTTTATCTTTTTAATTTCCTGTACTGCTTTCCTAGTGTGCCATTAATTGTGGTGGTACATCCCAATGCTAAAATAGTTAATGGTCTGATAGCCATTGTGTTGGAATCTTCCATTTAGAAAGGTTTTATTTTTGGCTGAAAACTTTCGCTGTAAGATGAAATTTGACAGAAACATTCTCAGTTCAGGAATGAACAGTTTTTAGTTTTTCTATTAAAAAAAGAAAAGCTTGTTTTAGTCTTCATTTAAGGTGCACCCACAAACACTAAATGGTATTTTCCTTTCTTTCATAGTTTACATTCTATTTCTTTATTTAATCTACTTTCCAAACTTTTGAACTGGAAATAGACTTTACAAAAGAAGGAAATGTCTCAAACCTATTCAGTATTGGGGGTTGAACAGTGAAAATAGCTTTTCATGCTTAAATTGCTCATTTTCAGGCGGTTTGGTTCTTTTGTCCATAATCCTGTTTCTGGATACTTTCAATATTCCACGACTACTTTGGGGATCGTTCAGCTCCCGCAGAAGACATCAGATGGATTTTTAAAGGGCTTAGATGACTAAATAGGGCAAGCTCCACATTAGTGACAGTATGTCAGTTCCTCTTCTGATTTTTAAATACAGTTAAGCTCCAGACTGTGTTTATAGAGTGAGCATGATGGACCGCTCTGAAGTGAGAGAACTGCAGCCATCTAATGTTCAAGGCAGTAAAAAATTTCTGCTGGGAGAGCTTGTGTCCCTGCAGAAGTCTTTTAGGACCGGAGGGTGAAATCCAGGCTGTGCTGAAGACAAAGATTCAATTTGTTTTGACATAAAGGAACTGAGATTTCACCATGTCTTGCTATTAAATTCTAGAATATTCATTCTTGAATCAGGATCTGTTACGGTCCAAGCAGGGAACACAGTGTTTGATGGGAAACTCATGAAGTCCCTAGGTGCCTGAAGATGCAGTAAGACACGGGGGAGTTAGATGCCGAAGCAGTTCTGCACTTCGGAAAATCCCATCGGTGACCTGACTCTTAAGTTTCCCGGTACACTCAAAACTTCTCCTAACATCAATATGGGTTATGTAAGAAATGCAAGATTGGATCTTCAGAGAGAAGAGACTAGATAAAGCCAGAAAAATGTAAATATCACGATAATATCATGTAAATTTAAGTATCAGTATCAAGAGTAACGGCAGATTAATTCCATCATACTGATACTTTACTTACTGCGCTTTCATAATGGCTCCCACCACTAAAATACAAACCTCTCTAGAGCATATCATAGCAGATGTTTCGCAGTAATTCAGAAGCGCGTTTCATGCAAATTTACTGCAGGAAGCAAAAAAGGAATACCATATTCAAGCTGTAGCAGTAACTAAGAAAAGTGGATTTTAATAACCTAAAGCAGAATTATCCAGAATATACTGTGTTCTGTTGGTGGTGGGTTTTTTTGGTTTTGTTTTTTTAAGCATTGGCATTACACTATGTGATATTGCGTATTTTAAGCATATTATTTAATCTATTTAACCGTTGACATAGTATTCATTATGTAAAGTATCATGCTTATTTTAGATTCGCTCATCAGACGTTAGAGCTGCTTTTATAGCCAGTTGCAAAGAGTTAACACAAACGCTCTAATCATTATCCCGAAACTGCAAGTTAGTACTATCTATATATGACTTTCACAGAGTTTGCTAAATAATTACCAGGCTGAGCTTTCTCATGTTTGTTGAAGCCGGTGTTATTTTTCCCACCTACTAAGAACTCCAGGCACTTGAATCACTAATTGTTGTGATGTTCCTGAAGAGAAATCTCTCTTTAATAGAAAAGCAACCTAAAGCCAGTATTAGCGAGGAGCACATTCAGTGGAGATGTCATGAGTAGTTGTTTAGCAGTATTTGGATTGGAATAAAATAAGATAATAAATGAGGTAAAGATAAACAGGAGGTGTTAGCTGGTGGAAACAAGTTTTATCACAATATAGTCTGAACTATTTGTCACTAAAATACAAATAAAATCAAGTACTTTTAGATTCACACGCAGAGGTAGGTTTTGTAAAATGTCTGGTAATTATATACTCAGAGCTTAATTACAGCTTCTTCGTTAGTGGAATTCACTGACATGAATGCTTTGCTGGGTAAGAGCTGATAAGATTGACAAATAGTGAGATTTCTGTCTTCCCAGTTTTTAAAAGCTACACGTATGTTACCACATTATTTTAAAGGTGGAAATTCAGTCACATCAGGGATGATGATTGTAAACCTTTGGGTAAATTTTTCCCAAATACATCCCTAATCTTACAATGTTATTTTGGTCTTTGACATGGGCACAAAAAAAGGTAAATTATGACTTATTGTAATTTTTAGTTATAGTTGGCATAGTTTTAGCAGAACCTTACTCTATGGAAGCCAAGTTAATGCAGGCACATTTGATTTATGTTCCAGTGAATTTGGCTGTTTCTTCTTACTCTTAATTTTACTGGCTAAATCAGAGGTAAGGTAAAATTAGGGAATTCATTTTGACTCTGTGAGTGATGGGAAAAAATCATTGAAACAAATTACTATTTTCTAGCTGTGAAGGTGTCATTAAACATATGCCAAGTAATCAGCTTGCTACTGTAATAGGTTCATGAAAGAAAAACATTTTCTAATCTTACTCATTGATGTTTTTCCCAAGACAGCAACAGCTTTTATAAAATGAGGGCTATATCTTCTCATTATAAGATCTAATCTCCCCCAAAGACATCAACAGCTGCAAAACCTTACCATCTACTAGTTGTGAATTGTTTTTATTATTTATCTTTGTTTAACTAAAAAGGAAGGGGCATCAGATGATTTAGCAAGATGAAAATTAAGTGACATTAGCTATTGACAGCAGCAAATTATTCCTTTACATACTAAATTGATTTGGATCATTTTTAAGTTATGAATATCTAGGGGGTTTTTTATATCCACATTTCATAAAACTAATATATTTTGTGGATGGATTGACTGGGAAAATTAATTTAACTATAACTTTAATGTTAAAAGCCACAAGAGAAATGATTGATTTCTGAGCTGTTCTTACTGTTCTCATAGATTATAGTAATAATAATATTTTGCAGTAGTCCAGTGATTTTCATATTCAAGGGCTATACATACACAGCACTTCAGGAAATATTAACCACATACAGAGGTCAAATGGTTTAAGGAAGGTAACACAATGATAGCAGAACTTAGAAGCTTATAGAATTAATCCATATTGAAGTGTAAAAAAATAGATCCCAGGACTTGCCATTTTTTAGTTCATTGGTTCCTTTTCTAATACCCCAAATCATCAGAGTGTATTCATGCTTCAGAACATTGGAATTTTTCTCACTTTTTTTTTGTTAACTGAATTCGTCATTTTAAAAGTGTCCCCCCCCCCTTTTTTTTTTCTATTGTACATAATTCCTTGTAAGAAGGTCCTCCTTTTTCTGCAGGCAAAGTCTAACTAGACTAAAACAATGTAAAAAAAAGCAATTCAACTTATGTATTACTTTCATAAAGATTGTTTTAATTTCTCTTCTTCCAGTTCTTGGCAATTTTCAAGCTATAGTTATTTTATTTTGCTTAAGACTTTGTTGAGTTTTTTTAATTTATAGTAGGATTGCTTGGAAAGCTTTTATTGTAAATAAAAGCTTTACCATGTCCCCAAGAAAAATAGCCTTGAGTTTTAGGATAATTTTAGTGACAAAAGGTAAGAATTTTACTTATATATTGATGGAAATTGCCTTTTTGGGACAACTCTGACCTATACTATAGCTCTATCTCATTTCCTATTTTTTACATTATTTTTACTCTATTCACACTGTAGTTTTGATGCTTAATGCTTAATTGCATAATGAAAATGATTTGAGAGAACTAAGGGAATGTGGGCTGCTGTTCAGTTTGTAAATCACAGTTTGAGCAGCTTACGCTCACAGTTTCACCTGATTTGTTAACTGGAAAAGTTAACCGTAGAACTGCTTTGTCTTGGTTAGCTCGTTATCTAACTCGGGGATGGTTAGTTACTGTGCTAGATCTCTTCTTTTAGCATTCCCTTTTCATTGTTTCACAGCCACTTTCAGTCAGTTCTGCTGTGATACGGTGGTATCTACTTCATCCGTACTTCCCCTGACTATCCTTTTACGTGCAGGAGATGCCCCAAAGCATGAACAGATAGGTCTGCGCAGGAATATCAGCCATTTCCTAAATGGATGGCCATTTAGGAAAACCTTATTTTCTCCTTTTGCTCCTGTGAAATAGACTCAGTGAAAATCCTTTTCTCAGCTTGACTGGTTTTGGTACTTGGTTGCTTTTAGAGATAAGAGCTTTAGAAGCATTTGGAGCACCTTTCTTTTGTGGCCATTTGCTATCATCCTAAATCCTGATTTATATCTTTCTTTTCTCCTGTTTTGAAACTTCTTTGCCTTAGAGAAAAAAATGCAACATGAGTTGAAGCAAAAGGAAATGATTTGATTCCAAAGAAGATCATCACAAGTTGGCAGATTTTTTTCCCTGTTTTTCTTGTGTACTTCATTCGGGTTTTGTTTTGTCTTATCAAACTGAAATGCAGTATGAAAAAAGAGGCTTAACAGAGTTCTTGTTAGAAGTAAATTAGCCGTGATACTTGCAGGATAATGAGTTAACTCTTAGGTGGTGTCTTGCCTTTCTTCTGAGAGCAGACAGTGCCAGCTGCTCAGCTCGGCAAGCAAATGGCAGAGGAGGCAAGGAGCCCTCCAGATCCCCTGGTGAAAGCTCTGCCTGCCGAGGCTCCGCGCCGGCCCCTCTGCGGTGAAGGGCAAGCTCCCCTTTAGGTACAGCAACAGCAGGTGCTTCTGCTATACAAGAACAGATGATTTCTCCTGTTGTCAGTTAACTGTTATAATCTTATCAACTACAAGGTATTTTATATTCATTATGCTGGTTATGAGACTGTATATTTAATTTATTAAATAAGACTCTACTTGAGAGTGCCCAGCCCATCGCCAGCCATGACTTGCACAGATACTTGAAGCACAGCTTTTTCTTGCAAAGAACGATTACTCTAGGAAGGAATAGGAGAGTCTGCTCAATGTGCTGTAGCTCAAGCAAGTTTCACTTTGGTCAGCTGCCTGCGTAATAGACAGAGGTTTGCAAGGCAAAAACATGTGTCTTAGATTATCGAGTTGTTTCCTGACGTGTTTAGTAACATTTCTTACTCTTAAAAGTGAATTAGCATTGCTGATAACATGGGTGCTTTGATTAGGCTGCCTTGGAAATTTAGCCAGAAAGTGTTGCATTTCGTAGAGGAGGGAGAGAAATAGGTTACTCCTGGAAAGAGGGACCTGGCTAGTGTTCCTTGTGTTGATGCCATTCCTTTTTCCAGCTCTGTTTCCTGAAGTAAGGGAGTAAAAGACCCTTCTCTCTCATTTAAATTGTCTTTGGTTATTGTCCAGTAGATGCCATTACTGTGGATCTCTCCTTGTATGGTTTTAGTAAACATGAGCAACACAGCAGCTGTTAATAATGGCAACCATTTAAAAGTCATTTTTATTATAATTTTATGAGATTATTTTTATATAGAACTATACATTGTATTAGTCTGACGTGCATATCATCTTCAGTCCATCAGTGCTGGAATCGTAATTGCCGATTTCGTGTTTTACAGTCTCTATTATGATGGCACCTGTTACATAGAAACAACATATCTCGCCTTTTAATTCCCTGGATGCCTGCGTTAGCGCTTGAATACTACTACATCTTCAAAATGGTTATTTTAAAAAACAGTTATGTTAAAGTTTCCCTTCTTTCTGCAATCCTATATGTTGAAGATTTCTCGGTTTAGTTTGGTTTACATGTATTTTTTTCTATTTGAGTCGTGGTCCTTAGAACAAGACCTGTGGAACAAAGACCTAAATGAATTTACTAATAGTACTGTATGTGACTGTAGTTGTTATAGATAATTTGTTTATTTTTTTATGATAGTAGGTAGAGAGTACGAATTAGTTATAACCTCTTATGAAGATTTCCAGTTGTTTAAAGCTACTGACTTGATTTTGGTTATAAAAGCCTTTAGACGTAGTATAATACCTTCTGGTGCCTTCCTAGATGTAATTTATCAAAGATGATATGCTATTTAGGTACATGAAATTCTAAATGCATGAGGCCAAACAGTCTGTGTGGATTTTTGCTACGCAAGAGCTAACCTTAGAAACAAGAGTCTCTTGACAGGGAAAAAACTTGAGAATTCTATTGTCGATGCAATAAGCTTAGAAATCTGTGTTTACCACCTTTGGGATTCAGATCGTGTCTAACTACATAGGTTTCTATAGGGAAAGGAATACTTTAGGAATCTGGGATGGCAACGTATTGATTGTGATCTTCCCTTTAACAACATTAATGGCAGAGTGGCTATTGAAGAGCATAAATTGATCCTTTTGACCTCTTAGAGTAATGTTCTCTTTTGGACATTGTAAGATGTGTACATTTTTAAGTCATCTTCTCTGTATCTGATAAATGTACGTGTGTAAGTATGTATAAAATTATTTTTCTTGCGTGTTCTTTTTTAAAAATAGATAGTAATACTATTCTGAATTACAAAACCAAAATGGTTACTTAATAGCACTTCAAGATGTGTTTTTGTCATGGATATTTACACACTGATCGCTCATGTGCCAAAAACTTAAATTTCAGTAGTTTTTGTCATGTGTATGCCATGCCTCCTCCCATGCACTGTGGTAGAATATAGAGGTCTGAATTTCACGCTCACACGGGTTTTATTCATCCACAAAATTCCACGGGTCCTTTGGGGGAGGAGGAAGAATGTGCATATGGAAAGCACATCTCAAAAATCCTGCAGGAATTGATAAGCAACCTGCTACTTCTCTTTGATTGCATCCTATATTTATTTATATTAATGCTAGGAGTGACTGCAGGCAATCCTTTTCCATTTTTTATTTGTCTAGTAATAGTTCTCATCGTTCAGGTTAACAAGAATGGGAGTATCTCTTTCCAAGCATGTTACTGTGCATTGGTAAAGATGAACTCTTAGCTGCCACACAAATATCTGGGCTCAAGATCCCCTTCTCTGTAGCCCCACTGGGGTAGTCTGCTATGACCAGGTTCATAGCGGCAAAGCTGCTCTCCATTCTGACGCTGTCGTTTATTCAGTTGTGGACTCCCTGCGTACAGATCGCTATGCTTTTAGATCTCTTAGCAAATGATACGAACAGTCACGCCACTCACCTAAATAGCTTGCTAGATGCAAGGAAAAAGAAAAGCGGTCCTCCCCGAAACAGGAAGTGATTATCTGGTTTTAGAAACTTGCAGCTTCTGGAAGGACGTGAATAGGACTTGCAAGGCAGTTGTAGATGTTCTAAGCAATCTGCTGTGGTTCACTGCTCCAGAAAAGTTATGATGAAAAAACCCCAAGCCACAACCTCACTTTTCCTTTATTGGACATGCCCAAAGGTCCCAGTGAGACCTGTCTGAAATGTGAGGCATCTGACAGAAAAACCATAGTACTCTGCAGTCTTACTTGTGTTCCTGTTTTACAGGCCTGCCGACCTGCCATCTTGAGGATTCATTTGTTTTTCCGTTGTAGAGAACTTGTTCTCTAGCTCTGTCAGTTTGGAGTACTCTTCTGAGCGCTCTCCACCAGCAGGGACTATCAGCTGTCACAGGGCTGTGGCAAAACTGCATGGTCAGAAGGCTGCTGTGGATTCTGCCAGTGGCACAGTGCCTTGCTCAAACATATTCAGGAATTTGTAGATTTTAACTGAAACTTGAACCCTTCACTGATGCCCACCCGTCACTTGCCAATAATGGCATTTCCAGACATGCCCAACATCTAGAGAGGTACAGTTAGACAGTTTTTAGCAGAGCATGTCAGATCCTCTGAAGAAGTATGTTTCTGTATCCAGGTATCAGGCCTCAAATTCTCCTTTTTCTAGGAGGAAGCTTGTTGATCTTTAGAACTAGTTTTTGTTAGATATACGCCTGCTGTATTTTATCTGATTCTTTGGATGCTTTTATGAATGTTTCTGCTGATACTTCAACTTAGACTATAAGTGGAAGGTGAGGAAGCTTTGCAGACCTGATTTCTTCTGAGCTTGACTTCCTTGCCTGTTCTCTTGTCAACAGGAATTATTTTCTGGGAGAATCCAAGCTCTCTGAGTATGTCCCTGGTCTCATATGGCTTTCTTCCCTGTACCTCCTTGACAAGGTGAGGCAGGAGGCAGCCAGAATGACTGTGTTAGCTTTGACCTGGATGGCAGGTTGCAAGATTTTAGATACATGAGGTGCTTAGATCATTATTTTTGCCTGTAGCTTTCACCGCTACAATCTGAACACCTGTGTCCCTTGCACGAACTTTAGTTCCCAGTACGATATTAATTTTTGGCCTCGTTGTTTTAAGGAGAACTTTTTCACACACTTTTCTCATTTCTGAAGTTTATCTTCAAATAAAGAAACAGCAACTTTGCTCCAATCACTGTTTATCATGCTGGCATGTTGCCCTAGAAATTTTCTCATTTTTACATTTCTGACACTTTTCAATGGATTCATCCTTGAGGGGGGGACCCATTCTTGTGTGACTTTTAAATTTGGTGTTCAATTCATTTTCACCTTATTCAGTCTCTGTCTCTTTATTAAACTGCCCTTAGCAAGGAGAGTAAAGGAAATCCTCGTACCACTAGCTGATTTGCGTACTCAGTGTTTGTAGACATCTTCCTGAAGATCGCTGTAGAACTGTGGCAGCATTACAGCTACAAGCAAAGGCTGTTTTTATGAAAGGTGACTATGGCAGACCTTAAGCCTAAGGGACACCAGAGTGTAGCAATAATTGAAGTGTGGTTTCATAAACGTTTCTAGGTTCATGAAGAAAAGATACGACTGTTAAAAAGAAAAAAATGGAAATAGCAAGTCTGTGTTGTTTGCTGTATAACTTTATGGGGAAAAAAAGAAGGATAAAAAGGGTAGGAAAGGCCATTGCAGAAATAGGTGTTGCATTGCACAAAAGCTCAAAGATATCCCAAATTAGAATACCCTTAGGTGGAGAGTTATCGAATTTTTTCTTCACACTCATCAGTAAGATAAGATAAATGACAGGAGAAAGTAATAAAGATGAAAAAGGAAAAGATTTTTATTGTTGTTTGCTTCATTTTTTGAAAAATGCCCTACAAGTACTGTAGCTGATACCTGTATGAGTCCTTGTCATGCATGACTGTTTGCAGTATGAATATGCATATGAGGAAACATTTGAAGAACCGAGGCTAATTTTTCCAATTGAAAATGTAACATAGTAGTTTTTAGGCTTCAGTTTCCCTTTTAGTATCTGAATCTCCTTTATATTTCTTTGGGCATATTACACAATTACGTTATTTCTGTCTGTAGAAGTATCTGTTACATGTAACTTTTGTCAATGCACAACTAGATAAGAATCTTAGCCATAGAAACTTTACCAGTGTTAATGTATTAATCAGTAAGAAGTTAGACAAGAATTGTACTGATTCCTACTTTATGATTTTAAGCAGTGATAATAGCAATGTAATGCTGTAACTTCTAATACTGTATTTCACAATATGTCTATAATACTGTAATATAAGTCCCGCTGTGAAGTGACTGAAGTGAATCGTTTTGAGAGATGGGAGGTTCCAAAATGTGTCTGTTAAGCTATGTGCAAGTATATGATTAGAGCTGTCAAGAAACTCAGATTTACAACCCTGTAAAGCTCAGTCTGTCGTTTTAAATGGTGCTGTAAAACACTGAATGTATTTGACCAAATTATTTGTACTAATAGTATCACATTGTATGAAGTGAAGCTATTTTTTCTATCTTAAGAAATATGTAGTAAAAAGTACATTGTATATATCTTGCCCTTTATAGCCTGATCATGTATGTTCTTTTCTCTCTGGCAGTTTCACAGTCGTTCCAGCAGCTATGCAGTGAGCTACCTTTTTGATTCATTTCCTAAGGAAAAAAAGCTTAGTAGGATCTCTCAGTGCATGTATCTTTCTACTCCTGTTCAGTAGCTTTTCAACTCATTTCATACCAAATTTTGCAAAAGGATGGATGTCTTAAGATATTCCTACAGGTTTCAAGGAGGAAAAAAAATAAAATAAAAATGGCCGTACAGAGAAAAGAAATTCTAGCAGAGCCCCACTGCTGTGGAGGGAAAGGCCATAGTGAGAGCTTGATGTTTAGTAGATGCCTGAAGTCAGCTTCACGGAGGGATTGTAGTTGCCCCAGGCCCAAGAAAAGCTTTAATCAAATCTGGCGACTTACCAGAGAGAGCTGGCCACAAGACCAGCTGGCGATAGGTTCCATGGCTCATAGACAACTATGTTTTCCAGTTAAACGTGAGCTTGTAGACCAGTCTTCCTCAGGAACCAACTTCTCACCAGAACAGGATGAAAGGTTAACAGCTTGATAACTTGTTTCGTCTAAGCTACAATCAGAATTGAATTTTTACCTGGGCTTCAGGGAACTAGGGATCTGGGCTACTTTATTTTATGAAGATAACAATGTGATTAGCTTCCTATGCAAAAGAATATTTCTTTAGGTGTTTTTATTTTTTTTCCCAAACTTTCAACATACTCTGCAAAAATGCTCCTAAGTTTCTTTGAAATATCATACGTTTACACAGAATGCAAAGTCTTTTTCCCTTCATCTCATCCCCTCACACACATAATGTTTTGATAATACAGTAGTATATTTTTGTATGATGTAGTAAAAGTAGATTCTGAATATATAAACCTTCTTTTAACTTCAGAATGTGTAAGTAGAGCCAGAATATGTGAAAATAAAATGCAGACAATGTATACAGGGTCACATTCCTGTCTGAGATAGGTCAAATCTCACCCTGGTTGTTTGTTCCCAAAAGAAATTGCAAATAAATTAATAGAAATTGTTTTTGCTCAGTCATTTCCCTTGGATGTTTAGCATATTTGCTGTACTATTTCTTAGGAATAGCATAATCACGAATAAGTAGTTGTTCATGTTTTCAGTATTACAATTACTTCTTGGTAAATACAAGCCCGCAATGAAAACCTTGGTATATACTTCAAATGTTCTCTAGTGTAAAAGAAGGTAGATGTGGGTTACTATGGAGTACCTTAAACCTGTATCTGTCCTGTGATAACTTGATTATTTCATTTTATCCTCAGTTTCTGTGGTGTTAAAAATGTAATTAAAAAAGGCATGAGAGTCATGCTTTCCTGTCTCCCAAGATTTTTTTATTTTAAACTTTTTGAAAGCAAGAAAGTAATTCATGCTATTTGCTTGTACCATGAAGGTATTTTTTTTTCTAGTATTTACAGGTACCTTTGGTTGATTGCTACTCCCCAAATGAAAGTCTCATATTGTTGGAATTTTCTTTCATTTTCTTTTTTTTTTTTTCTTTTTTTTTTTTTAATTGGGAATTTGATGTATGTCTCTGGAAGATTACCTAATAGGATAAACCTTAGTGTAATTCATATAAGGTGATTCCAGAAACTAAGGAAATGTAAATAATGAAAAAGCCAGTGTACCTTTGCTCCACTACTATTTCTTTAAGAGTGATGGAAATAAGGATGCGTCATTTTTTGTAGTTTTGCTGCATTTTAACATCTGTAGCTAGTGAGCGGCAGATCTCTCTTTGCCTCAGAAACTTTGGCAGTATCACAGAGGTTATGTTTTCCCATGGATAAATTATTCATGAACAATTTCTCCAAAGCACAAGATATGTATTTCCAAAAATCAGAATACGTGTTTCTCTTATTCCTCTCATTCCTATAACCAGTCATACTATAATAGGGAATGCCAAAAAAAAAAAAAAAAAAAAAAAAAACTCAACAAACAAAACCTGTCTTTGTCCTATGTGTATTTGATGGAATAGGTTGATGGAAAATTTTGAAAGGAAAGTTCACAACAGCAAAGAATGAGTAAGTGTGAACTTCTTTAAGAATGAGTAAGTGTGAACTTCTTTTTGGCTGGCTTGATACCACTAGTTTAGTTAATGAAGTTAATGTTGTTACAGTGCGCTGAGATGTATCTTACACAGGAAGAATCATGTTTCAGAGTTGAAATGAATCTGTCTGATGAGTCAGGAGGGAAATTCTGCCCTAGAACACCAGTCTAGAATGAAATGAAAGAACATGAAATCATAGGGTTTCCAACCCATATTCAAGTATAGCCCAACTCCACAAATTTGAGATTGCCCCATGAGTGGTGTTCAGTGGTGTAAATGTAGGCATTTACTTACAAGCTACTTGGGCGTATATACAAGTTATAGAGCCTTTTGAGGAGTCTGCAGGACTTTGCAAGAAAGCTATAATTATATTAATATTTTTTCCCATTATAGCCAGAAAAGAAAAAAAAATCAAAATCAGTCTACTAAGTTTTTTTAGGTATATTGTTTCTAGTCCTGCTAGCTTTGAAATCAGTAGTTACACTTCCGTTGACTTAGTGGTGTCAGACCCATTACATGCATCCATTTACACATCTCCGCTTTAAAGTGTACTTCATAGTTGCATGAGGAGGGAAAAAAGAGAACTTAAAATTATGAGAAAGTAGGGAGTGTAAAATACACATCTCGTACAGCTATATTCTAAAGAGCTTCCTAAGTAAGTAACCACGTCACTTTAGTCAAATGAGAGATTTTAGAGAATAAAGGGAAAAAATTAGGATATCAGATATACACTATTTTAATGGTGCAGCATTTGTGTTAGTTCGTTTCTGAAAATACTGCCTCTGGGAAGGCTACTGAAGAGGGAGAAAATAATGGGACGGTAAACAGAAATAGGTTCTGAAGATCTTTCAGAATGATATATTCAAAACTTGCTAGAGTGGCAGATGAGTGGTTAAGTTCTGTTGCATGGGAGAAGTACTTTACTGTCCTGTCTGGTTGGGGAGTGGGTTGGTTATGCTGAGGAGGTTGGATGGAATTTGCAAGAATGAGCAACTGCAATAAGAGAAAAGGTGTTTGTTGTAGCCACTGCGCTCTCTCTGAGTCTCACATCAGGCGTGCTAACAGTGCCAGTTAAAACAGTGGGAATGTTCCCAGTGTTCTGATCCAAAACCTGCTGAAATTGATGGCAAAATTTCCACTAAGCTAATAAGCTAAACATTTTATTGGGTTGAAGTGATTGATATAAATGACAGAATGCAAGCAATGTAAATATTCATTGAGTAAAGCTTTAGGCCTACACTTAGGTGTAAGTACTACAGAATTTCCCTGTAAAAAATATCAGGAGGAGAACATTATTTTAAGAGATGGTTACATATGTGCTTTAATTCTATATTACATTAATTTTATAGAACTAATACTAATGACTGTAGAAAGAACCACGAAAAAAATTCTGATGAAATAGTGTGGAGGATGTGCTTGGATTTTGCAGGATCTGTGAATTAGGCTTGGGGCCTTTCAGCATTTGGCTGTTGTGTATTTGTCAGTATACGAAGAGAACTGACCACCTCTTATCCAGCGGTGTTCAGTTATTTGCATTCACCAGTGAATCTGTTCGCCTGATGAGTTACAAGCTGATGCTGTGGAGACATTTCTGGAATGACTTCACAACATTGCTGCTCACAATGCCTTGAATATGATACAAAGGGGCAAGTTAGTACCAGCAGAGAGATTTTTTGACTGTGCTCAGCAGTAATCATTTGTAACGATGGACAGTTACAGTGTAATTACTTGTCTGTTGGGTTTTTTTCTTTTCATTACATTCATTGCTGATCTTTGATCCCTGTGTCCTCTTTCCCAGGTCGTCCCATTCCACCTACATCCTCGTCTAGCCTTCTTCCATCTGCTCAGCTGCCCAGTTCTCATAATCCTCCACCAGTTAGCTGCCAGATGCCATTGCTAGACAGCAATACGTCCCATCAAATCATGGACACCAATCCTGATGAGGAGTTCTCTCCTAATTCATACCTGCTAAGAGCATGCTCAGGGCCACAGCAGGCTTCCAGCAGTGGTAAGAAAATTGCAAACATACAGATGTTTCTTTGTGACGTGTTTATGCCATTTTTTTACATTTCTTGCAAATGTGCGTTTTCATCACTACAAAATCAAGACTATATATAGAAGTGAGGCAAACAAATTTTGGACTTTTATTTCATTGAAGCTTTTTTTGAAAATACTGTGGGTTCTTTTGTTGTTGTTCATTTTACTATAGAGATCTGTTTCAATTTCAGGCCTGTTTTCAGTAGAGTAAAAGTTATAATTGAATACTTGTCATCAGAGGGATTTAATTTTCAAAGTTCGTTTCCTGCTTGTGGATGCCTCTAGTAGAGGAGAAGTGTATACACAGTGGTACTGTTTTGTTTTGCACAGGTTAATCCAGTATCTGAGGTAGGCAATGAGGTTCTGTATCTGAAAACGTGTGTTGCTTTTGTTATTCTGTGTCTGTTCTTGTTTTAGAATCTGTATGATTCTATACTCCCAATGTCACACTTACCTAAGATATTGATATTTTCCACAGATTAATCCTTGTCATTCAGGCCACAGCTTTATAAACATTTGAAGCTCTGCTTATCAGCTGTATCCACTGTAGTACGCGGTTCTTTTTCTAAATACAAAAGTCGTCTTTCCATTTTGACAGCCAAAAATTGAGGAATTGAGACACAAACTATTTTGAACATTAACAGATGCTTATGTTCAAAAGTATAAGCAAAAAAATTAGAAAATAAGATATAGTAGCCTTCTTTGTTTTCATCTATTTTTTTTGCTTATATTTTTGAATATAAACATCTGTTGTGCAGTTCCTGACTATTGGTTGGAAACTACAAGTTTATATTTCGTAAAAGGGCGAAAGTTCCATATAAAGCTGTACTTGGCTCTTGCAGTTCATTTTAATAGCGCTATTCTCAACATATAGTTGTGGTTAATGTATGTTTAGGATCCTCATTTAATAACATTTTGTCCTTGAAAACTTCCCAAGATAAACAAGCTGATTTGGTAATATGATATATACCAGTAGGATTGTAGGGCATGGTCTACAGCTATTATATGATAGGAAAATAGAATATGTAGTTACCTGTCTGCTTAAGGTCGCTCTTTCCTGTAACAGATCTGAATGATGTTGGAGGATACTATGTGGTGCGAGAATTTTGGCCTCTGTGGATGCATATAGAGCATTTAAATGATGGCCAGGGGTGCACGGTGGAAGGATGAGAGGCAATGGGCATGAGCTGAAAGATAAGAGATTCAGACCTGATCTAAGGAAAAACTTTTCCCTTGTGAGGACAGTCAAGCATTGGAATAGAACAGGCTGCCCAGAGAGGTTATGCAGCCTTTGTCCTTAGAGATTTTCAAGACTAGATTGGATAAAGTTCTGAGCAACCTCGTCTGACCTCAGAACTGGCCCTGCTCCGTGGGAGGTTGGACTAGGGACTTCCCAAGCTTCCTTCCAACCTCAATTACCCTTTAACCATATGATCCCTTTGCTCTATGAGGTACATTAAAATTTAGACAGGTTATGAGACATCTTCAACAGACACGCACAAGGTACTAATTATTCAGAGTCTGAGCATGTTTTCTAGGTGCTTGAGGTTTGAGGGCGGAAAATGTGATGCCAATTTTGTTTGGCTGGGTTTTTTTTTTTTTTTTTTTGATAGTGATTCTGGGTGATGTGGGGACTAACCTGCAGCCCTCAAATCCGTTCATCTGTGATGGAACTCATCAACTTGATAGAAACCATAGAAGCAGGGGAAAAAAAAGTGGATACCTAAATAACATGTTCCATCTTTGATCAGTCAGTATAGCTTCTGTGAAGCTTCTATAATCCTGCCATAGAAACCTTTAAGAGTTCTTTGCAGAGGCCACCCATTTGTGAATATGGGTGATCTGGTGGTTGAAGTTTTCTGAGAGGTTCAAAAACCTCTCAGCAAAATCTATCACTAAATGCTTTAAAAGAAACTGAGCTATGTCATAGGGGAAGAGGGAAAGTTCTTGCATAAAAAGTAGTTATCTGAAAGACAGGACACAAATGCTGAGAGTAAATGGTTGGCGCTCTCAGAGAAAGGAGCTCCTCAGTGAAGCTTCATGGGCCATGAAGACACCTGGAGAAGATGGTGAGCAGGAAAGTACAAAAGTTAGCTGAGGGTAGGGTGTTAATAACAAGGTCAGACTATGAAACATCGCAAAAAGACCTTACGCAATAAAGTAACAGAGCAATAAAATGTCAGAAGTAATTCAGAGCAGAGAAATGTAGTGATACTCATGGAAAAAGCAGTTCCAGATGACAGGTTAATGATGGGCCATTACCAAAGAGAAGTGAGTTCTTGGGGATATGCAAGTTTCAATTCAGTGCTCAGCTGCAGGCAAATGTCAACAGTTTAGGAAAGGAATAAAGAACAAAACAGAGAACGCTGGCTGAAGGATGTAATGAATCAAACAGTTTACAAGGGTTCAAGAGGAAACCAGACAAGTAATTGGAAGAGAGATACAATGAGGGTTGCTAAATAGAAATAAATCAAGGTCAGGAAATGTGAAGCAAAAATAGTCAGAGATTTGGAGGCTGCTTCAGTACTGGGTACATGAGGAGTATGGCTTCTGCTGGAGTGTGAGTGTGAACCAGTATGGCTTTTCTTTTGTAATCAAATGAAGAAAGTGGCAATAAAAGAACATCTACAAATGTGATGGGAGAGCTCTTTATATCCCATTTTAAATAAGTCATTGCTTGCTTTATATCCTCAATAGCTTTGGATTTTATGTTTTTTACAGACTGTGGAGTAATACAAGGTACCTTTTCGGCATGCTTAGGTATGTTTTGAATTGATTTTTAGTAGTTGCTTTGTTCATTCTCTAATTTACCATATGTTTTCCCAAGAATATTCCATTTCCTTCTTTAATAAACCCTCATGCAGTATATATTGACTCACTTCCAATTTCCAAGGTATAGGAAACACCTGTATTCTTTCTATCTATTTTTGACCACAAAAACACTTGGGATGGTTTGATCAACACTGAGAATGTTTTATAGCATGAGCTTTTCAGGACTTAATACTTCCTTAGAAATTAAATAAATGTTTTCTATCTATCTTGCTTTTTTTCTGCAGATTTTGCAATATTTCTTTTAGAGAGTTCACAGAAAATACCAGAGATAGTGACATATACTTTAAATGGGAAACAGTAACCTCTCTTTGTGGTTCATCCTTCTACTTGGAAGATTTTCAGAGTAGCTTGTACCAACTACATGATACAGAAAAGTAGATCATGTTTTTTTTTTTTTTTTTTTTTTTTTGTTTATTTTTAGTGTCTATGGAAACTAGTGCCTAGAAACATTAATCCGGACATTTGGGAGACAGTGTATAGGTTTAAATATTTTGTTTGAATTGGGGTTTGGGTTAAAAAAGGTTTTGAATATACTTAAGGCTTAGATCCCATATATTATTGATACATAAAGATAGTATGCCAGATACCGATTATTAATAATTATTTCCTGACACTTTCTTGGTTTTTCTTTTAGACATTTCTATTGTATAAAGTACATGCTGAAGATGAAATGTTTACAGATGTCTTAAACAGATAGCATTATTTAATAAGTGTCCTCCTGTATGGTTGATTGTACAGTTCAGCCCCCACAATTACAGGATAACTCCTCAACAAGTTTAAAATGAATCTTTTGCGGTATGAGGTGGTAGCCATCCACATGTACTGCCCTGTGCCCTTCACAATAGCCATTCTTGATATATCTGGAAAACTCATTTGCCTAAAAAAATTACCTAATCAAATCTGCCATCAAATGAGCAATCTATTGTTGATATTATGAAGGCCTTTAATCTACAATAAATCTTTGTTAGAACTCATCAGAGCTTCCAGTTTGAGAGAAATGTGATTATAGCACTCTTAAAATGACATTACATCATTGGGGTGATTGGTTTATCATTTGGAGAAGCGACATCAATCATAACTAGCATAACCACACAGTAAATGAATTCAACCTTTCTGCTGCAGAACAATGACACAATAATTGCTCAAAATCAGACTTAAAATGAAATCAGAAAATGCACTTTCTTAAAATATGATGTTAACCTAATGGAATATGTTATTAAAAATCGTATTTGAGGAAATTCTATATAATTAAAAATATGTGAAAATGTATTCTTTTTCGTGTCTCATTAAAACTTGATTTCAGTTGCAGAATCATTTTATATGCAACAGAGATTTTGCTGTTTTTAATTGAACTCCCATCACTTAAATTTCTCTGCTTGTATTTCTTAATATAATATGCAGCACAATTATTTGTGATGAAGGACAAGAGGTTTTTGAAATCTGGTGCACCTGCTGATAATGTTTTGAAAAAAGCACAAATATTATAGAAGGAAATGAGACTTTTTACATGTGAAAACTTAGTGGAGAGATTTTTTTTCCCCCACTCTCTTTAAAAGAAGGTCAGTTCCTGTCACACCATTTTCTAGGATGGTTTCTTACAGCTAAAAGTAAGAATAGATTTGTTTCTTCTTCTTGTGTACATTGTATATATATTTTTTCTGATACTGCATGGCAACTCATCTTGTTGGTGTATCATTTTAATGATTTCAACCATAATGCACTAGAACAGGCTGGTTTACATAGATACATAGATAAACACTTAAAGATAAGGGGTTTTGTTGCTGATAGCTTTCCCTTTCCTTTCTTGTATAGGGTTTACTGTTAGTTAAACAAATTTTGGAATCCCAACAGAAAAAACATTTTTTTTTTCAGTTGAACACTTCAGATATAACTACTTGCACAGTAATTTTTGATATAATGGATCCATAACTGGATACATTCATCATCTTCAGCCATTTTAACAATGAGAAAACAGATGCTGAATGAGTTTGTGGGTATTTTGAACTTGGGAATAGGATGACCTAGGTGCATCACTAAACTAGGAATATGCATGAGATGTTTTCTTGATTCTCAAGGAATTAGTAAAGTTTAAATGAAAGAAGGATCGTGCCCAAATTTTCAGTATTAACATGTCTTTTTGGCTCAGAGACAGTAAGATAAAAACATTTGGCTCATTGTAACTATTTGCCCGCAGAGTATCCTGGACCCTGCTTAGAAGATAGATCTTGATTTGATTTTTCACAAGTGATTATTGGCAGCAGGGGGAGGGGAATGGAGAAGCAGGTTGGCTTAAGTAGAATGGATTGCTATTATTTAGTGTTGTCTGTGATTTAAACTTGGGATAAAATACAACTGACTTATGTTTGTATGGCTCCCAATTCTATGATCCCAGCTAGTAATAATTTATTACGTAAAATTACAATATTATTTCTATTCAATACAAATATCTAGATAGAATGATCTGTGTTCAACAGGTACTACCTATCTGTAGGATTTGGTAATTATTAATGTGTAACTTAATTCACACCAACTGTTACTTTGTAGTTTAATCCAGTAGCTAAAAACCTTTTTTTCTGAAGGAAACCAGAACTTAATCATTAGTATACCAGAGCTGGGGGTCTTACTTGAGAGTGGGAGTGGTTGGAAGTCCATGTTTTATAACCCTGCAGCATCAAAGAAGCAGATAGTTCTAGTTTCTAGTGTGTAATTTAAATAAATTCATAGAAGTCATCTTTAGGAAACAAATGAATCCTACAGAAAACTAGGGAGATGCCTAGTGATGTCATCTGGAGTATCAGAAGACTCTCCCAGTAGCACAGAGAGCTGAGGACAGGGGAGAGGAAGAGGAAGATGCCATGGCTGGATGAGGACTGCGATGCCATTTCTATCACAGCAGCCTGACTGACGGGCCGCAGGCAGGTGCAGGCGCTGCGAGGCCGTGGAGCGCATCGCAGAGACCCAGCTGGCGTGGGCACCAGCCGGAGCGGGGGTCAGGTGGGCGAGGGCCAGAATGTAAGCCATAGTAAAGAGCACCGGCATATAAAGGCTGCAGGTGAATGACTGGGCTGCAGCTGCCCCGAGGTGAAGCTCCCCACGTGCGCCTGGGGAAGCGACTGCACGCAGCATGACAAGGTCCCCGACCTGATGGAGAGCGGTGTGAGCTGGGAGCAGGTACAGGCAGCAGCGTGAGGCACAGCAGCATCTCCTTTTGATGGTTCAGTATCACCCCCTGCTGCACGGAGAAAGGCCAGCTTCCAAGACAGCAAAATAAGTAGCAACAAAAAAATCTAGAATCCTTAACACACTTCTTTTTCTTTGGCTTACTTAAGACACTAAATGATAGTTCAGAAGGTAGCACTTCCATCCTTTTGCCAAAAGGACGTGGATTTAAACTATAGCTAAGAAACCTAGGTGTGCTTAACTATCCCAGCACAATACCAGTGGCTGCAGGATGCTGGAGGAACTGTTCTACAGTGAAGTAGGCTCAGTACTGACAGCATCGAAAATTTTGACAGGAACCTCGTAAAACTCAACAAAGGGAAATGCAAAACTCTGCACCTGGGGAGGACTGGACACGGTCCTGGGCACCCTGCTCTAGTTGGCCCTGCTTGAGCAAGGGGATTGGCCTAGACAATCGCTAGAGGTGCCTTCCATCTTCAGCCACCCTGTGTGATTCCCTGACACTGTACAGAGAAGAATGCAGTGGCCAGGCTTTTCTAAAGACAAGTAAAAATATTTTTCTTTTTAGAACAAACCTTGTACCTTGAACAGTTTGGCTCAATCCAGTACGTGCTCTGTGTTGACATCCACCTTAACAATTTGAGTAGTCAGTATGTTTTAGGGGTGGGAGAGGCCTGCAGCTTGTATATGGCATGAGGTTGCCATTTTTGCAGAGCTTAGTTCTGTGGTTGTTCCTTGTGTAGCCCCAACTAGAAGGTCTAGGTGCCTCTTTCTGTTCTACACTCTGCACCGTGCTTTTCTAGCTTCCCAGTAATGACTGTTAAAATGGTGAGATATAATTCCACTCATATTCAGATGATTTACTTGTGATGACTTGGTAACAAGTTTACGGGCATTCTTGTGCAATCCTCAAAGTACAGTGCCATCAAACTTTCCTTGTCATGTACCACCTTTGCAGGTATTTGCATTGCTATGGCAGAAGGAGTTGCAGATTGATCATCTTAATTTCTATTTCCAAATGAAAGGGAAATTGTGTTTCATTTTGTTTATTATTATTGAGCATTTCAGTGTGATAGGCTTTTTTTTCCAGCTTGGCCTCCATGGCTGCTGTGTGCTCCCCTGGAAGAAAAAGAAAGAAAAGCTACTTTTAATGTAGTTAATGTGGGGGAAAAAAAAAAAAAAAACAGTGTTTCTTGAAGACTTCACTTCAGATGAAGTCAGGGGGGTAATGTCCCGTATACGTTTATCTTTTATAGTATCACAGAGTGGTTGAGGTTGGAAGGGGCCTCTGGAGGTCATCTAGCCCAACCTCCCTGCTCAAGCAGGGTCACCTAGAGCATGTTAAGATAAGATTGAATAGATATAAGATACATCAGATTGAATAGAAACTAAAACCTATTACTTGTTTTTTTTCCAGTGGTTATACTTTGAAGACTGGCTCCTATCTTCTAGGTTTTAAGTAGTAGTGTCTTTCAATACATAATGTTTTGAAGTGTTTAGCAGCAAGAAGTAAGGTCTTCAAAATTTTTAGTAATTATTTTCAATAGATTTTTCATTTTTGAATAATTTCTTTTTTTTATACAATTTGGTTTTAATACTTAAATTCTGGATGTGTCTAATGGAGTCTCACATTCTAATTCCCCTGCTGCATTTCTTAAGCACCAGGAAGTTTTAAATTTAGAGCTTTGATGGGGCAGGGTTTAGAAATGGAGGAACATATGAACTATGTTTTTGCACTGAAACTGGAAAGTGTACCTTTTCTTAAGTATTAGCTCCATGCTGCTGCCACTATTACTGATACTACTGCTCTGCTAATCGGTGTAGCATGTTTGACAATGCCAGCAGATGTCTGAATTTCAGACAGAAGACTTGATTCTTGATATCACATATTGCAGAAACATTGTGTTTATTAATTTATGAATTCATAATCCTAACAGGCAAACAAATCTCAAACAGAAAATGTTATGGTAATGAAAAATGGTAATGCATTACAAAAAGCTATAGAATAGAGAACAGATTCCGATACTGTTGTTTCTAAATTTTCCTTAAGACCATCATGGTTTTGAGAGCTGTGGTTTTAAGACCTACACAGATTTTCTAGATTTTCTTAGCTATTTTTACATCATTTTTTAGTTTAATGCTTGTAAATGTGCTAATATAAATGTGCAATAGAAACAGCATAGTGAAGCAGCTGCAGTGCTGGCTTCCCAAAGTTCAGTTCCCCTCACATACTACTTTACTGTCTTCTGATACCTATCCTAATGGTTGGGAGACAATTGAGTTAGTACTACCAGTCTGTCCTTGGCTTTTCTCATTACGGATGTTCATTTTGTCCCCTACCAGCTAGTTTGAGACCACCAATTAATGTCACTCATTCGAAATTTGCATTAAACACTAGATATTGCTGCCTCATGCCACTGTGGCAAGTGGATGTGCAAACGGATGTTTAGACTTGGTGCTTCGCTTCAGAACTGAAAGGCCTTGAGGATATTACAGTTATAGGAAGAATAACTCAATTTTTTTCATATGCTGCTGTTTGTGTTCAGATGGGGCACTTTTTCTTTTGTGTAGAGAAAAGACTAAAATATCCTTCTTGGTAATCCTCTCTGCTGTAAGTGGTATTGTATTGGAAAGAATTTCTCAGGCTTTCTGATAATTCTGTCTGTCTTTTGATACAGACTTTTTGTCTTCTGAACTCTATTGCTTTTCTCGTTATCAGTGACATAGTCGTAGCAACTTCTGCAGAGTATATTGCAGATGTTTATATGGAAAGGCAGCATTAAGGAAGCATTTCACATCTCTAACCGTCACCAGCTCAACTTAGTGTCTGATTTGGAGTGAGGAATCAAGCACACATAAGCAACCTGCACTTCACAGACCACAAAACTGAAGACTGCAAATTTAGGATATGATTTTTCTGGCAGAGTTCTCTGCAGTATTTATACACACAAAGTTCTGGATCTTTTTTGTTTTTGTTTGTTTTTGTTTGCTTTAAAAATAGAAGCTGAATCAATTCATTCCTTCTCGCTACAAAGCCCATATAACTGCTGCTACAAACATTTACGGGCAAGGCGACCCTTCGTCTGAGTCAGTTAATATCCCATCTTACGGATTTCCTGATTTTGATAAGTCAAAGCCGTATGCTTCCATTTTATTTAAATGATATATTGTGAAGAGGTTTTGTTAAAACTACATTCATGCATAATTCATCTAGCATTGAATCATTAGCTGTGTTTATAGAATTGCTTGAATAGATTTGTTGTTTTACAACACTTGTTTCTAATGTGCTTATTAGTATCAGCATCATATAATGGAAATATGCTGTAAATGTGTGTCATCATATATAATATATTGATCAGTTATCAACATCTGGAAACTGTGAGCTTATATAGTAGAGCATGATTCAACTAATAGAGATTGGGATTTTTTTTTCTGTTTTGAGGATTTTCAAGCTAATTTTAAAGGCTACACATGATGGAGAGCTCATCACATCCATGGAGAAACTGCTCAGTGATTATTCATTATTCTTAAGTCTGAATGGAAAAAATAATAATAATATTGACTTTTTGCCTGAAGGTCTCCTAAGTGTATCTGTTATTTCCCTCCTCCTTAAACAGGAAGAAATCTAAACTCTTTGCAATTTACTCTGAATGCTTTTCCCTTCTGTTTGCCTCTCGGTATGTTTAAACTAAAAAGGTTTGCAGATATAGCCTTATTGATAAACTCTTCTACTGAAAATACAGTTTACACAAGCAAAATATGCTGTCCTATTAATTCCTAGTCCAGTTCATCAAATAGATTAAACCGTAGTGGAAGTAGGACTCCTTTGCTTCCATCACTCATCTTCTGGCATACCTTTGAAGATTAAGATTTTGACTTTCTTAGAATCTCTGCTTTAACAGCAACATATTAACTCTGTGCGAAACCACTGTTACAGCAGTGCTCTAAAATGAGTATATGGTTCCTCTGCTAAGCACCTGCTGCATTCTGATGTAGATTTATGAATGCCTTCTGTGAGAGGGAGCGTGGTGGAGGTGTACAGCATGTACTGGTGCTCAGTAAATGTTCAGAGACTTGGATGTTGTCAGGTGCATCCAGAGCTCGGCGTAGATTTCCAGCCTTGTCCCGTCTGTGGGGATGCCCTTAACTTGCACTGTGTCTGTCCTGACGTTGCTCCTGCTTACCTGGCTTATGCCACTTTAACGATTCAAGAACAAAAGGAATTTAAGTGTAAAAGTCTTGAAGTGATCAATCCCTATTTATGTTGTTTGTAATAATTACATATTAAAACTAAATAAGAGGAGTTATCTTTTTTCTGTGAACTAATCTGGAAAATAATGTTAGCTTTTTTGACAAATAGGTAAGTCATTTATCTTCCTGTAGATTCCTGCACAGAAAAGATGAGGATTTGAATGTTTCTTAAAGTTGAGAATTACTGGCCTGAGTAAATGCATACTTTTTCAGATAGTTTGAAATCATAGCGTAGGGGGAATCCTTCTGCATTTTGCCAGCTTCCCAAGTGTTTACATAGCTCATTCTTTGGCATTCGCACTGGACTGGAATTGCATCTCGCTTTCTGTGCTCTGTTTTTTGGATTCTGTGTCTCTTCCTGTCTGTAGCAGTGGTACCCTGCTCCCAGATCCCCCGGTTGTTTCAGTACAGTGACCTTTTCCATCTCTGCAGGACACTGTTTGCTGCCCAGCGCTCTTCCAGTCCCTGCCCCGCTCCCCCAAGGCATTGCCTCACGTGTCACTCCTTTGCTGTATTTGCTTGCTGTTTAATCCATTACTGTTGGATGTCGTAGGGCTATAGCGTGCAGTTTGCACCGACGGAAACTTACCCTCCTTTTACTCAGGTCAGGTCTAGCGATGTGGAATAGAACACTCTCCTGTTACAGATGATAAAAAGCAAAGTGTGGGTGTCAAAGTGCAGGGCCTACAAATACCAAAATCACAAGCGCTAGAGAAACCCACTCTGCTGCTGTACGTTACTGACAAATCTGCTAAAGGGGACCTGCTTAGTGTGGACCACCATGCCTCAAAACTTTGTTTGTGATACATAGAAGAAAAGTTCAGTGTTTTCTCAGTGGTCCATAAGAAAATGGTTATACTTCTTGGTCTTGAAGCTCCAAATCTGGGCAGAAGTTGTAGGCTGTAGTTGGTGCACTTCTGTGATAGAAGTGCTGCCTTGAATGGTGGTGAGCAGATCTTTCTTGGCAATAATATAACCCTTCCACTGAAGAATTGAAGTTTCCGTATTGTTCATCATTAACTACGCTAGGCTATGTGCTTTTAGTTTGTATTAATTTTCAGGGATGAATGTTTGGAGGGCAACAGTGAGCTTCTGCTGAAGACCTTGAACTATCTGTCAGAAAATGAGTTTTCATTTTCACTGTGCTGTTCCTGTGATATCTTTCACCTTGGCCACTTAATCCTTTTCTGTGTGTCACTCGCATATGTGCAAATTAATTAAAAAGTAAGTTGTCTCTTATAAAGAGGCATTGTAAGTTACCAAAAAAAACAAGGAATGGAGGCAGAAAAGTAACCCTTTGGTTTCCCTTTCTTTACACAAAACTGTACAAATCTTCATTCAACTTAAATAAAACGAGGAGCCCCAACTGCTAATTCACATGTTTTGGGGAGAAATCAGAAATATGGGCTTCGACTATGTTTTGCACTGAATTAATTAAATCTATCGTTAATTGGGTCATGTTAATTATTTTGGATGTTACAATTATTTTTTTCTACTAGAATCAACGGGAATTTTGTGCACCAAATACCAGGCTAACTTCTCCATTAATACACAGTATAATGAAGTGTGAAATGAGCAGGGAGGTTGTACTAGATGATCTCCAGAGGCCCCTTCCAACCTTACTGATTCTGTCATTCTATCGTTCTGTCCACCTAACAAAATGCAGTTAGTGTTTGAGCATGTTTGTTAATATCCCCACAAACAGCTGCATAATTGTTTCACTTGACATAAACATGTCAGCTATAGGGACTGGTAAACTTGAAAAGCTGTAAAATTCTCATAGTTTTGTGAATTCCAGGTTACTGAAAATGTAGTTCACAATGCCCACAGGAGGGAGTTTGGGGAGCAGATCTTGAGCGGTAAATGATGGCTTTCTGTTACTTTGTTGAGTGATGAGAAAGAGGATTGGGATTGGGATGGTTTGGGATTGCATATGAATTTTTAACAACTCTGTGATACGAATTTTATCAACCCCAGACACCTTGGTTTTCACTGTAGCTGAAAACTTGCATTATCAGCAGCATTGCATTTCAGTGCATCTCCACAAGTAATCATGTGATATAGCCATAGCTCAAGAGTTCTTCTTGAAGTGTGTTTAGTTTAGTGATCAGAGGCTGGTATTCCTGGTTTATTGCAATACAGAGTTTGCACGTGAGCTCAGTCATACATAGCCAAAATAGAGGTCCTTCGCTCTCAGTACCTAGTTTACAGCCGCCTTTAACAGTTGATCTTTGTGGCGTGTGCAGGCTTGTTGTTCTTTTAGCATGTACATTGCTCATCTAGAGTTTGAATGAACCCCATCGTGTAGTAAACACCAGAAGACTATCTGCTAATACTCCTTCGAACTCATTGATCTGGCCTCTACAACGTCCTGTAGTGATGAGTTCCACCCTTTAACTATGTGGTATGGGAAAAAGTGCTTCCTCTTTTTTGTTTTAAATGTTTTTCCTGATAGATTTTTTTGCATGCTATTTACTTCTTACGATATGAAAAATAACAAAATAATTATTCCTTAGCAAAGGTCTCCACCTTTTCTGTCCACGGTAGTTTATTTTCAAAGCTGAAGTGCCCTAATGAGAGCCTTTTGTCTTGCAGAAACTGTTCTATACTCTTTTGCCCTTCAAGGCACCTTTCCTCTCTTTTGCCCTTTCAGGCACCTTTCCTAATTCAGCGGTGTATTTTTTGAGACAGACTGCTTGTATTTCTTGTAGTATCACTCTGTGCACTTCCTTCAGTGGATATACAGTTGTGGCTTTAACAGACTTGAATTTAACTTCTCCCTGGTTTTGAATAAGTTTTTTTCAAGTGGAAAGGTACATCTAAGAATGAGAAACACCAAAAGGAAAATGTTAGAGAATTGGTAAGGCGCAGGTGGAATGAAAGAAGAAATTTTGAATTTTTCAGTTTGCACATTTGTGTTAGGAAGAGCAATATGAATTGATTCATTCAATCTGAAAAAAAATGTTTTGTTATGTTTTAAGCTTCAGCCTTTTTATTTAACTTCCTTTCAATTTGGGTAAAAAAACTCACCTCAAAATGAAAGGTGAATAATTTGCTAAAATATCTTCCAAGTGAAATGTTTCAACATTTCAAAAATGAAATAGTTCTCGTTTTATTTACCTGCTTCTGTACTTTCAGAGTCCCCCCCACCTCCAGCTTTTTCAGTTGAAACTATGGCAAAATTTAACTACATACTGATGAATGTTTGTCTCCTTGCGGTGAACCAGAATCAATTAAAGAGCTATTCTGAGTGCCAGGCACCTGGTAAGGCCAGTCGGTCAAAGCTGTAATAGCTACGTGTAGCTGGAGAAAAGGGCAAAGAGAAAACCAGACCTCCTGGGGAAAAATGGCTGCAGCCTGTTCGCTAGCCCTTGAAGAAGAGAAGGGATTTCCAACACTCCAAGATTCTGGGTTGAAACTGTGACTTGAGGGTAGGGTGAGGTTGTAGAGGTGCGTATGAACAGACTGAGAATTGGTTGTTCTGGTAAGAAAGAAAGACTGGTGAGGAGCTGTAATTTTAAAACTGGCCTGATGAAAAGACTCAAGAGACTGTGAGTAGAAACTGAATTTTAAAAAGCGTGCTGTCAGCAACTAATGCCAGTCCATCTCTATAGAGAGCCTAGCCGCTTCCTTCAAACTGTTTATAGAGAAAAGTTACATAAACCATTATAGTAATCCAGAAGTACATAGGCATGTACAAAACTTATTTCTTCATCTGTATTTCCAGCTGTACACCAGTTGTTCTTACTGTCTTTTCTCCTTTCCTTTTTTTTTTTTTTTTCTTTTTTAGTCATGGAGAGAGCTGGAAAGATTCCACACTCTCCATTCCTGAATTCCTTTGGGATCATACCAAGAAAGTGAATGCATTCAAGCATCTAGTTTCATTTTCTTGCTTTTTTTGGAACATTTTCTGTCAATATCCTGCTGTCACAAAAGAACTGGTATTATTCCATAGTTCTTTCTGATGGCAGCTTTGTTTTGGGGAGGCACAGAGGTTGCTCACCAATGAGACCCAGAATCCTGGCACTGTGGCCAGCTCTTCCCAGTAACGTGGAAATTAAACTGTTCTGTCATGATCAGTTAGGGCAATAGCAACTTAATTTTTAACGTTTACAATTCTTTGAGCAAATTAGTACTGGTAGGAAAGGCTGGGTCAACAGCCTTTGAGTTCTGTGTTTCCCTTCTAGAGTAGAACGGGATCATTGTTGGGTAGTGGTTTTGTTACATGATTTTCAGATTTTGTTCAAATTCCCCGAATGTCACACTCCAGGGCGTACTTCAGTCTGACGACCTCATCTAAGATATCTGCAGGCTCGAGCTGGCTTACTGGAGAGCTTAGTGTGCTGTTGGTTCTCCCTGGTTTTTTTTAAGTCAGTAGGACCAGGAAGGAGGCAGGAGCTCTAAGAACTTCTGACAAGTCCTAAAGGCAGTCGCTGGGAAGAAGTTTTTCTAACTTTAGGACCAAACTTCAGGTTCCTGCACCAGTGCTTCTTTTTGTTAGATCCTTTTTCTGAGACATCTGAGATTTGATATTGATTAAAATTAAATCACTAAAAAAAAAACTTCACAAAAATGAGACAAATAAATGAAATATGATGCTTTTGCTTTTTATGATTATAAAGTTAGGGTGCTTTTTTGAGTAGTGGAAGAGCTCCAAAAAAGCAAGTGATACTCACTTTGGGAGTCCCTGAATGGCTCAGGGTGAAATACAGCACTGCATTTGTCATTACAGAGATTTGTTATGCCTCACGTGGGCATTAGTGGGCTAATCTATTCATCAGGAATTTGCACAGAATTAATACTGCGTAGTAAAGATTTCAGCAAATAAAATTATATATTACGTTGTAAACACAACAGATACCTGATAAAAAGATCATGTAATGAAACAAATTAAAATATCATTGGATTCCTAATTAAACTTTAAAACTCCATGTTTCATCCACTAGAGTAATGGGACACATAAGTGAAGTGAAGTTTACTCGTACGTTTTGGATGATCCTTGTGCCAAAACACTGCATCGGCCTGTGTGTCACAGGACGTCACGGGATTTGTGCATTTTGTATCTCCTGGGATTTCTGAAAGGAATGTTCTGGCAGCTGTCGGTAAAACAAGTCTTACTGTCCAGTAGAAAAAATGATCGTTACCAAGAGTGTTGCCGTTAACATGTATGCTTACATGCTTCAGCACTCCAGAAAATTGATCCAATAGACATGATACACATGCACGGATGAGCTAGTAAGAGATGTCTTTACATTTACATCTTCAAAAACTTACAGCCCGTATTTATTACAGCAGTAATTAAATTAAGTTTTTTTTAACCTACCATGTGATAGAAAATTCTGAAAGCATCTGATAGTATTTTTCTATGGGAAATCAAAAAAACGTAGTGTCCTGCAGAATGGTTGTTTTGTTTGAAACACTCTCACTGATGAATTTGCCAATTAATAGCACATTTGAGGAATCTTTAAAGATGAGCTTATTGTCAAGTATGATGGACTTTGCAGCACTGACTTTACATGCAGTCATTAGTTTAGGGAAGCACTTAGTATTTTTTTTCTGAGCAAAGTAATACAATCTCTGTTTTAAACATTTTTATTAATAACCCCATTGTTAATTTTTTTCCATGGCTATTATATTATTTTACTATTAATTATATATATATGTATGCACGTGTATCTATATATATAAAGTAAATACATATTGTGTGCTAGCTGTATTCAATTTACTACATACAACCAACCAGGCGACATAGATAATTCATATGTATTTTCCATATTAAGTATATGTATGTATGTGCATGTAACCTGTGGACCCTCTCTCCACTCCCATATATACTTAAGAGGCGTACCTGGAATGGGAGAAACAAACTATACTTGTCAGAGTTTTTTACTTGTCCTGTGTTTTGTCAATGCCCGTCAGATGCTGGAGACTACTTCTAAGTTAACGGAAACAATCTTTGCATGGACAAGTCCGGAAAAATCAAGTTGCACAAATATTTTAAATAACTAATACAAACCAAGAAGTGATGTAAAGGCTGAGAATGGTTGTTTCATCGCTATATAATGGGAAGATTTTGAATCATTGTTAAAAATCTTATTCCATGCCAAATTTCTTAAGGCTTCCAGTTGTCATTTAGTCATCAGGATAATTTTTTAGAGTTTCAGAGGGCTGCAGGTATTAGAGTTCTGTTTCATTTTAAAACTCTACTGGTTATTCAGGTGACTAAAAAGAGGCTCTTGAAAATTTTACTACACAATACGGAATAAACTGAGATTTGAAATTTTTGTATTTCTGCCTGAAATAATCTTTGGAGGAGTTCTGCTTTTATCTTGCATTGTTTTTTTATTGAAGGGTCTTGTAAACTTGATTTCAGATTTTTTCATGCTAGAAACGTGCAAAGTCTAATACATATTTTATTTCCATTTTCTGATGTTGGCGAGAAATTGCTTCTTCCACTTGGTAATATAAGCTTGAAATTCATTAGGCCAGTAGCTGGGAAAAGTGCAGATGGTGAGGTTTGGCAAGCTAGTGCTTTTGGTTAAGGTCTGTGTTTGAAGTCAGAGATTTGATTGTTGATTTATTTATCGCTGATTTATTGTAATTTAAATGAGAACTTAATTAAGCAAGCTTTGAAAATTTTATATGCAGATTATAAATGCTGGTAAATAACAACTACTCTCAGAATTTTTAAAGAATTAAAAATCCGTGGAATGTTTACTGTTACCTGGTTAGATGTTTTGTGTTAGCAGTTCCTTTCCACAATATTTCTCACGGTGTACTTTCTGCAGTATTGTTCTGTCTTACCAGATTGTAGACTGACCTAATTACAAATACTGTCTTCCAAATCTAGGAATGAACATCAAAATTTAAAATTTACATATATTGTTCTTGGAAATTTCTGCTGTTGTCATTCATCAAGTGCTTGAGCGTATTCAGCATCTGCAAGCATGGAATGAGATGAAAAATTTGGAGGTTTGATGTTTAAGTTTAACAATGGAGAAGAGCGCTTGAAGCTTAAGGAGAAAGCAAAGACCTTGACTTATGAAAGAGGAGGGTTGACCAAAAATAAGGAAATGTAGTTTAGAGCAATGTGGATCTGAATTAGAGAACCTTGGAGTGCATTTATAATGCATTTGATGTTGCCATTAAGGATTTTGGATAGGCTTAATCAGTGGGTAAAATCCTACCAAAAACACCAAGTACAATTTAGTGATACTTTCATTTATAGCTAGCATTGACTGAACATGTGTATCAGCTGTAAATTATCTATGTGTATATTGGTGTACATATAAACACATGCCCATGTCGCACACATTGTGGAGATATAATGAGTAGTATACATACTATGCCTGTATGTTACTGTGAGCATGGAAAGAAGAATGAAGGTGGGGAAATAAGGTAGATTTTTAAAAATTAGGAAGAGCCTGGATATCTGAGAAATTCTTTTGGACAAAAGCAAGGAAAAGGGCATTATCTGTAATTAGAAATAATAATGTATAATTGGTTCATTTGCTGTATTTCTACAGTTCTGATTTAGTTGAACAATGTGATCATTATGGCACCAGTTTTCAATAGAGGTGTCACAATGAAAAATAATTGCAATATTCCACAATATTAACTGTACCCTAATTGCAAAAGTTTTGAAATATAATTACCATGAAAGCTAATGCGACAGGGAACATTAAGCATAATTAGTGTATTTAAAAAAAGGGAAAAACTGTTAGAAGCTTGTTATTGTCTCGTAAGGTAGCTTCAAATTAGCTGGATGCAGAGCACTTTCATCTAGGTTTTCTATAATTTTCATTATTAGCACAGACTGCAATAAATTTATTTGACATAGCCCACACCTGCTAACCCTGCAGGAGAGAATTTCTAATGTGCACAGGTCCCAGGTTTCTCAAAGAATCTGTCATAATTTCCTGGGAGACTGCAGTAGGTAAGATTTAAGTTTGGCTTTTTTTTTGGGGGGGGGGGGCTTTTTTGGGGGCTTTTTTTCTCCCTAACAAAGTCAATCATATTGCACTGCGCAAATTTAACAGTCTCTGTTTTAAGTAATTTTCATGAAAAGCTAAGATACACAAAAACCCTATTATGAACAACATTCGTTACAAATCATAACCACATTCTGAAAAATTTTATAGTATACAAATGGTCCATTGTCTTTACAGAATAACTGTGTGCTTTCACATGGAGCATGGAAATTCACCCAATATGTTTGTAATTTGTTTCTGAAGTCAAAAAAAACTAATGATGTTGCACTGCTTCTGTACTGGAAATAGTTCTGCATCTGTATAGCAGAAGATAGGATCCAGGCCATATGAAGCAGTGCTGGTTTCTATGTGGTCAATTTTATAGGAAGAAATATCAGATATTTTCTGTGGGGTTTTATGTCTGATATTTTTTGTTTGTTTTGTTTGTGTGTGCGTGTGTCTGTGAAAACATTTTGCAGTTTAAAACTAATGTTCTTTTTCTTTTTGGTGGTGGAACTAGTGGAACATACTCTTTAGAATAAGGTAGGCACAAATGGAAATGTAGGAGGAACACCATTAATGTAAGCAGTGTTAGTAAATGTAGTTTTAAGAAGCACTTGTATCACTGAATTTCTATTAGCCACTTAGACCTCATTTTATCACCTCTTTTTGCTGTCATTGCAGATTTGTACCAGGTTTCTTTTGAAGGGAAATTAGGACATATACTTAAATAAAATTTTAGATTGGCTAAATCTATTTAGTGAAACCCATTTTTTCCTAGAATCATCTTTTAGGAGAAAGTTTCTGATGTTAAGCTTTGGAAGTGTAACTTATGATAAGGCATGTTTCTTTTTCATTTTAGCTCCTGCGATTTTTTAGGTCCATCAAATGCCTTTCAGTTGCAAAGGATCTAACACTGCAGTCTAGACGTAATTTAAGCAGACCTTCCTGCTTTTAATTACCATAATTGGAACTTGCAACAAAATTTCTGGTTTTCTCCTTTAAAACTAATCATGATTTAATTGTAAGCTTAAGATAGAGCTTGCTTCTGCAAAGGTGATAACATTTTTCCTTAGTTTTATTATTTTTATCCAAAGCGTGTGTGCATTGTGCATCGTCAAGGTCAGCCATTTGAAAGCAGGAGCAGGAAGAACAGCAACCTGCTCTTTCTTTCCAAAGGTTAGCTCCGATTCATTTATTCTGCCTATCCTAATTTTCAGTAAATTTCTATTCTGCAAGTGATTAGGTGGGTTTTTTAAGTTCTGTTAAATCGTGGACATGAAAATCCTCATACAAAATTTTTGTGATTGTTTCATTGTTTTATCACTCAGGTTTGTAAGTTCTTTAGTAATTTGAGGTGTCTGCAGACATTTCCTAAAGGCCTTTGGTATATATTTTTTTCTAGGTTACACAGTCTCATCAGAACACTTCTAATTAGGAAACAGTACTGCAGAACTACTGAGCTAGGGGAATCAGGATCGAAACAGGATGTAGGCACGTGCGATCCCGCACTCAGGTTGCTGTGGTGGCAGCCTCACAGCAGATATATACCACAGAAGTAGATTTTAGATAGTATTAGGAATCACACTCATATTTTCAATCACACAAAGATCTATAGTCCATTTAGTATTTTGTTTTTTCTCCACCTTAGTTTTAAATTTGTAATAAAAGACATCAAAAACCATGAGCTTACACCTGAGCTACGGAAGAGTACGCTTGCATTATTTAAATGAATGAAGAACAGGGGCTATAATGTGTAGGGCTAGAACACCGTTACGACTTGATTCAATGGGCTGTTTCCCTGGTTTATGTTATCAGCGTGACCCTTAGGCTCTGTTTCCCTCAGCACGCAGGAAGACAAACCCGATGCAAAGGACAGGTCTACGGAGGCTCCCGGCTTTCCTGGAAGGCCTCCGTTTCGGAGCGGCTCAGGAGAGGGGCCTGTATTGAGAACCTCTTCTGCGATTTTTCACAGGTGCCAAGACTTCTAGGCAAAACGCAGCCTTTGGTTGGCACCGCGAGTCGAGCCTGGTTGTAGCTCAAACAGCTGGTTGTTATCCTTAGCATATTGAACATACAGGGCTTAGCTTCCCTGGGCACCTCGGGGTGATTTTTCATCAGTGGGTCCCACCAGCCTGAGACTCCCCTGCTTCTGGAAGCAGCGGCCCAACTCCTCCTGCCCCCGACTCACCCCTGCTGCCCCTCTGCCCCGTGTCAGGTTGGCTCGGGAAACTCTCCAGGTTAGCTGGATCTTCAGAATGGTTTGTCTGAAAGCTAAGCCAGTACAGAAGGGAGGATTTGTTTTCCCTTGGATCATCAGGCAGGCTGAGCAGGACTCAAAGTCCACTCTGGTCTCCCTTCCCAGCAGAAGGGAAAGAGGCTGGGGTAGGTGGCAGAGCTGGGACTAACCTGCTTTTTTGGGCAGCAGTTGGGGCTTTGTCGGAATCACCTGGAAAGCTGCAGCCCCCAGATCTTCATAAAGGCTTAGCAAGTGCATCACTGAGCTTTGGGCTGGCTGTTAATGCCTCTTTCAGAGCGTGTCTTACCCTGCTGACCGGTGCTCTGTCTTGTCTTTTGTGTGCGAGGCTTAGCTGGGTCCGCCTTGCTGAGCTCCCTAGACCACATTTCAGAATAGCGTGCCTGTTGCTAGGTCTTCATGTGATAAAGGACTCTCTACTTTATTCCATCTCTCTTTCTCCTTTCTACCTTGATTTTTTTTTTCTTTCTCTTATTCTTCTTTCTTCTGGTTATTTTGAACCTTAGTGGAAAAAAAATACCGTTCTTTCTTACTGCCGCAGTGTCAGAGTCAGGGCCTGCTGCTTACAGGTACAAAAAAAGAGGGATCACCTTTCCCAAAGAACTTCAATTTCATCTTTAAAATTGGAGCAGCACTCTAATACATCTGTTCTTTTTCCTTTGCAAACAACTTTAAGCTATGTGTTTTGCAGGCCTTGCATTGATTCATTATTTAATGCTTTCTGTTAACTCCATGGCTTAATTCCCTTGTTATTTATTATATTAAAAAGTCATTTCATTAACCAGATTGAAACAGATGTGAGTGGAGAACAGAGATCTGACAGAGAAATTTTAATATGTATTCAGCATCCAAAATCAAGCTTCAGATATCTGGCAATTAATCTCCATTTGGACTTGTATAGGAAAGAGATTTCTTTCTTTTTTCCTTCTCTCTCAAACATGTATGCAATTACTCATACACAAAGAAGCATATAAATATTGATAAGTGTAGATTTTTAAAAACAAATCATAGGAAGCACAGGAATCAGGCCTCTCATTTAAACCACAACAAATATTTTTTCTTAATACTACTCAGCATAGCTGGAGGTCAGACTTGCGCATTCTTGCTGTGTGAGATTGTCTTTGGAAGTGGAAATTATCTGTTGCAGTGCTAAGAAGCTGTAGATGCAAAAGGATTGCTTTGGTGAAGAGCATAGGTACCGAGAGATGCAGTGCCTGCAGAAATGCTAGCAGCACTGCTACAGTCGTCTTTTATTCTGTATCGGTTGCTTTTTCAGACAGAGGAAGGCGAAAAAAAGGCTTAAATGCATGTTTTGTTACTGATAAATGGTCTTTTTTAAAAAAGCTCACTATATTTCAATTTGCTCTGCGATTTTGAACGAAAGGACACACTGAAGAAGAAAATTCAGATTAGATATATGAGCCAGTCATCTACTCCCACTGTTCCCATGAAACTTTTGCCACTGGGTTACTGAAATCATCAGTCCTTACGAGCAAGTAGACAGATGTTTTTGTCATCCATTTTTTGATGAAGTGCGTGTCCCTACTGTTTGCAGAAAATCAAAAATTATATGTCTGAGTATTCTTTGGTCTCCCCCTTCTTTTGCCCTTTGCGTTGCTTACATTGAGAGGATATTAAATTAAGATGACAAGCCCAGCTTGTTTTTCCCTTTGTTAAGCAAGGAATGTGCCTTTATTAATTAAAATGAGAATTTGTTTCAAAGTCAAAGTAACATTTGTGATTCACAGATTATTCTTAATCCCTAAACATATAGATGTAAAAGAAATAGCAATAGCCAACTCATGTTCTGTACTGTGCAATGTATAGAAATGTGTGCTTCTCATTAAGTCTTTTTTATTTTTGATTTATGTTTAACAATGAGCCATTTTCTGTTTGGGATTTACTGCATAAATAGCTATTTATTTTTTGTTTCTATCAGCTGTGCATTTGAGTAGCACACAACAAAGTTTATGTATCACTCCTCCTTGACAGATCACAGTATTCCCCCACATTGCCAACAGCAGCAAGTGAATGATATTAGCACTTAAATCTCCAGAAAACTCTGTTCAGTAATTAAATGTTAAATCAGTGATGCCTATCATCACTCAGTGCCAAGACCCATTAAAATACGGGTCTACTGTACTCAGGTAATGCTATTAGAGAAAGAATTTATTCTGGAAATGTAGCTCTTTGAGAAGAATGATTTAGTGTGGCAAGAATTATATTTATAAACTGGCTTTTCAGAAGTTTTCTCCTAATTCTAATATTCACCATGCAGGAATATTTATTTAATTTTAAAAAATCCTCTGTAGGATGACAAAGATTGAGGAAAAGAACAGCATTTAAAACTGTGACACCAATGGCAGCGCATAATAAAGTGTGGAAATCTCCTTTGTTCAATCAGGATAAATGATCCAGCAGCATTCCAGGCTTTGGCCAAAGCTTCCAAATTAATCTGCTGCTGCGTTGGCATCAGTGTAGAAGGGAGATCAATTCAGTAGCTAGCAAAGAAGCTCAAGAAACTTCAAATAAAGATTCTGGCTTGTAACAAATACAGCACTGCTGATAGAAACTATGGAGTCTGTTTTCCATCAGTATATGTACCTAGCTTATTTTATTTTATTGTGATGAGAAATTATAAGGATAACTCTCAAATTAACCGCTCTGTGTTGCTGGGTAGCAGCCACAGCTCCTGCCAACCGGATGAAAGCGTAGTGGTCTGTTCACTGTTAGCAATTTTAGTCAAAGGAAGATAAAACACAAAGTAATCATTATTAAAGTCATAAAATCAAAAGCTAAATCAGAAATCAGGTGGTCGGTGTGATCCTCCTTTGCCCTGCGTTAGTGCCGTGCACGGGAAGCTGCAGCGCCGTTCTGGCCCCGCAGCCCACGTGCTTCGTGGGAGCCCTGGCACGTGCCCAGGCCCAGAGCTCTTTTCCCTTCATTCTGGCAGTAGTCTTTTTTACAGCTTTCCTGGTTTATTTAGTGCACAGTCTGTCAGCCTAATTCTCATTTTCCTAGCTCATCCTCCACCGCCTGCCCCTCTTCCTGTTCCAACTTTCGGTCTTTTCCCTTGTCTGGATTTTTTTTTTCTCTCTCTACCTTTCTCACTAGTTTTCAGTCCCTCTTTCCCCTTCTGGGTGCTTTAAAACCATCTCTCTCTGCCTGCCTGCCTCTCTGCCTCTCTCTCTGCTTCTCCATTTTTTTGTTGTGCTTCTCCCTGCACCTTGATGTGTTCCTCTCTTTTTGCATCTGTGTCCCTGACTGGCACTCTCCATCTCCCAGGCCCTCCTCCCACCTCAGTCTGACGTTCGTCTCCTCGCCCTTGGTCCCAGCCTTCCCGTTCTCTGGTTAGGAGTCCCAGCCTCTGTTCAGACTGGCTTGTGTCCTGCCCCTGCAAGCTGGCAGCGCTGGCAGCTTCCCCTTGAGGCCGGTTCTTCGCTCTGCGCCAAACTGTCCAGCTTGATTCTCCGTTCTCTGTCCGACAACAGGTGTTTTGGACGGTGTGTGGTATGCGGAGCCGGTGCTTTAGTCTTCTACGGCACTGGCATCAGGGAAGGTTTTGCATCGTCACCAAGTCTTGTGATGCCATTAGAGCTCTGGGAAGGAGCACGCTGTGAGTGGAGAGCCCTTCTCTACCTCTTGCTCTGCCCTCCTTAACCCCAGTCCTCCTGCATGACTTGAGGAGAGAGGACTTCACTCTGTGGCAGAAACTGCAGCATGAGATAGAAATGGGAAGCACAGATGCACCCCTCCAGGAGATGGGCATCTCTGCCCAGGCACAGCTCATCCAAGACCCTCTGACTGTTGATTTCACACATTGAGGTGCAGCTGTGCGCTACTGTTGCTTGCTAGAGAAAAGGGCAGAGTGCTGTTTGAGCAGAGCACCACAAAAGCTCAACTGCTTCTAGTTTTCCCCATATATCGCATTACTGCTGCAGAGATGTTTTGAAAGCTTCACCACCAGCCCATGTGAGCGGAGACAGAGGCACAAGTCAGGACTGAGCACAAGGCTACTCTTCGTTCATCATGGTGCTGATTACTATCTGGTGCCACGTGCACTGAAAACTGTGCTGCGGTGGGTATGGTTACGTTGTCTATCGTAAACGCATGGTCTGCTGCAGCCCAGAGCTCTAGTTGCAGGAAGGAGAGGAAAGCCCTGTTTTGATCCAGGCAAGTGCCCAACTGCTGGCAGACCCTTTGAAAAGGTGAAATTTTCAAAATGCAATAAAGCTATTGTGTATAGAAACCCGGGGATGGCAAGAAGCATTTCCCTGATACAGAGTCACACTTTCAAAGGCCTTCTCTCTGCTGCTAAGCATGGGGTATTAAAGTTGTTCAAACAAAATGTTGCTATGTTTTCTTTATTACGTACAAAATAAGATTTGTCCTGCTGTTTTTCTTCTAGAAGCAGCTGAATCCTTTGGTCTGACATTTTCCAAAATAAAACCAGGCCAATACGTTTATAAAATAATGACCAGGCAATTTGAGAGTGCTTTTAAGGGAGTAAAAACAGAATATTCTAGTAGGGAGTATAGGGCAAGATTAATAGTAAGTCGAGTTTTTAGTGCATAGGATATATGAATAGATGTAAAATTGTCAGAAATGTTGAGGGTATGGAATAGATGTATTTCTTTTTTACTGGAATATTTCTACCTATTAGAAGAAAGCATGTAGGGGAAATATCTACATTAAAATTAATTTTTATTTACATCCTCAAGAATAAGAAAAATATGTAAAATTTAGTATGCATAAAATAATAGAATGTTTACAAAATAAATACACATTTTTGCTTGGAGTTATGATGAATAGATCCAATACTTGAAACAATTGTATTCCGTATTGAGGTACTTGATTTTTTTTTCTCCTTAATCTCTAAGACACATGCAAAAATTAAAACATTGAAAAGACAAAGTATCAATGCTATCTGCTTGTGAACAAAAAGGAAAGTTGTGTTAGTAGGATGCAGAATAGGTGTGAATGGAATTGTTTTGCTATAACGTAGATTCAGCAGAATCTACACATTGATAAAGAAAAGGATTGAAAAAATAATATTAGATCTTTTTAAAGATGTGATTAACACAGCTCAGTATTAAGAACCCAAAATGAGTTTGGCTTGCAATAGCAGAGTTTTGAAATAAAGTAACTTCATTTGAACCCCTAAAGCATTTTGAAGGACTCAAATGCAGCAGCAGTAATACCATGTTACATTACTCCGAAGCTTTTCAGCTCATATTTAGAGAAAGTGTTTCACATAGGAGTTGCTTTTCAGGCCTGGAGGAAAAAGAATGTGTTTACCTCTAAGCTCTCAGTCTTCCCCAGCTCTGTACACCTCAAGGTGTCTGAAAATAAGAGTTGAAATTCTAACTAAGAACTAACTAAGAAGTTAGGTCAACACATAATTGAAGAGAGAGTCACTGTTATCGCTCGATAGTGGGGTCTGTAGCGTGGTGCTACCTCAAGGCATGCGGCATGATGACAACTTTAATGCGCAGTTCAGCATAGCGGCGGTTCGAGGGCCTGTCGTGTGTAATTATCCTGTGTTTGTGTGTGTGTGCGGTATGTGTGTATACGCACATCTTTTGATTAATTTGGTCTTGTGTTGACTTTTGTTCACATCAGAAAGTTCTTCGTGTTGGGAGGTCAGTGTGTATTTGCAGATCACCCCAAACAGAGCTCAAAGTAACAGATGAGGTATCTCCCAGCTGGATGATGCTGCTGAACTGGTTGCTCAGTAGCGTGGTTTAGAAACTATTATTAACATGTAGTTTTTCTGAAGGTGAGATAACTTTGCTCCTATTTGTGACTTCTATTATTTTAAGTTAAATTTAACTTTCTTGGGTGTCTTGTGTTCTCGTAACAAAATAAACTTTTAGCTCCTTCTATATTATCAAGTAGATTTAGTAATAACATTATCCAGGATGACTGCGATACAGATCTCATTTGAATCTTAGATAGGTCTCTTAACAGATTACTAAGTGACTAGTTGTTAGGTCATCGTTTAGGTGAACTATTTGATTTTGTCAGCAATGTCAAGGCTAGAATAGACATAAATCTATGTAAATGGGCATTGAAACTCATCTGGTAAAACTGCTGTAGGGTACAGGAAAACCTTAGGGGGAACAGGAAGGGAAAACCTTTAAGCAGTTAAAGCAACCTTTTGACAACTCTTTTCATTAGATAGAGAGCCAGCTTCTTGACTGATGTGTGTTGAGAAGGACCCACTGTCTATGGACAGTTGCACCATCATAGTGCTAAAGCGGGATCTAGGGAGAGGCATGTTGTAAGCCTCTGGTTACAGATAATTCCCAATTAAACCACAGTCATCGAGAGCGTAAGTCACAGAATCATTGAATATGAGATAAGGTAGGACTTTCCCTTCAAGTCTAACAGTCAAACATTCTGGAAATTTTTCAGTGTTTTTTAACTTGAAATCTAGTTTCTTGAGTAATCGACCTCGTGATCTGAATTTTGCTATATGCATATTCACGCGTGTGTTTACACATCGGTTTGTTTATTGCATCTGGTACTTCAGTAACGGGTAATTTCTGTTTCTTCCTTTTGTCTGGAGGCCTCTCCTATTACATTTAGATTGTATCCTTCATCATCCCAAATTGACATTTATGCTTTTACTGCTATTGTTCGCCTAGCTCCTCTCTGGTATGGATCAACAATTTGTTTTAATCTGTGTCACTTCAGCTGCCTCCCTGGAGGCGGGGATGGAGCCGCTGCGCACCGGCGCAGGCCCGGGGCCGTGCCGGGGGCCGTGCCGGGGGCCGTGCGAGGCCTCCCGCCCTGGCTGCGGCGCGGCGCCTGCTCCTTGCTCCCCGGGGAGCTCCAAAGAATCCCGAGGCAGCTCCATGTGCCCCACCAGTTTGGACGGCAGTAATGGTATGCTGGTGCCTATGAACAAATAAATCTGGTTTTCATAGCAGAATAGTATGAGAATGGACAGGAAGTCATGGAAGGGAAGCGAATTATGGTTTAACGATAGTATTCCTTTTTCTTAGTTAGAGGGTGAATAAAGCTAGAGAGTGTTAAAATATGACCGTAGTGCTTAGTCTGCTTTCTGTCATACTTTGCCCTACAGGCACAGTAGGCTTTGCAAGCAGCTATTTTTGTCTTAGTTTTCTAAAATGACTAGCTTAAAAACTTTGAAGTATAAATGCTGAATGTAAATTAAACAATAAATGTTTGAATTTCTAGAACCTTCAGGAAGCTGTTGTGCTACCTATGGATTTTTTGCTAACAACAAAAAAAAATTTTTTTTGTTTGTTTACAGTCCCTTCCCTAAATCTGTTTGTTTAAAAGCTGTGATAGGAGCTGATGCAGTGTGTGCACTGACAGATCTGGAGCTCTAAGCAAAGCATTGAAAAGAGGCAGATTTGCATCCTGAGCGGTGAGCCTCTGCCCTTTGGAAAGAGGGAAACAGTCAGAACAGGCCAGCAGAGAACGCTCCTCGAGAAAGGCCTCTGCCGCACTCGTACATCCGTTGGGGTATGAAGGTTGCTGATGGGAAAAATACAAACCAAACAAAGCAGGTGATCTAGGAGTGAGCTAACTAGAGTGCCTGCCTGTCCCCTTTCTCGTGTGGGTACGCCAACTTATATGTATGCAACCTGGCAGAAGGCCTGCAAGTGCCTTCGCGACGCCTCTGTTTTGCTTGGGGTAAATTTCATGCACCGTGAGTTTACCATTTGTTACAAAATATGACGATAGCATCCAGTGGCTTCTCGGGATGAAAAGGTGCGGCATTGCACTGAAGAGTACTGTGTGGAAGGAATATGTTTTCAGCATTCATATGAGTCCAGGAATAAATGCTGACTGATCTGTAGAAGATAATCCTCAGCTTGGAGGGAAACAGTGCTGATGAATATGTTAAGGAGAGAAAACTTCTGTGTCAAAATTTGACAGAGAAATAGGTGAAATGTCACGAGGGAGTAGAAACATGTATTTAAATTATTGAGTTAGATGGTAATAGCAGATGTATGTATATGTGTGTATATAGATAATGAGAAGCAAAGTTAATACTCATCTGCCTTATTCAGTTCTGGAGACTTAATGAAACATCAAAACAATTGGATGTTCTGTGCATTTTCTCCAGCATAGCATCCTTGTTGGTGATAGAACTTCCCTCTTACGTTTTCTTCACTTATTTTTTTTCTTCTCATGTAATGTTATTTTTGCTTTAAAAATAAGTGCAGGTTTGGAGAGTATGTGGTGTTTAGAAAGGAGGAAATAAGTTTGCCTTCTCAAAGCTCTCCTGTTCTGTGATGGGGAACTGAAAGCAGCCCAGCAGTATGCCCTCACAGACTTGGCAGTGACAGGATTAGATAGATAATTTACAGACCACAAATAAACAACAGTTTATTTCTAGCTTTTATCAACTGAGATTTTTTTTTGGACTTCCCCCATGTAAACTGAGGCAGATGCATGCCTGTCTCTTACAATCTCATCAAACACAAATAAACAACCCTATAGTACTGTAACTCTTCAATTTATGATCTAGTGGGGCCTTATTCTCCTTGACCAGCAGCTTTGTTTGCATTTCTACTAAAGCATCATGTGATTAACTTTTTAATTCGTTGAAGTTGGAAAAATCAGATGCTTCAACTAATACTACCTGAGGAACAAATTCATTCTATCTGCATCTGAACTGGCAAGTATGAATCTTGTGAATTAAAAAAATAAAAGCAAAGCAAGTTAGGATGTTGCCTCTTACGCTGAAGGATTATGAAGCACTGTAAAGCTGAAGATACAGTATTATTGTGTACCATTTATAACAGTAATGTAAGTACTTAGACTATGCCTAAGCAATGCCTCTTTTTTTCTCTCTCTCTCCATTGCTGATGCTGTTCATTTGAACAACATACATCAGTAGCTGGCTTGACTCACACATGAAAGGGGTAATATATACCCCAAAGCAGCAGAGGTGAGCAGCAGGCTGCAACTTCATTTATGCAATTTATGTCTAAGTGTAAACTGTGTCTAAAATATGGGCACAGGATTCCTCTATTTGCAGTCATAGGGAAAGTTAGTCCCTATGTTAGCTTAGGGAAATTCTGGGGTTAAAGAGAAGGAGACTGAATTATTCAGGTCTCTGCCACTAATTCTAAAGCTCAGAGTCTACTAGCTTGTCTTCTGGCATCTTACTGTTGAGGAGAGACACTTGACATGCTGACTGCACTGAAGAACCACGGGGATGCTAATGCTGCATGGTCACACCTTCAAGATACATGATTGCTGGACTATCTGCAAATAAATCTAGTGCTTGGTATCATCTAGCCAGGAATCTGATCTTTGTACCAGAGATGTGTGTGCAGTCATCCTTAATAGGCTGGACATGCATCTGAAATAAATAAGACTTGATTGGTCTAACTGTTCTTGTGATCTGGCATTTTTAGTTTTACGCTTTTAGTAGCATTTTTCTTTTTTTCATTTTAAATCTCTAACTGCTTATGTTCATGGGTTTTCCTCCATCATTTGATGATAAAGATGTTCAGCTTGTAATTGTAATAGTAGCATGCCTGATTCTCAGGTATAGAAAAAAAACATGACTGCATTTGTGGCTGTGCTGAAGACCATAAAGCTTCTTGCTGTTCCCAAGGGGTCAGTTGCAAGCCACCTTTTGGCTTACCCAGCCTTAGGGTAAGGTTCTTTCCTTACTTGGTCCAGGGCATACCACTTCAAGTCAAAACAGTAGTATAAAAATCCACTGGAAGAGATTCCTGACTTACTTTTTTAAATATTAACTTCAACAGGGTAAGACTTGAGCCCCCAAAAGATGTATCTCCATGTTGTTTCTCCTGTTCTTGGTTCTCCAGTAGAATCAGGCTAACATTTCATAGCTAATACTATGTGATAGAGATAAAGCGAGCTCATCCAGGGCATAATCAATAAAGAAATGCCATTTTTGTTTCCACAGCTGCAAATGTGAAGTTGTAGATGACTGCGGAAACATCTTTGGTTCTTTGACCTTAGACACCTCGTAGACTGTGTGCTAGCCACTGGTGTGCAGCAAGATCACCAGATTCAGAGTTTATTCTGCACAGTGGATGAATTATATATATATATAGCAGAGGATGTTCAAAGTGCCGTGTTCTAAATACTAATCTAAGTTTACAGAAAACGATTGTACTAATTAAACATTTAAAATGATCTCTTTGCTTTTTCACAACACTTAGCATGAATGAGGCAGAAAGGATGTAGGAAGGCACCTAACACGTTCCACGCAATGTGTGTGAATGATGGAGTATTTCATAAGTTGGTGCCTTTGTGCATGTTAATGCAAGGTATGTTGTAAGTCGGCTGCTGACCGTCTTTTCCTTCAGTAGCAAGGTTGCTGCATGTATTCTGCAGCATGTAATCACTCGATAACCGAGCTTAGAAGATCTGTTTCATTCTTATTTTCTTTGTTTGTGATGTATTTAGACTGTTATCCTGGAACATCTAATGGATTACAGTTACTTTAGTTGAGCTGTTTACAGAAATTCACCACTCCACGTTTTTTTTTTTTTTCTTTGAGCTCATATAATCAATAGTTAATAAAAGCATTTCAAGTTGTTCTTAAATTTGTCAACACTTAATTCCATCTCCTATCCTACCTGTTACCTACCTTTAATTCCTTTGAAGGCCCTCACAATGTGTTGTATTTTAATTATTTTAACAATATATGATAACTTTTAGATTTAGGAAGGTGTGTTCCCTTTGAGTCTTCTCAGCTCCAAGAGTGTCTCTGTTAAGTATTCTCTGTTAGACTGTTTTCCATTTCATAAACATTTTCTAATTAACTGAAATATTTTATTTCCGGTTACATTATTACTTTTTACTTTAGCAGCTTATTGTTTGGGACTGGGTCAGAGTTGATTTGAAAACCACAAATCAGACATAAAGCATAAGAATTTTAACTTCTTTTCTTTACAGACGTTAAGTTATTCTGTTCCTATCATAAATTCCTTATCTATGTGTTTAAATCTAATTTTAGTTGGCATTATGACTCAGGCATTGATACTGAAGAAAAGCTGATCTCCCAAATTCCCATGCTTTTCTTTTTTTATATTAATGCATTTAATATCTCTACCCTGTGAAGTTATATATGATTTTAATTAGATACTACCTAATTCTTATTCTTTGAGCAGCTTAGCCATCTCATTCTTAAACTTTCTCAGTATTCTTCATTTTAAGAATTTGTGAGCCTTTTGATGTGCCTCTCAGTGGTGTACCAGTTATGTTGCTTTTTCCAGCTTCGTTTTACTGTATCCTGATTTCTGTACTGATTGCTATTTAAAAAATAAAAAGTTGTTGAATTCTACATCTTAATAATTAGAAATTAGTTGCATTTAATAGTTAGTATTTTCTTAAGACATTAACATTCAAAATATATAAATGACTGCGTTTGATGGCTAACAGTTGAGCAAAATGGACTGTAGGTTGCTGTTTAAGTTGTTTAGCTTTGATGATTAAAGTTAGTGAATGCAGCTGTTGTATCACTTGATCGTAGTATTGGTTCCTTTTGATTATATCCATTGGCATGCTCATGACTGTCAAGTATATGAATTTATTGACCATGTTTCTTGTTTTTCTAATATAATACTTGATTTGAAAGCTGGAGTTCTTGCTAGCTATATTTTTCATAATGTTTAACCTCATTTACGTGTAATGTGGAACAATCATTTTGTGTTGCTTGCATATTGGACTTGTCTGTTAGGAGTGCTATATCAGCAGCACAAACCAAAGCTATGATTAACTAGTTAATAGTAAAGTATTTCTGTTTTTCCATTGTACGATTTCTTCTCATAATGAAATAACTGGCAGTGACAAATAAGCGAAGAGACTGAGTTCTCTGTTGACACCAGCAGCTGTATTAGACTCTTGGCTGAAGTCTGCAATTGGTTTAAACGTAGAAGCTCTACCTTGAAATACAGTTCGGTGAACTAAATTATTTTTGCTTGTTTCCTATAACATTTCAAGGTATTTGAAAGGTTGTTGTATGCATTCCTAAAATCCATAAAATTTATAATGAGTAGCCATCATTCTGTTATTGTGCACCATTTATTACCATCTGTTTGTGCCATGTCAGGTGTTTTAATTTCTTTCATTTTGACTTCAGGATCTCTGTCTAACCTGAGTTATTTTTTAAATCTTACTTTATTTCCTTCATCAGAAATATGATTACTCTTCTCTCTGCTTGTTGAGAAGTCAGCAGCTTGATACCATCGATTTTGGGTAATACAGGAACGCTGAGCATGAGAAAATACAACCCCGTTAAGGACTCCGTTTTGGTAAAGAATATAGCTCAGGCAAGTGGGGATAAAAGGAGGGGGGCACAGGACGCTGGCTTTGGAGAATACTGCGCAGAGTTAGGCTGAAACCCCGCACCGCAGTTACGCCCTGTACTGCGGAAATCGTACTTTGAGTTACTGCGAACTTGTGATAGCTATGCCAACTGGTGTCCAGATTTTTTTAAGGAAAAGCAGGTTTGTATCTGCAACATATGCATGTATGTAATTTCTGATGAGGAGAGAGAAGGGAAAAAAAAACATTTTACTACAGGGAGCTTTTTGTACAGAATTTCATGAGAACAAAAATTGACGTCTTCTGGCCTGCTGAGTGGAGGGACTTGCTTTTGAACGGAGACATAGACTCCAACGAGGCGCTGGGAAAGGAGGAGGGGAAGTCGACGTTAATGCTTACTCGCACGCAGGCACAAACGAGTAAAATACTATAGGCTTATATGGTATTCATCGTTTACCTTACTGCTGCTCGTTTTGCATTGAACCCTCAAGAAAATTTCTTTTACTATGCAATTAGTTTTTTTACTTTATTTCTTGTGAAGATTAGGAATATTAATTACCAACATAAAAACAAAAATGCATTGCACTGAAACAAATGGACGCCTTTTTTATGCTTAGATTAAAACATTACTTGTAATTGTTTACAGTGAAATCTGCTTGCTGTCACGATGATGTTAGCAGGGTTGTAAACTTTTAAGTCCTTTAAAAGGAACCAAAAGTATATTACCTTCCAGCTATGGCGTAATCCACCATTAGTTACCCAAATATTGCTGCACTTATACTGTATCATGTACTTATCAAACATCTACATGACTCCTTAACTATTTTCAAAACAAAAGAGTCATTATTTACCCACTGTGAGAACAGTCTAGTGTTAGTGGTATTAGAAATCATTAGCTCTATTAAGTCCGTTATCAGCTCTGTTAGCAGCTGGAAATATCCTGCAGCTCAGGAGGGCTCCAAAATGTTCCCCAGTCATTATATTCTAGATCACTTTGTTTTCTTGTACGGCGAAAACAGATTGTAATCACATCCAGCCACAGGCGAGGATAGACACTGACAACACTGGTAGAAAAAGATTTATGAAACTTTTTGTTGCTTGGGGCAGTATTTTGTAACAAGATAAGAGTGTTGTCCCTTAGATAGGAGCATGAGTGAACAGTTCAGTGCTTTCTATCTTTTTTTTCTGCAGTGAGTATCAAAATGACAGTTATCTCACCATAAAATACAGCCCAAAGCGTTACGGATGTCTATAAGCAGGATCTGTATTATATTGTTAACGTGTGAAGAACAGACATGCTCGGATCTGTCTGAATTCATGTAGGAAATGACAAATTTTTATTATTTGAAGAGCACTGAAAACCTAAAAATATCAATTTGTTGTGTCCTTACTCTGAATGGGATCGTCTCTGAAGATGGTATTTTAAGTGGTGGAGTAAAACAGTTCCTTTAACAGGCTTTGTGCTGAGTGGGGTTGACTCTTCAAATGGTATGTTTAAGTGATAGGATTAAGACACTTTCTTCCTCAGAAAAAATAATTTTTGCAGAAACTACTTCCTGATAAAGAAGAAGGTTTAGTTTTGAAAAAGCTACAATGTAGAAAATAATGGTGATTCTGTGAAAATAATAAACTTTTTAATTGCTTACGGTACTAGAGTTTCACAGCCATTGGTTTACTGTTTTTAACCCCCTGAAATAATACTGATGTTTAAGAAGTGTATCCCATAGGTTTTCCAAGAAATATCTGTGAATTTGAAAACTTGATGGTATTATTAGGACTAAGGGAGAGAGGTATACGATGCACAAGCTGTCTGCTCTGCTGTCAAAGCAATGCAGCGTCAGCGTAACTGAACGAGCGCTGGCGGCAGCCCCGGCCCCAGCGCGGCGCCGGGTGACTTGCCACCTACTTCAGCAGTTCTGAAGCTTGCCCGAGGTCTGGCCTTCTCTGTTCAGGCTGCTGGTGCCACAAAAATCTACTAAACGTGAGCACGAATTTGTAAGTAATTACAAGTACGCATGTGTCTTATATCTAAGCACACACAGTTTCCCCTGTTCCCTCCTGCACTCTTCCTACCTCTGCAATTCTTGTCCTGGTCTTGGCAGCTCTTATGTCCCTCGTTTGCACTTCATTTTGAATCTTACCGGATCAAAAAATGCAAAGTGTCAAGGAGGAGCCCTCCACCTTTTCCTTTCCATCCCTTTCTAACTGTTCAGTTCTGCTCTTGGGGTTCCCAAGAACCGCGAGGTTCTTTTTGTAGCTGACTCTGCCTTGAGACAGCTGCCGTGCTCTGCACTGCGCGGAGGCTGCTCCCCCACTGCCATCTCCATCTCGCTCCTGCCCTCCTGCTCCCGGCACCAACGCTTTGGTCTTAGGCACGTTTTCTCTGTGGCTCTGAGCCATCCGGGACCATGAGGGTCTATCCTGCGCCCGCCCCTCGGCGGGCTGCTTCCCGAGCCTCGGCCCAGAGCCGTGCAGTGACCCTGCCGGGAGCCCAGCTTAGGTCTGGCAGGATTTCTTTGCTTCACCTGTTCGGTGTTTGTTCCTTAACAGGTAGGAAAGCTATTTATATATCTGGATGTTGCCCCATATGTTTCCGATTACTTTGTGTCCACGTATACCCAAATATCTGTGTATACCCAGAAAATAAGCTGTTAAGTTAGTATGTCTGAATTCCAGTAAGCTGTTAAGTTGGTATGTCTAAATTCCATCTATGTTGGATGGAATTTGAAATTTAAATTCTACCCTGTTGTATGTGCCTGCTGTCTTCCCTGGCTATCTTGTTTGAAACTCCTAAAAGTTAACAGGCCACAGAGATGTTACGGGGTCACATACAAATTTTCTGAGGTTGCAGAAAGGGTGGATGAAAGTCGGGTAAATACTTCTTAAGATAATGTGGGTACCTATCTGTGTTTGGATAGAGAAGTGTTGCGTACAGCTGTTGTTTGTCATCAGAGAAATGCATGAGAACAGCTCAAAAATGCTGTTGCTCAATATATTGCAATTATTAGTTGGTAATACTTACTGATGTGCTATGAAACAGTGTGGTCATTTACTCATTATTATACAGTCCTTTTTCTTAGATTAAGGTAAATTAGTATAATTCAGATGCAAACTTAATCTGAAATCTCTTTACTGTTCGTTTGAAGAGCTAAAATTTGCATCACTTGAGTTCTGTCTAGAGAATCATCTGAAGTATTTATAACTCGGCCCTATAAATGTTGTAAAGATAGTAGCATGCCATTTCCTTTTATGCAAAACCCACTTTAGTATGACATATCTGGAGCAGTAGGAAAGGCCAAAATGTTTATTTTGCCAATGCGAAACTGCACTGAACCAGGTGAACAAGTAGATACAGAAAGAGAGAGGTGAATTCCATTTATGGCAGTTTATATAACAAATCAGGTTTTGAAACAGGCTGAGACTGATTTTCAGCTTGTGCTGGTGTTACGCCAGGATATCAGAATTCCTGCCTGTTATGCAAAATGTATGAATCTTGTGCAAGAACCTGAGTAACAGTTTAAAGCAGAATTATGGGGTTAGGAGAAAAGCTGCTGCATCATTTCCAGCTGTAAAGATTCTCCAAGAACATGGGGAAGTATGGGAAAGAAATGGAAGGAAAGATTAGGGAGGAAAATTCTTAGAAGTGTTTTTGCAAACTAGGAAGTAAGATTGCACAAAATTGCACCCAATTTTGCAGTTCTATTTCACCAACATATTATGGACCCTTATGTTGTTTGAATAAGTTTCTCAAACATGTAGAACAAAGGGTGCCAGTGAGTGGGAATTTCCTATTTCAGCAGATATTGCAGAAAGTTTTTTTTTGCTGCAGACCTGTTTAAAGTTAGTCTCTTAAAAGAACGCAAATCGTACATGTCGCCAATTATGTACTGCCGCAGTGGGATCATGAAAATAAGTCCCCTTGATGCTGTGGTGAGAGATGAGGGTTTTTTTTTCATATGAGTTTAAGTTGGATATCTTTGAGGATAGACTGTGAAAGATGATGAATGCAAGGTTCAATATCATGAACTATGCAAACTCAATAATATTGAGGTCACAGGACGAAAGAGCGGGGATGAGGAGGAATGGAGCAGTGGTATTTATGTGTTTTTTAAACACCCTCATAGCAAGTAGGGAGTGTGAGCTTGTTAGAGCAGGGTCTTACTCCATAAAAGACATTGAACCAGCTTTCTGTCTTTCTCTTCTCCTTCTTACTCTTCTTTTCTACTCTTCAAACTCTGAAAGACTTTCCAAATCATTGACATCTTACAGTTCCTTTTTCAGCAGCCTGCACCGTAAAAAATGCAAAGATGGAATAACCACTTCTGATCATAGGTTGTTGATCACTGTGCTGCTGGGCAGTACTCGTGTTTGGCACTTCTACAGTCTCTTCTACTGAGAAGATCTCAGAAAGCTCATGAAAATTCCCTGCATTTATAAATCTGACGCCCCTTCAAGATATGCAGTATGCTTCTATATTTGAGAAACAAGGAATCTGGAACTGAGGCAGAGTGATTAAGGTCAACCTGATCAAAAGTGTGGGTAAGCACCAGAACCATCATCACCAGTGGTTCAGAGTTCAGCTAAAATCATTTATCCAATGCAAGTAACACCACCTTTCCATGACTTCTAAGTTTGCCCCTCAGTATAATTTGGCAAAGCAGCACAGAGTTGGCCAGTGGCTGAGGCAGCTGTTGTCCAAAGTGCAATCACGACCTTTTGCCTTTTCACCAAAAGCTGGGGATATCCAGTTTACACAGGCACATGCTTGCACCTTATAACCATCTTGGTCTTCCCATGAGTCTGTCTTGGTCACTTGCTCCCAGTTTTGACTCTGAGGCTGCCTCAGCAGCAAGTTGCCTTTGTTCGGCTGGTGTTTTGCTGCCAAAATGTGCCTTAATCAAAGGACCAGCTGTTCTCCCTCAGGACCGAGCTTCCACTCTGTCTTTAGGTTGCTTCTTAATTGTCTTATCACTGATGAATAATTTAATAATCTTTCTTGAGTATTTCAGAAATTTAGAGCTTTGTGGAATCCCAGTGAATAAAAAGCCAGCATTAACAGCAACACAGAGAAATTTTTCTTTCCTTTTTTTGCACAACTTGCCATAACTTCCTGTGCTTGTATCAAATAATATGCAAGCAAGCTGAAGTATGAAACCATATCAAGGTGTCTGTCAGAATCCTACACAGATGTATAGCTTGAGGTTTACTCTATACTACTTTTTCATGATACAGAAGATAGTATGTATGAAACAGTATTTCAGGTTGACCTTCCTGCTCTGCAGAGGATAGCTTTTGCTCTTACATTTTTGTTGTACAATGTAAAAAATAAACATTAACCTAAAAATGTAATCTTCTGCAAGGGTTAATACTTAGTTGTGCTATATGTCATTTGGAAAAGCTGTGATCCACATCCACTTTGGCCTTTTTTTTTTTCCCCCCTTTTAACAGCTACCTGGAAGGTTCTACAGAAATATATTACATTTATAGGTTATTATCCAATCAAGAAAATACCACCATTTTTTCTGTTTACTGAAATAAATTATCTAAATGTTCTGCACAGGAAAACAAAACTCTTTTTTTTTTGTATTTACTGAAATACATGATTTAAATATTCTGCATGCAAAATATACCTGTTTGAAATAATAGATAAGTTTAAACTTGTGTTAAGTTCTATTAGCAATGACTGTAATTAGTTTTTGTGTATTTTGTTTGTTATAACTGAAGAAAAGTATATGATAGAGGAGGAAAGCCTGTTACTGGAAGAATAAGAGCAGGATAGAAACAATGACTAGGGATTTTTCACACAATTTCATATTAATTCATTATGATTTATGTATTTCAATTTATGTGCCTATGTAATTTTGATATTATCCTTACTTTATAGACCTTTTAAGGCTTCAGAAACATTTATGAAGCACTAAGGAAAACTTAGGGCAGATATTTTAAAAAACACTATTATCTTTATTATTGTATAGTGGTTACTACTGTTGATTGAGGCAGTATAATTAAAACAGTGACTACATGCATTTTTGGCAGGTAAGAATTACACAGAAGAATTTTATAATTGTTTTGCATACCATGTTTTACTATTCATTCTAACATTTCTTTTGTCTTCACTTGTTTGTGAATATTCCTTTCAGAAATGTTAATTTAAAATAAGATCTTTGCTACCTGGGCATCCATCTGCCCATGTAAATCTGTCAAAGCTAGCTATAGTATTTGGGAATTGTATTTGCCAGCATATCATTCTTATTTCTGATACAGGTGTCATGTGCTTGTACCCATATCTGTACAATCTTCTCGAAAGTGCAGTTTGGTTCTTTGTTGTCGCGATGGCTTTCCTTGTTAGTGAAGTTGCCTGAGTTGATAAATGAGTGCAAATGAAAATCTTTCACACATGCAAATAGCAAAGGAAATTGCTAAAAAAAAAAAAAAAAAAAAAGTGGATATCTTAATCTAAAACATTGAACCAGAGAAATTTTTTCAAATCTTATAATCTGTAGAATGACAAATATCTAATGGCAAGGATTTATCTAAATAAGACTTATTTTTTAAATTGGTGTTTGTTTGGTTCCTTCTATGTAGAAAACTACATAGAAGGAACCTAATAAATATCTCTCTACCTGAAACTGTGGATAGTTCTAATTGACAGGCAATGACATAGTGAAAATAACCTTTACTTAAAATAGTAGAGATGTTTGGGGGGAAAAAACCCTCTTGATTTTGGAATTTTGTAAGATTGATTTCTCTATTTCTGAGCATTGCTTCCAAAATTAGGTAGATTAGGAGCCTTGCAGAAAAACCATTTTGTATCAATCTAGGTGATGAACACGTCTCTGTAGATAGCTATGAGGAATTAACATGAAAAAAAATGTTTCTTTCAGTTTAGAAACGGGCAGATCCTCTGTCATTTTATATTATAGTTTTGATATCAGACCAAGGTAATCTTACTGGATTTTTCAAATACAGAATTGCTTAATCTCTATTAAATTATCAGTATTTTGCTAAAATGATAGTCCATGCTGTTGATAGTTGATCCTATTCATTCCGAATGTTCTTTTTCACACTTCTTTAAGGATTGTTGTTAATTACAGACTAAAACAGCTAGTAAATATCTCATTCATTTAAAAATAAAGATGAAACAAATGTTGCAGTTTTTCTCAGTGGGTCCTAATTACTATTCTTGTGAATTTTCATTATGTGAAATGTAGGTTAACTGATAGGTTAGTAACAAACTTTAAGACAGTGACATCAGAACAAGACTCTCTGAATTGGGTTGGCTTTTGTGCTGGAGCGGTAGTGCAATTTTGAAGCAACTCGTTTGGTTGCCTAACTTAAAAACTCTGTTTTGAAGAGAAACATCAGGATGGACAAGAAGATTTCTTCCAGGGAATACTGAATTAGATGGTGTGATGCGAATGTGGTTCCTCTCCTAACAGGGGCACAAGGAGTGGAAATAGCGACTGATCCTTTAGATGGTATCAAAGCACATATATGCTGGGGGCTTTTGATCCAGGTGTGCCAAACTAGATCTAGTGGAAAGTTGTGCGCGCGCACGCACACACCGATCCCAAACAGTGTAAGGGATAGAAGTAGAGGTGCCAGTACATGCTGCTCTGATCTGCTCCTATTGTGCTAAGTTACTGATCTCTTTAACTTTGCATGTAGGTAAGTAAGAGGCTTCTGTTCTCTATAGAAGACTGATCTTGCTACTGGAAGAGCGTATCTATTTCCTTCATTGTGTTGACTTCTGCCTTGCTATCTTGACTCCTGGAGGCAGGCTCCTCTCACTTGCCTTAGAGTCCTTCTTAGTTCCTTTTCTTCCCTTGATCTCACAAGTCAGCTTCAGAGTCAAAAAATGTGGCCCCTTGGTCTGTGAGTTTTCTGAAGCTTCTCTTTCACATTATGGCTTTAACTACCATGGACCATTTTTTTAACCAGAAATTTGAAACATAGGTTTTGATTACTTGTCATCCTTAAAAAGCTGTTAGTGTTTTTTTTGCAAGGCTGCAGATATTAATCCAGAGGCTTTGGCCAAACTGCAATCTTAGTATTTAATTACTGTCTTAGCCTCTCCTGTGTCTTGGATTAAATATTGTACTCATCCTCATTTCCTGTTTTTAATTTCCTCTTTGGTGTTGCTACTGTTGTTATTATGAATGCAGCATTGCCCCTGTCTTCCACTCTTTTTTTTTTCCACAGTACTAAACTCCATTTAGTACTACGATGTTGTCATGCAGAGGTTCAGAAGGAGGAAATGCTGTATAATTCACAGCCACTATTATACCTTCAGTAGAGAATGGAATCAATTCCTTCATTGCTTATATTAATACCATATTGCTTGTGTGGCTTTGCATTTCTGATCTCCTCTGAAGAGTAAAATCATGGCCTTAAAACAAAGAAGGGCATGTAAAGAAGGTGTCGATCTGAGTACATTGGATGAAACAGTTATTTCAGAAACACGTGCCATATAGGTAACAGGTATCAAAACACATGTGCTGGGTTATGTACACCAGAGCAGGTAGCACCACCCGGCACTGCTCTACTTTTGAAGCTTTCTGTTTATTCTGGTACTGTTGGACAGCTTCAACGGTAGGTTGCCTGCCAGTAGGACTGAACAATCTCTTCTGGGTTTAAATTCTGGTATTTAAATATTGCCTTTTTCATGCTGGAGAGGTAAGAATAATGCATATTTTAAGTGGCAGCCCAAAGCTTGTAGTGGGATTGTAATTACAATATCAAAGGTAGCCTGTGTGAAATGGGCAGGGGATGTCAGGTAAGCCAGCGGCAGGGTCCCAGCGGATGAGCAACGACAGTGGTTTCTTCTCACTGATGAGTGAGTCATTAGGGAAACTCTTCAAGCTCATGAAGTAGAGTTGCACTGAGGTGTATTATCTTGATAAAAAATAAGTTTCTGTGAGATGTTGTTAAATAAGACAATACTTAGTTGTCTTCAGCTCATCAGAGTTTCCAGTAAGATACTTCTTTTCTTACTTTGCTAGAGGGTATTTCTCTAGGTTATACTGAATTCATTCATGGTAAATGCAACAGTAGGTGGTATTTGGTGTGGTGCTAGGGAGGGTCTTGCTGGACAGCAGGAGCTCCTCAGGGGCCTCTTCCCAGCGGGCTGGCCATTAATTCCTCCTGATCGTGGGCCGGCAGGACGAAAGCCCGCTGCAGCCACGGGTCGGGACGGTGTGGGCTGGCGCTGGTGCGAGCACGGCGCAGGTCGGGCCGGGACGTGGTTCCTCCCAGCGCTGCTGTTCGCCTCAGCCTGGCAGCCGGCTGAGCTGCGTTTACGACTGTCTGTCTGTCCGCACGCAGACGTCCCCGTTTGCTCGGACAGCGCCTGCCTTGGCTTTCCCGCGTTTCCGAGATGCGCGGGTCGAGGCGTGGGTCGCGTTGTGCAGCTGCGCAGCGCTGAGGACCTCCGCTCGGGGGGCGGGTGAAGCCCGAGAGCCGCTCGCGCCGCACAGCACCTTGCGGGCAGCTGTATCGCGACTGCGGCACCCAGGGACCAAGCCTCTGCTTATTTTCCTGGCTGAAATTCCCTAGCATAGAGTTTGCTGGGTTTTTTGCGTGTCGGGGCAAGGGGGGATGGCTTGCACACACTAAAAACTCAAATTAAAAGCTTTCGTAAGAACTGTGGGCTTAATGTTGGCTCATTTGTTGCTGAGCTATAAACCGTGTGAAGGCTTTCATATACTGCTTTATGATGCTCTATATTTCTACTCTTTAACCCATGGTTTCATCTTCTAAGTAACAGAATCTGTTGCTTATGGTAGTTACAGCTAAATCCCCAGTACCTTGAAAAATCAGGCAACTTTTATAGGACTTCCTTTTTCTCCCATAACTAATAACGAACTAAAAATGAATTCCACTGCCTATGGAAGAAATGCCAGTCATGTAGTCCTTGCAGCTTTCTGTTCCCTAGGGGAGACGGACAAATACTTACTTCTCGCTAGTAATTGCTTGTGTCTTGCCTGCTTTTAAAACAAGAAATAACTTACTGAAAAGTCTGGTTTGAAGTGGTATACACATTGTATTATATCTGCTTTTGTTTGCCATAGCATCATGCAGCATTCAGTTTACTTTTTCCATATAGTCTACAAATTTTTTATTTTTTTAAACCTCTTTACCTTTTAGGAAGCAGGTCATCCAGACAGTAAATAACTCTGGCTTCCCAGGAGCTCTGAAACCAGATTGTTCCAGGAACCTCCTCAGAACCTTGCAGTTACCAACGTAGGTCGGTCAGGGTTCGCAGTAATGAACGGCAGACCTCCGAACTGATTCCCACCCTTTGATTATCAGCAGGTTTACTCAAAAGGAAAAACTGTAATTATTGTTTGATGCTTTCTTTGTGCTGAAGGAGTAATAAATAGTGGAAACTAGTGGAAGAGCACTGTAGTGAGATAGAATACAGGATTTTTTTTTAACAGCGGACAAAAATCATACAACTAAGTTAAAGAAGATAAATACACTCCGTAGTCTCTCTGAAATATGTTTCATTTTTATTTCGTTATGGAAAAATTAATTGAATAGATTGATTGGAAAAGATATGATTTTTTTTTTTAATTGGACAGATTATTCTTTAACCTCTCTGTGGCTTATTTTTCTGATTCTTAAAAATGGAAACAATATATCTACCTTGATAAAAATAAGTGTATCGCAGGGTGTCTTGTCCACATAAAATGTTATTACGAAGTGATGCGCTCTGCCCGTGACTAGGCATTATTTTGTACAGCCAGTGCAGCACATGCAGTGAGATAATGCGTATTTCAGTGAGGTGTTTAAGCAGATGCAGATAGAGCATGGTATCTCAGATAATACTATTTTATAGGGCAGTGGTTTTTAACCTATTGTATGACTCTCTCTTGAGGAAATTGGTTATATACCCATAGTCCATCAAGCTGAACTCCTGAAGAAGGATGCAGCATCTTGTCTTTCTCTCACGCGAGGATCCACAGCACTTTTTCATGACCCGGTTGGCACAAAGACCAGCTCTGCCATTTTGGGGCTCCAGCAATGCTGAGAGCAAGCTAATAATCGTGCTTCAGCCCGGCTGAATACGTCTGCGTCTGCCTGGGCGCGTGCGCGAAGCGTCTCGGCCCTCCTGGCAGGCGGCGCAGCGGGGAGCGGCAGCGCGCTGCGCGCCCGCAGCAAGGCCCCCGGCGGGCAGAGCTGCCTGCGGAGGCCCTGCCTCTGCCCGGGCTGGGGAGCCACCGCTGCAGAGCGTTTGCCTGCCTCATCCTGCAGTAGCACCTGATCCCCTTTTAAGTGGTAAGGGGACTTACCTTTGGCGCTCCTGCAAAGGACGCAGGCAGGTAGCAGGCAATTTGTCTGCAAGTGCTCTAGGGGCGCCTCACTCACAGTGAGGTATGGAAACCGGGATAAGGTCCTAGACTAGTACTTTATCCATTGAACCACCTTGCCTCTCTCTGTGATTATCTGGGTACAGTGGGTTACCAGTTTTCCGGGCATGTTTGGGGTTTTTTGTTGGTGTTTTTTTTTTTTTTTTTTTTTTTCCCCTGACTGTAGCAACTTGCAGTGCTGTGCTCTAATGCTGTGCAGAAGAGGTGGTTACAGTGCCCTGGCCGAGAGTGCTCGGTGGCTTAGGACTTGTTCCCCACCTTTACTGAAGTCTCAGTTTGAAATGCTCGGATTTGGATGACTGCCAGTCATTCCTCCTGTTCTTGCCTCAAAATCCTATAAAAATTTGTGAACAAAAAAGAAAAAGTACTGGCAGATGTTTTGCTTTTACAACAAGAAGAGAGTTAATGATATCTACGGTTCTGAGCCAGGTAGCTTTCTTCTTTACAGTATGTGCCGAAAACATTTTCAGAATTTGTATTTTATTTCAGCTTTGGCCTTGCACAAAATAATTTGGAGATTCAAGCAAAAGAACTGAATTAGGCAGCATAAAAATAGGATCCATATTACTGGCAAGGATCCCCCCTCCACCTCAGCTTCCCATTAAAAACCACCTCCAAACTGAAATTCAGGGTGAGGCCTGGGGGTGTACGTTGGCCACTGAGGTTGCAGCTTCTTGTGATACTGCGCTGAATTCCTCCGTGCTCCAGTGCTTCCTTTTCTTCCCAACTCTGAGCAGTGTTTTCCAACTTCGAAGCTGACTGTAACTTGGAAGGTGACCCTGCGGTTCTGTGAAAGTGCTGTTACTCGCCATGCTGTAGACGATGTAGTTTGCTCGAAGGAAATGCTGTGGTAGAGGTATCGGAGTGCAGAACGAGGGAACTGCAGACTAGGGCTCTAATAATGGGTAACAAGCATTTTCTGAGACGTTCGTTCACCCATTTAATCTTTCAATGCATCATTTTCATTATCTTTTTATATTTCATATTGTATTGTTTATATGCATAAGGAAATAGTTGCATCCTTATTTATTTCAGAAAAATAATGTGTTTGGTGGTTCTTTTCTTTTAATTCTTTTGTGAAAGGATTGTTGAGGAGGTGTTTACATGTCTCTCCAGCATTTAGTTGCGATAAAGAGAATAATTCAGCACAACTAAGGTACGATCTGCATTCCTTTTTCAAAGTAGTATTGACAAAGAACTTGGATGCGGGAAAGAGATTGCTCTGCTTAGATTAGAGATGCTGCCGATGCTGCTTTGAAGTTAAGCTCGGAGGTGGGAGATTAGCTGGTTCCTCTCAGATCTTTGTGTTGCATAGACTTAGTGCGTGTGTAAGGTAAGTTTGCAAAACTGTTGGAAGAACTTGAAAAATAATTGGACAATGTCAAAGCAGGTGTGGGTGTTAGTTTTACTCCGGGTACTATGCAACATTTGAATTGCAAAAATAACTGAGAAGTAGCATTTGGCTGTGTGTTGGCGAGAACATAAAGCAATTACTGATGTAGCTGTAACGCTGGGGTCTGCGGCGAGTCTCCGATCGCTGAGGTCTCTTGGCTGCTGTTGCAATGAGCCTGTTGTGAGGACTGTGACAGTACCACTCGCAGGGTCCGCAGCACCGGCCTGGCACCTGGCACCCTCTGCAGCACCTTGGCTTTTGCATATGCCAGGCTGATAGCTGCTGGATTTTAATTTGGGCTGTAGATCATTTATCCTGTCCTGTGCATGCAAAAGAATGGAAAATGGTGCTGGGTGAATTACGTTCAGGCTTTTTGTTAAGGGAGCAAGTATTGTTTTGCATCTTTCTTTAGTTACATTTTATGTCTATGCATAGCCTAATTTGTTTAATTGTTTTAACAGGTAATAGAATGAGCAGAGTAAAATAGTTTTTATTAAATGTTAGCATTTTGATTCTGATTAACTGGATAACTTATGATTATGTCAATGCTGTTTAGATCAGACCTTGTATTACAGCATAGTTTCTCCTCCCTCAACTTCCAGTCCGCACATCTTAAATGAAACATCTACTGACGTTTTTGACCATAGCGATCTCTCTCAAACAATATTGAATATATTGTCATCACACTCTGGTTTTTCAGAAGTGCTTAGCACATTCAGTACATACGAAAATTCAGATTAGCTGTGTTTGTCTATTTGTGAAAATCAGAAGTGAAGAAAAAATCATGGAAGGTGCCATATTTCAGATTTCCAGTTCTCTGATTTTCATGGTGTTTTTAAGCAACTTCTCCGTAAACCATAAGTGTTTGATATTGGTTAGTGTATTCTGACAAAGGCAATACAAATAATATTTGAAAAAAGGTATAATTCCCTCAACACTTTTTTCCACAAGCCAAGCCTGTGTGTTGGCAGCTGCTTTATTAAAAATAAAATCTCTTTCCTGATGTATAAAGTTATATGTACCCCATCAAGATATTTGTCATCTTTAGGCTTCAAATTTCCAAAGCAATTGCAGGAGGCAATAAGTTATGTAAGTTATGTTGTAGCAGTCCTTTAGGCTGCTGCTTGTGTTTAACAGGACAAGGGGTTTACCTTTCTGAACTTGTTGAGGTCAACACATTTGCACGTAGTGCTTGCTGAGGTCACTAACTAATTTAGACAAAGATGCTTATAAAGAAGAGGTGCAAATGTAAAGATAGGAATCTGGTTTTATATCCCTGCAAGTTCGATATTGTTCAGACTCCTGCTCTTTGTTCACTTAACACAGGTACACAAAGAGAGCGTATTAAACTTTCTTCTCTCATGTGAATATATGTGTATGTGTTCTGCTTTCTATGTATAATTTATATATATGTGAACTTTCTGTGTTTTAATATGTGTAAGCTTGTATCTATGTAAGCTTCAATATTGATTTTTTTTTATTATTCCATACTAAAAGTTATATTCATCTTCTGCCAGATGTTTTGAGGTTTTACAGCTGTGGTGTATGTTCAGTGACTTTGGCATAGCATATTTTGCCCGCTACTTTTTGTATGCTGTGTGGGAACTGCGTATTGAGGCACTTTAAGTCTTAACAACTAGGATTCGGTTCGTGCCTCCTTAGTCTTACAGATGTTCATTCTTACTGATGTGCAGTTGGTTCGTTTTTAAGAACAGCCTTTATGGTTTTGTGGGTTTTGTGGTTCCAAGGTTCAGAGTCTGCTTACGCTGGTGTTACTGTTTCTCTCAGAAAGTTACGACTTTTCCGTATTTATCTTCTGAACGGAGAAGGTGCATCAAAAGTAGCTTGAGTAGCGGCAGTACAAAGCGCGCAACTCTCCTGAAGTACCTGAGCGCACACGAGCACACGTTTGTATTTTATCACTCACAAATGCCTACTTACTGAATCCCAAACCAGCATGTTTTGTTTAAAGCCGGGATACAGACCTTAGGAGAATAATCCCACTTGAGCCCCTGTGCGTGTGGATACTGCCCACACACGTTTCCTGCCTGCTGGGTCTGACTCTGCGTGCCGTGGGAAACGGCACAGGGCCTCGTGCGCGTGAGACGTTTGATGTTGTAGGAGGGCCGTATGGGGGGGCTTAAGTGTAAAGTTTGCTGAGCTAAATCACCTCTTTCAATCTTATGTAAGAAATAGCAAATATTTTATAAATATCCAAGGCCAAGCTTGTAAGGTGAACAGCACAACTGAGGGCTGAGATTTGGCTTGTGCTCCTAAAAGGCTTATTTTTATTTAAACAGTGGCCTTTGTGAGGGGTAAGCATTCAGGAGGTACGCATTCAGAGGTTACTTCTGTGTGGATTTAAAGCAGCACGTGCAGTAGACAGAATTTACTTTTAGTACCAGTCCCTCTCTTGCCATAGGATGACTTCTGCTTGTCTTAAAAGTCCCCGTAGAAGCTGTGTGTTTCCTCCTGCTCTACCAGAGCTGCTGCAGGCCCCAGAAACACCGCAGAGGGTCGTCACCCTCCCGAGAGCGCCCCGGCTGCCCGCCGGCCACCCCTGGCCCCTGCCGGGCCGGCGCCTGGGGCTGGGCCCCCGGGGCGCCCCCCGGGGCCGGGGCCACCGCAGCCGCCTGCTGCTCCGGCTCCTGCGGGCGGCTTGACAGGCGAGTCCCGAATAGCCCCCCGGGGGGAAGGAAGGTGTTCTGAGCGCGACTCAGAACTCAAAACCTGAAATTACACACTTACTTCAGTTCCTAGCAGCGTGGCCTGCTTCTCATAGGGGATTAGTCCTCCTTGGAAAAAAATACTGGCCGTAATTAACTTCCAGTTAATTGAACAGGTCAACAATTTTTCTGTATTTCAGTGTTTCATATGAGAACGGATCACTGTTGCTGTAAACATCTTCCCCTTGTGATGTTTTCTGTTATTGTTTGATTCATTAAATGCAAAATGTGCTTCAGTCTCTAAAAACGAACATACATCATTATAATTATAATTTGCTAATGTTACTTTTTCTAATTATTGTTCACTAGAAGACTAGGACTTATATAATGACTGAAACAAGCAGTTAATAATCCACTTAGTGTTTTTCTTTAATCTCTTTTTCTATTAAATTATCACAACATATAGGATTACACTTGAACTTATTTATCATTCTATATTTCTTGTTAGAAAAGTGGCTATGCCTAGACCGAAGCCTGCCTGTTTTGCCTGCTCTTTTTTTCACATGCACTTTTTAACTTAAGTAAGGCAAGCACCTTATTAGAAGGCATTTTCCTTTTCATTATCAAGGCAAACATATCAGTACTGAAAGAGTGAGAAAAGTGGATTTCCCTCTTTTTTTTTCTTAATCTCCAAAAAAACCATTGTTTATCACTTTGCAATGAAAGAAGCTGAAAAGAGTAGCATAATTTGTACATTTTGATGTGCATTTGTGGCATCGCTACGTAGAAAAATACAGGCCAAATCATGCTCGGGCTGAGCAACGTGAAAGAACCATCCTTGTATTTTGGCTGTCTTGCCATGTTCGGAGCTTAATCCTCTTACATTGGCACAAATACAGTTCATTTGAAGATGACTGGCAAAATAACAGTGAGGAAAGCAGCCCGAGATCTCTGTTTAAGCTTTATAAAGACTGCAGAGTACATTCTCAGAAACTGTTTTTAGTCCAGCGGGGCTGCTCTCCTGAAACGCCCTGGTGCGAGGAGGCAGCTCCTGGGGGCCGAGGCGCGGCCCGGCCGGGTTCGGCTCCTGTGCTGATGCCTCCTCCGAGGAGCCTTTCTCCGGAGCAAATCTGTAAAGTTTAACTGTTTTTAAATCTAAACGTAGCCTTTCTGAGCGTCCCAAGTAGATGAACTCTAAATACTGTTCCATCGTCTGTGAGCTGACTTCTTCCGGGCTCAACAGGCGCGTTTCCAGCAGGCAGGCGGCAGGCTCCGCTTCCTGGCTGCGCGGGGGCGTTTGGGTGCTTGTTTGCACCCCGTGGTCCGTGGTCTGCTGTAAGCTCAGAGGGGAGTAATGTCATCAACACGCATTTGTGATTTATTTCTCTTTTCTCTTTTAGGCCCTTCAAATCACCACAGCCAGTCGACGCTGAGGCCCCCTCTCCCTCCTCCTCACAACCATTCCCTGTCCCATCATCATTCATCCGCCAACTCGCTCAACAAGAATTCCCTCACCAATCGCCGGCCCCAGATCCACGCCCCAGCCCCAGCACCCAACGACCTGGCCACCACTCCCGAATCCGTGCAGCTCCAGGACAGCTGGGTGCTCAACAGCAACGTGCCGCTGGAGACCAGGTAGGTCGTGTGGACAGACGCAGCGGGAGGATGCCCCCGCATGGTCGTCTGAAATATTTAGTGGCTACCGAAAAAAGCAAAACATTTCCTGCGACAACTAAGTGACAACTTGTTGGGAAGCAAATCTCAGAGATGGTGAGGTTTCCTGTGTTTGGGATAGTCCTGTACCTGGCTATACCAGTGTACTGAGTAGCGTGTGTTTGTATATACAAAAACCAAACTGCCTGGCAGGGAGAAAAACGGAAAAGCATTTGGCCAATAATGAGAGTTTTTAACTTGACTTTGTGTCAAGGACTTTTTTTTTTTTTTTTTTGTCTGACGCAAAATTGAAAGCTATTGCGTTTGGACTACTTGCAAGCCTCTGATTTGCTCGGCATTGGAAGATAGACAGACATCTCTCTGTTCACTTGTTCTGCTTTAAAGCCTGTTACTCATCTGGACAGTTCTTATGCACACAGCTAATGATATTAGTATAACATATTTTACTCTCGGGCTCGGGGGGAACTTACTTATAAGGTGTATCAACTGTGTGTTGCTGATCAAATATGCATTTTGCCTTTCCTGAAGTAATAAACAGTGACTCATTTGAAATTATGTGTTTTGGGAGATCTTAAGGAAAAAATCACAGATTCAAGACTGACGGGACAGTAGGTTTAATTTATATTTCATCCAGTATGCAAGCTCATTTTAATCTCCTCTGTACATGTTAACAGCTTGATGCCCAGAGGGGCAAACAGGTGCATATAAATTGAAAGGTACAGCACTTAGGGCTGCCAAATAAATAAAAAAATAAATATCTGACATGCTGCAATTCTAAATGTTCTGTTTTGCTGTCAGTTGGAGTATGGAGTCTTCAACATATTTAACTTGTGCTTTAAATAGCAGAGCTGATCTCCCAGAAATTACAATCAGCCCTTGTGATGCTGTTTATAGGAGTATGTGTTTGCATCGTGTTCACAGAAGCGTGCCGTCATCTCGCCGCTCTGCCTGCCTGCGCCATTTGTCGGTATTCAGACATGCTATGTGCTCCTGAGAATATCAGAAAGCAGAAATTTGCGTATCTCAAAGCTGCCCTCTCTCATTAATGGAGTGGAAAGTTATTTTATTCTAGAAAATTATGTATAAAAGAAAATGGAGGTGACACAAGTGGCCAGAGTAACAGAATGGTCTTGCTTGCCTGCCTAGCTATAAACAGGGAATATAGCTAGAGAAGCTGGACTGCTCGTAGCGCTGACTCATACGGTTGTTTTAATTGCTTGATTGCCACAGCTTCTGAGATGCGATGTTTGAATTAGACCCTTCCGGGAATTCAGGGTTGCTGCGCTGGATCGCACACAGCATGTTGTGTCTACCCCAAGGAGAGGCTGGAAGAAAGTGTGAGCATCTTAGCACAGCTGGGTCTAATGTAGCTTAACCCCCTGTGCGGCCCCAGCCCAATCCCTGGTGGAGTCTGAGGACGGGCGGACTTCTGCTTTGGAACTCTAGAAGTTAGTGTAGCTGAATTTAAGCCTGCAGCAGACAAGTTCTTATCCATCAGTAAATCAGACATTTGCAGCACCACCGTTATTCTACGGAAAATTATATTTAAAAAGCAGGGAGACTGTACTCCTTCCAGTTTGATACATTTCTGAAATGCTCAGGCAGTATTTTATTCCTATTAACGTGCTTTGTTAAAATGGTAGGATGGGTGCCATAAAACAGTGGATGATGTGAAAAGAAAAGCGAGATGAAGCCTAAGATCTCCAAAAAGAGAACAGAAAGGGGTTCTGACTTTCGAAGGCTTAGGAGCTAACTTTGGCCAAAAAGATCTCTGAGGTATGAAACACTCTTAACTACTGCTTCTGTGGAGGGTACTGCCACTAATTGGGACTTCATTTTGGCATCCTGGGTTTGGTGTTTATTATGAAGAACTGCAAGATATAAAAATGTTAGGTCTATTCAGCGTGGGCCAGTTACCACTGTGTAGCTCATTGCCCGAGATGAGAATGGATACTGTTAATTCTACTCTAAAGTAAGTCTCTACTATTACTTGACTATCTGCATATAAAGTTGTTCTTGGGTGCAACAGTATGTGAAATACGTCAGTTCTCGTGTTTTCAGATTGCACCGTTTTGCCAAACGCTTGAGAAGACAGGGAATTCCTTGGGATATTTGCAGAATGAATCTTTAGCATAATATTGGCATCCCCAAGAAATACAACTTATCATTTATCTTAGTATTTTTATTTTACTTTCTGATTTTGTGCTTACTGATCCCTTGTTAGTGGAAACTAGTCAATTCAATTACAAACTTTAGACCTTATTTTTTATTTTTCATTATAAAATCTCAGGCAATATATATGTGTTCATGCTGATGAAAAAAAGGTTACCTTGTGTAAGCTATTATTTTTGGAGGCTGCAGAATGCCCAGCCGTTAGTTCAAGGTTTTCTGTAAGCTTTGCATAGACAAACTTTAAGATACTAGAAAACATCCTCACAGGATTGTGTTCTAAGACTATTCCAAAGCTGTTTAGGGATTGATTTTTCTTATTTTCTGAAATTACATACCTGACAGGACTTGGTGACAAGTTTCCTCACAAGAATATTAACGCGGAGGATGAGAATCTTTTTTCTGGTTTTCAGTAAGTTTTACTGAAATTGATGCTTGCAGAATCATTGGATACTTTGAGAATTAGCCTGTAATTCTTTCACCTTTCCTAAAACTGGTATTTCCTCTAAATTCATATCACAAGCCACAAAAATGAATGAGGCGTTTTTGCTAACTTTTTAGTTCAGCCTTTATTTTATATCTTTACCTTGCTATAACACACTGATCCAGCTTGCACTGCCTCTTCATACGGCACTATGCTTTAATTTTGTTGTTGTTGTCAGCTTATTAATCTCAATGGCAGAGCCACTCAGTAGGCAAAGTTACTGCTGGCAGCACCTGCTTTTATCAGGAAAGGGAGTTTTGCAACTTTCATTTTTCACTTTTCAGTTGTTTCAGTAGATTCTTTTCCCAAGTGGAAGTAATATGCAAGTGGTCACATTACTGATTGTGAAACAAAAAGTTGATGCCTGAGCTGTCTGGAGGTAACACTTTGTCAGCACTACAAAATGCAGATCACAATTTAGATTCCAGACGTCTCCTTATCTAACAGTACAAAGCACTGAAATCACTGAATAACACTACATGTATCTGCATATTGGTATTTTCTGGTAGGAATGATTTTCCATTCCTTCTTTCCTTTCCAGTTTTAGGCAGTTCAGGCTAAATCCCCAGACTCTGTAGGAGACAGCAGTTTTTCCGAACGCATCCTTTCTTCCTGGCTCTTGTTTCGGTGTTGATTGGGGAGGGGGAGAGGAAATAGTCACATTTGTTTTAGTTTCCCTTTGATGTGAAATAAGTTTGTTTTTAAATGGAATCAACAAAATATGTTGATGAAATACTCCACTTTTAATAACTTTTTAGGCCCCAAACTAAGTAAATTTAAAGTATATGCAAAGCTTGCAGATGTCCTTTCTTATTACTACAGCATCGTACTTGGAAGGATGAATGTGATAGGTCAGACCGGATATGTGTATAAGAAGTGTATAAAAAAAAAATAGGAAATTAGCAGTTGCTGTGATGGGAGTGTTTAAAAGACCATGTTGGGGCAGGGGTACCTGGGTGAGCCCAGTGCAGGCTGTGCTTTACTGCCTGGGCAGCCCCGCAGGGCCTGAGCACGGCGGCGGAGCTGCTGCTGGTCACAGGGTTCCTCCGCAGCCCTGGAGGCAGCAGGCGACAGCCGGGGTCAGGTCCCTCCGGGGAGCCCGGTGTCGAACGAATGGAGACGGGGCCAGAGATGCAGCTGCGGTGCGTGGCCAAGAGACCCATGTGGGAGATGAGATACCTCCTCCTGAAAAGAGGAGGAAATGATTTTGTATGCCTTGGATGCTGCGCATCTTATTTTGGGACTAGACCTTGCTCTGGTTTCAGCAGACATCCTTTTGACTTATTCTGCAGGCGTATTCCGGTTTCAGCAAATACCTCTCCTACTCTTCCCACGGGACTATTCTAGTTTCCCAAGCAGCCATCTTTCCTTCTTTTTTTTTCTTGCAGATTTTGCTGCTTGCACTGTTTTTTTTTTTGTTTTTTTTTTTGTTTTTTTTTTTTTTTTTTTTTTTTTAAGGTACCTTCTTCAGGCAACTATACCACCAATCTCTGTTTAGCCCTTTGCGGCTCAATATTTTTTATGTAATTACACTTAGCTGTATTGCAGTAGCTTGTTGCTGTTAGTAGAGTTGCAATATTACAAAATGCTTATACATTCTTGCTAGTTATGCTATTTTAGTGTGCTTACGTCTGGTTCAAGGCAAACAACTATTGATTATATTTTAGTCTGCTGCTTCTGTATGGGCAGAACAAGCATCTGGTTTGGCTACATAGTTGTTACATTTTCTTTGAAATAGGGGTCTGTAATGGAAGGGCTGAATTATCTTTAAAGAGGTAAAAATGCATCACCATGCCATGCCGTGATGCCCCTTTTATGGTTCTTTTCTGCAGTACTTAGCTCTCTTTACCTTTCAGCTCGGAGCTGCCGTTTAATGCTCTTTAACTTTTATTGTGCTCCTGCAGTCTGTTTCAAACCGTCTCCTCCTCCCCCTTCCCAAAGTGCTGGTTTCTACATTTTCCAGTTAAGAGGTATTCCTTTATTGCTTCTTTAATCATTGCTTTTTGTGACGATGAACGATGGGAATGCAGCGGTGGAGCATGCAGGCGCAGGTCTCGTCGTTTCCCGGCAGCCAGGGAGGGAGCGTTGCAAAGGCTGAAATGCTTTTGGGGGATCCTCTGTGAGAAAGGCCAGCAAGGGAGCTGCAGCTTTGCAAGCGAAGTTGACATCGCTCTTGGCACCCACAGAGCCATCTCTGCTGCAGGAACCACACACAGGGCTGTCTGTGGATGCCAGTCAAAAGTGTAATGACTCATAAATGAGGGTAACTCATTTAGAAACTCAGCGCTTCTGATTGTTCGTGGATAGATGTTTGTCTGAGATTGCCTGATGGACTAATGCTGGTGCTTGTACTCTGTGTTGATACGAATTTAGTTTGTACCATTACAATTAATAACACTGAATTTGGGAGGAGGGGGTACCACATTAAATAAAATTAGTCTCATTCTTTATTACTTAAAATATTTTAAAGCACAATCTTATAGTTGTAAAGATAACTTCTGTGTGTATGTTAACTCTTCTTTGTTTACAGTTTCTTTGCGCTGGCTCAGAAAGATTTGTTACGAGGCTTTAATGAAGAATATTACATATTAGGATTTCTCCTGTATTTCAGGGGAAAGGATGATGGTGACTCTTCCTGTGATTACAAAATTCATGTTTTCTTAGAAGATCTTATAGGTTATAGTGTAAGGGTAATGGTCCACATGTGGGGTCATTTAAACAAAGCTCGTTTTGAAGATAGAGTGATCACTTAAAATCAGCTTTTAACTAAATCGTGTTGTTGCTCACAGTATTAGCGTGCTCCTGGGTTTCAGTCTAATTTTCTTACTTTGCAAGTCTGATTCCAACAGTCGTGCTAGAGGGAAGTCTGAGAGGAGGAAACTAGGACAAACAGAGATGGGAGAATAATGGATGGAGTAGCAGCATGAGCAACATGCTCCAGTTTGCACCAGTGCAGTACAGAAACGTGACATCATGGAGCATCATAGCAGCAAATAGCTGCTCAGCATTTGTGTAGCTGCAGTTGCCCAGGCAGGAATGGGATGAATGTGTACTGTAGTGCCTGTGCACCATCTAGAGCTGTCATTGCCAAAGAGCCAACAGAGTACGCAAAGTTTTACTATGTGGATTTTAGTGCTGAAACACTTCAGCGTACTTCAGGAAATTCAGTACCTGAAATTTTGTGAATACTGAATTCAGATGTTGTACCCTATTAGGATAAGCTGCTTCTGAACTGAGTATGTAAAGTTGGAGTTTCTGAATATGCAGAAATTCCAAGTTAAAGCTGCTCTCCACAACACTCTATTTTGTCTATTTTGAATAGCATCTCAATATTTTGATATCTTTATGCATGATGCAAAATGTTCTGGAACAGAGTAGTGAAACAAAATTTCCCTTCCCTTTGTTAATGCAAATGTCTAGGATATACTGGGCATAGCAAATGGCAGAATGCTGCCTCAAGTAGCGAAATAGCTTCTCACTCTAGTTCTGCTTTGTCTTATGTGGTCTACTTAAACTATATGTAACTGCATGTCGTTTAGCTATAGCTGTATATGCTGTAGCAGCTTAAGGGCAAGAACTGACTCCTTCACTCCCTTGTTTTCCTGAATAGCAATTAAAGAACAATTCCTGCATGTGAAGGTTGTAGGAAGGGTCACAAAAATGGGATCAGCACAGGTAGATTCTTGATCTGTCTAAAAGGAAAAGCATTTTAAAGAGTCCAGTAAAGCACTGGTAAAGGCATCCCCAGGGACTCCATGCACTTTTTGGCTGTGTACTTGGAGGAATTCCAGAAACACTGTAAAAAGGTCATTTTTAGCAGACTACTCTAGTGCTGTTTTCCTAATAAATGCAGGCGCTGATGAGAGGAAAAAATAAAGGGTGGAGGAAAACATTGCAAAGGCAGGATAATCTAGTGATGGGTCTGAAGACCAGTCTAGATGTACTCCTGCTCACTTATACGTATGCTCACAGTTTTTACCAATTGCAAATAATTGCATGTTTTCATGATTTTGTTGACTTACATTTTGAATTTTGGGGTTGTGAAGATTGAGTAGGCAATGTGACTGACTGGAAGAAGCAGGCATGCTTACGGTGTTAATTTTTATTGAAAAAATATTTTAACTCAACTGCTTTAATTTAGGTTTTTATTTTTGTTAATTTATATGTAGACTGATGGCAAAATTATTTTGGGGATTTGAATTTATTATTATACAATTCTATTACTTGTAGAATTGAAATAGCTTATTAATTTACCCCAGTTGCTAGTGTTTTTTTCTTTACTTAAGCAAATAGTTAAGAGAAAGTGAAGAGCTTACATATATCCTTTTAATAAAGAAATGTTTTGCAATTTAATTAGTTGATGCAGAGAGCTAAAAATTAGAGGACTTGTCAAAATGCAAAAAACTGTTGTAATTATCATCATTATAGGAGTAACAAATGTAGGCATTACTTGATTTTCACTGCACTATGCAACATAGGACTTACAGCAGAAGGGACCAAGTCTTTCCACCGCAAAAGGCAAAGGTCCAACAGTCTGAGCTAATTCAGAGCTGCCTAAAACTGTTCCATAGCTGCATTGTTGAGTCTGCTTCCATTTAATGCAAGTATATATGCAGAGTAACTGGTTCTTTGCGTTGACATCTGTAGCTATTCCTGTTACTGCTTTAACAGGCGTTAACCAACAGTGCTGCCTGTTGCATATTGGAGAATAAACAGCTGTGCAGTTTTTAACAGCTTTGTTGTGCAACAACATGTCAGCTTGGCTTAAGTGAAGATTCATCTGACACAAACTGGGAAGAACTTTTAACACCTGCTTATGGGTCAGATTGTTCAAGGATCTTTAGTTGGACTCAAAGAGGATGAGAAGACTGATATGCAGAACTTTTGAAGTATAAAGCAATTATTTATTGGTTACACCTGCAAAAGCTAGCTAGGATTTAAGCTGATGAGCTAGGTGGTACTGTGTTTACCACCTGGAGCATGAGGCATCTGAAGGGTTTCTCCTGGCCCAGGGTCCACGATGTTAGTGAGTTGCCGCATATGCCGATATGACTAGCCTCCCTACTAGCCTCCTTGGTTTTTCCCTTTCAGATTTTGTGCCTTTCCTTGTTGATGTTCTCCCTTGGGAATTCTTGAGTGACTAATGATCCCCAGCTCAACAGTCTTTGCTCTTTCCATATTTTTCCTCCATCTGTTTGTAGACTTTCTCACGGCTCTTTGTCACAACTCAGCAGCTCTCAGCAGCTGTGCCGCGGTTATGCTGTCCGACCAGGGGTGGTGGAAGGCGGCAGATTACTGCAGGGATTAGGGACAGAGAGTACCTCGATTCGCACCTTCCAGACCAAATGCAGGTTGTTCTGTACAAAGGGATCTGCTCGAGAAAGTGCAGAGCTAATGCAGCTGGGAAACAATACAGATGCTTCCCTTTTTTATCTACTCTATTTTCAGCTGCAGCTTTGTGAACGTTACGTCTTCATTTTTGTTTAATAATATGACAAATCAGGATGCCAAAAGGCTGGCACCTGCCTCTTAGTACAGTGAGTATACTACCTTGCTGTCAGGCAGCTTTTGATTGCTGCATTTCTGTGTGTCCAACTGTGTCTTTTTGAAGAGTTTCATGATGGCAGTGACAAGCTAGTCTAGTGCTTAAGGCAACATGCATGACACACTGCCTTAACATTTGCATGTTTTTGAAACTGCCTCGGGACCTGAAGAGCCCAGCATTTAAGCCATCAGGAGCCTTACAGGGGCTGGGGTGCTGGTGGTGGAGCATCCGTGCAAGTCAGGGTGCTGCTGCAAGGTGCCAGACTCCTGTTACAGTGGTAGGTGCCACTCTGCTTTTGGTGTGTCCGTTCTGAGTTATCTTGTCCGTGCCTAATGGGGTTTTCTTAGTTCCTAGACTGTGCGCAGGGAGTTACAAATTGGTTATCTGCAGCAAACTGAGAAATATCCTGAAATTGCGTATTCTCGTGGGGACTGCCCTCTGTCTGTTTGGATCACGTATTTGAACGTGAGGGTGCCTGTATGCACACCGTTTTAAAATGGCTGATTCATTTACATAAGCACATAGTTTTATTTTAGTAGAATTTAAATAGTTCTCTATTAGTCAGTTTAATCTCCAGTTTTGACATGATTGGGACAGTTAAGTTCTTGTAGGTATAAAAAATAAACACATACATACATATAGATAATATTTTAAAAACTTGGGGTTGTTTATGTTTAGTCCATTTGGAGAATACCGAAGTCTCTGGGTTCTAGAGAATAAAAACAGTAGAAACTTCCCTTCAGTTTTAAAGCTGTCTACTCCCTTTTTTCAGAGCTCCATCTGCAGACGACATCTTAAAATGTGTTCTTCCTGAAAACCTGACTATAAAGTTAGGTAGGGCCGTGCGCACCTAGTTGGAGACAAAAATTTGTTTTTTTCCCCTTACCAGGGCCCACTAAAATACCGTGTGAACAGCAGCTGGTGGATGCACATTAGAGGATGTGATTGAAGTTTAAGCATCTATCTTCTTCTGTTTTACAGTATGTCCATTAAGAGCTCTGGATAGTTTTAGCTGTGACTGGCAGAGGATCTGAGTGAGGCATACCTTCGGAGGTAATACCTTCTGCTAGACCGGCAAGTAAGATTGAAAGAAACGGGAAAACCTTTTGGGCAAAGAACACAGCAGAGGCGTGGATCTGAGGGAAGGCTTCACATAGTACTTGTGGAAATGATTTTGAAAAATAGAAGCTATTTTACATTTATAGCAGATCAGTTTGATCGTCTTGAAAAGTCTGAGGTATGTTATAGGGCAAAACCAGCCCTCATGTAAATCAGAAAGTTTAGATTTCCTCCTTTGACATTAGTCCTGTTGCTTTGGATATAAGGTAGTATATTGGAGAACATAACATTCCTTTGGAAATACCAGCTTGAATTTTCTTTCAGTTTATTATGTGGACAAATAAAAATATTCCTTTTGATAATTAATAATTGTATTAATACATGCATAATTCACAGTGGATCATGACTATTTATGTAAAAATACTGATCAGTTACATAAATCACCTCAACCAATCGCAGCAGAACTTTTCTCTAAATCTAAAAGGTATTTCTTTAAAGAGGCTTACCATAAAAAGTGGCTGCCAGTGGAAAATTTGGAGACAGTTTGGAGTGAGATTAACCGATTTTTCTTCTTCCCACATTTTTTTTCCTCGATTAATCATTAATGCATTTCTGTTATTGAAGAATTGTCATACTTATAAACCCAGATTTAGAGTTTTCTGTATCAGCCTCCAAAAATACTACACCTTGCTGCATGCCGCAGAGACCAAGAGAACAGTAAACTCCCACATCAGAAGAAGCCCTTAGAGGGGTAAAGTTGGCTGATAATCCTGCATATTCTGCCAGAACCTGGCAGCAAGTATGTGGTATAAAATCGCATTTGGGGAAAGACTGAGAGACATATAAGCAGGTAACCACGTCTTGCATCAATCAACTACTCAGAGTTCATTTTCAGCATTAAAGGCATAAGAATAGTTCATAGTTCTCTCTAATCTTGTTTTCCTTTTGTGTGAAAATTAGAAAACTGACTTGAAATGTTACTGTCTGAATTTGGCAGCCACTTTGAGGCTTCTATTGACATAAAATGAATTATAGCCACCCTTTTGGAGAAGGACTTAGCGGACAACAGAAGATATTTTTTTCAGTGAGACCCAGCATGTTATGCTCCCTATTTAATTATATCTTTTCCTCTATGAGTAAATGTCACCTAAAATTATAGACAGATAGGATTTTACCACAGCTTAAAGATCATTTTTAAGAATTAACACCAACAAATTGATCTGATAACTATACTCTTAGTGTTTATTTTTTCTGTTTACTAATTACTATTAACATTTAAGCACTAAAGCTCTCTATTTCATTTTCCATACAGAATACTTCTAGGATAGTGTGAGGAAGGAAGCAATTTCTTCTAGAAAGTATCTTGTTCTTCCTTTCTATAACAGTTTTTCATCACAAAAATGATTTTTTTTCATCAACTGATTCTTGCAGTGTGCTGACATGACAATCTGGCCAGAAGGGAGAAGAAAAAATTGTTTTCTCAAAGAATATGGACGTTAGTACTGTCTCTGTCAGACCACTGTTCCCTGAACACCAGAGGTCCTATTGGCCTGTGGGAAAAATAAATGCTATATAGAATATATTTCTGAATTAATGAAAAAAGAAAGAAAATGCGGCTTGTTTTGTTTACTGTTAGTTTGCAGAACTAGGGACAAATGTCCCCTTGCAAGCTCTGCTTTCACAGATGTCACCTTTCTCCTGCACCGGGGATGTCCATGATGAAGCAGTGCCTGTTCTGATGTGGTCGCTGTTCGCGATCCTGCATGTCGACGGCAGATGCTGTTTCCATCGAAGGAGGTTACTGCCCTTTACAGCCCGTGAAGCTGCAGAGCAGTAAAAGAGAGCATTGCATAGGGGAGTTACAACTAGCTTTTTTTCAGGGAACAGCGTGCAAAGTATTTCCATAGTGTTTGCGGACGCTTAATCACTGTATACTGACAGTCATACTTTGTTGTTTTCCAGTATAAGAATATCTTCACAATGAACAAAATATTAGAGACACTTAGTAACTTTACTCCTATGTTTTTTAAAATATAAATTTAGCACCAACCTAAATACATAAATCTTTAGTCAGTCTAAATTTAAGTATGTAGTCCCAATCTAAATCTAATTATGAGATTCAGAATGTGTTTTTCTTTATAATGCTTGATAGATGAATAGGTAACACATCAAATTATTTATTTATTTAATTCTGATATGGAATCTATTTGAAATTAAGTGCATTGGTATAAATCAGGTCATTTCTTTTGATAAGCAGTCAGTGTGCAATATCTCCCAGTCTTACTGCTGTGAGACTGTAATTAATGTAGATAAATGCTTGTGTTCTCTCCGTGCAGCTAGGTCCACAGACTGTTGGTTGTGGCAGAGCATGTCAAATCTCACATAGAAATATAGCTGTAGATCATTGCTTTTAGGCATAGGGTTGAGACAAGTCAATTTATTTCCATTTGAAGCTGAGTCTGGACATAAAACTCTGGCGGTTCCAAGCATTTTATCATTATGTTCTCAGTCTTACTAGTGTCCTCTACTACTGTCTGGGTACTTCTGCTAATCTGGTCGCCAGTTTCTGAACAGAATGCCAGGTTTCCAAAATGGCTTAGTGAATATTTAACGTATCTTTAGTTAAATGATTTTCTATAACTTCAGAAGACCTAATTACCATATTTTACATGACACGGTATCTTCTGATGGTTGCCGTTTTGTCAGAAGTCCTCCTGCAGAGTCAGTAATCTTTCAGCTTTCAAAATACATGGGTAGGACTTGCATATGTGACAAAATTCAGAGTTTTTCCAACAGTATTTTTTCTCTCTTTTGCCGTGGGAATGACACAATTCCCTGTGTCATTTCAGTCAGCCTGTTTTGCTTCTGTGAAGCTGTAGGCAGTGGTAGCAATGTAAGAGAGGTCGTGTTTGCATGTATAAGTATTTCGCTTTCCTTTATAAGCTTCGTATATCTCAAAGTGAATCATAGTGGGAGTCTTTTTTTTCTTCTTCTTCTTCCACATGAAACAGGATATGATTGGCATGTTCCATTGAAACATTTCGAGATACTCATTAATTCAATTTTAATGGGAACAGAGTTCCGTTATATATCTGAGTTTACTTTAACAATGCTTTGTATTAAAACTTTTATTGGTACTGTGGCTGCCATCTCAGCTAAAGAGGACATAAAATTCGCAGGTTAAAAACCTTAACATTGCAGACAAAGACACTGCTAAGGATTGCAATTTTCGGTTTCATTCTATAAAACTTGCTTTTGGGCCCAGAAAAAGAGCCGTAAGAACTGTCTGTTGTAGACCCTTAAGCCCCAGCCTGAAAGGGCCGCCAGTGCCATGCGGATTTATGGGGAGAAGCAGGGCCAGGGCTGCGGCAGATGCAGACCTCACGTGAACATGAGAAATGAGCCTGCGTTAGACCTCGCTGCATCAAATCTCCCTCGCCAGCTCTCTGCCCTTCCGTCCGTCCTTGTGCTCCGTGTCGCTTCAGTCCCTAGTTGCTATTCTCAACACCAGAGAGCAAGCAGCAAGGGCTGAAACTGGGTGTGCTCACAAGCGTTAATCAGGTGTTAATCAGACAACAGGAACCGAAATGCCACTAAATCTAGTGTAACATAACCAGCCCGATACCCCTGTCTCTTCCCCAATAGCTATTTTAAGTGTATTGTTGCAGTGTCAAAATAAGCGATTCTTAATGTTTGTTAATGGAGTTGGTTAATGACTGCATAAAAAAAGTAGATTTTCAGAGACTGTCTTCAAATGTGAGTATTTAATCATAGAACTGGGAAGCCCAGCCAGCCTTCCTTTTACTGTCTGCAAAGCCTATGCAGTTTATTATGCTCGGGGTTTTATTTCAAAACAAATGCTCTAATACTGTTTAAAATTAATTCCGGTGTTCTGTATTGTAAGAATACAGTAGGCTGCATGCTTAGAAGTATTCACGTGCCTGATGATGGGGTGGAAAACATACTTAGGAAATTCATTTCATTTGCAAGCTTTTAAATTGTTGTAATAACAGTGACTAAAATGGATTTTAAAGTTCTGACAGGTGATTTGCAAGTGACCTACTTGATTCTGATGCTCTAGAAAAAGAACATTTAATGTTTTTGCCTCTGAAATAAGACTTTTTTTTTTTTTTTGACTGTAATTTTCATTTTACAGATTACTGAGTATCTTCAGTCTCATTGATTCCAGGAAGCACTTGTTGCTTCTCAGGATGAAGAAGTGTTGGAGTATGGAATGGGTCTTGAAAGGTCTTCCATCTCAAAGCAACAGGAGCTTTGTCCAAAATTTTCCTGGTACCTACTTCTTAACACCTCCAGTATTGGAGAGTGCACAATAAACAGATTATCTGGTACTTAAATATCTACACAGTTCAAGATTTTTTTTTCCACTGATTTCTAAATGAAGTTTCCCTTGCTGAAACTTAGGTCCCCTACTATTTGTCCTATCCAAAATGGACATGGAGGACATTTCTCCTTTTCCCCTGACTCCCCCTTCCCCTTCTTCCTACTTTTCCCTCTTTCTCCTTGCTTCCCCTTTTCCTTTTCCTTCTTATTTTACACAATATGACAGTTTTTACTTGTATTCAGTTTGGTATCTGCTGCAACCATCACTTTTTTTTTTTTTTTTTTCCAGAAATAATGCCTAGCTGTTATTTTCCTTCTAGTATCTGTGCAGCTGATTATTTCTTTATTTTCTTATTATTCTTATCTTTTGAGATAATGTTCTATTTTAATGCCATTATTAGCATTTTTTTTTCAGAATTGCTCCCATGTACTCCTTTTTCAGATTGGTTTGATGTACAGATTTTATTAACAGTCTTTCTATTCCACTGACCAAGTAATTAATGAAGATATTGCTTAGTGCTGTACTGTGCTGCACCGTTCTTTCTATTTGACAGTGAACCATTTGTGTTTGAATATTGATGTATTGATATTAATTCAGTCTTGTTGATCCAGAGTATTAAAGCCTACGTTCTTGAAGATGGCTGCCTTTATTCTGTGCTTCTCTTTTCATGATTTACTAGGAACATGCTTGTAACCAGTTCTTCCTGACCATGAGGAGTTCATCTAGAGAAGCCAGATTGTTTTCCCCATTTTCTGCATCCAAATGTTGGCAACATGTTATGAGAATTTGTTGGATACTGTATGTTCTCCCTTATTTTTTTCCTCACATAAGTCTGGACAGTCCTCTTTTTCTGCTGAGTCCTGTGCTTTCAATGATGGTTTTAGTAACTCAAACCAAACCTCAATATCATTAAAAAAAGAAAAAAAAAACAAGGATTATTCTAATTCTGGCAAAAATCTCTTTCCTACAGTACTGAAGTGCGTCTCAGCATTTTTTCCTGGCAGCTTTTTCCAAGGTTATTAATGAGACTAGCAGATTTTTTGATCTTAGAGTTTGGGTAGTAGATCCCACAGGGAAATCATCTAAGCCTGTGAGCTCAGAAAGGATGCTTTCTAGTAAAGTGAAGAGTTCTGTTAAACTAATAAACATACAGGTATTTTGTATTGTAACTACCTACTTTATCTTCATCAAGTACAGGCAAATAGGCAGTGATAGTCACGTCACTTCTGAGCTCTGTTACTAGGCTGCTCCCGCTTGAGGTGCCATCTCATCTGGCATGAAAAATCACTTAATTGGTCATATTGGTGTTTTAGCTAATATCCGATCAAGTTGTTTCAAATTACAGAAAGGTTTGAAAGGATATCCTGACAAAAGTAAAACTGTGGGTTTTTTTGTTTTTTGTTTGCTTGCTTGCTTTTTGTTTTTATTATCTATCTACCTTACTGATGTACTGACAGTGTTAAGCACTGGTGGCAAAAAGATTTTGAGTTTTCAGCTCTTTATTTCTCCATACAAAACTCTCTTGAGTTTAAGACATTACAGAAGCTGGGAAGGAACAGGAATAGGATACATTCTCACCTCTCTCTTATTCTCACAGGACTTCCCATTTTCAGCTGTGTTTCATTTTTTTTGTTTTACAGGCATTTCTTGTTCAAGACATCTTCTGGAACTACTCCACTCTTCAGTAGTTCCTCCCCTGGTTACCCGTTGACCTCAGGAACAGTTTACACTCCACCCCCCAGACTGTTACCTAGAAATACTTTCTCCAGGAATGCGTTCAAGCTGAAAAAGCCCTCCAAGTATTGTAGCTGGAAATGTGCTGCTTTATCTGCAATTGCTGCTGCAGTTCTGCTTGCCATCCTCCTAGCTTATTTCATAGGTAAGGCTGTTTTCTCTGCCTAACCACACTGATTTTGTTTAGGCTGTCAGCAAATCAAGACTCAGCAGGTAAAAGGATGATTTAGTTTTTTTTCACACCCCTGTGTTCTTAGTGTGTAAAAACCATTACTATTCTTTATATTGGTTGAAGAGAGAAAAAAAAAAAATCAAGTCCTGCTTGCTGGCATAGTAGAAGTGGGAGCAAAAGAGTAATTCAGATTCTTCAGTGTATAGTGTTAACTTTAGGTGCCAAATATGCATATCTCACACTTCCCCCACACAGAGGTTGATACAATGATGATTTTTGTTATATACTACTGTATATTTTTAAAATATTTGAAAAAATGTGATAGGTAGCGGACTAATGTGTATAATGGAAGATACTTGGATCTGAATTTAGATACTACTATAGCTTTTTGCATTTAGAGAAAAACAAATTCATTTTGATTAACAAGTGAATATATGCATGCCTAAATTGCGATTGGTGTTAAATCTGAGTATCTGAATAGTGGCTATCCCATTTCGTATACTATTTTCCATGTTCTACACATCCTTAGTATTCAGTAGGCACAAGTATAGAAAGAAAATAATTTTTACACTTATTTCCTGTAACCTATGTTAATAATGATCACATTTTATTTAAATAATATCATTAATAACGACCATGCTATATCCTTCTGTAGTCTTTTAGAGCTTTTTTTAACATGCTGCAGTTTTTTTTGTCTTTCCTAGCTTAATTTTTTTCTGATTTTTTCCCCCTGATATCCCCTTCGTTGTCTGGTGTTCTGGAGCTTCTCCTTAGTTTCTGCACGAATTAGCTGTGCATTTTGTACCTTTTACAGAGCCCTCAACAATACATAGATGGTAATGACAGCATGCACAACCTCTCTAGCTTCCCTGAATAAATTGCATCGTTGTGGTAGCTTGTCCATATCTTGTGTTAATATTAGCCAGACGTGTTATGTTTGGTTTTTAGATCATGATGATACTAATAATTACTGCTGTAGTCAGCAAGGCTCATACATAGGGCTAGAAAGCCCTGAAAAGATGTGCTGAATTTTTCTCCCTATTAAGAGTCTGCTTGGATGATATCTGCCACTTCATCCAGTCTGGTAGCTGGCAGGGTAGGAGAGAGGAATATTCTGCAGAACTTTCTTGGAATTAAAGAAACAAAACAAAACAAAAAAAATAGTAGAGGGTAGATGAGCATTTGTATCACAGAAAAGCTGCCACTACCTGTTCTTTTGTTTGAGGACTGATGTCAGAGATTCAAATTTCTGAGCAAAGGCTTTGTGTGATCAGGGTGGTATTGGTTGTGCAGGAGATGGGTGCGTTGCAAGCCAGAGGTCCAGCTAAGGTTACATCTCTCCCTTTGAAGAGAATGATTTTTTTGGTCTTATAAAATGTGACTCTACAGGATAGATGCTGCCTTCTAAGGAAACCTCATTCTTTGCATTAACGAGCTTCCATATATGATTAATATATAACAGGAGTGTGAGAGCTGACTAACTGCTTTATTGCTGCTGTCTCTTTAGGCCAGTGCAGTTCAGAACCCTGCGTGCCAGCATACTAGCTATTACAAAGGTAACCAACCTGTTTCTTCTATAGAAAAGCTCAGACTAGCAACAGGCTTGATTTGATAGATAAATAAAAAGATTACAAAGCACATGATCTGTTGAATTTGATAGTTACCGTACAGTAGTTTCTTCTGTGAGTATTCAGGCACAAAGGAAGCTGTACATTCCAAATGAATATTTTAATCAGGTACATAACTTTGAAATGATGGATTATGAAACATATTTTTGCTTGGTATTTGCAGTGCTCAAAGCTAAACCAGAGCTTTGCAGCGTGGTTATACATGCTTTATCCTTTCATAGCATTTTTTCCTTTCTTACTGTTTGTAACAAGGCATACCATTATGCAATGTGTTGTCCCTTAATAGTTGGCAAATGATCTATCACCTCAAGTAATGAACTAGGAGAGCAGTTTTGGCGGAAGTTTTGGACGTTGTCTTTGCTAACTAGAGAATGATGAGCGCATGGGAGTTGGCTAGTAAACAGGAGAAAGCAGGTTTTAGAAAGCAAATGTTGGTTCAAGGATTAAATAATCAGACCTGACAAGCTTCACGCCATACAAAGCAGAAATAAGTGCTTTGAAAAGTAGCTGTCAAAACTAGAAAATAGATGCAGTTAATCCTATGAATAGATTTGATGGATCCACTGTGATCATAACTTAAAAGGATGGAAATAGAAAAGAAAAGCTAAAGAAGCTGCATGGCTCTAGGCACATAGGAAGAACAGAAGGATAGACGGGATGTGCTGCAGGTAGGCCATTCGTTAACTTGATTCCCTCACTCTCAGCAAAAACTCGTACAGTTCGTTCCACAGGATGGAGCCAGCAGAAGAGCGTTGGCTGTAAACTAATCCACCCCCCTGCCATTGCTGGGACTCTGCTCCCCCTCCCCCTCTGCTACGACACTTAAGGTGCTTGATGCAGCACTAGAGGAGCCAGTCATCTCCTCGTGGCAAAAGGCCTGGCGTACCTTGCTGTGGGGGACGCCCCGAGGGTGCCGTGCCGTGCCGTGCCTCGCTGGGGAGCGCGGGGCTCGCGGCCGGGCAGCCTCCGAAGGTCAGTCTGGCGGGAGGAGAGGCGCCCGTCCGCTTCCACAGCAGATCCCTCGAATAATGTTCAGAGCAGACCGGAATCCCGATTCAGTCCTAATTGCTGAGGCAGTGGGAGGGGGGGAGCTGTTCATCTAAGCAGGGGAGCTGGAAATCTTAGGATGAAGAAAGATGTTGTTTAAGTTCCCCCAAGATACACAGGATGAAGCGCAATGCTCCATCTTGCAGTAATTCCTCCTGATGTATTTTACTGTCAGCACTTCAAGAATGGGAGAATTTTTTAAGGTGCTGATAATGTTTTTCTGCTATGCAAGTCCACAGAGACCCATTTCTTGCTCTCCACCGTTGCAGAGGTTATGTTACCCGGGTTACATATGTTAAAAGTAATAGTTACAGAAAAAATCATCAAAATTGGTGGCAAATGCTTTGCTATTAGGTTTGTCAATGCTCCGTGATCTGTGAAGATCTTAGCAATGCTAGTGAAGGCTATTGTAGGATAAATGAAAAGCGCAGTGCTGGCTAGTATGAAGTAAATTATGTTGAAGAACTACTTCACAGTTCTCATAGATTTTAGAGGTTCAGAATGAATTGTCCTATTATAAAAGAGAAGTGGGAATCGAAACAGTTCATTGAAAATATGCTATGTACAAGTTTAAATACGTGGCTTTCAGAGGACTGACAAAGATTATGGGTGGCATGAAAAAATTTCTAAATAGAAGAGATGTAAAAAAAATACAAGATGTCATAACAGAGGTGAAGAGAATGAATATTAAATGATTTAGGCATTCTTATTGACTTTATGATACTGTAGGTAGAAAAATGAATGAAACAAAATGATAGTACATTTAAAGCTGTAAAAAATAAATATGTAGTGCATAAGTAACCTTTGAACTTTTTGCCAGACTGAGTAATTGATGTTATTTAAAGATACTACTGAGATTAAAAAAAGTTAAACATTTGTGAAATATTGACAATATAATTTTATCTACTCTGAGTTTTCCCAAATCTTCCTCTGAAAATTAACCTGACTTATATCTGGGACAAACTCCTGTAGTCTGCCTTGTACTGACCTATATTGACCTGTATGGCAGTGTCTCTGTGTATGTGCAGAATATGCACATTTTCTATGCATACAGTTTGCTACCTTGGACATACAGGACATTTCATTGGACATTTCATTTGCACATTTCATTTCCCTGGAGGAATATCTGCAGAAACTCCTACATGCATCATTTCCACTAGGTTGAAAATAAAGCAAGACAAGGATTTTTTTTGTTGTTCTTGTTAAAGGAAAAGACAGAGGCAAAAATCTTTGAGAAGGTTTCTATGAAAAAGAGCATTTTAAGATATTTTAATGTCAGAGAATATGAGAGATTCACTTCGGTTAACTTTTTACTTAGTTTATGCACAAAATGTGACCTGTTTAGCTAACCCAGAATTATCACTTCTGTGTTTCTTCAGTAGGACTGACATAAATGAAATTCATAGCATAACTTGCTAATATTTTACATCTTGGCAAATCTCAGCACTCACTATGTAAATAAAATTGTACTACAGTGCTGTGTGTGACACACATCGTTTCTTAAAACCCAGGAGTTATTCCCAGTATCCTGGGGTGACACGTAAAGTCATTCAGATTAGGACATCCTGAAAATACTGGACTGGTCATAAAACCCAGTTACAAGAAGGTAATTTATAATGTATCAAAAGAAAAGCATATACCGCACATACTCTCTTTGTCAGAGTGTTCGCTTCAGAAGTGAGGGGAGCGATGAAAGCATTTGTCATGTTAAATTAACTGTTAGTTCTTTAGATTCATGACAAACCTGAGGGGAAAATACAAAACTGAAGAAAGAAGGAAAGGAAAATGAAAATTTTCCTGTCTTTTTCACTAAAGATTGTAGTCCAACGTGAGATACAACATTTTATGCAAGCCTCTAAACTGCTGTGACTTCTGCCAGTCTAACTTTGAGCTTAGAAGAACATCTGGCCATCAAAGTGTCAGTATGTTAAAAAGTGGTAATTTTGACTACTTACTTTCCTTTGAAAACAATAGAACTATTATTTTCTGTGGAAGTTAAAAGCATCAGTGGGTTTAAAGTTGCTGCTCTTGAAAACGGTATGTTGAGACTCACACTGATAGCTTGGAGAGTGTCGGTGCTATTTTATCTACTCCTATCATGTGAAAGAGCTAGAACTTAAGAAGATGAAAGAAAGAAATTAGGAGAACAGCACACTTGCATTACATCTTTAGTGTATTTCCTGTGTAGGAAAAATACTATCACTCATTCTGTTCTTCAGTGTTGTTTGGTCTTAAAGTTATATGAGGTTTAAAATAAACTTCCATTTTCTGCATAAACTTAAAATACTGCATTCCCTTCTGTGCTATGTGAAATGAATCTCATTATTTGAAGAGCTGATTTGCCAAAGGCAGTGGCAGTTAATTAAGCAAATAAAATTTCTTTTTCTATTCCCCTATATATTCAAATTTACAGCCCCAAAATAGTGGTGCATGTAACAAACATTTTGGTAAACTTCTTCCTATGAAGAAGAATCATAGCAGGCGGTTTGTAGCTATAGTCACAGGCAAATAAGTTTTAATGTATTCTGTTACCTTTCCCATACTCACAAAAGTATTCATTTGTTTTTGTGACAGTCAAGTAATAAAAGTTGTGGGGTTCTTATAAAATGAGCCTTGAACACAGAAGTCTCATCCTCGGACTGTTCTGTATGAAATAGGTATATGCAACCTAGTGTTCATGAACGTGTAGTCTGTAGGTATCAACTTGAGTTATTTTCTTACCACAAATCAGTAAGATATTAATGTACGTGCTTGTGTGAAGTTTTGTGTTCATTCACATCTGTAATTTTTTGTTAGAAAATAGAATGCTCAGACTGTAAAGTACTTTACTAAAGAGCCTGGAGCACTGCAAACGACACAGCTCCCAGAAACACTGGCTTACAACCAACTAGTGTTAGACTGACTACCATTTTTAACCGTTTACATGAAGAGTGTTTTTTAATTCAGACACCTTTAATGATGGCGTAAGGCTAGTAGTCTTGTTGACTTTGATTCCGTAGATCTAGATTAATTAATACAGTTCACATAAGTGGTTGCTGTGTACATTTCCTCTGTTTTTTATTTGTTTTTGACAAATGGCAACCTCCATTTCATTTGATTTCTTGTGTTTGTTGGATTTTACTTGTAGGGTCAGATACCACTCATTTCAGACTTCACTGAAATCAAATATGCTAGACCAGGACTGAAATAAGGGAAAATCATGCAAAGTTGGAACCTCTGAGAGGCAGAGGGCATCTGGCTGCCAGTCACCGCTCTCAGATTTCACTTGAAATCAGTGCAAACTGAGGGATTTGCATCTTGTGAGATTAGTTCTTTATTAGAAAAGGTTCTGTTCTTAAATTTGCGTTGTAAATAAGTATCAAGCTAAGAGGCAATAATCAAAAGCAGGAAAGCAAATCCGTGTGCATGGATCTGCATCTGCTAGGATGCTGGCACATACCCATATCTTCTAAGAGCAGTCATCTGCTTGCCAGGGAGGGGACATGTTCATCAGAGCACACCTCAAAGGCGATGAGATGAAGTTCTGTAAAGACAGAGTTCAAAGAGATTCCATTTTCGCATATTGAAGAGAAGGAAGAGTCTTGGACAAGTGATAATACAAATATCCCTTGTCAGACTCCTTATTCTCAGCCCTGCTCCTCTTTTTTCCCCCTTCTGTCTCCGGGCCTTGCTTACTTTGCTATTTATTTATTTATTTGCATGAATATTTCCCTAGGAGTTAATAGTACAAACCTGTTGGGTTAATATTTTCTTGTAGTGCATTACTCATGGTACTTAAATGCTCTGATTTGTGAGTAGCACAAGTGCGTCTCTGTCATGTTGCAGCTGCTGTTTGGGATATGCCTGTCGCACATTCAGAGGGTCTTGCTGACTGGTACCAGTCACTGTGAGGAAGAGCAGCACCTTTGTAAGCTTGCCTGATGGCAGCTCCTGAGAAGAGAGCTGTTGAGGCTTCTAAGGATACCAAGTCAAACAAGTATACCCTGAAACCTTGTCAAGAAACTGGGGACCAAAAACTTTTCTTTTGTATATTGTTGGAGTTTGGGCTTTTAGGGGGTGTACTTGTTTGTATTTAATACATGATTGCAGAACGCAGTCTAGGATAATTCTCAGGAAATCTTTTTCAGGGATGCTGGTAGCACTCCCTAGAAGCACTACTGGGATAGTCAGTATAAAGTTCCCTTTCCACTCAATGTGAAGTTAAGTGAAGGTGTTTAACTTAGTTGTATTTCTCATTGTGGTAGTACCTGGTGCTGCACTACTCAAATGTGTGGTGTGGTAGAGGTTAGCATCACAAAAATGAGCAATGTGATGCAACAGGAAGCAATAGTTAACTTAGAAATTTTTGAGAAATAGTGTTAAAATTAGTTTTTTAATTAGTAGTAAAATTATTAATTGTACAGTACAGGTTTTGTCTTTCTACTCAAAGCTGCAAGAATAGCCTCCTCAGTGGTGCCTGTGTTCTCAGTTTGTAGCGGTAATACTGCTGTACATGCTGTGCTCCACATGCACTGTAGTTCTACCACCTACTCAGACGAGGAAACATCCTGGGTATCATAACGAATGTGAAACAAAGTCTATTCTCACTTTCATCAGTGCAAATACTGAATACTCTAAAATGTGCTTAGTAGTCTAAGATTTCAGCCCAGAATCACAGGTGTGAAGCCTCATCAGCAAGTTTTGCAGGAAATGGGGGTGGGTGGAGAGATGAAGAAGCTTTGAGACAATTTAGTGAGACATGCTTTATAACCCAACCCTGCATACTGAAATGAGACCATCTTTCAAGGGAAGGGTGATTATGAGGGGGTATTGAAGATTAAATTTTGCTAATATAATACTAAGCCATATATGCCTATCAAATAAATCTATGGTCATTCTCTCTGAAAAGTGTGTTCCATATCAATGTAAAATGTCTCAAGCTTCCCAGGGGAAGCGTTGCTCTGCCAGATGCTATTTATCCAGAGATCACCAGTTGATCATTTATGAGTTCGTTTACACTGATTACTTGTTGCTGAACTTCTTTGTTAACTGTTTATATTGTTTTGCACTTCAGTACACTTACAGATTTTATTTGTTCCAGTTAGAAGTACATGCTTGCCTTTAAGAATATAACTTTATTTGCTGAATGGGGAAATGGCAAATTGAAAGACATGAAGTGGATTTTGTAAGTGTAGCTAATGTAACTCTGTAATATTATTCTGTAAGCCAAGCAAAACCACAAATAAAAGTGCTTAAGCTTACTGAAGAGAGAAGAATATATTCAAGGAACTTGTAAGAAGACAAAATATAAAAATAGGAATTAAATGTAAATTGTGAAATAATAAGAGAAGGCAGCAGCCTACAGAAATTACAAAGTAAAAAAAAAAAAAAAAAAAAAAAAAAAACATTGGGAAGAAAAATGACACATGACTCTATGAAATGACAAAAAGCTTTATTCACTGTTTAATGTAAAATGATGAAATTACCTCCTTTTGGTAATCTAAAAAACCGTTCAAGAGTTAGTAAATGGGTTCCTTTCAGCTTTCAGACTCTGATTGTGTGTAGTCTTGCTGCATCGTACTTTCAGCTGCCTACTCATTTCACGACTAAGATACAAAAAAACTCAGCAATTTATATAGTCTCTATGTCCAGGAATAAAATCTTGGACTTTCAAAGGTCAGTGACTTTGAATGCCTAGCGCATCGTATGCATATTATGTCACGCTTAATGAGTAATGCTTTGTACAACAGTCAGGAAAAAAGCATTTTCCTTGACAAATCTATCTGATCCTTTCAACTAATTTTACACTCCAGATTTAGAAGTTAATTTAGGAACTCACAGGATTATAGGATAATCCAGGTTGGAAGGAACGTCTTGAGGTCCAACACTCCTGCTCAAAGCTCGGTCAGCTGTGAAGTCCAGTCTGGCCTTGAAAACCTGCAAGAATGGATAAAGCTTCCTGGGCAACTTGTTCTATTGCCTGTCTCTCTTCTTTGGGAAAAAGTACTTCCTTATATCTGCTCTGAACTTCATTTCAGTCTGTGCCCTGTCTCTTGTCCCAACTTCCTCACGCAAGTGCTCCAGCCCCCTGATCATCTTGGATCTTGGTGGCCTCCACTGGATTCCGTCCAGTTTATTAGAGTCTGTCGTGTAGGGAGGCCAACCGCAGGTGCAGTTGTTCTAGAATTAGTCTAATGAGGACTGAGCAGAGGGAGATACCCGCTTCTGCCGTCTCTGGCTGTGCTGCTGCTCATGCAGCCCTGGGTGCTGCTGGCCTTCGTTGCTGCCAGGGCAGCTGCTGGGTCCTGCCCAGCTTGCTGTCCACGAAGAGCCTCAGGGCCTTTCTGCAGAGCTGCCTCCAGCCAGCTAGCCCTTGCTTGTGTCATTGCAAGGGGTTATTCCTGTTTCTAATCATTTGAGGCAATTTTGCCTGAGTTATGATGTGTGCCAAACAAGATATGTGCTTCTTTCACGAAATATAGGTGTTTGTCTTCTAGAGCAGAATTTGACCATGATAGCTGTCTGAGACCCATAGCCTATTTTATTCAGTAGCAAAGGCTGTGGAGAGGAGAGCCTTCTATTTGACAGATGTTTGCTTTCTTGGCGTTCAGGAAATTCTGTCCTAGTTCATTACTCTTAATCATTTCTGGCATCAGAAGCTTGAATTAAAGGGCCAAAACATGAAAAATTGTATTTTGACTTATATGTTGAGCGGACTTGGTAATTAGAGAATAACTGTGGAACCCTGCTATGTGATTATTAATGTCTTTACCTTGACTATTACCCGACAATTAGTAGGAAAGACAAGCGTTGGTATTAATATAGTTCCTGAATGGGAAAGAATTTCATTCGCTTTAGGTTGACCTTGCAGAACCTTACCTAAAACTTTAAATATGTTCTGGGATGGTTTGTTTGTTTTCTTCTTCTGACATGTCCAGATTTATCCTGCTATGTCACATTTAATTTTTAAAAGCTAATATACATAATGCATAACAGTTCTGCAGTTAATTTAATTTTAAGCTTTTTTTAATTTACTGGTTGGTTGATCAGCTGATTTCTTCCAACATTTTTCTTACTAAATACTTTCTGAGGAAAGTCGTAGAATAGAAAATGTTTTAACAAACTAATGCCTGTATGGTGGAATACGTTCCCGTTTTGCCTGATGAGAGCACATACTCTGCGCCTGCGATACTTTTATCTGCTTTGTAAGAATTGTTTTGGATTAAACAAGACTCTGAAAGGTCAGTTAGTGTGTTGTGTATATACTCCCTGTGCCAGTATGTTAATAGTTGTTTTGCTTATATCTGAGTTATTCAGTTGTGTCCTCTATTATTTTTGGACTTGTATTTTGTATATCTCCATCTTTTCCTTTATTCATTGCTCCTGTCAGAGCCTTCCTTCCTTCTTTCTTTAAGGTGCAAAACCCACATATAATTAAGGTAGTAATTAGAGGCTGGAGAATTATATGAGGAAGGCAGGAGATATCAGAGTGCCCTGGCTATGTCCACTTCAGCAAGAGGAGGGGCATGAGCTGCTGGTTCTCTCTGTCCCAATTTGGCCAGGTAACCACCTTTAGCACAGTGTTGTACCAACAGGAAGGGCAAAGCCAGCCTGCTGCTGTCAAAGATTTGGTAAGCTATCTGTAATAATTTTGTGTAACACTGTAGTCAGAAGAACAAATTACAAAATTTCAATTGTAAATTGGGAACTTTGAGGTATAGCTAACTAGAACATTGCTAAATCTCTCTGTAAGTGTAGGGGAGCTGGTTTGATCAAAGGCATGTGATTTATCAGCACATCCGGGTTTTGTTCATAACAATTGGAGTCAGCTTTAACAGAACTATAGTCGTGAGAGTAATGTTCTCTTCTGCAGAGGAAAAGAGATTTTTTTTTTTTTTTTTTGGTGAGAATGTATTTGTTGATATAAGATGGTTATGTTGTTTGATAAGTCATAAAAAGAGAGAAAATAGTGCTTGATATGCTGAGAAAATGAATCATGGAATCAGTAAGGTTGGAAGGGACCCTCTGGAGATCATCTAGTCAAACCTCCCTGCTCAGCAGGGTCACCTAGAGCATGGTAGACAGGGTTGCAGCCAGGCGGGCCTTGAAGATCTCCAGAGAAGGAGGCTCCGCAGCCTCTCTGAGCAACCTGGTCCAGTGCTCCGTCACTCTCACAGGGAAGAAATTCCCCCTCACATTCAGGCGGAACTGCCTGTGCTTCAATTTCTCCCCGTTGCCTCTTGTCCTGTCACATGGGGCGACTGAAAAGAGTTTGTCCCCGTCCGCTTGACACCCTCCCTTCAGGTACTTGTACACATGGATAAGATCCCCCCTCAGTCTTCTCTTCCCCAGGCTGAAGAGGCCCAGCTCTCGCAGCCGTTCCTCATGGGGCAGATGCTCCAGCCCTCTGATCATCTTTGTAGCCCTACTCTGGACTCTCTGCAGTAGCTCCATGTCTCTCTTGCACTGGAGAGCCCAGAACTGGACGCAGTACTCGAGATGAGGCCTCACCAGGGCTGAGTAGAGGGGCAGGATCACCTCCCTCGACCTGCTGGCAACACTCTTCCTAATGCACCCCAGGATACCATTGGCCGTCCTGGCCACAAAGGCACATTGCTGGCTCATGGTCAACTTGTCGTTCACCAGCACTCCCAGGTCCTTCCCTGCAGAGCTGCTCCCCAGAAGGTCAGCCCCCAGCTTGGACTGGTGCCTAGGGTTATTTCTCCCTAGGTGCAGGAGCCTGCACTTGCCCTTGTTGAACCTCATGAGGTTCCTCTCCGCCCAGCTCTCCAGCCTGTCCAGGTCTCTCTGAATAGATACTGGAAAAATCTCAAGAGTACCTAGCGAGTATACCAAGGTAACATAAAGGAGGATGTGAATTTATACCATGTCTGCTGGTCTGTGGTTAACGCCAAGTACTTGAAAATAATTAGCCCTTCAGTGAAAGAGGTGTAAAAATTTCACAGCATGATTTCTAACCGTTACCAGAGAAAGGCAATGCAGTGTAACCTCGTAGTACTGTTTAGCTCACAGCAATATGTTAGCATGCCTGTATCATACCAAGTCTTTCCCAAGAGGAGAACCGTGCATGCTTACGACAGTGCAGGGCAAAGCTGGGACCTAAAAATACAGGCAGTCCTCTTAAAATTGGACACATGGCAGTAGTGAGCGTAAAGAGGGAAGAGAGGCCCATAACATTTGTTAAGCCAAAAGTTTAATTCACCTGTTGTTTCTTTAATCATTTGTGTACCCGTGATTCACTCACACCCATCTACATCTTGAGAATCCATTAATCACTGAAAATACAAACCTCCGACTGCATGATGAAAGCGAAGTAAGAGCCCTTAATGGAGCTGCTCATTAAGAAAAAGCTCGGGTGATCTTCAGATTATTCTTATTCTTGCATGGGAGTTATTTACTTATTTGACTTTTAACTGTCATTTTAACTCTTAAAGTAATGTTACTGTCTTTATAACCTGAATTTATTTTGAACCTTAGAAACATCAAAGTTCTTTAACGTGGGTCCTTAGTTCCTTGAGAGTATTAGGGTCCTTTTCACATGATGAATTTTTCTGTACCTCTGAAGGCTTCCAGAAAACCCTAAAATAAATAATAGAAAAATAGTAATTTAAAACCTAATTTCTAATACTAACCAGACCTGGCTGTCTAGATGAAGAATAAGCTTCAATAAATGGGAGACAGACGCAAGCCTCTTCAGTATGAAGAGTAGCGAGGAAGCAGAAATAGAAATGGGTTTTTCATTACATGAGGGATTATGCTTGGGCCAGAAATGCCAAATATTCTGTGGACCGCAGCTGCACTTTCTGTCTGCTGTTGTATTAGCTGGTAATAGTAAAACAATGATGTGATGGTAGAGACAGCTATTTGTTCTCAGAAATACAGAAAAGTTGTTTTGCCGTTCTTTGCTTGGATTGCCATATTGTACTCCATGGCATATCTTAAACTTCAATCCTTTTTGCAGCAAATGAGCTACAAATGAGAATATACATTCTCCCTGAGCGCTACCTGAGTATGCACCTGCAGCTGCTGATGTATTCTCATAGCCATTTTTTTTCTTCTATCATTCTGATGCACTTTAGTCAATTCGGAGACTTGTTATTTGCTACCACAAGCTGGGTCGATCCAATTGGTGAGGCAACCATGGCCAAACGTTGGCGATTAGCCTGAGGCTAAGGAAGTGGGTTAGTGGTACTGAAAGCAGTGAATTTATAGACATTTAAGAAAATAGCAACATGCGTCTTGCTACTTGATTGGTTTTCTGTCATTTGATCAGCACTAGTCACTGTCATATTATGTAACAGAGAGACTGGAAATAGAATGAGATGTAGGTTGGTAAAGGAAGTTTCACTCAATTTTGTCCTGGAATGTTTTTAAAGGGAAATTACCGTGGTTGAAAAGCTGCAAATTTCATCTCCTCTTTCACATTTTATACAGATCTCTGACAGAGCTGTTTTTATCTTTTGCTTTAGTAGAAATCAAGATTTAACAGCATCTAATACATGTAATTCTCTCCATCTTTACTATTTTATTTTATCCCGTCACAAATTTCTGCATGTTTTTTTCTATAAAATATACCACAGGATGAAAACAGTCTGTTCAACTCTATTTCACTGTGCTATGAAGTATTGTTTTAATATGCTGTTTGACTTCATAAAGTGAGCATTCATAAATCACTCATCTTTTCTCCCGTATTTACTAGCAGAAAATTGTAAACAGATAGAATAGGAAAAGGCTCTTAAACACTGCTTGATTTGCTTAACACTGAGTTGGAACTCTTGGACCACTGGATGTATAATGGAAAAACTGAAATAGCGGGAGGTTGCTTTTCTGTAACTGTGTGTGCATTTGGAAATGTACAGTTTTGAATGTGGTTTCCCTAATTTGCTGAACACAGGTAGTATAGAATTCACCATTTGAGAATTGCTGGATCCCACTTGCAAAGCTATCTGCATACTAACCTGCATTTCAACCTGCACCTGAAGTAGGAGCCTTTACATTTCAGCTACTGTAGTAGAGTAGTGTTTTGCTGCTGAGTTAGTCTGCAGTACAACATAGCTGAGTGACTTAGATCACTGGCCAGGCGTAGCCTGCTGGAACAGTTCTCACAGTCCCTGGTGTCCTTCTGGCACCGCCTTTTTCAAGGGCCCCAGAGACATGGGAAAAGCATGACCGACAGGTTGTGAAGTGTGCTGTAAATCCCCGTACGCCTTACAGCTCTGTGGCCTGGGCTTGGGACCGAGCGGGTTCCTGGGGTGCATGCCTTTCCACTGCACCTGCAGCTTGTGTCAGCTCGGTGAGTCCACACGGAAGGAGCAGCACACAGCTTTGGACTGAGTTTGTAAGTGGCTGCAAGAGCCAGGCGACTTTTAACTTCTGAGTGTGAAGTTGATCCTGATCACAGATCTTAGTTCTTTCTACTGGAAAGGTCTGAACCAAAAGTCAGGACCAAAACTTAATAATTCTAATAGTGTTCATATGTAGATTAAATTTTTTCAGCTCTCAGTTACCACTTGCACATTTTCAACAGATTTCAAGTGTTCTCCATAAACAGCTTGTGCTGCATGGTCCAGCTTGTGCACTCTGCCAATCCCAGAGCGGTTTGCAGACGAGGGAACGTTTGAGTGTGTTTCGTAGCTTTCCTGTTCTCTAGTGTAGTCATTGTTCTGAATTTGTATATTATACTTTTTATAGTTGTATAAAGCAATTTCCTCAGTTCAGTTCTGAGGGGGTTGGAAACCTCTCTAGCTTTTCCTAAATATGAGTACATCTTTTTCCTAAAGCCATCTTGGAAGTCAAAGGTCTGAAGTGAAATGGCGTGCTTATAACAGTGTTTGGGCTGAAGGTTATGAAAAAGCCAGATTTGTAGTAGATAGAATTATATTATACATTTCAGTAGTTTACTTAGTCTGTGTATATGTGTGTTTATGTCCTTGCGGGTATAGATATTTATAGAAACCAATTACATTTGTAGATAGTCTATTGATTGATTTCACCTGTTTTTTGTTGTGTGTTGCTAGATGCACTTAAGCTATAAATAGATGATCATTTGTACTCCACTGGAAATAACTAATATTACTGTAAATTAACAAAAACTGCAAAAATACTTCCTGTATTTTTAGCTTGCTTATTTTGTGTATTTGTCAGTATTTTGCCCCAGACTCATTCTTGAATATATTATGCCATGTGTACCTTTCTGAAGTTTGTTGGATCTGCACCTCTAAGTAAAGTCAGAAATGGGAAACTTAATCACAGTTGTGTAGGGTTTTCTGCAGCAAGGAAGAAGCTTTTTGTCTTAATGAACGTGAAAAACAAAAAATAGTAGTAGAGCTGAGGCAAGTAACTGGATGCACTTTCATTTTATTTGGTGAAATTCACAACATCCCAAGGTGATTAATATTTTGGACTAATCTAATACATGTTGGTTACCAATACTTGCTGATACTGAATTATAAGTGTGTGCTCTTCTATAATCAGTAACGTATTTGGCTGTGAATTAGACCTTTCTCTGTTCTAGTTTCAGTGCAATGTTTTATACAAATTTTAGTATAGCATACATAAGGTTCTTTATTGAACAATAAATCTGGGTAAAGGCGAACAGTTTTACACATCGGTTGGGTCTGCAGAAAGCTGCCATTCCTTGTACATGTTTTTCCTGAAAGAGAGCACTAGGGAAAATCTTTACGTAATAGAGCAGTTTGTCCCAGTGTTATGAAGCTGGGGGCAATCCCTCATTTTAGCAGTATGGATTTAAAAACAGCCCTTGCTTGTGCAAAACTCCAGCTGAATGTTCTCCAGGCACCTCTAAAGCTTTAAAGCAAAATTTTCCCTTTGTTTCCCTGGCTGAAGGTTGGACACAGCCTCCTGCGTGCACCCAGGGGGTCTCGACACAAGCTCATCTGCCCTTCATCCTCTCCTAGTTTCAGGGCAGAGGGTTTTGACCATCCCTTTCTTCCCCACCCATGGCAGTGGTGCAGGCACCGCTCCCGGTGTCTCTCTGGCACCATCAGTCCGTTGCATGAGGTTGCAAGTTTGAAACGGGCTGGGATGCCATGCTAGGAAAACAAATAGTGCCAGGGTCCTAGCCAAGGAGTAACAGATGGGGCTAAATCCTGCTGTTCCTTAGTAAATCTAGCTAGAAATATGATAACCAGCTCTTTCACCTTAAGCTGAAGTAAACTGACTCCCAGGTCTACAAAGGGAACTTACTACTTCTCTGGATTTGAGAGTCTTGGCGCTGTAGGTGAAGCTAGGCTTGGTAGATTTCTTTTTATCATCACAGCCATAATGATACCGTTTTCCCCCCTAATTGTATTTCCTTACTACCATTTTAATTTTTGACTGTGTGGATGTCTTCTAGCTGACCCAGATACTGCTGATGTCTTTCAACAAAAGGCTCTTTCAATTATGCACTTTGATTTTAGTAAGAGAAAGCATATAGTCTCTGGCTCTATCATAATTTTAAAAGAATTTATGTAGACGCCATTATGGATTTATTCTGAATTTTATTCTCTCTCAGAAAAAGTGCAAGTCTTTCTTAGGAGCAATAATATTTTCTTAAGTTTTATTTATTTGTAAAGTAATAGCTGCTATAATTGAAATTAAACAGGGAATCATGCTGCTTTTGATTAATTCCAGCACTGAGGAGCCAAAAAAAGGAACTCTTTTTTTTTTTTTTTTTTAATAGGCTATATTAGCTTTTGGTGAGTAATGATAGTTGAAGGAATTGAAAACAATGACAAAAGTTTTATTTCCTGCTTTTTGGAGTTATTTATTCAAATGCATTGAGACTTAAAAACATGCTGCAAGTTAAGCGTATGATTCACTGTTTTCTAGAATTCAGACCAATGATACTTAAGGCTAATTTAGCTTATAAGCGCTTTACTGTAGGGAAAGTAAATGTTATTATTCCTACATTCCAGATGACTAAATAGAGTTTCAGTAATGTATATATTTTACAGTATTTAAAAATGGATTTTGAGCCTGCTGATTTTGAGTGTCCTCTCTGAATAGAATTAGGCTCTATTTTCTTCTAATATAACATAATAACCAGAAATAAAGGAAGAGTGTTGGGTTTCAGAAAGAAACTATAGTGTAAGGTAGTAAAGTATGTAAACTGACAATTAATGTCTGTTTTGTGTGTGGATAATGTAGCTACTACTTCACCAAGTGCTGAAATAGTTCACTACATTCACTTCCAAAAAAGTAAGAATACTTAGATGTTGTCATCATTGGATTTTGTTTGGAATAACATTTTAAAATTATTTTTTCTTACCATAGGCAAAATATTTTATTCTAGTCTACGTCTTGGCACTTTTAATTGCAAATAACTAGTATTTTGCTAGTTATTCTAATGGAGAATATGGTATATTATTAAAGACTTGAAAATTGGTGTACTGTTAAAACTTTCTAGGTAACTTTACCCCAAGGAGGTGGCTGAAGTACAGTGTGGTCCCAAATGGAGCCGAATCTCCCTCTGGTCCGAGTGGGGGACCTCCTCTCCCAGCACAACCGTGTCCATTTTTATTTCGGGACGCAAAATTATCGTCCCTGTGGGGCACTGTTTGCTCGGGAGAGGAAATACTGCCACCCTGACGGGGGAGGTACAGCTACGTCTAGGCTTCGTTTCCTCTGGGCAGCTGGGCAGAGAGGAGATGGGCATTGGCAGCGCCGCAGGCGGAGACGGCGGCGCTGCGGGAAGCAGAGCGGGTGAGCCAAACCGTGCGGAGCAGCGCGGAGCAGGGCCCAGAGCCGCGCTGCAGAGCACCTGGCAGCATCGCTGCCCGCCGCCGAGCACGAGGGGGTTGGCTGGTGTCAGGATGTTTAGGATCAGGTGACTTCGGTATTGCTGGTATCACTTCCATCATGATTAGTCACATAACGATTACAAAATCTGAAGGACTCTTGTTTTCCTCACATACTGCATCTGATGCTCACTACTATTTTATCTGTCCCCGTGAAAACTAACACTTCATTTCCTACAGATTTGTTATTTGTATCTCATTAACTCTCAAGATAAAGTAAATGAGAATGAAGTCCATGATACTAGGCTAACCGATCGGTTGTTGCCTTGATATCAGATGTGACTTCATGCGCTCTCAGTGCTCAGTCACTACTTAGTCTTCTTTCAGCTGAGGTATATTATTTTCCCAGAATAGCAAATGATAAAAGACTGATTTCTTGAGAGAAGGATTGAAGATGGAGCACTTAGGGAATCTTTCATTGCTACCTCCTATTCTGCAAGTAAATGATGAATATCAGTTTCTGGTACTATCAGTCTAGTGTCTTTTGTTAGCAATATATTCACTTTAAAATGAGTTAAAGCATGATCTAATGTGATAGAAACTATTGCAATTATAATTTAATATTTTATATTAATGTTCTACACTAAAGTGAAGAAGTCAAGTTTCATTCTACTTCCAATATAACTTGGTGAAAAGAATTTTATGGAGCAAGGAGGAAGAGCAGCATGTTACTTTTCCATACTAGTTGATTTTCTCTAGAGGGAGCAAGTTCTGAACCTTGGTGAAGCTTTTAGAATGATCCTGTTTTCACGGTAATCTGCCCTTTCCTACCTCTAGTTAGCTATTTTCTAAATCTGATACTTGATACTCTTTTCAGTGCTGTCAGATGTGAAAGTAGTTCTGTTTTGTTTATGTTGCTGTTAGTGACAATAATATGTGTCTTCTCATTTAAGAATCTGCAGGAATCTTGAGCCTGATTCCAAGGAAAGTAACTTGTATTTACTAGTAACTAGTATTTTACTATTGAAAAAGTTAAAAGGCTTTGCAAAGGACAGATGAAATATTAGGAAATGTGAATATTGGCAATATTTTGGGGCAGTTTTTTGGTAGACAAGTCTGCTTGCCAGCCTTCCCAAATCAAATTTTTAAAAATTGTTTTCTGGAAAAGATGGTGAATATTTTGATTTTGACTCTAGTATCTTGATTGTATACAAATAAACTGGTACAGATTAATTAGGAGAGACACTGCAAAATTGCATCGTCATTTCTGTTTCCATGATACAGATTAATAAAACCAGGTTGTTTCTTCATAGTCATTAAAATTCAATTCAGTTGAATTGTGTTTTTTTTCTCATTTGTATTCTTTGATTTGTCTGCAGAGTTACTATAGAAATGTACAAGTTTGCTTGTTGATGTATACAAATTGAAACACAGCTGGGTAGTTCTTGTTTTACTGCTTTCAAAATTGCTCTTTAAGTGCCTGGTGTTACAGTACTGGCATTCATTTTATTGTGCTACTAAACATTTCAATATTGCTTGAATCTACAGCATTCATATGCTACTTCCTGAGAGTTTCTGCCAATAGGACACGTATCGAAAGACAGTCGGAGTCCTTCCTGTCTTTTGTCTTCTCCCCAAGTTCCATATATATTGTCAATTTTTGCCACAAGAAATATCTTATATAGACAAAAAAAAAAGAATGAATTAGCACATAATTTATCTAATTATATAGAAATCTTCTAGAAGGAAAAAAATTCAATTCATTTACAAAGCAAGACACCAAGGGGAAAAATACTGATTTCTCTGATATCAGCGAGCAACCACTAAATCTTCAACCTACACAGCTATAGATTGCAGCCCTTCCCAAGTACGTTACAAGCTCAGCTGATCCCATTAGCTGCTGCAAGATACCAAAGGAGCAGAGATGGGAGGTGAAAGGAGTCCGATCCTGTGTCAGGGTTTGTGAGAGGGGCTTGACCTAGGACCACGCACCTCTTGGGGACAGGGAAACCTGCCTCAGGGGACGCTGAACGTTTGCAGTAAGTAGTTTTGCCCAGCTGGCTTCCCTCTGCGCTGCTTGAGTTAAGGGGAGGAAAGCTTTTTGGTAATGATAAATTCATATTTATCTTTTAGAAAGGGGAAAGAAAACAATATTATTATGTTTTATCTTCTAATTTTTGCCAACCCAGAGTACAGGATGTCCGTGCCTTAGATGCAACAAAAATAATGTTGCTCTGGCTGCTTCAGGAATTGTTCATATTTTTGACATTTGATGGTATTTATGACAAATCGTGAATAAGGATTTTTAACAGCGGATGTTGTGAAAGCAATTGCATACCTATGTAGTGCATCAATATTCACATTTCATGAATCACTTGCACTCTTTCCCTCATTTATCAGCTGTGCCCCTGGTCGCCGTACGTCCGAGGTGGTACGGGCCGCGGGTCTCACGTTTCCCTTGGGCAGTGTGGGCTCTTCGGCGCTGCCAGAGGATGACTTGCGAGGAATTGGAAGGGCTCTTTACAGGAGAAGAGCAATAACGTCATGCTGGTGCTCGGGGCGCGAGCGCCCCGGGCAGCCGCCCGCGCGGAGCAGTGGGGGGAAGAAGGCCGCTGCGGAGGTGCAACCCCCGTGCAGGCGGGGAGCCCGGCGCGAGGGACGAGGGGTCAGTTGAGCACCGGCAGCAGCGAGAAGATGGTAGGGGCGAGCGCAGAGGGTGGCGTGGGCAAGCCTGCCGGCAGGCCCCGGTGCCCCAGCTCGGCGGGAGGGCAGGACACACGGCGGCGCCTGGGAACGTGTGCGGTAACCTGGGGCTTGCAGACAGGTTAGCTGAATTCCCGGCTCCCATCACGTCTGTTCTGCCTGCAACCGATACACACGCAAACTGGAATAGAGAGGACCTGGCCCTGCTTCTGTGCGGGTGAAGACCCAGGCTGTCCTCATCTGTTTTCCTTTTCAAAATACTGTGCAATACAAATCAGGGTTAGAAACTTTAATTGAACTTTAAATTACGCAGAAACTGCTGCAAAGCTACTGAGGGAATAATCTTGAGTTAAGGCTACAACGTTTAACCCCAGATTGCTTCCTCTGGTATAATTGTGTTATAGATTAGACGAGACCTTGTCCACGCTGACTTGCCCCCCGATTTCACAGAGCTGACAGTCGCAGTACCCATCATATGCAGCAAATAAAAGCTGTTTCTTGGTTCTTAGAAAGTAAAGCTGCAGACTTAGTATATTGCTTTAGTATAAATCAGTTTTCCTTGGATTTATTACCATGTATCTAAAGATATGACTAAAGCTGGCTTGGACCAACTCTTGAGGTTTTCATACAGTTCCACTGCATACCTCAATGAGGAACTAAATTTCTTTTTCTTGTTCTGCATGAAGCTATTGAACTTCAGTCAAACTGCATTGTTCTTAGCTTTCATGCAACCGAGTCGCGTTTCAGTTAATGCTTACGCTATGCTGCTTGGCCATAGCCCAAGGTGGCAGTGCGTAAAAGTGGTGATGTGAAGAAATCTGCACCCAAGGTGTTGTGCTGTAGGGCAAGTTCTTTCTTCCAGTTCACACTGGGGGCTGTTACTGAAATCAGCTGAAACCTTACAGCATGGACAACTGGGCACAAAATGTTTCAATTATTTAGGGAAACTTTTGAGATCTCCTTTACTGAAACCTTAATATCCTTACCAATGAATTTGCATGACAAATATAGTGATTATTGTAAAAAAAAGTACATCACTAACTGAAAGATCCAGTAAGGACTCGGTGCAGGTATAGGTACAGGGTTTTGTGTGCCGACAGGGCAATAAAGCAACAGAAACATAAATCCAGCTTAGACATCCTGTTCAGTATGAAGTGAATAAATTCATGGAGCCATTCTGGGACCAGAACCGCCCAGAAACCGTTCTGCCAAGGACTTTGGCTGATACACTCTGCTTCCTCTGGCAGAGGCTTGGGCTCCTGGTTTGACAGCTGGCCAGGTGTATGTCTCAGTAGTTTTTAAGCTTGTACCTGTCAGTCGTGCATATCCTAAATGGGCTGTGGGCATGGACAACTGCTAGATAGGGAATTTAATTTTTTGCCTGTGCTGGCTGGCAGCAGGATTGTATGGTGTTGTGATGGGGAAACGTAAGCAGTTTCCTAGCTGGAAACAACTGTGTTACGTTGGCAATGCAGAATCCACAGGGGCTCAGTGTCACTACATATGTCCCGTGGGCATCAAGGTATTGGTCTTGAGATTCTGCCCTTTCTGGGTATTTATAGTTCTGCTGTTCTGTAAAAGCAGAATTCCTAACCGGGGATCTTGATCAAAATGTAGTATGATTTTACTGCAGTCTTGCTGTTATCCTCTGTTTCACAGCAGAGCATAAACAAGGCTTGTGCATATGTATACTTAAACGTGTTCTGAGATGTTTAAGGGTGTTGAATATGATTAAATGGGCATTGGGCATTAGTAAAAATGTTACTTGAGGGGACTCAAGGTGCCTCTGGATTTTCTTTGTTTGGTCAAAGTTTTTTTTTTTTTTTTTTTTTTAATGGCCTCATTAGAATTTCACAAACTTCTAAAGAGCCTTCAGGTTACTAGATTCTGAATTTCATAGTAAACCTTGTTGCTAAGAGTTCAGGTTTATCATACTCTGCTCTCTATCTCTGCTAATTGTAGATACTCTAAAACATATGAAACTCCCTGCTATCAAGTAAATGCTTACTTTTTAACTTTGAAAAAATATGCATGATTCTAAAAAATAATTAAAAATGGAGTTTCCCATTATCACCAGTGCTGTTGTGAGATCTGGGCTAAAAGCCATGCAGTTTCTTCCTTGCCAGTATGGGGCTTAACCAAGTTTGTTAGCAAGCTTTTCGTAAGTGTTAGTCCTTACAGTGAAAGCTCCTATCCTGTCACCTGTGTTTAAATGCTTCAAATTTAGGAAGCCTGCTGCAGATGGTATCAGTGGTTTTACTGATCTGAGGCCTTGGGCAAAATCGTTTGAATTGCTTTGAAACTGCATATTCAAAATTCAATAAAATAAGAGGGTCTGATGGTGCAGCTGCAGCATATCCCCTCCAGCTGGGTAAGCTGAGATGGTTTCAAGGCCCTGGACTAGCAAAGCCTGGGTGTGATACACAGATTATACAGCTAGCTGCCAGGGAAGAGGTTTTGGCAGGCTGGGCGCAGCAATGTTCCCTGCCAGCAGACTTGGGAGTAACAGTGGCGTTCGTGCTATGTGGCATTTTTTTCTGGCTTTCCTAGACAGAAATTTGTTGGTGCAATAGTGGCTGCAGGCCAGTGGGAGGGGATGCCTCAAGGGTAAAGGGATGGAATATAGGAAAAACAATAAAATCAAAATGCTCCAGTTGTTTTAAAAGTGATTGGCTATCCTGAATGCCTTGATATGGATCCAAAATGATCTGCACTGTGGGTGGGTTTTGTTAAATTGCATTCAGAAATCATATTTGCCCTTGGGCAAATATGCTTGCTTTTGTGCATACTAGGCGAGTCATGTGCTCTGCAATGAAATTCACCTGGTGCTTCAGTCAAAAAGCTAACGTCAGTCATCATACCTTTTATGCATATCCGGTCCCTTGGTTCTTTGTGCCCGTTTAAATATGCAGAGATGCTTTTTATTATTACCTAGCCTGTAAAGCACTGACATATATATGTAGTGTAATTGATTACATTATAGGCCCTTCTCTGCATTTCTGTTCAGCACTTACAAATACAAATTAAAATCATGAAGCATGAAGTATTTTGGTTGTTGTGTTCTGATTTTCTGATATTTGTGCCATTAAACTGGAAAGTATTTCCCTTATGCACTGTGTGTCAGTGCTTTCCAAATAACCACTTCTGTAGCAGTACGTGGCTCATCTCCGTAGCGTTGCAGTGCCGCTCTCCGTGGGAGCTTCACAGTTCTGGCACGACCAGCGCTGTGCCTAAAGGTGAGATAATCGGAGAATACATGCAGGGGTGTTATTTGAGCACCGTATCAGTGGGCTGCACAGTGTGTCCCTAGTTAGTGAAAGGGCTACCGTGAAATTTAATTTGGAATTTTAGAGATACATTTTGAATTGGAAATCTCAGTAATAACTTTCCCTTTGCTCAGCCTTTTAACTGTGAAATTCAGCTGGGGAGTTTTGAAGCAGCAGGTAGTGTTGCAGCACTCTGGAGGGATTTTGCCAGAATTCAGCTAAAGTGCTTGCAAGTGTCATTTCCATATTTAACTAATTTCAGTTTTTAATTAGCTCCGTGTGAAAAATGAGAGTTCACGCTGAGCTAAGCTGTCAGCATAGACTCTTGTTTCCTTTCTAGCCTCTCAGGACAATTATTGCAGCATCCTCTGGTTTTTTTTCAGTAAGAGTGCTTAGCCACAGCTCTTTCAGTCCCTCCCGTTGTTCACTGACAGGGAGGAAGCGAGTGTTGTGTCTAGCTTGCTAAAACAGGGAAGGTAAGTTCTAAAATATTTCACATACAAAATTGGTTTAGTAAAGATTCAAAGAACTTTATAGGTGTGACTCTGAAGTATACAGCAGAGTAAATTGTATTTCCTCCTTGGACTTCGCTGGTACGCTGCAGTCAGTTACACTGTTCAAAACAGTATCTGATCATTTCAGCCTCATAATTTATTGCATTGGATAGCATTACGTTTTAGAAAGCACAGCACAAAAGCAGATTATTTTCATGGTGCTTTCTGTAGCCTGGGTGCGAACAATGCAGTTCCCCAGAGGCTCTGTCATTCCAAAGGCCTATGGGCCGCTATAAAAAGAGAACTGATTTTGTGTACAATTCCATAATGCAGCGTAGGGATGGAAATTTGTTAATCCTGCTTATGAACTGAAAATCTGCCTCTGAGGACTTGAATGCAAATGGTAAAGTACATACGTTTCAAGAATGGATTGAGAGCTTCAGTTTATGCAAACTCTGCAAAAAAACAGGATGCAAACAGATTCCTTAAACAATTTTTGGAAGAGTAGATAGCAACCCTGAATTACAGTTACATGAAATGCATGTAATACTATTGTTTCTTTTTTAAAGAATATAGTCATTAAAACATCAAAATAACATATAAATGGAAAACTGGTGAAGCAACTCTGTAGCTGTTATCACAGATTTTTTAAAGCTATCGTGGAAGTTGAGATGTGTAAATATTTATAAATACAGGGTTTGTAGTATTCTCATTTTAATTCTGTCCGTATTCTAGGAATCTAAATATTTTTATATATTTTATTTCTCACTAATTAGTATGGACAGCTACTTCCAGGAGACAGAAGCAGATTTTCTCTGTTGGACTATAAAATCAAATATGTCTTCCACAAATTAAAACTGAAGGAAACAATTCTCAGCTGTAACACTTCTTGGGTACTTAAATATTAGCAGTGTTGTGAAGGGAGAAGCTAAATGCACTGTGGAAACTTGCCAGATGCGGTGACATAAAGGAGCTTCCAGTCATTTTTATGCTAAGTTATTGAGGACCAGCTTTGATACCTGCTTCTGAGTTGAAGCAAATACTCAAAAGGAGAATAAATTTACTTTTTGCAAAACACTTCTCCGTTCATACTGTTCTAAGAATCTCAGAAAACAGCTATTCTGCTGTGCTTGTTGGGGACACTGAGGTATCTGTTGCCTCCAGCTGCAACAGTCCTCACAATCAAATTGTGCATGTCAGCTGCAAAGTGAAGTTAGATAAACTGTGAAGAGTAAGGCTGAAATGCTAGATGCAATTTTGAATATATTTTAATTTTTAAAATACGTAGCGTTTACCACTTCTTCAGTCCAATAAAAATGGTACTGGTTTGATTGCTGGCCAACTAGGTGTTATAAAAAGGAGAACCTGAGCGTATTTACTAAGTACAGTTCTTGTGTGGTTCTAGCTAACATGTATTGCATTCACCCCCATTTGAAAATATTAGTGTAAGTGGTTTTCTCTTCAGAGAAAAATTCTCCATTATTTTATTGATAAATGATAGTGTTAAGTGTGTTAAAAAATATTATTTGATACAATTCAGTTACGCTTTGCATAGTGTATGTAATTGAGCTTATCATTTCAGAAGAAGGTTTTCTGAGGGTGTATACTCTAGCTCAAATTCTGTTCTGTGATTCATTAATTAATTGCATACAGTGATACATATGCCGATGCATTATCTCTCATGTCCAATTCACCATGCAATTTAAGCTGTTGATTTTGAAGGGCACAGGGTTTTTCTGGACTGCATTGCCATTGACTGCAGAAAACACTGTTTTGGAGGAATGACTGTGATATCTACAGTCTTCAGTACACAAAATTAATAGAAGAGTTCTGAGGTGAAGCTCTCTCCACTGAAGTCGGTGACGATTTTGACCTTGATTACGATGGGCCCTGACGTTCAACCGCGTTGCAGACTGGCTGGTGATCAGCAGCCTGCATTGCTGTGGCCTCAGACCATGGGACTGGCTTCTTCGCCAGTTTGTATGCTAGACAGGAGGCTTCTTTAGAATGATCAGATACTCTATACAAAAGCAGACTTCATTTTTCTGTTGTGGACAGCAGCTCTTGTATTATCTCTGCTGTGAAATTTCTTGTATTGGGAAGAATATCAAATTGAGGTAGCCATAAAAACCCATATGATAAAAAGCAACTTTTGAAATAATAGGGAAAGACAAGTAGTAACTCTTATTAATATTTAATTAAGTATTTGTCATAAGTGTATATTATAATGATGTTCCTTACAGGAGTCAGGATTTAGGTATCCAAACATAAATGTAGCTTTCTATATTTATGCATGGTGTACAGTGCTTGAAATGGACTGATAGAGGCTAGTATCCTCTCATAATATTTCTCAGAACTTGAAATGGGTATGCAAGGTTTATTTTTTTTGTATTGACTGATTAGTTTGCGTTACAGGGTGTTTGAGCGACGTAGCTGCAGATCGTATATGAGCACGCGTACACACAGAGATTCCATGTGAAACGCACATTGCTGCAGTTTGAAAACCTGCAACTTTGCAACTTGAAAATAAGGCAGTGGTCTAAAACTAAAATCTTGGCACCACATAAGTCCTTCATTGATTTCTCTGGTCTTTTTAATGCACTTCCACATTGGTGAGATCACGCTGAAATCATGTCCCTGCTTTCAAGTTGCACTTTCTTAACTGCTTTAGAATCCTGAAGATGAGAAGGTATGGAGGATGGAAAGCAAGCTTTCAAGTGGATTTGTTAGTTACTTGGAAAGAAAAATAAGCAAACTTCAGACTTTGAAAATCTGCCAAGACCCAGGAAGATACAAAATGAAAATTGAGTATATCCCAGTTATAGTAAACCCACCATAGCAAATGGTTAATAGAACACGTGTAATGAGAATGGGGGGGGGAAAGGATTTCTTAAAAACATAACTAAAATAATAATTTCATGTTGTTCCTTTACAAAAAAGTTACAATTAAAGAAATCAGTGAGAATTACAGCTACACAACCATAACTAACCAGTTATGTAAGACATCTATCAAGTAAAACTGTACTTGATTTTCAAGTGTGATTCTACTTTGGATCAGTAGGACATCCAGCTCTCAATATATTAATAATGTCTGCCCTGCAAGGCATACAGAAGGCTGAACTCTGCATATATACTAAAGGTAGTCTCTATCTTCTTCTAATTGCCCAGGATATAATTTGCACTGTGTTTATATATACCTTTGGAAGTGTATCATGAAAGAAGTTTTAACAGTTTATAGTGTTGAAAATGAATGAGAAACTTCTGGGGGAGGAAATCGTGTTTACCTTGCATCGTTACATTTATTTCCTCCTTGTAATGAACTTTTAAATTCAAGGCTTAATTCATGCAGAAAGTGAAATCTGAAATTTTATTATACGTGCAGTGTTTACAGCCATGTAATTCAGTTAAACTGTTCTGCATAATTTGTGTTCAGGAAGAATATACTCCATGATTAGAAAGGATACATACTAGTATTGGGGATAAAATGTGGCCATTCACAATCATGTGATTCTACTTCATTTAGTGAATTAAAAAAGAGTAACAAAGGAGAAAACTCTTGTTTTCTTATCCATATGACTGCCAATGCAGAGGTTGAGCAACAGTCTGAATGCTTTGGAACAGTTAGATTGAGAGTCGTCTTCATCTTGGTTGTAGAGATTAGGGCACCACGTTGCAGTTTGGGAAGATAAACATAAATCTAATAAAATGATTGACATGATATCCCTTACAGTTAGAATTAATATTGAAAGTAAATCAGTTATTTTATATGTAAATTATAACTCTCCTAAGTGCAAGTGGCAGTGATTTAAAAGACTATATTTATGTCTGTTTTCCCTGAAACTACAGTTTCAGGTCTCAGCTACGCTCTTCCTCCTTCTGGAAGTAGAATAGAGATGAGTTGAGTACTTCGTTCATGATAATGGTGTCTTTTACCTGCGAAATTAAAATTAGATTCAATTTGCTTTGTATTAATATTAAATGCTCACAGTTTCTCATAAAAAGAGGATTTTTTTCACTGTGCTTTAGACAAGAGCATCCCTTTCTGCTTTTCTCCTGCTATTTCAAAAATGACTGTTTTGGCAAGGCTGGTTAAGCAGTTACTCTTTAATGTGATTTTGGACCTTCTAGGCTCAATGATGCCGTGATAGATAAATAAAAATACTCTTACTAGTTACAGCTATCTAGGTCAGTTGCAACATCAAAAAGATAGCAGTCTTGACTCTTAAAGTTGCCAGAAGAAGTAAGCTCATCTTATACAGTCTCAGGAACGGATTAAACTTGTGCCAGTTTTCTACGCACTGTGCAATTTGCAGCCTGTCATGAGAATGGATGAACGGGGCGCTGTGTTCTGTTTCTCCTTTAAGGTCTTTGCCACGTGATTCCAGATTCTGAAGGTAGTATGCAGTGCTGTTACCCTTCTTATGACAAAAATTCATTCAGAAAGTGGCACAAAATCAAAACATTTCAGTAAAGACGACTGAAAAGGGAAAAGTCAAAAAGTATCAAACAGCAATTCTTTCTCAGTCACAGTTAGAGCAGCGAAGGGGGAAGTATCGATTATCTGAAGTGCAACATGTTCCTGCAACCTGAAGCTCTGTTGTGGTACTCCTAGCAATTGGATGCCAGGTGCTAATATTCTCCTTCATCAGGTAATTCAAAGGACATGTAAGGGTTTCAAGTATTTTGAAAGTCGAAAGACTGAAGGTGGACGTAGAGGAATAAACCTTCAAAGCATTGCATGGCAGGTGAGCACACAACTCCCATTGCTACTAACGGGATTTGTGGGTGTACCTTTCATGCTGTGCTTTGAAAATTCATTCCATTCAGTTTACTGATGTACATGGGGAAAGAAGTCAGTCAGTTTGGGGGTGGGATGGGGATGTGTGGTAGCCAATTTTTAAAAATTGCTTTTATTAGATCTCCCTATTTCTTCCCTGTGAACACACTGACAAACATCTTACAGTCGTTCCGTCTCCTTTTTCATCTGTAATAACATTTATTCAAAAGAAAGCAATTAATAAATCCCAGCAGAAGTTGTTCTGCTGGTAATAACAATCCACCAATTCATAGATCCTTATGGTATTTCTATAAAGTGCTTCTGGGTTTGAAGGTTTCGTAAAGCAAAAGCCAGTGCAGCAGTGAAAAGGCCAGCAGAACCTGTAACTGGTATTTGTTGTTTGTTGTTCCACAAATTTATTGTATAATCATCTCTCAAGATATTCCCCACATAGTCAGAAAATTCAGACTCTGTTTTTTCTCTTTGGAGAGTTGCAAGAAATTTAGAAGTAAAGCTGCTGAAGGACTCCGGTTAACAAAATGAAGAATAGACAATAGAAAATGCAGAAGGATAACCAGCTTAATCAATTGGTGGAGAAGTGCTAAGAAACGTGTAACAGAGTATAAAAATATGCAGTAGTAACATTGTAGTTAATGGAATTTTCCGGTTTTAACATTGTGGATTTGGGGGGAAAAAAAAAAGTCTTCAATAAGTGATAGGTCTTGGTCAGTGTAATACGTAAAGTAAATACAGATGGAAGAATGTGCTCTCCAGCCATGATGTAGAAATACCTATTCTTGTAATGAGAACAGTGTAATCCTGTTAATTTTTGAAGTTATGTATTTTGGTAATGCTATAAATTGAATTCCCGAATGTACTTTTAATATAAATTTATTAAGAAGATTAGTGCATACCAAGTAGCATATGGATTAAGAGAAGCTTAAATTTACTGAGACCTAATGACCATGAAACAGAACCATCTTAGTTGTTGAATTTCAATAGCTGTGGTCAATAAGCAATTTTCTGTATACACTGTAAAAAAAAAAAAAAAAAAAAAAGTATTAAGTTTAGATCGTTACCTTTTTTGAAATACTACTTTAATCTTTCTTGAAAACAATCGAATATTCACAAATAGAAGATCACAGTATGATCAGGAGTGCATCCAAATATTTTAGCTGAAGTGTGTAGAATTCTTAGTCATTAATCTTACAACTTGAGTTCGTAAATGCCCTAAGTACTGGGTATTCCAGCTAATTCTTTTAGTTGAACTTCAATCTTTGATTATAAATCTAAAATCTACTCTCAGGAGAATTTAAACTCTTATCACCTGTATCCCTGAGCTCTCTAACAAGATCCTTTGAAAATATTCCTCCCATAAGTGGCTCAGATTTGCTATTAACAGTAGTTATTTAGAATATTTACTACTGCAGTGGTGAATAACTCCTTTAGATTGAGGCCCCTGTGAAGTAAAGGTCAATCTTTGCAGCATGTCAGCAATTGCCATTTTATATACTGCATTCCTAGTCTATTTAGAGATGCTGAAGCTTGTACTGTAGGGTACCTAAAAAATGTACTGCTTCTGGGAAGTGCTTTGTGGCATAAAAATTCAAGGGTTTGCTTGTGATAGGGTGGTCTAAACATCCCTTAAGGTAGCAGAGCTGGTGGGTAGGTACGAGTGTTTTCTGGGCAGGCTGTGATATAGAGCAGGGCGTAAAAATGTATCAAACATTGCAAGAAACATTTGAGACTAGCAGATGCCCTGAAGAGTGCTGTGTACGTGTGGGAGCAGCTGTGCTGGATCAGATAAAAGCCAAATAATCCAATAACTTATTTTCAACAACCAAAAGTAGATGTCTTGGAAACACTGCAAGAACCAGGCACAATGTTATGTATACTTCTCCCTAGTGATTTTGCACCAATTCTTCTAGGTCGTTTCTGAGATGAGGACAGGTGGCCTGACAACATTCCTTGCTTTGCTCACTTTTCCTTTTCTCCTGATAATTCAGTGTTTGACTTGCTTTTTTGACTTACTTGAATATTACATTGAAATTTCCAAGGAACTTCTCATCTTACAGCACAAGATTCCCCCTTCAGCCTGTTGGTCAGCTCGGAGCTCACCACGTTATATGCGCAGTCAGGCTTGCTTTTCTCCGGTCACATAAAGTCGTCACGCAGTTTCCAGTCAGCCCTCGCTTTGAATAATGCAGTGTCGGTAGCAGACTCCGTCACTGCGCTGCGCAGCCGCTTTTCCATTTGCAACTCTGTCGTATCAAATGATAGACCTTTTTAAAATATGACTTCAAGCTATCGGGTGGGTAATATAGCACAAATGCAGGCGCCCACCCAGCAAGCCAAGTGGCCATGGCTTTGGTTTTGCCTTTGGAAAATGGCATGGGAACGTGATGAATTTTACTGAGATCTCTCAAATATCCTCAGAAGGACTCTGGCATCCTTATTACAGTCACGCTAGGTGTCTCACAGCCTAGTGTGTTTGTTTCCTCTCTGCCTGTATAACAAAACCACATGTGACAGCAACATATTCCTGGTAGTCATCAAACAAGTTTCTATTTTTGATACTTACATGCAACATGTTACAGCTCCCAGCAGCGAGGCTCTTCGGGCGCCTGCAAACCCGGGTTAGAGCCAAGCGTGACTTTTTCAGGGGCTGTGCAAGTTTTGCCCACCCAGCTCCTCCGCTGCTCTTCTCGCTGACCTTCAGAGCCCTGCTGTTCCTGTCCTGGGCATCTCTTGAGGAGAGACTGTCAGTTGTGATGAATTGTGCATTTGTTTCATAAGAGGGGCAAATAATCCCTGGAGCGCAGGCCTTCTGCACTCATTTCACTTGTGACTTGAGTTAAACACGAATCTAATTCTCTGGAGGAGTAGTAGTAGAACGAAAATCTGCTATGTACTCTGCTCTTTTAAGTAACTGTCATCTTATGAAAAATGCTATCAGTCAGTAAGACCGGTTTCTGGCATCCGTACAGTTTTGTTGCATGATCAAGCAGTAATAAGAGTAGTAAAAAGAATCATGAATCTCAATTGAATAACATGTAATAAAAACAAAGCATGCAATAATATTTAAGTATTTTTTCAATTTTGGGGGATGCATTTATTCTTTTCAAGTAATTCAGGTTACCTATCTGTATGTGCAAGGAAGTGTAAAACGCTAAACTTCCTTCACTTCATACAAGTATTATCATGCATCAAGACCAAATGCAAAAGATATATATAAAATAAACAATAGATATATAGATAGTTTTTTGAACAAAAAAGTTATAGAATTATATGCTACATTACGCATACGTAATTTTGTTTCATCATGTCTGCAATTCATTAGGCTTGATTCTGAAATCATACTGATGTCATTCAGCACTAGCTATGCTGTAGTAAGTAGCATTATGTCTTTGTTCATCTCATGAATGGTTAAAAATGAAACTTCTAGTGTTTCCACTCCCCTATAATAGACTATCCCACACAAAGCAAATCTGCTTTTAGTGTTTATTTCCTAATGTTGTTTGTGATGTACAGAATGGACCAATTTCTATTTCATGTGAAGGAAAGCTGACCTGCTACAATTAAACAGAGTAGCATGACTAGATATATCCTGACAAAGTGAGAACATAGTTTGATGGGATAATTTTGGATGACACTAGTTTAGGATGACACTTATGCTTCAGAGCTGTTTAGTAAGCATGGCAACTTAATATTCTGGCTAGTTTTAAAAACTTCTTGCCTTTTTGGATAGTTTAGGGAATACTGAATTTTCTACACAAGCTAGTGGTGCGTGTCTTGCAGACTTCAGCTGGGAAGATGGAGTAGGAACAGGAAGAATGGTGAATCATTGATCTGCATAGACCTCCCTTTAAGAGGGAATGCCATCGCGTAAAGGGCTAAATGCAAAAGCTGATGGTATCCTGCCTGTTGACAGATGCTGGGCTGTAGCACTGGGAGATCTTTAGCAAATGGAGAGTTCAAAGGTATTGACTTTAAAAAATACATAGTTTGGGATGGTCAGGAGAGCACGGGGAGAGGAAGGAGAGTTTTCTGAGCTTGGACACCATTTTCCGTTGTACTAAACTCTGAAAGGAGTGACGATAGGGGTTATGGCAAAAAAAAGAGAAGATTGTGCAAAAGAGAAAATCGGGACACTATGGAGTGCTAGAGAACATTCACAAAGGTTTTGCTTGCAAACTTTGCTATTGTTTTCTGCAGACCTCTGTGATTTCGAAAATAATGTGTAATGTGACCCCGGCAAACTCCGTCTTAGACTGACATTTGGTAGGTCTCTAGTGGTAGACTACTTCTCTGCTGATGTATATGTAGGTTCAGCATCTATTTTTTTTTCTTCTTTTTCTGTTTGTGGCATGTGTTGTGGGGGAAGAGGTTGGCTATTCTCTTTTAACCTACTTCAAAATTCATTGTTTCTATATTCTCAGTTTTTAGAGTATACAGAATTCACCATCGTAAGTTACTTGATCAATGATAAGTTCTGATAAGCTCAATATTTAAAAATAAATTATTCAAAACACAAAGATTATGCTAAAATTTTGAGGAAAAAGTGAACACATCTAGCTAAATAACTACAAAACATATCTGTATTCTTGGTACAAGATAATTTATGAATATCCTGTATACGTAAGGAATAAATTGGCACTTTTTTTTGGTGTTTCAGGTCATTCCCTGACAGGCTGGAGTCAGAGACTGCCAGACCTTGGTGTCTTTCTGGGCATATGGATCTAGCAGGGTATCCACCTCAGCTGGCTGGTCAATACTCGTAAATCTGATGAAAGTGTGTGTTTGGAGAAGAAGGCAAAGCCAGAGCATCACAGGCTCCTAAGCTGTAGTTTCAAGAAAACCTACAATAGAAAGCAAACACAAATTTACTGCCTCAGATTTCTGCTCTGACACACGTGCTCAGCTTCTGAGTGGGTCCCCATGTTTCTAATTAAATGGGCTTCTGCTTATTCCTTTGCTGGAGGCGTTTTTGTTTGATTAACAGTACAAAAGGTTAATCATATAAATTTACCATCTCACAGCATTTGGAAGCAGGAGAGAATAGGTAGCTCCGTGTTCTCGCTGCTGTGCTGCCGTTCAGGTTTGCAATATGCGGTACGAACGCAGAGCTTTCCCCTCAGGCCCCCGCGACACACTTTCCTTTCCGCGGTAGGAGATGAACAGGCCTCGTGCTTGTGACTTCCGTTGTCTTAGTGGAAGTTCGTAGATCAAGTTGATGGATATGAGAGCTGTGCAGGAGATTTGTCATCTTCTCTCTGTCTCTGTTGGGAGCTGTAGCAGACATGCAAATCCCCGGCCTGTTAGGAAGGAGCTCTAATTGCTCCTACCTAATGTGCATCTATGATTAAAACACAGAGCAGCAGTGTTATTAATGAAATCGTGGCATACTTGGAAGCAGATGGATCAAAGTTTGTCTTAATACTATGTTAATAAGATCTTTTTTAATTCCTTGTCTGAATTTACCTAGTTAGCAACTGTAATTCTCTTGGACAGACCATTAGTTATGATTTCCTTATCTCCTTGTTGTAAGGAAGGATTCTTACTTGAAGCAACACACTTTCATCTCTTCATGACCTACATTTATGGCTGTACTTGCAATGAAGAAAAATAATTGCAACTTTGCATAGACACACTGAGAGTATTACTTCAGCGTGGAACACACAGGTCTCATTCTCCTCCGTAACTTGTTTTCACTTTGGAGCTCTGAAGCTCACTTCGTTTTTATTCATCCCTTGCTTAAGGGAGTGATCCAGATAAACCGCGCCTGGAGCCCTGCTGCGGGCCCCTGCGTGGGGCTCGCCGGCAGCACGACCTGCCGCCCGGCTGCTCGCTCGGCGCCCCGGAGCCCCCGCGCCGCCTGCTCTCGCGCCCGGTGCCGGCAGGCCGCAGCGGGCTTCCTCGTCTTTTGAGCCTGATGAATAATTTTTCAATTTCTTTGCCGCATTGAAAAGAAAATTAATTGCTTGACGAGACTGAAAAATACCTTTTAAAATGTTTGTTTTGTCAAAACGAAGAAGTTGTAATTGAATAAAACGTGTGATCTCCCATAAAATTTTTGGCTATTTTCCAGGAATTCTAAACATGTTCCAGAAATGGAAGTTGAGTAATTTCTCAGCAAAACATAATTTTCAGGTTCACACTTAGCTTTCTTTAAAATGCCAGCTACTTTAGCGCATTGTTTTTGTCCTAATAGGAAAAATTTTGCAAATTCAGCGTTAATACAAAATTTGCATTTTTTTTGGCAACCACAGTCACACAAAATGTCTCCAGACTTCAGTTACTTCCTTAGGCATCTGCTGGGCCCGTAGGTTTGTGTATGGGAAGGCGACGTTACGTGGGCTGTCTTGCTTCTGAGCTGCTGCTCTCAAAAACACGGAGGCTAAACCGTGTATGGATTATGTGCTGAGAGGTTTCCAGGATCTGCAATAGGTGGATCTGGGGGGATTAAAGACTGGAGGGTGGGGGGGGACTGTTTTTTTGGTTTTTTTTTCTTTTCTTTTTTTAAGAATATGCACATGAATGAGTCACACCTAAACGGATTCCCTGTATTCAGAGGTAATGTATCTGAGTGACGTTTCAAGCACAGTAAATTGCAGTTCCCGTGATAATTCTTTTCCTTAACCTATGCCTGGTATTTGATGTCTGAATGTTTAGCTGTGGGGCCGCTGTCAGTGTTTGTGACTGTGCCAGTTCTGCGGATGCTTTAACCGGATGCAAAATGTCTGTGGATCTTATGCAGATCTGGCGCTGTAACAGTGAACAATTATAAAAATGCCTGTAATTGTACTGTTGATGTTTTCTTCTCCTGAATGACAGCGTGTCCCTTCTAACACCATACAGTATGTAACTGAAAATGCTGTTCTCTGTGGTAGGGGCAAACTTTGTGAACAGAACAAGCGGTGGTGGTGTGCATAAAGTAAATAAGAGCACCGCTGTGGGCTCTTGCCACCTCCCTCCCCGTTTTCCTCTGTATTGGGAAGATGCTATGGAGATAATATGATGAAAGTGTGGAGATATATTCGGGTAGCTTCCGTTTATACAAGGTGCGGATGCCCTTAAACCCCTGTGCCCGCCACTGGGCGATCTAGACCCGCGAAGTCTCGTGCATTTGGCACAGCACTCGCTCAGGGAGCGCCGGCCACGGCGCCTGCCGCTCGGCGCTCGCCGGGCGCTGCCGCGGCCCTGCTCCAGCTCCGGAGGCGCTGGGCGCCGGGGGCGGCCCCTCCGCACGGGGCCACGCGCGCCCCGCGGCGAGCTGCAGCGAGCCTGCGCAGCCGGCGAGCTCTGCCGGGAGGCGAACTGCCCCCGCTGCGGCCGCCCCAGCCTCTGCGCCGCGGGGCTGGGCAGGGGAGTCTCGGGCATCGCGTTGTATTAAAAAAAAAAAAAAAAAAAAAAAAAAAGTGAGGCCAAAGGATTGGCAGAGACCTGGATTTGTCAAGACAGTCTAAGCTACAAAATTAAGACAAAAACTGTTGGAAATGCTGATTTACATAAATTATAATAAACAAAATAATTGAATTAAAATGTCATTAGTGTACATAGGGCTAAAGCTAATTTTGTAATCAACATGTAAATTATCAGAAGTAATTTAAATAAACTTTGAGCTAATATTTGCAGTAATGTTTTGTTTCAAAGAACATACCCTTTTTAATCTGTGAATCAGAAAGGTTAGGGTGTGATGCCAAAGCATGAAGCAAATGAATGCTTGCCTCTGGGGTTTTTTTTTGTTGTTGTTGTTGTTTTCACCAGAATATGAGCATTTTTTCCTTTTGCATTTCTGCAGTTTAGAAAATCTGGTTACTAAGCAATAATAAAATAGATTCACATGAATCTTTTTTGGTTTTTGTAAAGCATACTAACAGGCCTCTGAGACAGGCAGCTCTACAGTATTTTCATTGAGATGCTTAACTGAAAGTAACTGTAGTCTCTCCCCAAACACCTTTGTCTGTGTCCTGCGTATTGATTTTTCCTGACCTTGTATCTCTTGCAGCAATGCACCTGCTCGGCCTGAACTGGCAGCTGCAGCCCGCCGACGCGCACACCTTCAACAACGGCGTGAGAGGCGGCGCGCCGGGGCCCGCCGAGGCAGCCGCCGGCCCGTCCGGAGGCAGAGGTGAGCTTGCGCTTGCAGCCCTCGCCTGCGGGGACTCTGCTCTTCCAGCCACACGTACTTCGCCATGCAGGTTTTGGTATTGGTACTTGCACCAAGATGCATGCAAACTCTTCTGTATGGCTGTTTTTAGCGATGTTGCTTTCTGCATTCTGCAGGAATGGGTCAGTGCTGGTTCACTGCCAGGGTGCAGCTATTCTGACTCTGACCCTCTGCGTCAGTGCCTAAAATCTGGTAGATTCCACAAGCTCATCTGCTAATGAAGAGGTGCTCCATCAAAACATACATGTACATTTATTGGTTTTGATATATCCTGTTTCTAGGTTTTGCTTAGAAATGTCTAAGAAAGAGGAAAAAGCTTGACTTGTAGGAGAAATACCTTGTTCTGCCTGGGGGAAGTCAAAAACTTTGCCTTCCAGATGGGACCAGATCCCTGGGTTTCTTCCTCTCTCAGCTATGTTAGTTGAAAACACCGGTAACGCTGCATGAGCAACAACAGCAGGATTTGACCAATAGTAAATAATCTATCCTGTAATGTTAATAAGAGCAAAATGAAAAAATGGATGAATTTTTTTCCCTAAAGGAAAACTATATGCCAGGGGAAGAGGACTGGTGAGGTGGAGTAATGAGAAGAATGAGCAAAAGAATTAAAACAGAAATATTTTCTTACTTTAAGAATGTATTAAAATATACAGAGAAATTTTATTTCGTGAAAGGGATTTTGATCATTTGAATTGAACTCTTTTTCATGATGAAGTTCAGGAGTTGTGGGATATTCATTGTGATAGGACTTTCCATGTTTTTTACTGGAATTATATTAATAATGAAGTTTCCCTGTTCTGACATTTTATAGAAAGTTGTTGAAATGCTAGCAATTTGATAGGAGGGAGGGGGGATAATATTTAGGGAAGTAGTCTTCCACCACGAAATAATATGAGTACATAACCTATTGATTATTCAAAGCACCAAGACTTTACTTTGAAGCTGGGATGGGGTGACTGAAACAGAAGAGAAGTAAAAGCACTAGATATTAGTCAACAAAAGTGTTTTGTTTACAGCTGTACATCCTCTGGTTCTCTGGACCTATGTTTTGGGTTAAACTTGTTCATCCATGAAGAAAATGGTAGGAACAACTGCTAGCACAGTACTGCTAGTATGTACTGATGTACTGGAAAATTTAAAATTTCAATTAAAATGGGGCTAAGAAAGAAAGCTTGAGTCCAGTTCTTGGAAGCGCCTGTTCCTTTTACAAGTTATAGGTTTGTTTCTGTTTCCAGTAAATGATGCTGCTGCACCTCAGCTTCTTTGTATGTTCAGTAAAGGGGCTAATTTGGGTCTCCTCTTTTTGTTAAAACTCAACGTCCCAGTGCTGTCGAACTGTAGATTTTCAGACAGTGGCTGGTTGGCCTGACTTTCGGCGACTGTAAGCAGGAACCCAAAGAGCTCAGGACTTCAATTCTGGTCGCTTAGCAGACAGCTGCCCTGTTTAACACGTTTCCACATTCGCTCCCTCCGGCTTTTTGTGGCCATGTCTGCAAGCAGGATTTCTGAAGTGCAGCGTGCTCATCTGCCTGGGACACTTCTTGCAAATCCTGGCAGTTTATGCCAACCCAACTCGCATTAGCTTTGCACATTCGAAGAGGCTGAGGTGGCGGCTGTTACGGGAGTGGTAACCTCCTGTAGATGAGCCAAGGAACTTACGTCTTAAATTGCTGCAATTAGCTTTTTTCAGATCCCATTGGAAAACAGAAGTTTCCCTGTTCTGACATTTTATAGAAAGTTGTTGAAATGCTAGCAATTTGATAGGAGGGAAGGGGGATAATATTTAGGAAAGTAGTCTTCCACCACGAAATAATACGAATCACAGGTTTGGATGAACATAAGGAATAGCTAAAAATTCTCATAGCAGGGAAGGGTGAAAAGTTTTTCTATCTCACCTTTCCCTTTATTATGTTCAAGTTAATATTGCTATCCAAGCAGTTTTTAGGAAGGTCTCTGACAGCTTTTAACACAACAGCTGTTTCAGGGCTCAGCTCTCTGGCTGTGGAGAGTGACCTTTCTATAATTGACATGACTCAGGATGAAGCCATTCTTTTCAAAACATGGGTCTCCCAAAGAAACCTCTAACCCTTCGACTGAAAACGGCCACTTAAAAGCAAGCTGTGCCTACTCAGCAAGCGAGGCATTTTGAAGTAGAGTAATTTGGAGGAAAAAAAAGAAGCAGGTATTTCAATTTGATCTGCTTGTTTCTTATTAAGAAACCAAATTCTGATACAGAATAATAAAACTGCAATTTAAGAGGAATGTAAATTACTTTTTATTTCCCTATCTGAATGAAACCAAAATTCACCATTACGATAACACAATTGCATGTAACTACACACTGTATGTCGCTGATACAGGAAACATCTGAAAGGAGCAGACAAGCACAATGGGTTGAGAAATCCTCAGTGCTGCTGTAGTACAAGTCTACCATGGTCTGGCTGTAAACAAAGCAGGAAATGTCTTTTCTGGCCTTGAGGCCCTGGAAGTTTTGCTGAACTGGGGATAGACTGACTAAGAGATAAAAGTTTAAAAAAAAAATCTAAATCAAGTGGTAAGGTAGGATCCCTTCATTATAAATGTTTAAACATTAAAAAACATCAAAACATTAAAAACCAAAAAGTTGGCACTGCAGTAAAATTACAGAATAGCTATAGGGGTGATATAGACAGTAATGACATTAAAAAAACTTCTTGGACTGAGGATCTGTGACAGCTGCATAAGAATAGCGTTAAATTTTTGGTGTAATTAAACCTAGATTGGGAAAGAGAACCCCAAAATAAAGTAACAGCGTGTTTGGGAATAATCCTTTCTTCATGGAGATGTGAATTAGGTGACCTTATGGAGCTTTTCTGAGCCTAGACTCTGCAAGTCTGTGCCAAGAGTATGTATTAAGTGTAAAAGCATATAGTAGACTAGACACATTTCCATGAAGTATGTGACTAGCCATGTGCCATTTGCTTTCTAATTGACAGAATATACTATGAAAGTCAACTTTAATCATTCTAGAGCACATCCAGGATAAACTCCTACAATTCACGTGGAGTTATGCAAGCTAACTTCACCTGAAAATCTGAATAAAGAATGCTTCAGTGTATACTTTCTTATTTTTCTTTATGACTTACTGTCTTCAGTGCGCTAGCTCCAAAATTTGGCAGATTTTCTGCTATAACAAACAAAATTTAGACTCGATTTACTGGTTTTTAACTTGATTATTTGTTATAGTAAGGTTATGTAAAGCTGAAAAACATAGTAGGAGTTTGGGGTCTCTGAACCTAAAAACAAGCATTTTAGAAGACACCAAAGACAGTTACAGGCAAGTGCTGTGGACCTGAAAGATCAGTTTGGTTTTTATCAATATACTGAATAATTTTAAAAGGTGAATTTTAATATGTTTTCTGATACTTACATAATCAATTCTCTTTGTTGGTCACTTTGGACTGACCAGCTAGATCCAGGTTCAACTAAAGCTTGTAAGATATGATCCTAAGTTCTTCATAGAATATGGATTTAGAAAATGTAATTACAGTAGAGTTGTTCCTAATCAAATGGTGGAGTATTGGAGTGCCACAAGAAACACTTATTTCCGCTTACTGAATACAGCACCAAATTGCAGTGGAAATGTGGCAAACTAATCAGTGAACCTGGGGTGTTGATTTGGTTTCAGGAGCCAGCTTGGAGCTGTTTTACTGGACTGCTGAAAACTTACACAAATTCAGAAACTTCTTTCCTTCTCACAGCACAAAATAGAGCGTGTTATTATCTTAGCATCTTCAGCATAACTGAAGTTCGAGATGTGTCGTAGCAGCTTCTCCAGCCAAACGCTCGTTTCCTGGCTTTTTGTGTTGTTATAGCTGTGAGAGTTTGTTTTGCATGAGCAGTTGATCTGTTTTACACATTGCAAAAATACCTGTTTTTTGGTTGGGTTCTAGGGCACTCGTGTGTTAGCAGTAGACAGTCTGAGACACAAGCTCATACAGAAAGTGATCACTAACATAGCAGGTCATTGCACTGATTTTTCTACTGAAAGGATGTGTGTAGAAAAAAAAATCTTCTTTTTTCTTTTCTATTTTTGAAACTGTAAGATGTGTCTGGTCATATGAAGAGCAGATTTACCTGAGGATAAAATCAAGCTGGCATAGTAATTCCCGTGTTTTCTTTCTTGACGGAAAGACAGTAGAGTGTATTTTTATATTGAATCATTTCCTTTAAACAGATGTACCATAGGTGTCTTTGGAATTCTGAGTCAGCAGTGAAAATTCCTAACAGTACAACAAACAGCAACAACAGAAGTAAATTAGGTAAATAGAGAAAGAAAGCTGTATTTGAAGCCGAGACTGGTAACAAATGGAGAGATGTGTGAAGAGAGATCCAGGAAGAGAAGTGAAAGAGAATGCCCTTATACCAACATTGGTGTGGTTTATTCTTTGTATGTATTTTGAAATTGCATGAATTATCATGGTAACTCAATTTGGATCCTTAGGAATAGTTGTTCTGTTAGATATGTTTCAGGAGTATTATCAAGACGCAATTTGCAGCAATTTCCATTATAAAGACACCCAGTCAAAGCTGTGTAGCTAATTGCTATTTAAATGTGATGTCTGCAGTGTGACACTGCTGGTAGTCAAATTTTTTTTTTATTATTTATTTTAACTATGATATGGGAGAGGAGAATATAAAACCCAAATAAATGTGGTGTCAGCCTGGAGACAGTTCCGCCTCCCTAGCTGACACTGCTAGCCGTTGGTTACGGGGCGTGTCCTGTCAACTGCCACCCAGAAACTGTCCTGCCGCTCAAAGGTGAGGCCTGCTGACAGATTTGCGTGGGCAAGTTTGCGTTGCTGCTGCCATGTATTGCCTGTCTGAGAGCTTCAAAGGCAAATGTACTTGAGTGCTAAAACAGTCTTTTCAAATGTATATGCCAAAATAGTAATTCAACTGGGTAAATAACACAGCAGTTTAAATGAATAAGTGTTATTTAGTTGATAAATATATGTTTGACAGAGAGATTGAAATGGCTCCCCTGGGTAAGATAAAGAAGTATGCTTTTAAAATCTCTTCTGTGGAAGTTTATAGAGATGAAATCACAGAAAAAAAAATTGAATACCCATAGGTTTATGAGATAGATAAAACCACAGCTGAGATGACGGTGTCAAGATGTATTTGCTCACGATAGTATGAGTTCTTTGGGTTACTCTTTCTTCCCAGATCTGTCAGTTTGTCATATCTGTAACTTCACTTAAATGTAGTTGATGGTCTTTGGGTATGAACTGCAGTGGTCCATCAAAATGGAAGAGCTTCTAAAAATAGCTGGAGAGAGTGAGTCAGGTGGAAATATGCACTCTTTATTTTAGGAGGTAAGGATGGAAGGAAACTATAAAAATGTTACGAAGTTTACTTACAAAAATCTCTAGGGACAAGGTTTCTAAGTGAAGCTCTTAGTGCAAAGTAAGCTATTGCAGATACAAAGTTGGGATGGTGTTGCTCTGCTTTTCAGATTTAGAAATAAAGTAAACTTGATGAATCTTTAGCCTGTTGACGAAGAGGAGGTTAAGTGGTCATATCTATTTTGCATTTCACTCTGTATTTCTAACTTGGGGTGGAAGGAACATGGAGAGAACAATATTGAGACACCTCCTGTAGTATTTTTAATGTGACTGCTCTGCATCACTCATCTGCAAGGTGAGAATTTCTAATAGATCAGCACTGCTGTTTCTGTTTTACAAGTAGTCAGTTGAGATCATAAAGATCATGATCAACTGTGTGCACAAGCTGTGGCAAAGCGAGGAGGAGAAGTGAGGTGCTCTCACTAGTTTTGTTTCTCATACCGGTGAGAAAATAACTCAGCATGAGTATGGAAAGCCATGTTTTGACATTAATAGCATTTTGTATCAGTAATAATGAAGAGATTGTGCTGCTTTTCTACCAATGTTCCGTATTTATGTAGATATGTAGGTACAAGTATTAATCATTTTTTTGCACCTGTAGCAGATATTTTTAAGGGACTATGATTCAATATATTCTTCAGTTGAATATAATCTTCAGGGGTTTAAAAGATCCCCTTGCTTGCTGGATTTAAACCTTTATAAGAAGGTTTTTCACTTGCAAACATAAAGCTTCTTGTATCTTTAAGCATTTCTAAATTGTGTTACTTCAGCATTATAATGTAGAGCAATAAAAACAGAATATGTCTTGTCTTGTATTCTTAAACAAGAAATATGGATCTTTTTTGACATATTGGAGGCAACAACCAAGTTTCTTACACGTATGACATGGACTGGGTACAGAGCAGAGATCGGCTCTACTGGAAAAATACAGACTGGAAAATTAGGGGTCAGCCATCCAGTCCTTGCTTTATTATAGGGTAAGTGTGTCTTAACCACTCATGATAGATGTTCATCTAAACTGTTCTTAAAATCAGCTTCTGTGTTGAAACCTCTTCGCTCCTGTGAAGCAGAGTTTCCTGAGACAATGAAGTATACCAGAAGGAGTGGTTTGGGCAACTGGAAACCAGGTCATCTTATACAGCAGAGCAGAAAAAGCACCTATGGGGAGATGCCAAACTGAAAAGAAGTAATTTCAGTATTAGGAACCTGAATCATGTCTATAGGCAGATTATGTTAATTAAAAATTCAATAGTCTAATCTGCTGTTTTCACCAATTTTTAAGCTAATTAATTTATAATTTTCCTGAGAAAAATAAAAAAGGTCTTTTTCTAATAACCTTTCATTAGGAAAGGTTGACACCCAATATATTAATTTACCTGTAAGGTAAGTGCAGACATAGTATTAACGTAGCTCTAGTTCTCCTGACAACTGGAATAATTTTTCTCATTTTATTTTACCTGATAGGTTTGATAATTCTTGACTCTTGAAAATTACCCCTTTTCACTTCAGAATACAAAACAGAATTTGAGAAGACAGAAGGAGGCTAAGGCTGAATGCAACCAAAAGTGCTAAAATTTGAGCCTTCATGGAAAGTTTGCCTTTTATTAATAGTAGGAGTTAATTTACTTGAAAAGTTACAACTCTAAGGAATTTAGATTCAGCTGACTTGGAAGCAAAGGAATTGATGGCTCAAAACCAGAATTCTTTTCTATTATTTGTGGTGGTGTTTGTGAGCTGCTTTAACAGCCAATGAAATCGTCCTCTCCAACAGAAACTGTGGCAATCTTACAGTTTGCATGCTCACCAAGCTTGCGGCACTGCATAAAAATGAGGTACGATGGCTGAGTTCAGAACTAATTTCTGTCTGGTGTGATAAAAATATGTGACTCAGCATCTGTAACGCATCTGTAAGCAAGAAGGCATTCTAACGCTGCCACTTCTGGAAGTGTGCTAGCAAGGGTTCTTTCTTTTGTAACTTGCTCTGTGGCATAGGCTATTTTTTGTAGGTTAGAAGCCATCACAGAACTCATTAGCCCTGATGTTTATGGTTTTCATGAGGGATACATGAACCTATAAGCTAGTTATTATTTAGCTGGTTGGCATATGAGTTTCATATTACTCATCCAAGCTATAGCTCTAAATCTGCATGACCACTGCTGAATACTAGAGTTAGATAAATAAAATATTGTGTTAAAAGAGAAAGAACAAGAAGAGAAGCAGGTTCCAATATGCAGGACTCCTAACAGTCAGAGACAGTTTTGAGTTCCAAGCTCTCATCCATTTTATGATGTTTGGCTTTCAGAAATAGAGCATATTTACTGGCTTCTTTCTTTATGCCAAAGCCTTGCAGTAGCTTCAGTGGGCTGAAACAGCTTTATTGTAGCCATGAAAGGATCGAAGTGCAAAAACATGTAATGGAGATAATTCTGAGATAAGTGTAAGGAGTCTGTGAACTGAGTCAGAATACTGGAAGAGGCATAGGTCTACTGGTAGTTCTTCTCACTGTTATTCTTTACATCTTTTATCATAATAAAAATGTCTACTGTAATACTACTGGAAATGACTAGAGCGCTGACCAACACAGCTTCTTCTTTTTCACTTTAACTATGGGTATACTGCTTCTGGAAAATACAGGTTTCCAGAGCGTGTCGAGAAGTCTGTTCAGAGATTACGTACAGCTGATATTCATTTAAATACACACAGTCTGCTTACATTTAAATACACACAGGAGACTTTTTAGGAATGTAGAAAAAGTGCATCATTTACTAGGATGACTTGGAAATGTGAGATGTAGTGAATGTTGTGTTCAAAGGAAAAGGTGGAGCCCTCGCTCTTAGGTTGACTTTCCAGCTCTGCCACTGAGTACCACATTGAACAGATGATTTTAAGTTTTCTGTATCTGGTTTTCCAATTTATATGGTTATGAACTAATCTAAACTCTAGTGAGATGATGCTTTACTTCATAGAGGTGTGAACTTTGAGATCCTCCCTTGCATTAATCACTTTGAAGTGAAATCAATTGTTTTTGAAACATTGCTTGTCTCAATGTGGCTAATAGGTCTGCAATTCACGGACAGCTCTATAGGCATGTCAACTGCCATTCGCAACCATTTTTCCTTTCTTTGCTGCCTATCTTTGCAGCTTCTTATGCTTTTGCTTTTTTGTTAGTGCCCTGGTGTTGTTATAGACCCATTAACACAGAAAATGAAAAAACAAACAATTTATTAAAAACTACCTAACACTTGGTATTTAGAGCATTCTTTGTCATTTCAAGACACTGCCAATATAATATGTTTCATTACATGTAAGTGTAAGTGCTGCTAACAGGTAACTTGGGACCTGAAATTGAAACCATGCTATTGTAGTACTCTCAATTAAGGATAGTCAAGACAGAGAAGCTGTTATGGTTCTTGTATGCTGGAATTATATGTCATCTGTTCCATCTTACTGCGTTCATGAAGTGGTGGAAGATATCTCAGCAGTATGTGTAGCTCCTTCCCACACCTATTGTTTACTGATAATAGCATTACACCCTGACAAAAACATGAAGTAAACAGCTGAGCTCTTAACAAATATTGGCAGCCTGTATTACAGGTATCACTATCACCGAGCACTTATTAATAGCCTTGTTAGATCTGTATGACTGTAATAGAAATTTTCTGTGGTTTTCTGGTATTTATAGTATCCATTCTAATAACATAAAAATGGATTAATATCCATGTTGTTTGGGTACGTGAGGCACAAAATCAAACACTACTTTATACTTTAGCCCAAAACTACTACCACTCTTCACCTATTCCATTCCATATTTAAAATATATGTTATCTCAGAACCATCCTGGTCAGCTGCTGACCAGAAGAGATTTGCCCCATGTTTTAAAAGCTTACTGTTTCCTGGGCTGGAAGCCAGAGCACTCAGCCAGAAAGGTCTTGTATCTTGTCTTCAATAATGTATGCTGAAGAACTATCAAATGCTGGATTTTAACCACAGCAAATATGGTAGTGCGCAGGGGGGAAAGAATCTTGTAGATAGTCACAGCTTGAGGCAAAGAGAACTTAAAAGGCAGTGCATTGGGTTGTAGTAACTTTCTTTAAAGAATGCAAAGATACTTCGTAGAGTACAGATGTTCTCTAAGTCCTGTTCTGTGCATTTAATTTTTTATATGAACTGTCTTGTCTGTAACTTGGAATTTATTGGACTTCTTTATTATATAAAACAATAGTAATAAAAATTTGCAGTCAGTTAATTTAGATTGAAATTACAGCTCTAGTTCACCTTTCTGATAATTTTTTTTTAATATATCTTGGTTACATATAAGATGCAACTGAAAAAAAAGCACAGAGAGCTTTATATGTGCTTAATTGACTCTCTACTATATTTGGTTAGTAAAGAGCAATCACAGAAATAAAGGGTTGGAAGGACTGGAAGAAGCTCCACAGAAACGGGTTGATAGCCTTCTTAATTTAAATATAAAGGATGAATTCTTATTTACCGATTGAAAAAGCAAGCAGAATGCATCCATATAAAAAAGTAAAGCTAAAGTTTAATTTAAAAGGCAGCATTGCAACAGATGGTCATCTTGAATGGCACTACTATTATTATTATTAACTGTATGAAAAACAGTTATCTCATCAGATTTATATTTGTTTTTATTTTATAGGACCATGGGTCACTAGGAATAGCAGCATAGATAGTGGAGAAGCCGAAGTTGGCCGCAGGGTTACCCAAGAAGTGCCCCCTGGAGTATTTTGGCGGTCTCAGATCCATATCAGCCAACCACAATTCCTGAAGTTCAACATATCCCTAGGGAAAGATGCTCTCTTCGGTGTTTATATAAGAAGAGGCCTCCCACCATCACATGCCCAGGTATTTTATGAATGTATGTTGGTGTTAAATGTCAAAATGTAAAAGCTAGTAGTATCTGTGTAAGGTTTCTGTTTGAGTTTATGGAGCTTAAGGTTATGGAGTCTATGCAGTATTATGGAAATTACTGAATTTGTGATATTTGACCAAAAGCCATGATTTTAAGACACCTAGCGTATTACATATCTTAACAGTATATTGTTAAAAGGAGTAACCAGTAAATGTTCTTGCCAGTCAGTTTTTTTAAAATAGTTCTTTCAGTTTGACAGTCACAGTTTTAAATACCTGATGAAATCTTGGCATCAATTGGGATAAACTTACCCAGTTGTACACCAGTCAAAAGTACCCCAGGAGGGATGATGACTTACAGTATGAAAGAAGTAAATGCAATGGGAATGCATTTAAAGCTAGGTTTGATAACATAGATGTATCTTTCCTTACTTTATAGAAGTTTTTGACACCTTGGCCTGTTGGCAGGAATAGCATTTCTGGGATATGTAACAGACTGGTATTGCTGCTACTCAGCAGCAGAGGGTAGAATATAGTGGTCATGGGTTGGAGAGGCTTATTTTTACTACCGAAAATTAATTCTTTGTTTCAAATTTATCACTTTAAGTGCTTTGCTTGAAGCATGATTTCTAGAGCAGACTTAGAGCTCTAAGGTCCCTCTTGGGAAGGCTCCACTTGAACATTCCTAGAGGCCTTGCCCTGATTTGCAGAAGAATTGATACAATTTTTTTTTTTCATTTGACAAAACTGATTGCAAGTACATACATAGTTAAAATACATGATCTAAACAAAAGCCTGGAGGCTTCAACCTAACTACACTGCTTTATGTTACCATGTAGGATGAGTAGTAGGGTGAGTATATTCCCACTGCCAGCAAGGAGATACAAACTGAGTGAAATTTGTCCATGTGCATACGCACACTCATAGTACAAGGAGCCAGTGATGTTTGTTTAGGAATCTATGTTTATGTTAGCTGAGTTTTGAATCTACTTTCCAATATGAGGTGAAGATGTGGAATGAGCGTATGTTGCCTCTTTTTCTTTGGCTCTTACTCTTGTCTGTAATCTGATACAAGAGCTAGAATCTTTAACTAGAACTGGGAGGAAAGGAGAAAAGAGGTTTACGTGGGTTTATGACCTCTGTTCCTAAGAGTACTCTCCTCCTAATGAGGAGTTTATGAGCTCTACTCCGATTTTGTGAACAAGTAGTTTTATGACTGTCCAAACTCTATTGACTTATTGTGATGTGCTATTTTAAAGTTACTGGAGAGTTACTGAAAAAGTTAATGAATGACTCTGTCAGACCAGTTAGATGTAAAGACCAGCAGACCACAAGTAAAGGAGGAGGGTAGGAAGTCAGTTTTTCATACAGCGAGAGGGTAACATTTTGCAGCATCACAAAGCTTCACGCACAGACTAGATAAATTGGGGAGGTTGCTTTGGACTGTTACGTCATTTTCAATTATTTTCAGACATCCTTGCCATACAAAAGATCTCCACAAAGAATATGTTTCCTAAGAGCATTTTACTTCTGGCTCTTGGGCTTCGATATGTTGACTTAACAGCAAGATCGTGTGTATGATTTTGAACTATTTTGGTGGAGTAGTGGCATAATTCTTTGAGCATGTCTCATTCAATTCAGAATTTTGGTGCTTACTCTATCTGCCATGCCACCAAGAACAACAACAACAACAAAAACAAAAAGCAATTTTGTCCTTTTTTCCAGGAAAACAAACAAAAGTATGGATTGTAAAGTGAAGACAATGGCTTCGGGCAACCCAAGCTCCCTAGCAAACATCAAATTTTGCTATAAAAACATGTTAAGACTAAGAGATGATGGAGATATGCCCTTGTCTCTCACAGGAAATCTGCGTGGAAGTAATTAGCAGTATAAAATACTTCAAACTGAACTTTAATTTCTATTCTGTTGTGATCAGGTGTATTTGTTCTAGTTTTCATTATGATGTTCTTATCTGAGAGGCTGTGATTAGGCAGAGTTCCTCCTCTTTTCCTTCACTGCACCATGCATGTCCTTGGTCTAGATTCCACAACCTTTATGTTAACTTAAATAATAATAAGTAGCAACCATGAGCTCTTCCTGAGCCAGATTCCTCCTCAGAGAGGAATCTCTTTCCTAATCTTTAGTTAGAGGAAGCAATGCCAGCCTTCTTCCATTATTGGAGTTAATGAAATCCACAAGTACAATCTGCAGAATTACTTTCCCACGTTCAGGCAGGGTTCTTACACTTTTCAACAGGGTGAAAATACTCCATAAATACTTTTCAACAAGGTGCACTACTGCATTTTTACCTAGCAATCAAAATCCAGCCACACTGTTACAAAGAGAAGTAATTTTAGGAGAAAAAGAAAGCTGTTGCCTGCCTGACTTGGTGAAGAGAAGCCTTGTTCTGACAGAAAGAAGCAGAATAATTCTGTATTAATGAAAATAGTTGACACGAGATGATATTTTAAAATTGAAATTTAAAAACCTTGTTTCTGCAAGTTAGGGACATGAGCTATAAAGCGGTGAACAACTTCACTTGACAGTTCATCACTGATCAGTGCTGATATGTCAGGACAAGTAAAATCCTTTGTGGGAACAAGTCAATAATCAGCAAATTAGGTACATGATTAACCTCAGACAACACGATGCAATTCCCGTCTGCGAGCCCTGCTGAGATTTAACCTTCTCAGTATTACTGTTTAGCAAATATTCCAAATGCCTAGTTTAGTCAGTCAAAGTGATGTAGCTGTAAACTTGTCTAGAAGCAGCCTCGTGTGCCATGCGCGTAGGGAATGGCGCTCCAGGGGAGAGGTGAGAATGCAGGTTTGAGTGGCAAGTGGATTAGAAACAGCAGTACATTGTTTTCAGGGAAGATTCCAGATACCAGCCCGTGTGGTACTAAATACAAATAATGAAATATGCATTGCAGGCTTAAATGATCAATAGGAAATTAGCAGAAGATAGCCCAGTGAATAGCAGTGGTAATGTCTGGAAACAATGGGCACGCCAAACAATGTGCGAAATGAGCGTGCGGAGATGGCAGCGTGTTGGTAGAATATTCTAAATGACGGCATGAAAAAAGCAATCTTGTAGAAGCATCACTGCAGTGCCTGGAGAAGGCAGTGCATGGAGCTGTACTGCTTTTGTTTCCAGCAGTGTTTCTTATATTTGTAAACTATTCATGTCAGAATGAAATCTGTCTTCATGTAGAGGTGGGACTGGAACTGACTTCACAGAATCACAGAGTGGGTAACATTGGAAGGGACTTCTGGAGATCACCTAGTCCAACCCCCCTGCTCAAGCAGGGTCACCTAAAGCATGTTAGACAGGGTTGCATCCAAGCGGGCTTTGAATATCTCCAGAGAAGGAGCCTCCACAATCTCTCTGGGCAACCTGTTCCAGTGCTAATCCTGTTCCTGTTCCAGACTTTATCTGAAATAACTTGAATACCTGAGAAGCTTCAGTGTTACCTTGCTTTTTAACCATGGCTCATACATATTCCAGTACCCTCATCACTCGAAAGTTTTGTGATGGTGATTGTACTGTTATTACTGAATCTTGCACTGCTTTGTGTCAGCTGTGTTGTGTCACATTCAACATGCGCATTCCAGTGTCAAAACACTGGATGTTGTGATTGGCTGCCAGATATTTCATGGGGGATTATTCATTTTAATGAATAATCTACAAATTGGATTTTATGAAGAACTAAATTTTTACGTTTTCTTTTTAAATAATATCTCTGAGAAATCTTTCAGTTCCTGATTTCAAACACTCTCAGGGATTTTATGTGGGCATGCAAGTTGTTTCAAAGCTAAGAAAAAATAAAGATTATATAGTCTTGCTGTGTTCCCAGTTTTGAACCCTGCAAGCTGTGCTTGCTTCTCCGTGCTTTCAGAACTAGGTCAGTGCCTGTATCCAACCTGGCTCAGTAGATCTTTACTGTATGGATGGCATCGTGCAGTATAGATACTACCATGTATGTAAAGTTCCAAAAGCATTTTGCTATTTCCCCGTGGTTGCTGGAAAAATAAAGTAGCCATGTGTTGAAAATACATAAGGGAGAATAAGAAGTACTGAATGGAGAAATTCAAAAAACAAATTGCTTAAAAAGAACTTAACTTGAGATTTTGGCTTGTGAATCAAAATATGCATCAGGGCTTGTGATGCTGAGTACTAGTAAAAGCAAACATACTGAAGATGCTAATTTGGGATTTGTTTTGAGGAGTGGGCTGGCAAGGCATTTATTCATGTGGATCTGTAATCATATTAAGTAGTCTTCTCTTACTTGCAAAACTGGACTCTGTGAGGATATAGTCATTTGTGATTTCTGGGGTATTTTTTTTCTGAGCAAGTCTTTGTCATTTCTTTAAGACTTTCTGTCAGAAGCCTTTAAATATAAGGGAGCATTAAAAAAATGAGTCAGTTAAACTTCAGATTACTTCAGACTCCTCAGTTTCACTGGTGACTTGGTCCATTCCCTAACCTGTGTGATTTAGCTGCGTCTTCCCTAGCAGATGTGTGTATTTGATAGTGTACGGTTGCTTATAAATGATCATGGAAGCACCAGTAATCTTTTCCTATATGGATCTTGTAATCTATGCGTATTTGTCGATGGGCAGCCTTAAAGTGAGAGTGGTATCTTCAGCAGAACATATAAAATAATTTATCTCGCAAATGTGGTAAATCAGAAGATCAACAGGGCAGCAAGAAGTAAATTGATTTTCCAGCTGACCACATGAAGAAATCTTATCTAGTGATGATTTCACAGTACCGCTTTAGTTACCCTTCAGTCAGGCATTTTACGTTTTGTGGTACGTATGCCCAGTATGTGCTGACTAGCAGATACATTATCTTCCTTTCTTTCTATTTTTTTCTTTTTTTTAAGTCCTGAGGAATCCAAAGAGATGAAGATTTACTTTTATGTTCTATATCAGTTTACAGCAGTGCTTCACAAGTACAGCTTATTCAGGTTTAGTAGTATGCTTTTTCCTGAGCATGAAATAGTTCTTTATGATTTGAATAAAGAGGAGTAATACCAGCCAAACAGTGTGTAATTAAAACCGTAGCCTTATGGAGAGCTGTGTCAAGTGACCGGCTCTCACTAGGTCACGCGCATCATTGTGGAAAGAGATTCTGTAGCTAAAACTACTTCAAGCAATTTCAGTCTGAGTACTGTTCCCTTTCGATCCTACCCACTGCTGAGCCTTTTCTACTATATGAGGTAGAATCAGCATCAAACAGAGGGGAGGCAGAGCAACCTGCCAGCCCAAGCAGAGCCGAACAGCGTGATGCCAGGGAGAAATGTCAGCTTTTATTGCTGTTTCTTTAGTTGACCCTTTGTGAGCAATTGCTCTGAGGAGTAAAATTTCTTTTTTCCCAAGGTGTTGTCCCAGTAATAAAGTTTTCCAAGGAGCTGATGAGTCTGTCCTTAACCTCAGACTGTTGGACTATAGATTTTGGTAATGTTTCCAAATGTCAATGATTGTAGGAGGTTGATGCGTGTGTGTTTGACACCTCTGATGCTCTGAAAGTTATTGACTTGCCAGAATTCTCTAAATCTTTGGTGTGCATTGGTCTAAATGCACTGATTTAGCTGAATTACCCTCTCCTGCCAAAATCTCATATAAAAAAGTGCTTGAGTGAATGAGAGCCTGATTCTAACAGTTAGGTGAAACTTGTTATTTCATTCCTACTGTTTCCCAAGACTCAGGGCACTGGAGAGAATGGATTCTGCGCTGCTTTTGACAGTAGTTTTGAACTAGTAGATGTAGGCTCAAGTTCCCACCTTATTATGGATTTCATTTGTGTCTTTGTACTGGTGTCAAAGTTTCACATATTTAAAACTAAGGTTTTAAAGAAGTATTTTCTTACTTTGCCCTTTCTTTTAAGGTTACATGCATTGAGGACTCTATGTTGCTGGTATGTAATTGTTACATAATTTCTAATAGGTGAGATTTTTCTATCTCAATTTTAGGTAGATATACTGCACGTCACTGAAGGGTTAATGTCATTTTCTCTCCTACTAGCAGGGTGAATCTTCTTTACTTCATTGTGCATCATTAATTATTTGCTAGAACACACTGTTAATTGCATTCAGCATACAAGACACTGAGCCCTCTATGGATGTGTGGCCTGTTTAGAATGCAGGATTGCAGTTTTCTTTTTAAACAAAAAGCAAAACAAGGTAGATGTTTTCTTAGAGCTGTTGTAAGCCCGGTCTAGAGATAACAGGTGGAAATGTAATAAACTGGCAAGCAAGCACATACTATTACAGTATCTTATTGAACACATACGTCTTTCTTTAGACATGTCTATCTATCTCTATCTACTCCTGGATAGATAAATGTGTCTAAAACAAGATGTGTTTTCATAGGGGACTTGTTATATAGCTATCAAAAGATGAGATATATTGTTTTTGTTGTTTCGTAAGGACTTCCCTTAGATAGGGGCTGTGAGAGCAAGTAAGTTGAGCACAGCATCAGCTTGAGAGCTCTAGATTCACAGACGTTAAAGGCAGAAAAAAGCCTATAAGGACAGCTAGCCTAGCTGCTTTGCTATGCAGAGTTATTCCCTATCGTAGATTAACTAATATTTCTACCAGTCTTGTTTAATTGTGTGATGCAGTGGCATCTCTATTGGGAGGCTATTACTGAGCTTAATAGACGGGAAGCTTTTCTGACACTCATCTTAAATTTCTTTTCTTTTTTTTTTTTTTATTGTTTCATGCCATTAATGGTGCCATTCCTCTTATACTTTAAATAATCACTTGCTCTGTTTGATCCCTTTTTCAAAGATTTATGTATTGTTCTACCTTACTTGGAAATCATCCAACCAGAAATTCTCAGTTTTCCTTCAGCTGCTTGACTTGTGTTATTCCTTTCCATGCTCCCTCTGGTTTTATATCCCATTTGCCCCATTTGGCCCTGGTTGTTCTACATGCAAACTCAGGTAAGCAAACCGCTCTATGATGTAAAGCTTTTGCAGTGTATTCTTATTAAATACTGAGTTACCTTGCATTAGACAAACACATTTTCTGTTTATGTTGTTTCCATTTGTTTTCACACTGTGGGGGCTTCCATTCAGTTGTATGTCTGGAAGGAAATGTTAGGCTTCTGTTCCGCAACAATTTGCTCCAGGTGGTTGCTTTGGAAGAGATGGATTTCCTGTATATTGAAGATTCCCAGCATTGAAAGCCATGTAGAAACCTAAAAACTTTTGTGATTAGTCAGATCATTGGTTTCAGCTTCTGTCTCAAAACTCACCCTGTGTAGAAATACAGTTTGTACATTTTTTATCATCTATGCAGAGCAAGGTTACATAATTTTATATCACTATTTCAGAAGAGTTAAGAGTCACAGAATCGCTATAAGTTCCACAGTTAACTAGTAAATACAAGTTTCACACTGACATATTTTCTAGAAACGCTGTTTTGTGGTAAGGTAGAAGACAAAACAGTGTGAGATTGTGAGCTGAGATGCTCTGTATTCAGCTCTGTTTGTTTTTTTGTTTTCTTTTTTTGTTGTTTTTTGTTTGTTTTTTACCCTACAGTACGATTTCATGGAACGCTTGGATGGGAAAGAGAAATGGAGTGTGGTGGAGTCCCCACGGGAACGTCGAAGTATTCAGACCCTTGTTCAGAATGAGGCTGTGTTTGTTCAATACTTGGATGTGGGGTTGTGGCACCTGGCTTTTTACAATGACGGCGAAGACAAGGAAGTGGTCTCTTTCAGTACAGTTATCTTGGGTAGGTATCTCCACAAGCTGAGCATTTCTCCTCTGTATTTATTTTTTACTTAAAGTCATAATATTTTTGCGGTTTTCAGTATTCAGCCTGAGTGTCCTTGATGCTATGTAGTGCATGTTTTTGTCTGTTGAGAATCTGGTCGAGTCTGTTAGTTAGCCACATGCTGTCTTACAGTAACCACTCATCTAATACTGTGCCATACCCTCAACACAGTGGCATTAAGAGCATCTAGCCTATTTCTAAAGCTAACGTTAGGAGAGAAGCTTGCAGCTTTGTTAGAAAACTAGGGTTCCGTTTAGTCATCTGAAAACTAAACTGAGCTTTATCAGAAGATTTGTCAAACTGTGAAGTATTTAAGCTTTGCTGAATATTATTGTCACAGTGACATCAAAAACCATGAGATGCTCTACCTGTTATTCCATCCTGGCTTGTTGAGGAGTTAGATGGCACTGCTGGGTTTTGAATCTTCTTTATTGTGTATTTCCTATTTGTCTAGGAAAAGAGAAACTGCAAATCTATAAATGCTAACCCAAAGTAAGTTTATAAGTTTCATAAAAATAGTGGCTGTCTTCACCATCCTTGCCTGATTCATGATATGAAGCTTAATTTTTCCATTTGCAGTACAGAATTCATTTTTTTTCAGTTTAAGTCCCAAGCGGTGTAGAAGGATAGCCAACACTAGGTCATTAACTGTGAATATAATTGTTTCTGTTAACCTCAGTAAAGGTGAGAAAATAATTCTTCTTCCATAGATTATATGGGGTTTTGTAAGGGATACTAGGTGCTATGCATATATATAGGCATATCTGCATATTTTCCCATAGAAAGCTTTTTCTACGTGTCCAAAAAAAGGTGAATATTTATGCTTGGTGTCTTGGCGTGCCCCTACTGCGCTTCTTACAAAACCCCAAGATGCAATAAAATGTCCTTAAAAGACTTGCTTTGTCTAGGCTACAGCTTTCAAGAGCGTCAAAGGTCTAATTGTCAGGTATACTACTTGGTAGGGCAGTGATAGTAACTGGGTTGAAATACAGAGAAAAGTATAGTGTTTTATCCAGCTCAGAGGTTCTTCTACACACATCTAATATAAGTTTCGTAATCAAAGGATCTGAGAGAGCTGAAAGTTTCTCTGACATGGAAAAGCAGAAAGAATAACAGAAATGATGACAGACAACACTAAATTTAGCATAATTTTGAATACACAGGAAGGGCTTTCATGTGCAATGAAGCACAATAATGAATAACTCTATAGACAAATTTCTTCATCAGACAAATTGATATTTTTGAGCATTACATGTTTCAATTTTTTGTTCACTGTTTATATGAATCATTTCAAAAGGCCAAGTTAGTAACATCTCTTTGAAAATTTGCTTAATGTTTCTTTTTTATTTAGTATCCTGCAACTGTGAAATTAGATCTAAAGTTATGCTTGAATCCTTTTCCTCTTTTCAGTTTAATTTGATAGAAAAATACTCTGAATGCTTCTGCTAGTTCCAAATCCAAAATTCCTTTTCTGTGTTGTACAGCTGCTGCTATTTGCCTCATGTCTGGGATTGACAGAGCCTTTTACTTTGGACCACAGGTCCCCCAACAACGAGTAGTAATGAAAAGTAACAACATTCCAGTGAGACTTTTATTAAAGTAACTTAGTGTGGAAAATGTGTTCCTCCAAAATCCAACATATTTGAGATGAAAGTGATTTTAAGAATTACTTTTGTAATTGGTATTTAATTTCCAGGTTGTTATTATGAAATGTTCAAACAATAGCATAGAGGTTGTGGAAAGCAAATATTTTGCTACAGCTAAAATTTTGTTACTAGACTGGTGTGCTTACTCCTCAAAGATCATTGAAGTAGTTGACATTTCAGCCACCGACACGAATTGCAGTGTTAAGCACTACTCGGGAGTTTTGCAGACCTCTTCTTTGTCCTCTTGCATAGCTGCTTGCACCTTTCTGATTAATCTTTTAGGATAAAAAATACTCATTAGCGTGAAAGAGTTCCTCTGACGCTACAGCAGGTGTTTCTGTCAGCTTATTTAATGAAGCTTTAAATGTCTGCAGAAGGGAAATTCTGATACAGTCTTTGTAGTAATCAGTTCTACGAGGGAAGGTGGTTGTACAAGTCTCACTGCAAGAATGAGATTGTAAATGTTCCTGTTGGAGCATTGTATTTGATCCATAATGTGAATTCAAACATAGCTACAGAGGTCTTAAAAGCAGTTTTGTCTATCTATTCAAACAGAGGACCTGATATCAGAAGGCTTGAGTGTTAGCAGCACTCAGAGACTTAGTATGTGACTTTGAGCAGATCACTACATCTCTGGCTGGCATTCATGTTGCCAATAATATTGGTGCCTTTCTGCTTCACGTGAACTTTGCGGCATGAATATAATTAAATGTTATTTTTCTGAAGTGTTGAATACAAAATAAACTGAAGAAAAAATCAGCAAAGAATTTGCAGCTTAAAAAGGAACCAACTGATGGCTGTTGATGCTTGCATTTCAGATTCAGTGCAAGATTGTCCACGTAATTGTCATGGGAATGGCGAATGTGTATCTGGTGTCTGCCACTGTTTTCCAGGATTTCATGGAGCAGACTGTGCTAAAGGTATCATTTTCCCTGTATTTACAAATAGTCTCGTTGTTTGTTTGTGATTTGTATGGATCTACAGAGCCTGCTAGTTCGCATGGATCCAGGCTAGATTCAAATAGATCAATACACAATTTTTTTTTTTAATCTCTTACTTAAATATGATCAGGTAGAAGTATTGCTGCATGGCTAATGACCTTGCTTAACTACAGCTATTTTTTGTGTCCACAGTAGTAAGCAAAAACAGCAAAAGAGATGTAGTTTCTGTGAAAGTGAATGAATTACCATTGATGCTTTTTAATAATCATCAATTGGTCCATAATAGAAGACAGTTTATCTTTCTTAATACCATGTAATCTAAATTCTGGCTTGGCTGAGCCATACTTCTAGTTCATAGATTTTTTTTTCATTATACAATTACTCTTAGACCAAAGGAAGTTCTCCTTTTTTTAGGAGAATGAGTAAGACTTGGTAAAGTTTTAAAATAAAGCTTTTTTTGAATCTTGATTGTAAATTTGACCACTAAAACTGAGAGATACAGAGTTATCAAGGGTTGAACACAACTCTAAAAGACATCCATGGATTGGCTGTATGTGTTTACTAAATCTTTTTCTTGGTTTGAGATAGCTGTGATAATTTGTAAAGGAGGAACTCTTTAGGTTATACAGATACTGCAGCACATACGTTGTCTAAAATCAATGACTTGGTTATGACTTGGTTGAACTCCCTGCTCTTCCTGGGCACAGTCATAACATTTTCCAATTTGCTTCATTCTGAGTTTGTGTAAATATTAGGCACAATATCAATATCACGTACTTTCAATTGTTTTTCACGAGAATAAGGCCAGTGGGGTTCAAAGGTGGGAAGTGTGGTCTTTGAAAGCCTTTGAAATGCCTTGAAGGGCCTTAGAAATGTGCCTGTTTCTCCTTAGATCATGACCAATCCTGAGGCAGTTCAGTGAGGCCCCACCTTTTCCACTGATGTAGTAGTATGTCACCCAGCATAGCTGTGCCTGTCTATGAAATACTCCTTAAATAGCTGTTACAGCTATTCTGGAGGAAGTAATTTCTTTTTTTGTGTCTCCATAATTGTTTCTTAGAGGTGCTCTAGTATAATAAATAAATAATAAAATAAAATAAAATAAAAGGACTCTGAAGGCCTTGGATGAATTAATGATGTTACCTCAGTGCTAACCCTACTCGTTTTAAAGAATACATGAAATACAGAGGTCATGTTGTTTTACTACCTGAGAAATAAGACACTTCACAAACATATAGAGGAGACTGTATATTATAAAGTAAATGGTGTTATAATGTGTGCTATAAATACACGTTGACAACTATATGCATTTCTGTGGTGTTAACTTGTGAAAATATGCATGCAGTGACTGTGTGTTTCACTGCCACTCTTTACACATCAGTATCCAGGCCATTAAATAAACTAATTTACATTTTGAGTTTGAAGCAATACTGCAGTGTGTAGTGAACCTCTGTCTAATACTATATTCTACGTTGATGCTAGAAAATGTTCATTCAGGCTACATCAGATGGAGAGCTTTATTATAGGGTACTTTTCAAAATGCATCTGTCAGGCTTCTACTACTAACCGCTCAGTACTTTTCCTCTGCTTCCTGCTTTGTCTTTTCTGTGTAGTCTCATCCCCTCAAAAGCAGAACTCCTGCTTGGAAGCTCCGTTCAACTCTGAACTGTTTTCTTATCAGAAAGATCATGGTATCTCTAAAGAACACGGGAACCAGAAAAATTACGTAAAATGACAAAATGGGGGTGCTGGCAGAATTCGCACATTTCTGTGCAAACACATAGTTGCACATCTAGATACTAAGAGACATGCTCAGACATGTGGAGCTGTGTTAGGATGTAAAGGCCGAAGCCTCACCCATTTCACAGGCAATGTCATACCTACACTCATGTCCGTAGGTTTTTCTGCTTGCTTGAATGCTGATTATATGTGACGACAGTTTCAGAAGATAGAAATCAAAATTGGGATGGTAGGAATGGTAAAACTCCATAACATGATATAGCAAACTAAATCTGTTCTAGCAAGTTATAGGTATGGACACATGTTTAATGTATGTTTACTCTAATGTTGCATTTATATTTAAGTTCTCACATGTTTGAATAGATAATGATTTTCTTTCAAACTGCTTATTTATTTTTATTTCCAACTTTTATTTTTGATTTCCCTAGCAATGCATATTTCGATGTCTCAGTTCTTCACTCTGAAATAATTTGAGGCAAACTCAGACAGGGGAAGGTGAAGAAAATGGGACTTCAACTAGTTCTTAGGGCTGGGCTCATGCAGTAACACAGCAACCCAAGAGCCAATAGATCAGCTGATGATCGGCCTGAGAGTGACAGATCTAAAGCATGATCCTTTATACCGGTGAATCCCTGGTTACAGAGCTGGTCTTGAGGAGATCAGAGGCAAACTCTTTGCATACAGTGTGCAAGTTCTCCATCTATGACTTTGCTCTGGATTCATGCATTTCTGAAAGACCAAAGCGAAGGAAACCTATGAGAGACACCAAAGATAGACTTGGAAACCTATGAGAGACACCAAAGATTGACTTTAGATCTGTTAGCTCCAGGATAGACAATTAGAAATGGAAAACTATTAGAAAGAGCTGAACTTGTGGCCCAGTCCACAAGCTGAAGTCCACTTTCATGCCTTGATTGAAGTAGGGGAAATTTCAGCTTTGCAAACACTCTCACCAGCTGCCTTGGGGGTTTTATGCTTACCCTTACCTGTGGAGGTAAGTTATCTTGATTAGCTAGTCAATCTCAACAGTTTTACTCAGTCTGTACTCAGGCAAAATCTGCTTCGAAATCATTTGGAGGTTAACCTAATTAAGAGTTCCATCTACTATGCAAGAAAGTTAATGATGCATTTTAATCTCATGTGGTTAAAATGCAGCATTTAAAAAAAGAAAAGAAAATTTTAATAATCAAAAGCAATTCAGGGGGTAGAGATTTATTCTGATAAAGGAAGTACACATTGAAAAATTGAACTGCAAATTGAACTGCATTGTGAGTAACCTGTGCACAAATAGCTGTAGGAGTTAGCGATAAAAAGGGTCAATTAAAGAACCAGACAAGCAGCTACGATTATGTTGTTTTGGTGTCTTGTCATTTCTTTATATTCATCTCCCTTTTTTTGTAACTTCTGTGACATACCCACTCAGGTATCTCGAAGTGTCCTTTTTACTGTTCTCGCTCTTAATGTCTGATACTAGTTTGGTCTTTCAACTGCCGAGTGTCTTGTAGTAAATCTGCAAGCAGGCATCATTCCTAGGGTCCTGCTTTTCATCATTTGTAGTGTTCAGTATTGCAGTGAGTTTGGTTCCCAGAGGTGTGCAGCGGAGCTGGCTGTAGTTTTTTTTCATCGCATAGTACTTTGGAGAGCATGATACTCCTCCACTTCTCTAAATATATATATACACATATATATATATACACACACATATATATATATATATATATACACACATATATATATATATTTTTTTTTTCAAAGCAGCAGTAACATACTGTTTTGCAAGTCTCCTCAGAACTTTTTTTGGTTTTGTATTTTAAAATACTAGCATTTGCATCATGAAAGTTTTTAGCTAAACTGCAAAGGTGAAAGAGTATACCCTCCCATGCAATTTGAACATTGAAATGATGAGTGTAGTATGATCCTTTAAGTAAATGCAAAGAAATAATTTGATGCGATATGTCTGTTAAGAAATGGTGTTGATTTGTAAAAGAAGGGAAAAAAATTGAGTCAAGTAGCTCCTGTCAGCAGCCATGAAGTTGTCATTTAACAGATACTTTTAATTGATTATGAAATGTAATAAGAAACATGTTTAATATTTTAATTTAAATGGAGTGAAGACTTTGGGGTTTTTTAAACCAGAAATTTATACTATGTTTGATCGGTTGACTTCTTAATCTAATTTTAAGAACTCTAATGATTCAGATTTATGTTATACTCAGTTTCTTTTCCTGTTCTTCTTGTGTGGGTTTTTCATTATTTTATTTTCATTCTGTTTGTTTTTGGCTTACTGGCAAAGGACGGCGCCACTTTAATAAGTATAAAAAGAAGGGTAGGTTTTTTTAAATTTCTTTTTTTATTTCTTTTGAGACACTTAGCTTGAAAAAGTTATTAAGCTGTAAAGTGTAGTCTATCTCTTTTTAAATTTATTGTCAAGGATTTGCTGTTTCTAATGACTGCCCTCACCAAGATAAGAGTTCCTATCTAAGCCGTTTTCTTTGTTTTATGTGCATTTTTAACCTCTGTATGGAAATGTAAAAAGTCCTAAATTATTAGGTAAGTAAGATGTAATTGCTGGAAATAGCAACTCTTGCTTCCTCTCAGCTGATACTCAAGAAATGTTTCTCTTGCAGATTTCAGTTGTTTGGGATTCCTCTTCATCTGACATTATTTAGAGGCTTATTGCTTGGGCAATAAAATTCTTCAAGTGCAGAAAGTACGCTTTTTCCCACTGAATAATCTGCTTGACACTAGTCTCTGGTGGCATGTCCAGAATGCTCCCAGTGACATAAGAGCTTATGGGAGGGATCCCTGTGGGTAAAGCATGATTTTGAAAGTGCATCTTGCTGAATAATTCAGTACTCTGTTCATTGCTTTAAAGCACCTGGGACCCACATGAATGAACGCTGTCCACCACATGCTAATGAAGTATTGCAGTAAAGTATTGCAGTTATCTTTTTCCTTATTCCCATGGAGAGGAAATGCTATTTGTCTTCATAGCTTGACTGGAAATTATAGGAAATGAAATAAAGCAAGCATGGTAAAGCGCACTAGACTTTGATGGCGACAAGTAAGGTGTCAGTGAACACCTTGCTCCGTCATCTGTCCTGCATGTGTCCCACAGCCTGGCAGAAGAGAGGGTGGTCGTGTTCAGGCAGCACTTCTGTTCATCCGTGGTGCGGTCATCGCTGGAGGGGGGTGTATGTCTTCTGTTGTCCTAGTGAAACACTGCAAATTAGTGCAGTAGCATATTACAGCTCGGATGAGAGAGATAGGTTGGACTGAACATGATGGTACCCAAAACAAATAGGTTTGGCAGAGAAAAAAGAGAGAGAGAAGCAATAGTATAGGAAAATTGTCGTAGTGTAATTTTAGGGAGCAGATGATAGAGGGACTGTCATCATCATTGCTCCGTGTTCAAACTAATCCATTGTGGTTAGTGCTTTTCAATAAATAAAAAAGCAAAAAAATAAAAGCAGTGCCTGCCTCAAAGGAGTTACTATGTCAATACAAGTAAAGAAGGAGCAAATGGATGCCAAGTGGCAGATGTGGAGACAGAAGGAAAAAAATACGTTAGGCAGTGTTACAAACATGCTAGCAGTGTAACTGTCACCAGTTTGGGGAACCACTGTGGTAAAAAGCCATTTTAAAGAGGACTAGTGAGGCAAGTAACATAAAATCATGTTGCTAATGCAGGACAAATGCAGTGCAAACACAAGAGAGAATGTAGGAAAGAGCTCAAAAGGGCTGTTTTCAAATTTGACTTTTAAAAACGGCAGCGGTAGCATGGCAGGTCTGAGAGAGGTGGGAGGCAGAACTGGAGCAGCGAGCAGCCTGGAGTGGAGCTGGTCTGCACGTGAAGTCGGAGCATGAAGTTAGTGTTTGGTCTAGTAAGGGAAAAGGAGCAGGAACAGGACTGGGAAACAAGACTAAGTGGTTGAACTAACAGATTAGCAGAAAGCTTTTTGTAACACTGCAGCAAACAGACATGGATGGAGAAGACTGTATTTGTCAGCATTGGAGAAAAAGGTGTTGCTGTAATGTAGATTTTATATGCTGTGATTGAGGATGAGGAACCTAACAGAAAGGCACAATGCCAAAAGAAAGTGTAAGATTTTGTCCAAGCCTGGATATGAGGAGAGTGGATGAGTCAAAAATGACATCCAGATTATGAACCAGAGTGACAGGTAGAACGATGGTATTGTCCGCAGTGATTGAGCAAGAATGCAGGGAAGGGCTGAGAAGCAGCAGGACAGAAGGGAAAGAGAAATTAAATAAATAAGAACTTATACTGGAAAACATATTTCATATATTTGTAATCATAGCACGCCCCATCACTTAGATTAAAAAAAGTGCTTTTCTTTGAAAATATTGCATGCATGAGTTGTCTTCCACATATATCTCACATCTTGTCTTGTGGCTAACAAAATCCAGCATGTTTAGCTGCTTTCTTAGTATCACTCCTCTCTGGGTGGGGTTCGTTTTTGGTTTGAGGTTTTTGCGTGTGCGTGTGTGTGCCAACCTGAATGTATGCTGCAGCAGCAGTGCCCTGGGGTGTCATTCAGACCGTGTTTCTCTCACAGTGGGTGGAAGCAGCATTTTGGTACTTGAACAGACAAGGCTGTCTTTGGAAATGTTACCCTCCAGCAGTTTCCACCTCTCTGACTCAGTACCTAAAAATACCTTTCTTATAAATTTCCTTCTCTTTTTCTCAGTCTCATATTTTGCCAGGGAAAGCTTTTTTCATTTCTGGCAAAGTGATTATGTCCTCGGTTGTCATGCAAAGAGTGCCATGTACAGGACAGCGCTTGCCCTATCTGCCCTAAGTTTTCTTAATTTTACATAATTTTAGTATGCTGTGGAAAGAGTTTTGTGTCATTAACTGTGCCTAAAAAGATTCAAAAATAAACAGAGATGTATCCTATTTCAACCAAGATTGACGGGGATTGCCATCAATCAGCTGCTGCATGACTGTCATGAAGTGCATTAGTAACTTTGATCCCATTTCAGGTGGGCAAGCATAGCCAACACAAAATATACCATGCAAACTGTAATTGGTGACGTAAACAGGAGCGCAGAATAGCAGGGGTCTCAGCTTTGTGGGTGGTAGTGGTCGCGAGTGGTGCCAAGGTTGAAGGCAGAAGCAGTGGTGGACCGAAGAGCAGATCTCAGGCACAATCATTGCCGGTCTTCAGCTCCCATCATCGATCCTCCTGAACCATGAAGTTTCAGAGGCAAAACCAGGGGACTGGAACATCTGGATTCCTGAATTCTGAATGCAGATACTTTGTTAAATTCCTGTCTTACAACATACCGGTTAGCATCTTAACATTTCATTACTCTTAAAGAGTAGGTACCTATCCTTACAGCATTGTAGATCAAATGTGAGGATTACTTGATGTTTGCAAGGCATGTGATATATAGTAAAAGCATGGTGAAATCAGGGTACTCAAATTACTCTTTAGCCTGTACAGGACTAGAAATTGATACTTCATATTATTTGCATTCTTTGTAAAAAGAATATTCATAAAGTTCAAATAGGACTCAGCAGCTACTTCTAGCATTGTGAGTTTTTGAGAAAACAGAGTTGAAAAACTTGGATTTCAGCAAGCAAAATATTAACTTACTTACTATTGTTCTTAAAGTTTGTGTATCTTTCACTGAATCCAGCTTTGAATTCAGTGTTACTAAGATTTTTTTCTACAGAAGAGTCGGTCCTGAATAATTTCAAGTGGAATTGCAGGGAGTGCACCTGTTCCTTAGAAACTCATCTTTCCTTCTCTTTCAGTTGTGACTTTACAGGGTAGCAAAAATATTTTTTAAACTCTGTTTAATTTAATGGTGTTAAATATACCAAACAGTTGCATCTAACATTATAATTAGCATTTATTTTACATATTAAATCACTAGTAAACATATAGCCAAAATCATGCTTGCGTATTGCATTGTATGCTGTTCCATATGTTTCTAATTTGTGTTGTAGCATACACACTTGAAATTATGTATGGCTCCGTTTCCCTGATATCTTGCAGGATATTGTTGCAGTTAACAAGGTAGATTGCTATAGGAGAAATTTTGAAACAAAGAGCGTAGTAACAGTTTTTTAAAAGGAGTTGCTAATGTCACTGCTGATCAAAACATGGTAGGTAAAAAGAAGTGGGTGTATATAAGCAGTTACAAGTCTCTGATTTCAGTGAACACTAGTCCTTCTCGGTCCATCACTCATTATCCAGCTTGTTGAAATTTGGACAGCAAAGAGCAACAGGAAGTGCTGTAGTTAAGGTCTTCGAAGTGGGACCAAATTATATTGGCATAGTATAGTAAAGAAGTTTGTGTTGCTCATGTCCAAGCTTGAAAGCATATAGAAAAACAGGAAAATCTCATTACTGGTTTTTCCTTTATCAGCATTATAGTAATATCTTCATGCTTACTAAAGGCCAGGTATGTTCCTTTTGTTCTCTTACAGTCTCTTCTTAAGCCCACTGTATTATCAATTCTTTCTTTTCTTATACATGTGCAATAATGGCATATCTGTTTGCACAAGTATTTTCTGTTGCAGTGGGATTCCAGTAAGCAAAATCTTTAGAAAGGTCCCAGTGCAGCAATGAGGTGGGCATCTTCTGCATGGACATGCGTGGAGTGCATGTAGTATACATCCAATTCTGGCAAGCCACAAATCTCTTTCCAGTTCTGTAAGACTACGGTTGGAGACTGAGAATCTCTCTGCTCTATCTGTGCCTTGCTAGACTGAATTGTGCTCATCATGATGTATGTTTTCTAATTTGTTTTTGACTTTAATTGCTTAGCTTATTTAATTGCATTGCAATCTACATTTTGTTTTCAGATCATATCATCTCCGTGGTCTTGTACTGATATTTGTTTTATTGCACTAAGTTCTGAGAGTTTGTCTAATTTGTCTTAGTATCATCTTGGAGTCCTAGTAGTGGTAGTAAAAGTCATTGAATCAACTATAGTCAAGTTGTATCGTAAATAACATATGGAAATACAGCTACTAACTAGATCCTTATACATCTGTCGTCTGCGAATAACAGAAATGGTCCTGAATCAGATCTTCAAACTTCAATATGTATGATCTTTAGGTACATTAATATCTATACGCTATGTAGATTTGAACCTGAAATTTAGATCTCTTCCTATATTTAGGCCCTATCTGGATGAGATGAAATTGTTAGCTGTCATCCTGCTTCAGTTTCTCAAATGAAGTAATTTTTTAATTCAAATATAGCAAAATATTTAAGTATCTGCAGCTAACATGGAACTGTGTAATTAATTGTACTAGGATTAAGTGTTAAGTGTTTTTTAGTATATTTAATAATAGAAATAGCAGTAACTAAAATGAGACCAAAGCAGTCTGGGTTTTAAACACACAGAACTTTCAAGTACCATAATCTAACTTAACTTTGGCCAACCTGTAGGTGCAACCTGCACCTACTACATCATTGTCATTTAGCCACTGTAAAACATTACCACAGAAGTACGAATGGGACAAATGCTTTCATTCTAAATGTAAAATCTTCCCTGAAATATTTTAATAAATGTTTCACTTTTTTCATTTATTTTTTATCTGCATATATTGACTTCTTGTTGTTAGTGGTTTGCTGCTGTGAATGACAACACATATGTTTGGAAGGAATATTCTGATATTTAGCAGTTGTCCTTGCTACTGCTTTTTGGGAGCTTAAAGAAACATCTTTTTCATTCCTCGTTGACTCTTCCCACTGAGCAACTCAAACCTCTGAGATAGTTTTAGTTGTCTCCTCCTCTGCATTTTTTTTAGTGATGAAGTTATCTAAGCATACAAATGAAGATGAACATGTTTGTCTATGAAAATAGTCTATTTCAACATCTGTTCATTTCCATCTGTTGTTAGAAAGTAAAATTTATTTCTCTATATACTATTGTAATCTTGTCAACCTCATTGCTCACATCTAAAGCACGGATTTCATGGCTCTGGATTTGTGTTACTATTATCCACAGAAAAGGAGTTTTAGCTTGCAAATGTCTTCAGGACTTCTCTATTTACCATCTCTATTTTCCTCCAACTCCATGTATCATGCAGAGAACTGAAAAGAATTCTCCCTCCCTTCCTCCCTCTGCCCTTGTTTTTGAAAGCACAAACGTACAGCCAGCTGCTTAGCCATGTTCTCCTGCGGTAAACCAGAACCAGTGCAGGGTAACTCCTGTTTCCCTGAATGTGTTGAAGCCCATGAAAAGGAACTGAGCTGTGATGCCTCCAATAGCTATAAAAAAATAGGGAGGTTCTTAACTGGAAAGGCTGCAAATAAATCTGCTATTATGAAAATTATCTTAGTCTACTGCATGGAGAACTGCAGTCTTCCCTTGAAGAGGTAGTGATAATTGCAGAGCTTTTGCAGCAATGGAGGGGGAACAAACAAGTCGATGAAGTGTTTGCATCCCGGATGCGTTTATGAGAGAAAGCCTTCAGGACATTTGAACCCTGACTCAGCTAGTTGAGTTTACAAGTGTCTAGTTGAACTGAAATGTTGTCTTCTCTATCTATCTTGTTTTTGCATTTTCAGAAAGAGCAGTGGTCTTTCTTTTCTTCCTCCTCAGGACTCCAGTATCCTCAGGGAACTAAGACTTAGCTCTTTGATGATGGCTGGCTAGATTAACTAGCTTATCTTCATCTTCATGCTAGTGATACAGGGTTTCTCTCCTTTCAGTTGAGCATCAAATGTAGCTGGCATTTGCTTATTTTATTTTCCAGTTCTTACAGACTGATGAGTTATTGTTATTAAAAATATTGTGAGGCTCTTTTCATAAAGTAAAATTCTGTTGTACCTAGCGACCAATCCCAAAGAGATAATTTTGTAATTTGTTGTAGTTCTGAAAATTACTTGTCAGTACAAGTCAACATCGTCAGTGTTCTACTAGATAGCGTATGGAGAGAGAGTCATATTCGTGACATACATTTTTGTAATAAATGTATGCAAAATAGTCATGTAATGGTAGGTAATTTGTAGAATACTACATGAGGGAAGAGCAAGTGTTGTCTTCTTGACAGTTAAGGTTACACCAAAAGTTTTGAGAAAAACTGCAGTCTTTCTGATAGATTTTGACCAAAGCAAGAGTTTGCTGAGTGTTCGGAAGAATGTAAATATTCATTGTCTAATTAATGCTGTTCAGTCACTCCTATAAAAATCCTGCCATTTTTTTTCTAGAATAGCTTAAGTACTTATCGATTGAAAACTTCTATAACTCTCAAAATGGAGGTATCCCCATATCTCTACAGGTATTTTAAATGAATTGAATTAATCATAGGCTTAAAAGTCTCTAGCGATCTTCGTTAACTTCCCTGGGTTTAATTAAAACATCTGTGCGCTTTTAATTTATCGATTCATCCAACTCATATGTCATGTTTTTAACACACCCCAGCATGCTCTGCATCATTTTTAACCCGATTTCCACTTAACTAAAGCAATTAAATTCACCCCGGATTAATTAAAGCATCCATACTTTAGTGCTTAAGTCAGCGTGTGCTGCTTTCCCCAAATGGTTTTTGAATGTCAGAGATTTGACACACCTGATGGGTTTTTTGTCCTTCTGGAAATTCTTCTGCGAATCTCTTGCTTGCTTGCTAACGTGCAGTTTGACAGAGCTAGACAGGGGATCTTGGTTAGGCTCGGGTCTGGGCAGCTGAAGGGAGGACTGCAGGGTGTGATTACTGTAAAGGGCTGCACATTTTCGCTCAAGTCCCTGATCCGATGCCTGCCAACATAAATCATTTGTGTGCTTGGATTCAAACTAAATAGTTTCATGTTTTGAAAAGTAACTAACAAAGCATATTGCCTGGTAGGAGCTAAGCTGCCAGTTTTGTGAAGCGTTTGTTTTATATATAACTGGAATAGCTTAAGGATCTATGCTATCTGTATTTTACCATCTAGCATAGATGCTAACGGTCAAGAAAATCTGTCAGTTATTCACAGTTGTCCGTTCTTTGGATGCTGGGCGAATTTCCACAAGCTGACCTCCAAGCAGCTTGTGCTTGCAAGAGCACAAACTCTCTAAACAACCTAAAACATATTCTAGGTCATTGCTGCTGTTCTTACAACCATTTCAGTCCTGACCGAAGGTAACAGTCTCTAAAGAGCAGGCAGCCTGGTCAAACATCGTTTTTCCTGACTAGGCAAATACCATGTTTGCTATGCAAAAAGAACAGATGAAGGAAACTGGGTCTGGAGTCATTTCATCTCCCCCCTTCCAGAATGATTTTCCTGGGGACAAGTTTGGCAGGTGTAGGACAGCTTCATAGCAGGGAAGTGGCATTAAGATAGCATTAAGTAGTAAAAGTGAACTGACATAAACTATGAGATGGTCTTAGAAGTTACTTCAGATTTTCATATCCATAAATGAACTCAAGTTAAAACTAAATGGCTTTCAGACAAATTCTGAAATGTACGGTCAACTGGTGTAAAATAGGTTTAAACAAAAAAAATAGGAAAGGTGGCATTATTAAGCTATAGCATTGTATTTTATACTACAAACCAAAATACTCGTATTTCTGATGCCTCCTAATTTTTGGAAATAACCGTATGTGCAAACAACTGATCTAACAAGGCATGTAATCATTTACCATGTTTCAGTATATTTTGATTAAAACAATAATAATGTAAAATTTAGAGCTAACATGTTTAAATCAAGGTCTAAATCAAGAACTTGAGTTCTTAAGTAGGCTTATTTTCTAAGATGCAACCATTTGCAATTTCTCTGTTTTTAGTGGTTTTATGAATTTTAGGCCCTTTGGAAATAAGAATATTTATATCTAAATAACTTCACTTTAGGAAGCTGACTTGGTTGTAGCTTTTGGAGTGCATCTAAATTTGTTCAAGGCTTTAGGATATGATTATAGGACCCAATTCATGCATCAGTAAAACAAAACTTCACTTGCCTGTATCTTAATCTAGTTTGTCCATGTGAGAGATTAGTATTTGTAGATGAAATCGACATGTGGGTCACTGAGATACAGACCAAAAAGAGCCAAATTCCAGTAGAAAGTGCCCCTACGCGTGCTTTTTATGTCTTTTGATGAGGCTATTGTAGGTGATACTGTGCTTGGATCTTTTTTGTATTTCTGCTCTATTTTGCAGCTGAACTGGAATCCATTTCTGGTTTCAAGTTAGTCTGTCATAAACAGTAATCCATCTTTCCTCTGTACTTGCAAAATCATGCATAATGTGTCAGCAGAAGCAGCAGCTTAATCTCTGCTAAAAGAAAGTCCTAGTTTGAATTATTAGAGAGTCTGAATTAATTATCCCCTAAAGGAACTGCCCCCAGAAGGTCAACTTTGAGATCGCTGGTGAGAAGTTCGAACTACATTTGTCTTTGCTACAATTCCCTGTGGTTGGTGAAACAATCTGATCCTATATAGAAGTATAAATGGCGTCTCTTCAGAATGCTATTTCCCGAAAGTGTTTGTTAGTATATGGGTTATTAAGAAAGTAAAGCTGCAATGGGTCAGGCCAGAAATCCATTTTGCCCAGGAACTCCAGCTCTGATGGGGCCATACAGCAGACAGGTAAAGAAGAATAAAAATTGTACCTTTGTTTGATGATGCTTCCCGGGTAACTTCTCCCCAATTTAGGGATAAGCTGTGTTAGGACTTCCTACAGTAGATGTTGTGTCTTTGTGTATAGTAGCCTTTGTAGATGTACGTTCTATGGATTTGTCTAATTGCATGTTGAATCAGGGAATGTTTTTCTGTTTTAACTTTCCAGGTAATCTTGTTAAAATTGGTTGATGGAGCAGTTGCTGTTTGTCACAGCGTGCGAGGACATTAGACTATGTCCAAGTGCTATATTAGTGAAGCCTCAAACTTGCACTTCAGTGCTTCGTCCCATATCTGCATATTGCTTACATTATAAATGTAAAGCTCATATTTTATGTTTATCGGCTTGCAGTAAGAAGAATTTGGCTGATAGGCAACAAAAGGTTTTCCAGTCATTATGGATATGAGCACACTAGTCTTGAGTCAAGCAGTTCTCCAGTAAGATTGATGCAATCACTTGTCCATCCAAACCAGTGACTTTTCCTTCCCCAATCTGACTTGAGCATCTCTCCACAAAGTTCTGTGCTACATACGTTGTAAAGCATTGCCTTGATGTTGGGCGATTCCCGACAGCTTGTCTGTGCTCTGAATAAGCCTGTAGATGGCACAAAGGAAGCTAACCTTCTAATGCCTCCTTTGGAAATTTACATTTGGATGTAAAACTGGGCACTTGAAAAGTAAAAGCAGTATGAGGGCATTGCCAGGACAGGGAAGCAGTGCAGGTACAAGCTCAAAAATCTCTCAAGTCGTATTTATGTGCTCAGAAACTCAGACAGCTTTCAAGAGAAGTATACCAATTTGTCCATTTTATGAGGAGCTAAAAACAAAGTCTGCGTTAGAGAACTAACAGCCTAGATCCTAGAGTACAAGACTCTCTGCACCAGGGCAATGCGTACTCTACAGCAAGAGGAGCCAAATCAGAACTCTGCCTTCAAATCTTGTTTGAAGCTTGAAGTAGCAGGGGAAGGTCTTTCAACCAAGCAGCTGGGTAACTAAACCAAGTTCTGCACCACCTTCCTCAAGCTTGAGTCCTCAAATGTCCTTTAGTGGTTTCTTGCCATGCTTTAGAAGAACAGCTCTGGTGAGTATGTATGTGTGAATACGATAAGGGTGAGGGAAAGGAGTGGGTATGCAGACTTTACCACTGGGATACCTGTGTGCTAAGAATCGCTGGACAAATGGTGGCTTTTGATGGCAGATCATTTAGGCATTATCCTTCACTGTCTCCCCTCTTAGTTTGTTGTACTAGGCATGTCAAATCACCTTTCCTCATCCACAGGGAAGTATTAACAATACACCAAAACACTTATCCAAAGGTACCTTTCAGAGTGAGATCCTAGCATGTCTAGCTGATCTTTCCTGCTCAGTTCATGCTCTTAAATGTGTGTAGCCCACAGAACTCAAGGGTCTGAAGAATCCATTTTCCATAATTTGACTAGACTTAGCTGTTTAGAAACCTATGTTAAAAAAATCAGTAGATTTTTGCTGGAAAGCTGGTGAAGGGCAGAATCACTTCACCAAAACTGCATTCAAGGATGATACTTGTTGTGCTTATTTAAACCTATGCAGGAGATGTGCCTTTAGTCTTTTCTTAATTTACCTGAGCATCACCTTGCTACTTCCATAACTGCTCCCCAAGACCTCTGTCTGCTTCTCAGCAATGGTACCTGTGATATGGAATTGTCTCTATGCAACTCCACAGAAATGAGATAGAACTTGATTGTTTTATTACATAAAGCATCCTTCCTTCATTGTCATTCAGTGTACTGTGAACAGACAGGTCTGCAGGAATACAGACCTTCCACTGCATATGGGAGGGAGAAGCAGTCATAGATAACAAGCACTCCAGATGAATCTCGAGTTGTTTGCACATTTATTGAGGCAATCTGGATCAATAATTAGTATGACCTATTTTGGATCTCATTCTGTAACACTGTGGCCTAAAATTGACTAATTTAGCAAACCTCTTTTGAGGTAGAATGCCTGCTGCTGTTTTCCAGGGAAAATCAGCTTGATTCACTCTCCATTCCTCACTCAGATCAGCCTAGAAACTCACAGCAGCGACAATAGTGAAGAGCTGTATGTTACAGCAATGAGAAACCAGCTTCTTACCACCTGCCCTTGCTTACATTCTTGTTTACGGTTTCCCCTGCAATCTTGGTGACATGGTGGTCTTGGAAATACCAAGTTTTGACCACAGACCTCTGCCACTCACTCTCAAAGTGATATTCCTGACATTATATATATTATATATATGTGTGTATATATATATATATATATATATATATATATATATATACACACACACACACACATATATGTACATATATTGTAGAATAGCCCTGGCATGAGGCTCTAGATAAAACTTTGTGGCTTGAGGATGGAAGTATTTTAATCTGAACTATGTTCTTTCTCGTACTCTGAAAAGAAATGACAGATTTTTTTCTATGTCCACAGTCAGTTCCTATGTCACTAACATCTTGGTCATGCACATTCCTGCTGCAGTTGAAGACAGGTCACTGCTTAACTTGCACACAAGCTTGGGGGGAAAGGATTGTATAGTGGTTATCACATCTGCTTTGCACACTGAAGGGCCTGGGTTCAAGCCCCAGTGGAACCAGCACCAGGAAATCTTTGGGAGGTTGGACTGGATGATCTCCAGAGGTCCCTTTCAGCCTCACTGATTTTGTGATTTCACAAGGTCTGAGCAGATTTTTAGACTGTAGCAAATCCTCTGATGTGGTAGAAGCACAGAGCTGTAATACTGCTTTCACCTTCACTTCAGTTCCTGAAGCACCAGATCAGGGCTTCCTGGTGCTTTCTGAAGCACCAGACCAGGGCAAGGGAACACTACATAGCTACTGTGGAAGCTCTTAGCCCAAGACCCAGCAGCATCTGCTAATCTTTCTTCTACTGTGTCAGTCCAGTCTCTGGTATCCCAAGTTGACCCTGAAAATGCAGATCAAGGGATGGAGTTGAAAATAATCTTCCCATAAAAATGTTCCAAACAGCAGATGTAGTCTTTTTAACTGGCACACCTTTGCCCATTGCTTAGTTATACATAGGTTCAAAGCAAGGTGAGAAGTGACCTTACGGCAGGTGGCTAGCACGGGATTATGTAGCTGCATCTGGAATGGTCCCATCTAAGCTATTTCCTTTTTTTAATACTGGACTTCTTTCTGTTTAGTCAGTCTTGCAGTGGACTGCGCAGTTCAAAGAGAATTACTGCCTTTACTTGAGCTTTAAGACTCCAGAGGAAGGTTTTTCAGAATAGACAAGCTGAGCACTTTGAGTTTGCTCAGCTGCCACTGACACCTGTAGCTGAATACATTTTTCTGTGTACCTTTGTTCTGTTACAGCAGAGCTCCTGAAGGGCGAGGGGGCCCTTTCTGGTGATGACTACCATGTTGACTGGTTAAAAAACAAAATAAAACTACCCTTGTCCTCCCTCCTCCCTTCTGTTTTTTTCTGCTTGTATCCAGCTGCTGGGTCAACGCTAACTTTTTGTTTTGTTTTTGAATAAACGCGTTTTGTCTGAAGAAGCTGTTTGCTCTCTTCTGGTTCATTTAGCATTCCTGGAACCTTTTCTTTCCATACCTGGTAGCTTTATCCCAGCATGGTAAATGCCATATGGAGACTGACACGCAAAAGCAAGCTATATGCTGTTATGTGTATTTCTTCTACTGTCCTGGTACAGTTGGAGGAACCACCTTGAGCAGCCATTCTGGTAATACTGACCTCTCCAATGTGTCCGAAGCAGGGAGAGAATGTGCATCTAAAAGTGTTGCGTCCTTCTGCAGTGGAATAGAACAGTGAGGCTGTAAGCTTAACCACCACGTACAGGAGCTGAGAGGTGCCTAGTTCCAGAGACAGATGTTTGGGTATTAAGATGAGAGCTGGAAAAAGGAGCAGTGTCTCTGTAACGTGTCAGGCAGACTCTGTGGTGTGATGCATGCAGATAGAGGGAACAGTTAGTCATGAGGCATCCAATATGTTCCTAGTTGAGTGTGTTAAATATCATAGCAGAATGTTCCATGGTGACCTGCAAAAAAGTGTAGAATGGGCTGAGTATGGTATGGACATACTGGATATTTGTCTGCATTGTGATTCGAGCGGGCTGGTTCACGAAGCATAATTCTGAAATCAACTGCAAGTACCAGAAGGAGTAGGAGTTTAGCATAAACTCATTGATGGAACTCTGTGAAGCGCTTGTGAGTATAGGTCACATCTGAAATTGAAAAGTTGCTGCTGGAAATTATATTTTATGCAGATCTGGAATTAGGAAGAAAAAGATTAAATAAGAGCAGAAGGATTAATAGTAAGAGAGAACAGCAGGGAAGAAGCAACTATCCCTGCCAAAGGACCGGCAGTATGGCCTTAAGAGAGAGAAGAGAGAGCAGAGCAGGGAAAAAAAGTGCAATATACTAGTTTTGCTGTTACTCTGTTGTACAAAGACATAGGATAAAAAGGATTATGTAAGTGACGTATGACGCATCAATTTTAGTCTGAAGTGACATAATACTCAGAGTTCCAAATTTTAGCTAGTATTTCAGGTTACAAATCTGAATATATATATTTTGTGATCAAATTTTTCCATTTCAAATAAGAAAATTATTGAAAAATCAGTCCCAAAATGTGTTTTTGCAGCAGATCAGTGGGACAGCTGAGATGGATAAGGCTGTAGGACTGAATCTCAAGAGTACAGTGGAGAAGTTGTGCAATTGGACAATTACACATTTCTTTTTAGTAAATCAATTACTTGGGTTCTTCTTGATCATTCAGGTTAAAGGGATAATAAAAGCAAGAGGACAGAAGGACCTTTTAATGATTAATAGTAGCTTTTGAGTATATTTTTGGCTCTGTAAATCTAGCCATTAGTTTCTAATTACTTTGAAGGGCGAAAAGACAAGGAGATACTTTTTTGTCTTTATCAAACCGCATCAGAGAGTAGAGCACGGCTCTTCTCAAAGATTCACTTCATTACTCCCATTTTCTGTTACTCCTTTGGTTTCTTTTCCCCCCTTTTCTCTGGCTGGTGACCACACATACAGTCTTTGGCAGGCATGTAAGTTCGGAGATTGCTTTGGTCCTATGGAAGACTCGGGCATATAGGGGTGTGAATATACCTTAGTGTGATGTTTGTGTAACTGGCTTTAATAAATTGTTTCTTTCCATCACTGTGTTATTTACAACATCTGATTTCTGGCATCCAAGACCTGCCGACTACCTTTATTATTCATAGGCCTTGCTGCTTTTGCATCAATTAGTTCTGAATATTTATTCAAACACGTTTTTCCCCATTACAGAAGAAGAAAGGGTAAGAGTTAATGGTGCTTTCTTGCCATTATACAGAGGGTAAAAGCATTCACTCCAAGGAAACAAAGATTAAGCAGTGAAACTGAGATTCAGCAGGGACTGGTGGCACACACTGGTTGTACATTTGTAGTAGATGAAAGCTTGTGTTATCCCTGTGTTCAAGATCCTTATATTCAAGAAACAAGCTAAAGGGACTAAAAATAAATGTGGGCACAGCATTAGAAGATGTTATGGGAGAAGAAGGATGTTGCATAACAATATGTTTCAGAATTGAATGTTTCTGTTCCACTATCTGTGCAAATTAGATGTTACCTAGTAGAACAAACCAGAGTGATGCCAAAATCAAGTCCATTCACGTTGCCCAGACATCTGCATAGTTCTGAATATCATAGCAGCAGCAGCTATATGAATAGTGGCTGTATTCTCAGAATGCCCAAAATGTGAGTGCTTTGTCAAATAATAATTAGATGATTTATTTGGGAAATCAAGAGCTAACCTAGTACATATTATTTTAGTTTTTTTTCCAGTAAACGAACGTATTTAAATATATATATAAGTACTTGGTAGTAGATTTTTAGAGCACTTTTACATATATGACCCTGTGTGCTGTTCTTCTTTCATTCAATTTTCCAGCTGCCTGCCCAGTACTGTGCAGTGGCAATGGCCAATACTCTAAAGGAACCTGCTTGTGCTACAGTGGCTGGAAAGGACCAGAATGTGACGTACCCATCAGCCAGTGTATCGATCCCTCATGTGGAGGTCATGGTTCCTGCATTGAAGGGAACTGTGTCTGCTCTGTTGGCTACAAAGGAGAAAACTGTGAAGAAGGTAGTACTACAGTGCTTTTTCTTTTTATGTTAGGAACTTGTTTTCTGGGTTTTGGAGCTATTCAGTGGGTAGAAAAAAGTAAAGAATGAAATTAAATTACAAATCTAAAACTATTGTGGCAGATTGTGATGAAGGGGGTGTTAAAATGTGGTCCACTGCAATTTTACTGATCTGTAAAAGTTTAAACTAAACTTCTAATCTCCATATATGTTACTTTACAGAAGTAAAATATATCTACCACAAGTATATCTGAATGATTTTTTGCCAAAGAATGAAGATAGCTTTTTTAATGGATTATATTTATTGAACAATCTAGAAATGAAATGCAGAAAAATGTGTAGTGTTAGAGAAAACTGTATCTCCAACTTCACACAAACCAAACTTGTCAGTCACTATTAAGACAGAAACTGGTAAGACAAATTTGAAAGACTTAGATAGGCATGTTAGTTACAGACTTCCTGTAGGGCAAATTATTCCCTTTAGATGCAGTCGTGTGGGATCAGAGAATGGTAGATGGCACATACAAATGACCACTGTCTTTTAAGTGCAAAAAACCCCTGAGGTTGAAAGTGTCCAATTCTTTGTGTATGCAGAAACAGGCAGACTTAACAGAAGAACCCATGTAAAATTTGGTCATAGACTGAGCTCAATATTAGTTTTATCCACAGTATTTTCTGTTAGAATGCACAACAACATAAATTGGATTGTTTTTCATTTTAAAATGTATTGATATGGTTTTAAAAGGGGATTTAGCTCTCTGGAGGATTGCTAGATTGACAGTTCTGCATGCCTCAGCACATCCTCAGGGCAATAATGGTTCAAACTGCTTTATATGACATTCCAGCATTTATTAATCCTCCAAAGAGAGGAACATCTTGGGGCTGAGGTGATAGGACCGGAGCTGCGTGGTTTAGAAGTAAAGAGTCCTTTGGGAGTGTTCTGAATGTGATGCAGAGCTGTCCACCAGGTGTATATTGATTTATCTTGCTGTAAAAAAAACAGCTGTTTCTCTCATCAAAAAAAGAGAAGGAAAACTAAGAGATTTACTATTTGGGCATGGAGTCATCCCCTTCAGGACTCAATCTTGCATTAGTCTGAGTTAACTTCTTTTGCTAAAAGCAAAAATAAGTTCAGGTCCTCACTAGTGAGACTGCCAACACTAGACTAACCACAGCCATCTGTTCAGTTTGCTCCTGTCATCTCCTTCCAGCAATGCTTCACAACACTTGGGTCATTAAGGCTCTAATCCAAAACTACTGAAGTCATTAGAGCTTTTCTGTTGTTTTTAATGGACTATGGTTTAAGCTGTCTCAGGTAAATTCTATAATGTCCTTCTCAGCTCTTAGAACTGACGGTTCGCAGTTCACGCTGAGTGTATGTTTACAGGAAATACTCAAGAATTACCTGAAATGCTCTGCTATATCTAGCATTCTCATGGAAGTCAAAGGTGGGAAGGACTGTCTTTAGCGTGCTCATCCAGTCTGTTCCCCAGGAATGCAGAAGTTTGCTGAGACTAGTTAAGTTATATAAGTTCTATTTTGTTCTTTGTTACGGTATAAATGTTAGTATTACTAGAGAGAATTTGATAATTGGCTTTCTTTAATTTATTCCTGTTAATTTTACCTGGTAAGCAGTTCCTTCTCTTCCTCAGTTATAATTTCCAGATACTTGTGTGGAGTTTTCTAACTTTCTGTCTAGAATGCAGGCACTCTGTCCGAGCTAAACATCATGACTCCCCTTACGCTCCTGTAAGAGAAATAGGCTCTTGTGGTGCTTAAATCAGCTCATCCTAAGGTGAATGTTCAAAGTGAGTAAAACAAATACACCATCAGCTCCAGATAAGTTTGTAGAGTAAGCTAGCACATATCTTTCTTTGTGCCGAGGCATTAATGTTAACAACACTCAAAGTTGGAAGCATTGCAAAACATTGTCAGTCAACAACAGAGGAGGAGGAGGGGGCTGTGAATTAATATGTTAGGGGAAAGGGTATAGATTATTTAATCACTAGCGCTTGAAAGGATAAGGTTTTAAAAAGATAAATGGATTACAGAGGCAGGCAGTATTAACTGCAAACTTGGAAGAGGCCAATAACATGACAGGAAAGGTTAGCATAACCTTTGGCATACAACATTTGGCAATAAATAAATAAATAAATAGCAACCATGACATTTCTACTCAAAAATTCCATTCCTTCTGTAAATATTTTTCACGTTAATTCAAGAGCTACTGGAAAAAGAAAGGATGTAATACAAATTGGTGTCTCTTCAGTTGAAAGTACTCATCTAATCTTATTTAAACTGTATGTGTGAATTAATGGTAGAATGAAACAAATAAGTTTGTCTGTATTTATATTAAAGTATGAAATCTCCTCTATTGATTTGAGCTTCCAAGAAGAATGTCTAAGGTTAATTCGTGCGCCATTTTTCAACTAAGGTATTGAAATAGAATCGGTGGATCAGCATTTTCTTTCTTCCAATTAGCTTTTTATTTCTGATATTCAGTACAGTCATATTGTTCAGACAATCTACCTGAAATGAAAGTGGCACTAAAATCGATATTTGCGATGCACAATTTTTGCAGCATAAACACAGTTGTTCTATTAGCAGATCTGCACGCAGGATGAAGCGCCGCGTTTGCCAGGTTTCGTTCAAGCTGGTTTGGGGGGAGACAAGGGAAGGTGACGAAGTGGGTTAAGATAACCGTGTTTTTCCTGTCGGTTTCATGGTCGAGTCATTTTTCAATGACATTTAACTTCCTAAGTGTAATTCATGGCTCTTTGGGGGCTTATAGTACATATTGTTCAGAAAACTCCTTGACCTCCTTTTTTGTCCTTAGGGATATAAATTGCTTTCAGTACCCTTTTTGTCAAATCTGCAGAGGGACCAATACTAAATGAGTTCTAATGATCTGAGCTGCCAAGGGGCTGTGAGTTCTGAGTCTAACATACTTACTTGCTGAGGCACGTTGTCCTTTGTTTAAACACCACAGAAGCTCCATTTATAAATCCATATTAAATACCACTGTAAACCCTTCTAAAGACTCGAGGCCAGAACCTTTGCTGCATAAGTCAGTGTAGTTCTACTGCAGGTAATCAAGTTATGCTAATTTTAGCAGCTGAGGATCTGGCCCCAGATGATAACCCTAAGAGCATGTATTAAAGTGGAACAAGATTTGAGTTCAAAGTATGAACACTCTTCGATCTGAAGTTTGAAATCTATTACTTAACCATATGGTAAGAACAGAATAGCTGTAAAGTATATTTGTTTAGAACAATAGACAAAAGGGATTAATTTGAGTTATTTCATAAAATGGGAGAGCAGGGGCTTGGAGGAGTTGAAAAGTTTATTCGGTGGTAATAAATCCTAGCTGCAAGACTGCTGTAATTCTGGGTAGAGGAAAGGTGGTTAATTTCTGTGGACGAGGGATGCGTTTTTCATTTGTTGGAACATTTCATTGTTCCACTTGCTTTCATTGGTACTTCCATTTTATAAGGAAGGTAATATATTTCTGAAATGTACAGTACATCAAGACTCATCAGGATTCTCTAAAGTTAGCTGTCCTGCAACATACAACACCAAGTAACACATGTACTACCTGTTGAAATTTTCCATTAAAATATCAGTATCTAAAAAATTGAGTAGACAGAGTTTAGGGGAAAAGAAGTAACCTTCATCATAAAAGCAAATTGACCTAAATCTTTCTTTGTGTTCTTTAAAATTTTTAAGTTAGTGCTGACTGTTTATTTCTTTATTGAATCAGATTGTTTTACCACATTTCTCTTTCTGCCAGATTAAATAGAAATAGCACAGAAGACATATTCTAAACTTTGGACTGTTTCTAATCTTGTTAAGCACCAGAAAGTACTGACAGTATGGGACAAGAGTTTTAGATAATTTTAGAATAATTTATAAATATATCAAGCCCTATCTGAGCTGAACCACAAAATAACCATCGTTTCCCTATAAATACTACTAAATTACATTATCATATTTTTAAGCCCAATTAATTGAACGGTAAATCATTTGAAAAAAATACATAGCCAGTGCCATCATTACAATCAAAATCTTGGAAGACATTTTATAGTAATTTATTCCTGTGCTACTGTAATCTGAATTAAAATCGAAACTATCTTGATAACTCCTGTTTGCATCTCTAAATGTACTTGCTTCAATTCTCTGAGTTGTATCTAATCTATAGACTTACTTTACGTGTTCTATGACTTCATAAAATAATTTGACAGGACTTTATAGAAAAGTTGAGATTTGAAAGATCAAGTATTGTTCACATAAGGTAGAGTGAAAATGTCTCTGCCTTAATTTAGAAGGATCAGTTTGGAAAAGATGAGAAATAAATCACTTTCATTATAAACCCAGATCTTCCTAGAGTCAAAAGAGTGAGTGCCAATCATTCTTAGTTCTTCAGTTGTGAGCTAATATATACTAGTCATGAGATGAATTCATTTTATTTAGGACTTGAGTTTGACCTTGGCCCTCAATTCCACAGCAAGAGGCAATTTGTAAAGCCTCTATGTTGATGTTTGCAGTAGAGCATAGTATGCTTACACAAATTCAGGGTACGAGATAAAAATCTTGAAAACCAAAAAGTTGCTGATAGAGTTTATTTGAAAGACAGCTTTTAACAGTCCTTTATCGGGATCAAAATGGCAACTGAAATCTCATGGATGTTTTTCCATCATAATTATTTTCACTTTCTTTTCTTTTTTCTGGATTAAAAAAAGATGAAATATATATATATAAAATATATATATTTTTTACATTTCTTAAAATGGAATTGTCTGCTAGTTAAAACATGGGTTCAGGTACCTAGATCTCTCAGTTTCACAGCTCAGCTAATAACCGACTGTGAATAACGTGTTCAGAAGTGCCTGAACATTTTAGGAGTCTAAATGAAGCTGAAAGCCACTGATATTTTGACTTCTAGGTACTTAAAGTGAATGTAGTAATACTTACTATTCTCAGAATACTCTGCATTTTGACAGTAATAATAGCAGTTTTGATAAAGATGTTGCAAAGAAAAACATTCTAAAAAAGTGCAATTCCTTTTTTTTTTTTATTATTATTATTAATTATAGTGTTTGAGTCGTTACGTCAATGTATTTCAGAAGAAACATCTGCAAATTAAGGCTTAAGTGTGGTATACTTAGGTTTTATTTTTAAGCCCTTGTACTTCCTCATTACAGAATTCCTGAAGTAAGCTTTCATTCTTCTGTCACACACTGTTTTATTTGGAACTAATGCAAAACATAACTCTTCCATTTTCAGAGCAAATATTTATGAGACTTGAAGAAAAAACACATCCGTTTGCCTTATTTCATCCCAGCTGAATAAAATTTGCAGAACACGTCTGCATGTTTTCTAAATATCATGTTGTGTGACCTGAGCTTTCTCTACACTGTTTTTGTTTTTTCACGTAGTTGATTGCTTAGACCCAACGTGCTCCAACCACGGTGTTTGTGTGAATGGAGAATGTCTCTGCAGCCCAGGCTGGGGGGGAATCAACTGTGAGCTTCCCAGAGCCCAGTGCCCAGACCAGTGTAGCGGGCATGGTACATACCTCTCTGACACAGGTCTGTGCAGCTGCGATCCCAACTGGATGGGTCCTGACTGCTCTGTTGGTAAGAAAAATATTTCTTCCTGATTTTGCAATTATACTCCTGTTTTGTTAAAATGTTAGCATCAGTGGCAAATTGGAAATGCAGATAATTCAAAAAAAAAATTCTTTGCAACTTTTGAAGATGATTGGTCCTGTTTTGCCTTATTGTGGGAAGTGTGAGTTTTTGTATATACATAGGATAATAAATTTTGTGACATCTTTAATTTGGGACTGATGGGTAGGGGGGATATAAAAGTCTGTATTTCATTCTGATACTGACACTCTTGAGGACTGCAAAAGTTACTTAACTGCGTCATATCTGTTTCCAACTTTAAATAAAACCTTCCGTGGTAATAATCTATGGATACGTTTAAGGAATGGAAAACAGTACATTTAAGTAAGTACTTTTTTTTGGTTTTGCTTTATTACACATCAGAACAGCATACATTTGAGAACTTCACAGAACAGAAAAATAGCTTTTCACAGGTAGGATATTTTCCCCTCTTTGATTTTTCATGGGAATTTAAACAATTACTTCTAGGCAAGAGACATGTTGAAAAGCAGACAAAAATATAAGCTATGAAGTTCATCCTCTCCAATGCTACACAGTTGAGTGAATGCTCATAAAACTTGATTATCCTAACAGAAAGAGCTAAGGCAAAAAACACAGTTTGGACAAGACAGCAAGCATTCTATTTGGTGGAAATATTACATTTTTGCATTTATATTGTAAGCTGAATCTTGAGATGGAACTGGCATGGAGCTCCATGGATGAAGGCAAAAGCAAGTCTCTAACTTAGAGTTTTCACACTGTTCATTATTTCTTAAGATTATTCTGTTGACTCAGAATACCCCACCAGTTGAATAAATGTGAAGATGTGTGCTTTTTGCTTCATGCATCAGCAGCAGCCAGAGAAATTAATGAATGAGAGTTTAACTTTCAGTTTTACTGAAGATGCATGAGGCAAAAATCCCCTCTGTTTGCTTTTCTACAACTTCAGCTGGCAGTAAAAGCATTTCAGACACTGGATAACTGAGCATAGTAGCAATAGGTTTCTAAAAACTCAGCTGCAAGTGGTTTTTCCAGTCACTCCTAGAGTGTAAGTGACCCTGAATTGTCAGCGTGCACTGCTAAATGAGTTTTGGGTGAGTTTCACCCTCATTCTTACCAAACAAATACCCATAGCAAAATCACCATGGGTTCAGGTTTGAATAAAGCAGAATTAAAGGCTCGCCCTCTGCAGAGCTGACAGATTTTGAACATGCTACTTGTGAATTTTTTGCATTTGGGTAGAGGATGCTGCTCTACAGCTGGCTGTCCAGCATACATTAGCAGATTTTTAATGACTACTTTAATAACTGTTTGTTTCTTAACAAAAGAGGTAAATGCTGGTTTTGATCAGAATATGGTTGTGGCAGCTTTTAACAGTGTATAGTTCTCAATTAAAGGTTGTCTGTTCTACTCTGCTTTTCACTATACATGGCAAGTACACGCTACGTCTGCCCCGTCGTCTCTGCCTGTGCTAGCTGTAATTCCTACTCTTTCTTTCCTCCTAGAAGTGTGTTCTGTGGACTGTGGCACTCACGGGGTGTGCGTTGGCGGAGCGTGCCGCTGTGAAGAGGGCTGGACCGGAGTGGCGTGTGACCAGCGTGTGTGCCATCCCCGCTGCACAGAGCACGGAACTTGTAAAGATGGGAAATGTGAATGCAGAGAGGGCTGGAATGGGGAGCACTGCACCATTGGTAGGCAAACGACAGGCACCGAAACAGGCACATATTGCTTTCTTTTCATAAATCGTAGAAACATAGTTGCTGTTGTGTACTGTAATAGGCTGTTCCTTTAAGGACCCTAGCGCTTTCAGACACTGCCTCTGCCTCTCCAGATGTGTAGGGTGGAATGGAGAGGAGCTCTGGGGGTCATTCAAACTCAGTAACAAACTGATCTGAGGAAAGAAAATCCTCAGCGAATGAACATTAGTAAATAAAGATGTAACAAATGGTCCATTGAGGTATCAGCTGACCCAAGCTTGTCAAACTTAACTAAACATTCCTTTGTGTGAGTGGCATCTTTTTTAATTTCCTGGTCTGATGCATCAGTGCTTTGCTGCTATTATACATCGCATCCGAAACACATCACCACCACCACCACCACCACACAGAGCAGGGGTCAAGTTACGGAGAAATGAGTGTTCCCGTTGTTACAGAAATAGCTCCCTAGCATTTTCCTGTGTTGTGCTGTGACAGTGGGCATGGTGTTTGCATATAGACGATCACAGCATGGGAGGGCCTTGCCGGTACTGCAGCATGCTGCTGTACCCTTTCCGAACAGCGTGCTGCTCAGTACAGCATTGGCATCACGCAGAGTGCCATGACTAACACGATTGCATCTCAGCTGTGATGTGTCAGCCTGGGAAGTTCAGAAAGGTTATACTTACACAAAGTAATGGTGTTCCATCCTCTCAATTGCAGTGCTTGAAATTTTATTTTGGAGAGGAATTGTTCCTAAATGAAGTTCTTTATTTTGTTTCTACAAGAAGTCGGGTAGTGTATTTGGACTATCTTGTGAAGTTACAGAAAACAAAGGAAAAAAACAGTTATTTTCCCTATGCTTTAATCTAAGTGGGAATTTCTAAGCAGCTATGTCTCTTCTGAGAAGTCTCATGAAAATCATCTGGAACAAGAGTACTCAATTGCAAAGTGAAACAATATGAGTTTCAAGCAAGTGTGTGTTTCTCTGAAGAATTTTGGAAGGCTGAGAGAGACACCTTAAAAGAAACCCACCGAGTCCAAACCGTAGATCAACCCTAAATTCCAAGATTGTTTTAATCATCCTGAAGAGGTAAATTTAACAAAGAAAAGGCAGTAGGTGAATTGAGATTCTCGTGGCAATCAGGGACCCTAATGGGACAGTCCTATTACAAGTGAATTGTTATTTCTTTAATTAAAAGTATGGTGAGATTTTTGCATCCCTCAATCTGTTTTTCTTTTTCATTCCCCTCTGATTTCTCCTCGGCTATATAAACCTTTTCAGATACACATATGAGCTGGAAACTAAAAGCATACCCTTACTAAAAAAAAAAAAAAAAAAAAAAAAAAAAAAAAAAAAAAAAAAAAAAGATACGTATTTTTAGGGCATATCCTTTGATGTTGTGGTGCTGCATGCTTCCGACACAGTGTGCTAATATGATTTAAATCAAAGCTTTTGTGATTGAACACTTTGTCACCAGTGTAGATGCAGAGTGTTTTTTCACTGTTGCTTTCTGACTTCCATTGTATCAATATATCTCTGCTAGATCAATGTAGGCATTTTGTTTTAATATTAAGAACTTTCCATCTTTACAAAGTGCCTACTATGTAAATAAATATTTTGCATTAAATTGTGCGGTAATTATTTACTTTAAAAGTTGCTGCTTTGCACAAGATTTGTTTTGCTTTATAATCTTTTAGAAATATGTCTATGTTTAGAGAAAATCAGTATATTTAAAGTCTTTATTACTGTGCACACAAAAAGATGCCTTGTACAGAGTCTTTAAGTGAATTCTGAAAATTACAAGCAGGACTGCTGATCTCTGAAGTGAGATTTTTAGTCCAGCTATTCAGAGATGTAAAATAAATACTTTCGCTGTTATGGATGTACATAATCACTGCTCCTTTTGAGAGGAAGGGAGCAGAACCTCAAGCAGATAAAATGTCTAAGGATTGTGGTTTTGTTATGTTTGGGGGGTGTATATGCGTTAGAAAGATTTCTTCGAACATTTATATGTGTCTGCCTGTGTCAGAGATGAGACTAGAGCAAAAAATTTAGATTTGCCTTACTAATTAGCCATTTGAGCAGTTATGTGTGTAGACAAACACCTTCTTGCTTTTGTGCCTGGCAGTATTAATAAGGCGTTGCGTGTGTTCATATCATCAGGCCTGATCTGTGAGGTCATTTGCAAAAGCACAAAAAGTGGTGCCAGAAAGGAGATTCACTTCAGAGGGAGCTCTCGGCCTGGTCCCGTTCTTCGGGTTTTAACACGGAGGCTTAGATGATGGGGCTGAGAGGGAGAGAGAATTTGGAAGAGAAGGACAAAACCAACTTTCATCCATGTTTGCATAAAAAAATCCTAAAAGTTACCGCACAAAATTTTTTTCTTAACAAATGGGTTGTTACTTCGGAACAAGGATGAGTTGCTCAAGGTATTTTAATTAGTAGTTTGGAAAGTGAACACGTGCTGAAATTTTACGGAAACTTATTTTAGCTTTGTGCGTTTTCTCCATGGTTTAGCTTTCAGACGAAAGTTCAGCAGACCATCTGATACCAGAATTACTTACTAAGAAATGTCCACTTAAAAAGATAATATTCGTGAATGCAGATCTGGTGTATTCAAACCTTGATCTTTTCTATTCTTCTATATCCAAAGCCGTGTCTTAGTCCTGTTTGGAAGGGACCTGACAAACTGCTTTACTCTGAATATGCATTTATTGCTAAACCTAGTCTAAAATCTCTTGAAGTCAGTAGAAAACTTGCTTTGATACTAGTGATTTCAGTCTAAGCTCACTTAGGAAAAATCAGTCTGTTTCTGACGAAGCATAGGTTTTTATATAAACCAAAAAAAAAAAATTTTTTTACTTCTCTGCATGCTTCTTTACCATTCATGTGGCAGTGGAAGAGCATTCACTGCAGCAACCTGCAGGTATTCCAAGTTCATTCAGGGTATTTTATTCTATTTAATATAATATTATTCCTTTATAGACAGTTGACTACTCTTCGATATTTCAGTGCTGAGTATCTGAGCTCACATCCTCTCTGGTTAAATTCAGATGAAGTGCTGTTTCTCTCCCACTCACTTGCATTATCAGAAAAGCACTCTGCAAAGTCTCCAAGAATGCTATTATTAGTTCCCTGTTAACCTGCTTTTTGTCCAAAGCAGCTTTCACCTATGTGCAGCAACAGAATTATGTATATAAATCAATGAGCACAAATTCCACCTTGTGCAGTTTTTGGTAAATCTGTGGATACGCAGATAATGTAAAAGTGAAAGGATTGGTGTCTGATCTTTCTTAAATACTGTAGGCAGCAAAGCAGAACTCTACACTAGGAACTAGATTTCACTTTGCTACTTTGGGTAAGAGGAAAAATAGCTTGCTGGAGTGATGATGAAAAAAATAAATCTTTTCCTTGTGCAAAAATAGATCTGTCAGGATATGTTTATTAAGTGATTACTATTCAGTGATTGCAATTATGGAGGAAGTTACAGCTAAATAATAAAGGGTAATCTAGATGAGGAAAAAATATTGGAAAACTAATAACAAAGCAATAGACTAAGCTATAGCAGTTGCTAAATCTTAAACTAATACCATGCCATAAATTTAAGTTTGAAGAATTAGTTTTTACTTGAAACATCTGAGTTTTTAGTGTCGTTAATGAATGCTGTTCTAAAACAGATCAATTACATTCACTGAAAATAATATTCGGATAGAACTATATTCTCCATAAGAATTGTCAGGATTGCAGAGTAAGGACAGTGTGATCTAGAGAGATCTTAAGAAGGAGTCAAAATACCGTTTTAAAAGTCTAATTCCATCTGTAATTCACGTCACTAAAGCATGAAATAGGACTGTTATTAAGTCACTGTGAAACCAGGGTTTAATGCTACATATTTATGAAATTAAAGATTAAAATTAAAAGGCCTACACACATACTGTATCTTATAAGGTGAGCTCTCACCAAAAGACAATATATGAGGTTTTCTTCATGGCAGCTTATCATATTCCTGAAGCCTGGCTCCTGTTTGCTCTTTTCCTCCATTAGATGTAGGTTAAGCATTCTTCCTTTCAGGCAGAAAGTGGTGAAAAGTTACAGTCAGGAAATTTGAAAATATAGGTACTCTATTGCAGATTAAGATCAAGACAGTTCTCATCTTTTATTTTTATTGCAAATGAACTGTGCCCCCTTTGACAGTCATAGAAGCTGAACCTTCAGATACCTGCCTGCTAGGCAAAGCCTGAAGAGTGGTAATGTGTGCATCGCTACAGGACTGTTCTTACTTACCAGGATGATGATTTTCAGAGTCTGACTCCAGAAGTGAGGAGGATCTGCCCCTCTCTTCCCTCCACAGAGTCTTCTGCCTCCGAGAATGTCAAGCGGTAGGATGTGTTCCCTAGAAAACAAGAGATTTGGAGCTCTGTCCTTAGTTTCAATATTTTCTTCTATTCAATATTTTCATGAAGAAGTAGGGCCTAGAATAAAGAAGAAAGTTTTGAAGGAACTAGGATTTCTTAATCTACACAAAGGCAGACTTGTAGGAAATGATCAAAAGTCTTAAGATACATCAAAAGCTGCAGGAAAATGGAAGAAATTACTTTGTGTCTAGGCTGATGAAGATGAGAAGTTTGGGTTTAAATTGCAATTTGGGAGATTTAGGTTAGATAGCAGAAAAAACGTATCAATAAATGATGAGCTGGAATACATTAGGCAGGTTATGGAATCATCACCAGTGGAGATTTTAACAACAATTTAAACGTATGTCTGTGAAGAACAGCGTTGAGATAATTGATCCTACCATGGGGCAGAAAGCAGACTTCATAATCATAACACAAGATAAAATCTCTTCCAGATTGATTTTTAATGATACTGTGAAATTGTCCTTTGTAGTATGAAAGTGTATGTTATTTTGTAGTGGCGTATATTAAGAGTTGCTCTGTCATCCCTTTAAGAATCTGACTCCATTCTTAAAAGTGGAATATATCATTGATCCAACTGAGGAAGCTGCATATTCTTTTCTGTAGCATGTAAGATGATTGCTTGTTAATGTATATATTGGATCACTCTGAAACACTCAAACAAAAGCAAATATTACACCATATAGGTAAAGGCTTAAAATACCTCCTTTTGGAGTACCGAAACTCTCCTAATTGAATACTAAATAGATAGTTTATACTTCTGTTTTCACTGAACGTTTTTCCCGAGTGTTTTGGCATGAGCATGCCATTTCCAGCTTCTAGGCATGTTTACATTTTTTCTAGACAGGAAGGAATGCCACCTATCAAGTACAAAGATTTAGATTTTTACACTATCACAAAGTCAGTAATCAACAGAAACATTCATACTGCAGTATTGTGTTACCTTTGGACACAAGATATTTTTGTCCTACAGCGATGCTCTTTGTGTCAAAGATTTTTTTCTTCTACTGATTTTTATTGTAATTACAACAGTAATGATTCAAAGATGAGGCAATTTTCAGGAGAGATGGAAAGTGTGTGGGAGGAGACAGTGGAAAGCTGTCATATCTGACAAAGAGCAATTTAGAAAGACTTGGATATATTAGACTCTTGCAATGCATTTCATACTCGAAATTAATCTATAACAGCTTATATCTTACAAAGTATAAAAAATCTTTCAGGCAAAGCCAACAGAGTTTTAGATTGCATGCTCTGTAGAGTGAAGAATACATTTTTCCTTTTTCTTTGAAAAATGTGTAGCATATTTGGACCATGTCTGCTTTTCATTACTGATGATTAGAAACATTTCAGTAGTATGTATAGTGACATGACAAAAAATTTTAGAAACGTTGACTGTTTCTCTATCTGCAAATTCAGTTTCCTCATTCTTGTTTATACAGTCGTCTTAGTGTCTTTACACTGGGTAGCAGGTCTCTTGATAAGCATGTCTGTGATGAGGTCTTTTAAGTATGTGGTGTCACACTTCAATTTTGAGTATCGTGGAATGGTTCTCCCTCTGTGCTTCTCTTCCGCAAAACAGAACAGTAGCAGTTACTGCATGAATTAATCTGCGAGATTCTCAACAATTCCTGACATTTTATGCATGCAATCTACATTTTAATTTCTGTCATGCAAGTTGAGAGAGACTCATAAGGTAGAAATTTCCCTTAAAAAGTGACATTTGGGTATTTCTATGACCTGAGAACAGTAATTTTGACATTGATTGTGCAATAGTATTTATTTATTTAATGTTGTTGGCTTTGGTTTTTGGATTTTTTGTTTGTTTGTTTGTTTTTTGTAAATGTGTCATCTTTTCTCTCTCTTCCTAAGCTCTGAATAAAATCTCTTGGCTGTGGTTCCCAGATTATATGCTGTAACAATAACAGCTCTTATTTCTGATCTCATACGAAGTTCTGCTTCTAATTTGTAACTCTCTTTTAATTTCTATCCCAGTAACTAAAACATAATTTGCTACTTTTGTGTTTCAGGCATGAGTAAATTTTTTAAACAATTTCTGTAGCACCAAGATATCCAGAACTAATATATACCTCCTCTTACTTTATCATAGCTGTCTGTGATATAGTATTCCATTCTGAGTATATAATCTGCTGTATAGAGATTTGTTTATGTTCCAAGTTTTGGGGAGTTGAGAATCACAATTACTTTTCGTTTGTAAATCATGCAGAGGGCTGCAGGGGATCTTTGGGGCTAAAAGGGAAGGTTATTCACTAGGGATAATTTTCCTGTTTGTATTCTTTGGTGAAGACTCCCTATAAATGATTGAAATATGTTACAGTGCAGTGTCAGACCACTTGAGCAGCTTTTCTCTTTCTTTGTGTATAGGATATATGCAGAACATGACTTTATTTATTCCCTTTCTAGCTGCAAAACGTTAATGAGTGTATTTTTAGCAGAGTCCTGCATTTTGGCTGATGCTTCAAAGATTCACCCAGCAGATATTGGTAAATGATTTCCCAACCTAAAATCACATTTCTTCTGCTTTTGGAGGGGCTTGTACATGAGTTATATTGATTTTCTGGCCAATTCTTGAACTCTTAAAAGACCAAAAAAACCAAGAGGGAGAGGGGTAATCAGTCAAGCTGCTGATCTGACTTTCAAAAGGGCAAAGCTGATTTTGCTGTTCATAGAGGAGTATTCACAGCACCAGGCAGTCTTCTCTTGTTCCAGAGATGATGTCTTCTCTGTTATTTTCTTCCCTGTGGTGTCAAGAACAGCTTCAGCAAGTGAGTGAATTACACAGGATTGCTGGATGCAAAATAAAAAGACACTGGAATGCTTGTGTGGGGTTAGTGAGATCGATCATACTGGGATGGATAAGTAGTCTAAGATCTTGGCAATATATAGGTTTATTTCTTATTAATAAATAAATAACAGAAGTGAACAATACCTATGCATCCTTTTGAGGACTGGGTTTAGTATTCTTTTTTAAGATATCTTTTCATTAATCCCTTGCATCCTTGCTTATACATCCCCAAGATGTAATTCTTACATCTTTAATATCAGTTTAACATACTCTTTTGTGCTTGAAGATGCAGATAAGGCCAAATGTCTTTTGCCTGACTGCAACAAACTCTGCTCTAAAACAGAATAACAATTCAGACACAAGGTCTTACCTCTTCAGCTTTCCTGTGTATTTTTTCTCCAATTCTAACATAGTATCAAATTAACAGTAGTGTGTGTTAGAAGTTAGAGACTTGTTTTCCTAAGATATTTCATGGTTTTGAAATGCTTCACTTGGTATTTTCTTAGTTTAATGCTATATTAAAAATATTAGTGTCAGGAAAGAAAAAAAAAGGGGGGTTCTGTAGCATCTCTCAACTGTCAGTTCAGAATTTTGCTTTGTGATCTATTTAGGGCCTAGGGGAAAAAGACCTGAAACTGTTGAAAGATTTTTCTTTAAACTGTCAGTTATCTGTTGTGTAGAAACTACTCACCAGGAATGAAATGCACACTGATACTCAATATTGATGTATCCTTTAGACACAGTGCTTAGACCCCTCTCTAATACTGGTTGTTTTAAATCCTTAAGTAAGGATTAAGTAATGTGAGGACTTGTTCAGGATGCCAGTTACAGGGTAGGCTATATCCTGACCCATTCTTATTGAACCGAGTTCTTACAAAATTTGTGTTACTCACTTCTTTTCTCGTGTCCTATGCCTCCGTCTCTATTCTGATCTGCTCATTAAATACTTACTAGGATAACCTTAACTTCTGGAAATACTTCCCACAGATAGCCTCAGTCTACTTCTTTTTAGATAAAGTTGTTCTACACATGCCGACAGAAGCCAAGTATCCTGTTAGGAATCTTCATCTAATGTAGTATTTCTGATGTATTAAATATGAAACTGAAATGTACTGGATACGTGAGCATCTTGGAGGTGCTCAGCTCTCAGGTCATGGTCCTTGCTCATCTCTGTGTATTGAATGTGCAGACAATTAAGGTAATGGTGGGGTCACGATTACCTGCTTTCTGGCTGCCGTTATTGTAACTGCGTGTTTAGATTTTTGCAGTTCCCAGCACATACTTCTATGTTTTCAGTAATGTAGTATTGATTCACATAAAACTGTCCAACTCTTTGTGTCAGTTATATTCAAAACACATCTGTGCAGAGTAGATGGAGGCAAAACAGTATCAGTTTTTTACTGTTGCAGCAGTTCATGGTTGTATTATTAAAAGCCTAGCGAAAAGTGGGACGTGAGAAATTAAGGTTACTATACTTGCCCTATTCTCTCTTCATTCAGTAACAGGATTAGAGCAGAAAGGTTTCATGGTCTAGCTCCCTCCTTGAAGATTATCAAATACGAGAGCTGACCCTGGACATTGGGTACTGCAGACTTAACTTGAATATTTCAATGCAAATAAATACTTCTGTTAAACAGTTTAAAAGTTTTGATGCAAAAGTAATAATTTTTGCTTTAACAAAAACTTCAGTGTCTGGTGGATCTTAACATCATCCCTAGTGGCCATTTAGGCAAGTGGGACATGGCAGTCTGCTTATCCAAATCCAAACTTTCCTCCCTCTCTTTCTAATACCCTTAAAAGATTCTTTTACTTCCCCCTCGCTGCAGTCTGCCGGCTCTATGGCCCGTGACCTGTGTCTGGCATCTGGGCTTCATTGCCTCTTCTTGTGCTGTCTCGGTGGTTATCGGGAGCCATGCAGTGAGTCCCAGATGTTCGAGTGCGACACAGGTTTCGTGTTTGCTCAAACACGGTTTGCATAACGGCGCCCGAATCCTTCCCGTTGTACGTTTAGTTTCTGTTCACAGTATTGAACAGTGCAGTGCAGAGCAGGTCGGTCAGCTCAGCATCAGTAGACTGTGGCATGTTTTTTTGTATGCGGCGAAGGAAGATACGAGGCGAAATAGCTGCAAGGTGCGGTTTAAGCCTTTCTTTCTAAATGTTCTCGGGTGATTAGGGTAGAGTTGAACTACAAGAGCTGATAGTTAATCTTTCATATAATTAAAAATGATCTGCACTTTTAGCATTTTAGTATTTTTACAGAAACCCATATAACAAAAAGATGCATCTCTACTGTATTCATTGCAGTCAATTATAAAATTGCAGATGTGATCTTTTAGGTTGATGCTGAAGGAGTGAAGTTATTCATGAGTATGACAAGTGAGTAAGATTCGTAATGAATCTAGACCACATATGTTTTAATTGGCTTTCAAATAGTCATTCAGAGGGTCGAACAACTAAGCTAAGAAACCACAGTGCTTCATGATGCTGTCCCTTTCTGTGGAAGAAACAGAGAAACGGTAGCAATAATGGTTTTATTATTTAAGAAATAAATACAATAGTCCAATCATGAGTTAAAATCTTTCTTTTTAATTAAAAAATAAAGCATTTTGTAGCAAAAAAATAATACTAGATTGTGATTCTAGGCTCTAAGAGGGCAATTAAGAAAAAGAACAAATGAATGAAAAAGATCCATTTAGCAATAACATTTTTTCTTACAAAATGGTGATTTATTGATCATAAAAGTAGCACCACATCAAACACTGTGATTTTCCAATTGGTAAGAATCAAAAGTGGTTGCTGGGCTGTTTGTGGAGTGAGTCCCTCAAGAGGACTTGTTATTTTTGTAAAGTCAGTATGCACCCATACAAAAAGCCTAAATGTCACAGATGATGCTGGTTCTCCTGAAGCCACAGGGGCATTAGTACAGATGAGAAAACTGACTTTTTGTTTAACCACTGGGAGCACCAGAAGGTAGAACTCAGTTCCTGTAGCATGTTGCCATCAACTTTTCAGCATATTTTAAATATAAACTGATTTGACTTCTTTTGCTTTCCATTTAATAAAGCAAGGCAAAATGTGTATCTGCTGGGTTACAGATCACTTCTCTCTGGAATTAGTAGAGGAATTAGCATTTTAGCATGCAACCTTACAATGGAAGGTAGTGTGCCTAAAATGAAGCAGTTAGAAAAGAAAGTTGGATATTTCTCTCCCTCTCTCCTGCTTTCTTTTATTTTTAAATTGCAGAAGCACTTGCTTTTAAACAAGCAAAGTAGTACTTTGAGCAGGAAGGCATGGGTCATGATAATTATTTGCTATTGAAAATAGAAAGCACAATATGAAACAAAATTTTAACAAATTCTGATTAATTCTATAACCCACAAATAGTTTTTTTCAGAGTAATCTGATGACAGTTCAGGAGAAACAACGGTAATGTGCCTTTTGTTGTTTCTGATAAATTTGAAAGATGTCTTAGACTTAAGAGAGAAAATCACTGCAGAGGAGTTTGTTAGGAATATGAAGAGGAAATGAAAGTTGACACTGCTCCCCATGCAGTGTTGGTAATAGATAGCTGAGTTGGAAAACATTGTATGGGGACATAGATTTTTAAATCCAATGCATTTTTTGTTGGTTTCTTTTGAAACTGGGGAGGGGGGGAAATTGCATTTTGCTACTGCCTAGCTTGGATCGTTATTAATTGATTCTTTATCGTGAAGCCAATCCATATATATCTTCAGTTTTTCCTGTGCAGAGTTGAACCTGCTTTGCCAAAATAGAAACAGTCAGAAATACATTGGACTTAGAATGGGGGAAAAACTTCCATATTTAGAGAACTGGTTATTAATGTCAAGGTCACTTTGTCTTTGTGAAGGCTGAGGGTAACATTTACTTGAAGGAAATGCTAGGTGAGTGCTACCCCGTAGAAAATGTTAAGCTTATGTAAACAGGTCTGCATCATTGCTTGTGCAGTGCTCCTCCGCAGGGATGGTTCTAAATCAGAAACCAAACACGTGAGTACTTCTGTGTAGAGACTGCACTAGCTAGAAAGCTGAAGGGGAAATTAAAACCCTATCAAAATCTATGCTGATTCCTAAGCACTAGCTTGCACTTGCAGCCTTTCTGAAATTCAAACGCAGACAAGCCTGGAGAGATTATCAGTTTTGTGATTTTTACATTGGAATCTTTTGTTAAAGAATTTTATAACAATTTTGCTTGCTTACGTGCTGAAGAAAAAAGTGAATGAAAATTACCAAATTCATCCTTTATTTCAAACAATAGTTCATATTAAAAATCTTACTTACATATGAGATTCCACTCAGATACCAAACTGTGCAGATATTCTGAAGTGAGTCTTGAAATGGTTAATGCTTTCAAACTTTCTGAAATTTTGTGCAAATAAAATGAGAGTGGTGCTCATTAAAATCTGGTGATTTCCCCCTTCCTTTTAATCTTTTCTACACAGAGTGTTCAATAAGTAAAGTCTATCTTCTCTCACCAGTATTTGTGTTTCTAGTTACCATATCTTGAAATGCTTATTACCCAACTGAAAAGTATTACTACATGGGAAGTTTTAAATATGAAATAATTTTTAAGGGGAAACATTTATTCAGGAGAATTTGAGATATTTATTCACCTTTGTTTTAGAATGCATCTGGTACTTCCCCTTTATAGTTAGTTTCTCCTGCTATTCTGAGAATTTCATCAGCATTTTTCAGATAAAATGCTGTATTTTTCAAATTTTCTAGCAAGATATATATTACATATCTGATTTTTTAAGCCAGATGTTCCTATTGAGATTTAATGAGAGCCAGCCTTAAAAATCATTTGCACAATATGCCCCAAGGTCTTAATTTTTTTGTTTCATTCTCCATGTTTTAGCACTTGAGATAAAGATGTTATGAAGCATGCAGAAAGATAGCAACAAATGACGGTAGTCCTATAATTAAAAATTACTTGTTTATTAAAGATGATGTGTTACAGGGCTACTACTGCTGGTCCTTTACTTGAATTCAATTACTTCATTTCAGATTAGGAAATAATTAAAATCAATAAGTTGTTTCATTCAAAATAAAAGCAGGTATGCATGCTGCAAAATGCACTTTAATGTCTCCGGTTTACTGATACGTACATTGACTAGGAAGGCAGACCTGTGTCATTAAACTGCAGGATAATTTTTCCAGTCAGTGATATGCAGATTAAGAGGGATTTTTGTGAAAGGTTCCTAACCACTTACAGAAGTTATTACAGTAAATTGGATAGTCACTATGCCTGATTTAACTTATTCCCAAATATGTATTTACTTCGAAACCTAAAGCTGTTCCAAAGTTCACTTTCCTTGATTAAATCCTGTGGAGGTCTCATAAACTCAACAAGGTCAAACTGCATCTGTCTTTAGGTGAGAGAGCTTCAGCTAATATTTTGATATTGCAAGGTGTTCTTGTGTTAGCTAGCCATGAAATATATAGTGGAGTATTTCAAGTAAGTGAAGACTTCTGCAGTTTGGCTTAGGGCAAATCTTCTCACTCTCTGCTCTAAACTGATGAAATATTTCTGTACAGTATTAAAAAGCTGTTATATAAAGTATATATATAAAAAATAAGCTGCTTCATTTCTAAGTAGTGAACAAATTGGTTACAGTGAAGCCTAATTAGAATACATTAGTATTTCTAACATTTTCTGGAATCCTTAGAATGTGGCAGCTGTTCAGCTATGGGGAACGGTACTGTACCCAATTGAAATCACTGGGAACAGGCAGAGTATGGTATAATTTTATAATAAATTGTACCATATATCAGTTGTAATTTTATTTGAGCACTAAGAGGGAGATAATGCAAGTTTTCCAAATAAGATTTGGTTATTTTTCCTTTAACATTTCATTAATAATTAATAACCTTAATTGTCATTTAGCTGTGTCATTCACAAATGTTAGATTTTTTTTTTTATGTTATTGGAAGTAAATCATGGCAATGCGTAGTTTTGCCCTTTTCCCCTGGGATGGATCGGGGACCAAAGTGTGCTGATCCAAAGCGTTGGTCGTTCACTTCCATTAATTCACTTCCGTTACAGCGGGGGTAGCTGGTCTTGTCTGCTCACGTAGACACTGTGTTTCTCTTCCCTGGAGAACTGCTTCTAGCAAACAAGTCCCATTATAACTAATAACATCCTGCCTGTCCCAGCGTGCATTAAAAACTGTGTCAAATACAGATACAGGGCAATGAAGATAAAAGCCTAGCTGGTGCTTCAGATGGGTTCAGCTGAGAAATGGAAAAGAAATACTCTGTCTATAAGCAGAAAGGTGGCCTAAATACTTATTCCATTTCTAGAGAGGTCAGGGGAGGAGGAGAGCCATGAGTTGCCAGAGAGTAAACATTTTTAATATGTAGCAAGCAGCGCTTGAAGAGTCCTTCACCTTTAAATTCTGTCCAAATGCTGATTAAATACTCCAGGCTTTCTTGGGGAGGGAAGTGGTGAGATCAAAATCAATATTTCAGATTTATTTAGTATTTAAATATCAAGGCAACTGGCTATGTTTGAAGGATTATCAGATTTTTCCTTACCATTTTTTTTCTTTACCGTTTAGAAAGATAAAGAAGTAACGAACAAAGGAAGTTATCCTAGGCTTTGTCTGGGCATGCAGGATTAAAAGCAGTTTGTTCGTGAATCTAAAATGGTATAAAAATAGCATTTTTATTTTTGTTGCTTTTTATTGGTTATTTGTGCAGTTGGTACATATAAAAACATATTTTAAAAGGAAAATTGAATGATGTTACTCATGAGCTTATATATATTGAAAAGGGATGCAGAAAATGCTTAGCACTTTAGAATGAAAAACATATGTATAAAACATACTTTATGTAGTGAAATATCCATCTTCCAAGCTACATCTGCCAAACAGCCCAGCATACACAAATACTCACATAACTCAGAATGGATTATTTATCTATTTTGTTTTGTTTTACATACATTGTCTATGTGGTGGAATATTTCTCCTTTGACATGGGCATTATTTCATCCTTTACAATCTATTTAAAATCCACAAATTCCATCTCTAAAAACAAATGTATCTTGTGTTTGTAGTATTCAAATATCCATTATTTGTTGTCACTTCTTAATCACACTTTACTGTCATGAAGATCTAGGTTTCCCACAAGCCAGAAAGGGTGTGAGAAGCATTGTGTGTCTACTTTTGTATGTTTTTTTTCTTTGACTCTTCCTTTTGATACTCCTTTGGATAGCTGAAATGTTTGGATACTCTAGTTTGAGAACCATACAGTGTGCCACCATATATTGGAATTCCTGTAATGAATGCTTTAAGGAGGCCAGCTGCAAAATTTAATACATAGCCAGCTATGTAGTTCTTTTCATCCGAAAGAGATTGCAAAGTTTGGTACAAATTGAGGGGTAAATGCTCATAGAGCATACTAATTCGTTATGCAGTGATGGACGAAAATGTGTGCTTGTATTAAGGCTCATATTTATTCTTTTGATACAAATAACTTGCACAGTTACACAGGATCTGCATACCTTTAAGTTAATTGCTAAGTTATAAATTCTATACAGACATCAATATCTGATGAATAGCAAGTAATTATATTCTAATAATGCCGAGAAAACTGGTATTCCCTGGCCTGAGAATTATGCATTATGAAACCCTGAAATTGGAAGGATCACAAATAATGCAGGCTGGAAAGGATATCTGGAGATCGTCTAGTCCAGCCTGCTCAAAGTAGCTTGAGTTATGAGGTCAGACATCAAACCAGGTCACTCTGGTCCATAGGTTTTTAGGCAGACGTCCTACAAACCCCTTTATTGTACATTACACAGGCTGTTACTCGCCACTCAGCACCATAGCGAAGCTTGTTCTCCCGTATTTGCTTGTTCACTCTTTTTCTTTTCAAAGAAACAGAGTGCTCTGGTATGCACACATCCTATTCTCTCACATCCCTAAATTCCAATCGGATTGGAAATCCTGATGTGAACAGGTGAGAAGTAATGGCCTGACGGAAGTGGTTCTGTTTCGTGGTCACTGTAAATGCTGGTTTGGCATATTAGGGTGTTCTGATTCTCTTCGACACCTCAGTGGTGTAGTTGTATAGCTATTTGTTTATTAAAGGAGTTACAGTCAAAGAAATTCAATTTGTACTTGGAGCAGAAAGTGGATAATATGTGGTAACTTTTTATATGTAAGTTCTTATTTATAGAGCGAAAAAATTTATTCTGTAGTCTTGAGTTAGCTTCTGAAAAATCTCCACCTCCTGCACAGATAAGATTAGCCTTTGTCAGCTTAGCAGAGCTCTCAACCCCAGTTTTCATCCTTGTACCTTAGGCAGTCTTTTAGATATCCTGAGCCTAGCAGATAAGTCAGTCCTTGAACTTGATTTTGAATTTCTTTAGGAAGCCACTGGCAAGAGAATTAAAATAATAGTTCATGTGCTCGTTGTTGCTGAAGAGACAGGCTTCACTATTCATGCAGCTGAATTTGACTTAAGCCCGTATATATTTTGCTGTTGTAGTCGAGGCATGTATAAGGGGCTTCAAATCATCATGTTAGCATGGAGTGGAGTCTTACAATCGATCAGAGACGGAAGATAGCACAACTTACACATGCCCTGTGTGGGGGATTTGTGAAGGACTAGAAGTATTCTGAAGTGAACGGTAACTGAGAGTGGATGTCTCCCTGAAAAGCCAAGATACTAGGCTGGAATTGTAGTCAGATTACTTTTAGTGGGGCTTTGTGAAACTGTTTGGGGACAAAAAATATTGTACCAGTAATATTTGGATTGAACAGATACATCCAAGGGTTCTAAGTGATTTGTTGCTTCTTTCAGACAGGAGAAGTGCTGGTTATCCGTGGCCCTTTAAGGAGCCAGCACGGGCTGTAAAAACAGCAGCAGGAGCAGTTTATAATCTAAGGTACTACCACCATCTCTGGTTTTTTGTCATGTCTGGTAGTCAGTGAATACATAGAAAGCAGAGAAAGCCTATACTTTTCTGAAGAACAGCTAATACGTTATTTTTAAGTATTACATGAAGGGCCTAGGTTTAGCAAACTGCCATGAACCTTGAGGCCATACATTAGCTGATGGAAATCCATGTAATTCTGTTGAATTTGGCCGTGTTTTACCAGTGTGGACTAACATCCTACCCTTCAGTAGCCGTGACTCAAAAGGATGAAGAGTCAATCCAGTCCATAGAGAAGGATGTAATTCCAAGAAGTCTAGCTGCTTCAGTCTTAATGGTTAATTTTGTTACATTGTAGTAACAATTGTTAAATATTAGATCATCCCAGAGAGAGAGAAATTTTTCAGTATTTGCAATATCCCTGTGTTCAGCAGAACTGATACCAAGACCTTGTCTGTAGTGTCAGCTTTCACGTCCTGCCCTGCTTGCCCGTGGGAGGTTTCACTGTCGTTCTCCCTAGTTCTTCATTGCCTCTGCAGATACCGGTGTCTGAAACTTTGCCTCGTTTTCACGTTGTGTTAGGCCATTATCGTTTGCAGGATGCTAGAAATAATCACGTTGTTATCAACACTGATCTAGAGACCTCGATTCAGGTATAAATGTGTGAGCACAGCAGAGGACTCATTATAATGTTTCATGCTTAATTACGAGTGTCTTGGAGTTTTAGGTTTACATCAAGCCTTATCCTTACTTCAACGTGGTTATGTTTATATACATTTAACTTACCAGAAAATGTCCAATTTAACTCTGTTTGGCATTTATACTCCTTGCTTCTGCACTGAGATTTTGTTACTTAAAAATATTCTCTGAGAAGTAAAGCTAGTGATAGTTTCCTTTAAAATTTAAAATAGAAGGAATGCCGGGTGGCATTTCTGTCTTGAAGACAGCTAGCCAGTGACAGTGTAGTCTCCCTTGCTGACCCATCAAGGCATTCATAGAGCAAAAGGCACGTCATCTGCACCACTCGAGGGATTTCAATCAAAGGAGGTGTCTGGGAGTGCAGAGCTGTCGGAGCAACAAGCAATCCTGCCCTTAACAAGCCTGATCTTGCGCTTTTTAAATCAGCAGGTTCTTAGATTATAAATTCTTAGATTATAAGGAGTTAAGTCCTACCTCAGTGGCATCTTGGTGTATACAGGATTTTTAGATGATCATACCTGAGCAGGTACAGAGTAGGGCTTACCTCTTAAATTTCTACCATCATCCACATTCAGAACAAGGAGAAGCTCCTGTGGAAGACTTGTGACACTGGGCTATGAAACTGTTCTGCTTTAAGCTTCTGTTCCCTTGGCAGATCCCATTTTTCAGAAGGGAAACATAGGCTGCGTTTACAACTTCACTAAATTAGGTTCAAATTTGAGTAAACGTGGCACCCTGCCATCTCCTCTGGCAAGCTTAGTCTGATTAGGAGTGCAGTGTAGAGTGACAACATCCTTTGTTGTTCTCTGGGCTTTGTATGAAGACTGCATAAAGGATCACGAAACTATGAAAATCTTTAAAACGATGTGGATTCATGCTTTATTAAAAAGCTAGAATAGGATACTACAGATAGCTCAGTCATTTGGGCATGACTCTGAGTTCGTACGTCATCTTGAGTGTTAACAGTGGCAGAGGTAGAGATTTGCAGTTTCCTGTCTGAAACAAGGGAAAATTAAGTCATTTAGACTGAATTTTACAAATTCCAGGTAGCCAAATGAAAATGAGCTTTTGAAATTTAGCTTTGGGATTTGATAGCACAGTATCAAACATCATTTTGCTAGGTACAGATATCACTCAACATAAAAATCATTGTGTATTTTTCATTTTTGTGTATTCCCATGTCAGGAAGAGGATAGGCTGGGTAAAGACGGCATAGATTTGTACAGAGCGACCTTTTGAAAATTTGCCTTTATATATCAACATGTATGTGATTCTTGAAGGCTCGTAGTTAATAAGTACATTTGAAAGTACACCACCATTTGTTATAGTACAACAAAAGTATGTTGTTACAGTACAACAAAAACATGTTGTAGTCAAAAAAGTTCAAAGATGTATTTTTTAAAACAACTATGACTGCCACAAATTTTAAAGGCAAAAATTTAACTGTATGTATTTATTTATAGTAAAGAGGCAAATTGTATTGTGTGTAAGAAGGATGAGTAGCAATTATTTTGTGATTCCTAACATTTCTGGATGAATGTCTGAAATTCATTGCCATAACACTGTGATCAATGCAGGGATTTTAGGTATTAAATTCTAATTAGGTTATATACTCTTTCATATACAAGGTTAATGTTTTGCTTTTTACTCCACAATTGACTGAATTTACACATCCTGTCTGAGAGGCCACTTTATTGTTATGCTGTTGCTAAACTGTTACAGATGGTATTTTACAGATAAATCCAAGACCTCTCTCCCTGGAAATAAGGTTTTTATCAAGGATGATGCTGACCCATGTGCCCAGTATCAAAAACCTTGATAAAATAAAAGATTATGGTTGTGGTACTGGTTTTGTGAATGCAGTTTCATCCGGGGTTATATTTTAAATAGATTTTGTCACAGTAAGGTTAATTTTAAGGAGCTAGCTATCTTAAATAAGAATTTTACTGTATCCTTCATGTGTCTTTGTTTTGGATGTTGACTATGAATGTTATTTGAGAAGTATGCCCTTGCTCAAAGCCTGAGCAAATAGTCTTCTGCTTAGATTACCGAAGAAACTGTGTAGCTACTGTGCAGCTTTTGGGCTGCAGTAGTGTCTTCACTTATGTCCTTAGGTTAGGTATAACTACTTTGCTTACCTTACTACACGTCCAAACCTGCCTACACATGATCCTGGTGGCCTGAACGGCTACCAAGAAGAGCCTGGTGTTGGGTGGAGTGCCTCTTCTGGGCCCACAGCCAGTGCTGCCGGTGCAATCACGTCATCTCAACCCTCGCCGCTCTCAGAGCTGTGCGGAGGCAGATCCCGTGGACGCTCTCCTTTTGCAGGACTGGCTCTGGCCTCCTGGCTGCTCTGCCAGCCAAAGACAAAACTTCTCGGTCTTACAAATGCCGGTGGTCTTCCCTTCAGTGCAGCCTCCATTCCTTCTGGAAAGTTTCTTTTATTCATAAAAAATAGCCCAAATTCTCCGGCTCAGCTGGGTTGTATTTTGTGTATACTTAAACTTCCGAGCTGACACGTGGGTTTTTTGATCATTCCTCTGGCTTCCTCGAGTCTCAGGACAACGCAGAGCAAACTCTGTGTTGTCCTCACTTCCCTGCCCTGCTGCTGGCAGCTTGAGGGAGTCGCTGCGAAAGCCAATGGGAGGGAGCGGCTGTGTCCCGGGGGAGCCCTCGAGGGGTGTCTTCCCCCCAGGAGGGGAACAGAGGTCCATCTGCTCGAGTCACTTGCGCTGAGCCTGCCTATTGCGCTGCTGGGAGCAGCCCCATGCTAACAAGGAGCAGGGCTCTGATTCCTATTAGATTTTTTTCCATCTCATGTTTTTGTGTTGCAAACATGAGCTTATGCCCTTCTTTTCCTACCTGCATGTCTTGTGTTTTTTGTCTTCAGAGGTAGGTAAGGACAACTGAATGTGTTTCAGCAAGTGATTTCTCTTGAGACTTCTTTTTAATACCAGCAGTTCCTCTTCGTGTGAGGTTTGTATTTCTTCTTTTAAACAGCCACATATCTTTCTTTCTACCATTTTTTCCATTTTGTTTTGAAACTTCAATGTTCTCCCAGTTCTTCTCCTTATGAAAGACATACAAAAGGTAGAAATTGCATATGTAAATAGTAAAAAAGTGCAGTTAGAAGGGAATTGTGTTATGGCACATGTACCTAGGTAACTTAGTGAACCTTCCTTAGCATCATGGTTGTCTGCCTGCTCTGTAAGAGTGGAGGCAATCAGAATTCTTGAAATACACTTCTTGGCCCTTTTTCTTTCAGCCTATTCAATAAAAAAAATCTGGTTAGCCCATTCTGCTTTAGTTTTAATTCAGGCATGTGCTCATTGCCCGCAGCCCAACCACAACTGCAGTGTTTCCTTCATTTATCCTGGACATTTCTTTATTTGAATTCCAGGTTAAAGAAATATTTAGGATATCTGGTCATTTTTTAAAATGGCTATTCTAAAAGAGGAAAAAAGAAAAGAAAACCAGTGAGCACCAGTTGGTGGCGAGCGCTTCCCAGCCGCGGAGAGCCCCGTGCCCCTGCTCAGCCGGAGCGCGCTCTAGAACTGAAAGCAGCACCGGCAGGTCTGCAGCGAGACCCAGCTTCTGGGTTACGTTGAAAGGATGAGTTAATTCTTAACAATTCATCCGTCTATGTGACTATCCTGCTTCGAATGTCTGAGGCAGTATTTCTGCATGGCTCTCTGCCCTCTCTGTCAAGCAATATATATTGCACAAGCCTCTGTTAATTACATATTTTGGCTTGGAGTTCGTTTTAGTTGAAATATAGTGAGGCGGAACATAATTTGTGCATGCCTACCCTATTACTATGTGTCATTTTTATTTCTGTGACCTACCTCTAACTTTAACTATGCGCAGTGGGCTTGGAAATGAAGAATTAAGAATAACAATAGGAAATACAAAGCGTAGTTTTATTTTCCATGTTGCTAGGTTCTTCATTCTATGTACCTCTTTTATTATTTGCTGAATAGCCTTAGGCATACCAGCAACTTAGGGAAGGAAAGAATAGACAATATGAAAACAGTGATTATCTTATAAAATCCAAATTTAAAAGGCTATTGTCGTTACTGCTTTTATGTCTTTTCTCTATATTCTGTAGCTACCATCATTTCCTGGACTACTTACATTTGCTAGAGTTCTGCAGTTAACAGCTCTAATGAGAGGAAGACGTTTTAAATGTAATTTAAATACTCCCCTTGAACCTGATGTTGTATATCCCATGAGAGAGAAAAGACCGTCCTGTACAATAGACTCTGTTTTGCAGGACATCTTTGCCCGAAGAGCTACTTGATCCAGTCTCCATAGAAGTCAGTGAAAAGACTCTTGGGACTGCCAGTGGGCTTTGGATAAAGACCTAAATAATGGAGTTAGACAGAAAGATAAACAAGACCTTTTGATTTGGATCTGATTTTCCATGTACAAACTGAGTAGAGACTAAAATTCACTGATGATTGTCCATGTCACTACTAATAGTGATTAGGCATCACCTGTCCCCTCCATGTCATCTATTCCACCTTTTCCCTTAAAATAAAAGGCTGCCTATTTCTGCAAAATTCAAAAATTTTAAAAAGAATGCAGAGATCAGTCTTGTCTGCCTAGGAAAAAATCTTCTGACTTCTCTCTCGCTGACTGCCCTTTTCTTTCCTTCTTTTCCAAAGCGATTGGCCCCATCATAGCTGGCAGTTCTGGTGATTAGAAATGGAATTAAGGTTTAGACTGAAAACAGGAATTAGACAATATGTCTTCATGTTTTGATCTACTACAGTGTAGCGCTATATCGTTGTTTGTTTGGGAGTTCTAGAGTAGTTCGTGCAAAAGGAAATCTGTGCGCATCTAGATAGCAGTGTACATGTGTTGCGGTGTTTGTAAACATCAGTGAACTAGGTCGGTACTCTGTGCAGAATTTATCCAAAATTGAATATGAGTTTTCCATGTACTGCATGTATCCGGGAAATTAATTTGCTGAGTTCAGAAATGAATTAATTGCCTTACAATTTAGTCCCAGAGTAATTTTATTGTAGATGAAACCTGTGAGTACTCTCTCTTAAATTCATCCATTGCTGATACTTTCTACAAACACACACAGTATTGATTCTGTTTACTATTCATAATAATTCTGCATTTTTTTTGTTGAATTCAGCTTTTCTTCCTATATAAATTTTAAGAAAATGAGACTGGAGGAATAGATAAAGCTTACATAGGCCCAAAGGAAGTAATAGAGTTAATTTTGCTCACAATGAACTAAGTAATAGCAATGCTTTTTTTTTCCTAGATTCACTATTTATTTTTCTTACTCCTCAGTTGTTGCTATGAAAAATGATAAGACATTAATTTGTATTGTTTTAGTACCTACTAGGCCCAGTCCTGGACTGTGGCCATATGGAGCCCTACAAGCAAATATAAAAACTAAGTATTTTAAGCACGTTCTGTCTTTTCTATAGTAAGCAGTTTCAGACAGCAGCTTTCCTGTTGGGTGTAACCATGGTCCTCCAAACTTTTTGACCCCCTTAACCCAGGTATATTGATAGTATGAAATAAGATGAATATGATAATTTATATATACAGTAGTAGTTAACTGCAGCTTAAAGTTCAGAAACTTGAACCAAAAAAAGTCAATTATGTTATTGCAAAGATACCGAATATTTTTTTTTCTGAAGTCACAGGCCTCTCATGTCTTTATCCTGTATTCACCTGTATTACGTATCACCAAAGTTCCTTTCACTGTAATGTCCTGTGAGCATATGTGTATTGGAATGAGTGGGCTGGGGAAGTATTAGTGAAAAAATTGCAATATGTACTGAGAAACAGCATAGGTGTAGGGAGGAGAGGGGTCCCTGGGCTGCGACACGCGTTCGCTGAATCCTTGCATACCAAAGCTCAGAGTTTCAGTGTTGTCCTCATGTTGTTGTGGGTGATGAGAGTCAGCGTTCTCATACTGCTGGCTACTGCACCTGTGGAATGATATTGCCAAGAAATAGTCTTTTATAACTGTGAGTAAGTTAAGCATATAGCAACCTCTTTGAACTGTAAGCAACAAAGAGCTGTGTGAAATCCGGTAAGGAACTGGTTGTGCTGCTGCAATTTAGTTGGGTAGTTGAAGTTGAAGAAGAGCCAAGACAGAGAGGAGATAAATGCAGGTATTAAACACTAGTCCTGGTGTTCCAAAACTGTGAGATTCTGGAGATTGTTCTGTTAAGTGATATCTTTAAAAGTGTCTTGGGATCTCCTACATGGAAAAAACAGTTTATGTCATTCTGTGTTAGATTCAGAGATGTATTGCATTTAGTTTCTCCTTGTCCTTTACCACTCTCTTCCAGGATTCCCTTTAAATGAATGCTGGGCATTTTATCTATCTATGGTGTAGAGAGGAATGAATATTAGCATTTTGATTTTGAAGTCTTCTCTTACTCTGATGCTGCCTCACAATGTCATGCTAGCCATGTATTTCTAAGGCTACACTGAAAAAAGTGCTGAAATTTTTCTTGCTATTTTTATTTGTAAATGTACCTGCGTATACACCTCCTGATTACCAGTCCCATAGGCAAGTCGGAGGCTGAAGGGGAAGGGAGACTGCATTAATGTTTCACCTCCAGCGGCCGTCTCAGCAGGTCTGTGCAGAGACATTGCTGGGAAAGTGTGAGACACTTGAACTGCTGTTGCCCATGCTGTGCCTGCTCTGTGAATAAATAAGTTGTCAATCTAGCACTTTAAACAAGCACATCCTTCTTTTTTTCAGCCAGCTTTTTGACATTTTCCATTAAGCATACTGTAATAGAAAAGATGAGTAGAGCTTTTCGACACGCAGGAATAGCAACCTGTCCGTTAGCGGGAAGGGCCCTTTTCTGTACTGCGACCGAGTGCTTTGCACAGCGGTGAATTGCTTCTCAAGGTTAGGTTTTGATAGGCCTTCTCCCTGTGACTACCTTACTCCCTCTTTGGCTACCTTACTCTGCGGGTAACTTCACAAGGCGACCAGGAGGCAATACCCTATTCAGCGTGAGCTGGGACTGCAGAGTGACAACGAGCTTCGGTGGAGACGCAGTCTGCAGAGCGCTTGGCGTCGGGACACGCGTAGTGTTGCGAGCGTTTCCCGTGGAGCGGGTGCCACGGCCAGTGGTGAGCGCTGAGCAGCAGTTCAGACTCTGGCGGTTCCTCCGGTGAGCGCTTTGGTTCGCTATCCGGTGTCAAAATCCCCTGAAGGGTATCAAGGCCGCAGAGGCCTCCGCAAGTGCTGTGTGTGCAGAGGATGTTCATCAGCACTGATCAGTGGGGAAAGTTTTCAGTATAGGTATTCAGACTCCAAATGATAGTGCACTGCCTAAACAGAAACATATTCTAAAGAAAACGTACTATTTATTTAATAGACCATAATGGAGACCATAATTTAATGACCAAATGCCAATGTTTAGTTGGCAAGCTTTTAGAGTAACTCGTGAGCTAACAGACTGCAATGCTTTGTATGTATTTGGGTGGAGAAAGAAACGCCTGAACAAACATGCACACATACACCCGTGTGTGCATGCACCCCAACACCTAAGCGCACAAAATACGTCCATAATTCTCTGGGCACTTAAAGCTATTTTGAAAGCTAAATGCATCTACTAATTTAGCAAAGCTTTTTAAAGGAAGAAATTATTGCCAAAATAATTAGAGTACATTCTAGCCTGTTTCTTCTTTTTTTTTCCTTCCTTCTGATATTTATGTTTTTAACACAAAGTCTCTCTTTGGATGGCCACAGTTGAATGAACTCAGTAGAAGTACCATAGTGTTTCCTAGCAACATCATGTCCATACCAGTGGTGTTGGCTTCCCTCTTAGAGCTAAAAGCAAAGTCATGTCCATTAATCCCCAGCTGCACATAAAACTTTTCAGAGATTTCTCTAGCTCCCTACTGTTCATGTTTTCATCTTGCTTATATGTTGAAAAGCAAACTGCTACTGTGATTTCTCTCTCTTCAGTGCCCTAGTCTAAAGCCAACTGTGTGTGTATATTCACAATTAATGTTTGTTTTTCTTTTAAAACAAATAATTTGCCCTAAAGCGTGGTGCCTTCCTTCGTACATTATCATTCTGGTCATTCAAACACCCTGACAAGCCAAGAGATAAAATAAATGCCTTGAAAATATATTACCTCTGTTGCAAAGTAATTGGGACTTTTTTATATCTAAGTAACACGAAAATAACCTTTTTTAGGTGGAAGGAACACTGTGGTTTTTTAATACACAATAATAGCTGTAAAATAAAACTTCCAGGACTTGTTTCTATATGCTGATAGTTGTTCTGTGTAAAACGGTCTTGGCCCTGTCCCCAAGGTCAGGCATCTTACTCGTGAAACGTAGCACACCTGCAGCTCCAGCTGGCAGGCTCGGCAGCGTGTCGCGGCAGAGCTGCTCTGCCAGTGCTGGAGGTGATACAGACTCAAGCGCACTGGTAGCATAAGGTGCAGAAACTTTGCTGTTATCTATAAAAAGCGTTTTTTGAGAGTAGGCTGAGGTCTCAGAGGTCTTAGTCCAGCACAATTCAAAAGCACAGTATTTCTTTTTTTTTAATGGTAAAGGAAACTTAGAGAATTACCCAGGAAATGAATGTGGCCAAGGACTACTTACTCCTGTTAAAATTTAAATACTTGCTATAAATTTACCAGGTAATAACCCACTGAGGAAAAGTAAGAAGAGATGCTTGTGTAATGTGAGCATAGCAGGGATGCAAAGCCAGCCTGCATTCCCACCAGGGAAGTTCTGCGGCAGTGCGGGAATTAGTGTAGGATCAGAAGGACTTCTCTCGAACATCGCTGGGTTACAGGAAAGGCAGCTGGGAGGAGTAGGAAGAGGCACAAACTCAGAGCTGTGGTTTTCTGAACAGCTTCATAGAAAAGCGCTTGCAGGCAGGCTGAATTGGTGCTTTTGGGGAGGCTCCTGAAACTTTTAGCCCTTGTCCTAGTATGAAAGATGTGCTGGTTTGAAAGTTGCTCCTTTTCCCAGTCAGCTAGAGGCTGAGGGGCCCAAAGGCAGTGTACTGTCCTCTTCGTCTTTCTTCAGTGCCACGCATTTGAAGTGGTACCACTGAGAAAAAGAGAACATGTTTATTTGCTTTCAGGATATTTCCCGCTGCTGCCTTTCTCCCTCACACCTGATGGAAAGAGGAGCCATGCTCTGCGAGGGTGCCCAGTTCATTCCTCGGTGCTCTTAAAATGTTTGGGGAGAGGGAGGGGGAGTAATTAATAGTCACAGCTTGGGGCTGGGGTGGTGAATGCAAAGGACTTATGCAGCCCATCAGGGAGAGCTGAAGGCTCCAGCAGGTCCCTTCAGGTCTTGATTTTGGCAATGACGCATTGCTGCTGATGGAGGGGAAATGAGAGTGTGAAGCATCATGAGCTGTACAGAGAAGAAATTTTCTGCCTGAGTCCAACAGCAATGAGATTAATTATTCCGTGTTTTGTGGAGGTTGTATAGATGGCAGGATTAAACTGCACTCCCAAACCAGATGAGAGAGCTTGAATGATGGGGCGCCAACATCTAGTGTCAGTGTGGCAATTTAGCCTTCTCCTTCCTGCTCAGACTAATGAAAAGGTGACATGAGAGAGCTGTGGCAGGACTATCAAATCATCTTTCACCTTTACAGACAAATGAAAGAAGCTTATGTGGTGTAAGATGTGATGTGTTGGAAGGGCTACCAAGGCTTCATGCACCTCACAGGAAGGAATTTGATTTCCTTACCCTTTTCCTTAATGAATGTTCACTAAGGTACAGTAATGCCTCCTGAGATTGATTTAGCCTCAAGAAGGAGAAAAGCAAGTCAAGTTACTCTATTATCAATGGACATTTTGTTAGAACATAGAAGCACCTTAGCAGGGTGAGTAATTCAGTTCCCAATTCAGTTCTTGGTGTATAGTAAGGTCATATCCATAGTCAATTCAAAACATACATCTTTCGTGGGATATCTCTTCTAAAATACCTTTTAGAAAATGTGAAATATTACATTACAACTTACATCATAACACAAGTAAACTTAGTATAAGTAAGTACGTCTTTTAAAGTGACCGTTAAAGAAGGAAGATATTTTTAAAACAGGTTCACCATGTTTTGTATACTTAAACTTTGTGTTTAGAGAAACTGTGCAGAATTATGCAATGCCCTATGTGAAAGACACCCTGAACAGTGACATGCTTGTTCTAAGAAGGCATTCTCCTTCTTAGATGTATGCAAACACATACAGTGATAAAAACAGAAGGCTGTGATCTTCTGTCAGCAGAAGATCTGTTATAACTCTCTGATGACTTTAACTCAAGAGCTGAAGTTTTTCAGGGTTCTTGCAACCTTTATTGTGGCTGACAGTAGGACTTGTCCTTTCTTAAAGGCTGGAGTGAAGTCCTCATTTTTCTAAGGTATCCCCTTTCTTTACCCTCCTCCTTTACACCAGCCATTTGGCTCTGGAGCAGGGAGAGTGTCCCACCAGCAAGAACTAGACTTTTTGTTTGCACAGTAGTATTGTGTGTGAAGTCTGAGTGTTGGTGTGAATAAGTATGTCTTGTACTTACCTTCTTCATTTCTTCAACCAGATGGCTGCCCCGATTTGTGCAATGGCAATGGGAGATGCACCCTCGGCCAGAACAGCTGGCAGTGTGTCTGCCAGACCGGCTGGAGAGGGCCTGGATGCAATGTTGCCATGGAAACTTCCTGTGCTGATAACAAGGATAATGAGGGAGGTGAGCAAAAGTCTTCCAATTCCCAGTCCCTAAAGAACAGAAGGTTATACACAATTTCTTCATGAGTCATTTTACTTCAGAAACACTTCCTCTGTCATGCTGTTGTCAGGTATTCTTGCTGCATTTCTTTTGAAATAAATGAGATTGGGAGAGTTGTGTCCTTGCGGAAAGATGTTGTGACCTGGAAGGCCTGCTTTTGAAAACACGTGGACTCCCTTCCAGCATCGACTGCGCTGTAACCGATGGCATTTACATGAGTAGTGAATATGGCCATTGTGTTAGAATTTTTTCTGCAGGCTCTTAGCCTATGTGAATTGCAAAATAACTTTTGTGCACATTTGCGCAAGCGTAGCAACTGATGTAACAGGATATTTAAAAGCATTTTTCAGCCTTGTACTAGAGGCTGAGGTCATACACTCATATACACAGCCCATACAAGTTCTTGCAGTTCGTTGTTGTATTTAATGGTTCATACACCAAACTGTAAAGGGCTGAGTAAGCTGTACTGACTGGTAAGCTTCTGAGATCACAGGCCAGGTTTCTCTCTACCAGGCATACCCCTATTAAATACAGAATTAGTTCTGTGTTTATCTTCAAAGATGCTCTTGGTTTATCTTGTTTTCTAGAGCCTTCCATGATCTCTTAGGTTATACTGGGCTAAAAGCATTTCTGAATAGCCGTGACATTAAACAAGATTGCTTGGTAACTTTCCCCTCAATTTGTTTGAAGTGGCTTTCTTATATCTTTCTTTACACTGCCTTACTAGGTCAGCTAGTTTCTATTCAGTCTGCTCATCCTCTTTTGCTCTTCATTAAAAATCAGGCATCACATACAGCTTTCCTCCTTGAGACTCCTTTACTTCTCTTTGGCCAATAAGTAGTTTGAAGAGCTGAGCTGTTGTTTGCTGATTATTAAATGTTTTACTCATAAAGTTCCTAAGACTGCAGAGAAACATTCGACTTACTTGAATGATTGCTTCTAGGGTAAAATTGCCTTTGAGATAAGTGCTTTAATTCTGTGTAAAATTTCAGCTTGTAAGAATTGTTTAGGGTTCTCAATCTGAGAAATAGTTAGGTGCATTTGGAAAATTTGAAAATGGATCTATCACCAGATATTCCTCAAAACAAGAAGTGAGTTTTGGAAAAATTACTAGAAGTACCAGAATCAGATGGATAAGAGAACCTAAGGAAAATATTTTTACACAGAGAGCAATTTGTTTACGTATCCAAGACAATATTCTACACTTGTAAAACACACAGGGGAGCAAAGAAATACTAATTGACTAGTGAGACCATTCAGCTTTCATCCCAATTTAAAATTACAAGCCTTTAAAACTTTGCTTACAGAAGGCAGTTACTAGCCCCTGAAGGTCAAAGAATGTATAGAATATATATGCTGTACAACGGAAGTGTAGTATTAATTGGCAGTGCTGTGCAAGGTGCATGGTTTTTAGTTCACTGTTGTCATACCTAAAAGAGAACTGCTTGGCCGTGTTTGAATGTGGGAAATAATTAAATTAGAAGGTTTGCCAGCTATCTCATCACTTTTGTTCTTGCTCTATATTTTCTGAAGTCATGATCTTTTCATCTGCACCATTGCCAACAGTGATAATTGATTATAATACTTTTTGTCAGATAATCTAATGTAGAAAAACATGAAAATTTAGGTTTTGAAGGTAAAAGAGCACTTCTGGGTTCTCATAACTATAGCTGTCTTTATAGTAAAAATTAATAGGGTATATTTAAAAAGTAGCTTTTTCTATTTCTAAATTATTTTCTAGAATTGAATCATCTTTTCCACCAGTGCATCATTGGTGTATGGAGAAAATTGTATGGAGCATCATAGGGATGATCATAATGTCTGTCTATATTTAGAGTGATACCTGCATAACCCTACTGCTACCCTGCTGCTTCGTTTAACAACATCTCCAAAACTGCTCAGGCGAAGTTCAAAAAATTGTAGTAGTTAACATAAGAAGCAGCAGCCCTGACCACAAAGTATACACAATCTGTATCTATACAAAAATGTGGTGAGAGGCAGAAAATGTTATCCCATTTTGCCAATGGGGAGCTGAAGGCTAGATAGATTAAGGGCAGAACTTTGAAGAAGTTTTCAACACTTGGAGGTTGAATTCAGGTTTTTCCAAAGAGCCTAGCTAGATTACTGCTTCTTGCTTCTTGTGGGAGTGTGGGTAGTTGAAAATCTGTTCCTGATTTCAAAGTCTGAACAACCTGAAAAATTGGTATGACCCACTTATTTTTACAGGGGGATTTTATGATAAAGCCAGAAATTAACACTTACCTCCTGAGTCTTAGCTCAGTGCTTTAATCCAAAGATCATTATTGCTCACTGTTAGTATCATCCTCATTACTTTTCTACAGGATTTTTCTGTAAGAGAGCCTGGGAGATGTTCAGTTAGCTGTTTCTCCACACATTTGCAAGATATATGTGAAAAAAATCAAAAAACAAAAAATGGAAGACCCTTTGATTCAGCGGCACTGTGCGTTGTGCACAGCGCACGTGCTACAAGCCGAGGGTCACCCCACAGGCTGCAGTGCACTGCCCAGCTCTTCTGATGACTTTGTGATTTTTGCTGTTTCCGTTTGTTCGATGATATTTGGGGTTTCAGATTTCTTTGAGATGGCACAAAGTCCTTTACAATATTCTCTGTAAGGGCAGAGTCATCATCACTCCTATCAGGTTGTCAAATTGTCAGTCACAGGTAAGAGCTACAATAAAAGTCAAAAATAAATACAGCTTTAATCTTTTAATTCTTGGGATCGCAGAGTGGTGTTCTGTCTTTGCCGTAAGCTGCGTTACTCTTCGGTAGCTTGCTCGCTAGACAGCTGGCCAGCAGCACATCGCGTGCCCTGCGTGTTTATTGATGCCAATGCAGAGGAGCCAAAAGGAGTGTGCAGGAGCAGGAGAAAGGCAGGAATATGTGCAGTCTGTGCTGTTATGACTATATAAAAAGGAACAGATAAAGTTAATTTGTGGCATTAGATGAAGCTGAAAACTGTGCTACAGGAGCCAATTTAAAAGATAGAGCCCAATACCAGAACCCCAAGTTCCATGTAAAATACAACGTTATTGGAAGGTAAAGAAATTGCCTGTCCTCCGAGTCACTCTTCTCATTTGAAAGGCGAGGTTTCTTTGTAGCAAAATAGAAAACTCATTTGAGCAAGTAATTCTGGGTTAGTTCTAGGGATGCAAGTTATTCTTTTGAAAGGGAGTAAGGTGACTATCAAAAAATATCCATCTATTTATATTGTTAAAATGCAGTTGCTTAAGTATGTAGAGCAATAGTAATTTCTGCCTTCCATTCTTCCCCAGGTGGCAACAGATTAAACATATTTTTGCACTTGTTTCCTGTTCAGCCATTCATATTGCAAATGTATCTCTCAATCAGATTCAGATGCCTTGAGCCAAGTCTTCATTTCATGGATGTCAAGAAGAGGGTTGCCACTGCTGCAAAGGGATTTCGATTTGTCCTATTTTATCTTATCTGCCATGATATGAATTCCATACGATAGTTCAAAAGGAGAAAAATGAAAGATTATGCTTAGTATTTGCTTTCAGTTTTAGATTAATGCTCCTTAGTTGGTTTATTCCTAGAAGTGGCAGATGTGTCCCTGTCATGTGGAGTCTTAAAAATCTTCATTTTAAATGAGAATGTCAGTGTGTATTACTCTTGTAAATGAAGCAGGATTGCAGAGCAGGAAGAGGAGAGTGTCGAAGGACCAGAGACGCTTTCTCTTCTTAGACCTCTAAGTACTGCTGTGTGTGACCAAGGATAACCCTGGGAAATTCACCCGTCTTTGTCCTTGCCATCACAGGTTAAGTCTTGATTGGGACATGCTTGATTGAGTCTTCATTATGAACCTGTTTACATACACTGCAGTACATAGGCTACTGTACTGAAAAAGCTTCAAAGACTCTTATTTATTTATTTACTTTTAAGGAAGAAGCCTAGCTAAAAGCTAAGATGTTCCTTTTTAAGATCTTTTTAAATTGGAAAATACTTCTATTTTTCAAAACATATTTCAAGTGCATAATATACTCATTGTGCGCACTTCTAAATCCTTTTTCTTAATCAGTCCCTCTGTAATTTATCAGTTGTTAAGCATCTTTTTTGGGGGGAGGGGGTAGACAGTTTTGTTTTAAGACAAATAGTTGTAATTACAATTTGTAATCCCCCCAATAGACATATATAACCTGTTGAGATCACACTGTGGACTTATTTTAGAAAAATAGGCGATTAGAAATGAGATTTTGAGGAATGGGGGAAGGTACATTAATTTTTAAGCTCTTACTCCTTTTTACTTACTGCATAAGGACATAACTATATGGGAGTATTTATACAGATAAAAAGATATACATCTTTTTACAATAGGTATTTTATAATTCTTTGGTTGTTGCCAAACTACAAAATCCGTCTAGCCTCTCAAAATACTCTTCATTAAACTATGATATGTGTTTTCTAGACTTCACCTTAGACCTTACTCTGTCTTCAAGTAAAATGCATAATGTAATGCAAAGCAAAAACTGTATCTCTTTTTCTAAAGACTAGTGTTATTAGATGTGGGATGCAGCTCATACACAGAGCTCGTGTTTGAAGGATCTTTGACCCAGACTTGACAGGGTAATTTGAGCAAAGTATTTAAAAAGAACCGTGGCCTCTACGGAAGCGGTGTTGTCAGGAGACCACTGAGCTGCTCTATCCCGGTGTTTCTTTTCCTTCTTTTTTCTGTTAAATGCCCTTGCCTTATACATCACTCTTTCCTCTGGTTTTGCTCTGTGCTTTGTAAGACAGGGTTTGACACTGCCTTGTATGACTTGGTCCACCAGAGCTGTTCTCCCTCCAAGCCAGACCTTGCTTGCCTTGTATGAGAAAAAAGCTATACAGATTTGCTTCTTTTGGGGGATCACCCGAAGAGGTGGCCCTGTTACCTGTCCCCAGAGCTCCGGGAGAGGCTGCACCCAGCCCGGCTAGGCTCAGCGGAAGTGCTCCAGAGGGAAGAGTCAGCTGGGACCAGGTAGGCAGAGTTGTGCACTGTGTATTGCACCATACTAGATCTCTCAAAATTTTTGCTCTGTTCTCCCTTCTGAACCACACACCCTCCTTTCTGATCCGCTTATATTTATTCTGCACATTTTTATAATTTTTTTATTGACAAAGCAGCTAATGACATAATCTCAGAGAAAACAAAACAGAAACCAACAGATATTTTGCTAAATTGGTTTGTTTCAGATTTGATCAGGATGGAGAGAATAGGTGCAGGCAGGTTTAAAAAAAAAAGCTGAAGTGCTCTTGTTGCTTATGTCATTTCACAGATCACATTCCTCCCCCCACCCCCCAAATGTAATTATCTGAACTAAGAGGGGGCAGAAGAGGAAAACAACCTATAATGGTTGGTACGATATAAAACTCTAAATAAAAAACAGAATGAGGAATTCTGTTTCTTAAGCAAAGTTCCTCTTTTTTAAAATATATTTTAAATTATTTCCATTTGGCTTAGCAAGGGAGAGTTGTGCATATCTCAAAAGGTAAATTTGTCCCTCAGTTTGTTGCTATATAACAGCACAAAAAAATGTGTAACACAAAAAAATACAGTTGGTGATAATTCTGTTTGGCACAATACATTAAAGATAATGAACAAGAGAAAGTCAGCTGTCCGCTCCAGTATGAATTCTCTGCAATTCAAGAGCAAAATACCTTTCTAGACAAGTTCACTGTCAGGACAGTGCACTTGACTGATTGAAAGGCTGTTTATTTGAGTTGTCTTAGAAAAGCTCATCTCTGAAATTAGACAGAAGAAAATAGAAAAGAAGTGTCTTCCTGTAATAAGCATTTAGAAAAAAATTGCTTTTAGAGAATTACAAATCCTATGACTTGCTACTGCATCAGGCTCGTGACATTTAAGATAATGCAAGTATTTCACAGCACAAAAGCAAATCATGTAATTTAGCTTGCCTCAACAAGCATTGCCTCAGCAGGGGTCTCTAATTCAGCACAGACAAAAGATTTTATGAAGTTCTTGGTATAAATACCCAGAATACCATTGGCGCAGAAAGCCTTCCCGGAGCCTGTACAACAGTCAGCTCTCGAGCATTTAATGTAATAAGTAGCTGAAACCTGTTGTGGATGGGGGGGCCAAAGTGAGCTATATAAACTCAAGTCTAGAATCTATATCAGAGCTAGACATTAGATAAGTGTGGCAAGAGCTAATGAGTGCTTATTTATGATTTTTTTTTTAATTTCACGTTAGCCTCTAATCATCTTTACACACATTAACCAGCTTATCCTCATACTGTCCCTGCAGGATACATTACTGCAGTAATACTCTCTTATAATCCATGGAGAAGGGAAAGCAAGAAATTCGGTGCCTGCTTTTTCTAAGGTTTAAAAAAGCAACCAGCTGCTGCATAGGTATCCATGTGCACACTGGAGTTGAGCGAACATTTTTTTAAGATTGCTTTTAGCTTGGAACCCTCTGAGTCATCTCTAAGTGATGTGTGGTTTGAAGCTGCAGGATCGATAATCTACCAGTATTCACAGGTTCTGCAAGGCTACCAGCTCAGTACGGAGCTGGGTCAGAGATGCTATTGCAGGATTTTCTTCCAGCTGGCACTCTTAACGGATGATGTTTTTCCTGAGTACGTGAGCTCTGGGCAGCGCTGGAGTCCTCCGAGCGGGCAAGGGAAGCATAGTGGATCGCTCTACCACGGTCGTATTCCAAGGGTACTTAAACTCCTGGAGAGGGAGCTTCTCTGGCATTCAGAGAGACACTTTGCTTACAGAAGGCCCAGGTTCATTCTACCTTGCCACGGCTTGGGATTTACCATGCAGATTTTCCTAAAACGCAAAAACACAGCCTTGTTTTAGGTTTATAGTTCTGAAAACATACAGTTGTGCTCACAGTTCCTTGTAAAAGCCAGTGTTGTAATGGATGTCCTGGTAATTTATAGAGAGGCTTTCCAGCTTGGCCAAACCAGTTGAGGAATAGGGCTGAAGCGAGGCAAGAGGTGTTTCCTTTGTTGTTGACACCAGGAGCTTGTGAGGAATTACTTTGCCGGTGTAAATAACAGTAATTAGATTAAGCTAGAAAAGTGAAAATTTGGACTGAATACAAGATAAGCTTCCTGGTAATATGGTGTGTTGGGCTGTAGAATGGTCTACCTGTGGAAACAGTTCTGCGTGCAGTTTTAGAGCTCAGTTAAAGTATTTTTGTATTGGCAGAGAGAAGGCCTACTCTTCTAATAATCTGATAGAGCATCTCTAATAATTCTGTTCACCTTGGGTATATTAATACTACACATAATTAAAATCGGATCATGATAAATTAACTAATTTGCCCTTAGAGTGATCAAAGGCCCTTTTGCCCTTAGGGCTTATAGTAGCTGCTGCTCTTCCCCCTTTCAATTTAATCATCAGTCTGAAATGTTTATTGAAAAAAAAATTTTTTCCACGAATTATGCTTGGAAAGTCATCAGCTCCTGAAGCTAGGGAAGTGTAAGGATGCCCTCTGCTGAGCATGTGCTCAGAAGCCTTGTTTCGGAAACAAAGTTGTCCCTAGCTGGATGCGGAAAGCAGTTTCTCAGGTAGCTGGATCTCACATCATACGGGCTGAATTATCCTAACGTGTGTCTTGAATTGATTCTGAAATTGCAAGTATTTGACAAAGAGTGGAAACTAAAGATAGTTGGCTCGTGGGAGTTGAAAGAAAAAACACAGAAGCTTAGGTTTCAATTTTCCAATGAAAGGTGTAGCACCATGCTGGAACCCAGGCATTGAGCATGAATGGAAAATCACGGTTAAGATTTACATCAAAGCAGCACAGATGCTTCATTAGGCATAGATCAGGAAAAAAAGCTTCTACCTTAGAATCCAGAAGTAAGTACAGATCTGTAAGGTTTTTAATTTGCAGAGGAAGCTACTATAGCAAATGGCAACCCGACAGGAGGAGAGGATATTGAGAAAAAGACGCTGTCATCTGTGTTCTCCAATTTTTCTAGCTTGCCTCACGTTTAGGCTTGGATTTAGAAGGGGAACGAGGTTCCCTTTTTACTTCCTCGTCATGGCACTGGCAGCTTCCCTGGCTCAGGCTGGCGCTCGCGCGAGGGCCCGCGAAGCGCCGCGGCTGCGGGAGCCCCTTGCGGCACGCCGGCTCGGGCACTGCGCTGCCGCGCTCTGTTTAGGGCGGACAGCTATGAAAAGGCAGCTCTCGTCATGCTGCAGCACTTGTAATCAGAAATACATTCAGTGGTGAAGGAAAACTTGACAGTGAGAGGTGCTAAACACATAAGCAGTAAAATATATTGCTATTTCTACTGTGCGCTATTTAGGTCTTGAAATGATGTTCAAGAGGAGCGCGGTAATAAAGCCATCTTTAAATATGGCATGCACAAGTAGATTATTTTACTTACATGTGATACTTCAAAATTTTGCCTTTTGCTGAACCATTAAGTCTGCGAAAAAGTTTATGTTTTAATTCACAGAAGGTCAAGATATGTGTGTACCCATTAGCAGAAGTGAAGTCCTCAAGAGGAATACAATGTCGCTTGATTTGTTTCTGAAAAGATATGGCAATTCAGAAGAACCAAGAACAGCAATGAAAAGCTAATCTTATGCTGCCTATTTAAATCAGATCAAAGTTTCCTGTTTCTTTCTTCTCAGCAAAAGCCATCTCAGGACATCTTTTGGTCTCGGATCTCTGGCGGAGGTTCAGCACCACCGTAACAGCCTGTGCAGTCTCTTCTCCATAGCGCCCGGCGTTTCCGAACGCTGCTAACTGGCCACTTCAAGCTCAGATGTGAGCCATGAAAAGCAGCTGTGTCTTGATGAGGCTAGCAGTGAGGTTTCTGTCATTGAATTAACCATATAAATAATTCTGTCTGCCTGAGGAAATCTGAGAATTGACAACTTCTGAAATATATATTAAAAGCAAAGTACTGAATTCTAATTGAATTTCATGCTTATGGCAGAGTTTTCTCTTATAGGAGGTACTTTTTTTTCCTAGCACTCGTTTTAACCAACTAAGTCTAATGTAACCAGCTCATTACGCAACGATTTACTTCATTTCATGTATAGTGCATCTGGATAACAGATTTTGGCAAATGTGAACTAGAGAAAATATTATCCTGGCCATAGTCAATAAATATTCTTTCAAGTGTAGAGTATTTCTGAGCACCGAAGTAAAGAGCAGCAGCGCAGCAGCGCAGCAGCTACGCCCGCAGGAGGAGCGGAGGTATGTGAGCCTCGACGCCCGGCGTCTTGGCAGCCTGGGTTCTGGCTGCCCGGGCTCCGCGCTTTCCTCCCTCTGTTCTGCCGCTGCAACAAGATAGATCAATAATAATAAAAATATCCTGAGTTTCTAATCCGAACAGAGCCATCCTGCCATTTGGGAATAAATTAGTACAAGGGAACACAGCCACATTTATAACCTTTGTCTTTGAGGTTTTCTCCGTAACCAAAGCTATTTTATTTTTAGTGAAACTCTTCGGGTTCATATGACAGCAAAGTACAGACCATTAAAGTTATTTTAGTTTCTTCACTTTGGGTGGTTTTTATAATTTTTGTTTGCTTGTTTCTGTTCGATATTAATGCGTTCTCGTTGAATTCCCTAGCTTTTTGACATGGAGGATATTGTAAAATATATAAAATGTTACCACAATTTTACTTGAAAATTAGATCACTTGGTTCCATTGCTTTTAATAATGTGATTCTGTTGACTCAAAATCAGTGAGAAGGTTGAAATAAGCCCTGTTTGTGCATCGTGAGAAACTTTCTTGTTCCATTCTTTGTTTTTTACTGTTTTTTTTTCTCCTGTGAAATGTATTTACACCTTCTAGATAAAGTTGTTGTATAACTGTGGGCTTGAAGCTATTTCTAGTAGTGATCAAACTTTCACAGAGCTAAAATATTTATTAAATGAAAAGATCTTGCTTTCGTATGTGTGGGTACTTACCTGTCTAGATTACTGTGAGGGAAGCTAAGGAACTTAATATGATGAGAGTTATGTGTAAAAATTAACTCTGTGGATATTCAGTAGTGTTTCATACCTTTTAGGTTATCCAGAGAAAACATGAATACTTTCTGTGGCCCTCTAATGGAGACATCACTGGAAATGCTTTGGGGTGAGGGGGATGTTCAGCTTTTATTCCAGGATTTACTGTGAGAGAGCGTAGATTGGACGACACTGAATAGATAACAATATCCCAAACAAGTAAATTATAGGTGTGTTTCTACTGCTGAACATGCCTGCCTCTTCTAAGCGTCCTTCTGAGCCCAGGAGAGCGTGCGAGTTTGGGTTCACGCAGGTGCGCGAACGACCGCGACGTGGCGAGCGGCACGCCGGCCGGTGGCGGCGGTCCGCGGGCGCCGGTTCGGCCCCCGCGGGCTGAGCTGGCCGTTCGGAGCGGTTCGATAGCTGCTTGATTGCTTGCGAGATAACCGGCGGAGCGGCGCTGGCAGGGTAATTTACTGCAGATTGCAATGTCACGCTGTATCCAAGGGGCTCGCTGGCATAAAGATGCGGTTCTCCTGAGTGACAGGACGCCGGGAGATTGATATAGCAATTTAAAGTTCGTGGTCTCGGTAAAAGCGTTCGGTCACCGCAGCCCGTAATCTGCTGCATGATGAGGTCCTTACAGACATAACATACGCTCACCTATAATAACAGGCACAGCAAAAACCTCTGCGGCTCAAACAGGTAAATGTAAATTTGTGAAAGGCAGCAATTTATATCCTTTGTTTTGCTGCTTCTATTTTTAATGTGTTGATAGGATTCTCTTGGCTGACAGTCATCTGAATAAAAGACCTGAGCAGGCTAAATAGCGGGCAATTTTCAGCGCACGGCTGCGGAGGTGCCACAGGCTGGGAACGAGCAGTACGCCGAGGAAAAAGTTCTCAGAGCCTAATAGGAAAACTGTCCTTAGTTATAATCTGAACCCAGTGGTGTCCTCACATTGATTACATGAAGTGGGTAGAAAATGAGCTTCAGCAAAGAAAAAAATCTCACCGCCAGATTGGAGAGGGTTTCAAGATGAATGGAGCTCCTAATGTGAATAGGCCTCTGACCTTAAAGGAATGTGTAGCTCTAACAACAAGGGAGTTTGTCTAACTCCTGTTTCCTTAGAGAGCTGAACGAAACATTGTCAGCATACCTCAGCAGTTTCATTTTTAAATCAGAAACGGTTATTTCATGTGTAATCCATTGGAAATACAAGGCTAATTGCAAAATGAGGGAGCTTTTTAAAAGATTTCTTTTTTTAAAAAAAAATCACTGTGTATGGTGCTAGCAACCTGTTTTGTGTTTGAAAATGGGCTTGAAAAGTATGCGTGTCTTGATCTTACTCTAAGAAACAAATAGTATGTGATACAACCTAGCAGGATACGTGTTCTCGTGTGTGATGCTGATATGCCTAGTTTGTTAGAGATAGCAATATTTTAAAGTTAATAGTTGCTAGTTTATAAATTAGAGTAGAATTTCAGCAAGAATCCACATTTCAATTAAATGATGATACTCCAGGAAAGGATGATGCTAAAAGGTGTTACGGAATGTGTTAAAAGTAGTCGGTTGTGATTTAGTTTGTCACTGTATGGTACTATCAGCCTCTTGATGGTTGAAAACTAATGCGGGCCACTCACCTGACTGAAGATCCCATTTTAGTTTCTGGTGTTTAGATTCTAATTTCCTTTAAAAACGTTTAGAAAATAGTCTTGTTATGTGGCCTATATGGTGGCTGAACCCACCAGCTCTGTGACTGATCCTTCCTTATGCAGGTATGCGATTGAGTTACGATTCAAATTTTTAAGGGAGGTGAGAGTCACATCAGCAGTTCCCTATGAATTGGCAAAATGCGTGCAGCGTAATTTTGATTAGATAATATTAACTTACTTTTTCAACCCTGTCCCCTTCCCTAATGTCCAAAAAAGGAACAAATGAAATCAAATTGCAATTGCTCTGAAGACACTAAAAGCCCAGCAAGCAAATGTAAAAACTTTGCAAAAGAAACACTTGAAAGGATCCCCCCAAATCCTGTACTCCTTCCTCTATTCCTTCTTCCTTATTTCAACTCTTAACAGATTTCTTTAGGCTTGATTCTCATCTAACATTGATGTAAGTAAGTTGTAACATAAAGAGAGTTTAACCAATGCACCTGAGGAAGGAATCTCATCCTCGTTGTGTTACTGGTTCAATTACTAGTTCTATGGCATAGAGATGTTATGAAGAACAATCATTAACGTTTTTTTCCAGTGCCTTAAGATATTCATTAAATATTATTACTTGGGAGCACTGTGCAGCTGGCTGATTCTCGCTGATTCTTACCCTTTCAGACGGTTTGGTTGACTGCCTAGACCCAGATTGCTGCCTCCAGTCCGCTTGTCAAAACAGCCTGCTGTGCCGGGGCTCACGGGATCCTCTTGACATCATACAGCAGAGCCATTCTGGTTCACCAGCCGTGAAGTCATTCTATGATCGCATCAAGCTCTTGGTGGGGAAGGATAGCACTCACATAATTCCAGGAGAAAATCCCTTCAACAGCAGGTAGCAGCTATAAATTATGACATGGCATCTGTGCAGTTGGATTGCATGGGAAAATTTCTCCCATCAATTTTATTCATGTTTTAACATGAGATATTGCATTCAGGAGCTTCATATGTTTCCATCGCAGGGATCCATCCCACTGAAGGCAGTCTGTTGCAATTTGTAATCTTGTCTTTATTTTGTAAAACTGGGTTTATTTGCATTTTAACATGCTGGCAACATCTAGAACAAGATTCCTTCCACTGAGAAGGAGCTGCTGTGATTTTTGTTTTATGAAAATGGTGATCTGCAAGAAGGGGAAATGCACACTAGTTCCCAGTTAAAAAGCGATTGCATTTTATGTAGTGCAGATAACACAAGTTTCAATAATCATTTCTAATTATTCTAAAGATGCATTAGTTTGGGGAGTTTTATTATTTTTTCCTTATATAAAACTTTTTTACTTGGTACGTTATAATATCGACAGATCTAACTGGGTTTGGAGTTTCTTTGGGGTTAGCTTTCTTTATGTCTCTTCTGCATTTGATTATTAATTATATATTAATACAGAATCTAAAAGCCAGCGTATCATTAATTGATATGTGATGCAATTGTGTCCTTACAGAAAGGGTGATATTCCTATTTATCAATATTATTTGAATGTGTCTGCATGGAAGGATGCTAAGAAATTGATAAATTTGTTAATTATATTCATATTGCCCAAGTTAAAACTGAAGAAAGAGCTCAATTTGGGGTAATGCCCGGAAGATTAGATTTCATTACAGGAAACCCTTTTCTCAGTCAGAATTTCATTATAGGCTTACTGGGTGACATAGAGCAAATCACTAAATATTTGTCTGTAAAATGAAGATCATAATATTTCTGTATCTACCAGATGGAGCCAATTGCCTTCATCCCTATGATGCTCAAATATTAAAATTAATTCCATATTCTAACACTAAAAGCCCTACGGAATTGTATTTCATTCAATACAGTTTTACTGTATTTTATAAAATGTAGATGTAGAAATATGTAGAAATAAATAGAGTTGCTTTGAAAAATGGAATAAAACTGTTCTATTTTCGTCTAAATTTGTTACTAAAATTTTCTCATTAGCTCTATAAAAATAAACCAGGAAAATTCTTGCATTTTTCTTCAGTGTTGCATGAAGAAGGCAGGAGAGAAGCTTCCTAACTCATCAGGCTGAATAATTTGTCCAAAAAAGAACATAGCATAAAAAGCGTGCATCGTCCACAGGCTGGTGCATGCTGCTATCCATCTGTTACAGTCAGCATATTTCCTTGAGAGAAAAGGAGCAGCCGGTCCTCTCTTGCATATCGTACGCTGGTCGCTGTCTTAACGCTTGCCTCGTTAAGCCACTCAGAGTGGCAATGAATGCATTCCCTGCATCTGTATTCCACTTTCTTCTGATAACGTTCAGTTATACTATTAATATGATCCAAAACTTTAATTCCTAGATTTTAAAATATTTTACCAAAGCAAGTGATTATTGCTCCCAATTTCTAGATGACTATAGTGACTTGCAGGCATTCCTGCACCGGCTGGGATGGGATTCCTCTCCCAGGTCTAGGTGTCTGTAGTGTAAAAGTCTGCCTCTGAGTTCGTTTCCAAACTCCATTAATAGCTGGTGCTCCCAGAAGATGATGCATCTGACCTACTCTGATGTCTGTCTTAAGCTCTGATGATCATACCCTGGACATGCCTGTTTTTCCTCTTCCTCATTCCCTGTGAGAGTCGAGGTGACTAGCACATTTGTAGACATCTAATACAGGGAAGTGAACCCCCCTCTCAGGAGCCGAGTTGCCTGAGGGACCCAAGTGTTTTCCCTGCAACCCTTGCAATGTTCATCGAACGGTACTGCCTTTCATATAGCTTCTCACTTGTAATTCAGTATGAATGCTACAGGTTTGAGGGAAACACTCACTGGTTGAAAAGAAGTTCCATACTGTTATGTGACCACCTTTAGAAGCTAAAGGGGTGCTGGAGCAGGAGGAGACTGACTGTGCAGAGAGCAGTGAGCAGGGCAAAGTGGCACTTGTGCGACCAGCCCCCAGTGCCTTCAACAGCAGCAAAGCACTGTGAAAGAAGAGGGCTGACTCTGTCTCTTGGAGGAATAAGTAGTCCTTATCTCATGTAGTGCAAGCAAAGTAGGTAGTCTGTTGCCTGAGGAACATGTTTGTTTTGCCTGTGCCTAGAGCTGGCTTTGAATCAAATCCTTTCTCCAACTGATAAAGAGGAAAGGCAAGGATTACAAATCGGGATTAAATGCAGTATGCAAGTATCAGTCACTCCCTGAGAAGAAGGCACATGAGCTGTAATTTGGAAAATAAGTTGTATAAACTGCAGGTAGACCCTGCACACAGACACACACACCAAATACACAGATGTGTATGGCATTCGAGGCTTATTATAGAAGTTGACTTCGAGAGAGAAGTATAGTGGGCAAGAATAAATGACTTCAGAGAAGAAATATCCAAAATGTTTACAATGTTAAGACTGGATAATTTTCAAATTGAGATTTTAAAATCAAACTAAGACCTTAGAAAGTTGGTCATAAAAAATCAAGCATCAGAGACCTTCCTCAGCTGATAGCCATTGACATTTGCAGTTGGATTTTCCCATAAAACCCTGCTTTCTCTTAGAAAGCTCTTGACCTACTCTGTTCTGAGGTCTCAGAAAGATTGGATCATCTCTGTGCATTATGTTCATCTTAAAGTCGTGCTGCATGTCTGAATTCAAAAATTGGAAGAATATCCACTAAGGGAGGGACAGTTATCAAAACAGCATATTACAGTTTTAGTAATTTTACCAGAAATTGATTAATTAATTGTTCCAGTGAAATTAGTGGTGTTGCACCATATTTTTAACTGTATTGGCCACGTGCAGGCGTGGTATTGCACCTAGGGAGCTTTTTCAGAAGTGCCCAATTGTCATTTCAGCGGAATTTCAGGGTTCCTCAAGCATTTGAGAGGCTTTTGAAATCCTTTCACAGTTATAAGCATAAAGTTGTTTTCTATCCCTATTCTTATTTCTGTTCCTATTTCTATTCTGCAAAACCTAGTTAAGCAAGCACATGTGAATTTGAGCCCAAGTGAAGGCATTAATTCCCCTTGGGTCCATAAGGTGTGGTGCATTTCCTTGTTTTAACCATGTGCAATATTGTGGTCAGTTCAATATTCCAGAAAACTTTGGATTAAATCAGACTTGGAGTAAATGAGGCACAAGTGTTCCGCTACTCAGTTTATAAACACTGTAGCTCTCTTTTCATAACTAGCTTTAATACCTTTAATTATATTTCTTTTTCAGTCTTGTGTCTCTTATAAGAGGCCAAGTGGTGACTACAGATGGAACTCCTCTAGTTGGAGTCAATGTGTCCTTCGTCAAGTATCCAAAGTACGGCTACACCATCACTCGTCAGGACGGCACGTAAGTTTGCTTTTTCTGTCCAGTACCTGCTTCATCTTTGCTGATTAACAGATGGTGTATTCTAATGGAACCACGTGGTGTCACGCAGTGAATTCCTCCCAAGGCAAAGAGCTATCAAGTAAACATGAAAGTAATTTTTCACATGGCATTTTGAATACTAACTGAAAGTAAATATGAAAAGGCTGACTTCTGGTAATAATGTGTTAGCAGTCAGACTTCCTTCAAATAAATTGCTCTGTATCTGTGAAAACATTTGTGAACTACAGTAATATCCAGCTGAGACCAGAAATACTTTAATTTAAAATGCAAGGCAGGCTAACACTGCTGGAAAGAGAAAGAAGTATCATTATAGAATAGTGTATTTTGTTAAAAGTTCCCTTCTCTCTCTCTCTTTCCTTTTGAAGATCCACTATCTTTTGAGTTTCTTCGGGGTAGAATATAATCAAAAGATTCTAATTGAATACTTTTAGACAATTTCCTGCTGTGCAAAGAAGTGCTTTTTTCCTCCTTGTATCATCTGATTTGAAATGCACACAAATTCAGATAAACAAAAATCAATGTGTCGTGGTTTATCTAGTTTACTGGCTATGGCAACTAAAACAGTATATATGTGACACAAACATTGTAAACATTTGCTATTTTATCTTGATTTTTCAGGCAAAATACTGAATTGAAATATTTAATATGAATCAATTGAACTATAAGGAACTATATTTCATTTCCACATGTTCCAGAGTACCACTCCGTTATCCTTGAAGTATAATATTGTTGATTTCAGTGCTTTAATAGTACAGTAGCTGATGAAATTAAGTCCATTCAGGTGCTGAATAGAATGTCAACATCTTTGGATAATTCATTGCACTGCCACTATTTACATGAATATTTACATTTACCAATACCTAATTCTGTTGTCAGAAAGACCGACAATTATTTTACCCATTTAGGCCAGATTTCAAAATAGACACACACCTCTACGTTATTGCCATGTTAATATGGGGTTCGGGGAGTAAGTACGTAATTTATCTAAAAAATGAGAGGTCAGTTGCCCTGGAGACAGGAATTATCGTATCCATAGAACAGAAACAGCAGAACTTTTCACTCTTGTTCTCCTACTGCCATGTGTAACATTCTGTTCTTGAAGGACAGCAGCTATGAGGAAAGGGATAATTCAGTGCTCAGTTCGGTGTGAACTTGGTTTCTCGGCTGATTCTGTGTATAAAGGTGACTTGTAATAATAAATCAGGTGTTTGGGGTTTTTTAATTATTATTTTAATTTAAAACAGGTTTTTAATACAAGGTACAAGGTTTGTTCAGGTGACTTCAAATCACTGCTTCTCTTGGCTAGATTTCAGTCAGCTGTTTAGCTGTCAGAGGTTCAAATGCCATTGCAGATAATTTGCAGCATGACATTTAAAATCCACATACTGTCATTACATTCCATTAACCACGAATGCTGCCACTGGAACTGCTCAGTCTGGTCACCTCTTATGTTAAGCCCACATTTTTCTAGGTTTGACTTGGTCGCAAATGGTGGCGCATCCCTAACTTTGCACTTTGAACGGGCCCCGTTTATGAGTCAGGAAAGGACGGTATGGTTGCCATGGAACAGCTTTTACGCGATGGATACACTTATGATGAAGACGGAGGAGAACTCCATTCCCAGCTGTGATCTAAGTGGCTTTGTCCGTCCTGATCCACTCATCATTTCGTCACCACTCTCCACGTTCTTCAGTGACGCCCCTGGCCGCAATCCTATTGTACCAGAAACCCAGGTGAGAACAGCATGACTGAAAAGAATGGAGACACCAGTGGTCGGATGCTACTGCTGACCCAAGCCCTTACCAGAGAGTCCCCTAGAATTGCTATAACAACTGCTTTGGTAGAGATGCATTTGTTCTGACAGCTACTAGACTTTCTAATGAAGTCTGCAGGAGATATCTTAGGTTTCTGTCACCCAGACACATTTCTTTTTGACTACCCTACACCTTCTCATTATCATACAATGTATCAAGTATATTTGTGTATTTCAGTTGAAAGTTAAGGTGTTTCAAGAGCATTTTGCAAAGCCTCGGCATGTGCTGCTAACCACAAGCTGATTTCTTGTATGTTAGTTAAGATAAATGAGACGTTATTTATGGTAAATACTGGTACTATTGTTTTCACTACTTTATTCGGTAGTTTTTATTAGTTTACTTTATACTAAGTGTTAGTCAAAGTTGCAGATTCATGCAACTGCGTCTTCTTGTGATCCCCTTGCACATAACTTGCAATAAGACTTACTGTTATTTGCACTTTTGCCAGCAGTGGGCTCTTAAAAATAAGCATAACGACGACCAGATAATTATTTGTCCAGAAAATGAACCAAACGGTATCACTATCCTGATCTGAGAATACTCATTCCCAGTAGTAAAAAGTCATTAGTTCCTAAGAAAGTACGAAGAGATACTATTCTGAAAAAGTACAAAGCTTGAATGTAAACTGTTTTTTTTTGGTTTTTTTTTTTGTTGTTTTTTTTTTTTTTCCTCCTGTCTTTATCCAGGTTCTTCATGAAGAAATTGAGATCCCTGGCTCTAGTTTAAAGCTCAGCTACCTGAGTTCACGTACTGCTGGATACAAATCCTTACTTAAGATCACCATGACCCAGTCACTTGTGCCACTGAACCTAATTAAAGTGCATTTGATGGTAGCAGTGGAAGGACATCTGTTTCAAAAGTCATTTCAGGCATCTCCAAACTTGGCATATACATTTGTTTGGGACAAAACAGACGCGTATGGCCAGAAGGTTTATGGATTGTCAGATGCTGTAGGTAAGTCAGCATATAGAAGCTCCAAAACTTTCCAAAGAACACCTGTAACTTTTAGTAAGAAAACTGCAAATATTTTCTGTGTATAGAAATATAGATTAAACAATTCTTGTCTTCCTTACAGAGTTTATCTTTCTGTTATGTTTCTTTTAAACATTAAAAAGCACATTCAAAGGCTCTAAACACCATCAACGTGTGTGTCTCCTGATGGATAGTTCCTTTAAGAGATTGAGGCCAGCCGGTGGGAAAACTGGCCACAGGAGTTTAGGATGAAACCTAGTCCATCACTATGTCTATATTTTCTTTTCAGTTAGCAAATGAATCTCATATTTGGCTTGGCTGGCAATCTTCAGTGCATTTGCAATCTAATGTGCTGTTATTATTGCTTCCTGTAGGATTTGGAATTCAAAATGAAAATAGTATTTTCCAGTGCTGTTCAGTCTAGGGGTTTTATAGCTATTTTTAGTATACTTTTTTATAGATCTTGGTTCTAGTGGATAAGAGAAAGGGTGGCCATCACAGTATTTTTACATTTTCATTTTCTTTTGAAAATCAGAAAAGATTTGAAACAACAGTGCTAAAAATGTGCATTGGAGCTGTGCCAGCCTGGGAAAAAAATCGTTCTAAAAATCATACTTCTTTTCTATATTTTCGTATCTTCTCTTTCTTATAATGCTGCATAGGATACTACTTTTTTGAGTAATTTTCACAACATTTGTGTGCTCAAAAACACACAAAACTTTCACTGCTCTTTGATATGTGGTATGTAAAATGAATGCATTAATATCATAAATAAATGCTGTGAACACCCAGCAAATTAAGAGTTTGATCTTGTTCTGGTAGAAGAATTTTATTATTTTAAATTCTATTTCTCACTTTCCTCTCACCAAACCAGTCACTTCCCAAAGCTAGCTATTCAGAGAGAAAGTGATCAAATCCCTGCATATGAATGAAATTTCAAATTTTAATCTACTCAAAGATCTGAAATTAGTATTGTGGAATAAAAGAGAAGAACATTATCTGTACATCTTCATGAGAGGGCTGGGGAACTGACATGTTGAACCATTTGAACGTGCTCTAGGCATTTAATCAGTGTTTGTTCATCAAGTGTATTAGAGTCCATCTTATTTTTTCAGTTTCTGTGGGTTTTGAATATGAGACTTGCCCGAGTCTCATTTTATGGGAGAAGAGGACAGCACTACTACAAGGATTTGAACTAGATCCTTCAAATCTAGGAGGATGGTCTTTGGATAAACACCATGTTCTTAATGTCAAGAATGGTGAGTAAGTTAATTCCATGTGTTTTCTGTGCTATATCTAGTTTTGAAATCTGTGAAAACTTTTTATTTGCATTATATTTTGAAAAGTGCAATTTCTATACTCTTTATTTCTTCAGCTTTGTAAAGTAGGGGACATGTTTTATTTGTCTAAAAAGATTGCAAAGCATCACTTTCTTCAGGTCAGAATTGTTATCCCATGTTCTTTTGTGCCATTCTCACTTCCCTGTTTTTCTTACCTTAACCATACCTGTGTCTGCTTCCTTTAGTTTGCCCTTTTCCCCTCTAATCCTGAGACAGGGCTTAAAAGGAGTATGAGCCTGGGGTAAGATAGATATTCTTGTCTGTCCCTTCCTGTTGTCACCTATTTGTTTTTTCCTCACTTCTCTCTGTCTTTAAGTAGCCTAAGCTGAGTATTCTTGATCTTTAATTTTTACCAGTAAGTCTAAGGCAGCTGAATACTTAGCATGTATTTCACTTGATCCCTGTTAACTGTTTTCTGCAGTCTCTCTACTGTTTTTTGCGTTAACAAATTTCAGAACATATTGTTGCAGGAGGAAGCTAAGGTAATGTCCGGAATTAGGAGGATCAGGCTATTCAAACATACTTTATAAATGCTGTGCATATTGAGATAGCCATTTTGTGTAGTGCCTGATATTTGCATGATATTCTCTGTTGTCATCAGTGATGGCAGCTGTACTTGTCACCAGGGAGTCAATCACTTTACTTTAAGGTTATGCAGCTGATGAAGCTAAAAGCTTCCTGCAATATCTCTGCAGTCTTTAGTGACTTTGAAAAAGGGTCATTCAGTCAGAGAATCCCCCACACACACCTCCCTGGAGCAACAATCTGCTCTTAAAACAGATGTATATATATAAAAAAGAAATCCTATAATAAGGATATTTTGAAAGCCTAAGATCCCCCACTAGCTCCCCTCTTGCTTTCCATTGGTATCCTTAGCAGGCTAAGAGTTTAGTCTTTCTCCTACATTTTCATTTCCTGTACTATCTTCTTTTCCATCATCTGCATTTCTGTCCTGAAAAAAACTGTAAAGGACTGAGAGGCAGAAAGGCAAGAGTAAGGTTGGCATGAAATTCCAAACTAAACGCACCTTAGGAAGTTGGAGTTAGAGGATCGGAGTATGCTGGTAAGGAGCAGGTCCTCTCTGTTGTTGGCCTCCCTGCCTCCCAGTTAATTAATATGATGGTCTGATCCACTGTCACATGCTAGAGAGAGGTATGACCATATTTATTTTGACTGTGTTTTTAGGTTTGGATTTGGGGTTGTGTGGGATATCTTTTTTTATATATATATAACAGAGGATCTTCCTTACACCTTTATTCTCACTACTACAAGCCTGTTTTGCTCTTTTGCACTCTAACTTACTGCTGCAATGTTGAAGAACCAAGCACTGTATAGTCCTCTAACACCATCACAACAGCCATTCAAGACAAAACTATTTGAAGTCCCCTGTAATGTGTGACTGTAATAACCGCTTCCTCTCCGGTTCATTATTAGGCATATTGCACAAAGGCAACGGAGAGAATCAGTTTCTAACTCAGCAACCAGCTGTGATAACCAGTATTATGGGGAATGGGCGCCGAAGAAGCATATCGTGTCCTAGCTGCAATGGTCTCGCGGAAGGAAATAAGCTTTTGGCCCCTGTAGCACTGGCAGTGGGAATTGATGGAAGTCTCTTTGTTGGAGATTTTAACTATATTCGACGTATCTTCCCATCCAGGAATGTTACTAGTATTTTGGAGCTGAGGTAAGGTGTTAATCTTAGCACTTCATTTTTGTAGCCTGTGCTTAAATCAGCATTTACCATTACTTTTTATAATTTTGTAAAACATTGTCACTTTCAACCTATTTAAATTCCAGTGGAGAAATGGGGCACAGATATGCATAGCTCAAAGTAGGTGGTTAATCAGAGCAGTGAATGTAGAGGAGGACTGAAGAGTCCCAACTTGTACAAAGTACAAGGACAAAAAAAGAAAAAACACAAACTAGCTCATTCTCTCCTGTTGGTGATCATTTGATACAGTCTCCCTTCAGCACTCTACATCATTTAGTTTTGTTTTAAAACGATGGGTTTGACTGCCATTAGGTGTTAGCGACAGTGGTGAACAAAGGCTTAACAACTTTATGAGATTAGAAGGAAGGTTTTTGTATTTGTGGTTTGGGAGCCACTTTCACACTTCTTTCCCATGCTTGGAAGTCTATTTCTGTAGGTTGGCAAGTGCAGTTAAGGTTGACATACAAAGCCACTTTACATCATCAGAATACTTTTGAAGACTATATCTCTGTTTGCCCCTGCCCCCACAGTCGTTAAGATTTATTCACTTAATAGAGAAAGCATGAGTGTAGAGTACACCATTCCACCCATTTCTGTTCCATCTCCTTTTCTCAGTCCTCTGGGAGAGGCAGGAGCTACTGCCTCAAACAGTCACTCATGTAATTAGTCCTTATTGTTCCAGCACTGTTGAGTATTTGCAGAAAAATGAGGAAAAACTGTACTCTGCATCACTGTCTTCTGATACCTCTGCAGCCCACTCAGGCAACGGGATTAGTGTTCTTGTGAATTGGATGCGACTGCCAAATGCATTGAATGAATTTAGGTCGTTAGTCCTTTTTTTTTTTTTTTTTTTTTTAATAATATGACCAATAAGGAATTCCTCCACTTCTACTTTTAGCTTCTAATCTGTAGAGGAAAGTGCAAAACGGTTGGGCTATAGCAGAGCAGGAGGCCTTGCTGTGTTTTACACCTCTCTCCCTTTCGTGTCATTCTGTTGATGTCACTGTTGTGAGTTCTGGTTTATATCAGAGAAGAGAGATCAGGTTCAGGCCAGTTGTGTTCTGAAATTACTCTCCGACACCCACCTCGTGTACCACCAGGCTGCCTTGAACATATCATCCAAAACATAGATTTTACCGGTTGCTCATTTTCCAAAGGGTTTTTTTTTTTTTTAATTCATAGGTTGTAGATTAGCCAGTGCTTTCTGCTAACACCTTAGTGTAAGCCAGAGAAGGTAGCCAGTGTGGCTGTGTGACCTGCTGTAATGCATCAGTATACTCTGTAAATCTGCAATTTATAGAATATGTTGGGGTTTTTTCAATTTGCTCAGTTCTGTCTAGCTTTCAAGTAAACAGGAATACAATTTCACAATGAAGAAAACATTTTCAAACTAGAATACTTAATACAAGGCATTTACAGCCATCTTGCTTTTGAAAATCAGGTCACTGATAAAGTGTCCTAGCACAACTGATACTTGAAAACGTCTACAAGTTTACAACAGTAGTAATCTGAGCACTTTTCTGACTGTGCGAGAGGAAAGCTTGGGCTTTTTCAGAATGTGTGGGGAAAATGGGAAAGTACATTGTTAGAGTTTAAGATGCCTGTCTTTAATTTCTGCTTTTGTCCTGCTCCTGTTTTCTTTTATGAAAGAGTTTTCCGTAGCATAGTTTCTTTAGTTTCTGTTACAACTCTTAGCAACAAACAAGAAAGCTTTTGTATCTCGAGTACTGTTGGTCGTCTGCAAGTGACTTGCCACCTAGATTTTTAGGATTTGCAGTGATCCTTACCATCTGTTCTCTAAAGGGAATCAAGGTCTATTCTAGCAATTATCATTCATAGAAATAATTATGATTCAGTAGTCACCTTAAAATCTTAATGACTTACACAGTTAAGAGTGTGAGATTTGGGCCATTGAGGTATGAATGAGAGCAGAGCATCCAACTGGTATCAAAAAGCTTGAATAAAATTGCAAGTTGTATTTCTGCAAGTGAAACAAACCAAATAAGTCACTTTATTTGGATTTCACAGTGGATATCATCTTGGTTTTACATAAAGCAATATAAATCTTGAGTAGCTTCATAAGTCAGGATCCTATCGCGGTGTGCGTGCTTCCTTTGCCTTATGAAGGCAGCTGACCTGAGAGGCGAGTAGGAATTGAGAGTCAGGAGTGCTGCGGGTCACCCACAGCCTGGGTGTTGCAAGCTTGGGCTTGGGCACTGGGCACTGCCGCTCAGGAGTCACGCGCCTCACTGTTTCATTTGGTATGTACTCTTAACTGGAAGTGTCATAAAAATAACAAAAAGGTAATATGAAGAATGTATAAATTTGCATCTAGGGAAGCAGAGGACTTTTCTTTTGGCTTTGTTTCTAAACAGAAAACTAGGCATCAATTAATGCAATATATCTCCCGTTCTACAGTATCTTACTTCTCAGGTAAAAGTTATTTTATAACCTAAGAATTGCTTTGATTAGCTTAAGTAGATTCTAGATAAAATGCTACCAACTAGCATCCAAACTTGCTTTAAGCAATTATTTTGTAGCCTGGGGGAGAGAATAATAAACTGCATAGTAATTTGTTCAGAAATAGCCTATTGGAAACTATTTTGATTAAAAGGGTCGCCTCTAATTGGCGAGCAGCATCCTATGCCCAGTACTTCCCCATTCCCACCACTATATTCAGAAAACTGCCAACTTCTCTCCCTCTTAGCCCACATGCTACGCATTTTTCCATGTGAAAGCTGTTTCTGTGGTCCTGCAAAATGTATGGGGGAGGGCAGGGGTGTCACATTAGGAAACTAGCTTGCAAATGTAACACTCCCACTTGTTCTTCATCCCTAAACCAACCTAAGGCTAGTGCTGAAAAGAGATTTCTTCTCCTGTGTCCTTTTGTAAAATAAAACAAATACTATGTTTGCTTTACCATCTATTCTTCAGCTAACTGTTTTTTCTTTTTCCTTCTGTTCCCCTTCTATAAAGAAATAAAGAGTTTAAACATAGGTAAGACATGAGCTCTTTCCCATATAATTTGATATGGTTTGTTTGCTTCATTGTGTTTGCTTTTTGTGTTGTGCTTCTTGTGTAATGTTATGTTCTTCATATACCATATATAGTAACATTTTATGTGCTAATTGTATGTTATGAATATGATAAGCGTTAGCAATTATGAAATGCAGTCAAAAAGCAGCCAAATAAGTTCTGACAATAATAAGAAATTTCTAGTAGAATCCAAGTATAATGAACCCCAAGCTAACTTTTACATAAACACTTCTCCCTGCTGTGTATAATTGGTCTAAATGGTTGAGGTAAACTGCAACGGCAGTTTTACAAATGCTAGAAAGGGTTCAGAAAAGTACTAATGACTGGAAATAGGTCAAAAATTCACTTTCCAGTCATTAATGATTTTCTGAACCCTCTATCCTTTTTTGTATTTTAGTTTCTATTTTCTTTCATAAAATACATTTTAACAGTCAGCCAGCTTGCCGGGCTGGTTGCACGCAACCACTGGATAGAGGCATTTTAAGCTTCCTAAGGGAGGCATAACCTTTTTAGATGTTAGGAGAAATTTTTTCCGTCTGGCTCACTTGAGCACTAGGCCTTCTAGATGGGATGAGCATAGAAAACACTGACACCTTCCTCCATGCCACGGTCCTCACCCGGGGGAGCATCAGTGGCAATAATAAGAAGAGCTATTACAAACTCTTCTGCAGTGTTTTGTGCATGACATCTTTCAAATCATACTTGTTATCCCTCCATTTTTGCAGTATAGCTTGGAAGCAAAAGATGGTCTGGACTAAACAGTGTAATTTCACCTTTCCCATATATTGGTTTACCAATCAAAAGAAGTGTCTCCAGTAACTGTCCTTACCTGGATGAATTCATTTGCAATCTGCAAGTGATTCTTTGTGCTGCTGGCTGATCCTCATTTGCAGCTATAATGCTTAGCTAATTTTTAGGAGCTTAGAGATTTGCACTGAGCTGCTCAACGACTGTCATTTTTGAGATCAGGATAGCCGCATACCCCATGTTCATTAATTGGTTAAATTTGAAGAAAAGCTGTTCTCAGTGTTGTGAATTTGATGCAAGTAAGAAAAGAGTAGGAATCTTGAGCTAATCCCACCTGTACTTGTGCTCAGGCACCAGGCTTCCTGGCAGACCAAAGTGAGACTGCTCATTGTAGTAAGTGCTGCATTTGCCGGAGAGGGCTAGAAGAAGAGAGACTTTATTGGCAGAGGTCTCTGAGCAATATTAAATGTTAGGGAAAATCTTCTAAAACACAGTACATTTCTTGGCTTCCTGTAGTTGGATAAAAGATTATAATGGCATGGTGGAAAGAGATAGAAGTTCTTTATTTGCTCAGATGCCAGTCTGGGAAATACTTATTACTCATTTATAAAATACATCCCTGTTTGAGGTAGTAATCTCTTAGTTTCTGTGGAGACACAGTGAACGCCTATTGTCTTATATCAGTCTTCTGCTAAAGTTTTCCATCTCTTCGACAAAGTCCCTCCAATCTTTCACCTGGCCAGTGTCCCGCTAGCTGCTCAGCAGGGAGGAGCTGGCACACCCAGCAGCTCCGGGAGGCGCTGCCCCGTGCGCCACGAGAGCTGGTGACTGGCTGCAGAAGGGCTGGTGAACTCCACAGGCGCAGGAGTGGCTGCATGAGAGAAACAGCAGAAATAAGCCCACATCCCACCAGTGTTCCTTACCCTGAAATACACCTTATCCCATGCCGGTAACAGCGAGACGTACCTAGTCTTAGCTATAGTCCTAGCTGCAGTATGCAGGATAGCAAAAGGGAAGTAGGGACCTGCTCACTTAGGAAGACAGACTCAGGCTGGCAGAATCATGGCTTTGGAAAAGACATGCCTTTGCGGTCTCGCAGAGTGGCTGCGGCCCATGTCAAGCTGTGCTGGCAGCGGTAGGGCAGCTCCCCCAGCCCTGTGCCCTAAGCAGCTCGCACCGCTGTGAGCAAGCACGTTCCCTGCCTCGGGTAACGTGTAGCTGTGTCTGCACCCAGCCCCGGCTGATACCTGCCTCAGGTCTGCCGTTTCTGCCAGCATGGAGGTGCCACAGTTTTTGAAGAACCAGGCAAAAAGCACTTTGCTGGACACGGTGGAGGCCCAGCAGCATCAAGCATGCAGCAGCAGCACATAGTCACTGGCTCTTCTGCTGCTACTGCAAAGCCTGGAGCTAGGTGAGGCCGTATTTGCAGAGTGAAATACGGCACAACGCAAGTGTCACAGCAAAGTTCTTTAGTGTTATGGAAAAGCATGTTGCAAGAAGAGAGAGCAGCACTTCAGAACAGCAACAAATGTGCAGGCGTTTGTATGGCTCAGATGCTTGAGAGAGTGAAGAAATACTGTAAGTGAAAAGAAATATTCTTTGTATGTGGCAAAGCTAGAAGATTAAGCTTTGTTTTGGAGGGTGAGAAGGAATGTGAGAGGAGGATCTAGTGAAAAGATGCGGGCTGTTGTTGAAGATAAGGAAGGGAACTTGGGAAATAAAATTAAAAAAAAGTGTGCTCTGCTCTCAAGCGTGTCAGTAATCTCACTGTATAGCCTTGTCTACACCACTTAACCTCTCTGTGCCTCAGTTTCCTCCTCTGTAAAATGGGTATAATACCCATCTTTATAAAGTGCTTTGAGATCCATGCATGAAATAATACTGCCAAGTATTTTTTTTTTTTTTTTTTTTTTGTATTTTTCCATCTCTAATTTCTACACTCCTAGAGGCTTCAGCAGATGGTATTACCTCTGCCTATTTTGATCAAACCAATCTCCTTTCTGCTTTGGGCAGTTTTAGACAGAAAGGTTATCAACCTAAAATTGTGCCATGCCAAGGAGTGGTGTAGGGGAAGATAACTGTAGGCAGTGATATTTTGGAGCCTCCTCATTCCACCAGATCTGGTCATGACCACATAAACAGTTGTCTCTGTGCTGCTGCTAACCTATCTGCCAAAAGTGCCCTTACTATAGTTTCAGCAATGAGTCTGACCAAGGCATGGCTTATTATGTCCATCATAACGTACCTCAGTGTATCCTCACTCTTGGAGATGGGTATCTTTGCCACATTAAACTAGGAGTGTGGATATTTGGAGGCAAATCTCTCTGGTTACTGGTAAGTAACCTTCATTTTTTTTCCTTCTGTCTTCATTTGTCTATGTTTTAAAGCCACCATTGACCTTATTTATGTTCACCCCATAGACTCAAAAGGCTGGAAAATTCAGGCCATGCTTAAAATCCAACTAAATTGAGTTAAATAACCAGGCAAGATTTCAAAAATATTTGTGCACTGCAGTTCTCTGTGCGTGAATGTATGTATATATATCACTGAGATTGACATTTCTCAATTTGCAGATGATTTGCTAAAGTAGTTTCAAAAAGTGACAAGCTGTCAAAAAACATACAGTCGCATAAGAGAAGTAGTTTTCCATCTGAGCACCCATTCTAATCACAAACTGAGGACTAGTTTGTCAGTAACAGAAGATTTGGACTTAAAGTCAGACATTTGGGGTCTCTGTGGTTTCAGTTATATAACCAACTTCATCTATCATAAATGAGATTCTTGATGAGAGTGAATGAAAACAAATTTGCTTTAGGAATAAATTTGTTATGCTTCTGCCTCCCACTTATACAAGAGCTCACAAATTTTGTGGTATAGTATCAGTAACTCAGAAGCTGATTCTTTCCTCTCATTCCTATGATTTCTGCTTTCAAGAGATATTTAAAAAGGGGGGGGGGGAGAAGCCAATGGGTAGAGATGAGCAAAAGGGAATTGGTTGGAAGCAGATTTAAAGGGCAAAAGAGATGAAGAGGGAAGACTGTGCTGTCTTTTTGGCTTATTGGGCTTGACTATGCAACATCTGATCTAGTTGGAAGAAAGAGATTTGACGTGACAGTCCTTCTGAGAACGCTGACCAGCCCCTGATCACATCAAGTCCTCAAGCAGGACCCCACCTCTGTACAAGGTTGTCAGACTTTCTGTCCAGATCTCTGTATGTCTGGTGCGTATCTATGCTCGGAAAGCCTATGAAGTTTTTAGACTGCTCAGCTGTTTCTGTTTTGTGCTTTTCTTTCTCTAAAGCAACAATCCTGCTCATAAATACTATCTGGCCGTGGACCCTGTTTCAGGCTCCCTGTACGTATCAGACACCAATAGCCGACGGATATACAAAGTCAAATCCCTCAGTGGCACAAAAGACCTAGCTGGTAACTCAGAAGTGGTAGCAGGGACTGGAGAGCAGTGTCTGCCCTTTGACGAAGCCCGATGTGGAGATGGAGGGAAGGCAGTGGACGCCACCCTAATGAGCCCGCGAGGTAAAGAGGCAAAAGAAGCTGGAGAAAATGAGTATATGAGGCTAGGCTGGATGTGGAAATAATTATCTGGCAATTAAATCAGTAGTTGCTTGGTAATTTTTATTCTGAGCTTTAATTACAGTGGATTGGCAAGTGTTCGTGCTTTGTTTAGTTAAAGCAAACTTTATTACCCCAACACTGAATGCTGTGAAAGGAGAACAGAACACAAATTAGCAGGGTACTGCTCACTCCAAAAAGCAAACAAGTAAACTGGGAAACAAATGACTGTTTGATGTACAGTCTTTTGGGAAGAGAAAATGTCTGCTGTGGCATTTTTCTGAGTTTTTATTCTTTCTTTGTGTCCCGTTTTTCTTCAAACGGAAAAAAAAAGGAGGTATGTGCCCCTTTTCAGTTTCTGATTTTTAATACAGAATTTTCAAAAGGTTGTAGAGTTTTGGGAATGTATTTATTTTTAAGGTTTTTTCCCATTATTCCATCCTAGTTGTAATCAGGAGTATTGCCCTGTGTTTCAGACATCTTTGTTTTTTCTTTCAAACATCTTTAATTTTTCTTTCAGTGGTCAAAAATAATTAGATTATACTAAAACTGAATAAAAATGAAAGGGTCTGTCTCTCTATATAGGTAATAGTTTCAGTTTGTACATAAAAAGGAGTATAAGCAGGACAGAATTGCTTGTATGTTCTAACTTAAGCCTCTACATGGCGGTTGAGTTGATACAACTGTAGGCCAATCGTGTATCTCAGTGGTCAGTAAAATGACTGCTGCTACTTTTTAGGGCAGAATTCTCTGATCAGTATTTGATTTTCAGCCCAAGAAAAGGACAAGGCAGTGCACCAAATTAAAGCAGCAAAACCCAGTGAGAAAGAGCCTTCCCTCCTTAACGACAGCCCTCAGCGTCCTCCTGCTCCTCTAGTGCATCACTCTTCCAGTCTGCGCCTTTCCACTCTAAGGACTCCCACTCCATCAGCCATTCAACCTTTACTTTTTTTCTAGGTTGGAAGCACTTGTCCATCATTAACACCAGATGTTCTTCCCATATTCCTTATAGCAACAGGTCAAAGAATTTAAAAACATCCTGAAATAATATAACTTCCTCTTAAAATTTTGAAATTGTTAAAGAAATTTTTAAAGAAGTATAAAAAATCTTCATCCTCATTAGATTCTTCAAGTGCAGGAAGCAGTACCTTAAAATGTGTGAGATTAAAATTTAGGAGATACTTCTTTTTCTTGGGTTTACATAATATATCATACAGATTTTAAATGTAGAAATAAGCTGATGCATTCTGCTTCCTACTTGGTATGTTTTGGAGATTTGAGGTTTTTTTCTTTCTTTTTTTTTCTTTAAAGCCCAAAGGATAAATCTGCCTTGTGCCATTTATTTGGTAGAACTACAGCTACTTGGAGGGCTCCAGGACGTGGGCTCGGAAGCCAGAGCTACAAGTAGGAAGTGAGGAAAGAACAGGGGAAATACAAAAAAAAAAAAAATCACTTATAAACTTGCTTAGCATGATAAAGCCTATCCTGCAGCTAGAAGCCAACGGTATTCTCTGATGCCTGTTTTGCACACTTGTAGGAATTGCAGTGGATAAGTATGGACTCATGTATTTTGTTGATGCCACTATGATTCGAAAAGTGGATCAGAATGGAATTATATCAACGCTGCTGGGCTCCAATGACCTAACGGCCGTTCGACCTCTAAGCTGCGATTCCAGCATGGATGTCACCCAGGTAGACTCTCACTGCCTTTTTTCCTTCTCTGCCTTAGAAGAGATGGGCATCTATTTTGGATGACTGCCTGGCCACTCAAGAAATACTTTATGCAGCACAAGATAATAGTGTATGTGATTCATTACTGAAATGAATGAACCATCTTTTTACTGTGGTTAACACAGGTTATTTATACAGCTATAGAGAAATAAGGTTGAGATAATGGGAGTTACTGTCTTAATTGCCTGTTTTTCTGTAATTACTGTAGAGATTCCAGGATGTAACATTCATTCTTTGCACAGAAACACAATTAGCTAAAGTTACCACTGCATATAGCTTTAATATTTCTGGAAAAGAAAATCATTGTTTGAAGTAGTTGCAATTCATGACTTAGCTTCATGATTTACTCAGATAACCCCCTCACTAATTTGCTGTTGTTACACATGGAATTTTAAACACTGGAAGTGTATTTTTCGGTTGTAAGTTTTACAGTAATAATTTGTGCAACTCATAGGTACGGCTGGAGTGGCCTACTGATCTCGCTGTCAATCCCATGGACAACTCACTTTATGTCCTAGAGAACAATGTTATTTTACGGATCACAGAAAATCATCAAGTTAGCATTATTGCTGGACGCCCCATGCACTGCCAGGTTCCTGGTATAGACTACTCTCTTAGCAAACTGGCTATTCATTCTGCACTTGAATCAGCCAGTGCCATTGCCATCTCACACACAGGAGTTCTTTACATCAGTGAGACAGATGAAAAAAAAATTAATCGGCTACGCCAGGTAACTACCAATGGAGAAATATGCCTTCTTGCAGGGGCAGCTTCAGACTGTGATTGCAAAAATGATGTCAACTGTAATTGCTATTCTGGGGATGATGGGTATGCCACTGATGCCGTCTTAAATTCACCATCCTCCTTAGCTGTGGCCCCAGATGGTACCATCTACATAGCTGATCTTGGAAATATCCGCATTAGGGCTGTCAGTAAAAACAGGCCCGTTCTTAATTCTTTTAACCAATATGAAGCTGCATCTCCAGGAGAACAGGAGCTGTATGTCTTCAACGCGGACGGAATTCACCAGTACACTCTCAGCCTTGTTACCGGCGAGTACTTGTACAATTTCACCTACAGCAGCGATAACGATGTCACGGAGGTGATGGACAACAACGGCAACTCCCTGAAGGTTCGTCGGGACGCTAGCGGGATGCCACGCCATTTACTCATGCCGGATAATCAGATTATCACGCTGGCCGTTGGCACTAACGGCGGACTCAAGCTAGTCTCGACACAGACCCTGGAGCTTGGATTAATGACGTATAATGGAAACAGTGGTCTCTTAGCAACGAAGAGCGATGAAACGGGATGGACAACATTTTATGAGTAAGAATGTTTTTGGATATATTAAGCGTACATGTATTTTTCAACAGGTAGGGACTAGGCCCTAATCTGATCCTGCCAAAATTTGTCGTAGGCTTTTCACCGGTGCTGAATAAGGTCTTTACGTCTTTATCTCGTACGATATTGGAAATGATGACGTGATTTCTTGATTTCATCAGTTTTGCCGTGTCCTTTAGGTGGGTACTGAACCGCCTAAACTCGAGCCCGCGGCGGGAGGCCGGTTCGGAAGATCGCCCGCCTCCGGCGCGCCGCCTTGCGCCCCGCAGCTGCGCCCGGACGCCCGCGTTGGTGTCGCCAGGCGGGGGCTGCTCCGAGCCGCCCGCGGCGCTGCGGGGGTTCGGATCTGGATCCGGCCGCGCCAGTCCGTGCCTCCTGCTGAGTTGTCCCTGTCTAGGAATCTTAACATTGCCGTTTCTTTTGGAACTCAAATTATAAATCTTCCTGTTCAAGCTCTCGTATTACTCACGGTTGACAAAATGTTGATTAACTTTACTGATTGTTCGTTCTTGAGACAAGCAGGGAAATTAGATCCCCAGCGATCCGTCAGCCCCCTAGTGTAACGTACATCATTTGTAGATAACCCAAAAGCACATTGCTGTTCAGGGGAATATAGATTAAAAGGCAGAAATTCTTCCCTGAATGAAACTTATCAGAGATGAAGTTCCAAAGTATATTAAATATCTAGAAAAATGAATTTTCTTTAATAGTTATCCTGTTCTTAATAATCTTCTTGTCATTTATTGACGAGAACAAATCTTTAACAGAAGCTAAATGATATATCTGAAATATGGTTTTGGCTTTTAAGTAAGGCAAGTCTGTTGCCCACATATTTTGTTTGAAATAGTTAACGATTGCTGAATAGCATCTCAGGCTACTACGTAGAAAGTAGCAATAGGGCCTTGTATTTAACTTTAGACTGCCGCAGAGTAGCGGCAATTCTGTGTGATTTGAGTTTGCTGGTGCTTCCACCTCGCTCGGGTCGCTGCCGTGTTTTTTAGGCAGCGTGGTCGGGGCGGGAAGGCGGGGACGAGCAGGGCCCCGGGGCGGCCCGCCGCCGGGAACGGGGCCTTCCCTCACGCAGGCCGTGGGCAGGGCTGGGATTTTTTTTTTTTTTTTTTTTTTTTTTTCCTCCTCACTATTTTGCCCAGACGTTTCTCTACCACATGCTAATGACACAAATCAGCCGGTCGTGGGGACGCCCGGAGGTATTGGGTCGCGGGGATGCCGGAGGTATTGCCTGCTGATTAAGAGCTCAGGTTGAAGTTCACCGCGCTCGATGCTGGTGCAGGCTCACGCTGCTGAGGAGGTGTGCGTGCCCTTTCGGGTAGGCTTTTTTTTTCCTCAACAGTTGAAGATTCATAAACTAATTGTGGGAAATTAAAATAGTAACATAATTTAAAACCCTGCCTCAAAACCAGTGAAACGTTAAAAAGGATCTGAACAATTACACAGCTGGTGTAACTGGTAGCTGAGAATCACGTGAGGTATTAGGTCGACATGATTTATTAGAAAAAATGTACTACAGTTGCTAAGTAAATATAGAAGGGAACTGCTTTGATGTCTTACTGAGATGCATCTGAAAATATAATTTATTGTGTTCGTAGTGTTGACGTATTGATCAGATGTTTTTCAAAGGTCACGTAAGGAAAAGTGTGCAATCCTTGCCTCAGGTCAGTGGACTTTAACTATTTAACTAATTATTCCAAGTAGTAAAAAATTATTTAACTAGTAAAAAAAAAACATATGAGCTAAAGTTTAGAAACAGTTCTGAAATTTTTATTTCAGTGTATTTATATCAAACAGACTCCTGAAGTGCAGTGCTATCTTATTGGGTATATACTTCTCTCTTATGTAAACTGTATCCTGAAAATGCTCACAGAATTAAATTTGTAAGTTAAATATGTATGTATGCATGTGTTTCTACACACACATATATACAAGCTATTTTTATATAATGTATATGTGTGTGCATACATATTCTTTCTATGTGTATATTATGTATGTATAGTGTATGCATATAGGCACACGTCATTCACACTGGGAACAGGCAAGTCTCTTAAATAATGCAACAGCTAACAGCAGGCTCACACGGGGAAAATTAAGCTTAGTTTTAGGCATGAAGAACAGATCTTTGAAGTGGTCCTCAGCAGAATTGCACTTGGCCTTTGGAGCATCCTAAGAGAATGCTGCTGCTTTCTTCTCAAATTGACTTGTTCTGGTAAAGGAGACAGAGAATAAGGGTATATGTAAATGTATGTGGATGTGCACTTTGCCCTTCCCTATGTTGGGTCAAAAGCTGGTGTTCATGGTGGTGTGATGGTTCATACTGAGTATGAAACCATCCAGACTAATCCCACGTGCAGGCTGACAGGCAGTAGTATTTCAAACTTCAAAGGCCACATTGCCAGCCATGAAGATGGCATAAAATATAGAAATGCCATAACGCTGGGCATGGGAAAGCATCCACGCAGTGTCTCATCACGAGCCTGCTGCAGGAGTGCCCTGTTGTTCAGATATTTGGGGCTACCTGAGAAGCTTGCAAGCAAATGTCTGAACGCATCTCGTGGCGTCCCCCAGGTGCCTTTGTGGGCCAGGCCAGCCCGTGAGGGGCAGCGCTGGCCCTGCTGACCCCGAGCTGCTCGCATCTTGGACCGCAGGGCTGGGGGTGCCCTCTCCCAGGTGCAGATCAGCCAATGCCCCCAGTGTCGATGTGGAGCCCTGATGAGTTATGTAACACAAGTCTGTAGTACAAACTACTGTCCTTGAAATCTTTACCGTCTCTGTCAGATTAGGTTGCCTGTAAGCAGTAAATTAGGAAGTTATTAGTGGTCACAGGGAGTTTTTAAAGGTACTAGGATTAAGAAAGGATCTATTTGCACTCTCCCCACTTATATCCTAGATGAGAGCATATGCTGGATGTCTTTGCTGAGGTTTAGATGCTACTACCTCTTTCTTCAGATCTACCGCTTAACAAATTCACCTGTAGATGTTTGTTGCCCGATTTCAAAAAGTAGTTGTTAGTTTGTGAGCTGCCAGTCTGCTCCAGTGACTGCTCTGTCAGGTGTCCGGTGTGCTGTCATAGGTGAACCTTGCCCGTCTCCCGTTTTCTTACCCACCTCTTGAACAACACAGTAGGAAGAACCTGCAGTGAGACCTTAGTGTAACTGAAGTCAGTAGCAATAGCTCAGTAACTGCAGTGTATCCAGCATCCTGCTCATTTAAAGATACAAAAATTGCCTTATCCGATCTGTTTCATCTAGCCCAGTATTGTGTGTTCAACTACGATAGGCAGTAGCTGCTGGAGAAGAAGGTACAGGAAGTCCCACACTGATCAGCTAAAGTATATTTTTCCATTGGAAAATTTTTCTTATTGATTCAGTTAGACCTGTGTTTATATCTTGAAGGAGAAAGATGTATAATCTATCTAATTCCTATATAACGTTTTTTATCTTATTATTCAGATAAATTCACTTTTTTGTATTCAGCTAAGCACTTGCTATCAAAAATACATAAGTTCAAAAAATACCTCAATGATTTGTCACTTTTGAATTATATAGTACATGAATGTATTCTGTTTTTTTCATTTTAAATTTTTTGCCTTTAAAGGCTTTTAAAAATAGGACTTTTCTGGTGCAACGGTTTAAATAGAAATGCCTTCTTTATATGTTGGTATTGCAGCATGTATGTATTGTTTAAGTAGTAAATTTTTTTATGTCTCTAGCTCATAAACTAAACAGTCTGCAGATCTTTATATGGAGAGCATTTGTGTGCATATCACTTTGAGCACGTCCATCCGTTGGTAATAAACCCTTTTAATATCTGCCATTTCCTTTTTCAAATAGCGTGACTGCACTGGGAAGCGTGCTGCATGGAGGGGACAGGGCAGGGGGAGCAAAACATTGACTTACGGAAATGGTACTAGATCTAAATCTTCATTTTTTCTGTTCCAGTCTCTGTACATCCTAATACATATTTACTTTTTATACTGCCTTTACACTTTGAACAGATATTTTCAGTAAGTAGCCCACAGCAATCCCCAGGACTTTTTCCTGAGTTAATTAAAAAATCAACAATGTGAATGAGTAGTTTAAATTGCTCTCTCTCATTTGCATTACCTAACATATACTTACTGATGGGGAATTTCACTTGCTGTTATTCTGAATTTTCACTGAGTTCTGCATGGTCACTCTGAAGTAGCTTACAGACTTTCTGAGTTACGCCTTAGATAACATTGTATCTTCTGTAATATTTGGCACCAAAGTATTTCTGAGTCCCCCCAATGATCACTAAACATAAATATCACTAACCATAAATATAGTCCACATATAGAATCTTAGAGTATATCTCATTATTAATCTTTTAGATTATCAAAACTGTCCATTTTTTGTGCCTTTCCTTTTCCTTTCTAGGTGGACATTTGGCTGGACCAACTTCCTCCCTCATCTATGCATTATCGGTAGTTTTCATTACTTTTTGTGAAGACCTTTCTATAGGCTTAACCCAAAACCCTTTCACAAAGTACAAGATACTGTCATTTAACCAGTATCTTGTTGATATTCTCAAAAAGTTCTTAGTATGTCCTAATGGGCAGAAATGTGTGACTTTTATTAAGAAAAAACATACCACTTAATCTTTATTTTGTCTAAACTGCGTAAATGAACACATCACTGGTGCCTGTTGGCTTTCTGTTGTTGATTCACTTCTTTGTCTACTTCCATTGGTTCTGGTAAGATTTTTTGGTCCACAGGTGACTGTTTTTTCCTTCCTCTCCAAAATTCAGTTGAATGGCTGCAGCCATCCGTAATGCCTATTTTCTATTTGTATCAACCGAGGAACCTATTTTGTATATTAATTTTGGAGATATACTCTACACTCCGAGTGTCCTACTTTGAGGTTTGTTAACAACTTTTCTTTGTAAAAAGTCATATCGAAAGCGATGAAATTATTCTCACTGTTGGAGCTAAACACAAAAATGCAAGAAAATTATCTAGCTTTGTGATACTACTTTTCTGTTATACTCAGGCAGCTCAATTGATTGGTCGGTTCTCTTGCAGGCTTCCCTTTTGCTGGATTTCCACATTCTAAGGATGACCAGTTGGTTTCAGTCGCTACCTAATCCTTTCCTTTAATCTACATCGAACGTTTTTTCTTGCCACTCTGCTGTTTGGAAGTGCACGTGCTTCAGTAGTGGTTGAGTGGGAAACTCTTGCACAAGGAGAGACTTGTCACCTTGAGTGGCAGAGCAAAATATCAATTTCGTGTTTCAGGTCCATATTTCTTGCCCTCAAGATCCACGGGATTGCTTCGTTAGTATATATGTCCACAGAAATATAGACTACAAAAGGAAATGGAGAAACAGTGTGATTTAATTTCAGTCAGCATTTCCCCCTCCCAGCTTTAAACCTCTAAATAAACATAACAGCTGCTCTGAGATGCAGTAAACTCATGAACAGCCATTTTTTAATTGTTTTTATTTTTGTGCTTCTGGAGCAGTAGATTAATCTTCTAAGGTGTATTTTAAGTGCTGACTGCTGCCTTTCGTGCAACATCAAGTTGTCCTGTGCTTTAACTTCTCATCATTCATCTTTATGAGCGAAAGATTGACCCAAAATGTAGTGAAATGCCATAGATAAGACTAAAATGAAGTTGTTATGTTGTCGGGCTGATGTCTTTTTTAATCTCTTATGGCAAGTTTATTCCTTGGTATGTCGCTTTAAACCATACTTAGTAGTTTCCACTGAGTATGCATTTGCAAGTATACAGTAGTGTGTTTTAGTATCACTGTGTTTCAACTTACTTAGAGTAAAATGCAACTCCTAAAATACAGATCAGTTATAATTATACTTGGTTGAACCAAATACGACTCTGTATATGCATCAATAACTTAATTGCTTCAAAAAGATGCTAGCCTGGATTTGCACTGGTATAGCTGAGATTAGGATCTCTGAAAATTATTATTTTATCATCATATCTTCTTCAACAAAAGAGGAATAAGTATGGCCAGGATGCTCTTTCATTTTATTTTTTTGGAAAAATTTGGTGCATTATTAATACATTGAGTAGAAAAATGAATATATACATATATCTATATATATCTATCTCCTCATGCTTTTTTGCTCTCACTAACTTTTCTGTTAGCTATGATCATGAAGGGCGCCTGACCAATGTAACACGTCCCACTGGAGTGGTAACTAGCCTTCATCGAGAAATGGAAAAGTCTATTACCATCGACATTGAGAACTCTAATCGGGATGACGATGTCACGGTCATCACAAATCTCTCCTCTGTGGAGGCTTCCTATACAGTTGTTCAAGGTACCAAAGTGCACTTTTCAGCACATCTCCCAACCACACACATAATTTGTGAAAGCAGTTCTCAAAAGATTCCTCTCATTAGTACAGCTATGAGCAGGGGCAGGGAAAGTGTAAGATTTGCAAGAAAAACTCCCATAAAACTCACTCTTAGATGACAGGTAAGAAATATTCCAAAATAATACTGTGTGTCAGATACATACGGTTGTTATCTGCTGGTGTAAGTTAGTTCTGCAGTTGCCTCTTGTATCACGTTCAGTTTACCCACTTGCACATTTCTCTGCACTTCAGCGCAAAATCAGTTCTGACCTCGCTGTCAGAAAGATGCAGTATGACTGATGAATGTGGGCTATCTGTGTAAAATGCGAGTGGAGAAAGAGGCTCAGGTAGCCTTCTCTTACTATTAGAAGTGAAATTTTCCAAATGTGTACACTAACCATTTGAGTGAAATGTAAAACAAAGAGAGCAGAGGATGAACTTGTGCCACAAGTAGCACATCAGGGAACATGCCTGAGCATGGCTGGAGAGATGAGCAGGAAAATGGTTAAATGTTTGTGTAGAGCTTTCCAGCACAGCCCAAGCACTGTATCTGATGCAGTGAGAACAGCCCCAGTTATCAGAGATAGATTGCAAGGAATTTGGTGAATGATGTGGCTTTTTAATTAAGATACAATGTCACTGGAATAAGAATATCATCAGTGAACAATAGTCTTTTCCTGATATAAATGCCAGCATTTATAGACTATTATACCATGACATGCCTGGTTACGAAGACTTTATTTCTCTTATACCAGATGATTAATTATGGAGATGCTGTCCTTTTGTCAGACAAATATTGATGTTTTGATGACAGCGGCACGCTGCAGCGCTCCATCCTGATTGTCCCAGGATGTACTTGGCTGCGTCAAAGAGTTGGAGAATAGCACGGCCATAAAAGTGCCGGTCTATTTTTGTAACTTTTATCAGAAAGCAAAAAGGCCAGGTGTGTGATCAGCTAGTACAGTTCTTTTGTGGTAGAATGAAGAATGACATCCAAGGAAAGGACTGTGGCCGCCAGCTAGTATTGTTGGAGCTTCACACCTTGAGGATTTAAAGCTAAACTATAATTCTAAACCATGCATCTGCTGGGAGACAGATTTTAAACTGAGACAGAAAAAGAAGAGGGGCTTACTTGTTCATACTCAAAAAGAAGCCAACAGTCCCTTTTTTCTTCCTTTTATCCTAGAATTTAATGTTTGTTGTTTATCCAGCAGTTCAGTTTTCAGGAGATTTTGTTCGTGTTAGAAATAAACTATGTGGTTGAAATATATCAGTGTGCATTTTGATTTGCAATTAAGACTAAAGGCAAAGCATAATGGAATAAACATAGTATCTCTCTGCAAGCTCTGCAGGCTCACTTTTGCACTACTGTTCTTTACATGAATCAGTAACATCTGTAATTTCCACCATAGTACCACGTAAGTGGTAATTGCAGACTGACTTCATTTAACATCAACAGGAGTGCAATAAAAAAACGATCAAATTAAGCTATCTGTTTTCTTTATGACTGGAGTAGCTAAATTATTTTCTTTTCATTATTGCTGTAGATCAAGTGAGGAACAGCTACCAGCTCTGTAATAATGGTACTTTGAGAGTGATGTATGCCAATGGCATGAGTATTAGCTTTCACAGTGAACCTCATGTCCTGGCTGGGACTGTAACCCCCACCATAGGACGATGTAATATTTCTCTACCAATGGAAAATGGTTTAAACTCAATTGAATGGCGTCTGAGGAAAGAACAGATTAAAGGCAAAGTGACCGTGTTTGGAAGAAAGCTCAGGGTAAGTAGAACCTGTCATAACAATAATGATCTTTTCTTGTGTGTGCAGACAGCTTGCCATTTTGAAGGACATGTCTCTTCTATTTTTACTTCTTAAAAATGTGCAACTCAGATTTTCTTTGGTGTGACAATCTTTTCTTTATTTGAGAGGCCAGTTAAGTATATGGAATCATCTACTGTCATCAACTGTAAAAGTTTTATTACAAAACGTTTGTTAAAAGAAAAAATACACAGAATATTACTGTAAGTCCCTCTGCTTATGAAGTGGCAGGGAAAAAAACAAGACAAAACAAAACTGACCATGCATCGTTTATATGACTTCTGTGGTGTACTTACCGCAGTTAAACCTGTGAAGCAAATACAATTAGAGTGTGAGTGATTACATTCTACTTACCTAAATTTCCCCTGCAGTGTCAGTGAGACAGGTATTATTTCCGCTCCCAAATAACATGTTTGCAAAACAATTGCCATAATTACAGAATCATAATCATAGGATAAGAAAAACTCCCAGGTCATTTAGTCCATCCCTTGCCAAACTGAAGATCAGCTGCATCCAGGTTAATCCCTCTCAATGCTTATTAGGCTATTTTTCACCTCTTAGATACAGACATTTTCACTAGTTGCTTCAGTATGTGCAGATGGGAAAGGGCTTTGAGATACTGGACAGAATAAATCCATAGGGCTGATCCAAGTCCTGGTTCTTTTCATAATTCTCTCAACATTTGTGGACATGAGGGAAAGCTTTGTGTGTTCAAGGTGATCATATTAAATGCAATGTATGTAATCAACTACTTAGCAATTTACAAAAAAATAATCAGGGGGTTTAATTTTTGTTACTTGCCTATTGCTTAATATCTAATTCATGACATTGAATGAACAACAAAAGTCTTTCCTTATTCTCCCAAATCCTCAGAATGGTATGCACCTATTGCTGTGAGGGGGAAGGTTAGACAAAAAATGGAATGAGATTAGCAGCGAATCCTTAATGACTAAATTTCATGGCTGTGTAATTGATTTTTGATATGTTGACCTGCAGAAGTTGATTGTAAGTAGAAAATAGATCAGCTCTGCATCTTGACTGGATGTTCCAAATAGAAGTAAATAGGACCCTAAAATAAAATTTCTGTAATCCTCACTCTCACTAGTAAAAACTTAATAGAAGTACTTGTGGTAATTAGCTGCAGTTAAACGCGTGAGAGCCGAAACCTTGCCTGAGATGGATTTTCTTGCATCGTGTTTATGCAAATCAAAACACTGCTTTATCTAGCAACACCTCAACATTTAATTGTCTGGTGTTAGTTCCTGTAACAATAATCACATATCCATTTAGCTCTTTTAAATGAAAATCACTATGAGATTATAACAGGTTGAGCAGACTGAAAATGAAATTTGAAAATGAGGGAGAAAGCACAGAGTTTATTTGCATCTCGTTTATTCTGATTCACCTTCATAAACTGCTGAGTGACTGCAGCGGAGCCCTGGGTTGGCCGGGGAGGCCCTGGCGGCTGGGGCGCGGGGCGGGCAGCGCTCCTGCGGGACGAGCGCAGCTTCCTGAAGACCGGTGCGGAAGCATGCGGAGCTGTTGACTGAATCCCAAATTCAAGATCAAGTATTAGTAAAAGGTGTTGTTACTGCTTGGGTTTCACATCTTACGAGTAGCTGCAGGGCAAGCAGAGGGCAAGCGCAGCCCCCGCCCCGGGGGTGGCAGCGCTCTGTCCTTGGGGCTTTCTGCCCTTTGCAGCGAGACATCACGGGCATCTCCTTGGCTTAAATGTGGACCTTTTCTCACTGCCAGCACCACACACAAAGGCACACCAGCGTGAGAAGTGGCACACCGGGGTAAGTCTGTTACAGACTTACGCAAAGTACCTGGCACGACAGAGGCGTGTCCTGGAGGGCGCTGAGCCCATTTCCGTGTGGCACCCGAACCCCTGCTCTGCTGGCCGCGGTCACCGGTGTTGCCCCTCTGCACCCGTCCGTGCTGTGCCTTTACATTTACCTACTTACTGTCCCCTACTACTTTATGAGTGGGATGTTCAACATCTTGCTAATATTTTCATACAAAGTCTTGATAAAAATTCCGTACTGACGATTTTTTTGATGCACTCGAACATTACTTCAGTGGTTTCTGTTGCAAGACCCTTATCCGTTGCGTAGAAGGGCTCTTCCCTCTTGCGACTTGTTCAGCGACAGCAAAAGGAAAAAACAGATGTGCGTGTAGGTAGCAGAACAAAAGAGAAATAGCTTCCTAGATAATCTTCAGTCATGATATTCGTAATAGTGTTATTAGTGTTCTCAAGAAGAGTGGGAGTTAGTCATTTTGTTTGGGTTTCTATATAATTAATATGACACTGCAATTACACTCTGTGGTTTTACTTGTTTTACAAACGAAAATTGAAGGTACTGAATTATCCACGCAGGTGCTTCTTTATTCTGCAAGTAATGTTTGTGTGTGTGCATAGCTCTTCTTCTGGGTAATCATTTCAGAAAACTAGTACTTCAGTATGGCAAAAAAACTAGTAACCTTAATAAAGCTTTTGAGATAAAAGGGGGACACCTAGAGTCAGACTTTTCTGCATGCAGATTGCAGTTACTGTAGGGGGAGGAAAAAACCCAAAGAAGCCTGACCACTTCATGAAGGTTTAAAAGTTCTTAAAAAACAATTTTTTAATTGTTCCCTTTCAATCTTTTTGAACGCCTTTTTTTCAAAATTTGCCTATCCTTAGGAAATCATAATCTTTCAGGCTCATCGTTAGCTGACTGAAGCTGAAGCTCTCTTCTGAGGTCTCTGTCATCAAGACTGAGTTTGCATGTACAAAACAAAAATAACCAGTTATGAAAGTGCTGATGTTGAGTTTGGCTTCTATAGTTTTATTCCCATTAAAATGGGATTGCAGAATATGATTTATTTTGCCAAGATGTTTTAAAAAAATACTCTAATTTGAATCGAGAGAAAAGTTTCCAATGCAAAACCTTTGGGAAAACCTACAGAAAAAAACTTTTTATAATGAGTGCCCACTGAGGAAAAGAAAACTGTGTTAAAGAGCTAAGTTTTATTAATGGAAAAGTTGAGGATAAGGATAATGAATGATAATTTAAAATAATTATTTCTTTATAAACGCAAAACTGTATTAATTCTAAAATTGCTTTTTGTATAACTGAATTCCTGCGGAGTAGGGTGGGATGGGAATTGGGTTTACCCTGCCAGTGAAAATATCTCAAAATAACTTTTATGTCTTCAAGAAAGGCTCAGGGTTAATTTACATATTGTTTGATGTGCAGTTTAATTTTGGATAACAGAAAATGTTGCTTAATCAAAGCTACTATAAAATATAAGCTGAAGAACAAATTCCCAGAAACTGATGAATATTTTCTAAGTAGTCATTGCTGTCAAATGATACCTAATTTGAAGGCTTCTACTTTATTAATGACGCATCTACAATTAAATTGCTTAGGAAGCTTTATCAGATTACAGCATTAGCCTGAATTCTGTTGCTCAGCCTCCAGTGAATATAGTTAAGTATCTCTTATTACAGCATTTTCACTGGAAACCTCTGCATTTCTTACACTCCATTCTTTCTGTTTTGCTCATGTATTAAAAAAAAAAAAAAAAAAAAAAGGGCAACTGTGGAATTAAAACACTTTGATTTAGAAATTTTACCCGAAAAATGAAAAGCAAAAAACATTTTACTTAAGTATTTAGAACTTTTGTTCTCACTTGTTGTGAAGGATATCTTGCAAAACATTAGAAGTCTAAAATTCCCAGCCTGTACGATCAAGACTTCTAAACAGAAGAAATCAGACACATCCCATATAATTAGGTTGCTGAGGGATCTGCTGAATGTTTGGAAAATAAATAAATAAAGTGTTAATGAAAGAAATTCAGAGGCAAAGTGTTGCAGCTATAGAACTTCAGGTGGCTAAATCGACTACACTTTTTGAAAATTTGGGGAAATTTAGTTCTCCTTTATGCTTACTATTTTCAGCATGAAAATTCTTACAGGTTTAGTGCTCACTGGTTGCTGAATATGGCCTTCTTTTGTGTCCATAGGTCCATGGAAGGAACTTACTGTCCATCGATTACGACCGGAACATACGCACAGAAAAAATCTATGATGATCACCGCAAATTTACACTGAGGATAATTTATGATCAGCTGGGACGTCCTTTCCTTTGGCTACCCAGCAGTGGCCTGGCTGCCGTCAACGTGTCTTACTTCTTCAACGGACGACTGGCTGGGCTGCAGCGGGGTGCTATGAGCGAGCGAACAGATATAGATAAGCAAGGCCGAATCATATCGCGCATGTTTGCAGATGGGAAAGTCTGGAGTTACACCTACCTCGAAAAAGTACGTGATGTTGTTTTAAGTTCTGACATGAGCTACAAAGAGGCAGTAGCTCTCTGCTTCGTTTTAGGCTCTGTGCATAGCACATACAAAAATGATCTGAAATCTGAAGTGTTGCAGCTGTCAGGAATCCTTTTGTGCCTGATCTTGCATATTGATATGTTTCAATTAGGCAACTGAAGTTGACTAGTGTTTTATTAGGAAATTTTTTGTTCATGGTTCTTGTCTTTTGATATTCCCCCGAAACCAAAAATGCATGATAAACCTGATAAAAGGTTCAAGAGGAAACAGGTAATTCATTTCTAATCATTATTTCTCAAATGAAAATATGATATTGCATTTTAATTAGCCTAATTAAGACACTTCAATCATAAAACTTTGTCTTAAATACTTAAAATCACATAGCATTTTCCACTTCCCTTCTTTGAATCTGTTGCTTTAAGCAAGCCAGCGTTGTCATTCTCTGCTTGGTTTCATATGTTTCACGGTAATGGTCATGAATTACAACTGCTAGAGTAAATAGAGGTCAGGTCATTTATCTAACTCCTCTGCATCTCAAAAGAAAAAAAAAATCCTACTTACAGGAGGGTAGCCAAGACACTGATACCCTACACTTTGTTTTCAGCATCAGCATATTGATTTCTATGCAGAAGCACATCCTCGTATCTGACAATCTGTCCATTTTCCTGAGCAGTTTTAGCCCCAAACTGATGACTTTATGTCTCTTTTTATTATTTTAACAGTACTGCCTCTTCAGTAAACTCTTCTTTTTTAAAGTGCCTTCTCATAGGTCAGATGCTGAAAGACAGTAAATATGTATTACCTTTTTTCTTTTTCTGTAGTCAATGGTACTACTGCTTCAGAGTCAACGGCAATACATCTTTGAGTACGATTCTTCAGACCGACTTCATGCTGTTACTATGCCTAGTGTTGCTCGGCACAGCATGTCAACTCACACGTCTATTGGCTACATTAGAAATATTTATAATCCTCCTGAAAGCAATGCATCAGTGATTTTTGATTACAGTGATGATGGGAGGATTTTGAAAACATCGTTTTTAGGTACTGGTAGAGAAGTCTTCTACAAGTATGGAAAGCTATCCAAATTATCTGAAATTGTTTATGACAGTACTGCAGTTACTTTTGGATATGATGAAACTACAGGTGTCCTAAAAATGGTGAACTTGCAAAGTGGCGGATTTTCTTGTACAATCCGCTATCGTAAAATTGGCCCTCTGGTTGACAAACAAATCTACAGATTCTCTGAAGAAGGTATGGTCAATGCAAGGTTTGATTATACATATCATGATAATAGTTTTCGAATTGCAAGCATCAAACCGGTAATAAGTGAGACACCTCTTCCAGTTGATCTTTACCGTTATGATGAGATTTCAGGCAAAGTAGAACATTTTGGCAAATTTGGAGTTATTTATTATGATATAAATCAAATCATTACTACAGCAGTTATGACACTGAGTAAGCACTTTGATACCCATGGACGCATTAAGGAAGTTCAGTATGAAATGTTCAGATCACTAATGTACTGGATGACTGTACAATATGACAGCATGGGAAGGGTGACCAAAAGGGAACTGAAACTTGGCCCATATGCCAACACAACCAAGTACACCTATGATTATGACGGAGATGGGCAACTGCAAAGTGTTGCAGTAAACGATAGGCCAACCTGGCGTTATAGTTACGATCTAAATGGAAATCTTCATCTCCTGAATCCTGGAAACAGTGTCCGCTTGATGCCTCTGCGTTACGATCTAAGAGACAGGATTACACGTCTGGGTGACATACCTTACAAAATCGATGATGATGGATTCTTGTGTCAGCGAGGCTCAGACATCTTTGAGTACAACTCCAAAGGACTCTTGACAAGAGCTTACAACAAAGCGAACGGCTGGAACGTTCAATACCGTTACGATGGACTTGGCCGAAGAGCTTCCTGCAAGACTAACCTGGGGCATCATCTACAATATTTTTATGCTGATCTCCACAATCCAACAAGAGTAACCCATGTCTATAATCATTCCAATTCAGAAATTACCTCCTTGTACTATGATCTGCAAGGCCACCTCTTTGCGATGGAGAGTAGCAGTGGGGAAGAGTATTACGTCGCCTCCGATAACACGGGCACTCCCTTAGCTGTATTCAGCATCAATGGCCTCATGATCAAGCAGCTTCAGTACACGGCGTATGGAGAGATCTATTACGACTCCAACCCTGATTTCCAGCTGGTTATTGGATTCCACGGGGGGCTGTATGATCCTTTAACCAAACTGGTCCATTTTACCCAAAGGGACTATGATGTCCTTGCTGGGCGCTGGACATCTCCTGATTACACGATGTGGAAAAACGTTGGTAAGGAGCCTGCTCCTTTCAATCTGTACATGTTCAAGAGTAATAACCCTCTCAGCAACGAACTGGATTTAAAAAATTACGTAACAGGTGAGACTCCATTACTTTTTTTTTTTTTTTGTAAGTAGCACTGTAGTGTGGAAGTTAATTTGGAAATGAAATAAATCAGACTTCTCCTTACTAGACGTTTGCTGAATCCTCTGATCCCATTTTGGCCATTTTCTTCCTTTTCCTGTGGAATGGGCTGGCTGTCCGTGATCTTCGGTACAGCTTCTCTCCAGAGGAAGGGCACTAAAAGAGCAAACACAAAGAATGGGGCATTCCCTTATTCAGTTTTTAATATGCAAACAGTCTTTGGGCTTTAAAACAGAAACCTTTATGTTTTTCAAAAATGACTTCCTCCTGAAAGACAAAGAAATTTTGTGGAATGCATAGACCTGAAAAAGAGAAACAATAAGTTAGCTTTGACTGTGTACATTAGAACTTGGTTAAAATTTGTAACCTCTCCTTAATTAGTACGAATTTTTCACTTAGTAAGATCACACAGCTGAACTAGCTGTCAGCAGTTTTTTTAAAAGAAAGGTAATTAACATGTCTTGAGGAAAATAATTGGAGCAGTGATATCATTTTGAATTAATTATTTATGATAATTTTAGCAGTAATTTGAATTTCCAGAAAAATGTGCATTTCCTTCAAAGAAAATGATAGCAAGTTTCATTAGTTTTTGAGATTTTGCATTTTACTATAGCACATACCTTGTAGTCTGTTAAAATACTATATTAGTGATGAGAATCTCTGTTGCTCCATGGACCAAATAGTTTATCTGGCACAAGAAGTGACTAGGCAGACAGTTTAATTTTCATAGTTAAAAAGAAAAGAAAAGTCTCTCCCCCCCCCCCATCCATGTTTCCTGTTAGCCTGTGATACTGCTCCACTCCCGGGCTGTGCTGAAAGGAGTGGATTGCTGCTGGAAAAGAAAAACGGGGACTGCTTAGGACAGACGTCCTGCTCTTCAGTGCTGAATTAGGGTGCCTGAAGTAAATTTTGGAGGAGGTACCGTTACCCCATAAAATATATAGAAGCCTTAAAAAGGAGCTGGAGCTATGTGCTGACCAAATCCAAAGGGAAAACATATTAGGCACTGTATAATGGGAGATACTTCCAAATATCATCCTAGAAATAGAATATTTTACTACTTGTTTTAGTGGCATAAAAGCTAAAAAAGACCTCCCCCTTTTGCTGTCCAGTACCCACAACCAATCAGTATGACTTTTTTTTTTTTTTTTTATGATGACACTTTACCTCTGCTAAAATCCATGGGAAACAAGGATTTGTAGCGCACCCTGGAGAACCCCAGCCGCCAGCTCCGGCTGTGGATTTGGGGGGCTCGCCGGCCCGAGCGGCGAGTGCGCGGGTCAGCTCAGCCGGCCATCCTCGCCCTGGGAGTGCTTGGCCGCAGTCCTCTGTCTTTTCGAACGTGGAGTTCGGCTCAGAGGAGGAAGCAGCAGAAGCTGGTATAGGCTAGAGAGGAGAGACGCCACTAAAAAAAGACAGGAGAGAAAATTCGAACGAAAAGTGGTCGTCAACATAGGTCCAAATCAAGTAAGAGGTGCCCGTGCGCCCACATGCTGCCTAGCTCCATGACAACCAGAAAAGAGGAGCAGGAAGCAGAAATGTTAAACACGGTCATGGGCTTTTTTTGGTTCGATAGCATCTTTTAAATAACCAGGATAAATCACTGGTTCCTAATATCGGCTGAATGAGAATTACCATTACTAATGTAGCGGAAATTGCTTGCTGTTTTTCAACTAGAAATTGAGTCGGAGTTGTGCAGGTCAAGGCAAGAGCAAGACCTTCCCAAAGCATGAGGGAGGGCATGGGTGCAACGCCGCTGCGCGGTAGAAGGCGTCAGCGGGAGCCTGCAACAGTGTCTAGATTTAGACTCTGAATTACGAGTCTGGCCTCTCACTGCGTCTGATGGAGAGACTGATCCAGAGACTTGGTGAATGCTAATAGGCGTAGGACCTGGAGAAGAAGCCATGTCTTTTCCCAGTGGACTTTCCAAATGTTCTTAGAAGTGCTCACCTAATCAAACATCATTTTGCAATACAGTGTGCGGGTTGCACTAACTCCCGCGGAAGGTGTCAGAGATGGAGAACAAGTATTGTGTACAGTAAAATGTTTGGATAATCCGTATGTCGTAATGGAAAAAAGTATGAAAGAGGTGATATATCCCTGATGAACTATTGAGGATAAATTTAAAGTAATGTTTCTTGTGTCTGTTCAGTATGGAATCGTATAATTCTATAAACTGCCATGCTGTAATATAAACTATAAGTTCAGTTGCTACTTGAAATTAAAGAGTTAGAGGATGGATTTCCTAAACTTTATGTTTATTATACATTTTTATTTCTCACTTGCCTGATTACTTTTGATTTTTAGATGTCAAAAGCTGGTTGGTGATGTTTGGATTTCAGCTCAGCAACATTATTCCTGGTTTTCCTAGAGCAAAAATGTACTTTGTGTCACCGCCGTATGAGTTGTCTGAGAGTCAAGCATGTGAAAATGGACAGGTAGGCAGAACTATGAAGTTATTTTATTGATAAATTTGAGTCACTGTGAATAGAATTACTGGCTCTACAGCAGCAGTAGTAGAAGGCAGCGTATATATTTCAGTGTAAAATGGAAGTGAGTATAGCTAGATTTTACACTAATGAACATATGCCGTTTTTGCCAGCCTTCGTTGTTGTTGTAATTACAATGTCATTAGTTTGTCTTTTATTGAGTTCTGGCTTGATTAACAAGTTGTAACTTGATTAACAATGGCAAAAGGAAACTTTGCAGTGTAATTTATCATCTGTTGTACCTGTGGTAATGTTATCCTGATAACATATGTATTGCAATAAACCTAGGTTGGTACTTGTACTGTTAACAAATGGTTTTACTCCCTACCTTGTAAAGGAAAGCAGGTTATTTTTTGCGTGAAGTTTTTCATAGTTGGAGGGTTTGGTTTGCTACTTCTGTTACTACAGTTACCTTCAATTATGGTGTTCATACTCACTTGTCAGGTAAAGCGTGGGAAACGGGTGTATGCCTTCCTCCTTTGTAATGAATTCCCACTCTTTTAAGATACTTGAAAAGAATACTACACCAATTTCATCTCCTTTCAAGTATTTTATTCATATATACTCGTTGAAATTTGTGGGCAGAAGTGTGCAGTAATTAAGTACCATCTTTTCATAAATTGGTTCTGTATATTGTAGACGCCAATTAAAATTGTGGTAGACCTGGGTCTAACTCTTGTAAAGGAGGACATCATCTAAACAGCTAAGACTGAGATTTGTGATACATATATGCTATAAAAGGTGATTCCTGAGAACATTAAAAAAATCTTACCTGATAGTGTCAATAGAAAATAATTTGCCAAATGAGTTTTTACCCGATTCTGAAGGCGATATGGTCCTTGGGCAGATAACTGAGAGGGGTCCTTCTCTAGCTTAGCATTTCTACTGCATGGCTTTCCTTTAGAAAGCAAAACACAGATTAGCGCTGGTCTCTGAAATCAGTATTTTCAGAAGGTCTGTATCTTTTTTATTATTTTCAGCTCATTACAGGAGTTCAGCAGACAACAGAAAGACACAATCAAGCATTCATGGCTCTTGAGGGACAAGTCATATCTAAAAGATTACATGCCAGTATTAGAGAAAAAGCAGGCCACTGGTTTGCAACAACCACTCCCATTATTGGGAAAGGAATCATGTTTGCTGTGAAGGAAGGCCGTGTAACCACTGGCATTTCCAGCATAGCAACGGACGACAGCAGAAAAATTGCCTCTGTCCTTAACAGTGCTCACTACCTGGAAAAAATGCACTACAGCATCGAGGGAAAGGACACGCATTACTTCGTCAAGATCGGCTCAGCCGACAGCGACCTCCTCACCCTTGCGATGACCAGTGGGCGGAAGGTGCTGGACAGTGGAGTGAACGTCACCGTTTCCCAGCCGACGCTCCTTATCAATGGAAGGACTCGAAGGTTTACCAATATCGAATTTCAGTATTCCACCCTGCTGCTCAACATCCGCTACGGACTAACGCCGGACACGCTGGACGAGGAAAAGGCGAGAGTGCTGGACCAGGCTCGGCAGCGAGCCCTGGGGGCCGCCTGGGCCAAGGAGCAGCAGAAGGCGCGGGATGGCAGAGAGGGCAGCCGCGTATGGACAGACGGAGAGAAGCAGCAGCTTCTGAACACAGGAAGGGTTCAAGGTTACGAGGGATATTATGTCCTGCCCGTGGAGCAGTACCCCGAGCTAGCAGACAGTAGCAGCAACATCCAGTTTTTAAGACAGAATGAAATGGGAAAGAGGTAACAAATTAATCTGCTGTCATCCTTTGCTGGATGAATCAGTAGTCACAACTGTTATCTCCTCTCCTAAGGAGATGAAGACCTAAATGGGGGCACTAGGCTGAGCTACTTTGGGATAGTAAGTGGCAAAAAGCTCATATTTTTTGAGTTAAATGCTACTGTTCAAGTGATTAAAAACCACATCCTGAAGTGGACTAAAGCCAGACTGAAAACTCTAAGCATACAAATTAAAAAGTACCCCTGAAATATTACCCACTTGTTCTGGGTCTAAAGAAAAATAAAAAGAAGGCCTCATATTGTATTACCTCACTCCATTCACACGTGAGCAAACTAAGAAATCCAAGTGGGCCACTTTCACTAACCAGCTGATGAAACACAAATGATTCAGACTGCTTGTTTGATAAATATCCAAGAGGTTTTCATTTAAAGCAAAATACAGGTGCATTTAAAACATGACTTTGGGGTGATTTGTGTGTAGCAACTGGAGGAAAATGAGAATGCAAGTGGGAGCGCACTGGAAATAGTAAAGAAAAATATATTTAAAAATAACAAAACCGCACTTGCACTCCAACCCTCCATTTGTCTGGCCTGGAGTTTAACTTATTCAAAGAGGGCAGAGTGTAAAGTTACATTCGAAACGGTGGCTATAAATCACTACAAATAAATTTCATACTCTGTTTGTCTTTGAAGATTTCCATTGTGGACAGTATAACACAGTTACAGGGTGTAGTCTGTTTAGATTCAGTAGTTTGTTGGTATCAGTTCCAGTAGAGCTGTGGGCATTGTGTTACACTATTGCAAATGGGCACCACGTCAGATCACCCTGTACATACATCAGCCAGAAGGCACAATCACTGTTTCAGATTTAAAAATTATTAGTGTGTTTGTTTGGTCGAGAAACTGAGACAATCACATTACAGTCACCACAAAAAAAAAAAAAAAAAAAAAAAAAAAAAAAAAAAAAGAGTCTAATAAGAACTTTGGTACAAGAACTTTTTTGTAATATACATGTATGAATTGTTCATTGAGTTTTTATATTAATTTTAATTTGCTGCTAAGCAAAGACTAGAGACAGGCAAAGATAATTTATGGCAAAGTGTTTAAATTGTTTATACATAAATAAAGTCTCTAAAACTCCTGTGAATTATTGTCTTCTATTGTGAAATCTTTAACATATGGAAAAAATAGGGTTTGTTTGTCACTGTCATCTAATACATACAGCATCTTATACATAGACAAGACGTGCCGTCACTGCACCGTGGATTCTGCGGAAGGCGTCTCCGTTCAGCTCTGGTAAGGAAAGTCCCGGTTACCCGTCACCTGCAGCCCTGGTGATGACCCAACAGAAACTGACAACTGCTCGTGGCAGTTCCCTCCCTGCACCTCCCGAGGAGCAACCCCCAAACTGTCGTGTTACAACCCGGGAATTAGTTTAGTTGTGCTAAAGTGAAATCCAAGCAATCTGAAAACGTAGTAACGTTATTCAGATAGCACAAGGAAAGAAGTGCTGTGAGCCAGGACAATTCCATGAAGTCTGTCTTCATTGTGAGATGCTTATTTCTGCCATGTGAAAATGGAAGGTAAGATCAAAGACCCTCTCCTAAGCAACAGGATGTTGAAAGGGGATCATCCATCATCCAGTGCCCTGCTGTTTTTATCTCATTTAAGGATGCATTTGGGGAGCTCTCCTTAATTTTGAGAACGGTTTTGCTTTTCTGGCTGCAAATGAGATTTTTAATGATTCATGCTATTGGCAGGGATGCTCAAGTTCATTATGGGCATTAAGCGACTCCTGGGCATTTCTGAAGCCGAGCAGGCCGGCGGTGGCGGCGCACAACACCTGCGTTCAGCCCGTGCATCCGGCTGTTGCTGTGGGAGCAGCAGCGGCTCGTGGTGCCGCAGGAACTCGCTGGCGCGGCTGCCCCAGACGGGGCACGCGAGGGCCACCAAGCCGCACACCCTGTTCAGGGAGCGGGGCGTCTGTTCAGATGAAGTCCTGTAGGTCCACCACCACGGGGATGGTTTTCTGTGGTGATGGACTTGTAGTAGTGTTGTTTCATCAGACTGTTGTTTACAAATGAAACCTCTTAAAGATGTGAAGTTAAGCATTGGGCAGACCTTTGTGAAACTTACTTTGTGTTTTTTTGTTTTGTTTTGTTTTGTTTTTAACGAAGGCATAGAGCATGAAATCACACGGTAGGTAGTTCTCCCCATCACAGTTTCCGGGGTCACCCTCGGTCTGTACTGATAAGCTTTTCAAGTCTTTTTTTAGAACACAAATTTTCTTGCAGTTGAGATGGTTGAGCAAGAACCCTTTGTCAGAGGCCTCTGTATGTCCTTTGTCCTGTTCCTAGTCGCGAAGAGCTTAAATTCTTCAGAATTAAGGGATTGTGCTACTTCATCCCTATTGTATGCAAATATACAGTATAATTATATAATTCACATGTGCACCATTATATGCAAAAGGAAACTTAGTGAAACCAGAAGTGAAGAGGCATTTTAAACATTAATTGCTATGGGATGAGACCTGACAGATTGGCAGGGGCTGCACTCAGAAGGACTAGGCTCCCTAGCCAATTTCTTTGCAACTAGTATATACGTCATCAGACGCATACATAAAACTAGTGTATACATGATCAGATATTCTTAAATACAACTTTTGAAAGTGGTACAAATGTTGTGTTAGCTAAACAAATACTAACCAGAGACCATTTATCCTGTTCTAGCTGTGATTTCCAAAGAGTATATACGATTTAGCAGAGGTCCCATGCAAATTCCATAGTGTTTTTAAGTTACTCATATGCTTCTGAAAATAGCACTCTTCACTGCAGCCAGTGAACGACTGCCCCTTCGTCACTCTTCCAGGAAATCCCCCGACGCAGAAGTCCCCTTTTATCTTTGTGCAGCAGAAAGCACCACTGAGCCTCCCGGGGATGAGCAAAGCCCAGCAGGACACCGGAGCGCCTAGATCCCCCTGACTCCTGCACCGAAGGTCAGGCTGGGATCGCTGCTGAACCCAGGTCGCACCGGCGCCGTTGCGCTTCCTGCTGCGCTTCCCCACAGATGTGCCTGAACGTGCAAATCCTCCCAGCCTGCCCCTCAGCCAAGTGACCTGCGGCATGGCCAGTCGCTTCTGAAACCCTTGGGTGGTGCCTCAAGAAGATCTGAAGAACAGCAGGGTTTGGGGCTGCTTGCTAGCAATAGAGGCTGGCGAACGGCTAGAGGCTTGAAGAAGTCTCTGCTTGACGCAACAACAGCACAAAACTTCGACCTCTCTTCTGGCCAGCAGGCAAGGAGAAGAGGCAGCTTCCATGCTTCCTCCAGAACCGACACGCGATGAAGATTCTTAATACAGGGGGAGAGGAACGGGTTTGCAGTCCTGCGTTAGTTTGGCTGGATACTCTGAAGTCCGGAAAAACAGCCGATCATTAGAGGCCATTTGCAAGAGCTTTTCACTTAAAGACCAGGGCTGCGCTTTGTGTTTTTCAGAGAAGGGGCTGGCTTTGGCTTTCCACAGCCCTGCCACATTCCTCCCTCTGAGCTCTTGCTTTTCCTCACTCCTGCTTGCTGCAATTTCCCTGCTTCGTTTTAGGCTTTTTGTAGGAGAGGTGATTATCCGACAGCAACACTGAAGAGGGGTGAACTGGGGCCCTTTCATGGGAGAGCGTTAAGTGACGCATTTCACAGTGAAGCTCGTGCTCTGTTGAACCGTGGTGCGGGTTAGGCCCATGCGTCACCCATGTTCCTGCAGGAGCTGCCCTGGCTGCCGGGGGATCGGGAGCTGGCCCAGGAGCGGCACCGCAGGAGCTACAAACACAGCGTTCGTGGCTCTGACCCGCTGGGCTGCGAGCTGAGGCTCCTGCACCCCATGCACGAGCCCAGGGACAGGCTTTGGGTGAAGCTAAAATCAGATGGAGAATCAGCATTAGAGTATGTTGTCCTTTTTCCTGTTAGATCGGTGAAACTGAAGGAATTTGGTATTTCTAACCTTGCATTTCAGCTTGAAAAACCTGTTTTGCTTCCCGAGGCCCAGGACCGGCGGTCGGTGCCGGCGTGTGCCTCGGCGCGCTCTGCTCCTCGCCGCGCTCGGGCTTTGCCCTCGTGCGGGTCGGCTGGGCGATGGCCGTTCCAGCCACAGGACGGCTGCAGAGGTCCCGGCATTGTCCTCCTCCCACCACCAGCCCCGAGACGTGCCACGCGAGCTTCTGCGTCGCAGTCCGCCGGTGTCGAACGAACGCGCCAACAAAAGCTCTTCCTAACGCCATGCCAGGCCTGATGCTGTCACAGAAAAACGCATGTGGAGAAGGAATGATTTAGAGCCTATTTTTTTCCTTTAACGCCTTCAGTGCAGCGGCTGACGCGCGGCTGTGCGCCGGGCCCTGCGGACGCGCCCGAGTCGGTAGGGGAGCCCTGCTCTGGCATCCCGGGTTTCGCTTCCCGTCCCTTGGGCAGCGCAGGCGTGCGGAAGCCGCCCGGCGGAGACGACGGCGCGAGCAGCCGGCCGCCTCCGCTGCGCTGCCCGGGCGCCCTGCTCTCCAGGGACTCCAGGTTCTCCATCGCTGTGAACAAGAAGCAGAAGAGCCTGCTTTGCCCCTGGCCCCGGCCCGGGGGATCCCACAGCACCTCCTCCCTGGGCTTTCGCATGTCTGCCAAGTTTCCCGTGCTAAAAGCAGGGCAGCGCCGGCCCTTCCTGGGAACTCTCGTCCCCGCCGCGTGCCGCCGGCCACGCTGCGCTAGCCCGCGCTGTGCTCTAGCGTCTGCCAGGCCGAGCCTCTGGCCTCCAAAATCTTACCTAGCCCAAGTATTAAAGACAAAAGGCCCTTAATCTCACAAAATACAGACTTTTATCCTGAAGACGAGAACTTTTATAGCTATTTTTTTTTCAAAGAAAAGCTAGGAGTATGTGTCCAGAGGCAGTTTTGAAGGTGGGAGTAGCTACGGGGCTTTGCTCCTCAGCTGTAGCTAGGATGGGACAAGGAAGAAGCAAAGCCCTCTGCTCCCCCTCGTGGTAGGAAGCCACAAAATCTTTCTGTCAGCAAGGAAAGGTTCTTTCCAGCCCCTTCAGTTGCATCCTGTCATGTAAAGGGTTCGTTGCTTACTTTAAGCGGTAGTCATGGCAAACAGGCACGCACACCCCGCCAGGCCTCCGCAGTCACGCTCCCGTCACCTCAGCAGTGCAGAGTTGCCCAGGCTGCGTGGCCAGCAGGGAGCTGAGGACAGCATCACCGGCCACCACGCGTGGCTGTCGAGGCGGCAGTGAAAGACATCTCACGCTCCAGACCACCAAATTAGCCAGGAGATGGCACAGCTTCGCTGGCACATTCAGCCCGTGGAAAATGAGCCCAAGTTTGGCTCTTCCAGGTGGTTGCAGTGGGGAGAGGACAACGGCAAGAGGCTCTTTAGCCTTTCGCACTATACGAGTACACACACGTTATACAAGTACTTGCTTGTTTAAGACCACAATAAACTAGCACTTCTCTCACACTCGCCCCTTTGCAATACATAACCAGCATCTGCCTCATAAGCATAGTTCTATGCGACACTTGAGCGTGGCCAAGAACTGTGGCAAGGCCAGCGCTATCGGCAGCGTGAGCTCAGCCCTGCCCTGCCTTCCCGTGGCATCAGCTCCCCCATGCTGGGAACGCCTTAACAGCCGCAGAGCTGCTCAACCAGCACAGCGGTGCTGGCAGGGCAGAGCCGTGGCCGGGCAGAGCCGCAGCCGGAAGGGTGGCACGGCCAAGGCAACACCTGGATGGGGTGGGATAACCTAGGCGAGCAGCTAGGACGATTAACTGCTGTTTACCCAGCAGCTAAGACGTGTTCACACAATGCTTTGCAGCATGTTTTACACAACACTTCATGCCAGGTCCCTCATGCTAACTGGCAAAGTTGGCAGGTTTAATTTCACCATTATTTCGTCTATTAAGGTAAAGGTAACAGAGCCCTGGTACAGTGGCTTGACTTTAAGCATGCTGGTAGAACCGCTCCTTTGTTCATGAGTGCACAGATAAGCCTGCGCTGTCATTGCTCCTCTGAGACCCCAGCAGGGCCTGGAGGGGCGAGGGTAAAAGGGAGACAGGAGGTCAGCTCCGGGAACATGCAGGAGGCACCTGCTGGAGATGCGCTTTCCCACTAGCTGTGTCAGAGGCATTCCCAAGCGGTGCAGGAGAGCCCAGCGCAGCACCTCACACCACCTGGTTTCTGCTGGTTGAAGCAAATGCGGCTTCATTGGCCAACTCACACCAGAGCCCTCCATGGCTGCTGGCCATCACACCAGGCTGAGAGCACTGCTGAGGGGGGGGGGTGATGTGGGACATGGTGGGAGCTCCTGGGGATCTGGTGGCCAAGTGCTGGGGAGTGCTCATGAACAAGGCCAGCACCCCACCAACCCAACACAAGAAAAAAGACAAGACTAGACTACGGGCACAAACACTGGTGCGATGTGCTCAGGCGCCCTGATCATCTATTCAGCCCAGCACTCACTGACCCAGCCAGTGGGTGATGAGAGTCACACCCACAGCACTCCCACGTGCATGTTGTTGGCTGCCCGCAGTGGTCACGACGTGGCCCATGATGGTCACAGAACAGCCCATGGCAATCACAGTACGGGCCCTGGTGGTCACGGCACAGCCTGCGGTCTTGACATGGCCCATGGTGATCATGGCCTGGCCCACAGCAGGGCGGCTCTTCCCTGCCGGCCTCCAGGCAGGGGTGCTCACTAGCCTCTCACCTGCCTGGGTTTTGCCCCAAGGCAGCAGTGACTGCCCAAGGGAGGGGGAGACCCTGCAGCCACCCCAATGTGCTCCCACTGGGCACAGGCAGCCATTTTGGGATGCTATGGCGCCCAGCACCACCTGGCCCTGTCCATGCTCCCATGTGCTCTGGTCCCTGAGGCACAGGGCACCAGCTCCTGGCTCCCTGCCTCTGCTCTGGGGAAGAGACAGACCCTATCTGAAGGTGTGTGCGCACGGTAACATGTTAGGTTTACCCTTGTCGCCTTCTCTTTAAAAAAATATTTCTGTTATGGTTTAGCCTCCACTTTTAGGTTTTGGCTTTTCTGGGTTTTAAGTGAGTAAGTAAGTCAGGCTTTGTCCGTGGAGCTTCTGGGGCTGGGGAAAGGGGAAAACCAAACCAAAACAAAAAAAAAACTAATAAAGTGGAATGTCAGAAAACCACCAGGGGAGAGTGCCATGTGCCAGCTTTCAGAAAGAGGCGAGTGAATGCAGCCAGTTTATAAATCCTCGACAAATCGGATTTACAGTGGAAGTAGCCGTTAAGCCCTCACGAGTACAGAAGGGGGCAGATCGTGTACGGCGATGCTGTCTGCACTGCATTGCAGCGGCTCAGCAGCACTGCTATTGGAGAGATGATTGCGTTTATAGAAGTTTCACATCTTTAGATAACAGCTTCTGGCAGATTTTAGTCTAATTTTGTAATTGTATATAACAGGAAAAGCTGCCAGTGTAATTGCATTGGCTTTGCTGTTGCCTAGTTGGCTAAAAAACCTGGCCTTGTCACTGCTGCAAATAGCCCCCACACGGACGTCAGTAACTTTTAAGAACTCAGGTAAACTGAAGTTAAATACTGACAGACACTAATGCTCCAAACCAGTAATGTAACAACTTGGTTTCTAATGGTCTACATGATGCAATAGTCTCTTCTTCATAAATCTGATTTTTTTTTTCCGCGTGTCAAAAAAGATTCATAATACAAGTAGGCAACTGAGATTCCTGTTTGGCTCTGGGGGCTGTAGTGATTCTTTTGAACAGATCCCCGCCTCATTCCTTAGTCTTTGCCCAGCTGGGCAAGATGATTGATAGGTTATTAATAAGCTGGTGACAAAACCCTGATGATAAGAGATTTTTATCATCTGCCAGAGGACTGGGCACTTAAATAAAGTGGCGGTGTGGGGGGGTGAGGGATTGATAGAGGGCAAAGAGCCTTTGCCTTTTTCCTCAGTTTCACAGGATGGTCAAGTTTGGAAGGGACCTTTAGAGATTATACAGTTCAAACCCCATCCTCCAGCAGAGTCACCTAGGGCACATTTCTAAGGACTGTGTCCAGACAGCTTTTGAATATCTCCGAGAATGGAGACTCCACAACCTCTCTGGGCAGCCTGCTCCAGTGCTCAGTCACCTTCACAGTAAAACAGTTTTCCCTTATGTTCAGACTGACCCTCCTGTGTTTCAGTTTGTGCCCATTGCTCCTTCTCCTATCGCCAGGCACCACTGAGAAGAGTCTGGCCCCATCCTCCCTGCTTCCCCCATCAGGTATTTATACATGTTGATCAGATCCCCCTGAGCCTTCTCATCTCCAGGTTGAACAGGCCCAGCTTGCTCAGTCTCTCTTCACACAACAGATGCTCCAGTCCACTAATCATTGTGGCCCTTCATGTGACTCACTCCAGTAGCGCACACTCTCTCTCCCTCCCTCTCTCTCTCTCCCTCTCTCTCTCTCTCTCTCTCTCTCTCTCTCTCCCTCTCTCTCTCTCTCTCTCTCTCTCTCTCTCTCTCTCTCTCTCTCGTATTGGGGGGCCCAGAGCTGGACACAGTGCTCCAGATGTGGCCTCACCAGGGCTGAGGGGCCTGGTTGACCTGCTGGCAACACTGTCCCTAATGCAGCCCAGGATACCATTGGCCTTGGCCACAAGGGCACATTGCTGGCTCATGGTCAACTTGTCATCCACCAGCACTTCCAGGTCCTTCTCTGCAGAGCTGCTCTCCAGCAGGTCAGCCCCCAGCCTGTACTGGTGCATGGGGTTGTTCCTCCACAGGTGCAGGATTTTGCACTTTCGTTGTGCAGCTTCATGAGGTTCCTCTCCGCCCAGCTCTCTAGCCTGTCCAAGTCTCTCTGACTGGCAGCACAGCCCTCAGGTGTACCAGCCACTCCTCTCAGTCTCATGTCACCTGCAAACCTGCTGAGGGTGCACCCTGTCCCTTCGCCCAGGTCACTGAGGAGGAGATTAAACTTCCTCCTAAGGGAGTTTTGAAAAGCTAGTTTCCATAGCACTAAAAGGGTGGACCAGAGGACCTCCCTGAATTTCCCTGCAATATATACCACCTTGTTTCGTTATGCACTCTGTCAGGATTAGTCCTGAAGGGATTTTTGGCATATGTATAATATGTCATTTATGTCAAACAAACAGTTCAATTGATTTGAAAGAAATTACACAGGATAAAATAAAAGGTTTGTGTATAACTAAGGTCCTATTCTTTGAGCATTTACTTACACTGCAAATAGCCCTCAATTCACAGCCTGTCTGGTTTCATGAGAGTACTTTAAAGGAGCACTCGCCAGCTGCCAGTATTTACTGCTAATAAGCAATTAAAATCTGTCTTCAAGACAGTCTCAGAACATTTCTTGGGTCAGAGCTGTTGCCATGTTAAAGGAAAAACACGACGGTATCTCTAAGGAGAGAAAAACAGTCTTTAACAGTCTCTGCACCACGAGCAGAGCTCTCTTGCCCCTTCCGAGGTACTGTTGAAGTGAGATTTCCCTTTGGGGCTTCTAGGACATTAAAAAAAAAAAAAAAAAAAGCTCTTATTATTGGCATCATTTTTAAGAGTATTTGACTCACGCTAAATGTGGAAAAAAATTAAACACAGGTTAAATTGATTCTGTTTGTAATAAAACTTTGACTCATTGATTCAAGAAAATATAACATCAGACTGGAAAAAGAGGCCTTGGCTAATGAGGCTTTTTGAGACCCAGAGAGAGAAGTGGGGAGATGCAAAGCAGCAAGGCCAAATTCAACATGTGAAGTAACTCAAGGATTTCTTACACAAATTTGCTTTGGATTGGATACATAGTATGAACCTGCAATGAAGAGTCCTAGAGCTTAAGAAATTCATTCATGGTGCTGTATTTTTCTATAGGAATTTTAAGTCATCATTAAAAAAAATTCTTCTAAGAGCTAGTTGTGGGTTTCTCTATGAATTTGACCTACCTGGTATTGTGTAACGAGTTGGCTGGTCTTTTCGTCAGTCGTGGCTTTGGGGTATTGCTGCTACTAGCGTTGCAGTCACAGTGAAGCAGGAGTACTGGAGGCCTGCGTTGGCTCGGGCTGCGGCGAGCTGCAGTGTGTCCACGTGCAGTTTCCAGGCTCGTGCAAGTCTCCGTTACATCACCAAACTGCTACCGCCTGAACGATTTCCCACATAATTATGTCCCAGCTTTGACTTTTGCTCTGACTATACAGACTTGTCAACAGTGTTGCACTATTTTTTCTGACTTTCTCAAAGCAGTCTGAGCATGAAAAGTTATCTTTACAAATTTAAAATGCAATTCAATAAAAAGGTGTTGGCAGTTAGCCCCAAAACCATGATGTAGCGAGCCTGTGTTACTCGCTCTGCTCGAAGCGGAGCTGTTTAATGGGCACTTGGAACTGATGCGTTTTGCCCATGCATCCCGAGAACTACCTGATGTGAGCTGATGGTTTCAGCTCTCAGGATACGAGGAGCACAGAGAGACGTAACTTAGTGAAAGAAAAGCTGAGCTTTGAAATGATAAAAGAAACAAGACTGAGAAATCAAACAAATGAGGGAGCGTGTCCACAGCAACCTGATCATAGGATGGCTTTAAAAGACCCCCAGTATCTTACCAAGCCAAACCAATTTTATGAGCACCTTTTACTTTAAAAGTACTTGCCTGCCTCTAGGATTGCCTCCATGCGTTAGAGATGCCTCCACCAGATGAGTAAGCTCTGAAGGGTCAGTACCACTAGCTGCAAGGCGGGGGGAGGCAAACTGGGGTGTTTTTGGGGCCTGGTGTGGGGCTTGGAGGATCCCAAAAGAATCTCTGTTCCCAGGCTGAGAGTGCTCCGCGGCCTGAAGCTGTAGCACAAATTTTATCGACTGATGGGTTGGGGGCAGGGGCATGCCAATACCCTGGCCTCCGGTTCCTGCTGTGCCACTGGGTTTCAGCTGTCTTGTTTGGAAACTAGGAATTCAAGCAGTCACTGCATAAACTTTCAGTCACAAGAAGTTCAGTATATTATAACTGAATTTGCAGAGAAAGCATGGGAAATATGAAATCTGGGTAACAGCATTAGAAAAACATGTGCATGAGCTATAACGCAAGCCCTGCTGCCATCCCTGAGGACTATTTTCTATGACTAGTCTATGATGACTATTAAAGGCAAGCACTCCGGCATGATCACATGCAGTTGTGTCCTTAAGAGCCCCTGGCTGAGTTCCTTATGCTAAAAAGTTGTTTCGCACCAAAGCAGCGAAGGGTTTGGCAGTGCTGAGCAAGCTTGTGGAGCTGGGTTATTCCTGTTGCTCCTTTGATCCAGCACTTGGCTGCACAGCATCGCCCAGGGAGGGAGAAGCAACAAAAAATGAGAGAGGAGACAAATCCAAGTGGGATGCAGGCAGATAAGGGGCTGAGGGTTGCGGGAGTGGGGCCACACACCTGGGACGTAGATACCCCAGCCTGGCTCCCCGCGGGTAGCACTACTGCCCCCCATGCTGAACGAAATAAGCTCCAGGGAGCCGTTCTGCAGCACCGCAATTACGTACTTTCTCATCATATTTTACAGTGAAGGTGAGAGGTGTCATACTGGGGGGGAGCCTTAAAAAGTGGCATTTGACCAGATTTAGTAGCAGATGTGTCCGAATGCCCGCAGGCCTCTGGCGAGCAGCAGCCATGCGGGCCTGCTTTGCTGACTGGCAAAGTGCCTCCGTCAGCTCCAGCCTTGCAGGTCCCATGACCGCCTCTCGCTAGGGCCAGGGCTTCACTGCAGCCAGGGTCGCAGTCCTCTGCCACAGCACCGGGCCGGGGAGCGCCCAGGCCAAGGCTACTCCGCTGCTGCGGCCAGATGTGTGGCTCAGAAACTGGCAGTGAAGGAGGGCAGTAACAAAGAAGACACAAAATCACATGGGGGCTCCTCAACAGCCCAAACCAATAACCTGATGGTGCTGAGTTTCTGCTTGTTTTAGCTGTTCACAATTTCCCAGTTTCCTTTTTTTTTTTTTTTTTTTTTTCCTCTTTTGCAGCTGAAGTCCTATACAAAGAACAAATGGCCTTATTCAACAGAAATATCACAATGAGAGTCTTGCTTTTGTTACAAACCTGGAAGGACAATCCTCAAACGAGGTTGGTTCAATACACTCAGCTTAAAATGGGAAATGTAAGAGCGGAGAACAGAGTTCTGCAGTGATACTGCAGTTCCCGTCATTGCCTCTCTCTTAAAGAAAAGATCATCGTTAACAATAAGAGAACGAATTTGGGCTTGCAAGCAAACCCTCAGTAAATTTTCCATGTTGGAGAATGTATGGGGGAGGAAAGTGGTAGTTTACCCCCAAACAGCTCATCCTTGGGTTTTTGCTAATTACAAAAGAGAGAAAGAATTGTTGAGGAGTTGATAGAGCTCAAATGTGTTTTGACCTCTGTCAGGTCAAGCCATTAAAGCAGCAATGGTGTGGTGTGACTGAGAAGGGAGGAGCTGGGAGAAACTGGTTGTTTGGGAATACTAGGGTGAGGCTGACATTCATCCAAGAACAACACCATGTTAGTGAATGCTGGTGAAGAGCTGCGAATCGATAAAATGTAGTACTCCAAATTTATATGTGTGTCATCATAAAAGTGCATAAATTAGGGAGTAGAAAAACAAAAAGGTGTGGAAAAGGGGCTCTTTGGGGCTTGCTGCTGGTGCTTGTTTCTGATGAGCTGGAGTCGCAGGTAAGTGCCCAGGTGCAGCTCTAACCTGTTTTCTGCAACAAAAATACTTGTCTGCTTTTATGACAGATGGATGTGTGACAAAAGGCAGGGTCTGCCCTGAGAGTGCAAGTCAGCTACAAGCCTCAGAAGCATAAATCTCAGAGAAATCTTAAGTAAGTAAAAGTGTTGCAAGGTTAAGGTCATTATTAATGGACTCTGCACCAGCAATGGAGCACAAGCCGTTAATACCTGCAGGAGACATGAATATACTACGCTCATATAACCGTCCAGGAAGGACGAAGCCTTGGCTGTAGCTCGTTGCAAGGCTGAGTCACACCAAGTGTCACCCCCTAATGCCCCTCAGGTTTGGAGGAGGGGTGGTGAAACGCTCCAGGAGGAGGTGCATGTGCAGCACAGGGCCCCTGCCCAAGGCTCCTGTGCACAGCACTGCTCTCCCTTTCCTATTGCATCACTCTTCCTTACCCCCCCCCCCAGCTATGACCTAAACAAGGACAAACTACTTGTGAAGCAAGGTAATTTGAGATAAGTGAATAACAGAGTAGTGAGTCACTAGATTCATCTTCCTTTTTGGTCCATGCCAGAGTTAAAGCCTGCTTCTTTTGGCAACTGTGCCACCTACCGATTCGCGATGCCATTGCCGTCCATGGGGACTTAGCAGACATGAGAAGGGGCTGCAGTCTTCAAGGGTTTACCAGCTAAATAAAAAAGCAATAGGAGATGCACGCAGTCTGGAAGCAGAGTATTAAACAGATCTCCTATGTGAATCATAGTTGTTGTGACATCTTCTGATGGGCTTTGCAGGCGCCTGGACAGCTCCCACGTGTTTTGCATGCTTCCGAGGAAGCTAATTACCAGATTGCTGTACATGCTTGTTTCAATTCACTTTGCTGTCCTTTTCCTCAGGTATCTGTGTGACTTCATGCTTAGCTTAGAAAGGTCCTAAGGACAGTTAGCACTGGTGTTTTGAGGACTCTGCAAATATTGCTGTAAGACCATCTGGGACTTGTTTCATGTCAACATATGGCTTGGGTTAAGCCTTGCTAGTTCTGCAGTCCATACTGTCTGCTGCTTTGCAAATTTGATCGACAATAGTATCATCATCAGTGTTTACTGCACCACATATAGACAGAGATAGGGCAGGGGATGGCTGCAGTGCCAAGACAGGGTTGCACTGCTGGAAAAATGCTTGGAGTCTGCTTCACTGGGGGCACGTGCTTGCCTCTACTTCCACTGGCCTCCTCCCACTCAGCTCCTCCTGCCAGGCCCTGCAGCTCACCCTGGCTACCCTCAGCATGGCCTTTTCCCCTCTAGGAGATAAATGTTGATGTTCATCTGGTCACGAACCTTATTTGGATTAAGAAAAAGTCTCTTGTTATGCACTAAGACCCTCTTGAGATCACAGGTAGATTGATAGCAACACTGCCAATACAACTTAGTGCTGCATTACAGTTCAGATGGGAGGTAGAGCAGAGGCTATAAAGCAGCTTTTGGATTACTAAAGCATGTAATCAGTGTTCCTTAGAGTCCTAGTCGCTTGTTAAGTATTTTCCAAGTGAAACTAAGTTGCTCTAAATGGACATTTGTTTCTTTATTGTCTCCGATTTATGCCATAAAGTAACTAGGTGGGCTTTTGTTTGTTTTGGAGTTTTGCTACTGTGAGTTGCTGGGCGCTTGCATGGTAGACAGCAGCGGCTGCTCTGCTGGCTGCTTTCAGAGCGCTGTGAAGGCACCTTCATCCAGCAACAACCCTGCTGCTGTCCAGCCTCTTCCACATCCTGCCTGCTGTAGTGTCAGCTGTAATTATGTTGTGGTACAGGTAACAGTACCATCTCACCACCTCCCGAATGTCAAATTCGACTTAATGTTTGATTAAAACAGACTGCTTGTGAGCAAGCTGGAGGTGAGGTACGTGGGAAGGGAAAGCCTTGGAGAACTTGCCTCTTGAATGTTGGTCTGTCACAGCACTTTGCCCTTAGCCAGTACAGTGGATTGCTTTCCCATCGGGGCTGGTCATCTCCCTGAGGGCACTGGTGCCCTCCGGTAGGCCACCCTCCAGCTCTGCTCCTGCATTTTGCAGCTGGAGGAACACTGGCTGCAAGGGGCTGCTGAGGCCTCTCGCTCCTCTGCCTCATATGGGGTCAGCTGTGGCAGCCACCGGGACCACGGCTCCCTCCTTTCCCATCCTGGGGTGACCTGCCCCTGCTGTGTCACCTCCTGGGGAAAAGTCCCCTGAATCTCTTGCACCACAACTCAGTGGCTCAAGTCACATCACTGTCAGCAAGAGTTTGGCTCTGTCCTCTTTGAACTCCCCTCCGCTTCAAATAGTTAGGTGTAGTAGATTAGGTGTTTGTATAGAGCAAATGTAGTGATCTCAGGCAAGTCAGCTGTCTATTTACATAGAAACATCGAAAGGTGATTTATTAAATATCCGTGGCAGATGCATGTATCTGCAGCCCCACACACTGGATGAAAGACAGGTATGCGCTCCTCTCAGGCTCTGATGAGGTTACTGAGCAAATGTCTTTGATCCTACGGCTTAATTATTCCAACTCACATCTAGAAGTAGTCTTGCTGGCTACAAAAGCTGCAGCTGGTACGAAACACAGCTGTCTGCCTGCTTAGCAACCCAGGTTGCCATGACCGTATTGCCGAGCACCCGGCTCGTGCGCCGGCTCCGTGCTGAACAGAGCCCAGCACGAGATAGCCGGCTGCACATCGCTCACCCGAGCCAGGCGCCCAGAGGAGTCTGACGGCTAATCGTGGCTGTCCTTCACAATTCATTTCTACCAATGGCTATTCCCAGCTCCACCAGAGAAACCATTTATTAACTAGTAATGGGAGAAGTTTTGCAGCATCTAGTCCTAGACAAGAGAAATCAGGCCTGCAACGGTTAGCACACTGCTGTTACTGCAGTGACGTGAAATGAGAAAGAATAGAAAAAATTACATCTATGAGGTTAGAAATATAACACACTGTTGAACAAAATACCTTTTCCTCTCTTTATTCTGTACGAAGCGCATGTAACCATTGCAATAGCTCAACAACACTTGCATTAACTCGACTCTGTGGAGGTGTTTGGATAGCATGTTTTGACATGGCCTAAGAGTGAGACTCGATGTGTTTTTACAGCTCAAGAACTAATATCTGGATCAACGTATGTGGATATGTTTCATTTTGCAAGCCTAAGCAAGCAAAAGCTATTCCCTCTTGCACATAGCTGAAAAGTCAGTTGTCAGACTGATGAAGATGAGGATCCTTCTCTCTTTTTGCTGAAGTCTCAGGAGCACCTGAGACCTCCTCTCGAGAGATGGGCTGATCTGAGCGGCACTCCTGCTCTTTTCCTACTGTCTTCTGAATTACTCCATAGCTTCCTACTGAGTGAAGCCTATATGAATTTATAGTTGACTCTTGTGGATTTGGGGGGTCATAGGCCACTTTGGCAATAATGTGAAAATTAATATTTTCAGGCCAGAAATGTGCAATGTTCTGGCAGCTATTTAGCTGGCAAGCTGACAAACAATAAGGAGAAGCTTGCTTAAGGGAGAAGTCCTCTTTCACTTCTGAGCAAATAACGAGCCAACAGAAATTGCAATTGATGCCAAATCAATTGACTCTTCTGCAGTGTATGTTCTCCATGACAGGTTGATGGGAAGTTTTAAACTCTTGTATGGATTTTTAACCTTTTTTTCCCCTTTTTTTTCTTTTTTAATGGGAAGTAACTGACTGTTTGGACCAGTTCCGAATTACCACTAGAAGCATTAGCATAATAACTGTTCACTATTGACCAGGACAGCTCTGGTCTCTAAGTCTGCTAAGCATCTCCTTTAAAAACGCTATAGCATTTGGAGCATACCCTTAGGGTCCCAGGAGATGGGACAGTTTCCAGGGTGAGGGGCTGGGAGCAGCAGCTGAAGGGCTGCTAGTGCCCATGGGGGAGAGCCAGCACCGTGGGATCTCTGCAGATGGCTCACACCACAATCAGACACTTCACCCAGTATGAGTGAAGCTCTAGGGTCCATATCCCATTTCTTTTAAGTAACTCCCGGCATTACAAGATGTAAACTATTCATGTTCAGCCTCCTATCCTACATTTAAGAGGCCTGGTCTTCCTAACGGTCTATAAAAAGGTTGCAGTTTGGTACCTCCAGTGGCAGACAAGGGTCTAATAAAACAACAGAGATAAGGGGCAGGTTGTTTTAAAAAAATCCTGATTGGTTTTTAGGTGCATAGATTAGTGTTATCACAGCACTTGGAGGTCATAGTTAGGAATTTATTCCTCTCTGCAGACTTGTTTGCCAAAAGATAAAACCTTCAGTGCAGGTGTACAAAGTGCCAGTGATCACAAAGGTGACACGTAGCAAACAGGTAGCTGAGTGACTTGCACATGCCAGCCCCAACAGCCCGTGAATTACCAGGAATGTGCAGGCTGCAGGTGTCCTCCCAAGGATCACATTCCTGGGGCAGAGCTCACCGGGAGGCTGTTTAACTGCCTTCGGGAGAAAATCGATCACAGCAGAGAGGGTCTTCCTGGGGCTAGGGGACAAGGCCTGGGTGCTTGTTTCCGTGTAAATATTTACTGGTGATTTGGGAGAATCCTGATTCAGCAGTGTTTCAGGACTCCAGACCTCAGTATCTTGCCCTGTTTCATAAATAACCCTGTGCAAGTTAGCCCAGACACAAATTCACTTGGAATTTCTTTCGAACTGAGTAAAAAAAAAATAATAATAATTAATAAGCACTGATCCATCTCAGAGTTGGTGAAAGCTCCTGGATAACACTCTTCTTAGCATAGACTTTGCCACAGAAATACTATGCTAACAGTGTGTGCGTAATCGAGGCTGAAATTTTTTATATGAAATGCTGAGGCACCTGGAACAAGTGAGGGGAAAATATTATTTCAAACCTGGGAAGTGTGCTGTTCAAATACAGCTGTAGTTCAAACAACACCTGGCTTTGCTAGCCTGAAATTATCTGTGCCCTGTCCTGATACTTGAGTAGATCAAGGCATAAAGGTTGAGAAGGGATGAATTTGGATATAGTCCTATAGACTTGGTGTTGTAGATGCACTTTTCTTCTTCACAAGGCTGTATAGTGGTTGCAGATTCTTAAATCTGTAGCTTCCAGAATCACACGTCAGTCTCCTGTCTTTCCTTTTCATTTTTTTCTTAGCTACTGTGTGACTTTTAGCTTGACTTTTCCTTTATATACACGATTCTATTCTATGAGCTCACAGAAATTAAGAATATATTTATCACTTAATAAACAGTAATGGGGGATTCTACTCCAGTTTTTAATGTGTAGAGTAGTGTAAAGAAATGCATTACGGCTAGTAATGCTTTTGATGACAAACAGCATGCCAAGGTAAGTTAAAATTTAACATTAGAAGCAAATCCTGAATCACTACCTTGAGGTTTTGTTAAAAGAAGGCTGAATTAAACTTTCTGTGGTGTCAGAAACCTTTATTCAGCTTGATTGGTTTATGCAGGCCTTATACCTTTCTCCATTTACTTTCTACCTGCCCTTTTAACATTTTTCTTATTTTATTAACACTGTATGTTATGCTGTCTCTTTTCCATGCTCTACTGGCTTTGACACCAAGCCAGCTGAAGAAGCTGGTGTTTGTTATAGAGAGTAACTATAACAATTCCTAAAGGGGTAGTTTCAAGTAAAACGATTTGTTCCAGATAGTGTCAGTTAGGGCACAGTTAAATAGCATCTTGTTTCACAAACTAATCTAGTCCAGGACCTTTTACAGTGCCCCCAGGGAAGCAAAATGCCCATCAGAAATCTGACCAGCAGGCTTCCAGGGGCAGTGGGAAGCCCAGCCTGCTGCACTGGTCCTATTCAGCAGCCATCTTGCTAGATGAACATGAAAACTTTCATTATTACTTATATCTCATCTAGGATATGCTACACCCTGCATGAAGAGCCCATTGTACTAATGTTGTGCAAGTACAGAACAAGACGACAGATGCTTTGTCTCAAACAATAGGTGTATACAGACAGATGGGGAGTGCAGGGCAATACTCAAACAATACTGTTCAAAGTAATAGGCCAACTTTGCTGTTGTCAATTTTTTTCTTTCTGGAGGCCTCCAGCAAAGGGTGTTTTAAGGAGCAGTTTAAAAGAAAACAATGAAGCGACTTTGCCAATGTTTACAGAAAGTTCCTTTCATGCTGCAAGTGGAAAGTAAGCCAGTCTTGTGATGTCTTCCCTGCCTGGTGGGCACCTCTGTTCTTCTTGCCAGGCTGGAAACTGCTTTGGAAAGTGTGAAGACTTTTGGGTACTTTCAAAATGAAACGTTGACTTTTTCAAAACCTTATTTTGACAATCATTTAAAACTAAAATGCCCTTTGGAAATTGAAAAAAAAAAAGAGGTAAATTTGAGAAGCGGGGGGGGGGGGGGGGGGGGAGACAAAAGACTTTCTAGAAGAACAGAGCAACCCTCCAAGTAATGTTTGCTTCAAGTAGAAGAATGCCTGAGGTTTGAAGAAAGTGACTGTACTCTGGCAATTGAACTTAAACCCATTTTTCGTCCTATTTCACCTCAGGCACTTGAAGAAACCTTTTGGGGGTTAGATGACTGACACCTTGTTCTAGCACCTTTTAACACTCACGTTTTTGTTAATTGTACTCAGTTGAGAACAATGCTTTAAGTGTTAAGTACAAAAACACAGACTTTTGAATGTATTAAAAATAAATCGAGCAACAAGCAATCAGATTTCTGAAACACGTATCACCGACAGGAAATGGTCGCTGTTGTTACTGAATAATACGTGAGGCGGCCTGTTGTGGACTCCGCAAAGCTGGATGCAATGGCTATGTGCAGCAAATGAGGTCATACGCCGAGACACTGAACCCAAGGCAAAAAACCATGAGGTTTCTGGAGACTTTGTTCTCTGCTCTGTACTTCCTTTTCACATAGGTAAGAACTTACTTACCTGGGTATCATACCTTTCCTTCGTTTGCTCATGAGAAAACAATCACCTGTTTGTTTATTGCTTTACAGTTCAAATAGACTCTGATAACATTGAATTCTTTTGTTGTGAGTGTAAATGGTAAAAGGCAGTAAGTAACCCCACACACATTCCTGATTACATTCATAATTTCATGTGGTTCCATGGGAGGATTTTTTTTCTCAGTGAAAAAGAAAAAGAAGAGTTATAGAAAAACAAGATCTTTCAATCTGAGTCAGAAAAATCTGCAAATATTTTCCTGGATATTTATTTTAAAAAAGATATCTTTAAAAATCACACTATTAGTTTCTTTATAAACACAGACAGTGACATCTGCTTATTTAAATATCCTTTTTATATCTCATCAATATACTGTCCAAAATTTTTGGGGAAAAAAACACTTCAGAATGGAACATATCTTCTGGATATATCTCTGGGCTTTAACAGAAGACCACAATACAGGAACACAGAAATACACACTAATTTGATTTGTGTTCAGTTTTTTATGCTTTTCTTCCTAGATTTCTCTTGCAATATTTTAAAACATTACTTGTTGCTGTTTTTTTCTTTTTTTTTTTTTTCAGTTGTGACAGTTCTCCCTTTTAACTTTCATAAGTATCTTGCCAAGTGTTTTACAAAGAGAGAAACACCACTATCCATAAGATCAAAAGGAGTGAACAGAAAACGATGAACTGAAGTGACTAGCCCAGTGTCCCTCAGAAATTTGTTGCAGGCTTCTGGCTCAAAACCCAGGAGCTCTGACAGTCCCAGCCTCTGGTTGCAGAAGCATACTGTTCCCAACAGAGAGCTTTCACTTCTAGCAATCACAAGTTTTATTTAGAGCTGTGGACAGATGTAGTGTTTATTCCATCATTCTTGTTTTAATATTACTTTAAAAGCAGTGTATATGGTACTGCTCATAAAAGCAACAAATTTAGCTGCTTCCTCCAAATTTGACTTCATATAAAATGAGATAAAATCTAGCTATCTTCCAATGCCTCACTTTCTGTTTCACTTGTCTTCTTTTTCTTCCTAGTTCAAGCACTTTACCAGCCCACTGCTGCTGCATCCTGTTGGCCTTCAGAGAATTAGCAGTTCTGACTCCTGGTGGGCTCTCAGAAAGCCTGAAAGATGTCCATCTTACCCTTGAAATCAGGCACAAAATGGGATGCTATTTCTAATTGTCTTTCTTGCATTTATTTTTCCTCTCCAGTCTGTCAGGGCTCAGTACTTCCCCGTGCGGTTCCCTGCTTCTCCAGGCTCCTCTTCCACCCCCGTGCTTTGGCAAAGAGCCCTGCTCCATTCTGCTGTTTCAGTGGAGGGAGCAGTAAAGTTCTTGCTTTTCCCTCATGCCTAACAGTACAAAACTGCCGTCTGCTGCAAGGGACACTAAGGTAAGGGTATTCCTTGGCCTCCTGTCCCTGTCAGTTGGTGCTCCCCAGGGCAAATGTTATCTCACGTAAAAGTTCAGGTTCATTACTGTGTGGTGCAGTTTGCTCGTGTTGGTTCACGGTCTGATTACATTGCACTTTGTGGAGCCTTCTCATGGACAGCCTGCTCCAGCCTTTAGGATTACCTAAATTCTGGGATAGAAGACCAGGGAGGACACTGACTCTTAACCTGCTCGCACCGTAGTTTTGTGTGAGCTGAGCCACCCAGGTATTGATTGCAGCTAGGTCAGTGTAGACACCCTGAGTCACCTGCCGGCTTATGACTTATACTTGAGACTTTCTTGTTCTCATGTAATTTCTTTTTATAATCCTGCCTTGTGGTGATGATCATAAGATCATCGTACAGATCCACTAGCAAAGAGCTTCCACTCTTGAAAAATCACCCTGAGCGTAAACTGAAAAGTCGCTAACGTCCTAAACATATATACATTATATAAGGATAATTTCAGTTTTGTTGACTACCACTGATTTTTGGCATAAACAATCTATCAGTAACAGCTCTTGACGGTCAGCCCATCTCTGTTCTCCGTGGTTACGGTAACCCGCAAGCGGGGATACCCTCTCGCTGCTCTTGTCCGACTGTGGCCCAGTGGGTGGCCCTTCCTGGCAAGAAACGGAGCCAAAGCTGATAGATACAGTTGACATTAGAAAAACAAAACCTCCCCAAATCTCCAAAGTCCTCCTCTTTCTCACCAGCAGAGTTCTTAATGTTCATAACGTGTGCTTGAACAGCTGCTACGGGCTTTACTCTCTCGGTGAGTAGTTTTGTGAGGTGAAGGCTTTATTGAAGAGGCTTGGTTGTCTAGCTCTTTCTCTAAATTCCTCTTTCTTGCTGAAAGGGGACCTCATTTTTCAGTAGGATTGCCTCATCGGTGTGAAAGGGGTTACAATACACATCCTGTAGATATTTATGTGCTTTGCCATACAAAAGTTAGCATCTTGGATGTCTTGCTCTAAAAGCAGGGCTCTGACTGCCCGGGCCGCAGCTGTTCAGGCTGCTTTCCAGCGTTTTCAGCCGTTCTTTCCACGCGTCTTTGCCCTTCTTTGGGGGCCGGATGAGCCCAGCGCGCTGTGGGGTACGGACCGGCGCCCAAGGGCAGCTCTCCCTTTCGGCCCGGCGGCGCGCACTGAGCGAAGCGGGCGGCGGCGGCGCTCGCAGCAGCCCGGCCGGGAGGCGCGGGGACGGCGCCGCCGGGCGCCCCCGCGGCCGGGCCTTGCGGGTCACCCCGACACGCGCCGCGCGCCCGCCCCGCGGCCGTTGGCCGTTAACGCCCCCTTAGGCGGCGCCCCGCCCCGCGGGCAGGTGCAGCGCGGCGCCCATCCCCCGCGCGGCGGCGGGGGCGGCGCTATTACCTGCATTACAGCAGCACCTGGGGCGGGGGCGGCGCGCGCGCGGAGCCGGGCGCGGGCGGCGCCTTTAAGAACCGGCATCCCCCGCGCCCTCCCCTTCCCCCCCCCCCCCCCCTTCGCTGGGGGCGCCGGTGCCTGTCCGGGCGGGGCGGGGCGGGGCGGGGGAGGAGCCGCCCGGGCCGCGCGCGGGGCCGCCGCGGCGCGGAGCAGGAAATGGAGGCGTGAGGGGCCGCGCGGCGCCGCGAGGCCCCCCCCGCGCCGCGGCCCGCCCCGCCCCGCCCCGCTGGGGGCGGCATGTGAGCGAGCCTGCCCGGCGGCGGCGGGCGCCTCCCTGCCGGCGGCCGCGCCGCCGCCTCGCCGCCCGCGGCCGGGAGGAGGCGGGAGGCCCGGCGCGGGGCGGCCCCGCGGAGCGGAGCGGATCGTAGCGGAGCGGGGCGCTGCATGGGGCGGCGCGGCCCGCGCCGGGGACGATGCCGCGGAAGGAGCTGCCGCTGCCGGCGGGCTGGGAGGCGGCGCGGGACTACGACGGGAAGGTGTACTACATCGACCACGGCAGCCGCACCACCAGCTGGGTCGACCCCCGCGACAGGTGGGCGGTGGCGGGAGGCGCGGGGGGGCGCGGGCGGCGGCGGGGCCGCCCCTCGGCCGCCGGCTCCGCCGAGCGGCTTGCGGCCGGGGGCGGGCGGCGGAGCCGGCACCGCTGTCACGGCCCCGGGTCGGTGCCGCTCGGAGATCCCGGCCGGAGCGGGGCTTGCTGCGCACCTGGTGTGCCGCGCCAGGGCGGAGACAAAACCCACCTCCGCCCCCCCCCCCCCCCAAAAAAAAAAACAAAACAAACAAAAAACAAATAAAAAAAGCACGAGAAGCGGGGGGTGGGGGGGTGTTTACAGAGTAAAACCTTAAAACCCGAGAGGGCTCCGCGGCCGCCGCCTGCGGTTTGGCCCACCTCTGCAGGCAGCTCTGCGGCCGAGGTAAGCGCGGTGGTTTATCGAGGTCACCTCACGGAGAGGGCTTCTGCCCGTCCCTTCTGCTTCCTGGGGGCCCCTTTCGTGCCTTCTTCTTCTGCAGTGTGTTCCCTATTGCTCCCCTGAAAACTGAAACGGAAAAAGTCTACTGTTTAGGAAAAACTCAGTTATTTTCCAGCAGCACTTCATCTTAGCAAGTTCTGGGTTTGTGCTTGGGGCAGTTACAGCGACTATGCAGGTAACTCAGGCAGGCAGCTTAAATATTAGATCACTGGTGAAGCCAGAAGTTTCCAAATGTCACGTTTCACCTGCTGCTAGCTGAGGCTTCAGGATGCTCTGCCTCACAGAAAAGCTCCTGTCTCAATGAGATTTGAATTCCAAAGAAATCTGAGTATACAGTTTGTTATAAAGTTTATAGACCTCCTCAGTCTGACAGCGAGTTTTTTTCCTTGTTGTGCTGCAGTTACTGCGATTTCTGAATTTGTTTCCTTCTTCCCTTCCAACTGCTTGTTTGAAGAGGTTTCCATGGTTAGTGGGATGCCAGTACTGTTGGTTCTTTCCAGTTCTGCCTAAGAGTGTGGTGTTTTGTTAAGCGTGGAAGTAAAAGATTGTCCAATTTTACAAGATTTCAAGGAGTGTTCCAGCATTCCAGGAATAGTCTTTGTGTATACTGTACACAACTGTAATCTGTTGGCCTGCAGGAGGTTTGGAACTCATTTTAACGCTTCTCTTTCAGTAATGTGGCTGAGAAGAAGCTAATGATGTGTTTATCTCAAGCTTTTTAAAAATCTTCATGAAAGTCAGTAAAAGCTTTAATTAGGAATGTTCTCTTAACATCTGTTTTGTTAAATAGAATAAAGACAAGTGAGAAATCTGTTAGGGCTAATAAAGGCTTATAAAAATTCTGATCTGTCCTTGCTTAGTAATTCAAAGATGATATCAACAACTAAATGGGTATCTTATTTATGTGCACTGACTATCGCAGAAACATTGAATACTTGCCATTATTAAGAGCATTCAAACGTAGACTGATAAGTCATATCACATGATGTATTCATTGTATACTTGGAAATACACCTGAATACACATGGCCTTGAGAAGCTTTGGGTCTGAGTCATCCTCTCTTGGTGCTACCAAGAAAACAAGCTGAGTTAACTCCCTGCTCCCCTCTTTTCCCCCTCTCACCCAAAATCATCAAGATTTTGAGGAAGCTATGAGTCCAACCCTAGAACCACTAAAAATGTTGAGTTTTCTTAAGGTCTGGGAGACCCTTGTGCTTGTACGTGTTCAAACCCTACTCTACCATACTTATAGAAAAAAAATACTCTATTTAAACTATCACTGTCCATGAAAAACAATTGATAGGTGAGTTTCTGAGCAGCTTAAGTCATGCTCAGTGTAATGGTGATTAAATTTATGCACTAATTGCTGGAGTTCTACAGTATATTTTCAGTTGAAATTTCTTTTAGGCTTAGCCCTTTCCAGGTTGTGTCTAGGATTCCTGCAACTGAGAAGTTGGTTTGTGCCATTACTACAGTACACTCCGTGCTTTACTTACATGTGCCATCTCCTATGTGGCAAAAAGCAATAGATATTAGGAAATGTGGTTGTAAAACTGCGAATTTCAGGAGATGTGAAGGAAGTTTTCTTTTAAAATTCCTAAACCTGGTTGCTGCAGAATGGCAAGATTTCAGTGTGACTATAGCTGTGTGCTATCTGGTCAGTGTATTCAGTGAGCAGCAACTGGTACCTGAAGATGGGAAACACAGGTTTTAAAGCTTCCCTAAATTTTTCATTCTACCTTAATTTAGTGGAAATAAACATGAGCAGGGATACCATCTAGCTTCAGGGCGTGGATTTGCACCTTGTTTTTGCGACAACAGCAGGTGCCAGATTTGTATTTGTATAGTCCTTGTGATAAAAGAGGTTTGCTAAATAAACCACCAGGGAAAGGGACCTGTGTATGGTCATGTAATGGAGTATCAGCTGGGATGGTGGCTGTGTTGGAGAAATGGTGGGTAGCCCAACACTGCTGTAACGGAGATAATTTCCGGTTAATCTAAGTTTGCTTAAGGTAACTTATACATGTGTACCTACTTTAAATATTATATGCTTGCTGACAGCTTTTTGTTAGTGTTCTCATGGAAAGTGTGCTAGAGAACCTTGTTTCTTACTGTTATAAATTAACAGTGAAACATGCTTGCATGCTTGGCAGGATGAGTCCAAAGAAATAGGAGAATGCTATCAGAGATCTTTCTTCATAATTGAATTTCAAGGTCTGCAGGCTTCTCTTATTACTAACCTAGCAAGAGGGTGGAAACCTGTTTCTCTCAAGGGACATTTCAGATGCCTTGTGTTGCATATCTGCATGCATGTTATCTATACTTGCTTGTCTTGAGGTCTCTTATGCCTTGTGCTTGTAGCTAGCACATCTCGCTAGCCTACCTGCCATTTCATTTCATGCTGCAGTCTTCAGTGTCACATAGCACTACTCTGTCTGTACAGGACGCTTAGAAAGCGTATCCAGTGCACCTGGGAACCTCCTCCCCATCTTCCAGGAGTTCCTCCAGATCTAGCTTTTCAGGGGTTGGGATCTCCTTCTCTCCTTCCCGCTCCTGTCACTTTCTCCATTCTACTCCATGCAGGCTCTAGGACCTTTTCTCCCCTTTGGGGCTGGAGGCTAGGTAGTCCACCTGGTGGACTGGAAAGTGCTGTTCTGGGTGCACATAGGACTGTGCTGCAGCAGAGTAAGTTGGAAACTTGGCTGTGGACAGGCGTACATGGTGGGGGTTGTGATAGGTAAGGGGTAGCAGAGAGGGGAAGGTGGTGCCTCAACAGGCCATGGACCCTATGAAGTCAGAAGCTGGGGTGGTGAAGCTGGTGAGGCTGGTGGTTTTGCAGCCTCACTGTTACCAGTTATGCAGCTGGGCTTTTGGTAACAAGGTGCTGCTAGGCTGGGTCACTGAAGTCACTGTCACCTGGTGACATGTCACTCCTCTGTTGTACTGACTGGAGTGAAACTCTCACTCCTGAAGTCTTGGTCAAAGAGGTTGCATGTCGGAGTGCTTTCACCTCGTGCACTGTGGAGGTATACCAGATTTCAAGGCAGTCCTGGGAAACAGATGGACTTTAGAGCATTCTGGGAAACCTTCTGAGGATAAAGGTTAAATGTTGTATCTTAAGCATTACTATACCTATGTTAGGATGTAAGAGAAAATAATAAAGGTATCCTATAAGCAATAATTTTGGGTTAGAAAGCTGTAAGGCAGCTCTAGTGACCAGATGAGTTAAAAACTTGACTACTGCCCCCCCCTCCCCCCCCTCCCCCGGTAAAAAGAAGCTCAAGTAGCTTGCTTTGTTTTAAAGTCATTAGGTATTTCAGGACTTGGATACAGTATAATGGCAAACCAAACCTTACTGAACTGGAGAAAGAAGTTTGTTATTCCTGATTTTAGAAGCAAGTGTGATTATTTCAGTCATACACTGTGCATACCGTTTGGTATGACATGGCACATGTCACAACTGCTTTCTTAAAAGAGTATATATCTGCATTATAAGCTGCTTTTAACTGGTTTTACTGATTACCAAATAAAAAATAAGAATGGTATCTCAGAAATATGTTAGCACCAGCTGGTATCTGTTCTTAAAAATAGCTGTGAATCAGGAATTGCATGAATAGAAAAATGGTTCAAATAAGATCTGCTTTCCTCAGACATGGAGTAGAGGTGTGTAACTGTTTTACTGGTGTGTTATTGTTGGTTTGTTCGGGATACAGCAAGTGGATGTACACTTTCTTAGCTTGTCATGTTTAGGGGAACCTCTCCTCTTCCTCATCTTATTTTGAGAAAGGACAGTTTTTTCTCTTCACTTTACCTTTCAACTCTAAAGCTTCCTAACTGTAGTTAGGATTTGGAGATGCCTGATAAGCAGCCCCATTCTCCAGTTGTGTTCTCATGACTCTCCCTACTGCCATGGTGGTATAGGCAGTTTTTTCTAGGTTATTTTAGATGAAGCTGAACTGAACTTCACATTTACCCCAATCACTGGGCTTCCGTTGAGAGTGAAAAGTAGTAAAATAAGAGTAGTTCTCAATTTAGCTTGGTGAAGCTACTAATAAGCACCAGACATTTTCAGCTTTGAATCTTCAGGATTGTTGAGCCTGAGGATATTACTGAAGAAAAACTAAGCAGATTATGTATAGAGCATAGTCACCTAGCTGTGCCCCTCTAAGGCAGCCTTCTAGATTTTGTGTGAAATATTGCCGTATATTTTCTCTTCTGTATTGTTTTGTTTTTGAAGCTTCTCATGCCTGGTCTGCAGTGTACACCTGATCTCCAAACCTCCTGTATTAAAGATTTAAAAATGTGAACATCACACTAAAATTTCATTATGCAGCTGCCTTGCCATGTGTATTATCTGTCCACAGCATAACTTTAAGCAGTGGAATAAAACTAGATTTAGCTAACTGAAACATGGAAGTTCTCCAAAATGAAAGAACTTGAAGAGGAGAGGGCATTAAGAGGCTTTAAGAACAAAAGGGGCTGTGCTTTTCTGCAGGTGGAAATCAACAGTGTAAGGAGGAAAAAAAAAATCTCAGATACAGCATTTTTCCTCTCTAACTTTGTATCTTACCTACAGAGCTTTCATCATTGGCAGCAGTATAGGTCATATAGCAGCAGGCTGCTAGTTTGATGCCTGCTGTTGCTTTTTTATTTATTTATTTTTATTTTATTTTTTTTACTGCTAACTAACCAAACACCTAGTCATATGTATGCAAATTGCTTTTTTCTCACATTTACATTCCCAAAGATAACTGTTTATTTTATTATAAGGCACAGGCACTTCAATATATCCATATAGGCCAGTGATACCCATTTTCCCGTGGTGTAGAACCGATAATAATAGAAATGCAGTCTTTTCTTTAATGCAGTCCAAATGCAAGTCCTATATATTTAGACACCTGTTCCTAGAGGTTGCATTCTTATAAAAACTTTTTTTTGGAGTAAAAGGAAATTGGTTTGTCCTATGGAAGTGCTAATTCACAGGGAAACAGAGATGGGACATAGGACTGTGATGGTGGTACTTTTTTTTTTTTTTTTTTTTAATTGCTGATACCAGGAATCTTCCAGGGCGAGTTGATGCTGGCTGAACCTGTAATTGGGACAAGCGAATTGGAGCTGAAATCATTCAAACCTCTTCAATTATAAAAATCAACCTTTGTGTTTCTTCTGCAAGACGCACAAGACAAGCTCTATGTTAGATCACTTTGAAGACGGTGGTGACTTTCTGAGATAGTGTCCTCCTTTGCTTTATTGTGTAAGCTCACTTAAAACTTGGAAGGATAGCTGGGAACAACAGATACGGGTTCCTTCTAACAAGAGCATCACTATGGGGGGTTACACACACAGATGTGCATATACTGAGAGAGAGTGTTGGCATTGACTTTAGAACAGCTAAAATCATTCTTTTATCTTCTTTCCTTATGGAACACGAAAAAATTAAATGCAAATCTTTGTTCAGCTCAGCAGACTTTTAAAGTGTGTTGAGGAATTATTGTTAAATAATTATTTAACTCCTTTTGGAAGAAATCTATAAATCATGTTGTTTAGAAATTTCACCTTACTATTATGGCAAGGTCAGCTTGCTTGTGGTAGTGAAGATTTAGCTTTAACTGCTTGAGTAAAATGAAGAGCTCTTGTTCACAGACCCTATGGTTACTGCTTTCCCCCGCCTTTTTAAGTTACATGCATAGATAATTGAATGAACAAACAACAGACAAAACTGCTCCCAATAGAATATTAGCTGCTTTTCACTGCCACTCATCCAGTTAAGTGACATCTGGAAGACTCTTTGGTTATTCACAGGAGGTTTAGTGTGCAACGGGAAGATGTAAAGAAGCCAAGTACTACAGCTGTCAGTGTCCTCCAGGTTTTTCCTTGCTTCTGGATGCATTCTGTTGGTGTGGTTTGGCATTCTCTGTTTGTTCTAGTACTTATGGCTTCCACCCCACAGTAACATAAATATCCAGCACATGTTAAAAACAGATAAATTGCTCTGCTGATCTTATAGAGGTGCTGTGGGGATTAATTAGTCCTGATAAAGTGCTTTCTGGCTGAGGTGTCAAGCTGATGTTTCAGGACTAATGGTATTGTTCAGTGAAACTGTTTAGTTCTCAGAAATACCTAATTGCTGTTTTAGAAGAATTCACTCTGGAGGAAAGCTTTATTGATTTAAAGTAAGCAATAAATGATATGATCTGCAAGAGCAGTCATTCACACTTGTTCTTTGCAGAGTAGAGATGTATGGTTATTGCATAACTATTTTGAATTAGAATCGTAAGTGAAACTGTTGCTTAAATGGCCCTGCAACAACTTGAGACTCTATGATACACAGCTTTAGCCTTGTACTTGGAACAAGGGCAAGCTTAACAGAGGACTGTCTGCTATTTCATCCCTCACAGCCCTACCATAAGGTCTCTAGGGGAACAGCAGTGTCCGGATAATCTTCTGGGCCTTTAAAGCAGCACAGGAAACTTTAGGTAGCCCCAGAAGTGCTCTACAAAGCTATGCTGATGACTGACAATTTTACAGTTAACTTGCTTTGTGCCAGGCACAACTTGGGGATTGATTTCACAAGCCTCCCCTTGTTCTGAGCCAGCTGAGTCTGTGCAGCTGCTGGAAGTGCTGCTGTTGCTAATGGCCAGACTCCACAGTATCACCTACCACCTGCCTGGCCTCTAAGTTGGCTCAGCTCATGGATCCTGCAGATTTTTTTTTGCTTCTGAGGTAGGTCAGCAGAGTGACAACATTGGCAATGGCAAGCTATTGGACTATGACACCTAACCCTCAAGTGCACTGAAAGAGCCATCTCACACTGACATCTTCATTGTGGGCACTACGGTGTGTGGTACTCAGGCTTTTCACAGTCTGAATGCTCGAAAGGTTAATTGAGTATGCTGTTTTGAGCTGCTTATCCAAATTACCTTGAAGAGGATGAGGGGAGATGATAATTGAATGTATTTGATTAAATCACCTTTGCTGCAGCTCTGCAAATTAGGCAGCCCATCTCCTGTGAAGAGTCTTAGTGTTTGGTGGGCTCTCTGAGATGGTGCTGTGGCAGTCAGTCATTCTGATTCAGAGCTACAGAGAAGCTCCTATACTCTTTAGGAGGTGGAGTGTGTAATACTATGCTGGCTGATGAGCTCACTCTGCAACTGTGAAAGTGTGAGGGAGGAGACAGATGAGTATGTGGATGGGAACAGGGAAGCAGGCAGGAACCAAGGGAGTAGCAGCTGTCATCTTAAGCTGCTGTGAGACTGGACAGTTAGGTGAGAGGGGCTTCCTTGTTGCCTGTGTTGTAGTAATGCACATGAGTATTTCATGAAGTGCTTTAGCTAAAATGTCTACTTACCTCGTGGCAGGCTTTTGCCTCAGGGGAAGTCTTCAGCCTCTCAATTTTGCTTAGTCCCTATAGCACCAGGTCTGATGGTTCACTTTGAGGTGACTCAGGTTTCTAAGGCCACATGTGTGTGCCGTGCTTCTGCATCTTATGTCACTCATCTGTAAGATGATCCGACAGTACTTTTTTAACAGTGCACGCAGAGTAAGGCCCATGCAGAGTGATGCTGCTCTAGTTTTTAGAAGCAATTAGTGTTGCAATGCTCTTTAGACAGGCTTTTTGCTGTTCAGATCTGACCTTTGTTCAGAGTGGTGCCACCTCTGTTCCTTAACATCTGATATGACTGGCCCTGTTTTTGCTTGCTCCTTAGGCTGTTCTGAATGGGAAGGCAATGGCTCAGCTAGTCAGGGACCTTCATAATTACAGCGCTTCCACAACAGCTGCTTCTGTATTTCTTTTTAAATTATTCCAAGTGCTTTCTGTGAATAGCAAGCGGATACTAGGGATGCAACTTTGACTGTTGTTATTTGGAACTAATTTCTGAATAGCAGAGACCTATTTTTTTTCCAGGCAAGAACTTGGTATAAAAGAAGTACTTCTAGGAAAAAATTGTAAGGCTTATCTAATTAGGGATAACTCGTACTGTATAAAGCATTGGAAATGAGGCTCTCATATTGATTTGTTAACCCCTCCCCCCAAAAGAGCAATCCCCCAAACATCATTAACATGAATAACTCTTTTGCATTGCACAGTTCTGACATGGTTGAACTTGAAATGGAATAAGCAGAAGTTTAGGACATAGATTTTTTTTGTTGGAGTGTGTATGTGCTGATGCCCTGGTGTGTTTGATTAGTGATATATATGAATCCTGCATAGAATAAGGAGGTTAAATTGTTCTGTTCAATATGTTACTCAACATTTCTCAACATGTGATCACTCTTTGCTCTAGTAGTCCAGCCACCAACTTGTTTATTTTTTTCTGAAATTCCTTCAAGTTACTTTTACATCCAGCTAACCTAAGTAACTTTTTAGTTAGTAAGGCAGTAAACTAGACTTGCCATTTTTTCCTTTTTTTGTATTGTTAATAAGTATTTTGCACAATACAAGATCTAAGTATTAAAGTAACACAAACTATCTGTTGCTTTGATGGGAAGTTGACTTTAATTCTTATGTGGAAAATTTTCCAGTGTTTTGAAACAGGTAGTTTTTCATTTGTCTAATAAAGAGATAGTCTCTGCCTGAAGTCTCTCTCTCTCTCTCTCTCTCTTTAAAAGCAAAAAAAAAAAAAAAAAAAAAAAAAAAAAAAAAACTTATTTGAATATAGTAACTCCTGATTTTTTTTTCTTTTTCATGATCCAAAATACATCACTGATATCTCTTCAGAATTTATGGTTATCATTCTCGGCTTGTCTTCACGGAGTCTTTGTAAATGCTGCTGTTGTCCCTAAAGCAAATGGTGTTACGTTTTTCTCATAGTTATTCTCTATTTGTCTAATAGTCTGTAGCTAACACCCTGTACCACTTTGTGTTGTCAGATTTCCCAGATGCAGTCTCCTGCTGTTTTGCATGGTAGTTATGGTAAGTTGTGTTGTGTTGACTTCAGTGACTTAGATGCTCTGATGATCCTTTTTAAGCGTGGTCAATAGTCTCTAACTCAAGGTGACTGTCTTGGTTCTTCCTTCCCAAGGACCTTTTCTCTTCTCCTCTTGTATTAGAAGACGACATGACCACAGCTGAACTTTCTGCAGTTCACAGGCCTGCTCTAGAACACATGAACAGGCAGTGATTATTTTGGAAGAGTTTGTTTTATATCAGACCATATTCTGTCATATTTCTGTGGCTGCTGTCATGAATCCTTGAGAAAGGAAAGCAGCCAATACAGGTGAGCTCCTGAGTGTTGTTCAGTGTTTTGCTATGTAGTAACACGAATGAAAACAATTTGAGTGGTTGTAATTCACATTTATAATCATTCTGCTTGGAAATCTGTTTGTGACACTTGCTTCTGAGTACTGTAAGTGTTTTCTTCACTATCAGATTTAGTACACAAGTATCAAGAACTCTGTGTGGATGAGTCTGCAGAATAGGTTTTCAGTGAAATAAATCAGTTCACTACAAAAATCTTGAAAGGAATATTTGCTTCTCAGTTACTTTCCTGGAAGAGTTAAGCAGATGTGTGGCAACACCTGTGAATGACAATAGTGGTGCATCTTATTGAGTATATTGCTGATGACAAAGCCTGAAATGTTGTTTAATGCTACTGCTTCATGAGTAATAAAGATGTCTCAAGAAAGGTACAGAAATAATGGAGTTACATCAGTATGAACTAAGGATTTTGCAATCGGAGTATTAATTTGTTTTGTAGACACATGTGAGATTTACTTCCTCTTAGTGTTTTTGCAGTTGAAGGCAAGATAGTGAATTGTTGTGTCATGTCATTCTGTTCCCCTCTCTGTTCAGAGTACTTTTTTTTTCTCCCAGTGCTTGTTGCTTCTACTTTTCTCCCAACAAGTAGTGTATCACTGTTGCGTGGCTCTTATGATCATGCTTAAAGGTTGTTTAAAGCCTTCCATAAAATAAGTACTTTAAGAATATTTACAGAGTTACATTAGCACAAGAAATATACTGTAGATAGACTCTACTATTGCAAATTTGTTTAAGCACCTCCCTAAGCAGAAGGAAGGAGTTATTTAACTTTAATTGAAGATTAAAATCCTTGTTTATATCCATGTCGAAGCTAGAGGCAAAGCAATCCATTCATAAATGTACAATAGGACTCACGTCATGATGAAAAGTGCTACGTGCATATTGATGTATAGCTTGCAAATCCTTTAGCGATTAAACACATTACTCCAGACTCCCTAGAAGTAGATGACCTTCTTGCTGAAATGAGATGTCCAGAGGGTCTAATGCTTCTCCAGCAAAGGGAGAAGACTAGCTGATGTAGTAGATCTATTACTCTTAATTTTCACTCTATTGAAAGTTTTTTTGTGTGTGCTTTTGAACATTATTTTATTAGGATAATCTGCAAGTTTTGAACAAAACATATAGCAGAGACCTGCAAAAAATACAGATTGTAGAGCTTAACATTCTAGGTGAAGTAAATAGACTTGACAGCTTGTTAACATGTCTTTCTCAGCTGATTTTAATGTCAAATATAATTTCTAAACTTTTGTATCCCATAGGTAAAGATGGCGGTGTGGTGTGTATATATATGTATATAATAGAGCCTGAGGAGCGCTGATATTTGAAAGAAGTACTTTGAACAAGTGAAGTACATCAGCTTTTGGGAATATAGCCTCTATTCTTCATGTAACAGTAGAATGAATACGAACTTACTCTTGTTAATGCTTGTGGATTGACAAAGCCTTTAAGCGTTATAGACAATGCTCAACTCCTGCTCTCACAAATGGACAAAAATACTGCTGCAGCATAGCTGTTTGCTCTGACTTGGGTTGTTACAACCAGTGCTTGCTCTGTGACAACGTAGAATTTCTGGTGTGAATGTCATTGACTTTGCCCTTTCGTCACCGGTCTAAACGATACTCTGCAGATGGAGTGGCAACTGAGAAGAGTCTTGCTGAAAAACCTGAGTTTAACATAAGCCTGAAATACTGATGTGAGGTTTGGACTTCTCATGTAATTCTCTTTGATCTTTGTTCCTGGTATGGTGTGGACAGAGGTCAGACAGACTTACAGTCCTTAACTGCTCTGGTACAACAGTCAGCTGTCCTTTACCTGCCCTAGCCTTCCTCAGAGTCATTCTAACAGCCTCCATCCTGCATAGGATTCATCGGTTTGGTCACACAGCTGACTCGTGTCCAGCTAGTCTTGGATTGTCCTGGGATTTCTGTGATGGCAAATGTTTCTGTATTGCTACAGTCAGTTCCTAAAGCATTTGCATCTTTTGACTTAAAGTTCTGCCTAGTATTTAAATTTTGACTGATTAGTATGATCAGCAAACCTAAATTTTTTGTTTACTCTTTGGAAAAGCTTTTGTTTGTTCTTGAACCTGGAACAACACAGTGCTACTTACTGCACTTTTCCTCAGTGTTCCTGATGGCTCATTTCAGAATTGCTTGGTTTTTTGGTTTGTGATCTCTTTCCTTTTGCTCTCCAGTTTTACCCTGGGAAGAATCTAAAATATATCCATGTTGGATGGAAAAAGTCAGCAAAATTCCCATGCTCTTTTTCCCTAGAGAGGTTAGTCCCTTTTTGAAATTTGCTGTGAAGAACTTGTCTGATTTAGCTTTCCTGCTCCTGTTTTGTAACAGTCTGCTTCTGGAATTCCTTGATTTAGCTGAACAAGGAAACAGGGCAAGGTACTGAATTCACTAAGGACTTTTTATTCATTTTTCTGGTTCGCACAGAAGTAACAAATGATCTCTTACTCCTGTTTAGTTGTTTTCAGATTCAGTCACAGGAAGGTCCTGTTTATTGGTGATCGGAGAAGAGGCCTAGATTCCCTGTTGCTGTCTCACATTGTAATTGTGGAGGCATGTAGCAAAGGTTATGTCTCTTCTGGTGCATGGGGCCTCTGCTGTACAAAGCTGTACAATTATTTGCTTTGTTAGACCTGATCTTGCTGCACTTGCTGTCTGTATAGTTCTGCATAAAGTACTAGAGTAGGCCAGGTTGGCTAAGCTTGCTGCTGGGGGATGTTCTAAGTCCTTGAATGCTGCTGCACATCTGCCTCCTCGGTGAGCTAGCTGGCTCACAGAGGCTATGCCCTCTCTTTCTGCGCTCTCTTTCTGCTGTTGCCATAAGCTGAAATGGTGCAAGGATTGTGTGGTTTTGTAGCAGTGACCTGCTGAATGAGTAGCTCTTCTGTGAACCGCCAAAAGTGAAACGGCTTGTGGTGGAGTTGGTGCCATAGCAGTGAATGTGGCCTGGCACCAGAGCCGCGAGCATGGGGTCAGTAAGGCAGCACTTGCCACTTGCCGTTTGCCTTTCAAAGCAGACAGCTTAAATATCAAAGGTTGCTGCATTCTTAATGGTGTGCTGTGGGCTGAAATTCCATCTGCTCTAAGTACTCAATGAGAGTGACACCTGAAAGGGTGTTTATTCATCTCTGGATGTCTCTTCTGTGTGCCTATCTGCAGAGCACCATTTTGCCTGCATGTTGGCTTTCTTGCTCAGTGTGTGGTTACTGGGGGGCCTAGAAAAACACTTGTAAACTTCTGTCTGAAATGCTGTCATCAATGTAAGATGACATTGAAATTCTCTCTTGCATTCATCTCAGGCACTGCAGTTTCTGAAATATCCCTGTCCTTTGTCTCCTCTGGCCTGGAACAGTAGAAGCGTGTGTTTATGACATTGATTTGGCAATTATTGAAAGGACAATGAATCAAGGACGTGATTAACGTGAGGGAGGAGTGTTCAAAGACCTCTGCTAGTGCAGTCTGCATTTTTAATAGTTCTGCAGATTCATCACTGATTTTGGAACTTGATAGCAAGTTAGTACTCTGGATCCATCTGTGGGTTAGCTTAAAGATACTAGACAAGGTCAGCAGAACTTTTTTTTTTTTTTTTTTTTTTTGCCAAGGTGTTTCAATTTGGCCTTTGTAAACTGGCTAAACTACTGGTTATGATTGATTTAGCTGAGCTGCTAATAAATTAGTATGCCTGTTCAGAATTGTTTTTTGTTACTGAACAACACTTAAAATGGGTTTTCATTTATTTTCAGCTGCTTTTATCCTTTGACAGTTATAAAGGCTATGAAAATTGATGTGTAAAAATAGATATTCAGGGATCTTGGAACAAAATAGTACTTTTCATTATCTGCAAAAAAATTCTTTTTTCTTTTTTTGGATGAGAGAAAGAAGAGGAAACGTGATGGAGAAATTGGAAAGGATGTCTTCTTGATAATGTCAGTTATACAGGACTTGAATTTAGGTCAAAGTTTGTAGTGCAAGAGACTTGATAGATCTAAAGTATCTTGTTTTTCAGAATCCTGCCCTCTAAATTTTAATAAAAGGTTCTTATTACAGAAGCTGGAGATGAATACAACCTACGTGCATCAAGACAGAGATCCTGTTTTGGAATCTCTGCTGACATCTCTCTTGACATGAGGACAACAACTCCTGGTGGAGGCGTTAGCCTGAAAATCCAGCAGTGGTAATTTAAATAGTCAAAATAGTCAGTAGGTTATGTGAAAACGGTGGGTGTATGAAAGAGTTGCTCATAGCAATTGAGTTGTTAGTTTGGCTCTAAAGTATGACTTTTGGGAGAGTAATGCAGCCTCTTTTCCCGTTCCTCCTGGAACGACACAGTGTGCCTCAATCTAAGGTCCTTGTGACCTAAGGATATTTTGCCCTACAAGAAAATATTTAGGGGAGAGTAAATGTAGTTTAAAACATCTACACATTCCGTGAGCTGCATCTGTTTGGCTGGTTCAAGAAGGGCTTAATTTGTGAGGAAAACATTGAGGTATCAATATCATTTTTGTTTCCTGATTAGATCCCCTGGATTAACTGAAACTGGAAAAAAACTAAAAAGGAGAAAATATACCTCTTTGTTACAGATGAACATGCCCTAAGGCCTGGTATGATGGGAAGATGTGAGTTCCTATCACAACTTAGAACTGTGAGATCCATATGAGATTTTAAGAGCTTATTTTGACCAGCTCTTACCTTCCAAGACAAACACGAAACAGCTAAAGGCTTAGTCTCTTGATCATATACTACATCTGCTGCTTCCAATAACGTGCAGGGAAGGGAAACACACTTGTGAAAATGGATGTGCTATGGCTGTCTCACTAAACCCCTAAATGATACTAAAAGTATGTATTTTATGCCTTATGCATCAAATGCATAAAATCCTTCTAATTTGAAGTTCTTTTTAAAGAATAATGAGCTTAAGTGACAATGCCCAAAAGGTACAAATGGGAAAGTCCAGTGTTGAGTACATCGCTCTGAAAGTATAGCCTAAGGTGTAGCATGCGGTCCCTTAGGAAAAGGTTTGCCACAGGATGGAATGGTGCTGTGGGGATAAGCCCAATTGAATTAAAGGGGTGGAACTTATTTGCTGATGGTGTTGAGTATTTGGAGATCTAAAAATGTGCAGCAAAATCTTGAGCAGAAGTTCTTTCAAAAACAAGAAATGCCAGAAACAACATCTGATCCACAGAAGGCATAGCTGTTGCTGTCAGTTTTTACATAAAAAGCACCCTGATGCTTTGTTAATGAGTACAGAACAGAATGAAAACGTAGCTAAAGTGCCAAGCCCAGGCACATCTCCTGTCTGTCGCTCCAGAGTTTTGTGCTTTGTGCCATGTTTTTTTAACCTTGACAATTAATGTTACATGAGAAGTAAAAATTGAAGAGGAGGACATCTGTGAAGTGCTAGTCTGGATACCTGCTCAGAAGTTGTTTGGATTGTACATGTGGCGTTATATGAAGATAACTGTTAAAAATCAAAATAGTTCTGCCTGAATTCAGTGGGAGAAAAATCAGGTACTTCCAAATGAAGACAAAATGACCGAAGGGATGAACCAGCTTCTCTAAAGGCTTGCAGGCTGTGGCATTATCTGTATGGTAAATACCTAGGATGAGGATCTCCATCTGGCAGGCTTTCGGCCGTGCTGCTTAGCAGTCGAGGAGTGGCTGCTGCCATAGGAACGGAGGATTCCCAGTATGCCAGCGAGCCCAGAGGGCCCTTGTGTTGGGATTAAATTCTTGGGTAGTTAGCTGCATTGGAGCCAGCAGCACTGCCTGTCATAATGTTGAGCGCTGTCTTTAAAATTGATCACCTGCACTGTTTTTTTCTTTATTAAGATCACTTTTATAGTTTAAGAAAAGCATGTGGCTTAAATGTCATGCTGTATGTGGAGCTTTCAGATGACTGGAAAAAAAAATGAAGTAGGGATTTTAAATGTCGTTAGGAAAGCTATATGTGCACCTCTAGGTCATGTGTAGTTAGTCAGGTTCTCGAAAGACTCAGCTTTGTGTTTGGATGTATTGGCCAGCAAGCTACAGACATTCCAGATATTTGTGTTCATTTTGGCTGTATCTAGGCACACAGGCACAAAGAGCAAGATGCGTGCAGTGAAGTATAAATTCTCTGCTCTAATGACTCAAAGCACTGGTGTGCATGCATACATGCTTAACAGATTGTATAATTAGCTTGCTTTGTAAGCAGGCAGCTTGTGTGATTCTTGAGTAGTTAGGAAGTGGTCTAAGCAGTTTATGCAGGTCCTTACCTTGTTGTATATGTGCATAGGTGACTCGTGGGCAACAGCCTGTAGTGCTGGAATTTTTTTTTCATGGAAATTTTTCGTATAGGGTAGTAGGATGAAAAAGTGGCTGTGGGTCTGTGCTACGGCTGGGAGAACAAGCTTTGTGACCGCCTCGGGCAGTCTCTCCTGGGAGATGCAACAGCAGGTGTAATCCTGGAGTGCAGCGAGGGGCTGTGGAAGCTGCAGTGCTTCTCAGATGGTTCTGTGCAGCCTTCTGTGGGTCTGCAGTAAATTCGGTGGTCTTCCAATCTGCTGAATACTCCCAGTAACATATCCCCTGGACCCCAAGGAGAGGGCATTCCTGGGCCTTGCCCCCTGAGGTCTGCTACATCTCTTCTGCGGCCCAACAGGCTGGCAGTCAGCCCGCTCTTCCCTGCTTGCTGCAGATGTGGGCTGGTTCGAGCCTCCCGCTTTGTGGAGAGGGGTCAAAGGGGCTCTTTTAAGGCAGGCTCCACAAAGGATAGGCAGGCTTACTAAATTACCTAGAGATGTGCTTTAGCGTACACAATGTGAATTATGACTGCAGGCCCTTTATTGGTCCCATGAGTTTGGTTAAGTTTTGGCCTACACTGCGATCTGTTTTTATATGAAATGGTTAATTTGGAAAAGTTAATCCTAGAGGTCACAAGCTTGATTGTAGACTTATCCTCCCCTTCCTGCCCCCGACTCTGTGGCAGGCAAGCTGCTCAGCTCGGTTACAGAGTAACTGCTGCTAGCATGGAGGCAGGTGTAATTCCTTGAGTGTTTGCTCTCAGGAGAAAGGTGTTTCTAAACCTAGGTAGCCACTTGAAAGTAAATAAGCCTGCTGGGGTTTATTAGTGCAGAGGAATGTGACAGGTTGTGCCGGTTTCCAGGCGACGCGGAGGGTGGGAATGTAACCTCGGGCCCAGGGCTGCATGCCTGGAATTTCACTCGAGCTGAGGAGAAACGGGGAGGGAGTGAACATGACCTTGAAAATCCTTATCAGGATGAAAAGGTGCAGTCAGCAAGCACATTCTTCTCCAGGCAGCGCGCTGTGCACAGTGTGCTATTTGGCTGTGCTGACAGTGAGCGGTGTTGGCTGCACAAAGCTGTAACAAACAGCTCCTTGTAATGTCTTCGGGAGATCACTTCCTCTAGCTGGCGGGAGGGAGTCTGCTCGGCTCGTATGACACAACTGGCTTTTGCTGGTACGCGTAAATCTACAGTGACCAGCTTCTAAAGTTGAATATTTTTGTGTACTTCATTTATAAGTAATAATGAGTGTGAATGCCGTAGCAAGGCAAAGTGTGGCAAGATGGAGTGCTAGAGAGGACCAATTTTAATTATGATTCCATGACAGATGAAGCAAATCTAAGAATTTGGTTCCCAGAGATCTGGTGAGCGGCCAGACAGCTCATCACAACCAACAAGGGGTGTTTTCACTTTCTTCCTCAGTCCTTTTTCTGTTCCTGACACTCCTCATTGTCACTGGCATGCTATTGACTGCTGAGAGCCCCGTTAACTCAACTGTAAATTAACTGGGCAGAAAAATCTGGATACTTTTCTGTTGTGTTACTGAACTGAAGCAACTCACGGAAGGATTTGGAGGATGCAGAGGGGGAGGGTAGGACTGAAGGACAAGGAAGGAGTGTGAAGGATGGATGATGGGAGCGACGCTTTTCAGGGGAGTGACAAACAGCCTGGCTCAACTGCCTATGGATTTGTGCTGTAGATCTGAGGTGGGTCCTCCCCCCTCCCCTGTACCAGCATGTGTTCCCTTACAGTCACGTGGTGATGCAGGTTAGGAAATTGCACTGACTGACAACTGATTTTTTTTTTAAAAAAAAATGCTTTTTTTTTGTTACATTCTGAGGGAATTTTGATGCACATCCTGGCAAAGTGTATAGCTTCACTGTACGTATAAAGCAACTCATGTAGTGCGAAAGAAGAAACCAACCCTTATTAATACTATGTGTGTGTAGTACAAAATGATAAATGCCTGTGTTCGTGAAGATGCTTAAGTACGATTACAGCTGGGCTATGATTATGGCACTTTTATCATATAGAGCTGAGGCTGTGCTTATAACTTGACGGTAGGTATTTGAGAATTAATTTTTCTCTTTATAGGGATATAATGGCCACCTCTATCTCCATGCCATACCTGCAGGTCAAACACACAGGCTGAAGTTCATACAGTTTATGAACTCATGTTTGTGTGTTAGACCTGTATTTTTTCTTAAACAAATTCAGATGTGTGCTAGTGTCAGATAATTCCTTGCTAATCTTGATTTAGTGAACGAGGGCAAAAATTTCTCACTTACAAATTCAGATCCTTTTCCATTTTCAGGAATTTAGACGTGCTAGTGTCACACAAAGGAATATGCTAAGAATTTGTGTGCTAATGATCTTTGGAAATCTGTATGCATCTAGTATTGAGCAGTGTGGCCTCTGCTCAGGGAAGCTGGGCCAGCTGTCTCCAGTCTATTGGCTTGCTGCTGCTGGCCTGAGCACTCCATCCCCTTCACTGCTAGGGAAAAAACATGAACACTCATCTGACTGAATGAGCTGAATTGCTGAGGAGTTTGAGTTCTGGTGTCATCCCTGACATTCTTGTACTTTTGCCCTGTTTAGTTATGATTAGCTCGGCTAACAGGTATGATCTAGGTGGGTTATAGAGTATGCTGTGTGTCTGTGCAACCTGCGTCAGGGCACAGGGCAGAATATAGGACTGCACCATTTCTCTCTGCATTTGTGGACTTGCTAGCCAGCTTCAGTGCTGTTCTGAGCTCAGTTCTGTAGCAACAGTTTTGACTTACTAAGATACATGATGAATGTATCATCTCATGGGTTTTTTCTTTGATGTTAATCAGCTTCTAAGACCAGGATGACAAAGTTTATTCCACTGTGAGTTACTTCTCTAATTTCTTAATGCTATGTAATTAGTGTGGAGTTACTTAAGCTGGCACATCTGCCAAATTTCAAGCCAAGAGCTAGAATGAAATACAGAACCTTTAGAGACTTAAAGCATATTTTTTGGCAGGCTATTACAATCCCTGAAACCACTAGTAATAAAACAATAACCACCAGGTGTCCTGTTACAATGAAAACTGAGGAGAGAAGATCATTAAACATGATCCACCTGTATCTTTCCAGCACTCTGTGACATGGGTTGGTTGGGTGTGAACTGTCTGCAGGACTGACAGGCTTGTCTCTGAGTTCAGCTCCCCAAGCCTGACCTTATAGAAGGCTGCTTGTGCCCTTACAAGGACCTAGATTTCAAAGTCACTTAATATTAATGTAGGAAGGCTTGTCTGTTCTCATTAGCTCTGTGACTTTCAACAGGGAATGACGAGTATAGCTGAACTGAAGTGCCTTTCTATATGGCTCTGATGCCAATAAGGTTATTGTCATGACCGCAGAAGAGATGCAGTCTTTAGAGACAGCTGTTTTAACTTAATTGTTTTATAAAACTTGCAATCTTCTGTTCTTCCCTGAGAGGGAGTGCTGTAAATCTGGCCTTTGGTTTTAACATGTAGAATGCTGCTAGTTCTTCCTTAAAGGTCAGAGGCATTGCTAGCTGAGTTGACTTGAAGAATGAGAGACTGACTGCAGGGTGAGATGAATTTGATGATAACATGGAGCTGTTTGGGAGAAGCTTCAGCAGACTTCCAAGCAAAGAAAATAATTAAGACATTTGATATTTTTGCCTGGAATTGCTGTCTTATGAGAAATATTTTAGAAAAGTAGGTCTTATTGCTTCAAAGAGATTCAGAATAGTTGACATGATCTTGCTTTCAGGAGCTGATACAGGTATGAGGAAGAAGTGGGGGTGGAAGTAGCAATACCAAAGCTGTCAGCAAGAAAAAGAAACAACTAGTCTAAGGTGTATGTCCGTCAGCAGCTATGGAGTGTTTTGGAAGGAAGAGGACAACAATTTTGTTTAGAGGGAAGTTCCTCAGCTCTGGAAAAGCGTTCTTCTCTCGAGACACCGTAAACAAAGGTGAATTGGTAGCTAGATTCTGGTAGCAAGATTTTGAAATTTTGAAGGTGAAGTTAAGATTTGTAAAGCTTAGCTTCTAAAGTAAAACTCATTAGTTATTGTGCAGGAACTTGATAATTATGATAGGAAACAATCACTTGCATAGAAATACTTTCTCACAAAAAATTAAATGTGGGAAATGTGGAGGCAATGACATTCAGTGGGTAGTGCCTTCCTGTGAAGAAAGCCAATTGTGGCAGATAAAAAGAAATGGAAATGGTAAGAACCAAGTTGTCTGTGATCCCACAAAAACTTTCGATGCAGTGAGACAAATGTAGTGTGAACAAAAAAGTTGCTGATAGATGCTACTAACATTTTGGGCACAGTTGTACAATTTCTAAACTCCAAAGTGTACACTGGGGTTCCTGGCAATATCCTCTTTCGTTCTCATAGCTTGCATCTTTTGCTGTGGTGGTGGAGGCAATAAAATACTTGTGTGACTATATGGATATAATTTCAGTTGACAAATACTTGTAATATGAAAGGTGAGCAGCAATGAAGAAATACTGTCTGTGCTCAGTGTTTGCTTACCCGGAAGAAATGCTCTATGTTTTGAACAGAAGAGTAACTGAAATGTTTCTGATATCTGGTACCTCTCTAAAGTCCAATTGCAGACAAGGCACTTTGAAAAATGTTTTTGTGATGATACACTGCATGAGATGAACTTGGTTAACTGCCCCAAGCCGAAATGTATGGCTGGCTGTTCCATAGGGACTGCAGAGCAGAAGAGCTGTGTCAGTTACCCCATATGAAAAGATGCCAGTTTAACACATACATATAGTTAAAGATGCCGTGTTATTTTTCTGGCAGCCAGTTACAATTCACGATCAGACTCTCGTCTGTTGCTTGTACAGGGCTGCTGAGCCTTTCTATTTATTGTCTTTGAAGAACTGATACTGATTAAATCGATGAGCTCATGTTCATACCCAGCCTCAGGTAATACCCCCTAACAATACCAATCTGGCAAGCTGCAGGATGTGTGGTGGTTTGCCTCTTGTCAAATGTCCTGAGCCTGAGGAGGGCTTTCCTCTCAGTTGTGCTGCTCCAGAATCTTGAATAGGGGCAGTACCAAAACCATAATCCTTCTCCCAATTTGATCTGCACTGCAGTCCTTGGGTCTCTGGCCTGTGCCATTCCTTTGGCTGGACTGTTTTCTTTTGTCTTCAGTGCTGGACCTACAGGTTTTCAGCAGGCTTCTTGAGCTGCTTTGGGTTAAGTGGGAAGAGGAATGTAAAGAGCAAGTGGCATATAACCTCTATGTTAGCACTAATTTTCATCTGTTGGCAAAATATATTGCAAGTGCATTATGAAGGATCATTCAAAATAAATTAAAACTAAATGATGATTATCAGAGTAAATCAGTGAAACTCACTTGGTGATGCAAATCTCATTTTGTCCTCGAATGAGGTAGCAAATGTCAATAGTTGCTGATTCACATTTACTCCCATTGAATGCGGGAAATACTGAAAAGTTTTTTTTTGTGTGTGTCTGCGTGTGCTTTTTACAGTTCTGCTTATAAATGTACTTCAGAATCAATTTTTGGTAACTTAACTACATGGCAAATCAAGGCTTTACTCCTTGGGATGAAAAGATGATAAAGCTACTGTGAGCTTAATATTTTTATTTTATGCTTCCATCTTTTAATTTTTGTCTCCTGAAGTTTAAATCTCCCATCATAGTTTTAGACATCATCTGCCCTTGCTTCTGGCTTGCTTTGATGTTTCTATACTTATTTTAATACAGACTGACTTTTTAGGAGTCAGGATGGCATTGCATCAACAGTAACAGTAGAGAAATAATGCTGATATTGTGAATTCCAGCTCCATATAATGTACTTTAACAGTTGTTGCATAGCAATGAGCTAAGCGCTATGTAACCTAAGTTTACTACTTTTCTGAGCAGAAGTGAATTGCTATACCTTCATTTAGAAATGTTCTTTTCAGTTCTGAGCAGCAAAGCCGGAGGACTGCTATAGCAGGGTTGGGGTGGTGGTTTTTTAGGTAATTCTAACTCTAACTAGTGTCTTCCCTTCCACTTGGATCTCAACAGATGTGTATTTAGGCATATCTTGATTAAAATAAACTTTCTCTGTGTGAAAGCAGTTTAAAAGCACTGTGGAACACAGGTTCTGTGGAATCTGTATAGAATCTGTGGTTCTAGGATCTCAGTGTTACTGTTTGTGATCCTGTTAGCTCAGCCTGTTGTTGGGGCCTGAAGCTGACAGACTGGGAAGCTGTAATTACAGCTACTGCTTGGGCTTAGAGTGTGAGAAATTTTGGAAGCTAAGGCCGGGGGGTGGTACTCGAGTGCCTGAAAGTGCACGTGTGTTTAAGATGGGCAGTACTCTGTTCAAGACCTTGATGTTTAAAGGATTTTTTTTCACAGGGGAGATTTTTCCTGATATGGTTAAATGAGTGTCTCCTCTATGTGTGTACGTGAACATTTGTGTTAATGGTGAGTTTTTAAAGCTAACTTTTAGCTTAAAATGTAGAGGAAACCGTGCGGTCATACTCTTAGGAATTGTTTCTATAGGTCTGTTGGTAATAGTTGTAGTTTACTCGTCTTGAAGGGTGTGGCATGAATCATAATTTGCAGAGCAATTCCTGTGCTTAAGTACTGCTTTGTCTCTTTAAGGGACAGTTGCTTTACACCTAGATGGATTATTGTTCTATGTTCTCCACTGCTCCAGGATCATCTTGACCTGGTTTGCTGATGCTTACTGGCAGGCAGCCAAAAATAGTCCTGTTCTTACTTAGTAGTGCTGAGTTTGCATAGATATTAAAGGGGCCATGTCCTCCTCTAATTCTTTAAGGAAGAATTTAAGCCATCTTTATGCAGCTGAATTCGATCCTATCTGGATAAGATTTGAGCCTTGACAGGCAAATTGCTCTCACATCAAAGCAGTGAAGTAATGTTTTCAGAACTGTTCTAGGCACTGAGTAAAAGCAAGGCAGCTGCAACAGGACTGTTTTAGGGCAAAGAACATGAAAGACTGGTGATGCTCTGCTACTTGCCTAAGGTATATCTTGCAAGTGATGCTTCTGTTAGAGCAAAGAGCCTGATAACATTGCTGTTGGAGTCAGGAACATAAATAGCTATGTAACTCAGTAATAAAAGTGGAGTTTATAATGTGAAAATATGCCAAGCAGGCAGTCCTCCTGAAACTACTGTGCAGAGACCTCAGTCAGCAATTAGCCCGGTGTTAGTAGGAGGTAAATCAGGGAGCAGCATACAAACTATGTGCATGTAAAAACAAGCCTCCTGTGCTTCCCTTGCCCCCTTCCAAGTACATTTCCAGACTAATAACTCTTGGTTTTATGTTGGATAGATTATGGAGTTTAAATGAGTTCAGTGATGTCATCCTGGAGCTGTCTATTTTCTCAGTCTTTCCCTTCTAACATCATGTGTTTATTGTCAGGCTGTTTTTTCTTTTCCAAGCTAGAAATGGAACATGCTGCTAAAATATGGCAGCGTCCACTGCTTTTCAAAGAGTTGGGATATTGTCTAACTGCTGTAGATCCTGTGCTAAGTGAAAACTTGCAGTGCTTACTGAAGTCAGATTGCAGCATGAACCACAAGTAGTTCCTCTTTAGAGGCCTCCGAATGGTCAGCCCAGTGCGCACTCTGCTGCCACTGATTGAATTCTGAGTGCGTTTTGTCTTTACCATCTATATGGTAATGAGTATGTTCCTGGACATTGATGTGGAACGGTTATTCAACATGTTTCTTGTTGCCAAAATTTCAGAGTATTTTCTTTCTTCCAGGAGCTACTGGATCCTTGCTGTAGAAGCTGTGCCACTGTATTATGGAGGAAAGTCTGTCCTGCAGACCTCTTTATCTTGAGGCATCTTGCCAATGCAAACTGCTGCCACCTACACTCTATAGACAGCCTTTCAAAGAAGTAGAAGTGCAGCCTACAAGAACAGAGAGAAACTTTCCAGTTTCTAATCTCCCAAATATGTCAAGAAACTAGTTGAACTACTCAGGCTGCGTGTTTGGTAGACAATTCATCCCTTATTGTGAAGAGTCCCCTTACTCCAAAGCAGTCTTACTGTTCTGAGTAAGGAGAGAGATCTGACTTGATCTTAGTTGATTTATTCAGGCTAGACAGGTGACAAACTGTTTCTAATCCTAGAAGACTGAAAACAAACTTAAACAACCTCCAGCCTATAAAGTTGAAATTTATGTAGATAAATTCCAGCTGCTGAATGCTTTTATTTTGGTATTGTTGCACTTTTCACATCAAGTTGTACCTTATTTGTATTTCATTTCTACTTAATATATTCTGGAAAGCATGCAGGGTGTAATGACTGGCAGGCAAGTTAATGTTGTAAGAAGCCTTAACTCCCATTTCCTGACTTTTTAACCTTGAACTATCTCAGGAATTTTGCATTGAGTGATTAAGAAGGTATGACTGACCTCTTGCCTCTCCCCTGCTAGCAGAGTGAGTTTAACCTCAGTGAATGATCTAATATCTGTAAGTGGTTTTTGATAGTCTTTTCCTTACAAATAGCTTAGTTCTTTGCTTCCAAAGGCAAACTGATCTGTCCTGAAAAGAAACACATGGGCAAATACTGTCACTTTGTACAAAGCAGAGCTTGTAAACAGAGAAGTCTTTAAAAATAGATAGAAAAAGCAAGCAGCTCTTAAATGTTAATGATGGGTACTAGACACCATCATTGCAGCTGGTGAGGTGTTAAATTGTGTGCTATGTGACTCAGTGTTTCTGTGAATCTGTGTGAGTTTAAGTAATAGGAATGTGTTTGCTTCGGTGTATCTTTTTCCCTTACAAAGGTGTAAAAAATAGTAAAGTTCTATATTTTTTTCCAAAAGTTTGTAACAAAGGAAAAGTGCTTAGGTTTAGCCAGTTGAATTCTTCTATATCAAGGTTTGGAATGCTTGAAGTACAGGCTGTTGCTTGGTTTCAGACATTCGGGGTATCACCTGATTGCTTTGTGTAGCATCTACTTGGGCAGCCTGTGACAGTGATTTCTGTGCAAAAAGAAATTTGAGAATTACCTATTTGTGCAAGAGAAGTGTTAAAGGCAGAAGGCTCTAAAATGACAATTACATACAATTAAAGATCATCTTTATGAGTTGCCTTGAGTTATTCTCATGTCTTTGCCAGAGAGCAGTAGAGAACTCCAATCCCATGGCTGAGAGTTCTTGGGAGCTGGTAAAACTGTTTAAAATGAAAATAGTTGAGCAGATGAGCTCCAGTGCTCGTCTTATCTGGAGGTGGCCCAGTGCATGGAAGCTCTGGGGCTGCTGGAAGGAGATGCAAGATGGAAGAAATCTCTCTGGGAGGCTGAGGTGATGTTCAGTCACCAGAGCACCAGAGAAAACCAGTTCCACAGAGAAAATGGCTCTGCAGTTTAGGTTGCTTGGGTTGCTCTTTTGTTTTTTAGTGTTTCTTTACAGTTAAAACCCATAAATCTCTACTGATTTACGGATTGTAATTTAAGCACATTTATTTTGTGTAGAGCAACAACTTTAAAATAAGCTGGTTTTGTCAGGCTTAACACCATTCTTACAGTAAGGGGTTAATTCTTTTCCAGTCTACCCTTCATCCCAGCAAGAACAGGACCGGACTGCAATGCCTTACACATTGACAGCCACTGAAGTGACATCTCTTTTGGTCAACTAGAATTTTAGGGTGGCTGTTCCTATGTGTGGATCTTAAAGTGATATCTGGCTTCTAAATCTTCAAAATGTGTTGTCAAATTCCTTGGGGTATAGTTAAGGAGCTCTTAAATTTCATGGTTGCTTCTTAAAGGTGTCCGTTAGCTGGGATGCGCTTTCCTATTCATAGTTTGTATCTGCTTGTGATGCTTTTGAATTACTCCTACTCTAGGTGAATTTACATTAGTAATTGTTATGTTGGCCCTGCTTCCCTATAGGCTGTCACTAAAAGCTGTGTAAGTTGTCGGGGCGGGGGTGGTTAGGGATCTCATCTATATAGCATTTTGTCTCCTGACACCAATTCTAAAATCTTTAGAAGGATAAAATGCATTGCTGGACTTGTGACTTGGCTATCATTCATTCTCTTAAGGTTCAGTGATACTCCATTTCCCCAAGATGGCTACCAAAAATGACCTGAGTACTTTAAAACCTTGTGAGAAGGATACCTTTTCCCTTAGAAGGGATATTTTGATTAAATGATCTAGAGCTCAGAATTCCCCTTGGAGTGGGGAGGGTCTCCCTCTTTAAACTCCATTGCGATTGCTGAATTTGGTATGATTGAGGATGGCGTAAGGCCCCAGCCCTGCCTGGCATGTCACTTCTGTGGAAACTGGTTGTCAGCGAGGAGCTGTTGCTTGCCGTCTTCTCCCAAGACTGCAGCTGGAGTGAGACTCCAGGAAGCCTTTGGCAGCACGTGGGAGCATAGCATCTGGGTGGGGAAAGTTTTGTTGATGGTATGTAAGCAAGGGGCTCTTGGCTGCCACTCCTCCAGCCTCCAAAGGTAATTTATCTATGCTAAGAAGAAGTTCTGAGGAGAAGTTAAGTTACTATAGAGACAAACAGCTTCAGTGTTTTTGAGGACTGGTTCAGTCCTCAAAGATTGAGTAATAAATGTGTAGGAGTCTACTTCATAAAAGCTTTTGTAAAGAGCAGATTGCTACAGTCCTAGAGAACTATCTTCTGAAAAAAGTGATAGTTTTTTTTATGCCAAAGTCTAAAATTGCTATCTCAGGCAATTCTCTGTTCTCATCTATGCAGCACATCCCATCACAGCAGAAGCAATAAGTTTTAGTGGAGTGAGACACAAAGAAATGTATGTGAAAACTTAAAAATTGAAGTAGAAGCCATTAGAAATAAAATTTCACTCCAAACTTCTCCTTTAAGATGCTGGGTTCAAAAACTATTCTGTTAGTAAGAAGAATGGTATGAGTGGAAATACTTGCCAGAACTTGCCAAATGTTATCTTGTTTGACTTGCCCATGAAATCTGTATGCCTCATACTCTCACTGAGTGTAGGAAGAAAGGAAGAGTAGTGAACAGTTGTTAAAGCTGTTAAGTTCTGGTGGCTAATCCTGTAGCTGCAAGAGCTACCTTGAGTACCTGTGTGAGTCAGGTTTTACTGTTGTTCATTATGCAGTGAGCTGTTGCTATCAGTAAACCATAGGAAATCCCCTAGTCTGTAGTTTTACCCGCACAGACAGTCATGATGGAGTTTGTGTAAGGTCCTGTGGTCTGTGCTGAACAGATTAAAATAAGGCTCTGATGGTGAGAACAGCTTTACTGTTCTTTCAAGGTTCGAGAAGCCTTGCAACCATAGGAATTAGGTGGCTTAAAGTACAGTGTAGAAACCTGATGATCCATTGTTGACTTATAAATTCTTAACTTCTTTGTGACCTAAGCATGCTGTTTGCATTAAAAAAAAAAATGTGTATACATATACCCACACATGCATGCATGCACACACACAGACAGAGCCATAAGCCTAATTGAAGAATTGCCTGCGGTTTTGGGTGAATTGCTGTAGGCCAGCAACTGGGAATAAAATCCAGTAATTGCAGAAATAATATTGCATGTTAGTTTCTTTAAGAAGTCCAGAATTGATTGCTTTGTCACTGTAGAATTAACTTCAAATTTGTAAATGACACGGTTCACCCATTTACTGCTTCAGTCAGGAACCTTTGTGATGTTACAGCCATGTTTCACAAACCTTCTGTCAATCAAAAACTTGTTATACAAGATTATTTGCCTTCAGTTTCCTATCTAATGAGGTTTTTTGATTGATAACAGTGGAGTTAAAGATACAGAAAGGCTTTCTGAATCTTTGGAGAAGAAGTTTCAATTTAATGACCTTTGTTCATGATAACGTTGGCTTCCAGTTTTATCTATAAAGAAAGCTGCAGGTAATTGATGTAAAATAATCACAAAAAAATAAACTCCCCTCTCATATTAAAAATGACATAACTTACTAAGCTAAGGCTAGGACCTAACTTCCTGCTGTGGGAGAAGGAATGGAAAAGCATTTGATGTACAAATACTGCATGGCTGTCAGGGCCAAATCCTTCACAAAGGTGGAAGATGTTTCAGGGCATTTAAGTGGTTAGGGAGATTAATTTCGGAAACTGCCCTTACTTGACTTGCTGTGTGTTGAGCGTTAAACTAGAAAAAAATCTTTTGAGATTAGGAGTCTCCCCTTGTCCTAAAGTCTGATACTAGTTTCCAGTTCTTATTAAACAATTACACTTAATTGGAATTACACTCAATTTGAATTCACTGGATGAAACTCAAGGAAAAAATAACAGCATTAGAGATTCTATTGGTTATAACAAATAACCAAAACAAAAGACGATGGAAAGTTATAAAACTAAGTTGATGTGTACTGTGTTCCAGAGTGACCGTGATTGAAACTTAGTTAATGAATACCTTTGCCTCTGAGTAAGGGATAAGGCAACCACAGGTAAGATGAACACAAGATACAGATGGGCCAATACACAAGATGAACATGTGGATTGTTTTTGGTGAACCAGAAGGCCAAAGTTAGGCTATGATTTACAAGTGCCTTCCCTAGCTGAGGGGTTTTGTACTCTGTGGGATCCTGGCAGTGATTATTAAGTTGGAAACCTGGTGATCATTGACAAGCTTCTGTCTCTGAGCAGGTACCTTAGAGTGTAGTGTGGGTTGGATGAGAATGGATAAGGCTGATCCATAACTGCTTTGGAGTCCAAAGTCTAAGTAGGAATAGTAAAGGTGACAGTCTTAAAATACTGTCTCATCCTTAGCTTTATTTGGCTCCTGAATTACAAACTGACGTTGTATATGCTTTTCAAGCAGTTTCTCTGTCCCAGGCGTGACTAACTGCAACTTGACCTGCTGGCTGCAGTTGTATAAAACTGAGCTATGGTAGCTTGAAGACTGTAGCCCTCAAGGCAGAGTAGAGGAGTCACAGGTGAGCTCAGGAGCTGGTGTGTTAGCCTTGTACAAGTGCTACTCTTCCACTTTCCTTGCCACTTGGTGTTTCAAAGCATCTCCTACCAGGCTCTCCAATGTCACTTAACCTTTCTGGAAAGTAAAAATGATTCTAGGGAAGAGACTTTCATAGCCCTGCTTAGACTTTGGGTGGAAAGGGTGTGTGTAGTCAGGTCTGAAGTGGAGCAGCGCAGTCTGGAGAGATTTTTGGCAGTTCTTGGCATTTGCATGTTCTGGAATATTTTTAGGAAGCTGGAATAATGTCTGGTAATAGATGTAGTTAGGCTATGCTGTATTTTCTTGATTAAAGATGGACCATTTTATGTATAGTACTGTTTTTTGGAAGAAAAAGCAGAATAATCGTGTCTAAATTTCAAGGTTGATAGTGTGTTGACTGACTTACACTCGATTGCTTATAGCAGAGAATAAGTTGCACGTATTGCTTGTCTTTTAATTATGAGTATGGGACTATGCCTGGGATTTCATTTTGGAATAATGGTTCCAACTTCTTGATGTTGAGAAAATGTTACACCTAGGGTATTTGTCATCTTCCTCTCTTTAGGTATCTTCAGTGACAATTTTCTTAAGACACTTTGTGCTGCAGTTTGACCCAAAGCCATATTTTTCTTTTCCTTGTTTAAAACTTAATTGCTTTATCTTGGAAGACCTAAACATGTATGTGGCTGTGAAAGGAAATGTCAGTGCCACTGATTCTCAGGTTCTTATGAAAGACAGTCGCTTCATACTCTTGCTCATTCTGATCATGCCCTATGTTTTGTTCAGTCTCATGAGGCTGACCTTCAGTGGTGCACTCAAGAAATAGCTGGCAGGATTTGAAGCTTTGGAATATTAATTTCTTCATATAACCGTAGATGGCAACTTAACATTCCTGTTCTTCCATATTATGCTTATTCAATTAATCTGAGAAAATGAAGACTTAACTCACTTGGTAATTATTTTTTGACATCAAGAAGTCTTAAAAGTGAAACTTCTTTTTGGTGGCTGGATATGCAAAAAAAAGATTGTTCTGGTTAGGTATGATGAATAAGTATTGTCTTTGACTTTTTTTCTGTTTGGATAGGCCATCTGTAATTGCAGCATTTTTCAAGCACAGTTTCCATTAACTGAAAAGCCTTATTTACAATGAGCACAGGACTGGTAGTTCAGCATACTGAAGGTTTGAGTAATGAGATTTTTATATAAAACATACTTGTGTTTGTGTATATATATATATCTGCATTGCACAAGTTTTGTAAACTGTGATAATGCTGTGAGGTGTAAAACTACTGAATGACATTAGCTTTCTTTGAAAGTATTTCTAAGACTCTGATCCAAAGACACTAGATAAAGATGAGGATGCTCAATACCTTTCTCACAGAGGGCTTTATCTAAAAAAGCAAAAGGAAATGGAAAAGGTAGCTTTCAACCCAGCACAAAGACTCTTTAATGCAGACAGTTGTTATATGCCATTGCATTTTCTCAGTTCCAACAAGTACTTTTTCTCCTTTTAATATCAGCCTGGTGCCTATCTGTCTTTTATGCAGCGTTTTCAGCAATGTTTTTACATATACTTTTTTAGAGGAGTTAAGAGGAGACCTTATGGATAGTCTTCAAGGAATTCCACATATGGACTTAAACTTCTGGCTTATTTTTCTTTCCTCCACATAGTTCATTCTTTTGACTGTGGAAATCAGAAGTCATGTAAATTAGGATTTTCTGAACTTTCAAATATGTTGCTTGCTTTTGAAAACTGGATGAATATTTCTGGAGGTTTCCCTAACCAAGTTGTGCAAGGTATGCATAAATCACTTTGTAGATTCCTTTCCTTGGAGTATACAACAGTGGGTGAAAAGTGATTCTTCTAGACAGTTACTACTTTGAGTCTGGCTGCAATGAGGAGTTATTTATATAATGTCATGATTTGACTATGAGTTGATGAGTTGTCCAAGGCTGCACGAAACTTTGTAAACTGCAGATGAGATGTTTTACAATAAATAATTCTGCAGATATATCTTGGTATTAAATTTTTGAGTGCAGAAACTGTCTGGTTTTGTGTAGAAATAATGCACCGATAATTGAATCATTAATTGCTATGAGGAAGGAACTTCCTTTTACTTGTTTAATCCATTTTGCCACATTGTGAGGATGCTTAATTTCGAACTTCTTTTGGAAAATTGGGCTTTCTCAGTCTTCATAAAAAATAATGCCTAAAATCATTATCTTAAGAGGGGAATAAAAACATTTTTTCCTTTTTTGGATTTATTTTTTAATCTGGCTGTATGAGAGCTTGCATGTCTTGTATCTGTCTTTGTAACATTGCCTCTTTGAATTATGCCGTTTGTTCCCACAGCAGCAAGGGAAAGGAGTTTATAAGAATAAGTAATTTGGGGAAATAGCTAAATGTACATATGTTGTCCATAACTAAATAGAATATTTTATTAAATCAAAAACTAATTACTTCTGGCTGAATGACACTTTTCTCTGTTAAGGAATACTCTGTAGAAGTGGGATGGTTGCAAACATTCATTCAGCCAGGGAGGACAGCACTGATCTGTTCTTGGGGGTAGGTGTTCTGAAGATATGATTTTTAAGGCTATTGAAGTTATTGCCTGTGTTTAAGCTCTAGTAATTGCCTGTATGTCTCCCAGAAGGACTAGATGGCTTCTATCATTGCAAGAGCAGACTGAGCCTGCCTTGCATCCTTCTCCTTTTTCCTCAAAACTCCAGCTGGAAGAATCGAATGGATGTAGTTCATGCACTGCATTTTATATATATATATATATATATATATATATATATATATGTAAATATATATATGTATGTATATATATATAAATATATATGTATGTATATTATTTTTTTTATATATAAAAGAGCATCTTTAGTTGCATGGACCTTGCATCCTGTTGAGTCTCTTCCCTTGGCATGTCTAGAAGAAACTCAACTACCTCTAGCAAAAGCTAAAGTCTGGATGAAAAACGAGTAGATATTTTTATAGTTTGGTGTTACTTGTGACCAGTCAGGTAGGCTTTATGATGCTATTCATTAATGAAAGTATGAAAGTCATCCCAAATTCTGATACTGACGTCATAGCTCAACGCTGTTTCAAAAATATATATATTTTAGTGCTTTATATTGCTGCAGGAAACTGCTCGGTGTGTGGTGCAAACTAAGCTGCTACGGTTCCTCAGTGAACCTTAATATACTTTGTAAGTATTGATTTAAGGACTGCCCCATACTGAGGGATATATGCTTGGATCACTTGCCAAAATTGTTTTGAGCACTGTAGCCTGGAGATGAGGAATACCTGGTTTCTTAGTTTAATCAGTCTGTCTGGCTGAATGAAAGTTGGTGCAGAAGGGTAGAGACGGTGTAAAAGCGGGATGAAATTACACTTCTATTGACAATGTTCCCTGAAATATGGAAGTAGTAAAATAATCATAAAATCAATTCACAGCAATATTTTATGACTGTTACTAATCAAGTAATACACTGGAGAAGACCACTTGGATTTTGTATGGCCTGGATGGCACATGGCACCCTTGTTGATTTTAAATATATTTTATAAATCACTTAATCTTTATTTTTTCCTTCTTTTCCTTGGTCCAAACAACATCTGAAAAGCATTAAGTTTAGGCTTTGTCATGGGTGAGAAGTATAAAACATTTTTGCACTGATTCTTAGAGAAAATGTTGGGACATGGAACAACAAACTAAATCAGGCTCATCAGGGAAATCAAATAATTACTACAACACAGATGTTCCCAGAAATTACCATGAAGTATCATCCTGCTAGTTTCCCAGATATGTGTGAAGTTAAAGAGCAGCTCTTAGGGCTTTTAAAAATCAGCTTAATTCTTAAAATTTACATGAAAATAAGTAGTGTGGCGGAGATGAGGGTGTTTTAACAAATCAATGACTGTCCAGAAGACTCGGATTTTTTTCTAAATTTGTGTGCTCTTAATAGAGCTGAAGGAGCAGGTTCCCTCGGAAGGAATCGTTGCTATTTAGAAATGCTGCCTTGGATTGCTGCTGTTAAAAAGGGGAGTTGTGTTGTCTTTAACATCTTGGCAAGTCTCTCCTGGCATGCCCAGGGAGCCTGCTTGTGCAGTCGGAGTTGGTGGCAGGCGTGCGTGCGAGCTGCTGCGGGCTGGGGGGGAGGAAGGCCAGCTCGCTCACTTGTTACAGCTTGATTGAGGAGACCAGCAGAGCTGATACCTTGGTACTTTAAAATGGGACTTACGGGCCTTCCAGAGTCATCTTGCCCTGGAAAGGTGTGGGAGCCCCGTGACACGAGGTGCAGGGAGAAGAGCAAGGTGCCCTATCCTATCAGCCCTGGCATGCTGGTCCCGTGGGGCAGCTGTGGGGGGCTTGAGGCTGATGGGTTGCACCCCCTGAAGGGCACCTTGGGAAGGTCTCTACCTACCTCCACTGGAGGTGGGGGACAGAGCAGCGAGCAGTGTTCAAATACTTTGATAGTCTGATGGATATCTTTAGATGTACTGACAGATTTTTCACTAGATGACCAGCGTTTGCTCTTGCTCTGTGGTGCTGTGCTGCCGTGAGCGTTGGGCTTTTGTGCTGTCTTCACACTGGGGGCTAGCCCTGAAGAGTGGTGTGTGTGTGTGTGTGGCTGTCCCATTGCTGCGCTTAGCCCTGGAGAGCTGAGCTCCCTGGCTGGGCTCCCCCTGCGTGGGGCTATGGGCAGCTGCTGCAGGGCAAGTTGCACTCCCCTTTCTTGCACCTTGCTGTCCCAGGCATGTCTGTGCTCCGTTAGGGCTTGGAAGCACCTCTTCCGCAGCTCAGTGTTGTTCCCTTCTTTTTCCATACCTGTGACACTAACACCTGGACTGCTAGAATTCAGTAAAAACAGATGAGGTGAAAGCAGTCATCCTGGTGCTGATGTGAAAATCACCAACATGTTTGTAGCAGAGTTCTTTCATCTGTGTTACCTCATGAGATGCTTTTATCTGACTGTGCTTTATGTTTTTATCTTTGTGCATCTTTAACTTGATCAACTCACTGAGCAACGTATTTAAGAGTATGTCTGGGTACTGTTGGGCTGGGAAACTGGATAATGTGACTCACAGACAAAACCGTAGGGTAAGATACCAACCTGAAGTGTTGAGACTGTGTTTTATTTCTGGAAAGGTGTACTTTCTGCAGAAACATGCTGAAGAGGCACAATCTAGATTAAGAAGAGCAAAAATAAAAGTAATAAACCCTTCAGTAAAACTTTGCTGATATTAAAAGAACCTTTTTTGGCAGTCATGCTTCGAAGTTCTGAAGTTATTTTTGCAGTATAGAACTTAAATTTAGTTTTAACATTTTGAGACAACAGCAATTCAAGCACTGCTTCAGGTAGCAAAGGCAATAGTTTTAAAGTGAAATGCAAGAGCAAATAAGAGTAGAGGCTTTTTATTGGGCTTCTGTAACTCTTATAGGAGCGTTCTCACATCAGTCTTACTGTGTCTTGAATTTCCAAATCATTCTTTAGGAATTACATTGATCATTTTATGTATTGATTTTTACCTCTTATGGTTGGAACCTTTTCCTAAAATGCTCTTTTACACTGCTAAATTGTAAGATGTTATGTGGGTCTTTCAATTTGTTCAATGACTCCAGACAGACAGACGGTGTGCTCAAAACTTAGTAAAACTTTCTATCTAGCTGCCAGCCTTGCTGAATTTCTTTGGAGCTGAAATTTATTCTCTTAATGTGGATTGGAAATCTGCTGTCTTAACCCTCTTGTTATGCTCCTTCAGCATGCCACTTGTACCTAGAGGACTTTGGTACAGCTCCGTGGCTGCTCCTAGTATGTGCAGTGTAAGTGCCGGACAGATGCTGCAATGCTTTCTTACATGCTCTGTGCTTTTAGCCCAAGGGGCTCTTCTGGTAAGCCCAGGTCATGGGCCTCCATCCAGATATGCCATGCAAGTGCTTTGGGGTTGTCTGGATGCATGGGCCTGTGGGATCTTCTGCTTTTGGCAGTGGAGTGCACTAACATCTCTATAGCCTTAATTGTGCCTCCCAACAGTAATGCATTTGATTGCTGTGTTTGTTAATGTGAACTGAATCTGGTTATTTTTGACAGCAGAAGGGAAGGAAGGAGCATGGTTTCAGTAACTAAAATCTGAGGTGTACTCAAGGTGTGCATACTCTAAGCTTTCTAGTCGCAGAAGCTTTTAAAATATTGCTCAGATATGGTCTGCAATAGAAAAAAAATACTTAGAGCAGTATTGTTGAAATACTTCTCCTTTTGGACTGAGTTGGTTACACATTTTTGCGGTACTGAGAAAGTAATGTAGATTGTCATTAATGAAACAGAACATATTGCAATGCAAATGACTGGAGTTGCATGACAAGTGGTCCCATAGTCCTCAGCATTTACTATTGATTGTGCAGTCTTAATTATTCATGCTATGCAAATTGCATTTCTCATCTTGCTCCTTCTTGCTCTACATATTTTTGATACAGGACTTGCCTGCAAACACTCTTGTTCTTTCAGCTGAGAGACTACAATTGTTTCTGGCAAAGTTCTTAATGTTCTTTTGTTGAGCGAGTACTGGCTGAGCCAGGCAAGGCTTGGGAATTCTGTCAGAAAGAATTCATCTTGTTGTAATTTTACACGAAGAAAGGGAACAGTTTGTGGTCTATTACTAAATAAGAATAAAAACTTTAAACTTCTGGCCTTCGTTGTTTTTATACTGAGTCTCTTGTGATACTTGTTTTCTAGTCAGTTATTTGGATGTGACATGTTTGAGTGTGTTTATTCATCCTAACTATCATTTTGTGTTTCAGGTATACTAAACCACTGACCTTTGCAGACTGCATTAGTGATGAATTGCCATTAGGATGGGAAGAAGCTTATGACCCTCAGGTTGGAGTGTATTACATAGACCACAACACCAGTAAGTGACACACAATTGTATTTTATAGAGTGATTATTTTGTGCCCATGTTAAAAATGAACTGAATGCAAAACCACCAAATGGCTAAGCAATGTGCTTCAGAGTAGATGATGATGACATTTGCAGTTTGTGGAATCAAATTTTGTGCAGATTCTTCTCTATCATAGGAGTTTCTTCCCTCTATAAAACAGGAATTGAGATTTTTTTTTTCTTTTTGCTGCCTTCAAATCAGCAGTCATGTTCAAGCTGATGCCATGGACACCTCAAAGATCTGGCTTTCTGCTGAAGAATCTGACTAGGTAGCAGTGACTTGGAGTTTGTTCTCAGCCTGGAATTTGTTCTTGTGGCAAGATCATCAAAAAGAGTGCAAAGGTCTTGTGTTGATCTTTTGACAGGGACAAACTGAGAGACTGCACATATTGTTAGTAGAGTGCCTTGAGCTTCAAGAGTTCACTCTGCGTTTTACTAGAGAGGAAGCTCTCAAGCAGGCTTGGTATGTTTTGAATGGTGTCTGAGCAGTAGAAGACTTAAGTTTGTTGGGCTTGTGTGGCATTTTCATTCTATGTCCTCAAACTAAGCTGCTGCTTATCTTTATTAGACTGTTTGGTAGACCAGAGGTTCTATGCATTACAAGCCAATTTGAATTATATATGAGAAAATTCAAACTCAATGTATTACAGAAGTTGTTAGGAAATGTGTATAGTATTGTGCTAGAACAGATCCCCTGAAAGAGAAGCCATAAAAAAATAGACTGTACATAACTTAATATTAAAGCTGTTTTCCGGCTGTATAACTTTATATTATGCAGAGGCAGGTCTGCTTGAGCATAACTACTGCTGTGCGGTGTAGATGCTCTAGAGAACAATGATATAACACAACCGGCAATAGGCTGTTATTTGTAGGTTTCTTTCCTCCTGATATGAAGTGATATTTCAGTGTACTAATGAAAAGACAAATATTGTAGGACAATAGCCTCAAAAGATTTTTTGAATGTTTGTTCAAAAATAGTTTGCACTTGTTCTCAGGTCAGTTAACCTGTATGTCTGTAACATTCTTTTTTTTTTCAAGCTCAAATGGTTTTGAGATCACTTATGCCTGAGTGAATAGGACTGAATTAGAATATGGAAGTGGATGGCAACTGTTCTAACTTCTACTCTGATCGTGAGGTGGAAGAAAAAAGATATTCAAAAAGAAATATTAATGACTTCAGTTCTCTCTAGAGAATGGCTCCTACTGCTGTCCAGAAGTTCACAGCAGAGCCATGCTCAGGCCCTGTCAGAATTAGCTTCTTGTAATTAATGCAGAGAGAAGTTATCTTAAAAGAAGACACTGCTGTGTAAGATGCTAGGATCTGGGATGCTTCTACCAGAGTGCTGAAGGCTGAGGGCAGCCTGGTGGCAGAAGTATTCCAGTTTAGTGGCTCTTTAGGGCTCTGCTGTTTTAGGCAGCAGTGCTGGATTAACAGGCTTCTGCCACTTCAGTTTTACCTGCATAGTCATTTTGGAGAAGCTTGCTTGTTGCCTGTCTCTTCTAAGCACAATATCTCTGGAGCTAGGTTCATTTTAGCCTGGCTCTGTTCCCTCCTCTAGTGCAGGCAGTGATATCTCACTGTTGCAGTAGGCACAAAAGCCTCAGCAGCTCCTGCGGGAACTAGTATTGCCCCCCTTCACTTTCTGAAGTGAAAATTATTTCCACCTCTGACCACAGGAGAACTTGGTTCAAGTAAGATAGAGAGGACTTTTCAAAGGGAGATTTTTCATTGTCCCCTTAGAGCTTTCCATTATGAGCTCAGTTTGAGGTATGGGTATAGTTTTGTCTCGAGTCTTTTGTTTTCCTCTTCAATCCACAAAGGAGGAAGTTGAGTGTTCCTTTACACTGTGGCTGTTCCTAGTCAAAACCAGAGGATTAACTTGGTCTGCTAAGATTTCCCTAAAAATGGATGGCTAGCTTTGGTGCCAGGGAAATGCATCTTGTGGCTGGGACGGGGAATAGACCAGACCCAAGGCCCTCTGTGGATGAGTTGTTGGAGCCCTCCAGAGAGGGGTAGCTAGCAAAAGCTTCAGGATGTAACTGAGGCAAAGACAGATCCAAGCTGTGCATCTGAGCTGACCCCAGTGAAGCCGGTGAGAATACGTGCAGATCTGGTTACAGGCTCGAGGCCTGTGTGATCCTAGGGGCAATTATTCCTGTTACTTGCCATTCAGAAGAACCACAAGCTTCAAGAGCGTACAGTGTCTCAAAGCTTGCTGGCACATGGTAAACAGCAGTTGCTCTTTTAGAAGTTTGGCTTCTTCAGGATGCCAAGTGCCACAATACTTGAGCTAAGATTTTGATTAAAAAGAAAAACAAAATCATGACTCTATTTCCCAAGCCATATTTAGCCCAAGTCGTGATAGAGCAAACCATCTCCACTTACCTTCAGCTAATCAAGAGCTTCATCCTTGGCTTGTGTGAAGGCTTGTGTGAAGGAGCCTCTAGAGAGTGCCCGGAATATTTTTCCTCTCCAAGGTCTATACCAGATCTGTTACGCAGGAAGAAGCTGTCAGCAGAGGGTGTGAAGGGAATGGAGACAGGTTGGTTCTTGCTGCAGACTTGAAGTATTTGAGTCTAATTATCAGAAATGAGCCCAAGGACAGACCTAAATGAAATCTAAGGCCAGCAGCCATTAAAAAAAGGAAGTGAAGAACAGTTCTAACCTTCTCTCTGAGGAAAAATAAATATAATTAAATTGAATTAAGTATGCAGAAAATTCCTAATACAATGTTAATGCATAGCCTTGAGTGTGTTTCAGACTCTGGTGAAAGTTCTTTGGAATTTGGTTTGCACATAGAAGTGATAATTTTCTTGCCAGATGCTGATCTGGCAAGAATGGTAAGACTACGCTCTCCAAACCTGAAACAATCAGCTGTATTTATGACAAGCTCAACATCAAATTTATAACTCACAAGACAATAAATGATACAATAGCCTGTATTTCTGTAGTCTTTTCATTTGACTTTGGAATGTATTTTGCATTTCACAGTAGTTTGGGCAAGCTGAGAGCCCTTGGCCAACATTTTGATAGATTGTGATTGCATGTTTGAAAATCAAAGCTCAACACTGCAATTAAAGGGTTAAGGTTGGTGTTGTGATTACCAAAAGGAGATGAACAAAAAAAAATGGAAATGTGATAGTTTCAGTACGAGGTTACCTAGTCTATCCTGTCCATTAACTTGGCTGCTAAGTATTTGCTTTGTCAGGTGGTGTGTTTGCATTTGGGACACTATTTTCCCTTGATCATGGAGTTGCATGAAAGTTGCTCTGCCTGAGCAGAGTGGGCTATGATTGTATCAGTTTGTGTAGAGTATGGGAAAACTGTATGCAGTCTTGGTCAAGGGGCAGACCAACTAAATATTTTTTTTCTCCTTTCTGTTCCCTTGCCTGCCTTCCCCTTCCCAGAGGAAGTTTGTTTCCATTTACGACCTGCCTTGCCCCAACAGGCGTGGGAATGGGGAAGAACGGGCAGCCACAATGCTCAGGCTTGAACACACCTATGGGGCTCCACCTGTGCAACAGAACGTGATTGAAAAACACCTTTTTTGTCATTCGTTCTTGTCCCTGTTTCCAAGAGTGAGGCAGGCCTAATGAGAATTAGTCCTAATCTCTGATGGGGGGGGGGGGGGGGGAGAAGGGAAGGAGGAAAGAAAAGAAAAAAAACGTAAATGGTGAAAGTGCCTTAAATCTTGGTGGTGTTGTCTTTCCTTAGTGGAGAAATTGTCTTACTGTCCCTTCTCCCCAGTATCATGATGTTAAAGATATAGCAAGTGTTGCTTATGTCATCTTTGGATCAAGTTTGAATCTGGATTAGAGTGGTGTATTTCTTCAGGAGTGAAGAAGTTAATCTGTCACTGTGTGTTTTTTTTGTTTCTTTTTTTTTTTGTGTGGTGGTCATGCAAAGAGCTGTGATATATCAACAATAATGCTGTATTTTTGTGCATGATATCTGTAATATCAAATAAGCAACACTAAAATGAAGATAAATGCCTTAAACTACAGGATGTCTGAAAGATGAAGGATTGAACAACAGGGGAAGGGAGGCAAGATGGCTCTAATTGGGGCAGAGCTTGCAGGACAAACCTCTCCTTGGATTTCTTGTGTATCTACAGAGCACCAGTGAATCACTAGTTATTTTCCACTGGTGAAATCAATGCCTTCATATTTGTGTTAACCTTCTTAGTTTTTGTCTTTTGGTTTTTACTTGCATGGGTTTGATGGTGTCTGAGCTGTATCTCAGCTCTGCTAATGCTGATGTTCATGATGAGAAAATGGACTCTTACAGTCTTCTGGCAGCTTGTGAGTATACCGGAGGGGTTTCTTGGAGGTGGAGGGGACATCTCCAGGTAGTTCACAATTTTCCATTCTTGTTCAGCTATAGTGTGAAGGGAGTTGTCCCATCTGGGACAACTGGGTGATGTTTTTTTCCAAAAAATGGAATTTAGGGGACAGTAATGGATAGGAGCCTGATAAAAGGGGTTGACAGACTGAGTTGATATGCTGTTTCTTTCTGACTTTTTGCTCCTGTTGAAGTGAGACTAAGTAGCTGTTTTTTCTTAAGTTATTTTGAGGCTGCTTTTTTCGGGTCTAGGCTTAGTTTTAGTATCTATAGCAGCTGAAATGTTGCTTATACTCACAGGGTCTATAAAACTTTTGCTGAAAAGTTTGCACAACTGGTCTGCTAGCTGTTAGTCTCTTAAAAGGTAGTGGTTGTTTTGCTAAATTACGTTACTTTTACTCTATTGTTCAGGCTTTGCTACCTAACTTGAAATGCCATGTGTTCCTGGATGTCTTAAGCTGCTGTGAAAAACATGTTATTGGAGTCTTCTGTTAGTTTTCTCATCAGCATGATCACGGGCAGCTTGTGAAAATTGAATATCTGTCTGTTGGGTAAAATTCTTTATTTCAAGTTCTCTTCCTGGGATTATTGTCAAAACATTCACTTTCTAAATCGGTTGTGTTCCAGTGTTAGTCTAGTGCCTGACTTGCTTAAGATTTGTTCATGCCTTCCAACATGACAGTTTTTACTGCATATTTAAAGAGACTCTTCAAAATATGGAAGTTAGATTCCTACTGATAGTTCTAAGCATGTCCTTTTAATTAATTTTTCATTTTGTGGTAACTAGGCAACCTTACTCACGCAGATTAGTTTAGATGGTTTAGAGCAGTTAAAGTCAATGGAATATTGGAACCTGTTCCAAACAAGAATTAGCCTTGAAAGAGAAAGGAAGCATATTTGGACACTTCAAAACTAAGACAAAATAGTAACATTAAATTTACGTAATTAGTATTAGGACTAGCTGCATGTCTGTGATGTTATGCCTTTTTCTTGATTAGGAACCTCAAGCAGTGTATTGGCTGTGTTGGGATAATGGGGGTGAAGGTGATTTAAGCTCATGACCATGTTGCCTGTTACCTCCAAAATATTTTTTCTTAAACTTTACCTCCTGTATTTTGCAATGATTTAATAGTTCAGTACTTTCTTTCAGAGAGGAAAATGTTTACTCCCCTTCTGTGAGGTCCTGTTTATGCAATGCACTTTGAAGTGCTTTCATTAGTCTGTTCTGTGGTCTAATAATTCTGCTTTATTTATATTTACCTATGGAGTCTGAACGAGAAGGTTTTCTCCCCTCTTGCAATTAAAAGCCACTTGACAGTGGTCGGGGGAAGGAGGGGGAAGAGAGGCCGAGTTGGTTATTGCTTTCAGTGTCACACACAGTATAATGCAGTCATGTGGCAGTGATGTTCTCTGAAAGATTTTTATCAGTTAAGTAGTAAAGCTATTTTATTAGTTATGTTATAAACCAGTTACAATAAAGATAAGTCTAACACTCTGTCAAATTTGTAAGACCTATGCATGTATGCATATGCTTGTGCGGATGTTTTAAGAGACAGGACTGGGATGGCTTCAGCGGAAGAGTTGGAGAATTGTACAGTGATTTTGGTGTGTTTTTTCTATGCAGTGACTCAGTGTGGCAGAGTTGGTTAGAATTCATGGTGACTCAGTGGTCACTTCCAAAGCAGAAAGCAAATGTCCTCTTTCTCCTTTCTCCTCTTTGGGGTGTGTGTGTATGCGTGCTGCTTACCTGCGTACTCTTCAGGCTGCAATGCAAGCCTGCTTGTGATTGATCTTGTCTCCTCTTCTGCTTCCTCTTCAAGAAACTACACAGATTGAGGATCCTCGTGTGCAATGGCGACGGGAGCAGGAGCACATGCTGAAAGACTATCTTGTCCTGGCTCAAGAAGCAATTGCTGCACAGAAGGAGATCTATCAAGTGAAACAGCAGAGGCTTGAATTGGCCCAGCAAGAATATCGGCAGCTGCATGATGTTTGGGAGCACAAACTGGGCTCTCAGACCAGTTGTGAGTATTTAATGAACTCTTATCAAATGACTTTCTCATTTGTGATCCAACTAGGACAGTAAAATGCTTGAAGATAGTCCTCTGATAAGGCACTGGGGTATGTTATGCCATGTCAAGTACTCTCCGTATTTGCTCAGGTTGTCTCAAAAGCCGCTGTTTAGCACACGTTTGGTAAAGGGTAGCTAATACAAAATGTTGTTATGGTTGGCTCAGATGCTGAAGTGAGTGCACAGTTTTTTGGCCTGGGCTCCAACAGATGTGAAAAAACCAAGTTCTGAGTTATTTTTCTTGATGCCCCTGCCCAAAGTATAAAAATAAGGCAAGAAGGCAATCTTAACTGTCTTGTGAAGACTGCTTTCCTAAAACCCAGGGTCCTTGGCAATGGTTTGGTGCTTGATGTTTATAGCAGCAGTGATTCTCGACATTCTTCTTGCTGTATGCATCTGAGCGCAGGCTATATCTCCTAAGCATCTCCCCAGTCTTTTGTGAAGACAGGAGTTAGGCTTGAGCAAAAAAATCTTTTCTCTTAAGAAACTGCCTAGTAGCTAACAGCTGTCTTTCTGATGAGCAGCTGAATTTGATACTTGATCCTCCAGTTCAATAAAGCTGATCTTACAATCTGTTCAGCTACCCTTTTAATGTTTTCCTTCTCTTCATTTTGCTTTTCCCTGAAGTTCTTGGGTTCTTGTGTTCAGCTTGCGCTCATTCTACACGCTGCTCTGCTTCAGTCTGGTCATCTAGTCTGTTTTCAGCTGGTGCCATCCTAGATTCCATGGTTAAGTCATTTCTTGAGATTTCCATAAAATTGTGGTTGCTAGCCTTAACTGCCATTTCTTATGTCTTATTAAGGAAACCAATGCTAATCTCTGAGTGTTCCCAGGCCTCTTTGGGTTTCAGCATCCCAAGTAGCTGAGTGACTGCCTTGGGAAGCAAACAGTCAATATTTTATGCCATATACAAGCTAACATTGGTGGAGTGTCTCTCTGTATTAAGAAAATTATTTTATGTTCCCTATTCTGTGTCATGGCATGAAGCCCCAGTACTTCTTGCTTCAAAAGCTGCTGCAGAAAAGTTTACAGAAGGATCAGTTTCCTCTGTATTAGTTAGCATCCAGAAAAATGACCAGAGAATGATACATTTCATACAAGTCTTCAAGAAGATTTTTCTTAATCCTTACTATTGTAAGCTTTCTGTTCTCAGTAGCCATGTCAGTGGACCAATCTCTTACTCGTACTGAACTGTATTTTGTGTTGGTGAACTCCACAGGCTAATCATGTGCCTGGTGCTTAAGAAGAAAAAAATAGTTTTCTGTTATTGAAGGATAGTTTTATTGAATACTGTCCAGCCATTCATCCCTGAAGCAAACATTCTGGTCTCCTCAAGAAGCACACTCTTAGTATGTTAAAGCAGTACGTTAAGAACATTGTAAACATGAATTAAATTGGCATGATGCTGTCTCTCTTAAAAATACAACCAGAGAGAACCAGAAAAGCTTTTCAGTGTTTATAGGGCATAAACTGATGGCTGCAAGGATCAAAATAACTTTCTTGCCTACAGCTACCTCTAACAGTATTGCACATTGTGACCTTCTTTGCCTTCTGAAGCATAAGAATTTTAGCCAGTGCTGAGGAAAGAATGGTGCTCTTAATGGGACATTGATCTAATCCAATGTGACATATTGGGTGGTTGGTCATGTCCTCAAGGCTATGACAAGGCTTGTGTTGCATTTTTTCAATTTCTTATTCCTTGCTTTTTCTTGTTTCTAAACATTCAATGGATTGTTTACTCAACAAGAAAGCCTTCATGCTAAGTCTGCCCCTTCAGTTCCGTAAATGCCTTTAGGAATGCAGGAGGCCATGCTGATCTGAATGGATTGAATGTATTTGGGAGTCCACAGAGTCAAGTATTTTAACTGGAGGCAAATCAAGGCTTAGATATATGGACACGCTCTAATGTTAGTGTATGCTTTTTGCAGAATACTTGACTGCACTTGCCTTTCCCTGCCTTTAAGGAGGTGGGAAGAGATTCTGGAAATGGGGAAAAAGGCCTGCATCAGCCCTGTCAAGAAATGGGTGTGCAGGAGTGGCGGGAGGCCTTGTTTCATGGTGACACCATTAGAAGAATAGGGGGAGGAAGGTAAGGCTGCTAACCTTAGTGTTTTATTTGTTCCAGTGCTCTCTGGCTCATCATCCAGTTCTAAGTATGACCCGGAGATTCTCAAAGCAGAGATTGCCACTACAAAATCCAGGGTAAGAAGTATAAGCTGGAGCTCTACTTCCCACAAGTAATCTTCAGATATTTCCAAGCCTCATGACAAATATTAAAAGGAGATACCAAAGCAGTTGAAAGAGCTAATATTGCCATTCTTAATCTAGGAGATAATTTATCAGAATTCTCAATAGTTGCTGCCTAAGAGTTTGGGGGGTTGTGTTTTGTTTTTTTTGTTGGTTTTTTTTCCATATAGACATTGCACTTCCTTGGGAGCTGATAGTACATTTGTCTCCACGGATACGCTGTGGGGTATTTAACTGTGTTCTGACTCTTTGGTGTACTGCAGCAGTGGAGAGCTAAGAGCTCTCTCCAGAGACTGGCAGCTGTTTTGTCATGAGCTCACTGTAGATTGTTAGCGGTGGCGGTGTGCACTCTCATGCAGAGCTCAGTTTGGGAAGAAGAAAGGACTAAAGTAAAGTAGGTCGATCTGGCCTCTGCAGAGGAATATAAAACAGCAAGCTGTAGGGCCAGTGGATTTACAAATGTATTATCATCCTGCTGTTATTCATGCAGTGGGGCCTTTTAACTCAGTATCTCGGAGGATGGCCTCTACCACTGCAGTGCAACTCCTGTTCTGATACTTAGCACTTCAGTTTTGTCTGTGAAATTTTTAAATATTAACGAGTAAAATCAACGGGGTTTATTCATGTCTGTCTCTTTGAATTCTTCTCAGCTTTTCTGCTTGTGAGGTGGGAACTTCTCTTGAGTACCTGATTAGATGGTATAATATCTGGGCACTGGATAAATCCCTGACCAGTAATAATGCCCTGAACTGATGCAGATGCGGTCAGGGCTGCTAGCTGCTGCTGAGATGAACGGGTTTCCTAGACAGCTTCAGTGTACTGCCTGCTAAGTACATCTTGAGTTGAATGGGTAGTGCTGCACCTAAATATTTGTACAAAATATCATTCTAAAAATGTAACATTTTGCTACAGGTTAATAAGCTCAAGAGAGAAGTAGCTCACATGAAACAAGAACTCCAGTACAAAGAGCATGGATTCCAAACGCTCAAGAAGTAAGTTTGCTCCGAAGAACTTATTTTTCGTGTAAAATACCTCTGGCTTGTCTTGCATCTACATTCATATATAACGGTCTAATAACTGAAGCAAGCTGAAGTGTGCTGCTGCTGATATCCTTAGGCATATGCAACCTTAAAAGCAATATACAGATGGGGAGTTAATTCTCTCAAATCTATGTCTGAATATGGTTGGCCACTTTGGAACTGACTTAATGGCAAAAAGATTTTGAGCCAAGATCACGTCACTTAAATGGCATTCTGTGTTACTTGTTATTGCTCAATACTTGATGGCACAGTACAGTCTGCACTGATTCTGAGTCGTCATTGTTTTAGGGCACAGAGGAAAAATTTGGGGTGGAGGAGCAGGAGAGGAAGAGTTTCAGGTACTTACCTGTGTATGAGTACACAGCTGACATGTTTTAAGTAATATCACTGGTTAATCTCTTACCAATTTTTATAAGCACCAACTTCAGTAGAATTCCTTTGAGAAGAGGGAAGGATGAGGTGACTCGTAATTGGATTGTGAAAGAAATACATCCATGTGTATGAGGCCTGTGCCTGGTTTCAAAGATATGACTTAATATAAGGTGATTTTCAAAGACGGCTAATTTGATCTTTCATGGGTTAGAAGCAAAGTAACTGGCAGCGATTTATCCAAACAGTGTTTGGGGGTTTTGTGTTTGTCCTTTTCTTCCCCTCGCAGAATATGTAAGGAGTCAGAGATGGTATGGCTAACTTTGGAGTTGTGAAGCTTAATGTGCTTCTGAGTGGAGTGACTTAGAAGGAGCAAGAACCCAGACCATTACTGCTTGTCTTATCTGTTATACCTTATGAATGTTTTTGTTTTTGAAAAATGAATGGCAAAAGATGTGTGCATTTAGGATATTTGGATCATATGAAATGTTAACTTACCATATTTTTTCAACTTTTGTGTAGAATTGACATGAAAATGTCCGATACTCAAGGTGGCTACAAACTTGATGAGGCACAAGCCATTTTAAGTGAAATGAAAGCTATCAAGAAGGCCATCACTTCAGGGGAGAAGGAGAAGCAAGACCTCATTCAGGTACTGAAGCAGCATAACTTTGTAATATTTTATGTGCCTTACAGTCAATTTGTGAGATTAAAATACTGAAGTAGTTTAAGTTCAGAAGTGTAACCTAGATTTGTTATTAATGTAATAGCTACATATTGTGATTGAACTACAGTCTTTTTATTCCTCAGATCATGGAAATAAATACAAAATACAATGAGAGATAAGTAATAACAGTGAGAATTTGCTCACATTCTTAATGACTGAGAATGAACCAGTGTGTCTGTACTGTTGTCAAAGAGCAGATCTGAAGAAGCCATGGAAATGCTGTGGCCTGTTTGGTCTGCCATCCCCAGGAGGCTACAAGTAGCCTGTCTTTTATCAGGGCAAGACTGACAGTGTTAATGCTCTGTGCCCTCAAACACAAGGGCTCCTTCATGCTGTGGGAGGTGTACTCCAACCATACTTAACCTTGTGCTTGCAGGGTATGTCTTCAGTGCATGCAATGAACGTAGCCAGATTTTAGTATGTAGTTTGAGCTCATATGATGTAGCTGCTGAAATATTTTGAGCAAAAATGAGATCACCTGATGAATTTATTATTTTAGAGCTTAGCCAGGTTAAAAGACAGCTTCGTGAATGACCGAGGATCGCAGTCAGACCTGTGGGCCAGCAGTGTGTCCTTAGAAAGTTCCAGCCCTCTGTTATCCAGGCAATACCTGGATGTCAGCTCTCAGACGGATGTTTCGGGAAATGTGAGTAGTGCATGGGAAAGCAATTGTATATAGAAACATTCCTCTCAACTAGAAATAGTACTGCCCTAGTACAAGTCTCCAAGCAGGGGCAAATTATCTATGAAATGATATGTTCTCCTGGTTTAAATGTTAGTGTAACTTTCACTTTCATGTGCACTGCTAATTAAAGGCAGCCAGCTATTTCTTTATACTGTTTCCATCAGAACAAGTGGGAATAAAAGGAAAGGAAGTTTAATTTTATCTGTAGGTGTATCTTCTTGAGGCATGAATATTCTTTGCTCTTCATAATAATGTTATGCTACTAGATAAGAAACATTGTGCAGCTACATACGGACTAAATTCTAACTAGGGCTCTTCCTTAAGAGAGTGCATTTTATTTTTAGCTTATGAGTATTAGAAATGAAAATGGTGGCATATGGGCAGATGTTTTGATGTCATCAAGTGTACATGGTGCTTTAAGCACTCAATCCCACTTGTGCAATGAGATCATAATTGGCAGGTTTGTGCAAGCCTGAGCAAGGACTTGACTTGCACTATAGGTGTAAGGGACATCACAGCCTCTCCTGTGAACATTTACTTATAAGTTTGTAGCTATTTTCAGTGAGAGCCACTCATGCGATTAAAGATCTGCAGATCTGGGCATGATGAAATGTCCTTTGTCTTTAAGATTTACAACCAAAGAAGAATGCGTTATCCAAAACAAAATGTGACATAGCACTTAGAAGATTACCGAACTTTTGTGTGCGTGAAAGTAGAAACCTGAAATGCAGGAGGTAGATTGTTTTGAATGGTAGACTAGGCCAAAAAGCTTCTGAACCTTGTGTTCTTTTTCTAAGCATTCAAACAATAATTAAGAATTTTAATCAAAAGAAATATCTTCCCATTTTGTGCTTCATTTACCTGGTTAAACTTGCTCGCAAAAGCAAGCGTAACTTGTAACATTACCAATTTTGATAGAGAAAATCTGAAGATGAGTGGTTATTAAATTGCTGATTTTATATTTTGTCTCAGTTTATTACAAGCAGCAATAACCAATTGGCTGAGAAAGTGAGATTACGCCTTCGATATGAAGAAGCAAAGAGAAGGTAATTATTTTGTTTGTACTTTTTGGCTGTCATACAACTTATTCTGTGAACAGATGTGCGTTTCACTAGAAATGGTGCCACTCAGCTTTGTATCGATACCCAGCATTACTGCTGAGTAAAATGCTAATCCTTGAGCCAGTGAGGCAACAGGCTTTCTGGGCTAATGTTATCTTTTAAGAAATAAATAACTATCCTAGATATTACTAAGGAGTGACTAATACATCAAGAATTCAGTCTGGCCACACCTGCAGAGGCATAAGTGGTTTTGCTGCCTATTGCCAATGCCTTCCCATTCCAACTAAGGCATCTATATTGGAAGGCATCTCCTTACTTTATTCCAATTGTCTCAATTGTTTGCACGGCTTTAAGTTAGATAATCAAATAGGTGTATTGTGTTAACACATATATCAAAATATAGCTGAATGGCTACATTTTCAGAGTAAATTTGCTTTTCTACAAGAATGTTAAGTTTTCACCAATGTCCTCTGATCTGAGATGAATGAAGGCTAAATGAAGACTAAAAGTTTGTCCACCTAAGAGACTAAGTTAGGCAGAAGCTAGCTGGGAGTTGCTTTTTTAATAGACAATATTGATAGCTAAATGTGGGAGAAGTCCCTGTATTTATCCTGTATGTGAATAAATACTCATGCTAAACAAAAGCCCACTGAGCAATATTGTTCCTATGGACTTCAACTGGGGTAGTTGTTACTCAGAGATGTGATAATTGGTGATTTTGATTTTAGCTGGTCTAAAAAGGGACCTGATGGCTTCAGAACGGCAAACTTCAGATGTACCGTACAATGTATACTTGGGATATGTGCAAAGAAAGGGATGGTTCCCCATCTTCCCCCCCCCCGCTCCAGGCTGGTTAGAGATGAGAGCTCTAAGGCTGATGTCACCCATTGTGTTCTCATTTTAGTATACTGATGTGGTCTGTAGATTGTGTTTCTCCTTGGCATAAACTACTTCAGCCTGAATCTTTTCTTAGAAGGGGCAAGTGAATCAAAACTACCCTGAGATAATACCATCTTTAAAAGAATGAGAACTTTGTAAAGGGAATACAATAGCGTATGATGAAAGGAAGGACTTAAAACAGTCTTGCAGTTAGTTTGATACCTCATGTCTCTGCCTACAGCTTGTCTGGGTAGAACTTAAAAATATTATCATATGGAAAGATAGGTCTGAACTAGCATGAATAACTGATGCTAAAATGAAAAGGAGATTTCCAGCTATCAGAGCACTGTGGTTTTAGCATAGTCTTCAGTAGGAGCTGCAGAAACAAGAATCCCGTAGTTGGTTTTAAGTTGAAACAATGTTACAGATACACTGACTATCAAGGAACCTTCTGGACCTGTGAAAACTCCTCCTCTTGATGTGTTAACTGGAAGCATTTCCTGTCGCTACAGCAGAATATTGAAATGTTTCAAAAGCAGAAACAGAAAAATTACTCTAAAAGTAGATGAATAAGTACTTTTCCTGTGTGCATATTATGAAGAGAGACTAATGGTAGAAATAAATCTGTTTTATTATCCCTGTGTTATCTGGAAAGGTAAAAAGCTTACAGCATCAAAATCAAGATGACTGCACATTAATTTGGTTAGAACTATTCAGTTTATAGGGGCTGGTGAATCTGATGGCTGATTCCAGCAAACACTGCTTGCACTGTTAATGAATGAGGCTAAAGTCCCAGAAGTAGGTGAAAATCTTGCTGAACTTCAGTCATAATTGCTAAGGTGCAATCCTCTGTGTTCCTCTATCCCCCAAAGTCCCTTTTTGTCATAGCTGCAACAATAACAACCCTACAGTAGGTAGTGTTAAACCAGCATGAAAATAACAGAGGAGCCACTATGACAAACCTTTAGCTTAACTGATTTAGAAATAGGTAATAGGTATCATGTCGAAAGAGATGTCACTGCTACATCTCTACTAGGAGATAGCGGCTCCAGCAGTCCCTGAAGCACAAACGTAATCAGGGATGTAACTAAATTATTTGTTGTTCAGTTTTAGATGTGTAGTAGTAACTTGATTGTGTTGCACTTTGAGTACTTTATACAGTGTTTTAGTTCCTTCAGTGGTGTGTTCCTTCAAGTGTTAGACTTTCAACCAGAGTTTTGAATGACTATTGATAACTGGACAACTTAAAAGTATGTTTGTTTTTATAGTTTCTTAAATTGGAATCTCTTAATGACTTACTGGGGAGCACTACAATAGTGGTGAATATTTGACAAGCCAGTTTTTAGAGGGCAACTTTCCTTTTGATCTTCTGAGGAGTAGAGGCTGATGTGATGGGATCACTAGTTACTGATTGTGGAAGCATGTCTTAATGCATAGTTCTGTGGAGATGCATGTGCCCTGAATTTTCTCCAAAGAAACTAAAAAATTTCCCTGTTACAGCTATATTGCATGTAAACAGCTTGTCTCAGTGTTTTAAAAAAAAAAAAAAAAAAAAAACTTGATATCATGACAATGAATAAAACATCTAAATAACTTTTCTAGGTAAGAAGTAGTAGTTTAAATAAAACCTGAGCTGCTTATTCTCCGTGTTCAATTTTGCAAGCTAGGAGCCGCTCAGATTCTGCATGACTTGAGTCCAGTTTCGCTGATTCCTTTGTAATACAAACCGAACACAGCACATGAATGATGTAGTTCAAATTCACAGGCAATGAATGTTGAAGAGCTGGAGTTTACAGCTGAATGTCTGACTGCAAAGCATTTCTCTTATGATACCATTTTACTGAATTAGGAAAAATAGAATATGTAAACTTGCTTTTAATTGAAAAGGCAAAAGAATGATCATTTTTACAAAGCAGGGTAAAACTCTGGGTTAACTTAAGAAAACTCTAACACTTCAAAGTGCATAGAGAACAAATTCCACCTGAAAAGCTATATCCATGCAAATATATGCCAAAAGTGATTAGATTAATGCCAGTGAATCCTCTTAAATTCATATCCCTTCAAAATGTGCAGAGGAATTCCTGGATTATGAATTAATGCCACAATGCCACTGTTAATTCTTCATTGGAGCGCAGTGTTGCACTTAATCAGGCACTCAAACAAAATAGCTCCTAAGAAGACCTAAAAATAGTGGAATTGAATGTCTAACAATTATGGAATTTAAATTAATTAGAGCAAACCTGCTGGGGGAAATGGCTTTATAGGAAAAGGTGAGGCTTCCCTTCAGAAAGGTGGTTATCTTCTGTGACTGAGGAGGCAGGTCAGTCTGCCATTTCACTGGCACTCTCAGGGCTGAAGTTCTTGGCCTTTGGACCTTGGAAAACAGCTTTATTCTTCAAGGTTGTTCTGCAGTCTTGTAGCTGTGGCTGCCCAGATCTACATCTTATTATTCTACTCACCTTGGTTTTGTTAGTTATAGTTGAAGTTGGATTCACACTGTACCTGCATATGTGCTAGTTTACTTTAGCTAATGAACACAATTATATACACTTGTCTAGCATAAACCAAGTTACAGAAAGAAGCTAGATAAGCATGCGCAAATAGTGCCTAGTTTAAGTCCAGTAATTCCATCGTCAAATTTCAGAGTGCTTTGCAAGGGGAGATGAACATTGGACTTCCATTTTTACATGTGAAGAATTCCTCCTCAGTTTATCAGTCTTTATAAAACCTGAGTGAGATGATGAGGTAATAACTTGAAGAGGCATGCCTCTTGACTGCCTGACCTTTAGTCAGGTGAAATATTTCTGTGGATAACTTGCCTCATATGGTGATGGATGCCTTTTCTCCTTGTTTGTCTTCTGAACTTTTGCATTCTCTGCACCTCCACCCCAGTCTGCCTTTCCTATTCCTTGCTCCACACTCATTCTTAAACGTGCAAGTTTCAGAAACGCGAGTCACACAAATTGGTATGTCTTATTCAACTTTCTTTACTATTGCTTTCCACAAAACTATAATAATTACCCCTTTAAGGGGTAGTGGTCCTTTAAGGACCATGAGTAACAAGGAGACAGCTTGTCCTGGGATGACTGGTAGCATTACTGCCTTTGAATCCATACTCTGGCATATTGTCTTTTTTTTTGGCTTGCCTCTGAATGTTGTGGTGCAAAACTGATCATTTGCAGAGCTGCCTGAGCAGTTCAGATACTTGTGAAGCAGGGACTGGGCAGATAGCTGGGGCAAGCAGCCTCCTGATCTGCCACAAACTGTGCTGTCCTCTTTTGTCTGTCAAAATGCTTGCTAACTTCTAGGTCTGTATTTCTGTTAATTTCTTAGCAGTTATCTTTCTTCCTGAGATGATGTGGTGTGGCACTAAAGGATTAGCAATTCTGAGTTTAAACTGAGATCTGGAATGGTACCTGTAATCAAACTAGACTTTAAATTGCGTGCAAATAAGTGACTCTGGATTTAGACAGAACTCTTTTACTGCTTCTTCAACTTTTTGCATTCTCAGGTGCCTGCTGCACCAGAAACAATGGCTTCCTAGTGCCTCAGTATTTCTATAATACTGCTTAGTGTTGAGTCAATAGTTGAATTCTTCTAATAGTAGCATGCATGTGATTAATTCCCTCATTATGAAGAGAAACTTTCTTCTAAACTTCTGAATAACCAGTAATCTCTATCAAGGTATTTGATCATATGCAGGGAGTACGGAATTCTCTTCCACAAGGCTGGTGAAAGATCAGATATTCACTGCATGATATTCTCTGCACTAAGTACTCTGAGGGCATTAGCTTCAAGTCAGGTGGAACACCTCTGCAGGCTCTCTCCTAGCTTTTCTTCAGACCCAGAATTTCTGTTACATGATGCCCTGTCTGGACACTGCAGGTTAGCTTAGGGACTTGGTTTACCATTGTGAGCAAACCTGAGTTTAAAATCTCATTCTGCCTGTCAACTTCCTTTAGCAACACCATCACTTACTGACTGTACCCTGCAGCAGTTGCCCAGCTAAGGAGGATGTAAGGGTGAGATTAGTTGTCCCTAAGTTGAGATCCTCTTTAGGGGTAGGAAAGAGATGGTTAGTCATGGTATACGTCTATGCCTGTGAAGCAGTCGAGTGCAGGCACTCCTTATGGCATGATTGCCTTTTTTCTTCTGCTGCAGAATAGCAAACCTGAAAATACAACTGGCTAAACTGGACAGTGAGGCCTGGCCTGGCGTGCTGGATTCTGAGCGGGACCGCCTGATCCTAATTAATGAGAAGGAGGAACTCTTAAAAGAAATGCGATTTATTAGCCCCAGAAAATGGACTCGGGGTGAGGTGGAGAGACTGGAGATGGAGAGAAAACGCTTAGAGGAAGACCTTCAGACTGCTAGAGACACTCAAAGCAAAGCTCTAACTGAGAGGTAGGTTACTGGATACATGACAAAACTTACATTCTTGAACAAGAGATTATTAAGAGCAAGCAGGAAATTCTGCTGACTGAATGCTGTTAGCAAAGTGCTCTCAGATTTCCAGGAGACTGTTTCTAGTTAAAAGATTTCTGAAATCATCTCCCAGAAGAAGATGCCTTAGGAAGTAAGCAATTCTTGCTTCCTAAGTGGGAAGGGTTATTGTGGTGCCCTTCCTACAAAGGGATCCTCTATAAGGGTGTAAGAAGTGTTAATGCTTAGGCATAGCTATTTCAAGGGTAATGCTCGAAATAGCTCAGTAAATGTTAATGTACTATACTGTTTCTCTACGCAGCCAGCTCCTTGCAGCTTCTACAGTTGCTGTGCAGTCTGGACCTTGGTAAATGCCAATGATGGAATTAATTTCACAACTCATTTTTTGTTTGCAGCATCCTTGTGTGATTCTTGTAGGAATCAAAATTTGACAGTACTGTGGGATATGCATGGAATATCTTGTGAATCTGAACTAGCTGAAAGAAATGTTGTCAACTGTCCTCCTCAATTTTACTTGTATTGCAGTAGATCTCATGGGATCATATGTACAGTGAAGATGAGGACTGCGTAAGGCATTAGCTCCAAATATTTTACAGTCTGGATGTATTAATGTGGGTGGCTATGCCAATGCTACTTTTAGCTGCGGTGTCTTGAATATGTGGAATGAGCAGGTTGTATTTATTATCTTTATGACTTCATATTTTGATTTCCTCAGAATATCCCAATGTTCAGACTACATGCACTTTAAGTTTTTTTTCATGGTTTTATGGTACTAGAAAAATTCTAGGCATCTCAGAAGTCTCAGCTACAGGATTTTTATTAGTCTGAAATATCTATGGTTCAACAAATGTTTCTGGTATTCATTGGAAGAACACTTCCATTTGTGATTTAGGAGTATGCCAAAGAAATAGCAGTCTTCTGGGGAAGAATCTCTTGTTTAGAGGCCCATAAAGTAAGAAAATGAGTACCCAAGCACACATGTTATGGTGTCTTAAACCAGTCCAGGTGTGAAATAAAATTGAGATGTTATTGAAGTCATTTAATTGATATAAAGCCCTGATGAGATGGTTAAAAACTAAATCACGTAAAATTTAGCCATCCATGGGCCTATTTGAAAACAAATGAAAGTGTTTACACAGTTACCACAGTAAGTATAAGGACAGGATTGTGTATGGCGAGCAAAATCTGCCAGACTTCTTGAGGCCTGATTCTAGAAATACCAGCTTTCATAGTATTAGCTGTAGTTCTTTTCCCAGTTGCAAATGTTTTCAGAATCAAGTTCTACATTTTAAGAGTATTCGAAGTTGATAAACACATTCAAATCTTGACCAATTTCTGTCCTATTTTTACTCTGTGTGTTCTCATTAACTTTGGTAGGACTTCATAGGAGGGGTAGAATTTCCCTTTAGCCATCATTTTAAATTAAGTGCTGCTTAGCTTCTCTTTTCCTTCTCTTTTCTCATAGATTGAAGTTGAATAGCAAAAGAAATCAACTAATCAGAGAACTAGAAGAAACAACACGATTAGTTGCAACGTTACACACCCAGCTGAAAAGGTGAGTTTGTAACATTTTACAGAAGTTGTACATTAACTGCATCTGGTGTAAGTACCCTTTCTCCACTAAATTTCTTTTCCCAGTTGAATTACCTAGAAGGCCTTTCTCTTGTTGTAGTCACCGAAGTTTCCTCTGTAGTCAATGGAGAGAGGTACCTCAAGAGGATTTATCCCGCTCATGTTGGATGGCTGCTTTAGAATGGGATAAACGACCTTGTGGAGAGAGATCCCTCTCCCTGACGATAGAAAGTGCTTCGGCAATCCCTTTTAGATGCCTAATGTTTAGGTGACTAAGGCTAGGTGAGATACCCCACAGTGTTTGAAGTACTGAAGTGCTTTTATTAAGGCATGTTAAAAAGACAACTTACCTCTCACACAGCAAGTGAAGTGAATCTCAGTAATGCAAATAAGCATTCATGTGTTTATCATGAGTATCACAATAATGTTTCTCTAAATTGTAAGTGTGCGGCTGTTTGCAATATAAACCATGTATTGTGGCATCTCTGAATTTGTGGTGGTTCATAGGGTTAATAGAACTGGTTCTGAAGTCATAAGTTCTGCTTGGTCAGGCTGAGGCTTTTGAGAGCTTAGAATTTCTGTCTGCAGAGACGAATGCACACCTGTGGGCAGGAAGGCCAATCTCTTAGTTTCAGGTGTGAGATAACCTTTTGATAGGAAGAATTTAGCTTTTTTGTTTGGCTGAGGTGTTTTCCTATCTGTATGTACTGAATTTGTTCTGTTCTTAGTTTCTGCTCCACTTGGATATCATTTTATGAAGATGATACTGGAAAGACTGGAAAAATCATAGTGCAAGACTGACATGATATGTAAATAAGCCACCATGGAGAATAGCTATCTGCGATGCTTTTACGCAGTGGAACTGCATCTTGTTTTCATTTCATCTAGCTGATTAGGGATCTTTTGAGGTGACCGAGAAGCATGTGTAACTAATTTTTTTTTCCTAACTATATGCACTGTGCTCTTGATGTGCTCCTTCATAAGAATGAGCATTTGTTATTAACACCGTAATGCAAAGTGCCTGGCATGCAAAGGTGGGCACAAAAATTAAGTTTAGCCAAGTTTATTAGTAGGGAAGAGTTTAAAAAAGTTTCCCTTTTTATAGTGCAATACACTAAAGAACTGTGAACTTAATCCTGGCTAGGTTTTACATATACTGATAAGATGCAGAAACTGTTATCCTGTTTCTGTTGTAGTATTTCACCCCAAAGCTTTTTTGAACAAGTGTGGTGGATTGCACATCTGCCATACAAATGCAGAAAACATTTAGTGAAAAAATCAGACTGAATTCTGTGTTTCTCTCATAAGGCTGTGAGCATAATTTTATGGACTTAGCTTCTAGCTTCTATTCTATAAATAATAAGTGAGGGATATTAGGCCTATTAAGTAACATCCTTCTTGCTATTCAATATGAGACAATTTTTAAGCCACTTGTACATATGTGGAAATTCTCTTTTAATAGCTAATTCGTATCGAAAGTGAGGGTTTAGGCTTCAGTAAAGTGCAAGATATTAAATATCTGGAGCAGTGATGTTGATTTTAAATAGAATTTCTAAGGACGCTATATACTGAACCAGTTGAGTATTTGTTCGGTCCAGTTCTAAGAAGTTCCTTCACTATGAGTTACTATTAGCCTAAATGGATTACCTAATATAAAGATATTTCATCTTAAGCTTCATCTTACATCCTGGACAACAGAAGTGAGCAAAAATACATAATTTGAATAGAGGAACATGCCAAACTCGGCATTCAAAATTATACACGTGCTTTATTTATGTAAAAGTCAGTGCAGACTTTCTCTTACAAAACAAAAGACCTAAGGCTGACTTAAAACCAAGCATAATGTGTGCTTCCCACGTGCTTCTGCCAATTGTCCAATTTGTAGCATGCTCTACTATGTCAGCTGGTAATGCCTGGGCAGAAAACTTTGTGCTGAAGTGTCTGGATTTTCTCATCTGAACAAACTTCTATTAAGCACCTGCCTAAAACTTAATTTCTGAATTATTACTTTCTGAAACTAGATCTCTAGGGGTAAACAGATCGTGTGAATTGGTTCCCCACTCCAGGCCTAACTTTTTGCTTGCTTTTGTGGCCTCTGATTCTGTGTAGCTGTCTGTCTTTCACATAGATAAATCCTGCCAGTTTTCTGAAAACTAGTAATTGCTGTGATGTCTAAGGGCCAGTTCCAGGCAGTTGAGGTTGCATTTTGGGGTTGAGTCAAAGATGAGGCAAATATAAATTATTCTTATGTGGACAGATGGCTTGTTACTATGACTTCAAGTTCATCTTGTGCATGGAGCTTGCTGGTTTTCATGGCCTGCTTTGGAGGTTAACAAGAACCATAGTTTTTCCAGATTTTGGGAGGAGAATGTTTCTACTAATTTGACTGTTTGGAAACTGCTTAGTAAAGTTGTTTTGGCTAAACAAGGACTCTTCTGAGATTAATATGATGAGCTGAAAAATGTGAATGAAATGCGTTATTTTGATTGAAACGCAGTCCAACTTCTTGTCTGGGTAGACTGTGGTTCTGAGTTGTCGTGGGGACTAATGCACATGGACAAGGCTAACAAAGCAAAATGTACTGTGTGGCGTTGGAGATTTGACAGTATTGCAGTGTTTTTCCTAAAAGTTAAAATCTACAGCATCATGATTTTTCTGACTTGTGTTTCCTTCAGTCTGTCTACCAGCATGCTTTCCCTCTCCTCAAGTAGCAGCCCTGGTTCTCTTGCATCTAGCAGAGGATCTCTCGCCAACTCCAGCCAGGATTCTTCCGCCTCAGCCAGTTTCACTGATCTCTACTATGAACAACTGGAACAGTTGGAGCAGTTGGACTCGGACTATCAAAACAAAATTGACTTGCTCCTAGAAGGAGCCACTGGATTTAGACCATCAGGCTATATCACTACTATTCATGAAAACGAGGTAGCAAAAACTCACAAAGCAGATGCCGCAAGTCGCATCCAGGCTCTGAGATCATTGTCTGGCACCCCAAAGTCAATGACATCACTATCTCCAAGGTCATCTCTGTCTTCTCCATCTCCACCTTGCTCTCCACTGGTGATAGACCCACTTCTAACTGGTGATGCCTTTTCAAGCCATATGGATTTTGATGATGCAGAGATAAGTACAAATCTCTCAGAACTCACCCTAAACATTGGGAGTGGCAACTATAGGCTGGAAGAGCCTAGAGCAGGAGATAAACATCTAGGTCAAGGTATGGTAACAAAATATTCACATACATGTACACGTGTTTATTTTTAATGCAATTCATGAAGCATTAAATAGTAAGTATTTTCAGAACTCATGTGTCATTGTGATACCTTTCATGTGTTAAAAATGCATTCAGCTCTATATTCTACCCTGTGTGGGAGAAGGAATTGGTATTTTGATTTATACTAAAGAAATACTGCTAGTCTGCATCTTGCAGAGGACTGTATCTGGGTGGTTTTGTGCATATATATGTGTGTGTGTATATATATATATATGTATATATATATACATGCACACAAATGACGGGTTTAATTTGCTAATATGAATGACTGGTGGGTTGCCAGGTTTAGTTTGGCACTTTACTACTCAGAGTGTGATTAGTGATTAGGATTGTAAATTGGCGACACGTAATGTCATACTGAAGAAAACTTTGGCTAAGCCTCTGAGGAAGACTGTGGAATAGCCATTCAACTTAGTAGTTAAAAATGATAATAAAAATCCCTCTCTGCCCCCTCAGCATACACCAAATCTTGCTCTGGTTCCCAGTAAATCAGTAGGAATAAATTCATTAACTTCAGTTGAGTAGACATGTCAAGGCTGTGCTTTGGATTTCTGCTGTTTTGAGGGGGGGTGGTCTCTTAGCAACAATACTATCTTTAGATTATAAGCATGATGGAATAAGACATTTAGAGTTAGATGTTCTGATACACATATGTATATATAAATATATATATGGATATAAAATTATACATACACACACACATATATGTGTGAATGTATATAAACAAAAAATTCATTAGTGGATGGGAAATGTTTGTCCTTTAGAATAGGAGTCCTACATAAGTAGGTTAAAAGCAGTAAAACACTGAATGCAGTCATTCTAAAGCCAGGGCCTGTGTGAAGAGCTACTGACTATAGTAAGGTTAAATCCAATGGAGATGGATGGAGTAGTTTTATTTGTAACTATAGTGAAGAAAAGATTCTCAGCTGCAGAGCTTTAAAGACAAGCTTGCAAGCTATAGCAGTACCAGTGGCACTTCAGTTTGTTTCAAGCGACTGAAAAATAGCCTATGTGAATAAAGGGAGCTAGTGCTATGTTATCACTTCCTTCTGTAATAGAAGGGAAGACTGGGAAGACTTCCCATTGGGAAGAATGATACTATTTAAAATTCAGTAGAAGATATTCTCCCCTTTGAATTGCTTTTTCCTATGAGCAAGAGATACTTAGGGATTTGGGTAGGAAACAGTAATTATTTTTATTAGAACTGGATGCTGATTAGTTTCAACCTTTTTAGCTCTTCAAGATTTGTCAAGGCTGTTAAAATGAAAGCTAAGGTGTTAAGCAGATTAAGTGATTATTACTGTTATTCAATCAGCAGACAAAATAATCACCATAAGTAGTTTATTTCAGGGCAATAATGAGATGGGATTTTACTCTTCAGGCATTTTGTGCACAGCTCAGTGTAACACCCAAAATGAGGTGGCTGGATCTTATGTAGTTAGTGCTTGGCCTCATAGGAAAAACATGCTCACGTGTTCTTGTAAGCAGAGCTAATCAGTATGTATCTGAGAGATTTGCTTTTTCTCTCTGTTATAAAATATTCCTGCTACTTCTAAAGTTACTCCCCTATAGACGGTGTGAACTTGCACATAGGCTGTTTGCCTACGGTGATAAATGGAACACATTGCGTTAGGACAGTTGTAGCCATTTAGATGGAAATACTTTCATGCTGCCCAAACCCTGCTAGCTTCTGTGGCTGAGTTAAATACAAAATCCTACCTGAATCGGTTTAAATCAACCTAGGTCTACCAAATATTAATTTTCTGTCAAAAAAAAAAAAAATCAAGCTGACATTTGTGGCTATTGTGGGGCTAGATTACAGAAACATTTTGTGTACTGAGGTAGTTATACAAAAACTGTGATGGAAGCCTTCCTGGAAAGTTTTGCCATCCTCTGAGGAAATGACGTGCTAAGGACAGCGCACAACATATCTCTTGCAGGTCTTGTCTTGCTGTGCCCATCAGGGGAAAGGGCAAGAAGTGAAGAGAAAAATTGAAATTCTTGACATGAAAGATGTAAAATTATAGAAAGTGTGATCAGTATGCTAGCAAATAGAGTGGAGTCAGTTCTGCACTGTTCCGTAAAGCTGCTTTATAGGATGACACCTGTTTATAAACTTAAGGCTTAAAACAGAAAATCCAAACTGTACATTAGTTAGCCAAATGAGAAAGCTCCAGGTGCATAGCGTATGAGGTTTTCAGGGCTGAGCTCTCAATTCCCTTTAAAAAAAAAAAAAAAAAAAAAAGTGCCTGGTGAATCATTTTCAGAGTGCCAGTCAATCTTTATTCAGATTTCCAGTGAAACATTCAAATGTATGAACACATCCACTTCACTGTTGGTTTTAGGCAGCTTCTGTATTCCAATTTTCGACTGGGGTAAGAATGTGTCAGAATACTGCCAACAGCTTTCTGAGTATATCTGGCCAAAATAGAAACAGGGTATCTGATGATTCTCTTAAGCCATTTTTCATATGGCTTCCCCATATCTTGGAGTTGTGTGCCGGGGTTGAACTGTCATGCAGTGAAGGTGTCTGCTTCTGAGGTGCCCCCAACACACACTGCAACACCTATCAGCTTTTTTATGTTGTTCTAGCACTCATAGCTAAGCACTGTTGCTATGACAGTGTCTTTTACTATGTGTCTGATGTGCCACCTGGGATATCATCAATACTGCCTAAACAGAGGAACCGTGATCTTGGCTCTGATGAGCCTGGGAGATAATGGGGCTTTTTCCCCTTTCCAGGGCAGCTCCCCCTTCTCCCTTGAATGTTTGTCCCACTTTTGATCTTCCTTTGAGCTCCAGCTAAGCTGTTCCCTTTTTGGAAGCACAAAAGCAAAGGCTCTGTTTGATCTCCAGGGAGCTGGCCCGAGGCCCTCGCAATACTGGCTGCCCTTGGCCTGCCTCCATTCAGGGCGATTCGCATTGGTAACACAAGACCGTGGCTCATACCACCTGAATGAAGCTGCCACTGAAAAGATGTAAATAGGAAACAGCAAAAACAACATAGGGAGTATTAGAATTAAACTTCCTTAATTGCTAAGCTACTAACCAAAAGAGAAACTGGAAAAGGACTGTTGTGGAGATGAAACCCTGTCCAAAGGAACAATAGCTTGCACAGGGGTACTGAAAGGATTCCTTCATTCCTCTTGGCCGCAAGGTACTCTGGTAAAATGATCAAAATGAATGCTTTCTGGGTCGAAGTGCTTAAAAGGCATTGCAAATGGAAGCAGAAAAAGAGCTGAAGTGTGTGGAGACCGATTGGTGGTGTCCTTCCTAACGAGGAAGCTTAGTAGGAAAAGATTTTTGGATTGACATTTCTAGGAGCAGTGCATAAACCTCAACTATCTTGGTCTAGAAAGCCAGCCAGCAGGCAAGAAATGATTTTCGTATTAAAAGCCACGGAATAAGGAGTACAAAGCAGTGTTTAAGAAAGATTGTTTGTGAACCTGCTCTCATACCTCCAGAGTAGTCGTGTGTACTTCAGTGGGAGTGCAGCAGGAGCCAGGCCCTCTCACGAGCATGAAGGGAAGAAGGATTAAGCTTGTGAATGCCAGTATTAAATGTATCCATTCATTTCAGTTAATGATTTACCCATTGTATTATGCATGGTGATTTTTTTTCATGTGGCTTGGCCTATGGAAAAAAGGTCTGAAATATTTATTTCTCTCCAACAGTTTTATGGGAATACTGAGAGAAAATATCATTCAGCAGCATTGTCAAAAACAACAACAACAAAAAGCCCTATAGATCAGTTGGTCCAAATAGCTCAGGTGTGAGCTCAGTGCTCAATCAAGAGCTCTTTTGGTATTGGTGTTACCTGTAGCACCCTCTACAGTTAACTCTAACACAGGTCTGTATAACTCTACTATCCTATGTTGGACTTGCACGCTTTTTTCACCAATGTTTTCCAAACCAGTTTTAAAATCTTTAAGTGGCTTTATATGAATGTGTGTAAAAATCTGCTTTATAATAAAGAAAATCTAGGATGAAAAACATTGGCTGAGAGGAGCCTGTGCTTTCCTAAGACTACAGGGAAGAGGGACCTCTTCTAAAAGATGGAAAACCATTGGAGAGGAGTTCATTGCTGCATTTCTGCTTAGGGGTTACAGTCAATACCAGTGTGACAACACTGCAATTCCTCGCCCTCAGAGCAGGAATCCCAAAGTTCTGGCACTGAGGACATGTTAGGTAGGTTCCAGGACAAGGTAGCCATTTTGGCACATTGATGGTGCAGACTCTTGACTAAAGCATATCTCCCCAGAAATATGATGAAGTGAAAAGATGCACAATTTGCAGAATGTTTTAGGGCATGCCTTTCTCTGTTCTGTTGCACAAGAAACCTAAGTGAGATAAAACCTCTGTGCATGACTCCTGCTTTCAGCTTCCTCAGTTTCTCTTCCCTATCTCCTTCCCCTGCATTTCTGTGCATGGCTGCTACTTTGAATCTTCAGATCTGTTTCTCTCTGTATTTAGCTAGTTAGTCTCGTCTTTCCAGACCTATGTTCAGTGATTTGCATCTAATATTTTTGTTTAGAGGTAGAAGGGTGTAATTTTCATCATTCCCCCTCTTTGAAGCTAAACTCGATGTAAGCTCTTCTAGGTCAGATATACCATACGTCTGATTCTTACTTGGCCAGTCACTAAAATTTGCCTTGTTACTTCTATTTGTGGTAGCTAGGACTAGAAGGACTTCTACCCGCTTAAGGCAGACTTGCATTAGAAGCTTTTTTGGTTAATATTTGTAATCTTAGAATTCAAAGTTTCTTCTACACACTGCCCATCTTGCATGGGTACCTCCCTGCCCTTTGAGTGTTTTGAAAGTCTCTCCTATGAGGAAGTCCTACTGCTATTCTCCTACTACTATCCTAGTCCTACTACTATCCTATTCCTCCTACAAGGACCTGCATCCATGGAGTAACCAGAAGGGCAGCCAGTCATAGTACAGTAATTGCAAGTGGTGTGTAATGTAAGTCTTACTGCAAGACCTGGCTGTTAAATGAGCATTGACAGACCTGTCCTTTCACCCAAAGCAGAAGCGAAAAACAGCATGCGCATAGGCAGAAGTGAAGGGTCTTGCTGCTACTCTTTTGTATCTGTGCAAGGAAATCCTCCTCTCACCTCTACCTCTACACTGTCTTAGTCCTAGTTGTCTAAAAACTTTTTGTTCTCCAAGGCAGTTTCACACTTCACCTGTTAGCCAGAGTTAAGTTAATGCTTAAGGGGAGTTTACCATACCCTTGTCCTGTCTGTGTTCAGAAATGTGCTGTTGCTTAATAATACTTGGGTGGAAAGAAGAAGATGCAACTCAAGGGGAGAATAAGAAACTGTACCTGAAGCAGACAATTGGTTTTCACTAACACCTGTTGTTTTTTTTTTTTTCTGATAGGTGTTAATATGACTGGAGGGACAGCACTGAAGGTGGCATGTGTGTCAGCTGCAGTGTCTGATGAATCTGTCGCTGGAGATAGTGGGGTGTATGAGGCAACTGTACAAAGGTAGACATCAGCTCCTTCTCTAGGAAGAAGCTAATGATTCAGCTTTGTCCACAGAAATCAACTAGAACAATTCTGGATGTGATACTTTTTTACAATTTGTTGACTAAGGTCTTCACTCAGACTTCATTTTTAAAGAAACTGTAAGCAAACTGAACTTGATTATAAGGAATGTCCCATGCTTCCCGTTGTAAAGTAGCCGAAAATAAGATTACCGCCTTTCCCCTTAAGGAAAGTTATTTGGAACAGTTGATCTGTTTGTGAAGATACTAGTAACCCATTAGCACTGCCTTTACTGTGTTGGCAGAGAACACCATCTGGCAGGTGTAAAGTTCTCCTCTTATCAGTTTAACTGTTCTAGTGTCGATTACAGCCTTAAAAGAACATAAGAAGCATAAAAGAACTTTGTCGTGTTTATAAGGTAGCAAGCATCCCATTAAGAAGTACTTTGAATGGCTTTACAGATGTTTGTGCACTATGATGCCATTCCTGATTACTTGGATTCAATATGCAATTTCCACAGGACTTTTCCCTATAAGTAGCTAAAGCACTTACAGAATGAACTATGCATTATTGCTCATTCTGGGTGTCTGGACCTGCTTTTCTGCTTGCTGAAGCTATCTGGAATAGATTTTTAAAAAAATTCACTGGAAGGTACTGTTCTTACTAATGTCTAACGTGCTTTTTCCCCAAGTTTTTGTTGTTGAGATAAATAAGAGTGGTCATTTGATGCAAGCTATGAAGAATTTTTAACCTCTGCAGTCAACTTGCATCCCTTCTTTTCTTCCTGAATTCTCCAGAGAAATTTATTATTTTATATTTACAGCACAATTCACTCTGAGAATGCACACCACTTTCGTAAGTTAGACCTTATGGGCTCAAGTCAGGGAGCCATACAGTTAAGCATCTTAGGGGCTGTTATGTTCTCTCTATTAGGTAGGGAGATCTAATGGAGAGGATAGGAGGGTTAATGTGTGATAAAATTACAGAAGGCATCTCGGTGCACTCTTGAATATCTTCTCATGTTGCTTAATCTTTGGGTTGTTGACTCAGCTTTTACAAGGACTACAGTATCATTTTGATGCCCATAATAAGTGGTGAGGATAGGAAATACAATGTATATTGTCTTCTGTAGCTGAAAAGAAATGAATTGCAGAAGCATGCGTAGTAATATGTGAAATATTTACAGGGGAGAGATGCTAGTCATAGCACCAAGGTTGTGAATAAATGTCATACTAAATGTGAGATTTCTTGGATGATGTGACCACTCTGAGTCACAGGGCAATGTGTGTTTGAGTCAATGAGATGAATGTAGGTTTGGGGGTTTATGGTGCATAAAACTTTAGAGAACACATTAGGAGAAAAAAAACACAGGTAGCTTTTTTTTAAAGAAGGCCAGTTAGTATACTCTGTTACTTTTAATATGCTTAGGAGCATCTGATTCCTTAAAGAAACAAAGGAATGACTTAAATCTAATCAAACTTGAGAATTTCTGCTATGTGGACAGGTTTGCAGTTTTCAGGTCTTATTTTCTGTTGCTGGGAAATCAGCTGTTCTTACCTGAAATGCAGTCAAAGGGTCCATTTAAAACTTTTTCCTTTTCTTTTTGCACAGCCTTTTGTGTGGCTTTTTTTATTGGCAGTGAGTGGAGAAGGCATGTGACTTTCTGCTGATATATGTCTAGGGATGTTTGTTGCATGTTGCTCTTAAATGAGTTCTCTTAACTGCTAGTTGTTCTGCAAAATCCTTATGCCCTCCCTGCTCCCGAATAGAAGGGGGTGGGGAGATCTCATCACACAAATGATAGCAGTTCAGGAATATGAAGATCAAGTCCTTAACTGTCTTTGATTTCTTTCAGGCCATGTGTGTCAGAAATGGTGTTTGACAGTGATGATGCAGAAGCAGTTGGGACTGCTAAAGTCCAGATTGCAATGAAGTAAGCACTACAGTTCTTACAGAATTTTCTTTCTTAGGGAAGAGTATGCGTGATTTAAGATAGCACTTTGTTCTGCTTTCTTATCCTATTAGTATTAACAAACACTCTTTGTAGTGTAATTTTTCACCTGTCTCTAGGCTGCCTTTGGCATGATTATCCTCTTTAAAACCAGTGGAAATTCACTGGTGGTAAGTGTGGTATGATCCTGCAAACCAGGAATGGGAGGAGTGTCCCTGCTGGTTTGGAGGAAGCATTTTGAGGACCCTCAGTCTACTTTAATGTGCAGCTTAGGGGGAAAAAATGATGAAGGTAAATGGCAGACATAATGATTTACCACACCCGAACACTGTATGTAGTGTACAAGACATAGGAAAGTAGACAGCAGTTTTCCTCAGATTATTTGGGAGAATTTGTGTGAAATTGAGAAAAATAGCTAGTGCAAGACTGTCTTGTATCGTGGCCATCAACAATAAAACATAGTTACCCGTAATATCTTCACTGTTCTAGTCTCGATTCATCAAGTATTTTTTACCTGTAAGGTGTTTTTTTTTTAATTTTGTAGTTATACAAGGTTTTTCAAAAGGTTTTAATTGGAATACAGTGATTTAGTCAGAAACCAGAAGAAACAATCTATATTGGGTCAAATCTCTAGTCCATTGTATCTGTGAAATCCTAAATATTTATGTAAGTAATTCTGTATGTTCTTACAGCAAAATTTCAGGTAATATGAAACTGAAGTTGATACGGGGGCAACTCATATTTCCATAATAGTCTTGATTGTAAATATTTAATGATGTGTTTTTAAGTTAGTGAAACAAGTTCACTAACTTTTTCATGCAGTCTAAGGCAGATTTCTGTAATACTAATGATTTTTTTATCTTTTCAATTAATCCAGATATGATGACAAAAATAAACAATTTGCAATACTCATCATTCAGCTGAGTAATGCTCCAGCTTTGCTGTTACTGCAAGATCAGAAAGTGTAAGTGGATGAAATAAAAATGCTTGAAATATTCACGTTAGATTCCAGTTGGAACTAAACAGATATTTGGCTTCTGTTTTTCTCATTTTAAAAAACTTACCCCTTCTGAAGTGCTTCTGCATTTTGTCATGTGTAGCATCCTTTGTGAACTGATGCACCCACAAAATGAAAAAAAAGATGCAATTTTTTCCTCAAATGCCTGTGTTTGTTAAGGGAGAAACTTTCTTAGAATTAACCCTAGCCAGCAGATTTCTCAACTGTGGCAGAGTGCCGAGAGCAACCAAATTAAGAGGCAGAGAAAGTATTTGTTCCCATTTAAAACTTATGCCTGAACATGTTCACAGATGCATACATGTGAGTTTCCTGGAGAGCATTGATCACTTCCTGACACAGGTGATGGAGGGGCTAACAAGGAGAGGTGCACTGCTGGACCTTGTACTAACCTTGTTTGTACTAACAAACAAGGAAGGGCTGACTGGAAGTTCGAAGGTTGGGGGCAGCTTTGGCTGCAGTGATTATGGGATGGTGAAGCTCAGGATCCTGTGAGGAGGAAGCAGGTAAAGATCACAACACTGGACATCGGGAGAGCAATTTTTGGCCTCTTCAGGGACCTTCTTGGAAGAATCCTATGGATAAGGCCCTAGAAGGAAGAGGGATTCTAAGAAGTTGGTTAATATTCAAGGATCATTTCCTCAAAGCTCAAGAGTGATGCATGGATGGACAAGGACTCCTGGCAAACAGAAAAAGGAAGTGCACAGAAGATGGAAGCAGGGACAGGCAAATTGGGAGCATTACAGGAACATCATCTGAGTATGCAGGGATGTGAGTAGGAAGACTAAGGCCATTTGAAATTGAACCTGGCAAGGGATGTCAAGGATAACAAGACGGGCTTCTTTAAATACAACAAAAAGTACACTAGAGAGAATGTGGGCCCACTGCCAAATGGGGCAGGGGCCCTGGTGTTGAATGATACCAAGAAGATAGAGATGCTGAATGCCTTTTTTGCTTCAGTCTTTGCTATTAAGACCAGTCCTGAGGAATCCCAGAGCCTAGGGACCATGGGGAAAATCTGGAAAAGGAAGACTTTCCCTTGGTTGAGGAGAATTGGGTCATTTAGGCAAAGTGGGCATCCACAAATCCGTGGGCCTGATGGCGTGCACCCACAAGCGCTGAGGGAACTAGCAGATGTCATTGCTAGGCTGCTCTCCATCATCTTTGAAAGGACCTGGAGAACTGGAGAGGTGCCTGAGGACTGGAGGAAAGGCAGTGTCACTCCAACCTTCAAAAAGGGCAAGGAGGAGGACCCAGGGAACTACAAGCCAGTCAGCCTCACCTCCATCCCTGGAAAAATGATGGAACGGTTCATCCTGGATGCCATCTCTAAGCAGGTAAATGATAAGGTGTTCAGGAGCAGTTAGCATGGATTCACCAAGGGGAAATCTAATATTCTTCTACAATGGGATGACTAGCTGGGTAGATGAAGGGCGATCAGTGGACATTGTCTAACCTGACTTCAGAAAGGTTTTTGACACCGTCTCTCGTAACATCCTCAGGACAAGTGTGAGACAGATGAGCAGATGGTGAAGTAGGCTGAGAACTGGCTGAAAGGCAGAGCTCAGAGGGTTGTGCTCAGTTGTGTAAAGTCTAGTTGGAGGCCTGTAGCTAGCTGTGCTCCCCAGGGGTCAGTACAGGCTGCAGTGTTGTTCTACCTCTTCGTCAGTATCCTGACTGAAGTGACAGAGTTGGCTGATGATAGCTGGGAGGAGTGACTGATACACCAGAGGGCTGTGCTGCCATTCAGAGGAGAGACTTGGGCAGGCTGGAGAGGTGGGCAGAGAGGAACCTCATGAAGCTGCACAACAAAAGCTTGAAATCCTGCACCTGTGGAGGAACAACCCCATGCACCAGGACAGGCTGGGGGCTGACCTGCTGGAAAGCAGCTCTGCAGAGAAGGACCTGGGGGGTCTTGGTGGACAAGACACTATGAGCCAGCAGTGTGCCCTTGTGGCTAAGAAGGCTAATGGTATCCTGCGGTGCATTAGGAAGACTGTTGCCAGCAGGTTGAGGGAGGTGATCCTCCCTCTCGTGCTCAGCCCTGGTGAGGCTGCATCTGCAGTACTGTGTTCAGTTCTGAGACTATACAAGACAGCTACTGGGGAGAATCCAGCAAAGGGCTACTGAGATGAAGAGGAGACTGGAGCATCTCTATTATGAGGAAAGGCTGAGCAAGCTGGGCGTGTTCAGCCTGGAGAAGAGAAGGCTCAGGAGGATCTGATCAACATGTATAAATACCTGATGGGGCAAGTAGAGAGGATGGGGCCAGATTCTTCTCAGTGGTGCTTGGTGATAGGAGAAGAGGCAGTGGTCACAAACTGAAACAGAAGTTCCATGTGAACATGAGACAAAAATTCTTTGCTATGAGAGTGACAGAGCACTGGAGCAGGACTCCAGAGAGGTGGTGGAGTCTCCTTCTCTGGAGATATCCAAAACTTGCCTGGACACAATCCTGTCCAACATGTTCTAGGTAAGCCTGCTGGGGAAGAGGGGTTGCTCCATCTGAAGATGATCTCTAGAGGTTCTTCCAACCTCAACTCTTCTGTGATTCTGTGGGGAAATGTACAGCCTCTACTAACTTCTTTCTAGGTAAACCTTTTTGAACCTACTGTACTGAATGCTGACATAAGTTTGATTCTTTTTTGCATTGTCACTTTCACTTGCAAAGTGTATGCTAGCAGCCTGTCCATTGTTCAGATGTAGGTAACTGTGTAAAAAGTAGTCCCTTGATGGCTGCTTAGAAGATTCAGAGGGAGGAAACCTAAGGGAACTCATACCACTTCATATCTCTGATTTTGTGGTAAAAGATGTGTATTTTTTCAGATAACTGATATTCCAAAGAGAAGAATAGCAGAATAATGTTCACAGTGCTTAGGATGGATTCTTCATGAACAGATTTGTGGTGCTCTTGCAATGGAGGTATACTGCAAACTTGTACAGCAGTACCAATTACATTTTGTTCAACAGGAACATTCGTGTGGCTGTTCTTCCCTGTTCAGAAAGCACAAGTTGCTTGTTTCGCACAAGACCAGTGGAAGCTTCAGACAATCTTGTGTACAATGAAGTGTTTTGGGTTTCTATCTCCTACCCAGTGTTACGCCAGAAGACTTTAAGAGTTGATGTTTGCACTGTAGATAAATCTCACCTTGAAGAATGTCTGGTTAGTATTTATCTCTATTTTAATATCTTTTTTGATGTGCTTGTACAAAATCTTAAACTCTGAAGAGTGGCAATTTCTTTGAAAGCTTGCTTTATAATCCTTAGCTGTGTGATCTCTCCCAGATGGCAGGGCAGGAAAAATCTATTAAAATTATTGTTACTGTGAAGAACACTCATTTGGATGAGTAGATGGATGAATGTTTGTTAGAGAATATTTGTTAAGAACTACGATAATTTTGTCACAGACAACTAGATTTGCCTTCTCTCATGATTTAATGTGAAACCCCTGCCTATTTATCTTCCTTTTGGAAACACATATTGTAATCTAGGTGAGAATGGACTTCTCACAGGATTTCCGAAACTACCTGTAGAACATAAAAAGGCTCTTTACAGGATTTCTTTTAAAAGCTGCTGTTAAGCTTCATTATTAAAATCTGTATAATTTTGGAATGCTAGTATGTCCATAGCCCTCTATCTTTTAGAAGAGTTTTTTTGCTGTCTAGTATTACCTGGGTAAGTTGATTTCAGTAGAGCTACTATTGGAGTAATGCTCTCCAGAACATGAGTATGTTGTGTTGAACTAAGAAATAAGCAACAATTATGTTACAGGAAAGGGTTTTTGTGTGTGTGTGTTTTTGTTTTTTCTGCATGTGTTCTGTACCATCTCCCTTGGCTGGAGAGAGACAGTACATGTTTTATGATGATTTATGCATTTCTTCCTTCACTTGCAAAGCACACTTTGGTACAAAAAAAATATTTGTTTTCTAAACAGGGTTTTTCTGTTTGGCGGTATGTATTGTCTTGCAGTGTGTCTGAGCACCAGCTGGGACTAAATTATCTTGGAAGAAATCTGCACAGTATGCAGTCAGCTGGACAGTGCTCGGAAAATTGGGTCCACCAAGAGGTGGATTAAATTGCAAGTTGGTTCTACTTTGGTTATGGATCTGTCAGACTATGTTCTAAAAGCAAGGCAATAAAAAATGAAAATGAAGATGGAAAAGAATGGAATATGTAAAACTAAGCATCTCAGTCCAAAGCAGAGTGATTTCATCAGCCTTGCCAGTTTCCTGAAAGGGATTATTTTCTTTTTTCTTTCTCTTTGAAGCAGTGGTTGTAACATACCATGGCTGAAGCAGAGTGGTTCATCATTCTTGCTACTTACACACAGGAGCTGGAGTGTAGCATTTGATACTTGGATTGAAGGCCCCAGGCAGAAATGTTAAAATCAAATATAAAGCATTAGTAGTGTAATTCCTGAAGTGTTGCTGAAATGGGGATAAAATGGGAGATTTTCAGTTTTTTTGCTAAATTCCTGAATAATCCTGGATTTTTGCTCTTATATCTTCCCACTGATGTGACATTGGTTCTTTGTAATACTGCACTAAAATTGGTTTGTTTTTTTTATTTTCAATAGGGTGGCACACAGATTAGCCTTGCTGAAATATGTAGATCTGGAGAGAGATCAACTCGTTGGTACAACCTTCTTAATTACAAATATCTACAGAAGCAAAACAGGAAAAATAAACAAGGGAACGTTCATTCTGAAGTACCTTGCACCGGAAAAACAGTAAGAACTGCTTAAATCAAAGGTCTCTTATAAACCCTCTCGTTAGTACTGTACAGGCGACTAAAACTTACAGCTGGTAAAGGCTGATGCATTTGTATTTAGAACTATTAACATGTCATTGATAAGCACAGCAAAGGAGTTAAAATGATGATCATGATTATGCCCTTGTGCATGGCTAAATACTACTCGTGAAGCTGAGGGATATGGTATGTGGTTTGATATAAGCAATATGTGTGAGCTCTTCCCTTCTCATTAGGCAGTTCACCTTGCTGCACTGAACCTGAACAAATCAAGAGATAGTTACCTTTGCACGTGCATTGCCTGCAGGATGCTCCATCTAGCTTTTCTGCACATGTGCGCTACTGCCAGTGTCACTGGGTGGAGTTAGACCAGATATGCTCACGTAGGTTTGTGCACTATGTGTGTAATAGAGTGCCCGAATAGTGTGGACTTAGGGGTTATGACACTGCCACCAGAGTGAAGCTGGCTGGGACTGTTCTGACCAGAAAGACTGGGCACTTTGCAGTTTGAGTGAGTAGTATCTTTAGATGAAGCCTCTTTGTCTCTGCAGGACTCTGTATCAGCACTCTTAGAGCAGACAGCTGTTGAACTGGAAGCTGTGGAGAAGAAACTGGAGGAAAGTAGAAGCACTTTAATTAGCGGAGAGAGCTGGTAGGTAACATCCCACTGTCTTAGTGTGATGGAATTATCAGAGGGTTTAGGGATTCAGGAGTGTTTGATGTGCAAAGAAGAAAAAGGCAAGTGATACGAAGCTGTGGGAAGCTTTTTTCTGCTGTTCAGGAGGTTGCTTGAAAAATGAGAACAAAACTGAAAAATGTTAAAAATACAGTATGCTAATTTTGTGACTTGTATAGTGTTCCATGAACCTCTGTGAGAGCTTTGCCTGAATAATAAATTTGGTTGTCATTTTATTCGTGAAGTCCAACATTTGAAATAAAAAGGAAGCTTGACCAATGGGCTTGGAGAAGCCAGCAGTGAGTTCAGAGGTGCTGAAAAGGATGTTAAATATTTTGATTTTGTTTGATTTCACTTTTTAAACCAAGAGATTAATTGCATCTTGAGATTGTCTCTTAACAATCTCTTAAATTCAGACCATATGACTGGAGCCTGAGCTGCCTCACTTTTCATTTGAAACAAGACTAGTAGGAAGTTTTTAGCTGTACGGGTAGCTTTCTGGTGTAGTTAAATTCCGGTTTGTTCATTCCCTTATAAAACTATGTTTGTTCTCTGTAATCTTGGGGGCTATGGGACCTGTCAGGTACAACTGTTTGCCTTAGTGTGTTTCTTTCTGTTCAGCAAGTTCTAAGAATACTGTGCTGAAACACCAGAGTATTGTACTAAATAGATCAATTCAGTAACGTAAGTTTTTATTACAGGCAAGATGAAGAAGTTCCTGAGCAGGATGAGACTAGTGAAAATGAAGCAGAAGAGGAGGAAGAATTCTGTGCTGGAAAATCACTGTGGGAAACAGAAGAAAGTCTGAATTCCCAACTGCACATGGAGATATCAGTAAAGGTAAAATCAAGGGCCATTCAAACAGAAAGATGAGTCGAGCTTTCCATTGCTTGCTGCAGTTTTCCAAAGTACCTCTGTTTAATTGCATCATCCAAAGATTCAGGGATGAAATCTAGTTTTGCCTCTCAGCAATTTCACATGCAGTTTTCACTCTTGTATTAAAGTTTCAGAAGGAATAAACCCTTAGTAAAGAGCCTTGGAAAGGCAGCAATTGAGAATTGCCTGTGGGAGCTGTGAAGAAGCTAGGCCACTGCTGTAAGGAAATGCTTGTACCTACTTGATTTGTATTCTATTCATGGCTAAATCTCAAAGCATACTACATAACTGAGTGTCCACCTGCAGAAGTTTGTGAGCCTCTGCAGCTTGACTGTGCAGACTTGCTCTTGCAGAAAGCTATCATGTATTGGAATAAGTAAACAGGCATTTTCATATTCCCTCAGCAGTTACCTGTTTTTCTTTGCCAGCACAGGGTATTATTAATGTGACTGGCTCATGTCTTTGCAACAGACATTTGCTTTGAAGGGGAAGGTGCACCCCCAAGTTTTGTTGTGCTAAACCAAGACATAACCTTGTACATCGTGCTTTTGTGTGTCTCATTGGCTATGCACTTTTTTCTTCTAACAGGAGATTTTAGAGCGCTCAAAGTGAGAAAAGCTTGTTCTTTAATTAGAACCTCTTCTGTTGTGTGATGTTAATGTCTTGCTCCTTTTAGTTTATCTCCTGCTAAGGGAGATCTTGTTTTATTTTTTTGTTGAAAGAGAGAAATTGCTGTTACTTAGCTGACTAGGTCACTGATGAACTAAGCAGGATTATAGCAGTTATTTGGAAGTACACAATTGACTTTTAACTGCTTATCTACCTGAAGCAATTTTAAATAACTCCATGCACTGTATGTGACCATTTTGTCACATGGTTAACATATTGTTCAGTGCCTCCTGTTAGCTCATGAAAACTGTTTTCATGGAAATGTGACCATGATTTTGACCTGATATAATTCTGAATCTAGTTGTATTCTAACAGTGTGCTGTAGAAATGTTCTCTGTGCATATGGTGATTTGAATTCCTTTGTCAGCTACAGATGCAGAGTAAGGGAATGGTTTTTAAAATTATACCTCTGTTCTGCATGCAAAGATTGCTAGGCCACATCAGTGTCGCAGATCAACAGAATCAATTGTGTTGTACAGCAGTCAAGGGACATGGAGCGCTTAAGGAGTGATACAGTTAACATAGCTTGTGAGTTCAAAGAATAAAGTGTCAGGACACCCTCCGTGAAAAGGGCAAAAGAGTGTCTGTGTTTGTGAATGCTGTGCCTCTGGGACTGAAAGCAGAGACGCATCACAGGTGGCTGTCGGACACCCTGGGTATATGTAGTCTCTACGATGGCAAGCTGGCGTTTACAATGCAGAATGTGTCTTTCAGGTGGATAAGGAGACAAACACAGAGAGCCTTGCACAGTCTTCTACTGTAGTTCGTCCAAAAGACAAAAGAGCAGCAAATCCACCGCAAACTCAATTTGTCAGAGGTAGCACTATCATCCGCTCCAAAACATTTTCTCCAGGACCACAAAGTCAGTATGTGTGTCGGGTAAGAAAAACGCAGTCTGGGATTTATAAATGCTGATTCTGGTTAATGAATGCACCATATCACTCTTCAGTTAATCTATGAATTCTTCACTGAAATCTGACAGTGCTTTTTTCTTCCCCTTCAGCGGATGCTCTGTCCTCACTTACTTAGAACAGTATCTTTCCTCAGAGTTAACAATTTTAAACAAGTTTATAAAATGTTTTGGTACGCATATTTGTGGTGCATACGGCATGCTGAGATGCCCAGACTAACTTGGAAGGGATTGGCTGTGGTAACGCAAGTATTTCTTCTGTGTTAGTACATGGTTCTCCCTAGATGAAAAACCTTCTTTGCTTCTCAGTAGCATTAGGTGAGAGAACAACATGGCTGTGCTTCTTCTGGTACCAAAGCACTGTGCTTTGTAGACCTGTCTTACTGTCGCACAGTCCCTGTGAAATTTGTGGTTGTTTATATCGTGCCTCATTGACTTTCTGATACGCAGTCATTGTAGCAGAACAGTGTAACAGAGACAATTCCTGTAACTAAAACTCTGGAATGAGTCTAGGTATGACTCTAACCACATCACTCCATTCTAGTTATGTTCACCTACATGTTCTAGACATGTTGTTAGAAACAAACAACTATATTTGCTCTTCCACTTCTATGTATTGTTTGTGTGTTCAACTTAAGAGAATATTCATTGGGTTTTTTTCTGGATAACAGGCCACTTCCAAATGGTCGTCATTACGTCTTAATGCCCTGTTTCTCCTTTCTATGGCAGTGATCAAGCTGGGCAATACTTAGTACAGGTTGTCTCTGAGTGGTTTCTATGATTTGTTGCCAGTTAAAGACTGCAGGGAGGATGAGTAACATCAACAAGTCCTCTGACTTCTGAAAGCTGTCTCACTTAGTGATGAAATTTAGGCTGCTCTAAGACAGTGATGAGTAACCTGCATATTAAATCCTCTCCTGCTGGTTTAGGACTGTTTTATGCTAACTTGAACTGAATTTAGGTGCATCTACCTAACATCAGAGGATGTGAACATTAAACTGTGTGATGGAAATGATGAGAGGTACCTGATAAGGTCAATAAAAATCCTGTGGAAGCTTGAAAGTGTCCAATGTGCTTTGTAGGAAGGTAGTTAAACAGGCCATGTGCTGGGTAAGGGTGTCACTTTCACCTCTTTGAAATGTTTATTCGCAGTTAATTATTTCCTGGACTGAGGATCAGGGTAAACTATAAATAACTCTTTTAAACTGAGCTGGCAAACAAGTAAGCCCTGCCTTTTATCATGCATGAGCTCTCCTAGCTAGGTGGGAATTCTGTTAATGCAGCTGAGCAGGGTTTGATGTGCAGGTTTTCTCCAATTCAGAAGCAGGTGCTCCTGTAGGAGCAAACCGTACTTCATTTGCACTATTGCTCTGTGCTTAGGTGGCAGAGGCACAATGTCCCAGCGCTGGCAGATTCCTCATGCCTGCTATTTCCCCACAGTCTTTTTGTCTGAGAAGGAACATGAGAAGGGAATTAAACTCTACCTCAGCTGAGCTATTTTTAAAGATCTAGAAACAATCATAGAAGAAGGCAGGCTCTGTGTACATAACACGACAACTTAAAACTTGTCAAATCTAGGGGGTAGCTTAGAGGTACCTGCTGCACCACTAAGTTAAAATACAATTCATTAGAAAAGAGGGGAAAAAAATAATTTCTAATGAGGTAATCCCATGTTTTACAGATATTGGCAAAGACTATATTACTATTTCCTACTACAACTATTTTTCTGTTTTGCCCAGCCTTTTTACTTGCACATGAGAAGAGCAGCGAGGTGCAGTCCTGTACTGTACCCTGACTAGTGTCTCCTTCCGTAGTATCTTCCCACAAAGGGACTGAGAGCCTAAGGTTTGTGGCAAGGACCTGGCTGTGCCAAATGGATTGCATGTTGTGCGCTTGCTGATCGGGGTGGCATGTGTCCACTGTAGTCTTTCACAAAATCCAGCAATTCCAAGTCCATCACTGTTCCTAGTTGCCTCGGCAGCCCCATGATCTTACTAATAAGATAAATGCACTGCTTATATTTGTATAATTAAAAAAATGTGGTTTTCGTTTTCAGCTGAATCGCAGTGATAGTGACAGTTCAACACTTTCCAAAAAGCCCCCCTTTGTTCGCAATGCAATGGAGAGACGAAGCGTCAGAATGAAACGGGTAAAAGTATCGCTCTGTTCTGTTTTTTTGTCTAGTATACACGTTTCCAAAAAATGAGAACTGTTTTAAAGGATTAGCAAACAAATTAGTTCCAAATTCTTTCATTCATAACCTTTTCTTTGTGCAAGAAGTCTTTCTTAAGGCTGTATTTCTTCACTATTTCAAAAGATGACAGGAATGTCTAAGTTGCTAGAACTCATTTAGAAAAATAAATTGAGGACGAAAAGAGTTCTTGCTATTCTCAGTATTGTCAGAGTAGAAGTAGCGTGCATGTTTTTGCTGTGTTTGTTGTTGTAAAATAATAGTTTATATAACAAATGTGACTTGGAAAAGGGCAGTGAGCAGGGGAATCAAGCTTCAGATGCTCAGATGACCCAGTTGTTTCCTCAGTTGCGCACAACGAACTCTTGCTCACACTGTAATAGTAATCGTTAACGTTTACCCAAGCTACAGATGCTGAGAATCTTGCTCCTTTCCTAAGGATATGGTTTTATGATTTTCTTGAAGTAGCTTGTGTTTGGGACTGTAACTGAGGTCATGAATACGTTAGAGTTTTTGGTTTTTTGTTTTTTGGTTTTTTTTTAAGAAAAAAAGGCATGTGTTTCTGCTGCATTGCATATTAGTCTGAAGAATAGAGAGTTTGACTTCTGAGCAAGGCATGCAAGCAAGACTGGCTTGAATCTGCATTTTCTGTCTTGAGATGGATCGAGAAGCAGGATTGATAGAGATGTTTTGCACCGGAGAGAAGTCTTGGAGAAAAAAATTACATGATGCATTTGCCTTTCAAGGGGGGTGCCTTTCAAGGGGTCAGTTCTTTTCATTGCATTTATAAACCCCTTCTTTTCTAGCCTTCGATTAAGTCTTTCAGTACAGAGCGGCTAATCCGCACTTCACTAGACCTGGAGCTGGACTTGCAGGCTTCGAAAACCTGGCATGATCGGCTAGTAGAGGAGATCTCTGTGCTTAAAGAACTGAAGGAGCAGTTAGAACAAGCTCAGAGTCAAGGTGAAAAGGAGCTGCCACAGTGGGTGAAGGATGATGAGAGATTTCGATTGCTGCTAAGATTAGTGGAAAAACGAGTAAGTAATAAACTGTCCTTGGATTTTATTCAAGATGTGTGAGAAGCGTGATTTGAGAAACATCAGTTTGGACAGTCAGGAAATTAAACCTTAGCACTGTAGTTGCTCATCTTCCTGATCTTACTGCTCCATCATTAGCTGTTGCTAATGAAAGTTGCAGTCGCTGCTGAGTGTCTGGCTATTCTCAAATGTGCTGAACTATATAGGATTTAAACTGCAGAGTCTGTTCCTGCTTACCCACAAACCTGAAGTTAAGGAACACAGCTCTTCCAAGTTTCTTCCTCCTTCTAAGAGAAATGATGCCTGCATAAAACTTGTGCATGGGTGACACTGGGCTTTCGAACAGAATCCTTTACTAGTCAAAGTTGCATGGTCTAGTACAGAAGTCTGACCCCCCTCTGTTATGCAGCTTGTAACTGAATGATGATTTACATGCACTTACCAGCGAAGTTCAGAATTGCAGCTGTAAGTAGTTTTTTAGAAAAAACAAAAAGCAAACAGCCTTTTTTTAGATTTTTCACATATAATAGAGGGTGTTAATGCGTCTGCTCTAAGACTACTTGTATAAATTTGCCAGTGCAAGCATGTATGTGCCTGTTCTGGAAAGCAGTATTACTTAGCTCTGCCAAGTTACTCTAAGAACAGAGGTACTCAAATATGAGCTTCACAAAAAATCCCAAGCAAAAGAATTTGATGTATAAATAAGTTAGATGAATGCTTTTGTAACTTTTATTTTTCCAGAATGTGAGAGTTGCAAGAAGGGCAAAACATATGAAGTGAAATACCATACAAATGTTACCAACAGTATTTGTTTCATTTTTTTGGCTAGTTAGAAGGGACATTTCAGTATGATATATTTTCTAAATGTTTGTGAATTTTAATGCATATGAAACACTAAGTTAGATGATAGCAGATTTTCTGGCTCATTTTAAGAGCTTAATAGAAAAAAAAGGTAGTTTCTGTCTTGCTGTTTTTGAAGGGTAGACTGCAGAGCGCGGATGGAAAGGAGACAGAACTAGTTACCAAGAACTATAGCAAACAGTTCTTTTTTTTTTTTTTTTTTTTGTGAAAGCTGTCTTTCAGCTTGGGAGGTATTATTACTTTTCTGGAGAGCCTTTAAATAAAAATCATATTAGCTTCAAAAAGAACAGATCTATAAATAATGGTAGGAAAGCTTCAGAAATGGCTGGGTATCCCTGGGTGGATGATGAACAAGGTGGGCTTTCGGTCATGCTTTTTTCAAAAACAAGGATTATTGTGTAGTTAATTGTCCCTTAGATGTTAGCCTCTCAGTTCTCTGCCAGAATTTCTCTCCCCTCTTTCACTTCCTATGGAGAGCTTTCCTCTTGAATGCATGCATTTACAAGCACAGAGCTTCCTGCCTTTACACAGGTGCAAGTATGAGAAGTTACAAATGCCATCTGATTTTAAACTTCAGCCTCCCAATATGTCGTAGGTGCAGGATGTCATGGTTAGTGCTTACTTATTCTGTCTGCATGATATTCATGTACATGTACACGGTTTTTTCTCAACTGCAGAGGTGCCCCTGACAAATCACAGCTGACCTCAAGCAGAAACTGTGAGTTATGCTGGCCTAAGGTGTAGTTATGAGTTTGCACAAGATAGCTGAAACAGGGGTTGCTGTGTTCTTGCATAAGTTCACCTTAAAAAAAAAAGGGGGGGGGGAGGCAGAGGAGGTGTCCATAGCAGCCATAATTCTTAGCAAAGGGCCCTTACAAAAAGCTCTCTGCATTACAGTGGTCACCTTAGCTGTAAGTCTTCATTTTAGCTTCTGCAGCTTGTGATTCCAGACAGCTCTTCCCAAACCACTTGTACTAACAGCTGAACTGCCTTGCTGTATTTAGAAGTTTGTTGGGATGAAATAATTCTTCATGGGAACATATACAGCTTTTTCTATTATTCATTTAGGTGGAAAAAACAGAACACAAGTGTGAGCTCAAAGCTGATAAAATGATGAGAGCAGCTGCCAAGGATGTGCACAGGCTACGAGGACAGTCTCGGAAGGAGCCTTTGGAAGTGCAGTCATTCAGGTAGGAGCACCTGGAAAGCACAGGAAGGATTGACTACTGTTATGATTTTTCTGTAGATGACTAAGATGCTGATAAGGAAAGCCAATATTTGTAGTAGTAGTTAACTGTTCTACTTAAACTAAGATTTTTATGACCTTATATCTTAGCACAAGGTCTCTGGGTCAGGGAAATAACTTGCAGTGCTGCAGCTAAACTCAAAGCAACAGAGAAGTACCCAAGTCCATCCACACCTGGCAACAAATTTACCAATCTTTTCTTTAATACAGGAACAGCCCTTTGCTTTTCCTGTTGTGAGCTTAGCTGTAATGATGCCTCATGCCTAATATGTAAATAGGCTGAGAGGATTTGCTGCCCTTTCTTTGGTGATAGCTGGTGGGCCAAATTTTAATGTAGATCGTGGACATGTCTGGCAAGAATTGTGTTGCATTAACAATTGATCGCTTTCTTTTTAGAGAGAAAATGGCATTTTTCACGCGGCCGAGGATAAACATTCCAACGCTGTCTGCGGACGATGTGTGATCACCGTAAAGTATTTGTTTTGGGGACCGTTCCACAAATGCAGTTTGTTTCTTGAAGTTATTTATGTGGTATTATGAAGGTACCAAGGCATGTGTACATTAGAGCTTTTGTCAGTATGTGGATGTTTTAAAGATTTTTAGCTTAAAGTTATATCATCACAGAAACCAGCATTAAAGTGACAAGATTGTATAGTTTGTATATTTAGGAATGTATTTTTGGGAAATAGAATTTTAAATAAGAACAAATACAGCATAAGGTGCTGTTATTCTTAAATAATGCTGTTTAGACTTTTTGTACAGCTCTACCTTTTAGAAGTTTTACTGCAATAAAATACATTTGAAGGAACCTCCTCAGTCCTCCCTTCCGTGACGCTGTGCAGCACAGCATGAGAGCTGGCGGTGGTTCTCCGGTGCTGCGCCGTGAAGCGCCGGGCTCCTGCCAGCTCAGGAGTTTGGGTGCGGAGTTTGGAATGTTTTGGGCACTTCTGATGCTCGTCCTGCAGCCGGTGCCCATCCTGCAACTGGGGGAGCCCGATGAAACCACTGCAGTGGGAGGAGGGCTGTGGGGAGCACGTGTCCCTTGGAGGGTTTTTTCCAATAAAGTGGCCTTTCTGGACAACTCTGCCTTCTCCTAGCTTTGTTGTGTCGATCTTCTCATCACCTGGCGGCTGGCTCAGTTTCAGCTGGTGGCTCAGAAACGTGCGTCTTATCGTTTTAAAGGAATTTGGGAGCAAGGGCGTCTTAAAGCCCTGAGTAACGGGGGGGGGGGGGGTAGGGGGGGCGGTGCCCCTCAGCCAACGGCCGCTCTGACGTCAGTAACGGCCGCGGCCGCCGCGCCGCCCGGGGGCGCCGCTCCGGCCGCGCCCTTCTGCTGCGCCGCGCGCTGCTGCTGCTGCTTCCGCTTCCGCGGGCGGCGCGGGAGGATGGAGGCGCGCGTGGCGCAGGCGGCTGCCCGGCTCGCGCGGCAGGTCAGGCCCGGCGCGGCCCCGCGGCGGGGAAGGAGGGGGGGGAGGCGGGCCGGGGCCCGTCGCAGGGGGGGCGCGGCGCGGCGCCGTGCAGCGCCTCGGCCCGCGGGCGCCGTTGCAGGCCCCGCGCGCGGGGCGCGGGGCCGGGCGGTGCGGGGCGGGGGAAGGGGAGTCGCCTGGCGCCCGCGTTGGGATCCTTGGGGGGCCCGGAGGGCTGTGCGCGAAACGGGGGGACCTTTGAAAGGGGGAGGGGGGAGGTTTCCTTCCCGATACTGGGAGCAGTGAAAAAGCAGGGGCCGGCGCGGGCCCGCTCCTCGTGGCCCTCGCCGAGAGCTGCGGCGGCGCCTCTCGCTTAGGAGCTGCGGCACCGCCGCGCACCTCCGGAGCGGCGGGCGAGGAGCTGCCGGCCGCGGCGGCGCTGCCGCTTGTAGCGGCCGCCGCGAAGGAACCGGCCGCTGCCAGGCGGAGGGGCGGGGTGTCGAGGCCGAGGAAGGCAGAGCAGGGCAGGGGAAGCTCTTGCAGGTGTCTTAGAACTAAAGTAGTTACGGTAGCGGTGTTTCACACTCCCTGATACAGGGTTACAGCAACCGTAAGGTGCTTGGGGTTGGGAGGAAAGAGGGTGACCAACCTTTCCCTTCCCTACCATAAGACCACCTTCGGACTGGTGGGTCTGCCCTGGCCAGTAACGCGGGTTGGTAGGAGGTTGGTTGTGGAAACAACCCTTGGCACAGGCTTGCTTCTCACGTAGTGCCTGACGGGCACGTTACTGAGAGCTAGCCCAACGTTTCGTCTGGGGTTTTTTGTCTGCTGTAAATGTGTGTTGTTAAGTAACTTTTTAGTATGTTTTTGAGTCACAATTCAAATGTAAGATAAGCACTGCCATGAAACACTGAGATAACAAATCTGGCTTGAATCTCTGCAGCTTCTTTCTGCCTTTGTTTCTGTATTTCTCCTTTGTAGCTGCTAGGAGAGGAAGGGCATGTAAGGCATTTTTCTGCCCAGGTGTTCCTCCCTCTTGCTGCTGCTGTCTGGTCTTTAGTCAACACTCGATTTCCAGTTGCAATGTGTGAAGCAGAGGCAGCGATCAGCCCTGACTGTAGGAAGCTTGTAGGAGGCTGAGTGGAATTACTGGAGTGTTTAATGCCCCACTCGCAGGCACCTGCGTCCTATCTGCCTACCTGCTCCCAGCTGCAGTGCTCCGGAGCCCCTCATGAACCAGCAGGAATCGTTAGTCCTGTGGCAAAATCACCCAACCAAGAGAAAAAGACGTGTGCCAGGTTACCGCACTGAGCCAGTTCAGCAAAGGGTCGGATGAGTAGTAGAAGGAGGAGGTAGAACTGTGCAAGGGGCGAGAGCAAAGGGATGTGACAGAGGTGGCCTGACCTTTTTGCCAGGCTTTTCTCAGGCCATTTTCTCTTTCTCTCGTTTTCTCTGTTGGAGGAAAGCTATTTTCCCAGAGATAGAAGCTTGTTTATGTTGCACATTAATTTGGTGGGGTGTTTGGAAGACATTCTTGTGTGCTAACAGAAACTGTAAGGATGATTTTGGTCTCAAAAAAGCTATAGTTTTTTTGTATTCACAGGTGAGGGGAAGATTTCTAGTACTTAGCTGACCAAAGAGCCCTTGGAGATGTCAGCATGACTTCATATAATTCCCGCAGCTTCTCATGAGGTGGTCATCAGGTATGACCCTTTATTGACAAGTTGTGATATGTCCAGGGCTGTAGAGTAGGTGGAGTAATCTAGGGGGTGAAGTTTTATTCCCCGAACAGCAATGAAATCAGCTTTTTCTTCCTTTTTCAGTCATATTTTACTGATCGGAGATATAATGGCCTTCTCTCCTTCCTCACTTGAATGGTACTTTGAGAAAGGAACTATTCTAATTAATGTTTGATTTCTAGAAAGAAGGCAAGATTTTTAACACTCCTTTAAAAATACCAGTATTTGTAGGTGATTTGCTAGAGAATGAGGTTTATCACAGAATAAACGTAGTAACCCCTGTGACAAGGGGCGTTTCTAACATATGAGTGTCTAAATGACCTTTTTCCAGGTGGGCCCTGCACATGAATATGGGGTGGGAGGCCCTGAGTGATGTTACCTCTCTAGTAGCCTGTGAGGAACTTACTGGGAAGCTCTTCTGATTGCCATTTTGGAGCAGTTAGCTGTACTGTGCCCTGGGGCTGTCCTAGCCCAAATGTTGTGACTTTACCCCTATTGATTCTGGAAGGCAAAGTAATTGTTGCTGAGTTCAGATAAGCCCTCTCTGCTGAGTAGCTTTGAATGAAAAGTTTAGTTCATCATCTATGTTAGCTGCTGATGAGCACAAGAAGGAAGACTTAAATGGCAGCAGCAGTATTTGGGTAGCCAGCTAGACTGCTCTGTGAAGAAGCCTTTTGCTTTCAGTTCACGGTCAAGTAGCATAAAGAGAGCTACTGAAACTTCGAAGAGGAGAAGCAGAAAACAAGATGTGAAAACGTGGCAGTGTGGGCTGACTTTTGGGCTTGGCCAGTTCCAAAATGGAGCCAGCCTGAATATCTTGTAACTGCAGGTGATGTTTGTGCTGCGAAATTCTTGCTTCTTGCAGTCCTGAGAAAGACGTAGATGGGACATAGTGAATTGTGCCAGTGTATTAGTTTTTTTTTCTTTTTTTTTTCTTTTTTTTTCCTCCTGGCCAAATCCAAGCAATTAGGAGATGAGTTGTCACCTTAATTTGGTGGGGGAAATGCTGTTTGGGCCAGGTGTGTGCTTTGATGGGACCAGGGTTCCAGAGAGCCCTTGAGGCCTAGGTTCTGGCTGCATATGCAGACAAACCTCTGTCCTCATCCTCTCTTGTAGTGTAGTGTAGCAGTACGGAAAGGAATTCCGGTAAGACACTGGGTGTGTTGTCTCCTGCGAGTCTCACCTTGGGTGACCAGAGACATTTTTGATTATGTAGGACAATCGGGAATTAATTTCTGTTCTGACAAGATTGCAGGGGTGACTTGCTTGTTGGCTAGGGTGTCTAGTGAGGTTAGTTCCAGAAGCAGAAAGCAAATATCTGGATCCAGTCACATTTATCATCTATGCAAAACTTTCTGAGGTATCTGAATAGTCAACATGTCCTGAAGCAGCTGGCTTTGGTAGAGAGCAGGTAATACTGCATGGATACAGAATTTATAGATAATGTGGTACTAAGAAAAGAACGTATCATTGTGCTTTTCTTCCCGTGCATGTTTTGTGGGAGCATTTTCTTTTTTGGTAAGTTTAAACTTGAATTATCTGTGTCACTGCTCTAATACTTCTATAAATCAGTTTGTTGCAATAGTGTTTGCTTAAATTTAAGGTGAAACACCTGTAAAATAAGGCAATGAGATCTCTCTTGCACTATTGAAATTTGAAGTTCAGCCTGAAATTTTTTCAAAGGGATCCGTAAGTTACATGAAATGTTATTGAGTCAGGCAAGTAGGAAAAGTTAAACAGTAAGAAAAATACATTTTTCTGTTGATTAAGTGGGGGAAGGTGTGTGTATGTAAAGAGAAAAACAGTCTTTTATTTCTTGCCTTGGGTTAAGAAAAGCAAAAGTAATAGGACAGAAAAGGAAAAGCTGTGATAGACTGTTTGAAGTGAGATTTTTTTGAGTTTTTGCTATGCTATTGAATGATTTTAGGTGGATAAATGCTAATACAGAGAGGTTTTGATATTTTTTTTTCCCCTCAAAGTCATACTGCTTCACATCTGAACCTGCAGGAAGCATCCTGTTCTCCTGTAGCAGAGGAGACTCTGAGGTTGTAGAAGTGCCATGGAAGCACTGAAGCTCAAGTGCAAGTGAAAAATGACCTCAAAAGTACTGATTTTCAACATGTTCCATATACAGGCCACTCCTAAGTTTGTTACACCTCAGCTTGTGTTTTTTGGACATCTACAGTTAGTTATACTGGGATTCATGGGAGCAATTGTTCGGGTGGAAATACAAGGCCAGAAAATGTGAGGGCCCAGTTTTTTTTCCTTAATTAAATACTCTGATTGTTTCAGAAGCAAGAAAATAACCAAATACTACTCTGATAACCCTTGGTGGCCGTTTTCATCTGCCATAGCAGCTTGAGCTGCCTCCTGATGCGAGTCTTGGTAGGCAAGAGGCTGGATGAGTCAGATGGGAGGCTGGCAAGCCAGGCTGGGGAATGCCTACGAGCCACTGTTGCTCCCTAGAGGCAGTGGGTAGCTTAGATTTTTAACAGCTTTCTGAAATTTATTTGGAGCATAGATATCCACCTGAAATTCCAGATTTTTCACGAATGACTTTTGTCAGTTTTGAGAGGGAAGCTGCACTGTGGCTAAGGAAGGAAAGGTTTTGTGAGTAGGTGGAAGCAAGTGCATGCTGCAGAGGTGGCCCCACACTCTCCGTTGAAGCAGCACCCTGCGCTTCCTGGCGTTTCTCTCTCTACTTGGCGTTTGAGGTTGCTGGCATTGTGTAAGCGATTGTGGTTTCATCCTCTGCAAGAGAATATGTGACCTAGCTTTTGAGATGATGAAACTGGGTGAAGCCTGAAAGAGCCTTCAAGAAATTTCAGATTATAATACTGGACTTTTTTAAGAGATGAGAAAAAGAACACGAGAAAGTAGTTATTTGGGGAAGGTATTTTATTAGCCCAGCCTGTTGTCTTGTCTCGCACAACTCGCTTGAGATCAACTCATGTTATCTCACTGAGATTTTTTAAAGAATGTTTTAGAATTCCTATTTTTGTCATGGATAGAAGCCACCATTAAACACTAATAGCTTGGAATTATTCACCTTATATATTGTTGCTGTCACATTTATGGGGCAAAACTAGAACTGTACAAGAAGTGTCAGCTTCTCACCCTCTATTCCTCCTCTCCAAGAATTGTTGTGTTTCAATCTGATTTGTTTTTCAGGAAAACGAAATAAAGTGCTTAACTGCAGAAATTGAGCACTTGAAGAACTTTGAGTGCTTGGGAGTCTCTCCAAGTTTGGAAGGATTACGAGACGAAAACGCAAAACTTAAATATCGGTTAAACTTTCTTCGAAAGGTAGGAGAATGAAGAATTACTGCTGTAGCATGTGTTTTTGCCCACACTGAAACAAGGTAGATGATGCCATTTTGTTAGAGCTTGTGATGTGTGACCGCATGCTTGTTCTGCATTCTAACGCCTTGATTGTGGCTAGGGCATTGGATGTTCTCTGGTTCATTAAACAGAAAGTTTCCATGTGAAAAATCTTGGTCGGTTAATAATCCCACCCTGTTGTGTCTTGGACAGCTGTGTAACAGGGCACTCCAGTTACAGATAGACCAGCTGAGGTCTCTTACGGGACGACTGACAAAGGTGTGGAAGTAGTGCAGCCCTACATTCAGGGAAGGGATTTGTGCAGCAAGATTCAAAGGAGGAGACAGTGCTTGAGTGGCCTGATTTTAATGTTGGATATAGTGCTGCTGTGCCTGGAGGTGCCAGCTACGTCTGTCAGCTGCGCTTTGCCAGGCAGCCATGGGAAGAAGTGGGGTGTAACTGCTCCTGAAGTGCTGTGAATTGAGCCTTCTGGATTTTGGTATTTTTTCAGAGCCTTCAAGAGGAAAAAAGTAAACCAGTGAAAAGCATGATCAACATCAACAGCCGTCTTCAGGAGATCTTTGGAGCTGCTATTCAGGCTGCCTACCCAGATTTAGAAAACCCTCCGCTAGTGGTGACACCAAGTCAGCAGCCCAAATTTGGGGATTACCAGTGTAACAGTGCCATGGGCATAACACAGGTAAATCTGAAAGATTCGTTGAGTGTTTATGGCATTTTTGGAAGTGCTGGTCTTTACAGAGTAGGCCTTTAAACCTCTGTTTAAGATGACTGATGTGAGAGAGGAGAGTGAGTGGCTGAGCTACCTGTGTTACATAGAGAAAAACTACTCAATTCACGTGGTTTAAATCAAATCAGGATCTGAGTGCTGTATTGATGTACTAATGACATGTAATTAGCTGGCAGTTATGTAAGCTGTGTGTTTGGTACCAGTATTATCAATAGGATAGATAAACTGTGAATACTAGACATTTACAAAATGTTAACGAACACCCACATATCCTTAAATGCTTCTCTGTAATGCAGGAATTTACAGTGCACCCCCACACACATTCGCACAGTTAGGGGCACCCCCTTCTCACAGGACAGGCGGGTTGTGGATGCACACCGCTTTTCTGGGCGTGCGAGTTCCCCTGCTTGCACACACCTCCTGCCTCAGCTTTGCATGTACTGGTGGGCAGGCCCTGGGTCTCTACACATCTGTTCACATGCTGTTCATGCTCGTTTTCCTGTCTTACCGACACTTGCTGTCCAGGCATTTAACAAGGCTGGGACGAATCTGTGGGCCCCCTCAGATCTGTGCTTGGTGGGAATCTATATTTACTTTTAACTGAGCAAAAGTCAAGAAACACATTTGTTTTGCTGTGAGATAACAAACCTGCAAGAACCTCTGCTGCAAGACACAGATTTGCATTTTAGAAATGTTTTAGTAACCAAATATTTAAGTTCCTTCCCAGTTTTTTGCTTGGAAGTTTTTAATGCTGTTAAGTGTCAGATAACTATGACCAGAACTGGGCTATACTTTCTCTCTTGTTCAAATGTACCTTATTTAAAGTAGCAGTCCAAAAATGCTGGCTTTAATATGCCATCTATGATTATTTTGATGATACAGGAAGAATTAAAGGGTTTGGGTATTGGTGAAGAAAGGGATAGGAGACAGTGGCCCTCAAACTTAGTGAGAGTGCTTGCAGATGGGCGAAAGCAAAGGACCTCTGATGACACACTGCTCCTGTTCTTAGCTTTGGACCTGACCCAGGGATTCTGGTGTAGGCAGCTCTGAGAATCTGTTTGCTTTATCAGGGGTGTCTGTGCCATCTCCAGTAGCCATCTGTCTATAAGGGGAGTAACAGTAGGCAAATGGGAGACCTGAATAACCTTAAACATTCCCTGTGTAGGCACAAAGCGGATTTCTCCAGTATGTGATATAGAGCAGCAGTTCCAGGTGCCTGAAGTTGGACAGAATTAAAACTTTGCTGTGTTGACACCCATGTTTAGCATTCTGGGGAAGGTGGCAGGAGTCGTGAGTGGCCTCTGTATTTCTGAAGACTTTTTGTAAGCTCTTCTTTCTACAGAGTAGCTCATCTTTCTGGGATTGTGTAAAGTAATATGAAAAGGGAGCTGAGGACAGCTGGTGCTAGGTGGATGGATTTATCTTGCACTCTCTGTGAACTATATGGGTTATTAATTAGTGCAAATTTAAGTAATGTTTTAATTTCAGTCTGTGGCCCCAGAAAGGCTGGCTGATGGGACTGTATTGAAGTGAAACCAGGCTCTGGGCAGGGGAGAGGGAGAAGGTAGCAAATTCTAGTCTAGGTATGAAAGCATCTGAACTTTCAATGCATTGATACCTCTGAGTGAATAGATAGACTCTTTGTAATCATAGATCTTCTATTTTGTAACCTGCAGTCTCGACAGAAGGAACTTTTAAGTAGCCTGTTGTTAATTCCCTTTCATTGAAGGATTAGACTGAATCATGACATCGGACTTGCGCTGCGATATGTGAAATTCCGCTCACCCCAGGTTGCCATCCGTGGCCGCTGTGCATTGTCCTGCCGCAGTGAGTTTGACTCCGGGGCAGCATCAATACGTGCCAGCCAGCAGGCTCCTGGTCTGGAGCGCCAAGGCGGAAACAGCCCTCACAAATACATGCCGTCTTCCTTCGGTCTCATTAGCATACTGTGCCTGGGCTCCAGCCAGAGGAACACCCTGGGTGACTGCCCTGACACAAGCTTTCAGAGCTTTGCCATTTTTTTGACCGCTGTTTTACCCCAATTAAGTTGCTGTTAGGATTTTCGAGCAGTTCTGGCTTCCCAGTGTCGACACTACTTGCATAACTCGGTGTCCAAAGTCCCCTGTGTTCAGGGGCCTTTGAGGCAGGGTTTCTTGTTCCTGATTGTCAGCAGTACCGATGGATGAAGGTTCCTAGGACAGGCTTGGCAGTAGAGTTGTTCCCAGAAAGGTAGACACTACGAGCTGGGCCCGAGCTTGGGAATATTCATGTGTAGCACGCTCACAGCATGCTCATGCAGCAGAACCAGGGGATGCTGCGTGGTCATTTCTACGAGCAGTGGGCTGTGTACTTCCCCTTTGGCCTCAGTTTTAAGGACTTCACTGTGGTGCGTCTCCCCTTCAGCCTTGCTCCCACCAGAAGTCCCGGTCCCGCGCAGAGCTGGAACAGTGGTCAGCATGACTGCAAGAGGAGCAGGATGTGCCCTGACTCTCAGGCAGCACTGATACGTGCCAGGCGGCAACCTCTCCGTTCGACGCGCCAGTGTGGAAACAGCCCTCACAAATGTGTATTGTATTCCTGCGAGCTCGTTAGCGTATTAACGCCTGGGGTTGGAGCCAGGAGCAACACTTGCTCCTTAGAGTCATAGCAGCATGGTGCCTGGTTTTGGAGTGATTCAGATAACATTGCCTGTAATCTGGTGTTGCATTTATTTTTCCTATGGTTTGTGCTTTGAGCAGCATTGAAGGTGATTGCTAGAGGTGTTCTTTTCTTCCCCATTCTAAGCCTTTATCAGCCTGTACGGATCCTGTTGCGATCAAATATATGGCAGGTTAAACATGAAACTGTAAATTGTGTAAAGTTTTGCAGCAGACTCCAAGCCAGTAGTGAGCGTAAATTGTGAACTGACGAAGAGGGCGTGCTCTTTGTAGGCCTCGCGGGAGTGGGGTGGTAGATCATTTCCAAACATGTTGCAGCAAGAACGGGAAATTTTTTGAAGAATTCTGTAAGAAATGTGTTCAGAAACACATTGTTCTGGCAGATTTTGTACAGTGTGAATGGAGTGTTCTACAAGGGACAGGTTGGGCTGGCTCGCAGAGTTATAGGTGTTTGTGGACAATTTGTGGTCCTTCTAAAGGCTGCTTTTTTAAGAATTGCAAAAAGCTATGTGAAAAGATGCTTCGAGAATGGACAGATAAATTGTAGAGTAACCTAGGGTGTGAGCTTGCATTGTACTGTCGGAGTTTCTCCTCGGAGGCCATTTCTGCCAGGGGGGAGAAGACGAGCTACTTCACAGGCAGTTTTTCTGATGCATTTTAAAGAAAATTGGGCATTGTTAAGGTCATCTTTGGTAGCTCCGGTTGTTATTTTTTTTTAAGTTTGAGTCTTGAGTAAGGTAGGATTGAGGGAGGTTTGCTTTGGTTGCTTTAAATTATGAATTGGCAAACTTTCTCTGAAAGTGCAGTCAGCTCCTACTGTAGGTGCAGTTTATAAAATTTCCAGAAGTGAAGCTTGGCAGAACTAAGGATACATGTAGGACTGATGAACAAGATTTTGAAGCAGTGCTAAGGACCATGGTAGCTACATTGGTTTGGAAGGGTTTGTGCCTTTTTACTGGTTTAAAGAAATTCAGATTTGCCAGAGTACTTGACATGCCTTGAAAAACAGCCTTGCAAGTTTTTTACATTTGGGACTACCTTTTAGTTGCCCATAGTGTGAGGGAGTGAACATGTTAGTCTAGTTAGACTAGACTAGGCACATATAAAGAGCTAATATGATCTGCAAAATCTGTTGGAGAGGGTTTTCTCTGTGTGTGTCTACATTACTGAGCTACAGAATCATGAGGATATTTTAACGCAGTAGGATCTATGCTTTCTGTTTCATTCTATGGAAAGTTTTGCAGGATCAGATTTTACTGGACCCTCTTGCTGTGTTTCAGATTCTGCTCAAAACCACGGAACAGAAGGTTAGTCCAAGAGAAATCGCTGAGAAAATTTCGAAAAATATTCCTGTGAATGAATGCATTGAGAAGGTTGAAATCGCCGGTCCTGGTACGATAGTTTCGTGTTATGCCCCTTGTATGTTTTAAAGGTGACATGGCAATTTTATACTGGGTGGTGATCAGGGAAGCTGAGTTGAGTTTGACTGTTCTGTGATGTAAAACTAGAGTTACGGGGTGATTCAACTTTCTCTGTCTGGATGAGATTTATAGCCCACAGACTTGGGCAGCAGCAGAAAAACTACCTTTGTTTTAGAACTGACAAATGCAATCCTGGCCCCTCTAGTTGGAAAGCATTCTGCTGATCCTCAGGTGATTAGCTTTGGCCCCTCGGGTACCTGTGATAAGTATTTGGTGAATTTGCTGCAGAAATTGGCATGCCCTTTTGGCAGGCACCTGGTGTGTTTGCTGTTGCTCGCCTGGTAAGGAGGCCTTGCCCCCTCAGCACTAACATGGGGTAGTGGAGGTTGGTAATTGCTGCATCTCTTGTGTTCCTTAGGGCTGCAGCATAAACACAGAAATCACATGGTGCAGCCTTTCAGGGTGTTTGCACAGGGGCTTGCTCCTTAGTTCTGCAAGAAAGGAAAACTAAAGCAGTGTTGTTTCACAAGCAGAATTTTTTCAAGGAAAAGCTATGTATTTTAAGATGTTGATCTTAAAAAGGGGGAGACAGTGTTGTCCTTGTACCTGTCCAAGGACTATATTCTGCAAACCTTGGCAATATTATTTGTTTTCTCTTAAAGGATGTTTTTACAAATTCATCTTTTGAGTGGTAGTGTGCAAAACGAGTCATGTCAATGGTCTAACTCACAGAATCTGACTCTTGCAGTGAAGGCTATAGTTATATGAAACAGGCTCTCTTAATCTGCAAATAGAAGTTGTATTTTAGTGACAACTTTGTTGTCTTGTTGCTGGAAATGTTTTTGTCATGTCAGGCTGACTTGATATGCTCTTGTCCTTAATGCAAGGAAACAGAGATCCAGGGGAACGGGAGAAAAAAAACAGAAGTGGTCTGAGGCACTTTTGCAGCCCTAGTGCTCATTGCTGGTTTTCTCTTCTGAAGGTTTTATCAATGTCCACTTGAGAAAAGATTTTGTGTCAAAGCAGCTGAGCAGTTTACTGGTGAATGGAGTTCAGCCACCAGCTGTTGGCAAAAGGAAAAAGGTATGGCAGTAAGCACGTAGGCATCCTGCTCACAGGCGGTTCGCACATGCTGGGCTGCAGGCAGTTTTGAAATTGCCCCGTGAGGGGATATGTTGAGTGCGTGGGTGGGCACGTCGGCTGCTTGTTACAGTGGGTGAGATGGATGCAGATTAAGGCGGGTGCTTTCAGGGGCAGCGTGTTGTGCTGAGGCTGGTCTGGGAGTGTCACTGTGGGAACAATCCGTGCCTCTCTGCTGCTGTGCGCTGCTGGCAGCGCCAGGGACCTGGGGGTCAGCAGAGGGGGCCTGCCCACCACCTGGAGAAACCCACAGTGAATACTGGGATATAGTAATGGCCTTTGTCTTTTATTCATTTTTCCCTTTGTTGCTCTGTCTAAGGTGGTGGTGGATTTCTCTTCCCCTAACATTGCAAAGGAGATGCATGTTGGCCACCTGCGATCTACCATCATTGGAGAGAGCATGAGCCGCCTGTTTGAGTTTGCAGGTTACGATGTTTTGAGGTGAGAGTCAGCGTTTGGGTGGGGAGGGCTTGTCTGGCTAAATTTCTGCAGTATCTGTCTGTATGCTTTGGTCTATATTGGTCTTCTTTATAATCATATAACAAATAATCCTTGATAGTAGGATTAAGATAGCAAGCTGAGCAAGTGTAGCAAGGTGAGGAACCATGAAGGGTGGCAGCCTAGTTGCACTGAAATCAGGTGCTTTTGCCTGTTTTTGGTTTCTGATATTATGTTTGTTTCTTCTTTTAAAATATATATATATTAAAATACTGGTATTTTAAAATATATGTTTGGAAAAACAATATTTTCCTTTTTAATTGCTTCGAGGTTAAACCATTTAGGAGATTGGGGTACCCAGTTTGGAATGCTCATTGCTCACCTCCAAGACAAATTCCCAGATTATTTGACCGTTTCTCCTCCCATTGGGGATCTCCAAGCTTTCTACAAGGTATTTTTAGCAAATAAGTGTGATGTTCATATTGACACCTGAAAAGCAGATTGAAGGTCTTTGTAAATTCGCAATGTAGTTTTGGAGAAACAAATGAAGTAAATCACTGTTAATAGATTGTGGTAATTACAGCACTTCGTTACCTATTAGTAGGTATCTTGTCTTGAGTTTTTGGTTTGGGGCATGTTTAAGGACTTTGTAAGCATGCTGCCTCTCTTATCATTTGAGTCAAGAATGATTTGAGAGTCTGTTATGAATATTCATGTTTGAGGGGGAAGCAGGGGCTTTTTTCATGTAGCATGTTTCACCATAGGAATCCAAGAGGAGATTTGACACAGAAGAGGAATTTAAGAAGCGTGCCTACCAATGTGTGGTGATGTTGCAGAGCAAAAACCCAGACTTCATTAAAGCATGGAACCTGATATGTGACGTGTCTCGGAAAGGTCAGTTTTCCAGATACAGATACACTTGTCTCAGCAGTAGAATGGTATGGATTTCCTCACTTTGTGTATAAGTCCTTCCTCCTTTTTTTAAAGAAGAAATTACTGCCACACTTCTGTAAGAAGCTTAAAATAAAAAGGTGAAACAGCAAAGCATTGACTGCTCTGAAGAAAGAGCAGCTAGATCTTTGTCTCCCGAGTCCTAGTTTGAGCCATGCTCTGATAGCTTGACCAAGAGACTGGTTCAGCAAGTCCCGGAAGATTTAAAAAAAAAAAAAAATCAGTAAATTAATGTCACTAATTCCTGCTGCATGCATTTAATGAAAGTATTTTATTCTGTTTCTCTCCTCAAGAGTTTCAGAAAATCTACAACTGCTTGGACGTTGAAATAGTAGAGAGAGGGGAATCGTACTACCAGGAGATGATGAAAGATGTTGTGCAAGAACTTGAAGACAAAGGTGAGGCTTCAGTCTTGGAATCAGAGATTCTGCATTTGTCAGGATGAGTGAGTTAACTTTGCTCCTGTGAGGCTTAGGACTGATGTTTTCCAAGCTGCCCGTTCCCCACACTTGCTCTTTTTCTCAGCCACATTTCCTGAATGCAGAGTTCCTCCTTGAGAGGCTTTGGCAGAATTGATTCTTGTATGTATCATTCCAGAAAGCTTCAATCTTTTTGTGTGATATTTGTAGGAAATAGCATGAGGTGCTACTGGAATTTATTCTAGCTTCAATAAACAGTCAAGGAGCAATACATGACAGACTCCCCAGTCTTAGTGTTGCAACTACTGTAATGAGCTTTGGCTGCTTCCTGCCTAATCACATCACGAAAAGAGAGCTTGCATCTGAGAAGTGTCTGTGAGAACAGCGGCATTTTAGAATCATGTTGACTTTGAGACTGGCAAGAAGCCAGATGGGCCATAAGGAGTCTCTGGGTTTGTGCATTCCTGTCTGGATATGCAGTCAGTGACTACCTTGACTCTTGTCATCTCTTGTGTTCTGACTAGCTATATCTCTGATGTCCATAGAGTTTCTGTTGCCTTTAATGCCCCACTTTGTGATGCTGCTTTTGTGGCTGTCGGGGGATCTGGATGCGAGTGATAGGAGGTTTTTAATCTGATTAGGTCTCTTTTGGTAAGGCCAGATCTACTTGCTTCTGCATAGTCTCAAAGTGCAATGCACAGTGTGAGCTAAGCTGACTAGAGAGGGAGGTTCTCTCTCTCTCTTTTTTTTTTTTAATATATATTTTGAGCTGTTAATTATTTAGAATGTGATGCATGGCCTTTTTCTTGTGGCAGCTAGGAACGGAGGTGTTTCTACCTGTCCTGTCCTACCAACTCCCTATGTGATATGAAAGGGAATTTATTCCATTGCTTTCTAGGATTTGTCCAGGTGGATGATGGGCGGAAGATCATGTTTGTCCCAGGTTTCTCAGTCCCTTTGACAGTCACGAAATCAGACGGAGGTTACACATACGACACATCTGACTTAGCTGCTCTTAGACAGAGGCTGTATGGAGAGAAGGCTGATATCATTATTTATGTTGTCGACAGCGGTCAGGTGAGTATGCCAGCCTTGGCTGTCACTGCTGCTACAGATCATTAGGTGTGTTGAATGAGGGATGCAAGAGTAACACAGGTAGAACACTGTAGGAGTTTTCAGCTTGGTATGTTGGCTCTTGTCCTTATTGGTATAACAGTAAGCCTAGTTTGGTGATGGTAATCTCTATGGAGAGCATGTAGGACCAAATGAGTAGGGAGACCTTGGCACCTGGAAGTGAGTGATGCCAGAATCTCAGCAGATTAATCCTTAGGTCTCTCTTTACCTGAGGAAATCCAAAGGTCATGAGGTTGTCAGCACCATATTTGAGTGGTGATGGGAATTCGTGGTTACTTGGGAAAGGTCTTTGAACAAAGTTGAGCTTTCCCAAGTGGAAGTTGTCTGTGGAGCTAAAATCATTTCAAGATTCATTGTGAAAGAGAGAAGGCTGAAATCAGTCTGAGCCTTAGGAATGTTTGCCTTGTCCTTTGTAGTCTTGGTGTGGGTGCAGGAGATAATTTGGGAAGAAAACTGTACCTGAAAGAGTGGGTTGAGAAGTGGTTGAATTTGTTCCTTGCAGTCGGTGCATTTGCAAACAGTGTTTGCAGCTGGACAGATGATCGGCTGGTATGATCCCAAAGTGACCAGAGTGGCCCATGCCGCATTTGGAGTGGTGCTGGGAGAGGACAAGTAAGTCTGAATGAAATTTTTCTCTGTATTAGCTCTTAAGAGGGTGTTTGAGTAAATACAGAAGACTTGCTTTTCCCTGTTTGTTGAAAAGTGTGTATGTAGCATGCCAAAAAAAAAAAAAAAAACCCGCACATCCTATGCTGTTATTTGTAACTGTGAGCACACGTCATCGTCCTTTGATGCACACAGTCACAGGTGCTATAGTGAGGCTCACTCCTCAGCCTGGCTTCTGCTGCATGGCAGTTGGGGAGGGGACCAAGGTTGCCCATGGGAGTCGCTGGTGGAAGTGCAGAGGAAGCTGGTAGAAATAGTGGGAGATGGGGAGGGTAAAAGCTGCAACTGCCATCTTTTCTACCTGCCAGATACAGTGAAAGCTGGGAAAAGAACCTCTGTGTCCTACTCTGCAGACCAGGCCCTTTGTACTCCAAAGCTGGTCTTACATATGTGTGAAGGTGCGGTTAAACCAGTACACTGTGTAATGTTACATGCAGTTGCAGACTGAGTGGTTTTGCTGTAGATGTTGTAAGAGTAAAGATGAATTACTGAGCTGGGCTGGGGTCTGGCACTGCTATTGTGTCCTGCCTAATGTGCGAGACTGAGACAGGTTGTCTTGACTGTTTGAGCCTTTGTGGCCACTCTCCATGGGTGTTTTGCCAATTTTCCACACTTGCTGCCAGGTGTAGCTCTCTGAGTAGTGTCAATTTCTTCAAGAAGGATTTCCTTCTTCAGGAAGGAATTTGAGGGCATTGACTTTTCTTAGTAAGCTGGAGGTGTGAGCAGTAGAAATCCCTCCAGGAATTCTGATGAGTGTCCTGGAGCTGCCTGGGCACATGTGGAGTCCTAGATGGAGGGTGGGAGTGTTTTCTCTCTATGCAGGTGGTCATTTCGGCTGTGTGTTTTCAGGAAAAAGTTCAGAACTCGTTCAGGGGATACAGTGCGTCTTATGGATCTGCTGGAAGAAGGGCTGAAACGAGCCATGGACAAGCTGAAAGACAAGGAACGGGACAAGGTATGATAAATTGCTTAGCTTTCCTAAGGACTTCCCAGGTTTGTTCAGACTTGTGATTTCCACATTATGGATGTGAGCTGAAAATACAGATACTGCTAAACTGCCCAGGTGATGCTGCGGGTTGTGGACAGAATCAGTGTTGTTTTCTGGGAGGTTAGGATGAGGTGCCATCATGGGAAGAGAAGAATCTCCCTGAGCAGATAGGAGTGAGAAACTGAGCTGCAGTTGGCCTCCAGCTCGTACCTTAGAGCGTTTTAAAGACTGGGCAGGTGATCTGGTCTTGCAGGTACCATCAGATCTCCCATGTGCAATGGAAACAGCTGCGACTCCCTGAGATTCAGAAGGTGATGGCAAAATATAAAGTGGTAGTGGTGGCTGGTCCTGCTGGACTAGCAGTACCCAGCACTTGGGACTTGTGGTGGTGAATGTTTAGGGATTTGCTGGGGGGTTTGGCATCAGGCATCATCCTTTTCCTTGGAGGCTACGGCTGATTTTGCTGGGAGTCATTTGCTTAATGAGATTTCTGTCCATCGTGGATTGTGACAGCCTAGAAGCAGACTAGACAGTGTGAAACTGTGGGAGGCAAAAGAATTGGGAAGTGCAGCTGTTTGGTGCTGCGTAGCATCCACTGAAAGCGACGGTCCTCTTTTAAACATGAGCAAGCAGAGAAAAGACCAATTTGAAAGTCTTCCTAGGACTCATGTGACTCGGGCACAAAGTGCTTTAGCATGCTAACAAGGTCCTATTCCTTCAAGGAAAGTCTTTTGTGAGTGCTTGGATTGTCCAACATGTGGTCCAAGAGTGGCAGGGCCAAGTGTTTGTTGTGTGGATGAGTAGTTTTTAAGCAGGTACACACCATACGTGTCACACCTGCACAGTAGATAGCACCTCGTGGAGCACAGAGGTTCTGTGGGCCTTCAGGAGCAGTGGGAGTCAGCTTAACATGGGCCAGGCTGCAGTGCCCTGTGGATGCAAGAGAAGTGAGGGGCAGATAGGGAATTTTTGGCTGTCCTTGTTGTAATGATGCATGTGATCTGGGGGCTGACTGCCATGTAGGTAAAACCCCCTTACCTGCCTGGGCTTTCCTCTGAGGTACGCCGAGTTGCCAAGGCTGTGTGCTGCAGTTCGTGATGGTGACAGAGTGTTCCTCCTCCTGAGCACTCTCCCATTTTGAAATTTTAACAGGTTCTCACCGAGGAAGAGCTCAGAGCTGCCCAGACATCAGTGGCTTTCGGATGTATTAAATATGCAGATCTCTCCCACAACAGACTAAACGATTATGTATTCTCCTTTGACAAGATGCTGGATGACCGAGGAAATACAGCTGCTTACTTGCTGTATGCCTTCACACGGATCAGGTAGATCAAGGGTGCTGTGAGTGGCTCTAAGATGGTGTCTGGGGGTGTCTGCATTTTTTTTTTTCAGAGAGCTTGTATGTATGTAGAGGCAGGGCGCAACTCAGTTGTCAGTGGTGTTTGGGGTAGCTGGTAAGAGAAGTCAGCTACACAGATACGCTATGTATGCAAAATTTTATTTGTCATTGTAGATGATGTTCTAAACTACCTGAATCTGAGCTCCCCTCTGTGACAAGCCCCTGGGCCTTCTAGCTAAGAGGGAGGGAGAGAACTATGGTAGCTTCTGGTGACAGCTTCAGGAAGTGAGGTTTAAGTGGCTGGAGAGGGGAGAGCCTATGTTTTAGCAGTTGCTCACCTCAGGTTATCATCTCAGGTATTGCTACACCTTATCATAGCTCTTATGGCACCCGACTTTGCTTGCCAGCATCAGCTGTTCTTGCCCATGTGAGTGCACAGAGAACGTTACTCCCCATTCCTTTGCAGTATCTCTAGGATCACTCTAGGGCAGCACCTCCCTGTGTGTTCCTTGGGCAGATTGTAGTCGGGTAACCCAGGCCTGGACAAGTGAGGAAGTTGGCCTATGCTTGCCCTCAATACCAGAAACAGGACCAGCTGCAGAGGCAGGGCTGGGGCAGGTTTAGCAGGGGGACCCTCACAAATGGATTGTGTTTTGGATCATTTCAGAGCTATTGCTCGTTTGGCCAATATTGACGAGGAGATGCTGCGGAAGGCAGCCAGAGAGGAGGTGCTCATCCTTGACCATGAAAAGGAGTGGAAACTTGGCAAGTGTATCCTGAGGTTCCCTGAGATCCTGCAGAAAATCCTGGAAGACTTGTTACTGCACACACTCTGTGACTACCTCTATGAGCTGGCCACAACCTTCACTGAGTTCTATGACAACTGCTACTGCGTAGAGAAGGACAGGCAGAGTGGTGAGTGCTGGCCTAGGGATGCAGCATGTGCCTGTGTCCCACACCACAGTACAGGTGACCTGTGGGACATTTTCCTGTGTTGGAAAGTCTGACTTTCAAAGTCAAACTAGTCAAACTGCCTACTGCTGCGGAGCAAGTGCTGTCAATGTGGGAGCAGTGAAGGTCACTGGCATAGCCTGTGTCATCTGTTGCCTGCAGGGAAGAAGGTTGCGTAGTGAGCTGCAAGCAACCAGGCCCTTGGAGGCTTGGAGTCACAGTGGTTAGTCAGTATGCCTAGCCTGGGGGGAAAGGGAGGAGACTCCCTGCACCCAGCTCAGGTGGGAAATGCCAGGGTGTGGGGCAGGGGATGGGGGCATTGTCCTGAGCAGCTGCTCCATCTCCTTCGTTGTTTCTTTGCAGGCCAGATCGTGAAGGTGAACATGTGGAGGCTGCTGCTGTGCGAGGCCACTGCTGCTGTTATGGCCAAGGGCTTTGACATCCTGGGAATTAAACCTGTGCAGAGGATGTAGCTGTGCCCTGTGAGGGTGACATTATAATGACTGAACGCCTTCTGGTGTCTGCGTGTCTTTTTGGATTGGGGTGACCCTGTCTAACATGCTCTAGGTAGGGAATCATCATTTTTCTAGATGATCTCCAGAGGTCCCTTCCAACCTTACCGATTCTATGAGGGATGGCAAAGGAGAAGAGAGACCCATCTACTGTTCCTGCTGCATGATGCAGGCCCCAAGAAGGCAAAAAACACCAATGGTGCTCTTCTCACCTACCTCTTCTCCCCATACAGTACTCACCCAGCCCTGCCAAGGCTGTCTGCAATACTTAGGTTATCAGTTGCACATGCTGCGCAGTTAGCCCTGGAGGTGCCTGTAGCTCTAGTCATGGCTGTGATGTGGGATTGCCAGGTAAGGAGAGGGAGCCTAGGGGTGTGTGGACAGACAGACAGATGGATGACACCTGGTTTTCCCTTCCCCACTCACCTGTGTCACCTCAGTTACCTGTGTCTCCTAGTACACTACTACAGGTCTATTTATCACTGCCTTGGCCATGCAAAGGGAATGGACACAGACACACCCTTTCCTGCCTGCATCTCAGAGGATGCAGTACCTGGCCCAGCACCATAGACAAATGCAGTCCTCACTGCTAGCACAATTTTTCTATCATCGTGTTTCCCAGTAGAAGAAAATAAATGTCATCCTTTTCTCGGTTCTCAGCAACATCTAGTTCTTCCTTTCCCTCTGTTTTTGCCTTGCCTTGCCCTTAGTGTCCAGTTCATTGCCAAATCAGTCAATGTCTGTCTCTGCCTTACCAAGCACCTAAGCACCGTGCCCAGCACGGTTCCTTTGCTAGCTGAGCAGAGTGCACTGGCACTCCCACGCAGGGGGAAGCACTGTCGGCTGCTAGGAGTGCTGGGGTGTTGCAGGCAGCAGCAGCACCTAGAGGAGGAACCTCAGGGGACGAGCAGCTCAATTAACTGCAATCCCTCAGCAGCTCACACAGGGGAAATGCCTTTCCTTGCAGGAGGAATGCCCTGAATCCCTACACAGCTGGTATGTATGCACCACACACACACGCACACCCCCCAAGCAAACAAAGTGACAGTGCTCTCGGCTGGGCACAGAAAGCCAGCCAGGCTCCTCTGAAGCACCACAGCAGTGTCAGGGAGCACCAGCAGCCAGCACCTCCCTAAGAGGGAAGTGAGTGCAACAGCCTGGCTGGGGCTCACCAGCCAGGCCCCTGTCCCACAGTACCTGAGTGAGGACAGCAGGACAGGCCCTGTCATGGCAGCTGGGATCAACCAAGAGTCCAGATCACCAGACATGTCCACTGGTGATGAGGCATCTGAGGCCAAGTGCAGTGTGTGAGTCAGGAAGCAGGGTCAGGTTCTGGGTTGGGTCCAGTGCCAGTAACCAGGGTCAGCAACAGTCCAGTGATTGCCAGGAAATTCCAGTAGTGACAAGGGCTCCCATCCCACAGAGCAGTCTTGGCGCCTTGCCCCACCGTCAGCAGAGGGGGCAGCCTTAATCCTAGCCTGGCTCTGGGTCCCAGCATCAAACTACTGAGGGGTGGCGATGAAGGGAGCAGGACTGTGGCAATCTCAGGACCCTGACACACCACCACCACCACCAGCAAGGGGCTACCCCACCCCTCACATAGCCCTGGGGTCAGGGGCCTGGCTGCAGCTGGAATGCCCTGGTGGGAGCAGGAGTGTGAATGATGTCTGCTGGATCCCAGACCAGCCTGAGACTTGCCAGGAAGCTCCATGGGCTGTGGTCATCATGGCTCAGTTCTCCAGCTGTCATGTGGCCAGGTCACCTGTCACCAGAGGATTGACATAGGGCCCAGATCAGGACACCCCTACAGGGCCTTCAGGCTGTGGGTTGGGGGGGGGGGTAGGGTGGCAGAGTTCGAGGGGGTTAAATCAGGCTGCCCTGAAGCAATCAGGACCATGGGCTGGGCTGGAGGTCACACAGGAGATCTGGGCCAGCTCAGGGACAGGGTCAGTGCTGTGGGGGAAGCCTTGGGGCTCTCCTACAGTCTCAGTTCAGGGGACCATGTTTGGTGGGGACAGGGAGGTCAGCCCTCTGCACAGCCATAGGCTAAGCCCCCATCCCACAGGACCTGAGTGGGGTGCAAGGCAGGCCCCAGGAGGACAGCTGGGATCAACTGAAGGTCCAGCTCATCAGACACGTCCATTGGTGATGAGGCAGGTCCAAGGCCAGGCCCAGTGTGTGAGTCAGAAGGCAGGGTCAGGCTCAGGGTTGGTGCCAGCGATGGTAACCAGGGTCAGCAACAGGCCAGTGCTTGCCAGGCAAGTCCATATTGATCCAGCACAGCCGTGGTAAAACCAGAAAGTTAGTCTGTGGGTCAGGGTCATGGTCCTGGGCCAGATCAATGACCGTTGCTCAAGCCAGACCCGACAGCAGAATCTCAAGTTAAACTAGATTCCCACTGTGGAGTAGGCGGGAGGGCAGTGGTAAATTGCCCTTCCCCCTCGCCCCAACCAGGCACCAGTGGATGAGTGCAGCCTTCAGCTCTCACAGCCCCTCACAAATAGTTGTGGGAATCTCTGCTATTGCATTAGTTTTCACTGCACTAGAGTCAACAGGGCACAGGCTCAGAAACCAAGCTGGTTTGGCAGAGCCCTCTGGAGGACTGTGAGCCAAGACCCTTCTCAAAGTATGCCAGCTAGACTGGGTTGATCAGGACCTCCTCCACTTGAGCTCTATCATCTCCAATGATGGAAATTTCATAGGCTGTCTGCGGCCCTGTTCCATCGTTGACCATCCTCCTGGTGATTTTTTTTTTTTTTTTTATTTTCTTAATATCTAGTGGGACATTTCCTTGCTGCAACTTGTTCCTGTCACCTCTTCTCTGATCATCAAGCACCTCCCAGAAAAGTCTGTCTTCTTTGCACCCTCCCATTAGATGGTTGTAGACAGCAATAAGATCCATGCCCATCACCCTCTTAAGGCTGATCAAATCCAGCTTTCAGCTGCTCCTCTGCATGCCAGATCAGATCATCTCTGCTTTTGCTGGACTTGTACAGTAAGCCAATGCCACATCTCCAGGCCATGCACACATGGATGCAGCCTTTGCCTCACTAAGTTTTGGGTAAAATTGCCCAGTGGGAATGCAAGGTACCTGTGGTAACTCTGGTCACAAATCTCCCTACAGGGCATGCTTCTTCCCTTCCTCTCTGCTCTACCCAATTCTGCTGCTCCAAATTGTTTCCTGAATTGCTTGGACCTCGACTCTGACCCCCCACTCCCCACCCCCAAGACCAGCAGCAGCAGCTGCAATTCCACTGTGTTGACATTGCCACCTCAGACTTCCTTAGACACTAGCCCTGCTACCAGCTCTTTTTGTCCCCCACATCCTCTCACTAGCCATGTCCTGCCTGTACAGTCTTTCAGGAAAACCTGAATTATGATGTTTGACAACACAAAAAATAAAGAGAATGGAGACATCTGGCCTGCAACATAGCCTACAAGGCAGCCTTGTTGACGCTTCTGGTCAGTGTGGTAACAGCCGTTATCTTGCACCATGCTTCTGCTTTAATACAGCAAGTGCTATACCTGGAAGAGCCTGTTGCACTCCATTATCATGTGGGCCAGGCCTTGTGTTGCTGCAAGATTCTCATTCAACTCCCTCTGGTCTGGCTTCCCCAAACTGTACTTCCTGTGACTGGATGGAGAGAAGGGGGGGGGAGAGGGAGAGGGAGAAAGAGGGAAGGGGGGGGGGGGGAGAGAGAGAGAGAGAGAGAGAGAGAGAGAGAGAGAGAGAGAGAGAGAGAGAGAGAGAGAGAGAGAGAGAGAGAGAGAGAGAGAGAGAGAGAGAGAGAGAGAGAGAGAGAGAGAGAGAGAGAAAAGGGAGGCTTTGTTAACAGGAGCTATATGAACCACAGTTGCAGAGTGCTTACCTTGAACCATACCACCAAGGTGCCCTACTTAGGGCCTGGAAAACAGCAGCAGCAGACATACATACTCTGCACTGAAGGCTCCCCAGATATGCAGAGTGAGGCTCGCACTACACTACTGTAGAAAGGTATGTGGAAATGATTCCCTCCTGGCACAACCCAAAAGTGCCTGGGCCTTTACTGAACAGTAGCATGGTCTCCTCAACACCAGTGAGTCAAGGCTTTTTATTCCTCAGACCATAATCATACACTCTGCCAAAGACAATAATGAATCCTATCTGATTTTCCTGCAGCCTTCAAATAGCTAGATTCTTCAATATCCTGCAAAGCCCTTGCAGAACCGCTTAAATCTTTAGGCCTAAAACACCTTACCATGTTTTTTTCAAAGACATTTCAAAAACAGTCTCCTCTTTTAATTCATAAGCATCCTATGACATCATTAATCCTGACTTCTGATACTTTTATCTGTGTGCATTCCTCACAAATGGCTTGAAAAACAGGGTGGAAGGTATCCTCAGCGCTGCTCATCAAAGTCAGAACTGTCAGCCTCTGCCCTTTGAAGTATGAAACCTGCACTACAACATTAATGCTCAGTTATAAAAAAGCTAACAATTCAAAGCAACCTCACTTTCAAACCATGACAACAAAGAGAAAACTCAATTTCTATTTTTGGGCCTACTATTGCAGAGAATATTTAAGCAAACCAAAATCTCAAAATCGCTAGAAGTATGTTTCCCTCACTGTGTGTCAGCTCAGCCAAGGGAGATCTGAGCTGAACTGTATTTACACTAAGGCATTTTCAGATGTTTTGTGCCACTCAGAAGTCCTTGGTGTTTTCTTTCCCCTCCCTGTGCTCTCTAGAGCCTGCATTATTAGCATGAAAGGTGCCAAAGGCACATCTGACAGTTTCTGCACCTCTCTGGAACTAGTCCTAGTCTCATCTTTAGTTTGCCATGTGAGGAGATTAAGTGGCTGCTATGATGGGTGCACAATGTTTCCATCAAGGCCAGCTGTCCTCTTTACCCTGATACATGTCTATCCATATGCAGAACATGGAGTAAAGCAAACACTGCCTCAGGAGACCAGATAGATAAGGCACAAATGCTCTCAGAGATTACTTGAGTACTCTGGCCCAAGGGCACCTTCCTCCCTGCACGTACAACAGGAGGATGTTATGCAACCCAGATACTTTTGCTCATTAAGATAAATCTACAGAATCCCTGTAGCTCAGTTTGGCAGGAACCATTACCTTATCACTCAGCAGAATTAGTGCCAGGGATTCCTACAAACTGTCAGATATCTGTAGGGCCTGTACTTGGACTCAGTTTACCGCCACAAAGAGCCATATTTTTCATCCGTGGCATCACCCAAATGCAAACAGTGTGTTGCAGGCTGAATTCCAGGGCACCTGCATCTGCAGATGATCTCAAAGAGTGTAAAACAGTCACAAAGGAGGCAGGCTAGCTCACGTCTACACTAGTCAGGAGCATGACAACAGGGCCTTAACATAGCTCTAGGCACTATACAATGAGTTACTGGATCTCTGCATGGACTGAGGAAAGCTCCTGCTGGACCTGAACAAATCGTATTTGAGACAAACCCCAAAACATGTACACTTTCTCCCCTCTTCATAACAAACACTTACCGTAGGTCAGCAACAGAAAGCATTGATTCAGCAAAGAGGAAAACTACTGACAGTAACAATGCTAGCATTGAAGTGATCATACCTAGTGGATGAGGAGGAACTGTCTCGTCTCAGGGTGTTGAGGTGAAACAAAGAAGGTGCAAGACAGACAGCTATGTTGGTTGGTGTCATCTGGTTTGCCTCAACAAAAGCAACCACATCTCGGAGAAAGAACAGGAGGATTTTCAAAGCTTCTCGGTTTTCCTCTGGGAGAAGGAGAATAGCAGCCTGGACAGCCTGAAACTGCTGATCCTTTGGCAAGTCTGATGATAAAAAAAAAAATCATGAAAATCTCATGTGAACTGCAGAGGAAGCATTCATCAGGATAGTCGCACACAGGGCATTGAAACTGTAGGTGCATCCATTTTCTTGTCATTCTAGATCACAGGTGATCTGGCTAAGGCCATTATTACAGCTGCATCACACAGGAACGGTTTTCTCCTACTGCTTGTCAATACACACAATCATTCCATCCAGTGATGCTTGTGCTTGATTTGCTGAAACTTGTCTCCAACTTCATGCTAAAAAATTTGCACTAAACTTGCTCTTGTTATAATCCAAATAACGGCTTATCTCCCCACAAAACATTACTTCGTAATAATAGTTTAGAGGAGATATCTACTCCACTGTTTTTCTTCCTTTTAGCTTCATGCAATGAAGATGAAAGTTGCCCTTGGATAACTCAGTTTTGGCAGGCAAACATTGAGGGAATAATGTTTTGCCAACATATTTTAATTTGTAGTGAAACACAGTGCTATCAGGTATTCAGATGACAACTTCTGCTGGACAGTAGGTATGGTCAGTCTACCCTGTCATTCATCTTCTGTCACAAAGACAGTATCTCTTTTTCTTCATCATTACAAAGGGTAGATCATCACTTCTCTTTCCTTAGTAGGAGCACATGTGCAGACCATACATAACACACTTCTTGGCAAAAGCACCATCTTTTCTTTCTCTCAAGTATGGTTATTTAAATTGGGCACTTGCTCAAGAGTGAAGGGTGAATACAGTTCAATTATTTACTATCTCCCAACACATGAGCAAGGGGGTGACCAGTGGTCAGGTTTAAAATCAATGGAAAGTATTGGTTCCACATCAATCAGACAGGGGAACTGTGGAACTCCTCACAGAAGGGATCTGTGGGTGTAAAAAGTTTACAAGGTCTCAAGGACACTCTGCGCAAATTTACAGCAGAAACCAACACTGGCATTTGCTGCAGGAAACTCCCAAGGCTGAAAACAGGTGGGGGCCAGAGGAGAATTGTATCTGCTCACTCTGCTCACATTTCTTTCCAGGCATTCATCTACATCCAGCATTAGAACACTGGGATAGAAACAGACAGTGGTGTTGTGGTGTGGTCATGGTTACAGCAACAGTATACCAATTTTGACAGTCAGAAAATTTCTTTTAAACAAACCATTTCAGACAAAATCCAGAAACCCCTTAAGGTTTAGAAAATAAAATCCAACTACATTTTCAGGGTCTTATATCATACACAAGACAGCAGCAGCACACATGCTTATGTTGATAAAAGTCACATAACACAGGCTAAAACCCAGTCCTCTCAGAAATCTCTCATTTTCAAAATCTTTTCTTAAAAAAAGAAGAAATTTTCCTGTTTGAACACATAGCTCTATGGCAAAAACTACTTCCTCACCCTGGTCACTTCTAAAAAGTGAATACCTTGCTGTCAAAGTATTGGAGATGGAACCTTTTTAAAAGTATATTCAGCACTAGAGTTTTGCTTCAGATTTCCTTCTTTTTTCAGGCTGTGTCTCAAGGATGGTCTTAGTGATAACACAGGTGGAAACTGGCTGTGTTTCCAGACAAAGATGCCATTTCATAACAACTGTACTTAGGCACCTTAATAAAGTGATACCAGCAATATAACACGATTCTTGCACAGGGAGCTATTTCACACCATGAACAAGCGGACAAGATTAATTCCTAACTTCGCATAGGTAAGTAAGTGACTATTTAAAAACACAGTTTAGAAGGACTGTTACAACATGTGTTATTAGACAGTTTTTCCCACTCCTTTCAAGGACAGAAAGAAGCTTTAGAGCTAGAGACTATAGCTAAGCTATTTTCAAATATTGTGTACAAGTCTAGAACCCCAGAGAGCTCACATTTTCAGGCATGTGCAGCCTCATTCACCTCCTCTGACTAGCACCAGTCTCAATTTGTGAAAAATCAGGCTCTGGCCTTCTAGCTGAACACTGAAGGTAACATAAAGACGTTTTATTCAAGAAATTAGAAAATTATAGCTTTTGTTACCTACATTGGTAGATGTGGAGGAAAGATTCACAGAGCCTGCTAGTAAATATAGGTTCAGGAAGGTCTCGGAAATACTGCTTAACCATATCTGCCACATCAAATGCTGACTGCCCTTCGTAACATACATTGTTCGGGTTGGTTTCATTCATTTCCCTTAAAGACAGGATCCTGGATTTAACACCGGATTTTCGGAACAGACCAACCTATCAATAAAAGAAAACAATAAAGACAAAGAGAAGCTTTATGAGGACTTGTTCAGAGCCTCAGGAGGAGCAAGAAAGCAAGTCAGTCCCTCATAAAAGCTGAAAGCAGAGACCACAGTAGCCAGATTTACTTCAGGCTGCTTCATGTTCATACCTGGTCAAGTGAGTGGCTTCTTAAATAGTCCAGTGCTTGCAGTATGCCTTTAGGTAGCGGGTGGTTTCTTCGCTGAACATTCAGAAGCAAGGGAACCCCAAACACATTTTTGTCCTTGTAGTCAGAGGCTTTTATTTTTTTAATGAACTTTGGTATAGTCCTGAAAACAAAACAAAAACAAGTGCATCCAACTCATTAGCGCTCCAGCACAGTTCATTCTGCTACTCTATTTTTACCACATGCATGGGAAAGGACTTGGTTGTACTTGCCATATCTCCAGATTTTACCACATATGTTCCTGTACGTGTAGCATTATATGGTAGAGAGAAAATCATTAAGGGCAATTCTAGGAAGGACCTCCTCATTTCAAAATTGAAATTTGCTTTAATAAGACATCCTCATGTGAAATATGCTCCATCCCTTTAGCACACTTTTTTTTGCACTTCATTCTAAATTCACGTACGAGATCTCTACCACAAGATGCAAACTGATGTTTTCAAGTCTTAGGCATTTACTAGCATGTCGTTATTTTAGTTCAAACTTGGACTTGAGGCTGAAATGGTGGATTCTCAGCCTAGCCCCCCTCCCACCTCATGTCCAGTAATGTCTACAAAGGGCTTACAAAGCCCCACAAATGGACAAGGTTACAGAGAAATTAATTATGAACCATTTTAAAATCAGTAACAATATGACTACCAGAGAAGAGGAAAGATGCAATCCGTAACAAAAGAAATCCTGGAATGATGATGATGATGATGATGATGATAATCCTGGAAAAAACACTGAAATAACCACAAAACTGCAAGTGATTTAGCAGGATGAAGTTCCTCATTTTGGACACTGTAATCCAGCCAGATGAGGAAATTCACCTACTTACATTCAATTCTTTTTTTTCCCCAACAAAATTCAACAGAATTTTTAATCTATTTTATAAAACAAAAGCTTTAATTAAAGCTTTAACAACCTACCAGTTCCAGCCCTGCTTACTGGAAGGGGAGTATCTGTCCATTAGAGCCGTGAGTTTCAACAAAGCCAGCTTTTGGGTCCGGGCTAGGTGGGCAGCAGACTGATTATCAATTTGGACAGAAAGGCTTTCCAAATTCACACTCTCTTCCATAGACCAGGATTGTTTCCCATGCCTATGGGATAAACATTTTTCAAGGTAAATGACTGTTCCCACTGTCACTGTCAGTCCTCTGCCTGCATCTGTGAAATGCCTAAGACTCTAAATGACCTGCAATTCCCAAACAGCTTATGGTTAGTTGCATTTAAATAAGGTATTTCTCCTCCAAGAGGTACTACAGACACATAAAAGGTTTCAGTAAGGAACACAACAAGCTAGTCCTGAAGTCTGATTCAAAATGTCTAACCAAGTCCTCATGCAGATTATGAGAGTGCTACTCTCAGCAGAGATCAGAGCATATGTAGATATCTGAGTGTATACAGACCAGTAGTGCCTAGGACCACTGGTACACACCCTGCTACTTGGAATAGACATAAGAATATTTTGTTGTATAAAAGCAATTACATTTTGAGTAGAGAGAACAGATGGAGAAAGCTTCCAGATGGGCAGCCTATTAGTGAAACCCAAGCAAGGCTAACCTGTTGGCCTTTTTAGAGTCTGTTATGTATGCCACCTCCGCAGAACTGAGCTCCTTGGCCAGTTCACAGCTGCTCTCTCCCTCTTTAGCTGGGAAGTCTGCTGACTTATCTTCTGAGTGCTGTATTTCAAGACATACTTCTTTAGGGAAGGATGGATACCCAGAGGTCAAGTCACTGGCAAAGCCTGACTCTCCATCATCTGAGATCTTCTCTGTCCACTGATCGACCAACTTTCTGAGTCCTTTGACATCTTCTATAACATTGTTCAACTCTGAAAAAACATCATCATCACCAACTCCTGCCATGTCCAAGTTATCAAGCTGAATATTGGGCATGTTGTCATATATGCTCAGCCTGTTATCTGTGCACAAATCGGGGCTACTGGGGGCTTTGCAGTCCTTAGAACTGCTTCTGCTCCTGGTCCTTCTACACCCATGAAAACTCCCAGTTCTCCAATCGACAGAAGAGTTGTCTACTGGAGACAGGGAATCGTTTCGAAGTGCTTTGGGGAAAGTACCAGGCTTATGGCCTTGTGGCATTTGAAACATATGGTTCGTTCGCAACTTCATTTCATTTTGTAGGTTTTGCTGAGATATATCATTCCACAGCAAAACCTTGCTGCAATCCAAGTCCTCCGCATATGTCCCCCCTCTTTTATAGTGGCTTTGCGGTTTTGTAGTGGGACTTGGAATGCTCCCTGTGCTCCTATTTTCAGATTGATTGCTGCTATTGCAGCTCTGGAGAGAATAAGAAGAATTGTTCTTTCTTTGGATGTCAGAGAGGTCAGAAATATTTACACAGTTAAGCATCTTCAACTTTTCTTCATTAAGCCCTTCCAGAAGAACAGGTTCACTTATTAGGGGCTTGGCCTTTGAGTGACTACTCCTTAAGTTGCAGCTCCTCAAATGCAACTTCTCCATTTTCTTAAGAAGGCTCTTCCCTTTTTTATATGGGGATTTATCCAAAAGCTTCTCTTCGCCGGTGGTGTTTAAAAATCCAGTGGTGGGAGGAGAACAATTAAAGGTGTCATCTGGTGAAGCGACTTTATTTGAGGAACACTTTGAGGAACTCCTGCTGGTCTCCACATCTTCAAAAGGTTTTGGGAAGCTAACAGTGTCACTGTCACCACTGCTAGTACTATGATTTGAGGACACATCATGTTTCTCTCCATGATCCAAAAAAGTTATATCCTCATTGCCGATGCTCCTCGGTGTTGGACTGCCTAAGACTGCCGTGCTAGCACCTTCCTCTCCTGGGAAACCTTCTAGGCTCTCAAAACGAGACCATCTCTGACTGCATCTCTCATAAGTCCATTTGTTACTTATTGCACAAGGTTCATCATCTTCAGATTCATCACTCTTAGAAGGAAAAAAAGATAGATTTCAAGGGAAAAGTTTGGTAAACTTAAAATTACTGCAGATGCAATAAAAAAGGAGACTTAAATTTTCTGCCTACTTCCAAAACCCCCAACACCTACGTAGGGAAATGTAACCATGATTACACATTAAGCCTGAAAGTCTGCTCTGTGCTGTCAGTTGAAAAACACAGAAACAAATTAATCTCAACCCCGCTGACAAATCTGTTAATTTTGCTGCAGGAAAAGATGGTAGATTTGATCTGAGGAGGATGAAAATTCTGTTTTGCAGCAAACCATGAGGTTTTAAAATGTGTTTTTTTTTCCTGAAGCCAAACAAACCAAACTCTTTTTCATGCTTTTGTGACAAAAAAAAATCAATTTGCCAGTAGAGAAGCAATTGACTGTGGGGCTGTGGCACTGTCAATATTTGGCATGCCATCTTGGAGACCTCCATCCCACTAGTTCAGGAGCTCCATTTGCTGTATTGCCCCCATTCCGAGCAAGTGCCTGACCAGTAAATCATACGAAAGATGGCAATGACTTATCTCTCCTTGATGCTTCCCTGAAGACATAATGGAAACTTTCAACCTCAACATTTTCCCAACAGATGACATCAGTATTTTCTTGCTAGTCCCACGGTTAATCCATGGTACCTAACAGGCTTTGAAATCCTACTGTAAACCAGATACAATGTGGCTATAACTCTGGTTTGAAATAGTCTGTTTTGTTTGTTTGTTTGGAGAAGACAAAGCCAACACAGCTAAGGGCTATCCAGCCCTAAAAACCCAGCTTCTGACAGTATTGGCTTGTCCATTTTCATTTCTTATTCCTCCCTCAGGCAACAAGAGTGAAATTTCACTTTCAGACCTTAAATATGATGCAAAAATACTTAAGAACACATTAAAACACCTGCTAAGGTGACTTGTTGGTGCAATTATTGACCAACAATGTTTGTCAAAAAAAAAAAAAAAAACCCAGCCCAGCTGACAGACTTACTTACTTACAAAATTAATATTACCTAAGTTCTATAGAGTCAGCCTTCATCACTATGATTTTTAATGGAAAGTACAAACACAAGATGGAAGAGAAGAGAAGAGAAAGAAAAGTTCAGAAACTGCTATTCCTTCCTGCACCTTTGAAAAACAGTCCTTTGATATAATAGCTTATCATATTGTTTATGAGAACATTAGCTATATTTTACAAACATACCTGTTTCCTCCGACAGCTTATTTCCACTTTCATTGAAGCACACTTGTTCAATGTGTTCAGCCGTCTAGGTATACAAAAAAAGCCTTAAGTTTTAAATTAAATTACTTTATTTCTTAAAACCAGGAATGCTCTAAACTGGTGTTGAATTTCTAAACTGAATTTGCAATATCAGCCTCAAAGACTGTTTTCTTACAGGTGCTCCATACATATTGCCACACCAATGCCTATTAACAACCTCAAGACGTTCACAGTTTGAATTCTGCCATCATAGAATAAGAAGAGGACCATAAGTAATTAGTCCAATAATAATCTTATGATGAGCTTCAGTGATGACTGTGAAAAATTGTGAATTGATTAAAAAGCCTGAGTCACCTTCTTAACAGAATGTAGACAATTGAAGGCATCACCTTGCATCCTTGGAAAGACTTTACTATCTATCATTTTAAAAGACTTATGAGATAGTAAGGTCACAAATGAGACAAACTCTTAATGGTTATACAAATATGCAACATCAACAGCAAGGCATACTGGAAGCCTGCAAGAAACACTCAGGACAAACTTAGTATCAAGAAAGAAAACATAATCCTAAATTCTCAATAATAGCTGCTGTGCCTCAGGGATGTATATACAAATGACTCCTTTTAGCGCTCCCAACAAGCTGCATTTGAATTCAGGAGAATTCGCAAACAAAACCCACATTTTGCCAGAAGAGTAACTTCTCTTTCCTTTAAGAGCTGTAAATTCTCCCTGCCTCCCTTGGACTGACCACGCAGCATGTCATGGACAGCATAACGTTCACATAATCTGCTAAAAGTGAGCTCATAACAAGAAAGCTTCAGTAACTGCAGTGTACTTTGTTCTTCCGCTACTGCTATTGTCCTAGATCAGGGAAGCTCACAGAGCAATGAGCTCTACTTTGCACTGATGATGCACTTTCACTTGTGTGTTGTGAACAACTGTGCCAAAACAATAAATTTTAGGTCAATATTTTTGTTCCGTACTCAATAAAACATTCAGGGAAAAAAAGAAAAAGTATCCCTTTTGCAGATTATTTTTGCTGTTTGTCTCCCCGGAATATCTCTCTAGAAGCTCATTAATCAGAGGAAATCCTTGCACCTTGTAATATGTAATTCTAAAGAGCAAACTGTTTTCCTACCATGTGCTTGCTACCGTGTGCTCACAGGGAACTGATTATTCCTCCTAAGCCAGCAGAAAACATTTCACCTCATTGCAGAAGAGACAGATTTGATGCTTAATATAACATTGTTGAGACCTTGGCTGAAGAAGATAGGCAGGCACATGCTTACTTTACATTTAAATACTTAAATTGATCAAATTTAGTGATACTTAAAAATGTACTTAAGTGATTTCGTTCAGTGGGAGCATTAGCAAATGCATCTTAGTCTCTGGCAAAAACTCAGCTATGAAAAGAGGAATGACAACTTCTGGAGTCAGACACTTGGGATGATTTAATGTTTACCTACCTGAAAAGGGATTCAATGGCATCTCCATCTAAAAATTCATGATCTCTCCTCACAGTTTTTGTATCAATAGGAAACTGCATATCTGTGAATAAAAAAGTTATTTAGATTATGAATTCTGAGTTATAATTGCAAAGATTTTCAGTTTGGCCACATAGTTAGCATATGTGAAATAAGTCTAAATCTACAGATACATAGTCACACAAATGACCTTCAGGTCACTGAGAATCTGTTGCTTAGAGCAGATGTGAGAACAAGTTAGGCATCTGCTTGCTCTCACTAGCGTTTGCTGCATGGGAACACAACATTTTCAGGAGCATGCCACCCATTTGCAGTAGCCCAGAGTACTATAGCCAACGAACACAAAATTAAAGCTTTGCTTTGTTTTGCTTCTCTGCATTCCTACCTTATAATATAATATAAAACAGGGATTTTTTACCTGAGCTTTTGCAGATGGTAAGCTAAAATGCAGCACATGCTGAGGTGTAAAGAGCCTGACAAAACATGATGTGCTTCAAGCTAACTGATAAACTAGCTGAAGAGTTTAATGTTCCAGCTTTTGTGATTTGCCTTTACAGATAAAGGAGCCAGTGAGATCCACCAATATCTTACTGGTTTACTTTTTAGGCTTAGTTATCTAGTCAAGCCAGGACACTGCTTAAACAGCAAGATAATAGAGAAGTTTCATTATCCAAAAGCATGACAATGTGCACCATCATCAACAAAGTGTAACATTCACAGTTTACATTGTAAAAATCTGCTGTAGTCCAATGGGAAGCATTTTCATGGGACATCACGTTTCAAGGTAGACAGTATTCAAATTTAGCTCTGCATTTCCAGAGTGCTCAGTTTCCAAGCTTTAATTTTGCATTGAATGGGGGAAGTGGGCACAAGAGCCCATAGCAGTTACCGCTACTTCTTTGAACTGCAGTTCTTTTTGTTCAAATCTCTCTTAAAAATAGATTAGATTTTGTTATATTCCATGTTTGTCACAACAAATACATATATAAAAGAAGAACACTTTTAAGATATAAGCAGAAATGTTATCTGAAAATTATATGAGTTCACGATGCATCTGTTTCTCCCCCAACAGGTAATATGTACTCTTTGCAGCTTATTAACAATACGAAAACAAGCTGATATTGTGAAATATTACTGTGGTTGGCTGCTTCTGAGTATCTGTTTGTTTGAAAAACTTATGATTGCAAGATCCAATATTCTTTTTCAAAACACCACTCAGAGAATACTGCTCAAGATCTAAGGCTGGAGAGGCCTTAGATAAATTTTAGTTGGAGTCAATGAGTTAGAAAAAATAACTCTCTAAGGAAAGGAGACTGAGAAAATTACAAGCAATTAAAAATCACAAAAGCAGAAATTTGGTGGAGTTGCAGTCTAACAATAACTACGAAATATTCAGTCCTTTATGGAATTCTACTGAGCCCATGTTAACTGTTAACTTAATTATGATTTCACTTCTGTTTTAGAACACAAATCAGGTTACAACTTTTTTACAAGTTTGCATGAAGACATGGCAGGATTTGGAAGCGTTTCATTAAAAGTGTCAGGTTCTGATAGATTATTTTAGATTATTTATGTAAACAACTCTACTTGGGTTTGGTGTCAGCTGCTTGAAAAGTCTTTCAGTTCATACCTTCAAATAACTGAGCATACTGCGGAAAACCAGCAGCCCTCAGCCAGTTGCAGGCTTCTCTGGCTTCATTTTCTGCAATGAAAACATAAAATTGATCACCTACAGTGCTCACAAGGGCTAGTGACTGGTGCATGATTTTACAATTTAAGCAAGCCCATTTTGTCTCATGGATTCTCAAAGTATTTTATACATGAAAGTTTTGCTGCTACACTTACATCTGACAAACCTCCATGTACATATCTTTGGGACAGTCATTGCCATGTAAGGTAGATATTAAACATATAACAGTTTAGATATAAGCACTACTTGAGATGCCATACACCAGTGTATACCAACCACCCTTGCAATTTGAACTCTGCAACATCTCTTTTATGTTGAAACGAGTCATCAGAAAAGAGTATGATACACATCTGCCCCGGCACAGCAAAGCCCATTCATGCATCCTAGTTCTGAGAGATATGACAAGAAACAAACAAATCCTATAATGAGACTTAAAACGCTATCACAACATTAATAACACTGAACCCTGCCTAAGCATTCCCAGAATGAGAGTTCTCAAGAGTACCTGTTGCTAGGGTCTATCAATATTTATTTCCTTGCCAGCTATCAGTTCTACTTGGCAGTTGCTTCAGCACAGCAGATGTCAGGAATTAACTGCTCGTTTTGTGACAATTAATAAAGTCCTATGGCCAACAGTGTAACATTCCCACAGGAGCAGAAGTAGCATATAACCTCACAGAATCACAGAACACTCACCAGATGCTTCAAAAACATAAACATGTTTAGCATTAGCACACAGCAGCAAGCTCTAAACTCTGCAAATACTGGAAGTAACTGGGTCTGCTGCAGAGAAAAGGAATCCCAAGCTAGACTCTTTTTTTATATCTGTGTGCCCTCCAGCACACATTACAACTGACATCAACCACAAGGCAAAAATTCAAAGCCTGGTTTGCTCAAACTTCTCAGCAGTAAATAATCAGTTTAACATAGTGAAGAAACTCAACAAAATCCTTCTGGCACTTTCATGAGAGTTTATTATTCTACTTTTAAACATTTCCATTATCACTTGATTCATTAGGACAATGGCATTTACAACAAAGGCTTCCCTGCACAAAACCCTGTATCTTTTTCATCTGAGAGTAAAGAGGTACTACAAAACGATAAGGATAATTCTATACGAAACATATGCATGACTTTCCTTTTTCTTTAAACTGCAGAACAGAAAATAATTTCTTCCACAATAGCCTATATACATTGTGATAACATTTATTAATATACTCAACACCGTAACTTATCATGATCTTTATCATAACACAGCATTTACTGAAGAGGCCAGTCAGCCTCACCTCTATCCCTGGAAAGGAACAGCTCATTCTGGATGTCATCTTCAGGTATATGGAGGAAAAAAAGGTGATCAGGAGTAGTCAGCATGGATTCACCAGGGGGAAATCCTGCTTAACCAATCTGATAGCCTTCTATGATGGAATGACTGGCTGGGTAGATGAGGGGAGAGCGGTGGACGTTGTGTCCCTTGACTTCAGCAAGGCTTTGACACTGTCTCCCAGAACATCCTCCTAGATAAGCTCAGGAAGTGTGGGTTAGACGAGTGGACAGTGAGGTGGATTGAGAACTGGCAGAAAGGCAGAGCTCAGATGCGGATGTCATCAGTGATGCGGAGTCTAGTTGGAGGCCTATGGCTAGTGGAGTCCCCCAGGGCTCGGTACTGGGTCCCATCCTGTTCAACTTACTCATCAATGACCTGGATGAGAGGACAAAGTGCCTCCTCAGCAAGTTTGCTGATGGTACCAAGCTGGGAGGAGTGGCTGACACACCTGAGGGCTGTGCTGCAATCCAGAGAGACCTGGACAGGCTGGAGAGCTGGGCAGAGCGGAACCTCCTGAGGTTCAACAAGGGCAAGTGCAGGTTCCTGCACCTAGGGAAAAATAACCCTATGCACCAGTCCAAGCTGGGGGCTGACCTTCTGGGGAGCAGCTCTGCAGAGAAGGACCTGGGAGTGCTGGTGGATGACAAGTTGACCATGAGCCAGCAATGTGCCCTTGTGGCCAAGAAGGCCAATGGTTTCCTGGGGTGCATTACGAAGAGTGTTGCCAGCAGGTCGAGGGAGGTGATCCTGCCCCTCTACTCAGCCCTGGGGAGGCCTCATCTCGAGTACTGCGTCCAGTTCTGGGCTCCCCAGTACAAGAGAGACATGGAGCTACTGCAGAGAGTCCAGTGTAGGGCTACGAAGATGATCAGAGGGCTGGAGCATCTGCCCTTTGAGGAAAGACTGCGAGAGCTGGGCCTCTTCAGCCTGGGGAAGAGAAGACTGAGGGGGGATCTGATCAATGTGTACAAGTACCTGAAGGGAGGGTGCCAAGGGGCCGGGGCCAAACTCTTTTCTGGTGTCCCATGTGACAGGACAAGAGGCAACGGGCAAAAACTGAACCCACAGGAAGTTCTGCCTGACCGTGAGGGGGAATTTCTTCCCCGTGAGAGTGACGGAGCACTGGCACAGGTTGTCCAGAGAGGTTGGGCAGTCTCCTTCTCCGGAGATATTCAAAGCCTGCCTGGACGCAACCCTGTCTAACACGCTCTAGGTGACCCTGCTTGAGCAGGAAGGTTGGACTAGATGATCTCCAGAGGTCCCTTCCAACCTTACCGATTCTATGATTCTATGATCAAACCATGGGACTGATAAAACACAAGCATTTTAGTGAAAAAGCAAAACAGAAAAGAAAAAAATATCTGTACAGCAAAGGTCAAAGGGTCAGGAGGGTGACCAGAAGCCTCATCCCAATCCTACTGGAGATTGAAATCCTAAACAGCAAACAGATGCCTAAGAATTTTACTCTGATCCCAGGAAATTCCCAGATCAACCTGTATTACAATTAAAATGATCAATATGAGAGGAGGAAGTAGGAAGGAAACAAGAAATAATTGCTCTAAAGGAAACAACTGCTCTCCACAAGGCTGCGTTCAGAACTGTTTTATGAGGCTGCGTTGCCTTTATGACACATACAGCCTGAAGGACGAGTGAAAACTCATTAGTTGATAATGGCAGAAAACACATGAAATGTCCCCAACAGTGGTTTCTGTCAGGGACACTGGTCAGTTCTAAAGCTCTGCAAATAAAAGCCACAGAGACCTAACAGAAAAGCAATAATCATGAGTAGCTTTAATGGATAACAGCAATATATCCACTTTGGGCAGCAAGTTTAACAAATAGGTAACAGACACAAATCCCACTTTCGTGCAGGCGCTGAAGTAACAGTCACAGTTTTGTAAACTTCCCTGATGCTTTAAAGTATGCATCTAAAAATTGCCAAAGTTCAATTAAGCCTATGCAAGACTCTTTTTCATGAAAAGCAGAAATCATCTTCTTGAAGAGTCTTTGGGCCTATTGAAAATGTCCTTACATTAGGTTTTTTGGCCAAGAAAATAGTACAGCAAAGTCATTTCTGATGAAGATCCATTGTTAGCATCTGACCCTAGTTAAGTTTTGTGCTCTGCTTCATTGTGAAATGATGACAACATATGCCTTAGAAGCCAGATTCACTAACTGATTAGAATTGCTTTCCCATTTCTACAGCTGCACAGTCACTATAAAATAATTGTTCAGGTTTATTGACCAGCTTTTAACTCTGTAGATCTACTCATAAACACAAGCCGATACCAATTGTCTGGTTCTTTTTGATGCTAGAACAGCTGCTCAGATGCTTGTTGGAGAGGAATTAGCTCTTTCTAAACAGAAAGAGGAAATGGGGGAGTCTTTAGAAAGCTGGCACGGAGCAGTGATCCAATTACTTCTGCAAATCAGTATCTCTGCCTCTGAGTCAGATTTCACACAAGTAGAAGAATTTTTATAGACCTTATTGGCACTATCTGCATAAGATATTAAATACCAGAGTAAACCTAATATGTCAACCCCCTCTAATGCACTGATTTCACAATAAAGCAGATGAAGAAAAGTCCATTCTCTGAAGGCCTCGTTACTCTATCTTAGACTAGAGGCTACCAGCAAAATTCCCAAGGCAAGGCAAGTCAGTTGTTTCCCCTTGGGCCATGGGAAATAGGTCACTACTAGATGTTCATGAGAAGCAAAACAAAAATACGTATGTGACCTGTGAAGTCCTTTTGGTCAGTTTTGGGCTGAAGATGGTTCAGTGCAGTCCCAGTGAAAACAGAAGTCAAAATTATGGCTGTATCATGGTCTTCCTTTTCCAATTGGCCCTTGACCAACCTTGCCCTCCTCAACTGCTCTGCCTTTTTCTCCCATAGCAGTGCCATGCCGTACTCTGCTGCCCTTTTCTCTCTGGAGCCTTACCAACTATGTCAGCTTAAGACTTGAAAATTCTCATTCCCTTAGTTGAACACCATCCTGTTTGCAAACCAGAGAGCAAACCCAGACTCAGAAAACACTTTTAGACCAGAAAAAAAATGCTACAATGCATATTAAATCCCTGTCTGAATGAACACTACTATTAGCAGGAATGCTTGCATAGTTGTTTTAAACAATAGTGAAGAGACATTTCTGCTGAGATTTAGACACTCTCTCTACAGTATCTTCCTTACAAGAAGAAACACTGTGCAAGTGAGAAGCAACCACTGAAACCAGCCGGAAACAAAATGTGAAACAAGCCAGTCAGCCTTACTGCAAGATGATTATGAACTTCGACTAAACAAAAAACAATCGCAAATTGCACTTCAAACTTTTAAAAATACTTCTTGTAAATAAAACTGAAGGATACAAATTTCTGTTTGAAAGCATAAAAACAAACATATTCTTAGAATGCAGCACAATGCTTCAGCCACACAGATCAATTGCCAAAACACGAATCCTCTTTCTTTCCCTCCCCTTTATTGCACACCTTCTTGCACTGACTCTGCTGATCCTGAGTGAGTAGGCCCAGCCAGCCAAACAGGCTGAAAACTATTAAATTTTTTTTGCAAGATCAGTTTTCTGATTCTTCATCTTTCTGAACTGGCTACCACATGTCCAGACGATCGTTAGTGACAAGCCAAGGGAGGTGGTCAGAGTGCACACATAGGTAGTGGTGTGGATACATGCAGTTGCACACTGGTAGCACACAGCCAGAAGGGCGGTTTAGTTCAGCATGGTGTCAAACTCTAGCCTAAATGTATCATTTTTCGCAGTGGGGGGGGTCTCATTGCTGGAAGTAATTTTTCAGGCTATTTTAAAACACCAAGATAGATGAAATATTTTTCTTTCTGTCTTCATACAATACAGTTTTCCAGCTTTGACAGGTAAGAATTGTATGGTGATCAGGTCTTAATACATCAGAAGGATTTGTGTTTAAGTCTGAATCTCTTCCAAAACCCTCCAGTGTACAACCACTTTGAGAGGCTTTCTTGCTGCTTGTTGTACCTCCGCATTAGTTACTCTAGAATCCTACTTTTCAACTTTTCTGTAGTATCCAGGTTCAGAAAGATTCTGAAAAGAAAAAGATTTTCTTAACATGCCCAGCTCAGCCCGGCTCACGAGGCACTCATGTTGGCTCTCCTCCCCATGCCCTGCAAGTACAGACATGAGAGCAGAAAACAGGGCAAGACTGATTCTGACTTTATTTGATATTACATATTACACCAGTTTGGAAGATGCCCTGCAAGTACAGACATGAGAGCAGAAAACAGGGAAGACTGATTCTGACTTTATTTGATATTACATATTACACCAGTTTGGAAGACGACAGAAAAAATTCCAAAAATATTTGTTCATTCCTGATCTCTGGGATTATATAGGAAGATTTTTTCCACATGGTACTAATTGTCCCACAGCAGCAACAGACAAGCAGACACACAGAGCCCCGCTCTGTGACCTGCTTGATTGAGCATAGCAAAGGCAAGCATTCAAACAAATGAGCTGTCGCTGCCTCCCCTCATCACTGCAATCCCAAACTACTCTGCTCCTCAGCCTCCCCCAGAGCTGGAGTCAACAAGCACCGGCTGTGCTTGGCAGACACGTGCCAAGCTCTGCAAAGCATTTTTCATATAGCCCACGAGCAGTTGGCAGGTTCTTTACTCAGTAACTTAGATACTGGCATTGTTGGGTGTGCTGGCAGCAGTGGAAGTGACAGGGTCCATTTGAAGACAAAATTACTAGTTCCCCATTGCTTCTTCTGGTTTGTGTAGCTTGCTGGGTTTATAAAGATCTGTATTACCTCCCTATGACTTACAGCAGCTAACAAGGTATTTTATTCATAGTCTATGAAAAATGCATTTGCTGAGGTAGAACTATGATTTCCTGAGGGTGTTAGGAACTGAATTATAACCTATGACAGGACCTTCAAGAAGTGTCTTTTTTTAAAGTATCTTCCCTCACATTCAAAGATACAGTCAGTATGTGTTGTCTGCCCAAGGTTTAAGGTTAAATGCCGTCCTTTCAAAGCTGGGTGTTCGGACTGACCAGGCCAAGCAGTCAGGGGCTCGTAAAACTGTCAAACTCTCCAAAATATTCAATGTATCATACATAAATGGAAATGTTTATTCTGTTGTCCCTTGTGCAATGCAGACTAGCAAAGCCTAATTATATTTTATTAACCCTGGAGGGGAAAAAATTATTGCTAGGAATTTTGCCAGGGTAATTTAGACTTTATACAGAAAATGAATATAAATGTCTGGAAATTAAAAGGTCAAGAAAGTTGGCCTTTCACACTTTCCTGTTGTGGTGGTGCTTTGGAATTTCAGCCATCTCTTCAGTTACCAGGGGTGGGAACTGCAATATATCCCAATACTTTGTGGCAACATTAATTGTATTTTTATCCAGCTCCTTGGCATTAACCTCCCATGTTGGTTACTGGGACCTTGACAAGTTTAAAGACATTATTTATGCAGATCACATTGACTAGCTTGTCAGTGTTTGCTTTTTACAAATCTTTATTTGCATCTATCTAAGTTAGAAAAGTCAGTGTTTCCTCTGCAAGACTTTTGAAGGGATCAAGGGAATTAGGTATCTAAATCCCCATTGACTTTAGGAGGGGATAACTCTCTAATTTCCAAATCCACACTTGAAAATTCTTCTCCAAGGAAAATGAGCAAAAGATGGGGGATGTGGCTCCCTGTGGTCTAATTCCAGATACGTCACTTCTCCATGCTTTGGTTCAGCTGGCTGAAAAACAGGAACAGATACAACATTCCTCTGATGTTTCAGTTCCCTATGGCTGTTCTTTTATAGGACCCTCATACATGATTGAGAAATATTCAGTGTAAAATTTCCAGGAAAAACTGCAGGTAACAGGAAGGGTAACTGCTGGCTACCAGCAAAGGTGGTATCAATAAACCTATAGCAAAAAAGACTCTCGTACAAACAGGTGTATTGTCCACGCTCTTTCCTAACGTAACACTACCTTTCTCTTTAATCCATAAAATGCCAAAAATATCAGTGCCCACATTACAAGTTCGATCTATCTGTCCTGTAAATTGTTTAACCCAAGGGAGGCTGCTCAGTAAGTGATGACGCTTCTTAAAATGAAGTTTCCTCGGCTGCCCCGCGGGCACGCTGCGCTGGGGCAGTGCACAGCTGCGGAGGCCAGGTCGATGGACAATCTTTTACCGGCTCGATATACGTTAATGAAATGCGCTGACATTCAAAGGCACGCAGCAAGGGCAGAAAACGAATGATCTCCTAAAAGGCAGGCTCTCCAAATGTGACACCAAATTAGGAACCACAAGCAACAGCTATTAGGAGAGCGATCGGGAGTGCAGAAAGCCCAGGAATTATTTTAATACTAATAAAGTAGGACTACAACGGAAAATCTCCATCGGAGCTCTCACTCGCCAAGTGATTTAACCTATCATCACAGCCCAGCCGACCGAGTTTGCTGCTTTGGGGCACTCTGCCGAGCTCCCTGTGGCAGCCCCGGACAGCGCCGTTTGCTCGCAGAAGGAGCTCGCTGCCCCTTGCGCGGGCGAAGCGCAGCCCCGCGCCGCGCCGCGCCGCCCCGCGGCCCTACCTGTGGGCATGGCGGTGCCTCCGGGGGGTCCCGCCGCTCGCAGGGCGCCAGCAGCGCGGGCGGAGCGCGGCCGCCGCCCCGCATCCTCCGCGCAGCCCCGCGCGGCGTCAGCACCGCGAGCCCCGGCAGGCGCCGCCTCCGCCGCCGAGCGTCGCCCTGCCCGCCGCTGCCCGGCCGCGGAGGCTGCCGCCGGCCCCCTCACGGCGCTGCCGCGGCGGCAACGAACGCCGCGACCGTTAACGGCCGTAACGGCCGCGGGGGCGCGCGGGGGAGGCGGGTCCCCGTTGCGGTTTCAGCCGAGCGACAAGCTCTTGGCCGAAGGGCTAGCCAGCCCGTGAGGTACCTGGCGCTGGTGAGCCGGGGCCTGGGCTCGCGCTCGGCTCGCTGCTGCCTTACTGCCCTCTAAAAAAGGTGCATCGGTTTGCAATCTGCGAGACTTTCACCCTGTTTTGGCATCTCATAGGTAAGGGGATTTCAAGCGGGGCCCGGCGGCAAGCCGAGGGGGACGCCTCTGCTGAAACACGCTGTCGGAGGTCGCGCCTCTGGGTCCGCCGGAATCCCAGCAGCAGCTACTGATGAGCACTTAATTATGTACTTTAATCACAAGAAGTATTCTTTACGCTTCATAATGTGCAGGTAAACCTACTGCCTTGACTGAATTTCAGTATTTCAAAGAACAAGCTACTCTGCAGATTCGTAACACTCCCTTTGAGCCCCACAGCGCTCTGTCAGGAGCAGCTTTGAGCCTGGCTTCTGCCGTCACTAAGAACTAACTACATGCTCGCCAGCCCCAGATGTGTGGCGAACATGGTAGAACACAAAATTTTGCCCATTCAGTGAGGATAAAATGAGCTGTTCAGAAGTGTCTGAGGGAGCCGAGAGACCTGCACTCTGCTGCAAGCTCTGTCTGGAGATTTGTTCAGGGGCTCTTCATCAGCAAATGAGGGTACCTGTATGCTGCAAGGAAGAGTGTAAAAGCAGCACAGCTACCTGTGCCCGTACTTGCTTTATTCTGCTACCCTGTGCTCTGCCATTCTGAGGGTATAGTAGCGTGGGCTTTGGAGTAGGCTCTTCAGCTTCTCTCAGGGGCAGGTGCAAAAGTCTTTGCTGTTATCACAAATCACATGTCTATTTAGGCTAGCTCGAACAGGCGTACCTCAGCTCCAGACTGCACCTATCGTTAGCGTGGAAATTCAAGAGGATATCTTTTATGTGATATCCTCCCATTACATGCAAGTTTTTGGAGGACCTACTGGCCATGTCTGCTCTGCCTGTGAGCTCGTTTGGGTTTATCTATAGAGAAGCACCTTTACTCAACGTTCAGAGATACTTTAGGCTTGCATAAGCTGGCGTGACTATGCTTCAACCTGCTTTAATTTTGTAAATTAAATCATCAAAGCAGAACTGAGGCTAAAAATGATTCAAAAATGCAAAATTTTTCAATAAACCCTCATGACAGACCTGCTATACTGCAAACAACATATTTGACTCCAGCGCAAAGACACTGATGCAGAACACCCAGAAATGTGGGAGCAGTCTCATTCCAGTTACCTGCATTCGTTAATAGGGAAGAAATATCTGTGAGCAAATTCACATTTCATGGATGTCTTAGCTGCTGGTTTGCCTCAGTGTTTTAACATTTTGCCAGTGTTATTTTGATGAATTACTCGGATTTTTACAGAATTAGCTACTGTTCTTTCTTGCCTTCCTAACATACTTAATATGATGTTGCCTCCCACCTGCACACGTAAAATTAAGACTGATGTTGCATCACACAAAGGAGAGATCAAGCCTTGCAGACGGATTTTTCTTCTTCTTCCCCTCTGCCCCCCCCCCCCCCCCCCGCTTTAGATGGAACAAAACAGGATTTGGGATCTATGATTAAAACCCACAACTGATCTCAGTGTGTGGGTGTGACCCAGCCATACGGTATGATTATCATGTTGTAACTAGGTCCCTTGCTGCAATAGGTTGCATGGAACAGGCAGAACCTTTACTTATATTTTGCTTATGTAGACTTAGTCTAGACAAAAAGCAGTTTGTGGTCTGAAAAATTCATATGCAATTTGAGCAATGAATCTGTGTGCTACAAACGTCAGAACACTTTTGCAACCTTTACAACTAACCAGATTTCTCTGCATTTGCTGTAGTTCGTTGCTACTATGACTCTTTTTCTTCTTCTTATAAAAGACCCTGTTTTACTTACTCAACCCAATAGTGAAGAAAAGTGTTCTAAATGTGGATGGTCTATTTCTTCACATTAAATATTTAAAAGTCAAGCAAAAACTTTGAGCTGATTTTAAAGCCAAGATCAACAATACAAAATTGTAAATTTGTAATAAAAGTATGTGATCAGCCTTTACAACCTGAACAAACCATTGCACAGGGATAACTCAACAAGACAGAGTGTCATGTGGTGTGGTCTCAGAATCACATATCAAAAGTACATATATATTTAAAAATATTTTCTTGCAAGTTAACTTTAAATCAATACTAATTTTATACCAATAGGACTGTTGGAAATTGCAGTTATATATAGAAGCCATAAGGATGGGACCCTGTGCTAATTTACAGAGGTCAAAAGATCATTTAAATCCTACAAACCACTCCAGATAACCACACCAGACCGTAAATTTCTGTAGGAGAATTTCTTATAATGTTTAGGCGCTTACAGTTTGAAGCTTATAATGCAGGGAGCAAAAACAAGGAGGCTGGATGCAATAGATAAGCAAAAACTTTCTATATTTCAAACAATAATTCCTCTGGATGTGGATGGATTTTATAAATGAAGATTTAAGAAGTGAAGTCAGGCATCTTTCTATGCATTTGATTTACCTCAACCTCATTTAGGATTGCTATACCCTAATGAAATTGCAATTTAAGGGTATATTTCATTAACATTACATTTGTTTTCCATATAGTAATCAAATGGAAAGTTTGTACAGGCTTATGATGTATTTTTAATGCAAGAGGTTCCTAAACTGGCAATTTAAACTGGCAAAAATAAAAAAGATGCTGGATAATGGCATCAAGCTATGCTTAACTTCGCCAAGAAACAACTGTCAGACTATTGTAGGGCAACACATGTAGAGATTCTGTACACGGTATCTCCACACCAGTTACGTTCCCATTTTATTAGATTCTTGGATTATTCAAATACAGCGATGCAGTCCAGCAAGTCATCTTGGAGTGGATTGCATTAAACAAATTCACAAACCACTGCATGAACAAAGTTAAACATTTCATAAATGAGCCAGTGACTTCTAAACTCCTTACTCCTATTTATTCAAAACAGTAGAAAGAACTCTCTAAGTTACTAAAGCTATTGCAGACAGGCACAGTGCCAAGAAATGGAGTCACATCTCATTAAAAGCGTGCTCCTTGCATATTTTTATTCTGATGTCACTGGTACATTTCCCAGGCAAATTCATTTACCAGAGCTCAATTCTCTCCCTTCTTCCCATTCCTTCCTTTTACTGCCTAACCCCCCAGCACCTTTCAGGAATCAGAACTGAATGCATTTCAGTAACTTAAACGGAATTTAGCTTCTGACTGTTTTTTTAAAAAGGCAATTCTGCACAGAAGGGTTGTTTCTCAAGAATACCCCATGCACTGCCACCCACTGTTTTATTTCTCATTTACAAATAGCATAATAGTTTCAGGACTAGAGGCCCCAGGACTGTATGTTGAGTGATGCACCCTGAAGACCACAGTCCTAGCTCCTCAGAGACTCATGGGAACATCCCCTCTACAATAAACTGGCAGCAACTCTCTTGTGTGTGGCTGACTCCCACCCCAAGTGCCGGCCAGGGTGGAGTATGTGAGGACCGTACAGTGCGCCATCGCTGCTCAGCCTGGCAGCACAGGCATTTTGCACAGCCTCGGCCGTTCTCCCAGAGTATGCAAGGACTCACATAACCACTGTGTTACAGAGCAGCACTGTGCTGCCTTTTACCTTCATTTATACGCATATTTTTTTAAAACGGAAGATTTCTTGCCTTTCAGCAATAAATGTTTTGAAGGCATACTAAGAGAAAACACAAGCACTGCACTGACTTACAGAAGGCTTGCCTCTCTCAAAGACCGTCCATGAAGGAACGCATGGACAACACTACTTGTCCCCTGCTGCAGGCTTCTCCTCACAAGGCTTATCTGCCGAACCTCTATCATAGATTGCATGTGCCCCATTAAGCAGCAACTGGATGTTTCATAGAGAGCATATATATCTAGGTAAATAATTAGACATTTTCAGAAGGAATATAAAAGCTCATGTTTCTGAGTTTGTATCAGTTTGTCATCTACTAGGATACAGGATGACACTAGACGCAATCTGCCTGAAACAGGGTTTTCTTAAACTTCAACAGAACCACATGGTATTGACGAAGGAAGGAGCTAAGATGCTGGAGCTAAGACTGACTTGCTGGAATGTACCATAAGGCTCTGAATTAAATTCTTTGAAATATTCCTTTATGGTTTACAGTCTCAGTGAAAATGCTTTGGATGAAGCATTCTGTTATATGGCACATATTAAGGCCCCCTGCTGAGCACTGTGAAACCTCACCAGTTCTGACAAACCGATTGCTGCTTATGAGAGTCTTTTGTTTCAGCACTTAATAAAAAATCTGGCTCTCCAAATACCCCCTTACAAAGAGAAGTACTCTGTTCACTCTGTTTCCAAGCTTGGCTCAAACCAGTTCAGATATGGAAGTGGGCAGGGATGCTTACTGGAGTTGGCGCCAGTCACTCCAAGAGATACATGTTCCACAATTCAGCAGAAAGAATCCCACTGCTGAGTGGTAAGGAAGTTCAAATGCAGAATTCACTATGGAGTTAAACAAAATCCATTACACATAGCAGTTATACACAGGCCTTTCAGACTCCCTCAGAGCAGCAGCCTTAATATGGGAGTATGTTCATTTGAGCTTGACATGGGTTATATTCACTTTTGGCCAGGAGTAGGAAGATTGTTTGGCTTAACAGCAACTGAGCTGAGGCCTTCTCCCATTTTCACTGCCTGCAGTCTTTTCCTCAAGGGAGTGAAGTTTATAGAAATTGCATCTTCAAACACAACAGAAATATTTATGTTCTCCTCCAGAAATAGTTATGTTTTTCTTTAGAGCCTGTGAGGTCAAGTTTTTTCAGGGGAAGTCCATAAAAGGTATTTTAACTTAGTCATTGCCCATTCCTTCATTCCCTAATTTGCTCCTAGCAAAAATTAAATCTGTCGGCCTACAGTCAAAAAAGGGACAAGCCACGGTTTACCTTACTTATTGGAAGCCTTAGAATCCACAGATGGCAATGAAAAATGATAGTACTGCTTAATTAGATCCACTACAGTCTCTGTATAGCCATAGACATCACATAAAAGGAACGGTAGTATGCTGGTTGCAATATGTTAAATTGAATATAAGTAAAACACGGCTCTGAATGGGAAAAGTAGATGACCAGTGCTGAACCAGTTCCAGTGAGCTAGACTCACAAGGGGAAAAGAAACTCGGTGCTTTGCTTTACCCCCTGGAGTAATATCTCTCCCTCTGTTGTTTACATAGGTAGCCTGAGTTCCAGACATAGGTACCTAAATTAGAAGCTTGGTGGTGGTAGTGTGAAGACCTTCTGAACAGACTACAATATGCTCTGTGTGTGTTTTGTAAAAATGATTCCTTCCTAGGGATGGACTTTCAGACCAAAGACCTGAAATGACACAATTCTTGCACTCTTCTTAGGAAACCATCAAGTCCAAGAGTGATACCCCAGAGTGTGGTGTATACTGAGAATAAGAAGAAAATTAATAAACCATAATATGATTTTCAGGCAACTAAGTTACATGTTATCAACAAAATGCCAGGTAAAAATAATATCATTATTTTTATGCATTTCCTTATTTTATGGCTGTTAAAACATTCCACTCCAGTTTTCCCGCCATGAATAAGCTTCTGTTTTAGCTTTTTCTAACATAAGATACAAAATGTAATAAATTGGAAGATGTATTGGTAGATGCTCATATGCAAGCCTTACCCTCAAAGACACACAGCAGAGCCTGGAACAAAGTCCTGAACTCTCTCTGCACAGCCACACTAAGATGCAACAGAGATGTAACCATTCTCTCTTGTAAAAATATATATAAGCACCATATAAAAGCAAAAGGAAGAATGGTGGTAAGTAGAGGTGCTCAGGAAATGGAAAATTCTTTTGCAATATAAAAGAAATAAATGCTTTAAACTGGGTTGAGTAGTCCAAAGCTCATTTTTATTTCATGGACCAGAAACATTTTGCTTCTGTGCTTCAGAAGCAAAAAAGTTTCTCTGTCAGCAAAACGAATGGCTATGTACAGGTATGTTTATGGGTAAAAATGGGCAATTATACATTTTGAAGACCTCCTGACCTCCTAAGTGCTCTTGAAAATTTCTTTGTCAGGGAGATATTTTTGTAGGGGGAAAAATCAGTTCATTTTGTCAAGCTGGTATTTTGCATTGCCAAGGAGAGGGGAGTATACTGGAATACATCTGATGATAAATGCTAGTTGCAACCCTTGCAAAATAATGGTCAATAATACATGACCATAGATAAATAAGGACTTAGAGCCTGGTGCCACAGTCACCACCTTTACAGGACAGCAGTACCAGGAGATATAAGATTATGTTTTGTGTGTGGATGCATACACATATGTATATGTATCTACAGGAATGACCACACTTGAACTAAGACAAACCTTAACAAATTTATCTTTGGTTTTTGGAGAGTCCTCTCACGTAGTCAATATTTAGAAAACTGGGGTCTTGTCTTTGCTGCTCAAAGATACTAAATAGCACCACTTTCTCTTGCTTCTTAAAAGCACACTCCATGAAAATAAGCTGTCAAATGAGACCCAGACAGTTTTCTTAATAGGGCACAGAGCATTTTCAAAACTCCAGACATCAGTGTGGAGACAGCTGTCTCCACATTATCACATGGCCAGCTTTGACTATAGCCAAGATGTCCAGCAGCACAACTGACAAAACAGCTGTGCAAAAAGTGGTAGACCCCAACTTTGCACTGGTTCAATCAATCCAGCTCCAGCATTAGTAAAGTGAAAAAGCAGCAGCGGCGTTGGGAAATAGGACATATTCTAAAGTTTATCTTTAAAGGAAATGGGTGTATTAAAAAAATCAGTAAGTCTTAAGGCTTACTGAACTTTACTTACAGCTAAAACTGACAACCTCATCATAGGAATACATCCTAAAAGTACCAAAATTTTTACTATGAAATGTATACATACTACTTGTTTCAGCACAGACTTAGTGCTCTTAATGTATATAATCCGTAGCATGCATTTTTGTTTTTGTCAAATCACACAGAACAAACACAGAATTTGACATCTATATCTGCTCTCTTGCTCACCTTTATTTCTCTGTCTTTACTGTTGGCAGCAGAACTATGAAGAACTGGAAGAAGGCTTTGCCAGAAAACTCTTCCTACTGTAGGGAAATGAAGTTCTATTCTCAGTGAATGTACGATACACTCTTGTTTACTTTTCACTTGACGTAGTCAATGAACACAGAAAAAATGCTTGGGAAAGGAAAAAGAAAAAAATGCTTCAAACAGCCATTTGAAAATGGGCAAAAATATGTTTTTAAACATTCTTATTTTATCTGAAGAATACCTCAAAAGATTCTACATTTGCATTCCATTTACTCCTTTTAGCTAGATTATTGCCATACTTCTTTCCCCTTACTATCGTGGTTGAAACCTTGTAATAGCAACTCACAGATATCCCACAGGTGAGAGGTGCCATTTCTCAACATCCCTACTGCCATCTGACATAATTTGCAATACCCAAGAATGTGCTAGGTCTGGTATGGAAAGAAGATAAGGAAAACAAATACAACCTTCCTTGTCCCAAACAACATATAGTAATAACATCTGCCCTTTCTAGATCAGTCTCCTTATTTTTCACACATAATACATCTGATTTGGTCACAGGTGCGCTGACTCTATCATTTTGCATGTTAGAGATGTTAGTTAGTGTTTGTGATCATGCTTAGTTTTGGCTGAAATCTGGGGATTCCAGAAGGAGGGGAAAATGCTTTAGTGCTGGTAGCTGGTGAGCTCTGTCACTCTTCCCACAGAGCTCCTTGAAGGACAGACAAGGTTTGCTACTTTGACAGGGGGAGATTTTTGAAGCATCTCATCATCATAAACCTTGCCTACACCTGCTGAAAATGCAGCAATTGGAAAAAGAATATGGTGAAATCATTTGGTCTTTGCTGAGGGACACTTGTTCCCTCAAACGGGAGTCAAGTAAGGCTAGAGTGAGCAAGCCTGGATTAGTCAAGCAGAACATGAAGGTATAGGAATATGAGCTCACAAACTGAACACAGGGAAGAAGAGAAGATATTATATCATACTCTGTACAATGAGTGCCAACTATGTGTGCAGTAAGAGGCTGGAGACAGTTACGATCTGCTGCTGACTCTCCCAACCTCTTCTAACAGAGTGAGATGGGAAGCTAGGGAGTGAGCCTCCTGTTGGCTGCTGATATAATTTTTTACATGAATTTAGAATATGTGACAAACTCATCTGACTGGGGCTCGCCAGCTATGGTAATGCCAATAGGCTGAAGAGGAGCTATATGCAAGATGAGCTGGAAAATAAACTTTCTCTATAGATCTGTAATGTAAATTTATTCTGCTCATTTGAGACAAAACAATAATAATTAAATATCAGTAGGATTTCAGAGTATATTTAATAACATCAAATTGGTCCTTTTACAGCTAGTTGAAATATTTATACAAAAATAAGGACAGATTATAGAACTATATCATGTTGGTCTCCCATTATCTTTTTACTATTTCTTATTTCAAAGAATCGAGATGATCAGAAATTTATGAAAACATTTCTGATGACCTTCTTGGGAAGGCAACCCCATCTGGCAGTGTAAGTGGAAAGTGAGGAGAGCTGCTGAATCTCTTGCCTTGCTCACATCGCAGCTTCACACCCTTCCTTGTCTTACAGAAATTATAGCATGTGGATAGGTTTCTCCACAATCCAGACAAGACTATCATTGCCATTTAGGGTATTTTTAAGCATAAAAATAAAACAACATTTCTATTATAAATTGATATAATTAGGACACTAATCATTAAACATCACAAAACTCTAGTGGGAAGAAGCCCACTGCACAAGAACCTACAGCAATCCCAAAGTAACTGTCTTCCATTTTCCTTGCTGACAATCTTGAAATTAAAATAGGAGACTGCGAAATATAACCTCAACTGTGACTACACTAATATGCATCAAGCAAGAGATTTCTGTGGGAATAAGGAGTTCGGAAAAAAGCTACATGATTAGTTAAGGAATTAAACCAATTAGAAGGAAACACAGATAACTTAGCAAGACAGCAGTTAAAGACATAGGAGATGGATAACGGAGACAGTGAAAATTTTCTGCAGAAACCAAGGTCATTTTCATGTCAAGTTTTTTTTCATGGCAAGTAACATGGTTTATTTCCACTTCAGCTGGAGGGGTCTGTCCAGAGAAAGCTTGTAGATCATACCTGCTTATATTTGGACTTCAGATACTTGGGAGTAGATGACTATTAACTCTTTTCATATCCTACATGCACGGGCCTTTACAGATTCACCGTCACTGATACTATTTTTTTGATTCAAAAATCAAAAGTAATAATTCACATATTACGTACATTTCCCAGCGAAGCAATCAAGCTGGGATCTGCAACTTTCTAAAAGTAAATTTTTGAAGCAGTAAGGTGTGCCCCAGAAGGGAACTCTAGAGAGGTTTCATATGAGAAACATTCAAAAGGGCAAGCTACAGCATAGCCTTGAAGTGCCATGTTCTGTTCAGGCATTTGTGGACAGTGTGCTGTCTTGGACAAGAGTGAACATTGCCAAAGCCATTATGTAAAGGGGAGAGACAGGTGATCGCATGGAAAAAGCCAACGCATTAAGGGAAGAAATATTTAAACTCTTCTACTTAATATATGTGGATTTGTATGCAAGAGAGAAGTGTCTTCTTTCAACCCTTCCCATGTAAGAAGCCAGCGGACTGTAATTAGCTCTGAATCACGAAGACCTGTTTCACCCCCAGCCCACTACTGCCTTCTTGAATACAGCATCTGCTTCCAACAAGAAAGCCTGTTTGGACTGTGAAATGGAAGTGGTGATGAATAATTTGTCAAGTAGGTATGCATGCCAGTTCTGAACAGAGATTGGATAATACTTTATTTCCTCAGCATGACTGCTCAGGTTTTCGATATAATGCTCTACTGCTTGTGAAAATTGGTTATGCTGGTTATGAATTAGAGTCTACTAGACAAAAATTCTAGAAAGAATGAGAAGAAGAAAGTCCAGCAACAAATGGTCATTCCTTGCCCAGATTACCAAACTCATTTTGATTAACTAATTTACAAAAACACACTTGTATAAATGTTATTTAACTGAGGCAAAACACCCCAAAATTAGAGCATCTGGTGAACTAGATGGAGTTCAACACATCACTCAACTGTGCTGTTCAACATTTAAATTTTACTTGGAGGAAGAAGTTTGGCCAAAAAAAATATATATATATATTTGTCTCAAAACTGAGAGAGAGAACTATTCTGTAGTTGCTGAAATCCCAGATCTCCTGAAAAGTTTCTGAGATCTACCCAGCCACCAGGTCACTTTAGTGGCACCCAGCCAAAATCACTTATTTTCTTCTTGGGATGACTGTCTGTTTAGCAGGATGTGAAGAGAAGAACAAATTCCTCAGTAGGTTTCAGCTTTTTAAATAGATAAAAGCAGACTGCTTAGTCTGTATTACCATGTAACTAATGCCTCCAGAATGGATGTGAGTTAGTATGAATGGATGATACAACCCTAAAACTAGCACTAGACACTTGGAAAATACAACTTTTTGTAGAAAACAGCTAATAAGGACCCCTTCTACTGGTCCTATGCTACTATGTGCCTCTGCCACATAAACCAGGCAACATGAACATGCAAAGTTGCTAAAAAAATCATTTAAAAATGTTTCTTCCCAGTTCCATAAACATAGAGAGCTGTGTGCTTCTAACCTTGATGAAGCAGAGGTTGTGCTCAGACACTAAACCTTCAGATGACAGCACTGTCACTGCACAGAGATTTAGACTTGGTCTAAATAGGAAACATTCAGCTTCCTGCATAAGGAAACTGTATAACACAGGAAACTTCATCAAGAAATTGCAGTGTGCCACTCGTTCTTTGTTAGGCTGATGGCATAACAGACAAATTGACAGTCAACTGTTTCCCTCTGGAGCATAATTCTAAACTCAAAATACAATTTTAACTTCCACATTGAGACAGAGTTCAGAAGTTACTGTGATAATGCTGTGAACTAAAATCAAGTTAAGTAGGATCCTTTTCCAGCCACCACTCTTGAAAAGCAGTTGCTTCTTCTATGTCCAGAAAAGCAGCAATATACCTTGCATTTATTTCTTTTTCTATGTCCTTCCTATCTAGGCTGTCAAACAAAGCAGATGGACAGAATATTCCTCAAAGATCCAATGAATGCTCATCCCAGCAACAAATCAAAGCAGCTGGGCAGGTCAGTTCTTTGTCAGTCAGCCTAAGCCAGTACATTTTAATTTTAACAAAGATTGATTTCATATTTGACACACTCCATTCTTTTAAAACTGAGTTTGTAAAAAGACAGCAAACTGATTGGAGAATCAGGGGAATCCTGATTAAAGAGATTTAACAAATACTGGCTTAATTCTCTGCAGTTGTTCAGTTTGGCCATGTTCACACCCTTATTTCATTATATGCAGGCATTTGTGGAAACACAGTTTTGTTCAGCTGATTAAGTGGGGACCAGCAGATCTTACAGCTAGCAGATGTGCTGTACTGTACAAACAACTAACATCATGGTCACGTTCACCAGTTAGCTTTCATCCCACAGGCTAAAATGGTTTTCATTGGTATTTGCTGAGTGCTTGCCAATCTATTTCCAGGCATGTGTCAACAAAAACGAAAGAAAGAAAGAAAGAAAAGAAGTATGGTGGTTAATTTGAGTAAAATGTATCATTATAAATCAGGGACTGATTTTATGATGCAATTTATGTCATTTTCTATTTTCCTGGCTCAATTTTATCATCAATAGATAATACTTTGAAATCTTTGAGACCTTTCCAGAAATCAATGCATTTCTTTTTGTGTGTGTGGTTTTTTTTTCTGTGTACTCTTTTCTATGTCATAGGCTTAAACTTTTCATTTGGATCACTAATGCTAGGCCTGTAGTAAATTCCTGAAAATGCTAGTACAGTTTGCACTAATTCCGTAAGTAGAGGTAGCATTTTCATCTAAAAAGTGGAACAGCTTATAAGATAATAATTTGGACCTCAGAGGAGCTGAGATTCATTTTGGCTTTTTACTTTGGCATTTCACATGAGAAGTAGATATCGAAGAGCAGTAAACTAAAAGAAACCAATTCACACACATGCACACACACACACAGACTATAATCCTTAGCAAACGATCTGCAAGGCAGAGTATAAAATTGCCATTGTGACTTGTAAATCCATCTTCAAAAAGTACAAAATGTGCTGTCTAGACAGGTAACTAGAGAGGATCTCAAGCTGCAGTCATTATATGGACTGTTACGAGAGCCAAGAAACAGGTCAATATTCTGGATGCTTTAAAAATAATTCTCTTCACGGCAATTCAAAACATTGGAAGGAAAATCTTGGAAAAATGGCAATGATGATCTAGTTGTGTATATCTCGTTTATATGATAGGTCTGAGATTGGCTTCAAATCAATTTAAAGGCAATATAAAACTAGATTCAAATGTTATACTTGGCTCAGTCTCTTTTAATGGACTATACCACGTATCTCAGCAATGCCTATTTTAATCTCTGTGTGCTGGTTGTTTACTCAGAAAATAAAATATACTTCCCACATGGAAGCAGCTTTTAAAAAACATTCCATGAATGTTCTAAGCTCATAAAATAATTAATATAATTAATAGTGTCCAGTTCTCATAGCTATCATGGGAATTCCATTTTTCCCTCTATCCAGCACCCTCCAGTTCTGACCTTAAATTCTTTGAAACTGCCCTTTTCTACTTCAACTAGTCCAGTGTAGCATATGGTAGAGCCTGACACTATCAGAAGTTCTGATTCATGAGGAATTCTAGACTGGATAGTGTGTTTTCCTCCTTCATCCCTTATTCATAATGTTTAAGTGCTTGACTGGTAAGCAAAGAGCTGTCATTCTCTTGCTTGTCTGTCTATAGGTGGCATCTGCTGCCTCGGGATTACTGTTCCCTGCTGGGTTAGAAAAAGCTCCCAACTCTGCAGACTGAACACAGAATTTATTATACTTAAAGTTAAAATGTTTCAGCAAAGGAATAGGCCTAGAAGCATAGCTAAAACCAAAAATTTCTCATAGCTAAAGCAAGATATTTCAAGCAATAACCTACATCAAGATTCTGATAGGAGTTGCCATTAAAAATGATCTTATGCAATAAGATTTTTTGGAATGTATCACATTGGAATCCTATCTGTCATTAGAGATTCATTTCCTAGTCAAAGGCCAGAGCACTGCTGAAGCGATCTATTAGCACATTAATTGATTGGCACTGTCCTGATTTCCAAACTTAGCTTCCTAAAAGTGCAGATGAGCACCAAGTGGGGGAAATATCAAAGGAGCCTAAATAGCTCTTAAATGCACCAGGGATGACTGGCAGCCACAGCAAATTTCTCTGTCCTCCAGCAACTCCAGCTAGCATTTCTGTTTGCACATCTGCACTCATCCAGCTACCAAGCACTATGAGCACTGGTGCATGCCGAAACCCCGGGCAGCTGCCTCCCTGCCACCCCCGCCAGGGCTGCGGGGCCAATGTCTCCCTGCCGAGCGCAATGCAGGCAGCACCTCTGCTGACCAAAGTTTCCACGGGACAGGCTGCCTGAGAGGAGGCCTTGCTGTCCACACCATCACACACCTCCAGGAGCCCTTTCTGTACAGCAAATAACATTAGCACGTACTTTCAGGAAAGTAACAACTTTCTATGCAAGTCTCCAGCAAGAGAGAGACACAATTTTTTTCCCATACTATTAAACATCAGTACAAGATACATGAGCAGGACTCATGTCAGTATGTAGTTGTACACTCTTCAGTTTACACTGCAAGCCCTCAGTGTCCCTCCAGCAGGGCTCCAACACCAGCTGCGGCTGCTCAAACATGACTGAAATCTTCTTCCTCGAAGCTCCATCCATGCAGCCTGGACATACACAGGGACTTTCCAGCAGGGGACTAGTTTTGTTCTGTGTTTTATGGGTAGATGAACATGTCTGTCGTCAGAGTTTAAGTTGTGTACATAACTCGTTCTGACCTCTTCCTCCTTCGCCAAAGCACTCGTCTTCTCCAGCTATCTGTCGGGCGTCACAAAGCTGCTTCTTTGATGCACTATTTTAAAATTACTCACAAATATTTAAACAACATTTCTGTCAGCATTACGTTTAGAAGATATCTAGAAATGTCAAGAGTACCCAAGCCGGTTGGCCCAAAGTGAACATAGCGCTGAAGTGGCTTACAGAGCAGCCTGCAACTCACAGCAGCTTATGTAAAGCCCTTTGCATAAGACATCCTGCGTGAAACAAAATAAATACTAACAGAGCAACTGTTTGAAACACTAAGCTCTAATCATGGTTGTGCTCAGGACTTGCATTTTAGGGGATAACAGAGAACCCAAAGTCAGTACTGAAAACATGTCTACCCAACTTTGGTTCTGTGAACTTTCTCGGGCCCTTTAACCTTTCCCAGCTCCTTTCCCAGAAAAGAGGAAAGCACCAGTTCTGGCTAACAAACCTTTCCAGATCTAAAGGAAGATTATAAGCTTGGGGCTGAACACTGACTGAGCCAGCAGTCCTGTCTCACACAGAGTAGTGAAGACAAGACAAAAGCCCAGCTGGATTTTAACTGCCATTTTTTTGGCTGTATCTACCATAACATCTAGTTTTGGTTATTGAACTACTTCACCATAATGGACTTTCAAAACTGGTAATAAGAGTATTTCATACATATTTTGGGTTCAAGAAGATTACCGTAAAGAAGTTCAAAAAGGTAATACTGGCACAAAAAGCCAAAGCCACTAAAACCTATTAACAAAAGCATTTCAGATCAGAAGATCTTGATTTGCCTTAGATTTCAGCTTGTTCTTCAGATTTCAGCAGTGCCCAGTCCTTACCTTAGAGTGAAACAAAGCTTGGTGTCAGCCTATTAACAAATGGAGGTTCTGTATGTTCTTATTTGGATCCAGGCGTAACAAAACTTGTATTTGCTTGAGCCAAATGTTTTTTCCTTGGATGTGTTTGCCACCTAGGTTGTTACAGGACTTGTAGTTGGCAGGTCGCAAAGGTATGTGTTGTCTTGGGAGAGTGCTGACAAGACATACGGAGGAGATTTCAACTCTTCTTTTTTGAGGAATGGGGAAAATAAAGGTGGCTAAATCAAAAGAGAAGAAAATACATGTGCCCTTTCATCTGATTGCCAGAGATCTATGATGTGACCTAGACCAAGTGTCATAGGCTGGTGCAGAGCAGGATTTGGAAGATTAAGGTACATATTAGCTACCTAGTCAAGGTAGCAAGTCAAGCTCATATGTGATAAGTTAAAGGTGCTCTAGAAGGATCAAGAAACAAGTACATTATCTTGTCAATAACAGAAGGTCAGCACATCACCCTCTAGATTGTGGCATGCCTAAGAGCTTGGTTTCTCTCTGTTTGCAAAATTTTCAGAGTCCAAAAGGCTTCATTTTGGATAATGCAAGCCTGTTTGCAAAGAAGGCACCATCTCTATTTATAACACTGATGCTGAAGTAAAAATAAAAGAAGTTAGGCCTTCTCCTTTCAGTCAAATACTCTTTCCAGCTCCTTGCCCCTACAAACAAAGTCTGCATCAAAATCTCAGGCAAGGTCAGTTGTTAGATGTATCATTTTCCTTAGAAGTCAACCTGCCAGGAATGAATGAATAGGCAAGTGCGTGCTGCAATTCATGTGTTGCTAGGACATCTACCTTTACCTGAAGAGTGCTGCCATGTATTTCAGTGACAGGAGGATTTGACTTATCTTCTCACATTTAAAAAAGACTATTTCTATCAGGTTCCAGCTGGACCCAGGACCAAATGCTGTGCAACTTCTAGTTGTGGAATTCAGATAGTCCTTACCTTTGATAACAAAGAATGTGGGAGTATCTGGACTGCTGGGAGGTGATGGGCTCGTTTGCGTTAATATTACTTACCTAACTAACTTCACTATAACTTTTTGCAATTCTTGTTAAGGAGGCAGTGTAGAAATACAAAGTACTCCTAAACTCCCTCTTTTCTCCTCTCCAGAAATGCCCCATTTTATCTTTAAAAGAAGTTAAAACAGCAAAGGAAAGAAAATTGGCACTGCTCTCTTGCAACATCAAACCAGCACAAAGGGTAACAGTATCCACAAGAAATATTTTACCATTAATGGCTCCAACAGAAAGTCTCTAGACAATCCACAGAAACTCTGCAATATCAGGAATGTTGTAAGCTTTGTTCAACCTCATTTCAAATTGATGGTTCTCTGATGAGATAGGAGTTGCCCACACTTGTATCATGACATTTAGAAATACATTTAAATCCTTGTGATGTGATTTGAATAATAACTTTTGAAAGGTTATAAAAATGCAGCTAAACCATATTTGTTTTTTTCGGCAATACTTGGAAGTGTAAACACTTAAATCATCAGCCAAGTGCATAGCATTCATATTTACCATACCTTTTAAAAGCATACTTAGCATACCACTGAGAAAGATTACTCTGCTGACAGAAATCAAGCATCTGGATTAATTTCAAGGAGTGCATTTTACAATCCATCATCCCGGAATATGAGAACAAGGAACTGCTCAGTTAAATTAAATGGTGAGTTACTCTGCAACAAATCAAAGGAAATTCATCTCTGCACTGTGTTCAGTCTAGACATGTAATTCAGGACTGATGCTACTAAAAGTCAAGCAGTCTAGTTGTATTTAACAAAAACTGGATCATTTTATAACCAGTATTTACTTAATTATTTGCACTCTTGCACAATATGCTAGGTAGTAACAGGATTTGTGCCTTGTAACACAAGCTAGCAGTCTCAGGCCAACACTTTTCAAGGACTTTTTGAAGGACAGATGTGGAAGAAACAACCTGGGAATGGTGTGCCAGAAGCAAAATCCTACTGAACAAATATAGAGGGTGCATGTTCCTCCCACCATGGTGTATCTGAAATGGCAGCAGGGTTCATTTCTTGGGACACTTCAGTGGCCATCACAGACTGAATATGGTCAACATCCATCACATAAAGGGCTCTTGATTAGACTCTGCACATTTCATGTCCAGCTGGTTGTATAGGAGGATTCTGGACTAAAGATTTGTTTTCTTCTGAAAAAAGATTGAAAACTTGATGACCCAAGAGACCATGTGGAGAGGCTCAGCAGGACAAGTGATTTACTGAAAACACTTTACAGTCAAGAGGAGGAATTAATCATAGAACATAATAAGGAATATGCATCAATGTAAAATTCCTTCTTGCAGCAATTGGCTCCAGCTTTGTAGATACTAGACAAAACCTAAATTTCTCAAAGTATATTTTAACTTTTGCCTTTTTTCAGTTTTTTGAATCTTTAAACAACCTCTTCCTGTTCCATTTTCTCTTAAGTCTTCTCCTTCATTTTCTCTTTAAATTTCGAACTTTTTCTCCACTGAATCTATATAGATATATTTAACCCAACCTTCTCCTAACAGAAGAAACAATAATTTGAGAAAGACTGCTCCATGGAAATGCAAACCTTTTAATAACCACTAATACTTTAAAAATAAATCAGAATATTAACCTCATAGTACCAAACCTGACAACATTCCAGGCAAAAAAAAAAAAAAAGCTTATTTACTTTATATTCATTTCTCTAACTAGATCTCACTTAGGCACCTGACAGCAGAGTCGTAACAGTACAATTTATCAAACAGAAAGTCAAATCTGCTCTACACTCTTGCAGGCTATGAAATCTTGGGAAAAAAATCCTTCAGAAATTGAGATGAGCTTAACAACATCTAGAAATCACTGAGATATATCTAGTACAATGACATAACTGGTCTACGCACACTTTTGGCACGCTTGCCCAGCAGCATCTCTCAACGCGGCAGGTAAGAAAGCTGCCGTGGTGCCCAGTGGTTGCTGTGCTGCTGCTGCACCTCCCGGCTCTGCCGGCCCCATGCGCTGCTCTGGACTGCAGGCGCGCAGCAACAGCTGGGGTTGCGTCCTCACTCCCTTAGGGATATGTCTGCCTGTTTTCCCAGCTGCTCCGCTGCGTTGCTTCTTTTCTTTCACCATGTGAATCCATGAAGCAATAGGGAGAGCAAGGACAAAAATAAACTGTCTGCCTCACACACATATACATCTTGCTGTAGAGGAAATGTCATTCATCCCCATTTTTTCCATGTCAGATTGCAAATGCTAGGAGGTGGCTGCGGCCAGAGGAAAGTGCATTTTTATCCATTCATAATCTTAAAGGCATAATGGGAGAGCAACACTTCAGCCATCTTTAGGTATCAGAGAAATTCTCAGAGCATAAAGCACCCTTAATTTATTCCTTTTCCAGTTGGGGCACGTGCTGAAGGGGCAGCAAAGCTGTCTTTTGCCAATGGACTGGCAAATTTACCAGTTTGAGAATGAAGCCAGATAGATGAAGTGGCTTGTTCAGAGGAAGTATTGAAGACAGTGAGAAACACTGCTCGACTTCTCTCCCTGGAGACAGAGATTGTATGATTTTTCATGATAGAAATGTATGCCTACAGGCTACTGTGCTTCTAAGTGGCTGTATCTCTGAGCTGAGAAGTCAGGCTGTGAGTCAGTGCTCCTGCAACCTTATGGATATTAAGAAACAGCCATCTAGCTATTACCTGAACCTTGTCCAAATACTGCCATTAGTAAACAAGCCCAGCTGATTTGGTATTTGCTTGCAATAGTTTATTCCTCTTTATCTGCTTCTAGCTTGATACATTTAGGCATATCTCATAAATCTCATACATTAACCAACTTAGTATTTCTGCAAGTCCTTTTTTCAGAATTGTTGTGCTTAATCACAGTGAAAGAAGAATCTCAGTTCTCCAAGTTCATTCTGCAAACTGTAAAAAGCACCAAAATACTGGGAGCAGGTCTTCCTCTGAAGAGCTATCCTAATCAGAGAAGGCATCGTGAGAGAGGAGATATACACTGCTTTTTTCCAAGGTCACACCACAGGTGAATAGCAATACTGAATACAAAACTATCTCCTTACAAACCTCACAGCTTAGGCCCATTCCTACTGCAGCGTATCATCTTCTCTGAAATCAGCATGGGAAATAATTTCCATCATCACAGTGTGATTAATCCTTCTCTATTGCAAATGGTGGGTTCTGCTGGAATATCAACCATTTATTTTTATATATTTGGTCAGACACCTTTTCTTTTATAATCTTGGGCAAAATCAGCCCAATTTTTCAAACTGATTGGACATTTAGCAGTAACGCACCTAAATGGCTTTCTACTGCCGTATGATAACATTGGCACAGAAGATTTATAGCAGTGAGCCCCAGGTAAGGATGCTGCATTTTCCTGCAGACTGATTAGCACTGTCTATTTCAGTGATTTAAGTGTTTTTTCAAAGCACACATTTGAAGAGCTGAAATGGATACATATTGTCAGCTTCTGGCAGTTTAAGTGCAAACAGCTGCCCTGAAAGCTCTGTGCGGTACCACACGAAGATGAGCCTCTATGATAGTTAGTCAATCAAAGAAGATAAATCTTAGTGTCAGTTCCAATTATTGAGATACTCCAGTTAACTCACAGAATCATAGACATTAAACTGGCTTTAAATGCCCACGTGGTTGGGACAATACCATTGCTCTTGGGAGGCAATTTCACTGTCTGACAGATCAAAAGGCTTTCCTCAGCTAGTTAATTCCAATTAAGTTTTTCCTCTCAATTTCATCCCACTATTTATTATCCTCAGGCAGCTACCCATAGTGATTCTTCTCCTGCCATGCTACTCCTGTTAAGACTACTGGAAATAGTGACATTATTACAAGCACCTGGTGATGACACCCAGGAGACCCAGCAGCATCCTAGTGCTACACCTCAGAGCAAAGACGGTTTCTGTCTTAAAGAGCGTCTTCCAAACGTTATGGTCTTTTCATTAAAATGGCCTTTAATTTAGTTTTACAAGCAACCTTCTCTCCTTTCATTCTTGCTTCTTTTGTCTTCTGATAAGCTTTGTTTTTTTCTGATCACTCTGGTGTCAGATTATGAAGCTGTGTTAACATGATGCAACATTAGAAAAAGAGTTGCTACAGAATTATCTCTTGGTATTTATTCGGACATCTACAAGCACCAGTGTCTTGGGAGACTTTAAAAATATATATAACATTGTATAAAAGATTATTTTATCTGCATACTACTGTGCTATGGAATCTATGTAAAGCAAAAATTACAGGGCATAAAGGAGACACTAAAAACAACTTTCCAGTAAATAATTCCTTTCCTTGCCCCTGCAAACATCAATGGGAATAGATGGGCTTTATGGCACATCCTAAGGGTCAGTACAACTAGGTCATTTGCAAGAAAAAGAAGTTTTGAAGGCAAGAAGTAGAACAAGTCATATATTTTCAGTAGAAAGTGCTTTGGCAGTTAAATGTGTTTAAAATAAAAGACTTTTTTTAGTCAAAGTTCTGGTTTTCCCAGATTTTTTTTTTTTCTTACAATAAAATGAACTGTACCATAGCTGAAAGGTACTCCCGAGTCTATTTACAATCCAGCTGCACATTGCAAAGTGGATGGGACTAATTAGTGCCTAATCTACATTCCTGAAATGGGCTCATCACGCAGCTGCAGTCTAGCTGTTGAACAGGTATCTCATGGCCTTACATCCCTGCCCTGGGTTCGAGGAGATGTGTGCTGTGACTGGCGTCTTTGAGCCCTTCACCATGCAGCCAGGGACTGAAGCCTGCTCTTCACAGCATCCTGGAGGCAATATGTCCTGACAGTCCCCTTTTGAATAAACCCACTAGATCAATGCTGGCAAAAATAAAACCAGGGGCAGATATATCACTGTATGGTGCATATTACTGTAGTTTTATAAATTAAATGAAATGAGCCTATAAGGTAGGGCTCCCCTTCCCATATGAAGGAAGATAATTCAGCTTCAGATAGTCCTCTGGTTCACAGCCATTTACAGTGATACTGACAGCCCTGTGCCGCAGTGTGACAGCTACACTCGTGGGTGGACCAGCTGAGCTTTAACGCTTCTGATGGAAGATCATGGATGCTATTTATTGTGTTCTTGCTAGCATTTGTCTTGTGCAGAAACTCTCACTGTAGCACATGAGATGCATAAATCCTCTCTGCCCCTCGGAATTTGGTGTGGGGCACAGCGGGGCAGGAGGGCTGTTGCCGTAGCACACTCGAGAGCATCTTTTCAGCAAGCCTCCTCCTTCCCACCTCCCGTGCCCAGCCCCCTTCTGTTAACCACACTGCCACTTCTCTCATGTGCTCAGGAAGACAAATTGACTTTAAAAATGTGTAAACATATTCCTCCTGCTTAGGGAATGCAAGGAGTTTACAAGTTTGTTTCAAGAAACAGGAAGAATTCAGCCTTTTTTTTTTCCAACTGAGCGATGACCATGGTATACTCCTCCGAGAAAGCAAACTCCTTTACAAGAAAGTGAGTGGGCAAAGTGCAGGAAAATTGGTCTTGACAAGCATTTCAGAGAGTCAAAACAGGAAGATAATGTTTCTACAAGCGAGTAACTCTCTTCAAAACCCCCCTGGTCCAGGAGGGCTGTGCCTGGTACCTGCATGAAGCAGGGACACTTCTGAAACCAGGGAAGCAGCAGTGCAGAGTAGGACACAACAATTTCTGTGCCAAATGACTCAGCAACTACACTTCCTTCCTTGTACCCAGGATTGTACCAGTTTTCACCTTGATTCTCAGGTATTGGGAGTAGATGGTGACATTGTCATGACAGTCTTCAGACCATGACTGGTGGTTCCTGGGCCATGCCCTGCCTCTCCCCTCAACCTCCACACACTCCCCTTGGTGCTCTGGCCACTGCTGAAAGCTCAGCTAAGCAGTGGCAAAGTCTAGAAAGATCAATACATTAGGCATTGACTCTAGGAAATGGAAAGAAAGATGTGTCCCTTGGGAGCCGGCATCAGGGCGTGCAGCGACTCATGAGGATCACCGCGTGCTCACAGGAGTACGACCTCCCAGTAATTCAGTCTGCAAAGCTGAGCACTACTTGTGACACAGATTTCTCAGGTGTGAGGTAAAGCTAGCGTATGTGAACTAATGGAGCTGTACTGCAGCACCTTTACATGCCCAGAAATCTTGTCACTTTACAGTTTTCTACAAAAAAATTTTATTATTTTGTTTAAATTTCAAAGATGATTTTGAAATTTAATGAGTATGTATCATGATGAACTCTGAAAGTGTTATGAGAAGCACCATGGAATTCATAAGAGGTGCTAACAGAACGTGGGAGCTTGAGAGAGACACTGGGAATCACTCTACATTTTAAAGTCATAAAATAATTGGCTTTTTTTCTGCTCTGTGTAAGTTTTAACTCAGAACAAACAGTTTCAGCTCTTTCCATTTTCCAAGAGTAGTCCTGCTATAAACTGATGCTCTCTTCACCTTTTTTACCTGGAATGGTAAAATAGTAACTGCTAAGAAACATCAATACATGTGTATAGTACATGCAAGCAGACCCAGTTAGTCTTAGATGAAGTGCAGGCTCTGAAAAGCAGAGCATAGTAATAGTTTTATGCTAGAAAAAGGCTCCTTTAATAACAAGCCTACATACTGCTCTTGTTATACTTCCACAATACCTGGATTGAACAAATAAAATAGGACAAATTTCATCTTGTTGACATTTTTTTTTAAATGTGTCTAGCCTGTCATCCCCATTGGGATTTTTCTGGTTCTTTCTAGGCTGGTATGTATTCTCTGCCTGTAACATTTATTTCTTGGCCACTCCATTTCCTCCATACAACATGGACTGCATCAAAATTAATTTAAAGATGACCTCTAAAAACCAGAGTCAGGCTTTTAGAGTTTCACAATCTCCAAACTCTAAAAAATGGTCAAAAGAAACTGTGCAGTATCAGAAGAATCCCTCTTGCAAGTGATACCAAACCCAAAGGTTGTTTTGGAGTACAAATCATTACTTTGACACTGGAAGTTCGCACTGCTGTGGTGTTCACCTCTTGGGATTTTTCCCAAAGCTTTTCCAAATGTGAATCCCAGAGATAGCTTGAATAGATATCTGGTTAGGGCTTCCTAAAATGAACAGGTCATGAAACTCACTGAGAACTGCTAGTCTTCTGTGCAGTTATCAGTGGACGACCTGTTTTGGAGGAGGTCATCACCCAAGCTTCTGCAAGGTAAATAGCAAGAGACAGACCTGCAAATGCCTTGGACTCATTTATCCACCCTCAGATACATCTGTGGCTTCCTCCTCGTTGCAGAAGGAATGGGAAGAGCTCCCACAAAATACTTCCTAAAATGATGGTGTGGAGGCTGGACATGCCCAGGGGATTTTCCCACTGATTCTCAGGAGAGAATAAATCAGGAGTGTTTTTTTCTTTTTTCATTGTGTTTTAGAGGTGCCATTTCTGCTGCTATGATGCCTCACACGGAGCTGTTCCCAGCCAGGCAGCCTTGGTGAGGGGCGTGCGTGTGGACTCCTGCAACGTGCCAGCCTCCTATGCTCTTCTTTCACTCACACATCCAGTACATCTTTTGCTAGATGTCACAAAACCCACTGAGACACAGAAAAGTCTTGTGAAAATCAGAGTCTGTCAAGATATAAGCTCCCTTAAAACTGATTTTTTTTTCTTATCATATCTAAAGGAAAGCCTGACAGGTGGCCAGAAGACCAAACCCTCTGAGGCCAGCTTCATATCACAGTTTATAGAAGGACAGACTGCATGGTGCCCTGTCCTGCAAAAGACCCTGTTGACTCAGCCAGTTATTTCCCTACGTTCCCAGCATGGTAGCTTTGCCAAGAACACAGCAATAGCAGCACTGCTTGGGGGTCTCAGCTGTGTTTCCAAGCCACTTGTATCCAGCAATAGCATTAGACTAGGAGAGTGAGTTTAATGGCTGTTGTTTACGATAACATCACAAGTTCAGTAGGAAAACAGTAGAGATCTCAATTCTTTTCAGATTAACCAGCAAAACATAGAGCAAGAACAACAAAAAAAGTTACTTTGAATGTGACTTGTGCAAGAAATGAGTGCAAACCTTAAAATTAAGTGTACATCTCTGTCCTGCCACCAATCTTCTGAGCGAGCCAGCCCTATCTTAAGTGCATTTTTAACATCTTCCTATAACCATCAGTACAATTTGAAATCTGCCACTGTGTGATAAAACGTCTTCTCCAGCATGCTCCTGCTATGTCTGAAATATTCACTATTCTTGCTGAAATCATGAAGACATGGACTTCAGGAAAGGAGTTAATATATGGAAGAGATAAATATTCAACTCCTTATCTGCAAAGAATATCTACTTCAACCATTCTAGCTGCATAATAAGTTCAACAGCAAAATAAACTAATTATCAAACCTGTAGGTATTTTCTCTGACAGGAGAGAGAAACATACTGGAAGAATCTCAAAGTGATCAGTTTATTAGCAAATAGCAGCTCTTGGCTACAATCTCCACCATGGGCACAGTGTGAGGTACTAAGCCAAATTCTGCTGCTGTTGCACAAGCAAAACTCTGGAGGAACTGCTCTGAGGTCAGCTGAAGTCAAATTCGCAAAGCTAGGCAGAAATCCAGCAGAGATTTACACTCAAGCTTAACTTCATACCACGTGCTGTCCTGCTGAGATCCTCAGGGGTAAAACGTGGTATGTTCAAGGCAGGGTGCGGGCTCCAAGCTAGCTATACAGCGATGCAAAGGAGCACACTACCCAGGCCACTATTTACAGTACTCAGGCTGGGGAGAGGTTGTAGTGGCAGCTGTGTACAGTCAAACCCAAAACCCTAATGGAGAGGCCTTCATGAAGAGGTTTGGCTTGTTGTTGCAGCTGACTCTCTGCATCCACTTTATCTTTATATCCCCTTCAGAGATGTTTGACCTTAAATGCAAAAGGATGACATGAATCAGGAAGTGTGTTTATTATGTATGAGATATTTTTCTTTCATGTTAGCAAAATCCTTTTGTAAAAGTTGGCAGGAGTCCTTGCTACAGCTATATTTCAGACCCATGGGTGATCTGGAATCTAACATTATTTATATCTCAATATAAAAAAAGCAATGAAAAGGAAGCAAATTAAAAGAAAATAATCATAACACAGCTGAGGTCTAATAGCTTTTCTTTTCTGGAACCATTCAGGTCTATCACCACCCTGAAGTCACATCACTCCCTCAATGGTTTGAGGACTTGCTATGTAGAAGCTGGAGTATTTGTAGAAATATTGCGTTTATTGCTATGTTGCCTCACAGGCAAGGAACGTGAAGCACTCTACCAATTTTAGAAAAATAATTTGCATGGCAGAGCTCCTATTTACAGGTGTGCAGACACTACCTGCTCACAACATTAACATGTTAATAGTAGCAATTCGGCATTTTAAATCCTTTGTAATACAAGTACAGAGAGGAACACTGCATGGTGATGAAATCCTGCCACCAGTGCCACTAAGGGCACACTTCCAGCCTCTTGTCCCCCAGCCCATAGGTTTTAATGGAGCTGAAATGACAATGAGCCAGATGGTGTAAACCTGCTCACTTTACGTGGTGTGCTCTTACTCAGATACATCCCCCAGCGCCAGGGAGGCTATTTAAACCATGTAAGTAAGTAAGTGCTCAGTGTGAATAAGAGCTAAATTTTAGCCCTCAGCTGCCAATGCTGTCTGAACTTGCCTCGTTCCAGAGAAGATCATTCCTGAAGAGAAGGTTGTGAGGAACATTTTAAGAAAGGGTTATTTGTGTTTGCTTATCCCCAGACAGCTCCAGGATCAAACCTACACCATGTAGTTTTCCAAGCCTTGATAATTTTCAATCAACATTTATAAAATAAACTAATGGGCAAGTTCTTAGAATATTCAGAACATACATAGGTTTGCATCTTATCCGTGTTATTCCATAGTGATCTTCCAGCAAAGCAAAGACCAAAGGAAGAAATGTAAAAGAAAAACACAATTGCTCATTCTACAAACATGCACAAGAAAAAGCATTCTCAAAAATCCTGCATCATCACAACCAGAGGCCAGCCTAGTGATGTAAGAAGCTCTCCCTTGGCCATGCCGTCCTCCAGGAGACCTTTCTTCAAACAGACATCCCTCCTAAGCTCGGTATCTCATCTCTCCATGCACTGGAAAGTGGCTAGGAAAAGAAAGCAAGCAGCACCCCACAGTATCTCCAAAATGTCTTCCCGGACACGCAGGGGAAGTTGATATTATTCTGCTTGGAGTAGAGATGACCTATCTGAGTTTTGAGAGCAAACATATTTAAATGCAGAATAGTTTTCACTTTGAGGCATTCACTCCCTCTAGCATTAGCAGACATTAAATATGTGCATACTTAATGCTTTGCAGGCTCCTCAGCAATCAGGTTAGATCAGCAAAGGGAACTTGCCTTAGTAATTCAGGTATTCATGTTATGTCAAAATCTGGAGATACAGCTAGGGTGACATTTTCAGAAGTGTCTAAATTTCTTAGACTTTTTAAGCCCCATTGAAGCTTGCTTGTGGTGGGTTTTGAATGGAATTTAGGCTCTTGAATCCCTTTTGTGTTTTAGAGAAAGGTAGGCTCAGTCGGCAAATTTAGCAATAAAAAGCAAGCAGACTCTGCTTGGAAAGTCTGCAAAGTTGGGAGATAGCGCTGAAGTTTGGATAACATGACCACAAGCATAAATGTGCACAATTCCTTTGCATACTAAAGGCACATTTAATGCTGTGCCCAAGGATATGCAGCAAATCAATGAGCAAGCCTGAATCATAGCCCTAAGGGCATATTACATGCACTCTGATGCAGGAGGAATTGAGTAATTAACAGACTTAAAAGTAGCATTACATCAAGTTGATATATGGCTAAAAAGGAACTTAAGGGGGGTTCAGTGGTTTGCTGAAAGTGAGAAAGGGTCAAGAGCAGAGCTGATATTAGATATGAATAGCTAATTTCACCACACAAGTAACCTGGCACTTGAAAGTCTACTACTAATTTATTACTACATAAAACTTGTGATTTTATTGTCATAGTTTTCAGTATCCACTACTGGAAATACTGAAATTTCCCCACTTGAAAGACACAACTTACTGAATATTTGCACTGTGTTTGGAGAACCTGAGATGAAAGACACCCAGTGACTTGGCTCATACATCCATGCTGGCACAAATACTAATAACAGCTATTTAGTAAGAACATTCTTGTGCATGGAAGTGAGAACATTCTCCCCTTGGCAGCTCAGAAGTAGCACGACCTGCTGCCCTAGCAGTATGCTTACCAGACCTCCTTGACAACATCTTGCCTTTAATTTCAACTGTCAAAATTGCATCTATGGTACTGCAGTGTTTCCTGTTTCCTAACTTCATTGGTTCTTTCAGTCATTTTTCCACGAAAACACTCAGTGTTTTAGAAGTGACCTGACCTCTCTTCCCTGAACATAGTGTGCTCCCTTCTGCTGATGCCAGGATGTTGCTCATGTGCCAACTGCTGCAGTGACACCAGAAGAAACTGAGAGGTGCAAACAATACCTTATGACTGCAAATGGGCTGTGCTCTCAAGATTGTGCATAGCTCACGTTGAAACTCCTTCCTGTTTATTCACAGCATGCCCCTGTTATTCCAGTTTCCTCATGTTCAAACTGCAGTGTCCAAACCTGTTGACAGATTTCTGAGCGTGGTCAGTAGGTCTCGGCTCTGGAGGAATCACCCCACAGCCACTGAAATCAATGGAGAAGTGCCCATCAACTCAAGTGGTCTGAGGTTAGGCCAGGTATTTATTTCTGGAAAATATTAGGCAGCTTCTTTTCTGGGCACTTTGTTGCACACAGGTTTTCTGATGGGTTGTTTTCACTTGGAGGTCTACTGGACACTACGACCTTCTTTGACTGGAATATGATGGTCAGTAGGAAGGGAACCATGACTGCAATCACTCTGGAGATAAGCCACGGAGAGGACCTTCCCTTTACCTTAGATGGACAAGCTTAACCTGTCAGTGGCCTGACCGAGATGTGAAGTCATTTGTCATTGAAGAGGATGGATACAGCAGGCTCAAAAATCATATTAGTTTTACATGCACCACACACATCCCTAGTCAGGCTAAAGGAAAGTATGAGGATGTGTAAGTTGCCAGAAGGAGCTGTTGCTCTGCAGCCTAGACACCAGCAGGTTTTCAACAGACACCGCACTCCACGTGATTAAGCTAGGCAAACTCGCTAGAATATTGCATTAAAATGTTAAAAAGTTGGGAAGCTGTGAAGGTGCAGTCTAGAAGCAATCTGAAAAGACAGCTTCCTTAAAATTTATAAATGCAGACTCTCCTGGCTCACCACGTCTCAGCTTCAGGGGCACTGAGCCCAGCAACAAGGAAATCAGCACTAGTTTCCTTACTGATCTAGACAGCATGGGAATGGGATAAACATGCAAAAGCCAGATTCTGGTTTCAAGAGGAGGACTAGATAACACCCTGGTCTTCAAGGGGTATCAACACAGACCTGTAGGAAAGATGCACCTTTAATGAAAGGAGTAAAGCAACGTGGAAAGTCTCATTCAAAATATTTGGCCGGGTGAATGACCACTCACAAGAGGCTGCTGTGAAAGTGAGTCACTCACGTTGTAACTACTTGCGCCAGGTTTTCTTTTCACCCCCTTTCCTTTAGCAGCTGCTGCCCTGGGAGTGGTGCCACCCAGGCAGGCCTCTAGAGTGGTGCATTCTCTACAAGGCGAGTTTTCATTGCCAGACTCCAGATTCAGTTCTTTTGCTAGCGTAAATCAAACACTGACACATCTGAGGTCAACAGAACAGCACAAGAGTGAAAATGGCATACGGGAAGGAAACTCAGGGACCTGCATGGTCCTATGTTACACATTCCTCCTGCAGAGCACTTACACTAGCTGCCTCCCAGCCAGCTTGTTATCTGTACTGTCCTTAAGAAGCCTTAATGTCTCTGGAAATCACATTTAATATAGCCACTAGTATAAATTAAAAACATTAGTATGAGGGCCTTGTAGCAGTTTGGTCATGCTGCGGAATTAAGTTGAGATTAGTGATAACTGCAGAAAATTAGATTTATGTTAATTTTTTTTTCTGCAAAGAGTTTCCCATTCCTAGTCCAGGCAGCATCCCAAAGAAATAAACCTGTTGGCAAATGTTACCCTCCCATGTCACTTCTCTCTCCTCACACTGTGAGACTTCTCTTCTTCCCATTCTGCCGGCAGTTTGATGTCTGGGCAGGATGTTTCTCACCTGCTGGTAGCTGCATGCCCATCAGCGAAAGGCAGGCTGTGGCTGTCCCGTGAGACTTCACAACTTCCCCAAAGATGAAACTGGGCTCAGACCTGCCAGCACCAAAGGGCAGCACCTAACCTAACCTTCTGCTTCTCCTGAGGAGCAGCCTGGTCTGCTCAAAGTACCTTTTGCTGTGATAGTCACTATAGGTGGTCAGCAATGATAGGGCGGTCCAAGTAAGTCCCATTCTCTAAAAAAAAAGCAGCACAGCAAGTATTTTGGGAGACTCCTAATATTCATTTTAAGGAACAATCACTGACTAACTAAATAAGAGTTGTACATATTCTACTAGTTCCATGAAAAGAAAAAGCAATCCCAGACAAAGCAAAATGATAATGTGTTTTTGGTCAGAAAGATGCATGTAGTGAAAATCAGCGGAACCAGGTGGTATCAGCTATACCCCATTCATCTTGTCTGTGGCAAAGAGAACAAGATCCTCAGTTATTTGCAGCAAGATGTCTGACATTCAGGTCACAAACCATAATTTAAATTTCTCCAAGTTCTTCTTTGTTCAACATACTGTCAGTTTGGAAGTGGTTCAAGGAAAATCCCTGAGATTTCTCTTTCCAGCTGCTTCAAACGACTCTCTAGCTTCTGTAGTTAGTAGCTTAATGAGGTAACGGCCCTAGAATGCTTTGAAGATGCAGAGCCCTCCACCACACTGCCCCGACGACGTATTGTGGGCCCCACGGTAGGGTTCGGTGGCTCCGGATGGGTGGCGACTGCAAGAGCTGATTCTGCTACAGTTGAGGGGCATTGGAGTTCAAGATGAGTTTTCTTTCTGGGCAGTTTTTGAAAAATTTAGGAGTGTTTTTACGAACTTTGGGATCATTTTAGAAAACGCTTTCCCCTGAAGAGATCGTCTTCCTCATGAGGCACGACACATGCTTACATAGCATGTAGAAACAGCATGGGAATGGTATACCTAGCTGGACATGGGGAGAGGAAAAGGATTTAAAAAAAGCATACACGAGAAAGGTGTGATTTCTGTAAACTAAAACATTGCTTTGCCCTTTTCCTCTTTGACAGTGGTGTCTAATGGGGGCGGCTTAGTGCTGTAAACTGGAGAGTGTGCTCCTCATCTTTCCAGGTGGCTGTACAGCATCTCCTGAGGCACAAAGTGTCCGAGCTGGGGTTGGTGCCCAGTGTCTTTCTGGGAGATGATGTCTGGAAATATAAGGTGGTGCACACACCACCTCAGGTAGCTTCACCCAAACTCTGGGGGCAACTAGACTAATAAATGCCTGGGTATTCACGAAGATCCCCAAATCTATCATTACAGGGGAAGACTAAGGGCACTTCACAACACAGTGTGAACAGGAGCCAAAGGGGCAATACCTGAGCCCGGGCAGGGCCCAACAGCAGCAGCAGCAGCTTCATACCACACACAACCCCAAGAGCTGATGCTTGGGGGCCCCAGGCGACGGATGCCGGGAGCAGACGCTCTCCCCGGGCTCAGCAGCCGAGTGCCTGCCTCCCTCTGCCACGTGCTGGTGCTGGGGAGCTATCCCAGGGTGCGCAAGGGGGCAGGGGTGAGCTGAAGGACCATCCAGTCCTGTGATACCCTTCCTTGGGCTGAGCAGCTCCCAGTCTTGGGACCACCCTGCTAAAACCGGCAACGCCACTTGGAAAGGAAGGTACCGAACACGAGGGAAAAATACCAGTAGCTAGCCCAGATAAGAGCCGAATACATCATTTGTTCACTTTCAAGTTGTCAAAAACACACCTTTTTTATGGAAAACGAAGGGGGCAGGGCGATCACATCATCACCTGAATAGCTACATTGCACAGAGGGGCTGTGTGGCTATCAGTACTGCCAGGGCCTTGACAGGTCTAGGTCTGTCTAGAAACCACTTCCAACAGGAGTTTTTAAACATGGTAATTTCATTTATTTACTCAGCAAATGCATCACACTGATCTATTTCTGGTCTTAAAACATTTTTTTAATAATACTCTAAAAAATAATTTGCATATACCCTCATTGAACTGCTCCAAACCTGCTATTTTTAGATATTCTATCACCATTCAGTACAACACTCAGTAAGAGAGAGGATGCAAAATTAACCTTCCCTGCATTGTCAAACTGATTAAAGATGCAGCTCAGAAGAGAGAGGAAACACGCGGTCAAGTGTAGTGTGTCTATAAATAGCTGTGTGATAGGGTTTATACGGCGTTCGGCTGAGGCATCTGCACAATTTCTGTCCTCCGTTTGGCTCCGGCCTAAACGAAAAGGACTGCACAGCACAGCGACAACAAAATACGTCTCCCCTTGAGTACGGGCTGTTTGAAAATATATAGCCTGCTCCTGCTAAATTAACGGGCGCTAATGAGAGATTGCCGCTCGCTGAGCTGAGAGAAGGCCACGGGGTCCTTGCCAACACACGAGCAACGTTGAAATGACCCGTTCCCCTCCCGACGCTGCTTCTCCGCAGGTGAAAACTCCAGGCGAGAAATCCCCCCCAGCAGAGCTGGCGACATTGCACAGAGGTCTATCACAGTATAACATAAGACACTGGATTATTTTTTCATTAGGAGAGAATGGTTCCTGCTGGACTGGACTTAACCTTGCGAGCACTTTAGCAGCAGTGCATTAAACACGGCCCAAAGCCTGGCTGCGCCTCACGTCAGCCACGGGAACCAAGCAGAGAGCCCGTCACGTACCTCTTGAGCTGTCCGAGGTAAGAAAGCAGGACTTTCAGCTGTGCTTCCCAGCATTTGGGTTATTTTTTCTTGTTTCTTTGTTACCTGTTCTCCCCTCTTCCTTACTGATCTCACTGACTTCGCTGAATTTAATACAAAATCTAAGCCTGTTTCCAAAGTGCTCTAAAACAGAAGGATGGGTGTGAAGGTGCTCCAGTCCGGGAGAGACACCTGAGGGGACGACTCAGTCCCCGGTCCCCGGGAGAGGTGGCTGCATGGGGTCCCTCAGCCCTGCACGCCGCTCCTGGCCCCGGCTGCACACCTGGGCACGCTGTGACATCTAGTGGCAAGTCCCCCGGCCAAGCCAGAGAAGCTCCGGGTTTTGCAGGTGTCTTGCACAATCCCTGGACAAACGTTTACTACAGACTGTTCAGACTTGTCCTAATGTGTAACTAGGTATTTATGTATAATTTTACATACATAGGGTATGATGGTTATTTCTATTTAGGCCAATCTGCTAAGACTCCTATTTCAAAGTATACCACAAACATGATAAGAAAGAAAGAAAAAAAATCAGTTTGCAACACAACTCAAAACCCATCATCTATTATGCACAATATTTTTCACATATATCCCCCTAACCTGGGTGTTTGGGAAAGAAACTGTTAACAGCAGCATGCCAGGGCTTCTGAAATAGATTCAACACCTAGAGGAAACTGAAATGGGTGGAAACAGAGTTGTAAATTGTCCTTTCTGCCCTGTATCCTTAGATAGATTAATATAATAGAGGATTCACAGTAGTTACCAGAATACAAATAATATAAATGAACAGTAAGCCACTCCTACAGATCCTCCAGGAAGATTTAGGAAGATATGAAATACAGAAATACTTTCATTTTTGCATTAAAAATGAGTGGGCTTGGTACACAGCAACTTGACATCTTGCATTAATATTGGGAACACAGAAAGCCAGGATGACAGTGCTGTCACTGTACAAAAATGGTTACTGTTTTCCTCACTCAGACATGTTTCTCTCCCAGTTAGTTGGCAGGGAAGTGGTGCGGGGAGAGCGAGATGCACGTGCTGGGTGGCCAGGAGGCCTCTGTGGCCGTGGCCGCTGCCGTTGAGCTCTGTTGCATTAGCAGCTGTGCAGGTGGGTATTCTTCACTAAAACGACTCTTTCCTTTTTCCTTTTCCTTGTTAAATTGTAGTGTCTCAGTGCAAATAGCCAACACTGAGTCTGCCTCCGTCTGGCGAGGCGTCCTGTACGAACAACAGCACTGCTTCCTCTGCCACCCGTAACCATCCTCCAAACGCTGGTGCAGCGGGCATTAAACCCCCAGATCCTCATAGTCTGCCTCTCGTTCCCACAGGCCACTTCACACTGGTGGCCTGGCTCATTTTTCCTCCAACTTCATCACCTTTTGATGCGTTTTTCTCTCTGACATCACCCTTTTGGGTTCCTCACCTCCCTCAGTACTGACCGAAGGCCCAGAATTATCCTTTTCCTGCTTTCTAAAAGTAAATATCATTGATGATAACAATGGTCCAACTAGGAAAGACAGGAGGAAGGCCCTGATCACCAGAAGGCCAGAAAGGAGTAAAGATTGGAACCAAGATTTTTCTGGGGAAAAATCAAAATCCATCTTGGTCAGAAGCCCCACTGCTGCAGAGCAAACACTGATGAGGCACCTGAAGAACCTGAACCCAAAAGGGCAGCCAGGCTCCCGGCTCCAGCTGCAGTGGGTGGCTGTTAGGCACCAAAATCCCTTGGTGAGAATTAAACAGCTCTTTCCTGGCAATTAACCGCTTGAGAAGGAGTTGGTCACCTGTTGGTTTAAATGGACGTTTGAGACAATCATTTTCCACAGTTTTCCATATATTTTTTGACTGCTTAATAACTCACTTATCTCAATATTTAATCCTTTCTCCAATAATCAGAAATGGCTGTTGTGGAGGAAGCAGGAATGGAGCATGGCTGCATGGCCCACCACACTCTTCCGTTCTGCTGACTTCCCTGTGTGAGCCCCGCTCACTAGGATGTATGCCGCTTCCTATCTGTCTGCCTTGCCCTTACGTGTTTCTGCAGCTCTTAATAAACCTTTGAGAATCAGAGATTTAGCTGTAATCTCCACGCAACAGTCCATCCTGAGTCTGAATTGCTGCCTCTGAATTTTACGCTCCCTGCCAAGGACAAAGAGTTGCCGCTCACTGTGGGAGAAACCAAGCAGGTCATTAGCTTTGCCCCCCTGGTTTATACAACACCATGCAGAGAGGGAGGCAGCTGCTGTATAAAATCACTCTGAAACAGATCTTATATTCAGCTTGGCTCTGTGTTTCTCAGACTCAATAGTTCAAACAATACTCTGATTCTTGCACCTATTTCTCAGGATCTGGATGCACAGTTATCAGCAAAAAATGGTGATTTCCATGACCACTAAGAAAACACAACCTGCATCCCAGTCCAGATCCAGCCCTACGCTTTCCTCAGGATCACATCATGTTTTTGAGCGATCTTCTAAAGGGAAGGAGCATGAGGAGAAACCAGGGTTTCATCCTCAGGTGCTCAGATCTGATGGTGAAGGGGACAGTATATCTACCTAGACAGACAGCTCTCATCTCTGTGCTAAGTGAAAAAAGTCCAGCGACCTGCCCTTCACAGGTAAATATTGAGTGCAAGGTGCTTCTGGTGTCACCAGGGCTGTAGCTGTGCAGTGACAAAGCAGCCAGATGGCACCAAAAACTGTTTTGTCCATTCGCTACCACTTCCATTTTTTTCCCTCCCAGCAGCAATCACTGCTGGTATTTGACCGGCTCAAACAGCCCTGACAACATCACGCAGAAGCCAAGGGTGCCAAAAGTCCATGTGCAGCTGGAGTGATGGACTAATGCTGCGGCATGACACAACCGTGTTGCACATTCACCTCCACCTCCTCTCCCTCCTTTGGCAAGGTTTTATTTAATATTTCACCCTTTTTTCAGACTTTGTTCGATTTCATGCACCATCGTCAGTGACATATTCAATATTAGCTTGAATAATGATGCAGAAATTGAATCAATAGGCTTTGCCTAACAAATAGAAAGGCCACATCATGCAAGGCTGGATAGCATAAGTTGGGGAAATCGACTGATTGCTGTGCTGTTTGTTGAAAGAGGAGGACAATTACCAAATATGAAGAGCAAAAGTGAGAAAAAAAGGTCAGAATTCAAGAGGATGATAGATTTTGTTCGAGATTTGGGACCCAGGGAAGAAAGCTGGAGCCCGTCATGTAGTGCACACGCCCAGACCTCTTTGCATGAGCTCTGTTTCTTAAAATACCCAGATCCTGCCCCATTTCTGAAAAATGATGGAAACAGTAGTGAGATTTGCAATGCCATCACCCTAAAAAGTGGAGCCATGAGGTCTCTCTGAAACCAAGAAGGCTAAAATCAATCCTACTTAAGGAAAAGATGCGAGTGAGTCGAGGCTTTCAAGTGACACTGCCTCCCCCAGGTTGCAGCAGCCAGAAGAGACATCTAGCATCGTGGTAGAAACCTTCTTGAGCTGCCAACAGCACCTTCCCTGTGCCTTTTACCTCTCATAAAGCTTTTTTTTAATGCATAAAACAACTAATGCAGCATAGAGGCCAGCAAATGATGGCTTCTTCCTGCCGGGGAGTTTGGAGTTGGCGGTGGTGCCCAGCGGCGTGCCCGTACCACAGCAGCCCCTGTCACCCCAAAAGCAAAGTCGAGCCTTTTCACACTCCATTTATGATATGAGAAGTTAAATGTGAAAGGTTCTTATGGCAAATTCATTATGGCAAGTCTCTGGCAGCATAAACTCATTCCCTCCTTATCATTTTTTGCTTATTTCATCACTTTAATTTGCTAAAAATACATAATTTTCCATCTGGAAAAAAATACACAATTCCTACTTCCTAGAAGACCTCTGCATACCAATGGACTCTCAGTCCTGGTCTCAAAAGCAATAAACTCATTGCGTTTCTGCTTAGCTCTCCCACTTGGCACACAGCCAGGGTGACGCAAAGCAATGAGAAATAAATTGACTCAAAACTTGGCCAGAGAGCATCTGCAAACAGAGAGCTGAAAACTCAGCTTGATTTATTTTATAGAGAGGCGAAGGACAAGAAATATGCTGCTATTCCCTATTGCGGTCCTGGCAAACAGCGCTCCGCATCCAGGCGAGAGCCAAGCCGGCAGCGGCGGACCCAGCGGGTCGCACGTTAGGAGCACACGACTGCGAGAGGCCGACACCACGCTAACTCGTTTTCTGGAGACATTCGATGCAACGCTTTCATCTCCTGTCCAGAGAATACAAAAATGTCCTACAAAGAGTGATAATATAGAAGCCGCCATCTGAGATGCAGACACTTGATGCCCTCCGGCGGAGCAGTCACGGTGCTGCTGGATGATTTTTTTCAGCCTTGCAAAGCGAGTCTCTGGCGCAGCCAGGACCGGGCTGGTTGAGCTGATTCCCTGCGCAGTGGCATGGAGCTGTCACCGGCACGGCTAACCCGGGACCAGGGAAAGGATGCTGGCTGCAGGGTTCCCAGGCACCAGCGTGGTTCCAGCCCGCCGCAGGAACCGCCGCCAGCCCTCACGGCGGGACGCAGCGCTTTGTCTAACCAACGGCGGCTTCCCCATCTTGGCCAGCATGAGGAGTTTCATGACTAACCACCTTAGAGAAGTATAAGAAGATAAACAACACTCGTACGTATATTCACATCCAAACACACACCTACCCTCTTATAAGGAATCTCTAATTCCCATAAGGAATTTCAATTACTGCAAGGACGTTTGCAGCTGAAGCTGTGCTCGTAAGCCCAGTACCAGCTGTGCCGTGTATTTTCCTCGGAGAGCAGGCATGACAGCAGGAACGCAGGTAACTGCTACCCTCTAGAGGAGAAACCTCTGTCAAGCATTAGTGGAGAAACTTCTGCTCTATTACCTCGATTCAGAGAACATTAGGTTTTGCTGTGGCATTTAATGCCATGTATATGGCTTTCACAAGCTTAAGCATTGGATCTCAGTGTGTTCAACAACTGCATTTTTTTCTAAATTGACCCCAAATCTATCACAATAAAATTTTCCACTTTCTGTCTGGATAAGCATGAAGAGCCCAGTCAGGAGAGGCCAGCTAGACCTGTACCTTCACCCTTCCACCCCCCAGAACTCTTACTGCCTGTTTTGGGGTAATAACACTAAAATATATATATAGAGAATAAGCAAGGAAAATAAATAAACCTGTTCCTACCTTCCATGGGGAGGGTGAACCGAACAGCGTCACCGTCCCGCTCGGAATCGGTCACCGAGCCCCGGCGGCGGCAGCCGCGCTCGCCGGGCCGCGCGGCCGCTGTGCGCAGGCGAGCTGCTCCCCGGCACGGGCCATCCCGCCGCGGGGCGGGAGGCTCCGCCGCGCTGCCCAAAACACGCAGCTTTCAGCAGAGGCGGGACAGAAACGCGAGGAACGGGCGCTGCAGCTACGACAGTCAGAAATCCCGAGGTGAACTGGGGCATGGCTGAACCGCAGGAGCAAAGCCTAAAGCAGACTTCTGAGCGCTACAGAGCGGCTGCTGCCTCGATCTTTACCACAGGCAAGGAGGAAGATATGCTAAATCCTTTATTTCAAAAGCAAAAGGAAAAAAAAACCCACTAAATTGAACTCATTCTGGATGGAGAACAGGGATCCGAACACAAACTGAATTTATTTTGCAATAGTAAGTCAGACATAGTGGATCTGGGCAGGAGCTGGTGCCCACGGGAGCACCGGGCTCCACCGTGGCACTGCTTCTGGGGAAGCAGCAGCAGGCGTGACCGCGCGGGGCTCATTTCCACCTCTCCAGCCCCACTGCTGGGCAGCTTGCTGTTTCCTGGCTGGTTTGGGTGGGCAGAGACTAGAGGATGCTAGAAGGAAATTTGGGCTTACTGTAATTATTGTCTGCCATGCATCTCTACAGCTTTGAAGCTGTTCTTCTTCAGCTGAAATTCTGCATTAGGGTATAGGTATGATTTTCACTGAAAGTATATTTAAAGAAATCTAATATGAAAGAGCAACACAGTCTTTTTTTTTTTTTTTTACTATTTGAGACATACTATACTTATGACAACACTGATAACTGTGAGCCTTCAGAATCATGGAAAGCGGCCTGGCCTCCATCACTCGCCATTACAGCTTGCACAGGGGAAATAAATACTACATTTGCAAACACAGTGGACGAGAAAAAGGAGAAACTGGTCATTGAGCAGCCGAGCTGACTGCCCATATCGCTGAGAGACCGTGGTGGATCCCTAGGAGCAGCTTTCAAACTCGCCGAAGATGACAGAGGCAATAGTAAGCCAGACATGGTGGATTTGGGCAGGAGCTGGTGCCCACAGGAGCATCGGGCTTTACAGACGCCTGGTGCTGCGGCCCGGCGCATTACTGCTTCACTCTGCGCTGCACAGGCTCTCACCGAGCAACAGGGCTAAGCGCTAGTGAAGGGAAAGCTGAAAACACTGCGGGTCCTCGTGCTTGCTAGTCATATACTGAAAACCGAAATAACTTCCGATGGGCTTCTAGTCTGGACACGCTTCAGCACCTGTCTTGGAGGAGGACACCCAGATTGTTTCCAGTTACCCTAGCTTACACGCAGACTAACTCCAGAAAGACACGCTGTTGTGATGAGAACAGCAACTAGCTCTGAGTTTCTTCTAAAATAGGGTTTCTGAAAACATAGTCTTTTCTCGTCACCTTCCAGGAAAGGACCCAGCAGATACTGTCACCCCTTTCTGACTGGTGGTGTAATCTCCTGGAGAAGGCAGCGATTTTCCAGAAAGCCCAGAATTTTCCAGGGGCTGGACAGTCCCTCCTAGGACCTAGCTTGTGCACTGTAGTTTCCCTGTTCTCCCTGCATTTATTCTCCAAAGCTTAAGGACAGGCCCCTTCCCAAAAGTCTCTTGGTCAAAACTGGAACAGAACTTTGCTGCTCATTTGCTGTATTGTAATTAATTGACCTTCCTTTCGTAAGAACTTGTAAGTCTGAATAACATCAGCAATATCTGAACAGGGTAATGTTGCAGCCTGCCAGTCAAAAACACATTGACCATCCACAGGAACCTCTCCACGGTCTTTAATAAAAATCTCAAATGCACTGCAGAGAAATGGAAAACCATTTGCCTTCATAATTGCCTTCTACTAGTCTTTTCTGCAGCACAAAGAGAAGACAAGAAGGACCAAAATATTGGCGTCACATGGAAAATACAGTTTGAGGAATACCACCCCTGTTCCACTCAGCCATATAAAGACGTGTCCCATGCTCCAGAGGAAGCCTTTACCCTAGCACCTCCCATTTGTCAACTAGTCAAGGAAACATTTCCTCCAGCAAGGTGATATAACCCTCCCATATAAAAGTCACTGGAGTTTCTAATTTCCTCAAGAATAACATTGAGTGCAGTGAGAGCTCAAAGTCTTATGTGGACTTAGGTAACACCATACAGAGAAGCAAAGAAATGCCCTTATATATGTCCAGAAAACTGTCATTCTCCGATTATTTCCTGTATGGAGAAGTGCTCTATATGGAAAATGACCTTTCCTCAGGAAAGCAGCAGCTTCTTTTTTAGGTTCCTGCTTGTGTTTCAGTATGGTGTCCTCCCTGAGACAGTTCACGTTTACTGCACGACCTTACCTTGAGCACCAGCTTGTATCTGGCATAACGCTCCGAGCATTACAGCTAACATAGAGCCAGATAAGCTGTTTTTGCCAGAGAGCAGGTAGAAATGGAGCACAGGCATTTTCTTCGGGTTTGGGGTGTTATTTCCCCTGCTGTTGGTGAGAGTCCTGGCAGGTATGTTATGGAAGAAACCTGCCTAACATTAGGGATCCTTGTTGGCTAGAAATGTCCACCTCGTCCTAAAACACTGAGGTATCTGAGCGCTGCAGCATGCTCTGAGTCGCGATCTTCTTGTCCATCTGTTTCAGGGTTTAAAAAGTGACGATTGCACGCTGTGCTCCCCAGCATATGCTGCTTTCAAAGTCAGTCCCTCTGCTTTTCCTGGAGGTTTTGGAGCAGGGGCAGAGCGCACTGCTTGCCAAAGCCCCGCAGAGCAGCACGGTGACGGCAGACCTGCCTCTCAGAAACCCCTGCTGTGCTTTTCCTTTTCAGAAGATATTTCAGGCTGAGTTTGTCATGTATTGAGCTGCAGTCCATGGAAACACAGCTTAGCTCCTTTCCCAGGGGAAACCGCAGGAATTTTATTTTAGCACTACATGTCACAGGCCGCCTCCTCTTCCCCCACCAACCCCCATGTTTTATCAAGCAGACTTAAAGGCTGGTTAAAATATTGTAGTTCTGTAAAGAAAAGGTATGTAGCTCTGCCCCTTAACTTAACCTAGTCACGGAGACCAGTTATCTGATATCTGCCCTATTGAATGCAATGAACACAGTGCATGTAGAGAAGAGAGAAAAATTACTCTTCTGAGTAGTTTAGAGTTAGCAATGAAAATTTCCCATTATTGCTCAGGAAAGGTCGAGTACAGTAACCATCCAGATCTGAAGAAGAGCAAACAAAATCAAGCCTCTTTATTACAAGAGTTGGGCCGAATCCCACCACTGTAGACTCCTCCCCTCTAACATACCAGGATTTTCCCACAACTGCAGGGCTTTTCAAGTTCTATCTTTACCACAAATTTCTACACTCTTGCACAATTAACATTGACATAACTACTACTGATGAGTAAAGTGTGTCAGGACAACGGGAACAGAATAGCCTATAGCTCCAGAGGTCTGTCTTAAGAGTTGGGAGTCTTCTGAACAGCCCTGATTTTCCGGCGAGTTGGACTCGGAGAGGCCGGCAGCTCCAGCGTTGTACGTGGGATATCTGTGCTCTATCCCAGAAGGCCGCCTGACCCCAGCTGCCTTCCCAGACCCCATGAACTCTCTGGCCCTCAGAGAAACAACACTAGGATATTTATAGCCTGTTTACAAAGGCAGAGCAGCACATTTCTGGGCATCTCATACTGAGCTCAGCTAGAAGGAATTGCTGTGCTCCAAGGGCTGTTGGACAACAGTATGGGCAGCACTGTGGTGGTGGGTTGTCTAGGTAGATGCTGGCACTGGAGAAGGAAATCGGATCAAAAAGATCAGCAGGAAAATTTGATCATTTTTCCTCTTCTTTAACAAACTTCTCAGCTGCCTTTCAATGCCAAGAGGTTCAGTCTCCTGAGTAACTTGTTGGTGTTCCTCATCTTCCGTCACCTGCACAGTTTCAGACCGCAAACCTCTTTCTCCTTAAGGCCCAGCTAGTAATTGCTCTCTGTTCTTCACAGTGTTTGAGACAAGGTGGAGAAGCAGTTGCATTGAAGCTCTTGCATTTGGTGCAGACTGATAAATATTACCCATGACCCTGTGCCTCATGTTTAGGAAAAATATGTCCAGGCTATTTTCTCACAGTCTAGCCATGTTGTATGCAACTGTGTGCTCTGGAAAGTTGCTTGGGTCAAAATATGTAAACACAAGCTGTTTCATCTCAAAGCAGGGAGCTGCACATAGCTGTGTGCTCAGACACAAGGACAGCATGCTCACCAGAGGCCAGGCTATGCTCGGTTGATACGTACTGTCAGGAAAATAAAGCCCCAGAGGGAGACTTGAAGCAATAAAATCTGTGGTCACGGCTATAAGACTAGGAAGGTGGGAAATTCTCAACCCACATGGAGCCAAACGAGCCCAGATTCCACAGAAAATAGATGCAGCTGGCCTGATCCCAATCTTCTGGCAGGAAGAGGTGGGCAGTTCAGAAACACAAGGTGCTGTACCAAGCCCAGCATGATCAGGGTGGGCTTGGCCAACACAAGGCGACATCTCTCTCCACTCACTCAGCGAGCCAGGGCAGGACACTTGCTCCGTGCTGCTGATGGAGCGCCACAGAGCATAGCGTCAGCAAAGTCACCGTCGAAGACATCGAAGGGCTCCCTGCTGAGTGAGGAAGCTTGGGGGTGGATGAGCAGGTACAGCTTTCTCACTGGGGTGTTGTGACTGCCTCCCACACCTGCACGACTGTTTGCAGCCCGTAGTGCCCGTTGTACGGCACGAGGGCTAGTGCGTATTGCAGTGTACCTAGGGTGCAAGACCGAGGGGCCACATCCCTGTCGATCTCGCAGGACCTCTGCTCTCACTGCCAGAAAAGCTCCAAACTTGTCTTACATGACCAGAACCAGTCCTCAGGGCTGGAGGGTTTCTGGGGAACGGGGGGTAGTATCTGTAAGTCTTTACTCCAGAAAAATCCCTGCTGGATGTTCTGCCTGAGCAAACATCGAGTAAAATTTGAGAAAATAGGACTTAAAATCCATCTCAAACATTACGGCTGTAGCAGTCCAGCTTAGAACAAGACTCCTTTTAGCTCCAGAAACCTCGGTTAAGCATAGCTGAGCCTAAAACATTTCAATAAAAGCAAGAACGTTTGTTCGTAAGAGACGGATGCTTCCTGCTGGCCATTCCCCACCGTCAGAGCTCCTTCCTATCTAGAGTCTGTTCAGCTCTAGGAAGGACTCTCTCGCTGTGCCTGTAGCTGCCGTAGGTCAGCTGTACTACAGGAGAATTGGAAGGCCTTAGAAACGCGTCCATGTGGCCCAGGTGGACCTCACAAACTCCCCAGGATACAGGCACTGCTGATGTGCCGCTGCAGGAAAACAAAACCCATCACCTTATAAATGAGGCTGAGCCCCACCACGGACTGAGACCAACATCACCTTCTGGGCCACTGAGTCGCCCTGGCACACGAGTGCTACAGTGGGCAGAGATAAGAGCTAAGGTTTTTTGCTTCATTTTCTTAGGATCACTCACAGCTCCACTATTTTCTGATTACAAGGGGAAAGGCTGTTTCCTGCTGGGAGTTCATTCCACTACGGCAACACTACAAAACAGTTGTCAAGGCAACCACTGCTCTGGAAAAAGCCCCCTAGAAAGGAGGAGCCGACTGCCAAAGGGTGCACTTGGCTGTGGAGGGGGTGCCCAGCACCATGCATAGGTATCTCCCCCTGCATGCCCATTACAAAAAGGAGGGAAGTGGTCCAGGATATGGGCTGCACCTCCTGTGAATCCAGGAGGAGCCAGGCGGAACAGTTCTTGCATTCAGCACCAGCTGTGATTTATAGGAAAAAAAGGAGCAGCAAGCCTCAAACACACCGCTGGCTCTCTACTTTGGAGCCCTTCATGCCCCACAGTGGTTCAGCTGGCCCAAAGTGATTTATTTCAGAGGTTCTGGCTTGTCTCCCCTTCTTGGCACTGTTTATATTATGTCCCAAAATAGAAACAAATGTTTGAAACTATCTGTAGGAATTTCTTCCTTTTTCAATCCAGAATTCAAGGTGAAATGGAGGGACACCAGGGAAAAACACTATTCTAAATGAAATGGCACTCAGTCAGTTGAATACATGCAATTTTTCATATCCTGCTGGGCTTCCAGGTGTTGCCTGAGATCTGCCACTTGTCTGTATTTGCTGTAACTCATCCGTTCTCAAACTGGTGCCAGGGACTGCAGGGCTGAGCCCCGTTTCTTCCCATCTCACCAGAAGGTACAACAACACAAGGAAAGGGTCCGCGCTGCCTGTAGTGCGCTGCCGCACAGCTCGTAGTCCAAGGCCAGGTCTGATACAGCGCTCAGAGCCGTTCCCACAGGACAGAAGATTTTTAAACTATTGGGTAAAAAGCACCTTCTGGGGAACAGGTGAGCAGGGTGTGTGGTTTAGGTGAGAAGAGGCGGAGGAAGTAGGTCTTAATTTTCCTGTTCTCCTCTCCTCTGTCTCAAAAACACAACAGCATTGAAGGGTTCCCTAAGTTGTTTATTGGAAAGACTTATCACAATATTGTTTTTACAGAGAACAGATTGCATAATTGCATAATATTAGGCATAAATTGCATAGTATTAGGCAGAAGAATAAGTATCTTTTGCTCTACTGAGTATGGCTGCTTTCTTTGTGTGAACGTTGGTTTTCAAAATCATTGCGTAGAGGAGCTAATGATATCTCAGGCATGATTGACTCTGTCGTAGCTTATAATGTCTTTCTCGTTGTACAGGAAACAATAACATTACACTATGAACAATTAATTTGACAAAGTAACCAGTTTATCATGCCTAATTTTCCCTCATCTTTCTCTAAAGTAACAGTCTATCAAACACACTACATCATTAAAAAATATTTTTTTTCCTCTGACAAATAACAGACTACATTTAATGTCTACAGAGGCTGCAGTTTAAACTGTGTCACTGGTAACCGCACGCATGTCAATACAGCCTTTGGGATGAAAGCATGGACTTCTGGGGCACATGAGGTGATAGATAGGAGACGGGAACAACTTTGGCCAAATCAACTGCCAGACCTGTCTTTAGGAAAGGTTCAGCAGAATCAAACGACCTTCAAGAAGACCAAGAAGACCAAGAAGAGACCAAGAAGAGAGGTGCAGATTTCAAAAATCCCCTTGTCTTGAGTTTGGAGGAAAGGATGCTCTCTGAGAGTTTGTAAGACAGAGGTAGCTTGGATTTTTAAGTATTACCTATACTGTGTCACCCTGGAAAGCGAGAGGCTGAACTGAATCAGAATAGAATTATGTATTTTTTCATAGGAAACTATTGAAATTGCTTCTATTTTTTGAACTGTTATTTTGAAATACAAAAATATTTTTATATACCATTTCTCTCAATCGGTTTGTGTGCATGTGTATATATATTCTCCAATTAAAACTGAGACTACTTTTTCTACATTTTCTGAGAAATGAGAAACCCCATGTTGCAACAGACTATAATCCTGAAACAACAAATACCTAAACTCTGATCTCAGAAGACTCCCTGATCATACTGAACCTTATTCATACTTTTTGATCAAATATATATCAGAAATAGTTGTAATTTATGTTTTGGTTATTGTTTTTCCAGGAGAAAGAGACCAACTGTTTGGAAAAAAAAAGCTTTTGTTTCTCAGTAATAGTCATGCTTTCTGGATACTCTCTCATTCATGTTGTATATACAAAGACTGAACCACTGAAATAAATGATAAAACTCTCACCACTTACTATAAATGGTAGGCTGGAGTGAAGTGCTCCAGATTTGCAAGTAATAACCATAGGTTTTGGGCCACTGTACAATCTATCTCTAACTCCTGTACTCCAAGGCAAGAGAGTCATAATCAGTCCAAACAAATTAAGGCTATGATTTTCAAGGCAGTCAAAGGGTCTTGGAAACTCAAACTCATTGACTTACACAGGAAAGAAACTCAGAACTTCCTACAGCTCCGCTCAAAAGTCCCAAATTCATGGTAGCCTCTTTACTCTATCCTGCAGTATGAGGGTCTCGGGCCTCACTGACATCATTAATAGACTTCCAAATTAAAACTTAAATTCAGCTTAAAAACTTAAGCTCAAAGTATAACCTGCCTCTAGTTTAAATGCACATTTTGAGACAAGCCATGCACATGACCCAAGCACAGCTATGTGTGACCATCCTGGAGATTTCGGGGCATGCTGCTTACACAGCTCATGGTCACAGGGTCCATCAACTGCCCCAGACATAGCAGGTGACAGCCAGGGCTGGGGTACCTCTGGGGAGCCTGGTCTGGAGCAAATGGAGGCTGGGCTGGAGACAGGCCGCTTTTGACAACAGTGGATAGACCTAAGAGCAACCCTCAGCTTCTTAAAAAAAACATTATGAAGTTATTTTAAGTAAGGAGAACATCTATTACAGCCATGATCAGTACAGTTCTTATTTATTTTATGCTGATGATGTTATAATTAACTACAAGACTTGTCTAGTGTCCCCTACCAGCTGAAAGAAAAATGGTCATCTTGCATGAGAATCACTGCAGCTGTTGTGCTTGAGCTAGCTATGTGCTGAAGAGGGGGTCCAACATGTTCGTTATGGAAATAGCTCGTGCTCTCCAGCCTCTCTGAAGAGACAAAAACAAAGCAAGTGTGCCATTTTGGGGATGCCTTCAGCTCCCCCATGGGGATGGACATCACGAGTCAGAGAGGAAGAACAAAAAGTCAAGTCCAGCATTTGCCTCCTTGCTAAAGGGTAAAGGCCGCAGAATAACCCCCAAATCCTGCCATTTCCCAGGCTCTCATCAGGACCAGTGTACAGAGCTGCTGCCCAGAGATGCTCCACATGGGAAAAAGATGGAGCAGAGCCCACAGTGAGAGCAGGTCTATACTGTCCTGAGGACGAGTCCCAAGCTTGAAAGACCCAGGGGCCCGTAGGCTAAGAGCTGGTGCATGGACAGAGATTTCTTGGAGCAACTCAAGTCTGTTTCACCACTCCCTGGCAAAGGGGCAGGAGCTGGAAGATTACCGAGGACAATGGTCCAGCATGCTCTGCATGGCCACAGAATGAACTAGTTTTTTAAAAATAAAATAAAATAAAATAAAATAAAATAAAATAAAATAAAATAAAATAACCAAAAAAACAATAAAACACAGAAACCTGTTTAAAGGCACATTTGGAAAAACTGGCTGCCAACGTGCCTATTTTTCAGCCTGTTCTCAAACTTTGGCTGACTTGTTGCAGATAAAAACAAAACCTTTATTAAACCCCAATCTAACATGCTTAAAAATCTATTAACTCCGGGGGTGCACTGCAAATATATTAAAAATGCACATTTGCTCTTGTTAATACACAGCCTAAGGGCTTTGATTATCAAGCTTCTTAAATAGCTAGCTAGCTTAGGTACTCTGTTTCACGTCCGATAAAGGCTTCCTGAAAAATGATGCAGGCATGATCCAAGTTACTCCTTAAACCTGTTACACTCTGTGGTTGGTGTTGCCACCTTTCACACGCTTTGCTACCCTTTCTTGCAGAGAAGCGCGCGCCGGGAGCAGGCTGCCCGGGTGGAGGCACCCTCCTGGCACAAACTCCTCTCCGCAGCACCGCAAAAGGCAGCGGCAGCAGCCGCCCGCCAGCCCAAGTCCTTCCCGGTGCCGGGGTGCGCCCAGCCTTCACAGGCACCACTTTGGTAGGACCGACTGGCTTGCGTGTTCTCTTCAAAGCATGAAGGAGAAGCCTAGAGAGAGAGTTCCTCGGATTTATCTTAGCCAGTAGTAAAACAAAAGCAAACTTTCAGGAAACTGGCTTTGCAGCAGTCACCCTGAAAGGCTTTCCAGTTTTGCTTTGATTTGTAGATACCAATTACGCTTCCTTCAGGGAACACCACAGACATGCTGATGTTAAAGAGCAAAACTGGAAAGCTGAAGGATCAGTACTCTGAATACAGGGTCAGGTCCTTGGATCAGAGTCATCGTCTTGGAAAACCTGATATTATTAATTTTTTTTTTTTTTTTTTGAAAGGGAAAACATCATGAAGCTCAATATCAACGATCTGGTGTTGTTATTTTAACTTTTCCTTTTTTAAAAGACAAGGCAACGTGAAGGTCAAAATTTGGCTTCAGCTAGGGAAGCAAACTGTTTCTAAGGGTTTCTGTGTAGGGTGTGCGTTTGCCAAGGTCAAGAAGTTCCCAGTTCAAGCCAAATAAAACATTACATATTTTTTTATCCAACAAACACAAGTGGCTATTTCCATATGATTTCACAAGCCAGTACCTCAGAAAGCTGCCTGCAAAGCACAGACGGCAGGTGAGCATCAGCGGGAGCCTGACCACGCGTGGTCCTCAGCAGTGCTCCGCTCTGGCCCGCCTGCCACCGCCTTCCAGCTGCCAACCAGAGCTGATCTTGCACATCAGGCAAACTAGTCGCCCTCTGCAGGATGCCCAGCCAAAAGCTAATTGGCCTTGGCAGGCATTCAATGGTATAAAATCCACGAAGTTTGGAGTTGAAAAGTTCAGCTCTTGATCTAACCCTTAACGGCACGTGACAGCCTCGGATTTGGTGCAAACAGAACTTGTGCAGATGGAATAACTGTAAAGCCCAGATCTAAATCTGGTGGCTGACCTTTCCCATGCGATGGGGTTGGTTTGACCCACACTTTGGTTTAGGCCCATGTCTGTAAACAGATACACTAGTATTTTTAATGGAATATCAGGAGAACAAGCTGGATCGGGATTTTACTCTAAAAAGATACCAGATTTGATGGCAAAGCTCTGAAAGAGTGCTTTATCGTGCCACGCAGCTGCCACCCCTGCCTTCCCCACTCTGTCTATCAGCCCGTGTAGGCACCAGCCGCTGATTTTGCAGTGTGAATTACTGCTCTGCCTTTTCGAGCTCTTTGTGCAGCATTATCCGACAGCCCGTTTCTAAAGGGAGGCTAAGGTAGTCCTTCCTCTACTCCCTCAGGCTCCTTTCAGGGCTTGTCCTTGCAACTGCTCGTGGTCCTAACCTCAGTAACGACTCGCGTGCCTGGAGGACAGGCTGCTGGGTGTCACGCAGCTCCTGCTCCCGCAGCGAGCGCGCGTGTCCCCTACCGGGACTGCGTCGCTGGCGAGCGGAGTCGCGGCACGGATCCCTTCCACGCAGCTCTGGTGTTTGGCGGGTGGTGCTTGCGACACAACACACCAGATTCGCTCTCAGGTACAGACTGACGCCGTCGCATTTTAAAATGTTTGCAAAACCTCAGCCAAAGGTCAAGTGCAAATATTGAAAGCTAGAAACCAAGTTCCAGATAATTCTGAAAATTCACGGCTTCAGTTCCCTACCCGCGGGGTCGTAAGCAGAGCGGCGGGCTGCGCGGCGGCGCTCGGAGCAGGCGCGTGGCTTTCGCAAGCATGCTGCACCTTTCAGAGCCCAGCTTCTGGGCATTAACTCCGTGTTTAGCAGCTTCCTCGGTCCTCGGGTCTTGCTCAGCTTGCTCGTGTGTGGCGTCTGTGCCGTAGGCTGCGGGCCTGCCATTTCCTTCACCTGCACACAGCTGTTTATACGACACAGTTTCTCTCTCTCTTTTTTCTTTTTTTTTTTTTTTTAAAAAGCTGTTTACAGCAGAGGAGCCTTGTTGAGAAATGGAATAGGATGTTTCTCCTATTTTATGGGATTAGCCAGAACAACAGTGCTTTGCCGAGGCCATTCAAACTGAAAAGGTCTCCATGACTTCAAGGGGGGTTGGATCCATCCCTAAAACTCTGGCTAATCAGCTGCCTAAAGACCTTCCTCAAAGAAATCCTGCTCCAGAGGCACTTTTGCCCTATGTTATCCAGCCTCTAATGTACTTATTGCCCCTGTAAAGAGCAGCTGGATAACGCTAGGGACTTGTAGGCTCATTTTATTTACACAAATACCAGCACGAAAAAGGAGTTGCAAGGCACAGAAAAAAAGGTCTTTCAGAAACCACGACCCACCTCCACTCTCCAGTTTCTTGCCTCTGCTGTTGCCTTAAATACAAACTCCAGAGATGACGTTGATGCTGCTTAGCCAGATTTTCCAGATCAGAGGTTGGTAAGCAATGATGGGGACACACTAGAAAAAAACTCTTCCACATCATCTTGCATGCTTGAAATTACTGTCCACATAAATATCTGCTTTTAAGATCAAGTTGGAAGAAGCAGAAGTATATTCAATCATTAAATTTGGGTCTGCTCTCTGTCTGGGACATCAAAATGAACTAACTTATCATGGAAGCAACTTTATTAAAAAAAAAAAAAAAGAGAGAGAGAGAGAGAAAGAAAGAGAGAGCAAATACCAGGCACCTAATTCTCTGTTAATGAAACCGCTTGGTAGAAGCCCAGTCTCAAAAAGGGAACAAATTAACGGGGAAGTGATCAGAGCAGAAGTTGGCTATGAATCATTACTGCTGTTATGTGCTTGATTTAAACATCCACCGCTTCTATTTCTGGCAGCAGGTTTGGGTCTGAAATCTTACAGAACTAAGTTTTGATGGTATTTGTTGAAGCATTTAACACACAGCAAAATTTACTTGGTTCCTCTAGCACACACATGACCAAACATAGCACAGCAGTTTAAACTCTAATCTGTGAACCCACAGAAATCCCATTGCCAAGATCCTTACCAGCACACAGCTGCGTTCAGAGGTGGCCCCAGCTCACCAGGGGAGTCTCTAAAGCCAAGTCCTTATGTTGTCAACTGATGCTGCAAGTCTCAGCTCATGCTGCAAGCCTGCACCTGATTAAGATGACTTTAATTAATGTCCCTCAGATACCGTCCAGGTACTGACATACACACTACTGACACTGGATCCTGCAAGGTGCTGAGAATTTCCGAGTGGGATTTCAATCCAGGTGTTTTTCTTGCCTCCCTTGTTTGGGGGCTGACCCTGCAGATTTGCACCACCTCCGCCTCGCTCCAGGAGAAATCTTGAGCTAAGCAGTGTCTTGCACCTTGCCAAAAATGTTAGTTTGCACAAAGAATCCTAAAGCCAAGGTACAAGCACAAGCTGAATATAATGAGTGCTCATTCCCAGTGCTCTCTGGCACACTGTTCACTAATAAGACTTGCTAGTTTCCTTGTGTCCTATGAAGAACTACGCTGGACCAATTGACGGTAATGCTTTGGGTTTTGCTCTCAAAAGAAAATGCAGATCTGGTTCAGAAAAATGGGAGAACATACAGGTTAAAAGAGGCAAACTAGGGGAATGGGGGAGAGAGAGAACATGAATGGGGGCCACCTATGAGCAAGTGACTCAAAGAACAGCAAAATTGCTTAGAATAGGAACATCTTCCTATTTGAAAAGAAATATGAAGACATTTAGGTTTAAAACTGATGCAAGCAGCCACCTGAAGAGTTACGGCAGATAGAAATAGCCCAATTTACATTTATGCAAGTCAACGTGTAGCGGGTTGCTCAAGAAAAGGGCCCCTTTGTGGCGAGGTGAAGACCCGTGCGGAGCGAGAGGCATGGTGGTGGCGGCCGGGCGACTCCGCGAGGCCCTGGGCATCGCAGGGGAGCAAAGCTGGGCTCGTCCCAGTCAGAGCTCCTCAGAGGGGGCACCACTGACACTAATTTCTGCCTCACAAAGAAAGGCAAGTCATGCGGAGCAACACAAGTGCATCCTGTGTCCTCAGAGATGACCCTAGGCTACAGCATTAGGCCAAATAAAAATAACAATATGATCAAGAAAAAGCAGCTAAGTGGTTCCCCATTCTTCGAAGCTTCCCATTTTCACATCTCTGTCTTGGGACTTATAAATGGGTTGAAACATCTCCGGAAACATTGGGCCAGTTCGAGAGTTTAGCAGACATGCTTCATCAGCAGATATCTTTAGAAAACTGGCTTTTTAAAAAAACTTTCCAGAACCTTAAAGTAATAGATTTGAACAAAAAAGCCAGTGACTGATCTTTAAGAGTCCCTGCTGCAAAAATTGTATAAACACGTCCACAGTGTTAAAGCCCAAAATGCAGCTATTTTTATGTACCATTTAACATTTCCCTTACGAAGAGCTGGAGCGTTTGTGCATCTGGATTTCATCTGCACCCAAATTAGATGGTGGGCATGTAAATTTTTGACTTGTGCTGGCTCTATCTGGTAAGAATGTGTTCTCATACTGCTGGCCTGTGCTATCTGTCGGAAATACTTACAGGGGTCTATGAATGTGATGTTAAGAAAAAAAAAAGTAATTAATGACTTAACAGCTAAGTTTAAACGTGAGCAATCCTTTTTCCAAAGAGACAGCTTTATTAGCTGGCACAGGGGAGTATTTATTCATAGTTAAATATGAAAAATACAGTTTGGAGATAAGACAGAGCTTATCGTGTAGCCAGAGGCCTCCTGTGGCATCCAGCCGAGGCGGGCCGAGCTGCACTGTGCCCAGCACCATGAGCCACCACGGCTGCTCCACAGCTTCAGGATTGCTTCTGCTGCCCAGGAGCTCTGGGAGCCCCCGGTCCAGGACCGGGAGCCACAGGGACCTAAAAGGTGCATGGGCCACAGCGCCAGGTGCTGCTGCTCCCCACCCATGAGCCCAGCAGGGTTTTGGCAACAAGAAGAGTGGAAGAAGAAGTGGGCTAGCCTCGACCCTGCTGAGGGGGAAGTACAAATCAAACTTCTGCTTTCTCATTCTAAAAAACAGAACAATACATATAAAAATGCTTCTTGCCTTACTGTTGGTTCTACTGCCCCATATTGCTCCCTGGTCTTTTGGAGTTGGTACCATCAGCTGCACCACCTCCGTTCATGATGGAGGTGCTTGAATGACTAGCAAAGCCTCCACATGTGGCAGAGAAACAAAGATGCTCTGCATCAGTCTAACAGCAACTCAGCTTTTTAATTTTATTCTTCTTATTATTATTATTGCAGCCTATTCCATACCAGCATGTGGAAAGACTGAGCGAGACTCTTCAGGGGCAGCAGATCCTGTTGGTGACTGCATGCACCACTGCAAAGGGCTGCAGCCTCATCCCAGTACACAGACGGAACTGTAATCCAGCATAATAAGCTATTTCGTGTAAAATGGAAAGTTCAAACATTCAGGTTCTTCCAGTCATAGATCACCAGTGCTAGCTGTTGCATCATGGCATCTCCCAGCTGTACGGGCTTTCCCCTGCACCTCAGCTGGGAAGAGTTGTTGTGACGAGGTTATGGGGGGGAGCAAAGAGGGAAGCAGCTGGGGCAAATCTCCCAAGGCCAGCTGAAACCTCCCCCGTGAGGTTTCTCCATCCCTCTTTCCACACAGCCTGCTGTGAACATGGAGCAAGTGATGTGTTGCAGTGACCTGGATATCCACCTCCATCAGGTTCATGGGGGGACACCCAGAAATCACCGCCCCATTTCCCAGCCTGGCCAGCATGTTGTCTGCTCTTGGGAGACACTGGTTATTCCTGACTTGCACGCAAGCCCGTTGGCTCCTCTCCCATGGGTGCTGTTAGGTGTCTGCAGAGAGGCCAGTGGTAAGCGAAGGTGCCCGTGTGGGTTCTGCTTGGCTGGTTGGGGCCTGCAGCCACTTCTCTCCTGTCACCACCCTCAGTCTAACGGCTGAGGTTGCTGTCAGTTCCCAAAACAGACTGCACCAGGGGAAAGGTTTCACCAGCAGAGGGAAGGTATAACCAGCTCAGACATCTCGGGTTAACGTTTACATCCTTGGAGCAGAGAGCAAACGCTGCTGTCTAGCCCGTGTTGTTAGTCAGGATGGCGAGGTGGGGACAGCAGCCTGTGTCCCCCTGCAGCCAGCCGAAGTCCTCAATAGCCTACCGATAGCAACGTGCAGGTCACTTCTGCCCCCCTCAAGAAGAGGGGTGTTCCACCAAGATCTTAGGATTAGCCATGGAAGGCAGAAAAACCCGCAGTGCTTTGTTAACGACCTGAGACACACGGAGCGTTTCAGTTCTGCTTTCTGAGCGAATCGCCCACCGCGTCGGAGGACTGCCTTTGCGGGGAAGCTAAAGGCGAACCCGCGTTTAGCTTAATCAGTCCGAAACTGCTGCAGGAAAACGTCAGTCACAAACAGTAAGTTTATTACACTGAAATTAATAAATGTCATGTAGGCACGCGTCTCCTCCCACGTGCCGCTGGAAGAAGTGTTTAGCGCTCGCTTGGTAGGAGAGTAACCTCTGCTCTCGCGCAGCCTGCTACAAGGCAGGACCCCGAGCTGCCAGACCGGCGCCGAGCGAGCAGCCGTCGTCCGTCCTGCCGTGGCAAGGCGGCGCGTGCCCGGCTTCGGCCCACGCGGCCTTGGTGCTGGGGGCAGGAGAGCCCGTTCTTGTGAGCTGCGCGGTGACGGGGCCTGGAGCCACGACCGCGCGCGGCTGCAGCACCCTGCTTCGGGCAAAGGAGCCATTTGCACGGGGCCACATGCCGGCGTTTGCTCCACCCGCGCACCCCCGGGGAGCCCAAAGGCAAGGGCTCAGGTAGCAGCACGAGGGCCACACACACGACTTTGCTGTTGTTTCACAAAGATAAAAAACATCTTGGTGACAGCAGTGTTTTGCCAACCCATTTTTCAGAGGAAACTAAAAGCTTGATGGAATGGATTAGCGAGCAAGAACTTCATTCAAATAGCCGGCAGCTACACAGGAGCAAATCCAGATATTGGTTCAACAGAAAGAAAAGTAAATAATTCAAATAACATCTTTAGAAAAAGACATATCCGATCATTGGACTTTCTGACTTTGAGACTCTGATTTGGTAAGCTCAAAGCTGCTTACTAATGCATAGCTTTCTTAATATAACCTACGAGTAAAAGGAAGCAACAGCCCATCACTCAAAAGTAGCTATTTCATCCAAAGTGAGGAAATACTGGATGAACATCAGCAGATTCCAACCAAAATCTTAAAGAAAGGATCCAGGGATTAGTCACCCTTATTCAGCCACCGAGTAGAAGACCCCACGTACTTTGTTTCTTATGAAAAACAGCTATCCTGTGTAGGCATTCATTTGACTGTAGAGAAGTTAATTGAGTGCTGGTCATCCATTGACCCATGGACTTAGAGCCCTAATTTAAATGCAAACTTCACAGCAGGGGACAAGACATGCTCATCTTCATCAAGCACAATGCAAGTGAACTTGCTACCAGGTGACTAATTGAGAAGCTTCAGACTGGTTTAACTGGTCTAAAGAGATACCTACTATGCACAAACTGAGCAGTTCTGCCGCTCGTGTGCTGACCAGACTCTTAAGTCAAACGCAAGACTAAAGACTCTATATAAACTATAGAAAAAAAAGAAAAAAAACAAGAAAAATCACTCCTGACAAAATTGTACTTCCAGAAATGCCTACCTCAATTTCTCTTCCATTTTTTAGAGAGGCACAGATTAGAGGAGCTCCACGGAGAAACTGTCATAGCATCAGCCTACATTTAATTTGCAGGATTCAACACAGGTTCCCAGAGAAAGAAAGGTGAAAGTAGCAGCATTTCCCTGCCCTAATTATTTGGTCCATTTCTCTGTACGAAGGCTAGTGAATACTTGGCAGAGTACAATACTAAGACTACCCTTTTTAATCTAGCAGATCTCCTATGAATTCAGTACGTCAGGAAAAGAAAATAAATGCACTAGAAATCCCCACAGCAAGCGGGGATGGATGAACCAATTTTATGACATGCTACTGCAAAAAGAAAGTGTCAGTCTAAAGCCCTTGTCAAATACCATCTTTGTAACGTCTCCAAAGATGTGATTTGACATCAGCTGCAGCTGTGTCAATAGGGTCGTGTTGCTTTAGGCGTTATGCCTTTTTTCTTTCTGTCTAATCTCTAGCTTTTGAGATGCAAAACCACTTCTTTCATTTTGCAATGCTCCAAGTCCAGAACTCAACATAACAAGGAGGAGGGCCCTCAGCTTAATTGGCACCAGTCTGATTTCCTTGTTCTTTATTGTGGTAGCCTTCGTTCTCTTAGATAACACTTAGACTTTGTCAAGCAGATAAAAAGGCATTTTTTGACTGCTAAGCATGCCGTTAGCGACCTAGGAGCTGGGGATGATCAGGCTTTGGTATAGACTACACTGGACACGATTCAGGTGACCCTCAGAAAGAGAGGAAAATGAGCATTCAAGTATTTTGCTGATGTTAATCAATGCTGCATAGAAAATGCATGCTTATTCTACCTGTATGTTCAAATAAGCTTGAGTTCCAGCCAGACTTCAGTTTTCTGAATTTCTCAATTGAATTTCTCAACCTGTATAACAGTGAACAGTTCTGAGCAAAAACTCCTAATCCGCGAGTAAAAACACAGTCTAGGGGCTTTATTTAATTGCATAACCAACAGCAGGTACGGCTCTGACAGCTACTTTTTCTTAAGTGGCTTATTGCAGGCTGTTTCTTGGAACAGGGGTATTCAATAGCTCTCCCCAGCACTTCTGACTTCCCTATACAGGCGCTAGTGCCATTTTTATGAAAAGTTAATCCTAAAGAAATACTCAATCCTGCTCTTTGCATAGTTATTAAATAGTTATTTGGATTCATACCTGTGTCCAGGAGTCAGCTTTCTGGCGGGGGTTTGCTGGTGCATGTTACTGTCCAACTGCTATGTCTCATTATGGAGGGAGCACAAAACCATGAGGCTCTGCATTCGACAGCTGGAAGCGCAGCTGAGCCTGAAATGTCTTTTCCCAGGTTGCCTTCTACAAGGTGGAGCTGTTTGGAGCTACTACACTTCAGGTGCTCCTTCGAGCATGACAGTGTTCAGAGGCCCTTAAATCTAGATGCTTTAGTATAGCAGAGGGAAGGACACTGCAAATCAAGCCACCACATGGATAACAATCCTATGCAATATTTCAGCTTCTAGGCTATAGATGTTCTATCCTGTTTGGACAAGGGGAATTTTTCCATACAGAAATACCATCACATTTAGTTTACCTGAGCATCTGTACACTTTTTTTTTTTTTTTTTTTTTTAGGGTCGAGAGAGACCAAATTTCTTCATTTGTCCATTTAGGGTTTACCTTACTGTGGTAGTCCAGCTTCAGTGTTTCAAAACAGACACTAAGAGACTCTCCCAGACAAGACACACTCGCTGCCGCTGCTCAGGGGCTCTCATGGCAGACACACAAGCCATTTTCCTACAGGCTGAAGTCTCTGTACCTATGACCTTTGCTTCCCTCCCTCTCCTGTAAACCTTTGGGTTTATAACTGCTAGACTTTGCTTTGTGTTGTTGGCAGAGTTTTAAGACAGGAATGAGCTTTACACACTTGCTGCAAAATCAAGTTCCTGGTCAGTTCTACCACAGCCCCCAGCAGCGCTGAGGCTCTTGCCCTGTTGGCATGCTCCCGCAGCTTGGTGCACGTGCAGATGTCCTCAGCACCTGCTCACACTCAGAGGAAGCACGTAGGCTTCTCCATGCACACCTGCTTCTCCATGCTCCTCATTTGGCCGGGATGGGCTGTTCTCCCTTGGCTGCACGAGCAGGCACCTTGCACAGCAGTTGACCCCTTGGACACCGCTGGTCACAGTGACCCTTCGCAGTCATCAAGACTCATCTTCCCTCTCTACCAAAATCAGAGAGATCTCTCAAAAACAGGAGAAGCAGGGGACAGAGCACAATATGCTCCATTTCTTCTTAGTACCCTCTCAAAGGTGCAGGACTACTCATCTTTCTCTTCATTCCGCCACTTCTGTGTAAAAGCAGCTAGAAGTTAAACACTTGTGTCCAGGGAAGAAAATCATGAATTTTTACAATGTCTCATTGCTTAAGGCTTTTGGAAACAAGGGGTCAAGTTTGACTGGAACATGCTAAATCTAAGTCTAATAAAAAATAAGCTGGGTGCTGGCCTTGATGAAAAGGCACTTTTTTTTTTTTTTCTTCTTTTGATGGTAGCTGTCATACAGGGTCAGTTATTTAAGATCTTTCTTTACCCTAATTGTTCTGTTGAACATATAAAAATTTTAAACCAGGAGAACAGCCTTCCAGTAAGACTGAGAGTCTGTGCCAGCAAAGGGATTTTCATGCTGTTTTAAGTGTTTAAAAGTTATTTCAACCCTTAAATGATCAAAAAAAAAAAAAAAAGAAAAGAAAAGAAAAACAGTAGTGAGAGTGCACAGAACTCAATATTTTGCTATTCAGCTATCCTAGTGGGAACATGATAGTGCAAATATTTAAATGTAAGCAGCAGATGGAGGCATTTCTTTCAGCTGTTACCATGAGGTATTAGCTGGATGTTACCTAGAACGACTGTATTTGTGTAAACACAAGACTGAACAGACACTGCCCTGGAAGGAAAGGTGTTAGCGACGGACAGGGCGTCTTTGCGGCGAAGGAATACAGGTCAGCTTTAACAGCAGCAGCGAGACCGAAGGTGACAACTGGTGACCTAAAAGGACTGACAGCATGGTTTTCTGGAAACAAATTAGAGGCTTTGGGAAGATTTTATTGAGCTTAAATCATTAAAGAAAATTTGTTCTAGCAGATTCCCTTGAAGCACTTTTGCAGCCAACCGCTGCGTGTGATGCTAACGCTCTACAGAAGAGAGTGAGCCTTGGCCCAGACGCTACCGATTAACTCTCGGTTGTCAAAGCACAGCGTAGGACGAGGCACCCAAACGGAAACGTGCGCGTTACTACGGCCCGTTAGGCTGCAGGTGCTGTTCTTTGGTGTTGCCATCTTTGGGCGGGAACTCGGCCCGTCTTCGGGTAGGGCTGAGCGCAGCCCTGCCCTGGCTTGGCACCGAGCGTTTGAGAGCGTCTCCTTCGCCGCCACCCCGGCGAGGGCTGGGCTGCCGAAGCCCAAGGGGCTCGGGGCCACGGCTGACGGCGGCCCGCGCGCCGCGGCGGGACGCGACTCCCCACCGCGCCCGGCGCGCTGCCGGCGCGGCGCTCTGCGGTGCCGGAGGCCGCAGCCGGTGGCGAAGGCTCTCTTAGCTGGGGTGGGGAGTTTTCACGCTCGTATGATGGATATAGGGCGCACAGCATGAAAAAAAAATCGAGATGTGCTGAGCCTTCCCCTCCCAGCGGCAGCCTCTGCCTCCACATCGACCAAATCTGCTCAGACTCATTGAAAACAGGTGAACGTTTTAAAGAGGGTGGCGCAAAGCTGAGTATTTTGGTTCTGATAACCTACAAAAACTATTAACAGCAGCATTTTTGTGGAAAATACCTGGTCTTGAGGAAGCATTCCCTCTTCCCACCACTACTGAAATGTTTTGGCAGCGGAATAAGAGCGAGCTCGGCTGTACCAGTCACATCCCGCAAGCACCCCTTGGCCCCGGTAATGTCGGTAGCCACAGCCACACGAGAACGGACCCCACCTCCCGAAAGGGCAGCACGAAACACGGTCCAGAGACGTTTACTTACCCCAAATACGAGGAACAAAATTCAGAATTTTTAGTAAAGTTTGAGTTTCGCGGATTTGTGTGCAGTTAACCTTAGTGAACACATAGCAAATACAAAACCAAGTTTGACCACATCAAAAAAAAAGGGGGGGGGGAGGGGGAAAAAGAAACAACAAGAAAATGCCTGGATAGGCACCCTGCCCCAATAGGGCAGGGCGTTTCTGGTCTGAGGAGCAAAGCTTCCTGTTCTCCTAAACTCAGTTGCCAGGAGGTTTCTGATTTAATTACAGGGAGAAAAAAAAACGTTTAACTCAGAAGTCACAGAGATATTTAGGATAGCTTATTGGTAGCACCTGTACATAATCCAGGATACAGCCTGCTGAGAGGGTTTCAGCTGTTTCTGCTGTAGCAGCTGTTTAGACAAGCTGGGTTAAACCTACGTGATCCATGTTAGCATTACTGAAGTCACATTTTCAAAGACTGCATGTAAAGAACAAACTGCACCTAAGTACAGACCAGCTTCCCAGCTGAAGAAGACAAGCCAAAAAACCTAAATACAGTGATTAAAAAAAAAAGACATTGCTGAAGGCCAGGCAGCCCTCTGGGACCAGAGAGCTTGTGACAGCGGCCTGTGGTTCCCACATTTGGACAGATTTCTCTTCTATTGCACAAGGTGTGATGGATGTTTTCATGATGACAAAAGTTAACACTGGGAAAATTTCCCCAAATATTTCACAGGTAAACAGAACCAAGTCAAGCCCAGCTGGAGCTGGATGATTCTAACAACAGCTGCATTCCTTGCTACATTTCTCACCATTTACACTCGCTGTGGACAGGAGAACCACTTTTTTGCATTATGGCAATAATTTTAAAACCAGAAAAAAATTACTGTGGAGGTTTTTTGCTTGTTCGCTGTTTCTCTCAAGAGTAGAAGGCAATGAGAACAGAGTCACAGTGTCTCAGAGGAGAAACCACCAACCAGGACAGCGTCCGCCCCTCCCACCCCATCCTCCTTTGCAGAGGCGGGTTGATGGGGTGTGATCCTTAAGTTAATCAGTCCTACTGAAATCAAGGTGAGGGTGCTGACGGGTATAAGCCCCCGGAACAGCCAGCCAGATGCAGAAAGCAGAGATGCATTGCTCATTGCTTCCCTGCTTCCCTGCTGCAGCTTGGGTTTGTATTTGAGGATGCCTTTATGGCAGGGGGCTGGGTTTTAGAGAGTCTGTCTCACACCCAGCGTCATCAATATCCTTTTTTTCCCCAGCTGAAGATAAGCCTTCTTGTTGCTTTATCATTCTTGGTCAAGTCTTCATTTTGGAGGCACGTTGGAGGAGCAGGGGGTGTCAGGCATGGCGACTGCTTGTTCTAACAAGTGTCTATACAGATGAGACAGGACAAGGGTTTCCAGGAACTTCTCAGGTCCAGGCTCATTCTCAGTAAAACTCAGCAGGGATGAGAGCCAGAGACCTCCAGGCAGCACTGCTGGAAAGCCCTGATGAAACACATTTTGGATATGGGAATGTTTGATAGGATCAGTTGGAAGAAAACTTAGTTGCATGGGACAGAGACCTCAGCGACAGCAGGGACTGACTGGGAACAGACTGGGAAAGAGGGCTGCTGAGCAGCAGCACAAGGGCCTCCATGAAAGGAGAGCTCAGCTCCTCCGGAGTGATTGCTGACAAGTTCTCATAGCCCCACCACGGAGAAAAATAAAACCTCTGGACTTATAAAGAGTTCTGGGTTATTTCCGGCGGCATTTCCTCTCTATGCTTTTACCAAACAGACCTGAGGAAACACTTCTGACTCAGGCATTCAAACAGTGAGAAGTAATGCCAGAAAGATATTCAATGTGCAAGTCCAGCAGGGTTTTGCTTTCTCTCTCAGTCCTTGATGCACCTGCACCACCACAAGCCCTTCCTGCAGGGTGGATGCTCCGAGGGTTTTTACTGCCAGCGGTCTTGACCCTTTTCTCTTTAGCGGTAGTGAAATGAGCCCACCACGGTGCTCAGGGCACGGTTTCAGGTAGCTCCTGCCTGGGCTGGGGGGGAAGACAAGAGCAGTCTCCAAATGCTGCTGTGGGAAAATGCAGGAACTCCTCAGCTTTGCTATTCTGGGTTCCCAGCTTAGCTCGAGTTTGCTGTAGTATTTAGATTAAAATTAAAACAAACAAACAAAAAAAAAAACGTTCTCTGAAGCATCTCAATACGCTGTGTGCACAGATCTTGAAACGACACCTCAATCAGTGAAGCGAACATCGCAAACACGCTGTCCTCTCGCAGGAAGCTGCGGAGCAGAAAGTAGAAGACAGGCCTGCAAGTCGCCTGGAGTCACAGCAGAAAGCAGACACGTGTGCCACTTGTAAGGGGAATACCGGCACGCTCGCCTGAGTCGTAGCGGGGAGCTGTGATCGCCAGCGGTGCGCGTCTGGGCGCGCAGCAGCGCGCGGGCGCTGGAACTGCCCTGCAGCGCAGCAGGGGACGATGCTGCAACACAGACTTCTCTGGAGCCGCGTGTCCCGCAGGAGGAGGCCTGCTTCCATAAAATCAGTTTTCAGCTTCTGCATGCACTGCCTCACTCAAGTGAAGGTGACCTGATTAAACAGCGGAAAGAAAGAAAGGAGAAAAAAAAACAAAAAAGAAAGAAACTTTTTTTTTTTTTTTTAATAGGGCTTGGAAAATAGCACTTAAAAATGGAGATGTTTTCCAGCAATTTACCCAAAGATTCTCAATAGCCAAGCAGCTGGGAAAGCTGAGATTCCAAAGCTGAAGTGCAAATTTCTTTCTTTATTTCTTTTTTTTTTTTAACAAGATGATCTGTTTCCCATGACTCTAAAAGAATGAGGCCATTACTGTGCCAAAAAATAGCTCTAGTTTTCATAGTGCTGGAGTGACATATTTATAAGATCACACCAGGCTAAAAAAATTACAGCTCCAGAGCACCAGCAGGTCTCTAAAGACAGCAAATGAAGAGCCAAGAAGTTAGAGCATGGAGAAAGATAGTCCCTTCAAGTGCAACACTGTTGTTACATGCGTGGGAGTAGGACAAGGTAGCGCAGCAGTCCGGTATTTCTTCAGAATAATGAAATATGAACAAAACCACGAATGATGCTATAAACCTGAATCATGTTTCAAATAAACATTTCAAATGACAGGTGTTATTTCAGTGTGTCCAGTTTGATACCTACTGAAAGAGCTATGAAGTCTCTTCTAAAGGGCTGATTTTTTTTCGCTCTAGGAACACTTTTAATTGGAATGAGCTGCAGTGAGAGGGGCGGAAGACTTTCCAGATGTGTTTTGATTTTAGCACATTGCTGACATCTTCTGATTTGGAAAAGTCTGTTCTGAATCCTGTGATCTAGTAACTAAAGCTAGCACAGACCAGCGATGTGGGACTCAGACATTGCCAGGAGTGACTGTAAGTTCTTTATGTCATCAAATCCCATCCTAACAAAACAAATTTTCTGATATTAAATTACACGTCCTAAACATGCCTGTGAACTTTGAAACACCATTTCACCATTAGCATCATATCTATTTGCAAAAGGTCATCACTGCTGTCATGTTTCACCTTTTCAGAAATAAAGATTTCATCTTTTGTCAAGAAAAGCCCCATCAGTTTACATTTGGTCTTGCAGCATTCACCAACATGAAACATAATATAAGCTGGTTCTTACTTACAAGTCCCATAGCAACTCTACACGCTATGTAGGATGCTAAATAAAAATTAAAACATGCTTGTCCAAGTTACGTCTGGTTTCAGATCACAGAGGCAAGAGCAGATTCATTAACGAGCACTTGCTGTTGCCAGCTTTCATTGATCCCTGTGTGGTGGTGCAAGGAGTTGCACAACACCAGCTCAGCGGTGCAGGCACACCTGAGCCCACCCTGTGGTGACCCCCCCAGCGCAGGAAGGTGCACGCAAAAGAAACCCCAAACCGGAGCCTGCACCGAAGTGCAAGCAGGCTCCCAGAGAGATGTCTAGGCTGAATAAACTATAGCTTAACAAAGCTTAGCAAATATGTTTGAACGTAACCTCAGAATTAAGGTCTCCCAAAGGAGGCCACCTGGACTCAACGCTAAGTTTTAGTGGTTGCACTTCATCTATCCTAACGTTAAAAGAGTCACACAAGCCAATGTAACTGATAACCAGGTACAGAGATCAAAGCAGCTTTAGATTTCCTTGCTGCGGAAAAGCAAAATCAAGTTCTCTGCAAACATACTTGAAGGACATGCACATTTTCAGGGAGAAGCTCTGAGGTTAGCATTATAGCTGTTATCTCTATTGCAAGTATATTGCTTCACATTAAAAAAAAAAATCTTGTTCATCAATAAACTCAAACATAAGGATTCTTTCTGACATGCAGTAATTTTCAGAGAGAATTGTTAAATACAGATGCCAAGAAGACTGTGACATAAAAACTGTGTGTGATCCAGGTGCATCTTCGTATGCAAACGGGACCCAGCACCGACCAACCTGGATTCAGAATTTCAGCTCCAGAATCATGTGTTTTTAACCCCATATACCAGTATAAGCACAAGTCTCCACCTATGAGCATGGTGAACAAAAACACTGTAAAACAGCCTGTGGAACTTACTTAAACCAGGCCAAGTTCGCTAGCACGCACTGGGCACGTGATCGGGCATTCCCACTTCTAGTGCTGGGCCTGCAAGGGACCGGTGCTCGCCTTTCTTTAAAACTAGCAGACTAGCACCAGCAGTTTTGCATAAAGCGTTGTCCAGGTTTCGTGACACAGGCAGTCACTATTTTACTAGGCTTACATTTCTAGGATCCAGTTCTAAACCAGCTTTACTGCTGGGACTGCAGTAACAACTTCTGCAGATTTTCTATGAGAAGCTAATATATCAGGAAACAGGCACTGCTCTAAAAGAAAAAAGGATGATGCAGATTTTGTAATGGTTAACTCATTTTCTACAATATCTAAGCTACTCAAGTAGGCTGACTTTCTCTGAAGCATCTATGGAACTGTTATAAGTAGGATATGTTTACTGGACTGGCTGAAATACACAGTTTTATGTGAAAGTTTGCTTTCAAAAATGTCGTTTGGTAAAAATTTAAATTCCTCTGCTTATTAGCATATAAATTGGAGATGATAGTCTGTAAGGAAATTCAGACTTGAAATAAGGTGGAACATTTTAATGATGAGGGAAATTTAGGTCTCACACAAATTTTTGAGGGCTGTAATAGAACATTGGATTTTGAATATTGAGATTAGATTTCTTCTGAAAAATCATTACAGGCAGCTAAATTAGAACTTCATTTAGGGAAATCTCATCGCTGCTCTTATGCAGAGGTTCACGTTATATTTCCACAGCAGCTTCTGCTAGCTACACAACTAAGTACTCCTCAAAAGCTCACCATGGCTTGAGCACAGCGCTTGTACTAGACAAAAGCATTAATGCATCAAGATCATTAAATGCCCATGACATCTTTATCACGCTATAAAAATCTTTTGCATCAGGATTCGCTCACATACAGATTAACAGTTTTGTATCTCTTGGCAACAGGCGTTAATCCACCATGGACAAGAAGGACTACAGGCAAACAGGGGCTTCTCTTTTTCTTAATTAACCAATGGTCTCTCACTTGTAGTCTTTCCATTGCTTCACAGTAACAAATACAACATATGTCCTACCTCTTTCTCATGTACCAGATTCATCGTTTGCTAGAAATAGATGAACAAACAGTGGATATTCACTACTTCCCTGTACCTTATTTAACCTAAAGCATCCCACGGGGAATGGGATGATCATCCCAGTGCTGCTCCTTTGGCAAAACCTTCCAAGAGACTGGTCGTTTTCTTCTTCTTGGGCCCCTCCGCTTCCTGCAGGTCTCTGCGGTTGGTTTGGCCGCAGCGATCCGAAGCTGGCAGCACGAGGGGCTACTTGAAATGCCAGTCACACGAATTTTCCCTGCCTCCGCATCGCGCAGGTGCAAAAGCTCTGTTCCGACTAACTCGAGCAAGAGCGTAGGTGGTGCGTGCTATTCCACTTTGTTAAAGAACTTTTATACAAACCAGCCTGTGCTGGGTCCTAGCTCTGACTTCTATAATATAAACGTTAAACATATACACACAGATATAGGATATACACTTTAAATTACACATAAAATCAGCTCTGATTACCAGGGTAAATCCAGAATCACTACTCTGTTGGTACCAGAACAATTCTGAAATTGCATTTACGTATATGAGATCCAGCTCTGATTTTATATAACATCCACTTATATAAAACTAGTAAATCATGGAGTCAGAATTAAAATCTGTCTCTAACAATGGAAGTTCAAAAGAAATGTCTTAGAGAAGATCCAGAAAGTTAGTGTCAAACTTTTTTTTCTTCCTTATCGAAACTGCTGCCAGTTCTGGAGAACTGCAAACCTGCATTTCCACTAGGGACTAAAAACATGGGGAAAAATTCAGTGGAAGAGATTTCATTTCCAGGTTACTTTAGAGTTAAGTTAAAGGAAAATACGATACAAGAAATGGTGAATATTGTGTGCGGCCAATAAGGGACGAGCACCTTACTCAGGTGCAGCAAGGGGAAACTGTTGTACCAAAATCAGACATTATTTTTGCTTCAAGACTAATTTTTGTATTGTTAGTTGATAGAGAAGAAATGGAAACATGGTCAAAGTGCAAGCACAGCTAGTGAACTCTGTCACCAAACAGCCTGAAATTAATGCTGCAGTCTTTTCCCAACAGGAACATGATGTGGAGGGTTTTGTAACCATATCTGCGTGCTAAGAGAGCTTTGCACATGCTGCAATGTTTGCCTAAAATTCCTCATCTGGCAGCAGAACCGTTTGAATTGGCAAATCTCCTGGCTGCTTGTGCCAGTTCCCAGTATGCAGGAGGAGAGCAGCCCAAAGTGGAGAACCTGGAAGTGTCATATACCTTTTACGAGGTCTCCAGATGTACTGTCCTCGCCATACCAATGAGCACTAGCATTCGTAAAGGATACTTATAATCAGTATAAAACACATTCCTGCCCAGAACTTATTTTTAAAACTGATCATAGCAGAATTTGAGTTCTGTTTGGTTTGAAGGCATTTGTAGCCTGTTGTTTCCCAAGTCATCAGCTTTCACATGATATCAGAATCCATTAAACCCTAATCCTCAAAGGACTTAAGAACTGCCTGACTTAAGCGTTTTCCTGTCTCTCGGGGGTCTCAGTCTGAGCTGACAAACAAATATCCTTATGATGCCAGGGAGCACTGGGTGTTAACTTGCACATAGTATGGATTAATTTAGAAAAGCTGAAATAGCTCCAGCCTCAAGCTGTCAGCTTTACGCCTCATGCAAATGAAAGCTAAAGAGGCTGGATGGCTTTTGAACTAATCCCAACTACAGGCAAAAGGGCTCACTGTTGAAATCCCTCCTTTCGCAGGACATCACGATCTGATGTTCAGCCTTGGCACAGCGCAGGCTCTCTGGCCAAAAGGCTCTGCCTTCAAGGCACTCGCACCAAGGCTTTTGTGAGGATGACTTTTGGAAGGGCAGCCCGACAGCACAGAACAGACCGATGTCCAGAGGATGGTGAATGGTCGCTCTCCTAAAACCCGTCACTCTTAAGAACAGATACTCCAAACTGAAAGATCAATTGCAATTTAAAAATAAATAAATGGCAAAACAGAAATTACCAAATTATCATACGCTGAACAGTTACAATTCCCCTGGTACCAACATACAGACTATCGAGTCTCACTGACCATGTGGGGGTTTTTTTTGTTTTTGATTTTTTCCCCACCCCCTCCTTTCCAGTAAGACAGGGCGTGCTTCCTTCTGGGGATATTTTTGCACACCACTAGCTCAGCAGTACGCCTTCCAGAACAGCTAAATCCTTCACCAAAGTTTCCACTTAACCTGAGACAGAACAGTAACAGTAACCTATTCAGTGGAAATCCCATGAGCACATCCCATGAGAAGGGGAGTGCTGCCCACAACAGTCGTGTCAGAAGTCCTAAAGCTCCCTCAAAACAGCAGTTCAGCATTCCCTATACCCTGCACGCAACTGCTCCAGTTGTGACCCAAAAAGGCTTTCTTATTGAGTCAACATCATCAGTTATGGCTTTTCCTCCCAGCAGTAAATTACTGATGTAGAGTAATACTTTCTACATGATTCCTGGGAAATCTTTTCGCCTAATACCAAATAACATTAACAATTTGTCCGCAGATGGTAAAATGGTAGAAGGCTTGCGGTATGAAAAGGTGTGCAAAGGAATTTTCGGAGATACTGCTAAGTCACATATCCAAACCACACATCTGGGATGCGGAAGACTGACGGCCTTTACACATCTAATATAGCCACGTCAGAAAAGTGAGAGAAGCACTGTTATTACTCACAGATGGCAAGCGGCTCTCCAAGCTAAGAAACAGCCATAAAACTGTAGATATTGGAGAGGATTTAGACCAGATTCTCCCAATGTGGAGTGTTCCTTAAGTGAAATGTAACTCCATGAACATAAAATGCAGAACTGAACTCAGCAAAGTCTCTCAGATGACACCACTCTCTCTCTTACGTCTCTAATGCCACTAATTTTGGGGATTAACCGCTTGCATGTGCGGTCTGAGGCTCCTTTCCTCCTGTTTCCTTGCTAACGGCACCTGCCCCCTGACTGCCTCCAGCCTCGCATTCCTCTGCTGCCCCCAGTCTGATAACCAGCTCCCAGGCCAAGCTCAGGGCTTCTGCCTGGACACCGCTCACCCCCACATACCAGTCTCCTTCAGCAGAGCCACACCAGTTTATTTGACAGAGCCTAGTGACAAAAGGCTGAAGGCCTCAGTACCTTCTCTGTCTCCATTTTCACAGGTCAGGTCTCCCATCAGGCCTTCCAGGTCCTTCAGCGTACGAGGAGAATCCATGGGAGGGAGGCGTTACACGCTGTGCAGGAAACAGTTAGCACTGAAGCCAGCTGGATGCGGACTGGAGCTGACAGATAAACTGGTGGGATCAGGCTGGCTTTATTCGGCCGGTGCCGTTACAAGGTCACGGTGAGCACACCAGTTGCTGATGACTTTAGAAAGGCCCGTTTGCTGATGACTTTAGAAAGGACCTTTGAAAAGGCAGAGCCCAGGAGCTACAGGCTGGGCAGCCCTACCAGAGTCCCTCGGAAGGCTGTGGAGCAAGTCTTCCTGGAAGGTGAACATGGCTTTACCAAGGGCAAATTGTGCCTGACCAAGCTGCTGGTCTTCTTTAGTGACTGGCTCTGTAGATAAAGGGATATCACTGGATGTTGTTGATCTTGAATACAGCAAGGCCTTTGACACACTCTCTCATGGTTTTGTTATAGCAAAATTGATGAGATATGGACCAGGTAACTGCACAACAGGGCAGATGGAAAATTGGCTGAAACACCAGTCTCAGAGGGTTGTGAGTAGCAGTACAAAAGCCAATCGGTTTCTCATTTCTCATGGAGCTCTTTGTGGGTCAGCACTGGGGCCAGTATAGTTTAATACCTTTATGAACAATCTGGATGACAGTGAGTTTGCAGGTGATACCAAACTGGGGGAAGATGTTGACACGCTGGAGAGCATGGCTGCTACTCAGAGGTACCTCAATAAGCTGGATACCTCACAAAATTCAAACGGAAATGCGAAATCCTGTCTGCATCTTGGATGGAATAAACTCATGCAACAGCTCAGGCTGGCTGCCAGCTGCTACAAAGCAGCCTCACAGAAAAGAACCTGGGGGTCCTGGTAGACAAGATTAACACAGGTCAACAGCGTGTACCTGTGGCACAGGCGGCTGACAGCGTACTGGACTGCATGTGCAGGAGCACGCCTGAAAGGCTGAGGGAGGTGATTCACCCCCTGTGCTCAGCACTTGTGCATGTTGTCCGGCTTTGAGCTTCCCAGCACAGGAAAAACAGAGCAGGGCAACCGAGACGGTCAGGGTGCTGGAACACGCGACAAAGGAGAAGCTGAGAGACCTCGACTCGTTCAGCTTCCGGAAGAGAGGGCTGAAGGAGGATCCACGTGCTGTCTGCCTCATGGGAGGGTACGCAGAGAACGGAGTCAGGCCCAAGAGAGAACAGACACGCGGGACAGGAGAGGAAATTCCAGTCAGGTATCAGGCAAGGTTCCACTTTAGCAACTGAACGAATGTCTCACTGCGTGCACACAGAATAACGTACAGTTAAAAACAATAGGACTGCAAATAAAGGGAACGTTTTTGTAAAATCACCACCCCTGTCAGCCCTACTTCAACCGGAACAGACTGTTGCCCTGCTTGCACAGCTGAACTCTGAGGTCACGGAGAAGACAGCAAGTAGCAAAGCCACACATCCCACTTGCACAGCCCCAGCTTTATCAAAGTATCTAGGTACTGCACTGCAAAGTCTAAAGTATTTAGATAGCTCAAGTCCTTTGATAATCCTGTTAAGCACTTATTTCTGTCCCCAGGTACCTATGCACCTTAGCTTTTCCTTTTCCTCTCTCTTTCTCACTTCTAGGGCATGCAGGGCTTGGGTGAAACAGTGCCAAAAATTATTCAAAATTTAATGTGCAAATGTGGCTTCCCTTAAGTGCTTCTTTCACCTTTTTATCATTTACCTTTCAGCACTTGCAGAGCCTAGAATTTGGCTATGAATCTTCACTCTGTCTTAATACTTTTTTCCTCAGAAAATGGAATTTATTTTAGCAGCTACTTTTTTAAAAAAGCTTGTCACTGTGGATCATCTTTCATTTGGGCCTCATCATGCAAGAACTGGCTAGAGCACTTCAGTCACAGCTCAGTGTGTAAGCTGCTTTAGGGGAGAAAAATAATTATGTAAATCTTTTAACTCTTAAACAGAGACAACAGTGCAAAACGCTCATCAGCTACCCCTGCTTGTCAGCTGCAATAAACCACTGCCAAAAGAGAGCTTCCCTCTCACTCAACACGGCTCAGCCACAACCTAGAGGGCTGACAGCGTAAAAACGTTCATCTGCTACGAAGGCGTCTATCCCAACACACGTTAAGACCTTGCTCAGCTGCCCATCAATCCCACGCAATGTTTCGGAGAACTTAAACACTCTTGGTGCACATACTCCTTTTCTGGGTGCCATAGCTTTATTTCCTTAACAGCTTCAGCAGAAAACCATCTTCAGGCAACTGAACAGCTTCCTTGTGCCTTTTGGCAAGGAAATTTTAACCATAGCAACGTGTGACTTCTTCTGTAACTGCTCATAACTTTGATGTAACATGTATACTTGTGTCATTTCACTTCCTGTGTCCAGCTTCAAGGGCCCGAAGTGGGAGTCTGGGCCAGCCACAGAGCTACTGCAGCCTCCTGAAGGCAATTTGTCCTGAGGCCCTGTAAAACTACAAAAGGAGCTAAGATTTCTGAACTATCCCACCTACCTACTCACAGATAGCATAATCTCCCCTGCAACCTAGTCCATAGACACCATGCAACACTTCTTGTTCTATAGTCTTAAATCTTTATATTTATTTCTTTATATCTGGTGTATATAAACATCGTTGTACAGGCAGAACAGATGGAATATGTTCCTATTTTATGAAGGAACCAAGGTACCTCATTAGTTACTATTTTCACACAAACAATTTAAAAGTAGAATGATAGAATGGCAGAAAACAATCTGGCATGCCATCCAAGTCTCACATTTTGCTTCTTGGGACACCTTTATTTCCTTTCTGCACCACGGTGTTCAATACATGAAATCTCTGGATAAGAATAAGGGCAGCAGCTGCAGCACACAGGCCTCCCCAGTCATCGCTTATCCTAAGCCTGCCTCACATCTTTTTAAGTATACTTTTTGCAAAAACAGACATGCTTTCTGTACAGAATTCAACAGAAACAGTGATCTGCCTGCTCCCTCTGCTGGCTTCGTCATGGAAACTGGAGAACGCGGTGACTCATTCCTGTACCTCCCACTTGTGCACACAAGATGACCACTACAATCTTCTCATCCTGTAGCCTGAAATGGCAGTATAGGAACGTACTCGCTGAGCACTGGCTGACGGGCAGAACTGCCTTTAGAACAGTGGGTTTTCATTCTGGGACAAAGGCATTTTTAATGCATTTTTAATTTAACTTCTGAAGACAAGTTACAAGGATTCTTGTATTACCAGTCTGTATTACCGACTCCAAGAGAAATTCAAGGACAATTCACTGAGCTGTCTCACGGTAAAATATGAGGATGTCACTTATTTCACTCAAACATAGTGGAAGAAATTATTCTTGTTGTATCCATGGATAAGCTAGAACTAAATACTACTCACACAGCTTACCTAGGAACGCCTGTGTCCTGAGCTTACACACAGGCTGAATCACAAAGGGATTAAAGACCCCAAGTAAAAGACTCTTAAGAGTACACAAAGAAACAGGTATTTCTGCATTAAAAAAGTTCTCCTTTGCCAGAACTGGTGAAATGAAACAGAATGAAATTTTCAGGGTTTCATTTTTGGCAACTTGAAAGAAAAACTTGTAGCTTGAATGATATCAGTGTTTGTCAAATGAATACTAAAGCACAGTCAGAGACATAGCAAGCTAGTCATGAGATGCATTAACAACATGCTGTTGCAGCACAGGCTCTTCAGTCTGGAAGACTTCTTGCCTATTACACATCCAGCCAGAACAATTCCAAAAGAAAATAAATTGCAGTTTATGAATACATAATGTATTTCACTGAACAGGCAAATGTCATTCTGAGTAAGCTACGTGCATGAATCAGTATACATTCCCAAGTTAATTTGGAAGGCAAGAGTTTACATGGCAACCACCCACTACCACGTTTGTGGTACGTTTTCAGCTTTAGAGCTAAAAGTTATTCATGACATACACGTTATTGAAAACAGGAGCTGAATCTAAGAAAAGTAAAGTATATGATTTGATTAAATTAAAGAGAGGAAGAGCAAAAAAACAAGTCATGTTTCCTTATTGTCAAATATTATGCAATAACATCTAGCATGAATTATCATAGTAATTTATAATGCTAATGGAAAAATAAAAATCAGAAAAAAACAATAACTCACAAACACTGACAAACAATGAACAATCTCAAATCGTTTATTAGGAAAAGACAAAGTACTGTTTCAACATTCATACAGAACAAACAGTAACAAAAATAGGAAAATAAATTGTAAAAAGTAGGCCCATCACAGAGGAGTTGGCTTATGACAGAGTAAATGAAATCCAAATTTCATTCATGCAAACAAGCAGTAAAGAATTATCTACAGTTTTAATGGGATGAATTACAGTGTTGGCCACATTTTGGCTACAGTGTAATTACTTAGCAAAATATGAAAGGGACCCAATCTGTACATTCAATAACGAGAATCTATAAAAGGAAAAATAATTTAAACAATTTACAAGAGCTGTATTACAGATGGCATAAAGTATCATTTACAAGAGCTCTATTAACAGGTGACACAAAGGTATCAATCAGTAACTCATGAATAAAAAAATTTTAGCACATATTTTTACATCACATCTTCAGTGTCAGAACAGTAAACAAGAAAAAGTGGAGACATAACATGAGTGCAATGTACCAGAATAAGGCAACTTAACCTAATGGCTCTTAGGAGAACCTCCATCCTACATGGGCTTGCAGTTCATAAATTTGCCTGTCCATTTTGCTAAGTAACTAAAACAAACACTCTGAAGACACGAACTGATCATTAGAAGGCCTGCATATGACAAGACAATAGATGAAAATTTAAAATACTTGCTTGTTAAAATGCCAAAAATTTATGAGGACAGTGAAAAGGGGCAGATTATCAAAAACCCTCTATTTCCTCTAACATCCATACACTAATTTTTATGTTCTAGATGTTGTAATGTGTCTCAAAATACTAATTAAACTACAGTCTTATGAAATTATTTTTTGTAATGCACCAATCTGAACCTCCTCCTGAAGGTTGTATTTACAGTGTTCTTAAACTGATGTTAGAAGAACTGTGAAATGCTAGCATCTGCTATCTATCAGAGTAGCAACTCTTATACCATATTCCAGTTTATTTTAGAGGCAAGACTAATCAATGTCACTTAAAATGATTTTAAATAGGGAGTTTTTTTGCATTTTTCAACTCCTCCCCCACAAATGCTTACAGTAATGGCTTAATTTCTTGAAGGTTTAGCAAAAAGCATATGCTGATCTTGTTCCATTTAGTACTATCTGCTTAAACGGCTACAATGACAAAACAAGCCTAGGGGTAACACCGAACTCTGGCTATGGAGAGTGATCCATATCATAACGCACAACTGGAATGTTACGGGCCTTACAGAAAGCAGCACGAAAGCCAAACCTGTCAGCAACTTGCCACATTAACAACCACAGTCCCTACAGTCTAAGAAAAAGGGAAACTTGAAATAAGGCCAAAACTTTTTGCAAGCGATAAAATGTAAGTCTGTCAAAAAGACCAGGCCATAAATATTTTATTTACAATTTCTATTTAGAATCTTTATTTTCAACAAACGATTTAGCACCAGCAGGAATATGCTAAGTAGCACTACCATGTTCTCCAGTGAGAAGGCCTTGAGGCCAAATCTTGCCCATAAATTTAAAATAATCCCCACTTAAGAGAACTGTCTGCTTGAGTTACTGTAGTGAGCAAGATTTGGCATTCAGTCATCCTAACCTAGACTGTTCATATTCCATTAGCATATTAATAATTATGAATACACAACAGCATCTTTTGAGATGCTTCCAGAAAGCATGGTTTTAAAAGTATTTAATACACTTCACATGTGTGAAAAAGGAAACAAAAAACAGGCTTGTTTGCAGATTGTTGTTTTATACTTGAGGAACTGTACTATCTTATCGCAGATGACAGAATACTGGCAATGTTCTTTGGAATATATTAGTAAAACTCAAAGAATGTAAGCGAGGAATTATTCCTCTATACTGTGTGATACGGTGTATTTCGTCTCTCACATCTGTTGCATACCAAACAATCTTGGTTATGTCTGAGAAATTAAAATAATTCATTTTCTCTAAAATGATCTTTGTGCCTTAAACAGAAATAGGAAAAGTAAAACCAAACGTTAGCTGTATGCATCAAGCATGTTTTGTAGCTCTCCACTGTGATCTACAGGTCTTGGTCAAATACTTTTAATCTGACCCGCAACAATTTTGTTCTCTTAACCTAAGCAAATTCTTCTATCCTATATTATCCAAAAAGGGATTTGGAAATCCCTGCTATGGGGGGGGGGGGGCGGAGGAAGGAAGGGAAAAAGCTCACTTCATTACACGTGTACAAACAGAACTGCATTAATCTTGAACTCCATTCTGAATTTAACTAACCTGTTTCCTCAGGATTATAGTGATCCAGTTTCCATAGTATGAATAATGAAGGTGATGTTTAAAAATTAGTTTGAATGTAAATTTAGGCATTAATACAAGTTACGGTCTGAATTCATAAGACATGCCTAGTCTTATATAGGAGTATAGATTTGCTCTAAAGAAAAAAAATAATTAGTTACTAATGTTAAAATCCCACTGTTATTCTGAAGCATTTAACAATGAAAAGTTATTGCGACTTATCTGGAAGTAGATACTTCCTGATGACCTACATTGGACAGAGACAAAAGAGCTAGCAGTACAGTCCTTAAAGGCAATAAAATCACCTTGCGTGTATATTACACATGACATATATGCAAATAAAAATCTCACAGTACTACTGAAGGAATATTTAATGCATTATTAGAAGCTAGAATTGAGTTTGTTTTTCATATACAGGTTGAGAGTAAACAGGACCTATTATTCTCTGCATGATCTCTTATGCATGTCATAACTCTCAAATTACAAAAGGAGGTAACCTGTGTGGTGTTGGTAGAATCACATAGGTGTATGCATGCAAAATACGCTATGGAAAGAAGGCAAAGTTCTTCAAAAGATAGGCCGGAGATTCGAACCACCTTTGAAGGACTGGACCAAACTTTTAGCAAGACAAAAATAAATGGTATCAGTGTTGCTTCTCTCTGAACTGTTAAATTTAATAAGGTTTTATTAAAAAGAATGGAAATAGGTTTATACTTTAGCTTCTGCCAGCTTCAGTAAAAAAGACTGAAGATGTATGTTCATTCCAGCTTGCTAAATATTCCAACTGTATTGTAGAAAAAGTTTCCTTCCTGTTCAAAATGCAGTTAGCTTAGGTAGAACTAGAAGGGTAGAAGTGGTTAAGTTTAATAACCATACTGACTTGGGACAGTTTGATATAAAAATTAATTTCTTTGTCCAGAAAGAACTTGTATTTTTTCTGACTAAAAACTATTATGATTTTTAGGGAGATACTAATATAATAAAATTGTGCGTAATGCTTAAAAAGGTCAAGCTAGAGGGATGAGAGGAAGAAATGCAAATACAAGACCTATGGGGATGAGAAGCCAGAAACCAGATGCTGTTCTCCTGGAACCTCTTAATACACTGGCTTGAGGAGATCATTTCCATGACCAAAAAAATTGCCATTTCTCTGATAAGTAATATGAGCCAGGAAACCTCATGGATCAAGTCCAAGTACCAGCAAAACTAGCAAGATATGAAAAATTAAAAGGCACTCACATGGCTGATTGGGCTGAAAGTGATTACACATTCAAAATGAGCTTTACATTTTACTCTAGAAGTATCACACAACTTTTCTTTAAGGAAGTTGTCCCACTTGAGAAGACATCAGTAGCCCTGAGAAAACCCCAATTTCCTCTACTACAGTACACGACACTAAATCAGTCCACTTTGAAGTCACTTCAACCAGTTAGCTTTGAGAAAAGGAAATGGCAAATGTGAAAGTAAAAACAGCAAAAAAAAAAAAAAAAAAAAAAATCAGGAAAAAGTTTACTTCAGTGATTCAGCATAAAAAACACAAGCTTTTTCAATCTACTTAGAAGAGAATTTAGATTAAAGACTTCAAGGCTCTTCTTACAAATATTTGTGATACTTAGCATTTCTACTCACGGCACAGACATGCTTTGGAGACTCTAGTAACAAGTTTCAAGCTAAGAGAAAATAATGAGAAAAAACCAAAGATGTGGCTTGCATACAGCACCGTTGGGCTTTTCAGCAGGGCTTGAGAACTTCTCTAGTGGCTCTTGTAATAAATAACAGTTGTGCTGATAAAAACTACAGAAAGGAAGCCAACTCTTACTAAGCTTGGGGAAGAAGAGAGGTAGGGCATACTTCCTCATTCTCACAGTAGTTTCAATACAGTACGACTATTCAAGAATTACTTCAGAAATTCATTCCATAACTCTGTACAGTTTATCTTAAAAATGTCCTATCTTAGGTCACATCAATTTCAAAGGGTTTAAATTAACCATGGTCATTAGATAACCATCTCCTACATGTGCTTCTGGTTAAATGCACTAGTTATTTCCAGCTACTGCTTCAAGAACAGCTCTATGTTTCAGTAACACAAAATATGAGAAGTGAAGTAGCAATAAACACAGACTAAAGTAACTGTTTCTGATCAAGTTATGTGTCTTGAAGTATTTTGCTTTGCGAAAAAATATAGTCAGTACACAATTTTCAAGAGATTGTCAAAACATTCAGAAGATTATGTTTTCATAAAGTTCTGTAACCAAATAAAGCTTGCCTTCTATAGTTTACCATAACTTGAAAGAAACAATAATGGCTTTTACAAAGACACTCTATAGAAGCCATATTCACCTATTTTCTGAAGTTCTAATTAGCATTAGATCAGCTGAACTGTAGGTGTAATTTTTTTTTATTATTTTATATCTAGACTAAAACACTATCAAAGTAAGAAGAACAGAAATGTAATGCGAGTACTAGAAAAATGCAACAGTAGACCAAACTGTATCTGAGATTGGCACTGGGCTTAATCAAGTGGCTGAAGGACCATAGAAGGTTTTTTCTTTTCTATATTGTATTAATATGAAGCTTTGAACTTAAGAAAAGACAGACAGCTGAAAATAGCACACAGAACTTTCTTACACACTAGGCAGATAGGTGGTGTGGCTGTAAATACAAGGTAGCCATGCTGTGGAATACTCCAGCAATCAGTTTTAAAAACATGTTAAAACCCAACACAAATGTGATCTTGTCTGGTTTCTTGTTTGGTTGCTCTTCATGCACTTATAGGAAACAATTAACATTAAAATTATATCATAAAATAGGTTATTTCTTTAGTCTGCAAAGAATTATATAGCTAATGACTGCATAATGCTCTCACTAGTTTAACATCTCATGTCTTGGCTTCAAGACTAGACTTATTACAATAATCACAATTACAAATTTTAAAAATATACAGAAAAAACACCAAAAAACAGTTCCAGAGTATGGATTTTATCCCAAGGCCACAGTTTGATGAACAGTTCCATAATGCAAGGGCACTAAATATTGGTCCTTTTGGTGCTGCAATACAAACTCTGATGCTGTCCTCAACCTTCATAAATAAGCTTCCAAATCCAAACACAAGCTAAAGGTCTTTCATTTTTAATGTCTTATTAGATACTGATCAACTCATGAAATTAAAGAGAAATCATATTTTCAAACTTACAAGATTGAGGAGAATTTTTCAAATCTCCACAGAAATAACAAGTCAAATTATCAGAATTACAAGGTCTTAGTCTATTTTACAAGGATACCTTCAACTCTCACAGGCTTGGCAGTGCCTTTACAAGGAACGACGTCAGAATTTTACTCATAAAAGAGACCAAAAACTAGAAGACAGCCAAGAAATTTTGAAAGCCTTACCCTCTCAAAGACCTTCTTACTCTTTGAATCCTCACCCTAATCCAAAGATAGGGGGGGATCTTCTGAAAATACAAGGTACATCTCCAAATAAGCAAAGAAGGCAAGCACGTATCTTCACAAAACCATCAAAACATCAACTACTTGCTCCTTTGCTTTTGCTAATCTTTTTTTTATTCTTCCCCAATGGAAAACAAAGCATTAATATTTTTTTCCATCAAAACAGAATGATTATTAAAACATCAAATGCTGTTAACATCTTGCTATTCTTACTGTGGAAAGCAATTGAGTACAGTTTCTCCATCTTGTTGTTAGTACTTCACTGTTTTTGAAGTTGCTTATTCTGTAAGTACACAAGGGAAATTCTGCTTTTAATAGAGTCTAACTAATGAAAATAATGTGTCATTTATCAATTATATTCAAAACATACGTGCTTGAAGCCTTAGGAGTAAACTCGCAGTATTAGTGCTGGACACTTAAAAGACTGGCATTCTTTCTTCTGGAAGCTTCCTTTCAGAGGATGTATTGCATATTAGAAGTTCAATACTGGCTATGTGTACCAAAGAACATAAATGATATCCCTAATATTTTGCTTTTCAATGCCCAACAGAGTAAAATCCCCTTCCTTACAATGGCAAAATTCAGTAGCTTATCACTTCTTAAATTTAAAAATAGTTATAGCAAATTTGCTGTTTTCATCTCCCCTCCCCAGATTTAGTTTCCATTGCCACAAACAAGTGCCATCCAGGTGGAAAATAGTTCAGTGTAGTGACATCTGGTATCTCAACTGAAATTTGGCAACCCAAGAAGAGCACCAACAGCTCCAAAGTATCCCTGTTCAAAACAAATAAATAAATATTTCAGCTTCAACTAGGATATTAAATTAAATTTAACACACATTTCAATAACAACAAAGTATATATAAAGAACAAAATTTTAAAGTGTCATCTTTCATATTTTTAAAGTTTTATAAAATAAATATTTTATCCTTATTAGCTAGCTTAATTGAAATTCCCCCTCAAGCCTAACCATACACTGCAGAATTTCCAAGGCACATATCAGTGACTCCTAAGCACCTAATTCCGCCCCCTTCCATCCCCCGAGGAAGCTGCATGTTTTGATTGTCAAAGGATATTCAACAACCATAGCAAATCCATCCATTCCTGAGATGCAAGTCTAAACAAACTGCACCTTAAGTTTAAATCTCTGCAGGCTTCAGTGCCACTTTTTGAACTGCCCACTTAGGCCACACACCAAGATCCATGTTCCCCTGTTGGATTACCTTTCTCTGTGGGGAAGCAAGATTTTCTCCCACTCCACAACTAAGCAATATAGAATTGTTCACAACAGTCTTTGGGATACTATGCTTGACCAAAAGCAAGACTTTAAAATGTACTCAAGAAATATTTGAAAGGGTAGAACTAACAAGGAACCATTCTGCTATTACTAGCACCACTGTCAGGATGGGCAATAAAGAAAAAAAGCTGTCAGAATTGACTGAAGGGAAGGAGAACTAATACTGTAATATCTGTAGACCAAAGGTTTGAGGACATCAAAGATTTCCAACTCCTTGCCAAGAAGCTACAAGTCTCCCAGCTTTCGGGCCAGTCATTGATACTGACTGTATTTTAATGAGAACATGTCATCTCTCAGCATTACACACTGCTTGCACAAGCTGCCAAAAAGCAGGTTAGTTACTGAGTATAAAATTACTTTATAAAAAGTGTAAGATCTATCCATGAAAGTATGAAAGCAGTCCTGGTCAAAAGCAATGTTGATTTTCAGGACATTGCTCAAGCTCAACTGAGAACAATGTAAATATTTCAAAGGCTTAAAATCCCACTATAATCTTTTGAAATACAATGCTTACTATTGTTTGTACCTGCAGGTAAGGAAAGACAGGTTAAACTTAGTAAAAAACTTAACATTTCTTGATAGCTTTGCAACAAATCTATAGCATGAACAGACACTCCAAATTGACTAAAATTCTTTCCTGTCAGAGAGGACTGTGGCCAGAGAACTGATACAGCATGTGAAAACTTATCTTACTTTCAAAGCTCACTGAATTCTCAGTATCTCCAGATACCATGCTTCAGAAAGCTATTCAGTATGTGCATTTTTAATTAATGGCAAAACAACACATACACATAAATGAACCATAGCATACCTCATGTTCTAGGAACAAGGCCTTCAGTTGGCCTTTTGACCAATAATCCAGTGCATATGCAAGTAGCTTCATTGACAAAGTATTCACACGTAAAAAATTGCCAACAAAGACAACTCTGTTTATTTTCTAAAAAGAACAAAAACATAGCAAGAGAATTAAGTCTTTAAATTTTTCACAGTCATGTTAAATAGTAAGTTATGTAAAAACACACTGTGGAGTAAAGAAAAAAAAGAAAGAAAACCCAAGTAGAACATGGTTCCAAGATTTAAACATAGCATACCTATGAAGAAAGAACAGTCCAACTCCCCCCAAATTACAGTTTTTATTATATAGGAAAGTAGCATTTGTATTTCAAATTAGCTGACTAAGCATCTGAAGTAACTAAGCTAACGCTTAGCTAAAAGTAAAATTAAAGTAACAGTTACTTATATTTGGTAGAGAATACTCAATGCCTTCATAGCCCTGTACAATGCTGCTTGATCCATATGCAACAAGGCAGCACTGTAAAGAAGCCGAAGACAGTAAGATATAACAGATGTCCATTTCATCTTCGCACCTCAAAATAGCTCAGTATAAAACCAGACTAAGACTTAAATACATAAGAATGAGCTGTGAATTTTATTAAATTTAATTTTTTTTCTTTTATTTTCCCCATTCACAGAAATAAAACTGGCATTAAGTGGAAGCAACATTAAACATTGATATGAAATGAAGAATCAAATAAAATTTATCTGTGCTAGTGCTTCATGTAGCACTTAACTAAGCACTTACGAATGATAAATGAATAGACGTATCCAAGCTGTTACTAAGACTTGTATGACAACTTGACCTGTAATCAAAGGACTTTGAATGCATTTGTTTTTCACTATCTTGATTAGTTCATAGTTAGGACAAAATATACAAACTGTTAAGGTACCAAGTCAGCTCAGTACTGAAAAGTGGAAAAAAAAATCCTTCCTGTCTTTACATCAGTCCAAGATACTAGTTTGCATATCCATAGTAATTATATCTTACAATTTGTAGCTCTGTGATATAGCTGGAAGAATCAAGACTCAATGCATCAAGAAAAACTTTGACTACACTTGATTTGTATGTTTCTACGATTTTAGATTTATACTAATTCACTAATTCACTCCAGTCCTTATATACAAATTGTACACATTTGCCTTTGCAATAATGACAACATTCCTGCAACATACTTGACTCTTATATTGCTGGTATGTACTTTTAGCTTCACCCTCATTTTAAAACTTTTCCCTTTCAAGCTTTGCCATAAAGCAAAAAACCCCGGCTCACTACCCACCAAAGTAACCTTCTACTCCAAGACAGACATAGGAAAGATGAAGAAATTGAAGGGGTGCTTGCCATGACATTAAAAATAGAATAATAGATGAAAATTATTAGTCCAGTTCCTAGGCAGGAGAGAGAGGGGGGGGGAGAGAGAGAGAGAGAGAGAGAGAGAGAGAGAGAGAGGGAGGGAGGGAGGGAGGGAGGGAGGGAGGGAGGGGTTAGAGCAACTAACAAGGCTGTTGAGATTTATGAGTATCACTGCCATAGACTTGACACAGAGCTCTTACTATAGTAGCCTTTAGCTTAGAAAGCTGTAACTAAACCTCACTTCGAAATCGAAAGTTTTTTGATGATTAGTGAGGAAATCCCTACTGCTCAGACACCGCAAATACACTCTGCACGAATTTAACTGTAAGTATACTGAATTTACACTATTATTCCACAAGTTCTTCACTATTATACTAATTTTACTGAAACGGAGTGCATATTGGTCCGGTTTAGCAGAGCTTCGAGAACTAGAAGATAGCAGGAAATTCTATCAACTGGTAAGAACATAGGCAAATCAAGCCGTTTTTCATTTTTGTTAACTCTTCAAATTTGAAAATTGAACTAGAAGCAAGGCTTTAGCCATAGAATACGTTCAGCCAGAAGAGACTTGCTGGAGGACATCAAGTCTTATCCACTGCTCAAAGCGGATCTAACTTCAGGTTGCTCAGGGCCATGCTCAAGCACGTTTTGAAAACCTCCAAGGACACGGCCTCCACAATCTGTCTGAGCCCATGTTTCAGTGCTGAACTACTCTCACTGTAAGCACTTTTCCTCCTTACACCTACTCAGATTTCCCTTTGCTGCAGGTTATGCTCATTGCCTCTTGTTCTCCAGCTGCACATGACTGGCTATTAAGAGCCTGGGTTCACCTTCCCTATAAACATCACTAGACAGCTGAAGAAAACCACTACAGCCTCTTGTCTGGGCTTATACCAGATCCCTCACTGTCTGCTTGATATGTCATGGGCTCCAGGCCACTTTCTTGGTAGCCCTCTGCTAGACTTGTTCCACTTCGTTAACTCTTCTCTCTTGGGCAGTGAGAGAGAAAAATCAGGGGGCACACAAAGCATCCTCTTCCCTGACCTGCTGGCTAACTCTTGCTAATAGTTCTCAGAATGAGGTCAGCTTTCACTGCTACAAGTATGCATGGCTAACTCATGTTCAGCTCAACTTGTCTGCCAGCATCCTCCCTTTTTCTGCAAAACTACTCTCTAGCCACTCTGTACCCACCTTGATACCTGTGCTTTGATGATGTTATCTTGGATGATCATCTAGCTATTCTGGGCACCTTTTCCCTTCAGGGAAGCCTGCCACAGGATCCCGTTTCCTAAATCCTTGAAAAACAGAATACCGTTCTACTCAAGTCCACCTAGACTCTTCACTCTGCTATTTGCCTTCACATTCCTCAGCATCTTGAATTCTACCATCTCAAGGCTGCCACTAACATTCCTGACCAGTTTTTCCTCACTCATGAGTAATGAGTCCAGCACAGCACTTCCCCTAGTCAGCCTGCCAAGCACTTGAGTCAAAAAAATTGTCCCCAACACACTGCAGAAGTCTGGATTGCTTATGTTGTACCACGTTACCCTTCCAGTGTAGTTTGGAGTGGCCCCTCATGAGGGCCAAGGCTAGCAACAGTGATGCTTCTTTCAGAAGGATTTTGCCTTTGTTCAAGCCCTTTGTCCAGGGCTTAAAGAAGCCAAAGCTCCACTTGTGATACCAGCCATGCAGTCAGGTGTTGATTCATGGGATGCATTTACTCCTCTCCCAGCCTTCTCCCTAGATGTCAAGACTCAGGAGAACATTATTTGGGTGCCCATCCCCTTTAATTTAGCTCTCAGAGTCTTGCAGTTACCTCTGATTCTTTAAGATGTAAAAACTTTTATTTGCTACTAAACTTCAGTTCTTAAGTCAAAGCACTCAAAGTATTCAGAACTAATTCCTAGTTCTATTAATACTACATGAATTTCTTTGTTTCATTTGAGAAGGTACTAAAAGGCACTATCAAATGATACATCACTTCAGCAGTCCTTTAATCTAAAGCCACATAACAGACCTATGGATTGTTTGATTCCTCTTCAGAAGTGTTTACCTCGTTTACTGCACACATCCGGGCAATAGACCCAATGTTATTGGTGATGGTGACCAGAATAGCTCTTGCCAGGTCTTCTTTACTCACAGATTCTCTCTTCTCTTTGTAGATCATATTCCCAAAACTAGAACAGGAAAAACTTTCATTAAGTACAAAGTGATCTGGGTGCATCTGAAGTAATTTCAGACTGTAATTTTTATGCTATAGCAGAACTTAAGTCTCCTGTTTATGCTTAAGCAACTCCCTTTTCAAGTCCCTATTAAGTATTGTAATTTGACAGCTGACGCTATAATGCATGTATTTATTCCTTTACAGGAAAATAGCAATCTTGTTACAATGATGAGCATCTACAACAAAAAGTAGCTTTATTTTTAGGCAGGATTATGCCGTAAGCCTAGACACTGCAAATGAAGTCCACAGTGAACTGCTTCCTACAAATAAAAAAATTCAAGTCCAGACTCTATAGCTATGCATGATATTTTACCACTAAGGACTACATGCCATACCTAAGTCAGTTCAAAGAGCCAGAATCCTAAATATTTTAAAACTCAAATAGACATAAAAGTTTAAGGGTCTTAAAAAGTAAATGAGAACAAAAGTAACTATCCAAAGAATGAGTTAAGATGAATTAACTAAAAGTATAAAATTGTACATATTAGAACCTCTCTGCACATACTGTTTCTGAAGAAGATTGAACTCAGCTGGCAGAAAAGGGAGAATTAAGTTACTGTGAATTAAAATCTCTTTACTACTAGATAAGACCAAAGGTTTAATGAACGCTGTTAAATACATATTAGTTTCACTCAAAGTTTATTCTTCTTGCATTTCTTAAAGGTATAAAACCATAACATCACCAGAAATCTTCCCGAAGCAAAATAAAAACAGCAGCTATTACAAAAATCCTCTGTAACAGTAATCAAACATATTAATTCCTATGGTGGAAACTGCTTATGTTCAAGAGTCTTCACAAACGAATAGCTAAAACGTTACGCTAGATGCCTGTACTGACCTCCATGTACCAAAAAAAGCAAAGTCATTCCAGAAACGAAGAGATGCTACTAAAAGATGAACTAAAATGCCTTCTTCCTCTTCCATGCCACTCCCAGCCCAACCATGGCCCTACTGAAATATTCTAAGAAGTCAACAAGTAATTGCCATTATTTTTTCATCTGTGCTCTGCCCTTGTCACTCCTGTGATCAGCTAATGTTCTCTTTGAGTCACGTAAAAGAAAACTCCTCAGCTGTACATGACTTATGACAAGAAATTTTTTTTAACATCTAGTTCACAGTCACATACTACTATGTGGCTTTCAATCTTCAGGAAACCTAAGTATATACATTTTTATGGCAAAAACATCACTTGACTACAACAGAAGTTTATGAAAAGGAGTTTTTCTATATTAACATTCCAAGTCTTGTTTTTGACACTTTAGCATCTTAATTGTACTGAGGAGAAAAAAGAAGAAAAAAAAAAAAAAGAGAGAACGAGCGAGACCGCATGCACACGAGAAGAATAAAAGGTCTCTTGAATACCTGGATGCTACTGCCCATCCTGGCAAGCCAAATCTTTCATAGTCTCCTCCATAAATATCTCGAACCAGCTTGTCAGCATGTGTGCTGTCTCCTTTGGATGCCATTTCCAGAGCTTCTTCAAAACTTTCACAGCCTGTCAACAAACTGCATAAACCAAGAAAGGTCCCTCCACCTAGACTAATAAGAAAGAAAAAAAAACGTACTTTTAAGTAGTATTTCCTCAGGTCAGAAATTCTCATGGTACAACCAAAACAAATATATCACTCCAGCTTAGCTACCAAATTGTCTGGTTTCTTGCTCATTAAACATGTGTTAACCTGATTTTTATATAAGTGATTTACAAGAAGTAACTGCATAGTAAGAGAAAGCAAACAGACAATAAGCTACCAAAATATCAGCTGGAAGAAGCAATCAGAGACTAAAATGCTCTAAAATACACATATCTTATGTTTTAAAGAAAATAATCTAGGATTAGAGACATATGTGGCCATATTTATTTATACAAGGTATAAGAAACATAGGTACACTGGACACATTATTAAAACTTAAGATAAATTGCATAAAACACTCATTATGAAACACTTGTAGCACACATCAACTGACAAAGACAATACTGACTAAACCTCCTTGATAACAGCTATGGAGATAGGCTTCAATAAATGCATTGGTAAACTAAAGATAAAATAGTCTTCCACACGGCAAGAAGGGAAGGGATAGGTCCAGAGGGGATTCAGGATGAGGAAACACTTTGAAAACTGTAACACCACCAACTCATGTTATTAAATTATTACCTTGTTCCAGTTACTCTTTTATAGTTGTCTTTGGAATGGACTGACAAAATACTGACTCCTGAACCAATGTTAACTACCAGCAGTGGATACGGGTCATCCAGGTTAAAAGGCATCTTTTGGCATCTCTCAGGTTCTGAGGCATTTTCAAAGTAATAGCACTCTGCCTGGCCATTAAAGCTGACAGAGTCTATATACAATAAGCCTTTGACAAGGCAGTCAAGCTCATCCAGTTTATGCAGCTGGAGGTTTCCAATCTGTGTTAAAAAAAAAAAAGCACATCCTAGTATTACCTGAACATGCTACAAATTAATTGGTATACAAGTATTGTCTAACTTTAAGCAGCTATCTCAGATGACTAATTCATAAACTTCAATCTGACTATAAAGCCAACAAAGCATTCGAAGGCAAATTCTAAGTGTCTAAATTAGCAAACTTCTCTGACTATTGATCTGGATCTTGGGTTCCTATAAAGCAATAGAGAAGCAGTATGCATATCTGTTTTAGAAAGCTCCAGCAAATATAACTTTTGAGATAATCAGACATGAATTAGCACAATTTTTCAATCAAAAGTGATCAGCAAATACTTTAAGGACTCCATCTAATGTTATGATGGTCATACCGACACATCTGCACACCATTCCAAGGCTTTTGTCTAGGGGGTGGGGGATGGACTCTCCCTTCCCTCTTAAAAATCAGTCATTTCTAAGATGTCAGCAAATGAAAAAAAATAAATAGCATCCTACTAGCTTTTACTGTAACCATATTAGCACTCCAAGATCATAAGAATACCCCAGATTATAAACTTTATGGCCTTATTTTAGGCTGGTTACAGCTCCTCCTCAGATCTGCACCCAACTTTTAGGCTCACAAAGCAGTAAGACAATTTGACAGTTTCTATGGATTCCAAGAGGGTCGCAACTTCACCCTACACTTAATACAATTTAACTCTGGGCTTTCACAAAAAGAGTAATCATACTCTATTATCACTCTTGCCCCTTATCTGCAGTGGTGTATTCCAACAGTTACAAGGAGAATCCAATTAACCAACTCATCTAAGAAAACAGTAAACTCCACAAGTTTACTCCCACATGACTCTGAATCACATCGGATCACTTTCAGAAAGCAGCCTGCTGTTAGATCATGAAGCTGCACAATCAGACGGGGTTGCACACTACTGAACCTGACATCAGTACCAGCCCACAATATTCCCTGTCCCCTCCTCTTTCTCCAGCCCATTGCAGTTCTTCATGCCATGGTGCAAGAGTTCACAAAGCTTCACCGTTAAATAGATCATGGAACTTGAGAGTCACAGAATCAAAGAATAGTTGGATCTGGAGATCATCTGGTCCAACCCACCCCCCAACCCCCAAAAATATTTTTGTCAGATTTTAGAAACTTAAGTAGCTCTGCTGTACAAATTGTGACCCTACTCCTCAACAGTTGTGCTGGCCCAACACAGGAATGGCAGGAGAATGGAAATACAGGCAGATCTTGAAACAATACATTTTGTACTATAGAAAGTCTTCCTGCTTCTAGAACCTCAAGGATATGCGCATACTAGATACTGTGACATATTCCCAACTAGTAATAACATTACAGTAGTAACTTCAGACAGAAGCTCCATCTGAACAAATGATCAGTTTTAATCATCAAGGGAAAAGTCAAAGCACTTCAGAAAAATCTAAAAACCTCTTTGTTGTTGAAAAGACTGGCTTACAGATATTCACTTTGTCACAGAACTATAAACAATGTACTAGGCTAAATTCATCAGGTAATCAGGTCCACACTTTCATATGAATTACCCTTCATAAAAGCAAGGCTGAAGAAAGCTATCTAAGACTGCATAGGAAAGAAAATCCAGAGAGAGTTTAGAACCACAACAGTTTAAAGGTATTTCCTATCAGAGAAAAACTCAGATAAGAAAATGGTTATCTTCGATAAGTGTACTGCGTTTTACTGCATTAATGGAACTTCCTTTAAGCCTCTTAGCTATCAGCATCAGACCAACATACCAGCAGTCCCCTCCTAGCCCTTTTCTTTGTCTATTATGATGACAGTAGGAAGTATATTTCTAGATTTCTATACTTAATAGACTGAAAAACAAGTGAATAGTTAATAATCTCCAAGCACTCCACAGTTCCTCAAAATACTGCTTATTTTAACCCATCAGTAGCAATGCTTTTTACAACAGCTTCAGTATGAGGAAAGATAGGCTACCTACTGTGCGAAAGTCTTCTTCAAACTTATAAGCACCACCTCCGGTGGCGCAAAGCACCGTATGTAGTGTTGAAAAGTTTTTATTTCTTCCCATTTGGATAAAAGTGGGCAAATCGTGAGTTGGGAATCGAATAAAGTGCAAGTTTCCTCTTCGACCAAAAATCGTTAAGTCTTTCAGTTCAAGGTGGACATCTCGAATGCCAGTCGATCCATAGGCTACATTAGAAGTCAAATATTTGCGGATACTCTTCAAGCTTTCAACTTCCTCCTGCTCTTCCTCCGCAGTGATATCAATAGGTTCAAAATACGCAAGTTTCACCAAAGTTCCCCCAATGTCCATGCCAAACCAAGGAAAAGCTGTGGAGATACAATCATTGATCCATTAGCTTTGTAAAAAAGCCAAAGCAATACATGAAATTTAAGACTAAACCAACATTACACCTTTCAACAAGGAAGGTATTAACAAAAATCTGTTCAGAAAGCTAGCCAAAAAAAGTTTGAAACAAGACAAGAACAAAAATTTAGTACTCACTTCCATTAAATGATCTCAAATATCTATCTGGTGAAAGATAAAATGGAACAATGAGCAGCTCTTCTTTTTACATACATAATGTTGTCACATGAGCTCAGAACACCCAGCTCAGCACTCCCAGAACAGTACTTTATATTTAGCATAAATTCATAAAAGAAATTAAAACTTTTTTTAAAGGACAAAGTTTTAAAACAATCTTCATTCCTGAAATAAAACTTCAGGTATATTTTAGCACAAAACCTGCAACGAACACTTGTGAGAAAACAGATTTATTTGTTATAGCTGACAAGTGACAGGAGAGGCATTCACCCTCCAAGTTATTTGCTCCTGCCCATTAAACATTTATTTTGAGAAGGAAACACTAATTTCTTTGAAAGCTTTTTAAAAATTGACACTAGTAAGATGATCAATTTCTGAAAGTAGAGTTGCTCATATAGCCCACTGAAATTAAAAAGGCTAATGACAAGTATTAAGTAGTATATGTAAGACTATTAATAATACCTAGGTCCTACTTTCTTTTTTTCTTTTCTTGGATAAGAAGAGAGAAGTTCTGTACTATAAAAACTGGTAACACTAAAGTATTTTGACTTTTCTTTTTTGCACTTTTCTGGCATGATTGCAAAAAGATTTTCCTCAACAGGAATTCTATCATTTATATCACCTTAATCTGTCATTTGAATATGCCTGTATCAATATATCTTCATAACTGTGTGGTGAAACAGATTTTCAATAACTCTACAGCAAACAAAGTGTCTTTATCTTAACAGTGAGTTTCCCCTCACGTGACATATCCCAGAAACACTGTTCCAAAGACATAGTTTGTAAGTTTAAAAATAATCTTGAACATCCAGCTAGGAATATCATATTTTCTTCTCCTAATTGACACAATCATTTGCTGTTTTTTAAAAAATATTCTGTAAAGTTCTTATATTTCTTCATATGCAATTAATATAGAAGCATGACGCTCACAAACAGAAACAAAAAGAATGTTAACATGCTCATCAAGAACAAGATGTAATTTAAGTCATGTTGGATTTACATTACCAGTGGGGATTTATCCTTGGAAAGAAAGGCCTACCAAAATATTTTAACATATTTAGTCAAGGCTGGCTGCAAGCCATATCTTTTATAACATGAGTGCAAAAGTTAAAAGAAGGAAAACTTAAAAATTGCCTCAACTTTCAGGAATGGATACTAGAGAATAATGCCAGAAATTAACAGAGCTAAATCAAGCCTGTAATTTCATGAATAAAAAAATATTTTTATATATGTAATCAACAAAAAATAGAAGATGTGATAAATGCAGACTTCAGGAGTTCCTTATTTGATCCTTTAACAAATGAATTTTAATTCTGTTTTTAAGTTTCAGTACTACCCAAAGAGATTTTAGTACTAACCCGTTTCTGCAGCACTAAAATGTCAGAAGAGATAACAAGGACAGCTGTTGGCATAGTGTGAAACGAAGAACACAAGTGCTACTAAAATTTAGACAAATAATATACCAGATTAAAAAAAATAAAAATTGACTTATTTAGTAAAATATAAATGACTTAATTGAGGCCCTCCTTCAACCATGGACCATTCAGATCAGTTACAAAAGCTGGGATCTAAGCATGTAACTAAGCATAAAATCAAAAACATAGTCCTTCAACAACTGGATACCTGTCTTGCTTGCATTGCAACTCTGGACATAATAAAATTTGTCATATGATTCGATCACAACTAACTGATGATTTATTAAGCAACTTCACTAAGTTTCAGCCTCTTGTTGTATATAATGTCACAAGATCAAAAAATGAAGACAGGAAGTTCATTCATTCATCAGACCAGAAAGAGTCTGCAGCAGTCGATCCAATCCATTCAGTATATAACTAAGACTTAGTAAGTTGAATATTACCTAAAATACTCCAGGATCTTTCCGTGTCAATAGGCCTCCTAAACAACTAGGACATAGTCTTCCACAATATCAAAAAAAGAGAGGAAAGTATATGCTACAAGTACAGGGAATTATTGGTCCAACTCATATACGCTTAGGAGAAGATCAACAGTGCAGGTTTAGCTCAGTTGGTTAGAGCGTGGTGCTGCTAACACCAAGGTCGTGGGTTCAATCCTCGTATGGGGCTATGTGGAGGGCTGGACTAGATGATCTCAGAGGTTCCTTCCAACCTTACCATTCTAAGATCTATGATCCCATCAGAAATGATCCAAAGGCTTTTGCAAATATAACATTAGTCCGAGTTCTAAAAATCTTAATGTTTATGAATCTTACTATAAAACAAATCAGAGAGAACAGTTATCTATCAGGAGGTTTATCCCATAATTATAATTACCTCATTTTTCAGCATAAAATCTGTTCCCATGCCATTCAAAAGATCAGAGTTTTGGGGTTAACTAGGTGGTCTTAACAACAACTTAAAAAACTTAAGACTGAAGAAATGGATCAGTTTTCATCTCTGCTACAAAACCCAAGAACTTTCATATTATTTTATTTAAGCTTTCTCAATATTTGCCTTGTTCAAGTTCTGTTTGCCAGGAAGGGGAGGCAGTTCTAACAAGCAACCAAGGCCATGGGCCATTAATTTAGTATTCATAGCAGCAACCTAGATGTAGACATCACTGCTCACATCCTTGCATACGTAAGCCATAGTTATTTGATTTATATGCAGATCTATCCAAGAAAATTAAAATGATTTTGCTTTCCAACCACAGAAGGTGCTATACATGTGTGTATACACATGTATACATATATATACATACGTATATGCACACACACACATATATGAGTATCAAATGAGCTGAACTCCATCTGCAATTTTGGGACTGCACTGTGAGAATGTATGATTATTCACACTTAAGCTACCTTTTTTCAAATATTAGAAATCCACTGATCCTATAGAAAGTTAAAATAATTAACTGAGTATGTACAGACACAATAAGGAGCCTCATGACCCCTTTATTTACTGCTGTAGCCTTCAAATCAATAAAGTTTGCTTTGGATAAAGTATAGTTGAGGATCTTTCCTATATGGATATGGGAGATGGAGAAAAAGAAACCCAGGTAAATACACCAGTTTCTCTTCCAAATGCTGAAAAATGTGGTTCATTTGCAGGGTTAAAATCAGGCCACAGAGAGACTGAGTATGAAGTAGTCAGAAGATTACAGAGATCACACTCAAGTTTCCTACAACACTTCCTCTCCACAATAGAGTCAAGCTAATTGCGGCAATGGGTAAGATGACACATCCCACAGAAGTGATCTATCTTTACACCACGTATCTGACCACTCTACCTAAGATGCTATTGTTTCTACTTGGAACACGTTCAAAGCATAGCATTTTTCATTCTTACATATGGATATCTGCAGCACGATTGCTGGCATAGCGTCATCAAATCCATGAAAAACTCTGTTCTAAGATAGTCCTGTCTTTGAAAGCTGCCTTTGAACCAAAATAGCACAGCACACATCTTGGGCTGAGGATACATAAATGTTTTTATGAAAAGTATGTTCATATTCCTATCTGTAGGTCATGCTTTCTTCTTCGAGCAACAGATCTAGGAGCAGAATGACAACAATATAATCTTACGAAACAAACAGCAACAAGAACAAAATAGGTATTAGGTTGTGCTAGTTAAAGAAACGTGTCTGCCTCAAGCCTATAACTGCAGATAGCAAGTTTTGAGGACTCCAGTAACTGTATCCATCACTCTGCAGCTTCTACTCTCAATGCACCTACAGTAAAACTGGGCTTGATCACAGAAAGAGCTTTCTCAGTTCCTCCTCTTCAGAATTGTTCTACTTCCTAGGATGATCGTACAAAAAGTGACGTAGAGCTCACAAGTTTCCCTCGTGGAGTATTAAACCATTATTCACTGAATAAACCCATTTCCTTGTCTTTTCAAAGTTCTTTGTGGAGGTCAATTGCTTTTTGAATACTGAACAGGAAAGCTGAAGTTGAGCTTTTTACTCAACAAGCTTAATTGCCTTGGATAAATTCCATAAACTGCTTAGAAACATGTTTTCTACCTCTAGGAAGTCAAATCAAGCACAATTTAAGATATACACATATTTTTACCATCTGAGAAGAGACAAATATCCAAAGCAGAACACAAACTTGAAAAGGCAAAAAATATACAGTTTAATATGCTAGTTCACATCAAATTAAACCATTTCTAACAGGACACCAAAAAGAGTATCACAATACACAGCCTTCTCAATCCCAAATCCAGACATTATTTCATTCTCAGCTTTGCCATGAACCACTGTGGGGCCTAAACAGCAGCAGCAACCAAGAACCTTTGCTATACACCAACTGATTGTTCTGTATATGTCGTAAAGTCGGCTTTGAGAAGCAAACTGCTCATAATAAAGAAATTAAGAGTATTTCCTAGAACCACTTCATGTAATTTAGAAAAGCATTTCCCATGGAGGAAGAGTGCTACCACAATATGCTGCGTTCAAGTAATAATGTAACAGTTCTACTGAATAAGAAAACGCAGGTTGATGGGGTTTTTACTATTATTATTCAGAGCTATGCAGATGATCCTCATTCTATTATGTCTGCACTTCAAGTTTTTGATGCATATGTTTTTTGGCAGCAATTCTAAGATTACTTATGTTTTATCATATAAGGTCTTTATATGCCAACAGAAAATAAATACAACAAAAGTCTTTCTCAGCCCAATATAAGCATGAAGCCTGATACATTTTCCTCTTCTATGCATTCTGCTTCATCAGAACAGAGGGTCTTCTAAGTTCTCTTCTCAAATCATGTAGTAGTATTTTGATTTCTTATGTCCATTTTGGATCCAAAACTGTATTTTCAGAACTGTAGGAAGCATACACTCACACACTTAACTATTTCCCCTTTATTCGATCAAGAATAGATTTTGCCAGTTTAACACTATTTGTGTTTAGCCGATTAGATTTTTAAAGACAAAAATTCCTGTCCCTGGTAAGTTCCCTCCTGTGCATACAACAACACAGATTTGCAGCATAGCTACCTCTAAAATGCTTTCTTCTCCTTACTGTAATATAAAATAAGAGTCTATGCCAGCCCTATATTAAATTAACAAGAACTAGTCTTTGAAGAAGAGGAACTAATTCCTGACTTATTGGGATGGAGTTGTCTACTATGAGAAACTTTTACAGCTCTCTGTTACTGATAGTAGAAAACAGACTACCAGATTTTTTGCCAGTTTTGTAAGCTGGCTTCTATCTTCCACACAAACGAAAACCTTTGGCTTACTTCTTGCAGCTCAAACAATGCCTAAGAGCAATGTTGAATTGTTTTATTTTAAAATCAACAGTAAGAGATAGTGCCAATGACACAAACTTTTATACTTCTTCTTCTTTTTTTTTTTTTTTTTTTAATGTTCCTACTGGCCCAGAAATAAGAATGGCAAAATCTGATGAAAGACAGGACCACCACTGTATCTTTTGTAAGTAACTCTAATGCCTTATGCAGAGTGATGTTCCAACTTTTTTTTTCCCAGCCAGAAGGACTTAAGACTGTTGGACCACTTCAAAAACAACTGTGAATTTCAGGACATATGCCAAACATTAAGTATACAGCAGTCCACAATTCCATACTGGCGGAAAATACAAGAAAGAAAAATTTTCATGTAATTGCATGAAAACTTATTTTTGCCAGCACTGCAACAGTTCTTTGTAAAAGCAAGCTGTATGATCAGTTCTTACAGAAGAAGTTTATCTTGTAATCTTGCTCAGCATAGCCTTTGATAACAGAACTTTGATCCTGTTCTTAGTCATTAACTGTCAAGAAAATCCAGTTCACTATGCAGAACTTGTTTTATTGTATTATTTAACAGTTTGAGTTAAAAAATAGAAACTTAAACTAAATTTATTTTTCCATTTCTCTAAACACGTTTTCGTCTACATACTTGTACACATTCTTAGGCTTTTGGTATTTGCCTAAAATATATTCTGCATATAACAGAGTAAGATTAATGGGAAACTGTAACACCTAAATCAGCTTGCAGTATAAAGAGACTGGTATGTCTAAAGGGACAAGTTAGGAGAAAGCATACCCAAGATCTTTGGCCTGCTAAATCAAGACATTTCAACATTTCGACTAGAAAGCAAGCTTCCTGTGTTGTACTAATGTTACACAGATGTGTATACACCAGCACCTAGAGAACAAAATTGTATTTCAACTGTTCTCAGCCCTTTAGATATCCGAGAATTTCTCTGCTTAAGTAGTTTTGTAACAAGTTTTTGGTTTAAATATCCCAAGTCCCTCACATACTAAATTTGAGCTGGGTAGGATTAATACTCCTCACAGAAGATTTAACCTTTCTCCAATGGAATGCTGGAAACTCAGTATGACATTTCAGATTTAAGTTGAAGTCTTTTTACAAAAAATATTAAGCTGTGGTAGTAGACCATATCGAATATGCTATTACCAAGCCACCAAAGATATGTACAACATATAAGGTAAAAATGCAAATCTTATTCTAGGATCACATATCAAGAGTACTGTATACAATACAAAGGTAATTATTCCACTCTGCTTGGCTATGGCAAGGTTTCAACTAAATTACCATTTCCTATTTTGGAAAACACATAAAAAAAAAAACCCAACCAAACAAAAAGCCCCACAAAGTCTCCAGGAAAGAAAACAGAGATTTAACATGACCAAGAAGACATATCAAAACATCTCATTTTGCTCTCCGAGAAACAGAGGTTTCTCAAACTGTTGTCATATTTCTTTTCCTTCTCTTCACCTTCACTCTGGAATACATTTGGAAACACTCCCTGCACCTAAGTCCATAATGGTCTGGTACTCCATACCCAACACCCCTGCCTAGTCTGGCAGGGCTTGCCTGGTTCAAGAAGCAACCCCTCTTCCCCCCCCCCCCCCCCCCAAAAAAAAAGACCTGTCAGCTGCCCCCTTTCACTTGGAGACTGTATTTGTCTCCAGTTACCAGAAACTCCACAGCAGCATAACTGAAGCTGCTAGACTAGAAAGTAAATGACTAGGTAGTAGGGAACGGGTAACAGGAGTAAAACTTTTCAACTGATCAAATCTGACACATTCCCTAGTGGGAAGGTAAATAGCAACTAACTTGGCTGCTAAAAAGAGTGGTAAGTTTTTCTTACTATTTAACCTAACATAATCACTGCTGTTAATTGAGGTGATTTCATTAGGAAGTTTAGGGAATCCCTGTAAGCAAAAGTTTAAGGAGGGACTGGACAAACACCTGGGGTAAGGTATGCAAGACAAAACTCTTTTTTTTTCCCCTCACATACATACATACATAAATGACCTTCCCAAAACATGAATGCAGTACTACACCTTGTAGTCTTATTACTACTACTTGTAGTCTATCACTCATGGTAACCTAGTCATCAAGAAATATATTTCCTCTATGTAATTAATTGAAAATTTAAATCTCAGTACTCAGTAATGACAACACTTCTTGGTACAGGAAATGATATCTGCATTAAAATTATCTAACATGCACTGTTACATTCTTCTACAAAGATTTTCCCATTCCTCTCATGTACCCTACTGGAAAACTACTCTGTCAAATTCTGTAAACTCACGATACTTTCCTGTTAAACCATCTCTAGCATGCTATAGAAAAGCCACTTTATTTGTAGGATTGCAGGTGGTCATCTGCAATTACTGCAACTGTTACTCATTAGGTTTATCACATCTACAAATGGATACCATGTAAAGCTGATACAAGATGAAATACTGCTACCACTATCTTCTCGTTCATTGTTTAACTGTTAATTTTGTTGACATTTCAGTAGCAATCTCTTCAGATAGAAGTGTTTTTAATATAGTGAGATATGCCATATAGATGCATAATCTTAGACTTACACAAATACAGTATAAACTGCGCCTGGCAGTATTATTATTAGAAATAAATTTTTAAATTACAGCAAAATGAGAGTCTGTAACATCAGATTAAGGTTAATATCAGCTTTCAAAGATTAATAAAAAACAACATGTCACATGCCTAGGCAGTAAGTTTTGAAAACAAAAAAACAATTTAAAGAGATTCTCCAGCAACTTAAATGGATTTTTTTCTCAACTCTATTACATAAATCCTCCAAGGAATCACTGTATTCATGATGACTATATTTGTCAGTAGAACCAGATTAGACAAGATTTTTGTCCTCCTTTTCTATCAATACAGCATTTTGCAAATTTCTACTATGTACTTTAACATATTATTAAGTCTGGTTTCCCTTTAAGTGAGAGGTAGGCATTTGTTCTCAAATTATATTTTTATAAATACTTTTCAAACAAGCTGTAAATAAGTAACATACATGATCTTTAGTACATACAAACATCAGAAGTCTTGTCATTTCCTTCAGTTTATTACATTTTAGAGCCAAGGTCACTTGAGGAGCAGTGTTCTGGCCCTTCCCTTCTCTCTCAGGTACCTTACACTCCCCTCCAAGTATGAAGGATCCAAATGATTCCCTCCTGTCTTCCCTTAAGATATAACTCATGGAATAGCAGCTCTGCAAGATGCTTTGCCCTCATATTTATCACCTTCACCCCAAATAACCTTTGGAAGTTCTTACTACAAGAGCCAGCCATTTTTCCTCGTATGGATTTCCCCAGAAGAGCTATTGTACAAGGGTTGGTTGGAAGGGACCTCTGGAATTCTAGTCCGTCCTCTCACTCAAACTAGCAGGGCTATTACCAACCCTAGATGATGTCAGCTATGGCTTTGTCTAGCCAAGTCATTAAAATCTCCATAGTTTTTCAAGAAACCTTCAAGGATGATGATTGTATAGCCTCTCCAGTTTCCAATGTTATACTAACTTCTTAGTAAACGTTTTTTCCAATGTGCAATCTGAATCTCTGTTATCCTCTTTCAAAAATGCTTATCGCCTCCCATCATGTGCGAAGGAAATTTAAATGTCTCTTTACTAGACTCTTTCAAGAGTTTCAAAACCAGAAGCTATGTTCCATGAATTCACCTACACTTCTCACAAACTGTTTTTATTACTGTGAAAGTAGGAACAGCACTAGCCACTGAATATTTTAAAGAGAGAATCACACAAACATGCCTAGGGATTTATCCACATCAGAAATTCTAAATTTAGTAGGTGCCTCCATTTTACCATCACCTCATTTATTACGACCATGATGCCTACTCATTGCAATCATGCCTTCTTTCACGAGGCTAAACATTGCTTTAGCCTATCTATACTTCTATTTATAATTCTCTCAATGCTACTCTGTAGGCACTTATCAACAAATAATGAATGGTTAAGCAATGGTTAACCATCTCTCCTCTGCCCCATCAAATCTGGCTCCAGCAGGGATATTAAATACTCATATCCTCTAAGAAATGCACACTGAGTCAACAATAGTCAAAAAAAAGTCCAGAATTGTCTTATACTGTCCAGTTATGAATTATTTGGCTAAAAGTAGTTTTCTGAGCGCAGCTCAACTTTCAGGTAGTGCCAAATCCAGAGCAGTATTTGGGCACCAAATCCCATGTACATTAATGCAATTTCCAATCTTAAGTGCTTTTGTCAATCTGCTCTTTTTCAAATTTCCCTGCTTTAGTCAGTTTGACTAAATACTTTGCTTCTGATTAGAAGCAAAGGCTGGCAAAATGAGTTCACAGTTCACTTAGAAACTAAGTCCTGTTATATTTTAAAAATCATCAGATTAAACAGCCTGTAGAATATGTAACGCTAAAATGACAATAACAAAAACACGGAGTTTGAAAATGTACATTTTCAAAACTTCTAACCAATGAAGGGAGAGAATACAGTGGCAATCTCCTTATTATGCATCATGCAAAACTAGCATAAAAGTTCACATTCAAGAATTGGATGTCTGCAATAACAAATTTTGTACATTTAAATAGTTAAACCTCATTTTTAAATAACAATGACAGGCATCGACAACAAGTTTTAAGTCTACAGCTACAGAAAAGAAGTCACCAAGGCCCAGCAAGGACATTCTGAAATGAACAATATTCTCTTAGCAGCAGCCATACTCTCACTATTTTAAACTAACAAACCACTGTAAAGTTTTATGGCCAATTATTGCTTCAGAGTCATGATATCATTCCTTAAATATTATAGCAGTATAAAAAAAGTTGTCTGAGTTGTACTTTTCATAAACACAATTACAGTCAGCTCAGAAATTTCCACACACTGGCATTAATAACAGGTGACAGCTAACTGCATGCTACAGGATGGATATTTAGGGTTTCCCTTGACACACCACAAAGAACATTAAATATTTTCACAGTCTAACTCAATTCCATATTTATAGGTATTTCCAGAGCCACGCTAATACTTCCTGTATTACACACATGCCTAGTGATCTGTTCTTGTTGGGCTGTTCAAGCAATATACTTGGAATACATACTTCAATATTTTTTCAGTTATATACTTTTTGTTAGATAGGAAGGAGAATAACATTAAGTCTAGGTCTTCAGGACTAGCCATTTTCTTCCCTTTTAGGAACTCAACCTGAAAACAGTCTTTAACTGATGAAAAAGGAAAGAAAACAAAACAGTTTAAGTCAACAGCATAATGTTCCTTTCAGCTAAGGTATACCTTCCGTGCAACTTTGCACAGGTCTATCTAACCTGCGTATTCCTGTGACTTGCACATCTATGCATCCGTTACACAGGGAAGAGTCCTGTGCTACTTCATCAAAACCAGATTCCTTCTTCCCACAAAACAGAAGCGCACTAATAGTCTTAGACATTTTGTTTGCATTCACCTGAGCCTGAACCCTATTTTTGCCCTCCAAAACAAATTCAATACTGACTGTAAAGATAGTAGTTACTATTAGAAATAGTAAGAGATATTACTACAGTTGGTGTTATTAAAGGAAGGCATCAGTTATATTTAAGGATAACTGTACCCAAAGATTTTAAGGCTGTATTATTCTCTCTAAAAACCAGAAATTTATAAGCCCTTAATAAAAACCTAATCTATAGCAACTGCAGGTACACACACAGCAGTGAAATGCCCACCTCAAAACTAAGAGAGTATGTTCTCAAAACCCTGCTTGGGATGCTTTCTATTCAAAAGGAAGTAGTCTTTCTACTGCAAACACTTGACTGAAGATCTGTAGGTTCACCTGAACTCTAAAACCTTACTTAAAAGTGATAAGAGAGCAGTGGAGAAATTCACAGCACGCAGGCAGCTTCCAAGCTCATAAATCACAACCACCTGAAAAACAAGCTCCAGCTTCCCGAAACCCCCTCCCCAGCATGTTCACCACAGCGGCTTCCTCCTCGCCAGGGCAAGGGAGGCCAAACGCGGGCGCAGGAGCGCTCAGGCTTACATGGCTTCTTGGCATCCTTGATCTTCATGGTCGCCGCGCTGCGCCGCTGGCTGTGGAGGGCGGCGGCGAGGCGCCGGCCGCGGGGTGGGCGCCCGGCGCTCGCCTGATGGGGCGGGCGCGGCGGCGGCTCAGCGCGGCCGCCCCTCTCCTGACCGGCGCCGGCGGCGAGTGGGCGCCCGGCTCGTCAGAGCGGACGGGCTACGCCAGGGAGGCGGGCAGCGCGGGCGGCTCCTCGCCGAGCGCGGACATCGGGAAGGAGAAGGGCGGGGGGCGGGGAGGAAAGCAGGGCGCGACGGCGGCAACCGTCACTGGCGGCCGGGCGCGGCGGGGCCCGGCCGGGGCAGGGCCTCTAGGCGGGGCAGGGCATCAGTTCCGGGGCCGCCGCGGGGAAGCCCGGCCCGTCGCCGCGGCCCCGCCGCACGAGGCCCCCCGCCGAGGCGGACGCTGCGGCGGCGGCGGCGGCGGCGGCGCAGCGCCCCTGCGCACAAGATGGCGGCGGGCACCGGGAGCCGCCGCCGCGCCACACAATAGGGCAGAGGCAGCGCAGCGGCTCCCAGCCCGGCGCGCCCGCTCCGCTCCGCCACTGCCGCAGCGCTGCCCTCCGCCCCGTCACGGGGCCGCGCAAGGCTCACCGGGAGCCGCAGTCCGCCGGGCCCCGGCCGCCGTGCTCTGCCTACATCTCCCAGCGGCCTTCGCGGCGCCGCGAGGAGCGCCGGGAACCGCGCTCCCTCCCCATCCCGCCTCCCCCGCGGCCGCCCCCCGCTCCCGGCGTGCAACGCGGGCGCGGGCTCCCTCCTTCCCCCACCGCCCGGCCCGGAGCGGCCCCAGTCACCCCACAGGCCGGCGGCCAATCAGGAGGCGCGGCGCCCCGCGCGCGGCCGCGGGGGCGAGGCGGGGCGGCCGCGGCGCCGTTGGTGCCGAGCGAGGCGGTGTCTGAGGCGCCCAGCGCGGCGGCCGCTGGCGCGGCGGGCCCGGCCTGCGTCGGGGCTGAGGCCGGGAGTTGGGTCAAGAGTAACTCCTGGCCTTCGGGGAGGCTTTCCTCATTTATGGCAAGAATAATTTATTGCAGACATTTAATGCCGTGTGCCAGGAGGCTCCCGAGAACCTCTCCCTGCCCTGGGAAGCGTGGTGGGGCACAGTGGGGCGCTCGCCTCCTGCTTGCAGCAGGAACCCGCGACCGAGTGGGCACCCGTTTTTTTTTTTTTTAAAAAAAAAAAAAAAAAAAACTTTGAGACAAAATGCCGATTACTTTGATCTAGAGTGGATCTAAAAGCACGGCCCAAAAGGAGGTTTTTGACAACGACAGTTTTTTCCCTCTTGAAATTTGAAATCTCCTGATGTGTTTGGAGTCTGAATTTTGCAAAAGCCTTTGCTGAAGTCAACCTTTACAGACTGAGAAAAGCTCCCAATCTCCTACTTCCTGGGCTGGTTGCTTTACTCATTAAACTACTGTACAGAAATAGCAGCCATCACCTCTACCGTCCCCTTCCCAAACAGAGCAACACCTCCCTCCCCAAACCAAGTAACTTTGCTTAGTCTTGGGTAAAAGCACCTCCTTGCAGGAAGGGACTTGTGTGTCGGTTCCACAAGACGACAGTGTCCGCTTACAGCCCTAGGACGGGCAAAGGTTGCAGACCCAGGCCTGCTGGCGGTTTCTGCGTAGGTAGCGCTGGTTCCTGCGTGGGTGGCTCTTGCTCTGCCTTGTGCACGCAGGGGAGCTCGGGTGCCTCGCTACGGGGTCTGCAGTCTGGTTTGGACCCCTGCTGCTTCTGTGGGTCTCATTCTGAAACCTGGCAGGAAAGGATTTTTAAATATTTTTATTGCAGAACTGTATAGAAAAGAAAATTCTCATGTGGATGGCGTTTCCCATTCTTCATGTTTCGTTTCTGAAATGTCTGTATTTGGAAAACTTACCCTGAAGTCTTAACGTTTACGTCTTGCCCTTTAAAAGAAATAAAGAGTTTATTAGCAAAGCTCTGCAATTTGTTCTCTCTTCCTGTATGTCACGCGTAATTGTGGGAATTCCCACAAGTTTTTCTTAAAGAGAGGAAATTTTCGGGTGTTTTTTTGCGGGTTTTCACTAATGTAAATTGCTAAAAACGTGAAAGGACATTGACATTTTAAACATAGGCATTTACATATTAGGAAATACAAGCATTTAGCTGCTACCTGGAAATTAAATTGTGCCCTTTCATAAATATACACTGTAACTGTTAGATACAGTCTTTAATTTCCTGCTTGTCGGCAGAATATGCAGTGTGGAATGTTTTGTGTAAAATGATCTATCATCAGAATATAAAAACAAAAAAAGAAAAAAGCTTGACTCCTACCTATCTCCTGTCCATCTCGCATGAGATGTTTAGTTCAACCAGAAGTTTTAACATTAAGTCCTGTGACAGGCTGAGAACATTTATTAATTTGCAGATCAAGTAGATTACAGGTTATAAGCACATTTAGATGGAAGTTATTTGTACTTCAACCACCAGGCTGCTTTGGTTATCCCATCAGTAGAAATACATGCGTATGAAGGTGAATTTATGATCAGCCAGAAATACAGGAACCACAGTTCAAAACAAGGCTGTGACCCTAAGCTGTTCGCTCTGAATAGACACCTGTTTCAGAAATCTGATCTCAGAGCTTGATTATAAGGTGTAGTTTCAAGTACTGATGTAGGAATAATAATGAAATCATGACTTTCCTATCGTAGTTCATCCTGACTATATTCAGCTCATACACTCTGCTGCCCCATAACCTTCCTGCCTCGGGCAATGGGATATGTTCATATTTAGTAGTCTCTGGTTCAGAAGTTTTAAACTATTATTTGTTCTGACAGACTTCGCACTGAGTCTTTTTAAATGCTTTTAGTGCTTTTCTTTTTTTTAATGTAGTCTGTGTGTAATATAGGTGTAGTGGAGTGAGCCAGTCTGATGATAGCCAGTTCCATGTGGTTATTGTTATAACTATACTAAAATAGTTGTATTTTAGTTATTTTATATATACATACATATATATATATATATATATATATATATATATATATATATATATATATAAAAGTGTTCATGTGGGATGAAACCACCTGAGAGGATTCTATATGAAAGCTATACCTGAAGGCAAGAATGTGTTTTTTTACAAGCATTGTTTACACAGATGTTTTGGGGATAGACCAAAATTGCCATTTGCTACATTAGAATCTCATTTGGTTGTCAGTATGACTAGCTTGATTCATCTGGATCTGAGTGCCTTAGAACTGTATTTTGGTATTTGTCTCAACAAAGTTAAATAAATAAACAAAAATTCAACAAGTCAATGAGTGCTTCACCTGAAAGAAAGGCGAGCAGTTTAAGACACAAAGATATGCTGGGGTATAATCCAGAAGGTGTAAGCTTATACTAATTCTTTGTTGTTCATACTCTTATCACATATGAAAGTGAAAATAGGACAAGTATTCACTGTGCTGCAAAGTCCCAGTGTAGATTATCTTGTGGTATTTTGTCCCTGTAGCCTGGCTCTGCATGCAAAGTATCTGAGGCGGGGCTGAGTAATTTGCCTGTCATCATTAACACATCTCAGTGTTAATGTTAATGTTAACTGAGACCCTGGTCTCAGTTGCTTGGCACTTCACAGAATTTCAGTTGCTTGAGCAAAAGTTTCGTGTTTATTGTTTGCCTTGTGATAGCTCTTCAGCCTTTTCTTTTTAAGATTCATATCAAACTGTTTCCAAGTTTGAGGGGGGGAAAAAGGTTCTGCTTTGGAGCACCAGACATTTTTCCAGAGTAGTGAAATGTGTACCTAAGTTCTGCTTCTTCTGTCTTGCAGAATTTAATCCACTCTGCTAGCACAGGACAGACTGGAGCTGGGTCTCAGCACTGGAGACAAGGTGGAGGGGAAGGATGGAGGTGCCAGGATCGGTTCAGAAGCAGGCGCCAGACACAGCCTCTCCTCTGCTGGTGAAGCACAGCAGGAGGCGAGAGGTGGAGTGGCTTGGTAAAAGGCTGCTGGTAAGAGATGGGGTAGCTAGGTGCCGGTTTGGGCCCATTTCTGGTCCCCTCTGTCCGCAAGGCACATCTTGGCGCAGCTCGCGCCCGGAGCGATACGGGTGACTGACCCTGCCTGAGGTCTGACTGAGCTATCAGCTAAAGCGATTCCTCAGGGATGCCCCAGGCCCAGCAACGCTGAGCCAGCTCCAGCCTGTTGGCCCACTAAAGAGTGTGGGTCTAGTCAGCTGTGGTGAGAGTCAGAGCTAACTCCTGACGGGGGTCCCTGAGACCCAGAGTCATCAGCCGCAAAGCAAACCCGCATCGAAACAGCCTGTCCGCTCCCCACCAATTAGGGACGTCAAATGGGAAGGGAGATGATAGAATATCTCTCTGCGTTATTTGCAAAGCCGCAATGCGTAAGATGTGTTATCTGGCAGCTCTGCAAGCTGAAGCGTAAGCAAGTGCTTTTTAACCTGAGTCGAGACTGCTTGCCTCTTCACTGAGGAACCTGCATGTCGCAAAGCCGTGAGCACCACCGAACAACTGCCATGCAAACTGGTGACTTCTGCCAGTACCTGGGAAGGTTTGAAGGGTTCCTGCTAGCCTTTTCACTGGGCTCAGCTGGGTTTGCTTTAGGTGGAAATATGGTCATTTGCTACAATTATATAATTAACCTTTATAGCTCAGGCTAAATGATGCTCAATATGCTTCAGTATTTTTATGGCCTGAATGCTGTTACCAATTTTGCACATAATGGTGAAGGAAACCCTAGCAGCTGTAGTTTGAAGCATAATTGGCAATATGTATGAGTGTTAAGTAGGGGCTTGGGCAAAGGAAGACTAAAGACTGGTAGCAGCTTAGTTTTATTCTGTGCTGAGGCTGGAACGTAATGAACCGATGTGTCCTGTTACCCCCGTGTCACAGAGGAGCAGCTGTAGATCTGACCTCTACCTATGTCAGGACAGCATGAGATCCCTGTGAGCCACCCACCGTAGGCTAGAAGACACCCATTTTCCCACTTAGTATCCTTTCCAGATCCTGAATTCTCAATATTCCTTCATTAGTCTACCTCTTAGTTAACGAGTGTATTATTTTTGCTGCAGGCCTTTTTCAAACAGTTACAAAGACAGCATTTAATTGAAAAGAATGGCCAGGCTTAAAAACTATGTGTGTGGCTTAATTCATGTGTGCTTATAAGGCTGTTAAAAAATTAAGTTGGGATGCCATCAAAAACTGTTATCACTGTTAATACTGTTTTTTGTCCATGAGGAACATGTGTTTCACCTCTAATTTCTTGCACACACTGTTGTAAAACTCACATACTCTGAACGGCCAGAATCACCACTGCATATACACGGAGAGAGAAATAATCTGCATCACAACACAGGGTATCTTACAATCTTCCATAACCCAACAATTTATTTAAACTTACATCACAACAAGAATCTATTAATAAAATACATCAGTTCACACCAGTCTGCATTGCCATTTGTTGGAGGGTTAGCATCTTTCTTCACTTTATATTAAAACTTTATAAAGGTAAAAACTACTGCATTGTACTGACAGTATTTGAAATCTATTGTTATATTAGGCAGGTTACAGAGGAACTTTCAGAGCTAATTAACACTTCAGCTGACCTCACATTTTTTGGCACTTCTGAATGCTTTTTTCTCAACATAAAATAACTCTGTAGCAAGTCATAGAATCATTGACATAAAGCATCACTATCCAATGGCAAGTGCTGCCTAAAAGCATACAAAAATTACATCATTTGGTTACAAAATAGATACTCTCCTTTCTTTGTCCCAACGCTTGGCATTGAAATGCCCTGACAGAAAAGGGCCAGGAACAGGGCCAGCCTTGCGGAGCCGTTGCTGGTCACTTTGGTGCAAGGCTTTGGTTAAACAAATCCCAGAGCGATGTGTTAACAAGATGTTGATGGCTTTCTTGCCTTGCCAGTCAAGGTCATTCCCTTTAAAGCACCCTCAGGCAGGTGTGAGGCCAAGAGCGAATGTTAACATCATCCTCACATGTGCTGCTGCTCAAGGGACAAACCAAACACAACTTTGGTTAGTGTTGGAGGAGGGCAGTGCTTCTGCAGGCCCGGCTACAAATCGTGCAGCGGGCCACAGAGAGGGCTTGTGAGCCACTGCTCAGTCTGGACGTTGACTGCCTGGCATATCAGCAGCCACTTCTTTGGAAATTAAAGTGTATTAAGCAGGAATATAACACTAATGGTAATGTTGGGCCAGGCACATCTTTACACAAGTGTCTGCAGTTATTTGCACATATTTTTAAAATCTGTAGGTTGTGGGTTTGGGTGTAGATTATAAGCTCCAGCTGCTTTAAGCATCTTATGTTATATCCAGAATAAAAAGACAAACATAGTACTTTACAGCCAGGGTTATCCCCTTCACCCACCCCCCACCCCCCCGGCTCTTTTTAGCACATCAACCAGTGATTGTTTTATGTTTCACTGATTGCAGGTTCCAAATACCAGTATTTATTTTGAAAGATTACTAGTGTATTCATTATGTCTCTTCTGCTCAATTTGCTCTGGTAGTAACAAAAACATATGAATTAACTGCTGTGGTTAAGCAAAGATTTAAATAGCGGAAGAATGCTAAGCATTTTAGAGCCTTTTGGTTGCATGATGTCTACGTGGTCACTGTCCTTTTTTAGCAGGAAATTAAGATTTGTACTTTTCATGGCAGGATTTCATTCTGTGCTTCTCCTTTCCAAAGCCTCCGTCAAACACAAGCACTGATTACTTGATTCAGCTTTCCTACTCATCCTTGCTAAAGCCTGTGATGCAAAACTTCAGCGCTGGTGAGAGCAGTGACCACTTCCAAAAGGGGTTTATGGTTTCTGGAACTAAACTCTGACTTTAACTCTTACAGAAGGAGACATTGACGAAAAGACCACAATATTTGCTATACTAGTAAAAGAAACTACACTGATAATTACAGTGCTTTGAATAGTTATTGATAGGGACATTTGAAATTTATAGTAAGAGAAACTTCATCGTATCTGTGGTACTCTTTGCACATAATTGCTGACTCTGAAAGGTGGCACTGCCAAAAACCCTCCAAAAATCCAACTCACTCCCAAAGAGCCAGTTTTTGTCTCACGTTCACAGTGAGAATTTATCTCCCCACTGATTTCTGCTTCGTATTCAGCATTTGCTCTGTACACACTGCTGAAGTTAACAGGAGTACTTTGGGAGAAACAAGTGCAGGATGTGCAATAGGATGGAAAAACTTTGGCTGCATCTGTCAATCCGCACCAGATGTGAGAACAGAACTGGACATAGCTGGACAAGTAGAGGCTGAAGAACATCACATAGATATAGTGCAACTTCCGCTCATTTAAAAGGCTGTGGAAAAGCAGCCAACTGCTTGGTACCAGAGTCTTGATGAACAGGCTGTAGTGATAATGAGAGTAAAAGTTGTTCTGCTGCAGGTAAATCTGGCACCTGTATTATTTTCATGCTCTCTATGGCCTTTGCAAGTTAAAGTGTCACGGCGTCAAGGCGACAAGCAGTGCATTCCTTATATTTCACATACAAAAAAGGGCTCATGGCTGGGAGCAAGAAGGCACAAAGCTGGGAAATAACATAGGTGAGGAGCTAACACAAAATTAGTATGGCATTTATTAGGCATTACCTAGCACTGTTTCACATTTTGCCCCCAAATTTCCCAAAACAACATATATTCCCCACTTCCTTTCCCTTTGTCCCCTTCTTCTGGATAAAGCTGCCTGTGCTCTATAGATACAGTTGCTGAAGAATATATTGTGAACACAGATAAATACAAACATACACAGCAAAAATGTATTATAGTATTACAATATTCAAATAATGTAGTTAGCCTTAAGCTATGGCAGTGCCTACGTGCTATGGGGAACTGGTTCAAGAGTATCAAGCTGAGCCACTGTACAGGAACAAAACAGCATCAGCAGCGTTAGGCAGGGCTAGGGACCGAGAGGGAGGCTTTTTCAGGGTGCCGGAATAAGTGAGATGGCTGTCAGTTACTGGGATCCACCTTCTTAGGAGACCCACCCAGAAACTCGGAGGTTTCTTCAGCCTGTATCAATTCTGCGGCAGGTCCTTGGAACACCTTTACACTTGTCCATTGTGCATACACATAAAGTCACCCCCACATTTCTCCTGTTAGGCTATGTTTTCTTTATATATTTTTTTTTAATTTTAGCTTTTTGGTCTTTTTTCTTACAACCATTAAAAAAAGTTTCATGGTAAAAATAACTCACTATATGATACATATACCCAAAGTGGTGCGATACTTTATATAATAAAAGATGAAAATAGTCACTTTCCATAATAAAAATAAGTTCTATTTTTTGTTTATTTTACAATATACTTAATAATTCTTTTCTTCTTCTTCACTCTGAAAGTAAATAGGTCCCGTTTTGATAGCGCTTCTGAGCTGATTAAAGTGGCAAGGACTGGAGAATGGCTTATAAGCACTTTGAGCAGCCGCACTCCACATGTCTCTCCAGCTCTTCCATGAAGGTGGAGCCATCAGCACACTGGAAGATGTATTTCCGCCTTTTGCTGCGGAGAGGGACACAGCAGTGCCCGTGGCTGCAGCTGCCGCGGCACTCCATGCGGGGCACCTTGGAGGCGCTGACGCATGACGTGTAGCCCTGCTGCTTACGGATGACTTCTCGAATGATCTCGCCTTGGCAGAGATTCTCTGGTAAGGCAACAGAGAGGTAAAGGACAGATGTGATAATGATTCTGCCAGATATTCTCCCAAAATCAGAAAGCAGCCTTGTGCAGGTAATGGTATTCAAGGCAAACAGATGCCATACACAGGATCTTAAGCCTTTACTGCTTTGCACCTGCCATCAAAACAGAGCTTGTGTTACACAAATGTGTAATATCCGGCCCATGGCAGAGGCCAAGCAGGCCTGCTGGCTTTGATCAGCAGTTCTGGAAGCGCTTTAATGAATGTTGAGTGTTGAATCCTGCAACACTCCTGCAAAATATGAATTAGTTTTACAGTGTCGCCTTCTCAGGAACAAAGGTCAGTCTGCTGTGCATGACATGAGCAATCTGGGATACCTGGAAATGCCTATGCTGTTGTGTAGTCAGCTTTACTGCAGCCAAGTATGTTTCAGAGGGGCTGTATATGTATATAATTTGGAAAGTCTGTGGTTCATTCATAGGAAAGGCACGACCTAAATAAAAGTAATACAAGGCAACTCCTTTCTTCTGTACAAGAACAAATAAAGGCAAAAGGGACAAAGTCAGAACTCGCTAAATTTCCAGCAAGGCTCCTCAGGCCAGGGCAGAGGAGGTGGGCCCCATTTGTGCGTGGACTTGCCCCTGTGGGAGAGCTCAGCATGCTCTAGGATGCCCCAGGAAACCTGCCCAGCTGCTTCAGAGGGAGCAAGCAGGGAATCCTTGCTGCCACGTCAGATGAGCAGAGCCTCCTTCCTTCCAGCTCCTCTTCCTCTCATCTGTAAAAACTGGTAGTATAGAGGTAAAACCCCCCTTTCCAGCACTGCCGATTACCTCTCCTTTAAACATCCCATTAAAATCCTGGGAGCAGCAAATCCTCAGGATTGAGGAGGCAGAATAAAACCCTTTGCTACAAACATCCCCCTTTCTGTTTGTTTGGACTGCAGCTAACTAGCTCTTGCGTGGCTTTCTTTTCCTCCCTGTGTTGCTCTGCAGAGGTTGAATTAGCCTTACCTTCCTACTATTTGCCATTTCCCCCCAAACAAGAGTTAAATGGGAAACAGGTGAAAACAAAGACGTAAACCAGAGATGCAGCAGACCAGCATCCTGGGCCCTGGGGCCAAGCGTACCTCTGTCACAATGTTCTCCACTATAGTTAGGATCACATTCGCAGTAGGGTTCCCCGCGCTCGGAAAGTCTACACTGTCCGTGGTTGCATTTCAAAATCCTGCAGGGGTTTGAGGAATTGTTCTTCTTGTCACAGTACATGCCTGTGTAGCCCTCCAAGCACTTACAGGTGTAAGCAACATTGGCTGCCACACACTTACCATGCAGACACCTGGAGAAAGAGAAGCATTTAGAACTGAGCTTTTGGAACCAGCCTGTGTTAGAAGTGAACCTTCCTTTTCCCAGTGATGTTTGGTTTTGGCATTTCTACCTATTTAATTCCAGGACAATAATCCAAGAAACAGCTGTTCAGTGTCAAACACACTGAAAAAGCTGTAAGATTGCAGTGAACACTGGATAATGCTCAGAGAATACATTCAGAATTTGCATCACAAATGGCCTCTTGGGAAAGCTCAGGACTCCTCCACGAGCATGGACCAGTGCTTGGCGTCCACACAAGGTAGCTCAGGTTTACAGCATCAACATGTAGACCTAAGTGCCAACAATGGAGCTGCATGCCAAGGCCTCCTTAGCAAAATTACTCTACAAATAATATCAGGTGATGAGAAAAGTGTGATAAATTAAGGTCCTTGTGGAAAAGCTATGCACAGAATTATTCACACTCGGCTCTAGTTGGAAGGTTTCCTGGTTCATGTGGTTTGCACTGAGCTTTGGTATTTCTGATGAGTATCAGAGGAGAGCTGTTGATCCCTAGCAGGCTCTGTGACACCATCCCCAGCCTTGCAATGGGCTGAGAAGAGGAAAGAGGACAACACTGTCCAGCCAGGGGAAAACTGCTTAAGCTCGGTAAACTTCTGCCATATCAGCCTCCCCCCCCGACCTAAACCTGTATCTATCTTTCTTTTTTATTTTATTCCTGGAACTTTAAAACCGTTTCCTGCTTATGTTGAACTCTTGTCCATTTCATTTCTAATTTATACAACTAAAAAGCATAAATAAAAGCAATAGGAGTCATGTCAAGACATGCAAAATACTATAATTAAGGGATTCACAGTCTTAACAGCAATATTTTCTGTCCCACTAATGAAAGCTGTGCTTGGATAATAACTCTTGTTATTAAATAAACTGCCTGTTCTCTACATTTGCCCTTCTTCATTCAGATTAATCTGTGAGTGTTGGAGCAGATGCCTTTCTGCATGGTACCGCACTCCCTTGGACACAAAGGGCTTACCTGTAAGGCAAGAGCTCCAAAAGGCTAAGTGATTTAATGGAAGCTACTTCCCTTACAATGGGGGCTCATTCATGCCTTAGATTATGGGGAAACAATCTCTCATCACTTAAACATCTGGAACTCCCTCATTTTTATCATTGCCCAGGCATGACAGCTGGATGTTGAGGTTGGAAATGCAAGGAAACATTTGGGTCTTTGAGACTTTATTTGATCTTCATCCCTTTGGTCTGTAATGTGTAAGGTGCTTATCAATATCTTCCAGAGTTCAGTACCTTGCAGAATTAGACCCAGAAGCAAGTTTAAAATGGTGCCTCTGCCAGCTTAAACTTCTGCTCTAACTAAGCAGTCACAACAGTGATTACTCACGAGGTCAACTCTAGTTGTCACCAGCATGTGCTTGGGAAAAGCCCCTTCCACAGATACCACAACCAAAGTAGCTTCTAAACTAACTGTGCTTCCACCTGCTTATGAAACGACACTGGACTACGCAGACTGCTGCTCTGTGTTGGACTGTTACCTCGTCTACCTGCCATAAGTAAGCTCTTCATCCAATGTTTCTGATAGAGATGTGGTTATTCAGTCTTTCAACTGTGAATGACTGAACTGTGAACAGTTTTCACTCATCTTCTCTTTGCATGCAACTCCATGCTGTCCCTTAGACTTATATTCTAAAGGGGTATTATGGAGTGTAATATTTAAGTTAGCTAGTTGGGAAATTTTTAAAAACTGTTCACACTGGAGTAAATGATGGTCTTTGGGGCATTAGTGTGAATATTGTGCCCAGTACTGCTTTAATGGGGACCTTTTTTAGCTATGAACACATCACTAAAATGGCTTACTCTCATAGCTAGCACTGTTCTAGGTAAGTGCAGGCACTCACTGCCTCATGGATAATGCATTCCCTTTAACAGGAGTTTGTTCATTTTAGCATCAAAGCAGGTGAAAGTATGACCTGTAGTATTAATACCTTAACTCCTCCAGGACAAAGAGCTCATTTGGAGAGGGAGATCTATCAAGCAGCATCAGAACAAGAAGTGGAAATTGAGTTACCAAAGATCCTGACTCACAAGTGTCTATAGTTTTATGTGGGAACAGAGCACCTCCAAAAATTGTCAGATGTCATTTTAGAAGACAAAAAGTGAAATACGCAGTAGCTGTAAAGCTTCTCCCCTCCCATCACCACTCATTTGAGCTTACTTGTGGTTAAGACATGGGTCTCCAATCTCCTGGTCACACAGAGGGCCTGTCCAGCCTGGGTGACATTCACAAATCACACTTGTTTTCTCTAGGGACCGGCAAATGCCATGCTTGCAGATGTTACAGGATTTGCAACCAGGAAAGACTCCTAGTGACTGCTGTGGTAAATCCTTGAAGTCCTGCAGCTCATTATTGATGCGGACATCATGAATACAACCATGAAAACCATTTGGTGTCTTATCTGCACCCTGACGCAGTGAAGATAGTCCGGTAGATGTTGGGATCCCTTGAGATAGAAACAGAAAGGGAAGGCTTACTCACAGGTACAGTGATAGCATGTAAGTTATAATTGCTAATATTTCTTTGCCACAGCCCTCATCTTGTTAAGAATTAATTTTCATAGGACCTTTGTAAGGTAGGTCAGTGTTATTGTCCTCATTCTGGAAATGGAAAGGTAGAAAAATAAAATCACTCCCCAAGCTTATATAAGAAGTATACGACAGAAAAAGAAAACAAAATCAGAAACAAAACGAAAAACAAAACAAAAAAGCCCAGGTTTCCTGCCTAACAGCCATGTGTTCTTGTCCTTAGGTAAGACCCCTTCTGTCTATAGCTTAATAGTAATTATCCTTCTGAAAGGTTTAAGAGCATCTTTACTTGCCAGCAAGTAGCTACCACCTCTGGTATACAGCAAGATCCCAGCTAGCATTACTCAATCACTCAGTTAAAGCAGGGAATGGCAAGACTAATCACATCAAAACTAGTGCCGGGGGATCTCGAGGCAGTGACCAGCACCTCTGCAGGCAGGCTGAGTGCCTGGGGCTTGCATGCTCTGTCTGGCTCAAGCGCTTTGGAAGACTCCACAAGCTCAGATGGCCAACAGATTCATTTGGGAGCCGTGTTACCTGCTGGAGCAGTATAGCTGCATTAGCACAATCAAGTGCTTCCGTTTTCAGCTGTGTAAGGCCTCTGAATTCTGCTTTCCATTAGCGACTCCATTTTTAAAGACAGTCTTAAAACCAAAATTTGCTTGACTATGCTTTAGGAGGAGGGTTTTAGACCAAGTGATGTAGATGGAGAGATGGACAAGATTGTGGACACAGGAAGCCTCAAGTGAGTCTTAGACAAGGTGAATAAAGATTAGTGAAGCTTAGGAAATATTGCTCTGGGGATAATTAATTACACTGCTCTGGGTAATTAATTACATTAATTAAGCAGTCTGAAGGGGAAGGGCAGCTGGCATCTGAGGGAATGCTAGATGTAGAGATGTGGCACATGCACCAGGTTTAGAAATAATTAAACAAAACTGTAGTGGGCAATAAAAGGTTTCCATTGAGCCCACAGCTATTGGTTTCCAATACAGTTCTTCATCTCAGCTCCCAGATTTGTCCTGTGAAGGCATTTCTGTAGGTGTCTTTTCAGAATTAGTATTGATCCACAATGCTCATCTATTAACAAAACGTTTCCCACTGGATTACTTCCCAAGTTCCATGTATATAAATTGCCATGTGTTGGTATCTTTTATTCTGAACTAGAGGAAGAAGTTGTCATACCCTCAACGCCAAATTATTTTCGATACATAATGCTTTTTAATAATCTGGGACATTCCTAAGAGGAGCCAATTATAAAAGTTCAACTCTGTCTAAAGAAAGATTAGCCAGTTTTCTGGTTTACAAGGGCAATAAGGGTTCTTTTGGTAAAGAGTTATTAGAAGGAATTTTTTTACAAAAAGCTTGGCCAGCACCAAGTGATGTTGATAAGAGTTTGTTCAATTGGCTTCAATAGTCTGGGGCCAGAAAAAGCCCAAGGACTTTCCAAGACTATTATAGATCTGCTGACTTTTGTATTTAGAATAGTCTGGGTAGAAAAACAAGAACTCTATGTCACAGAAAGGAGAGATTTCAACACTCAGTACAGAACGGAACTGGAGGATCAGAGCATTCTGGGAAAAACAAATCCATCACGCAGACCACAGACTTCAGCCTTTCTCTCTCATATCCAGGCACCTAATCAGGGGAATACTTGTTATTCTGGGCATCTGCTCCCCACCCCACTTGCCCACTTCTTTCCTAGAAATTCAGTCCTGACTTTGCAGTGTGGAGGAGATGCTAGGGGAATAGGAAGTACAAAGCAGAACAGTGGGGCAAGTTCTCTGCTCAGGGAAGCCACCTCTGGTGGAGAGGAAAGGCCAACCACTTCATCGGCAACATCTTGAACTGACACAGAAAGCTTCTGTCAAAGGCCTTTTCATTTCCCCCTCTACTCAGAATCCTTTCCACAGGATGGAAGATGATTTGCTTTTGCAAGGACTAGTTAAAATCTCAATCAAAGTCAAGAGCAACTGGCCGTACCTCCAATGTAGAGGGGTGTGTTGAGGCTGACAGAAGATTGTTTCTGGAGTTTTCCTAGACTTTTGGGAGTCCCCTTGTCCACCACCAGGTTCAGAGTTTGATTCAGCATCACCAGCTCCACACTATGAAACTGCCCATCATTCACTGTTTCCACACTAAAAATAAAAGGTAAGAAAGAGAGAGTTAGAAGATGACATTAACCACGATCTGCCTGCTTCTGTGACATCCTACCTCCTACTATTATACTTTGTGTGAGGAACACCTCATATTCCTGTATGAATACTGTTTTCTCAATGTTTCTCCTAGAGAGAGTCTCCAAAGTACAAATTCAAACATTGCTGACTCCTATGCAGGCATTACCTATATATACACAACATCTGAGAGGAGAGCAAATCAGTGCATTTGAGAGGGTTGTGTCCTTTATGAATTTGATTAGAAACTTGTGCTTTCTCACATGTTCAAGTTGCTTTGTAAAATACCAGTAAGCCATCCCAACTGTTCCATGCAGTCAGCATAGTAACTACTCTGCTTGTGCTTTCCAGACAGAAAAGTGTGAGTGTAGTTTACATGATATGTTGGCTTTGGTGGCAAAATTACTTCAAGAAAGATCTCCCGTTCTCTGTCCTCAGCTGCAGCTTGCTCTTCTTCTGTCACACTGGTGCCCATGTTGCAAGCCAGATCAGTGCCAGGATTTCTTTTTGGATATTTAGTTTAACCATTTCACAGAGGCAGGTCAGAACTGCAGTGTGGGGCAAGAGCAAGCAGGGGCTTCTGAAACCAGCTCTTCCTTAGAGTCAGTATCTTGTGACTACATGCTAAGGCTGCAGATGGGCAGACTGGCTGAGCTATGTAAAGCCAAAAGAAGAATTCAGGACTCGTTGACTTGAAAATGACGGGGATACTTTGTTCGATACAATACAGTCCCACCTGAATGCAAGGATAACCAACAAATTGCTACTCTTCTTTGAGAAACGTTTAGGGGTAGACTGTGCCTTGAAAATAAGACAAAAATCATTTTTATGAGCCCACTAATCATCTCAGCAGACAATATATTAAAGGCACCGTGTATTTACTGGTCAGGTGTTTTGAGTGGTGATTTTCAAATGCATTAGGGCTGCAGTCACTCAAGTAGCTCAGCAGCTGTTTGCCAGTCTGCACATGTATGTGTACAGTCTGCACTTTCAGTTCAATCACCCAGAAGTTAGGAGGTACAGTTTCAATTCACGGAGGTACAAATTCAGTTTGTACCAATCCATCATATTTTATTTTCAGGGCAGCTTCAGCTCTCAAGCCTTTATGCCACATGTTGAAATGCTCTAAACAACATGATAGTTTCATAGTACCTAAAGCAGAAAGAGACCAAAGAGAGGGACAAGGGATATACACAGGATTACCTGCTCTTGAGTAAATAAACTTTCAAATTAAACTTGTAGTTATGGAAGTGATGGGACTTTTCCATTGCTGCAAATGTAATAAAACATTACAGCCTCTGTTCCATACACATGCCAACACTAATGCATAATGAGCCTCTAAGCAGTTGTGGTTACAGCAGAAATTAAACTGTGGGCTATGTAAACTGCCCACATGAACGGTGTTGCCAACACACTGTAAGTTTGGCTTGCATGCACCCTTTTCCAAATTCTTCCCAGCAGGCTTGCGAGCTGTGTGGTGGTTCTGTTACGTAAGGACACAGACAAAACCCACCAATTTGGGGATTCAGACATTGTGAAACATTGCTTAGCTGAAAATCTGGATTGGGCATTGCTACAGAAGTGGTAAATAACAGTGAGATACAGTAAAATGTAGTGTTAGTTTTATGAATGAGTTTTTGCTCATTCACGTGGTTCATATGCTCAGCATCATTTCTCTGTAAGTTAGGAGATCACAGGTCAGACTCAACTCGGGTATTCTGGAAATCTGCAACGTAGATGTCTACGTCTGAGTTACTTGCCCAGATTTTCTTTACTGCCAGTGCATGCTTTAGAAGTGGCTCATCTCTAAAGACGAAACTCCTTATAGATGTATCTGCCTCTCAGTGTAGATGACATGCCACCCTCCCTTAACGTCCAGTCTTGCCTCACTGATATATAAGGGAGTTGTGCCATTGAAATAGGTCCTCAACTTTAGAAACAAGTTAAACAAGGAGGGAAGAACTGGAATTTAGTTGTTCCCAGCATAACTTTATACAGTTTATTTACAGTGGACTTGACATAACCAGTTAAACATGAGCAATATCAGACAACAAATCATCGCTACAGCGACTTTTGAGGACCAGTATAGTTAAGAATAGAGCACTGCTGTTTTGGTATATGGCAATCTGAAGAACTGGGCTAATGTCCCACTGCAGTGCTGCTATCCCCACAGGTTTTTGGGATGAATCACAAACACATATGCCGCTAAAAGCTTACAAAGTTCTTAACAGATTTGAAGATGACAGCAGTATGTGAGCACCTTTACTGAGTGGGTTTACATAAAAATAAGGTAAATCAGTCCTGCCAAAGAACAATTTCCCAGAAGTTTTGTGGACTGAACTGCTTGCCCTTTACCTGCCAGGACATCATTTTTTTGCTGCCCATTCTTAGGATGGCGAGAGAGTCCTGAGAAGGCTGGTCTCAAAAGCCCAGAGCTGATGGTCCTGCTTGAAGTGTTAGACAAAAAAAAAAAAAAAAAAAAAAAAAAAAAAAAAAAAAAAAAGGCTGGACACTGTACAAAAACTCCAGAACCAGTTGATCCAGCAGACAGTGAGGCTCAAAATACAGTTGTACCAGTGCCACTGAAAGGGCAGTGAATTACAGAACAAGGGCAGGAATAAGTGGCTAAGAACTTACGCTCGTCTTACTCCCAAAGACGGTCTAGTGTGTACCCCTCAGAAAAGCAAACCTATCATTGTTGTACTTCAATTTTCTGTAGGAGGGCCCAAACCTCTGTCAGAAATTTTAAGATTCACAACTCTAGGTTGCAAACAGCTGGTCCAAACTTTCTGTTTCAGTATTCTTGAATTTTGCTAAGTATCTGCCACATTATGGGAAACAGCTGTGTTACAGCAATGGGCAGACTGGATGATGATTATGTACTCCCTGCCTATCTAACTGTAGTGTTATAATGCTTAATTCATATGTATCAAGTACTCAGATTTTCAGCTGAAAGGTGCTAGATAAATGGAAATGCCTATTTGTTTTTGTTAGTCCATGCAGAAGTGCCAGTGAAAGGAAGAACAGCCAAAACCCATCGGCTCTGACAGCTGTGCATTGAGGAGCTGGGAGGAGTAGCTGTAAGACCAGGAACCCTTACCACTGGTGGGATCAATATCTGAAGCCAACGCACAAAACTACATCCTTATCTGAAGGAGGCCAAGCTATGACCATTTCTCAGAGGACAACATTATCACATTTGGCAGTGCTAGCTCTTCCTTGTGCCAGGATTTCACAGGCATTAATCACCTACTCCCCCACAGCATGTGCTTTCCCCAGATTATGTAGAAAAGCCTTGACTAATAGGCAAACAAAAGTCTGTGTGTCCTGGCAATGCAACCAGCCACCCCACACAGTGCTCACAATTTCTGGCATACCCAGAGCTAGTGTTCGTTGGAAAAGGACTGAGGTGTTCTGATCTATAGGTACCGTCCGGTGAATATTATTCAGTTCTGACTCGTACACTTTTTAACTCATAAGAGAAGTAAAATATTGTATACCTATAGATTGAGAAACAGAAGGTAGCCTCAGCCATCATCCAACACTGCAGTTCTGTAAAGCAGATAAATGCAAAACAGGCAAAGCACTCATTTTTGAGAAGACACTAACATATGATGGAAGAGCTGAATGTGGATGGCCAGCATGGCAGAAAATCCCTAGCCAGTAAATACTTGTATTAAAGCATTTATTGTTGTTGCTGACAGAAGTCTTTAAGAAGTCTCTGGATTTTGAAAGAGACTGAGACAACACTGGGGGAGAAGCCAGCAGTGAGGGAAACGCTACACAAACTCTCTTCGGAGCCTCTTATGTAGCCTGGCCCTTAGGAGACTGAGCAATCGTCTGAGACAGTTGGAGACAGTGGCTTGGCCAGAGATGAAGGAAAGAAAGCCACAGACGCTGAACAGTGCATCACCACGCAGCTCGGAGCACAAACTTGCTGTGCTCGGCTTTTTTTCAAGGGGCCTCTTCCTGACCCAGCTCTGTGCAAGGGTTTTATTAAAATCTTAATTGAATTCTTATTGGGGATCAGGTGGTCTTACACAGCTCATCCTCCTGCCACAGCCTGCGGTATGTAAATACCTGCCTCGGGGTCAGGGATTTATTGTGTTTCATCAGCAATCTCATTCAACAGCGCTACCCTGCGCAGTGCCGGGGGCATGGGTGCGGGAGCTTTTAAGCCTGCTGTATTGACACTGGCAATGATGTGGCAAACATGAGCTGTAGGATTAAGACAGGAACAGCAAGGTGTAAACATTTTATGGCTCTCCAAAGCCCCGAGGCCCAGAATCTAAAACTGCCGCTGCAGTAGCTGACCAAATCGGTGTCTGGCCACGAGAGGGAGATGGAGTATCGCAGAAAGGGCCACAGCGCTTTGGAAAATCAGTAAGGCTTTCACATTCCTCCCATTTGCTCCTCAAACCTGGGCTTTTTACAGCTTCATTCACAAATGAATACTGCAGTCTGTTACTCACTCAAGAGAGAGGCAGAAGAACGTTTACAAGCTGATGCTGCAGGTTTATTTTGGCTTGCTGCTTAGAATTTATTTACAAAAGCAGATCTTGTAACGTCACACACCTGACAGCTGACTTGATTTTACACAACTCCTTCCTTTCTGCAAAGGTTTTCATGCTTTATGATTAAATCAAAATAATATGTTTGAGCAAGGCAAGGGAGCGGGGAAAGGAACTGAAGAAAGAAGCCAAATGGCTGCTGGATTTGCACCAACTTCTTTTTTCAGGGGCACTGACAAAAACAAGTCCTGGTTTTTGAGATTTTCCGAACTATCAAAGAGTTCTGAATTCTAAGCCAGCTTACAATTGCACTATTGCAGGCCACTATCACTGGATATTATACACTTTCCGATATATTCTTGTTAAATAAAGGAAGGAACACGTTTAAGTGTAAACGTTTGAAGTGCAAGCAAGGATTTCCAGGAATTTAATTTAATAATGCAGTTTGCTTGTTCACTATTCTCACAGTTTCTATAGGACCTTCACCTAAGGCTTGTTACAAACTGGACACGAGTAACCATTTCAACTACCATGGAGAGTAGCACTTCTGGATACCCTGAGCAACAGAAAGTAACGGACAGCCAAATCCCGCCGTTCCGCAGGAGGATCGGATGTACCGGGGCGCAGGGAGAAGATCACATCTGAGCAAGCCCCTCCAGGTCCCAAGGCAGGAGAGCTCCTGCTCTGCACTGCAGGATGGAGCGGCTCCGGGAGGCTCTCATTTAGGGAACACGCCGCTCCATGACCAGCAGCATCACTGACCTCTCTTTCCTCCATTGCCCTCATCTTCTCATAGCCCTGGTTATATATCTTGCACAACTCATTATTTTCCTTTCATCAAGGTTATCCTAGCCTTTCATTACTATACTATACTATACAGCTATGAGCTGGCTGTAGCATCTGATCAAATCTGGCAAAAATACTCAGAAAAATATTAAAACAAGATCAGTTTGTTACTCTTGCCAAAAATACCCCTGAAGCAGGAGCAGTACAGTCAGGAATGAGTTTCATTTTACTGTAATCTTCAGGCAATGCAGCATCCCTTCACATTGCACCGAAGCCTACATACAGAAATAACACAAAGAAAATAGTAGCAGCTATTAATCATCATCACTGAACCTCACATGAGAAATTACTGGAAGATATCGCCTTCAACTGCTCAATGATCCAGACAGCTTAACTTGTAAGGTCATTGAAATTATAACTTTAGCAGTTACAGGCTCAGGCTGTAGGTTATGATATCTCCTCCAGATCTGGATAGTCTATTATTTTCATGGAGGATTCCCTGATTTCCTCTTTTTCTCTTAGGCACCTAATCACCTACTTTAATTCTCTATGCACTGGAGACTTTTACTGCACAGAATTCTAGGTATGTCTTCAGGTCTAGATAAACGTGTTACAGGTTCCTGTGCCTAGTGCCTAGTGAGCAGAGGAAGCCAAGCACTCCTGAAAATGGATTCAGATGGTCTAAATACTGTGAGAATCACTGAGAAAAAGCCCACAGGAGAAAAGAGTTGCAAGGACCTGGGTAAAATCTCAGCCATGTGGACATTGCTCTTAGTTTCTGCAGTTTATTCCTGCAAACAATCCAGAGACAAAACAACCCACCTGAGCAACACAGGTTGGGGAGAGCACAACCTCTGAACCACGTGAGAACACCCATGGGCCCAGTGCCTTACGTGCCCTCCATGCTGCTGCAGGAAGCTAGGAGCGGCTCTCGCCAGGAGCAGAGCCCAGCGGAGAAGGGTCTGTGAAAGAGCCATTAAAATGTCCTACTGCAGGGAGGTGGCCTCATCCAACAGAGCAATTCCAGAGAGATGGGCAGAAGGACTCCTCGTATGGGGCCCTCCACACACTCATGCAACGGGCACTGTCTCTGCCAAGGGCTCAGACTCCACAGCACAAAGGGATGAAGGGAAGGGATGCATTTAAACATTAAAAACACAGCAAATACATGAAAGAAATGATTGCCTTGCTCGTTTTGGTCTACTTTCTATGTGCGAATAGATATTTTCTTTCCCTTCCACTTCAGCCCCAAACACACACTGCTGTTATCATCTGCCTCCCCTTGCTCTAATACCCACCAGAGATTTAGAGTTGAGCCACTGCAGATATGCCACTGAACAGAAATGTTTTAAAGGATTAAATCATTCAATTTGAACTTGTAAAACTGGGACTTCGGGGTGGTGGGTTTTCGCTGATGTGTAACGTACCTTTAGTGGAGACAGCAGGGAACAGCAGGGCAGAGATGTCAAAAACAAAAATAGCTTTAAATATCACAGCACACCATGTCACTGAGGAAATATATAACCATCAATTATGCAAACGAGGACATCAATTCATTAACTATGATCTCCAGATTTTCCTGACCTCTGTCTTAATGGGGACATGCCTCATTTGAAGCGCAGAACAAAGCAAACACAAAGAGGGGAAGCAACTGAGGAGTGAAGGCCACGGAGTACACTGAAGTTAAGCAGTGTTTGAAAACAGAGTGGAAGGGAATAACCAGAAATCCTGTCCAAAAGCTAATCAGCTTATGACACGTGAGAAGGGCAAGCATGGGAGAAGAGGTACTCAAATCAAGAAACGCACTGTTACAGCTGTGGGGAAACGCATTAAGGCGCTAGTGATTTAGGAGTGGTGAAAGTCATTCTGCGCTGGGCTGACTTCAGGTATCAGTGGTGCTGATGGTTTTTCATCTCTGCAAGCTACAGTTGCCTCCCATCCTTAGTTACAGTCATAATCAGTCCCCAGTCTAAAATAGACTGAAACTTCTCCATGGCAACAAAGGTAAAATCATAGTTGGAGTTGTGTTTGTGCTGTTTCTACAATAACCCATCACTTCAAGCACTATCATCTTCAGAAACCAAATAAAAAACATATGTTGAGAAAAAGCACAAAAATGTTAACGAAACACAAAACTAAGGAAGCAAGAGGTGAAAAAGATATATTAAACACTCAAGTTCACTTTCAGCTCACAACTTACTCCCTTCTGTTATGCTCAGTCCTGTTTTACATGACTCCAGCACTGCGTGCTCTCAGCCTGGGAGACCTGATTTAAGATTTTGGTTCTTTCAATACCTCCATTTTCAATTGCTTGATTTTATTCCTTTTCTTGTACTTACAACTCAGTAGACCACCCATCTTTCTCTTCTTGGTGTTTACAACCCCTAAACACTGGCAGCTGATTACCGTATCTCCCTTAATGATCGTTTGGCCAGGCTATGCATATCTAATTTCCACTCATAATTCAATTCCTGCAGCACCCCTGCCAACAGTGAAAACTATTGTATTACAGACCTTCTAAGGGAAAAACAAGGACCTTTTTCATACCACCGCAACATGCAATTCACACAGTCCTGACCCCTTTTCCCCAGATTATTCATAAAAGGGTCAGATACGCGGTGAGGGTAGACAGTCCCTGTTTGCAGTAAATTCTCATAGCTTCACTGGCATGGGCAGAAGGTCTGACACCCCCCTCCAACCACACAAAGTCTGTAGCAGCCTCTTGTACTATCAAGATGTCTCTTCAGAGCTGCATACTTCGTTCTGCTAACTGAAAATTTGTTAAGAGCAAGTGCAATGACAATAAACATAGCTTGAATGAGCTTTTCAAGGCAGGGGCTCTCCTGAAAGGCAGATCACGACGCTGCCCGAGAACAAGCTGGTACATCCCAGCAGTCAGCGTGTTTCAGCACAACAAGCAATTGCCTCTGTATATCTTTATTGTAACATGCATCATATAAAATATATAAAAAAAATAAATACAGAATGCAAAAATGATCACATATAGATTCTGCAATGCCATTAGGACTCATTAAATCAGTTATCCTGAAAAAGTTAAGACTGCAAACATCAGTCTGCAGAGAAGGGCAAACCCTGACGTAGCAGCAGCCAGTCCCAGCACTGAAATGCCACATCCAAGGAGGAGAGGCTTCCCTGCGCGTAGCCACTGCTGCGGGGCACCCACCAGGACGCGCTGCAGGACAGCCCGACCTGCTCCGCCACGGCTCAGGACAAAACACGGTGCTTGGGTTTACAGCTCGGTGCTAGGATTAAACACTATTGAGAACAACTACGCCATTCCGCTGACACCAATTGTCAGCTTGTTTCTGAGGAGGAAGGTTATCAGGTGTCTGCGCAGGGCCATTTTACTGGAGGGAATACTCCACACAATCTATCTTCTTCTCCTCTTGTGAAAATACCAACATATCAGCCATTTAGTCGCAGTGACCAGGGCCATTACAGAACATAATTAAAAGTGCTTCCAAACTGAATGACAGACAGAGAATAAAGTTTTGCAGTTGAAATTGGAGGCTAAACCCTAAGAAAGAAAACTGTGTCTATATAGAAACCTAATACATGGTCAACAGATTAAATTGTTTCCACCTCACCTGTGACAACATACCTACAGTTGCATGACTTTATATAAAAACAAGTAAAGTTTAGATAAAAATAAACAAAATCTGTTACTATGTGGAAACCACCAAGAGAGCAGTTATCTCACCCACCTTTTCCAGAGGCCTTGAGGCGTCCTGGCAGATGCAGAACAGTGGGCCTCATTTTTATATTGGGAAGGAGCACTGAAATAATTGTGCACAGAATCAGCTGCACCTCTGTGATAATCCTGGACGCCAATTCTGCATGCGCTTGTTCTAATAGAAACTGTTATCTATTGAATCCAGAACTTGGGGTTTTGCATAAATGCTATATACATCTATTGCACATGGTACACATCTATATTTTGTGTTAGTCATCATGTTTACAAGAAATTTATAGGCTGAAGAAATAAACATGTTACATTAGCTTGCTACTTCTTTTTTTTTTTTTTTTTTTTTTTTTTGGTAAGAGAAAAACCTCATGATTCAAGACAGAAGCCAGACTTTAGTGGATAGGAAGTTTATAAAGTTAGTTCGGCTATGATTAGGTTTATTCTATCACCATCTATTACGGGGATTCTTCAGCTCTCCTCTGAAGCAATCAGTATTGGCCAGCTTCGGCAATGCACTACTGGACTGGTGACCTACGGTATACTAAGAAAATACCCTTAAAAATACTTATGCAGACTTCTCTCCTGGTTACCCACTGCACACAGAGCTCAGCACATGGCCATGTTTCCAACATGCAGAAACAAAACCAGCTCCTCGGAAGCTGGACTAACACCAGGCATCATTTACAAAGCCCTGGAGCTGCCAGGACCACTGCCACAGTCCCACTGATGCTCTCACTACAGGAGAGCGCGAGGTGGAGTTACGGAGAGACCAATGACTAAATCAAGTTATCTGCTGGAGCAGAAGAAATGGTTCTCATTTCACAACTACTTTTGGTTTGGCTAGGCAGTGTTAAGGCTCAAACTGAACTGGCTAAAACTCAACCCAGTTGCCTACTTTTACAAACAGGAAATGCTTTCTTTATAATGGGGAGGGCCTGCATTTTCAGCAGCAATTTTCTTTTGATGATAGTGCTATAATACTGCTTCTAGTTACAGTCAAATATCACTGTAGAGAACAACTTTTGGCTTCTGCATTCAATTCTACAAAAGCTCAGGACTACTAACCCTGAAAACTAACAAGAACCTCCAAGATGCAGGGCTCGTCCTAGAACACAGCATGCTTTCAAGAGCAAAATCTTCCCTTGTTATGCTCTCAAAAATACTTTAAAATGGCTATCCCTCTCCTACAGCTAAAAAAAAAGTACCACAGCTGTGAAGGATTTGCTTTCCCTCTTAGGCCTGCGCCCCACAAGCGCCCATTAGGGTCACGAGGGCAAGGCACTGCGTGGGACAGTACGCTGTACGTGTAGGCTCGAGCTAGAGACTGAGCTCAGACTGTTTCAACATGTTGATTCCTTTACTTTTTTTCCCTTCCACTTTTTGCTTATTTATGAACTATTGCTATCTTCTCACCTCGCATTTCATCTTTGGATTAATACTGTTATCTTGCTGATTTCCTTACATTTTTACTATTATTCTGCTCACAGCTATATTCAGATGTTTTTTAAAAAACCATGAGAAAGGTGTCAGCAATGGCAGAGATGGTCACATTCCTAACTGAAACGATACAAATAACATCCCTTTTCTGACGTCAAGTGGTTGCAACATGAGTTAATTCAAATAATTAGTTAAAAAGGCATGAAAGCCTATGTGGAAGAGGAGCATCTACTGTGTTTATTGCCTTCATGAACTGTGGCTTATTTTCTCCAAAGTTCCTTCTTGAGGGCTGAGGGGAAGCCACAAATAAGCTTGCCTTATCCACATTTCTTTTGGCGAACTAGCAGCCCATGTACCCTGGCAGCATTTGCAGTACGAGTGTTTGGTCTGCAGCCTGGCACCTGTTGACAGGAGACTTCTGGGTGTAACTTTGAGATGATATCCAGAAGGTTTGGGCCCTACTAAACATGGCCTGAACCTCAGAGAACTTCGTATCTATTTCTATCACTATCACAGGTCAAGTGGTGTTGGGTCAGCTACTCCTCAGTTCCCATACCTGCTAAATAGACATGCTAACCCTGACTGGCATTGTGAAAAGCTTGAATATTTCTGATAAAACATCCAACACATAGGTATAAGGTCAACAGTTGTATAACAAATGAGGTTAGAAATAAGGCTGTGGGTCAGGAGCACAGCAATTCTGGATCCATCCTGAAGAGATTTAAAAATAAAATTTTATTCAGCTTAGAAATATTTTGCCTGCTAGGGCCTCAGGCAGCCTGAAGGACAAAACTTTACCCTTCTCCAAGGTGCAGCTCATCAGAAGAATGTTTCTGAATTTTATGAAAGCAAATATTTGATTCTTAACATAATGATAGAAATTAAATGATGTTCTAAGATTTTTAGTCTAACATTTTCACTGTTCTACTACACGAAAAAGAAATCCAGGGAAAACTAGGGAAATACTATGTTTGTAGTTCGATAGGAACTCAAACACTTGTCTTTTTTGTGTCATTCAAATACACCAGAGCCCTTTATGAAAGCAAGAAATAATTCATCTGTGCTTTGCATTGGCTCATGCAAGATGTATAAGTACATTCAAATTTTACAACATTTACTGTGCAGGTCAGAGATTAATGCCAGTTGCTTTCATTATATTTGATGCAAATTCCCTAAGGAGTACCTGAAAAAATAAGGGAGTGTGATAGAGAGAAAAAAATGAATTGCAAATATGCAGAATTGTTAAGGGCTCACTGATGCCTCATAGAAATCTCTGAAAAACAGTCTATTTAGAGAGCATCCAGGAGTATCAAACACAAATCCCACTAGGGACAGCACCAGCTGCAGGCTATGGAGGTATCATGAAGGAAAGGACTAGTCACACAGTGACTCTGCAGAGACACTTCTGGCAAATACTGGGTTTGATGAGCCCTGATACTGTTTCTAAGAATAACTAATGCTTTCCCTCCTCTGGCACATTCCTCCATAAAATGCAGTATATTAATGATGCAAGCTCCTAGGCTCCTTCACAGGTAAGCATTTGCAACTACGGGGAGGCGATTACAAAAATATCCCATCTCCCTGATCTTCAGTAGAGGCAGAAGTTTTCCCATCGCCAAAGTAACTCTTACACCTCAGCACTAGATGGGCAGAGGAGAAGTCTTAGAAATCTGAATGGATGGGCCAAACTCCTTGAATATTATTCAGTTCAGCTCTTCAGAGTTGCCTACTCAGGCATCTGCTGTGAGACAACTGCGCAATGGTGGCCACGGTGGCTAGAACCACCGCTGCCCCACCACCCAGAGGAGAAGGGAGGACTACATCGCCTCCTGGAGACCTCTAGCACCTTCCTCAAACACCTTCAGTCTGCACAGAGACACACATTTAATATGTCATCCCACAGTCATCAAATACAATGCAGAAACAGTAAGAATTTAAACTCCCTTGACTTGAGGCCTGGTGCTTTGACCACAAGGCCATCCATCTAGTCTCTGTAAAAACTAGCCAGATAATTAGAATTGCATGATACAATCTGTAAGAAATATTTTTAATGATGGAGCATTTTTGAAAACAGATTATAGAAGAATACTTTCATAGAAACTCCAATACAGTTTTGGCATAGCCTCTACAGAAAGACAAATGCAATGAGTTCTTGTATTTTCCTAACTGCATCCTTTTTCAGCGCTGTCTGGAAGCATGCATGAAAACATGATTTTACACCAGTAACAGCTGCATCGTGCTCTTTATGAGATATGACAGTTTGTATGCAACATGGTAATCTGAGTACTCAGGAGGGAATTACATCATTAGTCTGAACGTCAGATTTCTCTCTTCCATTTCTGTTAATGAAGGATTGATTTAACATTCAAATCAGTATCACTGTACAGTAGCATAAAACCTATCCTAAGAAAGAAATTACAAGTAAGGGCTTATCTCTTGTTCAAGAACAAGATGTAGAAAGAGATACTGGAAAATAAGAAGCTCTGCCTATAGAAGACAGTTAAAGAGGTATCAGTTTCAATGACTGACAGCTCAAACTATGAAGTTGAAATACTTTTTTGATAATTCAGCGTTTTAACAATTGGAGCATTCTGGCAAATAAAAGCAGTGCTTTCATCATCAGGTGGTGTCTCAAATTAAGGTAAGATATCTATCTGATTTACTTTATTCCAACAACTCATTGTCAGCTCAGTGTTAAGTACCATCATGGTATGGAAGAGTAACTCTCACCAGTGCAGAAATCAAGAGGTCAACGAAGCACTCAGAAACAGAATTCTGTTCTCTTTTATCTACAGAGTAGCTAAACAGAATAAAAGAAACATCATATAGGAATGCTACTTTACAAAATAGGTCTTCTGTAAGATGTGTGCTATGCAGTTCAGAAAGCCTTTATTGCACACCTTACAAGTGAAGAGTTCTCGTGATAGATCAGTAAGGTTTCTGTTAAAAGGAGGATTTCAATCTACCATTATTCATGCATTAACTTGTATTTCCCACTTATTTGCTGAAAAATCACAATACATTTTACGCAACTGCTTCCATTGGATGTTTGCTAACTTTTATCTGACTAGAACAACTCCAACTTCAACTTTAACCTCTCTATCCAAGACATACTACAGGAATGGATACATGTCAAGCAAATCTGAACCTATAGCAAGTTAATTTGGGGGTTTTCCAGACTACCACTTTGTACTGTAGCTCTACTTAAACAAATCTGCACAAAGAAGCAAATGAGATACAGGAACAAGCCTGCTCCCACAGCCAGTGACAATAAGTGCACACAGAGTAGATAAAATAAACTGTTCTTTCCTGGCTATTATGCCATATCTCTGTCCTCAGATAATCTCCTAGAATAATTTTTCAAAGCGAGGCCATCTGCAGAATAGATTACAGCAGGTAAAGTTCAGAGTATACACACAATTTGTCTTGCACATATATTAACCCTGGCAATAAACCTACGGGATGGGGAAGAATTCTGCAATGTGACCCACTGCACATTTCATCCTCCCAGCACCCTCAACTGACAGCTACTGACAACTGCCTGCAAATGTGCTTTATCTGATGCTACCTTCCAAACCTGCCTGATGACAGGCATCATCCCTAAACATATTATGTGTATTAGCCAAGTAGTTTGCTAATATTATTGTTCTTCAGTATGATTAATGAATCTCATCACAGAGATGCTTGTTGACGTCCCACATCCCATCATGGGGGTCTCAGAAATGGCCAGTAAAACATCGCAGTTACAGTGTACAAATCAGGTCAATGATAGATTCCCTGCTACAGTTCTCAGTAGGCAATATTTTAAGGCCTCCTCCTCTTTTGGCAGACACTTCTGAAGAAAAGCAAAAGCCAAAGCACTGCTCATCCCTTCCAAGGAGCAGACCTTTTTGGAGGGCCGCAGCTCCGGATATTGCCAGCGATAATGACTCTAACAGTCTTTCAGTAAAGCTACTCAAAGTCAAACAGTCCACTTTTGCTGAGGATGAGAGCTAAATGAAGCATCTAAATGAGGGAATAAAGAGTAGATGATACAAAAGCCAAATAGTTTTACCAACAGTGAGACTGAGCTTTGAATGTTGTACGTTCTCCTGGTAACCTTATTTCTAAGGCAAAATTCAAAATTGTAGAAGCTGCAGGAAAGAGTCCCTAAAACGTTTAAGGTTTGGATAAAATGCTTCACATTGACCCAGCTGTTCATTTCAACAAAATGTTGAGTTAGGAGGCAATACAAGCACAGATAAAAGCATGGAAGCCAGCACTAGGTGTAACACAACTTTCAGTTCCCTGAAGAAAACCCCTCAAACATTTGTAAGGTATTAGGAAAACTCACATCAGAAATTTTGGCCAGTGCCTGAACAATAGAAATGATTGACCATTGTTCAAGCTACTAAAGGCAATGGGGGATTTTCCATCACTTGGGTATTTTCCTGTCAAAACTGGGCGCTTAGCTGGAAGTCAGGCATTAGCCAAACACAGCTTGTGCCTTAGCTAAACGTCAAACAGGATATACAGGGAGGTCAAACTGGATCCACTCACGCCTTCTAGCCTTAAATCCTATGATTGTAAGGAGAGAAGCAGATTTCCTCCCCCTTTCTCAGCCTTTAAGGAAAACAAGTCTTTTAATCTGTTTAGAGGCCCTTGCTGACATTCTTTAGCTGCAGTTTTTCTCAATCAACCTAATCTTTTCCCATCAAGCTCCATACTAATCCCATTTTGCTCCACTCCTTAAACTAATAAAAGATTAGAGTGACATTTCAGAAAGGGCATCGTATTAAGCAGCTTCTTTCCCATCTCAACAGATGACACAGTACAAAATGTAGTGAACAGGCCATTAATCTTATGGTAATGAGGTGTCAGTCTGCCTGGAGACCTCCTCCTTGATCAATATGAAGGGCGCAGTAATAATGAGGACACTGACGCTCACCAGATCTGGCACCTTTGCCAGAAGGCAGCAGATGCACAGCGCATTGCGATGGCGGAAACGGCTCCTGTCACCACGTCGCTCTGCCCCGGTGATGAGAGCGAGCATCCACCCAGATCTGCCACCTTGTGTGCTGCCCACCCATGATGAGCCTTTCCCTGGGTTGTAATTAGGGGCATAAAACCATTTAACACCTTCAGCTTTGCTCTAACATGAAATCAGTTAGGATTACTGGCCACACACAGAGAAACGTTTCACACCTAGGCTACTGGGGAGAAGCACTAACAAACCATTTTCCTCATTCCTACAGTGGACAAGCCATTGCTCCTCCTGGCGATATCCCTGCATTGGTATATCCTCTTCGCTTTTATGCAGTAAGAATAAAAAACAATGTTCTCATTTGCTTACAAATATCACCGTTCCCTTAAAAGAAACCACAAACTAGAAACCAGAAACTACCAAGTTTCTAGAGAACTGAAATTTTACTGTGTCCTGAGAACATCTTCCAAAAAAAGTACAAAGTGCATCCTGGTTGTGATATTTAGAGCCATCCTTACCCTTGCTCTAATAGGACGCTCTCCCTGAAAGAGAAGGAGGCCTGGGAAAGGTAACTTTTCTGCACATGCAATGCCATGGAGCTGCACTGAACGCCCAAAACCTCAGGTGGACACAAGGAACCAGCTGGAGCATTAGGGCTTGAAAATTATCAGAAAGCAGCTGATCTGGGGAGAGGGGCTGGAGAATGGAACAGAGACCCGAGCAGCACGTTCTTCCAGTCTAAGGAAACTCTTTTGGGTTTCGCCTTTACTTTTTTTTTTTTCTTGTGACTAATAGATAGAAACTATGTTGGCTGGCATAGCAAAAAGTCAAGCTGCCGAGGGTCAGACTGCTCTATAGTTCACCTCTGTAACTTGGGCTTTGCAATGGCTTGTGTTATTACTTCTGATACAAATGAGAGCTCTACAAACCCTCCCCCCTGCAGAGGAATTTATCCCTTCTCCCACTTTCACACAGGCTATTCCTGCACTTGCACAGTCACTGCTGTGCCCTGGTTCAGTAAGTTAATGCTAAATATCACCATAAGAGAAACTGTTTTCTTGGGACTATTTCAAGGACAACATTTGCCAAAACCTAAATTTTTAACCATACAGCTCCTAGTTAAGACTTTATTCTGATTTTCTTATCTAATTGCATAGATAAAAGAGATGCAGTAAGTAAAACAAAAGGTTCCTCTCACACACGTTTCTGAAAATTCCTACCTCTCCTACATCTTTTGGGGGGAGAATCAACTATGTCTTGATATAGCTTAGGCCTTACCTGTATACTGTGGTAGGTGGAGAATTGAGCGTGTCGTAGATGAGCCTCACGTGTCCTTGGTACAGCTCCAAAGCCAGAGGGTCGTTGTCCCCTTTGTACAGCAAGATGCCATTATCCTTGTCTGTTGCTACCTATGAAGCAGTAATAGCCAGGTAAGGTTGCTTAAGAATGATTAAAATAGATACAATAAGCACACAAGAAAATAATATAGAAACCATATATGCAATTTAAATATGATTTAATAAACCACATATATGATTAACAAAGACAAGAAGAAACATAAGCTCCAAAAACCTCTCGGTGACCTAGAGCGGGCCCGTGCACCAACAGTTCGACCTCCGCGGTGGGAGAGCTCCCTCACTTCAAAGGGGAGCCTGGTCCCTGATTTCTGTCACTTGGCTGTGGCTCTATTTTTGTCACATAAGAGTCATTTCTCAGTTATTACCCTGGTTGGAACTGGAGTTTTGGAAGATCTGCTGTGGCAGCAAGAGGAGTTTATCAGAGATACAAGCAAACACGTTTCCAAAGGCACTGATCTGTTCACAGACTTTCTACGAACACAAAGAGGGAAAGAAGGACTTGTCCCACATCTGGTATGAGCTATTCACTCAACTCGAGGTATTAGCAAGTCATGCTGAGGTCAAACGGGAAACGTAGAGAGTCACGACAGAATCCAGCAGCCTTCGCCCTATGGCTTTAAGGCACATCAAGAGAAGAAAATCCTGAAGACTGAACCAAAATTCGAACACTACTTTCCCTGTCTGCACCTCTTCACTATCTCTACAGCACAGAAAAAAAAAAAAAAAAAAAAAAAAAAAAGACTTAATGGGGATTTTGGATCGAATCTGCCTTCATTATTTTCACAGTGTATGTTTCTTGAGGCTGTTTAGTTACTTGCTTAGAATGGCAGTTAAATGCCAAAACTAAACAGTAGATTTCTTTTTGCATTGACATGTTACTTAAATACTATCCTTTTGCCCTTAAAAGATTGGTTTTATTTTCTTTAACACTTTTAATATGGTTTCTTCTTCTACCTGGCTTTAATAATCAGTATTGCATTCTAATTTTAATTCCTTGACAATTGCTTACTGGGTGCAAAAATAATATTCAGCCTGGGAAACAAGGAGAGAGAACATCATCTGCATGTACTTGCTGTAATAACCAGTTTTATTCTTCAGGCTATGGCTGATGTAATGCATGTTTTGTAGACTTTCCTTAAGAAAGCAATGTCCAGATTTTCAGCTTGGAGGTTGAGATATGGTGTAGCAGAACCTTTCAGAATGCACATATTTTACAATGCTTCAGAATCCTTTATATGATATTAAATAAAAGAGAATTTGGAAGGATTTGAAAGTGTCCAATATATATGAATGGGCTTCATTTTTTATAAAAATCTTATATTCGAGTTGTTAAAGAAAAGATAAATGCTAAGTATGCAGTTTGCTCATCAGAAAATTTTTGCAGGAACTACCCAAATAAGCTTTAAAAAAATCTACTCCTTTATGGAAATTTGGTCCATCTTTCCATGTCTTGATATTGGTATTTTAATTACAATTAAACTAAAGAATTAAGTCCAGAATATGATTTTCAACTGTGGAATACAGTCTCTTTGAATAGAGAACATAAATATAATAAAACAAATATACAGAGATGATATTTCTTCTCACAACTTTTGAAATGTTATACTCCCTTTGCAGGGTGAGTCTAGCATGGAAATAATCCAGATTAACAATCAACAGCCTCAGACATAGATGCATTACGTCTCATGTGTGTTCCACACATTTCTTTATTAGAAAAAAATATAAAGCTAAAGATTATTCCTTCATTTACTTTGAGTTACTTCAATTTAATGTCTATTAAATTGCAAACACAAGTAACTTCCAAGTCACTAAAACATGATACTGGACTGAGTATCCAAAATACCTTTGATCCAAAAAACAACAACATCGCAATAGAATAATGGCAACTACGGTATCTAATTTCCATTGCCTTTTGAACCTTAGACCCCAAACCAAACTTAAGTGTAACAACAGGCCTGTAACAAAAGCCCAAGACTCTTCATTTTGAGAACATGCACAGTAAACAAGTAAGCAAAATAATGTCTGGAAAGGCCATTTAGAGCAGCTTCTTTTAAGTCTCCTAAATGTTAAGTACTAATTTCTGCAGCATGAAAGACCACACTATGCTGTAAATCAGCAAGAGGACAGGGAAGTTTGCTGATATCATCTGCAGTTACATTGCCAGGCTTGCGAATAGAAGGGTGGTGAGGTTATGGGGGTTGGGTGCATGTCTAAAAGGGTGAGGTGAGATCTTTACTGCTCCTTAACATTACAATGATTCCAGAGCAGCAAGCTGGCGCACAGGCTGGCTCTAACTGTGTCTGCATCTTGGCCAACAACTCCTGCTCCTTCAGAAGAAAAAAATTAACAGCATTACCTAGAAGAACCTTGGGCTAGCTACCGACGTTCTGCATGGTGTACCTGGAGGGAGATGTTCGCCTGAGGGCGAATTTTGGCCGATGGCAGCTCCACATAGGAATCCTTCCCAACAAAGTTGACCGTGATGAGCTTCTCGCACTTCTGCCCGGCGAAGCCAGCCAGGCAGCGGCAGACGGGCTCGTGGTGCACCACGATGCACTGCGCCCCGTTCTGGCACTCGTAGTTGTCGCACGGACTCGTCTGCAGCAGGACCATCGGTGGAGGGTTTTCACAGAAAAGCCCACTTTAGAAGGCCAAGGAAAGAAAATGCAGCTTCAGTTATCACCATCTTTTTCAGGAAGCAAACACTTACAGGTGCTGATGTTACAATCCCACAGTTGTATAGTGACTCTGAGACAGAAATATCACGTGCCAGATACGTAAACGCTGCACAGCATCCTGCTGTACAGAAATCCCCACGCTAGGTCTGAACGAGCCAATTCAAATACTGAAAGTAGTGCGCACTACACCTTGCACTGGTTATTTAGCTCTGCAAGGTACGTCGGTCTGGCTAAAATGGTGTTTGAGCGTGCAAAGCTGCTTCGATCCGACACTGCAGTGTTCAGCCATCCCAGCGGAAGCCGGGAGCCGCTGGAGCCAGAGGTGGCTGCAAACCGAATGCCAGGTCTGAGTACTCGGGACGGCAAATCGTGCTCCGATCCGGAGCGCGCTGTGCGGTTCGCTCCCAGCTGCCCGAGGGGCCGAGCAAAGCCCACGTGCCGAGCTTGCAAACCCAGGAGCCGGGGCGCAGCTCCGAGCAGCAGCCACGGCTCAGCGCCCAGGTTACGCGCCTGAGCCCGGGGCGCCTGCCCGCCGCAGCACCGCGGGCAGCCGGGAGCAGCAGCGGACGGGGAGAAGGCGCACGGAGCTGCAGTCCTCTTCCACAGCGACGCCATGTGTCAGGCTAAACTGCAGAAAACAAATGGAAAATCTCTGCCCAGGAATCAGCGGGCTGCAAAGGTGTCAGAGCCAGCTCACGACGCAGAGGGCTGCCCGGGCCTGCGGCGTACCCCACGCTGCCGACTGCAGCAGCTCTCCGAACCGAGCAGCTCCTTTTTTATTGAGAAGAGCAAAAACTCTTTGCGTGAAGGTCTCTGAGAGGGTGGGAGGGGGCAGACGGGGAAGCGGTGGCGAGCTGGAGAGCCGCGCAGCGCTCGCTAGCGTGGGCCCCAGGGCTTTGGGGAGAGGGCTGCGGCCCATCAACTCGTGCGATGAGCGGCCCGATAGCAGCGTTGGAACCTCAAAAGCCCACGAGGAATTTCCTGCCAGGCCGGGCACGCTGCGCTGAGTAACAACCCTCTTACAAAAACACAGCAAAAATCTCCCGAAACTTCATTCCTTTCCTGTCAATCAGGTGAGACTTGGAAGCGCACAGAATTTATAGGCAATCCTGCTAGATACGACGAGAATAGGAACCAAAGCCCATTTCCAGGCATAAATAGCACCAATATTAGACATGCAAGAACAGCAAGCAAAACAGCTACCACACATCCGAGAACAACCTGCTAGCCACCGGGAGCAGACCCCCCTCCTCCGCGGAGGGAGGAAACGCAGACGCCTGCTCTCCATTTCATAGTTGTGCGTGTTATTCTGCACAGCGCAACAGCGTCATGTGAAGCTCAAGGCGGGTGGGTGGCACGAGAGTCCGTACGTCTGCCCACTGCTGCTCGCTGCTGCCGTGCGAGTCTGGCGTCTACCTCCGTGGAAATCCCTCTGCAGCACGCCAAAGCAGGAGAAACCCACAACAAAATGCGGAGGGGCTGAACCCTGGACGCACAGAAACCTCCCCTCTCGGGGCATCTCAGGAGAAACTGCCTTCCGACGCTCTCCTTGTGGCGTCACCCCCAACCGGCTTTCCGCAGCGGTCGCGCCGGGCAGGGACGGGCAGCAACAGCGTCCAACATCAGCGACCGCTCTACCAGAAGCCGGACGCACGCAAAGCAGTTCGTGCCAGCGTAAGGCAGTTCCCGCGGCAGCTCAGGCCCCTCGCGACGATGAGCCTTGGCCAACGGCTGGCACGGAGCGGCCACAGCCGCCGAGACGCGGTGGGGGTCTCCCCAAGGCCGCGAGCCAGGCGCGAAGGTGGACTTCCAGCTCGGGCAGTTCCCCGCCCGAGGACCGCGTCCGCTCCGTGCGCGGTCTCCGTCTCAGCGCAGCGCTTCGTGGGCGGCTGGCAAGCACGTGCCGGCTGAGCCAGCAGTGGGACCAACCTGGGGTCAGCCCGCGAACGCCTGTCACCACCGGCCGCCCGTCAGGCGTCATTTGTCTTCCAGACATAACGAGCAGAAAGGAGCACTGCTAACCCAGCCCACTAGTTCTGTCTTATCTGAGGCCAACCATTCGGTTTTGTCTGTGAGGGGCGGCTCGAAAGCAGAAGAAAAGTCTGTGTGCATAATTCTAGTGTCATGGAAGTTAAAAATAATAATAAAAAAACCATGCATCCTGCAGCAGCTTCTACTAACAGAAAGCAAATGTTGTATGAATCTGGTCTGTCTGTGTGCAGTGGTGCTCTCCGTGCACCTCCTCTGCAAGCAGCCTCTCCTCACCGTGAAACCCCTGCAGCTGCGGCTCCCCAAGGTGCTGCTGTTAGCTGCTGGCATCCAGAAGTTACATTAGCAACAAGTGTCTGTCAAGGCCTTAAAAACAACCTCAAACACTAATACCTTTTCCTTCCTCAGCAGTGGAAGGTGCAGCATAGCCTGCCCTGAAGAGCTTGGCCAAGTCCACAGGACTGGATTCTGCATGGTATAATCTCATTTATTAAATAATCACTGTTGAGTTTCTTGCAAACTATCCCAAATTATTTCAAACTATCCCAGTAGGGAACTCTAAAACATAATGGAGGAATAATGCTCTATATCATGCTCAGCAATTTTAACATGTGCTTCCCCAGAAGAGAAACATTTATCAGGACAACACTGCTGTGAGGCAGATTGCAAAAAGGAAGGTTTGATAAGGTAGGTTTCATCTGTTGGGGTTCACAAATTCTAGAAAATGTGTTCACCTACAGGAGGTAAACAGATTTTATTTTGGGCAGAAAACACACAGAAAGCCTTTCAAGAAGAAAGTGTATTATGGGACTGCAGAAAGGCACTGAGTGATCAGCTGCATGGAGCACAACTACAAACAAGCCCTTAATAGCAAATGCCAGAAAAGAGAATAGGTGTGGGCTACCACTTTTTTGGGCCTGCAATCCCCATTGCATTTGCATGCGGGGCCCTTCATTGCTAAGATCAGAGACAGCCACTTGTCCAATCGTGCTTCATGTGCGTGAGGACATTAAGTTTTAACTTCTTTATTACTGTGTGATTCCAACCAGCCTTGTTATACCACACAGTGATAACCACAGAACTGTTAGATAACTGTGCTTTTATTACAGAAGCATAAACTCCAGATAACTGGGAGGTCACTCTGCAAACTCACTGTTGGTCAAAGATTCTTGATATTTAGCCAAAAAGCAGTATTGATCTTCATCTGAGGTATCTTTGTTAGATCATGCTTTGTGCTCTCTCCTCATCAACACTTGCATCCTTCAAATAGTTGCAAAGTTACCCCCTTGCCTCACGGCACAGTGCCTGGGGCAGCCTTCATGAATAAGTGAGTGCACAGGCCTTCACTCCACAAGCCTGAACTCTCTCAGTCACCACATTCACAACTGCAATCTTAGGAGGGGAAAAATCAGAAACCCTTTCAGAGCAGTAGGCCTTTAAACTACAAAAGGCTGAAGTTACGAGAAGAATAAGTAGGAGTAAAAATAAATAAATTTGTTCGAAGATTTTTAATCTTGAAATCGAACAAGACCAGATACTGTTCTGCATGGAGAGCTCAAAAGTCTTCCGCTTGCTCTCAGCCTTGGCACACAGAGCCTGTTAATGCCCACTGTCATTTGTCTTTCCTGCAAGATGCCTGCTCCCTTGAATCTCAACTAGGATGTGCAGGCAGGTGGCATGGACTATGAGATTATATTGCTCACCCAAATCTTCCTTGAGCTATTAAGTGTTGTCTAAGCTAGTAGTAGAATTTTGGAGCTTTGTGGAGAAAGTTTCCTCTTTTTGGAGGACTTTGAGTGGAATGAAAACCCATTGTCTGAGAAGGACAGCAAGCCAGGCTGCTCCAGGTCCTCACTGTGAAACCCCTGGGTGGAGAATAGCCAGCCTGGAGCATGGCGCTAACTGCCCCAAGAGCCGCTCAGGATCCCTGGAGATCCAGCTCAACCGAATCACAGTTCAAAAAATCTCTGCCCAACACTGGGATCCTGACTTCCTGCATAAACCTCACATTTTTCACTGCCCACTGCTGACATGCCTTAAAGCATGGGCCACTGCAGCAGAGGCCTTGCAGTCACTACCAGCAGACAACAGGCTCGAGTTACCCACGACTCTCGATACGGCTTTGCAGCCCAGCTCCCAGCTCTTTACTGATTAGATGACACTGAACATTTAGAGCTCCTCTGCCGGATAGCCACTAGCTATCCCTTCCATGCACCGATTTTGGAGATCCCTAAGGCTATCAAAAGGGTTGAAGCAGAGAATGAAACACGATGAGAGGGGCATGGATTTGAAATTCAGAGGATATGTGATATCCTGTAAATAACAAGTCTGATTCTGTGAAACCACAGGCTGACATCCTGTTGTATATCAATGCCTATTCAGGGAAGCCCCTCTGCTTTGCAATAAAAATGTGTGCTGGGAGAAAAAAAAGAGTAAGGATGAAAGCAAGAAGAATGAAAACAGTTGCAGATACAAGGCAGAGAAAAGGATTTATAAGTGTTCACGCAATTTCTGCACTGTCAAGGCTGATCTTTTCAGGTACTCCTCTTTGTCTCGTGTGTGTATTTCAAACACAAAAAAGGCTGGCTGGAAGGAAGCCAGCGTCCAGCCTCAGGCACTGATTAGTGAATCCATTCGGAGAAGCACACTTATCTTTGACAGACAGTGAGATTTCCAGGAGTCAGATATATTGGCAGCTGTCAGAAGCAGAGGGTGGATATTCACAGCCCAAATCGTACCGAGCCCGTCCTCCGTACTGGCACCAAACGCTCGCAGTGCTGTTCTCCTGCAGCCGTGTCGCGGGTACGTGTACGCAGTTTTATCTTCCTTCGTTCGCTCTCAGCGCGCAGAGCTCCCGCTAATTTATGTGTGTGCTCTACCTCGAGTGTCAGCAGGGGAGGCTGGGGCAGGCAAAGCAGCCCGGCACCGCGCAGAGGACAAGCTCTGAAGAACCACCAGCCCTGGGTTTTCTCTTGACCCCTTAAGCCCGACTTCGGCCCCAGGGTTCGGAGCACGGCCCCACCGCCGCCGCAGCCCTGGCGGCTCAGGGCCGCGGCGGAGGCCGACAGCTCTGAGGATGAGGGAGATGGAAGAAGGCGCCCGGGGCCGCGCCACGCGCCTACCTGAAGCCCTGAGGACAGATGCAGGTGTAGCCGCCGACCGCGTCCGCGCAGACGGCGCCGTGCCGACACTGATGGCCCCCGCAGTCGTCGTCGTCGACCTCGCAGTGCTTGCCGCTGTAGCCCGGCGAGCACTCGCACCTGAAACGCAAGCAGATCGCTGTCGCCGGGCGCTGCCGCGTGCGCGAAGCAAGGCGCCCGGGCGGCCGAGCGCCCCGGCGGGCGCAGCACGCAAAGCTGCTCGCGGTTACCCCGGCGCTGCCACGCGCCTCCCTCGCCATGGGAAACGCACCAGTCCCTCCCGCCCGGCTCCTGCTACCTGCTCAGACCTGAGCCGAGCAAAGCAACCCCACACCGAGAGCCTCTCCCAGCCAGCCGTGGAGAAGGGCGCCGGGTGATGACACAGGGGACGGGCACGGTTTCCCCCCGCGATGCTGAAGATGACATCTCCCCTAACCTTGCAGCAGCACCGCAGACTCAGAAGGCAATACGCTTTTTAGGGGCAGTTGCTCCAATGGCTCAAACCACGCAAGAATGCAAAAAAAGACTCTGCCTGCGCCTCCGCACCGCTGAGCGTTTGCGGCTCACCTGGGCAGCTGCAGAGTAAGCTGCCACCTCCCGAATGGAAATAACGTGCAAACAAACCACTACACTCTGGATGTCTAAAGAAAAAGATCATCAGTTTTGTGTTCACCACCTGTTTGTCATTCCCTTGCAAGGCATGGTAAACACTGCGGCAGTCACTGAGTGCTGTCTCCAAACTTGATCCATGGGAAGACCGAGGCGAGGCACGCACCTGCCACTCTGGGAGACCGCTATGCTGAGCAGAAATGCACTGGGACACCCCCAAGCCTCCAAACAGTGGCTTTTTAAAAAATACAGTTCTTATGCCTGTTGTATGACTGTTGCACCAGCATTTCTAAAATAAGCCTTGCAAAGTTTACAACCTGACCACAGAAAATATGTCCCAAAGCGTCTGGCTAGGACCAGACTTTTTAGGATTGCTGAACAGCCTCTTTCTGAGTCTATCGTTTAGACAAATGTTTAGTCATGAGCACATTTTAGTCCATAAAACACATTTCACTCCTCCCAGCTGGATTTTACTGCACATCTGGAAAACAAAAAGTGCATCACTTAAACCAAAACAAGGGGAGAGATATGAGTATTTCTCTACTCTATAAGACAACGGTCTGTGCCCGTGCTCAAGCCCCTTGCGTCGAACCAGCACGCGTGTGCTGAGAGCTGGGAGAGGAGAGACATCACCCGCTGAGCTGAGAGGTGGCATCGGGGGAGAAACCCCCTGCTCCACAGCTATACCACTGCTCCTCCTCCTCCTCTCCCTCCTCCTCTTCCTCCCCAGCCAGGCTCTGGTGGGCTGAGGCACCACGAGGCTACTCACGGAAAACCTCTTCGGAGGAGAGAAGTGGAGGGAGAAAAGAATGACCCCTCAGCCTGCACTTCACAGCACGGCTTGTAATGACCAGCTCAAAAAGCAGGAAATACAGCAAAATCTATTAACTTGCAAGGCGTAGGAGGGATGAAGCTATGTAGATGCATAACCTGCCCATGAAGAGGCATCACGACCCTCCGCAGCCACAGGGCGCTTGATGTTCAGCTCTGCAAGTCTGAAATGGCACTTCTGCATCACGGTGGCTCAGGGAATATTGTGATTAACGTAACAGAGATGACAAAACAGAGCAAAAAGGAAAAAGTATGCCTTCCCCAAACCGTAAGGAGTGGGCAACACTCCTTTTTTTTTCCGGCAAGATTTCAGTCACACCTGCGAGCAAATAATGTCAATCAAAAGACTCTGCGGGGGGAATTGGCAGCATTTAATCCTGTTGCTTTTTATTGATCCCCGCAGTCCTAATATAAAGTGAGGTAATAATGAACGATGTGCAGCTCCTTGTTCAGTGCTGCCATGCATCACTTTTATGATGTGTATTGGCTATCTCAGTAATGACAGAACCACCACTTTTCTCTGCAGGGCTGCAATAAATCAGCGTTTTAAGCTGTCAGGTAATAATTCCAAAGCTTTAGAATAATAAAGTATATTTATACCATGCTCCAACATCACTGCAGTGAATGGAAAAACATGCTTCTTTCCTGAAGTTATTTTTTTAGAAGTCATTTCATTGTGTTAAATGATTTTCTTTTTCTTTTTTTTGGTCTGGCACACAGAAAGCTACCCTTCTTCTACAGTAACAGTAAAGCAGTAAAGATCTGGAAGTTTTAAGTGAGGAAAGCCACCTGCAATTTTAGCTTAGAAAGCAAACAGCTCTGCACAGCCAAACACGCATCAAAACAGTTCAGTTTGCTTCCAAGCTTGGCTTTCCCTTTGCAATCACAGAATTCCTTTTAGGCCGGTCATTTCTGAGTTTATAGTGTCACGTCTTGGCTGACGTTACCAAAAATGCCTGCCTGGAGCATCACAGGTGAGAAATGCAGCCACGTGACTGCCGTGCCAGCCTGCTTCCAGTGTCTTGCCCCCATGGAAGACACGCTGATTCCATCCATGGTCCACACACTGCCTGCAAGTGACTGCAGATCAGCAAAGTGTAATACAGTAAAAAAGTAGGCAAATATGCTTTCATATTTAAATTTTGGTAAAACAGTAAGTGAAAAGACTAGCCAGGGTGTCTTGTGTCTCCACAACTCATTGAATGCCAGTGCATTTGGGACACTGGTTTCTGCTATAGCCTGGTAGTGATGCCAACCTTCCCACTAGAGAGCCTAAAAACATGTCCTTTGGTATTCAAAATGTTGGCCTATACATAGGCAGTTGCATCTGCATGCACTCAATATCTATTTTATTAAAGCTGCAATTCATGGCTTCTATTATAGGGTCAAAACAGAATTTCCCTTCCCGTATCGATATATAATTTGGCTTGCCTTTTTTTTTTAATTTATTTTATTTTTATTTATTTCTTCATAATCTTTTTTCCTCCCTCTGCAGATCAGGAAACTGTCTGCAGCTGGAGGCAGGACAGAGACCGATGGGTGTCCCTGCTGCTGTTACACTCTCCACTGGTGTGTCCCACTCAGGCGCACAGAGAACAAACCTGGCAAAGGGATGGTCAGCCAAAGCCCAGGAACAAGCTCCTACACCAAGTCATTCCTGACATTAACATCCTCCAGCTCAGTAAGTGGAGCAGAGGACTGACACATGAGCCTGACTCATCCTGCATGCAGCATTACACTGCACCATGCTAAATACAGGGCACATCACAGGTCAGGGGATCAAACTACTCAAGGGACAGACAACAGCACAGGACCAGATCTTCTCATTTTTGAACAAGACCCAAGAGCCACCATGCAGCACCACAAAAGCTGCTGAGCCCATTTCTGAATTATTTGGTGCAACCAAGGTATGCAAGGAAAAGCAATACTGGAACAAATCTACTTTCAAGGTGAGGAAGGCTCTTTCACTCCACCAGTCTGGTCTGCTAGAAAGCAAAATCGTAGAGAACAAGTACAGAAATTCTGAATTTTTGTGTGGCATTCTGTGAATAATGGGATTAACTCTAACAGTGGTAGAAAATACTTAAGAGTTTAGGCTCCCTGCAAAACTATGAAGAGCACCGTTCAATACCACCTTCCTGTGAGTGAGCAAACAAGTAAGCTTGCCCTTATCTACTCAGAGCACTTAGGTGCCAGGTCTGAAAACGTTTCCAGCAAAGGTGCCATTCAGCACGATGGCAGTTTCCATCCCTTCATTTATATAGCGACACTGGGCAATCTGATTTACAAGTCTTTTCCTTATAACGTGCTGTAACCACTGGATTAGCTGAATGATGGATCTTCACTAAGAAGGAAGGCTGGAAAGAACACCAGGGACCCACCTTCTTTTCCACTCCCTGTGCATCACTCAGGAACTATGCTAATGATTTAACAGCTTCGTCTTCCTCGAGAGCTGGAAACATGTTTGTCTGGCAGTTTTTCACCCAAAAGCAAAGCATGAGTTGTACAGACTGTCTAGCAGAGATTCAGCTGCCCTCTAGTAGCCAGCATCACTAAAACCTTGTCTTGCTTCTGTTTTAGCTGCCATGAACTATATTGTGTGTTAGTTCACACTGTTCTGACATGCTGGTTGCTCCACAGGACACAGCCTGACCCAAACTGCAAGTTTCCAGAAAGACCAAAGAGCACGCCTGTCCCTCAGGGGCTACGTGCTGGGTGTGCAGTGAGGCTGTCACTCGCCAACATCCCAGCCTTCCTCCTGGGGGGGAACCCGTGAGCCACTGGAGAGCATGGCGGCTGCAAGGTCACCCAAATTGCTGAACGGCTTTGAAATGCCATCTTCATCCAGGCGATGAACAGTGCTGTGAGGCACTTCTGAAAACGCTCCCCACCCAAGGACCTCCAGAGGTTTTAGTATCATTTCAGACAGGAATGTTTACTTGGCTGCTGGGAAGCGATGTCATTGCCACTATGCAAATACAAACACAGAAGACAAATCACAGTAGCCTAGTGAGGCTCGCTTCTCTATACACACTGCAAAAAGAAGGCTCCTGAGTCGGAGCAGTTGGGTTTAGCTGTTTCCCTTGCTGCCTGGGTGAGGGACCATGGGGAGATGAGCCTTGCCATGGCTAAGGACAGCCCTTGTGAATGCTTTCCGTGAAGGCAAGCCATTTGGGAAGACAACAGCTGAACTGGGAATACAACAGAAAACTCCTGACCTCTAGCCTTAGGTTCTGCCCACAAAAGTTTTTTTCTCCTTCTTAGTAATTAGACTAGGGACTGGATTTTAAACAGTGAGCCAGCATTGGAGGAAAATTAAGTTACATCTGTTGTATCTCCTCACACTTGAAATGATGGATGCCCAAAGGAACATGCAAGGAAATTTCTGATGAAGGATAAGGTATTTTGTAGCCACTAGTCCAGAAGTGCTCCTTTTGTTATGCTCTATTTCAGAATAATTGCTCTGCTCTGAGGTACATCCATTACTTCCAAGTAAACCGCAGAAAGCTGGCAAAGTACGTATGGTTGCATTAATATGTAACATGGTCTGAAGTACAGTCATGCTTTATTTTCATTAATTTTGATGGGTTTTAGTCATTACTCTGAACATACTGCCAGTTCAACCCTATCCAAGCCAACGGACGAATCTGTCCGGTACGTGAAGACATATACACACACACACACGCTTACCTAAATCCTTTGTCAAGGGGGAGACATTTGGACTCATGTTGGCAGGGATTTAGCTCAGGAATGCAATGGTTGATCACCTCATCACACAGTTCACCTGAGGCAAAAGGAAAGGAAAAGGCTGTAAGACAACATTGACTTGAATTCTATCAGTCAACAATACCTATTTTTAATGAGGATTCAGCCACCTGAGCTATAACCACTTTACTGTTTATATCACGTGAATGTGAAAAGCTGGATTAAAAAGCACTTATATAAATACTCCACTTGGAAACAGACTATGAATTGAATAGATAGATTCTGACTAAAGAGCTCCTATATCAAAGCAAGGAAGTAACACAAAAGTGAAGCTACTCACTGGACCTTAACATTTTCACACCCAAACATACTTTAATCACAGCCAATACTCTGCCATAGAAGCCGACTAGACATCATTCTGGAAAAAAGCAACAACCCACAAACCCTCCCTTGAAACCTCTGCAACTCTCAATAACAGGAACTAGCTTTAGGACTGCATGTAATTACAAAACATTCACTATTTTTAAGAAAAGTACTAGCTCTATTGTGCTCACTGGAGATGATGTCTTTTCAGAAAAGAAGAAAACAGTGTAAGCTCAGCTCAGACATTTCTAGGTATTGTGTGTAACATGCTACGCACTTCCCAGGATTTAAGTTCTAATAATTCATAGCTCTAAAATGTTCAAAACCAGATACTTTATTTAAAGACCACTCTTCTCTGAGTCCTAAATTATTAGGTCACACTTCAGTACCCCAGGATTTGAGATCCAGCCAAAGACTTTCCAGAAATCTTTGCCTTCCCAAGAAAACAACAGAAAAACACCCCAAACCTCCCAAAGCCACGCAGGAAAAACAAAGGTCAAGTATTCTCAACATGGAAACACTCAAAAGCTACAGTCCCAAAGTCCCCTTTGCAGCAGTATCAGCAGAGCATATCTACAACGTTTCAAGATTATGCACATTGTGTGTGCCTGTATGCCGGATACACACAACCACATGAACAGCAAACCATCACCTACAATAGTGATACAGAAGAAACAGTGTGGGAGGCACTGGTGGGTCCACCGCTTTCCATCAGTATTTTCATGAAGCTGCAGCTCCACCTGACTAGGGACAATCTCCATGTCCAAAAAGAATGATATATTTAACTTCAGTGGCTACAGAGAAATACTTGAAAACACAACCCAGGTGAACCACAAAGATCAAAATGCAGAAAGCAAATGCAGATCAAAACCACCTTTGATCAGGCTTGTGATTTGGCAGGGATGATGGAGAAGGCAGTCATGACGTTGACTCTGGTGCTGACAGGTATGGGCCACGCTGTAAACACCCCGGCTCCCTCCTTCTGGTCATTTCTCTCACAGCTCCTGCCTCACTACAAGGTACAACCTACATAGCTCTTCATTTGACTTTTCACATTAGATTGGTAATTAGATTATTATTAGACTATTTTGCAAGAATTACTCCAAAAGTTTTTGTTTCAAATATGGAACATCTAATACACCTGTTTTTGACAGTCAAGCATTAATGGTCAAACATAACTGAGAAAGGGGGTTAATACAAGACCTGGAAGCATGCTAGAAGGTACTACTAGCGTAAACTCCATATTCATGTACCAAACCATCATTACTTTTAACGGGTTGACTGTGGGAATACTGGTGGGGCCTGGCATGATGACCTATCACAGACAGAGCTTTGTGTTTGTAATAACTGCTGTAAGAGAAATATTTCCATCAGGAGCTAGGTAATCTCCTGAAACCACTGTTGTTAAAAACCACCCAGTATTTTTATATCCTTGGAGAAATCTTGGACAAATGTAATGAATGCATCCAGCTCAGGGAGGGGGACACATCAACAAAACAGACGGCTGCACCTCCACGGGAACCACGGAAACAGATCATCCATTGGCCTTGGGGTTGGCTCTTGCACTTTGTTGTTCCTCAAAAGCAAGTGGAGACATTCAAGCCATATCAACACGAACACAGCTGAAGACAGCCACGAACACATTTCTGAGGTGACAGAAGTGGAAAATAGTCTGCTTACTCTCCAACCATAGACCACCAACCTGCCCAACACTAAAAAGAAAAGCAGCTAACTCTCACCCCCCAGGCAGACGTTATCACCAGCAGGTCAGAACTTATCCCAACCCCCGGTCAGCTGTCCGTTTGTGTCCTTCATACTCCTTATTCTTCTTACCAGTACAAAATAACATATGAATCATATGTGAAAATAAATATGAGAAAAAATGTAACCGGCTGGTGACATTAAAAGAACATGATGATCTGAAGTTTGAAGTATTTTCAGAAGACATCATTTAATAAATAAGTACAGCGTGCATAGATGCCTTCAACTGTTATTTTGCTAAAAAGGTCCAACCTAGCCTTTTCAGCCTTCTTTTTATCTTTTTATTTTGAAAAAAAAGGAAACAGGCTTTAAGAAAAAATAAGAACAGTTTCATAAACTCTCAGAGGAAATCATAATTCTTCTTAAAGTATTCTTCTCAGCAGTCTTGACAAGTGCTTAAAGATCCAGTGAAAATCTCCCAAAATGTATACACTTGTCAAATATTATGACTCACTGTGTCATACTGAAGGCTCCACTATCAAAATTTAGGAGAATTCCAGGCTTGGTACCAAACATAGCATCCAAAAATTTATCATTTTTCATGTGAAGCTTGGAATGTTCAAGGATCCTTCCTGTTATTTTTCTTCATCTATCACTCATTACAGAGCTCACTTGGGAATGTCTTGCAACTTGAGCAGCCTCATCTCAGGGAAGAAAATTCTTCTTGATAAATTATTTCAGGCTCCACCAGCATTCACTGGATGTTGCAGAAAGCATGCCAGGAAAATAAAACACTTTCTGAAAAGCAAGACCCAAGGCACTAGCTACACAAAGACTTTTTATATTTTATTCAGTCAGAAAATATTTGGGCCAAAAAATCTGCCCTCGGACCTGAGGGTGCTATATTCATTGGCCACTTTAATGCGAGTATCAGAGGAAAAATCTGATCCTCTCTCCTTTTCAGAGTGACACAAGGCTGCTTCTCTGTGTAGCAATTAAGGGTCTCTTCCAAGTTTCTCACTGGATAGCTATGTGAATCTGAAAATGAACTCTACTTAATCTCAGGCCAACTTCTGGCAGCATTAATGCTCTTTGTGGAAGGTATTTGATGATGCCAAAACAACAGAAAGCTTCAATGTAATGCTCTCCCAAGGCTAGAAACCTTTCTTCTCTCTCTTATACATTCCTAAATCAGCGCTCCAATTTGCATACACAAGGGTCTCTAAAGTGCTTACATATAAGACAGGAAAACAAAATCCATTCTTCTAATCAATTAAGCAAAATTTTTATCCCAAATCATGGTTTTGCTTCACTGAGGCACACCCACACTCTTTCACGAGAGCCTAGAAGAGCAGATTGCATCTGCAACGCACCCCATGAGGAAGACGTTAGGGCTACGTTAGACATACAAGAGGAAAATCGTTCATATCATCAGATTCCACTTTTTAGGTTAGCTGGAGGTATTAACTGAAGATAAGTTTGTGGTTTGCCGAGCTGAGGCTCGGTAAGAAGAGGGTATCTTTTCAAGGATGGGCACAACCTCAGCTGTGTGGGCACCGCATTTCAGACTCCTTAGGACCAGCAGTAACCTGCTGGTAACTAGTGTCTGCTGAAGAAAAGCAAGCATTAAACAGATGAAGCAAGCAACCTACTCTGCTGCCACAAAAATGTGACTTTCAGAGTAGAAGCAATTTGTACTGATAGGAGACTAACAGGTGGACCGCTCATTGCTGCAGTCTTGTGCATTAAAAAAAGGAAACAGAAAAAAACTAAGAAGGGGGACCTCCGCTGTCGAAACAAGAGGAAAGGTATCTTGCCCATATCCCTTCCCTTCTTTACCAGCAACACTCATTGCTTTCCAAAAAGCCACAACACAGCATTTATTATCTCATGTAACATCTCCCTGATCTTATTTCTTCAGTAAAATCCTGAATTTCATGGGGCTTTTCACACTGACTTTCTGCAGGGCTCGCTGCTTATGAGGAGCTGCCAAGAAACATGCTTATGCTTTTCTGTAGTCTTCCGCACGGCTCAGAACGAAGCCAAAACAACAACAGAGCAATGAAGACGACTTTCGCCCAGAGATTAATAATCATATTTTTTTTCATTCTGCATTGTATTTATTTCATGCCACATCGGACTTTCAAAACTAGGATCCAAGTTACACTATTTCTCCTTAATCAGTTAAAGAAGAGCTTGGACGTGGTGATAGGATTTCACTTATTTATCTGTAAGTAAAACTGCTGTTCTGAATAGACAAATATTCTCACCCTCACGTGAGAGGAGCTTTTGTAGGGCCTGGAAGACTACGAGCAAAAATGCTGTCAAGAATTTCACAACACTACTTGAGGAAAAGATGGAGAGAGCCTGGCCTTTATCCACGGAGCAAACTTTTACAAGCTGCATGGGGAGAAGATAGATACTTTGAGTGGTTAAATAGTATGTTGCAATTTTCTTAACTTTGCCAGGTGAGTCGGAATGGAACTTGTCCCTTTACTGCTAATAAAAAAATATTGCGCTGTTATTCTTGTAAGAGCTTACTCAGTTGATATCTAGTTTCTTGCATCCAAAAAATATTTTTTTGCACTTTGCTTTCCCCTTCTCTTCTCAGTTATTAAAAAAAGTCAGTGCCAATTGGAAATATCAGGAACACACAGAACCTAAAAATGGCTGGGTGGACCAGACATAGGCTGGCCCTCCAATATACTAGAAGAGGTGTTGCCAAGAAAGTACTTTAGTTAGGAATTTTGTTGATGTTCAATGAAAAAGATTTGAGACTCATCTCCGAAAATAAACCCAGGATTTTGTACTTCCAAGTTTGAAATGAAGAAAAAAGTCTTTGTCAGAATCCTTCAGTAGCAAATGCACTCAGCTGCCACGTTAGATACCCAACCCCCCTGCTAAACCCAGAAGAGTTTTCTGAAAACTACCTGGAAGGCAGAATTCTAGTTGTGGATTATTAATAAAGTTTGCTCTCGCTTGACAAACAGGATCCACAAGACGTAGCAGGCAGAGAATAAGAATTATTTTGTGCTGTTTATTCTTTGTTAATGCTTTAAGAACTCATATCTGAATTTTCCCTTACCCGCTTTTGGTCTATGTTTAAAACAGGAGCTTGAAGTTAAACTGCACGTTGAGATTCCCAAGTGACTTGTTTTTCAGAACTAGGGAGCAATTACCTACCTTTAATCTTAAGGTTAAAGAAAGAGATAACTGATTAAATAGCAAGATCTGGATAGAGAAAAGTTCACATTAGTTAACTTGTCACTTCAGTTTTGTTTAGTTTCACTTGCTTTCTGTTTTACAGTTCATCACCCCCTTAGCTTTCCTGTTCGTGGTTGGCCAGTCTGACCAAGCTCTCCTTAGGTTAGGCATAGCTCATGTTTGTGAGCTGAATAAAGATCAATTTATTGAAGTTTTTATGGCTGCCACCCAACAACAATGAAAGAAGAAGCCACAGGCCTGGGTCTTGCAAAATGTTGCTACTGAAATATATATAGAAACACATTTGTGTATGTGTATATAAAGCAATAAATAAAATCCAGTATGCCCCTTATTTTCCCACACCAGGAAGCAGAGAAAGTCACCTCTAAAGCAATACTTCTAAAGCAATACCATTTGACATACAAGTCAATATTTCGCCCACCACAGGCCTTAAAACTCTCTAAGCACAAAATACCCCCTCATTCTATAGGCAAAAAATAACTAAAATGGACAATTCCTAACACTCTTGGAGGGCAGTAACCTGCAATCTAGTGTTAGCCCTCAGAATCACTATGTCTGGAATAGATTCTAATTTTGCTGGTTCCTACATTTTGGAACTGCACTACTTCATATGGATGCTTTCCATGCCTGTGATTTGTGTGGAGTCTACTAAGGATCAATTCAGCTAAATACACATGGGCATCTAGTGACATCTGACATACTATAGGGTTTGTGGAATGTCCTTTCAGGGCTGGCAGATATGACACAGAACACTGTGTAGACCCATGCCCATCTGAAATGGCAACTGGAGACCATGTAGTATGCTCCAGGGCATCTCAAATGGCATTAGACACATAGGTTTAGGCTACTGACTTGGATCTTTTGGGTCCAGGTTTTGCAACAGCTGTGCATGCTGTACCAGTTTGATGTGCTGATGTCAAAACGTTTGAGACAGGCTGCCTTGTGAAGGTGACTTCCACTGGAGTCCTACAACCAGTCAGAGGGTGATCAAATGTTTGGCCTTACGGTTCTAGGAAACCAAGTGTAACAGGAACTTTGCATCCTTGCCACCATGATTTTCAGCAAAAACTCAAAATGCTTGACCAAGCTTTGCTCTGACTAATAGGCTTAAGTTTCCAAGACATTCAAGTCACACTTTTTTGTTTGAAGCATCTAACCTACATTCTGGCAGGCTTAACAAAAAGATAACAAACTAGAGATGCTCTTTCAAAATACATATTTTTAAATATAGAGGTATTTGAAGACTACTCCGTGTGCAGAAAGACATACTTATTTCTTACTGACAATTCTAACAGGGCCATCACAGAGGTACTTGAGTGCTAAATATAAATATGCTAACTATCCACAGGTGCTCGTCTCAGGATTGGTAACTACACAGTATGCACTACCTGCAAGTAAGCAACTGTTATATAATTAATGGACTTGTGGTCAACTTCTAATGCTCTGATTGTCTCTTAACAGATCGGATTTCATCAGCCATGAGTCCTGTTTGTAGACGGTATTTTCATCTGTCCTTTAAGACAGTGGCAGCTGAGCACATGGGAGTACAGAATGATACTTGGAATCACATTTTCTTAGAGATATATTGTGGTCTTGATGAACAAGGAGAAACATCTGATTCCTAAAAAATGACACATCTTACAAATGGGAATTTGACCAGAAGAAATCCTGGGCTGTCTGACAGTGCAGAGCTCCAGCAAGACACACCAGTTGTGCCGTGGTCTGCTGAATCACCCAGTCGGGCTGTAGCACTGCCGTGCAATTTGCTTCAAGCCTATGAAGAGCCCAACCTGATAGCAACAACATGTGGTTCTCCCTTAATAAAATAGGATGGGATAGGGGCTTAGGCTCTTGAACTAAGCTAAGTACTTCCAGCTCTTCCAACTCTTCTCATCTATTGGCTACACAAGTGGGAAACATAGGTACCTCTTTATTTTTGCACAGAAATCAAACAAACTTCGTATTTGCCAAGCAATTAAACTGAGAAACTTCCATGTAAGGCAGAACTTCTTTAGATAGAAGGAGGAATATACATCAAACTCTGACCACAATTTGCTCTGTATCAAGGAAATTATGGCTAAAGTTCCAAAATTTTGAAAGGGTCTGACAGTTAAGTACTTGTTTAATGCCTTCCATATTTATTAGATAGTCCAAATCCTTGGGAGACCACAAGGCTGAACCACAATATCTAAAAACTTCCTGCTTGTACGTTCAATATGTAGTTAAAAACACACAAGGCGGGGGGGGGGGGGGGGGGGAGGGAAGGCGGCAATCTACAGGCCAATAATTCACTTAAGCTTAATCCAGCTGTCACTGGTGCCCTTCCCAGGAGCTGTTTTGAATCCGCCTCCCAATGGTTAGCTATGGGGAACAGGCTTGGGTGCTCCAAAAATGAGTGTCAACCACAAGGCACCACACAGCTTCTTTCTTCCACAGTCGTTTTGCTTGACTAAGTGTCTGGCTTTGGCCATGCAATGATACCACAACCCGATATGTCAGAAAAAGGGCCCATAATCACTAACAGTGAAGAGCTTTTGGTCTAAAAGTAGTAAAACCACAAAAATTTCAGATACCATCTACCACAGGACACCGCAAGGTCCCCTAAGGTAAAATACATCTTAGCGTTGTCTTTCAAACACATAAAACCAGGAATAGTTTCTAGCTTTGTTTCTGAGAGTTTTTTTTCTGACACAAACCACTTGCAGCTTTTTCCCAGAGAAAGAGACTATTTTAAAACACTCGCTTTTTTTTCTCCCCCTCCATGGGATGTCAAGCGTTTTAGAAAAGATCTATTTTCAGTATTACAGGCCACTTCATTTTTTTGTTAAGTTTCAGAACAAAGAGGTGGGGCTATTTGTGGGGGCTTGTTAGAATCCTTAGCAAAAACTGAATCCTTTCCTGTTTTTTCCTGTGTGTAAAAGCTACATATATCTGCTTCTGGCTAAAATCAAAGAGAAAGAAGGAAGGAAAAGTCACAGCAAATAAACAAACAAGACTAAACTAGACAGTAAGGCATAAAACCACTCCAAGTTTATAATACATATTTGGTACAGACCAATTCTGGTCCTTTACGTATGCTTGGATGCCTCTTCCAGTAAGAGTGCAGTGAATAGGGAAGCTGAGGAGAGGATCTCTTCAGAGGTACAAAATTCTGCCTTTGAGCCTAGAATTATTAGCAAATTAGTGATGGCCCTCGGGATGGTCTAAGCCAATTGAAAAATGAATGGAAAGGAGAAATGCTATGGATTTGGTTCCAGATTTCTAAAACACAAAGCTAGGGGGCAGTGGAATACTCACATGAACAGCGAGAGACGAGCTGTGTTCAAGCCCCACTACCAGAAGCAGACACATTCCAAAAAGGAAGTTAAGACATCAGGAAAAGGATGAAAATGGACAAAAATCAGAAAAATGGATCCCTTAGAGAAAGAACAAACACAGGTATTGGGACTGATCTGATTCACAGCTTCCTTTTTCCGTGTTCCTAGCTATGCTCTGTTTTCAGGAGTAAGGACAACAAAACTGCGAGGAGGAGCTGCAATCCACCAAGGGACCCAGCAGGGGGTAAGCTAGTCCAAGGACTGATGTAGCTCCAGAGCTGGCTGAACTTTGGGGAGATGATTATCCTGGAAGAAATACAGTTTTTTTAATCTAGCTCCAGGATTAAACTACGCAATCAGGGAGAGGAAAAATGAGACATCAGCCGACAAGTAGAGGACTCGGGGACTCTGCTACACAGCATAAGGATTGTTTCAATTATTTAAATACAGGCAAGCAATGTTGAAAATGTTGACTTTAGGAACGGTGAGGAAACCTGGTGGTACATTAAGGGCTCGGCTAAGGAGAATCAAGTCTCCTGTTTCTGCCACTGAATCTTTTTTATGGCAATCAGCTAATTGCTTGCCCTCCCTCTATCTCAGTTTTGTTCTCTTTAACTAATGTTTACCTACTTTATAGAATCCATATGTATTTGCACATTGTTTTAAAATTACTAGATGGAAAAGAACTAGGAAGGAGGTTTCTGTGCAAGTGTTTTTTTTTTTTGTTTTGTTTTTTTTTTCAATGAAAGTGAATGGAGCTGGAGTGTGGGAAATTCCTTCCCTCAGCAGTCACTTACCAAACTGGCCATTTTTCATCTGCAACCTACTTGAGTGGGGAAAAAAACCTGTCAAAGAATCTGTCAAAGGAAAACACAGCAAAAAGTTATTAATTGAAGAAAGATTTCTGGCCTTCGTTATTCCCACCAATGAATGCAAAATTTATGCATCGTCTTTTGGGATATTTTTTTCCTAAAAAGGGTATAGTAAGTAAAACTAGACAGACAGAAGATAAAGCAGGAAAATACTAAGGTACAGAAAAAATAAACCCTGGATACTGCAACTCTGCCAGTAGTCAGCATTTACAAGACATGTATTTTTAATCTGTGTTTGATTTAGGAACATTAGATTTACTATCATGACTTAACCGTGAGTCAACCAAATTAGAGGGATCCCAAATATTTCTCATATAACACCACATACACATGCTCATCCGTTCTTCCTCCTCCCTGTATTTAGACTATCATAGATGGCAAAATACATTTATTTGGCAAGAAATATATTATTTAGCAAAATACATTTATTTCATACATGCAGTATTTACTGTAATAATAGTATAGCTTTACCAAGTACTATGGCATCAAAGATCAGAGGTGTGATGTAGCATATCTACTATGGAGAGCTACCTGGCTCCCTCTGCCACCAAGAAAGGAAAGAGCCTGCGATAGCTGAGCTGGGCATCTATTAAGAGCCTGAAAGCCGCTGAAAACACCAGATTATCAAAGCAGAAAAGACTTGTGGGTACCTAGTCTGATCTCCAGTGTAACCCAGACCATTCTCGAATTAACTTGTGTTTTAACTATAGCATCTACTGAGAAATCCAATTGTATCTAGGACTCACAACTCCTGGCTATTTACCCTGATAAAAATGTATGGTCTGGATCTGTTCAGCCTCAAAGTCCACTCATGGAAACTTTCTATGAAATTTCTATTCTCCATATAAGTGTTTAAAGTGTGAAAAACTCTCCCTCTCTACCAACTTTTTCTTAAGCCAAACAAGTTTTTCTTGAGATCTTCAAAGCCTGCTCTCAATCTCCCCAATAATTTTTGCACTTCATCTGTAATTCTCTTTCTCATCTCTCAACATGTTCCTTGAATTCTGAACAACAGACTTAAATATAACATTTGGTCACAACACAAAGCCAGATTTACGTGCCTTTTCCTCTCACACTGGATATCCCCCGACGGATATCACTGCCTCCTTTTGGCAAAGTATCACATCGAGAGCTCACTGCCTCCTAAACTTTTTCCCAGAACAACTACTTTCCTGGCAAGTACCCTCCATCAGCCACTCTTCGTTCATATAAATATAGATAAAATCCTTAGGCTTGGCCATTCTGAAACAATTTGCTGCCTCTACAGTTAGCACACTCAGCACTTATGAGGCAGGCAAGGAGCTCAAAGCATCGTCCTGAGCAGGACATAAGAGTTGCTGATTCTTCCAGTCACCTGCTTTCTCTTCAAAGGGTCAGCATTCGCTCTTCTTAGCACACACTACCACAGCGTTCAAGTCATCTACGCCTACTTCTTTTTAAAGATATTGCATAGTAGCTTCAGGTATTGCTTCAGGACAAAATGTTTTACTTAGAATAAACACAGAGATCCCGCGGATGTCACAGGAGATTTCTGGCCTACCTTCTCTGGTCATGCTTACAAATTCTCTTATAGTGCTTCTTCATGACTTTCCCATGTGCTACCATGGCATTACCTTAGCTGCTGCTCAAGCAATCTCAGATGATGTCCAATTTCTTGGGTTTGGATTCAACTCTTAGAGAACCCTCAAAACTGTAGCTCAGAGTATATTTGACTGGTGGGTCACTCTTGTTTGGCTGATGGCTTCAGTTCTTCCAGCCATTTTATGCTGTTCCCTGAGTTTCTGCTCTGAGAGGCCCAGGTGTAACACCTACTGCTCTCTATGGGGTGTTTCAGCCTAGTCATCGCACCACAGAGAACTCTTCCAAGTAGCCGACGGGGCTGGATGAACTACTGCCATCCAAAATAGAGATGAAGTAGGTTAAGGCAATTCTTTTATCACATTTCACTAAACTCTTCCTATTTTTAAGCAACATGAACTACTGTAACTCTTCACTTTTCTAAGTTAAGCCACCCCCATTTTTGCAGACTATCTTCACATATGATCCATATTATATTTCTCCAGAAGTAGTTCCTGCTCTTCTTCAAAAATTCAATCTATTTCAACTGCAGTCAAAGGTGGTGCCTGTACTCTAATGTATGGTATATACAATTGTGTGCATCCTACATGTGAGATCAGAATATGGTACACAGCATTCAAACACCCAAGTACTTGAAAAACTCTTGCTAATAAGCAGAGGAGCAGTACTGATAATATTCTGGTAAAAAAAATTAAACTGGAAAATAACAAAGGATTTCAAAACCAATTCAAAAGTGTCATGTGAGATCTTTGGCCTCTATCCAGATTATCATTTGAAAAGAAAACCCAGTCCAGCTCTTTCCTACCTTTTTTTCTCTGCAAAAGCCAAAACACCTGCAATAAGCCTGTGAAAAGGAATGAGCATTTGCATACATACTGGACTCAGTTGCTTAACTAGGTATCTCTTTTTTTGGCTACATGAATATATTTCTTCTTGTAATTGTAAAGGCTCTGCCTCCTTTCATAGAAATTGTTTGAAACCACCCAAGAATAGCTCACATAAACAGTGTGCAAGTAAGCACAATGGACTCAACATGCTATAAGCAAAACTCTTTAGTCTGTAAGCTGAAGTTTTCACTTTTTGGCAGAAAGATCACTTTAGAACTCTAATAAATGTACATTCAAGTCATAAGGCTTTTCTCAGCTAAAGATTTACATGGCCCTCCTTCGTATCGGCCACAAAAGTATTTTAAGAGTTCGGAAATTCTAGAAGCTTTCCCCCTGCCTTACTCAGCCACTCAAACTTGATCCTCATTAAATCCCTTGACATGTAATATATTCCAGTGTACAAGAAGCCCTTCATTACTTCTCCATGCTTAGAAGGTAATAAACCCATTTCAAAGCGTAGAAGTAGGCACTATTGCAGGTGTTTCCTTACCACTCCATGTCGTGCCAGGAAGGTCATGCTCACAGTCTGCAAGAGCAAACCACACATGCCAGTAGTGACTTGAGAAGCATCATTTTTAGGTTTCCATTAGGAAGGTTTCTCCTCTTGCAGAAGCTTGGGGAAGGAATTTAACAGGAGTGCAGGATAGGTGCCGGAGATGGTCATTTCACATCTAACTCGGTTACCAACTTGTGTCATTGTGAGCTTAGCAAGGGACTGCACACCTACAGAGCCATGCACGTGCTCTTAAGATTACAACTGAGTCTAGAGCGTTTTACTCACCTTGGCTTCTCTGCCTACAAAATGGAGATAACTAATTTGAACAGCACACTGTTAGGATCAGTTCATTCAAAAAGAGCAGAGCACTGGGATCTCAGGTGGAAGCCATGCCTCCAAAGTTATTATTCTATCATAACTTAAATAGGAACCACTTTTATTTTCCATGATTCAGAACTGATATATACTAGATTCAGCTCTTTACTGGGAATATTTCTGTGATACATTTAGAGAAAGATCAGTACAGAAGTAAGAAGTTGTCTAATGAACACCTTGAACTTTAATATCTCTCTAACGTATTTTAAAATGAAGTATCAGGACTTTTGACACAGATAGTGAGTACTTCTGATTCAGGAAACCATGACTGTACAAAATATGCCACGACAAGGACAGATTTTCCCTTCTACCCCATAATGAAAGAATCGCTGCTCCCCAGAGCTCCTTTCTGTTGCAGATTATCTGTTCTAAAGGGCACTACTGAATCTACACGTTGCTGTAGAGGAAACTTTTCCATGATGCGCCCACTTTTCTTGGCTCAGAAAAATGGCCATGTTTGTGAACATATTGGTGTTGCAGTATCAGCAGAACTAGCATCTTTCCAATAACTCATTAATGTGACATCCATGTTGCTTTAATTGTGGCTAGATTCTTGGTTACTTACAAGCACATGGACAGAGTAAACCTACCTTTGGCCCCTTCCCTTCAGGTGCTGGAGAAACTCTCTTGGGATTGCTTTTATTCTCGGGATGTGGCCCTTTCTTACCTGTGTAATTAGGAGGGCAGAGACAGACATAGTTGTTGATCCCGTCCACGCATGTAGAGTTATTCTCACAGTCATTATCTTCGCAGTCATCTGGGTTTATTTCACATCTCTCCCCCTCATACCCAAGGAGACAAGAACAGCTTTGGAGAAAGAGAAAACAAACAAAAAAAATTAGCACAGTTCTGAAAGGGCTGGGAGGTTTTAGGTGCAGAACTGCAATTAAAACATACACCAGTGAGTTGCTGGAGCCAAATTAACTGCTGCAGTGAAGCACAGGGCAGTTTAGCTCCGTGTGTTTGGTGAAGGATGCAGTCTGACAGTTCCTTAAATCATGTAATTATTTATGTGAGATACACAACATCAGCATGAGAAAGCCTCCACCGTGTCCTCCATTGCTTTCTTTGCAATGGGAGAACCCTCGCCCTGAACTGAAGTAAGCATCTCTAGGGCAGAAGAGTAAACATTCATCACAATACTCAAATCCTTGGCTTCTCTGCTAATGATTTTTTGAGGATGTGGATACTTGCCTGTTGAGGACTACACAATCCTGGGGCGACTTGGCAATGTTTAGATGGCTCTCTTTCTTTAAAGAAAGAACAACAGCTTGAATTGAGTTTGCAGACATGAACATTTTCTTCTCATTACCACTTTGTCACTTGTCCAAACAAGAAATGTTTGGGAATGATTGCTTTTATGACTGTAGTAAGACTTCAGTACTTTCACAGTTCCTCCAACATCTATGTGTAGAAGAGCTGATGATGTCTAGATAACTAAAACTAAACAAACAAACAATGGCAGAGCTATTGATGGTTCTGTAAGGACGTGGACATTATTGAGGAATATTTATGCTAAATACTTTATCACACAAACTGTGATGTATGCTCCCTTCCGGGAGTGTAGGAAACTAAGGGGTTGAAGAATTGCTTTAATTTTTTCAGTCTCAGTTTCCTCTTTAGATCCAGAAGTTACGGTTGCTAAGAGAACCTTTATATTTCAAACTAACCAAAAGTGATGAAGAGGTGATGGCCACAGTTTCTAAAAAGAGAGTCTAAAAACATGTGTTAAGTGCTCCAGTCATTTCAGTGGCTTCTGCAAAGCCAGCAATGATATTGGAAGTGTCAGTATTGCTGTTCACTAGTCGCAGAAAGCATGTGTATGGACGGGAAAGCTTGTTTGGAGTCCCAGTCCAAAATACACATTCACTCATCTGTTCATTTCCTTTCTCATGCTAGTTCTGGTGGCAGAAAAGGAACTGAACAAATGTAAAACTGCTGATTGATGAGGATGAAAACCAGAAAGCAACAGAGCCATCGACTAATTGCCAGCCACTGCTTCCTGCAACCAGAATAGTTTCCAATGCAGAGACAGCTGGAGAGTACTTTATTCAGTTGAGATGGACAGAGTGGATGCGGGATGGTTATCACGTAGATGTCATAGCAGTAAGGCAGAGAATGCCCAGGAGAAACAGGAAATCTGCAGAATCTGTGAAAAACCCACAGCTCTTTTGAATTCATTGCTCTCAGCATGCTATTTGCTTCTCTTCCCCCTGTGCTCCATAAACAAGCAGTGCACAGGCCTCTGAAGCAAGGCGTTGTATACAGCTCTGCATCCACCTCCAGTACACCCCTAGACTGCTCCCGAGGAATGAACAAATTCTTTGTGACATGGGCAACCTCAGAAACTAAGGGAATAACAGAGAAGAAGGATAAGGGGTAGGGAGTGTGTCTGAGCCCAACACAACAAGACTTTCTAGAGAGAACCAGGGCAGGCACATGAGGTCACATGCCAACCGGGACTTACTTTCAATTCTGCAGTGACCATTCACAGGTCATGAGTTAGAAACTCTTCACCATGAACAACTGAAAACAAACTGTCCAGATCAGGCCAATTGAGGACACAATAAATCAGCAAGAAATACTTTCTTTGCCTGTCTCTATCTCATTATTGCCAATAAAATATGTCCTCCTGCTGACCCTGCAATGATCCAGCAGATCACAAGAGGCAGATAAGAAAGAAGAGCTGGCACAGCATCTTTTGTGGCAACAAAAGCATAGGGGAGGGGGCAAAGGCATCTAATTAAATAAAGTGGCACATTCATCATGTCACCCGTTTCAATTACAAAACCCCATTTTCAAGGGTTTATAACTCAGTCATAAAAATATGCTCCAGGCTGCAACTTGGCATCCAAGGTCTCAGTTTGGGAGTGCAAATTTTTCTCTCCATTTAAAGAAAAGCAACAAGAGTGGCTTTGTGCTGGTTATTTTTGTGTGTATCTAACATGACTTTCTTGCCACAAAAGGACTGGGAAAGCTTGTGTGCATGCAATTAAAAACAACTTTATTAAATACTATCACTGGAACAGTTCAAGTCAGTAGAGTTACCAACAGTAACAGTACATATGGGATTGTCAGCATTGCTCAGTATTAGGACACATTTCTTACCAAAAGAAATGTCAGCATAATTAATGACATTTGGCTACTGGTCCCTATGTATTATAAGGAGTCTTTACATTATTACTCACGTATCATTATTTAGTTTGATTTGCTTTCAAATGTGCCAAATATGAGGGCTGAAATTAAATGACAAAACACACAATTCAGGACCTGGACTGAACCACATGTTGACAGAATCACAGTTTGGGACTGTTTGTATGCATTTTCCCAGAAAAAGTTTAGAAGAAAAATGAAGTTTGCAGAAGGTCACCAAACTCGGGTTCCAGCTGACCAAGAGAGAAAATTAGTTCCAGAGACAACGATGAAAAGTCTGTGCTGACTAAATAGAGAGGCAGTGTGGGGCAGGGTTTCATGGGGACCTTGGAGACAATGGATCCATGGAGGAAAGAGGCATTTTCTAAGCTACTGTGATCTAAAGCATATATACATCAAATTCCCTATTCCTCCAGTTTAGGGATTTTGTGCAAGCATTGTGTTTTCCTAAAACTAAAGCACTAAATAAAATCCTCAACCATCATCATCTTTGTGAAGGGTCAGTGAAATACAGAACTTAATGACAGCATTCCTGGAGCAACCTTTGGGAGCTGATAAGTACCAACAACTTTTTATATTTACTGTACCAAAACTGTTTTTAGTTTAGCATTTGTGAACTGAAACAGGCATACATACATTGTTTTATGTTTTAAAAAAATCAACTTTTCATTGAACAGACATGATAAACTCTTTCAAGAATATTATGCTTTTTTGTTGAAGGAACTGTCTGCACCTCTATGCCAACTGAGTGGGCTGCAAGCGTAGCGCTTCTCCTTGAGCTAGGCAGAATTAACACTAGAGAGTTAATCCGTTGCAGGTTTTGACATTTACGAATCTGTGGGAAGCCCTGAACAAAGGGCTCTGGACAACGCAGCTCTTTTTGTACGGAGACCAGTGAAAATACAGCAGAGCTCTGGTTTCCCAGCAGTGTGCGCTAGCAAAGACCCGCGGGTTTGTGGGGACTAACTCTGAAGCAGGGCCGACGGCTCTGCCTCCGTGCCAGAGTCTCGCCCAAGGCAGGCGGAAAGGCCAGCACACGTCTGAGTGACCATCTGGTTTCATCAACCTCAATAACCTCGGCCTTTTTTCGGCAACCTTTTGTCATGGCAGACAGATTAGATTAGAACGAGCGATTTAAAGCGGAGGAAGAACGCGTTCCTCATCCGCTGAGTCACGCGGTGCCACGTAACCGCCGTTCGATGCGGGAGAAGTCCCTGCTTAAAACAGGAGTCCGTTAAAGTGACTCAGATTAAACGAAGCGCGAGGCCGCAACGGGCAGAGCAGGCTGGAAGGACTCGAAGTGCCCCCGCCCCCCGGCTGCCCCTCAGGCCCTGCTGCTACCGCGAACCCCAGGAGCGCCGCTACCGCAGCTCCAAGCCCGCCGTGGGCCCGGGACAGCGGGGCGCCCGCCGTGCGCTCTCCGTCACGACTGCGGATTTCCTGTCTCTGCCGGGTGGACATCACCGCCTTCGCATTATTTAAAAGGTAATTTTGTTTTCGAAGGCTACAGAAACTTGAGAGTTAAACTGTTTGGCATTTCACAGGGATAAAGCTCTGGCTTAAGTTTTCTTTTTACAAGAGTAAAGATTTGACAAGTTTGGCAGCAGAGTTTGTGTATGAATATATTTCCCTAGGGAAGAGAATATACAGAAGATATAATTTCTTTTACAGGCCACACAACAGAAAAAAATCCAAGGAGGGCTCTCATGAAAATGTTTTTGACATTCACTTCCTCATAGCATATAATCTAAGGCAACATCTTCCCATCTTGATGCACACAATTTATATGAACGCAACTCTGACTGCTGCCATCCACTGGAGAAAAGATTACCATTAAAACAAAAACAATCTCAGGATGTCTCTTGATCTTCCTTCACACCTATTTCATCCCCACTCCACTTTTCTGTACACGTGAAGATACGCTAAAGCCACTTGCTCTTGTAGATGTGTTCTCCAGAGCTGCCAAGGCCACGCTGGGGAGCAAGAAGACTAGAGCAGTGCATAGGATGAACACCCAATTTTACGAAAGCAACATTTTGATGAGGTATGATTGCCTGCATCTTTTATTAGACCAACTGAAACTATGTAAATAACCATAAAAGCAGAAATTTCCCCTAAAAAGCCTCAAAATGTCATTAAACAACAAAACCACAACTGAAGTGTTGTGAAGCACTTCAAAAACTATGTTCATTCTGAACTGAAGCAAAAACCCTGAAAATATAAACATCTTCAGAAGAAAAATGCAGAAGTAGCTTTCACTTCAAGTAATTTAAAACATTTTTTTATACCACGGTACAAAATAAAACCCTGAAAAAACCCTTGATCCAAAATATAAACTGAAGATTGTCTTTCCACGTTTAAGGGTATTAAAAAATGTATTACTAGCTTTTTTTTTTTTTTTTTTTTTTTTTTTTTTTTTTTTTTTTACTATCACTAGATTTTGTAAGTAAGTACTGAGGACAGAAAATAGATATTCTAATGGCATGTTCAACCAGTGCTTCTGCAGCGAGCTCTAAGAGAAAGTCTATGTAATTCAACACAAATATAGAATAAAGCAGATAATATACTTTATATCATAGTTCTACTCTGGCCCAAGCCGGCCAAAACAATTTGAACATGAGAGTGACCAAAGAGAACCCAACCTGAAGACCACTTCAGGCCATTATTTTCGAGGACCAGAAACTGAACCTGAACAATTTCTCTGAATGTTCTGTTGGACCTGTCAGGATCTGAGTTAAGAGGAGGAATTTTTGGTCACTGGTGCAGAGTAGTGGTGTTGCTAAAATCGAGTAGGGTCCTGTCAAACACCAGGAGCACCAGAACTTGCTGTGGCCAGCAGAGTCTTCTTGTCTCCCACTGCAATGCACCAGCATGACTGATGCATCCGCATCTTGGAGACTGACTGGGGCAGCTAAGAGAAGCCATGACACTTTTCTGGGAATATAAAAGGTGACCAAGCTTTGGCAGGGGAGCAGGTTGAGGAACTCACCTACTGCTGCAGCCAAAGCCCTATCAATCACCCAAGCACCCTGGCCCGTTCTAATTTGAAGAAATTCTATTTTCTGCCACAACTGGGATATGGGTTTGCCGACCTGGTTAGCAAACAGTTAACTTCAGCTGGAACAGACTTAGTCACAGCTGAAACCAAACTGGAACCAAACTGAAAAAAATGTATTGGTTTGCCTCCCTGCTTACACCATTTATAAACCTTGCAATTCTGTGTCGCACTCCAGCTGTCACTGATATGAAGCTATATATAGGAGGAGACAAAGAATGCAGCATGAGTAATGCATAAATGCTTTTAAAAGTGAGGATTTCATATACACAGTTGAAACAACAGCACAAAGTAATTTTGCACATATTTTGTGCAAGAAATAGCATAAATACTCAGGATCAAATACATGCAAATTTCAGTAACTATTCTCAAAAAAAAAAAAAAAAAAAAAAAACCCAACAACAACAACAACAAAAAAACTGTAATATCATTATGTGGCCAAAGCCTCAATCTTGTATTTTCTTACCTGAAAAGCAGTGCTTTCAGTGACACAAATTTCCCTAGGTACCTCATGAAAATTTCTGGACTTTTCTTGGAGTTTCCCTCTCTATGTTGCATCTTATTGATACGGGAAAAGTGAAGGCCATAATGTCTAGCTGCAAAGGTTATTCTCTTTCAGGCATTATGCCCAATATGTGGCAGTCTCTCCATGTTTTTTAATGGTTTCTTTAAAGTCTGTTTGTCTACAAGATTCTTCAGTATGAAAACATTTTGCATCTGGTTGTCAAGCAACAGATGCTCATTTTACAAATACAAAAAAGGAGTATATGTGATTTTGAGATGCCCCAAGGAAAATTAGCATAGAGATAACACAAAGCAGATCAGGGAGACAGCTCAAAATAGCTCTGAGAGTACATCCCATTATGAGAAAATAAGGATGCCTGTTTCAGAGGAAACAACATGTTACCAAAGAAACCAGATTAATTTTTTTGTCTGGCAAATAGAATTGTCACATGCAGCAGCTTTTATAAAGCAGCCATTAGGTTTCATTAATGCAAAGTACAAACGCTCTTATTTTATCATTATGTTTTAAATAAACTTTGTGTTATTACCTGAATCCATCTTTATTTGCCTCGGTGAGGTGGCAGGTCCCTCCATTTTGACATGGATTTTGAATGCAAGAATTAATGGGCACGCTGCAGTCTCGACCCTATTTGGGAAAAATCAAAAGAAACAAGATTAGTAAGATTCCTGTCACCTGAATCAACGTCTTTTCCTTGCCCAGCCCTGCGCGTGGCACCATTTACAGGACAGTTGTGGTCTTCAGACCCATTATATCACCCCACATTCTTCACCGACCAACAGATAATGTTCACTGCAGAATAAATACATGTGGAAGTCTGACAATACTCAAGAGACTCGTGCAATTGCAGGAAGTTCAAGAGATCTCTTTACTCTTCCTACCAAAGGTCCTGTTAGTGTGGTCCTCTGCCAGATCATCTACTGCAAAGCTGATACATGACTGCAATTAAAGATGAGAATATCTCAGAAGATACGCTAGTTCAGTCAGGGGCATTGGCTTTAATTTAAAAATAACTATTCATATAATACTTCAGAAAAATAACAGATACATCTGTACAGATACATATATATCTGTAATAATCTCTAAATAAAGAGGGCAGATGCCAGCCCACAACACCATTTCATAACAGCTGTAACTTTTATATGCTAGTACTGAACACCACTAAGGTAAAACACAGAGTTCCTAGACCCCAAAGATCCTGGAACAGTCCTAGTTCCCCTGCCACTTCCAGAGAGATTTCCTTGCTTACGGTGCTCATCAGGAGATAATCCTTTCTCCACCAGATTTGCCCTGGCTCCCAGCCTTTTCAGACATTAAATACCTGGTGTGACGCACTGGAGTGTGGGACATTCAAATACACATTTCTATATTCTTTTCTTTTTTTTTATGGTTACCATGTTTGTACTTCATAGTCCACATGAGAGCATTACCTGTTGGTTGGTAGCTTTGGGACTTCACTGTTCTCCCTTAAGATATAATATTACACAGGAATTAAGAATTGAATTCCAGAATCTTAACACTGTACTTGGAAGACATCTTACAACCACCACCTTGTCTCAAGGTAAATATAGCGCAGTTGGAAAAGGTTCAGAGAAGGACAATCAAAATTTTAACAGAGAAGGAACAATGACTTTAGAAGAGGATACTACAAACGCTATGATCCTGTAGTTTGGAGAAAGAAGCCTGATGGTGGGGGGATATGACTGAGGTTTACAAATCCTGAGGGTGTCAAATGCAGCATAGGCACTTACCAAATCCCCCAGTATTAGAACTGGGGAAACTCACTGACGTTATTAAGGGATTGGCTTAACGTGGTCGCGTCCATTGTAAGGGAACAGATTTCTCATGACAGCTGCACCATGATAGGTGTGAGCAGTTTGGCTATGGCTGCATATCTGCTTGGGAAGTCTTGCTGACCTGTCTCAGGCATGAACAGACAGGCTAGTCACGTCTTTCTAATTCTTGTGCATCGCTCCCTATCTCTCTGTTACTTCCTGCATTGATCAGAAAAAAAATCATGCTCAGCTCTCACTAGAAGGGCTCCTCATAACTGGACACATTTCCCACTGCATGCCCAGCCCGAAGGTGGCAAGCCACCAGGACAGGGACTGCGTTTCAGGGATTGTGCCATTGCTGTGATAGCTCAAACTCCATTCATGCTTTGAGAACTATATAAATAATCACCTTAATTTGTCTCAAGAGTGCTCACCATGAAATTGGCACAGCCTCATTAAGCCTAATTAAGGCACTCAGAAAAACCCAGCTTGTAACTGTGAGCTGTTCTAGAGAGTTCATTTAAATGGTCTGTCCATCCATGGTGCTAGGCCCTCCCCTGCAGATGCCAGGGGGTTCAGTCCCCCAAAACTAGTGCAATCTTCTCCAGTACTCTGTCAGGTAGCTCCCACTGTCATCGTACTGGGAGAGCAGAGACACAGTAACTACATGCTGGTCCAATGTACCAGAGGAGCTCAGTTACAGAAATCGGAGACAAATCCCTATCTCTTGAGGCCAGCATCAACCACACCACTACACCTGAAGTCTCCAGGGAGAGCAGAAGCTTTGTGCTTTAATACTCGGGCAAGTAGGAGAAAATGGGGACATGCTTTTCCATGGCTGGATGAGAAGAGGAGGAATGGTTCCAGCCAACAACAGGAAGAGCTGCCACCCTTGCAGCTCGCCGCGATCTCCCTCCCCGCCACACCGCGCAGGCAGCAAGCTACGGCTCTGCCCGAGACCTGGCACAGACAGTGTCTGCTTTGTCCCTACTGCATTTGCCAAACAGCCTGTCCTTCTCCATTTGAAATCCTGAGCCCCCAAGTGTTTCAGGGAAGAACCGGGAAGTGCAGAGGGAAGCTCACGCGGTTTTTATTTTGGCACCATGCGGTCCGCAGCCCTTCCCGGATGCGAGCCATGCAGCATTAGCACCGAGCTGCCGCCACTCCTCCGCGACATTGCCTGTGTTTTGTCCATCTGTGTTGCAAATTCTGTGTGCTTTCCATGTTACCCTAGCAGAGCTGGAAGATGCCAATTTTTTATATTTCTTAGATCGCAAATCCTGCATCCCTGAAAAATTGACTATTGTATAGATAATTCACTAACTTCTGTTTCATATGAACTCTACAACCTTGTATCATTCAAACATTAAACCCTTTGTAGCTAAGCATGGCAAGACAGAAAGCAGAAACCGGAGCATCTGTTCTTTCTGAAGGTTCGTATCACAGTGGAACAGCATGTAAAATAGTTCCATCACCTCTACTGTAATTATTCAGATTATCTTGAATGTTCTTGTAAAATTTTAATAAAGATAAATGATAAAATGAGAGCAGGGCATTTTCAGTCCTGCACATTGGCACACGAAATTCCTCACGACAGCCTCCGTTCTCATTTCTTTCCTGCATACGCCTGAATTATTAGCTTCTCAAGGCCTCAGGCACCATGGAAACGTGCTGCTGAACCAGACTGTTAATTATAACACTAAGTTGCTATGTGGCTTTAGGAAAATTAGAGTCTCTCTAACTCCGTTTACTCATTGTAATAAATGGAGAAACATGACCTAACCTTTCCCTGAGGATTCGTAGAATCATAGAATCAGTAAGGCTGGAAGGGACCTCTGGAGATCGTCTAGTCCAACCTCCCTGCTCAAGCAGGGTCACCTAGAGCATGTTAGACAGAGTTGCGTCCAGGTGGGCCTTGAATATCTCCAGAGAAGGAGACTCCACAACCTCTCTGGGTAACCTGGTCCAGTGCTCCATCACTCTCACACTGAAGAAATTCCTCCTCATGTTCAGACGGAACTTCCTGTGCTTCAATTTCTGCCTATTGCCTGTTGTCTTGTCACATGGGATTACCTTCTCCGTCTTGATTTTATCAGTAGCGCACCAACATCCCATAGAGCAAGTGCTGTTTCGGTATCACCAAAGACTATGAAAACCAAAGAGTGCTGAAGAAAAGGAAGCTTCTGAAAATACTTGGTACTAATAAATCCACAGCAAGTATTTATTTATTTCTGTATAGGACTATTACTACATAGAAGAGCCTAAAACATTCTAGAAGCACCTTTCAAAAGAATAATGTAATTCTCTACTCTCCACATCCATTCAGGCTGTTCTTACTGTGAAAATGGAATTACTTTAACCATCAAGCATCAGTAAAACTAATTTCTGGGAGTTGGGAAAAACTCTTTGAATTACATTCCCCAGAAGTAACTATTCTTAGAGAGGAGAGTATTGTATATTTGCTTCAAGACTGAAGAGCCTTTTAATGAAGTTAGAATCAGGAAAAGAGGGGTAGACTCTGTTTCAAGGACAGGCAAGAAGACATGACTGTCTCAGCACTTCACAGAAAGAGGATGAAGGTCCCTCTGTGTGTAATATATTATTTTTAGAGGTCCTTAAAGCTGTAATAAATTCTTGTCTAGTCTGATAGGAAAGCATCAGATCCAAAACACTTATATAATTTCTCTCATTTTCTGCAGGAGAGGAAAGGATTAGGTGTTGAGACATAAAATTTCTGCAATGAATCAGAACACATATATGTGCAGCCTCCAGCTGCCTTTTTACCTCAGCTGGTTCAGATTTTAGCTGAGCTGCTCAAATTTGCTATTTCAGTGAATGAGAATAAAGTCGAGGCCACCATGCTTAGAAAGTGTCAGTTCTTCGTTTCAGGCTCAACACTAATTAACCGTACTGTGCATTACTGTATATGCAGGCTGCTACTCACTCTTGCAGCGCCAAATTTTGGTCTCCGCATGTATCCAGTACTGGAAAATATTACATCATGATTAATAAAAAGTCCAAGAACAAGTAGCAAAAACTAATATGGACTTCAGGAGGAAGAGTAAAGAATAATACGATTACGACACACCCATGCACATCAATACTACTAAGACCACTGAAATGATTTTTAATTAAATTTCATAAAGGACAGTTTTATTTGTGGACACTGAAAGCTTCATCCAGTATCTCATGGTGGAGGTTAACCTCCATCCATCTGCATGTGATCCTTCACCTCTCACTGCAAGCAGCAGCAGAGATTACAACCTGCGGCACGTAACTCTGCCTCCGGCGGCGAACAGAAAGCTCGCACTATGGAAAGCCATCATCGCTCACTGCAGCAGCAACACGATCTAGCTAGTGACAAAGATTCTTGCAGGCCGGCAGCAGCCTACTGGGCTTCAATGGTGTGTGAACAGGGAGACCTCTTCCCAGCTAATTAGAGCCTGATTCAACAACCATATGCAGGCTGGAAAGTGAACGATAGAAAAAAAAATACCAAAGTTTATTCAAGTTGTTAACAATACACAATATGTTCATAAATTTTATTTAGATGGTATATGTATAGAACAGATGGTGGCTATGTATTTAGTGAAAATACTAGACCAAGACAAATATAGTTGATAGAGACTTTAAATAAAGATCTAGGAATTTTTCATAAACAATTTAACTATCATGTTCTAAACACAGCTGAAGCTTTTTGGGAAATCACTGGGTAAAACTACTAGCTACAAAGATATCATATTGCAAAGCTAGTCCTTCATGTTCCTAGCAGTCAAAGTAATATATCCATGCCCAACTCTCGGTCTCACAAACATCAATACGCTTGTCCTATGGGTGTCTTGGACAGCACATAATAAAAACAATCATTACTGCACAGGAAAAGGCAAAGCAAACCTTCTACTCCACGAAAAGCTTGAGAGAAAATTCACAAACAGATAAACTGAAACGTACAGTGTGTTCTACAAGTGTGCTCATTCAGGAATGCTATTCAAATTTAAAGTATCTGACAGCTTTAATAATTTAGCCCTCTCACGCTGTGAAAATAGCAAAACAGACCCTCATAGTTGATACCTATGTATAGCTTTGCTCTGTTTCCGCAGAGCCTGGGAGGACATCAGTTTTACCAAACACAGTCTTCTGAGCTCTTCCACTATAAGCCGATTGCTTGAGATGCATTCAGACCCGCAAAGGTCTCATATCAGAGAGAGGCAGGCAAAATTTGGTGTGTAAACAAAACAGTTCCTGGTGCTCCAGGAAAAAGAATGAGATGGGAGGAGAGGAGAGGAGAGGAGAGGAGAGGAGAGGAGAGGAGAGGAGAGGAGAGGAGAGGAGAGGAGAGGAGAGGAGAGGAGAGGAGAGGAGAGGAGAGGAGAGGAGAGGAGAGGAGAGGAGAGGAGAGGAGAGGAGAAAACACATCCAGAAAGAACAGAAGACATGGACACCCAGCACTGACGAGAGAATTCAGTTTAAGCTCTTGGATGGATTTTTGACTTGAGTTTTGCTTCTGTGATGCACTGTGAGAACTATGATCAAGTGCTTTCCTCAAATTACGGCATTCAGCTAACAGGGGATTCATGGCATTCAGCCTAATAAGGGATAAACCGATCGCTACAGTCTTTTATCTAGCAGCAGCTTTAACAGTGTCTTCTTCCTTCATTTGAAGCTTTATCCCCTTGTCACAAATGCTCAGAACTGGATAGTAAATTCAAACATTCCCAGGGCAGGAAGGGATAGAGATGTCTCATACAAACAAAATTTGGCCACATAAATCTCAATTTCACAAGAAAACTAAGCTAGGAAATAAGAATGAAGTATTCAGCAGTTTCCCAATAATAAATACATTTACAAGCCATAAATATAAAGGAGAAACAAGAAGAATTTTGCATAGTTTATCACGGCAACATGATGGCATAAATTCAGCCACAGAGCCAGTACACACAATTACAAGTTTGGTAGGAAAAATTCTCTCATTAAGGTCTATTCACAATTTTGTACTTCAGAGCCTTTCATTATAAAGAAAAAAAAAGATTTGCTATATTGAGATTGTTGAAAGGTGAAGTTTTGAGTATCCTGAAAATCTTAAAGCAAGTTATAAAAGCTAGCATGCCATCTTGTTATCCTAATTACAACACAAAGGACTTTGATGGACAACTTCGAAAGCGATCACTGCAAACATAGCCACTCAGCTGCACGACGGAAAGAGATCAAGTAACTGGAGGTGTTGCAAACGCGAGTGCAGAATTAAACTAACTTTAAAATATAGAAATAATCCAAATTATTCTGCCGCAAAGTATAAGAAATACAGCATAGAGTCTACTCCCATTTTACCAGCAAAACTCTTTAAGGCAGATCTCTTTATCAATTTTACTGATATTAAGACATACACAGATAGCTCACATGCTGACATGTATATATAGTAGTCTGAATACACTTTGTAGAATTGAACTCACTTGGACCTCTCCAGAGACCCAGGTAATACTATTTCCTTGTTTATGCTGTTCTTGGCCATGAAGGTAATGGCTAAGCCTTAATCTGGAAAAGATGCAGATGACGCTCATTGGCAAGGTCGACTACAAGAGCTGGCAGGCTACATGTAAGATCCATCTGCTTAGGCATATATACAAATTATTTGGCAAGGCATGGATAATATCCCAGTAATTTTGGATCAGATAGCTTTTAGATTGCCAGGTGGAAGTAGACAGATTTCGATCATCTGTTGTTTGCAAAAGGCTGCGACTCCTCCTAAAAGCAGACCGTGCTACAAGCATCCGTGCCTTGGCTGCCTTTTGGTTAGGGTACATACAGGGGTTATGAATTAACTGCTTCTCTTTAGTCATCTGTCCCAATGGGGTATTAAAAATGCACTCCCTCAGGATTGCTGTTTATGAACCAATTAGTTTAGCACAAAAAACTTCATTCTAGTCCATTTCTAAGTTTTGAAAAATGCTTTAAAATGATATTGAATTTATCTGGACAATTCTGTGTTCTTCTTTTAATTCAGTATTTTTGCTTCTATAGCGATATTTACATTGACACAACAATGCAATAAAAGATCTGCCCACTACGGCTCACAAGCACTGGGAGCAATACTACTTGCTAAACAACACAGGAAGTAGCTTATGAAAAGAAGATACATTGATGCTGCTTTTGTTGCTGGCACCTTTTGTCTGATTTAACTCTCTCCGAAAACTTTCAAGCCATTAGCGTCTGGAATAAAAATACAGATAATCGTTATCTATATCCTACCATCTTCAACACTGTACAGTTATCTTCCATGCCAGTCTAGCTTCATCTGGCACCTGATTAAACAATAATTGGGCATGGCAGCACCACTTCTTAGTGACTTCCTTGTCCTTGTTAATAAATCACAATTGTCAATTTATTGTAAATTAGGTGAACTCTGCTCTCTTAAGCCTCATTTTATTTAAATCAGAAAGATTTATGTTCCTCCAGGGTATAATACACCTTCCATTACCTCAGTAGGTAGTAATCAAGAATATGTCTGTCAAAGTCAAAGTGCAAGGATTCATCATATTATTTTTTTAAAACTTTGGTTCTACTCCTATCAGTATGAAATTTAATTCTCAGTGGGCTTCCGAAGTTTATTTTGCAATTATAGTAATTAGTATGTAAATCCTTATTGTCCTTCTAAAACTCTCCTTACAGAAGCACTTTAGGCTTCAATAGTCTTTTGGGCTTTTAATCAGGGACAAAAGATATGTCATCTATCTATCACGGAGTTGTTTCACATAGCATAACTAAAAAGAAATCCAGAGGTGCAAAACCGGATGAGGTGGCTGCTCAAGAGCTTCCAAAGTTGCTGGATCAACTGGTAGATGCAACCCACTCTGCAAATGTGCCAGAAGATGGGACAAGAAAATTAATGAGCTGTGGACACCGAACTAGTTGATTTTGCCCAGGGCTGCCTCCGTACATAAAATCTAGCTAACAAACACTTTATGTAAAAAAAGACATTAAATATTTTATATTCAGTCTAAAATCCAGTCAATATTTGTGAATGAGAACAACGTCTCCAGTACCCTTAAAACACTACAGGGCCTATTTCTTTTTAAAAACATGCTTCCATGACATAGAAAACCTTTCCTTCTCTCTCTACCAAAAGCCAGCAGCTCTTTTCTAACATGAACATGGCAGAGAGTATATATAAATATACTATTTATAGTAAATAGGAAATGCAAGAAAATATGGTTGTTCTGTTTTAAACTTATTACTCAAGTCAACCTATGCCTAACACTCAACCAACTGAACGCAGAGCCTGCCTGAGAGAGAAAGGACACAGCACACGCAGGAAGCCAGGGACACCTAACACAAGGAAGGGCTTCTGCGATTAGAAAACACCTCCAAAGTCTCCAAAGTCTCTATCACATTTCTGAAAGAAACAGAGCTGGAGCTGCTGGAGAGGCTCAGTCTGAGCCTGGCACGGACAGACAGCGACCGAGCGCCCAACGGACACACGTGCTTGCAGAGCACGTGCCCTTACCTCTGCCCAGCAGTCAACTCATTCCCAAGCTGGTCTGGCAATATATAATTTCTATTAGCAGGAGAGAGTTTAGCCCCATACTATAAGGAAAGCTTCCTTCTCAGCTTAGCCTGCTTACAGCAGTTTCACCAGTTTCATCATCCTCGAAAGACAGGGGAAGGACCAGCCGCGACACAAATCTCTGTTCACGTTCTCACACGACAAAAGAAACCCAAAGCCACATCCTCACGGCCGGTCAATGCCAAGGAAGCCTCAAGGCTCGCAGATGACAGACAATCACAAGGGAATCTAAAAATAAGGATTTTCAGCTGTGACCACTGCTACTGATTCAATTTTGCAGAACTGGTGGGACGAGGAGAGCTGGTTGAAGAGAATTTGATTAAACAGAGATATAGCAACTGGCAATCACCTGAAAGACAGGCAAACCACAGAGGAAAAAATGTTATTAGTGTAACAGAACCAAGCAAACATACGGAAAATCAGATGGAAAGCCAATAAAAACTTTCCCTTACCCTTTACTCTGGGAAGAGAAAGATCAGGAGCCCTCTCTCTTAAGGCATTTAGAACTAGACCAGATAAAGGGTGGTAAAAACACTTGGGGGAAATAAGGCACACGGGCCACCCCGAGCCCCTGGGCCACATGCCCTCCCATGGCCTACTATCCACCTTAACCTCGCTGCTCAGCTCCGTCTCCCGACGCAGCACTGAACCATCAGAGCAAATATCTCAAGCTGCTCCACATCTGTTTTCTTGCTGCCCTAACACAAATGGAAATACTTCTTTAGATTTGGCTTTCTTGCTAAGAGCCCTCATCAGGGCATGCCACAAGACATCACTGTGCTTTTTACGGGACTTGGGGTGGGTGTCCGCATGCCTCGCCACCTTCAGCCAGCAACCGGCGTGGGACCCCTCCTTAAGCCTTTTGTTTTTATGCTCTTCTGAATGTAGATTTCCATTTCCTTTAAACCTACTGTAACAGAAAGGTCAAAAAGAAACACACAGAGGGCTGGCTGACGCACAGTAGGTTTTAGGGAATATGCATGCCCAGGAAAATGCTATGCTATCTGCGGCTTTTTCTGCCTTAGGTGCATTTATGCAAATTATAAACACCTAATGCTAATACTGGTCTTTGCCGTACAAATCTACATGTAGCTGCAGGTCTTATTTTACATGGCCACCCATTATCTTTCACCCCTAAGGGCTTTCTTCATTATTTAAATGAGAGTGGAAAATGCTTCTTTCAGCATTCATTAATAAATATTTTAAGCATGGTCAAAACAAACAAAAAATAAACCAGCCAAAACCACATAAACATATGTCCTATAAGAGAAATTATCACAATGTGCATTTAAGGCAGAATCACCACACACGAGCAGTATTTTGCTATGCTGATTTCTTCATCCTGAAACTTGGCATTAAACTTGCATTCCACTGTCTGTCCTCCCTACCCTGCCGCTGGAAAAAGAAAGAGGCCCAAACAGAGCAACACGCGAAGACAGAGACTTTTGAACCCTCACCTCACACGGAGGAGGGCAGCCTGGATTTAAAAGCTTCTGCCAGTTTCTCCTCCTGCTGGAACTCCAGCGTGGGGATTTATTTGTGCACTGCATGATATATAAGGGGACTATGTGCATATGTTACTAGATCCAAAGAAACAAAAGCAAGGAGTTTTATTTCCAAGCAGTATTAGCTGAAAAAACCAGAGCCTTCGTACTCTCACACAGCTGGCATGTGTCAGGAGCCAAACCCGACTCCCAGCTACACTTGTACAACCCCACCCAAACCAGTACATCTAAGTGAGAAGCTGGCCCGTTGGAAAAATATGCACTATCCAGGCTTTGAGCTGCAAGAGCTGTCCAACATACATGTGGATAAGCAAACACCATGAAATTTTTCTTTTAAAATCAGTTCTTTGTTGATTATTCCTAAGACAACCATCGTTCTAGGACTCAGAGATGATTTGCACAATGCAACAGAGGTACACGTACATCGCAGAGCGCAAACGCAGCAAACTTGGCTTGGCCCATGCCGCAAGCAAACGCGAGGCCATGTGAGCCCTCAGGAGTGACTGATACAGCCAGCGCAGCACTCAGTCCGTGCTAACGGTGCAGGGCCTGTCCTAACACAACCTGCTCACCATCCCTGTGCTGAGCCGTCACAGCCTCTGCTTGGGTTGCATCTATCCATGCAAGTGCTGGCACATAAACATCGGATATAAATGAATCCCATATATCCCAGAGATGTTTTTCCTTTGTGACTCTAAATTTCTAACCCTCACCTCAGCAACGAAGTTCTGGGGAGGAAGGGGATGAGGAAGAGCAAATTCCCAGCAAAAGTTCGGAGCCAGCTTCCTCACTGAATCTTGCTGCAGCTTCGCTGTTATGCCTTCCACCGCAACAGTCGGGCTGCAGAGGATACCGTCTCTCCAGTGCCCCAGAGCTTTCCCAGGATTTCTCCAATTGTATCTGACATTCTGGATGAAAATTCCAGTGCATTTGCTTGAACTCGCGAGATATTGCAGTGCTGCTATAACAGGACACCGGCCGAACTCAGCAGCAAAGTGAACAGAGCTGGGTAACTTTTACAGAGCAGCTCTACCACAGACACATACCAGCATCTGTTGCCTAAAATGTGGGCTATGTGCTACAACAAATTTACCTATCCTCACTTTCCATTTCAGACAGCTTTGGGTACTAGCAGAGCCCAGAGATGACAAACATTTCCAAATCCCAGCAGCTCAGGCTCCCATTTTCCAGGCAATCAAGAAGGCTGTGGCAATGGCTGGGCAGCTATTGCATTTCATATTCCAGCTTGGCAAAGCTCCTTCATATTTCATACTTGCTAAAACACAGATGTATTTTAAACTCTCTTCCCCTAGTTCTACAGATAGCTCAGTTTGGAAGAAGGAAATTACTCTTCTTCATTTGCTGCTCCCTCAGTTAAAATATATGTATATACATATATAAAAGACAAAAAAAAAAATGACCAAAATTCCAAAAAGACATTTTCAGATAAATTTCAGAATATAGCAAAGGCAAAACATATTGTTGATTGTAAGTTTGATTATTCTGTTGAAATCTTACAGTATCAGTGAGACTATGTGAAAGCCACACACACTGCAGGAACTGGTTTGGTCCCATCCTCTGTTCAACAAACAGCCGCCACTCGCACGCGCATGCTCTCCAGGTCGCTAGCATCCCTGAAAGCTCCATTTCTACACTGGCAATCACACTTTACAATTTAAACCACACACATTATTTAAATAATCTTTCAGAAAGTACTGTGGAGAAAAGAAAAAAATGCAGATGGATAATTCCACCTGTGTCTGTGTTTAATATGAAAACACAGGAACGTTAGGAGATGTTTCGTGCTAAGGCCCATTGTACCCTGAGGCTTTGGGGGCACAGCCAGTGGGTCCAGAGGTGACAATCTCACACCAGCTCCTGCCCGCCTGGTGAGGCATCGACGGAGAGCCCCAGAAGCACCGTTTCCACCACGCCACACCTCTAGCAACTTCAGGAAACATTCCCCCACCAGCCTGAGGAAAGGAGTGCAGCAGCACAGAAGCTCTCCGCACTCAGCCTCCCCGCTTCGGAAGCAAGCAGCCCCTATTTCTGTCTTCATTAAATATGACTTGCAGTCCACTGGCCCTTCAGCTCAGACAGTCCATGAGTTACCTCACTTTAAAGCTCACTCAGACCAGCATTATAAATTGCCAAGCCCCCATAATCTATGCATTTGATATGAAAAAGCATTTTGGGGACCATGAAAAATATAAGAGTCTTAGTACAGATTGGGCCATCTTCAACAGCACAGGGAGCAAGACGACTCTCAGCTTTTGCAAGCGTGGCATCTAGAGTAACTGGGAGAAATTTCTGATGCCATCAGGCACCAGTTTGGCGAATGGTCACACAAGCAGCTTTGTGCTAGTTGATACACTGTTTTTCTCTGAAGGCCAGCAGGAGCATTGAAACCCCACATAACTGACACCTCCTTTCAGGGAACATTGTATAGCCTTCAGCTCATCTGAATGAGGTCAGGTTTGAAAAAAGGGTGGTTTTTTTCACTTTATAGATACACTCCTCCACACAGGATTTTTTTTCAAAATCTACATCAAACAAGGAAAAACAAATGCTGAGAGGGCAGATTTAGGGCAATTTATCAAGGTCTGGGAAATAGCTTCCAGATGGATAGAGTTGTTTGGTGCTGGCTGGTGAGAAGGAAGCAAGGTATTGTTATTGAATTAGCATCAATCTCTGGTGGAGAACGGCTTAGTCGAGATAGAGGGCTCCTTTCATATGGTTTGCATTTGGACCTGTCAAATTTCATTTTTACTCAGAAACCTGCGGTCAAGACACAGGGTTCTTTTCTGCTTATTAAATTTCCCCCAATTCTCCCTGTACTGTTATCCAGTCAGTATTTTTAAACTCCTTGCTTTGCTTTAAGTGCCCTGCCTGGGTCTGTTTGCTCTTTGCTGTGGCTGGATGACAGCTTGGTGCTTACAAGCACACAAGCGGTTTTGGATCAGACCGAGTTCACACACCGAATGTCACCCGAGAACTCGTGCAACAGAGGAGAAAAGCTAGATGCTCTGCGAGATGTTTAAACTGAGTCACTTCAAGGGTTTACTGAAGACCTTTCTAAGTAAAACTGATGCACACCAAGGTCTAATTCACACTAGAAATTGTAATATAGCTAAAGAATTAGTCTCAATTATTTTTAATAAATCCTCCCTTTGTAAATTTAGCTTATACTAGTACAAATGCATCTATACTAGTGCATTTGCTAATGTAGAAATGCTGCAAAAAGAAAAAAAGATAATGGGAGACATACGCAAGACCACTCCGAATACCCTGGATATCTGCTCCATGATGCGTGCCTTCCAGAGTAAGACATACACAAGTAGCTATATATTTTCCTTCTAGTATTGAAAGCTTTTACTTTTGAAGTTATCCTAACAGTTACCTGGTCCCAGCTGAAGAATTCAGCCTGGTTTACATTATGCATCAAATTAAAATGCCCTCTCTTTGCTCCGCTAACCTGAGAAGACAAACAGCCAGAGTTTCCCTCCTCAAAAAGACAAATCAATTGATACAAAATAGTCAGTCTCAGTTAAATGAATTTTTGACAACATGGTCTTTCAAGGTCCTAGCAAAGTTGCAGGCTGATACGCCCAATGCGTAGAAGTTTTTTCAAAAATGGGAGACAATCACCAAAGGTTTTTCCAATCTTGAAAGACAATTACTATTACTCTTGAATAACAGGCATGGGGGCACTGGGGTGAAACAGAAAAAATAAGCTTTACATCATTCATCTTCTAGTGTTTCAGGGATCCACCACAATTATTCCGTCACCACCTGGGACATACTCCAGGCAAACAGAGAAGGGAAACAGTGTTATCATCAGCTCCAACTAATTGCGTGTTCACAGCACTTGACACATACAGAATTTCAGATGACTCTACAGACATTAGTGCTCAGATGTCAGAAGCAGCTGAATTTGTAGTACCATCTCTGATAATTGTCATCTTTCTGCTAATCAGTCTGTGCAAATGGATGTAAGCTAGCAGGCATCAGAACATGCTGCTGCCCTGGATTAAACTGGTCTTAAATTCTAGCCTGAACTGCCTTCCTTTTGGCCTGGCAGTCTATGAACCTGTTACTTCCATGCTCATAAAAGAAAAGAAATGAAAAGGAAGATAAAATCAACTTGCCGTTTCATAAGGATGTTCTACATCTTAGAATCACAGAATGGCTAAGGCTTGGAAGCACCTCTGGAGATCACCTAGTCCAACCCTACATTCAAAGTATGGTCAGCTACAGAAGGTGGCTCAGGATGCATCTGTATAGTCATGGCTCAGAGAGAAAGAAATACCTTTCCTGTTACACAGGATAAAAATTTGTAGCTGACTGCAGTTGAAAGGTCACACACAATCTGCTTGAGTAAGAGAGCTGTTGAGCTCAGTTGCCTGTAAAATTGACTCCTCGTGGTACAACAGTTAAGAAAACAGAAGGCAGGGGTAATATATTATTGCTTTACATGTAGTTCAGTCATAGTTTTACCTTGAAGCCAAAAGGACAAGTGCACTGATAGAACTCCACCGGATCATTGGTACACGTCCCGTTGTTCTTACACGGGTTGGAGAGGCAAGGGTTGCACTTGGACACAACGCTAATATCCACCGGCTCTGGAAAGTCAAAACAGTGTATTAACATAGAACCAAATTACAACATTAATACTTGCTGGTACTTCCACACATGTATTTTCTAGTGCAGTACTCCCCCTATGCTGGCACAAACACACATGTTGCTGGTGGAACTTTATGCAACAGCACTGGATTCCGAGGGATTAGAGAGATTTTAAGTACTTAAATCAAGTGCTGGCCAACACTCAATGATGCTTATATTCTCATCTGAACATACAAACATCAGCTCTGAAAAAACATCCTGGAAATCTCCAGAGAATGGGCTTATATATATGGTTTTCAGCAATCTTTCCTTCTGCCAGTGCAGGAAATTCTGCAATAGCAACCCTTAGGGAACAATATTATGACATTTCTATGGCTGGTAACAAGAATGAAAGTGCAGATGCAACAGCAGAAATGAAAAACATGCGTGAGTTAGCTAGAGGTTTATGGAAATGCATAGGTGCAAAGTGTTCTACCATCCTTAATCTGAACTGATTTTAAAACTTATTTCCCTCCTGTTCTGCCCAGAAGAAAGATAATCAACATTCACATACTTGGGAAAAATGCAACATAGCTAAATAGGCAAACATGCTAGCTTATGCTGGTATACATGCACACCCATATTTAAATCATTTAGTAAACCACATTTTCGAACACAGCTCTTCTAACAATGTAGTGATGTTTGCAGGCCAGACCAAAACAATACCAAGTGTATCTGGGGTACCAAATCAATCAATATTTTATTGCCAGGATGTTACAGAAAGCTAAGTCAGACAGCTATAGTTAAAATTAAGAAAATGTTGACTCTAAAGTGGAAAAGTTTCAAATATTAATGACCTAATGGCTTTTACAAGCCACAAATAAAACCAAACAGTTTACAAGGGGTTAAATTGTATCAGGTAGCAAAGCCTTTATAATAATTGTTTCAATTTTAAGAAAATACATTTTAAAATATCTTAAAACTGGTCCTGTGCTGATCAGAAGTGGGCACAGACCTTCCAACATAGAATGCTACATGTTAAGGGGAGGGGAGGGATGCCAAGATCTCTTCCTGTCAAGGTTTTGCTTTTGGCAGTCCTGTATGAGACATAAACCTTCATTATTAACTTAGAACATGCATACAGTACCTATTAGGCGGTAACGCTATCACAGAAATGGATACCAAGGAGTTTCTGTTGAAAAGAGCCTACAGTCTAAAGGCCACATCCTGACCCCATACTGATGGCAATGGCATTAACAGAGCCACCACACAGTTCACTGCAGCACGAAAACCAGGAAATATCAAGGAAAAATATACAAAGAGTAAAAAATCCCCCCAAAAAATAAGAGACTATTGTCTTCCTCTTCTATCTTTGTGTTTTATGTCTAACTAAATGTCATGCATGTTTTAACATGTAGTTAGGACAGTGAGAGGAAATAACAGATGAATTTCTGGCACCAACGAGGGGTGGAGAGCTACACACCGGAGCTACTTTTCTCTTGATCCTCCCAGGGTATACATAGTGACATTCTGCTGCTTGAGGAACTCAAGAGACACAGACACCAGTACAGCTCTTCTGCTGGATTTAGAGGTCACTAAGCCAGAATGTGTTCTATTATTTATTTATTTTATACTACACAGACGTACATTTTCCATTTATTCCTATGGCATAGATCACAGCTAATCAATGTGGGAGCTAATAAGCGCAGTGTTAGCTTCTAGCGCTTAAGTAGTTTATTGCTTTACCCTTGGTGATTTGATTTATAAATCCATATAGCAAAATGCCCTCAGCCCAGCACATTCCTCTCCACTACTGCATAACTAGAAGGGCAATTTAATAAAAAGCAGAGCTGAGTTTGCATGACTTGCACATTGCATACTTCTATTTTCTTGGCTCTGCTGAGACATAACCTTCTGCTCAGTCATAGGCCAAAAACACAATTATAGCAAAAAGAAGTCTTCCCTCCCCCCTCCTTAATGTACTAGTTACCGGAGGTCACGGAGGACATCTGTGGGCTCTCTCTAGACAAGCCGGCCGGGTGCTGCTTACACAGGGCCCGCAGCACGTGGCACAGGGGCACTGTTGACCCTTCTGATAGTTTTGAGACTGGTATTTCAAAATAATTAAATTACAATATACTTGAAGGCTAGAAAGCTCAGCTTGAGCTTGGGAACTTATGTTTTACACGCCCCTCACCATCATCTTCTGTTACTTCAGCAGTTTAACCCCAGCCTCTAGGAAATCACCCTGTCAAGCAGCACCGCGAGCGTGCACGGCACTCCGAGAGAACTGAGCACAGGCTTTGTGCCCTCATTTCCATTGCTAAGAACAACTACGGACCTTTCTTTTGATCTACACCCGATCTTCGCATGTTTGCCAGTAACCTAAGCAAATCTTCAACAACTCTCCCTTTACAATGGCAATATGCAGGTATACGCTAATCCACATTCCATAACATGCTACTTACTTTATCCCCAAGCAAGTAAAAACCTTATCACTTGTCTAGCTGCTCTCTAACACAGCATGTTTCTGCCTATTACTATCTCATACCACTAACAGCTTCATCACAAGCCTCTCCTGAATGGATACTAGATTCTGATATAAAACATTTTCCATAACATACAGGTTGTGCTACAGAGCTGACGAGGACATACAGTTTGTGGATCTTCAAATGAAAATACTTTCCGCAAATGTCTGCTTTATGCTAGAATTCTCCATTTCTCAGTTTTCAAGTGTATATGAATAACAACTGCAGTGCTCCACATTTTTAAAGTAACCATTATGTAACCAAAGTTTTTTGGTGTAGGTAGAGGGCCAAAACCAATTTATTTGATCAAATAAACTGTGACATCCTACATGCTAGCTTGCCATTAAGCAGTATGGAGCTACCAACAGCAACACGGACTCTTCCGAGGTTTGCCGTTTTCCACTACAGCGGTGCAGTAAACTCCACTTTGCGGAGAAAAACTTGCAAACGTGACTTGACTGCAACCCGTTGGCTCAGGAAATGAAAGCCAAACCCAGCTCCTCCCCAATTCCCTCGGAAACCAAGCAGCTGGCCACGGTATGGCGTACGAGGGCGGCCCTCCGAGCCGAGCGGCTCCGCGCCGGCGCCTACCTTTGCACTGGAAGTGGTGGGTCGGCGTGGTGAGCAGCAGCCTGTCGGCCATGGGGTCCGGCCCGCTGCAGCGCGCGATCCCCGGCTCCTTGTAGCCCGCCTTCACCCACTCGGAGAGCCAGCGCAGGCTGCAGTCGCAGTGCAAAGGGTTGGTGCCCAGGGCCCTGAGGGTGGAAAACATTCAACAGCGGTTATTTCGCCTTGCGAGCAAAGGTCCCTAACCCCACTGGGGCATGCTTTATTCTGCACTTTTACAAGAACGCCTTATTCCAAAACATGGCAGAGAAACCAACTGAATGGTCAAGAAGTGACTTGGAAAGATCTCCTCCAGCATCCCCCTTCTTTTCCTTTCTTCCCATCGTTACTTGGGGACACTGGAGAAATATCTAACAACAAATCTCGTTTTCAAACAATTATGCTCAAGCAAGATCAAGAGCCTATCATGCTTTCGTCAAATTTATTGGGTTGGTTCTTTAACTATCCGGCCTTTGCAAGCATATTGCAATAGCGAACGTTGTCAGGTTGGATCTGGTGACTCATGTTAAGGTCCCCTCGCGGATGAACCATGTGCACAGAGGAGACCTCTGCTTTCAAAACAGAAACCTGGTGTCCGCTAAGTCTGTTTATGGGCTTTGAAAACACATTTGCCGGTTAACCCATCCCTTGAGTGAGGCCATATGGTTGCAATAGATGCATTTAAGTAGTATAATTATAATTCACATAACTTTGCCATTATTCACAGAGCTCTATCCAAAAAGAAAACACTCGCCTATCTGCCTTAAATTTAGGTGCTGTCTTGATGCATTTAGACTCCTTTTCCTGACAGGGAAAGTGTCTTTTGAGGTAATTAGTCACTTATGAACAAAGTCCACACTTGAGAAAAGGCAGTTTACAAACGATTTTTGAAAGTATGAAGAAGTGCACATGGGAAGTCTACATTTATTTTTCTGAAAGTAACTGTAACGCTTCAGTTGTGCAACACTTGAATTGAAAATTAACTAAATGGTTAAAAGATAAGCACAAGGAAGAGAGGTTACAGAAAAGCAGTAAAGCAAACTGGGTTTTAGACTTCGTTATTACTGCATTCGTTAAAAACTATTTTTAGGATGGAATTTTAAACTCAAGCTTCTTTCAAATAAAAATATCAGACAGGATATTAAGATAGAAACCTCACTAAATTTGTTGATACATTTCTACTGGAGTGACTAATGAAACCACTGTGCCCTCAACAGATTCATAATGAGAGTTCATAGGTTCAAACCCCATCCCAGGCTCATTCATCAAAATTAAATGTGTACTGCAGCACAATATTAAAAAATATCCATCCATTCCTTCTGTAAATCCATTGTTTACAATAGAAAAAAACCCTATTGGGTCAACCTTCTGACTGTGTAACTGTGATCAACCAGCTCCCTTGTCCAAGGGCAACCAAAATGCAACAACAAAAGTTGGACCCAGAAATTACCTTTAACACAGAGCAATTGCAATATAAAAAATGGGAGGGGGAGGACAAGGGAACACTAGCTACCCCTCTTAGTTACTCTTCATGAAGTACACTGGAAATAAAGCTGCTCTATAGATGCCGGAAATGATTGGCAATAACGTTGTACAACTGCAGAAATCACCACACGCATCTTTTGCGTCTTTCCGTGTTTAGGAACTATAGAGAATTCTTGTATTTTCACTCACGTGTTCTGTCACACACTCTGTCCATTATAGCAAAATATTTCCTGGAGGTAAAAAAAGATCTTGTGTTGTAATGAAATACCAGCACCAGCATTTTCAAAATGCAGTGCAGATACTTCCCTTCAGCCTTTGGACACTTTTTCTTTTCTTTTTTTTTTTTTTTTTTTAAGCAACTTAGAACAAGGTTAATTACTCTAGGTAATTACTCAAGGTTAACAACTCTACTCATGATAACACGGAGATAAAAGAGCTTATTTTTATAGGTAATCAAACATAATTTTGAGTACAGAAGAGACAATATTATTGTCGTTGCACCGAACTAAACAACTTGGTAAAGACACAGTCCAAACAGATGATTATGTGATTTAAGTAAATAAAGTAGTAAACAGTTGGCAGAAAGGGTATATCACTTGCAAACCTTCCTCTGTCTTCAGTGAGATATATCTATAAAACAGGTTGTTATAATAGCTATATTAAGACAATATGCTGTTTACAATGTACAGGAAATTTGGGTAATATTTTCTGCTGGGCTTTAAACAGTTTTGGAAAAAATGATCAAAGTATCTAGATCTCAAGTTCTGTTCTTCCAGTAACAAACCATTTTACAGCTATTACAAAGGCTTTGACTAAGAACAATAGCTTTGTCTACACTGAAAATATTTCTTGGCAATTCTAATGATTCATTTGACCCTGTGTAACTTGAACTGATGCAGAAAGCACAGGCTGCTCACCCTGCTCAGCACCTGGCTGTTCAGCATTCCCCAGCCGCAGTACCTGTCCTGCCCTTTGCAGGTTCCCCGGTACGCATCTGATCAGTCTCAAATTTTTATATCATTTTCAAAATTAATTCCAAGCCCATGCTTTCTCCCAGAAAATCTATATCTCAGGAAGAGCTCAAAAAGAATTTATCTTCAATTATGTATGACTTCTTTTCAATAGCCACAGCTTTTTCTGGCATGTAAAGAGCTTAGAAACTAGCAAGATCATTGCAGTTGCTTAAAGTTTCATATGATCGCCTTGCCTCCTCTTTAAAGAAGCTGGAGAGCACAGTTGCGCAGTAAAATTCAATTGTTCAGCTGTGTAAATTACACCCCAGACAGGTCTTATTTATTTTATGGATCCTATTTATTACTGTTCATTTGAGCTTTGTGTATTTTACATTTCTGGCAGCACATACATCTAAACAGATAGACTGCAGCGATTGCGTTGGGCCAAAGGGGTTTTTATCACTCCCTAAGGTGAACAGTTTACCCAGGAAAATCATGTCTGCACTTCATTTAAAGTAAACCCCGAGGAAAATCCAAACAAATGGGGCATGATATGTTTATCTCTGGAGCTCTAAAAATACCCTCAGAAGCCAGTTTCCCAATATGGAAGTGTCACTGCACTTCTCCGTGCAGACCCAGGGCTTCAACTCAGTCAGGCTGTCACTCCAAACCAACACGCAAAATGAATGAACTATCCTGGGAGCGCTACGAGGAAATAAATCTTGTGCAAAGCATTTCGTGGACTTAGATATCATGGTGCAAGCTTGAAACTGCGAGATGGCTATGTCTCAGTTAAAAATTCGAACAGGCAGAGGTTGAAATTTCCTCAGTTGTTCATATGATTTCTGTTTAGATGACTTTCCTAAGACGTTCCTATGTTTCACATGATCGCTATGCTCATATCAGTCCAAGATCTCTTCGTGTTTCATTGTTGAGGGAAAACTGAGGCAGAGACATTACACAGACATCACACACCAAGGACACTTACTAAAACCTAACTGATCCTGAATGCTAAAAATATTCCATGAAATTTGTTGAATTTTAATATGTTCTAACCAGAAATGAGTTTGAGCTCAAAGAAAATGCTATAACCAAGAGCTAGACTTGACACTTGAAAGTCAAGATGACAGTATAAAGTGTTCTAGTTTGATATATTATATGGGCACATTTAAGGTTGCAAAGAAAAAAACGGAGATATAGAACCTATGTTAAATGTGCACATGCACACATCTCTGTGTGTGTGTGTCCCGACATGTGTGCACACGCCTACATGAACTCTCGTGCAGCAGGGCACCATCAGAGCACAAAATACTTTCTGCATCTGTCAGTCGCTAGTGCCTCGTGAAACCAGCCACTTCACAAACTGGCCGAGACATACCCAACCCTCTGATTATCTGGGGACAGAAATTAAGAAACAGAACACGCAAAATTACTTTTCTTCTACATCTATTGTCCAACGATATGCAGTATCGCACATCATCTCAATGCACAAACTTTCCTTTTCCTGGATTATGGCACTGACTGCTACAGTTCTAGTTTGCATTGCAACAGCTGTTATTTGTCTTTACTTGTCTTTCATCTGCTAAACTGCATTTACAAATACCCTGTACCTCCATCAACGGAACAGTCATTTTGTGAAATTCCTGTAACTTTTAATTTTTGTAAATTACAGAATGAAGTATTAATGCTGTGAAATGACCAACTTCCATAGATTAAATATATACATATATACATATATATATATATATATGTCTGAGGTAGTGATTCAAGTTCACATACCGACCACATTTCAGTATGCAAAACATACGACACTTATTAAGCACAGAATTCCCATTTGCTGAGTATTTGCTCTTTGTGGGAGGTTTCCTGCCTCCCTTGTGGACCGTAACATGCCTGGCATTTCACGTAGACAAGGCTGAAAGAAAGCCTTGAACACAAAGCACACAGACGAGGAAACTGTCACATTTGCTCGTTTGATTTCCTTAAGAAAACATTTTGGTAACTCATAACAACAGGTTCTAGTATTTATTTTACTTCCTTTGAGTAGATGCTGTCTGGATAAGAGGAGCACAATATAGAAAAAGAGTGGGACAAACGGGGTCACTGCACAATTCTACATTCGTAGTAACTGGCGCTGCTTCAGAAATCTAGAGCTGGCCACGAGAGAGGCGACGCGGGAACGAGTACTTACAGGTGGGAGAGGGAGACCAGGTCAGCGAAGGAGCCTTCGGGCAGAGTGGCGATGGCGTTCCCGTGCAGCGTCCTGGAGCGGGGACAAGCAGCACGTTACAACACGAGGACTGACAGCCGGACGGACAGACGGCACTGCCCGCGCCTCCGCGCTCCGCTACTTCCGCTCGCCGATGTTTACGATGACGGTAAGATCCAGACTGTCGGCGACCAGTGTTTGAATTAGCCAGGTGCCACACTACTCGGGCTGCTCGGAGGGCGCCGATGGCGAGCAGCCCCTCCCGCGCGGACCGCTGTGCTTTTACGGAGCCCCCGGCTAGGAAGCACCCGGCTGCGACAGCGGCCAAGGGGATGCTCTGGCAGGAAACAGCGCGCCCTGTGCAGACAGCAACGCGGCCACGGGTCTGGCTGAGCAACCCAGGGCCGGCGTTCGGCAGGGGCAAACACCGTCAACACCCGCAGCGAGCCCCGAAGGACGCCGGCGCCCGCAGAGCCGGGGCAGGCCGGGAGCTCGCTGCGCCAACGCCAACGCCAACAACGCGCCGCCGCTCGCAACAGCAGCGCCTGTCACGGATTTACTGGGAAACGGCGAGCAGGCATTCAGTGATGCAAAAAAAGATCAGTTAGGGCATTTCGGTGCAACGGCCAACATTAAAAGAATATCGCAAAAACCGGTTTCAAAGTTGCGTCAGAAGCGTATCGCAGGAATTTCATCATCTCAGGCAGTACCGTGTTTGGGTGAGCTTTGAACTACCACTGTGTCTCGTATTAATGTGAGCTCCTTAACTGAGGTATATATGGATATATCCATTAATTTTCAGGAAAACTAAATATTTAATATTAGTAGAATAGTTTGTAGTTCGTTTTATCAGGTTTTTGTGAACATAACATGGAAAGTTGTCTAGTGATCTGAAATAACGTTTCTATTTCTGGAGTTTCTTTCCTAATTAAATCAGATCCAAATGTCAGAAGTTACAACATTTTCACATAATAAAAATAATCTTTAAAATAATCAATTCAGGCCAGCCAGGGAGTTATAACATTTATAATTGCCTTGTGTCTATTTCAGTTTTTCCAAACTCTAGCTACATTTAGCTTCTCGAAAGACCAGTTTTGAACAAGAAAATCACCGCTTTTCACTGCAATAGTTTTGGTAGAAAAAGCTACTGATATCAACTTTTGCTCATTAAAAAAGATTCTGAAGACATTTTGTTAAAACAGCTCCTCAGCACACTTTAGCTGCACTTATGGATAAGCTGCGCTAAGATTAAAGGCCTAATTGTGTAAACACTGAAGCATATACAGGCTCACGCTTAAACATGTTGACTCTGCCCTCTCCTCAGTTGGGCTTGTGCTGAAAGTGAGTTAAAATATGCAAGTCTGAGACACAGAGGGCAGATTCAGAGAGCCACACGATTACAACTTCCGTTTGTGTTATTCTGATTTTCAAATACCTATCTACTTTATTTACTACTGATGGACAAAAAGTGAAGAGAATGGAAGGAATCTGGGAGACGCAGAAGCAGGTACGAGAAGAATTGGTTACCTTCCAAGGCAAGCACAGCCAAAGGTAATGAGATCTCTATGTTCATTTTATTAAAATAAATTGAAAATGTGGAAATTGTTTTGCTGATGTTTCTCCTTTAAATTCTCCTGAGAATATGGATAATAAAATAACTGACAATAACAGATTGCACACTGTCACTCGGAAGCCCATTTTCCCCCCGGAGAATTGATTTTTAATAATAACGTGGATGACATGTGGTGAAAGTTGTAGCTGATACCAGAATTTTGCAGGCCATAACAAATGCAATCAATCTGGGGGCTTCCAAATGTGCGGAGCAGAGATGGAGATCCCCACCCAGGCTCCATTTCACTTGCGTGGCTCTGCACAAGACAGGGAGGGCTTCTCCCTTGAAGGAGAAAGTTCTTTTCAAATCAGATTAGTTGATCATTTAAGAAAGCCCAAAAGTAACAGTTGGTACTTAAAATACTGCCCTTCACTTCTGTCCATACATGGCCTGCAAGAGCAGAAGCGAAAAGACAAATTGTAACTATTGGCAAGAGTGAGATAGGGTATCTCAACACTGCAGTCTAAGGTAGAGATTCCCAAACCAGCTTTAATGAAGCCAGCATGCGTATCAGAAGCAGGCCAGAAGAAAGCTCCATATGGAATAATTTATTTGGCCAAGAAACACAGTAATTCATCTGTGGCTGAATTTCAGGACTTATGTAACAGCTCAGATGTGACCATCCTAGTGGGCAAGAAACTCGCGTCCCAGGCCAAACTTAAATCAACGTACCCAAATCATATATCTTTCTTGGTTTTAACAACAAAAAATGAGGCTTCTAAAACTGTCCTATAAATTAGGAGGCTGAAACCTAGATACCTATTTTACCGCTGAAACCACAGTGAAGAGCTTGGCTGAATGCATCTTATTGCTCTAAGGTGTTACATAGAAGATGACTTTCAGAAGGGATTGTGAGCAAACTGTCCAACCCAGGAAGCTGCAGAAAGCAGCTATGCAGGAAAAAAAGCCTGGAGAAAAGGATCTCCACAGATGGAAATCACAGATGGTCATCTGCAAGCATGCTCATATCTCTGTCACCAAAAGGTGAAATTTCCCTCACTACTTGAAGATCCTGGAGACATTTTAGCATCTCGGATCAGTGGTGCAAAGCCACTGGTGTGACTAACTCGTTGTGCTAGCGTTCGGACTTCTAACTTGCTTCCCTTCAGACTGCATTCTTCTTTCACGTAAAAACTTGGCTGTAGCAATCTAAGTAAACTGAAAATATTCTGAAAATGCACAAGTTTACAGTGAAGACACTCTTGATGAAGCATACAAGGGAAAGATAGATTCTAAAACACAATTTGTCTTTATGGATAAATATGCTTCCCCATGGTATGCCCAAACACTGTTCAAGCAGAAGAGACAAACACTATACACAGTCTCTTGGCAGCCTGTTTTCATGATCATTCTTGTCCTTGGACTACCAGAGGAAAGTCATTCATCCTGCAAGCATATAATTGCTTTTTCCCAAACTTCAGCATTCACCTGTTCTAGCTGTTACCAGACACATTGCAACTAAGTACAAGTACATTGAAGCTAATTGTGTGAAAGTATTTATGGCTACTGAATCAAGTGAAAGCCATCTGCTCATTAAAATCCTCCCTGCCACCAAGAGCATTCGAACGAGCCGTGACACAGCGCCAGGGCGGAGGTGGTACTCACAGCACGCGGAGGGACCGGAGCCCGTCGAAGGCGCGGACCGGAATGCACCGCAGCCTGTTGTAACTCAGGATCCTGGCACAACGAGAGACCAGCGTTAAAATGCTACCTCTCCTTTGAGTTGCTCACTGCTGATTCGACTGAGCAGCAGCATGGAAAGCCATCAGCTCTCATCAGCAACGAGGTACAGAAGCATTGTTTAACACCTGAGACTGAGAACAGGAAAGCAGCTAAGGCTGTTGTCAGAACTTGGGACTACTCACAGTGTCGACAGCTGAGTCATGTTGCTGAAGGTGTAATTGGCCAGCACGCTTATGCTGTTGTTGCTCAAATCACTGAAAAAAGACACACGGAAAACGTCGCTTATACGAATGACTTCAGAAATAAATCATTTTTAAACAGTAAATCACACCTGTGCAGCAAACTGCTTGAAGCAATCAAAAAGTCAAATATTGTCAACTTACGTAATTTTTTCTAACCAACTTTGAACAAACACTAAAAGCAAATGACATCAGAGTATATTCTCAGAAAAAGCCTAGGAGTTCTCAGTAAAGTATATTGGTAGTATACAGCACCCAAAAATCAGTGAATATCAGCAAAACTTCCAGAGGAGGAGGATAAATTAATAGATGACACAATCATGGGTAAATATTCACTAGCTGCTCTGCAATTTATTACAAACAAACAATTTCCCTGTACTCTTCACATTCACAGCTACTGGAACAAAGCTGCGCAAAAAGAATGGTCTCCTTGGTATAAATTAACTGAATGAAAAATGGGAAAAGCATTTGCTTTGGCTCAACCAGAAACAAAGATAATTCATCTTTTAATTCCAAAGAGTAACTTAGGCTCAAGCAGAACACTTTATTTCATTGTTGTGTCTCCATGCAGAATAAAATCAGAGATGTGTCCAAATAAAACAGTGTTTTAAAACAGAGGATCCAGTATGTTTCTGGTCTGAGGTTCTTCTGCCCACCTGACTTGAGCATCTACAGCCGACTCAAACAGCAGCTGAATATTTATCATAAATAGTTCAGACAGTAAATTTCACCACGATGTATTTTTGAGAGTAATTTACTGAACGGAGCCTAGCTGCTTCTCTATCCATATATCTGCTCATAAAAGAAACAGCTATGCAAATTTTCATCACCTTAATATTATAAATAATGTTTCAACTAGGAGAAATAAATGCTGTCTCCTCTGCTAACGACCTTTACAGCTATGCAGCGATAAATCCAGGGAGGGAGGCGGTGGCAGCCGGCGTGCCGCGCTGGTGCCCTTGCCGAGGCCGGGAGCTCCCGCAGGGAAGCGGCTCCACGGCTCCGGATCCCTCCGCGGAGGGCTCTCCACGGGCGGCAGCGGGGAGCCGGCCTCCTGCTGCCGCTGAAGTCACGTGCGGAACATACTCTCCTCCCGCCCCAGGATGGGGCACGCTCTAACGCTTTGCGGTCCACCTGCGGCGCAGGGCAGGAGGAGTCATCTCATTACCCTGACACTAAACCATGTGTTTCTTACATTAGAGTCAGGTGTCTGAACGCCGACAGCCCCTTTGGTACAGCAGTCAGATGGTTTCCTTCCAGGTATCTGCAAAATGTCACATTTGAAAATTAGCCAAACATGTTAACAAGAGCTTCTGTCAGCTCACGATGCACCATGAATGAAGAAAAGACAAACTGAAGTCACTCACTAAGGAAATTGTCTTTGATACATTGCTTTGAAACTGCTACAGTCTCCCCTTTATAAATGAATTATCCTGCACGCAAAGCATGACAGCAGCTTACTGATGTTTTTGTTCAAGACTTGGAAGCGAATAAAGGCTCCCTAGCCTACAGCAAATATAAACCACCACTCGATTCTTCCAAGACAACAACCGAGGAAGCAATGGGAAAGAAATGTTACGGTTTTTGCCCTTGGCTAAGGTTAGGTGTAAGTGAAGTTTCTACAAGGACTCCAAGTGCTGACCCCACCAGCAAATCAGCTGCCACGCACCGGGCAAGCCCTTGGTGGGGCCAGCCCTGCGACAGGCTGGGGCTTCGTCTAGCAAAAAGTCCCAAACATCAACATGAGCATCGGCTGTGTTGATCCCATGTCCGTTACAGCAGTTCCCAGTTTCGTTTGCTCTAAACCTTCCTGCTGCGTGACTGTGAAAGGTAGATCCTCCGCAGAAGCAACGGATCCTACTGAGAGCCCCAGCATCACATTCGCTGAGCGTCTTCGACCCACTCAGACACTTGCACAGGATGGCTGATCACTTTTAGGATTATTGTATGTCCTCCTTTTTCTGGAATACAGCACCTGCATTTTGCAGGTCTGTTCTGCTAAAGACACACAAACATTCAGGGACTAAGGAAAAAGCCCTGAATAGATGTAAAACTTCCGAAAGCTTGCCCAGAAGATGACACAGGCACACAAGACTCAAAGGCTGACACGTGGGAGCATCAGAGCACTGGTCCTTTCCTGTTTATTTGAAAATAACACAGAGAGAGCTGGAGTTACTCGCCTTGACCTTGGTTTGGGGGGGGGATCTGCCATAGCGATGTGGCTCCGAAGGATGCAGAGCGCCGTGGCGTCAGGCCGTTTGCCTGCGCGAGCCTGCAGACGCCTGCCGGAGGCTGTTTCTAACAGGGACCAAACCCAACCTGCTTGGACACTGCCGCGTGGCGGGAGGGGATGCCCGCTCCCGAGGAGGGCAGAGAGGAGGAAAGGGTATCTCCCTTCCTTGCAAGACGCTTTGGGGCAGGTTTTTTTTTCCCTATGGTAGATGTGGATCCCCGCCAGGGAAGAGCCCCCACACAGCAGCACCCATCACGGGCTGCCTCTGCTCCTGCAAACACAACCCAATAACCATGTTAGCAATTGTATCCCTTCTCTTTGGCAAAGGATCTCCTTATCCTGACTGACTACAGCAAACAGCAGTGATAATCACTTATTACTGTGCTGTATGTTCCCTCTCCACATAGTCTGCTATAACACAGAGATTTTTGTGTAAGCTAAACCCCAGAAAGTTTCCCCACAAACTGTATTTTTATTTTTACTTTATTTAAAAATAAAACCTATAAATGCTGCCAGGATTACTGACATAATAAGTTGTTAAATGCCACCTTTGATTTCCCCTCTTCTGTTTCAGCGTAAGGACCTCGCATCCTTTTGTGCTGCTTCAGCTCTTTTCTACCAAACTACTCCAAGAAGAATTTCCCGTAAGGTATTAGGCACCGGCATTTTAACAACAATAAAATGGAAAATCTTCCTCCTGAAAAGAGTAGCAAGGAAAGCTGCCTCTCCTCCCACCCCAGCCTCCTGGTTATCCAGCCTGCACGCGAGCAGGACCCTGCAAAGGCAGAGTTACACTAGAGCAGACGGTGGAGCCGACCCTGCTCCGCCTGGGAGTACGTTTGACAAGGGGGACTACAAGCCCTTTTGAATTTTTATCCAAAGGCAAAATCTTTCCTCGGTGAAAACCTGTTGAACAGATTAATCTCTCCACACACAGAAATCACCCATCAAGTGATGGTGTTATATAGTAGACAGTCAACCCTTGCAAGGGAGTGGTGGCCTCTCTGCTGACATAGGTTACCACAAGCTGGAGCATGGATTTACACCTCATTTACACCTGCATTTACACCTCAATATGGATATTCAAATTCAATAGCTATAAAATAACTCATTCCTTTGTGACTAAATTTGGTATAAATTATTTTGAAAATTGAGTGACTTGGTATAGCGCAAATTCACACTCTGAATTTTTCGGTGGAAGATCCCCAGAATAAAACCACATATATTACTATCTGAACACAGCAACTCGTGTCTCATTTCCACGGCAATGGTTTGTGATGGATGCAGCAAATTCCTGGGAGTCTGCTCCATCCTTTCATCCCAGAGAGCCTGCAAAACCCAAACGCACACACGTGGGCAGGGTAACGTTCCAGTGCTTGCTCCAAATGTAAGGAAATGAAAAGCAGGTCATGTACTACACATCTGGAAGCTAGCCGTGATTTTCAGTTCGGAAAGGAGCCTCAACTCCTGCAACGTGTGGAAATCTGCAGAAATGTATTTTCAGGATATTTTCTTGTTGATCCTAATAGGAAACAGACTGCAATTTAAACAAACTGCTGTCAGCTAGCCAAGGGCTTTTTTCCCTTTTTTGCTCCCGGGTGCAATCAGAAGTCGCAAGTGTACGTTTTACTCCGCTGCTTTTACTCCACTGCTTCACTGTTCAGCCCAACGCGGCCGTGCAGGCCCCTGCAGCGAAACGCCGACAGAAGACCTGCTCCTACAGCGCTGGCAATTATTCTGTAAACAATTTGATGGTTATAGCAATGTGTTTGCAGAAAGTAGCAATATTATACCAGCACTATATTTTGTGAACAAAACAAAATTTTATGCTGAAAAATTGCTGATTATATTCTTTTCATGGATGTATAACAACAATTCACCACCATTTAAGCTTCTACCACATTACACAAAGAATGGTAATTTTTCCTAAAAAAAGCCGTTAATTTGAAAGTGTATTTAAGTGCAATTAATACGAAATAACCAGAGCTTTCTGTATGCAACAGTATGCCACGAGGCAGCAGGCTCTGGCTGCAGGACGGCGAGCGGGATGCGGCACGGACGCTGCGGCAGCAGCTCCACAGCGGCGCAGGTCCAAGAAGGGCTGCGGGGGCTGCAAAGGGGCTGCAAGCTGGCCCCAGCAAATAGCAGAATATACCCCTGGAGGGAAGGGCTGAGTTCGGGTGCAAAACACCATGTGTGTGTATGCATGTGTGTGTGTGTATACACACACACACACACACACACACACATATAAATATACACATACACAATACAGTGATCTAACTACGGCAAAAGCTTTGGGAAAAAACTCCAAGAATAATGTGGAGGAAAGATTTTATTTTTAATTTTCCCCCAACGCTTAGCAAAGAAAGATGATGTACAAGGCATCTGGTATGCAAAAAACTGTGGTATGAATGAGAAAATACATTTCTAATTTTAACATCCCAGTTTAAGCTATTAATACACAGACAGTCAGAGTCAAGAGTGGGTGTCAGTCGTCTTAATATAGACAGGCTGCCTAGTACCCAGAACAACCTCCTTTGCTTCCCCAAGTCTCTAGACTCTGTAGTTGAGCATATCAGATTGGAAATTGTTCTTTACCCCATGAGTGCTTCCGGGAATCCTGAGTGTCAGTCAAGCACTTCCAACCATCAAGTAATTACAAGAGTCAAAATAAAATTAAAAACAAAAACAAAGCAGAAACATGTGCCCGCGTTCTCATAAAATGCCCCCAGCCACCGAAGAGGAAAGCTTGCTCCTAAGCCCACGTATGCGAGACAGTAACTGAAAAGGTATAAAGCCCATCCTTCAATTTCTTTAAATATTTTGTATAGATTGTTCAAGAAAAAAAAAAAAGGAGATGATACTTGCCAATCTTATGTAGTTCTAAAATCAAGTTATAATCAAAACATTTTAACACAGATACCCAGTACCCTGGAAGTCGGAGGAGAGTTTAGTTTCCTAATAATAAAGGTGGTCTAGAAGAGAGTTGGATTGTGAAAATACCAGCAAGACAGGAATTTTAAGAGCTCTAGTTAGAGTTTCTTGAGGAGATACAAAATTTGAGTATGGATTATGTCCAAATCTGCATCTTGAACTTTCTAAAGTTTTGGCAAATTTGGGCTCAAGGACCTTGCTGTGCCTGCATCTCAGCCCACGATCTGCAGCAGCAGCACGCAGACACCTGGCTGTGTCGGGCAGAGGAGCCGAGGCCCCGAAGTTAAGTTCACCTTTACTCTCTGCCAGCGCTGAAGTCAGCTTTCCAATAAGCTCCCAAACTTCATCAGCCGCTCAAAGCTCTGTTTGATACCATCGACCTATTCCCCTCTTCCAAACCGTCAGATTTGAAGCACAGATTCGACTCCTCTGTTTTAGCTGTAACTCAAATATCCTCCTTACGGGCGACCCACTCTCCCCAGTGGAAGAGTTTCCCTGTTACAGCGAATCAAGCGGGCTCTAAAGCCTTTTACAGCCCAAGCTTTTAGCTAACCGTTTCTCTCCTTTATTACCAAAGGAAAACTGCCTGCAGCCTGCGTTCAGGGAGTGCGAAGCAGTGCCGACTCCCAGACAGGCAAAGGCATTTGCTTCCTGAAGCAGATGATTTTCACCAGGTATCTCACTTCAGCGTTGTCCCTTTGATCAACAGTTGCACTAGATTGTTAAGATAGTCTACACGAACCGTAGCTCCCTGCTCACAGCATACGTCACTGCAACCTTCGCGAGGGCCAGGTTCGAGGCACTACTTTTGCCACAAGGCACTAGAGCCTTGGACGATGCAGTAAATCACCCCAAGTCGATGCGGCAGTGAATGCTCTGGAAGGCAGAAAGGATCACCATAATGATCCTGGCAACCGGAGAAGGCAGGGACAGGCAGCAGCCCCGGGCGGGGAAAGGAGAGCTGAGGGGCAGCTGGGGCCTCTGCTGATCGGCAGGTCGGCCGCTTGCGAAACGCCTCTACCAGCAGGCTGCAGAAGAGTGCGCAGGCTAAACGAACAAACCGGAGCAAAAAACACCCCAGGAGAGAGGACAACGCAACGGGCACAGGGGACATCCACAAGTGGAGACCACCAGTGGGAGAGAGAAGGTTTGGGAGGAGAGAAAGAGAAACGACAAAAGTAAATGAAAATATTAATGTATAGTAATATGAACGGAGAGCAAAATAATCACTAAAAATGATGTATGGACACACGTTTTTCTAATAACCCCATCACTGCTATCATATAGCTCAGTGCCATGACATTTGGAGTCTAGAGACGACATGATTAGTATATACTTATTCTAAAATACACCATGCTAGTTATGTTACAACTTATACACACAGTCAACGTAACTGCCTCCAACTTTTTCCCCTGTGCAAATCATTATTTGCTGTAGGTCCATAAAAACAGCTGGATGCTGTCAGATAAGACTTGATTAGAGATAGACCACAGTTTTCCAAAAAAAAAGAAAAGCTAGCACTGAAGCAGCATGTTAAAGGAAAAAGAGCATGGGAATCATAGTCAGATTTAAAAAAAAGAAGAGAAGGAAAGCCTAGGACACTAAGCAGGAGCGAGGCTAAGCTGCAAGCTAGCTCGCTGCATGAGTATTTTACTCCTAAACATCTGGACTAGAAAACTGATTATGTTCAAAGAACTGAGGCTTCTCATCAGAGCAAGCAAGCAGTGGGAAAAAGAAGGCTTGCCCCTGGCAACATGGTTTTGTGAAAGAATCACTGGGAAACAGAAACTTGTTACGTTATTATCTCTCTAAGAAGCCTCTAAAAAGTCTCTAAAAGATGACTAATATCATCTTTCCAACACTACTCTCCACGGAAGCCTTCCCTAACAGGTAATTCCAGCCTCCCAAAGCTTGTGCAAACCAGACACACTGTGCTGCCCATCATTCCCAGCTCTAAACGTGAAGGAGATCACGGGTTTCCAGCATTTGCCTACGAAACACATGCAGAACAGAAACTCAGGGTGCAAGTTGGAAGGCATGAGCCTATGTCTCCAGTCCACCCTGCAATGAAACATTGCTGGTGACCCTTTTGCAGGACTCGGGTACAGTGAAGTTCTCCTCAGTGGAGGGTAGCATTTTCCCTACGTGCCTGTGAAAGGTATGTTCAGTTTAGCACACTGTTACTTAATATCTGTTGCAATGAAAGAATTCCCATTTTAAGGCTATTTCAAGATCTCTGAAAGAATTTAAAATAACTTCTGAGAAGGTTATATTCAGCCTTAACAGACTGGTCTCTCTAGATAGATGGCAGTGCTTTTTCTTAAAATATGTTGTGTTTTTGTATGTGTTTTTTATACTGCAGCTAAAGTGCCTTGTAAATGAGCACTTCAATAATGGTAATTTATAAATGCCAGACTGCAGCATCCACAAAAATCCCACAAACCGCTGCCCTGCATGGCCATTTTGGCCTCGCGCTAGAGGCAGCGGTGGCGACGAGGACAGGAGGATCTTTATACCCACGTCCCCTTTTCACCCCTTGGTGAAATCTGTCTTCTGATGCAACTGGGGACGGAGATGATAGAGTCTTCTAGATTACGGGCAACATCTTCAACACAATCTGGCGGCAGAGGGAAAGTAAGAAAGACTGATTTTCTCCTCTTCATTTCAGTCTTGTCACAGTTTTCAGAAATACATGAAATTTTTTGCTCTGGTACCTGAAGCTCATCTTCTGGTACAGACACAAATATGGAGCTCAGTTTATGTTGGTGGAAAGACAGAAGAGTGAGGTCAGGACTGAATTTGGAGACAGCTGGGACAGATTCAAGGTTGTATTTGCAGAACATGAGAAATTCGGAGTCAGCCAGGCCACAGCTGAGTGTGTTCAGCTGACACATTTCTGGATTTGAAGCAGGAAGCCCAACGAGAAGCTGGCGCAGCCAAATGGCTCCTACTGAAGACAACAGTCACGTAAATTCCTGTGAACTCACTCAGACTGCTCACTTCCAGTCTGCTGCCTCATTTGCCAAGAAAAAGCTTAAGAAATATAGCAGTTTTCAAGAATGTGAGATTAATTTCACTCCTCTTGTGAAAATTATGTCATCAGAGTATCAGATAGTATCAGTACACTGAATACGCAAAATTTAAATACAAAGACTCCTTAGCGTAGCAGTGGAAATTGAAGTAACATCTGTGATATCTTACTGTTGGCAAATCGTATTCAAAAACAGTAATGGAACCTGAACAGGAACAGGGCAGAAACAGCCTTGCAGAGTCTTCATCATTCATGGTAATATAAAGGTAACATGGGCTGGAACTTGGCTTTCAGTTCAAACAACTATTAACTATGCCCTGATTAACAGTGGTCCCAAGGATGTACTCATTTATGCAAAATATCCATGCTACTTTGAGTTCCCACACATGCATTCAGTCCACTCCTCATTAAACAGCAAAGCCTTGCATTTGACTGCAGCCTTGGTAATAGTGCAAAGCTCCTTCCACTGCAAAACATCTCATTCATCAGGTACCTCACTGCTAATTAGAGTAACACAGGAGCACATTTTCATTCATTAGGCAATTCACTGAACATACCAACTCAACCAATACAAAAACGTCCATCAGGTCGTAACAACTTTCAGTAACAACTCACCTGGGATAGATTTGAATAAGGGCCTAAAGGGAAAAGCTCTGTATTTCTACTGTAAACTGTTTAAGCCAAGCTGTTCCCCCACTGCATTTTCTTTCCATGGAAAGAACCGAAACCCAGCATAAATCCGTCGCAAGTGGCAGTGGAAAAGAAGACTAGAAAGATGGTTCTCAACTCAAACAAGTTTACTTTACAATTTAATCTAATTATCCACTATTTTCGTCATTTCATGAGGTTTGGAGAAAAGAATCCACTGTTTGTTTCTACCTCTGGCTTGTCTTCTTCTTTTTTTTTTTTTTTTTTTTTTTTTTTGGGTCTCCTCAGAGAATAATTAACTCATGTATGTGTGAGGCAGGAATGTATTTCCACCACCCTTTCAAACTGCCTGTTGTCTGTTGTGAAGTCAGGCTCGCCAAAGGATCCTTCGCTTTGTTCCCCATGCAGAGAATTAACGGGTGCAAGGGCTCTCTTGCTGTTGCAGAGCAATGCATTCAGTCCCGGGAGGAACAACGATGAAGACCACAGCAGTTAAGACACAGAGAAAGTGCCAAAGCACCAGCTGCTGGAATTTGGCCTGAAACCAAAGGCAAAACCCCCAGGGCCCTACAAAGCCACCCCGCCACGTCACTTCATGAACTTTGCAGGAAAGGAGCTACATGAAACGTCACTTACAGCTCGGTCACGTCCTTGGGAATTCCTTTGGGCAAGACGCGCAGCCCTTTGTTGCTGCAGCGCACCACCGAGTCCAGGCAGGTACACTGCGGGGGACAGGGCGGCGAGAGCGCGCAGCTGCTCTCCTCGTTACCTGCGGAGGAGAGCACCCGCCGTTAGAGAGGGAAATCAGCTCTACAGCCCAGGGGGAGGCACTGCAGAGACAACCGCCCGCGAGGACCAAGCGGGACATCCTTGAGTCTGCAACAAGCGGCACAGTATTTTAAATTAGCTCCCAATACTCAGCATCTGCCTGATGGTGCAGGTTCTTCAGGCAACAAGCAGCAGGTTGGACTGGCAATACAAAATCTGGATACCAATATTTTCAAAGAAATAATTTTATCCAAGTGGCATCTACTTCTGTGTAATTTTACAAATTGCAGTAAATGAGTTAGGTAAATCCCAAATCCATCCCCACTCCCTGAATGCACTAGCTGAAATGGAGAACTTTACCAGAACGTTATCCTTCCACCGATCTACACAGACGACATTCATCATCTACTCTGCATTACAGAGATTTCTTAAAATACAGCTTTCTGCTGTTAATTTTGTATTTTTTAATGTCAGCCTGGCACTTCATTTAACATTGCAATTGAAAAACCTCACTGTTTTTGACAAGGATAACCAGGCAAACAACAAACTGAGCTGCATACTTCGAACTGCTGCTGATCCATCTGTGCACACACAAAAATATCGGCAGTCTCCAAAAACGGATTCGCAGTTCCATAAACAGCAGATTAAATCTCGTAATTGAAGAACAATAGGGCTTGTGTAGAAGAAACCAAGTCTTTAAAGTTGAGAACGTTAAAACATGGATTTTCCCTCAAAACAACAGGCTTTACAAAACATATGGCAGATTCAGCATCACGGTGCATACGAAAGGAAAGAGTCAGTGGTGGCTCGCGGAGGTGATGGCGGAAGGAAGTCCGCCAACACCTGCAGGTCCAGGCAGCCCCTGTGCCGAGGCACAGCGCTGCCTCCTGGAGCACGCCACCACCCGTCCTCTAAGGGCCTTCACTGAAAAAAAATGATGCAAGGACTAATTGAGACAGATCTGCTGCTTCCTCCTCTCTGCTGGATATACCCAAGAGCATTGAGATTACAGAGCAAGACTGGAACTCCTGGTCCAGGATAACAACATTACCCATAAATGCCTGGCTAGGGAACCATTCGTATTCAGAGTGACGGAGAAGCACAGCCAGGCTACAGAAGAAAAGGGAAGATTTTTTCGTTCTTTTCCCCAGCTGAACTTTACTGCTAGAAACAAAACATAAAGCCCTTCACAAACGCGCTGAAGAAGCAGGTTTCTCTAGCATATTTGATTTCCCCCTGTATTCTATTTTACATGCTGCCACCAGCTACCTTTCATTCATTACAGCTGTCTGAGTGACTGTACAACACAGAAAGCTGCTAAGTGGGCAATGGTATTTTTTTGAGCATGAATGTTTTTTTTCCAAACTAAAAGCCAGTCTTTCTTTAATGACTAAACACAGGTCCCGAGAGCCCTGAGCCCAAGCCCCCAGGCCTGCTGCCGGGCTGCTGGACTAGGACAGGAATTCCCTTCTGCGCTACGTAGGAAATTCCCTCTGCTCTTACGGTCTCTTCAGAGGGATGACAACATACAGCTCCAGTATATTGGGGCTTATTGGTCAACCACAGCCTACTAGTCAAAGCAGCAGTGGAGTTTTTCTCCTTTCGATGATCTCTAAATTCTGCTTGATCAGAAGAGAGAAGCAAGGGTTTTGCCTGGAGAATGCAAAGTCTATCAAATGTTGCACCACTCACTTCTCAGTGTTTTCCATCATCCTTCCTACTGGAGGAAATTTCTACAGATTTTTTGTTTGTTTGTTTTATTGTTGCTATTGTTTTTACCTATACGGACAATACGAAGGACTGCGCATCACAGAATCACTTCACGTAGTATCTACTTTTTTTATTTCCCTATATTTATATATCCTGCTATTGCTGAAATTGAGCAATCCTCAAAATCTAAAAAACTTTTCAAACCAGCATCACTTCCACTGGCTTCAAAGATTTTTAAGCAGTTCTACGAATAAGTAAGTGGGAGGAAGGGCCAGGGTTATACCAGGATTATACAAAGCAGAGCTTTTATCTACCAGCATATATGGCCAGGGACAGACTGGCAAGGCTTAAGGAAAAAATATTCTTATACTTAGGTGCAGATGGCAGAAACAGAAGCTGGAAATCAAGAATAAAAATGAACTTCAGATAGAGAACAATGATCCTTAGCTCTGGATAGTTGTCTTCCTCACTGCTAAGCTGAAAAATTCACTATGCAGCAGTTAATAGGCAGGGAGGCCCTCACAGAGATGTCAACATTATCATAAATACCAAATCTAATTGGATTTTCTTACCATCACAGGTGAAGTCCTGGGCATCCACATCTTGGATTGGAATATCCTTTAAGAAAAAAGGTTTCAAGCAGCGTGGATTTCCACTGACAATTCTCTTCTTCCTCAGCCACTTTCCCAGCCAAGCCAAGTGGCAGTTGCAGTTAAAGGAGTTAGCCAGCAAATTACTGAAATGGAACAAGATATAATTGCATTGGACGTGAACATACAGAATACTTAAATAACTATGGAAAGATACAGGTTCCAAGCCCAACCTCCTTCCTGCCATCTGTTTCGGCGAGATCCTGCTCTGTTCTACAGATTAGGCATTTTCTGCACAGATATTATACTGCAATTGGGGTTATAATTATATATATATATATATATATATATATATATTAATATTTATATATACACACAAACACACGCACACATATACACACATACATACATATAAACCAAAGTACTTACTGCTCAAATTCCTTACTTAGACGTAGTTATATCAGCACCAGGGCTGTGTTTATGGTGTATTTTGACATAAGCTATAGCTCATACTGAAGACTAAGCTCACCTCACACATTACACGCACATAGCCGTGACGTTACACCCACATAGCCGTGACCTTAGGTGTGATTCCTTAGGGAATGCCATGGATAAAGTTTAGCCCTGCTATGCAGAAATAGTAAGGACAGCACACTGTATATACACATATATATAGTTTTGAAGTATGAGGCAGCACTTGAGCAGTATGTAGGCTTGAGCCACTTCTCATCCAGCTTTCTATGGTCAGTATATCCACAGCGAAAAACATATGACCTACTGGCCTGTGAATTTTGTGAAGCCTTGCTACAGTTCCCAAAATACCTTGCAAATGCAGCTGCAGCCTAGCCGAGGCACTGCAGTGTGCTGGACCCAAAGTAGCCACTCGATAGCCTCCCTGCGAGACAGGGATTCATACTGTAGCTTAGGCTAGTAGTTTTTAGGAAAGGAAAGCCCATTCCACCCTGTCATCAGCCACTGAAAACACAGAGGTTACAGCAATTTCTCAGTGGAGCACTTGTATCATAGATAAAGTCAGTTCCGGAAAAATATTACTCATTTGTATTTCTTAATAGCTTGTGATCCTTGGTAGGAAAGGAGTATGAGGTGACATTTCTTTTAAGGAATCATCCTTCTAAGCTAACTAGAATAAGAGCCGAGAGTCTTCGGAATAAAAATGTTAACAGAGTCCTGTACTGCTAGACCTATACATAATTTGTGTTTAAGATTTTTTTTATGACTGAACTTCGGATGAAGGAAAGAGGCTGATATTCCTGGTGAAAAGGAGATTGACTATCTTACATATAAAGCCAGGGAGAATCAATCGCCTCAGTCCTGGGTTGCCTCCTGGAAGAAAAATGAGCTGTCAGAGCCCTATGTATGGAAAATGAGGTCTCCAAACTAACGTTTATGGAATTCTCACATCATATGTGAATACTTCTGAGGGTTATCTTCCCTCTGGGAGAGAAAAAAAGATGATAATGAAATTCCTCTACAGGGCAGCATATTTTAAAGATGAAAAAGTTTAAGTCCTAAAAAGCAGGTTCTGCCCACACACACTTCCAAGTGCAGATGTAGTAGCTGAAGGCCTTGGAAGACTTCAGCTGCAAGATGCTTTTACAAACCTAAACTCGTAGTCAAAAATCACGTTAGACTTTCTGCCAAGCAGTTCCTTCAGAACGCAACAGCACTGAAGATAAAAACATCTGGTGCAGCTGAGATGTGGCAGTGAGAAAACAAAGCCAAATCAATTCCTAAATTACATAGGTTCTAGGCCAGTATCGCAGAGCCACAGTGTGATTTACAGCTGTTCGACACATTGCAAAAAGTACACTTCAATCACCGCAACAGCCTGTCCGTAAAAGTAGCCTGTGCGCCTGCTTCGGGTGCATGATTACATGGGGGTCTAGCACAAACGACTGAACGCTACGGAGAGGGGCAACGGGAGGGGAGAAAACTCGGCATGATGTTTAATAATAGAAATAACCCAACCTAGCCATGAGGCCCAGGATTCAATAGCGAGGCTAATTCGGTGTGGAAAGGTCAGAAAATGGATGGGTTAGAGAGGGGCTTGCACAGAACGTGCAGACAAGCACTGAAAGCATCACTCCAAGTCCGGTTATATTCCTTCCGAATTGCTTTCCATTCCCTCTAATCCATACCGGGACCACATGCAGGATGCCTTGTATGTTTTCCATACTGACATACTTTGGCATAGGCGAAGGGTTTAAATGAAGTGCTTAAATCTCCAAAGCTAAGTGAACCAACGCTTCAAAGGCCATTTGTTCCACTGACGGAAGAGAGTGAGATCATATTCGCAGAACAACTTCCACGACACAAATCCACAGAACAAAATAAGCCACAACCGGACGCAAACAGCAGGTCTATCAGGCTTCTGAACAACCCACAGCTCCGAAAGCAACATTTTGTGCATCAAGAGCATCTTCTTAGGACGTATTGAAAACCTTCAAAAACATGCAGGCTTTCAAACTGCAAAATGTTCCCGTCAAAATAGTAAATATATCGCTACATACAGAGGTTGCTTTGACTCAGTGTGCTACTGAACGTCAGCTGAGCAGCAGGAACTATTCACAAACCCTCATTTACTTCGTGGCAAACGCAGGTTAACACACAACCTAAAATTTACTAAATGCTTGGAGTAGAACTTGGATTATGCCTCTCTTGGGAATAAACAAAAAGTAAATTTCTACACACAAAATGAATACACAGAGAAACAAATCCATTGTTTTGAAATAAAAATAACTCCGGGAAAAGGGGACCAATTTATTTTCTCACACATTGCACACATCCCCTTGTCACTTTAGCACCACCTAAATGGCAAATTTTGGTGCAGCTTTTGGAGAAAAAACATAAAAACAAGGATCTCTAATGAGTCATATTCGGCAAGAGCTTCCTTAATTCACACATCAAGCAATTGAAAGTTTGGAGAGGCCAATGAGTTGCAAAAGCTTTATCTTTTTTTTGAATGTAGTTATTCAAATAGAGTTCTTAAATCACAAAGAATAACGCTGGGCAGTCAAAATGCTATAAAAATTAATAATTAGTAATCAGATTTCTTACACCTAAAATAATGGTTCAACCACTCACACAGAAACAGGGCAATCAAGCTTTTAGCACAGACATCTTATTAACATTAACTTCATAAGTATGTCATCACGGATATAGGCATATTTTTAAAATCAAAGGTGAACAGAAGTCTTGAGGAAAGAAAAACGCGTATCCAGTTACAAGTATCTCTGTTAAAATTTGCAAAGAAGCCACAGAATATTAAATATTTAAATGAATTCTGGTGACCTGTTAGAAAAACATACTGAAAAGCATCTGGATATTGTTGAAATTAGGCAGGAAATATATCCTACAATTTAAGTTAAGTTTATACAAGAATTGTTGCATGTTTAATTCATAGAAAACCAGCTCTGCTTGCAAACATGCCCACCTGACTGCGTAAGGACTGAAATTGCTGAACAACGTGTACACAGAAGTGCAAGTACACTTGAAACTAGTACGCCAAGTATCTGATTTTACTAATAACAAATAATAAAAAATAGCTATTTTTTGCAATACTTCACAAAACAGATGTTCTTCCCCTACTGAATACCATTATAGTCTTGGCACTACTTTCAGAGCTGTCCATGTTTTGATAATACCAATGAGGCTGACTTTCCAAGAGCAGTAACAAAGGGAGCAATATTTTCTAAAGTTCTGTAAATATGCCAAGGTACAAATGGAAAGAAATGCTAAACTTTGTATGAATATGTGGCTGATATTAATAGATGCAAAAACGAGTCATTATAAAAAGCCGACAAACTCTCAAAGCGTGGGCTGAGCAGGAGGAGTGGCCACACTACACACCTTCAGTAGTGTTGTGATTTGATATAACCACCTACAATGGAGCTCTGTGAGGAAATCAACATTTCTGCATTTCGCATTTGTATCTGAAGTAACATTTCGACCTTGAATCGAGGTCTAAAAATCTCAACAGCACTCTTTCTCCTGACTTTATTGGCTGCTGGATCAAGCAGTGAAAAAGTGTCAAAGAACAACCTTTGTCGTCAAGGTGCAGCCAGGAACCTGCCACGACCGACACGACCGCACTGGTCGGTGCCAGAGCAACGCAGCCTCGTTACCAGCCCCTCTGACTGCTGCCGTTAGAACCTGCAATTTCCTTTATCTGCACTGAATGATATACAAAGAAGAAAACTGGTTGTCTTCTAAGAAAACACGAAATCAACATTTCAGTGTAAACAGGGTACGGAATTTATAGACTAATTTGGAGAGTCACAGCTACGGAGGGACCCACGGGAGGAAACACAGCGTCCAGGCTGCAAGCAGCAGGCAGGCCTGCAGGCACGGCGTGCGACAAGGTGAGGACCAGCTTTCGGCCGGTACTACTTGATTTGGCCTGTGCTTGAAAATGGTCAGTCTAAATAATGAGAATTTGCTTGTTACTGAAAAGTTATTCACAAAAAACTGAAAGTGTGAGCAACGAACTGGCTGAGGCAGCAGTTCCATCTTCCCCAAAGCCTTTAAAAATGGATACAGCAAGTAAAACACAACGGAATCTACTTTCAAAACCAGAAATACGATAGCACCAGAAGTTTGTTTTGGTTGGACAATTAGGATGTGTTTTCAGGGCAGTGTGAATGGAATTAAGCAGACAGCTTCCATTAACAGCTCCATCAGGCTTCCCTTTCACAGCTGGAAACAAAGACCGGACTTTCACTTCATATTTATCAGTCTATACTTCATTAAAATGGACGCACTATGAAAAGAATTTTTAAAATATTCAAAAATCAGGAGAAATACTTCAGAGATGTGCTGAGATACAGAAGACAATTAACAGAAAAGCTTAGGTGGGGATCTTCAAATTCATGTTCAGTATGACCGGACTGCCTTGTCCTCTTCTTTTTTCTTTTTTTTTTTAAAAGCTAATAAACTAGGTTTTAGATATAGTAAACTGGGTAGTAAACTTTATAGATTTTTTCTGATATTTAAATAATTTAACTGAAATCCAAGAAAATTTTCTTCCAGAACTAGGCTCTAACTGAAACTAAGGCAGCTTCAGAGGACTGAAGTGTATGATCAGCTCTGTACTTGTGAACCTGCAGAGGTTGTTTTATGTAAACTAACGCGCATGGCGCTGGGCTAAGACTGGGTAAACAGCAGTTGCCTTGCCTGAGACCAGCAACATCCAAGCTTTTTCAGCTATTTTGTTCAAATATTTTTCTGTATCACACCTTGAACCCTTCAAACCCACATTCTGAGTAGGATTTTTCATTTCTTTCTCTAGATGAGCTAAACTTAGGTTTTCAACATATGAATAATTAAACATCATGATTTTGAACCTCAATCACTGTTTTCTTAAAAGCAGAGCATGGAATAAAGGTATCATGACACACTTGAACTGTAAGAAAGATAACTTACATCGTAGACAAAGAGACTAGTGTGCTGAAGGCTCCAGGGGTGATGGTGCTGATGTGGTTGTCATACAGGGAAAGCAGCCTCACTGAGCTCAGGCCCGCAAAGGTGTCGTTGTTTATACAGCTGATAGAGTTGCTCCTCAGCATCCTGCAAAGATCAAAATAGGCAAATAAAAACTTTTTTTTGGGGGGAGTATAATTTCAAGAGAGGAGGTGCTGACTGCTGCTTGTAGCGTCAATAGATGCTAGGCAAGCATGGGATTTGTACTTATTGCTGAGACAACACAGCTAAGGAAGGCAAGACTCACGTAAACGTTGAACAAATTCATGAAATCATTAATTTAGAATGCATCTGTTCCACACAACATCAGATGCTGATGGAAAATCCACATCTAAAATTAGTACATAAGCAAAATTATGAATAGTGACAAACCTGTAGTAGAAACCCAAGTGCTTTAACTTACTAAATATCTGAGAGCAACCCATGCTGTATTTCAGAGACCATTTGATAGGGACTGCCAGAAATGTGTGACCATTACAGTACTAACTGCATTACTTCTTTTCCTACCATGTATGTTTTTTTGTAATCCACACTGCAATAGTATGGAAGAAAACTGGTAGAAGTCAAGGAATAGCTTAGGAAAGATTTCCAGACCAAAAGCAAGCTCTGAAATCTCATTAAACTCATTAATTGCCAAGAGAGAAAGCAGTAACCATCCTCTGAAATGCTCTTTGCTCAGTGCTTGTACCAGATGGATCAGTGCTGTGTTTTGGAAGATACATCTCTCTAAGTTGTTATGGTAACAATGCCCTCCACGATAAAGCCTAATTAATCTGAAAGGCTATAGTATCGTGTTCCTCTTCATAGCAAAAAAGGCTCAAGAGTCATTTGTTACCCTTCACGCCAATCAGCACCTGGGTCTGTGAACACCACTACACAGTTGTGATATACTTGGGTGAAATATTATTCAGTAATTAAAGCCTATCACCAGAAATGCATAACATATCTACAACTCTTGCTGCCGTTGCCATGAATTGATCCTCTAAAGAGAGGAGGGTTAATCCCTTGGTATCAAATTCACACAGTGAAAAATGAATTCAGACTCCCTTAGAAGTCCGGATTTAAATCTCATGTTGGTGTCAGCCAGCTGGGCATTTAGATACTACACCAATACACCCTTAAAAAAGACCAAAGGCAGATTAGATGCAGCTGGGAGGAAATTCACTTTGTCATCTCAGAAACTTGTTGTTAAAGACCTGGACATAATGCCTTCCTTTACATTAATGTTCTCTAAAAAGAGTTATCACAGCCACTACTGTCTCAAGCATTTTGGAGCGGTGGAACAAGGTCAGAAAAGAATCGCAGGGCACAGACACAAACCTTATACACACAGTACAAAGCTGGTGGAAAACCAGGTCTAGACCACAGGCTCTAAAGAGAACAAGCGAGGTAAATAAGCGAGGTTAAGGACCTTACCGGCTTAGGTCACTTTTGGAAACTCAGAGACAGAGGCAGTAGGAAGCATTTTCTCAATTCCATACGTGAAGCATTAGCCAGTCGTTCTGCAGGATGGGAAGACTGGATGCCAACTCATCTTCCCCAGTGATTTATTACATTTCAGGAAACATTCAGTCTTTTAAAAATTGGACCGTGATACTGTCAATGTGGCCTCTTCGTAAAAGGCCGGAATTTTTATGCTCAAAGTTGATTAATGGATAGAAATGCATTTCCCTCAAGCCAAAAACCTGTGGATTTATACCACAGTACACCATGCACTGCGTGCCCTTCCTGAAGGGAAACTTATACTTATGAATCCTCATTTCATGCTGCGTATATTTAGACTGCTTTATCAGCTAGGGGGAAATGTAGGTCAGGTCAGCAGGATAGCTTGAATGTTAAGTATCTTTTTATTAAAAAATGCTGAATTTTGTTTAGGAGCACTGCCACAGGCTGCTTTATGGCATGAAAATTAATTTAGTATCTATGGACAGTATTTTAAATTCCTTTAGTATAATGCATACATTAAATCAAAGAACAGATGGCTGTAACTACAGAAAAATAATATTAAAGGGACAGCAAAAGAAAAGTTCCCCATTTGTCATTACAGGCCAAAGTCCTCCAGATGAAGGTTGGATTTCATTTTATACCTAAGTAAGGAGTGAAGGAAATGTGCTATGATACTTTGCAACATAAGAAGCATTTGCTGATAATGAATAAATTGCAGATTTTAAATTGTCTTTGGCATCCTAGAGCCTATTTACAGACAGCAGCCACATAATCAAGTTCTTTCTTTCTACAGCGGGGAGACTGTGTAAGAGCAGACATTGCCAGGTACAGATCATGCAGATCATCAGGCATAAGTCTTTGCATTACCCAAAGTCCCGTCCCTGCTTGCTCTTCAGGATCGGGGAGAGGGCTGGATTAGATGTCACCCTGAAATACTGCCTGGTATTGTTTTTCTTCCATGCTTCCACAATACTTTGTCCCAATATACTTTTTAAAAAGAAAACAAAATTTTAAAAGGAAAACCAATAGTTCTTATTGGTTTATGTACGAGTGTTAGTTTTCAAAAGCAAATTATAAAGTTGGGCTAACTGCAAATGAAATACCAAAAATTTCTTAGGCTTGTGTTCAACGTCTCCTACACGCACCCTCCAACCTCAGTCACAGTAGTACGGCATCCGAGCATAATTTTATGGTATTCTTTATGGTCAAGAAAGAGCGTGCTGTGGCTAGTCCAAAACCAGGGACTGGTTAACCGGCTGCTACATCGGTTCAGCCTGAATGGCCTTCTGCCACCAGGGGCTGCAACTGCTTGGTTACGCCTGCCTTAAAGTGGCTTAGCTATACCTGCCTTTTGGTGACAGCAATAACCTGAGTCTTTCTTTTCCCCTATCTGCCAATTTCATATCACTTGCAGGATCTTAAAAATCTTGTAGGGTCCTACCTTCCTCCAAGGTCTGGTTTAAGCAGGCCAATAATTTGCAGAGGGGAAAGGGAGTGTAGGGTTGGACTGCTAGACAGGCATGTGTCTTCCTACATGCCCTTTCTTCTATAGAAAATAATAAAATAATAAATATATTAAATGATTAAAGCTATCCAAATTTGGCACCTGCCAGGCCTACCATCAAGTTGCTCCTGCAACTATTGGAAACACGTTTATTCACAGAAATAGCAGATAAATCTCAAATCTGCCCAGCACTATAAAGATATGAAAGACTTCATGACAGTGACACAAGATCCTGTCTTAGGGCCTAAAACCAGAGATTTTAGCAGGCACTGCTGACCCTGAGCACTCCAGCTCAAGTTGGAGAAGAACAGAGAAAAGCAAGTCATTGCACTTACAATGTCTTCAGCCCTGTGAGACCTTTAAACATCCGTCCATGCACTGATTCCAGTTGATTCTCTGTCAAAATCAGTTCCTGCACTCCCGAAGCCCCATCAAATGTGCCTTCTCGGATCTCCTTGATCTTATTGTTGCTCAGATTTCTGGAAGGAGAAACCAGTTATAATAAGAGAGAGATTATTGTTTTACTCCAGGCATACATCACTGCAGTTGAAGGAGACAGTAAGGAAGGTATCTGTCTTTAAAGAATCATCTAGGGAGATGAGCATTCAGCACAGGCTCAAACGTAAAGCTACTGAACTTCCAAACGGTTCCCCTTCATGCCTCACAAACACACTTACATCACATATATCTGGAATATTCAAACTAGTGGAATTGCAACCTCTTATACCTGACCTCACTCCAGCTCACAAGGGCCTCAGGGCTACCAGAAGTGGAGTTTTATAACAACTGATCCATAGCAGGAAGCTCGGGACCCTGCTGGCAACTGGGTGCTCATTTGGCCAGAACAAGTTGATTAATGGTCACTACCACTGAAATATGGACCAGACACTGATATATGGAATATGTTTATTTAGTGTACCAGCACCTTTACTGTTTTAACACTCAGCACTGGAATAATATACAAAACTGTGTGGCATAGATCTGATACAAATTATATAATATGTGCACTCAGAAACTCCCAGACACTTAAATTGAAGTCCATCACTCAAAATGAAATGAGTATCACTTAATTCTCAACCACATCTATAGCAACACACAGCTTTATTGACTAAATACTTATCCTGCATACCCAATCTCAAGATGTTTGCTTATAGATCAGCATTGCAGAACTTTAATCTAGAAAGTCAAATGAAGTTCTGAGGAAATGCAAAATGAATCTTCTTCTGAATATTTCATATTTGTGAAAAATCCAGTGAACAGAAAACTTGAAATGACAAATGTATAAAAATAAATGACTTTTAATTATTTAAAACATATACAGAAGGCCTAAAGCTGTTTAAAACCTTGGATCTTAGTCCTTCAAGCATCTACAATGATGCCCTGTATAGGTTATAATGAATAATTCTATTTGCTTAGGCTTATGACAGGAAACATCATTTTTGTTTTACTGTCTACACTAAAAAAGAGAAAACAGAAGATATTCTCCTGCTCCAAAGAGAACACCAGATTCCAACACTATTACTCATACTGAATGACACCTTCTTCCAGAAATGATCCCACTCCACACGCAGGATGAGTAATAGTTTCAAAATCCAATTGCAGGTGCTATAAACCAAATGACAAAGTATCAGATTAGCGCCTGGGCTACTCTGCTCAGAAGAGCAGGCAATCTTGTTGGGATACAAGTTGACAGAAGATTTGGCAACAGGACAGCTTGGCCTGCCTGATATAATTACTGGAGGTCTTGCTCTTTGCACAAGTCATCACTTAATAAAAAAAAAAATGAATCTTGGAGGTATGTTTCATGTGGGAAACTTGAGCAAGCTGGTTTGTGTCTGCTGAGAACTGTCAGATACTGGCCATACGGCATGTGACCCATCACCTCTTGTGCATTCTGTGATCAGAAGGAATAGGAGCATGCCAGCAATCAGACAAAAATGAAATAAAAGCCTATATAAATACTTACATACAGGTTTTACTTTCCAGAAGTTTTGTGCATTGTGCTAACACTCACACATACAGCTTATGTTCAGTGTCAAAGCAAGCCCAGCAAAGATATTCTGACACATGCATTTAATTTTGAGGCTCAACTATTGTCTACTGGAAATGTTTATAATTTAGCATCTCTTTTGAATCTTGGCATAAGTAATTACTTCCAATGATTCCTTTCTTGGTAAAGATCATCCCATGATGCATCTTTGCACAAAAATAAATGAATAAATAAGCAAGCATTTGTAGTAGGAAGGGAAAATGAGCTACTACAATACACAAAGACTTTGATCTTTGATTCACAGCTTGTAACCTGACCTGTCCTTGCAGTTAAGAACTTCTGTTAGTTAGCTAGTTTTTGCTATCTAAAGGACATTTAGTCACATATATTAAGAAATGGGTGCAATCTTAATGCACGATCAGATACTCAAGATGGAAAAAGTGAACAGTGGGGAGGAAGGTTGGCCATAAATTGCAAAGGAATTGGCTCCTCCTACATAGTCCAACCAGTCTGAATTTCCACTGTGGCCCAAGAACTTCCGTAGACAGGCAACTTCATTCATTTCACTCTGAAATGCCTGATCATTTCAACAATGTAACATTATCCAGAAACTTGCTAGTAGTTTCACAATAACCCAATTGTATATATATACTTTTCCCATGAAAAAGATCTGAAAATCTGGAATTAAATGCTATGGTGAAAACAAAATTGTAAGACAGAGGAAAGACAAACTTTACGATAATAAATAGTTGAAGGAGATACTGCTCTGCAATCCCAGTAGGCTCATCATAAAAAGTAGACATTCTGCCAACCTGTATTTCTTTATTTGTCTTCCTGAATTAAAGTGTTTCTTATCAAAATACAACAAAAAAATGGTAGATGACAGCAGTTATTCACTCCAAAAATCTATCCTCCCTAAGGTTTGATCTGCTAGAAGAGTAGACATAAGAAATTACATACTTTTCAGTCTAGATTTACTAGCACAAATAGTCAACTGCTGATAAAAACCTTGAAAAATAAATCCAGTGAAACTTCTGCCTGCTCTGCAACTCAGAAAGTCCTAGCCCATTTTTCCCAACACTAAAGTAATCTTTCATATGTGACCATGGCACTCAACAAAGAAAATAATATTTTCCTATTAGAAGAAACTTCCCTTAGACCTTACAGCAAACTCCCATTATATAAAAGCCCCCTATGCCCTAGCAATGCAAAGCTCCCATTGGGAATTGTACTGGAGATAAAGGAAGATACTGGAAAAGAAAACGAGTCTTGAGTATGTCTTAGGATACCAACGTCCTCCAGCAGGACCCAAATGGGAACCTACAGTCAACCTGGTCACTGAAGAAGGCTTTTGTTTCCTTAAGGACTCCCTGATTTACCCTAGTGATAAAGATTAATCCTATTTCCAGACTAATATTTTGGGCAAGAGGTCAAAAGAAATCATCTGGAAAGCCCTGGGTTTACTTTTTGTGGGGCTCTCAGTAGGAAATGAGCAGATCTAGGAAGCTATCAAGGTGACATTGTTCGCACAGTTCACTTTTCAGTCAGATTTATTTACTTTACAGCTAAAATTTACAATAATATTATTTCTGTTGATTTTATAACTTCAATACAGCTATGAAAGACCAAGTTAGATTCTATTCAGACTTAATAAAAGCATTCATCCTGTGTTAACTGCTAGGTCAATTTTGACATTTTCTCTTGCTATTCGTTGCTGTGCTACGGACACCCCTTCCACACTAGCACAACCACCAAAGCACAGCCCAGCACTGAAGACTTGGGGCCAGTTTGCACTTCATAGTTTTTGCATTTTGATGGCATCTTACGAGTGGGGTTTTCCCCAGAATATGTCAGCCTGTTGGTGGTTTGTTTGGATTTATGATTATATTTTTAGAAAGAAAAATACAACGCGATTGCAACCTTCTGGAGGAAAAATGTTTGCTGAGAAAGTTTCACAGCTTCTCCCAACAGTCTGGCTGCCTTGGAAGGTACAGCCCTTCCCAAAACTTTACCGAGAAATCCCGTTTTTCCCCCGCCATAAAATAAAGTCTGTTACTGTATAACAAGTGACAGATGACTACAACTTCAATTGCTACGGCAAAATTTATGCACAAGAGGAAGCATAGCATGTAATAGCTGTTTCCAAGGACAGCAATTACTTATACTTCCCCAAGAAACTTGAGATTCTGTTTTTTAAATGACTTCTGGTCATTCTGCAAACTTTATCATGATTCAGTTTCATTTTGCATGTACAGTGTGTTAAACCCTAGGCTGACACATCATACAATAAGATTCAACCTAGGAGGTATATTTACAGATGAATTAAACTACAAAACATGATCGTGTATTACAGGTTGGGATTGGCAGCACTAGCTATTACCAGGACACTTCCATTATAAGACAGCACACTTCCCATTACAAGACTTTATTTTGTGTTCATTTTATAACCCTGGCAAGGTTTAGCAGAATGAACTGTCAGATGTCCTTTTCAGGTTTTCAGGTAGACTTTCTTTTTTCTTAAAATAAAAGAAGTCCACCTATTTCAGGAAATAAAGCTACTCAAAATAGTATTTCCCTCATATCTCAAAAGTCTAGTCACCTTTCCTTGAAAAGTCCCAAGCACTCCAATATATTACGATTTCAAAAATTGGATTTGTGACATTCATGCTGGTGTTTTACTCCAAGGATATATCTTCCTTGTGAAAATCTGTAAAGATTTGGCTCAATTATAATTCTTTAATAAATAACATAATAGAGATTTAAGATTCCTGCCGCAATTTGAGCAGATTGCAATACATATTTTACAGAAAATTTGCATTTTAGCAGCAAATTCTCCAAAGACTTTTTTCCCCTTAAAGATTCTTCTAGTTCAAGACAATGCAGGACAGAGAGACTAACTATGCAAAGGTTAGGACTGGGCACACTTCTCTACCCAAATATTCACCCTAAAACTCCACGGCTGTATGCAGAAGTAACCTGCTTGGCTGGGTGGAGTGGGGACCCTGGACAGACCTGCAGGGACTATCAAAAACAGTTCCAGGCAGTGAGCTGGGGAGACCGAGGCCGGGGCCAGGCAGGGAACGTGGTGCGGCCAGAGTGCGCAGGTGAGAACGGTTCCCCGTGGTTGCCAAAGGCAGAGGACGGCGGAACTAGACACCAGCCTCAGGCAGGCGCCCAGCACGTGCAGAAGAGAGGTGGTACTGAATTGGGGGACCAGGAATCTAGCCTGGGATTGGGACAAGAGAAGACTGAAGACTATTTGAACACATACGCACTGGAGAACCGTATGTCACGTCAATGCCATGACACTGAGCACTTCTCTTTGGAATTATACTAAAAAAACTGAGAAACTGCACTGTGCAACCATATACATCCAGACACGGGCAACTGCCCGAGCTCTAGCGACAGAAGAACAAACATTGGCATAAATCTGGAACACGAGCAAAATGTGGATCCTCCTCAGGTCCAGTATCATGGACCACCTCAGAGTATGCTGGGTAAGTTATGAACCAAAGCTACATTTAAGCATAGTATCAGCTGAAGAGGCACCAAGATGAAACGCAGGGCTAATGACGGCCTCAAATTATTATGGAGCTTTTCTAGCTGCAGTGGAAGGGAGGGACTTTTAAAGTACTTTCTTTGTATACTTTCTTGATGCATTTGCCAGTGAGTCTTAAATTGAGGTGAAGGACGATGAGCAGGCAAATTAAAATATCCATCCTTTCAACTTAGGCTGACCATAAAAAGGCAATTAACTCTGCTACCTCAACACTGTTCATTTCAGAGAAACCTGAATTGCAGAGATTAAGAAAAAAATGCCTTGTACAGTATCTCCTGTGAAAGGCGATTTTTGCCAATGGCCTGCCAGCGCAACACTCTGAGCTCTTTCCTTCAGCCTAGGAACATGTTTTTACATCTGTTATTTTCCTTTAACACTTGAACCAATAAGGAATATGATAAGACTATGTCAATATTGCCCATCAAACAACAGGAGAAATGTGTGTCCCATATACACTTGGAAAAATGGGAGTTTGATCAGTGTTTTTCCTCCTTAATTCGAAACAGCAGCAGTAAGTAGCACGGCTTAATGAAGAGGACCTCTATATCCCCCCGCCACCCGCACAGAGCTGCTGCGGCAGCACTGTGAGCAGCTGCAGCCCCATCCACTGGTATTTCCCTACACCAAAGCTAAATCTCTATCTTGCATGATGGCCTATTAACTCTTAAAAACCCTGTCATAGCTGCTTCCTGCTGCATTTATGCATACCGTAGAGGCTTGTCAAGGTGCCCCACACCTGAGATGATGGAAATGAGGACAGTGCCACAACCAGCCTGCAGCAAGGCTCAGATCAAACAAAAGAAAGGATTTCAGCTATTACATCTTACTATTTTTCAAAACCCAAATCCCTACGGTCTGATGACAAAAAATGTTTTCCCATTTGTGTATACTTCTACATACCATGCCTTTTTCATTGCCATCTACATTAGGCACCCAGGTATTCTGGACTACAGGGTGCTACAACATCAATAACTCATTTTAAGTGCACTGTAATGACAACTTACAGACCATTCATAAAATTCTAGCCTGAGTATAGGATTAATTCCTGGGTATGATGGCCCGTGCTTCCCCAAACACACCTCCCACTCCCAACCTGCAGCAGAGCAGCTGAAATTCCTGTAGAAATAAAACTGACATAAGAATCACACTGTAGCCATCTCTCGAGCCCCTGAGATCTTACACAGTTTCAAATGGTCAGGAAGGACCAGATGGCCAACATCATGTGTGTCTTGAACGCAGGACAGAAATCCTAAATTACCTTGAATCTAGCAGAGCCAATAAAATGTTACTAAAAGTAAACAGTAGGTAGGACATTATATGTCATGTGACATTGTGTCATGGGGTTAACAGTTTAAAAATCCATTTAGAAAACTGATCAAGAGGTGTCTAACCTTTCATCCTCTTTTCAAAACAAAACTTGTATTAAATATACACAGAAACGTTGATCTCTAAATTGGTTGCCTGATTCTCTGCTCTAAAACAGTAACAACCTAAAGAAGCTACCATCATCTGTTTCTTGTAATTAATATCACTCTCCCTTTGAAATATTTGGCATAATCATCCTATTTGGAGTTCTGTTTCAGCTGTAATGGTGGCCTCGATGGTTGCACAAGGTAACCCATTTGTAAGACAAAAACAGAATACTAAACTTGGTGGCCATCTTTAATAATAAGCATTAATCTGAATGGATGCCTGGACTGAATTCCCTTCAGTGTCCATGACTCAAAGACTTTAGGAAATACAGTCTAAAGAATACTGGCGATACTCCTGTGTCACTGGTTTAACTGAGGCTGTCTAACAGGAACTCATTCAGTTCCCTTAAATTCACACTAAAAAAGTGAGTTCTGCTACTGTAGTACTAAATGATTAAAGCTTCGTCCCTTCCTCCTCCCACACAGGAAGGGCAGCAGGTACTCTATTAAATATACAGCTAACAAGCAAGTGACTTAAACTTACATTTTTCTGAGGTTTGGCAATTTCTTGAAGAGTCCGATAGCTTCCAAAACAGAAATATCATTGTCATTCAAACGCCTGGTAGGAAGAAATAAAAAAATGTTTAGTGCTTGACAGATCCCTCTAGGTATCTGCCTGTGCCATACAAGAGTGCCACACAGAGAATTATGACCTTTGTTAAACAAGATACTGTCATCTCTCCCAGACTCGTAGTCAAAAGAGTCAAACTTTGAAGGAAAAGGAATATATAAGACTATGTAAGGACAGTGCTGCCTTCTTGCAATGCGCAGGACACGGGCTGAAAAACCCACACAAATCCAGAGGACATGCACTAGCTGCAGGTCTGCTCCTGTAAACAGGGGGGGATCTGATTTCAGGACCTTTCCCCTCTAAGGCTATCGTTCTTCAAAAATGCTGCCAAGATCACTACCTTGGCAGGTTTGGGACGCAAAATAATGTCTCTGATTACATACAGCTCATTTTTTCTATGTAGATACTTTATTGTATTTCTGAAAGTCTCTCTTTCTTCTATCTACACTTCAACATTTTTGTGGGAGTTTAAAGAGAGTCTCTTACTACTACAAAGAGAACAGTAACAGAAAAAGAAAACTGTGAATATCTTCACATAGTAATCTCTCAGAATCTTAAATTACTAAGTATTAAACTTGTTTTCCTATACTCTACTTAAAAGCATATTATGTTCGTAATTCCTAAGAATCTCTAATAGTAGATAAATTTCTTAAGATCAATTGTAGCTTAACAACATATTAATCACAGTGCGAGTCACTTCACCCAAGTAACAGGCACAGCGGGCATGGAATAAGTTCCTCCTTATGAATTTTGTCAAAAGAGTTAATCCATTTCTCAAACAAAAATGACCAGATACGGAGATAACGGACTCAAAGGTAGAAGGAAGAGGCACCACAAAAAGAACTCCAGCTTGGGCCACGTGACAGTCAACATTTCAAGATGACATACACAGGCAGCTGAGGCACAGGGCCATGGCTCCTTTCTTATCCCCATATGACAGTTAAGGAAACAAAAGGGAAGCTGTAGCACCTCTCTGAATTAAAGTCAACTTCCCCTGCTCTTTCTAAGGATTAGAGTGGTAACCGCTTTGAAATGGTTTGTGTCTGTAGCCTTTAAAAACTAGGAAAAATACATAAGAGGTCTTAGAAAATCAAGAGGCCCTAATGACCACATCTTGGAGAGCCAGCACTTACAGATCAGTAGTATACTCGGGAAGGTGACTGGGTAATCGGGTTAGTTTTTGGTTAGAGCAGTCTACGATTGTTCCCTCACAGCGACACTTCTCAGGACAGACAAGGTCCATGAAGCACTTCCCAGTGAATTTGCTTCTGTAATCTTCTGACCCTGCAATAAAAGGAAAATATATTCCATCAAACAGCTCCTGATAACTGCAGCGATCAGAGATTTTGAGAATCTACTCTTGGCACTCTCTCCTGTCATCTTCCCAGCTCCTGCACACAATTTTAATACTTGCCAAAGCTCTTTTTCAAATGACTTCCAAGACTAACCTCTGTTTTTTCACTCTTCTCTTGGGAGACTAATTCCTTGTCTAAGAAGCCTACCTGTTAAAAGCACCTTTTTTTTAAGCATGTATTATTAGCTGTTGGGGTCTGCTTCAAGGAGATCTACCAAAGTCACTTTTTCCCATTTGCCACTTACTCCAGCGACAAGGAAAAGAGGTCTCATGAAAGCAGGAACTATCTTGGAGCATCCAAATGACAAAGAAGTATTAAAGAAGGCATTTCAAAAACATTTTTTTAAGACTTCAGCTCTTAGAGGTATTTTTGAAAGCAATCTTGTATGAGAGAACCTTGCCAGTTTTCCAACAGTTAGATATCTTTATTAACTACGTTAAACAAACAACAGAGGAAAGTAGTAGCAGTTTAAATCATTTTCATTTTAATTAAGGAATGGGTAGACCATACTTAGTGAGAAGCACTCCCTAATGTACCATTACACTGTGATTGCCAGACCTTTTTGACTAGGTTCTTGACCCATTCTAATGAAATGCATTTCCAATTAGGCTCAGAGAACTAATCTGTCCTTTTCAGGCTTGTTTTTTTTCTCTTTTAATAATAGGAGGTTGGAAACTCGATCTCTGTGCTTCAAGGAACCAGGAGTATTAATAAATGTGTATGTAATGAAAGTGTTGCCAAGGCAGGCCCAGCCATGCAATACTTGCCTGCTCACTTTGTATTTCATAATGGGATCACCAGAATCATCTCTGGAAATGCATGTAATGCCCGGTGAGCAGAACTACCAATGGGTGTTTTTTAACTTTTCCAGAGGCTTGAAAATCAATTGCAATCGTGAAAGGTATTTATCAAAGTCAAAAATACTTAGCTGAAAGTACTAACTCAAACAGGCCAGGCTTCCCCAGGAATGATCTGAACAAGTTCAGTTTTAAAAGAACCTGAAAACATCAATATAAAATTAAACCTGAGCTGGATTTTGTTTTGAGAGAGTTGACGACATTCTTAGCCTGCTTTCTCTTTCCAGACTGATAAATGCACTGCTGCTTGTTTTATGACCACATACTAGTTTCTGTAAGAAAAAAGGAACCACCTAAAACCATTATTATTTTAATTTATGTTACATATTACCTCCACAAGGTGATGCAGTGAGAGCAAGCAATTCTGCAAGTAATCTAGCATTTTGATTCCACAGATACAGTCGGGTTTAGTTTTGTAATCCCAAACTAGACTATGGGAAATGGATTACACACTGCTTTGTATGTTACTGCTTCTGTGGTGCTCAACACTTGGCACGTTATAATGCTTCTTGTAAATTAAACATCTAAAGTGAGATCTAGCTATCGTTTTTCAGCTTGATGGCAGTGGACACAGACTGCAGGAATACTTGAAACTCAAATCAAAAGCTTTTGCACTTCAAGACATTTTCAATAATTTGAAATCACTTAAAAAGTTAGGATCACTGGGCATTTTAAAATATTTTAAAAATACACACTAAGCGTTTCCCCATACCCTCAACATTTAATCTGCATCTTCTTAAAAGAGTCATCTGATTCTTAGTCCAAAAAACTCTAGCCTTGGCAGTCAGGCTAAAATGTCAAGAGCTGAACGTATTATGGTCTGATTACAAGAACATACAGCTATTCTTTCTCAGGTCTATGAAAAAACAGTTTTGGTTGATTATGATTCCTGGAAATAGTGCCAAAGTATATGATGAACACCTGTCAGGACCAGAATTTATTAAAATTGCTATAATTATACTATACTTTGTAAAACTCATTAAAATTTCTCAGTGATCAGAAAGGGATGTGAAAATCCAGAAATTAACCCTTAAACAAGCACTTCTACTTCTCATTGTCAAAATATTCCTTGAAACAATATTCACAAATGTAATGAAGTTACATAGCATAACATTTTATTAGGTATAATTTTTAGTCTCCTTCTAGATACTTCATCTTGCTATGGAAAAAGGACAGGAAAATAGGTGGAATGATCTGTGAAGGAGAAAAGGGGGTAATAAAGTTAGAGGGTGAAAATTTGCCTTTGGTGTTCTGTCAAGCTTTTTGGCAAAGCAAATACAGAATATTTACCCCAGATGACTGAGTAGCCTGACTCTCGGAGTGCAGACCGCGTTTCTGCCCCCACAACATCGCCACGGGGAGCCAACTTCGCTGGGCCCCTATCGCTGTGCTTCTGGCAGGGAAACCCTGCCACTCAGCAAGGATGGAGGGAGCAAGCAATGCCATCCTGCTGCTCTTCCTTTCTTTCTCTATCTATTTTCCTTTCTTTTTTAGGAAAGAATCTAAATAAAAGTTACCTAGGTAAGCACATAGTCAGAAGTAATAAATTGCATGCATATGCTCATCAAGTACTCAGCCATCCATCAGACTGTGAGATGGCAAGAATCATCTGCCAAAGACTAGATAAAATTTACTATCTGACCTGAGCCTTGAGATCGCTTGGACAGGTGGCTGCTCTATTAAGTTATCAGGTGGCTGCTCTATTAAGTTATTCTCATCTGGGATACTAATGTGAAATCCAGCCATCTGCTTGCAGAACTAGTTAAGTGTGTGTATCTCTTTCTCCACACCAGGCTTTATCAGCATCCTACGGTGGGGCTCTGAGTGAAGACGATGGGATTCAGGAAGCACTACTAAACATCACTTGCATGTATTGCTTCTTGGGCTCTGGAAAATCAGCTGCAGAATGCTATGGAGAAGAGATGCAGAAGAGGCACACAAGAAACACTTGACTTCATTTTACTACTCCAGACGAATCACTTGGCCATTTCATTACACTGGAAAGCATGTGAACCCAACAACTGAGAACTCTGGGAAGCTTGGCTGAATGTAAAACATGACCCACTGGTTTCTAATAATTCTCCAAATTAAAAAGAATTAAGCTTTCTGTAAAATGAGTAGCCCAGGCAACAGTTAAGGCCTGTGTTTAACTGACAGCAACAGGTTTATCCCAATTACTAGTTATAGCGATAACATTTTCACTTCACAGCTTATGCAACAACACTATCAGGTACCAGGGCATTCTAATACCTCAACAGTACAAAGCAAAACCACGTGCCATATCACAGAACAGCATATTGAGATAAAGAAATATCACATTTCCATACATCGAAAGAATCTAGATGCCTTTCTAATACCAATATAGAGAAATTAAGCAGCTGAGATAAATATTTTTTCTCTATTTTTCTTTTTAAGCACTGTTTAGAAAACCTAGTTTCAGTTTTTAACATTTAGTAATTCCCAAAGGACTCAAAAGGAGTGCTAGAGGGCCCTTGCTACTGGAAAAAAAACTCAGGCTAGCTTGAACACTGACTTGATGCACTCCTCCTAGAAATCTTGGATCCAGCAGTCTCAGTTTTGGCACCCAAAATAAGATCACAAAGAAAACACTTGGTCACAAGCCCAATTGGCCAAAAAAAGAAAAAAAAAAAAGGAATTCAGACATTTTTAGGCAAAGAACGGGTACATTCTTTGCCACAATTTCACATCATTAGCATTGATTCTTTGATTCTAATCAGTAGCTAGAAGGAAAAGTTAGCAATTGCAGATGTCCTTCTGATGGCTCCACAATAGATAGGTAACAATGCTGCATGGACAGACAGTAATTCCCTGTAAGAAAACTTCTGTGTGAGGCTCTCAAAATGCTTTATAAATTAGGCATAATTACCTCTACTTCAGACGGGGGGAAAGAGAGGCAATGTCAAATCCAGAAAGCACAAGGGTGGGCACATTGACTCAGTTTTGTGTTGGGTAACTCCTGGATGATCTTGTTTTCATATAGGGCCATGTTACCCATGTTGGTTCAAGAGGTATGAGCCAATGCTAAGTAGACCTTCCTGAAGCTCTTTTGCAGTATATGTCTTTGCAGTTAAACGGCAGCATGTTAAGACTGCTTTACTCACTTCCCAGGTCAAGTTCAGTAGCAAGCACATCCTTACACCAAACAGCATTTGAAGGGTACCCTGAGCAGAAGGGCTCATACAACGGCTCAAAACAGAGAGATTCAGCTCTTTTTTCTAATGTAGTTACACAAAAATGATTTGTCAGCTCTGTAGGTATGGCTGGAATTTACTTTGAAGCAGAATTGAAATGATCAACAGGTTGTCTAACTTGTTGAATCTAACAGCAATTAAACAGAGTAATTATTTGGAAGTGGTTATTCCGCATGCAAGCCCCTTGGAAAGTCTCTTCCAAACACCACTAGTCACTGGGCTTCCCCTGGTGTCCCACAGGCGCCCGGGGGCCTGGTTAAGCAGCACACATCGCCTTTTCCACTCGTCCTGCAAGAAAAGGGGAATCGCTCACCTTTCGATGCGTGTGAGAACAGCAGCAGTATCCCAGCATGCCATGCGGCAGGAGTATGCAGCCTTCCATGGTGCTTGACAGAACCATGTTCCATTTGAATTGTTCTACCACATGGTTAGATCAAGCACAAAGGAAAACCCCACGAACAGCCAGAGTCAGAGTTAGGCAGCGCTAGAGAGAGAAGAGCGTTGAGAGGAAGCAGCATGGAGAAGCACAAGCTGAAGGTTTCACCGAGAGCTGCTCTCCACTCCACCCATGCAAAGAGGTGCTGGACACAGGAGGCCATCCTGTGCACTGGGGCCGCGGGAACACTCTGCAGCACAACTGGGGTTAGTGTACAGGAACAGAGCCCGGGTGACTGCCAAGACAGAGCTACTGTGGTAGAAAACACTACCAAAGGCCTGCTAAAAGCTCCCTCCACGAAGCATGTGCAACTTCCACTACACATGAAATGCTTGATCAGTGCTGCTCTTGACTAGCTGCTTACTCTCTCCTGGTGTCTCCTTTCAGTATAAATGCCGTTTTGGTTTTCCCCATTCTTTAAAAAGCTGGTCTTACAAATACCACAGCTCATACTATTAACAGTGCAGTTTGAGCCAATAGCCAAACTTTGGCCATAAATGCTCCCCTAAAAGTCCCATCAGCCTATCATGCTGGTGGCACTCACACTGATGATCTATAATTACCATTGCTTTTGTTTTTCTTTTTTCTTACTGCACTTTAAAACACTGTAGAAAACACATGCTACTAAAGACATACTTAAGGCAAACAGAAGTATTTTGTCATTGCTCTTTCTCGGTGTAATAGCTGTTGAGTTTTGCACATCATTTGCTGATGGAAGCATTCTCCCTCTCCTATATCCTAGATTACTTCACATAGCTTTACTCCTTGTAACTCATCCCTGCATCTTTGGCATACAAAGTAGGGCATTTAGTTTTCGCTTGACAGCTCCCACTGAAATAAAACTCCCATTGACTTTAATATCTGCACAGCTAGGCCAGAGGAGAGCACTTTTGAAAGTCACATTTCCAACGTACTTGCAGGCGAAGGGAAAGAGGGACAAAGTTGATTGTCCTACAAACTAATTGGAACATTTTGCTGGACTTCAGTGAAGGTCAGTGCTTGTGCCTGAAAAAAATGCCACTTTCCTTAGTAAGGGGTTTGCACTGCCAAAAGAAAAAAGTCAGCATCAGGCAGACTATTCTTTATCTACAGAGAGAACAAGGGGAGCACTTGAATGGAGATGACAGAAAACAGAGTAAGAGGCTCTACTTTACCTTCTTGTTATGAATCAGTATAATTTTGCAGAAAATCAACATGCAAATTACTCAGGAATGCCAGTAACCAAGTAGAGAGTTAAGTTAGTTACCTCATACTGTGGGTTTGCATGCTTACAGCACAAAAATTAAGACAATTTGAGTTACTTTCAATCTTTACATTCTCTAAGGAAGGAACTACAGCAGTATTTTAGGGGAGCTTAACATAATAAACCTTTTCCCCAAAAAGCTGCCAAACTAGTCAGAGTCCTCACTGATGCAAAAATTGGATTATTAATTTTCTTGCATGACTCATGTAAAATGCCAAAAATTATATTAATTTTCTTTCACGACTGATTCAAAGTATGCAAGAACCTGGAATTCATACCTCACTTACTTAGAAATTACAAATATAACTAGTATTCCTACCAATAATTTAATAACGTATCAGTTCTGGCTTTGGAATAAATTCCTCCGTGGTACTCTGTTAAGCAATGAGATAGTTCATATCTTCCAAAGGCTTTTATTACATATAGTGATTTTCAGTATTAAGTAGAATCTCCATAATAAACTCAGTAATTTCAGTGTCAACGAACTCTTTCAGTCTTACTAGGAACAAGTTTGGTCACAGCCCTGCAAACATCTTCCTGAGAAATCTCTAGAGATTATTTTGAACAAGTCTCTTTTCCTCTGCTGCACTAATTAAACACTGCTCTCAGTAACTGCCTAAGCTAATCAACAATGAACAAGAGGTACCAGTGCATAAAGAAAAGTCTGCCAAAACCCTAATTTATACTCCATGAATACATGAGAGGTGAGATACTGCAAAGGCACATTTTGGCTCTTCTGCTTATTGCAGACTATTGCAAAAAATGTGAAGGCATATAGCTTTTCTTTTTCTTCTTCTTTATTTTTGGCAGAGGAGGAAAACAAGGGAAGCATAATATTCTGTTCTAGGCACAGTAAATTACACTTCAAAAAAAAAATTCCTAAGTCTTTTGTTGTATATAAGGACCATTCTACATAAATGTTTGCAAAAACATGTTGAAAAAGGAATACGAATATCCCCAGGTATTTGCCAGTTCTGATTAAAAAAAATGTAGATACATTCTATAACCACACAAAATTGTATGATTTGGTGCTGATATTGATTCAGCTCTGGTAATCAGAGATCTGTTTGGTTATCTGTCCTTGAATCTGCAGTTTGCTAAAAATTTTTATATGGGTCCCAATTTCTAACTGTACCATCAGACTGTAACACATTAGGAGACTGTTTCAGTCTCAAATGAAAATTTATTGTCCAGTTGCAGACTTGAACGTTCTTGCACTGGCTGTAGCTGTCCAGCTTTCTTCATGTCAATGTCTCACCCATTATTTTCTTTTCCTACTCAAGTGACCTCTACACCCACAGCAAAGTGCTAAATTTGCTTCTCTGGTGAATGTTCCTCAGTTTAAGCTCAACACATGCAATAGCAATGTGATTTCACCCCTTTCCCTCCCAACTTAAACCCACCAGAAGGGACCACTTCAGAGAGAGAAGAGAACTAACTTCATCCCGTCTTGTTTTTTGAGGTGTCTGAGTTAAAATTATTTCTAACACTCAGCTTTCTTCCATAGCTAACAAAGGCACCTCCAGAGGACAACTGAGATCTCGAATGAGGAATCTATACTGCTCTCTACATGGCCCTTTAGGGGCTCGGGGACACCTACATTAGCTAGACGCCACAGTGATATGGATGCATCTGTGACTCAACATTCACGCTCCCTCCATTCATTGCCTCTTTACCATAACTGTGAATAAGGAATGGCTGGTAACAAAGCTCTTCAACTGCTTAGTTTTTTGAGGACTATCTCAGCTTACAGAGAAGATGAAGAACAGTCTGAAAATAAACTTTAGTTTTCTTGTCCTCTTGCTATTATTTGAGGTGCTTTGAGTTGTATAGCACTCTCGGGCACTGAAGCAGCTAATTACAGTCAGATCAAATATATGCCCCAATGCAAGAGAAAGCAATAAGACAGCTTTACTTTTTAGGGCTTCAGTAGGAACTTATTTCTTATTTCTAAGAGCTAGAAGAGAAAAGCTTCGATGATGCGATACTCGTAGATATACATATGCTTTGATCACTGTCAGAAAGATCTGTGGAGGTATGGCAGGTAGATCGTTCATCGCTTTCAAATACACAATATACTGAAAAATGCAAGCATATTACAGTGGGGAAAAGAAGACTCCTGAATATAAGGACAGCCCTCTGCAAAAGCTCATAAAGTGTTGCACAGCAATCAAGGATCCTGTCAACTCTCGAAGCGACAATACGCTACCACGGAGACAACACAATCTGCTCCTGGAGTCCTCTCCCTTCCTCCTAAAGCCCAGTGCTGCTTTAGAAAACAAAACGGCTGTGTAGTGGACTTAATCAAATGCTGCTGGGCAGAAGACTTTTATTGTTCTTTTTTCCTCTATTCCTAATAACAGGAGCCTCCAGGGATGTAAGACTGGCAAGTCCTGTTGGATCCCTGGTCATAGCAGGCAGATGCAGCCAAAAAGAAAATCATCATAAGGATTTTACTGCTGCTACGGAAAATGACAGTATTTCCATTCTGTAAACAGAAGATAGAGTTAGTCCCATTCCCCTTGTTTTTCTTTCAAGAAAAGTCTTTTCTAGTCTCAGATTCGACATTTGGAGGGAGGGTTGAGCAAGGGGGTAGTTTATTATTATTTTGGTTCATCACACTAAATGGAAGGTAAAAACCCACAAGAAATCAGCATCCATTGTAATTTGATGCTTAAACATAGTAAACAGTACATCCAAAAGCTCTGTCTGTCTCACAGCCTCAGGCAAAAACACATCCCTTTCCCCTGCTGTTCCTTCATTTCATGGTATGATGCTTCCAATTCTCCTTTTAAAAAGAATTACGTATATTATTTACCAGTTGCATAGAATCTCCACCCTATGATGACTCATAACCTTTGCAGATGTTGCTTCATCACTATCAGTAAAAGCTCAAGTCATTGGGTTCAGAGAGGAAACAGAATCCGAGAAAAGTGCCTTGATGAATTTGAAAAAGAAGGAATGTTCTTCCAGCTAAGGACTATCCAAAAGGATGACAGGGAGCTAGGGTTAAAAACTAAAGGAAACAATATGAAAAAGAAAAAAGTTTTCTATATATTTTTTACAATACTGCATAATTTTGTCCTTCCAGTTTCATTTAATTCAGTGAATACTGCTCTTTTAGCCCACCTGCATGTCTGAATGTGTATTCCTGACGATGCATTCCTGATGTCCCTCTACCATTTCAAATAGCCTGATGAAACTTCAAACATCTCTACTTTCCTTCCCCATTCCTGTTTACAGCTCCTCTCGCTTGCACTTGTACTAAAAGTGCTTCCCCATGTCTCTTAATTTACTGAATGATCACACTTTTTCTCATGCCATGTCCTTCCTGCAAGTCTCCTTTGTGATGTTTTACAGAATCCAAATGAATATGGAAAACATATACATCGTTTCAGAAGAACTTAGGAGGATTTTATGACTTCCAAACTGGTCCTCTCCCTGATGTTGGAGTGTCAGGTTCACCTAAGTGGAACAACTCCTGGTTGTGATCTTGCCACTGGCTGCATACCTCTCCTTCCACACATCTCAGATTCTCTTTGTATCCTCATCACTTCTCAGAAGGCCAAAGACAAGTTCAACATAAAAAGCCTCATATTCATTCTTTAATGAACCCCCCCATCATGCTCATAGAGGGTTTTTTTTCCCCACAGAACAAACTTTATGACCTTTAAAATGTACTAAATGTATTAAGCAACTACATGAAAGTATCAGGACCCTGAAATACAAACCCTCTGAGCAAAGATGCATACATTTACAAAAGGATTTTCAATAAAAATCATTTTGTCACACACTGTACAAAAGAATTAGATGAGGAGAATCTCACAATTAGCAAAGACACTGCCAAGTTGCTGAGCACTGTCACCGCCACGTGATCGTGCAGGGTCATCCCTGGGTAATGCAAAGCACCGCTCAGGAGTCCCACTCTGAATGACGAAGACTCGTACCTCATGGACTTCTCTGCACACAGATCTACTGTGTTAAATCCTGGGATGAAACATATTCCTCAAAATGAAAACATGGAAAATTCCTGCTAAATTTGCCAAGTTTGAAACAGCCAGGATTCAAAGGGACAACCTGAGCAGAACAGGTGACCAATGAACCAATGACTTGATGTCTGGTCTCTGCATTGATTCACACACCAAGATCCTTCCAAGCCATTCAAAGTTGCCCATTTCATGTGAGTAGACAATGAGTCGAGTTTGGTGTGTCTCATCACCATCTGGAAATTTTACAAGCAAGGACAACTTCTCTACTGAGCTTTTGAATAGAGTTCGTTTTCATCCAGCTGAAATCTTTGTTCTGAGGCTGCACAATCCCTGCCCTCTTCCTTCATAAGTCAGGTTTATACCTTTTCCATGTGGTTTTGATATACTCCTAGAACTGGATAGCAAGGAAGAAACGGCCTAAACCCTTAAGGAAAGGGCCTCCAAGATAAGAACTCACACAAAATATTATTCTCCAAATCACCAGGTACAGTGTTTTGCATTGCAGCCCTTTTAGCTATGACCTTTCATAAATGATATCAGATGGTGTTTGCCTTATCCAAGAGCCAATAGCCTATTCAAGACATACATACACATACGTAACACATTAATTTCTCTAACGTATTAATAAAAGCAGAAGAAATAGCAATGGCAAATAGACACATTTATAACAATCTGTTTCTGCAGTGCACTTTCTTTTCTAAGCTATATTTATGCATTTTCATTTCAAGTTTTTTTAAATATGAATATTACTGACTAATTATCTTGTTACTATAATGGACACAAATCAAAAACCTAGATAAAAGTATATCATAATTTCAATTTTGTTTAGAAATTCTGTGGCCTGAGTAACAAATGATTGAAGACTTTAACAAGCATGCCCAAGACCTGACTGCAAATGAAGTTATCTTTATTTTATTTTCCTCATAAAGAGAAGGTTTAGCTCAGCACACTGTCTGCAGAGACACACAAAGCACAATGGCTTGTTTTGGGCTGCTGCCGTTCAGTTCCGCGCTGCATCCCCATCTAGTGTCATCAGCCTTTTACCACCAGGAACACAACTAATCATGGTATTTTTTTTTCAGAAGGAAAGGACAAAAATCACAGCAATTTTTACAGAAACACTGCAAGACACTCCATCAATAACAGTCATTTTTCTTCTCAATACACACTAATAGATTTTCTCACTGAAACCTGCTTGTCTTTACAGCATATCTGAAATGCAGTAATCTGAAATGCAACCAATAGAAAAAACACATGAAGAAGCAGTCTGCTCAGTTGTGCTGTAAAAGGCAATAAATGACCTTTTATTGATAGCTAGACCATAAATAAAGGGTTAGGGTTGAGAAAGAGGTGTTTAGGCTGCTTTGCTCATTACTAGGTAATGTTTCCATCTAGCTAAGAACACAAAATCTTCTGACCAAACTAGAATATAAGTGTTGATTCAAAACTTGCTAAAGACGAAAATCTCACCAACATCAACAGCAGTTTTACTTGAATTAATACACAATAGTTATGGAGAGCAAAAATCTACCAAAGTACAGGAACTCCCTTCATCCTCCCAGCGCCAGCTTGACCTGGGTGCTAGGTCAGAAGTGCCCGTGCTAGCTCTTTAGAAGTCCAGCCCAGACTGTTCTCAGCCTTTTAGGTGTGAGAACTTGCTGGAGCTCAGCTCTCATTCAGGTCACGGAGAGTTGTGGAGAATACAAATTGCATGAAGATCCATTTGACTTCCACCCCTCCAAAATATGACATTTGCTGCATGGATTCATACACATCCACTCTTTTCCTTAGACATTTTAAAAGCTAGCAATTCTTTCAAAATTAAATATCATAACCTTTTCTCTTCTCTTTGTTTTTATTTCTTTAAGAGAGACACAGAAGAAAGACAGCTATAGACTGCCTCTTTTTTTAATCCATCAGGTAATTGGTTTTCTGGGGAACTAACTCAATTTTCCAAATTTAATTTTAAAAGATGCTCCATAATATCCATTAAAGCAAACACTGTCCTGCAGATTCGATTAGCAGGCTCCCTGGACCTGCTTATTTCTGAATTGAAAGTGCAGTACAGCCTGGATAAATGAATTACCTGAGCAGCGGAACTTCTTGCTCTTGATCTGGCTGATGCGTTTGTTGGCAAGGCGACGCGGACTGCTGCATCGAGCGCCGCTGGTTTCTATCGGATTATCCTGCAGGTAATCAGCCAGCCACTTCAAATGGCAGTCGCACACAAATGGATTCTGAGCTAAATGTCTGCGAGAAGGATGGGATGTTTAATCAGAAGTGACCTGTGACACTGTACTCCATCACTGTTTTTCACAAACGTAAACCTGAAGAGTCGAGTAATTGAATAAGCGTCCAAAAACCCAGGCCTGGCGGAAACCACGCGGAGCTGCGCATGAATGGGAGAATTCTGCCAGCTATCACATTTCGTAGCTCATTAAGCCTGCCGCAAGTCCTTTCACAGAGGAAACAAAAATTAATATAGCAAAGCCTGCTTTAAAGGACACACATCTCCCATCTACAAAGTCCAGTGTTTTCTTCTGAGAGCTTGGCATGATGCACTGGGAGAGAAATGCACCTGACCTGAGAGATCGTTTCGTATTCTGGTTTAAAAGACATTTCATTGGCAAGCTCAGTTTCCAAGGGACCAGACTGTGGATAAGTAAAGGGCCTTGGAACAGTGGGCAAAGTCAGAAATGATACAGAGGTCTTCCCTCAAGAGTGAAATTTATGCTTGCATATACACATCATGCCTAACAGAATTCCCCATATAGGTATTTCCTCCTGGATCAGAAATTTTTCTTTTTCAGAATAAATTGCTCATGCAAAGTAGAGCTTGAATCTATCCACTCCCCAGCATTTGCAGGACATATGCCCACAAATTGGAAAAACACATTGTAGCAAAGTTTTTAACTGGATATTTAGATTTTATCAATAAAGTCCTCTAGAACATTTCAGAGTAAAATAGCATTTTCCTGCTGTTGTTACAATTCTTTCTGTTTGACAAAGTTGAGCACTGCAGCAAGTCTCTTTCAGAATCAGATTTTGATCTCAGCTAAGAGAACTTGCATCAATCCCTTTAGCTTCAGGGCCCTCCATGGGCCCTCCATTAGCTAGGAAAACTGGAAAAAGACAGATGCTTAAATTTGATTTTAGACAGAGATGTAAAGGTATACCCTCCAAAGAGCTCTTTTCTCTAATTATTCATGTATTTTTCTCACCTGCATAAAACTTCTCTTCTATTTGCAGTTATATTTAAGAACTGTCACTTAACAGAATATATATAAAATATAACAGGGCCAAGGCTGTCAAGGACTGGGAAGCAGAAGCATGCATAGCAGAAAGTGCCTGAACAAGCTAAAGATTACTATTGGAGCAGAGTAAAGCCATTGCTGGAGTGAAAGGTCCACAGAACAAACAAAACACACAGAATATGACACAGGAGAGGGATTGGTTCTGTTGCTCTAGGAAAAGGCAGAAAAATGGCAATCACTTTGAGTATCAGAGAGACGGGAGAAACGGGAGAATGAATCAAAACATTTCAAGAAAAAGTGTCTTAGTGGGAAGCAACAAGTCTGAAGTCCTTTCTAAGTAATGGACACCACTGCTGCCAATAAAACCCCATGGAAACCAAGAAGAAATTTGTATACCTTAAAGGGTGTCACCTGTTGCTTAACTTGGTGAATCTTGAGGACCTCTGTAAATGAACTTTTTTTATATCCCTTGCTTGTGTGTGTGCGAATATGTATGGAAGTATGTACTGTGTATCTATGCACATGCGTATATTGCTAGAAGAAGCTAAAGACTGCTGTTGCAGGAAAGCATAGGTATGTGACGGGGGAGAATACCTGCATGTACACTTACAAAACAGACATGTTTACACATTAGAGAAATGATTATTCCAATGTCTTAACTCTTTGCAGCAAGATATCCAGATTTCTATGGCAAATTAAGGTTGTGCTTGTGGCATCCTCAGGAGGTAGCAGGTAGCATGCTGCTAGACATCATCCCTACTAACTCATTTTTCAGATATTAAAACATTTAAAAAATCATTCAGGCAGTGCATTTCCACTATTAAAACATAAGTGTGCGTGCGTGTGTGTGTATACATACATATATATATATATGTATTATTTGCTTACTACATAAACAAATGCAAGGAGGTTTATATATAAATGCATTTACAGAAACATATATAAATACATGCACAAAATACCAGATGAAGGCATTGTTTCTTGTTTTTGTTCCTATCAGGCTGCCAACTACAGTTTTGAAGCATTACTATTATCTTATTTTCTTTCTTCTCACAGCTTTAGGATGAAACCTTACTCTGTGAAGTATCAAGTCATTTCTGTACTTTTGCTTCCAATTTTCTTTCTGATTCCTCTTCTCCTACTCCTAATGCTTCCAATTCAAAGATTCTCAGAAAATGTTTAGTGGATTTTCTTAATGAATCAAATCATACAATGCATCATTTCCCCTAAGTGGAATGGCAGCTGAAATGTAGTTTCAGAAGTCATGAACTGTACAGTCGGACTCAGCCCCAGAGAGCAGGAATACTGACTCACCAGCTCATTAAAAACCATTAGGCAATGTTTTAAACAGAGTTTGCTGTTCATATATTGCACAGAGCCAAATTCACATATTATCTTCCTAATGAACAACATGAATGAATTATTAGGGGATTTTAATACACTTATGACATCTATATTTCTAAAAGGCAGAATGTAGCAATATGTGACTGTGCTGAATTTATGCAATATTTCTCTTTTCCTTGCTCCTTTTCTTTCTGTCAGAAAAGGAGGGGCTACTGCCTTGAGGTCCCTTCTAAATTGCCTTAATATCAGACACAAAGCCTTTGCAAAGACAGGAAACATCTTTGGGGAAAAAGGGAGAGCTGTCATTTGTGATATGCCTGAATACTCACAGAGTCTGGATCGATCGGAGAGGTGCAAAGAGGCCCTTGCTGATGGTCTGCAGTTTGTTGTCATAAAGAGATAGCAGTTTGAGATTATGCAGACCTTGGAACGTGTTTACCCTCAGGCAGTTGATCTTATTGGCATTGAGAAGCCTGAAAACACAGGAAAGGTTTATAATTCATTAATCTTGCAATAATCAAATATAGACAGACTGAACTTTGGGGTTAAATCAACAAAATATTAGCCCAGTCAACCAAAGCCACCCCACATTTGAAAGCATTCATTTGCCTGCTACATTAAAAAAATGAAAATACCATAGTCAACACTAGTGCTTTCAAAGCCAGGGGAATAGGCAGACATATAACAGTTCTAGCTAGCTTGAAATACATCAAAGGATTTTTTTTTTTTAATGCACAACCTCCTAGATTTCTTCAAAATTCCACACACATTTTCAGAGAAGTCTTCAGATAATATGTTCTTCCCTTGGAAGTTGAATATATGCAAGAATGGTAAATACTCCCCGCCTCGCTGCTCCATACATACACACATACACACTCCATAATGAGATGAACCTTCTTTCAACTTTCTCTACCAGCAGTTGTCTTAAGTCTAAATGACATTTCTGAAGTTTCAGATTTTGTGCTAAGCATGCAGAGTTAATTCTACAAGGGAAGGAGAGAAAATGTGATTCTCTTGAGAGAACAGGAGAGAGGAACATAGGATCAGGACCAAAACCTACCGAAAGGCAAGGTTGCAAGCAGTGGATCAGGCCACCCAGAAAGGTTGTGCAGTCTCCAGACTTGGAGGTTTTCAAGATCAGACTGGATAAAATCCTGAGCAACCTGGTCAGACCTCACTGCTGGCCCTGCTTTGAGCAAAAGCTCTCCAGTTGCCTTAGCTAGCGACCACCTGATGACCCTTCCAATCTCACTTATCCTGCAATTCAATGAACCTACTTCATCCCAATTACACCAGAATCCTGTGCAGCACAAGACAGAAGAGCAGCACAAAGGCATTTTAGCATCCTTTTTTCATTCTGCACATCTACACAATGACCAGTCAATACAATTTAATTAGTCAGTCATAAAATCTTGGACAGTACTAATAGAAGATCTCTTATGTCATCCAGCCAGGGTCCTATCGACTGTGCCAAGTATATATAGTCCCAATAGCAACCCGGATCTCTCTCTGAGACCATCAGACAGGAGCATACATAAATTTTCATTGTCATTCACATATGTGTTATTTACCACTTGGAAGGAAAATAGGTAGGAAATGACTACAGTGAGAGAAAGGGTTTTATATTGCTACAGAGTGGCTTGTCAGGTCCTCTGCAGGGTGCCACACTAATAATAAATCAGAAGGCAAATGTTTTTATAGTTGGAAAAGGGATCTTCACTCCCCAGCAAGCCAATATAAGATCTTAAACAGGCCCTAATAGCATAGGGAGCTTCCATTTTCCACAACTCGCGCACGTAATCCTACAGACAACAGGGAAACCTATCAAGTAAGAAACGTGTGCTTGTTAGCTGCAGATGTTGCTGTTCTTTTGCTCCAGAAAGAGCCCTTGAGGTAGTGCTTCCCTGCATACCGTCCCATCACTCCTCTCCTGGAATCCTTTGGATCATTGTACACTCTGTTACAGCTCTGGGTCCCACCTTCATTTTGGCAGAGTCCTATTACTGCACTAAAGGCTACAGTAATTGAGATACATAAGAGATGGATGCATTGCTGGGTAGAGTCCTTTTCTCAAGGACATCGAGAATGTAACTCTTTGGAAAGAAAGAGTGTCACAGCAGAACTCACCTCTCCACCAGAAAAGTCACTGTTAATTCACTTGTATTTTTTGATATGTCATGGAAAAAGCAGTTTGATGCTTTTATAAGAGAAGGTCCATAAAAGATAATGATGAATAAATGAAGTTTTGTATTTTTTTTTTCATTTTATGAAATCATAAACAGCACTAGTATGACCTCTCTATAATTTATATTTTTGTAACTGGTAATTATGTGGCACCTAATTCATACTTTTGCTGACTCTACTAGAAGTTACTGGGTAATTTTCACATTAGGATCTATGAACATTTCCTCCAATGCATTAGACAGCTGAGATTTTGCTCCAACAGCAATGTCATCTTTCAGTACTTGCTTCTATAGCTGTTCATATGTCCAAGCCAAAGCAATATCCATTCTCTCTCAGTGCTCATGCATTATGCATTTCTCTTTCAAGCTTGGGCCTTATCTATAAAGCATAGGCTAACCAGGCATTAGAAGGCAGCATCAACTACTGAGTTTTGCGCAATATCCCTGAACATGCACTTAATGTTGCAAATCCTTCAGTTTCTACTCCCTGTCCTCGTGTATTAGCCCCACATTGTTTTAAGTAATGCTTTCTAACTTGGATGGGTTGTTCCACGATGGAGATTTGGTAACTGGCTAAGTTATACAGCAAGTAAACTGAAATGAAAGAAGTGCTGTGATCTATTTTGCTAGACAGTAGCAATAAATAAATACATAAATAATAATTATTTATGTTGCAAGCAGCACTCGTAACAAAGCATAAAGCCAAAACGGAAATACTCTGGGTAATAAGAAAATCTACAACCGAACAACTGTCGCCTTCACGCATGTGGACAACAGGCATGTGTGCGATGCTTAAAAACCGTACACATAGCAAAGCCGTGCTGTGCAGATGCTGCTCAGCCCAGGGCAGACAGCGGGCCTGACGTCCAGCCACCACTGACTGCAGTGAGTAAGTGCTCAGCCCAAAGCTCACCTAGGACTGCAGGGAACACTCAGGATTTGAAGTCCTTCTCTGATCTGTTTCTACAAAACATGAATACACCCAACACTAGGAACTAGAATTTGTAGTGGGGCAAGTTTTCCTGGCATAAATTTTCTATGACTATTTCTACTCCATTTCCATTCATGGTGATATCATCAGAGACACTTTCATAAGAGTTAAAATACAAAACCAAGGAGAGCGACCCTATGTACAGTCCTAGATACACAGGCACCCTCTCTGCTGAAGCATGAGACAAAGTAATTTGTAATAGGCAAGTGCTTGTGCACACTGTTTAGAAGTGGGAGGAGTATGCAGGTCATCTATACAATATATGCACAATACCTAAATCTAAAGAGGACAGATAGTAAGCGAGCTCAAAAGATATGGCCAGACTGGACGGACCATGAGATATTTTAATATTCTATTTCCGATCAGAATTAATGAGACAGAAAAAAAAAATAAAATGAAAAGCTGTGAGAAACCAGGATAAACCACCCTCTGAGAAGTTTTCTTCCTACTCACTGAAAGCTAGAGGATGACCTTTGGCCAGAAGCATTAACATTTATATCCCCTTTAAACCTCCTGGTTATTGTAGAATATCCACTCTGGATATTGCATCTGATGCAAATTCCAGTTCTTTGTTAAATTCTTCTCAACTGTCACAGTCCTGCTAATGGCAGATAATTATTAATTAGGCATATAAGGCTGGCCTTGCATACAGTTAAAAGTGATGAGATAAAAATTGATCTAAATTAACACAAAGGCAGATGAAAGAAACAGATCTATTGTAGCAATCTGAAATGCTGATCTTGCTTAAACATGCTGTAAAACAGACTAAAGGTTCATTCTCATTAGACTCATGCTAAAAGAAGGGACAACATTAAAATTCCAGTCTTATTTTAGTAAGACTTACATGGTGATTCTTTTGCACCAACTTATGGTGAAAGTTATTTCCACTAATTTTTCTTTTTTGTTATCAGCTTGATTGAGTAAGATTTACGTAGGGCTTCCAGATGTGGCACGGCATTTAAAGGCAGATAAAAATTCAAGCAGAAATAAAACCGCATGCTACCCAGAGGGATGATGGATTATTAACTCAAGTCTCCTTTTTCATCCCTCTGGATATGTTAAAACCATGAAGGAATCTCTTGCGAGGCAAAGACCACCACAGAGTACAGGAGAGCGGTTAAAGACATTGTGGTTTACACGCCGTTGTGAGCAACGTGCAGAGCGGAGCCGTATTACAATTCCATGATCCCATTTCCTGAAAGAGCGAATTTGTCCACACACATTGAAATAATAATGTACTTCAGCTAAGCCTTTTGAAAGAACGTGTGCTGAATTGGCACAGTAATTGTATCAGATGCTCCTAAGCGCCATCTGCATAATTAAGATGGTCCCATAATTGAATTATATGCCCAAGCACAGTTTCAAGTGATTAACATTTAAATAATATTTTGAACTCCAAAAAGAAAATGATTGAAAAAATTGTTTTTTTAAGAGCAAATGGGGATGTTGAAATGGCTTTTGCCCTTAGCAGTGTTTGTATTTTCAGCTCAGTGAAGTCAAGCAATCAAACCATCAGCAAATAGCTACATAACTCAGGGACTGAAATAGCAGCCTAGCAACCCTAGCGCACTCCAGAGACTGCAGGTTGATTTCTGTTGCTATACGATGGACCAGAAATCATCGCAGGTACATTAGCAAGCCAAAGGGATGCGTCAGGGAGGAAAGCTGCACAGAGCCACTGGAAAACTGCTCTGTCCTTTCCACCAGCTTTGCCTTATGACAACAATGATAACACAAGAATTAAAATGTCCAACAGCCCCTGAACTGACTGGTATATCCCATGGGCCAGACTCTCCTGGGAAAACGAAAACTGGCTAGAAAAAGGCAGAACTAAAATACACAGGAGAATTGCAAGGAAGAAGGAACTACAGTTATTTGCATGGGTAAGAGCAAAACTTAAACTGAACCTATATTACTTCTACTGGATATCAGTAGCCAAAGTCTTTGACTACATTCAAAGGTCCTAGTGGGAGAAACCACTCCTTAGGACTTAGAATTCTGACAAGTCAACAAATTGCATGGGTTTTCCAGCACTTTCTCATGACATTTGTGAGGAATTCAGAGTTGTGTTTTGCTTTAGCATGCTGATTACCAGGAGAAGAGCTGAAAGGCATCACGGCAAGTGCCACCTCCTGTGAAGAGCTGCTCAGCAGTGGCGAGGAGCCCCGTCTAGTGGCAGAGCAGTGTGTGCTCCTGCCTCCTTCCTGGCAAAGCAACTACATTAGGGCCCAGGAACATCTCAGAATGGTCTGGAGGGATGGGGGGGGGGGGGCGATGTGGCTGCTGCTCACTGCGTCAGGATGTTTAGGCATTTCCTAAAATTCACATTTTCTAATGACTGACCACCGAAGAGTGTGTCAGCACTCCAGTTGGTAACACCCAGTGCGAACTTACCACCATGCTCCCTTGAACCAGCTTCAAGTGTTTCTCCGTGTTCAAGAAATTGGGTGATGATGATGGCAATGACTAATTTATTCACACTAAATTAAAACAGAAAACTCATGAGCTGAATAATGAGTCAAAAAGGAAGCACCAAGCACAGTCTGACAGTCCTAGTTTGGAGAGATTTTAAAGGCCTCATTTCATTCCTCATCCAAAAAATCGCAACTCCCATTGAACAATATCCACAGAACGCTCCTGAGATACTTGTGTTGCTACCTGGTGAGCTGTAAGCACGTGTTGTCACAGCATCTGGATTCCTCTTATTCAAATGTCAACATTGTCCAACTTACAACTGCAGAAAAGGTCACAGTTTGTTTCAGATAACCACGTAATAATTTACATGCACAAGGGAACAAATGCTTTTTCCTCAACTTCAGAGCCCGTTTCTCGTGCAATAACGACCAGGACAGTCGCTGCCAGGTGAGTCCAGCTTAGTGCACTGGCGTCAGAAGAGCTAATGAATTACACACTGACGTACAAACTAGTGGTTGTTTTGGGAAGTGGCATGCAGATGGATTACAGGAGTGACACAGAAAAGGCAGACACTGTTGCAGTCTTTCATTAGAGCTTGACTGTAATCGTATTTCTGCGTCTGGCTGATGCTGCTCCCTCACTTTAACAGCAGTTATTGAGTTTAGTAATATCACAACAGCAGCAGAAATGCAGAAATCTGAAGGAAAAAAAAGCTCGAGGCAAACAGCTTGAAAATAGTTCTAAAGCTATTAAGCAGAACTGTCCTGGAGTAGAGGAACCAGGGTCGCATTGGATCTCTGCTGCAGCCAGTAGCATTTTAAGCGATCATGGGAAAAGCTCCTGTACATCATTTTGCTAGGAATTCAGAAACACAAAATCACATAGGTCGGAAGGGACCTCCTGGAAGTCATCTAGTCTGAACCCTGCTCAAAGCAGGACCATTTAGAGATATTTAATGCAGATATTTGCTTTATCTTATAGGCTCACAGGATAATTCAGGATGGAAGGGACTTCAAGAGGTCCCTAGTCCTGCTGGACTGCCCAAAACAAGGTGAGCTCTGAGGTTGGACTAGTTTGCTCAGGGCTTTATTGAGTCTGGCCTTGAAACCTCCAAAGACAGAGACAGCACAACCTCTCTGGGCAACTTGTTCCACTGCTTGACCGTTGTCACTGTGAAAATGTTTCTCCTTATATCTGGTTGAAATCTCTCTTATTTTATGCCCGTTGTCTCTTATCCATGACAAAAATGAAAAATTTTATGGAACATTACATTACATATCACCTAAAGATGACTATGTAGAAAGACTACTGTATTGTAAAGGGCTTGGAAATGGAAAACTGACTTTTTTGTATTCTGGTATTTATACAACATTTTGTACAACTATTTAATGCTAGTATATATATAATAGCATTATGTATATAATATAAAAATACTGGAATTGATGTACATTCTTTAAAGTCATTTTGTATGTCTTCCTTTCTTAAATATTTTGCATGGCTTTGCGCTTCACTGGATTTGCTTTGAGCTTTTAACAAGCACTAGAAGTACACAATGAATATTTGGCAGATACTATTTTAAGCTCTTAAGTAGTGGAATTTGGTTTAGAATTACAAATCAGCACAAACACTTCAGGCTTGACAAACCTGCCATGGAATTATTTTCTAAGTAATCTCTCTGGAAGAGATATGGAAGACCAACTATCTCACTATGAACCAAAGTAGAGCTGGCAGGTAAGAAGAATCATCCAAACCAAAACTGCACTGGTTGAGTCTTGGGAAGTCTGATAATAGCACTGGTTTGTGAAAGCACACACACAAAACTTGCCTCTTCACCCAGTTCTGTTTTAAATAGACGTCAGTCGGAGTAGAAAATATTAGATCTCATTCCAATTCTAACCAAGGTTAGATAATTTAAACTGGAAGTTTAATTCTTCATCACTTTTGAAGTTTTCTGTCAAGTACCTGGGCACTGTTATGATTACTGGTCTTTTTCCCACCTCAATGCACATGCTGAGTTTTCTCTAATGATCAAAGCTTTATACACATAAGGAAAAGGAGAAAGCTGTAAGCTTGTGGCTTAAGTTTATGAGGAAGAGGAATACAACACACCTCTGCTTTCAAATTATATGCACTCCATGAGTGTACTTACTTCTAGCAACATCAAAACACAGTCCACTCTATGGATTCTTTCTCGTCCTCAAAGCTTGCCCAGCTAACCATGGTGATCTCAACCATAAGATTTAAGATCAACAAGCCCAGGCACTTGCATGATTAGTAACTATGCAAAAATAAATTTCCTCAAGGAAAAAGATTTATTGAAAATTGATACTTGTCAGACATTTGAAAAATGAGGCTATATCCTCCTATATTATTTTGCTGTATAATCTGTTAAAATATTAGAGATTTTATGATATCTTTGGGTTCCAGGAAACAGAGCATTACGAAGCATACAATGTTTAACTGTAATAAAAAGGCTCTCAGAATGTTTGTTTTAATATGGTTGCACAGAGGAAAGTGCATTACTTAGACATGGAAAATATTGGTGAACAAATGTGGTGCCCATTATCTGCAGTTCACTGGCTTGAGCTCCTTGAATGTCTGTTTCACTGCAAGCTGGCTCTGCACACTGGCTTCCTGGGGAGCAAGCCACCAACCATCAGGTTTATCTGTCAAAGGGTGGCCAAAAAGAGCTGAGCTAAGTTAAAATCTGCCCCCCGCACAGCGTCAGCACAGAGCTTGCTACGCTCAGGGGGGCCAGGAGACTCGAAAGACAGATGAGTAAGACATTCGTATTTGTTCCAGCTTCTAGTCAAAGTTTAGTTTAAGGCCTCCAGGATATGCATTCAAACTGACTGCTGTTAATATTCACAGGAGAACATCCACCATAAAACGAAGGACTTTCCATTCTTCCAATATTCAGATGCAAGTAAGACAAACCAGGAGAATTAAGCAACTGCTGTTCCACAGCTTGGAGGGACTACTGTAGCAATGAAGTGAAAGTCATAGCTTTCTGGAAAAAAGATCAGACTCTAGTTATCCCTTTCTGGAAACAGAATTGCTCCCTAAAATCTAAATCAACTTAAAATCTCAGAAGACATTTGATCCAGCCTGCTGAAAAGAAGAATGTGTGACTGCTGCATGCTCGGGAGATGGCACAGCTACTGCAGCTTCCTAGCGTCCTCTCTCCTGAAAACTTCACACTGGATGAGGAAGATGATGCGGTCCAAGAAAAGATTCTGTTCCCCAGAACAGATATGCAGGTGGACTTGGGCAATAACTTTTGCTGCTGTGCTAGTTACAATTGCAGATTTAGGAAGAAGTAAGATTTGTTAAACGAGCTAATTAACAGAAATCCAATTATGTGGTTATTTGCAGGGAACTACATGTATTATTTGGGGAACGTTAGCTATTCAAGAAAGCTAATTAAAACAAAGACTTCAGAAACTACATTTTAAATTCACCCCAGTTGGGTTAAAATAATAAAAAGAAAATCATGTCTGGTTATTTTCCTATCTCATTTATTTTTGACCTCTCCACCTTAGAGTTATCTGACAGTAACGTGGGATTCTGATGCTGGCCAGGTGCCCTAAAACCTGTTCTGTTTCATCATCTCCCAAACACCAGAGACAAATGGGACAGTTTAAGATGCTGTCATGCCTGAGCTGAATATTACTTTATTTTACCCAGCTATAGTGTTTCTGATGTTAATGGTACTGCCTGCAGACGTAAAGCACTTGCACAGAACAATTCCGCCTGAGTAAAGGTGGATTAATCCAGGCCTATATTATGACAGGATATTTAAACAAAAGGATGACTTCTGAGAAACTGTGGTGAGTCTTATCTAAAGCAGTAAATAACAATATTATCTGCTCTGCAATTTCCTAGTAATGTATTTCTTTCTAAATAAAATCTCAACACTTTTATAAGGACCCACAATCACTCCTTTTCTTTCCTGACAGTGTCTACTGCTTTACCATCATACCAATACATTTTCAAAAATGCTTCAGCTCAAGCTTAGAAAATTATACTGGCTACCAGGATACTTTAATCAGAGCCATCTTATCAGTGTGTCTCCAGACTAATAAGAAGAAATCAAATCTAGAGCCCACTGAACACTAAATTAGATCTAATCACAGGGCACTTTTCCAACTGTTCAACAGCAGGTCTAAAACCAATGGATGCCATTTGTGTTTTAGCTATCCATTAAAATACTACAAGCAATCCCATAATAGCTGCTTCAGATCTATGATCTGAAAAGTGTGCAGACATTTGTTTGTGTTTAAAGCATGATCACTCCACATTATCCTTGCCAAAAGCTACTTTGTATTCCAAATACTTTCAAAAAGTCACTGATGCCTCCAGAGGACCATTCATTATTTTTTCTACTGGGAAAGATCCCACCTGCAAAGTTTCCTGAGTTAGCCAGAGCGACTGCGTATCACTTCAAACTTGTAATTGTAAAATATTTTAGAAAAAAACTCAGATTTTTTTCATACAGTTTCTTTCTCAGAAGTCAAAGTAATGAGCTGAGTTTTTGCTGTTTGCTTGCAGCTTCTTCACTGAACTGAACACAGCACGAGAGATCGCCAGTGACTAACGTACCACCTGTACCAACGCGTACCAAGTCCCAGCTTCTACAAGCTTTCATGCTGATTATTCTCATGCATGGTAAACCAACCCCCCCCTAAATATACTGCCTTCTCTTAGTGCACAGGCTGGGCTATGAAGCCACTGCAGCAGTAGCAAACTTGTCGGGTATAGGACAGGAGAGAGGAAAGGAGTTGCCAGGAAAAGTGCGTGCAAAAGGCCAGAGCAAAATAATTGGCTGTCTGCAGGAGGGGATGAACAGCTTGCCACCGTCTCAGCTCAAGGCTTGTCACAGCCAAGCCATATGTGCTCTTGCTTGTCTTTCTCTAGGGAAGGGCAGCCCATGTTTGCAATTAAGATCTTATGGCTAAATTGCACATCTGAAGAGTCCACTGGCTCAACATGTAGAGCAACATCAACTATTTTATAATAATTTTAGTTCTTTGGCTCTGATCACAGACCTGTAATCTAAATCTATGTTTAATTTGTATAGTGTATAAGGCTAGCAAGCTGCAGCAAACACAGCAAACACAGCAACACACACTGAATGGTAATCATGAACTTCTGGATTTTCAATTCTGGTTGTGTCACGACAGTCAGAAAGACTTAAAATAGTATGTCTAAAACCTACATTTTCATTATATATTTTATATCATTTATTGCTTTGGGGTTTTGTGTGTGTGTGTTTGTGCGCGCGTGCAATATAAGCCAATACAAATTAATTTCATACATTGCCCTCTCTTTCCAAGTGTATAATCTGCGATGATAAACAGAACATTAAGAATACAGGTTAAACTCAATTCACTTCTGCTCCCTCTACTGACTGGCTAAAATAGTAGCTGATTTTCTTCTCATAAAAGGAGTTACTGCTCTCCGGTTTGATTATGGAAACAAAGAGTAAACGAAATTTGGCATTTCATATTTGGCTTAGGACATTTTTTATGCTACATTAATAAATACCGAAGAATATCTGAGCATATAGCTTATCCTAATCTCAACTGTGTGTTAAGTCACACACGGCATAAAATACTTGAATACACAAATATATTCTGAAATCATTTCTATTCCAACTAAGCCACATTTGGCACAATAAAAATAAGGAAACAAGTATGGCTGCTAACAGTAAGACCTTTAATACTGCCATTTTGCTTCAATATGCAGTACTTGCAACACAGTAGCCCTGAAGGACCTAGACATCCAACCACACATGCTAAATCTGTAAAAACAATCAAATAGTATCCCCACCCTTACATCAGCCAAATGTGACCAAATTTCCTTTCTTGGACTTCACTGAGTCTCCCATTTCCTCCTTAAACTTCACTCCTCTGTGTCTATTATCTGTTACAAGCACTGAGCTATAAAACTATTGGCACCTTCTATTTTTCAGCCCTTGCCTCCCTGTTGCCTGACATAAAAAACAACAGATTAGCTTGTCCCGCAGAGTTTTCAGTGGAAGGATGATTATATTAAAACCAGAAGCTGAAAAATCTGTAAATCTATCTAGTCTGCAAAATAAAGAAGAGGAAGGGATCATACTCACAGCAGCTGCAGAGACACAAGATCATCAAAAAGGCCCTGGGGAATCTCTGTGATCTTGTTTCCATAGAGCACTCTGAAAGATATGGGAAGACAAAATAAATCTTAAGTAACAGACCAGTTTAGTGTCCTCCCACCTCTCTGCATTATCATCTTTATTGATCTTGTGCACCATGCCCAGGCTCTGTGGGCATTTCATTTAACTACTGATCTCATTTTCTTTTCAGAGAGCACATGGTATTAAATGAGTCGTTATGATTCAGGCTTCGTCTGGTGTTGGAAAGCATTTTTAATGTAGAAACTGGACATCATCCAAAAGCTGTATCTAAAATATTTTTCATTCTGTCGAGGATTTTTCCCCCCTCTTCGGAATGTTTTAACCATTAAAAGGCACATTGCCTGATGCAAGAACCTAGAATTCTGCCCAGTGATACTGAATTTAAAAGCTAGGTAGCACAAGCTCATTGTAGATAAAATTTCATATAACTGAACCTCTTAGGACATAGTAATTGGCATGAAATGTGACACAGGTATCACTGCATAAAATATTACAGCTTCACCAGCTGCTATTAGAGCTTGAACTAGCTAATATAAACCTTGGACTGGAAATAGCCGTATATTTTAGAAACTCAGAAATAATTTAGGTGTAGTTTAGTTATAAAAGTAATTAAAGATTTAATAACATAGATAAGAGTCACTTTATAAGCTTCCACTCACTCAGGCACAAATATGTACAGGTATCTGTGATTTGCTTCTAATATTTAAGGAAGCGCAAATATAGTATCATCAGAAAGAGAACTAAAAGGAAAAACAGATAAAACTGCTGTGATAGTAAGATGTGTTAGCTAGGGACGAGAACCGGATCGTACGAGACAGGAACACCGCAGTTCCAGGCACGGCCGAGGCATTTACTCACGCCATTTCCGTCCGCTGTTAAAACCTGTCAAAAGCAGCAAGCCACCTTGGAGCTCGCACGCGTCCTGTAAGAGGGAAGGAGATTTGGCTCCCCGGAACATTCTGCTCTAAGTATTTTAGTGGACTTCAAATTGGGAAAAACAGTATTTATGTGATTTCTGCGTTCTGCACAGTATGTGGTGGACGGTTACAGACCAGCATGCCAAAGCGGTGCTGCTCCTGTTAACGAACCAGCTCGCTCGCCAACTGTCTGAAGTGGAGTAACACGCTAGCAATGAATAAAAAGGCCATGTGAGGTTTGGAGGCTGGCTGAAATCCTAACACACCCTGTCTTTCAACATTTCAAATATTCTGTTGAGTTGAACATATTGAAAAACAAACACTTAGCATAGCGGAGCATTTACAGCGTCCTCCGGCCTCCCCAGAGCACGGCCGCTTTGGTTTGCTCTTCGGCAGTCGTAGGGGTACACCGGCTCTGTGCCGGTTCCCACATCAGCTAGTTTTGGAGCCTAAATAAACCGACTCTAAATAAAACAACACCACTAAGATATGAACATCTAAACTTGAAACTTTATCTTCCATGTTTTTTATAGTACAGCAGAAACTGAACTGCTACCCAATAAATTAACAATCATTTAGCATTACATTTTCTCTGGAGAAACGTAGCATAATTTCTATTTTAGTATCTGTTGCTGAGTCAGGAGGTTGGCTTTTAATGTGTTGTTATGATTAGTGTTTTTTGTGAGCAATGAATGCCAGTACCACTAAATTTTTCTAAAGTTTCCTTATTTCAGCTGCAGAAGATGCACATCAGTGCATGTACTTTACTCAGAGCCAGTCCACCAAGTGAATTTCATTCAATATACATAAATTTTTATACTTTAACCAAACCTATACAGAAATGATGGCTGGATTTTGAAAGGTCTAGAGGTTACATTTAGATAACAGGTTCAAAACCAGGGATAATTCTTAAGACACTGGAATTTCACTGAGCTTTAGAATAGTATTCAAATGGCCAACTCACAGACTTCTTTCAGTAGGCAAAGCAGTTGATGTACAAGCCTGTATTAGGCAGCAAGAGCAAAGTATTTGCAAATAAAATATTCATAAAACAGTAAAATATGAAGTTAATGCCTACAGGATCCAGCGTATTTCCTTTTCAGGTTCCACCTTTTCCGAACAGTGTTTCTTTAGCAAGCGCACCGTCTGCGTAAGAAGGCCACAGGATAAGCTTCGTGAGGACAGTCAGCACCTGCCTTGGCTTTGTGAAGTACCAGGATAGTCAATGCTGATCAGTACTTCAGCATTTCAGAAAGCTTTCAGAAGCAAAGCCTTGCAAAGCTTGAGGAAAGAATTAAAAAATTTCCCCACTCCAGACCAGGAGTTAATCCAAGCTGTAATTACTCATTTAAAAGGAAATCTTTGCAAAATCTCAACCTTCGCACTTAATACAGTTGTTAGCTATGGCACTACCAAGTGCAAATATCAGACCAGGACTGTGGTTAGAGTAATACATCACTTATTTATTTAAGAGTAGGAACACCATAATGCAGCGACCCACTGAATTTGAAACCTTGGATGTTTTTATACATCCTATCATTTTAAACAAAATAAAACAAAAACAAAACATTTTAAACAAAATAAAATAGCTTCTAACACAAAACAAAGCTTCAATTTTTAGAAGCTATGAGACGAAAATAAGCATTTACAAACCTAATTGGGCTTACTTATGTGCATGTGGCACATTAACATCCAAACAAATTAACAGCTAAACAAAAGTCAGTATGAGAGCTCAGGCACTTGTCTCTAATTCATATTCATGTTTAGCACCAGACAGAGCCAAATTAGCTAACGCCACTGTCTGCCTGCCGTGCCAGCGCTGAAGTCAGACGGCCCCGCAAAAGCAGCAAGAGGTGGTGGGAGACGCATATGGCATTGCCGCTTCTGCCTTCAGAGCCTTATTTCCATTCACTTTCATAGAAAGCCCAGGAACTTTCACTCTCCTCCCAGCTACTTATACATCTATTTAAGCCAGAAAAATGTACTCATCCCCTCAAACCTGAAGAGCGGCCGGGTTCTTGATCTGAGATGCTTTGGTTCCGAGTTTACGCAGGGCAGTGCTCCGGGAGCCGGCTGCAGAAAGCCGCGGCGGGCGGCCGCCCCGGGGCATCGCGGCCGCCCTGGGGCATCGCGGCCGCCCCGGGGCATCGCGGCCACCCTGGGGCATCGCGGCCGCCCCGTCGCCCTGCCCCTCGCACGCGTGCACTGCCCCAGCGGCCGGGGCAAGCTAACGGAAAGCCCAAATGAAAAAATCCCCTCGTAACGCGGTGTAACAGGTACCTCAGCCAACGAATTCAAGAACCAACAAATTTTACCGACACAGATAAATTATAGGAGATTTTTCTGTGGTATTAAGAATTGTAAAAACGAACATTCACGTGCTTCCCTCACATACACTAACTACGTTTCGCAGGACACGCAGATGTCGGAGCTCCTGTGCCAGCTTGGCACAAGCACACAACCCTCCTTCTATCCCCTAACACCTGAAATTAAAATTCCAAAGCGTTTTCAATAAAAAATGCCCTAACAGGTCAGCACGTCTCCCTTTTCTAACTGCTTCTTCCCCTCTCTCCTTACCACATATCATGGGAGCCTCTTTTACAAAGGTGGAAACCAGTGTGGATGGAGAAACCAGTCCGGACGACGTGCGAACACACCTGGCCTTCAAGCCTTGCCAGCGCATAAATAACATCCCCGCCTTTCCCACAAAGCAGGTTTCTAATACCAGAATGACTCGCACGAAGGATCGTTCGCTGTATCTTTAAGTCAGGCAAACCTCTTAAATCTTTTGCAGATGGTTTTCTAGCACCAGCAAGTTTTCGGTACGGCACGTGTGCAGCCGAGCCATCCGAGGGCTGCGCTCGGCAGCGCGGGGAGCCGCCGGCACCGGGCAGCTTTCCGTGGGGCTCCAAAGCACCAGCCGGAGCCCTCCAAAGCGCCGCTCGCGGGCTGCCATCGACCTTCCGAACACGGGGCAGGACAACGCTCGGAAAGCAGCCATATTCAGCTGTTTTAACAGAAAATACTCTAAAAATACAATAATTTTCTTCCAGCTCAACCAGCTGCTTTCAGGTAAGAGAACTGGACAAGGGATAACTTGCAAACCTTTCCTTTGCCCCTCACTATAGTAAAATGTGCACTTCTGCATACAAGGTCGGTTACGAAGCCTGAGTTCCCACGTGGAAGCGGGAAGCCCAATCCGGCGTAGTTTTCCCCAAGGACACAAGCACCTTTCCCTTCCCCTAGCTGCCTGCTTGGACAGAGCTTGAGGGAGTTTACGGTCTTTGAGGGCTCCCCCCACGGCAAGTCTAGCTGCGCTGGCCAAGAAGTTCAAATGCTACCCCGAGGGACAGCGAAAGTGGAGTGGGATTTACCAGGCAGTCGTGACAGCAGATGCACATTTCTTCAGCAAGCTAAACTGCAACACTGACTGCATTTAAAACAAGCAAAAACCAAACATGTCCTTTTTTACAGCTATTATTGTATCTGCAGTAAGAAATCAAATAAACATAAGAAGTCAGAAGGAGGCATTATGCTAAGTCAGCCTGATCCTGACCTCTTACTTTTATATTCCAAAATAAAATGCATCCATTCCAAGACACAATGAAATATGAAATTTGCACTTCAACAATTAATTACAAGTCACAATTAAACTTCAGGCTATGCAGGTACACCAGATTAATTCAACTGCTGTTTTGAGTACTTAAAAATAATGATTAATCAGTGGAAATAGTTACTAATAAAAATGTGACTGCACAGATTCATCTAAAAGCTTGGGAACTACCAGACAATGAAAATGTTGGAAGCTTTCCTGCACGTGTAACAACAACAATTTTGTTACCTTCTACAGGAAAGTATTTAAGTATGTAGCAATCTTCTAGCAGTAGGGTCTTGGCACACTAAAGTCCTACTGAACCATAATAGTTTCTAAACATTATCAACCTCTTTTTTAAATTTAAGGAATCTGCAAAGTCTGTACAAACACATGGCCTTTCATGTGCACTGAGGTTTACCACACCTTCTTCTACGTGTCTGAAACAGTAACTGCAGCATTCTCTTCATTTTGCAGCTCTTCTCCATGCAAAAGTAGCTGCAACTTACTTGCTCTGTTAAGCTGGACCCCAGATCATAAAGATTTTTCTCTGGAAGTTGCCTCAGAACTCTTTTGGGTATGAAAGCCCAACACTGAAACCTTCACGCCGGACCATATGTTTTCCAGCTAACCTTTCCTTTATTTTGGCTTGGCTGAAGCATTCTTACTTAAGTGTCAAATTCTGACTTTATGCAATGGCTTTTTCAGTTCTCAAAGTGCTTTTAACTTTCCTTTGGACTGTGAAAACAATTCTTGTTAGGAAGAATTATTTTTCCCAAGCTGAATACAATGGCACAGGCTCAATAAGAACTTAAGTTTTCAAAAGAGGAGGAACGGATTGAGGTAAAAACAGCAATAAATTTCTAATAATCTGAAAGAAACTTAGACATGTAATTTTTTTTCCCCTACACTATTTCATATTTCTTCCTAGCAAGTTAGGCTAAATAAATCACAGTAAAACTATCCAAAGCAATTTGTTACTTTAAAGTAAGTTTGGCAGTTATTGCAGCAGACAGTGTTTTATTGCACATTTCAAATCACCAGGAATGACACCACATACATCATCAACCAGGAGACGATGGGCTAAACGGCAATGCCGTGTCAAAGCCTAAGCCGTCCGCTGTCTCTGCGCCCAAGCTGATCGGAGCTTTTAAATCGTTCACAAGCTTAACTCGGTATAGGAAGGAAAGTGAAGGAATTCTCCCTCTGCAGTGTTTGAAATACACTCCTTCACAGTTTAATACACTAAAGGCATCGACTATTTTGTTGTATCTCATAAAACGTCCCCAGGCAGGCTGGATAAGACCTTCTGAACGTACACATGTGAGACGCTTACTGACCCCAAGAAAAACTGTGATCTTTGACAGTGTTAACAATAACCAAACACTAATCTTACACAATCCCCTCTTTAATGCTCAGGATCGACTTTCACTTGATTAAACAAAAAATTAATTTTCTTCAAAAAGTGCGCAGAGCAGTCTTGAAACACGAAACTGTTCGTAACTCGGCGCCCGCGTCCTGCATTGCGTGTTATCCAGCGCTCCGACGCAAGGCAAAGTACAGTCCTCACCATTCACTTGCAATACAATATTACAATATACTCTGCTAACAGAGCAGGGACCAAGCAGTTCTCAACCTTTTGCTTAAAGTTCACACTAGTTGCAATCAACTAGTTCCACCCTTCTTCTTGCCACAAGTATACTGTTTACTCTCATGTTTGTACAAAAAGGAACATTAGCCAGCAAGACCTCCAACATGAACGCTGTAGCTATGTCACCGCAGTTCACTTTCATCAGTGCTGCCCACTGTTTTTTAGACTCAAAGCTTTCTAAGTATTTGCTCCTCATCTTGGATATTTCAGACGGTCCAAGGAACTGCAGTATCACTAAAGGTCAAAGCCTCACGGTGAACTGCCTTACACCACCTCTCTGAGAGAGAGAAACATGTCCCCCTCTTATATAGGGGGGCTTTGGCACAGAGGAGCAGTTATTTGTCCAATAGCTATCACAAAACATATGCAACATGACTTTTTGCTCCCAAGTCTCATACTAGGATCTTTAGAACTAAGCCGCCCTATTTCTCGTGTCGTATTTCCTGCAGCTCCCCATGGTGTAGCCCCACATGGCAAGTTCTCCACAGCTCTGTCCTCCCACAGCCAGATTGCAGCAGAGGTTGGATCCTCTCATATGGTCAGTTTTGTCCAGAAACAGCTTTGAAGCTGGGGTCATACCAAAAATATGCTATAGATCTAAGTCCCAGCACCAAAATACTGAAAGGGAACTTCAGGCACCATAACAGAACTAAATCTGCAGAACATACAGAGCCACGGCTCATCAGGGACTCGGGCGCAGCCCTCACACAGCACGACAGAGGTGAGAAGGGAAAGCTAGAGAAAAGCTACGATAAAGAACTAATGTTCTTAAAGAAGATAACCCCTTCTCCTTAACTGTTGTCACATAAAGAAAAAAAAAAGAAAAAGAAAAGTAGTGACTCAGAACTGCTTGTCAAATGCTTTTCACCATATTGAGCTTTGTTTTACACTTTTTTCTTTTAGGAAGAAAAAAAGAGTAGAAATTCCTTAATCCACACAGTCTCTATACACATACAGAACAAAACACCACTGAGAAATGGGCATGGAGAAAATGTTTTTTTCCCTATACGTGTGGGGAACGGGGAGATCCTGGGTCCCAGCAAGAACTTGCCTTTCTTTTGCTAAGTACACAGAAAACCCAAGGCAGAAACGGGTTATTTAAAGCGTTAAGAATTTGTGACCTGTTTCATTCCCCTAGGTAAGAGATTTCTTGAAAAAATGTATGGATTTAAAATAAAAACTTATGACCTGTTAGCACATGGATCACTTAACACTTTTAAAAGATTTAAATTTTACACATTTTGTGGGATCTGTTGCTGTAATAAACATTCCTGTGTTTTGAAAACTATGCTATACCGTATTTCCCTCCATCTCTATGTACGTACAATAGACAGAGTACTCTGACAAGCAGTTCTGCCTGGAAACACTAACCTAAGATAACTTCAGAAGAAAGTAGAGTAGTAACCTACTATATATAGGCCTCCATTAGCTAGCTAGACTCACAATATTGGCAGTCTTCCAGATAAGCACTTTCACCCTCTCGGACCCACAGGGAGCACTGCAATTGCATGCAAGCATGGGAGTAAAAGGAGGAGCAAAAAATGGGAATACCGCAGGAAAAAGAAAAGAAGGAATTTAAGCAGGGCTGCATTTTTAATGGGAACAAAGTTGCTTACTTTCTTTTGTGCATTACTATTTCCCCCTCCTTTATCCTTTAAAATGTATGCCACCAACCACACCGACTCATGCATAATCAGACAAGAACTTACTCTGACCTGGGCTGAGGCACTGTGTGTGAAGCAGTGCTCCTTCAGGGCATGCAGCTCACTAAAGGTACAGGGCCCCAGGCACCATAAAAAGTGGGCCACTTAAAAAAGAAAACGCTAGTAAGCAAACTGGCTTGCTCCAATTCCTCCTCCTTTTTCTCCCCCCTTTGGCGATTTCACTGGGAGTGTGGGCACTTCAAAGGAGTCGCCTTCCCTCGCACTTCACCGTCTCCCTGCAGCTGGCAGCAGAAGCTGGACCCACCACTTCTGAAAGGGCTTAGACAGACCCGAGGGAGGTATCCTCAGACAGTGCCAAACAGCCTTGCTCCGTAAAGATATGTAGGGCTAGAAACTAAAATGGAGACAAAAAGGACTGGCAGGAAGGAACCCGCCTGAGATGTAGGTGAACACAAGGCTGTGAAGGATCAGGGAAGCAGCTCTTGCCTATCAGCTGGAGCGAAAAACCTCGTAAGACCTACCTACAGTGAACAGTAAGAGCAAAATCTTTCAAAAGGAATTAAAAGCCCATGGCGAGCACAACGGACAGCTGAACATACAGGAGGGGCTGACGTTTTCCAGGCTGGTGCTGATGCTGTGCTAGAAACCAGCCAGCCAAAGGGAGGAGGAACAGGTTGCACGCTGCAACAGCTTCGTCCGGCTGCGGCAGGAAGGAGACTGAGGCAGACACTAACGCTGAACAAGAAAAGGCTGTTCAGAGGCCGTTCACTTTCTTCACTCCTTCCTTTGCTGCATCTCACCTCTCTGCTCTCTCTTCCCCCTCGCAACCTTCCAGCATTTCCTCAGCACTATTTTACCCAGTTGAAATTAATCATACTTAAACCAGTTGGGCCTCATTTACTTAGAACACGGTTTCGGATGACTGAACAGAGAATGCTGTCATTTCACTTGCTTCTGAGTGCAAGTCAAAGCGCTATACAGTTTCTGTGCAGTTCATATTCTCATTTCCTCCCCATCCACCCCGATGGGTTCTGCCCCGCTCCTGAGGCTGCCTGGAGCGGGGGGTATCTGTACTAGCTGTAGCTAAGCCTGAATAACTTTGAACTGGGAGGTGAACCCCAGAAGAAGTGCTCTCCAGCTTGCTCCTAACCAGGAGGTTTGCCATGGCCAGAAAGCTGCAGCATTGCAGCATCAGCTGCAGCTTTGTAATACGCCAAAACTGTAGTGTTCAGTAAATATCATGCTCTTATTGAATCGTTTCCAGGCAGTGCTGAAGGATTTGACCATTTCCACAGGAGCCTGAGTAACACCGCTCTAGCTATTCCACAAAGGCTAGCAACACTTAGTATGTATTTCTGGCGTTCTCCCAGCTGGATTCCGGGCACAACGAAAGGCCCATCCTCTGCATGCTCCCTCAGAGGTCTACTGCAGTGCAAAAGTTCAGCACTGAACAGCCTTCTAATATTAGCACTAGTCAACAAGTTAGCATTATCACAGAATAAAATGATGGCAGTTTTTAAAAATAAATTGCACTTATATCAAACTGTCTTAAATAAGTACTAATACAAGTAAATGTTTTAAAACTCTATTTAAAATTAATGCAGATAAAAACCTTTCCAGTTGCGCTTAATCTCTTTCCAACAGTCTTGTTTCCAGTTCATTTTCCATATGCAGCTTCTGACCTTGTATTGCTTTCTTTTATGCATTACAAGCTTCCCTGTTTTAATAGTGCTGTGAGTGCCTAAGCTGAAATATAGCAGCATTTAAATTCAGCTTGCTGCTACAAACAGTTTCTGTGTTCTATAAGGAAAAAGTAATGGTTGTCAAGAGATCCTACTTTCCTCTTAGCTTACTTGTATAAAGTAATATTTTAATCCATTTACCAGCTTAATAAAGTAGTAATTACAGCTAAGAAATATAAACCTTCTCATTAGAGTTCTTCCCTAAGAAGTTTGCAAAAAAAAAAAAAAAAGAAAAAAAAAAGTGCAAGCTCCATTCTGCACAGTACAGGAAAAAAATTTGGTACGGATGTATCTATCCCCAGCTCCACTCTGATTAACTCCACTAACCAGTGCCTGAGCAATGAGACGGTTTTGTTTCTGCATCCTATGCCCCCTGAGCTGGGGGCATGGATTAGCCTGCAGATGAACACATACAACAGAATGCAGAGGCTTTGAAGAAGTGAACAAGTAACCAACCCTCAGGGTGTTCATCTATAAAAGAACTTAGGAGAGTTGTGTAAATAGCTCCTCTTTCTAGCCTTCATGACCAATTTTTCATGTACAAAAGATTAGATACTTCACACAAGCTGGTATTAACACACAGAAACATAAGGTCTCCCAGACTTCATATCACTATTTTTCTTACGTGCAAGTTCTCCCCAAATACCCATTCAGTTCTATATTCTACTTACAAGGAAATGAGAGATTTCAAGCCTTTGAATGCATCAGGTGCAATGTCAGATATTTGATTCTTGCTGATGTCTCTGTAAAGAGAATTAGGAGGAATTAAAAGAACATTCATAAATAGGAATTTCATGAAAATGAGTATTTTATCTTGAAGCAAGTATTTATATTACTGTAGGGTTTGGAAGAAGATACTTTGTTATACAAAAGCAGAACTAAAAGATCCTACTACCTAGAAATTTCAAACTACCTAGTGACACAGACAAACAGGCAAATTCCAGGAATAATCAAAAGGCTTTAGTCAGTGTGATAGGCAGCAGCCTTAACACACCAAAAACACACTGCTGATAAGGTCTTTTGTTTTATGACCACTGAAACAATGAGGCTTATGAAGAGCTTTGAAGAACAACAGTGAGGTAGTCCACTGAATTCAAACTGCCGATAAAGCCATCATCAGAACTATTAATAATGAAGGTGGCTTTGTGACTGTGATGGGGGCTTAAAGCATGAGGCAGCTTGGTGCTGCCTATGACATAGCACCAAGGTCATCTAATCATTTAAAGGCAGGCATGGAAAGCTAATATTACAGAACAGCATTGGAGTTCACGCTTTGATAATAAATTAAATGATAGATAAGGTGAGGAGGGTCTGAGGTAGCCCAAAAGCCCTGGTAGGACATGCATTAGGGAAGACGGAGGGATTCAAAGAGAGGTGGCATGGCACAGGCGCCAAAGGAATGGCTTTTGAGGCAGCAGGACTGTGTTTGTCCAAGTTAGAGAAGAAACTTTATGGTAAATGAGATGTAGTATGATCAAGGATTTTACCTTTCTAAGCAGTAGAAACATATAGTATAGTTAAACAAAATTCTCAATAAAACCCTACAAAACTCTTTAAGGATTAGTCTGAACTTATATGAGATCTAGCAACACAGAGTGGGGTTTTATTTGGTTCTCTTATAAGGCTCATGAAACAACTGCTCTGGGACCTACTTATGTTTTCTATTAGTGTCCTCCTTACAAGGACATCATTCAGTGAAAATCTGTGGTTCTTCAACTCATAGCAGCTGCATTAGTGACAGTGAAAATACAAGTATTTATTTTTATATCTTTAGTGAAACCTGTTTAGAATGTCTGTTAGTATTTGCTGCTTTTTGTCTAGAAATTCATATATTAGCAGAACTCCAACACGAAGATTTTGCTACCGATTTACAGAATTTCAATTTTAGGTTTCTGCTATTTTTCTTGGACAAATCACAGAAGGAGTCTTAATCATAGAATCAGTAAGGTTGGAAGGGACCTCTGGAGATCACTGAGTCCAACCTCCCAGAGATTTCCTGGTGCTGGTTCCAGGGGGGCTTGAACCCAGGACCTTCGGCATGTAAAGCAGATGTGATAACCACTAATTACACCATCCCTCTCTCCCCCAATTACTGAGGAATATTTTAAAACCTATTATAGTGTCATGAAATCATGAGTTTGCTGAACAGGGACAAGCATTTGAAAATGGACATTTACTTTGGAACACAAATATTTCAGGACTATTTTATGGATTTGTCACATTTGAACATTTGCACCTTCTCTCTCTCCACGTCAGGATGTTAATGTTAATGAGTGTATAGCTAATGGTGCCTGAACTTGCATAAATGTCATGCTGGGTGATGACACTCACCTTCTCCATGCAGATGCACTACAATCAGCATTATAAGGTAATTAAGACACATTATTTCCTTTCCATTAGAGCCCAAGCTCCACTGCTGTTGGGTAAGGAGGCTCTCCATCTCCTAATGACTTAACTGAGGCAAAAAGATTCAATTATGCCCTGTACTTTCATTCCCTTCCTGTGGTCTGCTGCACTCCGGTTAGATCATCCTATTCTGTGAACGATTTGCATTGAGACAAATAGACACATGTTCCTCCAACCTGCATGACTAAGTGGACTTAGGTCACATCAGGCTCCCTTCCACGGTACAGGGCCCCGCTAGAATCACTCAGTGGAATTACAGCTCTTTAGCTGGAAACGTAATAAACTTATCAGGATTCCACCCAGGCAGGGAAACCATGAGTCACCTCACGCTCCTGTCTGCTGGCAGCCCTGACAGCATGCTAGAGATCTTCCTCTTTTCGAAAGGCTGCTTAACACACCTTGGAGGGTGGCTGTGCTCAGTTACTGGTTAGGGACATAAATTGTTTTTGACTTTGCAGCAGGGAAGAAAGGATACCCTCTGAGTCACTGGATGACATACGACTATATGGCAAAGAGACTGGCTGGAATATCTTTACTGTAAAAGGTTTTGAAACAAAACATTTATTTTTAGATACAATGAAATGCAAAACTATTAATAACATTGGATGGATATTCTCCATGTTGACTAGCATTATTAGAAACAGATTACTCGATTATCTCTAACATTCAAAAAAGGACTGTTCCCATTTGACAAGAGTACTCAGTGAAAATCCATGTTACATATGGTCTTTTAGAGGCTGCCTAACAAAAGTAGCAGCACCACAGAGCTACCTGGAAGACTCTGAAATCTCAGTGTGTTTTCTGTGAAGAAAAAGTGAAAGTAAAATTAATCTGACAGCATCAAACACCATTACAAGCACCAGAGCTAGAGAGGTACAAGCACATCTTCCAAGTGGCTCTGTGTACCTGGCTCTTAGTCCTGTGCCACAAGCCATTTTTTTAAAAGCATCAGGAAAACAGATAAAATGTGAGGGAATGCCATACATTTTGCAACTGCTGGCCTAGGAGTTACAGAACTACGGCACAAGCACAACCGGTGATACGTAAATGAATTCCACATGGCCTGTCTGAGCAGGGTTACTTCATGCAGTGAGGACAACAGCTTCTAAGCCTTAGCTGACCAACCATCCGCCACCATCTTTCCATTTTGAAGGAGACGGGATGCATCTCAAACCTTTTCTAGAGCCTTTGGGTCTAGCAGACCTACAAGTTGTTGCTGTCAGAGTCCTCCAAAAATGCGGGGAACCATTGTCTCAGATTGTACAATCCAATCGCACATCTGAATTCTAGAGGTATCAGATCTTCCTTCTGAGACAGATACATTTAGCTTGCAGTGAACTTTTAATACGAATCATTTCGCTTAAGTTCTACACTGGGTTGAGCAGCTAGTCAAGTTAAAGATCTTTTTTTGGTCCAGTCCCATAAAACTAGAGTTCACCTATCATGAAGACTGAAAGGACAGTAAAACACTGCCAAAATCTAAAATTACTTATACCTCAGAAAGAACTAAAGTAGTGACTTTAATAATGAAAGAGTCAGAAGTTAGGTCACTGAAAAGGGATCCACCATTATTCACTGAAATTACTGTCTTGCTATCTAATACAGTACTTCTTTAAAAATACATACAGCTATATTGAAAGTGAGACAGAAGAATAGAGACTCACGAGATTGATGATTTGGCCTGTTAAATATTAAGATCCATATTTACAGCTCTCCAGCTCTAGGAACTGGATGACTTTGGACTGGCAAACGCTGTAATTTTACTCCTAAAGCCAATGGTACAGCTCAGCTCATTTCAGTTTTCAAAAGCATTAGCTATCTGATGACCCAGGATCTTCTGTGAAATAAGCTGACCATTTCTTAATTCCAGTACTGTTCACGTCAGAAAACAACTGTAAAGACACCTTTATTAGCAGTCTTAGCAATGAGCTACAAAGACTCAACTACTTTTCTCATTTCTGCAACTTACTTGCCCATCTACATTTTGACAGGATGGTGAAGCAGGAGTAACTCATTTTACCATTATCTGTATGACAGCACTACAGTCACAACATCTCTCATACGTCACTTAAAAATAAAAAATAGAAAGGAGGGAGACTAGAGGCTCTTCCTCTGGTCTGGTTCTTCCTCATCCAGGTTAACCTGGGTTATCTGCATTGGAGCATAGGTAATTTTTTTTTTTTAATCCAGAGAAGCAACACAAGAATTAGTAAGAAAAGAATTGTCTGTTTACCTACTGGTTATTAAAACATGGAGGAAACGAGTTCCAGCAGCTTGCTTGGTTTTCTTGTAAACAATAAAACCACTTCAATACCAGGACATTGAATGCGCTGGGAAAATCCAAACAACTCTGCAAGAACAAGTACTCCTGCTATAACTGGTGTTAGCCCAATTGAAGTGGTGCAAACAGAACCCAGAACGAATAAGAGAAAAAAAAATGAACTTAAAATCTTTTCTGGGGACCTGGATTCGAAGTAGAGTAACAACAACTAACTAGTCTACATTGTCTGTAACAGAAAGTGAATCTGAGCATTATTAAGGATTTCACGCACTGCTAAACATCCTGGACCAAATTCCACTGTGGCTTACAGTTTGAAGCGATTATTTGTGTAATCCCCACTGGTTCCAACACAGAAATTGCCAATACGTTTTTAAAACAAAGATACTGAACTTGAAGTTAAAAGATTCAAGACTGCTCTTGCATGTTCGTCTTGTTATTAAAACTTACATTCTCTTAAGTTTCTTGTACTGGGTAAAAGCTCCAGGAGGAATGATTTTGATGAGGTTTTGTTCCAAACGTCTAAAAACAAACAAAGCAAAACATGTTAACTACACAACCGTAAGACAGGAATAACATTAAACATTATAACAAATTTTTAACAAACATAAAATTCTTTTACAGAGTTTATATGTGAAACAGATTTTTCTTTTGAAAGCTACTGAACTGAGAAAATACTCCTTTTAGAAATTAAATTCATCTCATTGACTTCATCAGTCTGCATGGAAAAAAAGCCACGAATTAGAGAATTTGTATCGTTAAAGCTCAATGAATGAATATAAACATCCTTAAGTATAATGTATGACTACTTCATCAAAGTTAAGGCAGAAAATATAGATGCTTTCCCTGAGTGGCTGTTGAAGGTAGCTATCTACACTGAAGGCTATGCTTTGTTATGGCAGCTTAATAAGCTGATTAATAATACTCCCAGAGTGACTCAGGCGCAATATTCTGTGGGCTGAAGTTGCCTCTTTCCATGCACAACTTGCATTAACAATGTTTTTGTGAAGCAAAGTGGAATCCATTGCAATATGAGTTCAGATTTTTAATGTCCTTTGGAGGAAAACGATCTACATCAAAATGGAGGGTCAAGGACTGTATCTTCTGATTTTAATCAACAAAATATGATCCAGACTAAATCAAAATGCTTTTGTTTTCATTGCTGAGATGTGTTTTGAAAGAATTGTCTTTTATAAAAGAGCATAAGTGCATGAATCAGTAACATAAAATATAAACAGCTTGAAGATACAGAATACAGTAACCATTAAAATCCATTCATATTCCTTCATGTAAGTATTTTCAAGTCTTTGTCACCAAGTTTCTAAATCTCTGCTAAGAGGATTATCTTCTCCTCAAATGAACCCTAAATATTCATCTCTATTAGAGGTACAAAAGTGGAACCCATTCAACAAATTCACATGACCACAGTACTCCACAGTAACAGTTTAACTGAAAGTGAAATTTGATTTTATCTAGCTTTTACTTATTATTCACTGCTTGTGTATTTTTTTCCAAAATTTTCATAAAAAGAAGCAGTTCTAATTGCAAAGTTCTCTGGTTAGGAATAGTGTAGAGATGAAATATAAAAACCTCAGAATATAGGAACAATGGAATGAATCACTCGAGTCATTCAGAGCTACTGTGACAGGGCAGAGGGGAGAAAAAAAAATTAAATCATGAATGGAGTTAAAATGAGAGGTTGTGAGGAGTCAATCATGCTTTTTAAATGACTTAGGAAGAATGGAGGGAAAATACATAAGGTCCATCAGGCCTCTAATGCACAGTATACACTCCTGCTGATCTATGCCTTCAGTAGGCAAAGGAAAAATCCCCTTGAAAATAAGATACCTTGCCAAAGCACTTACACTCCAAGACGCTATTTAAGTCACGTATATTCTGATACTTGCACAGTCAGTGTGCACAGTCTCTTTTTTTTATTCCTCTAGCAGTCTATTTTAAAGCTTGTGATCAGAGTTAATTCTCTTCCTCGCTTTGTGACTCGAATTAGCAGCTGAAATTTCTCTTCCAGTTGGTCTAACCACAATGTGCTTCGTTTCTGGCAAGCCCCCAGTGAAGTGCAGATCGCTGTAAGCTTCAGCGCGCCGGTATTGTTGCGTGGTGTCACGAGAATTTGTAATACACATGCTCTTCCCAGAAGGGCTTTTTGTGAGCTTGCCCAGCCGGCGCCTCGCTCCGCCCAAGCTTTTCTGCGTGGACACCTCCACGGGCAAAGGGCTCGCCTTACGGACACGAACCGGGGCGTCACGTGCGGCGCCCAGCAATCCCTACAGGGCAGCTCAGATAGAGTCGCAGGGTGAAAACTTGGTCCCATTTCATAATTGCCTAAAATTGCATGGAAACGTCAGTCTCGCGGCATCTGCAAACATGCCGCAGCAGCAAGGGGCAGCGACCTGCACCAAGCTGCTCTCGCAGCGCCGGCGCTCAGGTACCTTCCACCGCCGGCGAGAAATGCAGCCGACCTCGGACTGCTAAGGAACGTGCAGCACTAAATAAACAGGTTCCTAGAAAGTACAAATCTGACTACAGTTCTGTTACTCCTAAATGCATGTTATGGTTTGGCATGGGTACGCTGAAAATCACAATGCAGCTACACAATTAAGGCAGTAAACACAAATTACTGACATGTTATTTTTTGCTGTCACCCAGTCTGATCTTGTAAGTGACAGGGTAAAGCTGGTACAGGATTGGAAACCTGTAGGAAACACTGGGTTTTGCCAGAAGAAGCGTTGACATTTTCGAAGTGATGAAGGCTTCATTATAAACCAGGGTTATCTGCGATATAATGCGAAATGCTGCTGCTTTCAAAAAAGGGAAAAAATAAGTTTCTTCCTAGTCTTGCCCTTCTTTTTTTCTGCAGGAAGTGGAAGGTTAATCTAAATTTCACAGCTACACCACATTTCAGAGAGAATTATATTTATCTAGCTCATGCACAATACGACCTCTGGAAAACCGCATTTTTCATGTTCTACCCTGCGTGCCGGGAAGTGCTGTCATACACTACAAAGCAACCGCAAAGGAGCGTCGGTGAGTTGATTTGCTGTGCATCACAGGAATATACAGAAACTTGATTTTACAACGCATTTGAGAACTTTGTACAAAAGACAGTCCCAAAAGAGTAAATTCCCACTGAACTACTGTCTTCCACATCTTAGATTTCTTATAACTCAATAAAATTCTCCTCGCTGTTCCTCTGGTATTTCCTAAGATCTGTTCGAAAGACTCAACAAGTGAAATTCAGACGACGGATAAAACGAGCGGCCCGAGCCGCCGCGTCGCCGCTGCGGCCGGTCCCCCGGCCGCGTTCGAGCACCCTCCCGGCTCCGCGAGGGCACCTCGGCCCAGCGGCTTCACCGCCGCCACGGGACACGAGCCACTTCCCGTCTGCCCCGTAAAGCACGGCCGGAGAGTGGGAAGCCGGAGGGCCTGACGGGTGCGGATGCGTCTCCTCGCTCGGAGAAAAAGGGAGCGGGAGCGAAGCACCAGCGCCGCGGACTCCCGCAGAGAGCCCCGCAGGCTCCGCGAGCGGCGCGGCCGCGGCGCTCCCGCCGGAGCCGGAGCCGGAGCCGGAGCCGTGCCGGCGCCGTCCGCGGCGCGGGCAGCCCCCGCGGCAGGGCGGGCGCGGGCACTGCCCGGCCCTCGCCCCGGCACGACCGGCCGCCGCTGCCCAGCCGCACAGAAGCGCCGCGCTCGAAACGCCAGCGCCGTCGCCTCGCAGAGCCCTCGGGGCCCCGGCCCGCCACGGAAGGGCCTTTCTGTGCCTCTCCTCGCCCCGCAGCTCTCCGACGGCTAGAAAACGAAGCGTCTTGGCGTGGAGGAGATGAAGCACTTTAAAGAGCTCATTGCTCGCTGCTGCTGCTTCAACGAGCCGCTGGTTAAAGCTTCCAACCCCTGCCCCGGCTGAAGACTCCACCATCGCTATAAAAACTCTTAATGCAGGTGGTTCGCCAAGGCTTTTATACTGCTACCTTTCACCACAGTGTCTGAACGCCTTCCGAGCAAAATTAACAGTACGTATTACCGACCTCTCTCGTCGAGTCTGCCTCTCCACCTCCGGAGAGCTGGGAGCCAGTAAGCCGTCTGCCGCGACTAACACGAGGTGGAAACGGGAATTTCCCGTCGTATTCCCAAGCTTGGTGCTCAGGAGCCTGGCAGGAGGGTCTGCTCCGTACGGAGGTCCGCACGGGGGACGCGACGGCTGCCTCCTGGGCGCTACCGCAGCGGGTTGATCCTGCCCGGCCTCCGGCTCCTCCAAACGCCCGCCCGGCCGGGGCACTTCCCGAAGGGCCTGGCGGTGCCACCACCTGCTCGGCGGGCAGAGGAGTTCTTCAAGCGGGCTTACGCTATTTTGGTGAAGTTGTAACGCAGAAGTCTGTTTTTAGACTTCAAGTGTAAACTGAAACAGTAAAGTGATGAAAAGGGAAGAAGCCATCATTAAACCGATCATCTAATTCCTTGTCAACAGTCCCACACGTCCTGGAACACCTATTTTCAGCACACCTATACAAACGCCTGCTAGGAAGAGGCAGAAGACAAGAAGTAAGTGGCAACACTGGAGAGCTCTCTGGCAGCTGAAGTGCTGTCACCCGCGATATTTTGTCAACAGCGCAGATTGTGCCGTTGAACAGGAACATCCCTCAAATCCTTCGTCCTTCACCTAGTATTTCTTTAACAAAAACGGAGGAAGCACGTGCAAATCGAAAGACCATTAGTTTTCTCATGTAGTAACAAACCCAATCAGTGTATTTTATTTCAAAGTCATGATTTTGTGCTCCATATTTTATTTTCTCTGATTTCTTCTACACTATCATAATCAACTTGAGATGTAGATGCTCACTGTATGACATAATGTCCTAATTTTGCTTAGCAAAACAGAAGGTTTTGAGTGACATTTGTACTAAATAAAAAAGATGCATGGCTTTTTGCTGATCTGAATCTTCCAGTCTGTGATGGGTAATACTCGCTTAACCAATGTGATTACCTGGCATCACTCTGTTATTGCCCTCGCTGGCCATAAAATTCGTTTTTATTAATAGGGCTAAATTTATGTTCCTGGTGGGCTGAAATTATGTCTCTGGAAAATAAAACAAAGCAAAATAAGAAAACTTGAAACTCTGTAAGACTACTAACCCCTGCACAGCTTGCCTGAGTAAAATTCATCTGCACATCATTTTTAGAAATGTGAAACTATAAAGAGGAAAGCAGAAGAAACTGATACAGCCAATAGAATGAAAAGAGTTATCCGATCAGTATCAGATAAATCTAAATTTATCAAACCCAAAACACCTTCTTATGCTTAGTGATGACATTAATTACATTTAATTTTACAAACAGAAGTAAACACATAAGAAATAAACCCTGCCTAATCTAACAGCAGTAGTTCCCTGCATTAATTACTTGTTTGTAAAACTGAGAAATAGAATTTCCTATTTTTCTTAACCTATCTCAGTACACAAAACATCTTTATTACTGACATTTCCAATTGATTTATATTTTCTCTACTGACTTTGAATTTAGAATATTTCCTCTATTATTTTTGTGTTTTGCTCTCACTGAATAGAAAGTCTTACACATAATTTTGGCCTGACAATAGAAACTGCTTTTGGATGTTGAGTGTAAGGAGCCAATGCTACAGCTTGCCTTGTGAGATCCAGAAAACAGTAGTCAAATTTGACATGTGAAACTGTCCAGAGCCAGTTTACAGCAAAGAATGAAAATCAGATTATATGATTCAACTACAGGAGCCAAACTGATTCCCTAGCCAGAGAACTTGCCACCAGAGGCAATTGTGGAACATTTATTAGAGTGTTCAAAAATACTGTGTTGGCTTAAGCTGCAGTATTTACTGGAAGCCTGGGAAAATTATTATAATTTTTTTTAAGGAAGAAGAACAATATAAAAAGCAGAATTGTCTTTCCTCTATCCCCAAAGTTTAGAGGCTTTACATGCTTATATTCTTGAACAAAAGAAAAAACATACACTTGCCTTTCTAAGCTGAGACCTTCAAAGTCAAATACTAATACACAGGAAATAGTTACAGTGCAGTTAATTTATAATTTATACAATAATTTTTTATTAGAATAAATAAATAGAGCATGGGTGCTCAATCTTTTTATAATAGCTTTTCTGGCTTTATTTTAATAGGGGGAAAATTGATTTTGCATATGCCAGTTACGTACTTTTAAAGGAGAGCTCTAGGAATATTTAGCATTTTTGTAACACCTTCCTCACAATCACAAAAGCTTCATCAAGATTCCTAACTTAAGTCACAGCACTCCTACATATGCATTCATACACATACCAAAGACCAGGGAGGGTGACTTCTTCCCCGAAGAATCAGTGAAGCAAGAAAAGTAAAAAAAATCTTCCATCTCTCTGATGGCTGGCTCCATCTGCCATCCACCAGCCCTGCCCAACTCTGCTCATGACAGCAATTCTCTAAAATTAAATTTGTCAAAAACTCATTAAAGGTAGTATAAGTAGAAAATTACATGTCAAAGTGGCTCTCTAACAGAAAAGTGAGCTTGTTTTCATTTTAAGAGAACTACGAGAAAACCAACAGTCAAGTGCACTAGATTTTTCCTTTATGCCCAGTGAATGTTAGTGTTTTTCCTAAGAGTAAAAATTATGCACCAAAATCAAACATCTTCCAGACTTACAAAAATATTAGTCATCAATTAAGCTATCAATACAGAAGATGATAAATTAAACCAAGACAGAGCAGGCATCTCCAAACCGACCTCACACCAAGCCTAGGTCCTGAAAGACGGGCTGCCATCCTGTTTTACTCTTTTCTCCGCTCAGTGGCCAGACTGGACCGTGGTTATTTTCTGACCAGGCACGGGTGCCAAAGCAAGACTTCTCCCTGAGGGGCTGGCAGCCTCCACTTCAGAATACGTTCTAATTTCTGCCACTAATAAGCCAGAGCCCTGCGTACACAGGCTCCCTCTCCACCCAGCCCTGGGCCACTCCGAGGAACGAGCCATGCCAGGCAAGGAACGAGTCCAGCCTTACAGCACCAACAAGAGGCTACGCTGCAACCAAGGAGCACGCCATAGCTAATCCCTGTAAAAGCACTGAAGGAAGACTGCAACCGCAACAATCATTTTGGCATTTTCTAATTTTTCAACTGTTTGAATTTGAAGCCTTAAATATTTTAATAATCCTTAAATATTTTAATATCATCCTTTCCTTATTAATCTAGCAGGTCAAAAAGCAAAAGCTGAAATAACCAATTCCACCATGGAGGATCACACAAGGAAACTCATGTGTAACAGAAGTGCACCACCCAAACCAGCCTTTAGGCCAAAATGGAAGAAATAACTGACATTAAAATAGATACCCTCTACGCAGACTGACAGTAGTGGGCAGGGACAAGAATACACAACCTGTTACTGGGTTTCAGAAGTCCACAGTGATGGGAGAGGATGGCACTGGAGGACAGGCAGGATTTCTGGTGGGAAGAGACCCCCTGTGCTCACCCTCGCTGCTGCTGGCCACCAGACATCATCTCCTCATCCGTCCGCCGTGCGCCAGGGCCCTTCGCACACCATGTCCTGGCTCCAGAAACCCCTGCTGGTCATAGCTCCAGGTGCTGCTCCCTACCACAGGCTCCCTCCACTGCCACTAGCCTTTCCGATTCCCCGAGTCCCCAGGCTTTCTCCTCATGTGTTTCACTGTTTCCTCAGTGATTTCAGCCTTCTCATCCCACTGATTTCCTGACTTCTCTGAGGCCAGGCCAGTCCTAATAGGTCCTTCTTCTGCACTACCTGCAGCTTTCTCCAGGGCAGTGGTGGCTGCCACTGCTGCAGCCACCCAGGAGCCCTCCTCCTCCCGGGATGCTCTTCTCCACTCTTGTGCTCTTGCTCAGGCTGGGTGTACATGATAGGTTTCAGGAAACAGGCAGAAGTAGAAATCCTTGCTCTGTCATAAGGAAATTCTCAAAAAAAGAAAAAAGAAAGAAAGAAAAAAAGAAAAGCTATCCAGAATTAATATCCTGATGCTCAGAGCTCTGTCCACCTAGCCCACAACAGCCCAAACCCCCATAGTTTCCTCATATGCCAATTATGCAGACAAAACTTTTCCACACTTATTCTCATGTGATTCTCTATAACATACACTAGTCATTTTTCCTCTGAAAATACTACAGAAGAACCACTTTGTAAGCAGAGATTAAGCAGTCCATATTCCTCCACTTCAACATTTTGCAAGCCATTTTTCCTCAGTCGATATGGCTGCTGATGTCAGCTCCTCACTGAGCTAGCAGCTCTATAAAAAAATGAATTACATCTTACACATTCTAGCTACCTGTTTTATGAAAAAGGAAGGCTGGAATACACTTTCTAGCATTCTTGAATTCCTTTATTTAATAATAAGCCTTCTTGCAATGAGGGCCTTCAGGATAATGCATTTTGGGGAGAGAAATAATAGAGTATCATAACAGACTTTCAAGTCCCATATGGCAGAGGTCAGCAGCAAATGAAAATTAGCATCATGCGATGGTTGTTTCATGTCCTGTGACAAGCGAGTTGCCTGTTTTGTGACAGATTTTTATCAACAAAAACAAATTTAGGACTTGTTGGCAGCTTCACTAGAGAAGGTTCTGCCTGTCCGTATTAGGATGCAGGAAGGCAGAGTATTGTTAAGTAATACTGAAACATATGCTGAAATGTAGGTTGCCTTCGATAACCATGTTAGAGTAAGAGCTGCATGTTTCATTTTCGCCGGCAGACTGTGAGGCAGGGTTCCTACCTGATACAGTTTGGCTTACAGAGAAATACTGAGTTAAGAGGAAACGCAAGAATTAAAACATCACAACTGACTGCAACTAATAACCAAGCAAAGAAATTTGGAAAAGCCTCAGGGGGAAACACAGAGCTGAGGAAAGTGCAGTATTTTCATACTAATATGTAAATATTATGAACGGACTAGTGTCCACAGGGAGAAATATGTTGTACATGCAGTGAGTATTTACAATGCCAGACAAAAATGAATGCATGGAGAATGCACCATCTCGAATAATAACCAGAGGATGTTTCCGTGGCGCAGTCCATCTAATAGCGACCCAGCGCCGTCGTTCGCCAGTACCCAACACACCTCCAAGGAAACCGAGCGCAGCTCTCTAGAGGAAGGTGAGGATCAGGCCGTGCGATTACAGAGCCCAGGAAGAGGTGTTCAGGCAGCCCCGCTCCCGGCCACTTCTTACAGAAAGGCCCCAACTAAACGCCGAGCACAGGGGATGGATCCCAAGGGAAAAGCAGCGGCAGGAGAGGCAGCTTGCAGCACACACAGGGAATTTATCTGGTCCCATATCTACCACGCTACAGGCAAGGGACTATTATAATACTGCCTGTCGTGGCAAACCAAAAGATGCTCATATTCCCCGTATACCTGGGACCAGGCCTGCATGTGGATTTTATACTGAATAAGCCCAGAGCAGCCTCAAACAACCTGAATTTCTGAGGGCAGGTATGACGGAGTCCTGCATAAAACTGAATCACTCTCTTGGTCAAAGGAAATGATGTAGGGATTTTTCCAGGAAAACACTGTGGCAGCATCTTCCATGTTTCCAGATACATTTCTTTTCTGTGAGAATATTCTTTCCTCAAACTAGATGTGGGAATATGTAATACTCTGCCCCTGGCTTCAGGTTACTTGCTTACTTTTTTTTTTCATACTTTTACAAAATGAAAACATTGCTTTACCAATAGGAAAAACTATGTGAGCAATGTCACTGGCTAAGACTGACTCTGATAGGACTACTTAAGTTTCTTAATATGTATTCCATAAAAATGAAACCTTTACAGGATTTATTCCAACAGAAAGTGAGCAATAAATGTTTTTATGAGGGTCAGCTCATATTACACTCTGAACATACTAGTCACACTATTCTTTCTGCAGAGCTATTCCCATCTGAAATTCCTGGGAATTGCAAAGGATATGTGTAGGCTTAGAGTAATTTAAAAGGTTTATCTATGGTCAAAGAGTGAAACAGGTACTGCCAAAAATGCAAGAAGTCTGATGCTGAACCACGTGCAAAGAGCTTTATGTTGTGTTCTATGAAGCTAGGAGGTTTATTACCTCCAGATTAAGAAAGTTTCCCAACATGTTATGTATACCTTGAGTGGCAACCTCACTACCTAATTTAAAGGCTTTCCAAGACTTCCTTCACTCTCTGCTCTCCTAAAGATCTCTTCTAATTTGCTTTTACTGCAAGTTACAGAGGTTAGGTTAAGGCAACCAAGAAAGAGAGTCCTTGATACCGGATACTGTTGTTGCCACACAGAAGACAAGTATTTTAACTTGCTTTCTCACACTGCCACTGGACACGCCACCCTTGGCACTCCTGCAGATCCTGCTCTCCCTGCGATTTCCAGAGTCCTGGCATGGAGCCACAAAGATCTCCTGACTCCTGCTAGCATTTTCAACACTACTGAACAAAATTTTACAATTCCTCTCCTAGCTTAGCCCTAGTTCATGCGCGATTCCGAACCAAGCTCATCGTCTTGTCTCTTATTATTGCACCATTCCGGTCACTTCTAAAAGAGATATTTGTATCCTAATTGACAGAATTGAGAGTAGGACTAAATGTTTAATGTTCTTACTATGCCAGTTACAATTTATACTTTCAGGATAATTTACAACCACTTTCAGCAGTAGGAAAGCAAATACTACATGCACATTTTGCATATAACAGAATATACTGGAAATCAGCACAACCACTATACCCTGAACTGTTTCCCAAAGGCAGGCAAGTAAATGAGCATTCAGAACAGCCTATGTACAAGCTTGTATTTCCTGCAAATATTTTTACATGCTCTAGATACCTTCCCAACAATGCTGATTTTAAGATGCTTATGCTTTGCATTTACTCAGCTTTTTTTTCCTTTTTTTAATACATCTTTTTATCTAGGTGCAAAATCAAGCACAATAAACTACCTCTGTTACGATGAGATAGAAATCAAAACAATTCTGAGGCGAATGTTAAATTATAAGTGACTGAGAGCAGTTCACCAGCAAACAATACGGCACGGCATCTTCATCGGCCATAACCCTCACATATTCCTGGCAGTCAAATATTAAATCACAGTGGGCCAGGCTACACATGAGCAATTCATCTACATTTTATCCTAGCGAATTTTGTGATGTAGAAGTACTTCTACAGCATCGAGAAGGTGCATGAGTGCAGCAGCTACATGAATAGTTGAATCCATAATATTAAGATTGTAAAAGCTGGTAGGAAGTGGGTGACCTCTGCATCACAAACACCTGAACAGGAAAAGAATTGCTCTAAATTCCCTATGGACTAACCAAAAGCAATTTGGTTTCATGTAACGCTATTTCATAACCATGGTAGTATTAAGGCATAAAAAATAGATGAGTACAATTGCTAAAGCTACAAAAGACAAGCAAGTCTGTAAAACCAGCATCTGATCTCACAACACAAAAAAAAAAGTCAGTAAAATGTTTAAGAATTGGGAATAATGGAATGTAGGAGGCAGAAAACAGAAATAAAATCAGCAGAGACAGTCTGCTTTGATGTCAGACTTCACTGCACAGGCATCCTGCCTAGCCAACATGAAATGCCCCCATCTCTTGGAAAATTCACCAACTAAACATGAAACAATTCTGTTTTATAAAACACATACAGAAAAAGGTGCTGTGTATTTTCTTTTCCTAGGTTTAAGACCCTAATCCCAGATTTGTTAGATGAAAATACAATCTGAACTTAATATGCCAAAAACTTCACCTTGTTTGGAGGTAAGGCAATGTTGCACCACAACTTAATTTACATTAAAGGACTAAAATGGAATGACATGGCAAAGAACATTGCATTACACTGGCACTTACATTTCCCAAATGTCCTCCGGTAGGTTAGCTGGAATTTCAGTTAAGCCCCGTCCTCGACAGTCCACCACGTTGTTGCTGCAGGTGCAGGCAGATGGGCAAGTGATGGAACTGGCACTGCACGATGGAGCTTCAGACTGGGATCCTGAGACATAACAAGAACATTACATGTCAGTCTTGAAAAATGATTGCCTGGGATTTTACCAATAAAATACATCAGCCCCTGAGTTTTCCAGATCCTTTTACTATATTAAGTAATAATTTATTTGGATTCAGTGAATATAATGTGCTATAAATCAATTGCAGAGAAAATGTATGGCAGATTACGATGTTCTTATTCTTCCACGTTATCCACTCTATCATAATTTCTTTTCCTCACGGACACTTCTTTACTCCGTTCCCCTGTAATCGACCATATCAGTTTATTTAAATCTAGATTTAGAAAATAAACCTAAAGATCAAGGAATATTTCCACAGGTTGCCTTTGCCAATGAATTTCATTATACTGACATCCGTTGAGTATTTTTACGTACTGAGAGAAGACAGGTAGCAGCAAAGACTTATGTTTTTGATAAGAGATAATCTGTTATGGTATAAAGACTGGAAATAAAAAGCTAGTTTTTTTACAATATTAGACAATTCAGATAATGGAATCACAAAAAGAAATTTATAGAAAATATGGGTTCAAATTTTCAAGTCATTTATCAATTTAATAATCCCACTGAAAGACAGGAAGCTACTTAGAGGGCAAGCATGAGGACATTGCTCTAGATACATTCTAATCAGCCCATTAGATTCAAGTTCAATTTACTGACATTAAGTTTTTCAAAGCTGCAGCACTTATTTCAATTTTACTCAAATGGTTACAAGTCTTTTGTATAAGAGTTCGTATAAGTACCTATAACACAAATAACTTCAAGCATCTTTTTGAATTATGACCAGACACAGAGGGCTGAACGTTTGTACCACAAAGAAGAGAGAAAATACTAATAAAAGCAGAAAAAAATATGTTTCTTTTTAAGGTTATAGCAGATTAACAATCAGAAAACATATTCCAGTCCTTTGACTGAAAAAATTAAAACACTTTACTTGTTAAAACACCGTATATTTTGCCACATCAAACCTCAGAACTCCAATTGAGGCATCTAGAAATGAGGTTTTGAGAAGTTTTAACACAGTATGCATAGGTAAGGTGTGCAGGCGTTTAATACAGTACAACTACTTGTATCTAAAGATGCAAGCTTAACGAGTTAAAAACGTACACGTACAACAGGCTGGACAAGCAGTTCTCTTGGTCTGTCTTCTGGCTAGGGAAGAGCAGGGCAGACACACCATCACTGTGAGTTACAGAATCCCTTCAAAACGAACGGAGCTCTGCCAGCTCTGCCCTTCCCTGAGTCCAAGGTTTCTGTAAGATTTTAACTGCCTTAAGTGTCCAAAAACATTTTATATTGCCCTCAAATGTGCACAGGCCTCTCTGATCTGTCCCTAAGAACAAGAGGTTTGCTCCCACATTATGATCACATAGGATTTTACGCTTTTCATCTGTCCACACTGGCTGTGATATCCAAAACTGTACCAAAAATGAGCAATGGAAAAATCAGTGAGGGTGCCTCTTAGAGACAGAAAGAAATGCCTGGGCTGGGCAGGAGCACCTCAGAGCAGTGCTTGCTCTCCAGGAGGCACCAAGGATGCCTGCAGCAAGGTCAGATCTTCCGTATGGGCTTTATCATACAAGTCTGATGTGCCTTCTGAAGAGACTCGAGTAATATATTACCTTTTCATTAGGGCACAACACGAAAAAAAACTGTCATGCATTGCCAGTTGTGTTTTAAGAGTCTGTAGCTGCTGGTACTGCATCTAAATCAACACCTGTAGAAGATTCGGGAGAGCTCAGCCCAGCTCACGTTTTGTGAGATGCAGAATTGCAGAGTGCCCAAGGTATTTGAAACAGGTTCTATCATGCACTCTGAAAAGCTGGAGAAAGGGCAGCTACACCAACCTTGCTTGCGCAGAAAGCAAGCAGCAGCAGTAATGAGGCACTAATTAATACCCCACTACGGCTAGGCATCATGAAACATCCTAGCACGTTTTCAAGTGGAGAGACTGAAAGCTTTGTCAGGGCATTACTCATGCTGGCCAGTGAGCCCTTCAGGTCCTTGCTGAACAAGGACCCAATAGACAGTTGTCTGAAGCCAACAGGAGTCCTTTCATTTACCTTGAATTTGGACCAAAAGCCATTTATCTGTGCATTTCAACTAGGAAACAGGAACTTCCTCATGAACAGAATACTGATAAGCATTAAGGCTGAATAGTGACTGAAGGCTGGACAGTGACTAAAAAAATCACTAGTTAGTTAAGCACGGAGGTTTATGGAGATGATATAGAGAAAGCAACCATTACATCTTTATTTTTAATACAGATGCAACTGAAATGGGATGAAAAATATCAAAGTTATGTAATGATATGGAATCTAAGCTAACAATGAAGGAAAAAAAGTGTAAAAGCAAAGCGGACTGTGCGGACTGTGTTTTCTCTGTATATAATTAACATTAATATTTCTCATTTCAACTAAATTATCCTGGAAATAGAAGTATTTCTGTAAACATAATTTCTCATTATAAGCCTGAATTCTCTGAGTGGCCCAAAATACCTGGTACTTCTGTCACTGTAGAACGATATACCATGCTAGGAGTAAGAACACTTTTGATTCCATACTGAATGTAGCCCTTTACATTTGGTTAAATTCTTTCTTTTTGATGAGCCAGAGCAAATCTGGACTGTGTATCTCTGGAAACTTCAGTGATACAAAACGACTTTGTGCATAAATGATTGATCATGGTTATCAAATGGTTTTGTTTATGTTTTTTTTTTGCAAAAGACAAAATACTATTTACACATAAACACTCCACAGCCATTTAGTCCATATTTCATCAGTTTTTCCATGAATAATCATCTGCTGAGCTAAAGATTTCTTTAATCATGCTATAAAAACAGAATTTGAAAATTGATTTGCATTAAACTGCAATTAAAGGAGGATGTATGCTGAGTTCCATAGCAGACCTCTAGAATTAAAACATCAAAAAACCCCTGAGGAGTGTTAAATCAGATGTTTGTATAGCTGTGGAGAGATGCTAAAGAAAGGACTTGTCAAGAAAACAAGTCCAAGTAGACTATGAGATTTGAAGCCCTGGAAATTGTGGATATGATTTTCATATGTATACAAAGGGTAAGAATAAAGAGAGATCCAAGGTCCCAAGGCAATACAGCCTCAAATTAAAGATACGTCACATCTAAAAATTAATTTTCCTTATGCTGGTAATACTTATTGAAAAGAAAAGACCCAAGAAAAGTATAAATATTTCAGGTTTCCTTTTTGAGGCCTTTACAAGTGTAGTAAGGTCCTTATTGTATGAATGCTAAAAAAAAAAAAACGACAATGAGAAGCCAGCTACATGCATAGATTTTCTCTTCTGAAGTTCTCCTTACTATCTGTCATCTTGTCAATTCAGATATTTTTCTGTTAAACAGCAGCACTAGTTCACCACGTTAATTACATTTTTGTCTAATAGATAAAAATGATCAATTCACTTATATATTTTATTATTAAAACAACACTAAAATGTGGAGTCTAGGATAGAAATCAAAATTAGCAAAAAATATTACAGTTTTTGTGCCTCTGATGTAATGGAATGATAGTCTCAATGTTTACGGTATTTTAATATCTGGCCTGCCATTAGCCTGTACCACTTAATTTAACAGTCTCAGACTGATTAGGGAGAGAAAGGAGAGACTTAGGACCCAGCAGTGTACAGCAAAATTAAGTACTCTTTTCAAATAATCATCTCATTGGCCTCTAGCCTTTCAAGAGCAGCAAACAGACTGAAATTACGATTAGGATAGAATGGTTATGGAGTTTAAATGTCACAGGCATTTAAAATAAATTTTTGCAATGACTGAATAAACCAAATAATCTCATTTACAGTGGCACCCAATTACGGCACACTAAGTAGTGTGCTTTATTACCTCCTCATCTATCTGACTGCCCTTACCGCAACTCTTTTCTACCAGCAAAATGTTAGTTATTTGTCAAAAATATTGATCGATTTTAATATAAATCTGACAGGATGTATTTACTGGTTAAAAATTTGTGGCAACTTTAAATCATTTTAAGTATAGCAGACAAGAAATTATTGATCAATAAACAAAACAGTACAAGTATTGCAGTTCTGTGGATATGTTATGACCTTCTGTGGTTTAATAAAATGACCCATCAGAACTTTTCACAAAGCAGGGACAGTCAGTCATTGGCATCTGAAATCAATTACTATTACATGAGCTATAATACAGCTTTTACTAGATTCCCAGCAATACAACCTCAAGAAGATACCCAAACCAGATGTATTGCTCCTGACTGTTTGCATCCCAGTATTAAAATCCACTTGTATGCTTATAGGGCTGTGGAGAGATATGGGCAAACCAATCACAACTAACTATCTGCAATTCAACATTCCTTGTTGATGGCAAACACGCCACTAAGGCAGAAAAATTTGTACAAACGTGTTTGTTCTACAGCAAAGTACAGCAAATGGTTTATGTAAATATTTCCATTTCTGGTCATTCAACAGTTTTTCACTGAGCACAGCATTATGCATTTATGATTAGTGATTTGGACGCCTGATTGATGATGATAATACTTACCATCAAGCTCACGGTATGCAAAAACGTGCTTGTCATGAATATTCATTATTTGATTCAAGTTCACTGTTTTGCTGAACGTTCTCAAACAGTGAATCTATTTGTTAAAAATTCATGGCATGTGAGCACAACTGTGCTGTAGGCACAGGTGATGCAAATTGGTTTACAAACAAATATTTAGGAATAAATAGGAAATAACCAACTGCAGCAAAAGGAAAGGTCTGGCATAATGAAAAAAGCCTATATTATTCAATAAAATTATACTTTGCGTATTTCAACACGTACCAGTAAAGCAACACCTAATGAAAATCAGACACTACTTCGCATCGCCTTAGTCCAAAAGCAATAATATTTGTAACTATTTCTTAGTAACAATAGCCCCAAAATTGCATGGAATTTTTCTAAATGAAATGGAAGTTGGTAAAACAAAGAAACACACTAACTGGTAGCAGTTGAAGTCTAGCAGGCAGATTTGTTCTATTGAAGAAGTAATAAAAACTGCAACAGTCTAGGAGACAACTTCAATCTGTGCTAACCTACGTCAAAGTTGTTTCTCTCTGGGAATCTTACTCTCTTTAAGTCTCCATAGGAGTCATTGAAAAGCTGGAGTGCTGGCATGTCCCCAACACGCTGAGAAGCGCACTGAGCCCCTCTGCCAACGTCTTCCTCCGGCCTGGAGGATGCAGGCATTTCTCCTGAGCACCCAGGACTTCACAGGACTTCACTTCCTCACTTTTGCACCCTAGGAAGGCTGTTAGCAGATATTTGCCTCTCTGGTTTTGTGCATTATTTGCATTTTCAAAACAGACCAAAGACAAAAGAAACACTGTTACTAGAAAGTCTTACAAGACATAGTGCTTCTGGAGTCCAAATGGCATCTGTTGCACACTAATCTTATTAAAACCAGTTCCACAATTTGTATCAGGCACTCTGGAAGCTCCATATGAAGTGACAATTAAAAATAGGTCCAGAATGATACAGTGACCTTATAAATATATTCAGGTATAAAAATGAGGAGAAATACAAATTATTTAAGGGAAAGGACAATACCTGTACAAGATCAAATGATATATAATAGTCATGACCAAATGTAGCCTATCAAGGGAGCATAGCTCTGGAATGGCCTTCTGAACAGGCTATCTGGATTAAAGAACCCGAACTGCTCATGATAAAGTTTGATAAAGTTATGGAAAGCATAGGAATAGTTTAAAACTATATTTTGAGACCTGTTTTGCTGATGTCTGAACAGGCAGCTGAAACTTGGCTTGATCCTGCTTGACTGCACATTTTGCTTTACTTCTGGGCTCCCACTGTGTCCTACAGCAGCTGAAATAGAAGTTCTTTTCCTGGACTTAACGCAAAAGTTGGTCTATTAAGGAAGTGGACAAAGATGGGGTTCACTTTCACACTGAAGTATGAAGTATAACACACTGAAGTTCCAGCCTTCTGCGAGAGCGCTTTGGTAATTTCAAGCTATTTATTGTATATGGAACTTACAGAATAACAGTCTTACGGACCTTCTGGCCTAAACGCTTATGTTTGCCTGCAATTGCAAGCAATGAACTGAGTGAGCAAGGCGATCCCTTCAAGTTCAAAGTAAATTTATAACATCACCAAATTTCATTATTAATAAAACAGAAATTCACATGTTTCTGACACTGACTGTACATAACTTTGCATTTGCCACCTATACATTTATGGAATTTTGCACTTCACATGCTCTGAGTTCTTTTTATTTAAGTATCCAGACATGCTGCCAACCGGATACATATCTCAAACACAAAATGGAGATAAAAATGAAGAAGTCTATGGATTTGATTCAGTGGTTTGGCCACATACTCAGATCCAAGCCCGACCCTTCATATTTAATGAATGTAGCAATACTCCTCTTCCCGAGCCGTGGCTCAGAAAAGGCTACGGTACGAACCTGTGGCAGCACACAGTGCCGTGAGGCATTTCCCTTGTATACCAGAACATTGTGATTGTACTAGCAATAAAACAAACCACTGTGTTTGCCCGCTAGCATAGAAGCTAATCGTAGGATTATTCTTACAGCAACAGTTCAAAAACCAAACGGCTGAATAACTATACCCCGATCTGCCATCATTACACAAGGACTAAAGAACAACACAGGGAAAGCGAATCCTGCTCCACTTCAGAGAAGGACAATTCCAGAACCAATGTAATTAGACTGAACAGGTACGGCATGATTTTCTAAGAGAAAAACTACGTTTACTGTAATTTAAAGCAAATTTTCAGCTTTGGTCTTCAAAGAAATATTAGATACCTGAATAAATTTGTATGCATCCCTCAGACAGTCCCCAAAATAAAAAAGCCTCTGTAAGCCACATCTTACACGTGAGGCAACCCAAGTGTATTCTAGGGTTGTGAAACAACACAGATGCAGATGCCACAGGAAATTTAAACTGCTAATGAGAAATCTAAGCTTCCACGCGTGTAAACAGACACCTCCTTCCATTTAAGCAAACGGAAATAGAAAACTCACTCCGGCAAGGAGCAGCGAGGATCTCTGCGAGCCTCGTACAGGGTTTCTTTGCAGGAGCAGCTGACAGATGCCTAGTACGGGAATGCTTCCTTAGATGGATCTCGGTTTTAGTTTGGGGAAGCCAATTAGAGCATGGGGCAAAAGTCCCGTCCGGGTTCCACAAAAGCCTTCTCAGAACACACTCCGAAGACGATCTTTCCGAAGGGCTTTGAGGCGGCAGCCGAGACTCCTCACGCGGCGGAGGCAGCCTCCCGGGAGCCCCGGCGTCCGGCGCCGGGCGCCTCCGGCCCTGCTCCACGGGGCAGAGCTGCCGCTGCCTCCCGGCCGCGCCGCTGCACGAGGCGCCCGAGCAGGCGCCCTCCCCGCGCGCGTCTCCGCGGGCGCCTCCCGCGCGGCCCCGCCAGCGCGACGAGCTTGAGGAGCGTTATTTTATCAGTTCCTCGCTGCCGGTTTTCTCCCCCACAACACGCTCTGAAGTTACTAAGAGAAAAACGGAGCGACACAAGCCACCGAGTCGTGTGGTCTGGGGCAGGCGGCAGCAGCAGCTATGTTTTAACACTCTTTGGCCTGCCTTAAACAAATAAATCTGCTTCCTTATTAGGGCTTCCAGTCCTCATTAAGCAGCAAGAAGCTAACGGTTCTTCCTCTTCATTACACCTCAGCGGCAGCTCCGCCACACGAAACTGTAGATCTTAAATTGACAGTTGGATCAATCCAGTATTTTCTTAAAATCAGTATCAGCTAATATACCATCAATCACTAGACCCTTGGTTCTGATAATGATTTCTCTTGAGCATCAGTTTCAGGCTGATGTAACTCATAACGACCAAAACCAATTTCCTCCAGAATTATGCAGCTTAATTTTCTTCAGGTTCTTGTAGCATCCTCTGAATGGGAACTAAGGATCAAGAAGCAGAAAAAAAGTCTAGTTTCTAATGAAAAAGAGAACGATTAATGTAACTAAGTTTCTTCTCTGCAACTCTTGTTTCATTATTAAACTGTCTTAGAAAGCCATTAAAAACTCTCTACTTTAAATCTACATGTAGCTAAGTTTCTTACTGTAACACATATAGAATAAGTCAGCTCCAAATTAATTTCAAGGTTTTAAAATCTGATGGGAATTTGTGGCTTCCTATGTGAGAGAAGCAAGCATTGATTAACTGTTGCTCTGTTCTAAGAAATCTCATCTAATTTCAGCCTAGTCAACACCCAGCCCCGTCGCGCTGCCCGAGAACTGGCAGCAGCAGCACGCAGGAGAAGTGGTTTCCTTCCCATCGCCACCGAAACCCGCCAAAGCTCTGCCCCTGCTCCGCTCCCGCACGGTCTCTTTCGCAAGTGACCGCTGAGAAACGACGACCTGGTCTGCGGATGGGTAAGGGCAGAAACCCCCGCCCCGTCGGCGAACGCGGCCGGCGAGGCTCCGCCACCCGGCCCAACCGCTCGGCGTGCGCAGCAACCTCCGCTGCAGCAGGAACGAGCGCTCAGAAGGGGAACCCAAGACCCACAGTCAAATTTAGCTAAGAGAAGAAAGAGCACGACCACCGAGAGCGGAGAGGGAGGGAAAGAGGGAAGAGGTGGAGAGGCGGACAGAAAGAGAAAACCCAGTTCGGCAGTGAAGCACTGGAAGGTGGCACGGAAGCTGCTTTTGATCCAGGCAAAGACTGGAGGGCTCCAGCAGCTACCGAGAGTCAGCCAGCCCCCGCGGACACTTCTTGGCAAGCTCAAGGAACACGAAGATAAACAGTTCCCAGGTACCACAGCGAAGGCAGTATTTCGTCTGACATTACGTCTTTGCTTTGTGTACCGTTCCTCCTGCTGCTGCACCGTGGCAGTGAATCGCAAGGTTAGGCTGGAGAGGGAAGGCAGAAATTTATGATCCTATTTGGAGCTTATCAATTGGGGCACGCACCCTATGGCTGTCACACACTACTGCTGCTCCAGCACACTGCCCTGAGCGAGCAGTGTAGCACAAAACCCTTCCCCAGTTCAGCTGCGCAGAGCAAGGAGCGTGCCTGGAAGCTTCCTGGGGAACAGATGGCTTCAAGGCAGAGCTCCAGGAGGCTGCTCCATCAGGGGCAACGCTGGGGGGGCGACCCTCCTGCCAGGAAGGGACAGCTTGCCTCAAAAGCCAGCCAGAAGGTTTGAGGTGGAGACGGCACAGCCAGCAGGACCTCAGCATGCCTCAGTGGCAAGGGGCCACCCACCTCCAACCCCACTAATGCTGCAGTCCCCACTAATGACCTTTTCCTGCCCTCTCAGCAGCGCAGATCCAACCAGACATATTTGCAAACCTTTCTCCAGGCAACTGCACACTACTTAATCCTCTATGTTTATCTACAGTCCTGAGCCAGACGCTCAAAGGCCTGGACAAATAAAATCTAGAATAGCTTTTCCACTGCTTACAACTTGCCTACTAATGCCATTTGAATTAGCACTTCTACAATTTACGTGCACACGTTGAACACGTTCTGAAAGACGGAACTCTCAACTTACCTAGGTATATCAGCACATAATTCTGATTTCAGCAACAGGGTCTTGAGGGCTTTTGCACCTAATGCTTATAAATCATTACTCTACAGGACCAGTAGTGCGGTGCCCCAGATGGAATTAAGAAACTTGGGCTCCAGTTACAGTATGTATCTGTCAGTGTTTTACCTTAACTTTTCCAATTTATGTTATTCCTCAGTACATAGGGTCTAAAATTTACTTTATAAGTAACATTAGTCATAAAACTTTAAAAAATGAATTTTTGCACCAAGCTCAAAACAACCAGAAAGCATTTTTTTAAAGTATCTTTTCCTTCTTTCCCCAAATTAACTTCTACATTTCATTCTCCTCTTCCTGGTTGAAGCTTGCAACAACAGCACAATCTTTCAACAGGAATGCTCTGATGAAGTTCCTTTTACCATGCAGAAAAAGCTGAGAGGTTTTTTTCCTGTGATGATATTCCCACTTCCATAAAAACAGAAGTACTTGAAACTCTGAGCCTGTGCTGAAACAGAGTATGTTGTATTTCAGCACTCCATAACCATGATGCGAAGGCGGCTTTCACTGCCGGCTTGAGGCTAGTTACTGTGGTTCATTTAATCTTAAACAGTGTAAAATTCTTTTGCAGAGGGACAAGTTCAGTTCACTGCTCACCTCCTGTCCTAGTCTGACTTCATAGTCAAACACGACCAAATTACACTGTAAAATCAGGAATAAAAACTGCAGTAAGGAGCTGGGAAGGTTTACATCCTCTATTAAGTACCTATCCATGTAGGCTTTTGTAAAACTACCAGGTACGAAGTGGGGTTCTCTGTTACATCTTCCTCTAAAAGGAGCTCTTCAAATGCATTTCTTTTTCAGAATATTTCTTTAATTTTCCAAATATGAGATAAGGGATACAGTTGACAGACTGTCTTACTGGAAGGATTTTTTCTTTTAATTATTTTATTTTTTAACAAAAAGTAGGCCAACCTTGATAGTTCTCTTACAGGAGAGAGAGAGAGAGAGAGAGAGAGAGAAAACAAGACTGTTAAATCTCTAAACTTCTCTTTTGGTTCAGATTTTAATGCAATTTTTTAGATATTCTGGCTATCCTCAAATCTCCCCAACTGCATGGAAATTGCAGGCACTCAGCACTCTTGAAAATCATGCCACAGAAATCACTGCTGTAGAGTCCCTGTTTTCCACATGCCTACTGCACTTCACGCACACCTCCAGGACTGAGAATGAAGTTAACATCCATGGTATAGTTCAGCTTGGGATCAAATCCTCATACTTAAAGTACAACCATTTCTCTACTGTTTGTGGTCACACTATTTATGAACTGAAACGACAGAAAAAAGACATTCCTGAACACACTTCTAGCAATAGCAATCCCAGAATACTTCCGACAGCCAACCCAGGTACCAAGAGGAGACAGCCCTATGGAGTGCACACAGCGAAGGCAGCAGATAAGTGAACAAAAGCAAGCACACAGGAGATTAACAAATTCTTGAGAGTCCTATTACTTAATTCTTGTTTTTACTTCTTTCATGTGTTTACAAAAATACTTTAAAAAGTAGCTAGATCAAGTCAGTTATTTTGGAAGGTGCTTTATTGTAATGTCAGGCATAGTGCATTACAACAAAACTTCCCCATAAACTACATTTCCTCTTCTTTGATTCAAACTCTAAGATGACTCCAGGGGCTTATTCAGGCTTATTATGTGATATGCTAAGGGGCTCTTATTTATTCATTTATTTTCATTTGGCTATTCTGCTGGGAATTTATCTGAAAGGCTTACTGTACAAACCAGAAGGGACCTACCCTCTGCAGACTCTGACGGGGTACTGGCACTATTACGGCTGCTGGCTGAACACCTGGTACACCTGTGTGCTCAGGTCCTGTGTGATCCAGCTCAGCATTCCCAGCTAGCATCTTCTGCGAGAGAAGTGACTGTGACCACACCTCTTTCTTCGCTCTTTCATACTATTTCTTTGTACTAGGCTCATGTTTTTAAGCTCAAAGTCCTTGGCTAGCCTACGTGTGGACACCATCTGTAGCTGTAGATAATGCACAAAGGATGGCGGCAACGCTTTTGGGTATCTGTCCAGCTGCCTTTTTTATAGCAGGGTGCCCAACTCCTTCCACACACAGAGCTATGAAACAAAGAACACAGTATCCAAAGACCAGCAGGTTATCAAGATTAGGACTCAAGTCCACTTCATAGCAAGCTCGCTTCCTTTTTACTTTTTTCCTCTTTTCCCCAAAACTTGTGTCTGATACCTTCCCTTCTTTTTACCACACACTGCCATGCTTCTGCTCTCCAAAGTCTCTTTCTTTCAGTCAAATTCAGAGATCTCTTCTTTCAAATTTACTTTTTTTTTCTTTTTTTAAAATGCATTTCTATCAGAAAAGAGCCCAGTGCAGTTCAGAAGACTTAACAAATAGGCCCAATATACAGACACAGGGTTTGAGGGTTGGGCTGATACCATCAGCCGCATTTATCAACAAGTAAACTTAGAGAGAGCTGAAATGCCGTGGCTCATTAAGAATCCTGATTCAATCCTACGAATAAAATCTGTATTTCTGGGTCCGTAATCCAATCTTTTATCAACAGATTCAGATTAGCATTTACTTTTTCCTTTCATTTGTATTTCAGTAGCTGTGGAGCTCTTCCCTTCAGAAACAGCAAATTGTCCCCACTTCACTGATTTCTTATGTTGATACCCTTGCCAATACTACAGTAGAAAAAAATCATTTAAGAACAGAACCACTAACCAAAACACAGGAATTCATATAAAGCTGGAAAAAAATAATAATTTGATATACTATCACACAATTTAGCAATGATGCAACCAAAACAGCACTGCAACAGAATACAACTAATGTAATAATCTTCCATTCACTGTTTTTATATGCATTTCAACATTAAAGTGTCAGGCGATAGGCAAATGAAGAATTGGTACCATTACCGGAGCAGACAAAGTCCTTTTTCTGAACCTCGGCCACGAGGAAACCCCGGAGGCTTACAGGCGCCAGGCAGAAGGTGAACTGGCCGATGGTGCGCCTCTGCCGCAGCCAGTCGGAGAGCCAGGCCAAGTGGCAGTCGCAGTGCAGGAAATTGGAGTGAAGCCGCCTGCAACACATACAACCGCCCTGAAGTTACACGTGATGCTTTGACACAAGACACAGACCAGAGCGCACACACACGGGTCTGCCTGCCGCTTCTCTCCAGCGCAAGTAGGATCGCTGCAGGTTACCGGTTCCAGCTGAGTCACGTCGGGACTGTCTGCACTACCACATCATATACAAACAAATACACATATGCATATTAGGATCACATTTTAGAATGTCTTTGAAGGACAAAATTAAATGATAATGAGACTACAAACATAAAGAAATACAATTAGTTTTAAGTAATAATATTCTGTAGTCCTGATCATCTGCCTAGCGGTCCATCATGAGTTGACAATCCTGCGGAAAAGAACAAGCAGAATTGAAGATGCCTCAAACTATCATTTTGCTTATGAGTTTTATCAGAAATAAATGCATGAACGTGACAGCTTTAATTGAATTTGAAGAATGACTGATATAAAAAAGAGCCAGGCTGATAAGAAGCTAACGTAAGTCTTCCTTCTTCTCTTTCCTTTTTAAGTTAAAAAAAAAATACAGAGGCTATTGATACATTGCATATTCTTGCATTGCCTCTACCAATTCACCAATGCCCTTTTTACTATGACAATTCAAAGCAAGTGTTCAGGTTCTAAACAGGAATTTTTAATTCCTGATGGAAGAGAGGACCCCAGCAGCACCATGCTGCAGAGCCATGCAAGGACTGTGTCCAGCAAGGGAAAATAAGAAAAATCTGCTTTACGGGGAGGGTGACTTAGCTCTGGAGCAGGTAGCCCAGAGCAGTTGTGGTGGCTCCATCCTCAGAGATACTCAGAAGCTCTCTGGACACAATCCTGGGCAACATGCTTTAGGTGACCTCGCTTGAGCAGGGGGGTTGGACTAGAAGATCTCCAGAGGTCCCTACCAACCTCATCTACTCTGTGAAGGATCCAGCCCCACAGCTTTCCTCTCTGGCTCGGCTCCTGTCTGCTGGTGGAGACCTCCACAAGCATTAGCATGTACAAATAAATAAATAAAGTCTTGCAAAAATGATGATGCATTTGGGAGTGAATCTAGTATTTCTAATAGCTACTAGGTCAAAACAAAAGCCCAGGATATGAATTATTTCATTTCTTACAAGGAGTCATAGGTTTGTATGCTATAGCAAAGCTGAAATGATAAAACGGATCGAAAATTGTCAGAAATGGTTGGACAAAGCATTATTCACTAATGTTACAGGCATTACGTTAAAAAAGCCCACAACTGGTGTGCACAGGATTTAGCCTTGTCCATCCAGCAAAGGACTGAATCACCCGTCTGTCTGCGAGGCCTCCAGACGGTGCAGGGGTCGGCAGCGGTGCCAGCGTGACAGGCACAGAAAAGGGCTGTGAATCAGGAGCCCGGAGACCCAACGCCTTGGCCTTCTGGGTATGCCACAATATGTAACTGCTCTGGATGGGCTAGAAGAACTTGTTTTTGGAGATTATGTTGCTTATTAATGGACAATGCAGTAAGCTAGATTTCTGTGAAATGTTTTGTTATTATTCACCATTCACCTTTCTAGAACATTTTGATAAACATTTAGTGTTGACTGAAAGAACGGATCAGTATGTTTTCAAAGAAGGGAGAACAAGTATCATCTAGCCAGAAACAGCCGAGTACAAGCAGGCTGTGTTACCTTATAAAGGAACCACTGAGTTTAAATCCTCAAAGTATTTTCCCTCCCTATCACAGCAGGCAACCAGCTGTGAACATGAAAAGCACTGAAGTGATTCTGCGCATTTTCAGTTTACCTTTAAAAAAGATAATGCAATCGTCTATCTCAGCAGTCATTTGCAAGTACAGAGACAACAGGCGACCTATCACTAAGCAAAAAGTATAGGGGCCAGGCTTTAATATAAATAAAGCTGTTTCAGGCCAAGGAAAGCAGATCAATAAAAGCTAATTCCTGTCACTTCCAATCAAGTCTAAAAGATCAATAAACTTAACAACAGAAATGAGACAGTTAAATAAAAAACCACTAGCGTGGAAGAGTTGTTTTTTTTTAAAGAATTCCTACAGTTTTTAACTCTTATGGGCATTCTTTTTCTTTTTTTTTCCTGAGGAGTCAGGTTGAAATCAAATATGTTCTTTATTTTTCTTTCTCTGTTCTTCTTAAACGAGAGGTTGTTTTGAGAGCCACAGAGGAAAAGCTATTTATCCGCAGAACTCTCACCGAGCAGCCAGCTGCAGCGTAAGCAGCCCCAAGCGCCCAGGCGCTGCGTGCAGGAGCTCAGCGGTGTCCCGAGGGGACACACACCGAAAAAACCACTCCCCACGCGGCACAGGACCTCGACGAGAGGGCTTGTCCCTGCTTCGGGAACGTTCCCTCTAGGCATCCTTGAGAACAGCCTCTAAAAATGAAGCGAGTAGCTTTTGGAGAAGGTGGACAAACAGCATCATTTTTAAAGAATACTATATAGCCACCAAATCGTAATGAATTTTGGCCCTGATCCACTTGTCCTGCATTTGAATCGTGAAGCAAGAGATTATATACTACATTTCAGTCAACTAGTATGCCTCACACAGCTTTCCCCTCTCATGCAAAGTTTATGATTAATGGTGGAGAAATAGGTTATCAAGTCAAATACAGCTTGGGAAACTAGAGAAGGTATTAGAATATTTCTACAAAAAATATCTTTATACAAAGATTTTACATAGGTGAATAAAAGCAAATCAGTGTTGCATTTGTTCAGATATACATTAGCTGCTAGGACATTACTACCTGTTTCAAAAAAACCTTGGCTAAACCCAAGCAAGATTATCCTAAAATCTGAAGAGAAGATGTTCCAAAAGTATTGAATAAGTTCCTACATAGGTAACATTGCTTTATCAATAACTAATAATTTTAATTAATAAAGTATCAATTGTGAGAAGTGGTGGGATGACTTGGGGATAGAGGAAGAATTTTAAATAAGAAGGAACAGCAGAAAAAAATAAGAAATACAACTTGTTTCCTCTTGTTTCCTGTGTTTACCTTATATTAATCACTATTTTGATGATTTTCATGTCTCTGATTAAACAGATGGTGGGAAACACAGTAAACTAAACCACTTGACTATATTTGCACCTGCCTATCTAAGTTTTTTTAATCTCGGTACTGAACTGCTTCAAAGGATACTGCATGTTATTTGGCAGTCTTTGGAGACTAAAACATCCCACTTGATATTGAAAAAGCTACCGTTAGAGGACATAAGGTGAATGGATACAAATGTCAGTTTTTAAAGGTGCCCTTTTAGCCACAGACCCTAAATTAAATTTCCAGCAAATCCTTTTAGAGTGGGTCAGCATTCATGTTCTATAAAATGTGGCTCTCAGAATTCAATATAAGAGCTTCCCTTTATAAATCCTATTTATGACTTCCTTCCTTCTTCTTCTTCTTCTTCTTCTTTTTTTTTTTTTTTTTTTTTTTTTTTTTTTTCCTTTTCTTAATTACAGCAGAGGGGGATTAGTCAGTGTAAGTCCCCAGGGAGCTCTCGACGAAGCCATCTCCGAAATGAAACCAAAAGGAAACCGGGGAAGCGGCAGCAGGCCCGAGCCGTGGTCCCGGCAAGCCCGATGCGAAGAGGCAGGGACGCTCTCGGGCCGCCGCGGCAGAGGGAGGCGAGGCAAAGCCGCGGCAACCTTAACCCTACCCCGACGGTCTTCATCCGTCCCCTTCTCACAGCTAAACGGGCACTTTCCATTTAATTACTTACACTAACATCTGTTAACATCATCCTTTAACGAAGAAAGTAAGTGTAAATCAGAGGTTACCTTACACGGATCGACACGAGCGAGAGCCATTTTTCTTCAGTTCCGTTAACCTCCCTACCATGACTCACAAACACATACGTAGCGTCCCTGACACATTTTATTTCTGAGTAGCCTGAAAAAGTTTTAGCCTGATTACAATTGCCCTTTCTTTGCTTTTAGGAGTAAACACATCTTGGTTTGTTTTGCATTCTGGAGTAAAATCAAAGACACTTTCTTTAAACACAATTTTTCCTGAAGCTATATATTCCCAAAGGCATTTAAAGGAACAATTTATTTAAAGAAAATGTTTTGAGTGGCCTATGGTTAAATTCCACAAATGTATACAGTCTGATTTCAATGTCTTTGTCTTTTGCTCTACTAAAGCTGATCAGAACTTTTCCAATGGAATAATATCCAGCTGTGGAAAAACGGATTTGACAAAAGAGAAGTTTTTATGGAAAATATGTCAGAATCAGTGACGTTTTGTTTTGGAAAGTAGGTGAAAAGAAACTCTTTCTTTTTCCTTCAAAACCTTTTCCTTCGAAACAGTTTCTTGTTTCAGAAAGTGTTTTGAATTTCAAAAGAATACATGAGATTTAAATAGAGGGTATTAAAAACTTAAATAATCTGCTCTATCCAAGCCATTTTTACAACTTTGATGGTATTCTAGTTTGGAACAAATTTGGACATTACAGAATTTCCCATAGGAAAAAAGTTCCAGTTTCAGTTCTTTGTAAAAACAAAATCTTGATAAAACTGGACCTTGCCTACAAGCTGGGTAACCGGACGAAGGGCCCTCAGGGCTGCGCTGGTTTAGTCATCTTCTTCCTTGGAACGGTTTGAATTGGCAAGAGACTGAATTACAACTGTCACAAAAAGGCAGCTATTCAGAGAGCTAGCTTACACCGCCGTTACTGTTTTCGAAGATAAGACTTACAGAGTCCTGATCTTCGGCATGTGATTGAAGCTGGTAACAGGAATGCGGGTGATGTTGTTGTTGTTGAGCGTACTGCGAGGGAAGAGAAGAGAACAACACACTGATCAATTATTTACATTTCTTCATCAAAACTATTTACAGAAACAAACTGCTTCAGCTCTTGGTAATAAATCTGCTCGGCGGCAAACAATAAGGCACACTGACAAATATCTCCAGAACAATTTGTGACATGTCAAGAAAGATATTTTTAGGGCAAAATAACCAGTAACAGCATACAAATGGAGGAAGACTGCTATTTCCCACGTGCTCTTCTGAGTAGCAAGAAGTACGGGGGATGAGTTTTTACCTGCTAAGGGAATTGATTCAGGCTAATCTACCACTTTGTTTGAAAAAACGCTGCAACTTGACCGGAGGAACATCCAACTCATCCACCACAGCCTGAAAGCCTTGGACATGGATTGCTCCCTCATTCCCTTCGGAAACGCGCGGGCGCCTGGGTGGGTCCTGCTGGCTCCGTTTCCTGATGAGAAAACGTACGGGCAGCAGAGCGGCCCGAACCCAAACGCTTCACGCCGCGGGGCAGCGCGGCTCACCAGGACGGCGGGGAAACGCCGCGCACGCGTACGTAACTGATGGCTGAATAGGTCACACAGGGCACTACTGGATTCAACAGAAGCCAAAGGACTCCAAAGGAGACTTTCTATTGATTTCCAAAGGACGGGGATTGGATTCAGGCAGAATGGAGAGTGACAGTGAGCTATGGTAACTGCGGGCACAGGACGTATCCTTCTCTCGCAGTGCAATTCTTCATCTGGATGCTGAAAGCTTAGCATTTGCTGTCTGATTCGGCAATTCAAATATATTTTTAGATTTTGGAAAATATTTCTGTTTAATAGACAAGGCATTATTCCAGTCACACCCAGTATTGCACCTCATAAAATAGCAGAGAGAAGGGCCAAGCTTTGCCCCCAATAAACAAAGGTTTCCCATGATTCGCCAACAAATTATACAGCCTCCGCTGCCAAGAATCCCTAGCTGGTGCTGAATTAATAAATTCCTTATACACAAATTTCAGGGATAATGCTAGCAGATAGTTACTGTGCAAATGACTTCTTAATATATTATTTCATTGATATTTAAATGTTAACCATAAGGAAGGCAAGAAGGCAATAAAGCATCTATGATAACAGCAATTATTTCAGGACAAAGAAAGCCAAAGGCTGCTGCAAAGGGCGCTAATTGCCAGTGAACCCTCTGCATTACAGCCAGGTTGTAGCTGAAGGAACTGAACCCGGTTGTGCTGACTCTGCCCAGGGCGCAGCTCGGGCGCAGCGAGAGCCTTTGGCATTTGCACGGGGACGGTGCAAGCAGACAGAGCAGGGCGCTACGGCACTCGCAAAGCTTTCTGTCATGCACAGGACGCCTTCCCAGCAAGGAGTTTTATGAGCATGAGTCCTGACAGGGATAAATGCACATTACGCTAGTGTATTTAACATGCGATGGGAAAAAATAAAACTCTGCTCCAGCTGCCTGTTAGCTGCATCAAGGTGCCATTCTCATTTCTATCCAGCTAAGACTTAAGTGCACAGAAAAAGATGCACAAGTATCCAGACGCTACAAGAAACAGAAGACTTCCAGAATCTCCAGACACCTCCAAAATCACATGGGGAAACTTGCATCCTGCCAGGTTCTCCCCAGTCTTGCACCTCCCATTTCTTCCAGAGCCCAGTGCACCCACATACCTTGAAAATGTGCTGTCCTCTCACTTAGAAGCCCTCTCCCTGGAAACTATTCACGTCTGAGATGTTGAATCAGCAAACTGTGCTTATAGACAATATTATTTATGCCAGCAAACCTCCCACCTTGGGACGTGATCTTTGTCAGATCTTGCAAGCTAAGCAGAAGCACACTGCAGCCGTGCTAAGGATCCTCCACGGACCACTTGGAAGACGCATAACGTGGGATTGGCAAGCGTACAGGTGGCACATCCGCCACTGGTATGGTCTCTTCGATTTACAACCCCAGAGGAACTGCTTGATGACCCCACTTCTCTGCCAGTAGCCCACACTGGTTAGAGGCACACACGGAGCTGCTTCCTTCCAGGCAAAGAATAAAATTGATTTATTAATGACTAACCTTTTTTTTTTTTTTTTTTTTTTTTTTTTTTTTTTTTTTTTTTTGAGAAGAAGGAATGTTAGCTCTACAATCCTTTCTAACATGCTCTGGGTGACCCTGCTTGAGCAGGTAGGTTGGACTAGATGATCTTCAAAGGTCCCTTCCAGCCTTACCCATTCTGTGATTCTGTAATTTGAAAAGTTACCTGCCTCTTTCCTCAAACTTCCTGTGCAAGGTCACATGCAGGTGCGTTTATACTCTCTTCTGACATGCTCCAAATTCTTGTATACCACTGTAGTTCACTGACAGAGACTTGCTAATTCTACATTAAATGTGCTTACATTAAAATCACCAGCTTGCAGAAATGCCAGGCATGTTTTGTACAATATTTGTGCCACATTTTATACTCCTTTCTCCATCCTCTTGAACAGGAATAGATGTATTCAGGGCTAGATGAGAATCAAACAAAATTTCTACTCCTAAAGCTAAAAGAAAGCACAGAAATTTTATGGAAGATACTTTGAAAAAAAAAAGAGAAAGGAATTAAATTTTGAACCTTATTATTAATACAAGTATTGTATTTGAAAAAAAAACTGTGAAATCTAAGCATATCTTCATATTCTTTGGACAAACTCAGAAAAAAGAAATCCCAGGCTGTCAGATCAATAGTCAAACCCTGCCAAATCCTTAATTTACAGAGTACACAGAGATTTTGTTTCTCTTACTTGAAATTAAACTAAGGACATAACTAAGAGCATATAATGGATGCCAGAATAACTGGTGGCTTGTTCAACTGGAATAATAATACTGTCACTACAATACACCTACCCCCTTTTTGTACAACATAAAACAGTAATAGTCAATGTTTTCCAGTCATGTTTCAAGTGGGAAAATATATAGAAGGGTCTGTTTTACTACCACACGAATAACATTGCTTGATGACAGTAATTAAATAATATCCGACATATCCCAGGTTAAAAAAGTTATGGGATCCTATGTTAACATGGGTAAAAGCCAAAAAATGCTATACAAATAGCTGTATCTCTAAATGCAAGACATATTCATAATGTCCTATGCTACTAGCTGTATTTATATATGTGTATATATATATATACGTATTTTTTATATATATATGTATATACGTATATATCAATATAGATCAATATCATATCCACAGTGATATGCTCGTTAACTTATAATCTGAATTGATAAAAATGAAAAGGAAAATGGAAAATATGCCCTGCTAGGCCAGACCTGAAGACACTCTTTGGTTTCTGAACACAGCAGAGGCTGCTCATCTTTCACATTCCACTCCTGCAGCTGATTAGCACAAACAGCTAATCAAATTGAGAAATTATATGGTAGATTAGATTTCTGATTAACACTTTTCCCCAAGCCTTAATAAGCACCTACCATAGTAACCAGAGGTCTGCAGCGGTGGCCATTCAGCTTTCTGATGCACACCAGGCTGCTTTTGTGTCCCATTTGACCGACAACAGGACGTTGCAGCATTTGCAAAATTTTCAGCTTCAAAGAGGAGGAAGAAATTCTGAAATTTCCCACACAAATATAAATATATATAGGAACATGTTTAAAACCAAGATATATGCTGCCAAGTAGTAATAGGTAAATGGAGACCTAAAAAGGAGCCAGTTCATTTAGTGTATTTTTTCTTTTTGAATATCTTCTGCCTTTAGGCACTAGAGATTTCTTATAGGCTCTGTAAAATAGGAGATTTGCTAGCATAAACCTTGCAAACCTTCGCTGGGCATTGCCTACTTCCACGTGTCCTTGGGCTGCACTCACCAGTAAAGGGGCACACGTATTGTTTTTTCCCAGCTTTAAACTCTCTCGCCACATTGCAGAAAGAAGAAGGTGCTGAATTACCTCTCCATACGATAAACCTGCTGGAGAGCAAGACTTTGAGATGTGGGATTTGGTCCTGGAGCCGAAACGCAGCCCGGCGAGGCTGGTGGGGAGCCGCTGCAGCGCGGGTAGCGCTAACAAGTCCAGCATTTCCTTCTGTCTCCTTCAATTACCCCTCGGCTTCATCACAGGGCGCTTGCCGGCTGCATATGTCATCTGTGTGTTGTGTGTCCACAACACCATGTAATTGGGCCTAATGCAAGATGATTATCTATGTGCATGCAATGGAGAGCTACGCACGGGGTATCTGCGGGCTTGTAGCACTCCCAGGAGTGAATTACAGTCAGACTCCCCGATTACCGCTTCTCCCATAACTGCCGAGGTTGCCAGGCTTGCTATCCCCAGTGCAACTATGCATGCAGTAAATGAGACTGGGATGTTTATTAAGACTTGGCCAAGGCAGCTCCAAGCATAATCAAAGCTCTGATGTAAACAGTTTCCCTGATAACGCTATTTGTGAACTGATGCCGGAAGGACGGAGCAGCTCAGCCCAGGTCCCTGGTGGGGCCGGGAGGGGAACGCAACCGTCCAGCCCTGGCAGGGTAAGGAAGATGACTTCTCCGAGATGCCAAAGCCTGGGGGGGGATTTGGATAAATAAAAATGTGTGAAAGGATCTTTCCACAGCGTACTTGGGGCCTGACACCGTCAAACTCACGCAAGGTAAGTTAGACATCTCCATCAGTATTTATGCACATAAACAAGAGAATCTCAGGGTCTGCCTGAAATACTGGAGACAAATGTGTCTTCAGGTGACTGCATCAGCAGCAAAATATAGCGCTAATTGTGACCAAGCCTTAGATCTACATGTTAGCCCTTCCGTATTACTTGCTCTTAGACCTGACTGTCTCTACCTACAGAAAAGGCTGTTGCAAAGGGAAGGGAAAAAGTCTGTTCCCCGTACTCACACAGGTTAAGCCAGGCAGTGATTTCCTTAAATTTCAATTTTAGTTAGTTATAGGGTGAATGTTTCTTACAAAAAGAACAGGAAAATACAGCAAACAGCTGTATATGGAGAGAGGCAGCCATCAGTAAAAGACGCCTTCAACATCAGACCAAAGAAATTCCCGGCAGGAAGGACAGAACTAGATGGTCCAGCTGCGGTAGGACAACTTCGGACCGCTTCCAGCCCTTAGGCACAGCTGGGTGATGCTGGCGGCTGGGGCAGTTTAGCAACTCCAAAACCAGAATCTAAATCTATTTTTAGTAGTTAAACCAAGACTTGGCACTTGAGTTTTATCCACTGCCGTAATTAATGTTCGTAATTAGCTTGAAGACTGTGGGGTGAAAGGAGCCATATTTTCATTACTTGCAGAGTGCTATTTTTCACATAGGTCAAAAAGAATTTGCATTACATGAAATATTTATGACTTCTTGAGGCCTTTGATGGAAAAGTAAAATGGCTTTGGCACTCGATCCCCCAGCACTGAGCAGCAGCCCTCACCCTCCACCTTCGAGGCACCCCAGAATAGCTCTTGCTAGGCAAGGTCCCAAACGCCACGGGATCTCGTCCGATCTTTGGTCGGTTCAGAGTGCCTCTTGTGCTCAGTCCCTTCATCTCCCCCCAGACTGCTTAAATTAAAGCCCACAACCGCCGCGTGGGCATATAATGAAAGCAACTGATGCTGCACTGATTAATCCATCACTCTCAGCTGTTAGGAAACATAATGATCTCACATGGGGCCTTATTCGCTGTCGTGCAGCCGCTGCGCTCTGAGCTGACACCGCAAATTAGCAGCAAAAGCAATAGCAGCTGCGCTTGTGTCTCAATATTTGCACCCAACTCAAAAGTGAGTTGGCACTACACAAGTGCTATTTTTAACTACAATGTTAGTCCAGACAAATCATGTTCTAAATAGTCGCCAGGTATCATGGAAAATCAACAGAAATAAATAAAAATAACCAGTTGCCAATTTGTGATTTCTATTCTACTATTAGACTTTTGCTGATGTGCTCATGCATGTGCTCATACATGTTCGCACTGCAGCAACACAAGAGCCTCAAGCTTCATTACCTTGGGAAGCGGACTTTAGAAATATAGCTGGTCAAAAGGATGCAGAGATAAGAAAATGTTCTTTTTAGAAACGTATGAAAACATAAAATAACTAAGGTTATTATGGAATTATGGACAAAACTGGCAGCAATGTTTCCTAATACAATTGCCTGATCCTTCCCCTTCTATGGCTAATTTTCATTTGCATGTAACTTTCAGATTTTAACTGCTTAAGCTTATTATATAAAAGGCCAGATGTCTGTGGCATCTTGATTTTCTTTTTTCATGGAAGAAGTGAGATTACTTTTAAAAACACGATGCTTTGGAGAAATTGTTGTTATGACAACAAATTCTGGTAATCTCCCTTTAAAAAAAGAAGATTAAAAAATACCTGTTGCATCTCTTCCCTCTGTCACGGCTTGGACTTTTGCCACGCTCTAAGTGTTGGTCTGCACTTGCCTATGGTGACAGCCTTGGGGGACATGGTCCTGTAGTGGCAGCATGAAGTCACCCTGCGCCTGGCCTTGCCCGGGCTGGGTGCAGGGACCAGCGTGGCCGGGAGCTGGGCCAGGAGCCCAGAGGGGAGGACAGGGCTGGAGCCGACCAACCGGCCAGGCAAACAGTGAGGACACTGGGATGAGGAACAGGGGCTACAAAAAAACCATACAGGACCGTACAACCAAAGATTGCACGTGGGACACACCTGAGAGCAAAATCAAGGTTTCTGGAAACCAGCGTCCAGCAGCTGATGGTGAAGCCTTTCTGGGGTTATCCGAACCTCGGCATTTATGTGCTGCATGTGCACAGTTATCGCTCTGCCTGAATTCACTTCCTGATGCCAACACATGAAGAAGTAAAATAAACTAAAACAAGATAAAGTGAGGTAAAGGAGAATGAGATAAGACAAGGTAGTGTAAGATAAGATAAAAGTTATATGGAAAAGAATATACAGTTAATTTAGGTGGTGGATTTTAGGTGCAAAGTCAAAAAATGGCATTCACATGGTCTTACATGAAATGTCTTCCCACTAGCCTTTAAGGAGGTCTCCACATTCTGTATAAAGAAAGACATTTTCCCACACTAGCCTATCATCTCCATTAGTTGCACCTAATACATGTACCAGTTGCCTCTCTCCTTTTTTTCCAATGCCCGTGCCCAGTGAGGACTGAAAAAGCTTTTTTTCTTTCTTCTTTTTTTTTTTTTAACAGAAAGTTCACACAGTTGTTCAATCTCTCACATAACATGCTAATTCTAGGCAAAAACTAGATTCAAAATTCAGTCCAGCCTGAATAAAAAATTTATTTTAAAAGGCATCACTGCAAGGACAAAAGAACACAGACTGAACTTACTTTGCTGCTATTTTATTTTTAAATTAAAGATTCTCCAAAGAACTATTTTTCTAAACTCAAAAATGGCAAAAGAAATACTGTCTTTACTTATCTTTGAATCAGGAAATTTTCTCAAATCTTTGCTCAAAAGCAACACATTCTTCAGTACAGCATATTGGGAAAGACAGCACTGCAGCTCTATGTACAGCCATGATGTCCTTTAGGATTTGGACTCAGAGAAGGAAAAGCACTTCTGCAAATACTGAGCACATTTTACAACGTCAGCGTGGTTTTGATGCTTCTCTTACAGGAGCCAGTTTCCAGATTTGACATTATTTGCCTAGGACAACTGGGAACAAGTCCAGCTACGTATCACCCAAACCACTGAATTCAGTGCAAATCCTGTGGCTGTCTTCAGCCAGCAGTGAAGCTAGTCCCTGCAATCTACTTGCTTAGGCGCAGATTTTTTCAGAACAGAACTGAATTCAATTTCAATTTTTTTTCCCTCTGCTTGAGCTGGGGAGTTGGACTACATGATCTCCAGAGATCCCTTCCAACCTCAACCATTCTGTGTGATTCAACTCAATTTGAATATCTAAAATTTGTTCAATCCTTTCAAAATTTCTCCTCTGATGAATTAATGTAATTAAAATAATAAAAGAAATATATGGCTTTACTTAATATAACATAATTGTTAGACAGCTACGCTATCTTTTTAGGTTATGCAGAGGTCACTTTTGCTGAACACCGAGCGCGCTGCCTTAACCTCCGCAAGCTTGTCAGGTGCTGCAGTTTACAGAGTCCATGCTGCTCCTGCCAGCGTTAATGGAAACTGGACTGCGTTCTCGACAGATAAAGAGGTCTGAAATCCTACCAGAATGCATCTATCAAAAAGATGAAAAAGCATCAACAGTACAGAGCCGTTTCATACAAACCTTAAGTCCGATGCATCAGCGCTTCAGCAAAATCGAGCGGATTCTCAGGTTCCCGCCTGAACGGTTCTTTCCGTTCAGTCCTGCCCGATGCAAGGACAGGCTGACAAACCCAACGCGGTTCAAACTCACGCAGTCCGCTCGATATTTGAAAGGAGCAAGCAACTTTTGCCATTTCTACAGCAAAAGGCTGAAGGCATTGAATGATGGATATTTCCATCAGCAAGGTCTGGGGACAAAATCAGCCGAACGCTAGACTTTTTTCAGGATTCCACCAAGAAAGATTCTAAAGAAATTGATTAAATTTGGATCAGAAAGCAAAAATATTATTCCTCAAAACTGTGTTTTAATTTATCCCATCCTGAGGACGTTGCAATTTTAGTGCCATAACCTAATGGAAAAAGCATCTGTTCTGACAGACTTCCCTGCCATAATGAACATATCCTTTTCACACCTTTTTGGTAAAACATACCCAGTAGCAGAAAAGTCACTGCAAGTGGCAGACAGAGCCCAGTTGTCTTTTCAGACTTAAAGAAAGTGATAATAAACGGACTTTGCACCCCCTGAAAAGGGTTATGCTCCAACGTTAAACCTCACCGGGACTCGCGCGTGCCAGGCTGCTGCCGCAGTGCGGCACCGCTGGCGCGCTGCGGACCCCGGCGCGCTCCACGCCGCCCGCTAGGACCGAAGCGGGGACGAGTCGCCACATCCCACGTACGCAGCAGCAAAAACACAACAAGGAATGCAGAAAGGGGCCGTGCGGAAGCCCTTCTCGCAGGCGGCGTGTGCTGCGCACCCAGAGGGGTACCCAGGCCAGCAGGCGCACCTCTCCCTGGGCGCTCGCAGCAACCTGCCCGCAGCGTTCGGGCGTCAGCACAAAAGGATGCTCGGCATCCACGAAGAGCGCGTTGCCAGAACGCTTTTATTTCTGTTGCCCCCTGACCGTTGACCTACCGAGTCCTGCAGGAAAATAACCCACCTCCCTCCCACCGCCAGAGCAGCCCCCCAGGCTCCACCGCCCCACTGCTCCCGAGAGCATCGGCGTTGCCACCGCCGAGGGTGGCCAGAGGACACCCCAGAGAGCTCCCAGCAGGGTGGCGATGGACGTGGTGCAGCAAGGAACCGCAAAGGATATCCTCAACTTCTGACAGCCGTCAGAGGGAGGGGAAGGAGCAAACCTTTGAAAGCGGGAATGCCCCCCGCGCTCCCCACGGGCAAGAGAGGCAGAGAGGCGCCCAGGCGCAGAATCGCTTCACGTTCTCACAGTACGTGATGTCCTCGCAGTCAACCACACATGCTAGAAATGCAAAGTTAATACACAGGCTAATATAAATCCACATGAATGAAACAGGAGGTATGTGATACACACATTCTGTGAATTTAGGCCGGCACGTTTGAACAGTCGCTCAGGAAAAGTTATCGTTATCCACGAAATAGATGTTGCTGAAAGAGCAAAGCCAACACCTAGTTCCTGGACATGGGCAATTACATGTTTCTGGGTGAAGCTGGAAAGGGATCTGTTTTCCATCAGCAAATCAACATTGCGTTTTTCTTTTACTAATACATTAGACAACACTTGTGTGCATCACACAAGGAAAAAGGTTATTCAATATGTTTAAAATCACCTATCTTTTCAATTTTTAAATTTCTCCCAAATGCCACCTGCCCATGAGAAGCAGCAATACCTGTTTATACGCATGCATGAATATGCGATACACCAAGAAACCATAACAGTTTGAATATCAGGTACTCACAGCATTTCACTTGCGTTCAGTCCACAGAGGGAAAAAGCGCAAAATAAAACAAACACAGAAAAGAATTCGGCGCGACCGTGATCTGGGCAGGACTCTTCTACAGCGCAAGCAGCAGCTGAGCAAGAGGAGCCCGGCGCTCCCCACCCGTCCCTCTGTAACACCGGCGCTCGGGCAGGCGGCACGCAGCTGCCATCGCGGACGGTCCGTCCTGCTCAGCCCCGGCCCTGCGAGGCGGCAGCGGCTGTCTCGCAGCCCGAGTGGACCCAACCCTTTTAAGACACCGCTGAAATTGCGCGAGGAGCCAGTAAGAAGCGCGGGGGCGCGCAGAGCGGACGAGCCCCCCTCGCCAGAGCCCGCCCAGCCCGCGGCCCGCGCGAGCCGTCGCAGAGGTGCTGCATTGCGGCACTTCATCGATTGCCGTCAGCAAGCCCAGCGCCGAAGCCCCCGAACACCACCCGCCTTCCCGGCCTCCCTGCGTCGCCACCGAGGAAGCACTTCTGGTGGCCACCACAGTGCGAGAGTCTCGTGGCCTGGGAGGCACCAGCCGCTCTGCCCCACCGCAAAGACCTGGGTCAGCAGGCGCCACGTCCCTTCAGCAGAGCCACACCGCAAGCGCCTGCCACAACGTCCTCCTCCGTTGTACCCTCGAGTACATCCCACTCTCAACCACGGTCTGGCAATTGCAAACCGCAGCCATCTCACACCAGTTAGCGCTCTAAGCCGAGAGGGGTGCGTGCCGTCCTTAACAATTAACGGCACTGGTATTCTTTATTTCCTTCAGTTTGGCCATCTCATCTGATGCTCTTTCAACTGACCAGACCGTTTTCCTGAGATATCCCTAAACTACTCAAGAACCACATTGTATACCACCAGAAAAGTTTCTGGCTAACCTTATATTGTTTTAAAATCCATTGATTCTAGGGATCCGCAGATGCCTCGGGCATGGACACCCATCATCCGTATTACTGAACCAATGCATACACACTATTCCCTCCAAAACAGAACTTGGAAAACGAACTTCAGGCAGGATCCATCTAGTTAATACGAAATTGCTTCATTTATGACAACAGAATGGCCATAGAAGTCGTGATTATTGGATTTCAGATTACTTTAAAATTGTCTTACTCTTCCATCCCTAACATAGCTCTTTAATATTTTCATTTCCTTAAACACAGAACTGGATATGCTAAGTGAAGCCTAATTTAAATTAAACATATATTTTTCTAAAGTTTTTAAAAATTATTCTTCCTGTATTTAACCATAACATACAGGCATAATTAAATCTTATCTATTATTTTCATCACACGTATGTTAGGTATCATACGCACTTATATATACTGATATGATATGCATACTGCTAAGAGCAGCAGAAATTAGAACCACACTATATGATTTTAGACCAGGAAAAGCTTCCACATATGCAATCTTCCAGGTGCAAACGAAATCATCCATTTGATTTGCAAGCACGGTATCTACACACTATCATTCTTATTTCCAATTTACTGCAGGTACGGTAATATTGTCCAAGCTAAACATTCTGGAAAAAACTAACACCAAATAATTTATAGCACCCTGTTCCCAACACAGGGGCAGTTTAAGAATAATTTTAGACCAGTGGTAGACCAACAATTCTGGTACACAGAGTTGCTGTCCTGCTGAAATTTCTATTCTCAGAGGGTCCTCTCTGCTATGAAGACCAAGCCCAGCTCTGTCTACGTTGCTCTACCAGCAGAGCGGACGCACCGCAGAGCAAGCACGAGTTCCCACGCTTGTCACCACCCTGGCACTCCGAACGGTCCTGGGGCGCACTGAGGACGCCCTGCTGTATTCGACGCCAATATTGCAGAGACCTGAGCCGCGCAGGCATGCAGCCTCCTCCCCGGCCACAGAGGCCTTCTAAACGCTGGTGGGATAACACCCTGCAGCCACAGCGTGGTCAACCAGCTGCTTGGGTGAGTCGCACAAATGCTGAATTGCAGATTTCGGCATAAAACGGCTAATCGTACGCCTTGAACTTGTTGCCTCTGCTCACACTCTGCCATCACCTCAGCCTCGCCCACAAGGAGCGTCGTTCCCATCACAGCTCAGCCCCCGGCTAAGGTGTGCGGCTGCATTTCCGCATTAAACCTACAGCAGGGTGTCCGCAGGATTAGGTTGCTCACATTCATTTGACTTTCAACAGTCATGCGCTTGCTCTACATCTTTTATATCACCGATGAAGGAACTATATTAGTCAAAGGGGAGGGAGGGCAAGTCACAAGATGAACAGAGCACGAAAATGAAACAATTAAAGCCGTGGGAGAGGTTTGCCAAAATCCCTACGTCTCCTAGAGTTTTGACATTGGAGTCTCTCAGAGCAGCGACTGCAGCGCCAATAAAGGGCTTATGCTATGCAAGCCATAAAATTGGGCTTCCTTAAAAAGCACGTTGGTTAGTGATTCATAAAACTAATAACTCTCATCTGGCGCTGCTCTTATCTTGGTAAGGTCTGCAGTCTGGAGGGCTCCAGGCTACTCTTAAAGGGAATAACCTACAACCCTGGTGGGAGTAGGAAAGGAGAATGAGCACAGCACTCAAAAGCTACCTATGCTCCAGGGAGGAAAAAAAAATCCATCTTTTCTAAATATATAATATAATTAGGCATCCACACTGAGGATGGACAGAAGCGTTCATCAACTTGCTGGGACATGCCTGGAATACTGCAGGATTAGCAAAATTGCTGATCAATGAACATATGCAAATATGCTCTCACCATAAAAAAGAGTTACATTACATCTCTAACAGGCATCAGTGATTTTCACAGGGGCCCTCTCTTGCCCACTCCTATTTCATCTCAGCTGGGCTTTGATATAAAGCCTGTCACTGTGGTGCCATCTGGATAGTGTTCCTCTCGCTACGCTGTACTTCCAGCCTCACATTTTGTAATACGCTGTAGAACAGAGGTTATCTGAGATTTCATTTCCATATCTTGAGCAATGATGCTAGATCTCCCACTGACATGTATCAGCAAATAAAAACACTCCCTTTCAAGCAACCATGTATGCACCCCCTTTTTCCTCCATCTACTCTTCAGGCTAACTATGCATCTAATTTCATCAAGGTCTATGGGGTGCAGTAGCTTTCTAAAAGTTCTCTAGAAAAAGGCATTTTTATAGTTCATCTCATTTCCAATTGATTTATAAAATGGAAAAATTTTCCTGTAATAGCAGCCAGGTTCTTCACGAGCATCTCTCTTTTACCTTCAGACACACGAGGGAAGCGGAGCAGAGCTCTGCTTGGGCATGGGCAGGGCACAAACTGCTGGGCCTTCCTGTAACGCCTGCAGGTGCTCCGGACAGGTAATGCCCTGGAGACAGGTGGAAATTATCGGTTGTCCACTGATACCTCTGTACTCCAGGAGCACCAGGTCTTGGCTGCGAAGCCTTTATTCTTATAATAATTCTTATCTTTATTCTCCCTCTGGCATATGTTGACTTCCTGTGACACAAGCTCCGTGGACACTCTTAGAAAAGCCGAACTCGTTGTCCTGTGTTTCGGGAATTCAATTATTCCTACCCTGCCACTAGTTATTCGCTTTCGTTTTGTTTTTATAACATGCATTATGCACATGCAGACTGATAAAATAATTAAGGATTTTTAATTCATTTAATTCATTTATACTTATTTGAGCTACCATACACCCTTAGGTTGACAAAAACCCAACACCAATCATTCCAGTGTTGCTGTGTGTATGTATGAATAAGTAAAACAGCTATGTATAGCATTTTTAATAAAAATCTAATTTTCACTATTGTATTTAGGTATCTTGGTGTTGGTTAGGAATGCAACCTACAGAGTTCAAATTTAATCCTGATTGCCTCAACCAATCATAATTTCCAGCAAAACAGAGAAGAAAACCACATTTCTGTGGCATTTTCAAGCTTTCATTAAGCAATGACATCTCATATATTTAGAATTATGTCACGACTTTAGCTCCCTGCCTCTCCAGGTTGGGAAAGCAAATAAAAGTCTTTCCATCTAGTTAAGATATGCCCAGAATAGCATTTTGCAAATAAGTAAAACTGACTCTATAACTGAGTATTCAGCATACAGAAGACAACCAGAGGAAAAACTAAATCCTGGCTGCAACACAAAATACCAATTCATGTCCATAACATCTCTTAGTAGTTTGTTAAGACAGAAAATATTGTGTATTAGAAGTATATTCACTCATGATGTCTCAATCCGAAATTGCGCAGCTTACTAAACTTTCATGAGACAATCATTAAAGGAGAAATGTATGGGCATGAAAAATGAAAGCATTAACATGTTCTTACTCCACTTATAAAACACTTACTGCCAATGGATGCTTTTACACAACGTACCCCATGTACATAAGAACCACGAGACGCAAACTGGAACAGGCCCAGCAGGTTGCACCGTGTTCTTCACCACGCAACACAGGCTGGATGCAAGTTGCAAAAAAAATAATGCAATGCACTTGTAGCTGTGTGCTTCGGGGGGCCTGCCAGGGAGGCAGTGCAAAGAGCGAGGCAGAAATGTTTGGACAGAAAAGGATATATTCATCCTTGGTATAACTATTTTAATTTCTAATACTCCCCTTATTATTTTTCATTTTAAGATTTCAGGGATGAAAGTATGGTGTGTTTTCATTTACGTTTACATTTTACAACCTAAAAAAAAGGGGGGGTTGCTATTATCTTGTTTGGGTTATTTTAACTTCAAATATTTAGGGTTCGTTTGGAATTGAAGTTATGGTCTAAACTTGATGTGGATATTTGGGTCATCGAGCCTGTTCTTCCTCAGCATTAACTGTGAGCGCAGTGTCACGATTTTCCGCCCTAAAGGGGCCGGAGCTGCAGGGCAGACTCCCACGCGCAGGTTGTTGCTACAGGCTCCTAACGATACAGTCAGCCTTCATCCACTCATTTCAAAGAGCAGGTGAACTAGCAAAGAGGATTTTCAGGCTTTGTCCATGATTTGAAAGCTTTGACGTCTGGGACAGGAGATACTGTATGAATGCAAGCCGAGACCTCCGTTAATTAGCCTGATTACCAACAAACTCAAACCTCAGCCATTCACCACTAGCTCTGCACATTAAGAATTCATTTGTTGTTTTCTTTTTTTAGACACTAACAACAGTCTTTTTAGGGTAAGTTCTTGCTATGATGAACATCTTCTGAGCGGTAAGCTTTCTTGCAGAAAATCTGCAATGAACAACAAGTGTTCAATCTCCCAGTCTCGTAGCTAACATTACAAACTGGGAGGGAAAACAGCTTTTACAACATAACACGATGAAAATGCTGCGGAAAAGCTGCCGGCAATGGCTCTTAATACTTCCTATGCTGTCCCCATGGCACCACTGCCATGTCACCGTGCTGTTTTCAAGCTGTTGCATTGAGATAAAATAATAATAAGTAAATTAAAAGGGGTTGCTGCTAAATTGAGTTCTGTGTCTTACTGAGAAACGGATCCCAGAAATACTATTACCGTCCAGCACTTCCCGATGGCAACAGCAGGACCATCAACTCAGGATTAACAGTTCATCCAGTTTAACTGGGCACGTTGAGTCGCTTTGGAATTAATTCCTTTTGCTCAAGTATCCTATGGGATGGATGGCGAAATTCTGAGCTCCAAAGAGTTTTAGCTCCTCCGCACCATCACTCTGGACATTGGACTATCAAGCCATGTGCTAATACATTTCTAATCCGTGAAGGATCTGAATGTCTTACCATCACACCCCACAAGGAACACTGGACAATTACTCTGAAGAATTTTTGTTTTGTTTTTTAATAATCTTAACTTTCTTACAGCTACACTAATAAATATTTCTCAATAATACTGCTATTACTACACAGGGCCACAGGATATAAGTAAAAATTAAGTGAAACAGAGCAGAAAACATGTTCCTTCCAAAAATGACACTTCAGCCAGTGTCATTTTTCATCAATTTTCCTCGAGTTTTCTGCACCTTTCTATTCTGACAGGTCATGATTTATTTAGTAACTTTTGTCAAAGTGCTGGGCACCTGCACTACGGTCGCCATCAGTCAGACCACAGGATCAGGGACACGTTTTGGGACAACTGAAGCACTGAAATTCATAAACGGAGACGTGATCTGAAGACTGCATCTGCATCGGGGGCCAAAGTCAGTCACAGGGTCTGATCCAAGCTTCAGCTGGAGTTAGCGACTCATTGCACTGCCCCCAAGGATAATCCTGGTAGCACCAAACCATGCTAAAATATGTTCAGAGTAGTGTAATTTATTACGAATTTCACTCTTGTTTTCATTTCTGGCTCTGCACTGTTTGTTGGTGTAGGAACTTATTTAGAACACTGAAAAAAAAATGAAAGTAGTAAACTAGAACTATGTGCTTGACAACCAGAAACAAATAATACGGACCATGGAGAGCTCTTTATTTCCAGGGTAATTGCGTAACTTCCTTGGGTTCCCACACCTACCTAAGCACCAAGCTTCTTACGCTAATGGTTTCTGAGGGATACAAGTTGAATGAAAAATGCAGTACAGAAACAAAAAGTGCTTTAAAAAATTTCTGGCATTTTGTCTCTGCCCCAAGTAATCTACAGAATTTAGGATGTAAAGACGTAAGCCTGGGGAGAAGAGATGCAGATATTAGATGCTTAAGAAAGGTCACAAGATTTCAGTCAGTCAGATAAAAAATACACCTTTTGGTACCCTTGCAAACTGTTCAATTAGATAACTTGGATAAGAGCTTTTGCCAGAATGATTAGCTACTTGCTACATGTTACATTACAAGTTAAAATATATCTGTATAAAATATACATAGCAAGCTGTGCTCTGAAATATTATCTGAATGTCCTTTGGTTTCACTTGTTAATACTCTTTGATGGTTCAAAACGCTTTTAGTTTTTAACGGTTATGACTGTCGTACAACCAAAGATACTATATCCTCTGGGACATTAAGCAAATTTATTTTGCTTGAGAAACACAAATGCTCAAACTTTCTTTGGAGAAAAGCTCAAGGAAAATTTCATACTAAGTTGGAAGTATACAGCTCGAATTTTCTGACTGCAAGAAAAATACCTTTAGAAATAAACTGTATCAATCTATTTTCTCATCTGTTAGAATTAAGACTGATTTCTTTTCTCTAGCAGTTATGTCTGTGCTGCAAATTAAAAATGCATAAAAGAACTGATCATGATGTATTTTATACAGGCAGAAGAAATCCTCCTCTTCCACCTACCCACAACTGCTATGGAATTAAGCAACGATAAGCAGAGGAGGCAGATGAACCAATTCAACATTCCCTGGGTGCTAGGGAGCTGAAACGCATCCCCAGCAACTTTCCCAGAGCCTGCAGAATTCACTGCGAGACCCGGCGGGTCCCACGGTTTTCCGGCCTGCCCTAGCCAAAGTTACAGCACAGTCCGGCGTCAGCGGAGGACGGATTCACCCCCTGCAGGCACGGGAAAACAGGCGAGAAGAGAGGGACCAGGCCAGCTTTAGAGGGGCCGGGACCTCCTTGCTTCCCTCCTTTCCGCTCCACGCTGCTCAGCCTGGCAGACGAGCGAAACCTCGCAGCGGCAGCGCGTCGTTTCTCCGCGAAACGCGAAGAGCGGCTCCGGGCGCCGCTCCCGGGACGCCCCGGGCAGCGCGGCCGGGGCAGCGCGCAGCGGGGCCCCCGCCAGCGCCCCGCCAGCCGCGCGGGGCCGCGTCTCGGGGGCCTCCCGGCGCGGCGGTGCCCGGGCGCGGGGCGCCCGCCGCGGGCAGCCGGCCGCGGGAACCGGCGCGCGGCCGCTCCGCGCCCCCCCGCCGCCGCCCGCAGCACTCACAGGATCTCCAGGTCGCGCAGGGCTCGGAAGGCGCCGTCCTCCACGCAGCTGATCTGGTTGTTGTCCAGCTGCCTGCGGGGAGCAAGGGGAGAGGATGAGGGCTGCCCGCCGCCGGCCCCGGCCCCGGCCCCGGCCCCGGCCTCGGCCCCGGCGCGGCTCAGCCGCCGCCGCCCGCCGCCGGAGCCGCGCACTGAAGCCCGTCAGGTCTCAGTAAATATTAATTGCGCTTTTTTTTTTTTTTTTTTTTTTTTTAAGGCAGAAGGGAGTAATTTCATTACACTGGGCCATCCAATCCATTATGAGCTTTTACCGTCATGTCACCGAAACAATTTCATTAAGCTAAAGGCCTGTAAATCACCGGGGGTCACTGGGCTGCCCTTGGCGACCTCCCAGAAAGCCTTTTCTTTTTCTCCCCTTCTTTCTTTACCCCCCCCCCCCTTTTTTTACTGGAAGTTGGAGTCCTCTGCCCTGGAGGCATTAAATCTCCGGGCTTTATCCGCCCAAGAGCCGCGGGAGCGCGCAGGGAATGCACCAATTCCGAATTAGACTCGACTAATCTAATTTTATAGTCTTTTTATTATTCTAAGCACCACACGCCCATCCGCGGCGGCTCCGCGGCGTCGGTGGCCCCATCTGCACCGCCTCCCCCCCGCGGCCCCTTCGCTGCCCAGCCCGCCGGGCGGCCGCTCCTCTCCCTCCCGCTTCGGAAAAAATCCAGCCACTGCGTTTTCCAACATGCGTAAAAATCTGAACTTTACGCATAAAGAAAGAAATCTACCTACCTGCCCATGTACAAACAGCAAAAAAAAAAAAAAACAAAAAAACAAAAAAACAAAAAAAAAACAGAGTTGCATTCTCCTAAGTCATCGTACCCTGCTTTGGAGGGAACATTTGCACTGTGTGCGCAAAATATCTCAAAGATGCAAAGAGTTCGTTAGGAGATCCTGGCTGCTGGTTTGGGGCGTTTTCTTGTAACCCACCATTTAAAATAATACACACATAGATGGCAAATACATGACACCTGTGTAACAGGGAGTTTTGCCAACTTTTCTCCATTTTTAGCATCTTCATATTTGTCACCACAACTTTCTCACGGCACAGTAATCAAGTATAGAGTAAGTACTGTACTATAATTACTGAATAAAAACAAAACCTCTTTTGGTTAAAGAGCACGTGTAGGCATGATGTTCATGTGACCCCACACAGATACAGTTTAATGTACTAATGCTGTATTAAACTCAGCATCTTGAACATGTATATATTTGAAGATGATAGGATACTTATTCCCGGTAGTGCTGTCCAGTCTCTGTGGACATCAGGCTTTTTTTGGATTTCAAGTGCATGAGAAATCACAGAGACTGTCAGATCTACTAAAAACCTTAGCAAGCATAAAGCCAGCTGAGTTTTCTCACAGCTCTCATAACGCCGGAGAACATGCTGAATTTGGCAAAACTTCCAGCAATGTCTCTTGAACTGACAGGTATCGGATGTAAAATCACCCCAAAGGGATTTTTCTGTAGTCTGAAGGTTCACATATACTTTCTATACAAGTGCACATAAATACATACATATCCCGTACGTTCTCTGTGCCCCTTCCACCACCCCACCAAGATGTTAAGATCTCCGTATTTTTGGCTGCTGGGAGGCTGAAGTGGCTGCTGAGTGGCTTTTTTCTGTGCTCACTATTTAATTGTCTGGGTTTTTAAAAACGTGTTGCTCAAATGAAAAGGATCATGGATTTCAGGAGGAATAAACCTAAAACGGAGTTAAATATAACACTGGTTGCATGACTAAGTACTTTACACTTCAGTTGGCTTTATTAAGTATAAAGCTGGCACATACTAGCATGATGAAGAAAAAACAGGAGCAACTTGAAAACCATTTCTTTCTTTTCTCCTAAGTGAAGTACTATAAGCGGCCTATTTTTGAGATACTTTGTAATATTGATTTTTCTGCCAAACACACTAAAATAAGTAAATAAGCCAACAGCGCTAATCACTAAGCCTTCTGTAGTAAGCCATGAGCGCTTATTCACGAAAGCATGTGGTATGCTGCTTTTCAAAAAAATACTACTATTACTCTAATAAACTGATTTTTGTTGAGGAAGTGTAATGACTAAATCTTAATCGTATTGTTATAGCTGCAGGTATGCTAAAGCTAACGACCACATTTAGTCCACACGATTAACCCGCAGGACCACAGTAAGGAAAGCCACCGTGCACGCAAAAGACAGGCACTTAGCAGGCTGTGGTCACTAAATTGGGGGAAAAAATCACTGTGGATGTCCGAGTATATTCAGTATACCCAGATTCTGTGCATCCCATAAACTACATTTGTACAGTCTTTGGGAGGCATCCACACATTTAAAGCTTCGTGGTAGGAGTCAGAGCTGACAGCTCCTGACACTCACCACCCCCAAACGCTCAGGTCCACGTTTAACTCTAAGCACAAGAACTCTTCCTCAAAAACCAGTGGAGTTATTAGCTGTCTTAAAACAAAGCACATCTGTCCAACTGTGTTTAAGACCTTTCACTTCCCCATTTGCTTCTCAAACTGCAAAAAACAGAAATGCTGTCTATTTGCATTTGTATTGCACCCTCGTGGGCGATTGCGCAGAGACTGGATCCTGGCGAGTTCGAAGTCTAAAGGACTGCTCTCCTTCCAAGGCAACGTGTCATTTTAAACTTTGCAGAAATCCTGAGTTTGGGCTTTACAGAAAGTCAAAGGCAGGTGTCTTTTATACACACAAAGAGAAAATAAAAAGCCCATGACACGGGCTAGCAACCAGTCAACATACTGCAAACAGATACGCTACCCGTGCAGCATAGCCCTGCCCAGCAGCGGAGAGCAGCACCTTACGGGAGTAAAACTAATTACATGCAGTGAAAGGGAAAATAGAGAATTCTACTTTAAAAATAAACTATAAAATCAATATCCAGGAACAGCTGGCACATGTATTTCCTCGAGGCACCCTCTCCATTACTTGTTTCCAACTCCTAAAGCTGAACTGGGTGAGTCATGATGTATTTTACAGAAGCTACAAACCAAGAGGCGAGCGAGCAAACACCAAACTTCACCCTGAACTCCCAGGTTTCTGCTAGACGAGCTACGTATCTAACACCGGCGAAAGTGTGCGTTCCAGTTTAGAAAGTTAAAGGCGAGACACGAAGCGCTGGACTTTGGCTCCGTGACGCTGTCGGAGGTGCCGCTCGCTCGGGTCCAGGCCCGGGAAAGCCAGCGGCACGCGGGTGGCTGCGCCAGCTCCTCCGACACCCCGCGGCTCCGGGTGCCCCCGCTTCTGCGGCAGGCAATTAGCACCCAGACAACGCTCGCGCACGCAGCGAGCTCCGAGCACGCAGCAAAGAGCACGAGCTAGGGAGGAAAAAAACCAGCAGGTATTTGGGATTGAGGTGAGGCGTGAAACCAACAGCTGCCTGTGAAACAGTCCTAGGACATATAAAATTATTTGGGGAAGAAGGCATCCTTCCTACGGTAGCGATAATGCCATATATTATTATAATCTTGCATCACTATTCACTAGGTAATCTCAGTTTTATTAAAAAGCGGTACAAGTAGTTATGTGACCAAATTATATGCAACTCATTGTCATTATCTCTCTTTAAAATTGACATTTTAAAGCAAAAGATTGAGATGTATCACCATTCTACAAAATAAGAAATAATTCTGCATCCTAAAAGCTTTATACCACAAGATACTCCATGGTTATTTAACCAAGACGCCGCATTAACTGTTTAGCACGCAATTCCCCTGACAGTGTGTCGCACTGCCTTATGCGTTTGGATTTATTTTATTTTACACTTGAGAGTTACATTTTAAACACCATTTGGAAGGAATAGGATTTTACCATGTTGCTATTCTTTTTCTATTTAAAATAATCATTTAAATACAGAGGTTTGGAATTGTTGCTTATAACAACAAAGAAATTTATTTAGCTTCTGAATGCATTCATGACACAAAAATCTCCAGCAAAAAAGTTAATGTAATTTTTCTCATGATACTAGGTTTAAGATTAAAAAAAAAAAACTTGTCCTAAAATATTAAATAATTCAATTCATTCAGGGTAAAAGCTTCTCAAAATGAAATTACGTAATTTTTTCCCTGCCATTAAATGATAGGTAATGTTTAAGAATCTACATGTACACTACCAGCAATCTTTCTTCACATAGCACCATCTTCTCTGATGCCACAAATAATAGCTTTCAGTATTTTTTCTTCAGTGCGCCATGCTCAAATACACGAAGAAGAGCACCTTCAGTATCTAACGTCTCACAATAATGAGCTAAATGATCAGTGTTTTGCACTTTATTTGCTTTACTGAGGGATTTATTTTTCATTTACAAACGTTACTGAGATTACTGCAGAGACTAAGTGTTAACCTGATTTTTAATTATACTGTAACGGTAGTATAATTGCCTTTTCATATATTTTGTCCAGAATCTAGTTAAATATTTAAATACTAACCTGTATTAACCTGTACATAATGAGCACTTTTCAGTTGTCTTTATTTGTTATTGCTTAGATGTCTAGAGCAAAGAGAAGAAGTTTGAGGAAAATACTTGCACATTTAAGAAACTTCCAGTGTATTAAAAATACAAATACAATCATGCTAGAGCCATGTCATTTTCTAGTTAACGAAAGAATACCTTGCACATTTAACTAAAACCATCCATATTTAAGGTTTTGTCTGACCAAAATACTTCAAATAAAGAATTTTTCGACAGCCATTTTACGGGAAGGTAAATCCACTGCAACTTGCTCTTTATGCATCTGTCGCTAGACAAAAATAGATTTTGTTAATCAAGTCTCCAGAAGAGCCTCAGTTTGGGCAACCTTTTCCCCAAATTCCAATAAAAACCGCTGGCTATAGGCTATTGCTTTCCTGTAAAGTTTATTCCCTGTATACCAGGGCTTTTCAATATTCCACAGGAATCAGACAGACACTCGTGAAAGACGCATTTATTGTCCAACTTCAAAGCCAACTTTACGTTCCTTTTAGGATGGTAGTAATTCAAGGAAACTAACCCAAAACATCTATGTAAAATTTCTCACATATGAAACTAAAGGCCCTATTCTTAAATTAAAGTGGTAAGAAAGCACCATAAATGGTAACAGATGACACTTAAAGCTAAACTAAATTTAATGAAATTGAAATAATACAAAATTGTTTCAATGTAGTTCTTAATACATGTTTCATTTTTACTTTTTACTGGTGACTGAAGCATTATTAAAAACCATTCTTTAGGAACTCCCTTGCACGAGAAAATACATGGAATCGATACATTAATCTCAACACTAAACTAGTTCTCAAGAGGAGCACACCGATGGCGTAAAACACAGACGCCTGAGCCGCTGCGGTCGATCTGAAATCTCCCTCTGCGCTTTTTACTAGGGTTCCAAAATGCCTTTTTTTTAAATAAAATAAAATAAAATAGAAACGAAACGCGCGGTTTTGCCAGAAGCTAGCGCGGGCGCGTTTCGCGCAGAGGCCGCTCGGGCCCCGCGGCCCCCGGGCCAGGCCGCCCGCCGCTCCGAGGGGTCGGCCCCGGCCCCAGCGCCCGCCTTCCTACGGCCTTGGCGCGCGGCCCGAGCCGCCGCCGCGGAAGCGCGACGCCGCCTCGGGCCGGCCGGTGGCGGCGGCGGCGGCGGTGGCGGCGGCGGCGCGAGCCCCCTGCCCCGCTGCGGGCTCGCCAGCACCTCGTCCCTCCTGGACTCTCCGCGGCGGCGCTGAGGCAGGGAGCCGCGCGCCGAGCACCCCGGCGCCGGTCTCCATAGCAATGGGGCGGCTTTTGCCGTTTCCCTGGTTACTCCTGACCGAACCATCTGCTGCTCTGCGCCGCCGGCCCCAGAGGGGACACGGGGAAGAGCTGAGGAGGACGAGTCGGCTGTGAGAGACTAGGACAGTTATCCACTATGCTGGGGTCTACGTTTTCAGAAGGTTTGCGCCTACTTTCGTATTTACTGCTGTATTTACTATTATTTTATTGGATGAGCGTTGAGCACCACATGCAAAGAAAAGTTCGGATCCCCAGCAAGGTCAATAGGAAGAACAGTGCCAGCCGCTCACCTTATTAATAGGAAACCAAATCCAGATTAGGGGAGATACATTATAGAAGGGTGGAAAACCTGAAACTAAGTAGCACTCGTAGAGAATGAAAATGTGGAGAAATTAAATTAGTAAAATTTTTAACGGGAGAGCCTGGGGACAGGCGAGGTGCAGGCGGCTGGAACCACCTCGTCATTGCGGATGGAGGAGGAGGAAGAGGAGGAGGAAGAGGAGGAGGAAGAGGAAGAGGAGGACGAGGACCGTCCCGCAGCTGCTGCCTCCTGCCCGACCTGCAGCAAGGCCTCGGAGTCGCCTCTGGGCACACGCGTGCGGCCAGCGCTGCCGACGCGAACCCGCAGCCCTTGGCTCGCGCCGCCTGCTCCGCGCCGCCCGCTCCGCCGAGCCGTGGTTCAGCAGGCCGGAGGACTGCGAGAAATCGAAGCGAACGGAAGCAAGAGCGGGAGGGATCCGGCCCCGCCGCGGTGCAGGAGAGGAGCCGGAGAGGCCACCGGCCACCCGCAGAGCTCGGGCCGCTGCCAGGAGCCGCCCGCGGGCCCGGCCCGTTCCCGCCGGCGCGCGGCGAGAGGCTGCCTGCGCGCAGCCTGCCGGCACGGGGCCGGAGCCCCGCGGGCGCTGCCGGGGAAAACCAAAGCCCTTCTGCAGGGCTGCTTCGCAGCAAGCACGTCGATCCTGGCTCTCATCGATTGCGTATTTTTGTTATCAACAACTTACCCAACGCAGTCTTGAGCGCAACACTAGGGCTCTCCTGCCTTTAGGAGGCTTAGGCTTCTCCCAGCAAACACGAAAATCGCACGCTGAGCCGGCTACGGCCGAGCCTGCAAACGCAGCAGACCGCAACGACAAGAGAAGGTGAACATGCGCCAGGGCCAGACACCCAGAAGGCAGTTAGGAGGATGACAGGGCAAACAGGAATCTCGACATTTCATCTCTAGACATCTGTCCCCTTTAATATCACATATTACATTACATTAATTCTATTGCCTGCAGTCAAACAATTACTTGAGATGTTTTCTAATTTCTAAAACAAAAACAAAGAGTTAAAAAATACCAAAATAGGTAAATGCTGTGAATAAAGTCCCAGCAGTGTGTCAGCCTTGGTTACACACTGTTAAAACCCGGACTCCTGAGGGATGCTGGCGGTGGGAGAATCTGCTTCTGGCTTTTTTGGATTTGGTTTCTGGCTTTGATTTTTTTACCCCCCTTTTCTGCCTCAGTAGAAGTGTTCTCGCTTACACCGATCCAGCAATAACTCTACCTTAGAGATGCTACAGTTAAATTATTCTGAAATTTTCTATTGTAGGCCACTGAACAATCAGACAATGAAAGATACGGGTTTTCAATTACAGTAAGTCAAAGAGCTACTTGGCTTAGCTACAGCTTTCTCTTCCTCATTGCCTACCTGTCTGGGCATTACCTAAGTCAAAGATTTTGTTTTTAACATGTAAATGCTCTAAAATGCCTGAGGTCCCCATGCCGGACTCCTCACTCTGACTACACATGACCCTACTTTTCCAGAGCAAGTGTATGCAACTTTTCAAGCTTACTGAAAAAAAGGACTAGACTCAAGTTATAATCTATAACTGTACTCCTAAGGCTGCTGTCTGCCCACTGATATAAAAAACTTAAGCAATATATACTATAAAAAGCATCTGAGAACTGCTTTCCAGGGGTTGCCTCATTGCACATGCAGTGTCCTGATCCTCTGGCTGTTTTAAAAGATCTGTCATTTCTTGGCATTGCATCTCATTTTGCACGTTGCAACCACGGCTGACTTGCACTCAGTGCTAGACAAGTCTGTGGGCAGGTTCAGGTGAGATGGCGCTAAGGGCAGGAGAGAGATGTTCGCATTCACCCTGAAGCATCCAGGTACCTCACGACATTTTTATCAAACTTCTTGCACAGCTCAAGGCAATGAACTTAAGTCCCACATCCAAATTCCCACTGAGATTACTTCTTATGCTTACAGCTCTGTCTCTGTTCTTCATTGCCCTAAATTTGCTTGTTCTCTTAGGCAATTTCAAAGAATTAACATACATGCGCTCCAGATCTTTGTATTACCTATTTAGGCTACAAAAATTGCTGATAAAACGGTGAGTTCTTGCTATGTACATCTACATATTTATTTATATTTGTACTGTGCTCACAGAAACAGTACTGTGTGCTTCCCTGGGCACTCTGTATGCTATACGTGCGCAGGGAAACAACTCTCCCGGTATTCCAGGAAGACTAGTAAAGGATGCAAATAAAAAAACATGCTACTTTGTTATTGTTATAAAGTAGGGTACAGTCTGTAAAAAAACCCTTTCGACCGGAGGCTGCTCCTGGCCATCCAAGTTGACTGTAGTTAGCTCTAACTGTTGAACTTTCACCAGAAAACCACCTCCAGTCCACAGATTCACTGAAGATGCGAGTGTTACCTTCTCCTGTCTTTGATATGGCGAGTTGGGGGGAGTCAACCTCAGCGCTGGGCGCGTTCACAGCCTCACGCCAACAGCCCTGAGCAGGCCGACCCAACCGCGGTCCCTCAGCATTAGCCTTGCCCACAGAAACAAAGCCGCTCGCTGAAACGAAGCGTTTGTCGGGAGGCTCCCTACGAGCCGAAGACCCATCCGTCTTCCCCCAGCAATTATCCAGCTTCAAGTTAATCACCCATGACACATTTTAAAAAGAAGGTGTCACACAAATGATGCCTCTGTGAGTTGTGTCCTCTCCTGCCATCCACTCCTCTCTATACTAAATCTATATAGTCTATACTAAATTGCAAACTCCTGCTAAATCCACCTACGCTGTTAATAAAATGCCTTTATCAGTGCACAGCAAATCAAAGCCCAAAACACTTCAAGGTACCTAGAGAACACAAGGGACTAGGAAAAAACGACTGGTTTCTAAATGGAAAAGAGTTTAACATAAAAGTGAATTAAAAGAAAACCTAGAAAAGATGGTGGAGAGGGCATGAAAGAACACAAATAAATGATCTGATATATCAAACGGAAACCAAAAATAATGCTGCTGTTAGTCGTCTTGCGATTTAGTTAGGATAACAATTTTGAAAAACTTTGAAAAGTGCTATGGAGATGCACAGTAAACTGTACCATAGCTGAAAAAGCAATTTCGTTTGATTGTTTTCAAGACAGCCAAATTCATGTCATCTGTGAAATGTTTATTATCAGGACAAGGACAGCAATCCATCCTGTAGATTTATGTTTACATGCACTTTGGAACAAATGTTCCTATTTGAACATCCATATGAACTGTAAGCATCCAATATGCCTGGATCCCTACATTCAGTTTTTGTTGGTAGATCTTTAACTGTCTGAGCAATAATCTTTTACCAAATCAATGTGGCATTACTACATATCCCGAAGGAACAGGGGAGAAACATATGTGACAGCTCTTCCACGTATTCACGAGGGAAGGCTTTTTTCCACCTACATGAAACTGGAGGACTACTTCACTTAATTCACAGCAGCAAATGGTTTTCATCTATTTTTGGCATTTATATGATCACAGTAGTATTCAAGTCCCTCACTCTTTAATAGATTTATACACCTGCCCCGTAGATGTACAGCTGTCACTAACATATTGAGGTTTTATAAAATTTCAGGAACTGAATGTACCCCTTCCAGCTCCACTTTCCTAAGTTATATCTAAATTAAAATATGCTTCCCTAGCCTCAGGAGACAAAGTACTAACCCAAAGCATAGACCACAAGGGAATGTGTATCAAAACTGCTGAAGATCACTGTGTGCAACGGATAACTAGTGATAACGTTACTCGTGGCACACAGTACCTTTATAAAGGCAGAAGCCAAACTGTAATAGTTAAGGTTTTACCGAATTGCAGTATTTCTACTTAAAAGTGAAGGTATCATCAAACAGCCCTACCGGGACCCACATCCTCACGTAAGCCTCGCCCTCGTGTAGAATTTCAAAGCAGGCTAAGAGGTGCGGAAGCATCTCTTTCAGCTTTCCTTCTGGATCACCCACCAGTAGCTTAGTGAGATTAACTGCTGGACAGGGAATATGTTGACTCTGGATCGGAAACTTCGCAGTTTAGAAAGCCCAGTGTCAAGGGACATCGTAACCTCCAAGACAACAGGCGCTGCCAAAACAGGTCTGTTACTGGTCTGCTCCAAAAGGCTTTGTTCCAGCTTGCAGAAGGCTCTAGTAAAATAACTTTAAAATCTATGTTTATCTAAAAATGCAGGAGTTTTACTTAGCAGAAATTTGGAGGAATTGTTCCACTCACGACTGGTAAAAACAGTCATGAAATAACTGTATCCCTAATTAGAAAAGAAAAATTTAGGTTTATTATTTGTAATATGGCTAACATGTTTAACGAATTTTTCATCTTACTACAACATTAACAGAAAATATTGCAGATGCTAGCTTATTTATAAAGTTTCTTATTTGTTCTTCAGTATTTTTCTGTGCAAGCTGCTTTTCATTTCTTAAGAAAAATAATTCATTTTAAAAATAATAACTTCATCCTTCAAGTCATCTTAAACATTGTAATTTCTTAAATATTAACAGCTACATATCTAAACTGATCATTTGCATTCACTTTCTAGCCATTCGATAATTATTCTACAAGCCTTACAAAACTGGAGCCAATAGGAAAATAAAGAAAAAAGCTTAGAACATTAGCTTAATTAGTAAGACTTTGACACTTTCTTGCTTGTTGGTATTTTTTTTTAAATCCTTCCTGTCATCAATCCATAAATCTATTCATAGCAGAGACAGGCGCTTCCCTTGCCAGGACTGTCATAACAGAAAGGAGATCTTGTGCAAGAAAACTGCCATTCTTGGATAAACTTAGGTAGCAACATCGGATCAAAATAGCATACCAGGTACCTCAATCAACCCTTTTAACAAAATCTCAGGTGTCCAATTTGTAATGAAATGTCAAAGCACCTTAATAAATAAAATGGGCAGAGAAAAGCCTTGCCTCAAAGTTTTCTTTCCTGCATTCAAAGCGACAAATCTTTTGTATGTACGTGAAGAAGACACCTGCACAGCCTTGCCAGGACAGGAGACTTCTCCCATCCTTCTCCGTCACGCTACCGAGACTGCCTGCTCATCTGACTCGGTGACCAGAGCTTGCTGCTTAACCCCTCCATGCCCGAGCGGTCACCCTGCCTTCTGCTTTCCAGCCACTGCACAAGCGCGAGAGCCGCATCTCGGAAAGGCGACGTGTGCCCAAGGCAGAGCTTAAAGAAGAGAAGAGAGCAGAATAGAATAAGGAAAAAAAACAAACCCAAAGAACTAAATCCCAAAACACGCCTTATCTGCTGAGCTTAAGTATATAAATTACATAGAAAATAAAGGAGGTGCAAGGGTAAATTCATGTATGCAGCTACCAAGGGGTCATGAAAGAAAGTGGATGAGAGAAGAATTCAACGTCGTTGCTAAAGCTAACTTTCATACAGAAAGATCCATTTCCCACTGCACAGAGTGACGAGAAGTTTTAAGTTGTTTTAGAAAGAGGAAGGTTTTGCTGCTCTGAGAAGCAGTCTGGTTATGGGGAGTCGTATGTCCGACACCTGAAGCATGGCAAGAACTGCTTATAGAAATCTCAATGCAAACCACTTGCATTAAGAAATCTTGTGTGCTATGTCACAGTTTTATATAAGCCTATTATTTTATCAGTTTAAATGAGTTAAATTGTGATTTTCTCTTTTTCTTTCTTTTTTGAAAAAAAAAAAAGAATCCAGTATTATCATATCATGACTGCTTTATGGCTAGCTTTGACTGACAGGATATTGAGGCAGAATTATATAGTGAAATACTCTTGATCATTCTTGAAAGCTTCATGTCCTTTCAAAAGGACAACAAATCCTACTTTCTCTAGTAAAAGAGAAATGGAAAAAAATTCTAGAGTGAAAAAATAGCACATTGTACAGAGTGCCTATGCATTATTGTTACAGTGTTACTGCACTGTTGTTCAATGATTTGGGGAAAAAAACTTCAAAAAGAGCCTTAAAATAATTAGAGAAGACGGAAACAGAGGTTACTTCCACATGAAGACAGAATTCTCTCATTTGTTTCTTTGACATTTATGGGTCTACCAAAGGGTAAGCAAATGCAAAATTAGATCCCGCAGGCTTTTGGTTTAAAAGAAAAAAAATGGAGAAGAAAATGATATTCTGTAACTGAAAGGAGCTGTACAAAGGAGACCATCATCTACCAGCCCTTTCTCATGCTAGCTAGCTTGCATTCTCCCTGTGTCAGCTGGTCGAAGGGAGAAGGATTTCTATCCTTGTCTCCCTCAAAGCTATTTTACCAAACCTAGCATCAGATTTACACCCTGACACTCTACTGTACCCTGCCTCTGTTCATCGCATAACTGATATCTGAGTGCCAGAACAGCCTTGGTGCTTCCCTTAGAGCTAGGTGCGTATTTGGAGGGAAACATTAAAGGTGCAAGCACAAGCATTACTCTTCAAAACAAAACGAAACAAGACTCTCCACGCAATCCTTTTAATACCCACGCGTGATTTTCATGACCCAAGTTTCTACTGAGTATATTTTCAAATAATGCAGCAAACCAGCTGTTTAAAAGGACTGGATAAGTTTCCTTGCTGCATAAACCCAGCTCTGCCCTGTGTTTTTTCTATGGGGAAAAAAACCATTCAGGATGTAGTTTTAACTTTGTCCAACTGGAAGCGGAGAAGGTCGACTCTGCCCTGCCGGTGGACGGTATTTACGGCCCCCGTGCGTCCGTGGGTCGGCACTAAAATGGCATTGCTGGGGCCGCCGCGGCTCGCGCGTGCGCACCGCGACCCCTCCACAGCTCCACGCAAAAGGTTTCCATTAAACGTAATGGGGCAAATGACAAAATCAATAAGCCAGGAATGGCGGGGCTATCATAAAAATGAGGTGAACGCAGAGTTCACCAGGGTTATGAAGCTATTTAGAAATATAATTAAAAGCAGTACTTTTTTTTCTTTTCTTTTTTCATTTTTTTTGAATGAAAGCTCCTTTGATAATCACGTACAGCACAAAGACAGGATAAATTATCCAAAGATAAACTGTAGGCAAAGGTTAGCCTAAAAAAAAAAATGCATAAAATAAAGAAAATTTGATTTTCATTCTATTTCCACTGATGTCACACTCCGTTTTAATCCAGTTTTATATCAAGAGGCCAGTAAGGACACCACAGAGGCTGCTTTTCGGGAGCAGGCTTCCACCCTAACGCCTCTCGCCAGGTCGGAAAGGGGGAAGGCCAGGGCTCGCCTCGCCGCGCCTCGCGGTAGGGGAAGGGCGCGCGCAGCGCGCGCGGAGCGGAGCGCCGCACCGCCAGCAGCAGCGGCGGCGCAGCGGCCCCTGCGACTCGCTGCTTCTTTCCCGTCACCAGCACTTCTGCCCATATCTTTAGGATTTTGCCATACGAACAAGGCAAACGCCGCCTTCAAATGATGTTTGATACGTATACATTTTGCGAGAAGAAAAAAAAAGGATATTCGTGCTTGCCTTAAGCTTGCACAAAACATTAAAATATTCATGGTTTGACCAAAAATGTGATACTCAAAACTGTATATATGGCAGCGGATACACTAAATAAGAAATCTGGTAAATCAAAATTTGGGATACCCTCACCGTGGAGCTATTCAACTCCGATTTTTATCAAAATATTGAATGTTTTGAAAATATTAAACACCACAAACACATATATCCTACACTAGTAAACACTTAGCTTACGTACTTCTATGCCCTGGCTGAGCACACTTGGAGATATTTCACCTCTTATTTGCCTGATATTTTACTCAGGGGAAGGGACCCAAGACTGGAAATTTGTTTTCCAGGGACAACAGCTTGGCTGCTGGGAGAGATCCCTGTGCTCGCCGCCCTGCGCCGGGAGGCGACCACCACTCTCCGTAATGCACATTTTTCGTTAAAATAAAAAATTCAGCGGCGCGTTTTCAACACAAAAGCAGTGCAAGGTCCACCAGAACGTCATTCCTCAGAAGATGAACCGAAACCTCCTTGCGACGCGCGAACGCGTTCACAAAATCAACGTCGGCGGCAGCGGCGGCAGCGGCGGCGGCCGTCGCCGACCGCAGGAGCGCGCGGCGGGAACACGCTGAGCGCCGGCGCGACCTCGGGGACAAGCAGGAGGAAAACTATTGGCAACTCTTTCAGGCTTAAGAAAAGCAACCTCTTCAGTGCCTGACGCAGCCAAGGGGCTAGTCTCTATTCTGAAAATAGGAAACCCCAGCTGACATCAAAGCAACCTGCAATCTCTCCCGTAATACAAATTTATGCTTTCCAAAATTCTCATATATTGATATTTAAAATATGCTGTGCCTTCGATGCACATCTTCAAATACAGACATTTATTGTTCAGCCTACTGAAAGACAGATAAGCAGATACACAAGCCAACACGCAAAAATCAACTCTCTTCCAGCTATTTCATTGTTTTCATTTGAGTCCAACCATGGACTATAGCAGACTCGTTCCAGATTTTGCACCAAACAAGTGGAAAATCAGGTCAGCTTATTCTCTCTCTCCTTTTGTTTTACTTTATTGAGAACTGCAATAGCAACTCTGAAAACTACATAGAAACATCATGAAATTAAGGCCAAGAATTTCAAAGTGATCAAGGTAGTAATTTCCCTTGAGAATCCAGACTAAAGTAGTTACATTTTCCAGTGCAACATTTCACTGGGATATTCTGCATATTTATGTGCAGCAAATAACTCTCAATCACTTGCTTGCTTCCTATTGGCAAAATGGCTACACATAAATCAATCATTTCCTTGGGTTTATTCATTATTTTAATTAATTGGACAAGTATGCTTTATTATTTTTATTCTGTCACTGATTGGCACGTATTACAAAATACAATCTGCAGTGTTGGGCTGTGAGAGTAGAAGAAAATGACATTGTAGGAACACTTGCAAAATACCTTTCCAAGTGAAGAGCAAATTCAGCTCTTTCCAAAACTCGAATGTGCAATCTGGATGTTTAATTTTTGTAAAAATCACAGGGATCAATGCTAATAGTAGACCCAGAGAGAAGAAGTAGGAGCACTCTCCAAGAAGAACTGTATAACAAATAAGAAACTGAAACCACTAGTCATCAAAATATTTTATAGTACTTGTAAAGCTCTCATTTTTGACATTGTATAGGCAACGTAACTACTAGGAAAACAAATGTGTGCAGACTGATGGAAGTGGTAAACGTTAGATATGTGCTGACATATTTCTGCCTTTTTCTTTTTCTTTTTAATTCTAAATGCTTAATCTCTTCCCCCAAAGGAACCTTTAGGGCTGTGAGGCAGGAGATTACCCACAATTTCCCAAGTGGCCTCTGGAAGCAAGTAAAACAGCTTGCAGGTCCGGTAATACGAAGTATTATCTTCTATGCAGCTGTGAAATGTTTAGACGCAAGCACAACGAGCCCGTATTCTCATGCCAGATGAACTGTTAACTTGGGTTTTTCCGTATCCCAAGGCTACAGAATTCTGTTGTCCGGGAAGGGCACAGAAGGGAGAAACGCCAAAAGCCCGGCAAGCGCAGGCGTGTGCTAGTGAATCGAGAACGGGAAAACGGCAGCAATTCTTCACCAAAAAAAAACTTACTTGGGGCCAGACTCCTGCAAGAAACATTTCCTGTTCTCCGGGTAGTACGTACTGGTGACTGATCGCAGGTCTTGGACGCTCTGCAAGAGCAGGGAGCAGCGACCGTGCACCTGTGCCACCTTCACCTTCCGGGGGTCTGTTTGCTCTAAACGCCGATGCACCTGCGCTACTCGTAACTGATAGGTCCTTATTAATCTTATTAATCTTTCTGAAAGCAATGTAATTATTTCTATATTTTAATTATAAACCTGCTAATCTATTCTTTCTGTAGGCAGAATCTTCCTTTGCATTTTACGGCCAAGCGACAGAAAACACTATGTATGAAAATAATCCCTATAAATAGATTTCCCGCACTTGGGGGTTTTAAAACCGCAGTTCTCCAGCCTCTGCTCTGGCTTTGTCTCACACAAAGATTTTGGCCTCCCTCACAATTTAAAGCTCTTATTTAGCACAATCCTTACATATCCCATTTTCCTGGGCCCACTGCTCTGCTAAGAAGATGAGAAAAGGTGACAAGTTTTTACCATTTAAAAAGAAAGGCCGGGTGGACAAAGAAAACTCCATAAAACACTACTTTCCGTAACACTTCCCTTTTTCTGTCAAATCCTCTTAAACTTTTATTTTTTCCCACGGCTACAGCGATGCTGGTACCAAGCCAGCTTTGTAGCTGTGGTGCTAGCAGGACGCAGCTGAGGACCCCCTCGCACTCCTCCGCGCAGACCGCCGGCCCCCTTGCCCGTACAGTCAGAAACCCTTCTCTGCTGTGCAGCGCGCCCACAGCTGCTGCCCGCCCAGCCGCAGGCGGCCGGCCCGCGCTGCCTGCTGCTACTGCCGCGCCGGGCGCCGGGGTTCGTGCGAGCAGCCCCCGCTCCACCGCGTACGATGCGCAACGCCGTCGCAACGCCGCGTGTTTCGCTGTCCGCAGCCGAACGTGCCCCGGCTCAGGCCACCGCTTTACTTTTCCGCGTTTTTCCCCGAGGGACACCTTCCAAGCTGCCGTGAGAGACGGCGTTAGTCTGGAGGCTTCAATGCAGGCTAGCAATCGCTGCGTCCCTATTATAATATCTACTGAGGTACTGTTTTTTCCATGACATTTGGACACTTTATTTAGAAGCCAAAAGGATTTAAGGCCATGTTAAATGTCAAGCCATAAAGCAGAGACAATTCAATGCCAGCCTTCTCCTATATGAATTTTCAAGACAAACTTGAAAGAAGTGGTCAGCAGGAGAATATATAACTTGGTTTCTTTCGTCTCTAAGATCACTTAAAAATTGATGTAAAAGGTAGAACAATACTGGGAGAATACAATAAATCTGAAAAGCGATAGCCATAAAAACAGCCAACCTTGCTGCTATCACATTAGCGCAGAGATGTCGAAGCGTCACCGGGAGATCGGCAGTGTTCAGACAGCCGAGTGGCACCCAAAGACTCCTTCACTCCAGTGAGGTGCTCCAACTCTCGTGCTCCTTGGCCTGGCCAATTCCGTGACACAGAAGAGGGCATTTTGGCTGCTAAACCGAGCCTACGAATGGGAGTTGGCATGCTTAAGCTTCCTGCTTAAGGCTTGAAATACAAACTTTGCTCAACTCGCATCACACCCTTACAGTTATCGCTGCAGAGATTTTAACAATTTCCCAGCAGCAAGTTGGCTCAGGATTTACTCCCGCTTTTCTCAGCAACTCCCAGGCCACAAGCCTGGGTCTGGAAATAGCAGTCACTCTCACTAACGAATACCACTGGATGCACAATTCAAACCCTGCTTATCAAGAGCAACTGACTACAGATCACAGTGAGAAGTCTACTTCTCCAGCTTTCTGAGCTGTCTTCTGCTACCTATCCAAACAACCAAAGTGATGGCTCCCATCAGCACTTCTGTTCACTGGCCTACCAAGCCCTCTGTTCCTGCTGAGCAGGAGGTTGGACGAGATGACCTCTGGAGCCCACTTCCAATCTGAATTGCTTTCTGATCCAGTGATAACACCAGTATTCATGAAAAATGGCTATTCTGGAAAAGTAACACCACCTAGTATCCCTTCAGATTATACAGTGTAAGTAAAGTTCACGTTAGCATGACAACAGTGCCACACTTTTCTCTAAATCTACAAACTCCTTCTCACAGCACCTCCATGTTTTCCAAGTGTCTTTCCTCTTTTTCTCCTGCATCTTCAAAACTAGACCTATTCACGTGGGTCGTCCGATATACCTCTACTTAAGAGGAACATTAAAGTCAAAGCTTAAATGAGTTTGTCTTCCTGGAGCTATGCTTTCTCAGGTTGACCTTCAGAAATAAGCTTTCACACCAAAAAGCTAAAGCTACTGTTAAATATACAAGGACAGAGCAAACCATTGAAGAAGCACAAGCTTAGTGACCTGGAGGACTCCAGAAACAGCCGTGTAGGTTACGGCATGTGTGAAAGGCTTCAGGTTCTCCCCACCCCAAAGTTTCACAAGGAAGCTTGCACTGGACTCGGAGAGGGTAGAGAGAGTGCTTGGAGTGACAAAAGCAAAAAGCAGCTCACTGGCGCCTCTGTTACCAGTTTGGGGGAGGGAAAGCCCTGCTTTCCTCTTCTCTAGTGTCGTCTCCCTTGATGTGACGTTCCCTGCAATATAGCATTAGGAGAAAAAGCACAAGGATTGTGCTTTGCCTTTGGATGCAAATACGGTCGCTCTCTGCCTCACTTTGACTGCCCTTAACAGTTTCCATGCTGCCTACAGAACTATAGGCCTATACACTTAAGCGGTTTTCCATCAGGCAACCAAATGAAATGGAGCACAGTTATGCAAGATCGCTCATCAAAAATGGTTGGTCTGAGATCCCCTTTCACTGATTTTTCTACTAAAGAAACTACAAAAGTCCACACTGTTAACCCAGTGCTTATGCTATTTAACACAGTAGGGTCTCAGGTGATAGCTGGGCTAGCCATGGCATAACACAGTGCTAATACTAATAGCTTTAAAGCGGCTCACCGTATGCTTACTCACACAGTATGTGCCTCTGTGAGTGAACACTCACAGTTTAAAAACAAATAAAAAGACCTATCTTGCTTCCCGTTCTGAGGGGGGCTGAGAGGTTTCTCAGGGAATTCAGACTCTCACCCAGCTTGCTGGATGTCGCTTCCTTTCTCTACACACTTTGTGTTGACCCTACTGATGCCAATGGGGTGTGTGCTTGTGGGCATGTGCTTTCAAATGCACTTCTGGTACACAACACATGAGCAGCTTCTAACCGCTCTGGGAACACAGAACATAAAGTCTGTGTTCACACGTATTGTAAACTGTCTTAGAAAAAGGCAGTGGCCAGGCTAAGAGAGACTAGCTTCATTAGCACAAACAGCAAAACCCCGCTTCTTTCTCTTCAATGGCTTTTTTAGATTACTTAAATGTTCAAGACAGACTGTCAAAGCAGGCACAGTTAGTTTCTCATGCTTGCTAGGATCAAATATCTTTTCATCTTCTGAAATTTATGCCCAACTAGTATGTCTGTGTGCCATGTTTTGACACGCTTACTTCCCACCCACATTGGTAAGACAGAAAATTTCAGCTAAGCAAAATCATTCAATTTCAGATAACTCCACCAGATCTCCTCTTAGGCATGTATTGCTTCAAGACATAGACTATGACGTGACTGGCTTTTGCAGGGTAAGGTTGCAGGGAGAAGTAAATTCTCTACATACACGTCTGTCTTTGCTTAAGAATTCCTAAGTGTGTTGGACCAAGTGGATCAAAGTAGCGTGTGAGGTCCTTGCCAATAACCTGCCTCACTCAGCAGAGTCCACAGCTGCCCTTGGTGTTGCACAGAGGTGGACACGTGGTGGCCAGATAACTAACTAGTAACAGCCAGGTGTAAGCTAGGGAGAAGCTTCTTCACAAAGAATGTTAACAAAGTTTTTACTTACAAGTTCTTCACATCGATGATTCCTCGAAAGGCCTTCCTAGGGATTCCTTTTATCTGGTTTTCACTTAGGTCTCTGAATAAGGGAAGAGAAAGAAGACAAGTATTACTAACAAGAACACATTTCTCAAATCTCCAGGAGATAATGGAATGTGACATGCTTGGCCAAGTAGATGTTTCTCAGTGTATTGCCCCCCACAATGATCTCACTATCCTTTACCACCTCAAGAAGAACGTGGCATGAGCTGAAAGGGCTCTCCATCCAAAACCACCAGAATTGGCAATGCAAATGCCAGAACTTCCACAAAATGGAGGCTAGAACCACTTAAATGCAGTCACAACACTAGCACATTGCGTGATTCCCTGTCAGTGTACCCACGGCTAAACCCTATGCCATGAAACCGCAACCCAGTTCTCTATGGGTAAAGTTTTCTCACCAATCTCTAGTTAATTTACCACCTGTAAAAACATAAATTGTAAAAACATTGTGCTACCTATGTTCAGATTATAGCTGCTTGTTTGAAATAAACATTCAGGAAAAACATGACAATCATTCCCTTAATTATTTTGCAAACTTAGGACAATGAATATTTTTATTTGCTGCATTAGAAAAGTACTGCATTGTGCATCAGCGATAACTACAGCATTTCTAACCCTGGTTAGAAAAAAAGAGAAAAGGCAATTCAAGATGTCTTTGTACTTTAAGTGCTACCAAACGTTTCCAGCTAACTCATTTCATCTGAGTTACAAGTGCATGTATAGCAATGAGCACTCTAGGTTACAGTTCTGTTACACAACCCTACCTTCGGTCGCTTTTTACTTTGTTGTACTGTAACAAAATTTTCCAGTTTTGCAACCACTATGAGCTAAAACAGGGCGGCGGTGGGAGGAGAAAGGGAATAAAATAGAAAAAAAAATCAGAAAGTTGGGCTATTTTGCTGCTAAGGAAAAGCAGCACCCTCAGTGCTGTCTCAGTGGGGGTGCCCGGGCAGCAAGGAAAAGAGCGAGCAATTTCAGTCCAGTCCAGGGTGCAAAGCAGGGGGATGAGATGAGCGCAGGAAGATAAAAGAAAAGTCAAAGACAGGGAGAGAAAAATGGGAGAAACAAGCAAGGAAGGGAGCTGCAGGGCTGGACGAGCAAAGGGGCAAAGGCAGGCGAGAGCGAGGGCTGGAGCGAGGGCTGGGACGTTACCGAGCGCAGCCATTTGCGCGACCAGGGCGCTTTGCTAGCCGAGCCCGGCACTTTGCCTGGTTTTCAGGAGGAAAGCCTGGCTTTCTAATGCTGATTAAGACTAAAAGGCACTCATCTGTACTGTAAGTACGTTCTGTGTTGCAAAGAGCCTCCTTTCTATTCGCCACCAAATTGGCTTTATGGAAAGAGGGGCCAGGAATCACAGCCTGCCACAAAAGCCCACATTGACATTTCAGGTCAAGCCGTGTCACACGGGGCTTTCTGCTGTTTTCCATCAGGCAGAGAGAAAAAAAAGGGGACTATGTCCTTGTCATGAGCCTAATTCAATTTATACCAGTCATGCAGTCTACACCAAATTCTCAAAGTAGCCACAATTGTTCATTCAGACCATCACAAACAAAAATGTGCTGCTGGGTACAAGTCTCTTTTTCAAGCTAGATTAAAATTCTTTGCAACCTTCACAATTTGTTTAACGCTGATCCGCTCCGTGACCCTTCCTTCACCTCCCCTTTCTTTTGCCAGCAACAAAATATTAGTCCTTTAAAGACAGACCTTCTACCAGACAAATGATCAGGCAGCCTGAGCAGAGAAGAGCAGAAAGGAAAGCGCTTTGCAGACCCACAAGAAGGAAATCTGATGCTGGAGACCGATTTCAGGACGAGGAGGAGAAACTCTGGCATGACAGCAAGGCATAGCAGAGCTATAGCCAATGATAAAAGTGCAACAAAATGGCTTAAGAAAGCAAAAAATCAGCAAGATCTGAAAGCCCAAGATACACTGGTGTGAACCAAAAGGGCTTGAATAAAGTCAAATTGTAAGCTCTGATAAAATACACACCAAGCCCTCAAGTCATATTTGTCCAACGGTTTATCATGCAGTGCTTCAAACCACCTTTAAAAATAAATTCAAGTTTCACACATTTTTTCTGATACTGGTTATGGACTAAAAGGGCTAATTTACATCACTGCTTTCTGCTTGTCTTTACACTTGGATCGCTGTCAGGCAAAAAGAGGAGATTGTAGGAAATCCACCCGTTTTCTACAACACTCTGCTTGTAAACTGAATGAACGTTGCTGCCCAGGTGGGCACTCTGCCCTCGCTAACGCCACTGCCTCCATATCTCTGGGAGCACGTACTGATTTCATAAGTATCTCTGGCAATCTGCAGAACCGACGGCCGGCATGGGGCGAGCGATGCCGCGGGGAGGACGGCGCAAACCTCCGTACTTTGTTTTCGTAATTGCCTTTTCTCATGGGTAAGCAGTTAGTAACAGCGTTCACCTCTCCTTCACTGCGAAGTGCCAAACTCTTGGCAAGGTAACTTCTCATTAGAAAGCAAACTGCAGCCAGGCTCATCCCATGCTCACCTAAAATCCCTCCGAGGGAGCAGAAGTCTGCAACTAGCTGTTTGTCCACATGGCTCATCTTAAAGTTTCAGCTTTTCATTACCCACTTCTGTTTGTTTCACAGCAGATGTAATGGGAAGCTCTCGTAAAGAGCATGTAAAATAAATGTTATTTATAAATAGTAACTGCAGAAAAGCAGATAAACTAATGCAACGCCAAAAAAACCCAAAGCAAAACAAAACAAAACCCCCCCAAAAAAACAGACAAACAAAAAAGAATTGTAGCATTCAAGAAAAATAAACAGTGAATTGGAAGAAAAATAAATTACGATTCCTAATACATTTCCTACCCCTTACACAACGGTTTCAAGTCACGTATTTCTAAGACCGAAACAGCAGAGGAGTCTGGCTCCCTGATGCACGATAGATCCTGAGGAAGAAATACGTGAAAAACTCCAGCTTTGCAGAAGCACAGACTTCCAAAAATCCTTGCCGTGGTAGATGATGGTTAACAGCCCACAGAAAGCATTCAAGCTAGGGCCAAACTAAACGATGTGTTTTTACGTGATCAGGAGCATCCTGTTTAATGGTGTGTGCACAGAGGCCCCTCTTGCAGCAAAGGCAGCAAGCCCCGCATCTTGGGCTAGTTATGTGGGTAACTGGGGTAAAAAGAAAGAAAGAAAGAAAGGAGTAGAAAGCTATTTAGATAATGTGGGCCACTGTCCTCAGAGATGTTTTCTGAGCATGCGCAGTCCTCCAAAGAGTGAGATGCTGATGATCAGGTTGTTTGGAAGAGGCAACCTGCCCTTGAAAATCACAGAGAGCCCTCCTTGGACACAGACGCTCTGCTGCAGCAACAACAGAAACACCCTAGCTTACATCAGGGTAACTCTAGACATGTGGAACTAACTGAACCTTTACAGTTTTAATCCTTCTTCCCGGTATTTTTAATAAAACCAGACACATTTTGTCCAGTTCAACCTGCTGCAGAGCTTTCAAGAAGCACAAGCGGCAGGGAGATGCTGGGACCCAAACACTGGCTCAAGGAACTGCGATATCTTCTCTAAGCATGTCCCTGCCCCTCCATGCAGGTGTCCTGGCTGGCCAAATGTGCTCGAAAAGGCCACCAAGGGCAAAACAGCTGCAAAGACACCAAAGAGCCTTGGCTTCTGGTTTGCATAAATCAGAGACACAGGAGCTGGGTAAATGCGGCAGCTGGGCTCTCATGCCCTCGCTGCACAGGAGCCCGCACGCCACTCGAACCCAGACTCAAACAAGACCTGGCATGAGTCAATATTTTTTTTAGTTTTTAGTTTTAATTTAACTAAAATGCTTTGGACACAGATTAACTTCCTCTGCAAGCATAACATTGTTCTGCTCATCTTCAAATGTGAATTGCTGAGCCTTACTGATAAAAGGATTGGAAAGCAGAAAGAAAAAAATCTGCTGACGTTTCCTAAGTGGCTCTATGGTCTTTGCTACAATGCCAGGGTTTAGCTTCCTGCCTTGACATTGGTTATTGCATCCTAAGTGAAACCTCAACCATCTAACACAGCAATAAAATACATTAAGACCTTTTTTTTTTTAATTTGCCAGTGACAGAATATAAATCAGTTAATTGGAACACAGACCCTATGAACATTCATAAAATAAGAGCCTGCACTTTAGCTATAATGGCTACAGCTATATATCGAAACCAATAAAATAGTTACTTTAATATAAGTTGCAGTTAACACTGAAAATAAGAAAGACTATATGAAAATATAGTCTAGGTTGTCTACCTTTTCAAAAACAGAAACAGAACAAAATGAATCTGAGCATATTTACCAAGAATTTTCCAGCAAAGAATTGCCCAGAAATACGCGTGATTGAGAAATATTTGTTGTGGTTGAATGCTACTCTTTATTTCTTCTTAAGTGAACTAAAAGATCATCATTCGGTGCTATCCAGTAAAGAACCCGGACTTGCCTTTAACGTCAAAAAGGTTTAATGAAAAGACTTAGAGAAGTACTCATGAAGAGCCTAACACACATCCTTCCTGATACGTTATTGCAAGCTGATCCCATAATAAAGCAGTTAACTCAGAGAAGTAACCATTAACACGTGGAGCAAAAGTTCTGCTAAAATGAAGGCCCGGTCTGGATTAACTACCGTGATCCCTTCAAGTGTTTTTTCGCTCATCCTCAATTCAATTGCTTCTTTGGGATAAGAGAGGAGAATTCACATACAGCTTTCTCATATTGTTCGATGTGAAAACATAAGCCAACCACAGTCGGATTCAAGTGCCTATGGCTTGAGAGAGCAAATTAACTCGTTCTTTCCCTTTTCCACAATCTCCTCCTGACACAGTAATATTGGAAACTTTATGTCTTTTAGTTTTATTTTGTAAAGCAAACGATGGAAAGCTATGAACGCGGACTTTCTGAAAGTGTGTCGGCTCCCCACCAATGCTTCGTGCTCTCTGGCTACAGTACAGAGAGCAAAACGAGAACTAGTTAATATTGCTAGCACTGCAAAGACAGGCTGAATTACTTTAGAAAAGGTCAAACGCTTAACAGAACCTGGTTGCTGCAATTTGTCTCATTAGAGGTAGTTTTAATTTGTACAATATGTTATATATAAACTTTATCTTACATAGTTTTACTGAATTAAATAGCACAATTAAGGAGTTAAAAGAGTAATAAATGGAAAAATATAGGGAGTATAATCCAAACAGAATAGGTATCTTTCCAAAAATCCCATCATAAAAGATAAGGAAGTCAGTGGAGTAGGGAATGATACGAGGAAGCTCTTGCAACCAGCATCATGGTAAATGCTTGAAATGCAAGAAACAGTTACGAATTAGTTGTGTGGCAAAAGTCTCTAGAGGTGTACGTGCCTGTAAACACAGGTTCAAGGATGCAGATGTTGAAATCAGACCAAAACCAGTTTTGTAAATATTCAACCACATTTTTTAAAATGAGTTTTTATCACATTAGGCTGGTTTATCATTTACAGCAAAGACCAATACTAGACTTTTTCCTGCTCTGCTAAAATTTTGTGACAGCTTTTTAACAATTAAAAATAATATTTAGCACATCCAACAGCTAAACATTATGGTCACCTATGGAGCCATTGCCCTGCTACTCACACAGCTTTTCAGGAGCTTTGCAGTATTAGGGCTCTTCCTGCTCTATAGATGGACTAACAAATAACCGAGTTAGCTGTTCAGAGTAATTCAAGAACTTTCAACCTTGTAAATACACGAGATGTATTCGGATATTTATCACCTTCCAGCCAGGAAAAGCATTGACCAAATCAACATGCCGTAACTGTAATAAGAACAAGCTGCAGCGAGCCCGACGCTCACATCAGCACCTCGATGCTCAGGAGAAGCCTCCCGCGGCCCGCAGAGCAGCGAGGTTCCTATTACCAGAGGTTCAGTGCAAAAGATGGTATTTGCCTGTCATAAAGCAGCAGTTAAAACTCTCTGTCTACGTGGAAAAAAACATACAAGTCTTGTTGCTGATGGGCTACGAGGCAAGGACTTAACTGACAGCATTGCACAGCACTACTCTGCAGAAATTTAGTGCTTTTTTGAAAGGAAAAAAAAACCTTCCTGCTACTACTGGGATGAAAGATATTGCCAGCAGCTCGGATCTGCAGAACGAGAGCAGGTTGTACGGGCGTTTGGTCCTCTGAGCAACACAAGGCGATTGCTATTTTTCCTAAACGTAACACAGCTAGATACCGATTCAAACTATGGGAAGAAACCCTTTTTTTCGATTCGTTTTGTTTGAGAGAGGGAATTTTGCCCTAAAATTCCAGTTCAGCGAGTCCGCAGTGCTTTCATGCAGCCAGGCACCGCTGTGCTGCTGAGCTTTGGGAAGATCAAACACCTTCGTTTCTTGGTGGATGCCATTTTACTGGGAGGTGATAGATGGCAGCTCTGCACTTGAACACGCACTCAAGCTGAACCCAGAGCTTGGTGAGAGAAGTCAAGGAAGAGGAAGACAATCTCGGCAGCAGAGAATTACTTTAGCATCATCTTCCTCCTACTCCAAGACCAAATTAGAAACCATCTGCTTATAAAAACCCGTCACTAGCTCCAATCTGCCTGGATTTTGACAGGTTCACGACTCCTGCCCTGATGCGATTAAGGGAATCACTCAGTGCACTGCAAAATCGTTCTGTACTTTACAAGAATACAGATTACACATTTGTGTTCACTTTCCATTAGGTTTTTAAAGTTTTTTATTCACTTCTCACATAGAAAGTGCTTGGTTTCACTAAACTAGACACAACACTGCGCCATTTGGCTGTTAATGTACTAAACACAAAAACAGAAAAGAAATTAAACCCATCAAAATATCTCCTACAAGGTTAGTAAATATTTTTATATTACTTTAAATGAGTTGTAAAAGTAATCTATGTGCCAGCACTCCATTATGGGCAACATTTGTCTTTATGACTTTTACAATTCTTTTTCCCTCCTCTCAACACTTCCAAAATACCGAGCAAAAGCTGATCAGACAGTATGTAGAGACTTATTTTAAAACCATCCATCGTGACATAGCTCAGAGTTTTATTTTAGAAAGCAGCATCTGTTTAGGCTTTTGGAACATACACACCAAGCTAATATTTTACCCCAGTGGTTTTGCATTCAACGTCGGATATGACCAGGCGCAGGAATGGGCAAGTCAGTCATTGACAGTGGACCCAGAGGAGCACTTTAAGAGGAGCAGCACTCCTCTAGAAATACAATAAAGCTTCTGACTAATAAATGGCAATAACACTTTTTTCTAGTTATATTTAATGCAGATCTTCAGCGCTTTACAAAGACGTAACCGTACAGTTAACCCTTCCTTTTGATAGAGAAAAAAGGAGACCCAGAGATACTACAGGACTAGACCAAGGTAACTAAGCAAAGAGTAGGAAGAGACAGAAATAAGACTTACAAGTCATATACATCAGGTATTTCAGCGTAAGTAACTTACATCTGAAGTTTTATAGTATGTCGCAAGATCGGCCCACCAGCAGAGAACCAGCACACTCAATTTTGAGAGTGTATTTAAGAGAGTCATTTTGATAGATAAATCTCTTTTTCTAGGGAATTTTCCAGCACTATATACATTTGCAACTGGATCACTGACAAACCAAAATGAGCCCAATGTGATGTTGTTGTTATACAATACCAAATCCCACAAATGCACTTCTGTTCTGCTGTCCTATGTCCAAGTGATACAACACAGAGCCATGAAAACTATTTAGAAGGAACAACATATACCTCAAGGACTTAGGAGCAAACTATTGATGTCAGTGGAAAGAAATGCAGTTAAAACAGTGTGAATTCAAAAGTTCTCTCATTGCTTTTTAATGTCAAATCATTTTGAAAATAGAAATTCAGAAACATGAAGGCTTCTCTTTTTTAGATAATTCAAAAAACTCTTCACAGGCTTGAGTTATTGTCTGTTTTATGCTGTCGTCTCTTGAGCTGTATTGGAAAGAAATCCTATGTATTTGCAAATTTTATGTGAAAATAAGCATGCAATGTTACCTTCTTCTGATTCAGACCAAAAATTTAAACCCTATTTAAGTACAATATGATCGCTTAACAGACAAGTATTTTTAGATTTCTTTGTTTTGTCTTTTTTAAAATTTGGTGAGCTTTTAGTTTGGGGTGATAAAATGTGAAACAGATGAACTGAATAACTGAATGACCTTTGGAGCCAGGCTAGCTCTTTAATGACCTTTTTGAGCTAATTCCGCCTTTGTTAATGATAAATATTTTTATAGTGAAGATATTTTTGAAATTTCCTGATGTCTTCTGAAAAATACCTCCTCGATCAGTTATATTCTGATGCATGTAAGTGTCACATAGTAGAATAAAAATCACGGTCACGATATTATTTACTGAATTGAAGATATGCTCCTGTACTTTAGCTACAAAAGACTATTTTCACACGAGTAGGGAGCAATCGCATGTGTAAAGATCTGGGCTCTATATTTTCATGATCTCCTCCACAAAAAGGCCAATTACTTTATTTCTTTGCACAATCACCATACGCATTTCAGTGGCGATATAAAAGTAACAGAAATTACACTGAACCCATGGATTGCAAAAATAAATTACAGTGAAATTCCATTCATTCCAGTGAGGTAGATAGGAACTGCAGATTGTTTGAATGTACTGTTGTAAGAAAACCAACCTTCTGGTTGTAGCTAAGCCCTGGTTATCATAAAGCTATTATTCTGTGGTAGAAAGGATACCCCTATAAAAGGGTACCACAGTCCAATGCTTTACTCTAGCTGTAATAGACTTCCCAAAAATAAATAGTAATACTAGACTAGTAATATCTGTTGCAGAGACACTCAGCCAGCTTTGCTCCGTTAACAGCTACTGAAGTCCTAGACAAAACAGTTTTACGCATCTTGCCACTTTTTTCTTTCATAATATTTTAGCTTCTATTTTTCCTCCCTGACTCCTCCTTTATAACTTTCCCACTATGAATCATTCAGTTCCCCCAAGCCTCTGTGAAATACTGCAGATGTAAGAAGATACACTTCAGGTTGGTTTGGGGGTCTTAATTCATTTTTCCATGTGGCTATGATATTTAGATTTATTAGACCAAGATGCTATACCACAAAGCAGTTAAATCCACTGGGGACATTCATGTAAGATGCAACTGTTTAAGTAAAACTAGTTTCTCCTTTCTATGGTAGAATACATGAACCCACAAGCTATTCAGTTATTTCTGAGCAGATCTGCTCTGACCATTATAGCTGAGTGAAACCTACCTTTTAGCACTATTTTAGCCACACACACAAGAAAAGCTTCACTGAAACACACATAACCAGATGACTCCTCTTTCTGAAGGGCTCCCTAGGTAGGCAAATCATCTTTAGTAATTCCACTCTACGCACAGCAAGTTTAAAAAACACTAAATACAAATACACTAGTAAAATCAACACACCAGCCAACATAAGAGATCTACACCCAAATCACCTTTCAGCTAACATACGCATTTAAGGTGATAAATTCCTCCAAAAGAGAAGCTGGAATATAAACTTATTTGTAATCACATCAGCCTATTGAGTGGTTTTATTACTCTAATTCGTTGGTAAATCTCCTATCAAGGAGCTAAAACTAAATTTTAAGTGTAAGCTAAAATCAAGACAATTTGCAAGAATTAACAGCGGTCTGAACGTATCTGGGCTACACAACGCAGACGTTACAAGCCAACTAAGTCACGCGAATCCAAGCAGATATTCCGTTCGGAAAGCTTCAAGATCATACTTCGCGAACGGCCTCATTTCTTATCCCCAAACACCTAGAATACTCATAAGGAGATGAATGAGTAGGCACATGCAAATTATTTTATTAAATTATTTCAAGTTTTCCGCCCTGAGAAGACGAGGAAACAAGGGCACTGCTGCGATTCATCAGCAAATGTCTCCTGCAGCGAGCTGCAAGAGGATTTATCTGCACAGAGCCACTTCCAAAAATGAACTCGGCTTTCCTCTGAGTCACTGTCAGGCAGGTTACTGAATTGCAGATTGACGGTGTCAGCTCAGAAAATTAAATTAAATTTTAAAAAGCACCAAAAAAAGGCAGCTGATAGCTGGGGGGAGGAGGGAAGGCCCCGGCGCGACGCCGCGGAGCGTCTGCCCGGTCCTTCGCCGCCGCCGGCGCGCTCGCGAGGCGGAGAACGTCCAGCTCCGAAGCGACGTGAGCTCCTCGCCGCTGGGGAGGTCGAAGGCTTGCCTTGCGGTCCCCCCGGACCCGAAGCCTCCTCAGCTGGCTACGCAGCTGTGACAGGTCTACGCGAGCAAGCTTTGGGAGAAGCGAGTAGCTGCGAGGCGTCGCGCACGCGCAGCAGCGAGCGCAGAGCGGCTCGCCGGAGCGCCTCGGCCAGCCGAAGCGGTTTGCTGTGCTTTCAAAACGCAGCGCGGTCCGCGGAGGAGAGGGCCCCGGGCAGGCACCCGGCGGACGAGCCACCGCAGCGGAGCGCCGCGCGCGCCACGCCGCGTACGCGCCACGCTCAAAGCCGGTCCCCAAAACCAGCAGCGCCAGCACAACGGGGCTCGCGGCACTGCTTCTGGCAGCGACACGACTAGGCCTCTGACCAAAAGAACGGTCACCCAGCAGCTTTGTTCTTCGTAAAATCAGTGCGCTACCAAAGTGACCAAAAATTCACAGATTAACACCTCAGAAGCAAACTCTTTTCACAAGAAACGTTGAAGCTAACCGCCACGGCTGGGGGAGACGGGGGGCCCGCGACCTCGCGGCGCGCGTGCGCCTGCGCTGCGCTGTCACGCGCACTTAAAGCCTTTACCTTTTCTCCTTAACTCTTGTATTTGACGCTATAAAATTGAAAACCTCTTCATACGGCACAAACACTTCAATTTTATCAGAAGGCAAACTCTGTTCTTGCCGTTGCGCTCCGGAGCTCGGAAAGTTCACCTTCCGACGACGTCTGTCGCTCGCATCGCTGCTTCCAGAAAACCGACAACCAAGAGGCGGAAATTAAAGTCACTCAAGAGATACAATTTCTGCGCCCCGGTTGGACAGCAGACTTCCCGTGCGGGCCCAGACGGCCGCGCAGGGCGGACCCCGCCTCCTCCCCAGCCCCGACGCCCCCAGTCGCCGTGCTCCGCGGGCTCGGTGTCGGGAAGGGCGACCCGAAATACTGGGCAGCTCTGTGTAACCCAGAGAGCAGCTTAGTCGAACGAAACCGATCCCACCCGGTTAAATCTGCGTGATCAGGATGCAGGTTACACGTAACTACAAAACCGCCCCTTGCCCGGCCGCTCTGAATCACGACACAGCACAGCGACACGGGAGAGGACAGGGCAAACCGCGGGGAGCGGCGGGGCGGGACGCATTGCCCGCAGCTCACCCAACGCAGCAACACACCGGCAGGGTAACGTTACGGCCACAAAATACGTTGAGTTTGCACCTGTAACGTGGGTGCTGTGACCGGCGGGGTTAGGTAAGCGCCAGGTTTCTTTGCGCGTGCCGGTCCTGCGTTAACCCGGCGGCAGCAGCAGATCCAGAGGGTTTCGGCGGGTGCTGGCGTTGGCCAGGGACGCACCAAGAGCAGGGAGCCGGCCCCCCGAGGCGCTGCCTGCCTGCCGGGGAGACCCTCAGCGCCGCCAGGACGGCGGGGTTCTTCCTCTCCGGAGCAAGGCAGCGACCTCAGGACGGACTAGGACGGGACAGGACGTTTCTCGTGGGGGTTTGGTTCTGCAGCGGTCAGAAGAGACTAACCCGGGTAGAAGGAGCTGCCGGGGGCTCCGCCGCCGCCTGGCCAGCTCCGGGGCCCCTCGCAGGCTTCGCGGGCCGTTGCAGCCTCTCAATTTTGGGGGGGGTGTCCTCCAAACCACACTGGGGGCTCGTGACCCTCCGCTGGCACCGAGGAGCCTTTCCTGGGCAAGTTCCCTGCTGCCGTCGCTGCCCCAACCCCAAAGAAAGGATTTTCCATGTGTTTATAGCAATGAACTCGGCAGCCACAGATGCAGGGAAAAAAAAAACAGCCCAAGGCTTTTTTTGTTGATGTTATTTTATTTTTTATTTAGTCTAACTCCGGGGAAGCAACCCTCCCGCCGGTGCCCCGCGGCTTTCTGCGACGCACGCACCACAAGCATCTTTGGTAGGACAACATCAGGTTTCCAAGCACATAGTTAATGTTCAAATGGCAGAGTATATTGATTCGCTGCCCATCCCCTAGTATCTTAAGTTTACCCAGAAGACTATTTTATTTAATTAACTTGGTGCTTTATTAATATAAATATTCCACTATTGATCACAAGAGAAGCTGATGCATGTTCGAGTCAGGCATACATCAGATCCATTTAATGGAGCTCCACTTAGAAGAGTAGTTGGCTCTAAATCAAGGTAAATGGTAGCAAGTGCTCCTCTGGGATGACAGGGCTTAGCTGGATCTATAACGTTTTTACAGAGCTAGTTTTTTTAAAAGCAGCAAGCGTATGGAAATTAGCTATGAAAATGGTCTCTCCTTGCACGTATCAATTAAGCATGTCAATACCTTAATTAAATTGCTCAACTTAATGAGATTTATGCCAATGAATATGTTTTATAGTTATAATAGCTTTTTTGGCTACCGTTCAAGATGTCAAATAAATTGTGAAAAGAGGATTAAAAAAGTAGTAATTGACATTCTGAACTGAAGCCAGTATTTTTTCCTCTCATTTTTTCCCTTCATTCATGTGGTTTTGGAGAACATATAAATAAAGTAATGAACCCTGTAATAGCTGTGCTTTTAAAAATGTCTTTCTCTTCCAGTTCTAATCCTTCTTACCAAATTCTCTGTCTACGCAGTACACCATTTGAATTAAGCAGTGCTTCAGCCTAAATGACTGCAGGCCTCTTCCCCCTTTGAGGATCACTATTACTCCTCTCTTCCAAGTACAAAGCAAGTGCGACTTTTCTACCCAGAAGTGCAATTACTGCGAAGAGCTCGGTATCAGAATCTGGTAGCATATTGCCGTGGGGGGACATATCCTGCCTCACCGGCAGCGGGGACGTACTCTCCTCCCGGACCTCCCTCCTGCTTGTACCCGTCATCTCCGATTCTGACCAGACATAACTTCCAACATCTATGCCATACCTGAGAAATGAGGCAGAAGATTCAGAAAATACTTTTGGAGAGAAAGCTTTTTCAGTTGATGCTTTACAGTGCTCTAACCTGCAACTGAAAGCATCAATAATACATATAGATATGTATTTTAAGAAAACGAACCCACTGCTATAAAAAAAAATACATCCACAAAAGAAAATGCCCCACAGTTTGCCTCCGCAGGTCTCGCTGGCCTCCCTAGCTTCCTGGGGAAAGGCAGATCTAAGTAATGCTGAATAGAAATAACTGCTGGATGGGAAACTCTAAAATCACAATGTGCAATTTAGCAGGCTGCCACTTAGGCAGGCCACGGGAGACAAAAGGCTCATGTGCAGCACTGCAAGAATATACTACAGAGCCTTAGAACAAAGACACAACCAAACCAAACCAATCCTTCAGACAACCGTAATCCAGGGTTAAAGAAAAGTTTCTTGTATAATTCCTGGGTCTGTCCGACATACGCTTTTGCAACCTCGACAAAGTCATTGCGCATCTCTACGCCTCAGCTCCCTAGCAGACGACACGGGACACGCACGCCTTTATAGGAGAGGCTTCCCCCACTCAGCTCGGTAAAAGCGCGTGTACACTCTCAAGTGAAATGTGCTACCAAAATGCCTTGCCTGTAATTGCTGGCGCCCCGCCGCAGGACTGCAGCTGCCCTGACAACACGAAGGGCCATCTGCTTCGCTAAAAACAGACCGAGGAAAAAGATTTGGTCGTGCAAGTCACACGTGAACTAAACTCTTCATTCCATCATTGCCCAGTAAAGTAAAAAATCTATCCCAAGGGAACTACATGTAAGAAAAAATAAGTAAAACAATACTGTCTTGTACACCTTCATCTTTCTTTTGAGGCTGAACAATTCACTGAGTTTTATTAGAAAAATAATGTTCAGCTCAAATCTTTCCACAATTTACATTTCAGATTTCTATATATTACTCTCTAGCTGAGAAATTTTGTCTACAACTACTTCAAGAAGGTATTTATTTTAAAATCATTCTTTCATCTGTGCTGCAGTTTGTAAAAATCTGTACTAAACTACAATCAAAAGCCACGTGCGACCTGGTAACGTTCATTCAGAACTAAGAAATGTAGCGGCAAGGCATTTTCTGTGTTAACCAATAATTCACTTAAGGGCGTCTTCCCCCGGCTTCTCCACTCTACTGTTAACAATAGTATTTTAACTGATGCACTTTGAACAACCGTAAGGGCGTGCATTACAAGTGCCTTGACTTTATTTTTTATCCTGACGCAATGTTTCTCTGTAATGCCAATCTAATTTTTCTCCTTTGTCAAACCATTAAATCAATTTCTTGAGCCGAATTTCATGGCAGCGTCTGCCGTGACAGCAAAGGATAAACTCCGTGATATAAATCAGTTTGTTATGGTAAAAAACTTTAAAAATTGATGGCTGAGATGTCAGAAAAGAGGAGAAGAAACAATTGTATAAACCTCATCTTTCTTCTCTCTACTACTCTTGCAAATATTAAAGATTTAAACTGGTTTTCAGTTGATTAATACAAGCAGAATTTGCCATCTTAATAGGAATGTTTTTAGCACACTAGGAAGTATTTTTATTTGAATAAAATGAAAAATAAACTTGTTTGATTAGGGTATCCACTCTTTTCTTTATACAGTTGAATACAATCAGCTGTTTTCTGCTGAAATTATATTATTCCAGTTAGATCACTCAATTACATTCAGAACATCACAGCCAGTCACTGAAGCTTTTTTATCCCTTTACTGATAGAGCCTACAGGTAAGGCTAAAGAAACACCATGTATTAGTTCCTAATATCTTTCTAAATTTACGTCTAATAAATTATTTTTCTGTAAAAAAAATAATCCATTACAGCTGGTTGGTGGCCTAAATAAGATGTTATAATGCAAAGAATTCAGAGCTTTTTCATTTGCTTTATCTGCTGTGGCCTCTCTATAAGCAGCGTCTTTTCATTCCAGCGTGTGTGTGAATGGGTCCATATCTGCAATCATTTTACAGCTAAATGGAAACCAGTATATTACAGACCAGTGCATTTGAATTGTGCCACATTCTTGTTTAGGTTTTAGGTGAATCTGTTTACTCTGCAAATGAAGAGCAGCCATGTCATATTCAACTTGCCTCTGCAAATTAAAAATATGACAGATGAGCAAAACGTCATTAGATTTATCAAAACCAGCAATAGTTTACGAGCTATCTGTTGCTGGAGACTATGGGCTAGGGAATGAAAAAAAATGACAAGACTTTCACATACTGTTGGTGCAGAACATTATTCATGTTTTATAAAGAAGAAACGGTTCATTCTTTTATGTAATGATTGACTTTAAGCCATAATATGCCATGTAAAGTACTGCTTCCAACACTCAGACCACGGCAGATATATGCATTTCTCAATATTCAAAAGTCTATTCCTTCTTAGTCCGCATTAAGAGTATTAAATGCGTTTGTTATCCCATGGTATACTTTGGAACTGTCTCTCCCTCTTGTATTTTTATTCGTGCCTCTATTTCATTCACATTTCATTTTGGAACTGCAGATAAAAGGGTAAAATTTTCAACTTAACTAAAGACAAGAGTTTTACTATCAACTTCATTTCAGGCTAAACTTGATTTCACTTGAAAAAGTCTGATGGATGTGACATCCCAATATGTATCTGCGAGAAGACAACACTATCTATATGATTATTGAGAGGAACCTTAATTCTTAGCTTTCCTAGGGAATGTCTAAACCCAGGAAAAAAAGAAACAGAATATAGCAAATTGGATAGATTATGTGTAACTTTTAAACAGGCATTTATTTCCCACATCTTCCATCTACTAAAAATATAAAGTAGCACTGGTTTCAGCTTTAACAATGCTATGCAGCAAAGCTGAAAAACCCTGATAATTACTAATATGTTCCATAGCTGCAGAATCACCGGGGAGGGAGAATACAACACTTGATTGGTTTTGAAAGAGTGAATTTAATTTTTCTTCACAGTATTTGCTCAAAACATACCCTACATGTCACAAAATGTATTGTTTCTTCTTGGGAAAGGATGCACAAAGAGGTACATGTTTTCAAAGTGAAGCGAAACATCTAATCAAAAGACTCTATGCAGAACCAAACCATCAGTCATCCTTAATAGGAAAGCCATATTAGACTATTTAAATGTTTGACTGATTCTACCTACTCATTTGAGAGAAAGACTGTTTTTTCCTCAGTGCTAATGAGAGCCAAGGTTTGAGTAGCTCACTCCAAATCACAGAAACTACAGAATCAAAGCTAGAACGCTCTAACGAGCGGATTTTCTCATTACTACGGCAGTTGCTTAGGACTTTTTCCCGTTTCTTTTTTTAATAAAAAGAGAGATTGTCATTTTTTTTAGACAATTCAAATAGCAGATATGACTGCCACATGAAACTCAACTGCTTAAATGTCATAATATTTTATACAAGCATCTCAAAGGCAGTATTCTCTGCAAATGACAAACTGCAGGAAACCTGCATTTGCCATAGCACTAAAATACACTAGTGGAGTTTTTTTCTCCTCAAAATCAGTTCTGCACACACACCCCAAACCCACTTAAAAAACAGCAGGAAAATTGAAGCAAAAACCAACTCTCATGCCACTCAACAAATTTCACTGCTGTAAACTCAAAATTAAGGAACGTTTCAAGTTTATAGACATAAATGTAAATTTGCTTTAAAAACTAAACATCCAACACATTCCAAAGAAAATAACTGTTCTTCAAATAACACAAAACCACTGCTTTAATCAGTTATTACTTTAAGTTTCAGAAGATGAAGAGGTATATTTCAATTAAATGCCAAATTATTATTAAAAACATATTTGCCAAGGGAGAATAATTAGAGAATATGTATCCTGTAAACTTATTTATATTTAAAATAATAAAGATGTTTCTTCAAAGCTAAGTGCCCTATTACACAGAAAACATAAGGTTTTGATAACATACATATTGTTAACATATCATAGTCCATTAAGCTTTCACTTAACTAGAGTTCTGTAGGCTAAAAGAGAAAACACATTTACTACAAATATTGTCAAAAACTGAAAAAAATGCTTTATGTGTATCAGCAATACTAAACTCATTACTTTTAATAGAATCAGCTAATACGAAATAAGCCAAGGATGCATACAGTCAATGTGTATCAGATAAAGGACAGACCTAGTGCTTATTAAAGCAAGAAAGATGACGACGCTCACACAACGTGCTCACTCCACCTTCCTGGTGGGTCTGGTCACAGCGAAGGATACATCAAAGAGTTTCTCACTATATGAAACAGGAGCACTTCTCATCTATCTGTTCCACAGTGAACCACAATATTTAAACAAAAGTCCACTGCACATCTGAAACTTGGAGAGCACTATCACAGCTCAATCAGAAATAAAACATTATAAAATTCAGCCGTACGGTAAGAACGGAGACAGGCATCATTACCCTTCCCGGTCTCTCCTCAGGGAATTCAAGGTGCACAGGATCTGTGCTCACCTCTCCCACATGCTCAGTCGGTCAGACAGGACTACAACTCAGCTTACATTACAGCAGTATGCACCAAAGCCCCTTTAAAATTCAACATGTCATTTTTTTGATATGCGGCAAAAAATGTTACAAAATACTAGACAGATGCATTTAGTGGTTATCTGGGTCCTTCCTTCATGAATTCCTGGTTACGAGAAGAAAACGTTCCGTTAGATAACTTCAGCAGGCCTCCTAAACTAAAAAAGTTTCAACTCCCTACAAAGGAGGAAGGCTAAATAGGAAATCAAATCACGAAACCTCATTTGTAGCAGGCTGACCTGCCGCATCCCATTTCCGCAGGGAAGGAGACGGCGGCATTCGGACTCCTCCTTCTCCTTTGTCCCATTCAGCAGAGTCCACGTGTTCCCTAGTCTTCTTTTTGCTGCTGATGTATTTGTAGAAACTCTTCTTACTGCCCACTGGCTCCCTCATCAGATTCAAACTCCAGGTGGGCCCTGGCTCTCCTAACACCATTCCTTCCCACTCAGACACTATGTGTTGCTCATGCGTCACCTTTCCCTGCTTCTACCTCTCTATGCCTCCTTTTTGAGTTTGAGTTTTGTGAGGAGCAACTTGTCCATCCGTGCAGGCCTCCTGCCACCTGTGCTCGACTTCCTATTCATTGGCATAGACCAGTCTTGAGCCTGGAAGAGGTGATCTTTGAAGCAACACATTGTGCTTCTGGCTACAGTAAATATCTCCCCGAGTCAGTAAGAACATGTTCAATTAACTGGAATTTAAAACATCTTCCTGTAAGGCTTCTCTAAAAATATTTTATTTCTAATAACTCAGAAATATTTCTTGGTCATGACAGGAGTCACTAAACTCCTTATGTGATTAAGGCAAGCAGGGTTTAGCTTCTCATCTATAGAGAATTTAGAAATTTTGGCTTCATGTTTGCTAAGGAGAAGAAAAGGGATGACGAGGGAAGCGGAGAAATAAGCAGAGCAATTACACACAGCAAACCAAAAACACTTCCAAAGCGGTCCCACTTTTGTTAGATCCCTACGCCCTGTCACCTTACCGGCACCAAGCAGCCGTGGCAGTGCCCTGGCGCAGCCCAGTACGGCCCGGCGCAGGGGAGGGGGTCCCTATCTGCTTGTATCCATCATTTTCCGCACACCGGGCACAAAGCATCACATACTGCCCTTCATTAGTGCTAATGGAAACCCAAGGTCAATGACCAGGCATAAACGTCCTATCTAAATGAAATGTATTGAAGACACCCTGTTCATCGTCTTTTATATAGGTTTCTGGTGAGACCAAGAGTGTCAAAAACCCAGCTGACCTTTCGAGACAAAAACATCATCAGCTGCATGGATTTAGATTTTAATCTGTTTCAGTTAAGTGTACCCACTGAGATTACATACCTCCTGTGGGCAAACATAGCTTGCGACATAGTTTTATCAATATTCATTTTCTCACATGTGCATGCTCACAGTGCTTCTCCCGCGTGGCGGTCTCCTATCACGCATACACGTATGGAGGCTCTGGCCGGACTGCTGATGCTGTAACAGTGAGGTAACACTCTCCACCGCATTTTATTATTAATAAACGTATCTCTGCAGGTGTAATTTGCATGTTGCTCCTTTCTCACGTGGAACAGCTGTAAAGCATTAAAAATAATCCCACAATCCTCATCAGGTAGGATGAATAAAATGTTTGAATTCAGAAACACAGAGGAGAGAAGACGACAGAAGCTGACGAAGTGAAAACCAGACATTTTTTTCCCTAACTCTTCTCAGAAAACCGCCAGGCTGGAGAGCCTCGGCACCCCAGCCGGGAACAACACAGCAAAGCCTCTGCTCTCAGCAGCGTGGGGACTCACTCCACCGAGGTCCTAGCAGGCACGGGCTTTGAGGACATTCGAAATGAACTGCCGTCCTAAATACTTCCTAACTACTTGTTCTCCGAGAGAGGAACTGACTTTCTGGGAAGAACTAAACAAAACTACGGGCTGAAAGGACAGAACTATACATTGGTTTTCTCCACTTCTCTGAAAGAAATTTTTAGTGATACGAAAAGCAAATTTGGTGCCTAATAGCAAGTGATACTGAATAGCTAGCGGAAGCAAGTAATCTGGATGATCTTCTGTGCAAAAGGAAGCGGCTTTTAATGACAATTTCGCTTTAAAGTCTGGAGAAGGGAAGAGGAGGAATGGGAAAGCCCTAGACAACGGATCCTCTCATAGGGCACCTGAAGCCACTACCACGGATGGCCAATTCCAGAACAAATAACGAAGGGATAGGAAGACAGGATCAGAAAAAAGGCAGGACAATAAAAGGAAAACCAGGGAGGTCCTAGGATTAAACTTGGGAGCGGAACATCACCTTCTATTTTCTGCCTTTCTGCTTGGATGGTCAACCCATCTGTAGGCCATTCATATGCTGATAGATTATTTGATATATTTACTGTGCACCCATTTCAGAGAGAGCATCAGCTCACACATTTAGTTTTTCAGTGCTCTGACTATGGGATGCTCCTGGCCTAATTCTTTTTATCCATTTAAAGGCCAAACAGCCACCTGCAAGTGAAGATTACACACAATGCAGGGTGTGACAATTCCATGAAATAATGATACTAGCTGATAATGCAAGAAAGCAAGCTGTAAATGGACCCTGAATTAAAATTAAATAATAATTTTATTTTACTATATATTAAATTAAAAAAATAATAATTTTAAATAATCTAGTGTTATTTCTGAACGCTCATGTATCAGATTCCTGCCCTTCTGAAGAGAGCTGTAACCAGACGAAATAACCTTTTCCTACACGTTACCTTTACTGCTTGTACTTACTTACTGTAGGGTCAGTTCCTTTGGAAAGAATCATTATGGTCCAATTCCAGAATTTAGAGAAATCGGGAATTAAAGGCTCTAGCATTTCTGTGTTACTGGACTTTTGGCCATTAGGGTTAAATTACATCTAAAGCCAGTCACTCCTGCATGAACGTATTATATTCTGCTACATTATATTCACAAAGTCTGACCAGTCTGGACGACACTGAGAACATCAGCTATAGCATAAGGGTTTATAACTTCCCTTCAACGTTAGTTAGGGCACAGCGATTTACAGCTTCCCAAAACTGAAGAATGAAACTGCTTTATTGATATTGCAGATCAGAATTATTCTTTTTTTTTTTTGTTTTTAATGAAAGAGAGAAACTTCTTTTGACAATATGATGTGTGTAATGTAATGGAAGATGTAAAAATATTATTTTTAAAAAGTTGTTAAATATTTCAAATGTTTAGATGGGAACAGATTAACAATGGAACACAGAAATAGATCTTTTCAGCTGGCTAAATGATTTTTAGAGGGCAAGTAATACGGTCATGCTGTATACGTACCAGTCTGTTTAGACCATAAGGGTTAATTTTATAGGGATTTGTTCAAGCATATTGTTTTCTTCAAATGAGCTACATTAGCCAGATGCCAAGCTGATACAATAAACAGCCATGCCAAATCTAATGAATTAAGAAAAAGAGAACCACATGTAGAAATTTTCACATGAAATCAGGTAATGACAGGAAAGAAAAATTAACGTATATTAAAATACATAAAATAGTCCAACATTTAAGTTGTAGAGTGATTCTAAACATGAAGACATCTGATATATTGCTGCCTTTATCATAACTATGTATATTAGTTTAATAAGTCAAAAAAAGTTGTTTTTTTTTTTTTTCCTGGAGAAGCACTGAGACTTTACATAAATCCATAAAAACCCACCAGTAAATACTCCAGACAATGGATTCATTTTCCAGTGAGGAATCAGAATGTAAGACAAGATAAATTAAAATTTTATCATACCATTTCTTAGAACAAAATTTTCTATTTGTCTACCTTGCCATGTGGTTAACACTTTCACTAAACAGGCCTATAGAGGTTTCTTGATCACAGTGAAGAAAAAAAGCAGGGAGAGGGATGCCTGGCTTCATTACAGATGCTAATGCAGTTTAATGATTAATTTTTTTTTTTAACATGGTAAAAGTGAGGTAGGAATCCAACCGTGTTGCTAAAAGAAGCTAAATGAAGTGCAAAACGATGGAAGTGTTGTCATGTGCGTTATTAACTGGTGCAAGAGAAGCTTGTATCAAGGAAAGTATTAATGGTTCAGAAAAACTCCCTACTCTTTCATTTTGTGCTATCTGAAATTATTTGCATTTTTTAATCACTTCTCTTAGCAGATCAGTTAAAAGCAGATACGCACTTGAAGTACTTGAAATACTCTGCATATTGCAGGGGGCAAATTCAAAGCACGGGGGGCGGGGGCGGAGGCGCGCTCCCCTTCGCCCGCGGCGCGGTGGCCAGCCTGCCGGCGCGCGTGGCTCCAGCGCGGCTTCCCGAGGCTGCAGCCCTGCCGCCAGCGTCGCAGCACCGAGGGGGCCGCCGCCGCCGTGCCCACCGCGCCGGGCGCAGCCCCCAGCGCAGCGCCGCCTCCTGCTCCCCAAGCTGCCCCCAAGTCACCAAAACGAGCCCTCCGCGGTACGTTACTCCGGTATTAGGCGGTGACGGGATAACTAAAATGCAGGTCAGGATCGGATCTGCTCAGCGACACAAGCTCCCGCGTCCTCCCTCTCTACCCGTAACGCACGCGTGTGCGCGAGCAGGCGTGCACACAGGCAAACATACTGTTAACCGCTAACTTATTCGTAGAGTAGGCATACAAATTGCATATATTTCAAACCCTGTAATAAAACACAGACTGTGCTTGATAGATTAATTTCAGAAGCTCTGAAATACATCTACGTCACATTCAAAATAAACCTGGAACAGCTACATTTCATGAAGGAGCAACCATTATTTCTAGAAATTAGCAGTCTGTTACCAACTTTGTGGGTCTAAATCTAAAGATACTATGAAAGCTCAAATCATTACTATCATCAGGAAAAATTAAGAATAATCATACCACATTATTATAAGATTTCGGAGCAGAAATTACTAGGTAAGCTCAGTAAAAGATCAGCTCCGTTACCCTGGAGCCCTCGTGTTCCAGTTTCCACGCTGCATGTTCCAAACGTGTTTTTCTGGATTTCTTTGGGATTGTATAATAACCAGGAGCCAGACCAATACCGCGTTGAAAGGGTGTCTGGAGCTGCGGTGGAACACAACGCGTAGGAGCTCAGCTCCGGTGCCCGAGGCCCCAGAGCTTCCAAAACGTCGATGCGTTTACAGCTGGCAGACTTCGAAACCAGCTGAACTGCACTCAGCAGAGCGAGGCTCCTCGTCCACCGAGCGGCCCAACAGACGTCACGGGTAACAAGCCAAAGGCACGTTACCGCGCGCAAACGTCCGCGTCCACCTTCACCACCGCCTCGCACGGCAGCGCCGCCCGGCTCCTGCCTTCCAACCAGTTCCAAGCGAGAGGGCAGGAGGCCGGAGGGGAGAAGGTCCGCGGGGAGGGCCCGACGGCGCCCGCGCCGCCGTTACCGCGCAGGGACGCGGCAGAGAGGCCGGGCGAGGGGAACCCGCCGCCGGCCGAGCCCCGGCCCGGCCCCGCGCTGGCGGCAGAGGGACGGGGCAAAACCTCCCCCCGCGACTCCTGCAAAACGCCCCGGGCTACGGCTCCACTCGGTTCACAGGCGGCGGGGGCGGCGGCGGGGAGGCAGCACCTGCCGCCGCCGGGGCGGCCGCGCACGCCCCTCGCCCCGCCAAAGCCCGGGGCAGCAGCGGGGCGGCGGGGCGGACGGCAGGACCCGCAGCCTCCTTGCGGCGACCGCAAAGTATTTCGCTGTCTGCCTCCTAGGCATTACCAGAAAGATTTTATATATATATATATATTTGATTTAGATTTATTTATTTATTTTTATAATCTCCTTTTGCACACTCTGCCCCGCCGGTGTCCGTCAAACCAAGCCAAGTTAGCAACGACCACTATTTATGCGAGTTGAGTTAACACCACTGGATCAGGCAATCAACCAAGTCCAGGCGCTGGACTGCGGAGGGCAGTCCCCGCCATCCTCCCGCGTGAAGCTGTGCCACTGAGCGGAAAGAAGAATTAATGGGTCCGAGAAGAGCAAACCGGGAGGAGGCAGCACTCGCGCGCGGCAGCTGAAGGGGCTGCCCGGAGGGAGGAGAACCCGGGCTGCCAGCGCCCGCTCCGAAGCTACGTCCGCGCTTCGCGCGGCCACAGCCGTGCACGAGCGAGCTCTCGGAGCGGGGAGCGGAGCCCGGCGGCTCCCCGTGCCCTGCGCTCGGCCCTCCTCTCCCACCACCACCACCACGACTCCAGGCAGCCGACTCTCAAGATGGATTTCTTCTAATTCGCGCCTGTGTGAACTCAGAGTAAACCACTTAATTAGATTAACTGATCTAATAAGCGGGGAGCGCCACAAAGATCTTAGAGTCCCAGCATCCCTCCTCCAGGGAGATCCCTCCGACAGGTACCCAAAGGGACGTTTTACCATAAGGACAAACAACCTCCCCAGAAGATGTGCCCAAATCCCTGCAGTAATGACCCCTCCAGAGGTCCTAAAATCCTTCAGCATTGATATTCAGGGTGAAAGAATAAAAACCCCAGCCAGGTACATGTATCCAAACAGCAGATTTATTTGACTGTACGTGAAGTATGCACTCCATTCCTTCAAATTAAAACAAAAAACATTTCCTTCCTCTCCTTTGCCTGCTCCCCCCAGCTTAAAGAACAGCATAGGGCATCCTGCTATTTCCTTAAGGAGCACACCAGATTTCCTGCCTTAAACACACTCTGTAATTAACAACCAGCAAATATTGAGTACCCAGGATATATAAGCCTATTAGAGCACTGGCAGTGCTAAAGACTCATGCTGTTTCACTGTGAGCTCCACTTGAAGAGGTGATTTATGGAGGACGTTTTTTCATTAAGTAATAGCAAATAGTTTCCATCCTCACAGTACCTAGCAATCTTCTGGGAAAAAAACAGTGATATCGAGTCCTTTTCTGGAGGAGAACATTTCAAGGACTCTGGTTAGAGCATAAAATGACAATCACTTACTCAAGGTCAAAAAAAAATAAGGGCAAAAAGAACCAGAAGTTAAGCATAAGGTACCTGACTGCATAAAAATGGTCTGTTAGAGAAATAATAGTTTGCTTTCAAAACTCACCAGGGTTGTAAATATACCCTTGTAGAGATAAAAAGAGGGCCAGATTGTCACCAGGTGTCTCAAATTACCACTGCTATTGCTGCTGCTTCTACATTCATTACTACCTCTAAACAGCTACACTCTTATTGCCCCTATTTTCCCTAATTGCACTACTCGCTCCTACCTTGAGCCGTACAAAAAGCTCCACTATAAAGCGCAAAGCACTGAACTGTGTTTGTGCCAGCTACCACCACAATAATATCGGGGCTTAATCATTTCAATTACCAACTTCCTTCTCCCCTAGGAGTAACCCTCCAGAAGAACACAATATAATTACATTGGCATTCCCATTACTGCATCTGCTGGCTCTGCAATTCTCCGGTGCTATTTACCAGTCTCTGCCTGCTAATAGGGAATTCTCCAGTGTGCGGCCCTGCAACAATCCAAATATCCTGACTGTAATACCTCGCCTTCCCAAGCAACTCATTCAAGGAATTCAAACATTGTAATAGCATTAAAATAAACTTTATTACATTCATGGGAGTTAGTCTTCACATTTCATGGATGCAGAAGCTGAATTACCAGTGACAGCAAACTAAACTGCTGCTAGAGCTAGAAGAATTATATTGGAGTCTTGGCTAGCAAAAATCCAATACTGATTTCCTCGAATTATTTCTCCCATCCCACTCTTAATAAAGTATTTGCCTACATTTGGAGATGTCACTTCAGGAGGCCACATTAAGTATGCCCAGCTACTAAATCACCTGCATTTTCTGAGGTGCCAAGAACAGATTTTGCTCTGACCTATTCCCACAAAACAGAAATACTGTATTCTGAGTTCACCTAATACCCCTTGGCAATGGTATACAGTTTCTTATAAATAGTACAGTCATATGACAAAGGACAGCAGTAGGCTAGGAAACGTTAAAGCTACGTAGTCCCAATGTAATGCAAGGAGCGTGCTGCAAAGCAGCTGATTTCAGACACTGCCACCCCTCGCCCGCCTCGCGGACGGCCAGCGCCCGGGGGTCACTGCAATCCCGTGTGGCAGGACGCGCTTCCGAAAACCGACCCGTGAAAATGCTTCCAGGCCCCTTCAGTGAGGATCACCATTTTCTTAGGCTTTTCTCTCTTAAAAGCACAAACTCAGCACTGCGTGCTCCACAGGGAGAGAGGATCGTTTCAGTAGTCTCCTCTCACTCATGTTTCCAGCTACGCCAACTTTAAAGGAACCGTATTTGCAAAAATCCATTATTTCTCACCTGCCTCCCTGCTCCACCTCGGACGGGAGCCAGCGGCCGTGCCAGCTCCCGCCTCCCCTCACCGACAGCCCGGGCCCTCCAGCGTCTCTCCCGCTGCGCCCTGGCCTGCCACGCGCACAAGCCCCTTCCCGCGAGCAGCAGCACCAAGCCGCAATCACGCTGCAGCAGTTTTAATAACAGCATTAATGTATGCGTGCAGTTTATATAAACAAGTTTCAAAAATTACATTTTACATCCCAGTTCTCCGTAACTCTTCAGTTCTTCGCTCAAAGTTTCATTTAACCCCAGTGCACTCTTCTGTCATCGCCTCTCCAGTCGTGACGCGTTCAAGAAATTAAATTTGTCACAACTGTAAACTTTTCAGTGCGTGGTAAGCGGCAATTTTAGCTAACAAGCGAAGAACAAACACTTCACCTGCCCGAATTTCTGCGTGCCTTAACATTACAAAAGGCTCCCGATTGAGGCATTTGACAGTTTGCTAGACAGAAGAAGGCTGTATTTCTAAAAAGATATAAACTGTCCTTTAAAACAAACAGCTTGTAGAAACTGTCTTTTCAAGTTCAATGTGTTCAGTACAAAATTAATATGCTGTCCTTCACAGAAATTTCTGTTATCTAAAGCAGTCTGTGCTGCCCAGAAAACGACATGAAAACCAGCAAAACAGTAATTACTAACACTTATTTCATAGGAATCTATGTGGTGCACTTAATATTCCTTAAACGGAACAGCCAGCAAGACTAGCAGCGTCTGCATTCCTTGCCTGACTCGGAAGGGAATTTTGTTAATCTTAATTACTTTTAATTGATGATCTTAAACTCCAAAGTGTGAACTGTAACGAAAGTTCGGGTGTTTCGCAAGAGCTGCATTGCACTGCTGTCCTTTGGGCTCCTATAGAGGAGGAGATATTTGGAGAATTCACCTCTGACCAACGGATTCAAAAGCCCAAGTCGCCTGGCCTTATCCTACCAGAGGGGTCTTCAGTACTCATTTTACTTAGATAAACGGAGAAATTCCTGTCTACAAATACATTGCTCTTCAATATGAAGACTTCATTTATACTGTTCCTGGAGTATAAATACTATTGGTATTATTTACTATAAATAATAAATTTTTAGCATCGTCGCAAAAGGTAGGTAGAAGAGGTAAAAGTGATAAAATATCATTTTCCCGCTGCCATATAAAACCTTCGGTGCTCAGTGCCTTCCACTTGGCTTGATTCTGCCTAATGTTAAAGATGAAAAGACCAAAAGCATCCATCACCATGGACCTGGTTCAGCACCCATGTGATTTTCAATGGTTCTGAGCGACACAAGGGCCTGCAGGGGGAAAGCTGGATTTGTTACCAGTGATGCTGATTCAGCGAGGAGGAAGTTCTTCCTCTTTGTATTACTCCCAGGAGAAAGAAAACTAGAAGTTAGATTGGGGTGTATCTTCAGGGAGTGCTACTGGATGGGAAAACACTAAACTCTAGGCTCTCTCCCTCCCTCTATCTGAATACTTGCAGAGGACGGAGTGGTCCCTCCAATTTCCTTGGGAGAAGCAGAGGGTTTGGAAACCTCCCGAGCCAAAGGGAAGAGCTGCCGTGACGCTCCCGCTTCCCGCGCTCATGTCCAGCCACCAGCTCAGCGGTACAAAGCATCTCTAATATGAACACTGATGCAAAAATGAAGCCAAAATCACAAGCGGGCCTGAATAAAGCTGGTGACTAAAAAGCACCATAGTGGTATACTGGCAGATCCCACCCAAGGAAGCCACGTATCACTGATCAGGTATCGACTTGGTGAGTTGAACGTCACTCAGCTGACAAAGATGTTTCTCCATAGACCTGTAGCTCTACAACACACACACAAAAGAAAACTCCAAAACCTTCTTTCCTACACTGGTATCATAATGAAACACACCATATTGTATAACTGGCATTGATTTAACAGAAAATTGAGAATTTCATATCAAACTACAAAAGAATATGGGTGTATTATATAGCAATGACATGAATAAATATTCCATTCTGTTGCAAAAATATCCATCATATCGTCTATTTAGTCTTTACTTAGTACATACATTACCTGTACAAGCAAGCTGCACAGCGCTACCAAAACAAGGACTCTGGTCAAGCCGAAGACACAGCAAGGTTAGTACCTCCCAGAATCTCAGGTGTTTTTAGCTAGCTAGAAACAAAGAGTCCCTGAGGTAAATAAACTTCAGTACAGTTTGGAACAGGGTAAGATTTGTCAATGCGGGAGTCATGATTTGGAGTGAGACTGGACTAGCTACTTCTCTTCCACGCAAAAGAAAAGATAGACATGATGTTAAATGCCAGGAGGCAGTAAATAAAATCTTAAATTCTACAGGGGCATCAGGCAACAACCCCACGGACCATGACCACCAGTCTCTTTCTTTCAGTATTCATTTTGAATGTTGTTGACCTGGGAAAGATTAGCATGAGTAAGGAATCCAGACATTGCATTAAACGGAAGTTTTCCATGTGGCATTGACTGCCCTAGATGACTAATGCAAACACTTCATGCATGTGCTATAAGAAACAAGGAGACTGGTCACAAGAAAAGGCTGAAGACATGATGCATTCACCATATAAGCCCAACAAGTTTACAAAAATCACAAAAAAAGGTTTTATTATTGTAACAGAGCTAATCTGTTACAGGCCAAAATTCTGAACCCCATGCACCGCATTTCCTGCATGCTTACCAGGAGATCCAAAATTAATAGTGACTGTGTTAGGCACGATCGCAGTGGATTGGTAAACTCAGAAACATTTGAATTGACCCTGAACAAGAGACAGCAAAACAAAATGTATTATTGCACGTGGACCAAAGTGTATGCTCCTGGATGGAAAAAGCATATTATTACAGTAGGAAAAAAAAAACAAATAGCTAAAAATAATTTGTTTTATCCTATTAAAAACTGTATCTTCCTCATAAGCTACCAATAGTCTAGCCATTTATTAGTTGATCCTGCCTATTTGTCATACATAATGGCTTTTTTTCCTTCATTTCCTCTTTACCTTCCTCTTAAAGAAAGGACATAAATAATAATAGTTTGATTATATCATTCTCCAAAAATTATCTACAGCTTAAGAATTTAAACCATAATACTAAATTTGTCCTTGGTGAGGGAACATAGTTTTAAGTTCAGCACTACATTGAATAAAAGTTGTTGATCTAAATTAAAAAAGGAAGATACAAATGACTGAAAGAAAATTAAATACTAATTTGTCCTGACAACATTGTACTGAATGCATTGAAAACTAAAGTTGCATACTAACACACACACAAAAAAGTTCTGTTTCCATGGCGCTAGACTCAAGTTTATATGACTACTTTTGAACCCTGCTTTGCAATGTTTTGCAAATATGAAAACCATATTATTGCTTTGTGGAAATAATTAGCACTGTACATGGAACAAACGTAAGGTGCATGTAGGCTTACATTCTGCAGTGCACCTCTTCTGGCTTGAAAGACACTGAAAGTAATTATGAGGAAAGCAAACTAATTGCTTTATAACAAGTTGTTGTAAACTTCCTCGCCAACATAACATCGAATAAAAACAAAAAATGGAAAAGGAAACAAGAATGTAAGCTACTGTCCTTTTAAAACAGGACACAAAAGGAGACAAGCCACTTGTAGAATGTCATTTCAATGTAGATATTGATGTGAACTTTGAGAAAAACCCAAGGAATTATTAACAGCTTCATCTGCACAGATTTTTCTTACTCCCTACTAAAAGAGAAAACTTCTTCATATGTAAAAGCGTTTATGCAGGTCTTAAATAACACGGCTTGGACACAGCGTCTTTGGGGAAAACAGTGCAAATCAATCACGTTGCAAGACTATACTGACCGAGTCCTAATACTTTAGCAGTGTGGAAAGCGCTGTGAGCACCCTGCCTGATGCAGTTTGCTGCTGCTCGGAATTGAAAATTACACGCAAAGGGAAAAAGGTCAGATCTAAGAATTTAGTGGTATTAGTCACGCTGCAGATGAAATCACTGACACTCAATCAGACTGTTCACTAGCCTACAGAGCTTTAATCTCATACTTTAATTATTAATATAATCTGAAGGAAGTGAATACAGCCCTTTATGTTCTCCTTTGCAATCATACATCTATCGCATATTTTGTATGTTATGCATCTATAGCGTAAATCCAGAGTAGCAATAGTAATCACACTTCAAGAAACACAAACGTATCATCAGCTTATGCCAAAAATCAATGTTCTAGCAGCAGGGCAGTGGAATAGATCATCATAATTTTTAATAAAAACAAAAACTATTCAGTTTTGGGAATAAAACTGCTCATCGTAAACACGTAAAAGTTGAGGATAGGTGCAAAGGTACCTGAAGTTACTGAACCTCCAAAACACTGTTTTCCTTTGTGCCACTCAAATTTACACATGCCTGTGCTGCCCCTTTTCCATCGCAGTGAAAAATTACGCATCGGTTTTTCTCCCTTGAAATAAAAGCCTTGCAGAACCGAATTACATCGCCTGAAAACAGAGATTTAATAGAACCATCAAAAGGACCACAGCTGCACCATCGGATACCGCCCTAATTAATATTACATAATACATGCAGCACATGTGATCAATTTAGGGGTCCCATGCGGTTCTTAAGTGAATGAATGCAATTTGTAAGCTCTGATCTGTCACTTCCACTTACAGCAGAAGTGTCTACATTGCATAGTACATGCTAATGCAGGCTGTAAGGCCGCATCGCAGCTCACATTACTCATATAATGACCAGCTTCCACTGACATAATTAGTAAATGGGGAAGACAGCGCCCATAAAGCCACGGGCTGATGGCAGAGAAAAGGCAGCGAGAAAGAAGGGATAAAACGTTACAGGAGGTCAAGTGGAACCTGCTTCGGAAACCCACCGTTCTTGGCCGTTAGCTGGCACTGTGATGAGGAATTTGTCAAAATCTGCTTTGCTTCAGGGCTGTTTTGCATGAAGTGGAAAAACGTAACAAGCTGTATACTTTAAAAGAAAAATCAGGGGCAGAAAGTGGCAGAGCCTCAGCTGAAAGCCTGCCGCGTGTCCTATTCCTAAGCCTATTCTATTATATTTATAGGTTATAAAGAAATCATTTTGGTCCTTCAGCAGTTCACCTGTTAACAAAAAGAAACGCATACGTAGTCAGTGGCAATTTGCTCTGGTTAGGAAATGAGCTTGCCTAACTAAAACACGCGCAAGAGCTGCAGTTCTCACAGTGAACTTTGCAAACACCAAAATTGCAGCCACTGCACTGTAGCCCCAGCTAGAAGAACCGTACGGACGTGCGTACGAAAGCCTGCAACCTGCCTCCGCGGCAGAACTGGAAAACCAGCACGTAACAGAGCTGAGGACTTCCTAACGGGATAATCTTCCCATTTAAAAAAACCCAGGTACAACAAGACTGGCTTCATTCTGGCAAGCTTTGTACTTGAGCAACAAAAAAAGCGCTGCAGCGTTTTAAAACATGTTAAGATCCTCCCTCCTCAATTTTATGGAAAGAAAGAGGAGTTGAAAATATCTAAATTTTGCACGCCCCCAAGGAAATCTCTAAGTCAATATATTCTGTCCCCCATCAGGCTCCACATTTGACTAACAGGTTTGTTTTTTCGAAAAAGAAAGCCCGTGGGAGCACAAGTCTAAGGCCAAGGTTGCTGCCTGGCAGCTCTGGCTCCAATACGTCCACAAAAGTCTTGGGCGCAGCAATTTACCTTTCTTTCACAAAGCATAACACTTCCTTTATAAGATAGTACTTAACTAACACAATTTAAAATCATCCAGTATTTCCCACACAATGGTAAATTTTATTCACAACTAAATCTGATTTAAGCTTTTAGAGAAAATAAGCTCAAACGTGAAAAAAGATCCTATAATTACATCCACTAAAACAGCTCCAGATAACTATTACACAGGCATTCACTGAGAAATAGGCCTGCTTAAAATGAAAAAAAGAAGCAAAATAATTTTTTTTTAAAAAAAAAAGGAAGAAAAGCACTTTGGGAAGGACAAGGGAAAGAAGAGAGGGGGAGATTAGTGCTCTTCTATGTCCTCACTTAACTTCATGGTGAAGTTTCCGCTAACCTCAATGAGAGTAGGACTTGGCAGGAAAAGGAAGCAGAATAAATAGCTTTTAAACACGTTGAGGATTCAATAGACTGTTTTCCTTTCCCAGCTTTGTCCAGCCTGTTTCCTCTTGCTTTTTTCCCGTTTCGGCTGCAGTTGCCTTGGCTGCAACGGAGAAAGCGACTGCTCCCGCGGAAGGGGCGCTGAGGCTGCCGCGGCGCCCGCGGGAGCCCAGCGCTCGGCGGAGAAACGCGCTGGGCGACACTGGAGGGAAAACAAGGAAAAAAAACACCCACAAGCGAAAAACCCTGTGTCACCGAACTAGGCAAATCTAGCGGGGCAGAACGAAAGAAGTACGTATCAGCGGTATTTTTTCAGAGGAAAGGCACAGACAGCATCACGGCGACCAGCACGCGCAGAGCGAGTCCGAAGGCTGCAGGCACCGAGGGGTCTGCCGGAGACGGCCCGCGACTCGCAGCCGCGCGGGAGCACGGCGCAAAGGATGCCGAGGGAAGACCAGCAGCCGAGCGCCTCTCCCCCTGCCCCGCGTCACCCGTTAAAGAAGGGCTGTGGCGCGCGGCCCGGGCGTCCGCAGCAGCGCCGCGGTTCCACGCGCTGCCGCTGCTCCCCGCGCGGAGGTCCTCGAGGGCGGCGGGGCCCCGGCGGGGCCGCGCTCGCCCACGCTCGCCCGCGCCGCAGGATTCATCTTTTTACGACGGACTTAATCCCTTTAGCGGCTGGGAACGGACGGACGTCGGAGTAACCGGCGGAGCCGGTCCTCGCTCGCGGCCCGACAGTGACACCTGCGGAGAGGCCCGCGCAGATCAGCCGTGACCAGCCCTCCCCTGCCGCCCGGGCTTCTAGCTGCTCCGTGAAATCCCTCGAACGCTACACAGCTCAGGAAAGCACCTCGCTCCGATGCCGAGGTCCGGCTGCCCCGCGTGTCCTGCGCCGACCCGTGCGGTCACCTTGGCGCGCCAGGAGGTCATATGGCAATGTTAAAAGCTACATCAATTTATATTCTTATTTATATTCATATTTATGTATTACATTAATATGTATATTACATTTATATTCTTGGGTGTATGCACGTTTTGGACGCTGCTTATTCCCGGTGTAAGGTCCTGTAACAAGTGTATGGGGCTTAGAAGGGAATACAAAGTCAGAGAGGAATTGTAAGATCACTTTGGACTAAAATAAGAAGATTGTACAAAAAAGAATGAGATTTAAAAAGTAGGTTTCTGGATTTAAAACTCCCTTTGCAAACTTTTAAAGCGTATGTTAACTACAGGGTGAAAATTCAAGCTTCCGCTCCCAAAGCCTCAGACGCATTTGGAGTGAGAGAACAGGCGTTTCCATCTACTCACCAGAGCTGCTTCACTCAGTCCCTGTGAAGAGATCTAACCCTCTGCAAATGAACTCTAGCTCTTGTACAACTCTTTCGGCATTCCCAAGGGATCACTGAGTACCTGTGAGCCCATATGTTGTCATCTCAAACATTTACCTTGAGTTGCTACAGATCTCATCAACAAAAGCCATAGAATCATAGAATCGGTAAGGTTGGAAGGGACCCTCTGGAGATCATCTAGCCCAACCTCCCTGCTCAGCAGGGTCACCTAGAGCATGTTAGACAGGGTTGCATCCAGGTGGGCCTTGAAGATCTCCAGAGAAGGAGACTCCACAACCTCTCTGGACAACCTGGTCCAGTGCTCCGTCACTCTCACAGGGAAGAAATTCCCCCTCACGGTCAGGCAGAACTTCCTGTGCTTCAATTTCTGCCCATTGCCTCTTGTGCTGTCACATGGGACAACTGAAAAGAGTTTGTCCCCGTCCCCTTGGCACCCTCCCTTCAGGTACTTGTACACATTGATCAGACTCCCCCTCAGTCTTCTCTTCCCCAGGCTGAAGAGGCCCAGCTCTCGCAGCCGTTCCTCATGGGGCACGTGCTCCAGCCCTCTGATCATCTTTGTAGCCCTGCGTTGGGCTCTCTCCTGTAGCTCCATGTCTCTCTCATCTTGGGGAGCCCAGAACTGGACACAGTGATAATGAATTGCTCAGTAGTAAGCTGGTCTGATAGCAGTAGTTTACTTCTAATTTAATTTGCTGTCAATAGTTCATAGCTATGTTTTTTTTTTTTCTGGGTTTTGCATGAAGTTAAAGGTTTTCTCTTTTTTAAAATGAACACCAAAAGGTGCTCAGGAGCATTGCTCCCTCATCTCAGAAACTGCTCTAGAGAGGCAGTTTTGTACCAGTGCTTGAAAAGTGGCTCATCACAATCCTGTAACAACTTCTTTTCTCCAACTCCTTCTTCCTCTCCCCGTGTGACTGCTCAGCTCTTCCCTCTCTGCAGACATACACTGCTCTACAACTTCAGACCACCAACTCCTTCTAGATCGACTCATGAGGTCCATACGCCTGACCGTATTTCTGGTGGTGCATTAAGCAGAGCGGCCAGCGTAGGAGTGCAGCGCCCAGCCGAGAACCACGGCCACCGCTGCCTCTGGCACGCAAAGCTCGGGAAAAGGTAAGTCACGGCATGAAGGCAGATCACGGCATGGGGCTGAGACGTAAGCGAGAGAAACGCGAGGAGGGTGGCACCGCACGATCGACCCTTAAATGCAGCAGGAAGGATCCGGCAGGTTGGGATTCCCACTGCCGTAGCAGGAACGTGCAAAAGCCTCTGTCCCTTCTGCCTTCCGCACAGCAGTAATCTACAGGAAGGAGCTTAGTACTTCCACCTTAAAGACAACAAATGAGTAAGCAAACCTCAATACCAAAATGCCCACAGCCCTCCGCATAATCTTCCACTTGCTCTAAGACTGCCTCTTACATACTTTAGGTTAGGACGTAGACATCGGTACAGGTGGCTGGAAAGTTTCCCAGTCAGAACTGGGGAGTTCATTAGGCACAAAGTAGTAACAGTAAGGAATCTCAACTCACTAACAAGAAAATTAACCATTTAACTGTGGATTACTTAATGTTTCTTGCAATCAGTGCATAGGAGTAAAAATAAAGAAATCTACTTAGACTAATGTATTAAGATATCTGTAGAAGTCACATATTTTACATTTCATCTCACCTGAGGAGACTACCGCTCAGAAACGGAGACTGAACGATTACTCACAACAACAACAACAAATCAAACTGCTACAGGCAAAAGCAAGACCTAACATACACCCACACCCCGCTAGGCATACATGATTTTGCTGCTCTCTTTGCATCTCTTCTCGACAGCAACAGTTCTCAAGTACAGCAAGAATGAAATCCTGCTGCAGCCGTGCTAACAGCCTACAGCCATCTCACCCAACATGGACAAAACCAAAGCTGAATCTTTCTTGATAGAAACAATCGTAATATTTTGCCTTTACATAGGCTATTCCATACTTCAATAGAAATAAAAGATACAGTCAATGAATCAGAACAAGAGAAGGTAGAAAGTATTTATTGCTCACTAAGAAGAACACATGTGAATGAAATGCTGAAGCTGACTGGAATAACATCTACCAGATAACAATCTTAGGAGCTTCCTTACTAAATAAGGAAAACACTGAACAACACTGTGCACAACACAAATAATCAGGATTGTAAATTCCAGGCACTATTGCAATGCCTTGGCTGTCTGTAAGTTCACAGTGTTGTTGTAGTACAGTAAAGCTACACTATAGCTTTACAACTTACTATAGTTGTTTTACCATAGTACTATATATAGTTTTATAGTTTTACAATGTAGATTGAGGAAACTCATTTTCTCTGGTTGCAGCTTATTACAAAATAGTATTTCCCTTTAATCATAAACATAAGAGCCTATAAACTGAGAGAAGCATGGAGCAAACTCAGTGAATCAACCTCGTAAACCATAAATGGGAGTCAGTCCTCTTCTGCACAGTGACATGCAAAATTTACAGCTCTTACTACAGCCAGCTGACTTATTAGTAATTCACACTTAGGATGTATTAGGACTACACTAATTCAATAGGCTGATGTGTTATAATTATCAGGGAGTCCTGAAAAGCTGTTGGTCAGAAACTAATTACCCCTGACAATTTTTCTAATTAATAATAAATAATCTAAACATCACTGCAATCTTAAAGCTAGGGAAAGGCATGGGATCAATAGAAAACAAAGCCAAATAATCAGTTATTGAATCACTCAATTCATAGCTAGTGAAGAACTGAACTTTCTGTAGGCATGGATCACTCCACACACGCAGGAATGCACTAATTCAATGGCCTTTTTAAAAAACTACGTAATACACTAATTAAATGCTTGCAACGTACAGCTGCAGGTAAAAAGAAAAAAATATATATAAGGACTGTCAGTTCCTTCACTTGATGACAGAGTAAGGCCTGCCCTTAAATTCTCGTTCGGTTGTTAACATTTTCAGCGTACTGTCAGGACAGAGCGCTGCCTGTTTTGACGAGAGGACCAGCAATTGGAAACGTGGGCCAGGTAGACCTTGGGAGCGCCAAACGCACAGCAGCAAGGTTCGCTAGCAGGACTGTGACCTCTCGGGTGGCCTTCGCGCACGTTGCCTGCACCGGCGGGCGCCGCCGATCCAGAAATCGCTACAGCGCGGAGAGGGAAGACCTCGCGTGCACTCGTAGGAGGGCGCAGGATGACAGGTCTCGTTTTAAGCTTTAGGTTTTCTTTAATTGAATGGGATGACTTTTCAAATGCTTCCATACACTTAGAAATTTAATTGGTTGTGAAACATGCTGAAGAGTTCAAAAGTGCTCTTTGTTATAAATAAAATCATGTATTGTGAAAGCTGTTGGCAGTATTATATTTTATTCTTATACAGAATGTTGGAAATGGTCTCCAGCAAATTTTAGGGAAGATGGATCACTCTTCTAAAAGGATGAAATGGACAGGGAGAAAAATAAATATAAGTAGAGGCCAAGGCCTGATATAGCTTAAGTTAAAAAGGGAGACCTCATTTTTCTTCCCATTCTGAGCATTACAGCTGTAACAGCTTTATTACTACAGCTTTATATATGTTTACATTTTTTACTGATTGTTGGCATTACAGCCACATCTGGTATCATTTTTCTTAACTTGCCTTATTACCATTTGTAGCATGTTTCCCCCCACTCCCTGAGCCTCCTAAGCATCAATCTTGCCTTGCCCATGCTGCCCTGGCTTGCCCTCCTGCCTTCTTCTCCAAGTGTCTTGCTTTCTAGACCTTCTTTTAAGAGGTAATGACAACCCGAGGAAACCTTTTTCACTCCTCCTTTTTATATACATATATATATATATATAAATATAAAAGGAGGAATACAAATACAAAGGCTGATTTGACAGTCCAGCCTTTTTGGCTATGCTAGATCCACTCTCATAATCTTAATTCCAACTCCCACCCTGATGAGCCAGGCCAAGCAACATATGCAGTTCTATTGTGCTGGTAGTACCAGGCCCAGATAAGCGTTTTGCTGGCAGTGTTTTCCTTAACTGATCCTACAGTCAACATCTCAGATTCTGCCTAAAATAAATCTGAGGTTGCAATGTACAAATTCATCACCTGGGAGCGATCTCCTCCACCTTCATTGCAGCGCTGGGTTATGGGGAAGCTGCCTCCTCCTTCCAAAGAACAGCTCACAGCTCACAGCCCCCCACCCCCCAAAAAAAAAAAAAAAAAAACTCCTTCTCTTCTTCTGTTCTTCTGGTTGCAAGTAATTAACAGTCCACGATATTTGCACATTTTCACACTAATTGAGAACATACAAAGTACATTTTTATCTTCATGAAAGTTTAAAAACCTGATCCTGCTATTAAAGAAAAACAAGTCTTCCAGATGTTATTAAGGGCCTGAGGAGTCACATTGGTCATTATAACAGAAAATAGCTTCCCTACTAGCTAAAGAACAGTTAAAAGTGTCTCAGTTAATAAGAAGATATTCAGACATCAGAAATTATTTGTTTCACACCAGCACTTATATAGAAAAATGAATCAAAATGAAAATTATATAACTGGAATTAATCAATAGCAGTTTTTTATTATGCCAAAGGAATTGTTAAACATAAACCATGGGGAATGCAACTAATCTAAATCTGGAAAACTTTTACATCCTACTGTCCTAGGCATCTAATATTTATTGATCCTTTTAAGGAAAAATATGTCCATTTAGAGACATTACATAGAAGAAAACTGCTATGCCATCTAGCAAAACTAAAGAAATTGGGACATTTGCTTCTAAGATGGTTGTTGCATGGTCTAAATAGAGTTGTCACTGTAGGTTGTTCTTGAGACTGATGAAGGTTGGATTTGGCGGTACTACGAGCTGAAATTTTATCATCACCTTTCACTAGATTAGCATCACTAATCTCTTTACAGAACTCTTATCACAATGTTACAAAAATCACATCACAACAGAGGTTTGCAGCCTCAGTTAAGGGGAGGGTCCCCACTGTACTATACACTACAACTATCAAGCAAAAAGACTGTGATTCTGTTAAGATAGGGTAAAAGTTATTGAGTCCATAGAATTTTTCAAGAACTTGAGTTCAGTGCCAGCTTCCCATATGAGCTGCACATGACAGAAAATTTACCGAGTGAAGAGGGCCATGAATTAAGGGAAAAAAAATTAACACTAGAAAGTTTAATAATTTTGTTAATAATTTTGTTCAGATCTATTACAGTGTTTAAAGGTCAAACCATATATTTCTAAGGGCACTGAAGAATGTATATGCAATTCCTTCCCTTAAAAAGCTTTGCTACAAATGAGTATGTTTGAAGAAGTCTTAAAAGATGGAGCATCAAGATGTCTCCGTCTGGGGAAGCTACAGTATTGATCCACGTTACTGTCAATGTCTGTATTTTGTCTGCATTTTCCCCAAAGGGCGGGAATTCCAATGCAGAAAATTAGGAATGGAGCACTCTATCGCGCACAGACCTCCCGGCGCGTGGTCCCGCCGGGCGCGCGCCGCAGGAGGTTCCCGCTCTGGCATTCCGGTTACTCCTGCCACTTAGAGGCACTCATGGTCCTCGAAAAGATAAGAGCCAGAAGAGGCAGGTGTTTTTATTTAATTTTGACATTCAGGCTTTAACAAGATAGAATTCTGAGAATGACACTGTCTCTGGTGGTATGTATGGTTCTGTAAAGCTATACACGTACTGTCAAAACATCACAGATTTCAGAGAATCCTTTTTTTCTTCTTTTTATGTAACATAACTATGTTTATTTGGTGAAAATTAATTCAGCTACAAGCACTTTTTTTTCCCCCTAGGCAAACTATTATGGCTATCAACATAGCTTCAAAAACTATTATCGACTCTTTGTAGCCTATGAAGAAATATCCTTTTTGGTACAATATATTTAAAAAAAAAAACATGTAAAAGGCATAGCTGCCATTTCTCTTTCCATCATCAAAGTAAAAAGAAAATAAAGAAGAATAAATATGTTTTAAGAAAATGACAACTACTGACCTATAAAAAAGAAGTTTTGAAATGACACAGGCCTTTCAGCTTTCCTTTCCGAACCGGCAACTCTTTGTAGACTCCTACGAGCCCCGCAGCTCCCGGGGGTGGGCTTGCGCCTGCCCCCTCCCACCCTAGCCGCCCTGCAACGGGTGCAAGCTCAGGCCACCAGCTCGGCGCGACGCTGGAGTCGCTTCCGCCGCACCCGTGCTCCTTTTCGACGCAGGCGTTTCACGAGGAAATTAAACGTACAACAATTTATAAAATGAATTCTGTTCTTAAGCAGGAGTAATACATATATATTTGGATATAGAGAAATAGTATATACACACCATACATATATGATTTAATTCATGTATTATGGTGTCCTTGCTAAAATCATTAAAAACGAAACAAAGCAAACATGATTATCTATTTCACCTAACCTCCTAGAATTTCCAATGCGGATAATGTGGTTCTATGCAGGACGAAAAAAACTTATTTTTAATTGAGATTTTTGTTAATTGCCTTTTTAGCCCAGTCTCCTGAACCATCTTTCATTCAAATATTAAAAGCACAACCCTGTTTTGTTTGAAACATCAAAAAATTTCCCCTTTAACTGACGCGGCTTCCCGCTCAAAATCAAGAAACAAAGCGAGTGAACCGCCTCAAGCAGCTGAGGAAATGGGAAGAGGCATCTTATTCTCCTGGTGTTTTTCTTTCTGAACGCAGTGCCTTTGGAGACCACCGCGCAACGCCGGAGGCGTACGGGCAGAGCGACGGCGAGCGCATCGGCGAGCGCGGCGGAAGGACGAGGGACGAGGAGGAGGAGGAGGAGGAGAGCTGGGACAGTCCGGGGGGCCTCGCGTCCCCAGCAGCCCCACCAGAGGGGACGCTGTGATGGGGGAACCACGCTTCTACAGCGGAACGCAACCTCGGAAAAACACGCACGGTTCTGACCTCTTAAGAACTTTTCCCCTGATTTTTCGGTATTAGACACATGGTGCTATTTTTATTTTAAACTTTTAATGAAAATAAGCAGTAGGAGTCCCCAGAAACTGCAAAGACATTTTCTGAAAAGCATCCAGTTATCCTGAGGTCCAGGAAGCCACAGCGTCTTAGATCGACTGTGCCAACCTTATAAAAGGCAACAGGTGTTGTAAATAAAATATTTTTTTTTAAAAAAAACAACCCTTGGCCGCAGTTCCACGTGCCTTGATTATCTATTCTTATTTTCTGAATTAGTGGCTGGCGTTGGGCAGATAAAGGGCAGAGACGGGACACGACAAAGCTGGCTGGCGGCAAGGACGGCTGCTACGCGCGTGCTAAGGGAAGCGCTCGCTTCCGAACCGCGCGGGCCGGAGCAGGAGCGCGAGGCGGGATTCGCGGTGCCGCCAGCGGGAGGCTGCGGACGTCCCACGGCAAAAGGAGGCCGCGCTGCTAAGCGCGGGGCCACCAACCGAGATACTGGACACGTTCCCGGGGACGTAACGGTTCTTCTCTTGGAGAAGGAAGTATTTCCTATTACGGATTAAATGTTTACACACCCCAGCACGCGCGCATCCCGCAAGGCAGCACGAACACCGCGCTGGCGCTCGGCGCAGGCGCGCTCCCCGCCGCCGGGCCGCCGAGCTTCGGCCGAGGCGAGCCACGGGCCAGGACAGTCCCCAGTCTGTCGCGTGAAGCTGCAGTCAGCTCTGGTCGTTCCAGCGACAAAAATCAAAGAAAGCCGGCACCTAAAAGCAAGGAGATAAGAGAGGAGCAGGAACACGGACAGCTCCAGTGCCTCCCGCAGGAGGAACAGGGCAAAGACCTAGGCTAAGAGTAAAAACCAGGTTGCCAGAGGACTAGCCCAGGGTGCTGTCACCAGCAACACATCAAAACCTTATCAATTAGAGAAATAAACTCTTTCCACGCTGCTATTCAACCCTAAACACACAAACACAAAACCCTGGAAGTATCATTTGCAATTTAATTGCCATTTGCTAGACCATTCTCGTATCACGCTATGATTTCCAAAGCAAAGCTCCCTTTGCTACTAAAAACTCGTAAACAAAACGAGCATCAAACCACACAGGTGACATCTCACAAGTCGCTTTAAATTACGAACCGCGTCGCCCGGCGCGGGCTGGCCGCAGGCCGCCCCGCGCCCCGAGCGCGCCGGCACCGCTTCCCCGCCGCGGGCCGCAGGCGGAAACCGGTGCCCCAACAGATTACCACCGCACAGGGGACCTCACGGAAAGCGGCAGGACGTTTTCCGATCGCAGGGACGCTCTCTGGACAGGTATCGAACCGGTACTTCATACACGGGGCGAGGGCTGCAGACGGAGTCGCCCTGCCACAGCGGCAGCCCCTTCCCACGGCGCTGGGGAGCATCACGGGAGTCTCAACACGGGGCGAGTGGGAAAGCAAACGTGATGTCTGCTCTAGCCAGCGCTAGAAAACAGACCTATATGTGCATATAATGCATATATATATATATATGATGCATATAATATATATTATGCATATAAAACAAACACTCACAAATATATACATACACATAAGCTTTTAGACAGGCGCATATCAAGTAACGGCCTTAAAGCAGAAATTATCTGTTTTTTTCAAGAACACCTTTGAAAACATCTATTCTATTATTAAGGAATAAGTGAGAAAAAATATATGCATCTTTTCCTGAGGCACGTCAGCAGCTCTCCTCTCCTTTCCTTTCCCCTTCCTCTTTTTCTCTCCGTTGATTTATACATACTTAGCCGTAAGAAATAAATTTCTGTGGGACAGGTGCTCCCCCTCATACCTGGAAACATGTTCACAGAATACTTTTACTTTTGGCTGGGCCACACTGGTGGATGCAGCAGTTCTGTTATCGCGAACATTGTAACAGGGGATTTAACGCAACGAGGAGATCCCTTCCTAGCAAATCAAAACGATGTGTAAATAATAAATAGTGGAGCCTTCATCTCCTAGAGACATACTGATTTATGAACTGTTTTCTTGCATAACTTTCATTTAGGAAACACTTGGCATGTGATTTTAAACAACCTGAATATTTTCAAGCACCCTGCTGAACCCTTGGTTGGTTGCATTTGACAAAATAATCATACCCAGTTAAAAACTCAGGCCTTGCCATCTCCGGCGTTCACTAAAGCGTACTCTAGTCATCAAAATCTTTAGTATTGAGATAAAAACACCACCTCATAAGAACAGAGAAAATTCCTGTTCTTCAAATCCGTAAGATATCTTCATTTTGAGATACCTTCATTTTTTCTGGGTAAAGAAAGATCAGAACATTCTTTAATGACCAAATAAATAACAAAGATAAATAGTCTGGATGAAATTTCTCCTTTTGATAGATAGTTTCAGAGCAAAAAAAATGGAAGTCCAACTTCTGAAGACAATTTGGATGCAAACACAAAATCGCAAGGGTAATTAACTCTGCTGCAGGAGGCACACCTTAGTGCTCCAGCCAGAAGAGCAGCTAATGACCCTGGAGCCTCTTTCTTCACCGACTGATAGCAGTTCCTAATGGAGATGCAGAGGCATCAAATCTGCTTGATTTTGCTTAAAAATGTTTTTTTGATAGATGGTAGAGCCTTGATTAACCATTAATCAATAAAGTATTTGAGGAGCCCCCTCTTTATATGCTATTTTATCAAAATTGCCAAGTCATATTCCCATATTAATGACACCCTAGGAGTATTCCAGGATGCTCACTCCTATAGCATTAGCACTCCCTTTTTGTTTTTTAGAAATTAAAAAGAAAAAAAAAACAAGAAACCCTAGGCAAGGGAGATTTCTGACTTGATTAGTGATTTTTAACTTTTCTAGTGAAGGATAAAAAAAAAAATTAAACCACAGTAATTTATCGGGGTGATAGATTTTTCCTTTTCCCACGTGCGATTCTTAAGCCATAGGACCACGGGCTAGGATTTTAAACTCCCAAGGATAAGTTCCTTTAAAACTGGGAATACAGTTGACTGTTGTAGTTACTGAACAAATTTGCAAGGTGAAATAAAAATAAGGCTTCTACTTCTTCACAAATTCTTATCACACTCACTAATCATAAAATGCAAATCGTAACAAAACTAGTAAAGGGACACACTAGACAAGGCAGTAGTGAAAAGATAGAAATGCTATCTCCAAGGTCTTTTGCTCCTACCAATTTCAGTGTGATTGGGGTTCTTTGGAAAATTTTCACCCTGAAATCTTAAATATGATGACATATATTTATTTGGCTGATCTAGCACAATTAAGATTTAGATGGGGAAAATCTTAATTTCCCATTAAGACTGGGAATGGCATGATATGCCAGATGACATGAAATAGGGAAATACAATCAAAGATAAAAATAATTTAGATAACCCTATGTTGACTGAAGACCCAAAGACAGTATAGTGCAATTTCTGAATGTACGTTAACCAAATAAAGGCAGACAAATCTGATGGCTGACACAAGCCCATGTCAAGGGTGGCCTAATCCTCGTAATACAAGCATTTTAAGCACCAAAATATATCTGGATATATAGTGGTCTACATCAAACTAACACAAACAGGACCAAATACATGTCTTGATTAAAAGCTGTTTGCACATGGGCAAGGCTTCATGATCCTAAGCTTCTGATCCACAAAACAAGAGGAAGGTTGAAGGCAGGACTTAGACCAGCTAGCCGCCATTACTCCAGCATCCCTCAGAGGATCTTCCTGGCAGCTCTGGGAAAGTTTATAAACCTGAGGATCTACGAAAAGCAACTGGACTTTACTGTCAGCATTTCTGATCTAAAATGTTTCTGCCAATTCTAATTCCAAGATGTTTCTTTCCACGATGTTGAACACAATGGAATTCAAAAAAATGCTTAATTTCCTTCATTCATTATCTAAATTTCACTTTGGGTTTACTTAGCGTGAGCAAGTCATGTAATTTATAGTCAGCATAACAACTTCCCTTGGAAAATTAAAAATTTTATTTCAGGACACATTCACATCTTGACATTTACATTATCTATTCATAGTACGTTTGATAAAAACATCTTTCTACTTCATTAGGTTTAATATGAAAGCATTTCTGTAAGGATTCAATTTCTGCATTTCTATGAAAGTTTAGATTTTATATTAAATTCAGTACTTGAAGTACTGTAACTACTTCTTAACCCATAGTTTCCATTCTGTAATTTCTAATATTAAATTAATATTTGTTTAAAAAAAGGTCTGAAATGTGTAAGAATTTGCAAGTCTATAGTTGAAGACAGCGGTCTAAACGAAGGGTAGAATTGCAGTATAGTAGTTGGTAAATTACTTAACTAACACAAAATTTAATCTCCTGTCTAGCCTAGTGCTCTCATGACAGCCATCAGTGGATGTGATATAAGGAAAATTAAGTCATTTTAACTATATGCTTTTTAGCACTAACTTATAAATTAAATCAAAAGTGGAAAAAAAAAGATATTTTTATTTCCCCTTTAAATATGCTGGCTTGAATTGAGACTTGCACTTTCCAAAGTGACATGAACAATTTTTGAAATACTGTGATGCAGTTATGTATCTGCATGCTTTAGTTTTAGCTGCTAGATTTTTCAAAACTGTCTCCACATCTAGGTTATAGAACCTAGAATATAAAAAAGTTTATGTATTATGCCTCTGCAAACAATTAGCTGAATTTGCCACTGTATTACATTAAAAACAATTTGATGAAAACCGTTTGCATGGAGTTATGAGACTGAATCAGAGATTGATTATGACCACACTAGCAAAAGTTAAACAGGATATAAATGCTGTTAACATGGTTCAATATAATAGTAACTGGTTATTTGCTGATGGCAACCAAATAAATTGCTTAGAAATCAGAACGTTGTTAGGAAAAGCAGTATATTCACAGAATGTTTTGCAGATAGTTTTTCTGTAGGAGAAGAATAAAAAAACGGCTTGATACAAAGGGCAAGTTTACAATGCAGAAATAAAAATCAAACAGTGGTGCAACTATTGTAAATGGTTAGTCCTAAGAATAGGTCAAGTTGATGAAATTAAGTTTGGAGAAAACAAAGCATATAAATTACTTGCTTTTAACACAGCAGCCATAGACCTAGGCTATCTTTTTAGGAATAGACCTAAAAAGATGCAGAATCAAGGAGATGCAAAAGTTCTTGCAATCATCAGTCCAAGTTCAGTGAAGAAGGATCATCAGAACACGTAAACGCAACTAAACATTGCTGCTCAAGTCACAGCTTGGTTTGGACTGAACCACCAGGTAGGCACCCATGGGAGAGCACCCTTGTCCCTTCAGGAGAACATCTCCCTAGGGACGGGTGAAAATAGCTGTACAGACTGGACTAGAGAACATCTGCAGGAATGTTTAACCTCAGCCACCCAAACGTAACGGGAGAGAAAAGAGCCGCAATCACCAAAGCGCTTTGACTGGGATTTCCCAAGGGGGCGTGGGTATCGACTCCCTCGGATTTCAGCTGCTTTCAGAAATTATCACGGAGGTTTAGCAGGCGAAAAAATTCACGCACAGAAGCCGCAGACAGCAGGAACATCCGAGCAGCCTGGGATGCACTGAGTCAGATAAGCTTTAGTCAGGCGAAACGCCCACCTCTGACCGTGGCCCACAGCAGGTATTTAGGGACGAGTGTAAGGACAGGGCAAGCACGCAGCGATCCTCACCCAGCCAATACACGTTTGCCGCTAGGAAACGAGTACGTGAAATTAATTGCCCATAAACTTCAACACTTAGCCTAATCAGGATTTAACAACAACAACAACTACAAAAGAATTTGAGGAAACAATATAGATTTTTTTGGAAAGCATTCTGAAGAGAAAGGGCTCGCAAAGGCACCCGGATCCCTCGCTCAGCTCTTTTCTTAGTGGGTTGCCCCAATCCTAAAACAAGCAGAGAAAGATCAGTACATATGAAGCACACCTAAAATTTTTCTTTAAAATATACTGAAATACATTAAGAATTGTGGTTATTTTTCATTTTACGGTGGACTTTGAGTTTATTCCCTACATCATATTCAGTTTGCTCGGAACTCAGCTGTGTCAGTGAAACAGCACCTCTATGCCAAACAAAACCGGCTAGAACCGTAGCATCAAAACATTTATGGCAATACGCAACAGCTGAAGCTCTGCCCAAAGGTGCATCTTTTGCCTTGGATAATTAATTCTGTTTACCACCCAGCCATAATGAATTACCATATATTCCACCCAGTGTGGAACGTTTCCCTTTCCCTTTTTGCACTGGTACAAAGCATAAATTTATTTCCAAAGGGATCCAGATGCAAACCTTCAACATTTCTGTAGGCAAAATAAACTACGACGTATGTGCTCCTTGGCGAATGTAACATGCAAAAGGTGCCTGGAGATATGCTATCCTGATTATGAGATATTATTGTGAGATTTTATTATCCTTCTAAACAATAAAGCAAGAAAAGAAACCAACATAAAAGCAAGCAATTCTGCGCCAGATGTACGAGTTTAATGCTATCCATCCCTGACTGGCAATTGGAACATGTGCTGCAAATATGAAACTTTTTTAAGTCTCCCCAGGTGAGCAGTTGATCTTCTCTCGCAATTTCTGCTTTTTTTCAAACAGTGCACAGCACAGTCGAGCAGCTGAATGATCTTAAGAACTTAGGAAAAAAAGAGGAGGGGGAGGATTCCTCAAGTAAACAGTGCATTCAGAAGGGAAATTTTCACTGCACTATCAGCTCAGAAAGCTAGAAGAGTATTTCCTGGAAAAGTTAAGATGTGCACTGCAGCTTCCCTTTAATAGATTCTCTTGTAGAAAGCCTACCTTGAAGGAAGACGACTATCTATAAAAACATTATTTGTAGTCCCAGCTTATTATTTTCTTTGAAGCAGACACAACAGAGACAGTTAATGTATATGCGAACACGTAAATCAGCTTTCACGTGTGATGAGTACATTATACAGAGGTTTGTCCTCCTCAGCTGACATCTGTAAAGGTTTAAGTGCTAAAAGGAGCATTTAGCTCACTTCACAGAGCTCTGAAGCGTACTGCTACTAAGGTCTACGTTTTCCAACTGTTTCTTATTTACAGTACAGCTATTAAGTATATATTATAAAAGAGAGCATGTATTTTAAGTTGTATTAAGCCAGCATCTTCTAGCCTAATCAAACAAGTGAAGCAACAGCTTCTTTAGCATTTTTACATGAACCTACACTGTCACTGCCAAGAGAAGATGCAAAGGGGCCTCCACCACTTGACAAGGCTTATACACAAAATACATTTGCTTGATTTTCTGACAATTTGCTGGTTGACAGCTTGCTAAATGAGGAAGAGCAACAGTACAACAACAGTTGACAGATGCTGCTTCCACTAACTTTCAAATTCCTTAGTCTTTCCAAAAATACATGCAGAAACAGGTTTTCTTTCCTGTTTTCTTTAGATTCCAGATAGCAATGCTCTGATACCACTGGCCTGTCAGCTCATATGGTGTCTTTATATATTATTCAAACACACGCAAAACCCCAAATGAGAGGGAAAAAAAAAACATTTGGCAAAACTACTTGTATTTCACTTACAAAAAGCACTACTCGGAGGGATACCTGTGGCAAATTACCAGCATTCAAATTATAGATGCCCTGATATTCAGAGAGAACACGGTTTTTACAAAGATCATTTTTGCTGGCACGTGAATTAGGACATTTGTTAACAAAAAAGTAAAAATACACTGGAAATAAACCCCAGCTAAACTACTATTGTTATTCTCCACTGGAAAGCACAACATGAATAATTTTCCTCCGCTAATAGATAGTGGCAAAGAAAAAAGAAAATCTGCAATTTCCGTCACTGACTTCAGATTGTTTAAAGTGCTCACGGGAGAGCAAATAAAATTATTCCAGGAAAAACCCAGAAGGTCAACAGATAGCGTGTATGTATCTGCTCCCCTCGCGGCCAGGGTTACGCTGCCAAAGACCCTGCCGTCCGCAGCTTGCTGGGACAGCAGGGAAGCAGCATCTACTTCCCACTACTGGACACAAAAGTTACTTTAAAACTCCTGCTTAGCCTGAGGATTTTAAATTTTGTGAAGTTTTAACCTTCTGAACATTTTCTGGGAGAAAAAAAAAAGAGGCAGGAGGGGTAACGAAGCTGACTTGGAATCAAAGGTGGCTGATTTAGGACACAAAACAAATTCTCCTGTTTACCGTAAGTGACAGCTGGATGAATTACACAAATTTTGTGTGTCTCTCCATTTCCTTCTACCCATCATGCTGTTTTTAATCCATCTCTTTTCTAAAGCTGAAGATAAGTAGAAAAAGACACACAGTATAGCTTAAATTATTAATATTCTGTTCGGCTCTTGCTAGCACCAGTTTCACTCCACTGACCTGTATAACTCAATGATTTAACCAGTACATTATCTACAACCTTATGTACTATTAACAAAGTTTGGTCTCTTAAAACATTTCCATGACAACATATCCAAATAATCCACTCATATTTGTCTGGCATATAAAATGATTTCTTCCTTCTTCATATCATCCCCAGAACAAGCGCGTTAAATATTGATTGCTCTCTTGCTCTAGCAGTAGCCAGGTTAGCAACTGATACCCCAACCTTGCTCTCCCTGAAATGAGCTGCAAATCTCTCAAAACCAGTATTCCCTCCTTCCTAAGTATAATTAATCAAAGTTTTCTGCCACATTGAAAAATACTGGTAAAAATGTAAAATCAAGTCTCTCAGGGTATAAAATGCTCTCAACTTTCATCAGGTCTGAAAGCAAGATGCATTGAATACAAAGACTAAATAAAAGATTATGTGCGAGTCACAACAAATATATATATATAAAAAAAAGAAAGAAAAAAAAGGCCTGAACCACTGCCAGGAAAAACTGCAAACGCTTTGCTCTCTCTCACCTCACTCAAATGTCTTGTACCTCCAGGGAAGGGAATCCCAGCCAACAGTAATGCTACGTTTTCTGCAAAGTCATCATGGAATTTAATGCGTAGGGCTGAAATGGATTATAGAAAATAAGAGAACAGCATTTGTAAAGCTACAAAAAGCTTGAGAAGTTATGTTGGGTGATGCATTCTGGAACAAACATTCATGCTAACTTTTCTGGTTTAAAAAAAAATAGCATTGATAGCTGCAGCTTAACTCTCTGCTCTTCATTTTCTGTATTAAAAAGCTCCAACATTTTGTTCCACCAAAATAATCATTTATGTCAATTCAGAGTTTGTATGAATTTATTTTAGGAAAAGTAAGCAGGAACTGAGGCCATTTTGCCATATCATGAGAGAGAAGGAAAACCTGTGCCACTGCAGCACTGGCATCTTCCAATAAAACCTCCAAGCGTTGCAATGTTTTTCTATCAAATCATTTGTTTTCATCAGTCATTTTTCTGCCTCTTTCAGGGATCCATGTCAATAGATCTAAATTTGTTTGCACTTCTTAAAATGCAAACAAATGTGAAAAGCAAGCCAGAGGTTGGTATAATTTTTAGAAAAGTGTTCATTAATTTCCTAATATATTTTCTGATGCAGCAGCACTAACTAACCCCTCACTTGCCTTCCAAGGAGTCATGATCTCCTGTTGGTCCTTTCTGGCCTTTGCCCTCCCTTTCAAAAAATCTGTTGTCTTTGTCCTTAGTTTTAAAATTTTGTGTCATAACTGAATACTCTTATTCCCCCTGAAGCACAAAGCAGGTCAGCTGAGTTTTCAAACGCTGTAAGTGCATAGTGAGGAGTCCCACAGCCTTTGGAAAGAAGATATTAGAGCAGATTATTCACCTGAAATGCTCTTTTTAACAATACGCCAGTAAGTTTGAAATGATTTCCCTTTTCCATCCAAAAGCCTTAAAGGAAAAGCATGTAGAAAGCGTAAAAACTGATGAACTTGAATTCCCTGCTGAGGGTTGGAAGATGCAAAGCAATTCTTAAAAGCAGCAAGGAAACCACGAGTTCGCGCTACCCCGAGGCAGGCGGAAAGGCCGCGTCGACAGGGCATGGTGCCCTCTGCCGATCGGCGAGCATCTCGGGCTGCCCGCGCCGGTGACCGGCATCACCCCGGCCGGTTCGAACATCCAGGGGACGCAGCGACGGCTTCTAAAACGAAGGGCGTCGACGCCGCCGGCGCGCGCCCTGCTGCCTTCCCGGTGAGAAAGGCACGGCGTGGCTCCACCGCCAAAAACGGGCACCTGTCCCTGGCGAGGACGTTCCAGTAAGCACGGTTCAACTTGTACGTTGTTTGCCTTGAGACGTTTTCTAATGCATTCTTCACACAAACATTCACTGCCAGAATTTTATTCTAAGAATATCTGGATAAAGCGAACGCCTTTTCTTTTCCTGATCATCCAACTTAAGGCTTCTGCAGCACCTGCGCTGCATTTAGGGCAGGTATCGCACAGGCGTCTTCTGCCAGATCCGCCTGGCTAGACCGCCTCAGGCATTAAAAACAGGATTCCAAGATGTTTTTGCTCTTCTAGCTAGAACACTTAAAATATGCATGATTTTGTAACTCCTTCTGTATCATAATAAGTACGCACTTCTGCTATTAGAAGCCCCACTCTGATGAATCCCTAAGCTTTTCCTGCCTCTGAAGAACTTGACAGTAGAGGGAATTTCACTGGGAATGCCTTGGCTTGCTATGCAAAGGAAAAAACAATAATTTATTATATAAAGTAAATAAATGTGCGAGACTCACGTAAAATTACGCGTATATAAAACGCTCCTGAAATGCGGCGGCTCGCTGCGCTGGGCGCGGGCAGCGCCGCCCGGGCGCGCGCGGGCCGACAGGCCCCTCCGCTCCCCTTCAAACCTCCCAGGAGGCTCCCAGCCTTGTTTCCAAATCCCTCAGGCCGGGGGCCAGCGGGAGGATGGAGCCCGGACGCCCGAGCCGCACGGCTGGTGCCGCCTTCGGCTTCTCGGGCGACGTCTTCCACGCACGCGCCTACCAAACCCACCCCAAAACAGCCCACTCACGTGACGGTACCTCGTAACGCTCTGCCGGACACGCTGGTTTCACTGTACGTACTATACGTTGAAAATATAGGTGTATCTAGTTTTGCCAAGGAACACGCAGTTATTGCCCGTTTGTAACCTGCCAGCGTCGCTGCGGCTCCTCGCGAAAGGCGCCCAGCCTTCGTGGCGACGGCCAGCCGGCCCCGGGGCCTCACCCTGCCCCCAAGCCCGCCCTGCAAAAACCTCCGAGGCAGAGGAAAGCAAAGCGTTAATTCCTCCGCTGAAAGAGATACGTGTTGATGAATGTTTTTAATGTCCAGGAAGAAAATACTTTTCTGATTTATGGACGAAAAACAACGCTTCTGCGCATAACGTATGCGCACGGACACACACGCAGAGCAACCGCCAGTAACATCTACAGAGTCTCCGTCTTGGCCTGTACGTAGGCCTGGCAAGATTTATACTACTCCTTTATATGAAAGCATAGAACACTATGCATTTCAAAACGTTCTACATTTGAAAACAAGCTGTAACTCTTTTATTATAACTGCTTACCAACGAGATATGTGCAGCGGCTCAAAGCTCGCGTTGGGTTCAGACCTAGCTAGAGCAATCCACTTACCAGGTCACCACAACACAATTTACCTCTCTGGTTCACCTGCGTTTTGCATGCAGGATGCCAGCTCCTCCAACAGCGTGGGAAGGCATAACGTCAGCAAGCCTACTTTCACACCGACGCGCTGAGAAGATGCTGCACCCAGGTCAGGCTGGACAACGTCTACGCTCACTGTGTGAGCCAGTGCCCGTACCCTTCCCTCGCGTACATCACACACACCGGAGGGAGCTGGATCCAACATACTATCACGCAGAGGTCTTGTATTTTCACCACCCAGTTTGTTAAAGAAAGGTTCTGGGACAAATGAAAGGTAAAATCTTTGGGAAAACAAATTCAAGCCTGTAAAATATTAACCAGCGTTTTCCTAACTCTTCCATCAACCACAGCTCTTAATAAATCTACTGTGACCATAAAAAGCTGTACAGAGAAGGGCGAACTCCAGAGATGGACACGTTGCAACCCTCCCCACACAGCAGCATGGGTATCACATCCACAACATTTGCTGAGAAGTACTACTTTTGGTCAGAATTTATATTTTATAGACTTGAAGGTGAACCATGCTGGGAAACTTGATACAGTTTTTCAACCATATCAGCATGATGAGCTGGGTGGCATAACCAGCAGAATGTAGCCGCTCCTGTAGCTAGGAAGCTGTGAAACAAATGCATTTTTTCCCATCTTAAGGTAATTTAAAGTATCTTCGTCATACTAGTACTTAAAATGCACAGCTGAAGACGGAAAAATTTCTCAGTTGGTGAGCTCTCACAGAGGACATACGTTCACTGGTCACTGCATCTTCCTTGTCAAAACAATCTAACATCTACAAAGACTAATTAGTTGCATGCTCCTTGCGTTTATTTCCCTTTTCTTCTAATTCCAATTTCCTTGCGCCGAGACAATGTTTACTGACTGGCAGCCTAACGCAGTTGGCCATAACCTCAACATTTTCCTTCCCTCATTTAAATTATTATTTATAGTCTGCACTACATTTCCCATACTGGTATAGACTTGGAATAATGTTTTAACAAAAGTAATTTAACTCAAGTCCATGCAGATGTCCCACATATCATCTTTTTGAAGAAAAATTTGATAAAGGAATCTAAGATTAACTTGGATGGCTAAGAGTATTACTACCCCCATCCCGTAAGAAAGCTCTTTAACTTGAGAAATTCAAGACAGAAAATCCGATGATCAGAAAAAACTTGTTGCACAAAACACATCTTGCTCAAAACATAGTGGTCCATGTTGATCTATTGACTAAAACCACAAAACATATATTCTATAACTTAAATAAAAAATTACACTATAAATATTAAGCTCTGATTTCACTACGTTTTCCAGTGTTCAAGATGTGACAGGCGCTACTCTATTTTAATAATCTGAATTTTAAACAGGTCTGTTACAAATACACGTGAACCAACCCACAGCAAATTAAGCAAGTATTTAATACAGGTTCAGATTGTGCTGCAGCAAATGAAAGTCCCTCAAAAGGGGACTTTTTCTCCAGCTTTTCTCCAAAACCTGATGAACGATTGCCTTCCTTTTTCAAACTCTGCTGAATTTCTAGAGAAAAGACTACCACTATTTTTTTTCCTGATTTCGAGAAAGTGAACATTCAGCAGCAGCACATTCAAATCTGTTAATTTGACATGACTGAAAAAAAAAATTTCCATAATTTTGGCACCCAGGTGATTTCTATACCAGGGACCCTGGAGCCTGACAGAGTCTTATAAAAGGGACTCGGGGAAAGCGCTTCCCTTTCGGTAGCTTTGCCTCTCGCAGGACCTAATGCAAAGGTGATCAGAAGCTCTCAGGCCATCTAATCTATAGATATTATTTTACCGTGTGTGGATCATAACTACCCTTAGAAAAATCCTTTCCAAACGGCACAAGTTAAATGAGTAACAAACTTCCCCAGACTTTCAGATTTATTTAAAACTCTAGACTTGGAGATCAAAATGTTAAAACCTCTTCAGCTGTAACACACCCAGAATACAACAAATATAAACTCTGGAAGGAGATGTTTGTAAAGATATTCAAAATAGTTTACCATTCCAGGACTTTCAGTTTAGCCTGTGACCTCTTTGAATCCTGGCCAGCCTGAAGAATGATGTATTGCTATTTAAACAGTTTCACTAACTTAAAAATTTAGAGGACAATAGTCCAAAAAACATCCCTTGTAGAGAAAATACTTGCAGCCAAGTGACGTCTAGCATCCAGAAGACATCTTTTTACCCTTCTTTTTCAACTTCCTAGGAAGGGAAAAACCATAACACACAAACCACTTTGGTCTCCCCTCCTGCTGTAGAATCACTCAAAGAAACCCTCTTAATGCTAAAATTATGTCCTAGGAAAATACACTGCAAGCTAAATTTCTTCAGCCCTCCGCAGTTCTTGTAGGGTGCGTGCTGAGGCACTCGCTTCTGTGTTTCCTTTCAAACCAAACGCACGCTTCGGAGTGCCACCTGACGTAATCATACTAGACCAAGAAGGGGAGCAGATAAAATCTGCCCGCGTGTTTCTAATTTTTCAGACAATTTTGCTTAATGTGTTTTTTGCCTTAAAAGGATGTTAAAAAAAAAAAAAAAAGAGAGTAAGGAGCAAAATAAAATTTTTCTATCAGAAAGAGATCTTAATTTTGTCTGGATAGCAAGAATTTATAGTGCTGGTGAAAGGCACTGGAGACAGCCCTGGAGGCTGAAGTCATTTATTTATTTATTCGCAGAACAAGCGCGAGCCGTACGAGCACAGAGCCCAGTAAGAGGCGGCCGGGCCCGGACCGGGGGAGGCTGCTCTGAGCGCTGGCACGGGGCGTCTCAGGTGCCACTTCCAGTCCACCTGCGACTTGGGCGTGTGCAGGAAAAACAAGCCTACCATCTCACAACAGGTCGAATAACTCTTCAGAAATGTGATTTGAAGCTTTGCCTGCCTTGAATGACCCGTCGTACCTCCGTGAGGTCACTAGTGGGGCTCTAGGTCTTTATTACTTGGCAAACAAATGATAACTTGGGAACCTTCAAATAAGAGGGGAAGAAAAAAAAAGAATATGAATTCACACACAGCGCAATCCCAGCAATAATAGCTACATTCATGAGGATAGCAGTTAATACTTAGATTTATGGAGTGTGATGTACTAATGCATATAATGAAGCAGACAATTTAATGACTCAGAGTGCTAAAAAGGAGGGAAAAATAAATCCACGGCAGTCACAAGATGGACTTTCAAGATTAATGGGGATAAGCCAAACATTCCAGATGGTCTAATCCAGTGTTCCTGTCTCTCCGCTACAGAAAATCACCTTTCCCAATGAAAAATACCATCTTCCTTTCAACCTGTGCTTCTGTTCCCATCACTACGTAGGAACAGTCTATTTTCATCTGTCTTCTTTTTTTCTTCTGCTTATACAACAGAAATGAAGGGGGCAAACATACTTTGCACATAAAACACATTAATAAACATCTCTCTGAAGACAAGGCACTGCATGGTAGAGGCATCATGATATGTAATTTATCAGGCTTAAACAAAACAGTATATTTTTATAATTGCTGTTTAAATTATAAGAAAATACTATATTGGAATTAGTTCTAAAACTGCCATTGTCACCATTTGTCTTCCGCTGTAAGGAATAGCAGTACCCCAGCTAAGTACATGCTTCAACTGCAGAACAAAATTTACTGTTCTCATTACCAGACCTGTTGCAACTAATGGAAAACAAGAGTTACTGGGTTTTGTTCTGAAGAGGAAAGCAGCTCAAAATCAAGGCAACAGTAAGATGTAAAAGGAATGTTTTGAAACTGGATGAATCTATGACCTACTGTTACTATGGAAATGAGTGATTATAACAAAATATTCACATTTTAATCCAGTCCCTAGGGGACTGGCATCCCAAAGTTAATTCTACTTTCAAATCTAAGATTTTGCTCACCTACTAATTTACTCAGCCAGCATCAACCACAAAAAAGTCACCTAGCCACGCTTGTTCATGCACACCCTGCGTGGCCAGGATCAAGCAGCACTCCGGCTGCACTCCGGCTATCTGAAAACCCTTCAGTAGCTTTGCTGGCCATCTGGACTCCAATGTATAAGTCTGCCAAATTTTAAGCTGCATGTTTTCAAAGAAAAAGGTCTCGCTTCTATGTTAATATTTCAGTTTTCCCTTATAGGACTTATGCACTGCATTAGTTATGCTAAAGCTCCTTTAACAGTATAAACTGTGCAGGAAAAAATCTTGTGCAATCACACTACAAGTTACTCAAGCTGCCTCACCCACCATTATCGCCAAAGGCAACCCAAGTATCCAGAGCATGAACTCAGCAGAGGACACAGCAATCTGGAAGATTAAAGAGAAATTAACCACTGAACCTGCTCCTAGCTTCAAGCGATCCAGCTTACATCTGAGCTGCAAGGAGATGTGAAAATAATTTCTTAATCTCTATCAAGACCATGCTTTCATTTTTGAGAGACATCTAAGACTTTGATTACATAGCTCCTTACAAGTGCTGCATTACTGCCTGTCATTCCTTCTCCGAAACTCCCTGTGACAAATCTGAAATCCAGCCCCCGTCGTGTTTGGTCCTTCCTCCCCAAAGACAACATAAAAACTCTGGCACTAAAAAGAGGTTATTTGAAAAGTAGTGATGTGACGTGCCACTCCATTCCCTAAGCGCAACAAGTTTTAACATCGAGGTTCAGGCACACGGAGTGCTTTACAATCACAGCACGTTTGGGGGCTTCCAAGAGCCGCGGTGAGCTTCTCCCAACGATCCGCGGAGCAGCGCGTGCCCTGGGAAAGGCCGCGCTTCTGGGCAGCCGTGAGAGCCAGTGCCGCGTGGGAAGCAGCTGTTTAGAGGCAGGAGGACAACTTTGGGGTTTGTAGACCTAATTATGCATGTGGTTACCACATTTGAAAACGCACTCAGCTTCCCACATAGCAGTGACTCCCTGCTACGTAAAGGCCAAAGCCAGCTTTAGGTCTCCAGCCTCCGCTCACTTGCCCCAGCCTGATGGAGCCTGTGACTTTGCGGAGCCCACGAATGCGCAAGCAACAGGCGCTGCTCTGGTTTCCACCTCTCCATTTCAACAGAGATGCTAAGACATAAACACCGGAGCTCTGAAATGAGGTCTACAGCAAATACTTAGCAAGTACCTTTTTGTCCCTAATTAAATAAAAACTCAATTACATTTTCAAAAATGCAAAGTCCTGAACTGTATTTTTAGAATAGCCGTAACAGCCAGTTTAATAACAGTTGGTTTCCAAACAAGATAAAGAAATCTGCCTTTATTAAATTATACGGAAGGGGGTCAGAGATTAAAAATCCTCTGTCTCTCATTATTAGACCTGAGATGACAGATTCATTCCAGAGCACAGAAGGAAATATATTATCCCAAAACAGGATATGAAGTCCAGTCCCAGCAGATTAGTCTTTGTTAAGTAAATTTATTGTCTAATCTTTTAACGCTCTCCCCAAATTGCTGCCCGAGATGCTCTTCCTATCGGTATTAAATCCCCTTACCTTCCCTCCACCACCCTACCCCCAAAAGCCCCCAGCAACACTGCCCTCTGCTCTGAATCCCACGAGGACTTGGACGGTGCATGAACCAAATAGAAAAACATGAAGCGACGGGAGTAGAAGGGAGAGGACTACAACTGCAATCAGCCGGCTAATAAAAGCATGATGTGCTCTGAACTGTTAGGCAGAATAGAAAAAAAAGGACAAATGTTCTGTTTTCTTTAAACGGCAGCAGAAAACCTGGTATTGAGCTGCTCTTCTGCGCATTTGTCCCTAGTAACTACTCTGTAATTTAGATACAGAAATTGAAGAAAACCTCCAAAAAGCTGTATTAGTACAACAGTAATTTCTGGGAAGAATTAAATGTACTATGCAAAACTAGATGGTACATCAAAAAAGTGCAATTCTATCCCCTTTCTGTTTACCAAAGCAGAAGCGCTCTTCCATACAATGATACATTTCTAATACACTGTTTAGTCTAACTGTAGACTCCATGAAATTATTTGCAAAGACGGGGATTCTCAAAACATGCCATTAGAAAAAGGCAGTCCTTCCCTCATTCTCCCTCTCCCATTTCTTTATTGTTGTTTCTGTATCAAATAAAGAACATTTGGCCAAAGCAACGAGTAATAAAAAGAACTAAGGGTGGTGCAGCAAAAAAATATTGCTATATGGACTCCAAGATGGTTCTATAGCCAAACAGGAAAAATATTCCACAAAGACTACAAAATATGCAATAGCACTTAGAATCCCTGACAGATCTAATTTGCCTGTATGCTTGCTTGTGTTTTCTTCCTTTCTCATTAAGTTATGAAAATACTCCTATCAGGTACTTAACCTCAGCATGTCCTTCCCGTGTTTCCCTTTCACAGAGCTCTGATGCACCATCCCCACGTGCTGAACAACTGCAAAGAGCCTGGTTTCACCCACAGTGTGCTTCTATTCGGTATTAAGTTGAGGGTAATATCATTGAAAAGAGACAAAATTTTGGTCGTGTTAGATGGATATCTGTTGTAGTCACTCCATTTTTGTAACAAGATGTTTAAATAGCCATCTCCACTTAAAACAGTTGATTTTCCCAACATCTGCTACAGAAACCACTCTTGGCTACATCTTACAGTGCTGATGTTGTACAGCCCTGAACCGCACGACTGTTTCTTTGCAAACTCTCCTCTTATTTACATTGGGGCTTTTCTGTTCCCTTTTCACTGGAGGTGGAGAAGGCATGGGAATAACATGGAGCACATTTGGTGAGTCTTTGCACTAGCAATGGTTGAGAAAATCATTCACCTCAATAAACGTATGCCTTGCTTTGACTATTTTTTCCTCAAGTTGAATAATCCTAAAATTGTTACTCCCCCAACTTACCTCCTAGCCCTTAAGCTAACTACTTTCACCTGGTGCAATAACACTACTTTCTACTACTGAAATTCATTTCTGAAAAAATCATTGTGGAATCAGGTCAGTTAAAAAGAAAATTCATTAAAGGAATCCTGCTACATTTTCTGTATGGCTTTGGTTCCCTTTTTTGTTTTTGCTTTAATCTGTAAGTCCTTTTGAATGCTTGCAGCAGTCCTTAAAAGATGGAATATTATCTCAATGGCAGACATAGAAAGTGTTACTCATACATTCATTTTCAATGAACTCTTAAGATCATTCTCCAGAAAAAACCTATGAAAACCAGTAACATTCAGTTCTGTATTTCTCTCATTGCATGTGAATGAAAGTAAGAATTTACACATACGCACACACGCACATATACGTATATAAATAGCAAAGCCAAAAGGCCTACAGCCAGAAGCCTGCATAACCCATTATACATACATTCAACTTTCCTTCCTTTGGAAATTCACTCTTCAAATAGTTATGCATGTGTAAGTAACCAAAAATACATTTGTTTCTTTTTATGGATATAAGACACCCAGCAAGCCGTTTACCTCTGTTTTGTGTACTCAAGCATCACTTTGAAAACAGACTTTAAGTCATCTGGCGAAAGAATATATGGGCCTACAAAGTAAATTGATCTACCAGACACGTGTAAACGGCTCCCAGTGCAATAGACACAAGACACTTACATGTGCACAGAAATATTTATGGGCACATACGAAGAAACGTGCGCACACCAAGCTGGCTGCACTCCTGCCGAGGTGATCAGTGGGGTAACGTTGTCAGGACCCTCTCAGCACACTCCCACGTTTCCTCCTGCAAGCCTCGTGCTCGGGGCAGCAAACCACAGCTGCTCACGTCCAGAGGCATCCTTGGCTCTTCCGAGCCCTGGAAGAACCGCACGCGGCTGACGTTACCGTGCGTGAGGGTGCGCTAATGCAAACCAGCATCAAGTTACCCAGTACGCGGCTGGGAGTTTTGGGGGAAGCATTTAAGGCTATTCCTGTTCCAAAATATCCATCAATGCCACGGAGTTCTCGCTGATCTAGAAAAAGGTGGAAATGCTTCTTTTTGTCAGTTAGAAGAGAAATAGTTTAAGAATCATCTACAAAATTAAATACTTTTGCAGGTGTATGAGAAGCAAGACACTATATAATGCAGGAGTTCACGTTGAAAAAAATGAACAACTTTTTAAAAAGTTTTAAATAAGACGTTTCGTAATAAACCTCAATAAACCTCCTACGTTTGTGCTGCAGCATGGCAGCAGCCCTTTCCCCAGCTCTGCCCCACGAACGCAAGTCCACACGGTCCAGCTTCAGGCCCCTTTAAAGACCAGCTATTTTCAGCCCAGAATGGAACAGGTTTTAAACCTGTATTGAAAAAGATGGAGAAGAAGGGGAAGGAGAAAAAAAATCTTCAGTGCCAAACACCAGACAGGCTACGCAATATGAGAAGTTCTTCCCTCCTCTAACGTGAGGTGCCGCTCACGGCTCGTCCGGAAAGCGTCGCTCGAGCCAGAGGGCGAAGGGCCGGACAAGCAGGAGCAGCCACCAGCGCTCGCCCCGGCCCGGCCCGGCCCGGCCCGCCGCCCTCTCGGGCGGGAGCGCTGCAACGCGTTCTCCTTTGCAGTAGGAACGAGCAACGACAGTCAGTTTTCCCCGCCAGGTTTATGACTAGCTGGCTAAACCACACGTTTAAGGTGAGAATTTTCATACTGCAAGGGGCAGGGAAAGGGAGAACAAATGCTAACGCTAAGTAATTCGAAATGCAAATTCACGATACAAGATAAAAACCCTAGAAACTGAATGACAGTAATACTGCTTTTTAGTATCTTTGATTTACTCGAGTCTCTTAACTAACACCTTTTAAGATGCACATGCTGAAGCGGAAAAGATAATTTTACTTGTGGGACAAAACAAGCCAGTAAGATTTTGATGTGTCTTTCCCCACGTACCCTCCACTCCCCCCCCCAAAAAGGCCACTTGGCTCTCTCTACTATCTGATTTTGGACATTCTTGAGTGTGGTCACATTTTAGCGTTACGCAGTGGTTTGTTGACCAAGAATCTCGGCCTCCATTTCCAGACACAGTATCACATTCAGAAATCTTAGACCAGGATGTTCACGAAGTCTCATCTCCTGTATAACACAGACTGTATAGATTCGTTCACTATTGATGTATATGAACCATTACTATTACAGTTTATCTAGACTCTTTAAAAAGGTTATGTATTCTTTATTAGACATTAAAGAACATCACTCACACACGCCAAATAAGCGATGCATGATCATTGGTATTTTTAATGCTACGTTAAGCTGCACCTGAAAATGAGCACTGCACCACGGTTCAGAGGTAGCCGGAAATAAACTACAGCTAAAGAAAGGAAAGGTTTAGTCTGCACCGCTCAAAAGGACTCACTGCTTGGGACTGGCTGCTCTCAAAGTTTATATTGACACCCACCGTGCTATGCTATCGTTTAACCTAGCCGCCTGAAACATAGCCAAGATCTCGATGGTTTGTGGGCGTTAATAAAACTCAGATTTTCAGTGGAACTGCCCAACCTGACAGCAAAAACCCCAACTTGACAAACCATTACTGCTACCCCAATGACATTTCACTTTTTAATCGCTCCTTCTGCCCTTTTCAGCATACAAAACTTTTACTATTTCTCCTGGATTGTTACTTGATCTACCAGGTTGCAACATACCGAGCAACAGCAATACTTCAAAAGCGAGTGCGAACAGTGAAGATTTTAAGCCGACTCATTAATGTGCAGGAATCTGACCAGAATCTGACAAATTCACACATCTGTTTTCCATTTAGTCCCACTAGAAATGACAAGTGTAATAACAAGAAAAACATTTAATCAGAATTTTAATGCATGGATTTATTTGTTTATTTGTACATGATCTATAGATACTCATCTGAATTTCAAGTGACTGATGTTCTAAATTACATATAACGTACTTCTCTGAAAAAAAAATCACAGTATAGAGTATAAAGTTTGCATGTTATACTCGAGTGTTCAGACATGCCATTCAAATGTAATCTCAGCAGAAGAGTTCCTTCTAATTGTGTAACTGAGCATTTGATATACTCTTTCAGACAGTCACAATAGATATTACTCAGGTATTTGACTGCTTTCTTTAAACAAAATTTCACAAAACAGATGTAGCCAACTTCTAGAAAATCCATTCAAAAAAAGGAACAGTTATGATCCTACTATGTTTAGATTAAAAAATTAGAGCTCTAGTTCATAAGAAAGCCAAGCTTACTGAGAAGGCACTGTGATTTGTGTGAATTAGTGGGTAATAAACCCAGATTCATTGTCCATTCCTGTTTGTCTGACAGTGAAAAATGTGTCATCTCAGAAGAATTAAAATAGGTGATGGAAATCTGCAAGGAAATCTCTTCATACAATAAAAACAAAGTGACTAAAGTGGATGACTCAACTGCATGAATTTCTACTAAGAATATTCACTAGGGCAGAAATAGAAACACTAAATCACAAGAGATATCTGGGAAAATTATTTGGGATGGGTAATAAGGTGATGTCAGAACAATGTCTAGGTCTTCAAAGCATTATCTTGTGTATAATGCAGCAATGCTGTGTCCAATAACAGTAGAAATAGGGTATCTATCTGCTCCGGGCCTTCAGCCAAGGTCACAAAAAACACAGGATAATTCAGGTTGGAGGAAACCCCTGGAGGATCCTCATCCTAGCTCTTGCCCAAAAGAGGGTCAGCTCTACGGACAGACCTGGCTGCTCAGAGCTTTCTCCAGTCTGGTCCTGAAAACCTCCAGCTTTATGGGCAAACTGTTCAATGCTTAACTGTCCCCCTGGAGGAGGAGAAATTCCTTATATCCAGATATCAAGATACAGGGCTGCAAGATACTAAGGAACAGAAGATGACTCTACTTTTGTAGCAAAATTCAGAATTTGATTTTAAAGTCAAGAGTTCATGTCTTACTGTACCTATGCTATATTACAGACAGTTATCATTATCTATCTTTTGTAGATTACATGAAGGAAGAAAAGTCACTCTTACAAGTCTTCGGGTACCAGATCTGGGTGGAAGCAACTTGGGATAGAGAACAGCTGGTGTAGGAAGTGGAATTGCATTAGCACTAATTTGGGTCCATTTGACCTCTTCATGTGGCATATGGAGAGCTGCTACAGCAAGTGCAAAAACCCAATCGCTTACAGCTGTCCATCAACAAGAAACTTGAACATGAGAAAATAAACAAGAAACATCCACCATGTACCTGGGAGACTTGAATGGCATCAGGAAGAGCAGACTTCCCTGACGTATGCACCACGTTCTTGCAGTGATTCAGGCAAGGAAACTCAAGTCTGCACCAGCACCAAGGGGAAGGAAGGGGAAGGAACCCTCTGGGAAATTCAGGAGCAGGCTATTATTGCCATAATATTACAAATATCAAACAGCATTCCAGTTTCCTTTCCAACTCTTTCCAGATACTAAAACCTCTGAGACTTATGAAAGCAGCCTTTTTTCTTAGTATCTACCAAAGACTGGAAACTGTCACCCTTAAAGAATAAATCAGTAAAATACTGAAAATACAGTAAACTATTAGGATGTCTTGTGCTGTATGATCAGCCATAACCATAAAATCACAATCCTCATAGCTGTTGCATTTTTCTGTATCTACTGCAATGTAAAATAACAAAACTGTGAATGTTACCATTAATCTGGTACGAATATACTTGCTAACCCTAAAAAACCTATTGGAGTGATAACTTGAGGACACGTTTAATATGCTCCTCCATCTGTTTTATTGCTCTTCCAAGAAAAGTCAACTGATTGTACCATCGTTCACCTTTGACTGAGTATTTTGCATCAGAAGATGCAGGTTTAGCTCAGTTGGTTTGAGCATGGTGCTGCTAATGCCAAGGTTGTGGGTTCAATCCCCATATATGCTATGCTGATGGGTGGACTAGATGATCTCCAGAGGTCCCTTCCAACCTTACCAATTCTATTCTAAGATGGGAGAGCTGTCATCTTCACCCCCACTCCACGGGAGCATAAATCCTAATGACTGAATTGACTTAAAACACAGAAGCAGCAAGTTCCTATGCTCAGTCTTTTCAAGTCAGTACCAGCATTTATCTGCTCACATGTTGTCCTGCCCCGTGTTTTTGGCAACAGCAGCACCCTCGTTCTTCTAGCACCCTGCTCCCTAAGGACAACACTTCAGTTCTCCCCAGCACCACAATTTGTCATGCTCTGAAGGAGCTATTTTATGTCTCAAGCCTAAAAATGAGTAATGTTCATTAACAATGGAAATTTCTGGTCAGCGACTGCTGAAATACACATCTTCAGCGAAACTTCCATCACAGACGCACGAAGGAATTACGTTGCCTAACTGATCAAGATTTATTAACTGTATTGAACCAAAAAAACATTATTTTTTTTTGCTCTCCATGCAGAGAGGCATCAGGGTCTCATTTCCTTCAATATTTATTTAGTGAGGTTATTGCCATCACTGAAAGCTAAAATGATACATTCCTGTTGGTTTTACCTCCTTGCTCTAGCACGTGGAGGTCTATGACACAACATGGGCAATACACCAACTGATCAGCAAGGACTACAAATGGTGGAGGCCACCTGTTAATTAGTAACATTTATCACTTGACAGCTCTGGATCTCTCTCTATTGGAGCCCCTCTGGAACGAGCAAGCTTGCTCCTGAAATACGAAATGTTTTGCACAGCAAACACAGATGGTGCCTTTTCTACCAGAATTCAAATCTGATGAAGATTATTTGATTCTGCTTATTGTCTTTCAAACACGTGTGCTAGCTAACTCACCGTTAGGACCTGAAGACAACCAACTCCGACACTCACACAGCTGCTGTATGAAATGTTTACATTTGAAAGAATGCTTTAAACACAGAAATTTACTCTAAAATTCTTGAAACAGCAGTAGTGAGGCGTTTACATTGCAAGCACAAAGCTGCGCAGCAGAATATGACACTTGCTGCTGATCTGTAAAACTACCAAGTGACGGCTTGCAAGTCCAACCGAAAAGTGAACTATTGGTAATTACATCATAAGCAGACATACTGCATAAGCGTGGCTTGGTCTTTTTATTATGTCAATAACGTCAACATACTTCCCAACTTTTCAGTTGAGCCAGTAGCACGAAACAACACTGAATTTACCAAACAGCTGGGAGATCCCAAAGGAAAATGATAATTCAGAGCCATAAGCCAACCTCAGAGATTCATTTTTTTTCGTTAAATAAAACACATCTAAGGTCCTTCTCACGATATTCCACTACGAACAAACAACTTTTCCTAATTGCATTACATTTAAAACTGAATCTTGACCCTCTAAAGCCTATAATACAATATTCTATAATAATTATAGTATTCCATCTCAGTTCTTCAAAAGGGAAGAAAATAGCATCCAAGTTTGGACCATGCTCATGCATAGCACCTGATAGAAAACATGCTCAGCTCTGCATATGGTTCCAACCGAAACCTCTGGCTTTTGCATGCCAGATTTATTCCCTGATACATGCTGGCATATGGCAGCACAAACAGCCAAACCAGTGCAATACAGAGCAAGATGTTTCACAAGCAGAGAAATGCCACTGAATGTGAAACTGTAATGTCTAAATGACTTTCATGGTTCATAAGATCCATTTATTTATTTACTTATTTATTTATTTTATTTTTTACCTTCAGACCCAAATCTTGTTTTCCCTTTAGAGGGAAAAAAAAGTATTTAAACATATATATTTTTGAAGGATACAGTTCCAGCAAACAGCAACTTTACTGACCCAGTCTTCTCAAATCCAAAGCATTAATGTTACACCTTCAACATGTATGTAGTGAAATAGATATAAAAATGCGAGAAAATAATAAAAACTGCTTGTGAAAACAACCTCACTTCTATTGGAAAATCTCTAGTAAGTCTTCTGATCTATTCATACAGAGAAGGGACAGAAATCTTCAACAGTGGCAGAGAAACATGCCTTTAAAGCTTATTCTGCATGTTTCGGATTTTGCAGGGATTCTTCAACTCAGGGAACTAAAGTGGGATCCAACTGTTAGTTAATTCAGTAGCCTGACAGTGACTTAGAACATAAACTTTAAAGCAGAAAATCTAGCAGTGATTTTCAGTAGCCAAATGTGCTACAACTAGCACCCAGTTTAACTGCCACTGACCTGCAATGAAGCATTAGGATATCACAGCAGTTTTACTGAATATGGCTTCCCAATACAAGCATATAATTTCCCTCTTTTTGAGAAAGATTAAGATTTCTCATGAACACAGCATATTCATCTCACTAAACACTGATTTTAATCCTTTGCAAAGCAAGACCCTCCCGTTTGTAAAGGTGTAATTTAGTTATTTAGCTCCCAAGAAAACAAGCTTTACAAACATCTTGCAGTGCTTCACAATTCAAATGCTGCAAACAGTCACATCAACAGAGGACAACCAGTACAAATTAAAGCTTCCCCAGCACGGTCTCTTGAAAGCCTAACAAACCCAGTTAGCTGCCAATTATACTCTTCTGGCCTGTACTTCCCATTGCGCAGTTTCTCTGTTCACGTCAGCAGAGCAGGCTAGAGGTATACACTTTGCCCACAAACACGAGAGAGGGTAGTCAACGCCTTGCGTTGACGTTACTGGACAATTACCATTTCACTCCTCGCCGAGGTCCCTACGTTAGGGCCTTCATCTCCTTGCCCTGATTAACCGCTAACGCCGCGCAGCCGAGACGCCCGATTTGGCTGTGCTGCTGCGAAGCTGCCCTCCAGCAACGCTCGCCGCTGCTCCTCGCCTTGGCCCCGCGCACGCCATTGCAAGCCTCCTACCCAAGATCTGCCCTTCTACTGCGTTTGCACAGCCTTCCTCTTCCCAAGCCAAAGTTAAATGAAATCAAAGGCAACATCTACAGGATAAGCCACAGTTGCAGCCTTAAATGAGTAGAAGACACCACGGCTTTCATGTCAGATGTGTTTTTATAACACAGACCAAGCCTATTCTTGTCATTCCAGTTTCATCACACACCAGCTTTCCAGCAGTCACCCAACCCTTTCCCACACTACAGTTTTAAAGGCTCATAAACATTATCTTTATTTTATTGAGAGGTTCAGAAACTTTAAAACAGATGTGAAGTCCCTACTGCCAAGAGCCTCCACGCAGTGTGATTCAATAGGATGTGGGTGCCGCGCTGTTTTTGAGGCAAGTCACTCCGAACCGCTGAGATCAGCCCTTCCAACAACCACTTTGCTTTAAGAAAACAAAAGCAGAATAGAAGCACGGAAGAACTCTACTGTCTGCCTATGAGTGATCGGATGACCTGATTATAGACACTTCTCAAAAAACACTTCCAAGGACAGCATCTGTGGACGCTAGTGTGATGAAGAAACATCGATGGGGTTTTACTTTTCCTTCTTAAACAAGCAGTATAAGGCAAAAGGCACCATGTATCTCCAAGTGGAAAGAGACAACAGAAGTCACGTTATGCGCTGTGTGTAGCTACAGGTAGGTCCCTCTTTTTGTCACACCACTAGCAGTCTCACTGGGGCTTCCATTACTACCAAGTACCTCACAATCATGAGCCCAACTAGAGCAAATGAGCCTCCCTTGGGCTGCGGGCCTTTCTGTGCCTTCTCCTGCCCCCTTCCCCGCTCTTGCTGCAAGCTCTTTGCCTTTGCTGCCCCATCTCCAGAAATGCTGAGGGCTGTCCAGGGCTAAGGCAACACTTTTCCCACAATGCAAAGTTAATTCACGTGGCATCAGAATTTCTTTCTCCAACCCTGTGCCTTAGGTTAGCAGGGGGAGCAGAAGGTCTTTCGGGGGGTGTCCCGAAGGGGGCTACAGTGCTGCATGCACAGGGAAGGTTCTGGGTATGAAGATGCTCCAGAACACCTCACTTGGGAGCGCAGTTGCAGGGAGGGCAAGAGAAGGATGGGAATTATTGAGTGACTTGTGGTATAAAGCGTCCTACTGAAGAGACCTTGATTTGTTTGGACTACTTCCCCAACAGTTATTTGTAAGGCTCTCAAATACTGGGCCAAGACCCTACACCAAATAGGTACAATTCAAGAACTTAAAGGGTGATTACAGCCCTGTTCTTGCTGGCTACTTAAAGGTATTAAACTCACAGCTGATCTTTTTTAACCACTTATTTCTAGCCAATGCCACATTCCATGGGTTTCTCTTGCTACTACCATCTGCAGTTGCACTGAAGCAGTTGTGACCACAACAAAATAAAAGCAAGGGAAATGAAATTATTTTGTCATTTCCACTATTTGTCTAACAGATAACACAGATGCTATAAACAACGAGGCATTGAGACATCAAATCTTGTAAAGTATTTCATACATTCATCTCCTAAATACTTTGAAGGGCACTCAGCACTGGCAGTCAAATCCTATGTGGTTTGAAAACAGATCTACAGCTTGCCAATATTATTTGACATAGCTACAGATAAAGTGCGGTAGTTCACAGGAGCAGTTTCCAGGGTGTTTAGGTTGGCACTGATATGCCAGTACAGGCCTTCCTGTTTGCCAGGAGAGAGCAGGCATTTCCGCAGCCTCTTCCTTTGAAGCAGCTCTGCGGGAAACACCATGACCTGTGCAACCATACGGACATCTGAACATCCTGTGCCAACAATGAGGACACAATAAAAAATGGTCCTCGATGATGAACAGAAATTCAGTTGCAAAATAAGATTTGCATTTGTCAGTGCACTCCTGTGACCTAAGGAGAAAATATTGCCTAAAATCACACTGTAAACAATACAATCTGCATAGCAACAGGCATATAGTATATGCTAGGGAAGAGCCTACAGAGCTTCAGCGAGGCTTTGGAAGGGGTGTCTCGAGCTTCGCTGCCCCCAGCTCCAGGCACAGACAGGTGCCACCGCAGCCCAGCTACGGGCTCAGGTGCTGCGCTGTCAGGGAAGGGTTCACATGAGTTACGGAAAAGGTGGATGTGCAAACAGAGGTAGTGTATGTTAACTGATGAAAGTTACTTACCAATGTAGTGCCAACACTCATTTCTGTACAGCGATCAGGTATTAAGCGACCAGAACTTAAAAGGAAAACAGTTTTTAATTATGCCAGGTGAGAGGAACTGCTGGGCTTCTACTTCCCCATGCGTGTGCCCACCAGGACTATACAGAGACAGACCTCCCTTCTCCTTCCTACAGAGGGCCGTTCAGAAACCAGAACTCAGGATACGGTATGCGGTGGTTACTGCTCGAAAGCTCTATCAGTGGTAGATATGGCACTACTGCCCTCTCCTGGAAGCACTTCAGCTCTGTGTCACTTCCATGACCAGCCTTGAACAAGTTTTTCTACTCAAATTGAAGATCTGAATTTTCCAAGCAAAAGCGTATGAATGGGAAATCAGGCAATGAAATGACAAATAATAGTACGATAACCACACAGTTAGGTGTAAGTTATTAGAATTGGTAATTTGTATTTCAGAAACAAAGTAAGGTATGGTACTAGGAGGTCAATACAAATTTTATCCAAAAGTGTAACAGACCCTTGAACCATTCAATCTAACTTGAAACACTTCAACCAGAACATTTAAATACATACTAAATCATTAAAGCAGATGATCTGCCCTATGGAACACCCTCCAAGTACCAGATGACACTAAAAAGTAACATTCATTTCTTATTTAAAACCAAAGTAAGCACTACTACAGAATACCAATATAACAAACTGTGCACAAGTTGGGATGTGCCTGGGGTAAAAGTTCCTAGTTTTCCCGAAAACATGCATTTTGCTCTTTGGACTAATGCCATCTCTCTCTCTTTTTTTTTTTTTTTTTTTTTTTTTTTTTTTTTTTTTTTGTGGGCTCTGCCCCTCTCAGGGCCACGCACTATTCAGCTGAATAACTGTGAGGTTCTCACTTGCAGGCAAGTATGAAGGAGCTTAATGAATCACAACATTTTGTTCATATTTTGCGTGGAGGAAGCATTTTCCACATTTTCTCCCTCTTAGTGAAGTTCACAGAAATTCCACCCAAGCCCTGTATAACTGCTTTATTGAGACCAAGAGTTCACTGTCAGATCCCAGCGTTTCCCTTACCAACTAAAAAAAGAGAAAGGGGGCAGGGTAAATAAACGCTTGTATGGAGAGAATTAACTAATGAGCTTGCTGAGGCTTACTTATATTCCTCCGGGACCTATGAGGACGAGGGCTCTGAACGGTGCATGCGTATATGTACAATCGTAGCTCACATTCTGTGGAATGCTCTTTCAACTATAAAAAAATTCTTTTCAAATTCCTTCTCAGCGCTATAGGATCCACGGGAACTCAAATTCCCAGTGCTGCTCAATGTCAAGTAAAGAGAAAGATACGTGGGAGAAAACAGAAAAATTTGTGTTACTGAAAATTTGACTTCAGACGGCCTGATAGCAGAGTAAATTACACAGAGCTTGCCAATTATTCTTATCATTTCAAGTAAAGATTAGAAAAACAGAAATCAATGCAGCATTGCTAACCATTGGGGCTTTGATTCATATGTTGCGCTTTCTGGAGGTGTGAGGGGTGGGGAGAAGAGCATTCCTGGTCCCTCGAAGGTGCACTTTGCAAAAAGGATGGGCATCAGTAAGGACGGCATGAAGCAGAATTATAGTTTGGCTTCTAAACTGAGAACTGTGCTCATGTAGGGAATTCTACACAACGAGACAGAAACAATTCAAAGATAAGATACAAGCTTCCTTCTTTTGACTCTTGCGAGTTAAAAGAAACAGCTAGATCTAGCACAAAGTCACTGAAGAACCATGCCTACTGCTCAAATGGACAGTAGGGATGGAGACACGGGTTCAGTTTCATATCCAGGTATACAATGTGTCACGGAGAAATTCCACTTGCTTACTTTTACTTATTTCAAACTTTTTAATTAAAAAGTTCAGCATTATGAGATTCCAAAGAGAGGGAATCAGCTTGAAGGCATGTTCATTTGTAATATAAAAGGGCCTTTCATTAATCCCTAATTAAATATTTCTCCATGCTTAAATCAGCTAAACATTCAAAGAAAGAATGAAAGCACAGTTTCCAAGGAATTGTTATATGCAGTTCAGAAAAACTAGTATCTAATCTACCTTTCCTTCTTTTTTCTCTCTTTATTACTCTGACCTTTCCCTCTGTATTACTCACTATGCAGTGATGAACAAACTGCTGTCATTTTGAGAGATATTAAAATAACACAAGAAAATACTGACAATTTTAGAAAAATCCCTTCTCTCCAAATTTATTAACATTCTTTCAGAAAAAAGGTGGGAAAAAAAAATCTTAAGCTAAAGAAGAGGACAGGGCTGCTATAGATGTACATGGAAAAGATAAATACAAAGCTCTAGATGGGTAAAGAAACTAACAGAGACGGAGTAAAGAAGCCAACAGAGCTAGAGGAGCTTCCAGGAAATCTTTGTTACTAGAAATTTTCTTTCAAGTCTAACTTTTCTGGAGGTGTTTCTAATAAAAGCATGGTGAGGGAAGATTATATTCAGTAGAGCAGAAGATTAAAATGCCAACTCTCTTTCGCATTCTTCATCTTGCTTTGACGTTGGTAGATCAAACAAACTACATTATAACATGCTTTTCCAGGCTTGCTGTTTGTTAGGTAACTCTGCAGTGTTGTTAAACAAATGCATTTTACATTTAAAGAACTATTAATACATTAGTGAGATTAACGAAAAAATTCTGCAACAAAGTTCACACATATAAAACAGAGTTTCATATATAAAATAACTGAGATGTATAGCCATCTTCAGCATGAGTCCGTCTCTCAGCTTCCTTTCTTTGCTGTGTTTTCTTTTCCTTTTACAAAACCTAGATCTTGCAGCTAAGATTCATGATATGGATTCTGTCAATGAGCGAAGCAACCTATCAATTTGAACTTCTAAGTAGGAGAAAAGAAGGAAAGGCAGAAGCAAGGACAGTGTATTTCTGTGCGTGCAGAAGTAACAACCCTTTTCTCCTGTGAGCACGTCCCTCCCGGCTGATCGCCTTCGGCGGGTCAGAAAGCCAGCCTTCAAGCAGCTCTAGCACTTAGAAGGCACATCCCCTGCGGATTAAGAAAACCAAGATCTTGATACAGCCTTGTGTCTTGGTTAATTTTGAAGTCACTGTCTTCGGCCTACCTATGCATTTTCAGGCTGTTTTATATTCGAGTGCCTCTCTCTTTGGCAGATACAGTCAGAACCAACCATGATCCTCCACTGATGAGAATATGGTGGTGTAAACCTGGTTTCCACAGAAAACTGCATCAAGTAAAAGTAGGCCAGAATCCCTACACTTCATTACATTGTAATATTTTAATGAATATGCAGAGGAAACATCAACTTAATTAAATAACATGCCAATTAAAACAATACCCTATGCAGTACAAAAATGCTTTGCTTGCTGGTTGTTGGGTGTGAGCTCTGCCCGGCGCACGTGGCCCACGGTCACCTACAGAGACCCAGCACAGACAGCAGATAGCTCTTCACTACGCTTTCCCTCTTTTAGGGAAGTTCTTGCATTCCACACGTTTAGCAACGCCACCAATACTAACACAGGCAGACCCTGTACGTAACCGGCGGGTGAACTCCGTAATCATCATGACTTGTCAAACGCTGCCTAGTGAGGAAAGCTACAGCTGGACTGCTAAGCAGCCAAGGAAGAAAGTTCTTTCTCTACCAAATCTTAGTTCAACTGAAAAATACACACTTGAGAAATTATCGTTCTCCGTCATACGTCTTCCTCATTTGTCCCACAATCACTTTTCTGTTATTTTCCTTGCAGAAGTCTAACGTGCTTTACACAGTGCCTCATGCACAGTCTGCCATCTCATCACCCAGAGCTCCAAACACGAGACCAAAATGGAAGCAAATTAAACTTCCTCAAACCCTCCTGTTCTCCAAGGCATCACAGAAGATCACTATTAAAGGAAACACAAGCAGTTGCAGTGTTGAGTAATGCTGATTGACAAGCAGCGACAGCACTTTTCAAATTTTGGCTTACACAGACATGTGGCATAGCAGAACGAGATAGGAGAAACAGAGCAGCAATCACTATTGAGAAATGATTTCTCAAGCAATTCATCTTAAGTACTATCTTCTGTGTTAGAGAAAGGAGATGGCAGATTATAACATCACATTCCTAAAGTAACCCTTTACGAATATGTACGAATATGTCCTATAATTCAACACTTTAGTGCAAATAAACATGCACCATCTCTTACTTAAACTTCAATCTTGCAAAAGCTCCTTAAAGTATGAGCAATGTTAAAGTGAATCAAGACTTATATGTGGCTTTTTCTGGATATTTCTTAAACGTATCTAACATTGCTGTGTCAGTGGTAGGAACAACAAGCACAGAAGCCTGTAAGTAGAAATAGAAGCCTGTAAGTAGATACAGGAAGAAATCAGAAATGTTGCAAAGCATGAAAACACAACAGTAATGGAAGACTTTCATTACCTCCATGGAAACTAGATAAATGTCATGTCAGGAGGCACTGCAAAGCATACATCTAAAGGATATGATTAGCAACAGCTTCACTGAGCAACTAGTCAGGAAAACCACAAGCAGAAAAGTGACACTTCACTTAACCCTGAACAGTGTGTGGTACCTGGTTCAAATGTTAGCATCAAAGAGCTGCTCTGCAAAACTGACCACAACATATTTGAATCCTATATCCATGTTGGAACAGCAAGAATGTAGCTTAGTGGATTTTTGATTTAACTTCAAACCCAGAAACTGCAGGAATATGGAAAGCTTCTTAAAAAGGAGCTGAAAGCAGCAGTCAAAAGACTAAAGACCCTTGTGGACAGCATGGAAACTATTTAAAGACATTGCATTGAAAGTTCAGAGAAAATACCACTTACCAAAAAGAACTTTAGAAGAACCAAAGAACCAAAGTCATCACACCTAACATCTAGAAAGCATGGACATAAGACATTTTTTTTTTTAAAAAAAGCATCTTCAAAAAGCTTTGGAAAGTCCAGACAACATAGGAAGTATCATGAACTCTGGTAAGTTAAGTGTGAAAACACAGTTAGGTAGGCTCAAAAAAGAAAAAAAAAAAAAAGTGAAAAAAAAGTCTAAGCAATAACTTGCAAAAAGACCTTAAAACTAGAAATAAACTTATTTGTCCAAAACAAGAACCTTGCCACAAAGCCTAAGTGACCACAGGATGGTCAAGAACACAAATAACATGCAGAGATTAACTCAGAACAAAAAACAGAAAAGAAAAAAAACCTTTCTTTGTATCCATGTTCCTGGTGTGGGGATGTTGTCATTCCAGACATCTCCAAGTTTGGTAAATGCCTCAGGTCTTTCTAACATTGAAGTATCATTAGATTACAAAAGAAATCAGCCAAGTGAGCAGTAATACATTGTTAGGATGAGAGGTTATTTACCCTAAAGCTCTAAGGGATTTCTAGGATTAAACAGTCAAACTTTCAACAGTGATGAGCAACCTCTTGTTTAAAACTGTCTTGCCATGAAGATGCCTATATGCAGCAGATTGGTAGAATCTACAACAAAGAGCAGAATTATGGTCCTTGACATACTGCTGAAGAGTCACCTGGCCTTTGTAAAGGGAAGTCATGCACCGCAAACCAACTGGAATTCTTTGAAGAAATCAGTGCGTGGGACAAGGAAGATCTGGCCAATACAGGCTCCTAGGACTTCCCAAGGGCACTCAACAATATCCCTCCCAAAGTTTTTTTTAAAAAGCTAAGCTGCCATAATCCTCAATAGATAAATAATTAGATAAAAGGAGACAAGCACATAGAAAGGCAACTGAGAGGAGCCTTGCAAAGATTTGTGCTGGGGTCCATACTTTTGAACATATTCATAAATGGCATGGAAAGAGTAAATGGTGAGGTGACAAAATTTTGTTTACAATACTCAGCAATGTCTGGGCCAGCTGTGAAGACTGCACAGAAAGTGATCAAAATAGTGAGTGTACTGCTAACAAAATAACAAATGTAACTCACGGCAATTAAAGACAAAGTTACATATTGGGAAAACCAGACCTCGAATTCATATATTCAGCAATGCGCTCTGAGCTGATCGTTGCTGCTCAAGACCCAGACCCACGAAAACTTCAGCTCAACAGCACTTAAAAAGCAAAACCAACAGAAAGTTGGATATTATCAGAAGAGTAGAACAAAATACAAACAAGTCATTACATTATATTGTGGTTTAAATCTAAAATGTGCTCTCCTTCTTCAATGCAACCTGCAGTACTGATGCACTCACATCTGAAAGAACTGTAGAACAACTGGAGAAGAACCAACAGGCAGAACTAGAAAAGGTTCAGAGGAGGGTAACAGGTAAGAAGTATCTTCCATATCAGAAAAGAAGTAACTGAGGGGAGGGATAAAATAAAGATCTATATATTCATGAGAGATGTGGAGTTGTTCCAGAAACAGGTGCATCAAATGAACCGAGGAGGCAGTAAGTGCAGAAACAAACAGGAGGAGGCAGTTCTTTAAACATATGGCTAAGCTGTGACACCTTCTTGCTGAAAGATGTATGGATACCTAAAGTTAACATGAATTCAAAATGAAACTGGGCAAATTAAAGGAAGAAACTGGAATTATTATTAAAATATGGAACTAATAGAACTATTTTTTAATATAAAGACACCTGTTGTCTCGGGATGTTTGGGATGTAAAGAGCTGGAGACTGCCAGCGCACAGTAGAGACTATAACCGCTATATTCTTGCCCTCCACTTATGCTCATCTCCAGACACCTATCATGACCATAGTCAGGAACACAGGTTTTCAGGTAACACTCATTAAGTTAGAGTAGCTGCTGCTGTTCTACATAATTGACCAGGCAGCCTCCAAAAAGGATAAAGTGTCTTAAAGCATCTGAGGCCTTGTCTATGGGCTCTAAAACACATTTGCCACTGGAGGCCTATTTAGTGATGAAGTACTGTTATAGGCAGTATTGTATATTAGGCAGTAGTGACTGCACCTATATTTGTTACTCCATCAAAGTCAGGTGGAACCATCACTTCAACACTCCTGTGATCCTGTCGCGTTACAAAGAAAGTAATAGCAAAAGACGCGTGGAGAAAGCCAATCTTTATCCCAAGCCAAGTAATTCAGTGGAAACTTAAAATTTATAGTTAGACATGGCACCCTATCCCCTCCTTAGCTCCGAAGAAAACCTAACTAAAAGCTGAAAGGTGATTCACGTAAAAAACTGACCGGAAATAAAGTCTCACTTGCTCATGTTACTAGGCATTAACCACATCATATCGTCACTGGTATTATAGGTTTGGAATTGATACACAACACCAATGATAAAGAACTCAGCACAGATAGTATCTTCAGTTACAGGAGACACTTGGCCCATGCAAGCCCTCTGAACCTCTCCAGTGAGCAGGAGGAAAGGGTATACTGAAAGAAATGCAAAGAGAAGATAGCCTTCACATCAAGGAGCAGAGCAATATTTCAATGCTATCTTCAACTCCAGTGAACAGAAAATGGTAGGACTGGCAAAGAATCTTGTCCTTGCTTGGTAGCCAAGTCCCATTATTTTTTAATGCCATCTGTGTCCTTCAGCTACTTCCAAAATCCCATCGAGAGAGACAGAGATGCAGTTGAAAGAGTTTGGAGAAGAAGAAACCAAAAACTGTGGTGACAGCAGGTTGTGCCAAGTAAAGCAGACTTTAAGCTCAAGTGAAAGAGATTCATCTTGGCTGTACTTGAGATACTTAAAACAATTGGCACTTTGGGTGAGAATTAACAGAAAAGTATCTGTTGAATTTTACATTTGACATTGAGGGGGGAAAAATCTCAAAACTGTAAATATGAGCTAAAAGCTTGTTCAACACATTTGGCCATACTAAAAAGAGAGAAGGAGAGAGAAAACTTTCTTATATAAAGAAGTTGACCTCAGTCTGCCCAATCCAGCTGGCTATATTTTGACTGACACTACACTTTGATTGACATCTTCCTGAGGGCTTTATAACCCAGCATTGCAAAATTATTCTACTTCAAATTTATGTTATGAATACTTAGGTTTCACTGCCCCAAATTAATGGAAAAGTGAAATGAAAATACAGCAAGATTTTACCACTGTCAATGAGTTTTGGAAGTATTTCTTTTCCCATATAAACTAGCTGGTGTGTTCCTACTGCCTTAACACAATGGAAGCAATAGCATTTCTTTACTCACATCCTTGTACCTAGTGCAAATTCAGGTGCAAATCAATCTGCAACTCCTCTCAGAAAGCAACAGGAGGAAAAATGACTAGTGAGGTACGCAGGAAAATAGAGAACTATCGAAAGAATCGGGCCATACGATACATGAGAAGGGTGTCTCCATTTTCTTCGCTCCTTTCTTTTGCAATTTGGTTTCCTAAATTGTCTCAGACACAGTAAAGGACATGCTAGAAACCTTACCGACCTGTTCGGCAATGGAGATGGAAAAATAACAACATACATATATTTTTCCACAGAAATTATTAAATGCCCAAACCATAATCCAATGTTTTCTACAGATCACCTTGAAATCATTTCATCCTTCCATAGCAAAGGTGTAAATTTGCTTCGGCTTACAAAGACTTAAGAAATATTGAGCAAGAACCTTGGTTTCATTTACCTTTGGGGGATTTGTAATGTCACTGTGTCGCTAATTTAAATGCTAACATATAGCGACTAGAAAAAAGGCAAGCAACTAAACAGCTAACTACTATTTTTTCCTGATCTCATGTTTTGCTGCTGAGAAAGCAGCTCAGCCTGGCGCTAGGCCTGTGGCCTGTGAACGCTCTGTCAAATCAATCAAAGGGACTATAAAGATACTGGAGTCGAGCAGCACCACCAGGGGACTTCCGAAGGCCTCTTGCCAGATACAACAAGAGTAAATATGAAAAGTTTAATGTTGTAGGAATGAACTAGTGTCAAGCTTGCAACCAGCAAATACACAGTACCTCGGCAGCCTCGCACGGACGAGGGAGCCCGCACTCCCCCTGGAAAGCTACTTTACTGCAGTTACCACATCTTGCTCTCTCGGAGAGACTTGTTGCTCATAAAAAGCCTTAGCAGCCTGTAGCTACGCCTTGCTTTAACAGAACTGCGGTAAATTATCAACCTATTACAGGACTTGCTTATTTTTGCACCGCTGGTGAAATTCCACTCCTCACCGGCTTCTCCTTCACCCGTGCCCGGAACCGGAGGTAGGATGGAGAAACGGGACGCTGGACCGGGTGCCTCCCAAAGGTCCCCTCCAACCTGAAGGATACAGCGATCTGTTTGGTTTTCCTATGGGTAGCTAGATTTTGTCACCTTATTCCAGCTAAGAAATGAATTATCTGCCAGTTGTCCTTCAGCACCTGGCTTGACCTTCATTTTAAGGTTTTATTTCTTTTTGGTCCCATACCAGTCCAGATTAATCACAGTTACTATTGTAAATTATTGCCATAGAACATGAACTAACAAGACAAGTATCAAAGGAACAAGGGTGAGTAAGCTTCACGTGAAATTTTCTTCATTTTTAACCTTTTGCCCCAAATGAAGTTCCAAGTATGAGCTTTGGCAACTACAAAAAAGAAAAGTATTATGAACAACCAACAAAATTAAAGCTTTGAAGTAAACCATTGTTTGGAGAAAGATGCCGCTGATCGGTACTGATTCCTAACTGATGCAGTAGGAAAAGAGCAGAAAGGCAGACCGGACCCAAGGCAGCAAGACGCCAACGTAAAGCAGAATGACAACCACACAATACGGCATTACTGCACTTTTGCCCCACTGTCAGATAATCCTCCCTCCTTGTTCACGGCCCTTTCTTAGCATCTACAGCCTGCACTTCTTTTTGGTTAAACTGAATGACAGTCTCATCCAAATACTCAAATCCCAGATAAAGACCTTTGGGTAAGCAGAACCTACAGAATGATTTTCTTCACTGTACATCAAGGAACTGGAAAGATTTTCTTAACAGTTACGCCATTTACTATTTAACATGCATTGGTCCACGACCTATTCTAAGTACCTCTGTTTCAGCTTTCAATTAAAAAACAGTGATGAACAGATAATAATACAGGGAAAATAGTTCCTAGGCTAGGGCAAAGGATATGTCGTAACTGAATTCAGACTGAAAGGACAGGGCAGAAATGACAGCTCAGTAACAAATGATATATGCATTTTTACAGTGATTAAATACATTTTTAATGGATACTTTAATCTTGCTGTTTGGAAGTCTCCTAGAAGGCAACTCAAGAGAACTGGGGGGGGGGGGGGAGAAAGGGGAGCAGAGATGGGATTCAATGAGTGTTAACCGAGAATTAACTACCAAACCTCAGGCCACCGGCTTGGACAGTGCTTCCTACACCCTACAACTGAAGTTATGGTTCACAAGCAAAGATGGACTGCCACGAAGGCTCTTGTCCAGTACATCTCAGCTCTAATTATGCTTTTAATAATATTTCACTGAGCCAAAAGCCTGTAGAAAAATATATTTTACTTAGTAACTAAATATATTTTACTTAGTAACTGACATGGCTGGAGAAATAAATAAATAAGTGGTCCAAAACTTTCATCCTTTTAAATACTACTTCAAAGTCTCTGAAGCTCAAAACTTATTTGGTATCCAACCATATCATTTTCATTGCATTATTAGACTACCACAATTATAAGTACAGTTTAACACTTAATTAGAATAATATTAATCATAACATTTCATACACTGAAAAAAAATCTTTTCATTACTTTTCTAGTGGGAATACAAAACATTGTATGTAACTATGGAAAGAAAAGATATAATATATCACACAGTTAGTGATATAGAAATCCAAACATTAATACAGGAGCTACAGGGCTCTATCTCTTTCCTTACATCCTTTAAGTGTTCTCTTCTCAGGAAGAGTACTAATTATAACACATATAATACCATACAAGTACAGAAGTGAGATTAAAAAGGACATATACGGACTAGCATCAAATTTTGGTCTAAAGTATGTTGAATTATCTACCATAAACTCCGTAACCATCAATTGGGTTTACCACATATGTCAAACATATGTTTAAGCCAAACCAAATCCTATCATAACTACAAAAAAACATGGGAGCAAAGCAGTCCAATTTCACGTAGTACTGTTAATTCAAAAGATTTACAATGCTTTATAAAGGAGCATCTATACTTTATAACAAATCAATTAAAAGTAAAGTAATTCTCCCATCCCAGCTTTCAAGTGGTGGATCCTTCACAGGACAGCATAGGACCCTGCCAAAAGCTACGCCAAAGCTTGAAATAATTAGTTTGTTACTGTCATTAGAAAAAAGGCTCCATGTAGCCTTCTTTGCCGGAGTTTAGGGACTTCGAAAATCAACGTGTTTCTCAATCAGAGCCTGACGGCCGAAGGCCTGTGGCACACTGGTGCTTGCAGGTGCTCTGCGCTGCTACGAGCACGTACACGTCACGACAACGCGCTGCCACATATAAGGAGTAGCAGCTGTCAATGCAGAACATGCAGAAGCAATATTAGAGGGTTTTATACTGACATTTTGATATCATCATGCTCAGTTACACACTGTAGGATCACGAGGTCACATAGTGTCCAGTTTTGTCTGTGCTTTTATCATCTGCCAAATTCTGGTTTTGCTACACAAAAATGAACTGAACCGGTGCTGTGTTATTTCAGTAATAACACCCCAAAATTATGGCAAAAATGATTGACAAGCTGCTTTTATTAAGTTTTTATGGTAAAAGTTTGAAAGTTAGGTTGCAAGTCATTCAACATGCTGCAAAAGCTGCTAATTTTTCCTCTTTTAGGAAGCATTAGAATATTTGGTTTCCACACCATTCCCACTGCAAACCAACTATTTCATTTCACAGTGCCAGATCCAACATTCCTTGCAGCCTTTGAGGATTAACTCACTTTTACTCCTTATCCTGCACAGGAAAAATAAAACCAAAATGAGTACAGCAAGCCAAGCAATCAACATCTTTTGATAAGGCTTTAAAAATGAAAGACAGAAGAAATAAAGTGCAAAAGAAATTTCAATAACCTATTAAAATTAAGCTTAAAAGTTCTGATAATTCTGTGTTCTTGCTTGGCAAGCATCTCTCCTAGACACTCTTCCTATCCCTTCTTTGAACTGATGTGAAGCCCTGCTCTAGGGATCTCCTCTGCAAAGTCCCATAAATGCTTTCTCCAGTATTGTTTATCAAAGATAATAACAATCTCCTAAAATAGTTTAGTAATGCCAAACTCAGCTCTGAAAAATTGTTAGATCCCTCAGAAGAAATCTTAGTATTGATTTAAAAAGTATAATATTTTATTCCCCAGATTATCTGGTGCCAGCCTTGGCACGGATACGCATTCCAGATTGAGCTTCTCGCATCCATTAGAGCTATAAAATTTAGGTTTTTCTTCTAAATGAAGGCCTGATTTGACAAATGATTGGATTCTAAACTTGTTCCAAGTGCGCACAAACACACGAGGCTAATATGCAAGTCTTCATTTCTACAGGTTTATCAGCAGCGATTAACAGAGCGCGAGGTCCTTGGGTTGTGCCGGGGTTTACTGGAGCCGCGAGCGGCGGCTGGCGCCCCGCGGCAGGGGCAGCGGGCGGGCAGGCGGGCGCCCGGCCCGGCCCGGCCCGACGCGCGCGCGGGTGCCCGCGGGCCACCTCCACCCGCGCGCCGAGGCCGGGTCCTCAGCTAGGAGAATTAAATAGAAGTACATCTTCCTCACAATAATTTTATCACCAATGAAATTACGAGCTGAAGCAAGAAAAACAAAACCCAAACCTTGGTCCCGCTCAGTTTGCAGACGACCACCGAGCGGGCTAAGACAACAGCGTGCAGACCAGCAGGGCCCGCGCAGGCCCCGGCGGGGCGCGCCGCAGCCGGCCGCGCAGCGGCTGCGAGCTTCGCCCGGGGGACGGGCGGTCGGCCCAGCCGCCCGCTGCCGACGCGGGCAACCGCCCGGCCAAACCTGCAATCCCACGCTCCTGGGGCCGAGACTCGCCTGGGGGCCAGCGCCGTGTCCTAACGCTGGAATCATTTACAGGTTTGCTGACAGCCCTGCGAGTACAGCCGAGCTGCACGGGGTGAACAGCAGAAGGCTCCAGGTAGGTAGAAAAAATTATTCAGAAAACACAGTAGAAGGCAAAATGCACGAGGTGATATTTAGATGCTTAAAAACTCAATTTGTATTAAAAAGAGAGCAATCAGCAGGTGAACCCTCTCTGAGGGTCTGCTTTGGACAATTCAGCTGCCTTAAGAGAGCTGAAGCCGCCGAGGCGACAGGAGCGCGGCCGAATCCCCACCGGCTCACAGCGAATCTCAGCACTAACCTCTACAGGCAGATCCGGACCCCGGGGCTGCAGAGCCAAAAGGCGCCGCCGGCCCAGCTGTGCCGCGGGGCACCAGGGCAGCCCCGGGGACCAGAAGCTGCCCGTCCCCGCCCGGGGAAGAGCCTGCCGGTCTTACCGGGGCCGAGCTAGACGCAGCCCTTCCCGGGGCGCCTCGCGGCGTGTATCCGCACTGCAGCCCGGCGGCGGTGATTTACGTCCCACAGCTTCTGAAGAGGAAGTCCCAAAACGACAGCATCTTTCCTCTCAAAAGAAATGCTTTCAGATGACTCAAAAATCGTTCAAAAACGCACTGCTAGTTGTGTAACTTGCCCTCACTGGTTCCGTACTCCGTATATTCACCGAAGGCACCCAAAATCACCCGGCTGTGGCACCAAAGCCTAAGGCCCAGCAGGTATTTGGAAAAACACTCCCCTGGAGGCACAGGTGCTAACGGTCCAAACACAGGGCTCTGCTCTGAACATTTAATAAATATTAAACTAAAAAAAATAAAATAAAAGCTTCAGTCACTGTAATTCTATATGCTGATTTGGCAAACAAGAATAAATACATCTTTTTAGATTTGAATATCGATATTGAATGGGTCAGAAAACAAACTGTAATTTAAATGATAAGTTCATGAATGGAACTATAGATCCTGTAATGATTTTCCATCAAATAAAGCAGTGATTCTTTTAGGTACGAATGTACACAGATTTCTATCATAATTTCCATTTCCACTCAGCATTCCCTTCTCTCAATCTCTCCAGTATATTTTTAGATACTGAAAAATTCTATATCGATTTTTAATCCAAAGAATACATATGTCAAAAGCTGGAGTGAGATCAGTACAGTTCTCCTCCCACAACTGAAGGGAAAAACAAATATTCATCACTTATAAAGAGAACACTCTTTTATTATTCAATATTTATTACCGGCACTCTTCAAACTTGTGAGTTGAATTACAGTGAAAGGCATTTTTACTACTGACTGGATTCTGAAATATTTTTATTGACCTACTCAATACTTGCCATTAGATATTATTGTTGACTGCAACATGGCCTCCAAGTTGTATTTTCATTTTTGTCATATTTCATTTTTACAATAATATCTTATTGCTGAAGGCTTTTTTTTTTTTTTTTTTTTTTGCTATGCATGCTGTGCATTAGTAACCTGTCTCCTCCCTAAACACTTTACCAGCACTGTCATGTGCACCTCACCCCCTTACCAACTGTCTATCCTAGCATGACTCCAGCCAGAAGAATCCCAGGAGGCCTCTAGTGCAGCCTCCTCCCTCCAGTCCTCCCAGGCTGGGGATTGCCCACAGTCTCTGCACTAACTGTTTCAGGTTTATCCTCGCCGTGATGTTTTCTTTCTTTATAGTCAGTTCAAATCTCCCCTGTTCTAACTCATTGCATCTCCTGCTCCTGCCATGCCCCTTGGTGAAGACCCTGGCTGTAGCCTCTCACTGACCTCCTTTTTGGTACCAGCAGGCTGCTATTCTTGTCCCTCAACCCAAAAGCTCTCTCTCCCCCTACGCTAAACAAGTCCAGCTCCTTCAACTTCTCCTCACAGAAGTGCTCCAGGCCACTGACTAGCCTGGTGGCTCTCCACTGAACTAGCTCCAATTTTATCAACACCTTGGAAGCCCATTTGGCTTCCCGTAGAACTACTCCAGCAGTTCTCCTAACAGTGCCCTGAAGAGGCCGCAGCCTGCTCTCCTGAAGCCCAGGGTCTGTACTCTGCTACGTGCCTTCCTCGCACCCCTCGTGTACTCAATGCCATTGTTTCGTGGTCACTAAAGCCAAGGATGCTACTGGTTATCACGCCCTGACCAGTTCTTCCCTGTCTAGGAGCAGCAGATCCAGGAAAGTCTCACCCCTTGTTGGCACATCCAGTATCTCTGTTAAGTGAAGAAGCTATGCCTGACACCCTCCAAAAACCTCCTGCCTTGTTTGCCTCCCACTGGGTTGCCTTTCCAGCAGATGTCAGGGAGATCTCTTAAGTCTCTCACAAGAACTAGGGTCTGTGGTGTGTAGACTTTCTCAAGTTGCTCGGAGAAGACTTTGTCCCCTCCCTCACCCTGAATGGGTGGTCTGTAATAAACTTCCACTACAATGTCACCCTCACTGGCTTCTCTGACCCAGACCAGCAAGTTCTCAAGGAGCCTGTCCCCCTTTCTGTAGAGGAGCTCTGTCCATGCGAGTGGTTCCTTCACACAAAGGACAACCTCCTCTCCTCTTCTTCCCTGCCTGTCTTTGTTGCAGAGCCTGCATCCAACCACCACTGAACATACATATGACTACATGAACTGTCCCACCACATCATAGTCATTCCAATGATGTTCTGGTTCTGCCCCCACAGGCAGATTTCCTTTTGAAGTAAAAACCAGAACCAATCTTAAACCTCATGTAGGCCAGAAGTAACTGAACTATTGCTAAATTTCAATATGTTGTTGCTAATACAGACTGCACATGTGAGCTCGAAAGGGGTACGTTTATCAATTATTTGGGAAATTGATATCAGGGGATGCCATACAAAGCTCAATTTTCTACTATAATAAGGCCATATTGTGCAAATTTGCTGAGCAAACCAAAATACAAATAACCTCAAGTCATAAGGTAACTAGAATACTGCTTATGGTTTTTGAAGCAGCATAACCTATTGGACTTGGTTTTTGTTCATCATCTTTTTTTTGTACTATGGTCACCCCTTAAGAGACAACAAGCTCACTTGGCTGACCAGTCCCACAGCTAAGCTGAATGGCTGACTGTGATTTATGAAGGAGCAAGCTGTGCACAGCGAGACTCTCCCCTTGTGAATTTACTCCTAAGTCATGGAAAAATATAATGATAAGGAATACATATTAATAGAAAACTAAACTGATGGCTCAATTATTGCTTTTACTATGGCATGCTACCATAGTACATCATATTATTAACATTTCAGCAAGAGAATCAAAGACATATGGCAAGTTGTATTTATACATTCTAAATATGCAATTAAGAATCTTGCTACAGCTGTTTTAGCGATCATTGCAGATATTTGCTTTATGCACACCAAGGGATCACACAGAGAAATCCTGTAGGAAGCAGAAGACATCTTCCCTCTCTTTAAAGAAAATGGTTATTTGCGTTAAGGCCATTTCATGTGGTCTATGCAGGAGATGGCTATTGTAAAAACAACCCAAAAGCTTCACGTCTCATTCCAGCTAGCTGCCCACCTGAGAATAGACGGAAATGAATATTGCTGTAGACATCTCTAGTCTTCAGTACTTCAGCTTCCAGTCAAAAAAATCATGAAAATACAGGAGGACACAACCTTTTATTTTTAAAGGTTGCTTGGAGCTGGCTAGGGCATCAAATGGACGGATTGAACTGAACTAGCTAAGGAAAAAGGAGAATCATAACTACGTTATTTATGAAACACAGCTGTTGACCTCATCTATTTGACAGGAAAACAACTACTTCTTGCACAAATTACAATAAAGTTGGACACAGCAAAGAAATTATACTTGAGCTAGAAGGTATCACATAAACATAACCTACAGTATAAAGGACACAAAGATCAAACCAATCTGACATTAGCAAAGGTCATCGGGCAATCAGGTAGCATTAGAATGAAAAAAGCTGCAGCTAGAAGAGGCCAAGGTAGCAACAGGTAACTTCTAAGAATAAAGTTATTACTAAACAAATGCTCAAGTTTCATTAGGAGTCTCATTAAAACCTACAACAGCTACATAAAGAGGAAGGTGAGAACAGTTCAAAATAGTTTTCTGCAGTTTACTTTTAAAGGAAAAATATCTAGAGACTGAACTGGCCCAAGCAATGTTTCTTGATTTAATTTTGCTTTAAAAATGGATTAACTTGGTATGAGAGGTCAGGAGCAATATAATCCTTACAGATGTATTTTCTCAAAGCTTTGCAAATCATAGGTCTATGCATTCATGTGCATATAGTCCTCAAACCTGCAAACTGATGTAGCTCATATAAATTTTATCTTATGTAAGTTGCTAGATTGCACAAAAACATTAAGGTAATTCTGTTTATAGGAAGGCCGAAGATATGACCATGAAATGAACACTCATCAATTGACTCTAAATTTTTAGCATCTTAAATATGCACATCTAAATGGAGAGGAAAAATTAAAAACAAACAAACAAAAATGGATGGTAAACCAGAATATCTATTTTTACATATAGATATTCACTAGCAGGTATCAATATAAATTTTGCAGAAAAAGTATTATCAGCAAGATATAATTAAGCCAAACAATGGATTACATGAGACTGATAGAATAGACTGCTTCAATGGAGAAACACAGCTCAACTATAATAAAAAATAAACAAAGCTAAAAGAAATAAAGAAATAAGTACATCAGTAAGCAGCATACGAATTCCATGCCTCGAGAGGAGTATTACCCATGGATCACCTATTGGAAACAAGGTGGGTGGACAAGAAAAGCAACACTGCAAAAACTATCCTAACATAACGCAGACAAATTCTGTGACAAGATGTGGTTCATAAGACAATTTTCAGATTTCATAAATTAAAAATAAATTTTTTTCAAGTGGCGTAAGGACTGTTTAAAGACACTACGCAAAATCCTCAGAGAAAAGAAATATCACCCGTCAACTAAGAACAGCATTAACAAAAAAAAAAAAAAGAGAGAGAGAGAGAATTAAGTAGCAGATTAAAAGGAGCTAGAAAAACATGTCCTGCTAAAAGTAAAAAAAATAAAAATAGAATAGCAAATAAGAGAATAAGGTCTGGCAAAATAAAAATAAAAACATTGGAAGGCAGGTAAAGATTTTGAGGAACAACTTGCTAGAGACACAAAAACTACTAATATATCTATTTTTGTAGACTTCAAAAGCAAGAAAATTGCTGATGAGATTTAAGGGCAAAAAAATGATAAAGATGCAACAGAAGTGAGATTTCAGACCACGGCAGAAGAGTTAAGTTAGAACAGCTACGCTGGAGCTCAGGGAAGTTCCCGCTCCGGAGCCCTTCCTTCCGCCGGGGGAGAGTCGGGGGGAAGGGCAGGGGCAGACGAAAAGCAGACAAAAAAGGCACCGCGAGCAGGTGTCATTCAGGGGAAAACATCTGAGGAAAGGCGGGATTTTTTTCTTTTTTTCCCCCTCCCCTTTTTTTAAACTACCTCTGGTTATTGTTTGTGAGCTGACAGCCGGGGAGCAAACCCGAGGCTGCGGTCCAGGAGAGCCGCGGAAGGTGGCAAGCGCGCAGGGCAGGCGCCAAGGGGTCCAGCGGAGCAGCGCTCTCCGGGGAAGCGGACGCTGCGCGTCTGACTCGCGCCCCGCGCGTATCAGCAGAACCCGCGTTAGCGACCAGGACTGCGGGGCTCCGGCACAGGCGCGACAGGAGCGAGAGCGGCCAGCAGAGCTTCTGCGGGCTGCCTCCGACCGACCGAGCGACCTGAAGGAGCCAAGAGGCGCCGGGCCCGGGGCGACCTTGGTGCGAGGGCACCGTTTAATTTCCAAAGAGCTTTTTGCAAGCTCCCTCAAAGACACTCACAAAGATTAAGCAGCCGCGGGAGAGAAGGAAAAGGAAAACCTGCGCGCAGACCAACGGCATTAAAAAAGCCGGGAGCAGGCGGCCAGGAATCGGAGGGGAAGGGGACTGGCGGCGGGGCGGCGCTCGAAGGGGCTCCCGCCCGGGCCCGCGCTCCTCGGCGGGCTCGCTCCACGCGTCGGGAAGGAGGACGCGGTGACCCCGAAGCGCGCAGACCGTGCAGATCGTCTCCAGGCTAAGGGTAACAGGAAATCTCACCTTACGAAGTGACTAATGATAAAATGCAAGACGTATTTATCTTGGTTGAGAAACGCAAAGTAACCCACAACCAAAAAAGGAGAGAACGACCAGAAAGCTCAGAAACAGGGAATGTTCTCTGCACCTGGGCAGCCGAAACCGAGTGGGGATTTTAGTTTGGAAAAAGCTAAAGAATGGCATATGTAATATAAAGAATATATGGAATTGTATAAAATATTAATGTCAAGCAGAAAACAAGGAAACTGCTTTTTATTGCTTCTCACATTTCACAAATCACACTACGTCAAATGAAATTACCAGGAAGTGCATTTAAAACCAGAAAAATGTACTTTTTCATACAGCATATAAAACCAGGAACTTCTTGCCACAAGACTTTGTGGGAGTAAAAGCAAAACAGAACAAACAAACAAAAAAAAAACCCCAAAACATGTTCTCAAAATCAGAAAGTAAAATATTCATGGGAAAAAAATACACCAACAGTAATGAAAAAAATAAAAAAAAATAAACAAACCCAACTTGCAAGTGTTCTCTGCAAGTGCAGTATCTCCTCCATATCGCATCTGTGGAAGCCAGGACAGGTACCAGGTAAACGTATATCCACTTGCCTCGTCCTACTCCAACGCAGAGCTTCAGGCTTGCTGGACATAGTGATCTCTGGTCCGACCACTTGGACAATTCTTTATTCGTTGCTTTGTTGCATATTTTGAAATATAATTACTGTTAATACTTCAAAGTCAGTGGCTTGACTAAGAGTTTATAAGTTTAGGAAAGTGCAGAAATTTTTCATGCTTTGAAACACTTATGCACAAGATTCCCTAACACTTTAACACCACATTACTGTTGACTAAGTTAACATCTTTTCTGCCTATATTTTTAATTCAATGCAAGGTAAGGACAATTATTTAATATTTCGCTTACTTGCAAAACACCTACAGGTTGGATTTACAAGCAAAATAAATGCATATCCAAGGGAATCTCACATTTTGTTTTTTCATGATGGGATGAGTTATTCTTGATATGCCAGAATTGAGTAAGATTTTGATTCCAGGTTGAACTGTTTATCAAAGGAGACTCCCTTTGAAGGTCATATGGGACAGATGTAACATTTTAGCAGCACACATAAATCTCACAATGTGGGAAGAAACGAGAATAACTGATTTTCCATCAGATTTTATTATGGTACCTTTCTGATCTCTTGGATCTGAGGTGCAAAGCTATCCATCATCACTGCAACTTAAAAATGGTGAATTATGCACCAAGACTCCAAGCAGCTAACGCTAAAAAGAGAGACCAAGATGATATTCAGACTGCAAAATACTTGCTATACTACAAGCAAAAAAGAAGCCAGACTAAACACGTACAAGATGACAGGTGGGGAAATTTTAAGGAAACAACGGAACAACGTAGGTTAGCGTGACAGGAAACAGTTTTTGCACGCTGACAGATGGCCACTGACACATTTTCATCAGGAAGTGCAAAAAAAAATAATTCTAAAGGACAAATGTGGGGACGAAAGATGAAGGGGCTCTGCAGATGTTTAGAGGGAACTCCTCGGAAAGAGGGCAGGAAGGAAAAAACCCATGATGCTTAAAATATTCAAAAATGAAGGAGAGGAAGATTTGTATCCCAAGCTAATTGGATGAGGGATTGCCCCCTCAATTTTGAGCAGGAGTTCTGAAATCAAAGACAAATAGCTCCTGCATCGTGCTTTTCCTGCAATTCCCTCTTCCTGTCATAGCAAGCAAAAATTGTCATACACGAAGCAACAGACTTTGGCAAATGACCTTTGCAGCAGCATCCTGCATTGCCATGAGGCAACAAGACTACATTCGGCAACCCTAGAAAAATGAATGTTGCCGTAATAAAGACAAAAGAATATCAGTCCAAGTAGGCATTGAGCTATATGAAACTAAAAGAAAGGCTGAATCCTAAAAATAATACAGAGAAATGAGCAGACTTAAGAGACTGCAGGCATCGCACGCAAGTTTTGCTTGATCTTTTCCTTTGGCTTGGAAATAACATAGACAGTCTAAAAATCCTGAACACGTCCTATTTGCACTCCATGCTCTTTAAAGAAGTGGGTCAGTGGCCTCCAAAACAACATTTTTTCTGATTTTTAGATAGTCAGCTTTTTAATATATACTTGAAACATATTCCCACATACAGAATCAAAGCTTAAACAGAGCTCTCCACACTTTCCACAGCATGCAAAACCTGTGGATAGAGGTCTCTCTGGTTTCATAATTAAAACTGAAAGATGAACCCTTCTTTGTGGAGTCTCAACTCCCAGTTTCAGTTTCAAACCATTTACCTTGATGTTTATTAAAATCTCAACATGTCCAAGGTATTGAATTACTTAACACTTCAGCAGCTGCTTGACCTCCCTCATTTAATGACCTCTCTAGGTGAATACCCAAATTGAATTAAATGTTTACTAAATATGTGACTTAGGGCAAAAATCTATGCCAGTTTGGAGCCTCATGCTCAGAAGATAGTTTCTGGTGAGCAGCAAGAAAGTGGAGTTTCATTATACTGACAGGCAGTTCTGATGTAAGAAATAAACAGTGCGCCAAATTCAAGGCAGAGTAAAGTTTAATGATAAGCAGGAGTGAAAATAAGAAGTTTAACAGCTCCTCTTAGAATGTACTTACTTACGATATTCCTATGCATTGTTATTTTGAATTTGTATTAGTGATTTTAAATACAGAATTCTGCACAATTTCAACACTTCCAGGAAGTATCATCTTCACTTAGCCTGCTCTTATTAAAAAGCCCCTGTCTAGTGCTAGCTAGCTTTTTTACATAGTTATTCATCCAATTAATTCTTGAGATCTCTGCTACAGTCTTTCTGCTCTTCTGCTAACCTTTAAAATGAAGAAATACCAATTCCCCGAGCTCTTACTCCTTGAGTTCTCCAGGCAATTTGCTTCATTTCATCTAAATTTATGCTTTTAAGTAGAAAACTTCAGAGATAAAGTCAGCTCTACTTCCTTTCCATGGGCCAAATCAACGCATGGTGCTGAAAGCAATCTTGAAAAGTTACTTTCTGTGACAGTGTTCTTATACCAGGTTTGCTACTTAGCAAAACTGAAACCAACAGAGCTTCCTTGTGTTTTGATTCATTTTGCTTTTTGGTAACATCACCTTACTGCCTTTAGGAATGGCCTACATCTGCAGCTATCCTTTGCAGTTTGGCATTATCCATCGGGATATGAAGTCTGCTGCACAGCTACATGTTTCTGGCAAAGCTTATCTCACAAGGCAAGGGAGTTCTCTGTCCAGGCCCATCTGTACCTAGAACTATACCAAGAGGTGCAGGGTTTTTTTGTTTGGGGTTTGTTTTGGGTTTTTTTTTTTTTTTTTTTTTTTTTTTGCATTCTTTTTCTATTATTTTATCCACATTGTCATTTCTTATTTCCTTATTCTCTACTTTATCAATACTCTCACTCACATCTTCTTTCTGGATTGACAGTTGTTTCAACCACAAACGCCTTACAATAACCCTCATCCATTCCTGAATGACCATTACAACAAACCATTAACTGCAACTATAATAACCAAAGATGAAGCTAGTACTACAGATGTGGACCAAAGTCCCAAGGCACAGGCACCTGCAATAGTAGCTAACTATAAGCTAGACGCTAAAATGGAATAGAGTCTTTATTTCTTCGCAGGCCAACAGCTCTTCTCACAGAAGATTGTAGTGGTAATACATAATCCTTCTTCATGTTATGCCCTGGGACCAAATCAAATAGTGATTCTCTCCTTTGGTTTGTGAACATTTCATACTCCTGAGTCACTAGTTAGTGTCCTTCGTTCCTTCTCCAAGCTCCTTGCTTGCACTCATCAGTAGATTTTTTTTTATAAGTTTAAAATACAAGTCATGGCAAAAACATGGAATAAAAAATACTACTGGGGCACAATATAAGCCGAAGTACATGCACGAACTAAATTAAGTTCTACTGAAAACAGATCACAGACATTAGTTAACATCTCCCAACCAATTACTACGTATCCATTTGGTACACAGTTTCCCAAAATTCAGAAAGAAATTTCCTAACTCCGTCCCAAGACCTGCTGCATCCTTCTCTGGTGTTCATACTGCAGCACCTTCTCCACTGATTGAATTTAAATTAACAAAGCAGTGGCATTTACCTGACATTTACCTTTCCCAGGAAGTCATATGCTGCATGAATTCTTAAACAGGAGTCAGAATATAATAAATCAGGATAACAAAAAGTCCAGTACATGTGGGCAAGAGGAAGCTTGAAATTATTACACAGAAGTGCAGAAGCTAAAATGTTCACACTAGAAGAGGAAGAATGAAAGCAGTAAACAAAACAGGACTCAATTCACATAACTTGGGGCCATTTTTGGACCATCAACTATATCAGAACCTTTCTCAGCCAGACCTCTGCTCAAGCCTTGCTCTAGTAAAAAAGACAAAAGAGATATATAGAGAAATATGTATTTACCAAACTTCTAGCTATACTGTTCACTGAGGATTTCTGTCTTTCCCTCCTGAGCCAGTTTCAGGAGTTGGCTGGACAGCCAAGAGCAAAACCCAACCTACTTCCAGAGTTCCTCAACCTGCGGAGACCCTGCTCTGCAAGCCAGAGCATGGGTCCTGGGTTTGCAGTCTTGGCCTCTCCTGTGACCTCTCCACATGCATAAATCCTTATCCTTAATCCTTGTCCTTTCTCCTGCTCTCGCCCCTTCTGCGCATCTGGACATCAAAATATTTAAATCTGCAGCAGAGGTGCTCAAGAAGTCATGCAAGAACCAAGCAGTGTTTAAAGTAAAATTGAGCAAGCATTGGCATTTATTTAAATAAAAACTTCTTCTCCTGAACTGTAATGGTAAGTGTGTCAAAATATGCAAGAAATAATAAAATGTACTGAATTTCTGATGCTTTCTGTACAGAAAGCAGGAATTTAATGCCCAGGCTGATTCATCAACCGAGAGACCGATTCCTCACGCATCACACCAGTGATTCACCTGTACGTGCATCACCGCGACAGCAGCCCTGCCCTCCGCAGGCCACGGCCGCAGTGAGGTGGCACGCTGCCGGAGACGCCGCGGGCACCCGGCGGTCCCAGTCCCGCACAGAGGCACCCGGCGGCACACGCCGCGCCGCGCAGCTACTCCCACTGCAAAACACTTTCAACCTCCCGACGTGCGGCGGCAACTAACGAAGCACGGGCTACGTTATCCTGCAACGCTTAAAGCAGAGCAACAGACAGGCAAGGCTTTCAACTTGCTAAATCCTCTGTTTTTTTCATCATCAATTTTGCTCTGGGACATAGACTGTTATAAATTGCCATTGCCAATGGTCGTTTTTCAAGCTGTAACTTTGAAATCTAGGAGGGAAGGGGCAGGCAGAGATCTCACATACTCAGCCGAAGCATACATCCCAGATAATCCCATAAAACATCACAGAACTGCAGGAAAAGTCTTTGAGCAGTTTTCCAGAGGAAGTACATTTAAGAACAACAGGGCCAAGAATGAAGTGGGAGCCAAAGGAAAGCCAAACACCACGGTTTAAAGATTTCCTTCAAAGCTGAGCAGCAGCAGAACAGTCAAGGGCAAACTGTAGACCAACGCGAGACGGGCAGCCTTGCAGCACGCCGGCAAAAGGCAGCACAAGCAGCTCCAAGAAAGCCTGGGATTGCCCAAGCGACACTCTGCATTTGTTTAACGTCAGAAACTGCTTCTTCTTCATCAAAAGTGCATGCAAGCATTTCTCTGCTAAGAGACAGGGGGCAAGACTTTCGTCTTTCTGGGTGGGTGGAAAGTCCCTATGGTGCAGCAAACGCTCTTTCGGTGCAAAAGGCACATAGCAAGAGCTATGCCGCTCCATCCAGGCGGACCAGAAGCGCATCTGATGAACAGCTTTCCTCTTACCGTGGCTGCATGCAGATGCCTTGGAGAGCAACAAAAGCAGAGCAAAGGGAGGTACAAGGTCTACAGTTTGAGGAGCCCTATGGAGAATTACCCTGCACAAACTCCTACAAAGACTGCCAAGATCAGAGAGCCACAAAGTCAACAACGTTACTTTGACTCAATAGAATGTGACATGGCACCAAAGTGTTAGTAATCATGAAATAATTACAGAGTAAATTACTCTAACAAATTGCCAGGTAAATATGCAAAGCTATCAATGCAAGAAATCTGCACTCTCACTGTAAACCAAATGTTAGAAATTACCAGGGTTTAATTATATTTATCCTGTAAATTTAATAAATTTCTATTCAAGCAAAAACCTACCTCTGCAAACATGTCAGTTGGCTGGAATTCATTAACGCTGCCAAGCAGCATAATCATAACAAATGCTACACCTTATTCAAACCTAAGCAAAAAATTCTTTGAGGTCGACAGCACCATCTTCAACTTCAGGACACCCAGGAAGAGTTAAAAAATCATACGCCTCTATGCTAGACCACCCACATCATACAGCCCCTGTGTTGGGAAGTACTTGTATTGAACCCTGTAAATACTAACATGAAGAATGAGGCGAATCCATCCTTAGGAATTCATTTTGATAGCAACAGACCAGGAGTGACTTTCCCAGGTTTGCACCAAGGTCTGGGTACTCTTGGAGCCCATCCCCAGCGACACACGGTGGCCCTCCAGCATGAGGCCAGGGGACAGGGCTGCAAGCACCCGGCCGGCGCATGCCCAAGTGCACAGGAGCAGAGGAATAACTCACTCAAGAACATGATGTTTTTCATTTCCGTAGCAGCCCTCAAGTTTTCAGCTCGTACAATACCGCAGGAGTTCAACGGTATTTCATATGTATGTCTGGACACATCATTATTCCTACTCCAGATTATAAAATCGTTTTCCAATCAACATGGTAAGAACACAACTGCACTTCATAGGCAAACACATCATAGGAAAACTTATATTCCAAAACTCAGTGAAAACAGGATGGTGAAAATGCAGCTCCCCAATATTTCAGCTGTTGCCTAAGTTCAAACGCATAGCATACGTTAAACATGGAAGTGAGGGGCAGCTGTAAATTCCTAGAGGCATATCTAGGCACATCAAAGCCAAACTGTTTGCTATTTACTCATTTTAGTTCCTGTGCTCCAAAGCGTTGGCTTCATTACACACCTTGAAGTTTTGCACTCTTTAACTGCACAAATCCTCCAGGACCGATTCATCAAGAGGAGAAACTGCTCGACTTGACTGTATGCGCTGAGATTTACTGCAGACATACTGCGATCTTATTACGAGTCACACAGTATTTGATGGCTTAAAACTTTGATTTCAGAAGTCATGTATTCGCATGAAACTGTTGGCTTTCGTTTTAAGAGAGATTCTAGAGTTTTTGGCATAGCAAAGCTGAACATGGAATCAAACGTATCACAAAAAAATAAAAAGAATGAGAAGAAATAAAAATGTGTTTTACTTCCAGTGTTTGAAGTGCCAATTTTATGTCATTTCAAGGAAAAGGGAATTTCTTATTTTAAAAAGAGCGTTCAGACACGAAGTGCTAGGAAATTCTGCAGCTGTTTTTCCTATCATTCTCTGTCTTGAGATTCGGAATTCAGTTCCCAGCTTATTTTGCCTCTGCAGAGCTTTGAAATCCAGCAGTGCCGCAGTCGTGAGCTCTCCCTTCCGAAGCCTTCCTTCTCTTGCAGCCCTACCGAGTACAAAAGCAGCTGCTACGCTGGCCGGCGATGAAGCTGTAAACACCAAACACCAAGCTGTATGTGCTTCATAAAGGTTCCTAAAGTCCTATTTGTGGCTGTCACTGCCCCGAGCGGGGAAAATATTGTAACACAGTGTTGGGAAAAGGAAACTTTCTAAATAAATGGAACATCCAAAAAACTGTTCAGTTTAGTGAAACGCTTAATGAAGAAAGTATTCCAGTCCAAGAGAAACCTAACAGTAGCTTTGAGTATCAGCAGCTCTGTACTAAGACAAGACTTTTCTGTAGGGATTGTGCCTGCAATTAAGTTACATTCAGGATAGCGCCTCTGACCTCCTTGGAGCCTCGGCTCCTCCTTTAGCACAGCACAACCCACGAACAAGAAAACCCTCCATCGCTGTCAACAGCGAACTTAATTTAAGAACACCTTCTGAAAGGAGGCGTATTTCTGAGGGAGATGATGCCTCATGACTTCCACTAGTTAAAAACACGTTTTAAAGTCCAGAAGGGTTTTATGGGGGAAAGACTTTAAAAAATTAGTTTATGACCTTAAATGGAAATTATGCAATGAAAAATAACCCTTTCACGATAACAAATCCTAACTAATGCTAATGCTGAAAACACCCGTCGTTCTAAAATCCTAGGCACACCGGGAGAGCCGTGCGGCACAAGCGCTGCCCGCGCTGCATCGGCGAAAAGGGAGGCCAGGCCGCGGGAGCGCCGAGCTCCAGGCGCTCGCGCTGGCGTTTTCCGCTAGCCAGGTGAAGCCCCATTTATAAATTCAGCTGGCTACAGGGAAAGGTCCCTGCCGCAAGCCGGCAGTGGCGGCCGTCCCCGACACGGGCAGGCTCCCGGCGGCGGGCGAGGGGACGCGCTCCGGGCTGGGGCACGGCGCCGTGCGAAACGAACCGAGCTTCGGTGCTACGCCGCCGCCACCGCCGCTCCCGCGGGAACAAACCGCTGCTGCCGCGGCGGCTCCCGCGCAGAACGGCCCTTCGCCGAGGCCGCGCAGGGGCCCGCGGCGCCGAGCCGCCCCGGGGAGGCCGGCGAAGGCCCCGGCGGCCCGGAGCCGAACCGGCACGCTCTGGCACAGCTCAGCAGACATCCCAGAACTTGTTAAAACAGCCTCCGATAGCAGAACAGCTGGGTTTTCTGCAGTCTTCTGGCTCTTATTAATCAAATAAAGTTATGCCTTCCATTCTAATAAATGTCCCAGTACCATTATTCGGTTCTTATGTAAGGACATGCATATATATATACATAAACACCCACAGATAGTTATATATATTATTATATATACACGTAAATATATTCTTATACAATTGTAATAGGAGCAGGCGGCAGAAAGGCATCAAAAACACCCCCACGGGAAACCACAGTCTACACCATAGAGTCTCTCATAGCTCATTTAAAAAGTTAGGAATTATAAGCGTCTCTCAGAAATCTCCATAATCCGTAAAATTACAAGGAACCCTGAAATTCCCCAAGTGCCCCAGGCAATATGCAAAAAAAAAATACTCCGCAATACTTCAGTACATAAATATGATTTCACAGCAAGACATCTTTTTTAAAGTGTTTCATATATATTTATTCCTGGGTCTCTGCATACCACAATACTAAGGAGTGGTCAGAAAAGAAATACATAAAAGCGCAGCATTAAAGTATCTGTCTTTTTGTTATATTTTTATCAGTATTTGTAAGGAGTTTTTATATGCTGCACGTTTTCATCAGCACAAAACCAGCACTGCTAGTCACTTGGATTGTCACTATTACACATTTAATTTTTTTTGACAGGAAGCCACTGAACTGGCCAAACACATTTAAAATAAGCAAAGAAATCCCAATCCAACAACCAGGTGTTTTCTCGGCTCCTCTCGACTGCCGTAAATACAAGCCACTTGCAGCTGGTTTTGTGCCGACCGTACGCCGGGCCGTCCCTCCTCGGCACTCCGGCAGGCTCCGAGAAACCTTTCAGCTGCTTCTTTATAAGCTCCTGTTAACACCAAACTTCTGCCGCCCGCAGGCTGGCCGCCCTGTTTCGCTGCCCTCTTCTCTTTTTTCGGGGCACGAGCTCTACCAAACGTGTTGCCCGCACCAACCTCCTCCGCCAAGCCAGGAGCCGCTCCAAGACCCCCGCCTCCGGTCCCTCTGATTTTTACAAACCCCAACGCATTGAATGAAACAAGTCAGCTCGCTGTATTCTACAATGGCATCAATGTATTACAGTTCACTCCAAGTACACTAACCCAAAGGGACGGACCCAAAACACCTCAGGACCGTGGAAGAGATTTTGCACCCACTTAATCCTCAACATATTTTGCAGCATCTGATTTTAGAAAAGAAAAAAGATATACCCCTTCTTTTCCTTGCTTAGGAATATTGTTTTTCAAATCTATTCCCTCTTTCTCATGCTTCTATGAAAATCACTTCACGTCTAGTTTCTTCTTGGGATTATTAAATATAGAACAATTCTAAATTTATGAGACCCATGATAATAAAATGATTCTGCAGAGAGGCCAAGTTAGTACTCTGTGTAAAGTTCCTCCACAGAGACTAACAGTATTGTGCCCATGGCTCTCTGGAGAAGAAGATAATAAAAGGTTCTGAAATCATCTAAAATCACGTAAGAGGGTGCTTTGCTAGAGCAAAGAGAGCAGACATGAAGATTAAGCAAATACAGCTCCTTTTTAAGTATGTTTATGAAATAACAACACCAGCTTCCACCCAAAATTCCAGGCTTGGGACACAAGTAGGGATAAAATAAAGTTGTTTCAAGCTGGCCTCGGGCTATGCTCCTCTCCTGCTCAGTACCGCCGAGGGCCCCCCAAACGCACTACCGTCATGAGGGGCTCTTCCAGCAGGACCGGGCGCTTTCCCTTCCGCTCCTCCGCCATGCGAGCACCAAGCGCCGGGCGTTGCAGATCGCCTCTCTGCTACACCTTCAGAAATTACACACTGAAGCAGGCGGAGAAACAGCAGCGCTCTGATGTTCAGCACCACAGCGTGTTTGGGTCTAAAACAGAAGAAATGTGCACCTCGGTCGCCCTTTTATGTAGCATTTTTTGGCCATGCAGTGCTGACAGTTCTGATCTAAACAGCAGCTTAAGAAATCCTCCAAATCCCCCAAACATAAGGACTGACTGAAGACATTTCCTTTGGGGGTGCTAAGCAGGAATTTGGTGTCACCTCCCAGCCCAAAACACAGCTGCCTCCTCCCAGAGCCTGATGCTGTAAATGCCAGCCTGGACTCCAAACTATTTCCAAACTATGTATCCCAGGGCTCTCAGAGACCTTGTCTAGATCACCCTTAACAAATTTCTAGGGATAACAGAGATCAAAGTGCTTTATAACATCTGCTTATCTTCTCTTTGTGCTCTGACAATTTAAAGATGACAGTCTCTCTCAAAACTTCTTTAGTGTGCAGTTCAACACAATAAATATAGTCTATAAAAATAAAATACCCTACAAAAATAAAAAATATTGGCTGAAGAAGCTGTGAAAGCATAAAACAAAAAATCAGATTTTCTTTCTTTCTTTCTTTCTTTTTTTTTTTTTTTTTAAAGCCAACCCTTGGCTGAAGATCCAAGGGAAGCAATGGGTTTTAAACTTGCAATGGAAAACAAATCTCTTTTTATTATGGAAAGTGCAACTTGAGAGTTGACTAAAGAGTGTGAAATCAAATGTCAGTCAAGCAAGAGAGAATGCAGCAGAATGACTTCATTCCTTCTCATTTCATAAAGAAAATGTAAATATAGAGCATTTAATTTCTCAATAGGGCAATGTTCTTTTTATTGAAATGTTAAGCAGGGATTAACGATACAATAAATTATAACTCAATCCTCAGATATGTTTGGTTTTCTTAAAGCATCATGGGATATTTTGGCATGAGTGGGTTTTTTGGTTACCTCCTCAAAATCAGGTTCTTTTAATTATACACAGCTTTTGTCATTCAAAATAAATTCAGATTATTACTGTCTTTCTAATGCTACTTGAAGCACAGTTGAACAATACCCAGGAAGAGCTAAAATCGCAGCTTTGCATTGCTAAGCGGCATGTTCTCACAGGAGAGCCGGGCCGCGGCTGCCAGGGGCCACACATCTGAAGTCCTAACATTAAGATAGGCATCTTAGTCATATGAGTCTTTACAGGCTTACTTGCCTTTCTCCGAGAAAATATTCTCATGGAAGCAAAGCTGCACCCTGTGCACCAAATGCAGTTTGAGCTTTTTCCCCCCAGAAGCGGTGCACGCGAGCAGGACGCGATGCCTGCGCTGAGCGCTTACTGCACGAGCTGCTCCAGACGAGCGACGTGCCAAACTATCCGAGTGGCCACAGCTCGGAGTAAACACAGCAACAAACTAATGGAAAATAATTGCAGGAGGAGTTTGCTGTAACCACAGCACATCAAACAGACCTACTGCTGGCTGCAAACAGAGCACTGCCCGAGTAGCTTCATTTTTTCTGTTGAAACACTCACATAAAACAGACTTAGCAATATCTCAGGAGCACATTCAGGCCTGCCAGCGGCTGGAGCGGGAGCCTGAGCAGGACACTCCATTAAGTTCTTACGAGAATAGCAGAAGGCCTGCTGCAAGACGGGGAGCAAAGCCACAGGCTCGGGCTCCCGACCCCGTGAGTCAGCGCGTTATCACAGAATGGGGGGCTCTGCTTAAACCCAAGGCACGTTTCAGTCTTTGAGCTGCAGCAGGTACGCGTGCCACAGACGGATGCTCGGTGGGCAGCTTGACCTGGGTGCCCACCAGTGGATGAAGGCGTTCCTGAACCCTAGAGGACACAGCTGACCATGGTCTTACCTTTGCCAACATCGTGCCAAGGGATAGGAAACATGGTTTTGCAAACTAAACTACTTTTGGCCCCAGGACTGAACATCGACCCTCCCAGGTCTCCGTCAAAGATGGTGATACAGGGGAGAGTGAGTGAGTGAGGGCATGAGCATGCAGGTGTGCTTCAATTTTACAGCCTCCTCAATAACCCTTTAACCTGACACCTGCAAAAACACTGCCCGTTGGGAAGTTCTCGAACTCTGAAAGGAGAACCAGAAGTCATAGTCTAACTTCATCGTTTCAGTGAGAGACATAGGTTAGAGATAGGCCGGCAATCCAGAGCATGTTAAAGCCAAGCATTTTTTTCCCTCAAACAAGCCATCATTCATGTCCTTGCTGGGCATACGGCAGATGCACCTCTGCTCCTTCAGTCAGAGAAGCAAGAGAAGGTCAGAATCCTTTAATGTCACCTATTCAACAACTGCCAGCTCAAAAAGCTCCCAAAAGCTCGAGGGTGCAGAGTAAGGTGCTCTTCCTCAGCAGGCGCAGGCGGGCACACCGACCTCCCCACTGCTGTCCACACTGCAACCACCAGTTTTAGAGAGGCCGAGAAACCCCAGCAGGGCATTGCTAACCCGAGTGGTGACCGCACGGGCACAGGGAGGTCAGAGGGGATCTCTGACAAGCTGCATGCCACGGCGTACGACAGGCTGCGTGCAAAGAGGGACAGTCCCACTACACATCTGAGCATGGACAACTCCTGAGGCTGCATCATTGGCAGATGGTTTTCTCTGGAGATGGATCTTAAACAGGACACAAATCCAGTGTCAGCTCTCACATTTGGTGTGATAATCACCATCGTTCCTATATAAGAAAAAATTAAACCCAGAGGAAGCGTATTCTCAGAGACAAATCAGTCACAATTTTGAAGGTCTGTCTGGCTTAATGACATGTCTGGTCTCTCCTCACAGGCACTCGCTTTCACTAGAAAGTCTTCTTTTTTTCTCATAATGCAGAAATGGAAAATTAAGAATACTCAGAAACCTATATAACACCACAAAGAGAAGGGTTACTACAATAAAATACAAATCATAACACCCAGCAGTGGGAATGACTACAATGTTTTATATTATAAAACATTGTTTATATTAATAAAGCACATGCTTTACTTTCAGTCAAAGGTCATTCAAAATTCTGACTGCAGTTTTAGTTTGATCTTTTTCTAGAACATTTTGTGTGTTTTTTGTTTTTTTTTTTTTTTTGGTAAGACAGTAAGTGTGAAAATACTCCACAAACTGCTCTTACATCATTCTGAACATACAACTTGGTGATCACAGGTAGTCACGTGGTTCTCATAATTAACTTTATTATTCTACTCCAGAGAGTGAGAGATAGAAGATGTCAAAAGGACACTGGAGTAGTTAATCTGAGCAAACCTTAGGTAAGGAACCAGAAAAGGTATTCATTTCAAAATTCTAAATGAGTGTACAAAAGGGAAGGTCAAAGCAAACATGAAGTAGATCACGATAGTTCCTGGATCACATTGCTCTCAGGCACAGAGAGCAAAGAGAAGCTGTAGTGGGGTCAGACCAAGTCCCATCTGCTCCAGTGACCTGTGTCCTTTAATGGCAGGTAACACTTGCCTAGGAAACACCGTAAGAAGCAGGGAAAATACGGAACATTCTTTTCTCTCTGCTTTTCCAGAGGTCTCCTACTAAAAGATATATCTAAACTACTCTGATTAATACCCCCCTAAAGAGAACATACAAAGCTAGCAATTCTAAAGACCTAGAAATCACTAAATTAAATTGCCCAAAGATATGCAAATAAATACCCAAAGACGAAGATCAACTCAGATGGCCAGGTTTCAGGTGCTGAAAATCCAAAGTAATCCTTTGAACTATAAGCAATGCCATAATATGCTGTTCTAAAGACAGTATTAAAGATAATCTTCTGCTTTACTAACCATGGTTATGAGATATCAGAGCTTATAGGCAAAGCTGATGATACAGATAAGGGAAAATGCCCATTATTTTGAATAAGATAGCCCTATATTTGGTTACTTTTCTTTTTGCAAAATAAGCTAAAAGCTTCAGCAAAAGTGATTCTACAATTTCCAAGAAGGTTTTCATGAAGAAATGTTTTGCAAATATAAAACTTTCCTCCACAATTCTTGTGATGCGAACCAGTTGCACTTGCGCAGGCAAAAGGCCTGGGCATCTCCAGGAGCAGCAGAATCACACACAGCCCACCTACTCCACCAGTCTTGCTGATGGTACATATTCAGTTGCATGCCCCCCACCCCACGCAAGTCCATCTAATGCTTCAGAGCTTAAAATTTGGAAGCCAGAGCTTAAATTTTAACTGGATTCCTGCCTTACAGTCATCTTTTCTCTTTGTCTTGAAACTTAGAAAATGCCAAAAATACCTGAATCTGCAAAAGATCTCAGTACATGTGTGCTCACGTATCCATTTGGGGTTCGCTACCAGAATGCTGTGATGGTTTTGTCTTGGGCAGCTTTTGGTCAAAGTCTACTAAAATACTTAGGACTTCTCCTGTGACAGCTACCGAGGCTCCGTCTTTCTGCTCTCCTCCCCAGCGTCCGGGGCAGCTGCGGCAGTATCGGCCAGACCGATATCCCAGTATCGGCTGGACAGGTAACATTTGCAAGCAGGGAGCAATCCTCAGTTGCTCTTGCTCCACTGACTGCCATGCAGCTGTGACAGATTACCTCTCGCTGTAGTTTGCAACCGTACTAAATTCAACATAAAGAAAAAAATGCCATGTATCAGAGATTTTCTGAATCTTTTGGGGAAATATTCAAACGTGTCTTTATGTAGGTGGCAGAGTTTCCTAACTAGTCCACTCATTTGAATATATTTTCACAAAACTAACCTTAACCAGAAATTATGTAAAGCTCAGCTCTTCTGAATACACGTAACCAAAAAAAAATAAAAAATAAAATAAAAAATAAAAAAGTGTCAAGTAACTCAACAACGATCTCTTAGGAATAGCAAAATCTATACATAATTTAATACCTCTAGAGCTTGGATGCATATTAGCAGCCTCTTTTAGCTGTAACTGTAGCATAAGGTCTATAACGCTGTAGTCAGAAAGTATTTACAGTCCAGTATTTATATACTCCGAATTTTATCCGTCATCTGAAATAACATTCAGGGAACACTTGCTTTTATACCACGTATATTCCAATGCATATTTAACAATCAATTCAAAATGCATGCAAGCTGCTACAGTATTCCTTGTTTTGCAGTTAAATGTAGAGAGATGAGTAAAACCTAACACTTTCAGAAGTGAATACTGACTTGAGTTGGACTATTTACACAGGACATCACTGAACAAATCTTGGATATGATTTACAGAGATACCCCTTACACATAGCACCCATCAAAAATGAGCAAAACATAAGCCTGCTTAGGTCCACGCTGTTTATATTAATTTCCAGTTTGCATCACAAAAATAGTTGATGTGTAATCACGGCCTGTCAGCTTGGTTTAACAAAATGAACATTTCTTTTAGTTTGTATATACCTCCAACATCTCTGTATATTGGTTTAATAAAACAGTAGTTAATCTAAATAAGAATGTAAGCCTTCTATCCCAAAATAACATATCCAGGTTTCAGGAACACTTAATTTTAGAACATATGTGGATGATGAAGATGTAAATATTTACAAGTTTCAAAATAAATTATACTGAAAAATAATAATAATTTGCCACAAAGCTGTTGGATCTTTCTGGCATGGCCACAGTCTGTGTTTTTGTAGGTGTACACTTTCTGCCCATACAAAACCTCCTTTCCCTTGACACTGTCATTTCCCCGCATGCTTTTGGAGACAGGAGACAAATGTTTAGTATAAAGCATGATTGTGATTAAGCTGGCAATGCATTCTTCATCTGTACTCCAGCTGGCAGGACATCTCAATCCTTCCTCTGTCTCTCCTATGGGAATGTCTCTTACTAAGGTACTGAGCTTTGCATTAAGATGTTGGATTAAAAGAATCTCTAAAGACCTTTCAAAACTTCTGATTCCGATGAATTATCCCTTGCTGAAGGTAGAGAAAGCTCTTTAATCAAAAAAGTGTTATGGCTCTGTCTGATCTCTGGAATTTTCATTTACAGAAATGTGCTCTAAAAAGGAAGAGTTTTTCCCTCTTTGTTATGTTTTGACATTGAATTCAGAGGTGGAAGAAATGGTTCTCTGAACATCATGAAACAGCAGAACGTGTTTTTATTAACATGAAAACAAGCAGCCCTCTTTTAACCAACTTCTGCTAAAATCCTCTGACACAGGCACTACACAGGCGCTACATCCATGTCCCCTCATGCAGTACTCGGTACTAACACAACAAAGCACAAAACAGTTCCTTTTCATACCAGTATTTGCCCTATCACACCACAAGCAGGACAAACAACACACCTTTACAAACAAGCTGTAGAACTCCTCTCCCTCATGCAGTCATAACAGGATGGCAGTAAGAAATAAACAGTATTTCAATTGCGAGAAGCAGAGAGAAACAAGGCCAAATTAAAGCTCTCAGCCAGAAATGAGCTCATCCCAAATCCCAGAACTACAATCTACATAGTCTGTCACACAAAATGATTATAAACTACATTAAAACATCAGTTTTCGAAAGCTATACTGTATTTAACCTGTATCCCACAACCAAAATATCAACCACCTACATAACCATCCATGCTGACAGCAAAGGATGCTCAAGTGCAAAGCGTCCCTATCTGCATGTGTCAAGGAAAAATTGAAGTCATTTCTGAAGAATCTCCCAAACATCCACAGATTCACAGCTTTTATCAAATGATTTACTTCTAGCAGTTGTGCTTGTCACACGCTCTTCTCAGCCAGCTCAGTGTCACATTCATCATTCACAGTCACAGAATAGCTGAGGTCGGAAGGGACCTATGGAAATAGTGTGCAGCAGGTTCCTCAGGACCACGTCCAGTTGACTTTTGAACATCTCCAGGGATGGAGACTCTATAAACTCTCTAAGCAACTTGCTCTACCATTTGATCACTCTCATGGGGAAAAAAGGTCTTTCTTACGTTTAAGTAGAATTTCCTGTATTTCAGTTTGTGCCCATCGTCTCCTACCCTTCCTGCAAAGCTGCCTTCCAGCCGGTCAGCCCCTCGTCTGTATTGGTGCATGGAGCATTCCTCTGCAGGTGCAAGACTCGGCACTGCCCTTTTTAGAAGTTCATATTCATGAACGTGTTGGCCATTTCTCCAGCCTGTCCAGTTTTCTCTGAATGGCAGCACAACCATCTGGCATATCAATCACTCCTCCAGTTTTGTATCTCCAGATTTTTCATCTTCTGCATTTGGAGGCTAAAGTATATATTTATCATACATCACAAAACCACTCAGCTTAAGTGTAATCATTAGAATACGATTCTGATAAGTCTGGGCTTTTATGATTTACATTTTCCAGTTGCCTGCAGAAAGAATATCCATTATAAACACAGAAGAACTACATCTAGCAACACCCAGTTATTCAACTAACAGACTTCTGCTTAGGGGAAAGAGAGGTTAGTGGTAAAATAGATAATATATTTATTTTATGACTAGCTGCAGAAGTTGCTCCTTTGCGAAACAAAGGTTGTCAGACACATTCCTTTTCCCAAATTAAGCTCTACAAACTATCCACTCCTAAAAAACAAACCAACGCCCCCCCACAACGACAAGCACTACTCAAAATTTCGTCCATCCTGTCCTCAATTTTCCCTCCCTTATGCTCTTCTTCTATCCCTAGTATCTGTTAAAGTTGACAAATACTCCCTTCCCTGATCCTTCCTATCTTCACAAACTCCTTCTGTCTCTAGTCTCCAAGCATTTCTCTTACATTTGCAGCAGTGCATTGCTGTATGCACTTCTTTTTAAGCAATCAGTTTTGATATGGGTGATCTGCAAAAATCGTCACCTTTTCACATTGTCTGCTGAAGTGTGTTACGATGCCCAAGCTGGAGGTTTTCACTTTACACAAGCACGCGTCCAAAATGGCAGTAAAGCAGTATTACAGCCCAGCGTATTTTCAGTAACAGCCCAAATTCCACAGCATAGCAGAGAATCCTTATTTAATAAACCACAGAAAACTTTCTTTTTCAGAGAATTCTTAACAGATACAGGCAAATCATCAAATCACAAATCTCTAGTTCTCCAGTATAATATGCAGCGGATGTAAACTACTACGCTAGAATGCAGTCAGCTTTTCAAAATACTATTGCCACAATGTTTAATCCATTTTTTCCCCCATGGTGTCTAGCATGGTTGCATAAAATCCTCCTGTAAAACTGAATCTAACACTCCTTCCTGTTAATCACAAAAAAAGGAAAATGTGGTAAGACTGCATTATGTTAAAGCAGAATGTACCGCCTATATAAGAACCTTTGGAGAACTTCCAGTCTTATTGAAGATTTCTCTTGGGGGAAAAAACAAAACAAAACAAAACAAAAAAGTCAGAAAAGGCCTAAATTACCTTTCTGATTATGGAAAGGCTTTAAACAATTCACCTCACACACTAACAAAAACAAAAATCTCAGAAGCTAACTGAGGTTTCACAGGAGCCTGAAGCACTGCATTCCTGAAAAATTAATTTAATTGTCAAAGTTGAGATGAAGAACTGTTCTACATAACAAAAAAAATCTCATTTGCATTATTAAAACCACTGCCTAAGAGATGAATTTGTTTCAAAGGCTTGACTCCTTGCCTTAAAAGTTATCAAAGACACATGTGCTAAAAAGGAATCTTTCTATCAAGCACAGTGCCCATCTGCTATAATAATTGCAACTGTTTTACAGTTGCAACGCTTATCATAGTTTTAAGCATTTTTGCTTTTATTTTTCATCTAAAAGTTGACATAAGACTGCTGTAAAAAGCCTGATGCAGAAAACAGCAGCATGCGCAATACCAACAGACGATTTGCCTGACTGCGGAATAATGTTCCCCCTTCAAAGGTTTCCTATTGCTCTAAACTTCTGACAACCACCATTAGATTCTGCACAGTCCCCACTGACCCTTGCTCTGCAAGCCCAAAACTACAACCTCAAACACACAAAATAAACTGTGCATAGCAACATCTTTAACCCAACTACACTTTACAGTGCTTTCAGAGAGGTTCCAGAAGACTAACACTGAACATGAAGGCAAGTCAGAAAGCGCAGAATCACTTCTCACCTTGCTGACAATTCCTCATCCAGGTGGAAGGAGCTTATGCTAAATACGCCATAAATTCAACATGATGCTGAGAATAAATGAGAATAACTAAGGAGTAATCCTGATTCCTAAGCTTCTTTGTGGAATGCATATAACAAACCAAGGGACGAGAAGGCATGGCAGTCTTGTTTATTGAATGGGCCTTAAATGCTGGATATAGCCCTAACCAGGCACACTATCTAGACAACAGCAACCTCAGACACAGCTGAATTTAAACAATGAGACCCATTTGGAGCAAGAAACATAGGAACCACAAAAGGAAAAAATGGTATTTGATCATTTATTTTAATGACAAAAGTATTATTAAGATGAACTGGGACATTTTCTATTTGGATTCCACTTTATGTTATCTATATCACTAAGAAACACTACTTAGTTTTATAAGACTATGCTGCCTCACAATATTTACAGGATTTTCTGCTCCCCTTTTAAAGAAAGTCATCTCTCAACACGATCTATGTCTCTCCACAATTTTCTCTTTTCAAAAAAAAGTAACACATTTAGCTACTAAGACAAGCAGTAATAGACTACCTAGGTCTTTTAATATCCCACCTTTCAAATTTGCCTCTACTTAAAAGGTGCAATTCTTGGTTTAATATTTGTGAAATACTCTGATATAAGCCTTTATGATGAGGTTTCCGATCTATAAATAACACAAGACGCAAGGCTTCCTGTTTCGCTAAGTACACTCCCAATAACTACAGGAAACCAGATGAAATTTGAACCCATTCATCAAACCACAGAAAATACCCCTTCTTTCAGGGAGATTATCCTTGCAATACCTAAGTCAGTACACAGAACGGCATTTTCCACTGTTATTTCAATTATTATACCTACTAACAAGTCAAAAGCAAGCTGATAAAAAAAATCAACCAGTCCACAAAAAAATTTTAAAGTCTTCTTCTCCTTCAGTATAGGAAACACTGGAATCTCTGAGACAGAATAGCAAGTATTTGCCACAGCAATTCCTGCTGTTGGAGCTGCTTGAACAGGGAGCAACTATAAAGCTGAAGTTTCCAGTATAATATAACGTGTTAGCACCAAACAATAATCCCTCTTAAAAATAGAACAGACATACTCAAAACAGCAACTGTGGTTTGATAAATTTAGGTATACCGATTTGGAGACGTATGCACAAACCTGTTTATTTTACTATGTCAGTGTTCTTGCAGTTAACTGGCAAGTGAAATGCTAGGTATGTAATGTAATGACAAGAGGCAAAGCTTTCACAGAATATGGCTTTAATTGCAATATTGGCCCTTGAATAATGCAGAAATCAAGTTGGAAGTGACAACTTTGTTAATGTTCTTCATCTACTTACTCAGAAAGAAGTTTTCTCGTAATTTTGTACTAAACAGTACATTCTCTGAATTTTCCCAGCCTGTTTCTTCCAATACTCTATGAATGGGAAAGCAAAGTATTTTTAGCTCCAGTAAAGCCTGTCTTTATTTTAAAGTCTGTTATCAACATTTACCAGCCATAACCATTGTGGTCATACTCCAAAAAGTAACAAGCAAAGGAAAAATTAAAGGCTAACTCTCCAGCCTCATTTTGGTACTACTCTGGAATATATTGCTGGGATAAGCTACTACAGACAGCACACTTTAATCTACTACACTGTGAAATAGCAGGGCGCAGCCAAAGGACAAAACAAGCAGCCAGTTCATAAATGGTTTCCAATTAAACATACAGCATGGCTGCATCCTTCAAGATTCACACCTTCACCCCCTGCTGCCCAAGGGAAGTGCCAGGGATGCTTCCCGCGGGAGCGGGTGCCAATATCCCGGCACTCGGGGGGCATGCAGGCCCCTTCACCTCCCAGCACGGCATTTCACTCTTGAAGGCTGATGGAACAACCGTTACGGGGCAGGTATAAATCTGATTTCAAGATAAACGAGGTCTTTCTCAATTTCATTTGAGTTTTTAAATTGGGAATAACAAAACTTAAAATTTATGAGAGCCAGTATTTAATCCAAGTAAACAATTCACCTTGGAATTACCATGTCTTCAAACATAAGTGCTCCTGCACTACCCTCTGCTTTGCAGCCAGAAGTTTTCACATGGAAGTTAGTGATAAATGGCTTTGTAAGTAATAAATCTTTTGCAATCTGTAACAACAGAACAGAAGAACTAGCTAGCAAGACTCAGTTCAGGGATAAATTATGTAATGTGGTCCTCAGAATACCTGCACAATAGTTTATTGTACACATGCTACACGTACTAAGTCTGCACAAGAAGCAGAAACAAGCCCACGTAAACCTGGTATTACTGTGGCTGCTGTGGGTGCCGTGATGCGACGGGAAGACAAATATGCAGCAGGCAGAGCAAACTAAAATGCATAAACCCCCCCCCGACAAAACTAAGCTGTTGCTACGTTCGTTTCTCACACAGTGCCACTTGGCCCAAGATTTATGAAAGTGATTAAGGTAAGAGGGAATCACTTGAAACCAGCATTTCCACTGACGGATCAGAACCTGCACTAGTGACCCTCATTCCTACACGCCGAGCTATGCGGTTAGAAAAACAAACGGGGCAGATTTGTAGTGTATACAAAGAGCCGAGTTTCTTAAGTGTTTAACCGGGCAAATATTAAAAGCCAGGGATTTTTACCTCCAGAGGGGAGTATCAGCCTTCTCCGGGGGCTCAGCAGTGTTTTCTCTTCATTTGCTGCTTATCACAAGCACAGACTCTCCGTACAGACTGGGTGAATCGCAGTCGTTACACTCTAACGTAACGTAGTCTTGCAGCTTACGTCCCAAAAGCTACAAATTGCTAAACTGGCATGCGAAACCACGACAGTCACCAATTTCGCTGTTATTGAAGCTTTCCCATTCCTTCTCTACTGCTATCTTAGCAGCCTAAGTCAACCTGGAGAGACGTTTTGGCTCACATTTGCCAATTTTCATCACCAAAGCTAGAGTCAAACGTAGTAAGCTACAAAATTATAGCAGTTGTTTCAAATAGTCTAAATCCATGCAACTTTATGGCTACAAGTCTGCAGCAGTTTTGTGTTCAGTATGGGCTGTTCAGCCATTTCAAAACAACTGAAGCTCAGGAACGCAAACATTTTGCCCATCATACAAAACACGACTTAGCAACATCTTGCTTCAGCAACCTTTTACGTTTCTACTACTTCAAATATGATGTTCCAAGAAATGCACGTTGTGCATCAAAAGCACGAGTACAAAAATGGATGTCACAGTCAACGACAAAACCTCCCACTACTTCACCTCAGTTATTTTTTTGGCTGAAAATTAGATTTGCTGAAACTTGACCGAGTCTGATGACCTCTTCCAGCAACCAACAAGGCAGGCAGACGGAAAGGACGGCTCGCTTCGACCTCGCAGAAGCACACCAGCTTCGCCTGGCCAGGACTGTTTTTACAAAGCCGCTGTAGTTTCCAAGGCGTCCGGCTTGGCCGTGCCGCGCAGACCGGGCGCGGCGGCTCCCTAAACGCTGGGCCGCGCAGGCCGAGCGCAGAGGCGGCGGCGAATGTGCGACGGGGCCCTGCGGCCGACGGCTTCACCCCCGGCGGGACAGCGCGGCAGCGCAGGGTGCTGGCCCCGCCGCCCTCCAAAAAGCTCTCTGTCGAGAGCTTACCGGGGCACGCGGAAACCCTTCATGGGGCGGCACGCCGGCGGCCCCACGGCCCCCTTCAGCACGCGAGTAAAGGTAACCGGGCCGACAGGCAGCAGCGGCAGACCGGCGGCGCTGGGCCGGGCCGGGCCGGGCCGGGCCGGGCCGGGCCGCGTCCACGCGCGACTCGGCCGAGACACGCTGAAGAGGCCATTTCAGCCCAACAGCAACGCAAATAAGGCACCTAAAGAGAAAGCATTTGTGTCACTTCGGGAACACAAAACATCCCTAAGTTTGAGCTTCCTAAGACAGCAGATTCGCCCCCCCCTTAAACAACACAACACAATATGAAAGGGAGTAAATTAACCTTGGGCCAAAGGCTCAGGCGTCCTTCCTCCACCTCTTAGGCAGTAAAATGAAAGCCAGATGTTTGAGTGCAATGTCTTCGTACTCCGATCTACAGCGCGTATCTCCGTAACAGCACCGCACTGTTTCATTTACTGTCGCAAAGGAGTCAAAACACGTTTAGCAGATTTATACAAAACCTGTAGCCACCTACAAGCTACCACCTTCTCCACTCGAGTTACCCTGAGTTAAACGCCTGGATGAAGATCCCTGTTTTTCCTCCTCAGACCGACCCCGGGGCCCCGTGGACAGGGCTTCCCGCCGGCGGCACGCCGTCCCCGGCCGAGGCCCGGCTCCGGAGCAACTCGGGCCACGGCGGTGCGCTGCGCGGCCCCGGCACGGCCCCCGCGCCCTCGGCCCCGTGCGCAGCTGAACGCTTTGCAAGCTCTCGGGATCTTCACAAGAAGCGTTGTACTTCATGCATGTCTAAAAAAAACCCCAATAAATCTGTCCACACAGCAGTAATATCTAAGCGTAAACCAGACGGAGCAGCGCTATGTCTTTGGGCATCCACCTTAGTTTTATTCACGTTCCCACATCAGCTGCCCGCGCAACAGGCGCGATGTTCCCTTTCCAAGGGGAGCCAAGAGACCGGCCCGGACAGGCCGCTGCAGTAACGCTGAGCGGGTGGCATCACCTCACTGCGATCCTCAGCCCCCGGCAAACAAAGCAGAGCGCTGCACGCTGCTCACCGTTACTCCTGACTATCCGAAAAGCTGGTATGCTTTTTCCCTTGCGAAATGAAGTACAGTGCGGTTGGCTTCAGCATGTAATCAGCTTTCAGACAAATCCATATGGGAGCATCTCAATATCGAAGCTACTTATTCCATCCTTTTAGCTTAATAGCTCTGTTTTTGTCACCTAATAGAAGCGATCTGGTAAGTCAGAGTAGCTGCACTGACACCGTTAGCACTCTGTTGGACAAAAAGAACAGGAAACTTCTCCTTTCCCCTGTAGAAAGTTCATTTATTTTCCTATATTTGGCTCAACTATGTTGAAGCCGAACGGTTCCGCGCGCCCAGCGCCGCCCGTGCGTTATGCCGGCTGCAGGCGATGCAGCGCCAGGCAGAGCGCGGAAAGGCGCCCTGGCCAGCTGCCTCGCAGCCCCCTTCCTGGGAATCGAGAAAGGGCACGTTACCTGCAGGGTGCTGGGGCACATCTCCGAAGATTTCTTAGACCAGCAGGAGTTTGAGCAACGTACTAACAGATAAAAAGGATATTAAAAAAAATGTTTTTTCCAAAAAATTTTCTATTTGTACTTCCAAACACCACCAATTTAACTAGAAATACAGAAGAAAGTTGGGAAATAGTCTTGATAGGCTAGCAGTACAGATGAGCTGAATACACTACGCCAACTTCAATAATAAATGCAGAAATAAATTATGTTATAATTTGAACTTCAGCTAGTGTATGAAACAACAGACTACTCATAACAAATCAAGACTAAGGCAATGTTCTGGCATTTAAATCTTCAGCATGGAATAATTCAATAAAAGAATATATGGATGAAAGAATGAAACATAATACTTATATAAGCATAGAAGACTTTTTTGTATTAATACACTTTAATAACCGAAAAGGCCATTGCAGTTCATTTCTAGAAAAGTCATTTGCGCTTAATGGGTATTTTCAGCTTCTAAAAAGTAGAAAGATTTTCTGTTCCACCATCATAAATGGTTTTAATCAAAACTCATATCTCAGTTTAACAGCAAATACATTTTTATGTCAGCTGTATTGTACCTAGCTTATTGTAACTAAAACTTAGAACTATGTCTGCTAAAAGAAGTTGGTTTCCATTAACTGGAAAAGATTAATATTAAAGTGTATCATTATTACAGTAAGTGCAGATATAAATGTTTTATGCACATTCAAAACAAGCTAGTCCCAAAGTACAGTTTAACTAGAACCAAATACCTCTTGGCGTGGTACCGAGACGGCCCAGCTCAGCACTAGGATCTGACCACCTGGGGAGATGTGAAGGGACTTCAGCAGTACCACCCTTCCTTCGGACTGGAAGGGGGGAAATTAGCTGTCATTACTGCCTGCAAACATTCAAATTACCTTGGGAACAGTTAAATGCCTCTAACTGATGGATGAGGCTTGTTTCTCCCAAGGCAAGGGGTACTGGCACGTCTGGCCTGTAATTGCACTGATGTTTCCTTCTGGGGGAACTGAGCTGAACCAACACAAGGAATCACACAAAAGCAGGTTGACTAAGAAATTCTCACTTTCAAAAAGAAGCTTGAAAAGCACTGAATTACATGAGCCATATTTCCTACTATAAATGAATCCACACAATATGAGCAGTCACTGATACGAAGTACATTAAACATTTAATTAACACTGGCAAAGTTACTCTAAGCCATTTCATATATGCAGAGGGCTGTAGACATGAACATGGGCAGAATCCATTCACACAAGCTTATCTAAGCCTACTATTTGCTGGAAGGACATTAAGAGGGCTTAGTCCTAGCATCAGGGGAGCAAAATGCCAAACACATCACTCAAAGCAATTGCTGCCGAACACCATAATCAGGTATCGCTTCCTCCGGGGTTCCACCTAACAGATAGCTGCATCGAATTCAAGCTGAGCAACTTGAAAAATCAAAAAGTTACCCTTTCATTAATACAATGCAAAAAAGATTGAGGTCTAAATTGGAAATAAGCAACAGCCTTCTGACTGAAGCAGTTTGCGCGAGGGCTTGCTCAAGAGCTCTGGTTTTGTTCTTGATTTATTTCCTTGAGATGCAAACTGTATTTACATTAAATATACACAGTACTCCGTGTAGCAATGCCCTGTTCCCTGATCAGTGTCCAAAAATTATCTTAATAGAAATAATACAAGTAAACTCTAATATGATTTTCATAGTTCTTACCTACTCAAGAAGAGTTGCAAACTGTAGATCTGGGGTTCAAGTGCACACAATTATGTTCTCACAGATTACATTGTAGCAGTGTTACAAAGAGCAAATGCCCCCAAACTTCTGTTTTTGAAACTTCTTCTGTCTCAGCGTTAAGAAAAGATTTTAGAAACATATAGAGTAAATCACTCAACAGCTAAGTAAGGTCAGGATGTCGGGGCTTGTCCCTTCCTTAAAATAGAAGAAACAAGGATGAAATTTTTTATGGTGGGGAGGAGATTATGCCAATTCTCTCAAATATTTCTGCCTTATCCTATATTAGCTGAGGTTAAACAGAAAGGAGAGCACTACCTGGCAGCGCAGAGCACATCACACGGGGCCCCACGCCAGCATCCGTGCCGCTTCCCGCAGCGCCTGCGCTCCTGCCCCTGCTGCAAGCCTGGGGGCCTCTGCAACGGAGAGCGCCCTGAAAAGGAAGAGTCGGGAGAGAAATTCCCCAGCGAGGCAGGCAAGCACAGCACAGCACCAGGTGCTTGAGCCTCCCTAGCACAATAAATCCACAGATCTAAGACCTCAGCGTTTGGTCTTCCAATCCTAAACTCAATGAACAAAGCTCAGTAAAGAGGAGGAAAAAACCAACCAGATCTGCCTGCAGGAGTAGCATCAGGGCGCAGCGGACTGCCTTTCTGCACTGCCAGCCCGGCGAGACTGCCGGGCTTCGGCTGCCCCTGCAACGGCACCGGCACGACAGCAACGCAGCGGAGCGGCGGTCTTGCACCAAGCTCAGCGGTTCGCGTGCCGGCACTGTGAGCCGGCGGGAGGATTCCCCAGGGAGACAGGAAAAGGCCAACTGCTGGCAACGCCAACGGGCAGGCAGAGGAGGAAGTTCATGGGGCAAATCCGATTTCTGCATACTTTTGCTCTGACAAATCCTGGCCTAGGCTCTGTTTTTTCTCCTGCGGATTAATAAATCAGACAAATGCATGCCCTGCGCACAATGAGATCTAGTTTTGTTATCTCTAAATATTCCCCGAGTCCACTCAACCTGAAATAACATACATTAGGGTTGCACTCCCTTTCACATGCACATTTGCTCTGTCAAAGACGGATTGATGGCAAAAACTGTAACCTCGAGCACCCTGGGACTACTGCTGAAACATGTTTAATTCCAGTGCCGGGATTAGGAGCCCCAAGAGCCAAGACATGAGCATCTTGCAGAGGCTGCTTGGCCAAAACCACAATAATTACACTTTGGGCCTAAACAAGGAACTAAAAGAGAAGAACGAGGATGCTATCAGATTACTGATATACTCATCATCTAGGCAGAGCCAGATGCCTTCCCTACTCACATGGAAAGGCCTGAAAGGAGGTTAAGAAAACAAAAGCTTTCAGTGTGGCTTCAAATCAATCACAGAATTCTTGCATGCACATCACATTACTTTATTAGCAAGAGCACAACCACAGCGTTAACTATTCATGTCTCTACCTGGTTATTCACAGCAAAGAACTATCAGCTTTTGCTCACTGCCAACATTCATTTTTCTGCTCCACTCCTGCTAGCCTAATGGTGACGAGTCCAAAAGCAAGCCGGAGAAGGTGCGTTAGACACGGCCAACAACCCGCACACCGCCAGGACAAAGGCGAGTGTCCAAACTAGAGATACTGGTCATTAAAACACGCCAAAAAAACCCTATTTTATTTCTCTGAATCAGATTATGGCTCTTAAAGTGTTGACATGTGTCCAAAGAGAGTGAAATGCATACATTCTGCTCTGAGCACTAACAAATTTGAGCCCATTAAATACAGATAATGTCCAAATTGACAAAAGTCTCAAATACCTACGAATACCAGAATGGCAGCCACTGAACAGGTGAGTACAAAATGTAAATGACATTAAACAACAGTCACAGTTAAGAGCCTATTGACAGTGAATCTTGCTAAGCCCCATGCTCTGAAGCTTTAGAATTACTTTTACAAATGAAAAATGTTGAATCAAAGTTATTTTTAATCAGTCTACAATTTATTTATATTCAAGCATTTCACATATTTATTATTCCCTAAAAGGTAAAACTCTGCTTATGTTCGGAATATAACTGCTTAAGAATAACAATCACTTTATTCTGGAAATACACCTAGTATCAGCTGCAAAGATTAGGAGACGATGGAAGTTGGAATACCTGAGCCCTAGCACCACTTGAAGTTCCTTAAATACTCTTCTTGCTCCTACAAATAGTTTACTTGGAAAAAAAATCTTTTTCCTTGCGCTTTTTGATGCCTTGATTGACAGCTTTAAGAGGATGCTTAATTTCTGCTCTATTTGATGCCCAATGCTAGTAATTACACGTTGCCTTGGACTTCTCATTTCACAGTATAATCCACTTGCAGCCAAACTGGATCTATATGGCTTGCAAAAACTAGTGAGAGTATTCTACAGAAAGTTGTATGTGCATTATGCCTTGCATTGTAAATCTGAATCCCTGTCAGTGTTTAAACTTGTGAAATGCAGAGGGAATTTAACTAATGATTCAGTTATGGGAGCAGGTGGTTGTTCAACTTGCTGAACGTTCATCCTGCTGTTAACAGCTTGCACATTTATACTATGGTGCAAGAAACAGAAAAGCATGAGAAGGAATATAAGGTGTTAACAACTGCTACAAAATATTTTTAAGGGTACATTTCCTCCATTTCCCATCAACATAAATTCTGACAACAAAAAACAATATTAATCCATGCATTCATTCATCTTTAGCATCTGCTTTTAATTCACACATTAATGTGAGTCTAAATCTTGTTATTAAATATTTTCTTATTAGTGATTGAATTAATACATCTACTCCTTTATGCAGTGCCAATTCATTAGTTTCCTGGAGCTCATTAAGTTTATTCACATATTTCAAAAGGAGACCATTTTCTGCTTCGACAAACAGACAATGTCGAGCGCTCTCGTTCTCAGAAACGTCCCTGCACATCTGCAGCTCCTTAAGCAGAGCCACTTGGCACGAGGAGGGCAGCCCGCAGTTCTCTTCTAGCACCTCAAACCAAGTTTATTCCATACCTATGCACCAAACTGGCAGCACTCAAGAACACGCTTTAACTGGAGACTGTGTGACTGGGAAAAGCCCATGATGCCCAACTGTCCATATTCTGTCATCATTGCTTCCACCTCTCATTGAAACCAGCTCACGGGTACAGACACAAAGTCCCCATAGTTGTAAAGTCTTTGCTAACATCAGGTAGGATATGAATTTTAATAAAATTGTATAAATTTTCCCTTTTCAGAATGAGGAGGAGGACATGATCACTTTGGAAGCAACTTGCAGCACTTCAACATCCTGTCCTTTCTGCCCTGCCGGCAATTACAGCCTGCTAGCACAACCAACCGTGTGAGCTCTCCACAACCCGTTCCACTGCAAAGTCAACGGGGTTTCTTCAGGTCCTGCACCTTGGCTGACTTTGTGCTGAAGCACAGCGGGCACTTGCAAATAGCCCTGCTTCTGCCAGGCCTGTCATGGAAAACTGAGATTACCGTGTCTTCAATCACAGTGGCTAGATTTGCAGAAAAAGTTTCCCTGCTATGCTGCATGTCAGAAGAGCAAGAATCACTGTTGGCACACGGTCCTGTTTTTCTTTTCATCACAAGATTTGCTATCAGACATCTCTCAGAGAAAGCAATAGGGTGTACACAGCACACCACTTCCAGAACCCGCATGGAGTATTTATAATGTGCTTATTCATTTGTTTCCTTGCAAAGCTTTAATTTATAACAGCTGCAAGAAAGACAACTTGTCACCTAACATTCATAAATATATATATAATGGATATTCTATATTATCCATATATCCATATCCTATATTCACGTAGAATTCTATATTATATTCTATACTATAGAATATGGAATAGCCACTTACTTCGTTCTTTAAGAATATTCTTAACTAGCTAAATGTAAGTTGAACTAACTTAATTATTGCAGTTGTCAAACAGCGAGCGTAAGTCACGATCAATACTCTTTCAGCAACTCTGAAACCACAGAACTACACGAAGGGCAGTTTGAATGAACAACAGCTTCTGCAGCTGCATGAAGAAGGTGAAACAGCTGACAAAACTGTATCACCTCTGTACCCTCAAATCTTCGGTTTTGACAGCGTCACAGCTGAATACATACATTAGTGATTTTTCATTTGTATCAGCCTCACTGATGGAGAATCAGAGACAATTTCCAAACTAAAGGAAACCACATGCATGTTTTACCACTTCCTGCCTTTCGGAAAAGCCTAAGCCTACCTATGACTCCAAATTTATGAACCAACTTCACGATTTCCTTTGGAAGATGACAGGAATCCACTAACGATGTTAATGACTACAAAGTTTTAAAAAATGAGACAATTACCTCTTTCAGTCTCTAAGCAGGTAATCAGTTGTGACCAACTTTTCTCAATTTGCTAACAATCAGCAAGTTTAAACTAAACATTTAAAAGCATAAGGACTTCATTTAAAAGTTAAAGTAGAATCAGTATAAAACTTAAATGACACCATCTGTTCTTAGCAGACCACATTCTTCAAGTCTTCTAAGCAGAACAAGGCCACATAGCTCCTCCAGAAACAGAAAATTGCATGCTAAAATTAAGAACAACTCTTGAAATTCAACTCCAGAAACACTCTGGGTCACCTTCTTAATTATCATCCACCAATTAAAAGGCAATGTATTCATTCATTTAGTGCCTCTTTCATATACCACCGAATGTCATAGCAAAAATCCCACTGGGATTATAGTCTGAGAAAAAGAACTATAAATAATGATGTGTGGTAAAAGAAATCATGGTTTAATTTCAACTTGTTCTGTAAAAATCAGAAAGTATGTACACGTATTTAAATATATGAAAACCTAGAGAAAGTTTTCATAAGATTCTTGAGTTTCTTCAATAAGCTACACTGAAAGGAAAAACTTTAAAACAAAGTATTAGCCCAAAGTAATCACTATTAATAAGCTAAACACTATTTATTCCAGTTTCACAATCATCTCCATTTTCAAAATAATATTGAACAGTTTTCAAGATAACATAATCCTCCACGTTGATGCCACAAGGGGGTAAAGTAGTTAATACACCTTTTCCCAATCAGAAACATGCTACAACCTTAACCACAAAAGATGGATCCACTAAAAATGAAAATCAGGTAGCTTTGTACTACAGCCAGAATCCACAAACGCACAGATATACCCCGTAAAGTTAGGGTCTGGTGCAGTTGGTGTTTTGAAAAATAATCCCGTATAAACCACAGCAAAAAAACTGCAGCATATGTCCTACATGAAGTAGTCCTGAACTCCCCTGCTGCTCTTCTCTACGGTGAAAACTCACATGCACACACCATGCTACTTCTACTCAGTAAGGAGTTGCACTAAAAAGAACAACAACTCTATCCTTGTTCCTTGTCACGCTCTTCAGGCTTGAACCCCTCTGCTGTCCAGCGCACCTTCTGTGGAATGCTTGAATTCCTTTTCCCTCAAGTATCTCTTCTTAGTCATCAGTTTTGCTGGGATATGATTCAGAAATAAAAAAAATCCTTTGCTGAAGTTTGTCGCTGGGATCGACTACTGGAGACCGTGGAGCTACCTAGCCCTTGCCTGAAATCATCACACTCAACGGCTGAACGCAAGGGAAAATCTGGAGCTAAAGAGAGCAAGCAACGTATTTCTCAAGAATACAAATACCTCTCTTGTTCTATGTGTTAGTCGCTTTCTAAACGTTCAGAAAGCAAAGCAAATTACATTCGAGAAGGTTGGCTGGAAAGGGCTGAAGTTTGCAATGGGCACCTAAAACCTTCCGTGCGGTTTGGGCTGACAGAGGCAGCAGTTGCAATCTAGTCCCAGCAGCTCAAGACACCAGTCACTTAACATACCTTTGCTTTCGCTCTGTCATCTGTAAAATTTGCACAGAAATGAAAGCGGCTTTCAGTGCAGTGTTAGGATACACATGGCATCCCAATTATGGCAACTGTGATTTCTGCACACATTAAAAAAGATCTGAAGACACATTTGCAATCTACAAGTGGTTTGCTGTAGATTTATGAACCTGCCTTATGCTACTCTAAGGCAGAATTGCATACACATGTATAAAGCTATTCAGAGGTACAAAGTTTTAAAATAAAACAATAGTATGGAAAGTTGTGCTATAAATGAGTATTTAATATTACAGTTTTAATACTAACTCATCCAAACGACAGTTTGCAATTATTTGTTTTTTTTGCAAGTAAGGCTTTCTGAGTTTTCACCTTACACAAATGCTGGAAAAGTTCACATACTTTTGTATGGAGAGTGTTAGACTTGGCAGAGGCTTTTTTATATCACTGTCAAAGAACCACATAGTTAAAAAATATGTCAACACCAGCACTCAATACCCTCTTGATCATACCATCTTTAGGCACATCAGAGAAGCTTGAACAGGGAGAGGTTTATTAACATCAAGTAATCAGTGCTAAATTTCCACCCAGTTAGAACCTGAAACTACAGAAAACTCAAGGAAAATTATCCTCAAAAAATCAGCAGACTACACAACTCTACCACCAACATATTCAAGAACTGGCCAACTTGAACCTTCAGGTGGTGCATCTGCACGTGCACACAGAACAGAAGCAGCAGGAGCGAAGTCCGAGTAACAGCTCTTCCCGGATCAGAATTACATCCTTTTTCCACTTCAGCAGCTTACCTGTGAAGAATTAGTTCCCTCCACGTTATCAACAAGAACCTTTTTGCAACCTCTAACTTCTCTCTCTTGTCGGACAGCACACTATTTCTTGCTCGCTTACCATGTTTCTCTCCCAAGTATGATAATGTGTTAGTTATCGAACCACTGGTAACAGCTATGTCAAGAAAAAACGTTGAGAGCTCCACTTCTGAAACCTGCTTTTTTCAAATACTGTTGATTTATCTTTATTTGTAGGAAAACAAAGTCATTTTATCTCTACGCTACGAGCTAGAGGAGACGAGAAACTAACATTTAATTTTACAAAGTTTCTCTTTCCCCCCAATCCCACCACATCCGAACACATCAAATGCTCCAGCCAAGGATTATGTTCTCCTTCCAAAGCGGACAAGAGCGAACTCCAGACTCCTTACATCCGTTTCAGTGGTGGCACACGTAGCAGAAGTTATGCTCTTTACAGGTGACATTGATTCTCACTTAGGCTTTACAGAGAGGAAGACAGTTAAGTTACTGTCACTTCATATGTAAAAGGTTATAAAGGAGAGACGAGAGAGAGGCCTTGTCTGGAAACTGTTAATATGAGAATTAAGATGTGCTGAAATACCAGAATGCAATTATTTAGCTATGATCATGATTAGCTGCTTTTAAATCACGGAAATGAGCTAATCGAGCAGTGCTCATGCAGGGGAAGTCAATGGGAATCCATTATAAAGCTAATTAGAAGACAGTCGTTAGGAAGCCTCCGGGGGGCTTTCTCGCTCTATTCAAAGTAGTGAACTGGGCACGTGGAAAAGCAAGGCTGGGAAGCGCTGCTCCCCGAGCCGGTAAAACCGCCCTAAAGCTTGCTTTGAGGGACCTTTCCGTTTCAACGAGAGACGGGAACAGGTTTTGTTCCACCGCTGGGCAGCTGCAAGGGCAGCAGCCCGGCAGGCCTCTCCTCTCCCGCCGCTCAGCGCTGCTCCTCCTGCGGCGCCCGCAGCAGCCAGAAAGGAAACGCCGAGAAAGGACGCGGCGTACAGCTGTTCACAATTCCAAAAAACTAATTTTGCTTTAGGATACAATGAATTATTTCAGTAATGACTCGTAATTGACCTGATAGATCAAGATTTATGGAAGATTCAACGAGCGAAAGCAGAAGCAAATAATCTGAGCAAAGCTGCCGTGCTGTTTCGGGTGGACCTCTACTTCCCTCAGCTTTTAACGGATCGTCCGCTTTTCAGCTCGCGTGCGATTCGCAGCTCCTCTGCTCGCCATACAAGTCTTGAATCCTACAAATGCTAGGAACAGAAACGGTACTGTTGACTGAAGAATTTATTACCCAATGCAGTCAGCAGTGTGCTGGAAACAGAAGAGATTTAGTTTCTTTCTAAAACATTCCCAACATCATCTTATTTTTTGTGAGGAAATATTCATCATTTTCTAAAACGTTCCCTCCCTTCAGTGGTAACTTGGCCAAGGAATAAAAGCATAAACCTGTGCTATAAAACCACACACATACTGCAAGGATTTACTTATCCTAACTATAGTCTCAGCTAGAACGGGAAGTATAGTGTAGCATCAGAAATGCAAGAAAAACCCAAACACTTAAGCTTTTTCTTACTTTTTAATAAACACAGACTCAAATAACTACTGCATCTTTGGTGCAGCAAAACCATCAGCATTTCACTTCAGGATCCACACAGCAGGACACAGGCAATTCTGTGCTATTTGTGCGCGCCAAGCCCCGCTCCCGGCCATCTGTATTGCACCCGGGAAACCGGCAGCTTTGCAGGACCTTGCAGGGTTTCACGCTCCCTATTTGTTGCCAGCGGCCACAATTTTTATTACGCCAACAGCAGAAGTTCCAATTAAAATTTGTGCAGACAAAGGAGATGTTCTGCAATGAGGTATTCAAGTGAAAAATATCAAATAACAACAAAACAGTATCGGTAACAGAAAGATGTTTTAGTTTCTTCAAAAAAAAAAGAAAAGAAAAGAAACAAAAAGAAACAAGTAATCTCTGCATTTTCCTCCCCCTGTAGATTTTCAGACCCGTGACTGCTAATACCTAAGACCTCTGGCACTGTTACCAGCAGGTGGGGTAAGGCTGTTGCCAGGCACTTCCCATGATAAAACCTCACTTTTAGAAGGTTACAGCTTCGTTAAAATTCAAGTGTTTGGTTCAGAGTCTCAAATTCAGGCTTGGAAAATTCAGGCCAAAATGGTTTAGGCACGTCTCAGGACTGACAGACACAGCACATGCAGTTACGGCGACGGTGGTAATGTGCAACCTCGTACAAAATACAGATCATCCCAAAACACCAAATGAGTTATCTTTCCTCTTATCAGGCAAGAACATAGAGTCCCCATTTAAAGGGACGGCTCTTCAGCCAGGTATACTCATATACTTTAAAGAATAAACCAAATGAGTTTAACTGGAGCGTATTTGGAGGCAGGGAAACGGGCGAATGCATTCCCACTACGGAAAGACCAAGTTCACAGCAGTGAACATAGAAACATTAGAAAACTTTCATCACTTATGTTAAAGTAAATGTTCAAAAGCCTTTCACACATAACTAGAGACACTTACAATACATGGTATATTTTCCAGTGGTCTTTGCTGTAGTCCCCTTCCACAGAGACCTTCACGGAAAGCTTACAAGGGATCTAACATCACTAAATCCCCCACCAGATGAGCTATATACAGCAGCTTTCAATCCACGCACAACTCAACCAGCACTCATGAAAAATACTTTCATATGTTATAGATAATAAGGACATAAAATGATGAGCAATGTCGGATAATTTTTCTAAATAAATAACGTAGTAATTTTGTACTTTACTTTTCTACCCCAAAGGCATTAACATTCATTAACATTAACACTTCATTGCTGCTCAGTGAAAAGCAGCAGTTCATTTTAAAGACAAAATCTCTGAATATTTCTGAATGAATAGCTGAGTGCTCTGAACAAATAACAAAGTGCAACGTCTTCATAGAAAAGCAGGTATCAGTATATACAGTGGGTAGCAATACTAACTCGCTCCTCGAAAGATAACATCTTAGATTAAACACACCTGGCAAGGTTTTGTTTCAGGAAAGAACACACACAACTGCAAAAGGCTTTTCCACAGAAGACTCTGCCAGCAGTGGTGCCGGTGCTATGTTCAGACCCAGGTTTCCCATCAGTCCCACTCCTAGATGGTCTCTTACTTTCTCCTGAACCACATGGCAGAGAAATTGATTTGAAAGATGGAATTTTTGGACAAACGCTTGTTCTTTGCAGGGTCTTGTAACAGAATCTGTCAGTAAAATTTTCATTAATTTCATTAATATTTTACTGTAATTAATACTCACAAACACTTCTACCTCCCTCAGACTTCCCAAAGATTTACAGCTTAAAAATATATTGACTTTCAAGTCAAATCTTGTTAAACAGTTTTCCCATCATGAAAATCATGCAGCTCAGCAAGACTCTAGAAGTAAACTCTCTACACATTAAAGGGGAGATGCACTTTGTACTGCTCCTGCCCCCTTAAATCAATATTCTGAATATATAGATCTACTGGAATCTTGGTTTGTTTGGCACCTCTAGCACATAGAATAGCTTTAGCAACTGAAAACTAAACTATCAGAAGAAAGACGATGCTTAAGATCACTTAAACACACGTAACGGCAGGATTAGATATCAAAATTTCTGTCAGCTGAGATGCATTTCCCTCTCTCCTTCCAGCATAGTTTCACTGCAAGTAGGACTACATTGGTTCAAAAGATTGATAATGCCATGGCAATGCTTATAACTCTTCTTATATAATTAAAAGCCCAGAGCTCAAATGCAATTATTCCTAGAATTTCTTAGCACTCGTATGCACCAAAAGGGAATGTGACAGGACATCACTCGCTTTGGCTTCCAGCTCTACTGAAAAATTCATTAGAGGATAGGGAAATGCAAAACTACTGTGTCTTTAATTAATGATACTACAAAATAAGTCATATATCTGAAGTCAAGTTTCCTGAGGATAATGAAATATTATGTCTTTAAATTACTGGAAAATATGAATATTTGCGGAAAGTCCTTTTGCAATTAGAAAACCCCCAAAGACTGTAGCATCAAAAGTTAAACTTCTAAAATATTGATATCACCTCTGACTTTAAATCCATGTGATCGATAGTCACTTACAACAGCCTCTCCCTGATTCAGCAGACTCTCTTACGCAAAGTTTCTCAACCCGCACCTCACTCCTGCAGACTGCCTGGATGCTTTCAGTAGACCATCTCCTTCGCAGTCCGGCGTTTCACCGTCATTCAGACTGGCATTCTCTGTAGTCAAAAATACTCCACAACAAGCTTTGCAAATGGGCAGGAACTTACCCATGCAGGACTTATTTTCCCTAATGCAAAGTCATTCCAGAGCCTCCGAGCTGTTTCAGAGATCTAATCACTGAAACAACTGACTGCACTTTCATTTCAGAAGAGTGCTATTTAGAAAAAATGTTCTATCTGTCCATCAAGCGGGTGCTCCAAATGATTTTTTTCAAGAACACTTTCAAAAGTAATTATATATGCCTTTCTAGCATAATTTGGAAATATTCCTTATACTCAACCTCATAAAAATCTTTTCATGTTACTAAACCTGAATAGCTGCTCTGTTCTGAAACCACAGAGCTACAGTTCACTACAAAGCACCTCTGCGCCTGAACACTACAAACTCAGCAATATTCCGACCTTTGTATTTTGTCGAGTTGAATAACCAGTACATTTATTTTGGACCTATCCATATGACATAGGGTGTCAAAAAGGACAATGCTTTGGTCTGCTTAATCAAAAACGGAGCAGTTACCACTTCACTGTGATGATCATCTTTCCAGTTTCAACCTCATGAAGAACATGGGTGGACAGTTCTTAAGTACTACATTACTACCTCCAACATATGGTAATGAAAAATCATTTCTTGCCATCCTCTAATATTTAAGTGCATGCCAGAGGATATTATTTATTTGCAGCATGGCACTTCTCCAAGGGTAGAACTGGGCCTGGCCAGCAGAAACCATGACTTTCTCTGTGCCCTGTCTTGGCTGCCATATTCTGGTTCAGAAAGGGGAAAACCTGGACTGCAGCTATGGATTAAAAGAATGCCAAGAGGACTAGCTAAATCTTTATCAACAATCCTGCCTAAAGCATCGAGTAGGCCCGAAGTCCTCCTGAAGAAAATGACACCCAGATCGTCCCATAAGGAGAGGAAATAATATTTTTGAGTCCAAAATTTTCATGTGCATGTTTTATCCAGCAGATTCAAGTTCTAATTTAAAGAGACACCTGCATAACATAAGTATGAAAACCGAGCTCAGATTTATAGACATACAGTATTACTCTGCTCTCCTGGTTGGAAATTTTGACATACTTTGAGCATTGCCCAGACTGGATGGACTTTGTCCATCTCTAACCACACTGCAACGTTAAAAAAGATAAGGCAGAGCCTTGCTCGTGTGATGAGGGAGGGAGAAGACCGACAGCAGGAAAATGCCTTGGTCACAAAATTAAATGGAGCTCTGGAAACAAGCTTCCAGGGCTTCTTCCTGGTTACAGCAGTGAATCATAGTGTGACACTTCATAGTGTTTGCAACACTTCAGGCCAGCCATTCAGATCTTCTGAGCAGCTGCTGCTTCCCTGATCATCAAACACAGATGGGCTCAGAGTACATCCAAAATCCAGGACCCCAACTTCTTCATTTCTATAAAATAGAAGATACACGTTCATCTAAAATATTTTTTGCCTTTAATTCAATCTTGGAAACACCACGGCAATAAAGGATATTTTATCACCACATCTACAGGCAGTTGTGATTGCCTGGAGATTTCTACAAGGGAATTTCTTTTTCTTTCTTCTTTTTTTTTTTTAAAGAAAAAAAAACTTCCCTACCAAACACATTCCTAAGTTACCAAAAATAATTATGCATCAAAAAAAAAAAAAAAAAAAAAAGAAAAAAAGAAAAGGAAAAAAAGTTTTTTTTATGCATTTAGCAATAAGCACGGGTGATACTGCTATACTTTGGTTCAGGAGGAAGCCTATGTCATGGTGAAATATGATGGTGAATGTGTACACCTAAATAATCGAGTCAGATTTCACAGCATCCCTGCTAATCTATAACTGTTCACACGAGAAAGTCTTCATGTCTGCACACCAGCACAGTGACTGCTTTCAGGGTCTTGCACAGCATTGCGGTTGCCAGGGTTTTGGTGCTGCAGCATCACAGCCCCGTGCAGGATACTTGTGCAAGGCACTGGAAAACCACGCCGAGTTTTACAGGCTGCGGGAGCTAGTTACGCCTCGGCTGCACATTGTAAAGTCTTTTACTGTTATGGAAATTCCTAATGCTGTGTGGCCTCGAGAACTAACACGATCCTCTTTCAAAGGCTTTTCCTCACAATTTCCAACCCTGGATTTCTCCCTCCCCATCTTTCCCGGTTTACCTCCGTAGAGCTGCAATGAAGCCCAGACTTGAGAGTGACGTGGGGGGCGAGAGAGGAGGAGGTCTTCCCAAATAATGCATCCCACACTTTGCGTGGGTAATGGCACTCTGGTTGGGGTTTAACTCCCTTTCCCCTCATTTAAAATACCAATTCTTAGCTAAGTTCTTGCAGAAAACTTGCAACATTACACTGCCAATTCCCCCGACTCCCATTTCTTCTGAGCACCAAAGGGAAAAACCCTGGACTGACTGGTTTGAGTCACAAGCTTTAATGTTTTGTGAATTCCTTCAGCTATGTAATACAAACCTAATATTTTATAAATAGCTCAGGAAGGGTTTCTCAGGCAGAAAAAAAGTGTGTGAAATTTAGCTTGCTTTCTTCCCTCCCACCACCATTTTATTCTTGTTCTCTGCATTAAAAAGGCCATCTGTCATCAAAAAAATCTGTTGGTTAGTTAATATCTTCACACACCCTGCTTGTGCACCAGGGGTGATTTGAAAGAACAAAAGAACAAATACCAAGAATTGTCGAGACACATTAGATGTATCCTGAGAAAGAGGGACTAGCTTTTATGTCTTACAAATCCTGGGTCTGTTTTCAAGCTATTAAACAGCTGAAATTTTAAAAGCTGAGAAGATGTTTCATTATGTCACTATTTTCTGACTCACACATCTTTTTCCTTCTCCGATAACCTTCTTATGCCTCATTGCAGCTGAAGGGTGGTATAATATTTTTTCTGAGGATTTAATAATAACCTCTTAAAATTTCTTCCTGCGTAGCATAAATAAAAGCTATTTTAGATGCTGGGTGATTCATTTTTTTGGCATTCTGGTCCTCAGTAAGTAACAGTATCTGTACCACCCATTCATACATGAAAGAAAAAAGCTGTATTACACTGACAAGATGTCTGAAAAACTACAGAAGAATTTGCATACTAAGTAAACAAAAGTCTACTCCCTAAAGAGCTCCAAACCTCCTTCTGAGTGCCTACCACCATCTCAAAGGAATAAAATCATACTTTACCAACTCCAAAAAATTTTTTGCACCCAAGACCCCACTGCTCTGGCCCCTCATGACATTCCTTTGGATTTGGCAACAAGTATTACTCAAAAAGAAACAAAAATAAACAAGGAAAAAATAGTATTACAGCATGAGATGCAAGCAGGGATGCAGAGACCCAGCAGAGCCTCATTCCAACCAGGGAGAAGACGTCGGCACCCACATAAAGCTCCAGTGGAGCAGGCCAACACTTGCAGCATCAGGATCGCCGTGGGAAGACTAGAATCGAGACTTCACCAGGCAGTGCCACGTGCAGTAAATTAAATTAAAAGCATGTGTTCTTTCAAGATTTGACAAACTTTGGAATTATAAGCATGTATCAACGTTTTCAGAAACACGACATTGTGAAAATGCCCCGTTAATACTACCCTCATTTTCCTTATTTCTTCCTCTTGCTCTAAATATACATCCAATTGCTCTTAGTACATGCCAAATGTACCAATACTATTTTAACAGTGTAACGTTTACTTCCCAGGTATCATTCAAACACAATAAATTTTTCATTTTAAAGGAGTAAAAACCATATATTACTTCCCGAGTTCATCTAGTACAATGAATAGTGGCACCACCATTATCGTATTACGTGAGGTTCCTCAGCTTTGAAAATATTAAAGTCTGCTGGTTTTTTTCCTAATGATGTATCTTTTAAATAGCATGGCTACCAGCTCTGCAGCATTCATAATTTGACCCCTATACTGAGGCACAGTAAGGATGCTTTTCTCTTCAGCTTAATTCCTGCTTGCCAATTTTCTTCCTCCTCCTGTCAGAAAGAGCGCTTACAGAGATTAAAAACCGCAAGGCATTTAGAGACGATATTTTGCCTCTAAGTTAAAACCGAAGGGAAACACCAGTGCAAGGAGGGAAGGGAAGGCAGGCGCTCAGGTGGCCCGTGGATTCCGCCCGTCAGCCGAGTCGTGGCGGCAGATGGCAAGCAAAGAGGCGTTTCCAGCTGCACCAAGACGTTAAAGAAGCGGCTGAAGGCAGAGCACGTCAAGCAAGCACTACCCAAATCACGTTTTGAGCATAAGACGTTTAATGCGATACGATCCGGAGCCTGCTAGTCTTGTCACTCTGATCTGCGTGGCCTTGCCTCCCTGCTGACTTCCAAGAGCGGAAATTAGAAGGGATAACGCCAAGGGCTTTGCACCAACCACCCACTTGCTTGCTCATCTTCTGGAAGTAAAAAACCCCGTGCTCGGCGCTGCCGGGGGTAAGCGCAGGCCCAGGCTTTCTACCCAAACCACATGCAGACAGTGAGGGGACAGCCAGGTGTTGGCCCAAACAAGAATATAAATCTCTAGTTCTTAATTTTATCTGCTGCTCTTGAGTCCTCCCCAGGGACAGAGTTTCTCTCTGATTCATGAAAAAATTACTAGGAGGTAGAAGAGAAAGGAGACAAGCCAACAGAGTTGTGTTAAAACAGATTATTCTTACCTACAAGTAGTAAATCTGAGCCAAAAAAAAACAATACTTATTTTTAACAGAATTTTACCGCGTACTCTCAAATTTTGTTACAAAGACAGCAGGAAGCACGAGCTAACCTGCAAAGATACTTGGTTTTATGGTATATTCCGAAGGGAGGTAAAAGCTCTCCTGAAAGGCTGGCTGTTACTCGGGGAACGGGCTTCGCGAGCCCGAGCAACGCCGAGCTCCGGGAGGACTTCCAGCCTGCCGGCAGCGCGCGGCTCAGCCGGCCGCCCCCCGCGCCGGCGCTTCCCAGCGAAGCCCACGCGTAAGCGCAGCCCTCCCACCTTCAGACAAAACCGGGAGGAAAAAATCAGAACAAAAATGCCGGCATCCGGCCTTATTTTTGACCCCGATGCTGCCGTTTCAGAGAGCTCGACGCCGGTGGCGCCAGGCGGACGCGCTCCTGAACGCCGAGCTCTCCCCGCGTCTCGGCAGGAGACGCTATGAGCCCTGAATGCTTTTATTTGACTAGTTAAAAAAATCGCACAGATTTATTTTGCAGTAGGCAAAATACTCCAATACCATAAACCTATTCTGGTGAACAAAAATACACAGAGCTTTTGTGAAAAAAAAATAAGTACAATCCAAAAAATTATGATTTCAAAGTTAGTGGAGAGCTTTTGTAAAATTTGGCGCTACAGATCTGAAATAAATGTTCCTGAACCCACAGAGAAACTAATCTAACAAGTAGGAGCAGAAATTTTAATTTACTAAGGCAACACTAGACTAGATGTCCTGTGTGCAAACGGAGCAGAGTGAGAAAAGAAACCATCTCCAGCATTTACTTCCCTACAAATTCCTCAGGGAAAAGCACGGCTGCCTTGATGCTATCACTTCATCATAACACAAAAATGGGAAAGGGCAAGTCCCATATCTTATCAGCTGCTACTTTCACACTAGATCTGCAGATAATTTGCAGAGCAGTAAAAAAAAATTTTAGATCAGGATCCTGTGTGCTTTTTCACGCTAAGTTTGCAAAAGGGACTTCAAGGGTATTAAGTTTCGCTGCAGCGAGGTTCCCTTCTCCTACACGCGTTACCTGCCTCCTGCCAAGACCAGTAACCAACGGCCAAAAGCATTCTCTGACCCAGCTATTTAACGAAAGGCATTTTCATTTAGTATTGAACGTGATTACTGAAAATGAAGTGCTTGACAGAAATCTGATTTTTGAGGCCCCCTTGCAGTCTAAGACCCAAATCATCAATTTGGGGAGCTGGTCAACCTAGCTCCTTGGACAAACAGGGATCAAAGCTTGAGAGCAGGGACAGCAACTCCGTTGGCAGAGCGGGAGCCACCCCACGGGCAGCACCCTGCTCACAGCATGGCACTAAGCACCCTCTAGCCAAACCAGCCACTGGCGCTTACACGTGGGTCTCCTGGCAGAGAGGGTCATGAGACACCTCAACTGCGATTGCTCAGCAGCCCCTGGGCTGGCCTTGGAGACCAACACTGGGCAGGTCCAACTAACCCAACGCCCAGCACATAAATCAGATGTGGGTAGCTTAAACCCTGCTAACTACCTGTTAAGCTGCACTGATAATGCACAAATGGAAAGAGAGCGACTACTGCATTCATATTTTACCAGATTTGACAACTTCTGATTGCTCAGCAGGGAAAAACTCAAAGTTTGGGTAGCTATTTGAAAGTTTGCACTGTTGTCAGCGCGATGTAACACAGTCCACAGTTTCTAGATTGCACCTTGGGACTCATCCCCTAGCACGCTGTGTCGGGCTTGCACCACGTGTGCATGTGCCCAAACTGATCTTCTGCGGCATCTCAGCGTATGGCTTAGCACATCAGCAAACTCAGCATCTTTAGAGCTAGAAACTTGTTGCAACAGATTGCCCGTCCTAGGTAATTCGTCTTTTATCTATAAACATGACTGCTGACCACTGGCCATCTCAAGGCTGGGCTCTGCTGGGCAGCCCCATACCCCCACCACCACCACCAGCTCTCAGTTTTACTTTCCAGCTTCATTATGTTCAAACAGAAAACACCACGCACACAGGTTCAAAACGGAAATCATATCCATGCCACTGCATGACATGCGTGGTACAGCAGAGCCTTTTATCTTTCAGCACTGAAAAAAAACCTTGAAGAGTCTTTATTACTTTTCCTACTCCTTTACTCCTACTGAATAAAATTATCAACCTATTGACACAACAGGAAAAAGTCACGGTTATAAAAGGGAATAACATCTATGGAAATTGCTACCTGCACAGTGCAAACACATGTCAAATAGCCTTAAAATCCAGAGGCTTCATTTTTTGCAGATACCTTGTTATTTTGTACCAAAAGTAGCAATTGCTTTTCTTTTTCTTTTTAATTTGCTTACGTTTCAACATCAAAATACAGGCTCCTGATAACGGGAGGTTCCTAATCCTTCCTTAGGCATCCTGCTGAGAGCAGAGACCCTCACGAGCCACGTGTTCCCAAAGATGGGCTCTTTGGTTCCCAGTTTGTTCCTGAATGAAAAAAAATGTTGCCAATAAAAGCTGATTTTCATGAAAAACTTCTCCTAATTTTGAATGGAATCCACAGCTGCATAAAATAAAAATACAGAACTAAATTAGAAAGATGAATGAAATCTCTAGAAACGTTCTGCATCTTTCCCTATCCCACCTTTCAAAAACGGAGAGGGAAGATTGCTGCCATGTACTTAACGGCTCAGTACCCCTTTTTGAACCCACTTTTCCAATGAAGGAAAAACACCCTCAAGCCCATCCCATTTCTAACAATACTTTCTCCTAAACCAGTGGGGCATTTTGGACAGGAGACAGTGGCTGTTGTGGTCTTCACTGAGAAACGTGGCAGACTTGCCACGGTGAGCCGTGTCCACGGCCTTCGGCACGGGACACCACCAAGGCTCCGGGACTCCGCTCCGCAGCCCAGGGGCTCGGCTGAACTGCGACTTGACAGACCTGCTTAGCTGCTCACACACCCTGGTGCTCCAAGATCCTCTTCCAAAAATAGGACTAGCCTTACTATATAACACTATTATGCTTAATTCACCTACTATACATGCTGCTTATAACGCTCATCATTTACTCTGACGCCTTGAACATCCAATTTGTTGAATCACAGTTCTATACAAGAGACATTTGTGCTTCAGCACTAAAGACATTATGAAAGGAAAAAAATACATCATGGATAAGAGCTTTTTCTAAGTATTTTAGCTTCCTAAAGGAAATTAACAGTTAAATAGATAATTCAATATACTAATATGCTTATTAATTTTAAAATATTTCTCAGACTACTGAACTCATTTATTTTTGAATCCTTTGCAGAATACTTTAAATGGCTACATGCTTTTTCTTCTTTTTTTTTTTATTTTTTTACGTGGAGGCAATTGTGCTTTCATTAAACTTATTAATATAATAATATAATAATATTAATATAATAATATAATAATAAGTTTAACATAAACTTATTAACTTAAATTTATTGAATCAAGCTCATGCTGGATTAAGTATGTCTCGCTCTCAGATTTCATCTCTACTAATCAATACAAATATCTGTAACTTTACAATTATACCTAGCTCATTAAAAAGGGGCAGACTCTATACTTCAGTGCTAGTATTTCATAACAAAGTTGCTAAGAAGTCTGGTCTCCATTCACACTTACGCTTCCTAAATACCCTGACAGTTAAGCAAGCTAAACGCTTTCTGCAATGATAAAACAGCCGCAGCAGGTGTTTTATAAATATAAGAAAACTGGCCTTTGAACTAGTTTTTGCAGAATTTGAGAATTCTGAACAAGCATGGCTAGCAGGTCGAGGGATGTGCTCCTGCCCCTGCTCTGCCCTGGCAGCCCTGGAGGGCTGGGTCCAGCGCTGGGCACCTTCAAACAAGACGGACGTGGACACCCTGGAGCGAGTCCAGCAAAGGGCTGCAAAGATGGTTAAGGGACTGGAGCATCTCTCATATGAGGCCGAGAGAGCAGGGGTTGCTCAGCCTCCAGCAGAGAAGGCTCTGAGGGTGTCATCCAGGCTTATCAGGATCTAACGTTGGAGCAGGGGAGAGGGGTAAAGATGACCGAGTCGAACCTTTCTCCGTGCCCAGTGACAGGACAAGTGGTCATGGACACAACATGAAATACAAGAAAGTCCACTTTAGCATAAGAAAAAAAAAATCTTCCTCCTCCTCAGAGGGTGGTCAAACATTGGAGCAGGTTGTCCTGAGAGGCTGTGGAGTCCCCATCCTTGGAGATGCTGAAAACCTGACTGGACGTGGTCGTGGACAACCTGCTGCAGCTGACCCTGCTTTGAGTAAGAAGGAGAGTTGCACTAGACAATCTCTAGAGGTGCCTTCCTATCTCCTCCATTCTGTGAACTGCTGGATTTCCTCACATTCTGATTTTCTTCCCATTCTCTCATACAACAATATATTTTCCCCCAAAATACTTTGGGAGATGGGAAGAAATACATTTCTTTTGCCTAATTTTACACTCAATTGAGTATACAGGCTTTGAAAACTAGATTTTAACTTCCACTGTATGTTCATTCTTCAAAGAGCAAATGAAGAGAAAATTAAGAAAAAAAACAGAAAGAAGATGGAAAAAATGGAAAGTAGAAAAAACAACCACTCTGAAAAAAAAGAAAAAAAGAAATCTCCACCTTTAGCTGCTATGAAACACATCTCAGAAACCTATACTAGCAAATGGCTAGAAGAGATGTGATATTCCACTCTGTTCCTCTGTTCCTCCAGTGAAAACTCTCTGGACTACCATGGGCAATCTGTCCCTTAGAAGATGCTCTCCCTTTTTTGTGAACTTGAACCACGCTACACAGATTCATATAATGCGGAAACAGCATGCCACAAAACATACTCCAATAAAATTTCCAGTAGTTCATTTACAGAATATTTTGCCTTCTCTGCTTTCACTTCATATGTTAAGAGCAACATAGGGCTTTAACACAGCAATGTTCAGTCCTCACTGGTCCTATCACTGGGCTGGTAAAAATAATAATAATAATAATAAACAAAATAAAAATAAATTAAAAAAAAGACAGGAAAACAGAAAACCCAAATCCCTGTCCTCTAGTTCCTAATTCCCTCCATATAGGACGGGGAATCAAGCTCAGATTCTAGGTTCTGACCTTCAAAAGCGGGATGATTCAAATCCTGTACATCTTAAAAATCTATATTAAATCCAAAGTGAAAGACACAACATCTTGGCTTGAAAGGTCAACACCTTGGCTACTCCAAAACACCGAACCACTCTCACACCTTCAGAAAAAGAATATGGTCATCCATCAAAAAAAAAATCAGGATGAATGATGAACTGCATTCAGTGTGGAATACCATGAACTCTAATACCACCACATTATTTATTTATTGAGGAAAATTCTTGAGTTTGCTCTTTAAAAACATTCCTCCTGGGCTTCTGCTTTAAATTGCTTGAAGACAGATTGGCAAACCAACAAAACTCCACTATTAAAGTTTTATCTTTTTTTCCCCAATAAAAACGTAAAGATAAGCTGTGGGAAAGTTTCTAGAGAAGGAATGACACTTCAGATCAAACTCTAAGTTATTTCAGTAAAAGCTTTACATTGTTCAAGAATTAAAAAACATTCGCTGATTTAAATTAATTTCAGGAGTTTGGCCCATCAACTTGACTCTAAAAACTAAGAACCATGAAACTGTTCCTTCAATCCTCCAAAAGGATTTGGGTTCAAATGTGAAGATTTTTATTACAAAAAAGAAACCGAGTATAGCAAACTCCACAACTGAACACTCGGCCCGGTGATAAATTTCCTCTTTATTACTTTGGGAGGTAAAACCAAAGGCGTGCTGAACGCTAACGGGGCAACCTGAGCTCTACGGGTAAGTGAAACGAAACCGCCTACGTGGAAAACGAGCACATTCCCCAGCAGGCTGAGGGGAGGAATTTCGAGTACCTTGGTACAGGCAGCTCTTAAGAGATGCTGCAGTGAGAGCACGGACCGCGGCCGCTACGAGCTCCTTCACTGCTGCAGGCGCCCTGGTGTACAGCTTCCAACCCGCTGCGCTACGACTGCTGTGTAAGCCCAGGCTGCCAGCCTCGTCGGTGTTTATTTTCAAAGAACAGCCAGTAGCAGTTGCTTGGCAGGAAAGTTTAAAGAACTTAAAGCTCCCATCTTCCAAGAAGCTCTTTTGCCTGCAATAGCTTCCTTAGAGCTCTTATGCAGGCTCAGCATCTCCGCAAGCCGCAATGCCTTCGAGCGTATTTCTCATTAAGAACATCCAAATGCAACTGCACGGCTTGGGGTGTCGCACAGAACGTTTCGAGCTTGCTGGCACATTGTTTCTCCACGAGCAATGCCACCATCGCCCAAACCCAACGTGCAGATCTTGCGTATTCTCACAGTCTCAGCTAAGCACGTTTTACATCTCTCTAAATCAAAGAGGAAACTTCTCTCTTCCCTTTCCCAAAATATTGGAACAAAACTGTCAGCTATATCAAATATACCTCTTACTCCAACTAAAGTATGGCAAATAAAGTTTAGCAGGTAGCCCTCACAGGTTAATTTATAAAGCTCTACACAAAAAGAAAATGAGTTTTCTGTCAATATCCTGCTGCCCAGGACGGAGTACTTCATGAAAATGATAATTTCACTAGGAAAACTGAAGGTATAGGGACAATGAATTGCTTGAAATTATTATGGAACTAGAAACAGCTACTAATAGGAAGCAAACTACTTGTTCATTCCACAGTTTTCTGTATTTTCAATATAATCATCATTTCTGAACTAACAGAATCTAGAAATAAGGAAATTGGTAAGCTGCACAATCATTCACATTCTCACTTCACATATTTTTCCCCCCTATCAATTATATTCACATCTCTCCTCTTTTTGCCATGCTGTGTTTTTAAAAATTATTTTTAAAGGAACATATAGAAGCCTTTCTTTCTTTTTTTTTTTTTTTTTTTTTTTTTTTTTTTTTTTACTTTTAGCTGTAAAAGTAGCATAAACATCACTGGGTTCAATGGAAGAACAGTCCTTTGTTGCACTGGTAGCAAGAAAGATGTCAGGAATCCTTCACTGGCAGATATTTTCCCATTTCCTATTCTGTACATTTGCTCACTAAGAAGAAATTTTTGGGAGGAAATCCGAGTCCCACCACATCCGGGGATGCATATGTATCTGATGTTGTTTAGAAGAATACAGTATTCATCATCTGCCAGAGCTAAGATCTCATGTTGTATTTTAGGGAAACACCAAATGGCACTTTAAAAAATGGCTGGAACATACAGCAAACGTTTATTCCTCCAAATTATACCCCTGATATGCCAGAAATAGTCTTTGCCTCTAACTGCCCTTGCTTGGTGCCTGAACAGCAAAGGGAACAGACGACCCATGCTTGCAGCCTTTCTTCCACGTGCGGTCGCTGATCACGGGCAGCTTGGTTCCTTGCCTAACCACCTGGAAAGGAGACTCAAAGCAAATGAGCATCTCCTGGAAGGACAGAGGTGCAGAGCTCTGATTAAGCCACCGGCATGACGACTGGCAACCACTGCTCCTGGCACTCCTCAAAAGAGCAATAGGGCAACTTTCCAGTCAAATCCTCCCAATTAGGCAGTTTGGAGAATGTTACCTACCCTAAGATACCAGGAATAAAGTGAGTGGAGAGGTTATTGCACTAAATTAGGGGCATCTTAAGGCTCCAAGAAGTTTGAGGACGCGCACAGCTTGGTGTCCCTGCAGAAGGAGGACGCGCTGCTCGTGCGGCGGAACAACGCTGCTGCCCAGGAAAGGGGCTGGGGCACCTCCAGCAGCACCTCGGGGCGCACGGCAAACGCCCTCAGCGTTCGCTCGCGGACAGGGGTGTCGGATACCGAGAGCACCATTTACGAAATTTGTTTCTTTTCTAAAAGCAGCTGCAGAACTTACCCTCTCTCATTTTTTGCAAATCGAGATCTACTATTCCTGCATTTTCCAGGCTACTATAGCCAAGATAAGTAATATCCAACAATATAGCCAAGGTTGTAGCATAAACCTTTCAAGATGTTTTCCAAGATTCATTATAGGTGTTTCATACCAGCACTACACTAAACCTTGAGCACCTTTCGCAATAACGAGGGTGCTTATTTTCTGTTTCTCAGTCAAGTCCAAGGAAATAGTAAAGTAACCAGAGCACGCAGGTAGAATTACTATTCATAGATCATAGCACCAAGTAAAACCCTTTGTGTTTTTATGTTACAACACACTGAAATAACTTCTTAAAATAAACACCTATCTCCTTCCTTAAAATAAATAAATAAATAAATAAAAACTTTACAAAAGTCTGGGTTGCAGCGTGATTACACAAACCGAAGCATCATTTTACTGAAAGCAGAAGAACGAAATACTCAGAGAATGCTTAGTTGTAAGAAAACTAGCAAACAGTTTTCGTTTTTTGACCAGACACTCTCCGAGCTGCTCACACGGGCGAGCAGCGCCCCGGGCGAGCAGGGGGGCTGCGCTCCCTGGGGATCTGCTCTCACGGCGTCCCACCAGAGCAACCTATACGACGCGCTGACGGTACCTGCCGGCCTACGCTCACCAATACACCGGCAAGGGCCACCTACTGGGTTCATTTCTACATAGTGTATATGATGTACACACACACACACACACACAGATATATTTCTACATGCTATTTTACATCTTGTAACCAGACCTTCTAAAAATAACAAGAGTAGCCCAGGAATACCCAATGACTGAGTCCACAAGATACGTGGCCAAGTCTTGAAAAGAGAAAATATCTCCAAGGGCCAGGGAAAATAGTGAAAGAAGAAGAAGCTGGAGCAAGTGCAAATAGCTGAGCCAGAATTTCTTTTCTTCCTGGAGTAGAAGAAAATCCTACTCACCAAGAGGATTCTTTTCTTAAGTTATCTTTTCTTAAAAAAAATACATTTTCATTATTCCAATACATCACAGATTTTCAGAGTGATACACTCAGAGTACTAACCTGCAGCATTTTGTTGCCTTCAGGTAAAAAAGATTTTATGCAAGTCAAACACCTACATTACTTACTAAAAAGCACCAGGCCATTGTGTTTGCTTTTTGGCAGGACATCTACGTTCAGCGGAGAATTTGGAACTAGCCAGTCACTCCTGGCTTTGAGGTTTGGGGTTTTTTTTGTTTTTTTTTTTTTTTAACCCATGCTCCTAAAATTACATGAAGAGCCAACTTCCACGACCTGCACAAGCCCGAAGGGCAACTTAAGAGGATTCAGTACATTTTAAACGTGGTCTCCATGTATTCACAAAGTTGCCCTTCTAATTCCCAGATTAGTAAAAACAGTTATCTTACATTTTTATAGCCGATATTATATAGATACATTTGATTAGATAACTGGAAGAAAAGCTGTTAAAACCAAAGCATATCATTTTTTGAGGTAGCACTGCAAATTGACTAAACAGCATAACAGATGTCCCCCCGCGGCAGTCGGTTGTTGTATTCACCATGTCCCGAAGTGCTTATTCGTAGCAACAACCTGAGCTGGCAGAACTCAACATTCGGAAACCAACTGATTTGATCCGCTTCAAATTGCCACCTCTTGATCGCTCATTTGCAAAGCAAGCCCCTTTTTTGCAAGGCTGTACCATAAACATACCTTCAGAGTACCGACTTGGCCAAGGAATGGCACATTTAGACCCGTGACACTTTCTGGTAACTCCGGTGCTTATATTTAAGCTCACGTGCTCATAGTATTAAAGAAATACGTCCCTTGTGAAAGAACCTCTGAAAATTTGCATCTTCCCTAAAGGTGGGAGCTTTGTGATCACAACAGAGGAATTAATACCTGACCTAACACTTTGCACCAAGCGTTTGCCGGAGAGATGAGGCTCGTTACCCCTTCACAGGGGAGGGAGGGAGACGACAGAAAGAAAAAAAATCACAGAATTTTAGAGGAAACACCTCTACTCAGCTCCCGCTAGTTGAAGGGGCGAGGTTAAATCACATATTTTCTTAGAACATTATTATGGTTAAGACTTTTTGGAATGCAGCTATTCATTAGCCTGAATTTGAGATTTCTCAGATTCTCTTTGGCTTGCTTTTAACACACCTGTGTAATTATGATTTAAATGGCAGAGCCGAATTTTGGAGAACTTAAGTGCCCGATCTGCATGCCACCGGGATGTGCCTGGTGTTCAGCACCAGAGAGGAAAGATAGAACTCAGCTTCAGACACTAATCTGTTTCACAGAAACCACCTCGCCTATACCACACACGGCTGTCAGCTCACCAAAGCATGATGTAGGGAAAGATGCAGTGGCCCGTCTCCTTCCCAAACACAGAAATCCTCCAGGGCAGAGCTAAAACAGAAATATTTACTGAGATGTTCATGCCTGAACTTCAGCAAAAAGGGAGAATTTTACTCTATAAAATTAGCCTATGGCACCTCACAAATCTTTCTATTTCTGCTGCTAACATTTATTCTTTTCCAGAAAAATCATTCATTCAACTGAACTTCTCATCATATGCATCTGTTTTCGTATTTGCATTGCACATATTAATTCTCATGGAATCGACCTAAAAGACTTATGAAGCAATTCAGCAAGAATGTACATCAGAAGGGCAGTTTATATGCCAATGTCCAAACTGGGAAGACATAAATTGCATTTAGAAAGTGAAAAGACTCTGAAATATTTTCTTCAGGGATCAGCCCTGCAGCAGGGCAAGTCAAGAGCCCTAATTCACAGCTGGATGCAGACACTAAAATACCACAGCATAACAGACAAATTAAATAATAGTCTTGAAACAAACCGAACATTTACTTTGTAGCTTCTTCAATATTAGATTTATATTTGGCATCTATAAAGTATTTTGAAACTCTGTACACTTTCAAGGGTAAAGGCTAGAGCAGGTATTTGGAACTCTATCCGACACACTGCAGAGTTGAACTCTGGGTGACATTTCACATTTTCATAAAACTTGGTCATTATGAAATAAAACATGCTTATTTTAAAAAAGGTAATACGCAGTAAAGAATTCATACACGTGTGTGAAATATATACAGACTGCGGTTGGTGAAAGCCAGGAGATGCTCTAGCGAACCTTCTCCAAGAGCACTGCTCGTTTCCTTACCTTGGCAGTAACACTGGCCAAACATGATTTTGGCATTCAGGACCAAATCTGACAGCCATTAAATTGCAAAACAAATCAATTAACAGAAATCATACTGGATTTGATTTATCTGAGATACACTTTTACAAACATTCGATTCCAGTTCACATGTCAGTTTATCCAGTGTAAAAACAAATTTCATACCATTTACATACAATTTCTTCTTACAAACAGATCTGTCTTAAACATTTAAGTTGAAAAGATGCCTTCAACAAGCAGGGGGGTTGGAGTCCTGTTCTGTGCTGAATTCTGATCGGTAAAGTTTTCTACTAACTCTAACCAGTGGCATATCCTATTTTCCTATTGACTTACAGCTTCTGATTAGGCTGGTTGTGGAGCATGCTGCAAAACAGCGTTACAGCTGACGTTTGTTTTATTTTGGGCTAGGCTGGTACTCATTTTCACATACAGAGATCCTTTTAAATAGAACGTAAAATGAAGGCTGTCAGAAGTATAATTTTGTATGCTATCAGCTTCTATTACATGCTTTGATTACAGAAATGAAGGCCCTAGACCACAATCTTGCCTGCTCAACTCAGACTGCCTATTTTGTTGCTTTTTTAATGGTTATTATTCCAACCACTGAAATTAAAACAAGACTGCCTCGGAGTTCAGTGTAGTATTTTTGGAAACTTCTTTTCTTCAGACACAAATCACACAAAACACATTGGCCTTTTTTGATGACTAACCTTTGCAAAATACAATAGTACAACCTGCATATTGTTTTATTGCCCTTTTTGCATATATGCTGTAATGAGAGATTCCCCTCGGATTTAGACGTTTTAGTGAAATTGTATTAATCATCATAGCTTTAGATGAGCAAAAGCTTTTCATGAAACAGAAAAAAACTTTGAGAATTTTATGACTACGAGAAGTTATATGAAAATGCCATTAACGTAGCAAGCTACGTCATCAGCCATCAAGTAACACAACGTATATGCCAAAGTAGAATAAATTAATATCTGTACACAAATGACTTGTGCTCACCCATCTCACCATGTTTAATTGGCTTTAACATACAGATTGATCAATGAAGCCTACCCAGTTACCTACCAGTCCAAATTACTTTTCCTAATATTAATCATAAAACTGGATAGGAAGTGCATACACATAAAACAGCACAAAACCCCCCAAAAGCCCACTCTGCAAGTATAACCCTCATGGGGCTGGCAGGCCCCAGAATGCAGGATAACTGCATTCTTTCCATACCACTCCACTGCTTGCACAAATCAGGCCTGAAATCAGTTCCTGAAACTCATTTAATAGACCTGCTTTCCCCCAAGTACAGAGAACAGACTAAAATTCTAAGAAATCAGCACATGTGAAAAACAACAAATACTTTTAATTAATCAATCACTGCCAAAAAGAGTTTAAGGTAGTTCCTGCTTTTAAAATCATTTTTTCAACTTGTGTAGCTGTTACTTAAACTATGACTACTTCACATGCAGAATACTGAAGCAGTCTCTTTTTAAAAGTCGTTTGCTGTTAAAAGTTTCACGGTGGTTTAGCAGGAGAAGCAAATGTGCACCAAAATAAAACAAAACTCTCAAAGACAGCAATTTCAACTCTGGACCCTTGCATTTTACCCAAATCCATGTGAATATGCTATTGTCAACCGCAGGGGAAAAGCATAGTGGCTAACCGTGTTATACAGGTGAAAATACATTGTAAAGTTTTGTAGCAGAAGGAAATTCCAATTAGCAGAGAATTTCCAAATTTGAAACAAATCTTTGTTTAAATATAAGTAAAGCCTGTGTACGTTGACATGTTAAAGGAATATCTTAAAATATTGATACATATAAATGAAAGAACCCTTCAAGAGCAACCCCATTTCAAAGCAAGCCACCTCCAAACACCATCTAGCTGATAACAATATCAAAACATTGGCATGTGGTGATACTGCAATGTCCATCAATATTGCTTACTGATGGAAAAAAACGCTGGGTGAAATTTAATCTCATTTCATCAGGCATTTCATGAAATATCTCATCTCTGATGAGAGGTCTACTACAATAATAGTCCATCCACTCATAGTAATAATTTTCAAATCCAATTAAAGTCTGAGCTCAAAAATGTTTGACAATTGTCCAAACGCCTTCTTTTCTAAAGAAAACTGAAGCAACTCTTACGTGACAATGATTTAGATGTTTATGAGCACAGTCTTATGCTACGACTCCCCCTTTTCCAAAAATGTCTATGCATACCTGCATAAGGGAGAGCGCACTATGGTACACATACATACACGCACACTGGTGGAGCAGACGCATAAACCAACTCCTTACTCATTTGCTTTCAAAGTCCATACGCGAGCAAAGCACTGGCCAGCTGGGCCTCTCCTGGTAAGTTTGTCTTTAATACTGGCAACTTCTTACATGGTATAAATCCAACGCAGGAGATGATGAAATATGTTCGCCCAAGAAACCACAGTTAAGAAGCCTACTACTCTTTCATCATTAAATTGCCATAGATCACGTTTCTTTCTCTGTAAGCATCCATGCGTTACTCTCTTCAGTCTGAAGAGTTCACTGATGAAGTGCTTGCTTCATGTTGATCTACAAATAGTAATGATCCTTCAGTTAAGGCTATCTAACACCACTTCTGCCTTCATGCACCTGAAAGTCTAAACTTGCATTATCTTTCAATTTAAAACATTTAGACTAAACCTTTACAGACATGAATTATCAGATATTTCCTTGAATGTTAATTTAGACAAATAATATTACAGATTTTGGAGTCAGCATTTCTTAGAAGATCCCTGTGCTATCATTCCTTGAAACATTTTTTTTCTTCAATTGGCAAGAACTGCTGACAGTAGTTATTCTAGGAAACTGCTATTCTTACATATTTATTTTTTGCTGCCCATGAAAGTATACCTAAAGTCGGTCCAATTTACAGCCCTTGCAAAATCTTCACTTGCTTTTAGCCTGACTTCCTTGGAGAAGCAGGCTTGCAAGAGTATTTGTACAGTTCCTGGCTCTGGAACCCCCCTCCAAAATTTATTCAACTTTCTGGTCATTTTCAACCACATTTATGAGATGTCTCAAAGATATCTTAAGTTCCTGAAAGTTGCATTTTAATAGACTAGTTGTGACCAGTGAAGGTTCACACCTCTGCAAGCCTCAGGTAACTCACGGGAAGTGGCACCTTCTGACTGCCCAAGCAGAAGAGTTTCAGGAGCAGCTCCAGGCTGCTGAGATTAAAGCTTTTCAAGAACAAGTGATCAGAAGCATCAGCCAGGGCTTTCAGGTGGTTTTGCCCATATAATTCCTTCCAGTTGGCTCCAAAAAGAAAGCCAAAAGACTTTTGAATTGGACAGCAAGATGTTATTACAGGATGAATTACATTATCTCACTTTCTCACAGAGAAAAGTCAATACAATTAGCAAAGAGAATGGAAATGAAAACACCTCTATCAATGTGGCTCTCACTGTTTCCTTGCTTATTGATCATGGGTTTGGCCCAATGACTTTCAGGATAGGCACAGTCTCCTCTGGTTCCTAGGAGCTTTTCTTTCCACTGCTGTAGGTGCCTGCCTGACTACTCCCAACCAGCTCAGTAGTCTCCCTCACCTGGGCTGCGACACACAGACCTTCTCCTGCTGCTGCCAGGAGCTGCCCCACGCTGAGCTGCTCTCATCAAACCTCCCATGCCACGGAAGGGGTTCCCCTAACCAAGTCACCCTGTTCTTAAAGGAATGAAAGAAACCCAGGACAGAAAGGAAAAAAAAAAAAGAAAAAAAAAGCAGGAAAGAGATAGTGACCACCACATGAAGCACTTCCTGCTGAAACTAATCTTGGTCTTCTATTCCTCCTTGTTCTTCTACTCCAGCCCTTGGAGCACAGTGTAATGCCGTGTACTTGTATCAGCACGGCTGCTTGTGCCACTGTGCTGTAAACCAGACTAACTGTAGACGTCCCCCCACCACGACCCCCAAGAGGCCATTAAATTCAGTTTCCCACCCCAGTTCATTCGAAACTCCTGCAAAAAGCTGCACTGGCAGAGCAGAGGTGGTGGCCCACGCTCACGAACACTTAGGAGGCCCTGTTGTAAAGCACCTTTCGTGACGTGATGAAACCATGGCCTAAGCACACAGTTCAGCACGTGCTGCTGCTTTTTCCTGCCCTCACACCACAGCTCCCCGCTGCCTCCCCTGTGCCAGTACAACGATTCGTGGGACTCGGCTCCAAATCCTGTAATTGCAATGCTCAGGAAAATCAGCATTCCAGCACCAAAAAAAAGATTATCAATAATCTGTATCACTTTAGTGAGGCTCACAAACACTAGGTAACACCGAGAGACACAACCTCGCAGAGAAGAAGGTTGACAGCTCGTGCAGACAGCGTGCGCTCTCAGCCCAGCCCCAGAAGCAACTGCACCCTTCGGCACAAGCCAAGCGGCCGCCAAACCCGTCCACGGGGAACCGGCACTCTCGGCCCTGCTGCTCGCTGAACGGTTTGCTTACCTCGAGAAGCTCATCTGTGCCCACCCCTTGTAGGACGAGCGCTGTGTTTCCCGCCTGCATGGCGCACAGTCGGGCTCCTCGGGGACGTCCCGCACCAACAAACCAGAGCAACGTTGGAAAGGTAGTTTCATGTTACAGGATGTAAAACTTCTTGGAAGAATACATTTTATTATATAACTGTGTGAACTACACAGCCACGTACAGAGAAGTAGGTCTGGAGAGAGGTATTTCCTTGAAATGCAGAAACCTTTGACCTCGTTTTGGTACACAGATTGTGCAGCCACAGAAGACAAGCGAGGAGGAACGACATGCGCCGCCACCTCTGTAGCAAATCACACAACGCACACAGCTACGAGCACACGCCTAGAACCAGAAGACACCTCCCCACGCCTCACATCCGAACTTTTCTGATGTCAAGCCCCTCCTCCCCCCCAAAAAAAACGCCACCACCAACCCAAAACCTACAAACAGCCAAAATCAGAGTTCAAATTTTTCATGTAAGGGCACGTAAAAAGCCCAAATCAAGAACTGAATATAGATCCGAGGCTAACTTTCTGTTTTTAATTATAAAGCTTTTTATCCTTACAGATTTATCAGTAAACACTTATTTTCTCTAAAATGTCCGTATAGCTAGCACGACAAAGATTTAAATTCATTTTTGAGCTTAAGTCTCCACGTCAATGCCACATATATCCTGAAGAGGAACTTAACCATCAGGTGCCTTGAGCTCTGGCTTTCTGAAAATCCTCAGCCATGTCTCCCCTAGCCAGACCCAGCCGTACTGAAGAAATCAGCCCTCCCGCTGCCTCATCGTTAATGACATTTGAAAAGGTGCCTATCACCACAGTGTCTACAAGTATCTTAAACAGATCACTAGCACATCCGAAGGAAGGTGTAATGTCTTTGCCAAAGCAGATGGTGCAATACGTCTGGCCAGTTGGCTAAAAGCCCAGGTTTTCATACCTTAAAATCAATTGAAAACTTGAGCAAAATGAGTCCAGTAGCTTTCTGAATGTGTCCAGATTTGCACTTCAGCATACTTTCTGCATGAGCAACCTTTCTTTGCAGTCTGGAACAGCGCTTAACAAGATGAATGGAGAAAGCATGTTGCCATGTAATGAAAGTAACATCAGAACCTAGTATACAATTCAGTGATTGGTCCTTAACACATCCACCCCCATCCGAAAGAATAAAGCATACAACCTCAAAAGATATCATGTACCCAAGAAATTCCACAGTTAAATCCACAGCAGAAGACACTTACCAACGGCATTTCGCTGACGCATGCTAGTTGTCCTCCTGCAACCTGAATTTTTGGATTTGCTTTTTTTTTCCACCACATTCATACTCAGAAGCTTCCAAAGAGCATCCAGAGTAAGCAGAGATCACATGAGAAAGCCCCCACAACCTTAAACACTGTAACAGACTTTAGTATTCATCATCGAAGGCGTAAGCCAACAGCAGTGCTCCTTAGGCTAAATCAATGTACTAATATATCCAGTGAGAAGAGCCTCTCAAAAGCAAAGTACTCAAGATCGAAATTAGATAATTTTTCATTATTTTTAACAACCATTCAAGTGCCTTGAACAAATCCTTCCTTCAGTAAGGCTTCACAGCAAGGCAGCTATCTACAGTTAATTATTTCAGTACATGCATCTACTTTTCAAGGAAAAATAGAGTTTTGATGTGTATCCGCGTAAACAGATTACATCAAAGACGCCTTCTCTGTACCATTGATTTCTCAGACCAAATAATCAGCCAAGGATTCAATATTAACTCTTCTATTTGACCAAAAATAGAAACAGGAAGATTATCTTCTCATATATCAAAAGATTGCTACAAAACATTGCATTGACAGAGATGTTCCTGTAGCACCCAGAGACAGCGATTCAATATACAACAGCCCTACAGGGAAGCATAATGCAATTAAATGTTCAACATGATAATTATTGTCAACACTTGCTCATCTGCCTTTGCACAATAGCTATAATCAAATTTCATGCTCCAAGGCTCCAGTTGGTCATCCGGGAGAGAGGGGATATCTTTTCCCCCCTCTTGAAGCCTAATTAGATCCAACTTTCTTTTTCTAAACTATTAGAGATGAGCCACCATCCGTGATAGGATCTCAGGTGAGGAAGTCCAGTGCTCTGAGAGCACACGTGTGATGCATGAGAGTGGCTCTTCCTCAGATGATCAGAGTGCAGGTTATTCGCATAAAGGGAGGGGGCTTCGGTTCTAAAGAAATCTTTTTCTGTCTGTAAAATAAAGGAGCCTATTTTCATTCTATTTTTGTAACTACAGACAACTACGTTAAGAGCCATATAAGCATTTTTCATGCAACTCTCTATAAGGCCATACAAACTGTGACACACTGGAGTCTGGCTGCGGCACACAATTTGCTTTCCTGATTGATAAAACATTTGGCTGAAGCAGGTTAGGGTTTAGTTAAGTGTTATCTGGGTGAACTGTAATGGCATAGCAGATGTGCTACCCTCAGGGTCTGAGGCACCATGAAACTGCAAAACATTTGGACACCAAATGGTGTCTCTTGAGGGCTGATCATGCTCATACAGGAAAGATGAGATTTATTCTGTTCCATTTCATACCTCATACTTAGCATCACTGAAGCTCAGGATCTCGCTGAAACATATAGTTTCTTCTTTTTGTGCTGCTGGTTTCACAAAAATGTTCTCAAAAACAAATACTTAAGTCTATTCCCATATTTTGATGTTGTTCCCTTCAGTTGTCAAATACTTTGAGCACTTGCAGGCTCAAATCCTGAAGCTTTTAAATAGAATAATCTCAGTCATCCACAGTAAAAGCTTGAGCGCAAAAGTATCACTGTTTGTTTTTGTAACTAACATTGCTTTCTAACATTACTTTAACTCACATTTTCTCATTCAATGCCCTATTCTTAAGCTAGTGAAACCTAAGAAACCATAAAAATGTTTAAGAACAAAAATATACATTCTATTCAATAAAAATACTCTGGAAACTGGATATTTGAGAGATAGCAAATTGAATTAGTTGATAGTCTCAGCTGCCTAAAGAAAAAGTTGTAGACCTTTTGAAATGGTGGCACAAGGGCAGAAGAGGGTTCAACAGTTTGTTTATTCTCTGAACTAACTTGAGCTATATTCACATAATTTATGTCATTTACAAACCCATGTAGTCAAACAGAAAAATAAAGACTATTTAGATCACAAAAAAATAAAACATGGATTGATGACAGCCAATACACTGAAAATAGCTAAAGTAATTTCAAAAAGAAAAACATCGGAAGGAGGTATTTCTTCAGCAAAACCTCTAAAGTTTATGCAACTTCATCTTTCTCTGTTCATGTATGTTTTGCAATTTCTCCACCATTTAACTTTAAATCCTGGACAGCGTGTTTCCTAAGAAACAGCTACAGCCAATGAAGATGTGAGACTATGCCTCAGCTTTCAAGAAACCTGTAGAAGGTGAGCATAACATGAGGAAGTTATAAGCAAGGCACAAAATAGGACAAGCACTTTGCATCTGTCCCATTGTTTGAATCACTCAGTTTTATACAGATTTAGCTGATGCGTTATCCTTGCCTCCTTTAGCTTCTGAATTTTTTTCCTAACCTCCAGCAGCTACCAGTGTCCTTAAGTATTTCCCTAGGCATCCTTTGCATATTCTGATCTTCTGTCGCATCTTCTCTGTGGAGTCCAGTATCAAGAACCTTGCTCCTTGACTCCCTGCCTCTGCCCTCCTCTCACCTGCCACTCTGAAATCTGAGAGCACAATTCGATATTTATGTCTAGTATTACATAATATCATGCACTTCTAAATTTAAGCACCAAGTCAGGTTCTGTTGCTAGAACTACAGACTATTGAAGTTATAATAGTACATAGAGATGCTTCCTTGAAATCCTTTGACTGAAGATCACCAAAAACCTGTGCTTTTTTCTTTAGTCAAGCAAACTATGCCAGGAATTCTAACTACTGTTGGAAACACGCTAAGACTTCTATCAGCTGGAACAAATCTGAAGAACCTGGTTTTGTTTTTGAATTAAGGAAGAAATCACTGCCAAAGCAGCCTCTACAGTAATTTTGTAAACTTTACCAACTCCACTATTTAACTCTACTTCAATAGTAACTTCAAAGCAGTGATAATATGTGTGCAAAAGGAATATTCTCCACCACAGTAAGCACAGAAATCCTCTGCACTATGGAAAAAACTGTTCTGCTATAACTTTAGCATCTCTTTTGAATATTATAGCATTTTTGTGAGAAGTCTTTGGCATCTTTCACTCACTCTGTGATATTAATTGAAGCTTTTAAGTTAAGAAGGTTATCATCCTCCCCAGTCAAGCTTCACCTCACATTTCAGAATTGTCTAGTTACGCTCTCCTTCAAAAGGAACAAAGCTCATGTCCTCATATCTACAGTACAGCTTATTCTCCATAGTCCCATCTCAAGACAAGGCCTTGAATTGACACCCTGTCTAGGTACCAGTTTGCACGAGTCCTGCCCGTTCTGCACCCCCTTCACCAACTGCCGGCAACAAGTCCATGGAACAAAAGTGCTACTGAACAGCCTTTCGTGCTGTGCAACTTGAATTGAAGAGCTCTAAATTCAGAGCACCTAAATTCACTCTAATCCATCCCTAGCACAAAAAAAGCCTCCTATTTGGAAGCGCCAAAAGCAGCAAAAACTCTTAATAAAAAGTAGACCCCACAACGTGAAAAGGGCAGCACAGAGGCTGAATTTGACTGCAGTTATAGCACAGCATTGACTTGAATTTGGTTTTGTTGTTGATTAATCTCTTGTTTTAATAAACAGCAGAAACCCTTTCTTCCCTCAAGTAAAAAACAGTTCGTTAAACTTGTGCTACTTCCCTGCCGGTCAGATTTCTCTCACTATCTACCTTTAATCAAAAAAGATTGTTCCTGTTTGGACATACAACAAGCATACTGAAAAAAATCACATACTGGAAGAAAATAGTCTGAAGACAATAAATAGCACATGATCTAGCAGCACGATCGCAAAAGACACTAAGCCACAACTTGTGTTGATTAGTTATTAAAAAAGGGATTAAGCAGCTACTACATAGCACTCAGATCTAGTTGTCCCGTTATATGTACACTTAGCTGCTTTGGCTTATTCTAAATAAAATATGTATTTTAAAGGCACATGCCATGCAGTATTTGCAATCAGGTATGATCACAATTAGTTTGCAGTGGCCACTCCTTATGCAATGAGGACATCTCAAGTTATACTGTCCCAAAGCTAGTGCTCAGAGCAAATTAATACACCATATGTAAAATACAGGCAGCTCAAATTCATACCTGCCTGCAAGATACCACCTAAATTGGCCCTGATGTTTTCCTTGGTCTTAGCACAGCCTTGCCCTCCAGCCTTTCAGTAGCCACAGGCAACTGGCCCCTGTAACACTGAAAAAAAATGGGGCTGTGAAGTGAAGTCTTAGACCTCCAAGCCCTTGCTCACCTCCAAATTCCTCAATAGCTAAAGTACACCTTGCCACAACTTTAACCCACCTCTTCAGGAATACGCACTACCAACTTCAGCTCTTCCCACAATTTAACAAGATAGTCCGCAGAACTAGTTACTCCGCTACTGTCCCAGCGCTCTCCAACTGCCCTTGTATCACCACCACATCACGCTGTCAGCTAATTCGCTTTGTTCATGTTTCCCTTCAGCAAACTGGTTCTCTTGCTCCAGCTGCCTTTCTCAACGCGTCCAATACGTAACAGATTACTCAGGTATCACTGGCTTTTGACAACCCACTCACTTACACATATGCCAGTATCTCAAAGACCTCTTGATGCTTTGCATTGCAAGTTTTGCATTGCACAATAAATTAGAGTCAAGTGAACTTCAATCAACAAAGTCTAAGATGACTTAACAGTCTTTTACACCTCTGTCAAGACATCAGGAAGCACAGGAAAGAGCAGCTCAATGAAAAGGTCACTGTGCATCACATTAGATGTTGTAATCAATGCTTGTTACAGATTAATCATCATGCCTGTAATTACTTGGCTCTGTTTTTGCTGTTACACTGTATTTCAGGTTCTTCTCTAATTTGCTATGGCATAATGATAGCAGGCTTTCTGCATTAATGCTTTCCAGGTTTCTCACTTTGGAGAGAACAATATTCCTTCCAAATGTGAAGGACTTCAAGTTTACAAACAGAAAAGGCTCAGAAAAAACACCCAACTACTTTATACACTCCAAAGAGTAGTACTTTGACATAATACAGTAGAGTCTTTTAAAACTACGTTTGGCAAAAGTATTCAGTAACACAGTATAAAGGGGTTTTATTTCTTCTTTCTTTTTTCTTTTAAACTAGCAATAAAATCAGTTAGATCATAGACTGTATCATTTTCTTCAAAGTCCAGTTAGACAAAAAGCTGTTCGTTCTACAGCAGCATTACAAAGTCTTCTGTTTTTTTCACCTCAAAACAACCACAGTTAAAATGATTTTGAACAGAAGAGCTCATCTGTCAGCAGCCTCTCTCTGCAAATTAAATCTGACTAAAATGCTTCAGTTTATATCCAAATGGTAGGTACTGTTCTCACTGCTTTGCAACAAACCGCAGCTCCCTGCAGCAACAGCTATAGTGTTGTGCACGCCTCTGCTTTGGGGGCATAATCTCATAACTAATGATGTGCTGATATCCACGTTGACTGATCTGATAAAGCTCACGACGTTGTGACAATTTTTATTGCTTCTTCGTTTATGAACTAACAGGCTGGTTGATCAGACAACTAACAGCAGCAGCACATAGTCCTCAGCGTGTTTCTCACGCTGAAATGACCACCACTTGGGAAAAAGCCCGTTCCATCTCCCCAGAGCCTCAAACAGCAGAACAGCAACACCCTACAACAGGGCTGTTTTCTTGGGAACATCATTTTAGGAATATCAAGCTTCTTTTGGCACTGGTGCAAACCAGTCAGAATAGAGAAGAAAAAGACCTTTAAGGTTTGTAAATAGAGTTACATGCCCAGTGCAAGTCAGACACTTGTTTTGCTTCTCCGATTTGCATGACACTTGAAGTTCAGGCTTCATAGGTTAGCTTGCATATGGTCATTAAGGAAGGGAGAGTCACACTGAAGAAAACAAGTTGCACATACCATGCCAGACCAGAGGAAACCGCAGCAAACCGTTGGAAACACCATTCCACCATTAGAAACACTAATGCATATGCCAACACCAATACACATGCTGTTAATACTTTCAACTTGACCAGCACAAAGCCAGAGAACATCAGAAACTTCTTAAGGATCAACAGCTAGTAAAAAGCACTAAATTTATCCTTAAACTAGCTGTTCCATGATGCAACAACAAATAAGCTTTTCCATATGATTATACATAGGAGAAGCTTAATAATTGCAAGATAGTCTGTTACAGCTCCAAAAAGCACATAAAGTCCCCCAGAACCAGAAAGGCAAGGTGATGCTCGTCTCGCACAACGGCTCTAGGTAGAAGCACAGGACCGCCTCACGGGCCACGCAGATCTCTAGACACACTTTACAGTCTTATTACTTCTAAAACCATTCGTGTCAAGTTTTGTATGGCAAAGGAAAAAAGAAATATAAAGAATATGCGTTTTCATTTTCTAAGGTTTTTCAGCCTAAAGATTATCCCAGCTTAAAATTTTATACAACACACTATTTGTAGGAACGTCTAAAATTGTTTCTAAGGGTCTGGTTACATTTTGACACACTGCTGTTTACTATTCTTTGTATCCTGTGAGACTTCTGGGATTTCAGAACACTAAATTTTCAGAACATGGCAGTGAACATTAATTCCCACCCAATTCCACAGCTGCCTGGAAGTGCCCTTCAGGAGAGCCGGTCTCAGTTCACCGTCTCGCACAAAACCTCAGGAGGGTGGCGTGAACCAGCCACACAGAGCAGCCGGCTGGGAAAACGAGAAAATTTCTCAGGTTTGCCTTCTATTTTAATTTTTACAAAAGAAAAAATCACAATTAAAACAACGTTCCGCACGCGCACATCACAGAGCTGCGTTCCGGCCTAACTTTTACCGCAGGGCTGTCCGTGAGCGACGCTGCCTTCGCCGCGTCCCGCGGGGCGGGCCGGCTCCCTGGGCGCTCGTCCAGGCCACGCGACGCTCGTGCGGCGCAGCCGTGCGCGCCAAAGCCGAGGGGAGCTGGCGGCTGCGGCAGCCCGGCCCCAGCTAGCCGCTTCCCTCCACCGCACCGGCGAGGCGAGGCGAGGCAGATCCGCACTTCAAACAAAGGTTTCAGCCGATATATCTACCACTTAATCTAATACTTCGTACAAATCTTCAAACATCAAAACACTCAGAGCAGAAAATTAATTAGTATTCATTTGGGGGGAAGAGAAAGTTTGTGTTTTTGTTTAATCATCTGCCCATGGCTTCAGACAGAGCGTACTAGCTGCTACAGAACAGTAGTGCTGGCAAGAGGATGGTTTCCATGGAGAACAAAAAAGGTCAAATCATAATTTATTGAAAAGAATTCAAGTCTGCGTCATTCAAGACTGACATAAACAGTTTTAAAAATAATAATAAAAAACTAGCATCTCTGCCAATTGTTTGCATTGCTTATCTTCTGTAACTTGAAAGCAAGTCTCTGGTAAAAGCTGTCGTGAACATACATTTTTACGGCAAATGACAAGTTGAAAAAATAACTAAAGGAAACAGAGATACCTGTCATGCAATCGTGGGATGAGGAATGCACCGCAGAGTTTAATTTCTGTAATTAAATGTCAGATTACAAAAAGCAAGAATATAATTAGTAGAGCATAATTTACTGCCATTCAGATGGAACTGGAGCCTTGTGTACTCACCAAACAATTTGTACTAAAACAACACAAGCTGTTCAAACAAATTGACATTTTTAATTCCTACTTGTAACGGACCTTTATTATCAGTTTCTGGGATATAACATTTATTAAAGATACAAAATCTTTCAAAATACTTTGGCAAGGATCAGTCTAGAACACGCCCAAGCAGTTTACCGTAAAATAATCAAGTCAAGCTAAGTCTACATCGTGTTTCCGTTTATTAGGAGCTAATAGATTACTTCAAACAAAGTGTCACTGCATGGAGAAAAAAAACAGTAAATAAAATTCTGAAATTAATATATACCTTACTTAACTGGGCTACCCTAGACACTTCTAGATTGAAAAGAAATTTATGCATTGCTCTGTATGGGGGCTGAAGATGAAGTAGTAGTCATCAGATATAATTTAGAAAATAAAGGAAGTCTGCTGGACTTGACACTATGCTAAATAAACCTCTTCTTGTAGTATTAAAATAGCCTCTCCTCCAAGCCACTCTTTGAAACTCAAGGACCAAACTTTCATAAGATGAAAGTCCAAAGTACTGCAGACCAATATCTGTATGTATAATTATTAGGAAGTACTTCTATAAGCATCCTTACGCTCACAGGTGGTGCAGTAAGCACCAATGCTCCTGAAGTCAATCAATATCCAAAATCCTTACTCAAGAAAAATCCTCAAGTCTTTGCAAGGAAGAACTTGTAAAAAATAAAAATAATAATTAAAAAGATCGATTTAGTTTTTCCTGGGCTCTAACTTGGTTCTTAAAGCATTTCTGCATCAGAGTACATTCCAAAATTTACATTGATCCCAGCTTTAAAAACTCCTACTTTTTTTCATCACAATCAAAGCAAGTAATCCTACATTTTGTGCATTTATCTCTAATTATATTCACAATGTGAATCGCGTTACTGCCTAGCCTTAATCTCATTTAAGGAAAGATTAACCTTTTGACTTTTCACCATCGAATCAACTCTTGAGAATTACAATGTGAAAACGTACACGTGATGCTCGGGGCATCCTGTGTCGCTACAGCAACAGTCCAATTACTTGCACATCACCTGTATCATACTGCATAGACTATTACAAGGGAAATTTTTTATATTGCATGATTTTCTAATTAGAAAATATCAAAGGATCTGTCAGAACAGCATATAAGGTAGAAATGCTTTATAATTACTGCTCATTAAGGAATTACTTGAACTTTACAGTAACAAGAGATGCATAAATAGTCTTGAAGCTGAGTAACTGAAAGTAGGAACTGACTAAAATATTAATTTAGAACACATCTATAGAAAATGAGCAGTGCTGACAGCAGACGTGCCTAATGGGAGTCAATAAGAGCACTGTTCCCTCCTGGAATGATATTCCCAGAGGTGTCATTTGAAATCTGGCTTCCTTGCCCATTAACACTTTGGTGCCGTTTCAAAATTCACATATTCTGAGCGACCCGCAGGAGCTCGTGAACGTCTCTCTTCAAGACAGAGGGTTGGGGGCTTCTTTGTTCTTGTTTTTCAATTTTTGATAGTTTGAAACTGTTTACAGGAACATTTTAACAAAAGGGAAGGAATTCTTCCAAAAATGAGGTAACAGCGCATATGCACATGTCATCGCCTTGAATTTAAAGGAAACCCATAATTACAGAAGAGCAGTATGCCGGAGAGCCCAGTGGTCTGGATCTGAAACCGCGTACGACGAGTGCCCCAGCTCGCGCGGGTGACTCGGTGTTACCCCAAGGGGTCGGCAGACCCCGCGCACGCGCGGAGGCGAAGGGCCGGTCACAGCGGCACCTCCGAAGGGCGCATCTCCGTGCGCACGGGCTGCAGCGCCCATCTGCTCTGCTCTGCAAAGACACTTGGTTAAACACCCGCTTGGGCAGAGCTGCACCCAGTACGGCCGAAGAGTTACGACGCATGTCCACATGCTTAAAAGGAGCTTTGTGGTGACCAGAGAAAAGCGCCTAAACACGCACACGCAAGGTACCCAGTTGTGTTTGAGACGCTTTCTCTGCCAAATACTTTCTTAAGCTAATATTGATATTTTAACCACAGCTCCAATTCTCTGACTGAAGTAAATATGCCTTTCTGCTAGATTGCTTTTCCTGGACACTTGCCACTGCAGACATTATCCGCGGTTAACGGCAGAAACGGGACTAGCCCTTGTCAAGGCACTGCTTAAGAACACACATTATGGGTGTTCGTCAGGGGTTTTTTGTTTTTCTTAAAAGATAGAGCACGGCAAATATTAACTTACTGAAATGCATACAGCAAATATTCATTCAAAAAATTAACTTCTTTGAAAATTAAACTTCTTCTAATGCAATGATTTTTTTTTTTTTTTGAGTATTATTCTTAAATGCCCTTGAATTCAGAGTTGGTTTCACTTGTACGGCGCTCCCCAGGAGCTGACACAGTCCGATGAGCGCTGGGTACGGCCGGGCACGGCGAGGGAAAGGCCCGCTGCTTCCCGAGCTGCCCCGCGGGCTGGAACGGCACACGCCGCTCGTGCTCAGAGGCTGGAGACCCCGCGCGGCCCCGCAGACCGGCCGGCCTCAGCGTTCCCCGTTAGACCCGACTGCACACAACGCTGGAAGACCCCACGGCGCGTCGTTGCTGAAGCCATGGCTCTTCATGTGTCCCCCGACCCGGGGGCGTCAGCCCTACCTGCTGCACACAAGCTGGGCTGCTGCCGGCATCATCGTGTCCCCAGCAGCTGAGGCTTTCAGAAAACCTGTAAATACCATCAAGCCTCATCTGAGGTGACACCTCAACCATAACTCAGCTCAACCCTCAAAGGGATCGTGGCTACGAGCACGGCACTGCGGGGCCGACACAATCCACAGCTCTTGGTGGGACCCTAAAGGACCGTTTCTCTCCAGTAGCTGCTACTTGGCATTTCATTATCACGAGAACACCTAAGGGCTGCTAACATCTTCTTCTTGGGGAAGATGGCACAACCCCCCCGCCTCATTTTTAGGCATCACTAGTATTTACAAGTAAAGGAGTCTGCAGTTTTCTCGTTTTTTTTTTCCTTTTTTTTAAGGCATAATTCTTAACATGTGTTCCAATGTCTCTTCCGCTGCGTTTTTTGGGGGGCAGCATCCCGTCGGGAGCAATGGCTAGGCATGCTTCGCAGCTACGCGGAGACTGCACTGGGCCGGCCCCACGGCTGCCAGCCCCAGAGGCGAGCCCCATCCTAGAGCCCCGTCCTCGCACGCACCTACTTTCTCCGTATTCATCTTGCCTGTCTGGACAGTACCTTTCCATTAGGGTCTGCAAGAGCGGGCGAGACGGCTGACCCAGCACAACCAGCGAGGTCGCAGAGCTGCCAGCGGGCTGAAAGAGCAGGAAGGTGCGTTCGCAACCGCCTGGTACCCTCAGGACCTGGTGGAGCTCTTCCTTGGTTTCACCATCTCCGTACACAGAGAAGCCACGCGTAGCTTTGTACAACCGCTCGTAGAGTTCAGCTAAAACACGAAGGCAACCGCCAGCCGGGAAAACGCACGCGCAGGAGTTGCGCGACGGCGGAAGGCTTGTTTGCGAAAGGAAGTCCCAGCTGTCGGAGAGCCAGAACTTCCACCAAGCCAAAAAGCGGCACTGGGCCATCGGCTGCCCGAGGAAAGCGCTTCTGCTGCGCGTCCAAACTTCCTAAACCTGAGGCTGTACTTCTACACCTCATTACCTGAAAAGATCGGTTGAGACCAAGAGACCTTCCGACTGACATCCTGCTAAGACTACGAGATTCGATGCATTTGCAAAGAAAAGGAACTAGAACCAAGTTGTTCTATTCACAAAAAAGCAAATCTAAATAAAGATCTTCTAAAGCATCTTAAAAAAAAAAAAAAGAAAAAAAAGAAAAAAACAGTTTCACAGATAGTAGAGCCATTTGTTAATAATATAAGAAAAACCATAATGAAAATTAGTCCTCATTGGAATGAACAATTTAATTACAAACAAGAGTTGAATTTGGATACAGCTAACAACCTGATTTTCAGTCTTACCCATTTCCCTTAAATGCATGGGTTGGCCTCCCATTCACAGCCACACTCTCATTACCTGATTTTCCAGAGTATTTTCAGTTACAACCTAAACGCATGTTCCTCTTTGAATTAGTGGCAGTTCTCAAATTTCACTAATAACTTCTAAGACAAGAGGATTTTCATTATGGCTGAACTGACAGTCATTAAGTCTTTTAAAATATCTTATGATTTCATTTGTGAAATTCTCTAACAAAACTGTATTTATAGGAAAAAGAAAGTTTTACATAAGTATTGATAAATCTTTTAAAATTGAAAGATTAGTCATCTGCTATTCACAACACACATTTGTCTTTACGATTCAGATCTGTCAGATACTACAGATAGTATTTGAAATATTTGCAACAAATTCAGAAAGATTCAGACACGATAAATTTAAAAAATACACCAATTTCCTGATAATAGTAAATAAAGTTTGCTGAAGTAATGGCACACTATATTGCACCAGTGGTTTATCCTCAGACAAGGACACTTCATACATCAGTGGTGCAGGTGTCCAATAACGAACATAAGTTCAACATACTCAACTAAATTAAAGTGGCTGGTTTTCATTTCAACTTGTGTGAGGTTATAGATAGAAGCCCCAATCTTCTTAATGGGACTTGTCTCCACAGCTACACCAACCGCTAAACCTCCGGCCAGAGTTAATGTGATGACAAATTGAAAAGTGAATTTCCTTTAACCAAAAAATAAGAAATAAGGAAAGAATAAATGCAGAATGAGGAAGGGAAAAAAAACATGAGTTAGTCGCGAGTTACATAATAGAGTACGCTGTCCCAAACACAAGTGATACTGCAAAGTTCACCAATAAAACTCTGCTTACCTAAATTTTATCCTTATAACACAAGTTTTGAGGCCCAAAACACTACAGCAGTTCAATATACCTCGCACACTTGTAACTATTAAAAGTTACAATTAGAAACTATTAGAAAACAAGCGGACAAACCACTGTTTCCACTCTATGCAATCCTTTCCACCATCTCCATGTATAAAGCCTGGGTCTTTTGGGGATCTCTTCTCAACCTTGACTGTCAGAAATCACGTCCAGCATCTCTTCCAGCTGACGCGGAGGACAACACAGCATATTAAGCCAGGTTGCGCTGCTGCACTTCTAATCGAGCAAGGACCTATGCAAGTTCCCTACTTCTTTGATACACCCTTAACTATGTCAAGCAAGGAGCAGCAACCATCTTCTATAGCAAGAAAGAGATCTAACTATTTAAATAACAGCACCTCCTGCTGAAAACTGAAATAGCTGCTTATCCGTACAGGTAAAGCATGTCTAAAACAGTACCTTATATTCAGCGTACTAGGTTTTATCCTAAAAACTCTTCTACTCTTCTCAACTGCTTTCCTGTTCACCTGTAAGATTGTTTAGAACTAAGATCTATTATATCTGCTGTTCATCTAGTCTGTTATTGCTTCTGTTCAAAGCAGGATTTCTCATGTCTGTATTGTGTTAGCACAAAATTGCAGCGTATTTCTGATTGCAAGTTTACATAGAGGTGCCCTCTGAAACAGGACCGAAGCCTGCAGTCACTACCTGCAATGAGGCAGTCAAAAGTAACACAACTTTCACGCACTTCACCTGCTCAGACACCTTTTTATTTATTTATTTTTAAAAGCAACTCAGGTAAAATTAAAACAAATGCGCTGCTCAACTTCCCCAGTGTTCACACTGCCGTCTCCACTCCTGGGTGCAGAGGGAAGGAACAAACACGTCCTGCCCTTAGGCAGAGTCTGGAGCAGGCAAACTCAAACTGCGTGAGCATCACACTTGCCTTCCAAATAAACAAACCTACTCTTTTTATTAGCGGAAGATTTTTATGAACTCAGATGGTGGTGGAAGTAGCAGCTTTTATACGAGCAAAGGAACAATAGAGAACTAAATGCTTTTAAGAACTTGCCTAGGTAAAATACACTGTTATTCTGCTCTCCAAAATATCTGCAAGTTAAGCCTTTACACACAGAATAACTATCTTTGATCAGACACTTTTGTCCTAAGGTTGTAAGAGTCATTGATTTGCTCTCAGATGCTAAATGAATTGTCCTGTAATGAGGCAGTTTTGTAATTAGAATTATGGATCTATAGAAAAAAAGGAAGGCTATTTTAACACTTGCAGGGAAGTAGTTTTTAAACAGGTTTTGTATTTAATAAAGTATCTTTTTCTTAAATATCATGACCAGATATTCTTCTTTCCAGAATGAAAAATACACAGGAGTCATCTTTCTTTTGAATTCTACAGATACTTACAACGGACAAATGCAACAGATGACTTTCTGCCTAAATAAGTACGCAAAAAATTGTTTTTGTTATTTGGCTAACTAACCAGATTTTTAAAAGCCCAGAAGAAAAACATATATTCGTTTCCAAAAGCAAGTATTCAGAATGTTTACATTACACAGCTCCACGTCTCGCCTCACCTCTCAGGAGCCGTCATTAACCATTCCCCACTTCAGCCACCCCTGGATGCCACTCTTTTATGCTCATCTCTGCACTTCCTTGCTGGCTTGGAGCGGTGCTCATTTTTCCACACAGCTCTATGCATTTGTTCAACATTTAACAGGACAAGATAGTTCAGCCTCATTATTCAGCCAATATAGGCAGATGAAAGCTTTTCACTCCCTTTAGGCACCTGCAGAAGTATTATTTAATTGTACATAACTTTATTCTTCTATTGGGACACTTACTTCTTGTTAGAATTTAAGGGCAAATTAATTTGCTTGCTATTTAAAAAGGGCATACAGTGTAAAAGTCAGGGAAGCAGGTCTCTAGTATTTCACACAGGCAAGCCAAAGGGAAGATGGAGAGCTGGGCATTAAGGTCTCTCTCTCTCTCTAACACGAAGAAAAGAAAAACAACAACCACCTCCAGCTGTACACTGTTTTTATTTAAGGACTGGTTGAAGCCTTTCCATCACAAGTTCACTAATAACTTGAACCTACACCAAGCTAAAGCTGCTGCCCAGTCCTCTTCCTGACATGATTAAGCCCATGTCTGAGAGATTTAATCGCATCTCCATTTTACATTTATTTACTCTCCCTCTCCAAAAGTGAATTTCTGAGCAAGCAAATGGCTAATTTCATAGTGATTACCAATGTGTGTTTCCATCGGACAAAGCCACATTAAAAAAAAAAATGGAACAAAAAAGTTCAGACAAATCAAGTAACAGATTGTGCTTCTCTAATTCTACAAGCATGTCATAAATCTGGTTTGAGCATAATCAAATGGTTATACCGCACACACTATTGGTTATACTACCACGTATACCAAATGATTATAGCGATATACCATTACACCCAATAGTTCATAAAATAGATAAGTGAAAATCATTCTATTTACCCAAAATTATATGAAGGAAAATATTATCTGGCTATATATGATTTAAAAATTAGGCAGAAGTTGTTTCGTTACAACACAATCAAAATCAGCGTTGCTCCTTAGGCACACTCCTGCAATCCAGCAGCGAGACACTGCAACAGCTGTGCCTTGGACTTACTATTCCCATCATCCAGCCAACCTACACTTTATTGCAGAGTCCAAACTAAACCCTAGGTAAAAAACAAACATTACAGCGGAGTCAAAGCAAGTCACACAACACTTCTGGCGCAAAGACACTTATATTCATCCTCCCCCCCAGTAAAAGTAAACATACTTCTTTTTTCTGAAAGAAAAAAAAAGAAACTTTATAGCTCCTGTATGAACTGCAAGGACAAGCTCCTTGATAGAATAACATACCTATTTATACATTTCAGCATTTCAAGTGGGTTTCAGAGCAGTTGTTAAAGCCATGGTAATCCTCAGCTGTTAATAACCAATATTCTCACACTCAGTGTCTCTTTTTTTTTTGGGGGGGGGGGGGTTAAAAAAAATCACGCTACAATTAACTTTCTAAAGAAAAAGTTAATGCTTCAGTCTTGATCTAGTAAAGCAAACGGACATCCATTTGATTATGGTTTTACAGAGATCAAACTTCTACAGCTGTTTTCACAAAGAGGTCAAGGTGTTTACGACACCAGAAATGCTTTACATCTACCCAGTCTCCACTGAAAGTCTCCACCTTGCTTCATACCTGGGCTCCAGGGCTTGAGGGGGTAGCGAGCACCATGTAAGACCAACATCCTGGCCTGAAACATTGCCACCACAGGCACAAAGCTTAACTAAGACTGAAGCCCTGGGCAGAAACTTCTCCTCATCATCAGTGCCCATCTTTCCCAAGGTGAAAGACAGCCCCAAGAGCCAAGGGAACAGTCCACCCCTCAGGCTCCATGCCATTCACGACCCAAACTCCTGATGTCTTTTCTTCTCCTGCAGTTAGCTTACCTCTAGTTTTACATCCACTGACAGAAAACTTCCTCTGCTGCAAAGTTCTGGTTTACCAAATATTCCCCACAGAGACGGTCAACCATCACACAGCTTATTCTCATTGCACGAACGTGCCAAACGTGGCAACCAGAGCCGTGAGCACAGAACGGTTACTGAGACCGAGCCAGTGGCTCACAACCTTGGTTTGCTAGCAAGAACGCAACAGGAAAGAAAAACAACCTAAAGTAACGAGGAATCGACAAACCGACACATTTTATTCAAATGTAGTCAAATGATCTCAAAAGCTTGAAATGAGAATTTTGACTCAGCTTCTGTCAACAAAACTGTCCGAGACTGCTTGAGATCTGGCACTGCAGGTCACTGCGAACTAGCATCCGTGCTAGCCCTGGATCCCTGCTCACCGCCTGGAGGCGTTTAAAACCCTGCAGTCAGCATGGTGTGGATGCACACGTAGATACCCAAAACAGAAAGCAAGGGTGAGCTGTATGGCACTTCTATATAAAAAACACATGGAAAATGTGCTTGCATAATAATAAAGTTTTTATTTCTAAGCCAGACATGCTGTTTTGTTGTTGTTGTTATCATTAAACCTTGGTTCTTTTGTACGTAGACATATTCCTATTGCAAGAAATGTACTTTGTAAAGACAAAGATGAGTTTGGACTCCTGCCCAAATGCTAATGCGATGAGATCTTTAAAACACAAAAGAGTTAAAGCTAATCAACATAAGAGTCAGTAGGCTACATCAATAAAATCAATCCTAGAATTAATAGAGAGGCTACTCAATTTCCCAACACTTAGGCAGCAATCTTATTAAAAATGTATTTCAAACCTTTCCTATAAAAACAGGATCACTTGATGGAATTAAATATTATTCTACTCACTTCTTTGCAAATTTTCAGTATGGTTACTAAATCTTCTGCTTGTCTAAACAACAGACTAAAATCTTAGGTACATTTCACCACTAGGCCTAGGCTCTGCTTTGCATCAAATGAAAATTCAGATTTGCTCTTTCAGAGGAAATTTCTACCAGGATCAGGAGAGCGTGTTTCACTGCCTGTAGCCCAGCTGCCACTTGCAAAATATTCATGCTGTAAATTTAATGTGCTCGTTACTGTAAAAGTAGCAGACCATTTTCTCCAAATTCAACAATCACACTTCCCATTCCTGGAAGTTTTTCGTCACAAAAGAGAAAATTTACCTAAAATTACATGGGACCACTCAGTGCCAGCTGAGAGCTCAATTCTCATCTTGATTTTGTCTATCAGCAAAGTCATCAACAGAACATTTATGAAGAGCTTAGAGAGAATCTTCATTTGTTTTGTGACTCAGAACTTCATAGGAACATCACTTTAGCTAAGTGCTATTTAGTCTCTAAATTGCAATAGCTCACATTTTGTGTGGAATAAGTGCACTAAAAACCAGTACGTCTACCTTCAGATTACGATTAAAAAAAAAAAAAAAAGTGCAGACAAACACACTTGGACACAAAAGCCACTCAGTTATCAGCTCTCCCTCCATCCCGGCTCTCCCTCCATGCTGGCCCTCCCTCGGATAGCAGCCCTGACTTGCCAACCATAACTACCCAGTTGTAAGTAACAGCAGAGAAAACAGGAAACCAAAGAATTGTTCCATAAAGAACAAGGTGCCAAATAAAAAACAGCAACAAATCCATCGTGGAAAAATCAAGGGAAGGGCAGAAAACAAGTAAATTTATGAAAAAAATACAACTAGTGCATCCTTTTTGCAGAAATGCACCCTGTCCCCTTGTTAAGGGGCTGACTTGCCCTGCATATTAGAAGCACATCCAGGTGCAAAGTCCAAATTCTCTCATCTTCACTTGAATCTCTTTCTCTATGCTCAATTCAGCTTTCTTGTTCCACTAACCTTGCTTAATCACTCTACTTTTTGGTTGCTTTCTTTCCATTTTTTTAATATTGCAATCCTTTGCGGGGGGGGGGTGTTTCTTTCTTTTCATCATATACTGTTTACATGCCTAAGAGTAATTCCTTGAAACCACACACGTAAAATAGCTCCCATGATTTGCAACAACTGCCACTGAGAAGTCCTTCTCTTTATTGGGTTCAAGGTGGATGTAGATCACAAACCTCACCAATAAACTGTACATGTTTCCTGAAGAGCTGATTAGAAATTCTGCGTATTTGACTGAATATGCCATAAAACTGCAGGGTTTCCACGCCATGTCTCTCACGGACCTTGACCTCGAGCCTGCTGAGAAGACAGATCAGAAGTCCCACATCCTGCAACTGCAATTACAGCATGGTAGCTATGGTGCAGCAAGACTCTATTAAAACTAAGAGAAATCTGCTTCTATTTATTGAAGTGGTCTCAATCTGAGCCCAGCATGCAGTTTTATTAAAGGTACAATTTATAGCCTACCTACCCCTGTGAACTATAGTTTCTCATTCCCATTCTCTCTTTTTAAACTCTTCATTGGTTTCAAGTCATGTATTTTCACATCGAATAGTTCCTCCAGCACACCTCTCCCTCCAGCAACTGAACTTCAGTAACCTCATTTCTTTGAGGACATTAGTCTGAAAATCTAGCTTCACTTCAGGAAGCTAACCAATCATAAAAACATTTTGCTATTCAAAAAACACGATCTGAACTCCTACACCAGAGATCTCGCCCAACAAGATTTAATACAGTTCTTCACAGACACATTTCTGGAATATTATCTTCTGTATTTTCAGTATGTTAACCACAAGACGACAGACCACACAGATCACGAAGCTCAATTCCAGAATTTTAAACTGTGCTGTCTTTTGACAGAACAAGTTATCATCCGTGTGGATTAGCTTTATGATTTGTTTTGCACTGTTACCAAAACATGTCTGCATACACCCTCTCGTTCCTCCTTAACGCCTTAAAGGATCCCAAGAATCCATCTGTCTTCAAAACATGCACCCAAGTATTTTACATATGGAGATCTTCAAAGACAGAGGATTTCTTACCACGTTCTTTCCGCAGCTTTCAGCGGTCAGTTGTAGACACCCTTTTCTCATCCAAGTTGATGACAGTATACGTGCCAGTTTTACCAGGTACAGAAGTGCACCGACGGGCTGTCTCGCACCACTTGCTCGGTTATAAAGGACCTAACTTTTTCCTGAGACATCAAAATATTTCTCTCGCAGTAGCATGTGAAAACAATGTAATTAAAAATCTACTTCAAAAGCATTCTGCATGCTAAGCATTACGGCATTCATACAGTTAAACTACAGATCTCTTTTACACATCTGGGTATTTTAAAAGCTTTGATCTTGTTTTAAGACGACAGAAATCCTGGAGCTATTAATGTATGTTACCGGGTGGCCCTGTTACTTCCCGGTCTTTTGAAGGCTGTCCTACAACTCCTACCTGTTCTTCCCCACACTTCACCACCAAAAGCTCGCCAGAAGCACCAGTGTATTTTGTCACTGATTATTCTGGAACATATTCATCACCACAGCACAGGACTGCCTCAGTAATCTTGCTCTGACTCCATACTCTGACGTTATAATTTCTTGTGATGTCCTCTTCATCCACCTACTAACATGTGAAGATTTTTCTGAAATACCTTTCAAATCCTGCTGCATATCCCTCTACACAAATAGAGTCCATACGAGAGGAAACCGAGGGCACCAGAGAACAGACTTGCATATTATGCTCATCAAGTTCATTCATTCTTTAAGAACGAGACATGCCCAAAATCCAAATAAGAGAGAGTTCCTCCCAAACTGCAGACTCAGATGTCACCACAGCTCAACAGCTTTATTTCTCTGCAGATTCTGGCTACTGGGAAATATTATTAGGTTAAAAAAGCCTCATGTAGGAATCTCCACCACTAACAAAATTGCCTTGGCATTCTTCATTTCTACAAAGCCTATATACTGCTATTGCCACTAACCTTGCAGAAACGTTAAATGAAACCAACACAGACTTGGTCTGAATACTTCTTACACGTTAGATATGCTTTCACAGCTCTGAGTGTTTTAGGCAATGCAACGGCATCAGTACTATCACTGCATACACTTCTGAAGTATGCTCTCAGGGAAACTACCTCTCGCCTGTGTAAGCTCTCAACTGCTCAGCAAGTAGTGCCTTATTTTAAACTAGGGCTGTGGCAAACACAGTTCTGATGTTCCAGGGCACATACCAAACTCAGGGCAGAGCTGGGCCGTGAGGCACCTCGGATACTGCTGCTTCCCGTGGCCCCAGCACAGGCGGCTGGCTCCAGACAGGAGCAAATCCCAAGATCTAGACATCGTTCTGGATACAGGTCTAATACTGTAAACTAGTAGACATTCATATTCTTGAAACATTAAGCACCAAACACTCTGGGACTGCTAAAGGAATAAACTGGATAGATATTAATCCATACGATCAGTTTAATACAGCAAAAGGGTAATTATAGAAATGTAAATCACAGAGACTCACTTTGAAGGACAAGTTTCCTGTAACATTCATATGAGTAAAGAACATGGAATGGTAGAACTGAAACATTATTAACTGAAATATGAAAGTTGAAATGTGCAAGGAAATGAAAAATGAAAAAGATCAACTGGAAATACCATTAGTAGAGTAAAGGGAAGGAGCAAGAAATAAAAAGTCCAACCATCAGCAAATAAATCATAGATTACCTAAGGCCTAATCCCCAGGCGCTCTGGAAACAGTTTGATGAGCATGGCTTTCAGCTGCCCTTGTGTCTTGGCTTTGCCAGTAAAAGCACCCATGCACTTCTTCGGGAAACAAGACTGGACTACTTAAGATGTAACCTAGGTGAAAGGACACTTTTCAACCTAATCAATTCCTCCATGTGGTTACCGGGGGGGAGGAGGCAGCAGATCCACCACCAGATCTTCGTGCTGGGATGCTCAGTGCGCAGCAGCCAGACCCGAGTTGCCACGTAACATGGCAGGCTCTAGCAGAAGGGGCAGCATGAACATGGGCATTTAGACAATAAATTCCGATGACTAAGAACAGCAGCAAGCCTGAACTGCTGGCATTGCCTTTGGGGCTGCCTATCAGGCATATCAGTGTTTTGCAGGGATGTGATCTGGAAAGGGCCTGCCCAACTCCATGGGCTCTCAGGTGAAACAAGGTAGTCTAATTCCCACAGCCTGTTCCCCAAGTAACTGAGAAATACTAGAGAAATGGGAGGAGGTGTAAATGAATGGTTTTGACTGCAGCAAGAACCTGGTCTCAGCCAACTTTTTTAGAACCCAGTGGCACGTTCTGAGTCTGCTCAGACCTCTGCAGATGAGCAGCTCCAAGATGCCCCAGATCACGGTTTGGAAAGCAACCACATATGTGCAAAACAAACTGCCTCTGTTTACTTAAGTGATGTGAATGAATATGGAGGTCTGATTTGGAAATCTGCAGTGTCCTAGAACAGGCAAACTTCTACATGAACACACTCCCAAATCGCATCCATAGCACGTCTGCTAACGTAGCCATGTATTTACAGCAGCTAGCTTCACACAAGCAAAATGCAATGCACTTTAGCGTATTGATGGCAGAGTCTTCTGGGGTTTTTTGCCTTTACCCTAGAGCTTTTAGCAGCATCCTTTCAGAATATATTTTTGCTACTTGTCAGAAAAACATTCCTAAAGTACTTTTCCCTATTCTCTCAATAAGCCAAATAGTTGGCTTATTCACTTTAGGATTCAGCAAAAACAATGTAAAACAATTTTGCGGTCGCTTCTACAGAAAATCTCCCCTTCCCAAAGGTGAATTTATAAGACTGGAATTAGTGCTGATTCATGAGAGAAATTTTCTGATCACAAGAAAGATAAGCAGAGAAGGGATTAACAGATTTTCTCAGTGTTTTAAGTATTTTCCCAGTTCCTCCTTCTCCCTGTGCATTGCTTGGGACGCGCATGCAGCATTACAACAATGGCATGCTTGACACCAAAAAAAGCAACCTTGCATCTTTCTGCTTATGTCTCTTTCCTTTTTTGTTAAAAAGCAGACAAAGTATGGCAACGATTTGATAGCCCAGCAGTGCTTTGCCCTCCTGAACCCTGGCAATGACCCAGAGGATTTGCACTCTACTGCTAATCAGAAGTCTGGCTGTGGCCATTTCCCATGACATAGCTGGAATTCTCCCAAACTTGCCCTTCTCAACTCCACTAGCCAAGCCATACGGAAACGATTTGCTACATCCTTACGCCGTCAATCACAGCACCCATCCCCTAGAGTCTTTGCTGTAACAGCACAGCCTCCTATGACCCACAACGGCAGGGCTACAAAACCTTTCTACACTTACGATTGACCCAAAATCAGAAGCAAAAACTCCCTCAGGCAAGCAGTTTCTTCTGTGGACCTGCTTTTCCAATAGCAATATCATAGCAGAACTAGCAGGTGCTCTTTCCCAATGCATTCATTTGAAAAGGAAACAAAACATTTCCATTTGGAAACCTAAATATAAAAAATACACCCTCTGTACACGCATTTGAGGGGTATTTTTAAATTTCTGTCTTATTAATAAATCACAGGCCTGTTTCTATTCAAGATGCTGGCTGCAGCTGCAGGTTTCCCTAATTTATCACTCCTTCTTCTCAATGATGCATAGAAATACCACCAACTTACTGTATTCTTTTCTGTTAAGATCAGGAAGCATGGAAAAGAGACAAACCAATTTCTGCTCCATTCACCTCATTCTTGTATCATAAGCAGCATTAGCAGTGTTAGTACAGTATTAGTAGCTTTGAAGAAAGTTAGAATAAAAATTAAGGCTGTTTGGATCACTTCAAGTTTCACCATTTTAAGTTCACAGTGTTTAAGTAAGAAATTCTGACTTTTCAAGGCAAGGCACAGTTAATCCTGCCTGTATACCAAGAGAGTACACTTAAGCACTTGAATAATGTAAAATTAAGATTTACAGATGAAAACTCATCAGTACTTCGAAAACAAGAATGAGCCTAACTCAATCTTTTTAAAATGTACTTATTTTTCAAAAATTTGAGAAATCAAGCAGCATTTGATTTTCTTTGTGCTGCAGCAGAAGCAGCAGCAGCAGAAGCTGTTCTCAAGCATATGAAAGCTTTCACTCTAAGACTACAAGTATCCCAATAGTTAGGTACTTATAAAAGAAAGTAATTCATTCCAAGTCAAATCATAACAGTACTGTAATGTTCCAGTGACCTCTACAATAGTGTGTGTACTAGTAATATGTTTTGGCTGTTGTGCTGCACACAGTTTTCATTAGGTGTTGCATTTTCTTGCAAAACAGTCTAAATGCTCATATTAAGAAAAGCTTCTTAAGAGCAACTGTGCATGTCCACAGCAAGTAACCTGAGTGAGGGAAACAAGTAGCTACTAAGAGAGATGGGAAGGCATAGGCATACATGAAACCATCAGAGGAGGCTATCCAAAAAATCCCCACGTCTTACCATCAGTATTATCCAACATGAACCTGTACATAGTTATTTAATTAAAAATATCCCATCCAATTCTTCAGAATATTAGCCATTTACCAAATGCTTTTACTTCAATAATTAAAAATCTGAATCATGACATTGCCTTGCTCACACCTGGTCCCAAAACTCAGCCCCTCTCTGTACCTGATAGTTTGTATTTGCCAGAAAGTGTTGACTAAAAATCTCTCTGAGCAACTGAGCTGGCAGTGCCAGTTTCTGAAGATGCAGATTTTCCACGCGAGATCGTGGCTTTGCCAAGCCGTGACGAAACACAGCTGGAGATGCCGAACAGAACCATCGGTAGATTTACAGTAGATGCACTGTGCAGGCTCCAAAACCAAATTCAGGCAGTGATATGTAATTTAATATGCATCTAAAATTGCACCTCTACACAATGGTAGCATTTAAGTCCCTGTTGCTCTCTTGAGTCTTCGCAAGTAACTGTACTTAGAATGTGGACTCCAGGCTGTGCAAAACAACACAGTGGAAGACGCTATTCTCCTTGGTATATTTAGACCTTCAGTTTATTAACAACTGTGAAATAACTGAAGCAGCTAAAACTAAAAATTAAGACATACTTACAACAAACTTCATAAGCATGTTTCTAGGTTGGGGCTACTCTGTGCTAAAAATACGTGCTTGTAGAGACAGTTTTGGGGGGGAGTTAACGAAAATAGCAACATTAAAATATTATTCAATATCATTAACACTTTTTTTTTCATGTGCACGTGGGACAAATTATTAAATTTTAACTTCCATTGTTGAATGATTCCACCACCTGCTTTAAAGACTTTTTTTAAGCAGTTTCTTACTAAAAGTTTCAAAAGGACTATGTATGTCCTCCTAAACCCGTACCAATGGTACCGTTTGTTGCTATTTTTGCTTTCGGGTAGTTCAGAAATAGCCCATGCTTTTGTATGGTTAACGGCATGACCCACAAACGTGCTGCTGTACTAAATCGGCAGGCGTTACCCCGAGCAGCGATAACGCAGAACTGCACTACCGGAGGGCTCCTATCCAGACATCCCAAAGGCCCCTGGGCCACCTCCCTCCGGCCGTGATTTAGTTTGAAGACGCCGGCACTGCACCACTGGAATAAAACCGCTGTCCAAAGCCCCTCCGGTGCCTGCCTCTGCCAGACCCCGACGGCAGCGACGGCCCGCGAGGCACACGGCGCTTCACCTCCTTCGCCTCTTGTCCTCCTCCAACGTTCTCACTTACGTCCAGGCACTACAAGTGGAATAAGAACTACCAATTATCTTCCGCCTGCAAAAACCTGGCAACCTGGAACCCCAAATCCTCAAAGCAGGCTCTACGCCTCTGTGTCACTAAGTGGTAACAGTGCACAACTATAGACAAGCCCAAAGTACATTTCTCATCCTTCAATTCAAATACTGAACTGTGCAGGGCATAATTCAAAGGAAGGGAAAACATTTTTACCTCTAAGGCAGTTTCTGGCTTTTCCTTTATACATTATAAAACCTATGACCCTATGAGACATACTGACCTGCTAATACAAACAAACTGTCACAGTCATTAACATGTTAAGTGACATATGAATGTAGTATTTTAATAAGCATCATAGCTATACACTAAAACTTAGTCCCATATACATGGGATCACAGTTACTTGATAAAATATAGACACGCAAAATTATTGCAAAGCCATTCAAAGTACCCAAGTTACAAATAATTTAAGATAATAATAATTTGCAATAATTTAAAATAAATTTAACATTAACTGGAATTTCTGAAATAATCGAAACTTTACTTACAGTAGTCATTCCTACACTGATATGCTAAAACAGTCTCTCTAAGAACCAACTATACTTTTAATAGGAACATTAAATTATTACATTCTGTTATAAGAAGAAAGTAAAACTTTTGTAAACAGAACTAAATCAATTCAAGCTTTTTTTCTTTTCCTAGCCAGGACAATTCACATACACACCCTGAAGAGAGCAGAGAAGCTTCCGAGTAACCCAACTGTCAACTAACTTAACAGTTGGCCACTTTTCTTCTTCTTCTTCTTCTTTTTTTTTTTTTTTTTTTACCATTTTTTTATTTACCTTCTTTTTATTATCATTATTGTTATTATGATGTGATGCCCAGCTCTAATCCACGAGCATTTAGAGAAGGGGGGAACCTTTAAATAACATTGAATGGTTTTGCTCAGCTCTATTTTTAAAAGATTAAAGATTATCTCCAGTATTTTATTTTTTCTTCTAAAAAACTCTTAAAATTCAAGTATTTATCCCATCACATAACTAGCAATTAATTCACATCTAAGTAGTAGTGTCACTCTCACAGGGAAGAAATTCCCCCTCACGTTCAGGCAGAACTTCCTGTGCTTCAAATTCTGCCCATTGCCTCTTGTGCTGTCACATGGGACAACTGAAAAGAGTTTGGCCCCGTCCCCTTGACACCCTCCCTTCAGGTACTGGTACACATTGATAAGATCCCCCCTCAGTCTGCTCTTCCCCAGGCTGAAGAGGCCCAGCTCTCGCAGCCGTTCCTCGTAGGGCAGATGCTCCAGCCCTCTGATCATCTTCGTAGCCCTACACTGGACTCTCTGCAGTAGCTCCATGTCTCTCTTGCACTGGGAAGCCCAGAACTGGACGCAGTACTCGAGATGAGGCCTCCCCAGGGCTGAGTAGAGGGGCAGGATCACCTCCCTCGACCTGCTGGCAACACTCTTCGTAATGCACCCCAGGAAACCATTGGCCTTCTTGGCCACAAGGGCACATTGCTGGCTCATGGTCAACTTGTCATCCACCGGCACTCCCAGGTCCTTCTCTGCAGAGCTGCTCCCCAGAAGGTCAGCCCCCAGCGTGGACTGGTGCCTAGGGTTATTTTTCCCTAGGTGCAGGACCCTGCACTTGCCCTTGTTGAACCTCAGGAGGTTCCTCTCCGCCCAGCTCTCCAGCCTGTCCAGGTCTCTCTGGATTGCAGCACAGCCCTCAGGTGTGTCAGCCACTCCTCCCAGCTTGGTACCATCAGCAAACTTGCTGAGGAGGCACTCTCTCCCTTCATGCACACATCTTATATAATAACCGCAACAGCCTACCATGCGAGTCATCCTGTTCTTACAATGACTTTTTAAGCAGAGAAGTGGGTTGCAGACTCAAGAAAGGGATATAGCAAACAGCTTTCTTCCACAATTTGAACAAGTCTCACAGATAAAATGTAAGAAGATTGAACACCAAGACACATCAGCTTCTGAAAAGGATACCCAAGCTAGCATTGCAAGCAGATCTGAGCAGCACAATTTAGAGCAGGAGATAGCTAAATATGCCTTCCTTTAGCAGCAGCTCCTCAGTCCTAGCTCCTGCTAAGCTCCAAATTTTTGTGGGAGTTGCAAACCCTCATCTCACACTCGCACAAGATGAGCACAATCTTGCACCTCCTAGACACAGTATCTTCCAGCACCCACAGAAATCCTCTCTACTACATTTAATCTTTAGTTTAGGTAACTTTTTTTTAAAAAAAAAAAGAAGAAGAAAAGAAAAAGTATCCCATCTTTAGGAACTGCCAGTCCTTGAACTAGCAAAAAGCCTAAAAACTGTAGCATCAAATACTTCAAATAATATACCTAACCACAGAATGATTTGGGTTGCAGAGGACCTCTGGAGGTCACCTGGTTCAACTACTCACTTAAAGCAGGGGCAGCTCCAAAGTTATATAATGTTGCTAAGTTTCATTTCATAAAACATGTTTCACTCTTCTCTAAATGACAGCAAGCAAATCAGAAAAGTATCCTTCCACAGGAGAAAAGGACAAAAGAGCCTGAAAACACAATACTAAACACGAAACCCTAAAAACAAAACACATGAAGGTAAACAGCTTCCCTACCCCCAGCAACTGCCAAATCAGACAAGCCTTTACTTTACCTACCCCTACAACTAATCCTCATGCAGTCTGTACAGATGAAGCCAGCTGTGTGCTGTAGAAGCTGCTCTGGAAAGTAAATCAAGTGTCTAGTTGTTGTGTAACTCAAAAAGTGCAATTTAAAGTTATACAGAAATGCTGTCACTGGCTACTCAAGTCGGCCGATATTTTCCACGGAGACAGCGATACCTCTAGCATCCCCAGCATTCCTCTAGCATCTTAACACTCCCTGGTAATGGAAAGCGCTTCTTTCGCTATGAATGTCTGAAATTTCCATAGAGAAATGAAATGTGCTTCCACATAGTTTTACAATGTTTTATCCTTTAAGGTCATCATACTTAGGGAAGACATTCAGGGCTGAAAGCCTCAAGGAAAGCTTACTTTGACAGTCTTCCAAGGTGACATTCAAACACTGGAGCACACAAGAAAAAAAAATACCACAGAAAAATTTCTCCCAATTGAACTTCTTTCCCATTTTCAAGACAGTCATGCCTGAGGTCCTCACTTTTCCATATACCTTGGCACGCCTATTGTACTTTAAAGGATGAAAAAACCTTTTCTCCTTTTCCTTATTTTCAAGGAACAGACTCTCCAAAGTGAATGAGAGCTATCAAACAGATTTGTAGCAAGTCTCATCTTTTAAAAGTATTAAATTTATACTTTGTGTAAACTTGTATTTTTTTTATATACACACTTTTTTTAAAGTTCAGCCACAACAAAGGTTTTAAAAAATCCATCCTGTAATATATTTTGCCATGTCTGACATCAGACATGTTGCTTGTTGTACGCTATTGCCATCCATAGACCAAACTATCTAGTGAACTGGAAAAACAAATATTGTTATTGACATAACAATTAAATTAAATAATGTTATGTACTTCTGAAATACATAATTACTGGTACACAGAAACTACTCTTCCAAATACTTTATGAACGTTGCCTTGAAAATCAAAATTGCACAGTCTTGCTGAGCAATAGCAGTCTAATTCTATTCTCCTTGCAGAAGGATGGGTACAAATGGAAATGCAGTGCCATGCACATACACATCCCACTAGTATAGCTATTTAAAAATAGAGAACCACAGAGATTCACTAGATAATTCATTTAGAGGAGTGATTGTCTCAGTAAACGGATGTGGCTAAATTCCTATGTTTTATAGTAGCTAATCTCATCACACTGCAAAACCTGGGACTGGTATTTCAAGTGTAGTTTTTGGCAATAACATAAATACTGTATACAGCATAAGAAATAATCAGGCCTCTAGAGTAAAGAAAGGGATGTTTAAGTGAAGTACCTGTTGGCCAATAAGTAACCAGACCAAGAAGGATGAAGATTAGACATGAAAACAGCTGCCACTTCTGCAGAAAGACCTCAAGTGATAACAAGAACTTCACATAATGTTTAGTCAGCTCTGCTCCCAGTGAGGGAATGAAAGGTATGGGATTAACCAAGCAATTACTGTGGAAAAATTGGAATTGGAAGGTAGAATACAAGTGACAAGCAAAGACGTCATTCTGATACTCCAAAGATATGACTACTATGTCCATACACACCAGCTGGAGAAAAATCCTTTTAAGGGCTAGAGACTGATCACTCACCCCCCAAGGGCACTCGGCAACCTCCTCCACTTCCAGCGGTAAAGAAAATGTTGCAGCAGGACTGGCGGTGATGACAATCAAAACGGATACAGCAAAGACCTCTCCTCACATGGTTCAGTCGTAAAACACAAGATTCTTTTCTCAACAAAATAAACTAATTTGTACACAAACAGAAATTTGTTTTTATATTCAATCTTTTATTGTGAACATTTTCCCCCTCACCATTCAACAAGCATCATCACTCTATCTTGCATAAGCCACTCGAAACATTCAACTTAATACCCATGTGTACAGGGTTCCTCAGCTGTTTCCTGAGGACAGACCTCCATGAACCTCCCCTCCCCATCAGGAAATTTAGTAAAGCAAGTCAAAAAGTAGGTATGTCAATCCCAACACACACTGTTTAGTTTCTGAACAGTATTTGCATTTTTAATGTAGGAAAAAAACCCTCAAACTTCATCAGTGGAGATTATTGCATATTTGAATAATCTCACTAAATACAAAAGCATTATGTAATAACAGAACTATTAAAAATCAGCTCTTGGACTTTTATAACACAGTGTCATAATCCTTTATTTTCTGTATGTTACACTGAGTTAAGAAATTAAAGCAGCTCAAAGGCACAATTCATATGACATCCTTCTCTCAGTCATAAGACCAAGAAGATAATAAACCTCCTGCCTGTCTATTTTTGGAGAATCATAATGTTTAATGACTTGCACAAGTTACTTTAATGTTGTTTCATAAATAGTTGCTACTCTGACAGTTGTACAATGCAGACTGCCCTTGGAACATGAAGGTGGGTCAGGCTCAGACCTCCTGGTTCAGCTCCATACTGACCTTTCTGGAAGGTGCTACGTACGTACGTGTACACACACACACACACACACACACACACACCCCTTTACAGTCCCCTCGCTTCTCCCACTGAAGGGCATACAAATCCTACTGAAATCCTGGATCATTAATGGTTGTATTTCAAAAGCAAAACTATAGTGCATTTAGAAGCAATAGCAGTACTCACTTTCGGTGACCTTTAAGTGCCTCAAATATTTTAAATAGGTATGCCATATTACCCCAGTGAAACACTGAAAATTTTCATGAAGTTATGCTTCCTATCGTACTCATTACAGCTTTCAGGAATGAGATTACACGATCATTAAAACGAGGAAGTGTTTGCTCTTGCATCATTTTACCTGCAACAACCTTTACACATTGGGCACTCAGAATAGACACCCCTCTCTGCAGACAGAGCTGAGTGTTGCTACTGTGAAACGGCAAATAGTACAACTGGGTGCCGGAAAACTGTCAATGGGAAATGGTCTTTCATTTTTCAAATCATTGATCAAAATCCAGGCATTACGTGCAGCGCTTCTAATTTAACTCTCTTTGGTAACGCTATAACAATGATCATTGCATCTATTTTTAGTATGCATTTACAGAGTGAAAGCAAGTCTCATCTTTTGCAAGATACTTCCAAAGTATTTTAAATGACTTGTGCACAAAAATGAATTTAAACTATTTTTTTAACCCTAGAATAACTGCATTTTGAAATGCAGTGTAAATATTTGCTTTATCATTATTTAATTTTTTCCTGTTACACAGATGAGATGACTGTGCTTCAGGTGACCACTATAATCCATCCTACAACTAGCTCTATACTCACTTAGTTTAAAGAAATGGCCTCAAAGTGTGAAAATAATGCTAAATTCTTATTTTAACCTCCTATGTTATATTTACTCTGCACTTTCTCCTAGTTGCAGCAATGAAAATTTGCAAATGAATTTGCAACCACTCACCCTACCCGTGGCCAGAAACCCCTAGCAGTTCTTGATCATTTACTAACCTGGTTGTTTGGCAAAAGGTTTTCAGTAGCTTTCAAAATACAGTCAGTGAGGAAAGTGCAAAAATAGTTTATGAATTAACCAAATAAACACAAGTTTTAAACAAGTAAAAGCAATATCCACGTATAAATAAACTATAAGCAAGTATACCATGTGCAGCATACCTGCTGACACCTGCAGACCAGCTCAGTGGCCAGTAAGACACATTAATAGGGAAAAAAAAAAAAAAAAAAAAAAAAAAGCAGTAAATTTGACTTTCCGGTAAACTTAGGGCCATGCAGAGCCATCACACTAATGTGGTTATTTGCCACCTGGAAAAGGAATGGCCTACACACCATTAGGTCAGAATATCTACAAAAATATTATACTTGAAGATACAACTTAACTCTTCTCTGCCTGCACTAAACTCTACGCAGCTATACAATCCTCTGCAAGGGTTGACCAAAAGCTGTCCATGACTCGAGCAGATGTACCCACTTGGCAAGGGCCAGGAGAAACACTGCGTCCCAGCCCCGCACTCCCAGGAAGGCAGCTGGAGCAATCCCAGTGCAACAACTCTGCAGGGAGCCACAGCTCTGGAGATGGTACTCACAGATGCAAAAAAAAAAAATCCAAGCCCTGAAGACTAATATAAGAAAATGGTAAGCCAATATGCCCACCCACAACTATTGTATTTTGAGAACTCTGTAATAGCTTTTAGTCATGTGAAAGCCATCATAGCAAGAAGCTGACTCACTGTGTTTTTCTCCCAAATTTTAACTTGTCACTAAAGACAGAAGTAGCAAAACATTGGAAAGGATGCATTTCAGATTTGGCAGAGGGTACACGACCATCCTCAGAAACCACATCCCCCTCCACCTAGGTGATGACTAACCATTGAGTCCTGAGCAAACTATCCTTGCTGTAGCTCAGATAAAAGCAAAAAAAAAAAAAAATCTGGTCCACCAACAGTCTGGTCCACCAACAGCTCTTTAAAAGAATTTATCAGTGTGAATCCTATCAATCATTTCCAAGTGAAATTTACTGCAAGACAGGGCACTTAACACAGCTTATAAAAGAACCCTGAAGTTGCAGTTACTCATTGTCTGAGCAGAACACAAAATTCATAAATACCACATTTCACAATTCACACAGGCTGCTCCCCGAGATCAATTCAATGCAGTTCTGGCCTCTACAAAGCCTCAGAAGTGACAGAATTTGCTTGTTGCCGTGATCATATTTTGCTCTTTACAACTTGACATAGGACTCACATTCTGAAAGCAATGCACTAATCTAGCAGTTGAATAGTTAACATTGTAAGAGAAAGAGAGAAACAAGCAGTGGTAAGAGTTTAATTACCAGTACATCCAGACTGCTTTTGCAATATTTCAGAAACTGCTAAAGCAAATCTACTTCCATGGTTACCTGGTTGTTTTCACCCAGGATGTGGAAACTGGCCCTTATGGATCTCTTTCTCAGAAGAGATCTACCCATCCATGAAGATCATGCATTCCACACAAAAATGTGCACACAAGCACCCAAGTAATCTGCCTTAAACACATACATTCAACACTCATATTTTGTGACTTTCCATACTTCACACAAGAGCACATCTACAAAGCCAACAGTTTTTTTTCATCTGAGATTTCACAAAGACAAAGTTCACTTCCTTCCATCCCCTTCAGGAAGAGATGCTTCTCTTTATTCAGTTTTACAATCTGCTTCCCTCAAGGCATTTAACCCCACTTTGCTATGCATTTCTAGAGATAAATCATCAGTTACTCAATGCTAGAGGTTGTTGACATCTGGAACCGCATGCTCTCACCATGGTTGCTCATTCTCTGTAGACAGAAGATCCTCCATCAGAGGTATGGAAGGAAGAGTCATAGCCTTACAAAAGCAATAGGTCTGCAACCATTTTTTAAACAAGGGTTCTCCAGAAACAAGGAATATATAAATATCAATAGTGTGTGGAAGCTTATGGAAGATGACTCTGGATTAATATGGTTGTCAATTTACTTAACATAATTCTGATTTACGTTGCTATCCATAGGCAGTTAAGCAGGGGCTTCACTCCTCCTACCCAATTTATTGGTTTGCTTTACCACACAACAGCAAATTCAGGGTGCTGTAATATATTAATGGATCACAGGAACAGTAGAAGTCCCTAAGCTCAAATAATCTACATTAAAGATGAACTATCTTTCCAAAAATAGATTCAGCAGATTTTAGGTTAGTCTCGTTAATCTTGTGATTTTAATTAATTGACAATTCAAACACCTAATCTTGGGACATTAATCTTTGCAATTGATGTCCAAGTGGATGAGATGACAAAATATTGGATTTTATCAACATTAATTTATTGATATAAAAATAAAGGCTTAATATTACTTATTTTAAAAGGAAATGTCAAACTATCAACAGCCCTATTGATGCAAATTCCTCAGCTGGACTTCAGAAGTTCACAAGGCTGTTCTTGGTTTTAGGAAAATAAACCAAACACTTCCCAATTTAAGAATGTGTTGAGCACACAAAATGATAATATAATTTTATTTAACATGATATCTCCCAGATGCACGACTTGAAAATAGAGTACGTTGCTGAAACTGCTTTAAAAAAACAACCCTATATTTAGGGAAACAGACACCCAGCAACATGCCTAAGGCTACCAAATAAGTTAGTAGCGAATTAATCTTACAAATTGGGAGTTTCCTGATTTCTTGGACTGAATTCCAACCAAAAGAGTATGTTTCATTCCTAAAAATGAAGGAAGAGGTATTATTCTTTTTAACAAATAACGAAGGTGAAAAGCAATCATGTAAAGCTTACTTCCAAGGCAGAATAGTTGTTTAACTTCACGTGCATGTGTGGCATTGCTTCTGGAAATGTTAAACTCTTTGCTACAAACTGCCTTAAACAGCAATACAATAGGATGGCCTAATCAGTAGACAAGTTGGCAATAGGTGTTAATTTAAATAAGGTAGCTCTAAAATGCACAATTTGCTGAAGAGCACCTTTTCTTCCCCAAGCACCCCTATTTTGCCAAGGCACAGTTCCCCAAGACATCTACAGAGTATAATTTTAAATATCTATTTTCAAGCTGAGGAAAAAGCAGTATAAAGGATGAAGCCTCAAATATTTCCTTTTTGACTTGTCCTCATTTTTTTCTACTTCCATAAAAAAGCCTTATTCATATTTTTAAAAAGGGAAGTAGATTTCTGTACTCATTTGGACAGCAAAAAAATTCTTAGACTCTGGAAGTATAACTGGTGTGCATATTTTTAAGAATTGTAAAATACATTATTTACAAACAGAACCAATATACATATGCGTATATATGTGTGTGTATGTGCGTATATTTATACATACACACACGCATGTGTATACACACTAACACACACTCCTAATGGCTTCAGCTTGCTAAACGCTATCAGTGTCATCCAGCTATCAGCAGCAGAAGCTTCTGACCTAATGCGCATCTTTCTCAAGCCAAAAGTGCACCCCAGAGAGCAGCAAACACTCACTGTTATTATTTACTGTCTTCTAAAAAGACCTGCTGTGATCTATACACAGTAAAACAACAATTATTGGATGTGGACAAAACCACAGCAACACACTGTTACAGCCTACATTATTTTGCCATGGCAACGCCATAACTCAAGCTATCACAGCGGCACTGCCACGGTCCTGCTTTAGCGTGGAATGATGACGGAGCTCGCCGACAGCGCTCCGATCTTGCTTTCTAGAAAGGGGACAGACAGGAAAATAAAGAGGACACTAAGAAAATTTATGAATTAATCCCTGCTCTGAGAAACAGCTTCTGATGACATTCACTAGATAAACGCCTCAGAGCTGAGCCGAGCCAGAAGTTAGGAATTTCACACTTAGAGCTTGCAAAGCACCAAGCTAGAAAGGAGACCGTAAGGATGACAGTTGTAGCAACTCTTTCAGAGGCCAACCTTTGGCAAACCATACACATGGGAAACATCCTCCTAGCTACAATAAAAAAAAACTGAGGGAGATAAGCACCCAAAGATGACAAGACATTGGTGAGAGCTAATCCATACTGCCCTTGCCACACCGGGAGACGCCGACTTTCCTGGGCCAACTTCTCATTCCAGGCGCGCTGTGCAGTACAACGGCACAGATCTGCACAGCCAACCTCAAAGTTGCATACAGCTTTATATGTATGTTCAAGAATATGATCCTCATAAGTAAGGTAGTGCCTAAACCTCTGCTAAGAATTAATGACACTGCTTACACAACATTCAAGACTGCACATCAAACACTAAAATCATCAGAACAAGAAAATCAGGAAAAGAGATGGTAAATATGAACATATAAAAACAAAATTAAAAGCCAGTAAGAAAAATAATCAGAGAGGTTGCATAGACTTTGTGACTAATAAGTTCATCGGAAACATTCCTTTTAAGTGTGCATGTCCATACAATAATACACATTTCTTGCTAAGACTTTCAAAGTGTATGAATTACAGAATAGACTACTATTTCTAGGCTTTTTAATGTAGTTTTAACACTGAGCTTCAGGATAAAACTGAGCAATCAAGGTATCAAAACCAGCCACAGCAATAAAACTTCTCTGAGAAACCTTTTTCCAGAAAATTCTTCAGAAACATCTGCGTGTGCGTGTGTGTTTTCTCATTTTTAATCTGCATTAAAAAAAAAAAAAAAAAGAAAAGCAAGTAACAGTCAAAAAAGAGACTCAATTTCTGCTAGTGTTCCTCAAGGTATCAAATTCACATTTGCTTATTTGGGTCTTTCACACTGCCGAACATAGCATATTAGATATTAATGTGCCATTTATTGAACACTGAACTAGCAAACTGAGATGACACATCTCACCTCTGTGGTTATAAACAGGAGATAAGATTCATATTAGTGTTATAAATAAATTATAAACAAAATTGCAGGTCCACACATTACTTCAGGAAGAAAACATTGAAAAGCAACTGAAATATAATCCAGAAAAACGCCAAAATTTAGATTTCACTACAAATAAGAGTGAGTCAGCGTAACTTAACCAAGTTCTACATATCCTCTTCATCCACCTACAAGCAGAATGTCTGTATGGAGGCAAAAGCCAGGTAATTCCTGAACCCAAGTAACCTAAAGCAACAGCATAATACAGCAGGCTGAGCACCAGATTCCCATATCCTTTTAGCAGTTTGTTAAATTTCCAATTTTTTTCCTCATTTAATTCTTTCCCCTGCCTGCCCCCCTCCAATCTTCAAGCATTGAAGTGATACATTTTGTTTTGCAATTTGTTCTGGAGAAGTACCACCTAATTAAAGTTTGGCAATTATTGTAATTATTGATAGGCACCGACTTCACCCTGGAAAACATCTATTTACAGATAGAGCGATATACATCTATAAGAGACCATATGACTTGCCATCAATTAGGGAATTAGCACCACGTGCAGCAAGCACCCACCTGCCTCTCCAGGCACCCGCGGGGCTCCGCTGCCCGGGAGGCTGCACGCAAGGCGCAGCGGGACAGCGGCGCCTCTCGGTCCCCGTCCCTCACAAACTTCGCTGCACCACAAACAACCCACGATGCGTTGGCAGCACGGGATCCCCCATATACACGGACGTTAACAGTAACCGCGCCCAACAGACGCCCCAGAACTACAGCCACTTGGTAACGGCGGTTCATTCGCGCTGCAAGTCTCAAGTTTAGGGCGCTTCGATAGATTTTCTTTTTTTAGTCCAAACTAGGAAGCTTCATTTCATCTTGACTACTTGGCTACAGAAAATAAGACAACTAAGCAAATATATTCTTACAAAACAAATATATTCTTACAGGCTGGGTTTTGTTTTAAGATCCCTAAGTATCTCGTGGCCTCGTACGTGCCTGGCCGTTGGTGAGCAGGCAGACACGCCGTGTCCACCAACACGGCTGCGCGCGCTAAGGAAACTCGTGACACCAGCACCCAGGAGCAAAAAGTTACACTCATACACTACCCAAGTTTCAGAACTTATTTTGAATATTGAATATTACAAAGCAGTTACCTTGGGCTCAAAACATGCTTTTATAGCTTTAGACAGCCTACATGTTTTGGGTTGTTGCACTTTTTCTATGCATTTAATCTTTTTTATTAAGATTTGTATTACTTTTCTCTCTATCCCTATTTATTAGTAAACAGTATCTGAAGCTATCCAACAACTACCTGCCTTGTTTCCATTTCAAGATTTATTAAATGTTTTCTCCTAGATTCATTCTCTGAACATTTAAAGTAACCTCACTTCAAGATATTTGATACTTATCTCACAAAAAAAAATTAAAATTCTTAAAATCTAGGAAATCAAGACAACAGAGCAATAGCAAACATTTCCACTAGAGAATTCAGTCAAGAGCGCAGTCACGAGCCAGCATAACCTTAAAATTTTTATCTTAACTAAAGCAAACAAAATCCATGAATCCCAAAGCCATTCTTCCTAAAAGAAAAAGCTCAAAATCTTATGAAAAACTCATTTTGTGGGACGTTTCACATTCCACCGAAGGCTGATTCCCCTCTATACTTCTGCTCCTAATATCAACCAGATGTGACGAAGAAGTCCAGGCAGAACTGTGAAAGACGAGGATATTCTGTAGCTCTGCGGTCTGAGGAGAGGGGTTGCGGAAAAAAGCAAAGGTACTTGAAGTTAACTGACAATTTTAGAAAGCTTCTGAGATTACAACTACCTCAGCACTCATCAAGACAGATGAAGATGTTATCAACATAAACAACGTTCCTTAGAAACCACAAGTAACCAGAAATTTCATTTCAGTTCAGTGCTAATCACATACAATGCTACTACTTACAGAAGAAATTAGAGCATATTAAATAGGAAGTCATATTTGTAGATACATGTAAGCATGTTCTTTTCTTTTCTGTTTTTTTTCCCTAATCTTAAAAGTACCACCATTTCCTTAGGAAACCCATATGAGCAGCTTTCTACAAAATAAATACGAACAGCATCCTCTGAAGACCAGATAATGCTAATGGGAAGCAAGAATCACCTCACATTCTATAATCAAGTGAAATTTCAAGATACAGAAAAGATATACACTTGAATCACTCCGTCCTAGAAAGCCCATGGAGAAAATATTTTCCAGTGCATTTAAAAGCTATGACAAAGCCACATTAGTCAAAAACAAATCTGGCAAAAATTTTCAAGTAGATTTTGAGACCAAGACACCAGTATTTTCCAATCTGAATCTCAATGTGGTTGATAAAAGTTCACTTATTTGCACAGTAAGTCTTTCAAGAGAAAGTTCTAAGAAAACCAGAGTTCATTAAACAAATCCTCCAAAGCTGTATCAGTGCCTCTCATCACACCACCCTGTTCAATTTGTTTTCTCTTAAAACCTTGACAAAGAGTCTATTTTTCAAATAGTCAACTGATTCCAAAATTAATCTTCACCGTTGCAATGTGTATTGTATTTCCACAGGAAGAAAAATTTACTGCACTGCCTGAATGCTGTTTCATTGCATAAAGAGGTATTAAAACAATTATAAGAACCCCATATGAGTGTAGCAACTTTTCAGCCATCCTGTAGTAACTTGACAATTTTGCTAGCCAAATCATAAATCTTACTAACCAGTCTTCCATAAATCAACTCAAGCATTCAAAATAAAATTTTACCATATACACATCTCAAAAAAGATGGACTAGATCATGAGTTAAGCCTTGGCAGGTTCCAGAAAGCTATTTCCAACAGCTTTTAACCGCTACTTTAAAATAAGCACGTGATTCTGTTCTCGATTGCATCTGTGTAGCCACCTGCTCATCCTTCTTCTTTTTTTATTATTATTTTTTAAATCACAGGGTCATTGTACAACATAAAAAACAAACAACGCTCCCCAAATCCTCCCCCAAAATGTGCTCCTGAGCTAAGATTAGTCTTTTCTTGCTGTTCATACCAGTCCTACTACCATCTAAACATCATCTAACACAGTCTTAATATTTCAAGATGCAAAATGCTTTCTTCTCCCATATTTTTTCATCTTCCTGGCTGAGGCGGCATCAACCATAACTTTACTGGCCTGCATGGCAGTGACTTGGTTTACTTAAAAAAGCATGTTTTTAAAACTCAAAGAAAAAATTACTATAACAAACTGTAATACATCAACATGCTGATTTTTTAAAACCATGTGTATACAGTCTCTCTTTCTGGACATCTGGACTTTGTACAGTTGATGTAAGTTACCACTTCTTTATTATTTCTATAACTCTTCATAGAGAGCTGCAAATATTTCACTTTGAAGTCAACAACACATAACAAACATAAAAATTGTGATTTCTTTTCCATCTGATATTTATTTGCTAATGAATTACTACTATAAATGCAAAGACAACACAACATCACTATGAATGCTTACCATCTAGCAGTTCTAGTACCTCCAAAATCAAACATCTCACCCCAGTCGGGACAAACACGCAGAATCTGCATAATGCAATAAGGAACATACAACACAAATGCAAGTCAAATTTTACTTACAATCTTGTTAACTTCTGCGTGTTCTGAAAAAGCAGCTCCGGAAGAACTTGCAATTTATTCCTGTTCAGACGCCTAAACATGAACAGTTAGGAAAAAAAAAATTAGATTATCTTCCAAATTAAGAAGCTTATTCTATTATGCATAACCACATGCAGCTCCTATTAATACATAGTACTAAAATTAATACTACAAACTGAACACAAAACACACTGTGTGCCAAGGTCTGCATGCCACATGCAGACCACCTGCCTATAGGCTTGAGATAGGGAGTCAAGGGACAATCACGTGAAAGTTTTAATGTTTCAGTATGGATAAGTATTCAAGTTTTTTTCTTTATTTTGCTCTGGAGGCCTACTAACAGCAACTCATATGGCCACCACGTTGAGTTTTCATTGCTATGAGGAATAGTTACCAGAAAGTATCTGGATTTTATCTTTCGTTCTGCATATGTAGGCGCAATAAGATAAGGTGATTTCCAGACTACCTATTATGTCTGCAGCACACCCAAGTGAAATTAAAAAAAAAAAACAAAAAAACCCACACTTCTGAAACATCACCTTTGGAGCTGATGAGTACTGTTGTAGAAAACACAAAAAATACACATAACCAACAACACAGTGCTTTGAACTAGAAGTTTTTCTTTAGAGTATTTCCAGGAACATTTTAGAGAGAAGCTCAATGTTTATATGTTAGTCCATTTGACTTGCCTTGAAAATTTCACACTTACAGACAGCTTATCATTTGCAAGAAGGCCACTGGCTTACAAGTGATACCAGTCTGCCACCTGCAAAATGCATAAACTTTCTCTCTTTGGTAAAATGTGTAAGATTTCCTTGCAAAATTCAAAAGCAGTTTTATGTATAAGAAACAGTCTTTCTCCTACAATCCTCTTTCTGACACCACCAGCAGCTGCTTGCTTCCACAGCCCAGAGGAATGGTATTTGCATGTTGAAGCTGACCCAGACTAAAGCAGCACAGCTCCACTGTTCTAATTATGCTCATATATAAGAATATATTTTTGCCTTCCTCCTTCCCCATCTGCCTTAGATGCTTATTAACTCTGGTTACCAATCTATTTTTGCTAGAATTCTGGTCTCAAAAGCCACCTGGATTTTAGAAACTTATCAACGCTTAGCACCCAGTAACCGGTCTCCAGTTTTCTCACATGTTGAGTAATTCCACTGTGAGAATTCTGAATCCAGCTGGAATTGCAAGGCCTTCCTCAGAGATCAAACTAAACCAAAGTTTTAACGCTATCTTAGTTCCTTTATTTTTCCAAGATACCAGATTCTCAGTCGCCCTTTTAAATTGTCCTCTTCCTGAGCATTTTAGGATTTCATCCTGACATTACCTGAACATTGATTTTCCTTCAAACATCAGATGAAGTCCACACAGGCACGTTCCCTAGCAGCTCATGATGTGATTCACTGTTTCCTAGCAATAAGCCTTTTGTATTGGTCAGAATTTACTATGTTATTTATAGAGAAATATAATACATTATATAACATACTAAACCATAAAAACACAGTATTGTTTCAAATGACGTTTTACTCTTCTCACACCGCGGCGCTCAGTAAGCTGAACCGACCCACAGAGATAACTGCTTAACCAAATCCTTCCCTTGCCTCAACTCAGGAACAGCTTGATTTTCAAACCACCTACGAGAACACACTAGTGCTCGCGTACACACGCGCTGCACGTGCTCCTCTCCTCGCGGCACGCCAAGCGCACAGCAAACGCAGCGTGCAGCTAGCGAGGCAAGGCCGGGCGAGCAGCTGACGACGGAGGAGTCCGAGCTAACAGGTCTTTAAAAAAATAAAATAAATAAAGAAAAAAGGGCTTGTGCTGCTTCAGGCTTTGCAACCTCTCCAAACATCATTTTCATCACTTTAAGACTTGTTCCTAAATCGCATTTCACGCGCGGTTTGGTCCGCAGCGCAACCACGGGAGCGACAGGGCATTTTCTCTCGAACGCCACCGACTGTATTCAAGTAGCTCATACTAAAATACTTGCATAAAAAGACTAGATTTCCCCTATATAAATGCAGATACACACTCAATAAGGGATACATTTTACGTACAGATATTTATTAAGTGCCAAAACACCATCAAGAGCCAACCCTACAAAAAATTCCAATTACACTGCTAAAAATACTTGGAGAGAAACATCACTAAGAAGTTTCTTGATACAGAAGGACCGAAGTAAAAAGCAGGATGCTTTAAAATCCCGTACAGAAGGCGTAAAAGCCTCGAAAAGCGTTTAATGAGAACGGCTGTTTATCAGCACCGCTGCCTTCAGCTTGACGGAGAAGAAGCGCCCGCGAGGACGTGCGAGGCGGAGAGCTCCGCGCCGCACCGCGCCGCGGGTGTCCCCTGCTCCCCGGCGCGGGCAGCCGAGCCAGCCGAGCCGAGCCGCAGCGCTCACGAGGAAGCCGAGCACGAAAACCGCGGGAGGCGGGCGCCAGCGGGGAGGGTCTGTCGTCTCCGTTCGGGATCCTCGCGGCCGGAAATCCAGCGTTCGCCTCCGAAGCCGCTTCCTTCAGCGAAGGGCGCAAAGCGCCGCAGCTGGAGAAAGGATGAGAACCGTCCGATAAGAACTGGAAACTGCTCCGCTCTTCATTTCAGTCTTCTCACAGCTTTTCCAAGGTCTGAGCTTATTTTACTGAAAACCGCGCTACGCTATCTTCAGTAACGCTGAACATTTCCCTGCCGTGCTACTGCCTAACGCTCCATCGTGTCAGCTAATTAGTTCTTGCCGAACCGTGCACCGGCCTAGACATAACGGCACTCCTCACCCTAACAGGGGACTTCAGCACAAACAACAGAGCAAGCACCAGCCCAGGTACCATGAAAGTGTAACATCAAATTTATAAAGAATGTCTAATTCAATTACAACTCTTCTACTCAGAACAGCATTTCTAATTTGATAATATACTTAGGAAAATGTGAAGTCATTTACCACTACAGTAGAAAAAAAGGGGGGTGGGGGGAAGTGGTCTGCTAAATTGAAAGTGAGCCAAATTCCTGTTAAAAAAAAAAAATGTTGAAACTGTTCTTGTGACCTCACTGTATAAATAAATACAGATATTTCTGTTTCTAAACTTGTGGTTTATTTAAAATAGAACGAACATGAAGATATGGTATCTGGAATTTGATTTAAAGGCCAAGCCATTTTTGCAACTACAATTAATTCTAGCTACACAATGAGAGAATGCTTCATCGGGTCTGTGAATCTGAACAGCGAACTAAAATTTCCAAAAGTATCATTTACATTTTCCCAGCAGCGCTGTTAGTGAACTTGCGAGGGTCACACGAGCTCCTCCGCAGTAAGCAAGCCACCTGCGATTCCCAGCACGCTACTGGAAATCTTTGCTCCGTCCTCTTCCGCAGAGCTAGAAACGCCTCTGCCACGCGAGCAGCACCTGCGCGAGCCCCGGCCCGCGACGCTGCGGCAGGCCCGGGGGGAGGAACCGGGGGTGCAGGGCCACGCGGGATCCGGTCCGGTTCGCTCCACCTGGGCCTGCTTGATGAAAACGCAGCTGTTCGGCCTCCGAAGTACTTGGAACTGGACATTTTATAGCTAATGAGACCTGCAAAATATTCCTGGAATCGGGAGCGCTGGGAGAATGATGGATAGTCACCGAATGCCACGGAACAGCTTAGCTCCAGCGCTGGATCAGAAGCAACTCCGTGAATGCGCACAGTGTGGAGCCCAGACTAATAAAATCTCCTGGAAACTGGAGAACAGCGCAGGGGCTCTGCAGGAGTCACATCAGCTCTGGCAACACCTGCATCGAGTCAAACCGAGTGAGTCTGAGGAGCCACACGCTGACTGTACAGCCAGCAATCGCCGTGCACTGCGCCTCCCTCCATCATCCAGGCTACTTTAACCATCATTATGCACGGGAAATATAGCTTTACACACTCCGTTTTATTCGTTTGCTCCTCAGGCCCCCAAAAGCGACCCATTAAAGCCGATCTCCAACTCGGCACAATAGTTCTCGACAGATGAGGAACGGGCCTCCAGGAACCAGCCCACACATCTCCTCCGCAGCACCCACACAGGGCGACAGCCTCGCAGCAGGCTCCAGCGTCCGCTCACCTGCGCTCCCGCCGGAAAGCCCTTGGGCGCTGAGAATGGTCAGGGCAGGGAGCCTCTATTCCTGCATGCAGGAATTCACCACGGAATTGCACTACTATTTCTTCTACAATGATTATAAGGCATCAGCATAATTTTTGTAATTAGGACTGGTTAGTAAATGGTGAAATTCAGTTCTGGGTACAAGCTAATAAAAGCATATAAATATTCAATCCTTCTAATCATGTCATACAGGAATACAGAGTTAAAGCTTCAGACATTTGTTTATGCAGTACTGGATTTTGCAGGAGCAGCTACTTATATAAAACACATTACATTTTATATATGTATGCATAATATCTTTCTACAACACAGTAGTTTTCAATTATAACTTTGTATGATGAAACTTCCTCCTCTTCCTAGATCTGCCCATGAGCTTTTAATAAAAGAAGAATGACTCCTTTCTTCAAGGCTGCAGAGAGCAGGACATATCAGCATTACTCTGTAAGATATATCTACCTCAGGTTACCTGAGGACTATTACCCAGATGACTGCATGAAATTATTTTCAAGGAAGACACAAAACAGGACAGGCATGAAACAAAATGATTAGATTGGCAGGGGGTACCTCCAAGGACATTATTAAATCTACCTTTAAAAGAAGAAATTGGTGAGCTATGCACTCAGGAAGACTTACCTGCTGTAACAGTCTGGTTAACATGACTATTTTCTCGAAATAGAATAGTAAACTACTTAAAATACAGTCCATAAAAGGTCATAAGGAGCTTGGAGAGAAAACTTGTAAAAAAAAAAAAAAAGACAAAGAAAGTAGGAAAAAGAAAAAGAAAACAGGAAACAATACTGCCATTTCTTCCCCAAAGAGAACCAGAGTTTTTCACTGCATTGTCAGGAACTGCTGCAGCTGAGCTCACTCAAGATTTCTAAAGGTGTTGGGCTCAGGCATGCACCAACAACTACATTTAACCCTTTCTCGCGATTAATGTGTACCTTTTGTCAGTGGAACATAATGGCAGCTACTATTTCAAGAACTGTACTTGATAAGACTATCTGAATTTGTTACTCAGCTAGTTATTAGATCCTCCAAAGGCTATTTTGCAAGTATCAAATATAGCTGACTTACATGGATGAATGGACAGAGGAAAAAAAGCATAGGAAGAATTGAGAAGAGCTCAGGTGCAAATGCCTGTGGGCCATCACCCACTACACAGCTAACTGAAAGCACCTGAGACATTTAAAGCCAAACAATGAGAACAAAAAAACCAGCATTTTCATTCCTTTTCCCCATCTTTCCTCCCAAAACAGACTTAATTTCAGACAGCTTATGAAATTATTGAAATAAAGCTTCTTATGCTTTGAAGACTGCTGAAGTTTATTACCAAAGGAAAGTCTGTTTAACATATAAAAGTAAGCATGAAATTGCATGGTGCTCATAAGCAGGGAAAAAAAATAATAAAAATAAAAACAAGCGTTTTGTCTTGCCTGCACAGTAACTCAGGTCTGTTGGAACATTAATTTCATTGATCCCGTGTAAAATTTTTAATTGTCACATCAAGGTATGGTGCTAAGACTAAGTTTAAAGCTACCACAGATGGTTGCCTTGTAGGGAAGTAATAAGGGAACCCACAAGTAAGAAACTATTAAACAAGTACACAGGATCTGTTCTTGAATGATACTACCAAACAGTTTCTGTTGAAACATAACAATCAGATATACCACCCATGTTGGGACAATAAAAATACAGCTGTATGGGATTTCTTGGTTTTGTCTGGAAAAGAGGACCTGCATGAAAAGCAAAAAGCTCTTTAAAAAGAAACTATAAAGAGTATTTGAAACACTGACTATTTGCAGGCAGCATGGAATCTATTTCAAGACACCACAGTATCCTTGTATGGATAAATAGTTGGTTAAAAGAAACAGAATAAGGAAGTCTCCACTAAAACCAGAACAAGATCTCCAAGAGGGTTCAAGCTATTCAGCTTTACTCATTGATGACCTGAAAAGGACTGGCAGAGGGGGGCATAGAGTGACAAGCTGTTGATGATACTAAGTGACAGCTGATGCTCACAAACTACAGAAGGAGCTAATGGTATTGAATGCTTGAATGGCAAAATCACATACACAACTCATCGCAAATACACAACATCCAAGGAAACTGATTTTTAAGTTCATGCACACACCAGCAGTCTCCTAGCTGGTCATCACTTTTCAAGAAGCAGATCCATGAGAGCATCCACTCAAACCCATGCCTTCAATACTGTGCAAAGCTTTTGACTTTGTACCTCCAAAAGAATCCTGTAAGGTTCTGAGAAAGGCGATGATCACCATTACAGAGCAGCTTCCATATTAGAAAGACTCAACAATCTGAGACAGAAAACAAGGAAAATTACTGAGGAAAACCTATGATAAAGATCTGTATAATTGTGAAGGAAGGGAAAATGGTAAGAAACAGTTGTTCTCATTTCTCCTAACAGAAGAAAGAATTGGAAATATCAAATGCTGTTGGTGGTTGTTTCAAAAACAAAAGAAGTTAATGTTCACAAAGTATGCAATTAAATTATGAAACTTCTGATTGTAAATCATCAGTTGCTAGAAGTTTATATGGGTATAGAAGTGACCAGACAAATTAGTAATAGAAAAATTCATTGAGTCATATTAATGACAAAGACTCAATTTATGATTCAAGTGATCTCTGTGCCGTAAGTCACTTGAGGTTTGGAGTGTTTTCCATAGAAATATCACTCACATGTTTGCTCTTTCTTAGAGAGTTCCAACTGGAAATACAATAACAGCTTGCTTTAGACTTCGGGTTTGAGATACTGTGGACATGATACGTTAGTTTTTCCTATATTCCCCTCTCCCCTCTTTTTTTGTTCTGTTTCATCAAAAGGGGATTTAAATTCAGTACTAGAAATTCTATTCGTACTACCACAACGAAGACCACAAACTTTTAATAGGCACTTTTAAGTCTCTGAATTCAAAGCACCTTCTGCAAAGTCTCTCTGGACAGTGAAGTTTGTTTCACAAGTTCAGCTTGTTCCCAATGAGACTTAAAAAATATCTGAAATCAAGCAGCAAAGTAAAAGAATCCCAGCTACTACTATGAACAAGAGATAACTTCTTGTGTACTTGTATGTGTGTACATATGCATATGTCTGCATATCCACATATCCATGTGTGTATCTATGAACATTACTTGCTTTTTGTTTCAATTTATTTCACCCAAAATGCTTCTGTCTGAACTGTGACATCCTCACATGCCTCCAGTAACTTCCTTTGCTCCACCTAGGCATAATGGATGTGAATTCTGTTCTCATACAACGCAAATATACAAGTGACTGTACTACACAGCTTTATCAATGTTACAAACTGGTTTTTTTTTCCTGCTTTATGACACAGGTAGCCTAAAGCAAATTATCTTGTTTAATTTGTGACTTTTCAAAGTCACTAGAAATACACATGCAACATCATCCTTCCGTGTATTATCAGCTTCTTGGAGAGATAACATATTGCATCTTCAAACACACTATTTCAAAGAGCACTCTCCCCTCCCCAAAATATTTTGCTAATATACCTACTAGTGCCCGTTAATTGCTTTCCTCCCTAAGCCTACTGCCCATCTGAGGGCTCCCATGTCCTGAGGGCAAGGGAATGGAGAGAAACAATGGCAATGTCAATCACAGACTATCAAGGGCCCTTAAAAAAACAATGGAAAAGTTATTAACTGCGAAATTCCTACCTTCCTGGCTCCAACACGGCTAATAATATTTCTTCCTCTGTCTGAAGCTGGGATAGCAGGGAAACTTAACTATTAAGATTCCCTGAACGATTAAAAACAGAGTAGGAAACAGCAGCTGAAACTTAGTAAGAGAAAATGCTTTAAGGTTATTCTGCCAGCCTACAGGTAGAATTCGGACTGATGAAGTTAACCAGGACCAACCTATGAAATAAACACATAAGTAAAAATAATATGCAGGATTCTACTTCTCCTGTAGTATCCTTTTGTTTTATTCCTTTTCTCAGCTTCTTGTTGACTTCTGAATGAACAAAGAACTTCAATTTTGATGGAACAATTTTGAAGTAGTTTTTAACCTAGAGGTCATATTTCCCTGGAGGGTAAACTTTCTTCGGGGTACCAGTTTCCACTAGATTTTTCATGGCTATGCATTTGGAGACATGTGGGTCACATCCAGATCTGTTGCTGTTGTGTCATAGTTCGGTCCTCAAAAAAAGTAAATGGGAGCTAAATCTGATCTAAATCAAAGGCATGCGGTAGGGATGGAAAGGAACAAGACATATTTGGAAGTGCAGTAGGCCATAACAGTCATTTTACATACATTACTCACATGCTTTCTTTCTAACAATACAACATGCCTTTCAGTATTCCATGACTATTCACTTGAACAAATATATTTTGTCAACAATTGCATACAAAGATACAACCTACAGTGATACACATACAGGAAATGCAACTCTTATGGACCTTAAAAAAGAAAAATACTTTCAAGTAGCAGTCTCCATCTGCACTGAAACTATCACCTTCACAGATGACATGTAAAGACACTGGAGAAGAATTTTCTTTCTTTAAAAAATGTGCAGGGAATGAATTATGAATTATGTCACTTGTACCTTCAGGACAGGTACATCCCAGGAACTATAGCCTGGTCAGACTCACCTTGATCCCTGGGAAGGCAATGGCACAAATCTTCTTGGAAACCATCTCCAAGCACATGACAGACAAGAATTAGTCAGCATATTACTTACCAAGGTGAAAATATGCCTGAGCAACCTGACAGAGTTTTACAAAGAGATGACAGGTTTTGTGGCAAAGGGATGTTGTTTTATCTTCACTTTAGTATGGCTTTGGAAACAGATAAACCAACAAACTATAAACCAACAAACTATGGGCTAGATAAGTGGGAAGTAAAGAGCACTGAAAACTGGCTGAACTGCCAGGCTGAAAGTATTGCAATCAGCAGCATAAGGTCCGTCTGGAGGCCAGTCACTACTGGTATACTCCAGGAGTCAATATCAGGTTTAACACTGTTTACCATCATATTTAATAACCTGGATGATAGGGCCTGAGTGCAGCCTGAAGAAGCCTGAGGAAGCTTGCAGATGATAAAGAACTGGGAGGAGTGGTTGCTACATCAGAATAGCTGTGTTGCCATTCAGAGGGACCTCAAGAGGCTGAAGAAATGGACCAGCAGGAATCTTATCTATAAATTCAACAAAAGGAAAGACAAAAGCAAAGTTCTCCACCTGAGAATAAATATTTCCATGCACCAAATACAGGCTAGGGGCTTACCAGCTGGAAAGCAGCTTTGAAGAACTAGAGCTGGGGGACCTGGTGAGCTGCATTGGTGGCCATGAGCCAGCAACGTGCCTTTATGGCAAGAAGGCCAAGAGCGTCCTGGGCTGAATTATGAAGACCATCACTAGCAGGTTGAGGCGATCTTTCCCCTCTATTCAACACTGATGAGACCACAACTGGATTTCCATTCAACAACTCCATTTCTGAGCTGAGTACAAGATAGACATGGACATCCTGGAGCACTTCCAGTGAAGGGCCATGAAAATGATTATGGGATTGAAGCAACCAATGAATGAGAGAAAGTTGGAATTGTTAAGCCTCAAGCGGAGAATGCTCAGAGACAGCTCATAACACATACATGTTTATACACATAAATATATATTTATACATATATTTATGTGTATAAATATACATTTATAGAAGAGGTGAAAAAAGAGCCAAAATCGTCTTGGTGCCCAGTGACAAGAAAAGAGGCAATTGGCATAAGTTGAAATACAAAAATTTTCACTTAAATGTGAGAGCTTTTTTCCCTGTGAGGATGGCTGAATACAGGAACAAGTTGCCCAGAGTGGTTTTGTGGAGCTTCTATCTTTGAACCAAAGTTCTAAGCAATCTACTGTAATCAACCCTTCTTTGAGCAGAAAAGTGGGCCTAGATTACCTCCAGAGATCCCATTTTATCATTGTAGTCTATAAATATCGGATTTAATGCTGTCACAAGCCTCCTTAATTTTCTGTGCTTATGCATCACCACTTCTTTATCTCTGAGGATATTTATATATGAACTGCAACACAGTACAAGTGGGTTTAATGGATTTTTTTTTTCTTTTTTAAACAGTGATGTCTCATTCAGTCACAAGGTGTACAAATATATGTGCTTATAGTAGTTCTGAATTAGCAATAACATCAAAAAACATTACCAAATACAACTTCATCTGGTATTTTGAGAAGGAGCACTTTCAGCTTCATGCTCTCATGTGCAGAACAGTTTTACTCTGAGTAAAATGCAAAAAAAATACCCAGAGCCTTTTTCTGCAAATGTACAGTGAGGAGGCAGCTATTAACTACATGAGAAATTTCCTCTTTGCTCTCTCCGTTGCCTCCAAGAGGCACTCACCTCCCTCCCCTGACGTACACAAGCAATCTAAAAGTCCAATGTAAAAAGAGAGGCAAGTGTTATTCAAACTTGGGAAACTGTGCCAGGTTCCAAGACAACTTCATTCCTCATTTAAGTGACTGACTTGGTGTGAAAATTTTAAACATCACATCACTAAAATATGCTCCATACAAATTGCAAATATTTAAGGCAGGCAAGAGCAGAAATCCTGACAATCACTGAATTTGCTTGGTTATGGTGGGAGGGAAAAAAAAAATGGAAAGGACCTGACTTCTGGCAGTTTGAAGATCTCACAACTGTCAGTTTAATTTCTGCCTGTTTGGATACAGGAATGACCCAGCTTTACCCCAGGAGCATGTGAGACGTCCACTGGCGTCTGCATGATGTGTCTGCTGTTCTACTGACTGTCCACAGCTTAACAACTAAGTCAAATAATTGCATATTTGCCATGAAATTTGTAGTGTTCTGTTCCTTTCCACATAAGTTGAACATCTTTCAAGCCTGATTCAGCATCAATATTTTATTGCTACCTATTGTACAAACCACTGTGCTCCAAGAGAAAATCAAAGTTAGAGCACTTTAAAATTTTTAAAGCAAGAACAATTTTAAAGAAGAAAACCTAGTACTCTAGCACTAACACCTGGAAATTATCCAAGTAACTTTGGGTTCACTCCTCAATTTGGTCATTTATTTTATTTCACACTAAAAACATCTGGGTCTCATTTTTGGCAATAAACAAGCTAGCTTTTTTTCCTTTGTTATTAAGAGCTCTATGACATTGTCCTTGGAGAACAGCCTCAGGGAACATGATGTAGTTTAAGCAGTTTCTAAGAGTAACTTTAAGAGAAAAGCGGTTACATCACAAGCTTGGGTGTAACCAAGAAGCAGTAAAAATGAAATAATGCATTAGAGGAGACTCAGACAGAAAGACAGGAGTTACTGAACCCTAAGGAATTACTAAGTTTTCTCTTTTAAACAGTACTGGCTTAGGAACAGTAAAGTAGGAGCACGGTCACAATTTCATTCAATATTTTCATCAGAAAATCCTATTATCAAGAAATCTGTTATGACCATTAAGGTAGCTTCTTCTTTTACTCTGCATCACATTCTCTTGCAAGGAAAAATAGTCAAAATACTACAGTCACAGAGAAAAAAAAAAAGTCAATTTTGTCCATTACATTCTGTCAGCAGCTCTTTATATTACTACAATAGGAAGTAAAACCAGATGATATATAATGGAATTTCAGAAAGGTTGCTAAAAGGAAGCCCTGTGTGACCATAATACAGGATTATGGTGCGGAATAAATGAACTTCTCTATTTACACGACATGTTTGTACAGAAGCTTTTGCAAAAACTGACAAAGATAGCACCACATGTCACTAAGAAATTATTTTTTTGAAGGAAAACAGTTTACATCAACTACTACTTAAGAGATCCCTCATTATATACATAGCAGACTGGGTGGTCTCAGTTCACACTTTCAAAGCTGTTAGAAGTTATAATCTTTATTAGTCAGTTTTCATTAGATTAAAAAAATATTATCTATGCTCCATCAGAAGCAGACCACATTTCTCTTTCTACAAAGCAGCAGAATATAAGCTGAAGGCTCTTTAATACTTTTTAGTTTTCAGTGTAAGCATTCCATAAGAATCCCTCCTAATTTTTCAGAATCTTTTAACACAGAAAATCTGTTATTAAGATGAATGATAAAGCTAGTCTCTAAACATTACGCTTACAGATTTCCTCTAGGTGGGAACAAACTAGTAACACAGGCAGAAAAATTCTGAGAACCAAGTTTAAACTTCAATATTTTCCCAAAGCCAACAAGAAAAATCAAAAAAGATCTAGTACCATTCATGTCATATGCATTAGTGACTTTGATCTGCATGATGATCCCTACATCATACAGAAAGGGATGAAAGTGTTAATACCAATCTGAACTGAAATTGGGAATGGAGAATCTTATGCATGAGAGAACACCAATAAAAAAAACAGTGTCAAAATCAAAGAAATCTTGTAAACTTAGAAGTAGCAGGCAAAATTTCATGAACAATCTCCTAACTTGGTAGCAAATATTTATAAAACCAGTTATAGTCATTCGGAATGGCAGTTTGCATCTGTCTTTCCTAATCATTAACATAAAACAGCTTAAGAGTTTCAATTAACAACTATTCAAACCTGCACTATCTAAAAAAAACACGATCAATAAACCCTCAAACTCAGAGGGACTCTCTCTGCAGAAGCCATCCGTTTCTCAATTTCTGCTCACTTTTAGTAGGTTGAACGGCCATGTTCTCATATTTCGAATCTAAAAAAAATCTAGGAATTCTCACAAAAACTTCAAATCTTCATGTCTTCCAATCTCAACTACATTTTTCATTCTATGTGCTAATCTTCTGATTATTCGTTCACAGCCTATAAGAAGTGGACTACATCCAATTATTTAAGGAACGTACTTTAATATCCCTAAGCGACCATCACTTCTAACACCTGAAAGATAACCATAAAGGTGATAAGAGTACGATAAGCATGGTCAAGCTTTTCCTACATCAGAGAGCAATCTCTCCCAGTCAGGGCTGAAACTCTATGAAGAAAGCAAATTGTAAACTTGAGTTTGCATTCTCCAAGCAATGTTGCTTCTGATGAGTCTTAAGTTTGTATTAATCAGACTAGCCATTTCGAAAAGTCAGAAATAGCTGCAAATAATTAGCAAGAAAGCTTGCTTATAGATTATTGCCACTTTTTCCAGAAAAAAAATAGAACACTGTTCCTATTTGATCTGTTTTAATAACTCAGTACCAGCCCAGCTCACCAGGCCTCTCCATATATAGTAAAGAATGCTGCTGTGGCGATGTGTTACTCCTTCTCCCTGAGGCTACACGCCAACAGAGCTATTGAAATAGGAAGACATGCAGCAGCCTGAAATCAAACTGGATGCTTAACAAACAATACATCTTCCAAAGACAACTGAATGAAGATGTGGAAATAATTAATTAAGCAGAAAAAACAGCACGCTGTACTTAAATTTGAGAATGAAAAGGAAGCTCTTACTACCAATGTATTAAAAAGCTATTGAAGTTACTTATCTCAATTTGTTCAATAGACATTTTCTTATGAGCAAGCCACAAGAGATAACCAGCAACAAGACTGTTGTCATAAAAGATGCTATCATCTAAAAGTTGAAAAAAAACAATGTTGGGCAATTCCTTCCAATTCACTTCCCTAGAAGGAAGCAGCAAATTATCAAACACAAGGGTCAGATTTTCTGAAGGCCACAGTACCTAGTAGTTCCCATTTATCTCAAATACTTCCCTAGTATGCTGTGTCACATCTATCCCCCTGCACCAAATGATCAATGACCTAAAAATAAAAAGTTAATAGGCAAACAGGTAATTTAAGTATCAGGTAAATGTAGGTAATAGGTAATTTAGATAACAGGTAAATAGGTAATATCCAGAACATTTATATGAACCCTAGTACCCTCACTTCTCTGTGTGAGCTTCATGCAACAGCACCTTGAGACAAAAAGAAAGATCTGGAGAACGAATAGGTCATCTCTAAGCAAAAGAGAACGTAATACTAACGCACAGACTAAATGCAAGCCCATGCAAATTATTTTGTTCTATTGCACAGAGCAGGCTGCAGTTTCAGGTGAGCTCCAGTTCAGTGGACATGAATGAAACTGAGATGTGCTGGGGAAAAAAAAAATAAGATCAAGACTACTGATCTTACCTCAGGAAAAACATCTTTACTGTGAAGGTGACTGAGCACTGGAAGAGGTTGCCCAAAGAGGCTGTAGAGTCTCCTTCCTTGGAGATATTCAAAAGCTGTCTGGACATGATCCTGAGCAACATCCTGTAGGTGACCCTGCTTCAGCATGGGGCTGGACTAGATGATCTCCAGAGGTCCCTTCCAACCTCAACTATTCTGTGATACTGTGACCATAAGAGATAGGCTTCAAGAACTGCATATTCTTATTTTCCCAATAAAAAACTAAAAGATGTTAAAGTACTTCGACTGCATCATTAATGTCTTATTCATAGAGAACAGGATTATTGGAGGATTTCTGTGCTCCACAGCATGAAATTCAAACAACAGCATTTATGGAATTTTTAAGATGGCAGTCAGTATAATCATTCTAACATCAGAAAGCTCAAAGAGGCAAAACACTTATCATAAAAGCTAAACAAAATTCATCCAAATTAATCCCGTCTAGTAATATAGGAGTTCTTAACCAACAGTAACGCAGACCTTAAAGTATTTCCTACAATTCTTGGGGAAACAACTACTGACTCCTTAAATGTTTTGCTTACGCAAATACTCCCATAAATCTTCATCAAGTATACAAAATGGCTAAAATCAAACAAACAAGCCACAGAAAGAATAATGTTCAAATCCTCTCGTGTTATGTTAAATGCTAATCAGCAATTCCAACTGAATTATGGTTACATTGCATTGGAAGTGTCGTTATTCCATTCACTTTCTAACCAGCACTTGTAGAAGCTTAAGACCTCTGTGGCTACAGAACCTCTTGTCTACTTAAACGAGATCCAAATTTGTTTTTCCATCAATTCTTTTAGGTCAGTGACCTACTATGAAAATGTTTTTGATGAAACCAGGCTGGTTTATTATGATATTGTTAAAACAAACCTCTTTGTTATGCAGCCCTGGTCAGATGTACTAATGCAAACCAAAACCAATTCACTGAAGCATGCATCCTGCTTTTTTGCTAGCTGCCCTTTGCCTCTCTTGCACTTTTCCTGTGTTTGGATTCCTCCTGTGCAGACCTGTTGACAGAGCTGCTAATGGTTTCCTTCAGAGAAGAGGTGCCAATTTTTTTTTTCATGTTTACAAAAGGAGGAAAATGTTCACTCTTGCATTAGCAATAATAATAGTAGAAAAAAAAAATCCACACACACTTAGCTGTCCAGTAGTGGCTGAGGAATATGTAGCTATATAATTATCTGCTTCAGACATACTAAACTATGAAATTTTAGACTAGCAGGGCCCCCTAAGAGTCCACTGAGCGCAGTTACAGGGTGCAATGCTTTCCCCAAATGTGTATACTTAACTAGAAAATAAAACCACTGAGGGGCAACTTTACACATCTTTGAAAAACCATTTATAAATGGTTATCTCATTGCAGTAAAACCCACTCTATTTACTGAATAGCCAAAGGGTAAGAAATTGAAAGCTACTGTGTCATTTCAATGTTTAATTCATCAACAGTCCCATAAAAAAATCAACACTCAAAACAAATACAATTCTTGCTCACTTGACCTACTGAAACACTTTCACAACGCATAGGGTGAGAGCAGGAGGATAATCTTTGAACTAGTTATCAGCAGGCTTAAGAGATTCTCTGCTGAATGAAAATACTCTAGCATAAACAAAATTTTCAGGGAAGGTTGACACACTTGTGTGTTAAGCAACAGGTAGTGCAGAAGTCCCTCACAAAATATCAGTCAATCAAGGCATACATTTGTTCCTTTTTACTTATTTTTTCCATTTTATTTCAAGATATTTTGCACAAGATTTAGCTCATACATGGTACTTAACAACAACACAAAGCATATGATGAAATTTCAACCCTTTAAGTATGTTTGTACCATTCATGTGACCTACAACTCCAAGATGTCATTTTTGATGTCCAAGGAAGTAAGCATTCCTAGACCTATGCTGATAGATCTGGAAATAGTTTACCAAGTTGACAGTAGACTTCTTTCCTAAATTAATCTGCCCTTACTTTTTTCAGTCCTGGACAATCAAGCACAGCAGTGACAAGGTTTTGTGGCGAATTGACCGTTTGTCTTATTTTTAATAACATAGTCGGGAAGAACAAAGTAATTTTTACTTCTCTCTCAAATGGCCAGGAGAAATATAAATGATCGGGAGCATAAAACCCGAGTGTGTCAAACAACCATTCATCTTTATATCAAGACAGCTGCATGAATTTCAATATTGAAAGATTACTTATTTCAATAAAAGCTAAAATAATTTATATCCATAGAATAATAAAAGAAACTTAAATAAAGCATTAAGATCCAATTGCCAGATGCCTCTTACCATTGAGATCAGAGTACATTACATGGTTAAAAAATATTGTGGTTGTTCAAGTACGCAATGCCAACAGAATGACAAAATATAGCTTAAAAAAATCCAAGCATACTTTTTCATGTTATAATCTTTCTTATTCTTCCATAATTTCTCAGTGATGTTTGTTTTTTCTGACATTTTATTGAGATTGCTTAAACTATTTAAATATTTCAAAATAGAAATGCAGCTAGCTTTATTAAGACACTGAGCAGGACACTGATTTTTGCAGAAGCAAAAACACAGCATAGGATCTCTTTCAGAATTACAAGGTTTGGCTTTTAAAAGTTGTTTCTTACTTTCTCAAGGTTTTTTTTCCACCACAGTCCATATTCTATATTTACATTTGAACCATCATATCTCAGAGGAAAAAAATGAGTCCATAAGCCTGTATTGACATGACTATAACTGATCTTGGGATACTGACAGATGATCATTACAAAGTACTTATGTAGTGTGCTCACTGGCTTGTACTATTATGTTATATAATATCAGGTTCTAATAGATTCTTAGGATTTTGGTAGCTTGCCCCAAAACATTTTACTTTTTGCCTTTCTGAAAAGCAGTTTGAATCCTTTAGTTTCAAAGATTTAGGGCTATAGCATCCCCATGCTATACCCTTTGAATAAATCAAGGAATTTTCATGAATTATGCACTTAACTATTGGCCAGATTTTTGCCTCAGTTGTTGCTACACATACCTTTTTTTTTTTCCTTCCTTTTTTTTTTTTTTTTTTTTTTGAATGTGTATTGTCCTGTCTTGCACTTGGGACCAGATAGTTTTTTCTTAAAAGTTGCAAGGAGTTGTGCTGGCATCTAGAAGGGTTGCTAGTAAGTTTTAATGGACAAGATCCACAGTAATCAACATCATGTGCAGCTGAACTTTGTAGCAATAATTAGCAGTAAAAGATTCTCAGGGAAAGGCTAAAATTAAAAGTTACATTAAATATTAAATGAACAAAACTCAAAAAGGAGAGCAGTGTTTAAATATACATGTATACGAAATACAATTTATCGTTACTGAATAGGACTAGCCCACTGTAGTCAAAATAATGTAACAGTTCTCTTGAACTGTTAAAACTTAAGCAACAGAATACATGGTATTATTCAATACACAAACTGGGTATCTGTATGAAACTCGCCATAATTGAGTATTTTCTTCAGTCTTTAATTGCTTCAAGAAGCTTGACTCTAAATGAAAATGTATGTACTGGAGATCTTATAACATTCTTTTCCAAAAAGGACAACTTTTTGGAGTAAGAGTTTCAATTTCCCTTGCCTCCATCATAATTTTATATTGACTTTATACTTGAAATCTGGGAACAGCAAAGAGAGAGAATTCAAACAAATAAATAAATAAATGATCTTTCCTGATCATATCTGGTTATGTCATTTACAGAAAATGACTAATGTTTCTCTAAATTACTGGCACTTGAATGTAAGAAAAATACACTGCAATGAAATCTTCTGGAGTAGCCAGTGTGCAATATTGACAGATAAGTGAAGAATGTGAGCCATATCTTGCGAACATTTATTTTGGGTGTTTAAGCCAAGAGTAGCACATAAAGCTAAATCAAAAGCAATACAAAATTAATGAGTTTCTCTTTTCTCCCAGGAGCTAATAAAGGTGTGCCATCTGCTTGAGCTGAGCTGTGACTCAGTAAGCTATAGCATGTTCATCTCCCCCCAGTGATTTACTGGTGTCCTAACCACACTTAAGCCACCAGTACCTACTGATAAGTTCTTGCTGGTTTTCTTTTGTCCTGTGTGATTCTGAGTGCAAGCAGAAGCAAGAACCACGGAGCTAAGTAACTCATCATTTGCACATTGTATAGCAGCTTTCATCATGTCTCGTAGACAAAATTCCTATCTATCATTTTATCCTCTGTTAGCATGTTTCTCAGGGAAGTGACTTATGCCTGAGTTTTTGTTAAATAATTCTTATAGGAAACAGGAATAATTGCTTCCTGGTGACCTGACAGCAATTTTTTCTGGTCAGATACCCAATGGGAGGTTCTTAGTGGGGTGGGGTGGCTAGAAGACTTAAATCCTTCTGCTGTAGACATGAAAAGCAGTGGGACCCTCTGAAAAGTCTTAGCCTCTCTCCATTAGGAGGACAGCTCATTCCTGACACCGCAGATATAGGCAGCTTCAGTAAGAAGCAGCATGAGATTTGGAAAAGATGATAAGCAGCTTAACTTCTTGCAAGAAATGAAAATAATAAAACACTCGGTATTGAAACAGCTTGCCTGAGTCGGACAAAGCCAGCTCAGGACACCTAGCTCAGGATCCCATTTCCAACTATGGCAAAATGCAGATGCATACAGAAGTACAAATACATGGCAAGCACATATGAGAATCCTCCTACCAGCTTCACCAGCTTCCACCCAGAAGGTAGACTTCTGAACTGGACAAGGACTTTAAATATTTAGTGTCCTCAATAGATAGCTCCCCATAAACATACCCAATCTTCCAATGACCACCAGAAAACTTACTTTTTTGCTACCTTCAGCATTTTAGGATGTTTTTCCCCTCGTGCATTATTTTATATTTATCTACTCTGAATTGCATCTGCTATTTCATTGTCCAGTCACTCAGTCTCATAAGGTCCTCCTACAGTTCCTCAGGGTAGTCACTTGGATAAAAACTGCACACGAACCTAACAGGCTTTTGGAATGCTGCATGAGGGCGAGTGTGATACTGGCTTGAGTCGCAGACACTCTGCTAACAGGCGCTCTAATTACAAGGGTTATTTACAGACAACTAACAGTGAACGAGTGCACTCATACCTGTACTGCTTTAAAAAAGAAAGCACAAGACTAAGGTCTTGCACCCAGTTTGGCCTGCCAAATTAGTCAAGCTAGTTCCAGAAAGTTCTGCCTAACTGGAAATAATACCTGGGGCTACGAGCACCGATGAAATGGATCCACCAGTAATGGGAAAGATTCCACGGAGACTTCTAGGATTATATGTAGAGAAGCGCCCATAAGCTCCAAGAGCAAGTCATAACCACCCCAGGTTTAAACCTAAGGTGGTATCCAGCCTGTGAGCACACAGAGACAACACTCCTTCCTCTTGAAGGGAAAGAAACACATTGGTAAAAATGGCTTTGATTTAGCTACACACACAGACAGCAGCTTAGCTCTGTGGTAAGATACCGGCCGGGTAGACAAGAACAAACTGCTATCTTTGATGTGAAAGGGTAGGAGACCACCACATGTAGACTAGCACCGCCCAGGTCCACAGGGTGCAATAAACATGGTGAAATAAAGGGAAAGAAGAGGAAATGAAGGAGACGAAAAAAACCTGTAGCAACCCAAGCCCAGAAAGGAAACCCAGGAAGGCAACTGTTGTGCAGATACCTACAGAACTGCACAATGCCACAGGAAGATGCAACACATCACTAACTTAACTGACTTAACACAGCTTCAACATAGGAACATATAAGGACTCTACTTTTTTCTTCAGAAGAACATCAGAAACCAAGAGCTTTTGCTTGCCCTCTGCCAAATAGGAGGAACCAGCATGCAAACCTCTCAGGATGTCACTTTGGGACAGCATTTCTCAGGGACAAAGAGAAAAGGCAGAGGCAGGGAGCATAATTTCCCATAATCTGCAGGAAGAGCAAGGGCCTGTCTCCCAGAGTGACAGCAACGCTGCGAATATTTAGGATTCCTCTAGCCTTCTCGTTCCGATTTGCAGGCAGGATCGAATTGTAGGACAGTGTTTTTGCATGACAGACTGATAAATGAACCTGCAAACTTAGAAAGTAGGTATTTGAGTACACTGCTGCCACTCTTACCAAGCTCAGAAAATTATGCAGATGGTGTACTTAAAATACAGTCCTCCAGCACTAAAGACAATGCTTCATGACTACTTAAAGTGGAAAACTTGCGCCTAAAACCAACATAATTCTTGAAGAAAGTAGTAAGGTGGTACCCATGCAAGTTAAACCAAGTAGTCACTCCACATAAACTAATAATTTTTCAGTACATTTTTCAGAGAGAGAGTCTGAAAGGAAAAACCTCGTGCCAAACCCTAAAACTGAGCAGTAAACAAGAACCGCGTGGACTCCAAAAAAGAAGGAAGGTCCCGCAACTCAGTAAAAAGAAAAAGAAATAACATGTCTATAGCAAACATGGAGACACAAGCATTACACAGTCAAGTGGGTGAGCACTCAAGGAGAGGGAGCCGGTGTGCTCCATACTCCACAACCATGCCAGAGTCACTGAGGAATGAGTCCAATTCTAGCCGAACATGTTGGACTAATCACAATGTAAACAGTCATACAGATACTCATTGGAAAGATTGTTCTTGAAAACATAAAGGAGATCACTTCTTCAGAAGATCATTACAGGATCCTCATTTCTCCACCTTTTTCCCTGTGTTTTTTTTTTTTTTTTTTTTTTTTTTTTTTTTTTTTTTGAAAAATCAACCATTACTTGAACTTGCGGTCATCAGCCAACACAAACAAGGAGCACACCCCTAGCTCACAGAGGAATGCACCACAAAACCTGCACTCTAGCTGTTTTTTGAATCTGGAGAACAGAAGAACACCTGAAGATGTTATAACCTGATTCCCCCCCACACACACACTCCCTAATGCAATGACCTGGTATCTTCAACTAGTCTCAGATGTCTCCAGCTTACCAGGCATCCCCTCCTTTGGGGGTAAGGCCAGGGCAAAGAGCTGTCTTGGCCCCAGGGTACAGGCAGAAGGGTACTGCCTCCCACTCCTAAGGCACTACATGCTCCTGGGGAGTATGGTAGCAGAGCTGCTACTGGTAACTACACCAACTTACGTGTGGTAGCTTGAGAAGGAACAGGGAAGCACGCAAATAACAACACTGATTAAATATTAGAGCAGAGCACAGCTTTAAATCCATGCTCGTGTTCCTTTGTTCTCCAGCATTTCCAGATCAAGCATTTTAGGATCACCGATTCCAAATTAGGCATATTACCCATAACGTTATAGAGAAATGGAAACAGAGCAATGAAGATCCTTTCTGAAAGGTCACATTGAGTCTTATTTACAAATCCATATGGCTTCATAAATGAAGTGTAGTATAGGCAGTTCCAGAAAAATATCTAAACTGCACACACTGCAAACCTTGTATAAACACCATAGATCTGCCTGTGCTGCCAAAGATTTGCAATAAGCTTTTGTTTACAACAGCAAAGAGCTGTCCAATGCTCTTTATTATTTTGCCCACTACTCTGAAGCACTTAGCAATCTTTCCACTTAGCCCGTTAATTATGGAAGATGCTTTTTGTATTACATGATTTATTTAAAGCTTATTCAATCTCAATTTATGAAATCCAGATTGTGAAGCATCTCAAATCAATTTACTCTTGTTTTTAGCACCTTTGGTCACTAATAGCAATTTTACAGTACCTTATGCCAAATAAATATACTTTAATGCCTTAAATTTTTGTAAGCTGGTTCATAAATGCTTGATTAACATACAGTAATATACAGTAGCATCTCTGCAGTTAAAGGTCAAATACAATTTCCACTTTGACCTCTGTCTTAGTACACAGAAAACCAAACACCACACACATGCATGCTAGAGTTAAAATTTGGCTTTTAGCTTCTTTTTCCTTAAGAGCTAATTATTTTTCCCAACTTTGAAAAGATTTGATTTGGCCATGCTTATACATTCCCCCCCCCCCCCCGCCTTAAAAAACAAAACACATTTTTAGTGTTTTCAGATGTTGAGTTCTTTTATGCTGGCTAAAGAGCCTAATTTGAGTAGAAAGAACCAGCCATCAGCCAAAGTCCAGTCTTTTGAAGATAATACAGCTACGTGACAATTTCTGGCAGTCAGCCGTGGAAAAGTCAAGATCACTTGGTGTCTTATATCCTGCCTCATTTTTCATATGTGTGTGTGGCATCTGGCTCCGGAAGAAATTTCAGTTCATCCTTTAGCCACATCAGTATGCCTCCTTCTTGTTCTTCTTTGCATATGAAATTTAATTACCATTTTATCTTAAAATCATATGTAGCGTTAACAGCAAAGCATACAGCTGAAATGCCAAAATTCAAAATACATTTTTCTGGGTCAGTGTAGGACTGTGTTTGTACGGGCATGTGCACACTACTTCAAACCACAGAAAACAAGAGGATCAAAGTCAGGACTTCTACTGTTAAATATCAGGAATAAACTGGAGTAGAGGGACCAGAAATAAAACAATTACATCATTTCTGAAATATTCCTTATACCACCAGGCACAGGTGTTGCTCTAAAACTATTACACTGCTATTGGCAAGGAGGGTACATTACCAAAATTTACAGCTGGCACTTGCAAGTTTTAGCCAAATATACACTATAGCTTCTTAAACGCGTACCACACACACGCGCGTGCCTGCCCTGCAAAGTCTTTCAGGGACATCAGTCATAGGCCCTGGGAAGCGGCCCTCCGGAGCCGAAGGAGACACGGGAGCGACGCCGGCACGGCGGTCGGCTCTCCAGCTTCAGCACGGCTTACATCTATTAGTGTTGTACGTTAACCGCTTGGCTTTTTATGGTCAGCTACCTCACAGCACACCTTTATGTTTTGGAGTAAAACTATAGAAACTTCTTGGAATAAATACACTGAAAATATTTCCCTTTTTTTCCACTGGGCTGATCACCACTGGATATTGCCTTTAAATATGACGGTGTAAGAGAGTTATTGATACGCAATAATTTGGGGTCTTCATGCTCAACAACTTCCGCAAAAGAACCCTCTGAATTTTGCTTAAATGTAATGGTTAAAAACCTGTTGATTTGGAAAGCTGAGTAAAACTATGCCAAAATAAGAAGTGGCTTCTACCTTCCACACCATTTCATTTCTAAACTTTCTATTGCCAATCCCTTTATCATACCTTGAATTAAGTGGTTCCTTCAACTGATATTTCCACATTCCACCAAGCTAATATACAATTTTGACAGTATCCTGCCCATATTTAAATAACGCCTTTAGAAGCTCCATGGTATTGTAAGCATTAGCCTCCCACCAAAACAAAACAAAGAGATAAACTTCAGAGGCTTTCAATGTCATAAAGTCCAAGTAACTAGAGAGCCATCAGTACTGTGTTTTTGGCACCAACAGTTAGCAACTATAAAGACATTTTATTTAAAATCTACTTAGACTGTTACAGAGGAGGATACTAAAGGCAATGCATTTCACACAAAAAAATCTGTTCGTTTACTTACTTAATAATAATAGCTTTGCTTAGATATCCAAAAATCTATATTAAGCTAAAAACACATTATGGTCCAAGCTCTTTGAAAAATTCCCACAGAGGAAAAAATATGTGTGTGTGTGTGTGTGCACACGCGTGCATGCGTGTGTGCACGTGTGTCTGTATGTGTAAGTAAAATTTCCACTGTTATTTTGAATGAAAGACTTTGATATAGGGTATTTTGCCAGTAATAAAAGCTACTTCTGTTTTTAAAAGTCTGACCCAGTGCAGCTGCTTCGTTAAAAAGAGTTAACGATTACTTTTGTATCCACTTCAGTGAATCAAAAGCTAACATTATTCCAAAGTTTGAGCAATATAAGCAAAATTTTTATTTGTTATTTGAAAGAAATTAAATGGAAAAAAGCCGGCTATTTTCTTTAATTCAGCCGTCATACTTTCTTCGTTAACATTTTGCAATGTTTGACAATACTTAATAAAATAGCTTCAATATTACCTAAAACATCGCAATTTAGCCTTTACAACTTATGCCAGACTTTCACGGTTCATTCTCCAAAGCCTACTGACTCATAGCAAAAAATTGGATTTATAGTTACGTCCTAAAAATGATTTAAGCTCAAATACCAAAAAGTTGCAAGTTTCCAGGCCTCCCTTTCATACTACATTCATTTAAGAAATATTTTAATGACAGGCAATCCTGAAAGAGAAGCAGAGATGCAGTACGTTTAACAGGCCAAGTTAAGAGTTCACACGGGGTGGGGGGCGGGGAAGACTTGCAAACATCCCATACACGAGCAGATACTATTAACAGTATCGTATTTCCTAACTTCTGGTTTCACGAGATACATTAGCTTTGTTCCCTAACAGAGCAGTCCCTACAGAAAAACAACACATTAAGAAAGCACTTTTAAGTATTTATCATTTCTGGTTAATAGCAGCTAGCCTTTCTGGAATTTTTTTTTCAAAACTCATTTCTTAGCTTAACTGACTCTCTTTACCTAAGATAGAGGTACGAAGGGGGAAAAAAGTCCCTGTGTGTAAGGAGCTTAAAACTCAGAACTGGTATTAGGCTACTATCCCTCAAAGATCAGCAAAAACATGAGCCAACAGCTTTCTAAGCATCACTCTACGCTCAATTTTTCAGAAATTAAGCCGGTTAGTTTTGGGGGGTTGTTTGTTTAATTGCCTAGAAGTGTGAAACAAACAGCTAAATCGCCATGGCAAAAGTCTTGACCTGAAAGGGCTTTCTAAAAATATATGCATCAGGTAGAGAGGGAAATAAATAAATAAATAAGAAAAGATTGTAATCAGAATTTTAAACTCAGCCTCCTCAATTGCTATAAAGGGAATTTTGTAACCCAGGACAAAAACCCTGAGAAAACTCATTAAAGAGACCAGTGGACTAGTTAAATGCAAATCAAATCTTGAAATCATCTGAAACAGTCTTGGTCCAAGGTGTGCTTGATACTCCAGATTTTTCTTGAACAGTTTTTAGTGGGAACTTAACTCTTGAAGCACCTTTGATATTAGAAAACATTAAATCTATCAATAAAAGCCTTGCAGATCACAGTGATAATTTGTTACAAAAAAAATTTTTTTTTTACATGCAACAAGTGCACATTCCAAACTAGCATGCAATTTCTTTCTAGTCATCTCCCTATAAGAAAGGATAACTCAAAGGTATTTTAGCATCACAGAAGTTGTTTTACACCCATCGTAATCAGAGAAAATTAACCAAGCTTCATGACAACAGCCCTTTTTCCCACTTCATGACTGCTAAACCAAAAGTGACAGCTGGATTTAGCACTACTTTCATGCTTTTGATACTGAAGTTCATTTGTCATACCGCTACAGGACCAGTAGTTTTGCAAAACTCAGGTTTTGTAGTAAGAGACTTCCTTAATAATCACCATTTTTAAAAAAATATTTCTAACAAAAGCAGGAGAAACCCGCAGATTTGTTTTCCGCACCAAGTCTAGTACCATACCCTGGAATTCACTGACGGCTGTGCCGTTACGCAAGTGTAAATCAAATGGAGCTAACTAGAAAATAAAATCCAAAGGCCACTTCAAGAATTCTGTGGTTCTCAAACACAGGATACAACAACTTTTATTAGTATTGATCTTTTTTTTTTTTTTTTTTAAACAACGCCTCTTCACCTATTCCACAGTCATAAAAGTCACCCAGATAACATCCTTCTGATAACGTCAGCCATACCAGAATCTTAAGAGCATGTTTTTATTTATTTGGTAAGGAGTTGTACATTTCATTTCAAGCATGAACTATCAATGTTAGTATATACTAAGTCAACTGTGCTTAAAAACAATTTAATTTATGGCAGGTACCCAGTTCTATCTTTTATTAAAGGAAGTGCTTTTTATATTTACAGAATATGATGAATAATCATTGAAACTAAGTCAGAAAAACTCTAGATATTTTTATAGGCACATAAATAGAGATACTTACAGCCGTTCAAGTTGCTTTAGATCCTGAAATGCTCCACGTTCTATCACACTAATCTGATTTTCTTCCAAGTGTCTGCAATTCCAGAAATACAAGTTAATTTTAACATAGCAGAATAAAATTTTCCCCACGTCTCTTCACATACATGCAATACAGTGCTTTTCATAGGAGCACCAGAAACAGTTATAATTAAGGATTTATAAAAGAAATGTGGACAGAGCAGCCCTGTTTCTCGTGGTCACCAACAGGAAACTGAGCTCTCTGCTAGAATTTCTTCCTCGATCCAAGCCGCCTGCCCGGCCGAGGCGACACGGCTGCTCCCGCAGTTCGTGGGCACGGCCGCTGCGCTCAGACGGGGCACAGGCTGGGGCACAGGCGGCTTGTTCCGCTGTCAGCGCTCCTATTCTGTGTACCGTAACTACGGAGGGACGACCGTCCGCACCGGGCAATAGCAGGAAACCAGTGCGCTACGTATTTTTTGTGCAGCTTTGTTTCCGGCCAAGGTTTCAGGCCTGCCTCGGAGTACACCTCTTCCCTACAATCCCAGGCTGTCCAGTCCCCCCAGAAACGCAGCCGTGCCAACTACGCGTGACAACCGCATCCAGGCCTGCCGTAGGACTGAACGTGAAAATCCCAAGGAAAAGCCCTCCGTTTCCACAGTGCCTGACCCTGCTTTTCCTCGCCCTCTGAGGCCGAGCAAGGATCAAGTTTCAGACAGGGGAGACTGCTCTGCTTACAGGGGGCAGGACACGACTCCTCGCTCCCGCAGCGGAAACCTCTATAAACGCGCAGTGGAAGCCAAGGCGCAGAGACACCGAGAGCTGCGCTGAAGCCAACCGTTCGCTCTCTCTGTGCTTCCTTCAAGTACATACCCACCCGCTGCTTGGACAGAAGCACTCAGATGACTGCGTGGGCTAAATCTCTAGGCCCTCTGAATATTTTATGTGGCTTCAGCTAATAGAAAGGAAGAACTTCACACAGTGAGTCTGGGCTCAACCAAGACAACAAGGGAAAAAGCACTTACTCTCCTCTACTCCTAACAGCCCTCCCAGCTGCCACCTTCCCGCACCCAACCCTCCGAGCCTTCTCAAGAGAGTCATTCAATTAACCCCGTGGAAGTTGTCAAGACAGACAACAACAGAGTACCCACAACTACCTCGCACTATATGGGGGCGGGGGATAGCAAGAGCAAGGAATAAAAAGACGAAGGGATAGGGATAAAAGGAAGAGATGCGCAAGGGAAGGGTTTGCATGCAAGCTCTCAGTTTGAAACTTGAGGCCTTCATATTCTTCTGCCAGTTCCTGGAGGGCTCGTTCAGCTCGTCTCCTCCTCCTGCTGTCGGAAACCAAGGCTAGGAGCTCGGGGACGTGCTCGCTGCACCTCCATCTCTCACACACACACATGGCAGGAGGAGGGAGAGAAGAACAAGGCGTTGGTGATGTAGAAGAGCCACAACGATGAAGAGACCATAAGAGAAAGCTAGGAAAAATGAAGAAAAACCCAAAGGACTTCTAGAGACGCAGAAGTTCAGCTGCACAGAGTAAAAGGAGAAAAAACACAAACATATACCACTTATGACTGGAACACGGAAAAGGGAAATACCGACAATGAAAAATAAATGGCAAACAGCAGGTCTTAAAGTCCAGATGGTAACACGTGGGAAGACTCCCAAGTCCAAAAGATCTGAAGCAATACTTTGGAAAGCCCCTCAGAGCCCCTTGTTTTGCAAGAAATGTATACAACCCTGCAGTCTTTGTACAAAGCAGCCACCATATTCTTGGACGTGGTCTGAGCTACACGACCCTTGGCTGCTGCTAGTGCATGCCTGCGGCCTTGTGTAGAGTCTGCAAACTCCTGGTGTTAAGTTTATAACTCCATGCAGATTCAACAGGTCTGCAGAGCTTATCATCCAGCTGTTGGATGATTTTGACATGCGGCCTCCCAGCACACATTTATCCCTCTCTTTAGTCTGCTTTTTCCCAGTCACGATCTCTCTGCTCCCATTCACAGGTTCCTGCAGAACCCATTCCCACAAGCTCACGCAGAAGGGGCCTTCAGGATAGCAGGACAAGCTCTTCTTGATTCAGGCAGCACTTGATTTAAGACATCCATCAACTGACCAATATAGAACTCAAGTGTCCTTCACAGAGTTTGAATGGCAGGACTTTCTCAGCAACTAGCTAACGCCTGAGATGGGCTCTTAAAACTTTGGGGTTAGATCTATTCTACAGCCAACCTTAAAGTGTCGTTTTTCTTTCTACAATGTGTTCTATACCAGAGCTCTTGACATTGCTCTCCTTAAAAATTAAGGGGAGCGCTACCAGCCATGAGATTAAATTCCTTGCATAGAAAAAAAAAATCATGCAAAAAGAGCAGGGATTATGGAAAGGCAAGTAACCATCAAGCATAACAGGTTAACCTCATACTCCAGAAGCTGTGCTGGATTTCCAAGCAAGATTGCAAAATTCAGCGTTTAGATAATTGTTTGGCCTTCCTTATCTGTATAGACAGAACATCATTCCACACCAACTGATCTGCAGCTTTAAGCACAGACCTGTATTTCAGTTACAGTTTGAATCTGAAGCAAAGTGTTTTCTCAATGTACCTGATCTTTAACCAGCAATAAAAAACAACCTGCCAATCTTTAAATTCCTCCAATGGTCAATGCTGCACACAGCTGAAAACTTGCATTTTATCAATGACTTGCCCAGTTTGAGCTTTTCCCCTCTGGCCTTCTTCCTTTCACATATCCACTTAAGAGAAATATCTATCGCTGCATTTTTGTTCTTCTCACCCTGAGAGCAGACTAAGTCAATTACTAACCGATTTCATCATCAGTAACCAAATAGCTTAGACAAAATTTTGCACCACAGAGTGGCAAAAGCCTAAGTCCTAGCAGCCACTAACTGCTCCCATCAAACTTGATCCCCTCTCTAGTGTGTACTTCAGTTGGAGATGGTGCATTCTGGACCTTGAAGCACTGAGCTTTGCTTTGCTGTTGAGCAATGCAAGATCAGTAATAAGAAGAAATGCTGTAGGAAAACATAGGCTGGTGCTTTTCTCACCAATCTTGCTGACCAAAAGAGTGCATGGAAATAGTTTGTTCTCTTTAATAATGCTTTTAAACATGAAATATTCTACTCATTTTAAACACTAATATTGCCTTGATGTCCTACAGGCAATAATATCTATTGATTTACACTGGAGCTATGCACATCCAAATAAAGATAATCCAAAATGAGGTTGTTAACACTTTTATGATCTAGTTGTCACATAGAAGAACATTAATTCTGTTCTGCTTAATAATCAGAATAATCATTTACGCAGTAGTCACACAAACATTTTAATACTACAGCGAAGTTCCTTATTCTTCATATATTAGAAGAAAAATCAATGTAAAATAGCTATTCTCTAACAGCTATATTCCAATTAAGTGATTCTAACGCAGACCAAAACTTAAAACACAGCATTTATTAAAAGCCAAGAAACAAACAGTTAAACACCTCTGAAATTACATGTTTTTAATACGGAACTAAAGTTCATTGATTCCTGTTGTAAACTGTGGTATTTCCTTGTTTAAAAAGATACTAGTAACTGGATAATACGCAAATCACTAGCATCTGATCTCTAGAATTACACATATTCATAGTAGTAGTAGCAGCCTAAAATAATATTTTAAAGAAAATCAAATTTTATACTTTTTTTTTATACTCACAAGACACGAAGGTTCTTCAGTCCTGCAAAGTCCGTCTTCGTGATTCTTGTGATATTATTTTTTTCTAGATCTCTGGAAAGAGAGAAAAAGAAAAAAACAACATAGAGCATTCAGGCAATAAAACTGACACCAAGATTCAGTTAGGAGACAGTAACTCCATCAGTGGAGCATTATCAACAGTTCAGATTGCACAAACCCATTTTTCAGTTAGAATTTCAAAAAGCAGTTCAGCAGTCCTGATGAATTTTGCCTCTTCCCATTGCCACACTGCTCTCACGCAAGAAGTTTCTTCTTTTTGTTTCCAGCCTCAGTGCTCATTCGATGCTCTTTTCTCTCTCAAGACCTCAATTTCCTAAAGGCTAAGTATTCTCAAGACCCAGGTGCTGTAATAGAGCTGAACTGCAGCCCTCTGCCCTAAAACGAAGATCAAGCTCTAGGGGTATTCTAACTCCAAGCGAGTCTAGCCAGCAGCTAGAAAACTACTTGCATTCATGAGGGGACCTCTAATCCGACCAAATGAGAGAAAAATTAACAAAATTCAATAGCAGCTTTAGCTTTTTTCAAGCATTCTAATTGTATAACTTCTTGATACGAATTTTTGGGAAATTGTGGTTTTCAGAAGATACTGTTACTTGCACTGACCCGTTTCCCATGTACACTCATTCTTTGCCAATTCAAACTTCTCACTCTACTTAAACTCCAAATTTTCCAAAATTTGTTATTCACTAACGTGTTTCTCTTGCATGGTTGTATACTAAGTATTACCTCCTGCACTGTCTCAGTCTGTGCTAATCCATAGATTTCAACTTAGTAAGTAACTAAGATCTTTTCCGTGACAGGGAAAAGCCACTGCAACCAGACCCTGGGCTGGCCAGTTTTCTGCAGCTTCTCCTTGGAGTGAGCACACCAGAAATATAGAAGAATTTAATACCTAATTTTATCTTAACAGAACAGACATAAGAACAAAATACTCTTTAGTTAGAGCCAAATTCTATTTAACTCAAAATTAAAGGGATGTATAAATTGCTATTGCATGCAGGACTGGTCCTCTCCTGAAGGACAGCACACTAGCATTTACTGCATCTAGAGATGCAAACTCAGAATAGCCCCCCCACCCCTTGTTTCCTAGTGTAAAGACTTTGTCATTTCAGAAGTCTCTTTTCCTTGCTCTTCAAAAGTGTACACCAGTATCTGCTGATGCTATAGGTCCTGTATTGCTGTCTCTCTTGCTCTGGACTTGCCCTTGATGGGCAGCACCAGGAGTTCTCCCAGATAAGCATGTTCCACTGTCCTTTCCTGGGGAACATATCTCCACCTCTTCCATCCAGTTTGCTCTATCCAACCCAGTGCTAACCAACAGGGACATGGCAAATAACCAGCCTTCGCCTCTGACCATCAGCTATGCCTATTTTAACATAATAAACAGTATGCAGCAAACTTGCACATAAGTAATAAAAACAGATAAACGCTCCATCAAATAACTGCAGATTTGTTCCAAGTCTCAGAGGGTTTCCTAGATGCAAGCAGGCTTTTATACAAAAATAAATCTTCTAATATCGGAGTCGAGTTTTTTTTTCCTCCTCCCCACGTCATACTTTACAGTCAATAAAAGCTGCTGAAACCTCCAAACATAAGTTTTGGGGTAACAGTTCTCATGCTAAAAAAAGCGTTCAGTTATTCCGCTGAAGATCACAAGATTGTAAACAACAGATTTTGATAAATCTTGTTGTCTGAAGACATTGGTGACAAAGATTGAATATGAAAAAACTAATCAGAAGACTAGAAGTTTATTCCATAAAAGAGAACATGAGATCACAAATTCACAGTACAAAGTAGAGGCTTTACCTATTAATTTCAGTTTTACTACAGTCCCAACATTAGCGTGCACTGAGGTGCATCTCTTCTGTATTAAGAAGGCTCAATTTGTCTCCTTTTCCAGTAAATTTCAACAAGACAAAACGCAAAACCCTTGACCCTGAAATAATTTTGGAAATACAGATGGGTGTTCTTAAGTACTCCTTCAAGCTGAGTAGTTCTCTAGGTACAAAAAAGGAAATCAAGGAAACAGTAGGACTAAGAAATTCCAGGCATACCTCAACTAGTATGCTTGTATTTCGACAAACACTGCACTGAAGCTATCCTAGACAGTCATTTAAGTTCGCCACAAGTCGTATTATAAACGGAATACTAAAGCCTTTGAAGCGTTGAGAACATTTTAATCACTTGCAATCATTCCTACACCATCCTATGGGGCAGGGGGAGGGAAGGAAGTGCTGGCTTACACAGTTTCCCATAATTTTCTATTGTATATGTATTTCCATACAAGGCATTCAGTATAACTGCTACTTAAACCAGCCTTTTCACTTCACTCCAGACCTTATCAGTAGAGTAGATCTACTACTTCTAGGAAGAAATATGTCAGTGTTCAAGCATAAATTACTCGAATTGTTTCCATTTTTGCTTTCAAAGCAAGATCATTTTTTCTACTGCTAAAAACTTACATTTCTCTAAAGTATTAAATGAAAAGTAATTGTCATGATAACAAACTTACTGTGGAGCAAATCATACTGTCAAAGAAAAGTCAGTTATGTGTTTTGAATTTGAAGCTTGTCAAAAGGTACATTGTCCTTATCCAGAGGAAAACTAGAACTGATTTCCTAGTATATCTATTAATTTCCCAAAGTGATTCTAAACATGAAAATAAAAAGTTTTCTAATATGAAAGCTATTCTCCATTTATCAACAAAATTAAATATTTAGCTGAGTGCAGATAATTGTACTGATCCATCCGGGAAAACAACTGTACATATCCCTAAACATACATTATTCTCTCACTTGGCCCCTATCTAAACCTCAGGTGCAGACCAATATGGGATTAGCTCCTTTTAATGCCATTTTAACATGCTGGTGCATTCATAGAAATCTCTTACTGAAACTGGGGTGCTAAACAATAAAAATCAACTCAGGACAAACCATGCCACTATACAACTGAGGGTAGTTTTGGCACCTAAACATAGAAGTCTGCAAAGATGATAATGAAGCTCACAGTTTATACTGAGAAAAACCTAAGCATAAATATCTACAATATTTGTACCAGGGACAAACCAGCTACAGTTTGAGATCTTCACCTTTTGCCACTGCAACTTAAATTTTTCATAGACAACAGGAAGAACAGATTAAAAATTAATGATTAAAAAAAATACCAAAACTCATTAAATTTAGGCTGATAATTCTAACTAGTCTACACTGTCCATAGTCAGAATATTTACTGAAATCTGCCATTGAAACTCACAGTCAGTAAGGACACAGATGCATGCATAAACTTTTTTTCCACCATTAATCTTTTTCAAACACTTGCTATAATCAATCCTAGTACAAATCTTTCTAACATAAGACATTAACAAGATTGAAGGTAATTAAGCAGTATGTGAGATACACTAGAATGCAGAACAAGTGTTTGTTTTATAACACTAAAATTCATTTCTGATGGTTATTTATAAATGTCAAAATAGTAAAAATCAAGTGACAAAACGGCTTCAAAACAAGTAGAATAAGCTCCTAAGAGTCAGTTTAAGGGTCTTACAGCAAGCTATACCTAAATGATGGAGGAAATAGATTCTCCTGCCAGGAAACTACGTTCCATATCCCAGATGGGGACTAAGGGTAATGGTAAAGAGACTGGAGTGGGAGGGATCCCTACATTTCAGCTATAAAAACAAGTAGAAGAAATTCAGTATCCTTACCTAACCTGGGTCAAATATACTTTAAAATGTCCATGAAAGAAAAGAAAAGAAAAAAAGAGACACACAACTACAGGGTGCAGGGAACTTTCATTGCACATTCTGGCTATTCTCATCCAGTTGCATTTATTCATCTCTTGATTGAATCTTGCTTTTTTTGAAGAAAACCTCTGACTCACTATCTTCATTTTTTCAGATTTTCCAGGTTCATTTCTCTCTGTGCTCTCAGTTCAGTTCTATCCTTGTGCAACTAGTCACTGCTGCACTAGGGTAACTTGACTGCAAAAAGCATTAGAAAAAATTAAGTCTGGGGGAAGCAACAATTAAATAGCTTTCATTTTACTTGCATGTTGTTTTCCATCTGCTTTGCATGCCATTCCTTCAGAAGTTTTGCTCTGTCAGTGTCTCAGAAAAGGTCTACCAAAACACAGCATTCACATGGTCAGAATTCTTCCAGCCAGCTCTGAGTCAGCCTGGGTTCCTGGAGCTGCATCGGCCCATGGGGGCCGAGCTTTTGGGCTATTTTTATGAGCCTTGACTCTCACCGCAGATTTACTCAGCTAAAGCAGGTGTATGTAGAACTGTATTCCTGTCATATATCCATGGCAAATCTTTTCTTTCCTCTCTTTTTCCCCCCACAAGTCTGTAAAGCAAGACCAGCCCCAACACAACAGCTCCAGAGAACCCTACAGCCCAGTGAGATATGCAGAGCCCTGTTTTGAGAAACACTTCCGTAACACTTCTCGACCAGTACACATCAAGACTGCTTTTCCTCTACTCCTTTAAGAATGATACAACCTATATTTGTACAGTTCTTAAATTCAACCATTCCAGGAAGTCTTTCTGAAGATTAGTAGCCAAGTCTAACGTTTCCTTTTCCATAAGTAAAATCTTTTGGGCAATGTTCTAAAAGAACTGATCTTCATGAAGCTCAGCTTTCCTTAAACTGTTTAGTATTTTATTGATAACTGCCTCCTCTGCTTTAAAAAACAACAATTCCCTTCTGAGCATTCACTTGTTGCAGCAAAGCCCTCCCTCAAGGTTTGTCTTCCAGCTGAGGAAAAACAGATTAAAATCTTGATGAACTATGTAACACTTCCTCCTCCTGTTCACAGTAGGTCTAACACTACTGCTAAAAAAGCTGATAGCTACAGGTTAACCCATTAGTCAATTAAATTCTGTGACTGTGAAGTTACTGAACTGTTGCAAACATTAGTGGTTTACAGCTGGTGTTTGTGGGCAACATAATATTTTATATTTCCTCCATAAAAAGCTTGCCAGCTGATTGTGGGCTCACTAGTGGGTTTCAAATACAAAAACCTAAACCTTCACATCTACTTTTAATTGGCTTTCATCATGTATTCATCACTGTTCGGGAACTGCTGGAAGAACAGACATGGCTTTGATAAGACATAATTTGGGTCAAAGATATGGAAAAAATTATACCACAATCCTAAAGGTGAATTTAATTTATATCCAATTTCAACAACTACCTATGTACATACACATCCATTCTAGGATTAAAACACACATTGTGCAGAATTCCTGCATTTTCCATAATACACGAGGCAACTGACCTTAGATCTTACTCTACACATCCATCTTAGCCCATGTGTACACAAGCCCAGTAACTACTTTCACCTCATTTCACCTTCAGATAACATTGTCCCAAAGAGCATCGAGAAAATCCCATTGAGGAAGGTAGGTCTCTTCTGCTCTGCCAGCAGTTCATTTGATAGCACTCACTCACTAAGAGGAGGAGAAATTGAAGCTGTGATCTACACCAGTTTCAGTCATGCTGTTGTCTCTCCTGCCATTTTCTTTCCCACTTTAGCATACAACACATTAAAGATAATTCAGGCATAGTGACAGCTTTAAGAAAACAGACACTGAAGCAATTATTTCAGTGGGAATGGAAACATGAATTAGATTGGAATGTTAACGAAAATGAGTTCAGATTGAACTGTTAAAGTGAGCTTTACTCATAAACATGTCCTGCTATGCTCTAATAACAATTTAATTCAATACACATTTTATAGATGCTGAAGACTAAGTCACACAGTGTACACACTTATTACAAACAGGGCTGTTTGGAGTAACTGGAGCAAATCCTGCTTCATAGAAAGAATTCCTCTGAATTGCTTCATCTTTCATTCTTCTGTAAAGATAATCTAGTGAATTTAAGCCAGATTAATGTTATAAAATGTCTCCAGCATTCTCTGGAGCATGTCATCATGCAGCTTCAAACAGCATTAGAAGAGCACAGATTTCCTCCATTACATTACTTAAACAAATTTCAATTGACAATTATTCTGCTGAGCCAAACTCTTCCAAAACATCTGGATACTGTTCATCTGAAGCTTCACCCTCATCCTTGGAATTTATGAAATTTATGACTTGAGAAATAAATCCATTTGACATAGTTCTATGATACCATGTGCTAAAATCACAGGACTCTATATATTCCATCTTCTAGGCTTATATACTTTGGCAAATAAATATACCCATCCTATAATTCCTTACTATACAAAATGAGAATAGAGTTTGACAATCCATCAACAACACAATAAATATCAGAAGTTTTAGAGAAGAACCAATGACCAAAGGTAATCACAAGCTGAATTCTTGTTTCAATCCTAAACTCAAATCAGTAATTCAATACTTGTATACAAATCCAAATCCTTATACAGAACTCCAAACCTTATACACACAAGGATGCAAAAATTCAAAATGATACTCAAACTGTAGCAACTTCCTATTACTCAGATGTCAGTTTGCTACCTGCCAACTTCCGCATACATTTTCATCTTCAAGGTAATCCAACACTTGTTACCTCATCGTAATTCTAGGTCTTGGACATACTTTGGTGAGACCTTGAACTAATGCCACAGCTCTCCCAAGACTCCAGTGTTTTAATCCAACTCCCCACTTTGCAGCTAGTTCTGGTTGCCTAGTTATGTCTTCCTGGCTACATACCAGAATAAAAAGAAAGAGATCCCTGGGTCAAAGTCAAAAGCCTTAGTACAAATGATTAGGTCTTAATTCTACTCGCTATGATGTCCTTTGTTAATATCTGTGAGGTTTGGGCACACTGCAAGGTCATGGACACACAAAACCCTCTTGACTTTGTGGTCTTACTCCAAGAAGAGCCTTTCCTTTAAGGCAGGCTTTTTAATGCACCTTCTTTTTTAAGTCGTAATTTTTTCTAACCTGGGAAACCATCAGTCTAGGCCCAACCTCACTAGCTTTCATTCAGGAAAAAAGTTGCTTAAAGTGAGTCCCTTTGCTGAATAAACTCAGTTATTTCATTTGGTTAAGGCTATTCATTGTCAACAGGTTTCCTACAGCAAAGCTCTCCTTCCTTTCAGGGAGCTCTAGGGGTCCCAGACTAGTTAATGCAGTATCTCCCTGATAAACACCACAAGTCCTACATGGGCATTATTTAGGAAAATATTAATCCACATTTTTAATCTAGCACAGCATTACATGAAATGAATAAATATGCAAAGTGAAAGTAATCCAGTATCTTAAGACAAGAGAGTTTAGATCAACAGTTGCAACCACATTCAATTTTTCAGATATTTTTCCATTTATATTAATAAGCAAAGAACTCAATAAAAGTATACTACATTTAGCAAGAATTAATTGCTATACACTTCAAAAAACAGCCACCTTACTCAAGTTACACACCACTGTTTCTAATCAACTGTTTCTCTTGTAGGTAAAGATCTCTAGTCATAGAACCTGAAGCCCAAAATCTAGTTTGTATCCCTGCTGGTTAAGTTTTCTATGTGGCTACCACACACCAGTTCAAATCCATACATGTTTGTGTCATGTTTGTGCCATGTTTGGGTTAAACAAAAATGAACATAAAATCTGCTACTCCAAAAAGAGTCTTGATTAAAGTAACACCCAATGTAATCTGCATAGAAGACTCATTCCTGTCCATTTCACTTTTTGAATTTTTTGGGCAGCATGAAGTTTGTATCTCCCACAGAACAATGCACTTAGGAATTAATAAAACCACGTCTTGACCCTTAGGAACCAAATAGGTCTGGAGACAATAGGAATCTAGAACTCTTGTTAAAATACGCTAGGATACAATTCAAGGAACATGTAAGTTTTCTTTTATTTTTCAGGAATTTTTTAAATTTTATTATAAATTTAACTGTGACATTTTCGAAAATATAGCAAGTATACCTCTCCGATGTTTTTCTTATGCATTTGGAACAGTTAGAAATATTTATTTTAAATGATAGATCAGCTTGGCAACAACCCACATTAAAAATGTAGGAGCCAAAGTTCAAGTGATAATGATTGAACTAGAATTCCTGAATCTAAAGAGTTACTGATATTTTGCATTAGCCCAATTCCTTCAAATAACTCAAGCAGCACACATTCTTGGGAAACAAGGCTTTTATTGTTTTGCCAGTACATTGCTAAAGGACTTTGTCAATCCAAACCACCTGCTAGAATGACAGCTGAGTCATCCCTTTAAACTTTTCCTGTTGGGTTTGTTTTCCCAACCCCCAGTCACCGTGCAAGGTAACCATGAACAGAATTATACAACACCTGAACTGCAGGAATCCTGTGTTTTCACGGGTAAGTTAACCATTCGCTTGGCTAGCTACTGCATTCTAGAAGTGTAACCACGAGGAGCACTTCATTTTTAAAAATCCTCCCTGCAGAGTTGGAGGAAACAGGTTCTTCAGTAAAGCTCATCTCTCCCCAGAAGTACTTTGGTGCTTTGTTTGGTAACATGCTAATGCTGTACCCTGTAAGAAGAAAAAAAATCTAACCCCTTACGCATGGATGTATCCAATTCTGTATGTAGGCTCTTGGCTTTCTTGTTCTTTACACACCCTGTATCTGTTTTATTTTAACAAATTTCCAGAATTCCTGCTATGGAGTTAATTTGACTTTAATAGGTATAGACTGCCACTAGCCTCTTAACCTTAAATGACTATAATTTCCTATAAAAGCACTTGGCACTTCTCTTGTGCCTCCAGTCCAAGAACTTCAAAGTCACCAAGATCAACTACTCAGTTATAACACTGCCCCAAAGCCCTCTGGCAGAACAATCTGCATATCTTCAGATTTAACATATTTTCATCTCAACTTAAGCAATGCAGGAAACTAAAGGCTTGGGACTGGATTTTATGAAACACAAATTCCATTAGTTTTAAAATCATTTGCTTAAGTATGAACATCCCTTGTTTAAAAAAAAAAAAAAGTAATTTCATTTTATTAAAAAGTAGGTGGTATATTCTGTTCCTGTAAGATTTAACTTACTTTTCTTCTTAAATCGAAATAGTCATATGATTAATTTTCAAAGGACCATGAAAAAGAGTACTCGTTTACCGACTTCCAGGAAGACCAATACTCTCTACGTATTTCACATGACAATTACTTGTAAAGATGTTCTACTTTTCCAAACCAGTCCATGGACAAGATGAAAGCAGTAAATACATTACTTTGACTTCAGCAAGGCCTTTGACACCTTCTCGCATAGGATCTTTATATCCAAAATGGGGATATAGGGATACATAGAAGATAAGCTGAGTAGAAAACTGACTAGACCACTGGGCTCTGAGGGTGGTGATCAGCAGCTGATTACCAGCCATGTCCCTCAGGGATAAGGACAAGGGCCAACATTTTTTCCCCCTCCATTAATGGCCTGGTACTCAGGACAGATTGTCCATGCAGCAGGTTCACAGACAGTATCAAGTCAGAGGCAGAGGTCAGTAAACTGCAAGGTAGGGCTGCAATCCAGCAGCACCATAATAGGCTGGAAAACTGGGCTGACACCTCAAGTTCAACAGAAATAAATGCAAAATCCTGTACCCAGGAGAAGAGCCCATGTAACAAATACAGACTGGGTGGTGACTGACTAGGGAGTAGCTCTGCAGAAAAAAAGATGTGGGGGTCCTGGACCACAAAACATTACTCAGCACCACACCCTTGCAGTAATGAGGACCAACAGTAGACCAAACTGTACCAGCAAGGGTGTAGCCAGCAGAAGGAAAGAATTAACCTCTTCTATTCAGGATTTCTGAAAGTTCATCTGTAATACCCCATCCAGTACCCAGCTCCCCTGTAAAAGAAAGGCATTGACTCACTGGAAGGAGCAGAGCAGAGGGCCAATAAAATGATTAGGAGGCTGTTGCATGTGACACAGCGGCTGAGAGAACAACATACACCGAACTCGAGAGGGTTAGGGGAAGAGCCTAGTCCAGTCTACACCTACCTAGTAGGTAGTAGAAAAAGGGGAATATATAAAAAAAATGGAGGTACGCTCTTCTTGAAGGCTCACCACAACAGAAGGCTCACCTAATCAATGTAGGTTTGAAACACAGGAAATTCCTACTAGAAATTGAGACTCTTTTGGTAAACAATAAAGGTGGTCAAATATTAGGATGAGGCCCACACAGCTGTGGAATCTCCACTGTTAAGAGGCAACCAAAATTCACCTGAACAAGGCCCTAAGCAACTTAATCTAATTGGACCTGCTTTGAACACAGAGTTGGACTAGAATGGACCTCCAGAGGCTCCTCCAGCTCGAGTTGCTCTATCATGGCATCCAGCAACAACAAATTAGTGTTCTGCATCCTAATTCTGACTTTACCCAATAGCAAACATCAAAATTACTTGATACCACTGTGTTAGAGCACTCCCTCAAGCTGACTCAGCTGTGTCTGCCACCACACACTCCATGGCTGCAGCAGCTCTGCTAGCAAAGCCTCCCCAGTTCAGATGCTGATAGTGCAAAATATATCCCACACACTCCTCCTCCATCCTATTAACCATGTGTCAGAAACATTACAGTTGCCATGAGCCAGGAATGAAGTGGCTCAAAGAAACAGTTATGCTACAAAAGGAAGAAAAAGTATCAATGCCTCCACAACCACCTTGTGGTACAAAGTCATATTAAGTTCTGTGAGGACAGGCCCCGATCCTCTCTTTCTTCAGCAATAAGATCAAGTGGAGGAATATTGCTAAAGAAAATCCCCTGCCAGAACCCACTAGCTCCTGGAAAGATTCACAAATACTCTGGGTAGCTTCAGTGACATGAGAAAAGTAATAGAGAGTGCATTAACACAGGGGATCTATAATTCTGATATTGTTTGTGATGATTTAGAGAGCCAATGTCTTCTTTGTGTCAGTGTTTACTGACAAGGTCTCCCAAGCCTTTATGCCTAAAGACAGGGTTCAAAGAGGAGAGGAGTGACCCATAGTGTCAGAGGATCAAGTCAGGCATCTCTTAAGAAAGCCTGCAAGCCTGTAGAAACAGATCAGATGCATCTGAAAGCACAGAGAGATCTGGCTGATGTCACTGCAAGGCTGCTCTTGAACAAGATAAATATTTAAGGCATTTACCTTCAAAAAGAACGATATGGTGAAGTACAGGCTGGTCAGCGTCAGCCTCACTTCAGTCCCTGGAAAAGTCACAAGTAAGTCCTGTTAGAAGCAATTTCTGGGCACAAAAAAAAAAAGATGACTAAAAGCAGTGAACATAGATCTAACCATAGGTAAATCATATTTGACCAATCAGACTTGCCTTCTATGCCAAAATCATTAGATCTATCAATGAAAGGATATTGTCTACCTTGACTGTATCTTGAATACTGTGTCCAGTTTTTGGCCCCTCAGTACAAGAAAGATGATAAACTTTAGCAAATCCAGTGGAGGATCATGAACACAGTCAGGGGTTTGATTTTGTGTGCTGTGAAAATAGACTGAGGCAGCTTGGCTTGTTTAGCCAGAAGAGCAAGCTTTGAGAAGAAGGAATAGCAGTCTTCCAATATCTCAAAAGAGGTTACTGAGAAAACAGAGCAAGGCTCTTTATCAAGGAACACAGCACGAGACGGAAAAACAGTGATCTTCAGTTGAAACCGGGGAGTTTCCCATTGTATAAAAAGCGTACTCTGAGGATAGTTAAGATCTAGAACGGGTTGCACAGAGATACCATGGCATCTCCATCCTTGGTGTTTTTCAAGGCCCAACTGGACAAAGCCCTGAGCAACTTCGTCTGAACTCTGAATCCTGCTTTGAGCCAAAGGCTGGACTAGGTAACCTCCCGAGTTCGCTGCTGATCTGATAATTTCACAATTCTACTTTTTCTACATATAAAAGGGTAAAACACGGGGGGGGGGGGGGGGGATTTTGGGGGAAGCAGAAAGGTTTATAACTGAAGCATAAAGAACACTATAGGAAAGGCTTTAAAACATAGTTGCTACAGAAATGTGATTTAATATGCAGAAGCCAGGATATGCATATTTTTTCAGAAAAAAGTATAGTACTGTGTCATTTCAGCTCAAGAATTCATTCCTCCAACAAGCTCCATAATCAGGGTTAACAGCTGCATATAAAAAAAAAAACTCTTCATTTTTAGCTTCTTATAATTTCTTTTCAGTTCCCAAATTCTTCTTTTAATTAACCACTCCTGCTTAAGTCCTACAACCTTTTCTCCTCTTCCATGTCCAAAACATGCCAGCTGGTTGTATGGACATGTAGGTAGCTACTGTATCAGTTCAGCAGTTTTCAAACAAAGACCAAACATTTATATAGGTAGAAATTAGACAACTTCAAACATTCGTTGGGCCATATTTTCACTCAACTATCAAACACAATCTTCATGGGGATATCATGTACCTGCACTTCACAGTCTCTTTTAATTTTAGACTTGAAAGGTAGTTCTCCCAGTAATGCAAATTATTCATTCATTATCTTAAATAGGCATACATTATTAGTCAATGTAAAACATGACCTTCTGCGATGCCTGAAATTCAGAAAATTGTTTTAAATAAAAGCATCATTTAGAGCTAAGGTCATTACTACAATTTATAGCAATCATTTATCCTTTCCCAAAACTAAAAAAATCTGCAATGAGCTTAATTCTAATTTAATATTAACTGAGGAGTGCATGAACTGAATGCAATAAACTGAGAAAGCAGAACTGATAAAAATTACTCTATTTCATGAGCATTCTCCCTGACTGCTAGCCATTCTTTTTTCAATCTGTATATAATCAAGCACTACGTGGTCACAGGAGAAAAGATTGCACGTAAACCTCAGCAATATTTGTATTGATTTATTCCAGTGCATTTAAGTTCATACTTCACCTAACTATGTGGTACTTAATATAACTCAGTGAAGAAAGCAGAATCTGTTTAGTTGTTGTTCATAGATGAATTGATGTTTAGAAATTACAGTATTTCACTTGCTTCAATTGTGACAACTGCTATGATACTTGATGACTTGAGAAGAAGGTTCCCAACAAATAAGTGATTTTAGTGAAGTCTGAAACCAAAACAAAGCCTTGATTTCATCTCCTTGTTCAGTTTTTCAAACATGCACAGATTAAAAACTTTCTGGAAGTTCTTCTGCTGGAAATGTATCAGAGAAGCATCCAGTTTCATCAACTCTATCTCCTCCAGAAAACATCATTTTGAGTGTACAGACCTACTGCAGCCAATAAACAGCAGATTAATCCAAGAAGTTCCACTAAAAGATGCAAGACAGTTTTAATATTTAAATGAAATTTTGAAGCAAGTTGCATATTCACTTCACCAAGTCTGCATCCAGAGATTACAACCACAAGCAACTCTCCTGACTTAGAGTTAAGTCCCACCTTCCCCATTTTGTCCTCTTCCTACTTCTGGTTTTCACCACTTGATTGGATGGAGTGAAGCTGAACCGATTTTAGTGTTTGCTAAATGAATTTTACATTCCACAAAACTCAAGTTTTTTCTAAAAATCAGGTGCCCACATATTACTTGGTCTACACACACATTTGACGTCCCAAGTTACTGAAACAAGTCATCCTTATAAAACCGTTTTGCACTAAGATTCTTATATACCTATAAACTATGGAAGGACATCCTTGGAAAACATCGCTTCTAAAAAAGTAGAGTTACTCAATTAGGAGTAACTCATTTTCACCCTTCTAAATTCTCATAAGCAAGTAACTTCTCACGCAAAAAAAAAAAAAAAGGAAAAAAAAAAAGAATTACAACATAAGAACTCTTGATTAGTCCTTATCTTTAGGTGCCTTTTCATGTTATTAAACTCACTACTCCAAAGGACTGTCAGCCTCCTTTCCAGATACTTTTGCATTCTTATCAGGAAACTTGCATCTTAGATGTGCGTTCCCCTCACTGAAAACAACACCGTCTTTGCCGAAGGGCCTGATTTCTCAACATACACTTCCATTTTTGGAAAACGAACGCATTTTCTTTGCTCAAGAACTTATTTGTTTTACCACCATATTCTTGTCTCTAGCTTACCTCCCCACTGTATTTATTCAGACATTTCAAAAATGCACAATCACTTCCCTGTATTACTTGCTTATAATGAGTTGTCTTATTGCTTCCTAGCTGAATTCTTGAAGTACCACTTCTGACTAGCTCTACCTCTTCACGAGGAGGAGATGGCTAGGCCCTTCTCATCATTCTGCTGCAACTTCAGAGTAGCTTGTAATTAAGGACATAAGTTCCCACCTCACTAAATGATGTTGTAACCACTACTCATGATGTAACCACTACCACCCTTTGCCTACTCTTCAGAGAAGAAAGGTAAGATGAGCAAAGCAGTTTCCTTCAGCTTTTTCAGAAATCAGCATTTCAAAAGTGTACTTAAAGCCTCCCCAACCAAAACAAAACTGCTGTATAGACAAAAAAAGTTCTGGAAAAATCCCTAAATTAAGGTCCCACTAAAATCAAGCCAAAGCATGCATCATGACTGACAGGAAGACATGCCAGCCATCTGAACTGCTTTCAGGATGCAATCTTTTCCTTACTAGAATTTTTGTAAAGTAATGTCATTTTGTAAAATGACTGTTTAATTAAACATTAGTGCTTCCATATCTGTCACTAAGAAAAGCTTATACAGATATATGCAATGATTTTTTTTTTTTAAATGGGCTTTATGTCATGTGACCGCACCCATTCCATCAGGTTTGCACTGCAGATAGTTACAGACTAAAGGATAGCAAGACGGGGCAATCAAATCTTTGGCAGAAATTGTGAGGAAATAGAAATCAGTAACATAAAGCTAAATTATCTTCATATATAAACCTCTGGGTAAAAGCTATGAGTTTCTTCAATCATCCATCCTTGACAAGACAGTATGTTCCAAGGCACATGATTACAAAATTCTAGGGAAATTTCTTCCATTTTAAGGTGACCTTTTGGGACACTACCAAAAAATCTGAAATTAGGAATTAGAGCTTTTTCCACTTTGGTGCAAGGTGTTTGTGGAAAGGCCTTTCAAAGTCAAGTTTTCATATTAGGCCATTATTATCCACTTGTCACATATGAAACTCCATGTACTGCAAACGTTCAACACCATTTCTGCCAGACAGACAACCGAGTACTTACTCAAGCTTAAAAGCTGCTAAAATATCCAAAGTAGTATTCTGCATTCACCAGTGCACATCCAGGGAAAGATTTCAGTGAAAACTTTAATATAGTAGGTCAGCTTGACTGAACTGACTTGGAACATTCAGTTTTACTATGATCTGAGAAAGCATAAGATTCATAGCTCTCTGTACCTATAATTACTAGTTTTATTTATTAGCGTCTTCATAACAGCATGTATCAGTTAATACCATGCATTCTACTGATACGTGCATTTTGTACAAATTAAATAATGTATTTCTTAATAATAGCAGGAAGAAAGGAAAAAGCCCAAGCAAAAGAACAGGGATGAAAAATAGTTCCCTAACTAGCTATTAGTATGCACAAGAATGCACCTATGCCTCTGCTTTCAGCATATTATTTACTTACTAGTTAAGAGCCTGTATTTTGAAACAGTTCATGAGGATGCTCATTCACAAGAAATAGCATATTCCACCACCACCCACAGTCAAGCAGCCAACCTTGGCAGAACCCAGCTCCTGGGAAAATAAATAAATAAATAATAGACTCTGGAGTTGAACATTGAAAGCTTCATTTTGCAGTACTGTGATTTTGGACATCAAAACCTCAAGCCCACTAACATAACAGTTTGCATTTACTACTGTTTCTGTCCTCATGTCTAGGAGCATCCTTACTGTAGCTCAAGATTTCTTCATGCTGAGGCTAAGCATTGTACCAATGGAGACACCTCAAAGGGCTTTGAGCAAAGACCAAAAGAACAGAAGAATACAGACAACAGATAATCATACTGGTCAGTACAGCAGGCACTGACCTCAACTCTACAGTAGCCTACTTTGCACCTCTTATTTTTATATAACATCTGAAAATTAGAGAAAATTTAAAATTTTGTAAAAACACTTAAAAAAAAAAAAAAAAAGTGCACAGTTCCTTGCAAACACAAGCACCAAAATTGAAGAACACAAATGTATTCTGAAATGGAGTTTCTCAACAGGCCCCGCTGGCTGGCCCTACTCCCATCTCCTGCCAAGCACATTCACAGGCTGTTAAAATGGGTTATTAACCTCCAAGGCAGTTTATCCCTCCTCTCCCACAGAGTTCTGGTTAAAATAGGAGATCTGATCTTCCTTCAACTATGGAGATAGAAATAGCTGTGAAGGTGTACAGAGAAGAAATTCTGAAAAGTTACAGACAACTGATCTGTCTTGCTTTTTTGTCTGTACATCTGACCACAGCACAGGTGACTACAGTATCTCCACAAAACATTACACAGAAGAGGGTTAAGGTCTCTCCAATTAAACCCCTAAAGAGGGCATCACAGCTAAAGGCCTTGTACCTCACACTGGTGTGAGCAAAGCCCCACGTAGCAGCCAGTGAGATATCAGCTATAAGAACACTGCTCCAAAAATCTGGCCCTCCTATGCTGAATAGGTTTTTGAGGGTTTTCCTCGGAAACCAGATATTGCTTCCATAAGGCTGCTATCCAGCATGCAGTTCTCTGCAAGTAGGTGGACGAGTCCTACCGGCCCCACTGCAGGAGACGCAAAGGCTTCTCAGTTGATATAAGTAGTTAAGGACTCCTTCCGTAACAGTATTGCAAGTTTTAAGGATAGGATTGGTAAAAAATATTCTGTGAACAAGACAAATTCTGAAATAAACTTACAAGTAAGTTTTTGAAGGGTTTTTGACGATTACCTTATTAAAATGTGCGTGTCATGGGAAAACAAACAACCAGCATTAAGACATGAGATTTTCTTCACCATTTTAGCTAAACTGATGGCTGTTGAACATTTTCCACTCACAAGTGACTAGAAAGGGAAGAATATAGCCATTGGTTAAAACGGCTCCCCACTATGAGGGGCAAAATTAAATTAAGGTCCAGGCGTGGGGGGTGGAAGGGAACACATCAACAAGTCCCAGGTAGAAAGGTAAAAGTCTGATGAACTGGAAATCCATCAATCATATGATTAAAAATACATACTGCAGCCACCAAACAGATAGTGTAAAACTAAAATACAAAACATTTATTCTGACAGAGGCAACCGAGAGATCAGATTCAGCTGGAGGGGGGGAACCAAGTATCTGGCAGAGAGGTAAGAATCAGCCTCTTAAGCTCTATCTCTTTCCAGTTTTCTAGAGATAACATAACCTTTAGAACTCGTCCAAAATTTACTCTGTGAGTATGAGATCACAGACTTGGTCCCTTAAGTAAATAAGCAGATCTGTTATTTATTTATTTAGTACCATTAGAAAGGAATTTGTTATTTACAAGGCCATTTCTCCATGGGGAAGAACAAGTTCTTTCCATTCCTGAGAGCCATTCAGTGTCTTAAATAAGGCACCTGACTGGACAACACTGAAAGGAGATCTGAAAATAGCAGAAGCTTAAAGGGTTTCTGGAGGAAAGGCTTTAAAAATTCTGAAAGCAGAACTGCTTGGGCCACATAGCAGCCACAGCATTACTTGGACCCAGCCCCTTCTCACCCCGAGAATTACTCAGAGAAAAAGGTCAAACTGGTACAGCCACGCAAAACCTGCTACTGAACCTAAACAGGGTTGGAATGACGATAGCAGCCCCAGGGCCAAAAACCGTGTAACAATATAATAATGCAGTTCAGTCATCAAGACTGACTAGAAACTCCTTATCACCCAAGAAGCAGAAAGGATCCAATGATGAGAGGCACACTGAGTCTCTCTTGGACTGCACAAAAGAGCATGGGGCACAGAATTTACCACGATACAAACGTTATCATGATAATATTTTCTACATAATGCTGCTCACGTATGCATCCTTCTAATAAGGATGTATGGGAACAATTACCTGAAGAAATCTTTGCCACTTACTGCTTCTAATCATCCTCTGTGCCATTGCCCTACGTGATCTGCTAGCACTAAAGAAGCATCCTTGGTTATACTCACACTTTTGCTCCAGCCATAAAAGACCAGCCACCGTTGAACAAGATTTCAATACTGAACTAGAGAAACTCTATCTGATCCAGTATCTGTCTGTAGTTACAGAGAACAAACAGGCAAAAGAAATGAGGGCTACTAGGTTACTTATGAAGAACACTCCACAATCTCTTCCAAAGGTTAACAACATTTCAGATAATTCTAGTTTTAGGATACACAGTGAAGCATATCTCAAAACTGAAGCCAAACTGTAGACCGGCACTTCATATAATTCACTTGGGTGTTCCAGGTTAACTTGAAAAGGAAGGATGATCCTTTTAATCACAGTTTGCTACAATGTAACATCTCATAAGGCTGGAGGCACTTTTGAAGATAAAAGAGGGTGCAGAAGGTACAGCTTGCATTGCTCATACTGAATTAGAAAGGTTATGTTTTGTAGCTTTGGATTTAGAGAGAAGGAGGCAAGTAAAAAAAACAGAGGAAACCAGGATTTATTGACGGTGGGAAAATTTTACTTTTTAATTAGACATATATTAGAAAGCACAAGTTATTTCATTGCCTTGAAACTGCTGGAATGCTCACTGCAGTCTTAAGCCAAATCAGTTTTCAGAAAAATTATCTATTACACCAATCTTGATAGGTAGAAGATGTAAGGAAAAAAAAAAACAAAAAAACAAACAAAAAAACAGCAACACAGTTGTGACTAAGAAAGGATCCTGTCCTGGTGCATTTCAGCTTAGAACCTGAAGCAAAACAGTTTTCCCTTTGATTCTGCTGAAGTAGGTATAAACCAACATATCTGCAATATTTAAGCGATGGCTTCTATTCTCTACCTTTGTTCAGGCACAATTAAGTCTACTAATCCAGAAAAATGGATCCCACCAGACCAAAAACTAGCAAAATACTATTCATTTTAAAAGATTAGCTGCACCAATGCAGCAACAGGCAGCCATAGGAAATCAGGCACTGTGGGTAGCAGGAACTGCATGAAGACTTCTACAGCAATTAAGCTTTAAGTCATTTGAGCTATTAGTTCCTGGGAAGGAATATACTCTGATTTAAGTCTCCTGAAAAGTCTCTCGAGTAGAAGAGTTTAATTCTTAATATTCTGTGGCAGAAACTTACACACTGAATATCCTTATCTGAACCAAGTTCTTTTCCCCATGTGGGGAAACCATTTTCTTTCTGCTCTGCAGAAGCTGAAAAATAGGTTAGTTACTGCTAACACACAGACAGCAACCGTTCATGTCCATGTGGGACTGGTTACTTTTATTTTAGATACTAAAAAAATACAAAATAGGCATGGCAGTGACATTCCAAAAGATTACCAATAGCGTGCACTATGAAGGTCAAATGACTTCATAGCAATCAACTCAGAAGTGAAGGGTAAAAGGCAAGGATTTTCATGCAGATAAATCCTAATATACTTCTATTCTTACAATTATTTATTTTGGGTATCATCATCCATCTGTACAGACCTGGAAAAAAAATATTCAGAAAAGCTAGGCCTACCTTGAACCACTTGTACTTCTCTGCAGGCACACACACAAATTCCAAGGGAGGGGAGACAGGGAAAAAAATGCAATATCTTTCACCAGTATTTTAGGCCTACCAAAAGGACAACAGTTGTTCTTTGGAAGAGCAACATTTCCTTCATCTACTGTTTTTGCATCAATCAATACTCAGCTGGAAAAGTAGGAGCACAAAAAGAAAAGTGTACAGTCTCACAGCAGCTCATTTAAAAAAAACTGCTGTAGTGATCTGGTCCCCTCGATCTCAGAATCTTATCCAAATACGAGCAAGCAGCTACAGACACCAAGGTGCTAGTTAGCAGAATTACAAAGGCTAATTTCATCCTCCTCCCTGTTGGCATCCCTTAGAAACAAGGTAACAATTTAATATTGCGAGACTGGGCCAATACAAGTGCACGTCCACGTTCAGTCAAGCACAGGTCGTCACTATTAAGCTAGCAAAGGGCCGCTTCCCAAGTGAAACCAAGCAACTCAAAGTTTTGCCAGGATCACGACCTTTAATAGAAAATTAGTCTAAGCCAAAGCTTACTCCTTGACCCATGATTTGGTGGGGGCTGGGGGGAGCCCATGCCGGCGTTTGGAGACTATCACTAGGCAAACAAAACAAGCAGTAATCTCTATTCCGAACAAGCGGTAATCTCCGTTGGGAAGTATTCCTGAAGAAGGGAACGTCAGTGTGACAAGCTGCGTAACTACATCTGCTTAACAAAGCGTTCTGCAGTAATACAGAAGCACTCAAAACAGGAGCTCAGACTGAATTTGGAGACAAAAGTTGAGGAAGTAGAAGACTTATTACAAGCCAGTGCAACTTCAGCAGCTATGTTCACCTAGGCCAAAAACACCATAATAATATATTTGTATAACAGAAACCCCAGACCACATGAAAACTCCAGAGTAAGCATATGACTAAGCTTTTAAATTGCACCTAAATGTGGACACACTCAATTTAGCTACTCAGGCAGAGCACAGAGCTGATTAGTCTTGCAAGCTTTATCAATTTAGAAAGGTAAAGAATCCCCCAAAGTAAAAATGAAACAATTTACACAGGAGAGCTATCAATTAAAGCAGATTCTGAACTATCAAGTATATACTCATCAAGAACTCAAACACACAGCTTAATCCACGAAACATTTGCTTACATACAGTGCTACTAACACTAGACATAAATGGGAGAAAAAACACAAAGGCTTATGTTTCCTATTTAAATGGAAAGCAGATATTGCCCAGAACGCCTCTGCCTAGCTTCCCAAATCGCTTTTTCCTCTTGGAACAGGAGGATACAAAAAAACGACAAGCAAGTGGCTTTAACCAGCTCACTGCACTTACATGTTATTGTCTCAGATAAGTGTTACTAAATGCCAAACATGTACTTTATATAGGTAGAAAGCATTTCTACTGAAGAAAATAACATAAATACAGAATGGCATATAAGAACTAGACCACTACGAAGCACACTCACAACAGGAATTCACTACACCAAAAGAAGCAATCCTAAGCAACTTTTCAGAAAGTTAAAAGATTCTGAACTTCTGTTAATATGTTTACATATCCTTAGTTTTTAAGAATTTGCCTCCCTTATTCATATGTAAGGCTAATAATTGTTACCTGCAAAGCCTGAAGTAAAAAAAGAAAAAACAAAGAAAGAAAAGAAGAAAAAAGAAAAAGAAAACATCATTGTGCCCACCACTAAAAGTTAACATTGTTAGTTTTCTCCACAGCACAAGGGGCTCATAAAACTTTTTTGTTTTGGTAGGATTTTAAGTTACTTAGCAATGTGGTATTGACCAACACAGACTAAAGACAAGCTATAAGGTCAGCTGCTCTATTACTCTGTTCACAGGCAAGTTCCTTCATGGAGTATCACAATTTGTACCATACATGTACTCATGACATATATCTAATTTAATGTCTCTCCCTTCCTGTTAGAAATACGGGATATTCTGGGGCATCTAGAAGAAAGGTAAAAGGAATTTCCAATTACCCTTTGGAAATGGCCCTCATTTGTTCCACCACTCATTTTCTCTATGTTGTGTCATTTCTTTCTGCATTAGTACTCAATATTCACATCTCTTTTTAGCTCTGCGTGAGACCTAGGTTAGCAAAAAAACTTCAATCTATACCATGCAATTAGAAGACTATCATAAAACGTAGTAACAAGCTAAAATGCAACACAGGCCTAACACTGCTATATTCTGAAAGTTACCATTAAAGAAAAGCAAAAAAAAAAAAAAAAAAAAAAGCAAAAAAAAGAAAAAAGGGGGGGGGAGGGGATCAGTTTGATGATAATACTGTTTCTGGGAACACTGCTTGATCTATAGACTCCTCTCAAAAAGATTTCTTTACAAAAAGTGTATCTTCAAAGCAACGAAAGAAAAAAGTGGGCTTCCCATTTATCATGGAGAAACAATAACCAAAGCTCTGGTGACATAAGTTTCTTGCAATACTAGGGGACTCTCAGTAGTTCTTTAATGGAACTTCTCAACAAGACTATCCACACACCCCTAACGGAGTTTCCTTGCTTTTTTTCAGGTTATGCATTCAATTTAGTTTTTGTTGGGTTTCATTTTAACATAAATAATATTTAGCTTGGCTCCTGTAGCCAAAACATTCTGTAGCATTTGTACAAAGAAAACTGTAAAAGCTTAGTGGCAAAATACTTTAGTTAGTGCTGTTAGATCTTTCATTAATTAAAGCAAAAAAAGTTTTCAATCTAGAATAGTGTACAGAATTTTTAGCTCAAAAGGATGCAAAAACCTTTTTATAGCATGAGTCTAAAAATTCACTTAGTGTGTGGCCAAAAAGAAATTTGTTTTAAAAGAAATTCAGCATATAAATGCTCTTCTGAGATTAAAAATTTTGTCATGACAAATGTAAACAATTTGTTCTTATTCATAAATTAGACAAACTAGTTAAAGACTACAGATCAACAGAGCATTATGTCATATATGACTACAGGTTGCCACGGACCACACTGAACAGAGTGAGATACTCTGGTATATGCAGTCACTAACTTGACATTTCGTCTATGAGCAGAATTTCAATTTAGTGGAATTAAGGTCTTTTTCTCTCTATTGCCTACATCAGAAAATCTAAGATAGTGCAGTTAGTTACTGCAAATCTAGAAATACAAGCTTTAAAACATGGTTATACTAAGGAGAATTTATCGGTGAAAGGTTTGTGAGAGACTAGAGGAATAAAAAGACAGTATTTAAAAGAACAGAATAATGTGTTAACAGGTGATATTCTATATGCTATTTCCATAAGGTTTCAGCCAACGCCAGGTTTCAATTAATTTTATTGTTTGGAATTGAATGCTCCAATAACACATGATTTCAAAGAAAAATCAACTAGATATTGCATGTATCAGTGGTTTGTGAGGTAAGAAGTTCAAACTGAGTACCATGAAATAGCTATTGTTCTTCAGAGCTGTTAGTCTCAAATTTAAAAGATCTGTAAACTACAATAAAAGTTACAAGGACCAAGCACACAACAACGATTATTTGCCTTTAACCTCTTGTTCTTTTTAACATTTCGCATTCTAAGGCCAAGAGATTCGCTCTTGCAGCTTAGCTTTTTACATAGGACAGGCAAAGTTAACATCTCAATGAAGTACGTTCTCATAAATTAATCCTAGTCGCAGGATAAATTCAGCCTCTCTAAAGCCTAAGCAAGAACAAGTTACCATATTGCTTTTTAAATTCTTTCACTATGGCCAGCTAACCTTGTAAATGTGCATCACTTTAACCTGCTGAAATTTAAAAGCTTAAATCTAACCCTCAAATCTTAAACGACATCTCACTGGTAAGACACACAAAAACATTTCATAGAATCAGTAAGGTTGGAAGGGACCCTCTGGAGATCATCTAGTCCAACCTCCCTGCTCAGCAGGGTCACCTAGAGCATGTTAGACAGGGTTGCATCCAGGTGGGCCTTGAAGATCTCCAGAGAAGGAGACTCCACAACCTCTCTGGGCAACCTGTGCCAGTGCTCCGTCACTCTCACGGGGAAGAAATTCCCCCTCACATTCAGGCGGAACTGCCTGTGCTTCAATTTCTGCCCATTGCCTCTTGTCCTGTCACATGGGACAACTGAGAAGAGTTTGTCCCCGTCCCCTTGACACGCTCCCTTCAGGTACTTATTTGTGTTACTCCAGAGCTATGTTTGCCATCAGTGGCTTGGCACGCTACCAGCTTGATTTTCCTAGTCTCCAAAGTGCAAGGTGACTACTCCTCAATTCCTGAAAGTACCCATCGGAGTCTCACGCACTGGGAGTTAAGCCTTATCCAACATTAACATCTAAAAACTATTGCTCACACAGGCGGGTCTAAAAGGAAGGCTGATACACAGATTTCACAGAACAGCAAAGACCGTGGTACAGTCCAGTAATGGGGTGGGGGCACCTCTACTTCTATAAGTTAAGAGCTCTCTGGGCTATAAAAATACATCTGTAAATGTTTCATAAATGCTCTACAATTTCATCCTGGGAGAGAACTTAGTGTTTGAAAGGTTAGTAACTATGAAAACTTCTTTTACTTACTAACCTCATCTAGCTTTTTTTAGTTAGAGAAAAATTGCTGGAGGGTTTGAAAACTCTCCAACTCTGTGAGCCAGAAGGAAGTAAAATAGAAAGGCCGTAAAGCCTACAGCGTTTGCAAACAAGTTTAAAACATTTTAGAGCTATCGCTAATCCGCACAAGAGGTAACAAACCGCCCTTCTCTCGGGCTGTCAGCAGACGGACGCGGAGCCGCGCTGAAGCCCGTCGCCAGTGCCTCCCGGCCGTCGCCGCGCAACTCGCCGTACGCTGCGCGTCCAGCAGCCTCTGAGACGCAGCTCTCTGCATCACGCGAGTGCCAGAACTGTACCAGAGATCTCAGCTTTGCTTTTAGCTTGTTCACTGCTTAACAAGGAGTCAAGTAAGAAAGCCTGTAAGAAGTTATGCTACAGAAGATTTATTCTGAACACACTCATTGCATTCGCACGTGCTGAGGTCTGGAGCCCCCCACTCTGCACTGTTGCGAGGAACCCTAAGGCAAACTAACGCTGAAATAACCAAGCTTCTTTATAACAGACAGGGTTACCTAGGCAGTTTAATACAGAAACTAGAGGCTGCTTTAAAACGACTTCTCATCCATTTGATCTAGTTTACAGCTGTAGTCGTTTTTTCCATGGTGATGGAGTCACCGTGCTGGAGAAGCAGGCAAGGAGAAACTGCTACCAGGTGAAAACATCCGAGTTCTCAATTACCTATTAAATCGGTGTTTGCACTGAGAGGAATCACGGCTGGGTACACTCCAGGTAGAGTTCTCAACTCCATCGCAAGCCATCACCGCAAAACCCAAACAAGATCCCGACTGACTGGTTATTAGAACAAAACGAAAAGAAAACGAAGCTCCAAAATCGGCTGTTCCTAAAGCGGGAGCAGCAGCAGAATAGCTGTAACTTCTGCAAAGCTCCTCCCCTTCCCTCCTGAAAACATTAATCCGCCTCTGATTACTCTAAGCGCTGTTGGTAGGCGCTCCGCGCCGCCGGGCAGGTGTGCAGACGCTCCCCCCCGGTGCTCCTCGGAGCGCTCGAGCCGCCCTGACGCCTGTTACTCACAGTCTCTCCGCGTTCCTGGGAATATCCCTCGGTACCGTCCTCAGCCCCAGGCCGTGGCAGTCCACGCTGGAAGCGACGCACGTGCACTTGTGGGGGCACCCCGCAGCAGGCGCCCAGCCCAGGCAGCTCCAGAAGCTCAGCACCGCCGCGAGGCAGAGCCGCGCGCCGCCGCCGCCGCGCCGCATGGCCCCGCGCGAGCCGCCGGCCCCAGGGACGAAGCGCCGCTAGGAGAGAGGGAGAAGCGAGCGGCGCTTAGCGGAGCCCGAGGGGCCCCCCCGCCGCCATGGGCGGGCGGGCGCACGGGGGTGGGGGCTGCCCCCCGGGCTCGGGCCGCCCTCTGCTACCTGCGAAGGGCACCGGGAGCCGCGGGGTCTAGCAGCGCTGGGGCCGGGGGCGGCCGCGGGGGGAAGCGGGGCGCGGGGCGGAGGCGAGCGCCCTCCCGACGTCCATCGCCAGCGGCGGCGCGCTCCCGCGCTGCCTCCGGCCGAGACCGGGGCCGGGGCCGGGACGGGAAGGCAAGCGGCGGGAGAGCGGGCTGCGGGAGAGGGGGCGGCCGCCGCCGCCGCCGCTGCTGCTGCTGCCGCCGCCGCCGCCGCCGCTGCTGCCGCCGCCGCCGCCGCGCTCGCCGCCGCCCGCTCCGCGCTCACTGCGCCTGGCGGCCGGGCGAGCGCCGGCCGCACCGCGCCGCGCCGCGCGCCACGCCCCGCCGGCCGCCGCCGCCGCCCCATTGGCCGCCGCGCCCTGACGTCACCGCCGCGCTGAACTTTCGGAGCCGCGGGAGGGACGAAGTTCGGGCCCCCCCCGCGCTCCGCTCCGCTCCGCTCCGCCGGGGCTGCGCCGCCCCCCGCCGCCCCCGTGCCCCCGGCGGCGGCGCGGCCACGGGCACCTGCCGCCGGCGCCGCGGAGAAGGCGGAGGGGCGCGCACCGCCCTCGGAGGAGGCGATGCTGCGGGGGGGGGGGAGGCGCGGAGCCTCTTCGACCTAAAGTGGGAAAAACAAACAAACAAACATAAAAAGCAGAAAGCACGCAGCACGCGCCCAGAAGCGGCCAGCGCGAGCACTGAAACCCCCTCGGGCCGGGCCGCGCCGCGCCGCGCCGCGGGGGCTGCGCGGGGCGCGAGCCCAGCCGCGGGGCAAGGGTTCCCCCTGGAGCCGGCCGGGAGAGCGCCGCCGCCGCCGCGCTGCGCGCCCGCAGGCGCCGGCGGCGGGGGAACCGGGCCCGCGCGGCTCCTCCCTCCGCGCCCGCGGGGGCAGCGCGGGGTGGGGGGCCGGGGCGAGGCGCCCCGCGGCAGGCCGCGCAGCGCGGCGGCTCCTCGGCTCCGCACCTGCGCGCACGGAGAAGTTGCGCTTTCGAGGAGGAGCAGGGGCAGCGCTACCAGCTCCGAGGACAAACCCTCCGCACCCGACATCAGCAACGCCTTGACAAGGCTAAGTCACACTGGGATTCATATCCTGAGATTAAGGGCAAAATCAGTTTTAACTTTTTGTGTGAGCATAAAAATTACATATTGTACACAAAATGGTTTAAGGACAAAAACGCTGTAAGATGTTCACCATAAGATCAGCACACAACATACCAGCATGCAAGAGTGCATTTTAAATCCTTGTTCATTTGTCATTTTTTGTTGGTCTATTTTGACTACTGACATCTGTAATTCTGAGGCCTGCCTGGCTACCTTGAGAGCTGCTTTCCCCCCTCGCTCCACCACTGGAATATCCACCCTCCCGGCCAGCAGAGCAAAAACCTGTCTACTGCCCTCCCTCGAAAGCAAGAGACTCTTACACCAGGGAGCATCTCCCTGTGAAGTTTGCCAAACAGCATATTCAAGACCACAAGTTTTTCCTCTTCCGGTCACTTCGTAAAAGAGCGCATCAAACAAAGTAGTTTTCTCATTTTAGTCAATCGTCAATTTTTCTTACATGAGAATTCTTATTTTCATATAGTATCCATTTTGATGAAGCCTTAAAATTGAACCACTTGGATGACTGAAAGCTCAGTTAAGTAGCCCTTATATAGCAGTATCCAATGCAAGAAAGCTTAGTGACAAATGAAATGGGTTTGAAAATACGCAGAGGGACTCAGCTGTCACACCTTCAAGTGGCTGCTTTATGCTGCTTCAGTAGAGAGCAGATTACAAAATACTATTTTCTAAGCCAGCTGAGCTTGGCACCCACCACAAAGTGGTACTTGAGAAGCTTTCTTCCACCTCTCCCAAATCTTCAGGAGCCAAAGGTTAGGCAAGAACCATGGGTGTGTATTTGTGTCTGGACCCCCTAAATGAAACCCTCCGTTCCTAGAGGAAAGGAAGATCCCATTAACCTCCAGCATGAACCGACCGAGTGACTGGCAAAGCCACAAAAAACCCTTCTCCCGCGTCAGAGCGCCGAAGCAGCAACTGTAAGCGTAGGAACTCTAACTGTACCTCTCTCCTCCGCCCTCTTGAGAGGGCAAAGCACAGCCCCTGGCACGTCACTGACACTCATCGCTATCTATTTCGAGGCAAGCCACCCTCAATCGAGTGTTAGCCTACAAGAGATCAGCTCTTGAACAAGGAACAGCTGGTTCAGGCCAGGCAAGGCAGAAATTACGCTGCTTGGGCAGACAAAGCGCCCTGAAAGCTCTGGAAGTCGCCTCTGCGCAGACTGAAGTATGCATCCACAGTTCATTCGAGGGGTGAAAATGCTTTTCTTGGAGCCTAACTTTCACTGGCAGCCAGGCAACAGAAAGCAGGATTTTCTCCCTGTTCCAGTTTACTTGCAAGCTTCTTTCCAGCTAGAAAGATGCATCCATCCCTCACCTCTGGACCAAGTTACAGAATTTATTGGGCACTAGGTATATACGACTATAGGTCATGAACACCCGTCTGCCTGATCCCCCCCCTTTTTTTTAATTACTAATGTTCAGCTCTGATGAAATTCAAATTCTATTTTAAGAAAAGCTGCAAAAACCTCCCTTATCATGCTAGCAACCACATTGGGCAATATATTCCATTCTTCATTGCTGTCCTTCACAGTGAGATCTTCCTGCAAAAGCCAAGCAAGCCAGATGAATTGGCAGAAAGACAGCTGAACCAAAAGTCAAGTTTATCCCCAAAATACACTTTATAGAAAAACCAACAGGCATGTCCTCTTACATTCGGTGAAAATAGCTCTTAAAGGAGAAGGTCATATATTCCCAAGACATGTCACAGCAAAGCAGACTCTGCTGTTTTCCCTTCACATCTACTATAGCTTCTCGCTCCTGGCAATTGCTAGGAGCTGGCAAAGCAAACTCTATTCATCTCTTAGTATGTAGTTAGCAGAAATCAGTACAACATGTGTTACATAAGGCTGCACAAAACCACACAAATATGGAATAACCTAAGTCTATAAAATCTTTCTTATTAGGCAGGTTTGTATTTATATTAAGTTAAACATGTTTGAGTGATTTTATGAAGCCATCTAAAGCTGGACAGTTTTTATCCATACTATATCCTGAAGCACTAGAAACTACCAAGATTTTCAAACGTGAAAAACTCCTCAAACAAGATTGATAAAGGCATGATGTCTACCCAGTGTGGATTTAAACCTTACCTGCAGCTTCTGCACTTACGTGTATACATATTACATGTGTGTGTATGCATGTATATATATATACACACACACACCCCCTCCTCTTAGAAAATGAAGTTCACCGCAATTAGAACACCATTGCATCAATATGAAAATGGACTATTTAACACAAATATTCTATTTAACACATTTTATAGATCTATTTGCTCTGAAAAAAAAGTAATCTTGCTGTTTTATCTAATATGGAAGATCATTTATTGAACAGAAGTTCAGAGTATATTTGCATGCTAGCAGTGCTGTCACCTAGGCATTTCTGTAGCTGCCATCTCTAACCTCGGTGACTGCACCACTACCTCCACCTTGCAGTTGTGCCCTTCATATCACTTACAGTCCAGAGGAACAGCACTGAACTCTGGGAGCAGCAGAAAGGCAAGACTGACAGAAAGAGCAAAGAGCGAATGACTTGTCTAGACAACTTTGAGCTTCCAGTGCCCTCTTCACAGAAGCATGGAAGCACCAGAAGTGTTTTAGAGTTAATTTCAAGACACATCACATGGTGTATTATGCATATTTCTTGTTAGGGACTTCCTGGCCAGATATGGGTGTGCACATGCTATGTAGCAAGTGTGACATGTCTGAGAAACATGTGACTCACTGCACTTGTGACATACATATGGCCTGCAGGTGCGTACTGAATCTGATGACTCTCAAATGTTCGTACTTCTTGTATGCACAACAGCCAGTTGTCTACAGGCCTGATGGGAACTGAAGCAGGGCCTGGTCAGCTGGCTGATGTCCTGAAATCTGGAAGTTTATGGGCAGCAAACAATAAACCCAAACATGTGGTACTCTCGTTCAAGCAGCAAAAGATCATCAACTGAACCTCACACTGCAGGACTCCCTGCACAACGGAGCAAAGTCTCCGCCACCACCAGCCCTACTGAGGAGGGCAGAGAGGATCACTTTAAAAGGAATCACGCCTTGAATCCTACCATTTTAAGTAACCATGCTCCCTGAACAACTCTAAGAAGAGTGCTTAAGCGCATCCACCACAGCTCTTAGTGCTTTGTCACCTGATCAAGCCGATGTGCGCATTATAAACGTGCTAAGTCCAAACTCCACTTAGTTTTAAAGTCACTGATGCAATCATTTGGGAAGCAATGACATATACCAAGTTATATAAAGTATCCCAGCACATTACCTAAAAAGGACATAAAGCTACCACTTGAGAACCTTGTCAATGGTAAGGAATTTGAGTTTGATTTTTACTAGAAGCTAGAAATAGAACATGCATTTAATATGGCAGATGTCAATATTGCCACACTTCAGCTCAGAGCACATAACATCTAGACACTTAGTTACGTTGCCCATAACCACTGCACGAACGAGATACCTATTTTAAAGGCAGGGATTTTAAAGGCCTTCAGCGCTTGCATCTTGAACACCCTGCTGTCACCAGCAGTCAAACCCTGAGTTGTGTCGCACCGCCCTCTTGTGGCTGCTGAGCTTCATGAGGGTCCCACACAGTTGATTCTCGGTTTACATTGCAAAGGTCCGACTCAGATCTTAGAAGAGTCTGTCTACTGCACATAGCTCATTTGAGGAGGTTAAATACTGTTTGAGCCTGTCAGATTTTAAAACGTATATCCAGAACATGTCAAATCTATGGTCAAAGTGAACCATATCTAGATAAACATGGCAAGTGCCTTACTTCTACAATCACGGTCTTCAAGTACGGTTTGTGTCACCGCATCTCAAACTTCCGATCCTCAATATTTGGCTAATTTAGCAGAGACACTGAAAATGGAACAAGCACTCAAGAATGAGCTGCTACCCTGGTAAGTCAGGCCAAGGTTTCTCAATACGGACTGTGGAACACTAGCAATCACATTTTCATGGTTTCCTTACAGAACACTTCTCTATGAAACAGAACTTCAAACTTACACCATTCTGTAGTATTTCCTATTTTGCCATTTATAATATTTGCTTATCATGTTAAAATACAGATTCTCATCTACTGTCAAAGATCCATTCTGTAACTTCCTGCTACCTAAATCTATGCTGTGCAGAAAAGAGCTTCTGGCCGTGGCCAGACTCGCTTCAGAGAGATTTTTTGCCTTCCATTTTATAGAATTAAGTATAGAATATACATAGTATATACTATACAGTATGTAGTACAGAAATACAATATTTTTGCTAGAATAAGTACTGATTACTGAGAAAACTTGGCAATATGCACCACAGGGAGGAAAAAAAAGATTCTATCATGAAATTACAGTTTTATAGGATTTATAACTTAGGCAAGGAAATGAGTAGATCTTGTCATTGAAATGCTGCTAATGAAGATATCAGGGGCTTAAATGTCCACTAAACTATGGGGTATGCCATTCATTAATTGCCACAGTTAACTTACAGTTGAATTAGTCCCAGATACATCACCACCAAGAAGAAAAACAGATTCAACGGATGCCAAAACAGACTGTTCTTCACTTTCAGGCCCAAGGGGCTGAATTACGCAAATTTCATGAGAACAAAGACTTTTAATTTCAATTTCAGAGCAAACATTGAACACCAGGTTCTTTCCTCTTTTTTATGATTTCATAATTTATTTATTAAGAAAATGCTTTGTTTTCCTTGAATGTGTTAGGCAGAGCAAGCTATGTTTTCAAATGTGCCTTTGTTTCTAAATACTACGCCTATTGAAATAAATCTTTGCCACTTTAAAAATAGTCAAACTACAGAATGAAGTTAAAGGTCAAATTCAAAGGCACAGGATACTTAGTATGAATCATTACATAGACTAAGAAGTTTAGCAACAGAAGTTAGCCTCATACTCCCCTCAAACAGAACAAAATCTTTAAGATTAGTGATCTTACACCTTTACACACACTTCTATTCCCACTCCGACATGTCAGAATAAGAAAGCTTATGTCATGCGTGAAAGCTTAGGTCATTTTATGTCACTTGGCACACTGATTCAACACGCAGCATGCAAAAAAGCAATAACTTGGAACAAAGACCTTAAACAGGTTTTCTCACACCAAGTGTGGGACACCTGTTAATAACAGTTACCCATAAGATTGTGAATTAAACTTAATAAATTACCCTTTTGCTCTCTTTGCTCATTTGGAGATGAGATTGCAATTGCCCTTGAAACTTGAGACTAGTTTGTTTTGTGAGTTTAATTCTAATAATGGATGGTACGGAATTTACCTGCTCTTCATTCTGGTTCCTGATATGCTGCTGCTCAGCTGGTTGAAGTCAAAACTGGAAAGTAGCAGAAAGCCAGGTGAGTAACATCCAGAAAGGATAATGTCCCTTACCATTGCTGAAAACATTTAAAATGTGTTAAATAATTTGAAATTATTACTTACAAAGAAGAAAAAGTGGTTTCACTAAAAGCTTTGCAAATCAAGTTCTGCTGTATTAGATTTGACACCTAAGAAACCACCAAGAAAGCCCTATCACATTTCCTTACCTACTGTGTGATACATTCCAACAAGTACATAGTGTTAACTGTTGAGTTACCTTATCTTCTATAGTCTCCAGTCTATACATGGTTTACAGCAGCTTTTCCTACTTCATACTTAATATTTAAAAACTTGGGAAAAAGAGAAAAATGCACAACAAGGCCTATCATTGTATGATTTAAGTATAAAAACATCTTATGAGTGTTTTATTCTTAACTAACAAGGTCTGTAATCATCAGCATGAACGTGGTCTGCACATATCAGGCACCAATCTGTTTTGCTCCTTCCAGGGAATACAGGCTTTTGTGAGAATGCATGCAACTAATTGGAAAATCTAAATCATTTAAGTACTTGCGGAATGTATGAAGGACTAGGAAGCTTTTATTTTTCCTTAATACTGCACCCCCCAAAAAATATCCATTTCATAACACAGTTGCTCTGAAAGCACCTGTTTATAAAAATGAGAGAAGAACATAGCTTTAAGCACCAAAACTTAAACAAGTATGATGTTTAAAGTATTTACGGAAACTGTAACATTACATTGAAAAACTTTGAGTGGGAATATGTTAATATGAAATAAAAAGATCCCCCTGTGAAACTATGATAGGAAAACACAAATGTCAGATTTTCCTGAACACAAAACTTTAGTCTGGGTCCATTTAAACATCTTATTCTCTTAATACCACCACCTTAAATATCAGTTTTTGAGCTGTTAAACAGTAACATCCTTCCCAACTTGATCTCTAAAAAAGAAGGAATTGGTACGCTCACGAACCTATTTCTCAAAAAAAAAAAAAAGATGAAATCTCTTTCTTAGTCAACTGTAGCAAGAACAATAATAACCACTCTTTAAAAGTCAGCATGTATGCATTAAAAAATTCCACTAAGGCAGGCACATTTCTCCTCCTCCTCGCAGCACAGTGTCCTTTCAGGCTTCAGGGTATTGCTCTTGAAACAAGACATGGCAAACCACAGCAACGAATACCAGAAGAGATTGGGGAGTCAAAACACAACCCGTGATCTTTGTTGGTGTAGGAAGCCATGTGTAGTATTTCTTTAGCTCTATACTGTTTTGTTGCAGCTAAAATTTATCATTAAGGAATTATGAGAGATTTTGTATTACAGGAGATACACCGTATTAGTGGAAATTTAGCTCAAAAAAAGGTATCAGTTGAAGGGATACAACCATGGCTTCATTTAACTTCAACTATCAAGTCTACGAACACCTCTAATACCTATTTCTGGTATAAGCATGCTTTCTCTTTTTTCTACTTCAACATACAGAAAACTAAGTCTTCATGTAAGCAATAATGCACAGTAGTTTAAGCAGTAGAAAAAGGGTTAAAATGATAACTCAAAAAGAGATCATTGAATGCATCAGCTGAATGTGGTTTAATTTAACTTCATTTGCACTGTATATAACAAACTTGCCACCTAAGACTGATAATAATGTCTTATATTTAAAAGCTACTTGCACATGGATCCTTAAGAAATTTTCCTGTTGAATAAAAGTTTTTACAGTTGAAAAGTCCTTTTGATTATTTCCACTGTCTCACCAAAAAGGGTATTTGAGAAGGAGAGAGAGAAGGTGCCTGGAAAGACAAAGGAATTCAAACACAGGCTTTTAGCTTAGCCACTGGAATATATTAAATACAGAGCTTTCAAAGACATAGGCTCACAATTAAATGCTTCTCTTATAGTACGGATTTGTTAGTGATTGCTTAAGACAAAGTTATCTTTTGGACAGAGACCATCTTAAAACCCAGAAGAAATATTTACAGTTTCAAGTTCTGAATAGCTCCTGAGCTTGGAAGCCAAACCAGAAGGATGCGGCATTATATACCTATTATTCTAAGTGAAGACATTTTATATTGGAAAAATATTAATCTCCTTACACTGTCTTTGGAGAGGAAGCTAATCTGAAAGCCTTACAGTGGTGGAGAAAAAGCATTCACAGTCGCTACTCATTAATCAAACCAGCAGTGCTGTTTCAACAGCACCATCTCAATGACTATATATGCTATCACCACCGAGCAAAACAATCCGTTACCTGAACTGTAAGTGGTTCATGTAGCTCAGCGTATCAGTACAGAGCTCTCTTGTGCTAAGGCATAAATAGCTTCCTAGACCTAGACTACTACTTTGGAAAATGCAATATGAATACAGTATCATTTAGCACATGCTGGCCTCCAAGGTCCACGTCTTCACCTACAGGCAATATTGTGGAATCTCCCTCTGCTGCTGAAAAGCTTTCAATAACACTTAAGAAGTTTAAAAACATGTTCAACTTAAAGCTTAGGCAGCTAAATCCCCATTATGTCAACACATTAACTTAAAATGTTCCCTTGAATTCAGGAAAGAAATATCTAGTGCTTACAGTAGGAACCAGAAACCCCAGATTTTTTCTCTGTTCCTTATGGGCTCTGACCTTGTCAAGTCAGCCTTTTGGCCTTCATTTACTAGTTCATAAAATTTTATAATACACACAAGGTTACAGAGTAGTCTGAGCTTTTACAAAGTATGCTTCAAGTATCATTTTCAGTTTAAGTCCATATTAAATATCAAGAACTACATTTATTTTGTAATTATGCAATATTTTTATTGACGTGAACTTTGTTGTCTTTGACATTACAAAATGTGTTCTTCCTTTTAGACATCTTAATGGACACTGTATTTGAAAGCATAGAACTACTAATGCCTGATGCTTGTGGAGAAAATATTATTGAACTTCCCCTATGTTTACATACTGGGTATACGTTAATTTGGACAGCTGCAGTATAGGCTAGTATTTTTAACAGTACTTTTTCAGTATCTACTCTGCATGCTGTAAAAAACAAAGAATGCCTAAGAACGAGAAATCTGGGAGTCTTCTACACAAAGCTTCTGGATTTTCACAACGAAATGAGAAACATCGGGGCAATGCGGTCATCAAGCAGACTCAAATGGCAAAGGATTTGTCTACTCTTCTCGTCCCCACAGAGCCCACTGCAGGGTCACAGAGGCTCTCCCCCCCCCCCCCCCCACTTCTTTCAAGTGAGCATTTTTAAAACAAGCTGCAAAACTTCACGATTGCTCACTCATTTACTATAAGGGACTTTGCAATGATTTTTTTTCCAAAGTTAAATTCGCTGTATTCAATTACTAAACCTATTAGAACGAAAGCAATCTTTATCCAATATGGTTTCTAAATGAAGAGCCAAGTAGTGTTAATTTAATAAATCACAGTTGTTACTTTGTCACCTGTTTGCGTTCTCAGACACCAAAAAACCAAGTTGCTTGGACTTCTGGAATTTAATAAGTCAACACATTTAATAAGCAAAAGGTAAAGACTTAAATGTTACCATTTCTTTAAAAATATTCATCTGCAGGACAAAACACTATTTGCCAGATTTTCCATTGGTAATAATTGTCTTTACTCAAGAGAAGCTATTAAAACAATCTAGAAATGCTATTTTAAGTGCAGCTATGCTTCCCTTGATCAACATGCAAACAAGTTGAAAGAAAAAGCAGAGTTAAAAAAATACAGATTCTTTTTCTGGTGGCACCTCCTACATTTCACCCTGGCATTGGGGAAAACCCACCATGGTAGGTGGGTCTCAGCTAGTCTCAGATCAGGCAAAACCATAGCAGCATGCAACTGCTGAAAACATGCTTTGAGTGTATTTTTGGGTCATAAGCACCCAGTTATGTTCTACAGAAGCAGTTTAGGATGAATAAGCCAGACTTTTCTCACCTCAAACAAATGTACCAAGTAGAAGAGTACTGAATATGATTGGGGCGGGGGGATTAGGACAGAAGCTTCTCACATAGCAAGGGGAGGAAGCCATCCTGGTTGAGGGTTAGCACATAGCTGATACTACAAGAAATGACAGAATCATCAGTTCACTGCCCGAGTGAACCCACACTCCAAGTCAAACTAATCCACTAATCCAGGAGTGTCATGATCAGTCCTCAAATCCTGCAGTACTCTGGGATGCAAACCAGGGTAGAAAACTTTCCAGTCTCAAACGCTATGATGCTACCCCTTGAAGCATCTTTCAGAGAACTGCAAAATATAGAGTGCATCTGTTGTGCATCTAGTAGTCATTATCTCAGACACCAATTTTAATTCAGGCACATATAACTTCATTCACTGTCACTGGGGAAAAAAAAACAGCTAAATCCTGAAAATATGTAACTTTCTGCATTTCAGAAAGTGACAGAAGAAGGAATTAGGTTAAGATGTGCTGAATCATTTTCTGATGCTTAAAAAAATAACTTTCAATAATTTATTTCACAAATAGAATACAAGTTACCCCAAAAAGTCACATGCAATTAAGCTTTTAATAATCATTACTAAAATCTGTCACTAAACACCTAAATAGCAAACTGATCTGCTGTGTTTTTAAAAACCCATTTCATATTCAAGATGATCTTTAGTCTTGAGGTTTTAGGCCTAAGAATAAGTGCCCACTATATACCATTCAAAGTCTAATATTGCTGTACAATGTAGGTTACTGCTTCATTAGGAACAGTTTAGTAAGTTGTGCCTCCTTTCTTGAAAAGGCTTTTTGCTGGACCTTGTGCCCTCTTTACTGGCTGTCATATATAATCAGGTGCCTTTAAGCACCAGGAAAAGTCAAACCTATGCCACAGAGGGATGTCTTCTCCGACATATCGCGTGGAAAATACACTTGTCCTTTGTCAGGAGAATATCCTCACAATTAAGGGCAAAAATAGGAAGTTATGTTAGTAAAGGTCATGCTTCGGTTTCCATGTATGTTTAAAAAAGATTGATAGAAAAATGCAAAAGAAACAAAAAGTAGGTAATACAGTCTAGTAGGTTAGAATTAGTATTTGCTGAGTACTTCAAATTTAATATATTTGCACACAACAGAAGGACACAAATGAAGAAATGACCCAAACAAAACAACTCCAAATTATATGGAGTCAGATCTGCTAATACTAATATAGAAAATAATGCAGTTTCTACAGACACAAGATACTTTCAAGGTCATTTAACCAACCCCATAATTTTACTATGGAACAAGTTTTCTCATGACTTTTATATAGTAAATATTACAGTCATTTTACATAACAGCTCTGTCATAGTGTTTATGCAGTTCATTTGGAATTTACTTTACATATCATTTCTTTCCTTTAATCCAATTAACTTAATGTCTATTTTATTGGTTCATTACACGGTTGTTTAGATCTTGGAAAACTAGGGAGGAAACCTGGACTGCGGGCAGGCTTCAAACTGAGGAATCATTTAAGCATTAAACTCTACTTATCCTAAAAAAAGAAAAGAAAAAACATACTCATCCATTCATCTTATGCTGGTCAATGAAGTATTGCATTTTAAGTTTCTATGATGACTGTAACTGCTGAATGTCTGGCAATACCTTTACTTCTGTATAATCACGGTCAAATGTCAGACAACATTCACAACTTCATTTGCATTGTTACTCTGGTTTTTACTGTTCTTCCTCCTTTGCTCTCGCCAGTGGGAGTGCGGGTGACACCCTGCAGGAGTCACTGCACATGCCTCCCACACTATTCTCCCCAAGTGATGTGTTTCAAGGAGCACAGCCTGCCACCAATCAGCAGTCGTACAAGCAAAAACCTCTCAAACAACTGGGATGCTATCCAGGATGAGGGTTGTTTGTGCCGGAACAGCCTTGCCTGTATTCTGCACCAGATGGTAAGTACAAAAGACCAGCTGGTCTCCTTTTTCTTGATATTTAACTATGTTAAGTAGGTTGAGCAGGAAACTAAAATCAAGAGCTCAACAAGTGGCTAAACAGGCATTAACCACCTGAAGATGCGGGGGAAACAATAGCAAACTAGCGGCTCGGTTCAGCAGAAACGTTGGAAGCTCGTGACCACGGAAAGGAAGGATTAAGTTATTCGGTTACCAGACTGTAGCATCAACAGAGGAGGAGGAAAGTGGTTGCTGCAAGAAGCCTGGATTCGTACTTTCTCATCAGCCTGGGCATACAATTACGTTTTCTCCATCATTTAATTGTGACGCAATTTCTTTCTTGCAACAAAATTACAAGTTATTCCAGAGCTTAGGACAAAAATTGTCATTTGCAAATATGCATGCTTGACCGCCCAGGCCATTGAGTGCAGTTTTACCTCATTTCACCTGGCTAGTATGATTTTTTTTTCCTAACAAGCTAATTAAAGTGGCATTTTAGAAGACACAACAGCCAAGCAACAGATTTAACCAGTTACCACAAAAAGGTTTTTGAAGCTTCAATTGAAAATCTAAACTCTTTGCATCTCAATTCCACGCAAACATGACAAACTTTCAAACAAAGTGCTGGGTCAAAAATAATCTTTTCAGCATATTAAAGCAGAATAAATATGTAAGGGTAAAGGCTAAATTGAGAACAGAAGCAATTCTTTCAAAATGATGTGGCCTGCTGGGATATTTATCTTGACTACAGTTATGGTTGACATTACTCAATATTTACGTGTTTGGTTTATTCTTTAGAACATAAATCATTACTGCCTGGTATAAAAGGCCAAGGATCCTGCCCCTTACTTTTCAATGTTACGTCATCCAAGCTTCCATTATTAAAACTGAACATTATCTGCACTTACTTTGAGCATGTTATTTTTTCCAGTTCTGATCTAACAACTTCATTCCTGAAATATGTGCAAGCTACATACTAATTTCAAAATTATGCTTTAGGCAAGACATTCGAATTCCTACATAACCTGGTTGGTATTGTGGCAATGGCTTTCCATTAGGTATGCTCTTAGTCACAAGCAAACCTGTGACCTGCAAAAATCACAAGCCTCACTGCAGGGCCTGGCATCCACCGTCATATTTTAACATCTTGGTGGCAACACGTCATGCCCTTGTAAAAACAGTTGGAGACTTGGGCTCTGTAGGCCTGCATATGTCCGAGCCAGCACTCAAGCAAGTGACACAGCAAGGCTTCTCTCACTATGTTTACCTGCATCCCAGCTGATGTCGTGAGATGCCTTCTGTGTTGCCATTTTTGAAGGGCATTCGTAGCATGCTAGTAAATCTCTGCATGGTCAAGGACCGACTACCTGGCCTCAGTATCTCATAGTATTGGGAGCAGCAGCTACACTACTTTCCTCCCGCCTTCTTCCCCTCCTCCTTTAAGTAAATGTAGCTATTTTAAACAGAACTATCACTCCTATTACCTGCTTTATCAGGTAACAAAGTAAAAAAAAAAAAAAAAAAACCAAAAAAAAACCAAAAAAACCACAACTCAGGTAATTAGGGGTTACTCACAGGTTTCCTTAGCTGACATTTTGTCGTGCCTAACCGAAAAAGCTGGTCTTTAACTTTGGGCTGCTGCAAATGCATTGTTTCATCCTGTATGTCTGCAATTCTGTTCGATTTCATGAAAAAGCAAAATTATCCAAGGGTGGACTCTTAAGTCTTTAGGTCAAGAAGCTTCATGCTGGAATGTTGTGCTGGTAGGTCCCCTTAATGTTATAATGTTAAAAGAAATTAAATAATAATAAAAAGGTTTCTGAAAAATCAGATGAAAGCACAGTGTGAAGACCATTCTGAAGAGATATATGATTAATATACTTTATTCTTTTCCTTTTCCCACTTTATGCTTTTCCTTAGAAGATATCAAATCTCCCAAAGGGAGAGAAGTACTGCTCTCCCAAAGTTACACATGGGAAAAATGGGCAGAAGTAAGGGAAACTTCACAGCAGTCCTCTCACATCCGTTCCAAACCCGTATATGCTATTGCTGTTGATTATTCGGTGCATATTCACAAAGCTATCCATTCTCACCAGGAATGGGCAGCATTGCTGCTCCAAAGCCATTTGTGCATACATGAAAACTATCTTTCCCTAAACTATTAAATATAACAGTTTGTATATTTTTTCCCCATCTGACCTGCAGACCAGACTTTAAATATCATAACATGTGACTCATTTGGTCATTTTCCCAACTGTAATCTAGATGGAGAAGTCACTGAAAATAATGACTCACAACAGAGCAACAGGCCACAAGGAATTTTCGACCTCTGTAAGGGCTGCAGCTCCAAAACAAATTTGCGCAGCTTTAACAGCTTCAGGACTGTCGTCTTGAGATGCTGACAACCTCCAAGAGATGAGAAGGACCAAATTCAAAACAATAATGAAAAGTTTGAACTTTCATCTCTGAAGGAAATTCCATTGCCTTTTTCTATGCTGCTGTAAAAAAAAAAAAAAAAAAAAAAAAAAAATTGTTAATCATTATCTAACTATATGGGTCCCCTCTCAACAGAAACAAAAATATGAAATAAACTAGATTTTTCAGTAACGTGAATGTTGATCAATAGATTCAGAAACGAATGCCGTGACAATGATATTTTACTAAGTTACATCAGGGCAAAAGTAGCAAAGACATAATACATTTTTTTAATTATATTTTTGTCCAGATCTTCAGAAATGGTTGCTTCATAGTTGACTTTGGCAGTATATGCAAACTCACTCATCTGTTAAATCTCATTTTTCCAAATTTAGCATTGTAATAGAGGAGCTGTTTGCCATTACAGAATCTTTCTGCTAGCAATGCAAAACAGAAGAAAAGTTCTTGAAAATGAAGCTGTAAGAACTGGAAAACTGTCAGACAGGTTTTACATAGTACAGATGCTTTTTTTTTTTTTGTGCTAGAGGAAGCAATACTTCATTTTTGTTTGTTTTCGTGGTAGAGTCCTGCTCTCTTTCATGTACATCCTTTTATATGTAGTAAGTTAAACAAACGTTTAAACCTCAAACACTGCTCCTAATGCACTGTTTTTCCATGTGTAAGATAACTGTAATAACAGAAAATACTGCAGGAAAGTGGCAAATGACAAAGACGTATTTCAGTAAGAATACTTTAATCAGAAACAAATGCAAAGCAGGATGAAAGCTCCACTAAGTTCTTCAGTTTTCACAAACAGGCACAAACACCAAGGTTTTGGAAGTCTTAAGGCACAACATAACCACCAAAATATTTCCCTAAGGAAAAATAGGATTATTGCTCACGCATTTGAATTGTAAACTTTTCCAAGGAAGAGCACAGCAACGAAGGAAAAGCAATCTTTTATGCAGATACTGAGAGGGGTCACAAGTCCTCACGAGAGGGCAACAGCAGAACACCTGCACGCAGGCACACAGTAACGTGATGGAAGCCTACAGGAAACACTGCGACAAGCATCAGATACAAAGCGAGGTCAAAAAATTTGTCAAAACCACATTCCCACAAACAGAAAGGCAAAGCAATGGCAGTGTGCCACAGCAAGACAGGTCTCTCCCACCCAGAAGGGCTTAAAATGTGAAGTGCTTTATTGTAAAGCCTCAGTACGTGCCTACAGTGTGCTTGTTTCCAGCTAACACCAGAAAACCCCCACCACCTCCTGCAGATCCACTTTGGTGCGTGAAATGAATACGCTGCAACCTTTTCTCCCAAGATAATAAATGAGCGCAAAGACCTGGCACATTCATCCACGCAGCGAGAACTAGGTAACCCATATAAGCAGTGCTCAAAGTGTACAAATTACTTTGTATGCAAAAGTTAGCTGCCAGATAACAAGAAACGGGAACAGAAGGGGGACTCCTAGAAGACTAAGTGGCAGTGAGATTGAGAGCATGATGTACAACATCCATACAGTGCACAGCGCTCTCCCTGAGGATCTTGCCCAAGACCTCCCTGCCCTGGGACAGGACTGTGGGAATTGTTCCAGGGTCTCACAGTCCCAGGCTGTTCCACCGCACGCGAGGCAACCTGATCCAAGCTGGCCTTGCTTTCGGCAGGGGATTGGGTGAGGCGATATCCAGGGATCCCCCTTCTGACCCATGCTACTCTACAATACCGTAACAGGCACTGCTGGCCTGGTCAGGTAGATCAATGAAAATAGAACAACATATGCAGAATGTACAAAAATAAAGAGAAATCCTCTCTGCAGGAAGCACGAGAGACATCGTGACTAAGCTCAGGAGGTACTACACAGATTCACCTTAGTTTTCTTTTTCCTATTGCGACCATCATCTTCCAAAGGAAGAACTGGATGAAAACCCACTTCATCCCTCAGATCTGGGCCACTGTGCAAAGATGACATTTCTATCAATGCTGGGAACATTGTTCAACCCTCTTAATATCTGTTTAGCCGTATCTAAACGAACTTCACAGAAAGTTCTTCAATCCTCTTCAACTTCTGAAATCACTTCTCCAAATGAATACATACTAGAATTCTTGGTTTTAACTTATGCCTAATGTTTCTGGTATCATTATAAAGAAAAGATCCATTCTTTTAGATGAATGTTGTTAAGCATTAAGAGCTCAACTGAAATTCAGCAAGCACCACTGCCAATATTAAAATTACTCAAAGAACATTTTCAGACAGTAACAGTTACGAAACTTAGTCTAAGAAATATTTAACAATGATCAACTATATTAACCTATATACTTTATTAAACATGCTCAGAGATACTTTTCTTGCACATATACTAAATACTCCAGATTTTTCATAAGCCATCTGGATGCCTAAGAGATTTTGGCAATTGGTCAGACCTGGAAAATACAAGCCCTTGAGATGTAATCTCTTACTACTTGCTATTTTTCTGCTCTTGAGGACCCATTCCAATTAAACTTCTTAAAAAGGACTAAGAACTCTTATGTCTACAGGATTGCCTTTATCCACTACAATAACATTTTAAAGATGCAAGAAATAGTTAAAAATACCACTGATGTGTCATTTTAATGAAGTTTCTTTATCTTAAATTTTGTACTGATTAACCGTTTGGCTGTCAAATTAAATGCACTGCCACAGATTGCTACTCAAAGAATGTGTAGCAAAAGCATTCCTTGGACAATATATTAAAAGTTTATTGCATCTGCACTACTTGCCTGATGAGTGTATTTTTGTATTTTTGAACTTTGAAGATTTTAAGCTCAGGCTAATGAATTCCTCCTCACCTGCATTATTCATTTTTACACACAAGAGGAACACATTTCAACCATAATCCATCTTAAAATACTTTCAAGAAACCAATTAAAACCAGTTGTGATGCCTACTGAATTGCAGACAAAGCTATCAGTCCATTTAACACATTAACCAAAAATAAGTCTACACATATATTTAAACTCTTCGTCAAGATTAATTTCTGAAGATTCCAGAAAGGGAGGTTTTTTTAAAAAAAATAATATTAATTGCACTATTTACTGCTATATTAGTTTTTGGAATATTTACTGTTGTATTTATTCCTTCCACAAACCATCTCAGATTCTTTGTAAAGAAGCATCACCTACAAGAGTAGAAATCAGCATCTTACCTATATCTCTTTCAACAAAGTTATTTTTGCCCAGTATGATGAGAAAGATGCAAGACCTGCCAATCAGTTAATAAATTTTCAAGTGATAAATATGCATTTGCTGCCCTGATGATGATAATTTCATCTGTTTCATTATGTTCATGTGCAATGATCCCCATGATGATACAAACACAAAATGGTTAGGGTTTTTTCTTCAAACTCAAAAACTCAAAATACACTGGAAAAAAATGCACTAAAAGCACATAGTGGTTGGTTTCTCAGGGCTTATGAGAAGCAATATTAAGACACTAGCAACAGTAAATATCAACCACACTTCTCCACAGCTATTTAGTGATCTATCAGAGGTTACCAACCGTGCTCACTGAACTTAAAGCACCGCAACACTTGGAAGTCCCTTTCAAGTACTGAGACTAACAGCTGTTTTTACCAAAACAGAGGTCCCTTCCAGACCAAGCTTGTACTTTTTAGCATTTTGATTTTTACAAAATCCAGGAATAAATGCAGCATTTGACATGTCAGCAACAGAGTATTTCTCTTCTCTGCCTACATTTGTTAATTCTTCAGTTTTACTGGCACCAGCCTCTTTGAGGCCCGGTTTACTATACATGACTCCCTATTCTCGAAGCTAGTCAACACCCTCTAAAGCACTGTTATAAAACTGCAGTTAACACGACACCTTAGGCACCTCAGAGTCCCAGTGCACACGCAGGTACATGCCTCTGAGGTTGGAATCACAATGCTTTGGTGGCTCCTCTGCATCTGCACAAATACTAACACAGCTCAGACTCAAACCACTTTGGGTTTCTATATCATGAATTCAGATCTGCAAATCCATTTTTGGAACAGGACATTTCTAGAAGTCAGCTAAAACAGCTCAGCATGCTGAGATATATAGAGAATCTTCCAGATTTAAGTAACCTGCCTGTGCCACTATATGCGTGCCGTCTATAGAGCTTTAACTTGGAGTCTAAAAAACATGACACATCCATGAGCACAAGCTGTTTGATGTCTCCTTACATCATTGCAACTTCTTTAAGAGTAACACATGCTACAGCACCCCAGGGCTCTTTTATACTGCCTTGCATACCTTCGTGTTCAGGACATAACTGGTAAAGTGAAAAAAAAAAAAAAAAAAAACTCTGACCAATTTTACTGTGTACATGTTGTTTAGACCAAAATTTCTGTTAACAAACAATTGTCCAACAGTCTAAAGCAAATGCCATTTCACTTCTTATCTGGGTAGTACACAAAAAAGGTTAGAGACTTATAAAACAGTGAAAGATGTCTCAAAACAGCACTGGGAATGATGTATTCAAGAAGCATATAGCATGAGTTCTCATTGGTCTTTTTTGACAAAAGCATTGAAAATAAAGTATCAGAATGTTTCAATAACATTGAAAGAAAAAGCACCATGCAAGGAAGGACCTTCAGAATGATATGGTACTTAGAGCCAAACAACAAAACACGAGGTACTGAAGGGCTCAGCCTCAGCTTAAATCTTGCCCAGAATAAATTCAACTGAGCATGTTAAAAGCCATGTCCTTTTTTAAGGACACCTCCATTAAAAACGAATCACTGTAATGACATTCCAAAAGAAAATGTTTGCACTGGCTGAACAGTACTACGCGGAAACTGCTCGCGCGGGGAAGAAATTGCTATGATACGGTATTTTCTTCAAAATGCTTATTTCAGAATAGATTAGATACGTGCTATAAATTCATATTCACACATCCTTCAGCCCAGCTCTGATGTCTTCACAGATTTATTTTCCTATCCTTACATGACAAACTGTGCCAGGAGAAGTAGTTGGCTATTCAGCAGATCTTCATTTAATTAAGTTAAACTTGGCAGAGTAGGCGTTGGAAGTTTCAGCGTAACAAAAGCACTTCATCTTGTGACTATTAGTAGTCCCTTTACTGTCAAATTAAGGCAAGTCTGCTCATTTAAGTCAAAGCAAGCTTTAAAAGCTCCTGTGATTCTCATTTATTCTACTGTTTTGTTATTCTGTTCTTTGACCTTCTTTCTTTCAGTAGCTCAATTTACGGCAAAGTTTCTGGATACATATTAAGAAGTATCTACAAAACTGTGATTAGCATTGTGCAAGCAGGGGAAGGAAGACTTGCAGCTGCAACAAGCTTGTGAGGAGAGGCTCCGTCAGTTCAACAACCTGTAAGCATGGGTACTTTACAGAAAAGCACTTCGTATTTCTCAAAACACTTTATGATGTCTTCTCACCTTCCTAGGAAGGGATCAATATTAACTAGTGCCACTAAGGCAGCCCATCTTAGGGGAAAAGTTTTAGTTTTGACTCTTAGATCAAAGTTATTACTCAGAGCTGGAAGTGTCCTGCTTTTGTCTCAGCTCTGCACCTATATAGGACACTTGTGGCTGATTTTAGTCATCAGAAGCAGGATTTGCTAAATCACTGTTATATTCCATGGTGTGGCCAACAGCCGGTGCCAAAGATAGGCATTGTCCTTACTGCACTTTTTTTTTTTTTTTTTTTTTGGGGGGGGGGAGGGGGAGGAGGGTGGTTCTTTTGAGTCATAAATGGCTGTTCAACATAATCAAAACAAAACTTGTAATTCTGATGAGATTTAAACAACACATGTGAAATCTAAAACAATTGTTACTGATAACTCAGACATATCAGAATGACAACACCAGCAAGCATTCCAGGAACATCCCCATAAAACAGACAGAAAATACACATTGACAGGAAGAACAGAGTACACACATTTACTACAGAGAGGACACATTTGTCAGAGAATATTCTGACTTTCCTTTTGAAGCCAGTCATTAAGCTGCTGCTGTATCAGGCTTCACCCCCTAAAAAACCTAATTCAAATCTAGTCATCATGGAGTATGTTAAATAGGAAGTGTGTTTGCATAGTCTTCAGTTTTGTTATTAAGAGCAGCTAAGAGGAGGAAACATTTCCTATCTCACATATGCCTTGGGCTTGAATCGTTTCCTAAGTCAAGACAATTTTGAAATTCTATGCAACAGGCATGTAGTATATGCATGCTAGCATGTAATAGTTACTGCATTAGAAAACAAATAGCTGATCACTTGTTAATGAGAGCGAGTTTTAGGTTAAAATTCTGCTGGGTGTTCATTAAAAACATTTGTCCTTCCAGCACTGAAAAGATAGACCCAGTATATATTAAATCCAGGGCCAAATTAATGCAATGTGAATACTTAACATATAGTTTCACTGGTGTCATACTCATAATACCATGCTTACTGTTTACAGAAGTGTACCTACAAGAAATCTGAGGTACACCTTTAAGAGCACTTCATTATATTTTCAGTATTTTAATATTTAAATTAATACTTTCAACTTTTTAATACACTGAAATTTCAGCTTCAAATTAAAACCAATTGGATTACTATAGATTGGAAAATGTTTGTAAAGTCAATACTATCATGTCACATTACACAACATGTATCAACATTAATAAATCTGTGATATTTTGAGATATGAATAGATTCTAATTAGTAACTAGGTAAAGTAACTTATTCTTTTCAAAGTATCTGGTAATACATTGAATAGTAGGAAAATGTCTAAATAAATCATGACTGATAGGGTGCTCCCATCAGTAAGGTTTATACAATAGACTGGGCAAGAGAAGTCATCCCGAAAGTTCGTAAAGGAAAGAGCCAGTTATTACTCTAAGTTTGGGAACACTCAGTCACCTCCTACTAGTAACTTCATCACTGAGCATCTGTTCCCTGGTCTGTGGGAAATGCCTCAGTGATGAGGTGCACCTCTAATGAGAATAAGCAGTGCAAGAAGTTTCAGAAACGCTGGGCCTGAACTTCCTTTGGCCTCACACTGGAAACGCTAGAACCAACGGTGGGGAAAGATAAGAGGTGGTGACCACAGTCTGAGAGATCAGGGAGAGGAAAAAAGCAGAAGCAGCAAGACTCACTTCTCCAAAGTGAGAAACCACTGGTGTCTCTGAAAAACTTTAGGTCGCATTACAAAAAAGTATTTGAAAAATGACAACAATCTTTTAAGAGGTTTAACGTACCATAGCTTTTTTATTGCTAAAAGTAGGCCAAAAAGCTTCCACAGGGCTTCGTGTCTGAAGAGCAATTCATCTTAGTTGGCCAGCACGCATTTAAGTCTATAATGGAGAAAGTAACCAAGACCATGTAATTACAACAGTAAAAGGTTTTGCTGCCCTGTCTATGATTAGTTGGAATCACTTCCATCTTTTATAAGGAAAGACATTCAGCTACATACCAAACCCATATAAATAAGGTATACTATCAGACAGCAATTTCACAAATATACCAGACACTGAATTAAGTGAACTTGATTTGAGTTATATTTTCAAAGTTGTACACTTCATTACATGGGCACAACACTATCTGTGCTCCTGCACGGCTGGTCAGATGCAGGTGCCTATGCTTACACAGTATGAATTCTTCAAAATAACAAGTATTTGCCCGTAAGTCATTTAAATTGTCAAGCTACGAAAATAAGAGGTGTTGATAGGTTCAACACTTTGTGAATATATTGTTTGTGACTGTACCTGATTCAGATGCCTGACCATCTAGAGGCCAATGAAGATGATGTTTCATTCCCCCCCCCCCTTCTGGAAATCTCTATTTAACACATGAACCCAGATCCCTACTGGGTGGAATCCAAGCTTGTTGCTACCAAAATACATACAGACAACCTGCTGCATGTAAAGTAGATCCTAATTCAAACTTGAACAACCCCTTCACAGGTATGTCTCCACTTGTCACTCGGATCAAAATGTTCTCTCTTCACACTGAACCTGTGAACCTGCCTAAGGGATGGACTCCTCTTGCTTCACATCATGCCGGATGGATCTACAGACAGAACTACCCACTGGGCGATCTCCTAAAACCATGACTAGCTCATAGGATGGGTCCCGAATTAGGAGCAACAGCCATACTGGTGCCGCACTTACTTTTTGAACAAACATTTCACACCTGTGAACAGCAGTCACATGAAGAAAGAATAGTTACCTGCTACATCCCCCTTTTTTCCTATTACCATTGAAATCTAACAATATCTGAGTTTGCTAAAAGGAAATGCAAATAAAAAAGTTAAATTCCCTATACCTCGAGCCTTACTGGTATGTAATAACCATTCCTCTTTGGCCCCACAAACACAGACTCCAGGGTGTACCTGTTAGATTACTCTGTTTTAGTTTGCCACTATATTGCCTTTAACAACTTTAACTTTGACAGCAATGGCTGCATCTCAGGCATCGGCTAAGGCACAGGCTTAGCTCATCAGCTGTGATACAGGCATTAACTGCATTCACAGTCTTAATTGCTTTTTATGTTGTATCAGCTTTGCTGTGCTTATCAGAGAGTACAAGTTCCCTTGTTTTTACAGTGGGATAAGAGACTGCACACAGACTGGCTTTTCCTTAAAAGAGATTAACTCATTTTAGTTTTAATTTTATTATTAGGAATGAATATACAAGGTCATAGCAATTCAGAACAGATTCCTTTCCTTAAATGCGGTATTTATAATTACTCCTAACTCATTTTCTATCCGCTCAGTGTTAATGAATTAATCCATTGGCAAAATATTTTGGTTAACAATGCAAAACAACAGAAAAGCAAATTTTCATGAGATGACTGAGCAGCTCTTGTACCCCTACTTTCACAGCATGTTATTGATAATTTTTCCTCTTTTAATATTTCAATATTTACATTTAATTCCATCATAAATAGACAATAAGTAAAATCTATAGCATTCTCTGCGGTAAGTGGAATCGGTGAGGTTCTTAGATCACTCCAATCATTGCTAACAAACACGGTGCCACTACTAACCAGCAAGATGCACTTTAAATCAAAAGCAATAGAACACCCCCCCCCCCCCCCCCGCACATACACACGCTCCACTTCTCTTTCAAACCCCCTTTCCCTTCCGAGGCACTCCTGAACAAGCCAGCTGGCATTCACAAACTCTCACTAGTTATTTCAAGGCAAACATTTGCTTCCTTTATGGGCTGCTGAAACAGAGTACATCAGAGACAGTGTGAGACCAAGACCAAAAGCAATTTCCTGCGGAAATCAAAAAAGTAACTTGATTAGAACAGTCCGGACCCAATTTGAGATATTAAGTGATCAGATAAAACAAGATGATCTAGAATTAAGTTTTATTTTTCTCTTAGTTACCATCCCAGCCTTCACTGAATAGGAAAGCAAGTTCTCCTATTTAATAATTGCTTGAGAATTAGACTACTATGATACAGCTAAATAACACCCAGCAATGATTCAGAAGTCAACATAGCACCCTATTCTAGCATTATGTTGTGAGCAATGAAGTTACTTCTCACTCTAATAGATATAAGGCTTAAAAAAAAAAAAAAAATAATGTTGACCATCTAATGTTGTTAATTATAGTAAAAGATAAGACACTACACATCTAATTCAGAACTTGATAAAAATATTTTATGAAGCACATTTCACTTGATGCAGTAGCATCAAGTGTTTTTTTATTTAAATAGCATTACATTTCCCACTCACAGCTTTTACAGGAAGACTGACACAATCTGTATTCTATAATAATACAGCTGCAATGGTGAACCTTGATCTTCCAACATCAAGCTCTGTTTTCCTACCTCTTGATTGACTGGTAATTCTTAATATAACTGAATAGTAATTTCTCGGCTTTCTTTTATAGCAAAAAAAATTATCACCATTTTTGGGAACCACCTACATATCTAAGTAAAGATTTTAGGATGAAAAAGTTGAAGTCATCATTAACGCTATTTATCTTAAGATGTTTTCAAGTAGTGTGGGAATCTGATCAAGAAATTGATATTTCTCCCTCAGTCGAGGAAGCTGGATGCTGTCCTTTTCCCTACTCCTTTTAGTGGTATTCAGCTGTTTCCTGGACAGTAATCTTCTGAGAAACCTGAAACTATTGACTCAGTTTCGCTGTCTTTCTGAATTTTTCTCAGAACTATTCAGGCACTCAGGATTTTAACAGGAGAATGAAACTCTTAAAAATGAGGATCCTTAACAATCTTCCCTCACTCAGCTCTGAGCTGTTAAACTTCTACTCCAAACCAGGTATAGGAAACTTATGTTCACTGGGGATGGGGGAAAAAAAGTTTAGTAGAAGAAAAAAAAAATAGTGTTTTGTTTGTTTTGTTTCCTTAGTAAAAGACATTAAGGAAGAATAGCTTTCTACTAGGTATACTCAGCAGAAGTACAGTGTCTTAGAACTGACCAATGGATATACTCCAGTGTATGCTCCCAGCTTTGGGAGACATTTTCAGTACCAAAAACACTGCGAGTATATGTCTCAGAGGAGCTGCCAAACAGATTATAATTTGATTTAATGTAGTCCCGGACAACCATTTCTAAAAGTCAAACCAAACAAAAAAGCATTCCCAAAATATTAAAACTTTAGCTATTCACACTCACTATTCCTTTGCTGGCTTTTTGACAGTATAAGGCTAACAGTTGCTCAGAAGCCTTGATCTTTTGCTAATTTGGTTGCCTTTTCCCCTGACACGTGCCAGCTTGCAGCAACAATACCCTTGGACTTCCAAAATCACTCTTATCCTTAATTTAGCTCTCTTCCCTTTTTAGTTTAAGGTTTCCTTTGGGATCCTTTTTGCTTATGTTCTTGCTCAATCTCAAAACTTCTTAGCCATCTTCCCTTTAGTTACTCTATTCTTTCATGCATTTCAAGTTTATAGCTGTATTCTTCCACCTCATCCTGTTTCTGTCCTCCCTGACAATTACTTGGTTTTGATATATTCAGTATCACTAGTTGCATTCCCACTGCATGCAACAACATTGCCATAGATTCACAGGTTCACTTTGAAATGTTATAACAACTGAAATAAAAGGATCTGAAAATATTCATTATTCCTTTTATATGTATTTCTATATTATCACTTTTACTAAAATAATTCCAATAAAAGAGAGTAATAGATTGTTGAGATACTTTTCCCTTTATTGGCTGTCTAGCAATTTCAGATTTAATTGATAAAAGTGAATAAAATAAAATTAACAAACTTTGGAGAGTTCTTTGTTTATTTGTTTTACTAAGCAGCTGAGGTTTGCCCAAAGAGCTGTCTCCTAAGATCTCAGCTCATAACAGCAAGGACTATATTAACTTGTTTTCTCTCTCTCTCTCTTTTTTATTTTTTTATTATTTATTTATTTATTTTTGTCGATCCAATAATCAGTTCTCTTTTACTCAGAAGAGAGTATGCTCATGCAAACCCTGGGGACTCAGACCTAACAAGATTGCCTTTTCGTTGACATTTGGAGACTAGGTTTTAGATACTAGAGAATTTTACAGTAGAAGAAAAAACTATGGAGAGAGTTTCAGGCACCAAATTGTACCTGAATTATTTATTTAGTCCACATCAACTGTCCCATCAACTCAGTTTGTCAGTATATGAATTCCTATTATTATATTTACCACTAGAAACCACCCATTTTTAGGCATTTTTTCTACATAGAATTATAGACAAACTTTACAAAAACAGACTTGCATTACCAATTGTGTCACTAACTGTTGAAACCACACACTGTTTTAAAGATCAGCCATTAATTCACTGTAAGGGCTGATATCATTTCAGATGCAAACCATAAGAGATGAGCAGGAAAAAAAAGCAGTTATTCTAAACTGTACATCTTGACCAACTCCAGAAGTGAGGTACTCTACCTTCTTTCCAAAGGCCCTTTAGTAAGGTCACAAGTGCAATATTCCATTCTCAGAACTTAACCACCAACAAAATAACATTAGTAAATGGATCTAATCCTAAAATAGCACCAAAAATGGATAAGAGAAATAGCAAACTATCCTCTATCTAATCAGCTGTGAAGGAACTGACAGAGTAAGTAAAAGCCTAGCTTATACTTGAGGGTCTCGGCTAACGAGCAACCAATACATCGATTTCTAAGCACTTCTGCCTGTGGCCTCAGGATATGAGCTAAAACAGGCTGACAACAACTTAAAAAAAAAATCAAATTAACTCACTAGCTTGGAGTAAAAATTCCTAAAGTCTTTTCTCATCATATGAGCAGCTATGCAAGCAAGCACGGATATTTTGGTAAAGGTACAACTTTTTATCAGTAAGAAGAGGGTTTTGGGAATCAAGCATGTTAAACTCAGAAGCATACATCTCCCCACTACCACCTTTTATCTTTCATGGATTGCAGATAACGCATTCCTGGGGAACGCATACTCCAAGTCCTTTAGGAAGAGCGAACAGACTGAGACCCTCGCAAACACAAAACTCCCTAGACTGTAGAAGAAATTAACTTCCTTTCAACTCTTTCTCCATTCTGAGTAAAACTTTTAGAGATAAACTATATGGAGACAGGAACACCTACTGAGTTTTAGCCTTGGCATCAGGCTGCAGACTACTAAAGCACAAAACATCCCTGAGATTAAGTTGGAGACTAATTACTATACATTCTTTTGATCCTTTCCCTTATTAAATCAGCAACACCTAGAACTTGCCTAGTTCCATCAAGCCTAATTAGCATTGTGATTTATTTTTATTTCTTAGAGCTCAGGATAGTTCCAATATTATTCAATGTTTTCATTTTTATTTCCAACCAGATATGATAAAATATACTGCTCCATAAGAAAGCAGACGGCAGCTCCCAAGATGGAGTATAAAAATGCTGGGCAGTAGGACTAAAATTCAAAATAGATGAGATTGTCTGAAAGAGATAGTGACTATTCAGAAATTATGGACAGTGAATTACTGTAATTACTTGAGTAGTTACTTGTCACTAGGAAACAGTATTTAAACATATCTAAACCTAATAGCTATACCAGTCTATATCTATACCCTAATCTAGGGCAGGAGCAACCTCATGTCCATGAAAGATAGTAGGATGTCATGGGACTGTATGTTGCCATATGTGACCAAGTCAGCGAACTTACACACTTATACAGCAGATTTTATACTCTCCGTCCTTCTATTAAGCAGCACAGTCCATTTATATTTTGCTTTTACAGAGAAATTACTTCCCAGTTCTTACTAGAGCATCTCCAGCACAACTGCTCTCTTAGAATCAGGCCACCATAGATCACAGATTTGGTAAGGTTGAAAAGAGCCTCTGGAGATCTTCTAGTCCAACCTCCAAAGTGGCAAGAAGTTGGGAAACCTTCTCGGGGAAAGGAACATTTGACTAAGTGACAACAGTGACAAACCGACAGTGCCTCCACAGTAAGGATTGCAACACGATCTGCTAAGACTCCTATAGGAAAACTACTTTGATGCTTGGTAAGCCAGTGTGCATAAGTGACTATAAAAGATGTACATTCCTGAACTATAACTGTACAAAACCACCTCTTTCGAGACTCTTTTCTACTGAGCCCCCATTAGATCTCCAGTCTTAATATTTATGTATCACCCAGCAATTCTCTAGTCACAATACGCAGCCAGGTTTATAAAGCTAACTCTAAAGAGTTACACTTTCACGCCAAACACCTACTGCCAGCTTATGACTAGTTGTTTTACTGGTAAAAAAAAGAAACAGAGGAATCTTAGCTGGATAACTCATTGTACAAGGCTGGCAAATAGCTGAAAAAGCCAGTAGGAAAAAGATCTTTCCTGAACTAGCTTGCAGAGAAGCTTTTGTTATTTATAATTGACTAAATTTGCTGTTATGAGGACTCTGGACATACTTTTTCACTGCCTTGAAGAATAGAGCTAAACAAATCATGGTAATGCAAAATAGGGAAAACTACAACTGCAAGGTCACGGGAAACATACATGAAAGAGGAACATCAGAAGCAAGCTAGTACTTTAAACATAAGAAATTAGGGAGTCCAATTTCATCTCTGTCATCCTTGTTAACTACTGGGAAAGTATCAGATGGACAGCCTAGCACATTTTAAGAAGAGTTTCTTGTGAAATACAAGTCACTAAATTTTTTTGACATTATTTTAATGCTAAAAACGTTAGAAAGTACTAACAATGAATGTAGTTTACTTGCAATTAATTTTCCAGAAATTTCAGGAATGGCACAACATCCTAACTTTTAGCTATCACATTTGTACTACTGAAATCTTCAAAGTAGAAAAAAAGTGCTGCATAAGGCAAATTCATTTAACTTAATCATCGACAGGTTTTCATTAGACTGTTACATCACTAAAGGCAATTTGAAAGTTAAAAATCACAATCATTATGAATTTACTAGGAATACATTATTTAAAAAAATATTTTAACATATTAATCCACCCATTCAAGCTACTGATTTGCTGTCTTGCTAATTTCTTTATATTTATCATTGTGGTAATAAATGTTCAATAACTAATTCTTCTGTCTGCCTCAGTATCTAGTATCTGAACTACCAAAGAAAACAAAACATGAAAAACTGGCCACCATTGGTAGCAGTCATGCACTGCTTATGAAGTCTTTTCGTATTTGCATTTTTAAATTAGAAAAAAAAAAAAGAACCCCCCCACCTTAAACTTTCAGAGATAAAAGATGGAAGCAGACCTCCCAAGAGGTACTGTGTACATTTATGCACAGCTGAACAAGTAGAATTGAAGCTGAATAGAAGTCCAAAACCACAGCTGCCCCATGTAGGTTTTACCTACAGAATCCATGTATTATACAAACTAGTTTTGAATTTTCCTGGCACACTTTCAAAGCAATTTTTCATCTATGACAGATAACAAAACGTTAGATATGTAGTTCACTCCTCCTGGAGTCTTACTGAACATGAAAATTATGGTAGATGAAGAAAACATCTGTTGTCCCTTAAGCAAAGCCTGTTTTTTCCATCAGAAATAGTTGGTTTTGGTTATTCTTTAGTAATGTTTTACCTTTCTGTTGTAACTTTCATTCCACAAAGTTCTAGTGTACCACTGACATCAATTATAACTGCAATAAACCCCTTTTTGAGATGGAAGGCAGAGAGAAACTAAAAATTAAAAAAATCCCCCACACTAAGTGGAAAGTGGAAGTTTGCCTCACCATTTGTTCAAAGTCTCAAGGCTCTGAATTTCACAGAACATTGCCACAAAGTTTTGTCAGTGCCCTGACACAATATTTCCTTCTTTGCACTTTTTGCCCAACAACATAACATGAGTACAATAAGAGAATGAGATCCTTCCATAAAGGATACAAATATTTTTGCTTTGCTTCCCCCCCCTTCAAATAAACACTTTTTATTCAGCACCATATCAACAGTGAAATTGCTAGCTACCTGTGCATGCTGCCGACCCAGTTCCAAACAAAGAAGCTCAGTAATCATTTGAAATTCAGTTTTCTTACACTTTATGATACATGCTACTATATTAATAACTAATTTGAGGTCATTTTAATTTGCTACACAGGTTTCATCTGCCAGATTGAGTTGCTACTCAATCTTTTGGGGAATAACACAACTGGTGTGCATGTGTGTGTGTGTATTCAGTTAAGCAGATTTTTCTTGCTTCCATCACTACCTTTAACTAGAAACACTATTTACAGATAACCTTATAAAAGTTTTCAGCTAACCATCAGCAAGATAAATTTGTTGTGAAAATAGGGTCCACACAGAAAAGTTAACCTGTCTTTACTGAAGTATTCTTTACAAGTTCTTCTTTGAGATAGAAATGATATACATGTCTGCAAACGAAAAATTTGAATTGATAATTGTGCTTCACTTAATTGCTGGAGGGTCAAGAAAGAAGGCAGTCAAATTAAGAGGAGACCATCATAACTTCGCTCATGATTCATGCAGAATTTTTGCCAGCAAGCATAAAGCTGTTACGCCATGTCAGGTCAAGACACAAAACCTCATTGTGCACAGGAACAAAGCTCTTACTTTAGTACATACCACAGCTATTCTGATATGGCAGAATGAAACAGTCAAAACCAGTCTGAGAAAAAATTGAAATTTGTTCCATAATCATGGGAAAAGGAAAGGTTAAAAAAAAAAAAAAAGTATGTATCAGACAAGACTAACAAGAATAAAAGTGTCAGTCTTTAATCATTTCAGTTTCTTAATTTATAAAGCTTAAATATTTAATAGGGATAGACATTTTTATTAAAATTGACTTTTAAAAGAGATTATCTTCCAAGCTTGAAATTATTAAAAAATAGATTTCAAACTAGTGTCCATTCCTCATGTGCCAGGTATTACCAAGACATGAAGAAGTCTGCTTGTGTGTCACCATAAAAATGTATATATACACCAGTTAAAATTGGGTGTCATTCCATGAAAAAGCTTTAGCTTACATACAGGTGGAAATTTTGAGCTTCCAATTCATGGGGCAACACTGGTAGCGACAGAGACGAAGATTAGTTAATAATACTTTTTTGGCTACAATAATATAAACAGACTAAATGATTTGTCATTTGTCACTTTCTACTTTAAAAAAAAAATGATCTAAAGTAACACCACTAATATCAATGTCCAGTGAAGTAAAAAACTGACCTTCCAGCACATTACCTATGTATACACAAATTCTTAAAAGCCCATAATTCTCACTGGTTGTTACCTGCTATTTTGTTCCATCCATTAAGTCACTGAATCTTCCATGCCATGGAAAAACAAAGCTGGATGTCATTCATATACAGCTATTTTAGCAAAATAAATTTGGCTTCTATATAGGCAACATGTCTACTCTTGCAGAAGACAGTTACACAATGCTGCAGCTGCGTTGTCAGACACTATACCTGTATAATTTTCTTGAATGCTGCTAAGCTTTTTTCTACACAGAAAATGCAACATTCACAAAGTTATTTGGGAACTGAACTCCCTCTGGATACCCAAGCATCTTCGCTGATCTGTTAAACTAGCCCCAGATCCTCCAACTTGTACTAGAAATTTAACTACAAATGGAGCAAAATATCTCAGTGTGCATTTAGTATTCCGCCAAGTTCTGCGCCAACTAAAAGCCATGTAACCACAGTTAATGCACCTGTGAGCCTAGCTAACATGCCCCAACTCTCAGCAGAATTGACTTGGACTGAGCTTTGGGCAAACCACAGCTACACGGCTTCATGACTTCCATTCAACACACCAGAGAAATCATATGTGCCTGTTCAAAAAGCAAGGAGATATTGCACACCCATTTTAGAGCAATTCCTGTGTTCTGGTTTGTCCTACATAGTAAACGGACAGAGGCACTTGTAATACGTGCTTCTTATCTTCTGAACTGTACTAAAGTTCCCATGCTTACAAGCAGATGTTGGGATTGACTCAAATATAAGGTTGCCTCTACCAGCTAGAAGTCATTAAATATAGATGTATTTAAGAGCACAAACTCACCCAGTTAATTTGCCAAGTAATCTCTTCATTTTGTTAACTATTCGGTAACCTCTGATTTAGGGACTGAGGTGCTCAAATCTACAGCAACCCCAGGGCAAAGCTGTTAGAAGTATATGGTTGGCTTTTAATACTGCAAATACAATCAACAAATATCCTTTTTGAAGTTTAGAAGGGTTTGTACTGAGCACAACTATACCACAGAAGACTCCAAGAGTGGAAAAGGTAAAAAGATATTTTTTCCCAGTTATGTGGGAAAACAATAGACTTTCTAGCAACCAACTGCCTATTTTTGGCTTTCTAATTGCCACAGCTGGTCTCTCCCTAGTCCACCAAAAAGGACTGGAAATGTTGCTCTATCAGAGGAGAAAACAGAGGCTGTGCAGTGAAAAGCATCTCAGATGATAATTAGGATGCAGCGTGGTCCCCACTACCACCCCCAGATAAAGACTTTTAAGTAACAACCTATTTTTGATACAACGTATGCAATTTCAGTTAAACTGTTGCCATTACTGGTAATATTTTCCAGACTTACAAAAGGTAACAAAGGTAGTTTGTTACAAAATTACAGGGAAAAGAAAGCCTGAGTGAACCTGCTGTGATCACTGAAACTTGGAAATACCCTGGATAGAAAGCTCAAGCACTTCAAGAAACACTTTAGCATGCCTGAGAAAGACAATATTTTTAGCATTTCACACTACACACTGCTGACAGACAAGGAAAAGCACTGTTTTCCTTCTAGAACACCAATTGTCATAGCATCACAGGACTCTCTTGGAAATGCATCTTCTCTCTAGGTAAAGCTTTGAAAAGCATTGAACATTTTCAAATAAAGTATTTAATTAGATAACATGGATGCCAGCATTTATTAAATGCACTATCGCTGGCTTTGCTTAGCATACACCAGGCCTTGCTAGATGTTCTTGCTAGGTAAAACATCCATTTAAGTTAATGGTAGCTTTGGGCAGCAACTAGCTTCTAACCGTAATAAAGCATGAGAAATTTGCACTCTAATCACCAAGCCACAACTCTCACTGATGGAGCAGCTGCTGCTGAACTGCTCAGGCTCACCCCACACCGGCCCTCTTCGCAGTCTCCAGCGTAAAGAACCTGCACGTCCAAGAGAACAGCAGCACTGAAGTAATGAGGGTCAATGAACGCAGTTGGTTTAGCTGTTCCTTTAATTTTGTCAGAGCTAAAAGATAACAGAAGGTATTCCTGTTGTGAACATAACACCACATAAGGGGCTAAAGCTTACTGCCACAAGAACCTTAAATGAAGTGCGCAGTTCTGTTGTGTATGGAAATAAAGAATTTTTTCTATTAAGATGGGATGAGCCTGTGTGTTCAACAAAGAATTTCCTACAGCCATCAGGCAGCATGACTTGGAGACTGACCGCTCTTTCTTCGCCCCTTTCCAGTAAATAGCCGTGGGAGGTACACCACGCTCACTGGCACCATAACAGTGGCTTATTCTAAGCCAGTAGCAGGCCACTAACGATCTACATGGAAAGAAAGCACTGCCAACTTAACTATACATCTGCTATGCTCTATTTTTGCCTCTAACTTCATGACATTTGCAAAAGCATTACATTTATTCCAGATATCTTCCCCATGCCCACGATGGCATTCAGACTTAGTTTTACTCTGTTAAACAGCCTAACAGCTCCAATATTTTAGAGTTAAAATGTATGAGCAGTTATTTCATAGGCTGAACAAGTGACTCCAACTTACTCAGTTAACTGAAGGATAAAAAAGTAGTAAAGGAAGATCTCCAAATATTTTCTTGAAAGTTCTGTTCATGCTATTTCTGGAAGAGTATCCCAACGCCAAACAGCTCTTAGCAATACACACTTAATTCAAAGGTACTTTCTGATTCTTACTACCATGAAATCTGGCTACAGGAAAGCAGATAGCACTGCTATTGCTTATGTCTAGATCCTGCTCTTAAGAGCCTCTTTCAACAGTGTTGCGCTTGGATCGTTTTTAGCACTAAATGGTTATCCCAAAATGAATAGTGGTACTTCAGGTTTGTGCTTCCTGGGGATTACTGAAGGCAGCGAAGTATGTAACATCATTAATCCTTACCCATTTATTCAAACCCTCCGCTCCTCAGTTCTCTGTTCCTTTCTTTGATAGGATAAGATTTTCTTAAGAGCTGGATATTCTCCCTCCTTGCCCTATAAAATGTACTTGGTTCAGTCACCTCATTGTGCAGTTACTCTGCTTGACATGATTTACTTTATGACACATCGGTTTTACCATTCATATAGGTACATTTTAAGGCAAACTGCTGAAAACAGTAGTGATCCTCCACACACTGTTTTGCCCCCTAAAAGCCTTAGCACATATAAGACCACTAACATATGGAAAATTCTGAAGACTCAAAACATTCATAGAACCTTTCATTTAGAAATCCAAGAATAACCAGGGTAAAACCCAGTGATATTTCTTCTCATGTGACCTCAGTGAAGCATATTTTCCTTTAAAAAGATATATTATCACATTAATATTGCATCAGCTACATGCTCTTAGTTGACTCCATTATTCCTCCACAATATTTCAGGGCCATGTTAACACCCACCTTTTCTAACAAGTGCGGCTGCTTATTTATCTCTATGGCTCTAATCCTATTGCACCTACAAGTTACAAATTAGAAAATTGAAATAAATCCATTTTGAATTTGTGAAGTCACCTAATCAGAGTTTTTTCCAGACTCATAAGCACTTTTACCAAAGGAAAGGCTGCATCAGCATTTATATATACACCAGTGCAGCTCAGCACCGGTTAAGAATTGCGCTCTTTCGGCATCTAAGTATCTGAGGCTTGTGCACAGAGATATGGAACAACAATGTCCTTAAATACATCCACAACCATCTACGCTTTAGGACAAGAATAACCTATTAAAATTTCAAATATCAATTTAGAAAAAAAAAAAAAACTCTGTGAATTTTATTGACTATAAACAAGATTTTTTAGTTAACTATGGCAAATGTAGAATTGCACAACAAGCAGTTGTACTAAGTTAGTTTTATGCTGAAATTCTTTTCAGCTTAGCTTATGTTGCTACATCTATGCTGATGCTCTGTAACAGGCCATTCCTTCCAGGTAAACGCAGCACTGGACTAGCTAGTCTGCATAACAGCAACATGAGAACAGGGGACTTGGCACAGGATAACACCAATATAACAGGATAACACCTGTGGCTAAGGGAATACATTGTCCCATCTCAAGCTCCATCAATCACTTCTTTGATCCAGCTTTTGTTTTTATCAGGGGCTTGCGGGAAACCTTCCCCCCCCCACACACACACAGCATCCCTCCCTTCCTTGCCCCTCTCCAGGGAATTGTTCACTGCTCAGATGTCAGCCTACCTCAACAGGCAAATACTTCAGTTGGGCAAGTAACCGGCAGCAGAACATAGCTGAAAGTTCCCCAGAAGTATGGGGTACTGCAGCTTCTAGTACTTTCAGAAGCGGGTCGTGGTTGTCTTTTATTCTCTGAATTTGACTGGAGCAGAAAGGAATCAACTTCCTCAGTCAAGCCTCTACTTCTATCTGACCTCAAGTCCCAAGCTGCAGATGATTAAAACCTCATGTTTGTGTCCAAAACCTCAAGAAACAAAGGTTCGAGAAGAACAAGAACACTATAGGAGGAGCTTGAGATCCAAAGATCCTTGTTGGCAAAACAATAAATCACACAATTAGCTGGTAATTTGCTTGGTGACACCACTCTCAGTAAGTGTCTCACAGAATAAACTGGTTCCCAGCTTTGTCATTGCTTCTCACATAAAATACAATCATATGAAACTCTGTAACTTCATATCACTAGTGTAAAAGTTATGAAAGCTGGCTTAAACCACAGGTGCCTGAAGCGCAGCAGTGATGGTTTTTGCTTCCCTGATCAAATTGATTTCTGAGTATAGAACACTTGTCTCCCACTTCGCTTTATCTGTGAAAAAGTCACAGGTTAGACTTTTTCACGGGTTAGACAACACTGAACAGGTCCAGAGAAAGAACACACACAAGGGTACCACAGAGGCACTGGAAGGAGGGTATACATCGCCAAAGCACATGCCTGACTGCAGGGAAGGCTCTTGCTGAACATACAGAATAAACAGACTAAAGAAAGAAAAGTGTTTCATAAGTAACACATAAGTCACGAGCTAGTTTCATTAGGCAAATAGCTTCAATAATATCTACATAAGAGATTCAGTTCTATCGCACAGTCCATTTTTAATCCTGTTTGCATTGTAGGTTCCAGGCGAGTCTTCCAGTTTCTAGACCCACATTAAATTTGAGGGTGAACAACACAGATCTTGAATGGTTGCTTCCTAATCCATATCTGAAGTCAAAGTTAATGCAAACTAGAACATAACTGAAAACTGAAAGAAATCTTCGCAAAGCTACCCACAGATATTTAAAACTCAGAGCTATCAACCGCAGCAGACAGATCTACTACTCATATTTCACCACCAGATGGCCTTATTTAAGTATAAACCGCACCACTACCTACAAACATGTATACAGCAGCAGATAACACCCACATTACCTGAAATTCCTTTTCTCCACACACAAGAAAATTTTGACACAGAGGCAAAGGAGCACCGCTCAACAGAGGCAGTGAAACAGCTGTCCATTCTCACTCGTGGAAGTAGCTGAAACTCCCAGGAACAGCTCCATGCAGAGCCTGAACAGAGGTTAGGCGTAGCGCCCAGCGCCAAAGCCCACCTGCTCTCAGCTCCGCTGGCGTCTGAACGGTGGGCAGGCTGCGTGTGCACCGTGTCAATTTGGCCGATGCAAACTGAGCGCACCTCAAACTTGGGCTGGATGAATTTGCATCCGGATTAATTACAACGCTCTGATCCACCAAAGCTAGAGTTTATGGCTATTTTTGACCTCCAAGTTAACTACAGGTAATTTCTTACTCTATCATTCTATGATGCATCTGAGTCAGTTTATGTGCCTCAGTACCTACTGGTACTATTATATCTTGAGGAGTAAATGAAAGACAAACTTTAATACACAGAACCACAGAGCTTTTACCTTGTTTTACAATAGTAGCAATATTGAATTTATGACTTACCAAATGAGGGTAAACAAGTACATTTAAGAGCTCCAACACATGCTAAACTTCGATAAAACTGAGGTTACTAAAAACAATAAAATTTGGAGATTTCTACCCAAGTAATTGAAGGGTGGGGGAGAAACCTAAGGATGCTTTTCATTGCAAGCAACACCCAGGCAAAGGTCTTCCTTGGAACAGGATCTCAGGCTACCCAAAGTAGTAAACATTCTGACAGCTTGTTTCTGGATGCACATTTAAGTTTCAGGTGACTACATTTGTTTCTGATTCAATCATACCAAGCATCTCAATCACTGATCTTGCTTTTTTTTTTTTTTTTTTTTTTTTTTTTTTTTTTTAAAGTATTTACCTTAATATTTGTCTGTTAAAGTTATGCATTTATCATGAAACTGTAAGGCATTTAATTGCTGTGATAGTTCCTAGACCTTTAAAACCAGACACTAGGTTACTCTGCAAAACCCAGTGCCATAATATGAGTATTGTAGAGGCAACACAGTTGCTCCCTCACAGGCTACTTGGGGAGCTAGTGTGTTAGTGTGAGAGAAAAGATGCTCCACAACAGATAACCTAGTTATCTTTGCATGCAGGTAAAGAAAAAAAAAATGCACACGGAAAACATGAACAACTTGCACTCCAAGCAAGTTTCTAAGTTCAGTCATAATTGAAATTATACAAATGAACACACCTTCAGAGAAGTCTAACTCCTGCAATAAAATCTGACATACCGATCTACCAGCAAAGATTCTTTTTTTAAAAAAACTAAAAGTTTACCCTTGAGAGTTAAAAATTGTTCACCTTAACCTCCTATGCTTAAATTCATCCTGGTTTGGATTAGATTTGAAGTTTTGTGTTTTTTTTTTTTTTTTAAGGCTTCAAATATTTTCATTTTGAGTATTTAAAAGAAGTTGGTTATTCTCAGAAAAATAAGCAAAAAAATTTCTTATGAGTAGTTTCAATGTCATGTTGCTTGACATGTAAGAAACTTAAGAACTGAGCTGTTCGGGGGCAATCCATTCACTATATTGACAGAAAGTTCAAGACAAAACACAGGCTAATCTTCTAAGAAGCAGAAACAAGGAGCTTAAACAAAACTGTCAAATCACATCGGGATCTTATAAAAATCTCTGAGTATGGCAATGTGGCAAAACTTTGCAGAAAATAACCTCTGCACTGTCAGCCCAATAGTGATCTCTTGCAGATGCTGTCCATCACAAAAGAAATCTGAAAATTGGTCTGTGGTCTTAGTATTACACAGAAACATTTAACTCTACCTTATTTATCTCTGAAGTAAGAAAAGCAACAAGGAGGAGCCAATGGTTGAGTTTAGTTTTTTGACAAGACTTGCAAGGAGAGGCAGGATAAGGATAGTATGAAAATCTAGGATAAGATTAAACATAGCAGGAATGTAACAATGCTGTAGCAAAGAACTACAAAGTTTAAGAAGCTTAGTGAGCAGAAATTACCAAAAAATATGATACATTTGATTTAAATTGCTTAACTATTTCATTAGTTTTCTTCATGTGCTCTAAGGCAGGGCAAACATGGTTTAAGTTTGGAAAAGAAAGGTAAAAGATATGGAAATACCTATACTGCATACTAAAATGTGTCAGCCCAGTTTCTACAAAGATGCAGTTCTCCCATAATTTAAAAGGGCCCACTGAAGATGTACAACTCCGTGAAAACTAGAATCTTCCCAACTTTCCTAAGTAACTTTGAGAGCCTTGACATTTCAATACCTGCATCTCCTTGGTCTTCAAGGCAGGTGCAAAAGAGAAAGCAGCACAGTTTCATGTAATGCAAACATGCTTCAAAAAACACTTCCTAGGAAACATTCAAAGAGAAAAGTTCAGCTTTCAATAAATACAGCCAAATCCCACATTATTTGTTCAATTCACAGCTGGTACCTGTGTTTGTTTCACAATCTGCACAAATTAATTCCTTAACTTTTGTTAGGGAGTCTACCTACCTCTTGCACAGTGTTTTTCTTTCTGATATTTTTGCTATTTTGTGTGTTTAAGTGGAAAATTATAAGAAAACAGACACAAAGATGAAGCCCAGCCAGCATCTAGAACACTGACCACTTTGCTGAGGGTCACGACAGAAGAGAACTGCAACTACAAGGGCCCAGTCAGTGCTCAGGGGTGGGCTCCAGGTTCGCTGCCAGGGCCACCAGCGCCAGTCTCCTTGGAAGGACACTTATCAGATTCATCTACTAACTGAGCAAGCCTGCAACACCCTGCAATGGTCTCTGCAAAGCCTGAGGTGGAGAGAGTTCCTAAATACTGCCTTGAGAAAGGACCGACGTGCTTGTGGTTTGGTCACTGTTTGATAAAAATCATTATCAGAAAAAAAATATTGGGGGTAACAAAGTTAATTTGCCCATAGAATGTATTACAAAAACATTATACATTTACCCTGGATTGTCTAGAACTCAGCTGTTGCTGAGATTCAGTTTCTCATTCTTCTTGCTATGAAAAGCAAAGGCCTAACTGTTCATAAATTTTCTCAATAGTTACAGAAGCAAAGAACTTCCTGCAATAGCATTTTTCAAGCCTCAGTCTTATTCAAGCCTCAGTCTTATTCACAATTACATTTAAAATACTTCCCGTTTAAAAAAAAAAAAAAAAAATCTTCACACATGATATGCATGTATTTGTTTGAAGACTTGCAACACCTAAACATAAAGTTCCAGTGTTAAGTAAATATTAATAAATATTTTTGGGGAAGTGTAAAACTACAACAAGGGCATATATTGCCCGTGGCCGCACTGTGGGGAGGAAAGGGGAAGGAACAACTCCCAGCGCACATGACAAGGCAGCAGCTTAGAAAGGAGCTAGACTCCACCATTCCCTGTCCCTCCTAAACAGGAAGTTTCAGTTACAGAAACACAAGGCAAGAAGTCAATAAAGGTCAAGTCTGTGTTAGTGTCAGAAGTTAACTGCATTATAATTATGTAGGCTAGTTCATTTTAAACTATGAAAAAAGTATCTTTGCATTGTAAAGCAAATATAGGCAATCCTTGGGACTGATACAAAGATAGCATATCTTCGGAAATGAAGACAACATTTAAGAGCCTATTTAATTCCAACTGCATCAGCTTTTGTGTACGTAAGACACGCAAAGCTTATTTTTTCTGACAGCAAATCAGTTAACGCCAGTTTCTCAACACAAACTGCTGTATTCAGCTACTCTGAAGAGTCTGAAGACAGATAAACAAATGCACAGTATTCAGAGCTTTGTGGCTGACTGGCTCCGTCCTCTAATCCAGGTCTCCATTTCTGGAGTTAACTTGGATTTATTTTACTGAGGGCATTCCAAGATTTACAAAATAAATTTTAGGCTTCAAGCTTTCTAGGAATAAGGCTTTAAAACTGAACTTTCCAGTGTTAGACTTTCTATAAATGAATTGTCTGTATAACTATGAATTGACCACATCAAGTGCAACGATCCACTAACTTTATGAAGCATATTGCCCCCGCCCTGCTCCCGACTTGGTATAAATGAGTTTTGGACTCCTTCACCAGTGGAAAAAAATCCCTGAAAAGAATCAGTAATAATCAAGGGGACATTAGAATTAGTAGGAATTGTCAGCTCCCATGCATTCTTCTGTCCATCTGATTTAACTCTACCAACCTTCTATATTCGAATTCCAGCAGTCAAAAGCCACTCTGGGCAGACACCACTTCCACCTTCTCAGAATTTAGTTACTTCTTGCCTTCCTGCTCCAGTTTCTAATGAAGATGTGTTCAGAATTATGGAAGTAATCCACAACAACTGGAAGTACTAAATTAACTTTTATCCTATTTCAGAAACTAATAGTTTCAACTCCATAATCCTACTCCTCTTCATATAAGGAAAAACACCTATATCAGACCGGAATGAATACTTGAAAACTGACGAGAGAATAAATAGGTTGCTATCATCAGCCCTTACTTTATAGATATATACCATAAGAACATCAGTTTAGTTGGCAAGGTTAATAGGTAGACATTCAAAAGAAAGAAAGAAAGAGTAAAAGTAAACAAAATGAAAGAACCCCAGGGAAAAAAGTAATGTAACAGCACATAAAGTTTCTGCAAAATAAACACAAAAAGCAGAGATTGGAAACACAGTCAATGGTTAATTTTTTCTGACTATAGTTACAGAAGTGTCCAACAAGAGTGCATTTTCTATACCACTAATGGGACTTTCCATAAATTGGATGGTACCTTTCTTAACAGGACTTCATTAAGCCTTTGAAACATATATACACACACAAACATATATTTTAAGTACTTGTCTCTAGATTGAGACATTCCACAATCATTTTTTCTAAAGCTAAATGGTTTTGCGTAAGTAATTTATTAGTTGATGTGTCACATTGATAAAACTACCAACAAGTAAACACTAGAGGAAATAAGTAATAACCTCTTTTTGTCTGTTTCATTTTAATTATTGTTCCTCTGTTGAGGATAACCAGGTCTTAACAAAAACTGATCTTTCAGTCAGTTCACATTCTGTAAAACCAAAAGGGATTTAGTTGACATCCACTGTTGCCTGAAAGTTCACATCTTCAAGACGGTATTGAAGAGCAAGTCAAGTATACCAGATGCCTTTATCAAGTATGTCATTAGTGAAAGTTGTAACCAATAAGTGTTGTTACCAGTAACAGTTTGCTGTGTACGTAGATATAAAAGTTACATTTCTACAAGTTCATTTGTTTATAATTATACCAAGAAATTACAATAGCTAATACCAGTACAATGGCTAGCTGCTTTATTAGAAGTTGGCATGTATTTCTTCTGTCTGTTTTAAGTTTACTTTTAGTAATAATACAGTAAGTCATTATTCATTCTATCGTATTTAACTCGAACAAATTTAACGGAGAAATGACTCTGCTCAGCATTTACCATCACCACAAAAATGTGCTCTTCTACTTAAATCCTCCTAAAATATTTGGTTTAAATACAGGATTATTAGGAATCTACTATTAGGATGCTATATTATTACCACTAGGTTTAGTCAAGAATAAATTTTCAGTTAGTTCATTTTTAAAGTGCCACTAATTCACTGAAACCAATGGTGGTTATTATTCTTGAGTTTTGTCTCCACTTAAGAGATGCTACAATGTTATTTCCTGAGGACACTCATACTCCTACAGAAACATCAGATGCAAGAAATCCCATTTCTCCAGTTTCAAACATTTCCTGATGTTTCCTCCACATTTACTAGTGTTGAACAGTTTCACTGCTACATAAAAATATTCTTTTCTGTATCATTTCTGACCTTCAAGCTCTAAATGACTATCCTAAGGAGAATTTCACCATTTTCTCCCCCCCCCCCCTTTTTTTTTATATAATTCACTAGAACTTGAGTACAAAGCAAGCACTCTACATATCTTACATAAGTATTCTTGAACTAGTACATAAGAGTACCTTGGGGTTTTGTGGGAGGGGAGGGTGATCCAGTTTTACAACACAAACTCCAATTAAGTTCTGAGGTCTACATTCTCTAATCTGTTTATTTTGTGTATGCTTTTAATCCAGTTTGGCTTTTCAGATGAAACAGTGTTTCTTCCCCAATATGCACGAGCATACAACACTCAGAAAACACATCTTTGATGATGTAATGCATTTCTCATCCTAATATTTCAAAAGCTACACTACCTCTTAAGGCATATCAAAGTCAGTAAAAACTACTGCTGCATCTATTACCTAAAAAAACTTGTTTCTTACCATGAAATGTGTTCAGCACTGATAATGCAACTGCATAGTAATCACAATCCTCTCCTTAGTAAACACAAAAATAATTTCTGCATTATCTTGTAGTTCACTTTTTTTTTTTTTTTTTTTTAAAGTTCATTATTCCTATCTACAGCTTGTATTTCAATATAATTGATATTTTAGGGAAAAAGTTTCTATCAGTGACAGGACTGGCATGTGAAACCAATCAAATTAATCTTGGTAATTTTATGACTAGAGGTACAACAAGTAGACTGAAAGACTCTTGCTCTACCAGTATCTAGTATAGCAATTGCAATGATTATTTAAGAACATAGTACTGTCCAAACTATAACTTACTTTTTCTCCAAAAGAAGGTAAACAGTGAAAGCTGTTTGTATTTTTATTTTCTTGTTGAGATGTAACAATGAAGCCAGTGACTGTTTCTAATACTTCTGCAAATAAGTTCTCTGCTTTAGTATTCTGGCAATGCTGTAATCAATGGTTCCAAAGAGCAGGTAACTTTTGCTATATCCAAAGCTAACCTAGCTGACAAATGTTGCATGATTTGGAGGGCCTCAGTCCTCAAAAGAAACAACTAACTACTACTTTAAAAATCCACATAATTTGTGCAGTTCTGACCCACCATCAGTGCTGGTATACTTCCTCTCTTGTACATTAATAATTGTAGAATAGCTATGAAATTCAAAGTACAATTCATAACAGGTAAATATTTTACCTACTATAAGACATATAGACCTCATGGTATGAAGCCCAGTGCATCTAGCTCATATTTTTATATTGGCGCAAACTATGTGGCAACAAAACAAGCAAAGGGCATTAAGAACAAGTGTTACTTTATTACCTCCATGAGGATAAATGGCTTTCACTGCTCTTTTCCCCCACACATTACATAGGTTAAGTAGGTTTTATCCCCCTATCACTGCAAAGCACATTTCAACACCAAGGCATGCACAGACTTGCTCTGTATCTGATGTATGTAGACGCTTCAGGGAGGTTAAAAGTCTTTTTAAAAATAAAAAGTAAAAAAAAGATTCACATGGCAAGATGAGTCAATTCTCAGTTAAAAAGCAACTATTGGAGCCAATATGAAGATCTCAGTTATCCAAGTACTGCTTTCCTGTGACATCATCTTGTCTACATTTTATTACATTTTATTGTGCTTGATCCCTGTGAGAAAACAAGCACTTAAGCCTTAAAAACATTTATTCTTGAGCACTTTAAATCAGCCTATCAGACCTAAGAAATAGCTGTTTCTTTCAGCAGTTGTAACTGGTATGCCTCATTTTAGTAAAGTAGTAGTAGTACAGTGGACCATTTTTGAACCACAGAGAAAGTATGACTGTCACACGCAATTTATTTTACTCCAGCTCAGACTATGTTAGAAAACTACCACACAGAAAACCATTGCCCCTGCAGGTATAGAAACATAACAAAGTATGAGGAACTTCTAATATAGCAGGTTTCAAAATAAAACCAAAAACAAGGAAACCTCTGTCCAACTCGCATACAAATTTGTGACTGAAATGATTCAAACACATTCTTCCATATCCGAACCATCGTACCTCCCACCTAAACCACTGATTCTTCAGAAACTGGTAATTCCTGGGAACTGCGTAAGTCTACATCTAGTAAGAAGCCACCACTCAGTTTGTTGGAGATTTCAGTTGTTATGGGAATATTCATTCAATCATGACAGGCAAATCTGCCAGTCAACTGCTGGCAGATTTTTAGGTCAACGGTAAGTAACCATGGTAAAAGCCCCACTGTAACCACAAGATACATTAGACCCAATAAAATGAAGATGGATGCTCTCATAAGTGCTATTTCTTTATCTCACTTTCCTCACTGGGTTCATCCTTAGACTATTATTCTACTAATAGCTTTGCATCATTACAGTAAGACTATGACCACTTTCTCTGAGAGCACAAGCCAGCTTGTTTCAGCTTGCAGCAAAACCAACTAAGCCTGCTCCTAGTCAATTAAAGTCAGTTACAGGAGTGGTAAATCAAATAAATGTTAGGTTTTCATTAGTTTTCAGAGATTTAATTTAATTAAATTACTGATTACCAAAACGAACAGGACTCCTAAGGCTAAGATTTTCTATGAGTCACTACACTTTCAACCCAAAAAGCCAAAAACTGTGGGGTCTACACATTGTTCCAACTAGAAAGATAATGGAGACTGTTACCTTTGATGCCATCCTTATTCTTTATAATTACAGCACATTATTGTATTTCCCTCAACACAACCGAAATCAAGAAGGGCAGTCCATGTTTATAGTTCCAAACCACTTCTAATAAGATCTTGAACCAGAAAACTTTTGCTTTTTTTGGCAGGGAAGAATGGTGATGGGGTGGGGACGGAAGGTTATATCCAGAATTGTTGCTCACAGGCATTCACAGGTTGTCGGATCCATCCTTGAGGCCCTTTTCTGCAGTGGTTCTTCCTGTTGATCTAGCACTCACGTATCTTCTATTTAGACAGCACCTCCCAGATTGCACTTCCTTGAGGGCTCCATTCTTGAAGCTTCATTCTCCTAATTGAAGCATTTGATTTAATTTTTCTTCAGGGAAAGAGACATACTGCAAAAGCTTTTTAGTGTTTTATATATGAATGGCATAAAACCCTGGAGTACTACAGTTCCCCTATTCCGCAGGAAATGGCAAAATTCAATTAAGAATTTGTAGATACTTGCATAGAACATTTTAAATGGATGAAGTTCCTGCTGTTGTAATTCCTAGCACATTGTACAGATCATACATAAAGCAAGATTACTTCACCAGTACAGCCCAGGTAAGAGCACCTAAGCAAGCAGTCTCTTTCAAAGAGAAGTAACCCAGAAAGTCCTGAATCTAAACTAACAAACAGCCCCTTTCATCTCCTAGATGCGTTCTTACCCTGGAAGCAGTACAGGTGACAACATCTTACACATTCTTCTTTTTTCACTTGCTTTCCCCAAAAACACTTTTAGTCACAAAGAAGAAACAATATCAATTCCTCAGGCTAGGCTGAGATGAGGAAATCCTTACTGGACAACTGAAAACAGCTAGTTTAAAGAAAAAACCCACTAACAACCACCACCACACTGACCAAACAACATTCACATACCACACCAATCCGCTAAAGAAGAGAAAAAAATGTCATAGATGATGGTCAATATATCACTCCCATACTGACCACAACTACCTGCCAAGGAGGCTAATATGCCGCAGCACACTTGTTGGAATATAGGTTAAAGAAATTTTCAAAGTATTGAGACCTATAAATTAACTGTTCACAGAGTTTTTAACTTGAGTGAACTAAAACAGTCACATTACTTTATCGCACAACCAGTACACAGAAATAAGCTAGGCTTCTTACACACTTTTTTGCTCTTTAGATTTGCAATTAATGCTTCCACTTCTAAAATTCAATATGTGGAATTATTCAACGTTCAAAACTTGAAATACACATTCTATAGGACACATAATAAGCTTCAGGATATTCATTTCATGAACTAAGTTCACACCACAGTATCTCACAGGCATCAAAAGACAGCACCACATCTTTCTGTAGAAAAAGCTGATCATAATAAAGGTGCTTTGCTTTCCTTGGAATATGCTTAGCAATGTTCTCTTCAATTGCTTTCATTGGCAATAACACAGAAGAGAGAGTTCCGTTCCTCACTGAATAAAGACTGAAAAGAAAAAAAAAAAAAAAAACCCAAAGAGTTCAAGTGCTGAGCATATCCAGCAGAACACTGCTGCTTCATTGCATGGTCAAGCCTACCGATAGTCAAGATTAACTAGGGAGTAGTACACTACCTCACAAAAGTCACAGGAGCTGCTGCCAATTTATTTCTAATTGCTTTATATCCACATCATAAAAGTCAGTATCATCACTAAATGATTCATTAAGTACAACAGTAATTTCAACACTCAGATATCCAGAAATGTTTTTCTTAACAGGTTTCTTTTCATTTACCTTCACTTCATAGCTTCAGAGATCACATTTAAGTTTTAACCCAAACCACAAAGGCATACAAGTTTTCCACAACAAATCTAATCCTCAGTCTTTTAATCCCCGCAGCTATGGCAAAACCACTAAACAAATCAAAATTCAAGCATTCACAATCAGTAGAGTCAACTGAAATAAGATGAACAGATTTATCTTTAAAAGAAAACCTGACCAGCTTCCAGCACAACTAATCAATCACCAAATGATCAGCATGACCTAACACTATACAGAATTTCACGTGAACATTTTGCAACCACTTCCACAGGCAGATTTACCAGCAGTAATTAGAAACAAAGTTCGGGTTCTTAGAAGGGCTCACCTCCTAACTTTGTACAGGAACAGAGAGAGCTCACAGAAATCAGTAGAACTGTATATACTACACTATAACTTAAACTATATGATTGATTTAATGACAGTATTTCATTTCTAGTTTTTCAAAGAAAGATAATTCAGTATACAAGGAATTAAAACATACTGATCCTATTGATTGTTTTCTGCTCCACAATTATTCATATAACCCATGTACATAAATTATGGATCTTTCGCGTGTTTTTTCCACATAGACGTTGAATTTGTTAGCACTTAAAAGACTAGAATTTATATTCAGATTTGCTTATGCCACTTGAAAAAATAAAGTTAATGAATAAAAATAAGCTTTCCAGCACTGCTGCACAGTGGTCTGTAAGCCACAAAACATAATATCTTAAACTTTTTTTTTGACCTAAGAGGTAAATAGTTGATATGGGTCTGCACTTATCAGCTGCCCTGATACATCATACAGTATAAACAGAGCTGGGTGATGGAAAGAAGAGAGGTTTTCTGCTATAACCTGTGCTACAACTCTCTGTAGCTTAAAGAGAATTCTCCTTACAAAAGAAAACTGTAAAACATAAAATAGACAAGTCCTTTCAGACCACAATTCAATCTGGCTCATAGCATTTGAATTCATTCAGACAGCAATCAGCTCCCTGCCAACTGCCTACTCCAAGACTGCCACAGGCGAACACATTGCGCCGGTGGTCTCCTTCCTGGAACCTATTTCTCGTGATATGACTGCTGCCACTACATATATAAAAAGAGACCTTGGGAAACCGTATATGTATCAAGTCACAAAGCTGGATTTGCAAGCACACTCCTGTGATGAGAACCAGCCAAAATGCAAAACTTGCAAGTACCCACAAAGCAAAAAGTGCTTTGAGGCTGCTCAGGACAGAAAGATTATCATTACTGGCCCGCATTAGGTCCCACAGGGATCTAATGCGAAATGGAGTCCCTGAAGCTGCCACTGTAATATGAAGAATTCTCATGAATATTAAGACCATTAAAAAAAAAAAAAAAAAGACTAGGAAGGGAAACAGTCACCTCATTATTTCAGTTTCATATCTTCTGTTTTATTTTAAGGCTTAACCTTTGTTTTACTCTGTAACTATACAGGCTATTCTTAAGTTACTATTAAGACCTTTCAAGTGTCTGAAGAATTTCACGTTTATTTAAGTTTGCAGTCTTAATGTTTGTTTTATAGCAACTATTTGTAAGCTTAAAATGTTGCAATAACCAAGATCTATTTTTATTTGTTTCCCCAGTGTTTTTCTCCCTTACTGTGTTTATTTCTGTGGTGACACATCAAGGGAGAGCCTTTTTCTGGCACACACTCTTGCCAAAACAAATGGTTATGCGAACAAGTTCCTTTCATCAGACATTCAACATATTAACAGCTCACTATATTGCATACAACTGCATATCAGGGTTATAAAAACTGACAGGGAGGGAGAATTAGACACACATGTTGAGGCAAGAAAGATTAAAGGAACACATTTCTCTGGATTGCAAAGTCCTCTTAGCAATACAGTTGAAACACTAAATTCTAAATTTTGGGTTGTCCTTAGACAAGTTCAACCCTTGATTAAATCATGTTTACAAATAAACTGGGATTCATCCTCCTTTCCTGGAAACAATCAAGAACTTTAAAGCTTTAGAGCACTTTTTGGGAGACCAGGGGAGAAACTGGATGGTTAAAAATTAAGCTTAGTAAAATAACAAAACTAAAGCAATTAGCTTTGTCTCTAGCTTGCCTATTAACTGGCAAGAAAGGAAATATGGTAGTCTCAGCTAACGTGCTTTCTGTATTTTAGATACCATTACTCTAAGCCAGATCTGTTCACAAAGTGCTCAGCCAGTTAAAAGTGGTGTATGTTAGCTTCTGTGATTACTTTCCAGATACAGATTTGGAGATGCTAACTGGAATGAAGTGCTTCACATTTGAAATTGAGACCTAATATAGTGTATTAAATGATCTGGATTGTCCATCTTAACTGGTATTTGGTAAAGACATTTTTGATAAGGAATAACTGTCAAATGGTTTACTGTAAATCCCAATCTCAAATAGCCTCTGCTTTGTTTAGAATCCTATTTGCTGTCAGCAAGCTCTGCATAGTAAAAGTGACAGGCTTTATATCAGTGGGATTTCTTCTGAAGATGTGTTTTTTAAGCAAGTAGTAACGTTAAGTCAAATAAGCTGACTCATTATGAAACCAGTGCTGTCATACAAGCTTACCATATACCCAGCAGGTAGGGACTGCTGCCATTAAACCTATTTGCCCTTGTGTTCTGTTACTCTAAAGGCAACATAAGGGAAAATTATCCACTATATTAGCATTTTCTCTCTCTTTTCCTTTCTCTTTTTCTAAATGCACCTCTGCTTAAGAGCTGAGTCTTGTCATTGATTCTGCTGATGAGGAATCACTTTCCGTAACCATGAAGCAGGGTACTGTTACGTCTTCAGTTCACTTGTAATAGTGGCCAAGTTATAACTATTTCTTTTATTCTTAATTAGTAATTACTTCCAAAATAATGTAATATTGCTCATCACTTCACAAACTAAGAACCTTTGGACAATAATTTTTCTCCATATTTGGTAGAAAAAACATCACTATTTCAAGCACTAGTTAATTCTTGTTCTTGATAAATTTGTAGAAAGAAAGAAAACGCACACTGATGTTTAACAAGCAGAAGACAAAGCAAAGAATTTTGAATATCCCAGGTACATAAGTTTCACTTACCTGTTTGGGCAACTTTTAGGGAAAATTGTCCGTAAGCCTATACTAAAATACAGTATCATTCTTGTATAGTGCTAGAAGCAAAACTTGGGTAACATAAAATTCAGTTACCGTCACGCTTAGCAGGGAAGAGTTAAAACTCCAGCAAGAGGCAAAGGAGACTCACAAATGGTATAGTCCATGCTCAGAACTATGTTCCTCATTTCTAATATTATTTTCCGTAAGTTCAAAAACTCCAAAGCTCTAAGACTTTGTACGTATTTCATACTGATTTCAGCTCAGAACTACTTATTCACAATATTTTAATAGAAGCATGATAAGTAAAACCTAGATGACTTCATGGCTCACTTTCTTTAAAAGATTTGAAAAAAAAAATCAGATCAGTAGCTTAATACTGCCATTTTCAGTCTGGCTTTGTAGGCAGTGTTTGCCAGTCAAAAGAAAACAGTAACTGTGATCTAATAATTCAAATAATTCATTAGATGACATCTCATACTCAAAAATCAAAAGGAGAGCAAACTCCATGTTTCTTTTACTATTTGAATAGAAGTCTTTACTCTTCATCTGGCAGAGAAACCCCTGAGAATGAATCAATAAATAAACGTCTTCTTTTACAAACAGGTGAAACTTCAGTGTTGAAGGAGATGAATAGCGTAGCTTTGAATGTCAAAAATCACATCTAAATTTAAACTAAAGTTTAGCAAAACATCAAGTTACAGAAACCAAATACGCCAACCTCTGTGTATCACCTTTCACATGAAAAATTTTTCATCTGAACACTAACACAATCCTACCGCTCTCTTCCCCAAAATTCAGCATTTATTATTCCCTGTGAACTACCATTAGTCAGTGTATACCATGTAGCCCTGAAGCAGTAAGGGGATTGTATGTGACAAGTTCACCTTGCAGCATTATTAGTTTGAGCATTACTGACACTACTCACAATATTTGTTCTCATTATATTGCACCACCAGCACAATCCTTTCAGAAAGAGGGATTTTGGAGAGAAGTCACTTCACATCATTTACATGACAGCATTAGCATTTCAGTTGTATATCAAATAAATGTAGCATGCCTTTCACTGTCCCCCCACCTTTCTTTAACCCTGAACTAATAACTACTAATTAACCAAGTTCAGCTGAGCTTCTTTATGCATTGGTTAGACTTCTATCAATGTATTTCATCATTATTTAAACAGCAGATCTAGCTTTTCACATCACTGATGAACAGCATAACTTTCCAAAGCTTTCTTGGCAACTTTGCAGTTTTAACCTTAACGACTTCCAAATGGTGTTCGCACAAGTATACGAAGATAAGAGGAAAATTTTAGTTATCAAAATGTGCAAGACATAAAGCAAAAAACTATAAACACTGCTCCCCACTACCCATGACTGAACAACTGAACCTTCTCCTTTAGATGTTTTATAAAGGTACAGGTTTCTCAAAGAATGACAATGATGCATGAGCCTACATTTAATAAAATACCTAAATAACTTAGTTTAGAAATATCACTTAATTCTAGAGCAAACTAACCCTACAACTATAACAAAGCAAATAAGTCATTTGGCTGATAGAGAAGACTCAGCATGAAGAGCCACTGCACTACCCTCCTCAGTGCCAAGGGTAAAGTGCAGACATGCCCCAGGAAGAAGAGTCTAGTCAAACTAAAACCAGCCAAGTTTTTGTCACAACTCAGTCAGCAGTATTTAAGCCTCTAAACTCCTTTTATATGCAATTCCAGTGAAGGAAAAGTTGGCAAAACTAGAGAAAAAACCTTTGAAGTGCCAGAACAAGCTTAGAAACTTCACTTGGTTGAGAAACTAATCAACACAGGGAAAGGAAGGACATGTAGAAAAAAAAAAAAAAAAAACATTACAGGCAGCTACAACTAGCCACAACACTCTGAGGTTAAATGGAACTTGGTCCTTTTTCTTTACCCAAAATCATTATCTTGAGATTGTAGATGACTACAAGACCACATAGCTATGCCTTGTAAACTCATCCATCCTGTTTATGGCCCCCAGCAGCCTTACAGGAAGATGGCTGAAGACTTGTTTGGTCAAAAACCTTCTCGTAATTTTAAGTCAAAACTTATCTGTAACTAGTTTCTATCCTTATGCTCTTGAGTTTATACATTTCTTACCTCATTCTCATCAAGTACTTCCAGACAGCAGCCTTTACCCTAACTGATTGGGCTTCAATTTATTCTACTGCAAACCCAATACTGAGCTTTCATGGCAATGGGTTACCTTGCCTGCATAACACATCTGGAGGAGTGCAAGGGGAAACAGGGCATGGAGCTCAATAAGAGATTTTGAATAGTTTGATTAACAAATGCCTTGCTTCCAATTCTAGCACTTTCATCTTTTTTAAAGCAAAAGGTTACCTCCCTTCCAAACAGTTTTCTCATTTGATATATAAATAAGGATAATGGGTGGGCTACAGAGACTTCTGCAGTATCACATCTGTACAAGAAAACAAACTTTAATATACTTTTCCCCCACCCCCAAAGCAACACTACCACACACAAACCCTGAGCATTGCAGATCTCTCATGAGTCCCACCATTAGGACAAAATTCTCTGATTTGCAAAAAACTTTAGAATAGTATAACCAGCAGCAGTCTCAGTGGTGTCACATATGGTATCACACCAACAATTCATACTGCATAGACAATATCCAGCAGAAATCAATGAATTTGTACATGAGGCTTATAGTTCATAAAAAACTTCATGGAAGAAATTATGAACTACAGTCATCTGCATAACTACCTTGCTATTCTAGCAACTTCAGTATACTGTCCCTTTTCCTCATTTCTGAATCATCTGCTATTTGTCATAACACATTCTTACAATACGTACAGATTACTGACTCTTAACAAGATGACAAAATTATAGCTGAAACTCTTAACATTAAGCCTCCATAATTTCAGTCTTTGTCAACCCCTTTCTTACAGGGTTCACTCATCCGCTACACAACTGAACTGCATGAAAGCGATATGCAGAAGCACACAGCCCTAACCTTTTCAAGACAGATGGATTAGAAACTAGCTAGATTTCAAACTTATATACAGATATACAATATCTAACAATAGATAAAAACAGTTATTGTTCATGCAGAAGGTTTAATATTTGCAAAAGGAAAGTAGATATTTGATGTATAGCCTGAACCAGGGTTAGAGGGATTAAGCTAACCTTAAATTTTGCTGAATAATTTGTCCTGAAAATTCTGATCACACTGATAACACTTTCCAGACTGAAGAAAGAGGACAGCTATACTGCACAGAAGTATTTCCACATCTAATCGCCTACTTGTAACTTGCCATTTGTAGTTCCTTTTTCCACACACGCACATCCCCTTCTGATAAATACAGAACGCAAAACTAAAAGCTTGCCTTAAATAAACATGACAAGATGCTTGAGCTTTTTTTGCTTAAAAGTAATTGCATTGAAATTGGGTATGTCCAGTTTGAAACAAAAGAAACTGGAAATTTGATAAATTTGTAGTACAGTTGTAGAATGAAGGAGCTCTTATGTTATCATTCAGCTACAATTTGTGCTGTCCTCTTGCATGACCTTACTACTTACGTTCTCAATTGCTGCCCACCCCACAGTCACCAGGCCGTCGTTCCAGGTTCTACACTGCTCCTTACAATCCATTTCCTACCATTGCCCTGCCCATATCAATAATTCTCCATAGGGAGAAGGCTTCACTTTCACAAAACAAAACCACCAGTACTGGCTAACTGACAGAAGCATCATTCCATAGACATACCGAGGGAAATGGCTTTGGCCCCTCACTGACAGTAAAGGGAAGCTGAATCAAGGAAAATTCAGGAGCTGGCAGACAACTGCATTTTCCTAAGACAGGTATGATCTTAAAATCCATAAACACTGGAAACATTTCTGTATTATATGTTTGGGACTTCAGTTTGGCTTGCTACGATTAAAGACTCCACCAAAAAAAGAAAGAGAAAGAAGAAAAAAGATTCTTATCTTGCCTGATTTTGATTAAGCTGGATAAAGCTTCAAAAGCACAAGTATTGCCATCTATTAGGACTTGCCTTAAAACAAAAGTTCAGATGCACATGAGACTTTTTCCAGACTGGCCTTTCCCTACTCTAAGAGAATTGTTCCAATCTCACAGGAGTTGATCACATTAAAACACAATCAGGAAGCAAGGATAATCTCTCTGAAAGCAAGAAAATGACAGCTTGCCAGAAATGCTAAAGATCTCCTTTCAACAACTATGGGTGGTCTAACATGTTGACTTTGGAAACTGGCAAATAAAACTTGTACCTAACAGCAGCAAAAACTCCCATTTGTTAACTAGTATGTCATTTCCACTGAATTTCACTGAAAAAAATCTTGAATGAAGAGAGAGAACACCCAGATGTGCAAATTAATATAGAAGAACCGAATGAACAGCAAGTATAGGGATACTTGCTGAGGCAGCTATAAAAGTTACCTAAGCAGTATGAATTCAACATTAGTTTTCCTTTTAAACACAGCTAGCCAGTTGGTATCCCACAGGAATATGCCAGATGAACAGTCATGTGCAAGTTAGTTACTTATAATGTTGCCTTCAAATTTTTCTACTCTAATCCCTTCTCCATGACTGCACATACCTGCAAATTAACCAACTGCAGAAACAGCTGACATGACCATTTTTATTCAGTTCAGGATGTGGTAAATGCCTTGATCAGGCATTTACCTTACACCTTAATTTTGCATTGCTAGCTTTTCAGTAACTGAGCAGCATACTACCAAGTTTTGCCTCCAGACCATCGAAGAAGTAATTTTTGTCAGCAACTAGTGTTACGACTTCATAGCTGGAAGATAAGCTTTCATTGTTTAATTTACTGGCAGGCTTTCATAAAATGGCAGGAGATGAGCCTTCAACAGAATTTTCCATTCAGGCAGAAATCCATATCTTTACCTGTTTTTGTTTTAAAATTTGTTTGTCTGTGACTCACCTTTCGGCTCATACAGCTTGGATAGCTTGAAGAAATGCATTAAGGGCTCAAATAATTTAAAGCCCTTGGAAGAAAAAACCACAGTCCTGTAAGATCTAGGCCAGACATATATCAGATTCAGCAGAAAAAAGAATACTGGAAACGTAGTGAAATGTCAAAAACAGGCAGTTAATCCCATTGGAAAAAAAGTCAGGACTGCTGTATCCTTAAAAGATGCGTAATGATTCTAGAATGAAAATTCATATAAATTGGTGCACTAGCTAATTGCTCCTTGGAGCAGTACTAGGGCCAGCCTGGGTAACGATCTTCTGACTCAGCTGTATTTCCTCCAGTCCAGGAAATTAAGCTAGTCCTGAACCAACACAGACACCACTACAGAAGACAGAGCCAATGGAACAACTTTGGGAGATTTAGAAAGAGCTCCATGCCAGCTGCTGTAAAGAATCAAGGATGTTTATGGAGACCTTAAAAATTATGTTTTAATCCAGCAATAAAGAACACAAAATCAGCACTTGAAAAGATTGTTCTAGCATCAACAAATTGCATTTTAGTTCAAGTTACTGCCAGAATGAAATCAGACTCCAACACCAGTAATTTTGTCAACATGAATGTACTTGCTGAGGCTTTTGCTAGCATAAAGATAAGAAATTTACACCCCTGCTATTCTTCTACTAGCAAAATGTTTTCTACTGCCATGATTAAGAAATGAATAGGAATTCTCATTCAGTGAGAATTACTTTGGTAGCTCCTAGAAAATTTATATCAGTACATATATTTGTAAGAACCTCAAGGGTCTTATTTTAACTTGGTGGCATGTTATCCATATTGCTCAGAGAGGATATGGCTGGCTTTAGGCCAGCCTTCCTTCCTAGAGATTAGCTAGGCATGAGGATAAGCAAGCTTTGATACTACTTCTACACTTCTTGGACTAGTAGACTGAGATGGTCAATAGCAAGAACATATCCATAATAATAATTCTTGAACTTCTGCCTTCCTTACCAAAAAGGAAACTAGATTTCTGGTCTATTTAAAATAGGGACAGCGATACACAATCAAGTTACCGCACCTAAGGTGAGCTCCAGTGATTATGAGTACATGTATATCAGTGTTTTAGTCTGGATCAGGAAACTGCGTTTGAAGTGAGTGTTGCAGCCATTCCCAATCACTGTACTTTGGTTCACGTCACAGACTCTCAGAACACATGAACCAGATTCCTTTCAAATAAAATTGAATCACGAGACGTATTCAAGGAGTGCACCTTGTGATTTGTTTCACTGTAAGGGCCTCCTCCAGCTTCTCCGTACTAATTATCTGCACACCTCACAACACGAGCATTTTGGGCTCCTCAGCCTCTGCTGGTGTTGAGCACTCTTACATGTTGTGCTTATTTTCACAAATGGAAGCCAGGAAAATCTCAAACTAAGAAAAGCAATTGAGTAGCTGTCAGACTGCATGTCGCTGACCAGCTCACAATCGGTGTATCAGTGCTCCCACCCAGTGTTTCTTAACTACGCTGTTTCAGTAAAAACATGCCATTTGAAACAGAAATTGGTATAGCTAAGAAAACAGTTATTTGACCCTTGAGAAAAGAAGGAAAAAGGTTTCCTGCAAGATTCCTTGGCAACTAGAACTTCAATTTTTTTAAATGCAATAAGAAAAACTCCTTTACAAACAGCAACTTCATTTTGTAACAGGTTTCTTAAATCTACATTTGATACTGAATCCCTACCTCTCACCCAAAACCACCCCCACCCAGTTAAACTGTTTTCATCGACACCAAAATACCACTTTTTTCCTGAGTCTTTCAGAAACTGTGTTAAATCCAGAATAAGTAACATTTAACCTACTACCCTAACAGTCATTTGGCCAGGAAACAGAAAACTCAGAAAGGTCAGAGTCAGCTAGAAAAGAAAAAAAAACTTGAACGTCTTACTCCCAAATGACTTTGGGCCCACAAGTAATTTCTTTTTACACACTTTTAAGGTGTACTTCTACAACTCTATTGTGCAATCCACTTAGTAAAAGACTTTCCATCCAAGATCTTGAATCATCTCTATCATGACTATCTATGTTGATAGTCATCTCTATCAACTGTTCAGCAGTCTCTTCAATGAAGAGTGACAATTTATTGAAAAGATTACACTGGCCAGTGCCATTAAGGTCATTTTCCCTACTCCGAAAAGGAAATAGGGCTACTGGTGCCTTCTTCAAGATCTATCACTTGTTATCACTTTGAAGAGTGTACTACAGTTAGCTTGCCAGAAGTCACAATAATCTTCAAACTTCTAATACATTTCCCAAAGCTCTTCCACCTACACTCCACACTGTACTTAAGCACAGTGGTAGTAATCATCACTAGCAGCAATGAATAAAAGAAATGCTAGGCATCTACATAACACATTAGGAGTTAGGATTTTATTAGTGTATATAAAAAAGAAAATTTGATGCAGTACTATGCTGAATGTTACGAGATACTCAAAGTGAGCATTCTTGGCGTTCATTGGACTCAAAGACTTGCACTGCTGAAGCCAGACTACCTCAGTATTAAAGCAGCTATAGAAAAAAGGCCAAATTGGATACTTAATACAAGAAGGGACAACTTTCTGGACATAGTCTATTCATGATAGAAGTTTAGACAATACTGTGCTTGACAGAAGTTTAGACACTATCAAGCTTGATAATCTAAACCTGCTGCCTTGCTTCCTCTGCCTGTTAGTACAAGAAACAGTCAGGCAGTGAATCAAGGGGCTGTATACGTTTTGAATGCCAGTATGAATAAACATCCTATCTGTAGGCAGAGATAAAAATAGTGCAAATAGACCCCCAGATTAGTAGTTACTTGGAAAAATATAAGAGTTTAAGTATGCTTTAAGACAGATGAAGTGTGGGGGGGGATTTTGTTATGTATCTGCGCTTCATTATTGCTGAGAGAACATTAATGGGCTTCACAAAGATAAAATCATATTTAAGTGGTATTTGTCACGAGCTTCAGATTTGCTAGCAAAAAGAAACAGCACTGGCATGAGAAACTTCACATGTAGCATATATGATGACAGGTCGTAATTAACTTAACAGTTACAATCCATTGACTTCTAGATTGGTGGAGAGAAAGCAAAATACGTACTTGAACATAGCATACACATTTACATATTAGTTAAGCATTCTGTTCAGAAGCATCCTTTGCAGTATGCCCAAATACACTTAAACTCAGCTGTGGAGAAAACAGCTCTCAGCTGTTAGAAGTCTAGAGACAATGTCTTCCAAACAAAAGAAGCAGGAATACATCAACCCGGAACACCACTTGGCAAAACAGACTACATTGAGACTGAAGCAGTTTATTCCACAGACAACTCTAAAAGGTGGAAATGTTAAACAACTTAGAAAACCTGAGACTGAACATGGCTTTCATTTGTTTTGATTTTTCACTAAATGATTAAGCCTTACTTTTACTCAGGGCTTAACCCTTAACAAATGTTACTGAAATTTGGCTTTGCTCGTGTTATATAGCCAAATTTCTCCAGGCAATGAAGTGCAAGCATTTAAGAAGTCAGCTTTTTAAATCTTTGAGTTATTTTCCATGCAGCTACACATCTGAATGAGCAGGCTTGTTTGAATGCAATCTGGATCCCTCAAGACTTCTAAGTTTGGGGCAAAGACTGTAGCTAGAAAGCAAAAGGCCACTCTTGACCCAGACCTGCACAATTAAGATAGTTCTGTTAAAAGCAGTTTTCTCCCACCCCCAAAATAAGTGAAACAAACACTTTTAAACATAAACATCTTAAGCTAATTCCTTGTTCTTTAAGATGCCCAGGATTATTATGGTAGCTCTGGTAAGTGGTGAATATACTTTTGCTTTTATTGAAGTCTTGCCATGCTCTAAAACATCTAGCCTCTGCTCACTAATGAACTCTTTGAAACTATCAGTTGCAAATTGAGATACAAGACTGTAAGAATAGCTAAGCATTCATACTATTCGACTTTACATGACAATGAGCTTCTTCCTAACACTGCATATTCAGTATTATCAATGAGATAACCAAAATCTTAGCCATGAGTATAAACCAAAAAAAGTAGCTGCAGCAGTACTACCCATAAAATCTATGTACCGCCAAGTAAAAGAAATTCTCAATCAGCAGATTAAAGAAAGTATAGGTTAATGCTCAGAGAAGCAACACACCCTACTGGCAGCTACCAAAATAATCCAACACTTGTTTTACAGGAGTGCCTCCATCCTATAAAATAGGAAGCTTGCAACAGAAGCAGTACCAAACCCATACCCTAATAAGGCCCTTTATAGGAAGTACAAGAAGTAAAATTCAAGTCACTAAAATAACAACACTATTACACTCAGATTCAAGACAGGGCTGAACACAGGAACTCCTACAGCAACTAGGACAGAAACTGAAGGGCCAGGCCCAAGCTTAAATAGGGTTCCTGAGCTTAAATAGGATGGGGGGAGTCCCAGGTGAGGCTGGTCAGAGTCATTAAGGCCTACTGCTGCTCTGGGGGCAGTTCTTGATGAACTAAGCATAACTATTTACTGAAATACAGAGCTTTGGTTAAAAGAATTAGGCTACAGAAGAGGGTAACTCTTCTACCCAAAATAGCCAAAGTTCTGTTCTGGAAGCACATGTGAAACTACAGTTTACTAATATCCTAATTATATTATTATTACACTAATATTATTCCAGGACAAACTTTCAGTCTGAATTTGACAACAAGAAGGTTCAGTTTCAAATTTCACAGGCTGCTAACAAACATCAGCTGAAGCTTCCACTCAGAACTCTGGGAAAATTAAAATACATGATTCTCAGTGAACTGATTTTCCCTGCTTGTAAATGATAAATTCATTGCTTTCCCAAACAGCACACTATCAAAAAGGAAAAGACCAGGGGAAAAAAAATCAAGCATTGTAAAGAAGTCCATTTGCCTTTGTTTGTAATTCTCAAATTTCTTTGTACAGAAATCTTCATGGACAGATGTTCAAGTCCCACCTTCTCTCAGCATGTGATCCGCAAGACTCAGGGCTGTATCACCCATTCTCTCAGGCAGCATGGCCTCATCATTTACCAACAGCTTCAGTTCTACAGGTATTTTTGTTCTTAATCAAAAATACATATAGCATTTAGAAATACAAAGCGTATCTTCCTCAAAAAGAGCTTCTTACATTTTGCTGCTTTTTTTTTCCATAGGCTAACAATCCCTCTACGCCAAAGCAGCAAACTGTTACTTGAAACTCAAGTGACCACTTACTACAGGCATATCTGGTCTTTACCTTTACAAGAATTCCTGCGCTTCCTCAGCTTCACGGCAGGACATAGGCTAATCCACAATGTTGTAGGCCTGCTCTGGGTCTCTTCCATTCTCACCCTTTCCTTTTACCATTTGTCCCCTGGATCTCCTTGGAAGATGACTCTTTTCTCTTTCAGGCCTTGGCCACCAGGCTCATGTTGACTAGTGTTTACCAGCTCCTGAAACAAAATGTAATTACTTTCTGTATATTTTCATTTTACTTCTGCTGCCTCCAGTGGACTTTTGTGAACTGTAGGAAGTCGCTCAACTGGACAATCAGTGTACACAAGTGTGGCTGGTGGAGTTATACAAACAAAACTGGAGTTAAATTCACAGCTAAATGTCTACTAGTATTATTTTGCCTTTTAAACTGGCCTATCTTTGGATTCCTCTACAAGAAATGCATTAAGAAATCCCTATATATACACAAATATTTAACACAAGTTTATGATTTCCTTTTACTTTGCTTGCTTAACTCATTACATCAGGGAACATGGCACACCATCAGCATCTACAATATGGATTCAATATAGACACAGCCAGTTTTGTAGCTTCAAGCAGCATCACCCCTAGAGAGCACACCACATACCTTGAAATCTAAAACCAGACATAGTTAACGAAGGCATAAAAATTTATAATAGGTTTCAAGCTTGACAATTTCTATAAACACATGCTGTAGCAATGATGTCACTACTACAGCTGTCCGAAACACAAATGTAAATGTATCCTTCAGAACTGACTAGAAAACAATGTAAAAAAGGTAACTTTTGTATTAAAAAAAAAAAAACTCACACACTTACAAGAATGTAAATTGCTTTTTCATCTAGGATCTAAATCTTCGGTTTCTAACTCCTTCACGTGCAGCTGCTTTGTTTAGGCAAATTCATGTGGTAGCTCATCAATTACTCCATCTTGATCTTTCAGAAAACTCTTTTGTTTCCCAAAACAGCATTGCTCCCGACAGACTTGTTTCAAGAGCATTCAGACGAATGCATGTTGCATAGATCTGGCCCACTATTCTGCTGCTTCTGAAGATAAGGTATCAGAAAATTTATAAAAATGTGTACCTGTTGCTGTAAGATCTCACTGCAGAATGCAGACCAGAAGAGTTATATCACAGCAATATCTTTCTACAGTGAAACAAAACACAGTATAGATAGCGACTAACATTTAAGTACTGACTTTGGAACTCCATAGTTTATGGTCCACAGGAGAGCCATTAAAGTAAAGGAAGAGGAATCATTAAATTTCTTTTTGAGACTATTCCCAGATCGAGAGGTTGGGAGGTTTTTAACAAAGTCTAAAAAAATTTTCTTTATTTATTGGTCAATACCACAAATGGAAAACTGCTTGATATATTCCTAATAAGGTTAATTTTACTAAAACTCTTCTTCTCCAAATTTATCGTAACTGTTATTACTTCAGTAAACAGCAGCAACTTGAAATGTTGCCTTTTTCATTGCAAGATACTCCTACACAAATAAATGAGATGGAAAAGAAATGGCTGATTTAAAGATTCTTTTCCTTTCTATTACAGAAAATACAAAAACAGTGTGAACTTCTACATGCTTCTCATTAAGCGTATAATACTTAATTGTACCCATTGGAGCCACTGTACCCATTTGGCAGTGGGTAAACTGGTTAGATGTGAGAAATGTATGTTTGCGCAATCATTTGCATTTACTGTTTAACAGTTCTGGTGGCCAATTTCATGAGCAAATGTAACCAAAATAGGTGAACTCCTTAACATTAAAATTTTAAAAAATATTTCTTTCAGGAAATAAATAAGTCAAAAATTTCTCAAATTTACTAAGCAATAACTATAGCAGAACTGTCTAAAAATTGTATTTGTTTTCCAGGATGTTTTTCATCTGGAAAAATAGCTTATATATATATATATATATATATTATTTCAGGAGAATAACACTTCTGGTTTATTTTTACTTCAAGTATATATAACTAAGGGGAACTGTTAATCCAAGAATCTTTTTAATTTTGAAAGTAGAGTAAGAGTTTGTGTTTAATAAACTCTTACACTGAAAATAACTGCAGAGCAGAAAGTTATCATTTCGTTGCTGTTTTCACACCATTCTCAAAATTTTGAAAATATAAATGAAACCATGGAAGTCTAATACTTCATTACAGTTTTGGTTTCCCTGTAGAAATTTCACAATAAACTTCTGAATTAAAAAAGAAAAAAAGTCTATAAAACTAACAGGAAAAAGCCCTGTTAACTAAGGTCTTCAGAGATGCTTACTGGGTTTCAGAGAGAAGCTTGGTCACTTCAGTCCTTTTGTTCAAAGAAGCATGAAAAAGCAGTGACAATGTACTGTTTTAATGGGATACTCACTCTGGATGTCAAAGGAGCAATTAAAAATCTTCTGCTGTCTAAATCAGAATAAAGACCAACTGTGACTGACCATTTCAAGAAAGTCACTAACACTAGGCTCGGTAGTTTTCTGGTCTAAGGAAATTCTTCCATTTTTACATTCTAGCTTATGTTCCCCTGTTTTTTTCCCCCATAACCTCTGGTATTTTGTCATATTAAATGGCAAGGGGTGTTACCACCACCTTTTTGCTGTAATAAAGGCATGCCACATCCATAGAGTCAATGCCGGTATAAGCATACAACACATTTAAATCCTGCTATGGTTTACACAAGACAGAGAGTAAATTGCTAAGTGCTGTTTAGACTGCAAAGGCTCCATCCCTATACACTAGCAGATACTCAGTCAGCTAGGAGGTCTTAGGGTTGGAGACCTAGGCATTTAGAAAATGTAGGTAGTTTGAGAGTTCTAGACACGAGGAAACCACTAGCTACTCTCATAAATCTTAGTTACAGTAGTCTCCTGCTCCACTGAGGAAAATTTGGGGAAACTTTCCACAGATTAGACCTTCTCTTGACCCTATTAGGCAGGTTTATCCAAAGACAGGATAATTTTCCTCCCAAAGTTGACACTTAAAACCCATCTATCTCTAGCATAACTCTTAGCATCTACACATTTATATTAAAAATGAATTTAAAATATCCCCTTAAAAATCAAGACTTCTTTGAAAAAGTAGTGGAATTGTTAAGTTGATCAGCAAATAGTGCAATTACATAGTCTTTAAAATTAATTCAGCTTCTTCAGGACTAAATTTTAGTTTGTTAGCTCCCATGATGCCAAAACTAAATTCTTTTCCACCCGAGGATATATCCCAAGACCTGCTGCAAAGTTATCCTCCACTGGCTAGGATCAAGACTCAATAACAAATGGTTAGCTGTGTAGCATCCCCAAAAAATACTCAATATATAAACTAGATAAAGTAACTTTAAAAACAGTTACAAGCCCAGCTTTTTCCTCTGTAGAAATGAGCTGAATTGACAATATATTTTCACTGAAACTAAACGAAGTGAATCTTGCATGTCATCTTTGAGAGGATGAAATTAAGGGGTCTCCAGCACAAATATGAGGTGGAGAGGCATAACTTCCCACTGATGCCTCTCTTACCTACTGGAATAAAGAATAAGGCAAAGTATTACTTTCATATTTCACTGGAACCAAGTTATAATTCATATTCTCTAGGAAAGATCCGTGAGTCAATGAAATTGCCTCATTTACAACGATTTGACAATAGCTATGAGGCAGATTACTAAAGACAACATTCGCCAGATGAAACAGTCCTCTAATTAGGCATTAAGAGTGCTTTTTTGTTCCTTTTTCAGAAAAGACTGCTGTGAGGCAAGACAATAGAAATGGCACCATCTGCTAATAATCCAATTATGGAATTTCAAAGCAACAGCTAAAAAAGCTAGCTGTTAGTGATTTATTTTTCTTAAACATATTTTTCAATTACACCACATGGAGGTCCACATTCTTTCTAATTACATTCCACTTGGAAACTACAAAAATTCATGAGATCAAGGAGAAGTCACATAGTGGGCTAATGCAAAACACGAGCTTTTCCCACTGATATTTTTGTCTCCAATTGTGACAAAATGCATCTATGGCTTTACCACTTTCTGCTCACAAATTCCCTTGTGATATCTGATAGTCAAACACGTCTCATACATCACTTTTAAAAGAACATTCTCAGGAAGGAGCCAGGATATGCCTTCTTTTCCCATCTAGTTTATGGTCAAAATTATTATCAGATGCACAAAGATGATGCCAACTTGCCTACTGTGACTAAATGGTCTGAGGTGCAGTATTTAGGAAATAATTGCTGCTTATCATTCAACGAACATTAGTAGAATAGAGAGGGCAACTTTGCTAAGGTTGTTTAGGCAGGTTAGGCATTTATCAATGACAAACAACTCACTGGCTCTTGGCCTCTTGTTGAAGATGGCCAAATCCAAGATAGCCAGAAAGTCACACATATGGCTGAAGATGTCTTCAGACAACACTGACAGCTCTGGGAAAACAGTCTTATCGTACTTACAGGAGAGCCACAAATGAAGTGACTTGCTCAAGGCCTCACAACAAGTATATGGCTGAAAAAAAGCACAAGATAAAATGCGTATCCTGATGTATTAAGGCAGGCTTCCTCTAATACCCTAATACCTTCCTTCAGTCTGTTATATGAATAGATAAGGCCATACCCACATGGAACATAAAACTGCAGGGTCTAAAAGTGCCTAAGGATTAGAAACAACCCATACTGATGAGATCTTTACTAAATCTATCTCTCTCTTAATTCTCATTCTACCTTCAAATAGTCTTTCATGTCTGTTCCACAACTCGCTGAAGGAACTGTCACAGACTTGTGCAGATGGCTATTAATTTCAGCAGCTGAAAATTTAATGTGAACATTTTTATTTAGTTTCCTGAAATCAAATGATCCATTTCTACCCTTCAGTAAATACACTATACTTCTTTGCTGAAGAGTCTAGGAAAAGGACCTACTTACAGAGATGAAAAAGGTTCATTCACAAAGCTTGATTTTTTCCATCAGTTAATTATTTTAACAACTGATTCTTTCAAGTATACATATGAGTATACAGACATATATTCATATATATCTATACGAATACAGATACGCATTCCTGGTAAACAATAATATTTTCATGATCACAAGCCTCATCTACATGTATAGAAGAGATAAGGGTAATGAAGCATAGAAAGCACATAGCAGAATAAAGAGTCATTACCAATGATCTGGGTAAACTAACTTGTGCACAGCCAATTCTTTCTGCTTGCCTTGCATTCTTCATCACATGCTGTTGTATTTTTTAAAATAATTTTTTACAGTAAATTTTTACAATAAATACATGCTATTGAGTAAAGAATACACCCTTATTTTTAACAACCAAAAAGCACTGTTACCCCAATAGACGGTGCAGTTTTCAGAGGCAAGTCCAATATTGCAGCAGGCTGAGAGTTTGCCATTTATTCAAGGTTTCAGGATTCATCCTATCATCAATTATTTTAAACAAGCACAATTCACACTGGAGTCAATTGCATCTTACCTGTTTGATTACATTCTCTGTCCTTTAGAATAAAATTTAAAAAATCAAACAAAAAAACCTAATAAGAATAAAATAAACATAGGATATCTTACATAGAAGACATACAGAAAACAACCACGTAATTGTTAGTTTACCTATAGTAAATTAAAATGAATTCTTTGAATGAATACTAGAGTTGAAGGCCTGCCGAGAAGTGCTTAGAGGATGGCTTTCCACTGAAGAGAATTTCTGAAAATGTCCATTTGGGTGAATGAAGAATACAAACAGAAACTTATCTGCCAGCAGGAAGTGGAGAGATCTGTCAGAAGGAATTACAGCTAATGACTATGATAATAACTTAGAACACTCTTAAAAAGGGCAATAAGCCACACAGCTGCCCCATCCCATGTGCAGGTCAGCTTACACTGCAGATGCTGGTAACCAGGATTCCTCACCAGCTGAAACTTTTCAGTTGGCAGAACTTAGTATGATGCTACATAAAGTGTGAAATAACTATGTGGCTTTCAGTTACACTGGTTCCAAAGGAACAAGTAGAATGCGATGCAGCATCCTGTTTTAATTAAGAAGAATGTCTTCCAAGTTGTAGAGGTTTTGATCCAAAGGTGATTTTATGGGGGGGGGGGAGAGATCTGCTAAAAGAAGTATTTGTATGGAAAAACTTCAATAGCTACATGTTCTCCTGCGGCCAAGAGCTGCCAAGCTGTAAATCACATGTCCACCACGAGTGGGATAGGCTCAATTCTTCAACTTTTCCTCTCACTTCTCTACCAGATAAATGAATATTCATTCATCTAGATAAACTATATAGCCTCAAAACAAAAGCTCAAAACTTTAACAATTGTCTCAGCAAATGAGCTTAATATGGCTTTATTAGGCCTTCTGAAGATGCAAGCTGCTACTTAACTGATGTCCTACAATTACCCAACATACTTTGATGGCAGCATTATGTAGTCCTGGAAACAATAAGAATAAAAGGAAGGCAGAAATTTCAGTGGGGACACCTCTGTCTTGTACCAACCAGGGCAAGAGCAGAATCTAGCCCAGTGGAACCAGAGCACGGATGTTACAAAATCTTTTTAAACCAGTATAACAACTAAAGAAAGAAAATAGAAAACTAATCAGTAGAGCTTTCTCTCTAACCAGTTATATCAAGTTTGAAGATATTTAGTATATCTCTTTTTAAAATAATTATTACAACTAATATGAGGAGTGCTAGAAGCCTCATTCACCTCTGCATCGTATTACAAAATTAAAGATATTAGTGAAGAAAGACAAGCTAAGCTTTTCATACTTGTTTTCACTGCATTTGAAAGAACTGTAGCACATGCAGACGCAACAGCTTTGAACCTCTTTTGTTCTTTTTTTAATAAAAAAAGGAATAGGTGATAACTTGACTCTCCTTAATGAGCATTACATTGTTTCAGGTATCGGGTTAACTGTTCATTTCCTGGGCCTAAAGTTTTTTCTAAATTTTAAGAGTTGAGTTTTATGCATTTTCATGCTAAATTGAAGTGCAAAGTGCCTGCTGAGGCTGGCACCATCAGAAGGTCAAAACAGTTACCCTACCGGTATTGAGCTGGTGCTCAGGCTGTAAAAGAAGCTATTTACAGTGAAAAGAAAGCACTTGATAAATACTTCATTTAACTTGCCAAACCATTTAAGTGCAATGAGTTCACAGAAATGACCTGTTTTCCCGGAGCATTATAAACATAGTGCCAATAGTGCACTGTACAGCGGCTGTTGAGGAAAGGTCGAAGGCTGCACATGGGTCAGTGCTGCACAAGAACCACCCATCCCAAATCAACAAGGGCAACAGAAAAACACGACAGCAATGGCTGCCCCCACTCCAAGAACAAACTCATTTGTTTTGTTCTGTAGAGGAAGTCTTCAGGCTTCAGGCTTTTTCAGACTTATTAAGCCAAAATGGAATCTTCTGGGGTTTCCAGCACTACCCACTATGCAAAAACCATGAACAACACTACTTTCTTTTCCACTCACCTCTAGCACTCTTGCACTGAGGTGGAGCACAGTTTTTCTGATAACTCAAAAACAAGGAAAATTTGTAAATTAACCATGGAGGCTTTGTTTGTGTTTTTTAACTTAAGGTGCTTCATTCATGCCTAGTAATAAGTGACAGCTGTATCACATCAAATAAAAGCCTATCAAACCACATATCCTGTCTCTTCACAGTGGCAAACAGTGCTTAGGATGTTTAAAATGAGAGCACTCATGCAGTTAAACTAGTGCAGATTTTTCTAAACTAGCTTTAAACTGATTCATTTAAGGGCAGAGCAACACAAAGCTCAGGGCACGCTAATCTGCTGTGCAACCATAGGCAAGCTAAGGTGTAAACGTCTCCTGAATTCCACCAGCTCCTTCCCTGATGATTTTCCTTTGTTGTATAACAAACCACAAAATATTTTGGAATTACATCCAAATATTCCTGTGTTGCTAAGTAACAAACACATTTATTAGGTCAAAATTGCAGGCAACCTATTTACTTAATGAGCAAACTGATCCTATTTCCTGTTTATTTCCTATTCATATGCCTTGGACCTGAGGTTAACATACAACTTTTTGCTCCTACCACTTGTTGAAGAATATCAAGGCTTGCCTAGAGAGCATCAAAGGTACCGAGACAGTATAAAGGCTTCAAGTGAAATGACTTGCCTGGTTCTTTCTTATACTTCTTGATGCCTCCATGAACTTGTTCTGAGTAGAAAATACCACTAAAAGCATGAGAAAACAAAAAAGGTGAGGGAGGTCTCAGAGGACTTCTGCATGTACCTGTCACTGTATGATACCTGCCAGTCCCTCTATCCTTAGGATGGATTACTTTGATTCTTTTCCAGGAACATAGGCTCCAGGAGCATAGGCAACATCTCCAATTGATCCTAAGGTTGATTTGCTGAGGTTACTAACTCCAGACAGCTTGTCTACATGCCACGGCAAGCTTTCATTTATAATCTTCTCACTTGATAGCCAACACTATCCGCCAGAGCAAACTTGTAGCAGTCTCCACTTCTAATACTACCTTTCAATGTATGAAATGGCTAATGAGGAAAAATATGAGCTGGGAAAGGCAGAGGTCTGTGATGAAATTTACTGTACAAGCAAGAACTAGTTTACAGAGTGGGCAGATACACAAGATCAAGCTTGCATTACTTACGATGGCAGAAATTCTCTGCAAACTCAATGCCCTTCTTCTTGAATCTATCCTTATATCATTGAGAAAGTCCAATTCTGTATCAGCCTAAGAAAACTACTTCTTCTGTTTTTAGTTTCCCTAACCTGATCACAAAGGTTAAAGTAGAACATGAACCTGGAATAAACACACTTGATCACTGCATTTGGAGGTACTTAGACTTCAGAACTGAACAGCTATTCAAGGAATGCAGCTCAAACGTAATGAGCTACAGATGAACTCTGCATGAATGAAAAAGTTGTGATACCCAAGCAAAATCTCCTTACAAAATGCAAACCCTTAAAGTAGGCTAAACTAATCACTATTAGATATACACTGAGATACTGAATATTAGAAGCAATTTTTCATTTTAAGTAGTATAGCCTGAGCATCTTTTTGCAGTAGACTGTTACTGTCAGTGTTATGCCATCTGTACTCAGTATTTCATTGTTTCTGTACTGAGTTAAGACCATCAAAGAAGACTTCAAATACATACTGGAGTTTAAAAATTGCCTTGCCTGATGTGATATATCACTAGTTACCTATATACCTGGCTTTTCATTAAAAGAAAAAAAATTATCACAAATCCCTTTCAAGTAGTTTATCTTTAACATCACACCTACCTACGCTATAGTAAATAAACCACCTATCACCTTAATGCAGCATTGGGACTTTTCGTCACGATCTTTTAAAGTTTTGATAGATTCTTTCATGCAGAAGTAAGAATTTGGCAGTCAACTGCCCTAACTTCAACAGTTAAATGGCATGATCCTGATATATAAAATACCAAAGGTAAATCTGACTTAATCTATTGGCAATTAGCATTGAAAGAATGTCAGAGGTAACTGATAGTGAGCTGTTATATATATAAAAGTAGAAGTGTGCTACATAAGTCTTCAGCAATATATTCTAAAGAATCATACTGTAAATCACACCAGTTATATTCAGTACCATCCTTTTTCTCTAGTGGCTGTCAGATAACTCTATAATATCACAACAGCCAAGACAAAAGACAGTGTTTTAACCCCTCTCCCTCTGAGATCTGTTGCATTTGAAAGACTTATGCGAAACATTATCCAAGTTAGCCTTGCCTTGTTTGCTTGTGATTTTTACTCACATTTTTTCAAGTCAAAGTTGGCCTTCATTTTCATAGTTTTAACCAGATTATGAATTCATTTTCCATAGACTGTAATACCAAAAAAAAGTCCACCCTAAATCTTAGGACTTGATCAAGTTATGAATTTGACATGAACTACTCCAGTAAGTTTTGATAATAATGTCATAATTCAGCAGTCAAAATCTGTGTGTTGTTCCATACTTATAAACCAAATCAATTTTACACTTGACCTTAGAAATGAAACTGTATCATGATATCAAAGTATTATAATCATATACAAAAAAAAAGAAAAAAATTTATCCAAATTATCAACTAATAGAAGAAGATTTCTGTGGTAGTTAGCAGTGAGCAAAGTAATTGAGAGACAGTGACAAATTTATTTTATGTAAACTTGTGCCAGTTTTCTGCCTAAAAATGAAACACATTTGATTCTGTTCTCCCAAAGGAAAAGTAGGGGTAAAGTGACTTTATTACTACAAAGGTGTATAAAGATACAGCATCAGCTCTCTCAGATAAAATAATACCTGTGGTAAACGTGGTGGATGAGTCTTCCTACTCCTCCCACCACATTTAAAGTTTGCCAAAGGAAAAGCCTTAATTGGGGCTTGTATTCTCGAACTAGGAAATGACTGCCAAAACAGTTCCTGCTAGATTTTTTTTTTTTTAACTTCAAAAACACTTAATGTAAATGATCCAAGATCAGGGAATCTGTTAAATTTAAGATAGGGCTTAAGTAATATTCAAGAGTTAAATAATTTGCTTTTTTCTTCTACTTGGTAGTGCATTGTGCTTGTGTGTTATGGCAGGGAAGAAGAGCACATAGCACATCCAATACCAACTTCAACAAGGTTATACAGTAAAAGTATATCTCCTATGGACCACCACCCTGTTCCCTCAGTACATAAAATAACACTTGATCAGCAGACCAATTGCTTAAATCTATACAAGGTAAGTATTTCCAGAGGCATAAACATTCCCAGAATTCTAGCCTACTCTACACATAGTAATTTTTTTTCCAAAAGGCTCCTAATCCACTTAACTTAAGCTAAAAAACATAAGTTACACCATAAATAAAGTATAATGCCCATAGGTGTTCCTTTAGTGCACCCTCACCTTTGCTGCTGAGAGGTTTATGAATTTAAATTCAAGCTTAAAGCTACTTTTCTTTAATTGTCGAGCTGATCAACAGCATTAGAAAAACTTGGAACCCTAAGAGTACTCTAATTGGACAATAAGTATATGATAGCTATGATTTTTGTTTCTGAACATTAAATTCAGAAAGATCAAATTAGACCGGTCCATCTTGCAGAATTATGGCTAGAGATCAAGCTGAGTAAGAAATTAATGACAAGTGGGAAAGGAGCAGGGAGAAGTAGTTCCAAGTCTAATGCAAAGGCAGCTGACACCATAGATAAAGCCCCCAGACTGAACCCTCCTGTTAGATGTGTAAGTTTGAAGATCTTTAAAAAAGTTTCTGTTCCTCCAGGCCTGAAATTTCTTGCAGTCACTGAGTGTCAATATGATGCAAACAGCAAAACAGGGAGCCAGGGCACAGATTAGAATATGAAATGCATGGGGATTTAGAAAAAAGAACTTTTGCACTCAAATACCTATTATAAAATCTCCTAATCAAAACTAGAAAATAGCTAATGTCACATAACTATGTAACAGAGATAACACTCGTAGGTAACACTTTCTTGCCAGTGAACTGCTTAAATAAATGAATGTAGTCCAGCACTAGGACTGTACGCTTCTCAATGGTTGTGTTAATATGTTATGTTAACATCTGAAAAGTGTGCAAAAAAATCAGGCTCAGTAGAGTGCATTAGGTAACATTTATAGTGTCAGCCCAAACTATATTACTTGCACAATTTTCCCCCAGAAGTGAAAAACGTAATGGGATTCAAGTACTTTTTTTTACAGATTCTTTTAAGCACATTAACTGTTCATGGCAAGACTTCAAAACAGAGTAGTCCTTAATTATAAATGCTCTCCATGAAGTCAAAGTATCAATTTATTATCAGGTGTAAAACAAAGTTTAGCACTTACAATTCCTCAAGTGCAATTGTTGGCAACAACTCTTGCCAACTGATCAAAAAATCTAATAGCTCGATGTTGTACAATGATGTTGCAAGTATGTTTTTCTAAATGCAGTTTTGGAATTATACACTATTACAATAGAACCACAATCTCATTTAGAAGTAACCACTAATTTCTTATATAATAAAAGCTTTTGGGATCTATCTTTCTACAGATTCTAGATTAAAAACAGTTTCACTATAACTTTTAGATACTTCTGAACTTTTATTTGACTTCAGATGAAATATTTTACAGCAGAGCAAACCTCTAAAGAATAATTAGAACCTAAATTCACAAGTGATGATTACTAAAGACCCAACTTGAGGTCCCTAAAGATTAATCAAAGATGTTTTACATCTTTGATTTTGATAACCTTCCCTTTAAATTAATTCTATAAGTAAAAGAATAAAACAGTAATACTCGACATCATCAAACAGACCTCGGGGCAATGGAAGCGCCTATGAAAGTGTCTTACTTCGCTTGGACGTAAGCTTTGTTATGTATGGCAATGAAAAAGAGTAATAATTATTTTATACAAGATATATCCTCCTCCCATTTTTTAGCAATCTCTTGCTTTTCCAAAGATAGATTAGATCAAATGAGCTGTAAAGATCATACTTTGGAACAAGTCAGTGGCAGATAAATTAATGTCTGGTTATCCACCTACATTGTGAATAGTATATACATAAATACCTGCTTAAAGTCTGAGTAACAAGTTTCCGCTTGATTTAAGGTTATAAGACAGAGAGAATTTTGAGGATCAAGAGATCTATGGATAGAGCATAAGCAAAGGTCAAATATTAGTAACATGCAAAGACTTAGTGGCATGGGTGAACCAACTATCAATACAGGTTTACATTTTGCTGAGACTGAAGGGGCCAATAATATGTTGAATGCAACAGTATCAAATACGATCAGATAAAGGAAATATTGATTAATTCAGCCAGTAATATACCAAAAGGGCCTTTATTCAAACAAATTTTGGGGAACAGAATGAGAAAGAGAAGTTTCTATAAAATTAAGACAAAGTTAAAAACATCCTGGTTGATCCACTACTGTGTTGTTTTCCTGCAAGAATTACTAGACTGGGCTGATGAGAGCAGCTAACATTACAGTATTTTATAGCATGCAAACTGTTAGCTTAGCATAGCATACCAAAGTAATTTTGCTTCTTATCCAGGTGGATGGCAACTCAAAGTCCTGTATAAACATGAAGAAGCTGATAAATTCCATTCCAAAGTAGTCAAAACATAAAATTTGACACCCTGGAAGAAACAGCACTCACAGAAAAACAAGATGCAGCCAGCCCAATAGTATGGTGCAAGTATGAGTAATTTAGTGAAGGTAATAAATAAAAGTGCCTTTATGGCAGTTAAACAGTCATGTACTTGAACAGTCACACTACGGCTGACTGTACTTCCAAAAAAATTTAAAGCCAAAATCTATTAGCTACCATGAGATGAGGTACAGGCCCTGACACAATATAATACTATGCTTTAAAAGAGAAGACTGCAGATCCTGTTATCCTAGATGTTGGAGGAGAGCTCGTGTACTGTTCTTCAGCTTCTGTTTTGACAGCATTTGTGGCAATAATTTCCACCTCTGCAGAATCTACCTCCATCAAAATAATAATATATATAATAATAAACTACTAGATAGAGCAAGCTCAATATTTTAATCATTCTGTGTCCAATGGGTTTGACATTAGTAAGCACACTTCACTGAATGTCTAATAATTCCCTATATCCAGAATGGAAGGGGAAAAAAAAATCACACTGGATAACGTGTTACATTGATCAGCTAAAACAAAGTTATAAGATAGACCCATAGCATCAATCTACATTACACTAAAACTAACTTAAATATACCCTATTTGATTGACTGAGCCCTAGAAGATCTGCAAGGGAAATTAGTTTTAATGTAAGTAGCTTACCTAGAGAAGTATCTGCTAATGAATAAGTAGTAAGATGGTTTCAAATATTCTACAAGGACATTACTGCAATTCCTATTTGTTACTCTGCAGATTCATATCTTTACGAGTAAGAGTGAAGGGCTTATCTTTCCAGAATCCTGAAACCTGCAGTTCTACACAGCTTAACAAAATTAACACACAGTGTCTGGTCTATGGACAGATTTACTCAGCTTTGCCTTTAAAACAGCCCTGCACATCTGTTTATTCTTCCAGAATGAGCATGGCTATTGGAATGGCAAAAACTTGATGGTAAATGAATGATAAGACCTAGTTTAATTTCATATAAAAGCTTTAACTTCAAAGCATGAAGTGATTTTTTTGCTATGCCACACTGAAAAAATAATTAAATATCACAATTCACAAAAAAACCCCAGCATAGTGGTCAGGCAAATTATTATTCCACACATCCTGGATTTACAGATAATAAAGATTCCATCTGGAAGAGCTTTGACCTTCCATTGCTGGAGCCTGAATTCATTCAAAATGCGATTAGAAGATAAAAATCAAAGGAAAAATTTCCACTAAATTTATATGGTACATAAACATTAAATGCAAAATGCTAATACCTGCACTGTATTTTTCTAATTTCCCTTACGTCATTTAATTAAGTCTAAATGATATAGCAGTGAAGATACACTTTAAAAAGTCATGAATCAGAAAGACTTATGGAAATCAGCTTTTTAATCAGAAAGGAGTCATTACAGTAACACAGAACATGACATTGCATTATGACTATCCCTTTAGGCTGGATTAGTTTTAATGTCAGATCAATTCTCTGAGGACTTACACAAATGTTTTTATTAGTATTGTTGAAGAAGTGAGCAGCCAGGGACTGAATAAAGGCAATGACCAAATTCTTCAGCTGTAGCACAGATCTATGCTGACTTAAAAGTTCACAGAACCACAGCATTAGTATCTATACTTCCCTCACCTTAGCTATTGAACTTGCTCACCATAAGCACAGCTGGCAGACAAGTAAGAAGACCAAGTTTCTTTAAGTTCCATGAAAATAAGCAGTCAGCTGGAAGAGAATATACCTGCTATGGCTGGGGAAAATTGGCAATGCTAGCTCAAGAGCCATGTAAGAGTATGTCCCAAACACAGAAAAGACAAAAGTTTATGAACCACCATCGAACAAATACACAGAAAATCAAACTTCATGAATTTCAGGGCTCATGCAAGTAAGAGGGCTTTTAGAAGCATCAAAAAAAAAAATAAAATAAAATAAAGCCTAATGGACAGGTGAAACATCTTGCCTGCAGGTCTGAAAGTACAAACGCAATCTTCGAACTACCTTTGTCAAATGTTCCTTCCAAATTTAATGCAAGGACCTAAATTCAAAATGCAGGTTAAAAGCTAGTTAGGCTGATGAAGCTGAGTGTTTAAAGAAAATGTAACATTAAAGGAGCTACAGAACAGGGGAAGTATAATTAAAAGTGATGTGGGACCCATTAAAAAGTTAAATGGTATTAAATGAATTCAAGAAGAAATTATATCAGATCTGCTAACCCAGGTTACTGTTTTTTCATAGCTGAGGCACAGGAGAGAAAAAACAGTATCTCATACATGAGGTCCAAAGTCCACTGAACCTCACTGTAATTTGGGGAAAGTAAGTCTGCTTCAGAGTCAAGTGCAGGTAATTAATAGGCTCCACAGTAAAATAATGGCACATTTAATGCCTCCTTCATGATTACATCTGTTTATATAGCATTTAAAGAGTAATAAGATTTCAGGTGGCAATTCTTCTGAGTGACTTAAAAAGCTATATCTTTTAAATCAGCAGAAAAAGAAACAAGACAACCTCATTTGCATCAATGGACTTTCTATGCAGAGTTTTCTTACAGAAACCACCCTTTGAAGTTATTTATGTAACTCAGAGTATAACAAAAGTACATAAGACAGAATATAACACTAACTTCCCTTAAATAGTACCCACCAAGTAACAGAATAAAATGAAATTAACTCCAAAGACAAAACACATTATTTAAATATTCCCCAACATACAATGAACACTAAGATATTAATAAAACTTTAAATAAACAGTATGAATACCAGCCCTATCACAAACCGAATATACGTAATAACATATTCATAATACAACACATAAGTTTTCAGCAGACATTGAAAACACAGTAGTACTCACAATCTTACTTTAGATTGCCCACATAAGAAATGGTGAGAGGTATGCTACCAGCTCAGGAGCCTGGCTTGCTATAGTTATTTGTCTCACTATTTCTTATATAGACTCTAGTTTCCTAAGCAGGTACCCCCTACATTAGGTACTTCATGTCAGACACTGAAAAGTTCTTCAGTATTTCATCAGCTGAAATATTTTGTCTCTAACTATTGTTAACCATATTGCGTCTTCCACAATCCCTTTGCATGTAAAGCCATGCCTTAATACTCACTTACTTTAATACTCATTTTACTGCAGTACCAAAACAAAATGGAGCTTTGCACTCATAGAAAGACAGTGACATCCAGTGGTACATTACTTACTCAGTGATTTGTTTTAAAAAAGAGTTTTTCAGAAATATTTAGTAAGTCCTATCAGATATCTAAACACAATCATTTAACCAAAACCAGATTCTAGCTGCTCAGCCAAATCAGCACATACTTAGTGTAAAACAGGTCCTGACACATTACAAAGACGTTCTGCATACCATAGGAAAAACAGGCTTATTGTGATCTGAGTATTGCTAGTCTTCGATATGATCAATGTGAAAAGAATCTTTTAACACACTTAATTTGACATCAAATTCCTAAGTGGAGAGAGTTAGCTATGTTTTCATAGCTGTCATTGAGAAGAAATGGTTATTTAAGGAACGTGCATAAAAATATCTGCTAATTTAAGTTGTGTATGTGTATATACAAATGTATGAATTGTTTACCCAGTTCTCTAGTGGCTAAAGAAAAAGACCAAATAACCAAAAGCTTTTCACTCTTCTACTTAATTATACTCAAATATGCAAATTCTGCTCTATTTTAACCATCTGAAAAAGGCTATAATACTTCCCTTTATTACAGGTCTGTAAATGTGTTTGCAAGGTTTGCTGAGAGTATTAAGTTTAACAAGCAGCTTCACAATATAGAAATATATATTTTATGGGGAATTGATAACTTACTAAGAAGGAAATAAAACAAAAGCAATAAAAAGAAATAATGCTGAAATCAATCTATTTGATAGTACCGTTTACTAGGCTACATATAAAGTACACAATCATGGTAATGAATAGAGAAGGGAACTCAGGTGAGTCACTGCAAATTTTAAATTAGATCAGCTGTTTTCTATTGCATCCATTTATGTTTTAGCTTCTCATTCACCTTATTCTTCATTAGTGAGAAACTTTCAAGTAGAGCTACTGTTTTCCTCCACACTGAACTAATCAGCAGGACATAGCATCCTTGAACGTTTGCCTTAAATAAGGATGTAACTTAAGACATACTATAATGATCCAGACTCAGCCCATCCAAAGCAGACACTCTTAAACAATGTAACCATTTTCCTGCTTTCTCATTTCTGAAATATTTGAAGTAACTCAGCAAGTTCCCTAGAAGCAAGTGGAAGGAGCATCTATGAAGTGTTTTACTGCTGAGAAAGTAGCTATCATTTCTACCTTTTACTGGAGGAAACATTTACATGTCGTTGTTGCTGAGATTTCAAGACAATTTGTCTAAATTCACATCAGTATTTTCTAGTAAACGTGGTGAGAGTAAAGACTTTGACAAAAACCATACGTAACCTGATTATTTAGCATGACTTTACAATTGCTAGAGAAATATATTGTTTTTCTGAAGAGGCACATTTGAACCTTAAAAAAAATCAAGATGAATCCACTTAAGTCCAAACAGGATATCTGGACTAAATTTGGCTAAAGTAAGATTTCATAAAGGTTGATACACAGCTTATACAACGTGACGTAGTAAGTCTATGGTCAAAAAGCTCTGCGCACCACATGTGCTAATCTTCCAGGCTACTCAGCAACATAATTTGTCCAGGGAAAAAGATATATTATATTATTAAAGATCCTATAATCATAAACATAAAGGAACAAATGTGGTCACAGTCTATACCCACTGAGCATTTTGTAAAATCCTGCACTCAAAAGTTACAAGCTCAACAGCGTTGTATTTTAAGATAAAGCATGAATACATAACACAGAAGTCAAACCTACTGTGTGGAACCTTATCAATCCAAAAATGGATTACTTAGAACAAAAATTAGGTTCTGATTTTGACCTAAGTGGATCTGTCATTAAAGCTGCCATTTAGTATAATTATATAGCAAATAAAAGCTGAGACTAAAAGGGTCAGAATTTTATACCAGCCTAGGGAAATATATTCAAGTGATTAGACCCTTCTCTTGAATCTTTCCAAAATGTTTGGTTTTGGTAAATATTACTCAATCCATTGCTTTTATTTCTCCACTTCTTTTCAGAAGAAAATAGAACATTTTACAAAGAAGAAACTAACTCCCTTGGAAATTAAAACATATATATATACACAAACCTTTTCCAGACGTTTTAGAAAACATCTTATAGCTGCTTTTTGGCAAGGTTTAAATAGGTTGAGTCATTTTCAGCCTGTAATTCCAGGAATTAAGCTATTCAGTAGCTGTGGTTGATGATACACTTGTAACCTGTTAGGCAAGCAGGTGACTGAAAAGAGAAATGAATGGTTAGTGCACAAAGTACCCCCCAAAAAACCCAAACCAAAACCTTTTAACTTGTAATTCTGAGTATGAGCAGGCAGATATCAGATATTGATAACTTCATCAACCTTTAAAACATCACTACTTATCTGATTCATGTGGACCTATTTCAGATTATACCACTCTACACCAGGCACAGAATTACTCACTCCGCAACAATATCATTTAAGTTTGCTTAAGAATGGGAAAGAAACCATTAATTTTATCACAGTAACTGTATAACTGTTTGACTTTTCGAAAAGCCGTTTGTGGTGGGGGAGCAGCATTAGAGGTATCACAGGTATTTGCTGAAGTCAAAAACAGGTTAAAAGCAGTCTCAAAACTAGAAAGTTTAGTATCAAAACAAAATTAAACAAGTGCAACTCATTATTCTTTCCCATTACAGCCTAGGATGAGTATGCTCACCTAAACCTCACTTCAAAAGATCCAGTGATGCTTATAGTGCTGATGCAAACTCAGTATTCTACAGTTTAAACTGTAGAATAGTTTAAACTTTTTATTCCTGTTATTCATTTTTTTTGCCACATGGCAGGGCTTTATAAGCCCTAATTACAGCAAATCAACATTTTCAAAACTACTTGGGAGATCATAAATTGAAAAAGTATAGCATAACAAGGAATCCAATGTGACTATATCATTCAAAACTTTTAAAGTGATGATGTAAGAATAACTAAGATGAGAAAAAGAACTTATCAAGCAACAGATATAACATGAAATCTGTGATTTAAAATGTTTCATTTTGTTTCAAAAAAACCCACTACATATTGGTAGTAGCAAAGGTTATAAGCCATAGGAAAACAGTTTCCTTCGCCTTTCTGATGTATTTGTACAGTCCTCTTAGCTCTTAGGGAAAATAAGGATAATTTACAGTAGACCTGAAATGGGTTCAGATGAAAGCTACTTGGTTTTGATATTGAAATAGCTCTTTGTACTCCATTTCATTAAAAAAGAACAGTAACTGTGTTAAAATAACTGTGCAAAATGTAGACAATCTTTACAAGATTGAACTATATCAAATTCAAAATAACTGTCCTGTCCTACTGCTGTACTGAAAAAAATATAATCATGTAATTTAATTTGAATTTTATATCTTTTATATGAACATCATATATCTTTTAATCTTATTTTATCAAAATGAAGCTAAATTATTTCATGAAAAAAAACACAGGCTTAGTAGGATCGAATATCTGTTATCAGCTTCTCATAATACTTGATCTTGGATTATCACAAAAACGACTTCTGGAGTGGCAATAAGCGAGTTCTGTCCTACTTGTACATGGACTGCAAGCTGTACAGGGAAAGAGCAAATAAACAAGGTGGTGGTGATTTATGACAGCTGGCTGTCAAGCCAGAAGTGTATGTGTTTCTCATGACACTATTTCTTATGAATTTTAAAGGAATAAGAATCTAGTTTACAAAAGCAATGTGACTGGCCAAATGCTGGGGCATATTAACTAATAAGACAGCAGGAATGTTAAAAGGGAGATGATGGCATTAGGAAAGTACTCACATTAGTAAATGGGTACGTCTGGAAAAACATGAGTTACAGGAAGTAACTTAGACAGGGCTTCAGAAAACAGTCAACTATCCTTCGGGTTAGAGGACAGTTAAGTAATTGGCAGTATTAATGATGATGCCTGTATATTTCTACATCAAAAAAGCGTCTTTGGATATTCACTTGGTTCTGTTACCAAACTGCTTTTCTGTCAGACAGTAATAATATTTAAACACTGAACTAACTAAACATCAGTGTAATGGATCAAATCAAAACTGATGTCAACTCATTAATTCATTGTCTCAAGCATAATGCCTGGAAAAAAAACACCTGACAATCAAGATCAGCATTAAATTGTAGGTTATTAATAACAGGTGTCTGAACTGACATTAGATTTAAAGTCGAAGTGACTTGTCTAGCTACCACTTGAAGAAAGTTAACATTTGCGTCACTATATACTCCAGCTTCTGTTAAATGATGTTGTGACAAACAGTTTGGTAATCTTGTTACCAGATTGACTGATCTCTTAAGCTGCCATGTCTAAACAAAAAAGCCCCAAAGTTGAGATCTCACACTTATATTGGTATCTTGGTTGTCTTTAGTAATCACGTAATTCAAAATTTTGCGTTTGTGAATTTATTCATGGCTATTGGGAAGACTTTGAAGACGTATCAAATTTGACCTGATACTTCAATAAAGGAAGAAAGCCAGGAGAAAGGAAAGGGCATAGTCTAGAAGATGCTATCCTGGCTATAACATAAATTTCCACTACAGAGCTTGGCTCTGAATTTACCCACTGAACTTTGTATGTTTTTACATTTGACCACTGCCTATTAAACAACTATATATTTCTTTGTGAGGCTCCTGGCCTATCCAAGCAAGAAGAAGAAAATGTAATAAATAGAAATGAAAGTAATAATGGTAAAGGTCAACTTTTCCAGTGGAGTGCCTGAAAATTTGCATTTGAAAGAGACTCATCTCTTCTTGATAGATTTGCCAAGTAATCATTTCAAGTTCTGTAGGACAGTGTGGCATAAATGTTGTATGGTACAGTGTAGACCTAGTATGTTGTTAGAGCAAGAATGAAAGTAGGTACTCTTTCTACTACTGCTTTTAGGCATTTTTCATTTAATATTATTAACAGATGGTACAACTAGTTGCTTAAGAGCAGAATTGCCTGGTGCTAGTAGAAGGCACAAAACTTGCATCCTTCTGGTTAGAGTATTTTTTTACAGAATATTGTTCTTCACTTTTAAGATACTGTTAGAATAGGTGAGCAACTTGTGCTAAATTGATAATAGCTTCTTCTTTTGTCCATATCTACAGCGGTACTACAAGTGGAAAAAATTTCTGCAATGCCAAATGCATGTTATCTAAATGATATAGAATAGCTTTAAATAAGCAAATAAGTTACCGTGAAACAGCACATAAACCATGTAACTAGTAGTCGGAAATAGCAGGCCAGTCCACTGTTAAATCCAAGTGCCTACTTCTATATATTCTGGCCTTCTGTCTTGTTTCAGTTACTCAAGCCATAAATGAAATAGTCAAATGACCTGGCTGAACTGTTACCTCCTTCCTTCCCCATGCTTCTGAAACCCCAAGTAGGAACTGGTTGGAAGGTGGCTAGTAAACTATGTTCTTATTGATTGAAATGTATAAAAATAATAGAATTTAAGCAGAAAAGACTGTACCCAGTAGCAAAGTGGTATGAGAAAAATAGAAATGGAAATGTAAATACATAGAATGAGGCACATATGCAAATTTTATTTGAAACAGAATTAGCAGGAAAGGGGAAACTACTAAGGGAATAACAGATGCAATATTCTAAAAAGACTCAAACCATCGGTAACTACTAACAAAATGCACAAAAAGAAACTGAGTACCTTTTCCCCCCCATTTTGTTAAATTGATTCAGTGTCTTACACAGGAAGCAGACTGCAAATCTGATCCCCCTTTGCCTTTTATTACTTAATCTCCCAGCTAATCCTACTACAGGTTCTAATCCTACTGTTCTTCAAGTGTATTCTTTTTCAGAAGTGCTTTTTGCAACGCATGCTTTTATGATTAAACAAACCTAGATTTTTCTCTTCTATCACCAACTTAGCATTCACTTCAACATTCTTAATGATTTTGCTTTCCCTCTTTTTCACCAGGAGGGAGCTTGTTTATACTCTTTCTTCTGATCTGCAGAATTGTATCTACTCGAGCATTTAAACCTGCTATTGTATACCACAGTTCTACGTGGACTGGGTCTCTAGGCCCCATCTGTATTGACAGGGTTAACTTAGCACACGTGACTAGCCCCTATGTTCCTTTTTCTGTCACATTGGCTACCTTAGATTTCTGTAAAAAGAGCATAATGTGAGTAAATACAGCCAAACTTGAGAATTTTGAAAGAGGCAAGAAGTGAATAACAATCAGGATTACGATAAAAGATGGAAACAATTATGTCCTCAGTTTCAGAGTCTAGATATTACTCCATACTGAACCATTGCCTTTTCCTACCTAATGGCTGGCTCTTAAACTGTATCAAGTCCAATTAAAAGATATGTAGAGGGCTACCCTTAAGGAAGTAAATTCTTCTGGGGAAATCACAAAACTGATTAGAGGCCTATTTCACGTGTTACTGTATTGTCAGAACTGCGAACGCCATATACACCCAGTGACAGTGTTCCAGCAATTGAGTAATCCAGCACGGTGGTAATCCTGCATCACAACCGTGCATACACTTCTGCAGATAAGTTATGTCAAACATGAGCACACTATATTAGCCTTATTCCTCAATTAAAAGAAATGGACATTTTGAACTGGAAAAGTGGTAGTAAGTACATATCAAGAGATATATTTATTCCTTGAACACTTTATTGCTCTGCAGCACTACTGTAATTACCTACTGTTAATACTGCATTGTCACTGTATGTAAACATATGGAATAAATCATCTCCACAGAAAAAAAAATATTAATAATGTGGTGCTAGAACAAATTCTTACACAGAAGTCCTGGCAAAGTATTTAGTACTCACAATTCATTGGAAGACCTGCTGTACTGCACTGGGATTACAGCCTAAATGGTACCTGGATGCTTATCCTACTAATTAATACAAATGCTGATTGCATGATTGCATTACTAAAACTCTATGCCACACTTTCTGGTCCATTTCAGTCAGTGAATAGTAGATGACAAAAACTTAAATTTTAAGCTTTAATTTTCAAGCTCAAATCTTGGCGATTCAAATCTTAATTTCCTTAAGGCATAAAACTTCTTGCAATTTCTCTATTTAATCAGAGATTTTAGCCACAAATTCTGGAGTTTTTAGATAATTAAGCAGCAGTAGAAGCAACAGAAAATGCTGTGTTAAAAATGGATACCAAAAACTTACTATTTAATACTGCAGACACAAGTAATCTTTGAACTCAGAGTGCATAGATGAGTATGCTACTGCTCAAGTTTTTCTTCTTTATTAGTGACATAGCATTACGTAGAGCTAATAAGCTGTGGAAACTGCACGTATTTCTATAAACTGTACGGCAAATAGTTCTGTTAGGTATCTGCCTGCTACAGTCATTTTCTACGACACAGCTTAATTTAATTTCCTTCACTTCTTAGTTTGCTACTCTAGTTTAGGAGTAGGCAAAGGTTTTGGATCCCATATTTATGACTTACAGAGTAAGGAAAGGATGGACTATGGAGGGTACTTGGCAAACATGCAGCTTGTCAGCAGTTAGAGTGAAGGGAATACGTCATACAACAAGCAGTAAAACTACGCCAGTTTAGGGGCAGTTGATTAATCCAAATCCCTAGCTGGCAGAAGAGTTTCATAGTGGTTTCCACAGAGGCTAAACAGCATTAGATTAATAAGAAAAACTCAACACATCTCTTTGTTTAGCACGGATGACTGAAATAGTGGGATCATGTGATTCGGATGAGGTCAGTCACTAATAGTTTAGGGAGGATTAAAACAGTATGCTACTTGCTCTCAATCTGTTGCTGTAATTACTGAGCTACTTGAGTTCTTTGCAAGATAGGTATTAGTGCTCTTAGAATTCACAGTAATAAACTAAAACATTTAGACTTGTTCAATCTATTTTTTGGAAGCAGAAAGCACCTCATCTCAAAAAACAAAATAGTTCAATAACATGCCAATTTAAAAATGTGAAAGAAATTAAGTCTGGGCTTCTATGAATTTGCAATAGCAAATAATAGTAACATGGCTTTAAAATGTGCAAATCTAAGTGTTGTTATATATTCAAGGGCAAGAACATGATAAAACTTAATGCCTTAGCAAGTTTTCATTATTTTAAACCCTAGATTTGCTGTGCCAAAATGACTTAAGCAGCTAATAATCAGCTGGTTCTCAATAGGCTGCTGCTAAATCACTTGCTTGCTTCCTACAACATTACAGTCAGTAAAACATTTATCAGTACAATGTCAAAATTCACTGACCAATTACCAGGTAAAGATTAAGAAAGATTTTTTAAAACATAATTTGCCTATATATACCTAAAGGCAAACAATCCTCCTCTCCAAAATGAACCCATCTACTTTCTCTAATTACTCCATTACTTGCAAGAAATGTTTGCCTTCTAGCATAGATAAGAATTAAGACATGCATTTACATTTTATACAAGGTCAGCACTGCACATATTTAATTACATTTAGCTACCTAAAATATCAATAAACTAAGCATACAAACTACATGCTTAGGAAAAGTTATGAATTAGAGTAACGAACGGACTTTCAGAATCTCCATAAGAAAACAAAAGTGTTACTAAGGTCATATGCAGAAGAAAAGATTCTAAGAGCCAACATATACTTAAACAGGCAAGCTATAGTGATGAAATACAATCTAACCTGAAAAGAAATACAAAAACTGAGAGTTTTTTCCTAGCTGAGAATGAGACAAAAGTATTTGATTTCATAAAGCCAAAATATGCTACAAGTGCCAGAGTTAATGACCATGTCATCGTATGTTCTTCTGAAATTAAACTTAAAGTTAAATCTAGCTTCCTCCAAATTGAGTATAGCAAAAAGAACTCTATTATATAGGCAAACTGTAAATATCGGTTTTATGTAAGTACTAAATGTTTAATTTGTCATATCACTAAATTATTTTGCAGAATTCTGACAAGACGGTTACTCCACTCAGCAAATCTATATTACAAATAACTTACTAGCAACTGAGGCATGTGCTTATATATTCACAATTTAGTAGAAGTAAACTGTAAAACAGTATCCTAGTTACTGCCAATTCAGTAAGGAAAGGGGAACAAGTTCTGAAAATAATGGCATGGTTTAAATAATGAATCAGTTAATTTGTAACTAAGCAGCTAAGTCTGTTCTAAAGGCATAAATGAAAATTCTAACAAAAAGAATGTATAATGAAGTTTGCCTATGTATTTTGTGCTTTAAATGTCAGCTGCTATCCATAACTGTGGTTTATTTTTTTCCTAAAATAAATGAAGTGGAAAAAATGCAGCTGCCATTTTAACATTTCTGGGATTTAGTATGCCACAGCGGATAACTGACCTGGTACAGTAATCATGCTAATACTTAGCTTTTACAAGGCACTTTATACGTTCCAAGCTGTACTCACACTATCTCTAAGGAGAATTATATGGATTTGTTAATTAAGTCACTGTTATCCTTGATTTAAAACAAGAAGGAGGTGAGTTGTGGTATATGGAGTGGTTAGTCACACAGTGAATGCAGCAGAATCAGGATTAGAGCAGAGGAGTCTCGTTTCCTGCCCCTATTTTAATTAACTTACCATTCTTGCCTGTCTAGACCATTCTCTGTTCATTTTAAATGATATTTCTGTCGAGAAAAGCTAGAGCAACACATTTTGAAAAACTTGTAGAATTAAATTTTATTTTTGCTGCCGTTTTCTGTAGAACTTTATATCATGTTCTTATTTTCCAAGTGCCTTTTATCTTAAGACTTAGGCATCTATTTTTGTCCTGGTTGCTCCAAATAAGATTGTTACCTATGCATCCACTTAAAACCTGTTCCTTGAATTCAAGCTTTCAACACTTGAGGCATGTTTCTTAATAGTCAGAATTTGCTTTAAAGTATTTTTTTTTTTTGACATTAGGGGAAACACAGAAAATTAACTATGTAAATGTTACTTTTATCCAGTTTCTAGTGATGAGGTGTACATAATATATCTGACAACTTCTTTAAGTCAAATTTGAAAGCCATAGCCAATCACATGTAAAAGTGTAACACTGCAATTGCCGGGAGGTGTTCAGCAATAACCTGAACATGAATGCCCCAGGTAACCTCCCAAAATATCTTAAAAGGTATACACCAAAGCCCACCTCAGAGATAAAAAGAATAAAATGTTCAAAACATATTTTTGATACAGTGTCTCTTGTTATGGATGTTAAATGAGATATGAGAACAAATCATTCACACTTGCTGATGTGGTTAGCTAAAATGTAAAAATGTAAGAATCTTGCAGAATAGATCAAAAATCTAATTAGTGCCTCAAAGGTAAAAATTACTTAACTTTCCTTTTGAGGCATAGAAAATATTACACACACAATGATGCTTTATTATCAGTACTGCCTCACCAACAGCCACCAGAACTGTGTGATGAAACTCTTCCACTGATGAGATTTCCTTCTTTTTGTGGATATTATTCGTATCTTCACCAGCTTAAGAAATCTACGAATTCTGGACGATCCAACAGTACGGAACCCTTCTAACCCATTCGATCTACGATTGTCACTTATGAGGACAGAAACCGAGTTTGCGGGGCTGCCATAAAAAGTGCACCAAATAGTTTGGCAATAGCCCCACGAAATATATAGCAACTGTCAAGCATAGTCAAAAATAAGGGGCTAGTAAAGCCAAAAGGAGGGCACATAGCGTTGCTGCATGCGTACCAGCGCACGCAGCTCTAACAGAAATTCTGAGTAACCGCCAACGGTCCCCGCGGCGGGGGAGTGCGTGGCAGAGACCCTGCACGATCAGGTGAACCAAACGAAGATGAGTAGAAACCAGAGCACCCCGGGGCGACACAGCAAGTCGCAGGCAATTAGCCGGCGGCTACGCCACACACGGCGCAGCTCAGCGCGCAGCCCACGGAAATCTGGAGGGCCGGCTGCGGGCACGGCGGTGTCTACTGCCGGAAAGGTTGGCTGGACGTGACGGGCGGGCTCAGCAGTCCCCGAGGGACGGGGCTTCCGTAACGCGGAAAACGGGCAGGGGATAACGCGGCACTTATGGCACTGCGCGGTCTGGGCAAGGGCTCCACCGCAACGTGCGAGAAGCAGACCACGCTGAACGCGGCGGGGTTCCCGGGTGCCGCCAAGCGCTTTCCTGGCTTCGAGGCGGACCACTTACTCTGCGCTCTTTCCCTGAGCGAGCTGGGGGCCCTTGCGGCTCCATCGCGCCGCCCCTCCCGCCCCGTCCCCTCACAGCGCACCGCCGCAGCCGCGCGCGCCCGCGCGCCTCCCCGCCTCGCGGCTGCCCCGCGCGCATGCGCCGCTCTGCGCGGCGGGCACCAGCGCCGCGCGCGCGCGCGCGCGCTTCGGGACGGGTGGGAGGGGACAGGCGGGGGGCGCCCGGTCTCGCGAGGTTTGCGCGGCGCCGCGGAGGCCGTTTTGAACGGCGGCAGCGGGGGCGCTGGCGGCGGCGCGGCCGTTGGGCTGAGGTAGCGTCGCGCGGCGGCTGCCAGCGCGGGTTCTCCCGCGCGCGGGGGCTCCTGCTGGCTCCTTGCTCGCAGGCGGGGGCTGCCGCGGCCGCTTTCCTGGCTGTGGAGCGGCGGCGCTCCGCGGGGCTCTTGGGTGCGGAGCCCCTCGCCCGTCCGTGCTCTCAGGCCCGTGTCTGGGGGGCCGGGCCGGGCCGGGCCGGGCCGCAGTGGGTGGGGGCCCCGTGGTGTCAGCCCGCTCCTTCCCCTCCCCTCCCCTCGCCGCGGCCGCCCTGCCGGTCTCGCCGCTTGTCCGTTTGCCGGGCGGAGCGCTGGCAGGGCCAGAGGTCTGTCGCGGCTGAAAGCTCGCATTGGAGTCGGATTTTTCTTTAGTTATCTGCCCGATCATACGTTCTGTGGCAGCTGAGTAGCCCTCAGGTTGTCGTCGTGGTTGAGTGTGTCTGTTTAACAGGTGAAGTGGTCTTGTTTGAGTAACTGAAATGAGTGGGAAGGGGAGTGCCTGCTCCGAGGGAGAGAAATTGCGTTACTGTTTATGGGAGCGGTCAGAAAACTTCTGCAAGTACCTCTGAAGAGGTTGGTGAAGTGATTAGTTGTCCTTAGTATAAAGGGGGGGGGAACAGTTTAGTCTTGGAGAGGAGCAGGAGGCTTGCATGCCGGGAGAGTGCTCTTCATCTCTTTCCCTGTTATTTTTGTCGAGAAGTACTTAAATGATTGAGTAAAAAAGGTCCAGAGCCTTCAATGCAGAATCTGTCATAAAAGGCTTCAGAATATCTAACTGAAAGTGAGTAACTAGCAATTCTTAACAGATACGAGGAGACTGGTTTTTGTTGTGCCCACCTGCTTCCTCAGGGTTGGAAACAGTTCCTTATGCTGGCAAATGTAAATGGACTAGAGGGAGCATGCAATACCATGTTTAAAAGTAGTCTTGATCTTTGCTGTAAGTACTGAAATGTAACTGTTCCCCAGAGACTGAAAACCTAGAACTCTGTGTAAGCAGCAGAGTATGAAAACTGATTAATTCTGTTTTGAATCTTGGGTTTGTTAGCTAATTCATTTATTTTAAAACAATTCTTGAATAATTTTGTGTGTGTAGTAGGAAACTACACGCAGTGACTTCCCTTTGTAACATTATGGGCTTGTGAACCTTTGTTCACCTTCTCGGCGCTCTCTGATTAATCTTCTCCAGAACAGATGATAAAGTTGAGGTTCTCTCTGCTCCTACAGTGTCAGAAAAGCCATATTCATTTGTTTTCCTGATATTTGGCATAGTGTGTATACATTCTTTTATAGTAGGACACCTATTTCTTTTTCCTCCATATTTTTGGTGTAAAATAAAAACTGAAACCTAAAATCTTTTAGGTAGTATTCAGTATATGGTTTGTTAGGATACAGAGATTTTGTATGCAAAATTAGAAGGGAGTGTAAAAGAGACTGAAGGAACAGGAGACAAAGATAAAATTCCCCAAAAAACTTTAAAAATGAAATACATGCTATAAGGAGATGACCCTGGGCGTAGCCCGTTTCTCTATTCTACAGGTCAACTGCAGAGCATCTGTTCCTTGGCAACATTGCCTAATCTGGCTATTTCTCAACTATCTGACAGCTGCCTCAAGTGAGATTTGAATAAGATTTGCATTTCTATGAGGTTTTAACTACTGATCTGCATTTTTCATGGGCAGCCACAGGCATCAAGCTGTTTCAGAAAAGGACTGTTATGAAGAGCTTTGCTGTAACTGCAGTTTATACTCATGAAACTAGACAACTGTTGCTCTTTTAAAAAAAAAAAGAAAAGATGGACTAAGAGAATAAACTCAAGAAAGACCTAAATGGACTTCTGAAGGTGAGTTTAAAAATGTCATTCAAAGTTAATTTTGTAAGCTAGGAGCAATCAAATTACTGTATCTGAAATCTTAGTGTGTTATTGTTGTTTGATCAGAAAATAAACGTACTGTTTTTTAATTCTGCTTTTGAAATGAATAAGGATTAATCAGTTTCTTTTGTCTGATTCATACCAAATTCATACCACAAGCTCTCGCCTACTTATGTTTGTAACATTACAAATCTTATTATCAAGTGTTTCATTACTAAATTCTATACAGTGTTTAGTGTAGGTGTCCTTGTGCTAGTAATATTGTTGACACTTCTAGATATTATAGGTATGCCAAATACCTGTCTTTCAATAATTTGGGGTTTATTAAGAGTAAGAGTGTGCAAAGCTAGTGTTTCAAACGTAGCAGTGAATGGATATGAAAAATTGAAGTTTCAGAGCCTGGCCAGATCAAGTGCATGATGTGTGTTCAATGACAACAAGAAAACTACTTAAAAATAGGAAAAATAGAATTTGATAATTTCTGTCTTTTCACTGTGCAAGAAAGTAGCACAGTTTTGGCATTATGGATTTTTGTATGACAAAATGATAAATTTCTGTTTAAACAGAAGGTTGTGAAACTCTAGTAGACGTACCTGTGATGTGTACAAGTCAGCAAACAAAATGTGAAGGCATTACGTTTTCAGTGTGGTGATAACTCCTTAATATCTTTTTTTTTTAACAAGCTGAAATTTTGTGCAGATTAAGACAAGCATCCTTATAACATTCACAAGGATAATACATACCAATAAGAAATGGTAGCAATTAAATTGCATATACAAGAACAGAAAACACTGAGTAAGATCATCAGTAAAGAATGACTTTAAATTTGAGGAGCAAGTGAAACAGAAATTATGAACCTCGGCTTTGAAAAAATCGATAGCAAAGTTTTTTCTTTTTTTTTTTTTTTCTTTTTTTCCCCAGCCGTATACTGTTGTCACTGTGTAACTGCTAGGAGAAAATTCTTGGTTTATGTAGTGCAGAGTGTGAATCACTTGGCGATTTCTATCTTAATAGGATTTTTCTTCAATTTGCAGGCTTACTAGGTACTAGGTTTGGGAGCTGGCTGTCATATGAAACCATGAAGTTCGACCCCTTTTAGTTAGTGGGGGATTTTTTTGTTTGTTTTTTGGAGGGTGGGGAGGGGGAGGAGGGAGTTATTTTGACCTCTTCCTGCAAAAGCAACCTTTATTTATGTCTTATGATATGAAGATAGATGTGGATGAATCTCCTGAAACATGCATGTACTGCTATACCATCTCTTTGCCACATGGCAAGCATGTAACCTGGGTAAAAGTTGATAGCAGGGGTGAAAGACACAATTAAGCATTATGCTTACCCTAGAAAAGCAGAGGAGGATGAGATGGCCCATGTTAAAACTATCTTTTTTAACACAAAATTTGTGGATTATTTAGATAAAGACTATTTAGATAATCTTTTTCTATAGAATATTTCATATGCACATCGCATTTATTTTTGCTTCATATAAGATACCTTATGATCCAATTATTCTAAATAGCTTTAGCTAGGGGTTCCTTCAGTTACCTCTAAAACTCATTGGTAGTATTGTTCAATGGAAAGTAGTGAAGGTTTCGTTTTGCTGTTGGCTTAACTTCTCAGCCTGGGACCGTATTTTGTCCCATCAGTGGCATTTGAACTCGGTTTAAGACAATTCTTCTACCTAGTCCAGCCTCTGTGTTTTTTGTTTGATTGTTTAATTTTTTTCCCACCAGGTTGCCCTTAATAAAGGGAGGTGAGGTAGAAACTTTTAAACCGTCACACCATTGGTGATACCAATGTATTGGAATAGATTACCTTGTTGTTTGTAGCTGGGGTGGGAGTAATGGCATAAAATGTTCAAAACGTGTTTTAAATTTGTTATGAGCTTATGACATGTTACGGTTTTCTGTAAGCTGTTTGACTTTGGCGTTGTAGGATGTAGCTGCCTTTGTACTCAGCAGCTATTCCTTGAGCAACCATCTGAGGTTATATTTCTTCTAGGAATATCTTGCTGAGCTATTTCACTACATGCTATCACTTAAGATATAGTGAGGAATAAGATATTAACCAGATTTACAGAGAGAGCACATGGCTCACAGTTCACAAGACCATTTGTTAATGAGCTATTTATTTTTCATCTCTCAGTGATACAGAAATATACTTATGTCCTGATTAAGAGAGAGAACCCAAATTTTCTTTCAGATCAACTATAGTAACTCATTACAGTGTATTTATGGTTTTGTTAATTGCTTTGTGTTTGTAGTCTGGAAGTAATAAAAGCAAGAGAAATGGAGACAGAGACCATTTTAAGTCTTCGACAGCAACTCAAGGAAGCAGAGAATGAACGAAGGAAGGCAGCACAGTATGGCTTGCATTTACTGGAATCTCAAAGTGAAGTCCAAAATCAGTTGGATCAAACACGTCGTGAACTGACTGACAAAACTGAGGTGCTGTTTCATACTTTTGGAATAAGAAAAAAGTCAAGAATTTTGATTTTAATTTAACTATTTTCAGAAAAGCACAAATGTTTTAGTGCCTTTTAGACTCTAGATAAATTTTAATAAAGCTTTCTTTCATTCAGGTATTTGTAGGGAGGACTTCTTAATCTCTGCTCTGAGATACTGGGCACAGCTATAGCTAGATGAGACAGGATTTTATAGCCAACTTTATACCAAGTAAGACTGGTATATGGGTGTTGCGTTCACTTTCGTGTAGAACTAATTGCATCTAATGTGAAATGGATATTAATTGCTGAAGTAAATTTGTTTTAGAGCGTAGACTTTTTTTCTTTTTTATGCATGTGTACCAGTTGATATATCTTCTGCCTATATACTTTGTTTTACTTAAAGCTGGAACAATAACATTACAACTAAAGTTTTAAAATTGTTTTCTTCCATAGTAGATTTGGTTTCACGTTTTCTGAATACCAAGGAATTCTAGATTAATTAGTACATTTCTTTACAGGTTAGAAAAGAGCAGTGTAAATTAGTCTTTAAATTTTTTTTTTTTAGTAATTTTGCAAGACACTTTCAGTCTTGGATCTCTTCTACTTTTTATAAACATTCAATATTGATTTTTAGTCTGCCCATGCTTCAGATCTACCATTTGTTTTAATCTGGTCTGCTTCTGGTTGTGGATTGCCATCCCTTCCCTGGTCATAGAGCTAATATTTGTTTGGTTTCTGTCACCACCTGGAGAAGAGTTGTATCACTCTGCTGTTTTGAATGAACGCTAATAACTTACTTGTGTCAGTTTGCCATTAGTGGGCTTAGTGTGAGAGAGTTAGCTGTAAAGCACAAGTGGAATGGAAGCACAGCTGAATGAAGGAGTAAAATGAAGCTGCCCTTCATTGTTAACAAAGATATCTGAGTTAGATATAAGCTATTTTTAGAAAGCAATTTTCAATTTGAGAATTTAATGGGATTTATCACAAAATGGTAGACATTTATAATGTCTTTACCAGAGTCAATCTGCTCAATAGTAGGAAAAGATTTGGTACACTGTAACAATTTTTGTGACAATTCTGTTCTACTAGTGGTAGAAATATTACACACAAGCTCTCACTGAAGTTTTTTGTTACAATTGCATAAAAGATGCACTTTGAGTGGGAAGAAATACACAGTTTGTATGAAAGACTGTTGTATAATTAAATAAGCCCTAAAAATTTAAAGCAGACTATTTTATGTTGAAACAGATGTATAAAATCCCAATTCCCTAACTGGAACTGAAGCACTTCAGCAGTGAAGCTGAAGGCCTCAAGCAGCTAGTGTCTCAGTTCTGAGACTGTATCTAGTAAATTGTTCTTCAAGCATTTGTGAATGCTACATTTAGACTTTATGTTACTTTTTCAGAAATTTGAGCAAGAGAAATACTCTCTTCAGAGAGAAATTGAACTCAAGAATAGAATGTTGGAAAGCTTGAGTTTTGAATGTGATGCTCTCAAGCAACAGCAAAACATGCAACTGGATAAACAGAAAGAGCAGCTTGCCAGGCTTCATGGACAAGAAATCAGTGACCTTAAAAACAAGGTTTGGAACTTAACATATTGCTAAAATGTTGCTAATAGTATTTTAAATAATAGGTATTGAATTCATGATTACACACTTATTACTGAAACAAATACAACCAATAGTTATGTTGTGTAGCCCTTATTTTTGCCATATAAATTGAGTAGTTTGATTCAGAATTAAGCTCATAATTTTTTTTAAAAAAAACTACTTGTTATGGAAGAAAATTGAAATTTTAATATTACCTTTTATTAAAGCTGGAGCTAGGGAGAAAATGTTTAATGCAAGTATTGTTGATAATTAACAAAGTGAGTGTATTTGTTATACATTTGTTGTTAGCAACATGCATAATTTACGCCTCTGACAACATCTTTTTTTTATCTAAATTATGGGCCTGTGGATAAGAGCTTGTTTGTTCTTTTCTTTTACCAAACATCTACATAGTTACGTTGCGAATTACGTCAATTTTCAAAGATTATTATTAAAAGATTACAGTTGTGTTTTTAAAGATACTTCTGGTTCACATTCTGATCACAGAAGTATTGTGCTTTTTAAGAACTTTATTATAAATGGTATCACTGGGTTGTCAATTGTCTTTAAGCTGGAGAACCTGAAAGCAGAACTAGATGAAACTCGACTGACAGAGAAACAACTGAGACATAAAGTGGATCATCAGAAGGAAATAATTGCTGCCAAATCAGAGGAGTTGCATATGATGTCTGAACGTGTACATGAGACCATGTCTTCAGAAATGCTCAATCTTCAGATGGAACTCACTGAACTAGAAAGTGTAAAGGTGTGTGACTAGTACTTGGTTATTAGGAATGTAGGCTACTTGAAGATCAAGTCAATTCGCATATTTCATTTTTAGGTGCTGTGTATGTATTGCTACTTAATCTTGGCTTAACAGTAAGGAAATAGCCACAGAATGAACAATAACTGAAACAACCAGACCTGAGTGCAGCTTCTTTTTCAAAATACTATTCTGAATTAAAAAAATTACTATGAACAGACCTGTTTGGCTCATTTGGACCTGCTTTTCTTAAAATTGTGTTTTGTAAGCTTATTATTTTGTACTTGATTTTTTTGTGATTAGGCCAATGTTGAAGAGAAGCTGAATGAATTGCAGTACAGTAAAGAACAATTGGAACTTGTAAATAGCAACTTGCGTAATCAGCTGGAGCGTCTACAGGGAGAAAAAGAAGAGAGGGAAAAAGAAGTTGTTTCTTACTGTAATGCATTAGAGGTATTCTGCTAATCTTATATTATAGTATTGGATAATGCCTGAATTCAATGAGTGGTTAGTGCTAGCTTCTCAATGAAATGAGAAAAGGAGTTTGGGGAAGGGAGGGAGAAAAGATAGAAGTGGGCTGGCGGCTGTTTTGGCTTAACAGCATCTTGTTAGATTGGTGTTGCCTGTTGCAAAATACTCTCTATGTTGTCGTTATCTTTTGGAAGGCTGCACGTGGATGTCTTTCATAGCAGTATTCAGCTTCTTAACAGGAGCTTCTCGCAGGTCACTGTGATATAACTCATTTTAAGTTCCTACTGAATGCCTTCTCAAAGTTTGTTCTCAGGAGTGAAGAATCTGAGATCCACTACCACAGCAAGGCTATTTATCTCAATACTACTAGGTGAATTGATAAATACCCTAGTTTTCCTTTGAAGGACATAATTTTGCTTTTGTCCTGAATAGCAAGCAAAATACTAAACCGTGTAGTGAGAAATTTGTCTCTGACTAGAACTATAGGCACAGTTAAATACTGCGGTACAAGATAAAATCTGTGATGAAAATATTGGAAATGAAAAAGAGGTAAAATTTATCTGACTTACGAATCAGATACACTGCATCTAAAAATTGACTAATATTTTTGGTTAAATCCAGAAAGCTCGTGAGGCTAATCAAGAGCTTCAGGTTCAGCTGGATCATGCCCTACAGCAGTCTTTGGACCCTACAAGTAAAGGCAACTCTCTCTTTGCTGAGGTACAATTATACCACATATACCTGAGATTGTGCAGAGGAGAGAAGAAGAAATAGTTGATCATAAATCTTACTTATTATGTTGCATTGAAAATATTAGAGCATCTATGTCTGATCTGTCAGGCTTGAGTCTCCATTCCTCAAGTGTTACTTTGGTATTGAACAGTGTCTGGGAACTGACCAATTTTGGGGAGTGGGGGTTGGGATTAAACCTGCTCTAAAGTTGGGGAGGTGGCAACCTTAATGGAATCACTTATTTACTTGGGCTTCAGAGTGGAAGACAAAGGGGCTGTGAAGGTTCGTGGCAGTTCTCTCTGCAGCTATTAGCACTAAAAAAATTTGTTCAGCTGGTGACCCTTCTTTAATGCCTAAGTTAGCACATTAAATAGTTAGAAATGATAATAACTGCCAATTTAAAGAATTTACTGAAAATGGCTGGATGTTTGAGCATTAGGGAGGTCTTTTGAATTAGTACTGGATTAACAGTTAAGCTGGTATTGAGTGGATAGAAAGTTGTCTTCTGACCGCACCCAGGGAATCTGTTGAATTGATTTGTAGTTCATACTTTTTCCAAATAATTTGTACTGAAGTCCATGGACAAAACTGTGCTACAGTACTAGTGAAGCAGTTAATGTTACTTTCTTTTTTTTTTTTTTTTCTGTGAGCAAAAGAACAACAAGAAAAACCTCCATTGCACTTTATTGATTTGACTTAAGCTGCAATAGCAATGTCTACTGACTTCGATCTCAGAAATAATGACAATGGCAGATATTTTCAAATACTCAGTAGAGAAGTGTTATTTTTCAAAGCCAACATTGATCGTTGGATAACAGTCTTGTGGTAAAATTCGGCATCCGAGTGACAAGTGCTATAATTTTCATAGTAGTAATTGTTAACAATGTTCTGTAGGTGGAGGACCGTAGGGCAGAAATGGAACGACAGCTGATCAGTGTGAAAATAAAATATCAGTCACTACAAAAACAGCACGCATTCACTAGAGAACAATTGCAAAGAATGAAGGTATGACTATTATTGTAATACATCAGGGTTTTCTTGGGGTCTGATAAGGAATGCTTTAGAACACAGGCTACAGAGTTTGATTCCTTTTGCCTTGATGCTCTGCTGCATGAAATATGATGCAGCAGTCTGTATGGGTTGGCAGGGGGGAAAAAGGAGAAAAAGCAAGTGAGATAGCATTGTGCTGTTTGAATTTAATAGCGTTTTTCTATTGCATGTAGCACTACCTCTCTTGTGCTAGAACTCTGAATTATACTGAAAGTACTAAGCTGACATTGTTAGTAGTAGTTGTTAGCTCAAAAAGGGTTCCTGTCAGTCAAACTGCAGCATTTCATTTGTCTTGACAATTGCTTTTTTCTTTCCCTCTCTAATCTTAGTACTGTATAAATAACTTACCTGTGTATTAACTGAGGTTATCAGTAGTGAATGTTGCCTTCAGGAAAAGGGAAAGGTTCCCTCTCTCCCCTCATCATGCTGTTTGGTTTGCCTCACCCACCACTGGATTGCTTCCTTGTCTGTCCTGTTTGTCCATATCTGTCCTGCTTTTCAAAGTACTTAGTGTAAGAGTAAAAGTCAGTGTCTTAAACTATCCAGTTGAGGCAGTCCTTCAGGATAGCAGCTCATTGGTTAATGAAAATTGTTAACTAGTAAAATCTAACATCAATGATCGAGAAACCTAGCTAGTGAAGCTCTTTTACAAGCTATTGTGAAGGTTATGCTGCAAAACTTCTGTTTCATGTTGGTCTTGTGATTGCCCAAAACAAGGGTGGATCCTCTTGTTTTAAGGCAGTATTTGGTCACACAGTTTGTCTGACAAGTGCTTAACTCTGACAATAATGAGTACCGCTAGAGATACAGACCTGTATTACCGAAGTTCCTGTCCTAAATCTTTATTAGGATTCTCTTTGCTGTGCTTTTTATTGTGATCCTATGCATTAAAACTCAACGTGTAGTTAACTGGTCTCCGCTCATTCAGCGACTGAGTCAAATGGTGTTGTAAAAGCATTTGGTTGCCCAAATGTCTGAATGTGGCATTTACTAATAACTTCTGAACAGAAAGTAAATGGTACTTCTGCAGAAGTTTTATGGTTTCCAGAGTACTTCATGCAGGCCATTTTATCCCTTCGAGTTTCTTTGTGTGTGTGTGTTTTTTTTTTTTTTTTTTTTTTTTTTTTTTTTTTTCCTCCCTTTATGGGGATGATCTACAGTTTGTGATTTTGCCACTTAGAAAGTGGGCTCTTCTATTAAGTGAAAGCTGCGGGAAAAGGTTAGATGTCTTCATGCTTGGAATATGAAAGGATAGTGTTAGTCAGTTGGTAGTGAATTAAACATTCACCTGCCCCCTACATTATGTAGAGGTTAGTAAAGGAAATGATGCATCAAAAACATGAATATTTTTATTTGACATGAGAGAGTCTATAGAAATCTCTTACTCTCTAGAAATAAGTGCTTTTTTAGCTTTCTCTGATAATCTGTAACCTACAGTGTTTCAGTTAATCTTTTCCCTGTGACTGTCCTACAGTGTTACCTTATCAATACTGATTAGATTGGTAAAAATGGTACAGTATCACTAACAGCCTGTTAAATGTTGCCGTGAGTATATTTTATGTTGTTTCTCCAACTGCTTAAATATCTAATGTGTCAGTTGTAACCGAATGTATTAAAACTCGTATGTTATAATATTGTTAGGTTAACAATACCAGGAAGATCTACCTAAAATTCTTTGGTAAATTTTTTCTTTTGTAATGACAGAGGATGTTTCTTTGAAATGATGCCTTCTGTTGAAGGCATAGAACTAGCTGAAATTCTTTGAATACTACAGAATGCAAATTTAAAATGCTATCTATACCTCAGAATCAGGGCCTCAAAAATGGTTGGTAAACTAGAGGATTTTTCTTATATGATAAGAAGTTCTTGATAGTATCAGGCATACTAGCCCGGATAAACAAGCCTGGATTGTAGTTTGATTCCAGTTAGCTTGGTGCTCAAGGTTTGAACGTCAAGTGTTTTGTGTGCATCTTTGACAGAATATTAAAGGTTACTTAGTCACTAAAGAGAAATATGTGGCACTTTCAGGTGTATTCCTTAAGTTAGTTTTTTGGCTGTCTTAAAGATTATTAGTATCATCTGTTATGATAATTGAGAGGACTGGGTTTAATTTTGAGTATTGAATTAAGCATCCTGTGCTCTTTTGCATTTGGGATCAGAAAAGTAATGACTAGTAGGTGAAGTTTGAGGTTTGTAGTTCCCAAACGCTTCTGGGTAAGTGGTTCCAACACTTAATGTTTGTTTTGAGAATCTTGTTTTTCTTTTATCCAGTTGCAGATGGCTACATTGCTGCAAATGAAAGGTTCTCAGGCAGAGTTTGAGCAACTGGAACGCTTACAGTCAATGTTAGAACAAAAGAATGGTGAGATTGAAGATCTTCTTATGAAAGTAAGGCAACTTGAAAAATTTAAGGTATGTGGTCTGTAATGAAGTGGAGAAGTCCTATAATGAATAGCTAAATGATGAGAAGGTGCCTTATGAAATATCTAAATGCCATGTTCAGGCATGAAGTGCTTAAAAGATACTCATGGCTTTATTTGACTATCAGTGTTGTACTTTATATCTGAACAACACATTTCTGAAGCTCAGAGAAGCAAAAAAAAAAATTCCTTTTTCCTGGTTTGGAATAAGTTATCTGTGTTCCTATGTCACACCTTTGTATTTTTAATACTTATATCTAGTGTTCAACTGTTTGAGCCAAGACATCTGACCTTAGTTTGGAAGACATGAAAAATGTATTTAGCCATTTTTTGTAGTAGTTTCTTTGCTGTGTATATTTAGTCTTTATAAGTAGCCAAGACTTCTAATATAGCTGAGACTAGAAATCATTTATTTCCTTTCTGTGAAGACATTTTGACTCTGTAGCTGAAGTACTATCTTTTTGCCAGATGGAATTGCTTTATCATTTTTGTAAGACACTTTTCCGAGCCCTCTTCAGCCCTCTTTTGCAACTTGGCATCTTGTCAATAATTTAGAAGGCGAGAAATACAGTAGTGCATCCAAGTGCTCTATTTGTAATCTTTTTTGATGGTCATATGTGTGTGGATGTAAGGCTTGCTTAGTCTGACATACTCACTGACTGGTTTTGGGCCTTCTTATCACAGCTTTAGATTGTGAACTCGGGTTTATTAGCTTATGTATTAGGATTATGCTCTACAGGGTAGTGTACTCTATTGTGCTTTTAACCAAAGTGGCATAAAGCTAGGCTTGACCCCTTTTTAATAAGCAGTCAAGACAGCTTGATTGCTTGGTGCTTCACCAGTTTTGTCATCTGTAAGCTTGACTGGCATTTATTTTGTCTTAAGGCTATGAACAGTGGCAGGACATGGAATGATGGCTTCAAATAGCTATCAGAAGTACCTCAAGTACATCAAATAGATTCCAGAGCCTTATGTCATTCACTGAATACATGGGACAGCTGTAAATCTGAGTAGTGTTGGTTCTGAAAATATACTAATTTGACTGCAATGTCACATACAGAATTGATGTATTTCATAAGTTGAATACATCTATGGCATTTTTACTGTGGATCAAGTTTACCAAATTGATCACACTTCTAGATGACGATATCAGCAATAAAAGGCTACTCACTGTCATTGGTTGTGTTCTTGACAGAAGCAGAAGTTGTATCGTGTTTGCTTTTACCTTATGACTTATGAAGTCCAACTTAAAGCAGTTAGTTCTATTTACTTTTTCAGGCAGTTTTTTAGCAGTAGCACTCTTAAATGTGTTAATGTGTTTTTCTATGCTTTATGGAATATTTCTAAATTTATTCTAGGACTTTTGGAAACTTCAAACACTGACAAACAGTAATTTTTATGCACAGGTCATAATGAGTGGCTGTGTTCACATGAACATTTGAACCTAGATGGAGCAGTAGTTACTACTTTTTTCTCTTGAAAAATCTTTGCATATAGTGTAAGATTATCTATCTAAATCTATGCCCAGCAACAAACTTTAACTCTATTGCCAAGTTTTTTTTTTCAGTTGTGTGTATGTGTACCTTTGCTAACTCAACCTGTAGGGAAACTGGTCAGCAATTTGAGGTAGGCAAAGAAAGGGAGAAAAATCTATGCATCAGAAAATGTGCAGGCCTTTCTCTTTGACTAATTAAGACATAACCACTTGAAAGATCTACTCTCTTTTAACTGAATTGATGCTGCAGACCAGAAGGTCTGTAGTCTTTTTTTTCTTGTTACCTAGGTTTTGGCCCCTGTGCATTTTTCACGCAGCATCAACTAGCATTTTCTCTAACTGCTTTTTATTTTCTTTTGTTTGCCACAATAGCATGTGAGTATAACTGGTCTAAACTAAAGAAACACTTCAGCTTGTTGTTGAGCACTTAACGTAGAAAACCTCTAAAAATCAGCTTGTGTAACTGAAACCTAAGTATACTACTCTAACTGCGCCCTCCTCCTCCCCCCCCCCCATATGACTTGCCTAAGTACTGGGGAGGACAATGCTTGATTCAGACATACTTGCTGTTGTACAGACAAGTGTCTGAGCCCTAGTCCAGATCAAAATTATCTTAATTTTATCTTATCGAAATTGTCGTGTGAAATTGCTCTGGGTTTTGGAAGAAAACTCTTAAAATCTGCAGTTATCTATCATTCAGTAAATCAAAATTCACCAGATAATGTGTGCTGCTACAGAATTTTCTAGGATCCAAATATTAATCTCCCATAGTTTTCTGTAGGTTAGCATTTGTCTCTGGTACAGGAGTCTGTCTTGTGAGCTAATGGGAAGGGAAGAGAATAACACTTCAGAGAAATTTTTAAACTGGTAGTGATGCTTCCTGTCAAGTTTGCAGCTGTAGTGGTCATCATCTTCATGTCTTTGAATATATCTTGTTGAGATTACTTACCTTTTGAGATTTCAGCTCCTGAAGTCCAGAAATGAAGGCTGAAGGAAATACCCCGTAATTATGTTAAGTTTTCTGTGTTTGGAAGTAGAAAAAGGTATTCTTTTATATTTCTACTTAAAAACCTTCTGGAGTTGATAACTTTTTTTTTCACCATAGTGAATGAGAGAACTGTCAATTTCAGTGCTCTTGACAGTAACCAACTAGTATTTCCTGTGTATTTAATGCTTTTGCAAAGAAGGCTTCTCTGTAGAAATGGATGAAAATTTCACTTAAGGACTAAGCTACTGTCTTTCAGAAATTTCACTAATTGTTGACAACTTGATACTCTTTCTTCTGCCAGATCTTATATGAGAATACAGAAGAATCCAGAGCTAGTACTAGTTCAAGAGGAGGGGAATCTGAAGATGGTTACTATGCAGACTTGCTTCAAATGAAACTTGACAACTCAAAGTAAGTGCTTAGGGGTCTGAGGCATACATTTTGGTTGTAGTCTGAGTAGTTTCTAGCTTTTTTTTTTTTTTTAATTCTCACTCTCGTATTTATCTATATGTAGTCCATTGGCTGTATATATGACTGTGCACATTGTCTAGTGCTGCTGAACTATCCTCCGTAACAGGAGCTTTGATGTATTCTAATTGTCATTATATTCTATTGTTGCAACAGATAATTACAAAATTAATTTGTTCGTTCTTTTTAGAAATAAGCTGTTAATGCAGTGTTAGATATGAATAAGATAGTTGATAGTTATTTAGAAAAGATGGTATCTTTGTTTTGCTTTAACATATAAAGTATCTTCATGAATTTTCTTAAAACTTACAGGCTGTAAAAATTTCTCTTTTCTGAAAATAGCCTAAAATCTAAATAATAACACCTGAAACTTTTCACTGGCTAATACAAGTGAGCTTTTTTTCTTGGTAGTGAATTCCATATCTATTTATTAGAAATTTTGTAGCAGTTAGTGGCCTTGGGATTGTTTTTAAACCCTCAGATGAGACTATCTCCTCTTAGGAAGAGATACTGATCTACTGTAGGGGATTCCTGTTTCATTGTTGTTATCATTTGTGATAGTTACTTAGGTACTACCTTTGCTTAAAGCTTGTTCTGTCATGAATAGAAGTTTATATAATTTATGCACAGGCTAAACCTAATAGACTATTTGTAAACTAGGGGAAGTTCTCAGACTAGTGAAATATGTATGTGTGCATTTCTGTGTAGAGCTTTGTTTTTAGCTTAATTTATTGCTTGCTGTTGACTTTAAGTGGCAACTTTCACAATACTAGAAGACTGCTTCCAGATAACGTTACTCTGCTAATATATAAATACATGACTTTCATGTCAAGCAGTTGAATGTTTAGTTGACTTAGTACTTGCTGCCTAAAAAAAACCTGTCTGTTTAGTAAATACATAATTTGCTCCTCTGCTCCTCTCCAGTAAAGAAACTGAAACCTTGAGAAATGAACTATCCTTGCAGAGAATGAAAGCTTTGTATGAGAGCCAAAGGGTCCTAGAAGTTGAAAGGAAACTCTTCACAAATGAGAGGCATTTGCAAGCTTGTCAGAGTGAGAATATGAACTTGCGAGTTATGCTGGATGAACTAAAAATGAAGTATGAACCTGAAGGTAAACATTTCTTCTCTTTATGGAAGAAAGAATGTATTTGATCTTCTCAACATCTCATAGTGATGTCATTCACCTTATGGAGACACTTTCCAGATATAAACTAATACTAAAATGGTTGCCTTCTGTATAATAACCTGGTGTAAAAACTGATGAACTGAAATAAGTAATAAAACCTTACATTGGTCGAGGATCTTACTTCAGTATGTATGCTAACAGTTATTTTAGACTGAAGAGTAAAAAATTAGTGTTCTGAGGCTTTAAAACATAGCTAGTTATGCATAGTAGAACACGCGTAGGAAGAAATCCTCAGAAGATCCTTTCTGTAATAGTAGTGGTATCTGTGTCAATGGGAAGTATTGACTTTCTGAATATAAGCTGCTGGTGTGAGGTTTGTCATAAATACGAAACAAATTAAGCTGAACCAATCAGTTTTTCCTTAATGTAGGTGAAGTTTTGGCAACAGTGGCCCACCTGAAAAACAACTAGTACATGTGTATCTATACACACAAGGGAGTTGTAATCTGTGGAGGAAGATGAATAGGGAAATGAGTGCATTGGTTTTGGTACTTGTCCAAAACCAAAGGTTTTATTGAAGACTTCTTTTAAAATCTTAATGGCTGGAAGCTTACCTCAACAGCCTCCAAAATGGAAATAAAATAACTGAGATCATATACATGTTGATCAGAATGTGTACTTGAAAGTCTTGGTAAAAATTAAGGTAAAAGTGATGGGGAGGAACTTTTTTTTTTTGTGTGGTAATTTGTGTTGGTGGTAACAGACTGAAAACTGAAGAATGCATTCTTTAAGGGATATGTATTGGTTATAAAGAATTATTGCAGGGCTTTTGGCACTGTGAAGTGTGTTTTTTATCAGTTTTAATAGCTCATATGAACATGTTGGTGGACAGTAGGTGAACTCTAGTTGTGTTTCTGTACAAACAGTATATTCCATTATTCCTTCTTAGAGTTGCTTAAAGTTACTAAGGCTAAAAAGAGGAGGGAGAAGATTCCAGTGGACTCTACCTGTGAATACTTGGACAGCAAAAATACTTCTGCAAAAGAAACTGCTCTCACTCAATTGCCAACTAAAGAAGAAATCAAGATGACTTCCAAGAATTCAGAGCAAAGTGATGCCTCTCCAAAAAAGCATGCTCTTGAAGCACCACCAATAGATTTAGCTCTTCAAGCAATGCACAAAGTAGTGGAAGGTGAAAAAGAAAAAAAGAGAGTTAAAATCAGAGATGAGTGTCATGACACCTGTATTTCACATGACAGAAATGGAAATAGTTCTTTGACTTCAGCTGTGCCCAGGTCAGTGTCAGCTTCTGTGTATGCTCAAGGCAATCAGCAAAGACCTGCATCTCTCTTCTTTTGCTGCATGAACTATGCTATCCAATTCTTTATCTATTTCCTAAGTGTTGCATGCAGTGTAATTCCTCAGCTCCAGCTGCCTACATTCAGCCTCTCAAAACTTTTTAGAAAGATGAAAATGATGGCTAATGAAAAGGACTCTTAACACTGTAATAGCATCTTCAAAATAATAATGTTCCCATTGCTTTACAATGTTTGAGGTATTCAGGTAGCATGGTAGTTCACTCAGTTTATTCTTACTTTAAGAGGACTGTTTTCTTGGTTCATTCAAAGCTGCCATACAACTGGGTCGCATATCTGAGTAATGTGAATAGGTATCATGCTTCAGTTTCATACCTAGTTCCAGCCCCTGCCAGCTTTCAGATTTTACCTCAAACCTGAAAATAATTTTAAATCTAAATAGTTGCTGATATAAATTGGGTTAACAAAACTTGCATTTTATACAATAATGTTTAATTATGCTATTAATTCACCTGTATTGATGGAGAATTGACTTTTATAATGCATGCATCGCAGTTTTTAATCATGACTCTTAAACCAAGATCAAGCTTTTTCCCTGAACTAAGTTATTTTTTGATAGATAGTAACTTAGCACAGCAATTAGCTCCAACTTTTCTGCCTTGGTAGAAGGAATGCTGCTTTTTTTCCCTGCTGATGCTTTTGTCTCCTGTTCATGTTCCTAATCTAAGTCATCCAAACTTTATTGGATATTTGGAAAAAAAAAATTGGGCTACTGTTAGGTGGTTTGAGCTTAGTCTGCTAATGTCCGCTACTAAAAACAAGCGCATTTTCTCTTCCTTCCCCATCCTTCCTTCAAGCATCTTTACAGTTTAGGTTGTGATTTTATATACATCTGGTATCTCAGCACATAAGTGATTTTAAACCATCCTTCAGGGAGATAAGAATAGATATGTTGACAAATGTACGATGAAGTTTTTCTTCAACTTGTTCAGTTTCATGAAACCTGAATTTGCATCTTTATTTGATTCTTCTGGAATAGACGTAACATCGTGCTGATACGAGGGTGGGGAGGAGAAACTGGAAGAGTTTAGGAAGCCAGAGTGCCTTAAACAATCCTGGTCCAGAAAGCTATGTTCTTGTCTGCTGCACAATTAAGTTTCCATTCTTCTCCTTCAATGAGTATTTTGGCTGTTGCTTACAGAGAGGGCTGTTCATGGTGTTTGCAGTATCAGTAGCTTAATACTCAACAGATTTCATGTAGCATCCAATGAGGCTTCTGCAGATTGCCAAAATAAGTAAATTTACAAATTTAACATCTAAAGAAACTGTTATGTTTTTAGAAAAATTCTATTCTAGACATGACTGGTAATGAGATGAACTGAAGAAGCCTTATTAATGTTATCAGTGACTAGTGATAGTATCATTTACTGACACTCCTAAAAGCAGCAGTGTAACGAGTTAAAATTTAAATGCTTTGAGTAGAGAAAACGACATATCAAGATATGTCTCATTCCAGAGGGCGTGTTTGTTCCAGAACAGGCTATGACTTGGATTGAAACATAGAAAAAAGAAAGCTTAAAGAACCTTTAATGTGGTACGATAGCATACTCTTTCCCGGCTGGTAACTACAGTATTGTTACTTGAACAATAATTCAGGTTTTGTCAATAATAAATACCTTTCAGATGAGTTTATTGAATCTGGAATGGCAGCTAACATCAAAGATGGCAAAATATCTATACACATGGAAATCTGTACACTGTGCCTAAAAATTAAGGGCGTTCAGAAGTAATTGGATTAATGCTTCATTTTGGATCAATTGTTTAAGGTTTTGTTGGATGCAATTAACAGTGCAACGGAACAGCACCATCTTCTGAAGTGGTCTGGAAAGAATGTTGGAAATAGCAGTTTAAATAGCTATATCCAAATATGCAGAGAGCGTTACTCAGGAGGAAAGAGCAGGGAGGTCAAAAATGGGTGGTGAAAGTTGATAGGAGAGGCTGGATAGCATAGTGATAATGTTGAGTTCTGATAATCTGTGCGCATGAAGAGACAAATAGCATGCAATTGGGGTGTGAAAAATATAATTTAGTTTGTATTTTCTCTGGAAAGGAAGGTACAATGTTTGCCAAGAAGGAATTGTTTGAAGCTGTTTACATGAACTGAAGAGGCAAACTACCAGAGGAGGTAATGACAAAGTTACTTTATGGAGCTGATATTTGGAGGCAGAGAATCAGATACAATAAGAAGAAGATGAAATAATAGCTCAGGGTGGAGTCCTAATTTGCCACGTGTTTTTCTTCGGGGCATTTGAAATGGTGGTAAGAACCTATAAAAGGCAAATCTAGATAGGTTCTGTTCATATTTGATTGCATAAATGAACAACTAAATCCCCAGTTAGTGATCTTAAGTTAATGATAAGGACTTACTTTAACCCTAACCTGTTCTGATGTCTTATGAGATAGGAAGTCATGATGGAATTTGAATATTTGAGAAGTTGAGTTCTTAAAAACTGCAAGAACGTATCGACTGTTTTCTCTAGGATATGGTAAAACCTATGTATGAATTATAGCTAAATGCAAAGGCACAAAGTACGGGCAAGTTGAGCAGGATTGTGGACTTAAATGGAAGGTTATGGAGAGAAGAAATCAACCGGCATTTGCGTGGTTGGTTGATAATTGTGGAAGTGATTTATTTTGCGTCCAACTATGGTGTGATGCTGCAGCTGAAGAGGCTAATGTGGTCACTGGAGGTTATTTTTGGCACTTGAGTGGTTTGTTGTGCAATAATTTGTCTAGTTCTGCTATTGCTAGTCCACAAAAGGTGGCAGTGAACAGAAGAGCTGTAGTAACTGTGAATAAATTAGAAATTTCATTTCTACCAAATGGTATTGAAAAGCTTTGTCTTCCTAGATTAGGAGGTGATCAGCATATACCAATATGGGTGAAAGATTTCATTGCTTGATGAAGAGTCTTGCTTAATATAATTTAACAAAGGAAAGCTAAATAACTTCTGACTAAAAAGTAGTGTATGTGGATGTATGTGCAATGAGTATGTGTATATTTACAAATGCTTAATTTAAAAGGAGCTTGGAATACACTATCAGGTTATGGTAGAACTGTAATCATTGAAAACACTGTTTAGACTAAATATATTTTACCTGCGACTGCTGTTATAATAAAGGCAATAAAAAGTTTATAGGCAGTGATATGTTCTGTTAGGCCAGCTGATCTATAAAAAGGTGCTTCTGCATTGAAATTCTGTTCTTAATTTCTGAAACTGAAATAGCAAGTTCAGCTCTTACTGACGAGCTTAGTTTGCATGTATATTTGAAGCTGTTTGCTTCAATTTGATCTAAAAAAGCAATTGTATGCCCAAAGTTTCTGCTCTATTAAATCAGATAATGAAGTCAATAGCATAAACATTATCTATCTTTTCTGGACTTCTTTCAGATGGTTCTTTAACAGAATGCCTATGGCCATTTGACTGAGCATAGCATCTAGATAACAATGTTTGTTTTTGGCATGGCATCATTTTTCAGGAAGTAAAGCCCCATCTGATGAGACTAATCAATCTTCCTAAATGGGTGTAAAGAATCTCTGTTACACTGCCTTTATCAAGACTACAAAGTTGCAGCTTGGTAGAATCAGATCATCATTCTACAAACATTTCTTTCTTTGGAAGTGTTCATTTAAATAGTTCTGCTCTTGTTTCTGGCCCATCAATTTCCCTCTGCAAATGCTTTATGGGATGTGCCGGTGCTGTAGGGGATACTGTGTGAACTGGCTTTGTCTGGAGACTTACAAGAGTTTCAAAATTACTTGCGGCTTTTCTTTTTCTTTCTTTTTTTTTTTTTTTTTAACCTGGGTTAGTGCCTTGTCTCTGTGGAACCATGCAACAAAGCAGAGTTGTACTGGCAACAGTAATGAGGTACAGTTAGGGGACAAGAGGTGAAAACGAGCAGCAAAAAGAGGTAATAGTTTCTGAGGGGAAACAGTACTGTGTCGAAAGAGGAGGTGTTAATGAGATGGCATCTTTTTTTTTTTTTTTTTTTTTGTAATGGTCAAGAGTAGATTCACTTTGAAGTTAAGATTACCTCTTCAGGGATAGCTGTCCTTCATGCAGTCATTTGAGCTAACTTGTGCACCTTAAAAATTGCAGCGAAGCTCGAGTTTATATGTGTATCCACCCATATTCACTTGGCCTATGTATGACTTTAACTGCAAATGCAACAACTCTGAAATCATGAGCAAGAGAAAGTTTCCTATGGTCTAAATTCTCACAAAGCTGAAGATTCCTTATGGAGAAGAGGGTTGTTGAATTCTAAAGTAAGCACAAGAACTTGTATGTTTTTGTGCAGACTGTATGATAGAATTGAAAAATGCAGAAGTGTTTTCATGCAATTTTGCAAGGATTGCAAGTTAAATTCCTAAATAAAAAATTCAAATCATGCTGAGTAGTCAGCAAGGCAGTCCATGTAAGAGCTGTAGGGCAGCATGAGCTGAATAATCTTTTTTTTTTTTTAATAATAATAATATTGCTTGCTTAGGTACAAATGGCAGTTTGGCATTTTATAGGTAAACTGGGATTACAATAGTAATTTTCACCTGATTTATACTGTGACATATGTTTCAAAGAACTTGATTTAACTTTTTCAGACAAAGCTTATTTATCAGTTGATCTCATGCCTTACATCTTGGAGGTGTGTCATAGGTGTTTGGGAAAGGGAATACAGTTTTCTCTGGTAATTTTATAGGTTATGTAACTTAGAATAATGAATGTATTTAGAGTAGACTGCTTTTCATTTGATTTTTCAGCATAGCAAATAGAAGTATATAATCAAAGGTGGGATATTCTAAATGTCTGTATATTTAACATAGGAATAACCTATACAAAATGATTATATTAAAAATTAAATGGAATAGTGCTACTAGGATTAATTTTTTGCATTTTAAGCTTGGAAAAAAACAATTACTCTTGAAAGCCGCTTAAGTTGCGTGGTTTTGTTGTGTTGGGGAAGCTTTCTTCCTCCTGCTAGTGAAGAGCAGACCTCCTAAACTCTTGACTATAATGTAAACTTTTAAAGTTGCTCTTTTAAACATAACTTGTCATCTGTCTGAAGTATTTTACTAAGAAGTATATCCATTTTAGAGTTAAACTGAGGCACACAGTCGAAGCAACCCCTATTTGCAGGGTGACTGCAGCAGTAGTAGATATTGGGGCTCTTAAACAAGTTTGAAATTTGTACTAACAAAGGAAGGGAGTGAGAGGTGTCCTGTAGTAGGTAGAGCGTGGTGGTATATTGAAAAGGAGGTACAGATTTTCATGACTTCTAAGGTGCTTAGTAGTATTGCCTCCAACTAGCAATGTAGTTTGACCATCCCCTCCACCCCCCCCCCCCCCAAAAAAAAAAATAAATAAATAAACTCACTTGCCAGCATCGTCAGTCTAGGCAGTCATTGAGTCAGACACTTAACCACACTGTTGCATCATGGTGAACCAAATGGAGGAAGTGATCTTTTGAGATTTTCCAAACAATAAACAATATTTCTTGGGTCAGAACTCTTTTCTGAAAGAAACAGCAGGAGTACTCAGCTGGTTTGAGGCTATAGCTGTTCCCTACTGTAACAGACTTGCACAGGAGAGCTCAAAAATATGATAATGTAAAATGTTACTACTGGCTGATTGTTGGAAGGAAAAAAAAAAATTTGTGGCTAACTGAAGTCTGAGACTTAATTTCAAAAGAAAATGTTTAGCTGTTCTCTGAGCTTGCTGAATTGCTGGAATTTGTTCTTTTTAGTGTTACATGTAGCAGCATGCAGATGTTATCTATTACATACTAAAACATACATTTTTTCCAAAAATTGGATTTGGCATGGTACTGGTTCAACAATTGGAACCATGGTAACGGTTCAACCCCTTCTAGGCTGTAGAACGACCAGTGCTGAAGCATTTTGCAGACCAACTACAAGATGCTAAGCATGAAAAGTCTGGAGATTGGCATGAGTTGCTGGCATTCATTTACTTGAATTGTAGGCATTATCTTTTCTCTGCTACTGTAAAGCTCAGAGGCTGTTCGAATCTTCAGGCATTTCTAAGTATCCCAGCATATATTACCTTAAACTAAGGTTTTTGTAAGTGGAAGCAAATTATGCTGATCTATTGTTGATCCAGATAATAGATACAAAGAACTTTTTTCTTTTTTTTTTTTTTTTTTCTTAGGAGGGTAGGGAGCGGGACCTTACCAATAGGAAATGGCTCGTTCATTTCATTTTCACAAGTCAATATTTATCCTTTAACAACTTTTAGATATTTATTAACATGGTTCTATTCTGAGGAAATTACATTACTGTATGTTGACTTCTGTACACATTTTTGCCGTGTATCAGTAGCTTAAATGAAATTTTTCTTTTCTGTTGAAATAATGAAGTGTAGTATCTGTGCACTTTCATTTTATGAAAATGTGGTGTTTCTGACATGAATTTGTTTTCTAGAGGTAGCACATTCTGCATTAACATAATTATTTATTACTATAAAATAGCAGTATTTTGTATAACCCCAGTTATGCTGGTTTAGAACTTGTTTCAAGTTAGTTAATTTCATTTGGCTTTTTGATTTGTGTTTTGAGGTTTTGCTTTTTCTGTTTAACTGCACAGGGACTTCTTGTTGGAAATTCTGGCCACTAGCCTAACTTTTTTTTTTTTTTGAGGGGGTTGGGGTAGTATTCAGTTCTGTAAGGTAAAAGAATGGCAGGATGAAGAGGATGAAGAAGGAGACTCTGTACTTAGAAGCTGCTGCACACCTAAAATGGGGTGACAGCTGACCAGAGGACAAGAGAGAATGGTTAGTCCTCAGAACGAGAGGGGTTTAGGAACAGAAAAGATTCTTGAGTAGAAGGGATCTTAATGGGATGAATGACTTCTTATAGTGAGTGGTGGAGCAAACATTGCTCACCTGGGGGAAATGCACAGTTCTTCAATATACTGACTTAGTGCTTGCAGGAAAATGTTTGTACAAAAAGATACGAAGCATACTTAAAAATGGTTAAGAAGGCTTTATTTGATATATTTGTGTGTAGAGATAGATGTAGGAGGGAAATTCAAAAAAAAAAAAAAAAAAAAAAAAAAAAAAAAAAAAAAGAAGGAAAATGAAAAATCTGTAGCTAGGTTTCCTAAAACTCTTCAGTTGTGGTTCCTTTCAGAGTACCCATTGTACTCATCTGCCATACGTTTGTAATATTACAGAAGATTCTAACAACTGCAGCAGCTGTTCCTGTCTGGAAAAGCGCTATTGAAAGCAGCTGTAGATGGCTCTAGGTTAGTCTGTAATACACAGATGTTCTTGAGACCACTAGAAGCCTGCACAGTTATTAGGGAATTCCTTTAAAAGATAAGTGGCAGTGAACCAGTATAGAATTTGCATTGCTATGTAAAGAGATGTTTAATAACTTCATTTGCCATAATCTGTTTTGCTGTGCGAATAATCATATGTAATAGCAATCTGGTTGTGACTGATTTGGTTGGGTAAATACCACTAGCTAGCAACTTGTTTTAGTGAGTCATTTGTAAGCTCTTTAAGTAATTCTTAAATAATGTATACATCCAGCTGAGCTCAGAGGTCTAAATCTTTAAGTTGCCTCTTTAAAAGCAATGCAGTAGTTAACACTGTATTGCTCTTTAGGCACATAGTGGAGTTAACACCTGTCACTGGAAAAATGATGCAACTTACAGCTTGAAGTGAGAAGTAACTTACTATGTTTTCAGATGTTCATGAATCAAGATAAGGGTGGTAGCAGCACAGAATCTGTCTGGGAATTAGTATGTTGCTTTCTTTGGTCCCTATTTTTTTCCTGTTGTTAATACGAAGTGTTCAACTCTCTCTTTCGTATTATGTTGCTGGGACTTGTTTTCACTTGGTTGGAGTTGTGCTTTCATCTCTTTCACATCTTGTGTGAAAGAGATGGCAGGGTAATCGTAACCTGTTACCACTGCAGCAGATAAGACTTTAAAAAACACACATACACATGCTATCAAAGTGATGAAATGTGGGGGGGTGGTATAAAAAATGCTTTATTTTTGTCTCATTCTGAAACTACTTCTCTATCTTCATGTATGGCTGAACTTTTTGTTTTCTAGTTGGCTTGTTGATTTTGCCTAAAGCTTTGTTTTAACTCTGTTTTATATAAGCTAAATATGTATTTAGAATGGTTGCTTTGCCTATAGGTTAACAGCTGAATCCAGACTTGAAACTGCCGAAAATGAAGAGAAGAAGGAAAATGTAATCATGACTGAGAAGAAAACAAAAAAGAAAAAATACACCACATTATATGTGTCTTCTAAGCCAGCTCCTGAAACACAATGTGCTCAGCAATAAAACTTGCATTTCTGGAGGGAACTTAATTTGGAGTTTTGCTTCGGTAGGAATTACTGAGTAAACTTAAATTGCACAAATATGTACAGGTTCCTAATTTAGATGTCTGTCTGCCTTCTTTTATGAAGGGTATGACTACACTTTTGATGTTTTAACTTCTGACAGGTCACCTATTAAATTCCCTGGCAATGTGACCTGAAGGTATTGCCTTGTCTTCGGTTTTGGATAAAACTGAATGTTTGTTCAGTGTTGTTTCTGTGACGCGTACTACTATTCTCAATGATAAGAACTCGCTATGTAATTTCTATTATATAATAAAATGGGAGTCAACTCTGAGCGAGAGTTCACTGAACAATGCTGATGCAAGACTCAGTTGAGGCATGTGTAATTGCTCCTGAATTTCTTCCAATTCCTAAATTCAAGTTTCTTAACTTTTTCTTCTAATGTGTAATTATTTAACTCTGAGATTGACTTGATTGTGAAGGTGTATGTGAACTTTTTTAGGCATTTTGTGAGATAGTACTTTTTTGAAACTAAGTCCTTGTATATATTCTAGTAATTAAAATAAAGCTTTTTTCTTTTTTCTTTCTAAAATGTTAGTATTGCATTTGATACAAAGCATCGTTTTTCTGGAGGTGTCAGTTTGAGTGGCGGGTTTCGTATAAGTACCCTCAATAAAAGCCAAGTGGTTGTTTGTAACACATGTCTCATTCTTAGGAGGTTTTTGTAATTTTCTGTTGATGTTTACTTAGAATAATTTTGAAGAATATTTAAGCTAATTCTACTGACTTCCAGTGTTTGTGTGAACATTGTCATTTCATTTGTTTGTTTCATACTATATGTAGTTTAGCTCCCTCTAGTGTATGGCTTAGCCCTTTTCAAAACAAAAGATAACAGCAGTTAAGATAACAGAAACTCTTCATGATTATTTTTTTTTCTAATCCATTATGGGAAAGATCTTGAATCTTACTCACAACCCAGAGTTGTTCAGATTCAGCTAGTTAGGACCAGGATATAATGGGGAATAGTAAAATTAAACATGTTGTATAAAGAAATTCTTACAGTATTCAAGCTTTGGATCAATCATTGTTTCATTTGGCAGTTTGTACTGTTGCAGTGATGGTGATGGAAATTTCCTCCCTTCTAATAAGAACCCTTCTAGGTTATGTAAAAATGTATATTGCGAGTATAATGTCTTGGGTTAGGTCATTTTGGTCAAAATATGATTTTTTTAACAAATTAAGAGAAGTTATCTCCTGTTCTATAGCTACCTGTACGTTTTATAGGCAACTTCTAGACAAATTGCTAAACAAAAGTGCCTTTACGGATTCGGTTGAAGGTACTTGTCTAAATGGATGGATTTGGATATGTTTGTTTAAACTTGGCAGCATTCTTCAGCAGAGGTAATGCCTAGTTTTGTTAACTATGATTCCTATTGGTAGCTTTAGGTTCTGTCAGTCACAAGTTGTTTTCTCTTGGACATGAAGATTATACTCACCAAATAATTAGTTATGATACTCTTAGGAAAAAGAGAAGTGACTAAAGGTGTGGTAAAGTCAACATAATGGGCAGATGTGGACAGAACTAACTTGGCATGATTAGTATATTTTACATGGTTGAAATTATTCATAGGCTTGGTGGCTGTTACTGATGAACAAAATCATACAATTAATGCATCATACAATTAGATTCTATGCTCTGAAGCAGACTTGGGCAACCACAGAGATATAATACCTACCTAAATCCTTCAGTCTCTTTATTAAAGTCTAAACTTAATTCTTGCTAAGTTCTTGTAGTTGTGTCCCATGCTATTACAGGAAACTAATGTATAGCCTTGAATCAGTTCTACACAACAGTCACTGTGTCCTTACATATACCACATGGAAGAAACCATACTTTTCATGGAACAAAATGTTAGCGAAACTCTCGTTTCTGCAACTGGTAAAACAGTTGATTTCACTTTCTGTCACTGTACACTGAAATGCAAATAGCATGGAATAACTAAGCTACATAACTTGTAGTTGGAGGAAAACTTAGTTGATACTGAATGCACATGCCTTTAAATGGGCATATTGGACTGTTATGTAGATTGATAACTAAGACAGTTAACTACCTTGAGTTATTTTGCCTATGAGACTTCTAAATGAGATTTTTTTAATGAAAATAGCTATTATACCATTGGTTAATGCTATGAATATGATAATCACATTTTAACAAATGAAGAAAACTGCTTAAGGTTACCTAGTTAACCCCCCAAACTATCACTTTTTGACATGTAATGCTTTATTTTGAGCATGCAATCTTATCAGAGATAATGCATGCTTACTGCTTACAGATCTTTTGCAGAAATACAACTAGCAAGTGGAGGAAGGTGTCTGGAATTGCGGCTTTTGTTGCAGTGCCGTATTTAAGGTATTGTCCTTTATAAAATGTATGAAAACACTCTTCTGCATTTTCTTTTTCACTTCTATGATGTTGCAGTGGTTGCTTTAATGCAACTGCTCAGAAATCTTGGAACATAAAAGATCTTACAGTGGTCAAATGCAACTTGTTTATCTCTTTTTTTTTTTTCTCTGTATAACAGGAAAAAAGTATAGCTAAAATAGATAAGTTGTATAGAATTAGCATTTTCTAAAATCCTGTGTTACAGAATTGTTAGCGATACTAAGGGAAGTAAGAGTTCTCCCCCTTTCTTCCCCTGCCTGTGTCTCAGCCCCTCCCCAAGTATGTTCTACCTATGTGTTCCCTAGGTAGAATTTCTCTACTACTTTTCCACTTGTCTGCAGAAGACCATCTTCTGCCTGGAAAAAGAAGACTTAAGGAGAAGACAAAACATGAGGTACATCAGGGTAAAGGAGGATTATCTGGCCACCAGCTTCTTAACTGATGATTAAATATAGCGTAATAATTACAGGAAAGAAAAATATTCAGAACAAGCGTTTTCCCTGATAACGGGCTTGCTTATCTTCCACTCTAATTCTTTAGATCCTTGCTGAGGTGTGTCCTTGGCTGTAGTAACATAGGATTGTAGGGCTGCCTTGCCTGCTTAGTTCCTTGGATGCGTTTTCCTCTTTCTTAAATCACTGATGAAGCAGGGGTTTGATCTTGTTTCTGTCACTCAATCCATTTGTTAAAAATTCGAGCTAGGACTTTCTTGGCGAAGATCAGATGAGGAGACCTTTAGCCAACTTCCTTTCCTAATGAGAAAATGGCAGTAGGTGTCAGTAGATAATGAGACTGGAGGTAGATCTATCCTAAAAACATAGGAGCAAGAAACATAGCAGATGGGTGTAATGGTGAGGGTTGGGTGTGGATCCAGATGGGAAGCAGCAAGGACATCGGAGGCTTGAGTCAGAATGCTCGGGGTCGGGGCGTTTTGGGTGAATTGGGATGGTAAGAGGGAGCAGGAGCTTTGAGCAGCTGGAGGCAGGGTGGCCTGCTCTGCAATGAGATTTGGATGTCTTGTAGACTTGCAGGATCAGATTTCCAAGGCAGAAGAGACTCAGCAGATTACAAGAGTATTTCTAATTGGATCCCAGTCTGGAGGTGAAATTTCTTATCACTTTTCAAAAAATATAGTAGTCTTCTATCAATTTCACTATCTTAAATGAGTTCCACTTCAACAGGAAGCTGCCTGGTATGCAAATGATGAGTCCTGAAAAAATTAGACCTACCTACTTTATCAGCCTTGCTTTTAAATGAAAGGAACAATTTTCCTCAAGGCCCTTGTTTTATAGGGCAGCATACTAAGAAAGAGCAATGTAGAAGAAATTAAATGCAAGTCATGATCTTCTGGTCAAATGGGGTGTGTTGGAAGGGGTAAATTGCTGCAGCAGGGATTAAGGCAAGTAAAGAACTGGTTAGGAAGCTGTCCATCAAAATACGTGGTAAGCTAAAACCGTGTTTGGGAGATGAATAGTATAAATTAGCTATTCAGTGGAAAAGAAGGATTTAGGATTCCATAGATGAAGCTAGTCATAGATGGCAATAATCTGAGATGCACAGAATCTAGCACACTTAAAATTCATATTTTATCCTTATTAAATGCCATTTTATGAGGGGGAAAAATAACCCAGGAAACTCCTAGATAAATCTTTTTACTAAGTTAGTATGCATATGTGCTAGAGGTTGTGGTAATTCAAGCAAATCTGTACTAAAGTTTAAGCTGTGTTTCCTCCAGACGTAGGTATTAGAATACCATCTGCAACAAGGTAAAGTTAAGACTAGCAGTCTGTGCTTCTCATGACTGTTGAATAAAACTACCAAGTGACATGTCATGTGTTATGAAATATCCAGACTGCTGTAGCACAGCACTCTTAGACAGTCCTGATAAACCATCGCTGTTAATTTGCAGTGTAACACCCAGATTGTTGTTAATTGGATTGTTATATGGATTAGTTTTATGGAGGGGAGGGTGGGGAAGGATGAAACAAAGCAACAGTACACCTTCTGAAGTGTGTTCTGTTTTTTAATTCCTAACTGCAAGTACAGACATGAGTGAAGCTGACTTAACTTGCCTTCGATTTAGTCTGCTGTCCTTAATCCAAACCAGGAATGCTTCGGCTAGATCTTTGCACACCCAAAATTTCAGTACGTAAGTTAGTTCACGTGGTAGCCTGTGTGAAAGTGAAGGTTGTAAACACGTAATAAATCCATTTCTGAAGTTTTGTCTTGAGAATGGTTCTTCCGGAAAGTGCTTCTTTCTTTAGAGAATAAAGGGAAAATCTCGTAATTATTCCTCCAAGCTTAAAATGAGAGAAATAGTGTTTCAAACCACACCCATTCCTTTTTGTGGCTTTGTCTGCATTTCATTTGTCATACAAGGGGAAGTATGTTATGAAAAACAAATCTCCATTCCAGGACAGGTTAAAATAAAGGAGTTCTTCAGATGATAGCGTCTTGTAAAGCAGAATGTTAAAGTTTGCTTTTTTGTGTAGTGCAAGAAATGAAGGCCCCCCTCTACATCTCAAAAAAGAACTAAGCAGACAGTGTTGAGAGCTTTGGTCTACCGGAGGCAGGCTTTGTGTGCAGGAGCCTTCCAGCTCAGATCCAAGTTAGGGGTAGTGCAGTAGGGGGGAGGTGTTGGCTCCCTCTTGCCTGTTGATACTTTACTGCCTACACTGTGTAACTGAAACACCCAGGCTGGGTTTCCCCTCCCCCGCAGAAGACATGACACAGTACCTAAGTAGCTTGAGTTGAGAAAAGAGGAAGGAAGCTCAGAGCTCTCGGCAGCAAATCTCACAGAACCTTAGCAGCTGCCTCAGCCATCTCAGTTTCCTCCTAGTCATTGCTGATGGTAGCTGGGAAACAGATCTTGCTTCCAGCTCCTTTGTTTGTTGACCATCTTGGAGTTTACATCCTACAAATCTTGCCTTCCTGGTGACGGGCATCCTTTGGAGCCTCACAAACTCACGTGTGATGGCGAGATGGCACAAGACAGACAAGAAGACTGGCGTGGGTATGTAGCTTAGTAAACTGCCGTTCGAGTTTTGCCCTCCGAACTTCTGAACAGGATGTGGGCAGGTGTTTTCTCTGGTGTGAGTTAACACCCTCCACTTTACCATCTCAGACTTAATTGAAACAAGTCATTTATATAAAAGTTCTAATGTTTTTCAAAGAAAACTGTAAGAAACCAGTGAGTGTCAGTTTGGGACGCTCCCAAATCTTGAACTCTTAATGGACTATTGGATTTCTATTCTCACACTAATGCAGCATTTCTCACCTCACTGTTTCAGTATATAGATTGGATAATTAAGTAGCATATTGTATGAGGAGCAGCAGCTAGAAGTTATGGTGAACAGATGTTGTTGGGGAAGGGGAACCCTACAGTTGCTTTTGGGAGATGATGAGCACTGCCACTTGAGCTGGCATTACAGCAAAACCTGTGTAGGAGTTAATTTAAGACCCTTGTACTCTTTGGAAGGAGTATCTTCTACCAATGTATTTTTTCTTTTTAAAAAATAAATGTTAATTTCCATAATGGACTGAATTGTAGTATGGGGGGGGGGGAGGAAAGAACCTATCATCTCCAACTCCTAATTTCCTTAAAACTTAAACTGTCCTGCTGAGCTGCAGCTTCTTAGGTCAGTGGTTGGTGTTGGGTAGATCTTCTGTTTTGCTTGTTTGCTTTTTACCTACTGGTGCATAGTTATTAACCTGAGGACCCCAAATTCTTCTAAAAGATGCTTTTTATTTGAAAAAGTGGTCATCGTATTTTGTGATATATTAATTAAAAACAACACCACCTCCCCCACACCTGTCTTCAAGAGGTAAAATGAATCATTAGGGAATCAATAAAAGGAGAAAAATGTCTTCCTGTTCAGCTTCCACGTGCAGAAGTGGTAGAATTGTGAAATGGTAGTATCCTGTTCTGGTGGCAGTTTATATTACAAAATGAAGGATCTAAAGAAATTTCTTTTGTTTCAATTTTACAAGTAGGAAGCAGAAACAAGTTACTTCATTTAATTTTGCATTGTTTTTCTGAAAGCTACTGATTTGGCAGAATGCAACAGGATTTGTGTTGGATGCTGTCCCTGTATCCACATGGCAGTTACGGATGATAGCTCCCATGTGGATGGAAGTACCAATCAGTTACAGGACTAATACGAAACAAGCTTCACCTTTGCAGGCTTTTTTTTATAGGGAACACTGGGGGTCAGGGCATATTTTATGTAACTACAAAAAAGTTATACTATTCTTGCACTGCAGTTTTTAATATTATGGGTGACCATTACATAATCTAATTTGATGTTAATTGTCACATAAGCTAATGAATTTCACACGTATCCCTACAATGGGTCTGTGGTTTTAACAAACGTGGCCCCTGAAAAGACATCTGCTTTTGATCACTCTCAGCCATTTGCTCAACAGTCAGGCTGCCATGCTTTGTTAACAGTGAAGTTTTGACATTTTTTTTTAACTTATAGCCAATGTAATCACGGAGTACTTGAAAGGTCATAAAATCTGTGAGTCTTTAGTCTTTGAAAGCTGCAGCAAGCTACACATAATAAAAGCAACCTTGTAAAATATAGTACTTGCTAAACTAATGATAATTTAATCCAATGAATTTTATTTTCATGAAGATTAACAAAGGTACATCTTGGCTGAACAATTCACTGCACTGTTTTATTGAAAATGTGCTATTTGGAGTATGTGATCTTCTGCAAAGCAGTAGGGTGGCTTTTCAGAATTTGTATACCTCTGATCTAAGTATATATATTTTATAGTAAGCCTTTAACCAGAAATATTTATCATGAACAGTTCTATTTTAATGCATCAGATTATAGAAAGTAACACTTAACGGAGTATTTCAGTTAATATTGTTAACTTTAAACTGCCATAGAGGTACTACAAACTCAAGAAGTTTTAAAACTTTGGAAGGACTAGATTTTATTTTATGTGACAGGGAAGCAGTGAACTCGCTTTCTCAATCCTGTATTGTCAGCCCCAACAACTATAGCTCTCATTTTAGAGTGAATGTGTACTACGTGTACCTCATAGGGTGATATATGTACAATCACTTCTGTACAGGTATCATTGTCTAAAATGCAGCCTGCTCTGAATACTGCTTCTCCTCCTCCTACCCATCTGCCTGATAAGACTGTTGTTTCCTGGAATATAATAATTTAGACTTAACAGCAGAGCCTGGAATTCTTGAAGATGCTCGGTTAGCATAGGAAGTCTGTGCTTCTTACAACTGCTCATATGCTAACGACATATTTGTTACTTGTGTTAGATCCCTCACTCCGTGCTCCGGAGTGTGTTGCATGATGTGGATGAGGAGTCTCAGGACTTTGGAAACTTAAAGGTGCCACCATAGTTAAAGGTGGCTTGTGGTCTAGGGGTCAGAGCTGATGAAAGGGTAATTTGCCGTCATATAAGCATTTAGGATACTAATGATAGTTGTCTCATGAACACTGAAGATGATGGCAAAGTAAAATTTTGTAAAGTTCTTTCTTTATATTAGCAAGTTATCTCAAATTCATTTCCTGCTGCAAATTAAGGACAAAGTTGGTTAGCATTTCAATTACTGTTGAGATTGGTTTGAAGAAACCAACAGTTGCAATTTAAAATAAAGTTGCAAATAAAATCAGCAGTGAGCATGAATAATGAAAATTAAGTGCACAAACTAGGAAATGGTGCAATTGATTATCTGCATCTTTAAGAAATTCTGCTAGTGTTTGAAAACAGGTAACAGATTTATCATAGTCTAATGAATTTCCTTTAAATAAGGAAAGGGAGTGATATGTCCAGTTTGTGATGCGGTGGATGGACTTCTGCTTTACACTATGATAACTATCAAAATTACTACTTTTTCATATATCTTTGTGCATAAAAAGGTTAACCTGGTAAGGCAGGAAGGAATTTGCTCAATAATAAAGAACATACAGGTGTACAGGACTAACCATCTTTGGTGTGCAGGACTAGCAACAGGTCAAGGGAGATTTGACCTACTGTTTATAGGTATATGTCATCAAGTTCTATAGCCCTGGGGCCTAAAATTTATTTACTGAGCTATGATTTGTGGCTGGCAAATAACAGATCTCAAGGAACCTATCATAATTAATTTCAAAGCAGGAAAATAACAGTAGCTGTTTAGGATTAAAGTCACATGTCCACCTGCTGCAGTTACCTTTGCCATTGCACTGCTTGACTAATTGTTTCAGATTTCTCCGCTGTGTGTATTTATTTGCCCTTTTAAGACTGGTGGGCATGACTGTGCTTTCCAATAGGGAATCCAAACCAGAAGGACATGATTTTAAGTTCTAGGGTAGATCACTGGGAAGAACTGTGAGTGCAGGCCCAGTACCTGCTGTTCTAGGGTACAAGTACGTATGTTATCTTGCTGTAACAGAGAAGCTGTGTGAGCTGTAATCAGGTATGGTAATAGCAATGCCACTGTTCTCAGCATTTCTCTGCTCACCACACGTAAATTCACTTCCTGGGTTAGAGAGGTTTTTCAGTTAAATGTTGCATTAAAAGATTTTTTTTTTTTTTGGTACTTGTATGTAAAAATCAATAATCATATCAATGTCAGAAGACTTCTGTTAAAAAGTGAAATACAGAAAATGAAAAGAGTAGTCAGATGGACTTCTCAAAAATAAGAAAATACAAGTTATATGAGTACTATTTTTTTTTAAAGGTCTCTTTTTCAGTAGTGTGTGCTCTGCTGCTGCTGTAAAGCTGTTTTAAGTTCATACATAACTGCAAATCCAGGAAAGCTCAGCAAGCTGAAAGAAAAACTGTACCTTATATACAGGATTTTCTTCTTTGCCAAGCTAACAATTGGCTCGCAGTCCGTTTCAGTTCGCATTATTTATCTTTGGAGTTTAGTGTATTTTCTCTTTCATTACATAAATTGAGACTAACTGGAGAATCTTTGAGCCAGAATAGATAAAAAGAACAGTTGGTGGGGAGTCGCACTGAGGTTTTAGTTACAGGCTTTTTTGGAAAGGTGTTCAGAGCTCTTTCTAGAAATGAAATAAGCCTATATTTTTAGAATTTGGAGGAAAAATAGTATAATTTTTTAGCATTTGCTATAGCAAACTCATGGATAAAATATGGAGTAATGAAACCTACAAATTAAGCGTTTTCTTAATTTAAGGCTTATGTTTTAATCATAACTTGTCTCCCAGGAATATCCAGAGAAAACGGGCAAACTGAGTCCGCAGACACCCAAAGTATGTTAAAGTGGATGAGCCTTTGGAGTAACACAGATCAGAAGCTCTGTGACCACACACAGCTATTTCTTGTTCCACTTATTTTCAAAAACCTTGTTTTCAAGTCTTTGCGTAACTGTCATATTGAACATTGAAGCCTTTTGACAGCATGTCAGACACCTTCCAGTGCAGCTCCCACTGATGAGCGGAGTTTCAGCTTGACAGTGACTCTGGGTCAGGCTGAGTACGTTTGGAAGACCATGCGATCCCAGCTGAGATTCCTGGTGATAGTAGAATATAGGACATGTCCCCACTTCTGTCATTTACCTGACTAAATGGCATACTCCAGATACCCGATTTTCAGCCTTGCATATTACTGTTCTTACACACGAAGCTTGCTCTTAGTCCTGAAGCTTTCCTGGCCAGCACAGACATATATGACTTGTATGACCAATACAAGACAGAAACACCGTGGTAGACTGTTTAGGATGATATTTTCCTAGTAATGCACAGGATAAGTGTTTGATACCTGCTCAGACCTTGAGGAAACTGTGTTAAATTTGTGAACAAGTTTAAGAGTTCGCAATTTACTGTGCATGCATGCTAACCTGGAGTGCTAGTTATATTCCTTTACTGCTGAATCCAAAAGCGGCTTGTCTGAATTTGAAGCATCAGGCGAGGGTGGGGGAGGAGGCGCTGACTCTTAAAACCGTAGAAAAGCATTGTGCTCAGCATGAACTCAGAGGGCTGTGACTAGCTTGTCTGCTTTCATCTGCTGAGCAGGTTTGCAAATAATTTTACATCTGTATAAAACACATTGAGATCTAAGGCAGGCACCTGTCAGTTCAGGGTAGGCTGCCTGTTCCATTAACTGTGTCCCCTGAACCCCACCACACTGTCTCAGTGTTTGGGAAACAAGAGCTTTTAAGTGAAACATAGTTCATGGCACAATGGAAAATGAAGCAAGAAGAAGACAAATCTATGAAGGGAATCCCTTTATCCATGACCTTTCAGAATAAAGAAGAAAAACACAGTAACATATCCTGTTCTTCAGAGAGATCACTGCCAAAAATGACCATACTACTTTTTTCTATGTAAACATAAAGAGTCAGAAACTGTATTTCTTTAACTTGGCATGTTAAAAGTTACAGCTGTTTATATTCCATGCTGGCTTTGTAATATTTAGGAAGGAAAAAAAAGTAGCATGTCAGCTAAACCTCCATTTGGCCACAAGCACATGAAGAAATCTGTATTCAGTTCAGCTTGCTATCTGAGAACTGAAAAGTTTTTCTTTACTGAGTCTGATTGGCAAGTTCATAAGTCAAACTAGCCTCTAACCCATCTTGAACCTTGCACATGGAATGCATCTGTGAAACCCTAGTTCGAGCTCAAGCTACGTTATGTTCATTATAGCAGACTGATTCTGTGGGAGTTAAGAGAGATTCTTAACTTGGAATACTGGAGCACAGATTTTGTAGCTTCTCCCCACCCCCAGAAGTCAAGAAATCCCATTAGGGATTGCACAGTATTTTCACATAAGGTTTGTCAAGTGTCTGTATTGGGTAATCTTGCACTGATTTTCATGAGAAGGAAATAGTAGATGGGTACTTGATGACTCAGGGAAGAAGGTACTATTTTTATTCTTCACAAAAGTAGAGTTGCAATAAAAAGCTTGGTTTAAAATCAAGAGCAACTCTTCACTTTACCTTGTGTGTTGGATTGTCAAGATAAATGTCCTTTACCTATTTTCATGATTACTCTACTTTAGAAAACATGTGTGGTGATTTAATGAAAGATGCTTCATAGCCATATACACTCAATACCATATGCATGCTTTGTACATATTTAGTAAGGCGCATATATGTGCAATAACCTATCTGACAGGAATATAGGAATATAGGTATATAGGAATTAAAAGGGAATATAGGAATTCAGTTCAGTCTTCATACTGACTTTTTGTTGCTGGGATGGACTTTGTTCAGTGTCCTGAAGCTCTGGGGCCGAATGCGGGGGAAGGAGGTGCTGGAACGTCTTTGAGTCGTTTTCTTTACAGTACGCGGGGCTTTTGGCTGAATGAGAAAGGATTCTCGGGCATTTTGCATTCAGGTGGCACTTACGTCTTTCCTAGGAAGAATTCAAAGCCCAGGGGTGCCATTCAGTTTGAAATGTTTCACGTGAGCTACCTGACCTAGTATTTCTTAAGTTTGCTTTGGCAAGCAATATTGTGGTTGTGTTGGTTTTCAGTCAATCATCTCCTCAGGCAGATAAACAGCTGGATTTTAAGGGTTTTCTGGTATTGCGCTGGGGGGAACATGGGGGTTCTCCCTTTGTCTCCCTGCCTCCTTCCTTCTCCTTTCCCCAACTGTAAAATTCAAGACTGTGGTTTTGGAGGGCTCCAGAAAGCTGATATTTCTTTTTTATTCTTTGCTAGGCTGAGGAAACTTTTGGCAACTGTATTGTTAATTAACAAACTTTATCATCCATCCATCTAAATTCTAAGATGGAATCCGTTTCATCTGTAAGTTTCCACTTACTCATTTAGAAAAGTTTTAGCTGAAAAAACCACTTCCTTTGTCAGTTATTGGGCTTTTCAATGTAACAATTAGTGTTAAGAAGTTATTGCTAAAAGGTGAAACCAATATACAATGTGAATATATGACTCAGTAATTTGCATCTGTGTTTTGACGCAAATGCAACAGTAAGTAGTTGTGTATATTTTCAAATACAAAGTACACTCCAGTCAACACTAATCTTAACCTGTATGGATATTTCAGGAAAATAATAAAAGCCCACCTCTACACACACCCCCCACCACTGACTGAATCAAGTGGCAAATTGTTTTAAATGTTGTGTTATCTTACTTACAAAGATTATTTGCTATTTTCATGTACTGAAATTAGTTTCAAGACTTAATGAACTCAGTCAGGTATGATTACATATCTACCACTGAAATTCAGTTTCTTGTTGAGCTAAGTCAGTTCTCTAACCATCATTGAGAAAGTGTCTTCAAGATTCTCTTGAATATGTGGCTTAATCTGGAAAGCAGAGCATCACTCTCAGGTTTTTCTTCTTATGTCTAAACACTCAAGCCCTACTCTATCCAACCAAGAGCAAGGACTGAGGGAACCGCTTCATGTGGGGTTTGTGTGAACCAAAACATGAAGGAATAATAAGTCTTATTTTTGGTCAAATAACACTAATTTTTAAATATGAAATTCCCTTTTAATTTCTGTTCCAGAAATGTAATGAAATCATGGCTAAAGAAAGAAATAACCCCGTTTATGGAACATTGAAGAAAGTGAAGAGGATGAACTGATTTATGTTTACTCCTATTTTAGGCTCTTTCTTGAAAGGCAATTTCACTGGATTTTAGACCTCATCTAAAGTAAAATGGTTAAGTAAAAGGTGTCATTAGTATATTTTTTGACATAGCGGAAAACAAAATCCTGCCTCAGAAGCCTGGTGGGGGGGAGAAAAATGTAAGAAATGCAGGAGTGTGTTTTCTAGGTCAGTCTTCCCCTACTGCAAAATATTGCAAGTTTGAGTTCTCTGTATGTGTATATATATGTGTGGATGGACTGGAAGAGTCACGAGAAAAGGAAGAAAACCCTGCCAGCTAATCTCTTTACTGCACAGCAGAGGTCTTGGTTGTTAGTTAGGGTATAGTTCTACCTTGTGCATTTATAACCATGATTTCAGGCTTGCATATTTTAAATAGTTTCCCTTGGTGGTGTTAGCTTCAATAAGCACTTTTATGCTGTAACATTATTATAAAAGACTACAGCTTGAAGAAAAGAATATACAGAATCAAATGCTTACCTTAGCAGCCTACATCCTGCAGCTCTGGAATGCAACAACTAAAGAACTAATATAGCTATTTTTTTTTTAAAAAAAAAACACATATAGATAAGCTCCTGATTAGAAGAATTTTCACATCTGCTGCTTCTGGGCCCTTTTCACAGTGATTAAATACACAAAATGAGGAAACTTTTACCGTTCCTGTATGAAACGTGATTCCATGTTAAGATGAAACATCCTAACCCAGGAAAGAATTCAGTAAATTCAATTTTCATGTGTTTCTCTACCCTTTCTCCCCGGAGCCTGTATACAAATTTCTGTAAACTCTGCACTTTAAGACTTAGACCAGTAGAATAACAAGTATCCAGTACGATCCACATACATATATTGAAGACCTACACCTAAATAGGTGCTCTAAAACCTGTGCAAAACAGTTGCTATAAATGACTTGTTCTCAAGCTGTTTTTTTTCCCGGTACCAGCAATTTTTGACACCTTAGCATTTTTGCAAGGAAATTTTGATGATTTTAAGGATTTTAATGATAACAGAAAAAGTCTGTTGATAGAATTACAATTTCATTTGCTTATTTATTCTAGACTGTTTATCCTAATACCTGAATCTTAATAAGCATATGTGTTTTTCAATAAAATTGTAGTGTATGGCAGTATTGAAAACTAGTATTTTTGTTCTTTAATTTTTCAGCTATATACAATTTCAAAGGTACAGGAATACCACAGCTACCTCTCCAGATCGGTGATGTGGTCCATATCTTAGAGTCCTGTGAAGGTAAGTCAGTTGCCTTCAGGCTATAATTTTCTCTGGTTATGTAATTTATCCCTGTTACTTCATATCAGTTGCCCATTTTACATAAGTAGTTGTCTAATGGTACTATTTGTATTGGCGGTAATCTATTTTGAGGAAGAACTTACTCATTTTTGGAGAGCCAAAATCAGAAGTGTTATAGGGCATGTGGTTTCCCTGGAAGCAATCCTCAAATGAGGAAGTCATCAAGGTGAAGAGTTTGTGAAGTTCACACCAGTTTGTATTTTGCATGATGGAAGATCTAATGGAATACACGTGTGCCTCTAAATCCTCTAAATTAAATACTTGTTAGGAAACATCCAGTACCCTGTCCACCTGATAATACAGGATGCAATGTTACTATTCTTCAAGTGGTCTGTAAAGGAGCATGATAGACACTTAGGAAAACCATCCAACTTGTAACTTTTTTTACAACCTCCAGTGATGCTCTTTTTAGGTAAGAGATTAAAAAGAATTTCTGAATTTTCAAGCTTTGCAAAAGGGTTTAAAGATCATCTCCTTCATCCTACTCCCACTCTCTGTCAGTTTGTCTTAGTAACTACACATGTTAAAGGGAAAGGGCTGCTGCTGCAGCTGTAGAGACAGCTCAGTACTGCAAGACACCTTAATGTGTTGTGGTCATAAAATTGCAAAGAATCTGGAAAGCTGTCTGAACATTATGTATTCTAGCACACAGAGCTGTAGGTTGTTCTGATTAGAAACAATAAGAAAAGAGCATCTTGGTCATATTTTAGAATGCAGAAGCAATGTTCTTCTATTCGTAAAGGAAATCTAATAGCTTTAAACATAACTGAAAAATGGATACTGATCAGTAACCTACTAGTGAACAGATGCATCTTAAAGCCGTGAGTGAGGAAATGCCTCCCCTCTTAAAACAGGGAGGTCTGGATAATTCTTTAAGCCTTCTAAACACTTAGCTAAGGGGAAAATATGAACTGGCAAAACAAAATTTCTCATCTATATTGTCTCTTTCTAATGTCTGTAGAAATGAGAGGAATTTCTGGTTTCTGGCTCATGTTTTATGTGTGTAGTGAAGTCGTGAGCGTAGCCTGATAAGTTGAGTGGTAATATTATGAGTCCTTTTCTTTTTTTTTTTCTTTCTTTTCTTTTTTTTTTTTTTTTTTTTTTTTTTTTTTTTTAATTCTAGAAATCTGTTCTCAATCCTCTGCCTTTAACATACTCTGTCACAACTTGTTTTAGCAAATATAGTTGTTGGGGAAGTGGAATCTTACATGTTATGCAAATGAGGAAGTTCCTCTTGTATCTAAAACTCTAAACAGAAATATGCTGCTGGTTGCAGTTGACGACTAAACAAGAATAACATAATTTTGTGTGCACATTTTATAGATCATTTTTGCTCACTTTGTGTGTACAAACTATGCTCATAGAACATATGTATAGTCATTAAAAGTGAGATGAAACTGAATAGATTTTCCATTTTGTTGTAAATTGGACCTCAGGTGCAAATAATTCAGTTTTAGAAGTGACCTAGAACTTTACTTGTTGAAGATGCTGGCAAAAATTCTTAGTGCTGAGAAATCTGACAAAATCTCTTTCCTGAGATTATGCTTAAAATCAGGGATATCTCTGAGACTTTTAATAATGCCTTTCCCACAGCATTGTTTGATTTCAGTGCGTTGGTTGACTGGCTAAAATAACTTTCCATTAGAGGTATGAGAGAGAAAATGGTAAGGAAGAAGTAGTATCTGTTCATGAAAATATATTCAGGAAGTGTGAGTTTTTATTCATAAAACCCCTTCTTTGGGACTAAAATACAAGTCAATACAGAGCTGAATACTGCTACTCTGCAGGTAATGTTTCATGATGATGGAATGTGAGAGCAGTGGACACTGCTGCTTTGCTTGAGTAAGGTTCCACTCTTCATTTTATGCTCTTCAGAGAGGTTTGCTGTGGCTTAGCAGAGCTATAGACGGTACAAAGCCTGATTCAGGGTTTTTAATTACTGCTACTGAAATATTGAACTTTGTTTTGGGGGGTTTGGATTTTCTTTTTCTTCTTTTTCCCCTCCCCAAAAGTGGTTCCCAGCTGATGACTGGAGCAAAAGCCCCATAGCAGCCCTTCTTCCTTTTTTAAGAGTCTAACTTTATCTTTATACTTGGCAGCTGCTTATTTGAGTTGGCTTCAGAAGCTGTAGTTCCTCATGACAGAAATAAGGCTTTCTTACATCAAGGAAGCTGGATATGTGAGAGCCATGTATTGCACTGAGTTAGTAATACACCTAGAACACAATCAGAAGACCTTAATGGGCTTTCTGTCACCATGAATAATCTTGGATTTTTAATGCATTTTTAATATCTCTATATATATTTATACATTTTTATTTTAAAATATTTTTATATATGTTTGTGTTTTTATATGTTTAATTTTTAATTTAATTTTATAATTTTTATATTTTAATATATATTTATATATATGTATGTAATATAAAAATTCTTATCTTAGCATATCTTTTTTTTGATGGAATTGTAAACTTTTCTTCACAACCCTTGAAAGCAGATTATACGATGACCCTTGTCCATTTATAAGCCATGTTAAGCATGCTTCCTGCCACTTGCTTTACTTTCACTTGCATATTTTTCAAGTAACTAAAGCATCCTATGACAGATGATTCTTAGGTAAAACACAAAACATGACTTTTTTTGTATGTTGGTTGAAGTATATGCTCTGTTATACTGAATGTGCTTTTTCTTCCTTACTTTTAGATTGGTACAAAGGTTATCTAGCAAGGAATAAGGGATCAGAGGTAAGATGATGGTATTAATTCCTATGAGACTCTATGTTTAAGGAATCAACAGTCAGATTGTCTCACAGAAGTGAGGCTTTTTTTTTTCAGTACGTCTTATCAGATGGTCCTATACTGATTACTAAAATCAGCCAAATCCATCCTCTTTTCTTTCAAGATCAATAGGACAATCAGCATTTGTTCTGAATGATGCTAGTTAATATTAGAAGTCAGGATTGGGACAAACAAATCAAAGAAAAAAAATATTACTCTGCCTTGCGATTAATAGGTTGATGAAGATGGCACCTGAAATAATTTAGTTAGGTTAACTTACTGCAAAATGTATACACTTCTGCATTTTTTTCCCTAAGGGTTCCTAGGGCTATATCCAATATATACACCTTTTGTGAGGCACAAGCCTGTAAATATATCTTTAAGCTACAAATATAGTAATAAAAAGAGTCAATATGGTTGTATCTAAAGATGGAAAACCACAAATGATAGTTTAACCTGGGTAGGATGATTCCAGAATTAAGTAATGAGAGAATTTCTTAATAGTTTTATATGTACCCTTCTGGAAGAAAAACACATATTGGAACTAGTTATTATTTTTTGAAGCTGTAATGCCAAGGGCATTTGAAGCTAGAGACTCATGACTATATTACAGTGAAAACATTTGGAGGAAGTTGCTTCTCTGTAGCCTGGAAAAAGGACCTAATCTTCACAGATTCCTAAAAAGGAATATCTGGGCAGCAGCAGTTCTTTGCAGATAATATAACATCAGAGAAAAAATCAGAACAGTCTTAAGCCGCTTATTCTTCCTGTTTTCTTATTTTGTATTCAACAGCTTGCAGGTATTAACAATAACTTCATGATCTTAGAGCAACTAATTTGTGTTATGTGACTGTTGATGATAGTAAAATATTTTAGCTTCCTTTATTGAAAAATTTGATCGTTGACTTACCACTTAAATGCTCAATGATAGTGTATCCTAGAAGACAGAGATGAGAAATTGTTTGTGGTGGTAACTCTGCATAATCTTCTTATCCAGTCTTCTATCTGTTGTTTCTTCTGTTTTATGAGCTCTAATAACACTGAATAGCACCTTATTTGCTTACTTACATTTCTAGATTGCCACAGATGAGGTGGAAGCAGGCCTAGCAATGATGTAGTTTACCATACCTTCTTGATGTACTATAGCATTTCACAGGAAGCTATGCAAAGAAGTTACTGTGTAGTTACTATGACCATGCTTCCTCTAAGACTCACTCCTAAAGAAAGGATGTTTGAAAGAAAATGGCTATAAACTGTAATCTAACTGAAAAAGGCATTGTAAAGTTCCAGATGTGGATATCAGTTGTTTAATGGAGATGAATCCAAGCAAATCTGAGCTCCATTGCCAAGCCTAGATTTTCTAGCTAACATAAGGGTTGTCATGGATGAATTGACAATAAAACTTTCCTTTAGAATAAATTAAAATGCTTCAGTTCTTGTAGTGCTTGGACACTTCACAACAAATAATTTTGTCTAGTCACCTTTTTTTCTGCACAGGTCAATTTGAAGTAAACTCTGAAAATGGGATGAAATATGATGCTTCTTAGGCTACACCTTGCTGGGCATCTTACCGCTTAGCCTTGAGTAGCACAAAATAGGTAGCTCAACTGTAATGGTAATCTGCCAAAAGGTGCTAAAGAGTTTATGGTTATACAGTGTCTCCCTTCTTTGTTTTGCATATGAAAGATTTTTCTTTTCTCCTTAAAGCAATTTTGAATCTTATGCACAGTGTTCTTGACTCATATGCTTCAAAACAAACTATGGGTCTGATGAGTGTATCATCATCATGTCAGTGGGATGCTAATCTGTGCTGTGCCACTCCTCCTGACTCATTTCCTGTCAATACTGCTTTCACTTGTCAAGCTTATTCTATATCAGTTTTTCTCCTTTGGCTTGATAATCAATTTAATCTCTAAATTAGTATACCCCCCCCCTTTTTTTTTTCCTGGAATGAGAAATGTATCGGGTATAGTACTCAGTATCTATGTCTTCCTCTTGGAGAAAGAGAAGCCAATACACAGAAAAAATGTTTCTTCACTATATTTACATTGTATGTACTATTTTCCAGGAGAGAGAACTTGGCCCGGGCGGGGGGAGGGGAGGGGAGGGGAGGGGAGGGAGGTTCCCTTGGAAGAAAGTGTAATCCAATGCATTCTGTGTTTCTAGAAGAGGATATAAAAAATTTGTTACTATTTTTGTATCAAACTAAAATACATTTATCTGGACATAACACCGTTAGAAAACCAAACCTGGAGAGGTTAATTTGAGGATTACAGGATATGTTCATGGTAACAGTTTTAGTAAAAATAACTGATTAAAAGTAGGTTTTTGGAAAGCTCTCATTTATGTAACATAACTGTTTTGGAGATTTATAAGTAAATGGATTCTCTTTTGTTTCTTTTTTTCTTTTCCCAACAGGGAATATTTCCTAAATCTTTTATCCACATCAAGGAAGTTACTGCTGAAAAGAAAAGGTATTGAATTTAACTGTTTTAAGAAGTTTTAATAAGCTAAGGATCTTGTCTGTTAAAGAATGAATTTTAAGGCATTTATATGCCTTAAACATAGTAACTACAATATAAAGCCATGAAACTGAAATGTTCTTTTATACTGTGTTAAACTTTCTTGTCTTTCCTAGACATACAGAAAATACAGTACCTGCTGAAATTCCTTTAGTACAAGAAGTTACCACTACACTCTGGGAATGGGGCAGCATCTGGAAACAGCTCTATGTGGTATGAAGCTTTGTATGTCACATATGGCCTGTTCATTAGTGCTACTTATGTATTTTGAGGCCTAATTCAAATTACTGTCTTTCTGTAGATGCAAGGCAGGAATTGGTAGGATTTAAAAAATTTTTTCTTATCACCACTTAGATCAATGCAATTTTCTTCTATGACTTAAGTTGAAAGGATTTCAGTTATTGCTAAGAAGCAGTGTAACTTCATGCCTCTAGATTCAATGTTTAGTATCCCGTGCCTAATAAATTTTTCATAGTTGTTCTCTATAGAGTTTACTTGATTTTTATAGAGATAATTTTCAAGATGGAAATATAAACATAAGATGTTTGCACAGGTTTCAAAGTATGTTTGGGACGCTAGAACAAAGTTGTTCAAGGATCAGTCTCTCTTTCACTAGCAGTATCTTCATTTTATATTCCTTAAAAAGAAACAAAAATCAATAGATTTCTCTCCATCTGAAAAAAATCTGTTTATTCCTACCAACTCTTTGTCATGCAAAACCAATACATAAAACGTGCACCGAATTTGGAGGAATTAGTCAATATGGCTTCCATACTGAGCATTTGCTCTCCTTGTAAATAAGGTATATGCAATGATGGTGCTTTTTTGCATGCAGTTGTAATGGCCTCCTGGCAATGTCTTGTTACAAAAAGATATTGTATGGTTTAGGAGAAAAAACAAAAAACCAAAAATAGAACTGTGGGAAGTGATTCATGAATATTTAAAAGACCTCCTTTTTTATAGGGGCATGAAATACTTCTGTAGGCCTCAATTATACTTTATAGAGAGACAAAACCTTTCTTATTATATCCTACCTGTGCTGCTGACCAGTGGATTTTGAGTTCTCTGTAGTCCCCATAAGTACAGATGGACCCAGGTGGGCAGCAGGACCTAGAATATTGTCAGCGAGCTGTAGGGGAAAAAAAGCAGGACTAGAAGACACTCAGAGATATAACTCAAAATTTAAGCAAAGAAGGATAGTATGTGTGCATATCATAGTTTTTTTCATGTTGTAAGCTAGTATTAATCTGTAGTGGTTCTAGTAACTTGTTTAACTTAAGTCTAACCACTAGAAATGCATCAAATATTGATTGGAAAACATCAAAATGATGCTGGATTCTCCAGTACTCTTAATAGTCTATTCTAGTAGATAACCTGTTCCAATGAATTGCACTGTCATTTGATTCTGTCTTGCTGCAGATTCCCAGCCAATGGATTTTGCTTTTTCTCTACTGGGAAGTCTTGAATACTGTGTACTTTTCCTCACTGATGTATTTATATTCTGAAATTGGTCACTTCTCAGTCTTCCTCTTGCTAAAGTCAACAGGTGGAACATTTTATTTCAATGGATGACTCTGGAATTGCTCTAGTGCCTTCCGTGCATCCACCTGCTTTTCCCAGTAGCCTCTCAAATGTATTAACACACTGCAGTCAAATATTCTATTTCTAGCATGCTCTCATCAGTGCCTTATACAGAGGTAAATTGCTCCTGTAATAGTTTCTCATGATGAGACTTCATTTAATGATTTTTCTTTCAACAAAAAGCACAATTTCAAAAAAATCACAATTAGATAAATCAAACCTAATGAAATTACCTAGCCATGCATGAATTGATTGAATTTTATGTAATTTGTTTCCTATAATGTGGAGGATTTTGTCCTTAAAACTTGTATAATGAGAGGAGGAAGGGAGCCAGACTCAGTAATCTTAAATTGCATGTGAGGATTCTTGGAGAAATGAGCAGAAGTAAAGAAACAAAACAGGATTTGAAGTAGTGGGGAACTCTGCTTAATTCTTGACTCTGGGAGCTGAACATTTAGCAGCAAATATGACACATCCTTTAATTGTCAAGGCCAATGTTTCACTTCAGCTTTTTAAAAAGCTTGAAATCTTTTATCTTGAACCTATTATTTATCTTAGGCAAATAAGAAAGAGCGGTTCCAGCAGGTACAGTCTATGATGTACGACTTAATGGAATGGAGGTCACAGCTTCTCTCTGGGACTCTGCCAAAAGATGAGCTCAAAGAACTCAAACAGAAAGTCACTTCCAAAATTGACTATGGTAACAAGTAAGTGGCTACATTACTTCTAGAAAACTTTATTTTTAAAGCACCTAGCAAGAACAGATAAATTCTTTCTGCTTTTAGTTTTGTTCCCATGAATGTGGGATGTAGATGGATTTAAATCCTTCCTGTCAAAATTGTTCCTGTTATTCCTGTGATAACAAAAGTTCCCATGTTGAAGTTTCTTATCCCAAGTAATTTTTTGAAAATATTTTACTTGTTAATTACAGAATATAAACTTGTCAAATATTCTAGGTCAGGTGTCTGTCCTTTATATACACATAAAGTCAGTGTACTTGAGGCTACAGCCTTTCACCTATCCTTCAAAATCACAGTCTACCTTCTAGTAGTATCATGCTACTCCATGACCAGTGGTGTTCAGAGACTACTGGTGGATGAACAGCAGAAGTCTGAAGTGTACAAAGCTTATCTTGAAGGCAAAATCCTCACATTTACTAGGGAATTTCCAGACAGAACTCTGGTTCTGGTAATGGAAGTGAAACTACTGTAGATAGGATAGTTGCTTGACAAATACTTGTCTGTCTTTTGCTGATGAAATGTCATTGCAGCAGAAGGCATTTTTAGCAAAAATGGGGTTGGGTGGGGTTATGAATGGTACTCCACTATCTGATGGGGGGGAGGGAGGAGAGAGAGAGAGTGAGAGCGCGCGCGTGAGAGCGAGAGCGAGCGCAAACTTGATACACCAGTTTTCATGACACTGGTATTACGAGGCAGTCTGCCAATAAATTGTCTTGAGCTATTGCAAATGACTATGGTTGTTGTGAGTTGAAGGCCTGTGTGGCTGCAAGTCTCGAGCTGCCTGTGGCTAGACATAAACAATGACTGTGACACGTCAGGAAGCCCTCCTTGTTCACTGTGATTTGGACCCACAGATTTCTGAGTTCTATTCTTTCAGAATACACTCTGGGAATACACATACCATGATAGACTATATAGAGCTGAATGGCAATTCCAAGGCAGATTTTTTATTTAGAAATGGTCCAGCCAAAGAAGCTCTTAGTCTGATCAAGACAGCAGCTAGGGGAACTCTTTGAGAGAAAACTGTAGTTTCTTTGCCCTTAATTCCCCTTTTTACTCTTCTCTTCCTTCCAAGTTATGAGGACAACAGACTCCCCTCTTTGGAGGAGCAGGGATGGAAGGGATGTTTAAAATGGCTTGGGACTGTATAGGGGAAGAATGTGAGCTAGACAGTGCTTGTAAGAGGCTGAGAGTTTGAGGACAGGGGTTAACTATTGTAATATATATGATAGCACCCTCTAGACTTGTTGAGGAGGAATAAAAAGAAATGAGAATAGATGTTAGGTGGGTCATTGTGAGAGAACTGAGGCTGAATACTGTCAGAGAAGGTGGTAGATTTTTTAATGGTGTGCTGTGATGAAGAGGATTGCAGTGTGATGTAGACTGATTCAAAACAACAGTAGCAGCGTTGTAAAGGCAGACTGAACATTGAGAAACGGTAAAAGGTACAGTCCAGCATAGAGTAGACAAGTCTCAGGAGGATGGAGGAATGCAGTCCTGGATAGGCAAGAAAAGAGATCCTTTGGCTGAAGTGATACCACAGCCCTGTGGGCAAGAATACATAGGCCTTAGAGTGGTAAGACTCAAGAGTTTTGAACATGGCGCAAAAGGCAAGATCTGAAGGAAGAGAAAAAGGTATGGCATCTATGAGAAGGAGAGAACAAAGCACAGTTGTTAGAGCCAAATCACAGCACCAAGAGTAAGACAGCAACATAAAAACAGAAGGCATGTAGAACAATGTATGCACCTTACAAAGGTTTACGCATTAAAAAGCAAAACAGATGATGACTCACTGAAATGAAATATGAATTTGAACACAGAATGTAGGTGTCTGAATGTTTCAGTGACAGAGTTATAAACTCCAAAATAGAAAAATGCTGGACAAGAGCTTGAAGAAATGGTAGCTTTTTTAATTAAAATTTCTTTAATGAAATAACATTGCTTGTGTTTGAACTGATGTTATTGCTTTAAAACCTGAAGCACTGCGTTCATTGCATCTGTGAATATGCTCCACTTGAATTTTATAGAGGAAAATAACCCTGCCATATTGATCTTTTTATTTTCATAGGATACTTGAGCTAGACCTAATAGTTAGGGATGAAGATGGGAATATCTTGGATCCAGATAAAACCAGTGTCGTCAGCCTATTTCATGCACATGAAGAAGCAACTAATAAAATCACTGAGCGGATTAAGGAGGAAATGGTAGGAATGATGAGCCGAACTTAACACTTTGAAACCAAAACAAACAAACAGAAAAGTCGAAGCTTGAAGGGTGGAACCTTCTACGATAGAAGTTGGTAGAAACCTTTGCCTCTGACTTAAGTTAGTTTCACTTTCCTGTGTTACAAATATGGATGTAGATTTTCATCGGATAACACCTAACTTGTGTAACTAATGGTTTTGTGAAAATGTATTTGAACGATTTGTCTTGAACAAATTGTGTCTCATGCTGAGTTAGTTCCATTTTTACGCATGCTAGTTCAAGGAGGAAAAATGGAGGGTGTGCATGACTGGCACTAGATTCAGGGTGTGGGCAAGGCTAAAGCCTGTCTCTAAAGCTGGTTCTAAATCCATTCTTGGATTTCCAAATGGAAGTAGGTCTTAAGCAGTACACTGTTTAATAGGCTGATTCACAGAGTGGTTATATACTTTGAGTTCAGGCTATAAGCCATGACTAACTAAAGCTCTTTTTCAAATGATCCTTTGACAACATCGGCTGGTTTACTGGATGTTGCTGCTTGTTAGCCTGACAGAATAGAAGAATTTAAGTTTGCTGAAGTAGGAAGCTGGTAAATTTAGAATAACCCTGTAGACACCAACAGTAATTATGCCTAAGCAAAGCTGATGAGTACAAAAGTTTCATAATTTAAAATGCAAAGCAGGTGACTATACTTCCTTGACCTTTTCAATATTAAATTTGTTCAGGGGTATGATGACTTGAGTTCTTTTGTTCATTCATGAGAAAGTAAACAGTACTAAAGGAAATAAAAGATTTCACAAAAAAGTTGTGCCACCATGACGCTTTAATAATGCCCATCAGAAATCTCTGGAAAACACTCGTTGAGTTTTCTCAGAATAAGTGTCACTGAACAACTTTTGCTTCTCAGATGAAATTAGCTGACAATGGAAGTATGGAAAGTTTAAACATGGCATATTCTGCAGTAGAATGTGTTGACTTCTTTTTTTAAAGAAAGAGCAAAGCAATGAATAAAAGGACCTTTAGGCCTGAAACCTGTAAGTGATTCTAGGTAGTTAAAATGAAATGTGGGTAGAATTTAGGTGCCTATTTCTGAGACAGTGATCCTGGTCAGCTCTCTTCCAGATCTCAGCATATGCCCCTTTTATATTATAGGTCCTCTCTTCAGGAAGCTGTACTTTGTCTTGCTCATGTTCCTTGAAACGCCCCAGTCTTGAGACTTGCCCCAGACTGAGCACTGAGTATTGCCTGAAACATGCTCAGTCAAACTCGATTAGGACGCATACAGTAGGCCTTCTGCTCCATACTACTATGCTCAAAAATAATCTCTTGCACACTTGTAGGATTGCTGCTGTAGTGACAGCTTGATAGTTTCTCTTCTGCTATTTAAAAGAAACAAGTGGCAATAGCATTTCACCCTTTATGTAATTGCTTGGTGACTGAAGAACTAGCCTGGGATATGGACGTCAAGTTACAATTTCTTCTCTTAAATGCCTTTAAATTTTCATGCTGTAGCAAAAATATCCTGAGAACTTTTATGCATAGTCCTTTATAGAAATTTTAATGAAGGATTTCAGGATGGTTCCATTGGAAGCATCCTGCTTTCCTTGAGAGGTAAGGAGATAAGGTTTTGAATGCGTTCGTACACAGGAGGAGAACTTAATCTGGCTCTTATCTTCCTGAGTGAAAGGAAATAGAAGATTTTTAAAGGAAGTCTTCTGCAGGTGAGGGGAGGAGGGAAGGGAAACAGCCTAAATATTGTGTTCTTTTGGAAATATTTGTTAAATAAAAAGAAATAAGTGATCCCTCTTTCTTTTCTAAAAAGAGATGCAGAGATACCTAGTTAGAAAGGAAAATAAGCTTGAATTCCAGACAAGAAGTTCTTGCTGCTAATCCTGAACAAGTCCCGTAAATCCTGCAAAAACTGCATTTAAGGCATTAGTTCTAGCCAATTAAGCTAAACACGTACTAGTTCCTAGTGAACTAAATGTGTCTATATGTTTAGTGGACTAAACACATACTAGTTTCTAGTGAAAGGCTCTGGGTTGCAGTGTGGAGGAAGGTGGGACCTCCCTCTGCACCTTCTAACTATTTCTTACTTCTCGATAGAAAAGGATGTTGAAACACTGGTGAGATATGGAGCAAGGGAGAGGGGTGCTCAAAACTTATTTCCTAGTCATCTTTGCATTATTCAGTAATCTCCCCCTGGAGAATATACGGGACAACTTCCCAGAAATAAGTTTTTATTTGGTTCAAATTCTGTTGTCTGACTCTAACTGCACAGAATACACAATTAAGGTTAACTGCTATATATAGGAAAACTTGAAATTGTTTCTAGTGCCCTATCATGGATGTAGCTAATAATTCTCTTTCTTCTGAGTAGTCAAAGGATCAACCAGATTATGCATCGTATTCCCGAATGTCTTCATCTCCCACCCACAGTCTGTACGTCTTCGTGCGGAATTTTGTTTGTCGAATTGGGGAGGATGCAGAACTCTTTATGGCACTATATGATCCACAGAAACTAACAATTATAAGGTAAGTTTACTTTTTTATTCCCCCAAACTAGAGTGAGGGGAACTGGCTGAAATGGAGCATGGTAAGTTGCCAACATACTAGTAACACAGAGAACACATAAACAAAAGGAAGAAAACCAAAGAGAAAAAAAATGGCATGGAAAGATACAGGCTTTGACTGTGTAAGGATTGTAGGGCATGTGATCCCAAATCTTTTGACAGATCATTCCTGGACTGTGAATATTTCCAGTTTTAGAGAATGCCAAGACTACTTCAAAGTTTAGAGATTATTACACTATTGTGGAGGGATTTTTATTTTAAATAAAGAAAATTTCTTTGCCATTCTCTCTGGAGCTTCTACAGGTCTCACGAGAAAGAAACATCATGCAATAGATGTAGCAACTGAGACATAACATACTGAACTTTGACAGTCAACCCAGCCACAGGCACTCAGTCAGACTAGGTAGAATCCGAAGCAACTGTTAAAACAGGTTCAAAAAGAGGTGAAGGAAGAGGAAAAAATGAAATCCCATTGTTTGGTGGTTGTTTTTGCTGGTAATCTGAAGACATCCTTGAGGTCGTCTCCATAAATAGACAAGATTCTTCTATCGTGAGGACATCTGCTGGATTGCTGAAGCAGAAATTTTTACAAGGAACAATAGGGAATTCGAATATTTTACCCTTAGCTAAACCTTAGCTAAAACTAGTCTAACTGCAATAAATGCTCTACTTTTTTACCTAGGATCATTACAGAAGATACTGTATCTGTAGAAAAGCACATAAACATGCATATGTATATCTGTAGCTATTTATATAAAAGCATACAGGAGAGCCAGAATACAAAAATGTAAGTTCAGAATGCAACAAAAATAAGTGCTTTACAGCTTCTAGATGATACATCAAGGAGTCTTGATGAGGAACACAGATTTAACTTCATGTTTTTCATCACTTACAGGGTCAGTTTTTTAAGTAGGCAAATAAAAAGAACTTTTGCCCTGGGAAGTTTAACAAAGCTAATAAAATTTGTAAATTTTTAACTGACGCCATTCAGTCAGAAGTCTTGCATTCAGAACAAGATAGTAAATATATGTAAAGTTTAAACTGCAATTGCAATTACTTTAATTTCTCAGAGCATGGCTCTTGAGCATGGTATGAGGAGAAAATAATACTAGATTGTGACTATCTAATGTCATTTCCAGGCCTGTATATGCAGTCTTGATTTGTTTTGCCAAACATTCTGTACAGATGCAATGAAAACAGCCTTTATTATTGAAATGTGGCAAAACCAGATGCTTAACAGAAAAAAGCCAAATACTGATCAGTATAAGGAACCAAGGACAACCAAGAATGTCACTGGATTCACTACACAAGCTTCTTGATGGGGAATGTTGGGTCTGGAATAAAACGCTCAGGCAGTGGGAAGAGAGGGATAAGATGGGGGAGGGACTAGTGAATTCAAAGATAGAGTAAAAAGTTTTTGACTGTTCTGATTGAACAGATTACACGGATGTTAATGCTTCCTCCAGAAAAGATACCTTTGTGTATGTTCGGTTTAAGTTATCTTTTGTAACTTACTGATTACTTGTGCTGTATAGCTTTTTTCTTTTAATTTGACTTTACTTTCAAACAGTCAGGACAAAATATTGTCTGTTACTCAACTTATGTACTGTGTTTTTATGTACTCTAAAAAAGGGATTTTTAAAACACATGGTAATAAGTTATTTGTCTTCAAATAGTGAGAATTACTTGGTGAGATGGGGCAGCAGAGGCTTTCCAAAGGAAATCGACATGCTCAACAATCTGAAAGTAGTGTTCACAGTGAGTACATGCTTCTAGCTCTTCTCACTTTTTATTTGCAAATCAGATTCTCTCTTCTCTGTGGTTGCCATCAGAATGCATAAAATTTGAGTAAGATGAGGAAGGAAGCAGAAGCCATGTTAGAAATGGCAAGATCAGTACTTCATGGCAGTGATAACGAATGCTTGAATATCTTTCCTCAAATCATTTTCTCGGGTACTTCTCTAATGCCTGCCTCATCAATTCCCTGACGATTTGATCCCTGATACCTGCTGCAGCTCTTGATTGGTACCTTTCTCTATTTATTTTTCCCCTTATACTTTCTTCTAATGTTTAACTGTCAGGTTTCCTTACACTATGTTAAAACACTGTGTTCATTCTTACTTGGGGCTTAGTTTCTTTTTCTGTTACTTACTGAAGCTCAATTATTATTAGAGGTTCTGTTTAAGTTTTACAACTTAAAATTCTTCCACAAACAACACTTTAGCTTTCTGTTTTGTTTATATCTTAGGATCTTGGAAATAAAGACCTTAGCAGAGACAAAGTTTATTTAGTCTGTCAAATAGTCCGAGTTGGAAGGATGGATCTCAAAGATAGCAACTCCAAAAAATACACACAAGGACTGAGACGGCCTTTTGGAGTAGCAGGTAACCGGTGCCTCTTATGCTATACTTGAAACAGAAGTTCAGTGGTGCTTGCCAGTCTTGGATAGTAGAATGTCTGCCAAGACATGCCAGAATATGAAACAGCTGTATCAACAATCTTTTATATCTGATTTTTTGGAGTTCACAAAGACTGTATCTAGGCTAATGTTTTAGTTCAGCTCAGAAATTGATTTTTGAAATGAATTTCCCAATAATGCACACTTGTCACTACACAGTGCAAACCAAAGCATGGTACCAGAGTGTAATAACAGGACTTGTACATGTCTGCTGGCAACGTGGAGGGAGCACTAAATGTTCTGCTCCATAAATCTGCCTCTACTGGGCTACACTACTTGCTAATGTAATAAGCAAAGTACACGGGTTGTGGTTGTCGCATAGAATGTTACTCCACTGAAAGAATAGTAGGACGCACAGGCTCACGTGTGCAGTGGAGTCTCACGATAGAAATATGATGTCGTGTGCATATTGGGTCACATGTGTTTACAGTTTTGTTCATGTTTATGACAAATATATTCAAGAACAATGCTGCTTTAGGGACTCAGTTGAGAAAGGAACACTTGTGTGCCATTGTTCAAGTTCCAAACTACAATTTACTACTTTTGGTGCTCTTTAGTATAATTTTGAGAACGAAGAGCAAAGTTACCAAGTGATGGTGGTGGATGGTGGTGCTTTTTTTCCTTTTTCCTTTTTTTTTTTTTTTTTTTTTTAATTGGAGGAGTTATGAGCCATACTGCTAATTCAACTGAAAACTATTTTGAGTAGGAGAAATAGAAGAACTATGTTGAGGTAGGAAAAAAATGTGATAGAATCTGAAGAACATTTTTCTTCAAATTTCACCAAATTAAGGACAGGAATATAAGAAGGGCTGTGCAGCATCAATTCTTTTCACGTTAATAGAAATTCTCAAAAGATTTGTGTGTCTGTTTTTCATGTAGAATTGATCTTTGCTCCAAATATAGCTGTGGCTTCTATGTAACTTATATTGGTAACATTCAGCTAAAATGCTTGCATTCTGAGATGCACGCTTGCATAGTCTGAGATCTAAATTGCAGCAATAAAATCAAGAAATATAGTATTAGCAGCTCTTTCTAAGGTAAGAAAAGCAGCAGAAAATTACTACAGTACTTTCTCCCTCTCATAATCATTTTAAACAGGCTATATTACTGTTAGGATTGTTTGAGCTGAATTAGAAATGCTGTAAAATAGAATCAGGATGCTTGGTCATTTTCAAATGAACTTTGAGAAGAATTTTGGTTACAGCTGAAAACCTTTGGAAAAAGGTTACAGAACAGTGATTTTCTCATATAAGTTAAAAATGGACATTAACAATGTGAATGTTTAAAGCAAGCCACTGAGGTATTTTAACATGAGCTGCCAGAACAGTGTTTTCTAATAGCAAAAGAACCCAAGTGTCTTGTAAAGAAGCAACACTTACTGAATTGCTCCAAAGTTTATATTTTATCTTTAATTAAGAAATCATTATGCCTCAGTTTTCATCACTGTTGTTGTTCTAATGAGCTGTATGTTCTCTAATTGTGAGATTTTTGTTTTTAATTCAAAGCTGGGAGTGGGAGAGGGGGGAGCGCAGCTTATAGAGGGAAGAAAAGGGATTCCCACCTACTCGAGTTTTCAAAATTTGGGTGTGTGTTTATCTCCCCCCTTGTCTCCCCAACCATCTGTTAGCAACCGGCATTCCAGCCTGAACATAGTGTATTTTTATGATCAAGATACCATAGAGGAAATGCTTTGCACTTACAAAATACTGATATTAGAGCACACAGTACTACTCTAACAAACTCTTGAAAATGTCTGTGTACCTGGAAGCACAAGAATATATAATATTCTGCAAAATACATGAATAAGGAGATTTTTTTCAATGTCATTATATGTTTTGATGATTTTTCTTTTACCTTTCTAGTTATGGATATTACAGATATCATAAAAGGAAAAGCTGAAAGTGATGAAGAAAAGCAGCATTTCATTCCCTTTCACCCGTAAGATGATCATAAATATCTTATACTTAAACAAAGATATTTCTATACAAAGAAAGACCTTTGTGGGTGAAATGATCTGTGAAATGTTTTATGGGGGAAAAAAGCCTCTTTGTTTTAATATTTTTGAAGTGATTTGTAAACAATTAGCACTACTACAACGTAAAGTGCATTTAAGACTTGACAGTTCCCACAGAATGTCAGATAAAGGTATATTCCTATGAACATCTTTCTTCAGCCATTTGGTACCATGTCCTTTAACAAAAACCAAGCAAATTATGAAACATCTATACATTCTAAACAATGAGATTCCCAAGTATGGGTAACTAGTAGTTTATATGTTTGATTTTGTTACGAATTTGAGAAAAATCTGAGTAAAATTGTATTTGAGTTAAAATGTAGTTGAATTGCCACACATCCCATCTTCAAGAGCAATGCTAGACCAGCTGTCTCAAAATGAGACACCTATAAATCAAATGGGTAGGTATCAATACCTGCTGGAAATATGTTTCAAATGGCATTCTACATAACACTGCTTTTCTATTCTATGGAGAAAAAAATATGAGAGTAAATCATTTTATCAAACTTGGGGTCAGCCTTGCTTGTTTACTGTTTGATCTGACTTGTTTGCTACATGAGAATTTGTTCCTAAGTGGAATAGTAGTTGAAAAGAATCCAAAGCTAATTCATTTGGCTGTTAATTAGGAAACTGGACTGGGCAGATGAATATATGTTATATGAATGTATGTTGCTGAATATATTCAGGTTCTGCATTCCTATAGAGTTTGGTAATGCGGTCAGTCTCATAGAGTGGTCCTCCTGTGTTGTTGCTTTTTTCTTCCCTTCAGTCTGCACGTAAGCTTAACATGAACAGCCTCTCACTTCAGCATTGCGTCCTTGTTTCTGCAACTTGTATGGCAACAGATTATTAAGTTACAGAACATATCCTAGCTGCTTAGGTAGTCACAGGGTATGTCTAGGTCAGTATTTTAATCCAAGTCAGGTGTGTGTCGTCTTAAGTAATCTGATCATCCTGAGCTACAGCGCTTTGGTGCAACACAGAGCAGTCTTACAAAACATGAACTAGATTTCTTTTGAATCCAATCCAATGATTGCAGCTGAGGCACTCTAGCAGCTAAAGGGTGACCAGAGCATCTCTGAAGTAAAACTCTCCAGATGCTTGTAGTGTGGATAGCGGCTCCCCAGCAGCAATGGTTTCACACCACAGAGCTGCTCCTATGACACCAAGCTTCCTGCTGATGCAAACGGTATCTTGTTGAATTTGATATTCCAGGTAGTGGAAAAAAAACTTTTTTTTTTTTTTTTTTTGGCTAGATTTTGATGAGAACAGAAAGGATGTCTCTGGAGTTCTTATTTTTCATGTTTTTTTTCCACAAGTCCTGATCCCCACCTGTCCTAGCTTTGTGGAGCCTAACTCACTGATTGTGATAAAAATGATTTTTGCTTTGTAACTGAAAGTATATGGATCTACCTAATTTTCTGCTGAATAAATATGACTACCTAAAACTGTTAGCCATGTTGAAGCAGCTAAATTCAGCCATTGTAGAATTATAAAGGCTATATCTGAAGGCGTATTTTCAGTCGCATTTAATATGCGTAATAATCTCTGAAATAGAAGGAACTCTGGCAATGTTGTCTAATTACAAATGAAAACTATATTTTAAGGGTGATTTTTTTTAAGTGCCTGCTGATGGAATGTATTATAAAATCAAGTATTGCAAAAAGAACTAAAGCTGAGTTATGTGTGTTCTGAATGGTGTTTGATATGTTTAGTGCTTAATTTCTAGCAGATACTGTTTTCTTCTGCAGGGTAGTGGCAGAGAGTGACTTTTTACACAGCCTCCTAAGCAAAGTCACAGCATCAAAAGGAGACAGTGGTGGACAAGGTGAAGTAGACTATTTCTGTAGAGTAAAGTAACAAGCTATTTTAGTGGAACTTAATTTCATATTGTTTACGTTTTAGAGTACACCTTTTATATTTTAGCCATTGCATCACCATGGAAATAGGTTAACTGTACCGCTAAAAGTGATAACTCATTAGACTATGGCAGAGTGTTTACTACTACTACTATTTACTATGATAGTCACTATTTTAATAAGTAGCTAAAGTTTTGGATTATATAGCAATTTTTTCCAGTTAAGGGGAGTGAATTCTTATCACAGTTTTGGTGGAGGGGAAAAGAGATGATATTCATGTGAAGAGACGTTCTTTTCCTTAACATAAATGTGTTTTTTTCCCCCTCTTACTAGGTCTCTGGGTAACTGTCAAAATGCTTGTTGGGGATGTGATTCAAACCAGGAAGGACTATCCACACCTTGTAGACAGAACCACAGTTGTTGCTAGAAAGCTGGGATTTCCTGAAATAATCATGCCAGGTGGATGTGATTTTTTTTTTCCTGTATAATAAAACTAGATTTTTGCATTTCTCTGGGTTAATGAGCATCATCTACAAGCTTAATTAGTTATTTCTGCAATGGGTAACTTAGAGGTTGTTTAGAACTCTTTATGATAAGTAATGTTCCAATATTAGAACTCTTTATGATAAGTAATGTTCCAATATTAGAGATATACCTAGGAGAGTGAAATTCTTGTGAAGTATTATACAATACTTAAACAGAAGAAAAATCAGAACGGTGAGGGATAATCCAAGTTCTCTGCCCTAGCTTTACTGCCTGCTATGTACATTATAGCAGTTTCTTCCCTGAATCTTAAATTAACCTTATTTTTATTGTAAATTAATACTTTCCTTTACTAATAATAATAAACGTAAGTTCACAATCTTTTTGGATTTATGCTAAAATATTTGCCAAATTAAGTCACTTATGGTTTGCAGTCTTCCTTTAAAAGTATCAGAATTTGAAATGAAGGTGTTTATTCTTCAATGCCATTTCAATTTCCTCAGAAGTGAAAATTTAAGATATGAAGTTTCCTCTGACAAAAGAACTGTTTATCTGTGTAAACTCAAAAAAGGCATCTTGCCACCTCACCAGCAGGTGTCAGTGCAGGACGAGATTTAGCTGAAGTCACTTTCAGAAAACCCCTTTTGTTGCTTTCATTTCACATGTAGTATCTTTGCTTAGAATAGCAGAGATGAAAATTTAGATTCAGATGGAAAATATGACCATTTAATATGTTTTGTGGCAGAAAAACAGGTGCTTTTGTGAAGTTCAACTGACCCTATTCTCTCACACTGTTTTCACTGATTTTTAACTTTTTCATTTCTCTTGTAGGAGACATAAGAAATGACATTTATATTACGTTGCTGTCTGGAGATTTTGATAAATACAACAAAACAACTCAGAGAAATGTTGAAGTGATAATGTGTGTTTGTGATGAAGAAGGAAAAATAATGCCAGTAAGTTCTTTGTTTTGGTGTTTCCTAAATGATGGACATGTAAATCTAAAATATATTTTAAAAGTAAGCCTTAAACTTGTCATACATTTTCATACAATACCACTAGACAATAACTTGCAGTCTTCACTTATGTTCTCTTTTTACTGATGTATTGTACGATGTTTAAAGTGACATATCTGTTAAGGTCCTATAAATGTCTTCCATAGAAAACATAAACCGCATGGAATGGAGAAATAACACTGAATGACCTATTTTAGCTTTGACTAATGAACAAACAGATGAAAGGTTGCTTCTGACAATTGCTACAGTTTTACTCCAAGTTTTTTCTTGTGGGAATTCCTAGAGGAATGCTAACAATGCATTTAAATGTTAGAAGTACCATCTCCTTTATGTAACTTACTGCTGACTTGGGCTAGGAAGACAGATACTGTCCTTTGAATGAAAGAAGTTCATGGTAAATTACTAAGTTAATGGCAATAGCAGAATGTGGATGCTGCACATATGCAACACAAATATTTAGAGTGTTTTTGTGCTTGTCTTTTTCTGTTTTGTGGAGCTTTTGTCTCTTCCTTAAGGCTTTTTAACACCTGACCAGTGCTCAAGGGGATTTTTAGTCTTTCTTTTTTGAGCTTTTTTTTGAAGCTGTACTGTGATCATGAGGGTGAAATCATAATGACACTTCTTGTGATAAAATAAACATGGAGAAACTCATTATGGCTCATGACTTCCTGGAATGGCTGTTATGTTTGAAATTGCAGTTAAATGCTTGACCTAAAATGTAACTTCAAAGTTTGAATCAAGAAAATGCTAAATGCACATAGTGTCCAGCGTCCACGCAACAAAATGTAACCCCGATGGTGAAAACAGCTAACCACATGACTTGCATGTAAAGGAGAGACCTCTTTTGTGAAACAGATTTCATTACAAACTGTAGTACATTGTTGTCACAGATAATGTGGGCAAATACATTTCAATGAAATTAGCCTATCATAATGCATTAGCATTTCACTTCTTTTAAACTTTTCATTCCAATATTACATATGTCCAGTTCTGCAAATGCGTGCCTTCTCCAAATATTAGGAAAAACAGATTTGTCCCTTTGACTGAAACATGTTCGTGTGTGCTTTCCATAGTAGTGTACCTTTCCACATGTTTAAGCAGTGCTTTTAATAACAAACGCTTTAAATGTTGAACACTGATAACAAAAATGGTTTTCCTCATTAGCTCACTGAAAATCAATGAATATTAATATGTTCAAACTCACAAATTTAGACCAAGTTCAGCGCTTCCAATTATTGCATTATCTATGAACCCAGTAAGTTTGTGAAACTTGTTTCTTAACAGAGAAATTTTTTGGCTCTAAGTAAATGTCACAGATCCCATTTAAACTTACTTGTGAGTGGTGCATAAGCCCCCCAAAGCATCCTTAGGGCAGAAGGACGTACCTTGCCACGGCTAGGTGTTTCAGGAGCGCAGAGCTCCTGAAACGCTGAATCCTCCTGCGGTGCCCCGTGCTTGGTGCCACGGCCTACGCCCTACATCTAGAAAAAGAGGGGGCGAGGCACACCAGAAGTGTACCCCCTGCGTTTTAATTTGGAAATCACCTTCCTCGTACGTGGCCGAATGTGTTGGATTGGGCTGAAACGGAGTATTGTAAAAGCAACTAAGAACACCCCAGCAGAATCAGCTCCTTTGCACACTTCTCCTCCCCGCTACAATCCATAGCCTAAATTAGGTGCCTTAGTTGCTTTGAAAACGGAAATCCAGCTCCTGCCTTCCATCACTAGTTGCTCCCAGACCGCCTAAACACCAGTAAAACACCAGTCAGAGCGAGCGGCCCTGAGGGCGGCCCTTCCCCGGCTGCTTCCCGCCCTTCCCCGGCTGCTTCCCGCCCTTCCCCGGCTGCTTCGCACGCAGCGCGCGCGCCCGAGGCGGCAGCTGGGGCCCTGCGCGTGCGTGAGGCGAGGCGGCAGGTGGTGCCGCGCGCATGCGCGTGGGCGGGGCCGCGGCGGCAGGTGGTGCCGCGCGCGGGGCGAGGCGGCAGGTGGTGCCGCGCGCGTGGGCGGGGCCGCGGCGGCAGGTGGTGCCGCGCGCCACGTGAGGCCGGAGCGGCCTAATAGCAGCGGCGGGAGGCGGCGCGTGGCGCTGCGCTGCGCTGAGGTGAGGTCGCTGCCTCGCTGGCGGTAAGCACGGTTTATTTTATTTCATTATTTTATTTTATTTCTTTTTTCCTTGGAAGAACGCTGTTTGTTTGGGAGCGGGGGACAAGCCTGTGAGCGAATATAGATCGGTTCTCTACTACCAGGTCAAGCAGCCACGTTGGATGGAAACGTTAAAGGTATGGCACAGGTAGTTCTCACTTGCCTTTCTGGTGGGGGGGGGGGGAAAGGAAAAAAAAAAAAAAAAAAAAAAAAAGCTTTGTCCCTGAATACAGCTAGACTAGAAGCGTGGCACCTTAGTCATACATCAGTTATTAGGGGTATGTGATTACTGAAGCTGAAAATGTGGCCTAGAAAACGATGTTAAGATTTTGTGTAGCAAAACAAATGAGGTCATTTTAGATAACCTTGTGGTCTGGCATGTCTCATCAAAAAGAAGCCTTGCATTTGTTGTACTGTTGTACAGTAGTGGTGATACAAGCTTCAATTGTGTGAAAAATCTAAAAAATACATTTTTAGAAATAGTTATCTAGGATTTCTTTAGAGAGGCACAAATACTTGCATAATCTATCTTTAATGTCAGTTTGGAAAATGCCTAGAAGCTACCAAAAGATGTTCTTACAAAGCATGTCCTATGTTTGCTAGAAGGGATGATTGTTTGAAGAACATGACAGAAGACATTGCTGCTAGGAGCAATATGCCTGCAATTACACTATGTTGTATTGCTGAGATTGAGCAGGAGAGGACAACGAAGGATCATTTGCAGCAGAAGCTTGTGTGTTGTTTTAAAAATGCTGGCCAGCCCTGTGTATTGCGTAACATATCTGATCCTTTTTAAATTTTGACTGTAATTTAGGCTTTTATCCTGAATCATTTATAGTAGTTCCTTTTGAAGAATGAAGATAACGCACAAAGGAGTGTTGCACATTAAGAACTGTGTGGAGAAGTCATGTAAATGAATACAAAGGAGTGCGTTCATTCACAGATGCGTGATGTTTTAGAACTTGATAACGTAAAAATCAGATTTTTTTTAAATACAATTAGAGACTTCTGTTTTTTTGCATATGTGTTATAAGCAAGTATGCTACTTTAAGAAGAAGCATCCGTGACTCCTTGGGATTCTATTGAAGGCTTTGAAACTGGATTAATTTGGTCCTGAAAAAAGTCTTAGTTTATATTGCTAAAATTTTCTAACCAATCTTATAACCACTTTTTTAAAAAAAGAAAAGGTAGAGTTATCTGTGTGAAATATGGAAGGTTTGTAATACTGAGGTATTACATAATGTGGTTAACACGGTAAGAAGTAAGCCCTCAGTATGTTTGTCTTCTAATGTGCAAGCACATCTACTTTAACTTACTGGGTTTAGTGCTTCATTCCTTTGATGGTGCTAGAATTTGAGCAAAGCTTAACAGATAATTCTGTATCTTCCATCTCTTCTGTTTCTGTGATTAGGCTTGATACTTTACGTGGCCTAGGGAAGGCATTGTGGGGCCAGCAGAAATGACAAACATTTATTTGAAAAAAGAAGCATAAAATAGAATGGGTCACTTTTCTTTACATAACTCTTCATTGTTTTCTGATTTTACAAAAGGTAGCAGTCCCAATTGAAGACATGCAAAGGATACATCTGCGCTTCATGTTCAGACACAGGTCATCTCAAGAGTGTAAGTAGGAGACTTTCACTTCAGTGAACTTTGATTGACAGTCAACTGAAAGTATTATTTTGCTTTGCAGCTAAAGATAAAGGAGAAAAGAATTTTGCAATGGCCTATATAAGACTAATGAAAGAAGATGGAACAACTCTTCAAGATGGTGTCCATGATTTGTTAGTCTTGAAGGTATTAATTGGATCAACTGATCAACCTTACTTTTTTCCCCTCCCATGAGAGACCTTTTTTAATGTTGTGATGTTTAACTGTGTTGTCAAAGACAAATACTAAACTTTCATCTGAAAAAAAAAAAGGTTTGATGTAGTTTCCTTCGTGATTTACTAAATGTCCCTCCAAGTTTTAATCAGAGATAGATGTATCAAAGAACAATGCGAAACAATTGTTCTTTCTCCTATATTTTATGTAGTTAAAATGCTTTTGACCTTTCTTGGTATTAAGGAAGTCACCGCAAAACTCTGTGTGTGGATGTAGATCATCATTCAGCTGACAGGGAAGAAAAGTGAATAATCAAGGAATGTGATCTTAATAATTTATTGTATGATACTCCTTTTACTGTGTTAGTTATATACAAAAGAAAAAACCTCAAAAGTTTCATGAATCTGATTTTCAACAGGAGGAATATTGTTCTAGACCAGCCTTGGACAGAAATAACTTTTTTCCTTTGTGAATCAAAGCAAGGAGCAGATGTTCTGAAGGTTGTTACTTTTTTTTTTTCTTGCAGATTACTGACTAGTAAGAACTTCGAAATCACTGCCAACATGATAGAATAATTGCTTATTTCAGCTATTTTTTAGTGTAAACTGATTTGTTACATTAATAGCAAGTGGGATGCGTAAAAGTGAATTAAGCTGTTTAGATAGTTAAACAAAGATAAATGGCAGTGTATGGTTATTTATCTGTTCTTCAGTGATACTAAAGCTGATAAATGTTTATACCAGAAGAACACATAATGATCATGTTGTATGACAGATTAATGTTTGTTAGAAAAATCTATCAAATACACTCCTTAATTCTGTAATTCTTGATTAAGTGAGAGCACATATGAAAGAAATGCTAAACTAAGTTGACCAACTTTATCTTTTTGAGAAATGGACAGATTTTCTGACATAAGTTTGCCTATATTAGAATTTAATACAGCAATTGCAAGCTGTAAATGTTCCTAAACAGTTGTGCATCTGGCCCCTCAAATTAAGTCAATTAAATATGGCAAGGTTTTAAATGTATGTATTATTTTCACTGCCTTCTGGCACTGACTTTTTTTCTTGAGAGAGACTTTTGGATCAAATTTCAGGTCTTTTCCCCATGTCTGATTAACTTGTGATAGAAGAGCGAAGTCAAGATTCTCTTCTAATTCCAGAAATTCTAAATGATGAAAGTTAGTAACACTGTCCGTTTTGCTGCATTTTGGCTTTTGTTTGTCTAGATCTCTTTATAGTCAATTTTTATAGTCAATTTTTAGACCTTTCTTGTTTGATAGGAAACAGAAATTGGACCTTTATATTCACAGAAGCACATACAATCATTGGAAAACCATTCTAGAGGATCTTTTTTGTATAACCTTGCTCAGCTGTGGTTACAGACTTAAGAGTATGACGTTATGCTTGACTGAATCAGATCCGTCATGTTGTGGTAGCTTTAAGTAACAGAGCTCATCAACTCATTAGGAACATTTTATAGACAAAAAACAGTATTTAACTTCATTTACAGTTTTTAGTACCAAAACTAGTCTAAAAACTCTTGTTGTCTCCAGCATCAGTCAGAAGTTCATACATACCAATACTCTACTGCGAGTTGTGGCATGCAACTTGATGAAATCAGGGAAAAGAAAAATGTATTTGGCTTTAGTGCTGTTCATGCTGTTGAAAAGCATAAATTCCATGATCTCTTTGTCTATTACCAGTAAAGCCACTTCTTTGCTACAGTGTATTTTTTTAGTTAAAAGTGTAATCTTCCTATGTCCTGGAATTTTTACTGAAGGTCTAGGTATCAAGTTAAAATGGTCATACTGAAACGGAGCTGCTATTCTTTCCCTATTGGTCTCTTTTTATTCTTAAGTTGTGTGCAGGCATTTTAACTGTGTCATGAATATTGTGTTCGCAGTCTTTGAGGTGATGCTCATTACTCTCGTGTATTCGTTAGCTACGGACGTTTTAATGAGAAGTCTGTTCCTACCTTTATTCTGCCACCCATCCTAATTCCTTACAGCACTTCAAAACACATTCCTTTGTATTTTCCATATTTTGTTTTTCCTGCATGCCCATTGCACCTTGTCTTGCTGACAAGCATTTATTCTTGGTTTAGCTATACTAGCTGTACTGGGACTTTTGTATTTCTTATTGTTAAATGCATGCATTTAAGTCCATAGAAACTACTTTTGTACTTTTTTGCAGTGCTTCTTTTATAATACTTTTATATCCAGTGTTGTAAAAAATATAATAAGTGACATGTTTTTCAGGGTGACAGTAAAAAAATGGAGGATGCCAGTGCTTATTTGACATTACCTTCTACACGTCAACACATAGAAAGTAAAGGAGCAACTACAAGCAGGAACTCAAGCATTGTAGGGGGGCTCTCAGTAAGCTCACGAGATGCGTTTTATATTTCAACTCTTGTTTGTTCTACAAAGTTAACTCAAAATGGTATGTATTTTTTTTAAGCAGGTTGAAGTTTAAGAAGACAACTTTTGCATAAATGATAAGTCATGTATTTAATATTTTAATATCTATCTATCTGTTTTGTATTAGTGGGCTTACTAGGCCTCCTGAAGTGGCGTATGAAGCCAGAGCTGCTACAGGAGAACCTGGAAAAATTGAAGATTGTGGATGGAGAAGAAGTTGTGAAGGTAGATCATCTTTTGCTTTTGGGATTTTGCAGAGTGGGCAACAATGCAAAACTGTTCTTTTACAATGCCTTTATCAGCTTTTTGCTTTTCATTTGACATCCAGTAGTGTTTTATTCACCATGTTTTTGTGTGTGTGTGTGGTATATGTAATTACATATATGCAGACAAACATAAAATGCTGGTAAAAACAGACAAGTATGTGAGGTAGGTACTGATCATGAAGTTAATGCAGCAAGAACAGCACTGTTGCTCTAAAACTTTTTCCTTTTTTTGGCTAAGACTGCCTGTCAAGTATAGGTTTTGTGTTCTGTTTATTTCTTCAGAATTAGTTGTTTTGTTCATGTGTTGTCAGGTAGACTGAACTTCCTATGGGAGTGCTTTGCTGCATTGTGCTGTGAAGTATTCCAAATAAATAATTTAGAAGATGCTTTTCTACATAAGACTTTGTGCTCCTGTTTAAGGTAGATTCTCTATTTTGATGCAAGAAGAAAAGGAAGCAATTTTCAAAATGGTTAAAGTTATAAGCTGACAGGTTTGAAGGAATGTTTTGTTGTTGAGTCTGAAATGAGGATACAATAAATAAAAGGTACCTGCTTTTAGATTTAATCAAACTTAATAAAAGTATGTCCTTGAATATCTATTTTCAGTTACCAATAAATTTTAGTTACATCTTAGGTCTTTGGTTCACTTGATACTGTAGTTAAGTACTGTAGTGTATTAGACATGTGCCATCTGTCAAGACTTGATCTGTTTTTATTTTTTTGTAAGGGGAGTTTTTCCTAAAAGGTTGGAGATGGAGAATGTGGTGTTCCTTATATTAAGGCGTCTAATGTGCAATGTTGTAGTCTTTTGACCAAAGTAATAGTATGTATTGGCCAATTGCAATGGTTTTTGCTTATCTTTTAAATTATCTGATTACTTCCCTTTTTTTCTCAGAGACTCATCTGATTTCTATTTTTATTTGTAATCAGTGACCTGTTTTAGTGCTTACAAAGGAGAAGTAGATGCAAGGCCATGTAGAGGGCTAGATGATATGCTTCATTTGAAAAGTAGCATGGTTTTTACAGACAAGATTTGATGAGAAAGGCATCCTTTACACTTCTTTGGCCACTATACCAGTACAAGATATGGCAGTTCAGCACATGTAAAATTGCATAGGCGCTGATCTGTGGTAGTGCACGGTGAACTGAGAATGTAACAGTGCTTCAGCATGGTCCGTGACATCCGTTCCTCTAGTGAACAGGCTGCTGTATCTTAAGTTTGATGTATCGTATTTGTGATTCCTCATATGCTGTTTTTTTATTTTGGTGTCAGTAGAATGTCATATTTTTCTATCTCAAAATGAAGAGGAAGCAAGTGTTCACATCACTGATAAATCCAATAAATCACCATTACTCAGAAAATCCTTTCATAATTTGTTTTTTAAATCACTTAGTAAGTTTGACTTAAGATGGTGATGCCAGGTTTTCTTTTTCAGAAGCCTTTAGCACTGTTAGTGTTACCTTATTGCGGTATATTATCCAGCAGTTGTGGATGGGTAATACTTTTAGATCTTAGTGATGTGATGCATCCATTCATCATTTGTCTTCATAAGACTTCTTAGAACATTATCTTGTGATACTGAGCAGCTCTTTCAGAATGGCATGTTTTTGGTTTCTTTCTGTCAGGTTGTTTGTGTTCTAACAAACTCAATCTATCAAACATTAAGCTATTCTTGTAGCGTGCTACCTAATACATTTCTGAGCATTTAAACAATATGCCTAAGCTGTCCTATAGGAGTTTGTGGCTGCTGTTCTTTGTTGGAGGGTGAGCATACTAGAATCCTAATGAAAGGAAGAAAAAAGTAGAAAATGGACAGGAGCAGAACTCCCTGTAATTTGAGAACAAATTTTACTTCAGTAACCAGAGCCCCGTTGAGAGCAATATTAGAAACTGTAGGAATAAAAAGCAGATTGAGGTAGTAGTATTTATATAAGCTTTGAAGATACATAGATCTGAGTAAACCAGTATGTTTCCAAAGGTTGTATTTCTGCTGAAGAATAGTAACAGTATGAGTGAAGCCCACTTCACAGCAGTTCTGGTTCTTTCTACAAATGATAGAATATATTTGAAAAATATGTGTAAATATTGTTTAGATCAGCTTCAGTTTCTCTCTGCACTCATATTCTAGATTGTTAGTAACCTTCCTCACCAATCCCAGCACCCCAAAAAAGCCTTTTATCTGACTTGATAATCACAGTTTGCAAAAGACATGATCCAAGCTCTTTATTACAGAGGGAGTAAGAAAGCAAGCATCTGGACAGCATTCTCCATATCATTAGCCTTTTGCAGAGTTTTCTACTGGTTTCTCCCAAACATCTCTGATACTAGCTACTGTCAGATAGACTGCTGAAGTTAGCTAGATGTCTGGTCAAATCTACCCTTTATCACTGGTAATACATTTTTTGGAATTCTTGCTACTTTCTTTTTTTAATGTTACCAGAAACTTTGTGCAGTTAATGCAGAACTCAATCCCAAGAGTATTAGTTGGAGACATTGTTGGTTTGACCAGATGCTCAGCTATGTATTATAGGTAAAATGTAATTCTGAGCTTGTCATGCACAGACAAACTTATTGAAAAAAAAAAAAAAAGACTATGAGGGCAGTAATAGTAAAATATTGTCCACAGTGTTGGTTAAGGGCATGTTTGCTTCACTATTTGCTTTTTCTGATAAAACATAAACAATTCTCCCCTCATTCTTTATACTTCATAATATTAAATAAATGTAGATTTGCAAAAGGAAGTTTAAAAATGTATGGTGTATCTGGTGGAATACTATGTTAAATTAATGTGTATAGTAGGTATAAAAATTATTAATATTCTGGAAAGTGGCAGACTCCAGCCTTCACTTTGAGTCTGTTATATTTGTGTTACTCTTTCAATATAAGCACTAGATGCTTTTCTTGAGAAAGAAGAGAAAGGAGAACCGACAAGAAGGAGTTTTGAACCAAATAAAGATTTGATTGCTAAGTCAGTGGGAACATGTCGTTTGATTCAAAGTGGGCTTTGCATCGGACTGTAGAAATATGATGTGTGCTTTTAATTATCACCTGAGGGTAAAAACAGCAACTACTAATGTGTATCATTAAGGAATGAGGAATTGTGTTTTAGATACAGTTATCTGTAATATATAATATTTTTAGTTTAATTCTGTAAGGTTTAAGCTAAGCATGTATTACTGATTGCTTATGTGTTTGAGGATTTAGATTCTTAAATTAAAGAAACTAGAACCTAAATCCTCTGAAGAGCATTCTGAATTTAGGTGAGGATTTAGATTATTTAAATTAAAGAAACTAGAACCTAAATCTGCTGAAGTCCATTCTGAACTTTAAGTGATATTTTTGTAAATGCTTCTAAAATTCCAAGCTGAATTGATTGCTAATTTGTCATTTCATGTTGTTGATGTTGTGTAGTTTCTCCAAGACACACTGGATGCTCTGTTTAACATCATGATGGAACATTCCCATAGCAGTGAATATGACATCCTTGTCTTTGATGCACTGGTAAGAATTATCACTGAAAAGTTGACAATGTATAAGTAAACAAATGCAGATGAGCCATCAGATTTTTTTATATCAAAGAATTAATAATACAGTCTTTACAGAATAGATGGGATATTAGTATTTGGCTGACAAGTATTTTTTTAAAAACACGTAAAATAAATACTGGAATATCATAAATTTGTGAGGAGATAAGTGTTTCTTACCTCATGATAAATGCTAATCTTGTCTGTCTTTGTTTAGATATATATAATAGGACTCATTGCAGACCGCAAGTTTCAACATTTCAATGCTGTTTTGGAAGCATATATCCAACAGCATTTTAGTGCAACTTTAGCGTACAAGTAAGTTTTTTTTTTTTGTTTGTTTGTTTGTTTTTTTAACTTACCATTTTATTAAAAGAGAAAGTAAATCCTGGTTTGGGTTTTCTGATGGAACTGATGATGGCTGTTGTTTTGGTGCTGTTTGTTTTAAGGTGAACAGACCTACCTGTGAGAAACAGAGATGATTATAAGTAGAATTAATTGGCAAAATCAGTAATTGATTTGGTGTTAACTGATCATCTTTGACAATCATTTTTTATTTTCTGGATTTCACTGTGTCTGAGCACTTAACCTCTATCATGTCAAATTTGTCAGAAGATACTTTGGTGTAAAGCTCTTTATTTTACATTCTTAATCTTAAATGCTCAAAGTAGAAACTTATGAATAGGCTTTTACATATTCTTTTCCAGCAAAAAAAATGACTCACTGGAAAAATCTCTTTGGAACTGTCATATCTTTTCTTATGCCACTAGAAAGGTTTCACTATTCAGTACTGTGAACAGCAATCTTCCATTTTGTTATATGGTCATGCCAGTTGAGAAGCAGAATTTGGGGAAGGATTTGCTTTTTGGGGTTTCCAGATGTGCCCAAAGGAAAAGGCATGGGTACATAAAGAGAAGAAAAGCTGCATTCAGTATTCATAGATAGGTTTATTTCATCTCCCGATCAGTTTTAATCAAGTGGCAGGTTGAAACAAAACTTATAATTTGGGATTTGAAAAGCAAATGGAAAACCTTAATTGGAAGTAAAGAGTAGGTGAGGTTATTTTGTCGCGTCTTATGCTGAATATACAGTAATTCTTATTCAACAAGAAACATCTCCCTGAACTTGTATTGGAAAATAAGTTTGCTAGAGTGGAAAAGAGCACACAATCAGTCCTGTCTCACATTCCATGAAGGTCAAAGTCAGCATATTGGGTTCAGAAAGTTTAAGCTCACACTAGATATTTTTCAGTCCATCTTCAGTCTGCATGGTAACAGCATGTGTAATTTATGGTATTGTGAAAGGACAGAAGGTTGGGTAGAGATCCCCTCCAGACAGCCTAACTTGTTTAAAATACCTGACTGGCAGTTTCAAATTGTTTAATCAAAACATCAGAGGCAAAATGATATTTTTAATGGTTACGTTCCCAGAGTCTTGATTTTTCTTGGCATCATTGGTTCCATGTGCATCAGGGAATATGCGCTGGGTTTCAAGAACTGCTTTCTTTTATGAAATAACCATGCACGGTCAATCCCTCACAAGTTAGGAAGGGATACTGTGCCTCAGACATGTTATGATCACTTTTACGTTTTAAATGAAAGGGTAATGTCTTCTTTTGAAACACTTCACAGTCTGTAGACTTGTGGAAAAGATGAATCAAGTGCAGAACACTGCTTTTAGCTTCGTGATATTCTGTCAAGTGTGGGGGCTGAAGTTTCACAAAGCTGTAAAGTGGAAGAGGAGCTTCTTTGAGCTTCATTCATTTATGTTTCTCAAACATAGATGTGATAGTTTTTATAGGACTACTTGATATTAGGTATTATCAGCAGAAGACTGGACATCCTCAGTTCAGATTTTCTTCACTGATCCTTTGTGCCCAGTAGGTGCCCAGTCAAACAACAAAAAAACTTGTAGAGTTCATACCACAGGAGATTTGAAAGGACAGTAAAAAGCTTAGAATGTGAGGCATGAGAATTTATAGCATATGGAAATATTCTGCAGATTTAGCAGTACATTGACTTAGGTCATTGCATAGTAGAGGGGAAGCAGACTTTTTCTGATGCTGGCAATGATGCATTGCTAATTATCCTTGCTCTCAATGTAATGTGAAGTAAGGTGCTAGTTTTGATTTTTAAACTAGGGCATAGTAAATTCCCTTTCAGGTAATGATGTAAAAAAAAAAAAAAAAAATCAGCTCTTGGTGGCTATTTCAAGGTAAAGATGACATTGTTAATATCTATTCCATTATTTAAGATGGAAACTGTAACTATACAAATGGACAGACCTGTAAGCCCAGTTTGGAGCTTATTTTAGTCAAAAATAATTTGTTTTCCCTTTTTCAGAAGAGCTCTGGCGTTTTATTATGGTGAGCAGGTTAGGTATTAGTTTAGCAAAAATTGTAAGCAGATACTGTAGTCTACCAGAAGGTTATACCACTTGCATTCAGTTAAATTAGAGCATGTAGTAGTGTTTAATGACTGAATTGCTGCTTCATGTACTTGAGGTGGTAGGCAAACATAACATTTTGTATTATCTTGTGCATGTATGTTATAAATTTTTATAAGAGCGATGTTGACGTTTTCGTGAAGCCTCTGAATAAGCAACTGAAAGAGATGCCAGGGTTGTGTGCATTGCACTGGTTTTTTGAGATATTAGCTTGCTTTCTTGCTTGTACAATTAATTTTTTTTATTTGTGTTAAAATGATAGAATTTGTGTAACAGACAAAAAGAAATGCAGTATGTTTGTCTCGTATGCTTGACTATGCATAAATATTCATTTTGTATAGCCAAAATGGTTAGAGAAATGAAACTAAAGATGCTTGATTTTTTTTTTTTTTTTTTTTTTTTACACTTCAGGAAACTAATGTCTGTTCTGAAGACTTACTTGGATACCTCTAGCCGAGGGGAGCAATGTGAACCAATTCTACGAACTCTGAAAGCTCTGGAATATGTTTTCAAGTTCATTGTTAGGTCAAGGATGTTATTTTCACAGTAAGTACTCATTTGTCTAGCAGTGCAATGTCATGAACAGCAATAGACACATAGAATAGAAAAACTGATTCTAGAACAGAACACTACTTCATTTTTAAAAATATAACATAAAAACTTATATCTGATGATGCATCTGGCCTAAATACAGACATCACTGAGAATTTTTTTTTTGGAGGCAATCAACAAAAATCTGCTTTCTGATTCAGAGTGTAAGTTAGAAAAATCTATATAGTAATAATGACTAATTTCAAAAGGGGATCGTTGCTTGCATCAGCTGGTTTGGCCCAAGATAGATGAATGGCTTGAAGCTGGATGCTTGTCCTTGATCGTTGTTTTCAAGAGTTCAGGCTGCGCATGGCGCACTACAATTTTAAATAATTGTTGTCCAATTGAATTTAGAGCTTCAGACCTCCTGAAGGGAAGACTAAAAGGACTAGTTATGTATAACTCAGTCAAGCATGTGGGGCATATGTTTAAAAATGGTATTCAGGTATAGGAAAAAGAAATAGGAGGAGAATGAAGGAGTTGAAATCTGAAGGGAGAAAAACTACATCAAAGAAACTGTGACACCACTTTCTTGTCCTAACGCTAGTGGACCCTTACTACATCCCACAAATCACATCCATTTATTCTTCCTCTCTCCTTTTTTTGCTGTGTCTCTATTTAACTCAGTTGCTTTTCTCCATAATACTTGTATTTCATTTGTACCTTTGCTACCCAGAATTTGAATATGCACTGGCAAACTTGTATGAATACACCAAGCAGTTGGCTGTTACATCTGTGTTTAATAGCCAATAGAACAGAAATGTTTTTGTTTTATGTGCCTTTTGGGTCTAGTAGGGCTTGTTTCTGCTATTCTGCTGCCTTTTTTTTTTTTTTTTTTTTTTTTTTTTTTTTTTTTACACAAAACCAGGAGGAACCTTTACAGTTTTGTAAAACTAAGTATAGTATTTGATAAAATATGAAATTTTGGTTGGAATAGGGATAGACTCAGAAGCTACTGTCTACTGATAGATAGTCCCTTAACAGACCTGTTCTTGTTTCTAAGAACTTAAAATTTATAGATGGGTGCAGACCAACAAGATGAGAAGCTGTAGAAGCAAGGAGATGATATTTATAAGAACAGAATACATCTGGTAGGTCAAATACACCTGCAGCTTTGCCCTTAAAAATATTTGATAGGTGCCATGGCAAAAGAGGATATTAGAAGAGTTTGAGTGGAGAGAGTACTTTGTAGATAGGTTGTGGAAAACTTCCTGTAAGGATGAAGGACAGAATACAAGATTGGTTGCTTGGAAAACTTTGTATCCTTAGTACTATCTTCAGCAGAAAGCAGGTACACTGTATAGCCTGTGATAAATCAAGTTGTTGCAGTATGTTGTATATTAAAGTAACTAGCTGTAGCAGTGTTTTCTAAGTGTTGTGTGTGTATTGGACATAGACAGAAATTGTTCTCATAAAATTGTAGCTTCTGACAAAAATAAGCAAAGATTGAACATTACTGTCCAGTATTCTATGCCCATCTGCTGTTTCAGTATATATTTTAACAGTTAATTTCCTATTGTCACATTGGTCCAAAACCTCTAAAAATACGGACGAGTGTGTTTTCCTCTCAGTAGAAAAGTTAGGATTTAGGATTCAAATATTTATCTTTCAAGGGTTAGGATTAGCCTTTTTAGGGAGAAATGTTATGAGCTGATGTTAGAGCTGGAAAGATCTCAAGATTGTTCTCTTGTTAATTTGGTGTGCTCCTTGAAGTAAGGTGCCTTGTTGATGGGTAAGTGGTACTACAAAGTGAAAATTACGTAGGAAAGAGATGAACAATGACTTGTAATTTCAGACATAACATAGACGTTTTTCATCTCTGTTAGGCAGACATGTTGAAGATAACAAGTTCTGCTTTCTTTTGCATTCATACAATCCTATCAAAGCTGTAGACTTGTCATGAAAGCAGAAACTTTCTTACTCCAGTCAGCTGAAAGAAGATTCTATCTTGCAGCTATTTGTTCGACGACTGCATTTTGTAGAAAGGTTATGTATGTCAGCCAAAAGTCTGCATAATCCAAACTCTGAAGACCTTAAGATTTTGCTTACTTTCTTTCATTGGCCCAAGGTTGTTTTTGGCTGTGAAATTCATGTACAGTGTTATAATCAGGCTATTCCTGAAGCAAACAATTAATTTTCTGTTTAGATCTACCTTCAGAACAAGTTATTTTAATTGAAATTTAACACAGAAAACTGCATCTAAATGAAAGTTAGATGATGAAGCAAGGAATAGAATTAACATTCTACATAGCTTAAATCAGACTTAATGTTTGTTTAAAGGGTATGTTTAATACATGTAGTATGGTTCCTCTGTCAGATTTAGTCAGAAAAGCTCCAAATTTCCACTTACATAAAAATAATTTGTAAGAGACTTTATTTATATTTGCAACAATGATGATAGTTAATAAAAGCTATATCTGTGCGTTACCTGAGAAGCTTTAATAAACACTTGTTCTGATACAAAGTTGTGTTGTTACAGTTTACCTCTGCCTCATTACTACTGAAAAATAGTGGTAGTGAATGGCCCGCATATCTTAGACTCCAGTATATGAAAAAAAACTCATTTAACCAAAAAACAACCTTCTAAAACAGTGCCTGATAAATCAGATAACCTTTCTATATACACAGTTATTTTAGAACTTTTCATTGTTTTATATTTTGTCTTTCGTATCTGAGTTTTTTCTATTATTTGTTTTTTAAAGCTAAAATGCTTTAATAAGGGTTTTCACTGTTTGCTTAGCACCTTTGATTTGCCTTACTGTAGACTAAAGTTCTTCATTTGTCTTTAGCTCCCTTAAGGACTTAAGGTTCAAGTTGAAAAGCACATGACACTGAAGTACATCACTTATTTTTTTTTCCTATTCTGATAGAAAAGGCAGTGAATGTGAGGTGCAGAATTTAGTTCAGTGTGCTACATGTGTTTCAGACTTCTGTTGCGTTTTTTCTTAACTTTATTTTTCTTTATTTGAATTTGACATCTGTTTCAGATAATTAACACGATAGTAATTTTTTTTACTATTTATATATGAAGTGGATAGCATTAACAGCTGGTGCTACAATCTTAAGCTTTAAGACATAATTAAAAATACAGTGAACTAATGAATTTACATTTTTATATATATAAAAATTATTATAAATTTTATATATATTTGGAAAGTGTGTGTATTTTTTGGGAAAGTGTATAAGAACATGAATGAATCAATTGAATGAATCAATTGAGAAAAAGTGCATAGGCTGAAAAGGTGAATTTTGAGCTGAAAGCTACCTAATCTTTTCATGATTCTTTTAAAGGCCTCAAGCAGAGACTCTTCTTTCAAAAAGAGAACTGATAGGTGATGAATAAAATAAAATAAAAATTACGAACTATTTTACGTGTTTGCAGTGGACACTTAAGTGTACTGATGCTTTTAGCAGATTATTGATATTTGCTCAGGAGTATTGCCAGAAGAAACTGAGTTTACATAGCATTAGCTGTGATTAAAAAAGAAAAGAAAAAAACAAAAAAGCTCCAGAGAAATTCCCTGTTTCTATATAGTTAGTTTACATCTACGTTTATGGCTGTTCTGGAAAGTTAAAAATTAATATTCATGTAATACTTGCACTCAATAAGTGTAGGATGGAGCCATGTTTGAGATGACTCCAGCTTTTACCTTCTGCTGCCCTGTGGGACAGAAATGCAAGAAATACCTGAGACTTCTCCAGAACTTACAGATGACTTTCAAACTAGTAGTCTTTACTATGTAAGTGTACACAGGCGAAGGTTTATCTCAGAGAACTTCACTTACAGGTAAATGGCTTCCATTTTGTAGTGCTATGCATGTATGTGTGTATGTAGCAAGACTTTAAAGGTTCTTGTTTGTACTTGGATTTGGAAATCTGTTATGCAGTCCAATGTTAAAATCTTCATGAAGTCTGTATGCTTCAAATGTTACTTGATTCTCAAGAGGTGAGTGGTAATGGTGAGCTTACTCACTGGGAAGGGGTTGTGAAAAAGACAATGTTGAGGCTCAGTCGTCCTGCGCATAGTAACAATTTTTTTATAGGGCAGCTGTAGTAAGACCCTACTTCTGCACACCTAAAGTGTGTTAGAAAATTTTGAGGTGGTGCTGAGGAATGCAAAACAGAAGAGTACCTAAGAAAACAAGTTGGTTTGGTAGACAGTGTCATCAAGCTATATGTGCGTAAAAATTCACTGGAAGAAGTGTCACAAAATGTCTACTTTACATGCAAGTCACTTGGAAAGTGAAATGCCATTTTAAAAAAAAATTCTGAAACTTCAAATCTGGAAAGTTTTATTATTTAGAGGCTTTTTTAAGAAAAAAAAAGGAAGACCTTTTTTTGTCTCGTCAAGTTGAACACTCTACTCAGAATTGAGTAACGTGTTCCATGGGTGAGGCATCTATGTACATAATATTGGCTGAACTTTTAAGATACATTCTAAAAGGGTATTGCATTTGGTATGCTCAGAACTATGATACTTCCTCATTCTGAAAGTGTAACGCAGTGCATCTCTCAACAGGTTATATGAAGGCAAAGAGCAAACAGAATTTGAGGAATCTATGAGGAGACTCTTTGAATCTATCAATAATCTGATGAAAAGTCAGCATAAAACAGCCATTTTGTTGCAGGTTGGTGTGCTTGAAATCAACACTGTTTTTTTTTCTTTCTTTCTTTATTTTTTTCTTTTGATTTTGAGGGGGAAAACACTCTGAGATAACTTATCCTTTGCTACCTTTTTTACATTTCTTCTTTATTAGAAGACCAAGCAAGTAGGTGAATGTAGCTAACATATGGATGCTAGAATTTTTTAAGGAATCTAAGGAACTGAGGGCTCTAGTGGGATTTGAATACTTAAATCTTGAGTTTCTTCCACTAATGCTAAACAGGAATTCTACCATTTTTGTTTGAAAAATGAGCTTTATAGTGTCAGACTTTTGGAGGCATGTTACGTAAGTGAAAAGGCTAACTAGGATCAAAGTTTTCCATTTATGCCAGTGTTAGCTATTCTCATATTTTGAAATCTGGTACAATTCTAAGAAAAACAGAAAAGGAGGAGCTGTTAAGACCATGAATAGCAGATACGTTATTCTGTTGCCAAATAGAAGGTTACCAATGCTGAATGTGCACTTAAAGTAGACGGTTTTACTTGACAGCCGTAATATTTATTTATTGTGAATTCATTGTATGATTGGGAATATTCTGCTGTTATGTTGTGATTCTGTTTGGCTTTAAGATCAGTGGAAATAGGAACCATGCTCTTCGATACTTTGCAAGGAGTGATGCACATAACTGCAAAGGAACAGAAACTATGAAGTGCTACTTTAATGGCAAAATACTATGACTGCAGTAATACTCTCAATGCATCTGAAAATAATTCGGTGGTTATTTGACAGTTCTGTAGAGAGCTTGCTGGAAATAGTTTGTATATTTCAAAAACATTGCATCAGAAGCAGTTATGGTAGCAGACTTCATAACAGACTTTGCTATGAAGTAATGCTGAAAGAGAGTTTGTATAATAATGCTTGTTCTTGTGTTACTTGCATGGTATTAGTATATTAATTATCTACCAAATAATTTTTAGAGGCTTTTATGCTCTACAAGAGAGACGTGTCATGTCATTAGCTACACGCATCTCGGAATGGTCAGATGGGATTATCCATTTGTGTTTCCTCTAATGATTAGGCTAGTTTCATCAGCTTCTTTTGAGTGACAAGAGGTGTCACAGAAACAATTTTGTGTGCTTAACCATCCTAAGGTATGTTAAATTGGTTTGAAAGCTGCAACACTGATTCTGAACCAACTGACTTGCGAGTTTCAAATTAGCCATGTTGTAACACTAATGGGGATATGACTGTGTATACTAATAGGTATGTGGATTGTGTTTCTTACGATTTCCATATTTTGTGCTAGTTCTTAATATTACACGTTTTGAAAAGAATACTCTAAGATTTTTAGTAAAACTACTGCAGATTACTAGAATCTTGAAAGTACTACTGAACATCTTAGAGGGATTAAAAAACAGTAGAAGTCTGTGTTAATAGTAAGGAGCATGATGAAATAGTGATGCTTTGGTGGGACTGTTTTTTATTTCAGATGCTCTGCTCATGCATTTGCCATGCGTGCTCATTTTTTGTGTCTAAACTAATCTTTGCATAATAATTAAAAAAAGCTTCCTTTTATGGGAAACAAAGATACAGAACCTCAGGAAGAACAAATTCTGATAGTTTATTAGATATTGTCTGGCTGCGATTCAGTGACTGGTTGACTGCACACAGTTTATCTTCTAAACAGTTTCTATTGTGTATTTGTACATCAGTTGAGCTTTGTTCACTGAGAATGGCTTAAACTTAGATATAACTTTTGGTTTGGTCTCGTTTGAGTGTCACTTACCCCTTTTCAGTCTGGATGTGGATGATGGTAGTACAAGAAATGACAGCTGATTTTAAAAGATAGCAGGTGTGTGTATATATATATATGTATAATATTTATTTGTCTGTTCATTGTATTGTATAGAAGTCTAGAACAGTGGGGCTTTGCATGAGATGGAGCAACAAGTTGATGTCGCAATCCTATAGAATATCTGCATTATTTTCCAGTTCTTGTTTTATGATCTGGTTACAGCTCTTGATAGAATTTCTACTGTTGGGAGAATCAGTCTCATGAGTTGCAGATTCCTAGCAGTTCTCAAGATTTATTGCATACGTTTGTGTGGACTTGCATCTTTTGTCCGTGTCCCAGTTGTAAACCTCCTATTCTTTTTTAATTCATGTCAGTGTCATGATTCAGGAATGCTTTTGGGACTGTCCTTCCAAAACTCTTCTTGAACTTCTCAAGAAGAGAAGTATTTAGCTTAATGCTTAATATGAGAATTGTATTGAGTCTTATTGAAATGACAAGAGAATTTTTTGGGGCATATGTTGGTTAGTGAGACGTATCTTTAGCCCAGTCATTTTAAAATTGACTTTAGCATTTTCTTGATAATAACCATGAAACTAGTTTCCACCGGTGATTTCTGAAACCTCATGTGGAAGATGGAAGCTGCTTTTATAGTGTTGTTTTTAAAACACATCACCTTGAAACCTGAAATATTTTCTTTTAAAAGCAACTCTAGACCCATGTCTAGGCTTAAGTATTCAAGAACTTACCTAGAGCTTTCTGTAATAACTTTTTGAATTAGTGGCTTACTGTAGACTTAACTAAACCATTTATTTTATCTTGTTGCAATTTAAATTACCTTATACTGAATTTAAGATAGTTAAATGATAAAGAATTGTGTTCTGTTGTGTTCCCTGTTTACAGTGGCTTGACACTTACTATGATCTCTAGCAATATTTCAAAAGTAAAAAGCACATTTGCTTGCAGTTAATCAATTCAGTCTGTTCAGTTCAAGTATCTACAGACTTCAGGATTCAGTGAAAAAATGCTCCTATTTTGACTTTTTTAAAAAATTTGATTTGGTTTTATGATTTGCCAGTGTAAAGCTGAATGTATGATCTATTCTGTGTTATAGTTCATACAAACAAATGATACAAAAGCAAGGCAAGCAATAAACTACTGTTTTGGATTAAAAGAAAATATATAATTTCAGCATTCATGTGCTGAATCGATCCTAATACCTAGAAGAAAAGATAGTAAGCTTCTATAAACCTGTATTACTGAGGTTTGTTCTAGTTCCTTTCAGGTTGCCAGTGTAAATTACAGGCGGTACAAGCCTAATAGTAGAATTATGTGAGCAATGGAAGACTTCATGTTACCATATCATAGATCTCGGCAACATGTTAATAGATACTTCACATTCTCAAATTGCATAATGAAATAAAACTCTATTACCTTTGTAATTCTCATAATCTGGACCAAGAAGAGACTAGTGAGACTATAACTTCATTTTCTTTTTCTCTTTGCTGAAGGTGAATTTATAGCAGAATGAAAAAGTAATTGCTGTAATTGTTGGAAAGCTTTTTCTTCAGTTGGTAGTTAGTCTCTGCTGCCATCATGAACTATAGCTTTTGCCAAAGATTTTTGCACAATAACATAAAATTAATACTATGGTGAGATTTTGAGATAAGCACAAATGTATATGGCAAGAAGGCATTCTGATTTTCACTTGAAATAAGGATGGAAAAGATATCTGATCTGTTCTAGAGAAGTAATTATCCGCAGAGGAGGTTCTTCTTGATAGTGAATAGTTGCACTGCATCCAGATGCAGGTTTGAATTTCTCTACTGTGCATGACGTATTGAAACAGGAAGGTGGGAATGAAGAAATAAGACTGATGTCCTGCTCCAGATCTTTATTGAAGTGGCCAGGTTCTCCTTTTTGATCAATCATGTAGAACTTCAACAAAAATATTTTTAAATCCATGAGGTGTATTTTTAACTTGAATTCGTTACTGCTTTTGGCCAAAAAGTATGGCATATCCTTTTGGCTGTGTGAAGTATTTGAGAAATACACCCTGATTAGTGGAAAAATTTAACTACAGGCCATTTTGTTGACATAAAAACCCTTGTGGGAGGTTCATAATATCCAAAGATAAGTTAAGAAAAATGCACCCAGTGGATGTTTAACATGTTTAACATTTTTGCTTTTTACTGTAAGCTTTTTCAATATATTTATTTTCAAAAGCTATTATAGAGGCTACACACTTTGAATCTATGAAGGAACTTTATGGACCCTGACTTGTGCAAGTTAATGTCTTCTGGGATATTTACCTTAAATGTTGATGATGATTTTGAGCTTGAAGATTACCTCTTGAGTATTCTTGTCTGTGTGAGAATAGCAATGTTTGTCTTTTTTCTTAGTTTTGTCATCTTTCAGTATTCTTTTAGATTGTCAAAATACAGTTAAGAAGTGGATGGGATAAGAATTATCTTCAAGCAGTTCAACTGCAAAATATTGGCTACGGAGATGACATTGCGTGCTGTCCTCCAGAAAGTGTCTTTATGATAGAGATACATGACACTTATCACTTCTGCTTACCTCATGGCACATTTCTGGGACAGAATTGATGCAAAGGATATCCAAGAGTTCCTGCTTCAACTGATGCTTTACACTTTTGCATGATAAAGACATTTTTACTCTGAGCCAATTTTGGAAGCCCTTCTTTGAACCACTTCATATTTAGGGGTGTTTAGGTTCCTCTGCATACCCTCAGCATAGGAGCCCTTCTGTGACAAGTATTCTGTGACAAAATTTATGTTAAAGTGTAAACTTTGAACCTGAAGGAAAAAGCCCAAATTAGTTTGGTTTGTGCATGTTTCAGTGGTGTTCTCTATGTTATATGCTGCATACAGAGAGAAACCTACAATGTTAACGCACTCTGTTTAACAATTTAGGTTGCTGCTCTGAAGTACATACCATCAGTTCTTCATGATGTTGAAACTGTCTTTGATGCCAAGTTACTGAGGTAAGCTGCTTTTGTTTAGTAGATGTATCAGACAGTGTCTCCAATGCTATTCGGATTCTCAGGCAGAATAAATTATTATTGATCAGTTCAAGTCAATAGAGCTATGATGGTTTATACAAATCCAGACAAGGATCCTTTATCCAAAAAAGGATACAAATCCTTTTTTTTTTATAATTTATTTCTCTTCAAAGATATCTTTCAAACTTGCTATTGATTTTTTGTCAATGTGACATAGGACACAAATTTAAATCTTAGAAATAAAAAATATTTAGAAGTATATATTCTTTTTCTCTTGCTATCTTTCTTATTAACATATGATGAATTAATCTTTATATTTGTGACTTTTTTTCCTGTATGTGCAGCCAGCTACTATATGAGTTTTACACTTGCATTCCACCAGTGAAACTACAGAAGCAGAAAGTGCAGTCCATGAAGGAAATAGTACGCAGCAACCTTTTTAAAAAACAAGGTAAATGTAAAATGTCTTTAGAATTTAATTTAAATAGATATGAAAATGTTGACTGACTTTAGTGTAATTAGTGTTTTGAAATTGAGTAGATCAAAGGTTGAGAGAGTGTGAATTTTGGAAGTCCTACCCCTGAAGAAGATTGACCACATCCTGGAAAATGACTAGAGTGCAAAAGCGTGGTTGCAAGAATAGCTGGGTCTCAGAGAAGCAGTTTTATGTGTACTTCCTATGATAGAGTATTTCAATAGATGGATCTATATGTATCCTTTCAATCCATTTGTAAGCTGTATAGTAAAATAGGAGCATAAAATGAGACCTTGTGAAGGCAGCTTATGTTATGCTTCATTATGAGGTCTATGCTTGGGCAGAGGAGAAAATTCTGATAGTGCAGCTGTAGTGTAGTACAGCTCCAGTGCAGCCTCCGTGCCCTTTAAGGGAAGCAGAATTTTTCACAACTTCTACTGCAGCTTGGCAGAATCAACCCACTGAGGAACAAGCTCTGAGGAACAGATGAAACTAGTTAATTTTCCAATAGATATAATTTAGTATTCACAATTTTTTGGATGGTTTGCTGTATTTAGAAGTACAATCTGATATATCATTGTGTTAGCAGTTACAGTTCCTGCTGCTGCTAAGGTCGGAAGTGCCTGTCTTAAGTTTTATCTCTGCTTCTTGTGGCAAAAGGCATTTAGACTAGAAGAAAAAAATATTCTCTTATAAATTTGAAAGACTTATGGATTAAAATAACACTCTCCTGAACACTTGAACTGACTAGAATTCAATCAGTTACCTTGACTGGAATTAACACTAAAAAAAAAAAATTACCTAATGCAAGCTCTAATCACCAGCTTTTTGTACAGCAGTAATGATTTTCTGTGCAGACTGTAACTATATAAGATGCCAGTCCAAACTGCCAGGCAGTGAAAGCTGCAGTTCGTCTCCAGTAAACCTGCATTATCTGTAAGAACAATCAGAGATTTAAAGCACCTGTGTAAATCTAGTTCTAACAGTACTGCAGTTATAACTTTTTCTATTCCGTCTTTTGTGTACTGTTATGCTTTTTCTATAGGGTGAAATTAGTTTCCAGTCAAATACTTCCTTTGCTGGAAGTTAAACTTAACTTTGAAGAGTCTGAGACAGAATGATTAAAAGTTGGAGAGTCAGTCAACACTGCTGTGATATAACAATAGTTTTATGTATATATGTATATATATATTTTTTTCCTTTAAGAGCTTGTCTTACGGAAGTGCATTTCTGTTGATTTGTGCATCAGGTTGTATAATAAGGAACAAAGCCCTGATAAAGATTCGGAAGCAAAATTGAGGTTATTGTATGCTTTGCAGTTATATAAACTTACATGTTAGTCATATTGATATAAGTGACATTTAATTCCTTTCTTTTATATCTGTCTATGCTCTAGAAGAGAAAAGAGTTATTTTCTGAGGGATGGGGCTCTGTGCAGTGTTGTATGTGAGTGGAAGAACAAGTTGCTTGATAGTATAAGGTAGCAGTTTTAATAAAAGGAAGAGTGCACCAGCCAACATAATAGTTGTGTGGCATTTTTCTTTACTGAGAGAAGAGAATATGCTTAGTGTTGCTCCAGCATGTCTCTGACCCTTCACTTGCTGTTGACAGCACTGAAACCTTACTTTGTCGCATAGTTTATGCAGCTAGTAAGGGTGTGGTCCTACTGCTGGTATCAGTTGCAGAGTTTTTCTTCCCTGTTTCATGGAAATTTGCATGGAAATTAGCGTACTGAATTTGGTGGTTGTTGTTATTATCACTTCTGAAATACATTGTATCAAAATTCTAGTAATTTTGAGTTTACAAGCTAACTTCAAAGTGCTGGGCTTGGGGGAGCCCTGCTAGGTTGGTAGAAGGATACAGGAGTGTCTCAGGCAGCACGCAGGCTGGAACTTCTATGCTTCTACTCTAACACACTAGGCAGCCAACAGCATTGCTGTTTCCAAATCACAAACATGGTAGTGTCTAGGTGTCTTGGGTACGGCATTTATTCTTTTTTCTTTGGGGGGTGATGATTGTAACTTCCCACTGTGTCCTAATGCTGCTAATGGCAGAAAGTCAGTCTTCAAATAAATGCAAGGTGTTCTTATATCTGTGTGATATTTTAGTTATTTTCATTTTCTTTTTGCTTTCGTATTACTTGGAGTTAGCCAGCAAATTGTAATTAACGTAGGAAAAGTCTATAACATGTTTATTTGCAGGCACAGGAAAATGTGAAAGCACTGATACACAATTATGTATTTCTGATTTTATAGTAGTATTAAAAAGTTTTTGTACTGTGCTGTTGTAATGCTGTGCAGAATAAACAAGAAACAAGAACTTTGCCTTGTATGTTGCTGTGATTTATGAAAAGAAAGAAAACCTCAAAAGCTACCTTTTAGTACAGTAAATGCAATTGATTCTCAAATTATTTCTATAGAAAATGAACTGTGTTTATAGGGTATTGACACAAATTCCTGATTCGTTACTTCAAGCAACGAGATGGCAAGTTCTTTATGAGAATGAAAGCATATGTAGTGTAGCACAAAACAGGATGCAGCATAATTAAGGTAAGACTGTCAGCAGTATCATTAACTAAAGTTGACATTCATCTAGAGAAGGTAATAGGTTTCTATCATAAATATGAAATACATTCAACTACATTGCCAATTACAGTAGAGTCTCTTAATTTGTGTGTTTCAGATTATCCACTTTTTCTTCCAGGCTCTAGTGTTTAGTCTCTTTCTTTTCTAGTTCATTAAAGTTCCAGTTAGGTTCATTTATTTCCATTCCCAATGGTATTATCTGTACTCCTTATAATTTAATTAGGTTTCGTATGTTGGTATTTCTTTTCGTTCACCGATTGATGTTCACAGCGTTTTCTAAGGAAGTGGCATTGGGGGAATGCAACTGAAAATGTGTTTAAAAAAAAACCCAAACCACTATTGTTTTTTAATAAATTACATGTGAACCTGAAGTTGGAATCTGATAAGCTCTGAGGTGAAACTGCGTTTTCTGGTACTTAGTTCCAGGTATCTACAGTATCACTGTAGGTACTTTAGAACAGAGTGCTTTTATCAACTAGATATGCAATTAGTGCTGCAGTAACCGATCCTCAAAAGCACCACAGTGTTATGGCAGTTCAACAAGCTTTTAGATTTCACTGACAATTTTTTGGTGAGGCATTAATATCTTGTTCCCGCTCTATATTCCTACAAAGAAAGACGTAGTGATTCAGATGTTTCAGTGGTTCAATGCATCTGTCCCAGGGAAGATTGATGCTTTCAATTGCTTGTGGACTTTACAGTGAAAATCTAGGAACATTCTTGCATGATGTGTGAGCACATGGACAGATATTTATCCAGATTGTTTTCAAATGTTCTTTTTTGATCAGAAAATGGAATATTTAATTCCATTTCTGGTACTTTCCTTCTAGACCCCTTCAAACAATTCCTGTTTTACAGGAACCTTGATTTTTAAGTTGTCCATGGAATATTCACTGGCATAATTATGTTGAAGTTTATAAATCAGTTGGCTTTGGGAGGACTGTTTTGGGGTATGAAATGAAATGCTTGAAAAGGAAAGCATTTAATAAATGCTTCAAAGCAGTTATATAAAGTGTGTATTCACATTGTCATGTTTGACCTAGTACTCTCTAGAAGTCCAGTCCTGATTAGGAGTTTGATTGTGCTGCAGCAGAACACTGTGAGACAAGCTCCTCCAAAGAATACAAACTAAGTAGGTCACACAGATGGTCACTAGCCGGGGTGAGAATAGAACTTCAGTCTCTTGGCTCTAAATCCAGGGCCTCTGCTCGCTGTAGCTGTAGACATAGTTACTACATGCTCAGCATATGCAAACCACTTGCTGATTTCTGCAAGAACATATGCAAAAGGCATATGTTAACACCAGGGGTTAAATTGCAAGTCAAGACAAAAAGAATTTCTGCATTTTTTTAAATCAATAGAATATTCTAATTCTTTTATTTTGCTGCTTGAAATCCCCTAAAATTTTTTGTGTTGACCCCTCTGAATTTTTCTTTCTTTTTTACTCTAAAAAAAACCCCCAAAATCAAAAAAAACCTGCCACAATGGGTCAAGACTAATAAAAAGATACCAGTGGCACATACTCCTCCATAAAACAGGAGAAACTTCTTATATTGATGATCTAGGAGAGCAAAGATGTGAGTCAGATCTGAGATTCATCTCTTAATAAACAATACACTTGTGTTTGCTTAATTTTTGAGATTCAGCTGAGGAAAATTGTCAATTGACTGGTCCCACGCTATCAGTGTTGTACGTGGTGTTAATTATTGCATCTTTTAAATCCAATTATGATCTTAAAATAATATTAAATTTAAGCAGTCACAGTAGCTTGAAATAAAATAGGTAAATTATGAAATTTGTAGTAAATACCACATTGCTCTGCCTGTAGTTTTAATTGGCAGCCAGAACCATAAATTATGCCTGTATTCAGTGCCTAAATCCACATTTTTCAAGGATTTTTCAAGAATCTAAATGGTTAAAGTATAATGTGCTTCAGTAGCTACTAGTGAGCGTTAGGTTTAATACAGATGAGTAGATCTGACAATTGTATGAAAGATAAGTTACATCACTGCTAATGAAAAAAATGTAAATTAATGGAGATTAATGTGATAAATAGTGCAGCAGTTAAGTCGCATGTAGTACTAATGGCAGAGGCATTAGTTTCTGCATCACTATGTGTAGATCAAAAGCCCTGTGTAACAAATACCCATTGGCACGTTTGTCAGGATCGGATAGGTGTATGTTAGAATTGGACCTAGGCAGTTTGTTTCTTTGTGTAGGATGAAGGAGTATTACACTTATTACAACAGAATGTACAATAAATAAGAAGTTTATTTCAATAACAAATTCTTTCTTTCCAGTATATATGTATTCCTCTAGTATGAGTGAAAATATTTTTGAACTGTGAAGTTCAAGCAGGGGAAAGTACAACCTGTAAAGCTTGTCCCTCTCATTTTTCAGAAATGGAAGTATTTGCTTGCACTTCTAACAACAAAGTAATGGCACCACATTAGCGTGCTTGGCAAGTATGAGGAGAAGGTGTTACCTTGTCTCACGTGGCTTGAATTTGAATGCAACCAGGTTTTGCAACACTAGCTTTTCATACAGGAGAGCCTTAGCAATGTAGGATTGTCTGATGACATAATGAATTATCCTTTTATGTCTTTTAAATCTTTCTTTATGAAGATTTGAATTTATTACATATGGGGCATGATATATCAGGAAATGCAGGTTTGTCTTACAGAAACTGTGTAATACCTAGGTTGCATAAGGAGTGCGTATGCTTTGGTCTCTTTTCTTTTTAAGCACTCAGACTGTAAGTACATGTTGTGCTTTCAGAGAAGTACAAGTCAGGGTCAACTAATGGAGGTAATCAGAGTAAAAGTGTCAGAATGATTAGAGTCATGTCTGTGTTTTCTTCTGTGTAACCCAGTTAACAATTTGGAAGTATATTGTGTTTGCCTTCAAAACTTTCAAGATAGTTGGGTTGAAAAAATGGTAAAATTCTAGTGATTTCTAATTAAGCCTCTTGCCATTTAGTTGTTATTATTTTAACTAGTTTTAACTGTTATTAATATCTTAGGTTGCACTGGTAGTGATACGAGCTCCTCCAGCCTAACTCTTTTTCATTTTCTGCCATTGTTTTCTTGCTTTAAGGTTCAGCATAACTTCCCAAAATTTTAAAATGTTTGAATGTAGGGGTTTGTTAATGCCTTTGACTCCCCCTTTTTTAACTTCTGGGAAGCTGAAAATGGCCACTGTTCATAAAAATTGTCTCTAGATTGAAATACAAGTTCAGTCTTTTCTGTGGATTCATTCTTGAATTGTATTAACTTCAAAAAGAAAAAAAATCATCTAAGGAACATTAAGTTTTTTTTTTTTTTTATTCCTTCCTTTACAATATGCATGAGTGTTTTTAGGACTACATTAACTTTGAAGCATTCCTTCTCAAATCCTTTAGTTACTTTATGTGAATTTTATTCTTGCAAGATTTTGATATGAATAGGGATGATATATGCATGTGTTAAGGTATCTGCATACATTTGTAGTGGTACATGTGAATGAAAGCTGTTAGTTTCTCCTGTTTTACGGAGGAGTATGTGCCACTGGTGTCTTTTCATTAGTCTTGACCCATTGTGGCAGTTTTTTGTTACAGTAAAAAAGGAAAAAAAAATAACCAACCAAAAAACCCCCAAACAAACAACTTTTCTGTTTCCTCTATGGGGAATATTTGTATCAAATTAGCGTGAAATTAAGATGCTAATGAAATTTTTTAATGGTGAACTTAGAATAAGTTCATATCCAGAAATTCATCTGTTAACAGCTACTTTAAGTGGAAAACAAAACAAATGTCATAGAAGTTCATGTAAAACTACTGCTTAATTTAGAAAAATCTTGTGTGTGTGTTTGTATGTATATATAAAAAGAAACAGAGGAAACCGGTTAGCTGGAAACCATCAATACACTATTTCCTGTATCCAGATGCAAGGCAGAACAGACGTGCTGACTGCATTTGTTGCAGGCTGAGAGACTATCAAGTTCGCAAACCATACGGCATCTGAAGAGCGGTGGTGTGCTGTGACTGTTAACACTGTACCTGGTCTGCGTGTAACCTCGCTTGCTGACGTTTGCTTTGAGCGGTCAGCCTCGGTGTTGCATGCCATCTCTGCGGGGTTCGCTGTTGCGGTTCTCCTTCTCGTGTCACAACTAGATTCCAGGAGAGAGAAATCTGTGGCTTCCAGTGCTGCTGGAGAGCCTGTTGGTCACCTATGGAACTTCCCCTTCCTGTGGCTTTTACTTTTACTTTTTACTGAAATTTGAATGTAGATGTACCAACTGAAATGCATACGATTTTTCTGCACCACTGTTGCATGCAGAGCAAAATTATACAGTGAATAACAAGGAGGAAGACATTTAATAGAAAGACGCCTGTAGTTGTGAGCAGGTCTCCTCCTTTGTGAAGGCACACGGAGCTTTAATGGTGCGCTGACTGTCGTGAGAAGTCTCTCCTTGTTGAAAGAATGTTGTTTGCTGATTTTATTTTTAAAGCTTTGCTCCAAATCTGTATTGAGATGACTCCAATGTCCTTATTAAATTGGCATGCCAGTTTTTAAGTGGGCACGAGGCCATCCTGACAGATGGATATGACTACAGGCATACCAGGGGATCAAGAGTAGTGCTCCCTTAGGGAGACAAAAGTGATGTTAAATCTTTATTGCCATTTTGGCTGCACATATGAGGCACTTGAGAATGAAGCCTGCCTTGTGGTGTTCTCTTTTTTTCTTCCCCTCTCCCCCCTCTCTTTTCTGAAGGAGACCCAAATGTCTTTTCTAATGATTCTGTTGCATTAATGATATATAAGTATTTGAGTTTCACTTACCTGATATAGAAGTCATCATTGGGTATCTTCTGGAAATCTCATTCACCTGGAGGTAGATAAGGAGAGTAGAGAAATTAGGAAATTATATGCAACTGTGCTTAATCTTTTACCAGAATGTATCTGCCTGGCTGTGTTCAGGAAGATACTGCCAGGAAACTTCCTTGAGAGGCATGATGGAATTTGCAGCTGATAAATTCATAAGGAAATACGTATTTCTTTTGATATGTGTTAATGAAATAAATTTGAATTGTTCAAGGTATGGTGCTGACGTTTTATGTGCCCCAATACAGTTTGGGACAGGACATGGTTTTTTGTTGTGTGCCTTCCAGGTTCTAGGAAAGGCAAGTAGTGGAGCAGTTGCTTTATCATGGATTTTAACATCAAGGAAGAATGTATCTCTGTGCTGGAAATTCTTATTACGTTGCTTATCAAGCAAAGAAGTAAGTGGTGCTTAAGCTTGAAGCGCTTTCCTTCCTTCCCCCTCACCTGTGTCAGGCTTGCTTTCTTTAGGGAGGGGGCTTTTTCTTAATGAATCCATGTCAGCAGATACCACAACAGAAATTTCTCCTTTGGCTCCTTTCTCCATTGCTGTAACTTTTTCTGTAATTTTCCTAGTTACTACTCCCTTTTTCTAGCCAGTAAGTTGTTGATGCGCAAATACGCACTTTACTCATTTCATGTATTTAAAATGTATTTTCTTCTGTGGTGGTGCTTTAATGATATAAGCAATAGTTAGTACTTGAATAAAATTTTCTTTGTCCTGAGATAAAAAAAGGATGTCATGTGTTATATAACTTTCTAGTGAAATAGTTTTTAATGTAAATATCTCTTTTCTTAAAATAAGAAGGCATGATGACAGTTTGTGTTTTGTGTTTGTAGTTATCCACCTGTAGCCTCAGGCTAAGATTAGGGCTCATTCTGTGCAAATACTAGTCTTTTTCAATTTTTCTGATGCATTTGTTTCTCAAAACATTGTGGAATTGCATCTTCATGTGGGATATCTTTAACTGGTGGGTACTTTAAGGAACCTAACTCTTTCTCTTACTGCAAGACCACTGATTTTGTTTCTGAATAATGCTCTGGAAGTATATTATCTGAGTTCTTCGCTACACAGAAAATGAAGGAAGGCTTCTCTATTGCCTTAAATACCAAGCTTTTTATCTAGTAGCCAGTCATAAATTGCAGCTGTATAGTGTAATCTAAACCCAAATAACTAATACAATAAATAAGGTTTACTTAAAAAAAAAAAAAAAAAAAAAAAAACAACAACAAAAAAAACCTTTCCTCATTATTTACAATTGCAGGGCTTAAAAAAAAAGGAGGGGGTGGGCAGAGTAATGAAGCTAAGGCTATTTAAACAATATTTGAATTTCTGTATAGTTTGGCACTTCAGCATTGTTCACATCTGAAAATTCACTGTAAATAATTGATTAGCTGCATTTGTGAAGTCCTTTTAATAGAATCTACACATATTGAATGTAGACTCTTTTATAATAGGAAGCATAACTGTGAGTCATGAAGCTTGTACAGAAATTAGCTTTTGAAACTGGAGGAAGTCAATTGTACGTTCTGCCTCAGCTGTCCTCTAAGCAAAATAGGAAAGTTTTGTATACGCAAGAAGTTCTGCTTTCTTCATGTTCATGAAATTTGGAATGAGTTCATGTAGAAGAAGAAAAACTATATTAAAAATTTATTTCTTCTACCTTGTGTGTGTGAGAGAGAGAGAGAGATTTAGTCAGCAGTGGGCATTTTACACTCTGGTAGGGAGAATTTTAAATGGCCTCTGGAACTCTGACAGGAAGGAGTTCTAAATTGCTTCAAACAATAACTTCTCTTTAAAGTCTTTCAGTTATAGATCATGATCCTCTATACTGTCCAAGTATTGGTCAAGTGGGTAAAGACTTTATGTATGTAGATGTCACTGGCATGAGAAATGGGATGTGATGTAATTGTTATTAATATACACAGTATAATACCTACCTTGAAGTCCTGACTTTTTCCTGTGTAAGTACAAATTTAAAATGTACTTGAGCTAAAATATAGTATTTCCCTGGGGTAATATCTTTGCTCAGTTTGGTCTCTTACTTTACTTTATTACAGAGCTTTATTTCTGAAAGAAATATAGATTTGTATTAGATTTATTATCCAGTTGCTTCCTTTAAAAGCTACCCAAAGAGAATTTTTTATTTCTGCTAGGTGTCTCATATCTTGGTTTAAACGTTACTGGTTTAAAAATGGAGCTGTATATTGGGGGTTTGGGGGCAATAAATAAATGTTTTTCCTGATAGATGTGAAACTGCAATGTGCGTATAATAGTCCACATTATGAAAGGTGGCTGAGGTCCCACATAAGTTGGTATGACTTTGAACTTTGCTGTTATCAGGGGGCCTGTTAAAATGATTATGTAGACATTGCAGTGACTTTTTTTAAAGTGGAAATGTTGTTTTAATAGATAATGTGATACGTGTTTTAAGAAAGGCAGTTTAGCTGTAAGAAAACAGCTGCCGGTTAAATTTCTTACATAGTGTCATTTAGAATGTCTTATGTCTACAAAAGTGATTGCAGATTAGTTAAAGGTTGGATGTTTGTGTCTAAATGTACCAATTTTTCATGTTATGTTAATTTTAGTGGTTACTGTCCCTGGGGCAGAATGTTAGATTAATAGTTATGAATCTTCCTGTAAAGTAGAGTTTATATACAGCAGATTTAAAGCAGAGAATATTTGTGATCCAAAATACTGCAATGTGTTGATTTACATCTAACTGCACATGGCAGTGATATGTATGCAATGTGCAAATCTATTCTATTATCAGTCATTTGGGTTTGCATGTTGGCTCCACAATACTATGAGAAAGATGAATTCTTTTTTTAGCTTATATATTACTCCTTGTTATAATGAATTATTCCTTCAGCTTATCTAGCATGCAATTAGAGAACCTCCTAAAGGAAGGCAAGGATGAGGTAGAATCAAAAAAAGAGAAACAGAAGTCTTCCTGCCCCTCCCTACTTGCTGCATCGGTATTTTAATACAGGATAAACATACATGAGGCAATGTTTCCTGCCCGTCTTCAGGTGTTGTGTAAGTGCTATGAGGTTGGATCAACAAGAAATATGTTTCAACCATGTGTCTTTAGAGTTACAATTTTAGTTTGGGGCATTGATGTCATCAGTTCTGGTATAGCAAGCCTTGATATTTGAGTCCGATGTGGATGAAAAAATGACAGACCCCCCCCCAAAATACCAAAATTTTAGCTGTGTCTATTTGCATTTGTAGATTGTATATAGAGAGGTATTATCATTCATAATATTCTGAAGGTTTCTATTTCCCTCAGACTCAAGATCCAGCTGTCCCTGTAAATTTCTTGCTGTCTGCTGGCACTTGGTTGTTGCCAGCAACCAGCTGCCTTATCTTCTGTTTCTCAGGATCAGCAATTGCACATTTATACTGCACCCAGCTACCACTAGGCTGTCATTAGTTAAGAGTCTTAACAGTACAGGATCATAGGATAATTCTATTTGTAATAGACTTGAAGTCTGTAGTCCAGCTTCCCACTCAAAGCAGAATTAACTTTCAAACTACGCTAGGATACTCATGGCTCTGCCCAGTCTTGTCTTAAAAACCCCGAAGGATGCAAACTGTGCAGCCTTTCTGGGCAACCTGTTCCACTGCTTCACTCTTATGAGGAATAAGTTTTTTCCTTGCATTCAGTCTGAACTTGTCTTTTTTTCAGATAAGAGTCCATGTTTGCCCACTGGTGAATGCCTGTGTTTTATATATATCAACACACACACACGCACACACACACACACATATATATGTACTTTCTTTGGTCTGGTTCAGTGTAAAATATTAGACGCATGTCATCTTTCATTAACAAACCGAAAATCCACTGCTGTCCACTTAAATTTATTTTGCAACTTTGTTATTGGGTTCTTAGCATTCATCTCACAGAGATGACCTAGAGCTTCTGTCACTGTATGGAGAAGAGTCTGGTACATAAAGCTCTTGACCCAACTCCTGACTTGTAAGAGAAGTGGACATTTATGCTATTGGGTTTTGCAGATGTTTATACTAAAAGGCTTATGCTTTTTTCCACAACCACCATGAAATGGAACTTGCTTAATGACAATAATTATGTCCAAAGGAAAAATATATTCTAAATACATTTGGAATGGTCTAAACCTTCCAAAATGAATTCTTAGCTGGTCATACTTTGAACTATTCCCCCTGAGAATATCCTAGACTGCTGAAGGAGAGTTTCCATAGCTTGCAGTGAAAACAGAGTAAAAGCTTGTTTTCTAGCTTTTCAAAGATGAACAATTATGTTAAGTAATCTGTAGATATGTAGATATATAGAGATAAATATAGTAATCTATATCACAGTTTGTACTTGTTGACTGAATGAAAAAAACGTTTCTTTATCCAAAAAAAAATTTGGTAAGAGACTTCAGCAAGGCTTAAAGGTATTACATGTAATTGTTAACCTTGCTAATGATGCTGTGTTGTTTCAGTTATTGCTGAGAAGCTAATGGCACTGCAATTGTACCATTTATCATCAGCTGCTTTAGAGGTGGTTCATATGAGCTTATCAAGAGTCAAATGTTTAATTTTCAAAACGCATCTCAGTTTCACGAAACTGTGGGGTGTTTGATATCTGTAGCTGATGACTATGAATCTATCAGTATTGACAATTCTTTGGAGAAGAGCTTTTCTCTCTCTGCATCGACAGAGAAAATCCACTCTAAAGCACTTTAGAAATGCTAGTATGCTGTGCTTGGATGCTACAGTAGGTGCTTCAATATGTCCGTGGGGTTACTGCATGACAGACGTCTTGTCTGTGGCTAGCGTTAAGTGCAGGAAGAGAGTCTGTAATTTAGTCACTGCATAAGATTACTCTCGTACCTTGCAAGCAGGGTTATAGAAAATGAGATCAGTATTAACATTATAGCATTACAAAGAGTAGAGGCACCTTTTGAGGCAAGAAATGATTCTGCGCCCTAGATGTGATTACAAGCTCGTGGTTTGGAGTTAATTGAAAATGAATAAAAAACTATTTGAAATACTGCACTTTTAACATATTCCTGGAAATAATTGACATCTGTGCTCATAGTCTGCTGCTTCATCTGCAAAATTCAGAAATTTTTAATAGTTTTTCATTCTTTCTCCTCCTGTCCATAAATATTATTTTGGTGATTCTGAGCCTGTGGCTTCATTTTTAGTAAAATTGGGTGCATTTTTGATGTGGCTTGCACTCTGCTTGTATATTGGTGAGTTAGGATATTATGTGTGTGTGTCCAGGTATTCTAGTGTAACTTCTTTAAAAAAAAAAAAAAAAAAAAAGTCAAATTCTTATTTTTGTTTGCTGAAATTGAGAATTCTAGGGTTTTATTCTGTTATTGGTTTGGAAACTATGATATGTCTTATTAATAGAAAATAGTTTCCAGGTGGTAATACAAATATTTTTCCAAAAAGTTAATAAAACAGAGTGAAAGGAATTTTAAGCAGTAAGAAGTCACTCGAGTGAAATTTGTAAGAGCTTCAGCTCTGTGTCTGTTATTAGCATGTTTCTATAGTTGTGTATGCTTCTGCAAATTTCTTTATTCAGAGGTGGGACCTTGATGCTCTGAGTTTTTTCCAGGTTATTTTTATAAATATAACAAGTCTTTGTTGCAGCCTTGCTTAATGTTGTTCACGTTGTTGCACTGTAGTCAGTTTAGTTAGGTTGCCCTGTACCAATAAGTTGCTACTTAAATTACTCAATGGCATGTATCATTTAAAAAAATGAATAAATAATATCTGCTTTATCTTTTATTCCTACTTAATCAGAAGCTTTATTGAAGTTATTTCCAATTTGTGTGTTTTGTCCTCACGACATTTTGGTAAGCGCTTCTGTCGCAACATGTCGATATGTGTGAGACTGAAATAGAACTTGCTGTTTGTGTCAGTTTCCCTAAATTTAAATGACAGATGTATGCATAGCTCTTGCTCTTTAAAAAATGAGCTTGAAAAACCTTTCATTTGTGTCCTTTCTTTGTCTGTATTCTTTTAAATGTTTTTAGTAGGGAAATTTCAAAATGGTATGCATAGAATGCTTTTGTTCTTATTTGCAAAGAGTAACTAACCAAGTACTGTGTTTTTCTTGCATTGAAATCCTGTCCCTCTTTAAGCTCAGTGTATTTCCAGGTATTTCATGTGTCAAGTCCCTAAACATTTGGGACAAATTAAACAGCCTTCAGAATTTAGCTGAAGCATTTTACTTTGGGAGTTGTTTTTTATATATGACAAATACTATTGACATACAAAAATACCACACAGGTTTAAGAGAATCCCTGATACGTGCCTGAGAAATCGAGAGTTTCACAGTGAAAGAGACTATAGTTGTTCCTGCATATTGCGTTTCACTGTTTGGAGGAGATGTGTTTGCAAATACATTTGATTTATCTTTGTTTTTTTCTTTCAGAATGCAGGGACATTCTGCTTCCTGTGATTACTAAAGAGCTGAAAGAATTACTGGAACAAAGAGATGATCAGCAGCTCCAAGTCCAGGAGAAGAAGTACTGTGTTGAATTACTCAATAGCATCCTGGAGGTTCTGAGCTATCAAGACCCTGTGAGTATTGATGATCTTGTAAATGGACCAAGTCTGTAGTAAGCCTGAGCTGATTAAGTTGTAAATTATTGATACTGATGAATCTCATTTAAATTTTTAATACAAGTCAGTGGCAAGTTGAACTTTCCTCCTATTTTTCATAAGCTTAAATCTAACAGCAGTTAGATATTAAAGGTAAAATGCTGAAATCTGTGATACTTCTATTTCTCAGTTTAATATTCCTTAAACAGTCAGTTGCTGTAAATGACTGTAGCAGTATTAAAGGCAGTGAGGCTGCATTGATTTATTCTAGTAGAAGTTCTGACACTCCTAGTTTTGACTGTTAAAGATCAACAGAATAACTACTATTTTTCTAAGCTTTTGTAATTATTCTCAATTTAATGTTGTTTCCTTTTATAGAAACCTTCCTAGTTCCTGAAGAAATATTTTTCAATGTGCGAATATTGTAAATTATGCTTTTTGCTTTCAGCAATGTGTGAGTAAAGCAGATTACTCTTTCATTTACTATACCTTGTTTTGAGATTGTTTGTTGAGCTCTCATAATTTGGAGTACTGTAGAAATTGCAGTTTGGGTGACATTTTTCATTTGAGAGAATATTGAAGTGACTTTTTAGTGCTTTGCTTTTTAATGGCTAGAAGATTATTCAGTGAAGTTTCAGTATCATTTGAGGATTTTTTTTTTTTCTGAAAAGACCTCAGAGTTAATTACAGTAGGAAAACTGTAATCCCTCCCAGATATAATTGCTTCTTTATCTTGAACTGTCTTTTCTGATACATGTCTCCAAACTACACAGGCTTTGGATGAAGGAAAGTTCTCATTTGCATCTCTTTTTTTTTTTCAATATGGAACATGGGCTCATTTTCTAGAGCTGGAGTCATCACCAAGTACTGTTTGGTTTCATGTTTGAGAGGTTGAAACTGAAAAGACACACAGGGCAAATCCTTTTCATGTGTTTTATTAGCGATTTTCCTTATCGTTTTAGACCTTTAGTACTTCAGAAGGGGCGAATATGCGATGATAGTCAGGAGTTACTGGAAAGTTTGAATTTCAAATGGAATTGATAAGAGGAATGGTGAAAGTATGATAGTTTGGGCAAAGAGTGAATTTAAGCCTATGGGGTTTTGAAGTAAAGCAGTTACGGTACTGTGTACTTTCAAAGGTGACAATACAGCTGAAAAGCAGGATAGATGAATACTTCCTGCATATGTATCACATTAAGTTTATTTTCAATCACTTCACTACAAACAGTAACTGTTAGTTTGATGTGATGTACAAGTATTGTTAGCTCCTACTAAGAGGTAGTTGGGAACACGGGTTTGTAGCTCATGTTCGTGTAAGTGAGCAATAATTGCTCTCTGTATGGTAGTATGAAAAAGTCAAGCTGTTTTTACTTGGTGTGTGTGTATGTAGCCCCATGCGATGTGAAGACAACTTTATTCCGTTTAACTTGTCTGATTTCCAAGTGCGGGAACTGGGATGTCCAGATTGCAGAAACTGTGTGATGTTTTTCAAAGAAGAAACTGTCTTCTTATTCTAAAAATGAGGAATAAATAAAATGGAAAGTCAAAAAAGGGACAAATGTCTATTTCTAAAGGAAAACAACCCTTTTAAACATGCATCCTGGTCATATTTTGAGTGTGACTGTTGGCACCAAACGTGTTATTAAGTAGAAGCCTTGGTAAGAAATACATTTCTGTTCATTTTTGGAAGTGCTTGTGAATTTCCAGCTTGGAAAACTATTTAACGGTATAGCTAGACTTTTATTCCTTAAAATTAGTAAAATTCATTAAGCTTGAGCGATGGGAGATAACCTCTATCAGAACTGATACATTTTCTGTGGGATGCAGAGAGTATTTGTTTAAGCAAATGAAGAGTTTTGATTGATGTTTGTTATTGCTGGTTTTAGATGGTTCTGTAAACGAGTTAATCTGTATATGCCTCAAGGATAGAAAAAATAAATTATTAGACATTTTAGGTTTCTGCTGGAAACATTTTGATTTGAAACTGTTTGGTTATTGTGATGTTGCTAAGAGCTTTTAAAAAAGGCAGTTGCTTTTCTTTTTTCTCTCCCCCGCCTCCCTCCATAACAAGAAATCAATTCTTCCTTAGTATGTGGCAAATGCTTAGCTGTATTTAAAACAATGCACTTTAATTATTAGGGAGAATGATGTCTTTAATAATAGCTATATTTTTTTTCTCTTTAAATCCATCAATAATATGATGCGTATGTCTAAACACAATTGGAGATCAGAAGTTTTATGGGTACTGTTCACAGGTTTGGACTTCAGTCTTTTTTTAAATTTTTAAGATTTTAAAGTCTAATTAAAATGATATAATTTATTTGTACAAAAAGACGTTGAATAAGAAAAATATTGATGAATCAGTCCATTAACCCTCACTGGAAGAGGTAGTTACCAGAGAGTTTCAACTACAGAAGAACATAACTTTCCTGGTACAATAAATCTTTACTAAAGCTAAACAAAATCAAAGTAAAGGAGTCTAACTTTACCTAAAAGCCTCATTTGGATAACTGAACGGATTTTCTTTTTCTCTTCATGTTTTGAATCTATTCAACTTTAAAGTCTTCAACTTTAATAAAACTAACTATATTTGAAAATGAACATTATCATTTTGGGCTCTCTTCTCACTTGGGTTCTTGAGAAGTAGCCAGACAAGCTTTTTTCAGTGTGACAAACAACAGCTTTTTAAGCAACATATTACCAATTGTGTGTTGATAGAACTTAAACGTAAATTTAAAACAAGTACAGTGGCATTTCTTCAATAACATCTTTTAAGGAAAGTAATCTGTCTAACTGGAAATACTCCGTGAGATATTTGGGTGGCAGTTATCTACTGTATTTAAAATAAATACTAATAAGTTTTTAATATAAGGAGAAAAGACCCATCGAGTAGATTTAAATCCAATAGCAATCAATGTGTGACAGCCCCCTCTGGAGGCATGGTGTTCCTGATTATAGGAAACATTGTAGAATAATTGGGACATGTGTCCGTTAGCGAAAACACATTCCATGTTATGTCTTGTGGCAGTATAATTGCTGATAAGAGACTGTATGAGTGTTAGAATGTGTTTAGGTAAGTGTCATTAAATGCAGTGTTTTTAGTAATTTTAGAAGAGAAAATGTGCAACTCTCACTAGCAGTTTTTCCTCCTTTGTCAAGGAGGTCATGAGCTCATTTTTTTTTTCCTTTAACTGTGCTAGATTTCAGTCCTGCTTTAGTAGAGAAGATCTGCTTTTGAGATGAGTTATCTGAAGGAGGAGGGAAAGACCAAAGGTAGGGAGCATCTTCAATACAGCAGTGTCTGTGATAACAGACAGTAATTTATCTTTTTTTACCAAGGCATTGCAAAAGACTTTGTCCTTGAGTGCGTCATGGATGTTTGCTGTCTAGCTAGTGTGGAACAGTCTTGTTCCAAGGATATGCAGTTTTGTCTTCAATTGTGGAAAGACTTCCTAACTCGCGTGCTACCTGTATCTTTTAACATCTTTCTAGGAAAATGGATGATTTGACTCACTGGAGGAGAAAAGCTAAGGTTTTAGTGGTAGACTCACTTTACAATATTAATCATAAGTTTAACTCTTTGTTGAGAGCACCAACTTCTTGTCCGTATTTCTTCCATTTTTCCATCTTAATAGAGAAATACTGTTTTGGAGCACTATTTAAAATTATTTGTATAAAATGAGTTTTATCTCTGTGTTGGGTTTATTATGTGAAAGTCATCAAAACCAGCAGCAGCCGCCGCTTTTGCTTTCTTGTTATCAGAGACACCATAAGTATTATTATTATTATTATTATTATTTTTTAATACTCAGGAAATTGAAATGCCTGAAACACCATATTTTATTAACTACTGGCAAATGCTTTGTATAACTAGTAGCTGAGAGAATAAGAACACCTTTCTCTCTGAAATTCCTGATAACAATTTTAATTCTCCAATTACTTTTAAAGGTAGCCTGCCTTGTTGGAAAGCTGCCTACCTGTTGGCGCTCTGTAGTCCGTTCTGAACATTTTTGTAGGATCTACCCACAAAAGCCCCTATTTGAGGGGAATTTTATTGTAGAATTCTATCTAGAAGAATATAATCCTTAGGAATACACTAACACTTAAATGTTGAACATTCTTTTTGCGCTATATATCCTATCTGGGGATGTAAAGGGAATTTGGCTGGATTCAGGGGATAGCATTAGGTGGAACTTTTAAAAATGAACTTTTACATCCCAGGATTCTCTGAAGCTGATAAAAGGTGCCAACTCAGTTCTTTAACTTATATTCATGTGAAAAATCATTATCCTTTTCATTCTACAGTTGGGACATTTGCAGGTGACTCTGTTGCCTGGTCATGATCGTGCATCATGGAAAAGGAAAAGTGTTTCTCATTAGTAGTCTCACTTAAGTATGGTTTAGCATTCCTTCTGCCAAGGCTCTCAGTTTTTTTCTTCAAAGTAAAACTAAATGTAGTTAAAAATTACATCCCGTTCTTACCCATGTTACTTCTCCTTAAACTGGCCATAATAATTTTTAAAAGTGCCTGTCTGTGTCAAATCTGACCATTAATTTTTCTGTCAAACAGGCAGTTGACGGCAGCTTATTCCAAAGTCTCCAGAAAAAGAAAATCCGTGTTTTGTGTCCATCATAAGAACTTTGATGGTGTATCTAAAGTAGGAATTTGTGTGCTGTAGTTATGTAACTTTGGAAGCCATTCTGTTACTTCAGGTTTGTCACTGCCAAAATACACGAGCTCTCTGTCATACTGGAAACTGCATAGTTGTCTCTGAGATAGAATAATTCTATTTTTGTCACAACCTTGCAAAAGCTTAAATACAACATGACAGCTAAATCCAATTCTGGTTGTTAGTACCCTGCACTGATAATTTTAATGAGAATGAAGTTTTGTTCTCTTATGTGCACAAATCTGGTGGTGGGGAGGGGATTGTTTTTCTTTTTTTTTTCTGTAGGAAGTTTTGGTTCTGTCTACATTAATAAGGAATTTATTGCAACTGGAGTAGGTCAGTGTATTTGCTTTGCTGTGAGGCTCTTGGTGACTCTTCTATGTCTTGGAGTTTACTTTGATTAAGATATGATTGATCCTCTGTGTCAAACCTCTGTTATGTAAATGGCTCACAGCTTTCTGAAAGCAAAAAATATTAGAAGCATGCCGTGGGATCTTGAAGTGACGTGACCCGAACATTGGTTCAGGACCTAATGTCTTTATCTGAAGCACTGTAGAGGAGTTTCTAGTAAATCCTTATCCAGAAGCAATCTTGTTTGTGTGCAGTGAAACCACTGAGAACAGAAGCTGTATGTAGTAAATGAAAGTAACCAAGGGCATTTGCCTGAAAATTGTTCTGAACCAAATTGCTCCTGAAGGCATAGGCATATAACTGTAATTTCAAGGGACTAGATTTATGCTTAAGATAAAGCTGTATCTAATTGCTGTATTTCGTCGTTGTAGTTATGAGGAGTAAGTTACACAAATCAAGTTTTTCAATTTGATATTTGTTATTGCCAACAATGTAAATAAGAAATGAAAAATTTGAGGATGAGCTATCAAACTTTTTTCATAGTCCAGGTTGCCTCCTTTTCCTCCTACTACTGCATGAACTAGTAGCTTGATAAAATTACGTGTTTTATGACAAGTAGCTTGATGTAGGTCCTCTGATGTCCTAGTATGTATTCTTTCAACAATAGATGAACACTGTTGTTTGAAATAAAATTCTAAATATTAACTTTTACCCTGATGAACAATGGTAAAAAATGATCTACACTTGAAAACAAAACCTCAGAATTCTATAATAAATTCTATAAAAAAATGCTCTGGGATAAGTGGTGGCTAAGTGCTTTTGGACAGAAGAGCACAATTAAAAATATTGCTGTACAGTAAAAGTTTAAGAAGAATATACAGGAAAGATTTAAAACAAAACAAAAAAGCCGTGTGCACCTCTGTGCAAGTAAAGCAATGTGTGTCAAGAGCAGGCTCTGAAGATGTATTAAAATTTTGTCTACAGAGTAGATTATCAAAAGCTAATTATCACCAGAAAGCTATGTTTGACAATATAATAATGCTGGTAATTATTCAAACCATTCAAGTTAAAAGAATAAATAGGATGCTTTTGCAGAAACTCAAAATCGTGTGGAAAATAGCAGGCAGATGGGATTAACTGCAAGGCTAATAATTCTATGTCTGTATGTGCAATATTATTGCCTCTGCTTGTCACTAAGTGTAAGCTGTGTTCATTAAGTAGAGAATGTCTCTACTTCACTCAAATATTGATAACACTAAAAAGGAGCAGGGTATTTGTCAGCAGTTTTCACTGGTGTTTCCAATGGAAGAGTAGGATTTGAAGATATGTTGCATTTTAGGTTGTGGAGCCAGAGGATTCGCCTCCCCATGTTGGTTCATCTCTTTGGACATCCTTTGTCATCTCTTCCTCACTGTGCCATGTCTATCCAGCTGTTCCCTTGTCCAGGCTTCTTCCTAACTGGCATTTCCCTGTGTATTTTTTGCCCATTATGCTCTGCCACTTGTTCTCAGTTTCAAGCAGGGTGCAGTAAGTGCAGTATAGTGTTGTGAAAGAGCAGTAAAGAATCTGTGATCCAGTCAAATATGTCTGTAATGCGTATTATAGCCTGGGGATGAGTAATAGGGATGGTAAGAATAGCTTGTGTGTCCTGTGAGTCCAGTAAAATAATTTTACTAAGGATACTTCAAATACTGTTATGCTTTCTAGTCATATAAACCAGTTCAAAAAGTGAAGAAAGGTAAAAGCGTGTAAGTATAGTTTGGTGCCAGAGACTGCCACTGTTCAATAATCTGGCTCCTAGGCTGTTTTTTCCTTTTTCTGCTGTGAGATCAGCTAAATTGGTAAGTTTGTTGGGAGGACTCAGATATACTGCTTCTCTGGAAGTTAGCAAGAGCTGAGTGTCTCTGTGTTGTAGGTACTTGCCTTGAGATGATACTGGCTCCTAGCACCCTGCTGCTGCTGCCAGCTCTTCAAAAGCTGCTAGCATATGCTGATTCCTTGTACAGTGTATATAATAGTTGTATGTAGGAAATCAGTGTAATACAGTTCAATGTGAGATTTTACAGAAGGAGAATGTGGCTTTATTTTACAAAATCTCTTTAAAAAATGTTTATTTTATCCATGCTAGCATCTGGATACTCCCAAGCCCAAGAAGTGTATCTTTAGGGGATCTGAGATCTCTTATGGGAACCCCAGAGGACAAAGGATTCTGGTTGTCAAGTTTTCACCATGCCTCCTTGGTTCTTTTTGACTGGTAATGATGAAGTGACTTTTAGATGAACCTTTTATATTATTTAGGAATGGGTGGTGTTTGTCTGACCCATTCTTTTATCTTTTAAGTCTTTGCCTGGTTAACTTAAATAGTTTGTATCTTCCTGCTGTCTAGTCATTTGAATGAAATCATGCATTCTGTACTCTGCTGAGAGATATCATTTCTTCTGGTGTGCTCACCCACACGTGTGCATTTCCATTTGCACCAATCTTAACATCTATTACAAATCTCTTCAGAAAAAAATTTGAGGTGAGAGATTAAGATTCTGAAATTGGCTATCTTGAAAGCAGTAAGTTTTGTACAACTAGGACAGTGACAGTTCAGTCAATGCACAGTATAAATGTTATTGCTCTGCTATCAGTTAATATTAGATGACTAGTATTTCTGATTTAAAAAAAATAGTAAAATTAAGATTAGGTTTTTGTTTTTCTAACCTGTTACTGCAGATGATGATGTTGGGTTGACTGGAATGAAGAAATGATTTTTTTTTGCAGGCTTTCAAACTTGTTTGAGGATGATGGAGTGGTATTGTGTGCTTTTTAAAATTAGCCTTTTAAGCAGACTTTGATAAAGCTACAGGCAAATTTATTAGATGTTTGCTGTGATTTGAGATGCATTTCAGAAATATCGTCTTGAGTGCTATGAATAATCCTTGTTTTGAAAATTTACTATGAATACTGTAATAGATAAACTGTGCAGAAAACTTGAGTGAAAAGTGTTTGATTGCTACTTTGTGTAAGTATGAAGAATTTGGTTTATGATGATTATCAAGACAAAAAATGACTTATTGTACAAAAGTACAATTTTATCTCAAGTTTTTCAAGTGATTTAAGAAAGAAAAGCCAGTAGAGACAAGAAATTTATTGTGATAATCATTCAAGTTGATTTGGAGAAGAGATGTACTGTAGGGTTTTATTTTAAATTCCATATAGGTATTTGTAGTGCATTTGAAATGCAAAGAGCTAACCCGCTGGATGGTTTTGTATTGTTTGATTGGTATGAGCTTGAAAGCTCACAGTGCATGTATGAGGAATGGAAGGAGATGAAGAGTGGCTTTGCAGAAGTACTCAACATTTGTCTTTTATGCAGCAACTGTCAAGTGTGGTCTTTATAATCTGAGGGTGTACCAGAGGAGCTTAAAATTCAAACATGTTTGTATATGTCAAATATGAATACATTGATCATTTGAAGACTCTAGTAAAGTTTTAGAAGACTGTGACAGGGAAGAAAACCGTGGAGTATTGCAAAATAGAAGGACACAGACTGTATATGGTAACTATAAATAAACTGGTAGATAGGATGGATGTGACATTTGCTAAGGTATGCTGGCCTGATCAAGGTTAATCAAGACAGGAGAAAGAGAAGGGAGGCAGTTTTGGACATCTTGGAAAGGAGGAGTGAGAAATAGCTTCTTGTGTAGTTCCACCTGAATGTGAGGGGTAATGTCTCCTTCTCTGGAGATCTTCAAGGCCCGCCTGGATGCAACCCTGTCTAACATGCTCTAGGTGACCCTGCTTGAGCAGGGGGAGTTGGACTAGATGATCTCCAGAGGTCCCTTCCAACCTTACCAATTCTGTGGTTGGTTGGTGTTGGAGCTCAGCCACCTGACATACTATTAGGACATCCTTGTGGCTTCTGTGCCTATAGTGTTCATTCAATTTCATGTGATGTTAAGGGGATAGCTTATTTGGTGTATACTAAATTTCTTTTTTGACTTTTCTATTAGTTTGTTTTTTTTTCAAGACCTTTAACTGAGAGCCAAGCCTTTTACTTTGCTGGAATATGTTGCTTGCTATTTTTCTGAGTTTGTCTAGCAATTGGAGTAAATCTAGTGAAATTGGTAAGCATAAGATCATTATTGCTGTACCTAGTATAAAGGAAAGTGTTTTGTGCATGCAACATGCCAAGTATGTCCATCATTTGATGTGGTTTGGTCAATATTTGCCACTGAACTGCAAAGTTCAGTCAAAACTTCCTGTTGACAGATGATGGGTCTCTGGTTCAGTGTCTGCTGGCCAGATAGACCAGTACTACTTTGATAGTGGGTCCAAAGAGCTGGCAATCTTCAGTGCTGTGTCCTCACAGAGCTCTTTTAAAGATTACATACTTTGTCTGCAAGTTAAGAATGTTTCTGAGCTCCAGACTGTCTGGAGAAAGATCTGGAAGTCTATGATACAATTCTGCTTGATTATCTATTGCCAGGGTGCTGACATTAAGTTTAGCCTATTCAGTTAATTGTAAAACACATGAGCCCCTTGAGTAAGAAGTAGGAAGTGGCTCTTTGAAACAAAAAACAATTATGGAATAGATAGAGCTAAATCTGGATTGTACCACTTGAAATGAGTTTTCCACTGAAATTGCAGGAACTAACAAGCGGTGTGAGCAAACAGGATTAGTATCATTCTTTCAGGAGAGTGGTGGTATTAAATAACTGGAACTGTTCACATGGAAGTAATTGGTTTCTTCCTTATTTTAGAGGAGATACAGATTTAATATGAAAACTGCTTTTTCTGATTTGCAGGCTTCAACTTACCAACACATTCAAGAAATAATGATACAGTTATTACGCACAGTGAACAGAACTGTTATTACGATGAGAAGAGATGACCCCTTAATTGTGAGTAATATTTTCGATTCTTTGAAAGTCATTTCATAGTTACCTCTAAAAATGAAAATAGTGTTTATTGAGTGTTGGTGGTCTTAACTAAGCTACCTGTTTAGCTTTAAAATGAAAAGTCTAAAGCTGTATTCTCTTTTCATTCATCTATGCCCCCATACTGTCTTTCAAAGAGTAATTGAGCACTGCTAGTGAGATTTGTGCTTTAAAAAGAGCTATGTGAATTTAATTACTCTTTGCAATAAATAAATAAAAATTAAAAAGGGCACAATAACACATTGAAAATAGTGTTTCTGCTAATCTCAATTTGATTGCTGGGTAAAATTTTGACACTATTCTGAGTAGCTTATCTAAATAATTAAATTTTTAGTCACTTTTCTTCTTCTTTTTTTTTTTTTTTTCCAAATGCTTTACTTTTCACAGAGTTAGAGTTGCTGTGGAACAGCTGCTATTCCCTATTTTTTTTTTTTTTTCTGTAGAAGGAAAATGAACACTTATCAGTTACACAGGGAAAATGTCTTGAGGTGTTTTTGCTCGGATTACTTGCCTGGGGCTCCTGCTGAGGGTCCATCATTTGAGAGTTATATTCAAGGACAGAGTCTGCAACTTTCTCAGATTTAAATACATATCTGACATTATTCTGCAAAATCATGAGCAGCGTTTACTTGGTTGCTTCAGGCGTGAGGGGTCCATGATTTATCTTCCAAAATGTAATTTGGTTCTATGTTCATTTCTTTTGGAAAACCAAGATAATGGTTTTTGAACTTGGTCAGTCTTGTGTGTGTGTGTCATATCAGTGTTTTAGCATCTTTATAATTAAGTTCTTCAGAAGGGATATTTGTCAACAGCTACTTGGTGAAAGCTTTTTGAAACTCCCTGATGGTGGATTTACAAGATTCAGAAATCACATCATTACATAATTATAGAAATTCAAGTCTTGTTCTTTTGTATCTGTGCAGCCCTTTAATGTGTATGTATGGTCATAACAGGAAGAGGTTTTGAATGAAGATCCAAAGAAGCTTTCAGTTCTCTACAGTTATTTAAAATGTTTTTGTACTTGGAGAGAAAGCATCGAATAATTTTTATGCATGATGTAATCAATCCACAAATGAATTATTTCTGGGTACCATAAATAATAAATGAAGAGGCAAAATGAAGCTGTAGTAATTATTCAAAAAAGGATCCTTATCAGGAAACAAGGGCTGGTTACAGTCAATTTAAATGGCTTGGGAAATCAAATTTTTTCTCATCTATTGTAATGTTCTGTCATTCTTGATTAAAAAGATCAAATCCAGTGTTAATTTGGGAATCTGGATGTCTGAATGCTATTAATACAGAAGTATTAATGCATACATTATAGAGCACCTGTGTATATTGGATGTGTCAGATGTATCAAAGCAGAAACTCATTAGAATTTACTGGAACTGACACAAGATCTGTCAACGGAATGGTCCTTTAACATGAAGAAATTATACGTAATGAAGAAAATGGTCTTTTCAGAAAGAATTTTCAAAATAAGCTAGTTTTATGCTCAAAATTTTTAGTTCAGTCAGTGTGGAGGTTTGCTTTAGAAACTCTTGAAAGGGCCAAACTTCTTGATGGCTTGATTTAAAAAAAAAAAAAAAAAAAAAAAAAAAAAAAAAAAAAAAAAAATCAGAAAATGTGGCTCTCCATATAATGTGTAGAGCAGCTAAGGTTACTAAAAGTATAGAAATTTGGAAATGTGCAAGGACAGGCAGAATGTATGAAGTAGCTGCAGTCAAACAACTGAATTTAGGATTGACTTATGGCTGACTTCATTTTCTATTTCCCTTTTGGGAAAAGGGGAAGTTGTTCTTCAGTCTCTTTAGTCTGTTTCTATGTTTTTGAATATTGAATGTATTTTCATTATTTTCTGCTGTATAATTTTGCATAAGTTCAAAATAGAATACCTCTTATGTGAAAAGCAGTGCCAGTATTATTATTTTAATACTAAAATCAGAATGATAGCAATTTACATGACCTATAATTCTTTTAAAGTTTAAATCACGTGTACCTGATTGAGCAGTACCTTTTATCTGTTTGAGATTTTTTGCTTGTTGGCAGGGAGGAGCAGGTAAATTTTCTTATTTAGGTGTTCTTTTCATAATCTTCCAGGTTTTCAGTAGAGAATTAGTTTAAAGGCATTTTAGGCGTATAGCTTCCTTTTATTTTTTCTTACAGTAGTGTCAACTGAACTCTGCCTTGTGCTCAGCAGGGTGTCAGTGTGCTGTGAAGTTTGTTTGTGTAATCACTAGAAAGGGTCAGGCTAAGATGGGATGACCTCTGTATGGGAAGAGGTGGTAGTGATGAAAACATGATTTGACACTCCAGCTTCTGTGGAGAAAACTTACTTAAATGCCACAGAAGGCTTCATTGTGATGTTTTGGCAGCTGAAGTCTTTAATGATGCTCTGAAATCCCAGTTCAGGAATTACAGAAGTAAAGTATTGTACTTGTTTTCCATATTAGCTTGTTTATAAGAACAAAAATATAAAAACACCATATGTGTTTTAAAGCTCCTCTTTGGTAGACCTAAACTTGGTTGTGTTTGTATTAGCAGTTTAGTATGGTAAAAAGGGTTGTAGTTATGTATGCTACATACAACAATTTTAAGGCAATATTTGTATAGAATAAAGATTTTTGCAAAGAAAACTAGGTAGAGTTTCATTTGCTGTTGGTTTTCATCCATAGACAGGTAAGGCAGGCAAAGGTTCTGGACATAGGCAATTACTGGCATTTTAAAGGAATTCCTAGTATCCTAAAGAATAGGAAGATGTAAAAAGCCTATGCTCTGTTAACTGAAGTGGCCAAGGTATACTTTATCTTCAAAATACTTTAGTATGCATCATTGATTTATAATGAGAATTAAAAATGTATAGAATTCTGATGTCATATTCTTGCAGAAACAATACCTTTTGGGAAGATAATGACCAAAGCAACCATTCTGCAGAGCTGATGTTGTTGCTAAATATTATATTCAAATGTTCATATGAAGTTTCTAAAGCTTTACAATATTTTCGTTCAATATTTCAGTCCAGATTGATTCCAGTCTTTCAGTCTTTGGTAATATTATTGAGTCCTGAAATCTAGGAAAATATCTCATTTTATTGCAAAAGGTAACATCGCATTTAAAGAACCTAGAAATTTACAAAACATACATTTGATTAATACATTTCCGTAGGAAGTTGTTTTGTATTAGGCTAGCATAATTATTAGGTATTACAGCTTTTTCAGAGAGCTATAATATATGAAAATACGAAAACCCCTGCATCAACTAACGTTGCATGATAGAGAGAAATCAGTATTTTATTCATACGTTCTGAATTTTTAAAGACAGTTAGATTGAGTCTTTCCATAGAACAGCAATTCAAATGTAATATTTGAATATGCCCTGTGCTGTACAGTATTTTCCAAATAGCATATTGTAGTTCTCATTTAAATACTTGTTTTTAGGGAAGCCTATTATATTGTATATGCAAGTGCTATTAAGCAAATGTGTTTCTTTAGAGTATGATTGTGTGCACTAATAACATTTAACTCTGGGAGCGGTTGTGGGGCATTACAGCATCTTTTTCTACAGGAGAGATTTTTTTTTTTTTTAAACAGTGCTATTATTTTCTAATAATAAATCTATTTCTCTTGGATTACTAATCCTGGTATCATACACCTGCATTGTACTTATCTCATACTATTATTTTTTCTACTTTCTATTTGAATTATTATTAGTTGTTATTAATAATTAAAAAAAAAAAACACAAAAAGCAACCCTCACATCACACTTTCACATTGCTTAGACTCTCCAATTATGCCATGTTACCAAGGTATATATTTTTCTGTATTTATGTTAACAGGAATACCTGACATACTTTTACTTGAAAGTTAAACTATTGCATTTTTAAGTGCTTATTGTAGTCAGAGAAGTGTGGAATTTCTGCTTCTGTTCCAGATAAGCCTTTTGTTTGGATGTTAAACATGTGTTTCAGAAGTTGGCCGGCTTTTGCCGCTACTAGGACAGTGTTCAGATGCCTACTGCTGACTCATTCACCCAGCCAGTTTCTTACATTATCTTCATATAAAGGAGATGAGCGTCTGGCTTTTTTTGAAAGTTCACTTTATTTGACTGAAATCCTGGAGTACCCTACGAGCAACCTGCTGAAAGACATTGCTTGAGGGAAGCTCTGATTTTGTATTTTCTTTCAACAAAACCGTATGTCTTAAAGGAGGTGAATTTGAAAACATGAGACAGCCTGAGGGTAGGCTGAAAGAAATGTGAATGTTCCAGTATTGGGAGCAGAGAGCCAGGTGGCCCTGGGTAACTTAAGTATTCACTATTGCATGTGTATATGTTGAAAACAGAATTTTATATCCACCTATGGGTAATTCCTATCTTTGTGGCTGAGAGAGAATTGGAAAACAAAAGATAAGTTTTGACAGGGAAAGTAAGAATTAAAAAGTATTTACCCTTTTAAATTCCATCAAGGTCAGACATTAAAATCTAAAACCAGTAACCATTTAAGTCACCATGTGTTTTCCAGTAGTACTGATGTTTTTTCCGATCAAAAGAAAGACTAAGAGCCTTACAGAACTGTTCTTGGCTGGACTGCCTCAAAGTAAACAAGGTATTCCTGTTCTTATGCTGGGGTCAGTTTTAATGACCCCAGAAATTTATTGATAATATGTGACAAACTAAAATACTGAAATTCATTTAAATTGAATAATCTGGGTCCCTTAAAAGTATTTTGAAGATATATTCAGTATGTTTTAAAAATGAAAAAGGCAGGTTAAAATCAAACTTTTATTGCATATTATTAAAAAAGGAAAAAAAAAAAAAAAGATTCCTTTCATAGAATAACGAATTGGTGAAAATCACTTCGGTACAGAAAAATCAGTACAGTTCAGTATTGACTTTGCTAGTATGACTCCTGTCAATATTGCTTATTATTCTACCTTTACTGCAGAGGATACTCATCTTTTTAAAAGTTACTTCAGTAGAAGAATAACACATACTAATAGATCCTTGAGTGTATCAATTACAGATACTAATACAGAGTACGTAGGAATGTTACAGGCCTGCCAACATAAGCAGCACATTTTTTTGAATGTGATACAATGACATGATCTGGTGTAATGGTTTGATTATTGTCTCTAATATGTCCAAAAGTTATTGTGGAAGAGCTTTTGGCTCGCTGAAGATTTTACTACTTTTGCTTTTTTCCTCTAAAAAGCCCCTAGAATAGTGAACGTTTTGTGCCCGTGATTTCCATAGTGAATGTTAGTGTTTTTTAAAACTCAATCCTTTAGAATATTGATAAATTAAGCCATGTTATCTAGCATAATCACTTCCAAATGAAGACCAGTTTTCTTGCCCTGTTAGTCCTCCTTGATACCTGTGCAAAGTGATGTCTTCAATGTATTTCAAAGTATATAATTAACTCTGCAAGCTGGAGGAATGCAGAAGTGTACAAAAAGTGCACAATTTTTAATTTTATGTTGCACAGTTAATTCAATATGACTTTAAAATGAGGATCTCAGGGTAAATCTGTTGAATACATTGGCACTACTTGAACTCATTAATCCAAGTCACTTTTATGAATATGTTCCCTGAAACCTAAAGTAGCTTTTTGGCCTTTGCATTGTGTGTTTTAAACTTGCTTTGCAAAATATCCTTCCACACACACAAATAGTGATTGTTTTGTCATGAATTAAGTAACTTCTAGCTTTAGTTAGGTTACGTTGGAATACCTAGTAATAGGTGGTTCCTCAACTATTTTTTGAAGATTAAAAAAAAAAAAAAAAAAACACTGTGCTGACACCTGATTAACTTTTTCTAGTGTATATAATTTGTTTTGATATAATACAGGTAAGCTCATTAAAAACTAATTTTAGAACTAATTTTGTGTCATGTGGACCTGTATGGGGCTGTTTCTTTAATTAAGGCTAAAAAAGTGTGCTTTTGGATATTCTAATATACATTTTAAATGTATAGAGGTTCAGGATGGACAAATTACGGAAGTGGTTTAACAGGACAGGAGCCAGCATGTTGAGGGAAGTGGTTCTGGCTTAGGGAAGAGATTTTACTGAATATCTAGTGGGAAGATAGAGAGGAGACAGAGCCTCCTCTTGAAGGTATATTGGGATTGGACAAGATGCAGTGGACAAATGTTAGAACACTGGAAGTTGCATTAGATGTTAGGAAAAACTTTACTGTAAAAGTGGTTGAATTCTGGAACAGATTTCCCAAAGGGGTTGGAGTGTCTTTGGGTATACTCAAACCTCAACTGGACAAGGCCCTGAGCAGTCTTACCTAATTGGACCTGCTTTGGGAAGGGGGTTGGGCTTGACTTTTTTAAATATTCTCTTATTTTATGATGGTGAGACTCTTTCTACAGAAGTCTATTAAATGAATCAAACTTCTAAATGATTGCTTTGTAAATTTAACCAATGAAAGGAAGGAGTAACATCTAATCTGAAATTCTTTATTCCTCTTTTTTTGGTTAAATATTAGTTGAAAGAAACAAAAATACTTCACTGGGGGTGTGAAATATTTGTAGTTGTCTCCTTCCGGCATTTCTTTTCTGTTTATTTTTTTTTTTTTTTTTTTTTTTTACCAACACGTATCACCCTAAAGTTGTACGTATCACCCTAAAGTTGTACTTGCTTATGTAATTTGTCTAGTGATCAATGCATATTCTTTTATTTTTTCAGTCCGTGTTGCTTGTAAGTAGGAAATGAAGAGTGAATGACGTTCTTAGCTTTGTCTACAATTGCTTTTTAAAGTAGAGATTTAATTGCTATTTTTCGAAGGCTGAAAAAAAGTTGTCTTTACAAAGCATGTGAAAGTGTCCCTGAAGAAAAATGAGAAAAAGTTACAGTTTTGTTGAAAATAGTCTCTTGTGTATTTATTCAGTGAGATGATTTGTTAAGTAAATTCAATGTATCTGATATTTTCAGATACTCTGTTAAACTTCTTTCGGCTTTCTGCTTGTGATTTCACTATAGCACAGTTTGTAGATGTGTGTTCATAGATCTCTTCATATGTATTCTAATGTCTTTTGAAATGTAAAAACTGTATGTTTCTGTATACGATCCATAAGGCAATCAAATCCACCAGAAGCATTTCTTTTTCATCTTTTTTGTTTTCCTTCTTGATTCCTTTTTCTCGGGAATTGGAGGATCAGGTGGTAACTTTTGAGGAGAAGCTGTAGCTGAACTTTGTTCCACGTGATCCAGCCTTTTCAAAATCTGATGAAATCTTCCTTCTTGTTGTCTGAAGTCATATTCTACACTATGGAAAAAATGAAGAGATTAAGCTAATAAATGAGAAATTCCTTCTTTAGAAACATGTGGAAAAGATGCTTGCTTTGTTAGAACATTATTCAATATCAAAGACTGATTAAAATGCAAGACAGTGTAGCTTGCTGCCTTGAAAAGTTCATCTATTAACCATCTCTGAAGGAATCCTCTTCATTTATGTGAGGTAAGAACTGCAGCGTTGGGCCCAAACGCAATGGGACAAGATTAAGGGGAAAAACAATGCACACGATCTGTAATGTTAGATAATGTTTTCCTTCATTTGCATAGCAGTTCATACGTACTTACCTTTCACTATTTTTTCCTTTTTTACATTAAACTATTAAAAATCATGCTTGTGTATGTGCTGCCTGCCAATATATGTGACAGTTTCTCAGAAGAGTTTAAAATGTAATGAAGAAGAAATGGCCTATACAGTTTGTTTTCATTATGCTCTGTAGTTTATATTTAGCCCACCTATTGCATAAGATGTGGAAGTGGCTATTGCATTTTTTTTTTTTGACTTTGAATTGTTACCTCCTGTAACAATTCCTAATGGTTCCTTTTTTAATGGACAATATGCTCTTGCTGTTATGAGTGGGCATCATTTTGTTTCAGATTACTCTGTTCCAATGTGCTGCTTTACAGTTGAAGATGATGTGTTGAGGATGATGTTAAGTATAACCTCTGTGAACTTGACCATAAGTATCTTAACCATAAAATAAAATTCTTCGTAGTTTGTGCTTTTTGTTAAGATAAGCATTTCTCTGCAATGACAATTTCTTCTTGCCCCCATTCCTTGTTAATTACTAGCTGATGCAGTGTCTTGAAAATACAAGCCAAGCTTGGAACCAAACAAACAGGTACAACATTTGTACTAAAAATATACAGATAGTTCAGACTTCTTACCAATATGTTGGTGGTTGAATTTGTTTTCCTTCGTCTTCTCCACATGCTTGCTGGCCACTCTCAGCCATTACTCCTGTTCCTTAAACCTGCTTTGAGCCTGTTATTGAGGACCCATGTAGGTAAAGGGATTTAACAAATGGTTGTCTTTTTTCACTCTGTCGATTTAAGGGTTCTGAACCCTTAAATTTTTGTTACAGTTATTTTTAAATATCTCTATTATGTGATGTTTTGAATTATCTATGAAAAGAATGCTTACTCTGAGAAGGTATCAGAAATGAGCTTTTACCTTCACCCAAGATACTGATGACCAGAAATCTAGTGAGAATTAGAAGTAGCTGTCTAAGTAGTCAAGGATGAGATGAAGAGTGATTAAATCTGTTTCACGTGCTATGGAAAAAAACGAATGAAAAATGGGTTATGCTTGGACATTTAAGTCATGTAGAAGGTTGAATGGTTAATGTCATGCTCATCTTTGTAAAATTTAAGCTGGCAGGGGATTTAGATATCCTGGGAAATAGCTACGGCAACTTGCAGTCTGGGGAGTGTTACTTTCTATGTAAATAAAAGTGGCAGTTACTTTTTTTGGTGTAATAACTTGTCATATTAATGCAAGGCAGTGTTCTAGCCAATTGCATTGAAAAAGAAATCTTAATTTTTTACCATCAGGAATGATTTTCATACTAATGAAGTTCAGCATTCTATACTGCTGTACAGAATAGGAAGAAATTTTGAAATGCCTCAAGTTCCATATTTGTGACACTGAAAATCAGCTGGTAATTAACAACTTCATAAAAATGCTGCTCTTTAAGGTTATGTCTGTACTGAGTGACCAGTATTAATCTTTATTCCAACCACCTTTTCTGGGTGGGATAATGGGAGTTGTCAGCTGAATTTGCAGGAGGATGGGAGAGGGGAAAGGAGACTTTCTTTTTTTTTCTTCTTCCCTAAAACTCTTTGGAAGAAAATAAAGCATCATCATTAGGTATGTTTGCGTAAGAGATGTTGCAGTCAGGTCCTGTTCCTGGTTTGGGCTATGAGAAAGAAATCTGTAAAACTAGTATGTTTCTGTTAACACTATATTAATTACGTTCTGTGTGTGTATTTATAGATACATAAAAATGCGTGAACGTTGTGTTGAATAATATGTTGAAATTAACTAGAAGCTTATTTCCCTTTATAACTAATGTGATTGAGGTTTTTAACTGAAGTAAAGTGACTCAGCTGGCAAAAAGAAAGATACAGAATTCTAATGCAGAGAAGAGTTGGAGAGAGAGCTATAGTCAGGGAGTAACATATAATAAATATATAATAATTATATAAGAAATTAAAGGGGAAGAAGGAGGCAAGTGATGTAGAAAGGCAAATTTGATCTGTCTCTTCTATTTTATCTGTATAGTGTTAAAAGTGCCACTTGATACTCTTCAGAAGTCATAAATCAGGAGCGCTGGAGAAGGGCATGTTCTGTTTCTAACGTACCTACTGCAAGGATAATATATGTCCATGTTCCACATTTCTAATTTAATGTTGGAGAGATCTTCTCCAGAGGCAGGAGATCGGTTCAGTCTCCGTTTAATACTTGTCCTTTGTATTCTGAGATAACTGTTTGCTTGTGGTTGCTACTTCCATTTATTGTAATACAAACTGTCTGATAGGATCTAGATTGAAAGTCCCAAGTCATTTCACATAAACTGCTTGAATAGTTGTTAATAAAGCTAAACGTACAGCTGTTATATATCTGATCTGAATTTTGTGTGACTATGAGAATGAAAGGCTCTCTACTGCTTTACCAGTCAGTTTAATCAACACCTGGATTGACACGAGGTTAGCAAATTGATTGGTTCAAGGACTACTTAAAAAGTACATAATAAAAGATGATTCACTGACAGTAGTACAACACACTGCTGCATTTGGATCCCTGATGACTTAGGTTCTTTAAGAGCAAGGGAAAGGAGAACAAGATGCAACACTTGACTCTATAATTAATGACAACAGTAAAGCCACGTTAGTAGAAAAAATACGTGTATCTTTTAGAAAAACTGATGAGCACAATTACTTTTTTCAGAACATTGTCTAATGAGCCTGTAATGAACTTCAAATATTAGTTGCTCTGAGTGCTTTATTGTAACTGTCTCTCGTGCTTACATGTATATAAGAATGAATATTAATGTTTTTTCTTGCTGTCTTCTACTTCGTCTGATAAGATTAGAAACTGTTCACAGCAGGAATTGCGTTCTATTGTATGCACTCTGCTCATCATTGTGGTGCCTCCAGGCACCATTGTAATTAAAAACAAGCAAGAAAATCAAAAGGCTCACCAATCTTTTGCCTTTTTGTCTGTTCATTACTTCAGACACTTATAACTGTTGCTCAGAATTTATTTCCTGGATTGGAACTGCATAAGCTAAAGGGTAGGCTAAGCTGCGGAATTTACTCCTCTGAAGAGAAAAGGCATCCTATGATAAAAAGTAGTTTGTATAAAAAATCTAGAGAGTGGTCTCTTTTGCTGTAGAGTCCAATAAAAATGCTCAACTTTTATGGACTTAGGGATCTCAGAGGTTGTTTTTTGTGAGGGGTGACAACGTGCCCAAATAAGGAAATCTATACTGTCCTGAATCTTTGTCTTTGTACAGACTTGCTCTTTGTTTTTGGATAAGTAATGTAACCTCTGGAGTTTCTGCTGGGCTGTAGAGAAGACTAATGAGTTCATCTGATAGACACGTTACAGTGTTTAATTAGTTACGTGTAAAATACTTTGAGAAGAATAAATACAATATTCATTAGCAGGAGTTAAGGATATCAGTACTCAATTGAGTTCTGTGTGGAAAAATAAGTTGCAGTGTTGTGTCCAACCCTGGCTTTGCCTAATAAGCATGTCAAACTCTTTAAGTTTGGCTCATCTAGAAAATATGGTCTGAAGAACACTTTTAGGACTATATTTTATTGCTAATATCCATAAAAAAATTAGAAGGAAAAACGTTTAAAGCTTGCAAAGCTTAAGATCTGCCATATTCTTTGAAGTATAGAAAATCCTTTCAAGATGAAAGTCATTTGTCCTTTCTTTTTGTATATTAATCTAAAGAGTCATTCTATACTGCCAGCAATGCCATGCCACAAGCATATTTATAGTCTAGGTCATAAATAAAGGGCTGGTTTTATGTAGAGAACCTGTTCCATATCAAAAACTTCTGGAACATACTAGTGTCTTTGAAATTACAAAACCTGCCTGAGAATGTTTCAAATCAAGTTCTGCCGTTATGCACTGTAGTTGCTAACTTCTCCACTTGATCTTTGCAGTTTCTCATTGGCAAGTTCATCATTTTCTACAAAGTACTTCAGTTCCCAAAGGAAGAGAATGCAAAGAAATATAAAGTTTCATTTGGCCATAAATGTGACAACTTGGAAAAGGAATGCCTTCGTGGTGTGTTTATTTTTTAAAATTACATTCTAGTAATTTTGCTTTTTAATGTATGTTAGTTGTGTATATTTATTATGAACAGTAGTGCAGACTTTTTGCATCTGTACGTTGTTTTTGTGCGTTGTCTTGAGCTATGAGACTGTTTGGAGCATGGCAAAGATATTAATAGATAGAATTGTATTTTTTCTTAAACTTGAAAAGGTTGCAGTGCATCAGAAATGCAGTATGTATAGATGTAAATGTTTTTTATTGTGAGGGAGGAAGAAGCCAGGAAAATAAGTTGGTGATTTCAATAAGCCAGTGCTCTCATTAGTTCTTCAGCTGTAAAGTCCTTTAAAGTTCCCTTCCCAAAACCAGGAGTGCAAAAAGGGTTAAAATAGCAGCAATATTGTAATTTTCCAATAACTTTGGTTTGAAACATATTCCTGACTCTTTAAATGAGACTTAAGGTATCGTATGTAAATTTTGACTATGCGCTCGTCTTATTTTCATGTCATTCTCTTAAGCCTGCAGTGTATGGCCTTACCAGAAAGGAGGTAAAATGGTGAATTGTGAGCTACAGCTCTGTTTATGCTGCATTTGTGCAATATATTTCTTAATATTCTGAAGTTAGAATTTAAGTTATATACTGGAGAAACTTGAAGTTCGTTGGCGTTTCTTAGTTTGCATGGTGGTGCTATTAGTTACAGTTAAAATGGAAGTCAGCTGGGTATGCAGGGAGTTTGGCAAATCAGCCACCTATTCCAAATGTCCTTCTTAGTCTCCGTTTTTCTTTAGCTTTCCTGGTAGTTTGGCTTAAATAGGACTCTTTATGTAGCTTCCATTTTACAGATAGGAATGCAAAACTGTAGTCATCTTAATGTCATGCAGCTCTCAGAAGCTGGCCAGACATTTGAACTGGGAGTCGCAGTGTATTAGACATGAGACCATGTTGCAGCTCTGTATGTGTAAAACTGATTCTCCTTTTGCAGGCTTGGTTGCAGGTGTAAGAATAGGAGGAGAAAGCTAATAGGAAGATTAGCACAAAAATTCAAGAAATTCAAAAATTCTGTAACCATTTCTGCCTCTGAGAAATAAAGCATCCTCACTCCCAAAGTATTCCTCAATCTTGATTTTGGAAACGTAAGAGAACATTTTGACTGGTTAAGTAATACCATATTTGTCCTTCAATTTCTCCTGTTTTCAAAATCTCTAAGCTGTTAGAATTTGCAAAACTAGGCAAGATCATTTTTCAAGATACCTTTTGAATCAAACCTTTCTTTCTTTCTTTTTTTTTTTTTTTATTTTTCTCCAGATGCATCACTCACTAAGCGTGGTTAATATCTGTTGTGCCGTATGTGAGGATGAAGACATATATTTTAGAGATGCATAAGATAAAGTATCTGAAAATATCTTGCTCTGAATCAGCCTGTTATAGGAAATAAGATTGATCTGTTTACTGAAGAACGCTTTCAGTTATCTTTTTCACTTAGTATTTAATTTTGGGTGTGAATGCAGTGAGCTTTGAGCCAGAGGGCAATTCGGCTGCTGAAGTTTGGTCTTGCCTTGTTTGTCCCTGAGGATACCAAGATATGATAAGGAAATTATAACATTCTTAATTGAATTAGGATTGAAGTGAAGCAGTTAATTATTTAGGTTATTTCTTTATTAGCATATGAAATCATGAGGATTATAATTTAATTAATTAGTAGGATGACTAAAAGAAGGGCAAGGGAGAGGAAGCCTGCAGGGTCAGTAAAAGAAACATGCAAAAGAGTCTGCAAGCTGAAAAATTTCACTTTGTGGCTTTCTGTTTTGCTTTCTTCAGTGTCGAAGAAAATAACGAAAAAGAAAACAAAATAAAAACACAAACTTACAGGCTAATGTCAGAAAGAATTTTTGAAGAAGAAAACAAAGCCAGAGATGAGGGTTTTTTAAATATTTACCTATTCACATGCAAGTTGTAGCTGATAACAGATAATGTCTAATGATTTGTTTTCAGAAGAAGGACAGTCTTCACTGAAGACGAAATAAGCTTTGTGTTCTGCTTCATGTTCTATTATTAGAAGAACCTGCTGGAGCGATGGGTATGCTAGCAGTATCATTTTGCTTATCTGCCTTGGCTTAGCTGTTCCCCAAAGCTCACTGTAGTATTTTTTTTTTCTTTTTTAGGGCACATGATTCTTGCATGCAAAAGAATTTATTTTTTCACATTTTATAGCCACTTGCTAATACATGAATATGTAACTATGCTGTCAGAGACTTTTGACACTAAGAAATCTCCTGCTATTTCAATATGAAGTTCACCATAACTGCCGTGTGATTGACTGCTTTAGGAAGCTCGAGGTGGTTCTCTTTTGTTTCCCTTTGGCTTATTAGACCTATTTATAATGGTATCATAGAATTGTAACTGTAATTTGGGATGTAAAAGGAACAATCAGCTCAGTTGCTTTTACATAATGTGATTTTAGTGTTTCGTGACTTATAAAAATAATTTTTCTTATTCAAAGTAGTGTACTTTTGAATAATCATGAGAACAATATGAATAAAATTTAGCTTTATTTAAGCTTTTAAGAGAGGATAAACAATCACACCTAAGTGTATCCCTGAAAATGCTGTCAATTTTATCTTGGATGTGAATGGAACATTTAGGGATGGCCTGGTTTTGTGAATCATAGGAAGACTAAAAATGGACAATATCGTTTTCAATTTTATGGAGAATAGTTATGTTTGGTTCTAAGTAAGTACAAATGACAGTGATGTACTTACTGTAGGAAAAAAAAAATCTTCAATTCTTACTGTGGGAAAGTGGGGAAAAAACAGTGAACATCCAAAATAAAAAACCTGCTTTTGGGGAAGGTGGGGCGCTACAAAATTTTACGTTACTGGGTGGTTAGTCGTTGAACAAAAAATAAATTTGGCAGTTAGACAAAGAACAAGCATATTCACAGTAGTATGGTGTGGAGCATAAACAGGAGCCACAGGCAGTGTAGAAGGGATATGAGGAAAGAAATGGGATTACTGCGGGCCTAGGGATTTTAATAGTGTATCAAGGAGTGCAGCATGAAATACTGTCTCGAAAGAAACAATAGTAGGTTAGGCTTCTGTTCTGGGAAACTAGCCTCCAAATACCTATGTGAAGAGCATGGCGTAACTTATGGGCTCTAACTGAAGATGCATTTCCTGCCTCGTGGTTGAGGCAGCAGTGACTGGATAAGGGGGTTCAGAATTGGTGCAGGCTCTGGCAGCCGCCTGCGGAGCGGGCGGGCTAGCCGTGCTGCGTGACGGAGGCTGTGTGGCCAGCGTCTGGGCAGTGCTTGGGAAGCTGCAGAACGTCTCCGGCTGCCTGTATAGATGCAATGTCTGGAACATGCGCAGCTTAAACAACTCGTTATGACAGAGTTAAACTCTTACGAACCAACTAACAAAAACTGCAGTTTCCCTCTCAAAATGATAACAAACATTTGCAGAAGTGAGAAGCGTGGGATTTTTTAGCAGTTCTGCTTAGGAACATGAACTGTAGCTATAGGTTACTGGCATTTGGAGAATTGATTCTTTATTTTTCCAAGATTGGAATTTATTGTAGAGATATCAGATTAAAAGATATAATATACAAAGGGAATTTAATCATCATAAGCCACTTAGACTTGCAATGCGTGCCAGTAAGAATAACACACAAGTTTCTTCTTGGAATTTGCATAAGTGCAGCACCCCTTTCAGATAACACCAGCATTAACTGCTCTGTGTGTTTTAGTAAAAAGAGCATAACTCAGATTTTTCTTTTGGTCATTTTAAAAAAAACTTGATTTATAGTAACAGAACTTTAAATAGTTTTAAGCAAAACAGTGTACATTTCTGAGGGGTATACAGACAATACCAAGTAGTGTGAGGGAGTGAAGTACCTGTAAATGATGCATGCAGTGTTCTGACAGGTGCTGCAGTTGTTGAGATCTTGACCAGTGTGGTAGAAGTTGCGCCTGCAATAAACAACAGTTCATGTAATTTGTGTTTTCATAGGTGCTTTGACATATTTCTTTTTTGTATGTGTGCATGTGTGCGCACCACCTTGCTGAAAATTCAAATGCTAATTTTTATTATTAGAAGATAGCTTTAAAACAATTAAAATCCAAGTTGGTTTGTATTTTGTCTTGGTTTTTGTACCTCTTGCTTTTGAAGATGCTATTTTTTTGTGTTTTACACGAGCACTTGTTGCAAAAGCACTTAGTTACAATACTGTTGATAAGCACACCTGGAAATATTTGAATAGCCAATGCTTTCTGTGAATCAAGGTGGTCTTACTCTTATATTTTCCATTCTTTCACCTTTTTTTATTTACTTCATTATAAACAAGCCAGATTTTTACTGCTAATAATTTAGAAAGTTAGACTCCTTAATTAAAAAAAAAACCAAAGCTACTTTGAGTTTTTATACCTCTGAAGGCACCATCACAGCAATTTTGATATAGATGTAAAGTAGAAAAACTGATTTACCTCTACTGGCTATGAAATTTGCCCTAATGAATAATCTAGTAAGACAGGACATGAGGTGTCATTTCTGAAAATACCATAGCTTGGGATTCACAATACTCTAAGACTGTTTTAAAAATGAGAGTTAAATCATTTTTATGATGCGAAGATCTGAATTAGAAACACTGAGGTCAGTAGCTCTTTATATTTGAAGTAAGCATTATGTTTATATTAAGCCAGTTTTACAGGAATTAGAAGAATTCAGTTGGGACCAAAATAGTTTTCTGATTGTTTTTGGAATAAGAGAGGTCTTTCTTCATATTGTTATGCTACCTTCAGAATCACTTATAATGTTCAGTTTTACTGTTGCAGTTTGTAGATGATTCTAGCAAACTGGATTGAAGCTTGTAATTGGAGTCTTAGTGTGAAACCCTGTCCTTGATATAATTTACGGAACGAAATTTTCTTCTGGTGTTTTAGAAATATTTTTGCAGTTCTACTGTGGATATGTGTGGATGGATTTCTCTTGACAGGCCATTGTAAAGTTAGCGCTAGAAAATTGTATGGCTTTTGGGATAGAGAAGAATGAATTAGAGGAACTGTCATAAAGGATAGTTGGAGCTCAATTATATGGAAAAATGTTACATGGGAGAAGAACTTAGACTGGCACACTGGAAATAAACAGAAATATCCTTCTGCTGACAAGTGGATATGTGTTACTGGATAATGTTTCCAGATTAAAAAGGTAAACTGTACAGAGTAAATATACATTAAATTGATCAGTATAACTTCATTTTTAAGTATGTGAAAATTTGTATTTGGAGTGTGGATTGGAGAAAGGGGATAATTCCAGTCCCCAGATAAAATGCTTTGTGAATGAAAGAATCCTTCGTAAGAAAATCAGAATAGATAGATTATTCTTCAGAAATTATAGGAGAATAGCGGAGTTTAAAATGGCAGCTTATTCAATTTTATCTGAACACGTTTTTGCATGGCTGTGCAAACTTTTTCAGTCCTCATGGGGATGTGTGCAAAGACTTGGGGCTTGAGTCACATGAGCAAGTCAGTATTGTGTTCCCTGCTTTTCTTTAGTGCCAGTGACCCTGCCCAGCGCAACCTTCTCTTTGTGATGCTTGTAGAGCAACTGGAAGTGTGGAAGCTTGTATCAGATTGGGTCGGGTTTATCCATTAAGTATAATTGGGAAATACTGTTGACAAACGTTATTTGATATTAAAATGAAGGATGCAGTTTTACTCACATGCTAACTGCACATAGATGATTAATTCTGGATGCCTAGGTTAGTTGTGCTAAGTATGGAAGTACATGTGTGATAATAGACTTCCCCTTGTTTTATCTTTAAAAAAAATGGAATCCTTGGTTCTCATAATTGTTTGAGAAGATTTGTTTGCCATTTTTTTCAAAGGTAAGTTATTTGAGAGAAGCATTATCGTAAAACAGAACATGGATATTTAACATAGGCACATATATTGTAAGTTGGAACCACTGCTAGTGGTTTGGAAAGCATTATTAGGATATTAAAATATGTATTTTGAACATAGAAGTGTACTAAATTCTGTTTTAACTTCCTTTGTCATACAAAGATGTGAGTTCTTTGGTGTTTAGACTAGCTGCATTTATAGTATTATTTATACGGCATAAATAAGTTAAATCTTGCAGCCCTAGGCTAGAGGTCACTATGAGAACATACTAAGAATAAATTTGGATTATGTACTCTTACACCAGCACAGTAGATGGTCATTCTAAAATCTCTGGCTGATACTCTTTAAATTCTTGTTAACAGTCATCACATACTCTATGTTCATGCTTTAATGCCTTTTAAGCCCCAAACTCCAGCCTCAGGGAAGTCTTAATAGCACATGGAACCTCTTGAAGTTGACTCACCATTGTGCCTTTTCCTTAAAGCATTTCCCTTAAGCAGCTGTGTTGTTTGTGGTGTCATGAAATGCAACCAGCAATGTGGTGCCCAAAAAAGTCTGCAGATGCATTACTTCGGCCACTTGCTTGCGAAGGCATAAATTATTTATTCAATAGAAGCGTGTTTTTGCTAATGCAAACCATTTCTGCAGTAAGACTACTTTGTCATTGAGTGCATATCTGAACTTGGTAGTAAGAGATGGTTAGCCTGCCATTGATTTCTATTATATTTCATTAGTATATTAGATTGTTGGGTTTTGTTGTTGCCAATGCGTAGAGATTTTAGCTGGATGCAGGCTGCCAGCTCTCATGTGTTGGTAACATTGTATTTGATACCATAAATCTAAATAAAAATGAGCTGTTAAACAGCTTCTCATGCTAGATTTAGTAAATGTGGTGTTAAAGCCAAACTATAAAGAGACTTCTCTACAAAGGCCCAAATATCAGAAACAGTGGATGAGATACAGCTCTTCAAACTCACCTTTAAATATTTCAAGGAAAGATTTTTCTTTCAATAGCAAAGGTTAAAAGAATGCTAGTATCTATTTCAGAGTTCTGATAAATTACCCAGTAAAATAGTTTCTAATATTAAAATGCACCATACCCTTCACTGAGGGCTCTGGCTCTTTCCAGGTCTTGAATTACATTCAAAAGGACTTTAATCTTCTCCTGGTTTGAGTGCAAGGATTCCTCTACAGACTGCAGCCTGCCTTGTAGGGCACATAGTTCTCCATGTGCCAAATGAATTTGATTCATTTCTATAATCTCTTTGTTGGTTTGTCGGTTTATTTCATTCCTTGGCAGGTAAGACTCTATGTGAAATCCTATACAGTTGTTACAGTCTGAAATATCTGGCTGGGTGTTTTTCTCGATCTCAGTGTGACGTGAAGGAATGGATTTTGATGCTTTACTGCTGGTCAATGACATTGTTGCATGATCATCATTTGTTAGTGTCACGCAGTTGGAATCTGTTTCATGCTCCCTGGTCTGCTGATAGTCTCTGAGGAAACAAGGAGATAAATGGTGATTTGGTGGAGGTGACAAAGGAGTAGTTTCCTTACTACTTGCGTCTTTGTTGGCTACAGGTAACTTAGCTACAGGTAACTCCCAGTCCGCATCACAGGAGTCAGAATGTGGTTTGCATTCAGTGCAGTAACTGGAATTTCTTAAGCAAGGATGCGACTTTTCAGGATTAGAAGACGGTGTGTTATTTTCACTGGATTGTTTTATGACAGTAGAGGAATGCAGTGAATTACTTAAATCCGTGGTCATGTCTAGTGCATCCACGGAAGCATTACTGTCCTGTGGAAAACTCAGATGTATGTATTCAGGCACCTGTACTGAAACAGTTGTCTTTTCTGGTACTGAGAAATTGTCAGAATCTGACTGGGTAGGTCCGTTGCATTGTGATTTTATTGTTGGTTTTTGATGTAACTGACTGTCCACCTCGCTTCTGCTAAATCTGTCTTCTAAATTATTAGTTATCCTTACGTAGGAGATGTCTGAAGGGATTATGTCTTGTTCAGAAATATTGCCATTTACTTGGATGGAATATACAGGTTCAGTTGTCATTTCTGTTAATGATTTGCTTACTGTCAGCTTTTTCTTTTTAAAAACTGGGAGGTGTTTCCTGAGGCTTGGAGACGTTTGTATGGCAATATTCTGAAGGCCTTTTTGAGCCCTTGGGAAGGATGGAGATTGATTTGGCAAAAGAATTGGGTGACTATTGATTTTTGTATTTGCAGCCAGGAATGCTGCACCTTGGGCAGGAGGAGTATCCATTTCTGTGACACCCATCGTACCATCGTCCTTGAATCTCACTTGCTGAGATTTGCTTCTGCGGTGATGTGACTGCCTCATGAAATCAGCTGAATCCAGGCTGTTCCTTTTCAGTAGTGCTGGGCGCATTTTCATGTTTTGCTGGGCCATTGAGTCACAGCTTAAAGTCTGCAAGTAATGAGTTTCTTTGCGACCCATTTCATTAGGTCATTTGAACAGCATCTTGCGATTATTCCTTAGGTATAAAGGAATACCTTAACTACTAATAAAAATGCAAAGCCTTTCATTCTTGTTTTTCTTGCATATAATTCTAGCTGATATGCTCGCTTTAGGAATACTCTTTCAATTTTTGTTTTTGATAAAATGATACTTTTTAGTGCATATTATTATTGATTAAACCAAGCATACTAAGGTAAAGAAATGAAATAACTGATTTAAGGAAAGTTTTCTTGTAGCTAGGGAATGCAGAAGTGTTTTTTTTTATGGTCTGAAGCTAACATGATTTCTGTATTACAAAATTGTCACAGATGGATAAGCTTACTGATGACTGATTTACAGATAAGTTTAAATCTATGGCTTTCCTAATAGCTGCTATTTGACAGCGCTCCATTAGTGTTACAGGCTTTTTATCATAGACTAATCACATACTACTTATTTGCATATTGTGTAAACAACAGGCATGATAATTTTGGGGGGCACTTTTATTTCTGGTGCATAGTTTTACTGATGGTACATATCCATTAATACTAAAATGAAATGCTTGCATTAGAGATGCTTTCTCTTCTTCAGCCATCTTTTTATCTTAGCAGCCACTTCTGATAAGGGAAAAATACAACATCCAGCAGGATTCAGTGAAAAATTTTTGATGTGTAGTTGTTGCATTAGTTTATGCACGTATAAAGCCAACAGTGTCTGAGGACTGTTTCATTCTGGCAAGTTCTGCAAGTACTTTGGTGTCAGAAGAGCCGTCCAAACCAAGTAACCAGAAAATGCAGAACAGCAAATAGTGTTTCCTGAAAGTGAAAAGACAACAGTTGTAAATTAATAAATTGCCGAATACTGTTGTTTTCTTCTGCTGTCTTTATCAACTTAATCTCCAATGTTTTTACTTCTTCAGCAGTTAGACACTTCTATATAAACTGAAAAATATCTTATAATTATGAACTATTTAAAGTTTTCCTCATATGAAGTATCTTAAAACAACCAAATATATATTATAAATATTCAGAGAGGTAGGTTTCTTTGTGATCTGTGCTTCAAAGTCATGCTATATGCAGGCTTGAACTTGAGCTCTTAAACATAGGCCTGAAGTCTTAAATCTTGTTTTAGATTTGAAAATGGCTACTTAGTCTATTTGTAGTTGGTTGAAATGCACGAAGACTGAAAAATATAAGTGAGTGTTTTATTTTGGGGCAAGTTAAGGTTCAGACATGACTCAGTTTAGGTTTTGTTTTGCTCTGGTTTTTTGCGTTTCCTCAGATGTTTCCCGTTGTATGTGCTCAAATTTGAGAACATATCTTTTAACAAGGGAGAATAAATTGTCTTGATATTTTAAAATAAGAGTAATACATACATGGAACATTTTGTGAGCTCATGAAAAGTCTTTCCTATGCAATATAAAATATTTGTTCAAGACTGAAGTTGACTGCATGAGTATATGAAGCGTTACTCATATCAGTTTATCGCAGCTGCCATTTTAATTATGAGGATTGGTTTGCCACAAAAATGTTACTTTCATAGATTAAGGTGTAATGAGAACTTTTCAAGTTCTCTTTATGTATTTCATAAAAATAATATTAATGAAATTTAAGATGCTAGTTGTCACTCTCTGTGCAGGTTACAGATGCATTCCACGTGCTGAGTACCATGGTGAATCTTCCATAAATTTGTGCTTGTGTGGAACGTGGATGATTTACTTTAAACTTATCAGCTGTGCTGGAAAGGGGTGTTTAGTGGTATGTTCTGCTTACTAAAGGGCTGCACAGTATTCTTGCCTCTTTCCTGGAACATCAACCCATGTGTTAAATGTAGCTGGCTGACTGTTGACCAGTGACATGACACAGGCACGAGAGTCATGTAAAATGTGGTGTTAGCGAATGTGCGAGGTAGTAAAGCCGCAGTAAAAGTAAAAAGGCTAGTGGGAGTGAAGATTGTACATTGACCTTCGCCCATGTGAGTAGACAGCTTCACAGGTGACTAGTAATCATATATGCTGAGAGCAATATTGTTGTTTCAGTATCTTCATATTAAAGTTACTTTGGTAGAATATTTTGGCATCTTTGCTGATACAGATTTAGACTCAAAATGGCTTTGGGGGATAGAATATGTATGAGTGTGTGAGCTATATATCATTTTGTTCATATTATGCACTTTTGACTTGATATGCCTTTGATACATCTTTTGGCAAGGACTCTTCACAGTCTGGATTTTCATGGTGTTACGGGTAGTTTTGTTGTTTTCCACACAAATAATCTGTATAATAGACTTTCATTTAAATGTGAGTTTTCTACCCAAATCATTCCAGAGCAGACTGGCCCAAAATTCAGGATGTCCAGCAAATGGTGCTGGACTGGTAGCAGATCTTGAGTCTTAAAACTTCGGAAGTTACTCATGAGATGTACTTGAAGGAAAATATCATTCCTGTACATTGTGGTAAAACATGCTAAATCTGCAACCAGCTACAATAATAGAATAGAATAGGGGCAGGAAGAGAAAGTAATGCAAAATATGGGAAGTATGGTTTGCTTTTTTGATTACAGTGATTCTTAAGACTGGGACTAAATTCTCGCCATAGCATTAATTCAGGTTAGTGTTCCAATAGTGACTTCATTAGCTTTATGCTTTTTTAGAAAAAACAGTGCTGCTCTTATCTGAGTATACCTTTTATTTAAGCATTGAACAGGCTCCACAATACTTAATTTACAAGAGCTGATGAGAGGGGTCTAGTGGGAATGATGTTGTCATGGGATTTAGCAGACTTACGTAGCTTCATGTTACATTCAGACAATGTATTATAATTTATGCAATGTAGTAATGTGGTATTATTCTATCATCAAATTTCAGGAGAAAATGAAAATGTTGGGTGATTTCCAATAATTTGGGGAACAGTTCTTTCTGCAGAGAGCCATTTTACTTAACATGACAGGAAACAAAGATGTATGTTAATATCAAATTTTACTTTTGTGATACGCTAGTATCAGGTGGATCAAGTCATTGTACTGCTTTTTTCTCTGTAAAGAAGTATACATAATGAACAAGTCAAATAGTTTCTGCAGACAGAAATAAAGCTTCAGTGCCAAGCTCTGAATTCTCTTATCGTACACTAATTACTGGAAGCTTTTTACAGTTTTGTTTGAGAATTTATCCAAATATTGCTATGGCATTCCCTACTTCCCATCACAGCTGCCATGCTCCAGGCATATGGACTACTTTAAAGTTACATTTGCCTAATTAAATTCCAGTAGGAACTTTACAAACCTAATAGTTTGTTTTCTATAGAGGCAAAAAGCCTTTAAGGTTTTTAGAAGAGGTTGCTGCTCTGGCTCCAGGAGGCACTTGTGCTAGATGCTTGCGTTCTTAATCTGCAAATTACTAGTTTACTCTAATCCTGTGTGATTTTGCTGTCTTTGCATATATTGATCTGGAATTGATACGATTTTCTATAATGACAGTTTTAATGCTATAATTTCAATTAAATGAAATTGGGATAAATTATAGACAGGTGTTCTCAAAATGTGTTCAGAACCCTGATTAGTGAATTGTAATGAGTTTTACAAAGGTGCCTGTGTCTAGATTTACAAATTAATGTAACATTGCCAGTTACAATATTTAAGACATCATCCCAAGATAACGATACCACCCTGTTTTCTTTCCTGACACAAAAACTTACAGGCTTTGTTTTGCACGGTATTTCATGTTGAAGGATGAAAAATTCTAATCATCTATTTCATAGAAATGTCTTTATTGTGTTAATTAAAATTATTTCAAACTGTATGTCAGGTTGAAGTTTGTTACAGTAATAGCTCAGGTAGGGTAAATTTTCTGGGGTTTAATTTCTGCCAGGGTTCCATGACCTTGCTCAGGTTATCCCATCTCTTCCTCCTCCTCCCTTCCTTCCTTCCCTGGGCAGCTGTTCATTAATCCTCAGGAAATGCCTTGTGCATCAGTTGTTTTGCATAATTAACACAGTGGATCTGTTCCAATCTCTTCATTCACTGGCTGTTGAAGCAAATGGCCTGATAGTTAATGGTTTATTATTAAACACTGCCATTAATATGGAGCCTATTTCATGCTTTCTCTTTTCAATGATTTGAGAATGTAATCCTGATCTGTTTTCCTTCCCCCCCCCCCTTTTTTTTTTTTTTTTTTTGGAATACTCTAATATCTCTATTATATATACTCTATAATATATACTCTAGTATCTAATAGATACTCTATTTTCTCTAATTTTTCAGTGCAACCTAAATTCTAAAACATGCATGTTGGCAAAAATGAGAACCTAACGTAGATTGCTACATATTTTTTCTTTTGAGATTTAATGCTTTTGCAGCTTGGCTGAAAAATTTACAGTAAAAGTAATTTTTAAAATCTGAAAGTATCAAGTGCTTTAATAATATAGTGGTTATGTAACACTGTCAAAATTCTTAATGTGAAAATAACAAGACCAAAAAAAAATCATTGTCTTATTCTTTCTTTGTCCAGTGTTCTCTTGAAGGTAACTGTTAAAGTGACTATCTCAGTAAGTCATTGTAGGGTGGGTTTTAAGGAACAGCTTAAACTTATTATAATGTAAGAAACCCCAGTGGAGTTCACACTCCTGTTCTCTGCAGTGATTTAAGTTCTGTAAGGCCAGTAAGGAATTTATTACAGTTTGATGGGCTGCAATATGAATATTAATAGTTTCACCTTTAACTTTAGGTAGCCTTTGTGTTTTAGCAGGCTATTTTATCGTAGCCTGAAGTTATTAGGGGATTTTCAGAGTCTAGAATAGAAGAATCAGTAGATTTTCCGTTATATAGGAGTCTATGTTTTCTGCAAATCACACGCTTAAAAAAACCCTGAACTGTCTTCATGTTAGCAGTGCGCCTCCTAGCACTGCATACATTCCAGGAGTGAAGAAATGTAGGTCAGTTTGTTTGGTGTGTGACTCTTCCTGACTGGTCTGTTGTTCTCTGTTAGAAAGGAAAATGGCACAGACTTACAGAGATGCAGAGTACTTTCTCAAAGCACTTAACACCATGTATATGACTTCTGTGGGATTTAAGTGCCTAAGTACTTTAAGTGTTATATAGAAAATATTTAGTTGTGCCTATATGTGTAGGTGTCAGACCATTCTTGTGTGTACACAGCTGAAGTTATGTATTGCACGTGGCTTAGGGCAGGGTCTTGTGGGCTGAGTTACATGCATTAATGGCTAGTTTCCAGCCACACCTATTTTTGATTAAGAAATGAGATATTTCCATGCATGTGTTCCATTAGAGCTCAGATGAGAACAGACTTGAAATATCCATAATCTGCAGTTCTACAGTTTGTGTAAAACGTGCCAACTTGAATACTAAAAAGTTTTCGAAGAGAATAAAGTTATGAAGGTGATCTATAAAATACTTTGCATGATGGACTAGTTGCTATTCAAGTTATCCTGTTGTATTTAGAACACCAGTCACGCTGTGCAGCTGCAACCGTGTGATGCTGTTTCTTAGAGTTAAAATTGCAGGACTTTTACTGGGGGGGGAGGGCGAGGAATATGCAGGGTGAAAGAGTTTTGTGAGTTTTGAACGATAAATTGCATTACGCAGCAGGTTTGGTCAGAATTTGGTATGAAGGGATCCAAATAATTCAAGACTGCTGTTATGGAAGGACAGCTGTTGCTATGATGAGCGTCTTTTTTTTTTTTTTTTTTTTTTTTTTTTTTTTTTTTTTTTTTTTTTTTTTTTAATTTTTGCTAGTTGGAGCTGTTGCAGCTGATGGTTGTGATCCTTGCCCTGTGTAAAATATTGCTGTAAGAACAGATTAGTGCAGGAGTCCTTCCACTAATTCTCTTTTGGTTTGTGTTTTATTTGGCTATTTGATCTCTGCTGCCAGATATACTCACAACTGCTGACCCATATTGCGACACAATCTTAGTCCTCCCCTTCCATCCCTGTACATTGGTTTCAACTCTGACTCCTGGGCAAAGAGGGAGCTGTGATGAATTCCCAGTGCTCTGGATGATTGAGGGAGCAACCAGGCAGTGCAAATGCAATCACTAATTCGAATTAACTCAGAGAGACTAGTGAAAAAAAGGTCAGTTTTTTAGAGATGTCTCTGTAGTATCAGTACAAATGGGGAAAGTTTCTTCAAGCTTTTAAACAACTTGATGCAAGTGTGAAAAGGAGTGTCCAGCAAAGAGAGAATTTTCTGACCTCTTCTGTTGCTCTGAGTGCTTTTCTTTCTTTCTTTCTTTCTTTCTTTCTCTCTTTCTCTCTCTTTTTTTTTTTTTTTTTTTTAAATACCATGCATAAAACCCTGGTACCTCAGCCTCATCAGAAAAATGGTCCCACTCTCCACACCATGCAAAATCCAGCCAAGCACAGCTTGGTTTTTCTTTATGTAGACTCATAATAATATAATAGTTTAAGCATAGCTCTAAGTTACATGTTTCTGTAGTGTCTCATTTGCAATATATTAGTTTATCTAATCTTTAAAAGGTAGGTGTATTTATTCAGTTATACCTCCAGGCTTGATTCCAAAATGGCAGTATTCTGAGATGACAAGGTTTTAATATTCAAGAGATTGTGTCTTCATGACAGCTTAGTCTGTTAGATGCTGTCAAATGTATTGTTGTTCCCTACCTTTTGAGCTTACAGTATAAGCAGTACTTGCTGAAAAGTTACTTTTGCATGTATTGAACGAAGATAGTCATTAGCTATATACGTTAGCGTTAACATGAAATACTCCAGTCTAATTTTTTCCTATCACCATTTTTCTTCAACTTGCAAGTATCCAAAACTTGTCCAAAATTTCAGAGACTCAAATGAAGACGTTGTCTTTCCCTTTATGAATGTTAACATTCAAAGGCAGCAAATGATGTTTATAGGTGTTTGCTGCCATTAGAAAACACAGGACAAGGGCCATGTGGTGAGTGACTTCATGTACAAATCTTGATAGTTTTGCTGAAACAAAAATGTTTTCTTTTTGGAAAAGAGTCTTTAAGGCTGAAGGGAAGATGTTTTAGTAAAGAGATTTTAGATGATGTTCCTTGCATAAGGGCATAGACGAAGATGTAAATGAAGTTGTGGGATGAGGAAGGTTCTGCATAGTTGAGACTATTGAAAAGGACACTTGTGAAAAAAATATTTTGATATGTGAACCATGGATGAAAGATGCTAAACCTACGAATTAAGAACAATACTCCCAAAAGTGCCAAATTCAACTTACTACGATACCCATGAAAAACGTGATAGAGATGTAATCTCTTGTGTAAAGAGAGAGATGAATTCAGCAACTGAGGGAGACCTTTTAAATGGCCACTACAAGTAGAGGGCCAATCATCAATCACAGCAAGGAATCTTACTGCTTTGCACCATATGATTGTATGAAAGCAAATGTGTTAATTACAACAGGGGATGCAGTAATCTGAATAGCATTGTTTGCCAAACGGGTGGTACCTGGAGTTTTCTCCAGTGCCTGGGTTGTATTGCCTGGTATGCTTTCGTTATGAAATCTTGTTGGCGAGTACACAGAATATGCTATTCTACCTGTGGAAGAGTGCATCAAATGGTCTGTGATGCAGTACTTCTGGTAATGCTGTGAATGACCCGTGGTCAGGGATCTAAGAAACAGGAGACGTGAACTTCTTTTTTCCTGAATGGACAGGAGAAGGTAACGTAGTTCAATAATATGCAATAGAGCGTAGGCTTTTCACTTCAAAAAGGGAAGATTTTAGTAATGGAAGAGATGATGGGGCTTTCTCTCCAAGTAATATTGCAGCAGGATTGGAAAATTACTTAAGGTTGGCAGGTCTAAGTAGAGAAGATGCTGCAACAAGGAAAATAGATTTAGAACAAGTATTAAGAATGAAGATTGTGTGGTTTGGTTATACTTTGCCTGAGATGATGAGCAGGCCATTTTGCCTGAAGATGCACTGAAATATAAAATCACAATGATCTTATTTTATCTTTGCAGATAGTTTTCAGAACCTATGCTATTTGAAATACCTTTATTCTACCATAATAAAATAAAACTTCATTGACAAGTTGATACATTTCATTGGCTGTTTCAGAGCAGAAGGCTTCATGGAGTAGAAAAAAGGTTTTTTCTTAAGACTCCTTTTGGATCATATATTAAGAGCTGTTAATATAGGATTTACTGTCAGGAGATAAAAAAATGATTCTGATAATAAGTGAATAAATTCCATGTTTTCCTTGTGTAACATACAACTAGGTTTTGCAATGTTAGTTTAAGATAAGTGTACTTACGAGATGGAAGTTATCCAATGTGACAGGTTGGTGTGTTGGAAAGCGTACAGATAGCAGGTTCATAGCATAAGATGTCGTTGTTCTGTCTCACCCAGATCTGGTGTTTTACTATTTTAAATGATGTTTGTTGAAAAAAACCTTAGGAAGTATTTCAAAATGTTTTTTATATATGTGTGCATATGTGCTAGACCTTAAATTATTGTAAATTTACACTCATGCTTTATAAAATGTTAACATGTATGTGTATTGTGAGATCAATACCTATGCGTATATGTGCGAGCATATGAGAGAAATCATGGTGCTGTGGAAGCCTTAGTCATTGCCTTGATTGATTGCAGACATACTGTTAATGAGACTTACATATTTTCTTATCAAACTTTCTCCTCAATTACATACAGAGTTAAAACAGATAGTTACACCATACTTACAACACCTAGGGCTAGTTCTAACAATGAGACTTAATATTCTTCCTGATTATTGTAACATAATAGACTATTTTTGTGGTGACAAGTTGCCTTCTATTCCCCTCTACCCTTCCTCTTTGTGTCTCTGCTGAGAAGACTACTAATGAAGTATTTATCAGGTACTGATACTGGTACTATATCCCTTCATTTATTTTCTGCCAGTCCCTTCCCATCCATCATATTTCCATCCCATTTCCTGCTGCTTTTTGGTTTAGTCCAGTAGAATATCAGCTCTAATTCAATATGCCAACACCCTGCAATATGATATGTTTCATTACCTGAATTTTGGGGCTTGGTAAGTGAAACCTTGGTTCAGGTGAAGAAAAAGAGATCGGAAGTGTTTTAACTGTAATTCCCTTAGATTTTAGGAACATTCATCTGCCTTGGTAATAGCCATACTGAATTTCTCCCTGTACTCTATTTGTCACTCCTGTTTATTTCTTCAGTGTGTGCCAGTGTATAAGGTGCTTTACTGTTACTTCTGCTTATATCACAAAGCTTCTGGATATAATGGGAGACAGTGAGAAGGAAACATGCCTGATTCTTGCTGAAATATGTTTTCCCATTGCTCCTAGGTTTCCTACTGAAATATTGAAACTTGTGTGGAAAGATTGTGCCACTTCTCATCATGGTGACAGGACTGGAATTTAAAATGTACATCTTGAGGGATTTTTTGCCCTTCCTTTAGGCCAGAGCATGACATAAAATATGCACGTGGCAGTATATGTTGTCCCCATGAGGTATATTTTGTGTACGGTTCTGAATATACCCAGCTGAATCTTTTTCCAACTCTTGACTCTGAAAAATATTTTCAGTGTGAGGGAGTTGAATTACAGCGGTTTAGAGACTGGATTACATGAAAATGGCTGACAGTCACCTCTGGAGAGACTGAAATTATGCTTACTGGCTTTGGCAGGATATATGCAGAGAATGACGTTTCCCTTAAGCTCCTTGTTTTTGATGGGGAAAGGCTTCTGCAGGCGGACAAGGAATCTAAGCTAAGGTAAATGAGCTCAGACTCCTCTGAGGAAACGGGTATCAGTTGTGATCACGGCTGCTTTTCAATATCAGAGAAATGTTTTTCAAGTTGTATCATTCTGTAGTCTAGTCTGCTAAGGCAATCTGAGTTGGCATGGCTTGTCTTTGATTTGCTGCAAAACGTAGCAGAGGGGTAATTGTCAGTAAGGCTGGTAGCTGGGGTTGTTGTATAGGTTGTTTCATGCTATCCCCAGGCTACCAGAATTATCTGCTCCTTAGAGGGACTAAAGAGAAGAGTGGAGCAACAGAGAAGCCACTGCTTATTATCTGTTCCTGCTATAAGTCACCCTACCTTAAGATACACCAGCCTGATGCTGCTGAAGAGTTCAGTGAAATGTATTTTGGGTGATTGCAGACAAATCCATGAAAAGTACATGACAGCAAAATTTTATGGTCCTCTGTTTGTTTCTCAGCAATTCTTTTCCTTTAGCTTTACATTTGCAAATGTGTGTGGGGGGTTTTTTCTGTTTTTTTGGTTTTTTGATTTTTTTTGGTTAATATGGTGCAGATTCTAAAGTGTTTCATATTGTCCTTAGTGCAGGTTTTATAGAAGCTAGAAATTTAGACTTACGCAATTTAAGAACACAACCCTTAGTATCTTGACCAGTAATTTAGCACCCCAAAAGCTTGATGATGTTAATAAATAACGGGGAAGTGCTGTGACAGGTAGTTTGGCTTTGCTTGCTTCCAGTCCATGCTGTACTCCTCTCCCAATACTTGAGAAAGGGTCACAAGTTTAGTTTCTTTCAGAGCATTTTGAAGACCTTTTTTTCTCAGTCATGTTTGCAGTCTGGTACACTGATTTACTTGTAGTTCTCTGTGATTTTATTTTGTCACTTCATAGCTTTTTTCTCTCCTCTATATTTTAATGCTTTATGGTTCAGTATTGTTTGTGAGGTGTCTAGATTATTATGCTGGGCAAATACCTTTAAAAATAAATTGTGGCATCATCATACCTGGCTACTTTTTCTAAAGCTAGAGAGAACTTGCTTTTTAAAAGCATTGTTATCTGCTAGGAGAGGTTTTGAAAAAACATTTCTGTAAGTTATTGGCAGCATAAAAAAATACCATAGCCTTACAAGTTCTTTCTCTAAGCTTTCCACTACTTCCAAAATCAGGAGAGTTAGACATTGAATATGTTTCTCTGCAGCTTGTTCTTTGGCCAGAGGTATTGGTCCCACACATATAGCGTTATTGCGTATAGTGTATCTGAGACTAAAAATTGTTCCTCGTGGAAGTAGAAAGGCAAATCAGAGTCAAGTCTGGTCCCACCAGAGTAAGACAAACAAGTGGTTAGTTTTCCATACTTTGTTCAAATATTATTCTTTTTCCTTTTTTTGATGATTATTGCTCACTCAGGACAGGCTATGAGAATTTGATATTGCTTCATTACTAACAGCTTAAAGTGTTCAAAAATGACTACTTTGCCTCTTGATGTTTATGAAGAAAATAGTCATCCAAAGCTTGTTTAGTTTTGAGTACAGTAATTCCAAAAGGTCTAAATTACATCAGGCCTGAACACCAACTGGCTCCCAAATGCCCTTGATGACTTACGTGCTGAGATTGACGTATGTTAAAAACCTGAAGGATGAATTTACAGTTTTTCTATCTACAGTGTACCTCTGTGAATTAATTGCTTGATATATTAATATATTCAGCTGCTAATCCTGATAGTGGTTGCTGTTTCTTAATAACATGATGTTTCTGAGAAGAAAAAGACTGCTGTTTCAAGAGGCTATTATCAGATGTCAGCGCCTTCTGAGGGTAAGGGCCAGGGCTTAGTAATTTAGGATCTTAAGGCACAGTACATACTATGGATATAAAAACTGAGTGTGAAGCAAATTTTGTGCAACAGCATAATTTTAGGAGGATCAAGTGCAGTAATACCATGAAGTGTCTTAAGTAAGTAACAAGATAATAAAATCAATATGATATTTAAGATGAAGTCAGTATAATGTCAGAGGAAAATGAGATGATATTTTATAAGTGTGCCTAGTCTACCCTGGAATGCTTCCAAAACAGAGAGCTGCAGTAATCTGGTAAAAATCACAAAAACATAAATAAGTATTTCCCCCTTGAGGAAGGCAATGCTTAACCTAGTGTTTCTGAGGTGAGAGAAGACAACAGATGACAGATCATCCTTTACTGATCTGATGCGGTCATTAAAGGATCATCCTGGAGTTACTTGTGAAAATGGGAATAAGCATCCTCAAAAATTGCTTGGCAATAAGTATCCTCAACAACTCCTGTAATTGGAAATCAGATTTCCACAAACGAAGGCAGTAAACTTCAAAGGATACAGGAAGATAATATACATGTAGTAGGCTCTGCAAATTAACAGAAATTCTGTCTCGTATGTTTTTAGTCCTTCAGAATCCTTTGTAAAGTGATGTGCAAGTTGTTTAATGGTATAAGCATGTATTATCTTAAAACAACTTTGCCTGTGTTTTTCCTCACACACACACACACTCAGGAATATAGAATAAGCCATATGATAGGTATTTTACATGATTGTTACACCTCTAGTGAGGTTGAGAAGAGGACTGCAGTCAAGGCAGTGAAGTGGCATACATAATATGGCCTGCCCTGTGTAGGGGTCTCCAGGGTGAAGAACAACTTTCTCCTAGTCTGTATGCGTTTCCCTCAAATGTCCTCCCCATGGCTGGTTACTGTCCTGTCAGTAACTTCCTAGAAGCTGCTTCCTTTCTTCATTAGGTAATACCAACAGTATGTTGCATTAGTGACTCTGAAGCGGGGTTTTATTTTCTCAAAATTGTATTGTTTTGTCTTCTAAATTATGATTTTTTAATTAAAGGGCTCCTTGGGAAAAGATTCAGATGTAACTTAGGTAAGCAGCAACCCAGTTCTGTGAAAATTAGGAATATATTCCTGAGGTATTGACAAGGCAGATAACATATGTTGTGTGGAGCGCTTTTTGTAGTGCTTCAGACATAAGTCAGCATGCAGGTTTCTTTAGATATTTTTCAGATAAAGTGCAAAGGTAATTAAATGGGCATTTTATTCTCCTTTTGTTTGTTCTTTAAGTGTAACTAAATTTAAAGAAAACTGTTATATATATAAAAAAAAAAATCTGTGATAGAACTTATAGATATTATTGTGGCTTGTCTGTCAACGTTGCTATTTTATTCTCCCAGCTTTAAGCTCAGAAAAGCACTTAAGGCAGGAATGGCCAACTGGCAACCTAGAGGCATATGTATATGCTTGTATACCAGGAATGAAATAGTTCAGTGAGAATTGTGTGTTCATGCATACTCTGATGTTCTTGCGTAATTATATATCCTGATGGAGATGTTTTTGTCTCTAGAATTATTCATTTCATGGCTAGCTTCCAGAAGAGTGTAGGGTTCAGCTAGATTTATGTGGTTCAATAATTCCTCTCAGCTGTTGTTAAATTAGGAAGACTTTTCATACGTTTTGCACGTGTCCATTGTACTAAATAGACTTGTACATTAGGTTGTTTCCTCATGTACTGTGAGTGTTTATTTTGATTGACAGGCTAATTTAGCCTGTCCTGAAAAGCTGACGAGCCCCAAGGAGGTTGGAAAAAGAACTGCGAGAGCCTGCAACAGAGAACTGCATTTGAACAAGTTTTCTTTTGCAGCTGCTAACGTTGGCTAGTCTGAGCTATTCTGCCAGCCCACTATCTGTCTGCTCTACATTTTTTTCTTCCATTTTCTATCAGTCACTCATCCTTGCAACCACAAAGATTCCTTGTTACCTAGTGCAGTGAAATTCTAAGTAATACTGCACTGAATTGAATGAGAGTTCTCCTGTTTCTTCCAAAATCTTTGTGACTTTTGTATTAATTTTCTACTTTCATACAGTGTTACTCAGTTCTTCCAGTGCATCTGGCACTTGGGCTGTACAGCCTGCTAAGTCCAAAGTAATGCCCTGGCACCCTCTAAATGGAGCACTTGCATTTAGATTTTTATGATAATCTGGAATGAGTAAGGAGAATCTACTAATGCTCTTTTATTTCAAATTTGCTCCTCCTCCTAATGGCTTATTTAGATGTCAATATGTGTACATCTAAATTGTTTTTCCTCTTCAGTTGTAAATACCTTTTTCTTGTAGTTTTATAGCATATGATTCATAATTAACAGCCAGGAATTTTCTTTAAAAAATATAAAAAGTAGTGAGAAATAAGCCATCACTTATAAGTAAAACCTCTCTAATCTAGAATAATTGTGCAGGCCCAAATAGCTGTGTGTGTTGATGGTAATTCCTTATTTTCTGGCTGTTGGTACTTTTAAAGCTTCTAACTGCCAAAGATTATAATTTACCTTTACAATTCCCTGTAGTCAGATGTTTAAATTGCCTCCTGTTTTGCAGAAGTTGGGTTTTTTCCAGCAATTCAAAATATTGAGGGAATGTGTCTACCGATACTCCATTCCACCAAAGTCAACAGGGCACACTAATTCCAATCATTTAATACTTTCCATCTTTTTTCTTCTACAAATGTTATTGAAGAAAGACATAAGATGATAGAAAATGATGATTTTTTTCCATTATTTTTCTTTGCAAACAAAGTAACTCATGAAATAGTCTGACATATTTCATTCCTCATTTCCATTCTTCTTAAAGCTTTGCTTTAAGTGTTAAAAACATGAAAATTGGGACAGGAAATGCTCAAAGTCATGCAAAAATTATTTCTGTGATTCAGATGAACTGTTGGCAATTCAATGTGCCAAGTCATCATCTTGCTATGAAACGAAAGAACATAGAAATTATTGAGCTGTATGGGTCTGTCATTTATCTGTCTTGCAATGGCATTTACAGGTGTTTCAGAGGGAGTTTCATGAGTTTCCAGAAGAAAATGCTTACGGGTTTTTAAGAGGAATAAGTTCTTTAAGGATGAGATTTTATATCCTTACCAAACTCCCTTTTTCTTCAAACAAATGAAGTACTTATCCATGAATTTTCAGTAGTTTTCTTAAATTCTTTGTCATTTACGTTTGCCAGAACATACAGTCCAGTGTTTCTCTGTTTAATTAAAAAATCTCATGCATGTTACTCAACTTCTCTGAGTATGATTGACTTCTGCAAAATATATATAAGTACAACACTGCAGCCAGTCTTCTAGGTAAACAATTTATATTTTGGCATTTTTTTTTCCTCTTTCTTCCTTGTCCTTCTGAACGATGAAAAGGTTGATACTAAGAAAGTGAAGTTATATGGGTGAATTGATCGATTGTCCATGGTGACTTGAATTGATTAATCATGTTTTCAGTTTAACTTCTGTGTGTATAACTTATAAAAAGCAAACAGTCCATCTAGTGTACATATTAGTTATAGCTTCTTCTAGAAGTTACTGATTTCTGAATGGAGAACCTGGTTTGAGTTTGAGACCCATGTCATAGGATGGGTTGCACCAAATGAGTGGACTGTTCTACCTTTCATGGTTCCTAAGGGAAATTTAGCTACGTTTCTCTCTCCTTCCAAAATTTATCTCAGTATCTCCCTGGGAAGTGGAGTATATTTGCTCCTGATTCAGATATTCATACATATTTGTGTTATGCTATATGTTGTGTTATAACATATATGTGTTGTGTTATGTTGTGGTGAAGTTTTTTTCTTTCTCTTCTTCTTCTTCTTCTTCTTTTTTCTTTTTTTTTTTTACCTGAACATCTTTAAAGCGTATAGATTTACAGCAAGACTTGATTTGAGACCCTGAACATCAGTATCATTTGTAGATTCTTTGTACTCTTAAATAGCTTATTTTCTATTTCTGCCTACTTCTTTATTACCATTGACAGTGTCCATCATGACCCTTGGTTATTGTTATATAAGAGTAGAAATAGCCTGAAACAAAGTGAATTTTATTCATTGTATATCAATAACAGAATTAATCAGAATTACCAAAGTGGAAAACAATGACTTAGTTATTTGAGGCAATTGATTGATCATGTTAAAAATCTCCTAATATTCTGATTTTTGTTAAAGTACTGCATTAATTGTGTGATGGAAACTAATTTGATTTCAAGTAGGTTGCTATAGTCATTCTGCTGAAAAGAAGTTATTCTAGGATCTTCATCATTAGAGTACGTATAAGTACATACTGCGTTATGGTAAAGAACTAGTCTTAGAGTTTTAACTTTTGTTCTTATTCCTCAGCACATATAGCTAACTTCCATTAATTTGAATTGAAATAACTTTTATCTTGATTTCTAGACCAATTCTTTATGCATTCCATATGACAACACAAAAAATTGTTTCAAATTTGCTTTCAGCCCTTGCTCTGTATTCTAAATAATGCTTATGGTAAGGTTATCTCATGATACACTGGGGTAGTAGGCAATGAACTCGCACAATTTTGAGAAGTGGAAAAACGAAATGTGTTGTGCCAATTGTATAAAACATACTGAAATAGAATATAAAAAATTTCAATCATTAATATTTTTAGTAATTTTCCTGCATAAAATACTAATTTTTCCTAGTGTACTCTGATTGGTTTTATTTTTAAAAAATGAGCTTGCTTCCTAAAAATAATTCAGGAAGAAAAAACTCAAATGTTCTTCAGTTGAAAGCTGGGGCTGCCTTGCTACAGCCATGTATCATTTATAGATGACTACTTGAGAAGTTAAGCAGAAGTGTTGGTATGGGCATACAGTTAAGTGGTGTAAGCTATTGTTAATCTGTGCAAGACAAGACAAAGCTGCTACTGTTGTAGGGTTGTAAGTCAACACTAAGGAGAAAAGAAAATACTATCTTTGCAACAAAAAATGTTTAACCAAATCAAAACAGTTATTTTTCAATATTTTTATATAGTTATTCTTCCTGTTTAAAAGGAGGTATTCAATGATCATAAAGAACACTAAAAGCTAGTTAAGACCAATAGTTTTCTCTAACTTTTTTTTAGCATCACTGAGTATGAACTATATGTTTGCTTCTCATGTTGGTAGTGATCTTGCTCTGCATGTATAGCAGGATAAGGTGGCGTAACTGTCTGATATTTCATGTGACAAATCCAGGAGTTCTTTTCTCTGACTTTTTTTTTGAGCTGATGTTGTATTTGGCAGTCGCAGTCAAAGATCAGAGCATTGTAACAAAAAAAGAGATTAAATAATTGTCAGTTTTAACTTAAATGACTACAGTAGGTACCACTTTAAGAATATAAATGGCCCTGAAGTAGTGAATGCTCTCCTGTAGTTTTTTGTCTATCTGTAAGAAACTCTATGGAAAAGATATAGCATTTTGTACTGTCTTCGTTTTTTTAATAAAAATATTCTACATTATTGAATTATGTTTTGGCAGTATCTCTGCAGTGTCTATAATTTCTAGTAAGTTTTTTAAGCTGTAAAATAGCAACAGTGTCCCCTTAAAATAAAAAATGAGCAAACAATTTTTCTTCTTGATACAGCATGAATTTCTTGAAAACTGATAATGTTCCAAATGCGAAATTTGATTCCAGTTCCCTTTTGAAGTATGAGATTCACCGCTAGCTTTCCAAACTCATTTCCTATTATTTTCAATTTGCAATCGTAATTCTGAGAGGGCCTGCTGCTCTACTTTGCTTGAATGGAAGCCACACAGCAGATCAGAAGATACAGGCATTGGGAAGCTCAAGGGTTTATGCTAACTTAAACACGAAAAGATTATTTATAAAGCGTTCTGCAATGGTGTCCTCAAGAGGTTGGTTCTCTTAAAAGGCATTGCAAATTCTTTTGAATATATGATAATATAGTATCTATCAAGTGCATGTTCTGTCCTTCGCAATTCTGTAGAGTTGATTGTATAGCAAATGCATTAGGAAATGAAAATTACAAAAATTGCTTGCTTCATAAACAATTCCCTTTATTTTTCAGAAGAATGGTATAATAAGCATTCTGTATAGCACGAACTGATAATTTTTTTAGGAATAGTTTCAGTAGTATAGTTCAAAAGCTGCAATTAAATCTAATAGCATCAATATATAAATATAATTAGTAAATATAATTAGTTGCAGTGTATGATGCCGTGATTTTAATAATCTTCTGTCTGTTATGCTAGATATATGCTGATGCTCCCACACATTGTTATTAATTGCTGTAATAAGAAAAATACAAGAGCCTTATCAGACTATTTTGGGAGATACATGCACAGAATGTGGCATAACAAATGATATTTTTCTTTTATGCCATTTCTGGCTACTCTGGCTCGTTAATCAAGACTGCTTAGGTATAAATGTGTTTCTGATCTTGTTTTCTGCTAGGAATACAATTTCTTTAATTCTACCAACAAGTATCACCTAACAAGTATCTACAGCATCATTTTACTGTTGGCTTGGTTTGTGAGATGTCACTGCCCTACTTTGTCAGTAAGGCAGTCTGCTCAGGTAAAATCTCGGCTCAGGGATTAGGAGATATCAAATCCTTCCACAAATAGCCCTGAATATTTTGACACCAAAGCATCACAGAAAAAGGAGCGCTGCTTTGGTGTGTAAGCGTCCTTTGAAGAAGTTCATGTGGCTGGATTATATAGCACCATGGAATATTTTTTGATATGTGTACATTTGCTAAAATGCTAGAAAAAGTTTGAAAATCAGTTTGTCTTTGGGAACGTTGTGTAATACAGTACTTCTATACCTGAACTTTATATTGCAAGCATATTTCTTATTCTGCCAAAGTCCATACACAGCATGATCAGTATGCTCTAATCCCCCCTTCCCTCCCTCCTCCAAAAAAGGGTTATGAGCATGTACACAAATCATTGGTGCAGAAAATGTTACTTTGATAATTTTCTTTGCATCTTCTCAGTTTTGAGATTCTTTGTTTCTGTGATGTTATAGCTTTGAAGCTAAAACTGATGTATCTTAAGACGAGTTACACCTTAAAAAAAGAGACACGCTTGAGAATGATGCTTTTTTGACAATAGCTTGCGAAGTAGGTAGTAGTAGGTCATTCTGCAGTTTTAAAAAGTTTTATCCTTTTGTGATTATAAATATGTACCTGTTCTTTCCTTTCATTGACTATGCCTATAATTTCTATTACAAAGTAGTGACAAGGTTGAATATAAAAAGCTCTCTCTTATAAAAATTCTGTTTCTTATTATGAGCTTTCTTTTTTAGCCAGTTATTCTGCTAGCCAGACCCCAAGATTACTTCAACCTTTAAAATGGCCCCAATTATTCTAGAAAAAGTAAAACCCAATATAAACTCCTAATGGATATATTTTAAGTATATTTTATATTTCAAATACAGACTAAACCTGTGGTTGCCACTTTAGTCCTTAGATTTGACTGTAAAATCAACACATGGTTTCTTTGTACTTTGTCCTTGCTCTCACCTATGCCAGAGCGTAGCAACTCAGCAGAGCTATGTGGAAAAGTTTTATATAGCACCTGTCCCCAATCTGGTTGGCTTTAAAACCACTGTATGAGTTGTGTACCCAGCTTTAAGTGATAAATGTTTGTGCGGTGAGGTGTACTAACCCGGGTTTGTAAGTCAGCACCTCTCCCTTCCTTGGTAAGTCTCCAGAGTTGTAAACTGTACAGTTACAAGGCAGTTTCATGGTAGTTACACCTGCATTTCCATTTTTGCAACCATCGTGTTGCCTTAACAGCCTCCCCTTCCCCTCTTCCCCCCCCCCCCCCCCCAAAAAAAAAAATAAAACCTATCTGAAAGAGCAAGCTGTGAACAGGACATACTGTATTATCTTCTTTCATTTCTGCCTATTTTTATCGCTGTTTTTTAAAATAAAAGTAAAGAAATAACCAGAGTACTATGGTAATGGTTGTAATGTAGGAGGAGACTGTAAATGACAGTATGACAGTCAGAACTAGCAATTTAAGTGCTTTGCCATGAGTGGAGGTTTGACATATTAAGAAAAAATTACCAAGCTCCTTACGTAAAACAGTTTGAGGTTATTTGGTCATTGCAGCTACTGCCAAAAAAAAAAAAAAAAAAAAAAGCGACAAAGTTTTTAAATTTAATTTCTCAGCAATTTGATCTTATGTTTTATTTAGCTATGCCTAAGTGAGTGACATCAAAGTACTAGATATGAAAATGGTAGACTCTGAACTAGCAGAAGGGTTGTCGAACCAGGTCTTTTGTTCCTGCAGCCTTGCACAGATGAATCCAAAATTATCATGCAATGACAGAGGCTGGTAAGGCATGGCTGATTTTAATTCCAGTGTAAGATGTGGCTGCATATTGGTATTTGCTAATGTATGTATTTGATTGTATCTACTTTGGAAAAATCAACTTTTATTTCTCAGCAAGAGTATATAATGATAAACAGTCTTTAGAGACTTTGCCTTGAAAGTCTTCAGGTTTTGGTGGGATTTTTGTGGCTTTGTGACGAAAACCTTTTGTGTTTTGAAAGCTCAAGTGTAACTGTACTATTGCTTAAATAAAAATAATGTTAAAAAAGCTTATACAATCTATAATAAAGTAAGTATATTAGTGGATTCCTTGGAGATCACTGTTAGTTAATCCAATAAATATGGAATTGTTAGATTTGTCAGTGTAATGAATGTGAGATACTGGAAAAATTTTCGGGGGGGCTAATTATCTTCCTAAGATTAATTATAAAGTAAGCTTCTGAAACTACATGATTTCCATCAGTTTTAACTTGAAATTTTATGATAAAGCTCTATTTTGACAATTTAGGAGTATATTATATTAGTCTCATCTGTGCTCATGCAGCCTGGTTTTTAATTTAATTTTTCTGTTCTTCTGTAAGAGCAGCTTAGAAAGAACAAAATCAATTAAAGGGTGACAGAGTTCTGCTTTTGCAGGAGGTGCTTCTGTTTAGTTTTAAAGAAGTGAAGCTGCTATTTGTCTTCATAATATGTATAAATTTAAAGTTGCAACTTAAGCAGAAATAAAGGAAGTTACCTCGCTTTGTGTAATGAACGTTTCCCCCCTCTTCTATCTATGCAGGAGTAAACTGCTTAGTTGAATTTGTCTCTCCTAGGTCCAGTTTTGATCTCCCTTGCAGCTGCTGTGTTTTGCTTTGGAGTCCTATGGAGTTTCTCTCCTCCTGGTTTTGTCCGCTGTTAAGTATTGTATCTCTCAGGGCAGCGGACTAGCTCCAGCTCACCCCTGCCACTGCGTCGCTTCCTTCAAGTTCCCGCATCAGTTTTCAAACCTATTAGCAGCAAGAGACTGGCCAAGCTTTACTACAGTAAATAACTTAGTTCTGAATGAAATAAATTAGAGATAATGTTTTTAATCTTACCTTTGAATGCTTGTGTGTTTTGTGTGTGTTCATTGTTTCTATGGAATATTAACCTGTACCATCTTTAACTTGGGAATGTGTACGGTGGGCACAGTTGGAAAGGCAAGCCAGATCCTGTCAGCTTCACCGACCCTTTGATGTTTCGTGACATCAGGGAAGTCATCAAGGAATAAGAAACTAAAGAAATAAGCAGCCTGACTGCTCAAGAAAATCAGAGATTCTCAGTAGGTATCTTGTGTACTGGGCCAGGATTTTTTTTTCTGGACTGTGAGACCAGTCTGAAAGCTGAGCTAGAAGTAATTGTAGTGGAGTGATGAGTGGATTACAGAGGAGAAGGGAAGACGTGCAGCGTGAAGCTGTGTAGATCCCTGAAGGTGGGGATGGAAGATTCCATCTGATACAGAAGTGCTGAGGCTGGGAAGGAGGATGATAGTGGTGACTGGGGAGGTGGGTCGGCTTGAGGGGGAGTGTGTGCACGCGTCTTGTTTGTTTGTTTTGACAACTCGGTGCTCTGGACAAACTAAGGTTTCAGTTTGCAAGTAATGATTGGTCATTACAAATAGTTGCTTTCTTACCCCATGCTAAGTCATGTTATATATGATTTGTTCGTTTGCACACCTTGCAAACGATCCCAGTGATCCCAGTGTTAATATTCTGGGAAATGCTGTGAATTACACAGCTGTTTGAACACAGACTTAGGTCCAAGTTATAAATGAATTGCAGTTGAGCCTTTTACCTAGCCAGAGACTGCAGAAATTGTGCAATGTATTTATGGTCTGCAACTAACTTTTGCAGCAGTGGCAGCAGCAAAGTAGAGAATGAAAATCTTCTCTGTGGGGTGTTGCAGGGAAATCAGCACAAGGTAAAAGATCAGATGGCAAAGGCTATGTTATAAAAACCTCTTGGCGGTTGTATGTCATATCGTACACTTTTGTCTTAGTGCTTTTAACGGGAGAAATGACCTGTAAATCTGGCTGAGAACACCTGAAATGAAGTAATTTTTAAATTGCCTTGATTGTCTAGATTGTAACATACCTTTAAATTTTATAGAGCAGCTGCTGTTACTATTTCACTCAGATACAAAGTTGTCCTATATTTTTCCATCCATTTATGTACTATTTATGTAGTTTTATATCCTTCTGGTGAAAAGTCGGAAATCAGTCAGAAGTCAAAAGCTGTCAGTAAGATGTTCCAGTAGGATGCCTACATTTGTCTTCAGTGATCTCTGGGATTGATGACAGTTCCAATGAACTCTAATATAAGTTGAAAATTAAAAACTTAAACCTACTAGAAGAGTGAATGAATCTAGCTTATTATAAAATCATTAGTAGTAAGATGCACACATTGGTAAACTACCAGTCTGCATGAGTACTCTATGCATCCAGTGAATACCCTGGAGGGTTGCAGAGCATTTTATTGTAATGTTTGTAATTTCTGTCTTTTTACCACTAAACACAGTACAGTTTAGGAGAGCACATGCATTAACGGAGACTTCTATTTCTAGAGAAGAAGCAGAACTACTACATAGGCAGTTCATCTCTTCAAATTCTGCTTTTTTCTTTTCCACGTGCTTGTTTTCAGTGTTTGCGCCATATGATAAAGATGTTTGTGCTGCCCTCTGCATCTGCCAGAGTTCTTAAGGTTTAGTGTGGTTTCCCGAGGAGCTGTGATTTTTACCATTTATGTCAATAAACTTTGAACCATTGTGGTCATTCATGGCATCAGTGAGCATCTTCCATACTTTGCATTTATGGTAAATATCATGTTAATCTTAAGCTTGTGATGCTGAGCAGGTGAAATGATTCAATAATTCTGTGAAGAGCATATAGTGGGTTATCTCTGGAATTATATGTATGTGCTGCAACATAAATAATGCTGATTCCTAACACTAGATTGAAACAGTTGTGTGCTGGGGTTTTCTTTTTAGTTATAGTAATGCATTTATTTGTCATTTTTTTTCTCCAGGAAGACTTTTGAACTCTTTTTTTGAACAAAAAAGAACTATTTGGCCTGTTGAAATTACTTGTCATCCTTTTTTTGTATGCACCATTTTTTTTTTTTTTACTATTTCCATCACTAACATACATTGAGTTTTAAAACTTCTGGGTTAACCTGAAAAGGGAATTCAGAATTAGATTAGATGTTTGTAGTATGATTGCTTAATAAACTACAAAAACCTCAGATGTTTTAGATGAGATCCTTTGACCAATACAGGAAGCTGCATTAATTAATTGTAGGTTATCATTAGTGAAAACAAGGGCTGAGGATAGTGAAGATGGTGGTGTGTGTCAGGGAGGCCTCTTAATTTGCTGTAATTGTGAGCATAAGTATAAATGAAGTGTTAAAAAGGGGAAAGTTACTGTCAAAAAGGAGGTATAAATGTAACTACCATGCGTTTGTTCTTCAAAAGCCTTTGAATTATTCATGTTTGGATTTTCTTTGATTGCTTTGGATGATGGACCTAGGGTTGTTATATATGTAGACTGTGGCCTTCCGTTGGTAAAGATCTCTATTAAGGAGGATAAATGTTACTTAACTGGCTATGTGAAATTAATATCCTCCTTTATTCCAGAAATACACCTGTGAGAAAACTATCCACAGTACAGTCATTCAAATATTCTCGCTAAATTAGTATCAAAGTGCAGCTTCCTTCTACATTATTGCTGTTACTCTTTCTTTTTCCAGTGCATTTTTGTTATTTGTTCTTGTGGTGTTGGTACATTATTGGAAGTTACTACGGCAACCTGTCACCATCTGCTATTATAAAGTATACTGGGATTTAGTTGCTAGGTGCTGAAGTTTGTCATCTTACTCATATGACTCTAATATTTTTAAGATGTTTCTTCTACTGTATGAGCTGCATGCACAGCTAGTGTGTGTTTTAGCTACTGCGGGGCAGATAATTTTCTGCGAGCTTTTTCCACCTTGGCCTCAGAGTGCCCCATTTCTTCTCCCGAATGCACCAGTGATCCCTCTGGATGTATTTACAGGACCAAAAATAGTCTTGTGTTTTAGCTCATAGTTGCAGTGTTAATACTAAAGCTAGCCAGTGTTATAGTTCACTGACACTTGATATTAATCATGTTGTTTTTAGTGGACAGGGAGTTTGGTTCCTCAGAGAAGAGATTTCCTCCTGTCTCATTATTCTATTGACTCTGTATTTCTGCTAGTGATTAAGGCGCAGTGTTTACACCATCTATTTCTGTATTTCTTCACCTATTTTGTGAAAGGCTGTCAGCCAACTGGTTAATTCTAAAATTAGAATTCAGCACTGTTTCTATTCATGAAGTCTTTTAAATTCAAATGTAACTGAATGTTTATAAGTTTAAAAATATGTACATGTTACTGTTTCTTTTCAAAATAGTCCAGTATTTTCCAAACAGAGATTCTTTTGCTAATGTTTCTATTAGTATTCCCTTATTAGTCAATTGTTTACTTGGCTAACTTTTTTTTTATACATATTTGACCTACTTTCAATCAAGCATCTCTGCTGTGATACATTAGATAAGTCCTAACAAACCTAAGCACAGCTGAAATGACTTCTCAGGGTTTTAGCTGAAGAATCTTCTCTGCTGCAACCTTTTAATATTCAATCCTTACATGCTGTGCTTGATTTTTTAAACCAAAAAAAAAAAAAGTTCAGAATCATAAGCAGTAAACTACTGTGTGTGCAGGCAGTGCTTGATTCTGAATTTCTTCTGTCCATCTAGTGCAGTCCAAGCGTAAGAGACGGTCCTTGTGCAGAACTTGCTTTATTTTCAAGCAGTTCATGTTCTTTGCGCATTCTAGCAGGAGGTACTTAAGCAGCATAAGGGAGTTCAAATGCATGCCCAGGGCTTTGCAGATTTGCTCGCAGGTCTCTAGTGCTTACGCTGAAGTTCCAGCAGTGAGATGGTGGTGCTGAGAGTGCCCGGGGGCTTGGGTGACGGGTGCGAGGCTGCGTCTGAGACGTGAATGTTCAGTGCTGGTGTCTGGGCATGGGGAGGGGAGGGGCAGGCTTTTAACTTAAAAAGGAGCTAGCCGCTAATTTCTAATAGCTGTGATTGCTGACAAGAAAATGATTAAAGATCAAGCAGTTTTGGTGTATTTTCCTGCTTTATAGTTGCATGGAAATGATGGAGGAAGTTTTTGTAGCAAACCAGCTTTACTTGGCACTGTCTTTTTTTATTATTATTATTTATTTATCAGTCCCATTGATGTGACTGTGACAGGTTTGGTGTGAAGCATTGACTAACAAAGTGTGATCTCTATTTATGGGTCTGTCTTCAGTATTAAAGCCTACCAGGTGTCAATTTTTAAATCACCATACAAGTTACTAAGAATAGGCATTCATGCTGTATCATAATAAGAGATATAGCTGGACACATTTTAGAAGTTGGTTTCAACAAATTAACATTCTTAAAGTCTTCAAGACCTTTAAGCAATACAATACATTTATTCAAGGCATGTAAAGAAATCCTGCTTATTTTAAGAAATGATTATTTAAAATGAGTGTAAGGAGACATTCTGTAGCTTCTGTTTAACTGCTAAAACAGAAAACTGTTTTTTCATGTGCACTGTTCTCTAACTTCTGTCAGCAATTTTTTTTTAATTAAAATCAAGACATCGGAGCAAAAAACCACCACAGTTTCACTGTTGAATCCTTTACTGTTCATTATTACTAACAACTACGGATTAAACATCACAGAAGAGACTTGTCTGAGCCATACCTGTGAAAGTAAACTAGTATAGCAGGAAAATCAGCATTTCTTTATAGAAGAGCATCGGTACCCGAGAGCACACGCTGTCTTACCTGAAAGCTTTGGGTTTACCTGCAGAAAATCTATCTTCTTAGTCTTGTGAAGTAGGCAAGCCTCTCCCTAGCACTAATGTTACTCCAAAAGAAGAAATAAGTAGTCCTTTATATTGTAATTTTCACTGTTTATGTGCAAGAAGTGCACTGGATCTGCTCACGTAGGAATAAATAAAAAAAAAAAAGAAAAGAAAAGAAAAAAAAAAAAAAAGCAGTACAAACTGAACAGCAGCTCGCATGTGAAAGTAAAAGACCTCTAGCGGCCATAACTTGAAGTTCGAGAAAGCTCGCTTTCTCTAAGTGGTAGACAAAATGGTTGGGTAAAACAAACCGCAGTTGTTATTCAGTAACGTGTGACCTTGTTGCTTTTGTGATGTGAAGGAGATATGAAGTGAAGTGGAATATCCGATCTCTGAAGCCCAGAACAAGATGCAAATTAACTTCTAGCCCAAGGAACTGGGGAGTCGCTTGGATCAATGCTAAACCAATAAAATAATAAGTTCCAAATAAATCTACAAACGTATTTTGTGTGCTAGTGTCCTTCATGTTCTCATACTTTAAGATGATCAAAGCATTTTAAGCAAATTTACTTTAAAAGGTTAATTAAAATATAAAACAAATATCAAAAAGCATCAATAGGAGGATTCTTTACTGTATTCTTAACGGAAAATTCCAACTGTTGAGCTCACTATTATTGTCTGAGTGATAAGAAATCTTTGTCACACTCGGTGAATTACAGTGAGAACCTACTTTGCTTGCAACATTTCTGCTTTAGGAATTAAGAAAAATAAAATATTTCTTTTGAGAAAGTTGGAGAGAAGTTTTGAGAAATGAAAGGAATAGTATTATTCTGTAGAAATTTACAGAGGTCTGTAATAGGTACTCAGAAACCTGGCAAATGTATATCCTTTCTTGTAGTATTTCTTCTTGTACAGTACTGTAGACTCTATTTTTAGGATAAGTTGAAAATTTTGATAGTAATATTTAACTTTTGTGGATTCCTGATGGAGAAGTCCTAAGCAACATAACACTCTTATTAAGAATCTTAAACTAATACAGAGTTTTGTTAAAATTATGTTCTCACACACTGTGTGTTTGCATGTGGTGTTTCATAAAGGATTCCTCTTTCTCACGAGAGCCTATCCCTTCCTGGGGTAGCTTTTATATTGTCCTTTCTGAGTTTTTCCTACCTTTCTTTTGTCTGGGCTGTCAAAAATGTATTTTGCTAATGCAATAATTCCTTTTTTAAAACATAAAATGATTTATTAGATGCTTATAATAGTTCAGCGTTAGAAATAATACAGTCCAATGTCTGAAATAATCTAGATGTGCATTATCTTTCTGTTGATGTCTTTCTGATTTTCTTTTAGAGTAATTTTGTGGCGTGCATGACAGCGATCTTAAACCAGATGAACAACCAACATTACTCAGTTTATATTGAAACTTTTCAGACAAGTTCAGAGCTAGTGGTGAGTACAGAAATAATCATGGAGTTGATAAATACATAATTCTATTTCTAAGCTTTTAATTAGCTCTGAAAAATCAGCAGTATTGTTTTGGATTGTCTTGTCTGATTCTTCTTAGCGTGAAGTCTGTTTCTGTATGTTTTCCGTCTCTGGGTCATTGTATCGTCCCACGCTTCTGGTGGTGTGCTTGGATAGTACTGTGGTCAGAAATCTGTGAAGATAAATGTCACTTTTGTTAATCACAGTACTGAAGTGAGTAATTCAATAATCAAGAATAATTAATGGATCTTTGTATTACATTGCTCTGAAAAAATTCAAGTAATCAACCCTTCGTTCCTCGTTTTTCATGCTGTCCACTTTTCATTTTTGATACTGCATCGGGTTAATGTTGTGTGCTGAATGCAGTGAATCCCTTATTCTCACAATGCATCTTTTTATGCCAGGTTTTCCTACAATAAATTAATAATACCTAAGGAATATCCAATTTATACCAGTGGTCACTCTCTTCTAGAGTGTTTTAGTAGGCTTTTGTCTGTCACTTTATTTACACTCCCAGCACAACTCTGAATTAAATTTGGGTATTGGCAAAGGCTGTAATTACACTGTCTCCACAGAGGTAATATTTTCAGTTGGCAGATACTAGCCCCTTTTACATTCTTTACTATAGTCAGAGTTGTCTCATAACTGAAAAGCTAACAAATCAGATCTTGGATAGCTTTTGCAATTTTTCAAATGCCGGAGGTTACTTGGTATTTTAATATAATTTCAGCTTGCAAGCAGTTAAGATATTTGGTCCTAGGTTATATCTAACAGTTTGAATGAAAGCTGTCAAATTGCAGTAATCCTTAATGTAAAAAGGATTTTTTTTTAAAAAAAGAAAGACATCAATATATTTAATGGTTTTACCTTTTTTAAAGGCATTGATTTGTTGTCTTCTTTTTTCTGTAAGCATATCTCAATGAAGATGATATTTATTTTCCAGTAAAACTGTTGAGACTTACTGTTCATTTAGTTTCCTTTAAGTAATTTGACAAGAAAGAAAGAGTAGAAACTTCTACAGGGAGCTACCTGGGAGATTTCAGTAATAGCTGGCGACATTTCAGTTTGCTAGCTTCAGAGTTCTGATAGCCTTGTTCAGAAATTTAAGGGCAAAACTGAATATTTGTGATAGATACGAAATAGACCTGGAGCGATTCCGTCTGTTGTCTCTGAGTCTGTTATACAGCGATGGTTACATACTTCAAGCAAAACAGTTTGTCTTTTTCTGAAAGTCTTCAGTTTTTAATTTAGTCCATTCAGCTGAAATTTAGTATTTAAACAAAAAATATACTTTTCTAATCTCTTCATTCCCTATGTATTGAGATACTCTTCTGCTAAATAATAACTCATCAGTTTTACTCCAAATTACTCTTTTCTTTCCATTCATTTATTACTTCACCTTTTGCTAACAGATGAATGTAGTGACTTTATTTTTCATTTTGAACCTATGACTTCAGTCACAGTCTTAGGGTTGCTGATATCAGTGAGAATTCTTACACTGATTTCACAGGGAACAGAATGATGTTCTGCCTCTTAGTTCCCTAATCATAGTAGGAGGTTCCCTCATCATAGCAGAAGCACTTGAAGTCTTTGTTTTACACGTCTCAAATTATTGCATTTTCTTATTTTAGGACTTCTTGATGGAAACATTCATAATGTTCAAAGATCTCATCGGAAAGAATGTTTACCCTTCGGACTGGATGGCAATGAGCATGGTGCAGAACAGGTGAGATGGGACTGCTGGATGAATGTTCTTGTTTTATCTGCTAGTGAAAAATAAACTTGTTATTTCTTGTCTTAACATTAAGTAGAGTTTTGCCATTTCATCTAAGATGAGTATATCATGCCAGTGAATGGCAGGAAGACTTACATCATCTGAAATGATTTACTGACAGTACGCTAAATAAGTAACTGCCTCTGCTGTAGGCCATTTTTAATAGAAAGGAAAAAACGTATTTAACGTAGTGAAGTGGACGTGCGTAGTTAGTCTCCATGTTGACAGTCAACAGAGGCAGTTAGACTCTGTTTAAATCTTAGGTTAGAATGTCCTCAGTAATACATTAGCATATGTGGTTAATTGTCTTGATGGGGGGGGGATTAAGATCCCTGAGTACCAGCCAGTGTTCCGCCTTCTAATCAAATGAACTGTACTCTATAATTGTGGAAAGCTTGTTGTGATGGAACAGTTATCAAACACAATTTTTCTCTCAGAACACTGAGATGCTTGGTCATATTGCTGAAAGGTTTGATGAGAAAGAACAAGCCTTTGAGCATAACTCAGTATTTTTAAGAGGAAGTTGGATCCAATGTGCTTATGGTAGCTCATGTCATTGAGGAAATGTATTGTCGTGATATTATGTGTCATTTGGAGTTTCAAGCTGGTTGATTACTTCTGACTCAGGTATATTGTGTCAGTACCTGAATCGGAAGTAATCAGCCATCACAGGAGCGCTATGGTCGTGGTATTAGGGTTGCATGTAGCATCAGTGAAATACGATATATAGATTCTGCTGCCACATAAGCTCTTTTAAGCTTATCATTTCCTTTTCACGTGATACCAAATTGGAAAGGAGTGAGAAGTGATCTTTGTGTACCTGCACCGCTGATAATGGGTTTAGAGAGCTGGCTTGAGCCAGCAGATCGCAGATAGTCCGTCAGAGTCCCTTGGAGATACTGCTTGCTTGAACAGGAAGGAGGAGTTCTTCCCTTGAGACATCAGCTTTGTTGTTTATAAGGAGCATTATTTGGCAACAAATGATGTTTTTGGCAACAAGGAAAGGCTAATATATAGGGTGTTGGATGGGCCACGTGAGAACATGTTTCCTGATAATTGTTTCTAGCCAATCAAAGCTACTGACTTTTTTCTTTTTGTATCCCTAGTTCATAGCTGAGGAAGTTAGGGGAGAGTTAGAGTGAGAATGCAAAGTAAAATACATATCTGCTCTAAACAGTGTTAGCTACTTATTTTTGACTAGCTGTGGAACTGTGTGTAAGGGAGAGCTCCCTCAAAGCATGAAGGTTTTGTAGAGGTTTCACCAGAGTCTGCATAAGCAGGAGAAACTGAAAGACTGCAGCTGTGAGCTGACCACCTTACCTTGTGTTTCTTTGTATTTGCTGGATTTCATCTGCTTCACACTACTTGTTGGAAATCCCGGCTCTAAATCTTACTGAAAAGAATCGAGGTGATGGTGGTGGGGAATTTCTATTTGCTGACATGTTTCTTTATAGAGCATTACCTTCTGGGTTGTGTTTTTCTTGGTTCTAGGGATTATTGTTTTTTACTAGGGTACTATTTTTTTCTGACATTTTGGCTTGTTTGTACTGTTGTGAGTCTGTGCACTCTGTGTGCAGCACTCTGCACTGTGTACAGGCTTCTGTATGTGCTTGTGTGTGTGTGTTTTTTTTTTTTTTTTTCCAGAGTGTACTGAAATGCCTTGTATTTCTCTAATCTACATGCTAGATTGATTATGGAGTGAAATTGCTTCTTGTATTTTTTCAGGAAGATTTCTATTGGGAAGGTGGACTGTGATTAATTTTGTAGAAATGGCAGTAATGCTGCATTTTGTAGAGGTCTCGGAGACACTATCCTAAAGAATTTAAAGTCCTGAAAGACTATACATGGCCAATAATACGAAATACGCCACAATTATCTGTTTTTAGTTTTCCAGTCATATAATATTGAAAAGGAGTGAACAGAGACTACTTAATAAAGTTGACATTCCCCAGGGAGTGGTTGGACATGAGAAAAATACTGCTTTAAGACAAATTATAGGATTATAATGTCAAATTATAATGTCAAACCTGCCTTTCACATGTTCATGAGGATGGATAGCTCATCCCTCCTGTGAGGTGAGGAGAATGTGTGCTAGTTGGTATCTTCATTTAGAAGAACTTTCCAGGTAATATTGTATAAATGGTAGTTTCATCACACTTCCTTCCCTGTCTGAGCCAGGTTTTGGCCTCCGTGCACGTTCTTATTGTACCTCTACTTGCAATTATTTTTTATATACTTGTGATTATTCTGCAAAAGGATCAGCCTTAGTTACTGATATTAGAAATTCTCTTCTGGTACTGTATGTTTGTTGAAAATGCATCCTAATGACTCTGAATTCTGTGGACTAATTGGTGCAGGCAGGCTTTGCTGCTATAAACCTTATCCTCCATTGGAGAAATCAAAATATTTAAAGAAAAAAGTCAGCATTTTAAAAAGATGTGAAGTCATTTAACAGTGCTGCTATAAACAGGTTAGTTACTTAAAGTGACTTGACCTTGTTTATACTCCTGATTATGTTGCTGTTCCCAAGACTGAATAAGGAAAATGAGTTGTTGTCTTTACTTTTGTGCCTTGATATTAGGTTGTAGTATCAAGAGCTGCGAGGGGGATGTTGTGTTGTAAGTCATTATAAAAACCGTTTCTTTGGAGGAGATGGGGGAGGAGAGGTTTAAGAAACAAATTGAAGGCTAAATTAGTTTTTTGGATTCATCTTATTAACATACTTTTCTCCAAACTGGAGAAGTACCAAAGCAAAATTGAAGGTTGATAGGACAAGATTTCTTAAAATGATAATGAGAAAAAAAAAGAAAAAAAACTGAGCTGTGCTGAACAGTTTTTTATTCATTTCAGCTGCTCTGAGTGGCAGGCTGCACATCAACCTTTTTAAGCCCCCAAGGCGACATTTTACCTACAGAGTGTCCCTTTTCTGAAAAAGATAAGTAACAGGCTGTAGGGCATGGCTCTTCTATAATCCAGCCAGTGGCAGAAAGTAGTTGCCACTTCTCCCCTGCAGGCATTCAGCCAAGCCTGAGAGCCTCCCCCAGGTCAGCCCACCTGTTTTGTACCTAGCGGGCAAAGTGGGCTTTGCCGTAGGTTATATGGCAGTAGAAACGTAGCATCAGAGTGCAAATAAAGGCAGAGGAGAAGGCTAGTTCAGGTTTGGTCCTGTTGGTAGGTAAAAGGTATTCCTAATTACTCTTGTGTGTAAATAGACAGCCAATGCAAGTATGATATTGGGATTATTTTATTTTATTTTTTAGACATCTAGTTTAGATAAAGGGAGAGAGATAAGAGAATGACTTGTTTGATGGTCATGGAGAATTTTAATGAATAGGCATTTTTTTGTGGGAGCGTCAAATATTGGAGAAGTGAGAAGACTCCACCCAAAGGAAAGGAGAATGGATGTGTTCAAGCCTGGGTTAAATAGGGTGCAAGGGGAGTCAAAAGAATGGGAGCAGAAACTTAATTGACGCAACTACCTTAGTCAAGCTTTGTCTCTATCAAAGTGGATTGCTTTAACTTAGATTCATTTAAATTGCAATTTCTTATCAGGCAGACCTGAACTTTGGATGTTTTAATTTTGCCTTGAATTTGCAATTTTATTCTGTTTTTTTTCTCCTAAAAAACAGGTGCTCGTTGACCTGTAACTGCATTAACGTGCCAGATTTAACTGCTTTCAGTGCTGTTTTGACTGATTATAATTATGGTGGCTGTAGTCTCTGGGTTTTTTCTTTTCTTCTTTTATTTTTATTTGATCCAATTTAGGAGGAAAACGGTCAATATCAATCCCTCTGGCCTAGGACCTGTTTCTTCTGTATTTGCTTAATATTGTGCTGTAAACCTTTCATCTACAGCTGTGTATTTCATAAGCACTAACAAAATAAAAAAAAAGCGCTCCTGTCTCTCAAACATATTCTTTTTCCTAAAGCCATTCAGAATCTGAAGGAGGCAGAGACTGTACGTACTATTTTCCCTGGAGTGGGAGAGGTCTATTTGCAACTAAGAACCTAAAAAGGGAACAGATTACTGATTTTTTTGTCCCCTTTTAACATCAGGGTGGGAAGAATATTCTTTCTCGTGGCATGTTAGATGATGCAGAACACTTGGGGAAATAGTAGAATCCTCATTGAAGTCATTTAGGATATAATATCCGAATATTTCGTGATCCTCCGTGGTAGATTTAATTATCTCCTGTTCTAATAAAGGTTGCTTACTGCACACTTCTTACTAGGTGTTACTGCTTGTGTATGCACTTTATTCCACTTGTGGTCCTCATAGACTGTTGGCTGTTAGCTTATTAAAAGCAGTAATTCCTAGGTACATGGCATTTGTGGGGAAATGCTTTGCTTTAGTACCATATAATCTGCTTATCTCTCAGCTATTCTGAATTTTAATTTAGAGACACGTAATTCCTCCTGGGAAACTCCTGTACTTCACTGTCAGCACAAACTGCAGAGGGAGTGATGTTCACTGAGTGAAAGAAGTGGTTTGTGGGGTTGCAACCAAAAGAAAGGATTTCAGGTTTCAATCAACAGTTGCCTTGCTCTTTTACAGTCTGACTTGACAGACTTAGCACTGCAGGTAATTGGTGAAACACCTGGACGTGTCCTGTTTTTCTTTTGTTTTATGCACTAAAAATAGCTGCTTATTTGCTGATGATCTGCTTTGTAACACCCTTAAGACGTGGTTTTCGTGTTGCTCAGATGTTGCAGCAGTATTAGTAATTCAGCCAAATCTCATTAGGACTTCAAATCAGTGCCACCGCTGTCCACCAAAATGCAGTTTGTCAGCCTGCCAGGAACTCTTGGTTCTGCTGGTATCACCAGGTCCTGGCCAACCAGCAAAATGAGGCATGAGGAGTTTGTTTGACACTGAATACAAGGAAGTATCTTAAGAAAGGGAGGGTAGGGATTTCAAACCCGGTTTTTCACATACCGTGTGTGAATGGCTGTGTTAAACTTCTGAAGAGCAAGTGTGCCATACTATACACATGCATGTTTTTGAACAGCTTTGATAGAGAAAGTCATCTTTTCCAGGTAAAAAGCTGGTTATAGTATTGTGAATCACAACAAAATACTGCATTATAAGTAGATGGCATTTATAAAGTTGCAGGCCAGAACTTCAAGTAACAAGCACATTTTGTAACTGAATTATATACACTGAACTATGTTACAATGAATATGCACTTTATTATATATTAAATATTATATACACTGAACTACATACACAGGACCAAATTATATACACTGAATTATAAATTTGGAGCCTGTTAGACTGTTTTTTAAGATCTTTGGCAATAGACCTGAACAGTGGGGTAGTTGCAATTTAAACACATTACTCAAGGATAGCGTTTATAATAGTTTGAAAAGGAAGAGTTATTGAACGCTGTTGGCAGTAAGTAGGGAAATGTGCCTTTTACAATTGAGAGTTTAATTTAAGTATTAGTGGGAGAGGTACTACAAACTTTTATTATTACTACCAACTTAGCATATTTCATTTACATAATAATAATTCAAGTATTCGAACATCTCAGTCTTCCATTTATCTGTTGGTAGAACTGAAAGATTATCTTTTTGTATTTTAAGAGTATTTGGTTCTATTTTCTACAAAAAAAGAGCTTGGCACATTATTTGTTTGACTTGCAGAGAACACAAAGGCACATTTTATTTCTTTCTAAAAGAGAACATATCTATAACTTGGGTTGGTTTTATTCTTGTTTTTTAATAATGTATTAAGATTTGAGATTCATTTACATAACTGAAGTTGGATGAGGAAGGTGATGCAGAAGATTTTACACTGAGGGAGTAAGAAAAAATTTAGGAGGCCAGTCTACCATATACAATTAATTTTTTCTTTCCCTTGATCTCATTTTCCTCCAGAAACTTCTGACTGGGCTAAACAGAGTTGACAAAATTCAATTGTTTTTAAGTTTTTAAATTTTTAAGGAGTCAGAAGGTTTTTACACGTAGGCTGATGGCATATTGCAGAACTTTGTGAATTTAATATCTCAAAAAGTACTTTAAGCAACAAATATAAATGTTTAATTAGGGTATTCCTGTAGGCATACGTGCAGAAAAAGGTAAATATTTCAACTTTTTTAACATTTAACATGAATTCAGGCACTTTACCCTATTCAGTCATCGCTTTAATCATATATACTAATAAGATACATACTTACATGATTTTTTTTTTGCCATGAAACTAAAAATGTTCTTGGTGGAATGCCATTTTCTCTGTTAATGTAAAAGCCCTTTCAGAGGCAAAGTATTTTTTGTAATTACTGTTCTTGGTGGGATATTCGGTACACTATCTCAAGATGCTTGGGTTTGTATCTTTTTATTAAATCTAGGTAGTATCGTTTCTCTTGTCTTCCCAGTTTGCACAAAAGTCAGCACTTGGAATAGGGCAAATGGGCCGAGGTTTGTCCTAGGAGAATGCGGTAAGGCAGATAGAGAATAGAGGTCATTGTTTCAATGTGGTTTGTAAATTTTGTGTGAGAGAGAGTTGTGTGTCCAGGTGTGGCTAATACAACTGACTGAGTCATTGAATACTCTGCTGTCAGTCATAGCCATAGCACAGAGCATCTCTTCCATCTGTTGACGTTTAAGACATAGTGTGATGTAGCTCTGCTTTTCAGTCACCTGCGTCTTTCTAGCAGCAAAGGCTGCAGTATGCTCACTCCACGCTAGATCTCCGTTTCTCCATTTTGCTCATTGTTACCCATTTTATGGGAATATCTGCTTAGCAAGAATATAAAGGCAGGGCTTTTGTGTGTCATGGTCATGGTGCATGCTAGATGCCTGTTAAGTTTAAACTGCAGTCATTTTTTCTTTATCTGAAATGCAGAGAGAAAACACGCCGTGAAATAACCTTTTCCTGTTTCCACTACTAAGTATCCCATCTTTCTTGATGTTCACTGCTAAGGTGCACCTGCTTCTAGGCTATAAGCTCTCCAGGACTGGCGGTCAAGTCTTCAATGGAGAAAACAAACCAACTCTGAATAAAAAACTTGTTAGTTTGGTATGTTCAGAAATCCAGCAAAGATAAACTCTCATTCTTCCTGATACACTTTGACTTGCATCTAAAAAGCTTCCAAGAGGAAGAATGGGATCTTCGGAACGGCCTGTTACCATAAAATCTTTCTAATATGTTCTCAGCTATTTTAATTTCAGTAGAGCATTTAGAGGTTAAGACAATGAATAGTGTTTTCCAGCATTTAAAATACATTCAGATGAGTAGAAAATTATGAGGAGTTTATCTGTTTATAAAATATGTTCTAAATGTGTCATTGCAAAAGAGACTAAAACATAAGTTCAATATCCATAATTTTCATGAAGTGTAGTAAATGCTATTGAGCAATCGTTTAATGCTACCCTTTCTGATATAATTAAGTTTGACCAACACTTCGTAACTCAGAAACTTAACAGCATGGTTGTACACAGTTATCTTTATATTTTTAAAACGCAGCATTTAAAAAAAATTTTTTTTAAGGCATTGACTGAAACTTTGGTATTCTTACAGTTTGGACTATAAGGCAGTAAGCTCCGGTGAGCAGCAGTCAGACAAGGGAATGATATATATCTGTCTGTATCTGTATTCTTAGATTCAGAAGAAGCTGTGCTTCTCAAAGTAAACAAATTATGATTCTAGAAAGAAAGATATTTACTCTCTAAGTATTCTCAGTAAGAATGTATGAAAATTCGGAAGTGCATGTACTGTTATAATGCAGATGTAGAGATTTCACATACAGAAAGTTTATGTAACAGAAGATATGTTATTTAAAGGACACTTTCTGAGTAAGAATAGACAATATTTCTTCTTCACAAGTAATATATTATTACTTAATATGCTGAGTTTTTTATTTGTGTATGGCATCCAGATATAACTATGTTAAGTAATTATATTCATTTGTACTAACTGAGTTCTGGCTTTGTTCTATACCCAGGCTTTATCTAGTACCAAAGACACCATAGGATTTTTTTTTTTTTAACTGAGAATATTTTAACTCTGCATACAGTTAGCTGGAATGCACAAAAGGAGGAGTAGACCAAAGTGAGAGAATGCTCATAGTATAAAGGAAATTACTGAAAATACCTTTCAAGTTAAATTACCATATTGGGATCCATTATGACAGCTTTTTGTACACTTATGTGCTAAAGAGATGAAATTTCTTAAAAGCATACCAGAGATATTTTTTTTTAATGAATTTGGCATAAGGGTACCTAATGTGAAGTTTTGAAAACACATATTTTGAATCCTAAGTAGAGACAAGTAATCTTTAAAATGTACTGTAAGTAGATGCTGAAGGAAAAGCTACGTACAAACAGACTGTTAAGAGATCTTAAATGAAAATTGCCGTGGTTTGTCTTCTATTGTATTGTATCAAAGGAATTGCTTATTCTTGCAAGCGTTATTACTCTCTAGGCAATCGTTGTTGTACTACTGTCAAATTACCTTTCGCACATTATAGCGCGTATTATTTTTGTATGCTTGAAATAGCCATTCAAGCTGAATTTTCAGCTAGTAAGCACTTTACTAATAAAGAAAAGGAATTGTACATAACAAACAATTTATAATTGAGACAAACAACAGAAGCTAGATAACAGTTAGTTTGAAGCAGTTATTTTCTGACCTGGATGTTCAGATAGGCTCTTCTGTGGTATATTGAAAGGATGAGAATTTAGGAAGATGACACTTGCTTTATCACCAGAATTTAGTCTGAATCATACAAAATAATTATGCTTCAGTCTATTGAGATATTGAATTGAGACAAAGGGAGAACTGTGATTAAATTATACTACTTTCTTTGCATTGCTGGACATATTCTTCCAGGTATCAGTGAAGTGGATTACTTCATAATGTTGCCATCAGTATGCTCTTAGTAACTAGGTTTCTCATCACCAGAAGGCCTTTAAATGGCTTTTCTATCCTGCGTTTCCTTTCATTTCTAAATCAATGATAGCTTGTCACATTGTTAGGAGATAATTTCTGCTGTTACTTTATAGAGATTTTTGTTCTTATCCTTTCAACTGTTTTATCGGGCTTTCTCCTAGTGCTTTGTGTTTTGCACACTGAAATAGTAAATGGGTGTTTTAGTATCTCCTGTCACCACTGATAGCTTGGCTGGTCTCTCTTCTGTGTATTTTGTAACTTCTAGGTTCAGTTCGTAGTTGTTGATAGCCATTTCTGTCATTGACAATGATCAGTATTGGGGTCAAGTCAGACCCACCTTGCTCAGTCTCCACTAAATTTCACATGTTGTCTTGTAGCTTTCTACAGGAAAACACTGTAAGGATGTAGAGACATGATGCAGACTGACCGGGGAATCAATTGACCTTAGTAGCTGCTTTTCTTTTGTTTTTGTTTCATATTAAAAATATCTATCAGGTGCTTTCTGCAAACCACTCTGTGAGGATGCCTCTAACAAGTCAGCATAAAATATGTAAGAATATTATTTCAGCTCTGTTCTTTAATCCCGTTTTCATATAATTAGCAAACTAGCACAACCATGACTGTTAAAGCCCAAAAGATATTTTCAGAATAATATTCAACCTATCTCTTAGGCTTTTAGACTAAAAACCCACTTCATGCTCCTCATCTGCACAAGTAGAGCCTTCACTGATGAAAGTGCGGATTGAGTAACCTTCTGGATTAATAAATAAATAAATAAATAAGCACCCTGAAATTAGTCCAACTCCTCCTGTCTTTAATTTGTGGACCAAATCCTCAAGGAGAAAAGTAATCAGAGGTTAGTGGAAGAAGTTCTGAGTTTTCAACCTCTCCACTTTAATATAAAGTCTGAAAACTTTATATTAAAACAACATATATTACAAGCTCTTTATTGTGGTAAGAGCTTTCAGAATGACACAGGAAATGTTCTTCTAAAACTTGTCTCTTCTTTCTTTGTCTGATTTATTCAGTAGAAGTCTATGCCTGATTAATTCTTTGTAGCTGTCATGATATCACTGTCATCACAATTTTAGAAGTCACAGCAAACACAAGTCTGACTTGCTGCTCAAAAATACTGAAGTGAACTTGGCATTTACCTCAGCATCTGGATTACTCGTCTCAAAATGAGAGCAGTGAGCTCCTCAGTTCTACAGTGTTGTGAATTTGAGAAGACTGAAAAGCATGTCACTACAGTTGGACCACTGCTTTAAGACTTCACGTATGAGAGGCAGAGGAAAACTCCTTTCATGTTCTTATAAAGGTTTATAATTCTGTACCTTATTTGGAGAATTTCCCCAAAATTAGTTTTGTAGACCCAGATTTTTTTTTTGTTTTGTCTGAGAAGGAGACTTGGAAAGCTGTACGTACAGAGCTAAGTGAAGAAGGTTTAAATTGTGAGCAGTAGGGGAGAGCTAGTCAGCATTCAGCCTTTTGCAAAATCAAGCCCTTTTGTTTATTATGGCTCTTCATGTATTTAAGCACATACATGGACATTAGGCTTCAATTTCTAATCATCTTCACCTTACTGTATACTATGTATGAAACCAGATCCAGAAAAAGAGCAACTCTTGCAAAGCCACTTAAGAACAAGTGATACTTTAAACTGATAGCTGGCACTGGACAGCCATTCCATATAGCTAATGCCCTAATGCTGAGTTTCCTGTTCTTTACTTGCATGCATAAAATCTACTGAAATTCTTCTTTTTTTAAAACTGTAATCATTCCTCTGTTTGATGCTACAAGCAGTCGATGCACTAATTCTAACTTTTTTGCTAAAAATAACTTGAAGTTCCAGATCTATATTTTAGATTTTTTATCTATTTGCACTTCAAAAGCAAGGAAAACATGCAGACCTATTTTGAGATTAGAGTCGTCATCTGCTAGTAATAGATTTGGAATCTTATTTTACTTAAAAATATGATGTTTACAAATAGAATTCTTTTTTCTCTTATAGCTCCTCTATTTTATTTTGTGATAGAAGGAATCAATTTGAAATCAGATGTTTATCTTAGGATGACATAGATTTTCAGCTTTGTTAGACTTGGATCGTTTGTCTATGTGTTACTTAGATCATTTGTCTGTGAATTAAGGTTCTGTTCTAGCCCTATTCAGGACATACATCTAAGATGGTGACTGTCATTCCTGTAAGATTGTATTTATTGGATTTTAATATAAAGATCTTCTAACTGTGTAGATCAAACTTTGTAAATAAATAAGTAAATAATAATTTTAAAAAAAGTCAATATAATAAAGGAGAGCAGAACTAATTGGAAAAATAGAAAGGTAAAAGAGCAGCAGCAGCTGAAGCATGGCTGTTCTGTTGGTTTTATAAAGTCCAAAGACTTTAGCTTTGATGAAGGTCATGCATAAATCTCCACGCTGAAGGGACTGGTGTGAACTGTCGATTAGAATCAGCAGTTCCAGGAACACTTGTGAAATATTGTCAACATTATTGTGGATAAATGAATTACCACAATTTTAGATTAAAATTATTGAAACTGATGAGAAACTAATTCTGAGTAACTCAAGTAACTGTAGAGAAGTTAGCTTAATTGAACACCTGAAAGAACGTAGGTATAGTGATTAAAATCAGTTGAAAATCTTGCAAGAGGAGAAGGTTAACAATAAAAAACAATTAGTGATGTTATCTTTGTGAGAAATCAAGCTGGCCTTTGATCAGTCTAACCATGCAGAACAGAACTGAGCAAACTCTGCCCAAGTTCTGAGGAAAGCTCAAGCGATCTGTTAGAGACAGGGGAAACCCAGGTGTGCTATCCCTTCGCCATCTCAGTCTTCTCTGTAATAGTGCTGGTAACGAGTGGTTATTTCTCTGATGAAATGACCTTAACTCTCTCCTCTCGAATCAACGTTCAGTTTGCTGATAGGAAAATGCCTTCAATAGTAAATACCTTTATCCGTGGTTCTGTTGTCACCAGGAATCTCAAAACATTTCATAAGTACCTGTTTAGCTTTCCGCCGGGGGCTAGTTAGTTAATACTCTCTTGTTCTGCAGAAGGGTACTGAGGCATACGGGAGCGAAGTGCGTTGCTGTAGGTAGGACGGCATGGCATTGACATTGGCAGGAGCCAGGAATAGAATTCAAACCTCTTGTCTGAATGACTTCCAATGACAGAAATAGATGCACCCTTTAGGCAAAATAAAAATGCATGAAAATGCTGCATGTTTCCTGCAAATGTGTCATTCTAGCGTGTCAGATAAAAATATCTGTGAGAATTAAAGGGGTATTCATAGAAATAACCCATGTTGGAGTGTATTGTGTAGGACCTTGTAAATATATTTAATATTATCCATAATTTTATCTGGAAGTTAAGTACCTCACTAAATTATTTCTAATGTGTCTTTTGGGCTTTTCACCTGTAGATAATGTCAAACCACAAGCTCTTCACTGAAGTTTTAAAATATGACACAATACTATGCCATTACTATGAAATAGATTTGCACTTTTCACGTTAAGGTTGTTTCTACTGTATTTTACACTTTATTTCTGTGGTTAAAGACAAAAAGGGTAGCTAAAAGTTTTTCTTTTTCAAATGTGAGACAGATTACCGTCACCATACCAGATTCTGCCCAAACAGAAAATTCAGGTGACAAGTTTCATCGTAGGTGCTGGAGCAGAGCTTAAAACCCCCCAACCGATGGGAAGCAGAAAAGGTCTCAAAAACTGAGCAATGTACTGCTCCCTCAGTGAAGAAAAGGCTTTTAGAGAGAAGGGAAATGTTTTTTGACATTTTTGAGCAGCTGGAGCTGAAGAACATGATTTTGTGGGTTGGCAAGAAATATGCTTTGTAATTCAGTGGAGAAGCCACAGGAATATAGTTCCGCAGCAAAGAGTCCAAGTGACGGAAAGATCTTCACTCAAAACTCCTTCTCAGAAGAGTAATGGGGGACACAGGCGGACAGAATTATGTGTAGGTGCCCGTCCTTCTGCTAGTTGTATGGTTTTTTTGTGCTGTCTAAAGCGGACAATTCCTTTTTTGCAAAAATCTTTATTTGCCTCTGTCAAGTGTCAATTATTTTTGCAGAGATAAATGTGCCTATGAGAGTGAAGCTTTAGGGAACAGTATATTTGCTTTTGCTGTGGAGAGTCTGGAGCAGCTTACTGAAGAATCTTGTTCTTATGATAATTTTGTTGGAGAGTAAGAGGCCAGAAAGAGTACAATAGCCTGTTCGTACCAATGTAAACTAAAATCACAGGGCAGTTTTGTAAGTACATAGAGGTTGGTTGGGAGAGTGAAACTGAATCGACTGAAAATCTGTGTTGAGCAAAATTTGATGTCTTGAACTGGGGTGATTTGACAACACTCAAAACTTCACAGATCAGCTCCTTAATTCTAAGTCTCTTAAGACTATCTAAGGTGATGTTTTTGCTCATGGGAAACCATAGTTATAGTAAAGGATTTTTATTCCAGCCATCCAAATTGTAGTCCTGGTGAAGCAATGCACTTACTATACTTTTCTGTATTATTGCTTAATGGTTAAACAAGATTTCTTGTCATGAGCTTGTCAAAGCTGACCTTTTGCTTTAGCTTCCTCATTAAGAATCTGAATTTAGCTCTTCCACTTTTTTTTCAATAATGAGACCTAGATCCATTTCACCCAGTAGTCTGTTTCTAATAATAACTCAGATGCCTAGGAAGCAATATGAGAACAGAACCAGGGATGCAGTAACTCCGGCTGACTGTTTTTCACCAGCCTACAGTGACTTGATGACATGAAATAGTTCTCCTTTTGATCTTTGTCTTTGATTTGCCTAATCACTTTCAAGCCCATATAAACTTCAAGCATTCAGAGCATCCTGTAGAAATCAGTTGGACAGCTGAGCAAGACTAGTATAAAAGCTATGATTTTGTTCAGTGTTCTTCGATTCTTGTCCTGTGAGAAAAACACTAGGTCTCTGTCATCTTCACGGTACTTCTGATTTTATAGATTCTGCCACGGAGCTCCTCATTCACACTATTTTTCCGGTCTGGAGAAACTTAGTTTCACGTGCAATGCGTTAAATGTATTTGACCTTTTTTGTTACCTTTGCTTGCTTATTTTTTTCTGTTTTTTCTGTTTGTATTTGGTTTATCCTTCTGAGTTGGAAGACCAGAACAGCACATTATATCCAACACAAGGATGGAACATTGCTTTAACAGTAACATACGGGTGTTCTGCGTTCTTAGTCTTTCCCTCATAATTATAATAATTGAATTCTTGATTTTTTTCTCAAGTGCTACTAAACGTGAAGCTGGTGCTTTTGTGGACCTGCTCTTGTAAATGTTAGATTTTTTTTCTGACTGGTGCTTGAAAGTGAAAGTTTGCACATTTGTGAGTGTTTTCCCTCATCATATTCACTACTTTCAGGTTGTATATATGTGCCTACATGGTGTCTGCAACACAGATGCTTTAACTTAACTCAAACTTTATCTGTAAGGTAGCAGGAAATGTTAACTTCTTTTCCAAATTGTAGATTGATTGAAACTAAATTACTGAAATAGACTTTGTAAATGGTAAGAGATACAAAGAATGGATTTTTGTTTTAGAAATGTAAGGTGCTGGAAAGTTAGATGAAGAAATCTGCTTTCTAAATGTGATGGTCTTCTACTTTGATAAATATAAACAGATGCTACTTTTCAAGCTAGAAGTGTCACGCTTTCAGTCTTTCTCTTGGAAAAAATAACTGTGCATTAACTCAACTTCAAATGTGTTTTTATAATCAACCTGAAGAGGAAGATGGCACAGGTATGATGTTATTTGAGAAAACTGAAAAGTTGCGCACAGTATCTTTTAAATGGGAAAATCTACTAACAGCTCCTACCTAATAACATACAGGAGCTCTTCTGGATATCAAACTCATGAAAAGGAGCAATAACATTTTTATAAACAATCCCCATTTGTCATATAGAAGTTAAAATTGTATTTGAAAAATTTATTTTCTGTGTTTTGTCTGAATATTGTCTGAATTTTTCCATGAAAAATCAAGAAATTTTTTGACAATCATATACTTAATATTTTTGTGATGGATAATGTATTATATATAAGATGCTACTGCACAGAATATATTTATGAATGTATAAACTTCTTATAGTGTGTGCAGTATTTGAATGAGTTTCCATTAGTACTGTATATAGTTGGAATAGAGTCCCAAGGATTACAAACATCAAATTGTATTATTACTTTTCTTTTTTAGGGTGTTCTTGAGAGCTATCAACAAATTTGCAGAGACAATGAACCATAAATTTCTGGAGAATATGAATTTTGAAGTCCAAGTAAGTGTTCAGGCTTTTCTGCTGAGCAGAGTTAGCATATGACTATTGATCTGAGTGTTGCAAGGTCAGGTCATCTTTGATACGAAGTAAAACACTCAATTTGTAGACTTATATTTCTGTTTTTTCAGAAATCATTTAATACTGGAATTTTGTTAGTTTACTTATTATCATTCTTTATAGCTTTACTTTTTGGTCATGTGTTTTATGATATGTTCGGCTTCAGATAAAAATAAGGAGGTGTGCAGTGTTCACATTAAACAGTTATTAAAAATGTAAGTACAATTTTACAGTCACAGTATGTCACCACATGCTACCTGGTTACGGTTTGTGCTGTAGATAGAAAGCACACTAACAGTGTATAATGTGAAGAATGACTCTATTTCATTCTTTATGTTAATTGTATTTGAAAATAAATCCCTTAAATTTAAAAATATTCTGAGTATTTATATAAAGCAAGGGCAGCCTATGCAGTGTCCCTGTCCTAAGTGCATTTTGGTCAGGTCCCACTACCACCACAGCAGGAGGCTGAGCACACAGGCAAGAAAGGAGCCACAGAACACACCAGTCGGTTTCGGGACCGTAATCGGCAGGTCACACGTTGATTAGGGTGAATAAAAGACGTGCTTCCGAAAACCCCCATTGAAGTGATCCTGTACCATGGAGTGCAAATTAACCTCAACTGTTTGTGTTGGGCTTTTTCTCAGAAGACAGAGAACATGTTAAACATGTTTTCTCTGTTGCAGAACCTGACAGATGCTTTAATCTGCTTTTTGAGATGTTTTGTAAATAACGTCCAGCTGTTTCCCTTGGTATGAGTAAGTAATAGGGTTTGTGCATCTGCATTTATCTTTTGGAAGATGCAATGTGTCCGTGTTACATAAGTGACTCCTACAGATTAAAAAACTTAAGTAAACCATTGCATATAGAGTTTATGTGATGCAAATGGGTTCTTACTCAAAAACGTCTCAGACAAAAGACCCTTTATTCAAGGGCCAGTGATTTAGTATGCAGCAGCCTTCAGGCAAAGTAGTCTCTTATTAGGACTATATCTGCTGGTGATTCGCTGCTTCAAAGAAGGAGGAATGAGTACAGTCCAAATCATATTTATTACTGAGCATGTGCCGTAAGGGTGATGTCTTATTTATGTATAAGAAACGGGGAGCTAAAACAGATGCAACTATTTTAATATCCCTGATAAAAGGTAGTTTTAACTACATAAATAGTTCATGTTATGATGGAGAAAATAGAGATGTGTATCTTTTAAGTCTCTAAAGAATAGTAACCATTTGTGGAAAGGCTATTACTTGATACAAAACCAAACTGTCTTGCTTGACTTTACACAAGGGTCAAATAAGGAGATCCGAAGAGTCTTTCCAACACCTGTCTGGAACACCTAGGGGAAAAAAAATTGAAGACTAAATCAATATTTATAATAAACCCCAGAGGTTTATCTGAACTAAGAGCCCTGAGCTCTATAATTATATATGCATAGTGGATTGGGTCTGCTGTCTATCTGATTTTGCATGCTTTCACAGACAGTAAAAGTAATTGATACTTACGATATTTCTGAAAACCCTCAAAGGCCATCTGTAGAATGCAGTATTCATAAGTGAAGTTTCCTGCTAATCCTCATTTCCTCATTGATTTATGTGATAAAGCACAAGAATTTACATTACATCTTAGAATATTTATGCATGAAGTCCTCTGTATTTAAATTTGTAGTGTCTTAGGGCAAGAGAGCACACCAAAAGTTTAAGAGCCATTAACATATAGTTACTGTATCTGTTAGATACAGTAGTTGTATGTCTGTGATGTCTTAGTGTGTGATCAATCCAAAGTTATTCCAGCCTACAAGAGCTTGAGTTTTTGAAGGGCAGGGTATTATGGTAAAGCACTTCATTTGATACTTTTCTTTTAGTTTCATGATCGCTGTCCACGATTTAGTAGCATTACTTAAATACCCACTCTTCTTTCTCTGGCATCATAAGGTTATGTGACCTGCAGTTACAATATAAAATCTGAAGTGGCTAGAAATCCCGTTTGTAGGATAAAAATATTACAGAGTTTTCAAACTGTACACAGTAGTTGTTCAGACTGTGCCTGTTTTCCAGAGTGAGGCACGTGGTAGGCTAGGAAGCAGTCTCATATGGAACCGCACAGTGGTGAATTGTCCAGTTGGCTATCTCAGGTTGTACTTACGTTTAGAATATTTTGTGTGTGTGGATAAGGGATCATAATTGCAGACAGAAGTCTTTAAGAGCAGAAGAATGTGTGGAAAGGACAGGGACACTGCTTGACTTATATTACGGCTGATAGCAATTTTGCAATCTTTTGGCACTGGGGGGTAATGCAGATTATGAGTGTGCATTGGCAGTGGTCAGTCAGGAAATGTCAGAGTGGTGTTTGGATTGAGACTCATTTTAACTGATCCTTAATGAGATAATTAAAAAGAAAAACTAAGATAATATGTAGTCATATCTTTGTAGTTTTGCAAACAGTTTACATGCTGGATGTATTGAAAATACTTCAGAGGCTTCAGAAAATAGGGCAGAATTTGAGATTACTTGCAGCAGATGTTCTTCAGTGGTGTAATACAACACACACTAGAACAATAAAGGAACAATAACTAAGAAAGCATATGTAGCAGAATATTTACTACTGTGTATGCAGTAAAAATTATTAGATACAGAGCACATACCCTTACAGGGGGATGGGAGTGAATTTTCATGAAGTAATTGACAAAAAAAAGACCATGAAGCAACTGTGACTGAGATCTGACAGTATTAATGGTATCTTAAGCTTGTGAATATATACAGTGGAAATGGGGGAAGAAATTATATGATTACACATCAATGTTTATGCATATATATATTTTATAATACATCAATGTGCATTACTCAGTACTGCAATTGAAGTGGAATATTAAGTTTTAATATACAGAAATCTGGATTTTCAATAGCATTCACAGGAGTAGATAAAGATCTTCAATATTTAACAATTTATATCCACTTCATGTCTTGAAATACATTATTGGCTAGGATTTAGGCAAGTCATCAAGATGGTTGTGTGTTGAAACAGATAATCTAGAAAGGCTGTGAAATTCTCTCACTTGATAATTCTAAAGAGTTGATTCAACAGACATCTGTCAGAAGTGATTTAGCTGATCTTGCCTTAGGGACATGCAGCTGGATTATGTGATTTTTCAGGTTTCCTTCCAGGTGCATATTCTGTGCTTACAATGATAAAAAGTTAGTTTAAGATTAAATCACACCATTGAAGGCTTACAACTATGGGAAGTGTACTAGTTGAAGAAATTCTATTCAGAAATAGCATATTAACACAGTGTAAGGAGATACATTGAAGTTACATAAGGAAAATACCTAAAATGATATAGAAAGGCAGGTCTAAGGTTAGTTTTTTTTTCTTGTCTTGTTACACGTGCTCTCGCTATTATACTGTTTTGATATGCAGTCATGACAGCACTGTTTTAAACACTTGAATAAGTATTTTTAAATCTTTAAAATACATAGCCAGATTTTGTAGACATCCATCAAAGATGGAGAAAAAAGCATGATATTGAAGAAACAGGGTATTCTTTTTTTTCCGAGACAGAATTGCAAATCATTTGAGATCAGACATTAAAAAACAGCTAGTAGATTTTTAGCAGATACCTATTTCCCTTGCAAAGAAGGGAAATAGTCTGGAAAGCAAACTGGGTCTTACAGGATGAAAGATCTGCTGAAGTCTTTTTATGTGACTGTGAGCAAGCTGTTTGGCTGTGCAGACCTATCTTTTCTTTTGCCTATCTATTAAACATGCTGCCACCAAGAAGAATGCCACGTAGATCAGGCATGCTTTCATCAGGGATTGCTTGTAATTTAGGCTGAATGATAAATTAAATTAGGTTTAGCCTCTTATTTTCCCCTTAGTTGATTATTTTAAAATGAACATTTGCATGTGTTAGAGGATTGTGTGGTCAATGTAAACACTCATTTTAGTCTGTGTATTAACTATTAGATAATATACTATGTGCTAATATTGTTCAGTTCAAAGCCACTGACTGTGAATTTATTTGAAATTGAACTACAAAGAAAATAGGTTTGTTATATAAAATTAATAAAGATATATAAATCCAGATTGAAAATTACATAATGCTATCCTGAATACAAAGTTTTCTGTTTTTTCTCAAAACATATATTTTGCCTGTACAGTTACGTGTGTATGTTTTATCTTCCGTAGCGTGTAATTATATAGCATGTTTTGTTTGAAGAGCCCAAGGAGCAACAGTAGCTGCTGCTGAGAGGCAGGCCGTAGTGGCAGTTGAAATATTGCTGATGCACATCATTATTTCTATTTCCATCCATTCTATAGCTGTATTGCCCATTGCTTTCAGTAATTGGACTCTCTCTTCAGTCGAGTGTTTATGTAATCTGAAATTCTGCTTCTTTCTTTTATAAATACATTTTAGAAAGCAATTTTTTATCATGTTGTTCCATCTCCAAGCTGAATATTGAGGGGCAAATAAATTTAACACAGTTGCATTGTAAATAAATTTCTTCTCTGGCAGTATATATTCCCAGATTTTTGGATTGCATCTCTCCTTCACGTCCTTTCGTTGGGCCATGTGCATTAACAACGCTCCTTTAATAATGTTTCTGATTGGAGATGGCAGCTTCACGGGTATTAGGGACAGGGAAAATGGAGCTAATAGAATCCATCTCCTTGTGGTACTCTCAGGCATATCTATGATATATCTTGGCAGAAGCATTTGAGAAGATTTGATGATTGAATTTCAGTATTTGTGGTCGATCTAGAAGCATATTTTATAGCTATTCATTTAAAAGACAAGTGGTATTCACTTGTTTTAACTAGTGTATACTCAAAAGATTAGCTAAAGAGAGTCAAAACAGATACTTGTTGTAAATTATTTCATTTTAATTGGTGGAAAATATATTTCAGTATGTGAAAGAGATAACATGACTGGGATAAAATTATCATATTCTAAAAATGTGTCCTATGTCCTGGAATTCGGCAGAACATTTCTTGTAAACATCAATCACAGCTTTGAAAAGGTTAGTTCTAGCTAACCTACCTCAATAGGTATGACAACTGGGTGTATTTTGCAATTATATATACCTGGAGAATTTTAAGTACCATTTTTCTACAAAATCAAAGTCGTGAAGCCAGTGTCTGTTTGAAATATGCTATGTCCCCTGATCTCAAGGGGCTGAGCTTGCCTTTTTCATAATATTCCTCAATGAAGTTTGCCAAAATACTATCTAATCTTTTAGATATTGTGAAATATTAGAGTATAGTTAGTGTCATAATTTGTGTCAGAAACTCAAGAATGTCAGTCTAAATGTCCTTTTTACTTAGCTAAGTCGTTTGCTCCCTCCATTTGAGCACGTCTATTTGTCATTGTTTTTAATGCTTCTTAAAAGTCTTCCAAGGAAAGTCTCTCCCAAGTGTTTTTTACTCGTAATCAAAAGAGTCGAACAAAAACATCCATAGAGAAAACAATGGGTAAAAGGTAGGCATTAGGAGTGGTGTAAAAGAGCCACTGGTTCGGCAGGTTTGTACAAAGAGGGAGCAGCATAATGCTTTACTGGAGTCTTTACATTTGGTAGCTATACTGATAATATCATCCAGATCTCCTGTTCCTTGTGAGATGATAAGTTTCTGAATGTATATTATTTGTAAACTTTCCAGTATGTTAGCTGCTGCGTTTTCTAGTGGGAAGGCCCCTTGTGTGTGCTGAAACAGAGTCAGAAATTCTCCTCCCTTATGGTTCTTTAGCTGTCATATACGTGGGGGTGTTGTCAGATGTGAAGGAGCTTAAAAGACTTGGGGGGGGGGGGGGAACCTCACATGCAAATTTTGCGGTTGAATTCAATTCATTAACATTCTGAGTACGTGTGGTTAATTAACATCATGCTCAGGCAGTACAGTCGCCTTGTTTTGAAGTGTTAACACAGACTAAGGCAGTGTGTGCTGTTACACGGCGGTAGGAGGAGTTTGCTGTGAACAGCTGATAACTGACTGCAGGGAGCAGTCGCTTCTCGGCTGTAGCCTCATCTCCCAGGGCTCTGTCCCCAGCCTACAGCTCGGCGCTCGAGCGCCTGCCAGCAAGAAGCAACGGGCGAGTACCCAGTCTCTGCGCGTGCGCTCGGACGCTCTCCTGGAGCTCTGCTACCTCCCTTCAGCCCTGCCACGTAGCTTCATGTGCTAGGTAGCTTCATGTTGCAAATGCAAAATGTACGGGAGTGCTAGTGAGGACTTCAGAGAAAACAAAACTGACCTCGTAAGCCTATGATTTGCATGTCTTACCTATTTCCACCTGTGCGCGCCTCTCAACTCTTGAGAGACTGCTGTGCCTCACAGGGACCTCACAGGTCCCTGACTTGAATGTAGTATCTGAATGTGGAGAATCCTGTTTCTTCAGCCATCATAGACTGCTCTGTGGGAAGAATGACACGCGTTGTATAAATAAGGACGTTGAGAGGGAAGTCCTTAGGCTGCGTCTCTGACAAAGGTAGCATTGTGCTAGGAATTGCATGACTAAATAGGCCATTAACTGTAGTTATAAGGCTTCATTTTCCCCCCTCTAAACAAGAACGATTTGAAAATTTTCCATTTTACTGATGTAACTGACCTAAGCAAAGTATATTTCCCATGTGTTGACAAGTACAGCTCCTCAAGTCAAAAACTCTAAATTGATCACATTCCTCTCATCAAAAGTTACTAAAGATTAAAAACAGGACCTTTGGAGCACGAGTAACATGCTGCTAGGAAAAAAAGCTGTAGCCTTAGTAGCACAAGTATTCAAATGTAGTTTCTAGTAAGGTTGTGAATGGCTTGGATGAATACAGATGGTCTTTGAATGGTGTAAAATGTAGTGGATTAATAAGTCTCCAGTGCAATGTTGCTTGAGTCTGTGGATCTGCACCAGGGATGACTATGCTGTCTGGACTGCCAACACTTAAAGACAGAAAAAGGTCTCTTAAGGGCTTCTGAATAAGCCAAGCTTTAGTAAAGCCTTGGTCTTCTGGCAGAAGGAATAAATTAAATGCTGGAGCACTTTGACATTAAAGAGGATGTTTGAGAATGTCATTTAGTATAGGAAATGTCTACATTCTTTGTGCGTATTTTTGGGGGTGTTGGTGTCTGTTCTTCATGGTTATTTCTGTACAGGAGAGTTTTTCAGATTCTAATGGGCAGGGGTCACTTATGTTGGAGTAGTGACATGCAAGTTCAAGTGACATGAAAGGTTGCATTTTTAGAGCATTTTGTGCAGATTGCCCAACCTAGGCCTGTATTTCACCATACAGAATTAACAGCTATGTAACAATGTTACTGGTTTTGTTTTCATACTTTAAATTACTGCCAAATGCATTTACTGTTGCCTTTCTATGGTCTTGATGATACCATGATGCATATTTTTTAGGTACAGATAAGTTTTTAAATTAAATATTTAAAACTCTTGCTGACTATTTAAAAGTTCTTGAAAACAGTATTTTCTTCAGCTGTTCTTGAATAATCATCTATTGACCAAATGTAAAAATTTGTTTTTCCATGAATTTTAGTGCAGTTCTTGTTTTCTTTCCAATCTTTAGCATGTGGGAGAGGGATTTAGTTTTGATTATCTGGAGAACAAGTAATCTGTTTCCAGAAACAAAGGACTGTGCACTGTAAATGTAAGGGTGACTCTCTCAGTTCATGTACATGACTCAGTACTAGTTATTCAAGGCCCTGTTGGGTCCTTGCTTAATGTAGAGCGCTCTTACTGAAATAAATAAGGGTTTCACCCACATCTGGTGTTAAATTGGAAGCAAAGGTAGATGGTGGATGCCTTTTGAAGAAGTTCTGAAGTATAGTGTAATTGCATTGGATGCCTTTAGCACCACACTTGAGATTCACGGAAATGTACTGTATTTCACTAGTCTTGCTATGGTTCGTGGTTTAATATTGTTAGCTAATGAATCTCATATGAATCCTTTTTACCAATATTTATTCAGATGCTGTGTTATTAAGAGCAAATGCATACTAGTGGTTATTAAAATTCATCTCTTTTGCTTTTCTTCTAATTGTGTAATACTAATGATATATATCTTTGCATAATGTAAGACTCTCATATTGCTTGCATCGTTTGGTTTCATAAATTATTCACCACTATGCATGGTTTAATATTACTCCTGCTTTGCTCAAAATCATTATAACTTCCTTGTATTCAATTTACAGCTGTGGAACAACTATTTTCACTTGGCTGTGGCTTTTATTACCCAAGATTCACTACAACTAGAAAATTTTTCCCATGCAAAATACAACAAAATCCAGAACAAGTAAGCAAAAACATGTGCTTTAGCTTATATCTTATAAATTTGTGCTAAAATGGTGATATTGAGAAAGATACCTTTCTTTTTCCTTTCTTTCTAGATATGGAGATATGAGGCGTTTAATTGGCTTTGCTATCCGTGACATGTGGTACAAACTTGGTGAGTACATATATGAACTTTATTGCAACCAAATCCATAGCGTGTATCATATTTCTCTGCAAAAGATCTGACATGACTTGCTTTTTAAAATGTTTGACCTTAAAATATATTTTTACTCTTCCTATTAAGCTCCCAACTGACATGAAACATTGTATGACTTCTGCCTATTTTTTGTTTCGAAGAGAACTCACAAGGTTCTCTTGGATTTCAGACAAAGATGGCTGAACTCAGAAGATTTCAGAAACATAATCTTACTGAAATTGAGAACCAGATAAATCTTCCATAAGGAGGTTTCTGTGTTGTCTGTTTCCACAGTTCTAGAAATTAATAGACTCAAAGTTCGGATTCTCTTTGGATTTAAATTCCAAAGTGGCCGTTAATGTTTTTACAGTTTGCCTGCAGCCTTGTTTCTCAACTCCTCCTTTGAAAGTTTGGAACAAATGCAGCAATAATGGATCGTCCTATGAAAAAATATAGGTGGTGTTTTTGAAATACCAAGTAAAGATAATTGTGATGAGACGGATGATTATACTTTGAAATACAAGCGGAAAGTCAAACTTCTGACAGATAATCTTGAAAAGACTAGATTGCATCAGAATGTTAACAGAGAAAAGACATAAGCTTTTACAGCCGTTTTATCTGTTTCTCGGGTCTCTTGACCACAAGCCGATTCTGGCCTGGATCCTACATGCCGATTCCGTGGAGTGCTAAGCACAGGCAGATAACCTTTCCTTTCCCTGAACTGGCCCTTGTGCCAACCCAGCTCAAAGGCAGTCATTTCTCCCAGAGAAGCTCGAGTAATCGCTGGGTGTCAGAAGTTAATCTTGTAAGAGTGGTGTGAAATGTTCTCAGTGTATGCAGTAGAAAAGCCTTTTTACAGTAACAGGAATGTTTTTAGCTAGCAGTTAGAATTTTAGCCAGCGTATACACACAGTACCCACAATTTTAAGATACTAAATTAAACTGATTTTTTTTTTGTCAATTCAGTGTTCATGTAAATAGTGAACAAAAGCTGGTTGAGCGAATGTGATATTTTGTTTAATAAACATAAAAAGGAGTTGCATTTTAACGTGTGTTTCACCAGCAGAGGATCGTACTTAGAATTCCATTGGGTATTATGAAAAGTGAAAGAATGACCTGGAATTTTAAGGTGTTCTGACAGTTTTGTCTAGCATATCATTGAAGACCAAAGCACTGTTCCTTCCCTATCACAAATGTTATTACTTTATTCAATCATTTGGTCTACATACCCACTGGAAAAACTAGGGCCTGCAGATTGAAAGACACTTCAAACTAAATGTGCCATAATTCTCATTTAATAATAATTGCCCTTTCCTTATATTTTCTCTAGTTTTCAAGCTCTTCCTATATCTTTAACAAAAAGGAATCTGCATTCTGGAAAGCAATACTCTCAGCTCTACACCACTTTGGAGGGATATGTATTTAAAGTAAGATTCATACAGGCAAATGCGTGTCAGAGGATCTCACACTGTGGCCTCTGCTTACAGTGCCTTTCAGTTCATAAACTGGCTGGTTCCCTGAGGCAGATTATCTTCCGTTGTCCATTGCAGAAGTTTTGATATTGATCTTGATCCCTGAAATGGAAATAACAGGTGCTGATAGCAGGATAGATTTTCAAAAGAGCCTTTTTTACACCAAGTCGTGTGCTAAGAATTTTTTTGGTTTAAGGCAAGTGTAAGCTTAGCCTCTTGGTCAAGCAATAGATATTGCTGTTGTTTAGCTGGAGATTTGTTTTTCTTTTTACTGCTCTTACCTAAGACTTGCTTAGGAGAGTGAGGATTTTTAGAGGTGAATGGATAGTTATATTATACCTTAATTTCTATAGTTTTCTGAAATTACACAGACCTGTTTTGTAGGTATTAGAAGTGGTTCAGTCATGATAAGATTCTTTTCAATCTATTGATGTTAGTGATTTCACTAGGATTAGTACAGATTTAAATCAACTGAATCAGAAGGAAAAATAATGTTGCATAAAACTATTGAAAGAGTAGTTCAGTTATGTTTGGAGTTACATCAGTATGGAACTGATATGAAAGGCAAATCAGAACCATATTACTTTTTAGGTATGGGACAAGTCTAATCGTATTTGTTTAGGGGACTATTTCTCTGTAGAAGGTTCGTGCAGTTTTGACTTTTCTGAGGTAGGTCGTTGGATTTGATAGACTAATGATCTAACTCCTATGAGGGGTGTGGGTGTGTGGTATATTTTTCCCCATCAAGCAAGCAAAGTTTGAAGAATGTATTAGACCTAGCTGAGGTTTTTTCTTTATTTCTATACTACATTTATTATAACAATTCTTCATGTTCATCTTAGACCATGGCTGCAGATTTGGAGTTTCTTTGACAGCTGGTGTAACTGCTGTGCTGCAAGATAATTTTGGGTCATTTTAGAAGTTGAGATGTGCAGATAGTATTCCTGTTATTGGTTGCAATGTTGATGTTATTCAGGAATTTAAAGCAGGTAATTTTTTACTCCTTTATAGTTTAGAGAGGGGAACATATCATGTAGTTCTCTCCTACTGATAGAAATTGGTGAGTTCTTAGTTTTTTTTAATTACTTTCTATTCCTAAGTATTTACAGGGAAATATCAGAAACTGAAAGATTTCCTAAAAGTGTCAGTTCAGTCAGCTGGCATACATGCTTGTTTCTGGTACTGAACTCTAGCATCTTGGAATGAGGCAGTATCCATTAATGTGCTTTCTGCTTTTGAGCAGAAATGGAGAGAAGTGACTAACTGTAAGACTGTTATTAACATAGATGGTTACAGCACTGTTTCAGATGGCTGCATATTGGAAGTCATTTCCTAACAATTTTTATTGATTTATTATTTATTTAAAAACCTGATTTGCCATTCTTTTTTAGGACAGAATAAAATATGCTTTATACCGGGCATGGTTGGGCCCATCTTGGAAATGACTCTTATTCCAGAGGTTGAACTACGAAAAGCCACAATCCCGATCTTCTTTGACATGATGTTATGTGAATATCAAAGAACAGGAGAATTCAAAAAGGTAATAACAAGAAAAGTTGTGTAGAAACTGTTTAATAATAGCATTTTCAAAATACACATACACACACAAAATTCATACTCTGTATGAAAACTCATTAAAATGTCATGTAATGAGTTTATTTTTGGTATATATATAATGTAGTGTGGGTTTTTCTGCTTACAGAAACTAAAGTACAAAATATTAAGAAAAGAAGAACTCCTGTTCAAGTGAGTGTAGGCTCTCCAAGGTGATTTAGTTGGATTTAACTAAAATGTTCTTCACAATGGCAGCAGTAAAGCACTGGAATAGGGACCCAGAGGGGCTGCAGAATCTTCATTCGTGGATATGCTCCAAATTTGACTGGACAAGGTTCTGAAGAGTCAGATAGGACATTGAAGTCAGTCCAGTTAGCTAAGGCTTGGGATTAAATGTCCTACAGACATCCCTTCTGATCTAAGTTTTTGTATGATTCCCCTTTGCAATACAGATCTTGAGACACTATGACTTCAGTTTTTTATTGTAGAAAATCTGACAGAAGTTGCAGTTTGAAACTAATTGCATATTATTAGACTTGTTAGAAAACCTTAGCTTTTTGACAATCCTAAAATATTTTTTTTATGGAAATTTTGATGAGGAAAAATATTTTTTAAATTATATATTTTGATATTATTATATTTTGATACTTGATTTGTGTTCTAGTTGTTATATTTATTCCCCCTTTCATTTGAAAAGGTAAAAAGCATAATGAGGGAGGACTTTTTTTGTTTTTTACAACTTACTAAGTAGAAAGAATTTGAAAAATAAAATCTGTGAATTTGTGATACTGGAACTTTAGTTGGGAAAATGAATGTTTAAAAAAGGTATATTGCAAAACAGATTTTGTTGGTGTAGCTGTTGATAAAGCCTTTTTTATTACTGGGAATCTTTTCTCTCTCAAAAAAGAAAAACTTAGTAATTGTGTAGTAAGTCTGTGAATGGCAAATGTGTGTGGTTCGTGGGATAGGACCCTTGGCTATACAGTCTAGATGTCCTGGCACTGCCTGCTTTGCGTCCTTGGGCATTCAGCAGCTGTCTTTTCCATTTAACTTTTCTGTTCTCTGCAGGCTCTTTGGGGTATGTCCTTACCTTGTTCTGTGTTTGTACAGTGCCTTACACCGGTAGATTTTAACTTAGAGATGTAGGCACTGCGTTTCGTTTACCCAAATAATTAATTCCGAATAGTCTGTGTAGCAGTAAATGACAAACGACAGAGTCATAATTTTAGAGATTCTTAGGAAAGTAAATGTAAATATGTCACTTTTAAACCCAGCTATGTTTAATGCTTTAAGTCATGTGGGGCATTTTTGGGTCAGCTAAGTGTGGAGCAAACCAGCAGATGGAATTTCCATTTTGGTCTGTATTTTACCACAAAGCTCTTGGTTTAAGGCCAAGATTAAAAACCACTTTGCTTCTGTGCATCTGTTCCCTCCATGTCCTAATAGTCCTATATTTGCTTTCTTAAAAATGTTTTCCTGCACTTGGCTTATGCTTCATCTCTTGGGAGAGAAGCACAGATCTGTACAGATCAAAAAACTCTGGAAGCTCATCCAACTGACTGATTAACAAGGGCACCAGCTTAGCAGCCTAGGAGATGCAAAACACTTAGGTGACCCTTAAATCACTACTTATGCTTATATAAATAAGCTTCAGGTGATATTTTTTAACTACTGAAGAATGTGAATGTGGATTTTATTACAGCTTATGAATAACAGTTAATGATTTTTATCAGTTTACACTAATTTAGTAATTTAGCGGGCATATGTCAATGGATTCTAATTGTTCTACTTCAGAACTTAAAATCACTTACTGATCGACAATTATATTTTCTCTCTCTGTTCTTATGAATATGGTAATTAAGATAGATTTCACGAAATTGTTTTTGTAACAATTACCAGTTTGGCAATTCTGGTAATTTAAAAAAATACATTTTTAAAGGAAAGGTGCATTGAGTTGTATTACTTAAAATTTTTACTATTTTGTTTAGAAAAGAGAATATGAATCAAGAATATTTGATATGCAGATGCGAACTTTGGCTTTTACGAGTGGACAGTTTTGAAAGAAGTAGGCATTTTATATTAGGATGTTTTATTAAAGCTTTAGTATAAAATGTTGAGAATGATAAAGTTTCATTTCAAGACTCCCTTAGGCACTCAGGAGTCTAGATCTCATTGACATTCAATTAAAACGTCACTGTATTGATTTTTTTTTTTTTTTTTTTTTTTTGACTTCTAATAAGAGCAAGGAGGGGGGAAGAGACACCTCTGAGTCTCATGCAGAGTCTGTACTGGCAGTGAACCAGAGCCCTTGTCTGGTACCTGGCACACGAGTTAATAAGCTTCTCCCCAAAGGTGGATGTCATCGGTGCAACGGGGTGCTGCGCTGCGGCGTCCGCGTGGCAGCGCTCTGCTCTGTGTTGGGCTGGTGCTAGCTCAGGAGTCTGTGTCTTGCTCCATTATATGCGGTATAAGTGCTTTTACTCACCTGATTCCTTTTGAAAAGTATGCTCTAAGTGAAGTAAGTATATAAAAGTTATTTAATTTTTTTTAAACGGGAAAATTATTTACCTCTATCTGGGAAATAATAACTGATCTCACAGAAACCCAAATTTCCCCTGTAGTTGTCCTAAGAGTGACATGTTATTTACATACCTACTTCATGTAATGGAATATGTACATAGGTCTACGATGTATGCATTTTCTTTGCGATTCTTTATTTTACTTTGTTCATGTAACTTCCATTTGATTTAAGGAGGAAAACTGTATTATCTACTAATTTTAACTATCAAGACTCTATCTGTTGTTAGATCAGAGAGCTAGAAAGCTCAAAAAGGCGATTTATTCTACTTCCATTAGGTATGTGAGGATAGATTTAACTTATTGCTGCACATATATCCCCTTCTCCTTCAGATAGAAAGGGAAGCAAGTTGCCTGTCAGACACATGATGTAAAAGTCCAATTCTTCCAATATTGATAAGCCATCTTTTCTTGAAAGATCAGACTTTATTTTTTTTTTTTATCAAGACTTCCCACTGTAGGGCATATCCTCAAGCGAAGTAGTAGTATTTGCTGTAACTGATAATGTGATATGAAAAGTTTTTAAAAAAACCTAAAACCTTTAAAAAGCAAAGCCAACAGATGAGCTCTTTGCAGAGTAAAAGAAAATATCATTGAAATAAACATAGATCCAAGTCATGTTTTAACTTTGGCTTAGGAAAGATTAATTCATCTTTATTCGTATTTCTGTCCAAATAAAACTTTCTCGTCGTATTTGGAATATTCACTTTGGTATCTCTCATCAGTTCCATCTGTTCTGAAGCCATCTGTGGAAATATTCTGCAATTGCTTTCCTTCCTGACCGCTGTTGAAATGAGCAAGTAGTACCTGACCGATGGTGTGTCCTTGGGCTTACACAGTTGTTGATGGGCCAAAAGGGTAGATGTTTGCTCCTGGTGGTGCTGCTGGAGTCGTGTATCTTTCTGAGCTAAGAGCTGTGAAAGGGCACAAACGGAGTGAACGCAAGTGTCCTCAGCAGGCTCCTTGCTCTGAACACCCCGTCATACTCTCATAGTTCATGTTCTTGGAGTTTTATTATGTTGAAGGATTTAAGAAGCACGTGAAATCACCTCATTAGCAAAACCAGTTTATTTCAGTTTATCTAGCTTGGTGCTGCAGACAAATATAGGAAAAATAGAGTTGAAAAGTGGTTGATGAGGAAGTGTTTTCAAGGATTTGGAGACTTTTGTGGTCTTTTAATTAGATAAGCAGGCAATTTTAAAGTAAGTACAGTTAGACATGCTCTGTTGAAGTTAGTGGAGGAATATTTCTTACTGGGGCTGAATTTTAGCACAGAGACTTTAAAACTTTCTCCTGTATTCCTGTCAGCTCTTTTATTTATTTGGTTCAAGCAACTATCTTTTTTTGCAGCTTGTTGAGATTTTGCAGGAAAGATGCTTAGAAAGATTTTTGCTCAGATCCAGCCTCTGTGAAATTATTGCCTCTTAGAGAGGTAATCAATTCCCTACCTGCTGAATAAGTACTGGGGAAGGATTTAAGAGGTGCATGATTTTTAACTGATGCTTGACTTGCACTGCTTTCACACGTTTCTGTCTACAGAAGGAGTGAATTGAATGTTTGTGTGTAATATTGCCTTATTCTGAAACCACTGTGTACCTATCTTAGATGCAGTAAATACAGACAAATTCTGAGCCCTTTAAACTTCTTTTCAGCCCGGACCACAGCGAGAGAGCACACTTTTCTTTTTTTTCTTTTTTTTTTTTCCTTTGCAGTTTCTCAGTACTGCTGCCATGTTTCAGTGGAGGCTCTTTATTCTCTAGTATTGGTACAGTATGTACCGTTCCGTTGGCAGTCTGTAATTTGGCTTCTAATTACAGAGCAAGGGCTCGTACTGGAGCAGCAGAATTGCCAAGTAACAGCGCAAAGAATTGTTCTGGATCACGGTGCGTTTGTGAAGTACTTCTAACAACACCAAAAAATGTTTGTGGGCTCTTCAGAAGAAATAAGGTTCCCTCTTCTTTGGCACCTTTTTAGAGAAGCAACAGCAAACTTCTTCAGTCTTCTTCCCCAGAGCAGTTTGCTGCATCAAGGTGGCCCAGCAGACCTGGGGTTGGGCTGTTGCTTTGATGGATGCTGACTGAGGGATCGTGCTCCGGCACAAAGCGCGCTCCTGCCTCGGTGCCGGAGTGCGCGCGCTGCTGCCCGAGAGGGAGAGCTGAGGAATTGTACCGTGAATAGATTCCCCCATGCTGGAAGCGAGCATGTAATATCTTTAAGTTAAAACTCTGAATTTGAGTAGAACATGGATGATGATCTGTTTTGCCCCCAGGGACACATCTAAGGCTTCAAGCAAGCTCACTGTTTCTTTCGAATGTCTTCTGATCCGCACTCTTCCGCATGCTTCTCTCACTCTTGTCATGCCTGTGTTGCACCCTCAGAAGAAATTGCCCATCTGAACATGAGCGCTTCCTCCCAGGCGTGAACACGCTTTCTTTTTCAGTGCGGCCCTGGTTGACTCATAGGGCAACAGAACAGGCGCAATGTAAACAAGCAGTTTCCCTTTCTGCTCTCTCACCATGCATTATTTATCAGAATATGAAACATACAGTGCTTAGACAAAAAATTAGAAACAAATCAATGTATGTTTGTTGCATCTGAATAATTTATTCTTATGCTATTCAAAGACACCAGTAGAAGTGAGGGGAGGTGTTGAGACTGCATAAAGAGGACAAGCACAGCTGTGTTGGAAAAGACTTAAAACGTGTTGGCATTATAAGTTTCTAATTATCTGATGGTGTCATTTTTTTTTTTTTTTTTTTTTTTTTTTACAAATTGGTATTGTGGCTGATGGTATCTGAATGTGAAACACATAGCTGGGCAAGAAAAGAGAATTAACGTGTAGCCTCAGTAAAATTTTGAGGTTCGCGTAAGCTGCTTCCCCTCAGTGGCTGTACCCAAGCAGAAGGGAAGCAGTAGTGAAAGGTGAGCGCAGGCTTTCAGCAGTACTGAAAGTCTGGACTTTGAATCAAAGTCCTGTTAAGTTAGTTGCTGTGCAATAGAGGATAAAAGACTGCATTTAATTGAAAAACTAGTAAGAAACGTAAACTAAAGCATGCTAATGGCAATGCTAGGAAACTCCTGTAGACATTTTCTAAAATATTAAAATGCTTTATAAGATTTAAATCTGAGAAGCCAAAAAGTTATCTCAAAGAATGAAGAATCAAAGGCAAAGACAAGAGCCATAGAAACAGCGAAGGAGCTCAGTGAAGGCTGAGCGCAGAACAGCGTTGAACTGGCTGAGGGCACTGGAGAGGGGAAGGAGCGTTGCCTTTTTAGCTGGGTCCAGTTAGAGAGTGGTTAATGTGACTCTGCCTTTAAGGGGTTTTCCTTTGGGTGCTGTACTTCTGTTTGTGCTGTTTCCAACTTGCAGGTGCAAAAAGATACCTGTTTCTTCACAGCATAATATTTGAAGCTTAGGAAAAATTATGCTAATAGGTTGACTGCCTAGTAGTGTTTTTTTAACATCTTAAAAGCTGTATCATTTCAATATTAAGATTTCTTTCTGCTAAGCTTATTGAACTCAATAGTTTTCTACAATGCAATATTTTTGTATTCTGCTAATTTTAATTAGTTTTCTGTTTTCCAAAAATAAAATTTTTAGCAAGGTTATTTTAAAATCAGCTCTTTGGTACACTTCATTTTTTTTTTCTAAATTGTTTTAGATCATGTCTGGCGAACAATAATAGGCATTACCCAGTAATTTCATCCAAAATACCTTTGTCTACACCGGGTAGTACTAATGGGAGTATATCTTTCTTAAAATCCTTTCCCAGTGAATTTCCAGCTGACTTAAGATATTTTATGTATATTTTTACTTTTTGACTAGTATTTTTCATTTTCTATTATAAAAAGCACTCGTGTTTTTGTTGTTACTGAGAAATATCAACTTTCAGTGACATTTTTTGAACATACAAATCTTCAAGTTTTAAGCCTCTTGGAGAAGAAGGAAGAAAACATATGCATTTGTTATAATTTCCCCTTTTTTCATTTCCTGAACTTGAATGAAGTCTGCATAATGAATGGTAAAGGTCTTGCAAACTAATTACAAATTCTCATTTAAACCTGGTAAGTTGACTTAACTTTTCAATATGACAAACGCTTTTTTTTTTTTTTTTTTTTTTTTTTTTTTTTTTTTTTTAAACCCCTGTAACAAACTTGGAAAATACCTGTCTGGTCTTTTATGAATGTTTGGAGATGTTGTTCCCTCAACTAACTATGTAAAGCTACCTGGTGAATGTATACATAAGATTTTGGTACAGACTGTGACAGGAGAGGCAAATAATACAGATCACAGCTTCAGATACTTGGCTTTCAGAAAGTTGTCACAGAAATGGCTGAGCCCCGTGGTCAGGTTGAAGTTAGAAGGGCGACTGCCCAGGCTGGGGTGGCGAGCACCTCGGAAGCTGAAGTTTGGGGTAAAGTAAAACCTAGTAACCTAGAGCCTCTGGCGTTTTAAGAGTTGGCTGATCAGGGGCCGCTGCCAGGCTGGCAGCGTTTTTTCTTGTTTGCTTGTTTTTGCAAACAAGCTGCATAGATTCCTTTTTAGTTCAGAAAGCAGAAAAGGTGCTCTCTTGCCTTACAAGTAGCGGAATAAGGCTGCTGACTTCCAAATAGAAATATCGTAATTTTGAAAAATTATGTCATAACTTCTGGATAGCTTGTTTTCTATTTTTGACAGTATGTCACTGCTTCCTAGTTAATGTATAGATAGATGTAATAAACAGTAATTAACTAAGGCATTGCATACTGTAGGATATTTCATATTTCATCTGGGTGGAAGTGATTTTATTTCAAGCTGGAATCCAGCATTTCAAAGCAGAGGTGTTCTATGAAAATCCATAGTATGGACACTGTAACCTTGTGTCCTCAGGTTGTTTTACCAGTTTTTACTAAGGAACAATCATCTAAATTTAGTCAGTCTGGAGTGTATTCACTGGAATATATTCAAGCCTTGGGGATAGGTGATGTAGCTGTGCAAAGATATTTTTTGATGTCATTTTCAACTTTATTTATCCTCTAGATATTTGCTCAATGTTTTGATTTTTTTTTTATTAGTTTGAAAATGAAATCATTTTGAAGTTGGACCATGAAGTGGAAGGAGGACGTGGAGATGAACACTATATGCAGTTGTTTGAGTCAATGTAAGTAATTCATTAGATTAAATATCTTTGTGATATGTTTTTATCTCATTCTTGGTCCAGAGATTATTCTCTAAACTTGCCTAAGGTGACTATCCTGGGATGGTCCTTATTCTCTTGGGATGAGAATTGTGTAAGGTACTGCAATTTAGTAAAAATATTTCTAAGACTTTTTATAGCCTGAAATGGATAAAACAGACTTCAGAAAGTATTGATACTTTTTCAAATACTCTTTTTTAGAAAAAGGATTGGTATGCAATATAAAAATATTCTTTGAATCTGTTACACTGGCAAGGACAGATTAAGTTTTAAGAATTTCTCATTTGCTTCCTAGCACGTAATGACTAGTTTAGAGCTCTAAGTTTTCATAATTAAACTATTTTTTTAGTTTTGAATGTTTATTCTTTGGCTGCCCACCTTAAGATATCTTAGAGGTGATGCAGAAATGTTCAGATTGACTCTTCTTATGATAAAGAACAGGCCTGGAAGTAGATGGTTCTCTTACTGCACTGCCTAACCTGTCGTTACAATTCATCGTTTCTAATATTGGAGATTCAGCAAACACAGTAGGTATTATTAACTTTCTTGCTGCTAGTAAGTTTTTTTTTTTGCAAGCATCTATACTAAATCTTCCTTCTCTTAGTTTAAGCCAATTATTTTTTGTTGTATCCACAGAAGACATAAAGAACCATGTATTCCTTTTCTCTTTGCAGCAGCTTTTAACAAATTTGAAGATTATGATCAAGTTTTCTTCAGTCTTCTCTATGGATAAACCACCCCAATATTTTTTTTTTCTTTTCTTTTTTTTTTTTAATCATACATCATGTTTTCTAGACACTGATCATTCCTGCTTGGTCTACATCTATCTTGAAAAAAGTTGCCTTAAAGCTTGAGCGAGTATTCAAACTGAAACCTTATCAATGTTAAGAGAAACGTCAGGATTCCTTCACATCTTGTGTATGAGATCTGTGTTCAAAGCTTATTTCCTTTTTCTGAGCTGTGTAACAGTACTTGTGCTCAGTATATTCTTGCATTCAAGGATTTTGCTAGAGAACTGGTACCTATCCAGTTAAACTCCATGATTAGTCTTCTCAAATACGCTACATTTGTAAGGTACCTTTCTTTTTCTTAGACTTACGTTCCCCACCTTCACCACTTCGATACTTTCCTGTACTTTGGGAGACTTCAAGATACTTCAGGGCCTCTATGTTTCCAAAAATGTGGTAATGTGATTTCATATTGTGTGCTGGTTTTCTGTTCATTATGCAACATTACTTAAAGATGCAGGTGAAGGGACAGTTGAAGCAAAGGCTGGTGACTGATCAGTCTGACCTTGTTCTCTCCTTTTTTCTTTCTACTTTCACACTTTCCAAATGCAAAATCAAATTCAGAGATTTCTGTCTTCTAGCTGCAAATTCCTATCCCAGCTGGATAGAGACCAACTTAACCTGGATTCCAGCTTTGTTCCTTTGCTGTTATTCTCATCAATTTATTTCCAGTAGCTGTCTGCATCCCTGAAGAGTTCCACTTGTCACCTGAATGCAGATATTTAGTGGTAGTCAGTGCCTGTATTGTGTTCTGGTGCTCACCTTTGTGACCAGCGCTTACCCAAATAGGTTGATTGCTGGGAACTTGGTCACACCCACTACCCTGAACCGGGTCCGCCAGGTTGAAGCATTGCCTTGCAGGTGTCTATAGTGCGGTATGTCAGCAGGCACCACGGCAGGGGTATGGCCCGTGATACTGAATACTGTCCCAGACAGTACCAAAGAAGAGCTGGATTAATATGGAGCAGGAGAGCTTCAGAACAGACAAGGCCATCCCGTTTGAGGAAACAGAGGAGAATTTGGCTGTGTGAATACAAGCTGTGCCATACAACTTGTCCTCAGGCTCAGACAATGAATCCTGGCCTGTTTTAGTTGCTGGCCTAGACACAGCAGAAAAGAGCGTCAGGGAGCTTTTGAGTTCTCCGTCATTGCAGCGGTCACAGAATCACAGAATGGGTAAGGTTGGAAGGGGCCTCTGGAGATCATCTAGTCCAACCTCCCTGCTCAAGCAGGGTCACCTAGAGCATGTTAGACAGGTCCATGTTATGTGTGTGTGTTCTCAAACTTTATTGAAAATATTTTAAAATTTTTTCTCAAGCTTTTTTAAAAACTTCTGAGCAGCTTGTTTCCAGTAACTGGAAATAAGCCCTCTTCTTGCCCTCGCTTGGAAAAATCTGCTGAAGTTCTACTGCTTTTTTTCTTTTTTTTCTTTTTAATTGATGTAATTATATACAGCTAAACAAGATAGCTTTTTAGATCTTCTCTCATGAGCTACATTTCTTTCTCCTGTTCATCTTTTAGTCTTCCTCTAAACCTATTGCATTTTGTCTTCCTTCTGTGACTGGAATTGCGTGCTATATTTTCAAAGAGTTCTTAAGAATAGCTTGCTTTTCATGTCGGTGGTTTTCTACCTGTATTGAGGGAAAAAGTGATGCAGCGGTGACTCATCTTCATTTCATGATGAAGCATTGTTCATAGATCTGTCTTGTATGCTCTCATTCTCTCACAAATTCACATCTGTAAAATAACCTGTTTTTTCCTGAGTCATATTTCAGTCCCCTATGTGACTGAGACTTTTTCTAACTCTTTTCCACAAGTCTCACTGAACATTCCCCAGACTTTTCTGTCTTCAGTTTTTATCTGTTAATCTCTGTCCATCACACCTTATACAATATAAATATTCATTTGGACACATGTGTACACCCTTCCTCTGTCTTGGGAAAAAAGTATATTTTGGACCTGTACAAACAAAGGATTAAACATTAGGTGCTGGTTTTACTTTGCTTGAATGAGAAGTTCAAGGCTGGTACTTGGCTGAGGCCCCATTCCAGGCCAAATTTTGTAGTATTTCTTTGCAGTAGAAGTTAACATGAATATGTATTTTCTGAAGAAAATTAAGTGATTCTGAGAAGTGGAAAAAACTATTACAATTAATTAAAAATATAATATTTTATAATGAAAGTTTTTTTTAAAAGTGCACTTCCTTTTAAGGATTAAATATAAATTATTAAATATATTTGCATATAAATTGAGAACTGTTAATGAAACACTATGTGGTGAGAATTAGGAATAATGTATCATTGAAACCGCCCTGCTTATACATGCAGTGTAGTTTCAATGAGGATTGTGCAATTGCTACCTTGTTCTTTGTATTCTCCTGTGACACACACAATGATTTTCATATGTTATTAATAGAATATGCTCAATATGCATATAATTTGTACGTGTATATTAAAGTAAAAATAGAATGGGATTTGTCAGAGAGAAGCCCAAAGCAAGATGAGAATCCTAAGGGGAAAAAAACTTTTAAGCAAAGAAAGAAAATAATCCTTAATGAGAGGCTGGTAATCATTTCGTATGTTTACACAGCTCAACTTGGAGAACAGAGTTATTGAGAGTAATGTGAAGCTTCTGTTCCTTAAGCACTTCGTAGAAATAGCATGTGCTAATGTTTTGCTAATGTAAACTGAAGAATGCTGATGATATATAAAACTCACTTGCCCACCTTTTTATCAAAAGAGCACTGACTACATTTTCTGATTCCACAGAATGTCACTTGGTTCTGCTTATTTCTTAAAGGCAAATTTTAGTTTAATCTTGGTTTGAACTTTCTACTGAAATGTAACTTTGCAAAGAGAAGGAAGTAATTGTTGCATTTTATGTTGCATGGTAACAGAGGAAAGGAAGGTCTAATATTTATTGCAGTAGCATGACGCTCAAGAGACTTGGGTTCATATTCATGTTGTACCATAGACTCAGTTTGACTTTGTTTTAAAAATATACATATATTCCCTTGAATTTGCAGTCATTTTCAGACAAGAAGAGTAAATATTTCATTTTTTGTCTAGATTTATTTCCAATCAGTCGTTCAGATGTCTAAATTACCAACCCACAAAGGCAATTTGCAGTGCATTGTTAGTTGTTATAGCATTGTAATACAGTCTTCGCCTGCAGATCCAGAATTTCAGCTGATGGGACACTGATTTCTGACAGCGCTGTAAAATCATTTTGTCGTCTGTGTTTGCAGTCTTACAGAGTGTGCATGTCAGTATCCTGACATTTTTAAGTTGGTTGAAAGTTTTGTCAACCTAGTTAAAGGCCTCTTGGAGAAGCTGCTGGATTACCGGGCTGTGATGAGTGACGAAAGCAAGGACAATCGCATGAGCTGCACTGTGAACTTACTGGTACGTCCTCTTTTGTAATCCCTCTGTGGGAGCAGGGAAGGCCTTCGGAATCCATTTATGAAAGATGAAAGCAAATCTTTCTGCAGGAGTGATTTACAATGCTCAATAGTGATTTGAGGGTGATTTAAGCCTTTTTTTTCTTTTCTCTCCCTGCATTACATGGTATGCCTAGTAGGGAAATACCCACAGACTGTTAACATTTCACTCTGACAAGTGTCCCCCCCTTAAAGTTATTGCACAATAGTGTTAGATATATCAACTTTAGTTAATGCCAACCTCTTTTGTAGCCAGCAGGTATAGCCAGAGCATGTAGTATCTTGTGTTAATGCCCTTGGGTAACTATATTTTTCTCTTCTCCAAAAGAAAAACTGTGACAAATGATTTCTTTAATGAATTAAGGTATTTAACACTTGCCAATAACTAATTGCTTTTTCAGTTAACATTTTAATAATACCAGGTCTAAACTTAAGATAGTATGTAAATAATGTCTATCTTACAATGATATTCGTATTTTCAGCTTTAAATTTGTAATTGAAAAATGTTTTCAAATACAGAATTATGCTTTGTTTGATGCTGAATACAACTAAAAGAAAAGCAGAACATTAGCATAAATATTTTTATCTTGTAACTATTTTAATAACAGAGGTTAGAAAATAACAAATAATTTTTCTATCTCTAGAATTTCTACAAAGACATTAACCGTGAAGGGATGTATATCAGGTATGGCGCTTGCTCTGTTGGGTCTGTTTTGGAAAGGGCAATAATACTTATCCTGTTCTTACCATCCTACTTCAATTTCTGTTACTCTGTGGTAGTTTACCATAACAGTGGCTATGCTGTGTTTTTAATCCATTGTTTGCTAGACTTGAGGTTTGTGTTATCCACTGTGTTTGCAAGTATTTACGTGCAGTTGAAAATGCTACAGTGAAAGGCAGCTATTTTTAGGAATAACACACCGGCATCATAGGTCTGGCTTAATCCTTGAGTTGGAGTTGTCCTTCCTCTTCCAAGTGGACTTAACAGTGTTTGGTAGAAGGAGCTTAGCTCCTCTTCCTCTATTTGTACAAGATGTTCCAGTATACAAAGAGAATACGGAAAAGTCTAAATAAATGAACAGTACTTTAACCTCACTCATGCAGTATCTCTGAAGACTCTTTGGGTAGCAACTGCGTGATGTCTTTGAAGTTTCCATTAGAGAGTTTATCTTGAACATTTCTGACACTTCACAATTCAAATCCTGTGTATACCTAAACTAATTCTTGTTTTCTCCCCTATTAGATATTTGTATAAATTACGAGATCTTCATTTAGATTGTGAGAATTATACAGAAGCTGCTTATACGCTTCTGCTTCATACATGGCTCCTCAAGGTTAGATATTCCTAAACTGAATAGATAAGTAAGCTTTTGCAATTTTTAAATTTATGAATAAGAGTATCACAGATTTTTGGGGAGTAGAGGTGTTTTGAACTCAAAAAGACTTACTTTTTAATGTTTATTTATCCTCAGTGGTCAGATGAACAGTGTGCACCCCAAGTCATGTCAACGGAGTTCCAGTGTTCGCAGACTCATCGACACTTAAAAGAGAGTTTGTATGAGAAGATTATAGAATACTTTGACAAAGGAAAGGTAGGGTTGTAGGGTCCTTCCCCTGCTTCCCCGCCAGTCTTTTCTTATTGTGTTACTTTATATAGCAACATTTAATGAGTATTCTCTGGAGAAAACATTTGCTTGATTATTGTGTAGGAAATCCTCTTTGAAATATGGGTCAAGTGAAAATTGTGTCCTAAAGGCTTATTCACAGAGTACAGCTGTTCTATGTAAACATGTTCTTTCAATAAGCACATTTACAAAGGAAGAGGCTAATGCTTATTCTGGTCACATGCATCTCTGTCAGTTCAGGTTGTAATAAAATAATAACAAATGCTGAACGTGCTTTCCTTTGTTAGTAAAGGAATATCGACTATACAGATTGCTTTCTAAATAATTCGGTTATTGTCTTCCCCAAAACAGAGAGTTGAAAACAGATCTATGCATTTGTTTCGGAAAGGTCAGAGAGTTGCATCTCAACCTTAAAATATAGTAGTTTGCTGATGCATATCTGGTTTTATGTCAATGTTTTTTTGGAATGTATTATTAAAGCTGCCTGTCAGTACAGTGACAGTAGAGCTGAGCTTTCTAGAACTAAAATGAAGTACTAGAAAGCAGGTAAATGATTTTCAGTGCTGGAGAATGATTATGTCCCAGTAATAGGCCTTTAATTCCTTATGTTTTATTCGGTTATAACTGAAGGTATCAAGAAGGAAGGCCATTCATTACTGCTTCTTACAAAATAAAGGCTTAAAACCCCCGCTGAAGCCCCCATAACTCAGAAGGTAGGAAGTTCATAGTACTTCAGCACAAACCTGTTACTGTGCAGCAAAAAGTCGTGCTATTTCAAATAGCACAGGTATTTTGTTGGCATCAGAAAAAAATACAAAGTAGCAGCCCTCACCCACGTTATGAGAATAATCAAATCATGATGATTTCCATTCTGTCTAACATTCAGGTTCTGCTCAGATACAGCAGAGGAGGTTTGCAGGCATCTGAGTGCTGCTGCCTAGTTCAGAACTACCTGGCCTAGGGGTATATAGCACTGGGTAAAAACAGTCACAGTGCGTATGACCAGCAGTGACCTTACATCAGTAGAAAATTAGTCTCAGAAAACTGTTTTTGTCTTCCTTTATTCCGAATGGGGGAGAAGACTGGCAGAATCTGAGAAATTTCTTTAGTAGAGGGAGTTTTTTCTTGTTTTAAGACCCCTTTTGTGCTGCATACAATAAGTGCTTCAGCTGATGAGAAAAACTGTCCTAGTCCCTCCAAGGCAGTTCTGTAATTCTTTGCAATGATTTTCAGAGGTAGCTATTATGTTATGGAGAAAGAAATAAGCTGCTACTTTGGGCAAGTGGTAATTTAAATATAAGCTTTGCAATTTTGTAGCTGACTAGGAGGGTTCTCCTATGCAAGACTAGGTATGAGTATGTATGCTTTGGAATTATTTGTAAAATGGAATATGTTTGTTTTCAAGACAGATAGGTGTCAGTCTCCTGATGCTTTGCTTGGAGTATGTGCCTAGATGTTGTGCACCTCAGTGATTTGCTATTATTATTTATGAAAGATTAGGTGATATTTTTTTAGTAACCTTATTGTAAGTATTAAAAGAAGGTTTACTTATTCCTTCTTGTAATGAAACATAAAACACTTTTATTCTGTACATTAATCCGCTTTCCAGAATTTTATGATTGCCTTGGGTCCTCCGTTTTAAATGTACACTTAATAAATGACTGCAATTTAAAGATAGCATAGTCAATAAAACTGTAGTTAAATAGTGATGCCTTAAAGACTTATTTGTTGGCACTGGATTTACTTTCTGAATATGCGATTAAATTGCAGATGTGGGAAGAAGCCATATCTTTATGTAAAGAACTTGCAGAGCAATATGAAAAGGAAGTTTTTGACTATGAACTTTTAAGCCAAAACCTGGTAAGAATATATGCTGATCTTCAAAAGTATTTCAATCACAGAAATGAATAGTTCTGAGCTGTCAAAAGGCTGATGAAAGGAAAGGCTTTGAGGCTGCTTATGAGCTTGTTGTCTACAATATTTTTTAATTTCATTTTGTGGAAGAATAAACTTTAACCTTTGCTATAGTATCACAAGATTCCATTGGTAAAACAGAAATTAATAAAGAACTGATTTATTAAAAGATGCATGAACATTTGATTACTGCAGTATCTTGGAACTTTTATAGATGAGATAAACCTGTTCTTACTTTGTGTAATTTAAAGGTGAAAAATAAAAGAGATGGAACAGGCTTTTGAGGCCTTTGTGCTGCTTTATGTGCTGCTTAGAAAAAGCATCTGGCTACATTTTTCCCTGAAATTTTTCTTTAAATTTTAGAAACTCAAATCTTGACAAGCCTGAAAAGTTCTGCCCCAGTCAGGGACTGGGGAAGTAATACATCACAAGGAATTAGAACTAGATCCAAAGGCTAGAGGGACAAAATATTTTTAAGTAAGATTGTATGCAAATTCAATTATTTGTTTTCCTTAAAAACTGAAGTAATGTAAAAAAGAAAAAACACTCCTCTTCTTCCTCCCCCCCTCTTTTTTCTACACTTGCATAATCTTTACTGAATTGGTAGGGCTCATGCAACAGATATCCCTGAATATGCACCAGGAAAAGGTGGGAATGAAAACTTGATGTTCTTGAGCAGGTTAATGAATAAAGAAAACTTTGTCCCTCCCAGTCAGCTTTGGATTTATCAAAAGTTTAAAGGAAAAGACAGTATATTTACCAATTCTCTTTTAAGTTTTGGTGTTGAGCAACTTGTAAGTACAGTGTAAGAAACAAATTAAAAACAATAAAGCTAAATGTCACTTAATTTTTTATGGAAGACATTGTTCTAAGACTTCTATGTGGTTGATCTCTTTAGTATGATACCAACATAAAATCTTGAGCTTTATCTGTTACACTGGAGTAGCAGATACAAATTCCTGTAAAGTATGACTTCAATGCTTGCAGATTTTATTTTTTCTTTTCATACTGGTAAATTAAGAGTAAGCCTGATTCTGAGGTCAAGTAATTGAAATGGAAGCCACAGGCATTTTTTAATGTATTGTATTTGCATATAAATGTAAACAATATTTAACATATCACAGCAGAATGTTGTGTGCATTTAATTGACTACTGCAGTAGTTTACCAACGGAAAATTGAAAGCTGTTGTTACCAATTGATAGTATACAGTCTGATACCCTTAGCACAATATATACTACTGCAGAGGTAAAAATAAATGAAAAATAAATGAGGAAAAAAATGAAAGTGATCATGGTTGGTTTTGCTTTCAGATTCAACAAGCGAAGTTCTATGAAAACATCATGAAAATTCTAAGGCCCAAACCAGACTATTTTGCTGTTGGGTATTATGGCCAAGGATTCCCTACATTTCTAAGGGTAACTCTGTTTAAATTCTTCTTTTAATCTATTTTTATATGCCTCTAAAAATACTAGTGTCCAGTACTAATGCAAATGAGCCTCTAGGGAAAATTATACTCTATTTACTTCTGACTTGGTGTAGGATTGTAGTCACAATTTGAATTGCTACTTGAAGAATATGCATGACACATTTTTCAGGTGGGTTTAAGTTGATTCTTTTACTTGATGTTGGCTTGGTAAATTAGGAGTCATGTCAGGCATTAAAGGTGATGTATGAGAACAACATGCACTAATATGCAGTGTTGGTTTGGACAGCTGCTATGTTACTTATTTCTCAAATGTATCTCCAAGAAGAGTATTAATAACTGGTAGAATGCTGCTAATTAAATGGAGTTCAAATTAAATCTGCAAATCTGCTTCACTTACGAGCCTGAAATTTTTGGTGGACTTTGTCACGACAGATAAGAGCTTCCAGTTCTGTTGCCTCTCAGCTACAGCTGAAATACATTAAGAAGCAGTGTGTTTGGGTTTGCTTAGGCCAGTGCACTCTGTAGACCAACACTGTATCTTTAGCTATGGGAAATAGTAGATAATTACGGGAGGAACGAATACAATGTTGAGCTGGTGCATAGTGGTATTTGTATGTAGGTATGTATTTCCTGCCTTCCATGACAAAGGCTTCCTAGGTTTGAGGTGATGCCTTTGTGTTTTCTAGCCCTTGATGGACTGTTCTGCAGTGCGATTGTCCAGTTATTTTCTGAACCGATGCCTTTTGGGGCATACTGTGGCCATTACATCTCTGCTGGAGATTCGCTGCCTTTTTGTTGACACCTAGTAATTTCTCTACACTAGTTCTTATGTTATGAGGCAGATGAAGCTGTTGTGCCATACTCACCTTCCCCATGCCATATATGAAAATACTGTTCTCTGTTACACTTTTGGCTGAAGAGTTCTAGTTCATTCAAGCACTACCAAAACCATTTTTGACCACTCCAGCTCGCATACTGTACGTTTAAAGTTCTAATAGAATCATAAAATGGTAAGGTTGGAAGGGACCTCTGGAGATCATCTAGTCCAACCCTCATCTTCTAGTTCTTGAGATGGTAGGACAAGAATTGTGTATTTTTGAAATGCGGATGCACTCTGAAATTGGTCAGTGTGATTCTGATTGTTTTTCTGTTTTCCTAACAATTTCAGAAGTTGGTTTTTTGGTTTTTTGGTTTTGTTTTTCACCTCTAATATGCACTGAGTTGACTTTTTCTTTCCAACTATCTCTTATTAGTCCAAGTTTTTCTTGAACAGTAGCAGCTGGTTGATATCTTAGGAGAGTTACAGTAAGTTTAAATTGTTTCCACAAACAAACATCTATGCTCTGTTATTTGCTATCTCTGTGAATTTTTTGCCTTTCTCCTTTTCTACTACCAGGTATGAAATCAAGAACCTAAAAGGCTTGGATTTTTTTGAGAAGCTTGCCAAACTTAGGAACTAGAGTATAATTAGATTTTGCTTGAGATTGGGAAAGAAGAAAAAAAAAAACAACAAAAACCACCAACAACAACTTTAACAGGATTTGTCTTGACCACCCAATTTTTCAGTATAACTCTGTCAGCAAAGCATTGGTGTAGTGTACTTGTCCAGAGACAAGTTGTAAGTAAATACAGTCCTTACATACCAATTGCTACTGTGGTAGGAGAGCGAAGTATCAGACTGTTTTCTGATTCGCACGATGCATTTATCAAACAAACCAATCAACCAACCAACTCCCCAAATACTGACTGTGAGAAGCTTGTTGCTGCTCCTACATCTGTTACTGCAACAGATGTCTTCAGAGTGTAAGACTAACCTGAATATTTGACCTTTTCTTCTGGGGGAGAGAGTTTTCTTACATACCACGATGAATATAGTAGATTTCCCCATATTGAAAAGCAGCAAAAGACCTTTATTTTCCAATCTTAAAGGCTAAAGTTACCTGACAATGTTAGAAAAAATAGTGAAAAGATGCGTTAATAGTACACCAGAGGAAGCCTGCATATTTTCCTTCTGATATTATTAAAGTATCCTGTGAAATGAAGCAATCTGAACCTCAAAATGAACAGAATTGGGGATAGACTATTGTAAATGAGGGCATTTCATAACATCAGGGGAAAGGTGTAGGCAGAGGAAACCTACGTATTAGTATTTCAAAGCTGTGAAACTTGGACCCAGAGGTGTTTTAAGGTAAATCTTTTTTCCTTCGGCAACAAGAAAAGGAACTGAAGGCATTTACCTTCCTGGCCTCTCTGACTTTATTCTGTTCTAAAGGAGCATCCTCAGCGGTGCTGGTTTTGCCTTCATGCTGTCTTACAGTATTAAGTATCATCTGTGGAGAGTCAGTGATGTATTCCAGCACATGGTGAATGGTTTCTTGTTTATAAACCATTAGCATTTGTATTAGAGTAACACTCATTCCAAAATTCAGAGAACCCATTGTGCGTTTGTACTGATAAATATTCCCCTGTAAGTTCTGCCCCAGCAGCATTCAGCCCCCAAAAATCTGGTATTTATTCCTTGCAGAACAAAGTATTCATCTATCGAGGGAAGGAATATGAGAGGAGAGAGGATTTCCAGGCGCAGCTGATGAGTCAGTTTCCCAATGTAGAGGAGATGAACACCACCTCAGCACCTGGAGAAGATGTGAAAAACTCTCCTGGTCAATGTATCCTTAAACATGGGAGACTACAGACTGAAGGCCAGCAGGGTGGAGGTGGGAGGGTTTTTCTAGTAAGGCAGTCTGACAATAACTGTATTATGTTAGCAATGTGAATGAAATTCTTAATTAGCATGTTGTATTGTGAACCGCGAATACTTGCTAAATTGTGTTTCAATGAACTTGACACTTCAGATTTCTAAATGTTATTAATACCCTTAAGTCTCATAAAAATGAAAGCTGAGAACCAGCTTGGCCTTAGATCTGTTAGTTTCTGTAGAAGAGTCTATAAGAGAAAAAGAGATCTTAATATGCAGATGTGACTTGAGGTGACACAGGAGGTGGTTCTGCTGGTTTGGAAGGATATCTGGAGGCAAAGGGCTGTTGTACAGGAGTACAGTATATGACACTAAAAACTGAATCAGTAGTTAGGGGAGTTCATAGAAAAGTATCTTTTCAACATATAGAAAATCCTATGTATGAATCCTGTTTTCTTTAACAGAACTGGATGATCCATGTCTTGTGTACTACGCAAAAAATAAATTGTTTATAGTTTGCAACTGCCTATGTCACAGAACAGACTGTGTTTCCAGAATGACCTAGACCCCTTGTTTTCCCACACTCCTCTTTTCCGGCCTGGGTTGAATCCCAGCAGAAGTGAAAAGTGAGGGTTTTTCTTTACCAAAATAATTTAGCCACTAAAGTGACTATGTTCTTCTATTCAAAGTACTTCAGCAAGTGGTAGTGACTGCCTGCAAAATAGTTCAGAATTTCACAAATCTGGAAGACCAACAAAGGAAAGGCTAACTTTCCTAACTAGGTAGAGATAAATATAAAATTAAGCTCTATTTGAACTCAGAACGGGTACAAAATATGCCAACTGTGAAAGCACAGTTTGTCTGTACTAGCAGTAGTAGTTTATGTATATGAGGAAAAAGAAAGGTAATTTTGATCGTTGTATTGACATTTATTTAATGAAATATGGCCTATGGCCACCTTCTGCTAGATGAAGAACTGAAATATATGTATCAATACATATTTCTACTAAGTGCAGAACAGATGCACGTTAGTCATTAATTCTCTTTGTGCTTCAGTTCCCCTAGCTGTGGGATAAGGGTGCTTCAGAGGTAAACTGCAAGGATATTTCGTGGATATTTAATGAGTACTTAGGTTGTGTTGAAAGGATCCCTGTGAATGCAGGTAGTTTTAAAATATAATTAATGCATTGCTTCGATTGATATGCCTAGAATTTTCAAATGCCGTTGAAATGATTTGTATTCTTTTATAGCATACTGTTTATATCATTCTGATATTTTTTGAATTCCTTTTTCCCATGATCTTTCTGAACGAAAGGGAAAACATTGTATATTAGAACAGTATATTTGAATACTACAGTTTTCTATACTGTGTCTTGCAGTCCAAGCTGCATACTGCCATGGATGTAAACTCTCACAGCTTTTATGCATGTGTTGTCTCTTTTAAAAAAGTATTTTGTAACAGCTTCTCAAGGCATTATCTTTTTTCTTTTCTTTTTTTTTTTCTGTTCCTTGATATGCAGAGAAAGAAAAGCAATTAAAAGAGAAACTTTTATCAGTCTTGATTTACTTTTTACCCTGATGTCTCTTAAAGGCTTTAGAAAAAGATGTATGTCAGTATATAGACATGATAGTTTTTGAAAGCTGTGCAGCCTGTTCCTACCTTTTGAATTTCATTTTAAGAAACCATTGTAATAGATGTTTTAGTTGTATATTACAACTGTCCGCAAAAACTGCAAACAAAAAAGCATGGGACAGCTTGCTGTAATTATTGTAAGTAAATCCTTTACATATTTGGCTTACATCAGCTCTGAGTAAATATGTACCCTGTCACTGGGCTGTTTCATGTCAAATGATCTTGAAGCCTGCTTTCCCTTCTAATACTTTTTTATGTATTAATATTTTCATGTATTAAAAGCAGTTGGTGGTACAGCAGTAGTGCTTCAGAAGAAAATATCTTCAGATGTCTCTCTTCACCCCAAATGCACCAATACTATTTGCTTTAAAACTTGAACTACCTTTCTGGTGTGTTTTTTTACAACTAAGATTTCAAGTATGTTTTTTCACTTAAGTGTCACAGGAACTTTTTTTAAAAAAAAAAAAATCTATTATTGACAAACAAAACTAATGAGCGGTCATCTAAGTTCTTTTTCATTGAAGTTATGTATGAGATTACAATTTCTTAAGATGACAGATACCAGTAATACCTGAAAGTTTAGTTGTGTGGATCAATCCTTTCCTAAAAGGAATGAAAGCTTATTCAAGTGGCAGTTCAGCTTGCAATTTGATTCACATGATCTGCATGTCTTTTATGGTTTGTTCCTAGCTATGTTTGCTCCTGTTTTTTATACAGTTCTAAGCTGACTGGCTGTCTTGGTCTTCATTCCAGTTCATATGTAGTTTACTTTTCTTGTCTTCAGGTTCCAAAAAGAGTGATGAACGTTTGAATTAGCTATTTTTAAAGCAGCAGGTTGTTTCTTACCTTGCATTCCTACCTTTCATGCTTTCATATTAAATTCAAATCTTCCGTGAGCATTGTTCTGGTTGGCACTGTTACTCAGACATCACCTGTCTTTCCTGGCAGGAAACGTATGCCATACATCAGAAAATTTTTCCTAGGAAAATCCATCTCGAAACCATCACTCCTCATATTTTAGCATGCACTTAATTATTCTTGTGTAGGGTTACCATTACTATAATGCCTGATGCATGTCACATTTTTCTTCATGTTCTTCATTACTGGGTGAACAGGTATGGGGTCACCAAAGTATCAGACATTCCTTTAATTATCATGGTAATACTGTAATATTTCATATGCTCTCTTGAGTCTATCCTGGTAGAATCTACTAGAGTAACAACAGAAATACTGTTTCCGTTCTGCACTACTGGGACTGAAGCAGAATGTTCCTGTCTCGAAAAAAATAGCCCATTAGTTTGATAGCCAGGCATTCATGAGTTTGTCTTGAGTCTGAACTATTTTTTTTTTGTTGATCATATGCTTCAGTCCTTTGTTAAACTATAACTGTATTTTGCCCAAGTCCAGTTGCAGCTAACAGGAGATATACTACTTTTGCACTTAAGAAACAGCAGTAGAATCTAACTTGAGGGCGTGAGATTGAAATACACTGAAATATGTAGGCATATGATTTATTTACAAATACAGTATTAAATGTAATGCTTGCGTAGAAAAAGAAAATCTCAGGTAGAAGGGCTGCTCAATTACAAATTGCAAAGATGAAATGCTAAACATTATGACACTATGCATGCCTCAAAGCTGAACAGTCAAAGCATTAACATCAGTTGTTGTTGATGCTCTTTGTTGATGTTCTTTTTGAAGTTGGCTTTACTTTAAAATGTAATGAATTATTCAGTATGTTAAATTAAGCTGCAGATATTTAAGCTCAACAAGTCATAAAAACATTCAGGTAATTGGTACTGCGTTTGCTAGCTTTTAAAATTAGTGTTAGCGTGGTTACTACTGGCAAATTTTTCTCAGGAAATGCCTTCCTGCTGTCCCCAAACTACAGTAGTTCACACTAGTGGTTGTATGTCCTTAACTTTCTGTCATGATTTCAGATATCCAGTGTTTTACAGTGCAGCCTGTCCTGGAGGAGCAACCTAGATTCAAAAATAAAGCTGTACCTGATCAAATTTTAAAGTAAGTGAATTTCTGTAATACTAATAATTCTGTAATATAATGAAAGTCGATCTATAATCCTAAAATCAGAACCGTTATATTGCCAACTCAGCCGTTGTCCATTGAAGCTTATATTGTCTTTGTTTGCTGACTTTTGCATTCCTTGGGCATTGCATAAGAGAACATCTATCACTTAAACAACAGCATGTGATTACAAGGGGAAGGGGAAAAATTCCATGCTTCAGGACTAAACTCTTGAGGTTTCAATGTGGCTTCCAAGACAACCGATAGAGAGGATTTAGGAGTGATTGGCAGTATGCAACTGAGTTGAAAGCTCTTGTTTGTTAGGATCTTGTTATGACTCACTTTGCCAAGTGCTGCGCATTCGGCAGTCTGAATGGTTTCTATTGATACTGCAGTTAGCACTAAGACTAGTTAATTTCCTAACTGTTCCACAGTTGGATTCAGAACAGATTTCACCTTTGGCTGCAGCCTTCTCAGTAGAATCTTTACCGAAATTGCAACTGGTTCACAGTGGAAAGAATCCCCCCCCCCACACACACACGCTCCCAAGTAAATAAAGCAGGTACAAGCTCAAGTCTTGTAGTATAAGATAAAAAATGAACTGTGGTCCCAATTTCAACTAGATTTAATTTTAAAATCAGTAACTGAGAAGATAGCTTATGAATCTGGTTCTGTTTGACTAGATTATAGTGTAGTGCCAGCCACATTTTGAACTTTTAATGGACTTAAGTGCTTGACACGGAGGGCAATTTTTTGCCATATGGGAGATCTTGTAATTATGTTTCAGCTACAGAATTCAACTAGACTCCTAATTTCAGCCTGTCTTACAGGAAAAATATATTTTTATGGGAGTGCTTTATTGGTTCTATAATTGTTATTACATTATTTGGTGGTGAGGTAGTCTACCAAAAAGTTTCAGTCCTTTCAGATGGAATTGTCCAAGTGATTTGACTTGATATGGCAGATTTTCTTTCTTTTCTTTTCTTTTTTAATGAAGATTAAACTTAGTAGCTTGGATCAAGAATTACAATTTCCTACGTACTAGCAAACCAGAAGTCTGCTTAACTCAACTGTTTAGGGTCTTGTCATTTATTTGTTTCCTTAGGCTTCCAGAATATGACCTGCTCTTAGTGTAAGATATTTCTGAAGTATTTTCTTGCTCTGTGTTGAATTAGCTTTTACTTGACATAGTTTTAAATTGAATTATTCTTTAAAACAAAAACTTCAACCTAAAAAGAACTATACTTTCTCTGGGCAATAAAACCCTTAAAGAGAGCTAGAGCTATGCGATGTCTGTTCTTTCAAATTAGCCAGTGTTAAAAACTGAGTGTTGAGGAGTTGAGTGGAAATGTGTGTTCACAGTAATTGAGAATGACTCATTAGCTAAGTAGACCATAACATGAATTTGCAAGGGATCCTTTTATATTGACATCCTCCTCTATATGAGTTTATATGCATTTATTTACACATAAAAATAAATCGCTATTTATGGCTTTAAACATTTAGTTTATTGTATAGCTATTGTTCTGTATTGTAAGCAGAATTACTAGAAGTGATTAAACTGATTTGGCACAGACAGTGGATGAAAAATGACATATATTTAGGTCTAAATGAATATACCTTCTCTGTTATTTTTAACAAAATATAGTCCTTTTATGTGCCATTATAAAGCAAGCAAGCAGCATGAGTGTCACAGCAATAGCACAGGAAAGCAAAAATACTTACTAGAGATTCTGCTGCAGTTTCTAACATTTATCTGGAAATTTTGTACCTGGAAGTTTTACCTTGTCACAAGATAGAGCATATCTTCCTGTAAAATATTGTGTTGACTCTGATTTATAGGTTAAAAAACAGTAAAGTGTTTTTTTTTTTGTTTTTTTTTTTTTTTTCTGGAGCAGTAAATTTTCTTTTAATTAAAAATACTACCTTGAGCTTAAATATTCCACTATGATAATGGGATCCGGAAGTTTCTGAATTCTGTGTTCTATTGTAATTTTTCTTAATTCTTTCAGTTTTTATAAGTCCAACAATGTGCAGCGGTTCCACTATTCAAGGCCAGTCAGAAAAGGATCTGTTGACCCTGAAAATGAATTTGCTGTAAGTAAATGAATGACAAAGCAATATGCTTGGGTAGCAATTTAAGTTATTAAAGTTGCTGTGGTTGAATTCTGATCTAGATCGCTTCTTGATCAGTCTCAGATTATGCATTACAGAAGCTGCAATTTTAGGATCTAGTTCAAAAAATGAAATAAACACAAAATTTCTCTTTTGACATTATCCTATATACTTATTCAATGATATATCCCTGTTTCAATTTTAGGTAAAAGTTATGTAATAATGATGTTGAAAACAATTGTATTAAGCAGTGAAATTTCCCTGTACAAATTTTCGTTATTATCAAGATGTCATGTAAATAAATAGCAAATGGTTTGCCACTTGTAGCTTATACCACTTCCAGTTCAAGCTGCCAGGTTGGCAGTAAGAGGTGTGTGGGTTGTCTGCTTTCGTTATTCTAGTATGTCAGGATTTTACAGAACTAATGTGTATGCCATTTTCACTCCATTGCATAATGGTGTAATGGTAACAAATTATTATTTAAATATTCTAGGAAATCTGCATTATGATTATTTTCTAATTTAATCAGATTATTTTTCAGTGTCATGCATGGAAATGTATTGAGTTTCTATAGTGTAGTTATATACAAAAACCTATGCCTTTTAATCTTTATGGCTAAAACTGTCCTCCTGGCAATACTGCAGGGGAGAAAGCTATTTAATTCAAATTCAACGATTTCAGTTGTGTGTGTTGTGACCAGCATTTTCAATAGTTGTCTTAAATCAAATGCTTTGGATACAAACTCTACCATGACATTCCAGCTTTGCAGTTACTAAGTTACACATTGGCTGCCTTTGCAAACTGGCAAGTTTTTAAATCATTTATACGTTTACCTTAAAACTGTGTTACAAAAATTAAATGGTTAATGTCTTTATTGCCCGAGAGATTAAATTATATTTGCTCTAATTTCAGACTAGAATCAGGATAATTAGAGTGGGCCTTCTTTTGATTCATCTTTGCATTTATCACTACTGGAAGTTTAGATTAGCTGATACTGGAAAGAGAAAGAGCAATAGGCTGAATGAACTAGTTGAATTTTAAATTTTACCAATAGCTAGCCCTGTTCAGGAGAGGAAAAAGTGAAAAAAAAAATGCTCACATCTTTCAGTAGTGCTATTACTGCTTGGTAATTGCAGAAATACACTTTAAAAGTAGAAGGAGAAAGTATAACCTTGGTAGAGAATGTGAGTGGGTTATTTAGTCACAGTCAGTCAACTTGTAATGGCAAAGTTAGGAATAGATACTAAAAGATTCAAGAGTAATTTCCATTTTCTTCCGCTTTGTGTAAGCTTAGTGCCTAAAGATGGCCTAGTTTGAAATCAGGAAAATGATTTGTGCAAATTGCTGTGCTGGCTTCATTTTACAATGTCTTTTTATGCAAAAATAAATTTGCATACATTTCCCATCTAAATTGTTTTAACTCTGACATCTTAGAAGGCACTAAAGATTAAAATTTAAAACCTTACATCTTTTCCTCCCTAATTTCTTTTTTAATAGTCTATGTGGATTGAAAGAACATCATTTGTTACAGCATACAAACTTCCAGGAATTTTACGATGGTTTGAAGTTGTCTCCATGTCACAGGTGTGTATTAACATGCTAAGTACCTGTAAGACACACATTGTATGAATCCTCAAATATAAATAGATTGCAAATTTATTATGCAAGACAAGCTATTGTTATTTCCTTATTTTTATACTTACGGCTTTGTGGGGGATTTGTTTTACTGCTGGAACAATTGAATATTGATCAATATATCTTAACCTCTGAATTGGAGCTTTAGGACCAAGTCCTGTAAGAACTGAAAAAAATCTGTGTGTTTGAAGTTTAGGGAGTTAAAAGTTTTTCATATACATGAATTATATACAAGACTTATACAAGACTTTCTTGTCTGTTTATAAATCTTAGAACTTATTAGAAGAGATCAGGTGTTTGATCTGTTTTCTTTTTTATTGTTTTTATTGTCATAAAAATTGACTTGCACTGAAAGCAGTAAGAAATACATCTTTTTACTGTATCTTTTCAGAAATGTGATATTTCTGTGGGATGATAAAACACACCATTTGACAAATGTTATGCCATATTTTAAATTACTAGAATCTGACACACAGGTATGATTTTAGCCTGACCCTACTGTGATTTTAAACCTAGTTTGAAAGATGCTAACCAAAGGCTTAATAAAAAAAACAGGGCTTCCTAAAACAATGAGCATCTTTGGCAATCTCTGGATTTCTGAAGTATTGTATTTTCAATATGTTATCTGCCAAAGAGGTAATAGGAATTCTTAATACAAAATTCGTATTTTTGCAGTTGCATAGATTGTGACCTATTTTACTTTCTACCATTTGTCAATAGAGTGAAAGTATTAATAAAAAGGTGATTTTTCTTTTTTATTTTTTTGACATCTGTTTTTAATGACCGTCTTTGACATAATTATGCTTTCTTTTTTTTTAATGACCATCTTTGACATAATTATGCTTTCATTTATCTTAAGGTAGTTCCTATAATGCTGGCTTGATAAAAACCTGATAAGAGGTTTCCCTTAAGATAAAATGAAAATGATACTTCTCAGGAATAGTTCTCCCTTGCCAGTGTCTTATGAAAGCTTGCAGAGAGTGTTTTTGTAAATACTAAAGTGTGTCTATGCCAAAAAAGACTTGCAACTTAATTTGAGATTTATTTTATCTTCTCTGTTCTTCCATTTGCTCTTTGAAATGGATGAAAGAAACCTCAAAGAGCTATCTGAATAGTCAGTTGCTTCCTTTACTAGTATATCTTTTTAATTTTTATTTTAAGAACAAGGAGTGGAGCAGAAGAGTCTTTTTCCAGTTACTGTATGGTGCAGGGACACATTCTTCAACAAAGCCCTAAAATGTCTAATTGAACATTACTCACTATTTGCTATGTGATAACAGGTTTCTTTTGCACATGCATTAAAATAAAAAGCTATCTACCTCCTTATCTTTACACCACAGTAATGCAACAGTTTCAGGAGGAGAACATCGTGAGCATGATCTCTTACTCCTTCCCTGTCTGCCCTGCTCCCCTTCCCCAGTCCCCAGCAGTGATTTAGCAAGGATATTTTGCTATCTCCTAGTGCTTCTTCTTCACCTTTCTTTTGCTGCTTTCTGTAATCTGAGCGCTGTCACAGGGCCCATCTTTTTTCCACACAAATAGCCCAGCTCTGTTACCAAGCCTGAGAGAAAATAGACAACAGAACATGTTGCTGGCAATAAGTAAGATTCAGAAAAGCTCAGTTCTTCTCATCATCTTTCCTATTTTTGACCGAACTCAAATCACTTTTGTATGAATGGAGACAAGATCTTGCTCTAAAAGACCTGATGATTACAGTAGCTGTACATAGACATATGTATTATACTTTAATCTAGAAAGGGAGTATTAATGAGAGAAAATAATCAACAAATGTAAGAGGCAGCATCTCTGATACAGTGAGGTGGCTTATGACTATATTAGATGTTCCGTTCTTCACAGCTGCAAGCTAGCATGTCAAAATTTCCTCTGCTAGACTAGAAGTTATTAAAGATTTTTTTTTTTTAAGGTAAAGGACAGCTGCATGAAAGAAGCTTTTGTCCACTTCTTTGCTGTTTATCTCTTGTTACTTTTGTTCCTCACCTGAAGTCATAATCTTCTATTTATAACATGTGAGGGACTTACCTCACCATCAGTGGCAGTTTCATACAATTATACAGGTAGATTATTAGATCAGGGATGAAATATTTAACAGCTGTACATATATTTAAAATTTCTAATTGTGTTAATATGTAGATGTCCAGCGGTAAAAGATTTGAATAAAAATTCAGAGGATCTATATATGAAGACATGTTTTTTAATTTTTGCTGCTGTTACTGATTTGTTTTCTCTTCCTTGAAGTTTTGCGGGGAAGGTTCAGTTGCTCTTTTCCTGTCTTTACACAGCCACATGCACCCCCCGGAACAACATTTGCTTTTACTTAAGTGCATTCAGAAGTCAAAAAAGAAAATAAGTACAGGTGGAATGTGAATCCTTTCTCTACATTTAGACATCCAGCCTTTTTGAGTATAGACACGAGGGCTATATCTGCCCTACAGATTATGGCAGTTAACACAACTGTTACTTCCTGCCTCCTATTTGAAGCTTATCAGTCTGTCAGTGAGGTAGTTAGTAATGGTTTCTGAGAGTGTATTACCACTAAATATTTTCAGCTTAAATCACCTTCTGTTAATCATCTGAAATATTCCAGCTTAGCAAAAGCCTGAAGTAATTGCAATTTTCCAAAAGCAATTTTGGCATCTAGTCTGACACACAAAACCAACTTAAATTCTCAGATTTTGAAATTTCAGCAAAGATGAGAATCAATGCAGAAGGATTTCTGGAAAAACATGCTCAGTGAATTGACTCCTTCCAAAATGGAAAAAAACCCACACGCCTTAAATTGTTCACACTGAAGTTCACTGATGAGTTAGCTCTCCTTCCTTGGAACAAAGAAGTTTGTTGTTTGTTTTGTTTTGTTTTGTTTTAGTGCCTGACTCTTAGCACTATTCTTCGATTTCTGAAGCTGAAAGCATGTAGGAGTCATCATTCTACAACCTTAGCTAGACCATCTTTACTGTGTACTTGTACAGCTCCTAGCATAGGATATTGAAATAAAGAGAATCAGTGCTACGTTTTCCCTTTATGTATTGAAATACACTAATATTTACAACTTGAGAAATGGCATAAACAAGAGCAGATAATTATATTCATCTGTCATACAGATGTTAGAGCAGATAGCTGGTGGGTAATCCATAGATTGTTTCCTTGTATGATAGATTCCTGGAATAAACAGCTAAGAGCCAGTTTATAGAAACTACAGAGCAAATGAAGTCTTCAGTTCCATATGCTTACCTGGATAAGTAAATGTTTGGGAGATTTTTAAATAAAGTATATTTATTACACATTTTTAATATTTTGTTTGTTCATAGACTACAATTAGTCCTCTAGAGAATGCTATTGAGACTATGTCCATGACAAATGAAAAAATTTTGATGATGATTAACCAGTACCAGAGTGATGAAAACCTTCCTATTAACCCACTTTCTATGCTTCTCAATGGAATTGTTGATCCAGCTGTTATGGGTGGCTTTGCTAAATATGAGAAGGTAAGAGCTTTAAAGTCAATGTGGAAGATCATATTCCGTTGTATTATTTCATAATCCTCTTGTTAATGCTGCTGCTTTGTCCAAAGTGGCAGTGTAGGGTAGGCTGGGGATATGAAAGTCACAGCTCCACCAGTTAAGGGACCCTCCTATCCTGGTCACATCTGACACACAGTCTTTGACAGCACAAAGTAGCATAGATGCAAAACAGACATTGAGAATGTCCCTGAAGTTCAGGATTAATTGCTGTCATGAAGGTTTTCATATACATAGGGGATGAGGTATACCTTTTGTAATGAAATAGGCTCTTAGGCATCAAAGGGTTTGGTCTGAAGTAAATTAAATTAAGTTTTCCCTGTAGCAGGTCTGGAGGATTTAGATGTAGGCTATCTATTATATTGTTGCTAGATTTTCTCAGCAACTGCAGCCTATCTGCATAGCAGTTTTTGTTGTTAAAAATGGGAATATAATTATAAATTGTTCTACCAATACATTGGAAATGGAATGGCTTGAGGAACTGAACTATAGAAAGTTTGTCTCCAAGGCTGCCTTGTTTAAAACACTGGAGGATGGGGGGGGGGGGTGGGACAGAGGAGTGGGAATATTAAAACTCTTTTTAAATCTTAATTATTAAAGATTACAGTGAAACTGAACATTACCCCACAGCTGTAGAGTTCTATTATTACTGCCTGCCATTTCCCAATGAGAAGTATGTGCCATGCTCAGTAGGTTCAGCATGCCGGAGGTGCTGCAGGTATGCTGATCAGCTGGCATGTATGTATGCAGTAAGCATGACATACTCTGGAGGAGTATGGCTTATGTCATGTTTATCATAGAGTATTATTTGTTTAGACATTTGACAGTCATGGGCAAATGACTACATTTGTATTACGTGCATGGAGGGGAAAAAAAAATCTTGGGGTGGAAAAAGGAAGCGTATCTGCAATATCTGGCTCTGCTTATCTATGGAAGAGTTCGTTTTCCTTCTTCTAAGGCATGCTTGCTAATGTCAGTTTAGGATATTTAAATAACATGAGAATTAATATAAATCATCGTACTCCAAATATGTGTTTGCCTTACTATCTTCAGTGCAAATTTTAAAAATATAAACAAAAATTTGCATTCACAGTAAGGATCTCAAGCTCAGAAGTATGGGACAAACACTGAATATCTTTTAACAAAAAAAAAGAGCACCTCAGTTCTCAGTTGATAAAGTAATGAACTGTCACTTACAGACCTGGTAGAGGGGCATGCAAATGCCTCTTCCTTGAATGACCAGTGTTAAGTGATCACCAACTGGAGTCACTGCAGAAAGCAGTGGTTTCTTTCCATGCTGGGATGAAGGACTGATTTACTTTTATGCCTCTGTCAGGCTTTCTTTACAGATCAATATATCAGAGATCATCCAGAGGATCAAGAAAAGCTGAACAGACTCAAGGATCTAATTGCTTGGCAGGTAACACCTTATAGACAGTAGTTCTCTGAGGCTTCCTCAGCTTCTCCTTTCTTTTTTTTCTTTCTAGCAGGAGAACATAATGTCATTTAGATGATTGTGCCATTTTTACTGCTACCCTATCCACTTCCTGGGCAGGGGAGAGGGAAGAGGAAGAGAGAGAAAGAGAAGGTTCCTGATGAAAACTATCTGGCTAGTGCTATGTTAATACTGTAAGAAAAAGTTACTTTCAGAAGGGTAGCTAAAAAGATAGAAGATAGCATAATCTCATAAATCACCATCTTCAAAGATTGAAGAATAATAAAATGTCTTCATATTTGCAAGAGGAGCACAAAGTTTCTCTGCGTGACCATGTATGCGTTATTATTTAAACAGCATGTAGAAGATGCTATCCATCATCTTTGAAGATAAGATTTGTTTTAACTGAATATTGTTCAGCTAATATAATACCAAAGATGATAATACAAAAGCAAGGATATGAAAGGATTTGTAGGGAAGAGAGGTCAGAAAAGTATTATTATATTTGCTTCATTATAAGATTTTTTTTTTTTTTAATTTGTTAAGCAAGGCATTCCTTCTGACAAAAGGATTTTTTAGGAGTTTTGAGTAGAGGGAATTATTTGAACTGACACAGATGACCCTTTCCTTAACCCCCTTTTTATCAGGTGTTCTCCTTTGAGGGAGTAGGTGTCTACACTTTTTTTTCCAGTTATTTAAAAACATGGTTGTCTGCCTTCTTCCAAATCTACTAGATTAGAGATCTTGTCTCTTTTGATTATTTATCACTAGCCCCAGCCTGGAGGATGAGCTGGAAAAAAGGAAAGCACGGGGGTGAAATACAGCCAAGTGAGCCTGGTTAGTGCAAACTGTCTCTCTTCATTACTTGAGTTGTTTATTTTTGTACTGAAGCACTATTTTGCTGATTTTTTCTTAGAGATATGGGAAATACAGAGGTAGACAGCCAAGTAAAAAGAGGGGAGAAAGGAAGAGATCACATTCAGTAACCAGGCAGTAGTATGTTAAATAGCTGCAGCAACTGTCAAAGTGATCATGTCCTTAAGCCCCTAGTAGACTGATTTAATCCTTCCACAGTCAGTGAATTCTGCGTTTCAAAGCAAAATTAAAAGTTTGAAACCACTAGCTTGGAATCCACTTGGATATTTTTTCATTCCTACCTTTCCAGTAAGATATGGCAGACAGCTTCGTTAGCAGGTGGGCTAGTACAGAACTGTGTTTTAGCGGGTAATTTTTTGCAAAATCTCACATGATGTTTTAATTTCGTAAGGGATTAACATTACAATAGATAAATGTCAAAACAATTTCTACAGGGTACCCATGCATCTCCAAAAATTTACTGATCAAGCCCACTTTTAAGAGCACTCCCCAGTTGGTAGTAAGATGCTTCTCTGCTACTGAAAGCTCCTGTGAAGTAATGAGACCAGCTGACAAATCTGTGACAAATCTATTACAGACACAGTAATGGTGTTTTGCAGTTGACTTGGCAGATACTCCCAGTATGGAGTATCTAACTCCATGGAGTCAGAGGGGTTGTATATTCTCACTTGTTCTTTTCAATTTCTTTCTTTTTCTTTTTTTTTTTTTCTTTGTCCACTTCAAGATACCTTTCCTCGGGGCTGGAATTAAAATTCATGAAAGAAGAGTTTCTGATAATCTTCGTCCTTTCCATGACCGTATGGAGGAATGTTTCAAGCACTTAAAAGTTAAAGTGGAAAAACAATATGGAGCTAGAGAATTGGTATCATTCTCCTTTTACCTCCTTTCCCTCTCCTGCACTTTACTGTTTCTTCTAAACAAAAGCACAACTTCTGTTATTTGAGTTTTATTGTGATCTGAAGGTAGTGAGATCTGAGTTTTACCATCAGAGAGTTGATTACTTCTCTGACTTACCAAAAATTCCGGAAAGTTTCAAGAACTTTACCATCTCGATAAAAGTGCAATTCATTTCCATGGTAGAAGGAAGTAGAAACAAATTATTATGTTTCTCCTCTTTTTCTTAGTAGTTTAGAGCATTGATTGGCAATTGATGTCCACACCTCCCTGTGCTAGCCGCTTCCAGCTGTACTCTTCTAATAAAACCTATCATTATATAATACTATATGTATTAGTTGAAATTAAACTGAGATGTACAGGAATTGAAGGATAGCTTCTAAGCACAAAGTCTTCCAGACAGCTGGTAGGAGCTAGTAGGAAGGATGTTGTTGGTTGCTTTTTGGAGTTATACAGCAGATGCTTTGGAAATTATTTTATGCTGCTGCTTTCATTGTTGATGATTTTATAAGAGGGTTTGTTTATTCTGTTAGAAGAAAAAAATTAGCAAATTTTTAATTTAGACTTTGGATATAGGTGATATAAGTGTGTACTGTGGTACACACCTATATAATGCCCATTCTGGTTATTTATCTAGGTACTTTTTTTTTTTAATTTTAAGTCCCATGTCACCATCCTTGCAATAAGAAAGAGGCTGTAATCTACTATTTACTGTCTTGCCTAATGCTGAATCCTTCTGCACTCATACAGATCAATTCTTAGAATAGAACAACCTATTTAAAATTTTGCAAGTGGAGAGAATGCCCTTTCTTCATGAATTCCTCTTCCCTATTTAAATCTCTACTTCCAGAATACACTATTTTCAACAGTCTGTAAAATCAGAGTTTTTCTGTCTGATTTAATCTCTGAGATTTTATGATGCTGTGTTCAACCATAAGAGATGTAGTATCTTTCATACTCATTCTGAATGTTGCAAAATTTATGTTACATAGCAGTGGACAGAGTTCTTGCAAAATGCAATTTTATTCAAAGGCATGTGTTGGCACAGAAAGAATCCTTAGCTCAAGAAGTTTCTCATAAATTAATAAAATTGGTGAATAGCAGTATTTTGTGTGTGTACAGGAGAGCCAGGTTTTTAAAAAGTGGCACTACTTCCAATTTACTGTATCTAATATTCTTTCTTTTGGCTGTCATGAGTTCTTTTTATTTAAAAAAGAAAAAAACGTGCAGTCTTTCTGTCTTATCAGAACATCCTAGACATTCATAGAGGCAGAAATTCTCATTGCATGTAGACTCTGCAAGATACTTGCAAATAACTTCTGAAACTTTGACTACTTCCAATTCATCTGCTGGAGATCAAAGTCTTAGTGCAAATGACATCATCAGAAACCATGAGTTTAGGAACTTGGCATACAAAGTGATGCCTAAATTTTTTATGTTTTCTGGATCATCAGCAGAAAATGTAACTATGTTTTAATATAAAATGTTTCCAAAAACATCTGTTCATATGTTTACAGGAGAGGAACTGAAGTAGGCTGAAAAAGCAATTGATGGTATAAATGCACTGGGAAATTCTCAAAAATTTGCCTCATTTCGTGGCTCAATGATGAGCTAACTTGGGGGAGGCATGCTCATCCCAGGATGAGTATGAGGAGCAGAGGAAGAGGAGAACACCTCTATCTGCACAGTATAATGATACATGACAGAATTTAGCACTCAGGAAGAGAACCAGTGCAGAATTGGCGCAGAAACGTGATCCTTGTTCCTGCTTTAATAGCAAGAGGAACAGGAAAGCATCTAGAAGTCTCCCCAAGTCAGACTGGTTCAGTTAATTTATTACCAGATTGTGAAGCATTAACATCAAGCTGAATATTTGCATTATGTTAGCCAGCCTTACCTGTTAAAGGAGATTTGGAGTGAAAACTCCCTTTTTCTCCTTCCACTGCAGAAGTAGAGAGAGAGATGGTGTAGCACATATGGCCATGTGCAATGGTATATGGTGACCTAAATAGTCGTGCTCTTCTTAGAGTCCTGTTCTTACTGGCTGACTGTTAGGTAAAGATGCATTTCATCCAGCCATCTACAAATATATAAAGAAAAAAGCTACTGTTAATGTATAGACATGGCAGAAGGTTATGAGCTGAAGAAGAGAGACTAATTACTGTTGTGGAGCAAGGACTAACTAAAGCTATTTGCCCAAGCCACATACTTTAATGGCCTGCCCCATGTCTGTTCAAAACAGGATTGGCATGCACTGTTTCTTCTTATTTCTTTTGCAGAGGGGAAAAAAAGAAAATCGTTAATTGTAGTTTATTTAGTCATAAATCTGTTCACTGTATCATTTGGCTTGTGAGGTCTTAGAGAAAGATTGTACCCAGACAGAAGAAACAAAATCACAGTAATTAATAGTGAAGAGTAGCTTCTTTCATGCCATATGTTAAAACATCTGTGCTATCTCAAAGCCTACTGAGAAGAAATGAAATAAGTTTCACACAAACTTAGTTCATGGAATATGCTTCTCTCTTCCATCTTGTAGCCAGATTTTGAAGACAAGAGAGTAGGACGGCCAAGATCAATGCTAAGATCCTATCGTCAACTGTCAGTTATTTCACTGGCTTCCATGAATTCAGACTGCAGTACTCCAAACAAAATTGCTTCAGAAAGGTCAGTTATGAATATAAAACAACTATGACTATAATACATTTTTTTTCACTGTCCTGTTTTATGGGAAGAAACTTTTTTAAATTTTTTTTTAATATTCAAGGATCAAGACAGCGAGCAGTTTCTTCAGACTATGCCAGAATTTTCTTTAATTGAAGCTAGCATCTCCTCCAGGCTTAAAACTACAATGTTTTATGCTAAATAGGCAAAATATACTCAAGAAATCTCACTGAGAAAAGAAAACAGAGGCACTCAGTTTTCAGGAAGCAAATATTTTATTATTTAAATAATATTTAAATAAGTAGAACATTTTAGTTTTTGCAAATTAGTTTGAGTGATTGTAGCTTTAAAATTAATTAGCATCTTTTTGCTTGTTTTGCTTTCAGCCCCACCACCATTCCCCATAAAATTCCTGTGTGAGCTCTGACACTTATTCCTTTAGATGTCCTTCAGCACATGCACAAATCTTAAAAAAAAAAAAAAATTAGATTTGCACTTCAGATTAATATTGTGCATTCTTTGTAACATTTTAGGATATTATAATACCTCCTGAAGGCATCTTTTTAGTATCTGGAGTTACCAGCTGAAGGACATCACATACTGTTTGCAAGTTCAGTTTACAAGACTGCATAAAAAACCCTATGGAAACGATGACTGGCATTTATGTTTCTCAGGGAAATTACATCAGAATACCAGTGACTTTTAAAATATCATTTAGCAATTTTTATCATTTTTTTTGTTGTTCTTGCAGCTTTGAACTGGAAGTAGTGCTATCAAAGCCAGTAAAATCAGAATCAGAGGAGAATGCTCTGCAAATTAACCCTCACCCTGAGGTAAAAATGAGAAGGTCCAAGAAAAGAACAAAAAGAAGCAGCGTGGTGTTTGCTGACGAGAAAACGGCACCTGATATTTCAGTCTCCGACATGAAAAGTGTATGTTACTGACTCAGAGCGATGTTTCTTGATTTCTATGACATAAGTATGTTACTCTTACTTAGAAAAAGGAAAACCTATCATATAGAAAGAAATCTAGTATAGTGGAAAACTTGTTGCTCTATCCTAAATGTAAATATGCAGGATACAGAGGCCATCTGCCTTGCCATGAATGGAAATCTACAAGATACTGAGGAGAAAACAAATCAGTGGAAAAAAAAATCAGAACTGAAGTCCTAAAGTTGTATAATTCTGAAGGTTGGTTGGCTAAAAATGGAGTACTACATTGGGAGGGTTCAACTAGCTTTCCTGTCGAGAAGTAATTAACTTGCTGCACTGACATTTCATAGCATCTCCTTACATTTGGGGCTGTTTCAAAAGTGAAGAGCTCTCTTCATTCCCTGGTGTCTTATGGGACATGCAGCTGGAAATCAGAAGATTGAAAACACCAGTCTGTAAATGGTGCCAGACTGGTGTTCTGAAGCACTGGCATTCTTATTCCACAGATAATCTGAGTGCCTTTATCGTACTAATAGATCATCAAATTGACTTACGTAACTTACACAGTCAATTTTTTATAGTATAATCCTTAGAAGACAATTTTTTAGTATAAAAAGAGAAATCATTTTAAAAAATCTGAAACGCCGCCTCATGATAGATAAACCCTATCTAAATTTAAATGTCAAGCAATAACATATTACTGAATTAGATGGGAAGAATTTAAGTCATCTGATTAAATAAGTTTGGAGGAATCGTCAAAGGCAAAGTAAATTTGACGGAAAGCAAAGATTCTTTTGACCAGAAGCCTAGCTCATATTTCCTCTAACTGATCTAAGTCATCCTAGACATGGTTTTATACCTTTACATGTATACTTGAAACTGGCAAAATCACATGGCTGAAATAGTATTTCTTATTTGCTGGAATGTAAGTTCAAAGGTTGCTAATGCCATCAAGGGAAGGTGTGTAGCAGGAACATTCAAATGGGTGTGTGGACTTCTACTTCCTTAAGTTTGGAGAAACACCCGATTCGCTGCTGAATGTGAATAGTCATTCATGTGAGTCTAAGTCCTTCCTCTGGAACCCTAACAAATGCAAGTTACTAGACCTTCCTGATGAATGACCCTTGAAAGGCCAGAAGACTTATGCCTGCATGTTTGGGAGATATTGAAGTTAGTATCTGAAGAGAGAGAAACACTACTGTTTGCAAAACCAGTTTGATTACCAGAAGCTTTTCCATTCAGGATTTAGCTTGTGGTTAGTGCAGGACCCAGTATTGGCAAGGTACGGTTTCCTGATGCCAGTTGCTTGCCCTGAGCCTCAGTAAAATGTTTTGATCCCTCTACAATGCACCTCTATTTAGCAGGCCCAGGGAAGCATACAAAGCTAGGACTTTGGACAAAATCATATTAGACTACCTAAGCGCAAAACTATGACAATAAATAACGTCTTTCACAGGACTACAATAAGAGAGAGTTGCTTCTAGCTTCCAAGCTCAAATTTGCTGCTACTGTCTCCTATTGAGTTTGCACAATATGAAGGTTTCATAGAAGAAACAATGCAAGAGTAGTTTACAATACCATCCGGTGATAAAATAACATATATATTTGGGGGTTTGTGTGTGGGTAGCATCACTTGCATTTGGATCAGACACAGGTAGTGTTTGCATTGTTGTGTTCTTGTTAAAGGCAGTGCTGCTCAGTACACTAAATTTCAGCACGTATAAGCGAGGAAAATAAAATTACTTTATCTGTTATCTTAATAGATGAGGCTAGAAATAAGGGGTGATTTAAATTTTTACATCTTACCCTTCATTGAAATGTTACTTGTAAAGTACAGCCCTCAGAAGGCTGCAGTTTATTCTCCTGTTGTCAGATATTTATAAAGACTTGGATCTGTGACTACAAACCTTTAAGTAGTGGGTTTTTCTCCTTCAACAGGGGGATAATGTAATTAGTGTGTCTCAAGTATGAAAAACTGAATCATTTGTAAAATGTCTCTCATGGATCACACTGTAGGTGCAAGTTCCCTGTGAGTTTAATGCATGCTCCTTGTTTTTAATAGCTCTTTGCCTTCAGCTGCAGGCATGACCTCAGCCCAGGCTAGTTCTTCCTGCTCATAAAACCAGGGAGTGCAAACTCCTTAACAGATCATTGATGATGCAAGTTGCCCAGTTTGTATTTCTTCACAATGGCTGTCGGAGTTTCAGAAGATGACTAGGTTTTCCAAAGTCTGAGCCTGTTTGCACTGCACCTTAGCTAGAAATTCAGCAAACTGGCTGAATGGTTGCTGCTTGGGTATCAAGGACAAAATCTGATTTTTACAATGCAGGAAATTTTGAGTAGGGCATGAAAAGCCTCTGAAATAATCTGTTCACCTTTCTGAATGTTTTCTGGAAGGCACACTTCAGCAGGAAGAATTGCATGCATTGACTAGATTCACAACTTCTGTATTAGCTCATTGGTATACGCTGTTCAGACTGTAGGCATTAGTTTCAAAGGACAAGCCAGCTATCTCTTTACAGATATTAAATGTCTGTAATACAACATTTGCATTTGTAATTACACGTACTCTTATGTGATACAACCTGTCTAGGGTAGCTTGCTCATTGTATGCATGAGATCTTAAACTTTTTGTTACCACAAAGCAGAGTGACACTTTCCTAAAGAAAGCAGGCTGCACTAAAAACATAAAGCTGTGACAAAGAATAAAATATTTGTCTTTGCTGAACACTGTGCTCTGGACTTAGCTCCCTAGTCAGAGCAGGTGCTGGAAGCAGTGTTGGAGATTAAATGTCTTGTGCCTGATAGGCTGAGGAAAGCTGTTTCTCAGTAACCGGTTTTCACAAATGAAGGAGCAGTTACTTACTTGGCAGTAGCTAAGGGGGCTTCAGGACAATAAGCTAAATCTTGCCATCTGAACGCTGAACTGTGGGGAAAGTTACGGAGGATGATGATTGACTCACACTTCATGTCCTCATATTAGATGCATGTAAAGCATAGGCATTCTCTGAGAAGCTCTTACTTACAAAATGAAGCAAAACCTTTGCCTTTTCATTACATTAGATACAGATACACCTACTGTGGGAATTTTGGTGCACATTGAGTCACAGATCTATTTTGCTTCAGAAAAGTAATGATAAGTCTTAGTGGCCAAGCTGGCAATGTTAATGAAAAAGGGAGAAAGGTTTTCAAAACTTTATTTTCATTTCCAAGCCACAGTAAGAATTAGTTGATAGTGTTTCACCAAGCATGGTGGTAGTGCAATCCTACAGTTCCAGGTTAGTCTTTCCTCTAGCAGGCTTTTTTAGAGCAACAGTTTTTCTGCATGGAATAAGAAATACTTACCTAACTATAAATCATCTCTAAAGGTTAACATTGTTTTAGCTAGTATATAATATTATGTGTGGTCCCAATTCTAATACAGTAGTTACTTTTTTTTAATTAACTAACAAAAAATCACATAAAGCACTCAGCCTATGCATGATCATTTATTTATTAATTTCCTTTTGTCTTTCAAAAGATATTATTTTGCTTAGATATTTTTAATTGTATCTCAGTTCATCATTAATGGCATTAATTTTTTTATTAAATAGTTGTCAAGGAAATACGAGTTCATGAGTGACACCAACCTGTCAGAGCATGTAGCAGTGCCTCAGAAAACATCTGTCCTCAAGCAAATGAGCTCTGTTAGTCGTTCCATGCCAACTATTCCAGGTAAGATGATGAGTGTTCTGCACTGCTTGGCTACTTGGAAAACATAGCACTGAAGGTTTTGTTCTAAGCAGAAGCAGATAGCTGTCCCTGTGCCTCTGAGACAGAAGTTACATTTTCAGCATGGTAGTGTGAATGTAAGGCTGGACTGCTGTTACTGCTTGATAACATTGTGCTGCCTAGTACTAACATATCAGTTCTAAAAGGTTTTGCTCCTCCAGGAGCTGTGTGTTTTGCTCCCTTGTTAGGGTATAAGCATGCCCGTTGCCTTGACAGAGCCAGGGTTCATTCATCTTCCTTGCTCTGTAGGGCCTCATTTGCAGAAGCAAGGCTTCCTGCAGCCTTTGCTCACAAATCCATGTCAGAAGGTTTGAAACAGGAAGAAATGGTTGTTCTGTGCCTTGTTTTGGCAGCTGAATGTCCCAAAAGGTTGCGCAGTAGAAGGGTTTTCAACTTTTGGTATTGACATTAGAGAGGAATCCCTTAAGTCTTTCCTCATGGTAACAGGAAGGGGAAACAATATAACCGCCCACTAGAGAGACTGACAGTTGTGTGGCAGAAAAGGAAGAATATAACCGAGGGTGAACTTCATTTCTAGGCCAGGATATACAGACAAAGTGTAATCTATTTCATTATCCTTTACCCCCTCCCTTTTCTATAGCACATCCTACATCTTAGCTTGCACTTCCTCTATCCCTGTCCCTATGTATCCAAATGCCTGTAACAGGCATGAACACAACAAAACACTCAGAATACACTTTCTGCCCAGACCATCGTGGCCAACTTCTTTCTCATCTATGTAACTATTTGTCTGTGTTGTTTTTCATTTGGACAGACTGGTTCATATTTTTCACTATTCAGTTCCAATGCAATTAAGTTCAATGCTAATGTAGGGAAATTTTTCGTTATTTTTGTATTTTGAGGATATGATTAGGTTACAAACTCTTATTTTTCTCTGGTAATTGCATTAGTTGATTATTTTGATTTCTGCTTTCCCATATGCTTCCTTTGACTACCCTTTTTCAGTTTTGGTTTGTGCAACCGATATGTTTCTCCTCTAAGGATTAACTCTGTCAGTGAGTCCTGCGGCACCGGATGAAACAATTGCATCACATAGGCTCAGTCAGCCAGTATTTCCTTCCACCTCAGATGGTGACAAGAAAAACTTCAAAAAAAAGAAAGTGAACCAGCTACTTAAAACAATGGTAAGTTCTGTATGTTTATCTGTGTGGGAAAAAGAAGGTATCACCTCCTTAAGAACTCTAAAATAAAATTACATCGTTTTAAAATGGCACAAGCCCCCTAAGTCAAACTTTTTTTTTTCTTTTTTTCATCCTTCCTCTCATCAGGAGTGGAAGCTCTATACGGATATATATTTGTCTCTTGCTGTGCTTTCTGCATTAAGGAGGTACATCTTAGTATGTTCAGTGTAGGAAGGCTCAGATGTGTAGTTTTGTATCCATGCCACAAGAGGTCTCATTTGACCAACTGATTTTCTCTAATTTGATTTACATAGCACTTATTAGCAAGAGAGGAAAGCAATTATGTGTTGTTTGATTTAATTATTTGGGTTGTTAGTACTAGTATCACAATAAGATGAGCATAGAAAATATATATCAAAGCATGCACGATGCAAGTCAATTTTTGGTGTCAGACGTACTCATTTCAAATTAGAAATTGGCTTATGGTGGAGTCAGTAATGCTGCTTAGAACAGTTTGTCCTCCTTTAATATAGTAAACTTTTCAGTGATTTCTGTGGAATTTTTAAATATTGAATTTAACATAGTGTTTACAAGCAAGAAAGAAGATATATATATATATATAAAAATTACTTGGTATCAGGAAGTGGGAGAGTTACATTTAATTTAGATAGTGATAGCTACTGAGATGCATAGTACATAAGTGTTTTGTGACATCTGTAATGTTTTGCGTGTTAACCTTAACTGGTTACTGCAAAAGTTGAATTTTTCATATTCTCTTTTTTTTTTGAGGGGGGGGATTGGTTTCATTTTCATTCATTGGTTTCTGCAGTCTTTCAAAAAAAAAAAAAACTTGGCTACCTTCACAGGTACAACAACATTTAGGTAATTCTGCATTTGGATGTCTTCATACTCATATTTTTCTTGCAGGAACAAGAATAAGCTACTAATTTGAAGTCTGTAGGGTTTTACTTGTACTGAATTTATCACATACTCGTTCTTTTAAGACCCAGGAGTAACAGCTTTTCAGCATGATTTCATCACATTTAAACCTAACTTAGCATATGAAGTAAGAAGGGCAAAGTGTCCTATTTTACAAATCTGAAAAAGGACTGAATAAAGCTTAAAACCCTTTTCTATAGTGATTCCACAGTGTCAGTAGAATCATGTGAATAGATTTAAATACAGGTCCATAGTTTCGCAGGATAGAGAAATTTGCTTCAATTATCCAGGATTTGGTCCATACATTTTTCTCTAGTCACAGATTAAGGACACAAGCTAGTAATTAATATAAATATTACTAAATCCAATGCAATAGTAATTTTAACAGATGGCACTCTGTTCCTCTTTTTGCAGCGCATTTCCAAAGTTCTGGAAGATGGAAAGCACTCTGTGGAGCACCATTTCAAATCTTCTACAGATCTATGAATTAATTTACCTACAAGACCACTTTGCAACCAAAAATAATGATATATACATATAAATATATATCCTTTTTAGATGGCTGTCTACTGTAGAGAAAAGCACTGATACTGTAGGTGGCTAGTAGAGAATACAAACAACTATTCATGGGCTCTGATAACAGCTACTTGTGATATAGATACAGGAATACAAACTAATAGCATTTGGAGAAAATACTACAGGATGTGCCAACCAGGATATGGAACAAAAGTTTATTGAGCTTCTTTATTACATGAGTCAAAGGACATTGTTCTCTGGTGATAAAACTCATTCTGGCAAAGATACATGTTAAAGGGCCATCTGCAGCGCTTACCGTATAATGTAATTCTTATCTTCTTTTCAGGCAGCACAGAAGCTACCATTTTGTGTAGCTTGTATAGATACACCCAAGCTAGCTTTAAACTACTGCTGGCAGTGTAGTCAAGGCAACAGCTGGCTCAGCACAAAATAGACCAAGAGAATTTACTATGGCTCTAGTTGGTTTTATAGTGCTCATGTCGGACTGCTGCCCCTACCACACTTGTGTGTATCATCAAATCTTTCTTATCGTGATGTCTGTGACACTGACACTGTATTTCTGAGTTCTTTTCAGAACAGCAACTGCTATATTGAAACCATGTGCAGAAGTTTATTTACACATGTACAAGTTGTTATCACATCCAGAAACATGAGATAAAGCTGCATTTTCTGCTTTTCATAAATAAAATGTTAAAAAGTTTCTCTTATTTGCCTTGAACTTTTCTCATTGGAATCTCTAGGTGTCATAATATGTATTAATAGTATTTTACTGACAACATATGTAATTCTACAAGTCCAAGTATAGTGCTTTCCAAATATAATTGATTTTCTGCCTCTCTGACACTCATGAGGTAGAGTTGGAATATAATGCCATATCAGCATGAAACTAGATAGCGATGCAGGTCAGCAATTCTCATTTTCTAATAACCTGTCAGTTCTTTCTAAAGTAAAAGATGTTGCCCAAAATCAAGGGTTTCTCAATGTGAATAATTCATTTTCTTCTCTCATCCCTCTATCTTTCAGATATCTACATAGTTTTACATTCATTAAATAAAATGCAACCATGTATAAAGTTGCAGATGGAAGGCTGGCTTTGTTACCATTTTTATGAATGTGAGGAAGAGAGAGTAGTTAAAATTACTCCTTGATAAGTGTTAGAACTAATGGAAAGGCAACTTTAGTTTGATCCAAACCTAACTATTTCTCTAAATACTTTTACATTCATCAGGAGTAATTTATTTAATGAATTTAGCCTCTATTTGCAAGTGGCAAGTTTGAAGCTGTTTTCTGTAGAAACAATTAGCAGTTGTTTCCATGAAAATTCTGAAATACTTGTTTTAGGAGCTAATACTGCACCAAAAAATCCTTTTCACTAGAACAACCATAGACCTCAAAACCAAAAGGCTTTAGTTTTAACTAATGCAGGTCTGTTGGCATGGATATTAACAGATTTTTTTTGGCTTCATTTTTCAAAGCAACTTAATACTGTTTCTGAGGCAGCACAGAGGAAGAACAAGACTTTTCCAATTTGTTGCCCCCCCCCCCCCCCCAAAAAAAAAAAAAAGTTTAATAGAGTAGATATAGTGGAAGAAAGTAAATGGTTGAGGGATGCGTGTTTTATATCTTGCTATTGTGGGAGAAACGGGAGAGGGAGTCCAAGTTGTCCTTCAATATTATTTGCAGATACATTGAATAAATACTTCTGTGACAAAATAAAAGGTATTTTAAAAGAAAGGGTTTGGTTTTACTAGGAAAATGTAAGGAAAGGATGATTTAGCTACCATTTATTCTGTGAAAAGGTACCTGTTAAAAGTTGCTTTTTGCCTATTGTATCTTGTAGCTGTGCTTTCATCTGAGAGTGGAATATAAGTGTTTCAGATCAAGCTGTTAAAAAAAAAATTATAATTACTGTATTTCAAAAGAAAAGAAGGGAAATAAGAGTCCAGAAACAAATACTAGGAAGGCAGGAGTGCAATATCCAGAGGAAGTCTGGTGTCAAGTTGAGTGTTTAACTAGTGATGCAAGGTTTGGGCTTACGTTTTGCTTTCTTGAGTTTAGTGTAGTTTTTGATGAAGGGTATAGATTACACTAAGCTGACCAAATATAAGCAAAATCTTACTGGTTGTCTAGTATCACAGATTTGTGCTGCTCTTGCTTGTTTTAAGGCTGAAAAATTGTAATTCAGCTCTGAATAAAAAATAATAACTAAGAAAAAATAACTTAAGCACAAGGTGTACATGAAATTGGAATTGTAAGAATGTGTGTTTGTGAATGGCTAAAGCTGCTGTCCAAGTTTCCGCAAGCTGCAGATGCTGACATTAGTCTAAGCAAGCAACATCTCATGAACAACAGGGGATGCTCTGGATAATAAAGCACAAGTCATCTGGCAATGTCTATTTGAAAATGTAAATCAGATAGCACCGATCGTTGCCATTTCTGTAACAAACTAAACGGGCTTTTAGTTCATGTATGCAGAGGAGGATCTACATGGACGGCACAGAACCTAATCCTTTGATATTCTTTGAAGTGAAGCACATGGGGTTTAGAAATTCACTGTAACATACGGTCAGGCTTAGGTTGCTGTCCCAGGGAATTAATGAAGCAGACGTAGCTTTACCTGTAATCTAAACAGCCTCTTCTCTTCCCACCACCTCTGACCATGCGAGGTCAAAAAAGCACTTCTGGAGATAATGATGCTCTCTTGTGCTTTCTGTATCAGAGCTATTTCACTTCTCTCAGACATGTCAAATAGTCTGACCAGTAAACAGTCCAACCTTCTAGATTGCATGGCACTGATGTAATGATTAGATAGTGGGAATCTGTAGTAAGAAATCTGTGTATAGCATGGAGTAGCTAAGTTGCCATGTGCCAGCAGGGTTTTACATGCAGGTCTGTAGAAAGCTGCAACAACATAAGATACGTTCAAGCTGCATGTATGTTCAGTTGGCCAAATGCCTGAATTTGAGACAGAAGCACCCAAACTATCTCTATCATGGAGTGCAACACCATGTTAATGAATAATGCACTAGCTGCAGAAGAGCTGCTGTGTCAATGCAGCATGAGGTCTGGTCCTGCATGGCAAAAAGCCATTTTAGCCTTCTGCTACATCAAGTTACTCTGGAATGCTCTTTAGCTAACCAATCTGGCACTAGCTTGGATAGTCCACCTGCCCTTGTTTGCTCTATGTAATGACACTGTCCATGTCCTCATTATGAACTCATCAGTTAATTATTTATATTTTGGGAGAATTTGATGTTGTTAAAATGTCAATAAAAATCAGCTGAGGTGACCTGTAGGGAAGTGCGCAGAATATCAGTCAATAAGAGGAAAGTTTCTGAAATAGAGAATGAAATGGGAAAAAGTGTTTTATGAAAGGTTTTACAGACCCCAGAACACATTGTGTTGTTGACTTAAGAATTAATGTAATATACATGTATATTTAGTGTAGTACCTAGTGACAGGAAACTTTTCATCTGTAACACATGCAATCTGTAATCTGTTTTTTATTAGACAGGGGACATTTTGGATGAGTAAGGGGTGCCATATCGGTTATTGAATTTGCAGTTCAGAAACACATTAAGCATCACTGGATCTGTGTTTTCCATTCTTCTCGTTAATACTGTTTGGCCTGGCTTTTGACTTTTTCTCCAGTTCTCCTCTGATTCATTTAATCAATTCCCTAATCTTTTATTCTTAAAGACGGATCTGATCCTTTATTTTCCTTTCTTTAAAGACTCATTAAGATAGGATTATCATTCTGTGACCTGGGACACCATGCTTTTGCATAGGGAAAAGAGAGGATTGGATTTTGTCATGATTTTAAAAGTACAAAATTTTCAAGTATAACTATTTTCTCCTTTTCTAGCCTGTTTATACTTATTACAAGGTGACAGCAACAGCAGTATAACTGAGTAGATTTCCCGGGATGTAGCTGTAATGCATCATATGAACTGTAACCTACATAGAGTAGAAGGCACTGATAGTTGGAAATGTGTGCAGCTTCATCATGTTTAAGCTTATCACCAAGGAATTCAAATCTATCCTAACCTGTGAAGAACAGAAGTCATTGAAGTCGACAAGGTGGAATATTCTGTTTTCCATATGGAATTTGAAATGCAGAGGCAGTTTGCTCCCACAGTTACTGATACAAGGAGATTTTTCAGGAATAATACTGGAAAATTCTCCTTAATTGGAGAGCATCAACTAGTCAGAGTGCTGATCGGGAATTTTTAGTACCAATTGCTGTATTCTATCTTAGCTTTTAAGCATCAGCTATTTCACTGTAAAAATTGACTTAAGAGCTGTTTAACTTAAGTTGGCAAAAAACAATAAGCCTGTGCCTAGCTCCCATTCTAGCCTTCAGAAGAACAGGGAATGGATAGACAAGTTAATACTTCCGTGTTGTGTTACTAAAATTACTGAAATTTCAGCAACAAGGAAAATTCAGGGTTTGAGTTGTTCTCTTTATACCAGCTGTCAAGTAGCAAATGCTGCAAACGTATTGCCGCTTGCTTCTTTGCTACCAGCAGTGACAGAGTAGACTCTGAGTTGAAGGTAAACGTGAGGAATCTTGCCAGAAAACGCTTGGAATGATGACAGGAAACTGCTGGTAAAGTGGAGAAGACCTGGAATATTTGACTTTATCTGTTTGAATAGGAAATCTCTTAGCAATTCAACAACTGTAAATCACACAGTAGAATCCGATACCCAAAATGATGATGAGATTTTACATTGATTGCACTAATGAGCATAAATTCCTGCTTTGGACGAGAATAAATACATATTTGCCTGTACTTACAACTATGCAGATTCTGACTCAAAGCTGCTCACTCATGTCAGTCTTGCAGCAACTGCATCATGTCTGGCTGCTGCTACCAGGGTTTTTTTTATTTCAGTGCAAGTCAGAGCAATGGAAGTACCTTTGAAATAATGACTGATATAATTTAAATCACTGAAAAGCTAGTTAGGCTCTCACATGAGGTCTTTTTCACCCTGATCATGAGGTGAGAGCTCTTTTAAATGAGAAAAGCTGTTGAACATGTTTTTAAAATAGGGAGAAGGCAGGTTTGTTTATTAGTAATCTGGCTTCTGTTTAAGTCAGCTGAGATTTGTATTTAAAGCCGTTTAATCACATAAATCTCTAAGCTAGCTTGCTTTTCTATTTAAGAATTTGGGGTTAGCTGTCATGAAAATACCCCAAGTCTGTTTCTTTTGTTCCAGCTTCAGTGTAATCTTAATTAACAGTTGAAATGTTTATCCTAGAAAGTGTTTCCATATATACTGACTTCAATAGGAATCATCTATTAATATCACTGATTGTAAAATCAAGCCACTAGATAATGAGTGAAAGAAAATACAGATGAGAATGTAGAGAAGGCCTAAGGCATTCCATTTAAAACAGCAATAGCAAAGGTCTAGTCTCTTGACTATAGGGAAAGAAATTATATACTTCTTTATCTTATCCAAAACTCAGTTATCTCCATCCTGAATGCCTTCAAGTAACCACTAGCATTCAGCTGCACATTTTTCCCCTTCCACAATTGAGTTCATACTTCCTCTCGAGTATTCAAGGTCTTTTGGAGAGAAAATATTGAGCAATACTACTGGGGCTGCCCACAGTTCTAAGGACTTCAGCATTGGCAATATTTATTGCTCTGGGGTGCCTAGAGTGGTTATTCTTTATTGACTCAGTCTGTACTTCTGTATTCTGATTTGCTGTCATGATACAGCAGGTGCTAAAGATTAACACTGTAAAGGAATAATTGTTCTGCAAACAAACCTGAGCTAAGCCATGCATTTCATAAATCCAACTATGATTTAAAGTGAGTGGGACAGTTTGTTCTGATTAGTTTTTGGATAGAATTACCCCATTTCAATGTGTTGCCTTCCAGGACAGAAGAAAGCTCCACTGTGCCAGGAGTGACATTTCATACAGCTGACCCCAGAATTAGACGGCCACTGTGAGCGTATTTCTGTGTTAACAAAAGCAGTTTCTGTGTTACATGAGTTTTAGTATCCCCACATGCACCGATATGTACATTGGTATTCAACTGCATTTACTAACAGGTTTTTGTGAGAGGTATGAACAGTCTGTCTATCTTATTCACAAATAACTCTTTGTAGGCCTGCCTATTAACTTGAGTGAATCAGTTCAGCTGATGGTAGGTAGCTGTTGGTGGTGTTACAGTGGGTTTAAATGATGATTATAATGGAAAAGGCACAGGTAAGGGAATGAAGATTTTTTTTTAAAAAAATCTTTTAAGGTATCTGTACCCTGAGCTGGCAGACCTGCAGCCAAAGAGGAAAATGTTTACATTAAGATGTAGTAGAAGTCTTGTACTGTTCCTATATTAAAGCTAAAACCCACCAGGTTTTACAGAGATTTTAAGATAAGATTTTCCCCAGCATGTTTGTTCATGTATGTTTATACAAGAGAAAGTAACCCTGGATAGAGATGATAAGCAGCTTTTTCAGGCAGGGAGGTTGCATTTTATCATACAATAAAGCATGATGCAATTATATGTCCTGATTCTGCAAATGTTTTGGAATGTGAAGTTTTTCTACATGTGAATTCAGTTGCTTTGATGCACTCAGCAATGCTTCAGTAGCGCTTTGGCACGCTTAGTAGTAGTAATGCACACTCCAGGTGGAGCTAAAGCTCGAATTTGTGGCATCTTTCTTATCAACTGCATTTAGGCTACTTTCACAAGGCAAATAAATAGTTCTATTAGAGATCACTATTAGCAAAGGAAGCTGAAAGAAACCTAGAAGATTTTGGAAGTTTCTAAACATACAAGAATTTCTGTACGGAATTTCAAAAGCACATGAAGGAGACTAATATGAAAATATAAGGAAGGCTTACATATACTATTCGTTAGTTTTACAGATCCCAAATCTAGATCAGTATAATGTTGCTCTGCTGGCAGTGATAACGGAGTAGAAGACGTATACTGACAATGTAGCGCTAAGGCAGATCCCAACTGGTTCAATGCACTTTCAAAAGTTGTCACTTGGGGGAGATAAGTGGTTATAATACTATGTCTGTATAACACAACAAAAACTAAAGATATGTCTACACAGATATTAGGAAAACTAAAATGGAACAACTGGAAGTGCAAGGATAAATAATACTTTAAGCCATCCCATTCAGAAGTTAGATGATTTTTGTTTCCTGCAGGTAAATCCTGGTTAAATTAACCTTAAATTTATCTATGACTGAGTGTGTTCACAGAGTAGTTTACTGCACTTATACTTGTACCAATTCACTTATCAGTTTTAGTTGCTAATTAATTTTCCCCAATTGTTTGCATCGCGCAAATACCAAAGGGTGTAGAGCATTGTGAACAAAACTTTAAAAAATGGAATTTATATTTTTTGAAAAATCCTTGGTTGTAAAATGTCTTTTCAGTAATATCTTTGTTTAAATTGTGCAGGAGGAGGCACTGATCTGTACAAGCAAATACCTTGATGCTGAAATCTGGCAACAGAAATATTAGCATGTTACCGCCTTTTTCTTTGCGTAAATTGTTATGCATTCATCGAAACAAATGTCAGCAGTTTAAAGTTACTTTGAAGGGTTTTGGAAAGATGTACAGACTAATTTCCTTGGTAAACACAGTCAATGTTCATGCAACACCTCATTTAATTTTGGTACTGTTTATCTCTGTTATAAACAAATGTGGAGTAGCAGGCATACAAGAGTACGCAGATAATCGGAAACAGGCAAGCATTTCAGCTGTTTAGAAGCTGGTAGCAGCAGTGAGTATTGATTGGAGGGAGTGTTTATATTTGCACTGCCTTCCTCTAATTGAGACAACTCAGATTATACCAATCAGAGGAGTTCCTTGCAGAACCTCTCCATGTCTGATTCAGAGTTAAGGCATCCCTCCTCATGGAGAGTGAGCATGGCTCTGTTTCTTTGCAGCAGATCCCAAGTGAGCCACAGGCAGCCACATGGAGGCTCCAGATTTCCTGCTGCCTCCTGCCTGTCATCAGTCAGGAGACTCATAATCCATTCTACCATATTTTATGTTGGAAAGATGGTGGCAAGGGCTTTGTTGAAGCTATGACTATTCTTACCATAGTTCTTACAATCAAAAAGCAGCTACTACCACTCAAGGTTTTACAATCTTCTAAAACTCCAGTTATAAAGGGCTTTAAAATGCACAGTAGATTTGGTCTGAAAGATCTAAAAAGTCTAAGGGCATTCTAGCATTGCAATATTAATGGCCCTGGTCCAAAGGACATTGCTTTTCCCATTAATTTAATGTTCAACCTGCATTTCTGGAAATAAATCTCTTAGTTCCCTTGTTTTGCAATAGTGTATTTTACATTTCCCAAGCTTTTATAATGACCTTGAGATGGCCTTGCTTTGTCTGCTATGCTTTGTTTCTTCTAGTCAGATTTATTTTGTGCTTACACTGGGCAGAATATTATTGGAATAAGGGAAGCAGACCTTTATAAGTATTTTCGTAGACTGCTGAGAACACAGAGAATTTGTCTTTATGTGAAAATATCTTATGGAGTGATACTGAACTGGTTTTGAATGCATTGTGTGAATTGTTAGAAACAAGCTGGGTTGCTTGCTATACTGAGTTGTGGATGAGCCCTTCCTCTTTTAACACCAATTTTTCCTTCTTGTTTGTGATCATATAAATAGCCTATATGATTTTTTCTTTAACAAAATATTAAACTGTGATCATATACCAGGACTGGGATTATCCACAATGTTGCTAGTACAGCCTAAGGCTCCATATTCATTAAAAATAGATCTGTGCACTATAGATTATCTGGCAATACATATCACAGTCTGGATCCAATGTGAGCAATCAATTTAGTTTCTAGCTAATTATCTAAAGTACATAGTACAAAGTGCATTATATGGGCTATATGACAAGGCTTGCAAAGGTGAAGTTATTATTTCAATATTTTGAACCTCTTGGAGCAGTCAGAGTGGGTTTGCACTACTTTGTGCTTTACAGCATGCAGCTGTAGTGTTTTTGATCTAAGTTCTTGTCACACTGTGAAACAGAATTATGACCTGAAGGCGCTTCTGATAATAGAAGGTGCCATGCTTTATTTTGCTTTATCATTTTGCAAGATCCATTTTGTAAACTAGAATTGGGAGTATCTCAGCTTACATATTTCAAAACCCTACAGAGAGTTTCCCGTATTACTCTCCACCTCGTTGACTCCATGCTTTTTGCTTTCTGCTGTGTGTCCCTGGCTTCCACACACGCTTCTCCCAAGTGGCTGCGCTTGAGAAATGTTGAATGTATAGGGTCATGAGCAAAAGTGCTAAGAAATCCCAGTTTCTTAATGAAATTAGATGGAACTTTTCATAACCCAAGATTTTAGAAACTGATGTAAATTGCATCTGGGCAACCAAAGTGAAGAAGCGTTACTGTTGGCTGGAGGTGTGCACAGGAACTGACTTGAAGACCTATGGAGAAGGAAACATGATGCATCCCACCTACAAAGACCTCACCAAGCCCAATACATTGTGTTACTTGGAACACATGTTCGCTGAGCTATGACTTCAATATCAAGCTCCATGTTTTTAGACTTTTCAGTCCTAAACTAGATTAGTCTCCATTGCTTTGACAATAAACCTGTTCCCAGCCTTTTTCTATGGAAGCCTCACTATTTTTCTTTCTCCTTTCCCCTTTTCTGGGATTGGTACTTTCTTCTTCCACCCCTGCCCAAAACAGCCACCTCAATGCTGAGACATTAATTCTGGCTGGACTTAACTGCACTTCAGATCAGGTCTGCTCAGAGCAATCACAGCTTGAGCAAAGTTCATTCTTTCTTTGCTGAGTTATGTCTGCATAAGCAGCATCTGTACCTGAACTGCTATGCTAGAAAAGGTACTGCATGGATTCTCAGGCAGTAAGGTATGCCCACAGTACTGACAAAGTACCATTTTTACTGGTACTGTTTATACTCCTATCCAAGTAGACCAGGCACTATCAATTGGAAGAAAAATGCTGCTGATTGGATTGTGTCTGTGTTAGAAACAGTGCCAGCACACGCATGCCAGGGGAGGGATCAGACCTTTGCACTCTTTCAGAAAGATCTAGGCAGAAGCCTACAGTTGATTTAGTATTTCATTGCTCTAAGAGCAGTATTTGCCCCTCTTCACCCCAGTGATCTTTTTGCTAGTTGTGTGTGATACATTGCTAAAATGTCAGATCGCGTTCTCGAGCAGTGGCAGACTGCAGTTAGGGGCTGACCTTGCTGAAATGTACTGCACCAAAACTTCATAAAGCTTACAACCTCCTTCAGTCTCTGTTTGCAGAAGTGACATATTTTTTCTTCCTTTCTAAAGCCTAGCATATTTTTAAAGCATGTATTTACCCAGCAACCATTTTAGTGTATTTTAACTGTAAATAAGCATGCAGAGCGCTTCAGGGAGTAAGTATTTAGATGCTACTCATTGAAGTCCCTGTTGCAGTGAGCTGAATTTTAACTTCTTGGAACAAACAAACCTTGAGCAAGTTTTAATAAATTAGCAAGTTTTTTCCTAGATTGTGTATTCAGCAGTAATGTAATTTGTTCAGAAGATCAAAAATTTGTCATGTTTTCTTTTCACGCAATATTCTGGGTGTTGGTTCATTTTAAAAATGCCTCAGTTTTTACTCATTTGAGTATTTCCTAAACATTTTTTCCCATTGATTCTTCTGTGACTACTGTTTATTAGCAATATTTGTAACATTAATATTTGTAGAACTACAAGTGCACCTTGAAAATATATCAATGATATATTTTCTTTCTTGTACTGCAAATGAGTTTATGTGAAGTGAGAACATGTATTTATTAAATAACAGCTTCAGAGAGACATGTCTGAGCTGGCAAATTAGCTAGCTTTGTCATTCAGTATGCTGTATTTCAGTTATAATGCTAGTTACATTTTTTGATATCTGTCAAAGCAACAACAATTATGTTGGTGAATCACTCCAGTACTTGGGGAGGAGCTAAACCTTGGTGGTGATGCTGCAGCACAGAAGATTCAGTGATTTGATGAATGTGAGACAAAGCAAAAAAATTTGGGACAGCCAGGGAATTCAAATCTACAGGTCAAAATCTAAGCTATAGCGAAATCATGGGAGTAGTGCCAACTTAAAGACCTTCTTATCACACTAGGACTTAAGTATTTTAATTGCATAGATTACTAAAGCTGAGTCTAGTTTCAAATGTATGTATGTACCTTACATGTTAAAAAAAAAAAAAAAAAAAAAAAGGAAAAGTAAATGTCACTGCTTTTGTCTGAACAGAACTGTAACTATGTGTTTAATTACTATAGAGTCTCCGATGCGGCTGAATGATCTAAGAGCCATCCCCATTCTGACACATGCATTGGTGAGGATGCAGCTTTGTTTTTTTCTCCTTTGTAAGTACAGAGTGCCATTCAAGGCAATGGTATCTATTTTTTCAAGTCATGAAAGGGCTAGAAGTTTTTGCTTGTTGCGTCTTATTATGGAATCAACTTTTGTTTATATAGCTACAAATGAAGTTCTTGGAATTCAGCTGAACAACAGCTATGCTTAAAAGTGTCTCTTCTCTGCTTGAAAATTCTGCTAAGAGGTTTTATGACCTCTTTGCACCAATCCTGCAGCAAATAATGATTTCCCATCTTAGTTTACCTATTTACAGCTCTAATGAAAGGTTTGATAATTAAACTTGAAATTTTTTTCTCACAAGATTAATCCTCACTTTAGCAAGTAATTCCATTTAAATCAGTATGATTACTCACGTGAGTAACTGGTTGCAGAATCTGGCTGCAGTACTACGATTGCCTAGGGGGAAGTACAAGCAAGTCTGCAATTAAAATTACAGAAGGAAAAGGAGATCTGACCTTTGAAAGAAAAGTTATATGTATGCCTACTGTTTCATTGAAGAATGACAATAGCTTTTGCATTTTTAGGTGTTACTACTAGCAGTGCATAACTCCTTTTCTTTAAAAAGAAAGGTAGAAAAGATAGAAAGAGGAGGATCTCTGATTAGGGTTTTTAACTTCAAGGCACTTTAGGGTTTCTTTACGTGCATTACATTAGTGGAAAATTCCTTCATTCATTTAAAAAGATGAACAGTTGTAACTTTCACGTTTGGTTGATGTGACATCTACGACTTGCTGGGGCTGCCAGCATTCCAAAAAGGATATCGTCCTCATCTGCAGCCACTCAGGGCTTTGGGGTGGAGCCTGCAGCACAAGCGGAAACATCTACAGGTGCATAAGTACGTGGGGAAGGGCACAGGTGATGCACCTGTCTCAGGAAAGGAGCACTAGCACAGGTGTGTTGTAACTCAGTCAGCTGCCTGCTTTAGAGCATGAGCTCCTTTGATCCACAAACGCACTCTCCACCACGCTGCAGCCCACAATTTCCAAACATTGGTCAAGAACCTCCAGAGATGAATATCTACTATGAGAACTTTTTCCATCCACAGAATATCCCAAGCCCACAACGACCTACTACTTTTGAGACGACGGACTACAATGCCACTCCCAATCCTTACCTCTGGCTAAATGGACCTTCCATTACCCCACCACCCTATCTCCCAGGATCAAATGCCAGTCCCTTCATTCCTCAGTCTTACGGGATGCAAAGGCAACTTTTGCCTAACATGCATGGCTTGGGAGGAACTGACCTTGGCTGGCTTCCTCTCCCATCTCAGGAAGAGCTGATGAAGTTGGTTAGACCACCTTACTCCTACTCAGCACTAATTGCCATGGCTATCCATGGAGCGCCTGAAAAGAGGCTGACTCTCAGTCAAATCTACCAATATGTGGCTGACAACTTCCCGTTCTATAACAAAAGCAAAGCTGGCTGGCAGAATTCCATACGGCACAACTTGTCTCTCAATGATTGTTTCAAGAAGGTGCCCCGAGACGAAGATGATCCAGGTACACCTTTCCTCCTTCTTTCAAACTTGATTAATTTTAAAATGCCTAATACACTGTAAAGAGACAAAATAGGCCAGATTCAGGGCATATCTGTAGTAGCTCCTCAATTCTCATAATGCTGTACTGGAAGGCACCCATGCATAGTTGAGATGTGAATCAAAGCTGCTAATAAATCTCTGCAGCAAAGGGGATTCTTTACTGCTCTAGGTCTTCCTGAGAACTGATCAATGTGCTGAGCAATGCAGCAAGCACATGATCAGCCTAACTGAGCAAGATCTTTTCAAAACCCACTTGGTGTAATGCATACGACTTATGTCTAACTTAACTTCTTCCCATTAATTCCCTGTTAAGACAAACTCAGATATGTCTGTGAAATTCAGCAGCTTTAGGAATTCAACAATACTTATGAACAGTATGCTTTTGTTTCATTTGTTTCAAATAACCTTTTACTTGGAATCACAGATCTGTTTCCAACTGCTTGGTTAGTTTGCTGTCAGATTGCTCCTTGTTTTCTATCAATAGCTCTTGAGAAGCATTGAGAACATTTGAAAACAGTTCAATTACTTTGCCACAGAAGGCCAAAAATCTGTTTTTGTCTCATTAGTAGCCTCTCCTACCCCACTGAATGAGGAGGAGCAGCCTGGAATATGGTTTGATCACTCTGTGCTGTAAATTCAGACAACCAGCTACATGGTGAAAACTTACTCAAAAACAACAACAACAACAACAAAAAAAAAAAAAACAAAAAAAAAAAAAAAAAAAAAACCACAAGCAACCCCCCCCCACACACACACCAAATTCCCTCTGGCCCCACTTGAAGTGTTGGCTGTGTGCTGTGTTGGAGCTACAAGATTCAGCCCAACACTTCATACACTTCTCTGAATTCAACAGACTTTGTGCAATTAAAAAATACGTAACCTTGTTATCCTTTGAAGAAAGGAAATAAACATTGATAAGTCTTAGAAAACTGCTTTTTGCTGTCTATGTGCATATCTTTAAATTAAAAATGTGTTTTGTGCCCTTTGACAGGAAAAGGGAATTACTGGACTCTGGACCCAAACTGTGAGAAGATGTTTGACAATGGAAACTTTCGCAGGAAGAGGAAAAGGAAATCTGACATTGGGACCAGTGCTACCTCTCTAGCAACTGAGAAATCTGAGGATAGTGCCCTGACTGGCAGCCCCAAAGCTATAGAGCGTCAGGATATCTTGGAAAACTCATCACCTGGGACTGACAATTCACCTGAGAAACGATCTCCATCTCCATCTTCCAATAGCCCCTGCCTCAGTAACTTCCTTTCCAGTATGACTGCATATGTTAATGGCTCTAACTCAGTGAGCCGATCAGTGCCTTTGGGACTCAACACTGAACCCATTGACAAAATGGGACAGAATATGGTAGGCTTTAATTCTTATTCCCCAATCTCTAATATCCCAAGCCATGGTGTGGGAGAGTGGTCCAATTCCATGCCTTCCAGCCATCTTGGCTATAGCAACTCAGTGCTCAATCAGTTTAATACCCATTTTTACAGCAGTATCAGTACAAATAACACCTTGTATCCTAGGGAGGGGACAGAGGTTTAAATAGAAAAATAATTGTTAAGGCAGCAAAATATGGGTATTTATAAGAGGTAATGTTCTGTGGGCAGATGATTAGTGTTAGTCTGCTGTCTCTCAGACCTGCCTTGCATTCTACCTTCTGACAGCCCCACACTTGTTACCCATTTTAACTTACACAAATCTCAAGCACTCCACATTTAGTACCTTCACATAAAATTTTGGGGTTCATAACAACAGTAGTGAAGAGTTCTGCTAGAAGATAGTGTTATGTACTGCTCCCGACTATGCTCTTCTGTGGACATCCTTGAAGAGTTAGTGTTTGCCTTTAGGCCTGAAACTTTCTGGCATGGTACTGATATCACTATGATGCTTTTAAAATGCTAATATAAATATGATTATATCTCTAAATATCCCTTCTTGCTGACATAGGCTGTCTACACTAGACATGTTTGACAAGTTATTATTTAGACAAATCTATTCAAGACACTGAAATTTGCAATACTCCACCAATACCTATAATAAAAGATACTGTGTAGTGAGTAACAATCAACACTTGAAGGGCAAGTGTCGTCCTTGGTTTTCTCTAATACTACTGCGTATGTTGGCTAAATTCTGATCTCCTTTCAGCCCCAAGGGGTATATGGTTGTGAAGCCTGCTGGCAACATTATGGGCATAACATTCATTTTGAAACTGAAGGGAAATGAAACAAAACATAATGGAACTGTCTTCTGCTGGTGCAATCCTATCTTACTGTTTTCAACTCTAAATACAGGGTCAAATTCTGTTTGCTTTACATAGGCAAATCAATTCACATAGGGAAAACATGTTCTGCCCTGAAAAAAAAAATACACACACACACAAATTTAATACATGTGTTCTCTGAGAAGAAAACAATTGTTCTAGCTTATATTTTTAGATAAATCATTTTATGGAATAATGAATTTGAATATTGAACAGAGGGAAAAAAGAGAAGGTAGGCAATTTAACTGTCTCTGAGTTTCAATTCCAAAGGGTGCATTTTTCAAAGCATCAATTGCAGATACTGGAGAAAGTCACTATACTGTATTATATTTTTTAAAGAATACGCACTTGTCTTGCCCTTGTTTAAATTCTAGGTATAATGCTCATTTTTCCTACATTATGCCGTAGTCACAAACAAAATTCCAAAATATATAACTTTTTTTTCAAACCAAGACTTGAATTAAGTTCTGTATTCATGTAAGATATGGATAGTAAACTGGATAGTCTGTAGCATACATAGACAGCAAATTTAACTGTTCACAGCTGTGCACTGACCAGACTTTTAAAATGATGGAAAACATATTAATGTATTGTAACAGATGCCACTTTGTCTTGATTTTTTTTAACTTCATATGGATACAGTTTTGTTATGGGCTGCCCCGAAAAGATTTTTAATAAAGCATTTGTATAGAAGAGTATGTGTATGTAGTATACTTTTCATGCCTTTAAAAGTCTTAATAGTTTAACTTGTGCAGTTTACATGAGAAAAAGTAATACATTTTTCATATAATGTCAGAGAGTGAAACAGCTTATGTCTAGGCAACAAAATTTGCATGCCTGAGGAACATAATTGATATAATTGGCTGCTATTATGCAAAATACTGCCACTGAGTAGAAGTTGTCGCTATAGATTCCCTGCTGGAGCTAAGCATTGCCAATCATGTAAAATTCCAGAAACCACTCTATTTTTTCACATGCTCATTGGCCAAAAGATGACTGCAATCTTTTCTATGTTCTCATTTGTTATTTTTATGTTTGGAGTTTTTCTCTATGGAACCAGCCTTGACTATTTATAGTTTTGTATCCACTATAGTAAGCTTTGACTTAAAAGTTGAAACCTAAGTAGTTGCTCAATAAAAAAATCAAATGACCTTCTGTTGGTGTCCTTCTGCCACAAGTATACGTTCCTCTGAAGTCAGGCACATGGTAAGGCCTGAGCTGTCACCCTTGCCCTCAATACTTTACAACCTTTCTAAGAATTCCAGCCCAGTAGGTGGGCCATAACATGCCCTGCAATTCAGCAGCTGGCAGCACTTCCTACAAGGAGAATTTCTCATGTAACAAGTGAGAAATACAGTGAGTTAGTACTTGGATTCAGCAGAGATACAAGAAATTACACAGCAATACAGTTCCTGTGAAACATATGGTTCACCAAAACGAAGGGAAATCAATTTGTTTAGTATTGGCATGGAAAAAGTGTTGCATTGTGGACCTACAGAGCAAATGAGGGGGAAAAAATATTCAAATTATACCAAAGATTGATGTTGCTGAATAACAGCAGGCAGTAGAAAGCAACAATTTGTCACTCACCATTTTGTTTGACTCAATATAAGGAAATCGGTAAGTATATGAAAAGACAAGAGATAGTGCCTTACTGCTTCCCATGCTGCTGTCAACAAAATACCATGCTTGGCCTATGGGTAATGAGTGCGTGCTACCAACGTGCTCATTCTTCACAGGCTGAAGTGTATTCTCCAATGGGTTCTCAGACTGCCGCGTGGGTTAATAAGCTTTTCTGTGATTCTCCCACTGGCTTGATACATCAGCTCAAGTGATGAACCTGCTATTCAAGGAGAAGTGGAAAGGTGTTTGTATGGGAAATTTGAACCATTGCTCCTCAAGACAGATGTACTTTGTAACACATGCACAAATGCACACATACATACATATATATATATCTAAAAGGAGCATTTGTCTCAAGATATATTTTTGTATTTTCCAGAAAGAATGGGCTTCAATAACTAGCCATTTCGATATGTTCCTGGAGCTACTGTGCATCAGTCTAGCATGGATATGTAACTACATGGGAATATAACTACGGTGTTTATACACGGAGCTGCACTCCTCTACTGAAGGTAATGTTACTACTCACGTATTTTTCCAATATGGCAAATACATGGTTTTCAGAGAGAAAGTCATCAAGGCATCTGTTTTTGCGTATTTGTTTTGGTTTATTTCTTTAAATCTACGTTATTAAAGATATACTTAAACTACTAGTTCCAGCTACAATGTAATTAAAGAACTGCTCTTTACAAACCTATAGGCTACTTTACAAACATATTTACTGATTGGTGCTGCTTGAAAATAATAAATAGTAATAATATAATATTGAGATTGAGGTATACCAAAGAGCAGTTGCTGAAACCCTGGGGCAGCTTCACCCCCACAGACATCATTAGAAAAATCTGCCCAGGGTTCTTATCCCTTAGTGTCCTCATTCTGCAAGTGAGGAATCTGCAACTCTTTAGCTCTGGTGCCAGTTCTCAGCAGTCCATTAATTTTAGGTGTGAGATGAAAACCATGTTAGAGATTTGGGGCTTTATAGCACTGCTCTTGGCAGCCAGAGATCTTGCATGTCATGGCCTCAGAGCTGTTTACTTAGTCGTGGGATCAGCTGCAGACCCTGGAGCCCTGCAGAACAAGGTGCTTCCATAGCTGAGAGCATGGAGCTTTCGGGCTCCTTTGCTCACAGCAGTCCAGATGGAACCCTGGCTGCCACTTACTTAGGAAATTTTGCTGAACCTTTAGTGCTGCAAACAGAATGTTTGAGGATCAACAAATCTATTTACCAAAAAAGCAGCCCATTGGATGAAGCCACAATGAGGCAAGACAAATGTGAGTCTCACTCATTCGCCAAATTCAAACTAGTTCATCGATGAGATGTCAGGCTGCTTAGGAGAAGAGGCTCTAAGGAGAGAGAAGTAACATTAGATGCTAAGTTTGCACTAACAATGAGGATATAATGGAGAACTGTTAGCAGTCACATCAGCCAATTCTCTTGTTGCAGTAAATATCCAGGAAAAGTGATCAACCTGAGTGCCAGTTTACACTGTGGTTCTCATTTGTTTTAAGGGCTAAACCTCTGTTGGAGCTTTTAACTGGATTAGGCAAAATAGCCAAAGATCATTCTATGCTGGTATTTACTTTATAAATGATAATGGTTTGCATAGATTATGAATGCAGTGTTTAATATTGACTTTGAGGCTGCTAACACACACACTGTTCTGGCTGCATGTGAACTCTCAGCCACCCATCACCCCCTCTTGTAGGTAAGTTACTGCCTTTCCTTTTACCTACAATTCTGTCTGCACAAATGCTCAAGTAATCTATTCTTTGCTTTGGTTCAGTGAAAATGAACCAGGCTGGAGAAAATATGCTACTAAAAATTGTTCCTGTTAACCTACACAGTTTGTGCTGAATCAGATTTGGGGTGGTTATGGTGAGGGAAGCTAGTGCACAGATGCATTGTACGTTGTCACTGATTGCAGGGCTGGGGGACAGAACCTTTGTCCGTTTGTCAGTGGTAAGTGACAGGAAGTTCACACTATTGTCTGAAACCATTTTGTAATAGGGCTATTGATTATGGCTGGTTAAAGGGGACCTAATCAGCACTGGAAGATGATGTAAATGCCAGAGAGAAAGAGAAAAACTTTGGTATAGCTATTGAAATCCATAGTTGCTTTCTATAAGCAATACGAGACTTTTAAATCTGTTCAGCATCCTAGTGCATGTGCTGAATCCATTGCCCTTGCAATGCTTGGTATATAGTTAGCAAGATAAATGTCTGGTTAATGTTTACCCAGTTACCAAGCGTAGTATGGCCTTCTTAATTTACTGATTATGTATTAAAAATATTAGAAAAAGAAACTGCAGGGCCCTGTGCAAAATATGAGAATAATATTTTGCAATATCTTGGATTTCATTCATACTTGTCATACAGGGCTAGCATTCAAGACTGATATTTTTACAAATTAGAAGAAAAGTAAAGCTAGCCCAACTTAAGAATACCTCAGGTCCCCACCAAGTAAAGTTTGCATTTAACTTTAGGACTCTGGAGTATCTGGCCTTCCAGTATTGCTAGAGTGGATAAGAGCTTGAGTGCAACTCCTTGTTGAAGATGATACTGAGCAGTTTGGTGAAGCTATCTGTAAAGGAAACAAATTCCAGTTTAGCCAGTATTTACCTCTCTAAAAAAAATAACAACGAGGACTTTGCCAGATATATTCTGAATTACAGTGCATTAGCCTTGCTCTCATAATGAGATACATTATACAATTCCTCACTGTTTTGTAGTTTAGTCAATAGTCTCTTTGTGGCTTCATGGGACAAACGTTCCCAGATTAGGAAAATAATGAACTTCTTCCCAGGATCATTGCCAATTAGTGACACTCCCAGTATATGGCTCTTTACAGGTCTCCTTACATCTTTTTTCCAATGGAACTTGGAAGCAGGTGATCCAGACCTATGTGATTTTTTTTTGTCTAACTCTCCAGGCCTCAGGATCTATTAAGTACAAGGAAGAACATGCTTCCCTGCTCTAAAGTTCTAACAACTACAAGAATTTGTGTTGCTGTAATCCTGGAGGTACTGCTAAGTGCATCCAACTGGTACTTGTCACATGCTAGAAGCCTGCAGGGCTCCAGGCACCTGCACAGAAAGACATTAAAGCTTTTCTTGTCTGTGTTGTGGATCCAGTTATAAGGTGGTAGGGACCTTCATCTACCCCACAGACCCCTTCCTGAGTAAACTTGTATTATATACTGCCTGCTGATAGTCTCTGTAAATTAATTTTCAGAATAGTTCTCCAAAATCAATTTTTTCGTTTTCTGAAATGACTGAGCTGCAATCCCAACTGTGCATTACCTTACCTCTTGTTTATTTCATTTTTTTACATCATAAAGCATTCCTCATCTAATCTCTTTGCAGCAACTCTAATTTTAGTCCTGTGCAGATTGCCACCATATGGTGTCCATTGCTCTTTATGAAACAAGGCAGCGCTGTGAGTTAAACCAACTCTGTAAGTAGCTAATCCTAATTTCTAACAAATCTGCATGCTACTCATTTCCTGTTTAAGTTAGTTGGTAAGTAATGGTTAATTGTTTCTCTGAAAAAGACTCCAGAAAAAATCTCTCATGGAGTAGTCTTGCAAAGTACCAAGCACCCCAATTTCATTCTATTTAAAATGAAGCTAGTAAGCTGCATTAGCTCAGCTGGTTAGAGTGTGGTGCTGCTAATGCCAAGGTTGCGGGTTCAATCCCCATATGGGCCATGCTGAGGGTTGGACTAGATGATCTCCAGAGGTCCCTTCCAACCTTACCATTCTATGATTCTATGATACCAAGCTTAGCTGATTGCCAGCTTGAGTCAGTCAGTAGACTGATGTGCTTTGCCCGGCAGAGCACACTCGTACGCGGGCATCTGAACCTCAGTCAATACCCTTTGGTTTCAGAAGGCCTGTGCAGTACACTATTGCTGAGTTGGGGTCTAAGGCAGTGATTAATTGCTGGATTGTTTTTCTTGATATTTCTTTTACAAGATCATTTTTACATTCCACTCCAAAATTCTTTCCCCCTTACTGACATTTTTCTCTGCTCAGAGATAAAAACACTGTCTTTAGTCAAAAAATGACCTTTAAATGAGCAGCCCGTTCCTGTTGCCTGCTAAGTCCTTACCAAAATCTCCTATTAGAAATGGTACATCGAAAGCAATAATTCATTTGTACTGACAGAAACTTAACGCATGGAGAGCTGAAGAATCTTTACAGGTCTCTAAAGCACTTGTGGAGTGTGCATGCATCCAGCACAGCATACTCAAAACCCTGTATTACAGTAATAAGAGCTGATTTTCAACATTTTCTGCTCCTCCTCCTTTTTCTGCCCTTCCTCCAGTAATTTTACACCCACTGACTTTTGGGTTTACAATTCAATGTCTCCAATTGATGACAGGCATTTGATATTCTCTTATCATGCTCATAAATCAGGTAGGCCATTTAACTGCTTTGATTTAAATTAGCAGCACAAAAATCAAGCCAGATTTGATCTGGCCTTTTTTTTTAACATAACAAAACACAATTTTAATCAATTGTCATCACTGGCATGCTAATCAGGATAGATAAATAGTATAAGCCTGAGTCAATTTTTAAGTTCAACATATGAGTAAACACAAACATGGCAGGAAACATAAATATTTCTAGGGAGCTGCAAAATTACATCAGAATCTTTCTTGTTCGTACAGCAACTCTTATATTTTCCCAAAATGCCTTGTATCTGCCTTCCTTCTAACCCTCTACATGTTCTTATTCTCTATTAATTTTTAGTCCCAGGTTGAACATAGGGGGGATGACAGTTGCTAACCTGCTCCCCTTAATTCAAAACAACAAAGCAGTTGCTAGCATGTAGGCTACTAAGCAGTGCATAGGAAAATAGTACTTTTTACTCTATTCCATAAATATAACCTTACAGCTAGAACAGGTGTCCCCATGTCATTTTCAAGCCCATGGAATCACATCTCTTTGGCAGATGTGGAAAAGAAGGTATTATAGGTATTATTATTAGTCTCTGAGTTAAAAAGAGACTCACACTGACGTGTGAGGAGGTAGTGATGTAATCCTAAACTGCTGGAATACTGTATAATCAAGCTCCTAATCATTTTGATCTCATTTAAAAATCTATGATCCATATAGTGGAGTTACCTACACTGTCCTTGTGATATCTGGCCTTACATAATTGCATTTTAGTTCCCCAGGGATGTCTGCAAATTTAAGTTGATGGGCTATTCTTATTAACATCATGTCCCTAAAATGCAACAGCATTGCTTTCATGTGTTAAAATGGCTAGTTATACCAGATGCAACTGCAGCTCAGTGGCAGATGAGGAAATGAATGTGAATGATTTAGGTATTATTATGGGCATTTAGGATTGCTACGGGAGACCAAACCAGAATAGACCTATAGTTACTTAGGCAGCACATGCACACAACAGCCAGGGCCAAAAGCCACAGAAGAAGGTACAGGAGACATCCTGTGCAGAATCATCTACATCAGCTTGTACAGCAAGAACCAGAAGGTGAGGGAATTCTACCTGCATGCATTTTGCTCATATGAAAATTATACAGTGTAAAAGCTGGGTGCACTTTAAATGCAAATGGTTATCAAAAAGAAGAGTGGAGTCTGACTATTCTGCATTCTGCTGCAGTTTCGGAATGCTGGAAGTAGTCCTTCACTCCTGCTAAAAGTTTCAGAGGCAACTTGAAGGGAACCACTTAATCCTAGGATGACAGATGCTTTCTGCATCTGATGTCTTTTTTAATATTCTTTCACTTATGCAATATACAACTCATGACTAAGACTGTTAGCAATATTCTTCAAATGTTAGGCATGCTTTGGTTTCCTAACTGCCCCAGAGTCTTACTACTGCTCTCGTTCAATCCTTTCCAGACAGAAATCTCTCCAGCTGTCTCTCCATTACTAGTTGTCCACAATAATTAGTTCCTCTGGCAGCCTCCAGAAGATAAATAAGGTAAGCAGGCACGACGCAGGTGTTATAATCGAGCTTTGCATGTGTAGTTTCAAGAGGTAAACAGAGCTAACACTGGGATGTTGATAGTTTCCACGTGGAACTGCTAGAAGCTCTGATGTAACTGCATGCCATGTCAGGAGAGTTTTTCACCATGTTTGATATTGTGTCAAGGTAAGTTATGATACCAGCATGTCCAGCTGGACTCTTAATACACTTTTACTCCTGTGATACCACTAGCTGCAGAAGCAATCTGCTTAGTGCTATAATGCCAAAAGTTTCATGGCAACGTTGCATGGATAGTAACTAATTAAACACTGCCCAGTAAAGAACTGATGTATACTTTCAGGCAGCACATTGAAAGAAACGGAAAATATTTGTGTCATCAGAGAAAGCTTTTTATACATTCTGCATATGGGTTCATCTAGGACTCAATTTTCCTTCTTGTCAAGATGTACAACAAAACTACGGAGGTTATCTTGACTGCAGAACAATAGGTGAAACAAAACTGCTGAATTTATTTCTCTTTGTTGCCTCTAGAGAGGTGTGGATTTGTTGTGGTATGGTATCCATAGCACAGACCTGTGGGATAATACTGTGCCTTACAGCTCAGTAGCTAATTTTTATGTTGTTGTTTGAACAATGTGTTCTGACATGAACAGCTTATTGTTTGTTAGTTCATACCAAGAGCTTTGTGTATGCAAACTTACATGCAAATCAAGCTTAATTTATTATGTTTCCCTCCAATGAGAGTGGAGGGAGAAAGAAAACCATTTAGCTTCAGCTATACGTTTTCCTACGAATAGGGCAGCTATTAAATGATTTATGGGAAGAATGCTAAGAATGCAGTAATTTCAAAGAAAGTAGAGCATTATCTTTTTATCTCTTATCTGCACATCACTGTATCACTACAAGTGGGCAGATCTCAGATTAAACATTTTCAAATTTGTATTCTTTACTCTTACACTCTTAAAAAAAATTTAAAAACATCCAGCACAGTTCTTGTATGGAGGGATGAAGGAGAAAGAATGTGGGATTTGATGTTCACTCACTCTTTCTCCCCTGCCTGTTGCTTTGTAGGCTGCTGCAGGGAACAGTGTGACTTCAGCTGCAAATGAGGGTGCTCTGAGAGCCTTTCCAACCCTTGGCCTGCGGCAACTAGCAATAACCCTACTTAGCTTAGGTCTAAGGAATTCTCTCAAACCTGATCTTTAATATTAGCACTGGAAACAAGTCTTCTTGGCCAAATTGGGGGTGACTTTATGATGCTCAAACTTCTTTAACATCAGCTCTTGTATGATGATTTCCCTTTTGCAGTGAAATAGGTAACATTTCCACAAAAGTGGGTTAATTCTTTTTTCAGATGGTGCCATATTGTTTATTAGAACAATCCTATCTCAGCTATAAAATTCTACAGAATGTCTTAAAAAACAATACTCGTAAGCTGCCCTTACCACAGATCTCACTTTGTGTTAAACTGTGTAGACCTACCTTAACTGCCAATAAAAATCAGCATTATTTTTCATTCAACTTTATTGGGTTCATTCCTATTCAGTTCTGTCAGGCTGACAATACACTTACTTACAAAAATCCATGCTAAAAGAGAAACATGCCTCCCTACATGGACTTGTAAAAGATGTTGATGAAACAGCAGTCATATGCAGATGTAAATATTGAAAACTACCAACTCCTGGAATGCTACATGATCCCTTACTACTTTCCATCAATTACTTAACCTTTCTCCCTCCCTGTAACAGGAAAACTTTAAAACAAAATTTATCTGACAGTTTCCTTGTTGTCTGCAGAAAATTTACTAGGTCTGCTACAGGTTTCCTCTTGTGTGTTCTAAAATTTGGGATTTTTAATAGGATTAGCACACTTATTTAATTGTTTCTCTGAATCTCACTTTACACTGCAAGCTATCTCCATTCATAGTTCCCTGGTAGGGCACACACTGAGCCATAGCCTCTCAAAGATGTGTGTACTGAAGCTATTTTAACATATGCCTCATCTCACATACGACTGCATTAATAAACAGATTCTTCCCCTTCTCTTATTTGATCTAAGCATTAAGTTTTATTAAGCATAGATTTGTTCTAATAAGAAATGCTAAACTTAGGAAATTTTAGCAGTTTTCCTGGACCTCAAAACTATTTCCTGTTCTGCTTCCAAGTGACACATATGGGCTAACTCTGACTAATTAAAGAGCAAGATACTCCTCAAATCTGGCTATATCTAATCCTGTCTCTATGCACCTTGAGTAGATATATGATAAGATAAGCATGCAGACCATGCATTGTTTTCCTAGTATACTGCGTGTATTCTTCTGTATTTTTATATCACTCTGATAGAAAATGGATGCAGATAAACCTCATGACAATCTGTAATCTCCTACAAGCTAGGAGAGGAAAACATAGGTCACCTGCAGGTTTCCTTGCACTATGTAGTTTCTATTTATCATGTACAATGTTACTGAAGCAAATATTGTAACTGTACGCATTTTTGGATGCTAGCATTTATGCAAATAAATATGCAAAGTGGCATGGCCTTTTAGCTCCTGACAGTTTAATAAGGCAGCCCTTAAATATTGAAAGCCCTCAGACTACTATCAATCAGGACTTTTTTTTTCCTCTATCAAAGTGTATTTAACATTCCTAACCCTGCACAGAAAGGGAAAAAATAAGGTCAAAGCTGTGGAAAAACTTGTTGATGATAACAATATGAAAATGAAGCAGTCAAGCAGGCTGTGGATAACATAGGCTATGTCTGCTTAAACAGAAATACAGTGATATAAACATGAAAACTCTGGAACAAGTGAGAAAGTGAAGCCACTAGTTGCGGTCAGATTAATCCTTTAATACTGCTGTTATTTCTGGTTGCCATGTGGGACAGGTGAAGACTAGAGTGGCCTGTTATGCCAAATAGTAACTGCTCAGGTGGAAATAATACCAACAAATACGAGGTCTGTCTGACCTCTGGGATCTGAATTCAGAGCACCAATGAGCAAGAAAAAAATCTGTAAGTAAGTTGTGAATTTTCCAAATTTGTTTTACATGGGACACTGTTTCAGACATGAGTGACAGCACAAGTATCAAAAGTGATATGCATGTTAATGGTATAGTGGCTTTTATGTGACTTTTAGAGTTCCTCAGTATGAGGAGATCATTATTCTTATCTGTGTGATGAATGGTAAACATGTGCATTGTATTACAACATTGTACAATTTATTTATTCAGATTATTCATTTGCTAATTAGTTTGCACTTGCAGATTATACTTGGAATGGACATTTTTCACCTAAAATTTATAGAAAGGTTTAATATCAGATTTCAGTGGATAGTTACACTTGCCAAATACACTGTTCTGTGTACTATGTGCACAGATTTTTGCACATACATACAGACTGGATTTGAACCATATCAGTTAAAGCAGTTAAGCAAGTGCTTATCTTTAAGCACTCCTGAAAATTATTCAGATGTTTAAAAAGCAAATGTATCTATTTCAGCACTTTGTTGCCTCAAGCTGTTTATACAGGCTGTTGAGCTTAGGTAGTTACTATTCTAATGATGGCACTTACACCCTTATGACAAAATAACATTACTTAGGAAGCCTGCTTGTATGTGATGTTTTGATTCTCTGACTGATAATTTAGTTCTCTATTGGCGAGAAAAAACCTAGATGGCAATAATGACAGTACAGTGTAGAGTGCTATCTGGAGAATACCATGTGCAGTCATAATATAGAGACTTCAGTGATGTCAGCAATTTTAAGCCACACTACACTGCCTTCAGGTTGTGCTAGCTGACCTTGGTGTACAGATCCTTGTTAAAAAAAAAAAAAAAAAAAAAAAAAAAAAAAGAAACAGAATAAAAAGCAGGAGTGGCATGTATTTTTAACCTGGTTCCATTCAGTGCTTGGCACACCACCACAATGAGCTGGATGGTTTAATGGCAGGAGCATACTATGTGGAGTGAGCCACACTTAACAGCCAGAGGCTGGGAAATGAGTCACTTAACTCCTTAAAACAACACTGCCACTGACACTTCCGTCATAAAGTTTTGTCCGTGGTCTCATATAAATCCAGACCCTTTATGATCTAGAATTACAAAGCTATGCTCCGCTACCCTTCCAGAAGTGTTGGAAAGACTTAGCACAACCACAGTGCACATGACGGTGGGTGCACAGCGCATGTTTAGCGGTGGCCTTTGTCTCTCTGTGCTGTACACTGCTTCGCATTCCTGTGTGTAGGATCACGTGAAACTCTTGTCACCTGTGGCCTCTCCACATGCCTTTATGAAGTAAGCATTGAAGCAGGCTACGGTAGTACATGGCCGCAGTGCAAGGCACCCTTCCCAACCCCTCAGTGGCTTTGGAAAGCCAGCATATGAACTAAAGCTCCAAAAGTTGTTGCTACAGCATAGCTGGCAGGAAGTGGGATGACAACACACCAGGTTTCAGTAGATCTTGTTTATGCAAAACTGTAGCACACTGACATGCGCTATTGTGGCCTAGCATTTCTGCAGAGTCCTGTAGACTGAGAACTTCAAATAGTTCAGTAGCTGGTACTTGTTTTAGACTAAATCTATCTGGAGTATGTCTGCTCCTGCTGCAGTAATGATGTGGATTCCAGTTCAAACGTCACTCAGATATGTCTTCAGTTGGAGATCCACTGTAGTAACTACAGAATCTAATTGAAGCCACTCTCTTCAGTCACTCACATGGTTCGTTTGCATTTAATCAACCATGTAATTTACTTCCACAGTTTAAAGGAGAAAGTAATTGTTCTTTAATTTACTCCCTAAAAATAAAACACACCTGAAAACCAAACAGGCACCATATTTTTGGACTATTTTTTTCCAAATTTCCTCTCACTTAAGGTATAGGAGTCATGTGCCTGACATTGTAGAAGGTGACCTAATGAAAAATCCACTGGGAACAAGTTCCAGCTTTTATAATCCTTTTTATTTTGAAACACTAAAACAAGCTACTATTCAACCATCATTATTTCCATCTGGCCTGTTTAAAATGAGCTCATAAACATTTCCTACCTGGAGTCACTCTTTTTTTTTTTGGCTTCATGATTTCCCTTCCAGCTAGAAGATGGAATCCCTTTTGGAATCCACCGTCATTCTGCACATTTTTGTTAGGAGAGGGTAGGCAGGAGGTGTCCTGAAACCATTACAGCCATTCAACATGCTCACGGACTGCCTAAGCATAAGCCTATGTGAGCTTTCCTGGTTCATGCAGGAAGTTAGTTGGTAGGCAGAACAAATGTTTCCATTAAATCTCTCATTAGATATTTAGAACACCAAGTTGCCCATCCTGACCACAACGGAAGAAAGCTTTACTACCCTCTTCCCCAAATTTAAAAGCACATGGAGTCAATCTGAAACAAGTGAACACAGGACAGCAACTGAGGTGAAGACTGAATCAGCTTTCCCATCATTGTAACAAAAGTAATTTAATAAAGCCCACCAGTCACATCTTTTGCCAGGATATACAAGCTTTTCATGAATATCTTACAAAATTGTTTTTTTTTGTCCTTCTCTAGAGCTACCTGCCGAGGCTTGTACTTGAAAGGGGCACAATGAGGAAGATAGGCCCAACGACTTATGCTTTGCAGCACAGCTCAACTTAGGTAAATGAATCTACAGAAGTCCATTTGCCTGGTAAAACTATGAGAACAACTAATCTCTCACAGAAATTACGTAAGTACTTGGATCAGTTTTACAAACTTTGTGCTTCATTTTGTCTGCTTTATACTTAAACACTGCTAATCAGTAACAGAAGACACTTTTGTATGTATTAAATGTAGTTTGATATTTTCACATGCATGACCAATGTATGTTTTTTCTTCCAAAAGAAGCAAAATGCTATATAAAAAAGGCTTCTCTTGTAAAATATGGATTGCCTGCAAATTATGCATTTATTTCCATTTTGCTGATTTGAAAATTGAGGTTTGCAATAAATGGACATATCTGAGGTAAGACAGTAAGCTGGCACTGCTTGCATGGATAAAGTTGTTTGAAATTTAATTTCAGAATTATCAGAGTCTTCTTAAAGCATGGAAGTCTTTCAAAAGGCCCAGATTGCCCTTCTCCTGTGTGCTCAGTAGACTAGCTCAGGAAATTACAGGGAAAAAATGATCAAATTTTTTCTCTTGTTTTCTCTTTAAAAACAGTCAAGGTCATCAACAGCAGATGATGACCTTGAGTGAAGTTTTTCCAGAACAGTCATCAGTCTGAGTTGTAGGAATCATTGTATTTCATATTATTATTCAACTAGATCTAATAAGGCTTAAAGAACAATAATATTTTGTTCTAAATTTCTCTGAATTAGAAACAGAATAGGTCTGGGTCATACTCACTTTCTGCTAGCAGTACAAAACAGTGGGCTATATGGATACTTCAGAGTTCATGCAGCATCACTGGGACTAGTAGATTGTCACAAGCTTGATCTGCTAAAACTAAAATGCTGTTTCTGCTTCAGTCATGATTTGACTCATCCTTTATGTTGAGCAGAGATGAGACTAAAAGAAATCTACAGCTGAGATGTCTGTATTTGACATGTAATGCAAGGAATCATTCTGATCAGTAAGTGTTCCTTCCTGGGAAGGGCAAAGGTGTGTTAAGATTTGACACACACTTCTCTGAAAGAGATATCATGGAAAACAATCCACTAGTGCTATGGCATATGCTAAACACTGAGCATGTGATCATTTATACAATTGCATTCTTCTGAGAAACTCAAACTCATACAAACAATTAATTCATTTATGCCTTTTAAGGCTATTATGAACCCTATATGTAAACATTTTGCAGACTAATGCACTCAAAGTAAGATAAATTCTCAACGACTTTTCCAGTCAGCAAAGCTGATGCTTTTAAGTAAGATATCAAATTTTCCATTTCTGCTTCTGATTGTGGGATCACATTATCCTAGAAGGCTTTCCCTTCCCTGAGACCTGTTTATTTCCCCCTTTAAGAGACTTCTAAATCTCTTTCCATTTAGTCTGTACTGAAGCATTGTTAATGTGACAGCTGACAGTCACAGACAAGACAAGGACATAGCATACTAACAGTTTACTGGGTTATTATGTGCTTAATTAAAAGCTGTAACAACATTACACAATTCCCTAAACTGCCATCAGAGGTAATACTAGAAGCATCATCTTCCTGCTTTGCCCTGGACATCTTATCGTATCTATGTGATTATATTTTACAGCTGGTAATTATCTCCTTGAAGGAAGAATAATCCCTCTTTACGTTCCTTGCAGAAAGCAGTCCTCACATATTTCCAGTACACACACCTACTTAAACTGAATGATGATGGCTCTTTGAAGAATTACAAGATTATACCTTTAGTTATAAAACATATATATAGATATATATTTTAACTTCACTGTAGAGACTTTTAAAGTCAGCAAGAGCTGTCTTCTCTTTAACCTGTCATTATTTAGTTAAAAATCACTTTTATAATGGACCAGAATTCAAGCAGCACTGAGCGTTCTGCAGTTACTTCTGATTAGTGGTGGTAAACAGGTGCACCCTATGCCTGTCATGGTGTTCAAAATATCCCACTCTTCCCTTTCTAGAAGTGCAGAACTTTGCAAGAAATATAGTCCTTAAATCAACATGTTTCACACAATGTTTGGAAGATTAAAACAGAAAAGGAAAGGAGTAGCTGAGCCCTGTTAGGACATTCCTTAGGTGTTGATGACGTGAATTTATAAAGATGTGTTCCATTAACCGAGTTGGTGATAGGAACATTAACTGCATTTGCATCTTTCCAGCGTTTATGGTACTTTTGGTGGTAATTCTGTTACAGTGCATCTTTTAACATTTCTGTAATAGACGCTTTCTTAATGACAAGTGAAGACACTGTGCATTCTAATAAAATAACCTTTTATACAATAAACATAAGCAGCAAATGAAACCTAAGAAACTAAGCACAGGAAGATGTGATCGTGCATGTTAATGATCCTAGAATGTTGAAAATTACAGTGAAGCATGCAAAAATAAACATTACGCTTTTAGTTATGCAATATTTCCATCACGAAAATCTCCTTATAAATCTGTAAAGTTGTTTTCTTAAAGAATTTACTTTGTTGATTATTTTTATTAGCTTAATATCGATTGAACAACCTAAAACCATTACGAAAAGTTATTATTTGTTGTGTTCACATTTACTCTTCATTTCCTGTCTTGAAATGGATTCTTCCGAAGGCATATTTGAACTGAAATTATTGTAGGTCTTAAAGCTTCTGACCTTCTGTTCATAACGGTACATAAACAATCACTTTGCTCTATCTCATCTCTGTATGTGGCATTAATGAAAAAGTAACATGTATGCAAAATTGTCAGTGTCTAGAAATATAAATGCAAGAGAGAACACCCGCAACTTTAATACTGCTGTTCAAAAAGTTAGCTTTTGGAGCTGAACTGGGAACAAAATTTGAAAGCCACCCAGGAAAGGCAGAAAACTCAACAGCGTTGACTGATTAAGCTTCTTGTTCAATTTTAGGTTGAAATTAAATGCAAATATTATCATTAGCTTGACTTTCCCATTTGCCTGCATATGTTCTTTCTCTCCTATAAGAAGCCTATAAAGATATTCAACTTCAAGTCTTCACTTGTACTTTTGGAGCAACTAAATCAATGTATTTTAAAACACACATGCTTTTCTATGAGAAAATGTTTTTTTCTCCAAGACTTTCAGGTATCCTTTGATAGCTTCTAATATACAATTTATTTTATTTTATGAGAATTTAAGAAATTATATACATGATAGAATATACTAATGCTATGAATAATAATAAGACACAATTACTTATTTTGGATATTCTGTTTCAAGGCTGATGTGACAGTACTGAAATTACCTTGTAAAATCCTGTTTCATACACCAGGGAAGTCCAGAGAAATACTGCTCCAGAGGATTATTACAAGGCAGCTTGAGACAATGAGAGGGAGACTTCTCTGTGGGAGAGTACCCAGGCAGCAATAGCAGCTCACTATGGCAATGAATTCTGAATCTGCAGAAGGAAACACAGCATGGAAACATAATAATGCAAACCTGTAATAATATAAGAAGTTAAAGTTATCTATAATTAATAGCCATTTAGATAGAGACATTTTCAGGAAAAAGACACAACCCAATCATGTACAGAACAGAGAGAAATAGAAATAATTTTTCTTATAATACTGTCTTATAAATAGCCAGGAAAATGTCATGTTCATTATACAGTATGTAAAGAAGTAGATTATTTTAATCCTTTATGTTTGCATCTTTCTGAAAAATGACCTATAAATTTTTAAAAATGTCTTTGCAATTACATTAGGAAAAACACTAATAATATGAATACTATTGAAAAGCAAAGTGAAGGGTTTGATCCTGATTCCACGCATGTGCAAGTCACAGGTGACTGCAATACCTATCTAAAACTGGAAAATGCAAGATCAGAATCAGGCCCAAAATATAATTCTGGGGGGAAAAAAATCCATATATCTGTGTTTATAATATTTAGCAATAAAATCTACAGCCCTGTTATCTGCTAGCTATGCAAAAACAAACACTTGTATGGTGGAGTGTGCCGCCTGTTTATATGTAAACAAATGGCCTAATCCTGCCTTAGGGCACTATAATGTTATAGTACACAAAGCTCCTGTGAGATAGCTTTGGTTTTAGAGAAACCAGCCAGCACAGGAGAAAGTTAATTTGTCTAAACCACCTGGAGGCAATGGAAGGTGAAGTTCCAGTCAAAGCTGAAGTTCACTTACCTAAACACACTTGGCATAGATCAAAGCTAAGTAAATAAACAAAGCAGAAATCCGAGCTTGCCTAAATCACCCATGTAAGAATTCTGTTTGAGTAGAGCTGCATGATGGCTGTGTGGCCTGCTGTCGATGCAGAACATGTGCTCCATATGCCTGCCTCTAGGGTCCTCTTACTGCAGTGACTCCTTTGCACCACTTTGCAGTTTGGAGGAAGGTACGCCTCTTCAGGTTTACCACTCTAATCTAGAAGATACCTTCTCTCTTGAACCTCACAGAGACTACAGAGAGGTGAGATTTGGAGACAGTGTAGATTTTCTCTGCTTTTCAGAAAAATTTATACTACTTATAGCATTCTCAAACTGCATTTTTAAAGATCACAGGTACTGCATCAAGTTTCTTCTTCCAGTCTCAGGCAGTGAGTTGAATAATGAAATTTAAACCACACGTTTACTGGTAGTCAGGCTGTTTTTGTTGGTGTGCTCATCTGGTAGAAAGGAAACTGAATTAAATGAATGTTTCAATTCTTAAAGTCAGTCTTGGAAAACTTGGAAAACTGACAAATTCTCAGCAGTTTGTCTTCACTGGAAAAAAAAAGCTGTCTTTCTACTATGAATTTTCAGATTCATGATTGTCAGAGGTCAGCTTTGCTATACAGCAAGCTGTAAGGAAACAAGGGGATAGGAGAAGTTTTAGGAAAGCAATGGAGAACTATGAACCTGCATCCTTTCTGCAAAGTGGACTGGTATCCTGCACAGATGGAAGTAGCTTAGAGCTTATCCTACGTGCAGGAGAGGCAGCCAGTAAGCCTCATAAAGCTTATATGAGAAGTTTCTGTAGCCAGCATCTGACAAAAAGCTCCATCTTTTTTTGTGAAAGTTAGCCCTTTGATGCAAGTTATCAGACAGACTAAGGTAATGGTAGGCCTTGATGAAAATGAAAGGTCTGTGCATGAAGCATCTCAGGCCTGTCTTCACTGCTATAAAAAAGAAGCCACCTGAATCACTATGTATCCAAAATATGTGACGCTTACGCAGCAAGGTATATTAGTTTGTTATAAGGCAAGACTTGCTTGTTATAAGCAAGGTTAAGCCTAGGAAGACTGACAGTGATTTTACTCTGTGGTAAAACTTATGTGCTGGCTTGTCATCTCTTTAACTTAGGATGGTTAACATGTATTAGATACAGCAGTAAAAAGGACACAGCATCTTTAGCTATGAAAGCTTTTTTTCCCAATACTACTAGAAGGCACCTCTACTTGAAACTAAAAAAGGAGAAAACAGGACACTAACTGAGTTTACTGACATTTATATTCATGTTTGCTGGGCTCTGACAAAGGCAGCACCTTTACTTAAAGTTAGGGCACAACATCAGCTGCAAAGCATAAAAGTAAGCCTTAAGTGAAAAGACAAGTGCTGTTTTTTTATTGGGGTTTTATTTGAAGGATTGATTTTTTTGCTGTTGTTCTGCACAGCCATTTTTGTGCATATGTATTTTTGTGCATTTTAGTGCATTTACTGTGTATATGTAGTGCTGACTACTTCAAGACAAATCAACACTGACCCAATATATGTTCCAGTTTCCAAAGTACCGATGACCATCCTCTGATTTGTTTTTAGCCCAGCCAATCTTTCAAACTCATTTTCCTCCACCATCATTTACAACATGCATAACTTAAAAGCTCTGGAAGTCAACATGGACTTACTGCAAGGTGGAAATTACAAAATTATCAACAATTAAACTGGAAACAGTTGTTTTTTTCTAATGTGAATGTGTAATTATTAGGTTTAGGTAGGGTAGAAACAGGTCTGCCTGTTTGAGTTCTATCTAGGCATGATGAAGGAAAACATACATTTGAAATAATCAGTATTTCAGGAAAAGTACAGTCTGACCTTAAACTGTTTAAAACCTAAACAACAGATGTTGAGGCTGCTGCAGATTAGGCATAACAAGGAAAAAAGACTTCCTCTTGATCCTTCATGCTGTTATGCTTTAAATCCAAGTGTTTTGCTATTTTAAATCTCATTTCTCCCAATTCCCCAGCCTTCAAAAATAGGTTAAATTCCAAGTTTAAACTTCTGCTATTACTATTATTAGTCAGTAAGTCCAAAACATAGTTTTCTCCTGAACAATGGACATTCCCCCCTTTCCATTCTGAAGATTTAGAAGTAAACTGCTGCACTTTCACATTGAGGCCAACCACATTCTCAGAAGACAACTCAGCATCACAAAACTGGAACTGTAAGCTAGAACTAAGTCCTCCTGGACTCCTGCCATTTCTGTCTTTACTACATATGGCTTTGAGGGACACACATGTCCAGGCAGTTGTTAAAAAGGGATGCCACCTTTAATCTTGTCCTAGCCAGATTACTACAAAATAAGCTTTTGTTCATTCTGCCATGTTTGGGAACAATTAATAACTCGCCTTCCAACAGCCCATGAGTGCTCGAAGACTGACTTTGCCTCAGTAATGAGTTTAGAACATTGCCAGAGTGGCAGAGTAAGCACAATAAAGTATTAGAGATAGGGGAACCTCTCATACCTTTCCTGGGAAAGCTGCACAACTGCACACCTCTCTGAAATGCCTGTACACTAACACATGAAGCATGGGGAATAAACAGGAGGAACTACAGGTCAGTGTGCAGTTGCAAGGCTATGATCTCACGGGGATCAGAGACTTGGTGAGATGGCTCACACAGCTGGACTGCTGCAATGGATGGAAAGGCTCTTTAGGAAGGACAGGCCAGGATGGTGAGGAAGGCAAGTCATCTTTATGTGACAGTGCAGCTAGAATGCATAGGGCTCTGTCTAGGGATGATGAGCAAGTGAAGAATTTATGAGTCAGGCTTAGAGTGCAGACCAACACGGGCAACATTGTTGTGGGGGTATGCTACAGACCAGCTGATCAGGAAGAAGTAGTAGACAAGGCCTTTTCAGACAACAAAAGCCTCACATACACCAACATGTGCTCTTGGAAAGGCAATATGGCACAAGCCACAAGGACACAAGCAATCAAGGAGACTTCTGGAGTGCACTGATGATAACCTCCTTAAACAGGTGAGTAAGAAGCCAGTGGGGGAGGTGCTCTGACATGATGCAAACAAGGAAGAACTGGTTGGGAATGTCAAGGTCAGGGGCAGCCTTGGCTGCAGTGACTATGAGATGGTGGAGCTCAGGATCCTGAAAGAATGGAACAAGATGAATAGCAGGATTACAACCCTTGACTTCAGGAGACCAGACTTTTGCCTATTCAGGGATCTCCTTGGAAGAATCCCATGTGACCCAGTCCTGGAGAGACAAGGGGTCCAGGAGAGCTGGTTGATTTTCAAGGATCACCTCCTCCAAGCTCAAGAATGGTCCATCCCAATGAACAGGAAGTCAAGCAAAGGTGGCAGGAGGCCCACATAGAGGAACAAGGAGCTCCTGACAAAACTCAAATGTAAAAAGAAGCATAAAGGAGGTGGAAGCAGGGACAGGTGACCCAGAAAGAATATAAAGACACTGTCCAAGAATGCAAGGATGTGGTTAAGAAAGCCAAAAGCCATCTGGAGTTGAACCTCATGAGGGTCATGAAAGATGACAAAAGGCTTCTACAAGTATATCAGCAGTAAAGGAAAATGTTGGCCTGCTCCTGAATGGAGCAGGAGACATGGTGATCAAGGACACAGAATAGGCCATGATAATCCATGCCTTTGTCACCTTAGCCTTCACTGGTAATACCTGCCTTCAGCAATTCCACAGCCCTGTGACCAATGCAAAAATCTGGAACAAGGAAGACACCCTCCTTGGCAAAGGAGGATCAGGTTAGGGAACATTTAAATGAACTGGACATACAAAATTCCTTGGGCCCTCATGGGATGTACCCTCAAATGCCTAAAGGAATTGGCCAGTGACATTGTGAGGCCACTCTTGATAACCTTTGCAAGGTCATGGTGATCAGGAGAGGTTCCTGTGGACTGGAATAAAGCAAATGTTACTTCTATCTTCAAAAAAGTACGAAAAAGGACTTAGGGAGCTACAGGCCAATCAGCCTCATCTTGTTCCCTGGGAAAGGAATGAAGAACATAATCCTGGAAACTACTTCCAAACATATGAAAGAAAAGGAAGCAATGCAGAGCAATATCAGCATGGATTTATGAATGGAAAATCATGCTTGAGCAATGTGAGAGCCTTCTATAATGAGATGACTGGCTTGGTGGGTGAGCAGAGAACAGCAGATGCTGGTTATTTTGATTTTAGCAAGGTTTTCAACACTGTCTCCCATAACATCCTCATAGACAAATGGATGAAGCATGGGCTGGATACATGGACAGTGAGGTGGACTGAAAATTGGCCAAACTACCCCACTCAAAGGGTTGTGATCAGCAGCATGAAGTTTGCAGATGATTAAAAAAAAAAAAAAAAAAAAACATCCTGAGAGGACTGGTGAGTTTGCTATTCAGAGGGACCTCAACAGGCTAGAAAAATAGGCCAACAGGAATCTCGTGAAGTTCAACAAAGGAAAGTGCAAAGTCCTGCACTGGCAAAGTAATAATCCATTCTCAACACATGCTGGGGACTGAGTGGAAAGCAGCTTTGCAGTAAAGGACCTGGGGATCTTGCTGGACAAGTTTAACAGCTAGCACCATGCCCTTGTGGCAAAAACCAACATCATCCTGCGCTACATTAAGAAGACTGTCACTAGCAGGTCAAGGGAGGTGATTATTCCCCTCTGTTCAGCATCAGTGAGATATCTGGAGTGTTGTGTCCAGTTCCGGATGCCCTACTACAAGAAATGAGCACGACTGGAGCAAGTCCAGCATAAGGCCAAAAAGATAATAAGGGCTTGGAAAATCTCACATGTAGGATTGGCTGGAGAGACCTAAGATTGTTTAACCTGGAGAAGAGACAGCTCTTCTCCAGGTAATCGCATCAGTGCGTATAAATACCTGATTGGGGTGAGGGAGGAATAGGACTCTTCTCAGTGGTGCTCAGTAACAGGACAATAGGAGATCGTCACAAATTGAAATACAAGGAATTCAATTTAAACATAAGAAAACATTCTTTTTTACTGTGAGGAGGATCAAACACTGGAACGGTTGCCCAGAGTGGTTGCAGAGTCTCCATCCTTGGAGATACTCCAAACCTCCCTGAACCCCATCTGGAGCAACCTGCTGTTGTTAATCTTGCTTTGAGCAGGGGAGTTGGATTTGACAATCTCCTTTCAACCTCAACCATTCTGTGATTCTGTGAAATTATTCTCATAGTATGCATAGTCTTATAGTAGACATATTATGAAGTTACAACCTTATTATAAGATAATAAATTGTGTTGCTAAAATAGCTGGGAAACACTACTGATATTTTTGAAGAAAAATAGATCCTGAAAATTCCAGACAGTCCTAACTAGTTTGTATTTGCATAGACATTGGAACTCCAAAAGTACAGATGTTTTCTAGATCTAATCTGCTTTTTGTGTAGAAGACTGTAACTGTTTTCATCAGTCCCGCAGGTTTCCCTCCCATGCACTGAATTCACTTGGAGCTCAAAATATATGCAAATTTATGGAAGACCTAAGCAGAGTTGCTTATACAAACACATAAATAGTATTTCTTGTATTTCTAGATACCCCTGCGAGTTCTGCTCATTTAAGAACTGAAGTAGTTAAACCAGTAAAACATCTTTAAGGATATGTTAATTTGTGCTGAGCATGTGATGTAATGAGAGGCAATTCCTTTATTAATGCTTATTTGTTATTATTAATCTCTCATTCATAGATACTGTACAGTAAATTATTATCAGTAACTATTACAAATAGCAAAGTTTAAAGCTTTGGTTGGCTTAAAGCTAAGATTGCTCTCTACTTAGTGTTTACTGTACAGCAGCAAAATGTTTTGTTTCATGGTTTTTTGAACAGTATCTGTAAAGCTCAGTTAAGGGACAGACAGTAAGTACTGTACTAAAGTGTTCTCACAATTTACATCTTTGCATAAAATCACTACACGCACATAAGGGAAAAACTGAAATTTTGCTTTTGATACCAACCAGCTCTGGTCTAGGAATTCATTCAAGCTACTCAACCTCCACTTTCAGAGGGTCTCCACAGCACCACTTGGTCTAGCAGCTCAGCCTTCCTTCATTTTAATTCTAGGAGTAGCTCACACCAAGCTTTTCCCTACTCAGAAAAAAGGATCTCCTCTAATAGGATCTTTTGTTCAAAGCCTACCAATCTGATCTTTGGTTATGTTATGTTATCAACAGCTTAGCATTTTTTTTTCAATCGAAAATAGGAAGATCACCTTGTTCAAGTTATTCTTGTGATACAGCAACATCTGAAAAGTCCACTTCTGTTAATCAAGGAAAGGCAATGCCTGCATACTAGGTCAAATCATCACAAATATCCGTGAAGCATAGTGAATCATAGAGCATTGCAAACTGTCAGGGCAAATTGCTTTGAATTCCTAATGACTAATGCAGCCTGGTATTTGAGACATGGACATTCTCAAAAGTAGTTCTTTTTTAGATCCACAATGTGTACACATCCTTAACAAGATCACGTAACATAGCCAAACTCCTTTGTTAAATATGTGTACAAACATGTCAGTGGAGCACTCTGCCTAAAGAAGGAAAATGACAGTATTTTGCAGAAATGAAACAACCCTTGATTTAAAAAGGCAAGCAGTAAGTAGTTACAGAAGTATGTTTTGTTTAGTATTAAAAAACAACGATACAGTAAATTGGTTTACATCATTGAGTTACGTATTTAGCATGTGGAAGTCCTAAGAGTATGTCTCAAGTGCCCCTACTGGATTAAGACTGTAACTAGAGCTTGAGGAATAGGACTTTCCTTCTCTTGCTTTCTCTGGACATTGAGAAGTCATTTCATGTCCATTTGTTGAATCTATCTTGACGATAAAGATTCTCATACAGGATGTGTGAAATCCATTAGAAAGCAGTATTAATTGATGCCAAAGGGTTCGTAGCAGCGTGCGTGGTATTGAAAGTCACTCTCATATATATTTCGATCACATACCCCTTCACTATTTTCACTAGCTTCATCAGCCTGTTTCTTCACATTGGGAGTCAAATTCCATCAGCTGACATTTGCACTGTTCTAGCCATGGGCTAGAGAATGACTACAGTAAACTGCTTAGTATTCTATTTTAATATCACAGTTTAGCAACTATTTTCACACAATAGCCATATTATAAGTTACAGAAAACTGGCATGATGCTGTTGTTGCTCCTTAGTTTGAACAGAGATCCCGTTCCTGGTGTCAGGATTTAATGAATTAACAGTATCTTCTGTACTATTTCATGTACTTATTAAGAAAGGCAGTCCCATTTTTTTTAGAACACACACACAAAGCATTTTTGTCCTTAAAATGACAGCTTTCTTTTCAGACAGGCCTCTGCTTCAAAAACAAACTGCTCGCAGCCTTATTGCCTCACAGATTTTCATATTCACTCCTCTAACACCATTATTGTTGCAGAATTGATCATTTGCTCCATCTAGTTGGGCAAAAGATTGTCTTGCTATCCTTAATTGTTCTATTTAGCCCAATCAGAAGGTGACTAACCTCTCTCAGCTATCACTGCCCTTATCTTGAACTCAAGCTTGGTGGCAGCCACTGATACTCAGAATAAAGTATTGATCATAAAGTAAGTGCTGTGACTTTTATACATGGAAGCAGATAGCTGTACAAGTTTAAGGTATTGGAGCCCCTCAGTTGCCTTCCCCTTCCCTCCCTCTTTTGAAGGACAAAGGCTCTGACCTGGGTAGTAACTGCAAGCAGAACAGCAAAGAGCTTAGTGGGGCCTTGAACTGCCACAGCAAGACTGTAGAGCTCATCTGACAGCACCTGAAGACTATAAAACCCAACACAGGGCAAGAATAGAAAAGGCATTAGTTTCAGAGTAGAGATTTCTTCTTCCCTTGCTGTACTGATTTCACATATTTGTGAAACGTGCTGCAGTAGATACCATTTTTATGTATATCATCTGACAGTGTTACTCTGAGCCAAAGACTTTGCTACAAAAATACTTATTTCTCTGTGACAGATCTAGTGAAAATAGCATACAGATTACTCAAAGTCTATAGGAAAAGGGAGGATAAGTCAGATCCCCTTAGCTACTTATATCATTGTGAAAACTTCCTGCAGCTGCTTGGACTTCATAGTGAGGAAGTAGTTACACTGTAGGAAAAAAAAAAAAAAACAAAAATCCTTCTCTGTTTTTTACACTGAAGACTACCTCAAGTTTCTGTGGGGTCACATCAGGCCATGGTATAGACTTTCTGTGGCTCAAGAGAGAGCTCTAGTGCTGATTCAGAAAGTCAGATGAACTAAGCTACCTCCATAACAGCAGAAAACCTTCAGAACTAAAGCAAGCATGATCATACTAAAGATCCACAGGCCGATACAGCCCCCTTTGGATGGATCTCTTTCTATCTCCCCTGTGTTCACTTTAAAAAGGCTTAGCAATTATTCTTCTTTGAGTCATAGTTGGTATTATGGGTTTATAGCACTTTATCTCAAGACAGAACTAGAAGCAAGTGCAATGATCTTAATTGCTCCATGGGCCTGTGGAGACTTATTCTTGCCTGTAGTGGGAGAATCATTAGCATTTGATTGAGGCTTGTTAGAGGGGAGTAAAAAAAAAGACCTGTAATAGTGGAAGTCCCTAGTGCTGGGATGGACATTTCGGATGAATTCTGTGGTGTCCTCTGAAGAATCAGGAATTTCAGATTCCCAGTTCTAACATTACTCTGCTTCTCCTTCCCAAAAATTTAACTCAGGAGACAATTTTCTCTAAGCAAAAAAACAAAAAACCAAAACAAACAACAAACAAACAAAAAAACCAAAACCCCTAGCCTTTAAAAATGCTAACATGAGTACATGACTTGGGAAAATCAGCTTTGTTTTTGGCTTGCTGCAGCTTATCAGCACCTGTTTCAAAATTACTGTTTCTAGAGGTTGGTTTTAAGCCTAAGACTGAATAAATTTAATATACAGAAGTGATAAGAAGTGTACTGGGAGCAGATATTCTGTCCTAAGTTAAAGAAAATTCAGTAGTTCCTCTTCTTTAAGGACATGCAAATTGCCACTCATTACATTTACTGCTGCTTTGACACAAGTTTATCCCTAGTCTGTCACTGAACAATTGGCCATAAGTCTTGCTATAGTTTTCTTGCTCTTTCACATTAAGTTTGGGGTAGGGAACAGCTGCTGTTTATGCACCTACTTTCAAATATGAGTTTTTCTCAGGGAAAGCTTTAACTACTTTTTTAATGTTGTAGTTTAGAGTGTCTGTATTTCCTGGGTCTGTGAGTTACTTTGCTTACTGTTGACTACAACTTATGTACAAGATGAGGAAAGAATAATAATACTGTAACTGCAAGAGGATCTACTGCAGAGGAACTAGTCTGTAAGTGACTGAAAAATAAGCTAACTGTAGAAGGGTTAAACTGTTTTTAACACACAAAACAGTTTAATCCTGTATGTTACAGGGGGAGGTTTTCCTGTTGCATTGATGCTTTGACTTTGTGTTTGCCAGGAACTGAATTGTAATGCACTGTATCACTGAAGAAACAGGTTCACATATAAAACTGATTATTAAAAACCATGTCTGTCAGCTGTTTAACACATTGTAGACACTCAGCTGTTTAAGGTACAGTGGACATAATGTATTTTAGGAATCCAAAAAGCCTCACACCTTCTCTAACACTTCATGCACAGTATTTAAAAACTGGAAGGAAGACACTGACTTGTGGCAAACTGAACTCGCATACCCCCATGAGTCACAGAGTCTCTTGTTCAGTATTTGGTTTATTCTAGAAAAGTAGGCAAGCATCCTCCCTTCAAATGAAATAAAGGAGTAAAAAATAAATGCATGGCAACTATTTAAGTCCCTGTATTATTGCTGAAACAGTTTGTTAAACTGTGCGTTTATTCATTATTCCTGCCAGTACATAAACACTTAACTTGATCAGTATGTTATCAGAGAGAGAAAGGAGGTGATTTTCAACCTAATAAAAAATTCTGGGGCCAAATGAAACATCTTGAACATCAATTTGTGGAGATTCTTCTGAGAAAGACAATTAATCCCCACAAGGAAGATTTCTGCATATTTAGAAATCAAAACTCATCTAAATTGATTCACACAGGAACTCCTAGATTGGCAAAAGGTGCTCTTGTGGAGTTCTTCTTACACAGAAGCAACCCAGAACAGCAGTTGCTCTGACACACTTCTTTTCTAGACAGAGAAATATACCCACCAAAGCTGGGTGGCTCTTTGGCAAAAAGATTTAAATTTTTCACAATTACACAAGCTTTGTCCTTTCTTGAGCTTTTAAGGTAGAAATTACTGATACCCACTTTACTTGACATAGTAATTCAAAGAAGTATCAAAACAAAACAGCTTTTAAGTGTTTCAACTCAAAGCATAGCATTCCGCCCTAAAGGAAATTCAGACTAATGTCCTTTACCTTTCTCTAGTTGCCAGCAAACCAAGAACTATTTATTAATATAGCTCTACTATCTACTCCCAAGAAACTGCAGTTCAGCCCCCCTACACACATTTGAGAGTACTGCACTAATCTAACTGCTGCTAAAAGGGTCACTCCTGTTTTCCATCCCTAACTGTGTATTTGCTGATGCCATGCTGAGTTTTACAAGGAAGTATATGCATCCTGGAGTGGGGAGCAAGGGAGACCATCACTTCTGGCAGCAACTGGCCATTATCTCAGCTTAATTGTGTTGTCAAATTAAACCATGACAGTATTAGATACAGCACCCTCTTAATTAAATTCTGAGAGCAGATGTCTGGCAGGAGGAACTTTAGGCAAAGAATCTTCTATTTTTCATACTCTGCAGCTTTTTTTTTAAAAAACATACAAACAAAAAAAAACCTTCCTGTATGTGTCAAGGATTCCCTAAACCACAGGCTGCATGTTTTTCAAGAGCCCAGAGCTCAGTGTAGAATGGCTTTATTAGGTCGTCGAATCAGTGACAAGATCAAAGCCTCAGCAAATGGTAAGTTGTAAGAGAATGCCTGAATAAACAGAAGTGCACAGCACTGGCAACGCACAGAGCCACACAGGTAACTAACTACTGAAGAACAGATCCATAGTAATAATATAGTCATATAAGGGACTAATATGATAGGCCCAACAAATGGTATCCTGATCTAGAACACCAGAACTGTGAACTGATAGTAAGCAAATCATAACATTAGTAAAAACTGGGGTGCAGAAATGGAAAAAAATTGGTCAAACTGAAAAAAAAACCAAGTTAAATTGTATTAATGTGAATCAATAGATTAATAGAAAAAGATGCAATTCAGTCAAGGCTACAGCAGAAAATGGTTGCATCCCTGCAAAGGCTGGAAAGAGCACCCAGAACTTCTTATTTTTGAAGAGACAGGGAAAGGAGAAACATTTCAGAAGTCAGCCAGCTGAACTGAATTCCAAGGAAAATCCTTTGACCACACAAGCAAACCTGTATCTTTCTAGTGCCAAGAAACTAACAAGTGATAGTAACCGCCAACCTGCATTTGTCATAAAAAGTGTCATACCCAAACTTTTGAAAGGGCAGCATGTACCACTTACAGAGCTAGCATGTAACTGTTATATAGTTGGACTGCAGCAACGTGTTGAGGACTACAGATACTATGGAAGACAGACTTCACACTTCAGCAGACCAAAAGTAGCAAGACCACAAACAGTAATGGAGAGGTATGATCTCACCTGAGATGCGACAGCTTTTGGCACTGTTCTGCAGAGAACAGTGAGAAGAGATCCCAGATCCTCAAAATATGACCTATGGGGAAAAATAAAAGGTAGCTGCAAGGAGGAAGGAATCACCTGTGGGCAGGAAATCTAAGCAACAGAAAGCCTGCAGGAAAGGAGATCTAGGTGAAAAAAATAACAGTATTATAACAAAGACAGAAAAGGCATAGAATAGATTTCTAAGAGATTGTGGTATCTCTGTAAGAAAAGTTAGACAAAGAGCTGTTAACAATGATACGGGTATAGTCAATCCTGCCCTAAGGTCTGGTTATTTTCTGTGGTTTGAAGGCACTTCCAAGGTTAAGACTGTTCCCTGTCCCTTCCAAGCACTGTCCCTGTGCCAAAAGGAGGCATGTAAATTCTGAGGGAATTTGTACATACAGCTCCCACCACACAGCAGTCCCAGCCTCGCACCTGTGTCCTCACCAGAGCAGCCGCCAGCTTCAGCGTGCTCCTCCGGTCAGCTCCGGGGTGTCCCCTCCCCCCAGCAAGCCCCGCAGCTCGCACGCCTCCCGCCCAACGGCCGCCCGCGCGCCCCTCCCCTCGATAACGGCCGTCGCGCGCGCGCCCTCTCTCACGCCCAACGGCCGCCGCCGCGCGCGCCCCCTCCCTCGCTAACGGCCGCCGCGCGCGCGCCCTCTCCCCTCGCTAACGGCCGCCGCGCGCGCGCCCTCTCCCCTGCCCAACGGCCGCCGCGCGCGCGCCCTCTCCCCTGCCCAACGGCCGCCGCGCGCCCTACCCAAGCTCGCCCGCCAACGGTCCAGTCCTCTGGCTCTCCCCTGTGCCGCCCGCTCACCAGCTCCTCTCAGCCTGCCAACGTGCTGCTCCCGCACACCTTGCTACCCCAGGGCCCTCCCGGGGCCAAATGCCCGCTGGTGCCATTTTGGGGGGCAGAAATAGAGCCGGCTATAATTCTCGAAGCCCAGCAGCACATCCTCAGGTACAGCGCCAACCCTGGTTTCTACCAGAGTCTTACATGAGCCTAGTAAGGCCTCTGAAATTCCACCTCTAAAAATACACCTTTCTCACAGAATGTGTCAAATAATAGCATAGTTATTTAACATAGCAGTTCCTGGAAGGGAAAAAGAACTAGTTGGAGAGGAAAAAAGAGGAAAGTATCTGTGCTGCTGGCTGGGTGATGAATGGCACAACACTGGGCAGATTGTTTTGAACACCCCCAAGCAGCATCATCCTTCTGCAGCTGCACCTTCATTGCAGTTATCTCCTTGCAGGTGGAGGGAAGTTTCCTGCAGGCACCATCCACCCCGCCTTTCACCAAACCTCTCTGCTGGGAACTGATTGCTCCTGTCCTTCTAAGGATGATGAGAGACTGGAGAGGTGAGAGTCTTGAATTACAGTGAGCCTAGTTGTTACTGCACCTACAACATTCATTTTAAGCTAGAGACTGGTATTGCTTTAGCTTTAAGTTGTTTGTACAAAGTTATGAAAGAAACATCTGATATAGTCCCTGTTCACTTTTATAGAGCAAGGGTGAGCAAAATCTGGGCTTTATTCTTCAGGGCTTTTAAGTGGAATTGAGTGGTGCTTTGCAGGTGCAGCTACTGCTGTTGAACTCTTTCTAAACAACAGTGACTGTATCTCTGCTTTGCAAAGCTCTCAGTTTGAATTTAGATTGAAAATCTTATGGCTTTAGCTCTGTTGCAGAGACAGCAACAAAAGCTGAGGAACCAGAAATAATTGAACCTTCGTTACATAGGAATTTCATTGCTCTTGGTTTGCACAAACCTGACATTTTGAATTCTTGGGGTTGGAAATCTGACTGCCTTTAAGGAGTTTGAAACACTCTAGGTATTAGTAAGATATAGTTGCTGCCCTGACAGAAAGAATGGTTATTCTCATTTTCCTACGATGTCACCTACAACATTGTGGAGGCTGGGGCTTGTCCAAAAACTGCACATGCAGTAGTGGTGAGGATAAGATTGGAAGAAAATGTCATATATTTAATAATTTGGGGGAAAGAGGGTATTAAATCATGGTTTTGTCTCTTGTGCCATTTGGTTGTTTCAACATTAATTGCTATTATGCAAATAATAAAAGTTGTTATATCTCAGCTATATGGTTATATCTTGCTTTGCTTAATAGAAAGGCATAGTTTAGTACAATATACTGGACTTTTCTCATTTTGATACAAGAAACTGTTAGACATGTTTGGAAATACCACATTACCATAGTGTAAAAAGATTTGTCAGATGATAGGAGAGATAATGTCAGTGCCTGCATAAGGACAGTGCTGCAAATCATTTTTCGCTGTGACAATGAGTCGTAAGTAACAGTGTGTTACTTACTGTATCTCCAACCAAAATGAGGTGTGTATGAATACGGTTCATGAATGAAGTATTTCAGTGTACTTACTTGTTACCAAGGCCAGCCTTTGAGACTCTGGAAGCAAGACTGTCTGGATAAGAAAAAAGGCTTTTAATTGTATTAAGCTTTTGCAAAACTTTGTATTGTCAATTTTGTCCCAAACCTGGAAATCTGTTCTATTTTATTTCAGATTATTTCAGATTTAAATGAGAACATTCAAATAGTTTCAAAATGAGATGCAGTTCCTGAACTCCAGGCTTAGTTAATTCACAAAATCTTTTCTCTCTCTAAAGTTTTAAAGGTAAACAAGCTTGGAGAGGCCTTAAAAAACAGAGCTTCTGTGGCAATCCACAGAACTGAAGAATTCAAATGTGGTTGCATGTATTTATTTTTTCATTAACAGTCCTCTTTCTATGAAAGTAGGTATGAAGTTTGTGCCTTACTCCAAAAAGCAGTGACACATGTATCAAAGTCATACCACAGGATACATTTGTTTCATGTAAATAGAGATCAATGGACTTTGATAGTTTATCTGATTTGGGTGGAAATATGAGGGAAACTGACGTGTGTGAATATTAGAAGTGACATGAAAATGTTTTTGGTATATCAAATTGTACCTATCTCCTCCCTCAGCCTCCTTGAGTTTAGAGACCAGGAAAAGATGTGTAGCTGCCATAATTACGACTGCAAGCAGAACAGGCCGTGCGTGAAGGTTCATAGCTGCTGTGATATGAGTTTTTTCAGTTATAGGCCTGGCAATGGCTGATCAGGGTAGCAAGCTCCCTTGCTTTTAGGGGTAAAGGCAAGAGTCATTAAGTAATATTTCAAAGAGCTGTTACAGAAATAATAAGATATACTATCCAAAAGCACAGAATATTTTGGCAGAACTTGGTCTAAGCAATGCACATGATCTTGAGGGATTTCCTTGTTATCTGCCTGTTTAATTGCCTCTGTTTGTAGTTCAAGAGGCAGTGAAGTGAGAAAGGAGCTTCTGAGCAGGTTGTGCTGTCTGGTTCCTGTTTATTCAGGGAGATGGGATTTTATGACACATATAGAAAGTTTTTATTCCTAAAGTTAGGAATGTGGCAAATCTTAGATGCTTGAAGCAAAGGGAAAGAAATCTAGAACTACTTACCACTGTGGGTGCAGTACCCACATTTCACTTCTCAGGGAGAATGCTGCGACTAGCAGCTATGACTAGCCACAAGACTTCTAAAGCTTCCTTCTAATCCTGGAGCTCTGATCACTCTTTCAGTTCAGTCTCACTATGTGACAACTTAGAAAACAAATGTAAGTTGCAGTTTCTATCTGTCTGACTATTTTTTATAGCAAATATGTAAATTTCAAGAAGTCCAGTGGGGGTGACTCTTGCTGTTCCTTTTTCTTTTTTTAACCATTAGTTCTTCTTTCCTTGCCTCAAGTGAAGATAAGTTTAGGCAATTTCTTCCCCCCTTTACTGCTCCCCCCCCCCCCCACATAAACATTTTCTGTCCTCCAAGATGAACATAGTGGTAAAACCATACTCTGAAAGCAGCCCAGCAAGCAGAAAACAAACACTTCTTAAGACCAAGAAGTAAAAGCTGTGGTTTATAAATTATGAAAGAATGATAAAGGAGCCTGCAGTCTCATACTTTTAATAGAGTATTTTTTGGACAAAGAAGAATGCAAAGACAAATGAAAGTCTGAAACATCAGCTGGATATAGGAGAGATTCAATGCTGTGGCTTTAAAAGAAGTTTCTGTGTGTAAAACTTGAGATTTTTCTAGGAAATCCTTTCAGAAGAAGTATTTATTTTTAATTAGCAGGGTGATATCTTGGTAATGGCATTCTTGGAATTCTTTAGTGGTTGTGAAATGCCGAGGCCTTATTAAAGAGGAACATAGAGCAAAAGTAACCTACAGGAGATGAATACGCTTTTCCAATTTCCTAAATTGAATGTTCCGAGCATTCATGTTCATGGTTTTCAACTTTAAAATATATTGTTAATTGAAAGAACACAATGAATGTTTATGGAAATGCAGCAGTGCATTCAGGGGTGTAGCCCATCTTCTCCATTTGTAGATACGCTGCAGCCAGCATTACTGTGAGCATTGTTACATCTGTGCAACTCCCCAAACAAACTCTCCAGCTGACCTGAGAGAGCTATTACTGGATTAACATGGTTACAGCTGTTTCATGCTTTTGTGAGTTTGCCAAATAAATAACTAGAAGAACTTCTAATCCAGCCTTAAAATTGCTGAGCAAGGAGAGGAAACACTGATTCACCTCACGTTTTCAAATAATTTGGTTACCTGGCACTATTTGTATGCAGATATGGCCCCAGCTTCCTTTCAGAGAAGGGAAGCTGTTCTGTGTGAAGCAGAGACTTGATAATACAGAATGTAAATACCTTACATGGTCTTTATTCATGAAATACGTGTATGATCAGCTACACTGGTTTAGACCGATGGCCCATCTAGCTCAATATCCTGCCTCTAATGATGGCCATAAATGGCCTAGGGAAGTGTAGAAAGTTGACTATCTCTTTACAGATCCTAAAGGAAAGCAGATTTAATATGCAAATTACTGAAAACCCTCTGATAGCCCTCCATAAAGCTGAAGCAACCACGTGCTTAGCTGACTGCCAATTCTTGGTGTTGCAAATATTGATACTATTTCAAAACCACTGTCTTCTGGAACTAACAGATTAATTTGGTTAAATGAATAAGAAAGCATTTCATGTAACCTCAACAGTAACACATTTAGTATTTGCATATGGTTTGAATGAAGGTTGTCAGACATGCAAACTAGTAGTTGAGAAATGTTTCTCATCCGATAGAGATCTTGAAATATAAAAGGTAATAAATATAAACTATATCTTTGCTGACACCCAAACTGCATTTACACATTTGTCTGCTTAGCTTTTTTCCATCAGGCTTTCGTAATCCTGTCAGAAAGCCTTTTTAGACAGTTCATACATAACTTCTATTATCACATTACCTTAGTCCTCAGAAATAGCAACAAACATGTATCACTCATGAGATCTAGACCTTATGTTATGTATACACTCAAAATACACACTGTAAACTGAATAAATAGAGCTATAACAAATGTTAAGGGGTCACAGATGGCACTGCAGTCTTAAAAGGGGTTATGTCTACTTTTTATTTTAATAGATAAACAGAATATATGAAGGCTTCTAATTTCAAGAGAGTTATAAGGAATTTAGTCTCACTGAATTCCAGTAAGAGATAACAGCTCTTAAATAAGTCTTAAATACTTAAAAATATCCATTCCACACAGTTACATTTTTCCTCCCATGCTATTTGTCACATTCGTACCGAAAGTCTCTTTCTATAAAGAATTTGTTATTTTTAATGTGACAGGAGTTGGAATCCTGTCCTAGAAAAAAAACTTCTAAAAAATAATTTTAACACTTGAAAAGCATATGACTTTTTATTAGAGAAAGTAGTATTTTCATAGCATTTACAGACAAACAGAAAAGAAAACCAGAGCCTAGTTGAACCCCTGTGCCTAAAAACTTGCTCATTCTCTCCTGCTGCATAGGTAGGTCTAATAGGCAATCTGCAGTCTTACTGCCAACCTCACCCTCACTATTTCCTGAAATGTTTGTAGTTAAAAAAGCGCTGGTGTCACAAACTTATCAAAACTTAATGATAAAGTTAAGCTGTGGGTTAGTTAGCATCTATATATATGAGTTAGCATCCATTAACTGGAGGTGCAAAACCAATTATTTCAACAGAAAGACTATTCCTGTTTTATTCTTTTAGCCAAATAAATCCTTTCCTTTTATTGATCTAAATTAGGCCAATCTTGTGCTGTAGCCAGACTCTTGTATTATGAGCTGGATAAGGATGTAACTTAGTGTTTAGTAACTTGCCTAGTTTGGATTTTAGAAACATCAAAGTATTTAAAACCCACAGTAATACGTGAAAACTATGCATCCTTACAGATCTCAAGAGTAAACAGAATACCTTTAATATCCAATTTTTGGTCTTTAACTGAAAATATAAAAAATATATAACATTCTGAAGTAGTCTGAATTCTTCTGGACAAAATTTGAAACATGCGTTTCTATATGCCTTCTTCAGAATAAAGAAATTCAGAGTTCTGAATGGAATAAGTTAATGCATTCACTGATAGTTTAAAAACATGCCCATCTAAAAGCTTAATACTTTGATCCCAGACTCCATTCTAATGAGACTTTGGCATGCCTTGGCACACATTCTCAGAGTACCCTTTAAGAGAAGGGACTCTCTTATATCACTTTTTGGTATAACTGCCACTACTATAAGAATAAAAGAAGAACACTATTTTTTTTCTACAAAATGTTAGGACTAAATTTACAACTGTTGGAGAGTGACAGTTCTTGTAAAGCATTAGCTCAGCAAAGCAAAGGAGCAAATATTTGAATGGCATAAGCCATTTTCAACTTAGCATAAAATACCCTCCCACTTTTACCTGAATAAAGCACTTTTTAGAGCCTAAAGCAAACCCAGAACATTCATACTTTTAAGTTAGTCTCACAAGTGTACTGGGAAAGCTTCCTTTTGCTGGCACAGTGACTTTTTGCTAACCTCTTCCCAGCCTCCTTTGTTTATCTGGGGGATTTCATTTTGTTTTGTACAGATCTGCTTCCTTAAAGTCTCTAATTAGTCCAGTAATCCTACGACCCTGCCCTTTCCATTTCTCAGGGAATTAATGCCTTTCAAAGGCTGTTAACCCCCTTTGCAGAGTCTTATATGTCATCTCTGGCTTCATGTATCATAGTTGTGCTATCTGTTTTCAGGAACCTATGCTTTAGAAATACTGTGCTTTCATCAGAAAAATTCCACGTAAACAGTAACTTTTGGTACAATTTGAGAGAGCAATGATAATATCCAGGAAATGATGAACAAATGCGTATTGGTATAGTGTCTTTCATATACAGAAAAGTATGTATTCTCCAATAAAAATAATGCAATCTCAGAAGGTATTCTGTATGGAGGAAGGATTTCATTTCACTCCACAGGATCCCTTGTTCCAAAATGCTGCTTTTTGAACACATGGCCATGACTAAAAATTTGAGTTAATTGTTGATTATGTGCTAATTTCTCCAATTCAGGGTTGATTGAGGTTGTGAGGTATATTTTTAGACTAAGTAAAAACAATAGAAGAAACTCCTCTGGTGTTTGGCTCACTAAATAGAGTTCTAGGATGGATATGCAGCCCCATTCTGAAATTGTTTTAATTAACGGGTTTTGCTGAGAACTTTCCAATATCATGCCTGTAAACATTTTATAAGTATCTGTGAAGAATGACCCTTGGCTTAATAGGGTTAACTCTTTTCTTTATAACCTTGCCAATTACCTTTAACACAATTCAACATCAGAGATCCTACAGAGGTCATCTTTTTATGAGAAAGGCATAAAAAAGTCTGCTAAGCTGGATGACAACAGCACCCACATCAACAACTGAGATGAGTGTGGTGAAGCAGCCAGAGAGAAAGCATACCCTGAATAAATCTTGATATAAAACATAGTCTTGATCTGCCTTTGATTTTTAGAGTTCTTCATATTTTATTGGGTTCCATCTAATGCAGCAGAAGCCAAACTGAATCCAAGTTTACGTAACAGCTGGGTATTGTTCTTAGCATCCTCATCCTCCATGAGTCAAGTCTGCTCTGGACGCTTGTCTTATCTTCTCATCTAATTTTCTTGTAAATTCTGAGAGCAAGGGTTACTGATCAAGAAGATTAAAGAGCTATTAAATGTTGAGAAAGTAACTTTCATCCTAACATGCAATGACTTGCTCTTGTCCACCTGGCCAGTAGCACTTAAACTACTTTTCTGTTCATGAAGATTCAAAACCATAATTAAGCTGCTGAAAATGCTCTTCACATGTAATTTTTGCTTTTGGACTGTTACCTTAATAGTGCTTTTGGGATTCAACATAATACATTGTTTGAAGATCTTAAACCTTTTTTCCTTGACTGCTGATAGAGTCTAATGGTGTCAGTTTTGCACTGACACAGAAAGCTTGATGATTACATCCTAAATCCGTGGAAATCAGTAGAATTTTTTGTAAGGGCGTCATTGGTTGCAGGCTGGTCATTGTAACTCATTTAACATCTCCCTCAGACTTTGTAGCAGAGGTCAATACTTAATCTCAGCTGCTCATTCAGTCCAAAGGGATTTTTCCTCCAATCACTTTCACAGCACTTGTCTGTGAAAACAAGACCTAGAAATTTATGGTGAAGCTATTTGTTCAAACTACTTACAGTGAGTGTTCAGTATTCCAGTCATGAAGCTGGCTTTTTATATATTTTTGCAAGCAATGCCTGGATAATCTAAAATTCAGTGAGGCCTGGTTTTCTAGCAGTTCATTCTGTATTGTTTTTTTGTTTGTTTTTTCTTTTGAAGGACAACAAACTGTAGAATTGCTTTATTAGGGAGCAGTTGTGCTCCTCATGGATAAGCAACCTTATTAATATGAGTTTGAGAATTACAGAATCACAGAATGGTTGAGGTTGGAAAGAATCTCTGGAGAACATCTAGTCCAACCTGCTCAAGCAGGATCCCCTAAAGCACATTGCATACGATTGCATGCAGGCAAGTTTTGAATACCTCTAGAGAAGGAAACTCCACCACCTCTCTGGGCAACCTGTTCCAGTGCTGTCATCCTCACAGTAAACAACAAGTTGTCCTCAGGTTCAGACAGAACTGTTTGTATTTCAGTTTGTGCCCATTGCCTCTTGTCCTATCGCTTGGCACCACCGAAAAGTCTGGCACCATCCTCTTGACACCCTCCCTTAAGATATTTGTATACATTGATAAGATCCCCCCCTCAGTCTTTGCTTCTCCAGGCTAAAGAGGCCCAGCTCTTGCAGCTGTTTCTTGTAAGAGAGATGCTGCAGTCCCCTAATTGTTCCAGTAGGTCAAGGGAGGTGATCCTGCCGCTCTACTCAGCCCTGGTGAGGCCACATCTGGAGTACTGTGTCTAATTCTGGGCTCTCCAAGAGAAGCATGGCACTACTGGAGAGAGTCCAGTGCAGGGTTACAAAGACAGTCTTCCTAATGCACCCCAGGATGCCATTGGCCTTCCTGGCCACAAGGGCACATTGCTGGCTCATAGTCAACTTGTCATCCACCAGCACTCCCAGGTCCTTCTCTGCAGAGCTGCTCTCCAGAAGGTCAACTCCGAACCTGTACTGGTACATGGGGTTATTCCTCCCTAGGTGCAAGACTTGCCTTTGTTGAACTTCATGAGGTTCCTCTCCAACCAGCTCTCCAGCCTGTCCAGGTCTCTCTGAATGGCAGCACAGCCCTCAGCTGTATCAGCCCCTCCTCCCAGCTTGGTATCATCCGCAAACTTGCTGAGGAGGCACTTTGTCCCTTCATACAAGTCACTGATGAAAAAGTTGAACACAATACTGGACCCAGTACTGCCTCTGGGGGACACTGCTAGCTACTGGCCTCTAACTAGACCCTGTGCTGCTGATGACAACCCTCTGAGCTGTACCATTCAGCCAGTTCTCAATCCACCTCACTGTCTACTCATCTAACCCACACTTCCTGAGCTTATCTAGGAGGATGTCATGGAAAACAGTGTCAAAAGCCTTGCTAAAGTCAAGGTACGCAATGTCCACTGCTCTCCCCTCATCTACCCAGCCAGTCATTCCATCACAGAAGGCTATCAGTTTGGTTAAGCAGGATTTCCCCTTGGTGAATCCACGCTTGCTACTCCTGATCACCTTCTTTTCCTCCATATGTCTAGAGATGACATCCAGAAGGAGCTATTCCATCACCCTTCCAGGGATGGCGGTGAGGCTGACCAGCCTGTAGTTGCCTGGGTCCTCCTTCTTGCCCTTCTTGAAGACTGGAGTGACACTGGCTTTCTTCCAGTCCTCAGGCACCTCTCCTGTTCTCCATGACCTTTCAAAGATGATGGAGAGTGGTCTAGCAATAACATCTGCCAGCTCCCCCAGTTCTTGTGGGTGCATTCCATTAGGGCCCATGGATTTTTGGATGTCAAGTTTGCCTAAATGATCTCTGATCTGATCCTCCTTGACCAAGGGAAATCTTCTTTTCTCCAGACTTTCTGTTGTCTCCAGGGTCTGGGATTCCTGAAGGTTGGCTTTAGCAGTAAAGACTGAAACAAAGAAGGCATTCAGTAACTTTTCCTTCTTTGTGTCCTTCATCACCAGGGCACCTACCCCATTCAGCAGCAGGCCCACATTTTCTCTAGCCTTCCTTTTGTTATCAAAGCATTTGAAGAAGCATTTCTTGTCCCTGACATCCCTTGCCAGATTTAATTCCAAATGGGCCTTAGCCTTCCTTGTTGCATCCCTGCAACTATGACAAGGTTCCTGTATTCCTCCCAAGTGGCCTGTCCCTTCTTCTACATTCTGTGTACTTTTTTCTGTTTGAGTTTTGCCAGGAGTTCCTTGTTCATCCATGCAGGTCTCCTGCCCCCTTTGCTTGACTTCTTACTCAAGGCTGCACCAAATCTTGACCTTGGAAGAAGTGAAGAAGCTTGAATATTAACTAGCTCTCTTGGACCCCTTTCTTCTAGGGCTCTTACCCATGGGATTCCTCCAAGTAGGTCTCTGGAGTCCAGGGTTGTGATCCTACTTATTGCCCTGCTTCCTCCTCGCAGGATCCTGAATTCAGCCATCTCACAGTCACTGCAGCCAAGGCTGACCCCAACCTTCACATCTCCAACCAGTCATTCTTTGTTAGTTCAGAGTCCAGCAGCACACCTCTTCTCATTGGTTCCTCTGCCACCAATGTCAAAAAGTTATCATCAATGCTCTGCAGGAACCTTCTGGACTGCTGGTGCATAGCTGTGTTGTTCTTCTTGCAGATATCAGGGTAGTTGAAGTTCCCCATGAGGACCAGGGCCTGTGATGGTAAGGCTGCTTCCAGCTGTCTGATCAGGTGACCTGTAGTAAACACCCACAACAGTGTCCCCCATGTTAGCCTGCCCTTTCATCCTTACCCATAAGGTCTCAACTCGCTCTTCATCCACCCCTAGGCAGAACTTGATACATTCCAGTTGCACTGTCTCATAAAGAGCAACTCCACCACCTCGCCTTCCTGGCCTGTCTTTCCTAAAAAGCACATAGCCATCCATGACAACATTCCAGTCGTGCGAGCTATCCCACCATATCTCTGTAATTGCAGCGAGATCATGGCCCTTCGACTGCACACAGATCTGCAGTTCTTTCTGTTTATTTCCCATGCTGCGTGCATCGGTGTACAGGCATTTCAGAGAGGTAGTCATGCATGCAGGTTTCCCGGTGTGTGTGTGTGGGGGGGGTTACAAGAAGATACTCCATAGTCATGTCCCATATCACTTCTGCAGTTGCATGCACCCACTGGAGGCATCTGGACTTAAGCTGTGTTTTGTTGACTACCTTATCTCTATAACTCTCCCCTTCCTCCATCTTTCCTAGTTTAAAGTCCTCCTTATCAGGCTGACCAACATATTGGCAAAGACATTCTTGCCCCACTTAGTGAGGTAGATTCCCATCTCTCCCCATCAATCTTCAAACAGGGTCCTGTGGTTGTAGAAACCAAAACCGCTGAAAACACCAGCAGTGCAGCCAGCTGTTAACTTGGAAAAGCCTTCTACTCCTCCTGCCATTCTTCCCCCTCACTGGCAGGATTGAGGAGAAAATGACCTGGGCTCTTAGACCCTTGACAACCATCTCCAGAGCTCTGAAATCCTGTTTGATGTTTTCCAATTTGCCCTTGGTATCATTAGTGCCCACATGGAAGAGCAGCAGAGGGTAATAGTCTGATGCATGTGCAAGCCTTGGCAGTCTTTCCATGGCATCTTTTATTCCAGCCTCTGGCAGGCAGCAAACCTCTCTAGACAAGAGGTCAGGATGGCAGACAGGTGCCTCTGTCCTCTGCAGCAGGAAGTCACCCACAGCAATCACTCTCCACTTCTTCCAGATGTTCTCCTAAGGCACAGGCTCTGTTGGCCCAGCTGCTTCGCTTGAAGCCATGCCCAGCTCCTCCTCAGCCTGGTGGGCAACCTGTTCCTCAATTGCAAGTCTTCAGGAGGAGTAAGAGCCTTTCCCTTCCTATGAGAAGTGACCAGTTTCCAGCCTTCTTCTGCAGTTATGATGTACTCTTTCGCTCAGCACAGAGCCCTCAAGCAACTTTACTGCTGTGGGGGATTGGGCCTCGTGGAGTAGTATGGTGTCTGAGGATGCCCTGTCTATCTCCTGCTCTTTTTTGCACAGAATCACAGAATCGGTAAGGTTGGAAGGAACCTCTGGAGATCATCTAGTCGAACCCCCTGCTCAAGCAGGGTCACCTAAAGCATGTTAGACAGGGTTGCATCTAGGCGGGCTTTGAATATCTCCAGAGAAGGAGATTCCACAACCTCTCCACAACCAATTGCAGATGTTTGCAGATGTTATGCAGCCTACTGACTTCCTCCTGTAACCCCTTTACCTGACGACACAACTGGCAAGAAAATACACCCTCTGCAGGATTGCTGACTGTCAGCCCAGGCCTCACAGAGAGGCCTCAAGCACTCCCTGCAGCCTGAGACCTGTAGAGCTGCATCTGCTGTCAGAGAGTCTGTCTAGGTTAAAGCCTCTGAGAGCTGATACAGCAAATCCAACAGCTACTGGGAATTGTGCTCTGCCATGTGTCATGACCATATCTGTGGAAGCATACAATCCTATGATTAGAAATGAAGGTACCTTCTTGCACCCTGCTGCACAAACTGCTGCTCACTGTACTCTGGGAGCTGTGCTTTCAGCCCGGCTCTTATATAGGCCTCTCCTCAGCACTGACTCACAGGATGCTTGGCGTAATCAAGGGCCACCTGGATCAAAGGCCCTATCTCCCTCTGACCAGGGGCAACCAAGAGAGCCTGTTAGCAGCAGCTACAGTTAGCTAGAGCTTCTCCTAGAAGGTAAAGCCTCCTGTAGTTATCCTTGCCTAGCTCCCCTTTCCTGTTAGCGATAATCACCCTCTAGTTTCTTGGAGGTCACCAGAAAGCTGCCATAACTTCCAACAAGGTCCATAAAAGTTCTAAGCAGAGCGTGGACTGTGCTGTGCAAACTGTTGTGTCTGTTTGCTGCCTCTATTAGCCGTGCTCAGCTGTATTGTCCAAGTCACTGTTTAAAACCCTTAGGGCCATTGCTTTTTATTACTATTTTATATTAATTTTCATAACTTTTTATGATATCTCAAGGGCTTGATCCTCCAGCCTTTGCTCGGTGGAGCAATCTCACCTAAGAGAATGATGTCCCTGACTTCACTGGGATCTCCAAATCAAGTAAGACAGGTCCTATGATTCACAGTAATATGTTGGGGAAAAATTGCCTTTTGCAAGATGTATGATTTTCTACAACTGCTTTATAAAAGAAGAAGATATAAACAATACCTATATTAATATATTTATTTTGGTTTTGTGTATCATATTGATGTCATGTAAGAATGCACAGAATGCAAGGCACATATTATGTAGTCTCTGCACCAATACTAACATCACTATATTTATGTTACTACATATCATGTTAAAATAAAGTAGTTGACTGCTGACTCCAGGCAAATCAATGACTGTTGCGGAGAAGGGGACTTATGGGAATTATGAGTTTGGTTTCTTGTTTAGAGGTGATGTTGATTGTTTTGTAACTACCCGAGTGACAGTGCTATTTGAGTTACGCAGCTTTTCAGCCATGACATCTGAAATGCAGTGCCACTGATGCAAACACACACAACTGATATAAGCAGTAAACACAGTCTTGTATAGAGTATTTATGATAGTATTAAAAATTATGAATACAGTGTATTGTGCAGAGAGAAAACCATCTGTACTTTTTCCTTGTACCAGTAGTAAGGCTGTATTAGGTCTTTGTCAGTGAGACCAAAGACAACTTCTTCAGAAAATAGGCTACTGGATTTTTCAGTTTTCACTGTCTAAAGTCTTTGGCATCCAGAAGCGACAATGTGTGTTAGCAGTCTCAGCTTTGAGTAGGGTTTGCTGCTGATTACATCACCCCTTTGGCAAATTCCAGAAGGCAGAGTATGGCTCTGGAGCAGGTGAAGAGGATGATCTCTAATTAATAAAGTTCTTGCTAAACTTACTGTATGAGAGAAAGAGCTGTAGGGAAAGCAAGCTTTCCTTAATCAGTAATTAAGAGCTCCGTAATTCAGCCAAAATTTTCAGATTTGCTAATCTTCCAGAGTGCAGCAGTAAGAAACTCCAGGAGATCAGGACACATTTGGGAAACCAGAAAGGGTCCAGGGGCTTGGGCATCAGCAGAAAAAATCAGAAAACTTGAATTCAGTTCCCTGACTTAGTAAGTGGAGTTTTTTTTTGTTTTGTTTTGTTTTTCCTGCAAGTCACTTCATGTCTCTGTTTTCTCACATCAATCTTTTTAGAGCTAAGCATGCTTTTCACTGTCTGTTTGCACAGCATCTGTCATAACAGGAGCCTGGTATTTCTCATGGGTAACAAGTTCTGCCACAATATATACAACATAAATGAATAAACACAGAATCAGGCTCAGCCTTTGGGCACCAAAGTGTGAAGTTGGATTGTTTGGACTCCTGTGTGCACATTCTTCAGAATTAGGTTTCAGGATGAATGAATCTATTCATCTCTTGCAGCTTTTTAGACCTTATTTACCTATGGAACTTTCCAGTTGTGCAGGATGTTGTGCAGTATGATGACTTTTTTTTTTTTTTTTTTTTTTTTTTTTTTTAATGCATGTACATGCAGCGTATGTCTTTTGGTGTATGTTAAATATTGCTATGATTAAGTTGAAATGAGGAACAGGCATGCGGCACCATGTTGTTATTTGCTGTGAAGTGATTTAACAAATGTTTGAACAGCTGTTGCCGAGTGGACCCTGTTGATATAAGTGGTGTAATCATAAGAGTTGGTGTTTTGGTTGTTTAAGTAGAAAAGATAAATAATTCCCTGTATGCGTAAAAGATTTTATATAAATGTATAAAGAGTTATTGTAATTTATGACGAAGTCTGACAAATCCAGCTTTGCTTCTGCAGTTATTTTTATTAAAGATGTATATTTTTTGATACTACAGAAAAGATCACAGGGTTTTGGCTAACCCAGCAGTCAAAGCAGAAAAAGTGCCTTGGAGAACAGTCAGGACGGTTGTTGATCTTAATTTAATCCTTCGTTTGGGATTACTTACCTAACTGCTTTTGTAGCATCATCTGCTGTGGAAAGGTTATGCTGTTTTATACTAATGTTAGCTTGCCAATGTGTTCTTAGTAGTTACATTGTAAGGGAAAGAAATAATATCATATGTATAGTAGTGAATGGTATGAAGTGAATGTCTAGCATTCTTGGTGTACCTCTGACTCACCAAACAGCAAAAGAAAAGGAAGGTAAAGAATTTTAAATCTTTTACTCCTAAAAATGGAAACTAGATGTCAGATACCAAACACCACACTTGAACTTCCTGCTTGTGGTTGACTTTTGATAAGAACAGATTTGCAGGGACAGATAAAACAGTAGGCAGCCACTGTGACAGCAGGCAGGCAGTAGCAGCAGGGCCTGGATTTTTTAGCTAACACCAAAATGCACCAATAAGGTCCTGAATTTTAGAACTGTGATGAAGGTTTTTGAAAGCCTGAATGCTAATTTTAGTGCCTGAGTTGATCTTCTGAGTGTCTTCCTGCCAGGACTCGTGTTTGCCAGCGAAGACTCAAAAGGTTGTAGTGGTGGCAAGCATGGTAATTTGCTTGAAAGAAGTACCCATTTGCAGTCAGCAAACCTGAAAGTCTGGGAGGTGATAGGGAGACTGGTAATATAGTATGTTCTTTTGCACTACTATTCTCAGCAGGAAAGGCGACTGTATAAAAGTCTTACAGAATGAACTGCTTTCTTCTGGGCCTCATGGGAGGAAGAGTTGAGGTATGAGGTGTGCTAGTGCTTTTCTAGATCATAAAGGAATTTAACATCTGCAGTGAAACATTTGTTTTTGTTTGCAGTGCACTGCACTGCAATGTCTTGGTCCCTGACCAGTTCTTCAGGCTTTTTATGAAGAAGAAAACACTTAGTAGAACATAAAAAGGACATTTGTACATTAAGGAAAATGACATAGTGAGGTATGCTTACTGTCAGACAGATCTTAAAAGAAAGCAATCCTTTCCAGCAGAATAAAAAGTTACTAAGATGCCTTTATGGTAAAGAATTCTGTGTAACTATAAAATATATAATAAAGTTTATATTGCTACTACAATAACTGAGACATAATATTTAGATAAAATAGTACCACATTTATGAGTGGCACTGTGATATGACCTATTGACCAAAAGGAAGAGTTTAATTGGATTTTATTTCTTCTTGAAAGGTAAAAGCTGTCAGCTTGTTTACTGACAGGTGCCAGTGTATTTCATGTAGTTGGCTGCTCAAAGATGAGGCAGTGGCTGTGGGTGTAGAGGCTTTGTACTGTGGTTGAACGAGTGATATGGTGTGAGTCTTCACAGTTATTCTGCCTTTGGAACACTGTATACATTGTATTTATTGTGCTTACTTGGGGAAAACATGCCTAGAAAGAGATGTAGTCAAGGAATCCCTGTACAATGGGTAAAGCATAATGACAACGTCATGAAGGCAAGCCCGTGAGATGGATGTCAAGGTGGACTTGAATATAGTGAGTGAGGAAGCTTGTGCTGCAACTCTCTTATTGGTATCCCGCTTAGCTAGCCTAGAAGTTTGTATATGTGTTCTTTTGTCCCTCTTTTCTGCAGCACAGGTAAATTCCAAGTTGGAAACAGAGTGACATTTGTTCTGATGGCTTTGACCATTGGCATTTTTAATCTGTGTTAAAGATTCCTGTAATTTTCTTTTAATGTTCATAGAACAACCTCTTCTACTTCACCTTTTGTCTTGATGACTATGTTTAAGACAATAATTTGTTTTAATTAACACTTGGTCTCTCTAATGAGCCACTGAAACTGGTCACCTAGACAACCTGTGCGGAAATCACTAATATTAAGGTGAGTGATGATGCACATGTCTTGATGAACTTTAATGGTAGTTGTTTCAATAATTCTTTCACTGACAGATAAAAGCTGGCCTGCAGACAATGGCTGTCTCTTCAGGAAGAGATGAGAAGTAAAAGACTGAAAAAAAGCAGTTGTCTTAATCATGCTAATTTAGACCTTAATTAATACGAGACTTGCACTTTATGTATTTAATATTTCAATTAACTTCAGGTATTAAGTAAAATCTGAGACATCACATAGGTACTGATTCAATCCAATGTTTCATGTAGGAAATGGTAGAAAGCTTTCTAGGGAAAAAAGGGCATTGTGAAGAAACCAAATACTGGGGGAAATTGGTTTTACATCTACCTCTTTCACAAATTTACAGTTTCTTAAGGGAAAGAAGGATCACATTTGAAGATAAAGCACCCAAGCCCATCTATTTAGAGCAACTGAGCACTTGACTTGTAAGTCCAATGGGGACTGTGTATCTTCTGCTGATTCCATCTTCCAAGTCAGCTGTCTTAGCTTTTATCCTATAAAGTGTGCTTGTGAGTCTGAGGTTTATTGTGCTGTATCTCCCTGGGAGGATTAGGGCAAGCTCAAGGCTATTTCCTTTAAAATCAAACAAGTGAACAGGCCTTTCCTTACATGAAATGTCAAGCCTTTATGGATTCAAAAAGAAGAAAGTCATAATCCTGTGTGACTCTATACCTAGATGTGCCTAAATACTGTGGAAATTATTGGTGTTTCTGCTCCATAAATTGTAATGATGTTTGCTCAGCTAGTTTTTATGCTTTTTAAAGCTTTATTTTCAAACCAAGAAAAGAACTTCCACATGCTTATGTTACTTCACTGAACAAAATATAATGAATGTTTAACTGTGATCTATAAGCTCATGGGACACGATACCTGAATGATTAAACATAACAGATTTCATCCAGCAGTCTTGCTTTATCCTCAATGAAAATGCAGCCTTATTCTGAATTATAGAATAGGTTTACATATAGTTAATGATGCCCTAGAGAAGTGTAGCCATCATCTCCTGAAAACAAAAGCGGTTATTTATGTATGTAATGACATAGAGTAGAGAACTACATTATGACTTGAGTCCTGCTATTCACCAAAAATCTCATTTATTGTTCATGGGCAAACACCCACTTTGTTTTGTTTTTTGTTTTTTTACCTCGGCAAAACCACTGTCTCCCAAGCATCAACCTCATGTAAGGTACTTTCTGCATATGACATTAAAAGATGATAGTTAGTATATTATTGCTCAAATCACTGTAGGTAGATCTTGATTCAGCTGTTAGTACAGCAGTCAGGATCTGTGAAGAATTTTGTGCCTAAAGAAGAGTAGAATCCAATCATCACCAGTGTCCCGGCTTAGAGATTTCTAGCTTACATTTCATTTCGGATGCTTTGACGACCAGTAGGTTGTATCTGAGCCTGCATATGGAAATGAGTTTCTTGCTATAGGAATGCCAAAAAAAAAAAAAGCAAAAGAAAGTTGACCTGCATTTGTCACTCACTTCTACACTAAGGACCAGGCAGTGTTTATGATTCATGCTGTACAGGAATGTGTACTGAGACTGTCTCTGCTGCTTTCAAAAGCGTTGTAAGCTGGAGATAACAAGACTAAGTGAAAGGGCAACACATACTGACTTGAAGGAGAAGAGCACGTGATAGGTGTCAAATAGTATGAAATAAAAAGGAACGTGAGTTTTAAAACAGTTTGCTTGTCCAGCCTTGCCAGATGTAACAAGCAATTTAGTCAGGATTTTTAAAATGCAGGGAAAATCTAAGAGCTGAGCTGTTTTAACAATAGTGGTCCAGAAGTTCTCTCTCTCTCTCTCTTTTTTTTTTTTTTTTTTTTTTTTTTTTAGCAAAATAGAAGAAGAAATGATAACAGAATAGTATGCTGTTATTCTCAAAGTGCTTACAATAACCTTCTTCAAAAAGGACAATTAAGACACTGAATTTATGGCTGAATTAAACAGGTACTTTATTCTAGAGATCTTGGTATTTGATGGTACATTAGCCAGAAACATCAGATAAGGAAAGAAATGAGGAAATGTGTGAATCTCAGCATTTGTTACCTTCAGATTTGAAAGACTGTATAACTTTTATGAGGCTTAATAATAACCAGCAAAAAATAAGAATTGGAAAGTGCTGGAAAAGAACTGTTTCATACATCTTTTAATCTCTCTCTGCCTATTTAGATGGTCCTCTGTACCACTACAGTTGAATATCTCCGATCATTAATTGATTTTTTTTCATCTCAACACTCCTGCGAATTAAGGGAATACTATCTCCATTTTGCAAATGATGAACTAATAAAATAAAGTCACAAAATAAAGAGTTGAACCAACAGTCAGTCCAGGTACTCTCAGTCTGTGTTCTATTAAGAGGACATGCCTTGCAGGACATATTCTGTACTTGCATTGTTTTTGGCTCGTAAATTTCCATTTATGCTTGATCATCTCTTCAGTAGAAAGGCTTGAGGTCTGTACTGCCTGTGCAGTGCCTTTCCCTTCTGTGGAAATACCTTTCATATTGCCTATATTTGGAGACAAAATTATTTGGATCAAGCTGTTCCCTAGCAAAAACAAGATATATTATGTGCTGCAATTTGTGCACTTACTGTAGCTAGCTTTGAACTAGCTAGTTCCTACACTCTTGGCAAGGCAGTCAAAGCACAGTGGAGTACCAAACAGCTGGAGACTGCTGCAGAATACACCACTAGTAGTACCTGTGTTAACTTGGATTCATCTAGATGAGTTGCAGGATTTGTGGGTGCATGTATGCACCTTTTTAGTGAGGGAGCTGAAACTGCCAATAACAAGGCTTGGATGCCTTATCAGCTGTGCAGGAAAGCAGTAGGGAAGATCTGTGCAGTGACTGAGCAGCTGCACAGCTGTGGTGGTAGCAGAGGATGTCACTAGTTTAATTCTCTACCCTTATACACGCCTCAGCCACCATACAAAGAGCAATACTGCTTTACATCACTGCACCAACTGCTGCCTGATTCCTTGGCACATTTTTCCCTCAGCAAATACTGCAGTTCCTTTCAGAGGGCTTCTCCAGCACAGCCAACTGCTGTCTATCTTGGTCTCTAATCTGTGCTAGAAGGCAGGCCCGCTTTCCAGGCAATGTTTACTGAAAATACAGGAGTGTGCCTGGCTCCTTTAGCCATGCCTCCTCCTTCCCTCCCACTCCCTGGCAGACAGCATGGCCATAGAGGTCAGGCTGCAGGACTGACTCTCCTTCTGCCTTTGAGACAGCAGCAGCCTGTAAGTCTATTAACCCTGACAGGTTCATGGTTGCTCCCTCTGAGGTTCAGTGAGTTCATTGTGCTTACAGATATTCGAAGTGGTTGGTAGTAAAGCAGCCAGTAACATGATTGAAATCCTCGGTGAAGATAAAGCTGATGCACTGAAAAAAAAAAGATTTGGAGTAGAAAAGCACAGTGTAAGATCAAGGCTTTGGCTGTGGTCACTAATTTGAAAATGAAATTTCTTATAAAAAGAAAAAGGAGTAGGAAGGAGATAATGCAAAGGATCAGATGCAAATAGCAAGGGGTAATCATGAGGTTGCTGTCACTGACACATGGCACTGGAGAGCTGAAAGGGAGAAATCCAGTCTTACCGTAGTGCTCTGCATTAGGAAATAACCAAACCTTTATTAAAAAATTACATTTGAAGTGTTAACTTTCTTGTATTTGCTGCTGCAGATTAATCATGGCTAAAGCCCATGTATTCTCACAATTATATCCCTGCGTTTTTGTAGGAATGCACTAGGGTTTGGTGAGTAGAAACCATCTGGATGCTGCCCTCATCAATATTTTTGTCACTAATTCCTGATAGCTGGGATTGTGACAAGATAATTTGGGACTTTACTTGACTAAAATATTTCTAGACTTCTTTGCAGGTTGTTTGCAACTAATCCACTCTCTCCTACCTTTCTTAACTTGACAGGTAACCTGTCTTATTCTAGGGGCAGGGAGAGCTATATTCTTTACTTTTTCCTTACCACAGGATCAGGCCATCTGTGCCTGTGCAAAATAATTGACCTGTACACATGCAACTCATCTGACATATGCCAAATCTCATGCCCCACATCCCAGTATCACCCGTCATCACAATATGTCACACTGTCTGTACTTGGTCACTTTTACTGGGACTTGAAGGCTTGAAGGGAGTAGAAATGAAGCAAGCAGTGAAATGTAGGGTGGACATTAGTGCTCTACAAGAGAGATTTGGGGGGGCCTATCCTACTCTTGTTTAAGCTGCTGGGCATCTTTGAATGTCAGTGAGAGCAAGACAAGAATCCAAACTCACATCTTGTGCTCTATCTTGTGTTCTACATATATTTTTCCTGTCTAGAAATTTCAGTCATCTCCATTGTGATTACAGATCATGACAACTGCTTGACCTTTGGGTCAAATAAGACAAATATACCTTCCATTCTTTCTAATCATATACTTATTGAGTAGTCAACACAACTTTAGAGTTCACAAACTCTTTTTTGATTCCTTGAATGTCTGGTGCAGAGGTTAGGAGCCATGATCTCCAATAGACTCTTTATTCTAATTTCAGAGATTTTTGGCAACTCTTTTCTTTGTGTTTGAGATTTCTTTAGAAAGATGAAATGCTATTATTCCACCTAAAGAACAAAATGTCTAGATTTTATTTCACTCCTATTACTAAAATGATTAGATCTTGAACAGGATGTTGAGCGCAAATTCATTTAACATTATTGTCAGATTTGATAACCCCTGCTCCTCCTCCTGGTCTTTCCTGTATGTTCCTTCTCTGGTTTACAGCATAATGGATTGATATAGAGTCAGACCCACACCTTACTTTAGTCTGAAAAAGCCTGCAGTATGATCAACAAGGCAAGCTAAAAAGCTGGCCCACATCTCTGAAAATCAACTGGCTGATTAAATAGTCCAGTTATGAATTTGGTATTAGTACCTGATGATTTGGCTCAGTTAGAAATTTGACCTTGCTATCCATAGAAGATTGGAAATGAAAATATATATATTATAGGTTATATTGTTTATATCCAATTCAATACTTCTGAAATAAAATTTAGAAAGCCATTTGTGATTTGGCTTTCTACTGCATTCAAATTCAGGGTTATATTATTTGTGTCTCAAAAAAAAAAAAGAAAAAGAAAAAAGAAAAAAACACACCCAAAGCAAAATACTTGGATTTAGTATGCTTTTCCAAGAAATTCATTTTATCTTAGAAAAGTCTCTGTTCGAAACAAAATACTTTGTCAATATTTGCTCTTTAGAGGTCACAGCATGTTCTGAAACTTTTCTGAAACACTAAGGTCTGTGGAGCACTGTAGAGTCCCTCTAAGTTGTGTTTACCCCCAGTACCTCCACTTCTGATTGATTGTTCACTGCAGACCTACTGAAGGTGCAATAGCAAGGTATGCCCAGAGCTGAGAGCCTGAAATTTTCAGGCCATGCTTTGCTCTGTGACCCTTGGGAATCCTGCTAAGCCCTACCTCTGTCCCCCTGCATTTAGTATCAACTTCTCCTAAATAATAGGGCAGGAGCTGTATTTTTTTTTCTTTGCTGAAGTCAGTTTTGCTATTAAAAAGATGAATATTACTCATCTGAGTGGGGTACCTGAACCAAAGTCATGTGATGTAATCACACTGCATATACCACATTTTGCAGTGCAGGAAGGTGAGAAACAATTAAAGAGTTCCATTTCAGTTTCTTTGTCTGGTAAGTGCATCAGATTGAGGATATTCAGATCCTTCTTGTATGCGTATTATATTCTGTAGTTTATATTTTCCGCTCAGGTGTGTGGATGTCCCAAGGAGAGAATGCAGTTATTTTCGAGGGATAAAAAATATGGATGAATAGGATTTACGCTTTGGCTGTCCAAAAAGGTACTTAAAAAAAAAAATCAAATGGTGAAAAATGTCAACAATAGACTACTTGCTCTTGGAATTCAGAGGTAAAAGATAAAGGATAAGGCTTTGGCAACCAGAAACCTATTTCGGCAGCTTCTTAAGTGTGTCACAGACAACTCTGCAAAGACATTTCATAATAAAACTGATAAAGATCATGTAGTATTGAGCTGATCTGCAAATAGTCAAACACAGACTAAACCTATTGTGCGTGGCACTGGGCATGTATATTCATCTGGATTTGAGAGCAAGTGGCAGGACAACATTTCAAGAATTTTTTAGTGAAGTAAGAGGAGTTTACTGCTCATTGACTTTTTTCAACCATTCTTTTATTTTGGCTATGTTTTACATTTTAAGTGTTTGGAAATTAGTGAGATCTTTGCAAAAATGTTTCTCTGATTCACCAATACGACTAACATTTCCAGCTTTTAGGAAGAATTGAGACTTTATAAATGTAGGAGAATGAAAGACCATGGATCACACAAGTCAGAAAAATGGCAATAAACTTAAAATATTGCACGACTTCCTTTTTCACTGTGTCTTGTTCAGCAATTCCTATCATATTACTCGCTTCTGATTAACTGTTCAGTGACTATTTGAAGCTCAGCAAACAAGTATTTTCTTTAATTCTAGAAACAATCATCAGTAACAGTAACATGTGACCGTTGAGGATGGTGAAGGGAAATACTTTCTCCATTCAGACAGTACCAGGCGTCACAGTTAATCCTCCTTAATGCTTTTAAATTACTGGCCATTTCATCAGCTTTGAAACATAGTGGCTTTTCATATTTGTGTTGATGGTACCATGGATCTAAAACTATTTCATAAATTGTGTGGTTGTGGATTTTCCTAAGAGTGCTTCCTCCTTGGTAGGGCAGAATAGATTTCCACAGGAGGTAAAAGTCAGAGCATAAGAAAACAGGATAAAACAGAGCAATAAATCACAGAATCAATAAGGTTGGAAGGGACCTCTGGAGATCATCTAGTCCAACCCCCCTGCTCAAGCAGGATCACCTAGAGCATGTTAGACAGGGTTGCATCCAGGCAGGCGTTGAAGATCTCCAGAGAAGGAGAGTCCACAACCTCTCTGGGCAACCTGGTCCAGTGCTCCGTCACTCTCACAGGGAAGAAATTCCCCCTCACGTTCAGGCGGAACTTCTGGGGTTCAGTTTTTGCCCCTTGCCTCTTGTGCTGTTGCATGGGACAACTGAAAAGAGTTTGTCCCCGTACCCTTGACGCCCTCCCTTCAGGTACTTACAGACATTGCTAAGATCCCCCCTCAGCCTTCTCTTTTGCAGGCCCAGCTCTCACAGCAGTTCCTCACAGGGCAGATGCTCCACTCCTGTGGTCATCTTCGTAGCCCTACACTGGACTCTCTCCAGTAAATCCATGTCTCTCTTGTACTGGGGAGCCCAGAACTGGACACAGTTCATCAAATGAACAATTTGATTAGAAACTGTAATTTTTAATGTTTGAAAGTAGTGCATTTTACAATTTTCTTCCTGGCAGCTCTACACAGCATCCTACCAACTACATCATTTAGTCTGTGACTGACCATGAAACTTGTGCCATTAACCAAGAACTGGGCTATTTTCACTTGAATATTTGTGGTGTATCATAAAATCCCCTGGATAAGTGGTATGCTGTTTGTTGAGCAGAATTGAGTACATCTAGCAATGTCAAATTAAGCTTTGTTCAGAAGAGGTGCTGCTTCTTGCATATGATGACACTGTGACTTATGGAAAGAGGAACCCTGTTATGAAAGGACCATCCTGGAGATCGCCTCTGTTGTGAACTCAGAAGCAAGGATTGCTTCTGGTAATTGCAGTGTGATTCATTCACAGCTTAAGGGAGGGAAATCTTTCCACTGCTCTTCCATCATCCTGCATCTCTGTTTCTATGCCTTCAGCACTGATATCAAATTCAACTGCTAGGTCTTCTTTCAGAAAAGATTAGCAGAATGAGTAATAGCTAAATGCCCTTGTTGAAGTCAGACCTGAGATATTAAATATGTTTGTTGGAATATTTCTGGAAGAAAACAGATTTACAATAAATGCAGCACTGAAAGCAGAAGTATAGTTCTCTAATGTATATTCTGCACAGGTCAGCAGATAAAGCTGATATATTATGGAAGGCCAGCAGCAGAGGTGGTCTATTTCAGAGACATTTTATTTGTTCTTCTCTAGGAACATAAACCAAGGTGATTTCATGTTGAATAGAGAGTAAAATATTTCTGCTCTCATTTCCATACTCTCAATAATCATTAAGTACAGTAGAAGGATAGTAAGGGAATTTGCTCTTTGACCCAGTATTCACCAATAACAGAAACTACTAAGAGTAGGAGTGTAGTCTTTATGCTCAGTGTGCAAGAGAAAGACTTGTATGCTTTTTTTTTTTGTGGATAGGTTTTGTAATGTAAGATTTTTATTTATGTGGCCTGAATAGAAGCTTAGAACCAGGAACTAACAAAATAGTAAGACTGACTACAGTTAACCTGAGAGAAATGGAAATGTGATTAGCTTCTAAGTCCCAGTATTGAGCTTCCTGTGAGCGGCATGTCATCTTGCACTATACATGCATTTCAAGGGATCCCTTCTCCTCCTCCTGTAAGAGCAGCATTTAGTTAAGATGAACACCCTTTCTTGTTCAGAAGGTAACTGTAAATATAGATGCTCATACATGTTCAGCACGTTCTCACTCCTCTTGATAGTCTCATGCTATCAAGTCTGCAAAGCACAGATTTGCAGTACAATGCTCAGGTTTCTCCCTTGCTTTAGGCTTCAGTTGGAAATAATCGTGTTAACTTGATCCTTGATCCATCTTTGTGTAGGAAAAGGAGGAAGGGAAAGGAAGAAAGGATGCAGTGCACTGCTGCTGTAGTGGAGCATGCTCCCTAATGAGTCCTAATCTCAAAGGACAAAACCTCAGAGCATCAAGCTACTTTAAGCTAACAAGAGACATGCCTGGCTTGTATATGCATATGACTATGTCAAGATTTTAACACATAGGCGTGCCTCCTATGCATAAGCTTATCAGATGACCTATCCTTCGTTGGGTGGATGTGTCCCATTCTGGAAAATAACAAACTACTGTTTCTGCTTTCCCTCAGAAGAGGGTTCTCCTTTTCCTTGCTATTCCAAGGGATAAAATAGACCATTTGCTTGAACAGTGCAATAGGAGTGCTATGCAGCATCTGCAGAGACAGGCAAGATGAGAGCAGGGATCCCATTAGATTTTTTTAGCACAGTGCTCTACAGCTTCCAAACTAAAGCAATTGTGCCAACCTCACTCAAAGGTTTATAAATACAGTACTATATCTAAGAAGCTGAAGACTTGCAGTTATACCTCAGTTCTCCCAAACTAGCTAAGAATTGTTGAAATCAGACTTGCTGTCTGATTGTGGCTTCAAACTGCAGGATTTTTTCTGTCTGTTTTGGTTGTCATTCTTTTTCTTCACAACCTTTGACAAGTCATGATTATATATTTTATCATGTATCATCTTTCATCATGAAAGGGCTCCTGGTAGTAGGAATCCCACCCAGCTAATCCCCAGAACATGTAATAATTTCCTTCTATATTAAAGGGGTGAGATTAGGAGGCAGACAGTAGTTAAACCAGTTGATGATGCTCGGTCTTCCCCCAAAAATCTTCGTATACATGGTTTAAGGACTTAATATTTACTTTCATTCATGTTTTTCAGTCTGAAACTTTTTTTCTTTCTGTAACACCTAGTACATTGGCATCACATTCCATCAGTGCAATTCCCAGATTCTACAGCATAGAAATTAACAACAACAGCAGAAGTAATAATTGCTATATTTCCAGGAGTGGAGTGCCTAGGGAGCCATCCCTGGACGATGGTTTATTACTCAGTCTGAGAGAAATGTACCCTGTGGTGAATTCCAATTATAGCTATTGGTAGTACCCCAAATGAAATCTGGGTATGCATATGTGAAAACTTTATCTTGAAAACTAGCATTTTTTTGGAACACAGTAGTTCTGTAATGCTGTAGAAATGGATGCGGCAAAACAGGCTAATAGGAAGGACAGCATACTGCACAGTGTGTGCATGGTGGTACCTAAATGCTGAGTCATGTTTATGACATGCCTTTTTCCTTTAAGAATTTTATAGTAAGACAAGTCACATGTCCCTTAGAAAAGCCTTATTTGATCTTTAATAAGAGAACTTTTAACAATCTACTACAATAAAACTAGCCTGCAGAGACAAAATATATTCAATGAAGAATCTACAGTACCACTTCAATGAAATTCCACATTTCAGCTGCTTTTCATTACCTACCTTGTAACTGTGTCTCCTTTAACAGGATATTCTGTTAATGTTACTGACACAGGTTCATTAGGAAAACCTGTGTCCAACATTAACAGGAGATTAATTTCTTTTGAAATTAAGAAAAAAAAAAGTGAGAAATTTCAAGGAGAGTTTTAAAGACTGAATTGCCATCAAGCCCTGGGAAGATGACGGTATCTGCTTTATTTGATGGGAAATTAGAAATGTAGGGTTTTTTCTGAGACATATCACAATGCATTTGACTTCCTGAGTTTGAAGGAAGTCCATACTGCAAGAGAAAACGCAGGGAATGACTGGAAGAGAATCAGTGACTTAGCTAATCACTCTGACCCACATGCCTCTTTCATATTAGAGCAAAACAATGTAAGAGCTTGAACTGTAATAAATTGCTGCTTAATACAGCCAGAAGTAAACTTTACCTTTTCAGCTAATTCTTTTCAGGTTCCCTAGCTGTAAAGCACTTATTTAAGAAAGTTTAGCAGCTCTGCTGTTCTCTGAGGCATGAAAAATCTTGATTGGGGTCTCTATACTGGAAGCAATGAAGCTTAAACTTTGATATACTGGGACACGGGTGGGGGGACAAACTAGATTTCTACTCCACAAAGTGTCCTGCTGACCAATGCACAGAGGGTTGTTTGTTTTGGGCTCTGAAAGGCAGCTTGCCAGACCTCCTGCCTATATGATAAGCATCATGTTATCTGTGTCTATCTACAAGGTTAAGAGCTACAAGCAAAAAGCTGTGGCCACAGAAGAAAAGGCAGGATAGTTTAAGTGACTTTGAGGCTGGGCTTCTGGCATTCCTGCTTTTGATAAAGAAGAATGTGTCTGTTTTGGACAAAAGATCTCCTTTAACCTTTTTAGACTTAAGGTAGACTTAATATTTATATTAGCACTGTGAGGCTGTTTCCACAGTCAGTCAGAATATTTCTTACGAGGCTCTGAATCTTAACTTTTATCTAAACAAGAAGGCAGGTTTTTTTGGCTTCAGTGCCTTTGTTGCCTAGACAAGTTTCTATATTCAACTACCCAGTATAACTCCATAGTGTTAATGTGGCTGGGCAAGAAGAAGTGAATGGGAATGATATAAGCAGGGTTATACTTGTTTTTACTAGGTTAGTACTAAACACTACTGGCAGTGTATGTCTGGTCTGCCTGACTTTATGCTCTTCTCCATGCAGTTCATGAGCTCTACTCCAAATCCACTTGCTCATTTCATATGTTCCTTCTTCCATGCTGGATGTTCAGAGTTGGGAAACTTTGTCCTCTGTACTGTGTAGACCTTCCCATACTGTGAGGGAGGGTGTTTCTGCAGCTGTCATGGGTATTAGTGATTCAGAACACTTTTATAAGAAGTTGCAAGGGTGTAGTTCAGACATGTTAAGTTTCTGAAGCAGATTGTCTTCAGCAGCTCTCTTGAGATTTGTTTCCTGGGACTCTTCTATTGACTTTGTGAAGGAGCATGAGGCTGAGGAGTATCTGATGGAGACTCTTAGAATTATTCTGTCCATCTGATTTTTTTTCTCTTAGATGTTTCTACAAAGAAGTTATAACGAGGCCCCATTGTATCATTGTACCTACCTTAATTTAATGCATTTGTGTCTAGAATGAAAAATACAACATTACCACTTTTCTGAATAGATTAACCTTTCTTTCATCCTGAGGTCTAAAAAATTATCAGTTGTGTCAGCTGCCAGAGTTTCTTATCCCTAATATTAAGCATTACTTCCAGAGTTTCTTATCCCTAATATTAAGCATTACTTCTGTAGGCAGATAGGACTGCAAAGGCATTGCAGGGTATAGGCAAAGGAAGCAATGGCATCGACATCCTGTATGCTGAATACATTTGTTATTTGCATACAGACTGTTAGGATGAGCAGAATTTATTCCTGGGTTTGTTTTATTTATTTACTTTAGTTAGTATACACCCCCTTCCAGTTTTGTGTCCCTTCTGATTCCATTGACTGTTGTGAAAACTTTTCTCATCTCTGGTTATATAATTTTAAGACTTTAAAAAATTGAAGTATTCAGAGTAACCTAGAAGAGATTACAGTGCAGGGTAAGCGTAGAACCCCTTTCTATAACTTCCAGTCATCAGCTGCTATTGCAAAATATCTTAGTAAGGAAAGAAGGAATAGCAGGTGAAACAAGGCCACCTGAGCAAAACTCTGATTAGAAGATAACAGTTATAGAATCAGGAATCGTATACAAACATTTTTTATGATTAATGACAGATTGGTTAATAAGTAACTGGCAAAGAACAGTTCACACCTCTGCACAGTGGTTATTTAGATGTAATTGGCTTTACTGAAATCGTAAGTTTATTGTCTTTTATTTGTATAACCTTGTCTGATTTACTAAAAATCACTTGGGTGTTTTTACAAGTTTGTTTCTTATTTTATTAAAGCAGAGAGACTGACTCATTCTTTTTAATCCATTTGTACACAGACACAGTCTCTGATGTGCATGCCAGCATTCATATTTAGGGAGAAGTTCAGAAAGACTGAGGCTACTTCATGTTTCTGTGAGCATAAATTCAGCAGCAAGTTCAGGCCTTTAGTGTCATGCTATGCTTAACAAACTTTCCTGGTGTATGTTCTACTTACAAATTAGCTGACATTTCAATGTATTACATCAGGGTTATGTTATAAAAGCTTGGAGGCACTGTTTTTAATGCCGTTCAATGGTTTGCTGGGTATTGCTGCTGATGCTTAGTAATGACGAAGCATAGCGTTATCAAAGTACAGATGTCTTGCTCTGGACAGTCAGCCTGCTGTGCAAATGTGCATTTTGGACCAACCATATATTCTATAATGTTCTTTGTCAGTTTTTATGGATAAGATCCTTGGGAAAAAGCAAATGCTTGAAATAGTTATTTAGGTTGACATTCATCCCTGAAATTTCTTCACTCTTATTTTATTGTTTTGTTACTGACATCAAATTTCATTCAGTAATTTGGTATTTTGACATGTACAAATACATTAGATCATCTCACTTGTAACAGCCATCAATATTTGGAGATCATGGAACCTAGCAGTTCTGCTGTGGCAACTCATAAAGCATATAGTCACTTCTTCACATATTTACGAATCAACCTACCCTCTATTTTGACTCCAAACGAATTTCTCCAAGGATGGAGTTATCCAACTGTATCTGCATCAAAGTTAAAAAGGAAAGAAAAAAGAAAATAAAACTACTGTGGAAAGATGAAGTATTTCAGTTAGCAAATAGTTTTTAAGCACACTTGCAATAATTAAAGACACAATGCTTAAAGACACAATGCAGAACAGGTTTAAAACAATTAGCTTTAATTTCTTTCCTGAACTATGAGTTTAAATTTTGCTTCAAAGTTTAGCTGAAGACTTGTATGTTTAAAAGAAATTATTGTCATCTTCAGTATTTTACACCTCATGAACTGTGCTTTGGGAATTTTCATCCTCTTTCTCTGTGGCATGAGCTGTAAGACATTGGAATTATTATATAGAACATAAAGTCAATTCTGTCTGACCAAATTCTGCAACCAGAGAACTGTTGAATCAGCCTTACATAAAATCCTTTCTTCTAATCTCTTTCATTAAGATTATAGTGGAATATCAGCTTCAGAGCCATTTTTCTGTTCTCTGCAAGAGAATCACAGAGATTGTATCAGAATCACAGTTCTTTAGTGAGGTCTGCCTAAGCTGTCCACCACTCAGGATGACTGCAGCTTACTCAGCAAATTGTATCTGCATTTGCAGATAGTTCCCAAGGCGATGGTTACACTGGCAAATACCACAGTTCTTTTTCAAAGCTGTGAGTGTCACTGAACTTGGCATTCTGAATGGACAATTTTAATTCTAAGCTAAGAAAATTTTTAAGGTTTTTGCCAGGGAATGCTATCAATGTTAGCGTCTTCAAGAATTTAAAGCTGTTTTCTGAAACAACAAAGAATTGTTTTAGCTAGGTGAACATTGCATTTTTGTAAGACAACCTTTGTAAAATTTTCATTAGCTTCAATAGTCTTTAGATCAGCCCCGTGAACTTTTTCACTGCATGAAGGGGATTTTTCAATTACTTAACTATATGATTAAGTTTTCATATTTTGAAACCTATAGAGTTTATGGTGGTAAATTCATTATAAATGTCTGTAATAGCTTGCTTCATTATCAGACTAGCTAGATGAAACTTTTTAAGTTAAAAACTGTCACTTTGAAAACAAGCTCATTGCATTATTGTGAGCATTACTTGCCCTTCCAAAATGAAGGGGATATGCCTTCTATAGGGCAGCTATAGTGGTGATATTTGCACTATTAAAGTTAGGGGCTCTTGGTAATTTATGTTTTTATGCATTGATAAGGAATAATTACTTTAGATGACCTGAACTTTTCCACAAAATGATATAAATTGAGATTTAGGAATATTGGAACAGAAAGCTAAAATTCTAAGCTCTTCAGAGGGTTTATAAATACTTTAATTTCGCTTTCTCTTCCCTGACCTCCCTTCCTCCTTCCTCTTTTCCAAAAATGTTAGAGGACTGAACATATTTACAAGAAACCTGAACAATCTGTTGTAAAATATTAGGTTTGTTTTTTATTTTGTGATTTTACTGTCATTATATTTTATAAACAAATATTGGTACATGGGTTTTGGTTTAATTCAGGAGAGAAACCAAGCTTAAATCATCTCATAATTACACTCATTTCTTGCTGTGCCATTTGTTTAATGACAGGCATTTACACCGCGAACTACTGCCACACTATTGCTGCTCTATCAACAAGTAGTAATATTAAATATGTTTGATAACAGACAAGTAGGATCGGAAATGCAAGACACTTATAAAGTGTTATGTGTTATGCAGTAATTGATATACTCTGGATAGAATTACCTTTATTTTTTTGACAGGCTGAAAAGTTTCTGAAGAACTTTGTGTTACCTTTTATAGCCACTGATGCATGAGTGTGTTTTTCTAGTTGGGGGTGTGCCTAGAAAATGTAAAGGGAAACCCAAAAGTTAAAGTGTAATTTTTCACTAAAAATCCATAGCTGTAAAAAGCAGTATCTCCTTATCTGACACTTCTGTTTTCTCTGTGTCAACAATTCATATCTATTTAGGTAAGAAAAACAAGTTCTTGAAAACAGGATACTCAAAGGAGCACTGTATGGAGGTGGGCTGGACTTAGTGTTTGCCTATTTATCACATAGTTTTCAGCTGCATTCTGAATTTCATAATTCTTGTAGTTATCTGGAAAACAAAAATAAAAATTTTAAACTCAGATATCCAGTGGAGCTGTAGCAGTAGTGGAGCACTCTTTGTGAGAATCAGCAAAATACTGAAGGCAGGACTTTGAATACTGAAAAATAGGATATAACTATAGAGATAAATAAATGTCATGATTTTGTATTCCTTGCTTAAAGGACTTAGACAGTGATTGATTTCCAGTAGTCAAAATTCTCTAAGATATGACAAATTGTGCAGCCAAACTCTTTAAAAGTGCAAAATAATCAAATATTTTTAAGTCTTACTACCTGAGGTACACTACTATTAGCTGGTAGCAGCGACAATAGACTTAACTGCTTTAGAAAACTAAATAGGCGATACAGTAGACAATGATACAGTCACATTAGGGTTTTGAAATTTTTTTGTTAGGCTAAAATCTAATTTACTGGCCCTTTTCCTCAAGCTTATTTAAACTGTTTAAGTTGGGCACGTTTCTTATCTGTTTTCAAAGGAGTGCACTTCCAAAACGGTGACTGTAGGCAGCTTTTTGGTGCTGTGATCATAGATATTACTTAAAAATACAGTTCAGTATCTTGTAAGTACTTGAGTTATATAATTCAATTTGCTTGTAGTGTATTATGTCATTCTTTGCCTCTATGACCAGAAGAGTGTATTTATGTCATTTAAGAAAGGTAAGACTAATAGGCAAAGAATTACCTTTAAAATATTTTAATCTCAGAGAGGACAGTGAAATCTCAAGAATATTAGCTTTCTCAGAAGGTAAATCTTTTCATCAGTAACAAATTGGACAAAGGACAGCAGAATTTGTGTCATTCCATATGAAAGAATTTCTTAATTTGCTTTCAGTGGGAAATACAGCAAAATTAGTTTGAAATTTGTTAAGGTATTGCTTTCTAATTGCTCATATCTGCTGTCCTATGTTATAATTCATAAGAACTAAAAAGAAAGAATCAGTATTATAGCATCTGCTGTATGTTGGTTACAATCATACAGATCTTAAATCATTCATGTAAGGAAAAAAGTAATAATAACAGCATTCCAGCAGGTGCAGTTGTCACTGTCTTTAATAAATATTGCTCCCAGTAAATATATATCCTTAAGGTGAATGTGCAGGACAGACAAATGCTAAAAGATAACTTGAAGAATAATGGACATAAAGACTGCACATGCATTCATGTTAACACCAGTCCGAACTGGACTAGCCTAGGTCTTACTTGAAATCACCTGTTTCAGGCTGGAGAATCAAGTGTCTGCTGGAGAGATTTGAACTTAGCTACCAAGCAGGCACAATTAGTAAGACCCGTGTTTTCCAATTATCAGGAAATCTGTTGCCAAGATGTCTAAAGTGAGGAATTGAAATACATGCTCCCTGTAAGTGCCATGAGAACTGAAGACGACCTGTTAGCACTGTTTCTTTAGATGATATCCCACCATTGTTTGTCAGCCAAACTCTTCTATGCTACTGTACTCACCTATGGGCAAAGAGAAATGAAATTTGTATAAAACTAGATATAGCTTAGAAAACTGTTCCCAAATAGACCAGAGTAAAATTAATTAACCTGGTCCATTGATAATTTGCATGGAATTCATTATAGAAACTAATGAAGACATGTGCATTGAAATGATTTCTCCTAGAGCTGATTTATTAAAAGAAATCGGAAGCTAGGCTAGAGGAGGAAAATTAATACTTAATTCAGTACAGTGAAGTATTCTATATTACAGTGATTTCCATGGTAATTTACTCTTTGTAGTCAAGTGTGTGTAGACCTCCCCCATGGATTGCTTGTCATCTCCTTAATTATACTCCACTCTTATAATATTTTCCCATAATTCTGCAGCACAGATGACCTGGTCATCAGCCAAGTACATGCTTCTGTGTAACCTGGAGTATACAATTTATAATAGAGACGCAAGGAGGATTAAATTTATCTCCACTGAGTTTAATGGAGCTACCTCAAGGATGTGGGTTTTTTTGTTTGTTTGTTTGTTTGTTTTTTCTCCCATTGTTGGAGATAGAGAAACCATATATGTTTAGCAGGTTATTTGGTAAGTAAAATATTTTTTAGATAGCTTATGCTTTACAGCTCCTTTGGTCTTGGATTGGTGCCTTCACAGCTGCATGAACTGCTCTTTCTCTAATTTGTTCTCCTTCAAAGCTTCCTCAGAAATACGATCAAAGCTTTAGGTTTGGGGATGTGGCAATATGAAAGTCAAGATTATCATCTGCAGTAGTGCAGCTTCACTGAAGAGAATAACATCATGTTTGCCAACAGTTTAAGACCTGCTACTGCACCTGAAAAGTGCCATCCTTCCTTCTGGAGAGGTCCCCATGGGTAGTGTCCAGTAACTCTGCTATATGGCACAAACTAGCACAAGTACAATGAATCTAAACATCGGGAGCTCGAAGGTTCTCTATTGAGCTTTTTATTTCAGAACAGAGCTTGCAGGGAAGCTTGCTCTCAAGAGAGAAAGTCCACCAGAGAGTCATTAATAACATAACCCATAAACATAACATAAACATAAGGGAGGAGAAAAAGGGGCCTTCTAAAGGGCGAATTAGGTCTTTAGTAGGTTCTGCATTATAACAAAATGAGCAAATGAAAGTACTGCTGGCCACATTTACAAGAAGAGTATATATGGGACATGCAGCAGGAATTACCTAATGCCTTATAGTCATTCAGCACATACTGTTTACCTGGATGCTATAATACAACTATAAATGATGACAATGATCAGCACTGTTAAGCTGCTGTTATTACACTTCTGTGAGAACTAGCAACTGGATCAAGACTGCACTCTCGTTTCTCAAAAGCATCCAAGCAACTGTCATGTGTGTTTGGCACTTATTACCACAAGTAGAATTTTGAATCAGAAACAAAATGGTTAGTTCTACATCTTGCTTGAATTTGCACTAGGCATCCAGTATTACAGTATAAATATACCGTTCCAAACAAAAAACAGTGCTTTAGGGAATCCTACATCATCTACAGGGTTAACAGGAAAGCAGCAGGTCCTATTTAAGTCTGGTACAGGAGTTGCCAGAGCAGCAGAAATGTTGTTTTCTTTCAATGATTAATGTGCTCAATAAAACTATAGCATCTGCTGCCAGTTTTCATTAACAAATAAATGAAAAACAAACCCGCGTGGTAGGCAGTGTGTCTGGGGATAGCTTAAACAGGACTGAGCTGCTTTAGATTTCAGCTATTTTCTTTAGGAGGACAGTATGGAGCACTTTCTTGTTTATAGGTTAAACACAAGGGATTGAAGTGATCTGTGTAGCACACAAGAGTGGTTGCCAACCCAAAACATTGTGCAGAATACAAAAATTCCATGGCTTGCTCCCTTGGGAGTTGTAGCTTACAATCTTCCTGCTTATTGGTTTCAGTGTAAATAACAGTTAAATCATCAGAAAAGACAAGCTGCCAGTAAAACTTCGAACAAGCTATTAGTTTATTTTCCCTCCTTCATAACGCAAGTTCGACAAACTCAAAGCTCGGTCCATGTATTGTTTCACAGGACATCTGTTTCACACCACATTGGTACCAGTAATGCCCAAATGTAAGGCTGAAAATGTCTTTCACAAAATGTCTGCTTTTTTAGCTTCCTCACAGCAAAGCAGACTCTTTGAAATACCATAGATCACTTCAGTTTTAGCCTTGTTTTCTATGGAAACAGGGTTTATTTGATTGTAATGTTTTTCTCCCCCCCCTTTTTGTCCTTCCTTATAACTTTTGAACCATATTGGCCAGCTGCACCTTGTTTGACAGAGGAAGAAAGGAAGGAGGGTTCATGTACAACAATGTCTCTACCTAAGGAAAGGTTGCAGTGTCTACATGTAGACATTAGAGAATGCATATATGAGAGAACCAGTGTGAGTATGCCATTCCAAGGGAAGTTTTGGTCAAAAATTGCATCTTTCTGGATATTAAAATCATTCCATGAACTGGTCATCTCTCTCAGCTCTGGTACTGCTAGAGCTGCTTTCTTCTTAGAAGTTTGAGAACAATCATCCAAGGAAGTATCAGGCTGGAGCTGACTTGGTATTTGTGGCAAAAGCTCCACTGAGTCATTCTCAGGATATTTACCAGCAGCATTTCCAAACTGTTTTGGGCTCTTTATTATAGAAATTATATTCTTTTACAAAATACAGAAATTTTCTGGTATATATGGCTATCCTTCAGACACATGAAAGCCTAACAATCTCCAGAGCCATCTGCTTGTGTATTTGCAAAATAAAGCTTACTAGTTCATAGTGGAAATACATCACAGAATGGCAAAAACATTGCGGTGCTAAATAAAAGAAAAACAAAAAAGCTACCAGACCATTATGAGCTGAGGGACATAATACAGTAGACCCTGGCAGGATATATGAGGAACATGGATGGCTTTGGGAAACTGAAGTATTTGTTGTAATACCTGATGAGTACACTGAGCTTAATGACAGAACAGAAAAAACAGCTGCGCCTTTGACTGTACCTATGAGCTATGCATAAACCAAGGAAACCTTCCTTATAAATGTTAGATAGGAGACCAATGAATTTATCTGTACTGCTGTTCCCATAAAATCAGCCTCTCCCAATTGCTTTCTCTGCAAAGATCAAAATTGTATCTCCAGATAGAAGAGAATAAGCTGATTTTGAATAAATACAAAGGCTAAACTAATCTACATCAAAAAAAGTGTACATACCAAATCTATGAGGATAGATTTACAGTTCTCCTGCACATAACTTTGGTGCTTATTACAAACTGAGTACTCAGGTAACTGATATGGTCACACCATATGAGACTTGGTGAGATTCACACCATGAGAGAATTTTGTATTGCTGAGAACAGAACCTAGTGCTCAGTCATGATGTGCTGTAACTGTCAACAACACGCAGATGTGATTATTTGCTAATGAACAGGGCAGATGTGATTATTTACTAATGAACAGGCATCCCTCTGTACTTTAATTGCATCACACATTTGGATCTGATATTCTTGCCATGGCGATTGTGTTCCCTGTCTAGCATGAGTCACTGGACTCTGCAGGTATGTACAGAGTGTGCTACGCAGAATGATGCATTGAGCAGGTGTGGCAAAGGACAGAGCAGTTCAGCTAAAAGGAAATTGGAATATATTTTCAAAGAGAATGTACAAATACCTTAGTGTTTGATTTCCAGGGTGGTGATTAATTGCAAACTGTAAGATAAGAACATGCAGGACAATGAGAGCAATAGCCTTTTGTTATATCATGTCGTAGATTCACCTCTGGTTTAAGCTGGCTTTTGGTGGTGTGAACCAGAATGCAGGCATTCTGGCAGTGTTAGGACTGAAGTGAAAGTCTGAATTCCTCCCCTCTAATGAATTCTTGCTGCTGACAAGCTGAACATGGAAGACACTGGGCACATTAGCCTGAGCTGGCTGGGATTTTCTGGCACTCTGCAAGGCTATCACATATGCTAGTCCTGTCAGTTATGATGGTGGAAATTAAAAAAATAGCCTGCTCCCATCAAAGTGTAGATCATACCAGGATAAAGTTGATCCTACTCGTTTACTTGTATATGCTTGTGGCCGAGAGCAAATCTTGGCTTTCTTGTGCATTCTGAACTTGGGGCCTACAGAGAGATTGCATTTAAATTCAGAACTCAAATGCTGGCAATGTGATCTGCAGGCTCAGGAGTATAACGTCCAAGTTTGTCCAGCTTAACCTGAGCTAGCTTAAAGAGAAAACAAGATTTAGAGCTTTTACATCTTTCCCTGTATTTATAAAATCACTATACAGTTTGATACAACTTGCAGTCCTAGCTAGAAGCAGTAAAAGTTCCTGTGTTCCAGATCATAAATTGGGGTGAGATGGCAGTGCTGTGTGATGAGGCTTGCACAATACCCACACAGCTTATACCTGACTCAAAGCATTGCTATTAATTCCTCACTTTCACAAGCACAAAATTCGCATCCCATTTCTTTTCTACTCTTTGTTCTGAAAAGAACATTTCCTATTATATGCTGCAACCAGAAATATCTCCCTGAACAGTATAAAATTCTTGGAGATGTTAATGCCATTAAGCAAGATCATCTCTGAAATGAGGCTTATGCATTCCCCCATTACCCAGTGCCTCACACCACTGGAAAATTGTAGGTTCCTGGCCTGAACGTTCCTGCTGTTATCTAACTCTCGCTGTACTTTATGTCAATTATTAACATCAGCTTCGATAGAAATCTTAACACATGCTAACAAATAGAACTCCTACATCATTTCTGTTACTCTATTATTTTGCTCTGTGATCTTTGTTTTGTAGCCTACCTTTCCACATCTCACTTTCCAAAATACTCACACAGCTAGAGTGTTTTGGGCTGATACATTGTTTTCAGCCTTTTGAAGACAGGGTGCAAAAGTTGTTAACTATCTCTTTCATCCTCCAGCCAAAGGTGATGTTCATCCTGTGTGATACTTCTGCGTAGGAGTTACTTGTACCCCAAAATACCACAAAAATTTTGATAATAGTAGACATCAGGCAATGGCTTACATGAGGTCTAAGATCAGAGCACATTTAGATGCACTGTGGAAGCTGCTGAAGAGCTACCTTAGGTGTGAAAAGCTTTTCTTGGTTGGGTTGATCACTTACTTACTTAGTGTTTTTCCAATGAATTTCAGACCCAGTGACACTCGTTTGCATTTTCTCAATATAGTAAACAGTGAAGTGTAAATCCTGCTAACTGCTAACAAAGCAGTTATGATGTAAAGCTTGGGGCAGGGGGGAGAGATGGACATTCCAGGCACTTAAAGTGAAGCGTGAATACAAGGGGCTGATTTTGTTTGCTCTGCTTCCAGTGCAGGTTTGAGACAGTACATGCTGACCAGAAAGTACTTAGGACTCTCCACCTGTGAATGTTGAATGCGTATCCAGTCCCCAGGGAACACTAATCTGGATACAGCATTTGTGTTGGAGATGGAGAAAAATATGTCTTTCTGCTATTTCTATTTAGAGGATGCGGTTTTAAGCTTTGCCATCTGGTAAGTGTCCAGATGGATATCAATCTTCTTTTGCTTTCTCCATGATCAGGTATTGGAGAAGAGATTCAGGGAGCCATAACCTGCCTCTTGATAACCTTCCCATCCCTGCCATCTTTGTCCAACAGGAAATGGATATACCCTTTTCTGACCCAAGAGGAGCTTGGGGAGTGATGAAGTGCAAAAGTGAGCCTATGGTATGCAAGCTTTTTGACAGGAAAATGATGGCAGTATCCAGTAAAGGGTAATTCCATTTTCATGCTTTTTTTCCCACTATAATATAATTGCATGTATGCAAATAGCATCATATCTGTCTCTTACTTTGTGTAATTAGCTAATGCTAGGTAACTGGGCAGGTGAAATATAGAGATTAGCCAGAAAAAAAAGATAGCAGAAACTTCTGTCACAGCTGAAGCTTTCCCAGCATCATGTAGCCATACCAGAAGAGCTGAATATCTAGCATTCCAGATGTGATCTTTAATTTATTTTAGAGGAACACAGCTTTTTACTTTGCCTCTTTTCCTTTCTCACCTAAAGAAAAGCTGTCAGGGCAAATCCTTAAAGGTGAGTGCACTCAGCTTTCTCTGCAAAAAAAAAAAAAAAATATATCTCTGAATTGGAATTCTGATAGGAGACAGTCTGCTAAATGTCACCAAGGCTATGGGTTACATCCTTTACAGTCCATACATTACAAAAGGACTAGTAGAGTTAAACGTTAATGGAATGAACCAGTGATCCAGGCATTTAAAATGCCTACATTTAAATTCATGGGTATCATATAATTGCAGAGCCCACCTGGGTTAGCAAACAATGTAGGTCAGTTACAAAAATCTAGCTCTTTTGTAAGGTGATTCTATCTGAAAACCTTCTTGTGTTTACTTGATTTGATATCAAACTACCCAAGCTACCAGGGGAGTAACCTTGTAACAGTGGGAGCATCTTGTCAGGACTGTTATTTTTAAATGCAGAATTCTTAGAACAAAGTCCCCCAATAAATCTAAGGAAAACAGGACAAATTGCTATTTAGAAAGGGAAGAAGTAGTGGTATGTTCTGATAGGCAAAATGAGCTTGCATTCCAGCTGAAGAGATTTTAACAAACATCAAAAGAATAACTTGCCATTGCATTATTTTTATCTTCATTGAACCTATCTATCTGCTGTACTCCATAGCATGCATGAGATAAATGTTTCTGCTACCACTTTCCTGAATGCTTTTTAAAATTCGGTGGTTGTGGAGCTCTCTGCATTTCAGTATGGCTGGAATTGGTATTAAGCTTCACTGAGTTCCTGGTCCAGGGACTGAAAGAGACCATCTCTAGGATGCTATACCACACTAGATACCTTTGACAGTGTGGTGTTTCACAGTGTGTCATTTAATGTTCACATGAGATAGGCTAAAGGAAAATTGACTGGTAAATCTGAGCATAGGGCCAATGCCCTCCCCTGGAATACTGCTCATCTCCACCCAAGTCACAAACACAAAGTTGTCTGTATCTTAACAGGATTTCAGTTGACAGGGCACTACGTACACCTCATGCAGAGATGCATATATCATCACCACAGCAATGCCGTAGTGGCCTTGAGGAAGGATTTAGCACTCATCCATAAGAAAGTCCTGCAAACATATATTCCGCTCTGTTTTGATTCTCTCTGAATGTGCCCTATCAGTAGTGCCTCATCTCAGCCATAAATAATTTGCTGTAGGATCAAAATACATGGTGCCAAGCACAAATAATTTTGGAAGAATTGATATGATCCAGACCGATATCAAATGTGAGATGCTGATTACATGAGAAATATTATTTATCCATTTGGACACTTTTCTTGTGATAGGAGTGGTTCTTTCTGTTTTAGGTCAAATGTTTTCTTGGACACAAAAGCAGAACTAACAAAATATATGACCTGGAAGCAAATCAGGAGGATATACTGTTTGTTTATTATAATTTCTATTAAATATTATTCATTTGTATAATTCTGGTACTTATACTGTCACTTAATAGTTTAGCAAAATGGCACTTAAGGGATAAATAAAGGTATTCTAAATATATATATATATATATATATATACATGCACACACATGCACCAGTGTAGGAAATTGAAGGCACCTGCATAGAATATACATTGTTTAGTTAGCCCAAAAATCAATATCTGACTCCTTCAGGAACTCAGAGTTATTTCTTTTTTCATTACTATGATTGTAGGCATCACTATTTTGTATGCATAAGGATATTTAAAATTAATGACAACCTCATCTGTCTTGCATGTGTTTTAGAAGACTTCCATGAATGCAAGCGTAATGAGGGTTTTCAGCTGGCTTCTGTGACATTGTACAGTTTCAAGCAATTATTCAGCCAAATAATATACAAATATGCATATGACTTATGGGCAGAGCAGATGATGAAGCTAAATGAAAAGAGCAAATAAAAATTCTGATCAAACAGAGCAGGTTCTAGAACTGCAGAATCCTTCATATTGTCTTATTCTTCCTTAGCAAAGTAAACTTAGCATGTCATCTACTGTTTTGCCTCTAAGCTAGTTGAACAAAAGACAGATGGTAGAGCCCAAATCCATAAAGTTTCTTTTTTGTTTGAAGGGAAACATTTTCCCTCAGTTCAAACAGCTCAGAAAAAAAGCAAATTTTCCGTTCACTTCCAACTTCACTTTCCTTTAGGAAAGCATTTGCCAGACCTTACTTCTCTATATCTAGGCAGAAAACTGGCTAATATAATGCAGTAGATAAAAGCTAGATTTTTGCAGGGCCCAGCAACTTTTTATATTCTTAACAGACCAGAATTAGCTGGTATGATCATCTTTTTCACACAACTGAGTGTGAAAAAGGTCCTTTGGTTTGAAAATAACATCAGTATTAGAACTTAGTCTTTATTTTGCAATGTACTAAAATTGTAGATGAAGAAGTTGAGAACAGTGGCCATAAAAGTGCTGTTAGAAAAATTTCTCCTCTATAAAAAGACTTTATGATGCGATTTATCATACTGGTTTCAAGAACAGTTCCAGAAGCAACTCTCCTGAATCTGAGAGAGGTTTTATTTTAGGAAGTGGTAACATTAAATTATAAAAGAAAATGAACTATATGTGAACTACTATGAGTTATATAGTGATATACCAGTAGTATATAATGAAAGTGTGAAAATACAATAACAGTAATTTGGAAATTAAAATCCATTAACGAATGTTGAAAGAATCTTCTGTAATTCTGATCTAAACATGTTCTGAAAGTCAAATTCTATGAAAAAATCAAATTGTAGAAAATTTCTGGGTTTTTTACAGTTTGATATAAAAATTAAAGTGGTCATTTAATAAGAAAAATATTAGATGGAATGGAAATATAGCCCTTTAGTGAGGCCTAACAGGGAAATTGGTGTGACAAGGCAATTGCCTGACGACACAAAAATGAAGAAAACATTGTAGCAGCTTCCATGAAAGTACAGTGTTTTTACTATGTAGAATCCACAGCAGAATCAGAGACAATGTGAAATAAAATGCTTAAAGTAAACTATACAACTGATGCCAGAGCTACAAAATGATACAGAAATCTAACATACATATTGTGCCTTAATGTTATCTTTTTCAACTCAGTATTCTCTTCCTGTCGTAAAGGCTATTCTACATAAAAGCACAAATGAAAAAAGAGATCCAGCAGTCAGAAAAAATAGAAAACAGCAAAGATAGCTACAGTGAGAACCAGCTTTTCTCCAAACATCAGCCTTGTCGGAATTTGATTCAGATTGCTCAGGGCAGGCAATTCTTGGTAAGCAGATTCCAGAGCTTCTGCCAGCTAGCTATTTAAAAAGCATCTCTGTCAACATTATGGCTAGATTTTTTTGCAGCCCAACCAAAACTAATATTTTCTGATATATTTAAGCTATTTTTCTTGTCTCCTGTACCGTATCAGATGTGAATCAGTGCTTCTGTGAATCAGTGTCTGTCAAAAGCAGACTTTAAATTGCTATATTTAGAGCAGGATCTGAACACGTGTTTAGTTTTGTTTTGCTTTGTTTACTTTGTTTTTAACATGTTTTCTACTCACAATGTAATACGGCAAAATACAGTGTCCCCCTGACAGCAAATAACATGTTGCCAATATATTTTGTTCAAGTAAATTTATTTAATCAAAGCTCTTAGCCGACATTGGAGACAACACTGTGAGAGTAGTAGAAGACTACCTAAGTGAGCTGAAAAAGATGACATTAAGGCATGTCTGTTAGATTTCTGTACCATTTTATTGCTGTGGCATCAGCTGTATAGTTGTATGGGTGGATATTACCATCGGTTTAGAAATGGGATACTTAAGACAGTCTTTGATTGTCTTGAACATCACTGCACAGTGATGGCAGAATCGGAGGTTGTACCTTAGTCCCTTCCAGCTAACTGCCTAGAGTATTCCTCATGCATTTCCTCAGAATAAATGCTAACATTGCCATCCCTAAGCCTTCAGCTCTATAAAAGGCACATGTTGTGCTATGATGCATCTCCAATAGATGTGAAGAAGCATTTGATTCCAGTGATCTGGGGATACTTTATCTGGAACGCAGTTATTATCTATCAGCTGTGTTCAAGACAGGAGATTCAAATGGGAACAGGTAGAGAGAGACATCACGATGGTCAACAAATTGGAGTGTTTGTCTTAGGATAAAAGATGGACACTTATTTAATTAGGCGAAACAGAAACAGTTGGGATTTGAGTGCTGTCTACAAATATATAAGGGACAAATAAATGCTGAGGCTAACAGATAACGTGGGCACAAGAGCCAAAAGATATAAATTGACTATGAATAAATTTGAAGTGGAAATTAATAAAATGTTCCTAGCCATTAGAGCAAAGAAATTCTGGAATAGTCTTCCAAGAGAAATAGAGGGAAAAATAAACTATTTTTAATATGGAGCATATTACTTCTATGAAAGGATGATATGATGCAGTGGCCATAAAAGGCAACTGCATTACTCATGAGATCACCTTATGAGTCTATGTAGCTATAATCCTAAATTTCTATGTATCATTTGAAAGCATGGACAGAATTATTACCACTTGCAGGCAAGAATTTCATTATCACAGAACCAGGCTATTCCTTGTCCTAGAAACAGTATTATCAAAATGTCAGACAGTTTGCTCTTAGTAGGTACTGGTTACCAAAGCAAGCACTGACAGGGAAGGCTATGCCGATGTAATTGCTACAGCATATAGGACATGTATCTGCAAACTGCATACCTGCATTGTCTGCTACTGCAAATGAAGTGGGGCTACGTGGACAGCAACGAAACAGGTGAGCTAATAATACTCCCTTTTTGTGCCTTTTTTAAATTAATGTTTACAGCAACCTTAATGCTATGCTGTCATTACAAACTGCTGTTATGATTTGGCATTATTACTTTTTTATGTAAGATTACTTGAAATACCATGCTGCCCTCTTGAGGTTGCATAAAACGTGGTTTGAGTTTGGGATTTTTTTAAATCAGTTATGAGAAAGAAAAAGACTTTTTAATGGAAATCTATTTCTTAAGGAAATAGATTAGGCATTAGGGTTTCAATCTATCTATGTTTTGGATGCCCCAAAGGAACTAGACATGCAAATACTTACAAAAACCTAGCTCTAAATTCCTCAGCCTTAAGTCCTCAAGTCCTCAAGTCCTAAAGGATCCTGTGCAAAAGTGTCATCAGCTGGCAGCAGAGCTTGGTAGGGTTGTTTTGTGGTATTTTGATCTGAACACAAAAATAATCTGCAGAGATGAGAGGAGACATGTTTCTAATGCTTTGGGTTGGCCAACAGCCCTGTAAGAGTTTGGTCATGCTACTATCATACTGGTAAGGCATACAGTGACATATGTGTCCTCTGCTGCAGAGATCTTGCTGCGTGATAATTTCTTCCAACTGTGCTGTCTCATTTGAAATGTTTTTTTAAGAGAAGTAAATGTGTTTAGATTGGCCAAATGACGATAAAAGTGGTTAGAACAAGTGTTGTAAAGCATATACAAAATAAAAGCACAGAGGAGAGAGACTGTGACAGAAATTGCTTTTGATACTGCTAGGAATACTGAGGTAATATAAAAAGGGGAAAGTTAACACAGACACCCTGTGTAATACTCTCTTTTAAATGAGTTCCGTAACATGAAACCAGGTGGACAGCAGTGGGAATGCTATGTGGTGAAGTAGGTAGTTTAACTGCTCATTTTCCATTTGTTGCTCTGGGAATCAGTTTATTGGGCAGTGTGTTCATCAGAGACAAGTAGAATGGAACATAACAAGAAGGAGCCACAGTGGTGTGTTGCTATACCACTATAAGGCTTGGATTTAACAAGATATGAGGAGACTTTTTAGCCATCTTTTTTCTCTCTTTCTGCTCCAGAATGTCTCTGCCATTCAGGGGATTCCTAGAGAAGGTGAATGATAGCAGCTAGAGGCAGATGTAAAATATGCTGGGAGTGATTTCTAGTGGCAGAAAGCTTGGCAGAACTCCTACTGCCATGACTGGAGCAAAAGTTTCCTTTTGTCCATCTAGTTTTAGAATACTTGCTGCCTGTCTCTAGAGATTCACTTCAAACCTCAGCTGTGTTAATATGAGTGGAGTCAATGCCCGTGCGATGTTGGGTGATGCCTGTTCAATAAAAAAATTACCTAAAAGTCTTGTTAGCTGACTATGAAACAGACTTGCTTTTTCAGAGCTTGATTACTGGAAAAAGGAAGAATAAATAAAAAGGAGAGGATGCTAAGCGTATATTAGTCCCTTTGCTTTTCTTGATGCCACTGTGACAAGGGAGAAGAAGATAGAACATGTGACAGGGATAAAAGGCCCTTCCTCACCCTGTAGCTAGTCACACTTGCATTGCATAAATTATAACGTGACAGTCTACTTTTCTCAATCACATCTGGGCTACGTCTGCCTCCTTGTAAACCACAAAATTTCTTACAGTAGGATTTGACTTTCTGACCTATTCCTGCAGGACTTGGCATAAGGCTGGGGCTGTATTTGTAATGGTCAGCTCAACACATCTTGCTACTCCCTATTAAAAATATGCTTATCATGACACCTCTAAATACTGAACTTATCTCCTACTGTTTGGTAAGTAAAAGGCAAAAAGCAAATCATCATACAGGAACCAAGAAACAAACCCTCAAAGAATCCTGGTGGTGGGCATCCAAACCTGAGAGCACATGACAGCACTGAGATGCTGTCACTTTCTGCTGAAGGGAGTCAATGTTTTGGAACCATTGCCTAGTATGATAGTCAGAAAGCAGCTGTGTACCCTAGCTAAGGCACAACATAGAGCATACTACTAAAGCTTTTCTGCTGTGTGGCATTTGATGCTGATTAGCATAATAGAATGGATGTGCAGGATATAACTGGCTCTTTTGATATCCTGATGGGGATGACCTGCTGGAAAAGTGAATCACAGTTTCCTTTTACTAGCATGGCTTTTGTTTCCTGTGGCTCCTATAGGCCAGCCATAACTAATCTGATGTTTTAATATAGTAAGCAATAAAGCACTCCAGGCTGTTTTCCTTATGGGCCCATTTATGTGCATGTTTGTCAGTTGAAGAGTTTTAACCTGAAACCTCACGTTGCACCCTAGACATATGCGAACAAGATTGTGAAGAGTCATAAAGCTTAGTGTCATACAGCTTTCATCCAGTTGCAGAGGCAAATAACTATAGGAGACAATTCAAATACAAGGCGATGAGTGGTGCTGAATCACCCCTGCAATGTCTACCTGCCCAGGTACACACCTATGGCCTGGAGCAATTATGTTTGAACCCACAAAGGGGGGCTACAGTCAATGATGGCGTGTGGAAGAAGCCCCAGGTGTTGGATGAGGGTGTAGGGGAACTGCCTCAAGTACTAAAGTACCTCAGTGTAGTCCTGCAGTTTCAGGTACATGGTTTGTTTACCTCTAAGATTTAAGTAGGGAACTCTAACAGATCCTGTCTGATCCCACAGCACTGCAGCCAGTCATGTCATGCTCAAGCTCCATCTTAAAACCAGCAAGGTTTTCACCCCTGCTATGTGTATTAGAGTGTTCCATCCTTCATTTGAATTTTGGATACCTTCTACTTTTCAGCATGGTAAAGGTGTTATTATGCTCATTTATTCTTAAGCCAGCTTCCTCCTTGACCTTGCATAGCTTTCTTTCCATCCTATTTACCACCCTATTTGTATCTAAAGGTATATTTCTGTCCCTTTCAACTTTTGCTAGCTAGATAAAGAAGCAAAGGCCTTCTAGCTTATCCAACAGTGTTCCTTCTCCATTCATTGTCTCTGTCTTGGCCACGGATGACTGGAACTGATTTTTCTTATCTGAAATTAAATTTAGTAAGCAGTACATAACATCACAGAAATTAGACTCCCTGACACACTATTAGAGTCTCTTTCAAGCCAGGAGACTTCTTCAATGTGTATCAAATGAAAAAAAAAGCTCAAAAGGGACCATGAACCACCAAGGTTTATCCAAACTTAGTGGCCTTTGGGGCTGGTGATTTATCAGAAAAGAAACTTGTATTTTTAATAGAATAATACCTATCAGTTAAAACAAAAATCTTCTGCAGAAAACTGCCGCATCTAATAAGAATAGGTTTTTGGAAAGGGAGAGAAGACAGGAAGGAGAGAGAATATGAGCTTGATGGTGAGGGTCCGTCCCTGACTGGCAATGTTTGAAGCAAAGATACAAAGCCCCTTGGCTCTACCTCTTCAGGAGCTCTGTTTTCCCCCCACCCTTCTGTTTCTTTCTAAACTAAAATAGAAACAAATGTCAGAAATATTAACATTTCCATGAAGGGCAGTTCTTTTTCTTATAGCCACATTTTCTCCTTGGTCCAAGCTGCCAGAAAACAGAATAGACCTTTGATGGAGTCTCTTTGCTACTTTAGGACTCAACTATGCCCAAAACACATCCAGAGTAACTGATACCACTCCTTTTATGCCAGTATGGTATCTACAAGAAAGTAGCCATAGGAACACAAACTGCACAAGCGTATAAGATCTGAGGTAAATGCTCAGAAGCAGATCTTGCCAGCTACAATACTTTGCTTTTTGTAATGCAGATACATGTATAATTTACAAAAGAATAGGTTATGACACATCCACAGTTCTGAGACAAATTCTAAGAATACTTTTGCTAACATGGCCAGAATGCGTATTCTTTCTATGAGCAAGATTTCTAGAAGAACTCTCAGAACTAGGGACATGATGAGAACTGGTAGGAAACAGGTATTTTAAAAACTATCCATCCTATATTCTGTATCAATAGAAGCCAAGTTCCCTGGAAATGTGGTTCTTTGAGATAATACATATGCAGCTAGATTATTATGTAGTCTTTTAGGCAAAGGGTACTCTTGGTGATATTTTGCCTATAATCTAATTATAGAGCAGTGATTTTCAGCTTTTCTGTAGACTGCAGGATGTTCCAAGAGCAAACTTGCTTAGACATTGCACCTGCAAAAACTATTGTAGAGCTGTTGTTGAGATTCACTCACTTTACATACCTGCCTCGGACTCCAGAAGTTTATGGATAGCACTGTCCTAGAGGTTCTGGTCTGTCTTTCATTATTGTCGAATTAACGTTAAACAAGGATATTGCTTGTGCATGCTTAGTCTTAATTTCTGCTGTTGGCTTGATGAAAGACATCTGACTTATGGAAGCTAAACACATGAACTTATTTAACCTATGTGACATATGTAGACACTTGTAGGCATATACATATAGACACATATGTGAAGTGTCTATATATGTGTGCCATATTTCATCCATTTTATTCTGCCAAATTCTATTTGTGTCTTATTTCCCTGAACTTATGTGTTACAGCTTTAGGTATTATCAGGAAAGCTCAAGCTTTTGTAAGCAGTAGAAATATGCATCAGTAAACAAAAGCAGCAGCTGTTAATTCAGCCTCTGTAAACTGTACTGGTTTATATATCAGTTTTCTTTTAAAACTGAAATTATAAATAACATGTAGCTTAATGACAAAGACTGGTTTATTTTGCCTGAAGCCCTCTGACCTTGAACTCCCAACACTGTTTGATACCAAGCTAAACAAGATTGGTTTGGGTCAGGCCTCAGCTGTGAAGGAACAGGAAATGACCTTGATGATTCTGTAAGAATACTTACTGGTGGTTCAGAGAGGACACATGATCATTTGGTAAGGACGCTCTGTTTCCTGAGTTACTACTGAACAAGATGGGAGGCAAAGATGCTGGCTAAAGTGCAGTTTCATCAAAAACTTATATATTCTCTCTTCCTCTGAATTATAGATGAGCTCTCTTTCTGTCATTGCATTTTTTATATCCAAACTTGAGAAATTTATCAGAATAAGAAATAAATGGAATGTAAAGCATTGTTGCAGTATTGACTTATTATAAGTTGTTTCTTTCTCAGAATTGGAGGAATGTAAACAAGAAATTTGATTTGGAGAGATGGTAATACATATTTTGAAGAAATCTTATAGGGAAATCCTGTAAGAGCAAAATTTTAGTTTTCAGTACAACAGGTTCCTGTAACAGTGTGGGGTACATCTGAAAATGTGACTTGGGCAGATTTAAGTGTGATTGTCTGGGCTTGTAACATGATTTGGAGGTCTCATTGATGGCATAGTTCTCCATAGACACTGTAAACTTGAAAGGAGTCTACTACATTACTAGAATTTCTTTGCAACTGTTTTTATGGCTTTAAGATAGCGTATTTTTCTGTAATTGCTACAGGAATCATTAGAATATTGTAATTATTAGTAATGTTATACTATTTGTCATCCCAGGTTCTGTTTCTTGGTAGTGGGACATTTTGTTCTACTTGGTTTTATTCTGCTAGTGTACATTGTTTGCTTCTGAAGTGGTACAACTCTATCCTTTTCAGATATCCAGATTAAGAGTTCAGTTCTGTCAATTTAAACATAGAGCTGGAACTCTACTTTTGAGATGGCTAAGACAAAAATTATAAGAGATCATGGATATAGCAGTAGAAGGCATTGTATATTCTCCTTTAATCTGTCCTGGGCATCTTCTGACTGAAGTAATGAAAGAACCTGAGGACCTTAACTCAATGCATTAAGCACAAGCTAAAGCTAAGGAGAACCCAAAACAATCTACACAATCCAAAAAGTTTTTGTCTTGGAAAGAAGATTCTGTCTATGGAGATAATTAGAGAAGTGGCTGAGTAGGTCTTACATGGAGAATTTACCATATGGCTTATTATTCATTCTTACCGCACTGAGGTACGAGAGGAGTGGTTGTAAATTTCCATATAATATTCTGGACATATATAATCCATTATATATAATGCCAAGAAAATCCATAATATATAATATTGAGAAATTTGAGGTGTAGCTTTACTCGGAAAATTAGGGCAAGTGGTACTTACTTATTAATCACATCTTCATGTTATACATATTCAGTTATAGCTTCATACTTTAGAAGAGGAAAAAGAATTAAAGAAACATTTACTCCTAACATTAGTCCCATTGACCCAACTCAGCTGCAAGTTAGGGAGCTCAATTCTTTTTCCATTCCATCAGCTGTATTTCTTACAAGGTTCTAGGTAGTGACGGGTAAGCAGAGAACCTCTCATTGGCACAGAGATGATGTAGGTGTCATGGTTAGAAAGAACGCCTTTCGACTGAAATTTGCAAGGCAAGAGTCTGGGGTGGGGGGGAAATGTGCATGACATTTAAGCATATTACAGACATTCTTTAAGATAGAAAATACACCAAGTGTAAAAAGAAGTATTAATAAACTTGACCCCCTTTCAGAATCTTGAAGAAATCTGCTATATTGGCTGCCTTTTTTTTCCTCTTTCCTTCTAATTGTCTATACAAATTTTCTTCTGTGATTATGAGTCAGCCTCTGCTCAGATCTCCAGGAAGTCCTGTGGTGGTCCTTAACTAAACAAGTATAGATGGCTATCTGAACCCAATTTTAAGTAAGCATTTGGCATTTGCAGTCATATAGATAATATGATCACCCATGCCATTTGTCATATTAGTATTTGAATAACATTATACTGTTTAAATTAAGTCAGATTGTCAGTTAAAAGCTTTTTGCAGTATGAAGTTATTCAAGCTTCATTATAGGTAAGAATTAAAGTTTTAAATTTAGGAAAATGTTGTTACAGCATGAGGGATTTCTCTTTAAGCGTGTTTCAAATATGAGATCATGATGAAACATCATCTGTATGTGACCTTCTGAAGGCCATGGTAAGAAAAAGACTTCTGGGTTGTTTTGGTAACAAGCATATCACCTACAATGGCAAAACAGGACAGACTGAACTTGTAAACATTACATCAGATCTGTTGCTAGAGATAACATGTTTACTAAACTTCTCAAAATGAGCCGATACCACAAGTCATCTCCTTGTGAGCAGCAGCAGGGCTATTTCCTGCTAAGACTGGGTAGTGGAGTGGTATATTATTGCTCGCCCAAAATATTGATCTCATGAAGTGCAGGTATCTTTATTTTGTGTAAATAAGAACAGGCATTCTCTCCTTGAAGGACAGAAAGGTTGCTAGTGGATGCAAATAATGGAAAATACCTGTATGCTAAAGACATTTGAAATTAATCTATTTTCAAGGAAATTTTATCAGTAGGTTGATAGTTGCAAAATTTATATCTTTTAGTACTTTCAGACAACATAATATGTTTATTCTGAATTCAGCAAAATTGGACTTTGATATTTAAATAGTTCCTGCTATCATGCTATAGCATATATATTCCTAAGTTTTGGAAACTTAAAACTCAGTGGACTTAGTACTTTATTAAAAAGGATAGAAGCTTGTTTGGGTTTTATAGTTCATTGTCTTGTTAGAGATCATGAAGTTTTAGAAAGTGGTCTAGAGAAAAGAGTGCAAAAAGTCCACTGGGAAGGGATTTAAAAAGAAGTGGAAAAATAAGCATATAAAATTAAGTCACAGTACTTGCCTGCATTTCCAGGAGGAAGTATCATGAATTGGTAAATATATTTTTTGTGAAAATTCATAAGTATTACAAAGTTTCTTAGAGCTAATTTTAAGGCTGATTTTAAGTGAACTGTAAAGCCAGAAGGTACTGCTATGTGCCTGTCAGGACTAATGATGGGTCTGCGGGAACTAATGCAATTCAACAAATAAAACAAGCACGTCGCAAAAGCTGTTCCAGTTGCTTAGCAGAAAAGCATAGGTATTTGTTATAAAGAGAAATGTCCCCTATTCTATGCTATTGACAAAGACAGAAGCACACAACTTTAGCCCTCTTATTATTTGCTTTAGTTAGCTTATAGTAGATGTGCATGACAACCTTTTACACAAAAACAACCGAGTTTCTTAAGCACAGATTCACTGATGGGGTCCCTGATGACAAGCTGTATTGCTGTAGAGCCTCAGTTTTACAACACTTCTGCATATATTGGCAGAGAGAAACTCACAGAAGAACAGCACTGGCTTGAGGATAATTATTAGAAGGCAATTAATACGTATCACACCTCAAAGATCTTTCCATTTTATAGTTTATACTGCATCCCACTGAGATACCTAAGCTAGCTTTGGATAAACTTACTTGGGCCCTGGAAACTACTGAGGGAGTAGGGACTAATTTACCTTGCTGAGAAGCAAGATAAAATTAGCTTACCATGTTTTCTGTACTCTGTGGCTAGATTATATCCACTACATCAGCTAACTTCTTTAGAACTACCTCAAAGACCTCTGCATTAACACAAGTTGCACTTTAAGTGCCTGTGACTCAGTTTGATCTTCCCTTCCATTTTAGAATTCAAAGCAATAGTGCAATAGCCTTGCAGCAAATCCACAGGTTGCTAGGGTAAATAGGCATTGGTATTGTTTGAGGCACAAAGAAATTAAATATTTGTGCGTTGTTGTATAAAAAATCATTACTGGACCTGCAAAAAAGGACATTCTTCTTTTTTTTAAGCTTCCTCCAGAGGACTCTGTCCATGAATGAGTAAAAATGATCACAGAGGCAGTTACTTGTGTTTCTTCCAGAGGCACCAGTGTTCAGTTTCCACATTGTGCCCGTGGTGAACATATTCTATTAGATTCTTGCTTACAAATGGTAACTTTTGAATTTGGTAGTTCTTCTAAATATCTATTTTCTTTTTCTATGGAGGAACTTTGTGTTCGTAAGAGATATCATGTTTGCACTCCAAAGCCTATCATATCATACTGCATTTTTATGCTGCCAAATTTGCATTTAATCTGGCTTTGAATTATACTCAACCTGATTTGTCCAATACATGTGATGAGGCTGGATATAAACAAAACTGCACATAATAAAAATATGAGAGAAAGAATGCTAAATTGCAAAGCCAGCGCTGGAAGAAAGACTAGCAGTTTTGGGTGACTTCATTTCAGAAATCCAGCATATATGAAAGGCCTCATTTCAAGAAAACATCATTGAATTTTCCCACAGTGATAAAAAGATCTGTTATCATTGCTTACTAATCAGGCTAAGTCTGAAAATGATCACTCTTTAAATTTACAGCACTGGTATCAGTCCCCTTGCCTAACTGAAAGAAAAATTAAAATCTTAAATTCTCAGAAATTTTGTGGGGTATTTTTTTTGTATTTCCTGCACTAAGATAACAAACTGTCCTAGAACTTACGTTCAGTATTTTCAGGAAATGCTCCCCACATTAACACATCTCTAATAAATTCTAGAAACTGCTTTCTCTACTGCTTAGAAATATGAGAGATTTTTGCTCATTTGATAAATAAACTTCATAGAGTAGGAAGAGGAAGAATAAATCTTTAAAAATTATCTAGAAATTGGTTCTGTCATTTGGTGAAAAGTGTGATTGAAGAAAAAGAAATGAATGAACTTAGAAAGTAAGCAAAAGGATGTCTTTTTAAGAACAAATTAAATAACTTGAGGGTACTAATCATGCAGGAGCAGATATGAATCTATGTTTCTGTAAATAATCATTAACTTATCATTTCTGGATACGTGGCTCAAGACTGAAGTAAATTACCAGCTACCTGTCTTATGCATCAAAAACATGTAAAAGTAAGTAAAACAACTTCACTACACGCATGTCTACATGCATTAGAAAACATTTATTAGATAGACTAAAAAATGTTCATTACCTTTCCTATCAGAAGAGTCAGCTAAAAGTAAATGTTTACTGATTTTTTCTGATTCTATACCCTCCCCCCGCCAATGCCACTACTGTCATCTTGCATGCCACTGTGGGCTTGCTAAATCACAGAATTACAAGTAGTGGCAAAATTATTTTTTTGCCCCTCCCTTCCCATTGTTCCCATGATTATAGAGTAGATTTAAAGATATAAAGTAGATTTAATTTTACTGAGACATCTTAAGATTTCTTTGCATTAGGAATTCACTGTTGGAAATAATTTGTATTAAATAATTCAACCCAAAGATGACTTAAAAATAACCTTCCTGACTTGTACTCCAAATACATAGCCCAATTCCGTTGAAATAACTTTTCCATAGATTCTGCCAATAATCCATAAGCGAAACGACATATGATCACCTGGGTCATTGCATGATGCTATCCCAAGAAACAGAGCTTTCTCAAAGTGAGCTTAGTGAAACTCTGCTCTGGGATTTATAGAATGCAATAAAAATTGACAAAAAACATAAATGCAAATATATTTTAAAATATAATATTAGCATTGTCAACATGAAAGACTTTATTTACTAGCCAGAAAAGAAAATATTCAGAATAGTGTCATTTGTTTCGGGGAATGCACAAAAAAGTTTCAACAACTAACACACAGTGTTTCTTTGCAAAATAGCCCTTTGCATGATACTGAAACTGAAATGGTTTTTGCCCACTGGTATCTACATTCTTGTAAAGGAAGGTCATAAGCCTCTATTATTACTACTCCTTTTGGATTACCTGTCTTTGTCTTTACCTAAGTCAAACAATAAATAAAGGCAGTCTGTTAATATAGACTAGAGGTTAAACTGTTCTTGATTGTCACATTTTATGGAGATATTCAGTAGAGACTGTTACTGACCTTTTCAGAATTTCTTTGCCTACAAAATAAGAGTCACTTATTCGTCACACACAATGCACGTGGCAAGGAGAAAGAAATCAGACTCTTCCCTAACGAGGTACAGGCTTATATAGAAGAACAGGGTTACAATGAGAAGTACTGATTAGGAACAGTTACTGAATGAAGGGGCATCACAAATGCATGTCGTGTTATGGCTCTAAGCATATTAGATGAGCAAATCGCTGAGAAATAACAGTTCCTCCTGCAATGAGGAAATCATTGAGAAATAACAGAGTTCCTCCTGCTATTTTTGCAGTCCTCTTTTAAACATAGTCTTCTGGTGGGATAGCTGATTTGGATGGAGTTGAGCATAAGGAAAGCAAATAGCACATTTCCATTTTTTTAAATTTATGCAGTAATTAGAGCTATATAAATAAGAAAAAAAATTAACATTCCAAATAGCTGAATACAAATTGTTAACAGCTGGCCAATCTAACGTACCTTAATCACATTAACAGCATGCCCTTACACTAGTTTGTGACAGTATTTCTGCAACCTACTCTAAATCAGAACCCACTTCCAAAGTAGTGGGTTCTGACTGCATACAGAGTGGAGGCTTCTTGTTAGAATGAACAGAAAGTTCTGATTTGAACATCCTGAATTTTGAAGAGGTTAGAAATCCAAACTAAGCCTCCTGTGATGCTAAAAATGGTGAGGAGAGGGGAAAAAAGGAAAACTTCATAAAACTTCATAAAATTCTCTTTTATATGGAAAAGCAACTGTTTTCAGCTTCCTTGCTCAGTCTGTCTTTCAGGCCCAGCCTTGACCAAATTCTGACCATTTTTAAAAGCTGCTTCCCTCTGTAGTTCTTCCAGATTGCCTGATTCTCACTTCATCTGTGACCACACTGCAGTATTACAAATAGAAGTAAATAAACCATGATGCCTCTTTGAAGAAGAAAAGATATCCATCCAAGACATGGCCTTCTCTCCTAGCCTACTTTACTTATCCAAGAGTGTGAAGGAAATGCTCAGAGGAAGCAGCAAGGAAGTCTCACAGGCAGCTGAGTAAGTACTGGTAGTATGGCCCTACATAAAAGCAAAAGGAAGTAGGGACGGGAGTGCTCTATAGCAAAGTATTAGGTAGACTGGGAGTGGTGAACAAACTGTCTAACATTGCTTCCATATTATGTCTTTGCAAAAGAGTAAATGACTCCATTCTGCACTTGTCTTCCAGAACAAAACAATCTGCAGGGCCCTGGCTGGCTGCTCAGACCGAGGTAACAGAACCATCATTTCCATTATTGCACCTTCCCTGTTCCAAAAGCAAAAATGGTTAGAAAAACTAAAATACCTGAAGTACTTCAATTAGCAAGTTCAGGATTCATTTCCCTATTGCTGTATGGGTAAGTAGCTCTTATGTCTGCTGACTTCAGCTACTGGAGAAGCACTCTGATTAGTTTATTGGCCGCCCACTGGTTTAGATTTTTTCTCATTTTTAGGCTTCCCAAAGCAGGATCTGCTGAATGCTTCCTCATTTTATTTCTGCTCAACATAAAAAGGATTTATTATTGCATATCACACTTATACTTTGAATTGAATTCTATCTCCAAACAGCCTCCAATGCTCCCCAAATTTCTTTACAGTAGATTCTTTCATTTTCCTCCATTCCTCTCTGAAGTATCCAAGTTTTTCTGAATTATCTCCATCTTCAATTTTCAATATTATATATTATGCTAGTCAAACTGCAACAGCTATATCTGCCAGGATGGTGATGGAATAATAAAAGAAGAAGAAATCCTTTAATGAAAATAATTAGCCTTATCTAAAATGGAAAAGGGGCAACTTTATTTTTCTGAGGTATACGTGCTTCTATGTTTCATGTTAAATGGAAAAATTGTACAGTAAAATTTTCTTTTTAGTGTAAAATGGGAGGCAGAAGACATTTAGTGAAACAGTGCCCCTTGCTGGGAGTGTTATGCCACTGCCCCTTCCTGGTTTTGAAAGCTCACATGGAGAAATTTCAATTCAGTTTCCCTGTTTAATGAGCTAATTCCTGGAGGGAATGTTAAGCACATTATTGGTACCCAGAAGAAGCAGGGTCTTGCTCATATTATTGAATTATTTTTACTACAGACTATAGAAAGAGGCAGATAAAATTGTGCATGAAAGGAAATAATGTTTTCATTGCTATTTTGATGTTGCCTGTTCACAAGTGTATGTGTTAGATTTGTCAAAGTCCAGTTTGTAAAACTGTACAACTGATCCTCAGATGGCAGTATGGGATTCTGCGGTGACTATGCCTCAGGAATCCAAACTGCCTGACTCACCAGCTCCCAGATGAAAGGACTATCTTCTGCCTATCAGCTTGAGATTCAAGAGTCAGAATGAGTTCTTGCCAGCTTGCACATCACAAACAATAAAGGCACTACAGCCCAAATGATTTCATAAAATAATTAATCCTATTGGTGATGCACAAGCTGAGATAGAATCCAGCGTATATGCAGGAAACAATAGGAGAAATCTACTTTAATCAGCAGGGAGAGCTGACATAATTCTAGATGTAAGCAAGGAACAATTTGTTGGATGCTCTCTAAATAGCTCCTTTTTCACATGGTAGCCATACTTTAAAGGAGTTTTCACTTTGGATTAGGTTTTGGTTGTGTCAATGTAAATAGGCTTTAAAAGCATAATTAATTTACCCCTCATGCTCTCACAAAGGATAATGCCTACTTCTCATTTCTTCTGATTTTTTTCCTTGAAGATGCAGATGGAGTAACTACTATTACAAGCATACTTTTAAAAATACAGAATTCTGGAATAAATGGATAGCCTTTCTTACATCAGTAAATAATCCCTGAAAACAGTTTAAATCCATAAACCAAATTAAATCATTTTCTTCCCTGTGTGAAGGTCGTAAGTTCTGTTTCTGGCCCAAAATCTCACTGCTTGCATAGCTATCCGTGTTGTAATATTAGAGTAAATAGCTTCAACTGCAGTGAAACTAATGTCTGCACATTTCAATCCAAACTGATTGAATTTACTGCTCATATCATTAAGACTTAAACAAATAAATAGGAACAGTAGAATTGCTAATTGTTAATAAATCATATGTTCTGGCACAGGTATTCCTGAGTTAATGTGTATAATATTTTATACATAGTGACATGAAAACTCTGTATTTTTATTTCCAACCCTGACAAATAATTTGAAATATGACCTTAAGACTCACTTGTTCTGCAGTCAATATTATATTAATATCATGGTTAAATAAGAATTTCTGTCCTCAGATAAACTTTATTATTCTGTTATTTCTAACACTGTTTCATATTTCTTTGGCCACAAATATAGTGTTGAATTTTGCTGGAAAGTTAGAGCTATTGTACTTACTTGGATTGATTCCTTCTCAAAATAGTTAAATGATTTGTTACTAGTCATATTAACTGTAACTAGCCATATTGTTCACATGATGACCTATTGTTACTGTCCAAAATTTCTAGCACTCTGAAAACTTTATAGAGTTTTATTTGAAGTGACTGTATGTCACTTCTCCCACTACTATTTCCTGTAGTCACCACGTTTCTTATGGCAGCCTTGCTAGGCTGATAAGTTCTGCAGAGAGAGAGGGAGGTAATGCATCACTGACTTACGCTGTCACCAACAGTCATGCTTCCTCTTAGACAGATATTGGTAGGTGAAAGTTTAAATTTCTCCTGCATCAGCTGTAATTTATCATTTGCTCATTTTCAGGTTGCAGCCTAATAAAATCAAATTTAGGGAGTTTTTAAAGCAAGAGGTGCATTTAAGTATTCCAGGAGCTCTGGAGCTGAGCTACACAGAATTTTAACGATCCTTCACTGCTACCAGTTCTGCTTCTCAGCAGCAAGGAAGGTGGGATTTACTGCGATGGAAATGGCTGGTAAATCATTCAACACTTTCCAAAAGCGGACAACATCTTTCAGACTGGGACAGTAAACTGTGTTTAGACACTCCATATCTGAAGCATTAAAAAGATCTAACAGATCTACACTTTATAGCAGCAGCAGGTGCCAACAAATCCTTATAGATGTGATCAAAATGTCAATGAACAACAGTGTGAAAGTTGCATCTTGCAGCTGTTTCAAAAAGTGACCAGAGCCATGTATCATTATACACAGCCTGCCTACTAGTAACTAGAGGTGGGAGGAAGGTAACACAGGATTCCTCAAAAGTGTATTTCTGGAAAGCTTTGCAGATGTGAAATGGAGTACATAACAGAACACAATCTTCAGTGGAGTGCCTGGGAAACCTAAAGTGAGGCTTGATGCAAAACTGCTAAAATGTATAAAAAGAAATGACAGATCTGTCAGGGTGCTGGAAAATCTAATTAGTGGCACAGTAACCTCTGCAGTTCTGTAATAACCTGCAGATTAGATGCAAATAGGAACAAGGAGTCTGACCAGCAGTGAACAACTTATTTTTATAACTGTACAGCCATTTTATATGTGTCTCCAGTGCAAGGGTGTAAGTTTACAAGAGAATATCTAAGTATGAAAATTACAGGAGGGACATTCTGAACAAAATATTGAGGTAAGATTTCTCAGAAAATTTACTCAGGTACAGAAGTTTTGAATTTCATAGATTGCTCTCTTTATTTAGAATTAGCTCTGGAAAGCCACAAAACATGAAATATTATGCAAAAATCAGCCAGTAATGTCAGAACATTCTTACTATTTTTGTTTTACTTAATTTCAATATATCTCACCTAGCTGTAGGAGGAAATGAATAGAGATTTTCCAATTGCAGAGGTGCCAAAAGAGGTATTAAACTATATTGGAAGCATAAAGAAATAAACCTGCTTTGTTTTCATTCCTTCTATAGACTGAGCAGCGTAATAATACAAGTGGACAAGAAAACTGGTGTAACATCATCTCTGAAGTAATGCTGTGTGCGAATGATCTATGAACTCTCAAAAGTTCGAACTCCTTCAAATTAACTTCCTCAAGTGTTTGAGGAAGAAAGGAACAAAAATAATTTATTGACAAATTAGCTTCTAAAGCTCCATTTTTGACTAGTGATTTTTATTTTTTGGTGCATATAGAGCCTAATTAAATTTGTAAGTTTTTTGTTTCTAGATGATCTATTTTTTGCTGCAAGGATTTTTCTGCATATTCACTGAGAGCCAAACAGAAAAGCCTATAGCTTTGGACATGTATTTCAATCTTTGCAGACATATCAGAGTGTAAGGATTTGCAAATGGGAATGTGCATCTTTAGTGGCACACGCACTGTTTTTCAGTGTGCTCTCTGCAAGGCTGAATGCCTATTCCTATGCAAGCATGTAGTTGGAAGACACTGTTGCCACCACTGATGGTCATAATTAAGTAAACTCAGTTTTGGAAGAAAGTCATTTGGATGTAGTTTACATACGGCAAACAGTGTGTCTTTTATTTAAATATACCATGCGTTTAGAAGGTATATCTGAGGGTCCAGGTAACCCATTTATCTCTGCTGAGCAGTAATTAGAAGCATATAAAGCTTCTGCCTTGTCTGGAATAGGACTATTTGATTACAAGCATTCAGATAATGTGCAATGCTGCAAAGGATGTAGACATTCTGAATTTTATCTGTGATGATGATAGGAAGTACAGTATGTAGATATTAATTAACTCTGGATTTGGTGAAACACACACAAAAAAGCTTTTTGTAACCGAGTCACAACACAACCAATATAGATTCAGAAAGTGAAGAGGCAGCTGGTATGCCTAACCTGCTAGGCTTCTCCGTAACTTGCACTGGAAGACTTGTACTAGCGTCTGTTCTTTACACTACTGAAATAATAAACAGCTCCAGTACCGTGGGTGGGAAGGGATGAGGTGAAAGTTCTCTAAACATGCCTGGATTCATAGGGCAAGTATGTCGTATTCTCTTGTAACTCTTGACAGCCAGATTCCTTTGCAGCTTACACATTTGTTGTCCATTTTAGTGTTTTGGAAATTTCACTCGCATCTTGTTCTGCCTTGTTACCTGCATTTGTTGGGCTTTTTTTCACCCTCTATCTTCACTTTGTATAGGGTTTTTTGTTCAAATGTTTTGCAAATGTTAGCACTGACCTCCTCTGTTTAGAGCTAAAGGCAGTTCCTGCATCACCTTTGAGAACTGGAAGCGCTGTGATGCCATCGAAGTTTGCATTTGTAGAATTCATCAATCCAGTAACCAAGTTATATGGATCTTTTTTGTAATTTATCTAGCTTCCAAAATTCTTAAGAAATGAGCATAATAATAAAGGATTGTGAGACATTTCTGTAGTTAAATGTCAGAGCTAATATATTAGAACGCACAGAAATGGATATTGCATGTAACTATAGACATTGTACTGCATTTAAATGTGCCTGATTTGTCATTAAGTAGTGTGGTTCCAAAGAAATCCAGTAATGTCATAAGAGATTTCATCCATTTAGATTTTACAAGAGGAACTCTAAACTGGTTCCCAGAAAGGTCTTCCAAATTCCCATTTGTATCTTTTTTCATTGGGTGTTTAGTGCTTATACAGTTTGATGATGCATTTAAATTATTTTGATGGAGGAAAAAATGAAAGCAATGTTATTTACATAAAATTAATCTGAAAAGGACAAATCCTGAAGAGAGGCATAATTTCAACATTTTTTTTACTGAATTTATTAGCTGTAATCAAAATGTGATGAAAGAATAGGGAGAAAGAAGGGTCATTTGCTATATCTGCATTAGTTTTTGGAAGCATGATCAATAATATTGCTAATAGGTATTGTAAATGTTCCCTTTACATTTTAGCTTAGGTAGGAACCTTAAGGGAAGCCTTAACTTCAACATGTAGAAGCATTTGTTAAACACTGTGTGTCTATTGGTGCTCATCAGTGGAGTCTGGAGTACTAGGAAGATGATATTATCATCACTTAATTGGTCTGTGAGCCAGCCAGATTTCTGAGATGTTAATGAGTCCATTTATCCTTCTTTGCTGGGAGTTCAAGCTTGATTAGTCTTACATTTTAAAGGTCTCCTTTGTGTCTTAATTCAACTGGTTTTCATATTAAAATCCTTGTAAAACTAAACAGTATGGCATACTTCATTGTTCATGATACATCCAGCAGAGAAAACTAAGTTTTTCATCTTTGCTCCCGTTTAAACCTGCCAAGTCTTGTACATTATGTGTGAGATTTACTTGGCCCCCATCTCATGCTTTCTTACTGTGGCACCTGCAGCTCGGTGACATACATTATGAAACGACACAATATCTCTCTTGCTCTGTGATCTCAGGTGCCAAATACAGGAGAGAGATAAAAGCCAAGGCTGTTTTTCGTTTCTGTGTCCCCTCCTTTGTTAAAAGCTCTGACATGCAGATACAACGTACCCAGTAGGATGTTGATTCAGCTCATAGAGCTTCACATACTGGGTTAGAACAATGTTGAGAGTTGTTCCTACTACTTCTGTACAGGTATATTATATTTCCTTCTCCACTAGACACATATCCAGTTTTTCTTTCTTTCTCTCTCTCTCTCTCTCTGAAAATATGCTCTAACATAAATATCAACTGTTTTATTTCTGTTAATAAGTTCTATTTTATGCTCTGTTTTGCATATATATTTTCAAACTAACATTCACATTTTTCTTATGTCTGTCACAATTATAACACAATGTGACCATTGTCATACCATGAAGAATCCAAGATAGGACATGCAAAAGTACGAAGGATGAGGTCTTAGCTTTTAGTAATTGCTAATGTAGCTGTTTATTTCGCATCAATATTTGAAAGACTGCATTAAACTCCAGTTGAAGAACCTGATTTCAAACATCTTGTCTATTGATAAGAGAATCTCGACAAAAATGCTAGTATTTAAATTAGATTATTTGTTTAAGAAGATAATGTACTTTCCTCCATGTCTTTATACATGGCATGAGCCAGGGAGCTCATCCTAGTAGCCACATGGTGAACATAAACAAGGATCAAACAAATGAATTCAGATCTTTATAAAGTTTGATAACATTGCTATCTCTCCCTCAGGATAAAGTTCTATGCAGACACAGAAATTGGGACAGAATATGTACAATATGATGTTTTCCACAAGATAAAGACAAAGTCCAGAGTCAAGGATGAGCAAATTAAAGGCTGCTCTAGTCAGTCATCTTCACGAATGCTTATAATTTCTGAACTAGATGCTACCTTTTGAGTTCAGTATTAAGAACAACCTGGGCCTGGGGGATAGACTTTTTGCAGTGTAAACACAGATAAAACACAGCAAAGCATATTTACTTGTGAGATGAGACCTGGAAAGTTACTCATGAAAAGCTAATTTCAGTAATATGAGGTTCACCTCCCTCAGCTGCCATTGTAGTCATCACAGAGGAGAAGGCTTTCTGTCAGGTTATTTGAGGAAGACTGAATTAGCTACTCGGGATGACAATTTGGGGCGTACTTGCTCTGATGGTACAGAGAAAACCTAGAGTAACTTTTGTGAGTATCTTCCTCTGCTGCATGCCTTCCTCCTAGGGGTTACAGTATCACTGAGTAAGAAGCTAATGCAATGGCCTGTGAAGGCAGTGGCATTAACTGATCTTACATCTATCACATACATGTCATTTTCACATTTGGAATAAGTCATTGGCCTTTTCAGCCAAACATGTTGTTGTTCAATTTACCTTTGCTTAATGCATTTTAGTTGTGGGGAGAAGGGCCTCCAGTGGTTTCTCTTTTGTGGCTCTGTTGTTTTACCATTCTAATTTTCAGAGATTGTAATGCTGAGAGTCAATTCTGTGAGATTTGCAACACGCTTATATTAATTCAGCATGACTGTAATTGCAGAAGTTAAGTCTGTAGTGTTTTGAGTTTCTTTTTTTTTTTTTTAATTGCGGACACCTGAATTATGAAAAGCCCTCGTTACGGGGAAATGCCTCAATGGAACAGCTAAGTAAGGAATTGCTTCAGGATCTTTTGTTGTACTTCCTACTGACCATTTCAGAAGTTAATAGAAGAGAAGTCTTCTGATGAAGCAGAAAAAGCAATCAAACCTATAATTCCATAATAATAATAGCATTTCCTGTACAGGCTATTCTACTTTTGTTCTTTTTAATTCTCATTTCTATACTTCTAATAGGCAATTTCATATACTAATGGATGCAGGTTTGCAGATGAAAAATAATATTAAGAATTACAATAGAAACAGTTAATAGAAGCTGCAATATCTACCTTGTGTCTTTAACCATTACAGTTTATAGTATTAAATGAATTTTACTGAATGAAGCAGCATTTGCAGTGTACCAAATGATAACCCTGATTTACTGATATTGGTATATCCCTTACTTCTCCCTGTAGTATTTCAATCTAATATTGTTATGAAAATCCAGGAAGATAAGAGAACACTGTGGTAGGATATCTTTAGTAATGGAGTAGTTACACTTTGCAATTCACCCTCCGGAAGCCAGGGGAATTAAAGGGGCTCAGCATTTTCCAAAAGAGAATCTGGGGTCATTGATTTATAGGATCTAGAGAAAAATTCACACATTGTTACTGAATGGCATTTTGATATGTGAAAGGATTGTAGAGAGTATGATATAAGTGAGTATGAGAACTAGAAGCAGTTCAGAGTTATAGCTCTATAGCTCTAGACAGATGCATACTAATGAGTAAAAGTTCATGGTAGCTGTAATGTCCTATATCATTTCAGTGATCTTATTATGGATGGGAGAAATATATAACAACATTGTTCAGAAATGACGTTTGTGAATCTCCCGAAGGTCCATTAAGTATAATATTTATGATTAATTGACCAAAATATGCCACTAAATCTAATTAGTGTTTACATTCATCTCTTCAAAGGTTCACCAAATAATCACATTATTTTCCTAAAAAAACGAACAGCACAAGTGATCTCGATGAAAGAACTGCAGAACATAGACTTTATTTAAAAACTCTACATCAAAATTATTCCTACTATCAAGTAGTTTCTAAAGAACATCCCGTTTGTGTTTGCAACATACATGCATTTGTCTTCAATCACTGAATATCCTTAGTATCCCGTATACTTAAATACTAAGCTTAAAAAACAGTTACGTAACTTTAAAAACCTGTGTAGCTTAAAACCTTACCAGGTAAAAGAACTGTCCAAACAGCAAATGGGGACCTTCTAGGGTACCCACACAAAGCATAAGCTTATGATGTTTTATTGTTTAAGAGTATTTCTCTCAAAAAGAAGCAAAAGATAGCTCACGGGAAACAATGTTTCTAATTTAAACTGTCCATGCAAGCATACAAAAGACAAGGAAACTACATTTCTGATTTTTAAACCTGATTGTGTGGTGAGCTTAAAAACCACAGTACTGACCAGGAAAATATTTACTGGTCAAGCAATAGAAGGAAACAGAGCTTTCTAAGGTGTTTTCCATCTTCTACTCAGTGGCCACAGCGTATCTTATTGGTGCTTTGCCCAATGGCATGAAGGCAATAAAGCAGATGATCAGGTAGGCTTCTTTATGTGTTACCTTGAATTATCTGTTGTTGTTTGGGGGTTTCCTTAAAAAAAAATTTACTGTCTAATCTAGAAGGTAATGGTATGTGCCTCCAAGTCTGATAATGATCTGCATACAGTAATCAACAATCTTACGTATACAGACAAGCAAATACTAAATTAAATGCAGGGTTCTTTATGATCTCAAGAAATTCTTTTTAAAGAAATGTGGTCATTTAATATAATTGGTTTCTTAGAGCAGCATAGACTTAATTATATTACTGCAGTAAAATGGTTTTCATTTTGTAAGTGGGACACTTCAGAGTTTTTAATGTCATCTTAATCAAATATTATTAAAATAGTCTCAGCAAAGTGTATTATGAATTATAAAATTTGTTGATTTTTTTCTTGCTGAAAATTCTTCAACAAACCAATATACTCTGTCACAATAGTATATTTTAACTTAGGTTTTACTTCTCCTGGTTCCTTACAATGTCTTAAAGCAAGTCAGTTCCCTTTTCACTCTTTTCTACCTGTCACTCTTTGCCTTTACTTAATTAAATTGTATACTTTTCAAGACAAAGTCTGTCTTTTCCTTTACTGGTTTGCACTATGATCTGTTTAGGCTACTTTTGCTCCAACATTTGCCAGTTTTCATCTATGCAAATCCCACATGTACTCTAAGCTTATGAGAAGTCATATCATTTAATTAGAAATAACTGTAATATGCTCAGGTTGTGTGATTTCTTTGATACATTGGTTTGGTTTCTATTTGACTCTCCTCACAATCTGGATTAACATTTTTTTTATATGCAGGCGATGTTCCTCTTTTATTAAGGATTTTTGTGTGAAAGTTTAATAACGTGCTTTGAACCCTCAAAATCTCCTATTAGATCCAATAGGATTTTTGGAGGTCAGAACTAAGGCTTTCAAAGTTCTAATTAAGAGCAAATAGCTATGCTTTCAGGACATATTTCCCCACATCTCATCTCCAATGCATTGTAGTGTTTGTAAAAATGAATTTCTTAAAAGATAGACACTATTAATGTTTGTTAAGTCTACTCATTAAAATATTGATCATCTTTGAAGTGAATAGATTTCTACTATTCTCCATTAGAACAATCTTTTAAAAATACCCCTATAACCGTGAGATACAACATGAGATCTTATTCTCTCTTGCTTTTTTACTTAATTGATGATTGTTCAGGAAAACCAATTCTTAGTTTTGAAATCCTCTTATTATGTGTTCGTGTATGTAATTGTTTTATTTTTACAATATTCAAAGTAATTTTACTGCGAAGGTGAGGAAGCAGTTCTATAAAGTGATCTGCACTACTTTAGCTGCCTGCAGTGCTTTCTGATTCACATCATAAACCTAAATTCATGACCTGAAGTAGATTTCTAGTTGTCCTGATCTTTCTTTTCCCTCTTAGAGAATGGTTAGTAGTAATTCTGTTGTTATGGGAGATTCACCAATGTGACACAGCTGCCTCCCCTTCCATAACTTAATGTATTTGCAGAAAGAGTCTAGGGAAACAGTTATTTCATGGGTAAAAGTCTCAGAACCAGCCAGATCTGCCCACGATTAAAGATCTTTACAATCAGTTTCAGCTGCATGTATCTTTGCCCATAAGCCTGCAGGTTTATTTAAAGCAAACCCTAAACTGTGGCTCATAAACCAATAGACTGATATTAAACTGTTAGCAGCATTTTTGCAAACACTGCTCACATGGACATTTAATTTAATAATTTAGTAATTTTAAATTTTCATTTTGAAATATTCTCTTTTAAAGAAATTCAGGAAATGTTTCAGTTAAGTTCCAAGTGAATTTGATGGCAGAAATTAAATATTTCTCACTCTTTTTTTTTCTTCTTAAAAGAATATGCCTTGTACTATCAGGTTCCTACAGTATTGGTCATCTTGCTGGTTAGTGTTTCAAATTATTTAAGATTATTTTTAGAAATGGACTCTACTTGGCTAATCTAATTTAACCAGGCAACTCAGTATTTTTTTCATGTTTTGAACCTATGTTTTTCTTTCTATAGTGAGTACAGTAGAATTCAAGTATGATGTGACAAGTTATTTGAGTTATATGATATGAAAAAAGAAAACTGTACCAAATTTAGAAAGTAAACTTAAATAAACTCTTTGAACGCAGGTCAATCTGGAACTGTCTCCCTCATGTCTCCAAAAATCCCCCATTACTCAAAAATTCAGATCTCTTGTGGTCAACTATATATATTTCCCCTTCCCTATTACTATTAGGGTCCTACTGTTTTTCCTGGCAGTCTTTACAATAAAGCAGGTACTTATTTATTCATATAGCCTTTTCTGTTAGCGCCATTCCTTGTAGTCATTCGTGCGTTCTCCTTCACAGGCTATTGAAGAAAATATTTTCTGCTTATACTAATATGAATGTTTTCAGGAACATGTTAGGCTAAACTGTTGTAGTTTTTTGTACATGTATATGTATATACACTTTATATATATATTTGTATATATGCTATATATAGTAGATGTGTAAAAATATCTTGTATATTTTCTTTGCATAACCCACACTGCAGTACCTGCAAGCAAAATCACCAGCTTCTGCAAACCACACAGGATGTTCTCCTTAGACGCATATGGAAAGAGCACAGCTAACTTCTTGCACTGAGGTCTGTGTGAGACCTTCTAAACTGAAAGTCTGTAATACACGAATTAGTGCATGTATAAAGTGTTTCCTGCTTCATGTTTCTCATCTTCAGGGAGCCTTCTCCATCTAAGCAGCATGTAGCATGTTTCTCTTTGAGTAACAGTTAAATTGATCCTTAACAGAAACTGCTATACTGAATTGCATTTAAACTTTACCTGCAGTCACAAAACAGTGCATTTAAAACACTTTATTTTAAAGAACATGTTTTGTGAGAGCAAACCCTTGGAAGAGAGAGAATGAAAGAGCAAATCACGGCAGACAGATGACTTCTCTGACAAGGCCTTCTACTCTAGGTCCAAGTAACTACACTCTCTCTGAGGTACTAGTAACCTTCACCCAGCGGTGCCACGCAGGAAGGCTGAACAACGAGGAACGCTGAGCAACAGCAGAAGTGGTTGCAGGAAATGAAATAGCAGTGCTGGCAGCCATTCCTTTATTCTGTCCCTGGCTTTAACTGCTACAGAGCATAACATGGATGGCCCTCTGCAGACTGAGGAAAGAAGGAGCAGGTCCCCACCCCAGTCCAGTTCTCAGCAGGTGTTTGTGGATCTCTACTGAAGTCAGACGTACGCATCTAAGGGCGGCGATCATCTGCTGTAGGTAAAACTGATTAATTAATATGGCAAAGTGCTCTTCTGGTTTTGTTGAAGTTGGGTTCCATATTTGATCGTGAATCATTGTAAGTTATGCTTAGCACCTCTGAATTCGTGTAGATGACAAAAAATAACTGTTTATAGTTACTGCCACAGGCAGCAGCACTCGTTGCTCCACAAGCAAGGCCATGAAGGATGAGAGGCAATCATCACTGACCACTCTCTCATCGCCACCTTGGTCCTTCCTTCCCCGTTTCTTTTTTCAGCTCTTGCACTCCATGTGGCTACTCTTCACTGCTCGCACCTAAAATCACAACACCTCTGGGGCTCTTAAGAAAGAAAAAACAGAGGAACCAGAGTTTCACGTGTCAGGGCAGGGATGCCTCATGGGGCTTTCCTTGCTGAGCAAGGCAGAAAAAGGTGAAGCACTGGTGGCTGTGGGAGCGCAGAGGCATGCGTGGCGCATGCCTGCACGGGGAGGGCAGCCACTGCCTGCCCCGGCCAGGGGAGCCCTTGGCAGCCCCCCCACGGGCTGGTTCCTCACAGGGCCGCGTCAGGGCCCAGCCCATCCGGCCGCACCGGCGGGAAGCCGCGGCACCGCCAGGCGCTGCAGACCGCGGGCTCCTCTCCTTCGTTGACCGGCACCGTGCCACCGCGTGCCCAGAGCCGCGGCCTGTGGGGCCGCTGGGCCGGCCGGGCTGAGGCTCGCCTCACGGCCGCAGCGGGAGCACAAGGATCACTCGAGGGGTTGGCGCGCAGCGGGTTAGACCAACCTCAGAGGCGCTGGCCGGCGCATGGAGCCCTGCGCGGGCCCGCGAGGCGCCGCGCGCTCGCACCCCTTCTGAGCACCGCAGCGTCAGGGTGCAGCACTCGTTTCTTGTCTTTCCTTTGCAATATTGAAACAACTTTCTGGTAATGTAAGCTTTAACTTGTTTGAGGGTTTTCTAATGTATAAGGAGAAAAGAGAGGAGAGAGCAGGGAAATAAAATAGGAGCCGGGGATCTGCTGTTCAGTCTCAGCTCTGCCACTGACTGGCAGGGTTTCGTCGCTTGACATCTTTTGTGTGTGCTGTAGGTTCTCCTTCCAAAAATTGATGATGGTAACCAGTTATGCAGTGCCTTTTTGGATTTCTGTTAAAACTTTCAATCAAAGACAATCAGTATTCTAGAATTTTGAGGAATTCTTTGTAGCTATTATAACCCAACCATTCACTATTACTGGCCCCACATTTAACTCCCGAAAATTTTTGAAACACTACACTGTCCCTCAAAGAAAGGAAAAGAAATAAATTGTATTCAAAATTTAAACAAAAAATAAAGCTTCTTCAGAAAAGAAATAGAGCTATTCTAATGCCTCAAACCCCACTTTCAGATAACACTAATGAAAATACAATGTAATCAACGTTTTTAGTCAAATGCTATTATATACGTGAAGCTAATTTATTCCACTGTGGTAATGAGTTTTTTTTTTTTTTTTTTTTTTTTTTTGTGTCCTTTTAGGGTCTTTGGCCATGGCTGATGACCTTAATGACAAGCCAGTATCTGAAGGAAAGAGAGACTTGGACAAAGAATCTATGTTAAATGCATGTTCAATTTTATTGCTATACTCCGTAACGCATGCAGGTGTTCTACATAGTGAACTTTATTTATGAATAGTTTGCAAAATTACCCAGAGTTTTTCTAGATCCTTTTTTAGAAAGTTCTGGATGATAAATAGAGAGCTGATAACTATACTAGTAAAAGGAGTATATATGCAATTTTATTAATATTTTCTTAAAATAAAATTCTTTAAAAAGTGGAGCTGTTTGAAGAACATAGTGTAAATGAAAAAATGCGAATGCTGCTTCATTTCGAATGGTTTCTGATCTTAATTTTCAGCAGATGAAAGCAGTTTTTTTCTTTAATTAAAGTGTTAAGGGGAGGGAATAACTTCTTCAGTAGTGACAGGAATTTGTTTTACGTGTGTTAACTTTACAATAGCTCCATCTTGTGGTTGACTAACTGTGACCTGCAGATTAACTCACTATATGTTCTCTAAGAAAAAAGTGGTCAAAAAAAAAATCTGGTGAAGAGAGGGAATTTTAGATTTAATTCATTTTATTGCAGTTATTAGTAAATAAAAGAGAGGGAGAGGAATTCATGTGGGATAGAAAGTAAGAATGAAACCTGAGTGTTTAGTATTTGCCATATGTAAGTGAATAATTCAAAAAATGGAGGGAGTTTTAGCTAAAATATTATTACTGAGTTTTAAGAATCACATGTACAGTCCCTGTTATATTTTGGTTGTATTTCATACAGATGTTTGATGCTACTGATCAACAGTTTAACCTTGAAGCTGCGATTAAAAATGTTGATAAAATGTCCAATGAGCTGAAGAAACTAAATGGTAATTGAGATCACCACCCAGTTAAACAAGAAGATGTTAAGGCATTGTTTAAAAGAATGTGCAGCTGTGAATGGTTCATGTTCATGTTTTCTTTGTCATAGAGCTTTTTTAATGTAATGAAACAATAAATTTGCTCTTTTGTTTTGAAAAATTAATTTTGTTTTGAAACAATATTTACATAAATATGGAATCATATTAGCTAAATATGGAAAAATCTGTTAGATAATCAAAGTAATTCCTTTATAGGGACATAATAATTTCCTAACAGAAATATTAATAATACCCTAATGCCAAACTTTATTTAACTGCTTTGGAGTAAAGCCAAGCCAAAAATATTGGGACTGTTGAGGGAAGAACACTTGAAAGTGCTGCATTAAATTGCCTTTCACTTAGTATCTACCATTCAATAAATGCCATGACAATACACTGCTCTTTGTCTTACAGTGGAAAGCCAGCTACTGCTCTGTGACCTTATACTGAATTTCAACCATCCCATGAAGGCCAAAGATTTAGCAGAAGCTGATGAAAAACACCTGGGAGTTTGAAGAATTAGGTAATACTATTGATTTTCATGCATTACCTTCTATTAGGAGTCCTTCAATTTGAACTGTAAAATGATAGTATTGTTTTCCTCATTTGAATATTGTTATTTTAAAATGGAAATGTAAAACAGAAAAATGTTATAATTACCTTATTGATTTTAAGATACTTTTTAACTCAAATTTTCTAAATTAAACCTATTAGGCTAAGAGTGACATCATTAACTGAAAAGGACAGGAAATGGGGCGTGATTTTTTTCACATGTAGTTGTCTCCTTTCAAGGACCTATTGGAACATTAACAGAAGATTTTAAACTATTTTAAGTCATTGCTATCTCTTATCTCAATTCTGTTAGGGGAGATGAGAAAAGAAAGGATCAGCAAAAGAGAAACTGCAGCTTGTCATCTGATCTGCCTTCCTTTTCTAAAAATGTTACTGTGGAAGGGAACTAAATAGCAGGTAACTTCTGGATAAACCAAAAGTACTCTCATTCTAGTTTCTGTAGTGACCTTCTAATTCACCTAGCTAAAAAAGAAAGCAAGAGTTAACTGATTTAAACACTCTATCCTGAAATCTTAAAGGCCCCAAATTTGGGTAGCCAACATTTTCATATATGTTATTACAGTTAATAATCAACCATACTGTACTTGTGGAAATGCATGAATGTTGAGATACGGTTTTATTCAAACAAAATATATGTTTCTGAATAATCAAATACAGATTTACTCTGCTGAAAAAAGAAGATACACAATGTTATAATTTGTTATGCTAGTTTGTATGTTGTTGCTCTTTCACTAACAAGACAATTTAAAACAAGTAAGACACAATTCCATAGAAGACATTTCTAGGTTGTCAGAATTTTCAGGGTGATATTATAGAATAATATTACAAACCTCCAGCTCATATAATTAGCAGTAATATAGGGTGTTTGTTCTTAATTTTAGCATTTTTGGGTAAGGGTATCTCCTGAGTCCTCCTTCTCAAAATTAGTAGCAAATTTAAATATGTATATATATAGTGCTAGAAATCAGTCTTGTCAAGTGAAGTTTTTTTTCAACTTTATTTTTCATCTTTTAGGGTTGGCTCAGAGCTACATGAAAATGAAATTCTTTAGCTCTAAAACCAGCTTCTAGCAAAATATATTGGAAATGAACATAACATTTACAAAATAAATATATTTAAAGTTGTAGAACTGTTTATGAAATTTGATTATCTGAAAAACTATCTATATAAGTTACACTGAAGATATTATCCTGCCTTCAATTGTGGTTCAGCTGTTTCAAGTGATACACACACAAAATAAGGAAAAGTGTGGCAAAGTCCAAGGTATGTCTCAAACTAAGGTATTTCTTAGAAAAGAAAAATCAGTAGAAAACCCAGGCAAAGAATTGGATAAGTACCACTTACAGAGGAATGGGAAAAAAACTCTTGATGTAATGACTCCTCAGTAGTCTTTGGTACAGGTTACATTTTGGAACTGAGAATGTTATTGTTTTTCTTGAAAAAATACTGTAAGAACAGAAAGCAATTTTGTAAGAGGAACTCAGCTTACCCTGATTGTATCTGCCTGCTTTCTAAGAGACTTGGGTGTGGTCTGATGGTTAAGAATCACATGATGATGAAGATCTAGTCTGCTGTGAAACAGTAGTTATTTACTTTAGAGATGAAGAGACAGCTAAAGGAAAGCTTGTGGTAAGGAAGAAGAGGTTTTTTCTGAATGAGGATGAAGGATCCTAGGAGATACATACTTCCATTTTGAAGGATAGCATATGCTATCAGTGACTCACAAAGAGTATGATAGAGATATTATCTCTATATGGTATGTTTTTCCAAAAAAAGGTGACCAGAGACTGTTTAATAGATGAATAACACAGACACAGATCTTGAAAGCCAGCTTAACATCCAGAGTTTTTGCTTTACTGAAAGTTAGGTGGTTTTAGGGCCAGATCAGGGTCCTAGTCTTTTAGGACTAGACTTGAATTGTCCATGGCTGGATTTATTGAGAAGTGGACTGTGAAAAATAATGCTCTTACTGCCTTTGTCTACTGCTCAGCTTCGACAAGATTTAGGTCAACTGTTTATCACTTTACCTAATGTAATTGCTACTGCAATTCAGACCTGAAAAATAGCTTACAATTTTTCTTCCTAAGAAAGAAAAGACGTGTATTGGTACATCATGGGTCCTGTAATTTAGCATGGAAATCTTTTCAATAAGATATATGTATGTTGGAAGACAATTTTTCTCATGTAAAGAGTTCATGCATTGTATGATTAGTAGACAGTACTAAAGACATTGTAGGAAGGTCAGATTTGTTGTATTTAAGGCATATTTTAAAAATAAGAGCATTGTCCTTTTTTTCTTAAAAGGATTTTTAATTGCTTTTTCATGATTTGAATTCACTGAGAAAGGAAATATCCTGAGACTTAAAGACTATAGTAGACTTTGATCTTGTACATGACCCTCATTAGGCTCTCATTTAAATATGTCCTGCAGCATATTTTAGCATGCACTGGTTTCTTGAACCCCTGTCTTTTCCATCAATCAGAAGAAGGGGTGTTCTTTGGAAGTAATCAATGATATCTGCTACAGAAGAAAAATCCTGTGGGACAGAAAAATGAGAAGGCAATGGGAAGATGTCAGAATCATCACTAATCAACAGCCTAAGCAAACTTCTTTTCTGAACTCTAAATATTTTGCACTCTGGTAAGGTCCAGTACATATCATTAGATCAGGTATTTTCTTTCCCCTCATAATAACTCCATAACTTATAATAGCTCCATAACTGTTAATCTAGTATGTGCAGGAGATGTTCAACCTACTTGTGATGTGCTATGTAATTAATCTATGCTGATGTGGCCTGTTTAATATGCAATGTTGTTCTGCTTGACAAAGTGATTGTACTTGAAAGTCCAAAAAGTTGACTGAGAAGTTCAGAAACTTTGACCTCAATCAGAACAATAGTACTTGTACTGACCAGTCTGTCTAACACTAATAAATCCAATGTATTGGATTTGTATTAGTGGAAGTGAGTAGAAAGCAGTCTGGGATAAAAGCAGTAGAGCTGACAGATGCAGATTTGTTATCAGCTGTGTATTTTCCTTATCTGGTATCTTAGTGGTAAATGAACATTCCCTAATCAGTTATGTTGATTTCTAATAGCTGTATGCTAAGGCTATCCCCATTTTTTGAGTGTAAACAGTTGAATCTGATTTTAGTCTCAGCAATACCATACTGTATTTGCATCAGGAATAGCTCTAAGACAATACATACAATTCTGCTGGAGTGAAGCAGCTGCCAGGTCAAGTAGCCTGACGTTTTGAGAATGAGACAGGAGATACTTCAAGAAGAAAGGAAGTAATATGAAAAAACATGTAGTACCTCTTTTCCTTTTAAGCCAGTTCCTAGCAAATATGTGTGATTTTGCTCCTGGTAACGAATCTGAATGTTGTACACTTTATCTCTGTATAAAACCATCAGTACATATGGATGAGTAGCAGTTTTTCTTGAGCTGTCTCTCACCAAGAAAGTTCCATCCTGAAAGATGAAAAAAATGAAAGATGAAAGACACGTGTAGATTTGGTTAGCACAAGAATCTTAAGTAGACCACTCATGCTTTTAGGTGTATTTTCTTTCATAAATCTGCTTTCCTCTTTCACCCTTGTAAAACCAACTGTATTATTAATAAGGGGAAATGTATAGGTTATTTTTGAAATGCTGCATCTTTCAGTCTGCTTCTTAAAACATTCCTTATCCAATAACAATGCAGATTTTAGGAAGGAAGGAAGGGTGTTGTATGAAGGAGAGATTTCATTAAAGGAAGAGGTGAAATCTTGATATCAGAGGCCAAAAGTAGCTTTACTTTGACTGGAAGGGAATTCCAAGATTCTGATAGGATCTCTTTACAGACAGCCCAAGATACTGATTGTGTCTATGTTATTTTGGTAGAGCCAGTGATGTTCTCTCTCCATAAGCACTACAGATGGTTTTTCTTCATTTCAGATCTGTTTTTACAAGTATTCCATTAAGTCACCCTTTCTTAAAGGCAGATGAGGTGGTCTCATAGGCTGTAGTGTAGTACAAGTTGTTGAAATGCTGTACATGTCAACTTTAGCTCATTGGGTGGATTGTGAAGAATTGCAGTTTAAACATGAGTGGGACAAAGAGAGATACTGGCAATCCCACAATAATGGTTTACTTCTGTTCTTCATTTTGCTGGTATATATGGCCTAGAAAAGGGTATGATTAATCTCTTCTAATTCAAGCTGTCCAAAACTTGGATTTTCAGTCTAAGCTATTTGACACAGATTCCCCGCTGGTGACAAAGAAATAAGTCACCCCTCCTAAGGTAGGTGAGATTGTTCTCTGCAGGTGCCTATTTTGTTCTCTTTGACTGTAGAAACCAACAGCCTTCTTGCCTGGTTTAGGCTGGATGCCTAACCTTTGGGTGGCTAAAGGTATGCAAAACGAATCCTCCACTTTCTGTAAATGTACTGGGCCTAAAACCTTAGTTATGTACCTTCACTCTTTCTGTACGACTGTAGGGGCAACTAAGTAGGCCATTAAAGAGATGCTGAACATCTCCAATAATTTAGAGTACCTTGTTTATTTTTCGAAGAGCGGCTTCTGCTTCCGGCCGGCTAATATCAGCAACGTACCATTCATCATTTAGTGAGTCCTGTGTTTTTGTGGGAGAGGATAAAGGAGAAAGTCAGTTGTCAATAAATTAGCTTGTAACGTTAACAACATGCAAACAAGTAGAGGGAAATTTGAATGTGAAGGTTTATGTACGGACTCAAGGTCTGAGTTCAATGATCATATTGGTATATCTTAGTGTATGCTAGGTGGCTCTAACAGATTTTAAAGTGATTTGATAATTTGAATAAGTCTGAAAGTCTGGCTGTAATACATCTGGCTATAATACATCTGCAAAAAAGCTAGGAAGACTTATTAAGTCATAAATTAAATTATAACAAAGACAATTATCTTCAATAGAAGTTAAATTTTAAGTGAAATTTTCACTTTTGCCTGGGATACTGACACTATTTGTCTTTGTTTCCCTCTCTCTCTCTCTCCTTTTTTTTTTTTTTCTTTAAATTTTTTTTAACTGCCACTGAGACAGTAATGCAGACTTCTTTTGCACATACCAGCCTTAGGTAGCCATACATGCCATCCTCGGGAGTGGTTTACTCTAAAATTGACTTATTTAAAGAAATATGAAACTGGATTACACTTATGAGTCCAAATTCTTTATTTGCCAAGTCTTTTATGGAAGGAGAAGTGCATTTTTTATGCTTGAAGGCAAGTGTGCACATCAAGTAATCCAGCAAGCAAACATTTCTTTTGCTTTGTTCTACTGGGTTTTGGGTTTTGTTTTTCTTGGTGAAGACAAAATAGGGCACTAAAGTTTGATGTAGAAAAGGAAACCAAAAGCAAATACCAGCATCCTGACAATGACTACTAAGTAGAATAACACATTTGAAAAAGTTCTCTCTCAAAATCAGAGTATTTGCTGTGTGTAGAATTTATGGTTAATATTTGTGAGATGTTTATACCTCATCTTCCCCTGCATTTGATGGATGAACAGTCTGTCTGCTAGGAACTGGCAATGGAGGCCTTACATCTGCTTTGCCTCTTGAAGGAGATCTGTGGTTGCTGCCTTTAAAATTATAAAGTAGTAAAATATAAAAACAGCAAATAATTTCATCTGAGGAGCAGGTACAAGTATACAGTATAGAATCTTGATTCTGAGAGACATGAAGAAATTTATAGCAGTCTGATACAGAGAAAGTTTGAATTGATCTGAAATTAAGATTAGGCTACTGTATGAGAATGAGGTTCCTTACATAAATTCATCCTTGGTGCACAGGGACTTTACCTGAACTCTTGTGGTTCAGGGCACCTTAAAATCATATGAATTTGAATACAGGTTACATCTTTTTAGTTTCTGTACCACAATTATTAATTTGAGAGCATCTCCAGTTACTCTAAAAATAATTATAAGTAACATTGTCTCTTTGTATTCTTTGCCGTCTCAGCAAGCAGAAACTAAAAACTGTGACTGTAACACACTGGCAGCTGTGATCAAATGCAAAACTTCACTTTTCAGAGCAAAAAGATATCTAAGCTTGCTTTATTCTTGAGCTGTTATTATAAGCTATATATGCAACTAAGACATTGAATTTCACCTGGGAAATGTTTTCCTTTTTTTCAAGAGTAATAGTATACTTCAGTGATTTGCAGGTAGTGCTACTCTGCTCTCAATAGTTACAGCTAAATTGAAAAAGGCACTTATATGAGGTTTTGGCAATAGTTAAACTAAACAATAAGCCCAAACTTCATGGGAGAAAAACATCTTAAATTCAGGCTAATCAAATTAAGCAAGACATCTTTCAGTAACTCTTCACAGTTTTCTGTTCATAGTCCAGTCAGAAGCATCTATAGAAGAAAAGATTATATTAACTGAACTGAAATGGCCTTTCAACCTTCAAGTATGATTTATACATAAAAGGGATACAGACCTAGCTGGAAGCGTGGCGGTAGAGAGCCACCTGAAGACAGGCTGCTAGCACTGTTTAAAAACAGATAAACAAACAAAACCAGTAGTCAGTATAAACAATAAGTTTTGCTATACAAGCGTTTATACTTTGAAGACGTGGTCTGGAGTTTGTGTTTGTTCTGCAGAGTCTTACATCGTTTTCAGGGCAGGGCAATGATTTTTAAAACATGGTAAGTAGATCCAGTTTTAAGTTTACTTGTAGCTTAGTATCTGGGAATAAGGTAGAGAGAATCAATAATGATCTGCCAATACTTCTGTATGAGGATTAATAGAGGAAACTACTTAAGCTTGTTGCCTTCCTACAGGGTTTGGCTATGTTATTCTCCCAAAGCAGAAAGCATAGGGAGCAGCTTGCCAGATCACGTTCCACTTGGAGTTCCACTTACTTTTTTCATACGCCTTCTTTAGTATCAGTGATGAAAATTCAGCTTCTAATCATAAATGTCCAACTATAAGCTGAAAGTGACACAGGGCTCATACCTACAGCATCATAACACTTCCATGTGCCTGTACTTAGTTTACTTTCCCTCTTGGGCTTCATTTTTATCCTTTTTATTAGAAAATCTACAATCCCAGCTTTTTTTATGACCTGATCTCAAACCCAGAGCGTCCCAACCTTCAGTTCATTCTTTCGTTTTTGAGAATTTCATCACCTAATTGAGAACATATTTCTCGTCTCTCCCTATTTTTCCTTTCCTTAGATGATCTGTACAAAAAGCCCTGCGATCAGTATGTCGATTATACTTGCATATTAGGGACACCCTATCATGCTTTGTGATTCATGGGAGAGAATAAGCCAAACGTGAGCTTCAAATGCTGGAACAAAGCATGACAATGGTATTGAAGCTAGAAAAATACATATTTGAAATAAAGTTTACAATTTTAAATAGGAATTATTAATCATTAGGATAACGTAGTAAAAAGAGTGGTGAAATTCATTCAGATGGTTAACTATAGACAACTAAGGTATATGTTTTTCTAAGTTTTGAGGCATTTGTCAGTCACAGCTCTAGCACTTCTAGAGTGCTAGAATCCTCTACAGTGTGCAGACTCCTTTTAAATCAGGACCTCTTTGACGTACATGGTGTATAATTTGTAGGAAAAGATCGTCCCTTCCCAAAAGAACTTGCCATTTTAATGGACCCTGCAGACAAAAGATGGGAACACGTGTTTTAAAAATTGAGGTGTTATACTATGTAGACTCTAAAATACTTCTTTGACACAAAACTGAGAGGTGCATTTTTCGAGGCTGCCTCACTTGCTTACATTATCTGTTTCACTGAATACGGAGCTTCAGTTATATTAAAGATTCTCCTCGATAATGGGAACAACACAGATTAGCATGAAGTGTAGTGGGGGCAAGGATAGAGCTGAAAAGTAATAGACTTCCTAAAATAGAAATCCTATATTCCTCTGAACACCCTGTAACCTCATATATACTATTATTTGCTAAATAACGTAAATTTAGAGTCAGATTCAAAATGAATGACACTAGTGGCTGAAACAAACCTTTCTGCACCAGGCATACTGTTGGATCCTGGCTTAGGTGGAGGCTTGATAGATCTTGAAGGGAATGTATTGGAGCTGTATGGGGGCAAAGATAGCTGTGGCACTGGTCTTTGGGGGGCAACTGTGGAGAGGAAGAAAAGAAGACTTAAAAGTTAAGAAACATTCTTAAATGAGGTAGAACGAAGAAATGCTATCATTGCAGTTTAATTAGATACATGTAATTGAGTAAGTTGTTATTTTAAAGTAAGTTTTTTTAAAAGTCCTGGATATGTTAGTTATGGAATGTAACTTCAAATGATCACCTGAGAACTTAAGTATGAAATAAAAAATAAACTAAAACAGGCTTGAGCAACATTTAAATTTTCTAAGTTCTGTTTTAGATAAGCTACAATTCAGATACCTAACTGCATTAAAGCCCGTTGTGGCTTTCTTTTTTGCTTTCTCTCTTTTACCGGGCTTCCAAATAGTGGATTTAAGGTTACCTTCTTGAATTTCATTTCTTTTTGAGATTTCTCCCAAAATATCTCCACCATAAACAGCATAAAAGTAAAATGTATTTTCTTTTAGCAGTGACTTCAGAGCTGAACTACTGGTAGGAGTGGAAGAGTTTAACTGCACTCTGCACAGTTTAAATAGCCCTATTTTTTATAAAGTCTTAGAAACAGTGATAAATTGCAGAGATGTGGCTCAAATGTCCAGCTTTTGTTATGAAGTCATATTAGGAATTTTATTTTAGGAACCAGGGTTGTGAAGTAATTTAAAAATACTGTTATTACATACCACAAGTTATTCTTCTCTTCCTTAGTGTGAATACTACAGAACACTAGCAAGGCTTGACTGAATATTTGATGAAAACTGTGAGGACACTAGGTTTATAAACCTACCTATTTGATGGTGTGTACAGAACACAAACTAGGTTTATATACCTAGCTATTTGATGTTGTGTGCAGAATACAAGCCTCTACAATATAATGTGTTTCAAAATAAGAAATCCTGTTGTGTTGTAACTGGCTGACTGGAAGATGCTCTTAGCTATTGATTTCTTCTGTTTTGTGGCTTTGTTAGATATATCTGCAGGATGAATTTTGTAAGCTTTCTGCAGCTTGGCAAGATATCATTTGACAAAGCCATTTTTTAAAATGGCTCTGAAGAAAGAATACTACTTTTTTTTTTTTTTTTTTTTTTTTTTTTTTTTTTTTTTTTTTTTTTAGTAGTAGTATTTAGACAAAGGAAGACTTTAAGTTTTAAAAGTCACCGCAGGAACACTTACTCTCTTCTTCTTCCTGAGGAGGCAAGAAAAACAAATAAACAAACATTAGCAGCTTACTATAGTACAGTTCTTAGGAATATTTGTCTTTTGCAAAACTGAAACCTAGAAGTCAGTGAATTTTGAGTATGTGTGGAATCTAAGATCTAGACTGTCACTTTCATCTAAAATGCTGGGGTTTCTATCTTTATGAAATAGCTAATAATTTTTAAAATTCTTGTGATGAGATGCAGCCATTATTTACAAATAAACAGTGAGATAACTGTCTACTCTTAGGATTTGACCCAAAGTTTTCAGAAACCCTCAGAACATGTAAACTTTCCTCATACTTTAAGTGTATGTTCTCAGAGTTATCTAAAATGAATTCCTGAGGTCAGCTTAAACCGAAAAAACAGTACCTGGTGTAAACAATATTACTTCTCCTGTGTCATAAAAGTGCTGGCCTTATTTTCCATATTGTCTAAAATAAAGTAATTGAGGAATAAATTGAGCTGATCAATTGAGCTAGATCTGATTAAAAAAGAAACAATGTGCTATGAAAGATCTACTTCTATTCATTATAACTGATAAAAGAAACCAGGTTTTTAGTTTATGCAAATACTTCATTTCATTGTAGTACCTATTCATTTTATTTGCTTTCAAAAATATACTTACCTCATTTTTTTTTTGTGATGGCCAACCCTGCCTAAAATGAAACAGAGAAAACAATATATGAATCACAGATGAAATATTCACTTGGTGTTCATTAGGCAATATTTTCAATGAAGATGTGAGTTTATAGGAAGTTTTACAGTCCCATATGAATGCAGAAGTAATTTCTTCTCATAAAAATATCAAAATTTCTGATTTTTCAGCCATAATCTAAGACTGCATACCAGCCTTTAGCCCATCTTGATCCTATGAACAAGTAAAATGTCTGATGACTTTATCATAAGCCTTAGAAAAGGCTTTGACAGTGATGAAACATTAGACCTCAAGTTTTAAACTCATTTGTGGTACTTACAACACTACTGGAGCACATGATGAGCCTTCTAGCCTTTTTTCTGAAAAAATCATCTTGGCTGATCAGAAGATCTCAAGAACTCTCTTAAAATCGATCACATTGTTCAGCCCACAAGTTATCTAGAGAATTATCTAGTTATGCTAGAGAATGCTATTTGCTATCAACATTGAGTTTTGCAAGCTAATAAAATCAATAGTAGGAAATGGAATGTTTCTCTCTAACATCCAAAAAAAATGGCAACAGGATTCATGAAAGAATATTCTCTAAAGCAAGAACTTGATCTCGTCAAAAGACTGTGGATCGTGTACCTCTATGTAACTTGAAAGGCAGCCATGCTCTACATGATGATTGTATGATGGCTGGAGAGAGGGCTTTTTCTGTGTTTCCTCCCTCTTTTTATTTTTTATTTTTTAACTTACAGCACATTGATTTCTGCAGACATTGCTGTAAATTTTGTTAATTTTAATTTAGATTTTCATTAAATTTTATTTAAATTGACTCTATTTTATCAACACTTACTTTACAACTTGTTGCTTCCTTAAGGCAGATGGATTGCCTCTTTCATATCGATCACTTGGTGGGACAGGAGGTTTTGGCATCATTGCTAGCTGTTCCCCCAGGGATCTAAAGCAGGAATAAGATAATGAAATAAAGGTAAAAGGCTGCTTAATAGGAAATAACTGGGTAATATTGGCATTGAGAGTATCTACTCGGGAGGCAATACTCTTACCTTAGCTGTGCAGTCAGAGGCTGTAAAGCAATAAGGAAAAGTCAAGACAATGCATAAGTGTATCAAAAAAAAAAAAGTATCTAAAAGCACCAAACAAGGAAGTTCATACCTTTTCAGGAAGGCCTGGCTTCCTTCCTAAAAATAGTAAAAGCTTGTATTTAGAAAAAAAAATGAAGTTTACAATAATAAATTAAATTTTCCATAAAATAGATGGGTTTTAAATACCATTGAAAGTGAATTTTTCAGTTTGAAGCATTCAGTTTCCTGAGATGTAATCCAGAAAAATAATTTTGGCTTTATGAGGGATGAAGAGATTGCCATTTCTCATAGTAAAGCATCAGAAAAATTAATCAAAGTTTTCAAAGTGTCATGTTTTACAATCTTATTTTCCACCCTTCACCTTTGAAATACTGGATACATTTATGGCATTATAAACTAGATAAAAGAGGTTAGATATTTCAAAAAATCATAGGGTAGTCTATTGAGATTCATTGTAAAAAGCTCTTTTCTGGTCTGAAACAAACATCATTTTTGTTTCTGTTATTTTTCAGTTCTCAGCATTCTTTTAAGTGTGGATACCGAATTAATATATATTACTCTAAACAGACTTTTGTGAACTTTGTAGGCAAAAGTAATTATTTCTTCTGTTAACCTGCTAAATATTCCTTTGTTCATTCAATTAAACATTATGTTAAACCTTTTCGTACAAGGATCTCATAATCTCTTTCTCTTCTGCTAGTCCTGAGCCATTTTCAGTGTTGCTGCTTTCCAGATAGAATTTCCCTCATTCTACAAGCATTGCTCACATCATCGCCTTTTCTAAATAGTTCACTTTGTTTGTGATTGGATTATGGCACATTTGGTTTAGCCTTGTTCTGTGCATGAATGATATTCAAACTGATAATTTTGAGCAATAAACAGCTGTCGGTATTACCATAAGCAAATGCTGACCTGATACTGGGCTTTCTCTTTCAAACAGTGGAGCAGGACGATCCAATGGGGGTTTCGTGCTTCTGTCTATAGAAGGAGCCGGGGCTAAACACAAAAATTATGCAAAAATAATTTACTGGCATGGGTCAGTAAGGCTTTGTATAACCCGGAACTTGTGTTACTTCTTAGAATATCAACCAATACAATTGTAGGACGTATGAATAAACAGCAGAAGAAGGAGAAACTGAAGAGATGTAGGCAAAAATGAAGCGCTACGGAGTCCAGAGAAAAAGCTTTAAGAAAACAAAAACAGCTCCACTTACGTTTCAAAGGCTTGATATTTCTCTCTCTGTTCACATCGTTGTTGTTTAATGGAGGAGGAAAGGGTGGCAGCTAAAACAAATATTTCACAGTTAAAGTTACCTTCTTTTTTTTTTTTGGTTTTAATTTAGTATTAAACATGTCACACCACAGCTGTCAATCTTCGTGTCTGATAAAGCAGAAAAAATAGGTCTCTGCACAAAGCAGGAAGACCTATACATACATGCTTTTTCTGTCAGATGCAGAAGTAAGTCTGTCCTTTAGTCTCCCAGGGAATGCCATAGTGGGATGTTTGCTCTGGGAAGGGCATGGGCATGTGACAGGAGAGAAAGAGAAGCTTCTACAATGCTGTTGTATCTTTGCCCCTTCACTGCAGCAGGTGTTAGTTTTGAAATCTGATGTTGAAATTAGTGGAACTTGAGAAATATTCATTAATCCTGTATTAATGAAGGCTGCTGACTAATGGAGAATGGGCTATTCTTTTTTTATTGGTAGATCTGGGGTCCAACAGAAGAAAGTGTGGTTAGCTGCTGCAAAAATGGTGAAGATGTTTTCATCTAAGCCTAGATATCTTCAGACAAATGCCTTCCTGTGTTCTTTCTTGTTCCAAGTAGTAGAGCAGCAAGACAGGGTATCTGTCTTGAGAACTCTTGACACTTACAAGAGGCCTGTGTGTTTTATATATAAGAACCAATTATACTGTGTGCAACTGAAGGTTCTCCTATTGCACCTAAAAATTATCTTTACTTGTGTACATGGGTAGAGATCATGTCCATCTGTGCTGGCATACAGTGACTCTGTAATGGCAGTAACCAGCACAATAGCTTTCAGTTTTAAAGTTTTAACAGTATAAAAAAGGAAAAAAAATGTGCATGTCATTTACGGCTTTGAAAAATTGAAGTTTTTTTTTCCCAACTATATCGCTAAAGAAACTCAGAAGTATTAAACATCTATAATTTAAATGGGAGAGGCATTCTTAAGTTGATACAAATTTTCAGTGTAAGAAAGAACAAAGTAATATGGAAATAATTTAACATATTTGTCCTATGAAATTCAATATACTTGTTTGAAAAAAGACCACCCTGTCACAGCAGTGATCTATTTTGACAGCTGAAACAGTTTCTCCTTTCTTCTACATACACAATCTGAATAAAAATGGTATTACACTTGGATATCCTAGGAGGTAGTAGCAAAGAAAATAGATGAAATATTAAGAATGAAACATACAGAAGTGCCTCTTCCCCCAGGTGCAGCTGGTACAGGGGATGGACCAGGTCGCTGGGGTGGTACTGGAGGCTGATTTGATGATCTAGCTGTTGAAGGTCTGTCTAAAGAAAACAAAAATCTTAAACTAAACAAGTACTCAATAATTCGGTTCTTTTATTCTCATCGGGTTTTTTCGAAGAAGAGGCCTTGTAGTAAGCTTAAGCTAATACATCACCAGGACATTGTTTTAGTTCGTAACAGACAGTTGCCTTATGATTGGTTTTCTCTTGAGAGTTAAAGGCATGTATGTCCCTTTGGTGGGGAGGTATGTTGACTCCACAGCTGCAGGCTACTGAAGAATCAGACATAAAAAGATGTCAAGCAGAGGAAGCTCATTTTCACTAGAGCATTTTTGCTATTGTTGTGAGAGTTCACTCTTTCAAAGGGACAACACTACAGCTAATATAGTATGCACATGTGTTTTACTTTGTGCATATTCCAAATGAAAGGACACATAATGCACATATCAGAAAAAACAACCTTGAAACCAACAGAGCTTGTCTGAAGTAGTAAATTTAACTTTGAAAGTCACAAGGCCACCAACATGCAGTAAATCTGTCACTAAATCTTATTCATGAACTGGACTGTTGACTGTGTTTCATTATCAGGCACTTAAAATATCCAGTCTGTTTCCACAACCAGTTTTTATTCATCATTTCTAATTTATTAGTAATAATTACTTTTTAGTAATTACCTATATAATCTGTGTTGTTGGCAAGTGACTTGGCAGGAAATATGACATTGTGGTGTGCTTCATCATTATTGGATGGAGGTGGCTCATAGCCATCACTGTCGTGTTCTGCTTCCTCGGGTTCTTCTGTTGGTGATTCATAGTCAGCCTCATCTTCCTTTTCCTGATCATCATCAGGGCTTTCGTAGTCATCATCTTCATCCTGGCCAGTGCACATAAAAGAAGGATACTCTAACAGGATACTGAACACTTCAGTGCAATTTCCTTGTGGTTTTTCACTCTGAAGGACATCAAGTTTTTAAAACCACTTTGAATAGAAAAAATTATCTATATAATTCCAATGGGTAAATGAGGCAGCATTTTTTTAATGTATATACTACTCAACAGCTTAAGAGAGGAAATGAGTATATTTTGTAATAGTAACTGCCGTGGAAGTTCAAGTTAAAGTGATAGCTTACTGAAATGTTTCATTTCTGTTAGATTCCTATCATTCTCATCTCACTCATTTTGAGGTGTCCACCAGGGAATGCACAGTGCCTTGGTTTTAGATACTATATGAGTTAAGGCACCAGCAAAGAATTCAGTGCTTCCTACAAAAATACTGGAGCAGTAATTCATAGCTGTTGATGCACACTCCTACTTAATAGTACACACTCTTCAGCATAAAGCTCAACTTCTTGAAAGCACTTCAGAAACAACTAAGTCTTTGATAGGGGCCTTGGTGTCCTCTACTAACCAACTTCATGCAACTTGGAAGATTCAGTAAAATCACAGTGAAAATGTGGCAGTGGTTGTTGCTCACATCTTCTGTGCAATGTGCCATGACTTATAAGAAAAGAATATTAAATTTGTCACTGGTATCTTGGCTGAAAGTTCCAGAATAGCTCAGTATCAGCCTAGCTCAGGTGTTTTACAGGTTGTTGCTTGTGATGTTAGTGTTCCTGAAATGGCGGTAAAAATCCTGCAAACTTAGTAGTAAGTGCTTTCTAAAAAATAAAATAAAAATAAAAAATAAAGGCACTGGTTGATGAGAGAGCGCTTCACAAAGTAGGACCGTGTAACAGTCAACTTACATAGCTAGCCAAGCTGTGCATGCTTGATCTAATAACATTTACTGATGTATTTTTTATGCGGAAAGGCAAAAAGTACTTTGTCTGTCTAGTCATCTTCAAGGAATTGGATTCTTTAAAATGTAAGATTGCAAGCAAAATGGCAAGATTTACCACTGAATTTCATTGCAACCCTTCCTTTACTAACCACTTCTAAGAGCTTGAAATAGGAATATGAAGTTCAGCTGTTGTTCTAGGCTGGGCTGTCATGGGCTGTAAGGCTGCACTCGAGGCAGCGGTACAGGACTGCTGTTGTGAAGCTCTGTCTTGCATCACTGGTGGTGAGGCCCTTTTCCCAGTGAAGAAACTGGCATGCAGCAGCCCCAGTCAACCGTGCTCCTCCTCCTCCTCCTTTTCCTGAGCCTAACACCCGTGTAATTCCCCACTCCTTCCCTCTGACCAAAGTTGATAATGTAAGACATGACAGAGCTTAAAGAAGAGTTAATCTGCTTAGCCAGCAGGCTCTTCTCATCCTGATACTTACAAATGAAGACCAGTCATCTTCTTCTTGACTGTATCCTGCATAAGGATACAACACAGGCTTCTTAGCATGTACAACTTTAATATATCAAAAAATAACATTTTTTAAATAATGTGATATATGTGCTTTCACTTTAAGTTTGTCCTAGTGTTTCAATTTTAAATACCATGAGGTAGAATGTGTTGAGAATGAGGTCAGACTTTTTACCTCTTTGTTTAATACTATTATAGCTTTCAAATCAGAAGGTGAATTTCTTTTTAAATTTCAACAATCTTGGGAGAGAGTGGTAACTTGTAGAAGCTGAAGTGCCTTGGGCCATTAAGAAAATAATTTAAATAAAAATTAAGTATGAGGCAGGCATCTGGAAACTTGCCTCTAATGTTGGAGGCTGACAGGAGTAGGGGGAACATATATACAACATACACAAAAACGTATATAGTGTATACATAATATATAACATAAATTATTAATTTATATAATAATATGTTATATATAACATATACGACATATAAGCACTGATACTAAGTATCAGGTTAAACAAATGCGGTAAGGGAATGTTTATGTAAATGTCTCTGCTCTTGCCTTGTATTCCCATCTTTTCTCTTTTTTTAGAAAGAAGTTTTCATACTTTTCCTCCTTTACCTTTTTTTTTTTGCCACTTTTTTGTGTTCTCTTTAGAAGATGCTTCCCCCCCATTTACTCTGCCCTACTTCCATTCTTCTATGCTTCCCTCTTTCTTCCTGATCCTTCCTTTCCCCTTTTTTCTGCCTTGCATACTGTTCTTTACTACTTTTTACCTTTTCTCACACATAAGACATTCACTCTTATGATGGTGAGTGATCCATATGAAATATGTGCCTGGTATTATTCAGTTATTCATAACAGACAAGGGGCAGTTTGGGTTAACTTCTAGCTAGACTAAATATCAGAGGACTTCTCTCTCTCAAATAATTACTGGTAAAACTATTGCACTTAAACTTTAAAGACAAAAGCTTTCATTGAACTGAAGACTTGACCAGTGTTTTTGTTTGGTTTGATAATGAAGAAAGCCTGGCACACGGAGATCTCTCTACATATCCTCTGTAACCAGAGTGGGCTAGTGTGTTCTCTCCCGGTCTTCTACAGGTATGTGATAGGCCCCAGAAGTTGGACGTATCTGGAAGCTGGATCCTATATCCAATGTAAATCTAGCTCATTTTTCTGCAGTTAATCTTGGAAGTCTGGAAAAGGCTTATTACCCAAGTGGAGTTACTGCCGATACTCTGTTCTAGAGTCTTCTTCTAGTCTATCTTCTAACTGAAGAAAAGTGACGAAAACTAAGCTTACAGGAACTGCAGATATAAGTCATATCAGTGACACTGAATGTAAACATTGCAAAGATCAACTTAATATCTTAATATTTTTAATCAGTATTAGTAGTCATAAACAACCTGCCAGTACACACTTACCTGGGTTTTCAGGAAACTTTTGTGTTTGGGCCCTGCAACAAAGATACCAACAAATTAACTCATTCTAGCTTTAATAATTTTAAAATGCATATGTTTACTAAAATCTATTGCATGGATAACTTTAACAGTAAAATGAAATTTATATAGATGAACTTAACTCTGCCCAAAATGCTAAAAACATTTTATCTGATATTTCAGATACAGATACATACTAGTGCAGCCAATACTGTCTTGAAAAAGTTTCAAGTCAGTGAGGCAGAGCGCTTGGAAACAACAGAACTCAGTAAATAAGCTTACCAGTAATCCAGTCCTGAAGAGAAACACTTTATTCACTATTTCCTTTGGAGTTGGTGAAAAGTCCAGTCCATAAATATTTGTGGGATTGACAAATATTTTTATAGATTTCAATTCTAGTTTTGAACTGTCTTGATAATGCAAAGGTGTAAAACTATGCTATCAGAGGGTGTAAAACCATGTTATAGCTTAGATCATCATACTACATGAATAGAAATTGTTCTTTTTCTCAAGAACCCACCCAAAAGAAACATTGTTATTGTGCTTTTCAGTATTTCCTATTGCAAGAATATCGCATTCAAAGATATGTATAAATTAAATATTACAAAGAGTAGCATCACAATATGTGATGCTGTGAGATGTACTCATGGCAATTCATTGATGTAATAATTTGTGTCAGGCTTTATAACATTTCTAAAGATTAATTTACTCAAGATCAAAGTTGTTTTAAATTTGTGTTACTTGTCTCTAGAGGTGGCGGGAGTATACAGGATGTTCGTGTGCTCAGGCTCTACTATTCTTAACAGATGACAGTAAAAACACAGAATTTTGTTTTATATACTTTCCACGTGGTCCATATGACACAAGTATTGTTAATCAAAGGGAAAAGAGTAAAAAGAAAAAAAAAAAAAACATACATCTGAAAACACTGAAAAAGAAAGCTGATTTTTTTCACCTACCATTTTGGAAAGAATGATATCCTTCCTTCATTTCTGTTAATTTCTTGGCTTAATTTACTTATAATTCTGTTTAAAAGAAACAAAAATAGTTTTTTTAAAAAAACCCACAACCTCCTTGAAACTTGTTAGTCACTTTCTCACCCACTTTCCTCCCCTTTTCTCTCAATTTTTGCTAAATGAAATCTAGTGATTCAGAATTATTATTTACAGATGTGGCAAGGATACTTGATTTCTCTACTTATGGTAAAGTTGCAGTACAGTGTATTTAATTGAAAACTGAAGCTTTTATACCATTTAAACATAGATGAAAACCGCCTTCCCTCTGCAACCAAGATATACTTAATCTGGAATGCCTCCAGGAAAGAAGGTGAAAAGGCATATCACATTTGCAGGCAAAGACAGACATATTCAGGGAACACAGGAAGACTATAGCTTTGTCTAGAAAGATTTTTCCCGGTTGATGTGTTTGTCAACACCTGTGCATAGTTGTGTACGGCAGAGGGGTGAATGGCCATCAGTGAATACAGCCTTGAGTGAAATTTCAGTCAGGAGCCTGCACTCAAATTCTGTACTTTGCTTACGCTGCTATTAATGCTGGCATCCCTAGAGCCTGAGAGTAAGGGGTTTTATATTCACAGACTTCTGAGAAAACTCTGAGCATGCAGGTCACAATCATTACCGAGGTAAGCAGAATTAAGTCTGCTGAGAGCAACAGGACTCTGCTCTGCTAGTAATTAAGTTGACATCTACAATTATTTTGTTTCAAGGAAAGTTTTGTTTCAAAGAAACCTTATGATGAGTCATGATCTGATTCTTAATTCTCATTATTTCTTTGTGATGGAAGTCCCACTGAGAAAGTGCCGTGACATCCACAGCAAATTAGTTACACGCATCTTGTTAAAAATACCCCATTTTATTTCTAGCTATATTATTTAGGTCTGCATTGTAATAGTGAAAATAAAAACATTATCAAAGACAATCAAGAATTGAAGATGTCTGTTTACTGTCTAAATTCTGTAAAATCTTAATTTTAGTGTTTGTCTGTGCAGAATTTATTCCATAGATCTTAGATTTAGCCAACCAACTATAGCAGTATTGCAAAAGCTTTCATTATGGCCAGGCAACTGCCAGGTAATCAGCAATTCATTTTGTTTTTCTTCTTGCTTCACATCTTTTTCTGCTACTCAACAACAATGATCTCCTAACTTTTTCCAAATGACTTCTTTTGTGACTCTCTCATGTCTAATTGGGCTTACTCTCCGGGCTGGGACTTGAGTTAAGCAAGCTTTCTAGGAGTACAATATTAAAAAAAAAAAAAAAAAAAAAAAAAAAAAAGGCAACAAAAGCATACTATTTTTTATCCTGTACCACTCTAAACATCTTGCTCTTATTTTGAATATGCTTCTCTTGCCCTTGTTACTTTCCTAATACTTTAGTGTAATTCAGATTAAAGATAAATTTAAGGCAGATGGTTGCTCTGTTTGATTATGGAAAGTGCTATGGAGGCAGATCATGCTACCAACAAATATGAGATAACAAGCAATTTCAAAACACTATGATGATGCTATCTGAAAATTATTAAGAAGTGAAGGATATGTACTTAAGGATCCAGGTATGAAAATTAGAAAGGCAGAGGAAGAACTTAGTATTTTTAGTTTTCCTTTTTAAGACAGCACTTTGAAGTTTTCTGATTTTGAGCATATTTTTCCCCTTTTGGAATAAGAACATGAACAAATGTTTGTAATTTAAGAAGGAGTACAATTGTTTAAATCTGACATCCCTACCCAAGTGAATTCTATAAAGTAAGAAAAATGTCAGGTTATAGGCATAGGCAGGTCTTGCTTGTCTCTCTCATCCAATTCAGCCATAGTCATCTGCACAAGAATTTCCTTCTGCTGTGGATTGTAAGGAAGTTACTGTGTCCATTTTTCTCCCGTGGTTCTCTGAATAACACAAATTCCATGCTGAAACACCGGGAAATAGTCATAGGTGAAGCATGCACTGTGTAGTCCTGTGCTGTGAGCAATAAGAAGTAGATTAACGAACTTGTGTGTGGCTAGTTCTCCATTGTACAAGAGGGAGAGGAAGGATCTTTCATAATGTTGTATTCATTTTCAGCTAAAGAAGCAAAATAGAAGTCAGACTAATAATTCTTTTAGTTTAGAACTCCATTGATATGAAAGAGTCTTGAGTGTTTGGAAGATTTCTGAACTGACCAAGGACTGGCTGCAATGAGGATTTACACCAACTGTGAGATTAAGAAGTTTTAGAAAAACTGAAAGGACAAAGTTTGCTCATCTTATCCTTAAAAAAAAACAAAAACAAAAACATTTGCTGCTTAAAATTCAGTGCCTTATCTTCACTTTAAGGTTATTTAAAATGAATCAAACCAGAGAATATATTAGAAAAAAAAAGAAAGTAAAGTTTAGTATGGTGGCTCTTTACAGGCAGTGTCAATACAGAAGATTTGTGCACGGAGCAGCTGAGTCTGTCAGTGAGGAAGGAAGTACCAAAACCACACTGCTTTCTGAGCTGTGGGAGTGGATGATAGGACAGGATAAGGCTGTGCAACAGCAGAAAACGTTACTCACAGTGTTCTCTTTCTCTTTCTGCCTTCTCCATCAGACACTTAGCTTAAAACTGTCAGGAAGTTGAAAAGAAAGCAAAAAAAAAAAAAAAAAAAAAAAAAAAAATAGCAACAACCCAAAACAGTACTCCAAAACTGGCTTTTGTTTGCTTAAAGGCATGGTTCTACATGTATGGGGTTAAGGAGTGAAGATAGGTGAGAGAGATGCAATGCGAAGTCCACTAGCACCAGGAAATCATGTATCTTGAACACCATCAAGAGCATAATTTGGGATTAATCCTCCTTTGTTTTGGCTAGATGCAGCAGTGTGTTAGATTCAAAACTGACTGAATTTCAGTTAAGTTCTAAATCTAACATCCTTCTCTAGCATCCCACGCTGGGGAGCACGTGTGCATACAAATTCACTGATGCCCACGGCATACGTTTTTAAAAGAAGAGGTCATTATAGATTCCTTTGTTTTTAGGTTCACAACTTCACTCTCCGGAAAGCAGCACAACTCTCAAGCACGACTCTCTTTTGTAATGCTCTATGACTACCAGAAGTGATAATGAGCAATAAGAAAACAACTGCATGTGTTTCTTAAGTTGTATCTTGGCATTTGGTTTCGCTAGATTTATTAACTATTTCGCTATTATTTATTAGATAGATTATATCCTCATGATGAGATATGAGTTCCATCTTGCACTTAAGACAGATATTCAATGTCTGCTCTGTATAAATATACACCATATCCCCTCTCCGTTCTGTCAATGTACCATTTACTCTTTAAGGATGCTGTGTGTTGTGAAGTTTCGAGGGCTATTAAAATTAACTTGAATTGATCTTTTATAAAATATAGCAGGTATAAGAGTAACATGAATGAGCTCAACAAAGAATATAACATCTTTTCATGTCACAAAATGCCAAGTTTTGAGCATAGTGTATGGCTGAAGAAAACAAGTGCAAAGCTATTAATAACAACTGGACTAATTCCTAGGTCAACTTCTATGCTATCCCTTATTTAGGATGACAGCTACATTTATGGTAACCCAATCTCTAAAGCTAATGGTCATGCAACAATTATTTATTTTAATTTCGCAGTGGAAAAAAGGAGAAAAAATATGTGATAGGTATTTTTACCAGTAGGTTAATTGGCCCCAATGTGGCTGCTCCTTAAAGGTTTGCAGCAGTGTGGTAACTCTGGAGATAACAGATGAACATCTCCTGTTCACCACTAGGTGAGGAGGACTGAGGTAGGGATAATCCTTCATGGTCTGGAACCTGGGGACTAGATTCTATCACAAGTAATCATGTAATATCAGATCTTCAAATGTATTTCATCAGTGTCATAATAGATCCACATCTACCAGAAAAAATATGCATATTTCTTTTCACAGAATGGCAACTATTCTTAAATTCTTCAGATATTCTTAGTATTCTTAAAAGTTAATTTTTACCAAGTGATTTAAAGCTGGAATTCTGTATCTTCAAATCATAGAATTATTATGTGATAGCATTTTCTTCTGACTGGTCATTTAGGATTAGGAAATTGCATACAGAGTATCTCTTATGATGGCCTTCAGGATGATGATATAGTTTCATACAAAGATCTACCAAATTGTGATTGTCCTAAAAAAAAACCAAAATTACCAAGTCTGAAAAATGAGTTATTGCTATAAATAAATAGTTATCTGTAGAAAAGGTACTATACAACTGCCTCCTATCACCTGCTTTGGAAGAGACATGGAGAAAACCATGAGCTTTTCTTAAAATCAGTTCACACTAATTTGATTATCTCCAATAGCTAAATACTTTTAATCATACTGTGATGCTATTCAATGGATTTTTGGATGAAATCATTTCAAGTATAGTCAAAGTTGCTTAGATGCTGTAATTGGCTACCTCTCTATCTGAATGTGTGGTCTCTGATTTGTTTATGAAACCTTAACTCTGAACTTTCAGTTGCTATGATGGTTCATTTAATGAAAAGTAAAATAATAAAAAACTCCCACCCTGAAACTTTCATCACTTTCATGGTTGCACACCTGTGTTACCAATATTATCATGTACATTGTCACTGTTGATTCTGTATTTATTTACATGAAATGGTTCATATGTTTAGGCAATTACAAAATTAAACTGAATATATGAGATCCACATTGTGGCTCCAGTTCATCAAATCCCTTGAAGCAGATGCCTGAGGTTCAGCATGTGGCTAAGTGCTGTCTTCTGAACTGAAGCCTTTAGGCAGTCAAAAAATCTCTCTTCTTTCCCACTCCTCCCCCCTTCCACCCAGAGCAGTTCAGCTGGCAAAGACCAAGCTCCTCTCTCCTCTACAGGAAAAGGCAAAAGTTAGGCAGTGAGTGGAGCTGAGCTCTGCCTTGCCCCTCTGGGCTTGGAGCCTGAGCTAGACCTTTGAATGTACTGTATACGTAAGTGGGAGTGAAAGAAAAGGTTGCATGTTAAATCAAAAAAAAAAAAAAAAAAAGGCATTAAGCAGAAGTAATTTTCTGAACTATTCCAAAGATTACTTTAATAGCAGCATGTGCAAGGGCTCAGGGCTCCAAAGAGTTACATCATCATCACAGTCAATATTTTAAATGAGTGTATAAACTTTGTATTTATCAGAAGAAGCCACAAACAGTATAATAGTGTCAAATTTGAGTTTTTTTTTTTTTTTTTTTTTTTTTAGGCCTAGATACTGTGAGGAAAAGAGGGCTTGTGGGTTTCCAGTCATCTAGTGCTCTGTTTGGCACAACTTTTGATATAGCTCAGTCATGAAGACAATTTTTATCCTAGATCCTTTCAACTATGCTGATGAAAGCAGTCTTCATTCAGTCTTCCGTTTCCAGCCTCATCAAGATACAATGCCTCAGTGGACATGTGGCATAGATTTCTTTACCCTTGCCAGTAAAGATCCTCAGCAGAGTCTGGCAAGTCTACAAGAAAATCAAGTGGTGACCACTTACAAGGATGGGAATCATTACAGAGGTAAGTGGTAAACTGTAGAGCTTATCTTATGATCCCTTAATAAATCTGTGTGTGGTCTGTGCAGGTAATCATTAGTCAGACTAAAATTTGCAGGATCGTCCTGATGCCTCAGTTACTTATGTATGGGGCAGGCCCCAGCTCTGCTGCAGCCTCACTTCTGCTAATGGAGAATTATTTTTAATTTCTTGAATGTGACATTGGAAATGACAGATGAGCAATTTATAATCTCTCAATCTGCAGTATAGTAACACATATTAACCACCATAGTGCAGCATTACATCTTATATAAGCAATGGAAATTTTTGGCAAAGTTTTCAGTAAAGAGTTCCAGCCCTTTAATAGAGAGTTCTAAAGATTTTATAAAGTATTTTAATTTTTAAAATAGTATTTCCATGTTTTTCTGTTTTTTAAAAAACAGCTAAACAAGATTCATGAAGGTGTACAGCTCTAATGAGTGCTGGATGTTAAGCTTCAAAATCATAATTCTGTTAAAATCGTGTTTCTTATCAGTTTCAGTAAGTGACCCCTTATACTTTGCAATGACAGCTGTGATCCACACAGACACTGCAGAATTCCTGTGAAAGTCGCAGAACTTCGGTTGCAGAACTGTGCCCAAGCAGTGGCACAGTTATACTCAAAACTTGATCAGTAGATTTCCTCAAATATATTTTTATTTTGTAAAGCCACAAACTCTGCTCAGGAGGCCAGTATGGATATAGGCTGTGGTTAGCAAACCTTATACAGTTGCAAGTGCTGGGTTCTGTTCTCAGCACATATAGGTCATCGTAACCCCGCTAGAGCTACCGGGTAACAATATGGCTTGTGTATGTGCTTTTTTGTTCATTCCGTTGAACAATGCTGTCACTGTGAAACTTAATATTAACTGGAGCATTTTTATGGAATATGTTCAAATTTCAGCTCTGCGATTAAGTAAATTAGGTACTATAATTACAATATTATGTGTATTTTTGCTTGTAGGAAAACTCCTTCTACTAGGGAAAGTTTGCATTAGGATGTAAAAGTTTAAGGCATAATTGTGTTCTAACAGAAATCAATAGCAAGCACTTTTCATTTTGGTGAGAGCAAGGAGGTTCCAAAGTAATGAAATCAATGTTAAAAAGAGCAATAGCCTTCTATTATTAATTATTCTGCTTTTTAAATGGCAACCAGTTCTGTTCCCTATTAAAGCTCTAAATTCTCTTATGAAACAGTGGCATATTTGGAGGATCTCACATCACACTATCCTTTTTTCTTACATATTCACAACATACTAGGGCACTAGTTCCCTGACAGTAAGTGATGAGAAAGCTGAGAACAAGCGCAGTAGAGGTACATTTGGCTACTGTAAATAGTATGGATATATAACTCAAGGAAGAACTTGGTCCTGTCCCTCCTGTAGTTTGACTACTACTACTTCTTCTGTTGATCATGCTGATGAGAAAGTGTCATATTAAAATTGTGGAATATTCAAAACGTTTTCATGTAGTCCTTCACTATACTTAAATATATGCCTATTTGGACCATGCACACAAACCTGTATTCCTAATTGATGTTATTTTCTAATTATTCCATTATTTGTTCTAATCTGCTAGGTGAGTTATAAATAGGTAAGAAAGATTAGCCGAAGGAGCTTAATTTTTAGGGACACAAAAATGCAGTAAGAACAAAACCTATGTGATGAATATAAAACCTTTTAGTTCTACAACGTTTGTTCAGATTTATTAATTTTACTGATCTATTGGGTTCTCCAAATAGTGCACCAACCTTCACTGTTCTTTTCCAGTTCTTGACTTAAGACTCTGCTAAGAAGCCCAAAAGACTGTAGCAGACAAGGCTGTTCACTTTCTACTAGAGTGTTACAAAGCAAGTGGACCACGAAAACGTAATTTTCAAATAATTTGTTGAGACGTCAATGGATTAGAAGGGAAGCTACGAGCAGCTCTACATTGTTTAATTTGATTTTTAACTGTCCACCTGTGACATTAATATCTCTTGTCTGCGCATGCTTTTAAGGTGCTCCACTAACCACTTTTGATTTATGAACTTTAAAGATTCTCAAAATTAAAAGTTAAAACAAGAAGAACACAAGTGAATTTTGCCAAAAGACTGTGGAAGAGGGACAAAGAGTCAGAGAATTACAGACAATGTATTTAACAGTGTGGTAATGTCAGTTAACTCTGGTCCTTTGCAATCTCAGTAACCACCATAGACCACACAGGTATTTCAGAATTTTTCTATATTCTTAGCTTCACCAACGCATCTTATGCAAGTACTGATGCTTCAGGAAAAGACAAGCAGACTATGTCTCCCTATCAAGATCAAGATATGCAGAGAGAGAAGGAGCGTGGAACTGGGAAATGAGCAACAAAGAAACAGGAATGTTGAACCACAACTTGAGTTTCTTTCCTGTTATTTAGAATGACACGAAGAGCACCACCTATCTCGTGGATAGAAGCTTTCTAACTTGCAGCTTAAATACATGCTACAAGATTTACAGCAAAATAAAATCCATCTTTCACTGTGAAACATTAGTAGAAGCTAATTTCTCTGTTACTCTGCTAACTCAGTGGGAATGTTGTTCTTCAGGAATAACTTCCTGTGAAATTAGAAAAACTATTCAGATTAGTCCAAAACTTTTTCAAGGCCTAATCCAAAGGTGCCAAGGAAGCTATTTAACATGGAATAAGAAGTTCGAGTCTGATCTATTTTTAATGCCTACCTAAAGAGAAAAGCATGTTATGAAAAAAGCTTGAACTCTTTAACTCTTGTATACATAGCTGACAGTTTTTTTCCTTTGAGTGAAAGTCAACAGTTAAGCAGTGAATAGTTAAATTACACTCTGATATAATACTCCCAAAATAGGTTAGCCTTGGTTTAGCTGCTGTCAGTAAAAGCAGAATTTGAATAGGAATGAGATATGACCAGTTCTTTTGAACATCCCCAGACAGTATTTTTATATTGTATCATTGTACTTGAGCAGCCATGACAACACTCCTTTCTTTTTACTTAAGAGGATCCTTCTTTTTCTCCTAGTAAAGTCCAATAAGCAGATCTGTAACTAATCAGTTCAAATAATTTGTCTGATGTTTACTATCAGTTTTCACTGTAGAACAGTTAGGATAATTTTTAATGTTAAATTGGTCTGGATTTACTTACGGTACTCTGAGTTTGGGAAATTTCTGAATATCATTTTCAGACATATTCTGAAAAGGAAGCAGATGGTATATATGAAAAATTGTCCATGGAACAACCTGTGACTCACAGAAGTTTGCATATTCAGAAACATGGCATGATTTTTCAACTGATAGGAATATAAAGTACATAGAAAAGTGATGCAAGAAAATAAGTCTGCTTGCCCCATGGCCTACTGGTAAATAAAGCTTACCTAACAGATGTGAACCCTTTTTATTAAAATGTTCTCTATAAATTTTTCTCCCAGTTTTGCTAGAAGTTGGCTTTCACTTTATGTTGCCGTCGGTTATACTCAACTAGCTAGGACATTAATAAACATTATGTGTATTTGTTTACACAAACTGCTTCAGCAAAGTAGTTAATCATGTGTCTAACTTGAAAGCAGCATTCTGTAGCTAGGATGATTTAAGGATCTAGGGTAAGAATGACTTGTAAGGAGAAATGATAAGTGGTAAGACCCGCTGTTACCACAGGAGAGCTGGGTAAATTGATGTGTTTACAGGCATATGAACTGTTCTGCCAGGAGAAGTCTGAAATCAGTGGGACTTTGTGCAAAGTTAAAGTCAAGCCATTTGCTCTCCTGAATTGGGTTCTAATCCAATTCTTCATTGGTGTTATATTGTCACACCAACCTACAGGCAAGGTTAAAAGCCTTCCCTGCTCTGAGTCTGCTTCTGAAAAGAACTGGAAATAAAACCCTCCCCTGCAATGGGCCCCTCCCTAGAGATTGCACAGATACTTAAGCTAAAGGGCAAACAGTAAAACAAAAAATCCCCAAAATACTTTTAACTGAAGAGTCTTCTATTTTTTCCCCCTCTTTTCTTTCTCTTGCTTTCTGGATATTGTTTATCAATGTACATTGCCATCATCTGTATTTATCTAGCATATAGGATAATGTATCTTTTATGGATTTATCATTAAAGATGTTTTGAGGTATTATAGCTCATCCCAGTAGACAATGTCACATCAATTACAGAGCATTACCCTCTGATGAGATCCTGTCCTAACTGTTATGGAAGTGAGCTCAACAGAACATACACGGTCTGCTTGTATTTGTGATTAATGACTTAAGAACTCTTCCTGGAAATTTTGGAATTATACTTCTCTCACTAAATGCTAAAAGAATAATTCAAGTGCTTTTTAAAAAATTTGCATATTTTTAAATATGTGTGAGGGAATTGTTGTTTGTAAAGAACTGTTGCTGATAGGGAAGGCAGACTTTCATGCTAGATTCTGATTTTAGGCTATTTTTTCATGCCCTGTTAATATTGCTAAAAATCTAGGATTTACAGAATCACAGAATCAGTGAGGTTTGAAGGGACCCTCTGGAGATCATCTAGTTCAACCCTCTGCTCAAGCAGGGTCACCTAGAGCATGTTAGACAGGGCTGCATCCAGGCGGGCCTTGAAGATCTCCAAAGAAGGAGACTGCCCAACCTCTCTGGGCAACCTGGTCCAGTGCTCCGTCACTCTCACAGGGAAGAAATTCCCCCTCACCTTCAGGCAGAACTGCCTGTGCTTCAATTTCTGCCCATTGCCTCTTGTGCTGTCACACGGGGCAACTGAGAAGAGTTTGTCCCCGTCCCCTTGACACCCTCCCTTCAGGTGCTTGTACACATTGATAAGATCCCCCCTCAGTCTGCTCTTCTCTAGGCTTTAAGAATGGGAGCGCTCTTGACTTTCTCTGCTTTTTATGCCACCAAAATGTACGCTGTAAGCAAAATCCCACTATGATATCAGTAACAAAAGAGTTCAAAGAAGCAGTAAGTGAACCTTTGCCAGCCAAAATCCTGCTTTTATTTGTGCAAGTGGTCCTTTTGATAGAGAGGGAAAAAACATGGTAACTGCAGACTTTGGAATTTACTGAACAGAATTAGCTGAAGTGTTTGAGACATCAAAAGCTGTACTGTGTTCAGCCAGATTTCAGAAAATAAGAGGTCAAGTTTTACTTATGCACTGCATTTCCAAATATTTAATACCAAGCATAAAAATCCATAGCCATTTTTCTTCCATGAGTAACACCTGAAACATAGACCTGTGAGGTTAGAACCTAGTTTTCCAATGACAGAATGCATGACAGAAAATAAATAAAAACTTCAGAGACTCCCAGTTAAATATACTTGAATTTCTTCATGTCTTTGCAATGAAATCATGCAAAATCATGCTTGGTCACCAAGTTTCTGTGTAAAACTGTCAGCTTTTAAATAGTGGCACGATTTGCTGGAGCAGAGGAGAGCTTTGTGATAAGAAACTTCTCTGTAACATCACACCATATGTGATATGACATGTTCTGGTGGAGATTTTACACAAGTTGAACTGTTAACTGCTGTGACAACCCCTTGGCACAACCTGAAGCATTAGCTTGATGCTACCACAAGCAGTGATGATGCCGGAGGACTCCCTGGACTTCAGAGAGCAGCCTCAGCAGCCTAACAAAGCTTAAACATGGACAAATGATCAAGGTAACAGCTCACGTGGTTTTTACTTAAAAAAAAAAAAAAAAAATCTTTCTAGAAATGGGAGTTTTCTTCTCCTGTCTGCCCTAATATAACAACTACACTGCAGGCTGGTCCCGACTTGAGCTGAAATGTGCTGAATGTTGAGAGTTTTACCACGGCTCTGGCAAAAACAGTTGGCCTCTCTCCTGTTCTGTGCAGTTGTGTGGCTCCAAGCTTAGATCAGATCAGTGTGGTGTGGAAATTTTGAGGAAGTTTTTGTTTAGTTAATCACCAGCTTTACAAACCCTTTTTGCAACATGAAGGACAGTCTGGTTCTTTCTGTCTTTCTCACTGCCAGCAATAAGAAGTTTCTAATTACACAGTGGTTCACCATTGCATCAATGATTTTCAGGACAGAACAAATCCAAGCTGTGTTTTCAAGCACTATTTTGCCTCTGGGAGTACTCACAGGAGGAAAACACTGTAAAAAGATGTACTCCTTTAATGGAAATGTCCTGCAGTATGTACTGAAGAATCTTAGGGTTTTTTTCTAAAGACTTTCTAAATTTCTCTCTAGAATTCTGTTCTGGTGATAAACCTGACAGATGTTACAATTTTAAACTCTTGCAAAAAGTTCACATCAGTCTATTAAATCTTAGAGAATTTTATTAGATTAAGTTATGTGGAATTCCTCCGATTTTACTCCTACTACATTTCAACTGGACTTTCATTGTGGTAGGCAATAGAAGCAGAAATGTGACTTTGAAACTAGGAAGCTATTCTATTGAGTAAGACAATACTATTTTTGCAGGCAGGTTCACCATACAGATCTAGCAGTGATACAAAACCTGCAGACACTCAATCTTAACTGTTCATTGTGTCCAAATGTAATTGGGCAGTTTCCAGTCGCTTAAAGATGGCAAAAGATATTTCTCAGAAATGTCACTTGTGTAGAGAAGCGATTATTTTTTCAAGATTGCTTTGCACTCTGGAATATTGCACGTAAATATTCCTATTGTTCTATTTCATGGGCAAACCTTTTTTGTGTTATACGATTGTCAAGTAGGTCAAAAGCTTAAAAACATCTGTCTCAGCAGACTTGAGCAGCTGCCTACTGAATAGAAAAGCATCCTCTGAATTTGCTAGGATGTTTCTAAAGAAATGCTGTACTCTAAGCCACGTATTTATAGAAACACTCTGGAAAAAATACAGAAATTCAAAAATCACTTAAGAATTGCACTGCTGTTGCTATTGGTATTTGTACTTCACACACTTCCAGGATTTCATAATGTTTCCAAAGCCAGAACTCCCCAGATTCTCACTGCTTGAGTTAAGGAGACTGTCTTAGCGGTTAGTGCAATAAATCCTATGACATACTGAATAATTCTGACTCCACCAGTAGAAGGGGGAGGTAATCCCCTAGATTACCTATTCCTGCTAGAAATGTTGAACAAAATTCATGCTTCATTTCTATAAAATGTCAAAAAAATTCATACATTAGGACAAGTAAATAAAAAATAAGAGGGCTTTAAAGGAAATGTGCACAGGTTTATCCACTGTGACTAATTAGGTAGCTGATCAAAATGTGGACTTTTTAGAAAATCAGATAGAATAAATAATAAACCTGGAAATAAAATAGAATTTTTAAAAATGAGGTAACAATAAAAACTTTTTCACCTCTTTATGGATGTATACATAAGGACTGCAAACAAACAGCTATATAAATGGGAATTATCAGCTTTTCAAAAGCTAAGCCAAGTGACCATGCTTATTACCTTCCCTCTAGCAATGTTGATTTAAATCCAATGGGACTTTGCTTACTATTTTTGATACTGTTACAGTTCATTGCTTGTCTGTTGCTACAGAAGAAATCCTATTTTAACTCTAGAGGCAGGAAGTAGTGGCTTCAGCAGAAAGCCACTCAGTCTAGCCTTGTCTACTTCTTTGGTAGAAGAGCAGAACTGATAAAGGTGAAGTTTTTCTAGTCAGTATTTGAAAACAAGCATTTTCTATAAAGAAAGAGATGAATTCAAGCCAATGTTATGGCTTCATAGGTTCTCTGTCCATTTAAAAGATACCAAAATACATACATTTTAAACAACATTCTTGGGTTCCCAGCATTCCATATTCTACCCATATCCAGATATTTAGATGTTATTAACCACCTAGAAGCCAAATGCTGAACCAAAGTAAGGAACAGTCAGCACAATGACCCAATTTAAAGAATTTTACAACTGTACTTACCAAAAACCTTTGTCCATTTATACTGTGTTTTCTCACGACTTTCTCACAATCCTTGTACTTTAACTGCCAAAGAAAGGAAGACGATTACTGCACACTTATAAGAATGGCCTAAGATGCTTATCTGTGTGGTTAGTTTTGAGTAGATGCTTCAAATTAGCCTCATGCATGCAGGAGCCTATGGTGCCTTGTCTGTCCTAGGGATCACATTAGTGAACAACATACATCTTAATCTGCATTGGGATAAACTCATAAAAACAGACAGATCTGCAGTTCATTATCCCACTTAGATGCTGTAACTTCTTGTTTTCCCATACCCTGGACTGTCTAAATGGCTCATTTTGGTCTGTAAATGTGTACTTTTAAGTCAAGGATCCTTCAGTGTATTTCCACATATTTGGGAACATTAAATTTCTACCAGGATAAAATATAATAGCCACATTTGGAAGGACTTGACTTTTAAATATTTCCAATGGGTGCCTTAAGTTTTAGTTTCGAACTGAAGTAACATCCTGTGAGAAAATAGCTTATCTTTTAGATCTCCAAAGGATAAAATATATTAATTATAAACACTAGAAGGCATGTCTTCTGTTTCAGGTAGGCAAGTCCATGGCAGAAGAAACCCCAAGAGTAGGCAAAGTGTCTTTTTGGAGAACTTTTTATTCTCAAAATAAAAGAATGGCTGCAGTCTTGCCTGGGACTTCAGGTAGTTAAAGTTACACAGTCAAAAGATCCTGTGCTGCTGGGAGATCTCCTCTACAGTAGAAAGTCTTAAAGGGAATATTGTGTCCTTTCTTCATTCTTTTTGTTCTAGTCCATTTTAAGAAGCACGATTAAATCTTGCAACTAGTTGTTGTTTGAGACCAGATCCCCTAAATGTTTGAACAGCTGAGAGTTTATGGGAGCTGCCTTCACTTACTCATACACAGAGACAGACATAATGTTAAACATTTTCAAATGCAGATCAAAATTTTTGTGCCGACTGAAGACTTAAATCTATAAATGCTGACTCTTTCGTATAATGAAAGCTATCACGGTATGCGAGCACAGCCCTGACTCTAGCAGCGACTGACTGCTACCTAGCATTGGCCAAGATCTTAGCTTCCGCTGCCTCGTGTCATGACCAGGCACTACGTTAGGTTTCAGGTGACTGACATCTCTGAAAATCATCCTTTAGTTATCTCAGTTTAGCAGGAAAAGAATTGCTCATCCCTCTTGGAACTGCATCCTAAACACGTGGCTGCAGGATACTTCCAAGACAAAATATATCAGTCAGATGAAAATAAAATATTGCTAAGGTGTAATCGTAGAGCCTTCAATTCTGCGTGTGAGGGAAATGGTATGGGTTAATTTGGGGAAGGATCTGGTCACTTAGCCCAGTCTTGTCTAACTTAGGTTGACATCATTGTCTGCCAGATTTCCTGTGAGACTTTGAGCAGCTTCTCTTGGCCCTGATGCACCCCCCTCTATCCTGGAGGGTGTCTGTGGATCAATGGAGGGGAGGTCCTCAAAACCTTATGTATCAGGGCCCGTTTAATTATGGCAGAACTTTTAGTTAATTCTTGTATCACTGTTAGGCAAATCACTGGCCACTCTCAGGAGACTATTTCATCTAGTCTCTTGGAAACAGTGATCCAAACCTGCATGCAGCAGTGCCGTAATGTTTGCTTATTCATCTGAAATCGGTTGTTGATAATGAGCTCACCTGCTCTATCGCCATTTCTTTACTGTCCCACTAACCACTACGCTTGGAATTAAAAGTTTGCAGAGAGCTGGCAGTTTCACATCTCTGGAGATTTTGGAAACACTGACTTTGTATTTTATCTGTTTGTCTTTGTTGCCTAGTTTTGCATTCTAGTTTCAAGCTTACCCCAAATCCCCAAAGAAAACTCTGTGAAAACTGCTGAAACCATGAATTTTGCATGATTTCAATAGCAAACCCTAAAGTGTTCCTGTTTTTTCAAGACTAGTCTGATAGCCCACTTGAAAAAGAACTAGGTATGCTGGCATTGCCTGAAAATGTTCCTAAAATCTTTTGATTGATCTGGATGTTAAATTCCAAGCTGACAGTTTGGGATTTGGGGAGGAATATGTTCTGTTGTGAGGGAGACAGACAGGCACCATCTCTGATGTGAACTGAAAAGTGAGGAATTTGTAGAGAACATGCAGAAATGAAATTTCAGTAAAACTGAAATTGCACAGCTACGCAGTTACATATTCCTGAGTAATTACAATAGTGCCAGCGCTGCTGTATAGAGGGTTGACGCTGAATTGCCATATTAACCCTTGGCAGTATTTCTAAAGTGTGGAATATACTCCACCTTGTAAAATGAAATTTAGAAATGGTCACAAGTGAAAGAGACAGAATGCCTAGCTGGCCACACAAGGTAATTTCAGAAAAAGGGACAGTGAGGGAAGAAAAAGGGTGGCTAGAAACCTTGTTGAAAAGCTCTCTTAAGCAGGGGAGAAATAAGGAAATGAGCCATGAGTTTTGTCCAGGAAGTTTTCAAGAAAGAAAGTAGAACCACAAGGTAAAAGGTTTTCAAACTGACCCTTTTTTTAGGGAGTGAGCAGGAGTTGATGTATCCACATCTGTTAAGTTCCTGGCTGAGTTCATATGGATGCCTTGATTAGCCAAGACAGTCAGAATCTCATTTGTGAATACTGAGCAATTTGAAAAATCTGATTTCTGAAAATTACTGCAGAAGACCTAGAAAGCTTGTAATCTGTACACATTAATGCATTTTACAGCTCTTAATATATGTTCTATCAATAGTTACAGAAAGGAGTGCATTTTCTCTGAAAAAAGTCAGTTTCTCTTTCAGTTAATTTAAAATACGCTTTCAAGATTCATTTATAGGTTTCACTACCAAGTTTAGCTCAGTTTCTTAATTGGTAGTGTTTGGGGGTTTTATTTTTGCAACAAACTTTTTCTGTTATAAAAATATCTCTATTCAGCATAAACATTTTGCAGTTGTTTGCTCCTCTGTGGCAGAACAGTTAAACTCACCGTCTTAAAATATTCTGCTAAGTCATCTGGGTTCCACGTAACCACGTCCGAACGGTAGGGAATGTTTCTCAAATCCATTGTAAATCTTCTCTTCCAGGCAGTTAGAGAATGGTCACGCCAATAGTGTCATGAAACAGCCAAATATCCGCTCCATGGGATCACCGCCAGCAAGTGCAGCAATCCCTATGCCCCCAAAACGCCCAGCTCCTTCCTTCTCTTGAGCAATCTTTTGGTATCAGAGTCACGTTGTTTGCACATCCAAGAGAGGTGCTGCTTCCTCTAATACAAAATGGTCTCTTGTCAGCCAGTCAGCCTTACCACTTCCTTTGTCTGTATATAAATAAGTAAACAAGGAAGCACAGCAACCTACTGAAAATGCTCTGCCTGCTACATATAAGTAAGCTCCTATGGACCCTATCTGCTTGTAATTACTTCAGAACAGGTTGTTGCATGTTTGTATGCTGTATCTAGTATAAAAATATTGGTTTATTAGCTGCATTGGTCTCTGCTTGCTTGCACAGAGCGCAAGTCTTGCCTAGGCAGGTCCCAGCTGCCTGGGGGGCAAAGCTGCCCAGTTCCTCAAAACTAGGAAAAGTTTCCTTAAGAGAAGCTTCTTCGCTGTATCTCACCACCTGGAGTGTCACATTGGCTTTCTATATTATAACAAAACACAATTCATGCAACGGGTTTCTCAAACCCGTTCGCAAACTCTTATCAGCAAGCTCTGCACTACGTCTGTGGATTTGATCAAATCATATGTGCGTAGCAAAATGCTGTATTAAATACAGGAAATAAAACGTTCTTGCTGGCGTTGAACATAAGAAGCTATGAATGAATTAGGAGCGCGAATACAGACAGCATTTGTTCAGTCCTTCAAATTTAGGGTGATGACTATCTCTCAGTGAAATTAAAAAACAAGCATAGATAAAAAATGATTATATTGTCATTATTTCTCCCTCTAGCTCAATTTCTCAGCTGCCTCTAACGAGAATTTTTATATGTCTGAAAAAAGAATCCACAGAACCATAATATTACCATAGGTACCTGATAAATAGCATCTGTCATGTACAGCCAATTCATGTGCCATTCATTCGGTGAGAGCCTTTGGTGACGCTGCATTGAGTAACTCCAAATGTGCCTGTATTTAAAAAAGAGCTAGCATGTTCATTCTCGCTTTTGCTGACATGGAGCTTCCTCCCCAGGCTGTCCTGGTGGGAATGCTTGGGGCCACTGTTCACGTCTGCTCCCGCAGAGAGCACAGAAAGTGGTATTTTGTGAACTCTCTAAATTAGAAAGAATACAGCATAGTTCTGAGGCACTGGAATGGCAAATTTCTCTTCTTTCTACTGAAATGCTTCACTCTTGCTCTTTCTAGTCATTGAAGACCTTCTAACATTGGGCCCCAAATTCACAAGTTCCCTGCGTACAGCTCCGGTTGAGGTAGAAGTCTCTAGTACTATACATGAGATTATTCCTTTTAAAAGGATTTGATTTAATGTAGCTTATTTTTTAGAGAAATATTTGGGGAAATGATGGCAGCAAGGTAAAACTCTAAAACTAAACTGCTGTAACAGCTGTTGAAAACACAGCATTGCATTTATCAAATACCTGGTGGAGCTGGGGTTTATTGGTTCTTATTTCCACTGGCCTGCATAAACCATCTGCAGCACATAGTGATAGTATCACAGAAACACCATCACCTCTTCATTTTAAATTTAGGTCTGGAGATGAAATAAGACTTCGTGAACGTGTGAGAGAGGAGCCCCGAAGGAGAAGTTGCTTTGAGGGTGCAGCAGCGGTAGAGGCGAGGTTACATGGCATACATCTCAAACTCCCCACCAGGCACCACGTCTTTCAACAAACACACAGTTTCTTCTTTCACGGGAAGAAGACCGTGCTGTAATTTCTGTTTGTTCTATCACCATTTTTCATTACATTCCACGTGGCTCTGGAATCAGATTTCTACCCCAAGGTAAATCTAGTGTAACAGCTCTAATTTTAATGGTATTATTCTTTACTTACATTAATATAAAAATTACTAGCCAGATTAAAATTCAGACTGACACTGTTACATGCTGAAATAGGAGAAAGTCAGTTACCTTTAAAGTCTATCTAGTAGTTTAGAGAGCCACTAACACAGAAAGTCTAACACATTGAACTCACCATTATTATTTGCTTGGATCCCATGACGGATGATCTTTGTTTTACACGGTATGTCACTATAAATATGGTATAGGTATGTGCTTATTGCATGCATTTTACAAAATCCCTGCTCACCCTTACTTGAGCTTTCTCTTTGTCTAGAACTTTTTTTTTTTTTTCTTGTAATTTGATAAATGCATAGGATGTGGTGGCCGTGTCAGGGTTGCTGAAGAAACATATGAGTTTTCTGCATTTTAATTTTCAGCTATACTGCTACATTAATGTAACAACTTTGAATTGCAATTCTAACCTATGTATATATTTTAGTGCATCAATGGAAAATGTTGCTCAGCTCACAAATAACCACACGCGAGTCACGTCCTCCAATCCCAACCGAACTGCAGAGAGTTGTTGTTATGAAAAATGCTTTTAAATGTCTTTCTCTGTGGCCCAGAAATGCAATTTGGCAAATCTCGTATTCAGCAAAGGGAAATCTTGTTCCTGGAAAAAAAAATCACAATTTCCTCTCTTTTTCAGTTCTTCCCATGTTTACTTTTCTGATATATTCCCATTTGTTTATTGCTTCTCTATATATATATATTCAGAGCCACAGTTGTTACATCTGGAATTGGCACTTTCTCCCAGATGCTCCTGTTGCCTCCAGTGTCTCTGCTCCTGGAAAGGCAACTCCAACACTGTGATGGCCACCAAGAGGAGAAATTGAAAGACAGAAAGCTGCATGTCCAAGTTTGGGATGGCCCATGCCTGAATCTCTAGTCAGATTTGCTTATGGGGGTAAAGAAGGATGTTAGGAAAGCAGTAACATCAGATTTTTGTGGAGGAAGACAGAATGACCTTAGGGTAGCTGAGTGAAAAACAACCAACAGAGAAGGCCACAGAGAGCTCGTGTAGAAGCAAGCCAAGTTTGACAAGCTGCATGCAGGAATCTGGTTGATAACTAAATACATTTCAGATGTGGCAATCTGCACTCTCTGCTTAGATCCTGCTATTGCATTTTTCGTGACTGGGAATGATCACATGCTTTGGAGCTTAGTAGTTCAATCTTATATTGCAAGTAAGGACAGAAATGAAGATGGAATGAGTTTGCAGCAGAATATACATCTGTTCTGTAAAGAATTTATTATATACCTCAGAGGGCAACCTTCCAAGAAATGCACTTAGATTTAGATTTCCAAATTTCTGCTAGATTTCCAAATTCTCAGGAAAACAGGTGTTAACCAGGTGCACACCTATTCCTCTGTGAGCCTTTTTTCCCTTTTGAAAGAATTATGTCTTCTATAGTTCATACCTGCACTGACACAACCTTGACATTAAAAAAAAAGTGTCTCTTCAAATAACAGTTGCCAGCAGAACAGTTTTTTTCAGCTGTAGCAATGGTCTGCTAAGTAGCATTTGAGAATCTGAGAGTCTAGCTATTTCGGGCAGTGTGGGAGGGAAGTTAACACTGCCCACATTCTGCTGTGTTCAGAGCGCCTCAGTACTTTCCACGTCCTCTCACCTCTTCTGTCCTCCAGCACCCTGCTCGAAGTAGAATCACCGGCTTGCTCAGAATAGCTTTCAGAATGGTTTATTTTTCTGTAAAGACTCAGTCTCCAGGTCTCCAGCTTGGTTTCTGCAGCCAAGCAAAAAAAAGTTCACATTTTATATGAATTTGCTCTTCATGTTCATTTCTAGTCCAAAGCAAAGTGATTTTTCATGACATGTTTTTCTATAGTCCTGGCCAATTTTGTTTTTCAAAGTTTCTTTTTATCTTGGGAGTATTTATCATTGCCAAACTAAATTTTCTTTTTTCTCACTGCAGCCTCTCATTCCAAGCCATGTATGTGCGTATAAAACATGGTAAGGATGTTTGCATTTTTATGCCATTTAAATATCTTCCTAGTATTGCTGTATGTTCTTTACTGTCTTTAATAATCACTAAGCCACACTTTCTATGCCTTAAATGTCCTTAGCCATTACTCCCTTCAATCTTGCAGTCAGGTGTTAACCTTCACTTCGCAACGTCCGTGCAGTAATATGAGATGCAGGACTGAGTCTTGGAGAAGTTAATAAAAAACCTCTTTGGCTGGAATCGAACTACAAAGCAGCCTCACCATCTAGTGGCTAACCCACAGAGAACAGGAGCGAGCAGCGACTAGTATTTCAAAGCAGAGGCATGGCACACTGAGCAGCTGACACTGTTCCAGTTTGGTACTTCCGTTAAAAGATGGGTAGTGTACGTGCTGCCTTCCTGAGAACAGCAGCCGAGGCAGGTGCCTGCTGGCCTACCTGCATCTGAAATAAATGCTTTGAATTGATCTATATCTGAGATACAGGCTTCAAATACTATTTCACAAAAAAATTCTGCATACTGCTTCTGAGCTCAAGCTTCAGCAATCTTTTTTTCTGCATGGAAAAAGTTTCTTCATACCTGAAGAAACAGCTTTCGCTGCGAGTGAACCGTACCACTGTGAGGAGGTGGGAACTTGGAGTATGGGAACAGGCCGTTACAAAGTGCCTGATGTCCTAGAATACAGCCACTAGAGCGCAGCTGAGGTCTATTCAGAAATCAGAAAGCAACAAATTAAGTTGCTGTAAAAAAGGCAAATAGTTTGAGATATTTTAGCAGTAGTATAGTTTTCCTAGGTAAATATTTTGTTCTGCTCTTTTAGGTTCATACATGGCATAATGTGTCTCATTTATCCAAACAAACTGGAAAACAAGCACAGAAGAGAACTAGAAGGGAAAGAACCTTAGAAAAGGCTGGAAAATATTTTGCTTAGTCTGGAAAAGGGAAGTTGGGGAAGGCAGAAAGAAAAAGGAGACAAGTTTGGTAAGTTTGGGGGATAGCAATCAGCTGTACTCATGACCTTTGGCTAGCAAGGAAGGCACTGCACGCTTGAGGTGTAGGTATGGCAAGCGGAGGATTGCTCCTGCCCAGTAACTGGACTGTTCAGTGCAATTCAACAGCTGGATGCATAAATTGCCAACCAACGCCAGCTATGGTGGGACTCAAAAGGCAACTTTTGGATTTATTTAAGGCGAAGACGGAGAAAGTTTGAAATATAGCATTTAGCCTGGGGTAACTGCTCTGACTTGTTCCATCTCTGCAATCAAGGAGCAGATTTTCTCCCACCCCTTTTCTAATTCCACATTTCTAATAGCTGCTATAATGAGGGCGAAACTCTTCATTTTAAACTTTCACCTTTGCTGAAGATATGCTGAAGGGGCATGGCTCTGAGTTTCAGCCTGAAAGGTCTCTGTGAGCTCAAGACAGATAAAGACCTTCCTGAATTCTTGAACACTCCAGATGACTGCTGCAAGCAGGGGCAATAGTTTTGCTTGCTATTGATTATAAGGAGTTTACTTGCTTGCTTGTGTGTGGTTTCCCCTTTGCCTGAAGGAAGTTTGTTGTTTCAAATCCTTCCCGAGTCAGTGTTTTAAGAGGACTAATACTGCCCATTGCACAGTGCTGAAGGTAAGTTGCTGGGGTGGGGGATAAAACCTGCAGTGTTTAAGGCTGCTTAACTCCTTTACTGCCAAACAGCACCTGGTAATGGCTACGTGCGGGTTTTGGATTCTGCGCGGGCCAGGGAGCTGGGCCCAGGCGGCCCCCTCCTGCTGCCGCCCCGGCACCGCCAGCCCAGGCCCCCGCGACCCCTTCCGGCACCGCGCTGCCACCAGCAACGCCCCGCTTCCGCGACAGCAGTGACCCAAAGAGGCGGAAAAGCCTTCACTACCGTTGGATAAAACACACACAAGCCATAACTGCTTTTGTTGTTGTTGTTGTACAAACCAGAGTAAGGTTTTGCTTACGTTCGCCTGGGACTGGAAATAAGTGGCTCTGGGAGCTGTTCCTGCCTAGATGGCGCTGAAATCCAAGTATTCCTGTTGGGGTCTGCTATAGCGCGGTTTCAATCGGCCTCTTTCGGTGCCTCTTTATTTTTAAAAATTGCAAAGAACTGTTCACTTCCTGCACAGATGACTGAAGAGTAAAACAAATGTGATTTGGTTTGATCAGACAGTTTTTAAAATCGTATTATTTTAATTTTATCCAACTGTTCTGATGGTTAAATATATGATAAATGTTTCAGCTTAGCTTATTTTGGTATTTTTGTCAAATGAATTATTGACACCCCCTAAACAGCTCATTGGGTCTAGCATTCAGATTGTAAATGACCTCTTTTTGTTTAGACGGGCAATTGTTTTCTTAACCTAAAGAAAGCCTAACTTTATGGAACGGAGTTTGCATTGCCTTCAGCCTAAGTAAGTACCAGTTAAGAACATTAAATTTTGACTGCTGTACAAATCTCAATAAAGACTTGACAATCCAATAAAGATGAAAGCAATTGCTATTAAATTTTAAGTCTAAATCTAAAGTGAATGCTGCAATTGTAGAGCATCCTGTTCCTACACAAACTCAGGCCTGGATTATGATCCTATACATTTCCAATTCTCTAAATATTTAAACAACTCACTTAGCAATAAGAAGACCATTAATGATTTTGCAATGCTGAGGGGAGAAAAAAAGTTCAACAGTTGATACACTGACGTGTTCATAGCAGACTATTATGGGAAATTTTTTTGTGAATGCTAAAAGTTTCTGGAGTCGATTTCATGCCAAATCAGCAAATGTGGTATTTGTGAGTATGACCATTTTGATGAAAACGATGATTTTTCAGCATCTTAGTGACAATTGCAATCCCACAGCAGCTACAGATCCTGGCATATCCCTACAGCGTTCCTAGCAGACAGTGCCAGAAACTGGGACTCAGAAGAAATGCTTCCCATTCTCATCTTTGCTGCACACATTTTCCCCTGCAGGAGAAGAACATCTGTGAACGCTAGAACGTTTTGTTCTCCGCAGATTTCCTGAGGGCTTCAGAACCAGCAGTTTAGATGCATCTAGAGCAGCACGGTCTGGTCCGGAGGCACAGAGGTCTGGGAGAAACAAAGAGCTGCTGCTAACCAACAGTCTTGCATGTAGTTTTGGTTTTAGTGTTAGTTTTGTTTTCAACGTTCATATTCCTGTCTGTGACTATCTCAGAGTTTCCAGAGAGCTGAATTCGTGAACACGTCATGCTTTTCAGCTTTTCAGTGTTGCCTTATGTTCAAAATAAGGTAACTTCATAAGAAGAGAGATTTCTTCTTATGCACAAACATTCTGAATTTATTTTGATCTCTATGCATTTACAGTAGTGTGACTGGGCTTAGAATCTGCCTTAGCATCTTTTCCCTTCTGACTCATTATGAAAGAGGGGCAGCACAAATCAAAAATTATTTGGGGGTGGGGGGGGGCAGTCCTAGTCAGTCAGGTCTCTCAACGAAGGTTTCTTCTAGGTTAGAGAAATAGCAGTGCAAGTGGGATTTCACCTTGCTGCTGGCAGATAGAATACACAACATACCCTGTCTCTTGCCTAGAGTAGCATAGGGAAGTGATTTGGGCTTTCTTTATCGAAACATTGGCTGGAGAGATGTAAACCTCAAAATTACAGAAGGAAGACTTGTGACTGCTGAACTTTCACACACACTTCAAGACAGCGATAGCTGATGCTGCTGTAGTCCTTCCCCAGCCTCTGCTTTCCGTATCTGTGCTGCCTCCCGACTGGGCTGGCATAGGCTTGAGCAAATAGGATCAGAGACTTTCCTGAGTTAGCAAATCTGGCAAAAAAGTAATGATGAAATAGTTTCAGACTGTATCTCTTCCCTGCTCTGGCTTTGCTGTGTGGCTATGCAAATGGTTGTGCCATTTGCACAGGATCGGAGGTGCAGCATAGCAGGAGAAATGGTTGGTGCTGGCATTGGGGGTAGGGGGGGCTGGGGCTGTTTCTTTTGGCAGTGATGCCAGTTCAGACTGTACATCAAACTACAACATAAACAAGGTGGATCATCCAGAAAAAAAAATGGGAACCCTCTGCATTTTAACTGTGTTGATAATCTCATTTCACCCTCTTGTTCTGGCTGGTGGGGCACTCATTTCTTGTTTAGGATTTAAACTCACAAAATTTAAATCCTGTTTTCCAGAGTTGGTTGAACATTCATTTAGGTACTTCTTGCTATTTGACTGTTATCTTCTGTTTAGCCTAATAGATTGCAGAATTTAGACATTACTTTCAAGCAGTTTTATCACAAATGACGTATAAATAACATAATCTATGACACTGAAAGAAAGCTGAAGGCAGACACTGAATTGTTTGAACTGTCTGCTGCTTAACTTAGCACAGTAAGAGCTGAAAGTTTCATCTAAGTACCTATTTTTAACTGTTCCACAAAACTCCCACTTGTTTCTCATCCTGTAACGCTTTTACTCCTAAGTTATCTGGATTCAGTAAGGAAGATTCTGCATTTAGCTCCTGGATGGTTGGTTGAACTGGCTATACGATACGAAGCCTGCAGAGAAAGAGAACTGCTCTTCGTCATACTTCTACGTCTTTTACAGGTTTGTTTTCTTAGAAAGGCACAGATTGTCACTGAGCTTAGACTCTGTGAACAGATTTTCTTTCCTCATTGTCTATTTATAGCTTTATTACAATACTGCAGAGTTTTCTGTGGAACTGGGATCCTTATATATTTTGAGAGTTTGGGTACATAACCAGTACCCCTGTCATCTGGGTCTGATCGGCTCCTAAGTGCTTCAGGCTAACTTTTCTAGAAGCAGCATGCTCTGTGTAAGAACTCCACCTTCAGATGTCATGTATACTGTAATGGGTTGTTCAGTACCACAGTTTTGCTTTTTCTCAAATTCTTCATGTCATACTAGTGCCTTTGGCAATGCAGGGCTTTGCAGAGCACTGAACGAGGCTCTTCTGAAAGCTTCTACCTCCTTCTAAATTCTAAATCCCTGCAAAAGAACTATCTCAGGTTTCCCGTGGTTGAGGGGAGACTTGCAAACTGACAAGATCAAAACTGAGATGTTATTTGGGAACAGTTCATTTGGCGCCTAGGCTGTATGAGCACATTTTACAGAAATTTATCTTTCCGAACTCTGATCTCCTGGGTGATTTTTCAGATATAATTAATCTTGCACTTGCACTTTGAGTCCTATATTAAAAAAATACTAGTGTCCATATACTATCCTACTAAGCACTTCTGCTTCACCTCAGGTCAGTATGTCACTCACAAATTGGCCTTGTTCATGATGACATGTGTTTGGATGAGGAAGTAATGAGTGTGTATGAAGAGTCTGCAAGTGCCTGCTCTGCCAGCAGAGTTCTCTCTTGCACACTGCTACCCAAGGCCTGGCACTGCTTACTTTTCATCCAATTCGTTCTTGAAAGAACTTAAGAATATTGTCCGCATCCTGTTTCCCTAAGCAACAGGGCCTGAGGGCACTAATAGGCCTTAATGGCCCTAACCAGCCTCACCTGGGCCCCCAGCCCAGTCTATGGTCCAAGGGCTCCTCTTTAGCTCAGGCTGAAGCATGGCCTGTAGCCCTGTCTCTGGTCTTGTCCTCTTTTGTTTCAGACTGTGCTCCTGAGAGGGACCTTGACCATCATCTGCTGTGTTCAGGACTGTCAACGCACCCTGTGGCCAGCTGTGGCTCTGCTGCCCTGCCTGGGCCCGGTGGGGCTGCGCTGGTGGTTTGGCATGGCCTGTGCTGGGCTCACCCTGGTGTCCTTCCCCAAAGGAGCCATCAACCTGCCTTGCTCCCAGCTGCTGTTTGAGTTAACAAATGTAGCTTTCCCTATGGCAGAGAATTTTGGGGGTGCGGAAGTTTCTGGCTGGCCTCAACATCATCCTCAGTCTCTGATAAAATGTTTGTGGCTGAAGGCTTGAAGAGGCACAGATCTCCTCAGATAAGGTACTTCTTGCTTTCCAGTAAAGTTTTGGGTTTTGAGCCAAAGCACCTGCTTTCCATTCTTCTTTGTACCAGTCATAGGCTTGACATAGCATTTAAGTGAGGATGGAAAATATCTGGATTGCTCTAATTATATTCATTTAAAGACAAAGGCTGCTCAGTGCTCTTATTTATGTTAATATGTTGTGGTAGAATGGTCTGGAAAATGAATGACCCTACTGTTGGTAGTTTCAGGAGGATGAAGTTGAAGATGAGTTCATTGTCCTTATTATATAAAGTGTGAGTGGGACTGTTACACACTTTCTTCTTCAGAGATTGCTGTGACTTAATGGGACTGAGGAGCTGACAGTTCTGTAGATAAGATGAGATAGAGGTGAGATGCTGTGTCAATCTGATCGTTGCTGTACAAGATGTTGCCTCTGTATATTTGCTTATATGGCAGAGAACGTGTGTGTGTCCTACACAGCTGAGTAAACTGCTTGAACTGTCTGAGTCAGACTGAGTGTAGCCAAGATACCCACCTACTGTGGCCTGACAATAGAAATGGGTGTGCTTGTGGCCTCAGAGCTAGTTGTTCCTCCTTTCTGGGCCATAGTGAGGCTTACTGAACAACCTGTAGGTGTCAAGAAACCAGTAGCGTGGTCATGAGTTTCAGCTAATGACCAAAGATCCTTTATTCATAAGATAATTCAGGTTGGAAGAGACCTGCGGAGGTCTCTAGTCCAGGCTTCTGCTCACAACAGGGTCAGCTGTGAGATCAGACCAGGTTGCTCAGGGCTTTCTTCGGGTGATTCTTGAAAATGCTGATGACAGTTATGCATGGATGGATTCAGGGAGACTTTGTGGGGAAGATTTTCATGGCGGAATCTTCCATTATTGTCGTCTTGTTTTGTTTTGAGTAGTAACCCTTTCCTGTTGACTTTTGGGCTTGGTTTGTTTCAAGTGTTACTGAACTTTCTTAGAATCAGGTTCCTGTTCATTTAGACAAGCTTGTTCTTGCTCACTAGTTTGAGAATCTGTAGGTCAAGATAAATAATGGCTCTTGCAAAATGAGACAGTAGTATCCCTAATGGAAAGGGTAAACTTAAAATCCTCTTAATTCGTGAATAAAAATTCAGATGCAAGGTGAAACACTTACCTCTGCCCCAAAGTAAGTGGTCTGTAAATATAACCTGGAGAAGATTTGAAGATTTGAGGCCCTTTTCTTTTTTTCTTTCCTTTTTTTTTTTTTTTTTTCCTTCTCGTTAGGAAGCAAAGAAGAATTATTTCTTTCCATTTTTGTATTTCCACAGCAACAAACTTGCCTTTGTACTTTAATGTGTTAAAGCATGGAGGCAGTTCCCCAGAGTTTGATTGTTTGATTTGTTTTCTTGTTTTTATCTTTGTTGGTTGTTTGGTTGGTTTGGGTGTTTGGGGCTCATTTAGTTTTTTTGGGAATGACTTGCTTTGCCTCAGTTGAACCAAGACAGAATCGCTGCTGATCAGCATGAGGTCTTACAAAGGGATTTCAATTGTGATAAGCTTCCTGGAGATGGGTCTGGATAGGAATCTTGGAATTGCTTGGTCCTTTTCTCAGATGCCATTTCTAAAATAAAATTGTTCTGGTTTATGTGGAGATGTATACAACTATATATAGGAGCAAAGGGGGAATATTTTTCCATCTGTAGCTGCAGGTTAGGCTTTGAGCCATCTAGCTACATGGCTGTGCTCTCATGGTCTTATGAGATGCTAAATTTATTAGCACTAAACTGGGTTGTAAACTTGGGTAGTCAGTGTATGTGGCATGTAGCCCACGTAAACAATTCACTAAGCTATGCTCTTGTGCGGTTCAGTCAAATACACAGCTGCCAGTTCCAGATTGCTTTTTGGATAATGTTGAGACTCTCTAATAGCCAGCGCAGTACTGGAATATACTTCAGCTGTCCTTGTTAATGGATGGATGGTTTTACAAGAGAATCCATTTGTGCAAAATGAGCTCAGGTTCCCATTTGTGCGCAACAATCAGAACTGTATCAACACAATATATGTCTCTATATGTGTAGTTTTATAATCATATTTACTTTCCAGTAGAGCATATATTAATTATATATTAATAAAAATCAATCTTTGGATATGTCAGTGTTCAGGCCTCAACTTCTTAACTTTTCTGGAGACCTTTCAATAAGAGCAGAAGCTCATCTGAAAAAGAAATAGAAGGAAACCATGTAATAAAAGCAATAGAATGTTACTGTGCGCATTAACCAATTTAAACTTCATCGTCTTCTCCGAGTAGAGAAGAAACTGGTGCATGTGTGGCAGAAGTGATATGGAGGTGCTGGTGCAGAAATTGGGTATGAACTGAGGATAGCTTTTGAGATGATGAAGGGATCAAGGACACCCTGTTTGCTGCACAGCATTGGTAGGATAATGAGGAAAATGTTCCTATGAGCAGCTCTGACTGGAGGAAGTGAAACTGTATTACGAGAGGTAGAGTTGGAGGCAGGCAGCTCAGGGTCAGGATCTATTGCAGAGGTACACAGACATCTGCACTTTGCCAGTTATCCACTGGTATCTACTGGTTTTGCAGAGAGGCTCAGCAGAGTGCATAAAGAGGGGCAAACCACAGCGCTTGACCTCTACGGAAAGAAAACCCATAAGGCTCACTTTGCTTTGCCTTAGCCTCTGCTGTGGGATAAGATGGTCCAGCCTAAAGTCATGTGCAAAGCTGAAGCTTGGGTGAGTTCAAGGCAAATGCAATTTGTTGAAAATGTACTTCAAAAAAAGATATAAAAATATTTTCTTCAGTAAACATGAGAAACAGCATACCCCATCATCTTAGGGGTAGTGTAAGTTATTGAAAAGTGTTGTCTGAGTAACAAGTTGCAGGGGTAAGAATACTGAAACGCTTCCGAGGCAAACAGCCGCAGAATCACGAGCAGTAAAAAAAAATGAAAACATTAATAACTGGTGTCATTCAGGATTCAAATCGGTGCAACTATTCAGTATAACGCAATCTTTATAACTGACCTTGAAATACTTTCTTTGCTTTAGACACTATATGTTAGCCAAGTCTTTTGCTCATAGATCATCCACAGGCAAGACAGAGGACCAAAGGAGAGACAGAAGATTAAGTGCCAGCTGGATTGCATGGAAATGCCCAGGCTGAGGCTTGCTAAATGCTTTGGGCAGAGCCAAAGTATACTTGATTCTCTATTAATAAAAGCATCGAGTAGGATTTAAGAAGACTTTCATTCCAGCAGTTAATATTACATCCTGAATTCCTTCCATCAAACTGACACAGTGAAGGATTGTTGTAGGAAAGCACTGTAAGGAGCTGGGTAGGAAAAGCATTGAGGTGGAGGTTTGGCAGCAGCATCCACTTCCCACATCAGTTTGGGTATTTATAGTTTCAAAGGATGGATGAGGGGAAGAAAAAAAATCACCCGTTACCACAATGGTGAAAATCAGTCACAGATAGGAACGTGCAAAGAGAAGGTTGGGCAGAAAGGAAAACCAAAGCTGATTATAAGGTTATCTGTATTTCTGCTATAGCACTTGCTGGAAGAGGTACAAGACAATTTTGTTGTATTTTAAATGGGTACAGACTTTGGGTGACTGCATTACTTACAATGAAATGATATTTTCAATTTTCCTGGAAAGGAAGCCCAACAGGCAGCTGTTAATTCACTAATTTAACCTATGGGAGCAATTTTACTGTGGCTATAATAAGTTTCAAGGTAAAATATTTTTATTTATGAAAAGTAGCAAGAAAACTAAAATTGGATAGGGCTGGGAAAGAATTCAAATCACGCTTTAGGCACATTACTTTCTGAGGCAGTTATTGTATTCACATCTTGATTCACAATATTTCCATTTCCCAGTGTTTATATTGCAGAATTATTCATGAGTTTAGATCAGGTTTGAACACTGATCTTTGACAGAGTGTTTCTAGCTTTCCTCTCCCAACCATGTATATCAGCATTTTACAAAGCAAACTGTAGAGAATGAGGCATATGTGGTATAACATATTTAGTAATTTAATTATTTAGCTGTTAAGAGATTTTCTGAAAAGTGCACGGCCACATTCTCTGATGGTCCCTGTAACAGAGAAAGCTAATTTGCTCAGTAAACTGTTGGTCAGAGATCAGGTGATGGGGAATCTTGCATGGGGATTATAAGTGTCTACATAACTGATGTTTTTCATTACATTTCTTTTTCCCTCCAAACTCTGCTTCGCTTTATAAGTGTGTCCTCTTTACACACAGAAAAGAAAACTTTGTCTTTTCCCAGCTACCTCTTAATAATGATAATCATTGTTGAAGTATACAAGTTTCTCATGATTCCAAGATCCACAAAGACCACAACTTAATACTTAGGCATTTCACTCTATTCAGACATGTTGAAATCCAGGAATGTTGACTCACCATCAGCATAAACAACGTCTTCCTATCTGAGCGCAAGATCTGTTTCTTTGACCTTTTGCTAATACAAATGTGCATGAGCTGGGAGGTACTCGGATATTAAGAGGGATGAGCACAGCATAAGAGTCTGTATCATATAAAATATCACCAAGGTCACGCAAAGTTTACAGCAGAGCAAAAACTTTAATCTGTGCGCTATGGATTTCAGTCCTGTGCATTAGCTGCAAAGCATCTTCTCCTCAGGGTGTAAGCACTGTAGTCAAAGAAATCATAGTAGGCAGGAATAAATGCCTTAGCATGGCTTTCTGCCCCAGTTAATGTATACTGCTCCATAACAGAGCTAATCAGCTTTGGTACAGCATGACACTGCTTCTGCTATGCTGCTCCAGTACCGAAATTATGCGTAGCATAAGCTGACAGCTCTTACATGAGGTTAGCAAGAAACTTCCTCTGCTGACAAGTTTTTCCTTATGGGAATTCTGAGTTTGTTTTGAAGCATCTTTTGCTGTTCACAGTCAAATAGGATCCAGCTGGGATCCTGTGGGACCCAGATAGGATCCATCCTGTGTTCCTCAAGTACTAACAATATTGTAGAAGGTGCCACATCTCCTACAATTGATCCTTTGAAGCAATATCGCACCCAAAGCTTTGCTGGAAGCCTTGTTTGAATGATCACTGAGAGCTCTGTGGGTTTGGGCAGTCTTTGGAAGTGGCTGTTGGCAGAGTGCTCACTGCCTTCAAAGGAGAGGGGCTGAGCCAAAGGCGCTGTATCTGACTTGATAAGAAAATTTTAAACAGATGGAAAGTAATCTGGAAAAAGCAGATGTATTAAGACTCAGTAAGAATAACAGTACTGTTGTGTTGTCAAAGGCTGTTACTACAAACAAGACTCGAGAATAGAAAAATAAGCAAAAGAACATCAAACTAACAGAGACCTTGCAGGAGCTTCTCATCTGTCTTGTTTGTATTCGCTATTTGCCCTAATCTTGATATACCAAAGAAACACGCTTCACTTACAGCATACAGGCAGTGCAGTTGATGCCAGCTGAGAAAATGGTAATGTTCCAAACAGTTTGCTCCTTTTCTGGTATGAGCATGCTCACAGGGCAGAGGCTAGAGCAGCATCACCTCTGTCAGTCCACTAATTCTCGAGGAAATTTTGAGGTTGCTATTCTGGTGCACGTCTAACTCTAATACTGATCTCGTGGCAAGGGCTTGATACATCTCGGCATTTGCGGAGTCAGAATTAAAACAATAAATCTGAAGATCATATGCAAATGGGGGAAGAAGCGACTACAATTTGGAATAGTGGCATTTCATGCTCCTTTGTGTTTCATGCTTCATCCTGCACTGCTTTGCTTTTTTCTGTGGCCTCCCTCATACTCATTTCTTCTTGATTAAATGGATCCTCCAAATCAGAAACAGACTTAGGAGAGCTAAGGTAAGAGCCGTCTGGCTGTTTTGATTAGTGCAAAGATACTCGCATGCCCAGAGCAGCTAGTAGAGTGGGAGAGTGTAAAGGTGGCTCGGAGTCAGCCTTGCACATCCATGCTTGTCTTCAGCCTGAGGGAGCACCATCGTCTCCCTCAGTTCCAAGTCAAGTTCTATTCTTCCACTTCAATCCTGCAGCTCTGTTACCATCTATGAATGAGAGTTCGTTTTGAGTGGACGTAAATTGAGCGTTTATCCCCTGGAGCAAAGGCCTTTGCCTGAATGCAGTAAGACAGGCCTAACTTGGAGGTATTTTGAACCTGTTTATAAGTAGCTTCCAATGTGCTGTGTTTAAAATGAGTTGCAAATGACACATAATTCATCTAAATTTAACTTCACCCTTCACAAAAGAACAATTCTGAAAAGGGAAATATGGTAAGAAATTGAATTAGGTTTCCCAATGCTGAAAGCTTATGAACAGCAGCCTAATGCAGTAAGCCTGATAATGAGGATGGAGTGCAGTGTTAGTGAGGCCTTGACATTAAAGGGGAAAAACAGATGATTTTATGAGACTGCCGGTGTTGTGAACAAATGATCTGTATTCAAAAGAAAGCATAGAGCAAACATTAAAATTTAATGGAATAATCTCAGGGGGAGGTTATTTTCATGCAGCTGAACATTTTTCTTATTAGCATAACACATGGTCACTCTTGCAACATGCATAATAATGTTGTTCATCACCCTGTTGTTCTGTGTAAAGGTTAAGTCTCCTTGGAAGTGTAGTCAAATAAAGTAGTTTATTATGCGCTTTGGAACGCAGTTCTCCCTGTGAAGCATACTTGAGTTCCGTGTACTACTACAGTGCTACTGGAAACTGCACACATCTTGAATATTCAAAAGATAAAGGGCAGTGCTAATGTTTTGCATTAGCCGCCTTTGGAGATCAGACTTCTTTACTTCTTTACTACTTTACAGAGTCTGTAAGGACTCATGTCACTCTGTCCCTTGTGATCTGAGAGAGGTTCTTAGTTTCCATGTGGGAAAGTTGAGAGACTGATTTGGTCCCTAAGTTTCAAAGCTGGGTATGGCAAACGAGACACCTGAATTGTGACATTCTGAAGAGCTCAGTGGCAGCAGGTGCTGGACTCTTAAATACACTCGGAGGTGGGGACTCTTCTAAATCTGTTCAGAGGACAGTAACCTTTGGCAGCCTTTTTGCTTTCAAGGCTGCATTAGCTGTGCTGCCCTCTAAAGCTCATCCGTGGGAGAGGAGAAGAACGGCTTTGCAGGCTTGCTGCAGCCACCTGTCTGCATGGTCTCTGCCACGGAACTAAAATACTACTGCCAGGAACTGAGTTCACTAAGAGACTGGTGAGCACTGAAGCTGTAATTACTAGAGGTTGAAAATCAAGATCTGTAATATCAGCTGCCTGGTATCTGGCCACAGCTGAAACTGCCATATAAAAGTCAAATATTTGTCGCACTGAATTTTTTCTAAGAATATTCTTTTGCTCACTCTGATCCTTGTCTATTTTCTTCATAACTTTAGCTGCATTTTATAAAACAGCTGGAAGCAATGAGTTGTTGCAGTCCACACTTGGTGCTTGGTCCAGCACCTGCTGCTTCTCCCCGCTGTCACGCTGGCTGAGGTGAGCAGCACACCTCCTGCCTGTGCTCTTCGCGTGAATTCCTGCCTAGCTCCACTCTCCTGTCACTTCCTCCTGTACGAGCAACCACCATTGCTACATAACTGTTAAACCTAAGCCCAGTTCCACGCACGCAAATGTATATAGACAGGTACGCTATAGACACATAAACTGTGTGTTTAAGCTTGACTTCCTGATTGCTGTCTTTACACAAACACTTGAGTTTATTTAGAAAACAGAAGTACTTCAAAGTGCTTTTTTTAGGTTTGTAATGAGATTTTTATGTATTTTTTTCTCACCTCCATATCAGTCATTCAAGCTTGCTGTATGCATCTGCCAAGAAAGCTTACAGATTTATTACAGTAGGAAGCTGTAGTTTCTGCAGTTGGTTTCTGATCTTGGACAAAAACAGATAGAGATCTTAGGCCTTTGATTCTGTGATCTTTGAAATGGTTCTACTAATGTCCACATCATCGGAGGACTGAATTTCCAGGACCAAACCTATTAGGTCCTGAGCTCCTCAGCTCCTGCTGAGTTAGAAAAAGCATTGAACCTTGCTGATAATTAAACAGAAAGGCATATACAAAACACGCCATTACTATTCATTACTTTTGGAACACTAAAATATAAATATGTATTTGTTGCAAATGTAGGCTGTGACTAATTCATTCATAAATCTCTTGAATTATGGTTGGTCATGTTGTATCAAGAGTTCAAGTTTTGCATTTAGAAAAGCACCCGCTGTGATTTGCAAATGTGAGTCGGTAGGATCTGTGCTCCTAACTCTTCATGGATGCTTTCCTAAACCCTATGCAGGAAGTTTATTTCCCATCTTTCTCTCTTACTTGTGCAAATCATGGTTAAACTCTTTCAGTGCATAGTGTATTTCTTGAAATGATGAAAACCTTATGGCTGATTCTTTATAATTTTATTATGAACTTTTCAATAGTCATTTTTTTCTCCTCTAAAGCTCTTATTCACAACGTATAGATCTGTGTGTGTGTGGTTTTTTTTTCCCCCAACAGAAACCCTTGAGTGGAAATGAAAAACCTAGGTGTATACTTAAAATGTACTTACATTTTAAAAAATGCATTTATGTAGCTTGCTAACTGGGCTAAAGCCTTATGGGCAACCCTGAACTTTTGCATTGTGGACTCAGGACTTGCAGCTGAAAATCTGCCTTGGTCTGTGAGATCCATGTTAATCTTGCAGGTGCAGGATGCTTGGTGTCTGGATTAGCCAAGTGTTTCATTCTGTGTAAAACTTCTAGATTTTAAGCATGAAAAAATGCTAAGTCAAGTCATACTGTTTAGTATTTTCCTCATAGCTATTATGGTATCTCTCGCTTCTATTGATATACTGAACTGAAACCATTTAAAGCTTTATAGATGTTTTATAACAATCCATTTAATGGAGACATTTAGAACTGTGAAAAACAACTATGAGTAATTGCTAAAGATTTCTGAAATGTGAACTCGGTGGTTAGTCACTCATGGAGAAGTTGTATACATTTATACTCACTCTGTCTTTAGCAAGTCACATACCTATTGTGATGACCCAAATCTTTCACTAGCTTAAAATCAGGTTATCTCCAAGAATAGAGACTCTATCTATTGCCAACACTTAAACTGAAGCTAAGAGAAAGACGACTGAGTGACCAAGGCCTATTAATGAGTTTACTTTTGCTCCGTTATTCCAGCTGAGGATTTGGTCTATCCTTCTTTATCATGTCATTCAGAACTCAGCTAGATCATGACTGGGGGCACAATTTTCAAAGTGAGAGTTCAAAGTGCTGAGTGACTAAGGATGAGATGACTGGCAAGGCTTAGATTTGTGATTTGTATTTGGAAACAATGCCAAACTTCATGTGAACTGTGAAGCAAACTCCGTATTTTCTTATGAACTTCAGCTGGCATAAAAGAAGAGTTTAAACATATACTGGCAGTAAGGATATCCTGGGGGGAGCGAACATACACCAGTCAATTTTGACTTTTAAGGTATATATTATTCTGCTTTTCTTTAAATGATTGGTATAATTCCTTATTGCTTTCCAATGAAGATGAGCAAAGCATTTATCCAATTCCATTCTGTTTATCTTGTTCAAAGTTTAAGTTTTATGACTTATATGGTGATCTTCCTTATATGGTCTATGTCAGTAGTAGAACAATTAACATATGTTACCTGTGTAGCTCATGTGAGACTTCAGTGGCTCCCAGTTCACTTTCATTTGTATGCATATTGACATTTTTTGTAGGAAAGGTTAAATTTCCTCTCACGGTTTACACAGTATGTACTGTAATAGATCAGCTCAAACACCACCTTGAGGGTGCTGCTGAAGGACCTACTCGATTGACAAAGTTACCTGCCTGAAAATACGTAAAAGCGCATTTGCGAAGGAGAAAACTATTCAACAAGAACGGGTTTGTGGTTGAAGGTGCCAGACGTACAAAGGAAGTGGCCGCCCGTGGAGGCACTGCAAGCTGCCGCACACGTATGCTCGGGCATGGTAATGTGTTTAGCAGTCATTCTAATGTGTCTGCAGAATTACTGTGGCTAATAAAGGTGTCTCAGTCCTGAATGTTATTTATAATGACACCAGACTGAAAGCAGATCTGCCGTCAGGATCCTCTACAGGAGGACAATAATGAGACAAATACTCCATCTTACTAACAGCAGTAAAAAGGCTTTATTTCTCCTGCTTTTAGAAGCCAGAGATTTTCAGACTTAAGATTTATATATCATATTTTAAGCAACTCCTACAGGAGTATGCTGACAGTAATCTAACAAAAAAATTATTCATGCCTAAGAGATCTGTTACAACAGCTTGTTGTCACCAAGACAAAATAACGCACTGAAAAATTTGCAAGTAAAATTATAATCAAATGAATTTGTGTAAAAAGTAATGAGCCTTTCCTTGTCTAATTTACTCATCTCTAATTATAATCTCAGCACGACAGTAACAAGTTAAACTCAGCAGGTATGTTTTAGCTAATGGAAATTGCGTGCTTAAACTTCTGGGAAAGGGGAGGGAAGGGGAAGAGTTTACTTTCTTTGGATGCTTTTATGGAAATAGAATAATATAAAGCTAGTGATACTTCAGGGTTACTTGACAGTCTTACAGACAGAAGTCACTACTGTAGTCTGTCCTTTGTTCCAGTGTTGTGACTGTCTTTGCAATCAGATGAGCATCTACCGGAGACGTAATTTCATTTAAACTTTTAACAACAATGTAAAGCCTTTCCTGATTGAGAACACTGAATTCCCTTAAAAAGAGAGAGCAAATAAGCCGCATATTGCTGTAACTGTATGGTGAGTCTTTTACTTGGCCTTTCTACTCTCCCTCTGGACACCTTCTGGATACACTCTGTTATTAGCACTTCTGGAAGCTATAAATGGGAGATGATGTAACTTGTAATGAATCCAGTAAAAGCTTCCCATTATTCTGAATGGAAATAGTGGGATTGTTCTTGCTTTTATTTCCTTACCATTAGATTTTTGCACTAGGTAGATATTCAGCATATTGTGACTCTTACTGGTGACATTCCTAACTCATTTACTCTTAAATAGTTCTTGTCAACATGTGTTCTGATTAGTTTCAGCTATTTTGAAATTGAAAATGATGACTGCAATATCAGTCTGTCACTTAGCGTAAGTTTTCTGATATTGAATGCTACCTTTCTGATGCTGTATTTGTCCCAGTTCATATAAAAATCAATGGGAAGGCCTACAAGCATTTAACTGAAAACTGCACCGAGCCTGTATATATTTCTTATTGAGTGGTTTAAATTCCTTGTATTGTTCTAAAGTTATATAATCCTTTTACTTTCTCAGATATTATTAATAAAAAAACTTAATACATTTTGGCACTTGGAAATAGTAGGAAAGTTCGTCCAAATCGTGACATTTATTGGGGACTATGCTCTTATTTGAACAAGGAAAGGTCAAGAAAATGCATCGCTGTTTAGATTTAATAAAAATACAGATGAAATGTAACAAGAGTTCTTTCCCAGGAATTATCTAGCATTATCTAAAGGTATGCTATCCAATAAAACATCCCTTTTCCTTCACATGAAATGATCTCAGTCATCACAGATGAATATTTAATTGCCTCTAATTAGAGAGATGATCCAGTTTTAAAAAGTCAACTGTAAAACTCCAATTAATATTAAAGGGTTCTGAAACAAATATATAGTCAGCCCATCTAGCTGTTTTACAGCTGTCTCTGGCCTGTAACACTAGTAACAAGGGTAGTAATGTACCAGTTACCATGAAGTTATTAAATCCCTTTCTCCCTGACTTTATGAATGCACATCAGCAACATTAAATGGGATGTGTAGCGTTATATTTGCCTATTCATTGTACAGCAGTGTATAGCTTCTCCTTAGTGAAGGCAGAGGTTAAATGTTCTCAGGTCAGGACTGTTGAGTAAAGAAGGGAACAGAAAGAGCGGGAGTAGACAAATGGATGCTTTAGATCATGGGGCAAAATCAATTTGTTCATCAAGTGGTTCCTATCGTTAGAGTAAGAATGAGAATCCCACTGTGGAGGCACAGCCGAAAGGGGTGTAGAGGCAGCAAGCGTGGTGCTCAAACGCACGTTCATCTCCAACGGGTCTTACGCCCTCCGTGCTGCAAGGAAGGCATTAGCTCAGACAGCAAGGGGTAACAGTTAGGAAGAAAAGCGGAAAGCCACAGGAAGGACTTGCTGGGGCAAAAACAGAAGAAATAAATCTTTCAAAGCACTACTAGGGTTTAGAACAGAGCCTATGAATTAAGAGCCCAGAGACAGTATTTGACTGAAGCCTGGTTTCTTTAGGATAAAGAGAGAGACAAGAGGAGCTGGAAATCTGCAGTTGTCTCCTTAGTCACAGTTGCCAAACGGGGACTGATCTTTTCTAAGATGACTTGTACGCACCATCCTTGTTTAGCTGTACAATTAGGCGTACGCTTAAAATTAGTAATTTTAAGGGAGAATACATCAATGCATCTTTCACATTAATATGCTCTTCCTGTACCGGTCTGGGATATGCACACTGCAGTAAACTACTGAGGCTCCCACTGGGTGAGTTAAGGATGGAATAATCATGTTGAGTGTTGAATCCAGATGAGGGACTAGCTTTACATCACCCATCTTTAGCCATCTAACTTAGCTGAGTCTCTAGCAAATGGAGAGAGAGGCACCTCTCATCTCTTTCCTTCTTCTAGACTCAATAGCTCTTACCTAAAATATGGTCATCCTAAGAGCTGAGCTCATTCGCCCTCTAGAAATACGCCGTTCTCTTCAAGGAGATTGAGGTGACCAGACTAGCCTGGAGGAATAAGGTTAAATGACAGGAATATACACTGAGAGATTTTATTACTCATTTTTACAAAGAAGAAGCTTTAGTAAATCTTTTCTAATTATTTTTCAGTCAAAATGTTTCTATGTTGCAGTTTCACTGACTTCTGCTTCAAAACTCTCTTTTGGAGTATGTAGTGGTATGTTGGTATTTTGTGGTGTTGCTGGCAGCACTGGAAGTGTTTGAGCTTATTTTGTTTCAGTAAACTGCAGTGATCTCTGACTCTTATAATACATGTGAATCGGTGTTTTCTTAGGGGTATTTGGGGGTAATGGGTGCATCAGGAGCTGCATATTTCCTACTAACAGGCAAATCTGGAAAGGATTTGTGAGCTGTGGGGTCAGGCCCTGCACCTCGTTCTGTCTATAGCACAATTAGGGAGTTGGTACTGAAGAGGAAAGTGCTGGCTGGTGCACAGACAACAGAGTAAGGTTTTGCAGATCCCATGCGTAGGTGACTGCTGGGGATGAAGAGTGAGCGCAGGCTGCAATACCTTTGCATCCCTCTGGATGCTTAGCTCTTGCTGCCTGTATCTTTGTTGGCTTCCTGCACCACCTAGCTGTTTGATAATCTGGAGGTCCGAATTAAGTTTGGCTGAGGGTTATTTAGAGTCCTTGCTAGGCAAGGCAGCAGAAAAGTCGTTTAAGTTTTGCTCAATCCATTACCACCTTGTTACTGCTGAAAATAGTGCTCAGTGTAGCTGGTGTTGAGTCCTGGGTTCTGTGGGAGACCATCAGAGATGTTAGCTGTAATTTTAAGTTTGGGGGTTTTTTTGCTTCCCTTGATCTCCTTAGAAACTTTTGAGGTCTTGTTTTCTATTGTAATTTTCTTCTTTACCATACTTAAATTTCGACAAGGAATCTTCTCAAGCTCGTAACGTGTTATCCTGCAGTTCTGAGCAAGTTGCTTTTTTATTTTCCCTTTGGCTGACTTTATCTATGTATCAGATGTAAGGTGGCTGAGTTAACGCCTACAAAGCACTTGGATTGATTATTTGGCTGAATTATATTACTAGCACTGTTAGTCTTGCATCCTTACGAAGTTAGAAAGTAAGCTTCCCGGCAGCTCCTAACTGCAACACCGATCCAAGCTGTTAGTAGAAACTGTGTTCTAGTTGGGAAGAGCAGTTGGCTGTAGAGTCAGTTCCCTGATGCTGTCATGCTTATTTTCATGGGATGTTTAATTCGCTGAACACTGCAGGACTCAAGAAAGCAACAGATGATGTCCTTGTGCTTGTTCCCAAACTCCCTTTCCAGCTGGCACTTTGTCCCCTTAAAAGGAGCTGAAGGAGAAAACTTCAAAGCAGTAGTACTATGTCAGATATGTTGCATTCTCTTTGAGTTTCTCTTGGCTCTTTTTATTTATTTATTTATTTATTTTTAGAAGTTGTGTTCAAACTTCTAAATACAGTACCTTGTGAGCCTTTGTCTGCAGTAGGTGTGTTTTCCCATGTCTGCGTGTTGTTTCTGCTATGCTGTTATGTGAAGATCCGTAATTCCTTCTCACAGATAATTCAGCCAAAATACAGCACAGCAGTTACAGTCCTGGTTCCAGGCACCTTCCTTGTTTTTAATCATTCCACTAATAGTGTTGCAAATGAAATTGCATTGAGAATGTAAGCTGCATCTTACTGAGTTTTTGAGATGAGAAAATTTACTGTTCCTGTTTGAAAAGCAAATGTTAAATACTGGGGGAAAAAACAAGCCCAAGTTTACCCTTCTTGATTTTCTATTTAGACTAAATTTTGATAGAATTGTATCAATTTAAAAAACTTTTTAAAATAACCTACTTATAGGACTACTGGATTTTTAATGTAAAGTAGTTCAGTCACAGTTGCCCTGACCAGATCTAGTTCCAGGTTCTTTGTACAAGGCTCTGAGGCCCTTCAGAGAGTCCGTAGTTTTCATTCTTCTACTGACTAACGTTTTTATATCTATTATTCTGATAATCCCACCATCATTTGCTTTCTTGTTTGATTTTTGCACTCAGCTCTGAGAAATGAAATTGTTTTTTAATCATCTTTTTTCAACTGAATCAATATTAGAAAATTGGATAATAGTAGCTATATGTGGGAAGTGCTGAGTACTGGTACATGCTGTGATCAGTGGGACTTGAGAGTGTGCAGCTGAGTGCATGATAACATTTAGTCTTTACAATAGCTGTTGGATTTTAACTTTTAAATATTTTGATGATGCTACAGATCAAGGTGAGCCATATTTATAATGAAATGTCATAGCATTCCCAAACTGTCTCTCTGTCTCTGCAGATCAACTCCTTCCAGATAACTCACTGGGATTTATCATGCCAGTGCTTTGTAGTCACAAAATCATTCAAACACCTCCAGAAGCATGATACTTCAAGTGTGTGTAGTGGTTTCTTGAAAAGAAGTACACTCTGCATCTTGAAACATCCTCTCCCTCAGATCTGTCATATGACTGAGCCATGGTGTCTAAGAGCAAAGTAGGAGATACAGGAGAAATAATTGTCATTTTATACATCTTCAGATAACTACTAAAAAGCCTTTGTAGCTTTTATCCCCATCTTCTGTGATGAACTCTATGTAGGACATTTTGAAAACAATACAGATTATAAATTCATACATGGGTATGCATGCTGCATTTGGACAGACTTGACAAATTTCTTTTATACCACTTGCCTAAGCAAGCTATAGCAAATTGCAAAGTGAGTGATGGTCTGAAGTTTACAACACTCACGATGCAGTTAGTTATGCCTTTGTTTATATATCCTCACGTACGGCGAGTTGTCTAAAGGCTGTTGACTGTAGCTGAGTGTCACCAAAGTAAGGTGCAACTTGGCACTGCTTCTAAAAGGACAGAAAGTTCTTCAGTTACAGGCTGCCATGGAGTTCAAGAGGAAAGACAGCCATTATCTCCCCTGCTGAAGCTAAATGCACAATTAATGCCCTCAGTCTGGTGGCTGAAATCACTTAAAACACCTCTTCAGGAAATGCAGGCAGGGAAGTCAGCAGTGAACAGAATCAAGAGCCTCATCTACCTGAATTTTCAGATAAAATGTTGACACCCTTGCCTGCTGCGGAAGAGTTCTTTTAAAGGAAAGCACCTTGCTGTATGATAGAAATGTAAAGTTTACTCTCTCTTCTCTACAATTCCTGTAATGCAGTTCTCCTCTTTGTGTGAGAGAACATGCATCCCAAACAGGGACATATATTTTCTATTTTTATGGTTAGTGCAATTAGCAGGCAGGTGCAAATTCACATGTGTGCAGAGTGCCTACACAGGACCCCTATGTAAGGGCATGAGAACTAGTGTTCCGCTGTGGATGCTTGCAGAGGGGTGTCAGGACAGACTGCAAATGCCAGCCAAATTAAGGTGCATGTAGAGAAAGCTATAAACCACAGCTCTAAAGGAAGCACTATTAATTTGGGGTGAAACACTGTATCCTTCTCTGCCTACTTCAGTGTAAAATCAACTTGATCTGAATCCTTTCCTTCTGTCAATGCCTTAATTGTCTAGAATGAATGTCTGAATCCAAAAATTAGAGCATGTGATGGTGGATGTGGCTCTGAGAAAAATCAGCCCATAAGAAGTCAACACAGAAGAGCTGATCCATTGTAATGAATAGTTTCTGTTTATAGTGGAATAGCTAATCAAGAACTACTCCCTTAGACAGTTGTATTTATTAACACAACATAGCTTTTCACTTTTTTTTTTCCTTAAAATCAATTTCTGAAGCATTCAGTATTAGCCAGGGCTATAGTCACAAATGCACTGAATTGCTGTTTACTCAAATGTATAGGATTTGGGTAGCTCTGTTCTGTTGATGAGTCTTTCACTAGTGGTGACACTTAACATATTAGGTGCTAAATTCTATTTAAAATCAGTCTTCTTCAGTAGGTGCCAAGAACTGTAAATTCTGGTCATGAGCTTCTTGGAAAAACATGTTTTATCTCTGAGTGCTTAAAACATAACAAAATGTTCTTTACAGAACCTACTCTAGCTGTCTGTGATTGTTAAGCGGAACTACATCTTAATGTAAAGAGTGAAAAATAATCACGTTCAATGGGCGAATGTGCTTAATGCAGATGTAAGCAAAGCCTTCAAAGCAAAACCTGATGTGACTAAAAGTCTCACCAGCCATTTATTTCTGAGGTTTTGAGGCACATAGTGAATATACAGGTATTTGTCATTTATTGGTTTCTAAAGACTTCCTACTCTGTAGAAGAGCAGCACTTAGTTTCCACTGAAAATGGGACTGTGTTGTCCTAGCTGCAGCGTAAGCAAGAAGAGTTAGTCCTGGATTTAGAGCTTCCAGTCTGCATTAGTAGAAGAAACAATCAAAAAATTAACATTTTTAAATACAGGAAATTGAGGTTGCTTTTCTACAATGCTTCTCTATTATGTTGCCTCTTTGCCCTTTTAAACTTTTTGCCTCCTCACGGGGACTGCTTTGTTTTCTCCGTACAGTGCCATACTGTGCAGCTGAGTGCGGTACTGACAGGCTAGCAGGACCGAGAGCGTATGCAGATTTGAGTACCAGCTGTGATGACTTATTCATGAGAACAATTTATTCTTTCGCAGGACTGTTTAGGGATGTGGAATCATTGCAAACACTGCTTTCCATGGTCTTTTGAAAAAGAATGACATGGGAAAGCACTAGGTACAGAGATTTTATTCTGATAATGAACGTATGAATTGGACCAAAAAATTTTTCTAGTGTTTCTACTTTTATTTTTTTTTTAAGAACCTGAGACCTGCAGTAGTGACCAAAATATAGCAGACTTTTACTCATCCATTGACATTAGCTGTTTTGTGTCTGGCGATTTGTCTGCTTTTTCCTCTCTGTGGCCCTTTGATTTTTATGTCAGCATTAAATTTCTGCACAGGATGCCTCTTCTCGCCCCCCTGACTACACAAAAGCCTGTTTCGCTTCTCCACCAGAATGCTGTGATAAGCCCACACGGGTTATTCCACGTGGAGGATGAGGCACTGGTGGGGGTCAGGCTGCCCTGCGGCGTGGTATAGGAAGCACAGGGAGATCTGTGAGCTTTGTGCTGCCCTGATCCGTCCTGGGGATGACCTGGCACCCAGCCCTGGTGAAAAGGAGCAGCCTCCTACAGAACAAATTCACTTGCCATCACGAAAGCAGACAGTCTGGCAATGACACAGCTTTGGAAAACTTGGGGTTGATACGATTGCTCACAGAAAATCATGCTTTCCTTGGCTTTGCTGCCAGGAGAATGCTAGGTGCTCCTAACCTGAACTTTAGATAAAATCAACTGCTATTTTGGAAGAAATATCATAGTATTCGCTAATGACAGCCAAGTGTGTATATTACTGTAAGTAAACCATTATTTCACGTTTTCTCATACTAGATTTATGAAGTTCCCCTCTGAAGTCCTTATTTTAGTATTTATTCTTTGGTACAAAGATTTGGTGATGCAACTCACTGGATGTATTGCTGTTTCACTGGGACTGAATGTTCGTGAGAAGTGTGCTATAAAAATATTTCAGTTATAGATACACCAAAATCCAAGACAGAAGAAAGATGAAAAAATACCAACTATTCCTGAAAGTACGTGTTAAATGCACCTTCTAAGGTATAATACTCATCCAGGACTACTGCAAAGTGCTTCCCTAGTTAGTGTACCTGCCACACAGAGGACAGCATATCCAAATTGTAACTTAGTAAAAAGGAAAAGGTCCTATATGAATTTCTGTGAAGCTGGAGAAATTGCTTTTGCTAGAGAAGTTGCCTTTTCTTTCCTTCAGAAGAGAACTGAGGCAGGATTTAAACACCATAGAAGCATCACCAATATAACCAGATTAGTTTGTAGCATGACTTTTGGTTTTAAGATAAACAGTGATAGTAGGAATTATCTCTGACTAATTTATGCTAATGTAAATATTTCCTCTGCCATATTGGGAGAGTTATCTTGGGATACAATGCTGCTTAACTGGTAAATTAGACCAACATTAGTCAGACTAGATTACTGTAATTGTATTGTGATAATGAAAGTAGTGAAACTTAAGCACTCAAAGTCAATTGGAAATTTGCAATTGATTTGCAGGGAAGAAGATTTTTACTTTTTTTTTTTTTTATTATTTTCTTCTTCACTTCACATGAGTTTTCCAATTGCAAGTCGGGGAACCTGCAACCAGTTCTGCTCCTCAGGTTTGCATGTGGCAGTGGGCTCCCATAAGTTTCAGGGTGTGGAGGCAGAAACTGCAAACCTAGTGGGATAAGAATTGCCTGGTTTTGCTGTGTATCTATACAGAAAGTGGTATGGTGCTTGTAGTTCCTACTGCTTTACAAATGATATACAATTTTGAAATCAAAGACGCATTCCCTGACTTTTAGGGTACTTAATTGTAGTTTGGGGGAAGAAAATATATTTATTTATGAAATAGAAGAAAATATTTAGGAGGGTAACTTGCCAGAGGTAGATCCTGCTCAGTCAGTGTGGGTTTTTTTTTTTCATTTTGGTTTTGTTTAAAAACAATAAAAAGCAACAAAAAACATTGGCAAAACAACATAGCTTAAGGCCAGCATGTTTTACACAGCACAAACACACATGTAGACAAATTAAAATACTGCAGTCTCAGTTTAAACTGCTGTCAGGAAGAGCGACTCACAAAGGATAGCACTTAGCAATGAAGCACTCGGCAGCTGAATAAACAGATGCTCAAATCTGACAAAGTTGGACAATCCTAGAAAATAATTTTTGTTCTGTAGATCTGATTTTTAGTGTATTTGATTATTAAACCTTCAAAGTGCTCAGAGTTTAAATGTGCAGCTTAGGACTAGGCCTAGTCCTGTATGCCCTGATGTACTGAAGCAGATTTGGAGCTTCAAGTACCAAATGCTAGATAACTTTAATCATGCCATGATTATGAATCGCCTTGAAAAAAAACATAACAACCAGTGAACCTGAGTGTTCACATGAGTGTTTGCCAGTATGGTGAAAGGGTAATGTCATAGCTGTTGCAGTCCTACAAAACGTCAAGGTCTGATGAGAATCAGCTCCATGTCCTTTAGTATAATTGGATGTTCATCCTTTTCCTACAAAAATTACCCTCCCAGTGAGGCTCAAGGTAGCTGTGTGAATGGAAATGGCTGAAATAATAGTAGGTGTGTGAGTATGGGTTTTCAGACTGCGGCCTTTCAATTACTGTCAAGTTGGGCAGAACTGCTGCTAGGACTTTTTCAGAGAGGCAGAGGTGTCCTGGCTCTCTCTTTTGGGGGCTAGTTTGATTAGTCAGAGCCCTACTGTCCCTTGTATTTCAATAGCTACAGTGAGTTTCTCAATACCATGACTGTCTTCTGTTCCCAGTTCACCCAGGAAACCTGGTTCTCTGTTATTCTTCATATTACACTGTTGGTTTAAACTAACACAAGCATGACTCATAACCACCCTGATTTAACAGTATTTTATCTCAGTTTGGGAATGGTCACCAGGTACAGGGCAAGTGCTCATGTTTGACATACGTTAATCAAACTGCCAGGACTATGCCAGCCAAAATTTGATGTTACAAACCTGAAGCACTACCATTGTAAATTTTCTTCCAAAAAGTTAATCAAGAACTGGACTTCCATTAAAAAGTTATTGTTCAAGTACGTTGCTGACAGTAGGATGTCTCAGGCTGAGTACAGGTACTAGGAATCATTAAGACCAAGGAAAATCTTTTTGATTTGTCACTGTATAGTCACTCCCATAAATAATGCTATGGGGCTTTCCACTGGCTACTTAGAATAAAGCAAATCTTGGAGTAGAGGTTTTTTTGTTTTGTTTTGTTTTTTATTTGGCTTTGAATTTTGAAACTTTCTCAAAACTATTCATGAGCTTCACACTCTGATGCTGAATTTTGGAAAGCTCTATTGTTTTTACTTTGATGGATTGGATGGCTCCATCCATCCAACTTTCCTTGTTAATCCTGTTAGATGTTAGAACAAGGGGTAATCAAAACCATGTTGCAGTTACTCTTGCATCCTTGGTTGTCAGGGAATGTATCTATGTTCTCCTGTAGCAGTGCCAATACTGAAAGAAATAGTGGCCTAAGGGCTAGCTGTGTACACAGGCTTAGAAGACAAAAAGATAGAAAATATGTTTAGATGCTCTTTGTCGACATTATTAGAATGCCAAATTGGGGAAACAGATGATTTTGTTCAGCAGTTTTATGAACAGCTCCAGTGTTTCCAAGTAGAATCATAAAGCATTGAAAGGCACAAAAGGGGATTTGTAAAGGATGATGAAAATTAAGGGAGAACATTTAAAAAAGAAAACCCATAAAGACAGCCAGATAGTATTACAAATGCCTGAGGCTACTGGAAGAACTGGGCCTACTGGGATCTAACCTCTCATTTTATGACATTTCCCCCCCCCCCCCAACTGAAATATTCCTTCCTTTCATCAGACTGTCCTTTTTACCAGTATTTAAGGTTGCCTGAGCTCTTTTCACATTAAGTGAAGTTCTTACCAGCTCCGGTGGCTGTTCTTCTAGCCTACGCTGGAGTTGATTGCACAGCTGTGGGAGGGGCAGGTTTTCTATCAGTCTTCTGCTGCTACTAGACAGTCTGTCATTTTGTTGCCTCCTTGACAAATCTCAACAGCTTTAATGGATTTTAAAAATAGAAATGACAAAAATAGGATGAAAACAAAAATATATCACCCGTTGCTTTTCCTGTATGGCACATTATCACTGACTTTCACTCAGTGCAGCCAGCAGCAATGATCACAGAAGCAATTCACCCAGCAATTTGATCAGAGCCCACTTCTGTTACACGTACAGTTTCCCAATGAGTACCTAGGTTTTCTGCTACTTGGCTACAAAGTGCAGGGCTCAGCGCAGGACCAAAGTTCTGTAGTCTGTGTTTTTCAGAAAGTCAGAAGGGATGATGATGATGTGCAGTCTCCTGGCTGCAAAAATTACCTTTCTTCTTAGTGACTGTAACACCCAGGTAAGCATGTAGACTGCCTGGAGCCAATTAGTTAATTGTCATTTCATCTCCTTTTAGCTGCCAAAACTACCATCAGGACACACAAATCAGGGCATGCTTTACCCAAGGAGTGTGTTTGTAGGGGAGAAAGCTTTTAAATTCCTGTGTTCCCTTGTTGGAAGTGATGAAGAACAACGGTTGAAATCATTCCACCCTTTGCCTGTTGTTGTTTGTCTTGGTCTTTGTAGGTGCACCGTAATTCCCACTTCAGGATGGCAAGATGTTTGTAAAGAAAAAGAAAAGTCTGTAGTCACTGAAGGAGAACGGAAAAAGTGTTCTGAAATAGATGAAAAGACAAAATATATCCTGAATTAGCAAGAGACTAGTTTTGTTTTTGGCTAAACTGAAATTAGAGTTTACTTCTTGAATTGAAGGAATCTGATCTTTCAGGGCTGGAGCTGCCTGGTAAATAACTGCCTTTATAGCTGCTTGTTCTAGCACAGACCACCTGGATGACATCTGTATAGCAAGAAATGGTACTGTAAGATACTGGAGTTGATAGGATAAGAGACTGCAGGAACAGTATAATACCTATAAATACATTCTGAAAGACTGAGCTTGTCTAAATGGGAAAATAACACAAAAGAAACAAAACAGAGTATGTGTGTCACTTTTAATTGCACAGGTAAGTTGGGTTGCAGTCCTTATTAACAGAACACTAAGACACGGGAGGATGTGTTTTATTGCTCCAGTAATAGCTGCTTTGGGTGTGTTGAGGAGACCTTGGATCATCACTTCCTCTTAGCTGATAATTAACTAGGAGAATCATTACAGCTTAGATTAAATTTACCAGCCTCAGAAAACCTTTCAAATAAGATAGATGTGGGGTTGGAAAAGACATTGTTGCTGATGAGATGAAGTGGCTTTTTGTATAAGACAGTGGACTAGGAGCTAGAAGACCCGATTGCTGTAGTTGTCCCAACTACAAATTCCTCCGTGTGACTTTGAGCTTAGTTACTCTCCTTCCTTCCAATCATTTGTTTACCTTACCTATTTGCCCCATGGTCTTGCCTTATACTGAAAGTAGCCTGATAGAAGCAGTCTCATTTGGGCTGTCAGCAAGTAAGTATTTCTTTATCATGGCCTATGAAGAGTAGAGATTAATCAAAGTGTATCTGCCATTAATTAGTAGACACAAATAATCACCAAGAAGGTTTTGCTTGCTTCCCAGGTATTCTCTTTGAATCTGGTAAAGCCTTGAAAACATTAGACTATACAGGTAGTTCTCCCTGTTTTTCCAAATTCAATTTCCAAAATACAAGTTTATGTAGAGCTTAAATAAAATAGTGAAAAAATCTCAGAGACACAATGGGAGTTACATATATTATTTCTGGGCCTCAAGCTCTTCTGTCTAGTAAAATTCTCTCTGGCTGATGCAAATCAGAAGAACGCTGATGAGCCAGTGTGACACACACTCTGCTTATGCTCCGTTTCAGATGGATTTCATGCGATTAGCTTTGAGACAGAACAAAACCAAGATTACACCCAACAAACTGCAATTTTAAGAGCTCTGATAGTTTTTCCCCAGCATGCTGCTCTGTTCTGGAAGGTTCTCAAGCCAAAATGCTATCTCATCGTGCCTCCTGAAGTGTACTAATCTGGCAAGACTTCTTTCAGTGGGTATGCAAAGTTGAATATGCACTCACGTTATGCTGAGTTAATTGTTCAGATGATGGGTGCAGGCTGATGCACAAAGGAAAGCTCTCTAAAGGACCATGCAAGGGTCTTGCACAGCTCCAGTGTACAAGAAGGTTGAAGGGTGTACTTAACAGCTTAAGTGTGGTGCTTAATAGTTCATAAGACTGTTGCTGAGCACACTCAGAGGAAGCTAGACAAGCAAGTACCAAGTACATACACACTTGCTGGAGTGCTTGAAAGCAGACAGGGAAAACGGGAAGTAGCAAAAAACAAAAATGAGGAAAACCATCCTCACTCAATGTTCCAGCCCATGCATGATGTTACTTGGCTGTTTGAAAAGGGACACTGGCTCTTACTCACCTGCATCTACTGATGGACCAGTTGTTTTCCAGAAATTCATCCTCGACTGAGGTACAGAGCACAGGAGCAGCAATGTAGCTGGTGTCTATCCCTGCTGCAGAAGACTGTGAGGCAGGCTCCCCGCACCGCGGCTCTCCACCTGGCAGCTAGAGGAAATACTGTCTTTTTTTGGTGCTAATTTTCTAAATGTTCACAAAGCAGCCTGAGATCCAGTGATAGGAGTTCATGGGCTGTTATTTGGAAGACAGTTAAAAAAGGGAATAACAAGGCTTTGTCAAGAATAGGAATCAGAGCTGAGCAAAAGGCACTTGATATGTGGGGACTCATGAACAAAGGGCATTAATGGTTGAAGTACTGTCTTTTGTGACATGTGGGCAGCAAAAGCGGGCTGCAGTGAGTAGAGAACTGCTACAGGAAAGAACAGACTCCCCGTCTTACTGTTTAAACAGAAGGAATGAAATTCTAGGTTCATTCAAGACAACAACATAGTTTGCCATCCTGTTACTGGAGCCACGATTCCTTCTCTTGATGCTGAATGTTGCTAAAGCACTGTAGGTAAGGTAAGAAGGATGTGTACTTCAAATGGATCATGGGCAAAGCTGATTGAATTACATTTATTTATGAACCTAACTTTTAGTTGATGAATGATTTCAGACTGAACCTCAGCTCCCAAATGTTCAATATTTATAAACATTTGTGGAGCAGTCAAGGTGAACAGATTTCACCTGAGGGCAATTTACAGACTGTTTACTTTGATTATGCCGTAGTCATACGGTTAGTCTGCTAATTCACAGGCTATTAGGCCTACTCTGTGTTTAGCTGACTGATGAATTTTAAATGAGATAATAATGGACATATCATTTATATATTTATTAGTGGCACTTTCAAAACTCATGGAATTTTTAAAAATATAGGTGGCCTAAAAATTCACAAGTGATATCATCAAACTATTCTACTAAGTATTGTATTGTATTACTCTCTATCACAACAAAATGGTCCCAAGACTCTTCTTCAGAAGGCAGCTATGATAGATTTCTTCAAATCGTAGTCATGTATTAATCTGAAGCTTTCCAAAACCCATTTATATCTTTCCATCTGTTAGAAATTTGTCATTTAGTCATTACTAGACTCAGACTGTTAACAGACATGTGTGTGCACGTGCATAAAATTATTTGCTAAAAATGTAGTTGTAGGAAGTATAAACATATTCACAAGATCAGACTGATATTGCTTCACATTCCAGTTTCTAAATTAAGAAAGAAAATAAGAAAGTTCAAATATTTCCTTTTTTAAAAGCTGAAATGACGCATCTCAATTTTTTACTTTAAAACTACTATTTTCTAATGTTGCCAGAATAGGTTGGGCATGTTCTCTTAAATGAAAACAATGAAGAAACCTTAAGAGTTGTTGAATACTTGCTTGTTTGGATCAGTTGTTTCAGGTTGTTGCAACAGCCTTTCCCTGTCTTGCTTTTTTTTTATTTTTTAATTCAGCCAACTGATTGAAAAAAATCTTTTATTTTACATAGCTATTACCTGCTTCTATCTGAGGAATGATAGATTCAAATTTGTAGGTGAGTTTCATTCATTTTTACTAACTGTGATTTAGTTTGCTCATAAGTTTCAGCCCCTATTTTATGCCTAGGAAAAAAAGAATTAATGAAGGCAAAAGGAGATCAGTCAGGAGGTATGACCTATGCTTCCCGATCCTGCTTTATCTCATTTATGTAAGTCTTATTGCCTTCACTAGAATTTATTTTTCTGGACTAGAACAAGTTATTATAGTTCATTAAAATGAAGAAGTAGGTAATCTCTCTTGCTGCTTTTTGAGGAGTTCAGTCTCTGCTGCATATATTAATGCAATGACACCTCAAAATGGACAGCATGGCAAAAGAAGTACAAGATTACTGAGTATCAGACAGAATAAGATTGGCTGGAGGTGCTTTGCTTCATCATAACGCCTGTATTAATCTAAAGACAGCTTGTCATAAAGCAACCACATGCCAGTTCACTAAACCTTACTTTATTGAAGCAAATAGGTTCTTGGGATGCCAAAAATAAGTATGAGGTAGGTACATGTTATTAGATCTATTTTATAACAAGATACAAGAAATGGAAAGAATATATTAAATTAATTCTGTCTGAGAAAATTACTGCAATGTAATTAAAAAAATAATAATTTGTATAGTCAAGGTATATACCAGGTTCCCTGTACTGGTGAATGCATCAGTGAACTAACGCTATAAAGCCAAGTGGAAACCTAGTATATAAGAAATACAGGTGAAAAATGGAAGTATATTTCTAATTTCCTCTGAAATTAAAACATTGAAATTTCATTTTGGAAGCCCCATGACATAATGCCTCTGAAAGGAACTATGCTCTCCTTACTGCCATAGTTGCTTTGCCAACTGAAGTTTTACTTCATTTTCTGACCTGTACTACTTCAGTACTACTGAGGTACTGAAGCACACCTAACGTATTAGCCACTGCTTTCTTCCTTCATCACTCAGGGATACTTAAGCTGTCACACGTGCTGTGTTGATACTATTATAAATACAAATGTGTGCATGTTTCCTTGTCATTGGAGCTGAGAGGCGTAAGAGCTACCTTTGATTCAGGGTAAACACCTCCAGCCTAACATCTGGCGACTCCTTTGACAAACTCTTTCCATCAAAGTGAAGGGATGCAGGGTTTGATTTCTTTGCCTAATTTGGTGCTTCGTAGTCACCTCTGCCAATGCTGACTTATCCATAGAGCTCACACAATTACTTATGAGAAGCAATTCTTTTGCCTTTTGATTAGCCCCATTTTCCTGGATGGCAGACATCCTTCTGGGAAGGCTGCCTTCACCTCATGCTAGCCCATGTGCAAGGGCAAGATCATTACCATCCTTTCCCCACATCCAGCTTTACAAGCTGACTGCAGTCATTATGAGCAGCACATCTTCCATGAACAACGCTTTGCAGTTTTCTCTCTAAGGGCCTCTGAATTTGCCAAGTCTCTGTCCTTAGTTAGGGTTAAGAGAAACATGATTTAGTTGAATGAAAGAACACAGGAAGAGTATTCCTGGTGTGTCTAACCTTTCTCCATGGCACAGCTCTTCCCAAGAATACAAAGCTAAGGTGAAAGTTAAGTGGGACCTCATTAAAATGTTGACATCACCTCACTACTGGCAGCATAGCAGCTGCTATGCATTTCCCGTACAAACCGCGGTGTTTCCAGCTACCGCGCACTTCCCCTGCAACATTTCTCAGGAGCCTGTGTTTAGCTCTGCTTGTCCTGCTTTTAATCTCCCACTGACAAACATATATGTGATTAGCGCAGACATAACAAGAGCTAAGAAATGCACCAGAGGATTGCCTGGAGTCTCACAGCCAAGAGTGGTGAAGCTGGGAGTAGTGTTTGGCTAGATTTACGTTTTCATTGTTTTGACAGAAGTGCTGTGTAATTTTCTGGGGGTGTGGCACAACAGTCTTTTCTCTTGGAGCTTGAAGGTATTTAAATCTATTCAGCAATCTGAAAAAGTATCCAGACTCATCCTACTCTGAATTATGAAATTGCTGGTACATTTTAGCAAGGTTGGCAAGTTTAACTCAAGAGAAGTCCAGAACCGGAATAGCAAGAGTGCTAGAGGCTTGAACTTCAGCCAGTTTCTCTGTAGGAAGCTTGTACGGTGAGTCCTGTGCAAAGGACTTTCAGCTTGGAAAGAGAGATCTACGCCCCAGTCTCCTCAATAAGGGCAGGCTCTGGCTGCCCAAAGCTCCAGGGCAGTCAGTGGGGCTCTCCTCAAGCAGAGGTGACCACCTGTGACTTCCAGGCTCAGGATGTCAGGCTGCTCCTAAAAGTTTTACTTCAATTTACATGCACTCTGTGCATATGTGTGTATTTCAGACTAAAGGTTTTGTACCCAGACTTTACTACTTAGTTTCTCATCTGTGCTTTAAAAAGACCGTTTTAGTTTTCATGCTTTTCATAAGAAGTCCTTCCTCCTCTAAACTTCTGTATAAACAAGCAATCAGGGTCATGTTTGAGAGGTGCGATATTAAATAAAGAGATAACCCAACTGGAGTGCCAAGTCTGCAGAAAATACTGATGTGGAGCAAGCTATATGCTCCTCTCTGCTGAGGAACACTGCCTGAATCTGGAGATAACTACTGTGCCATAAAAAATAAGTTCTGTAACAACAACAAAATCTTCGTGCCATCTTTCAGTGTCTCTGATTGATAACACTAACTGGAATTACAGAATGCATGAAAATGCAGTATGGCCATTATCTGCTTGGCAGCAATGCCAGAAAGCGATAGTAAAGATAGCGTCAGGGCTGGAATGCTGCTGAAGGGCTGGACTAGTACAAAGGAGATCTCGATTCTGATCTTGCTGCCACTTTCTGTTCTTGGTAATCATAGACAAATGAGTTCTTCTGGTCATATGTCAGTTAACCAAGTTCTAAAAATGGGGTATTAGTACAAACTTCCTTTGGAAAAGCATCTGGAGTTCTATACTGAAAAAATGCTAAATAAATTATTGATGGTATTACTATTGCAAATAATAGTAATGACATGGGACATGATACGCTCAGAACTCTACCCACACAGTATTCAAGCAATCTGTCAATTCTTCATTTTAAGTAGGTCAATTTTCAAAGCTACCCTTTGAAGCTATACTTCCTATCTTAGTGAGGGGGCAATAAAACTAAGTCATGTTGTATTAATTATCTCTAGATTTGAACTAACCTAGGACACAGCTAGTAGGAACAATTGCCAGTACTCAATAGACTTGCTTCTAAACAGACCATCAGAATCTTATTTACGGCCTATCCTGAGACACCTGTGCCTTGGGGAGCGCAGTAAAGATGATACAGCACATCTGTGTCAGCACTTCAGGACCCAAGAGCACACCCCAGCTCCCCTCCAGCTTGGTATCGGTGAGACTTGGGGCATACTAGCTGCTCCCGTATCTCTTTTCTCTGGGAAGGAATCTCTGGCATACTCCAGCCAAGTCTCTAGTTCTGACAGCCAGGACACCAGGGCCTGCTGGGGGGTTGGGGCAGGCTTTAAGGCTCAAGCTGAACATGCCGAGATTGAAAACAAAATTCTCAGTGCAGGAGAAAAGATTCTACTCTTTCTTTCTGGATTAACGTGACAGTTTGTTGTATCAAGATGGAAAAACCTAAGGAAAAAGATATATGGGAAGAAGTTTGACAGGAGGAAATTTCTGCAATGATGCCCTTCCCAAGCCACAGGGAATGGGAATGACTAGGATTTGCCTTCCTGTGGGGGGAACTTTATGGCTTCCATGCAACAGCCCTTTGGCAGCCAGATACAAGAACGGACCAGACCAAATGCCTAAGCAGTTGACTATCTCTCATAGTGTCAAGCAGTAGTAAATTAGGGAAAGAATATTAAAAAAAAAAAAAAAAAAAAAAAAAAGCGAGAGTGTATTCTCTGTCCGTACATTCCAGGATCCATGATGTATCTCAGCTGTCATCCCCTTTGCCCTCCAGCCTCCACAGCATCACGACAATATCTATCTGGGATGAATCTGGTAACACGAATGCTATACCCTTACACGCTTGGCAGCGGGTTGCCATGGAACTGCTCTTTGCAAACCTAATGCACCCACAGGAGAAAAAAGGGGAAATTTCCTTTATGTGGAAGAAGGGCATCCAAGTTCACAGTCTGTTTGTTCACACCTATCCTGGAGATTATGCTCAAGCATTTGCTGTGTGGTTTCAAGTTAAGGGATTAAATTCTGATGCAAATAGGACTGAACTGCCTTTGATGTCAGTGGGAACAGCACTGGCTGAACCTCTGGATGAACTTAGCCCAGATGAGTCTTAAATACTCAGAAAACACTTTCACCTCTCACCCACCCACACTGTGATCCTGAATAGCAAATTAGGAAGGAACAATTTCCTACAAAATACTTTATATCCCTCTGGGATGACAGTTAACATGTTATATAGTGCTCTCAGATTTTATAAGAAGAAAATAAAACCAAGCATGGGTGTGAGTAAAACAGTTATATTCCTGAGTACTGTTTAACTACCATATTCCCTTATTAAGCATGTTGAAAATCAATGTAAAAAATTACAGGATTTATTCTGTGCATTATTTTGGAGTTTATTACATCCAAGCCTTCAGAGAAAAATACTTTCCTCTAAATAACTTCCCTTTGAATAACCATATCATTGCAAGCCTTTCCAACTTTGACTGACCTGCTTAGACTTCTGATCAAATAATGTGCAATATTTATTTATACTTAGCTTACTGTCCAAAATGGCCATTATAAAAAAGGTCAGTCAGGGACAAAATACCTATTTTTTCCTCAGGGAAGTTCTCAGCCAGTCACTGACAGTCATCTACATATTCCTGCAACCAGAATAAGCTGCCTTTGATCAGTCTGCGCCACACCATCTCATTCACCGTGTTGACTTCTGCCTCAAAACAAGTTATAGCCAGCCTTGATTTTCCAACATGCTGAACTTCAAGCAAGCAGCTCTGTACTTTCTTTTACACCAACCCTTGCAGGGTGCAGCGCACTGTGGTTAGCCTGCGCCGGCGCTAACCATGGTCATGATGTGCAACCGGCCTTACAGCTTTCCTGTGCTTTGCAGTCTGCCTGACTGTGTCCAGTATTTTCTCCTGTTTCCTTCTGAGCTTTCTCGAGTAAGAACCAGCCTTTCTGCTCTCATTTTGTGCTGCACCTAGCACGAACAGAGCCCTGGACCTCAGGAATCACTGTGCTACAAGTACTAAATCATTCCCCCAGCAATAAAGAATATGCAATGGGCAGAGCAATCCTGTGCCAGTGAACTCTCATTCACACGTGTTGTCTATGAGTTTTTCCAACATATCTTTATTTTTTAAGCTCGTCAGCTTCGGTGCTATATTTAGAAGGGCTTTGGGCTGCTGAACCTTGTGCTGGAGGCCTGATTACCTCCCGTTTTCCCTGGGCTGTGAAATCAGGGTGCTGGAGAGGAGGGAAGCACTTTCTGGGTTACAACACAGGTTTCTTCTTCCTCCTGCTGAGACCTCTCAGCTTCCACAACCTTCGCATCGGGCTTGCCCTGTCTCTCGTCCTCTGGCCTGTGATGGTCTGGGTCTCCAAAGGGTAAGCGAGCACCTTGTAACTGCGCCCTTTGCTTTCCAGCTGTGACAGTTTCTCAACTAAACCACTTTCTGACCAGTATGAGAGACTTTCAGCCAGCTTTTGAAATCAACTGTGATACACAGCAATATGCTTCTGTTCATTTGTTTTTATGTTAAAAATAAAACAAAAAACACAGGAAATACCTGGAGTTAGGTAACTTGGTAATATTTCTCCCCTCTGGGCCACGTAGCTGTGACCAAGAACATCTGCCCTCAGGACAATATAGTACTTTCTCTGTTAAATGTTATCATGATATATATAAATGCAGTTAAGCATGCTGAGAATCTTTGATATAAAACACACTAAATTAGCAACCTGCTGATTTTTTGATTTCCCCATTGATGTTTTACTGCCCTATTACAGATTTTTTTATTTATTTTTTATTTTGAAGACTCACCTTTCCAGCTTTGGATCTCTGGAGATGAAGGACAGCCTTGCAGATGGCTTCACGATGGAGTTACATAGGTCTGTATTTCTACAGGTCTGCGACTCGTTCTGGGCAGTCACTCAAGGTTGTTGAGATGAGAACAGTCCAGAGAAGGAGCAAGGTGGTGCTCGTGGCAACATGTGAGCAAGGAAAGAGCAGGGACTTTCTGGAAACTTCTGGAGAAGTGTGGCTACCAGATGGTGTGGCAGCTGGTAAGAACGGTTCCTGAAGTCAGCTTGTCCCTAGACTGCTTCTCACACACGGGAGCCCCCTTTCCTGAGGTAAAACAGGGGCTCGTCCATAGCCACACCTGCGGCAGCAGGTGGCCTCCCCGCGGGAAGGGCTGATTTCACTGCCCTTTTCACTGGGATGAGCAAAAACCTGAGGTGATCCTCATAACCCACCCCCAGGGCATGGACACCGCGTGTTTTGGGGGCTGCCTGGAAACACCTGAGGGGCCTCAAGCATGATATAAGGGCTGCAGCCACCAGCCTCCCCTCAGGGCTTGGGGGTGCTGAGGCAGTGGTGCCCTGGGACAGGACAAGTGAGGAGTCTCCTCGTTTGAAGGAGTGATCAGCTGAACGGGAGAGACCAGAGCTGTGCCTGATGGATGCATTCACCATATGCTGCTACATGAGAGACAGGTGAGTGCTGGGCAACCGTAACAGGCTGTGGTATGTGCAGGGCAGCACCCTGAAGCGCTGCTTGTGGGGGTGAGAGCTGCTGGCTGCCTGGGAAGCCAACTAGGTGCTGCTGCACCGCGAATGACTGAGGAGAGGAGCGGTGTTGGGCTGGGCAGGAGGTAAGAGCCTCCGGCGGGCGCGTGGAGGGGACCCGCGGCGGCCGGACCGCAGCCGGCCGGGCTTTCCCGGGCCTGGCAGGAGCGGGGCGCCCCCCGTGGCCGCTGCCGCCGTGGGGGGGGGGGGGGGGGGGGGCGGTGGCGGCCCCGCTGCCGCCGTGGCGCGGCGGGCTGGGGGCGGGGCAGCGCGCTGGCCCTGCCCCTCCCCTGCCGCGCGCCGGCACCTGCCGCCCGGGGCGGGGGCGGCGCCGGCACCTGCGGCGGGCGCGGCGCGGCGGGAGGCGGCTCCGCTGCGCTCCGAGCCGCGGCGGGGAGCGGCGCGCTGCGCCCCGACCTGCACGGGGGTCCGCCCGGCCGGGGGCTCCTGGCGGCCCGCGGCCCCACGCCGCAGCCATGAGCGGCTGCTCCAAGCGGTGCAAGCACGGGATCGTCAAATTCGCCCGGACCGTCTTCAAGCTCGTCACGGGCACGCTCAGCAAAGGTGGGAGCGGGCGCGCGGGGGCCGCGCCGCGCTGCGGCAGCAGCCGCCGCATCTGGGTCGCCGCTTCTCCGACGGGCGCCGTCGGCTGGCTTCGCCCGCCCAGTTAACGAACCGGTGTGTGTGTGTTGGGGGGGGGGAGGAATAAATAAAGGAATAAGTAAATCGTGGCGCGCGTGGAGCGCCGGGGCAGGTCGCCGCCGCGGCAGCGGCCCCCCCGGAGGGCGCGGATCCGCCGGGGCGCAGCCCGCCCGCGGGAGAGGGCAGCGCCTGCGGCCGGGTCTGTCCCGGCCCGTCCCTTGGAGCCGGTAATAAAATCTCGGCGAAACTGTTAGAGAGCCGTGTGGAGCTGAAAAGTCTCTCTCTCTCCTTCTTTTCTTTTTTTCTTTTTTTTCTTGTTTTTTGATGTTTTCATCACGGAGGAACAAAAGGGAAGTGTTTGTTTTTCAGATAATCTTAGCGTCCTCGCAGGTGTTGGATGGTTGTGTCAGCTGTCGGTCGCACGTGTGCTCCGGTGTGAGTTTTTAATATGAAAGTTGTTTCTGGGGATCAGCTAAATGCACGCTGTGATGACTTGTTTTAAAACAGCACTTGCAAAAGTGCTGTGAACTGATATACAAGCGCAGCTTCTTTTTGTAGAAACTGGGGAAATTACTGAATCTGTTCCTTGTCTGTCTGGAAAACACAGGTGCAAGGTAACTTCTGGCTTTCAAAAGAAATCTGCACAGCAAAATGCTCCATTTCACAGCATGAGTATTAGATAATTTGGTTGCTTTTAAAGTCACAATTGGCTTAAACTTGCGTTTTTTTTTAATTATTCTTTTGCCATTTACACCTCTTCTGTCATCTGTAGACTGTTGAAGACCAACAGAGGGGAGATAAAGAGCTCGTAATGGTCTGTCTAATGCTGGTTATGGTTCGTGACCGAGGCCAGGATGTCTCCGTTAAAAGCAGAGGAGGAATTCCCCCAAGGAAGTCTAGTGGCAGACTGCGCACCGCAGCGGCTGGAGCAGCGAGAGCAGCGCGGCTGCGGGGTCCTACCCTCTCCAGAGCGCTCGCACGTTGGTGCGTGCGGTGTACTCCCTAACCTGTGCTGCTGCTGCTTTTTCTTGGGTGCTAGTAGACCTTACAGTGTGTGCTCGGGTGAGGCACCAGTGCTCACTAGTGACGGGATAAACTTTGTGCTGCTGGCTCGTGCGCTCTCCGGGGTGGTGGGGAACCTGTGTCCTGGTTCTGTTTCCTTAGATGTTTGGCCAGCTAAAAGGGAATTTGCCAGCAGCCCGCGTATCACTGCTGCTGGCCTCGCCTTGGCACACAGCAGTGCGTCAGTGGGTTGGTGTGAAAATAGGATAACCCTGCAGAGGAGCTCGAAATGAGTCAGGTGTCCAGAATCCCCCTTCCTTCCCTGAAGATGCCCATGCTGTGCTTTCATCAGCTTTCTGCTTGGTAACCAATGCCGTGGTATCGGTTTGTTTTACTTGTGTCTTCCCTACTGCAATGGCTTGTTTCAAGCTGCTCAAATTGATAAGAGTGGTATCCTAGAATTCAAAGAGCTTAAAACTTTAAAAATTTTTTCCTCCCTCGCCTCTTTCCCTACTTAGCTGTTTGTGTTTTGAACTGGAAGAAGTAGATTAAGGAAAGAATAAACCATGTGAATGAGTTTCTTGCTGCTTCCTTGTTCATGGATATCAAAGACCTGCTTTAATTAAAATGAACACTTCCATATCACTAGCTATGAAACTCCAACTAGGAAGAAAATGATTAGGAATCTTATTTGGAAGTTTTTAAGTGCTGAAACTTGTTTATACATTTACTCTAGAACTTGTTTAGAATTTCTTCTAGTTAAATTTTATCACATATAAAGTGAAGACATGGAAACTGTTAAGTAATAACAGTACTGTTAAATGTATTGTTATTAGGTACATTTCAACTGGTACCATCTAGATGCTCTTGAATATTGAAGAGCTATCTTACGTTCTTCACTGCACTCCTCTTGTCTCATTTCCTTCATATTGCTTAATACTCTTTACTTTAAAGACAGTCCTTTGAGGTACAAGATTCATTCTCTTCCTGTGCCTCCATCTTCTTGAGGTTTGAGGTGGGAGCTGCTCCACAGTTCATGAGATGTAATTCCTAGCTGTGTAGCTTTGGCCTCTCTTAATAGTAGAGGTGGTTGTGTGTGTGTGTTTTCTTTTTTTCTCTCTCCCTGACTATTTACAGTAATAGATGGAAGCTGTTGGGGTTGCAGCTAAGAAGTCCTTCCTCTTGAAATGGGACATGAGGAGATGGCACTTCCCACTCCAGGGGGATGCTAAGGGAATAGGCACAGCTGGTGCTGGTGTGGGGTGGTTGGTCTGTGTGATCTGTAGTGATGTATGTCTGCAGCGAGCCTGCGAGCCAAGAAATTCAAAACTGGTATCTCTGCGGAGTTGGGCTAGCAAATCTCACCTATTCCCCTGTTAATGCATTTGTATTTGGAAGACCTAGGCGATGGATCCGAGGTCCCTGCTGCCGTGTGAGAGAAGGTCTCTTCCGTGGCGAGCTGTGTGTAGTGAGACATGTGCATTAAAGAGCTACGTGCATGGAGAAGCGCATCCCTCTCGGATGAACAGATGCGTTCTCCTTACTGGCTTGGGCGAAGGTCTAAAACTTGCAGGGAACAGCTCAGATGAGACTCGTGGAAGCAAGTTGGTGCATTTGCAGCCCGAATGTGAGCGGCAGCAGCTTCACTGATGTTCCCTTGTTAAAAATGTGGTTTGTGTGAGAATGTGTTGTCCTTTCACTTTATCCCTATTGCAATATGGGAAACAGTAGCTGATCCTATGTGCTCTGGGAGCAAATAGGATAAGACTGAGTTTATTGGGAATTGCTGTGGGGCAGGATGACTAAACATCAGCCCTCCTGTGCAGCATCAGGACCTCAGGCTGGGTATGGAGATACAGCTGATGTCATTAAAACTCTAGTACTGGAAGGCCTTGTTGAGTGACCAAAAAAATCAAGCTAAATTGAGGCCTCTTAGACTTCTATTAATGTGTTATCAGTGCAAGAAAAGCAAAATTATTTTAGGGAGCAAATCCTTCAAAAGGTTGCTTTTGAAAAGCAGATAAGCCTCTGCTGGCTAACTGCCCTTTCACCTTTGTTCCTGGGCTGCCCCTCTTTTGGTTGTGCCATTAAAACGATTGCCAAAGGCTCTCGTTTCTGTTTTCCTGCTTCTTTCAGCTCTGTTCTGCAATGCAATTCATCTGCAACTAGTAATTTGTTGATTTTTTTCATAGTTTTAATTGCCTAATTATCTGCTCCAGTGCAGTGATAAAGTCTTCAAACATCTTGCTCTCCCCATAGCCTCCCCCAGCATGAAAGAAAAGTATTCTGACTATATTACTGCAATGTGATTTGTTTTGCTGCTTCTTTGTGCCTTTAAATTACAGCTATTCTTCTGAGATGTTATGTGAGATAGTAAGGAAGACACACGGTTTCTTATAGCCATCCACAGCCTCTGCCTCCTGTCTGCGGAAACTAATCTTGTTCCTTCAGAGCCTGCTGGCACTGTATTAGATTTGGCTTTGTGGTTGCAGCCTCTGCAAATGTGAGGGCAGGGTAAATGGTGCTAGATGCCCTAAAGCTACAGGAAGGTTTGCTCCAGAGACTCAGGAGATGCCAGGGATCCTGCATGTGTGCATTGTACAAAAAGACATTTTGATTCTCCTGTTGCTGTCTAACCCACCTTCACCTGTTGAGTTCTGGCTAATGCCTTCAAATCTCAAGCAGCTGTGGGTCAGAGGACTCTTAGGAAAGCCCTCCAGCATCAGTTCCTTCTTTCCAAAACTTCCTGAGCTTTGGAGAGGAGTCCACAGCTAGTGATGCCTTGCTGCTTGGTGTCTGATCCTAAATCTACTCAGTGAAGCCCTCTGACTGTATTCTCTGCATGCTAGAAACCTTTTTTCTTTCTTTTTTTTAATCTAGTGACACTTTCCCCATGGGGATGAACCCTTGCATCTGTATGAGTCGCTGAGTAAAATGCAGTTCTGTTTGGCATGTTGCACATCTGTTTCTATGTCTATGAAAAATGAACTGCAAAGAAACATCAGTTCTGCAAAGGCTGAACCAGTTAAGCAGTCTGTATGTATGTACACACTTAACATTTCTTTTCTCTGAAGTGAGGTGGGTTTTAAGAAGTGAAATTAGGAGGAAGTGGAAATAATCTATTTTTCCCTTTTAAACTCTTTATAAGTCTGTGCTTGTGGAGATTAATACCTCTGGAAATGGCCAAGTAGCTGCGTGTGTGCTAGAGATGGATTAAGAACCTCATTATTTGCAATGATGTAGCTCCAGTTACAGTTATCCAGTTATTCAGAAAACAAGGAAAAGTGATCTCACTGTCTGCGAAACAGAATGCAGGATGCTTTTGGTAATGCTGTTTTTCAATAAGCACGTGTGGCAGGAATGCTGTTAAACCCTGGGACTAGTCAGATATCATGTCAGCAGGAAAACCAGGTTCTCTTTCAGCATGTAAGCTAATGGCAGTAGTTGTAATAACCATGATATTTCTAAGCTGAGCATGGTTGGAAAAAAGCTAGGGATATGAGTTTAAATGTATTTTTTTTCTTAGTATGTGAGTGTTCCCAGGACTACATTCATAGATGGTTTCTACAGAGAAATGTGTTTTGAGTAACTGATGGATTATTCTGCAGGTTCTGTAATGGAAAACAAGTTAAAAGATAAAGCAATAAGGTAATCCTACCTAGGTTCTATTGCATTGAAGCAATCTATGAAAACTAAGTATCCTAGGGTGTTTGGGGGTGGGGGGGGGTCTGTTTTTTTTTTGAGTTGTGAGCTATGCTGGAGACAAGCTACTGGAGCAGGGCTGAAGGAATATGTATCCATGCTGCAGCTAATTGGATATGTTAATTTACCTTGTATGTTTGGTCACTTAAAATGGAGCAAACTGAACAAGCCACAATACATTTTGACCTAACTACTCATGTTAGTACCTGCTTAATGACTGAGTGTAGACCGATAGCTTTGGAACAGAAGTGGATAGTTGCACGACTGAATTAAAAAGTATAAAATTGGCTTAAATTGGCATGTGAAGTATAATAGTAAAATTCCATGTGTGTAGGTGTGGTCTGTCTTTTTTAATAGCTTTTACCTTTTCAATAGTGTGGTTATCCTCTAGGACATTTCCAGAAAAGACCACAGTGAAAACATTTGGTAGCAAATAGAGTGGCAGCAAAGTTATCGCCAATGGTGACGTTCTGTAGGTGACAACATGGCAAAATTTGTCAGTCTTGCCTGTTTTCACAAACTTGCCTTGAAATGCAGGTCAACTCTGTTTTGGGACAATATTCTTTGGGCATTCTTAGGGTTTCCTATTCTATAGTGTTTTGAAATATTGGCAGCTTTGCAGCAGATTTGGCAATGTTTCTTTTCATCCAGGTTGTGCACCTGGGAAAACTACCTAGTGTGAACTTGGCAGGAAACCTAGTGGTAGGGATGCAACTGAAATTCTGGTTTGGCTCCTCTTCATGGTGGTATTTGTGGGATTCCTGGTCTTCAATGTTGGTTTTGTTGTTGTAGCATGAATACTGTTTATGAGCTGGACTAATGTAATGGAGAGCAGGCATGGACAGGTTTTAACTGTGGCTGCATTTTTTTTTTAAAAAAACCACTCATATTATTGGAATGAATATTCATGGCCAGCTTCTTCCACACTTGCACGGCTTTAATAAAAAACCAATAGCATGCATATATAATTTGACTTTCACTTCTCAGCTAGCTTTAACTTCTAATTTCATTCTTTATAATGACTGTTTCACAACATCTGGCTTGCAGGGCATGTGGGTGGAGTGCATCTAATGCTGATAATCATTCTTATTTTAAACCTCAGACCACTTAACTCCTAGTTAAGGCTTTTCTTATAAATGAGACCTGGTGCAAAAGCCTTACAGTAGACAGTGAAAGTGCTACCACAGGCTTGATGAGGTGTAATCTTGTAAAGCCAAAATAGAGTTTTGAAAGTGTAAAAATAAAACCTTGTTATGTAATTTACATAATTGCATCTAGCAAAAGTTAATGCTACTTTAATCTGAAGACTGTCACTAGCATTTAAAAATCTAGTGAAGAGCAATGGTCTAGCTTGTCTGTTGCTGCTGAGGTTTTGAATGACAACTTGAACTGCTAGGTAAATTTGTCTTTCAGATGTGCAATAATGGCTTGATATTTTCTAATGCTTTTTTTTTAGGTTTTCTGGTATGATGTGTTTTCTTTTGGAATTTGTAAATTCTTATAGCTAGAAGTTCAGATGTTATTTCAGTAAGATTCTTGTTTGAACAGAGTAACAGAACAAGTAAGGAATAAATGCGTTCTTTGCAAGCAAGTAAGGTATGTTTGACCCAGTGGAATAGTGACCATCTCATACTGAAACTACTTTCCTAAGTGAGAATGGGAAAGCTAAATCAACATGGAAAATTAGGTGGTACTGAGGTGCTCAAGCTCTGGGTTTGTCTGCTTCCTTCAACTTCTAGGTAGGTATAGGTGTTCAGTGCCAAAGTTACTGGTAAGTGAGAGGAAAATCATGCCTGCTCTGAACAGAGATCCTTGGTACCCAGGTTCATATCTGAATCCCTGGAAATTTTTATTCCAGCTGGGCTGCCTAACTCACATATGGAGTTGGGCCAGATAAGGATGTTGAGGTTTGGGCTGTTCAGTGTGTAGACCTCATTAGGCAGCTGTAGTGCGAGTTGGGAGTGTGTGTAAGACCAGTGTGCTACCTACTGGGACCAGTCTGCCTTTCTGTGACTTGGGTGGAGACTCCCTCTAATGAAGCTGGACTATTCCCTCTTCTGTGTGTTGGCCTCTGCCAGCTGCACTATGAAAATACCAGCTGGATCACTTGGGACAGGGTATCCAGTGAGTCCCAAGTAGATGTTAAGGTAAGGAGTCTGTGAAATGCAATGCCTATCTGTCTTTGTGGTTCCAGCTTAACTTGCATGGAGCCTAACCTATATGCAGTGCAATCAATGCAGTACTCCCCTTGGCTGAAGCTTTTCTGTGAAGTTTTGGGGCCTTGCATTTAAAATGCAAGTCTTTAACAAAAAGTAAGTTTTTTTTTGGCTTGTTTTCTTCTAATTGGCTCTATTTCCATATGATCTGATCCATATGATTTGCTATCACTGATGGACAGATAGTCCTCTCCTTGTTTTGGTATAAATACCACTTGTTCTTTGTATGCTGTCTTATCTGTGAATTTTATTACCATGAAGTTGTGTGCCTCAGATACTTGAGAGTGCTCCATAACATTTTGCAATTAAGACAAAAATTCAAATTAGAGTTGTATACAGCATCCAAACTAAATTAGAAATGTATGTTCAGTATAAATGAAATTAATAACAGGGATATGGGAAGCAGCATGATTGGGGATATCATTCTCTCCTGAGTGTTTCTGTATATTCAGTTGGAAAGGAGATAATGGAAGATGATGCTGGGGTATGAGAGATAGGTAAGTGCTGCTAATGTTTTTCCTCACTGTTCCCATTAGTTTACACAAACAGCAGTTTTTGTGATTTGTATGCAGGACTTCTGTCAAAGCCAGTGGGTCAGAAAAGAGGACTGTGAGGGCCACAGTCTTGCTTGTAGTAGCTGTTGAGTGTCTTCTAGGGAAGGGCATTGGAGCCCCATAAGCTTTATGTGTACTTACATAACAAATTCCTACTCCTTAATTTACAAGCTTTACTAGGTGGTGTGGAGGACAAAATGAGAACTAATTGCAATCTTGAGATTTGAATAGGCTGAATAGGATTTGAATCTGTTGAAATATGAACACTTTAACAAAAAACATTTGTAAGCTGGAGTTGCTTTCACGTAGCAATTTAAGATGGTAAGTCTCCCTTCAATGTTAATGAACTTGCAGTAAATGCTAAATGATCGTTTATCTCTAAGAATACTGAAATCATTTGTAGCAATGCTTAGGGAGGTACAGTCTAAGCTTTTAGCTTTTTATGTTTATAACTTACCATGGAAAAGCAGTATACTATTGCATAGTAATGCTAGTGATTTTCATTGTCTGCCTTTGGTATTCTGCAAGCATTCGGGGAGATGCCTGGAATAAATTGGGAATAAAAAAGTCACTTGTGCTCTTTTATTATAGGAAGAATCCTGAGATATTCTACATGCTTAGTCTAATGTTATAAAACATAGCTTGTGTCCAGCCTCCCTTAAAAAATACAACTGCAGCAGGCAGTTGATGGGAATTGAATAAGAGTCATGAGGATTCAGTCTAAGAGGAGGCCAGCACAAGTGAGAAACACGACTCTAATCATAAAGCCAGTGAGTGCTCGGGAAGGTGTATAGTGAAATGGACTCCCTGAATCCTGACTTTGTTGCTTGCTGTGGTATCTTGGTTGATTATCTCATAACTATCCCGCGCTGGAGGAGAGGCGCATCCTTAGGCTGTGTGTTTTGGGGCGAACTCTCAATTCTCAGGAGTTTCTGGCTGAGCTCCGGAGGCGTTTGCAAGCTCTCCTGTTGTCAAATTGTGAGTTTGCAGTGGTGCTCTGACTGGGGTTTCATGAGAAGCAGTTTGAGATTCAGTGACCAAAAGCACCCGTAAGGGGAATGGGTGCTGCTGGTGGGGTCCCTAGGGAGCTGTGGCGAGTGCTGTTGGCCCTGTGGGGAGCTGAAGACCTGATGAGTTCAGAGCATACCTCAGACTGTGCCCTATACTCATCTTCTATGGCAAACTTGTTAAGTAACCTATTGTATGCAAGTAAACTCTATGAAAGTGGGTGAAGAGGTTACTTGTAACTGCTTCCACCTTGCAGGAAGGTGGTGGAAGTTTAAATGTTGTGCGTGCTGGTGTTGTGCAGCTAATAGCACAAGCAAGGAAATGGCGTTTAAAGCGTTCTCCTCGGAGCAAGACCCATTTGAGATGGAGCGTAGCAAAGCAGTCCGTAGGGGGTGATGCACATCTGGTAGGAAGGGAGCTGCCCTGTGTAGCAAGGACAGGGTTTGGAGAGCGGGAGCCTACCCCAAGTTTCTGTCTGTGTGATCTTTTTTCAGAGAGACTTGGTGTGATGCCAGCCTTGCAGAGCTGAATTTAGCCTTTAAAAAAAATTTTTTTTAATGCTTTTGTAGGAACTTAATTGCTTTAATTCTTCTCTAGGCTTGCCTTGCTTGGCACTAAGTGTGCCAGGAGTAAGAGTCTACAGTGTAGGCCTAAAAATTGAGGTGGGATATAGGGAATGAGAGGGCACAAAATGAATGTGATGTTTTTCTGATGTGGTTTGATTTTGTTTTTCTGTAGCATATTACGTGCATGTTTGAACCTTACGTAAATGAAAAAATACCTAGCTGTTTTATAGTAACCTCCTTCAAGGATAAGGCTCTAGACTCAGTTGCTATAGAGCAAAATATTACAAAAGTTCTCCCTGTGTTTTCTTTTTGATCTATAGGCACTAACTTTGAAAGTGCTTTGTCATGCATAGAACATAGAATAATAAAGGTTATCTGAAAACATTTCACGAGTAATTTATTTTGGCAGTGGCTTTATTAAATGCTATTGAATTTTGCATGCTAGGGGATAAATCCCTTTATAAGGAATTAAAAATGTAAGAAAGATTTTGTGGAAGACTATCCTTTTTTTTCCTGAAAGACAATTACTTGCATTGTGCTTGCAGCTTCAGTACGCTAGGGTGAAAGTGTGATCTATGTAAGTGTGCTGCCTTTCCCACCCCCCAATACTGCTAGAATACTGGCCGAATTTCAAGACAATTTTTTGGCCAAGCTGTGGTCTTAGACTCTGTAGTGAGTCTTACCGCTCAGAATCTCTGTGCGATGATGTTTCACTCTTCTGAGCAAGTCTGTAAGCTCAATTGAGAATGTCAGTGTTTCGCATAAACTGGTCAGGTCTGGGTATTTCTGTTTTGTTGTTTACGTTTTTTGTTTTTGAACAACTGATCCCTCAAATGAGCGTGTTATCTTCAGAGGAGTTGGTCTAAAAATGTTTCAACAGTGTTTGTTTTCTGTGCTTTTGATCTGCTTTCCAAGAAAAATACTCTACATACTTGCAATGTTTTGTATCAATAGTAAATAGCACTAAAATCTTGCAGCCTGACTGGTCAGTAGCTATAGCTATGAACAAGCCTAGTGTCTGAGGCTGGCATTTCTGGTGTCCTCACAGGATCTCCTTGAAGGCAACTAAAATTGACCTTTTACTTCATTGAAGCTCATCTGTGTTCTTACAGGAGTAATTTACCTGAGAGTCACCTAATGGAGAAACCTTGCTGTATTCAGCAGTATAGTTTGAATATAAACTCCTCTTTACAACTTATTTGAGAGGTATTGTAAGTGGGAGTTTGTTGACAATTATAAACTTGGGCTATGTGTTTTGGTGTTGTCCCTCAAGACAACTTCACTTTAAAGCTGGATGATATACTGTGTTATACTGAGGCTATTCCAGCAAGAAATACTTGATACCATAGGCTCTTTTTTTGTGTGTGGAAACAACATGAATTTTGAAGCATCGATTTATCATGCACAGGATTCTAAAGTAAAGATGCTGTGGCCAGATCTCTAGCATGTGAGAATCACCGGGTGGTTGTGGTTGGAGGGGACCTCTAGAGATCATCTAGTCCAACTCAGAGTCCAATTTCTAGATTACTGTGAATATGATGCTGGTTCTTTCAAACTTTAGTTTGATTGTGAAGCTTCTGGCCCTCCATGCACAATATCTATCTGTAAATGAGAAACTTTTGCATGATAATGTGGAAATAATTCATGCATATAATATGTCAAGTATCTGGTGAGTGCTATTACTGAAGAAGGTAAAGTAAGATTTACCATTGTGTTTCAAAAAGCTAATATATACTCTCTAGACCTGTATTCCATGTTACTCTCTATAAAGTATACCTTTATATACTTTAGATATCTAAAAGTAGAATCTGTTTCCTCAGATTAAACAAACTGATGAGTTGCACTTTAAAATGATAAGTCTTTTTCCTAGCAAATTCATGACAATTTGGATTGGTTCAGATATTACAGAATTAAAAGTAGCAGAAAATAGTCCCCTGAGCTCCATAAGGATGCAGTAAGTAGTATTCATGTTGAGTAAGACATTTTCTTTATTAAGTCCTTTTTCCCTAGTTTGAAAGGGCCAGGTGAAGTGAAGATACACTTCAAAGAACATCATATATATCCTGCCATTGGGCTAAAAGGCCTGTAAGTGCTTGCTTATTAAAGAACAACTCAACCAAGTTCTGTAAGTGTCCCTCATTTTTTAAGAGAGTGGCATAGAGTTTGTCATGTGGTTCTCCTAGCTGTAGTATAAAATGAGTATAAGAATTATGGCCCTTATTTTTGCTCACTCAAAAGTGGGAGGTGATCTAGCGCACAGACTTGGAGGCATCCTGCAGAATAGCACACGACATTCGTGCCGAGCAGAACATATTTAGGTATCTGACTGCTTTGTCCTTGCTTTTGAACTTTACTGATGTGACTTTCAAGGGCCAGAGCTGGCAGAGATTACAAGCTTACTCCCATCTCTGCTCTTTGCCTTCTGGCCAGGGTGAGTTAAGCTGCAGGAAATGGTGAGCTGCTTGCAAGTCATCTTGTCTGGCTGCCATTTATCACCTCTTTCTGCTGTATGCAATAAATCCAGTTTTCCTGTCAACTGGAATGTTTCCCTCTGCTGTGCTGGTATACTTAAGTGTGCCTTTTCTGTCTTTTTACCCCCCCTTTAACCTCTTTCTCCTCCAGTTGTTGAACTATAGTTTAGCCCCATTTAGCCCCCCTTTATCATTTAACTGACAAGAAGTAAGATAAAATCTGAGGAATGTCCCATGGGGAAAAAAAGCTTTAATTCCCTTCCTTGTATAACACAAGAATAGCCTCATTGGTGCCATGGAATTGCATGGGCTTTTCTGGGCTCAGCCCTTTCCGAGACTGAGATGGAAGCTGTTACTTCTGAAAGTGAATGGACTAAACCAGCCTGTAAGTCACCAGCCTGAAGTTTAGTGTTGAAATCAGCCCCCTCGATTCTGAGAGTGTCCCCTCTGGCTGCTCCTCCGTGTTGTGGAGCAGCATCTTCGTTTCAGATCGACATAGTGAAGAACCACCACTAACACCTGTTTACAAAAGGCTTTGTCTGAAGAAATTGTCTAAACATGATTACCTTCAAGGAAGGGTATATTTCTTGCATCCTCATTAAGGTAAATCTGTTGTTTTCAGGCAGTCTGGTTCTTCGTGTATTTATCACATTCAACCCTTGGACTGCTCTGTCCCAAGGTGTTGGTTGCGGGTCACTTCAGTACCATGTCTGGGTACTGAACTGCTGGCGTGGTCCAGTTGTCATTTTGCACTAAGCAGCTGTTGACTCCTTAAAGTCTGGCCATTTGGCCTGTAGATGGGAGTGAAAAATCAATTGAAAGTTGTTTTCTGAAATCCGTTTCTGAGAGTGTGACATTTGATGGTCAAGATTTGAAATGATTTATTTTATAAATATTTATAAATTTAAAGCTTTAATTCTTAAACCTTTCTGTATCAAATCAGGCTAAAACTTGAATTATAACATCTGGAACTTTGAGATACTTTTACTGCTGTTGTATATAAGTTCTCAAAAGATTTTCTTGCTTTTAGCTATTGCTACCTTGTCTGTTCTCACTGTTTTTGTAAAGCTGCAGTAGCCCTGTAATGTGTTCATGTTTTCATCTTCTGTCAAAGAAGGATGTGCAAATGACAAAAAGAGGGAAAAATACTTCCTCCTTTTTATAAGAAAGACTGCTTCTAAAAAGGTTAAGTATGTATGCTCTAAAGGATAAATGCTGATAATTTCTTGGCAGCAAGTACCTGGATATAGCATTAGTACATATGCAGAGCACCGATGTAACTGACACTTGTATAAATTCAAAGCAGACTAGTAGCTCTGTATGCACAAGTTAGACCTGCAAGCTGATCCATTCCTCTGTAGGAATTAAACTCTCTAGGTGGCATCCAACTTGCTAAGGCTGCTGTCAAAATGCCTGGTGGTGCGCGAAGAGACGCACAAGCTCTGAGCTTGCTTGCCGCTCTCGGTGGTTGTAAAAGGGCACGCGGAAGCGACTGATGGCATTTCTGAATGCTGCCAAGATCTTACATCCCGAGACCTTATTTCTGAGCTCTGCCTTAAACTGTAAGGAACTGAAGAGTGTATGGACTTGCGGGTTGCTTAACTGGTTGTAAAAACCTTAAAAGTTAGGAAGATGTATGTGGCACTAAAGCATTCTTTTATGAGTCAGGTTATGTTAGAAACCTCACTTTTGAAGTGGTTGGCATTAATACAGAGGTCTAATTCAGGAATTAAGTTAAATTGAATTCCACTGCTGTAGAAATATAGTGGAGTCCTGTTAAAAATAGCTCTTCCTATGTTAATACTGGCTTTGTTAGCAGCCTTAAACCCCTAAGTGCCTAAATAAATTTTGAAATGGCATTTAGACTCCTAAACTCCTTAGGCATGCTTTGAAACTGTAGTTTCAACAAGACTGATGCAGACATGTAGCTGTGCCTGTGCAGGCTGAGGTGGTCAGGCTGGTGGTGCTCTCGGTTGGAGGGCCAAGGAGATCCTGATGGGCTGGCTAAAAACAGCTCTCAGCATGCTACTATTAAATCTTTTGGTTTTGCTGTCTCATATCACAAATGTTTGAATTGCTCTGTTTCCCACTGTAGCACAATTACAGTTGTAATACTTACTAAGATGCCGACCATTCAGGGTGAGAAACGTACTTGCTGGTGGTCTTTGTTTTCCAGTGTACTTTCTAGCAGTATTGCGTGCAACTGGTGTTAGATGTACTGGTCAGCCAAAGTGGAGGTCATAAGGGCTCTAAAAGATAGGGGATGCTGTAATGACATTACAAGAGCAGAAACTAATGAATGAAGTTGCACAAGGGACTTGGGTGCAGGAAAGAGTGTGAGCGTGAAAAAGAAAAGCAATGATTGACAAAACTCTTCTATGCAAGTAGTAGTTGTGATGCAGCGTTACTATCATGCATCTCTGCTGCAATGTGAGCATCGTTAACATTAAATGTTTTGTTACAGAGTTTGTGGGATCCCTTGTGAAAAGAATCTGCCCGAGCCAAACCAAATTTTGTGCCACGGCTCTTAGGCAGGATTTTTAGCTGCTGGTAGTTGGAAGCAATCTCTTGTTCCGTGTTTAGGATGTGAATGCAGTTTCTATAGGGCAACAATTGGGCAAACTTCTGCTGACTTAGAAGCTCTAGTGAACTATACAACTTCTAAGGTAAACTACCTTTGCTCTTCCTTACTCTTTCCCAAGTCTGTTGTGTAAAACTTTCAGTGCCATGAGCACTGAAAATCAACTCTCCTTTATGCATGGAAGCACAATACTGCAGAGTTCTTGATTCTCTTCTGTGCAGGTATTAAAATTGGCATTTTTCTAATGAGAGCAGCAGTAGCCCTTTGAAAACCACGGGATGGATGCATGTGGTGTGGTGGGCTTTTTATTTTTTTACTTACAAGGAGCTGCTCATTCCAGGAAAATCATCAGAAATGGCTGTTTTATTTGCTGCCCTGTTTGCTGCAGTGTGGTGTCACACTGAAAATACTGCATCATATCCTCATGGTTCAAGTTTTTCACTTTCAGTATCAATGTTACTGTTGCTTGAAATAGCTTCATGCTGTTAGAAGCTTAAAATGGGTATTTCAGTTTGAAGATACTGAAGCAAGAGGGCTCGGGAAATGAAATAATCTGTATGTCAGTGCCTGTGTTTCAGTGGAGAAGACCCTGTCGTAACTAAAGAATGGTTTCAATTTATGCTGTTTCTTGTCCTCTGTGTGCAGGACTTTCTGCTATCTCCTTTCCAGGTAAAGCACATGCAAGTAATTTAACTTTCTTATTCTCTGTTCTTGGATTTGAAATGGCAAAACCTCAACTTTTATCTGTAGCTTAAAGTTCGTATCAACCTATGTGAGCATTTTCATCCTTTCTAAATTCATTATTTATTCTCTTTTTGAATTCCTGTAATAGAGTGTGAGAACGCCAAGAAAACTGTCTGCTGGAAGCACTTGTTTCAATGATTTTTTTTTTCCTATTAGTGCTACTGTGCCCTGCCTAGAATTAATTTCATGAGGGCTTTATAGGAAAACCTATGTCATGCCACTTGGCAGAGTGGACACAAGGCTTAATTGTAATGAATATCAATCATTTTTAATTTGTTGTACATTAAGAAACAACTTTGTCAAACTTTTCCATTCACCCATCAGTTCTGTAACGGATGTAAAAGACCAGCTCTGTGCTTGTCTACTCGGTAAGGAGTAGAGCTCATAGGAAGGTCTATCCTATGATGCCTCTTTTCTCAGAGCAAGGTAAAAGGGACACTTGTATACTGAAGTCATTCTAGGAGCTCATATCGGTTCTTTGCTTCTAGTTAGTAGCTTATCTCAGGGTCTGACAAGTGCACCTATAGATTGCCTACAAGTTGTTTGGAAAAGCCTGTCCTCCTCATGGAAGCAGGAGTGCAGGAGCTGTGCATCTACAAAGAGAAGTAGTTGAGTGACCTCAGGCTCCTTCCTGTGCTGGGCTCCTCACTGAAGCCATGCAGAATGAGAGCACAGAGTGGCTCTTGGGCTAGAAGGTAGTTAAGGGATCCATTTGTTCATGATACCGAACTGTGGCAGGCTTATCTTGGCTGCCTAGTGGGAATCCTCTCCCCATAAGCAGCAGTTTGAGAGGGAGAGAGGTTGAATTTGTGTCGATATGGTGCTTTCTCCCATTTGATCCCAGTCACAGCTCTCTTAGAGCTCTGGCTTTGCATTAAATAATCACTTTTCAGTGCTCCTTCCATCTGTCTGGCATTACTCCTAGTGTGTTTTTTTGTTTTTTTTTTTCTTTTATGCATGACTAAATTAGTATGTATGGAAATCTCTGCTTCCATACTGTTCTTGCACCTACCAGGCTTCAAATTAAATAAAACTTCAGACAAATTACCTTGAGGTTTTTTCCCTAGAAGAGTTTTTACCTATTGGAATTAAGCATAATGTGTCTGTGTTTTCTTGGGTTGAGAAGTGATTCTCAGTTTTTTTAGCTTCAGTTGCTAAGCTAGAATTGAAGTCTTTTTTTTTTTTTCCCTTTCTTTAAATGTGTGAAATACTGCAGTGAATTTATCACAGATGAAGATGCTGTGTTTGTCTCCATTGTAATCCATAAATTGCTTTATGGATTGGAAGTCCTTCAGCGAGTCACAAATACAACTGATGAGGCTGAGTGCGGAATTCTGTATTTAGATTTGAGTTAGCTGAAAGATGTTTTCAAAAAAAAAAATAAGAAAGATTGCAAACAGCCAGGCAGTTCACTACCCATCTGGAGCAGCTTGACTGTTGCAATAATTTCATCACAGGTGGAGAATAAATTAAATGTGAAATTGTAGCAGGTGACCTGGATTCAAATGGTTACACACAGGTAACTTGGGCTAAATTCTAACTATAACTGTGACCCTTGGAGATCTGCCATTGCGCATACACAGCAATCGTTTGCAGCATCATTCTGTTCAAGTCAAAGTAACTCTTTGATGGGTTTGACTAGACAGTAATGCAGTTTGAGTCCCGCACTGGAAGATCATGCACACTTTAGAGGTTTTATGCTGATCTTGGAGACCTCTGCCATGCTGTCAATCGTATCCTTGAGTAGAGGTGTAATTCTGAGCAGACAAGGTTCAAACAGAGCTTTCCACATTCATGCTAAGTAAGAGAAGTCACTTATGTAGTTTTGCATTACTGCACTATTCCCAACTTTGTTTAGGAGGAGGTTTGGAAAGCTCTCTTGATAGTGTCTAATGTAGTGGAGGACATCTTTGCCTTTCCTAGGCTCCCTTCCAACAGGAAGGATTGAACAGCTAATGACATCAAGGCACAAAAAGTTAATGACTGCTTTAATCAAATTCATTAAACTTGGAAATAAACTTTCAGACTGTACCATCCTCACTCATCCAAAATGAAATGTCATGTAAATGCAAGTCTCTTATTAACATCCTAGTATCTTAAGCATTTTTAATGAAAGCCTGTCTGTTCGTTTGGTGCTCAGGCCTCCTGGGAGGTATTGGGAAGACAGCATTACTAGCCAAGTTATGCTCAGCATTTTGTAGTGTTATAAGGCCCTGCTTTTCTTATCAGCAGCTAGCTGTGGTGCTTGGGAGGCGCTGTATGAGCATGCCTCTAGTCTGGCTTTAGCATACTGATGGGAGATGGAGGAGAAGAGAAGCGTGCTGCTTCTCCGGTACTCCTAGCAGTGGCCAGAACCCTCTGTTGCAGTGTAAGGTTTTGGGGATCTGTCTTTACAGGGGAAATAAATTCTTTACCAGTAGAAGCAGCCAGTGTTTGATGCATCTCGGACTAACTGAATCCCCGAACATTCAAGATAAGAGAACTTCTTGTTCTGGGCTTGACTTCAGGGTGGGCTGGAGCTGTGCCTAGTGCTGGATACTCATTGCTATTCCTGCGCTGTCCAGCGAGTGTAAAAAGGAGGCTGCAGCGTTCTACACGTAAATGCATAATTTTCCTATTATGTAAATGGCAAATGCTGCAAGCTATACAGGTCAGTGAAATACTGATCTGCCTCTTAACACACTTTGTTCTTTATTTGGTGCTGTGTGCTGTTTGTATTCATAATGTTTGTCCTACTTCTGTGTGGTTCTGTTTTCAAAAAAGCTTAAAATAATGTGATAATACATGTCTTCTACTCCAGCTCATAGTAGTTTTGCTTCTACTGTGCACCTTATGTCACCACGAGACTAGATTGCAATACACACTTTTAATATACACTGCAGAGTCTTGGAGTTCTTAGAGCAGAAGATTTTCAGGTTTATGCAGTCTGAACCTTGAAAATACTGATGGTGAGAAGTTTGATTCGTAGGTGGCAATTTAACAGCACTTGTGCTGTGAAGAGCACCCCATAAATACACATCAGGATAGCTTATTGCACTGTGCTTTTCAAAATAAATCAAGTAGTAAATGGTATCTGATACCAGCCAGCATGACCTGACATGAGAAATAAAGGCTAATGACTGCATTTGTATTATATAGCTTTGTGAAAAATCAGTATATTTATCCAACAGGTAACATTCTGCTTGGCTGCAGTCATTGGTGAAGGGAGTTGACTAATGTCTGAATTAAGTCTTTGGTCTGGTCTTCTGAAGGGCTTGATTGATTACCTTTTCCTAGTCATCTATTTGATAAATAATAATACTTTCTGCTAATTTAAACTGTGTTTTTTGGCAATGTGTGACTGTTGGGGTGGAGAGATGTGCAGGACCTTACTTTCCTATTCAAACTACTTTGAGATGAGAGCTGATGTTCTGTCCAAATGCAGGAAAATCCAGACTTCTGTGAAAATATTAATCAAGTTTATAATGGCATTAGGTATTTAAGACCCATATCAGAAGCTAGACTTAAATTTGTGGTAAGTGTGAGTGCTATGACACCCTTCTGTTAAATTCAGTGTAGAACCACACTAAAGTGGGAACACACAGTACTGAGACCAGATCACTGATCGGGTTCTTCTCAGGAACTGCATAGATTGTACACTTAGAGGTTTCAGATAGAGCATGGCGATGACAACATCAAAGAATTGAGCAAATACTGTAGCATGAAACTGCGTTTTTGGTGGTTATGTGCAGTTATGCGTTTGGATTCACTCTTCCAGAAAGCTTGGCCAACTTTTTTTCCATGTTTTCACAATGGTATGTTAGTTTACTTTTCTGAAAACTTGTGTGCTGTCATCAAGGGCTGGCTTTACCTTGATACAGGAGGAGGTGGATCTCTTAATTTGGTTATGATGGCACTAATTCAAAATTGGAGAGGTGGAGTTTGCTTCTTCCTCTCCAGGTAAGACTTGAAGATACTGCTCGTGGTGTGCTTTTCATCACAGGATCCCACCATTCCTTGTTGCCATCTCTGGTAGTTATCTGATCCTGCAGTGAGCTCACCTAAAACTAACTTCATAAAGAAAACAGCTTTTCTGAGAGCCAGGTCCCCATGTTGAGGCGAGAGGCAGAACGGGAACGCTGGGTGCGAAGAAGAGGAGAAAAGGGCCTGCCCCTCAGTAGAAGCTAGCTTGTTGGATCGGATTAATTGTAACGTTGGAGCATGCCGATGGCTGAGCCAGTGGTAAGACTTTGGTGTGTTTTGGGGTAGAAAGCTTTTGGTCTGAGGTACTGCAGTGCTGTAAAGACTGTTTTGGAATTGGGAGCAGTTGAGCAGCCCCGCTGCTGGAGCGCTTACTGCCCCTGGTCTCTGCACCGCTCAGAAGGCGGTTTTGAGGTGAAGGCATCGTGACTCCCAAGGATACTGTATGATCATTGATAGTTGTTTTGTCAGCATGTAGGAAATGCAAGTTAGAAAACCTTAAAGCAGCTGATTGTTCTGGGTAGCGTTGTTTGAGTGGGGGTCAGTAGGGTGTAATACATCTGAGAGTTTTATGCAATCTGAAAATAGAGAGCTGAAACATTATGGTTTGCTTCTGTTGTGGGAAATGAAGCTTATCATACCTTTTCTTTCCAGACTTAATAGCTATAATTCTTCAGTTAGAAATCTACACTTTTAAAAGGGTGGTGGGGCTTAGGCTTCTTTATTTATTTGTTTTCATATGCTCCATATTTCTTCTCTGCCCTAAAGGAATTACATAAGGTTTTCTTTGTTTCAGTGATCTTCTATAAAAAGAGTTGGAAGATGTATTGCACTAAAACGTTCAACTCAAGCGATATTTTGTTCCAAATGACATTACAGCACTAATGCAGAAGAGTTCAGAAATGGAAGCTGAAACTTATCATTAATCAGAACAATTTCCATGTTAGGTGTTGAGGGTTATTTAAGTGAAAAGTGGATTTTAATTGGATGGATCGATTAGTCTGATTATAAATGGAGCTGATGCAGTGTCTGTGCGTTTTCTTTTTTTGGGGGAGAAGGAACAAGCAAACTGACCAGGCTGCCAAAGAGCAGTAACGGTGATGGTGGGGTGGGAGGTTGGACTGGCTGTCTGGTGCATGCAGGTGACGTGCAGGAATTCAATAGTGCTACCTTCAAAAGTGAATTGAAGCAAGGCGCCTTCAGTGGTTAAAATGGTCAAATAGCTATAAAATAGCTAAAGCTATAAAAATGTAAACTATAAAAATTTCTCAGTCTTCAAATTCAGTGGGTAGAGATTCTTTACTTGAGTTTTGGGCTGGCTAGTGCTTTCCATTACAGACTGTGTTGACTGCTAGCTATTAAAACAGTCTTTTCTTTGCCTTTTAATGAAGAAAAGATCAAAAAAAAAAAATGGAATAGATTTCATACAACTGGTAATTTTAAGTGCTAAATGAGAAGTCTTTATGACATTTTCCAAAGCAGAGACATGTGAAATACAAATTTCTCTCATGGCAGTTGATTTTTGCACGTACCCTTTTCTTAACTACCAGCTTCACACACAGTTTAATGGTGCTGTAGATATCTTCCTTTGGCAGTCCTAGCCTGAATTTCCTTATGAAAGGATTGGTGCAGGAGGGAGCTCACTGAAGCATGAAAATAAGTCTCCAGTAAGTGGGGAGCAGAACAAGGAATCGGTGGAAAAGCAAGTAAACAAGCACCACAAACGAGAAAGAAAAGATAAATTGGAGCAGAAAGAAGAAAACAAATGCAGAAAACTCTATAGCCCCAGTGCCGCACTCCAGCGTAGGAGAGACTCCCATTTGTTTCTGCCAAAGCTCCATGTAAACAGACAAAATCCCAATGCTTCCATGATTAAAAAGAAATATTGATACACAGGCTAGACTCCCCAATCTCTAGTGAAAACTCAGCCATAGTTCTGTTTCTTTCTTCAACTGTGTTCATAGTGGTAATGTCACTGGAGGACAAATTAATACTTTTAGAGTAAATATTTGTTACATCGTACTTGTGTCTCCTGCTGGAAATGGAAATGCTTTTTTTCTTCGTTCTTTCCTCCCCTCTGCTTGTTTGTAGTTGCATGGTAAGAGATGCAGAGAGGCTTGAGAGGGTGTGTGTATGCGTGTGTGTGTGTGTATAAAATATAGTGTGTATATATACACTGCAGCTCATTGGCACAACTGTTATGGAGAAGGGTTACTAGAGGCAATATTTAATTGCTATCATACTATATTCAAACATTAAATATTACTGCATTTATTATTACATGTACAGTTAAGGAAGCTAAATGTTAAACTTAGTTACGTGCTGGAAAGATCTTGAGGATTTTGGATCAGTCAAAGTAATGTGGTGCCATTGACTGGGCAGCCTATTATTAAACCTTTTCTCATTGTGAAAATAAGATTGCAAATATTGGTTTACTTATCCATCAAACTTTATGTTGCTACATTGCTTTATAGAATTTTTATCTCTTGGAAATCTGTGCTTTATTTTGCTTTTTCTGTTTTGACTATCAAATGTCAATATTTTACTAGCCATAAATAAGCTCTGGGCCATAAGTAGCTCTTTATATGCATACTATTCAGTTATGTAGTAGATACGGTGTGCTGGATGATGCTAGGTACAGTTCAAGTAAAGTTAAGGCATTTATTGATACCACTGAATTGTGTTATTGGGTTCTTTGCTCAGAACTGCGTGATTTCAGGGTTGACCTGAAGGCTCAACAGGTGTCTGCATGAAGAACTTCATATAAATGCGCGTTGGAAAAAGAGGGTATAACCTCGGGCCTAACGCGGGGATTCTCACCGTAGCCTGTGGACGAGACAGGCTGCAACGGCCAGGGCCCGCTGCTGCGGCCCGCGGGACACGTGGGCTCGGAGAGCTCCACGCCGCCGGCGAAGCGGTGGAGCCCGCGGTCCTGAACGGGGAGAGGAGAGCAGGATATGGATAACGGGCTTCAAAAAACCTGGTTTCGGCAGGCAAGAGAAGATGCTGTAGGAAAGCTGGTCGCTGCTCTGTCGATGGCACCACAAGCAACGATCCTGACTGTAAAGCAAAGTAAGTGCTTTTGGAGGCTAACGCCGGTGAAGTAGTGGCAGCGTGCTGGGATAAAACCAGAAAGGCCAAGGTGCAAAACATGTTATGACTGGTAGGGGACTTAGGTAGCAATAAAAGATTCTAAAAATGGAATGAGATGGACAACAGACGAAGATGGTAAATACTGAGTAGCTCCAGGCTGAAGGATGTGCTGATTCTCCCTTTAGTCTGCAAAACCCAGATAACTGTGACTTGTCGCTTCACACAATTAATTGCCACAAGGAAAGAGAAGCACAGATGGGAACAAGGAAATAATAGGTGAAAAACTTCAGGGAAGTCAGACATGACTGAATCCATATGGCCTGATGGAAATAGCTGTTGAGTGCTAAAACTGTGCTGTCTTGTCACTACTGGAATTTATTTCTGGGTGCTTGTGGAGAGTCGGAGAAATTTGGGAAGAGCAAATGTCGTCTCTGTAACATGAAGCAGGGAGAAGAACCCCGAAAGCAGTAGGCCAACCAGCCTAACTTTCCTTGCACAGAGTATTTGTAGGATAAGTTACTTACAAAACAAAGAACTGTTCATGAGAAGCCAACTTTGAAATAACTTCCTCTTCATCTCTTGTTGCCCATCTGAGAAAAAGCCCTGAACCCAGCCAACTTTGGAAACAGTAAGTGCAATGCTGCTTTGATAGGTTTTCTTTTTTTTTTTTTCTTACTTTGCTACTATATCTAGCATTTTGTAAGCAAAGTGAGGAAATATTATATAGGTAAAACTACCATTAAAATCCTTCTCTGCCCCCCCTCATTCTCCAATGCATCTTTTGAATGAATACCTTAGTTGGGGGGGAGGAAGTCACTAGAAAATCGGTAGCTGGCAGTGAAACTCAAACTGTGTGATATGCACAGTGGAGGTATGTTGGGATCGATTCTGTGTCCCCCTTCTATTCATTAGTAATGCGTGCGACCGGAAGACCGCGGGCAGATGATGCTGGCGAGGAGGAACGCAGGCATGCTGGAGGGCAGGAGCAGAGTTCAAAGTGCATTATGTAACCCAGATGAACATTGCGAAGTACACCAAGGGACACCTGAGCAGAGGTGATCGCTACTAAATAGGTGTAGGAAGAAGTCAAATGGCCATGTGGAATATGTGAGTAAGTGGCACAGAGCAGATCTGTAGCGGGACAGTGAATTTCAGTCGCTTTGAGACCACAGAAGGTGCAAGTCTGGGCAAATTGCATTTATGGAAGCCTAGCTTGATCATATCGGAGCTGTGTAACTTCCTTGACCTTGGGCTCCCAGCAGAAATGTGATGCCTACTTTAGGGCACTGCAGTTTTAAACCAGTAGGTAGATAAAAGAGGGTTAGAAGAAAGGACGTCAGGCAGTTCGGAAAATGTGATCGTGAAGAATGGGTGAAAGAACAGGGTATTTGCGGTCTCTGTGCCAATTTTCTTTCCTTTCCTAGAGTATGATAAAATTTTGTGCTTAAAACTTTCTTACAAAGGTGACAGTCGGCGGTAATGGACGGCTGGTTGAAAAGTAGGGAATTTGCCAGAAGAAGGGTGTAGCTTCCTAATTAAAAAAATGATAATTTGGAATTCTTACAAGTTGGTTTATACTAGCATCAGATTATAGTGTATGGGAGGCTTTAACAGATGCTGGAAGAGCCGCTGTCAGGAGCGAGCGGGGTTTGCTGGACCTTAGTCTGAAGCGGCGGTGTGAGGTGAGCTGGGGAGTCCCCGAGGAATCAAGGGACACTTGCAGCTTTGCCTTTCTCTCTCTGCTAACCATTCTCTCGCAAAATTTCTCTTAAATGGTGTGGGTGGGTATGGTCTCCCTTGGGCAGGGCTTGAAAGGAAAGTGCCATTGCTCTGTAATCGCAGCTTGGATGGGCATCAATTTTTGCTGGTATCTCTAGCTGCTAGGAAAGAAGAGCCCCAGCTGTGGAACGCTAAATGCCCAGGTGTCCTGAGAGAATTAGGTTTCCTTCAACCATAGTGCAAGACCCTGGAATGGTCTCATGTGGAATTAATTTTTAGTTCTTTTATTCACTTTGCTCTTAGTCCAATTTGCAACAGAGCATGCTATTTCAGCCTGAAAAAAGCAAAAAGTGTGTGTTAATTCTTACAGCTGGGGTTTGTACCTTTTGACAGTCATAAATTCTTAATTTCTAGGTTCAGGCTTCTGACTGCTGCAAGCAGCACAGTGGCTACTTCTGTTCTCAAATTAAGTTAGGCTGAAAAGAATGGGCAACAAAACTACACTTCCTCTTCTTGCATCAGATTCATTTTTCTCTGAAGAAATTTCTGATCTTAATATGCATAAGTACATCACTTTGATCAGAGCTGAGGATGTGCCATCATTGAGTCTTTTTTTTTTTTAATGCTTCCCATAGCAAATATTTTAGTTTTAAAATATCGAGAAGGTATCAGCACTGTCTGGAAGACTTTAAATGTCAATTGAGTGGATGATTTTCTGCATTTCCATGCAGATAAATCTGTGCAGAGGTGAACAACAGTGCTTATTTTCAGAGAACTTCATATTAACACTGTAACTACATCAGTATATTAGTATTATTTTATAATGGGATCAGCATGTTGTTCATCTTGTTCCAAAATAGCCACTGCTTTGGTTTTTTTTCTAATTTTTTTTTAAATCCCACTTCTTGGTGAAGAACTGGCAAGGCATCAAGCTGCTTGTATCGACCTGTCCATTGAACTTGCAGGATGGCTGTGAGACCGGAGGATTGACTCTGCGAATACCAGGAGTTTTCCGAAGTGGCCAGGGGCTTTGAGGGTGCCGGTGCCCGGGTGTCCCGTGGTGACCGCGGTGCCATCCTGCGGCACTGCCGGGGATTTGGGGGGTCCCACGCGTCGGTCGGGTGCCCCGGCTGGAGCTCGCGGCTGAGCCGTGCTTCGCTGGAGCAGCTCAGGAGCTTCTGCCCGCGCTCTCGGCGCGGTCTGGAAGCTCTGCGGCGCTCATGCAGCACAAGTGAAATATTCTGATGCTTTTTGAAGGTAGCTGGCTTGTAGGCACTGTGGTGGCCGGGGGCTATTGGAAAAAAGTTTTGTCATGCAAGAGTGCTGCTGTTGCAGTGCACATTTTGTGGATATTAAAAGTTTTTAGCTATCCTTCAGTATTTTTTTTAATAGCTTTGAGCAAATCCAGTAGCTGTCATTCTGAAACCTAAATTCGTAACGTTTTGGCTCTTTTGAAGCAATAACTGAAGTGTATTGCTAACTTTCTCTTTAGATTAAGTTGTAGCTTACTATAGTAATATCTACTGGCAAAGCATCAGCTTTTTTGTTGGTACTTGTTCTTTCTTTCCTTCTCTTCTTACAGTAAGCTTTATTTCTGAGGCTAGTACTGCAGTATTACCCAGACGGTTTCTTGACTCTGCCTTCCTGTATCCAGCCTTGCTCTGCGGTGCCCGTTCGGTGCAGCCTCCGTCGCCCTCCTTGCATTTGCAGGCTGCTGTATTGCCGGTGACGTGGTGTGTATTTAAACGCCTTGAGAAAGCAACTGATGCTTTAGCTATTATCAAGATTATACAGTTTTACGGTTTTGATAAGTACATGACTTCTGAGAGGCAGATGTGACAAGGACTGAAACTTAAGCCGGGATTCAGTGCCTCCTCGTCCTACGGCGAAAGGGAGGCGTCGTTCGGCAGCCCTGTCCTGAAGCGACCGCTGCGGGCAACAGCCGTGAGTCAATTAAACACTTGACGCTTCTGCTGAGACCAGCACTAATGGGGTGGTTGACACTTATTTCTCATTACTGTCTTGGAAAAGGGATAGCTTTTCCCGAGCTGCTGCCTCGGAGTGTTGCAGGCTGAGCCGCGGCGTCGAGCGGCTTGCGTACGAGGCTCACCTCTGAGCCAAAAATACGCTGAAGATCCTCGTCCGCGGTGGCAGAACCGGCCTTCCGATACCCGCTGCGACGTTACGACCGAAGCCAAGGGGTCCTGTACTTAAAGTGCAGACAGTAGGACGCGTTTCAAGAGCAGTATTTATGCAGGAAATGCGTAAGTGCCCCGTAGGGTGGTGATCTTATGGTAATACAGCCATTGCGTGTAAATTGGCTCTCGGCTCATGCCGGGCACTTACTCCGGGCCCGTTGGCAGCGTACCCTGTCGCTCTGGGAAGGGCTCCCAAGTGCCGAGCCATTACAGCAACGCAGCCCGGGAGCTGCCAGGAGCTGTTGTGGGCGATTTTGACCTCTTCCCAGGTTAGTACTCTGCTGCCAAATACGTTGCAAGGATCAGAAAACAGGTAGTGCTTCTCCTTGCCCGTAAAGAGCCCCGCAGCATATTCTGGAGATGCAGGGGAGTATTTGCATCCCCCCCCTCCAACCAAACGATGTAGTACTTTGGCCATGGGCAAGTCTTGGAAATCTGCGCTACTGGACCTTGCTGGCCTAATGGGGCAAACCTTTGGTGTGCTCTTGTGGCTGCTGCAGCACTCGCCTTGTGCTTTATACTACTTAGGAGAAACAGTTTCGAGAGTTTTTGTTCTTAGAAGTTGATGTGTGTCTTTGCATTTATAGTTGTTTTTTTGTCTTGCATTTGACAATCCACCAAAGGTAACTGAAAGACCTATTTCTTTTGTAAGTGAGAGTAATCCTTATAGAAATAGATGCTATTTTTTAATGATTTGCAGGGGTTATTTCTCTGCTTAAGGACATGTTCCTTCCTGCTAGTGAACCTCTACCTGTTACTGGTTGGTTAGCACCACTGCCTCAATCTTAAATCACTTGGTGTATAATTAACAAAATTAAATATGCACATGCGTGTACTATTTTGACTCAGCCTGAGATAAGGCTGAGTCTTTGAGTTTGTATCATGATCCAGCAGGATTTTCCTACCTAGGAGCTGTTTTACTGGTGTATGCCACACGTCTGGCATATAATCATCTTCAGAAACCAAAAGGATGAATACAAAATTCTTGTGGGACACTTATGTTCCACAGAGTTTTTTCTTCTCTGTTTTTTAAGGTGTTGCATTAAATTATGGTTCATGAAGCTGATGCTTCCCTCCTTTGCCCTGTGAGAAATTGGAGACCCTGGGGTGTTTTCAGCTGTTGAGCTGCATTCACCTCTTTTGTGGGTGGAAATCTGCAGCTGTATCGCAGTGAACCGTGAGCGGGGATGCAGGCGGACGGACGGCTGGAACCGAGGAGTTACCTGCGGGCAGGGAGTTGGATGTTGTGAGGCACCGAGGTTTGACGGGGAGCAGAGGAGTCCGTGGGGCAGGACGGCGGCCAGGAGGAGGGGGCCGTGCAAGGGCGGCCGGGCGCGTCGGGGGTATCCCAGCGCTGCAGGCAGGCCCCTGCTTGCAGCGTGCAGCCTGCACACAAGCACCAGGAGACTTGTAGCAGCTTCGTAGTTTGTGCTGCCGTTTTGGACGGGTTCACAGTGTGGAAGCATGTTTATTTATGTTCCTTTGGAAATAAGATTGAAATCCATGTGGCTGATCAGCATTTCATAGCCTTTGAAATAGAAGTTTTTTTCTTTAGGGTAGTGTTCTAGCTTGCTTTCCAAACACTTCAGGCAGCAAAACTGCTCTGAGCACCCAGCAGTTGCCGCTGCAGTCAGCGTGCTTGGTCTGTCCTTCCCCCCCCTCGCCTCCCTGGGTGGCATGGAACTAGGCAGCTTTTGTAATACAGCTGTTTTAAAAACCTTTTCAATGTGCATCTCTATGTAGCTGCCTCAGTGGTGTATTTTGAATGAGTTTCTTGATACGGATTTTCCCATATAAGTTTTGATTCAGTTGTTCCCATCTGTTTGTGGCTGATAAATGTATGATGTGGAAGGCTTAAACAACAAATTGTGCAGTAATTCCTTTGAAGATCAAGTATCTCTTTAGTGTCAAGTCCCAGCAGTTAAGCTTGGTGCAGTAGGTAGCAATGGCTCAGAGGCAGGAGGCATCTTCATCGGCTGCTGCTGTGATCTGGGTGCCAGTAGTGAATCGCCCGGATTTCAGCTCCCCCGGGGCCCAGCGAGACCGGCCTCAACTCCCAGGCGGTGAGGTTCTGCAGCTCATTGGTTTTCCAGACATCCGTGGATATGGATACTTCTGTTACTGGCTTCATGATCACAGAAAAGAAATTAAATTGTTTAAAGGCAATGTTAACCTTTTGGTCACAAAACAGTAGAACGGCGACTCTGCTTAACAGGTTGGCAATATTCTTAAGAAAAATGTGCTGTAAGGGTGAAAATGGTAGTGCTGCAACTCTAGAGAGGCTAGGTAACCTATCTGCTTGTGTATTTTATGTATATATTTTTTTTTTCTCCTAGTTGTGTATTTCATAGGCTGCAGTAATCATGTGCTTAACATCATTCTGGTTTATAGGATTTATTTATTTTTAAAGTAGCACTTTGTACAATTTGGAGAGTAATTCAACGTCCAGGCCTGCCAAATCCCTGTTCTTTCTGTCTATCAGCATAGCATAAGAGTAATTAAATGGAGGCATCTGCCCGGTGGAACTGTTTCACGAGCCAAGAGGGGATAACTGCTTTCCATAGACTGGGCTTCAGGTCTGGGCTTAGGGTTTCAGGCTACTGAGGCAGGTGACCTTACTGATTTAGAGGTCTGTATGATTATCAAGATTAGTCTCCAAAAAGGCCAAGTTTTATTATTTTACAAATGGTAATGTCCAGTATTTTGAGGTGTTCCACTGGAGAAAACTATGCAGTTTTTTAGCAAAGCAGAAGCCAGCAAATGCCTCAGAAGTTTTACTTTTTCCCCCTCTGCCTTTATTTTTTGAGCTTTTTCCTGAGACATCCTGTTAGTATATTGTATAGTCTTACAAGATTTCTAAAGCACACGAATGAAACTATTGGTTCAAGATTAACCATTCAAAGAGACTATATAAGAATGACGAGTTCAGTTGGATGAAGCACTCTTACCATGGTAAGATTAATTTATTGAATAGATGGAGGTTTACAAGCAACTTTCTACTTTTAAGAATCTGTAATATTTGTCTTTTTTTTTGCTAATGTTGAAGTATCTTCAGGTGCTTTGCTTCTGCTTGCTCTTGGTGCTGAATGCAAAATAAATTGCTGTTCAGCATGCTGATCCTTTCCAAAAAAATCTATCCCCCAATGGTAAGGGGTAAGAAGTGGAAAATATGTCCTTAATGTTCAGGTTTCTACAAAAGACAATGAGAGTAATGCTTCTCTGGAAGAGTATTTGCTTTTGTTAGAAGGGAGATTCTAATGTAGTGTCAGATCTTTGGGTTTATTAGAAATGGAGATACGTGATCAAAGAAAATACACCCATTTCTGATTTGGGTATGGCACTATGTGAGTGGTTTTGCCCACCAGGCAGCTTGATTTCTCCCCAGTTGTCCTATGATGCTTCTAGTGGAAGAAATGCAGGCTCTGATGTTACTTGTGTTTATTCAAGGGATGTGGATGTTTTTAGGAATCTTGGAAAGAACAGCTTGTCAGTCCTTCAGCTGATTTTGGTTTTAATCATGTTAAACTGTGTGCAACTTCTTTATTATTCAAATAGAGCATAGTAATAAACAGCTGTTTTCTTTAGTCTGTATTGCTAATTTACCTGGAAGCTGAGTACAGTCACCTCTTTACCCGCTTCTTGTTTTTTTTCTTTCTGTTGATGCTCTGGAGGATGTGGGGAACAGCGGTCAACAGAGACAAACATGTAATATTGCATCTCCCCGGCATAACCTGCATTCCTCAAAGCTGGCAGTTAAGTTTTATAGCAGCGTGTTAAATGTTTGAGTCTTACAGTTTTAGTAACAGTGCATAATGCTAAAGCAAAGCAAGTTTAATCATTCACACAGTAAAAATGCACTTGGTGTCACTTTGTTCTCTTCAGCTTGTTTGGTCTAACATGATGTTTGCTAGATAACACCCAGCAAACTTTCAGAGTCTCTTTTTAATGTTTTTGTATGTATTACTTTGCAATGCAGAAGCAGTGTTTAGAGAAAAAAAAATGATGATTGTGGTGGTTCAAATATACTCTAAGTTTGCATTGTAAGCTAAATTATTCACATGGAGAAGAGTAAAACAGTTGAGGAGGTTACCTGGCGCATGTTGAGGGTGTGGGAATGGAGCTGCTGACCTGCATGCCAGGCAATGAAGCACTTGCAGGAATTATTTTGCTAAGTCTCATTAAAAATAGCATTTTATTTTCCAGACTTACTGTGGTCTTGATAGTATATTCTACTAATGGTGCCTTTAAAAGGCCATATAGCTGCTTTGCATGCTTTTCCAGAAATACAGAGAGAACTAAAAGTTTACTCTAGCAAATTACAACTTTTGCATGTAGATGTGGACTAGGAAGATGCTTGCAAAAGTTCAAGATTAATCCAGTAACCTGTCATGCTGATACAATGCTGAGCTTCTACCGTAATAGATAGTGAAAGAGTCACTGAGCAAGAGAAAACATCTGTGACTTTCTCCTTAAGCAGAACTGTAGGAAAATCCCAACTATGTATGTGTGGGCAGAGTGTTATTTAAAAGTAACAACGGATTTCTGTAGTGCCTACACAAACACGTGCACGCACACGTGTGCACACAAATATATAAGATTAGGATTGCATCCACCGCCCTGTTTCAGAAGATGTTTCACCAAAGTGTTGTGCAAAGATACAAATACACTCCTTCTTGTAGAAATAACTCTCCACCTGTATTATACTTTCTACAGCCTGCATTACCTGAATTTGAAGCAGAATAACAGGTTGCTTCCCCTGGAAATTTCAGACTGGCCCTCCATAGTCTCACAGGTTGAGTGAGAATTGCTGATGTTAATAATTACTGCTATAGTATCCTGGTCTAACTTTGAATTGCTGATCATGATGAAAAGCATGTGTGCTCTATGTGCTAGCAAATTGACACTGTTCGATTAACAACGTGGGAAAATTTGCGTAATGGGCGATGTTTCTGCGTGCTTCTGCGCTGTAATGCTAGGGAGTTGTACAACATTGGTTAGAGCTGCTGCTGCTTTTTTTTTTTTTTTCAGTTCTAGTTTGCATTTGAATTCAAATCTGAGCTCTGAAACTTTGTTGTGTATGACAGTGACTGACTGGTTCATCAGCTGTGCGATAAAAAGGCTCATGTTAGTTGTCTGCCAACTCCCAGTCCTGTACAGCATACTGGAAAAATCTTGTTTCTCCTGTGTCTAGTAGCGGTCTGGAAATTGGCTGAGAGAAAGTCATTTTCAGAGAACAGCAAACCTATCTATCCATACCGTGGAGTATTCCTAGGAGACTTGGTGCTACAAACACGCTGGCATACTGTGAAAAATCTTTGCGCTATGCTAGCCTCTGCGGTTGTGTGAGATTGCTGTACTTAGTAAGATGCATAATATTTTTACTCTTCAATCATACTCTTTATATCTTGTTTCCTTTGCTTAGCAGTTATATAATATGAAATATGCAGGCAGATAGCGTTTCTTGAATGTTACACCTTTCTTCCTTTCAAAGGAAAGCAAAGTTGAGGTTTGAGCTGAGTATTAAATCTTAATGCTTGTGAAAGCTTCTTTACCATATTCTGTATTTTGTGTACATATGTATTATATACAGCTTTAGGTGTTTTGAATGTAAACTTTCTAAGGCTTGTTTTTACTTTATTTCCCCCAGAAAGCAGAGATCCACAATTCCAAATATTTGTTTGGAGCAATACAAGGCTTTTTATCCCTGCAGCCCAAAGTAGTATGCTATGAATACATAGTGTAGCAGTAACGTGTACAAATAGTGTGTATGTTAGTAATTGGTTTGGGCAGCAACCAGTCTCAATTGCTTTGAAAAGTAGGACCCTGTTTAAAATGTGGTGCAAGAACTTTGTAGTAAAAATTAATTGTAGCTCTGGGTCCTGTAAAGTAACTGTACCCCAAAAGCCTAAGGAAATAACTTGGAAATAACCACAGTCTGCATTCTGAAGTATTTTAAAGCAAACTTTGGGGCTTCACATTTGTAGTTTGTCCTTGTCTAATGCATTGTCAGCTGCAGTAGACAAAACTGGGAGGTGTCGTTCAGTTTATCTGGAATGCCTACCCTTGGGTTGCTATCTGATAAATTTAAAAGTCAAAAATACAAATGGAATGATGGAACCAAGGCATTTAGTATCTTGTGACCATCTGTGCTAGATATTTATTTTGTATTGCCAAGCAGAAAGAACAGAAACGTACTGACTGATTTTTACCAGGACGATAATCAGACATCCACCAGTAAACAAGAGCGTAGGCCAGAGGAAAGCAAAGAGGAGGCCTTTGGGGGGATAAAGTCTGCTTAAAATGACATTTGTCTGTGTTCCTCCTGGGTCGTAGTAGCATGGGAAGGTCTGATACCTTCTGAAGTTGTTTGCAATTGTTTCTATTCGCGTTTTTACTTCTTTAGGGTTCTCGGATTTGCCTGGGACATAGGAACACTGGAATAAAGAACAAAGATGTTTCGTTAGAGCAGATACTGTAATGCAGGATTTGTAGTGAAGTAAGATTGAGTAACTGTAGACTTCAGGACTGTGACATTGCTATTACACTACCAAGCTCTGATGTCCAGCTGGGCTTCTAGATGTCACCATGATAGAAGTGTGTTGGTTATGCAGAAACTCTCTGCTGGGCTATCCAGAGATGACCAGGAGCAGAGGAGAGACTGTCTTGCTCATGCTTTCAAAGTTGATGCTTAGCCAGGCTGTTCACTGTAAATGTTGAAACGTGCTGAAGGTTGCTGAAGTAAGCTAACTAAGGAATAGCAGGAGCATGCTGGATAACAAAGTCACCTCGCTGTGTTCCTCTGGTCAAAATAGATAGGAAAACATGAGGAAGGTACAACGGTTGCAAGCTTCCTCCCTGTCCTCTTAACAAAGCAGTTGTTTCTGTGGCCTGTAGCAGTAATGCAAAATGAATTAGTCTTCAGTGGAAATACTAGCTATTAAGACACTGAAGCAACTCATCAGGATTTTTTTCTTAAAATATCACATACCTAATGCTTCGATGCTTTAATCAAGCTGGGAAGTGGCTAAGGCAAGAAGGGCATGGTTCCTGACCTGAAGACTTGTAGTCGATGTAGTGCAAGCACTAGGTGGAAAGGGAAGTGAAATCACTTTTCCATCCACTGGATGGATGAAAGCTATGGACAAGCTATTCTTGTTTGAATTTATAGTGGGTCGTTTTTGCTCTTTTTATGCTATTAGAACTGTAGTGTGTGAAGCTCTGATTTTATGTAAATGTATTTTTAAGACTATGAGTACTGCTAACGCAGGCATTGGTTTGGATCCTGGAAGTGCTTCAGTCTTGTATCAGAGATCTAAGTATCACTTCATGCCCCGGTAAGCACTCAGCTGAAATAAAGCCTCTGAAGCCCTAGTGTTTTGGGAACAGAGCTGGCGTTCCTACAGGTGTGCTCGCTCGCTTGGAGATGCGAGGGAGCGGGCTTACACGGGGTTTAACTCTGCGTTTAATTCCCAAGCAGAAACGCTGGCAGCAGTGGGAGAGTAACGCTCCGCTCTGCCCTTGCCCGGCCCTCCCGTGCGTCCTGGGGCCGAACGAGCACAGGGCCTGCTGTTCGGGACCAGCAGCCCTTCTGCGCTCGGGGCGCTTGCCTCTTCTCCTGGGAAGAGATTCCCAAAATCACGGACCAAGGGACCAGTACTGCGATACCGAGTGCCTCCACCTTCAGCACCACTGCGCTCGTCTCTGATTCCTGGCTTCTGCTGCTCTGCTGGCTAGAAACAGGTACAGACCAAACCAAGGACGAACCAGTTTTCCAGGTGATCATTTTCCAAAATTGCTGGTTCGTTTCTCTCTCCTGTCTGAAATGTCGATGTCCCCAAAAGTACCTTCATCTCCCCTTTCTCCTGATTTCATTTCCTGCTTCACATCACACTTCTCTAGAAATCGAAGTGAACTGGGATTTGTGCTGTTGCTTAGGACAGTATTTAAGTTCAGGCCTCTTCTGTGATAGTTCAAAAGCTACTGAGCAAACCGCCGACTATAAGTGATTTCTCAGTGCTGCGCTTCCACTTACAGACACTTACGTGTATTTGAATGTTTGAATATGCTTAATACTCATTTTCAGTTTGTATAACTGCTTCACAAGCATCACCTTAATGTTTAATGTAATATTTAAAGTTCTAAAAAATGTTTAATTTTTTGAAAAAGAATAAAATTACTTTGGTTTAAACACAAACATTGATGTGTAAAAGATGAGCAGCTGCTTCTACTCTTACTCTAATATCTAGTTTAAAAACAGATGTGCCTCCCCCTCTTATCTCTGCCTGGGGAATCAAAGATGTTAGAGACCAGCAGAGATTGATTGGTTGAGTTTATACTGTGAGTACCTTAGGATTTCTTTCCAGTGTATCTTCAGTCTGATACAGCATAACCTCTTGTCCTGAGGCTGTCAGATTAACCCACACCTGTAGACAAGGGTAATGAAAGACGTTCTCATCCTCAGAGTCTTCGCTTTGCGAGCAATGGGCTTTGTCCTTGATGGTGGCTTTGAGCACCTTGCACACTGTTTCTGTTGTCCAGACGCTGCAATAACAAAAAACATCTCAGTTGCTTTGGCAGCATTTGTTCCAGGTCATGTGCTGGAGATCCACCTATGTATGCCAGTGGTGGGAGTATGGAAAGGGTTTGTCACTGCTCAGCACCAGTGCGAGGACCTCTGCCTGCCCCAAATTGGTGGCTGTGCCCAGAGAAGAGCTGCTGTAAGCGGGCAGTGCAGGAGAAGTTTTAGGGGATTTATTTTGTCATGCATTCTGTCATTGGAAAACTAGGTTCTAACCTCACAGGTCTATGTTTCAGGTGTTACTCATGTTCTGTGATTCTATGAAATCTCTTTATATGCAGATGTCTTGTGATGTAATCAGGAGGATGGAAAATATCTTCTGTTTTAAAAATAATGATCTTAAAGCAAGGCTTTCAACACTTTTTCCCCCCCCTTTTTTAAATGCATTACTGAATTTTCCTAACAATGTTGCTGTTAGTTAGGAACTTCATGGCTATCATGAGGCTGTGGATGACTGCTTAAAATTTCATGATAAAAAATATTTATACATGTCAAAGTATAAGTCTCCTATTTTTGAGCTTAAAGGTGCTCTTAGCCAGAAGAACAAAGTATGTGCTTGCTTTTCCCTATCGAGAGGAAAATCTTCTAAGCCTGAAGGATGAGCTGCTGGAGGTTGAACTGAAATGCTCGGGCAAGCTAATTTTCATGATGCATTTTTTTTCAATTTGATTTTTTTGCATGTGGAGGGAGAACTTGCAAAATGAATTAAAATGTGGATAACACTAGCTCTTCTAGCATTCAGTGTGTTTACTGCAGAGGACTGGGCTGCTGAAGGTCCTATGATCTCATGAGTCAATTAGAGGCTTACCAGGAATACCATGAATTCTGTTGCTAATGTCTTTCCTACTTTATTAAAAAAAAAAAAAGCCTAAAATTGAAAATCTGTTTCTTACCTTTACACTTTCATAAGTATGTAGGTTTTTCGTTACTGGTCTTTGGTAAGCTTTTCAATTTTTATCTATTTTTCATAGGAAGCACTTGGTTTCAGTCTGCTCTGGCTGTAGCCCTGAGATGATCAGTGCCTCTTTCTTGCCTTTACCTATAAATGCCTGATCTTTTCCGAGTTCGCCCTTTTCTTGTGCCTTTTTTTCTATCTTTCAACTCTTGTGAGCTCTTCAAGAACGTACTATTTAGTTATTGTACAGTGTATCAAACGTCTTTTGGGACTACTACTTAATCATATTCTATGTTATGACAGCAAAAAGCAGTTTTGCACTTATAAAGAAGTGACTGTCATTACCTTGTAGTGTAGGATGGCACGATGGTGATCCCAATGAAGAAGTACATCATCATGGAGCACGCGACCATTCCTAGGCCCAGGCACAGGGCTCTCGTCTCCCCCCGCTTCTGCGCGGTCACCAGTTTCTTTCCCAGCATGATTTAGAGTCATGAAAACTGGAATCTCTGATTCTGGATCAAAATAAGAAAAAAGCCAGGGAAAATATAACAAGTTTCTGAAATACTGTCTATCTCACTGAGGAACAATCTCATTTCTGAACAAACTGTGACTTAAATACTATTGGTCTTTATTTTTTTTTCCCCTCTTGGAAACCTGTGTTTTTACTTCCTGATACTTATTGTACACTATAGTCTACTTTTCTGTTTTTTAGTTTATTTCATATTGCTGGTTGTCTGAAGTAAGAAATGTTGTGCTGGGTATGGGTAGAAGCTGCAGGAGGAAAAATCCTCCCACAGTGGAGTCCATCTTAACGCTGTGTTCTCTTCTGGATTACTCAGTGTGGTGCTTTTGTATACAAAAGAGCTGCAATGATTTCAAACTTAATATTTAGTAAGCTGCCTAGTTCTGAACTCTGTGCCTTGTTTGGCCTTGCCCATTCTGGAATGCTTAAAACTCATGCAGCTTTTCTCCACTACTTGGTTGCACTTTCTTGCCACGAGAAGTATGATGCTGCTAAACATAACTGAACAGGAGCACAAAGCACAGAAGCAAAGTTTGCTGCTTTTTCTACACAAGCATTTGATTCTGGCTGGAGCTGGTGCTAGTGGGCAAGTGTTCGGTGTTAGGGAGGCCACCACCGTAACAGCAGCACTGCCCGAGTCTGAGCTCTGGAGCTCCTGCCACATCCCCCTGCTACGTGGGGGATTAAGTGAGGCTCTTGCTGACACAGAAATTATTTGCTTTAAAGTTGTGACAAAGAATCTGAAGAAGAAAAAGATTACCAGGAATCCATATGCCATTAAATCAATGTGATTGCATGGGTTTTCTAGAGAAACGAGGTGCAGACCAGTCACTGGAAGTTCAACCTGTCAGCAGTGCCTGCGCTCTGCTGGCGGCTGCACCTAAGCAGTCCTGCGATGAGAACATGGTGCAAGCCACTGATGTACACGAATGGGGCTTGGAGGGGAGGGGGAAGGAAAGCCAAGTGGAAGGATAAAGGTAAAATATGTTGCATGCACACCACAGCAGGTTTCAGTCCTGTTTTCACATACAAGATGGTGGGGTGCAGCTTAATGCCGAAATTAGGTGCATTTTCAGGATTTCAGCTTCAGAAGTGTGCAGTTACTTAGTGTTTGTTCTTACTGCCTGGGCTTCAGAATCGCACTGTACTTTTCCAGATCCCCCTATCTGCCAAGCAACTGTGCAAATACAAAGACTTAAGTTTAGATGCAGTGTGAGATAAGCACATGCTGAAGTCGGCAAATGTGCTCTTCTAGTTAAAAATGAGCAGCCCTTCTCCAGTTATCCTAGGTGGTAAAGCTGCAAAATATTCTTCCCCCCCCCAACAAACAAACAAAATCCCCCAAAATTTGTTAGAGAAAGCCTAAGCAGTCAGTTTAATGAAAGATTTTTTTTTTTTTTAACAACTTTGGAAAGAATGCAAGTGTAACTTGAACATTGCTTTCTTCTCCTGTTAATTCTCAGTTTCAGTGGTGCAGGTGCCTTACTCTGTGTTAAATGGCTCAAAGCAAAAAAAAAAAAAAAAAAAAAAAAAAAAAAAAAACTTTGGACAATGCTAATGTTTGTAGACTGATCCTATCACACCAGATCTTGTGTTTGACAGTAAAATTATAAAAGTATGTTGACAATAAATAAGCTTTGGCAGTTTAGAACACCTAGAGGCTCGTTACAGACATTTTTGAAATAAATAGTTAAAGTAGATAGAACTGCAAATGAAATATCAGAAAGGAAAAGATGTTCTGAGGCCTCCCTAGGAACAGGGGAAGTTGTTGTGGAATTGGACAGAATTCACTGTTTCAGCATTCAGTTCCTCTTTGAATAAAACGTCGAGACCCGCTGTGAGTGTGCTTACAGCCGTTTGAAGGGAAGCATTTTGCTGAGCCTGTATAATTCACTGGCATTGCAGGAGGCATTTTGAACTAGCAGTTGCTGTATAATGAACCTTACCTGCTTACTGATGTTGGAGTTTTGGGCAGAAACTCCATGCAGCTGCATGAGCTAATGCCCTCAGATAAGTTTGCGTTGTGTTTTCTCTTGGTTGTGAGGCTACAGGTGGAACATCTGCTGGCAAGCACAGTTAGTGTAATCGCTCCGCGCGTGTGTACTTGTGCATAATTCTGCATGGTTGCCTATGCACCCTGAGGAATGGTTGCATGGGAGTAAATGTTAACAGTTACTGCTGTGTGGAAACATCAGTCCTTTCTTTTTCTTCTGTGTGGAAGAAGTGGAAATGCAGTATTATCAAGAAACAAAATTCCAAAGTACTGAAAACACTGGAACACTTCACAGCGTTTGAAGTTCAATCAGTATTGAACGGCGTCTGCGGTGTGTGGCTTGGTCAGAGGGGGAAGTTGAAGGAAGCAGTAGAGTGTTACCAGCCCTGGAGCGGGGCCCAGGGACTGTGTGGTGGTTGGGTTACGCTCCCTCATAACGCAGGGGTGATCTGATGATGGACAGCTGTTTCCGTAACTGGCCTGGTTGTGCTGAGGAGTCTCATTATGTGGAAAACCAAGTACTTGAGGCTATTAACTGAAGAATTGGTAAGAATTGCAGTTGCCCCCTCAGTCTGCTTGGAGGTCATCCACACGTGCAGCATGGGTACTAGTCAGCTCATCCTATCTGATCATCTTAAACTGCCTGCCTCTTTAAGAAAAGTAATTACTCCCATGTGAAAACTAGCGTGGAAGGTGCTCAGGTAGTTTTCCTGAAAGTACTCCCAAAGTTTTGAATGCTGACACCCAACAGGCTCCTTGATCCTGTGGATTGCTGAGTGCTCCTGTTTCTATTGCCCTAGTTCATCAGATGATGCCTGCTCCACTCCAGAGTGAATAAGGACATATGAATTATGCAGGGAATGTTAACAAGAAAGACTGGTCTAAAAATATCTCCCAGAGTGCTTCTATAAACACAAAAAAAACCCGGCTAGGTCTGCAGGCAGGGTAGATCAGAGGTGCTCACGTCACTGTGGTGTTGCTGCACCAGATTAGCAGTAAATGTGGTCCCTAAAAATGAAATCACGCTTCCTGAGGCATTTTTGCTGCTTTTAGAGTGAAAAGACTAGCGAAATCTGTAACACTAATCAATCTATATGCAAAATTACATCAGAGGAAACCTAGGGAATGTAATATGGGCAAGAAGTCAATGAAGTCAACTACTATTTTTTTAAACTTCCTTCCATATGTAGATATTCTTATGTTCTTGTGCTCAAAGCCTTGCATTTTCCACTTTTCGTGACACATGAATGCTGTGTGCCTATAGAAAAATGTGCTTATATGGAATGTATTTTCCCCACAGTCTTCAAAAAGTTAATTTTGTCAGATTATAAGTTCTTCTGTTTTTAGACCTGTGAATATATGTTAGGAGGAATGTTGAAAGAGCTCATTTAATGATTTTGTTAGAGGAAACAGTATTTGAAAAATAAGACATCACAGAGGAGTCAATTGGCCCAGGAAGTCTTGGAGTGTATTTGAATGTGAAGATGTTAAAGCAAGTACCGTGGATTTCAGTCCTGCTTCAAGAGCAAATCTAAATGCATCTTTTGCACTGAAGATTGCAGGGTGCCTCCATAATTATTAGGAAAATATAAGCTCCAAATGTTTTCATAATGTTCCCTCTTCATAATCTTTTTTTTCAGTCTAGTTAAATTATACAGCACATTAGCTGTGCAATTTCGATGTATAATCACTGCATTGACAGCTGCTGGTGATAATCCTCGGGTTGCCATCTGCTGTGGCTTGGAAGAGGACCCCATTTTGATTAGGAAATGTGTTTTATACTCCGTGGGAAGTTTATGCCTGCCCCTGCTGGGGCTGAAGGAGCTTCTAGTGCCGTGACCTCTGCTAGTGCACGGGGGACCTGTCTCTGGCCACCTCGGGGTGCAGGAGCACACAGGGCTGTTTTGGCACTTGGATATGCATCTCCCTCTCGCTCCAGCAGAAGAAAAGGTGCTAAGCCCAGGCCACCCATGTCAAACTTAAGTTAGAAATAAATATCCACAGTTGCCTAGTCATTTTTTTGAGCTGGTTTATCCTCTGCCATACAGTGAATTTCCAGTGAATGTTTATCTGTTACTTCCAGATGAGCATCAAGTGCTAATGCTGCATCATAAGGAGAGGGGTGCAAGTTGTCTGCACCCCTAAAGGAATGAGGAGACTTTAAAAAGGCCTGAGCCCTTTGGCCTCTACTGCCTCTGAATACAAATACAAAACACCAAATACAAAAGCTATTTGCTTTCTCATATCTAGTGTCAACTTATTGATCACCTGATTTTATTCTTCCTGAAATGCCCTAGTGCAGGCCCAGATGAGTCTCCATTTCTGCTGGGTGTGTGAGAAGAGCATCGTGTTGCTGCTTTACGAGCTGGATGTGGCTTGTGGGAACTGGGGGCAACTGTAAATTTGAGACCTGTGCTGGTTATGCCACTGTGGCAGAGCTGCATGATCCATGTGTTTACTAGAGTCTCTTAATAAATTAGCCTGATCGCTCATATCTGCTTACTACTTTCATGTGTGTTTTAAGTTTGGTAGCTTTTCCTCTTTCAATCCCAACCTTTCCAATTTTTCTTCTGCTGCCATTTTTTTGTTAAATAACAAACAGTTGCATTTATTTTATGAAATAACTCAATTTGCATTATTAAAGAGGTGTTTACCTGATGTATGTAACACTGCAGTATGGACTAAAGAAATTGGCTTTTCTTGTTTAAAACCTATGCACTTATTTCAGTACTTGTTAATTAGCTTTTAAACCTGTTTTTTCTTATTTGAAAAAGTTACATAGTATTTCTGAGCTATTTTTTTAGAGTGCTACGTTTGGTGGAGGACTGCATGCAATTAGCCCATCAAAGAGCAGGTTTCAAGGAAGCTTGAAGGAGTTGAAGTGCCCGGTTCCCACGTAACTGTAATTGGAGATGGAGACGGCCGAGCGCAGCCCCTGAGATCGCTGAGCCCCCGAGGCTGCAGGTCTCCAGAAAGCACAGGTCTGTTTACCATTAGCCAAAATAAAAGCTCTGCTGCTTTGGGGGCTGCAAGTTCCCCAGATTCTGTTTATTTGTTTAAAAAGGAGGGAAAAAAATATCCTAATGTGTTCTTAATAATTATGGGGAATTACTGGACTGCATCCCAGTTTACCAGCTGCAGAGATGAAAATAATTCAACTTTTCCCTACCAAGAGAGCTTTTGGGGTTTTCAGCATGTAGTGCTGTGTGTTTAGAAAAACTGTTGCTTCTAGAATTACAGTAATTTCCCAAACCAAAGCTGCTGGATCTCCCAAAGAAAAACATCTGCTCATTGTTGTACTTACTTTTTCTGATGTAAAGTTGCTTTCTCGAAGACTTTGATGAAGGAACTTCTGTTACGTGGCTGACTTGGGAGAAAATCTTTCCATCAAAGATAAAGCAGTGGAGTTCAGAGCTCCAAGTATGTAGTCTTGTTTTTCCTCTTTCCTCTACTTCTCTGGATTTGCTTTGCTGTAGCTGAACTCTTAATGCAGTTCTGTGAAGTTTTCTGTAACCATAAATGGTAAGGTATGAAACAGTGCTGTCCTTTTTGAGATTAATTGCTGAAAACCAGGAAGCCACAGTTTTAAGGCTAACTACAGCGGAAGAGACTGTTTTCTATGGTTTTAGTCTGTATGGGATTTGTGTGTTGTTTTTTATTTATTTATTTACACTAGGCTCCTGTAGTGCCATAAGTTGCTACCCTACTCCTCAGGCACAGCTTTAGCTTAAAAACGTGTTGGACCTTCTAGATAAGATCTGAGGAAGCAACTACATCAATGATGGAGTTTCTTCTCCTGCTTCCTTTTCATAAGCCCTTCCTAGCACCTTGATGTCAAGCTGGGTGACCTGAGGCTGGAATGGAATGAGCACAGGTCCTTGGGGAGCTTCGGGACTTTGCTTATTGGTCCCTAGGGGACCAACAGAGCTCGCAGCTCAAGTCACTCTTGCCCCCGAGTCTCCGGTTTGCTTCCTGGCGACTGGCAGAGCGAGGAGAGCGGCAAGCGCTGGTGCAGGGGACGTGGCACCCTTGCCAGGCGACGGGTGCCTCTGCACAGGCAGTTTGGAGCGTGGGAGGGTGGTTTCCAGGGTAGAGCAGCTGCAAGAGTGCAAGCACAACACAGCTGCAAAGCCCAGCTGTGAAGTTTAGCTGCATAATAAATTTTGTGCTGCTCCAGCTAGATGAGTGTCAGTACCCAAGACAGTTCATTTAAAGTGAGCTCAAATAATACCCTTGTCTCCCTTTGGCAGCGGAGCCAATGTAGTTTACATGACCCATTAGGAGGCCTTTTTCTCCTAACTTCATCCTCCCCTGGTAACAATAATCCAGAGCAATGTGGTACATAAGTAGTAAGTATAGATGACAGCTAAGCTATATATGAAATACTGGGTATTACTGGTAGATGCCTTGTTAGCAGTACAGCATGACCAGCACTGCTGGCTTTCTTGGGGAGGAGTAAGCTGTGTGAAGCTCTCGTGCTGATGGTTTGAAAACCGGACGCTTTAGTCTGAAGGGAAGCAACAAACTGACATAACGAAACTTTCATCATAAGAAATAACTGTATTAGCAGTAGTGAACCTTGCTTCCTCTCTGAGCTTTTCCAGTGTTTCTCACCTTTTGGCTGGCAAGACACTCAGGGGAAACTCTCTGGCAAGAGTGGAAGGGGTTTTTCTTTCTGAGATCTGAGCAAGTGCTTATAGAAACACCTGACCAGTGTTGATGATTCTTAGCATTTAATAGCTAAGCCACCAGCAGCTCTGTATAATTGCTTGGTTTCTTTTAGTTTTGGTGAATTTAGAGCAAGTGGGTAATGGGAACATGGCTGTGTTCATCAGAGCTCTATAGATGAGAACAGAAAATTCATTGTGCTCTAGGCACATATATTGTCCAGTGGGTTCCTGTGGAAAGAGAAGAGCTAAAAGTTATTTATCCAGCAAAAGCCTTAATGTTCTGCTGCTGAAAACAGGGGTGGGATCCTTTCCACTCTACTTTAGATACCTAATAATTATCTGTCTCTGCTTACGCTGGTCTTCCAGGCTTTCTTTGGAGTGAGAGATTAGCATTTGGCATGTTTGGAAGGAAAAACTGTCTGAAAATAACAGATGAATCTCCCCGGAAGGATCCTTTTCTGTAATTACTGATGCAGAAGAGAGCGTATAAAGCTAGCTTGGATTCAGAGAACTATCTGTTAGATGCTTAACTTCAGGTAAGATGAAACCTGTTCCTGTCATCTAGATCGGAAGGATTTATGATTGTAGTTATTTTTTAAAATTTGAGAAGTGATGTAGCACAATCTTGGGAATAAAACTTGAAGTTGGAAAAGTTATCTTATGAACAAAAGTTATTCCCCCCTAAAATCTTCATTGGTTTGGTGGACTTTTCCATCATCGTTTGCTGTTTTGAAAACAAGACTGGATATTTCAAAGATAGGTGCTGTGCATTTGAAGAGAAATATATTAGGAATTATTTTTTTAATAGATTATGTGATTATGGAGCAAGAGTCAAAAATACAAGAGTTTCATAGTCAGAGGTTACTGTATCTCCTTAATTCCAATGACTGCTATACCCTGAGAGCAATCTGATCTGACCCTGCTGGTCTGAGAGCCTTTTGGAAATACTGGTTTCTAAGCAGTGTTTTGCAGGGGCCTTTCCAGGCTTTGCTTGGTGGGTTGTGTTTTACACTTCCAAACTCTAGTCAGGGATCCAGGAAGAGAAAAGCAATGGAACAGGTAGGCTTTTGTAAACCTGAAATACTAATTTTTGGAGCTGAACAAGTTTCTTGTCATTGTCTTCCCTCTTATTTTATTCCAATGTATTAAACCCTTTGTCTTTGGCTAAAAAAATTGAGGGATGATTTTATGTGGTTCTTTCTGAAAACAGGACTTCAACTTGAATAAGCTTCTGGGACTGCAAACTAGCAAAACGTTTACATTTAGAATTAACAGGCTGCAGAGTTGCAAGAAGTTATCAGACAGAATTGAGTATTTCCGAGGAATTATTTTTTTTCTGCATGGATATGCTTACATGTTTTAAGTGCTAGTGGAGGAAAGTGTGGGTACCAGTAATGTATGGGCTTATGGCTGTGAAGGAAAGAAAATTGTGCATACATTAGCATGCAAGGATTGCAACATGTATTATAAAGAAAGATGTGAAGGGACTGTAAACATTACGGAAGTGGTAGGGGAAAAAATCACTTTTAGTACAAACTTTTTTCTATTTTATTTTTCCTGCTCTGCTTCTGAGGTGAGTATTCATATTTTTATCCTTTTTACATTCTCTCTATTTGACCAAGGCGTGCTGGCAAAAAAAAAAAAAAAAAAAAGGGAGAAGGTTTGCAAGACTTGATCCTTCATGTTGCTGAACATCTCCCACTATTTTTGGTATTTTTGTCAGAACGGCATTTCTAGTGTGTAGCCTAATTAGACGAGTTCTCTGGGAGGTTGGGATGTTCACAGTCATCTCAGATAAGGTCTAAAACAGTAAAGGCTATAGTTTGATTAGTGGCGTTTGAGTGAAAGCTTACCAAACTGTGTTAATTCAATAATTATATTTGTCTCTTCTAGTATACTTGATGTATAAATTTCACCTTTCTTATATGTAAATAAGTCATGCCCATCAGCTCTAAGCTGACTGCAGTGGCAGTGCTGGCTAATGTATTCCCCTGAGGAAGGGAGAGGTAAACTTCAACTGGCATTGAAGTGCAGGAGAAACTGTGGAATGATTTGTTCCATCTCTCCCCTGTTTTTGATAGGGCCCTCATCACAGGGATGTGTTTTGGTTTAGAGGACTCCTAAACCCCTGGAGAAGTTGGTCTGGCCTTGCGGCGATTCTGAGGTGTCGAGGAAGCTCAGGAGAGCCTGGTTCAACTGCACGCGATGCCCAATGATCTCTTGCTGGGACATCGCATGAATTACATTTGCTTTCTGTTTTGTCAGATGGCCTGTTATGTGATACGTGGTCACAAATATCAAGTAGTTTTGGTTGGAAGTCCTAGTTGGTTTATAGAAATAGCTGAGCATAGGTGACGCTCTGGAGTTTGTGAACCATTAGAGTCACCTTTTACTCTAATGTGAAGAGCAGTTTGGGAGTTTTAAATAAATTGTGTGTGTATATATGTATACATAGGCGTGTATATATGTACACACATAGATATATGTAATATTAAAGTTTCAGAAGTGTTCACTATTTTTCTAAGCTGATCATCCAAAGAGGGGGTTTCATGTTGAAACATAAGGGAAACTTAATGACTGTGAGGTAGAGCCTGTCTAATAAGTATTGTGGTTTTATTTCCAGGACTTTCTGTTGCATCTAAAGAGTCAGTGAGCTGTGAAATGAAAACAGTTGTTTGGATCTTCGGAAAGACCAGTAAAGTTATTAGCATTCCCCTGCTTAATTGAAACGTATGCACAGCATTGTATGTTGTCATTTTTAATGGGCAGCATAAAGAGAAGCTGTGGCTCTTGAGCAAGCAACGGTCAGGTTCTAAAAACGATGCTAGTGAGAAGGGGGGAGATGTCTTAAATGTTCGTATATCTGAACCAGATGCTGGCCAACTTTAGGAATTCGGACGCTTTGTATTAAGTAACTAAATTAACAAATTGATTGTTGGATTTGCTGATAACTCATTTTTATGAGGGCTGAGGGAGCGCTCGGAACTTGTCATTTAGGTACCTAAGTGGATTTTGAATCGAACTTCACAGCCTTTTGGCTGCATGCTGGTGATGAATCACTGAATGAAGGGCAGCTATGCCACAGTGGGTCTCCCTGAGAAATACTATACTTCTAGTAAAGCATAATAACATGATAGGACTTCATTTCTGGAGACCTTTTCTACTAGTGTGAACTGAAGCTGGAGAAGATGCTTAACTGTTTGCTGGATCCAGCCCATGGTGGATGCTTCCTAACTGGTGTCAGTGAGAAGGTACATGCTCATTCGTATGCTTGTTTCTCCATTTGGAACTTGTGCTGATGTGATGAGTCCTTACTAATGTTCCTTCAGACAGAGGAGCCCTCACTACTTATTTAAGTGTTGTCCTCTTTAGCACTGTATGATGTCTTCAACTGCAGAATTGAAAGTGCTTTGCAAAGGAGGTCATAATTATTTATCCTTGTTTTACAGATGGGAGCAGGGAGACTAGTGCCATTGACTGGCAAGTGAGACAGCTGGGAAGGACAGCCAGCAGCCCAGTATGGGCAGTAAGGCACTTTGAGTTTCTGCCCGGTGCTCTGTCTAGTTTGCAGCTGGTGCAGAGAAGGCCTGGAGATTTCTCTGCAAGACGATGGCCTCTTCCACCTTCATGCTTTTCACTGTCACAGTGACATGTGCTATCTCTTGGCACGTTATATATTTTCTAATTAGTCTGGCAGAGATTTTCTTTCCCTTTTGCTGTAAGAAGTCTCTCTGCATTGATAGAAGCTTGCAAACCTGAGAAGCAAATTGAAATCAAGTCAAGAGTCGGTGTTGTCTGGTTTAATTTGAAAGTGTGTCTCGGAAGCATGTGATAATGTTTCCTATGCTGGAGTCCACGCTGGTGTAGAGAGCAAAGCAAGCAGAGATCACGTGCTGAGTGGCTTTGGGTGCTGACAGGAGCAAAGGCCTGAGAGCAGAATATGGGTTTGAGGAAACAGAAGCTGCTAGGAACACAGTATTCACGTTCAACTTCCATGCTCAGGTCCCGTGTAATGGGAAGCAAATATGAGGCCTCTCCTGAACTTGCAAGCTTAGTGAAGCCACCTTCTGATATAATGCAGTATGAAATATAGTGTATGGGCACCATGTGTCCCTAGTGGGAGACCCGAGGGTTGCGGCCCTCCAGGAGGGTGGCAGAGGTAGCGTTAGCACTGCCGGTCTCTGCTGTTACCTGCGAAGGGGGGTTCTGAAGTAAAAAAGGGCAAGTTTCTGTAACATCCCGTGTTCAGTGCTTGCGTTGTACCTAAAAGGAGGCCTTCATCTCCTCATCTATAAAATGGGATGATATTTTGTTTTTTACCATCATAAAGCCAAATGCATTAATTAAATGTAATTCCCTCATGGAAGGCACTCAGTATATTAGCAGATTGTAACTCAGGGTATAGCCTGGCCATAGAACAGTAAATTATTTTTTTCCCCATATATTGGATAGTTCACCAAGCTGACAGAATGCAAGCAGAAAAGAGGAGAAATGTAAAGAAGTTTTTGCAAAAATACGATATCTAGACATGGTAGTGTGCAATGTTAGGTAACCCTATGGGAATGTTGGTTTTGAGCGGCTGAGTAGAATTATAGTATTGTATAACAGAAAAGATTAGAAAGTTATGTTAACTTTTTTAAACCTTTTGAACCTAACTGGAGCCCCTACATTTCTGTCCAACAAAACTTGGATTAAAAGTGTGGCTGCTTGCAACCTGACAGATTCTGGTATGATCCTTTTGGGTTCCTATACTCCTAAGCAGACAATGCTGAAAGCATGCTGGTATGCCATAGCCTCGCTCCAGGGAATTTGAACTCCCCAGAAAGATAGGCAGTGAGGTGCTGGGGGAAAGGGTGACATTCCTTCTTTTTGCAGAATTAAATTATTTTGAGGAAAACTTAAAAAAAAAAAAAAAAAAAAAAAAAAAAAATCAAAAGAAACATAAGATGCTCTTCATTCCTGTTCCACACCTTTTCTATATGGAGAAGTTCACATCCTTCCCATGCCCCCCAAAGGTCAGATTGATATAAGGAATTAAAAGGAAATCTCCTCCTCCTTAATACTACTCTTTTGTTGCAGAAGGTTGCTGTAAAGGAGAGTGTCATCTGTAAATAATAGCATTGATCTTGTGTTCCCTGAAGCAGTTAAATATTCTTTTGGATTGCAGTCCCAATATCTAGGCTTTTTATGCACTTTATTATTTACTTTTCTTAAAAATAACAAGATGACTGAGCCTCTTGCTTTACCTTTGGGGATTTATTCCATTTCAAAGTGATGTTGCCCCAGGTAGTTAACTACAGACATGTTTTAGGCTTATGGAACAATTTCCAATGTGATCTAAAAACTTGAATAAACTCGTGGTGCAAGAGGGAAGCCAATGGCCTCTGCCAAGAAAGGAGGTCATGTGGGCTGCCAGCAAAGCAGCCTGGCTTTGGATGTTTCCATCAGGTGCCCAAGATTTCTGGTGGAACAGAGGAACATATTTGCAGTTTGTTTTTTTTCAGATTCATTGGTTCAAACTTGCTGCACATGGAAAAGTGAAGGCTTCAGATGCTTGATGTGGGATACAGGAGGGAGGTGATGGAGGCATGTGGCAAGGGTTTGGAGACTTGTTGGAGGAAAGTTGGCTTCTTAAAGTGTCAGAATCCTTAACTTGCTATATTGCATCCTAGTAGAATAGAGATAATTTTCTGGTTTCTCTGCTTCTTCCAGTTGATCGTGCATTTAGCAACCAGATAACGTTTTATGTGATGCTTGGTCATTTCGGTGCCTTTTTGCCTCTAGTTTTACTGCTGTTTATGGGCTGTCTTCTCGGTGCAGTGTCTGGCAGAGGGAGATCCTGGTTGTCAGAACACGTAGTAAAGCAAGGAGCTTTTATGCTGCTTAGAAGTGTTGATATTGCAAACACGGGGAGAAAGGACCTGATGTAAATACCGAACTCTCGCGTTCTCTACCACAGAGAGCACGATGCAGCTGTATGGGCAAATTAAAACTTCCCAAAGAAAAAAGGGGAAGAAAAGTTGAGCAAAAGCAATTATTTAGGCCAGTAGGACACATGTTCTATTGGAAATATATATAGGCCCTGTTTGCACACAAACAACTCCCTCCTCAAGGTCTTATCTGTCCTACCCCACCAGGGAGATCTGATGAAGGCATACCAGCCTGGACTTGGTTCAGCTTGTGTAGGCTCCGTTACACCACAGAGACTTTTCTTCTCACTAAAAAAAATGTGCTTCGGTGTGTAAATTACTTCTCCTCACCATGACTATATTTAAGTGTTTGAGGGAGGATGAAAGGTGTCTGGAGAGATCCATCTGAAATTTGAGTTAGTTTTGCCAACAGTCTCGGACTAAGCTTGTCAGCAAGTCATCAAAGATAGGAATAAAATCTGTGCTGTTAGAGGAAACAGCATTAATTATTTCACGTGAGGGAAGGATCCAACAAAAACTGTGTCAGCTTTCCTTGCTTAACAGTATATTTCCCCACTGGACCTTGCTAGTATTATCGCTGTAGATATCTAGTTTCCTGGTTCCTCTGTCACTGCACTGCAGAGGTTGCAGTGTTGTAAGAAGGACTGGACTGGTGAGCCGAGATGGAAATCGGTGAATGTCTGGAGGAATCTGGTGTTTGTGCATGTCGGCCACAGAAATCCACCCTTGGGGAGGGAACGAGGTTCTGCAACGTTGGGAGCCTTGCAAGGGACAAGCGCTTGGTTTAGAAGGAAGGGTTTGGCCTTCTGCTGGTTTTTCCCATGTGGCTGGAATGGCTCAACTGTCACAGCCTGAACGTTTCGGCAGGTGCTTTGCTTTGGGAAGGGGTGTTGTACTCTCCGGCATGCTGCACGGGTTTAACCCCCTCAGAGAGGAACGTCCACCACACAACAAACTTGCGCAAGCTGCTTTGCCCTGATGCACCTTGTTCTTAATTATGACTGCAGTTGTGACTAAGGTAAGGACATTCCTTCTGTTCCAGTAAATCAGGATGGAATATTCTCTTGGATCCTGTATGCAATTAGTGCAGGTGCCTGCGTGGCTTGTAGACCTCTATTACAGACCTGGCTTTTCCTAATGCAGGATCTTCCCGAAGGGAAAACCTTTCAAGCCAGGCAGGACCGCCTTTGGAGTGAAGTGTTTCCATTGCACTTAATAAGTATGTGAAGACCTGGGTCCCTATAGCCTGTACTTTGCTTTTACTTGTAGAGGAACCAAATTGAACACTGAAGTTGCCTATCCTTCATATCCTATTTCATTCTCATCGTGCTGTAATTAGAGCAGTAAACAAGAATACAGGAAAACTAGTTTCAGATCATAGTTTGGATTGTCTAAATAAGAGAAGATGTTGGAGTTGAAAGCAAATTTTAAGACAGATCCCTAACTTTGGGGCTACAGAGGATTCTGGAGATTCTCGAGTACATCATCCTTCTCAGTATTCTTTTTTTTTTTTATTGTTGTTGTAGAGAATAATTAGAGATGCCTGGAAAAAACAGTGGAAACTGGACATCCTGTGTCCCAAAGCGATGACCTGGTCAGAGACCATGCGTACTTCCCTCTTCTAGAGAGAAGTGTGTTTTGTTATTTGATGGGGGGTTTTCTGCCCTCCCATATTTATGTGTGAAGTTGAAAAGCTTCAGCGCGTATGAGAAACTGAGAGGTGCTTACTCGAACTCATCTTGAAACAGAAGGGAGTAGGAGGGTATGAGAGGCAAAAAAAGGGCAAGACCTCTATTCAAAACCTTGCTTTAAATTAGGAAAGAAAGAATTTAAGCTCGGGCTCAGGAGATAAGTCTAAAACATGTCTGGCCTCTGAAAGGAAATATCAATTGTTTGTATTCTTGGAGAATACAATTTGTGAGTCGTCTTAAACTACACTTTTCTTTCATTGCTTTCATCATACAATTTCTATCCAAAAGGAACCTAGAAAACCCAACCCTTCATTAGAAAGTGTCATTAATAGCCTGATGGATGTTATCAAGGGCTTCTGAAACAGTTTATGTAATTTGGATAAAATGGGGTGGCTAGTTACTCGAGGGCATGAAGAGTGGCAATCTTTGTTAGGGCTCTTTGTACTCGATCAGCAGTTCTGCGCTCCCCCAGGACTCCTCAGTCGGCACATGTGAGGAATCCTAGGTGGAAAGTGGAGTTTTCTTCTCTTGACCCTGCCAGATAGGGTTTTCACAACATGACTCGAATGGCAGAAGGATCTGTGCTGACAGCCTGTGCAGACCTTTGATGGAACTTGGTGCAAGCAACTAAAGCAGCCTTTTTTGCTGAAAAAAGCAATCTGTCAGTATAGCACTTCTGGCAGCACTTGACCTGCTAAAAGTAACCAGAAGAAAAACAAAATTTAGGGGAAAAGCCACAGACTTGCAGTAAGGCAGAGCCACCTCTGTAGCATCTTTTCTCCAGTTGCTGCATGTGTGGGTGTTGTCTTGGCTTGTAGAGCAGCTAAAGCAATAGCGGATGGTGAAATGGGAGAGGATAGACGTGGGTCAGGATGCCCTGGGTCAGCAAATGAGCTCCCTGGGCCTTTCTGCTCAACAGGAAGGTTGCAGAGAACGTGTGGGTTACGTTCGAACCTGGCAAAGTGAGCGGTGCCTCGTGTCTGCTTCCTGGGGGTGATCTTCCATGTTCCCAGCAGTTTGGAGTACACTCTGAAAATGTCATGCCCTATTCTAAGTTGATTATTTAGAGCAAAGATGAACATGACATGCTGGTCAGCTGTAGCAGAACAAATTGCTTAAATACCCTTCTTTTTGGGTGGTAATCGGGTTCTCCTGCTTAGAGCCATGGTTCACAAATTTTAAGCTAAGGAAGTTAAAATCGCCAGACAGCGTTTCACATCATAAGCCACTTCCAGGGTTTCATGTGTGAGGTGCGTGCGGTCCGGCAGAGCTGGGATATAATTTGAAAACCATTTAAACCAGGTTTAAAGACTTTTCAAGCAGCATAGGCCATGACTTACTTTTAGTTTTGCATTTTCTCTAGTTAGACTAGCCTGCCTTGTGGCCCCCATCACTCCTTTATGATATTCTGTTCTGCTTTGAGAAGGAAAAAAAAAAAAAACTATCATCATAGGTTAAAGAAATAAATGATTGAAATTAGTGGTCTTAATAGATAACTTTTTTGATTTAATTTATTTTTAACATGTTAGGGGTCGATATACTGTATTTCTACTTATAACTAAATTGATTTAATCAGATTAATGCATTTTTCTTCTATGGATTGCTTCAGTGCAATCCACTATATTTGCACAATCCAATGTATTTACTGTATTTCATATTCACTTAGAGCCAGACTTTTTTTATATAGACTGGATATGCTGCAGTTCATGAGGAAAGAGGTAACAAGTTCTCAAATTGAAAATAATCAAGTATTACAGTGTAAACTGTGTCCAAAGCCAACCAGACTTGCGAAAACCAGAGCCAATGATGTATTTATATTTCACCCCCTTGCACCACCCTGCTTTTGATGCCAGTGCTTTCCAAAAGGGTTTTAGATAGCTGGCATCGACATGCTGGGGCACAAAGTGGGAGAAACTTTCTCCAGTTCATTTATTCTGTCATATATTAAATAGCTATGTGTATAAAATGCATTTTGTAAAAAGTTGTTTACTTCTCACGTTTGAGTTTGCAGCTAAGATTCCTGCAAGAATAATAGTTAAGCATGGGAGCAGCTCCATAGTTTCTTCAGTAAAACATATTGGAAATAACTAAAGATATGCTAGCCAAAACTCTTCAAAACCTGCACAAATTGGCAGGTGTCCCTCAGTAGGAAGAGGCAAGAGATTTTGTCAGAGGTTTTTGAAGGGTTTGCAAACTTATCCTTACAGAATTTTAGAGTCAAATTCAAGATGTCTGAGTGCTCCATAAAAGATTAATGTAGGAGCTAAGTTAACGCGACCGTCTCGACTTGGAGTTGAGTTGCGCGCGCCCGCGATCCCCCCTGCGCTGCCTTGGCCTGCCCGCCCTTGGCCTGACGAGACCTCTTCGGTGCCCGAGTGAGAGAATGACATGAATTCCTCCTGCGATGCCTTGTATTCTTTCGCTGGCCAAAAAGCAAATGAATCCAAACTTTTAAAAACCTGCACTTGGGCTGTGCTCGCTGGGTGGACGTCAGAGCCGCTGCACGTGCCCGGGCTGGTGCTGGTGTAATATCCAGTTGCTCCCGTGCGTTACCTTGTTTGCCTGCAGTGTGCTGCCCCGAGGTGGAAGTTTGCCCCTCCAGCTCCTCCTGCTCTGATGGTAGCCGGCTGCTGGGACGATATCGTGGTCCCGTGGCAGGGGCTTCGCTGAAGGAGCGCTTGCCAATTCCCGCTGAGCTCGTTGGACTTAGTTCCAGGCTGAAGTCATGCTCCTGAGACCTCTGGGCAGAGCTTCCCCCCTCTTTTCGCTGGCTCAGGAATCATGATTCTGCCTCGCCTTATGGCGCTTCCCATCGGTGTAGTGTAACGTGCTGTCGAAGCTTCGGCTTTCCTCGGTGTCCTTTCTGACCTACAGGCCCTGCTTATGTGACACTTCTGCTGGCTTTGGAGCACTTTTCTTACTCTGCAGTTTGGAGGAACGGTTCCTTTTTGGAAAGCAAAGAGCGGGAGGGAAGAGGGATGTTTCTCTTAGGACAGCACCCAAAGTGGAGAACAGAGCAAATCTCATAATGCTTCTTGAATGAAAGTAATTCAGACTGACCCCCCCCGAGTTCTCTAGCATCGACTCTTTCAAAATAGCATTTGAGTAGGATGCTGAAATCGCCAGAAATGGGCTTGTAAGAAAAAGCCTGAATTTTTGGTTTTGACTGATCAGCAAATGTGCCCAAATGTCATGTTTTCAGTAACACTTGATAGCAATGAAAAGAAGAAAGTACTTCTCCCTTATTCACAGGTGGTGGTGGGGTGGTACAGAGCTGCTTGTTTCTTGTCTCAAGCTGTGTAAAATCGTTGTGGCCTTATGATATGTGTTAGGGAACTTTTGGAACTAGCTCCCTGAATCCCTCTACTTCTGTAGGCAAAAGGTAGCAGCACGTGGAAGGTGCCGTTACATTCAAGTGAAGAGCTGAATGAAAATACGTGTGGTGAAGCCCTGAAGGAGGAGGTGCTGGCCAGGCAGGGCTGGGACATGTTGCCGGTGTGAGTTGTGCCCACTGAGCCTGCCCAGGGTCTTCAGTAAATGTCTGCAAGTAGTTGTGCTGCGACAAATCTCACGTGTGCTTGAACCTGGGGCGAGTTAACCCGCAGACCTCTGCCCTGAGCGGGGCAGGACCATTTCCCTAATGGCACAAAGCATGTTGTGGCGCCGCTACATCTGTATCTGCTCTTGGGCAGCAGGCTTCAAATGGCCAACAGCGGCCTCTCGCCTTTTTCGGCTGGCGGAGCGGGTTTTGGCCTTTGGTCAGGCTTGGACCGTGTGTCGTGCCGAAGGTAATTGCTATGACTTGCTGCTAACCAGGAACCAGAGTGGCTAAAGCGTGGTTTTGATGCAAGCGTTCTGCTCTTACGCCAGTACGGCCGTTACCCGTTCCACTGAGAAACGGAGCGAAGAGCAAAGGAAAAGAGAAATCACGAGAAAAGCGTTTACTTAAACAGGGAAATAGAGGATAAGGGAGACCAGAAGAATTGAGGAGCGATATCATCTTCCTTTTTCATGCCTGTGACAGTTACGAAGCTCAATAATCGTGACTCTGTGGGGCCGATCCCCGGCTGGGAAGATTAGTAACAGGAGCCAAAATCTGTCATAAGACCTTGTTGAAAGCTGACGCTTCCGTAAGTGCGTGTTCAGATCGCACCCCTCGCTGGGCTTTGCTTATCACTAAGCCTGCGAGTAGTTTTTTGGAAATGGATGCTTTTTTCTTTCTTTATTTATTTTTATTACACAGTCTACTGCAAAGAGGTAGATAAGAAGCTGGAATACTTAAATTTCTTTGTCATCTGTCGCTCTATCTGCCTCAGGGCTTAGCAAACGTCGCTCATCCTTCCGTGCCTCTGCTGTGCCGTAAAACTAAACCCTACAGGATGTGGCTGGTCTCTTGTTTGGAGCGAAGAAGGGAGGAGCAGTGCAAGTTCAGGAGTTCTCATGCTCTGGTTAGCCTTTTTAGTTTTGCTTCTCCCATGACACATCTTTCGAGTGTCAGGCACGTTGCCCGCTGCCTACCCTTGCGGAGAGCCTGTGTTACAAGTAGAGGCTCTGCGTCGCTGTTGACAGGCACTGTCAGTCGAAAAGGGAGCCCAGTTCTGCCTGGCGTGGGGGACCTTAATGAACTGGAGATAATGTCTTCACCTGGGCTTGTACCAAGGTCTGCAAAGAGCAAATCCTAACTAATATGTAGATTTACACTCCTTGCTTTAAAGATCTCTACTTGCTTTTTGAGGAAATAATAAAGCTGCCTGTGGGGAAAATTTTTCTAAAATTTGGGAGATAAATCTGAGTTTTGGAAATACTGACTTGTTTGTTTATTTTTTCAAATGTGTAATACCAAAAAGTGGATTTTTTTTTCCAGACTTGCTGTTTCAGACTTTCCTGGAAAACTCCAGTCCCACTTCTGACCACCTGCCACTCTAGGCGTGGTCTGGATTTTGGGGTGAATTCCACTGAACATAGCAGTTCATGTGTGGGGATGGAGCAGTGAAAGGAGTCAAAATACCAAGTTCTGAGGGATGTTGACAGTATTTTATCAATGACTAAGGAAGGTAACTCTTAAGTGACTTAAACTGAGGTAGGCTGAAGAAAACACCCAGGGACGGGCAGTCGGTGCAGGAAGATAAGGACCTCTGCTGTTCTGCAGCAAGAGCAGTACAGGCTCTTCTGCGCGTGGGGCAGCGTGGTGTCTGCAAGCACCCCCAAGGCCTCGGGTCAGCCTGTGTACCTTATGCTGACACGCTGTGTCCTGCAAGAGCGGAGTGGGCTCAACCGTGAGAAGAGGACAGCTGGAAATGCCCCTTCCTCCTTAGCCAGGTTAGCGTTCAGCACGAATCCTTACCACTAGGGTTATAAATCACTGTCGTAGCCACTTCAGTTATGGGGTCTTAACCCAGGATGGCTCTCAAGTGAGGTGACAATGTTTGCCTTGATTAGCAACTCCAACCTTTTGCTGTGAGAGTGGATTTGCCTGAGCTAATGGATTCTAGCATTTGTGAAGACAGCTTGCCATAGAGAATATCGGAGTCCACTGTGTTTTCCTCCCTTTTTTATTTTTAATTTTAAATTTATCACCTGAAAGATATTACAGAAAAGAGCATATGAAAAGATGAATTAGTCTGGGTGTACCTGTATGAGAAACAGTGCAGTTCTGGATGTCCCCTTGCTTGCATTTGCTAAATACATTTCCTGGGAGGAAGGAAGAGTGATGTAAATGTTGTATAAGGTTGATTTGTATGGGATAGGATCAGTCATCAGGGACTTCTTCTTCGCTGAGAAGACTAAGCTGTAGGGTTGGTCTAGCAGAGAAGATTCCTTAGAAACATTTATGTGACAGTATGACCTGCTTCCCAGGCTCTCGGGGTGCTTGAGGAATATCTTATGACTTGGACTACATGAAACTTGTTCAGTCTGCTAAAAGTCATCTCCTGCATCTCCTCATTGCTTGGGCCCCAGTGCGGAGAGGGCTAGCTGTGCAGGTGGATGTCAGCCAGCATCTCGTTGTCTGTGGGGTAGTGAAGGCAGCTGGGAAGGACTGGGCCTGTGAAATGTCTCCACAGTGTCCAGGGAGGTTTTTCTAGCATCCTGTTCCTCACCTGTTTGCTGTGCACAAGGTAGTAGCCTTGGTGTGAAGCAGTCGTGCTTCAAAGAGTCCTTTCTGCTGAGGTGCCACAGGGAGGCATGTAAGCTGTTTTTCCTCGTTCTTCGGGAGTTTGCTGTTGCTTGCTTCAGGCATTAAGGCAAAAGAGATGCTGAAAAAAGTTCTTTAAGCTAAACTATTTTTAAAGATTTTCAATCTTCAAGAGCAAAGCAGCATCTGCAGAGATTTGGCCCATAATTTGTGTTTAGCTTCAAATTTCAGCTGGACTGAAGAAACGTATATACCTTTTTAATTACTGCTTTGAGAAGATGAATTTACCTTTCAATTAAGGTCAAAAAACGTGCTCAGGAAAGATGCTTAATAATAATTGGAGCTCTTTTCTATGATTGCAGACATCTTTTCTACAGGATGGATGTTGAAAGAAGATTTGATGTTGGTTTACATTGTTTCGGTGTCCCTCCCCTGCCACCACCTCCCCCAGTCTCCTGGCTTTTTCCCTCTTTTCATATCAGCAAACAAATCTTTGACCGTTGGTGGTTGTATGTAACTGTAATATGCACTCCTCTAAGAGCTCAATGCCTCTCTTTAATGGATACCAATGATGATAAATCCTTCATAGATGCGCAAACATCTGCAGCACTCAGTAGATCTCACATTAGTTGATTCTGTTTTGTCCTTATTTTCCGTGTTGCACTGCTCTTCCTTCCATGTGAGAGATTTTTTTGTCATGTTGTTGTGAGATTGAGCTGCTCTAAGCAGGTTGCTCTGTGTAACATTTATGTCAATTCTCTTGTCTCTCTAATCCCTAGAACCTGGACTTCTGTGTGGTGCTGTTCTTTCAGGACAGATTAAACTGAAGCGAGATTTATACTGTGAGGACACTGGGTCAATTCAGGATAGATGAGATGCAAAAACTGTTGCTGTTTCAAGTCTTGGGAATCTTCTTATAGATACTCTAATAAGATATTTAAAAAAAGTCATGAAAAGGATAAGCCTACACAGTCTCTCTTAGATAAAATATGGTTCATTGATCCTCTAATCTTGCAAATTTTTCAGCTTTTGAACTTTGAAACTAGATTTGTGCCTGAATTTTGCCATCAACACTTTTTTATATAAATGTTTGCTTGTTTTTAAGTTTCAGAGTTCAGTTTTGTACGATTTGGTTTGCATGTTTTTAATCCCTGTTGGAGAAGAGGGAGCGACAGGCAGCAGTGGGTGTTCGCCGTGCCCGGGGCTCCTGGGCACACTTCACAGGCACTCGGCGGTGGCCCAGAAATGGTGGAGGAGCTGTGTGGTCCATTTCCATCTCCTTGCTGCTTGTTTCACAGTTGAACTCTACTGTTCCTATTTCACATAAGCGTTGTTGTACCTATACTGCGCTGACATGTAATTCTTTCATCTTTAAAGGCAGTAGTATTTAGTGATTGTAGACCAGAGATCTATGATCTTGCAGTTAGTACAACAGGCAGCATGCAAGGAGTAGCATTAGGCTTGGCTTAACCTCACCTTCATCTTTTGGATTTTCTGTGGCCATTAAAAATGCTGGCGTGCATGCCAATGTACTGCCTCCAAGCTGGAGGTGGTGCTGCTGGCTCAGGGTGTGCTGTGCTGCGTGGGGAAGCAGCTGCAAAGGTCTCTGGCTCAGCTATAGCTTGCTTTAGCCCTGCTGAGAAGGGGGGATTTTTAGCTAGGATGCAAAACTCCTACTAACATGGTAGTGCTGCTTGTTGGTATCTCAGCGAGCAGATCTCCCAAGGGTGTAGCACTGTTGTGTGGGTACACCAGCCTGTTTAGCCCTTGGCAGGACCTGGAGAGCTGCGAGAAACACGAAATCCAAATTTCTTCATTGGAGACTGTGTGCCGACTGGACTAAATGTTTTAAGTGCTGTGTTTCATTATGGATTTGATTCTTTGAGAAACTTGTTCATCAACTAAAAGCATTGGAAGTAATAATGCTGAATATTTATTAAAAGGAAGAGTCTGAACGTCAGAATCGTTGAAGGTAAATGCAGGATATGTGTGGCTCTTCCACATGCACTCAGCAAGGATAATGCTGAGAGGATTACAAGCTTATTTGAGAGTTCCCCAAGACTCCTAGCAAGGACAGTCCTTCACAAAGAGAGAGTTTTAAAAAATTATGTATTACTTTTTTCTAGTATTAGTATTCTGCCATACACGTGGACATCCAAGTATGTTTGTTTGATGTAGGTTTATTTTCTTATTCAAGTACTTTCCACTGGATCAATTTAAAATTCTGTGTATGCTGCAAAATTTAGCTATCTTAGGCAATGTTAAAGTGTGTACTGTTATTAGACATGGAAGTTATGAAATAAAAGAAATTTAGTATCTATCTACTTTCCAATCAGGAATGGATGAGAAAATAACCCTGTTATTGTCTCTTAGCCGTTTTAATATCTTTTTTTTTTTTTTTTTTTGCTGAAGTTGGCATAAACTCAATTGTACTCGTATGCTAAGTTTTTCATTTTTTAAAATCTGTTTTTAACTTCTATGTATGACCCTCTCTATCACGCAGGGAGAAAAGTTGAATCTTTGATCCCTTTCGGAAAGTAAGTTGAGCAAGAGAATGCAAGTATGCTCTTGGTGTCGTTCATCTTTGCCCTTTAACTAAAACTTCTTGGCTTCAGTGGAATTTTCTTGCAGTTTCAGGGTTGTAGTGCTGTTCAGGATTAAAACCACAACACAGCATAGCAAGTGTTGCTCAGAAGCTGGTGAGGTCTGGCATAGTGCATTTGCCGTTAGGGACAACGGCCGCTGTGTCGGCCTTGACAGCGTGCCTGCAGGGCTGCCGGGCGTGCGAGACGGCCTGGCCGGCGCTTGCCCTTTTGGGAAGGGAATTCCCTAGGCTCTCCTCTGAGGAAGCAGAAACGGAAGAGACAATTCACAAGAGTTTCTTACTTTCTGTTCTCCTAAAAGCTTTCTGGAAATGAAAGATGCCATTAACAGGCAAGGTGCAAAAAGTTCCCTGGGGCGTTAAGTTCTCCAAGCCCCAGTGCAGAGCTGGAAGACTGCATGGTCTGCTCTCGTGCTCTGATCTTGGCTCTGATAGAAAGGATAATATAAATGGTGGCTGTATCCACGTTCAAGATGCATTGCATTGATCTGTCAGGTATTATGCAGGAGTGTTTATGCTGTGATGGATGAGAGTTTCAGTTAAATATCAAAACTACTCTCTTTGGCAGAATGGATGCGTAGTATGCCCCATTCAGAGTCTAGAAAACTAGAAGATAGAGCTCAGTCAGGCCCCTTCAGGTGGTAATCCAATCCTCCTTCTCTGAAACAAAGCTTCTGGCAGCATGGTTCATCTCAGTAAAAAGGAAAAGGTGTATTATCCATGCTTTCAGCTGCCTTCATGTATGCATGGATCAAAGACTCTTAAGCACAAAGCATTGCTCCAAAAATGAAGTTGTGTATGTGCTTATCTTTCAAGAGCTTAAGGACAAACTAGCTCCTGTGTTTGCTGAGTTTCTTGTTGATATACTTACTGTATCTAATTTGCAAAGATATATGGAGTGTTTTTTAAAAAATGACTAACAGATGTGCTAGCAGGCAGAGGTTAAGAAAAAACTCCCGAGTTCCTCTGGATAGCTCCTCGCTGCGGCCAACCAGCCGTACTGTGTCTCAGGCACTGTGGGGAAGTGCCCTGAGAAGCTCCTTGCTTTTCCTTTAAACTCCTCTCTGGCAGCATGCTGGCATTTCACTAATTTCTACTTCTGTGTAACTTTATGCCACTGACCCCTAAGACAAAGCATTTTCTTGGAATAACAGGAGTTATCCAGGTCCTTCTCTGCACCGCAGGCGACAGACAACTGGTAGCACTGTTGGTGTGTGTAACATGAAGCTAGATATGTATCCATGAATACATCAGTGCCTAAGGGATTAAGGAGGCACTGATGGAGGATTAATTGATTAAAAAAAATGAATGGAGAAGACCTCTTCATGTCTGAAACACTTTGTTCCTAAGTGGTCACACACAGCAGACTAATATTAGTTTCTTAATTTCCCCCATTAGCCAATAACCCCAGGGTTTCTGCTGTGGGAAACATCTACTGGTGGGATGAGCTAGAAGACCACCAGGAAGGTGTGTGGGAGCTAGGAAGGTAGAAACTAGAGCTGCATATCTTTGTTGTCAGGTCAGAAACCTCCCTGTAGGTTGCAATGCACGCCTGCCGCTTGCTGAAAAGTGGGAGGTCAGTCTGAACAGCAGTGAGGCTGTTCATGTTTCAGCCTTATTTAGGGATACAGAGTTAAGCCATATAGATGCAGGCTAATGCAACCCATGTAAAATGATTAAATAAAGCACTGCTTGTAAAGATGTACAAAATACTCATCTACTCTGCAGAAAACGGAATGCAAAGAGTCTACTTGCGCGCAGGGGACCCCGTGCAGCCGAGGCTGCCCTTGCCTTGCTGCACTGATACAAGAGAGTGCAAAGGGTGACGCTGCAGTTGGACATCAGTGTAGATCAGGGTGTTTGCCCATGGCGGGGTTGAATCAAAATGGCAGTAGGCTGAGACTTCGAAAGGAGGGAATTTGGTTTCAATTTCAGCAAATTGGCGAGCCTTCTCCCTTATGCTTTGGGTTCTTTGCCCATTTAAAAGAACTCTGAGGGAGAAAAAGACAGACCTACTATCTCCTGTTCCCTTGCTTAATGATTTGCAGTCTTGAATTTATGCTTTCATGCTTAATACAATTTTTATAGCGATTGCTTTTTGTGTATGAATTTTTTATATTTACAAATTGCATTTTGTATTGGTGCAGGGGAAGAGGAAGCCAAATGTAAAATTGACTCTGCTGCTAAAACTAACTGCTGAGGTAAAAAAACTATTCAAGAATCGAGCTTGCTTTCTGCTGATCAGTCTTACACTGAGGAAAAATCAGCAGTATGTGATCTTAGCACGTGTGTAGATGCTGTTTTCTCAGCTGAAGCACAGTCCGTTTCTGAGGGCAAACTCCCATTAAGCCAGATTTCTCCGAAGTATGTAATTGATGAGCAGGATGTGGTATAAATATTTTCCTAAGTATTTATGCAATTTTAACTTAAATTTATTCTTGTTAGGATGCATAGTTGTATGTTTTTGTTCTTTTACAGCAGGATCTGTGTTCTCTGAATAGGAAGCTTTAGGAGCACATCACTACAGCAATACAGTGTAGATTAGATTAAGTGTCTTTGTCTTTAGACACTTCAAAACTGTTCAAATATGCACAGAATAATTGCTGGTCAGATAAACAGAACAAAAATTGGAGGGATGAATGGAAGCATGATCGTGACCAGCTGACTTCAGTATCTGGACTGTGCTGAACTAAATCATTTTGGATTGCAAGCACTCCTGATGTATTCCTGATAAGATGACACTGAATGGTACATGACAAGTGGAAAGTAAAGCTAAAGGTAAACAGAATTGAATAAAGCAGTGGAATTTGCTGCTTGGGTGGAAGAAAATGCAATGCTCTCTCTACCCCCTGAATAACCCCCCCCCCCCCAAAAAAAAAAAAAAACTCCAAAACCCCAGTAAGTTTTAAAATAGATGCATTTTTTTGATGTAATAGGTACAAATTCTCAGTCTCCAATTTAGACAAGTTTGGCTCATGTTCTGGGAATCCATTACCTAGACTCAAAGCTTCTGTTGAAATTTTACTTCAAATGCTTTAAATTGACTTCTTACCTGATATTAAACTAGATAGCTGTGGAACAGCAAATACAATTTGTGCAAAGCTTGCATGAGTTGTGTGGAAGACCATGCAAATCTGGAGGAGGCAGTAAATGACTTCTTTGCTTTTGCTTTATGAAAGTATGTTTGCCCATTGAAATGCAATGATTCCCCCCTCCCTCCCCCCCCCCCCCCCCCCGTTAGTGAAGGCATTGCAAAGCTTCTCATGCTCTTATGTGCTTCAAACTTGGGTTTTATATAGATTAATATATTGAGTAGTAACCTAAATAGTAAATCTCAAAAGGTATCTGAAAGGACCTCTGCTTTTTCTTTTTTTTTGTTACAGAAGTAAGCCATACTAATACTTGGTTACTCTTGTTAGTGTCATAAGACATTATTTCTAAATGTTATCATTGCCTATTTACTTTTTTGTCTGTTCGTATCTAAGGCATGCAAACAATCTTTGTTCTGCATTTCACATTTTCCTTCTAAAATGTTACCAGATCACATGCTTTTGCAAGCAGGAAAAAAAAAGGGGGGGAGGTGGGATTGCTTAGTGTTTTTCATTAAGTTTTCCAGCCTATTTTGTTTAATAAGCTGAGCAGACTCCTCTGCAGGAGGAGCTTGGTCCTGTCCTGTACAACTATTTGTAGCGGAAGACACAAACCTAGGGTGATAGGCATACCAGCCAGCATGAATTGCAGGAGAGGTGCTGTTAGGTGGGTTTCGGTGTCCCCAGTCCTTGGGGACTCAGCAGGGCTGTTGTTATGTGGCCATCTCCAGCTGTCCTCTTGGTTTCATTAGGTGGGCTAACCTGTGGTAGAGTTCGCTTCATTGAGCATGCTCCCACTGCTTTCATGACCACCTTGAGGAGGATACCTTGGGTTTCCACCTCGGTGCTGTCCTGGGGTGTTGCTCGCATTCAGATGTGTAGAAATGGCTGACCGGGAGTGGGGTGCCATGTGGGACCTGGAGAAGGGCAAAGGAGCCGTGAGGCTGGTTTGCCCTACGGGTGGGCTGTCCAGCTGCGACCTCCCTGCGCTCCTGTCCCCAAGGCTATCCCTCGCTTGTGACGCCCAGCTCAAGCAGTTCTTGTGTGGGTGGTGCGGTCTGCACCTTCACGGCTGCGGTGGCTCCCGACACTGAGCGGGCACGGGGGAAGCACCTTCCCGGGAAGTTCCCCATCGTGGGCAGCCTGGCGGTGACACAAGCTCGCCCGCAGCTGTCTGGTTTGGTTGTAGTAAAACCGTGCCCTGCGTGCAGGGATCTTTAAGCTGGTTTTAGAAGAAGGGAGGATGCAGATGACGGTGTGTAGAAAGCTCCCTCAGCTTTGGTTAGGGTGGTCTGCATTAACACGCTTGTAGCTCAGAGCGGTGGGAAGTGGTTTGCAATGGTAACTCTGCTGGTGGTTCCCTCTGGGTGCTTTGCAGGGGAGGTGGCTGTGGTTTGCCTGTTCCTGGGGACAAGGGAAAGGAAACAACTGGTTGACTGAGGACATGAGCAGACCAGCAGCAAGGCGGGGGGGTGTGCGTGTGCACAGGTGCTGGAGCAGGACCCAGGGCCTCCCGGAGCAGGTGTTTCTGCCACCCTGTTTTTTTGCACTGAGAGACTGTGAATCTTCCTGGTGTGCTGCCTGTCAGTTGGGAAATAAGTCTTGTTCCTTCTCAGGTGCTTGGGCAAACCTATTTATTCCAGGTCTGTGTAAATGTGAGGGGGTGGGGGGAAACCTGCTTGGGGAAAGCAATAACAAGAATCCTTTGACTAGTAACTAACTTGCATCTGGCTGAATAGCAGTTGTAAGTGAGGAAACGGGCAGCTATAAATCACACCACAGTGGTGTGTCTTGATTGCAGCATGGCAGCAGGCCTGTTAGATTGTAATTTAGACGCTGCTTATCCAAATTCATGCTCTTCCTATCCTCCCGGAGAGGGTGCAATAAAAGCAGCATGCAGTTGTACTGCTGTTAACATCGAGGTACGAGGCGATGCCGCTTCTGGAGAGACGTGCCGTCGAGCTGCGTGGTTTGCAGCGAAGCCGTGCGTGCCGAGGTGCCGCCAGGGCGGTCTGCTTGAGTCGGTCCCCCCGCTCCGGGGCTTGAGATCTGATCAAGGAGACGAGCGTTGTTCTTCTTGAGGTAGGCTCCTCTCAGAAATCCAAGTTTACTCGGGAGTGAAACCCTTTGTGCTGAGGAGAAGGAAGCCTCGTCCTCCGTTGCCTTTGCCTTCTCCGCTGCTTCCCGCGCTGGCACGCGCGGGGGATCGGTGGTTCAATACGCTCCGAAACTGGGCTGGAGCTGCCGCGGGAAGGAAGGGCCGAAAGCAACGAGGAGCAGCCGCGAGGGAAGCGCGGGGCTCGCGCGTCCCCCTGAGCTCGTGGAGCTGAGGAAGGAGAGGAAAGGTGAATCCCGTGGAGGTGTTAGATGCCTCCTTCAAGCCTCTCCTGGGCTTAAGTGTGAGCTTGGACTTGCTACACGTCCTCCTGTGTTCTCAGCAGCCCTTTCTTTCCTTCAGATGAGGACAAATATTTTAAGTTCCTAATTTTCTCCTAGGAGAAATAGTTTGGGCTGTCATGTGTTTATGAAAAACACTTTTAACCTTTGAATGTCCTTGACTAATCAGTGCTAGTTTTCATTAACATTGATAGCTATAGATGACATTTATGTTGATGGTATCGCTCCACTTCAAAGTGAAGTATCACATATATTTATTAAAGCATTTTCTTTCCTGAATATTCAGTTACCATGTGATTGAACATCATTTTACTCTTAGAAATTTCTTTGATGTTCTGAACATCTGTACTATCCTAGCTTTAAAGCATCTCAAAATAAAACAATTGTCTTTCAATAGTAAAAGTCATCTTAAATAAAATATTTTCAGAGTTGAGCTAATGTGGATAAGCCTGTGAAATTCCAGCAATAGGGCTGTGTTTTATGTGTTGCTATAAAATACTGTGGTGCTGATAAGGACAGGTTTGTGGTCCATGCATGCAACATCTGTGCAAATGCTTATGTGCTGTTGCCAACCCCTTGAGTCTTGTGTGTATAAACGAAGACAGTGAGTTAAGACTCTTTCAGGTGCGTGTTCAGCTGGGTTAGCCACTGAACCGTGTTAAAGCTCCTAGTCCTGTGGTGTACCCTTGTGGGGAGGAGTGCTGAAGCACGGCCCCGGGCTGTGGCCTGGCTGGTTGTGATGGCCTCAGGACTTCTGCTATCATCTCAGGAGCTTTGGCGGCTTGGCATTAGCTAACTAACCTGCTGCTCAGCTGCTGAGAGCACGGAGGCCGTGTGTCGTCCGGCATCCCAGCAACCTGGGGCGTCTAGCCCTGCATTTCTGCATTCCCCAAAGCTTCAATTTCCAGAGGACTAAGCAACTCGGTCCCAGTGTGATCAGACAGGAGGAATCTCATCTTGGGCCGAGGTTCTTAACCTTGTGTTTGCTTGCCTCCTGCTTTTCTGTTAGCAAGTGCCTGTCGTGCCTCTTGCCAGACAAACTTGTGAAAGAGCACAGATATATAAGGTATCCATTAGCAGAAGGCAGCTTTCCAAGGAGAGGGAAAAAAAATGTGTGTGTTCATAGAAATTACAGCAATAAAATGATGTCTGGAGGGGAGGGAAGGGTGTAACCCTCCAAATATTGTGTTAGTCTATCTAGGACTAGATACCAAGCTGTTTGAATCCTGTCCCCTATCAGTTTTGGTCTTCATAAAATCTTACCTGTTATCCATTCAGAACATGAATTTTTCATTTCTTTAAATCTTAAGTTAGGGTGGAAGTGTGGTGGAGCCACTTTATTGCAGAAATATATATTCTAAATTCACATTAGTATAGCTTGTGGTGGCTTAATAAAAAGTTGAATTGGAAATTTCACTATTTATAGGGTTCAAAAAAGAAGCCTGGGCTGTTCTGGTTTAAAAAGATGGAATGAGGCCACTGGAATAAACTTTGATTTATATCAGTTGAATATCAGGCTCAAAATTTATAAGCAGTTAATATTAAGTTCAGTTGGAAACTTGCCGGTGAAGAAGTCACAGCTACACTGAACAAATTATGTTGGAAGGTATCCGAATGCAGGATTTCAATTTGGGTGCATGGGAAATGTCAGTGATCTTGGTCAATCAGTTTTCATGCCTTTTGTTCCTCGACCAGTATTTCTTCTGCTGCAAATTAGAGGAAACTATTATCACAAATAGAATAAGTCATACTCAAGTATTTCAAGTGGAACAATTCTATATGTAGTTTAATTTCATGCACTAATACTTTTCTTAAGAGACTATCTTCAGTTTCCAAACCCTTAAACCAATGAGACTTTCACTTCACTGATGTTATACCATAAAGGATATATAAAAACAATGGATAAAGCCATGATGAAAGTAGGATTTTCAAATTAAATACCCTCATTAGGTTTTTGTTTGCTGTACCTATTATAAATCAGAAAGCTTTGGTAAAATAAATCAGAGTAGAAAACAATGCTAGCCACCCTTATTAATATGAATTCAGAAAACTAGACAATTTTCATTAATATTTTAGTGTAGGATAAGTGCAAGATTGGCTAAGATTAATATTTTATGATGAACACTTGTAACCATGTTCTGTCTTCCTTGTTTTTTAGTCTCTCTAGCTTTTTTTTTTTCCTTCTGGATTTTAACAGTTCTACTTCTCAGTGCCAAACACCTTGAAAAAATTGAGGGTACTGTAATACTAAATTTGGACAAGCTTGGCTTTACCAAACTAGATTAGACTATAGTTTCTTTAAATTTGAGAATTTAAACAGTGAAAACTGGTATCTTAAGAGGATCCAGTGGCCTCTGTGACTTGGGAGCTCTGTATCCCAAAACATCTTTGTACCCTCCATATTTAACTTCTTTTGAAGATCACTCTTCAACCAGTTCTTTAAATTGGTGCAAACTATATGAGCGGCCAAGTCATTGGTCCTGAGGAAACTTGCTGTTTGTGGTATTCTGATGTGTTGCTTGTTTTCTGATGTGTAATATATTTCTTCTGTTCACTGAAGTGTGCACATACATCTGCCTGCAGCGTTTTGTCTTTGTTAAATCCCGACTACGTTTTTGTTTCACTTTGGTTCAATTTTTGGATTAAATAAGGCCAATTTTTTGACACTGTAGGAGCTATTTAAAATCTTAATATTGATTGCACGTACAAGTTAAACTGTAGTTCCTAGCAAATTCCCCAAGTGTGCAGAACACTACAAATAACCCAGGTTCAGCAAATGGCTATTGGAGTAATTTCTGCTGCATAAAAGCATTTGGAGGAGAGTATAAATTGCTGTTGTGTTCAGCTTGTGTGGTTGTGATCCAGGGTCAGAAGCCTCTTCTGTGTTTGTTTGATTAAATAACTTCTGGAAATGTAGGAAATTATATTTTATGGAGAAAACTGAGCAAGGAGAAAAATGCACATGTAGAAATGGCTGGAATCTGATTTTTTTTTTTTTTTTTTGACATCTAAACTCCTAGGTTTCCTAAATGATCTCATTGCTTCAGATCATTCCCTTCATGCCACTTCTCAGGCCCTACTGCTTTCTGATATTGTCCCTTCTGTTGCCTGTCCAGATGTGAACAAGCCCAGCTGTGTTACAGAGGCCAAAGAGATGAAGTAAGATCAATGTGTGGGCATGTTTCTGAGCTATTCCAGCAGATGAGAATTTGGAGATGACTTTGACTTTGAAAAAAGCCTTTGGAAGGCAATCATAGTTAAAGGCATCCTAGGATGAAGAACATAATGATTTGAACAAATGATTTTCTACTTTCATGTTATCAGCCGCTAAAGTAGCGGAAGGAAAATGATGACAAGGGTAGATGAAAATGGAATGAAAATTTAAAGCATTAAAGAATTAGTCTCCTGTGTCATATTAGATGACTTCAAATAGGAATAGTTTAGAGGAGATTACTGAGGATAATAAAGAAATAATAATTTATCTGTGAAGTAACACATGACCCATTCTTCAGAAATAAAGCAAATCCTAGAAGTATTGTGAAAATGGTACAGCCTGTCGAACATGGGAAGACTGGGTTAGAGTCCCAGTTTACCAAGTATATGTCTAAATCTATGCAAATATAAGGTTTAGGGGTGGATGGGGCACAGCTGAGTTTTAGGCTGTGCTTTTTGTGGGGAGGGAGGGGAGAAGCTGTTCTGGCTTTTGTTGAGCTGTGGCTGTTCTGCAGCTGTAAGTCATCAGTGTCATTCTGGGGCACTTAGACAGCCACATCATGGCATGAGAAAGTCATTGCGATTCCTCTTCCCTCCCTGCTTCTCTTGCAGCTGCCTTTCATCACCTGACTTGAAAGCTTTCTGAGGCTTGTACCTCTGCTTGGTGCCTGCCTCCTTCACCCAACACCCAAATCAACATCTCTCTATGCTTTGTGTTAAAGTGATGCATGTTCGCTAAAGCAAACATGTAAAACAGATCTGAAGGAAACATATTTTTTTTTGGAGGAGGAGGGGTAGCAATGAGCAGCAGTATGTTTACTTGCAACTTACTGGAAAGATTGTTTTGTGGGCAGGTGTATGAGGACCATTCTTTTAGAAAACAGTGATATTTTTGGAACTGTGTTTGGAAACAGTCTCTAGGTTGCTTTATTTCACTGACCTTTCTTTTTTTCAGTATGTCTTTATGATCTTTCTGGAGTAGCACCTGAGCTCTCTTTGTTCTGGCTTCATTCTCTGTCTTCATGCTTTTTTATTTTTTCTTTTTTCCCCCATGCTGTAGTGTCATGCTCATATTACTTCCTCCTCCCTAACCTTCCCCTCATCCTTTAGAGTTCCAGCCTCTCTTGTCGTCCTTCCTTTCTCTGGAGCCCTCGCAAGTCCCTTCTGTTTCTGTCCTCCTCCCTTCTCAGGCTAGCCTGTCTTTTCTCCTACCACTGACTGTCCAAGGCTGCTGGGCAGGATGGTGCTTCTATGTATACTTATGCTTTTGTTTTCTTGTTTGGGGTTTTTTTGGTGCACAAAGGCGCACATGCACACACCAAACTGTGTGCAATGACTGCGCGCACACAGCCCTGACTTCAGGATTTAGAAATGCTTTTGACTGTTCAGAGCATCAGAGGATGTCAATGAGGTACCAGTCTCCTGATGTTCCTCCTAAATCTAGTACAGTATTTGCCAGATAGGTTTTGGCTCCTAACAGAAGATTGCTGAGGAATAAAAATAGCTGTGGTGGCCTTCCTTGCTATCAGCTTTCAGTTGAGAAGTTCAGCTATTACAGCCCCCATACCATACCTCTTCTATGCTCTTCATTACAGTCAAGATTTAGTAAGGGAGATGTAGATTAATTTGCCATTACCATCAGCTGTGTGAGTTGCTCCAGGGTCACTGGACATTCAGCTTCTAATTGCAGCTTGCGTTGCTGTTCAGCTCAATTGTTTCCGCTGTTTTCAATAAAGTAAGCCTGCTGAAAGCAAATTCTCTCCTCATTAGGACTAATTAATAGTTGCCTTTTTCCAAAGACTTTCAAATGGGGTTTTGCACAGAGTAATAAACTAAAGTATTGTCCAGCTGTGGACAAAATGTCAAACTATCAAAAGAGCCAGATGTTGTACAGAAATAGTTCTGCAGACCCTGGTGTTATCTTTGTATTTTATGCTCTTCCAAATGGCAGTCATTACTTTCATTCTTTTTTCAGACTAGTAAAGTTTAAGTCAGGAGGGTCTGATTCTGCTGCCATGGAAATCAGGAGCTGAAAACAGTCATGTTTCTGAAACTGGTTCTCATATCCTATTTCCTGGGGAAATTCTATTCCTGAGTTGCTTTGGTCTAAGATGATAGGGCTTCAAATATTTATCCATCTGTACTGGTGGCCGCAGTACTGTTATGCAGAGAGCCGTCAAAATAATTTTTAGATGGTGGGAGCAGAGACAGCAAGTATCAATTAGCTTTGCTTTGTTCTTTCAGGTGACACAGAAGTTTATGCCTTTTTGTCACTGTTCTCTATACTTTTGTAATTCAGTTAATGCGAGGCAGACCACCAGAGCGTGCTGGTCAGGCAGCAGTGCTGCAGCGATGAATCCAACTGTGCAGTAGCTGCAGCGCTTGCTAGGCAGGGTCCTTGGCTGTGCCTTGATTAACCCCTTCATCGTTCCTCTGGGCATCACGGATGGGCTGATCCCTTAGTTGACTCCTGCGGTAGGTGCTTTGGGCTCCAAGAGCACCAGCACATGTGAAGCTAAGCGCAAAGCTCTTCTGTTCACCTTGTAAAATACTGGTGTGTCTTCATTTAGAAACCCATTTTTTTTCTTGATCCTTTTATCTGATTTCAGATCAAATCAGGTCTGCCCATGTCCATCATAAAGTACATTTGTTGTGTAAGACAGACAGTTCATTGGTGTTTGCATTTATTTGCTTATTTATTCTTGTTAAGCATTGAGCTTTGAGTTTGCAATCAAAGATATGGGACAGGATCCCCTCTTCTAGGAGGATCTGAATTTATCCTGGCTGTTGTTTCAGAATCAAATAATATATCTGGAAAAAAGGAAAATGCCAGTGAGGAGAAGTTGTGCTAGCTGTGGTCTTTTTTGCCTGTTTCTGCTGGCATCAAGGTGCTCCTTGTTTGCACCATTCATCCTAGCGAGCAGCACGTCAGCCTGTGCGGAGCTGGTTGTGGTGGGAGCTGCAGGGCTGGGGTGCTGCTCGCTGCCGAGGGGCCCTCTCTGCTGACAGCGAAGACCAACAGGGTGGCCTTGTGGCTTTTACTGCCTTTTGTTTCCTGGTGCAAGCGGACATCAATAATGTTGAAGTTTGCAGTCGTCAGCTCAGGGGATGCATGGCTTGTAAAAGTTAATGGATCTCAAAGGGAAAGTATCAGGAAAAATGATATATTTTTTTTTAAGACAAAATGTAGTTTTTCTTCTTAGTGTGATGTCTTTTCTAACTGAAGTACCCATCCTGAGCCTTGCTGAATGATGCTTGAGCCAAATTTCCAACCTGCTTCTATCTTCTGAGATGTTTCTGATAAGTGCATGATCCTGAATGAGTGAAAAGGATATTGTGCCTGAGTTTACTTAAGTGTTTCATTGCTTTGATTTCATGAAAATATTAGAGCTTTGGGTTGTTCTGCTGCAGTTTGTCAAGCATGTTCTTGAATGTGTAGCTGGTGTGATTGTGCAGTTCATATTTCCTTAAAAAGCTGGACCAAACATTACTGCAAAGGTTTGCTCCTCTTTCCAAGGGGCTGTAAGTATAGTTCATTACCAGTTTACCAGGGGCTTGCTCACCCTGCCTGGCCATGCTCTAGTACACATCCTCAAGCAGTTTAGTTACCCAATGCCAAAAGGTTGAAGGTCCTAGAGGACCTTAATGAAGGCCCTGTGCCTCCTAGTCTGCTTTGGAAGGTGCAAGGAGCTGCTTTTCCCCATCACTTTGGCTACCTGAATTCTCTCCGTTCATTCTGAGCTCCTACCTTGTTTTTCTGTAGTGACTGGCATTCCTGGCCAGCTCCTTCTACCCCCTTGAGAGGAGCTTTCTATAACAGCAGTATAATAGCTATCTGTAGGTTTTAATAACGGTTAGACCAGAGGCGTTCCATAAGGATGATTTTTTTTAAGTTTATTGAAGCTTTGCCTTAAGAAATCTATGATACTCCAACACTGACAGCTGAATCTTTTTTCTCCCTTTGCTTGTGATAAATTCAGTTCCAGAAAGTAACTCGATTATTTAAACCAACAAATAGTCTCTGCAGTCAAGCAAAGAAATAGTTTGATGAAGTTTATTCTCTAATTCAAAAGAAACGTGTGAGCAGCAGAGTTGAGTATGCATCATGAAAGGGTATCGGTACACGCAGTATCGCTTCCAGGAGTCTGAGGTACGGGGGGAATGCTTTGGATAAGCTCCAAAGACATTTTGTGATGGAAAATATTTGCAAGGTATTCATTACTTGATACATATTCTTCCAATGCATATGCAGACACGGGAGCTCTGGGTTTTAGCTGTGAGGTCCCTTTGCTGAAGGGTCCCTCCAGGAGAGGTGGAATTCTGTGGAGACAGGGATGTATTAATGTGTCAGTGTTACTAGCAATAGTGTGAAAATAACTTTTGTTTTTATGCTCTTAAAATAACTTCAGCCCAGGACTTTTGAGTACAGAGACTATCTTAAACATAACTGTGAGCTGTTGCCAAGCAGAGTCTGTAATAAAAAGGGAATTCTGTTATAACAAATGGATATCAAATGGATATTATATTTAACCCAGCCTTGGGGGAATTCCCCCCTCCTATTGTATTTGTATTTCTAAAGTTTGTAATAATACTACCAATGCAGAAAGAAAATGGTAATTATTAATCTGCTAAAATAATGCATCTCTTCAGGCACACCAGGGAGTTTGAATATTCAGTTTCAATATTTCTTTTGGTGGGGGGGGGGGGAAATAAAGTGCTGAAGTTGCAACATCTGGTTCTAGCTGAGGGAAGTAGCTGGGGCTCCAGACTCTGCAAGCGGAGCATCTTCACTGTGGTGGCATTGGGTCTGCTGCCACTTCTTTTTTCTTTTTTTTTTTTCTCCTCCAAATGAACCTATAATCAGCAGAGAACTACAATAAACAAAACTGACTATCGCTTTACTCTGTCCAGCTTGTCTGAGCTGCTGCTGGCATTTACCCTGCACGTACCTGCCCCAGGCTCGCACACGCGGAGCTGCAGCGACTCGAGATTGTGGCCGAGAAGATGCTTCGTGCATCCTTGCTTCTCACTGCTTTTCCTCTGCGTGGTTGAAACAGCTGCTTTGCAAAGGTGCTTTAGCAGCAGCTGCTTTTACAAGAAGCTGCGCTTTCTGCCTGGGCTCGGACCGGGTGTAAAAACTGGGATTTCCAGAGGCCGAACTTAGTGCTTTGTGCCCCGGGAGCTGCAGGTCGCTAAGCCTCAGGTTCTGATCCCCACACCGCAGTCGTGGTGTGGAGGGTAGGAGAAAACCCTTCCATGCGCCCCCAGAGGTGGGTGATTGTAGGAAACCCCCCACCCCGTTTCTGGATGATGCTGGGTGCTGAGCTTGAGGCTGAGCAAATGCCACTTGGCAGACGGCAGCGGGGATTATCCAGCCGGGCTGCGGCACGGCCCCACGGCCGCCGCTTCGGAGCTGCGAGGGGCTCGGGAACGGCGGGTAGGAGCACCGCGTTGTCCTCCTGTTCCCCTCGGAGAACTGCCGCCCCCGGGCTGCGCCGATGACCGGCGCCTGCAAAACTGTCGCCTGGTGTTGGAGAGCTGCTGCGTCCAGCATGGCTGCGGAGGAGCCTTGGGCTCCACCTGTTTCTTCGGCGCCTGTGGGTCCCGTCGGCAGGTATGTGTGAGCTATAGCAACGCCGGGGACCGCAGCAGCCCCTGGCCACCTGTACAGGTGCAAGGATTCAAGTTTAGCCTTTGCTGCCACGCTTCCAGGGACCTGCTCCCGAGCTCTCCAGCCTCGGCTTTCAGAGGGAGGAGTGTGGTGGACATCCTCACGTAACCAAGAAAAATGTTTTCCTCGGTACGCTCCAGACTCTTAAGTAGGGTCATTTAGACACTTTTGTTTGCAGTTGTAGTACAGTGCTGTGCCAAAAGCTACTTAATGCCTTTTTAAATGTTTTATCGGATGGCGGCATCAGCTCACAGCGCGGCACCTAGATTGTTGTAGTGAGTGGAGACATAAAAATAAGAAAGCGCTGTCATTATGGCAGCAACAGCAGTTGCTGCCGGCCGTTATTAGCCAGCTAACTTCGTCTCGGAAACAAATGGTCCCCTCCTGTGGGCTGGGGCGGTAGATGGTTTCCATTATGCATGCCTTAGATATGGTGGAGCAAAGCCTGCTGGTGGTTCAGTTTGCTTTGGAGCCACGTGGTGTGTTACCAGGTAATTTTATGGAAGAAGCTGAAGTGTTGTCATCTGTATTTGAACTTGTTCAGGTAAGGCTGAATGGGTTTTCCCAGGCTGCTAGTTGTGACCCCTCTCACCGGTGCTTGGGAGGAGGGTGATGGGTCTCCTCTGCTGGAGTGGCTGGAGGCCTTGCTGGCCTCCTCCAGAGCAGGTCTCCTGCTCTACTGGGCTGCAGACCTGGTTGTTAGTCCCACAGACACGTCTTGTCTGACCCCGTACTTGGGAGGACCAGCAAAGCTGCTGCTGTTTCAAGGTGAAGGTCGGGGCTCTGATGTGATAGCGTTGCCGTGGCAGCCTTATTCGTTCTCCTGCGTCAGGCTGTGAGGTGTGTGGCTTTAAAAAGTGAGGGTGGGATTGATAAAAGCAGTAGGTATGTGAAAATCAATAGATAAGCTATTTTATTTCAGGATTGGTGTAAATTCATGCCTTGATCTTCATCGGGTTGCTGCTCTGCTTTGTAATTTTGTCTTTCAGCAATGCATCTAGTGTTTTGCCTAAAACCTCAGGCTTGAGCTACTTTTCATGCTCTTCCCATTTCTCATTTGGAATAAGTGAAGAGGAGACTTAGCAAATGATCTTTCTGCTCTCTTAGACAAAGTATCTTTTCAGTTCTCCACTGTTTTACAGCGATTTGCAATCTTTTGAGGCTTCTCTGGCTCTATCCTGGCTGTTCTTTACCGTCCTGCCTCCTGCCGGAGCTGCTGGAAGCCTCAGCCTGACTGCCTTTCTCTCGAGCCTCTTAAGAGGATGCTCTCCAGTCGCAGGAGCAAAGCTTTGCGACTCAGTGACTCTGCAGCCCCTTTTCTTTCAGGTGACGGCCAGGAATACGATGACTTTGTACCAATAACAGGTAAAAGAGCAAGGAAGCTCGGTGGGTGCCCTTGGATGGTCAGTCAGAGGATTCCTTCTTCACTGAAACGTAAATGCTTGCTTAAGTACTCTGTTACTATACAGAGCAGTTTCCATTAATGTATTCTATGAACAGAAAACAAAAGGTTCGGTTATCTGGATGTAGTTTGCTCCTTTCCGCCGATTTCTCGCTGACGCACTGCGTTCCGCACGAGCAGGCTCCGCAAACGCGGTCCGAAGGGTCGAAGTCCCAGGTGCTGTAAATCTATGCTGAATTCACTGGATCAGCGCTGATGCGCCGTGGTGGAGGTCTGACTCTGGAGGTTTGGTGTCAAAGTTACTCAAGCCCTTACCGCTGGCTGTAGCACTGATTTCCCCTCCCCCCCCCCCCCCGCCGTCCCCAAGGGAAGCGCCTCCGAGCCCTGCCCGCGGTCGGAGGAAGCCGCCTGCCTCGCGCTTCCTTTGCTCCCTGTTTCGGTGGACCTCTGCCGCCGGGTGACGACGGCCGGAGGACGGGCCGCGGAGCCGGGCGGCTGCGGCGCGGCCGGCGGTCGTGCCGCGGGCGCACAGCACGCTCCCGCGGAGCGAGGGCGCGCTTCGGCGCCCGGCGAGCCCGCCGCTGCGCTCCTTAACTCTTCTCCAGCCTGTCGCTCGCCTGCCGCCGGCAATCTGCGTTTCCTCTTTCAAACAGCATTTAAGCCTCTGGAATAAATTTAGCGGAGCAGGATTCTGAGCGAGCGTTTCTTTCTGTTCGTTGCCACTTGTTTTAATTTATTTCTGAACTGGTGAGATTGCAGATGCTCCTGTTGCTTTTTTGTCATCTGCTGTGTAAATACAGGGAGAGACTGGGCCGGGAAGAGGAAATCGCGGCTGAATGGAGCCTTTTTATTTCATTGCTTAGCACAGTCTGAGCTGCTGTATTTGCAATCTGTCTTGCACCTCTAGTTTTTTATATTTTCCTCTTATATATTGGTAAAAGTACTAGATGTGAGAGCTATGCTGTGGACATCCTCGTGGGAAATTGAGCCCTCTTAATCTGAAATAACAATTTAATTGAGCGTGTTTGAAAGTCGTGGCAAAAGCGTAATTTTTCCTTTGCTCTGAAAAGGTGATGGTGTGGGATTGAGCGTCACCACGTGGCGCTGCGGCAGACTCGCCTTGTGTGCCGTCTCTGGGATGGACGAGCTTCTCCCTGTTGCCTGGGACGCAGCCTCTTGCACATGTTGCACGTGCATCATCCCCAGAATGTGTTTTAACCTGGATTCTTCCTGGGTGCAGTAGGTGATACTTGCATAAAGAGCAAACAGCACATGCTGCGAGATCGCTTTGCTGATAGAAACAAAAGCACAGTGAAGCTACCCGGAACTTAGTGTATGCAGAAGACTTGAGCAGCACTTGCATGTTAACTCGCCGTGAAAAGGCTTGCACTCACCTCTCCCCAGTGCTTTTCCCTTTGGGATGCAAAGTCAAGCCAGGAGCTATTTAACCTTAAGAGCAGGAGTGCTAGGAAAGTGATCAGAGATTTCTGTTTCCACGAACACACGGTCTGCTGCGCTATACTGTGCCTTGGCTAGCTGGCATAGCAAACCGAAACACCAGTTTGGTCTTCAGATCTGGCATGTAGAGGGTTAAGTATATTTTATAAGCCTTCAAAGAAAAGAGGGATGAGCCAATGATACAGGCAAATGAGCTTGAAATATGAATTTGCAGGTGTTAAACACTGGTGTAGTCTTGTCCAGTTAATTTAGTCCTAAGTAATCTGCATAAGAACAACAAAAGTAGTAAAAAGAACACACAAAATAATGCGTGAGTGAAAAACAGTAAAATATATTTTTCTGTTTGAGATAAAATCTAGAGGTGCTAAGAACTTGGTTTTCAGATTTCTTTTTTTTCCCTGCTATTTTCTCTTTATTTGTTTTTTGGCTTTTAGAAGTTTTGTATTGCCTCTGGGCAGGCACACTAGTGGTTCTTATTCATAAAAGATCTTTTCAAATTCATATATATTTGGCCAGGTTGTGCTGGGCCATGCTGTATGCACGTTTAATTGCTAGAGGTAAAAATGTTTGCTGTCAGTGGCTTCTCATGAGGGTTAAGCTTCCCTGAAAAGTGCTGACTCCTAAACTGCCAATCTTCATTCTGGTGAGGCATGCAATGAAATCTGATTAAATCAAGCGCTCAGTGGCATGCAACTGTGTAAATAAATGCTTCATGTTTGTCTGCATGGCGCTTTTAAAATACAGCGGTTGCCTCCACAACCTTTAAATAGGAAATAAATAATTGAGGGTGTTTTGGCAGTCGAACAGTGATTTCTGCTTGCATTTTGATGACGGAGAATTTCAGAAAAAGTTTGTTTCCCCAGATTTGTGCTCGGGAAAGTGCTGTCGGCCAGCGTGCAGTGAGAAGTTGCGCACTGCTGAGGAATTGGCTGTGACCGCGTGAATTTGCAGGAGCGGTCGGGCTGCTGGCGAGTTCCTGGTGAACGGCCGAGACGCGCGGGCGTCGAGTCTCGTTCGTTTGGGTCTGTCTTTGCTTCTGTTTTGTATTTGCTGCTCGGTAGCAGTTTAACGGAGCGAACGGAGATCGTAATAAATAAGGACTGATTTTAGCAGCGCTTAAAGCGTTTAGCCGCCTTGGAGAAACGGCGTTAGCGTTGCCGCAGCGGCCGCGGGCCTGCCGCCGGGCTCGCGGGGGGGCCAGCAGCGCCGGTACCGCTCGAGCAGCACGCGCCTCGCTGTAATTGCTTCTGGTTTTGCAGGAGTATTTTTCAGCATTGTCAACTCCAGTCATTACAGCGTTTCGTTCCTCGCCGAACCCTGCCTAGGTTGAGTAGGTTGGTCTTTATTTTTTATTTTTTTCCCCTGCGAGCGCGTACAGAGTTTCCTCGCCAGCAGACCGCACCAGGGTGCCTCGTGCGGAGGAGCTCTGCGGAAGCGCACCGCCGTGCTTCCAGGGGGAGGCCCGCTGCGCGGGCACGTGGGCAGGCCGGCTGGGTGCCTGGCTTGCCGTTTTGGTCTAGGTTTGCGTGTGTGCTCGGACGAAGCAGGCTGTCAGCGTGGCAGAGGCACGGCAGCGGGACGGCTGGAGTAACTCGTGGGCTCGTAGCTCAGCGTTGAGCCGCGGCGCCTCTCCCTCGGGGCGCTCGCGCCCGGCTCGGGAGCGCTTAGCTGGCTGGACACCGCTTCCTCGCAAAGGATTTGTCCGCAAATACTCTTTCTCACAGTCTAGGTGCGTGTTGCTTCAAGGCTTTTACTTCACTTTCAAAACAAGCTAGATCGAATGAAGGCTACTGCAGTTCTGGCTAAAAGTTGCCTGGGTTTAATGCAGGCCAATTAATTTACTTAAAGCAATTTGAACGTCATTTCGCGAATGTTCCTCTGCAGACTTCTTGCCTGTTTTCACTGAATCCTTGCTGCATAATTTTCTTCTTTTTACTAGACAATCCCTGAAGTGTTTTTCTTTTTTAGCCTTAAGTGCAGCTGTATTGGGACCAAAATAGCCATTAAGCTCAGTATCCTCTCTTAGGTGGTGCAGCTGGCAGATGCCAAGGGATGCCCCAAAATCTGCTTGCAGTCTCTAGAGATCAGCAATTCAGAAGCTTTCTGACCTACAAGAAAGATCATAAAAGTTAATGTTTCATAGATTTTTTTCCTCTCCATGGATTTGTTCAGTCATTTTTTGAAATGATAGGGATTTATAGCCTGCAATGCCTGTGGAAGGAATCCCCAGCTTAATTAGGCTTTGCCTGGTGAAGGAACATCTCTGCGTTCAATCTCTGGTCCCGGCAGCTTTGTTTGTCGCAGTCTAGCTGCAAGTGTTCCTTGGGGTAACTTCAGTTGTCTGAGGTTTTCTCATCTTCACAGCACATGATGGGATCAGGGTTGTGCTTTTGGGAGCGGAAAGGGATCTGCTGCTGTTGGAGTGCTCGTTTCGGGGCTGTCATGCAGCTGGGTGTCTTGGCTGAGAGCTGCCTGGGCTGCCCCTTCCCCATGGGGAGGCTCGAGGGTAGCTCCTCCTGCGGGGGCCTGCAGGTGTGCACCTTCTGCAGACACACACCTGCAGGTCCCAGCAAAAGCTCCTTTGCAAAAGGAGGTGTGCTTGTGCCCTTGCTTCCAGGTGTGGATGGGTTGTGGAAAAGCTCTAAAGCTGCTTGGGTGTTGAATTCATTGAGAAGCTGTTGCTCTGTCTGATGGCTTCCTTAATGCAGAAGCTTGAATTATGTTGCTGTAATTAGAAACACCTGTAAATGTCTTGATTATAGTGGCTCAGGCTTGATCCCTCTCCTGCAAGCTGGTTGCTTTGCTGGCTTGAGAAGCACAGTAGCTGGTGTGCTGAAATCACCTGTGCCATATGCCTTCGTAATATTCCCTGGAAAGGCTAAAATGAAAGCATCCCACCCCCTCCCATAAAGTTGCCCTTAGCACTTTTGGTTATTCTTTGTTAGCTCGGAAAGAACAGCACCAAGGCTGTGTCTTCAGAGGACTGCTGGGCTGAAATGGAGGTTGAAACCTTCCGTTTCCCCTAGTTTTGAGTGACTCTTGCCTGGAGTCGTGGAGTTCAGCTGTGCTGGACCGCCTGCTGCCTGCTTTGCTGGCCTGCGGGGAGCTCGGATGGGGCTGCCCCTTTTCAGTGGCGGTGTGTGTGGGGGGGCTTTTCTCTTTACCTCTCTTTTTATTTTTATTTTTTTTAAAAAAACTTCTGATAACTCCGTATCCAAAATAAGGGGCAATGCCAGCACGTTCAGAGCTGGATAGGACGTGCATGCAGCGCAGCAGTTGCAAGCCGCTACGCAGCAAAGCCGCGGTCCCCGGCACGGCCGTTGTCACCACTTCGGTGGCCGGGCAGGAGCTTCTCGCCGGGGACAGCGTGAGTACCGGCACCGTGGGCAAGCAGGAAACCGGCCTTGGCCGCGGCTGCAGCACTTGTGCTTTCCTACAGCAGAGGGTGGTGTTACCTGCGTCTAAGGCTGGCGGCCGGCGAGGTTTTCAAACCGATCCCTGCATTGAGGTTCTTTATTTCGTGCTGATGTGGAGCTGCCGGTGTTTATAGCAGACGTGCGTGCGCATCTTTGCCGCTTTGCGGGAAGTGTTTTGCTGTGAGGCAAACATGAGCAGTCATCTTTTTGCCTCCAAGATGCTGAGCCTGTGAGGCTTACCAGGCTACTGATGTGCTGCCACTGTTCAGGTATCGCCTGTAATCAAACTATGGCTTCCCCTAGTAGCTTTTTGTCTTGCTATTTTGCCAAAATTTTAATTTTTTGCATTTCATGCCTTTTTACTGAAATGCATTTCTTCTGAGTACCTTGTCTCCCCGATGCATAAGGTCAGATCTGGGCAATCTACGCAGCAAAAGCTAGTCAAAGCTGGCAGTGTCGGCTTTGATCTACGCAGCAAAGCCAGCTGGATTTGTATTTCGCTTTAAACACCTTCAGTCATCCTTGGGTACGTTTTCAGTGTTTGGTCTCCGTAGCTGATGGCTTATTTGAACGTGATGTTTTCTCAAGGTGGCAGATAGGGAAGACTTTGCTCAGACTTCTCTAGCTAGGAGAAGGTGGAACGTGGTCTGGCCGGGGAGTCTCCTTTGCAGATTCCTGTTTTGTAGAGATGGCTTCAAAGCCACGTGTGCCTCAGCGTGGGAGCATTGCCCGCTCCAGCCTGGGCACCGCGTTCTCCATCTGCACCTCAATAAGCAAGCAGTTTTAGGACTCTTCTTTCTCTGTGTCAGGCGTAAGAGAAGCTCCGTGGGCGGTTCGATGCTGCTTTCCCGAGGTTACGTGCGGAAGACTGGCTTGTAACGCTGAAACTCCAAGAGCTGTTGTGTGTTTTTTTTTTCCCTTCATTTTAGTTTGTGAGGATCAGACCTTTAGATTGTGCATCAGAAGTGAGGACAGAGGAAATCAAATATCTTAATTTTTAAAATATTGATATGTTTCATTTCATTTGCTTGCATTATACTATGATTTCAGATTTAAAAGGTATTTTGATCCCTTCTCTTCCTTCTCGTATTCTGCTGGTTTTGAAACTTTGGAAAAAGCAGTGTTAAGTTACAATTTTTATTGTATTTTCTTGTAAATATCTTTCATATTCTTCCTTTTTTTTGTTACTCCCCCCCCCTTTACTTTTATGCTTTTTGGTCAAAAATCTGCTTCACGAAACTAACTTGATTCTTGCCAAAATTGGCAGAGCCCTGAGAGCGTCTTTATAATCACAGTTGGTAGAATGTATTTCTAATACGTGATTGTCCCACTTGGATAACATGATCATATTTTCTGCTTAAAAACTGATTTTTAAACAATACACTGCCTAAAGAAGAAGAGAAATTAGAACCAGTAGGAAAGAGGAATAAAATCCCCTTATGAAGGTGAATTGGCAAACCTCATGTAAGACGTTTCTGCTCTGGTAGGTGCTTGGACTACGACGCGTATGGGACGTCCCGGCAGCCTAACGCTGAGTTAAGGGGCCGGGCAGGTCGGTCCATCTCCACCCTTTGCTCCTCTGCACATCTCTGCAGGGACTCTTCCAACCAGCGTGAGTCTCTAAGCAACTCCCAACACCTGCTTATTTAGGGGAGGGAAAAATAACCTGCCTACCAGAAAATTGCTTCTATCGCTTCCCATTTAGGGAAGCTTTTTCCCTGCAGGAAGAGCCTAATCTGGAACCTGGGGAGAGGGGACGCTTAGCGCTGAACGCGCGCAGGGTTTTCGGCCCGATTTCCCAAAGCGCGCTCTGATGCGCGAAGCTGGAGCAGTCAGAATCGGCCTTTCTTTCTGCCAAGGCAGTGCCATGTCGTCTTTTTGTGTTAAATTCATTTTAGTCTTGTTTATAATGACCAGTTTTACACTTTGGAATTTTTATTAACTCTTGTGTGAAGGCCTCCAGACCGTGCGTTTGTGAGTTTAGCCTTGGAGAGCTGTTGCATGTCCTTACCTTTTGCTGAACGTCTGTCAATATATATGTACACTTAGAGCCCTGATTTTAAAAATCATAGCACCTTTGTATCTTTAAGTTGTGCACGTGGGCCTAGAAGCAAAATCATCTCTTACTAGCAAAGACTTCATCTTACAATTCAGAGGAAAATATCCTTTCCAAAAATACTCTACAGTCTGAAATCAGCAAATAACACTGAGTTCCAAATAAATTACCATGTGTAAGGAAGCTCATGTGTTTAAAACTATTTGTCATAGAAGATTAAAAATATGGGGTTTGATGTGACAAATGAATTGCAATACTGAAAATGAGTCATGTTTGGAATGAACTATAACAACTACTGATGTGAGTAAGGGTTGACAAAACAATCTCACTCGCAGGGATGTCTGATTTCTTCATCATAGTTCAGATAACTAATTGAAAACCAATCACAAAATTTTGTTCAGGTGGTGCATCTCATTACTATAATGCCTTTTAATATCTAAAATTGTCTTTTAAAATGTATTGGGATGGCTTTCAAATCAAAGGTGTCATGAACATGCTAAGGTTCAAAAGGAGAAGACCTTTTTGGTAAGAATTTTGAGTGTTTGAGCTGATCTGGATTAAGCAACAGGATGTGAAAAAGTAAAACATCTGTTTAAAAATAGTGAGTAGTTGTCTAAATATTGTTATATTTAGCCAGTCTGAGATAATAGAAATATTCTTAGTGCTTCAGATACGATGCAGCTGCAAAACCTCAGATATTAAGAGAGATTTTTTTAACCTGCTCTTAAATATTATATGACAAGCTTTGTGAATTATTAACCTCAAGGTACAACAACCTCTGTATTTTTTGTCCTACCACCAGCTATCAAAAGACTCTTTGTAAACCGTAGCATTACACCTGTTTTCTTTGAGACATAAAACTAGGGCTGAAACACCTTTGATTTGTTCGGTACTGCAGCCCAGTGATCGTGGGGGGCTTCTAGCTCTTTATAATTCTGGAGAAAAAGGTGAGTTTCGTTGACTGAGCCTGAATGGGGAATGGAGAGAGTTCAAAGAGCCCCCGCAGGGAAATGAGATCTTTGTTTCCCGGGTTTGACGCGCAGTGATAACTATCGCTATAATTGCCGGAGCAGCACAGGTATTTCGTGAAGAGTTCCCAGGGGACGGAAGCACAGCGCGTCTGTCGATAACAGCAGGGGAGACGAAACAGCGGCTTGAGCTCTGAATCTGGCCTTCGAGCCCCCTGGCACGCCAAAGTTCAGAAGGACTTCAACAGGGCTTTGGGGCACGCGTCTGCATCCAGTTGAGATCACAGCAAAAGGAACAGGCACAGGTCAGGCTTCTTTGCTCTAAGTGTATAATAAGTATTCGTGGATATTGTGCAATATCTGTGAATACTTATATGCTTAGAGGTTTGGTTTTTTTCACCTTGATAATAAAAAGTCCTAGTTGGTCTGTTGCTTCCCACTTTCAATGTCTTCCTTTTAGTCTAATTTAATTCTTTTTAGTCTAATTCAGCATGAATTTATCCAGCTGAGACTTGTCTATAATTTTTTTTACTCTTGCTTTCCTGCTTGTCTCCCATATGAGATGTCGTATTATATAAAAATCTAAGACCCTTTAAGTGAGTTAAGGTTATACATCAGTTGTCATTGAATTCATCATGTTCAATTAACATGTAATAGCTCTCCAGGGTTAAAAATAAAGGTGTGACTGTGTATGTACTCAGGTACTTACAAGAGTACATGCATACAAATTCTACTTGTTTCCAATATATCAAATATATTACCAGTGAGAATATATTCAGGAAAAAAAAGACCTTTCTTAGCAAGAGGGATATCCTACTGTGTTCATTTATGCCTTATTTTCGTGAAGAATAGGCAATTTACTTTCTTCTGCAGAAGAAATGGGTCCTAACCGTGTTCCTGGTGGTGCTAGAAGGTGTGCAGGGGGTAGAGATGGTTAAGGTTTGCACTGTGGGAACACAAATAAAGCTGGTGAGTCAGAGAAGTAAGAGGCAGCTAAGGCAAGCTGTTGAGCAGAGTTTGCCAAAGGGCATTTTCGACAGTTAGAAGGTTTTATAGCGGGGTGATGAGACTGGAAGGATTCTTCCACGATTGGAGGAAAAAACAGGGAAACCCGCATGGCTCTGTGTGTATTTGCCTGTACCCAAATATTCCCTTTCAGTCAATACTTCCAAATATTCTCTTGTTACCTTTAGGAACTGAAACTGTCTTACTATGACTAAGAGAGTGATTTCCTTCTGAAGAGTACATTCTGAATGTCTGTCTTGCCTTATGGTAGATACACTAGTTGCAGGCATATGCCATGAACTTATTTTGTTCCAGCTTTTGACCAAAATCTGCACACACTCACCTCTAAGCCTTGAAGTTAGTCCTGGCGCAGGTGGGAGCATGAGCTGAGTAGCCAGTAGAAGCCTTCAAATTTGGCATTGTTACCAGATTCTAACCCTTGCTCAATGACTGCTTCTTGCGGCAAGGGACATGAGTGACAGCAGGTCTGAGCTGGGTGACCTGACCTTCCTCGAATATTGGAATAGAGCAGCAAACTTCTCCAGTTCAAACATCATCTTGGTCCAGAGTGTGTGTTGGTTGTGGACCTGTGTTTGCAGAAGTGGTCCTTGCCATGTTTTTCATGCTATTTCCTTAAACTAGTGGTTTTTTTGAGGCTTGCTTGCAGGGCTTGGTGTTGAATCAAGACAGATTGATCTCACACGCTTTCTCAAGTATGCGTCTCCCTGAAGTTATCAAGGAGCATCCAGTTTCAGGAGACATAACAAGATGCAAATATACTGTCATGTCTGTCTTTTGGCAAAAAATAAGATTTACTGTGATTTTGCGTAAGTAGCCCGCAGGCAGCTGGGAACACAAGTCGTGAAGTGAACGTACAAAACTTCAAACATAGTCTGTGTTGTCCACATCAGTAGATGCGCGTGCCACTGTGCAGATGTGTAGATACAGGGCAGTGGTTGTCAAAATGGTTTGCAAAATGTCTTCGTGCATTATTTTTGGCAGTAGTAGTTTATTCCTAGAGAGACGTGGAATAGAGTCCCGAGAGGCAGAGGAGGAGCGTGCTGGGGCGATGCCTGCAGCATTACCTCGACCCAGCGATTTAAACCTTGCTCCTGTCGTCCTTCCTCCAGCTTCAGTTTGTGATAGGAGTTTTACTTTACTGTAGGTTGCAAGGTCGAGGGTCACCTTTCCCAAACTTCTGAGGATCTGCAGATATCTTTGACATCAGGGTCAAGATTACTGCATGTAAAGTTTCTAAAACAAACTTCCCGATTGGGGTTGGGACACTCTGGGAGTCTGGAGGCATTGGACTGGGGAGCAGAGAAGCACGTTTCACTCATTGTATCCAAAAGGAGGTTGATTGTTGGATATCCTCTTTTTCGGCACTTGCACATCTCTCTGCTGGGACCAGGGAGACGTTTGTTTTCTCTGATGTTCTGACTTGGGGCCTGTTAGCTGTAAGTGCTCTTGGACAGAGCCTTAGGTGGGAGTTGTTTCTCCAGTTTCTCATTTGTTTTGGTGATTTATTTGTTTCATTGATATGTGGCATAAAAATATGTACTTAATGAACTGATCTTGCGCTGTCTCAAAGTATGCTCAAAACCCCAAGGTATTTATTTTAGGAATGGCAGCAACAAAACACGGTACTGATTGTGCAAGAGGCCTTGGGTGCTAGAAATAAGATGATTAATGAACATAGCTACAGTGATGTAGCAATGCATTAGACTAATTTGCTGGGGATTTCTTTGTTTAGTTCAAGATGACTTGGAAATGTTCCTGACCATACAAATAAGAGCTGTCTGTAACTAATATATAACCATTCTCAGGTAAATGGTTGCTTACCTAAAGCAAATACTGCCAAGAGCTCTGCACCTGGGAGGGCGAGCTGGGGAAGCTGAGCTACGGGAGGAGCAGAGTAGTGCAACTGCAGCCTTTCGGTATGTTTCCGGAGTGTAAAAAATCAACTGAAAAGCAAGTTCTATGGAAAACTGCTGATGCAAAGTCTTCGTGATTCCCTTCTGCCCCAACAGCAGTTTGTCCTACTTAGGCAAACATGAAAGTAGCAATGTGCCTAATAGGATTTAAGTTTCTGTTGATTTGCAGCTATGCTTTGCTCCTTAGATGCTTTGTTCATGACTCTCCGCTTCTAATTTTTACTCGCTCTTCTGCAGCCTAGGCCAGCATGAAGGAAGAATTGCTCCACTGCAAAGGGAGAAGCAAGCCTTCTTGCCTACGAAGTGTTGAGCAAAGCTGCTAATTATTTCCAGGGGTACTCTGGAAGCTGGTCCAAGAGCCTAAAAACTGAGGTTTCCCAGAAGAAGGGCTAGAGCAACAGCGTGGCTGCTCCCGTCCCGGGGAGGGCCGCCCGCTGCGCCGCCCGCCTCTCTGCACCCCTCCCGTCTCCCCAGCGTGTCTCTGCAGCCCGGCGCTTTGCCGCCAAGCGGCACGCTTTATTTCTTGGGTTCGTTTGTCACTTTGCATTGCACGAACGTCTGATTTCTTCCACGGGGCCGTTGTTGTCTAGCAGCTCAGAGCTTTTATCGGTAGTGAGCTTCATTGAAAGCCATTAACTTTTCAACTGAATCCCCGAGCAGTTTGCAGCCATTTTTGCTGATTTTCCCTCAGCTCCGTTGGTTTGTCTTTGGCATGCAGAACTCATTGATTTCAGCAGAAATTTGAAGTTTTGGGTTCATTCACATCAATACTGGGGGAAAAAAAACAGGAAGGTACAAAGCCAACTGCAGTTAAAACCTCTACAGGCTGCTTCTTGCAGAGCTCTGCGTAGTGAAGTCCTTTTAGAGGCTACTACAAAAAAATGTCACTTCTTGATGTAGCAGCGTGGACTTATTTGGAAGGATTACATCAGATTTCTTCTTTGCATAAAAACTAGATTAACTATAACAAGTCTCTGTTTTACATTCATTTGGACCTGAGGATGTGGCCTGAGATTTCTGAAGCTCATATGTATAAGCATAACCTTAAAATTGCAAATGAGACCATAAAGTAACACAGGTTTCCTGAGCCTAGAAAAAGTTTGCAGGCTGTGAACTGAGGCACCTTCCTGGTTAAATTTGGCATGTGCATATTTTAGACTGAGGAAATCATGACCTGAGATGCTCCAAACTACTTCAAGGGTCTCGAGGCCACATTTGAGGCCTGTTTCAAATGAATACTGTCAAGTCTTAGAGCTGAGACTCTCAGTAGCATGTGAGCACTAGCACTCTGTGGGCTGCGTGCATCGCAGCAATTAGAAAAGCTGCAGTCTGAGTTGGTAAAACAGGCTTGTTTTGTAGTGCTTTTGTAGTCTTCCTCACCTTCAGGACTTTGTGCAATGTTTCATCTTTTCCTGTAAATATATTTTGTGATTTTTCTTTTTTATTAGAAGGCAGAAACATCCTTGCCAATGTATCTGATTTGTCAGCAGTCTCCTCTTCAAGCACGGTCACCCTCTTATAAGGGGAGCTGCCAACCTACCATAGTTCTGTCTGGCTTATTAATTTAAGAGCAGTCAAAAGTGCTTCCAAGGGCTCTCCTTCCTTCTGTGGCCTCTGTAATATTTATCTCTCCCAGCAGGCGTCTTGTTGAACGCCCGTGTTCTTCAGACGTACATGCAGCAGGTTAATCGCTCGTCCTCTCATCCTGGCTTGGCTGAATGATACTGAGGAGATCGATGTCTCAGGGCCGGTGCTGCTCGAAGAACCGCTGTTTTTGCTGCGGCTGCTTCGTGCCCCAGGCCAGCTCCTTCCTTGCGGATGCCAGAGCCTCGTGTAAGCGTTCCGCGAATCTGAAATTTTATCAGCGATGATTTAGGAGCTTTCGCTGTTGCAGTTCTTGTTCCTTTTCTTTCCTGCCCGACAGCGCTTTCTGCTCGGGTCCTCGCTGCTGGGAACGCCCGCTCCTTCCCGAAACGCGGCCCCGGTCCGAGCCGTGGCACCGCTCGCCCGAAGGGGACGCGCGGGCGAGCGGCCGGCGCTGCGAGCAGCCGCGTGAGGAGCGCTGCCGCCCGCGCCCCAGCCGGACGGAGGAGCGCGAGCGGCGCCTCGGGGCCTTGGCGAGCGCCTCTCGCCGCGCCGAGCGACGCGGTTCCCGGGATGAAGCTTTAAGACTCTTTGCGGTCTTCCATGAACGAAAGACGGCAGGTTCTTCCTCCTCTGCCGCTTTCCCCGCGGTTTGGATTTGGCCAGAGCGCGTGATGAGGAGCGGCGGCTGACGCGAGCGGCGGGGTGCCGACGGCCGCTGCCGCTGTGCCGTCAGCGTAGGTGTCTCCTCTTCTACGACGGGAGCGTGTCCCAGCTTTGGAGAGTGACCAGAGGTGATGACTTAGGGCGTGTGGATTGCTGTCCTCCCAGGCTCTGGTGGGCTTTTAACTAGACCTAGTAATCATAAGCACCTGGGTCACATGTAATTTAGCTGCTTGTAGGCCAAGAGAAATGGGGATGAAATGAATGGTGCAAAAAGAAATGAACCGAATGGCCCATCCAGCCCTGTTTTCTTAGCAGAGGGGTGTAACTGCTTTTCAAGGAAGGGGGATTTTCACCCTCCCCAAACCTACTAAATTATTTCTGAGGTGCAGCTGAAAGCCTGGAGAATAAAAAGGGTGGTGAAGGACTGCTGCCTGCTCAGGTTTCCTAGGGCGATGGTCCCTTGCAGCAGGGAGTGCTGGCTGACATTTGCTGTCCACGAGGGAAATCTCATTTGCTTCTGAAGTCCCCCTAGAAAAGCAAATCACACGTGTCTGTTCTGCAAAGATGGAAAGCTTTCTCCAGCTCTCCTGTATGTGTGTATGCATTGGGAAATCCGGTTTCTGTAGGTGCAAACCTGCTTTGCTCTGCTGTAGGCAACCAGATATTTCTGTTCTCCTTCTCCAGGGCCGGATACCTTGGATATTTGTGCATTTTCTGCTCTGTCCTTCAGTGGTGATGCTGGCTGAGGAGGACCTCTCTGTGTCCGGGCTCTCTCTCTGGCAGGGCTGACAGCTTGGGTCAGAGCTAAAGGAGCTCTCAGCCTCCACCATGCAGTGAGCGAGGGCTATGTGCAAATGAGAGCCTAGTGCAATCATCGCATCCTTAGTAGCTCAATACTGTTTGAGCAGCACAGCAGGAGCTGCCTCCTCTGCACTTGTTTTACTGTTGTTTGGTTGTCTTTAACATTAGAGCTCGCTTTGAGCAGTTTTTCATTCAACAAGGATGCCATGAGAGCCATGTTTCCTAAGAAATCAAGAAATTCTGTCTCTTTCTCACTTGCTCGCGGTCTGAGGTCGTCAGTGTTAATTCTGGAAGGTCTCAGGAGGTCTCGGGCCCCTCTGTAGGCTGGTTAGGTTTTACTTGATTTTGTTTTCAGTAGGTACGGCTTGAAGGCTTTTGCGTCCCGAAGCGTATTTCTGCCGGTGGTCTGAGCGACGGTGGGAAGGAGCACCTTTGGAAACCACCATTCCTGAAAATGAGCACGAACACCCTGTCACACCTTAGGTGTGCCCAAGCTGCGTTGTAGCTCTAACTTCTGCTACATTTGATGCTGGTGTGAATTTCCCATCGCTTGCACTCCAGAGATAGTCATGGGGCTCAAGGCAGTTTTTGTTCTAGAAACTGATCTTTCTAATCGCAAATAATTTTCTTAATAGTAAAAAAATGTGAAGCTTGTGCTCTGTAGAGTTAGAGATTAAATTTAAGAGATCCTGGTGGCTGTGTTGCAGGTATTCACCTTGTTCACCCCTTCTTACTCACGTGAGCTGACTTAATGGCAGTTGCAAGTTTGCAGTGTTTTGGGGATCTGCCATGATCAATGCTGGTCCAAGGTCACACACTAGCTGGCTGCATCCTACGATGTGATCTTAAGAAATTCTGTTAACGTGGGTTATGTGAGAAGATTCCTTGGAGCTGTGTGTATAGAGTAGCTCCCCAAGGATCCTTTCAATGAAGGCAGAACGGGCAGTGCAAAGGTGTCAGCTCTGACGAGATGAGGCCCCAAGGCAGCAGAGCTGTTGCTGCAGCTGCCTTCGCTTTCCCATGCCGTACCTGATGTACGGATGGGGACGCAGGGAGAACTGAAGTTGCTGCTGCAGCAGCAGCGCGTGCCGGAGTCGAGATAGGAAGGGTGAACGAGAGGAGAGGATTTTCTTTCTTCAGCTCTGACATTATACTAGTTTATTCTCAAATTATTTACTAGTCAAAAAGTATCCCTTGGTTCTCATACAGTGCTAGTCTGATTAAACATCTGATTAAATACTCCTGGATAGTCTACTGTGTCCCTGGTGCTTGTGCACACAGCAAGGTGACTGGTAGGGCTGAAGAGATGGGTGCTGGGAGAAGGTGCTTGTTTCGGAGCATTCGTTGAGGATCAAGGAGCGCAGTAACTACCAGCAGATGAGCAGGACTCGCACAGAGATGCAGCATGGATGAAAGGAACGTGCCCAAGGCAGGGTGAGACGTGAAGAACTCTGTGTCCATCTCTTTCGGTTTGCTGGTCTCCTCCCCTCTCTGGGTATGGGAACAGCAGGGATGATTTGATGCCTCTGCCTCTTCTGGAGGAGGCAGGACATCTCTGCAGGGCAGGTGCTGGTGGTGGCCGAAGGGTGGCACACGTAGCTGCCTCTGGAGCAGTGCTGCGGGCTCTTACCTGATGTGCAATGCAGGTGCGGCTTTTGGGGCCACCTTTGCCAAGAACGTGGCTGCTGCAGGTACAGCGGGGTGTATTTTCAGATTTTTCCTTGTGTTGACAAAAGATGGAAAATATTTAAAACCAATCGTTCATGCTATGGCTCTCTAATAACCGTAGTAGTTGCACTTTAAATGGGCTTGCTTTAGATGACACCAACAGATGCTGTTTTTCTTTTCTTTTTTTTTTATCTGTTGAAGGATATATGTACTTTAAATTAGGTGTCGTAAATAAGAATATAGATGTTAAAATGTGAGTGTGTGAATTTGAAAGATGGATCTGTTTTAAAGCTGGAAGAAGTTTCTGTAGCAATATCAACCTGGGGACATTATATGTTACATATATCTATTTTACTGTTAATTAAATGACTCAATCCTTATGTCTTTCAACGATACTTACTAGAATTTTATTAAGCATTCCACCTACCATGCTACTGTGGGTAGGAGGTAAAGATCCTGGAAGGAGTTTTTGGCTAAATACACTTTTCATAAATAGTCCTTTAGGTCTCTGTCATGGTTGGGAATTTTCTTCAGGAAAGCAATAAAACATTGACTTTCTGACAGCTCAGTCTCCTGCTCTACTTTACCTTTAGGTACTATGCAAGTTTAGTTGCTCTTCACTTTTTATCAAGAGTGTTTTTAAGGCTTAATATAAATCTTGGTGCGTGCTGTTTGTGCTGTGAAATGTGTGCTTAATTTTCCCGTGGAATACACAGAAGACAAATGCCAAAGTGATTTCTTGTTTTAAGGTGTAGTCAAATCTGAATACACATAATCATTTTTAACTGTATGCCGTGGGAATTCTCATGTAAATAGCTTCCACAGTAGAGAAGTTGGGTGCTTGGAGGGTATAGATCACCACCTAGTGAAAGCCTGTTTGGATCTGCATTTTTACCACCTGCCAAGCTGGTTTATGTGAGCCTGTCGGCATTAATTACTCGTTCAGAGCAGTGTGAAGCTGTTGCTGAACTGCCAGTCCTGTCCAGTCCTTGTCAGGAAGTTGCCAAAATAAATAAAATAAAACTCCCTGTTTGGGAGTGCTTGAATAGTTCCCCAAGCCTGCTGTAGAAAAATATATAGACATATGAATTCATTAACTGTAGCTAATCTCTGCTCTGTGTGTGCAAGGTGAGATTTGTTCCGAAGTTTATAATTTGGACAAAAGCTACCTGGAGGCCAGTTTTCAATTCCCTTCAGCAAAGCGCAGAGCCGCGAGAGCCTCTGGCTGAGCGGATGCAAGGAGTTACTGGAGTCGTTGGAGTGATGCAGTCTTTCCCGGCCTCGTTCCTCAGCGGTTGCTGATGGGGTTCTGCTAGCGGTTTCCGAAAAATACTCTATGTGAGACAGATGCCTGGCATGGTAATTTACACCTCAAATCTCATAAGAAAATGGAGTTTTTGTAATAGAAGTACTGAAAATTCTTCCTTACCTGCCTGTAACTGGGTATATGTAATGCAAGATGGAAGGAAACATTGCTTATTTTTTTCATATGTATAATATTCTTGTATTATATTTGATACAAAGGTATTTGTTAGCTGAGAATAAGGAAGTTGGCTGTCAGCGTGTAGCAAGGTATGCATCGCTCCTTCCGAGGGGCTGCCTTTGCATTTAACATCTTGCTGCTGTTCGACAGCCCGGCAGCTATGGACCAAAATATCACGGTGTGCAATTCGGTACTGCGGTAAAACCGGGCAAGACTTCCTCTGATGAAGGGGGCATGGCAGTGTTAAAACACAAATACTCCCAGTTGCTATGTCTTTGTGAAGGCTCTCTTCGCTTTTAGGAGGTGTGTGCAAGGAAGGAGGTGGCCTGATGAATGTTTGCAGTAGCGATGTGGTAATTCTGCGCAACGCTCTGGGTGAAATGCAATGACAAAATTCCCTTTGATTTTGACATCGGCAGAAATTAAAAGCAAAGGGGTTTTGATAACTGTATTTTCTTTCTCTTTTGTAAATTGCTGGCTTAGCCTTGCTTTTCTTTCAGCTTTGACACTGGAAATAAAAACCCATTATTGATCAGAGAACAAACATTGGGTCGCAAATTTTGTGCTTTAACACTGGCAGGAAAATGTTTGCTGAAGGCACTTTCCTACTGGAATTCAAACAAAGCTGTCATCAAGGAAACACCTTGGGTTTTCAGAAAGCTAATTTTTGAATAGATCCTAAAATTGGCTTTGTCCTATGCTTAAGGTTGCATGTGCATATGCGATAACATTTGTGTATGTCGTTGCATGTCCACGTGGCTGCTGGGGAGTTGTTGCGCCTTCGGCTGGTGGTGTTATGCCCAGAGCAACCTGCTAGGCTGGTCTGCGAGGGCTCCGTGCCTGGCGGTGCCGCTGTCGTGCCCGCTAGGCTCTCTGTAGACCTGGTCGACGGGGAGTGTGATCGTTCTCTTGGAATTGCCCCTTTTCAGTTTCTGTAACCCAGACTGAAGATAGCCAGTTCTGAGGTCCCTGGTGTAGGCAGGCAATCCCTACTGTTTGACCTAATGCTTGTAAAAGCTGCTTTGAGCGAGGTTGTGTGGAATGGGTCCGAAAAGCCTGCAGCGGCTGACACGTCACCACTTCTGGTGGAGCTGGGTGAAGAGGAATGGGGAAATTTCTCAGGGCATCTCCCCGGGGAGATGCAAAACCTTAGAAACTCCTATTTTTTTTTTCTTCCCCTCCTCCATACTTGATAGAACATTTCATGCTGAAGCAGCTGTTACTTTCTGATGTTCATGCCTCTCTAGAGAAGGAAGAGTCATCTTGCTCCAGCAGCCCCTTTAAGGACATGCTTGTCAAGGATTACTTGCATCATTAACCTATTTTGCTGAATTGGAGACTTCCCTCCCCTGTGAGGAGAAGCTGCACAGGAAAGTGTAGGGGGAGACAGTAATGCCAGCAAGGAAATGGCTGGAGTACTTTGGGGCTACTTGGGAAAAGCAGCATGTCTAAAGAGGGCCCTTTGCAGGGGATGCTGCAGTGCAAAAGGCAGGGTAGGAGAGCGGTGTAGGGAGAAGCATCGCCCTTGCCGCTCCAGCGCAGCGGGTTGGACCTGATGACTGTAGCTCCTCCAGCAGCCTTGGCAGAGGTCGGTGCAGGGCTGATCTCATGCTGAACTAGGATCTGGGAATGGCACTGAAGAAAGTGCAGTGGAAAAGGCTTATGAGCTCAGTCATGAGTAGGCTGGAGTTGAACTGCTCAATAAACAAAGTCAGGGCGTGACCTGGAGATGAAAATCATGTCTGTTAGTCTAATTCACTTTACCTTTTGTAGATAATAGTAGACTGATTTATTTGAGATTGAGGGTAGGACAGACAGGGCAATTTCCTGCTGGATTCTTTTCAGTGTTTTCACCCCAAACTAAAGGGATCTCGAGGAACTCGTATTTTGAGAGGGGGTGTAGATATACTTGAATATGTAGCTTCACTACAACTTACCTAAAATGAAAGGAGCAATGAGCCAGACTATTTTTAAATGGCTAGATTATTAATGGTAAATATTTACTGTATTGAAAACAAAAGCTCCATAGGTGACTGAGGGAAGATGCATGTTTTGTCCTCCTGATAAGAATGTGAAATATCCACCTCTGGAAAGATCTGCTGTTGGAATTATTAATCACTGCTTGCAAGTGATTTTTCTATCTTCCTTAAACAACAGTGTCAGCTTTCATGAGGGCACATGGCAGGTGTGTTAGGGACCAGGTACTGGGACCCATTCTTAGTGTGTGGTAAATATGGAATGAACCTGAGAACAGGCATTCTGAGTGTGTTTTTTTTTTTTTTTTTTTTTTATCCATATTGCACAGCATATTATACCTACAGGCAGTTTCTGCAGCCACTTTTGATCCGTCTTGATGTCTTGACATTGATTGGGGCTTCCCCACGCAGGTTCATGACCTGCCAGCTACAGGGCACCATCTCCTTTGAGGTGGACGAGGTGGCCGAGTGGTTAAGGCGATGGACTGCTAATCCATTGTGCTCTGCACGCGTGGGTTCGAATCCCATCCTCGTCGGCAGCTTGGTGGCTTTTGAACCACAGGGAGTTCCGCCTAAATATAAGGAAGAGCTTCTTTACTTTGAGAGTGACAGAGACTGGAGCAGTTGCCCCGAGAGGTTACGCAGTTTCCTCTGGAGATATTCAAAACCCACCTAGATGTGATCCTGTCTAACATGCTCTAGGTGACCCTACTTGAGCAACGGGGTTGGACTAGATGCTCTCCAGAGAGCATCTGACCTCCAGAGATCCCTTCCCATCACAACCATTCTGAGATTGTGTGACTGACATCTCATGTTCTGAAAAATTAATCTTAAAAATTTGTACCTTTCCTCTTAGTAATGTAGACCTCATAATCGCAAGAGGGAAGATTGTGGTCAACACTGAAGATGCTTCTAGCTCATCTCTGTTCTCCTTTTGTAGCTGTGATGGGGCTATTCGTATATGTAAATGTTCATTCTGTTGGGCCTATTGGCAAACTCGGATCCAAAGGCCTCCAAATTTTATGATTTGGGATTAATTTCAAATCATTTTTGCCTTCAGGCTTTATTAGACATATCTTTTAAAATAGACGATCAAAGTTTCAAATATAAATATACGTGGATATGCATGTAAGTAAAAATCTATTTTTATAGTTCAAAACCATTTCTTTATACCTTGTAACAGTGCATTTTTTGAATATCCCGAAGTTCATCTCATAGATGACAGATGATAATTTTTGGAATCTTTTTTGTTACACTTTACATTGCAGTGCTTCATGTGCATTTGTATTAATGCTGGCTAACCTGTTCTGCCAATGTACACTTAAATGATGTTCGCATCTGATAAAATTTTTGGGAAAACTAACATTTTCACAAAGAAATGTGAAAAATGTTGTACTTAACCTTGTAAAAGCTGAGGGGGTAAAAAAAAGCTACTCTTTGTCTCTCACTAAATTACCAACTGAACTTCATTCCTCAATTAAAGGGAAATTAAATACTTTGTTCTAGCTTGGGGCAAGCTGTAGAAGAGACTTTTTCTGTTGAAGCATCTTTTAGAAATGATGGAGTATCTAGCGTTGAGTTGTTAGATAAGTAGCCTTCCCTTATCTTCCTTTTGGGGCCGGGGGGAGAAGTATTGGAGATTGAAATACATCCCCGGAGCGCATAAACGAGAGCCAGGTTCACGCCGGTATCTCTGAAACCCGCCTGGTGCCTCTTGCGCCGCCCGACTGCGCGGGCCCGACTGACCGAAGCGTTTGCACGTGTTGGGCCTCGCCTCTCCGGATCTCTGCACTGGGTCCGACGTGGAAACCAGAGCGTGTGTGTTCTAAAATCTATTTTTTTTTCTTTTTAAAATTCTTGGCGCGGAGGCGCGGGCGAGCAGCGAGGGAGGGGCGGCGCTGCGGGGCGTCCGCCTGCGTTGGTTGCTGGAGGCTCTCTGCGCCGTCGCTGACGATGGAGCTTCACAATTAGCAGGTCGCGGTTAGAGAAGCAGCTTGCCGGCCGGGCTCGCAGGAGCGCCCTTCGCCGGGCGGGTGCCCGCGGGGTGGCCGCGGCTCGGGCAGCACCGCGCTTCGCTCCGCAGCGATTTACTGCCACCTCCTGAGAGAAGCGCGCCGAATGTGGGGGCACGCTGGGGGTCGTCGAAGACGGGGTGTCGCTAAGGGAATGGTACGATCACTCTGTATAAAGGGGTGTAAAAAAAAATACAAACCTTCAGAAGTTTTGAATTAAACCCGGTGATATATTTTGCAAATCACTGATCTGAAAGAAGTGGGGATGGTCCCCTCTAGGGGAGGCACAGCAGCGTGGGCTACTTAGACTTTTGCAAATGTTTTTAACCAGCAGTAGCTCTGCCTCTCTTACGTTTGGGAAAAGTGGATGTGCCAGAATGTCTTCTCTGTTTTTCTTGTTCCCTGCTAACGTTTGCTAGGTACCCCTAACGCTAAGCTCTGACAGTGGGGGTGCAGGAGAGAGGGGAAGTGCTGCAATGGCTCCGGCACTGGTATAAATAATTATAGCTATCAACTATTCTCCTCTTTGCATGTGGCATGGCATATAATATACAGTATTTTTAGGAATAGCGTTTTCTAGGGTGAGAAACAAGACTGATAGGAATAATTTGTAAATAGGGGGGCTTGCAGGCAGAGGGGTATAACTTCAGTAAACTGGGTTGTGCTTCTACAATCAGATTTCCATGCTAGGATTTTATTTGCTAAAAATGTATGTTGTGTCCTAGAAGTGAAGGCGGGCATACTGCGAAATGCGGGGTTTTTTGGATGTAGGAGGACAGGAGAGCAGAATAGGTGGCGAGAGAGAGGCTTCTGGCAGAGGTGAAGGTGCGTGTGTGCTCACGCGTGGGTGTGCAAGGCTTGGTAACAGAAGAGGGGGTAGATGCTTTTAGTGCTGTAGCTTCACAGAGTAGAAACAATGTTGAAGGTGAAAACACAAGACGGGTCCAGGAGAATCCCAGTTGCGCAGTTCTATTGCTGAAGAATATACGTGCAGGTCCCGGGACAACACTTCTGGTGCTGCTTATCCTGCCCCTGATTTTCCACACTGCCAGTGAGAAGTCAGCTAAGAAAAGAACCAAGGCAATGTAGAAACTGAAGGGATATAGTTGAATCCTGTCCCTTATTTCAGTAGGATACTTCCTAAGTGGACTTTTATGTGGAGAAAACATTATGCCGCATACAAATATTTGGATATTCTCCTCTCTCTCTGTGCAGTTTCGCAGCCTGAATTTTCCTACCTAGGAAACGACTCCCCTCAGGGTTCCTCTTCCGTGGTGCAAGATCTGTTGTGTGGGAGGTAGACCTGTTACAGCAATTTTAAACGTAATTGCTATTAGCAGTATTTGGGGCCTAAATGACAAATGTGCAATTTTAAATAATAAGTCATTGAATTCTTGATGGAATCGTGGAAATCACAGTGAATTTCTTGACTCTGCTGTCTGATTTGCTCTATCGTGTTCTTAAAGCAGATGTGCTGGACCTGGAATTCAAGAGGATTTTGAGCCAATTTGGTGGTTTACATGCTTCTAAATGTCTGTATGTGCACTTTTGTGCCTAGTTGTTCGTTCACAAAAAGCTTGCACGTGAATTCGTGTCAGTTCAAGTTGTTAATGAGAGTGCATAGTCTTTCAGTGAAACACCTTTAATTTATGCAACTGAACCAAAAATATTCTCACAAAACTAATCCTACATATAAAAATAGTTCCTTCTTCTACCAGGCCCTCATATAATCAATTCAGTTTTGAAAACTACCCTGTGTATTGAATACTTTCACTGAAATATCAGACCAACAAACCACTGTGGTGTTATATTTGTATGCTTTTATCTTGTCATTGGATACTGAAGACCTAGCTTTTTTTAACCTAGACACCTTTTAAGCTGCTCGATCTGCTAGGCTTGGATAGTTGCGTGTGTGTATGTGTATATGTACACACACACACACACATATATATGTATATATAAAAAGCTACTTATCTGTCTGAATCTTTATTTTGGTGCTTTGATATCAGATTTGGTATTGTAGTTGAAACCAGTTTAGTACAGTTAGTATTCTTCTTTGTCTGGAGGCCTGCTGGCATGTTAAGTGAGATGGTTATTTAAATTGTTCCTGGCATCTGAGATTTCTGAATTGCTTATCAGCCTCCTGGGATTTGAATAGTCTGTAGATGAAGGTGGTCTGATTCTGCCATAGGTAAGGAAAATGCAGAATGAAAAGATTCCCAAGAAGTAAGATGAAAAACATGAGCAGTTACCATCCTGTACCCACAAGTACCATTTCTATCTTCTTTTGGTAGAAGACTTTTTCTTCCAGTCAAGCTGGACTGAGCACTAATGGGGTGTTAGGATCTGGCCAGAGAGGAAGGGGATGGGAAAGGATTGAGAAATCGGGTTCTAATCACGCAAGTTACTCTTGTGCAAGGCGCTAGCATCGCGTAACTCCGCTGTCCAGGAGCAGACCTCAGGGTATTGGTCTCTGACTGATGCACGCGTCCTCTCCGGGCTGGTTTGGGGGTGCCCACTTTGCCTCCAGCCAGCTGTCGCGGCTGTAAGCTGGTGGAACAGAGGTTGGGTGCCTTGTTACTGGTCCTTCTCTACATGTGTGCTCGCTGTGGGCAGAGCTGGTAGTCACCTGTGATGACAGGAGCTACAAGGATGAACAGTGTTGGAGCTGCTGAGCGCAACTGTGTCTCCAACCCATTGAGAGCTGGATTGATTTACAGAGTTGAAAATAAGAAGCTACTGAGATATATTTGAATAGACCATTGATTATTTTTGCCAAAGATGCAAGGGAAAAGCATTTCACTCTGCCCCAAATGAGTTGGTTAATTATTGGTCAAAAATGCGTTAGGCTGCTGTCAGTCTTTAGAGCCATTGAGGTTTGGCTCAGTTGGTTAGAGCGGGGTGCTAATAATACCAAGGTCATGGGTTCGATCCCCATATGGGCCACTCGTTTGAGGGCTGGACTTAGATGACTTCCAGGGGTCCCTTCCAACCTTACCAATTCTGTGATTTGTGAATGGGGATGATTGCCACTAGATCTAAAATTGTTGCTGTTGTGAAGCCTGTGTGACTGACTCCAACTGCATTTGCTCAGTAAATTTTAACCTGTTTTTGCAATGATTTTAAAATTCTCATAGGTGCAGTGGGTCTGACTTTTGCAAATTCTTGCTGTGCCTTTTTAAACCCTGCCAACTTCAGTTACTTGAAAGTTAGTGCATGGTTAGACATCTTTTCATCCATGCCTCTTCTTACCAGGGATTTGGATGCTACAAAGGCTTAGTTTTGAATCTCAATTTGTACAAAAGTCTTCCAAGATTTTGTATATAGCTCCCAATTTTGACTCTACGTAAAATTTTAAAAGGTGGATGTATTTGTTGTTTTATAGAATGAGAAACTGGATGATACTTGATTTTAACACAATACAGTTTAGACTGATTTCCTTTGGTCTTTGGAATGCAGTCTGACCCCATGTGTCTGAAACCATGGAAAAATTGAAGCAAACTGCAAATCGTTATTCATTAGTTACTGTTATTCTAGTGCACATATATTAATCTAGATGCCTATGCATATATTTAAAAGAGCACTAGTCTCCTAGGAGAAGAATTAAACTCTTGTTCTTGAGTTTAAAACTAACTGCTTCTAAGAAGCTACATCTAGGGCAGTTGCTTAGAAGTGCAACTCTTCCTCACCTTTTCACAGATGAAAGCTTGGATTTGCATAGCGTTTGTAGGAAATAACTGCATCCACGTGCGTAAAGTTTTTTCTACTATGGACTTGTGGCAAATACCTTGAAATTTGTGACTGGTGTGATTTTATGCTATTCCTCTCACAAGGAAATGGATAATTAGATAAGAGAGGAATTTGACCTCTCCAAGGTATATCTTCCAACAAAACTGATACAAGTATTAGTCAAATTTACCATTCCTCCAGTGAAAACATACACTAACTCCTTTGATTCTAGTGGTTTTATCCATATTTGCAAGTGCATCAGTAAGATCAGGATTTGGCTTTATATCCTTAGCTAAATTTTGAAAATGGTCTCCACCTAGGAATTAAATCTTAACATAAAATATCAGTCCTAATTCAGGAAAGGATATTTTCTAAACATGATTAAGGTGATAAGATTCTTTATAGTTGCGTGAGTAAGTATTTATTCTTGGTGTCTGCGAAATCATTTTTCTTTTAGTATGTCAGTGCTCTGGTGATACGGAAACTTAATTTATATGCACAAACAGCATTTCTGTGCTCTGACCACATGGAAGGACATCAGTTTATCCAAGTTTTATGCGTAAAGGTTATGAACTGGAAACCCCCCAAAGTGAAAACCACAGGTTGAAATTGGAGATTATCTCAAAAGTGTAACAGGTACCTGTTTGACTTATTTTATCTTTTCAGTTGATTGTGTGCTCTGTGGCATTTACTCGTGCTCTGGAATGAGGCTTTCCCTCTTTAAGCTTTTGATCTGATGTGCAAGCCACATCAAATTGGTTTAGGTCCTCTTTTGATGGATTGCTTTGAGGCAAAGAAAAGGGGTATGTGATCTCTGTCCACTCATGAAAGTCCCTGGGATGCTACCTACATTAGAAATGCTTAAAAAGCATCTGTTGAGGCTTGCAGAAAGGCTTTTGGAGGGTATCACAGAAGCCGGCCTTTTACGTTGGGATCGCAGGAGAGTGCTGCAGTAAATGAGGTGTGGGACATGCCCTGACTGAAGACTTCTACAAGCAAGATCAAAGCTACCACGGCCATGTCTTGCTGCTCTTGTCATTGTGAGAAGAAAATACAATAAAAAGAACCAAAAAGCAGTCCTTTTTACGAATGTTTCCTTCCCGGCAAATGCGGAGAAGTTGCTGCTGAGATGACTTTTCAGGTGGATAATCGGATCCTGAAGCCATACCTCTCCAGGTACGCATGTTGTTGTTCTAAGTCTATGGCATTTATTCTTCTTATTCTGTAGTATTCTGGTTAGCTAGTCTCAGGTCATAAATGGGAATTGAAATACTGGTTTAATCAGTCCTGTGTCACGATCCTTTTGCAGTGGTGGCTTTGGTCCTGCTCCCTTGGGGAAGATTGCTTTGGTGTTGCACATGTATCATCATACAGCAGAAAAAGCATGCAGTGCTTCAGTAGTTGTCATTGCTTCTTCCTCTGTGGAGGCAGAAAGCTTTGATGTCTGAAGATGCGCTCTATACTCTTGCAGCAACTTGTTATTTTTTTTTGCTTTATTTTTCAGAAAATAAACCGTTATGCATTCAGTTGTTTTGAGTAATCTTGAGAAGAAATTGCAAATATAACTGAATTTTTTTTGGAAACCCGTGAATTGAAATGAGGCAACGATAAAGGGAACAGAGTGATTAAGGAGTTGTGATTTATTGGCTGTATATTGTTTCAGCAAATGCTCGTTTGCTGGATTCCTTGCAAGTGGAGTCACTGAACTGTATTTCAGAAAAATGAAAGGAGACGAGAAGAAAAAAGCAGTAAAGCAAATTAGCAGATGTCTTGAGGGACACGATTATTACTGACTATGTTTTATATCATAAATGTTCCAAAACTCTGGCAGTTTAAATCATACATCTATGAAGGCAAAACTCTTACTGGTATCAAAGTCTTTGTTTCACTGTTGTTGTTATATTCTCTTTGAAGTTCTTAACTGGCAGTAAAAAAATTAAATTGCTCTTTAATGATCCTTCCAACTGCAAAACTGCTGAAATTCCGTCCCTTTAAAAAAAAGTCATCTAGGCTTTTAAAACCTTTAAACTTATTTACTTTAACATTACTGTTACTTAATACGATGAGTGATACGCTTATATGCTCAATATGATATTGCATTGCATTTTGTAATTAGATTTGAATCAGAATGGATAATTAGAGGAAGGTAGTGTAGATCACCTGACAAACAGTTAGTGGAAGAGGTCTCTAAGCAATGTTTTTCCCTGTGGGTAAGCCAAGGTAGTGTGCTGGTGTTGAGTCACGCAGTAAGTGTGGCTTCTCACACCAAGAAGGGCTAGAGGTATTTAGTTTGGAGTCATTTGAACCCATCTCTGAAGCCAGCTGATGAAGTATCTTGCTTCATGGGCGTGTTTTGCCTGTTCATCAATGCTGGAATCAGATGTTCCTTTTCCTTTTTCCTAGGAAGTGTTAAAGTGTTAAAAACCTCATATTTCTATTACCAAGATAGTGTGGCTGTACCATAATATCCTGCAGCTTGCCGTGTTCACATTAGGTGCTTGTCTTGCTTGAGATGCCGTTGCTGTCATTTTTCTGTGTTAAAATAATTTCTTAGGTAGATGTTTGCTCCAAGACATTGATGAGGTATCAGGTCTACCTGAAACTTAAAACGCACAAAAATATAACATCCTGACCACAGCATCTTTGGCTGAGGATTGCCTAAGGTCATAGCTACAGTTGGCAAAAAGAGGTAAGTGTACAGGCAAGTGAATTAGGGCAAAGCTTATGTAGCAGAAGCTTTACTTTATGCTTTCTCCTGTGTTTAATGTATTTTGAACAGAAAATTAGTAAACCCCAGACATTTCTGCCATAAATTACATTGAGGAAATAAGCATTTTGAGGTTAGTGCTTCTGTTAAGCAAAACAACTGAGGCAGAAATACCTGGTTAGTGCTTCTGGTGTTAAAAGTTATAGTCTTGACCTAAGGAGGCAGCTGCAAGAGCCACGGTGTGCAGCGGTGCCGTGTCCGCAGAGCGGGAGCCCCAGTTAAGGAACAGGCAGGTTCAGCTCCCGCTCCCTGAGGGCAAAGGAGCACAGCTCTGTCCACTCGGAGGCTGCAAGTGGAGGATTTTTCTGAAGATGGTTCAAAGCGGGATTTTCCAGAGATCACCACCAGAGATTCACCAAGTGGAGGTGACCATCGCTGCTGGGAGAAGAACCCTGTCCATGCTCCTCTTCATAAACCGCTTGGGAGGCATCGTCCTCAACCACCGCCACTGCTGCTCAGGTGGACCCCAGGCAGCAACCCGTATGAGATCTTGAAGTGAGTAGAGCTGTGCTGTCTTACAGTAGCTGAGTGTACTGGAAACACATCTTTTAGATTTGAATCCTTAATTGTACTATCTAGAGGATACTGTTGTACAAAAATACAATAATTAAAAAATCGCAGCGGGAGCGTGGCTGCAAACGCAGCATCGTCAGGAGGAGCAAAGCCCTGAAGGATGACCATTAAGGAAGTTTAGAGAAACCCTTAGGGAGATACTTAGCAGTCCGTAGTGGGATGACTGGCAGCAGCTGACTGTAAATAATGAATTAAAGAAGAATTTAACGTAGTTTCCGTAACTCAGCTTTTCCTTAACAAAGATGCTCACCGTGGTTAGGCATCCCTTGTCATTTCTGTGTTATCTCATAATCCTAATGGGATTTAGGGTTAGTTGAATCAGAAGGGTAATGTATAAGAGCACCAAACTTGCATCTTTTCTCCTGCAGGAGACTCTGCCTTCCGCCTTGGAAAGCGCAAAAAGCCCTGCAGAGCTGCACCCCGCGAGTATAATTCCTTCCTGACCCCTTGAGTGTGCGCCTTGAAGCGTGATACGTTGTTGGCCTCATTGCTTCATCTTGCATAACTAGTTCTGCTGGCAGTTATGCAATTACCCAGCTCTTTTGAAATTCTGTGTCTTCAGGATTTGTTTCAATAGCCATTATTAATGAATTTTATAATCCTTTGGAGAACAGCAAGGTTAGGAGATTAATGCAGAATTTGGTAGTGAACTACTTTAAACAACTCAGTAAATTATCTTGACATAGGACTGAAATAAAACACTACTCAGCTGTCTTTTGTTTTTTTTTTTAGTGATGCCTATTTCCTCTCAGTCCTGTCCTTTCTGACTTTCTACAGAATAAGATTATTATGTAACCTGCTTTTTTATCCCTAAAATAAAGAAGGGTCTAATCTTTACATGGAGCCGTTGCTGTGGTTGAGCTGCAAAACCCGCCGTTCTCAGAGACGCAGAGTCCGCACCCCTGAGTGCGTGCAGTAAAGCTCGGGTAGTGCGCTGGATGGGTTTAGACAAAGATGCCGTGAAGACCAGCACCCTGTTACAAAATAAAATGTCATGGATTTGTGAACAAGTTTCTTGGTACAAATCCAAAAATTTTCAGTTTATTGGTGTCTAAGTGTAAGGGGCAAGATATTCAAGGCAATCTATGGATATATCAGAAGGAAGTTTTTAGAAATACTTGATAGCCATACAAATTAAATGTAAATAATTACATACTGCACTTAGTTATGCAGAAGCAGACTACGTTGAACACTGGCAAAAACAGATTTTTGGTGCACGAAAGTTAAAATCACTGCATAAAATACAAATTCTGTTTTCTCAAATAAATACCCTGAGTGACTTTAGTCCATGTACCAGTAGACACGTGCTCTTCTCACTGAAGTCATCACCCTAATCAGGTCATCTGTCTTGGTCTGGAAATCACGGATGTAGCAGTCCACGGAGATGGCGCGTGAACCCCTGGTGTACAGGTACGCCCCCGGTTTAGGACTGAAGTATGTACTGGGAAGCCCTGGAAATTGTAAGCCCTCGTCTGGTTGAGAAACAACCTCAGGTTGTTTGGGAAACCATCAGATCTCCACGCACCCAAAGATGGGGGAAGCAGCCGTGATTAGTGGTCGGGCGCCGCGGTGGGGAGGAAGCCCCGCTTTGCACCCGGCCTGCTTGGTGGGCGGCGGGAGGTGCCTCTGAACTCATCCCTGTTCACAGTACTCCACCAAGTGAAAAATAGCACTATTCTGAGTATGTTTACGTGTGGAAGTGCAGAAGTTTAGCAGATGGCTGGAAGTCGTAATTCTCTGATCGTATGGTCGTATTCTTAGCTGGAAGAGATCAGCATTGGGATTAGTGGTGTTACACTGATCTACAGCAGCCAGGAGAACTGACTAATGCAAAGTCACACTCTGAAAACAGATTTTTCTGTTCTTTTTTTTAAGTTTTAATTTCCCTGTGTCTATAACATCTGATGATAGAGCTTTTCAAATCGCTGTATATGGTATGCATGACAGCTAAAATCAAAACATTGAGGCAGTTGTTCATAGGCAGCTTATGTTTTCCAGTTGAGCTGCACGTGGTGATGCGTTCTTATAAGCATGACTTCTTAACGTGCCTCTTTTGATTCTCCGAGGAGTCCTGCGTAAGCAAACGCAGGGAACGCGCTCCGCGTGCCTCGTGCAAGATGGCTTGCTTGGGGTCAGGGTTGTGGGAACAACTGATTTTCTGATTTAGTAGCATGCTAGAAAGGATAGGGGGGGAAAAAGCTTGGAAAGAGCAAGGAAAACTGCTGAGCTTGTAGTGCTTTCCTTTCATTTTCTGGTACATTAAACTTCTAATTTTTTTTTGAAAATACTTTTAATGTATGCATTAATTAAAATAGAAGAAAACACAGAAACAGTATTTGCCAGGAGGAAGATGTGGCTATTTCTCTAAAATATATTGAAGCAATATTTAGATCTTAGAAATATTTTTCATGGAAAATATTTCCTCACCTAAGAAGACTTCATAAAGCATCTTATGTTTTCTGAATTTGCAATTTTTGCCTGAATTTGTTTTATCGCTTGTGTTTTGTATCATGGTTCCTCCAGGCGCTGCAGAGCGATCACTCATCGCGGCTGTTTAGGCAGTAACGTTCTCTCGTCTCCCTTCTTAAGGCAGGTATTAACTGGCTTGCATGCTGTTTTCTTGTGCTGCTGTAGTGAGGTATTTTCTGAGCCTTGCCTCTCTTTTAATATACTGTTAAACTTCGCAGAGGAAAGTCGCACCTTTTCAGATCAGCAGCATCACTGGGGGCGTCATACATGTTGTGTCTTGTAATTTCTTCTGTTTCTGAGCTATCCTGGAGAGATTTACCCCACTGCATGTTCCTCAGGAAGAAAGAAAGAAAAATTAATAAAAGGAAGGGTGATGTACAGATAGCCCACACTATCTAGAATGTACCATTTTTGTAAAGTGTGTCCATTCCCACGCAAGAAAGGATTGAAATCAACTGCTCTAAATCATACTTGTGCAAGGACAGTTCCACTCACTGTTGTTTTAAATATTTTTAATTTTTTTAAAAAAAGGAAAAAAAGAAAAAAATGTGTTCCTAGCATAATCATAATTATAGACTTTTTGTAGCATAGGCAGGGGCTGAATAATCTGTCCTTTGGGATGGAAGATGGAAGTAGAAGGACAAGCTGTTTCTGGAGGGGTCATCCAGCTTGTTTCAAGGCTAGTACAAAGTCTGAGGTACAGTTTCTCAGACAGACTTCTCAGGTTTGCATAGCACGTCTTGGTTTGTTGATTCTTGCTTGTTGTCTGCTCCTTAGTCTCTCTGGTATCCTCTTCTGTCTTTCCCCTGTCTGGGTGATTCCCAGCCCCCTAGGGTATTATCTGGCAGGGAGGTGTCTGAGAAGACAACCAGTCCGTGTGTCCAGCGTGCTCGCTGCCCTGTCCGTCAGGCCCTGCAGCGCCGCGGCCCGGGACGTAGCTCGCGCGCGTGCTCAGCCGCGTGGTGAGGAGGAGGACAGGTGTTGGAAGCGATGAGTGTCCAAACGTACCCAAAAGCTAGTGTAGGATGTTTCCTTCAAGAAGCACAGCAGGACCTTGGATCCGGTGCCAAACCAGCCCTTTTTAGTGGCACTGGGAGCTGCTCGCAGAATACTTGTGGCTGCTTAAGCCGCTAAGTGTTGGGTTGGGAATTGATCTGAATTTCAGAACCGAGCTTGACTGACACTGGTGAATTGAAACTGATTGGTGTAAATAGCAAATTTAACGTGATCTGGATGTGCTGGTCTCCCAATATCTGTTGAAACTCATGAGTTTAGTTACCTGGGGAATTGTCTCCAAAGCTTGGCTGAATAAACCGGTGAGTGCAAGTTTCTCCTAGAAGCTGATGGATCTTCAGTTTCACCCAAAGAATTGAAAGTGGGTTTCAGAAAATACATTAACTTGTCTCTTGACAAGGCAGAAACAGCTCCAGAATTTTATCTTTGTCAGTTGACTTAAGTATGCTCATATGATATGCTTAAGTATGCTGCATATGATAAATAACAGAAATCTGTTGTTTTCCAGCATGTTGCTAAATATGCTTCATCCAGCATGCTCAGCAATAACTCAGGAGCTAGCGCCGCCTCAGCAGCGATCGTGTTGGCCTTGCTTCCCCCACCTCCCCCTTTTGTTTTTAGTGGAATATCTTTATCCTTTTTTGTAGTAGTAATACAAAAAATAGCTTCTGTTATGTCTTAGGACTAGGAAAAATGTCTTGGCTCAATGAATCCAAGCTCACGTTACTTCCTTGCACCTTTTGCAGGAGCAGTATGGTATTCTTTTTTATTAGTTGTGAGAGTGACAGAGCACTTGGACAGGTTGCCCAGAGAGGTTGGGCAGTCTCCTTCTTTGGAGATCTTCAAGGCCCGCCTAGCTGCAACCCTGTCTAACATGCTCTAGGTGACCCTGCTTGAGCAGGGGGGTTGGACTAGATGATCTCTAGAGGTCCTTTCCGACCTTACTGATTCCGTGATTTATAAATATGTGACTGCTGAAGCGTTCTGTAAAGCCATTAGGTGCCTACATGGTGGTTGTGCTCTAGGCTGCTGTTGCCTGCCAACTGACTTATCCCATAGGCAGCAAGGGGGGAAGCCCCTGAACTTCCTGCTGCAACTCCAGAAGTAAAGCTGCAGAGCAGTCAGACTCCTTAGCAAGGAGGAGCAAATTGTTTGCCTACAAGCTGGCAGCAGTGAGGGACAAGTCAGGATCTTTGACTAATGTGATCTTCTGTAGATCATAAAATCACAGAATCAGTAAGGTTGGAAGGGACCTCTGGAGAAGGATGGTCATTTCCACAGAGGTCTTTTACTTGGCAAGGAGAACATTAAGCAATAGATTGGGAGTGAATTAATGCCTTCCTTTCTTTTCTGGACTTGGGTCCAGAGCACTGAGCACACATCCACTCTTTGGCTGCTTATTTTGGGGGAAAATTGAATTATATACTTGGAGATTTTCAGACAGCATCATTTAGGGCTGCTTAGAAGAGGGTAAAGCAGGGCTCTTATTCCTGTATCAGGATCATATTGTGCTTTGACTATTTGACTGCTTTTGGGGTTCTTGGAGTAGTGTGAATGGATGATGCAAGCTGGCAGGTGGAAAATGGAATTGAATTGCCTGGATAGGTAATATTATAGATTTAACGTCAGGTGGTCAAACTGTATGTGTCATTAAGTAATCCATGATTTTGTGTGGGCACTCAGTTATAAATATTTATAGAGCTTTCTTCTTTCTTGTTTTGTAAATAAAGGGGAGAAAAAAAATCAGTCTTCTTTAAGAGGTGACTGCCTTCAGCGACAGGTTATGTGTTTATGTATTTTAGCATTTGTCTGTTTGAAATATCGTCATTAAGATAGAAGATATATGTGGGCATAGTAGTAGTTTAGATTTTTCTAAGGACTGTGTGCATGCTAACATATTTACTCTACACATGAAGTTATAACAAGTATTTTTTCTTTAATTATTTGGGCATGCAATTCCCATAATTAGCTAGATTAGTGCATGTTTTGAAGCCCAAGTTGCAGAAACGCTTGAATTTTTACATGAACGCCTGGGGCATAGGGTGTTCTGAAGCGTTTTTCCTACCTTTGTAAAATGACATTGGTTACTCAGCTGATTGTATAAGTCTGAAATATTATTATTACAATCCTGTGTTCACAGCTCCAGCAAAACTTTGGAATAGTCTTCTTTCAAAAGTAACTTGTAAGAAGGACATAGTAATTGAGGTCAGATGGAGCTTACATTTGATGAATGGTATGCCAGGAACTGTATTAAATGGTCAAGATCCATCTGGAGATGAGTTTTTACAGTGTTATCTCGAGCCTTTGTTGCTGAGTAATTAGCTATGCGCTTGCCTTTGGTCATTATTTCAGGGAAGTGCCTCCTGCCTTCTCAATAGACTCGAGCAGTTTTTTCCCTCCGAAAGAAAGATTCTGATGAGCTGCTTTTATGTTTCATGAATACTTCCCCCCCCCCCCCTGCTTTTTGGCATCAAGCTAGCTTGGGGGAAGGGACATGCTTTGATAAAACCTCAGTGAATGCAGGTTGCAGGAAGAGTGTTGGCTTTCTGGGAGCCGGTGCCTCTAATACAGCAACTGGGGCAGCTGACAGAGAAGATAAGCTTCGTGATTTTTCATCATCGTATTCTTCTCTGAGAGAAACAGGTTTGCGGTTAGTAGGTAAGGCAAGATTTATTTTTTCTTTTGCCTGCAGTTAGGCTGCACTGGGGGAATATGAGAAGACACATGCTTGCCTGTGTCTTTGGCGTGACCCTTCACATGTGTTCCTCAACGTGTCCCATGAGAGGTCTTTGTGCATCTGCAGAAGTGAACTTCTTGCCCGTAGTGTGTGTTTCTTGTTTGCTAATCGGTTCCTGGGACTACTTCATCTCGCTTTTAGATGCAGCTACCTTTCTGTTCTCTGTGTAATATAACCTGCTCTCTCAAACAAAATCCATTGCTCGTTTCCCCGGTGGAAGTGCTGGTCGTGCTCTGTGTGTGTGTGTGTCTGTGCATGCATGCAAAGTCAGAAAAATTTAGTCAACTTTTTGCTGCTTTGTTGTTATGGGAATTGCAAGAGAAGAAACCAAATGAAAGTATGTTGTATTGCATGAGATGGCAATGCTGGAAATCTTTCGTCTGTGAATAGGCATGAAAATATTCCTAACTAGTGTGATAAAACAAGTATAGCAGCATATTGTACATGCTTTGTGTCCTGTTACCTTGGCATTTTCTTTACCCATTAGCTGCTTGTTCTCTTCTCAGGCATGATTCTTTTTAATTTTCCCAGTAGTGAGATGCCACACTTTCAAACTGGTTAGGGGGTTTCATATGCTAGCATTAATTTTTGCCGAGTTCTTTGTATTTGCTAAAGAGGGAGTGTGGCAGTTTTACCTGTAAGAAAGCCTTGATCTCAGAAGACTAGAGTCTTAAAAATACCTCCTGAATGAACGAACTGGGCACAGCTGCTGACATGAACTTAAGGAAAGAAACAAGCTAGTTAGGTGTAAGCAGTAGTAATTGAGGTAAGTTATGCCATGCAGTGATATACTGAGGAATAGTTCCTCTCTGTAATAATTATGCTAATAATATGGGTAAATGAAGTGAGATTCAGGATAGATCTGAGCAGTTTCTTGCACTGACAGATTGAATTGTGCTAGGAAATCCCCAAAGGTAGTTTCCTACTACCTGAATAAACAGTTTACATCTGTTGTTTATTCATGTGATAACCATCACAGATGAATTTAAAATGGCAAGAGTAAATTCCTTTCCTGTTTTCTAACCGGCCCGTCTTTCCTTAAGCTTGCCCGTGCGCTGGCTCTAGTAACTAAAGCTTTGAGAAGGGCTCGGGATAGGCAGCTCTGGTGCGCTGTGATGCCATCTCTGCCCTTCCCTCTCTGAGACACAAGCCATGCTGAAGCGAGGAAGACTTTTAATACTGCCATAATTTGTATCGAGGGCAGTGCATGTCTCCAAGTAACAGAGGAATGCAAGGGATGGTACCTGCCAGGTCGTTGTCTAGGCACCAGGATTTTATGCGGCGAGGCGATGAGGAAGGAGTTGCTTGCGCTTTGCGAAGCTGCGGGTCTGGAGTCTCGAGTGACGCTTCCGCTCAGCTTCGCTTGTCAAAAACGGCTAGAAGCTAGAACCCGCAGAAAGCGGTTGGGTAGGGGCTAGGGGCTGGCCGTCTCCTGCCAGCGCTAAGCTGGACAGCCCTCTGGCTGTCTGCTAGGTGTTCGTGCCTCTGGATCCCGGCACGTGTGGCGCCGCCTAAGTCGTTTCATTTTTGTGATTTAAGTAATGCTTTTTTTCTTTTACTGAAAATCCCCAAGGTATGTTTGGGTCGTTCTGTCGGTGTCCTTTAGGCAGTTAAAATATCTGTGCCTGTGCAGAAACCCTCCGATCAGGGATCGAGCATACCCCACTGGGAGCTCTCCCCGCACTTCTCTTCGGCAGTACCACCCAGTCATCACTCGGTGACAGTGACTTTAGTGTTACCAGTGGAACCTGCAAGGGTGGAGGGTGATCTTAAACATGCAAGGCCCAAACTGCTTTTAGAAGCCAGTAAGTGGAACCTCTCATGGTGTTTAAACTTTCCGCTTTGGTGTGGCTGCTCAGCTGTAAGGAAGCGGCTGTTTTTTTGTCACTGGAGCTCCATTGCGTGTTGGGTATGCCACATAAGCAACCATATAGTGTGTGTGGTTTTTTTTCTTTTAACATGCCCCCATAGGGATAGAATATTTGTCATTGAAATTGGGATTCTGCTCTCTGTAGCGATGCCTCTTGGGATTTTTGGCAGCTCCTGGTGCGGCGAGCCCAGAGGATGCGTAGCAGCTGCTGCTGTCGGAGAGGGTTATTGGGGTCTCTGTGACTTCTCTGGGGCTGTACGACTGAGCCAACTTTCACCAACTTTCGTTACGATGAGAATTGCATTTTGTAGCTTTGGCTTCCAGAGGAAATCCTTTGGCTTGCCAGTAAGGACCAGCTTAAACCACTGAGTCTCTTTTGCAAACCAGTTCAATCTTCCAGATGCGACGGGTTGCCAAATAGTAAGTGTGGTGAGACGCTGTGGTTCCTGTGGGCCTTTTACTACCCCAGGTTTAATACTGAGCTTTTCAATATTGCATGGCTAAACTGTGGGTGGGGGGAAGGCCAGCCAAGAGGAGATCGGACTGCTGGTCACCCTGGAGTGAAGCTTATGAGTGCAAAGTGCAGTAAATGGAGGAGAAATGAGACAGTCAAACTCTTAATTTGCTGAACGGACCCAGCCTTGCGCAAACGCTGTCTGCGCGCGTCTGTTCCCCTTTTTCATTAGTCGCTACAGCGTGCTGAACAAGAAGGTGGTTTCTATGGCCTTGGATTTTCTTTGAGATGGAAATAATTAAAATCGCTATTTCAGGCCTCTGGAGGCCTTCGTGCTGGGAACGCGGCTCTTTTGTGTTTTCCTGCCAGTTGAAAGTAGGCAAGCTGGAAGGCGATGCAAGCAGCGCTGTGTTTAAGACGACAATTCTCCTGGTCAAAAACCTTTTGAAGCAGAGACTGGAAGTGTTTTTGTCGAGGAGAGACTAACCCGCGGGCCGGGCGCTGAGAAGAGATCAGAGCAAGGCGCTGCCGTAGCGAGGAAGGGCTGAGGTGAGGCGGGACCGAGTGACGCCCCTGGCTGAGGAAACGAATCAGCCCACGTCGGCCGCCAGCGCGGCGCAGTGAGGTAGCGCCCGCCGGCAGCCCGGCGGCGGCGGGCAGGCGCCTGCGCGGTCTCGGTGCGGCCAGGTGCTCGCACAGGCTGATCTCAGCTACTCGAATGCTCTGCCACGTGAAACCGGCTGGTGCTCCTGGGCAGAGTGGCCGCGAGCCTCTCCGCCGCCCGGCCCTGCCACGGGCTGGGGGAGCTGGCCGCCTTCGCGGTGGGTCCCCGCCACCACGAGGCCCGGGCGGCCGCCGGAGCCCCTCTCGCGGCTCCCTCTGCCTTCCGCTTGCAATGTCAGGAAAATCTGACATCCGAGCTATTTTGAGTCGCAGCCTCCCAGCCAAGAATTCAGCTTGGCTGATTCTGAAGTCAGAGGCAGGATTAGAAGAGTGAATGGATTTGACAGCAGGGAAATGTGACCTTTTTGGTATACTAGATTGAATGTACTTTTTACTGCCCTCACCAAAGCCGATAGCCAAAAATGAGGCAGTTGAATTTGCAGTCCCATCACATGCTACCCCACTGTATGATGCCTTTTGCTTCTGCTTATCCAAACTGCTCCTGTGAGTTCAAATTCTTCCTGTCTTTCCCAGAGAGTTAGCAAAAATCTCTTCCTCTAGGTTTCCGTATATGTCCTATGAACTTTACTTCTTATTCTACCAAATAGGGAAGAATTTGGCATGTTACATAACTCGAACACGCGTCACGTGGAGAACGTGCTCCGTTTCCTTGGGCTGCAGTACCGTACGTGCTTGCGGGCGTTGCCCACCTAGGAGCGTAGCGGGAGCCTTGCCAGCAAAGCGCCCGCTTGCCTCGTTGCGGCCACTGCCCTTGGCGTCGGTCTCGTTGCGAACCGCAGTTACTCTGGTTGCCCGTGTTCGTTTCTAATTGCTGCAGTTACTCATCAGTAAAGCAGGAGTTCCTTTTTACTGATGGGAAAGGGCTAATTCACTATATTGGGAAGTAATTTTCCAGAAGGAGAGGGAAGGCCCCATATCTCGTTTGTACAGTCCGGATTTGGCAGCCTTATCGGGAGGAGTGGCGCACTGGAAGCAGCTCCGTGAGGATGTGCCGCTGCAAAAATCCGCAGCTCTTGGCAGACCATGTTCCACCTTCAGCAGACATCAGGATAATTTCAACGGGGTGCTTCCTGCAAGGGTAAAAAATGATGGAGCAGACTCCAGTATAATTTCGGTACCTCTTGTTTTTCTTGCGTGTTATTTTACAATTTGTATTGCAAGGAGGAAACTCAGTGAATAGCTCTACGGTGATTTGTGCAACTGAAAATTCCCATGCTGTGGTCTCTGCCCTGGGGAGCATTTCTAGGGTAGAGAAGGCAGAGCAGTCTCAGTGCTTGGTATCTTCCATCCTGCGTAATAATGTAGACATTCATGCCGTGTATTTTTTGCCAGCGGGCTCCCCGGCACTCAGGAGAACTGGCAGGCTTCCCATACGATACGCAGACAGGGATAAGTAAGGGGAATCTTTAGAAAACCTTCAACTGGAATCACTTAGCCAGGATGAAATGCCAGGGGGAGAAACGGAGAGCAGGCACGTGACTTCCGAGGGCATAGCTGAGAATTGGTCTCTTGGAGGAAGGCCCCAGGTCGAACCAGCTGAGTTTCCCTGTCTGACAAAACAGAAGGAAATACAGAACCTAGAACATAATGTCAATGTGTGGGACGTGGGGTCCACAGTGAATCGCATTGCCTGTCTGCTTGGTATGGACCCAAGTGTCTCGCTCTGTGCAAGCGTGCCAAACCTGCAGGGTACATGCGTGTAGCTGCCCCAGCTGCCATGGATATTGCACCTGACTGAAGCGTGCTCAGAGCTCGCTGACGTAGGACACTGTTGGAGATGGGGTGGGGGGAACTGTGCTTTCTTGTAAGCATAAGCATCTCATAAGTTGATATCTTCCCATCCTTTTCAGGACATCAAATGTTGCGAGATGGCAGTGGGATGTGCTAAGTGTGCCTGGCTGGCTTTGGATGCATAGAGAGCTCATGGAGACTTTGAGGCTTGCTGGGCTCGAATGGTAGCTTTGACTGATGGTTTTGAGGTTGTCAGTGGTGGAATAAAGGTACCAAGAGACCTTCCCCTTAGAGACTGCACCGTAGCCTATGGCAGGGAGCCTGGGAGCAGAATCACCTCTCTGTTAGCATAAATGCAACATGCAAACCATGGCATATAAAAGAGAAAAAATGCTGCCCTCGGCAGGAGCTGTGGAAGAAGTGTGCTAAGCTTGGCTCCTCTTTGCAATGCAGAGGTGAGCAGCGCTGCCTGGCTGTGCTCGGGAGGGAAGGATGGGAAAGCAAAGGGATGAAACCCTCAAAAAGTGCTGCAGGTGATTCCCTCCCTTCTCCTGCGGCACAGTGTGAGCCTCGTGTCCTTCCACGGGCCGTTTGTCTTGCTATGGAGATGTTTGCATTCAACTGCTGCAGAGACTTATTACAGATTTACTTATTTAAGTATCCACTTGGGTAAATTTAGGTTTTTATCATCATAAAATTTCACCAAACTGTATGAATTTCACTTACAAAAATAGGGGGGGGAAAAAGCATGAGCACCCCACACAGGGCTTGGCAGCTTCTGAGCAATAGGAGCAGGACTCCTGTTTGTGCATCTCTGGTAGTTTCCCTCAGACCATCTTGGAGACTCTTCACCCTGGGGGTTTTTGTTTGTTTTTCTTTTTGAGTGGGATGTTGCTTCAGTGCCACGGTTGACTCTGTTTTCCAACCTAGCAAGTGTAAGCTGGTGTCGTCCTCTAAACGTTCAGTTTAATAGAATTTTTAGTTATATGTCAATATGCTTAACCTCTGTGTGACATTTTGTTAATTTGAATTAGGAAATGCTTGTTTGGCTGGTGGTATTTTTTTTTTTTTTTTACTCCCATATATAAAATAATTTGTAAGAAAAAGATCATATTCGTCTGATGCAGTTGGAAAGAGTCTCAATATGACTTTAAAGAGTGAAATCTTTCCATTGTTGACAAAAGTACAACCTAGAAGTTTTAGCTATTTTGCACCAAAGTACTATATTTAGCTACAGAGCTGTGCAAGTGTTATTCAGAGCTGTTCCTTAAGTTTTGGGTATCCCTTTCTGGGGGGATGTGATGACATTTGTTTCTGAGAGCCTCTCAGGTTGCGAGCACATCACAAACTGAGAAAAATCGGTTTTGATTTTTCACAGTTGATCTGGAGAGAGACTGTAGTTAGATTGCTCCTGGGTGCCCAAGTGAGAAGAGGACTTCATGAGATAGATCAGGACAGCTAGCCAGTGTTGGAGAAAGATGGTGGAAGGTCTTTGGGTTTTTGTTTTTCCCCACCGCTTCTTAAATAAATATGTTCATGTTAGAAGTAAAATCTAAAAATGCAGACAGAGAAGTAGTTTAACTGTGCTAAGTTTAAGTCTGTCCTGCCAGTTGGTGTTTTGCTCGCAGAAGCAGCGTGCGAGGTCAGGCCCGTGGGAGCTGTTGCACGTTCTTGCAAAACCAGGGTCTTTTAACTTGAAGCTGTTCTCTGTTTCTCTCTTCTGACCTTTTTCTCTCAATTCCTGTCTCTCCCCTCACTCACTTTTCCCTGCCCTTTTCGATACTAACTGGATCCAAACAGTCTCGACGAGAGCAGAGGTTACACAACAGCCGCAGGGGCTTGTCCGTCCTGCAGCCAGTCTGAGCCGAGCGGAGGCAGAGGAGTCACCACATCCTCAAACCACTGATCCTGTAACGTCACAAGTTTAAAGGAAGATGAAAGGAGGACGTCTGTTCTTTGAAGCAAGGATAGAAAAACCTCGTATACGGATCTTAACAAACTAGAGAAAATGCTTGTAAGAAAAGTCTTAGCTGCTTTTTTTAGCAGCTGTTGTTGTTACCAGTAGAGCATCTGTAGAAGAATGTTGTCTATTATACTAGTCAAAATTTATTAGATGTGTAATTGATAGGAAGGAGAAAAGACCTAGTAATGCCTGAACCGATGACTCTTCTGCAGCGCAAGTGTGCATGTACAAACTCAGAAGCTCAGGAGTGTGCATCTCATGGGTGTGTGTTTCCATGGAAATTTTTTTTATTTCTGAGGAGACTCTTTGTAAGAAATGGTAGAAGTCATCTAAAAACTATGATTCAAGAATGCTGCTTTGGAATAATAATATAAATACCCCAGAGCTGCACAGAGCCTGCTCTGGTGTGGGAGCCAGGTGATATCTCCTGTGCATGTCTGAAGTGTTTAATTAGAGAAAGGGGAAACCAGCTAGAACGGTACGTGTTCAGCTGGTCTTCCATTGCCTGCCTACAACGTGAAGCAGCTCTTTGTAGTTGATTCACGTGCCTAGAGCTTAGTTTAGGGAAAAGAATTTTCCCGTGTTAATATTTTCAAATGTGTAGTGGCATTTAGAAAGAAATATAATTTCCCAAACCTCCGCCTTGTACATGTCATTATGGCGGTGAGGTGTGTGGATCTGAAAAGCATCCACGCGCAGTGCTGCTAGCTTTTAAAGAAAGCTTACTGAGAGCCAGGAACAGACCATCCTGTTGTGCATGACGCTGAGGGATTTCAGCAGAAAATTCGTTTGAAGCAGGGAGCTTCTCAATGATCTAAAATGTGAAAAAGGAGCATACAAGAGGTAGAAACAAGGACAGGCAACTGAGGAAGACTGGGGATCAGGTACGTAGGGCCAAAATCAGGCAGGCTAAATCCCACCTGCAGTTAAATCCAGTGAGAGACACTGAAGGTAACGAGGAAGGATTTCAGAGAGGCAGTTGCAAAAGGAAGTCGAAGACAGCAACAGGTCTGCTGGCAGCTGGAGGAGACACCCAAGAACAGATGATGTCGGAAAGGCTGAGGTTCTCGATGCCTTTTTTGCATTAGGCTTTATAGACAAAGTCTTCCCCGAGATCTCTGGGTATACTACTGCTGTTCGGGAAGGAGGGAGAGAGAGCAGAGGGGGCATGAGCTGGGGAATATGTAGGTGAAGCTGAATGTGTTCTGTGGGATTTGCTGGGTGCTGAAAAAGTGGGTCAAAGTGTGTGTGAAGCTGCTGTCTCTCATCTATTAAAAAAGCAAAAAAAAAAAATCAAACAAAAAACTTGTCAAGTAGGGATAGTTGTGGATGACTGAGGAAGGCTAATATCACCTTGTTTTTTGAAAAAGGTAAGAAGTCATGGGCACTAAAAGGCCAGTCAACCTCACCTCAGTCCCCAGAAGGATCACGGAGTGTGTCTGCTTGCAAACTCTTCCCCAACATTTGAAGGACAAGAAGATAGTCAGGAATGGTCAACCCGGACTGACTGTGGCATACAACTTCCTGTGATGGAAGGCTGGTTGTAGGAGTGAGGAGTGATGAACAGTGAATGGAGGTGTACCCAGCCTTTATTAGTTTACTACCTGCACCAGTGTCAGCATCTATATTCTTGTCAACTTGCTTCAAAAAAAAAAAAAAGTAGTAAAACAATGAAGTGAAAAAACAAGTATGAAAATAGAGCCAAATGTGCCGTGGTGAGATCCTGCAAATCTTTTCAAGGCAGTGGATACCAAATGGAGAGTGTATGTCTAAAAGCACCGTGTTTGATTTTTCAGAATTGAGAAAGGCGATTCTGGACAAGGTGAATTTGGGAGTCTGCCTTGGGATGGAGGGAAAGGCAGGATATATTTGAGGACAGAGGAGAAGGGGTATCACATTGGTTCTTTGTGCTTGTGATGTACAAGTCGTGCACTCCAAACACAGGGAGTGGTAAGTGACACTGGCAGTAGGGACTGCTTTGTGGAAAAGTTAATGCAGTATAACGCACCTGCCATAACTCTGGATGAAAGATCCTGGGCGACTTGGGCAGGGAATAAGTATGAGATGTCTGAAGCCTTGCAATGGGGGGTTAACACTCGCAGTACGGTAGTAAGTCTTAATGGATCTTATTGGGTGAAATTTGTCATGCTGAAGCAGGCTCGCGGAAAGACCTGTGAACCATTTGTTTAAGCCACGTGAAGTTTGTGCAGCCTGTCTGCATGAGGAGTGAATTGCACCTACCTAGAATTCAGGGAAAATAGCACTTGGCCCAGAGGGCATTTTTCATCCTTGATTTGAAACGCCTTAAAATTTTCATCGCAGATTTGAAATGATTCTCCTGGGACATCAATTATCTCCGTTTACTTTCGTGTCTCTATAGAAACGGTCTCTGAGCTTCTTCATGGGCAGTTATGAGCCTAATGCAGGTCTTGCCGGAGACGGCGAGCTGCTCATTGAGGGGCTTCCCAGCTGAAACCTGCTGCTTTCTGTCTGCGAAAGCCTCTTGGCTTGTTCACCTTCAGAGCAGCCATCAAAACCCATTTGTTCTTCCAGTGCGAGACGCGGGGAAAGGCGAATTGCAGAGGACTGAAATACGTTTGTAGCTGCTGGATTAAGAGGAGAGCAGGTCCTTTGTGCAGCTGCACGTTTTTCTGCAGGTAGGTGCCTGATGGCAATGAGCGCGAAGGCCAAGGGTGTCCGTCACGGCACGCGCCCGTACATCAGCCGCGACGCGGTTGTGCTTCCTGGGAGCGTCGTTCTGACTCTCACGTGGGGGGAACCGCCCGTCCTTGCTCCCCGGCTGGCGTCGTGCAGCGCGTTCACAGGAGAAAAGGCACTGCCACCCTGGCAGCGCAGCGGCAACGCTGTCATTCTGCTGGCAGTTGAATGCACAGCGCGTTGCACGCTTCAGCCTTGTGTTTCTAATGCCCGTCTGAAGAACATGAAGCCTGCCTACCAGGCATTGCTCAAGCTGTCTGTACCCGAGTGCTGTACTTCAAAGAGAAACAGTCTCACACATAGTCATTTCCCATAATCTTTTCAGTGCTGCGAGGCAATATATGTCAAAAGATTTTCTTGTGTTAATCTAAATAGAATTCTTAATTATTAAGACAACTTAGTCAAGTCAAAATAAATCTAATGGCTCGTGTTTAATATTCTTGTTAGAGTCCTTATGAATCAGACAGAAATGTTAGGAAAAAACCAACTAAGCATATGTCAGCAGTAAATAATAGAAGCCTGGATTGCACCCAAGTCAGGTCCTAAAGTGATTAATACAGGCAACTGGCTGTCAGTCTTCCTTGAAGTCTGATGGTTTTAAGACTCTTTGCTGATACCAGTGGAGGGTGTGATGTGTTTACAAAGCTAAGACCAGTGTCTGAGGAAGCTGATGCAAAAATCAGTGTTTGTTAGTATCTCTTGACGGTCAGAACACCCTGGATACTCCTCAGCTTTAGATATTGTTTGATAATTAATATTCAGTGCTTCTAGTGTTTTCCCAAAGTGGTGACTCTGGCTGCAGGCAGACCAAGTTAGTGAGATGTATTTTTTCAATGCTGAAGAATACACACAGAAGTGCAAAATAACAGTGTTTATTAAGAGCTTGTTGTGCAATGGAGATGATGCAGAACGGGGGGGAATTCAGAGTTCCTGTCTTAGTAAATGGCTCACTGAGAGTGGCAAAGCAGGTTTTCCTTTGTAGTTTCTTTTGGCCATGAGCCTTGCAAAACTGCCCGTCTGGTGTTCCGAGTTTGTGTTCTCGGATTTCCCACATCCTGGAAAAGTTCTGTTAAATATTTCAGGGTGTTTATCAAATGTGAATACACAATCATAACAAGTCAGCATGAGTCTCTTAAGACTTGTGTTCACATTGCACTTCTCGGAAATCAGTCATAGCATCATGTGAACGTGTAAAGCTGGTTGTAACTGGAGCACAGGAGCTAACCAGGCTTCCTGGACCTGTGCTTTCTCCTTCAGTTGCCCCTGCACTGTGCTCTTTCTGGGGTCCCAGTCCTAGGAAAGCAGCTCCAGTACTAAATCGCCTGGTGGAAATGGTGCTTTTGAGCATTGGTGCTCTGCGAACACTGCTGAATTATTTCCATCCCACCTCGGTTTGGTGTATTTATGCTCTGCCTAAGTTGGTTTTGCACAGTGCTTGCATCCCTGCCTGGTTAGCTCACAGCTTAGATACCTTATATAGAAACAAAGAGGGTAAACTAAATATTAAATATCACAACTTGTAACATATCATTAAGCAGATGGAGTACAAATGAGCCCTGAAGAAATTAAATGAAGTGTTCGGAGTCAGACAATGATTTTCTAGACAATGACAAATGGCTCCAAATGGCTTTTTGCATACAGATAATGAGTCTGGAGGATGACTTCATCTTTCTACCTCGGCTTTCTACCTTTACAGCCAGTCACATAGCTTCTTTTACTCTTTATGAGAGTGCTTAACTATTGTTTTCCCTGGGCAGCGAGCCCTGCTGCTCACCTGCCCCTTGCTCCCTTAATTTCCTCCTTCCTGCAAACTGTATCTGTTAAACCATAACAGAAGGAAACAGTTGAAATGGTTCTTCCTCCAGAAGAGGATGTTTTTTCGGTAGTTGTGAACCTAGCCGTTATCTTAGCTTTTCACCTGTGAGGCAGCACAGGGACTGTGAGGCTACTTTTGTACTCTCCCAAGCCCTGAAGCCACAGTGTTGGTCCCCTGACATAGAAGGAGCATCACCAATAGACTATTAAAACAATAACATGGACATGAATATGATTTTGTTTAATCCTCCTTCCCTGTGATGTTCTTTTTGGTGGAGTGGGAGAGCAGAATAGTGACTGCAGCAGCTCTCTGGCTCATGATTGTTACCTGGGGCTGAGGCAATTCTGCAGGATCATTTTTATCTAGTCAGATTTTGGACACCATGGACAAAATAATTTATTCTCAGACCTTTTCAGTTGCCTGGTTTCTTTTTTTATTTACTTCTATTCTTGTGGCTAATTCGTATGGATGCCCTTCTGCACCTCCCGCTTCATCCCTGTTCTTCAGAGCCCTGGGGCCACAGCATGGCAAGATGCGGTAGGCATGCACACAGCTTGAGCCAGCAACCAGAGGAATCACCCCATCCCAAATCCATCTTGGGTATTTATGTAGCAATCTAATGGTATTTGTTCCCTTCTAGGTATGTGTATTTTTAAGCTATAATTAGTCTAGCGTGCCTGAAATGTTATTGCCATTGCAGTAGTCTAGTTGGATCCCACTACACTTTTTAAAATATTTCTACTCTTCAGATACCTTGTTTAACTACTCTCGGGTGTCCTATTTTGAAGTTTTATCTCTAAATGCTCTTGACCAATTTACTTTCATTTAATTGTTGTCGTAATCGCTTCAGTGGATTAAGAGACTGCAACTAATGTGATATATTTGGATTTTAATAATGTATATGGTGTTTTCTTGTTCACTTTTACTTTTTTCAAAAAAAAAAAAAAAAAGCTCAGTTGGTTTGCATAGGACCACTGTCCATGTGAATTGGCAGCTGGCTGAAAGATTTTAAACAGAAAGTATTGCTTTGAATTGGGGCAATTTTCTAATAGGGAGCTACCAGAATCAATTGTAGGACTTCATTCAGCTTCATAGTTGGCTGGGAAGATGTGCTAAACAGAGTGTTAATGAAGTTTGCAGATGATGATAAATTGGCAGATGTTGTGAAACACCCGTGAAGAGGGAGAAATTTAAAAGATATCAATGATCATTAGAAAAGGGAATGGTATATGTAGCAGAAAAATGATTAATTATAGAAAGACGTGAACATATTTCTAAAGGAAGATTGCTGCATGTAACGCTGAAGAGGGAAGAGAAAGCTCAGAAGTAGAGAATCTGTCATTAGATATCTGGAAGCAGATCAGATGTTCTTTTTCTGTGTGTTACAGCCATGAAAAAGCCACAGAATTTTGGGATCCATGCTTGAAAACTTTCTTTTCTGGGCAGGCTGTTGCTCTTTGTAAACAACTTTGGTGCAGCTCCTCCAACCTGTGACCCATGTAGAGCTACCGGAAAGAGGTGCGAGCAATGCGGGAAAGGAAGAGCAAAAAGAGCAGCTGCCTCTTGGAGAAAGGATGGAAGGAAGAGGACCATCAGATGGCAGGGCAGCTGGGCTGCCCTCGCGTGACCGTGGCCGCACACCTAGGAGCTGACCATGGCTCTAAGGAAGATGGCCCAGTTTGGGGCTGCCTGTTACACGAGCTGCCCTGGCACCCGGGAGCAATGGGGCTGGAGGTGGTGTGCGGAGGAGGCTTTGCTCAGGTGGGAGGAGGAAGAGGCCAAAGGATGCTTCATTCCTCTGCTTCCGTTGCTCCATCTTCTCTACGTGCTCTACCTATCAGGAGCATGTAGAGAAGACGGGGCCTGACTCTTCTTAGGGTACAGGGGGCAACAGACTCAAACTGCACCTAGGGAAATTCCAGCTAGATATTGGGAAAGAATTTCCCCCCGAAGGTGGTCAGACTGGACTGGAGCCTGGAGAGACTGTGGGACCTGCCCCTTTGGAGATGGCCTGAGCTCGGCTGGGCAAGGGGGTGGCTGGCGGAATCTGCCCCAAGTGATGGAGACCAGAGGTCGCTTCCTGCCTACGTCATGCTATGATTTGATTTTTGGTATTTGCCGTGTCAATTAGATTAGTGATTACATTTGCAGTTTAGATACTGTGTTGAACAAGAATGCCTAAGGTATCAGTGATGCAATTTCTTTCTGTCACGTTTTCCATCTGCAAGATGGCAACGATGCTTAACTAGGTTGAGAACTGTGGCGTTTTGGCATTTGTGTTTAATACGAGGTTGCATGCAAAGTTTGTGACTCCCCGTTTGTCACTAAGCAACACTGAGTAGTTTATTGCAGAGAGTACTGTCAGTTATTGATGTTTCCTTCATTAGGAAATTATTTTTGAATAAATACCTTCTGGCAGCTTTGCAGAAAGATCATCCTTTACCTCCACAGCTAAAGGGCAAATTGAGATTTTAATTAATGTTCTTAGTGTGTAATTCTGTGTATGTGTATTGTATTGCTGTAACACTGAGCTAAGGCAGGAATTGCAGGAGATAGCTTTCAGAGCAAAAACAAAAAACCCCTGAACAAGGTCATTCGGCGCATAGCTCCTCTTACTTAGGGGCATTACGAGGTCTTAACAGAAGGTGCTGCTTATGAAGACTGTTAAGTGCATTTTTCTTATTTCCGGTCCTTCCTTCCCCCTGCCCCCAAGATGACCTGGGGTTGGTATCAGAGCATGTTTTATTGCCAACCACCAATAATCACTACATAATAACTATGTTTTTTAAAGCGTTGATCCATTTTATTAATATGGAGACTAACAGCATTGCAGCTACCTAGCACGACTGCGGCCCTAGTAAGGGTTTTTCTCTGCTGCTGATGTCCATCAACATTCACGTTTCTGCTTGTGATCTGTTTGAGGTTACTTTTCACATTGGTTTGTAGCCTGTGTTCACTGAAGTGCCTGCAAATCTATTCTGATCTGATGTATAGCAGTCTGAGTGGGAAATAGCTGTTTAAGCTTACTGCTAATGGGGGACTAGGATCATGCTTTGATGAAATGTTTTAACTCAAGATGCTGTTTTCAAAATAGAGGTCCCTGTGAAAAGATACTTTTTTTTTTTTTTTTCCAATGTATATAAGCAGCAAGTGAAATGAAGTTTGGTGCTCTTAAAGAATGTGCCAGTGCTGAAATTATGAAACGTAAAACCTTCTGCGTACGAGCACAGATGAAATTGTTTGAAAACTAACTTTTGTCTTTTGTCATTCAGTCTTCAGTCATTCAGGGTGTAAATTTGAAAACTGTGTTGCCTCCTTAGTGACTCTCCAAGATTACAAGGTAGTGCTGGCGTCTGGGAGTTTGTGCAAAAATCAAACAAAGAAATGAACTCTATTTGCATAACAATTGGATGATAAAATCTGACGTGATTTTAATTCCCGTCTGTTCCCTCCATGTACTACATACTCAGTTTGCTTTTCACTTTCTCAAGCTTGCATGAACAATAACTAGAGGACTAGGTGTTTTGTGGATTTTGTTTTTTTATATATATATATGTGTGTGTGTGTACATATATGTATATATGTATGTATGCGTGTACACACTTTTAAGTAGGGTAAAAGCATAGTGAATGTCTTCGTATTAAGTATGGGATGTGAAGTTTGAAAACTTTGTTTTGAGCACAGAAAGTTAGCTGACAAAGAATTCTGTAGAAATAGGTGAGTAAATCTTTGAAGCTGGGAATACGCCGTTCCTTGAGCCCTGTGCTGTACCTGCAGGCAGACGGTGAAATCTCCATACGCTTACAGTGGTAAAAAGTAACCTGTAAAAATACAGAGCGGATTGAACCTGGAGCTGGTTCGACTTGCTGGGAGCAGTTTGGTTGTTTTCTTGACAGCATTTGTGGGGCTTATCTGCTGTTTCTTTCCCTGGCTGCTAGAGATTAAACTTTTAATCAATCACAGTGTTTCTGGAAAGATTTTAATTACATTTCCTACTTCTAGGCTCTTTCGATATCAAGCAAACCCTTTAAAACACCGCAGTCCTCTTTCACTGCACTGAAAACGAACTGAAATTCTGCCGTGCAGTTTTGAGCTGACATTTCTGTAATTACGGAGCAGAAGCCGCGTCGAGCTGATGCTGGCGCCGAGCTCTGCAGCCCCGGGCGGTCCCTGCGCAGTGCCCTGGTGCCGGAGCCCGTGAGCGAGGCAGCGCAGCGGAAAGCCGGGATGCGGCGGGGCCCGTGGCCAGAAACGACGGCAGCCCCGGTTCGCCGCAGGGCCTGGGGACGCTGCCGTTAGCGCTGCCTCCGCTGCTGCATCCTTTCTGAAGCAAGCACTGGTCACCTCGCCTACAAATAACCTCTGTAAGCGTACCAGCATAGACCGAAGTGTAAATGAAAGAAGGTAGCTGTGCGAGGGGGTTTATTGAGGTGTCAATAGCAGCGTATCGAAGTAGCTTGTCAAAGTAACATCTTCGGGAATTCTAAATAAACGTTAATTGTAGAGTTCATTTCTGCTAAATTCACAAATATCACCAACTTTGGAAACAGTCCCAGAACTGGCTGCTTGACAGTGGTACTGTCAACTGCAGATCTGTGCTACTCCCGGAGGCTGGGATGGGGCGAGCGGCGGGAGGAAGGCGCCGCGCGCGGTCGTGCGGCCCCTCGGCTGCGCCGGAGGGGTGACTTGGTGGCCGCTGGCAGCTCTCCTGCGACGGGCCCCTCTGCCCAGGCGCCCGTTGCGCGGTTCAGCGTCTCTGCTGGGAACAGCTGTTTGGTCTGGGATCGCCCGCCTTTCCCGGCTCGCCGGAGACCTGAGAGGGCGAGCGAGCTTTAGGGTTTCCTTGCCTAGGCACACGCTCGCTGTGCTCTGGAGCACGATCGCTTCTTTAGTAGTCAGAGGGTGTTTCTCTGCTGCTCCTGTCTTGTTGGCTTTGGGCAGTTTGCTTCTGTCTTCTGTTTCACAGGCCCCAAAGGCGCCTGTTGGAAATGCAGTTATTAGGTTAGAAGAAATTTGCTGTAGGTCTGGCCGTTGAAGGAATGAGTTCAATGCTTAATCCCCACCTGCAGCAACATCTCAAATAAAGATTTGCCAACATCTTATATGAGCAAAAGTCTTCAAATCTGCTTTTAAAAGAGTTTTCAGGTGGATTTTGGAACTGAGCCTCGTGGGGAGCGGTAGCTTTGCGGTGCGTTGGTCTAACGAAACTTCGTGAGGTGTCAGCGCGAGCCGATAAGCCCAGGGCCGGTGGGGTCCTAGCGTGCACGTTTGCGCTCCGTCTGTGCCGACGGCACGAGCGTTTCCGTCTGTGTTCACCACGTGTAGCGGCCGCCTTCTCCTCTGTTGCTGTGTCGTGTCATCTGCCACGAGACGCGTTTCCTATGTGTAAAAGGCCCTCAAGCGACAGATCTGGGGAGTGTCGTTATCCCATTACCCTCTGAAGAAAGACAGCAAAAGTGAACTTGCACCCAAACCCCTCTCCTAAGCATCCTACCCTACAGGCTGTAGTCCGGATAGGTGATAAAAGTAGTGACCCAATGGTTGTCTACGGTATTAAAAGAGAATTTATTTGAGAATAATTGAAGAAATTTGTGCTTTGAGGAAAAGCAGGTGGCATCTTTATGTTCTGAAAAACATGCGAGCAGAGTTTACAGCCCTTACACAGTAGTAATCTTGCCCTACTTGATATGTTGAGACAGCATTCCTGGAGCTAGAACTGTCTTTAACTCAGGAAAGTCCACAGAAATTTTGCAATTAAATCTGCAATAAGTTTTAATGCTATAAAAAAGACTGGTTAAGTTTGTCTGTTTTACTGGTTTGTTCAACAGCCGTCAGTGTGAAAAAAATGCAGGCTATAGCACTAACTAGATTGTAAAAAAATAAATTAATGGCAAAAATAAAAGGGAGGCGGTAGTTGCAGGGAGTACACGTGGTACATCTGCAGTTGCATTTTAGCTACCTGAAAGTACTGCTAAAGCCCTGCTGCTGTATGTAGTTAAAGACTTTCCACCTCCCAAGGGAAACAATTAGAAAATGTTACAATAAAAATATCTCTTTGAATTCTTTGGAGTCACCGTCGTTAAATATCAAATATTCCCTATCGTTTTCTATGTCTCATCTGGAGGAACTAAGGCTTGTTACAGTATTTCTGGTCATCAAAACAGTGTTCCTGGGAATGCGCAGTACTTTCGGTGGAGGGAAGCCCTTGGGTGAGGACCTGGTGTGCCTGGAGGAGGCACCTCTGAGGGCTTCGGCCCTTCTCTGCCGGGCAAGCGGATGTCCTTTCCTTTCCCGAAAGGAAGAGCGTGCTCATCTCCTAAACTTCTCAGCAATGTTTTCTGGGTGTTTCCCTTGGGAAAGACATCCCAGGTACCAAGACCCGCTCATCTCCCCATGAAGAAGAGTGTTACGCGATTTCTTTCTTGGAGTGTGTTTGCAGAAGTTACCCTGCGGGCTGTGGTTTCAGCGCAGAGTTAACCTGAGCCATCCACACTTGTACTTGTTACTATGGAATTGATTTAGCTCACGTGAGAGCTGCTATGCTGCAAGCGGATGTTTGAGTCGTGCGGTGAAAAGATACCGGCAGCTGGTGTGAGTTGTGTTACCTCAAGCTCCAATTTGCAATCCCTGGCAGGGTAAGAAAGCTGTATATAAATACCATATGGAAATTAAGGTGGTGTTTTGATATCCTTTAGAGCTGAATTTGAGCTAGTGTCAAGCTGTGATTTAAAGCTTAAATTTGGGAAGATGCCCATGCACAACCTGGTCTTGAAGGTCCCAGGACGAGGTGCGCGGTGGCCTGCAGGTCCTCAGGAGCTGTGGCGCGGTGAGGAGCATGTGCTGGGGGTGTCTGGCTGGCACTGCCCTGTGCAGCTGGTAACCTTCTCTTGATGCTGTCACACGTCATTCTATGACTTATTGTATGACTTTTTTTTTGTGTGTGTGTGTGTTTTCTTAATTCTGTTGATTTCCTAATATGTCCATTTTAAAGAGGTGGTGGTAAGTAAAGCCTTATTCTCTTTATTTCAGGGCCCAGTCCCCACAAGCACCAGCTTTTTTTTAAAAAAGTACTATTTATTTTAAAAGTGCTAGATTTATGGAATTGCAATAAGCATTCAAAGCATAATGCCTCTTCGTGCTAAATATATTCATGTTTCTACCAAAAAATGACTCTGTACCTTTGAATTTAGGTAAGTGCACATTCAAAAGGCTCCCTCTCAGATCTCTCTTTCTTTTTTCTTTTTTTTTTTTAACCACCAAGAAAATTCGTATTCTAGAGGCACATTTCAGAAGGTCTAGGTGAGTGGGGAAATCAGATGTAATTACCCAAGAACGCACGGCAGATTAAAGGAGAATGTTGAGCACTTTGGGGGGAAAAAGCTGCACAGCACAGCTGAAGTCAGAAAAGAAGACTGAACAAGAAGGTAAAATAAATAACTAGAATTTTTCAGATGCAGAAGGAGCAAGGGGTCACTGAGAAATTCAGCAGGGCTTCAAGAAGCAATTTATTGATGGGAGAGAGAGAGAGAGACGTTCCTCAGGAGGATTTGATGAGTTTTTAACCTCGGCGCTGAGCTGGCGAGATGGAGGACGGAGGCCAGAAAGACAGAAGTCGCCCGTGAGGACAGAAGGAAATGCAAGAGGAAAGCGAGCTCAGCCGGGCTGGGCCCGACAGGCAGGAGGCTGCGGCGCCCGGCGGCCGCGATGCGGGCACACAGCCCGCTCGGCAGGCTGCTGCCTTCCCGCTTCCTCCCCCTTCTCATCGCGCTTAGGCAGCTTCAAGCGGCCCGGAGGATCAAACCAGCTCAAAAGAGGAGATATTTTTAATCCTCCTCTCGTTTTTTCTTTCATTCCTTGCTCGCTCCTGCGGTCTCTTCCCCCACGACGTCAATATTTAATGTGCTTTTACCATCTGTGGGCATGTCTGAGCGTGAAAGACTAGAGGCGAGCTTGGCTTGAACAAATCCGGCGGGCATTCTGTTTATCTAGCTCATCGTGCCGGCCGCAGCCCCGCGGCTCGGCCCCACGTTCCTCCTTTGAGCTGCCTTTGGCACGCGCTGAATTCCAGTTTCACTGCTGGCTGACCACGGCCCCGAGCACAACCGGGGCTAGGAAGCACCAGCGGGGTGGACTTGAGGTGGCAGTAGACCGGTCCTGTAGGTTGAGTACAAGATAAAGAGCAAGTACTAGGTATTTGGATGCTGATTTGGAAAAGAGGGAAGGATTTGGTAATGGCACAGGTGAAATAAGGAGAAAGCATGAGGAGAATTCATCTAAATCGTTTCAAGTTTGCTGCTTGTAATGGTTTGTTCGCCAACAGGAGTTTGCTTTCTGGAGCTGGACTCCTGCTTTCCCCGTTGCTGAGCTGTTGGCGGGGTCTTGCAGAGATAACTTACGTTAACTCCTAGTGGAGAACAGCTTATCTCAGCAACAGTTTAAGACTGCTTTCGCTGCACGTGAATTTCCGCAGCTTTATCCAAGGGAGAGATTTTTCCTCTCATCTCCGAAGTAGTTGAGAGCCCACTTTCAGATGTATTCCTGGCACGGCACAGCACGTTTTATATCTGATATCCCTTTCTAAATTTTATTAATGCTGGATTGCCTATACTGAGGGAATAATTTTAAATGCATGTGCTGCTGCTGATCTCATTTGCATCTTTTGTCTGGACCAGTCGTTTCAGTGGTTACATAAATCCACGTGTTAATATATTTTAATATCAGTTAACATAAGCTAGGCTGTGGAACACTATAGTTTAAATGCTTAAAATAGCTATGTTGCCTGTGATAAGAAGGTTTGAAAAATAATTTTCACAAATACCTGTAATGAGAAAACAACAGGAATTACTTTTGAATAGATATGTAATGACCAGAATACAGATCCTGTGTTTTAGTTTTACAGCATATCACTTCTCTAACTAGTGTGGAGTGGAAGCCAGAAAGATTTGCTTATTTGCCAGCGTGAAAAGAAATAAAATCATGAGGAATGCTTTTCATTATGTATTTTTCCTCCTTCTGTTACAATATTTATAAAGTTGTAGCCTTATAATAGCTATCCCATTGAGCTGATATACAGGCTGGAGATGAGCGGGCTTTTCCTACTGAAGCCCTCTGCGGACTTGATCCTTTGCAACGCAGAAGGTAAATGCTAGGTTGAGCTCAGCAGGTCCTTCACTGAGTACGAGACTCTCCCGACAGCCTCTGCTCCCCTGGCTGATTTGTGGGTATTGATCACGCGGAGTTCGCAGCCTCAGGACGAGTCCAGGAGAGCTTTGTTTTAAACTGCAGAGATTCTGGTGTCGAAGGCAGGTTCACCTGCAGAGTAGTTGGCTCGTGCGGGAGGCAAGTGCTTGCGCTGAGCCGAACGAGAAGGCGGCATGGTAGAGAAAAAGGATGAAAGACTACGTCTGAAATCTCACAGGAGAGGAGATACAAATAGCTCAGTGCTGAAAGAACTTTGATAGGATCCATATATCCTACAGATTCCCAGTGTAGCTAGAAAGGTTTTTTTAATTCAGCTTGAAGTTACAAGCTTCAGACTCCTTTGGACTTTTGGACTAAGGACTAACTGCATGTAGATACGACTGTGGCACTGTGGATGTCTAAATGGGTAAACAGACCTGCATGTTTGATATCTGGTATTAGTAGAATTTGTGCAAGTATTCTGTTGACTGTGGTAAGCCCAGAGGTGTGCATATGCGTGTATTTTTCTACATAAAGTTTCTAGAACGATGGTCCTGTGTGTAGCAAAGTGCATCTGAATTTGTGTGGGATCCAAGTCCTTATTGTTAAGTGAATGACAAGCAAGGAGAAAAGTCACTAGAAGAACAAAAGATCGTTCCGTTACCCACACATGTATGCTTAGAGTGAGTGCTAAGGTTTCACATCAAAAAGCATTACACAATGTACTTGATTTTTGGTAGTACTTGCTCAAACTTCAGTGGTTTGTGATTCTGTCATTGGGACTTCCATCCAGACTTACTCCGATAAAATTGGGCCAGTCCTGGTGCAGCAGAGATCTCTTCAATTTCTAAAGCATTTTTTTTCCCTCTGTCTTTGGAAATAGTTCCTGGTTATTACAAGACACTTCTTTGTTTAGATTGTCAGCCAGTACAAGAAGGGTAGGAGAGGTCAGTGCATTTTGGTAGGCATTTCATAGTAAGCGTATATTGTTAGGTGAGCCTCAGATTTATATTCCTGGAGTGCTCTGATATCCAGAGCAGGGACAACGAATGACTTTATTTGAGTATTTCTTGCTGCTGTATCTTGTAGCAACCAAGATGCTGACTCTACTAAGATAAAAGGTCAGGAACACAGTCCTCAGAGTCCTCAGAAGCAGTAGAGCTTTATTCCTGTTGTTTTGTTTTGTTTTTTTCCCCTCCTCCCCTGAATGCTGTTAGGTGAATTTGGACATTTCTTAATCTTTCCATGTGTAAGGATAGGAGGGTATTAGAGCTCCTCCTCTATACCTGTCAAAGAGGGAAGATTAAAGTATTCCATTTTTTAAAATAGTATTGTAGTTGGAAAGTCAAGGGGAGAAGGGTATTGTGATCCTTAATATTTCTGTATTCGTCCAGTTAGGGCTTGCGTATTAAGTTTAAAACTGATATTGTCTTTCTCTCTCACCATCCATACACAAGTTCACTTGCAATATGTGAATTGGCTGTGCAATTCGCTTTGGCCTTTCCTGCAACCGCAAGGCGGGCTGGGCTCAGGGCTGCTCCCGGGTCCTCGCAGATCCTGTGGCCGGTGCTGGGAATCCCTCAGCTGCTCTGAGGTTTCTGGTGGCTGTTTTGTGAGAGGGCTCTTTCCTCTAGATTAATGAAATCCTGATGACAGTCTTCACACCTCTCAAAAAGGAATTGCTAAAGATTTGTTTCCTATAAGGTTGATATTCAGTTTTTCACATTCATTCCTTTGGCAAGAATTAATCTGAAACAAAGAATAAGACATATTGAAGGGTCCCGAGAAGAAAATCAAGAGCTGTCTGGAGTTGTGTGATTTTGTACCCTATCAATTATTCATCAGCTTCATCTGAAAATTGCCAATGCCATAGTTGTCCAGCATTTTAATGCCCAGCTCATGTATGATAGAGCTTTGTACATCTTTTCTTCTGCTGAGGGGTGAGTGGAGTTACGTGTTGCTGCTCTGCAAAGATGCAAGAATTCCCACACCTTAGGGATTTTACTGAAAAGGGAATCTCTAAGAAAATTAGTCAGTTATCCGTTACCCAGCAAAGAGCTAAAACACTGGCTCACTTGCCAGAGCATTAAACAGCTCTGACAATAAACTGCTAATAATCTCTTTGCTGTGGTAGATACCTGGTTTGCTCAAAGACCATTAGTACCCACTCTCGGTGAACGTGCAGTCAGTTTGTGCATTGAAATGAGCCTACCTTAACAGATGGCGGAATTTTGTATGTAACTTGCGCTAATGTACTATGGGCAAACCTCCTAGGCTACTCCTAAGCGTGGGAGGTATGCCCTGGGCACTACGAGAGCAGCGAAGCCAGGAAAAAAGAAAGAAAAAAAGGAAAGAGGACCTGAACAGCTGCGTTTGAATTTTGGATCTGTTTCATTTAGCTGGGGTTACTGCCCGCATCACTGTGCTACCAACAGTGGAATTAGTACAGCAGTTTGCCTGGGTGCTGCTTCTACCCTAACACTGATGCATCTAGGAGTGGGATATTTTTAATTAGTTAATGAGTCCAGAGAGTGTTCAGATTAGTATATTGGGCAGAATTTGAAAATAGCTGTCACTGATGATGCTTGTATGTAGTTTGGGAAGCACTTCAGTTGTTCAAGATGAAAGTTATTATACAATTTTAATAATAATAATTCAGTCCAGCAGCCAGCACTGTATGAATGGCATATATTCCTTTTATTGGAATCATTCTTCATCTGCTGCAACCCTAATAGAAATTCTCTCATATAAACTAAGTTAAGATGGAGTTATGGATGAGGCCATACGTTGGTACTGCAGAGAGAAATGCTCTTACAGGGATATGGCGGTTATTCCCCAGGACAGGTGACACTACGCAAACTACAGGACAACTCCAGATTTGTCAAGATTGAGTATCTTAATTGCGTGCCGTGGGTGGAGGTCGGTGGGTGGCCAAGGGTGCGTGGTGGCCATGCTCAAAGCATGGGTCTTGCTGGAGACTTCACTTAGAGGATTGGTAACAAATTCTGGGAATGGAGTTTGGCTTTTGTTGTGATCTCAGGATTTCATCAATCCTGAAAACATGTATTGATATGTAGCATAAAGCATAAAATACCGCAACTTCAACTTCTTGGGAACTACCTGAAAGAATCTAAATTATTCTGAGAACTGCTAGAGACAGATGGTTTTGTCATGTGGTCTCCCATGCTGACGAGGTCTCGGTTTAAACATCATACTGTTATGCTACTTTGCCAGTCACCCAGAATCCCACTGTATTTGCAAATATAAGCTGGAATATGATCTTTCTGGTGCAATTTAGTCTTTATTTTCCTTTGATCAGTGACTCTAGTGTATAAACTGTTGACAATAATCATTGTACAGGGTACTGAGCTTGAGTTTTCCATAGCGACAATGTGATTCCCCAGGATTGCTAGCACAGATCCTGGTAAACCACTGCCCTGTTTACATGTAAAAGCTTCTTACCAAGCTTGCTCTTGTCTAGAATTGCTGTAGCAGGGTATCAGACATGAGCTGGCTGTGCTTGGGTATTTAAGGCAGATGCCAGATCTTAACATCAGAACCTGTTTGGTGCACAGCAAAGAGCCTGCTCCATCTTGCACAAAACTGGAGTGTAGTTTAATGCACCTCACCAATGAATCAAAGTAGTCTCAGGCAATATTCCAGAGTGATGCTAACGTACTCAGGGACATCTTTGTCTCAAACCCAAAGTATTATTTTACTACAAGCAAACTTCAAGGGCAGGGCATCAGATGTGCGTTTACAGGCTGGAAAATCAACAGAGACATAAACCTGACTCTTTGGTGCACACGATATTATGAGCATGGGAGGACTGGTGTTCACTTTTCCTTAAAGGAACTTGGAAAGCTATCCTCTATTTGAGTGCAATGTTTTATCTAGCTTCAAACTGCAAACATTTTAGTGGAATAATACTATGCCACTAGTAGCAAAGATTATGATACAGAACATAAAATTATGATTCTTCACTGAAGAAGTCATGCTTAATTTAAAAGTTATGAAAAGATGCAATGAATTTTGTACGTGATTTCAGTTAAAGCACGATGCAATTAATGATTAGAAAGTTAAGAATTCTGACTTTTCTGGAGCATCTTTTGGCAGGCCCTGGCCTGGTGAATGTTTGTCTGTTGTCCCTTCTTAGCACAGTCAGAATGAAACAGTACAAACAGCAATGTACAAATAGAAGATAGGTTTTATTTAGCATATATTTCCCTTGACGTGATTTAACTTGACACAAGCTGAACCTACCTTAGGGTGTCTAATGGCTGCTCTTGTTCTCTTTCACAAGACCCTGTGGTGATAATTGAAATGTGCAACAAAAATAGCTGGTTAACTATCCGCATTACTTACACTGGTGTGTGCATCTGTTCAGTGACCTGGATTATATGTGGTTAGTTTGGCACGTTTCTTTCAAGTGCACTAAAGCAAGAATAAAAGCCAAGGAGAGAACCAAGACCATTTGGATGTCTTCTCTACTTTTTTTTGTTTTGTTTTGTTTTGTTTTTTGTTTTTTTTTTTTTTGGTTTTTTTTGTTTTTTTCCCTAAAGCCAACTCACTGACTGTGCAGTTGTTTGGAGTCGGTTTTATCAGTTGACCATGGGAATCATAGTAAAAGATTGCCATTTCAACCAGGCCTCTTTGGCCATTACCATGAGACACAAGTGAAAGTGGCTGTTAACCTTGATTGACATTTATTGTTCACATTCTTTGTCGTTTTGACATACTCTCTCTTAACGCTCCTGAGAACAAAGCACTATTGAATTCTCACCTGTTGGTCAACTTGCTTATTTAGTAAGTTCAAACAGTGGTGGGTATGCGCACGTGTGCGGATGAGGGAGCAAGGAAGAATGCACGTGGCCAACTCCAGCATTGCATGTCCCAGCCACTTGGAGAAATGTCCTTGTCATGAGGAACAAGACTAGGACACGTTTCCTCAGTGTCTTTTCCTGTGTCGGACTAAAACGAATGTTATGTTGAGCTCGGTAATTTAACTCTGCCTCCTCTGTGATATTTGTGGAAGCTGTGGATACTATGGAAATGCTTATAAATTAAGATCCAAAGATGATCTGAGGCGTGGCTTTGTGCCATATGCCTGATACTGTTGGCTGCTTGATGCTCCTTGCAGTTTTTAACAGCTGGACTTACTCTGCGAGTATAACCCAGCCCTCAGGGTCGGCACAGACACTGGTGACTAGACGTGTCCCTGGAGGCCAGCCTATCGTTTTCCTCTTACAGCAGCCAGTCTCCATCAGGCTTGGTGGCACACGATGTGGTACAGCTCACAGTGACTCCACCTCTGCTCCACTCTGGGAAAGCAAAAAGAATTTCAAGATCTTTTATTGTCCCTTGCCACCAAAATTCCTTTAAACCCCCCCACCCCAATCTCCTTCTCTGCGTGGTAGGTGCCTTAAGCCATTACATTTACGTCAATATACTAACTTTCGTATGACAACAAGTGTTTTTGTTGCTGCTGCTGCCATGTGGTGGTCCTGGTCCTGAGGTACTGAGTCATCTGCATAGGATTATGGTTGCAGCTAATACTCCAGGTGGTAGTTTCCTACTTCGAACTATGTTGACTGCTTCTCATATATCTATTCAATAATTTTGAAAGTCAAGACTCCACTTGTCTCTGCACAATTTTCAAAGAGATTTCATGGGGAAATAGATGGTTTTCATTACTGAAATGCTAGTTCTTTAGTCCTCGGGCATTGCAGTAATGACATCTGGAGAACAAAAGGTTGCAGCTCTTGCCTCAAAGTGCTGATCGGCGTGCAGCCTCCTCCCGTTTGTCCTTGGCTTTGTCAGATGCACCTCTTCATCAGAGCACGGGGGCTCCACAGCCTTATTTCAGGACTAACCCCACTCTTTTTTCCCCTCCCAGATGAATGCTTTTATGAAATCCTGTCTGTTTTTTTTTCCTGTGTCCCTATCACTAAAGCCTGTCTTTTACTGACAGTTCCCTGCAGAAGCCTTGTGTTGTGTGAAGTAGCACAGCTTTTTCCACTTCCTGGCCTCTGCTCGACTTTGTGCCCTCTACCAGATGTGCCCACATTGCCACTGTTTGTCACCTTTCTTTTTGGGCACGCCAATCATGCCGTTCTTTCCTGATCATCTCGTGGCTCCCTTACCTTCTGCCTCGTTGAAGTTTCTTGCCTTCACCTTTACAGGATTCTGCACAATACCGGTACTGCCCATCTGTCTGCTCTCATTCCCTCCTCCTCGCTCTCCTGCTGCTAAAGATCTGCCGGTATCACCCCTCTTACCGTTCCCCTCGCAGCCTCCTTCCTCTCTTCTCTTTTTCCCTTTCTCCATGTTGCCCTTTGGCTCAGTGCTTTGCCCACGTTTCATCTCGCTCCTATTTTATTTTTTTCTGGAAATGTACTCCCTTTTGCAGAAGAAATACTCCAACCGAAGAGAGAAAACCATGTCTTCCTTGTGTTTTGTTGAAGTTGTCACTAACAATCTGAAGTATTCCCTTTCTGAACTCCATCAGCTATCTAATTTAGGATGTAAGGTCCTTAGGGCAAGCATTAGATCTGCTCTGTGTACTTCTGTTCTGTTTTATTACTAAAACAAATACAAACCAGCAGACAATAATTTAGTTTTATTTTCAGCTCTTACTATGCTGCCTCAAATAAGTCAGAACAACAGATCGATCCTTTTTCTTTCTGTTCAGCGCACAAATGTGTACGGTCATGCACACCTACGCGAAGGAGGAAGGACAGAGCAGAGTGACGAGACCTCACCTCCTGGTTGCAGGAGACCAGTGTGCAATTGCTCGAACAGGCAGGAAAAAGACACCTGGCTTTTTGTTCCCTGTCGGTGGCATTAAGTGAACGTTACATCTGGTTCTTTTGTTTTTGTCTAGCTGTGTTTGCTACAGAGTGAATTAGGCAAGTTGCTTTTCAACACTTCAATATTGGCCATGCTTTGTCTACATGAAACTCAAGATGATCCCAAATCTTTAAGTTTCATCTATTCCATCCGGTTTTTCAGCATTATTATTCGCTGTTTCTCAGCCCTGTTATTCACTGGCTTTCATGTCATGAAAAATGTTTCCATCAAAATGGAAGGGAGGCCCTCTAGCTTCTGAGATTTGGCAAAGCTAACTAGTATGAGAATTTGCTTTGGGCCTGTAGAGGTGTGGTAATGAATCTTTTAATAGATCCTGCTCTGCTACTCTGCCCTTACCAACAGCAAAAAGTTTTATTTGAAAAAATTCCAATTTATTATAATGGTTCATGAGGGGAGAAAAAGAGGATGATATTAGGCATTTGAGTGTTGTTGCTTTTTTGGAAGAAGTATTTCCAAATAATAGATGCTAGGAAAAAAATGAATACATATTGAATTCCAACTTTGTGAAAATCTACAGTAGGAAGTCCGTAGAGTTGATTGACAATTTACGCTACTACAAATGAGAGCAAAATCAGTAACTTGATATTCAGTAAAGCAAACAACTCTTACATGCCCAGAGGATCTCTTGAGAGTGGCGTTGCCTTCCTAGAGCAGCTGATGTTTTACTGCCTGCCTAGTTAGGAGGAGAAGCAAATTGCTATCGCTTGCCTGGATGTAATGTTAAAATACAAATATATAAGGATGAAGGCCACAAAACGTACCTTCTGTAACAAGCTATCAAAGGTAGTAAAGCCTCGTGCTGTCGTGTCTGACCTACTTCCCTCCTAAAACAGTTGCGTCTTTTCTCCCGGGAGATAGTGAAATCTTGAGGAGCTCCGTCATGGCTTTGATCTTGCATGCGATGGCATACTGGCCGAGAGCAGTGCCACCCCAGAGGGTGCTAGCCGGGTGTCTCCACTCACCTTGGCACGTTTCAGACTGTCTGTACACACCGTGGCAGGGTATGGCAATAACAAAAGGTCTGTAGGTGCTATTTAAAAAATTTTGGAGGGACTCGGTGCAGGTTGTGGTGGCTGGAGAAAGGAGTGGGAGTGTTCACTGAAATTCTCAGTCTGGCCCTCAAAAACGTTTGGAAGCTTCCGACTTGGTGTCGATAAAATGGCAAATGATGGATCCACAAAAATCTCCGAACACTTTTTATAGATAGAGGCTACCAAAAAACAACAGCTTCGTTTTGCTTTGTCATCAGCTAGGTTTCCCGGTGGCAAAGGGGTTATCTCATGCTACTTCGATTTATCCTTACAGGTCTTTGGGGCGGCTTTATTTATTTACTTATTGTTTGTTTGGCAGTTGGATTTTTGTTAGCTAATATTCAAGCTGTATGTCACCATGCTTCAAACTAGGACAATTTCAATTTAATGATATATTTTCATAGTAAAGAAGTGCACCTTACAGGTAAAGCTAAGAATTTGTTAGTGTAATTGAGGCCCTAGCTTTCCAATCAAAGAATTATTTTAGTTAGCTTTAACAATAGCAGAAAAATAAAGCAAAAGAAAACAAAGAGCATTATCATAGGAAAAATCTCAGTAGTAATACAGTCAAAATTACGATCTGTACGCTTGCCTGGATTTCTGTCTGGTGGTATGTGCCAGGCTGATAGCTCAGGCTTCAGACCGGGTTATGGAGAGCCGTGAGTACACCTGGTTCTTTGCATGCGATGATGGTGATGATTTCTTCTTATTTTCTCCAGGATCTCCTTAGGCCTATTCTTCGTTTCCTAACATGTTTTTACACCCTGGTCTGTCTCGGTCAGTCTGGGATGTTTGTGCTAGGAGCCTCGGCAGGCAGCGGTGGGCTTGGCGTGCCGTGGCTTGGGGGTAACGATGGGAGCTGTAGGGTGGCAGGAGAGGTGCGACCGCGCGCCCGGCGGGCCGCGGTGCCGCGGGGCCCCTGCGGTCCCCTGCCAAGCCGCGGGCGGAGGGGCGGCCGACGCCTGGGAGAGGCTGCTGCGGCTCAGGGGGCCGGGCCCAGCAACGGGTTAAAAATTTGCTAAGCAACAGAAACTCTCGTTTCGTTCCCTTAGAAAAAAGAACGTTTTCCCTCTTGCTTGTGATTTTTCCAGATAGCCAATTCTCTGTGTCTCGTGAACTGTTTTGAAAATTAAAAGGAGCTGGCGGAGAGGGCAGAAGCCCACGGGCAGCCCTCGTGGTTCGTTGGCAGCATCTGCAAGAGGCTCTGTCACAGCAGCGCCGGTGCAGCCCGTGCAAAATTCACGTCTCCCGGTCCCCGCCGTGGCCGCTGCCCCTCGCGAGGGAAGCCACGGCCAGCGAATAGCGGGGACAGCGGCGTTTGGGCCGCTGCGGAGGTCCAGACTGCTGCAGCGACTGCAGGCAGGATTTGTGCCAGAGCGCCGAGTGGCAATTGGGCCGGTGTCGACGGGTCCTAGTGATGAACATCTGGCCGAGACGCAGTTCAGCAGGCACAGCCGAAAGCCACGTTCCTGCCGTTTCCGTGTCCGTGCTACCGTGGCCTCCCACTTCACCATCGCCGCTGGTGCGCTCTCGGCTGCTGCCGGCAGGACTGGTGTTTGCACACAGGACTAAAGGAAAACGGCAGCTGTCCGGAGGAGCAGAAAATCCTCCCTGCTTGAAAGTGAAGTGCTTCTTATTGGGTAAACGTAAAACGGTTCCCCGAAACAATTAGTGGAATATGAAAAGTGAAAGTCATTTAATCTAGCAGAAATGGAAAACGGTCAATGCTGCTTACCTCTTAGGCCTAAAATACCCAGGAGGGAAAAAGGAGTTAGTCACTCCCATCTTTATTTAGGCTTTTCTAAAGTAGAGCCTGCACAGAATCCTGCCAGATTCGTACGGAGCGAACGGCAAGATTTTGTCACAAATGGGACAGTGTTCAGGTTTTATTTGTGTTCCTATTAGGAAATGCTCATTTCTGTCCTTTGGGGACAAAAAATAAATCTGAACAAATTTCCCTAATGCTGCTGTTTTAAAAATCTGGATGTTTTTGACATGCTCCTTTGCTCTCCAGAGCTCTGAAGGTTGAACTGGCCATCTTCGCCATGTAAGAGAAGACAGCTGATAATTGGGAGATAGACATCGTGCCGAGGAAGGGTTGTTTTCTCTTGCCAAGGTCCAAAATTCTGCAGGATAAAAAGAACTGCCCTCCCTTTCCCTATAAATATCAGCAAAAATACCAGGAATTTGTAGTTCATGGTAGGTACAGCACAAGCGATCTTGCTCCCCTTAGCGCCGCTCCTCCTTAGCGAGAAGAGGACCTGATGCTACACTGGGGAGCAGAGCTGTGACTTTTGACTTGATTCCTTTGACTTTGCTCCGAGCAGTTTTCTGTCGTGTACCGCTATCAGCTCTCTTTTGATTTGACTCCCCAACCGAAGACAGTATATTTGCATTTATTAAAAATAATGAACCACTTATGGTGACCAAACCTGCTGGCTACATCCAGCAAATGAGCACGTACTTTGCTGCCAGTGTCTGTCTACTTGGCTCTGACGTTTCAAAGTCTTGCTGAATACGCATTAAAAGCACTAGTGCAGAGTTAAGAGGTGTACTGAAACCGAGAAAAGGGTCAATGGGTAGTATTAAGCCGTGATTTCGTTAGTCAGCAGGCAGTTCTAGCCTGGGTGGTTAGCACCCAGAGTTTGAGTGCGAGGTTGCGTAAGTAGAGAAGCCTTTGAGTAGGGGCATACCCAGATGGCAGGTTTTTGTGTGCTGCTGTGTCCTCGCCGTTTTTGCACCCGTCCGCAGTGCCCGCCGAGAAGGGACGGGGACTATCGGCGTGAAAATCACGTAGCAGGGAGCTTCTGCTGAAAAAGGGGGTGGCATAGGCTTTCGCACCGCGTTGAAAAGCGAGCAGCAGCGGTCTGGAGCACTACTTGGGAATCAGAGCCCTGTAAATAAATAAGTGCGGCTGCAGTCAGATTCAGTGTAATATATTATCTTCTCTCCCCAAAGTATTTTTAATCCTGTGATAGCAGCCCTTACCCTGGATGTTAACATAGATACCCGTGCAGCTAGAACTGTGAGTTTCACTGTCACGGTCAAAGCTCAATCTTCATCTTATCTCCAATGGAAATACTCTGCAAAATATTCAACAGCTGATATAGAGGTGGCCATCAGCATTTTTTCCATCTCAAGCAAGTATTAATCTCTTAGGTTGATATATTTGGATGCTCCTCTCTGGGGAAGAAATTTCCTGCCTGCTGTGTCAAATATACTAATTCATTAGTATTTACGATGCTTATGTTCCTCTGAGACCCTGATTTTAGGCTGCATGAGAGAGAGCAGTTGCTTTTGAACTAGTGAGCTGGGATTCTGTATTTATTTGCCCAAGCACAGATAAGGTCCTTCATCTTGTCCTCGTTCTTGCACATTTTAGTCATGCTAACAAAAAATGCATGTGATCATTCATTGCCATAATTTCACAGAGATCTTTCACTACCAGTTGCTAGCCAAGAAGAATCTTTTTTTCCTTCAAAGTCTCAAAAAAACCTGAATATTCGTATTTGCCCTCCACCTCCATATACCATGTTATTTCAAGTAAATAACAGTGAAGCATCAGGGTTGCAATCTTACCTTCCTAAATTACTTTTCCGTAGGTATCTCACCATATGGGTAGCCTAATCTGTCACTCTTAGGCCACACGCTTCTGGCATGGCCAGGAACCAAGGGACGTCAGGGAGAATTCCGATCGGTTCATTTTGATTAGTTCTACTACTGTGATATCTTTTTCGTAATCAATTTAGTTCTTTGTGACTGTTCACTTTTGAGTTCCTGTGTGTATAACGTTGTTTCTCCTAATGACCTGTGATTTTGTGAGTGGCTGATGTGACTGGAGCTGTTGCTCAGTGACTTCTACTAGCGCCAGTTTTACGCTGGTGGAGAAGGCTTTTGTTTGGTTTCCATGTCTTGGAGATACCATGCCCGGGAGGAGAGGGCTGAGGGGAGTAGAGCATCCTGGTGACAGCTGCTGCTGGTAGAAAATGAATAATTTGTTTTCAGCTGGCTTGACTAGCACGAGTAGTTTGCTTTATTGTATTTATTTATTTATTTTCTCCTTTGGTTGCACAATTTCCTAATGGCATCTGTTGTGCAGCGGAGTGAGTCTGTCCGTCTGTGGATTCATAAATAGATAACAGAAATAGGTAAGTGAGAAGACCTTAATTTCGCACCACTTTCCAGGACCGTGTAGAGTTGTGTTTCCACCTAGAGAGATGCCCATCCGGAGTGGAGCGGTGGTGGCAGCCTGGGCGGCGAGGGCTGTCGGTCCGGTCTGGCTCCAGGGTGGCGTGCTGGAGGAATCTGGGGTGCACACGTGTGCGCCCACAGCAGCCACGCTGCCCCACGCTTTGCGTATGCCTGGAAACAGGTATCCACGCAGCACTTTGTTATCCTACCGCTAACATTCCTCCAAAAACGTCCAATTGCTCTATTTTATGCTGCAAAAGAAAAAAAAAATGCAATTCCCTTAATGCCATACGGTTTTGCAACTGGAAACTGCTGGAGAGCAGCAGGGGCAGCATGCTGGTGGCCATGGGGGTGCAAACACACGCGCGGAGGAAGCGTGGTCGGCGCTGCGCTGCGTGAGCGGGGCTGGAGGAGGCCTTGATCCCCGGGGGGAAGAGGGCGCTTTGGAGGCGCCGGGCTTCCGAGGCTCTGGGACGCGTGCTGGACGAGATCCCTACTCCAAAGTTGGAGGAGAGCTGAGGAGACCTGTTGAGACAAGGTGCTTTGGTCTCTGGCGCTGGAATGAGTTCCTGCAAACAAACGCAGTATTTGCACAGACGCTGCCTTAATCTAAGTCACCATGTGCAAATAGCAAATTAATTCTGCTTCTGACAGCCACCTCGTTACGTTTAACCCTTTCCGTCGCCCACATCCTGAGCAAACAGAAGAAGGTGTATGGCTGATTTTTTTTTCTTAATATCAAAGTACTGAATAAAATAGAGGGAGTTGCCCTCCCTCCTCTGAGCAATCTAACGCTTGCAGAATTTCATTTCAGAATTTACTGTTTTAATATCCAAAAAGGGACGTGCACATACATACTCCGCAGAAAAATAAGTTATTAACAGCTGCCTTCCACGTGCTTCTGGTGGGCGACACAGCAGGCGGAGAGAAGCGTAATTTTTCTGTCTCGTTTTCCCCACTGCACTTTATTATTATTGTTATTATTCGTTTTCATCCCCGACTTTTATGCTCGCGAAGAATTTCAGCGACCGCCGTTGCCTACCTTTCGGCGAGACTCCTAATTAGCAGGCGCGTGCGGTCCGGGCAGCTGCGGCTTTGGCGGCGAGTTGGCTCTCGGAAGGTTTTCATTCATTCCGAATTGGGGCCGAGCCCAAAGCCCCCGAGCCCCTCGCCGCGTCCGCACAACTCCGCTTTAGTATGCGCTGGGAGAGCCGCACTGAGGCTCTCCCCGTAGACCTCCAGGCTGCTGGCGGGAGCCATAAGGGAGCGAGAGGAAGAATTAGCCTGTGTGTTGCTGTGGCTCTGCTCCAGTAAATATTTTGATGCATCTGCTGCCAGCTCTGGTCTGAGGGAATCTACCTAGCATTTAAATTTTGATGGGGAGCTGTTTTGAATAATAACAGTGCAGCCGGCTGTGAGTCAGTGCATGTGTGTTGACTTAAAAAAAAAAAAAAAAAAAAAAAAAAAAAAAAAAAAAAACTCAAAGCTTAACGCTTGCTGAACGCTGAGCTGCAGTGCTTTGCTTTTTCCCTCCCTCTTTCTTTTTTTCTTTCTTCTCTTGACTTCCTCTTTTTTTTTCTTGTTTTCTTCTAGTGGGCATTTCAGATAGGTTTGTTCACTGGTGGGGGGGGGAGGTGGGGGTGAGGAGAGAGAAAAAAAAGGAGCCAAAATAAATCCTCCCCCCAAAACTCGCAAGTAGCTTTTGCCATGGGTGCTGTAATGGGTACGTTCTCCTCTCTACAAACGAAACAAAGAAGACCATCAAAAGGTAAGATCTCCTGTTTTGCTTTTCCTGTCCCTTCTGTACGTTTGCTGGGATAAAATATTTGTATTAGCCAGGGAGGAGAAAATGAGCATGTGCCACTTGCAAGTACCCCATCGGTGATTATGTGAGGTGTAATTTACGGAGGAGAGAGGGATGCGAGGTGGTGGAGGAAACGTGTGGGCATGTGGAAATCGCTGTGGAGGGGCTTGGAGGGTGAAAGCCATGTGAAAGCTTGTAATCCTTCGTACAGGCATGCACAAGCAGGAGAAACTCGGTGGCTCCGTACGCAGAACCTGTTTATTCCCAAGTCCCATGCTTTGTAAATACATCGTGGAGGGAGTAAAACGTAGGTATACAGCAAATTCTTCCGATTGCCTTGTGGCTTCTTTCTCAGAAAGTATCAGTAGAGGCAATGTTGTATTTTCAGTAATCCAGCACTGAGCATGCAGCACTAGTGATACATGTTTTACAGAGCTTATCAAGAGGAAGAATTATTAGGATGCTTTCATAAAGAAGGGGAGGAGGAGAAACTCAAAAAAAAAAAAAAAAAAAAAAGAGAGCAAGCAGCAATACTAAGGATGTTAAATCCTTAAATCTGTGAATTTTGGCTGCAAACTGCTGATTTTTCAGGAAGTCTGTTGTTGTGTGGTATTTGCTCGAGCTGTGCTCAATTTCTTTCAGGGTTAATTCAGAAATTCCAGGGTGCTGCTGAGCAGAAAGTTGAAAGCACTGTCAGGGGCATGACCACAAGATGCACAATTTGTATTTAAAAAAAAAGAAAAAAAACCACCAAACAACAACAGTAAAAGGCCCTGTAACTTTGACAAATCTTTCTAGTATTGGGAAATATTCTCTGCCAGAAGCTCTCTATTTGTCAGTGTCTCAGTATTTCTAGGGTAGGTCTCTCTTTTTCCCTGGATCTGTTGCTCAGCGCATGTAAATGATTTTGAATTGAAAGCTGGTATGGATTTTCTAGCAGTTTTGAAAGCAAAAATCACCTTAGGAAACATCAAACATCAAGTAATCATTCTAAAGAGAAATGGGAAAGGGCTGTGCAAGGGGTTTGATCAGTCTTGAGCAAGTGTAAAATTTCACGTTCCTGACAGGAGACAAATAGGCGACCCAGTAGGGTAAAATTTTATGTTAAAAGGTGTGTGCATGGTTTATAGCTCATCTTTCTGTGTTATTTATAATTCATCCACAACTGTATAGCTGTCTAGGCACAGAGTCAGTCGTGAAGCCTTGGAGAGCCATGTGTTTAGATATTGCAAGGTACAGAAGCACCGACCACAGTATGGTGCCAGGGCACCAGAGTGTCTTACCCACCTGCCAGAAATCTGACAGCTGTGTCTAATTTACACTAAATGTAGATAAATTTTGGCTGAATGTGTCTGTTCCCTACTATTTACTTGTCCTGTGGTTGGCTCTACTCTCGAGTGGATGGAAGAAATTGCTTATTGTTGGAGTTCGCAAGCAGTAAAAATCCAGCATCTGGTCACACGTTTTAACATTTACAGTGGAATTCAATCTTGCTGATGCCTGCTGGCAGTGGTTGTTCAGCTATATTTATCAAACTTGTATTCCCAGAGTTATCTCCTGTTGGCTCCGATGTGTTATCCATGTGTTGTTGCTGATTAGTCAGTTGGAGAGAGCAAGTGGGAAGAAATTCCTTTGATTTTTCTTGGGTATTTTCAAAGCCAGGATAGAATTTCATACCTCTTAGCTTCATTTATCTGCCAGGAAAGAATATTATGGAGCACTAGAACTGCCAGTTTTGGGCAGCTTTAGCCAGTTGCAGATGTTCATCTAGACCAATATTTAGAGGATCCCCCAGGTCCTCAAATAGGAGTGACCAAGGCATGTTTGCCACATGTGCCTCTGTACTACTTTGCATATTTTACACTGACTGTGAACACTTCAGCTCCTCAGCGATGGAAACCTTAATTTATGCTGGTTTTGAACGTAATCTCAAATTGTTCCTTGTCTGTGGGCCAGATGATTAGTGGAAATCTGTTGCTGCTACCCCATTAGTTTCACTTTAGATCTTAACATAATGGACTCCTTAACACAGTCTACCTGCCCCTTGCTTTAGAAGATCTACTCAGGAAAAGCAAACTCTTCCCCTGTCTAGATTGGCATTGCTGATTAAAACATGATCAGGGTGAGCTTGTATGCTGGTTTTTCTAGCACGCTAGATCTCTGAAGACCACATAGAATCAATCAGGTTGGAATGACCTCTGGAGGTCTCTGGCTAACCTGCTTAAAGCAGGTCCCACTAGATCAGGATACTCAGGGTCTTGACCAGCAGGGCTCTGAGTATTCCCAAAGATGCAGGTTCTGCAGTCTCTCTGTGCCTTGTTCTGGTGTTTGACCGCCCTTAGGGTGAAAATTTTGTCCTAATAGTTAGCTGGAATTTCCCTAGTAGTAGCCTGCACTTTCGCTTCTTGTTCTGTCACCGTGTACCTCTGGGAAGAGTCTGACTCCTTCTCTGCAGGCAGTTGAAGACAAGATTAAGATTCCTCCCTCGCCTCCCCCCACCCCAGGCTTCTCCCAAGGCTGAATAAACCCAGTTCCCTCGGCACCTCCTCGTTCATCTTGTGCTCCAGCTCCGTACCATTCTGGTGGCCGTGGTGGGACCATGCTGTAGTATGCCGCTGTCTGTCTTGTGCTGGGGAGCCCCAAACTGGACGCATCAGGTGCACTCTTACAAGCGCTGAACAGAGTGGGAGGATCGCTTCCCTCAGCGCTCGCTCTGCGCTCGCTAGTGCAGCCCAGAAGATGGTTTGCTGCCTTTGCCATAGGTCACGTTGCTAATGATGCTAAGGTGCAACTGCTCCAGTCGATATCACTGCATCTGCCTTTTATGGCACTTGTGTCCTTACCTATGTGTTTGTCTGGATAATTCAGGGTTTATGTAGAAGCCAAATGTTGCTGCTAAGACAAGGGCTCAACAAAGTAGTTGTGACGGAACTAGGTCTGCACCTGTGCAAATACACTATGATCTCGGTTAACATGTGCTCTTCCAAATAGTTTGAAGATGATTTGAATAGCCTTAGCTAGCTAAGCAACTCACACGTGTATCTTAAGCATTAATCTAGAAGCAAAAAATGTGCATTTATATTAAGAATAGGCAAAATAAACAGGCCATGTCTACACTTAAAAGTAAGGCTATTGAAAGCAGTTAGCGTCAGTGACGACGTACGATGGTGGAATCTAACAGTGTGGGCTAAAGCCACGTGTGCTTTCCCCGACTGGCTGCTGCGCAGGGAAAGGCTCCGCTCGCACGGCTCCCTGCTCCCTCCCAGTTCACGGGCCTTGGCCGGGGGGCCAAGAGCAGCGTGGTGGTTAGGTCACTTATTCCAATGGCAAATAGCAATAACGTTGATAGTGTTGCTTAGGAGCATCAGGTTTAATTCTTTGCTTTAATGAAAGCAGAAGGCCTAAACCAATAAAGGCAACAGTAAAGCAGAATTTGCCTTAAAGCCGAGGCTGGTGGTCTGTGAAGTGCAAGACATTTTCTCTGGCAGAGGACGACGTGGGTTTGTACAGGAGGATCTCATTCATTTTTGTTGAGCGCAACAGCCCAACGCAACAGAACTGGGCATTTTGTTTAGGCGGATTTTCGGCCACTACCCTGTTTTTCAGGATAACTATTTCTACTTCTTAGACGTGCGTTCCTCTCAGATGAGCTGCAGAAGCTTTCCCCACTTGCTGGAGCGGCTCTGGGTAGTGTGTGAAACTTGTGCTGTTGATTCGGCAGCGTCTCAGGGCAGCGTTCCGAGGATTATCGGTACATTTCCTTGGAAATTATTTCCTCTCATCTCCTGAGTTGATGCATTTTAATTTCATTCGCTGTTGGGATACTTTCTGCCTTTCTGAGCTTTGAAACTTGGTCTAATATAATACCCCTTTCTATAAAGGTTGCTTGTCTTGCATCCTTAGATCAGTAAAGCTCCATTGCATTGGTGGGGTCCTGGTGGACAAGTTTATGACGAGCCAGCAATGTGCCCTTGTGGCAAAGGAGGCCAGTAGTCTTCTGGGCTGCTTTAGGAAAAGCAGAAATGGAAATGAAATTCCATTTAAATATAACAAAGGAATTCTCCCCATGAGATGGTCAAACAGGTTGACTAGAGAGGTTGTGGTGTCTCCATCCTTGGAGATGCTCAAAACCTGACTGGACCTCCTCTAGCTTCCAACTTCAACTGTTTGGTGAATCAGGCCCTGAAGCCCTAAAGATTTAAGGGTTTGTGTGCACCACAGTGTTTCCAAAGGTCCTAAGAACAGAAATAAACGTTGAGAGCTCAGTAAGCACTAAATACCAGCGAAGCTGAGGGGAACATTTAGCCCACATTTAGTTAGCTGTTATCTCTAGGTATAAGATTTAGATGGAGTTGCAATTTTCCAGTTGCTTGTGTATTCTCCAGCAGACCTGAGCAGTAAGTCAGTAAATGAGCTGGGGAGAAAACAAGGAAAAGCAGGGGGCCAGCCCTGCAGGTAACGCACCACAAAACTACAGCTCTGGTTCAGACTACCTCAAAGTAGAACTTTTTTTCATGCTTTCAGCAAATCACAAGCAAATTTGTGTGGCTAGACTCAACCTCTTCGGCATTTGCCAGGGTAACGTTCAGAGGAGCAGACTGCAGGGTGGTGGTGGTGCTGTGGCTCCTCTCCCTGCTCGCAGTGCACAGCGTGCAGCGCTTCCCCTCCCATTCGCGGGCAGGCTCAAGTTCAGAAGAAGAGGAAAGTCCGGGGGTATTTGCTCTCTTTTTTTTCTGCCCTGGCCCCTCTGGTGGAAGTAAAATATAACTCAAGTCTTCCTCTTTTTCAGTACCTGAATCTTGCTAGCCTTAGAGCTACCAGCTGTGACTGTTACGCTGCTCGTACAAGTAGGAAGCAGCACCACTGCAATTCACTGCCCTCGGTCGAGGCTCCGAGCCTATCGGATGTGAGTAGCTGGTGTTTTGGTCCAAAGTCACCCAAACCTGAAATATCTAAGAGGAGCCTGGGATAGTTGCTTTATTTTGTAAGAGCTCATAGCATAAATTCACTTTGTGTAAAATGTGAGTTAAACACACGTTTTGATAGTGGCCGATGTCTCGATTTTCCAGTTGTTTTGAAGGAAAGCTTGCTTAGAAAGGTTTTGTTGTCCAAAGGCATCGCTAGATTTTGTGCCTCACCAGCTCTATTTTCAAATAGTTTGCTTACCAGGGAACCACTAAATACCGCTTGATCAGTCAGTCTCGATAAGAATATCTGACTCTGAAATAGCTCCTAGGACTTCTGGCTGTGGATGGGCTTTGTCGCTTCCCTGTGTAAGGACAGACTGGTTCTTCCTGCTGGAAAGGTGGAAAATTGGTTTTGTGGCGCTTTGGGGAATCAGCACCGCTCAACCTGAGACCTGCAGCTGTGCAGGGAAGGGGAGCTGCCTCGATGCCTCCTTTGGCTGATGCCTGCCATTACAGAGTACCTTTCTGGCAGCTGTTTGCAGCAGCAGCTTCACTCGCAGCTTGCCTTTATCCCGGGAAACTGGGGGCAGGTTTGGTGGAAGGAGGAGCTTTGAACGTTGCCCTCCTTTTGCTTCTCGGCACCTTGCCGCCGCTGGAAGCGAATGCGGGTGTCCTCCCGGCTCGGGCCCCACTGCCGCGTGTCCCGGTGTTTTGTTAGTAGAGATGGAAGTTCTTGATTTCCTGCCCGTTTACCCAGTGAACCGGGCACAGCATCCCGTGCCTGCTCTTGGGGGCCCCGCGCGCACGGGCGCTCAACGGACGGGGGAACGGCTGGTTAGGTTCATCTCGGCCGTGCCCAAGAGCCGATAAACTGCCCTACCGCCTCGTGGGATTTTCATTGTAAAGGGCATGTAAAACAGCATTCAACAGCAAAAATTATATTGCGTGAGCGCGGGACGTGCCTGCGTGTTCCCTGCCTTCGGGTGCGGTTACCGAGTGCCGCTCGAGTGCAGCAGATCCGCGTGGAGCCGGGAAATCCCACCGCCGAGGAGCTGATCAGAGGCTGCGGCTTTGCGTGGCAGCAGGCTGCGGTTCTTTGAAGCTTCCTTTTGTTCCAGAGTAAGCTAAAAGTATTTTCTGGAGTAAACTTCCAGCCTTTATCAGCGTCAACTTCTTATTCTGTGACTTACTGGATAGTGGATATTAGGCACGTGGAAAACTGATTTTTGTGTCTTAAAATATTTCATGTCATAGAAGTGAAATGGTTGAAACTAAGTATTAATAGAGGTTTTGACCAAATCTTGTCTTTACAGCAGTTTACTGTAAGCAAGTTTCTAAAAAGGAGTCTGTTAGGATTGTATATGTTTTTTGAGGGAAACATTATCTATAAAGAAGCAGATCTAGGTCAGCCCAAGCAAATTATAAATTCATGCTGATTTTGGTAGAATGCAAGAAGAAAAAAAGTGTTTTATTTCTGCATATACAAGCCTAATATTCTTCTACGAGCAAAATGTTGGTTATTTTGATGTGTTTTTAAGCTTTATTACAAAACCTGAAGTTTTACAAATTTTTCAAAACTGAGGTGAAATATTTCTGAGCTGGAATATTTAATGAATATTTTTTGTGGTTACTCACCAAAGCTTTCACAACATTTTTCTGGCTTCCTATTGGCTTCTATTGGCTGTACAGCTGCAAGCAGAAAAGTTTGGAGTAATTGCTGAGGTTCTTGCTCCACTGTGGTGGCAGAAGGAGCTCAGTATTTAAGTGAAGTAGCTTATCCAAAAGCATTACACTGAGAAAATGCAGACAGCTTGGGTGTGTGCTCTTTTTTTTTTTTTTTTTTTTTTTTTTGTTATTTATGTATTTATTTATTTTTACAACCTGTCTTTGCTTGGGTCAATGTCATCAGATCCCCTCCCAGCCAGGAAGGTACGGTGTGGCGCTGGGGAACCACAGCAGCCTTTTGCATAAAAAATGTATCCAGGATTCTAAGGAAGTTTATTTAATTTTTCCCCCTTTTTTCATTCTGAAACGCCAACATTTTTTCAAGGGAAGGGGAATAACAACTGTATTTATGAGCTGGATTGTACTCTACCAATCAAAAACTATCACAAGTGTAAAGCGTTTTCGAAGCAGGTGAGTCAGAAACGACGGGCGCTGTGCCTAGATGTTGCAGATCCCTGTTGGTGGCTGTTAGTGGGGCGCGAGGTCTTTGGTCTGCATTGAAAACGAGGCGTAAATTTGTGAAACCGGTGATTTTTCTCCGCGCTGGTGACAGCGGCAGCGTGACGCAGCGGATCAGGACAGGGAGGCTTTGATGGAGCTTTCCCAAACGTGTTAACCAAATCCCAGTGAGAAGGAGAGGACCTGTGCCCAGGGGCGCGCGTCGTGCTCCCGCGTGCCCCCGGGCCGGGCGAGCGGCCTCGGAGGCGGCTGGCTCGCGGGAAGGAGAGTCCCAAACCTCAGCGTTACTCGCTCGACGTACGCAAAGCCTGCGGGCCTGCCCGAAGCTCTCCTCCCCTGCAGCTGCCTCGCCCGGTAGCTCCCCGCAAGCTGCCCCGAATTCCTGCAGACGGACGTGCGTGCCTGTGGCCGGAGCCAGACCGGAGAGCCAGGACACTTTATCTTGCGGTTGCGAACGGCTAATGGAGAACATGATCGTGCTGATGCGCACGGTGCTATTAAAGGTAGGTTTCTAGGAAACCGGGAAGATGCCTGCATAATTCTGCTGAAAGGTGCTTAGTGGGAATAGACAGGCTGTCACCTCTGAAACGAGTAAAATAAAATCACAGGCAGAGAGAGATCGCTAGTGGATGTCAGTGCTCTGCCAAAACAAATGTTTCTGCCTGTCAATTTTCTGCGCAGCAAAATATGGATGAAACAAGCTGTGCTCACAAAATTTAGCCGTTTAGCCGTAGCGGAGTTGTGGAAGCCGAAGTTGAAGGTTTTGGCAACAAATCCGTCGCCTGCCTTCAGCTTGGGAGCAAACTCGGGGCTGCGTTTCCTCCGGCCGCCGGCTCGCTCGCCGCGGCGGGCGGCGCTGCACGTCGGCCCCGCGGGCGGGCGCCTGGCCTGCCGCATCGAGCGCAGCGGGGACGGCCCGGGGACGTGCTCGTGCTCGTGCTCGGGCAGGCCGGCTTCCCCCCGCCCCGGGGGCGCCGGGCTGCTCCTGCTGGCGCCACGGTCCCCGTTTGCCGAGCGGGCGTTCTGTCGAACGTGAAGAGGTGGCTCCCAAACGGCGTGAGACGTGCGGGAGAGCAGGAGGTCAAAGCGAGGGTGTCCGCGCTGGTTTTGCGGGTGCCGTCTCCCGGAGGCGGCCAGGCCGGGTACGAGCGTCGGCAGCTCCTGGGGCTCGGCGTTCAGCTGGAGGAGCTTTGCGCTTCGGCGCGCTGCTGCTCGCCTCGGTCGGCTAGCAGTCACCACGGTTAGGGACAGCGGCGCAGAGCTGGCGAGAGCCGACGTACGTGTTCCGATCTCCTTTTTCCTTGTCCGCTGCCGCTCCGAGTCTGCCCCTTCGAGAAATGGTGTGTTTTGGATTTTAACCTCTTTGCTGTTGGGAAAAATGGTGTGAAGGAACCTGGAGTGTGGGGGGAGAGAACGGTGTAGGCCGAGGAAAACGGAGGTGTCAGTGTTTGTGCTGGAAAAGATGGCAGAGTACGGCTTCAGTCCGTCCAACGAAGTTAACGTTAAGGTGGTTTCTAGGTCTCGTTCCCAGAGAATAATGTATCTGTTAACTGAATATTTATTGCACTAGTAAGAGAGCCACAAATTGATTTGCATTTCATGGTCCACATAGAATTTTGGCAGCTTCTCCACATCTCTTTTGCTCCATATTTTCATTGTAGGCTTTCCAGAAAACTGAGCAAAATGTTTTTTTACCCCGCTGCTTGGTTTTTAGCTTCATGCCTATGCGTTTCTGGGACACGCACTCGTGGAGCAGGCAGGCAGAGCGCCCGTGCCTGTATTCCCCTGCAAGCTTATGCAGCTTTGAAGCATAATATCAGAATCATGATGAGGATATTTTCAGAATTAAAGAGAATTTAGAGGAACAGCAGTAGAAATTACTGAATTCCTGTAAATAAGTTCAGTTTCAAAATTTGAGATCTCACTTGCTTTCTCCTTCCATCTTAGTCACAAAGATGCTTACTGGACTGAAATAGGAAAGGAGATATGACATGGAAAAGCTCACCAACGAGAGGAAAACCTCTCTGTTTTCCACTGATGCTCACCGTAACGCAGGTTTCCGTTGAGGACATCGCGTTACAGGAGCGGGGATGTGTTTGTACGCGGTCCTGGGCGCCACACCTGCTGAAACGAGGCCGTGAAGGGGGACACTAGCGAAAGTTAGGTAACTATTTTTGCAGTGCTCTACTTTGTCGCCCTGAACACCGGCAGAAACGATGAAGGCAGATTTGCAGGCTCCAGCCCTGCAGTTCTCCTCGTGTCGTAGCTGGGAGAGAGGTAGGAGTCTCGATTCGAACACCTCGGTGCGGCGTGCGTGGTGTTTTCCCTACGGCTCAGCTTCTGCAGCTGAACAAGCCTATGAAAAATGTTAGCCTGCCTTTTAGGAAATCTTCTAAGCCTAGAAGAGAAGTTGGAAGGCCTGAACTAATCACCCGGGAGGTTCTGCAGTCTGGAGGGGCTTCGCTCACCGCCTGGCAGGTTGGGGGTGGCGGTGCTGCGAATGCTGCTGTCTTCGGTGAGGCTCTTGGATGTTCCCATTTCTTCTGGAGTTTTGCGCTCCGCTGTCGCGGGCAAGCAGAGAGGAGATTAACATCCAGGTTAATTTACTAATTTACAGGCTCTCGCTCCCTTTGGTGGCAATAACCTACTTAGAGGAGCGGGAAGTAAGGCAGTCTGCAGCACTGCGGCTCCCTCCGAATTTTTGTGAGGGTGGAGAAGGGGGTTTCGCTTCCGTGAGGGGGGTCCGCGGCGTGGTGGCAGGGGTGGCCCAGCCCCGCCGTCTCCCGCGCTCGCCGACGTGCGCCGGGGGGACGTTCGCCGCCAGGCCCCCGGCGGCAGAGCCTCCGAGGCTGGAGCGGGGCGAAGGGACGCGGCGGGGTTCAGCCCTGCGCCGTCGGTGTTTGCAGGAGGTTGCGGGAGCTCCGGCTGGCAGGCAGGGCGGAGGGGACGTGTGGCCGAGGGGACCCCGGTGCCGGGCGGCAGCCTGGTGCGAGAGCTTCCCCGCGGCCGCCCCCGAGGCCCTCTGAGCGGCAGGTGGAGCGGGCGGCAGCGGGGCAGGCTTTCCCGTTTTGAACTAGTAGTGCAGATCACAAAAACGCACCGAAAGATAGGGAAACTTTCAGAAATCTGGTGAAACTTATTCTTAATTTCAACTCAACTTGCGTTCGGTGGAAAACACAAAACACGTTTTGATCTGTTCCTTCCGTGGTAGGAAAGAGGGTGGAAAGGAGAATCCAGATTTACTTTTGATTAAGCTTGCTTGAACCTATAAGTTTTGGTTTTTTTTGAAATGTCCTGTTCAAAAAGACATTTTCCATTTCTAAAGCCTAAATAAAAAAGGCAGTGTGGCCAGCCACACTGAGCACACGCTGATGCTGTCTTCTGAAAGAGTTTTAGCAAGTGTGTGGGATGATAAATCACCCAGCGTCGGCCTTGGCATCTGTACAGGGCTGAAGAATACGGTTTCAAGCTGATATATCCATTTTCTCCCGCATGAGGCAGAAATCATCATATCAGCTATTTTAAAAGAGCTTCTGCATGTACGATGTCTGTATGATTTACAGAGTGATTTAAATATCTGTAGATACCAGCTCTCTGAGGAATTTTGTCTATTGTACCTCGCATTTTCTATTGTAAATTTTTCTGTAATTGTCATCTTTTACTAAATGTTCCACCAAACTTTGCAAATATTTTCAGTAATTAATGGTAAATATTAGCTCTATTGTCAGCTGCAACAGTTTGGATTTTTTATTGTGGAAAGTGGGAGGGAGCCACTGTTTTGGCAAGTGACAACCAAATAATACATCATTAAAAGCCAAATGTTGAATTGGAGTCATTAAATCCGGTAGTAGCGGATCTTGAGAATCAAGTTTTGTGACGAGTTACTAGCTGGTAAAAAGTCTGCTGTCCTGCATGCGAGCATGAGATGCAGAGGAATATTCCTCTAATAAAGTGTAGAATTTGACTGCACAGATTCACCAAGATCTACATAAAGCCTGAGGGTTTTGTTGCTGCCCACCTTTCCAAGGATCTTGCAACTGTTTTTAGAGGGTGGCTTTTTCAGTTGACAGTCTGCATCATTCTGTGTAAGTTCAGCCATTGCCTGGGCAAGCTGCATTGGGGGGAAAAAAAAAGTCATTAACCCACTGAACAGAACCTATTTCAAGCTTATCCAACATCTGACCATCTTCTGCACGAGGATGCTGCACGCGCTCCTGCCATGCCGTTGTGTCTGCACCAGCCGCTCCTCTCCCTGCTTGCAGTCCAGCTGTTTTCAAACTTGGTCTTCCCCAGAATAGTGCCACTTTATTATTTCTTATGCCCTTGGATCCTGTAATTCCTAGCTTTGGCAAATTGTCTTTGCAATTTGTTACAAGTAACGTACTGAAAGCTTTGACGAAAGCCCATGGACTTTTAGGTATCTGCTGGGACGTCACATGCACAACTGTTCTGTTGTTTTTGTGCAGAGTTCTTACTAATTGGAGTTACTACCTATGCTTAGTAACTAATTTTGGTAGAAGTTGCAGACTGTCTCTCTAAACAAATTACAACTCAGTACTCCTGAGTGTAAATACCTAGCAGCTCAGTGATCCTCATTATATAGAGAAAGCCTCCAGAATGGCAGGATGCATCCGCATAAATTCTGCCTTGCTGCTGAGCAAAGTATGATGCATCACCACAGCTTCACCCTCAGCAAAGGCGCTGCATTGCCCTAGGCGTATAAATGCCATCCCGGCTCTTACCCTCCTGAGAGTACTGGCGTGAGGTGAGCTAGTGTGTGTGTGTGTTTAACCAAAAAAAGTTTATTAAAATAAGGTCATAAATTTACAAATCCAGAAGTTAAAATTCTTCTTTAAAAAACCCAACTGCCCCCATCCAAAGATCTTATGTGTTTACAATGTAGAGTTTATGAACAGTTAACAAAGGTAACATCTCTGTCCCAGTTTGTAGACTCCCTCCCACTTTTTTTTTTTTTAATCAAGAATGGCAAAGATAGGAGTGATTTGGTAGTGAGAAAAATTCTTAAATATTAAATCCCACAACTACACATGCTATTTCTGACTAGTCTACTTCTTCATTTCTTCCTTTCAAATAAGAAGATTAGATTTTTTTTTTTTCTTTTTTTTCCCCTGAAGTCAAGCCATTAAGCCTTTGGAAGATGAAGACTTAGTACTTCTTTTAACTAAAGTCTAGTCTCAGCTCAGTCAAGTCAGCTCTTACAAGGAACAAGCCAAGTTACAGCCCAGTGTATCCTTTGAGCAGATTGGCTTTGTCTTAGACAGCATGACCAGAGACCAGGACGTGAAGGATCAATAACGGGGATCATAATTCATTGAGAGAGGGAATGGCATCTCTGTGACTGCAAGTTGCTGACACCAGTTTCCAAGATGTTAGGACCAGATGTTTTTGGTTTGGGTATGTGAGATTGGTCAGCAGTGGTTAATTAGTGTTTATGCATGTTTGAAATTTGAAATACAGTATAACAAACAAGCGCTACCCAAAGCCAACTCTAATGTTTTTGTGTAAGTTTGTGAGAAAATGCTTCAAGGAAGAAGCAGGAAGTTTTATATCTAAAGCAACGGTAAGAGTTGTTGATACCAGTATCTTTTCTGTATCTTCTCTTATCTTGGCCAAGGAAAGGATTATTTACTATTAATATATAAAAGGAAAATCCAAAAAAAGGTTGGGGGGGGGAGGGAAGCTGATCATGCTGTTGGGAGGATCACGAAGGAAACTATGGGGTCCGCCTGGCTCAGCCTTTTGTTCCCAGCGGTGGCCAGCAGCTTCTGCTGGAACCAGTCTCTCGGCCAGCAAAGCCCATAACCACGAAATCTCACAGAGTTGTCAGAGAAAGCTTTTGGATCGGCTGATGAAACACAGTGGCTGATGTAGACTGAGCAATTGTATTACCCTGTCCAAAGAGACAGGTCATGTCTCAAAGCCCTTGTGGTCTATTATAATCACATACCATGTGCAGTGACAGCAGGTGGGGACAACTGCTGCTGCCAGGGAGGAGCTCAGCTTAAGGAGCAGCTGTCTGGACACAGGCGTGGATTGCTGTTCTGCTGGACACTAATCCATCTTCCACGACTTAGTGATTAACTATAGCTATTATAGACAAGGAAAAAATTAAGAGAAGTTATATAGCCCATCCTTAGGCTAGCACAAAAAAGTTACTCCCTATAATCCAGATTTCTGAGCTATGGATCATTTGGATCATGGTTCCTGCCTGTTACTTTCAGCTGTTAAATTGCCATAACAAACGGATGAAATACATCAACTCCTGTAATGAGAACCAGAGGAGGGGAGGAGATGATCTCTGAAAGCATGGACAGGATGAAAAGGTGCCTGTGGAGTGGGCTCGTGCGCTCGGCGCATTCCTGCATGCTTTGAGCAGTCAGCCAACGTGCCCGGGGAAGGCTGAAGAGCGGCAGCAGGTTGCACGGCATAACCGGGGCTGTGAGGTTTGGATGGGGGACACCAGCACTGGATATTTCCTACCTTATCCGTGAGTAAGCACATGCCGGTGAACAGAATCAGAGCTCTTGCATGCGTGGCGACACTAAAGTGTGGACGTTAACGCTCCCAGACAGCAGCATCCCTGTGTTCCCCTTCAGATGCACCTTTTTTCACCTCTGTTCCTTCTCATCCAAGGTCTTCAGCGAGACAAATCGGTATGAAACCGGTGCCTTGCTGTGGAGTTGCAGTGTGGAGCTTCCCACCTGCCTGTACTATTTCAGCTGGTTTATTCCCTTCCTACAGAAGAGCTGCTCTGTGTACCATGGTCATTGCATGAACCATTTTAAATCCTAGGTTTCAGGGATTCATGCTTAAAATTTGTTGCTTACATAGCTTTTTGTGTAATATAAACAAGTACACTCGACAAATCTGAGCATCTCAAACTGAGGCTAATATTTCAGTGACTAAAGCTTGTACTTTTTCTGGAAAAACAAGAAACAACCAGAGGAAGATTTCTCTCTGGATGTTTTAGAGGGTGACAGTGTTATGCTACTGTCAAGTGGAAAAGGGAAATAGGTGGTGGCTGGTAAAAGAGTATTGCAGGTAGTGGGCTCTTCCCCTTGCTGTGGTAAATGCTCAGTGTCACCACTCAAGTAGATTTTCCTTGTTTTTGTATGGAGTCATGAGCTTGTGTCTGCATGAGACTTCTCAGGAGACCTTTAACAGAGCCTATAAATACTTTTTACTCTTTGATACCCAGCTTCAAAACTTCTGTGTGCTGTAATTTGGCTAATAAAAAGGAGATGAAGAGGAGAAGAGATGATGAAGAAGAGATTCCTGATGGAGATCCTCCCGTTGTGCTGTTTTGCTGCCAAATCTCTGGGCTGGCCTCCAGGCGTTTTGGCACTGATTATTTTGATTACTTCTTGGATTTCAGCATCCTACTCTTGACTAACCTTTCTTTTTCATTTTCCATTTTTTCCTGCCCAGTGACTCTTTGCTCTCTCTTCCCTTTTGTATTCTCAGCCCTCACTACTTTATCTGGCTGCTTTGCCTCGTCCTCTTTGCCTCTGTCTGTCCCGGCTGCTGGAGCTCATCTTGTGCGATCTTCCAGTTGCTTCGATTCTGTGCGGCTGCTCGGGGGAGCAGGGGATTTTTTTTGGGATGGGGTGCTTGGGAGGAAGGGAGTTTGCTTCCACCTGAGAAGACAAGCAAGAGTCCCAAGATCCCTTCCCTCAGCAACCGCCGCCCTCTGGCTTTGGTATTTGTTTCCCTAGAAATTGCAATTATCAAAGATGTTCTCGCAGAGATTTTGCGACTCCAGTTGCCCTTGCGGTTCCCTCCTTGGGCTGGTGTCGAGTGGCTTGTGGGTCGGAGGCGCTCTAAACCTGTCAGACGCGTTACAAATGTCTGCTATGTCTACTGCACTTTGCTTCCGCGCCGAGCTTCCCCTTATTGCTGCTGCTGATTTTGTCCTTGTTTTCTTCTCCGCTCCTTCCCTTTTTGCTGTGCTCAGAGGTCATCTTGCTTCACCTTTATGCAGATCTGGTTTCTTCTGCACTGCAGGACCTCTGTGTTTTTAGTGGGGTTTTAAGCATCAAACAAAATGAGTAGTGAATTCAAGTTCCAGACTAAAACTAATTCCTTCTGCAAAAAAGCCTCTGTGATAACCTGTTGGAAAGCAGTATCAGCACCTCTTGAATTTTAAGCATTGGGTCATCCAGAAGGGAATCAGCTGGGTGCCAAAAAAGGGCATTCGTATCACTTAAACATCAAAAAGCAGCTTATATGGTCTGTGGATGGTATAAAAGCTGTGAGTTTCTCACTGGGCTGGATTTTACATCGAAAGAGCTGCTTCTGAACATGTCTTTCCAACTTAGCCTGAAACTTAAGTGCAGGAGCTTGTTGTTCCTGGCTTTTATAGTTTCGTAAAAATTAGTTCTCCATAAATAAAGTATAATCCCTAATAGTATTGATATTTCCCATAATAGTGATTAAGTCCTTAATTTTGCAGTTTCTAAGTTGCTTAATAAAGCATTACAAGCACAAGAACCCTTTTTGTTTTGACTTGTCTTAAACTGGCTTGAGATATCCAAAATATCCGTGGTTAGCCTGAGAACTGTTTTGTTTTGGCTGTGTCTAGTTCGTGTAATGTGCTGGTGCTGGTGAGTGACAGCAAACGAGAGCTTCAAGGACGCTGCAGGACACTGCATGTCTTAATTGCTTTCCACATAAATTCAGCTGCTTTTTCGGTGAACATTTTTTACGGTAAAATGAAACTACATGTATACTAGATGTTTGGATAGTCTTTCTCTAAATATGATGATGATGACTTCTAGGTCAAGAAGCCCCTGAGTCACAAGCCTAGAAGGGCATACGTTTATATGTTTCCCTTGTTTGTGTATTCTTCCCAAAGCATTTACTGTTGTCGTTTCGGTCCGATCTAGACGATAAGTTCTTGTGTCGCTTTTCTTCTTCTCAACGAAAGCACTGCAAGCATTTTGGCATACCCTAAATGTCAGGGAACAAAAAGTTTGAATGGTGTTGGGAGCAGTTTGGAGAACACCCTTGCACTTTGGAGCTCTTGAGTGTGCTCTGCGAATCATATGGGAATGCTGAGAGGGGTGAGACCGAATTAACTAATGCCCAGTTGCGCTGGTGAATGCACTTAACAAAATTTGAATTGTGTAAAGGTGCATTTAGTCTTCTGGAAGATATAGCTTTTGAAGAAGGGCTGTTGTATCCCTAGACATGCTGGAAGGATACAGGCTTTCTGCAGCTGGGATTCTGTTAGTCACCATGTTAAAAATCACCTGCTAAAATACAGCTTGCAGCTATGCTCTGTGGAATGGTGCTCTGAGCTTGGAGGGTATCTTGTGATTTCTTCTTTTGAAGCCAGTCCTGTGGCCTGTACCATGGAAAAAATAATTCTGAAATATAAGGGGAGACGAGTGCAAGAACAGCACTACAATGGATTTGAATTCTTCTGCCAAGAACTGAAGTCATTTAGATACATCAGTGTTGACAAAGTTTACAGTCAATAGTGCCACTGAAGGGTCTTCACAATTATTCACAGCTTTAGAGATGTAAAAAAAGCACCCTCCCATCTCTCTCTCTCTCTCTCTTTTTTTTTTTTTTTTTTTTTTTGTGGAACCTGTGTTATACAGTGACCCTGATGCTTCTTCCTGACTCTTGGAATCCCCTCAAGAAAAACACAGCCTCTAATAGTATATTTCTTTTTTTTACATAAAATAATTGCAATTATATGCCTCTCTATGAGAATCAAAGGTTGCTCAGACTCCTGAAACTCAGTTGCCAGAAACTCCGTGAAAATTCGCAATTATAGTATACGTGGAAATTGGAGTTTGTAGCAGGTATCATATGCAGGTTTTGTGTCAGGAGACTATAGGTTACCTAAAATCTTTGGTCATTAGTAGTAATAAGATTTTAAATAATGAAGTGGAATCAATTAAATTTCCTTGTAAGTTTGTTTTCGGCTGCTTATTTCAAAATTGCGGCCTTTTAGTATAGTAAAGTATTTCAGTTATAGAAATTTTGAGGATGCATCTCGTGGACTCTGAATCTGGCTTAAAGTGGGAAATTTGGCTAATACCAAGTTTCTTCCTGCCTATGAGCTGTGTGTATGCCTCCTGTGGATTTGGGCATGGCTTTACATAGTCCTGAGCTTTCTGGAGAGCTTGGGACTTCTCACAGCCTACTCAGCTGAAAGGCTGGAGGTATCAGCTCAGAGGGACTTTTCAGGAATTTTACCAGTGATAGTGCAAATTCATGAAAAAGAGCTGCCATAAGGTAATTTTTTGACCCATAGATGCAAAATAGACAGATTTAGGCCTTTAAGGATTTGTCCATTCGGACTGGAAATCATCTATGGGATTCTCAGCCTTGGCTGTGGGAAATTACTTCTGATAAAGGGCATGAAGAACTTAGGTGGGGAAGAGAGAAGGAAGACAAGATAGTGATAAAGTGATTTGGGGAAACAGGAGCCTTGAGAGAAGGTGGTGGCATCACAGATGGTCCAAGCACCTGGGTGCTTTGCCCTGCACAGAGTGCAGTTGCGACGGGCTGCCGCCAGGATGCGGGAATGCCCAGGTGGTGCTGGGGGGCCGATCGGGAATGCCAGTTTAGTTCTTACCTCTTCTACTACTTGAGCTCATCTAATTTCTGTGCTGTGTTTCAAGCATAGCGTTTGGTTCAGCAGAGCCCCCTGCTTCTTAGTCCTCCTGTACTAGTCCAGCAGTAGCTTTGCACTCCCGGATAGTCCGGAGACTGCAGAACAGCCGCCAGCGCGCAGGGTAGGAGGCAGGCTGAGCACCAGGAGCCTGCTGGGCGCTCTCGTACTCACAGTCTACCAGAAAGGGACGTGAGATGTCAACATGATTTTTTGACTTATTGATACATGTTTCTTGCTTAGTGTCTGGGAAAGCATGAAATCTATTTTTTCAAGCACAGTAAGTACACTGCTCTTCTCCTGTTACGTAGCAGCCTTTAATCCTGCAGCTTGAGAGAGTCTGGCTTGCTGTTGTGTGCCCTAGTCAAGGGTTGCTTCATTCTGGGATGAGAGGGAGAGGATGCAGATGTTAGTGAACAGCTCTTTGCTCTGGTTGAGCTCGTGGCACGGGATGGTGTGCCTGGCTACACTTTCTGGTGGGCAGCTCTTAAGGTATTGCTTGGCCCTGTGTCACTTTTTGCTGGCTTCCTTGTATCCTGTAAGTCTCCGTCTGCAGACCATCTAATCTCTAAAAACCTATAAGCCAGGGGAGATTGGTAGGAAATTTGTTCAGCCACACTACAGGGTTTGAGGACATTGCAGTATTTCTTTTGTTCCACATAAGGGTGGAACTAAAACCACATCTTGTGAATGAGGAAGATGAGTGTCAGACAGCCAGAGTCAGCACTGGCAAATGTCTTGGGGCTAACGGCTCAGCTTGGAGCAGGCAGAGTAAGGACCTGCACCTGCATCTTCTCTTTCTCAGGAGACAATTTCACAATCCAGCTGTTGGCTCCTCTGGTTGGGCTCCTTCTATTATGCTGTGGTCTGAAATTGTATTTTGCATCATAATCTAGAAAGCCCCCAAACCTATTGACTTAAGCATAAAATTGATGAGCAACTCAGTTGCCAAAAACAAATTTCAGCCACCTCTAAGAATTTTCTGCTAACAACGATTTCAAACCCAAATCGATGTTATAACCACTGTGTCGCTAGGTGGCTTGCATTGCAAAAAGGTAGGGATTAATCACAGATGTAACACCCACTTTACGGAAATCCAGCGTGTAGCGAAAAGAGTCGCATCTCTTTGCACGGTGGGACAGCGGTGCTCTCAGGCACGCTAAACTGCCTCACCGGGGCTCCCTACACCAATCGTGGATTTTCCCTGCAGCAGCCTTTCTCCCTTTGCCACTGAAATTCCATGCAAGGTGCCATGACAACAGTGCAGTCCTGGGCACTCGCTGCGACTTTGATGAAACGTATGGTATTTATTGTAGCTTTATTTGAAATAAAGGAGCAGTGCAAACAACTGGAAGATTACGGGAGACTCTTCAGGCAGTGGGAAGGGTGTTTGTGCTCACTGAATTTGGGACGAGCTCTGTTTACTGTTTGTGTCTGAGAAACACGCCTGAAGGACTGAAGTATGTTCCAAGAGTCCTCGGGTGCCTCTCTAGAGAAACAAAACCAGGTATGTTGGTACTGGGTGAAAAGAACTCCAGTATTCTGCAAAATCGAGTAAAAATGAAGGTGAAATGCTTCATGACACAAGTGACAGGAGCAGAGCTGCACTGGCGTACGTTCCCAGCCCTGGCTGTGCCTCGCAGCTCCCCTTCTGCAGATGCTTCTCCAAGGGCCTGGGGGCAGGTTTCCACCCAGGGGCACGTGAAGGAGAGCAAACAACTGGTAGGGCACTGCACACGCTCCTCTTCCTAAACCTCACCACCTAGTACAGCAGCTTATTGCGCATCAAAACCATGGATAACCTGCTTTGGTTCAGTTCCCCTGTTGCATAATTTCCTCTGACTGTGGTTGAAGTGCATCTCAGCTGCACTCTCCAGCAAATATCTATGATTTTCTTCATTACAAGGAGCACATATTTGAGGCAGGTTGGGACAGGATTACAACTGAAAGCCCTATACATTTGAAAAGGTACTTTATCTTGCTTTGTTTTTTATCTGGTGAAGGCAGATCTGCGCGCCCCGAGGAAAGGAAGACCGTGTCTGAAACGCGTGCCACCCGTATTGTGGCAATGCATAATTGTGCAGGGAGGCCGCGGAGACTTCTCTCTCTCCGGTTGTTACTCTGCCTGTGCTGCCCGGTCCTTTCGGGACGGTGGCAAGGCTGTGCCACCACCGTGCTTGCAGGGAGGCTGGAATGCTATTCACAGAGTTTTGTTCTAATGGGTCGTAAGAAATCAGTGGACGGCTGAGAGAACTTGTCTGAGCTACCTGCAGCAAGCTGCCCAGCCACGAGCTAACCTGGGACAGGCTCGAGGCATCGCACGATACTGCCTTCTGAGGATCAGCCAAATTCCCGGGAGAGGTTTGTTACCTTCTTTGCGGGCTGCTAGCCTGTGTTTGGAGGTGTATCGTTTGGAGATAAAAGTCCATGGTATGTGTAAAGAGCTGTAAAGCATGGAAAACTCTTGTGACAAGTTCTGGTGTCTTTAACTAATGGCCTTATACTGACATCGGACCCGAGGAATCCTTTCTCTCCTGTTACTGCCTGCTGAATTAGGTCATCAGTGTTTTATCCGGTGGCACCTCGGCGTTTGCTAAATGCCTCTTACCCAAACTGCCGCCTGCTTAGGCGGCAAGCTGCGAGGGGCGCGTAGGTGTGCCCCACCAGCTCATCCTACCTGGAGAGCACACTGCTAAGCGAAGCCTACTCCGTTTTGCGCTTCTCTGGTGAGAACTTCTCGCTTTTGTGAAAACATGCCTTGCAGGTGTTGCTGTTTAACCATAGGGCTGTGGACGTGTGTGGTAATGTAATTTTACCGTGAAACGTGGTGTTTCGAAGCTGTTAACCCTTTCCAAGTCTGTTTGGCTGAACTTGTTGTGGGAATGTTGAAGCCCTGGTCTTTGAAGTCAGGCAGAAAGCCCCTAATGATGGCCCCATCTGGGGCAATAAAACCATTAATCCGTTAATGAAATCTTCATCATGTCACATCGGGACCAGAAGGCAAGGTAAGAGCGCACCCTCGCTGTGGTGTGCAGCACAGCCTTGCCCTCGGATAACCCCTTGCCTTCTCTGCATCACTTCTGCCCTGCTCCCCTTGTCGTGGCTCATCTCCAACGTGAAGGAGGATTGAGGAAAAATGCATAAGCTGGCTGTGCTGAGCAGTTACTCCGGGTTCTCCTGCACCGGTCTGAATCAAAGTCAGTCCAATCAATACCCGCTCCTGCGGTTCCAGGTTTGCGCTCGCGCGTTGCAAGCAGAACGCGCGGCGGTGCTGCGGAAGCTGTACAGCCTGACCTGCTTCGCTCTCGTCTTTCAGAGCCGCTTTTAATGCGGCGACTCGGCGGCGGTGTGCGGCGTTGCTGCCCGATACAGCGCCGGGGCGCAGAAGCCCGCTGCCCTGCGGAGAAGTTCAGATTCCTCCAACTTTCTGTAGGCAAAGAGCAGCTAGAAACCTTTTGGGCTTATCTTTGCTCGGTGAACCCCAGTTTGGGCTGCCAGGATCGTAAAGATGCAGTTCAGTGCGATGCGGTGGTTATAATCACACCTCGGTCCCAGGCTGGGGAGCGTTTCACAGTCCGAGGAGGTGGCAGAAACCTTCTGAGATGAAACAGAGGCGCCTGCTGGTACGTAGTCAACTGGTGCACAAAAGCAAGCAAGCAAGCAAAGTAGTTCTCGTGATTGAAAGAAAGCAAGTGTTTAGTCCCCTGCTCCTCTATAAGAAATAGTCAGCTGGTCGCTCTATTTGCTGAATGAGATCTAGTTTAATCACGTTGTAGGCAGTCTGTTCCCCGCTCCAGGGCGGTGGGTTTCGATCCGTCGTTACTAGATGGTGCTGCTGCACGTTTGTGCCGGAGCGGGATGCCATCCCACTGAGGCCGAAGCACGTCCCTCTGTCAGCCTCCGTGGCCTGCTCCTTCCCCGCTCTGCTAAGCCAGCGTGTTTTCAAGTTGGTACCAGAGTCCTAAATCAGGCTTTTGAGAGAATTTATGCTTCCTGTAAAAATATACCTGCTTTTTATGGCCATTTTTAATGCTAGCGTGGTGTGCCTCTTTCTCTCTAAAACTTTTTAGAGGCTCTAACAGGGTCGAGATCAATCCTGTGAGTTGTCCTTAGCGCTGCTCCTCCGAGGGCGGCCCTGCCTGGCAGCAAAGCGGTGCTGCAAAGCCGCTACCGTAGTGCACGCCTCTCCCGTTGCGTGCCTGATGAGGTCCGAGTTTATACGGTACCCTGGGAAATGAGAAGAGTTTTTGACATGTGCCGCCTTACTCAGCTCACAGCTTGCTTTGCGTTCCACTTGCTCTGTACCTTTTTGGTCTTTCTAAAGTTCAGGATGTTTTCTGGCTTATATGGCATTAAATGTCTTTGCAGATACACATACAATTCTTTTGTAACTTCTGCATCCCCTATTTATTTGTAGTATTATGTGAATGTGTGGAAACCAGAATTGTAATTTAAAACTAATGCTTAATGCATTGTTAATCTGTTTTTTCTTTTTTTTCTTCCTTTACTGTTTTTAAGAGTTCTCATGCTTCATCTTAAATAGCATTACTTTCAATGTAAAGATGACACAGTTGCACATTAGCTGCACATGGCTTAGGAGGAGTTCTAATTATAGCTAAAAACCCAGGGCTAACGAATATCTTGACAAGCATGGACAATGAATGCTTCAAGTTGATAGTTTGTTCATGATGTTACAAATAGACCTGTCAGAGCTGTAATGCATGCCAGGAGGATATTTGATCTTTAACACTTGATGAGCTTGCAAACCTAGGAAAAGAGAGCAATTTATATCTAGAAAGGTTTCCAGATTTAAGAATAATAATTTAGCCAGAAACAATAGGAGTCTTTAATACCTTTAATATCTTTTCCCAAAGGCTGCAGCTAAGATCTCTCTCTGTCCTCATGCAGCTGCTTGTTTAACACGTGCTGGTGTGCTTCACGCTCACTGTAGGCTCTGGGCTGTCCTTGTGCATGGTGCTTAACCTGGGACGCGCGTGGCTCGCTGCAGCGGGCCTGGCACCAGCCAGCGCGTTGCCTGTCATGGACTTGCTGTGATGCCTCCACTTTGATGCCTCCACTTTGAGGTACAGGTGTGTTAAATGTTTCTTTACGGAGGACTTAGCAGGGAGCCCGAGGTACGGGTGCATCCAGGGGGGTGAAACGCAGAGGACGTGCACCTCAACGAGCAGAGCTCCCTGGCTGCTCGGCTGCGCCTGCCCGTGTGTCCGTGTGTTCTTACCCGTCTGTCTGGTGTGTCTGCTGCCTTGCTACATCTGTCGCACCCTGAGCTTCTCCACAGCATCAGAAGGTATGTCTGGACTGAACCTGATAGATACCTCTGGCCTTGAACCTCGGTGCGGTAGTGAGGTGATTTCTTTTGGCTGTTTTTGAATTCAGAGAACTGATTGTATACGTTACATGGCGTCCTGCTAATATGGCTAGGCATTGGCTACCTTCAGTAGCGTTTTCAAGAGTTTGCAAATACCGTCTTTACCGAGATAAGTTTATACTTTCTCTTACAGAGAGAAACATTAGTCTATCCAGTATTAATAAACCAGAAAAATACACGCAGCTATTTCCTTTCTTCTTTCTGCTCCGTCATATATCCAGAAGATATTTAGAGAGGAGACATGAAGTCTCTCTGAATGACCTCCATCCATAGGGAGACTTTGCTCCTAGTGTTTGGTGCCTGACCTGCAGCTTTTGCCCATGTAACATTTCCTCCCTTTCCCAGCACATTATAGACTTGCAGAAAGCCATGGCTGGTTCTTGAGATGTTCTAAAGCTATTAATCAAAAAATATATATATATATATTCATATATATATTCTCTCTATATATATATGTGTGTGTGTGTATATATATATATAGGGAGAATATATATATATATATATATACACACACACACACTAGTACATGCTACTAGGGTGCTTAATAGCATAATCTGGTCGCTTTTACATCCATTGAAATCACACCCTCTACTGAGAAGATTCATAGAATCATAGAATTGATAAGGTTGGAAGGGACCTCTGGAAATCATCTAGTACAGCCTGCAAACGAGTAGCCCATACGTGAACAAGTAGCCTGTATGGGGATCGAACCTGCAACCTTGGCATTATTAGCACCATGCTCTAACAGAGCTAGAAAAACCTAACCCTGAACCTAATTTCTCTGCGTGTTCTTCGGCTGTGTTTAGACAAAGGATTCCCTACATTAATCCTAGGCAGAATAGTTCTGGTTTCTTCTTAGCTTTTAAAGTTTACCATGACTAGCTGTTTTGGGCAAATGCAACGTACTAATAATACACTGGCCTTTTTTCATGAGGCTGATGTCTTGCAGAATTTCTAATTCACTTTGGGTTTTCTTTGTTAGAGCTGCTGGGGGGTACACTGTAAGGAAAAATGTAACCAGAGCTAAAGACTATCTTAGAAATTTGCTGTCAGTCACAGTTATCACAAAATACTAAGCTTGCTTTCTGCCCATGCTGAAATAACAGGGTTGGAGATGCTCGCTGCTTATAGCATCAAGGAGGTAAAACATATGCAGGTCTCCACCTTAGTTAATTCTTGGGGCTATTTAGCAAACCTCCATAGCTGAATTTGTGTTTTGATCGACCAAAACTTTGTTTTTTGTCTTGTACGTGTTACGTTTAGGAGAAGGCTAACACAGGAGATGAAACAGTGTAGGTGTTCAGCCCCTGTGTTAGGGGATTAGATACTCAAATGATGAGCTCCCTGTTGGCCTTCTCCGTCCTCTTCATACCTTCTGGAGCAGGTTTTCAAATACAGAACAAGTTAAAGTATGCTGGGTTTTGTTTATTTTAACCATAGTAACAACCAGGTATTTACAAAAGGGTGGTTTCTTGAACATCACTTCTTTATAATGGTTTGAGCTTTCAGGCTGACTAGAAAAGATAATATCTTGGATTCTTTTGGCATTGAAGTTTGAATTTTCACGTGGATTAAGAAACTAAAAAAGTTACTCTATGATGCTGAGTAGAAGATACTCATAATTTTAACTGATACTACAATGCTCCAGGTTGGAACTCAGTAATTTTGGACAATGAAGCAACAATTTTATCTCTTCCGCTACAAATATTGTGGAAACAGCCACCTATTACCTCAAAGCTATTGAGTTCTAATTGTTTGGGGATATAGATTATTTTTAACAAATCTTTGATCTTTCTGTTTCTTGTGTCACATGACTGGCTGCATTTTTAACTGCTAATTATTTTCCCCTTCTTTTCAAATAGTCTACGAGTATCCAAAATATTTAAACAGTGTTAGAAACTTTGTACAAAACCTCTCTTTTCCCCTGGCTTTTACTCTGCTAACTGTGACTGAACAATTCTTTAAGTGAGGGGGCTTGGGGCTGTAACCCACCATCAGACATAGAAGAATAAAAATCAGGAATGATTTCTAGGCTAAGTTGTAAATTTGAGGCTTATGGCCAAACAGGAATGGAAGTTTGGATCTTAAGATAATAAAAACTGCTGAAATTTCAAACTTGTGTTTTCTGTTCTATAAAGATTAATGATAAAATGGAATTAATAGGAAATATTTCAGAAGAGCTTTTAAAAAAAAGCTAATATGAGACCATAAAACAAGTTCAGTCGAGTCAGTGCGCACTGTATTGTACTAGGTCTACCATGGGCAGTCGGCACCAGGATGTCTTAATTCGGGGTCTTGTGGCTGTCTATTCGCTCTGCACTTTTCCTACCATAGCGTATTCCCTGCCCAGCTTGACTGACCTGCTGGTCCAGCACTTCCCGAGTTTGTTAGGCCACCGTGACGTTTCAGGGCTCTGCTCTTAGCACGGTTCCCTGCAGAACCCAGATGCTGGCAGCCTGCGCGGTTTTGGTCCGGTCCGATTTATCCTATTAGTTTTTAACAGGATGTTCGTTGTAATTTTTATTTTTGTTAATTAGAGCATTTAGCCTCAGCAGATATTGCTTAAGGTGGTAAAGGGAACAGGAATCGGGAGGAAATTTCTCTTGGCTCTCAGATGAGGCCGTGTTCAGGACGGCGCAGTGTAGTCGGGGAAGCTGCGCCGAGGAGGAGGAGAGGCGGCCGCCGGGCGCGAAGGGTGGCCGATTTGAACCAGCGCAGAGGAGTACCCTGTGCCTCCAGGTTGTCGTGCCGTAGGATTTCTCGCCGGGCATGTATTTGAATCACGGTTGCGTTAGAAATACTGCACCACTATTTTCAAGTTTTCCTTCAGTACCAAGGAGCCAATGATCATTTTGCATAAGGATTTGTGATTCTATTTATTTATTTACTATTATTTTTGGATGCCTGCAGAGAAAGACTCTTTTGCTCTACTTGTGGCCATGCCGCCGCCAGGAGCGGGGGATGCGGGCAGTGCCGTGTGCGAGGGATGCTCGGCAGCTCCCTTCCGCGCTCTCCGCGAGCCCCCAGTGACCTGCAGTGATTTACCGTTTCCCTGCTGGCTTTCCGGGCAGCCTTGGCCCACGTGGAGAGGAGCTGGGCCACAAATCAAAGGTTCCACTAGGATAAACTTGTTAGCTTATTTTGGATACTTCTGCAGAAGCTCATTGCCACAAAGAGAGATGTCTCCAAATATGGTATTGAAAGAAAAATAAGTGCAGCTAGTGTTTTGTCTGTGACTTGATTTGTAACAAATTAATCGGAGAGTGACAGCTGTGACTGATTGCAGCTCCAGCACAGCAGCGCCGGGCGTTAGGAGGAGGCGACATTGTTAGAGGTGGCCGGCAAAAGCCGCTGTTCGTCTTCTGGGGCCGCGGTCTGAAGGAGGCGGGTAGCTCCCTGCCGCAGAGGGCACCAATGAATCCTTCTGCGCGAGGATCCCCTCTGGCTTTAGCCCCAAAGTCCTCCTGCGTGCGGCTGTTGCCGTGGCAATCGTAAAAGTGTACTTCAGCTGTGTTTCTTTTTCCTCTTAGCCTTTTTCTCAAGAAAAATATAAGCTGAGACATAGCTTAGAGCGGTTGGCTGCTTGTGCAATCCGAGATCTCGTTTCCCAGCTGCCCCGAGGAAGGGGCCTCCTGGCTGCCCCCCGCCGCTCCCGGAGGCAATTCCCCTGGCACGGACCTGCCTGGCCTGCTCCGGCACATCTTAAAATCCAAGCGGGTGCCTATGTGCACTTCTAGGTGTGTAAATTTATTTAAAAATTTGGCCCGTAGTTCCCTCCGTCTTATCTCTTATCTGTAAAACAGAACAGGGTGGTTCAGAGAGGTTTGGAAATAAAAAAGGATCATGTATATAAAATTGTTCTAAGTGTTTTACCCAAATAAGGAGTTCAGTAGTGACCACTGCAGGCATCTTTCTATCTCCTGCTACTCTGTTGCTGAACTAGCCTGGGACTACTGGTTAGGGAAGGATAAGTGATGCTAGAGGATGCCTTTATGCCATGCCAGTTTAGCAGTAGTGGAAGGAAGGTGACTGGTATATGGGCTAGGCAAGAAGTTAATGCATAGTGTTTTTTGCAGAATAAAATCCTAGAGACTCTGGTGTACAATCTCAGCTCTCATCCAACTCCTGACCTTTCCTATGGTGGCCTCAAAGCTTGCTTTTTGCAAAAATCTCTCGGTAGTTCCTTGAAGCTATTCAGATGCTATTTTACCCTCATCTCCTTAAGAGGATATGCAGATTCTGTCCAAAAATGAGCACTAATACAAGCTATTTGCTCACTGCCTTGTTTAATATCTTTCCTGCCACTTCTGCCCTGATGAAAACGGAAGGGCAGGCATAGTGGGATTTTTCAAGTTCTGTTGGCCATGAGACATATAGAAGAGCTCTCAAACTCTCTCTGGTTCTGCAAGAACTAGCGCCTACCAGAAGCAGGGAACCAGGTCTTTCCCTGCCGCTGCGTTACCCGTGTGTACCCGTGTGTTGCCCTGTGGCTATGTCTTTCCTGAATATGTTCATCAAAAGGCAGCCAACCTCTTTTGCTCTCAACTGTAAATAAGGCAGCTGACACCGGAAAATCTTTTCCGAAGAGATCACTCTAAAAACTGAGGTCTGTTAAGTAGGATCATTTATGACTTTGATGTTGGTACTTTGTGTGTGAACATAAAGCCACAGGATTTTATGATATCTTTGGGCTAAGTTTGAAATTACGATAAAAGCCAAAGGCTCCTCTGCAGTCCATAGCCGAAGGGTGTAAGCACCTGCCAAATTTCTTTGCCTACCAAAAGACAGCTGTTCCGTTCATGAATCTCCAAACGCTTTCCTCCTCCAGATGGAAAGCAGTCTGGGCTCTAGGGAGCTGTGTCTGTGCACCGGGCCGCGTCTGCTCAGGGGCACCCTGAAGAGCTCCGTCACGGCGCTCGCTCAGGGTCACGCAAGTCACTGTGCGAGAGCCGAGGTGGGCACATGTTCAGTTTCCACGGTCCGGTCCTGGCTTGGAGTGCCAGGCTGGACCAGGAGAGGGGAGAAGGTTTTTCTGTTCTACAAACCAAAAAACACAAGCAGTTAGGACCTCAGGTGATTCCTGCGCGAGTGTGACCACCTAAGTGATGTCAGTCTGGAGACAGTTTAGGCAAATATTTTAACGTATTCCCAAGAAGAACTTTTTTAATCCTTAAAGGCCACTATCTACAAAGATCTTCTATCAAGAACAATGTTTCAAGCATCCTATGCTTCTGATCAAAATAGCTTAAATGATTTGTGTTAAAGAGTAGCTACACACTGCAATACCCAAAGATCAATTGCAACATTTCAAAAAATTTGTTCAGTTCATGGGGAGGCTCTGAACAAAAACCCAAACAGAGTTTGCAAACGCTGATCGCGTCTAGGTTGGTTAATAAATGTGACAGCCAGCCACCTGCAATATCATAAAGTATCATAACCCCCATTAGCAAAAACCGACATGGAGTTTTCGTTGTCTAAAAGCTATAAACCAGTGTGTTTAGCGCTTGTTGTCCGTGTCTTCAATTCTTGTTCAGGTGTTTGGGCACAGAGCAGCATAGACCCCCTTTTCTTCTCTGTGGCCGGGTAGGATATGTCTGCTCTGGGGCATATTTGTCGTCATTGGTAATGGTGATATAACGTGGCTTTGGCTTGCACAGTTGTTCCCTTTAAATAATTTGTGGTTGTGTTTTGGAAGTGAGCTACAGGTGAAACCCAGCCATATGTTGCTTCTAATACTAGAATATCTTTTTTTCTGAATTATGTTGCTCTCATTAGTGTGTCAGAGTGAAAAGAAGGTTAGGTAGTGATAAAACTTAATGTCATAACAGCTATGTCAACAAGGAGACTCAGCTCCGTTCTGAATGTCCCCTATTTTGTATGCTGTCAATCAGTAAAATACCCTGGGAATGATGGAGTGAACTTACCATGCTTGCAGAACAGACACATGAATCGTGTTTAATCCAATTGGATTTGTTATTTTAATGACTTGGGTTGGGGGTGAGCTGCTGCATAGGAGTCCAGGAGATGCTGTTGCTTTTAAATTCCTGCAGCTTCATGTGCTGTGTAATTGATAAACGAGCTGTAGTCTGCAGAGCTGGCTCGCTGCAAATTTTTTAGCTCGGCACCTCCTGTGCCAGAGTTTCCACTCACATCACTGCAGCAAACCAAAGCAGCAACCAAACTGAGATAAGGAACTGAAAGGGCTTTATCAGAAACAGATTTAGATTTAGTCAAGATTCCCGCCCTTTCAAAGGGGCTTTGTATCCAGGATTTCTTGAAAGTCAAGTGATTTCTGTGTAAATGAGTCATTGTGGCCAGATTTATTATTATTTAGATGCTGTACAAACCCCTGAATTGTGGATCCTCCTAGCTACATAGATTGACAGCGATAAGAGACAGCTGCGCTTGCATCAGCCGCTTGGTCGTCAGCCACCTTCTGCTTTATCTCGCTAAGCTGTCATCCCCATCGCGAAGAAAGGTTTGGTTCCGTAGTTGGCTTTAAGGATGGCCATGAGTAGTCCTTATCTTTCTGCTTTTGATGGTCTGGAAAAGCAGCAGGAGAGGAAATAGATGAAAGCTGGAGAATACATGGCTTTCTACGAAGTTCCATAGTGAGAGATCATCAGTTGTGAGTGCAGACTCTACAGGCTAGGTCAGCTGCAAGAGCCTTTGCTCTGGACTTTTTGTTTTCTGTTAAAAAAAAAAAAAAAAAAAAAAAAAAAAAAAAAACCACACACAAACCCCCCCAAACCCTACATTTTTATTAGTCCTCCTAAGCATGGAGCTAGTACAGGAGAAGGAGACTGGGGAACAGAGACAGGAGAACTATGCTCTGCTTTGGTGACCTTGCTGTGATGGCTGAAACTTGGGAACTTAACAAAGAGCCTCTGTGGTTACAGCAGAGGTTATTGGCCTTTAAGGGGAATATACAGAGCTTTATTTGAGCACATTAATTCTGAGATAGATCCCTTTTCTGTTATTTTGCCTGCTAACTGTGCCTAATTTTGACTAGTATAGCAGGGGTTAATTTGATTCCATGTTACTAGAGTTTGTAGTCCTTTTTTTATGTAATAATTTTGTTTACATCCTTTTCATACCTCTTTTTGTCAACTTGTCTTTGCACATTAGGATGGTAAAACATGCGTAAATGGCCCTTTTCTGGCAGCAAGCTCCCCCCTGCCCTCCTATATCCCAGCTCCCGTCTGAGCGATGGGTTTGAAGGATGTAAGTCAGCGTGTGCTGCCCAGTCCGTCTCCTTCCAACACAGGGCTTGCCCGGGATGTGTTGTGCTTCCTAACGCAGCCTATTTTAACACGTATGTGCGAGCAAACCTGGGACTCTATCCCCCTGAGAAAGCACAAAGCTGACTGCACCCGTCCAGACCCCGTCTTGCGCAGTGAGCATCCTTTACGCGGAGATTTTATGGCTCTTTGATCTCCTGCCCCTGTTTGCACAGGGCTTTTGATCAGAGTTACCCTTCCAGTCCAAACCCAATCTGCCTGTAGTGTCTGGCGGTGGTTACCCGCTCCAACACATATTTCAACGTTAGGTGCTGATTTCAGACAAGTGCCTGTCACGTGAGTGTGCAGCTGCAGCAGTCCCAAGATGATTATTGCCTGTAAGTGGCAGCCATTTGGCTCTTTTTCTTTCTTCTTTTTTAATCTCTGCAGTATTTGTGGATCGTAGCCATGGTGTGATTCGTTTTCCTCACCTCCAGCTGTCTGAAAGGTAGATGTTTAGGCTCTGCTTATGCTCTAAGGCCCAGTTAGAGTCGATGGGGAGCGATGCATCTCTCCGAAGGACAATCTGTCTGTCTAGGTTCAAAGGGATGAATTGCTTATCCCTTTTCACTGACTATTCTTTAGCCTCAATGTCTACATTTTTGTTGGGCAAAATAGGTAAAACAAATCCCAGACAGCAAATGTAGGCAATAGAGGATGTTTGTAGCCCCACTCTGTGCCACCAGTGGTTGCAAAATAGGGAAAGGTGTTTCCCTGTAGGTAAGAAAGATGCTACACTTGTTACCAAGACGTGACTGTAACTTTTGTTTTCCTATTTTGAAACAGAGTCTAGACTTCCTTTTGTGCCATTATAGATGTGATCTATTTTAGAGCTCCTGAGGAAACAGTCATTCAAATGGAAGCGGTTTCTGTGTGTCATCAGAAACATGAGATAGGATCCCTGGTTTGGTACCTGGCGGCTGCTGATAGAAGTCGAGGGAGGGGTGCTGGGCTGGCAGGTAGTTCTCCTGTGTTTGGGGAAAAATCTGCTTTTTTGCAAGTCCGTTTAGTCTGGATTGTTTGTTCAACCGGCGATTGCTTGCTGACTCACTTCAAGTTTGACATTATTCAGTTGTGTTGTGTATTCAGGTTGTAACTCAGCCACAGACCTCATTTTCAAAGCAGACCGAGTTGCAAAGCAACAGGACGGTATATGAGCTTTGAGATGCTTTAGGTAGAAAAAAAGATCAAAAAAAAAAAAAAAAAAAAAAAAAACACACACACACAACTTGACCTGTGTAGCTGCTGAAGAAATTACAGGCTTTGGATCCGAGTTGAGCATGTAGTGTTATGGGAGCATTTGTATTTACATCGGGTGGGCAGGTGTGTAAATAAATGCAATTTTAAAGTCCTAGCTTCTAGCATCGTGTTAGATGTTTTTTTTTTTTCCTAACGCTACCCGGACGTGCGCCCCGCACGTCGTGGCAGATCCTTCCTTCGGGCTCGCGTTGTGTCGCCCCGGCGCCGCGGTTAGCTGCGCGCGCCCGGCGCTGCGCGCTGAGGCCGGCCTCGAGAGTGGAGGTGCCGAAAGCCCGAGGGGCGAGCGGCTCCTCTCGGCGGGCCGCAGCTCTCGCGTTCGGGCCCGGCGTCCCGCCTGCCCTCGCCGGCTGCAGCCTTGCGCCATGGTCTTCGCCTTCGCGTCGGCGCGCGTCCCGGCCCTCTCTCCGCTCTGCGGGACCGCGGTGCTCTGTTCTGCAAAACGCGCTTCTGCCCTTGCGCTGTTGGTAAATAATCTCGGACAGCCTGGGAGCAGGAGGAAGCGCCGTACAAAACGCGTGCCCGTGCGCGAGGAGGGATGTCAGGTAGCCGGCCTTTTCCCCGGGTGCGGAAGGGCTAAGCGTTTGTATTTAAATGGGGTTTTTCCTCCGATTGTTTCGTTTTGGCAGAAACACGGCGGTGCTTCTTCACGCAGGTGTAATTCCGGTGAAACGAGCTGAATTACGCTAACGGTTAATTTGCCCGGCGCTGGCTGGGACAGATCTCTCAGGGCCACGTCCCTGGAATCGGAGCTTGCCCCGCGTCCGCCCGGCGCGCGAAAGGCGCGGCTCGGCGGGGCGCAGCCTGGCGCGCCTGCGGCCCTTCCCGTCGCTCCTCGGAGCGCCGCCTCGCGCTGCTCCCCCTCCATCGAGGGCGCTCGCGTCGCTCTTCCGTAGCGGCCGTGAGAGTAGGCCGCGGTGTTTTCTTCCTGCAGGCAGCGGATCGATTTTTTCGGTCGTTACCGTTTTTGAGTGACATCATCGCGTCGGTTTATCGGGGAGAGGCCTTGGGGCGAAACGCCTCCTGCGTACGGCGCCGGGGAGGCGTGAGCGGGTTCGCTCGTGGCAGGATGGAGGGCTGCGGGGCTCCGGGCGCGCCGAGGGGCCTCGGGGCTCGGTGCGCTGGCGGCGGCGCCCGGCCGCTCTGCTGCCGGGCCGGGCCGAGCCGCCCCCGCTCCTGCCCCGGGACCCGCTTGTGTCCCGCCAGCTGGCGCCCGAAGGAGACGGGGCAGAGCTGCCGCGCTGGCCTTGCAGGGAGGGGATCTTCCTGGTGGTAACTGAGCGTGGGTGCAGGAGCGCGCCCGGTTACGCCGCGTGCGGGCGGAGCCGCCCGCCACCGCCGCCGGGCGCGCTGTGCGGCCCTGTCCGTCGGGCAGCTCCGTGGTGCGGGCTGCAGCGCGTTCCCCTGGGAGCAGGCCCCGAACGGCGTCCTGGTGAAAGGTTTCCCGTGCGGCTCCACCCTCTATCAGAACACGTCTTTTTGCATTTGCGTTCCGACCCCAAAGAAATCGCTTTCCTATTTTTCTTCTTTCTTAAAACCTTGATTTTCTGTGCTCGCCGCCTGAAGGCAGGTGATACCCGTGCAAGGTGGGGTTACAGGTGCCACTACCTTGAGCCCCACTAGCTCCACGCCAGGGTGGGGGGGGGGAAGGCCTTTTGCAGTTGGCCCCCACCAATATTATTATTATTATTAAGTATTTGCCATCTGCGCAAAAATGAGAGTAACATCTCATAGCTGAAGTGTTGGCAAAAAATGGGCCTGAATCCGGCCTGGACGCAGCTCTTTGAACAGTCCTGGACTCTGAACCAAAAGCCTCCAGGCTTGATGGCCACGTGGGGTGATTTTAATGTTCGACGTCTCCGCAGAAGGCTTTCCACCATTGCTTGAAGTGATGTGGTGGGGAGTCTGAAAGCTGATTTGGGGGTTAGGACACAGATTAGAGAGAGATTTCCTAAGACACGGAAGCGTGCTCGCTCATGCTTTCTATTCCACCGCTTTCATCGTGCTGCTCTGACACCTTCCTCCTCTTGCAGTTGTGAACGCGGCTCTTCAATGACTGCTTTCACCCTAATTAGCTGTAATTAGGGTTAGAACTGACTCTCCTGCTAATGGGACTTTCCCCAGAAACGTGTTGCAGTTTTCTTAAGGTGTTTTGGAATCCTGGGCAGCAAATTATTTTTTTATGCGCAGAATATTTGGAGAAAAATCGATGAGAAAATGAAAAAGCAACCTGGCTTGAAGAGTGATCATTTTTAAACTCAGGCGCAATTACAGACGTGTGCTTAGAAGTTAATTGTATTTGAAACCGTTAGCTAGCTGGCAGCTGTTATTTCTTAACCTGCAGCAGAATTTACGGTAATGTCACTGTGCATCTTTCATACGTGAATTAAATGTCAGTATATCGGCGTCCTTCTGCCAGAGAACAAATGCAGCAGCTGTACAGAGAGCCGTTTGGGCATGATTTGGTGCAACTCCTTTTCAACGTCCCGGCTTTTTGACGGACGTAGCCGCATTTGTCTCCGATAGCGCTTTCTGCCCCCGTTCCTCCAGCCCCCGCCAGTCCTGCCAAGCGGTTGCCTTTGTGAGTTTGCTGGACGCTCTGCTTTTTGCTTCTACCGCCGCTGTCTTGATTCAGATGCCCTCGCTCCGTCATCTGCTCGGAATAACGGGGTGACGGTTTTCCTCCAAATTACCTGCGCTTTCAGCCAATTGCTTTCCTGTTAGAATGGAATCGAAAATAGCTGCTCCTTGGTAGTGTCGGCTCTCGGAGTAAGAAAAACATCTCCTGCGCTTTCTGAGCGTTTCTTTATAGTGTAGGCCTTAGGGGAAGGAGCGGGTTATGTGGCTTTCTACTAGTTACTGCAGCCTGATTAAGTACTTTAAGGAATTACAGAAAGATTGATGTGCTTCAGGTTGCATCCTGGTCCTTCAATCTAACTTCTTCCTTTGTGGCTAAATGACACGTCTGTCCTCCAAGTCTTGTTTCACTCCCTCCCTTTGCCCTCCTTCCCTAACATCTGCGTGCTCTTATTCATCCTTTGGTTGTCTTGCAGGAGCCAGGAATTACGCTTTTGATTAAGAATTGCCCTTTCCCAATCATTTTATGCAGTTTTTTTTTGAAGATTACAAAGAGATTTTGCAGTAGCCGTTAATGCTTCTTAGCCCATCTTCCGTGTTTTCCAGAGTGATTTCTGAGAGATAAATGTGCTTCAGTTCAGTGTTGATGCAACCTTTTACTGTTTTCTGGGCTGAAATATAGGCTAATGTATCCGATAATGCTTCCCCGTTCCAGCAATTTGACTTCTGGCTAGGCAGGCAATTGCTTTATGAACCTTAGTTGCTTACGCTGTTTTAAGACTAGAAAGTAAGTTACATGAATCACTTCTTGCAAATAGTTTCAAAGTTATAAACCATTGATCAATAAAGATGAGAGGAGAGACCTGAACCTTCAGGGAAAAAGTAGTACGTTCATTACTGTGAACAAATTTAATACAGAGGATGAATCAATGTCATAACTTGCTGGGAACCTGGTACAGGGTGTCCCACGTAAGGGCAGTGCAGCCCAGCCAGGGACCTTTTTTCTCTACTCTCCCCTCCTTACAGCCAGCATGCCGCTTTTGGAAACACTGGCAGAGTGGGTATAGGATGGTCTACGCTGTCCTCATGGCACACAAACAGCAAAAGCGTGGCCGATCACTTAAGCAGCAAAAGGCCTCTTACCCTGACACTCTTCCTGCAGGTTTTGGGGTGGCTTTGGATGGCTTTTTTGGGTGCCTTCCATCAGAACCAAGTAGCGCAGCAAAAAACCCAACCCCCAAACCTTCCTAGATTAAATTCTGAGTCTGCCGTTACATTATTAAATATCTTCGTCAGCCTCAGCTTCGTTGTGTTTTTTCCATAACGGTAGGAAAGTCGCTGAAAATTTGCTGGAGGAAGTACCTAGGGGAGGATTCTAGAATAACGTTTTTCTCAAGAGCAATCTAAGCTCTGTGTAATGCTGAATGCAATCAAGTTTCAAAAAGAAAACAGAAAATTTGCTTTCATGTTCACTGATACAAAAACTTGTAAAAACAGTCACCTTGTTTGAAATTGAGTTCAACTTGCTCTGTATTTTTTTAGTCTCTGGATTCTTTTACTTCCCCCCAACATGTAACTGAAGTTAGCTTCAAGCTGTTATTACAGAAGGAAGTGCACACATGATGCATGTTTGGAAGGTTTAAGTGAAAACTTGGCTTTTTTTTCAGATGAAAGAAACTCTTCACTATTTTTGTCATCAAAGCGATGCGAAACTTTGCTCATCCCTGAGTTTTTGGTCAGACCAGCTGTCTGGCAGGTGTTCCCCAGCTCGCCAGGGGAAGGCAGAGGCAGACTTTTATTTTTCCTGGTGGAAGTGTTCCCCCACTATCAAAGACGGCGCTAATCCACTTTCACCATCTCTTGTCTTTGGATACCTCCAGACTCTAAATCATGATTGATTAAAACACTTTAAAACCTAATCAATATAAATGAGAAATGTCGTTAAAATTATACAATGTGGGGCAGTGGAGTAGAATAGTACAAAGGGGAAAAACAAAGCAAACCCCCAAACCTGTATTTACTGTTAGTGATAAAAAGATTAATGCCTTCATTGAGCTGAAAAAACAAACAATGGAGCAGCAAGGGAAAAAGAAAATTAAATCATTGAATGTGCGTAATAGTGTTTTATTTATGCAACAGCTTTATTTATAAAAGACTTACGTTCACTTCTAAGTTTTTGTAGCCTATCTTGTAACTTTTTATGTGCCATTAGCCACAGTCAGCTCCAATAGCAGGAACTGCATGAACTTCAGTGTTCACATTTTTGCAGGCAAATTCTCAGTATTTCAAAATCTGTCATGAAACCCAATTGGGAAACAAATATTAAACAAAAAAAAATCAGTTTGCCTTCAAAAATGGCTGAAGCACATCAGGTAGCTGTTAGTCATCTTGCTGGTTTCTCTTAACCTTTAGCAATGTTTTCTGTTGTTACAGGTAGATAGTAGCAGATTGCGCATCCTGTTGGGCACCACAAGAGAAACCAGGATTTGCTTTTTGTCAAACCTGATTTTAAGATCTTCCTAGAGAAATTATTGTTCTTTGTAATCTTCTAGCAGGGCTCAAGCCTCCAAATATGCAGTAACCGTTTTAAATAGTAAAGCTGCCAACATTGTCCTTATCTTCACTCCTCCCACACAACAGGAAGTATAAGAAACATCAAGGAAATTATCAAGCCACAATGATTTTGTAGTAAAGAAGCTGTTAACAACCTGCATAACTGACTTGTGCAGATTGAAGATTCTTCTATAAATGCTAAATACTTTTTTTTTATTTTCCTGGAGAAGCTCAGAGCCAGGTGGTGGTGCAGGGTCTGTCCCCATGCACTCCTGCAGCACTCCTGCGGATGGGCAGCTGATGGATGGGTCATGTGGCTGGAGGCGGTGGGATGGTGCCACTGCCTGCAGTCCCCAGGGCACGCGTGTTCTTGTGAACTCCAACCTTTGCTTGTGCCAAACAGGGCATTCAAGGGAAAAGAAATACGGGTGAAAAGCAGAATACAAGCATTTGAAAGAAGAAGAAGAAGAAGAAGAAAAAAAAAGCAATACTGACCCGGAGGGGGTTATTGCTGAAAAGGCCACTATTTAGCTGGTGCTACCACACCAAGTGGCACAAGTCAACATTGCTCTATGCTTGGGCTGGGAAGGAGCAGGGCTGTGAATGTCCTCGGCAGACAGGGCCGAGTCAAGGTGGCCATGTGGTTTTGTGGTAAGAGCACAGGACTTTCGGCTGTGGAGTTGGCAGTGGGAGCTGAGCTGCTTCAAGTGGGAATCAGCAGGGTGAACTTCTGCTCAGGCAGCCCTTGTGGCTCATCCTCCTTTCCAACAAGAGTGAACTTCTGCTCAGGCAATTCTTGTGGCTCTTCGTCCTTTCCAACCACTGTTCTTTCAGCATATTGCTTTTGTGCTATGTTGCACATGGTTCTGACCTCTTAGAACCGTATTTGAGTGGTTTCTGGCACTGGCCAAAGGGATGAAATACCTTTTGCTGTTTACTAGCCTGAGTAATAACATTCAAGGAAGGCAACAAATCGGGGCCATAGCTAATAACAGCAAAAGGGATTAAGTGGACAGCGAGCATCAAGTACACCATGAGATAGCAATTAATTTTAGCTGGGGTTCTGTTGGGACTTTTCTTGCCTGGTGTAATCACTGGGATAAAGATAGGGTTAATGAACAGTGGTGTGGTCTCTCTGTGAGATAATCAATGGGTTATTTCTTGTAGATGATACACAAAAGCAGCTGAATAACGTTGAGCTGGGTTTCCTATCCCTGGTGTCAGTCCTACGCGAGCTGCGTTAGTGCTGGAAAGTATCACGTACAATCTGTCAGCGCTGTCGCCCAAGTTGGCAGTGGATGCTTGTCATTAGAAACAGATCCACAAAAATTTCCTGCCTCTGCCCACCTCACAAGCAGGCGGCATACTGTCCGAGACATCTACTGTGCTGTATGCAGCTCTGCAGCACATGTAGCTTTAGACGTGTTCTTGTCATCTTCTTTAAATATTTTCCCCGTGTTTCAATTCTCCTTGATAAAATGGGAACATAATTTAGTGCAGTTTGCTGTCCTTTGCTTTATAAGGGACTGTCATCTTATTAGGTCAGGGAATTGAATAAGAAATAGGCAGATTAAATTAGGTAAAGTGGAAACTCTGCGGTGTAGGAAGGGAAGGTCTAAGTGGGAGGAGATGTCAGAACATACCGACAGTTTAATATTTAGAAGAAAGGTGTGGGATAAGGCATAAGCATCTAATCTGAAACACTGTCAGTATATCTGCATTGCAAATAAAGGTGCTACTGTGGCATGAGCTGGCATAGTCCTGTTAGCAACAGGAGAGAAAATGTGGTTGTGTGGGCGAGTAGGAGCCCCTGGACATCTTATTCAGCATGCACTGAAATCTCTGCCACCGTTATCCTTATGCTTACCATTGCTGTTATCCTTACTAGTGTTTACTGGAATAAAGCTAGGTCGAGAATGCTTCCCAAGACACGAGTTGCACCTTGATTTGCTGTACAGCTCCCTGCAAAGGGGCAGTAACGTCCCAGATTTCCCTTCCGGAACCAGACAGTGATTTCTACCTCGTACGAACAGATACCTGTCCAGCCAAACTGGCATACGATCCAGATTTGAGGTGGTTGTAGGCAACGAGACCTCCTGTAAAGCAGCTGTTTCGGAGCTGGCATATCTTCTTTGACCTGAACACCTCTGTTCCTTATTCTTCTCTGTGTGCATGACCTTCAGACCATCAGGTGATGCTAGTGGAGAACATGTCCTCGGGGATGCAGTAGTTCACTGTTTTATGAGTTTAACAACTGCTTGATCCATTTCCTTTTCTAATTCTTGCTGTTAAGACAAGCCAAAAAGAGCAAATTGAAGATCAGATGAGGAGTGATGGTTGGCCGCTCTCTCATTTGGGTCTGTCGTGTGACTGGGACCACAGAAGCTCCGTAGCCCACATCTGGTGATAGGTGGCTGCTCTGGAGGGAGATTTGGACCCCCAGGTGTTCCTCAAGCTCTGTTGAGGTTATGTTGGTCGTAAACCTCTCTAATGGTTTGCTGTTTGCACCGCTGCTTGGGTGGTTCGTTTTATGTTGTCTTCTTCGCTGCAGTTGGGGTTTCAGTATTCAGAGCAGAGGCTGAAAAGGGAAGAAAAGCAATCACTCCTGCCAGCGCACATTCTTTGAATGACCACTCTGAAGTGATGAATTTAAGCTTTTGACATGTTCTTCACAGTAATATTTATAGCTGAGATTACAGCAGATGACAGCAAATTAGATAAGGCAGGGTTCCCCAGTGCTTACTGCCTGCCACTGAATTAGTTTTGGCTTTAATATTTCACTTGATTGAAGAATGGTGCTTAAAATCTGTACAGGTCCCAATATTTTTAACTTTCTCTAAGAAATAGGAAAAGTAGGCTTCTGAGACAAACAGCGTTGGCACTCTTCTCTGCAGTGGTTGCCTTGGAAAGAATTGATGGAGTTGTACCAAGGAGGCAAAGCCGGTAGGATTTACTACCGTGGCATATCCTGCGGAGGTCGGACGGAGCTAGGTAAAAGTCACAGCTGATCTCTAGATTTATGAAACGAGGCCTCATTTGTAAACATTTACGCCAACGGGACTCTGTGTGACGGGGTTCGTCAAAGGGAGGTAAGCTGAAATTGGAATTTATAAAATCTTTTCCCATAAAATTTCAGATGTGAGACTTAATATTGCTGGTTGGTAGGGTTTGGTGTTGTTTTTTTTTTTAAAGTTCTGTTTGCTTAGTTTGGCAGGGGGAAACAGGGGACCTCTTCTTTGAAGTAGATTCAATATGAATTTGATATGAATTTTTGTTTGAAATAATATTTTTTTACAATTTTTTGTTGGAAGCTGGGATGACAGTAGGATTTCTTCCTTAAAAGCTAAGTTGACAAAAGATAAAATGAACATTTTAAAATACTTAATGAGAAGAAGCAGCGGAATGGGAAACTTAACTTCAGGACAAAGAGAATTCCTTATCAGCTCAGCGGAGAAGTTGTTCAGTGAAGTTCGTGCTATGTAGCCCCGAACGCTGTTAGAGGGGGCGGTTACGATCCCTCAGCTTTCGGCGTGCCCAGCTGAGGGCTGCCTCCCTCCACCTCTCGGAACCCCTCGTCTCCTGCAGGAATTTCAGGGCAACCTCCAAGTTCTGCAGTAATCGCTGAGTCTGAATTCACGCGAAACCCACTCGCTTTCCTTACAAGCCATTAGCTATTCGTTATATTAGGGCCTGCAGCGATTGCCTAGGAAAACTGCAGCTGAGATTCTTCCCTGAAAAATCTAAGGACAATTTGCCCACCCCGCTCAGACTGAAGATACAGCTTTTTAAAAACGGATAAGCAATTTCACATAGTTTGAATTAACTCATGCTTTTATCTGAACAATAAGCCAAGCTAGAACTGAGTATTTATGTCCTGCTAAAACCACCTATCCATCAAACTGGAGGAGCATGGGCGCAGTTCTCGCGATGAGCGCGTGTTCAGCTGAAGTTAATGGTATTTCTGCCAAACGTGTTGTTGTGTGGAGCTTGGCGTGAAGGTATCCGGAGCTGTTTTAAGCAGGTGCATAGGCTGCCCTGCTACATCGTGGGGGCACTCCTGGGTTAGCACGGCCCTGCATCTGAGCAATGAAGCATCCGTTCTCAGCACGCTTAATCAGCCTGGCAGCAGTTGCTCGTGTCACTGGTTTGCTCCAGGGTCCAGAGCGCCTCGTTTTGTCACCCTGGCGTTTGTTACGTGGTCTGTACTCTGTGTTGTGCTGCACGCCTATCTGTAATCTCCAGGTGTAAGGATGGGATGAGCTAGGTCATTCTTTATAGGGCACAAGAGTGACGCCAGAGCTGTCTTGCTAGAAGGTCTCAGCTTCTTTCCTTGAATGCCCTGAATCAGACACAGGCCAGTATATCCTGCCATCCCAGCTCTAGCATACCCTGCTCATTTGATGGAAATGCCATCTTAAAACTTCTTTTCACAATATGACCCAGGATAATTAATTGACAACAGTAGATCTTTGTAATAAGTACCTTATTTAGAGATAGCGAGTCCTTGCAGGAAGAAGAGGTGGACACGGGTGGACAGATGGTCCTTCAGGGCTGCTGTTATTGTGCAGACATTGGGTGAAGACAAGAGAAGTTTGTAGTTTTTAGGTGAGCACCCCCTTTTGGTTTCACCTTTCTCCCTTCCCCTTCCCCTCCCTGTTTGCTTTTGATGATGCTTTGCTTTAGATGAAGGATTTAAATAATTGATTGTTGTTTGAATGTAGGAAAGTCAGCACTGTTAACCAGAAATAGGCAGTGTATGATCTTGGACCTAAGCAGAGTATTTGGCTTTTCTGTACATTATTTATGTTGGACTGACCTTCAGGTGAACATTAATCTTTCTGCTGATTCAACCCCCCAAAAAAGCAGAGAACAGCTCAGTTAAAGGACATATATTGGCTTTATTTGCATTTTTCTGTAGAAGATACTCTCCCATTAAGGCTCAAACAAGCACTAAAAGTACAGATATTAGTAGGAAATGTTCCTTTGAATTATTATTGTCTTTTGAGGGATTTTATTGTTGCCTTCAGTGAACATCTGGTTGTTACAAATTGCTGTGATTCAGCACGAGCTTCTGTAGTGTCAGACAAGAAATCATCAGGAATCACTCTGGTGCAAGATGATTACTATGGCATATGAAATCGCTTCTGTCTGTCATGACAAATGCAGAAATAGGGTAATTTGTAGCAGTTTTGCAGAGTCTTCATTGGGCTGATTACTTAGTGAAATGGATTGAGCCATAAAAAGAGCTAGCAATGGCACTGTTTTAAAAGGAAGCTAATAGATGTTCCAGTGTTCTGAGAACAGGGCAGGTTATATTTGTAACCTTAATTCTTCCTTTTTTTTTTTTTTTTTCCTATTGTTAATTGTTGAATGATTTATTTGTTCACTCATTTCCATAACTGTGGGAAAACAAATTACAAAGGCTTTTTTGGATTCATAGAGGGCTGGTTGATTCTTCTCTATTATAAACAGTATGCATTTTTTTAACAACTAGCATGATACATTTGGTTGAAGTTAAGTCCGGGCTGCCATCAGCTGCAGACAGCACAATTTTTCGTAGACCAGTTCAGCCAGTGCAGTGGGATACCTGGTTTCAGTTTAGTGCGCTCTGCCGCGTTAACGCTGATGGTTGTCTGTTATACGCTCCATAGGTTGGTCACATATTGACTTAAGTGGATTGATTTATTTGCCAATTTTTGTTATCTGCAATGGAAAATATATGTAGAAAGCCTGAAAGTACTTTCTTATAGCTGCCTCAGCTCAATAAAAATATAAACTAACTTAAACAGTGTGAAATGGCAGTTCTTTGCAAAAATGAAAATGAGAATGGCGTTTGAAGGCTTCTAATGTGCTTTGGGGCACCGTTTCCACCATGGAGGATTTGGGGATGGGGCCTGCGTGCCGAAGGCCCCCATTTGCCGAGCGAGGTACGAGAACCGCAGCGATGAACGTGAGGCCGTGGGGACCCCGGCGGCAGCGCGCGGCGGCCCTGCTGGGCCCGCGCTGGCGGGAGCTCGGGCGGCCGCAGCTCTCGCTTCTCTTGAAATGCCCCCAAGTCCCAAGCCCTGTTGCGTCCAGGGCCCAGGGGTGGAGGTTCGGGTGGCAGCTCAGGCTTAGCACACGGTTGTGGTCACTCGTACGCAACTTGAAGGTTTGGGTGGGCCGCGTGCAAGAGTCGAGCTGCTGTTTGTTTGGAGTAGGTGCATCCGTGTCGGAAAACGAGCTGCTTTGTTGAAAGTTCAGCACCTGCAGCCCTCCATGGCGAGGCTGGGACAGGTCTGAGACCGTAGCAAGGGCTCCCCAGAAAACAGAGCTCCACGCTTTTGATGTTCCCTAAAAACTGCGTATAACTAAGGAGCAAAAAGCAATAGCTAATTCCTTCTCAAGGTTGTTTTTAGGTTGCACCTCCTTGCACCATGGAAGGTTGGAGGTGCCCACTGGTCTGTGCGACAAGAAAAGCTACTCGTGGAGCGCAGGGCTGCTCGGGTGGCCGACCCCATCCCCTGCGTGGGGCGAGCCACGGGACGGCTCGAAGCGTCCTCGCCTTCCAAGAGGCCCCTTACAACATGCAGAAGTCGGCGGTCGTGGTTTCTAGGAACTTCCCCCGCGCTCCTGGTCTCCGTGGCAGTGACAGCCCAGAGCGCTGGGCTCGCCGCGGATTTTTGCTCGGGCATTGTTAAGCACGGTACGATTTTAAATCACGGATCATTTATGAGCCCGTCGCCCTGCACGAAGCTTTCTGGTATTTAGCTTGCACCGTCTGTGAATAGGCTGTAGCTGAGGAGATGAGATGGTCTTTACTGAGCGCTGATTTATCTGCCTTCAGTAGGTCCTTTCTGATTGCGAGCCAGTTTGTCTTATCTCGCTTAGAATAAATCTTGCAAGATCTGAAATCTGAGTTAACAGAAATGCATGTAAATGCCATTAATATATTTTCCTCAAGGCTTTTCCCCCCCTCCCCCCCTTTTTTAACCGAGTACTTTTGTGTTGCGCTGCTTGTCTTGGCTTAGGGAAACTGGCTATTTTTCCTGCTTGATGTGGTTACAGAAAAACATACAAAAATGATTTCAGAGAACCCTTGGCCTCATGTTATTTTAATATTTCAGAATCATTTCAGCTTATCCATAAATTCTCACTGTAAGTTCCAGTCTCCTTGATCTCCATGGCAGATGCATGAGTGCACCTGGGAAGTGAATCAGAAATGCGGGGCTTAGCTGTCGACGGAAAGGAGTTGCCCTCGCTCCCCTGATAGCTTTGATTCGCTTCTGCAACTCGTTCTTCCAAACAAAGAAAAAGCTCCCGTTTATTGCTTGAGTGTATTCGACATTATAATTCAACGGCCTGTTCTGGGTAGGACGTCTCAGCTGGGGCTCGAGCCCTGGAAAGTTGCCTTTCGCGTGCCTTTACCGCGCTTCATAAGCGGCTCCCTGCCGAGGAGGCTTTGGAGCGGCTGAGAGCAGAGGGGCTTTTCTGCCTCATTTATTTCGCTGTATCCCAGTGCACCCAAGGGCTGGTTATGTAACATGGTTTTGGAAACGGGCACAAGCGTGGCAAAGGCCTCCCTCCACGCGGGCGCTGGGAGCCGGGCTTCCCCGGCGGGGGCCAGGCGTTCACCGCGCTGCGTCTGTCTCGGCCTCGGGACTCGCATCAGCGCGCTCGCAGCAGCCACCAGCGCTCCCTCTCCGGAGACACGATCGGCACGTCCAGAGCGTGCCTTCCCCGCGTTCAGAAGTGGGTTTTGCTATACTGAGCGAATTGCCTTCAAAACCAAGGGAGTTTCTGTAATGCTGCTGGTTTTTAAACTCTCGCTGTAGAGGCAATCAGATCAGTTTGTGCGGCTTTTAAATAACTTGTGGCCCTGCGCTAGGCCACGTTCTTCAGCAGAAAACGAGGTTTTAGCGTGACGGTTCTTACAAATGATCTGCCTTAATTGTGGTAGCTATCTCTTGCTGTTAGTGATTGCACTGTTGGATCCTTAAACTCCTTTAACTCTGGTCTCTCGCTGGGACTTCCAGGGAAAATACGATTTTTTGCCAGGCTCTTTGTAGATAATGGTTTGCAGTAACTTTGTTAGGAAAATCCCTGCAGTTGGAATGTTTAGGAAACCTTTGCAACATACCAGGTAAAAATACACTCCCAGCCTATCAAGTAAATAAATAATGATTAGGAGGGGCCACGAGGACATTTTGGTGACATTGATGTTGCAGTGAAAGGGTGGTTCTTCATGAGACTGAGATGGAGTGAAGGGAAGGAGAGATGTGGCTGCTACAGAGTCAGAGGTTAACAAATAGCAATTTGCTTTACATTGGATATTTACAGTCCAAGCCCTGCTTTTGGGGGGTTGAATATGCATTAAGTGAATACAACTTCAAACTAACAGGACAGACCAAGAGGGGAAAGGAGCAAAACTGTGGAGCTGCATCACACTGTTGGTCACCAAGAGCAGTTGCAAACAGAAACCCAAGGTTTGAGTAAATCATCAAACTGAACTGAGATTTTCTAATTTATTTGCTCTCCCTCATTCCTTTTCTAATAGAATAGCTAAAACAATTCTTACCTGAAATATTAAGCCCTAAAGATCTGCTGCCACAGTAAATATTACACTTGAATTGATTAGGTGCACTTTAGAAATCAAGCCACATTCTTAATAGGGGAGCAGAGCATGTTTTCAATGTTTATCATTCTGTATTAGGTGTTTAATTAAAAGGAGGTTCCCAAAGGATTAGCCGGCTTCGTGTTGATGGCAGAAGCAGATCTGTTAGCAATTTTTGGCAGGTAATTATAACGTGGAACTGAGTAGCTTGAACTGAATATTTTATGATAGCAGCTCTGGTTTAAATGAATAAAAATATAATCACCCTTCTTGCTGTGGAAAAAGAAAATCAAGAAGGTGCGTGCACTTGTTTGCATCTGCAGGTTTACTGGCCTGCTAAACGACAGAAGAATTAGCGTCGATATGGCTGGGATTGTGGGCTGAGCTGCACGGCATGGTGCGTGGGAGCTGGCTGATCGCCGTTTGCCCTCCTCTTGCAAACCCCAGCGGCTTGCAGGACCCAAGGCATGAGAGCTTGGCTTGCCTCGTCTTGTGGTGTGTTGGGTTAAGCAGGACCTGGTGTAACCCTGCATGCGAGAGGTGGAGAGAGCCTAGGAAAGGAAAGCATCTTCCCCTCTTCCAGCAACGTGCCAGCTTTCTCCAGGGGATTTTCAAAAATCTGCTCGCAATCGAGATCAGGAGTAGGGCCAGTTAAACCAAAAATAGCCCCTGGACGCTGGACTCTGGCATCCCGTTGGCTGAGCCAACTTGTCCCTCATAAAAGTTGCTTGATTTTAATACCATGTGGGGGCGCAAGTAGGCAGTGTGGAGGGAGAAACCCCGCAATTTGGACAGCCAGCATGTAGTAGGCTCATTTTTGAGAAAATTTCAACCTAGATATCTCGTGGCGAAGCTGCTCCCACGTGAGGATTTTGGTGGCAGAGCTTCCCGGCCAGTGGAGGTGTCGTGCAATGCCTGCTGTCTCACCCCGCTGCTGTAGTGCAAAGGGCTGCAAGCGCCTTGGCAGATCAGTTCGCTATTCCCATTAGTCCAGCAGCAATCCCTGGCCTCTGGCTCTTGCCGGAGGTCTCGCAGGAGAGCAAAAACGAACCCGCTCCGCTGGGCTGCTGGGAATTGTTCTTATGTTATTAGTCTTCAAAACAGAGTATTAAATCTAATGACTTTCTCCCTGGAGTAGGCTTCTGCGTGGCGTTTGCGAATGGAGTATTTGCTTAACATGGCTTTATCGCTCAGTAATTCTCCCTCTCACTCAGTAATTCCATGGAAATCAGGAGTCTTAGTAGAAGGGTGGGAGAACCGAACCCTCTCGTGACATTTGCATTGGCATTAGGGTCTGCGCTGACTCCAAAGTTTTGTCCACCTCGGCTGTTGAGGCTGCCCGAGAGCCTAATGGAGCGAGGGCAGGAGAGCCTGGAGAAGCTTTGAAACATTGGGCTTAGCATCTTGTGGGCATTAGACTGAATGAGATGATATAAGGGGAGGGAGAAAACAGATGGGAGAAAGCATTTATGAAGCAGCTGCCTGTTAACCAATAATTTGGTACATTTCCTTCAGTTCTTTTCATTAAGCCACAATATGGGGATGTCTCATTTTCAGAGAGATGCATTGAACGCTGAAAAGACTTAGCTATAATTACACAAATGCTGAAAGAGCAGAGCCGCGCTGTGTCAGGAGCGGTTCTCTCTCTGCATTTTGAGTACAGCACCCAGCTACAGCGTCCTTTTTTTGATATTATCTGTTCTTTCTGAATTCTGGTCAACAATTATGAAGGTAATGAGGTGAGCTGATGATTTGCTGCTTAAATACTGTTTGAAACTCAGAACTCCATAGGGAAGGTTTGATTTGTGATCTTGGACCCGTTGGTGCCTGCTTGGTAAGGTAACTCTGGATCTATCAGCGTTAATAGAACAAGACTTGCTTAGTCTTCTGTGATCTCTGTTGTGAGAGAGAATTTTAGTTGTAGCTCTTTGGCAGGAGCTCGATATGGTCAGCCCGGGTTTGTGCAGAGGGAGCTCCTGGGGGCCAGAGGCAAGAAGGGAACACCACAAAGCTCCTGATTTTCATTCCTGGCCCTCAAGGCCATCGTGTAGGATATTTGGCTTACATCTGTCCCAGGCGGCAGAGGGGAACATCAGCCCCAGGGTTTGCAGTTAACATAACCATTTCCCGTAGTGACCAGCCTTACGGATGCTCCCAGGTGCCAGGCTAAATGAGGACAAGTGGTTCTGAGCACACAGTTAAATGGCCTGATATTCTAGTGGATTCGAGTCACAAAAGGGTTTTGTGTGAAGTAAATTAGTAAATTGTCTTTTGGTACCCAGAAATGGTAAGCAAGCCGCTCTGTTATTGACGTTTTTAGGGTGGGAATTATGGACTTGGTCGCAAAGTGTGCCTGCAGGAAGCTTGCATGCTTTCTTAGCGAAGGTGGAAAGGAGGCCAGATCTTCGATACGTAGTGTAGGTGCTGCTTGATGCAGTGGCTTGCCGAGTACCCTGCCTTTTTAAATGCCCTGAGATTGACTGTAAAGGAACGCTTCGGTTTTCTGTTATCTATGCCCACTTGCTCCTCCAGCAAAATTTGTGGAGCCTTTGAGTCCTTTTGCAGCTATTGATTTAGGAGTCAAGGGGGGAAAGTCCTCAGCTGGTGTCACTTGTCAGAGCTGGTAAGATCAGTAGAGTCCCATGAAGCTCTGATAACTTTTGCCACTGAATGAGTATGTTTTGGCTGTGCATTGAGAATCTCGTTAACCTGCTGGCAGAGTGAACTTAGAGATGGATTTCAGTTATTTTTGGAAGCTTTACAGACATTAATGTTAGAGAATAGTAATTTTCTTGTGAGCTGCAAGAGCCATTATGTGCAGATGCGGTAGTATAGAGGCGTGTGTTAAGCGTGCCTGGGTCCACCTGGCTCAGTGGACAGGCTGTTTCATCTTCATGGTGCAAAGCTCCTTCCTTGCTTTGCTGGTGACTCAGATTAATTCATCAGCATCTTATTAGACTTGGTCATTAGTCTTTGGAGATCTTTAGGGAGTCTGAGACTATTTGAGTATGCTATTGCCTTGTGTGGCAGCCAACTCCCTTGTTTATACGGCACCGAGAGAAATGAGGATGAATCCAGCTCATGAAGAAGTGGCTTTTCCTGCTTGGGTTGACCTCAGCCCCAAATATGCTCTGTTCCAGCTTTTCTGTTGCTGTCATCAGCTCGCTTGACTTCCCTTCTTGTTGGGGTTTGCTCCCTGTTCTGCACTCCTATGCTGAGCTGGGGAGCCGGGTGCCGCCGTGCCTTCCCTGGCAGCAGGTCCACCCTAGCCTGTGGTGGGAGGCTTGCATGCTGGGGAAGGCTTTGGCTGCTGGAGACCACAGTTAGCATTGAGCAGGCGGGAACAGAAATGCGTGCTTTGAGTTTAGCTTTTCGTGGCGGTGTTGTTGTCAGCTGAATACATTAACTCTGCAGTGCAGCTCTGGGTGCTTAAAAATTTAAATGAGATTTTGACTGAAACCCAAAACCTAGGTGCAGATGAGTGTTATTTACCCCCTAGTACTTGCTGTAATTCTTAGTCTGGAGCTTATACTACAGCCATAATTTTTCCTACCTCCTCTGGATAACTGTTGTCTGCATTAAAAGTCAGTTCTATTCTGTGACTACATTTGCACAACCTCAAACTGTGTCTGGAAAGAGACATTGCCTCAATCTGATGTTACACTCCAGGTTGCTGGGTCAGTAGTCACTCTTCAGGTACACAGCAAGGTCCTTTGGCTTCATATCCTGGAGATGATGGCCCATAGGGTCTAACACTGCTGTTTAGTGAGCGCTTCCAGCAGCCTGTGTCCCTGCAAGGGGCTGGTCTGCACAGAGCGTTTCGTTTGGCTGGAAGAGCGCTTTCGCACAAAGTCCCCAGTGGTTTCTGATGGTAGGGTCTTCTTGCCATGGAGGTACTTGCAGGAAGTCTTTCCTCTGACAATTGCCCACATATTACCTGTTTTCATAGAATCTGTAGGAATTTAACCCTTGTGTTTTCCCCGCTAGCAGATTAAGTCTGTTGGGTTGAGCTGAAAAGCACAAAGGTTGTTACGGAGGAATGAATCATAGAATCAGTAAGGTTGGAAGGGACCTCTGGAGATCATCTAGTCCAACCTCCCTGCTCAAGCAGGGTCACCTAGAGCACGTTAGACAGGGTTGCATCCAGGTGGGCCTTGAAGATCTCCAGAGAAGGAGACTCCACAACCTCTCTGGGCAACCTGTCCCAGGGCTCCGTCACTCTCATGGGGAAGAAATTCCCCCTCACCTTCAGGCGGAACTGCCTGTGCTTCAGTTTCTGCCCATTGCCTCTTGTCCTGTCACATGGGACAACTGAGAAGAGTTTGCCCCCGTCCCCTTGACACCCTCCCTTCAGGTACTTGTACACATTGATGAGATCCCCCCTCAGGCTTCTCTTCCCCAGGCTCAAGAGGCCCAGTTCTCGCAGTCTTTCCTCATAGGGCAGGTGCTCCAGCCCTCTGATCATCTTCGTAGCCGCACATTGGACTCTCTCCATGAAGCGCGCAGAGAGAGGTTATCTCACAGAAGCCTTGTTTCTGGACGAAATTGCCCGTTTTCCTTTTCCTTGTTGGTCTTTTGCAATATCAAAAGAGTGAACAGGTAGATGTTTCCTAGCTGGGAATATCCAGCCAGTGAGCAGAGGTTCTCCTGGCCTTGAAGTCCTGCTTCCCCCATGCTGATGTGGCAACCCAGCAAGGGACCTGCTGTATTCTGCCAGGTCTCGGCCACCGTTTCAGCCTCCCAGAGGGAAACGGCGTAGTTCAAGAGCAGTGACTAAGAGCTGGTTGGATGGCTGACTAAGGAAGCCTGAATGCAGTCATACTAAAATGGTGTAAAAACTCAATCATTCTGTTCTTTTTCTCTGACATCATTTATGTGGCCAAAGGAGCCTGGGCAGAGCAGAGAGGCATGTCCAGTGCTCCCAGCCCGACCCTTCCCCAAGGAGTCAGAGACTTCTGAGCTAGCGACCAGGTGCCGTCGCAGCGGTGAGCTCTTCTGTTCCTCTCTGCTCACCACTGTCATGTTACTCAAAAACTCCTGATTCTGCAGAATGTGCAACAACAGATATGTAGCTGGATTAGAGACAGCATATCGTTCAATCAATGATTTTTTTCTCATCCCTGGAGACAGAAAAATATTCACAATTCAACCAGGGACAAGAAACCAGTCCTCTAGCACCAGGACTGGTGCGACGCTTAGCAAGATGCCTCGAATGTTTGGTGTTCTGATTAGAAGGATGATATAATTACTTGTCAGTTCTTGCATCGGGTAGCTTTGTTGTATTCATCAGATAGGGTATTTACAATTTGTTTCAGTCATTATATCTTGTCAGGCTGGAAAGAAAAAACATAAATGATACTTGGAAAGAATATAAGGTTTAAGATTTTTATAGTCAAGTTTTTAATAATTCTGAATGCTGTTGGCAGGAGTCTGGCACCATTGGCTTCAGCAGAAACTAAATGCTTGAGCACCTATAATGCTGGTGCTTCTTTTTAACTGTTACATAAAATGTTATGTTAAAATATTAAAATTATAGTAGAAATTCTGCAGTTAGTGTAACTAATTATCACATTTATCTCACAGAAACTGTGGCTCTGTAAGAGTAAAAAAGTTTTATTACCAGCTTAATGTTATGCCTCTACATCAATGCCTTACTGTCTGGATGCATATGGTTATTCCAAAATCCAGTTATATGTAAGCTGGTTACATGCCTGTGAAATTAGGGCATACCACTGCACTTCTGTGTCACATTTAGAATCTGAGAAGGATGTTTGCAGTCAATACTGGAACTTGTTGGCAGCTTTATATATGTATATATATACATGTATATGCTAATGTTAAAATAAACGGGACCTAAAAAATTACAAAATGAAAAGTAGCTTGCTTGTGAAGCTATGTTGATCTTGAATTAGTTAATCCTGAATTAGTCCTGGAATAAAAAAGGAAAAATGGCTTTTGTCCTCTCTTAAAGGCATTGTTTTTTACTCTCTTCTCCTTGAACAAGAATTTTTGGTGTTCTTCTAAAGTATTCACTCTGAAAGACAAGAAGTTTCCATTAACCTGTGGCAATTCAGTCCCATCTTTAAGAACAGAGGCATAATAAATAAAATAGCCAGCAATAAAGAGTTTCCATAGTGTTATTTTATTGTTGGGGTGTGAAGTATAAAGAGGTTATCCGTATGTAAGGAATCAAGCTAGCCATGCTGGAAAGCAATTTGGGGTCAGAAAGCAATTCTGTGTCTCAAACTGCCAATTAAGAGCAAACGTCTCCCTGCGAAAAGAAATAAGAGTGTTAATAAGCATTAGGAAAATTAGCGTGCAGAAAATTAGGCTGACCTAGGGGGGAAGAGAAGCTATTATTAACAGGAGCGTCCCCGAGTTTTACTAAACTTAATCTATCAGGTCTGGCAAATCCCCGCTTCCTCCTCGTCCGGGGGCGCTCGCGCGGGGCAGCGCTCGCGGTCCTGTCTCCTTCGCTGCCGGAGCGGGCACGGGTCTGCTTAATCTCCTTTTAAATACCGCTCTGCACCAGAGCGTTAGCGAGAGGGGCATGAGTTACTGCCCGCCGCACGCAACAGTGTGCTGCAGCCAGGGAAATCTTTAGTTCCCCCCCGCGTTAGCTATTTCTGTGCTAGACTGCACTCCGCTTTGAAATGTAATGCAAGTTTAATAGAAAGCCAGCTAAGAGCAGAAAGCAGCAGGCGCAGTATCGAGGCCTTACATGCCCTAATCGGTACAAGAATAAATCCCCAGTAACTTGATTGACATTAAGGCCCTGCTCCTGTTACCATAGCTCCTGCGGTTGTTAGGCCCGAGCGCGGTGTTTGCTGCAGAGCTGAACCTGGAGCGTGGGAAGCTGCATAGGTGCTCAGGAGCAGTCTGTTCCCTCCTGCCTCCTCGCTTAGTCCTCGAAGGGTTAGGATACCTGTTCCTCCGGGTGCCACCAGCAAGTGACCCTGCTCAGAGCAGGTATTGGGCTATGGAGGCCTTTCTTGCCCATAGCATCCTCTGCAGCATTGCCCGCAGCATCACCTGCAGCATCACCCGCAGCATCGCCCATAGCATTGCTGGCAGCATCACCGGCAGCATCGCGCTCCCCTTTCGCCCTGTGTGTGCAGTGAGACCGGCTGGCTAGCCTATGCGGGCCCAGGGACCAGAGTGGGAAGGAGGTTGGACATTTTCTTCTGCTGCTCAGATTAAAAAAAAGCAAGGGCACCTGGCAGGCCATTTGCAGGAGCGACAAGTACTGCGCTGGGGTGCTGGTGGGGGCTTCGTTAGTGGGCTCATAGCGGAGACCAACATAGCCCAGGGCATGGGCCGTTCCTTGTAGGGTGTTGCTACAGGGAAGCCGGTGATAGGTATGCATGGATTACAGAAGTCTTTGGGGCCTTTCTGTTCAATAATATCAGCTGTAATCGTTAAGATAAAATCTTAATTATCTGCTTGGGCACAGGTACAAACTAATAATCCTGCACCTCTTGTCAGAACTGAAATAATGGCTGACAGCGGTAGTGTGATTTTCTCTGTCCCAGCTGCAAATTTCATTAACTCCACCATCGGGCCAACTGCCAAGTCCTGGCTATCGTGTTAAATTTGCTACATTTTTTGGCTTGCACTTCGGAGTTTCCTCCGGGTGCTGATCCTCAGCTGTGTGCTGTAATGCGAGGATATTTTAACGTAATGCAAAATGAATCCCAGGAGCTGTGCTTCTTGCCAGGTGATCTCTACCATAAAAGCTGTGCCATAACTTCATGATCCTATATGATATGCAGCAAGAGGAGTCACTCAGTTCTTGGAAGGACCAGAAAAGGCGTTGAATTCGCTCACCGTGGAACCATCGTTTATCAGCGACAGTACTGTAGACAGTTTTTAAAACCGGCACCTCTGTCATTTTGCAGATGAGCATGGTATGTTGCAGAGCACTGTCAGCTACTTGGTACCAAGTCATTTGTACTTTTCTTTTAAATTCTTAATATTAGTTCAACCCTTTTTCAAACAAGTTTAGCTTGCTTCTTTAACTGCTATATAATCTTCACGCAGGCCCACTCATCCAATAATACAGGCATGTATCTCTCGTTAATTTAAAGGAGTTACATTTGCACAGATGTGAGGATTAGGAAGATCAGCTCTCTTAATTATATTCTATGTTTCTATTATGTATTGTATTTCTAGGGCCAAGCAGGAAATCCAGCTCGCTTTCTCAGATAGTATCCTAATCTCTGCCATTTGTTACTATGTTTTTAATGAAAGACTGTAGAGCTCCTGGTTGTGAATACAAGCCTCAAACTGCAAACCAAGCATAACCCATAACCAAGGCAGCCAGGTCTGCCCAAGGTGACAGCGAGCTCCGCAAACCTACACAAATGGTGGGAAATAAGGAAATCTATTGGGGGTAGTGTCCACGGTGCAAGGGAAGCGTATCCGGGCTGGCTGCTGGTCTTTGCTGGCTACTGATCTTCTTGAGCTTGCTTCTCTCCTGTCCGCTATCATTTCCCAAGCCAAAGAGGCATAGAGGAATAAGTAGGATTATTTTCTAGGGGCTAATCACTGATGTGGAAGGTATCAGAGGCTAACGGCAGTCATGCAAACCTGCTAAATTATCTTTCTGCTTTCTTGCCTGTTATTCCTAGCCTTTCTGCAAGGGCTGAGTTTGCAGGGATGGATGCTGAGCAGCCTACCCTTTCCAGAAGGGATTCCCCATCTCCTGCACAAGTGTCGGCGTTTTGAGCGTGTACAGTAGCCAGAGGACAGCGCTGTGTTTCCATACGAGCTCCAGAAGTTGTTATTTTCAGCCACCTTTTATGGCAATTAAACTCTGACTAATGACAATGAAAATTAGTAATTTGACATACTGCATTTACTCTCAGAAATAATGACTGTGCACTATTAACAATCATTAACAAATATCGCCAAATACAGTGCGTATGACTGTTACTGTGATCGGCCGTCTAACTGCCATGGCAAGCTCTCTGCGGGTGGGTCCCGTCGAATGAGAATGTCAGATGTTGATCTGCACCTGCCATTACGCATTTGGCAGCTTTGGTGCTTTCACCTCTGTTATCAGTTCTTAACTTCATTTGGCCTAGTTTTACGGCTTTGAAGGACAAGTTGTTGGGTTTGCCTGACCTGTTGCTGTTCGACCTTTTAAAGACTCTCTTGGTAAGAGAGTATTTGTTCAGCTCAGAAAAGTTATTGCAAAGGTAAACAGGTTATTTTAGTTAAAATTGAGATCACAAATGGAGTAGCAGCACTGATAGTGTCCTAGGTAAATACGTGTTTATGGACAATGAATTAATACTCTCTCTTAAGGTGAGCAGAGCAGGTTTGCACCTATTCTTAGACCTTAAGTTTCAGCACTGTGAAAAGTTCAGCCTCAACTTCAAAAGTTAAGCTGATTCTGAGTGGTGTTTAAAATCATTTGAGGTAGCCAAACAACACATTGAGTGTTTATTGCTACAGAGATGAAATGGAAAACGTATTCTTTGGTGAATATTTTGCGTATTATTATGTATTTACACGTAACAGGTTACTTACTGGTGAGTAAAATTTGAGGAGACTTGTTCAAATAATGGAGCAAAGATGAAGAGGAAATAAGATCAAAGATAAGGTGGTGTTATAGGGGATATCAGTAGGAAAAGGGTAGGCTTACAGTGAGTAGATCAGAAAAGAATTAATGTAACTTGGAGAATAGGAATTTTTCTGGAAGAATGAGTTTATAATAATCTCATAACCTTCCTGTGGTCTGCTGGAGAAATGTTTGGATTTGTGTTCATGCAAATAAAGCAAGTGAACCTTGGTAAACACTTCATCTATAGTTGTCTTTCCAGGTATCAAAGGCCATGAACATTTAATGTGGTTGATTATTAAGATGCTTCTGATGTGTTCATGCTTCTCCCGGGCTGAGCAATGAAATGCCCATTACATTTAACATTGTAGTTTGACATTTAAATGTCAGTTAAAAGCATTTTTTTTGAACTGGTAGCTCTCTCCAGAGGGACATGCTGTTTTATGAGGAGGATGGCCTCACAAATACCTAGATGTTGTTACTGGGACTTCAGGTCCTTACCACAGTTTTGTTTCACAGAGATAGAATTTAAATTTAATTATTCCCAGGACCTACATACCTTAGGGAGATGGTAGTGATTTCTACAGCAGCTACTGTGCAAGTAGGCTGTGGGGAGGAGGCATCTAGCAGGTTCAGTGGACCATGCCAGAGAACTGTGATGTTCTTATGAGCCCTGAGATACTTGTGAAAAAGGATGTTTATTGTTCAAACACTGAAATTGCTATTGAACATCCCCAAACATCTGCTTAGCAAATTCTTCTTACGAAAAATATTAAGGACCGTGACAGCTTATCTGGTGCTCAAACTGCAGGTGTCCTGTGCATTGGTGGCCCTGCTTTATCTTTAGAAGAGAGTGCGCCAAATGCAGGGCAGAAAGGAAAAGAGGAGGAACTCTATTTAGGCCACAAAGAACATGGAGCAGCTTCAACCTGCTGTACGTCCTCGTGCTTGGGCATAGGAGACTGCGTCGCTATGGGTCTTCCAGTACGGCCTGACACATCTTTTGCTGCTTGGTTTCTCTTTGGGCAGTAGCAACTTGAGTGACTCAGAGTAGCTGTGCGCCACACGGGCAGTACAGTACAATCTGCCATGCAAACCCTTATTTCTCTTTCTTTTATTATTACCAGCTGCACTGAGGAGGAATCGCAACAGAGCAAAGTGCAGAATTTGCCCTTCTTCCTTTCTGTTCAGCAGCATTCTCTTTAATTTTTTATGATAACAAATTACCCTATTCATGAGGCTTCTGAATAATCAATAATGTATGTACATTTGGGGGGGTGACAAATGATGTCATCTGTCTTTTTCTAGTCTGAGATTATAATGTTAGATGTAGTACTGCCAGTTTGAAATCCTTTGTAAATGAATTAAATTGCTTTGTAACATCTAAAAAGAATAGTCCGTACTTGATCAAACCTGTTCGTTTTTGAAGTAAGAGTAATAGTAGGATTCTCAGTTTCTTGTGTATGGTTTGGACTCAAATTTAGGAAGAAAAAATTGAACATAGATATGAACTAACGTTTGTAACAGCTGTTTTATCTCAGGAAGATCGTGGGCTCTCTTTCCATAGGAGAGTAGTTGTGTTGAGTTGAGAACAAGCCTAATGTGCTCCTGAGGGCATCTCTAAGATTTTATTGGATATAATATGCAAGCTGAAATAGTCAAACCATGGAAATTAGTCCATCAATGTTCCTAGAATTACTTTGAAGATAAAATAGTAGCAGCCAAGCTGTACACTTGCCTAGACACTGTGCCCCTATTTCCTCTGCTGGGGCAGCCTTGCTGTCACACCGCGTTAGCTGAGTGTTGGCTGCGGGCAGTCGCTTGGGGAAAGCTGGAGTCTGGAAGTGCTCGCTGGGGTATCTCACTCGTGGGAGCACAACATGAGTGAATTAATGTGTTAAAAGTGCACTTGTAAGTGTACCGTTCTGCTTGCTGAAAGAGATGCTCAGGAGATGGGGGAGAAGGCTCCTTGCCGTTTCAATCTGCCCGTCCATAAACCTGCACTCGCACAGAAACCAAGAACTTCCAGGCATTTGTTTTTGTCATGATGGGCAGATATCATCTGTACTTCTTTTATAAATGTCTTGATAAAGAAATTTGAGCCAAGTCATAGAGGCAAGTCATACCTTATTGGCACACGATGGAAAGTTAGAGGGGTCGACGTTACAGTGACCGAAGAGTGTCAAATGCCTCTTTTATTTTTACCACATGAACAAACTATGCTTAAGTCTGCATATTTAATTCCTCAGATAAATTCCCAACTAATCAAGGTAATTGGAAATAAGATTGATTTGTTGTTATGTACCTGCAAAAATAATGCTTGTCTCTTTTTTAGAGATCCTCAGAAACACTTTTTCCCTTCAACTTTTCCGTCTGCTCTTCTCTTTTAACCCCACTCATCTCAGTCTCTGTCCTCTTAAACACTTCCTTAACAGCCAACTCTTCGTTTCTCAGGTTTGCCCCCTAAGTTCTTGTGATCTAGCCTAGACTGGGCTAGCAGCTGCAGGGCAACAACAGCTTCTGACCAGTAACACAGTCTGAGGGGCTTTTTGGCTAGTAAACGGCATTATGTTTTCCACCTCAATATTTTGCATTTATAGGATGTATAATACTTCTTTAATTGTCATGTAGTCCAGCTTTATCCTAAGAGAAAATGATGAAATTCCAAAGTTCACCAGAAGTGAGTTTGGTGTTTGCCTACACTGTTGCTCACTCAAGTTGGGTGGCTCTGACTTACGGACTGTTGGCTGCCCAGGAAATTCTCGCCGTAACTCCCTCGCGCTTTTTATCGGGCCATCTAAGGGCAGTCCATTTATTTGAGAAAAAGGTTTTGTGTCAGCTTCCCACCAAATACAGTCCTTTTGAGCTGCTTCACCATTTGGGATTTCCACGTACATACATCGCCCTACCCGTACTGCGATTTTGCCTTTCTTATAACTCCCTTCGCTGAGTTACTGTTACAAGGAAGCGACGGCAAAGTATGGATCAGTCTGATTATTTTCAAGCTATGGCAGTTATTAGCATCCCCCTGTTTATCAAACTATGTGAGCTGTTACACAGCTGTTCAGGTGATTCCTACTTTTAATTCATCTGAGTTTTAAGAAACTAAAGTGCATAATTTTCTCTCCTGTCTTGTCTGTGTCTCTGTGGAGTGATGTGTACACACAGATTTCCTGTACTCGGAGACTGCTCCTTTCATTTCGTCTTTGTGGAAGCTCATAGGGATGTTTCAAATGTTTTATTTTGTACCACTATAGATCTCTTTTCATGCTGCTGCTGCCATTCCCACATCCCACCCGTGAGACAAGCTCTTTGACAGCATTTTTCCTGCAAGGCTGAAAAACCGGTAACCATTTTCCAACGCTTCTCTGTCTGATCCGTGTAACAGGATGACAGGTTCAACCGAGTCTGAAGTTTTCTTCTTTCAAGACAGAAACTGTAGTGCCCAGTTAAGCAGACGTAAAGCCCTTGGTTTATTAGAGTTTGTTTTTTTTTTTTTTGGTTTAACTTTTTCACTGCCTTTTCCAGTACTTTTTGTATTGTATCCTAGTCCTTACAGAAAGATTATAGAAGGCAAAGGGGATCTCTCCTGTCATCTCTCCTTACGTATGACAATATAAACTCAATGTTATACTAAGAACCACTCAATAAAATGCCTCAATTTAGGGCAGCCCTAAAACATAAGCTGTTGGTTTGCAGGGAAGAGATCCGAGTGTTGGAGCGCAAGTCTGAAAATTAAGACCTTGAATTTCTCTTTAAGTTGCATTTTTTTTCCTGTGCACTCCCCCAGTGCATAAATTTTTAACGCTGCCCCAGTTCTGGTTGAATACGATCAGTCTGCGCTCGGTGGCGTTACGAGTGCAGGCTGCACACGATTTTTTCCCCCTATTGTGTTTTCCAGAAGCGCTATCAAAATACAGCTGTTCACTGTGGTGCCCCCTTTGCTAGGCAGGAATGCAAACCTTTATCCTAAATGCAATTCAAAGAAACACTGAGTACTGCAGACTTTTTAATCTTGTAACTTTTAATACACTGGCAACAAGCCCGTATGGTTTTAATCAGGCAATGTCCAGTGCTGTGACTGGAAGGTGAAGGTCACAACATTTAGAAATGCAGTAATGACTGTATGAAAGCAATGAGGTTTTAGCAACTGAATGGATTTTGTAGTGGGATGAAATTGGAACCTCTTCAAATTTGTCAGAAAGGATAGAAAGGCCTGTGGGCAGAGCAAGCACCTGTGGAAGGTAGGAGCCAACGTGTTTCTGCGTGATTTGCACCAGGGTTTGCACCTGGACTCCTAGATCCGAAGCAGTGGTCTGGAGGTATAATTCAGGAGTAAATCTAGTAACATGGATGCAGCAAATAAACCTGCTATTTTCCAGTATTTACCAGAGGAGAGCGAGAAACCAGGAAGGATTTGGTGCAAGTGCTGTGCCGTGTAGTGGAAGTGCGGGACACGCACAGGATCCGCAGCGCTGGGCCATCTCTAAATTGACCTTAGTTCTGAACCTGTTCTTCCTCGTGGAAGAGCTTATTTTTCATAGTTCACTACTGAAGCTTGAGATTTGATCTCTTTACCTGATTTTTCTCAAAACCAGTCAAAATAGCAAGTGCTTCAAAAATAGGTTCTGTCAAAACCAAGACTTTTGACTGTCAGGCTTTTGGCTGGCACCTGTTGCTTGCAGATGCACAATAACGCTCTGTATTAAACTTTTCCCAGTTCCCCTTTAAAGCATAGGTGGATTTTTAATTGCCTTGTACTTTTTAAATTCATTTTATTCGTGATTCCCTATGCTATTCAATAATAATTTGCAAAGGCTAAGGTTGGCTGTGTTAATTCATTCTACATAATTAATCTCGCTTAAATTTAGCCATGTAAAAGTGATGTGCGGTGATTGGTCTAGGCAGGCAGGCTGCTTTGATACCCGCTGGAAAAGAGAGGCAGCAACACAGAAGTCTCCATCCCACCTCTCTCAGGCGCCTATTTTAGTAGAAGATGAATCACAATCTGAGCATGCTTTTCCTCTTACTGAGTATAGAGAGAGCTGGGATGACTCATAAACACTAGCAAAGTGCTTAAATGTTAGACGTGCTGGTTAAACTCATCTCCTTGAGCTTCTTCAGAAACAACAGAGGGAAGTAATTATTTTTGGATACCAACTCATTGGCTTATTTTAGAGGTATTATAACGAATGGATGAATAACATCTTGGAGATGCCTGATATTTCCATTGAAAGAACCGCAAGGAAGTATTTTGGATCAAGGCAGCTGGTTTTAGATGTCTGTGTTACACTCCTCACTCAAATATCACCACCCGGCCTGGCTTTCAGCACGTTGTAAAGTCTAGATCGTGGTTACCATAAAGTTGCTGTTGATGCTCGTGCAGTTGAAGCCGTGCTGCAACAGTGCACATAAAAATGCTTAAATCTTGCTGATGCTGCAGCTCTAAACTGCGTGTTTGGGTGCTTTGCAGAGGGGTGACAGAGGGAGGTCCTGCTTGGCGCTGCGGTGGCCTGGTGCGGGCGCTGGTCCCCAAGGTGCTGGAGGGGAGCTGCCTGTTGGCCCACGTGGCTGCTTGCTGCTGGTAACGGCTTAGCTTGCTCCTAAAGCATTTCTCCAAGTGTGGGGTGGGGTTGTGTTTTATCAGGGTATTTGTCATGGATACCTCAAACTGGGTGAAACCCAAAAGTCTGCCTAGTTCTTGGTGCTTGTGATGTGTTAGGTTTAGGTATATTCTGCTAAAACTGCCTGCTCTTTTGTGCGATTTCTACTCCAGGGCTTCTCATTACAACAAATTCCTTCCTCTTATAAATACAGTTAAGATAATTGCTGCTTCGTCAGCCCACATTCACCTTAAAGCGTTCAGCTAAGAGCTCTGAAGGAGCATTTTGACGCCCAAAGCAACGGGAGTGCTTGACTGCGCAGTGGTCTGCACCCTCCCGCACGGGGGTCTGGCGAAGAGGGCTTGCTAGTTAGCCTCCTGGGAACACCTAATGGGCAAGCACCTCTTGCTACGCCTCAAACAGAAACTCATCGCGTAAGCATCGCGCACAAAGCGTTGTACTTCTGAAGAGCCCCGTGGTTTGGTGAGTAAACTGATGATTACCGTGCGAGGTTACACACACTGTGGTTTTCTCCTTCATACTCCTCGTTGCTTTTCTTCCATTTGTGTTTCTAGTGGTTGTCATTCTGCTTGGTTAGCGCTCAGCTGGTGGAAAAAGTGTTGAACTGTTTCTAATACAAACACGGAAGTTTGTGCCTGAAGTGACTTGTCGGAAGCGAGTTAAAACGTAACAAATGAATTTAGCAAAGGCAAGATGTAGTTTACATTTCCTTATAACGATGGTCCCCTTTAAGCTTTGCAAAGAACCTTACCAAGGCGTTACTGAATAATGGCATATTCGGGAGAACAGATTGAGAATTTCCCATTCAAGCAATTTTCGCAGAGAAAATGCAGTTCCCAGAAAATAAAAGGACTTCCCAGAAGCTTGGTTTTATTACGAAGAATAAAAATGAAATATTTTTGCAGTCACTGGGATCTAAATCTTAACAGTTAGTTGTGCCAGAACGGCCCAAAGCCTTTAATATGGACTTGGTATTAGCTGGACTTCGCTACTGCTGCGCGGGGGCCGCTGCAGCGAGGTTCAGGGCTGCCTGCGGTTCGCTTCTCAAAGGGTGGTATTTTCCTGGTGTGATGCACATTATTTTCTGGCCAAAGTCTGTAATTTGGAAAAGGGTAGGGCTGGGCGCTGGCCCCCGTAGGCCGATGGGAAGAGAGAGGCTCCTGGTTTGTGGCTCGCGCCGCATTCCCGTTTGCAAGCCGAGAAGGTGCCGCCTGGAGGGTTGCGCTGCCGGAGGGGTGGGAATTCGGCAGGACCGCCGAGCTCAGAGTGCGGCTGGACATTTCTTCTGCAGTCGGGAGGCAGAACGAGCCCTCAACAAAGTGGCCAAAAATCCCAGTTTGGGGTGGAAGACCAGTGATTCAAATGGGAGAGCTTCAGTCCAGAGGGACCCGGGAACTGGATCGGGCAAGCAAAGCGAGACAGGACGCTGGGCTGTCTCAGCAGCCTTACTTTGGACTCTACTGGTTTGCGTGGGGAGCTGTCAGAGGACTCCACGGTAATCCTGAGGGCTCCTGCTTTTTGAATCGGAAACCCCGCGTGTGCCCAGATAGGTGCTTAAAAACACTAACGTTTGGTGTCGAAAACGTTGTGCGACTTCTTCACATCTTTATTCTTAGCCGAATCAATCAGATATTTAAATTTCACCACCACGGCACGTTAGTAAAGTTTTTGTTTGCGCCGAGCGGTACCTTTGGAGCCCGTAATCGCTACCGCTCGAAATCCAGTGCCCTGGACCGGCAGGATCGTTTTGAGAGCACGCCGGCTTTCCTGGGCGGAGGGGGAAGCTGCCAAGCAAGCAGCCTGCACTCACTCGGGAGAGCGCAGTTAATTCGCCTCAGCTTGTGTGGGGAGAAAAAAAAATATATCGAATTTCAATTCCCAAGGCGCTTGGCTCGGCGCTAGGTTTGCCTCCGCGATCCCGCTCAGGATTTGCCGTCTGCGAGCTCGCTGTCGGGCTGATTGCGTTGACGTACAGCAGCGCTGCTCGAGCGCAGCCCGTCTCCCGCGGGAGCAGCGAGGCAGTTTCTCGCTGGACGTTGTGCCTTTTTTACGAGCGGGCTTTACCTTGGGAGCACGGCTGCGGCACGGGGCGCGTGCTCGCCTCGTCTCCGAACCGCCGGGCCCCTTGGCTCCGTGGAAAGGGGTGGAGAAGGGCGGCTGACGTCGCGTGCGGGGCCCCGATGCCGCGGAAACCTCGACTGGGGGCTGTCTCTGACTGTCTTGGGGCTGTTTCCACTAAAGTAACAGAGTTGAAGATGGCAAACGCAAGGGAGGTGGCGTTTTTCTTAGCGTGATGGATCAGTTTGGGATGTTGCTTCCAACTTCGTAATGCTCCAGGTGCTACGTGGAGCAAAAACGTTTTGATCTCGGTGGCGGGCTCGAGGCGCCTGGTACCTGCTGTTCTCAGCTTCTGTAGATGAAACGATCCTGCTGTTGCCGTCAGTAACCTGCTCGGTTTCCACCAGCAGCTCTTCAGCCTCGCTCACGGGAATTGAAACGTAGATCCGGACCTGCCCGAATTGCAGCGAGCGGATGCAGACGCCGCGGGCGGCAGCCGAACTCCCCTCATTTCGGCGTCACGGAGGGAGCACGAGCCGCCCCCGGGATGCCGGCAGCGGGACCCGCGGGGCGCCGGGTGCCACCGCTCCCGGCTCGGCGCGGCAGAGCTGCCTGCGGGGGCCGGAGCCGCGGCTGGGAGCAGATGTACCGCGGAAGGAGCTGAAAGGCTGCTGCCGCCTCAACATGTTCACGAGTTACCTGGGCATCGCTTTGGGGTTCGTTTGGGTTTTTTTGGTACTTTACCATCTTAAAAGCGCAGACCAGTCGGAGAGGTTTCGAAGCAAAAAGGATGCTCCTGACCTTGCACAACGAAAGATTCAGTCAAGTCCGGAAACAGTTTCAATGGTGATGAAATCACCATTGCTTCCTGCTAGAGGAGAAATTAAAAGAAGGTTAAAGATAGTAAACACAAACGTTGAGGACGGCAGCAGAGGAGCATTCCAGCAGCCTGCGTGCATCTGCCCCGGGCCTTGGCGGGAGCAGGCACGGGATGCATGACGGAGCAGCTGCAGCCTGCGGCTGGATGCAACATCCTCCGCCCTGGATGCTGTCTCTTCCTCCTTTTTCTCTTTTTCGGCATGCTGGTACGCCTTCCTACACGAGTCTTTGTCCTTAGCTGGCAAGTGCTGCGACGCACACACTGGAGTTCCCAGAATGAGTGACAAAGGGAAAAGGAGAACGCCCCCAAAGAGACGTCTTTAATGAAAACCAAAAAATGCACAGCAGGGGGGAAAACTGGATAAAAAGACAAATGCCTACTAGCTAGTTATTGGAAAGTCTCTGATTTTGAAAAAGGTTAGTCTTTGGAAAAAAGGTGTTGGTTGATATGTTTTATTCACTGCAATTCCAAACTGATCTTTAACGCGCTGGAGTGGGACAACGTACCTCATAACCCACGTGCGCCGTTGGTTTCCCGGTTTCTCCGTCGGTCTGCTTGTCTGAGTTGGCCCGTGCGTACCTGCTCGTTGCCGTCTGCAGGGCCTGGGGAGGTCTCCTCCCCGGAACGACCACTCTGCGCCGTAGCGTTGGGTCGTCTTAGGTCTGTTGCTAGTCCCCAATTGAAAGCAGTGACCGTCTTCTGTGCAGAGAGAAATTTGCTGCCCGTTTCATTTACGCTTGCTGGTTTCTTTCTGTGGGTAATAAGAGTTTTAGCATGGCCCATTTCTTTCCAAACAGCTTGACTTATTGCAAAGATGTTTGGGAAGCTGTGAACTTTATTTTTAATCTGAAGCGAACTGTGAGCATGTGGTGGGATAATACCCTCCGCAGAAAGTCAGCCTCTGCTTTGCTTTTCTGCCGTGTGAACGCACAGACTCTCCGGGATTTCTACCTGGAGCTGGGATGTCTGAACGCGCTTGAGTATGGAGGTGCTTTCGCTGAGGGGCTCCTGGTGCAATCCCTTGCTTTGAAGTGATCAACCAAACTGTACTGTTTCTAGGAAGGGAATATTTCTTGTATTGTAGGTTCTTGGCTCCTGTCGTTGGACTAGAAACTGCTAACGTACGTCACTGAATGGCCCGGGCTTGGCGGGATTCGGGCTGCAGGTTCTTGTGCTCGCAGAGCCCCGGGCACAGCCAGGAGGCTTTGCTTGTCCCCGGGAAACGGCCTGGATCTGGAGACCTCGTGGAAGAGGAGCCTTTGCTGAGCACGCTGGGGAGGTGCTGCTGGCAAGCTCGGCAGGGGATCGGGGCGGCGCAAGATTGCCTTCCTTGGAGGAAGATGCAAGCATAGAACAGATTTTGCAGGAGGAATGACCCTAAACATACCCAATCCTGCGGACGCCGAGTGACGCAGTGTGTCTTTTGGTAAGCGTACGAAGGAACAAAAAGCGAAACGTGCAGCAAACAGTGCCGACGCTCCGGGGGCCGTGGCTGTCTCCCCGGGTTTTCGGTGCGTGTCGCCATGCTGCGGTCTGAACATCTGTTACTGAATTCAAGACTTCTGTTGCCTGGATACATTCAGTCAAAAGTTGGATCCAACAAGAGAAATCCGTGTATTTGTGCGCCGCAATGGCTGTCACAGCTCCTCTCCCTTGTTTGCCTTTCTTCCAGGTTTGTCTTTCAACCTCGATTTTCGGTGTTGTCACTCAAGCTGACGGGTGTTTCTGGCCATCTCGTTGGAGGGGACCGCAGAGCTGAGTCCCTGCCGTCTCCGGTGGGTAATCGGATGCTCAGGAGCGGGGCGCTCTGGTCTCGTGCACTCTCCTTCAGAAGTCAAAATAGGGTGACATCCCTGCTCCCCCCATTTAAGTGTTGTAGGTGAAATTAAAGTTTGGGACTGAAAGTGTCCCGGTCTCCGGGGAGGCTGCTGCTGGGGCCAGCTGCGCCCTCCAAGATGCCCCGTGCCCTGGGAGAGTGCCCACGCTCCTGGTGCCTGAGCTTCCCCACGCATTTGCAGCTGCTGGCTGGTTGTACAGATACAACGTGGCAGCGAAATGCATTTTAATGCCTGTGCTGTCACATGCTGTGTACCTCACAAACACCTTTAGAAGCTGGAAGCAGTAATCCCATATTGCAGAAGTACAAAGCACTCTACCATCATTTCCTATTAGAGATTTAATATTTCTTTGAGGAATTTTAATTCCTGTGAAGTAAAACACCACCTTCACATCCCGCAGTTTGCTGTTACTCCTCTCCAAGAATGAGCCTGTAATTCAGTCATTGAATAATAACTATCATGTTTCCTGGGAAAATGAAATTTATTTCTGGCTTTGCTCCTTGGAGGAGGAAGAGAGGAGTCGCTGGCAAAGACCCAGATACCTATTTGTGTCCAGTTTTGTTCTAGGAAAGGAGCATCTTGACCAGCTATAGTGTGACCCAAATCAATGCCCACAGTGCTGGAGTCTGGGGCGGCGAGGGAGGGAGTTCGAAGCAGTTTGCGGGCCTGGTGCATGCTGCTGCCATGGTGTCCGGTGCAGCTGCTTGCAGGGGAGGCTTTGGCCACCTCTCTTCAGTGCACGAGCTGCAGTGTGGTTTGGAGAGCTGAAGGGTTTTGGCTCTCTGGCTGAGCTCTCACTGGAGAGACTCTATAGAGAGAGTTTTAGGTTAACTCACTAGGTATGTTCCTGTAAGAGCCTGGAAAGTCTTCCTTCAGGGGCACCAAAATAAGCTGGACAATTACGGGAAATGGTCCAAGTGGGAAGCCAGAACAAGAAGGTGGCAGCTTATGCTGAGCACTGCAGCAAGACTGAACCGGTCTGGAGGAGGAGATCCCCAGCAGGAAGGGTGGCAGTTGCCAATCATTTTAGCTGCCAGTGATTTCTCCTTAGCCAGTATGCGCAAGTATTAAAAGCAGGTCCTCACAGAAGTCCTCCTTTGCTTAGGGATGCATGGAAACAAAGAAAACGCTGCTACCAGAGGGAATGGGTAGATGGTTCTAGTCCTTGTGTCCCTGGGGGAAAAATGTTACCCATTTAATGAAGACTTCACCAGGGACTTTTCTAGTGTCAGTACATGAATATTTGGATGGTTTGGGGAGATGTACCCCACGAACGTATCTGTTAGGTTCTGCTTCTCTGACACGATGTGCTCAAAGGAGACACTGAAGTTGGTGGAACCCACAGCTTGTCTGTGGCAGTCCTACGGTCCATGACTTGGCTTTCCCCTTGACATTGTACAGAATACATAAAATTGTAACCCTTTACGTAAGACGGGAGGTAAGGAAAACCCACTTCTTCTCTTTTAGCACTTTTAAGGCATAAATTACGAACATCAAGATAAATAGGGTCTGTTATAAAGAAGTGTTGAACACGGGGTCTGCATTTGGCGTTAACGTACACGTGCTAGTAGTACCATAGTTACAGTAATAAACACAGTTCATCACCTGTTGGTACAGTTCTATGTCCTTGAGGTGGTCTTCTGAATTTTTACAAATTTCTGTAGGTTAAAAATTAAGCATAAATAAAGCAGGTTTCTTGCCTTGGTATCTTGCCTTGGCTTTTTAAAAAGCAGCTTAGAAACGAGATGCTGTACCACATGTTTAGCTCAAAAGCAATCAGCTAGCCGTGAGTGCTCTGCAGCTGTGCCAGAGCGCTCTGAGGAAGCGAGAACGCCAGGAGAGAAATCGCTCTTTAAAAATCCAGCTCTCAGGGTTTGGTACTCTGTGTTTTGCTGCAACGCTTGCGGTTATGAATATTGATTTTGGCACTGTGCTTTCCCCTGTTCAGAACCGCAGCCAGTCTGTCGTACGCCCTCTGACGGCAGGGCCGCGCTGAGTCCCTGGAAATCTGCTCCGAGGTCTACAGCATAAACTGGAGGCAGGAGCTGCTCTTGAGACGCAGCGTAGTTTCCTCTCTGCGTTGTTCTCTCCCTGTATAATGTAAGATTTACGTGAGAAGAGAGTGTAACTGGGTATATCGTATACTTTATGACCCAGCTCTAAATAACATACTCCGAGGATTGACACCTTCGTACCAAGCTAAAGCTCAGCCGGTGGCTTCCGTGCCTGTCGCCTTGCTACGAGCTCCGGACAGCGAAGCGGTGAAGAGCGTCCTGCAGCTCTGCAAAGCAGGATCTCGTACTTGGCTCTGAACGCGAGACTCTTGTGCTTACACCGAGACATCGTGATTTTTGCAGCTGGCCCCTCTGCATTTAGCAGGAACTATCTGCTCAAAAGAGAGGGGCAGAGCAGTGAGTTTGGTGTAGATCTGTGCCTAGACTTGAACCTATCTGAAATAAAAAGAGGCAAACAAATAGCTACGAAGTTTTGCAGATCGCTGGATTGCTGGGTGAGAGAGTTACCGTGCAACAGCTTGTGGGTGGTTTTGAAATTAGTAGTTTCAGCATTACCTGTAGGAAACAGCTGTTCAGTTCAGAGCTGATAATTTGTGCTCAAGAACAGAAAGGTTTTAAAGGCAGAGTCATGTTTATACGGCAGACTGTTTCAAGAGCCCTTAAAAAATTAGGGACTGGGTCTTTGTGTCCGGTGTTTTCTCTTGGCTGGCTCGGGAGTTTCAAAGGTAGCTAGCCAAGGGGAAGTGGAAGGTAGAATTTAGTGCTTGAATGGTGCAAGGCTTTAGTAGTGCTGGACTCCTGTTGGGAAGAAAGCAGAGGAGTGAATCTGGCACTTTATTGCATTTTTTACTTTTTGGCATATAGAAGATTGCTGATTTCTTGTAATAAGTAAATGACAATACTCTGAGATGGTGTAGTGTACGAACGTCTGCATTATCCATCTTCTTGCTCTCTGAAAGGTGCCTACAGAGAAGTGAAGAAAGAGAAAGAAAATGTTGATTGAAATTGGTCCCTCTGCAGATTAAAGTCACGTTGCTTTAACTCTGCTGTAGACACATTCTAATTTTCCTACGGAAAAGGAAATTGTATTATTTTACACTGGTCTCATGGGATCATACGAGATTCTGAATTCTGACTTAGCCGTACTAAGGGGGATCATTTCCATTGCGTTAACTCTTGCGTTTGCCACGCGTTAGTCATCCAGATCCAGCTGTCCGCCTGCCCCCTTCAGCACGAGAGCAGCGAGGGTGGCACGTCAGGCACCCTCCGACCGGGCTGCTTCTGACGCCTGCAAAATCGAGTGAGAGGTGGTGTAAGAACGGGCTCCTTCAAACAGCCTTGACTCCTGCAAAGAGCAGCTTCATTCATGAAGCTTCAGTCCTGCTTATGGAAACACAGTAAATTAGTGAAGTCTTTTAGGCACTCATGGGTTTCATTAGAGTTAGGGGGAAAATTTGGTGGTAGAGCATCATCCCACCTAACTCGAGTGCTTCTAAGTACAGTTTCTGAGATAGTGTGCAATTGCGTGTGATTTCCCCAAATACTTGGAAATAGCATCTTGTGTGTCTCAAACTGAGATTTGTCTTCTGAAATCTTTTTCTTGTCTAAATGTAAGATGTTCTATTGCCATAACAACATTTGGTTAATATAAAATGTTGTTCATGATATAAAAGGCTCAGAAATCCCTGTGAACTGATTTGAGGATACCTTGGTGAGACATTCTTTAACTTGATTAAGCATTTCTGGGAATCGGGTAAGGAAGCTGGACAATGTGTCTCTTAGGCTGGCCTCTTGGTGCTCTTATAGAATAATATGAACCCAGGTGTTGAATATCTTGTTAAAACAGCACCCCACAAAGCAATCTAATAACAAAGTGATGCAAACAACAGCATGGTAGCAATAAATGCAATTATCAGTAAACTGAGTTTCCTGGAACAGGCTGAGATCACTCCTCATACCATTTCTTTGGACCATAAATGAAATGCCTGCTGAGCGTTGAGGGATGTGGAGAGCAAAAGCTTTGCTCAGAGCAGGAACGTTTGGCTCTGTCAGAGCCTGCTCCAGCTCCCAGAGACTCACCCTGCTCCCAACCCCTTATCTCTGCAATCATAGGCCTGTCTTAATTGTCCTCGTGTAGGTCCAGGGAGCGTGGGGATGCATGGACGTGGCTAGGACCAGAAGCAGGGCTGCAGCTTTCGGAGCAGATCATCAGCTTTTCTGGTCTGCTTCGTGCAGCCTGGCTATCCAGGGTGCACCTTGAAGGGTTGGAGTTGAGCTCTTACAAATACGAGTATTGCTGCTGAGCTGGTACTTCTCATTCCTTGGAATATCTCCCCTGCTCGACCATTGCAAAGTAAATGACACCGATAGCTTGTGGCAGTGAGTCCCATGGGCTAATTCTGCATTATAGTGCTGACTCTCATGGCATAGCAACTGCTTGTTTTATAGAAGGACACCTCTTCTGATTGAGCTGGAGGAGAGCTTGCTGCTGCCAGCGCTGCAGGGCAATGCTGTGCAAGTGCAGCGGCGCTGATTGCAGCGGCGCTGATTGCGGCGCTTCTGGAGAGCAAGGGGAGACCTGGGTCTCCCTTGCCGGCCCATCGGCACACACACGGTGGAGTTCATAGCAGGGGACGTTGGAGAGATCGGCAGTCCTGGCTGCAGGAGAAGGCAGGCTGCGGAGGAGGGATGAGCTATGGTTCTCATTTCTTTCCCTACAACGCAGTCTTTCGTTGTGAGAAAAGGGAAACTGTAGAAGTTGCTTTGTCTTCTCCGTAAGTCAATGTGGTTAATAAGCCATGCTCCTCAGCTCGCTGCTCAAAGTAGTCTACTGATAGTCTAAACACTAACAGGCAAAAACACTTAAAAAAAAAAAAAAAAGAAGAAGAAAGAGACAATTATTTTCTCTTTTTAGCATCATTTTACTTTTAAATTAAGGTTGTCAAAAAAGCCTCCGAGTACAGATAGTATAAGAGAGAGTGCTCGTTGCACCACGACAGGCTGCGGCGTCTCTGAAAGAAGATGGTACAAATTTATAGGTGTAATATCTAGAGGAATCACAGTTACACACCACAAAATCGGTTTCTCGCTTCTGAAGACGAGCGAGACGGTTGTGAGCAAAAGCAGGGAGGCGTCTGCCTGCTGCCTCCTTCCCGAGAGCCGGAAGCCCTGCGCGCCGGCCCTCGCTGCTTCACCGTGTTAGACAGCGGAGCAGCTGAGAAGGAAGATTACCTGACGTTTTAAATACCTGTAAGTTTAATGCAACAGGTAAAGGCTGTCTCGTGGGGATATTCCCTCTGCAGAGGCCCGGTGGCGGCAGGAGCCTGAAGGCCTCATCCCTACGTCCCCATGGGATGGTCCTGAAGGCGCTAGCGCCAAGGACGCCGCAAGGCCGTTGGTCTTTGGCTGTTGGAACGCGCTCGTGCGAGGAGCCGCTTCGCGAGGCCGGGCGCTCGGGGCTTCCGATCGTGAGAAGATGCCTTGGCTTGTGAGGAACCAGCTCGGATTTGGAGCCAGGCTCCGCTTTCCAAGTGCCAGGATAGCTTTTGGGGCAGATCCGTCTGTAAAGTTTGCAAGGAAACCACAATTTGGGCATGGGAAGAATTGATCTGATAACTCTTTTTAAAAAGTTGTTACCTGGTCACCTCACCCAAATCGCGTTAGATGTGAGAGCATCAATGCTGATGAATCACATACCTGATGTAGTTTAAAGAATATCTCCCTATGTTAGCTACAGGTTTTATTGCAGGTTTTGTCATTCTCTTCTGCCATAAAATGTTGGTTCCCCTCCCCCCCCCCCAGTAAATGCCAAATTTAAACTTTGTGGCAATCTTGTTAATGGTGCATAAGAAAACAACCAAGCGCATGCACCTGGAGCAAGCGATCTCGCGTATTTATCTCTCTTTATTGGCAAGGTTGCCGGGATTTCAAACTGTGCATTTAGCAAACGATGCTCGGCATCGCCTTGGAGACGATAGTTCGTGAGGCTCCTCCGGCACGAGGCCGAGCCCAGCCTCACGAGAGCTATGCAAGTTGCGAAGTCGGGAACGTCCTCCCCGGAGCACTGCAAGCGCGTGCCACGGGGGGCTTTGCAAGCAGCTGTGTAGCAGCCCTGGGATCGTTCAGGCCACGCCATGCCATGCCGTGCCCTTTTCCAGGTGAATAACCGCATGCAAAGACTTGAGGAGAAAGCCCCTGACAGAGACGGTGGGGGCCCCTGCTGCACCGCACTCTCCAGAAGAGCCCTGCTGCTGTCACAGGGATCCACGAGCTGCCGTCTGCTGTTTCCATCCTCATCCCTCTGGCCAACACGCTTGGGCCTGCCAGGTGGCTCATCAGCAGGGCTCTGCTAAAAATACTGCCCGAGATGGATAAAAGCCCCGTGAATTAGAGGCCCTAAATCCTGAATGCAATGATGTGTTCTGCGAAGAAAAAGAGCAAGATGCTGTTTCAGAGTCTTTTCTGGTGATTCATCTGGGAAATTATCTGGGAGTGGATAATTTAATGCTAATGGCTTTCTTTGTCCAGCGTCACTGTGCAACGATATTCCAGCATCATCTCTTCGAGCAAAATGGGCTCTGTTTTTTGCTTTGAAATTCATAAGCTATGCAGCCAGTGAGATGCAGAAGTAACGAGGGAGCAAGATCAGGAAATATTCTTTCTTAGGATTAAGAAATCTCCCAGGGCCTGTGGTTTTTACTAAATCTATTTGGTATGGGGAAAAATACAGTTGAGGAACTAAATTCTCCGTGGATCTAAGCTGAGCTAACTACAGTGAATTTAAGGAATTGCATCTAACAGGTGCAAGGCTCCAGAACCTGAACCAACAGGTTCAAGACTACAGTAAAGGTAACGTTTAGAAGAACAACTGTGGAAAGAGCTTGAGAATCACCCTGACTCGGGTCTCCTTTCTGGCCCGCCCTGCCCTGGGACCATATCTGTGCTACAATATCCTGGGGTTTGTTTGCTCTCATCTCCTGCTCTTGACACTTCTCTGCTGCAAGAAGAACTTGCACGAACCGGAAAGCCCAACTGGTCGAGCAGACTCCTGGAGACACGGGAGGTGTGCCTCCGAGTCCCCACAAGTCCTCGCTCCAAGTGGTGTTGGCAATGAATGATTTCAATGAATTTTTTTGAATGAATCAAAAATCCCCAAACCCTAACCCTTTGCGCTTAGCTCTACAAAAAGGTAGTGGGGAGAAGCAGGCGAGTTCCCAAAGAGGAGCCGCTCGCTCCCATGGGCAGACGGCTTCTCGCCGAGAGCAGAAGAGGTCTGCAGAAGTAAACATTTAGGCTTCGGGTTGTTTTTCTTTTTGAAGCTGCCTTCAGCTTCAGCGTGCCCCTCCTCGCTTCCTCGGGGCTGCCTAAATATGCATGGAAAATGCATAGGAAACGGGAAATGGGAAGCTGCTGCTTGCTTTTCCCCCGTTTTACCCGTTCCCCACTGTTGTTGAGGAGCTCATGATTTCTTATATTCCTACTTAAAAAAAAAAAAAAAAAAGCCTTTTGGTCTAGAGAGTTCAAACTGAACATTTTGAACTTTATTACACACTCTCCAATACCCGTTTCTCACCAGCTCCGGCTCCAGCTCTTTTCCAGACGATAATTGAACCCAAAGGTATTCAGAGACTTGGCATATGGTAGAAGATAGAGTGAAAAAAAATTAGAGGAAAACGCATTTATGATCGGAACTGCCCCAAGGCGTACCGTGTGCTCTTCCCTCTGCGTCCCGGGCGGAATGGCGATGCGGAGCGCGCAGCTGCGGTGGTGAGACCGCGCTGACGCACTGGTCCCTTCCCGTCAAAAAGCAGCGCTAAATCGCTGCTGCTGTTTTCACGCCAGGTGGTCCAGAAAGTCTCCAGGAGGAAAAGTGCATCTATATAATAGAGGAGACATCGTATCCTAACTTCGTGTTCTACAAGACTGATTTCTTTTTGTACGTGGGAGGTAAAGGAAAAACAGTTTCATTAGTTTTAATTGTGATTTTCCATACACTTTAATACACCTACAGATCTTTAATTTCCTGCTTAACGCTTTCTTCGGCAAAAATACTTCTTTACAGAGAACCTTGTAATTTTGTAGCTTCACGCGTGGTTTTAACGTAACGTTTTGTGTTCTTAGGAAACTCAGTTCTCTTCTATGCTGGTTCTCCAGTGGTACAAAGGAAAAGTCAACACAGTCGTTCCATAGCAGAAAAGTAAATTATTTGGTAATGAAAGTCAGGGAAATATTTTTTTCGTTTTCTTTCTTTTTTTAGCATTAGTGAATGTTGCTGCTAGTGTTCAAAGATACGCTAGGGATCAAGGGGGAAATGGGAAGATACATAGGACCTGCCACTTGGTCACGGCTTTCCTCCGTGACCACTGCTCGAGGTAGCGTACGGAATCAGTCTGATGTGAGAGGCTTCCTGTTTCTTTTATGACTCTGGCAATCCTAATGTAAATAACATTTAAAATTACAGATGTCAGAGCTTGCAGGGTGAAAAGCTGGTAACAGATGTGGTGCTTATCCGGGATTTTTTCTGTAGATGGTTTTGCAAGCCTGAACTGATATTTTACATCCCATTTTCTTGGGTTTTGGATGGACTCTCAGACATCAGCAGGGAGCGGCAGGAGCAGGAAAGGCCGGTGTGCCTGGCCGAGTTGGTTGCTCCTCCAGCTGCGTGGACGGAAGCGCTGTGCTCCCGTAGCCCCGCTGCTGTTTGCCCTTCCCCTGCAGCTTTGCTCCTCTCCTGCTGGTGCCTTGCAATAAAAAAGATACATACATATATATATATATATATATATATATATATATATATATATATATATATAGTTTTTTTTCCTTGTGATTACAGCGAAAAGGATGCAAATGTAGAAAACGTGACAGCTGAAGGTCAGTATTCGCACCAGGTTTCCCGAAGAGTTTTTTTTTTGAGGCTGTCAGTAGCTCCGAAGTGATTTCGGTGACATTTCCACCGACTCGATTCGATCCGCAGTGCGTGATGCTCGGGCTTGATTGACTTGTTGCAGTTTATCTGGAGTAAGGAATAGTCCGTGTTTGCACTGCTAACAGCTGTCTCGGCAGCCTTTCGGCCCTTGCTTATCTTTGGCTCGGCTGGGAAATTGCTCTCCCTTTATTATTGGGAGCAGCACTGTGGCTGCGGTAGCTGAATCAAGGCGTGATTTACATTCCCTCTTATATGACAGTTCCTGTAGCAGGCACACGAGTTTGGGGCTAATCTGACATGCCCCGCAGACCCCTCCCTGCGTCAGCAGAACACCAGCGTTGCAAAGTGAAGCACCCCAAAGACGGCAATGGCCGAAAGCAGTCTTCCCATAGAAAAGTAACCTGTGCCCTTGCTTTATGCAAATTAAAACGCTGTATTTAATTACAGAAGCTCCTTGCAGCAGGACGCGGCAGCAAACCGTCGCGGTCTTGTGACGGTCTCCCTCTTAAATACGTGCCCGATACTTTGCTTGCTGCAGTGCCCTGCTTTGTGCGTGAGCAGCTTCGTGTCCCAGTGGTTCCTCCTGTGGTTAGAGAAAAATATATTACCGTAGCGGGGAGCTGTGGGCCCTGGTCCCTGCAGCATTCACTGCCTGCGTCCTGCCAGGACCAGGCTCTGAGGGTGCCCACCGTGCGTCCACCCAGGGGAGAGGACCCCAAATGTTTTAGCAAAAGAAAAAGCATGCGTTGTGCATTTCTCTGTAGCTTTGCTTGCAGAGAAGGCTGAGTGGCCGCGGCTGAATTTCCAAAAAAAAAAGTTTGAAGTTGACACAGATTTCCAAATATATAGAGTTTTAGCTTAAATCAGCGAGCGGAGGCTCCTGTGATGGGAAGCGGCAGGCGGCAGTGCGAAGGGAACGCTCCCAGCCCCGCGTGCGCGTCGGGAACGGGTGTATCGCACGGAATTACCCCGCAGCCTGCTGGGGCGGCGCTGTGAGTTAGGTCCGGCGGTTGTATTTGCATGCTGTATGCCTTCTTGCATCTGCTGCTTTTATACTTACCCCATAATTAAGTCTCTAGATGCTATTTTGAAGTTCGATTGGCAAATAGACTAGCTGTTGTCAGGTGAAGCCCTTCGGAGAGGCTTTTCAGAAATGCTTTTCCAGTAGCAAAACACTAAATAATAAAAGGTCAGTGCACAGCCCATGTTAAGAAAAGCCTTGCTGGGTTTCTCTGCTGTGGCATCTTTCGCAAAGATGATCGTGTTTTAAAGGATGGGGCCGTCGGTCGTGTACCTCCGACTGTCGCACAGGCAGACGCGGGTGGTGGCGGCCGGAGCGGGGACGGACGGCCTGCCCGTCGCTGCCGTCGCTGCCGCGAGAGCTGCCGCGAGGAATGTTATTCGTTCTGCCCGGGATTGATCTCAGATCACTTAAAGCTTGATGTCTGGAAGAAAACAGCAGAGAAATGAAGGCATACCGTTTACATCTGGCCAGAAACTGTTAACTGATAGTTACTCGTTGTCAAATACATGTAATAATTTATCAACCAACCACAAAAGCAAAGCAGTGACAAAGTGGTAACAAATATCTGTTGGTATCCACCGGGGGATTAAATAGCATCTTTTCCAAAACCAGAAAGAAAGCAAAAGCAGTGCTTCCCCGGGCCTTTTTTTCTTCCCTTCTTTTCACAGGCTTGGTGTGTTCCTCTTCCCTACACAGATTTAATAACTGTTAACTTTTTTCTTTACAGTTCTTTAAATAATTTGCTTCCTCTCGTTCAGAAAAATTTACAGCAAAAGGGAAAAGCAAAAAGACTGAAAATCTGCAAAAGCATTTGTTTGCATTTCCCTAACGAGTCAGTCAGAAAAGGTGGTAACTCAGGTGGTTGCTTTTGGAAAAATATGAAAGGACTGTGCAAAGTCAAACAAATTTGGGGTTTGTCCGTCTTCCCGGTTTTGGGCACGCCTGGTCAACGTGAGAAAGAGTCCAGCCTGCGGCGCTCGCTGAGCGCGGTGGTCTCCGTCTCCAGGCCTGGCGCTGGCTTCGGCTCGCTCTCGCTCCACCGCCGGGAGCTGCTTTGCAGGGAGATTGTAGCTTACAGCTTGGATTTTTGAAGTCACCCTGTGCTTGAGCTTCCGCGCGAGCTGAAAGCTCGGCTAGGAGGCGAACACGCTGCAGTGCACGTCTCCTGAGACGAGCCGCGTGCTCCACCCCAGCAGCGGCGCGGGGTCCGCCTGAGCATCTTCTGGCTTCTCCAAAGCAGGAGCTTGGCCAGCGTGGGCTGGCAGCAGCTTCTGGTTTCCCTGCTGTCTACCTCCATCTTTTCAGAGCTGGAAAGAAAAGAGAAAGAGTAGAGCAAGCAAGCCAGAAAGCCCCAGTTACTTTCAGGGAGACCGGTAGCAAAATCCCTTCCCCATAGTGCTAAAAAATTAGTGACTGGCGTTTGCATGAAGTGGCTGCCGGTAGCTGTGGCTTGGCTGCCCGCGCAGGCTTTGGTGTTCATCCCTCGAGCTGTGCCCACACGAGCACCCCGCGCTGGCAGGAGGCGGGTTGGTGGGAGCTCCACGGCGCTGGTGGTGGTGGGGGGGGGGGTGAGATTTGGGCTTGCTGCCTTGTTCTGCGTTGAAGTTAATGGTTAGAGGCATTGATCCCTCCGGGCCAGCTTGTTCCCGTTCCCCGCGGTGAGAGTCTCAGGGGTTTATCTTTCGCTGTAAAACAGAGGGGGGTGGCGCGTTGTGCTTTAATATGTAGACATTTAAGGATTTGCCAGCAAATAAATGTTCAACAATTAAATTACAGCTGTACCTTGCTGCCTCCCTTCTCCCCTGGTTGCTGCCTTCCGCTTAAACCGGGTGAATTTTGCAAGGCACGTGGATGCAAAGGTCATGGCAGAGCCAGGCTCCGGATGTAATTATAACCGCCGTGAATAACCAGGAGGGCTCGGAGGAGCCGGGCTGGCTGCCCTGAGCACGCAGCCCCCGCACGGGAGCAGCCTGCCCCGCTGCAGGTAGGGCAGAGCCAGAACCATTGCTCAGGCAGTGTCGCAGGAAGCGCTGAGAGGGCAGATTTGCCCTGTCTGGTTTGCTAGGTTTACTCAGGCATTTAGAAACTACTGTAATTGAAAAATCTCTTTAGTAGGGAATTAAATTTGCCAAGAGGAAAGAGCAACAGTACTGGTAAACACACAGGATTGTTGTACGATGTACTCGCAAAAGTAGATTTATGGGGGTTTTTTGTCAAGGGGAGGGACAATAGCAACGTTGGCATATTCCAGCCTGCAGCCCCAAGTGCAACGTGCGCGGGAGACGGACGCGTGTTTGCAGTCGTGGACACCGTCGTGCAGCTCCTCGTCTTGGCCAGGCTTGTTGGGGCTTTCCAACGGCTGCAGCGCTCGATATTTTGGGTGTAAGGTGAGAAGCCCCTGGCCAGTTTGGACGCTTTGGATGTCACGGTGTGGGACACTGGAGACGCTCAGGATTCAGTACCCAGAGGGTGACGAGGTCCCGTCCTTCCTATTCGTTGGCCTACCCAAACCGCCCACAGCCCGTGGGGTTGCGTGAGGTCCCTCTCAGCTGATCACCACCACTTGATCTGCCTCCAGGCTGTGGTAGAGACAGGACTATCTCACTCGTTGTGGGTTTTATGCACATGAAGGTACTGAGAGCAGCTTACGCCTTCTATTCCCATCTTGGCAGGATTTATTCCCCCAAGCAAAGTTTTATGTGAAACACAAACATTTGCAAAGAAATTTGCATAACTTCCTAAATTAATTTACTTATTTGAGATGCACAGTTTTAATCCGGATCTGACTTTTCAGAGTGTAGCAGAAATAGGGGCAAACATTTAGCACTAAATAAATTAGGTGCACACATTTAGCACTAAATAAATTAGGTGCACGATGAACTAGCTGAGTTTCATCTGCCAGAATTGCTCAGCAGTAACATTTCATTAACATTAAATTCTCATCAATAGGTTTACAAATTAAAGCAGGCAATTACAGGCTCTGTCGTTTGTCCCATACACCTGTATTTCCAGGAATATATGTGTATACATAAAGAATACATAGATATTCGGTAAGATCACTAGACTGAAGAACCCTGTTGATAAATCCAGGGACTGATCAGGTCATCTGCCTTGCAAATAGCTTCTCCAGGAATTTAACCTGGCGCAGGAGGCTTTGGTTTCCATATGAAAGATGAAACCGTACTCTCTGATACACCAGTTCTAGCATCACTCTTAAAATACATTTTCCATGTTCTGATGGTATCCATGTGTCAGCAGAGTACTTACATGATAAAGTGGTTGTGAATTAAAAAGAGGAAAATTGCTCGTGTAACACCATGCCCACCAACAGTCTCTCAGGAGGAGAGTGCAGGCTTGAATTGTGGTTTGCAGCATGATGACGTGTTCATGCGCCCGCGTTGTCAAACGCTCGGTTCAGCACCATCTTGAGCCTTCCTACTCAAAAGGCTTTGTAGAGCAAGCTGCAGCGTAATCAAATGTACAAATTCAAGCATACAAATATATTGCAGATGTAGATTTGGTGCATCCTAAGGCGTAGAACATTTACAAACTTTGCTTTTCAAAGATTTAGCTGGAAAACATCCAGATAGCAACTTGTTTCTGTATTAGAGCCATCTGTATAGCTAGGTTCCCTGGCATTAATATAATAGGCCAAGAGACTTCAGAATGCATCAGGAAGATTATGGCTTCATGAAAGCAACATTTGGAGCTAATTAGAGGACCAACAGGTTAGGAAAACACTAAGCTGCCAAAAATCCCTTGGTATTTAGTTACTCTTAGTGAAATGAAATCTAATGATTGAGTGGGGAAGTGTGGCCATAATAGAAAACATGCCTAGAATATTTATAGATAAGTTTATCAAACAGAATTCTGTTGAAAATAGAGTATTAACATTTATGGATTTTGAACATGTCCTTCAGGACACTCTTCTAATTTCACTTTGAGCCACATCATCTTCAAGTTGCAATAAGTTTAATTCAGCAAACCGAATTCATTAAAAAAAAATAGCTGCTTAAGTAGAAACGTATTTAATGAAATCTCAGGCTGGACAAGGACAGCTACCCATGGCAATATGAACCATATGTTCAGAAGTGTGGAAGTGCTTTAAAATGGTTCGTATTTATCGGGTTGCATTCGGTGGTAATCTCTGCTACTGCTGTTGTCACACCAGAATAATTCAGTTCTTTGCGACAGCTACAGAGTTTACAGAGGGAAACTTGGTGCTGTGCAAAGATTTAAGCATCCTGCCTCCTCCAACAGGACAGCGTCGTGGCTCCTGTTCATGGCTTGTACCAACGTGAGTTACTCCAGGAGACTATGGGTAGGGCTTTCCATTCTGTTTTGCTCCTCCTGTAGTTTATATTTTTTCCCCTTTTATAGACACTGTTGGTGCTGAGCCACGTTAGATGGTGCCGGTGACCCGTCCCGAGCGGCGAGGAGCTCAGTTGTGGCTCCCTTCCGCCGGCAGCACGCCGCGGGGCACCGCTGGGCTGCTGGCAGCTGTTCAGAAAACTTGGAGGAACTTAATGAACTGAAAACCTTCAGCTCCGGATAAAATAAGATGGATATCAGCCAAACGGAAAAGTTGGGAGGGGTGGAGGAAGGGATGGGACATAAAGACACGATGAAGGGCAGTCAGTGCGAACATGAGTCTTGCTTGTGGTCTCGTTTGCTAAGAAAAGAATAGTAAATGGAAGCTGTCTCCCTGTGGGAGCTTCCCTTGCTCCCTGGGAGCAAGATTAGGACAAGAAATAGCTGGAGAGATGCTTCTGAATGTTCTTCCCATCTAGAAAACCTCTTTTGTGGGTAGAGAGCAAGGCAAGGAGAAGTCCCCATCGGCTGGCCTGAAAACCGGTGCCGTTGCATGATTTGCCAGTAACGGTGAGGCCTGATGGGCGATGGAGGCACGCCAGGAAAAAACGTGTTTAATTAACGAAGGCGTTTCTCCCGACGGCTGCAAAGGCCGCGTCCCGCCGCCGCGCTGCCCGTGGCGGGGGCGCCGCGGCCGAGCTCCCGGCGCTGCGCCCGGGCTCCCGAACGGGGCGAGGGGACCGATCGTTCCCGCGCCTCCCGCCCGGGGGGCTGCGCGCCGCCGGTGCCCGCCGCGTCTTCCGCGCCTCGCCCGAGCTCGGCCGGCCTTCTCCCGCAGCCCGAGCGTAAAGCACCGCTTGCTTGTTTTGAAAAGGAAAATGCGTTCAGCAGGTCGAGCGTCTCGCAGCGCTTCTGTTTTCTTTTCTTTGTGCCTCTTTGGGCATTTTTTTCATTTTAGTCTCTGGTCCTTCCCTCCCACCCTCCACCAAAAAGGGGGGGGGGAAGGCGAAAGCTTCTCTCCTCACCTGCACGTCCCATGGCGAAAATGTTTGGATGTGCATTAAAAGGGAGGGCCAAGTATCTGCCGGGCTTCGGGCTGTGCTAGTTTCCTCCGTCGGTGCTACAGAACGCCGCCAGCATCCGGAAGGTTGCAGCTCCGTTATTCCTTTCAAATTTAGCCCCTTCTTTTCATTTTTTATGCTGTTTTATGAACCAGTTCTGATGACCTAAAAGGCGCGCTGCAATTAGGCTGGCAGGGACCTAAAATGAGCATCGAAAAGAGGGTGCCAGGATAAACCACGCTGGAGATCTGTATAAAAACACACGTGAGAGTCTCCGCTGTCTGACTGTATCTCAGTGTGTAGAAGATGGGTGACTTTCCCCTGGGGTGATGGTGGCTTATGAATTACAGGTGGCCCTGCTGTGAGGGGAGGCAGCAGCCAGCTGGGGACCACACCGTGGTCAGTCGCTTGGTGGGAGCCCCCAAATATGCGTCACAAGAGGAGCCTTCTGCTGCGGGGTCTCGGCGGTCTACAGCTGCAGGTGCCTACAAGAGACTTGCTGGGGATTTGTGGGGCCAACAGGTGCTGGAGAAACTCCCAGCAGTGTGTTTGCGTTGGGAGGCAACCCAACAAAAGGTCCAGCCGTGCCTTTCGGTGACACTGGGGTGCTGCAAGAGCTGGACCGCTGGGCTTTCGATGAGGTAGTGAATATTCAATGTGAAAGCATCTTCCAGTTACACGATAGCTTTGACTGCAGGCAAAGCCAGACCCAATTATCGGTGCTTCTCCTTTCTCTGTATAGGCTTCAGATAACTTGAGGCACAGACAGGTTTACAAGGTCATTCGTTTTTGCATCTGAGATGAAATATTGGTGTGTTTTGGTCTCAAGATCCGTCCTAAAATATACCAACTGTATAGCGGTTGCTCGTATTGTGTTTCTTGCGTGCAGATGCTCGCACTGTATTCTATTTTAAATCTTGGCAAACCGTTGCAGCGATAGCACTGTGTCAACAGGCAGCTGGTTCCCATTCCTCCGGAACGACGCCGGGGACAACACCGACGTCAAAGCAGATGGGGAAGAAAAAATGTCCCACTGTTTTGTGATAAATCACGCAGCTCCCCTGTGAGCTAAGGGGGGGGGGAGGGGTGTTTAAATTTAACCCTCTGAGTCTGCAAAGCCTGACGAGGAATAAAAAGAAAACGGGAGCGTGTTGTGCCAGACGCTTAGCCCGTGTTGCATCTGGCAGCGTGGTGCTGGTGTGCAGCAGCCCTACGCGGCGGGTCTGCCCCGGCTTGGGGGCTTCACCCGCTGCTTTGGGGGTCACGCTGCGGGGAGGCCTTCCGGCCAGAGCACTGCAAGACACGGGTGCCACGGTTCAGTGGGGACCGTTCCACATTGCTTCGCCGAAAAGCTCGCTCTGGCTTGGATCTTATTTCTGCCTGGGTTGTTTTGTTCTTTTGCTGTCATTTTTCTATAGCAGTTTAGGGTTTTCTTGGTGGCTCACTCAAGCCTTTGGCTTCTTGGGCCGTGTCCTCATCAGGGAGCTTGCAGATCTTTTGTAGGTCTCCTGAGCGGGGCCATTCTTATAAAGTGAGTTGATATGAAATGACACCAGGAGGGAATTTTTAGCTCATACAGAGCAGAGTATACAATATAAAGCTACAGCTGTTGACATACAACCCCTGAGACTATAAAGCTTTAGGTGGTTAGTTGCTTTTTTTGCTTTTATTTTCTAAAGGGTAGGCTTAAACAAACACTTCTACCCAAGATGCAAAGTACAGCCTGAAGGAAAGAAATCTAAAAAATATTTTAATATCTTTTAACATAATTTAGTGTCTTCCTATGGCTTTTACTACCAATATCGCAAATGTGAATCAAGATTATTTCATGTCAATAAAGTTTCCCTAAAGCTGCGGGAAGTAAACTGCATAGGATGTCGTTACGTTGAAGTGATGGAGCTCGAGCAAACAAAAATGTAAAATAGCATATCTTTTTCTATTTCAGTACCTAAAAGAGCAAATTGCATTTTTTTTTCCTGGTGTGCTGGTGTTCTTTACCCTCTTCTAATGTGTGTGTGTGTGTGTGTGTGTGTTCCCGAAGAAGGTCACGCAAGCAAGCTGGCAGCAGTCCCTCGGAGAGGCAGGCTCCGTCAGCAGGGACGCCCAGCTAAAGATACCAGTTTGTACTTCATGAGCAAATGCTTCAATTACTCAGTTTCTTCAGATCTTCCAGAATTCCGTTTGCCATGGAAGCACTTCTCAAGCTGTGGGTCTTCAGGAACTCCCCGGGTATTTGTCCTTCAGTGGCTGATTATTTTAAGCTAAGCGTTACATTTAGGGTTGACCTTGAGCACCTGGCTCACTAAGTCCAAGCTACACAAGTCACCTGTCCCTTTACTTTATCTTCTGTGGGCAAACTACCTTTACGGAGGCTTTTTTTCCCTCAAGAAAAACCTTTCTAGGAAAAAGTGTACCTGAGAGCATGGCACTACCTGGAGGGACGAGAGATCATGGTCCTGCTCCAGACCAAAGCAGTGGCATCTCTCGCTCCCTTCCTGGAATGGTCAAACAATCCATATTGGGGGAAAATAATAATTGAAATTATCTGTGGGGTCAAACTGTTCAGCAAAACCTGTCCTCTGCCTTTCGAGGACCACATGGCCATGTTCCGTGTGCAACAACCCAGGGCTTTAATTTTAGCCTGCTTGCTCTTGGATGTGTTTTTTTATTTTTACTTGGAAATAGATGTGCTGCTTTGCACTAACAGGCCTTTCTGATAGAGGGGCTCTGCAACCTGCCTCCCTGGAGCCTGGTACAAAAACTACAAAAAATCAACAAAAACGCTCTCAGACGAGAGCTGAGTTTTCTTCTTCGTACAGTTTTTTATGTTTTGTTTCCTTCCCACTTGCACAGGCTGGTTTTACTTCTGACAATTTCTCGCTAGATCTAGGAGTCGGCTCGCTGTTAACAGTTTTCTTAATCCATTTAGAGTTTTCCCTTTCTCGAGCAGACCAGTGTTCAGCGATAATCCAGACTTGTCACTTGTCTGAATCTCATATAAGTAAGCTTTATAGGGAAACTCAGGGAAATTTGGAAGGGACCCCCCCCCCCATGCTTGAATGCCCTGGTGGTTGTGGAGGATGCGGAGCTGTGACTGTATTCGGCATTTCGGAGCTGCCTCTGCGCGGTGCAGGGGAGGCAAGGGCTGAGCAGGGCACGGTGCGCGGCGGCTGGGACACGCCGGCCCTGGACATCGCGCGGTCAAATCTTGCCAAGGAGAAAGAGCTAGAAAGGCTCCCGAGCATTAAAAATATCTTTTCTTTAATATGGAGCCCCTACGGGAAGCGCGAGAAGATATTGAAATTCTGTTGGCAGATGCTGGCTGTTTCAGCTCCCAGCTGCTTTAGAAATCCCCAGTGCTAGAATAAATCTTCCGAATGAGAGATCTGAAGTTGGTATTAAACCTTGGTCTAAGCAGTCCTAAGGTTAGAACAGTCACCTCTTCCAGTTAGACCACTTACTAATTTCAGTCTTGAGCTAAATTTCCCAAATTGGACCAAGTCTGTGGCTAAATCAAGGTCTTCTTGAAGCTGGCCATGGTTTAGCTGCTATCCTACGGGGCTACGACCCGTCACCACTTACCGCTAAATTGGTTGCCTGTCTGGCTGTGGATGTTGCAGCTTCTTCTTAGAGCAAAACTATCCCATTTTAGCACTGCAGTGTTGAGGAAATGGACTCAGTGAGATAAACCAAGCTCTTTGTGCATGCTGCAATCATTTCTACCTTTCCTTTTTATTTTTCTGTCCTAGAAAGATCTCAAAATCCTGTTTAAACCTGTACCAGCAATGTATCCTCTTGGGTTTTCTCCCCAAACTGGTGAACCATTTAGTCATAGAGAAATAACCTTGATAGGAGACTGGCACCTTGAATAAAAATATTTTAACGTTTCTTTTAAGCTTGCTCTGGTCAAATGGATCAATGTATCTGTTGTTGAACTCATAAACTATTAAAACATGTATCTGTGGCAAGTGAAGGTAAATGTGGTTTAAGCTGAAGAACAGTGGAGAGCTGTGACTCATCGCTCAGGGAAAAATTTTCTTTTGAATCGTGAACTGTAGGTCGAACAGGAAGGCAATTCAGAGAAGCACACGGCAGAAAGACTCTCAACATAGAAGAAAGTTCTTGTATTGGCAGCACAAATTATATAAGTAATTTGTTTGAAGTTAGTGCTTTCTCTTTAAAGCAATTTGTGGCTCAGAAAATCCACACTGGTTAGAAGTTTTCCTATTTTATGAGCAGATCTACTTCTGTTAGCCAATGAGTCATGCTGCTCCCTCCAGCTAATGCAGAATGATGCTTGTGATTATGGGAACTATCAACTTCTTAACGATAAGGATTTTAATTTGGCTGCTTCTGAGGCATGCCATGAATAGAAATCACAAGGGCCTCAATTCCTCCTGCACAAATCTTAATTGCAATTGAAACTTCAGTAACCCGTTCACAGGATAACTCTTTTTCAGAGGCGTTCCCGGTATGGATGCGTTGGTAGCCTGAAACCATCTGGGCAGTTCTCTGGTACCCTGGCACCCGATTTCCTGGCCGCTCGGCCACCCCTGCCATCGCGGGGAGACCCACAAGGAGATGAATAGCGGAAGGAGGCTTCCCATGGCAGGAAGCTTGAAAATAAGCTGTTCTGCCTAAAGCTGGAGGAAAGCTGTGCTTCGGAAATGGCTGGATTTGGGGCAGAGCCCGAGAGAGGGAGCAGGGCGCCGCTCTGGGTACCCCCGAGGTAGACTGAGGCTTGAGCTGGGCACGCCGGGAGCAGCGCCGGCTCGCAGCCCCCCGGCGCTGGCGTCGTGCGTCTTGCCCGTCGGCTTTCCGGGCCCGAGCCGTTCTCCAAAGCGCGTCGTGGCAGGCTCTGCTTGCAGAACTCCTCTCTGGCCTTTAATCATTTGATCGTGATTAAAAAGATACAAAAAGAAAAAGAAATAACATCCTCGATCAAAAGCCAATTTAAAACTTAAACCTGCAGATCAAAAATGGTGCATTATGGTTCTTGTCTTTTAGCTTGCACGTTTTCCATCCTAGTCTGATTAATCCTGCCGCTGCTTCCCTAGAAATACAGACGTTTTAAAACACCACTGCTTTTTTCGTTCTACAACAGGAGCAAAGATGAATCACATAACTGCTAAGCTGCCAGGGACCGTTTTGGTACTACGTACAATAAATATTTTTAATATAGTTCCATCTCTTCCCCCCTCTCCGACGTGTTTAAGAGCCCTATCTGGAATCTGAGTCAGGCTTACAAGATGGTATTAATGCCCATTTCTTCTTGGGAAAGGTTTTTCCACCTTGGGGTGGGAGAATAAATGGTATTTCCCCTTACAGGGACTTTGTGTTGAAAGGCCCTTGAAAGCAGCAGCGTGTACCGGGAGCTGGGTTTAGCGTGCAGCTGAAGGCTTTCCCGTCCTGCCGGTGCTTCCAGGAACGGCAGTGAATCACTCGGCCCTGCCGGCTGCTGCGGTGAAGCGGGGAGCCTGCTGGCTTCCCGTGATTACCAGGCTCCGAACGGGAACGTGCAGCGGTCCTTGGGCGCAGAGGTGCCACCATCCTTTCTGGGTTTGTCCTCGGGGCGTCACAGTTTAGCAAAGCGGGGGCAGATTTCTGTAAATCATTTAGATGCCCTTCTTTTTTTTTTTTTTTTTTTTTTATTTATTTTCAGACTGGTTGTGTCAGATTTTGATGATTTCGGATAGCTACAGGTAGTGTTGGCTGGGAGGCAGGATTTTCTAGTTCAGATTCTTTGGGTCTTTTTTTTCATTATTTTTTGACTGGCATGGGTTGAGGCAGGCCAAACTCCTGTTTCACAAATCTGAAAGCCTCCGGACACTCTTGGCAAGAATATCGATTTCCGGAGAGCTGCAGAGCTCTCCTGGTGTCCCAGATGCCAGCGTTGCCATCAGCAGCAGGTTTGGGCTCTTGAGGAACTGGCATTTATTTTGATCAGAGATTTCCTACCAGCCTTAATTCTAGCTGCAAGCTAATTCTCTGTGTACAGTCACATATGGTGTTTTCCTTATCTTGAGAAAAAAAGCAGTAGGTCTGGTCCCCGACTTGAGGATTTGACGCTATGTGCTCTCTGCCTGCCTTGCTGGGAGGTCCTTCCCTCTTATTAGTCATCAGTGGTTACGAAAAATCAGCAGGCAGTGTAAATCCCATGTCTGTTGGAAAATACGTGTTCCCCTCGCGCTCGGCGCCCTGCTTGGTGGAGGCGGCGGTGACAGCAGGAGGAAGGACTCCCCTTCTGCCGCGATGGAGGCTTTGGCGCGCGTCGGCGGGGACGGGGCAGGAGGCTGCTGTGCGGGCTGGCTGGGAGGGGGACGTGTCTCAGGGCCATGAGCCCACCAGATTTCAGCAGCACAGCCCTGACTTCTTCATCTGCAGGTTTCAGATACAGAATCCACAGTTCAGTTTCTGAACTTGAGAGGCTCCTGCCAAGAGCTGCTTATTTAGGGAAGTATGTTACAAAGTATTTTGCTGGCTTATGTTGCTGCCTGAGCTTGCCACCTGGGAGAGGTGGCCTAAGGGCTGGGGCAAGCCTGTGAAAGGAAGGGGTAGAGCAAGACCTTGGCTCCCTGGTACGTACGGCACACTGCGGCCCTCGGAGAGGCTGGAGCCGCTCCATAGCTGAGCTGTTGAATCGCTCCTGGTCTTTCGTTCTCGGCGTGGCAGGACCTTCCCAGAGCTGTGACTCCAACCAGGACTTACCTACTCTGGAGGTGAATGTGGAGGGTGATCTTCTGCTAATCTTTCATTATAAGGCTGCTGGTGCAACCTCCTGATAGAGCTATCTCTAACCATAGCTTATTGGCTTCGCAGATGAGCTCTCAAAAGCTTCTACGTAAAGCAGGCCTGTGCGCTGGGGAGTTTGCAGTGAATGTGCTGCAGCCCTGCTGTGCACGGTGACTACTCGCCTTGCCCTCCTTGAGCTGCATTTCTCGTTCCTTCGCAGAGAGGGAGGATCCTGCCCCAATCGCTCGGCCCGTTGTGCACAGGGACCGCTCATCTGTAAGAGGTAGAGCAATATGCAAAGGGAGTCAGGGATGCTTAATGTCACTGATTTTTAGTGCTTGAACGCGATGGTTTTATGCTTGCTACATAAGTTGGTTTGCCTGTCTCTAAAGATGGAGAAAATGGCTAAAACCTTCTCTGCATGTTCTGTTTGCCTGAGAAGTTACCATCTCTGGCTCATGAGAGAGTTGAATCCCGGCCAAACTTTGCAAGATAAAGGGCTTGCAGCAATGCAGGCAAGCCCATGGACTGCAGAGCCATCTATCATCTGCACTCCAACCTGGACTTCTAATATGTCTTATGGAAAAGGGCACCTGTGATAAAAACACAGTACCCTGCCTGCTGCTCTCCTGGGCAGGGCAGAGATCAGTGGAGATCAGCTTGCAGTCAGTGGCAGGGGCCACTGATGGCAGCTCTGTGTGATGCACCACACTAACCAAAGTTACTGAGCAATCAAAGCGGCTGAGCTGCTCCCTTGCTCAAGGTGGAAGCTGCCCATGTTCTGTAGAGGGACCATAGCTCAGCCCTCTCTGATGCCTTGCAGGCTCTGAGGGTTTTGTTCGCGTGATCTAGTCCAGCTCTGCTCTTGGGGAGACACCAGCTTTGCTTGTACCTATGGCACTGCTGATGGTGGTGTTACTCTGCTTCATTGCAACACTTTAGTAGAGGACCCTGGGCAAAATGACTGTGTCTCGCCTCTTATGATCTAGTATTTGCTATTAATTCCATGTATGGCACATAAGCACCAGGTATCTAGACACATGCAAATGCAAAAGTGAGGACCATCATTTCTTCTGTGTTGGTATGCAAGTTACATTAAGTGCTCCAAGCCAGTATGTGCTTCAGCTGTTCATCCTAGGGAAAAGCGTAGATGCAGGCTGCTAATAGGTCCTTTGCGTTATGCTGAATCAGATTCTTCCACCCCATCGTGCGCCTTCCTCAAAATTTTCTTCAGCTTTCCAAAAGACCAGGCTCCTAGAAGAAAGGTTGTCCGCCAGAAGAGCAGAACTGCTTTTGTGTCTCTGTTCTAATAGGAGACAATTAACCATAATTGTTTGTCGTGATCAAAGATTAGCATCAGAGAGCTGCATGCTATTATTATTCTTATACGCAGGAAAGGCTGGGAGAAAAAGGCAGGTTTTGAAACATGAAATGCAAGGACCCAAGCTCCAGCGTTAAGAGTGCCACGTTCCAGCTAGCTCCTGCTGCAGGAGTGAAGAGGAAGACTAGACCCTCCTCTCCTGCCATATGGTGCACACACATTTGCTGTTTACAGCCCCCTTAGGCTTTAGTAATGCACTGTCATAAATCAGTGGGTTAAATCAGTGACGCTACTCACCGCGATTGCCAGGGACGTGGCACGGCATGGTGGCCCGGCTCCCAGCACCTCGTGCCCTGTGCTGGCGTGGACCTGGGGCCACCGCACATGCCCAGAGCTATTCAGGTCAGCCTTTGCTAGGAGCTGCAAGCACCAGAAGTGCCAAGGGCGTTATAAAGAAACAAATAAAAAGCCTTCTGCACTCTCCAAACATGAAAGAATTAATTTTTAAGTATTCACTCCTTTTGTCAGAAGAGTTTCACATACTCATCAGTCAAATCCCTCCTGGAAACCCATTTACTCCATGAGGCTCACAAGTGCTCTTCTACATGCATCATGTCATTACCTTTGCAGCTTACAAGGAAAGGACTTTACACCCAGCTCCTAGACCTCCTCCTGTGCTGGTGTCTTCTCTGATCATTATTTTTGTCACTCTCAGATTTGTAAATCGGGAGAGGCAGAGAGAGTCCCTGATCTCTTTGGCGGCACCAGCCATACTGTCAACATGGGAGGAGCAAATCATACCTGTCAATCCAGGCAAAGCCCCTTCCTATTTCTCTACTGCAGTAGTCATCCTGCAAACCAATTACTCTAGTTTTCCACTTACTTTTCAATAGCTCAGTCTACATTTTACTGTTTAATTCTTCAGCAAGTGTTTAGAAAGGGAATTCTTGAGGTTATGCCTCCCAGGAGAAGCGGCAGTTTGGCATCCTGTGCTCAGTGATAGTACTGTTGATATTTCCCATGTCATTTGGTCTGAAGAGCAGAAAACAATACCCTTCAAAAGCATCCAGTTGCCTCTAACAAGGTTAGCTCTATGGCTTTGTGCAGTGGAAAAACATACTGCAAAAAACAGTTTTTATTATCAGCAGGGGTATAAGCAACAGTGCAGCTTCAGGGAACAATGAGGAGCTTTGGCCTAATTACTAAAAATTTGTGTTTCAGAATGAGCTAAAAGCCTCAGCAGCATGGGGTTTGATACAAGGTTTAGTAAAGGATGGAAATTAATGTGACAAGTGGCACACCAAGGTGGAGTTGTTCACTTCGTCCCTCTCCAATTTCCCTGGCATCAGCGCTTCTGATGTATTTGTCCATGACTGAGAAGACCTGGGAAGTCTTTTGCCGCTTGGGGGGCAGCAAATGCTGCGTGGGGCACGTGTCTTTGGATGGAGACTTTCTGCTTGGAGGTGACACTTGCCATGCAGGATCTTAGTCAACAATTTGGAAAGCATTCAAAGGCGGTAGGTGCCTAAGTTCTCATGGCAGCTTCCACTTACTCTTCCAAGTTGCTTTTGGGCTTTCCACGTGTGCAGTCCTGTAAGAAAGTTGAAGCCTCTAAAAACTTACCTAAAAGTCTGTGCAAAAGTAGTCTGATTTTCAAAAGCACCGAGCTGCTCCTCTTGAATTCGGAGGCAACTGCAGTGCTGGCATGCATTCGGAGACTTGGAAAACCAGCCGGCCATCCCACGCTGGCTTTGGACTCAGGTGTCCAAATGCAGGCATTTGCTTTGGGTGGTTTTGGCTTACAAGTCAGTAATTAAATCTGCCTTTTGAGAAGACAGATGCTGGGGCTCAGATCTGTAGCGTTCTCAGTTCGAGACGGTGCATTATTTCATGGTACATAGCTCTCAGTCTTCATTCTTTTCATCACCTTCTTGAGCACTATATAGTCAGAAAAGGCAAACGTTCACTGTCTTTTGTAAGTAGTTTAGGTTGTTTGAAATGCTTGTATGTGTATGCGTATTGGAGTGTATAAAGTATTTTTTATGTGTGTAAAAACAGTTGAAAACTCAGGAGCTGTGAAGATAGGCTAAAAACTGCGTAACTCAACAGCCGGTTCTTGAAGCAATAGTGTTGCTTAGGATGAGGTGTCCTTTAATTGCAGCAGCAGTACGGGGAGCTGTAATTTACATTTTAAACTGTAATCAATATCATTTAAAAGCCACATTAATACTTTTTCGTGTAAATAGAGTGAGCTGCTGAGCTGTACCTAGCAGTTACCGGAACAGTTGGTGCAAGGGAGAACCTGCGAAAGGCTCCGGTCTGAGCACTTGCTCAGGACGTTGGAGATGTTGGGTCAGACCTGCCTTGGCTGCAGCGACACGCTTTTGGCACGTCCCTCTCTTCCGGCAGTTTTATGAAGCTCCCAGCCACTTTTTAGATGTCTGTGATGCGCCAAAAGCACGCGTGTGCCTGCACGCACCAAAGGGGCAGAGCCGAGGGATCCCGAGACGGGAACGGTTCAGCAGGCAGTGCCATGCCGGAGCTGCGCCAAACAGTTTTGCCGTGCCTCTCAACCGAGGGAAATCCAGCAATTTCAGTGAAAAAGGCCTATGAAAAGGGAAGCGTGTCTTGAGAAGAGCTGGCGACTAGGCTAGGACTCAGAAGATCGAGGCAGACAAGATTGTCCCTGTGCGTTGTGCAGGGGTGGCCCACAACCCAAACGCCACCATCCCGCAGTTCTGGGATTTAGTAAGTCTAGTAGTTGCAGTGACCTTAAAGGTTTTGTTTTATGGAAAATATTTTGAAGGGAGAACTGCGGTTTTAAAGTTGTGGAGATGAGCGTACTGAGTGAGCGCACGCCAGGTCAAGTGACAAAAAAGCGCTAGAAGATTTGCTAGCAGGAGGAACAGTAGGTGGTAAATGGGAAAGGCTTTTAAGACTGTATCTGATAGTGTAAACTAATCAGATTTGTAAGGCTCAGAGCAAACTGCTCTTTAAACGTGCTCAGCTGTTGGAGCGGAAACACGCTTGGGAATAATTACGGCAGCGCTGACCTGCTTTGCCTCCGCGGCACCTGCGTGCTGCCCCTTAGCGGCAGCTCCGTGCTGTGCCGGGTGGGAAAGGGGCAAACCAGCGCCGTGGCCGGGTCAAAAGCACGGAAAGTCACTCCGAATAAAACAAAGGGGCCTTTTAAGCATGCTTAAATGTGTGAGATTTACTGCCCTTTAATGCTGTCCGTGCTACACGGTCGAGCGCGAGAAACGTGCTTCGGGACGCCGCCGCGTTGAGAAACCCGGCTGACGCGGTGGACCGAAGCACGTGCGACACGCTGGCAAGGAAAGGAGCGCAGCGCCCGCGCGGACGCGGCTCGGGCTGCTGCGCGGGCGGGAAGCCGCCGCGGCGCCGGCTGCTGCTGCTGCTGCTGCTGCTGCTGCTGCTGCTGCTGCAGGGGACGGGCAGGACGCGCGGAGCCGCCGCTCCGGGCCGATAACCGGAACGAAAGGGCGCTGCCGGGTGCCGAGCCGGCTCCTTCTCCGGGGAGGGCAGTTTTGTAAGAGCGCAAGGTTTCCTCACAGGGAAATGAGGCCAGTCTCAAATTTCACGTAGTTTTTAAGTGAAACGACAGGATTTCTGGTTCTTTCTTAAGCTATTTACATCTGTTATTTAACCTTTCCCAGGAAAGGCTATGTTTCATCAACATTCATGTATTCTTATTACAAAAAAGGTCAAGACTGAATCACTGGAACATCATCGCACAATAACATTTGTCTGCCCAAAATATTTCTGTGCCTTTCTGTTGTAGAGAGCTACTTGTCCATGGCAATCAATCCCATGCTTCTCCTTTTCTCTTGGGAAAAGAGCTGTTTGCACCCTGCGAGTGCCGCAGAGGAGGTGTCACGCCGACCCCTCTCCCAGGCCACCTCCGGAGGGACTGCCCTTGGCTCCTGTGGCCCAACTTTGCAACGCAGACGCGGGCTGGTCCCATCGCTCACCTCTAGGCAAATGGCCCTTGTCCGGTGGGGGTTGCCTTTGCATCCACCTGTGGAGTTAAAACTCGTGACAGTCTAGCATCGAGGATCTCTGGAGCCCGGACCCTTGAGCTCATGGAGCGGGTCTCTCTAGAGAAAGACAGAAAGAGTTTTCACTTGAACATGTTCTTGTATTACTTTCAGATGCTTTTTTCCAGAAAGAAAAGCTGTTTTGCTTCAGAAGGCTGTGGGGGTCTCAGGTTGCAGCCGGCTGTGGAAGTGGTCGGGTTGTTTGGCGTTGGTCTCACGCTGTTTGCCCACTAATGTATGTGGGAGTTCCTGTGCAGAGGAGGTTTCCCATCAAATCAGATATCCAAATGTGTCAGCAATTTATCTGAATATTTTTCACTACTGTTACACTACAAAATATAAGGAGGGAGATTCATTTCACAAATATTTCAGAGTCTTCTGCCTCAGACTCAAAATACAAAGAAGGTAAAGGGATTGGTCACGTAGGAACCTGCTGATTCATTTGCAGGCATCCCATATCTGGAGTTAAAGCTGACGGTCATTAAAAATGAAAAAAATGTGGTAGAATTAAATGCAGAGGCCATTAACTAATGTCCTCAACAAATAAGTCTTACTGGAATTTCTGTTTCTTTAATGCAAATGCACTATAGTCCATCGTCAGTAAATCTGTATTCATTTTAATGGCTCAGGTTCAGTCAGCCCTATGTGCTCTGTTTTCCATAAGTTTCTGCCATAATGGAGCTCATAATTTCATATTTAAATGATCGACCTTTTAGCTCGTGAGTAATAACTTTAGAATAACAGCAGAGCCATAAGAGGAGCAAAGGGCATAAAACACCCGAATTGCTCTGATGCGCTGGGGGTGGTGCTGCCGTGGGGACAGCTAACCTGCCCAGCCTTGGGAGATGCTTTCCGGATTCCTCACGTGATGCTGAGCACCACTCGCTCTGCAAAGCCACCTGCTGTAAATCTCCCCTGCGCCACGTCCGCTGCGCGTGGGTGACTACGTTGGGACCCCCGGCCGCGGTGGGAGGGCCACCAAGCTGCAGAGCGGGAGGTGGAGATGTGGCACCGGGTGACGGCATTAGAGGAGGGAGCTCGGTGGCTGGGTCCCGTGCCGGACCTCCTCCGCTCCGCTGTGCGCATCGCAGCGTGCAGCCTGTGCCCTCGAGCGTGACCTTCTGTATTTTGCTTAGATAAAAAACAAGAGGCGGCTATTCAGATACAAATCGCTCCCTGCTCCCGAGAGCTAACAGGTAACAGAGGAAGATGGCTCACTTTGAAGTACAGCTTTAGTAAAAATAGAAATAAAGATGAAACACTTGCATGTCTTTGGGGACTAGATCATTAAAATAGTGTTTATTATATGCTCCTGAGTCGCCCTACGCAGAAAGTGGACTTAACTGTGAAAATCATCATTAAAATCCTTAAGATATTTACTGTGCTTGTTGCAATGAATACTATAGAAGTTAGATTGAAAATAGATCTAAGCAACGTATGATTTCAGTAGGTTTATAGAAACTGCTTCTTCCTTTGAAAGCATTTCGCAAGAAGTTTACCAGCTACATCTTCAACAAAACCTGTGTATTCAAGATTTGTTAATACTGTCTTCTGCCGAGAGCTCTTGTGCGGCTTGAATGGTCTTTGGTACAGTTTTGGGTGGGCAAGGCTGAAATCCAGGGTGCCACGTGCAGGCAAGTGAGGTCTCTGATGGACTCAGTGGACACATTAAGAAGAAAAAGTGCTCACAGAAAAGAAATCAATGCTGATAGTTCATTTAAACCCTGTTTGTTGCAAAATGACATTTGTTTTTTGCTAGATTTAAATCATAAGATAAGAACTAATCCTTCATGACCCTCCCCAAAGCTTTCTGGGCAGAAGCAAGCCAATGTGGTCCTCTTGAAACAGTGAAACCCTCGATCAGGACCACACAGTCGAGCTGTTGAAAGGCTTTGTGCCTAAGACGTATTTTCCAGTGATGGCATGAGAACTTCGGAGCTATTTTCTCCGCGTGGTGCTCTTTAAGTCAGCTCAGTGAATTCTGCAGGATAATTTGCTATGCTTTTTTGAAATTCCCCCCAAGTTTTGCAGTAGGAGGGTTGCATTTGTTCTTGGGACTTAAAACACTGCAAAGAGAGCATGAAATAACCTTGCGTTGCCTTGCGTTAAAAGGCATGCTCAAATTGCAGGAGCTCAAGTATAATATCAAGCGCATTAATTTGGTGTTGGACCTGCTGTTGTAATGATGCACAACATTTTCTCGTAATCTAGACTGCTGTGGTTTCCAACACAGGACTCCAGGTCCCAGTGCTCTTATTTTTAATCCACTAAAAGTAAGATACTTCTGAGGAAAGTGGATGTCGCTGTTCATGCAGCTGCATTTCTTGCATCCAGCTGTGCAAAGCTTGCTCTTTAAGCTTCAAATATGTCAATTAAGAGATAGTGCAAGAATCTCACTTCGAAGAGTAATTGTTTAAAGCCCAAGGAATGAGACCAATAAAATATTTTGCGGTCACTAGATCATGATTTTAAAAAGCAAGGTGTTAAGAAAAGCTTTTAAAAATAGATCTTCCTCCATTGGGCAGAAATGAACTGCTCCTTTGCAAACCTCTCTGCAGACGTTTCTCTGCCGCTTATCCCCGGCAGGTCTCCGGGCGCGTTTTTTCTGAGCTGGCACCATCCGTGCAGTGAGTTGCTGCCCGCCACGATGTGGTGAGCAGTGTCCCTGGGCTCTTCAGCCCTCTGCTCGGACCTTGCTCGTGGCTGGCGTCCGGCCTTCTGCCGCACAGGCCGGGAGACCGAGGTGGGTTTTGGGCTGGCTGAGCCTCCATGCGAGCCCGTAGGCTTTTAGTCGGGGCTCAGTTTATATGCTGAGTTTGAGGGTGAGGTTTACGGGAGAAGTATTTGTCCTGGGAAAACAAACTCATCTTTTGTCTATACATTTAAGTTAAATTATTAGGGGGGTTATGCTGTATGGGAAACTAATACCCCTACGTAAATTAATCTTAAATTAAATACTTCCACGTTTTTAGAGACTTGGAAGCCAGAGTGCATGACATATTTTGCATGTTTACCCTTGACTCCTTTGGCACACCTGGGGACAATGTTCGTAATTTCCTCTTTTACCAATATCTGAACTCTAAGTAAAACGCAAATACTCATCCTTGCACCCTAGGTACTGGGGTACCACAGGTACTGGACACAGGACACGTGAGTTCCCTTTTAGTCCCCAACCTACTACGTGCCTAACATGTGCTCTTGTTGCCATTAGTAATTGATGGTCCCTCTCTTGCACTGGGCCTGACTTTCCATGTATTGAGGCCAGGGAGTGAATGGCCTATGGGCCAAGAAAAGGTAATCTATGTAACATGTGCCAAGGGCAGATTTTGACTGGTCCACACAAAGACATTGCCACTCTTTTTTTCTTGTGAGTCCTGACACTCATGTTCTGATTCTCAAGAAGGTATCTTGTACATTGTGTAGGGAGCATCTTCTGCATTTCTAGCACTATGCTTAATTAATTAGAAAATAGGATAGAATTAGATAATAAGGTGGAGAATGGGACAGACTTTGCCCTGAAGGTTTTGAAATACTTGCTGTCTGAAGAGCTTCATGGGATGTGACAAGATAGGGCAGCTGTGGTACTTGGGAGCAGCTGCAGGGGATGCAGGCTGCTGTGGGCCTGGAGGCTGGATTTTCTTATTTCTGGACCAAGCTGAGAGATTCCCATGTCCTTAGGCCATGCAGGGTTGTATTTATGAATTGAGAGGCTGAAGCAGTGCTAGTTCTGAAATTTGGGGATTTGAACGCATGTTCCTTCATTTAGAGGAAGTCTAAGATTTTTTTCCTGAGCTTTTCCCATAAAGGGCTCTCCTGTCCAACCTCGGCAGATTCTGTGAAATACTGCAAGTGCTTCTTGTAACACTTACCCAATCTAACACTGTCTTTTCAGCCTCACTGCTATAATCCACCTACTCACAACTGAAGCAGATGCACATCCCTCACTCTCACCTTGAATTTCCAAATAGACCAGATTCTGATGCTGATAGCAAAACCGACATGGATGTGGGAAAAATTGGCTGTTAGGCTCCTTGGGTCCTAGCTCTTGAGCATCAGATCTTTGCAGTTCTGGATGTTGGTTCACCTTTGAAGTGACGAGCTGTGTTGTGACAATTTCAAAAGAGAGAGAGCGATTTCTAAACGTGAATCTGCAATGTCTCAATAGATTCCAGTGCAAATTGCGTAGAATGGCTCTTTAACCCAAGTATCAGCAAGGCTTACGGCAGTACACAATGATATATGTCAAATGGTCTGAATCCTTATTAGAGCTGCCTCAGTTACGGCAATGTTGGCAGCACTGCCAAAAATATTTTATAAGTCATAGCTGTGATGGAGGTAAACTCATTTGTGGTTTAGCTGGCCTTTTGGAAATGTTTTGCAGGTCTCCTCCTAATTTCTGTGAGACAGGTATCCTCCTGCTGTATCCATTACTTTTCGTTCTTCCTGCCTGGCGTTAAACCAGCTGCTGTGATGGAAGCCCCATTTCCATCAAAGCAAAGGCTGTTCTTCTTGGGTTAGTGGTAAGATACAGTGCAATTGTTCAGAGTCACAACAAATTGAGTTAAGAGACTATTTTCCTGTTCGTATTCATTCTTGAAAGAATTTGCTATGAGAAGGTTCATTCTTACAAAATCCCATTTATTAGCGCTGGTTAAGTACACACAGTAATGCGTATCCACGGTGGCAGCTGCTCATTTAGTGCTATCAGGGAATAATGCTGTTCTGCTCGAGCCTATATTATTAATCACCCTGCCTATAAAAATTCACTTCAGGAAGGAGCTATTATACGGAAAACAGATCTGCTGCCAAAAGACAGATCTGTCTTCTCCTGTGCAGGGAAAAGACTTGACATCATATGTACAGTAGTTTTCTTTTTGTTAGCTTTTCACAGGTGGTTTCCAAAGGGGGGTCATCCCTTGTCCTCTGTGCACAGCCTTAGCAGTGGCAACTCCTCGAGGCTCTGCAAGAAGCTCAGGTGGGCAGCCCCTTTCCGCAGAGGGAAGGCCTGGGTATCCGTTCTCAGATCGCCCGAGGATACAGTCCAGTCCTCATTTAATCCTCTGTTGTGTCTCCAGTAACGTCCCTTTGTAAGACAGGGTTTCCCTTTAAATAAGCTGGGGTGATGTTCCTACGTAAACCATATAGCTAGATAGCTGCTAATTCAAATCTTTATTCTAATTTCTACATCAGGCTTGCAGACCTGGCCTGGCATCTTTAAGGCCAGAATAAGATGTCTTGCAGGACGCTATCCATGGCTTAGGCAGTGTGATGTACTGAAAGTGAGAAGAGGTGGCAGGATGACACTGGCTCTCAAGCCACACGAGTGTTCAAGAGGCAGCTTCAGGCCATGCTGTGGTAGCATCCCTTTTTTAGGGAGCAAGGGTTTGCCTTCTGGGGACACATATGCGTACTGGGCTTAGGAAGTCACAGGGACTGGGACGGTGTCCCACAGATGACCCAAACCACAATCCTGTGCTGTCCTTGCTGCCTGGACTGGTCATTTGCGGGGCTGCTCTCCCACCACAGTGGGACACCTCCATCCCAAGCCGTAGGGCTAAGATTCTGTTCGGCCTTGGCTGCTGCTCCAGATCTCTGCGTGGGACCAGGATGTGGAGAAATGATCCCAGTGCCAGGACGGGGAGCTCCTTCTCTGCCTCTTCCGTACTAGTGAGACCAGTGTGTTCCCTTCTGGGGACTGGGCCTCCTTTCCCCAAGGCCAGCATTTGCTAGAATTGGCCCCATGGTGGGTTTTTCTTCTGGCTGCAGACCTGGGACGCAGATTTTGGAAGGAGTGTTGGGCTTTTGAGCCAGCCTGGTTGCTGTCAACAGCACCTGGCAGCACGGTTTGAATTACAGTGCTGGTACAGGACAAAGTCATTGCTTTTCTTTGGGATTGAGCACATTTCTCTGCCTGACCTTAATTGCTGTTGAGGCAATGATTCTTCTTGCTCGAACACTTGTCAAATTCCTCACATTAAAATTTTAAATTATAATTAAGATGAAATAAAGAAATCACATGCTGCCTCTCATAACCTCATTATTTCAGGCTGATTAATGTTGCTGCAAACTTCTCGCTGAAGCTGGTGAGTTGAGAGGAGCTGAGGTTAGGTCTTAACCTTTAAAAGGCCTGTAGAATTTAATTAGGCCTTTCAATAGGTTTTTTTAGACCAATCTATATTTTTTGTAGCAGGATATAGCTCTGTGTTTAATTGCATAGGGAGGTTTAAAGAACCAGCAGAGTGGAAGCAACTTACTGTCAGATTCTTTAATTTTTAAAAACACAGCTTGCGAACACGTCTGTTGGGTTACAGGGTTGTTTTCCCACTGTATGTACCACTCATCAAATTACCGTGCAGAAGAACCGTTGGGTTCAGGGTAATGAAAAGATTTGCATAAGCTCAGTGCAGATTCATGTTGACATTCAAATAATTTAGAGAATGTTGTTATAAAATATTCTAACCCGTGAGTCGTCCTTGTGGTTGCTCTGCAGTTTGCCAGGTAATGCAAACATAAAGGTCATTTAATAGTTCGTGAAGGCAATATTGTTGATAGTGACCATTCCTGTGTGCCTGGATTAAATTGTTATATCCTGCTGTGTTTCCACAAAGTATTTTTCTGCAAGTTATGCCGTGCTAAGCCAAATGGCATGGTTAAAAAGATCTTGCTTAAAAACGGCTTTTTAAACTCTTATGCTTCTGGATGACTTTTATCTGCAGAGAACACCAGAGATCTTCCAGCTCCCAATGCGTGCTGATTAATTGCATACACTTTTCAGAAGTTAAACTGATGAAGTAATGTTGAAGATTTTAAAGACTGAAGCAGGCTTTCAAAATTATCTGTTATATTTCATCTAAGAAGGGCTTGGAACAAGAGAGACCTAACTGTTAGCAGAGCTAGCTGAAGACATAAAACATTTCTGTTGTGTATTAGCTGTTGAAGTTGGATGCTTAGCACCCTATGCAAAGCTAAGAGAGAGCTTTTGGAACCTTTCTGGGGAAAAGAGAGCATGTATTTCATTTTGGAAAGAGGTGGCTGTGCATTAGAAATCTGAGACCAACAGCACTAATGCAAGAGAGTTGGCTTAATTTCCCTGCTCTTCCTCGTTATATGCAGGTATTTCCATCTTTGATCACTTTGATTCAGGCAGGAAAAAAACATCTGAAGGTAAATGAGTATTTTCCCCTTTCACTGAATTCAAACAAATGGTTTTAGAAGTCTTGCAAATGGAGACCCCTCCCTGAGTTCCCCGTCCTCTGCTGTGAAATTGCTATTGAATTACTATTGAAATGTCAGCATTCGAGGGTCTGGAGGCTTGCACTGAAAACAGCTCGGTATACCCTTTTCTAGGAATTTGGTACTCCAGTGCGGGTTCAACAAATTGGCTGTACTTTCCTCTTCCAACGTGGAGATTGGAAATCTGTGGTCAATTCGCCAATTCTGAGACCACCAGTAAATTTCTAAACAATCTTGCTGGAACAGACCTTTAAGAATCATAGTTATTGCTCGTCTTTAAGCCACACAACGGCAACTGATACTGGTCACAGCAACGTTAGAAGAGATGGCTGTAGCCACATACACTGAACGTGCAGTGGTGAGGAACCTTTGGGTATTGATGCTGCTGCAGTTTGCAAAGGCAATCATGTCCTGAAAATAACATTTGCTTAAATTGCACCATAAATGTAATATTAATACGAAGGTCATACAGGTGCTTGTGAAAGCTAATCCATTTATTGATGGATTCATGTTCTCTGCAAATGAGCTTGCAGGTTAAGAGATCACTTGATTAGTACCTAGTCACCCACTTTTGAAACGAGAAGTTTACCGTGCAAATGCCCTGGATTCCTGGAGTTGTGCACTGCTAAGCTAGAGCAAAACTCTTCAGATCAGCAGGATCTCTTAAGCTCAGTGGGAGTAAGTATATGCTGGAAAACTCTCTGCTTTCCAGACAGGAGAAGTATTTTCTTCCCTTGTCCTTTCAATGCGAGATAAATTGTGGTTGGGCTGTTTCGGGTGAGTGCCACAAGCACCAGCAATTTACATTTGCAGAGGCAGAGAGATGTTCTTGCAAGTCACACACCCACAATTCCTCAAATGGTGTGAGAGACAATTTTGCAGTTGGACACCTGAAAGATTCACCCCACTTCTGCCTGAGAACGTGGCCATGCTCTGCACTGTTGGTACTCTCCTGGTGATCTCCCTTGAATGAGAAGATCCATTCCTGTGAGGATTTCATCTGATTAACTGTCTGAGAATCTGTTCTCAACATAGCTTTGATTGCCACTGGTAAAGACAATTTGATTCTCTCCATTGCCTCAGCTGCCTGTAAAATTCACTTTGTGACAGGTAACATCACCATTTTGTGAAGACAGGTTATAAAAATTAAATGTTCTTTTCCACAAGAAGCTCAAAGTACCGAATGTCTTCCGGTTCTAGATTTGAGGCACTCGTCAGAGGACCCTAAGAGCCCGTCCAATGTAGATGGGCACAACAGTTTTGTTTGATTCTGGTTTTGCATTGCAGAATCAGAATCACTTCCAAGCAGGAGGGATTTGCTGAACTTGTAATATCTGCGGTTCCCCAGTGCACCCAGCCGTGTCCTGCAACAGGGTGGCATACTCAGCCATCCGTAAAAAAGCTTGGACTCTCTACTACGTTATGCTGACATCAACGGCTTTGACCTTCTGTATAAATGAGTTGTTGTAGTATTTGGTAGGGCTGGAGTTATTCGTCAAACAGATCTGTATTCCTCTTGTCTCAGGCATGGTGCTGAGAGATAATGCTGGGAAGGAGCATTACAAGCAGCGAGCGTTGCAAGGTTGGGAAGCAGAATTTAGGGTTTGATGTCACTTCTTTGGATTACTTAGCTCCTATTGCATATCTGGGCTTAGTAAATAGTGTTTACACTTCGGAGCAGGCTGCTGTGGTTTCATCACTGGGCAGTGAAGGTAGTCGCAGATTAACGTATGAACATAGAAATGCTGTGATGCAATTTCAGGTGTGATTCTTATTTTGTATGTATGTGGCAAACACAAAAATTGAATTCTCTAGCGCAGCACGTGAGAGTTTCCAAATCTTAACAGTTGCGTACGATCGTTCGGTGGAGCCGCTTGCTCAAGTTGGTTATCTCGCTGAAGGATCAGACTAATGGGGGTCTAACATCAGCCCGAGGAAACGATATGATCCTGTGTATCGCAGCGGATTTGAAAGAGCGAACATAGCATGTTGGACGTGGCAATGTCTGCTTTGCGCTGGTTGTGTTTTCCTCCACACTAAACCAAGTAGCACTGCTTCGTAGCAGAATTTAGCAGGAATTGCATAAGGCGTTCTCATAAAGTAATACATTGAATGCTTTGAAACTTCAGTTCACAAAATTGAGCATATGCTGCGTTGAAATCGTTACCATCCTCTTTATCAGAGAAGAGTTTGTGAACACTCCCAGCTCAAAAACTCAAATCCATGGCACATCAAGGAATAAACTCTAGGGGCCAAAGACTGTTTCAGTGGTTGCTAACGCAATGATGATTTCCGCCTGTCTAACAGCACAAGAATCAATAATTCTAGTTTGAGGAAACCCTTCAGGAAAAAAAAACGTGTTGTCAGAGGAGCTCTGTTTAAGTAGCAGTATTTTACAGCTCTAACCAACAAGCTATTCCCGACCCCGTAAGCAACGTTCCTCAGCTGCAGGCCAGTTACAGCAGAAATTAATTTAGCTCAGTAACGTGTGTAGTGAGTTGCACCATCAGCGGCGTTACAGAATTAATTTGGCAAGGCTTCCCCTGTGAGCCTGGCTCTCAGTGAGATGGCTTGCAGACGGTGAGCTAAAGACCTACTCCCAACTGCACAGGATGCTCTGGAAAATGAACTGTATGGTTCATGCAGCATGGCCAGGTAGGTATTTCCCCTCTGCACCAACTGTAACAGGAAGACTTTATCCACTCCAATAGATCAATGCTGGCTTGAAATATAGTCACAAATGAGTATCATCTCTGCCTGATCAAAACAGGACAGAGAGTATCTCCTGAAGCAGACCTTCAGAATAGCTCAAATGAGGAAAATGTTTGCTGATCAGGCTGTGTCTTGTGCAGATGTGAAAAGAACATGATGAGGGTCAGCTCAGATCCGTTCCCTTCCAGAGTGGCTGATTGCCATTGTCTGATCTCAATCAGGAGCTAACGATGAGCTGCTTATATTAAATGCCAGCTATGGCTTCAATTTGAATGTTGATGCAAAGTATAAATTCAGGGTATGAGAAGGTTTTCTGCAGGGATTTGTATATTGCCCCTTAGAAGAGGGAAAGAAGTGATGTCTTTTGATGTAAAAAAACTTATTCCTAGGTGGTATCTCCTATGTTTGATGACTGTTTGCTAAAGGAATATGTATTAGATCTCTCTGAAGAAATGAGGATAGCTCCTGTGGAGGGAGGAGTGCTGAAGATGCTTTGTGTTTTAGGGACGGATCGGGAGCCTTTGGGGCATTTGAGTGGTAGCTCAGGCAAGGGTGTTGGGCGTGGAAGCCAGCCGCTGGGCCAGGATCGCGGGGTGCCCACCAGGAGCTGCCCTATGCCAAAGGGCTAAGGTAAGTGCCTGCAGTTTTTGGCTGATGTGTGAGAGGGAAAAGCAGGCTTCTGAGTGTGACTCTGAAGTAGCTGAAGTGTGTTTTTTCTACTGTTTTTATCAGTGGTGTATTTGTGCTTTTTTTTTCTAATTATTCTGGATTGTATAAATGCATATTTTCAAATGGCTTGAGGAAAGGGTGGCTTTTAAGTAAGAGGTGAGCTCAGTTGCAAAGGCTGTAGCGATCCTTGTTGTGTGCAGGTTTGACTGTCGTGCCAGCTCTGTGCCACGTTTCTTCCAAAAATCCAAAGAGCAGTCAGATAGGTGCCCACTTGACCCCGCAGACTGCTTGAGGAGCTTGTAGTGTGAGAGACTGTGGGGACAAAAATACCTTCTGGTGGCTGGATGAGGCAGCTCACTGGCATTTGGTAAGCAAGGGGGCACCCCTGTGGTCAAGGGTGGTTTGTGGCAGAGGTGCGTGGCTGGAAGACTTGGATTTGGCAATGCCCCTGCATGTGCTTTTGAGCACTAGTCTGCCAAAGTGAGGACACCCAGTGTTTAGCGGCATCTTAGGCTCCCTTGGGAATGATTCTCTGTAATTTGCTCGAACCCTGCAAAAACAGGTAGTCTCAGAACAGCCTTTTGTCTGTTTCCAGCTTTTTTTTTTTTTTTTTTTTTTTTCTCCACCCCTGTGGAAATATTGATTGAGGGTCACAGGCTTGCAGAACAGTTGAGGTTGGAAGGGACCTTTGGAGGTTACGTAGTCCAACCCCACCGCTCAAGCGGCATCAAGCACGGTTGCTGTTAGCATGACACTACTTCTATCGACCTTGAAGAATACTTTAAAAGGACTTGGCTTAAATTAGTCGAGTCTTTTTGACTACTTCATTCTTGATATGAAGTGGCAGCTCTTATAATGCCTGATACAAAATAACCGGTGTTGCATGGGCTGTCTTACCCCTGCGGAGGGATATGGGTCTATGCTTAGCATCTGAAATAGAATTTATATAAAGTACAAGCATGAGGATTTTCAAATTGAACATGTCTGAAACAAGAACAGCTAAACATAGAGATCTGGATACAGTGTTTAAACTTAGAGTCCTAGTTCAGATATTTGCATTTAAAATCTGTCTGGACTTGCACAAAGGGCTCTACATAGCATGAGGCAGAGAAATAAAAATACATCCTAGTGAAAAGTAATGCCTGGGAATTTAATGTGAATTTTTCAAAATGGGACAGAGGTGGTCATGTCTGACAGTGTGATATTTTTTTCCCCTCATCCTGAGTAATCCTACCTTTCCAATTGCAGGCCCCCCACTGTGTGCCAGCACAAAACGCTGTAATTCGTGCATGGAGCTGTGCCACAGCCGTGTGTGTGCTAAGAGCACTTAGCAGTCCACAAATCGGTTCAGCTGACTAAGAAAATGCATCCTGTATCCAAAGGAAAAGGTGCTTTTAGTTTGCTAGTAACTCCCCCCACCACCCGCGAAAGGAAAGGAATTATCTGAGCAGGGTGCTCCTCTCCTGCAAAGGCAGCAGCTCTGCAGAGAGGAAAATGACTGGGTCCCTGTATGGCCAGTCCTTGGGGTAAATGTAGCTCAGAGAGGAGAGCTCTGGTGCTTGTGCCTGCAGGAGCCACAGCAGCCTCAGCTGAGCTAGACAGTGCTCACTCACTTCTTGCAAGCATGGGCTGTTTGCTATCTTTTATTGGATCCAGCTGATAGAGCATGAGTATTTCTAGCCTTGTGGGGAAAGGGGAGTCATTGGATTACGGATTGTTGTTATGACAGTGCAGAGGGAGGCTGAAGAGGCAGGACTCAGGTGGAAGCTACTGATCAGTGGTTACAAGCCATGTAATCACCTCTTTCCCTGGAGAGAGAAACAGATTTATCTGGAGCTAAAATCCAAAGAGAGCCTGAGGTACTTTACAGCTATATACTTTATGGAAGCCACCACCTAAAGAACAGCTTATCAAGCTCTGGGAATTTATATCTTTGTAAAGGAGGCCTTGTGACAGGACTGAACGTGCTGGGGGACTGGGAACATAAGAAGTGTGCCATCTAATGCCAGCTGGCCCTGGAGAGGGAAGAAAACCAGTGTCAGTCCTTCCTGCCTTTTGGAGTCAGGTGGGGCTGTTTCCCCAGTTTGCAAGGACAGCCCTGTTGGTGTTTTGAAGATACGCTGATGCTGACTTGGAGTTAGAGCAGCGGCAGTGTCCAGCCTTCTCAGGGGCCATGGGACTTACTCTAGTGTAGGCTAGTCCTCTTTCTAGGGGTCTTTCAGAGATGGACAAGGGGAGAGGGACAGTAGACTGGGTGCATTGGGTTGACAGTCCTCTTGGGTTGTGTGACAGCTTCCTGGGGGCTGTAGGGGTCCTCAGGAAAAAAGGTGATTGAGGTGGGTTGGGGTGTTGGTGGATTACACTGGCAAAATGCAGGCAGAGTGCTCAAGAAAGTCTTCCTTCACCGTGCTGGAATCTGGTTTGATCAAGCCATCGTGTGGCTTGATGGGTGGCTCCTGACTTAGTGTGAAATCAACAGGTTTTCATGCGAAGGGTAGCTTGTCTCCTGTGTACTTGGTGAGCTATATTGAGGGGCAAAATAATGTCTGAACAAAAAGAAACAAATATGTGCAGAATATGCAAGAGTATCATTTATGGATCACTTCTTATGCTGAAGTAACAGCTGCTTCTCTCGGTCTGGTCATTTTTTGCTTCTTTAGTGCATTTTAATATGTAATAAGACACTTCACTAACTACTTCCATTTCAAGAAATCATGCTATCTTACAGAAAAGGCCAGGTAAAGGCAAACCAGGAAGAAAGCCGGTGTCAAGTCATGCAAGGCTATAGCTGGAAGGAGCTGTGGTTTTATTAGCTCTTCCGTAGGACCCTAGGCAGGATTGACTTCAGCTCTTTAGCAAGTATTTGTCTGACTCGGAAATCTCAGGGGTGCAAATTGTGCAGGTTCCCTCGGTGATCCAGAACAGGGCTTCTCTTGATGCTATAAACAGGTTTCCTGGTGCCTAGTCCCTTAGTCTCCCTCCTCCCAGTTCAAGCCTACTCTTTTTATTTTGTTCTTGTTTTCTTGGATTGTATTCACCCCGGCCAGTGTTCAAAGATCTTGCCTTCAGCCTGTCCACAAATTAGACTAATAGAGTTCTCATCCTCTGCCAGAGAGACATAAGATGTTTCCATCAATCTGATATGGTCTTTTAAAGCAGCCACAAGGAATAAACTCAAAGAATTATATAGTGCAAAATCAGGGCTGTAGGGCATCAGGTTAGAGCTATGTCTCTGAAAAAGATATTGTGTGGCTCTTTCTTTTAAAAACAACAAGGCATCACAAAATGCTGTTAGTGGATTATAAGCTTGTGTGCCTTGTTCCTCGGACGTGTACTGGGATGTACGTGTCTGTGAAAATGCCGGCTTTGTGGAGCTAATATTGTGGTATCTAATCACTAGCTAAAAGAAACTAGAAACCAATATAAGATTTTTGGTTTGATCAAAACTTCACTGAAGGATTGGGGCAGGGGAATCCCTATCTTTGGGGGAGAGTGTTTAAAATACAAAGTTAAATGCCAGCAGATCTATCTTTAAGTGTCATTTCAAACTGGAAGCCAGAACTTTCAGTTGCTGAATTTGGTACCTATTTGAAACAGTTCAGATTGACACCAAGCAATTAAACAGAAATGTATTTTTATGTGTCAAAAATCTTTTTCTTTTTCCCTTCCAGTTGCTTTGGAAGTGTGGGTAACTTTGTGTATGTCTACACATAATATAGGTATACACATACGCAGACACACTGGAGACACAAATGCTGTCCCCCTTTCCTCCAGGGCAGACAAGAGCTTAAACGTTGTGTTTTCAGACTGATGGGAGTAGCGGGTCCTTTCCTCCCGAATCAGCTGTGTGGGTGGACTGCTGTAATGTGCTGGTAGGATATCCAAATTACTCCCTTTTATTGTGCACTTTGTCACTCTGAAAACCGTGTTTCATTCTGGTTGTGAGCTGTAATTCCCAACGCAGCGAAGAGGAAGAGACTCTCTCGGCTTCTAATTTGTACCCAGAACTGAAGTGAAGGTGCTCGACACCGGCTGTTTTGCTAGTTCAGTTAGCAGCTGCCTCTGCTCTGTGTATCTGCTGGTGCTTCAGCTCTTTCCTCCTTTCCTCCCCGCAGCAACTGCTTGTGTAAGTCCCTGGGAGCTACCGAGCTCGTTTTGCGAGGCAGAGAGCCGTTTCCCACGTTTCTTCGCAACCACTTGCTTTTTACCAACTGCATGTAGCCATCCGTAGGCCTGCAGTTGCCTCTTAGGTCGGAGAGGCTGCGCGAAGGTCCCACCCCCGGCACGGTGATGCCGCATCGGGAAGGAGCCAGTGCATCTCCTCCTGGTGCCCCTAGCTAGGGGTGGTCAGTGCTGTTACATCCTAGAGACAGAGGCCTTTTTTCTGCTGGGGTTGGTGTGATTTATTGATGCTTATCATTCTTTTGGCTTTGGAGCTGGAGGCCCACACCTGTGGGCAGATGCTGTTACGTTTCAAGTGCCAGCCCCTCTCCCATATGGACAGCTGCTGCTTCTGTCGTTCCGTGATGCATAACCCTGCTGACGGTGCCCATTAATCACATCAAGCTGAATGTCCCAGTTCAATATTGCAAAATAACTTTATCTTCATTTTATTTTTTTATGTCCTTGGATTCTACAGCAAGAGACTACATCTGTTCTCTCCCCCGGACAAGCTTATTGATCTTGCACTAGAGTGGTGGTTTCTGCCTACCTGAACTAGCTATGGTGGAAATCAAAGGACTATCCTTCGTGTACAGCGCCCCTGTCATTCCAGCTGCCAATATTAGCAAGTCTGACCTTAGATATTATTAATTGAGCACTGTCTGTGTGTTCAGTGCTGTATGGATGTGGTCTCTGCCCCCGAGGAACTTAAAAGTTGGTTATGATCTTCTTAATACAGTCAGTTCTTAACTGAAAACTGAGTTGTTTAATACACACAAAGATAGTGGCGTTAAAATTTTGCTCTAACAAAGCTGAAATCTCTAGGAAGTATGTGGAAATGGTACTCTCTTCCCTATTTCATTGCTGTAAGAACTTCATCATGCAAATATCACAAGGATTGAAGAGCATAAGGGAAAAACTAGGAGCATAACAATAAAGAGTCTTTCTTGTCAGATACACGTCTAGCCAGGTTCGACATCTCTGTTCCGGGCCAACTACAGACGACAAAGTGCGATGGCAAAACTGGAACCAGAGACGAGGCCTCCGGGGAGTTCTGTCCGGATGCTCCACCGCTCAGGAGGCGGTGTACGCCCGTTACTGTGGGCATGCAGCTAACCTGTCTGCAGGGGGCCCTGGGGCATTATTGTAGCTGATCATTAGACAGCAAATAAATTTAAGAAGATAGCTCTTAGTAAAACTTTGTGTTAAGGAAATATGGTCTAGGTGTGTGTGGGGGGGGGAAATGTATTGAAATTGCCCTTTCACTGAGGGTGTCAATGCTTTAAGCACAGATTTGTAATTTAGCAGGGCTGTTGTATCGGAGGAAGTGATCCGCTGCTTTACTCTCGCGTTGGAAAATCTGCCCGATTTTGGTTATGTGCCTTTGAAAAATCTTTTTGCATGTATTACATACATGGAGTATGTCCTGAATTGCTGGAGTTTGTCCTAAATTCTCTCTGTGCTGACCATGCTGTACTGGGATGAGCAGGAATTTCCTAGTAGATGGTCTTCTGAGTACTGGGCAGGAGTTTGGATAAGAAAGCTGAACAAGAAGAATGTCTCAAGTGTCCCTTCCTGCTCAGTGGACCGGAGAGAACAAATGCCTCATTCCAGTGTACGAGGGACAAGCACTGGGGGGACCAGTGAGGGGGACAGGCTAGAATGGACTTCTCTCATGTAAGACTGCCTAGCTCTGGGTTCAAACTTGGACGTATGTCTGTGTTTTCAAAGTTTTATTACATTGCTCTTCTCTTCCAGGGAGTTATTCACCTTATTGTTAGTCAGTGCCAGTATGTCTGCTAGAATAACTTTTTCTTACCAATATAACCATAAAATTACAGTTCTGAGGTTGCCAGTGTACCGGTTGGGAGCAGGCCCTATTTGCTGCCTGGCACTTCTGCAGAAGTTAAACATCCACCGAGTATTACAGATCTCGGACTGTGATGCCGCTATGATGAGTGAAGCCGTATCTATAGCATGAGGCTGTCACTGTTCACCATCGGTTCAGTGTTGGGACTAAGTTCTGGTACTGGCAAAACGCTCTTCTTAGTGAGGGCCTTATTCCAGAGCTGAGCTTGTTCAACACAACAGCAAGGTCAGTGCAACTTCTGCTTCTGAGCAGTTTGGCCTTTGGTCTGCACATGTCCCAAGCTATGATGTGTCAAATGCCTGTGGCTTTTCTTGCTGGAACTTGAGAGCTGTGTCTGTGGCCTGAAGATTGCTGATCTAGAAGAGAGGGTGACTGTCTACGTAAGAGGGCTGCCTGGAAGTCAAAGCAGGGCCAAAATACTTTAGCTCTTCCCTTCCACCTCCCTGCTTCTGCTGCTACTTCCTCTTGACTGCCCCAGCACAAGCATGAGGGTTGGAAAACTTCTGTGCTGTAGATGCTCATGTCCATTGAGAAATTGAATTGTAATGAAATTGCTGGTGTGCTCTGCTAGTTCATGAAGAAGGCTGCGTGCAGTGTGTGCGTGCACAGCTGTGGGTGTGCGATAGGTCTCCTCGTCAGAGGAATCAAGGCTGAAGGCAGGACTGTCATGCAGGAGACTAGAGGAAACTGCAGGATTCTCAGGACTATTTTTGGCTTTTTTATTTACCGTTTCATTTCTGCGCTGGCCCTGCCTCCGTGAAGGCAGGTGAATTGCAGTGGCAATGTCTAAGGATTAGTATTTCTGAGTCTTAAAATGTCTTTGTTATCCCAGGGAAAGTTGAGTTACAAAATGTTTGTTTTAATATTACTAATGCTGGTGGTCAGATTTTTTTTCCTTATTTATTTATTTTTTTTTTTAGCTAAATCTATTCAAGGTTCAACTCTTCTTCCCGTTATGTCAAATTCATAAGGCATCTCCTAGCATGATAACTTGTCAGGATCTGTTCCATGACACTGTAGTTCTCTGTGCTAATCTGATGTGAATTCTTGTTCCCCAAATGTAATGTTTATTAAGTCAATTTTAATTTTAGATATGACAACTATTTAAACTGGCCACAATTTTGGTCCGTAGCCTTGAGAGTAAACAAACTCTGTTATTGTCAGAAATATACGGATTTTGGCTTTATGAGGTGCTTTTGAAACTGTAACAAATTCAGATGCATTTCTTTCTTTTTTTTTTTTTTTTTTTTTTTTTTTTTTTTTTTTCCATATCCTGATATCCTGTGGGGGTGGATGGGAGTTCTCTAAGGACCTGCAAACCTTCTTCTCAGAAAAAGTTTCTTTCTACAACCAATTTATTATGTTCTTCTGTGGTCCATAAAGAGTATCTCTTTGACCATCTCCTAAGTCTTTGTTTGATAATCCCCAGAGCAGTTGTCGTGCAGTTTGCCCCCAGTCTGTGGCTGTTGTTTGGAGGCTGTTGGCCTCTCTTCTCCCTGGAGCTCTTTCCGAAAAGAAGTTCCTTGCCTTCGGTAGCAGCTAACTCTTTCTCCAGGGGAGATCTGTGGTGCTCAAAGATCACCAAATTTAACACAAGATGTTGAACTTATTTCCATATGATGTGAAAAAAGGCTATAAGGAAGGTAGAGAAATGTTGGCCCAAATACCATAATCTCAGTATCCAGCAGGATCAGTGGGTTATGTGCAGATTCCCTAAACCGACATCCCCAAATTGGGGAAATTCTTAAGAATCATCACAAACCATTTTGTCTGTCAACCAGCTGTGTGTTCAAAATCTGTGAAACTGATGGAGAGGGATTTGCATTTGGCAGCACCTTGCCCAAAGTGCTTTGGGGGCCATATACATGTAATTTCAGGTGGTCACCTCTGGCTTGGGAAGCATCAGGCAAATGATTCGCTGCATGGAAGCCTCAAGGAGAAAACTTGGCCCCGAATGCAGCTGCCAGATCCCCCTCCGACAAAAGGAAGCTTTTGACCATCTCAGTTAATTTCAGACATTATGGGCAATTTTATGCTATCTGCTGAAAAGCTCCCACCTAATAGACTGTGTGTTACTTCATTTCCGTGTTAGAAGTCTGGGGAGCTGCATTGCTCAGGGTTTGACCCAACGCTGTCGGACATTGGGAGTATTGAAACGGCTCCCTAAACTGTTCGTTTAAGAAGTGTAACTACAAGCAAGCAGAGTATGGACTATAATATACAAATAACGAATGAGAAATAGCAGTCTGACATTTCTTGAATAAAGTATAGAAACAGTGAATTTAATGATGCGTGAAAGCCGCGCTGTTCAGTATGTAAACTGTCTGCAACCACAGCACAGAACTAGTTCACTGCTCCAGCTAAACATGTAATTAGACTTGTAGGGAAAAGATTCCTTCAGATTTGTAGAGTAACAAAGGCACTCTATGCTCTTAATTTAAAAAAACAAAGTTAACCTTAGCTGGTCCTGTTTCCTAGCAAAAAATAAGAGTAAAATAGGTAGCATGGTTTTTTTGTCTTTTTGTTTTCCTTTCATGTTGCTTGCTCTTTTGTATTTCCAAATGCTTAAAAAAACTGATGAGCCTGAAAGTTAGGAGATTTAGCTCATTCCAGACTGGTTTGTGACAAACCAGCTTGCAGGGGTCTTGTTTACATTTTATTTAAGAGGCATTTTCTACAAGGGTTTTTTTTGAGGCTTTTTTTTTTCGTGCTGGATCGAATGTAAGATATTATGTTAAATGAACAGGATCAAATGAACAGCTGGGGAGGCCACAGCAGCCTCCGAGAAGTGTGTTTTCTTGTTTCGAAAAAATGATAGCAGAAGTGTTGTGAAAATGAAAGCCCCTAGCTGCTCTGGTGACTACACCCAGACGCACCGTTGCTCAAGCCCTTTGCAGTAGAACAGGCCGGCATGTGGTAGCTACCGAACTCGGTTGCTTTTAATAGATCAGTGGTTGATTTATATATATATATATATGTGTGTGTGTGTATGTATGTGTATATTTTATATATGTGTGTGTGTGTGTATGTATGTGTATATTTTATATATATATATATATATATAAAATATACACATATATATATATTTTATATATATATATGTGTATATATATGTATATATATACACACATATATATATATATTTTATATATATATGTGTATATTTTATATATATATATATAAAATATACACATACATACACACACACACACACACACATATATATATATATATCCTGATAGTGTTTGCACCATGCTTGTAAGGAAGCTCTGGTCATTATGGCTGTTCGTGTGGTAGCCTGTGACCATCTGGTATGGGGAGTAAGTGGAAGTGTGTGGTGCACTTAAACTCCTATCCTGCCTCAGACAGGACTAACAGACATCCAGACTTTCCTGGATGTGTCCCCTTCCCTTACCTGGACGCTTGTAAGTTGATAGTTTCTCTGTTGTGGCCTGGGTTTCCTGGTCCTGAGCATGGATTAGGCACAGTATGTCTGTGTGACTATGTTGCATGAAGCAGGAGTTTGTGCTGTGCAGCTAGTAATGGGAATAAAGCCCATAAAAACTGCTCTGGCACTCCGGTAAGCCTGTAGCAGGCTGGTCAGAGCAGCCGTACTCCAAGGAGCCCCCTTGAGACCTCTGTCACGCAAGCACAGATGAACTGTTCTCACACGTGTGCGGTGTCCTGCACATCATGTGAACAGCAGAATTGCTCTGTCTTGCACTGTGCATTTGTGCATATTGCTCTGTCCAGAAAGCTTCAGGGAAGGAAAAAACATTGTCATGAGCGCAGGATTGTTGAAGCGTAATAACCTTGATCTGGCCATGGTCCAACTTGCAAGGTATTTCTGGAGGAGACACCCAAAGTTCACGCCTGCACTTCTATGGAAAATGCCATACCAGGCATACAAGGCTGCAGTCGGAAGGCAGGGAGCTTTCTGTGCTCACATCCTGGTCTCTGAGCTCATGATCTGGATCGTTCTGTAAGTAGATAGCTACTTACTGTGCCGTAGGTACGGTTAGTGTGGGTTTCCAGTCAACGAAGAGATGAAATGAAAGTACCACGTAGCTGGGACAGAGTTAAAGAAATTGTTACCAGACTTTCCTATGGGTCTGATAAATTGCTGTCAGGATGGACAGAAAGGAAGGAATGAAGGAACACTTAATTTATTATTTGGGTGAAAGAAAAAAAATGTTTGTGTTTTTAGCAGCAAGAACTGTCCTTTGTGACAGGGGTGAGGATAAATACATAGGATCACAGTATGGAGTTTGCCTAGGGAGTTGAGGGCATAGAAAGTGTATTTGCTCTAATAAACACTTTCTGGGAGGGGGGAAAAAACCCCAAACCAAACCCACAGATACGTGAGTTGAATAAATGATTTGCAATCGTAATCCTATTTTTTTTTCTAGTGATGTGAAAGGTTTGAAAAACAACTATGAAAGTTAGGAGGAGGTTTCCCCTAGTAAGACAGAGAAACTAAGCAAATATTCACTGCTGTTGAATCTTATTGGGGTAGACAGTTTTCAGAAATTACACTGTAAAACTGATGCCAGCATTTTAAACATCTAGGCAAAGAGCAAAGGAGACTTGGATTCAAAGAGGAAAATCCCAACGTGAGTTGCAAGGAGAATTTTAAGCAAATATTTCAGAAATTCGTCAATTTTCCAAGTCAATTTACTGATGTTCCTGAGCCTACCAGCGCATATTCTGGTACAGTGCGGGTCATCGGGTGCTGGTAGAATCCTTGCACCGCAGAGGGACAGACCATGCATTGCAGAAGACATGTTCAACATCTGCCTGTGCTCCGGACAAAAACCGCGCAGCCAGGATTAAGAGTAGTAAGCTGAAGTTGGGAAATAAATCTTTAAGGAGTGGGGATATTAATCTAAGCACAGTCTTGCAAGGAAGGTCTAGTTGTTGATGTCTCCAAGCAAAAATACCATGAGGACACAAGTAGTGTTTGTTGTTTTGTTTTTCCTACTTAGTAGTCTTTATTCTGTTTCTCTCGCCTTTTGCATTTAAACCATATTTTATAGCAGTGTTTCTATGTCTGTGCTAGCATGGTACCATCGTGCTGTACGACTGGGTGCTAACTGAGATGACAGCTCAACAGGTAGGTGGGAAACCCATTACCGGTGTGCGGAGCAGATCTGTGTGTGTTTTTTTTGGTTTTTTTTTTTTGTTTTTTTTTTTCTTCTCTTGCTGCATTTGGGGTCGCATAACAGTTACCAGCTTGTATTAAGTTGTCTTCACCATCTTGTTCTGATGGTCTTGAGCTCTCTCTCAGGTGTTGATACTGTAGAGCTGTGCTGGAAACGAGAGGTGGTGCTCTAGGAAAAGCTGGTTACAGGCTAAGCCATCAGTCTCTCTTTTTGGGAGAGCACCATGAATGAAAGCCAGGCATGAAAACAGGAGGAGACCTGAACAGCAGTGGCTGCAATGAGTGATGGAGCTCGGTTCCTGGGGAGTTGGGTCTCTCCTGTGCCTCTCTGCAAAGCGCAGCCTTGCAGGCTGGGGAGAGACACGCGGAGTAACGGCCAGGAATCCGATCAGGAAATCCTCCTACCCGCTAGTGAAGTGTGCGTGCTTTGTGTTTAGAGATAGGTCAAAGTTTTTCTTAAACTCCTTGTTGCTGAAGGAGAGAATGCTTTATTAGCAAAATAAAAACTGCAAAATCAGCTGCAGTTATTTTGCTAAACTAGCAGTCATCCAATATAACTGTAAGCACGATGAGGTCTGAGTATAAATATTGAATTAAGTCTTATCAGGATATTTTTATCTGTCACTGAATTCAGTTGTAAATAGCTCTTACGCAGTCATCTTTCAGACAGAAAACAATCTCTACTGCCTTGAATTACTCTCCTTCAGATGACATATTAGGGATATTTTGGGAGAAGCCTTCTGGAGGATTGACCTAGCAACTACTAAATGTTAAAGTTTGGGCCACCTGTGGAGACCTGGACATGTATCCAGTTTTATACATGACTAGATGCAATGAAATAAAATACCTAGGAGGGCAGGTGGTAAAGACAGCAGAGACTGATAAATTGAGAAATGTGGCTAACCCAAGCAAAACTTAAAAGCCTGGGCAGTGAGCCAAAACAGCCATTATTCATACCAGGGTAGTTGTGAGATTAATCATGTGTCATGTAATGTTTGTTCTTGTTTAGTTATCCACTACGTAGCTGTTCTTAGCTGTTTCCAAAAAAAAGCGTCCAAAAGCGGGCTACCCTTTGGCTATCCGGTGTCGCAGCGCGGAGCTCGTGGCGGCCCCATCGCTTTGCGCCGAAGGCGGAGCAGCGCGGGCCCTGGAAGGGGCAACATCTGTGCGTGACGTTCATCTGTCTCCTTCTGATAACTAATGTTGGTGCAGAAAGTCCATTGTGTCTTCTGAAAAAGAGCTCCCCGCTCGTTACATTTAACATTTGAATTCTCTCTAACTTAAGCTGCATCTTATCTGCTACATGGGAATGTATTTATTGGTGCAAACTTCTAGGAGGTTGCCTAGGTGGAAGAGCATGTGGGTTGCTTTTCCTTGTGTGTGTTTGTGGATTTTTTTTCTTTGTAACTTAAATCATAAATTATGCTGCTGTGGGGGAGTAGGGTGAAGAGGATGAGATGCCTTACAGCTTTTCTTTCCATGGCTTCAAGCTAATTATTATCATACTCATACTAGCTGATGAAACACAGAAGACACCCTGCTCCAAGCAATACTGAGCTGACCTAGCGAAGAATCAGGAGGGTGGCGGTGTCTCCGGTCCGTGGCTGGCACCTGAGGCCCTGCTGGGGAGTGACGTTGAGGCTGTGCAGGAGGCCTTTCCAGGGCAGAGAGGCAAATCCACGTCTTAAACGTTGGAGTTGAGTGGCTGGAGGGAGGGCATTGCACCTGTTGTGTCCCCGTTAAGGAAAAAGAGGCGGTGGTTAGGACTAAAATCAGGCTCTATGTTTACGCCTGAGTTTTTAAAGCATGCCGTTTTGGGTTTTTGCTTTGGACCCCATTTTTACTCATCAAAAACATTCATAGTGTACCTCGCTGAAATGCATGGTTTTTTTTTGTATTCTGGATTTTTTTTTTTCCCCTGGTGATTCTTTTGGTGCTAGTTTGGTTCTTTATCCTCTCCAACCTTGAAATGTGGAAAATACACTTCTGTAGCTTGTCGCCACTGTTGGGCTGTTAAAGCCCCCGGCCTTCTGCAGGAGCACTATGGCTATTCACGGTAAGCGCGAGTACTGCCGGCATAATGGTGTGAAGGGCGCCCAGCGCTCTTCAGCCCTGTTACCGGCACTTCTCACCTCTGTCCTGACAGCAAGAGCGGCAAAATTAGCATCTAGCAGCCGGAGCTGTTGCTCCCTGCACAGAGCTGACGCCGTCCAGCAGTGAGGAGCTCTGCACGGCTGTGGTCCCCAGGGGCCACCGCACGGGGCTGGCGGAGGTGGTTGGTGCAAGCCCTCGCAGAGCTTGATACTCGGCCCCTGAACTTTCAGAAAACGTTGCTTCGTATCCCTTAATCCCTTGCTGCTTGTGACCCGGGTCGCAGTTGTGCGGCGAGCGGCGGTGCCTCGGCGCTTGCCGCCTGCCTCACAGTGACACCCGGCTGTGCTCTGGGGTACTGAGATGCTTGACAGGAAACCAGTGTTTCTTCATCTATGTTCTGCTCCCGGTTCAACCCTTGCAGGCACCTTGCAATCAGCAGTGATCTCCTGGAAAGGGATTCCAAGGAGGTGTAAATTGGTCTCCTTTTAAGGAATTTTTACGCCAAATTTGGCAGCAAATATATTGAACACTTTTCTAGTCATCACCGGACACCTGTTTTTTCAGAGAAGCGGTGTCCCCTCGTCTGAGCAGAAGCAGCCTCTCCCCAGCTTTCCCAGATGTTCTCCGTCCAGCTGTTCTCTGCACCCTGTTTGTGGTGACAGTCACCCACCCTGGCAGCTGTTTGTGGGATGCTTTTGGACTTGTTCCCTCTCCTCTGTGCAGGCGTTTGGTCCAAAATGCCACAGTGCTGCTTTGGGGCGCGTCCCTGCCATCTGCCCTGAGCTGGTGGGCAGCCTGTGGCCACCCGGGCACTGTTGGGCCCCTGTCACCCCCAGCAGCTGCCAGCTTCAACGAGGTATCCAGATGGAGGAGAAGCAGCTCCTGGGGAAGCCTCTTGTTGCCATCTAGTGTTCGCCCAGGTTTTGGCCCAGCTGTGCCCATGGTGGGAAGAAGGTGCCACGGCCACATGTGCATCTACTGATCACCAAGATGTTGCCCAGCGGGTGCTGAAGCCATGCTCCATCGGGCACGTGAAGAAATCGGGAGTTACGTGTGCGGTTGTAATGCTTTCATGTTTCCAGTGATGTTTTTGTGTCCAGCTGGTTTTCCTTTTCTCCTAGCTTTCCTCAGCTTCACGTGGGATGAGCTGTGGTGTGCGTCTGCATTAGGCTGCTCCCCTCCCCACTGTGGGGAAAGGGGAAGACTTCAGCTGTTAATGCGTGTTTTTTTTTTTTTTTTTGGTCTAAATTACTGTTTTCACCACTGAGACTCTTGGAGGGTTTTGCTTTTGCTTTCTTGCATCTGGGGCTGTTGATGTGCCGTGTGCTTCCCTGCAGGGATGTGCCCTTTGCCACGCTGGGAATAGCAGGAGCATGAAAACCTGCAACTGAAGCTACTTTCTGCTGAGCGGGTAGCTACAGTCACCAGAGACTAAAGCTAAGCTCGAGCCTTTCTCGTTTCCTGACGCCACCCTGGCTCTGTGCGTCCCTCCGGCAGGGAAAGAAGGCTGAGGGCTTTTTAAAGCAAGAACTAGAGTTTCTCCCCCCAGAACTTTGGTTCCGGGTTATGGTTAGACTTGAAAGTAAAATTAAGCAATGTTTCCAATTCCCCCTCCCTGCTGCCACACTCCTGAGCGTTAAACGTGGGCATATTGGTGAGGAGGCCTAATACTTTTTCTCATTTGGATGCTATTGTAGCAGAACGCTTCTCACGCCTGAGCCGTGCAGGAGTGTGAAATGAGGCTGGCCTCCGCGATCACAGAAACCTGAAAGTGGAAATGAATTTGCTGGAGATAAGTTGGTTCCCGTGAGTCTCTTTACAGGAGCGTTTCCCTCGGTCTGTTAAGATTATCAGCTGCTGTGCCAACTGCCCGTGATAGCACGGGAAAGAAGGAAATTGTGGTAAGAAATCGCAGGCTGCTTAGGAAGCCTTTTCTAACAGCCCTGCGAAAATCGAAGAAGCAAGGAAACTAGTCTTCACTTGCGATCTCTGTAACTGGAATCCCCTCAGCAGCCTCTTGGCAACTGTGGTGTCTGAGAAGGATTAGTTGAAATGAAATTTCAACTTCTTGTTGCATTTCTAGTGGAAAGTCATACCATCTGGGTCCTCTGTAGAAGCAGTTTTTGGCAGATACGTGCTATGAGAGACGGACCAGGGTAAAGCTTTGGTCTTGCCATCTCTTCTTTGGTACAGCCAAGGACCTGTGGGACTCCATCTCTGGAGCTCCCTAGACACATCTTCCTGCCTTACTGGAAAGTTTCGTTATGTTAGAGACGTTACAGAAACGCTCTTGCGGACGCCATTCAAGTATATGGACTTTCGGAAGGCTTGAGGGAACTTCCTTTGGTGCCGGCCACCTTTAGCCCCGTCTGCATACGATGAGAAGCTTTCTTGGTGTTAGAGGGAGGGTGAGAAGAGAAATGTTTCCAGGAAGTGCAGTCTCCAGTTACTGGTTTCTCTACTGGTTGTAAATTCTGAGCTGTTAATGAGAAGACTTGCAATGCCTGTTGGGATAGTTGCAAAAAGCAGTATTAAGCAGGACCTTCAGTGCCACTAAACTGTGAGCTGTGTGGTTTTGTTTGAAGTGTGTCAACTTACGGGTCGTCTGCAAAACATTTTGACCTAGCAGTTGCAAGTTCACAGCTGCGTTAGGTCAGCCATAGAGGGTAGAAGAAGCCTGATTTCTTTCAAGCTGTGAGTGGTTAATTCTAAAGGAGTTGGGGCAAGGAAGAAACTGCTTTGCAGCCCTTGCATAAAAGCTAGGCTTGGCTGGGGGTGATTCTTGGTGCCTTAGTCTTAGCTTACAGCAAATTATCAGGGTAAATGGGAGCTCTGCATCATTAGCTTGACCATGCAGCCACTGCCCTTGAGAGAACCTCAGGGGAACCTGTGAGAGGTGGAGCATAGATCCCAGATCTCAGTGCTGCGAAAAGGTGTCAAGATGCAGGCTGGCTGAGATGCGTTTGCTTCCCTTCGCATGTACAAGACCAGCAGACACCTATCCTTGATTTCCTGTGCCAATACCTGAACATAGTTTACGTGCAGTAGGTACTAAAATATCACATTGCCACGTGTATCTAAATCTGGGGTAACACAGTTCTGTACCCTTAGGAGGTGTAAAAGTGCGAGGAAATAATTACAGGATAACATTTTCTTAGGAAATGCAGTGGAAATGCAACACAGTGGTGAAGTATTTCATGTGTTTGGAGCAGATCAGCTACTTATTGCTCCTGTGGTCTGGAGCTCTCGTGCCTGTTCACATCACTGGCAAATGTTTGGTAGGTTGGATTAAATTACTCTGAACAGTCTTTTACGCTGCTGCAGTTTTTTCATAAAACAACTCTGAGAATGTAAAATAGCTTTAGCTTCAGGGTTATGGTATCTTTCAAGGGGTTGTCAATTTGATTGTAAATGGAGAGAAGCTGTTAAGAAAGCACCTGCCAAGATGGAGATTATGCTGTCTTTATTTTTTTTAAAAAAAAACAGTTTCTCTGAATGCTTTGGAGAAATGCATGCTATCTTTGTATGTAGAAGAAGATATCTTAATGGTCTGTATAGCAAACTTTGTAGTAACGAGGAGTATGAAAGTCTTTCCCGCTTTCATACAAACACAGCTGTGAAATGCAGTGTGTGTATCTCCAGGTGTTACTTTCAGAGTGAGCCCATTACACAGGAACCAGTCCCTTAAAGGTAGACCTTCACTGCTTGGTTGGAGTAGTACATACCTGAAGTGCTTTGTGTTTTTGAGTTATTCTCCTAGCTGCTGATACAAAAACAGAAGGAAGGCTGCCATGTTAAGGGTGCAATTTTTACAAAGAGGCAGTATTAAGAAATGCAAAGGCTATAATTCTGGCAGTTATTAGAGAGTCCCTGCTGACTTTAAGTATACGCTTTATGCTTCTATAAGAAGGCACGGTCGAGTCATCTGCTGCAGCTGGTTTTAGCCAGAGCACGATAAAACAGTACTGTCCTCTGACTTCGGGTTAACTGGTCTATTCCTTCTCCAACAATTCGTCTGCAGTTAATTCTGGTGTTAAGCACTTTGTCTTACCTCACATAATCTTACATTACCCTTTAATATTGGCTTGAATGCTGTTTAGCACTCATTAGTATGGGGCCAGCAAATATTAATAGCCCTGAGTTGGGTGTCATTCCAGTGCTATATGTGACAAAAAGGACAAGGAGCAAAAGCCGTGGAGAACCTCTGTAGATACTGAAGCTGTTGACTCACAAGTCCTCTTACTTGGCATATTCCTCTGTTTTCAGGCTGGACTTCCTCTCTTCGGCGTCTTCCTATACTCATTTTTGAGAGCTCTTCTCTTGCCTCCTCACAGCCTGAGCTAGTTCACATCCAGTAGTCAATGGGAGAAGAATCAAACCATCAATTCTTCTGCTTCGCCGCATGCTCTATTGCATTTTTACCCCTGTCCTTTTTTTCCTCTGTTACTGTTCAATACACACTGGAAGAGGCTCTACCTGACTTGCGCCCTTGCTATAAGCAGGGGCAAGTGTGACTCAGGATAGCTTCTTTGGCTGGGATAGGCTCTGTCACCTCTCAGCACCCCAGGGGTAGCTACTGTACAATGCAAGGGCAAGAATTCAATAGTGCAAATGAGACAGAATGCTTATGACAGTATTTGCATGTTTTAACATGAACTTCATTTGGATGAAAGCCGCAAATGCCCAGACTTTGAGCCTGACAAGGCTGTGACATGAAATAAGCTTTAAAGAATGCTCCTGGCTGGAGCTGGCACCTCCTGGGCTGCAGGCCGGGGTGGCTCAGCTGTGCCCGGAGCCCCGCTGGGGCTGAGCTGTCTGCCTTATAGCTGTTTTCTGCCGTTACCTGGGGTTGCTTTGGCTGGGGCTTAGGGAAATGAAATAGAATAAACGAAGGGCTCTGGCTGCTCCTACCTGCTGCCTTCTTGCCTCTCGCTTCTGAGTTCCTCTCTCCGACTTCTGCCCGTCTGTGCCGTGCGCCTGCTGCTGCTGCTTGGCCCTGAGCACGGGCAATGTGCCCCTCGTGCAGCTCTACTGCTGGCTGATGCCACCCTTGTGTTGGGCTGGGGGAACGGGGACCTCTGCTCCTCCTCCAGCAGGTACAGCACCTGCCTGTGTGCCAGAAACCCCCCCGTTTTCCTGTGTTTGCTGCAGTGCGCTGGGGTTCTTGTGCTGTTGTGCATATGTTTCCACAAATACAAATTACTGTAGGAAGAAGTGTCGTATTTTCCAAGGATTTTGCACATAGACATCAAAGTTGGTATGTATAGACACACAAGGTTACTGTGTGTCCACCTAAATGGTCCCTTTAAACATCTGAGCGTTAACGTGCAAAGCTAGTAAAGCACCAAGTGGAGTCATTTATTTCCCTGGAAAAGAGGGGAATCCCTCATAGGGATAAACCCATGCTTGCATCAACATCACCATTTTTTCCTTGGGCAGAATTCATTGTTTTTATTCCAGGAAGATGGCCAATGCGGGAACGTGGGTTGGAAGTGTAGGGTTTCTGTTCATGTGAAGGAGGGGCAGCAGAGGGCAGCAGTATACTATTATCTTGCAGCATTAAATCAAGTCCACAGCAGTACAAGGGAAGTGGTTGAAAACTTGAACAGTGTGAGGAGAGTGTAGGTTTAAGGAGGAAAGCTACAGCTGATTCTTTTCCTGTTCAAAAGATCAATAAGTCTTTCGTTAATCTTAGATTTCAGGAGTCTGAGGATGTTTAAACTGTATGTGCCATTACCTGTCAGTGTTTAAATACTAAATTGGGTCCTTCTGTTATAATAAGGTTGAAATGCAATACGGGGAAAATGGTAATTCCAAGCTGACGGCTGAATCTCTGCTTTTGTTTCTTTGAAAATTCTGTCAAAGCCACCAGGTGGTGATAAGATCCTTTTTAGTCTAAAATTGGATTTTCTTACCCAGCCCCCTTTTTATTTGGGTAGGGGGGTGACCCCATAACCAGGACTGTATTTAAACACTGCTGTTTGTCGTGTTCTGTGTTGCTGTTGGTGTCTCTCTGAACAAGTCGGCGAGCAGGTATCCCCTGGAAAGAGCGCTGTAACCGTACTGCTCTGATGGCCTCTTGACCATGGTGTCTCAGCAAGCAGCGTAGTGATAAATTTATCAAGCAGATGGTTGTGGAGGGTGAAGGACATTGGGCTAATAGTCAGCTCGGTGACATGTAAAAGCAAGGAATATCTCTGCAGACCCTTCAAGGCAGGGGTTGTGGATGGTAGAACTGAACTGCGGGTAGCTGGACCCTCCGAAGTCGCATCAAAAGTGCGTGGCAAGCGCTGGAAGCAGTAGCCTAGCCGAGAGGCAGGGCTCCTGTGAGCCTCGGGGAGCTGCTCCGTGGCAGCCGGTAGACCTGTGATTTCCCCACCAGCTGCTGTTGCAGGCACAAGAGCGTGGAGTTCCTGGGCCCTGGTGCATCCCGTTTGTGCTTGGATAACCTGGACCTGGAAAACCTGAGCTGACAACTTCCAAGAGACTGATTGATGATTATTGATGATTTGTGATGGAACACAAATATGAATATAAATATATGACCTGATAATGTAGAAATTCACTGTTTTCACTTTCTGAAATCTATTACCAGCATTGCATCTGACTTGGGCAGGCTAATGGCAATCAGTGTTTTACTCTGAAGAACTTCTGTATCTTTAACTAAAGCTCTATATCCTAAATGACAAGAATGGCTTCTATAATGCTAGGGCTCTCTCTAGTGCTTTCTTGGTTATCTCTAGATATATTTCAGTTTTAGTATGAGCAGACCCTGATGCCCTTTCCAGGGGAATGCTCAGCTCAGAATGGCCAATTAGTCAAAAAAAAATTATCCTGGCTCTGGATAAGCATCACCAGCTGAAGTTATTACTCGGAGTTTGTCTAAGCAACATTGGCAAAGCCTCCTTGTACAAAGCCCTGTATTGCATTGAATGGAGGTGGTTATTTTTCGGTCTCTCCTTGTGTCTGCTGTGTTTAAGATGAAGTTTTCAGCTCTTATAATGGGGGAAACGATGTGTTCTCACCAAATGGAGATGGAAGGCTTAGCCATGTATTTCTTGTGTCTCCAGCAGAGCGTTTAAAACGACCATGTTCTGTTTGCTTCTCCATGTTCTTTAAAGAAACCCCAAGTGATTTGCATGTGCTTACGTTTCTACCCTCCCCCCGACGTCCTCTGTTTTGTGACTTCTTGCACAGATCTTGCTTTTTATGCCAACGTAAGACAGGGACAAAATGACAGAAATGAGAATTTCACAGCAGCTGCCAAGCAGAATATGGCCATGAGCATGCTACGAGAGCAATGTTAAGAAGATACACAGCAGGAACTTGGGAGGGAGCTTGTTAGGCCATTGAATTAACATCCCCCTGTTCAGAAAATGACAGAAAATATTTTTTTATTTTATAAGCAAATTCAACTGCAAACTGTCTCCTGTTTAGTGTCTTCAGCCAGTCCTGATTATCCAAAGACTCCTGCTTTGGTTGGCATGCTGCCAGTGGCATCATGTGTGTCCTCATTCCTGCAGAATTTAGTGTAAGAAAAACACTCTAGGAGTGCACAAGAGAATAATGTGATACAACATGTTTTAATGGAGAATGGACAAACTAACATCAGAGATCAATGGGTTTTGCAGACATGTCTTTTTTTTTTTTTCAGTTTATGCCCTTTTTTCCACTATTTGATGCATTGATTTGCTGCTGTCATAATAGAAGAATGGGGTATAGCCAGATACCAACATTGGTCAGACTGGCTCTAATTTCCATGGACTCGGAGCCTAATCTTATACTTTTCTCCTTCAAGCCTTTTATAAGAGATCATTTCATTGCCATGTTGTGTTAGCTGAGATAACCTTTACATAGCTAGCTAAATGTGGTTTTAGGAGGCTCGCTGTGTGAAATTTTTGAAGTAAAAGTAGAAAACTTGCATTTTTAGCCCAGTAACTTCAGCAGCTCAGATATATGCAAAATGAGGATGTCTGTATGTTTGGTTTGGAAATGAATCAGGCTGAAATCCTTTATTTTAAATCACCCACTTCTCACCTTAGGTTTAGACCGACTTTTTTGAAATGCGTTATTGGCCACAGTGTGACAAGGAAATCCCATGTGTTGTGAAAGTTTGCTGAGGTTTGTCTTGCTCTTCCTCTTGCCACTCAGGAGGAGTTTGCTTTTTGCAGTAAATTTATGTGATGGAGGACTCTGATGTAGGGAAGAACCTCTTCCACCACATAATGCTATGCCCCCAGGGTGTCCTCTCTTCTGGGTTCTGTGAATGGAGATCCCAGAAGTGCCTCTTTTCGTTCCTTGTAGAGAAAGCAGCTGGAGCGGTAGCAGATCTTCCTTTTCAGACTTTCCTTGGGAAGGTAATGGCAATAACTTTCCATGTTCAGTCGAAGCGGAGGAAAGAGGTGGAAATCTCCTTGGAGTTGGTGGTCAGCCTAGCTCGTGTGGACGTGCAGGTGGCTAGTTCTGCTGGAGACCAGCAAATGCCTGGTTGGTATATGCTGCGTGGAGCTCCTTGGCTTGGGAATGGCAGCCTGCCACCTGCTGGGGTAGAGGTGCTCAGGGTGCCACCATTAATGGTGCTTTGGAACAGCAGAAAAATGTTTATCAAACATTTTTTCACTCAGATCTCTCTACCTGTGAAGAAAACTGCTGGGAAACAGATGTAGTGATATTGCTATAGAAGCTCAGCCGACTCCACTCCACAGTTCTGCGATCAAAACCTTTGCTTCCAATCCTAGGAACAGAGATTTGCTATGTGGCAGGTGGCTCGTTACCTTTCTTCACCGCAAAAGCTCAATTAACAGTGAACAAAAACATCTCTGTTAATCTGCGTGTCCTGGCACCCAGTGGTGTTGTTTCAGGCCATGCTAAAATGCTCCCTTGCACTGCAAAACAGCAGGAGCAGAGAAGACTAAGAGGAGGGAGCAAGGCTATACAAACAGATAAAACAGTACTTTGTAGTAGGAGGAATCAAGAGAGGAGAAAAGTTAACATATTATTTGCCCTATGGCAATGCAACCTTTTATAATTAAATTATTAGGATAAAAAAGGCTATCTTAATTATTCAAGGGCTGGAAAAAAGTATATTCAAATAAATAATTAATTATACTGCCAAAAGTTATTTTAACTCTAAGCACTGTGAAATTTCTCAGGGATACATTATTTTTGGTTCTAAGTGACAGATTTTTGTCAAGTTTGAAGCAGTAACCCAAAATCTTTATTCTGTTTTCTTGCAGGTAAGTCTGGAGTGGTGTCTCACAGTTTGACCTGCGCAGTTTGGGAATGTAAGCGAACAAAGTAAGACTTCTTCAAGCTGTCTCGGCCTGTTAACAAGGTCAGAGTGTTTATCTTAATTTTTGAGCTGTAATACTGTAAGTAAAAATGGAACTGGAATGGATAACAGAATTGCAGGTTGATACAGCTCTGTACACATAGTGTGATCTTTCTGTTGTGTCAGAAGTGAATGCCACATAACAAATACTTATTACCGAGAATTACTTATGCTACTATTTTTCCAGTTCGTCCTTAAATCAAAAATTTATGTTACTGTTATAAAGGGTAATGCATCCTTTTCTGTTATTTGTCAATGATCATTTAAATGGGTTGTCTAATTAGGATAGACTCCCAGGTCTAAATATTCCAGCTCCAGTAGAGCCAAGTTAACGGGTCACACACTGAAAAGCTTACTTTGTGGATCATTCAGAACTGATTACCTTTGATTAATCAGCTGGCAAATATGGCTCTAAGTCAGTAGCATATTGCTGTTGGACTGGCATGCTCTGCTTCTACTCAACCCTTGCTGTGTGACAACTGCTAGCAGCAAGAAAGCCTCTTAACCTTGCAAGCTTCCTTGCATCGGAATGAGCAGGCTCCACTGAGATGGTGTCGTGTTTCTTGTGTCTGATTTGAAATGATTTTCTTTAAATTTTTCTTCCTCTCTCTTCTTCTCCCGTTACCTCCAGGAACAGTTAAATTCACCTCTCATCAAATTCTAGCGTTGGCTTTCTTTTGAAGTGTCGGCTGGATAAATCAAACTGTGGCTTCTTTAGAAGTTCGTACTGTGAAGGACACTGATGTCCTAATCTCAGATTCCTATTCATGTACCAGTAACAAAAACCTTTTTACAATTTTACAGTATTTCTGTACTCCTAAGCTGTAGTAGCTTCAAATCAGTTTTATTCTAATGCTAGTTGACTGGACAGTTACTGGTGGTCAATGTACCGAAAATGGTACACATCAGACAGTCACTTGCAGTCATTTGTGAAGCTTAAAACCAATCACTTTACAAATACAGATTTTCATATTTTGACTGGCTGCTTCTAAAAGCTATTCACTATCCTCATATTCATCGGTTGGTTCTGCACCACTCTGTTTTACACGTTTGCTTATCTTGCCTCAATTGATATTCAGATCAGCCAGTAAATTTATATATGAACGCTGAGCAATTTTCTGTGCTCGGCTTTTTTCCTTTCTGCTCCTGCTTAACTGATGTTAGGGTGTTTTGTATCAACAGGGAAAAGGGGCCATATGTTCTTTGCAGCTACATCACCACCACCGTTTTGAGAGTGAAATGAAAAGGGGGTGTTCTCCAGTGCTAGTGAGTGCCTCACTTCTGGAGTGAAGCTGAGATCTGGAGTGGTAGCAAAACATGGTACTAGAACCACATATGTTGTATCTCTATTTCTAGATAAGCTGATCTCAATCTCTTCATAATAGCTGCTAAACTTCTGAAAGATTACAGTGGCTTTGGTTATGCTCGTCTGTCCCCTTGGGCCTACCTCCTCAATATGCATTTGGATCCGCTTGCGAGCTCTTTCTGGGTGCCAGCTTTCTACCTTAGTCTGCATCCTGCCCTTGGCCTGGTGTAACTGATTCGTCACAAGAGTTGCGCTTTGAGCCTTTCCAGGCCTTTTGATTCTAACTTTCCATCTGTTAATGTTTAGTATGTGTTTGGTGTCTAAAACCTGGGTTAGCAAATTCTCTTCCTCCACACCAGCTGACCGTCCTCCAAGACACATGCGTACCACTGACTCTGTGACATGTGCTGCTTTTGTGCCTCTGCAGAAGCAGTGCGCTGGACTCCTACCTTAAGTACCCAACTGTGCTCTGCTCCATGCTGCTTAGATGCTCTCTGCAACCGTTGCCTGGGGGCTCTGCATGAGGAGCAGACTCCACAGCCCTTAACAATTTATCAGTTGCCTCTGAGAGCAGTCACCTTGGACCAGGCACGTTGCACATGATCAATGGAAAAAATATGCTGGAGTGTAACAAGGCTGGGTAATACTTCTCGTATCTTAAGGAACTGTGGAACTATTAATGGAAGAGGGGTTAGCTGTGAAAGTAGCATCTGTCTGGCCTCATTGCAGTGAAAGGCAGGCTTGTACTTTCTGTTTGAAACGTAGAAATGCCTCTTTCAAAGCTCTTTTAGAAGTAAGCAGATAAAAAGTTATTAGATGTGAATAAGAATACTGACAAATAATAAAAAAAAAACTTTAAAAATAAACCTCTATCTAGCTTATAAGTGATAGCTTGGAGCAGAAGCTCCAAAGAAATATTTAAAAAAAAAAAAAAAAGAACTCTGCAGATCTACCAAAGTCAGAATTAATACAATATTCATGGGTCAAAGGATGAAACATGGTATTTCCATTGACTGCAGAAACAATACTGAGTGTGTTCAGAGTTATTCAACAATTAATGCTTTTGAGACTGCTGTCAGTATATAGCCATTGGTTAGCACAGTGCATCTCCAAAATCAGCACTATGGTAGATGCTAGAGTGAGTTTGTTTGTTTTTCTAGAAAAGTACATTTTCAGTAAGCCTCATCTGAAGAATAGTACGCTTTATTATGCTCAGTTATGCTTGAGTTAACTATAATACACACAAAATATTTACCCTTAAAAGTAAATGAATCCTAAAAATCAGAAATGAGAATTAAAACCAGAACTGAGTTAGATTAGAGTTGGGCTTTTTCTTTTTTTCTTTTTTTTTTTTTTTTTCCCTACTTTTCTCTAATTGAAGTCTTGTCTGTCTGGTTGGGGGTTGCACAATGCAGGTATGTCTAGGTTTTGCAAGACATGTCACTGTGTGTAACTAAAAGGAATTATTGATATCTGTAGAGCCGTAGAGCTCAGTAGGTACTTTTTTTAGACGAAATTGTTAACGTGCTTGGGAGACTAAGAAAATAAAGCCTGTAAGATCAAAAGGATACAGTTTTGCAGCTCTAGAACCCAAATGGCATTCATTAACTGTAGTTAAGAGAGAGCAGCAGCGGTGGTTTAACAATAGTCTTGTTTTCTGCAAGCATTGACGGCTTTTTTTTTTTTTTAACTATATTTTTCTGAGTATCTGTGGGCTAGGGAACTAATTTGTGCTCATGTTTGTGCATATAATTCTGAGTTTTGAATGAAATATGACTTCAGTGTCTAACGGGCGGTGCTGTCTGCTCTGCTTTAGCCTCCGAGCCAGAATTTCCTGCTATTCCTGTTGTGGAGTCTTGGTGCGGCAGGCACAGTCCAGAAAGCACCAGTATGATTCAAGGTGCTGAAAAACTTGGGGCACGAAACCTATTCTGAGCAGACTCGGCCAGCCTAGCCTGGTCCTTAAAATGCCACCGGCCTCCTGGGAGCTGTCTGGGTGAACAGTAATACTGATACCCGTGTCCAGGGGCATCGCACCAGTGCTCCGGCACGACAGTAACTTTTCCTGAATTTTTCTTCTCTGTATGTCTCTATTGATGATGGAAAGTGGAACATATATCACAGTGTCTGCAATAGATGCTCTCCTCTGCTGTTGTGATTTTAAGTCTAGTCTACTAACTTATGAGGTCCACAAGGTGTTGCTGGCAATCAGAAATGTCTGAGAGACAAAGAATGTTATTTTAAGACTTCTGTTAAGTTGGTTATGTAAAACACGAACCCTGTTTCACCATCTCCTTCTTTTTCAAACATTGCCTTCCCTCAGGTGGAAGCTGAATGCCCAGTAGCCATGTATATGTTGAGGAATATGCAGACTCTTGAAATAACTCTTTCTCAATGTACAGGCATATAGGGAGTGCCGCATCATGAACACAAATACGAGCTGGCTCTTGCTAACCCTGATGTGGATCTGTTTTGTCCTAGAGCACTTTCTCTGATATTTGCTGCAATATAGGTTCCAAGTGAGAATCCAGACAGTGCAGGAGAGGGTCCAGCTGCAGTTCTCAGCTGCAGCGTGTGGCAGGACCACACCCCCAGAGAGACCGCTGGGTTGGGATGCGGCTGAACTGGAGCACGCAGGGCTCTTCCAGGCTTTCGGAGACTCCAAACAGCATAAAATGGGGTGAAATGTGTGTGAGGTGGAGTAAACTGCCATTAGCTGTGCAAACGGAACAGTAGGATTGACTTTCTCAGTCCTTTATGTTTCTCAGTCTTCCTTCCCACCGGTTTACTAGTATTGTATCTTAAACTTTTAAAAGTGACTTTCACCTTGAAGATGTCTGAAGCATAGCAGACCAGGAAAAAAAAAAACCTGCTTGCCCTTTTCCACTATTGGAAACTGGGTGTTGGCAGGGAGGGGCAGGAATGAGATGTCATCCAGGGGCTCGTTGGAGGCATTCAGCATCCCTGTGGCTGTTACCCGCCCGTTTCCTCCAGCGAGCACCGAGTGCCGAAACCCCAGCTGGCAAGGGCTGGAGGCGGTTCTGGAAATGACCCTCGAGCCAAAGGGCCTGTGTGGTTCTAAAGTGTTGGGTTTTTTTGTTTTTGTTTTTTTTCTTTTTAAAGATGGGCTCATGAAGCAGATGGTGCCTCCAGCAGTGCCATCACTGCGTGCTCGGCTTGGCAGCACAGACGTGTGTGTGTGTCTCATAGGCCCAGAGTGGTCTGGCTGTCAGCAGTGCTGCCTGGGGGCAGCAGGCTCTGCTGCTCCGCGAAGCTGGTGGGAGATGCAGTCATCAGCTGTGGCCACCACTGAATGGCATACCAAAGCATACTCTTAATATTCAGCATCTACTAATATGTTATGCTAGCTAGGCATCTGTTTAAACATATCCTAGGTTTGAAGCTAAAGGCATACATTATTAGTACCTGGTGCAATGTATTTATATATTTCCTGATGATAATTAATGGAATAACCACAAACGGAATGGTTTGGGGTTGAAAGAATTGTTAAAGCAGGGAGGCAACTCTCATTTTGCATATTCTAGCTTTTGATGCAGCTGACTTTTCTTTGTGTTTGCTGCAGAATGTGTAATCAGCAATGCCTGAACGTTTCAACGTGCCGTGCCGCAGGAGGGGTTTCGGTAGGCAAACAAACGGGGTTATTCGTTTGGATAGTAAACTGCACAGGTGATTGGGTGGGGGAAAGGAAGCACCATCAGACTGCTGTTTTCCCTCAGCCACGCTTCTAGCTGGGGTTCTTCAGCACAGTTTAGTGCCGTGCACGAGGAGAGACTGTTACGCCAACGTTTCTGAGGACAAAAAGGCTTCTTGTGTCAGGATCACACAGATCAAGTTCACAGCATCGGTTCAGGTTTTCCGAGGAGAACAAACATGGCATCTTGGGTTTCTGGGACAGCTTTATCTCGTCCTCTCAAGACATAATGAGGATGCAACTTAGCCAGGCATCCTGTGATAGAGCTCTTCTTTCTGATGGAGAAAGTAAGTTTCCACCCTAGTAATACAGAATTAAGTAGTGTCTCTGATTTTGTTAGACTTGCTAATCCTGCTAGCTCGGTTTTATCTTCAGTGAGATTCCTGTATTTCAGATCTCCTTCAGTATCTCTTCTTGTCACCTTCCCTGTCTGGAATTACCACCATCATAAGAGGAGGAAAATAGTGTATTAGAGCAGGGGGAGAGGAGGGGAATAGGTTTTTCTGCGTCGCCGTCTCCTGCGTGCTGAAGCAATGGCAACATCCTTGCAACAAGCAGATATGTATCTGCTGCATGAGAGCTATCAGATTACTGTCCGTCTGCTTTATAGTTCAGTAATAATGTTATTCGCTGTAAAAAAAAAAAAAAAAAAAAAAAAAAAAAGAGAGAAACGCTGAGCGCAGCTCCACATTGACTCATGCCACTCAAGCTGTTCCAGCTGTCTGGATCGCCAGCGCTTTGCTTCGGCCTGATGCAGCGCTTTGCTGTTGGGGAGAACGCGTAACAGCGACGAGGCCCGTGCTCCGCACCGAGCAAAGTGGCGCGGTGGACAGGCTGCCCGCGAGCTTCTGCGCTGCGACTCAGACTTTGCCGCTCTTGTGCGGAAGGGCGTTAAAGGAGGACGCCTCTGTCCCGTTTCGTGGCTGGAGGAGATCGCGCTTTGTGCATTCAGGTGTCTCATCAGCAGCTGGCTTCTTGCCATGACCGCCTCCCTCTTACTGTACTGTGGGGATCTTCGGAAGTCTGTGGTGTCTCGTCTTCTCTCACTTGTTAGAGCTACGCAACAGTTTAACAGGTGAATAATTTCCACTGTGATTCCACTATCATGACACATCATGATTTTCTAATTCTTCGTAGTTCCGTGGGATCTTCTGGACATCTGTCACTGCATCTCTCGGAGATGGAGCTGAGGGTCCTTTGCCTCAGAGTCACTCTTTATTGTTGTGTTTGGCCTCAGCTGGGAGGTGTCAGTGAGCCCCATGAGTTTATTCTATCTACGTGCTTCAAGAAAGCTTAGTTATATCTATTAAATATAAACACTACTATAGGAAGCACTAAACTTTGCCTTGCCAAATTCAAAATACTGTTTTTCACTCTGAATATTTAATAGCTTGTTAACAATTTCATGGAGACCAGGAAATGGCACTTGGCCTACCAGAAGGGCATCAGCACCTCTAAAGAGGTGAGGCCAACTGGTGCTTTGGGAGAAGAAAGTGGGATTTTCTTTTGAATTAAGAATTAAGCAAGCCATGAGGGAGCTGGGAAGCTTGAAGGTGTGTGTGTGTGTGTCTCCAAGAAAAATCTAAACTGTGTGGCATAAGAGCAAAACTAGCAAATCCCAGTGACTGCTTCTCTGGGGCCCAGCTGAGCTTTGCTGGATGGCGGAAGGGGTTTGAAAGCTTGCCAGCTCTATAAAGCCTTCTGAATTCAATCTTAGAGATGAGGAAAAAATGATTTTTTTTTCCTTCCTTTCCCATCACCTTTGTCCTTGTAAATGTTGCTGATGGTGTTGTCTATTTTGAATTGACATTTAAATGCCGTTGGCTGGTTTTAGACTGACTGTTCTTGTGGTACGAGGGGCTTTAGGAAACCAGAGTTTTCTCCGTCAGCAAAAGCGAGCCTGACAGCAGGTACTGCAGCATCCCTGGGGTCCTTGCATGCCCCTGCTTTCTGGGCATGCAGAGGACAGCGGTGTGCCTTGCTGCTGAGCTGTGCAAGCTCATCTGAGCAGTAGCAGTGCAGTAGGCTTTATGGAAGAAATGTTTTAGTGACAGAGAAAGCTCTTCTCACCCCTCAGGATCTTGTGTTTGCTACAACGAGCATCTCAGTGATGCCTCCTGTCTCTGTGCTGGCTCCTGCAGGCTACTTCCACACAGCAAATCTAGCTTTTCATTTAGAATAACCCCTAGGAGAGTGAGAGAGTGAAGAAACCGCAAAGGACTTGCCTCTCTTATGCCCTTAACTGTATAGCTGTTATGCTTCCAAACCATTATGACCTAACTTGTGTTCTGGCTGTTGGGGAAACTGGACAGTCCTCATTTAGGAAAGATAAAAACATTATCATAAGTTGTTATTCAGTGCAGAAAATCTTAGTTATTTCCAGTCCTTCAGATCCAAATAAAATGGTTTAACCTTCTAGAGAATGCACATGGCCAATGTCAATGATGCCTAGTTCATCAATGCCTAAAAGGAATCAAGTGAGCTAGAAGAGGGATAGATAATTTCCACAGTAGAAAACATACATCATTATAGCATTAGACCTGCTGTTCCTTGGACATTAAGTAGGTTAAAGACATTACATTTAAGCTGGTATTTTTTCCATTTGTGAGGTGTAAGATGTGGTTGCTAGCAATGTGTACCAAACTTTAATGCTCGTAGAGAATAGGCATCAGTGTTCATGGGCCCTGTTACTCTCCACTGATTTTTATTAGGAAAGATCTAGCAACATATTCAGATTTCCCACATGCTGTTGGAAGGGATGTTGATATATATTGCATGGAATGGAGTCTTTCATTTCTTTGGTTTTCTGTTCAGGCATCTGCACAAGAGGGAACATCTCCATTGCACAGTTCCATATTTCAAAGTATTCAGGGCACAGACTGGGAAGAGAGGAGAAGAGATGAGTCACCTCTTTGAAAATGTTCTCAGATGGCAAATGATCTCAGTGAAATGCATTTTTGATGTGCTTCACCAGTGAATGGGGATTTCAATGACTACTTCAGGAAATCTTCATCAACTTGGATACAGAACACTCCATCGGTGAATGTCTGTGGGTCTAAGTGGGCATTTTGCCTGTATATGAAAATCATTATCAGACCTGCACTTTCCTTTGGCTCTGCTTCGTCCCATTATTCTTAGATATGCCATGCAAACCTCTGCAACAGTAGATATTTATGCACTTTAAATTTAAATGGACAGTTATCACATTTTCCTGAATTACGATTTTTTTTTTTAATCTACCTCATAACTCAACTCTAGCAGCTTTGTGGATGCAATCTTGTTATGCCTGCTAATGCAGCAGGGTCAGCAACTCAACTCGATCCTTTTTCTGAGCAGTTGGAAACTGCCCAGGGCCACGATGGTGCAATTATGGTATATCTTGCGAGCCTGAGATGCGAGTTTATGACCTACCAAGCTGCAGAGAGCGTGCTGTAGTATCTTCTGCATAGCTCAATTTACAGCTCATACTTCCTGAGAAGAGAAAGTGGAAGTTCACCACAATTAGCTTAGAAAAGGCTTCTTCAGTAACCAAGTCTGATAGAAAGGAGTGTAAGAGAAAAGAGCTCTTCCATATGTAAGACAAGCTGGTAACGTTCTGTGCAGTCAACTTGTCAAGCAGCGTGTTGCATCTTCCTTTCTCAAACGTTCAGTTTCGAGCTCTGTTAAGCTACCCTCAACTGCAAGATATGTCCCTCAGACTGCTGCCGCAAAACAAATGCGATATTTTCTTCCTTTAGTAGATAACTTTTCATCTCTCAATATACTTTGTCTGACATGACATCAGCTTGCTGTTTTGGAGAGCAGCAATTAGTTTTTCCTCCAAGAGGGAAGTGGTCTTTTGGATTCTTCAATGATACTGAATCACCAGGGACTTGTAGCAGATCTGGAAGTACAAACAGACTGGTGATTCCGATATTTCTGTAATCCTATTTTTTGCTACCAGTTTAAAATTACACCAAAACCCAATATATATTTTTTATGGGAGTTCTGATGAACCAAAAGGTTTAAAATAAACTGAGAGGTTTATCCTGTCACTAATTTCCCCATCACCAGTATGTCCAGCATGCCAGTCTCACTGGGTCTCCCAGATCCTGTTGGCCAGGGCAGGACCTCCAGATGTTTTGTGACTGTGATAAGGGTCCCACTGCTTCCAGTCAGCATTTTAGAGTCTATGGACCTCTGCCATAACCTGGACAAACTTTAATCAAAGCTGGAGTGCTTTGAACCACTGATTATCAGCTAGCTTTGAGGCATCATCCATCAAGATCTACCTGTAGGCAATTCTGAATGCCCTGTGTTTGTTCTTTTGCATTACAATTCAGCTTGGCTGTTTGAAGTGTGAACCAGTGCAATTTAAATAACATTGTCTCCTGGTCATGGGTAAACAGAGAACTATTTTCACTTTTAACCTGTTCATTTTTATACACTAGAAAGAGCGCTTTTGAAACTAAAGCTATTACCGTGTACATTGCTGTGAAATACTTTATTTTATGGGCTAGCTTCTCACAGTGTTTCCTCAAATGAGAAATTGAAGTTATGTCTATTTGCAAGGTCTAGGTTAAAAAAATACATATACATATAGGTTGACTATATATTTATATCTATAAGTTGAATATGAAATGAAACAGCTCATAGGGATGTCGGTGGGTCGATTCCATCCTGTGAATGTACAACATAAGCAGCTGTAGGTACTTAGTGAGTTAAAGTGTGGTGTAGAAAATGTATTCCTATAGTTCCAGAGCTTTCTAAATGATGTCTGGAGAGTTAGATATGACTATGGCAGGGCCCTCCATACAAAACCCATGATAGTCCAGAATATTTGTGTCTTTGAGGGTGTTTGTATGCAATACTTATGCTGCATTTTTAACCTGGCACCCTTAGATTCAAGCCCTCGTTCCACTTCTCTTCATGGCAAAATCATAAAACATAACCTTGAGCCTTATCAGCCCTTTAGATGAGGTAAGCGTGAGTAGAGGCCTGTATCTGGTGTAGACATCTGTCCTGGGAATGGAGGAGAGTGGGAAGTAACTGGAGATCCAAGTGGGAATGGTGCCCTTGCATGCCCAGGATCTGCTCAGCAGGGTGGAGGGAAGGAGCTCTTCCTCTCCTGCCCACTGCGGTGCCAGTCACTTCTGGACAAGGATGCCAGCAGAAGTCGTCATGTAGCGGGCAGGGCTTGCAGGTGCTTCTTGCTGCCCCTTCCCCAGGAACTGCAGATGTGAGAACAGCCAACAAGTAGGTTCACCAAGCCGACGCCTAGGATTAAAGCTATGGCTGAAAAAGTACGTGAACATGGCTGATGACCAGAATGAACTCGTGTCTTCATGTGGCAGATGGCTACTCTGTTAGATTGTAAGAGGCTTGTTGCTGGGAATTGGAATAAACTCTTCCGTCCTAGGTAGGGTACTTTGCTTTGATGTATGGCTCTCGGTTTTCCTTTTGAATATGACCATGTTCTTGAGGGTTTTGTCTTGTTATATGCTAGGATTTAGAAAGTGAAGGCAACTGGCTTAGTAATGCTGCCAAGCATTTTTTAAAAGCTAATGGCAATAGCTGCAGGTCAAGCATCACATCCCAGCTATCATTCTTCCTTGGTACGAGAATGTGGCAATGTCCCAGAAGGTATCAACAGGGGTATTGCTTCAGTGGTCACACAGCCTGCTGCGCAGCCCAGCAGTCCAAGGATGGGATTTAGCAACTGGGTTGGTCATTTGCTAAAGCAAGAGCAGGCACGCGAAAGCTTCTCGTAACGAAGTTACAGACTGAGTATAGATCTTTACATATCTGTAAGTCATGCTAAGAGGCTATTTTTTCTTTTTCCTTCAACATATCGCCTCGAAATAGGCTCCTGTATGTATTTTTCTTTTCTCAGATAATCAGCAAAGCAAGGGAAACTGCTTCCTCTCCCGAGTAGCGTGCGCCATGTAATTGCTGCACAGACCACTGGTACTGCTGAACCTTTTGTTTGCTGACCGAAACTGGGATTTCTTCTCTACCTGAGATGTTTTCATTTAATATCTTAATACTCATGTAAAGTAAAAAGCCCTACAGAGTTGCTAAAATCAGGACTACAAAAATAAGGAGGAACAGTCCGAGGCACTCTGCAGATGCACTTGGCAAGTGTTTTGTGTTGTCTTTTCTAGGATGGAGTAGCAAACAAATGTGGCAGTTGCTTGCATTAAAAGTGTCATTCAGTGTTCATACTGAATCAGTCGTTCCTGGCCTAAAACATTAAACACTGCTTATAGTGTGTATTTTAAGGACATAGTTAGGAATTAAAAAAAAAAAAAAGAGTAGCAGAGTTTCTGTGAAGCAGCCAAGGAGGAAAATGTTTAGTGCTGCTCTCCTGTTTCACTGTGCAGCATAGAAAGTAGGAAAATGGCAATTCTCTTCTTCCAAGGCTTAATTCCCATTTGCATTAAATTCTCACTGCCTCTTTTTGTATGATTGTATTATAAAAGAAATCGTATTATTGGATGTGGATTTTATTCACTGAATAAATTGGCCTGGAACTTAACATTATTAGCATTTCAGAAAATACTGGAAGCATTAAAGGAAATATTGAAAAAGCTGGAACTGACACATTTGCCATAAGTATAACAGAGCTGTATTAAAAAAAAATCTGCATGCAAAGATACTGAGGCATAATGAAGCCTCCTACACATACCACAGAATGAAATATTTATACTGTGATCATACTATTAATAAACTGATGGATCAGCCGGCACCTGCTGCGCCAAGGCTGCACGGCGAGGCTGGTTCCTGTCTGGAGGAGCTGAGCAGTGCTAGAGCTGCAGAGCGGAGGCATATGGAGCAGCTTGGGAATCCCTGTCCTGAATTAGCCGCCCAGCTGCGTAGTACGAAAGCCTGTCTGGTTTTGTAGCTGGTGTCGTTCCCGTGTCGATCGTTGCTTGAAGCGAGGGGCGGCAGAGCAGAAGCCTGCGGTGCTGCTGCTGCTGCCCCCGGATGGATCCCCCATGGTCTCTGGGGGAGGCTTCTGCAGTGGTTCGCCTTGATTTTGGTTGCGTGTACATGTAAGTCTCGGGCCACGAGGAAAGGTAGGTCGTTGGATCAGAGCCAGGCCATCCCAGGGGCTTGGCTTCCAGTTCCTGCCCTAGCTGTGATGCCGCTGTGGGCGTGAGCACGTGCTCCCTTCTCTTTGGACTTGGCCCAGTTTTGTAGACTTAAACCAAAAGGGCAGAGGAGAGCGAGCAAGGTGCGTGCAGGAGGAGGAGTGACAGATGGCAGTGAGAGGAATGGCTTAGCTGGACGGTCTGGACGGTCAGCTGGCACGGCGGGGCGCGATCTTGGGTGCGTCCTTCAGGGTGATTGCACAGGACGGACGAGCTGACTGAGCAGGTACTGCCTGGGCGCCCTCCTGACCGCCCTCCTGATCCCTGCCCCGCGATGCACCTCAGAGCTGGAAGCCAGCCCTCCTTGCTCGCTGGGGACCGAAAGGTGGTATTTCTCTGGCGGCCACCACGACAAGCCTTTCGGGGACACTCGGATTTGACTAGCAGCAGCTCTCCCTAGCTTCAACCGCTTACATCCCAGCCAGCATCGCCCTTTCTGCCCCCAAGCTTGTACCCATCGCTTTAAATGTCAGACCCCTCTGGATCACCAGTTCTGCATCCATTCGGACATTTCCCAGTACCAGAGCGCTGTATGCAAGCCTGTACAAGGAAGCCTGGCTGGAGAAAAGCTTTCTATAGTCATGGACTGCGAGAGATCCTGGGCCTCCCCTTTTCAAAGAAAAAAAAATTTTTTTTGAGTTTCTGAATGCTTTTTGGTATTAGCCATCTCATGAAACATTTTTTAGGAACAGGAGTTTTAAAGTTGCATAAACTTAAGCTGACATTATTTTATTCTTTTGCCATCCATCTCAGTCCATTTCTACCAGGTTGCTTATTCTTGCTTTGCTCTCTGTGCAAAACCACTGTTCTACACTGCCGTACCGTAGGTGTAGGCTGTCCCAAGGGTGGTTTCATCTCCGGAAACTGGATCTTCAGTAACTTCCGAACCCCCTCTGCAGGGCTGTCCAGGCTCAGTGAGAAGCTTGGTAAGGGGAACTCCAATGATGTTTGGTACTGTAGAGAAAAATGCAAGACTCAATTTTGAATGGGGATGCCTGGTGAAAGCAGTCGATGCTGACAATGTTAAACATATCGATAACGAAGGAATCTCTGTAAAATATTAATTGCACAGGAAACAAAGCTTTGTTTAGCCCTCTGGCAAAAGAACGGTCCACTATTCTTCCCTGCAACGCAGCAAAGCCGTGGGGAATGGACTAAGAAAACCATTTATCAGCTTTCTAAAGAGCCCGTGGGACCGATTCTGCCATGTGTAGCAACGCCGTAACTTATGACAGGAGTGCCCTGTTAAAAACATTATGTTAAAATATCAGTAAAAGATAGAAGCGCACGAATGACTGACATACAGTAACTGAAAATAATTTGTCAGGTGTCAGTCGTTCAAATGAGCACAATGCAACAGTAATCTAAATTTAGATTTTTTTCTTTTTATTCTTTGCTTTGATCTATCCTAACCCACTTGGGATAGTGTCAGTTGGTGCAGCAGGTGACCTCGCAGACAGCAGGAGCAGCCACTGCGGGCCGAGTAACCAGAAGTCGCCGGAAGAAGCAGCCGGGTTTTCCGAGGAGTTTTGCGGCCGCGGCTCTGCGCCTGCCTGCGGCTGGCCGCGGAGCTGAGCCGCTGCGCGAGCGGCAGCGGGAAGGACGGGAGAGCGCGTGTTGAAGTCTGCGCTCGAGGCGCTCGGGTGGGATTAGGGTCCTTCGGGACGTCCATCCACGGTCTTCGGTCCGAGGACTCGGAAACAGCTTTCGGTTTTTAGGAATGCCTTGGAAAGTGCTTCCTGGTGCCGAGCAGGAGGTCGGCGCTGGTCGCGCGGCGTCCTTGGCCGCTCTGCCGGCCTGTCCCCACCTGGCCTGCGCCCGGGTGGGCCGCAGCGATAGCGAGTGGCACCGTGTTCCCCACGCATCCCTCGAGCTTTGAAGCAGATCCGTCTCTAGCAAAGTCTCTTACCACGTTTGCTGCTTTATTAGGTCCCTGTGTTTGCTGTTAAATGTGTCTAGATGGGGGGGGGGGGAACAAGATGCTAAATCGTGTTGCTAACAATCCGTGATTGAATACAGATGGATTTCACTTGATGTGGAAATACAGCAATAAGTCATTTTCTAAATTAAATGATTTTGCTTTGAGTTTTCTCGAGTTCACTTCAGTATCAAGCAAAGAATATGTTTGGGCTTTCTCTGTGTATTACATTATGGGAGCTCTCTAAACCTGTAATTCCATGTGGAAAAAACTGCCTCAGATTTAACTAGCTATCAGACAGATTTGGTGAATTTTGGCTGTGCCTGAGAGGAAATGCTAAAGAAAGTGGTTACTGTATATTCTGTTGCCTTAGAGACTGAAACATCTGTATCCATGCAGGCAAGTGATGCAGACATGGTAAGATTTGACTTCCTTACATTCCTCTGTTCATCTTGCTGTCAATAGTAATGTTTTATGGTGGCAATATGCTGGAGTTCTTTAGCATTGTATTTTTCTGGTTGTGTTGCATGTTTTGGGCTAGGAGGGCTTTTTAATTAAAGTCTATCTCTGAAGTCAGGACGCTTGCTAAGAAAGATGCTTTTGCATGAATAATTTTTCAAGATGAACTTGGAGGGACTTGAAATGATTGTTGTACTGGTGATAATTGTTGGATTTGTGAAGGCACTTGAGCATCTGGGTCTCCTAGAAGGCAATTATGAAGGTAGGATGTTAAGAAATAGAAAATACTTGATTCTGAAAGCCTTTTGCTGCATAGCGTTGTACTTTAATCTGTACAGATTTCAGTGCTTCAGTAACAGAGGAGCTGAATAGTAGCTCAAATAACTCAAAGATGCTTTCTTTAGAGAAATGAAATGTACTTTATATTTCAGTACAGTGCTATAGCTCTCACTGCAGCTCTGAAAGTAAATAACGGAAACATAACATTAAGCAATGTCTGTATTTACGACTGTTTCAAGAACTTCAGTGCAGATCTGTATGCTTTAGTAAACTGCAAGTCGCGTACTGAAGCTGTGAATGAAAGAAGGGTTTGCATTTCAGCAAGTTCGTCGTTGTAACTTCTCCATTTGTTCTAATTGCTGAAGCGTTTGGGATTGTTCTTAGGTATGGGCTGTTATTAACAGAAAACCTGAGAATCTTACTGAGCTTATCTGGATGAATGTCTCTAGCATAATTAATTTAGCCCTCTTTCAGAGTGTTTATCATTAACAAATCTCCCTGGTTTTGCCGTCGGTCTTGTGAATGTTATAGTGATTGATTAGTGATTTAGCTACTAATTGAAATGTAAACATGCTTCCTTGAAGGTAGTTTGAGAGAGCTAGCTGTCAAAGATGCTTTAATTTTTGTTACTTCTCAGTTTTTGTGAGTGATGTGATTCAAGTAGAAACAAGGAAATATTAAATAAGCAGCGGCAGAAGGAATGAATTTTAGATGGAGATCTGTATAAATCAAAACAAGTCTGTTCAGATAGCCTTACTGTTTAGTAGCAAGAGTAGATTTACAGTGTAGTCTAAATGTTCCGAAATACGATGTACATTGAACAGCTGCTTTTTATGGAAACTAAAGGGTCATTTTTCATGGTGAGCTAGAAGTACGCAGGTATTAAAATAACCTTCAGCTGCTCACAGGTACTGAACAGTTACTCCTTTCTGCTTGAGAGCTCCTGACAACCAGAAAAAGGCAAGGTTGCTGGACTCACACTAATTACTTGACAAAATTCGTTACAGGGTTCGAAGAACCTTGGAGACTAGCAGCGAGTGCCTTACTGGCAAAAAGTTATAAAACTTCGGGTTTGCTGGTTGTTTGCTTTACTTCTTAGTTCTAGCACATGTATGTAGTTCTCATACTTCCTGCTGCTTTGGTTATTTTTCCTTAACCTCTGAGAAGTTTGGAATAACGAAGAGGTGACTGGAAATAGCACGTGGAAGCTAGGGCAGTAATACAGACTGCTTAGCAATTGCTTTGCTTTTCAACTCAGCTTTGCAAGGTCTGCTGAAAAGATAGAATTGTGCAAGCAAGACAGAGTACCTACAGAAAAAAAACACATTTATTCTGGCTTTCACGAGCCTTCAGAAGTCGGTGCGCTCTTACCATAGAAACGTGTTCTACAGTACCTGCTGTATAGTTAATACGCTGTCTCCAGCCCTGGCAAAGTCCATAATGAGTTGTTCCATCCAAGCATCTGCTTTTGGAATCCTTTTGTTGTCTGTCTGAATGCATGCGAAGAGCTGATGCTATTTGGCATCTTGTTTTTTTTTTTTTTAATGCATTGAAGAAAGAAGCTTTAAAAGAGAATGCTTTTGGGGGGTTGGGTAGCTGCATCTTCCCGGCGTCCAGCATCTTCACACGTTTGCAAGATGTATGCATGTTATGAGAGTGACTCCACATTTGGTACCATTAAGGAGAGGGAAGCGTTTGGGGTATTTAAATAATTCAGAGGGAAATGTAACCACGTATGGCTGTTTTCTGATGAAGTTTAAATTAAAATCCTTAGCAGTAGATGTGGGTTACTTTGTGGATTATGCTGAGGGAGGGGATAAAGTAATTTTATCTGGACACGTTAGAGCTGCAGCCAAAGTTGGTGTATTTAGCCCCTGCAGTGTGAACACGTCCACAGTAGTGGCTTCATTCTAGTTGCTTCGAAGGATGTTTATTCTCATGTCCAGCCTTGTGTAAGAGCATACAGCATAAACATACTTCAATGGAGCATTTGTCATTGTGGAATCTGGGGCTTTTTGCTGTTAAGATGGGTTAAATGAGTTTGTCACATGTCATTTTCCAGCAGAGACTGTAGAATTTTTGTTAAAATAGATTAGTTCTTAAAGCTTACATGCTGGTTTCTATTACAAAGAAGTTATACTTAATATTCCAGTGGGAAAAAGTTTTAACTTAATGCTAGTAAACCTGCTTGACCCTGTAGGACTTGCAGGGTATGCTTACTTTAACTATGTAAGTCTCTCTAAGAAGTTTGAGGTACGGTATAGTGCAAATTCTTTGAGTCCGGGTTATCCCCGCAGGAAAACAAATTTTTGTGGCCACACTTCATTATGCAAAGATAAAATATGTCAGATGCCTATAGCAATACCGTGCACAACGGTGAGCGCTGAATCTCAAGTGTAGCATACGGGCTGCTAGCAAACAGCAGCTGAGAATAGCTGGAAGGTGCCTTTGGCCTAGATAATTCATAGATGCAGTTCTAACATGCTGAAATAGTTGTGGAGCTTTAAATTATTCTGAATGGCTTGCGGAGTTAAAATACTGTTAACTTACTGTCTTTATACTGAAGCTACTGTAAATAATATTTAATATTCATCAGAACTATCTGTAGAGAGATTTTCAAAGTGTTTTTTTTATGGACATGAAATCTGAAATCTGTAAATTTGTAGGTGGAGAAAGAAGAGCAGAATGACAAGGGATACAGACAGGTTGAGCTTCATGAAACTGTGCACCCTTCCAGCCAGTAACGAGTATGTTCTCCTGAAGGTCAGCTTCCCCGAGAGGGGAGGCTGACCCTGGGCGATCGTGGAGGTGAGTTGTCAGCTCTAGCTGCCCTTCTGCTCTTAAGCTAGCTCTTGTGACCATCTGTGGCTTAAGACCGTGACAGACTGTGAGGACTTCATGTGATGAAGAAAGCGCCTCTTTCAAAGCATCACGTGGAGCACTCAGATTTATAAACCGCTTTGTGAAAACACAAGCCCAAACAGCCTGTGTCATTAGCAGAGCGAATGGGAGGACTTCAGAGTTTTTCTGACCAGGCTCCTCCTTGTATTCAAAACTCTTGACTTTATACATCTTGCTGAGAGAGAGCTAAAACCTGTAACTGACTGGACCCACCCAACCCCACCGTGCTGAAAACTTCCTTAGCAATCAGGAGTTTACACAGTGGATTTAGACAGGAGAATAATGAAAAGCAATACGAATTTTTTCAAGATTTTAAACTTAGTTTAAAGCAATATAAGTACGTACAAAAAATAAGCCCAACTGCTCCTGTTGTGTTGAAAAGCAGTGGAGAACAGTTTTTGTAGCAGGTGCTCAGCAAGCAGATGTTTGTGGGAAAATCTGTTGTCTTTCAGCTTCAGCCTGTGGGTTTTAGGGTGCCAGAATTTGTTGTGGGGTGAGATTTCCCCCTGCAGACCAGAGGCAGCCCTCTAGCTTGTTGGAGAAATCTGAAGGTCTCTGCACGGTGAAGAGTGGGCGCTACAGTTCTTGTCCAATGACTTCTGCACTCTGGCCAGTCTGTGTCAACGTGGACCAAATGTGAATAATTTGCACCAAAAATGAGCATGGTGTATGAATTGGCAGGTCTAAAATCACATGGTATTCTCCCAGAATTTGCCTTGCACCCTGCATTTTTAGCGTATCCTATCAGCCTTACAAAGCACTGCGGTAATTATTTGTCACGATTATTTAATACATAAAGTCTTCGCCCTTGGCAAGGCGTCGCCTTTGCGGACAGCCTGATTCCGAGCAGCTGCTTCAGCCTGAGCCGGCCTCGCGTTCGGCCGTGGGACCCAGCAGTCGTGAGCGGCGGCAGCCTCGTAACCCGGCGTGAATCTGGTGGGTCCGCAGCACCCACATGGTGAGCTGAGCGGACTTCGAATCCTGAAGTCTTGGAAGCGGCGCCCTGCAGGCTGCAACGCGATGTTGAATGCCTCCGCTTTGCGAAGGGCAGTGCGTTTAGCTGTCGCGCGCTAGCCGCTGGCGGGAGACCCTCGTCGGGGTTGCGGCGGTTTCCCGGCGCTTGCCCCACGCGTGGCGGCGCGGGTGCTGCTGTCGCGCTTCTGCTGCGTGCCGGCGCTGGGAGGTGCCCGCGCCGCCTCCTGGCCCTCGGTGCCCCGCGGGAGCCTGCCTTCAGGAGAGCGCCTGGAGCCGCCTCCGCTTAGGCCTGCGCAAAGTCACGGCAGGCGGTTTATTTGAAGAGGCAGGGTGTGAGGGGCGTTATTTGGTGTCCTTACTGACCAGGCTTCCAGGGTACGTGCTTGAGCTGCGAGTTCAGTACGAGCTGTTTCTAGCAAGTACTTAATTTTCTGTTCCAGTTCGGTGATTTTTACTGGCTGCATGTTCTAGTTTAATTGTAAGGACCGGCTGGCCTTCTCGCCGCTGGAGCTAGTCTTCAGGAGGCGTTTATCCTCCGAGAGCGGAGCTCTGGCCTGCAAACCGCTGGTGAGCACCCACCCGCGCTGAGCAGGGCCGCACCGCTGTTAGCGGGCCAAGAGTAACGGAAGGACAAAAACCTCATGAAGAGAAATGAGCTTTTTTGCTACCGTCCACCACCGTTTTCGACTTCCTACCCGCGACGGGAGTGTGTCAGACTCCCCCCTCACTTCTCCGCGGTGGTGCCAGCACAGGCAGAATGTCTTTTTCTCCCCAATTTAGCTGTATGTGAAATGGAGTTAAAAGTAATGATCTGATTCAGGTTCCTGTGCCTGGAACTTTGAAATGGGAAGGCACCAAATTAGTAGATTTTTAATCCTAGGAAGCTGGTAACAGAGTGTATTACTATGTTCCACTGTGCACACGGTAGACATGTCTTCACTCTGCCTCCACTGACAAACTCTTCGTGCTCTTCATCATCTAATTCATTCCTTAGAGCTTTCCCCCACCAAAGCTTCCCTCACTCCAATTCCTATAAACTTGCAGCCTTTCTTGGTCTTTCCCTAGCACTTACCACTGCATACGATAAGGGAACTTCTACAAATGCTACAGAAATTTTGTCTTCTAAATGCACTTTTCAACGTTGTCTTGTCTTGTAGCGACTGAATGGGATTGATTTGTCTCATTGGCAGAGTTCTATCATTCCTTGACTTCTCTATACTAAGCAAGAAGGTGATTTTTATTCTGGCAGGCTGCCTAAGAAATGGAAATAGCAGCTGATCTAAACACAAACAGCCCGGAGGCAGGACATCAGCAAGGAAGGTGAGAGGATCTGATAGCAATGGAATTGGCTTCGTGGTGAGCGATAAGGGTCCATCTGTCACACACTGCCTAGACGCATTCCTGTCAACTCAGAGATGGATGGAGAATAGGTGCAAGTGGTGCTAACCTGTTTCACGTATCAGAGGAGATACCCTCTGCTAAGCAGCAAGGACTTTGTAGGGGACGGCCAAATGTGGTAACGAGGAGGAACTCATTACAAATGAGCACGAATGGTAAGCTGATGTTATAACCAGAATTGAACTTTCTTTCCTTATTTTTTTTTTTCCTTCCAAAAAGCAACTATGCAAACACGTTGTACTTCAGCTTGGAAATCCATACGCGCCATGAGTCTCTTGTGTGATCACACTCCTCGTGTGCTCTGTCACAAATTGCAGTGCGCTGCGTAAAGCTGTAGTGGGCATGGGTGCAGAGCAGGTCTTTGGGGACTAGACCATTGGGTGCTGGCACCTGCTTCCTGCCTTTGGCTCCTCTAGTTGGGAGAGTTTCGCTTAGTTCCTTAACGGAACCTCTTCCGTTGAGGGAAATTGTAAATAGAAACGTAGATTGTGACACCTCTGAGTCTTTTGGAAATAAAGTGTCTGTCTATGGCATATGTCAATTAAACATCTGGGTTAATGACCAACATGGGCTGATGTGGCTGCCTCCCGGCAAACACTCTAGCTTCTCCTTGCAAGTTAAGTAGCCCAAGCTGTCGTTGGCGCTGGGCTGCGACACAGAGCCTGCAGACCCCTAGCCTGGAGTCCCCTTCTGTCCTGTTCCTCCAGACTCCTTTCTAAGCAGGGGTCCGAGTGCTCTGCCACACTTGTCACACCTCCCTTAGACCAGGCTCGGGGCTTCCGCCCGTCGGGGCCCCTGTGTGGATGATGTTCTCGGCGCTCGAGTTCAATCATGCCGTGTTTCCCCTCGTTGTCTCTTAGATGGACAGACTGGAGCAGAGGTTAGCCTTGCCCAGCGTATTTTGCAGAAGTGGGGAACTAAACTGAGCGGTGCGAAAGAGCCGTAAGAATAACGCAGAATTCTCCCGTTGTTCTTCACACGGGTTTTCCCCAGGAACTGAAAGTGCCTCGTTAGGGCCCTGATTTTTGTGAGTACATTAGCACAGCTTCCAGGGACCGTGTGCATGCATCGCTTCCTTCACTTTTGTATAAGGACCTCTGCCCTCGTTTCAAGAGTTGTTGGATCGTTTCTTTTGTCAGGAAAATAATCGGTGTGCATATGCAAGGAGGCTGCATGTAAAGTCCAGTTGTTTGGGCAGGGTTTTATGAGTGCAACTGTTTTCTCAAAGGCAAGGTAGCTTTGGAGCAATGTAAGATTAACTGCATCTTAAAAATAATATTTTATTAAACATTAAAATTATCCCACTTAGTATAGGTGTGATTAAACCACTCTATACTCTTATCTCGTGAGATAATGAAATAGTTTGAATAACTTATTTGCCTTGAAATAGGTTTTGTAGACTGTAGCAGCAGTAGCGTGTACATAGCTGTGATGCCCATTCTGGTTGTTGCTGAAGAATTTCTGTGCTTGAAACCTTTGTCACTAGGTGGTGGTGAGGAGTCGTTTTGCTGTGGGCTACTGTAGTGGATTATTTTAGGAGGTTTGAAATATGCGGCTCAACCATGAATTCACTCGTTATCATTATCTGAATTAAAACTATTGTAAAGGAAAAAAAAAATTTTAAGTTTCTTTGGTGTTTTCATTGAGATATTGATAGGTTTCTCTTAATTATTACACTGTTTCCAATATTCACTGAAACTATAAACTGTAAAAATAATTACAGTTTCGACATGGAAAATAAAAACTGTGAAAGATTCCCTCTTCCATGCTGCAGGACTGCTGAATGTACATTGTGGTCTGAGTAGTGAGAAGCTTATATAATCTATTGTTATGCTATTTCTGCTTATTGCTTTTGTCTCTCATGAATACAAGCAACTGGTATTACTGCCACTTCCAGCGGATATCAGGCAGTTTCTTTGCCCAAAGACCAAACCGAGGAGTTATAAATATAGCAATGCAAAATGCGAAAGCCTCACAAATAGCACAAAACTTCATGTTCCACACAGTGTACAGTTGCAGAAAATAATTCTGCCCTGGAGAGCAAAATTGTCCTTGAGCCTGGGGGTAGAGTGGATTTGTGCTGTTGACCTGCAGGTAACATACAGTGAGAAGAGCCACGCTCAGTGCTGCAGATACTTAGGCTCACCAGTGGTCCTGCCTCTTGTGCTACTTAGATTATTTGTATTTAACTGGTGATACATGAGTGCACCTAGCATGAGAGTAGGTGTCCTTGAAGACAGTGCTTGTGGAGGCTCTAGAGGAATGTTTCAAAGCTCAAGAGGAACTGGGGAGACCTTGAAGAAGCTCACAGCTGGATCAGCATGGGTTTTATTCTCCTGATTCGTCTCCAAAATATTATGAGACTGTTCTTTCCTCAGAGAGCAACTGCTTATTTATGTGCCTCCCTAGGGGAGATGCTATCAGCTCAAGAAGTGATGAATCCCGAGTGTCGCTCTGGAGCTGTCACGTTAGCGAAGCTGCCTTTAACGTGTTGGTAATGGTGCATGGCTCCAAGTCAATATATTGCTTCCATTGACAAGGGTACATATGTACCACTAAAAATCCTGCCATAGGACAAGTCAGGTGGAAGTTGGATGTGAAGTGTTGCAAAACACAGTGAGCCCTTATGAAAGCCTTTCTCTATTCACCGTTTCATCCGTTCAGATATTTATGAAAGGTTGGGGTAGCTTCTGTGGCCCCACGCTTCCTTTCTAAACTGCAAGGACGGAGTCCACCATCGTGGACATTATCTCACTGGGACACTCTCAGGACACTGCTTACCAACTAATACCGAGTTCATATTGACAGAATATTAATCTTATTTTTATATTTCAAAACCCTCTAGTTTTGGGCTTGTTACTTAAACCAAGTTTGCCGTTCTGTGAAATGGAAAAAACTCTTTTTGCTTTAGTCTGTGCTTTTCCATTAGACACCTGACCCACTTTTGTCCTAACTGGATGTTTCTGTGCCTAAAATTGCTTCGTAGTTCAGTTCTTCAGATTCAAAGGGTTTTTGCCAGTTGTCGAAATTGTCCCCCTTTTTTTTGCCTTTTGTCCTGACCTCTGAATTGTTACCATTCTGAAAGAATTTCTTCTATTGTGTCATTTGATGAGGTGGAAAAATATGAATTCAATAAACATCCCAACAAAGTTGAGATGACCTAATTCTGACATCTTCAGAAAGTTTTTCTTCTCCAGTTGATCCTTGTGAAAATTTTACTGTACAGCATGAGTATTTTAAGAGGGGAGAAAAAGGTAGTCCATAAAATCGTGATGCATATTAATTTTCTTTTATTATATAGTTCAAAAGATTATGCTTTCTATAATAAACTTTTCAGTGCTGTGAGTTCACATGGTCTCACATAGTCATTAACCTGTGGTGCCTTGGATAATACACACTGAAGTAATACATTTCTTGGAAAATGTAGGTAAGTCATTTTCTTCCACCTGTGGAAGGGGGGAGTGATACACTGTAGTTCTGTGAGATGTCACAATGTTATACACTGTATGAGAATAAGAATTATCCTTCAAGCGTGGAAAATTGTTGTCTTGAATGAGCCAAAAATGTAAGTTGAAGTGACAGCCCAGAACCTTAGAGGAGGGGCCTCTAGGATCCCACTTCAGGAAATATCTTCTCACATTGGAAAAAAGGAGAAGAGTAGCCCAAGGAATGAAGTAATCTGAGGAGAAAGCACTTCTATGAAGTCTTAAGAGGTTAAATATAGCCTCAGGGGTGGACAGGTCAAAGAGGACCAAAGCAGAGAAGCTTTGAACCAAAGATGACCAGGAGGCTCCTTCAGGGCTCTGGCACAGTGAGTAGAGCTTGGCATCTTGTAACTCAGATGGCATCAGATCGAGGAGAGCAACTGAGCTGCTCAACCAGTCTAAGATAATTGTCCTAGGATGATTAAAAAACAAAAAAACAGATAAACAAAAAAAACCCAACAAATCATTACAAAATACTGGGACTTGGGAGACCTGAATCTGTTGCCGAAACTGTCACTCATCTGCTTCCTTTAATACACACTACGATAATTTTTCTCCTTTATAAGTAAGAATAATTCTAGTTGCTTTCTCCATTTTCTTTACCGAGACCTTGAATACTTGAATATTTCAGTTGCTTCTTGCTCATCTCAGGTTATTTTCTAGCTGGACTGGATACTGTCCTTGCTGTTTGTGCTTTTTAGTTACGGTTCCTGTGAGGAGCAGTACTTTCTGTTACTGTCCATCTGCTACCATCTGCTGTTCCTTAGCTACTGCCATGCACTCACCTTGCTTGCTTTTTCTCTTCCCATTTCCAAAAACCAGGCAAAGATCATTTGTGGATCCTACCTTGAGATGGCCCGACTCTGAGCAGGGATGTGCCAGCAGCCCTCCTTGAGCAGGACCCCATTGCATCGATGAGAGCATGAGGGGGCTCTTTATGCACCAGGGAGCTCAAACCTGGGTTTTGATGACAGGTGAGAATGTGATAAGGAACAAGTCCCTACGAGCAGCTGGTCCCCACAGAGGCAGTGAGGAGTAGTCTGTCTGGCTCAGAAGAAGCTGGACCAGACCATGATGCACAATCCAGCCCCTGCTACCAGCTTGGCCTCCTGGGTGACTAAGCTGGGAATCAGCAGGTGGTACAGGAGCATTTAGGCTTCTTTCCACCTTCTAAAGGTTTCAGTAGCACTACCTCCAGCTGTTTGCACTTTTACCTTCTAATTTTAAAAGCATCTTTTTGAGTTCAGCTGCTTAAAACTCCCAGCTGAGCCTTTTATATACAAAAGGATAAGCTTGAAAGCAGCTAGTATGACTACTTAGTGCAAGGGACAACCCTAGATATAACACAAGTATATTAAGTGGAGGAGAAAAAAGGAAACAAATGAGCTGGGATTTGTCACATACCCTTGAGGACCATCAGTGTAAGCTTCAGAGGCAGAAATTAAAAAGTGCGCTCTCTGTGTTTTCTGAAGCCAACTCTTTTAACCCATCATTTGCAGCTCTGACTCTCCCACTTGTGTTCAACAGAAAAGAACACTGGTTCCCAGATAAAGAACTGCTTAATATAGCATTAAAGCTGGCAGGAGCAGTTTGCTTGCTTAGTTACGAGAAGGCAGTCCCCCCATTCCCATCACAGTCTTGTGCTTTTTCTTAGCATATTTCAAAATGCTCGCAAAGGAGATGCCTCTACAGGCAAAGGAAGTGTGATGAGGCTTAGGATATCCTACAGCTCTGATCTTCTCCCACCTTTTGTTTTATGTAATTCTAGATCAGTTTCATGGTTCTAAATTGCTTGGGACGTTGGCTCTGCATCTGCACAAGGTTATGAAGCTTGTCCCAACACCTTGTCTTCAGATCTCTCGCTTTCAATGGGGCAGCCAGTTTGACCTATGAGTGTGATACTCCTTGTATGGAGGTTTCCTTTCCTTCATCCTCCTAGGCTTGAGAGTAGATCCTAGGCTTGAGAGCAGTTCCTGTGAGCAAAGCTATCCTTCCTGGTCTGTGCATGGATAACTGGGCACTGGCCCGCTATAAATATACTAAACCGTTGTGCATCTTACCGTAGAGCAGGTTAGTACTTGTACGCTACATGCTCACAGCTACTTTGTGTGGTCTTGTTCTCAAGCATAGACAAAAGCCTTTGTATAATGTAGTGTTGAAGCTATATTAAAGCGTTGAAGTTATATTAATTTGTACATTAAAACCTTATGCCAAAAGGACTTTGAGTTGCCTACAAACTCACGTGCCATTGTAGGTTTCAGCAAAAGCTTTAATAGCCGCCAGCTAAAAAAGCAGCATTTATCATAAGTCGTAAAAGTAAACACAGATGCAGGAAATCCAATTACTGTGGAAATTCAAACATCTGAGTGTGAGATGAAGGAAGTCGTACATGAATGCCTGACAAGAAATCTATTGAACATGTTAAATTATAAACCTCTCCCAGAATAGCTAGAGTTTTAAAAGGAATATAGTGCATCAGTACTCAATCAAGAACAAAAATACAAGCCTGGTACACATCAGACTTAGGACAACTTACAAGGAAGGACTACTTTGAAGGTGAGAAAACAGCTTTGAACTCCCCAGAATGCCATTATGCAAATGAGCACACAGACAAATTATAAAGAAATCTCTCAGTAAAGTGAACTAATATGACAGCTACCCTCGCCGTAAACCAGGACACAAGATAAAGCAGGTGGGAGGAGTGTACTGGCATCGAGTCATCACCCGGGCCTCTACCAGCCAACCCCAGCCTTAGCTGTGGGCACAACCGAAGGGGCGATGCTGCTGCTTACGTTGGGTCCAGTCCATTTAATCGCAGGCAATCAGGTGCATACTTCTGAAAGGTTCATAGAGCATTTATTTCACAGGGTACTTGTAGGGCTCTATAGCAAATGTAAGTATGATGCTGAAAGCCAAGAAAGCAGAAAGCATCTCCAGCTGCTAGTATCCTTGGTTCCTGCAGTAACAGAGTGGTTGTTAAGTAAACCAAGCTTTTGAGGGAGGAAGCAGGCCACAGTCATCTCCAAGTGTGACCAGGAGTGGGTCTCAGGGGGTACCAACAGGGACGTGGACAGAATTTAACATCCTCAAGAATAGTAGAATGCTCTGCCTGTACACCTTCTCTAGAGGTCACTGGTGTCCTCTAAAATGGCAGCAGAAAGAGAAAAGTCCCTACGTGAACTGGAGAGCTAAACACCTCTGGTTGTTTGCCCACAGCTCTGTGCTAGAAGCCCCTTTCCTCGCAGCAGGGACGTGTATCTGTAGCTCAGCCCCATGGTTCACAGACCAGCGCACTGCTATCTCAATTCACTGGGCGGGGTGGTTTTGTGCTAAGAAATCATGTGGTGAGCTGAGCACATGGAGGTCCAAATAGGTGGGATTTTATGTTGCGTGTGGTGAGGAGCGAGTGCTAATGGCAGCAGGTTGGAGTCGCAGTGGATGTGTCTCAAGCCAGGGCATCTAGATACTACAGAGCTCGTATATCTGTAACAGCAAGCTCTAACTATTGCCTGAAATCTGATAATTAACAATTTACTGACCAAAAAATTAAATTTGTTTTAAATTTATGCGTGGGAACGAGATATCAATAATTTTCTGAGCAGCTCAGGAAAGTAGACCTGAATTCTAGCTTTCTGGTCTGGCGAGAAAGGTTAATGAATGTTGTATTTCTGGACTACGATAGTGCAGGGGCGAGCGAGCGAGCGAGCAGCTGGGTAGAGCTGGGGTGAAGCAGCGTTCCTCACTCAGCCACTGGCGTTCTCTGCGCCCTTGTGTAGTCCTGCTGGGAATTTTAACTATCAAATTTCCCAGTGTCCCTGAATACGTCTGCGTAAGTGTGTTTTAGAGTTTAAGGCCCTACAGAGGGGCAAAGGATTATGGTGCAGAAGGGCGTCAGTAGGAAAGAGGAAGATACGCCTTTTTTTGGGGTAAACTTTCCATGCCAGACAGAGAATATCTGTTAGCTTGAAACTACTTGGTCATGGCTCCTGGGGAGGTGAGCTGGTAGGCTGCAACGTGGCCATGAGGCAGCAGAGGCACGACAGTAGCGTAGACTCCTACAGCCCGGGTCTGCTCCGTGGGACCACCCCGGGACGGCTTTCTGGCAGCTGCTTTTCTGACTTGTTCATAAAACCCTCCAAATGTGGAGGCTCCCCACTCCTTCTAGGCAATTTATTTCAGTGCTCTGTTACCTTCTGCAGTGGCAAGCTTTTTCCTTGTACCAAATTGATTCTTTGCTAAAGTTTAAGCTTGTTACTTGTCCTGTCCACCAAGGACATGTAGACTAGATTAACCTCTTCTTCTGCTGTGGTCTTTTATGTAGTTGTCATCCCTTCTTGATCTCTCCTTTCCTAAGCAACCTCAATTTGTTTAGGTCTTGTTTATTAGGCCATTGATCATTCTTACTGCTCTGGACTTTCTTTAATTGGCTCACATCTTTCTGGGTGTGCATGACCCAAAATTGGATGTTGTACTCCAGCTGAGGCCCTGACAGCGTGGAAAGGAGTTGATGGGCAATTTCATTTATCTTACAAGCTATCTCCTTCTTTGTACTTCTCGAAGAGTGTTTGCTTGTTTTTAGAACATATAGTTTATGATTCTTTCTAGCACCTGAATCTTTTTATGGAGATCTAATAACACTAAAACTCTTTCCCACCCCATATTTGTGCAGCTGATTATTGCAGCGTAGAATCAGATTATTCTAGCATAGATGTAGATTTCTGCATTTATTTGTATTGAGCAGAATCCTGTTTGTTTGTTTGTTTTTATAATTCATCTCCAGCTTTTAAGATCATTTTTAAATCTACTTTTGACTTTAGCCTATTTTTCCTCTTTTGCAGCTTGGTATTATCTACAAATTTAGTAAGCACACCGTTTAATCCACCATTAAAAATGATTGATACCAGACCTAAGATAGACTCCATGAAGCTTCGTTTTTTTACATCTTCTGTTTGAAGAATGAACCTTTGACACTACTCTGAGTAGTTTTTCAAGTAGTTCTGTATCCACACTCTGGTATTTTTATCCAGACTGTGTTCTTTTTAGCTTGTATACAAGAAAGTGATATGAAACATTGTGAAAAGCCTCAGTGAAATTGAGATGTGACACAAAAATCTATTGCCTTTCTATTGAAGGAAAGGAGATTGGTTTGACACCAATTACTCTGAGCAGATCCAATCTGGCAGCCACTCATTTTCTTGTGATATTCTCTCTGCTTACCTATTGTTTGTTTTTACTTTTTCCCTCGGAGCTGAAGTTAAGCTGATAGATATCTAATTCCTCATCTCCTCACCCTCTGCCGTTTGTAAAGATTGGGAGCATATTTATCTTTTTTCAGTCTTCTGCGCCTTATCCCTGATCCTCACCATTGGGTTGCCAGTGACTGCTAACAGCCCTGAGATTTCATCAGCAGAAGATGAATTGTATCAAGCCAAGCCAATTTCAAAACCTCGGGCTTATCTAACTATCCTCTAACTTGTTCCTTCCCTGTTAAAACGCCTTGTCCTGTGTCACTGATTTTATCAGGGATGTCCTATTGGTCAGAATCCAGTCTGGATGGCTCCTCTTTGTAGTTTTTTTTTCCATATCCTTTGGGGGGGTGGGGGAGGAGTTCCACAACCCTCCAGTCTGTATCATGCTTTTTCCAGAGGTGTCTGCCTGTTGCCACCTCTAGCTGCTGTTGTCTTTGTCGCTCAAGGTGACTCCTTCAGCTGCTCACGAAAAAGCCGCATTCCCCTAATCTCCCTAATTTGGCAGGCTCTATTATTAAACCCTCTACTACAGTAGGAGCCGTGCTCCTTTTTTTCCCAGTTAGCACCTCCTCCTGCAGTCCGAGTTTCAGGAGACGTGCGTCCTTGTACATCCTTCCAGCATCTTCTGTTTGTCTTTCCATAAAAATATTATGGGTAACACCCACAATTTTGCTAATGTGAATTATCCAGAAAGTCTCTGATATACTAGTTATATTGCAATTTTGGGTTCGTGCTAAGATTTTAGAAACCAAATCCATTCAGAAGTCCGGTCATTCCCTGTCCTATGACTCTTGCAACTGCAGGCCAGAGGGCCTGACTCCAAGGGCTCCAGCATTTACTGGGAGGGCTGGTTCTGTTTTCTGCAGATTTACCCTTGAAAAGGAAATTTCTTGTTGTAAAAATAGCCATTGAAAATAAATGAATAGGAAAGGGAAACCTCATACTTTTTTTTTTTTTTTCCTTTTGGAAGTGCTAGAATTGTCCTAGAGGAGCTAACTAAAAAAACATAAAAATAAATAGAAATCATTAATGAACTAGTACTGCATCAGCTGGTTTAGCCTCACGGTGACACACTCTCCTACTAACACACGAGGCACCAGATGGAGCTAGCTAGACCCAAACCTCCGAGCGATGTGTCCTGTTAGCTGGCATCCCGTGGTAGGACACGAATTGCGATGCCATTCCCGTCACCCAGAGAAGCAGGAGCAGCAGCCATCCCTCTTCTGCATGTTGGCTCTGCTGGAGGTGCTCGGTGGCGTTTTCCAAGTCGACTGCTACAGAGGCAGGAGAGGGAAAGGTCGGCGGGAGAGCACTGGTGGGGTTAAAAAGAATGGTGTAAAATCCTCCCCAGCAGTGGTGAGAATATTCTCAGCTAGGAGCTGGGTGCCTTCCTAACCCTGCACAGCTTATTGTCAGTTAACAGCCCGAAGCAGGTTTGACTCGGGAACGTGTTGGCGCAAACATAATGCAATGCAATATCGCCGCATTATGTGCGTCCTTACCCAGCACCCAGGGCGGGGTGGCAGAGGAGGAGGACGTGCCACATTTGGAGCACAAGCTGTTCAGCTGTAAGTAGAGTTGTTTCCCTTTTCTGTTTTAAATGATCTGCCTTTGAATTTCTCTGGTTCTCCACTGGCAGCTTGCTTTTAAGCCATGATGAAGAGTGAAGAGGCCCAGGCAAACTGCGTTCTCATGGCTTACGTATCTTCCCCCATACATTTTTTTTCTCTGTCAACTCACTCTAGTTCATTTGGTCACTCCTCATGTGGAAATCTTGCCATGCCTCATTTTCTTCTATTGCCAGTGTTTGGACCTTTCTAGTTTCCTTCCGTGACCTTGATGTTAGGACCAAGTTTCTAAGCCTTGCTAAGGGTAAGCGCTAAATGGCTTCAAAAATTGTACGTTAATTCTCCATGCAATATTATATTCATTAGTAGAGCCAGGATGATAACATATACCTCAAGTAGTTCCTGAAGATTAATGAAATGTTTGTAAACACATTGAAAGCTTAGCATGATGTGGTACTTCTTGAAAGTGCAGATTACTGAGCACTGTTTAAAGAAATGACTAACAAACTGAATGCTGCCATATGCAGTATTAATTGCATATGCAGATAAAGCAGACTTCATTATAGGATTCACTGATGTTTACTCGGAGCTTTATGCTGCGTTACTATAACAGCCTGCTTTTCTTGAAGGAAAAGAAAATAAATGAATCCAAAATTACTCTTGGGACAGCTTTAGCAAATCTTTCCTTTCCTTTGAAATAGTCATTTAGCCACCATTCAAAGTTTATATCTATCAGATCTATCATCCTGCCACCAGAAAATGCTAATTGTTAATAGATGCTTCTAGCTGAAAAAGATATTTCTGGTGAAATCTTCTGTCCTGAAGGATGGTATTAAACTGGGATGGATAGGATACATCAGTTGAGTGAAACATCTGCAGCATGGAAAGCATAAGAGAAGGAAAACCTCTGTCAGGACCTACAGAAACCAGGAAAGAAGAGATAAGCTAGGACACAATTGCCTATGACTGGAAATGTGAAAAGACTGAAAGGGCTTTTCAGGAGGCTGGAAGGGAAATGAGACCTAGCGGGGGCTAGAAGTACCATGACGTTCTGGGAAGGGCTGAGGGAAAGCAGCTAAGCGATGCTGTAGGAGAAAGTGAAGTGACCTTGAGTTAATATGGGAAGGTTAATTCAAAAGTGCAGCTGTGATGTCTTAGTTGGAAGAGGGATAGTCTGGGACAGTGGCTGGGATTGGTGCTGTGATGACAAATTTTTGCTGCAAAGAAAAGCTTCCTAAACAGAGAAGGTCACATCAAAGAGATACCAGCCTCCCTCCTTAGTCTCTTCTCTCAATCAAGCTGGAGCCCTTCCAGAACTATCTTGCTGGCCAAAGGGGAAAATTAATAAGGGCCATATTTTAAGCATTTTAGGACCTTGTACTAGTTGCAGCTTTTTCAGTTCTACCAATTTATGAGAGAACATGAGATGCAGATTCAGTAGCAGCTGATGACAGCTCTTCACTTGGACTCTGTTTCCTATTAAACAACCCTGCAATGTTAAATAGAAGGAGAAACAGCGTGTATGATTTAGGTGGCTGTGTTATTGCATCTATCCTACCGTGTTTTTTTGTTTACGTTGCAAACTGAAAATGCACTTTCTGCTTTGGGACTATTTTTCCTCTCAGCTATATCGAAGTGTAATCGCTTCTTCGAACTGTAAAAAAGTGCAGAATTTCTGAGCTTGCGTTCTTTGTAAACCTTCTCGGTCACTTTGCTCCCAGAGACGTGAATGTGGTGCTTTGGGTTAGCGTATTAGAAATGACGTTAGATAACAAACCCTCTCTGAAAAACCTTGCACTGTTTATGTCTTTTATAGGTAAAGAGCCATGTCTGCAAGCGGTTTTTGAGGGGCGCAAGGGAATGTCTGACTTGAGGTATTTCAGGCTTGTGTTTCAGAGGCGCTGAGGACTCCCAAAAGCACACGTTGTTCGGCAAGCTGAGGTGGGCTGAAAGCTTGTGTTAACAGCGCCGGTCTGGTCTTGTGGTTCAGACGGTTAGCAGAGCTCTGGATGTGAATTGCTGCACATCACTCCTTAGTATCTCGGGCTCAGCATTGCCGCGATCACAACCAACTTGGGCTGCGGACAAAACTTCCAGCTTCGGCTGCAAGATGTGTAGATGTAGCCTGGCTGGGCTGGGACTGGGGAGAAGGAGAGCCCGCCTGGTGGACAGGAGAAAAAGGGGGTTTCCTCACTCTGGGGGCTCTTAGAGTTGTGGGTGGGAAGGTGAGGGGAGAGGGGGGAAGGTAGATTAAGGTTTTTAAATGGCTAAAATCTGGCCGGTAGTTAAGAAACTAAACTGGAGACAAGACGAAATTAAAAATCTGGAGGAAGAAACCCACCAAGCGGGGAGGTCTTCTAGAGGGAGTCTGGTCGGGGAGCCAGAAGGTCGGAGGTTGTGCGGAAAAGCCCCGTGACAGAGGGAGATGGTAGGGAAGGCAGGGTCCTGCCGGGGTGGGCACGGGGAAGGCAGCGGCAGGCTGTACAGGGACGAGCCAGCAGCATTAAGGTTGCGGAGCCCCACAGGAGCGCAGGAGACCGCCGGACTCCTGAACCTCAGCAGCGAGCGCAGGTCGCGTTGGTGTGAGCGTGTGCGGGGTGACATGGAACGCAGAAGCTGTGAAACCAGGCTCTCACAAAGGCAGAAAATACTGAGTGTAAAATTACCAGCCCAGCTTTAATTTGGAGCCGTGGGCAAATACATCATACCCAAACTCACAAACTCACCCTCTCTTCCCCATGCAGTCCTGTACCTGTTATTGCGCGGAAAGATGTGGCCACCTTAATTTGCGAGGACTCATAACAGAGAAAACAAGGCATTTTACCCCTACCCCTGACCATAGGAACAGGAGCTTTCCTTGTCTTGAGGGTTTTTTTTTTTTTTTTTGAAGCCATCTTGCTGCAGGCACATATCTCCAAAAAAATCTACAAGGAATTTAAAGCTCAGTCTGATAAGACAGAGTGTCTGATAAATGGAAGGATGAGGGGAATGCATATGTAATATGGCCTTCTTCTAAAATATTATTGATTGTCAGAGATTACTGACAAAGAACTACAGTTTTACAGCTGAAGGTCTCTGGTCTGTATCCAACCCGAATCACAGGAGTTACAGGCTATGCCATTTAATAGATGTTTGACAGTCTAAGATGAGTTTGAGCCTCACTTCCAGTGCCATTGCTAAATCATTAAGTTTGCATCTTTCAATGCTGAAGAGGTTATTTAAGTTAAAATATTCCCTCAAATGTAAGTTGCATGCCAATATGAAAATCAATCAAAATGAAAATTATTTGGGTCTTAAGAAATTGTGCATAATGTAATCAATTGTTCTCATGAAAGTCTTGTTTTTTTTTTTTCTTTAAATACCATTTTGAACAAGTTATTGCCCAAAACTGTGCTTGACATTTGAGCTCGCATATCGGTTGCAATGATTCTGTTGATAAGCCAATGTAGATCTCTTGCAGATATTGCTGAAGTAAATTGTCAGCTTTTATAAATACATATATACATTTATGTACATATATGCACACACATTTTTGAGACTCAAATAAGATTTAGATGAGCTTTTAAACTGACCTTGAGACACTATAAATTGGGTAATTGTATCTGGGAAAAAAACCCTCAAGTTAGTTCACAACTTTTGATGTGATTTAATCAGGTGCGTAGGCCTGGACATGGACCTTCCATTTCCACTGTTGTGTTCAAATCTCCTAGATCAGTTCTTCTAGTAGGCCTTGCTAAAGGTTCTGTTTAATTTAATGTTCTTTATCAAACTAATTAGCTATTTACTTGCAGGCTAATGAAATGTTCGGAGCCTTTGAAATTTTGGGAGTATGGTTTTCTTGTGCATTTTTACAAAACTTGTGATGATTAGCATCATGTGCCAGAGGCAGTTTTTTTTAGTGCTGTCTTCAGACCAATGTTGAGACCGTTTCCAGTAGTCCTTTTTTCCCTTCTATGAAATTTTGTGAGCAAAACATTTCTCTTGGACTCAACTCTCTTTGGAGTGGGGGGGAGGAACAGGCAAACCAATTCTCCTCCTTCTCTGCACAAAGTCATAGAAATTATGTTGATGCTTTGTCATAAATAAGCTTTCATAACTACCTTGGAGCTGCTAAGCCCAGGTTCCCCAAGTCAAACTTGTCTTTGATGGCCAAATAAAAACCACTTACGTATGTATAAAGTTGGAGAAACCACTTGTACCTTATTGAAGATGCTCATTTTCCAAAGATATTCATGCACTTAAAAATATAGCCAGGTCCCAGGTCACTTTTCTGAACATCTGTTGAAGGTCACTGTCGCCCCTTCTCCTTTCTTTGCTGTTCTTAACCGCACCACCAGCTTTAGCTCTGCTAAGCACTGAGGAAGATGAAACACAGCACTAGCTCTTCAGCCAAAAAAAAAGGCTGAATTTCTCTGATGGACGTCTTAGTTCTTGTGTGACCAACTTCATTTAAAAAGGATTTCTGCTTTCAATCCTGGGATAAAGCCAGGCTCTTGGTAGGCTGAAATCAGGAGGGTGGAAGAGTGAAAGCAAACCGCACCCCACAAGGAGGAGACACCGCAAGCCTTGCCCAGGGCCACCCTGGGGACAGGCATATCGGAGGAGTCCTGGAGAAGGAGACACCCGAGCCTAGGGCAAAGCCGTGAAAATACGGAGAAGAAATGCGTTGATCTAGAAGAAGGAAAGTTAAAGAAGTTTTCAGCTGTTTCTGCATAGCAATGGCTTTCCTTGTTTTAAAAATAACGTAAAGGCTTAGTAGGGTAACGTGTCTGTGGACATCAGAAACTTACCTGTATAAGCAAGAGATAAAATAGTGTGAAGCTAGCAATATAAATATTGGAAAGAAATTTCATTTACAGTTATTCCAAAATTAATTACTAAGATTACCACCTGAAATGTTCACAGCAGTTTTCCTCAACTGATTTTCAAAATACCTCTTTTAGTTTTTAACCAAAGGCAGTTTTGCTTGAAAAAATTTAAAAGAGAGTATCCATTTTATTGTAATAATTTACAAATGAGCAATTTATGATCACACATAAACAAAATCCCAGAACCGTGTTCCTATCTTTGACTTGAGAAAGGCTGGAAGGATTCAGAGGTTTTTAGACGGTAGGATTCAGCTTGCAGGGAAGCAGCTTAATACCCAGTTTATAGAACAAACCAAGCCAGTGGGGGAGTGGGATTCTCTGCATCAGCAAGCTACCTGACTTGCTCTCATTACCACTTTAAAATGAAAATATTTGCTCTTCTAACATAAACTGACAGAAGATGGTGCCATTTATGGTTTTTTTTCCTTTTAAAAAATATGATACAGACAATAGAATTCAATCCCATTGCCTTTTTCTCAGAAGATGAGCTCTGATGTGAAGAAGCACATACTCCCGTTATGGATGTGCAAAATGTAAGGGACTCGCTGAATGTATTTCAGTGCTTGCTCGTTATGGACTTTCACCAGGATGTACCAAGCTTAAATTTTCTCCAGTAATGTGCATAAAACATCTGTTTTCTTTAATGATGATTTGCTCCTGCAAGGTCTGGTGGCCACCATCCATTCTAACGGTAAAGTAAATTTCTCATTTCTCCAAGAATTAATTCAAATAGAGCAGTGATTCTTAAAATAAAATTGTTCCCAACTGCTGGGGAACACTGGGTATGATGTGTAGTACATACAGTACTGGCGACAAAAGTTGAGCCTATGTGAAGAAAAAAAGTTTAAGAACTTGGATTCCTGGGTGTTTGTTGAGCAATGTGTAAAACTTGTATGGCATAAATATCAAAGCTGGGATTTTGAAAGCAGACAAGGAAATTCATCCATGTCAATGCCATGCATTTTAATGAGTTAGGAACTAATCCCTAACGCATGTTGGCTTTAATCTCTGTGGGTGGAGTACTCAAAGGATTTGGTAGGCGCTGGTGTAAGCCCCATAAATGAACACTTGCTGGAAGCTTGCTCCTTAGCTGGATTTAGTGCAGGACCTCAGTCATTTGGCAGGATTTTTTTTCAGGTTTGTGCGTTTTGTTTTCCTTTGTTGCTCTGGCAAGTACTACCAGTACTGCAGTACTGCTTGCAAGACCAGTGGAGGAACGTAACTATTACACGCCTCCGCTACTGTTGTCTGCAAGCTGGGGATAGGGAGGATAATCTTTAAATTTGAAGTAGGAGTGATCAATATTAGATACACTAAGGCATATCCCAGTATGGGAACTCTGCAGAATAGCATATTTTCCCCTCACGCTCTGGTTGCCCTAACTAGGGAGACTGGTAACGGTTCGCAGTTTGACCCTGCTTGCACATTTCGGAAGCAGAACTCATTATTTTTAACTGGCTGAGCTGTTTTGTTGGACAGAAGAACATAAGAAAACCTCATTATAAATTAATATTGCCTAGTACCCAAAGAAACAAGTAGTTTTAGGCAATGCAATGTGAGTATTTGCATTGTGGAGAATACGCAGACGCCTCTTTTCGGAATCGAAGCTTTATAACAGCCTAATTTGTAAATGGGCTTTCTATGTATTCACAACACTCCTAGTAATTTGGCTCACACACCTAAGGAAATGCAGTCGTCAAGCTGTGAATGGTTTCTAGCACTTCAACGCTTCATTTCCAAGGAGAGGATCACATCTGAGTGACTTAAGGGGAAAGAGCTGAGGCATATAAATACGTCTGTACTAAAGACTGCTTCTTAGCAGAATTTCCCCAAGACACAGGCCCACTTCTGTGAGCTCTGAGTGTTTCTGCAGAAGGCAGATTGGAAGAAGTTGTACCAAAGAGCACAACCGGCTGTGCAGGAGTGAGGGTTACACGTGAGCAGAGGTATGGTAAGTGTGCATGCTTGCCTAGTGGGATTTAAAATAATAAATCCCAATCTGAGTTTACATCTATAAGATACGGAAATGCCCATATGTGAAATTGTGCCATTCATGTATTATTGGATAGGTAGATTTAGGGGTTGTTTAATAATTGTATTGTTGGTTAGCTTAGCAGCTATTAATATAATGATACTTCGATGTGCTGTTATCTGCTGTCGTGATTCATTAAGACTACGATGTCTTGTCCCCTTGCGCTCTCTGTTCAAATTACTTTGTTTCATGGATGAGCAGTGATGGAGCGGAAGGCATTGTACTGGTGGCAGTGATGGATTCAGCTGTAGAACTGATGTCAGGTTTTTTCTGTGGAAAAAGAAATATGCAGCAAAATGGTCAAAACTGTTCATAAGTTTGGCACCTTTTACTTACCAGCTTTAGCCATAAAGAAACAACTCAAGGTTCGCATATGTGACGCGTTTCATTTCAGTGCAGTTAAAGTAGTTCACGGACTAGTAGGGGTTGAGTCTAGGCAGGCGTGAGGAGCCTCCAAGCTAGGTTTGCAGAGGCTGAGGAGGGAGTTCCTCTTCCAAGAGGCTGGAGAGATTTGAGTCTACGTCTTGCCCCTTCCTGGGAGAAGGTGTCTCCTGTGAGAGGTACTCTGGTCCAGATCACTTCCATCCTCCTCTTTAGTTAGCATTTTGCCATGCAGCATATCTGCATACTGAGCCAGAGCAACCCACCACGAGAGCTGGAGCACTCCAAGGATACCTTGGTATTAAAAACCTCGGGCATGGGCAAGAGGTATAAACTTGGACCTTGCATAGCTTCTGGGAACACCAGAACTTCTGGTCCCCCAGCTTTGAAACCAAATTGCAGGACGGGCTTCTTGGTGGTGAATACCCCAGTTCCCTGTGGGATGTGGTCACGCTCCCCTTTGCTTTTCCTGCCGCTTCCCAGGCGGAGCGCCGCGGCTCTGGACCCCCTCGGGGGGCCTGCCGCCCTGTGCGGCGGAAGGGGCAGTGCCAGCATCGGGCTGGGAGTCCACGACGCAGCAGCTTGCTGAGAGCTCAAGGCAGCCGCATCCTGCTCGTTGCAATCGCTTCGCTGGTATTGAAAGACGTGTGCACGGGGATTTGGCTGCCGTTTCAGCTATTTGATATGAAAAGCTGTGATTACAGCACGATAATGTTTTGACACAGCAATAAACGCCCAGAAAGTCACCGTTAGCGGTGCTGTTCCTCTGGCCTCCACTGCGCGACAGCGTTAGTGTGGGCAATAATTGACTAAAAATGACAATAACAATTAACTTAAAACCTCCGCTTCAGTACGCATGTTAGCGTTCATTTGAGGAAAAAATGTCCTTTAAGAAAGTAAATATTTGTGGGTGAGTGATGGGTGATAAAAATTCGTACAGCTTGCAAAATCTGCCGTGAATGTCAACACCGCTGCAGGTTAGAATAATTGCTAGTGAATTTTCAATTTTGCATACAGGTTTTATATCTGAAGTCCCTTCCCTTTCTCTTTTACGTTAATACCTTCCCTGTTACAGTAATTAGAAAACTGAAGTTGAGATGGTGTTTCTTGCACGATTACTATCAATTAGTTAAAAAGGCTGTTTTGGCAGTGATTTTTTTTTTTTTTTGCATAAAGCCGTTAAATTTTTTTGTCCATGGTTCATTTCTATTTGTGATTAGCTAGGTGGAAAAAGAAATGGGAAAAGGTTTATATTTCATGAGTGACAGCTTCCTATTTCTGGTTGCTCCTTATCTGTGTGGTTTAGAGCCTTGCTTATTAATTAGTAAGTAGAATTTCTCTGCATCTTTGATCATTGATACTATCACACAGAATACTGAATATTTAAAAGTCATTTCCAGTTAATCTCTAGCACATGTGCTGTATTGCCAGCCAGAACATCACCTTACAAGAACTATGCTCAGCGACTAAATATCCGAAATGTTCCCTTTCCAATTTGGAGCGAATGTAATGTTGGTGAAAGTGATAACCCGGATTTGAACTGATCAAGTCCAAAGATAGGCTATGAAATGTTTCCTAAACTAGCAGCTGAAGACACTCAAACAAGCTTATTTTGAAAACTTATCCATGTTCACAGCTAGGCCTGCAAAGAAATAACCAGGTTTTCTACAATTCTGAACATTTCAGAGTTTTGGGGGGGGGTTTCAGTACCTCTGAAAGTCAAGTTTATTTCATTACAGGCAATTAATTTTGACCTCCAATTAGGAAAAAACAAAACCAGCCTCCGATCCAGGCTGCATCAGCTCCTTCTAGTTTATCGGTGATCTTTGAGAACCTGATTAATGCAGAAGCTCTTGACACAGGCCTCAGACTCGCATGGTTGTCAGAAGTCAGCACTTCCTAATGGTTCGGTCTGAGCAAGGGAATTTTTTCAGAGGAACCTGTGCAGGCGTGTGATAACGTGCAGTGCTTATTAACTGCGTAACGCTCCCCTTTGCTGGAGCCGCGCGTGAGCCGCGGGCAGGCCCTGATGCCAGGGAACCTGCTTAGCCCTTTGGTTCGTTGTGAAGCCCCGGTAAAATGAAAAGACGCTGCCTCGGCAGATCGGTACCAGACCTGAGGTCGAGCAGTCCATCGCTTCCAGGTGGGAAGAGAATAAGCGGGAGGAGAGGCAGCAAGCAGCTCTCCGCTCGCACAGCTGCGGAAGAGGGATGGAGCTCGTGGTGCCCACCGAACGACCACGCTGCCGCACCTGCCTGCCTTTGCACCCGCCTTCTCTCCCTCCTCCTCCTCAGGTGTTTGCTGCATAAGACCAAACTGTGTGTGAGCCAAACCCCAGGCAGCAAAGACTTGTCCTTGCAAAAGGACAAGTCCTTGCAAAGACTGCACGGTGTAACTGCGTGAAGAAACGGCCCCTTAGGGACACCCGCGCTGCGAGCCGCCCCGGCTCCTTCCTGTGAGCTGCAGCCTGGCTGCTGCGAGCAGAGGGCCTCCTTGCAGCGCAGGCTCGTTTGCAACAAGCAGACCTGCTGTAACGCTGCCCACCTGCTTCTCTGTGCAGCTGTTTCCATTAAACCTGTGATTGCAGGGTAATAGGAGCCTGGGTTGCAAGGTGCCTCAGTGTGGGTGGGGTTTGATAGTGCATGCACTACTCTAACTGCTAGATACTTGTGTACTAACGTAAACCCTTGATATTAGCTTTATTATTAAGTCATTTGGCTTGCAATATCTCTACCTTAATTAAAAAAGAAAAAAGAAGGGGGCATTTGCGTGAAACACGGCCGCCGTGAGGAGCAGCTCTTCCCCCTTGGGAGCACCTGAGCTGAGTACTGGTGTATGGAAGGCTGGATACCAAGCAAGAAGAGAAAAGATTGAAGGTGCTGCATCCATCTACTCTAGCACTCCTGAACGGCTTGAAAGCACACTCAGATGTGGTAGGACTGCTCCAGGTATGTTTGTCTTACTTTTTCTCTAGTAAGACCAGGTATTTAGTAGTCTGTCGACTTCTCCAGATGCTTTCAAGTTAAAAACTTTTCATGTATAAGTTTCAAAAGCTTGGCTATTCATGAGTTTTGAGTGCTTCTGAAAACTTCTCAGTGTTATTTCTCTTTTTTTTTAATTAGAAGTGGCTTTGTGAATTGTTTTAGTCTAGGAGAAACTTTGCTGTTTGCTTGAGAGTTTGCATAGCTGCACAGGTGGAGCAGGAGTGCTCTGAAGCTCAACAAGGTGCACTGTTTTGTTCTCTGCTGAACTTCAGTTTGACTCTGCATCCTGGTGGACTGTGGACATTAATTTAAGATAAAGATCAAGTGTCTAAAGCTATGGACTTGTTTTAGGCTTGCATATTCAAATGCTGAGCCCTGGATCCACCCTCTTTGCAGTGCCTCAAGGTAACCCAGAGGGCTTTGAGCAACAGCTTGCATCCGTATTTAAAAGAAGATATTTGTGTTTTTATGTGTTGTATGTTGGAGATCAAAGCATAGCTCATGAGCTGAAGGCCTGGGAGCTTGCAGGGAGGAGGAGCGTGGCGTGCCCGAGGGAAGGCTCGGCAGAGGTTTTGGGCAGCAGCGGTTTCTGAGCGAGAGTGCAGGTTCCTGCTGGCTGCCGCTGCCCCTCAGCTTGCTGCGCGTGTCTGTTCCCAGTCTGCGGAAACCCTACCAGAAAGGCTGGAGATCAGGTTTGGCTTGGCTGAAGGCCTCTTAACGTTGTGGGTTGGTCTGAGACTATTGTAACTAGTAAATTGGCTTCTGTGGGGCGAGCGTAAGCTTGAAAGGGGGTGGCGTGGGGAGGGGGCACTGGGGCTCAGTCCTGGCGTCGTAGAGCAGATGCGTTACCCGCCTCTGAGTCTCTATCAGCAACTCATCTGAGCAAGGGAGAAGCCGAGTAACAAAAGTTTGCGGAGCACCCTCGCCTCTCGGCGCGCCGTCGGCGTTAACGGGGAGCGCGCTCGGGACGGTGGGCTGCGCGCGCCCGGCGGCCGAGCTCCCGGCTCGCTGCTGGATCTCGCTCGCTCTATGAACGCCTCGGTGCAGCGCTTCCCCGCTGCGGTTTAAAAAGGGCCGAGTCGCGTTGCTGGCCGTGACGCAGTGTCGTAGCCAAGAGGGGACTGCATCGAACTGACCCGAGATCGAACGTCCCGTTTCTAAAAACGGGGCTACAGGATATTTCTCGTATTACTGAAACGCAGTCACCCAGGATGCTGCGCTTGAAAGCACTGGTTAATTGGTCAGATGATCCAAAACTCACTTGGGTAACGCTTGTTTTCTCCTGCGGGCGCGACGCCTGGCCGCGGCTCGGGGGCGTTTCGCAGGAGCAGAGCGCCGGCCCTGCTGGGGGGTCCGTCCCGCGCCGGGGGCCGCGCTCCTCCTTCGGCGCCTCCGCAGACGAGACGAGGAAAGGGGAACCGTATGGGGGCGTGCGGCTTGTACGTAGCTGAAGTCGGGTGGCTTCCCCTGATCTCTGGGGGCCGCAAATGCAAGCGGGGCGCAGGGCCGGGCTCGCTGCTAGAAGGAGCCTCAGCGTTTGCGGCCTCCTCCTCCTGCGCTCCCGACCCGCTGGGGCCTCCTCCTCCTGCGCTCCCGACCCGCGTGAATGCTGAATTTGCTGTTATAGTGCAGCGTGTTCAGCATGGATTAGTGATGTTTAGCGATAAACCCTGAGATAAATGCACTTGAGAGGGCTTTTCTAAGCGATGGTTGCTCCTCACGCATGCTTGTTTTCCTCCCTCGAGTACAGAGGAAGGACCGTGCTGTCGCAGCTCTCTGCAGGCCCGGGCCGCCGTGACGCGTGCGGCTTGCTGGGACCCTGAAGTCCATGTGGTGCGGGTCATGAGAGGTGCGTCGGGTTGGTTAGGCCAGGTGGTGTAGTGCGAGATAGGTTCCTCTCGGTTGTGCGTATCCCATGGCCTTGGTCAGCTGTTAGAGACTCCTGTACTCACAGGCAGGAGTAGGAGAGCCTTTCCAAACGCCCACGTGCAGACCCTCGAACACCCCGGCACCGCGTGCCACGGTGCAGGAGGCTGGCGAGGAGCTGGGTGAACAGGAGAAGTTTCACTAAGCGGCTTTATAGGAGCTGCTGTAGGTTGTCTCCCCTTCCCCAGCAGCACAGCGGGAAGAGTTCGTCTTAAATCATCTTTGCATGACTGTGGGTCTACACTATGCCAGATATGTTACTGCGTGGAGTCAGGACGAGGCGTCTGTCTCAGGACCTTGGTGCTGCTCCTCGTGGCGTCTGCTTCGGTGCCTGGTCCTGGGCTGGAGAATGGGGCTGTCGCTCTGTGGCTCTACAAAAATCATGTCTCACTTAGAGGTGCATGTTCTTGTACTGCTGTGAGGTTGCAGACAGGTTAAAATATTCTGTGATTATAGCAGGAGCAGTGTAATGTTGTAGAGCAGATGTGTCTTGAGTAAACTGGATGACTTAGAACATCACTTGAAACTCTGCTTGTGAGATTCCCCATCTGGTGTACAGGTTTAATTATTCCACAAATGTTTAGATGGTTGTTTTAATTGGGAGTAAAATTCTGTGCATCTAGAAAGCTGCTAATTGGAATCACTTTTAGCTACCTAGCCTCTTTTGAACGACAGAAATGTGAAGAAGCCAGTTCCTATGAACTTGTCATGTAGAAAATTGCTTAATAGCTGGCACAGAATATGAAAGAGATCACACCCGAAACCTAGAGATGGACCTTAATTGCAATTTTTTCCTCCTGCTATCGTGCTACTGGCAGTGGAGAAGCCCTCAGCTGCCTGGGAGGATGGGACCAGAGGACAGCACTTGTGTCTGCCTTGGGGGGACAGGTGGTGAGGGTCCCAGCAAAGCCATCGGGGTCCATCCTCTTACCAGAGGAGTCGTGGATGACTCATGATGTGTGGGCTGATGCTACTGCATGGTCAGATAGTGCCCTGTAATGCTAGTTGTCGTAGCTGTTGGCTCGGGCCGCGTGTTTATGCCAAGCAGCCCTCGGAGAGTAAATCCAGTCTGACGCTTTCAGAGTCTTGGAACCTTCAGTGCTGTGATGGCTTCCTACAGGAGGCAGTAAATGAGAGGCCTCATCGTTTCGAATTTACTTTCAAGTAGGTTTCTGTTCAACAGATTAAAAGAAGTATTTCTGGGGAGACTTGAGCGCATACACAGAGACTTCTGAGTACCAAACTAGAAAGCTTAAAGGGTGATAAGGGAAATAGTCTTCTGTGAGAAAATACCATCCACAAGGCTAAATGTTGTCTACTAGAGTCTCTCTCTGTAGTGGGATGAGAATAGTACCATTTTTGGACAGACCATGGAGAGGGGAGGACTGCAAATCAAAAAAAAATGATTGTTAAATTGTTTTTTTTACAATTTATTTTTTGTGAAGATTGCCATTTTCTTGGTTAGGAAGACTCTTGTGCCTTGGCGGTGAAGGGAAATAAATATTATTAAAGAAACTTCATATGCGCCCGTGCGTGTGTATATGTGTGCCTGCATACTCGGGATATGTAAAACTGACTGTCTGCAGACAATAATGGAAGTACTGTATAACGGGTAGGTGAATACTACAATATAGAGATAGCTAATATAGATGAAAATGGAAGAGGCGTATGTTTTTTGGGGGGTTACTTGGTGTCGTAAACTAAACGAGGGCATAAAATAGAGAGGGACTGAATATGTGTTGAAGTTGGCTGGTTATGGTAGGCAGAGCAGACACTTGTAGCTGACCCAAGAGATGGGATTAAAGGGTTGATGCACCTTTATAGATGACTCTATTACCCAAAGATTGGGGCGTTATTTTTAGAGCTGAGAGAAGCTTTGGACTTGCACTGAAGAAATAACCTGTCCCCTGCATGGCCCCTTGCCCGGAAGTACGAGTAGAGTGGACCTGTGTTTTCTTCCTTGATGTTGCCAAGGGTCATCTTAAGTCTTTGGGTTCGAGGTGGGTGTAAGTCAAGCTTGGACTTGGCCCATGCCCCGAATACTTACTCTTCAGATAGGAAGCAGCCCACAGAGAGTGCTTAAAAGTTGGTGGACTCCAAACCCGGCTGAGCAGGAGGCGGGCTCTGTAGCGATGTCTTTGGATTAAATTTCCTCCTGAAAGAAATCAGTCTTCAGTGCCTCTTTATATATATATATACATACATATATATACATATATATACACACACACACACACACATATATATATATGTATATATATAAAATATTTTTTTTTAATGTTCTCTTGAAACACTCTAAAGAAAACAGTACTTTAGTACTGTTTATTGCTAACCAGAATCCCAATGAGAAGCAGTTCTCAATAGGTTTTTCTGTATATATTAGTTAAGGTTCATATAGCAACTGATGAAAATCAGTTCTCAATGTGTTTTTATCTTTAACATTTTCCCTTTTAAAAAGTTGCTACAAGAGCTTTAACTAATATAATCATCTTCGAAGCCCTTCTCAGTAAAAATGCTCTGGATTTCTCCTTCTCCCCACTCCCTCCTCCTTCTATTTTTTTTTTTTTTTTTAACTTTACACATGTTTTGTGTCTTATTGCTTATCTCATTATAGTTTTTGGTCTGGAGTTATATTTTACATGACTTGTTTTAATAGAGAAGCTAGGAATTTTTTTCATTCAGCAAGGTGCTTCAGTTATTAGAGCCCCTGGCAAATTTAAACAAAATGCACACATAGATGAGAATATTTGCCACTTCTTGTCTTCGAAGTGCTTTACAATCATTAACTAATTATTCATGGTGTATCCTGTGCGTACCAGATGGATCTCTTGGTTACTTGTATTAAATTACACTTCCAAGATCATGCAAATTGAAAGAGACTACATGATTTCACTTACAAGGAAATTAATGATTTCTTCATTAACTATTTAACTGAAATGGAGAATCTAGATGTTGCAGGGGACAGCTGACTGGAAAAGCTCTCCATAATGCAAGAGCTAGATTGTGCCAGGAACATTGCCTCGAAAGCGTCCGTGTAGATCAGCGGGCTGCTCTGAGCAGTAACACGGAGGGTCTCTTTGCTTTTCTGTTCGCAAAGAATATAGCAGGGCTCTAAAAACGTGGGAGCAAACCAATATAAACTGAGCTTCATCAACTTGGTTACCAGGTCTTCTGTTGCAAAAGTAAGCAATGCTTCAATTAGAAAAAAAATGGAAGAGGTACACAATAAAAATTAAATGTTAATTAAACTAGAAACCATTGCTTTCATTAAAATTGGTGTTAATTTTTTTAAAAAATGTAACTACTGCTTTAGAGAATGGGAGAAATAAAAATCTGATCAATAGCCAACCACCAAAAAATCCCTTCTAGTCTACGTCCAAGTTATTGCAACTCAGTTAAATCCTCATTTTGTCTGACCCCCGAAATAACAGGCTTTCAAGCACGTAACGTGGGTCAGGAAATCTGCTCTGAGAGATGCCTGGCTGAACAGGGCTTGTTCTAGTCTGCTCCCCTTCGTTCTATAGGTAACTCGATCTCGAAACATCGCAGCTGTGGGACAGCGCACAGAACAGCTTTCATTATAGAGGAGCGGGAAAAAGTGGTTGGTTTGTTCCCTCAGACTGACTGAGGAGTTGCCAGGGCAATGCTGCGAAATGGTTAAAAGCGAATGCCAGGCGCGTCGCCGGCCCGCGGGGCTGGAAGCCCGGAGGGTCCTTTCAAACGTATCGCGCTGCTTATTCCTGCAGAGAAGACTTACCTTTGGAATTTCAGCGTAGTGTGCTGAAAAAGTTCTTAAAGAAGTTCCAATGGCAGTTGGCATTTGAACCCTCCCTGCAACTGCTGGGAGGGAAAAACATCCTCTACTCTATTCCTGGGTTTTCCTTGCTGCAGGTGTAATGACGCTTGAATATTTTTGGGCCAAATTCCATTCTAGAATTTCCCAAGCAGAGTTTTTTTTTTTTTGTTCGTTTGTTTCTTAGATGGCTGGTCTGAGCAGAAAGAGCAGAGCTGCCTAGTAAATAACATTGCGGACGTTGTAGTGGAGTTGTCATATCCCAGCAAATGTCTGTCTTGGTTACTTAACAAAATTCTTCTGGACATGCAGCGATGAGTATGGCATCACTTTTCTAGCTGAACTTGTATACAAAATGAACACCGTGTGTAGCTAGAGAGCTTGCTGCTGACTCTGTGCCTTTGCATGAGTTCCTGAAAAGGGCTTGTTCCAGCAAGCATGTAAAGTAACTTACATCCAAGAAATTGGGTCAAATTGTGAAGCAGTGTAATCAAACACAGCATCAGTGAGAAGAGGTGCCTTGATGCACTTGTTTCCTGTTCCTAGATGACAATTCTAGTATTTAAAGAGTCAGCGATAAAATCCGGTTAAGTCAGAGGCTGAAAGCCTGAACTGTCAAGTCTAATGTCTTTCAGAAGCACTAATGCCATTTAAGTGTAGTAGAAGATTAAATAATTCAACTTTCATAAACACGCGGTAGAGCTCTTCTGAATGGGCTGTGGTCCGTGTGCATTTCCAGGAATCCTTCAGAAGTGTTTTATTTCGTTTTGCACCTGTCTGCTTGTTGTGCAAGACTCTGCTGGAGCTTTCCTCATTACGCTTCTTGCAAGTGCACGGAGGGTAGATGTAAGCACCGCTTTACTTTTGTTGCACTAAAGATCTGTCAAGCAAGTTACGGATTTATTCCAGCTCTGGTATAGTCAGACTAACAGAGGCGGCTTAGGAGGAAGCACTCCTCCGGCACACGTGATGAAAGATCTTTTGCAGAGTGCAAATCCCCTGATGCAGGCTGCTGCGCTCGCATCTCTCAGACCTCGCTGTGGCCGTAGCGCACGCCATCCATCTCCTCCTGTGATGGGTACTTTAAAGCCACACTCCATCCTGCTTCAGTCCACTCTTGGAAAATCGTCGTTCTCTATTTGATGCGATGCGTTTGTGACACGCAGCTGAAGCTTGAGCATTAGCTGTGTTAGTGTTTGAAAAGAGGGGAAAAGCTTGTGAGGAGAAGGACTATCTTCGTTAGGTGACCTGTTTGGAAAAAACTAGGATAAACTTTTTGAACTTGACTTCGTCTGTCGCTCACCTAACCTTCAATGAACAGCACATGTGGTGCAGGCTGGCAGCAGTTGCTGCTGCTGTTGTTCAAAGCCATTGGAGACCAGGTCTAGGTCATCTTCAGGTCCAATGCACAGAGCCTCGCAGATGCGAATAATGCACTGACCTAGACTTGCTACCAATACTCCAGGTTGCCACCCAGGGGCATTGGAGGGCTTGGCTCTCTGGGCACCTTCTGGTCCTGCGGTCTCGCCTCATCGCGGTGCCTGTGCTGCAGCCAGCCCAGCTGCTGATAGCAGAGCGACCCACTCTGCGAAGCGGTGGCTGGTATTGGGGTGGGGGCTGTGATGAATATGCATGCAGAGAGCCTAGTTCATAAGCTGCTGAGTATTAGCTGACTGGTGTGCAGTGGTCCTTGTGAACTGCTATTTTTCTGCTGGTTGGGGGCATTTGGGGGTGGGGGGGAAACCATGATATAGCTGTGGGTGGAGAAAAACCTCCAGCGTTTATCACAAGGCTGTGAAGGAAAACATGCACTTCAAGATTTCAGCAAATGCAGTTGAAGAGAAGGGGGAAAGAGGTGACTTAATCCTATGTGCATTCTGCACAGTGGGGGGGGGGGGGGGGGGGGGGGAAGAAAAGCCATGGGCTGGCTACTACCTCTGAAGTCTGTCCTGTATTAGCTCTGTGGATCTAGTGAGCATGGATGCTCTTAATGGATGAGCTGCACCAGGACAAAGGTGGCTGAAGTTGCTTCTTTGTGTCACGTAACAGATTGCTCTGGAGCAGCAGATCCAGAGATCTCTTTGTGGGCCCTGCGGAGCAGGGGTGGCCCAGGTGGATGGGGATGCAGCGCAGACTTCTTGTTGTGTCTACTCAGAGGATAATTAAAAGGCTTTAATTTCTACAGCTTTCTCTTCAGTCCTCCTAGCAGCTCATTTGCTTTTTCTGTACCCCCAAAAGATCAGAGTGCAAATTCCTTTGTGTTCAGCCTATGTATTTTCTGCAGAATTTGGACAGAAGACAAATTGGAGCTCATTTCGTTTGTAGCAATTGATGGAACCGGTTTCTAATGCTGAAGTTGCGATCCAGCTGTCACCAGAAATACCATAACACCAACCACTTAAACTCTGGCTTTTTCAGTTCATCAAATAATTTTTTATTCAAATTAGTTGTAGACCTTAGTGTATAATTGTATTATAGATTTTGTCTGATACAATCCCAAACTAGCTGCCGAAAGGGAATCCTTCTTTCTATGAAGGCCGCTGCATTTGGAGTGTTTTTTAACTGCAAGAATTTAAACCGGAGCAACCTGCCCAGTCAGACCAGCGACACCGTGCTGTAACCACAGCGTATGCCGTTCAGAGGCTGCCGTCTTTCAAAATCTTGCCCTTTTCCTGAAGGGAACAACTGAGGTGCCTAGAAAATTAAAATTTGCCATTGCAACAGCAGTCTTTAACTTCAGGGCTGGAGCTCGTTGGTGAGCGACTGAGTTGGGACCTGCTGATGGAAACAGGTTTAACCATTAACGCTGGGCAGGAGCTGTGGGTGCTCAGCCCTGAAAAGCGAGCTGTAAGTTAGCTGTATAAAGTAAAGGATTAGCAAAGGGATATATCCCTTAAACTGTGGTGTCAGGGTTTCACTGTAGTTGCTATAATCATAATAGCTAGTTTTTATTAAAACAGTAGCCTGCTTTTATTATATCTGTATCTTTGGGCCTGCTGAACATTGTAGCATCTTGGCTCATTAGGAGTTTTATGGCTTTTTTTCTTTCTTCTTTCTTTCTTTCTTTCTTTCTTTCTTTCTTTCTTTCTTTCTTTCTTTCTTTTTTTTTTTTTTTTTTTTTTTTTTTTTTTTTTTTTTTTTTTTTTTTTTTTGTGAGAAGTTGAAGCCTTTTTCACATAGTGGAGGTTTGGGCAAAAATTCTGTACAGTGTGAAGACCAATCCAGCAGTAACGTTTGGCATCAGAAATGGTTGTCAGAGTCTAGCTCATTTAAGCTGCTTTGGGACGTTTGGTCTCAGGTGACTTGTCCAATGTTTCCCAGGAGGAGAGCGGGCAAACCGGGGGTAAAACCTGCCCGCTGTTCTAATATCAAGCTGTTAAGATCAGTCGCTTCTCAGCTTTTCTTTCTCCTTCCTCCTCCCCCCCCCCCCCCCCCCAGCTAAAATAGAACTGAACCCTTTCAATCCAATCCGATTAAGAAATTCAATTAGCACTACAGCTTGCAGGGCAATGTTATCACATTGACTTCTAATGATGCTACTGTGATGGATTCTTTTTCTTTTTTTTTTCCCTTTTCTCAAAAAAGAAGAAGAAGAAGAAAGAAAGGCGCTTAACGTGTATTTATTAGCTGCTTATGTGATGTATGGAGAAAAAAAACCAAGACCACTATCCAGACTGAAAGGATAAGCTTAAGCTTAGTATTGACTTCTCTGTAGCTGTCCTCCCTAAGTGGAATAGCTTGCCTTGTTTAAGGAAACACCTGCTGGCTAATACAATCAGCCGGCAGACTCCCAGCTCAGGAATCTCCTGGCTGTGGGGACTGACTGCAGCTTTCAGCCACCTCCGAAGGGCTCGGTGTGAGCAGCACTTTGACTCGGCCTGCAATTAGGGGAAGAGCTAGTGCTGTACGCTGCTTAGCACGGCAGGGCGCCAAGGGGTAGCGGAGAGCTCTACGCACCAGCTGTTGCGCCTTCGTCGCCTTTCCAGCACCACCCTTGCTTCTACATACAGGTTACGTCCGTGTTGTAGTTCTCTTCTTGGAGAGGTCTGTTAACCCTGCCACAGTGGAAAAAATGTCTAACTATTTTTTTTCTGTTTTAAAAGTCTCTCTCTAAAATAGGTGTTTGCAGGTATTTAATGCATTTGAAGGGGAAAAAAGAAAAAGTCTGCAAGGAGTCTTTTCTTCTAGCATGGCCAAGATCACCTTGCAGACTGTGGCAAGCATGAGGAAGGAAAGCACACTCTGTCCTGCTCTGCTGCCTGCTACATCCAGAGCGATACTTAACTTGATGCGTCGCCATCTTTGCCAAGCTGGAAAAAAAAAAAAGAATCCAGCTTGTAGTGATTAGAGATTTTTTGTTTCCAGTTTTCGACATTTTGAGTAACTTTTTGCCCCACAATAGTTTCCTCCTGCTAGAGATGCTAAGCAATTATTCCCTGCTTGAAACGTAGGGAGCAGAATGACTATTTCAGATCAGCAGGAGCTTGAAACAGATTTGCTTTAGGTTCCCGATATCATTGGCTAGAATCGGGTCTAGCGTAAGCCCGTGCTTGTCCCGAGTTTGACAACAGAGGCAAAAGGACACGGTGCCAGCTCCACCCGGACACGATTAACTTCCTCCGCTGACCGAACCTTCTGGATTTTAGCCACAAAACTTTAGCTTTTTCTGTGTGATTCAACAGATGCATCGATCAGTGTAAGCTAGGACAACTCAAAAAAACAGACATCCTGTAATTAGTGCATGCCTTTTATAGACTCAGGTACCTAAATGTGGACTGGTAGTGTGAGAAAATCTTAGTGCTTGGTCAAAACTTCTTTGCTCTTAATTATTCTTTCTTTTTTTAAAATTCCTTCTGTCCTTTCTGATGAAGTTGTGGCTTCCTAACAGCAAAACTCTACTCTAGGCTTTGGTTCTAGTTAATGAGAAGTTGGTGGAGTTTAAGAATTAATTGAAACAGCACTACTTCATTTTTCTGGAAACTTTTTTTTTTTTTTTTTTTTTTTTTTTTTTTTTGTAGCCTTCCTGCTTTTTTTGCTTTGTTCTTGTTTGATTTGGTTAGTGAATTCCTGCAATGAATAAAGTTTCTTAAGACTATCTTAAGGCAAGGTCGTCTTATTTGGTGTTGTTACAAGTGCTTAAATCTAAGGTATCAATGACAAGATCTTATCACTATGTATACATATTTGACAGGGGGAATAAAGAAGGTGGATGCAAATTCTTCTCAGTTGTATGCAGTGACAAGAGGCAATGTTCACAAACTGAAAAACAGGAAATTCCATGTAAACATTGGGGAGGATTACTGTAAGGGTGGTTGAACCATGGAACAGCTGTTCAACAGCATCAAATCTTCCATTAAATGGAAGATCTATGATCAATGCCATAACCTTAGTGAAGTCAGGCTGGAAGCTATATGGTCCCCTCAGAGTGTGTAAAGGAGACTTGAAAAGTTTGAAAAAATGCTATATCTAAAGAAAAGTCCCTCCTCGCTTGGCAGGGAAACTGTATGTTATAGCTGCTCTCCAGAAAGAAAGAACTGGTTGTGATTCAGTGGCGGGTGGATGGCAGTCTCTGAAAGGACGGGCAATTAGACTTGTAACAGTGAATTGTCAAACGGTCGAGGACGGTGGGAGAACTGTGTCATTCGGCGATCACTCGGAGCCCAGGAGTCTTGCAGATATTTACTTCTCAGCATCATGTCAAAAAAGCCTACATACACAACAGCTACTACTAAATGCTTTAGAGGTACGGCTCCTTCTGATTTCCTTTCCCAGCCATTATCATAATTACGATTGCCATTGTTAATGTAATCGAGAATTTCAAATGCATACAGTATTTTCTAATCTAAATCCAATGATGTTCAATTAGTCTTTGACATGCCCTATTCTTGTTACATGGTTTTGCAGAAACCAACAATATTGTTTTCATTTGTGTAAGTCCCTTAACCCTCCTTTGTACTCTGTCTTGAGGTTTGGTCTTTCTGTCCTGGTGGTGGTGGTTTTCTCCACGATGGAGTGATCCTGCGTAGGTCTTTAGCCTCCTCTTAGTCTGAGACCATGCTGTCTGTTCCTTCATAATAAGTATCCAACTGTTGTTTCAACTTCAGATGACCTTATGTCACTGTATGACCACGTAGTCTTATTCTAAAACTGTTTCACCTTGTAGAAACTTGGAATACTGCTGCTGAAGTAGCGTCAATGCTTTGGGCTCCGTGTCCAGCGAGGGCACTTGCTTTGCTTTGTGTCTTCCAAGTCAGCAGCGACGCTGGCGTAAGTTTTGGACCTGTTTCTGAAGCCCTGCTGTTGTCAGCCTCAGCAGAGTAGTGTTATACCCGTTTTGGAAACCCTATAGGAGCTATCAAGCATGCAGGGGGGTGCACAGTCCGTGCAGGGCAGCGCAGCATGCTGCCGGGCAGATTACGACTCTGTTAGCAAAGTACCAATGCGCTACTAGTGCCTTCCCCATTAGCAGAGCATTTGCCTGTGATGTCAGGCTGCTGGAGGATGCCAGGAGAGGTATTACCTTCTCCAGCATTAGACTGATTTTTTTTTGACTCTGATATATGCACCTAGCTTGCTAAGAGAGGTCCGTAACTGAAACCTGTATGGAGTATTTCTCCTGTGCTGCTGGTGGTGTAGAGAGTGGCCCAACTCACTGTGAAATACTTGCTTCTGCATTTCATCTCAATTCTGCCCTGGGGAGTTTGAACTCTTATTTAGCAGGAAAACATGAGTGATGTCTTTTCTACAATTTCTAGTTTCTGTTAGAGCAAGGCTCCCAAATGCAAAAGTGACCACCAGCTCCAGAATTTTGCACCGAGGCGCTCGGAAATAGGCCTGTCGCGGAAGCATGCGTAACATCCTTGCAGAGACCTCTGGATGCAGTGTGGGTGGGATGGACGGGCGGGGAACACGTATTTTGAATAGTTTTTCCTTTCTTTCTTCTTAACAGAAGACCAATGTATTTCTCTGCGGTGAGCCTAGGTTTGTGTCATCCCACATGAAGGCCGGTGTCCATCTGCGCTCAAATTTGTGCAGGTTTAGGGAAGTTAGGTCCTCAGAGGTGAGCAGCCTGATCCCTACACCGGCCAAACTGTATTTTCCGAAGCATGGATTTCCTTCCCCCCCACCCCCAATCATGACATGGGCAAATTAGACTTTCAGAGAACAGTTTGAAAATGGGGGCTTATATGTGACAAGAATGTACGATGTGAAATGTGTGGTACTGTTGTTTTCAGTTAATTAGAAACTTGAGATCTCATTACTAATAAAGCTTCAGGTTTCTGTTCTTTGAAGCAGGCAATTTTCCAATCAGACATAATTACTGAGTAAAGCTCTTTGGCTGGATCCATTAAGCTTCCCTCCCCTTTCCCCCCTCCTCCATTTTCCTCATGTCTTGGCCTGGAGACAGTAAAAGATGCGGCAAACCTCCAATAATTACCTGAATGGCAGACATTTAATAGCTTTATAATGTATCTGAGTGAAGGTTATTAAATCTGCTGTACTGGGTTTTCCAGCTACAGCTGTTTTCTTCTCTCTCTCTCCTTCTCTATAGAAGAACCTCAAAAATTCTCAGTGCAAAAGGGAAAGTATTGCTTTCCAAATACATGTTAATTAATTGTCCATTTATATTGATGCCAGCCATAATTCATGAAATATTCTTATAAAATGCCTGCCTTTGAAAGGCTCTTAGGATAGACCTCTGGAGAAATAAATGCTCTTTATTACAGATTGCCTGCCTCTGTGTCCGTTTAAAATTATTGCTTTCTTTTGTGCAGTTAGAAATTATGCATTTCAAATGGCTTCCTTGGAGCTTACTGCTTCATTAGTGCTCTGGTCTGTCTGTAAGCGGTCTTTTACGCTCTTGGTTGTGACTCGGAGTCCAGAGTGAAATTCTGTGTTGTATTTATCGGCATAGCGTTGCTAAAGCAAAATACAGTTGTCTGAGAATTGGGCCCTGGGTGTACTGGCTACTAGCAGAAGAAATACTTCTTGAAGCAAGCCACGGTTGGGTGGTGTTTTCTTCTTTTCCCCCTAGACTGCTATAGGAAAACCCTGGAAGGTAAGTGGTAAGACCCCAAATGTCTTGTGATAAGACCCGAAATGAGAACCGCTGCGTGCGCTGCTGTCGCTGCAGACAGTAGCTGCAGGTGGCCTGAGGAGCGTGCTCCGGTACAGCTTTGAGAACCAAGACGCAGAAAACTCCTCTGGCATAAGTATTACGGAATAAATCCTGATGGCCTCGTATCCAGCTGTCTTGTGTGTGGCGTTGCAAGGCCTTTATCGTGGTCCCAGCCAGAAATGCTGTTGGAAAGGGGTCTGGAGTGTCTTTGTGTATCCGCAGGGATTGCCTAGCTGGTGTTGGGCAAGGGCCCTGCTTACTGTACAGCTGGGCTTTAAATTTCTGTGGCTCAACCAGTATTTAGGGTGCACTTTAACTGAAATTCCAAAATAGAAGTATGTTTCCGTGCAGCTGCAAAAGTGAGAATTGTTCCTTTTGCCCCAAGAGGGACCTGCTCCGTTCTGAGTGCGTTTTGGAACCAGTGAAGTGACTGGCTTTTAGACACTGCTCTAACAGCTGAGAATACCCCCTTCGGTTACCTTCATCTGGAAACTTCAGTTCCTGCTGATGTGTGTTCTCTCCCTTTCTCTAATTCTCATTTAATCAACAATGGACGCCAACAAAAACCTTGCTGCCAGAGAAGTATGTTTTTGTTCTGCCAAATCCATTCAAAAGCGAAGTGGTTTTGAACGATTTTCAGAATTCCTTTGCGGTGCTCTCACTACATCTGAAATTTTTTCTATTCTTTTCTCTTGCTTTGCTGGAATTCAAACCTGCCGTTCCTAACCCCGCAGAGACAACAGGTCTGGTCCACCTGGCCCGGAGCCCGGCAGCTCTTCTGAGCAGCTCTGGCTGGCGTCGTCTTTCCTTATCCCTCATCCGGAGCGAGCCGTTGGCAGCGCGGGCTGGAGCACCCACGCTCAGGCAGGGCTTCTCCCTGTTGTCATTGTCATCCTCCCCTTCCTCCTCCCTTGCCCCAGCCCAGCATGATGAGCCCATTTATTGCTATGTGCCTACTGAGTTCAAGCTCTGATTGCTTTTTGCTATTGCTTCTTGAGGGGGAAAAATATATGTATACGTGTATATATATTTATGTAGAGTTTATGCAAAAGCTCGTCTTTAAGACAGCCCTTTTATTCTGCTGCATGGTCTATTTGCTGCTACAGTCTTGCTCTAAAATGAGATGAATTTGCTTCTCGCGTTCTCAGCGACGTGTGTCGGAACAGTTCTTCACACAAATACAGTATGTCCTTGCCCTGAAAGCTAAGGGAGGCGTCATTGCTAATCCGCTTATCTGCTTTTCTTGTGTCATGCCAGAGTTTGCTCCTGAAGAGTCTTTTGAAGAGCAAATAGAATTTGCAAATTCTATTTACTTTTTCACTCAAATGAGTAGCTTCCCAATGAAGTTAAGCCCTGTTATTGTTCAGAGGAGAATTTGTGGAGAGCTTGTGGGTTTTGCATTAGCTCCACAAACAAAATGCTTGGCCGTGAGATACAAGCCTAATACTGCTTTCTCCTTCGGTGTCTGTTTTTCTTTCAGTGCTTCTGGGTTTTTTCCATGATGTGTGTTCTAGGTTTTTTGTTGTTGTTGTTTTTTCCTTTTCCTTCTCTCTGTCTTTTCATCTCCAAAGCCAGAAAAATTTGTTTGTTATTTGCTTGAGTAAGAGCAAAGGACCTCAAGAACTGGCCAAAAAGCTGTAATGAGCTCTAGTGCACCTGCCTTGCTCCGAGTTTTGACTTCAAGAGCAGGGTCTGTTCAACACGATTGCAAATGGGATTGAGAACCTACTAGACCTCGCAGTGATATCCCTGAGAGTGCCAGATACTGGCCTCTTTTATCACCGTCTGTCTGTAATATCATCTGTGGAGGTGACAGAATTGCTCTTGTTGGGTAACTACAGATTTGAACCAGGGATAACTGACTCTAAACAGCAGTCCCTCATTTACCCCCAGAAGTATTTGGACGCAGATAAAGGCTTTGCATCTGTCCTGTTGTCTTCTGAGCTGCTTTTTGAGGTTGCGATAGGCAAACTCCTTGGTTTTAGTTTTCCTCTGTGACTTTGAAATGCGTTTTGTCCTCAAGATTGATCCAGCAGAATGACATATTTTTCCTACCAAAGGCAGGAATCTCTATTTAGGATGAAAAGAATAACCAAAATAACTTTGACTGGCACATGGTGTGAACAAACTGACTTTTATCTGATGTTTCTCTCTCCTTTTTAGTCTCGGTTTATCGCTCTGTTTTCAGTGTTTCCTCCAGTCTTTTGTTGTTCTCGCTGCATGTTCCCTCAGTTTTGAGGCTTTCTGAAGGATAAGGTAATACAATAGTAGTCAAGGAACAGTGAAGTTCTTTAGCCTGTGGTTTTGAAGAGGGAGGGAAGAAAGCAAAACGCACTGTAGCGAATGAGTCGTTCCAAACAGCATTGAAATAACCGCTCTGAGGAGCGAATAAAACGAAGGTAGGTCCGTGGGTAAATCTGAGCCCGAACAACTTCCTTGAAGAGGTCGGGCAAGATTAATCGCTGTGCAGACAGCCGGAGTGTGCCCAGGTCAACCGCCCTAGACCTCAGCAAAGCTGACTGCTGGCACTGGCTTCCCTTCAGCCATCAAGGCAACGCTTTGCTTTTCTCTCAATTTCCCTACTAGGATTTTTTCTGTAAAAATATTCCAAAACCTGTGTGTGAAAGCTCTATGAGAGTAGTAGTGGTAATTATCTCTTGGCCTTTAGTTAATAAATAAATAAAAATTAAATCTTTAAGAGTTTTCCCACTTGTAATGTGTGTAGGCTTAAAAAGCAAGTATTTCATAGGTTGTGTGGATGCTTTCTCCCATTTCTTAGTAGTTTGATAATTCTTTTTATGCCCTGTAGAAATTTAAAGCCCATTTATGCAACATCGTCTACAAACTGTGTCATTTATCAGTGGGGGGGGGGGGGGGGGGAATATCCCCAGACTTACCATGGGGAGGGGAGGTTCTCAGGGCTTATTTCCATTTCATTGTAGCTGGGAAATGGAGACCTTGGTGTCAGCTTTACTTCTTGAGAAGTAATCCTACAGTAGAAGAAAGAGTTGAAGTGCCTGTACAGAACATAGCAAGTAAATGCTTTCCTAGTTGATAAGTAGAGGCGAAGACAGATCTGTGGCTTGAATTTTAAGCAGAAACAAGAGCCAAAACCTCATTTTGCATTTTTCCCTCTCTTTAGTGAGAGGAAAGAGAAAAGAGGCAGAGAGCTGAGCTGATAACTCAAAAAGCAGTTAGCTGTGAAGCGGAATTCAGCATCCCTCCCTGCAGCCAGTGGTTTTAAGGGGGAGTTGCAACATCGTTCTCCTTGTCTCTGAAAACCTCAGCCTTTAGTATTTGAGTCTGGATTGAGTGATACAAGGGTTGGGAGGTGTGACCAGGGGCTTCCTGTCTCATCATCCTCTCTGCTGATTTTGGCAAGCGTTGGCCATGCTGGCCAAACAGGGTCCTGGAGAAGCTCTTCAAGGCACCTCAAGATACTTGGGTATTGCTACATCCTGGATGCAGTGGGTTTCCTTGCCCAGAAGGCTCACGCTGCTGGGCGTTGACCTGATCATGGGAGTCTAGTACGGATTAACTAGCCTTGTTCAGGCCACTACTGAAAAGGCATCGCCGTTGTGGGTAACGGCGGCTGGCTCTGGGTGAGCCTGCAGCTGCCGAGCTCCCTTAGGTTTTTTGGCGTGGGGACGGCCACGGGAGGCAGCTGGTTCTCAGCATGCAGGGCCCATGCAGCGGCTCCGTGGGACATCGCTGCCGCCGTTCTCACCCTTATCGGGGCAGCCCCTAAGCCATAGCCCGAGGATGTTCTGACTGAGGTCGGTAGCTTGTCATCTAATTGCGCTGCAAGTGGAATTAGTTGGAAGGGGAGGCTGGGAGCAGAAACGAATGAAATGAGAACGTGCAACTTCTTAATGAATTAGATTCAAGATAATTAATTGGCCAATTGCAGCGACTTGTTAGTTCCCCAGTACTGGAACTACCTTTCCCCCGGTGGCATCTTTCATAACCAATTTCTTTATTAAAATGAAAATGTTAGACTAGACCTCCCCTAAAGTGACAGCAAACCTGTATCGCAGCATGTCCAGCAACTGATGCCTTGCTGAGCACTGCTATGTAAATAGGACCCCAGTTTGGGCAGTCTCTGAAACAGGGGAGCCAAAAAGGTATTTCCATCCTGGTGGAAGAAATGTGGGAACTGAGTGTGCAAGGGTGAAACTATTTTTCAAAAAAGCAATCTTCGAAGTTACACCAAGGAGACCCGGGGATGAGATCTAGCCTTATCCCAAACAGCTTCCTGAAAGTTGTTTTCTTGGATTAAGGCCACAGTTGATGGCAGTGTATGTTTAGTAGCTTCCATTTGTTATGTTGTATATATTTCTCTTTCTTAATCCTGTTTTAAGACTCTAAATGTGCCTGTATTGTAACTTCCTAGTGTTTCACAGCATTTAGCTGTGAACATTTATCCTCTTAAGAGCCCTCTGAGGAAGCACCACTAGTCCACTTGCAAAACGAAGGATGGAAGCTCAGAGTTGCTCATGGATATGTACCTTCTTTCTGGGCCCCAAAACTCCTTGGAGGATCTTGATCTCCTGTGGCTTGGCCATGCTTACACAGCTTCTCCCCAAAAGAGCAACCAGGTTTCCAAAGTCAGGTTAGCATCCTACTGTGGACTGTTTTTCCTGTCATCTTCTCACTTTGCCTGTCAGGAGAAAGCAAATTAGAGCTTCTGGCGTGGTGGAGCTTAACGCCAGTTAAATGTGGCCAGTGAGGTGGAGCAGAGAGAGAGCCCAGCAGTAACAGAGTAGAAGCCAGAACATGAGTGACCCAGAACATTTCAGCCAAGCAGGGCATGCTTATTGAGGAGAAAATGTCCACTTCAGTATCAAAGAGCTGCTGACTTAAATATGCCCAAGAGGAAAAAAGAGGACAAAATATGGCACTATCTTCAAAGCCAAACTATAGGTATTCTGTATAGGTATTCTGTGGCTCTTCAGGCAGAATACAGCTGTGCAGAAAAGGCCCTCGGGTATCTCCCAGTTCGTGTTGCCAGTTCTGATGCATCTGTAGCCAGCCCTCACCGAGTACCCCCGAAGCCCTCTGGTTTCCTGAGGGTTCATCTGTTTCTGTTGGCGGGACTGAGCAGGAAGAGTTTATCCTGCCCTGCTGGTGCAGGGATATGCTGGTGGGGGTCAGCATCCTTCCCCTAACTCTGCTGGATGAATGAGATGCTAAAGAGACTGCTCCTGTGAAGGCTTGAGCTTAACTTTGGCAGTCTGCAAAGCAGGCTGCAGTCTTTCCCCTCTTTATGGCAGGGCTTTCCTTTCAAGTAAACCTCCTGTTTAAGATTTGCAGGTTCAGGTTTTATAGCACGGTTAATTCCCCTGTCTCTGTGCTTCTGTGTGCTTTGAAATTCTAGCAAAGAAACTTAAACCAAAGCCTAGTCTTCCCGTGGCCTGGAATGGCGTTGTGCTATTCCAGGCAGCAGAGCGTCTTTGCGGTCAGCGCTGCCCTAAACAAGTGATAACCAGAGTCCTCAGCTGGCAGTTAAACTTACGGCTGTTGTATGGGATTTCCAAGCCTGTGCACTGTCTGCTTACCCCTTGGAGCAGAGTTATTGCATAGACTGAACAGATCGCATTGAATAAATACGCTAACTTCACCGTCACTTTCTGGAGTAAAAAGAGGGATATTTTTAGTAGATTGGAGATGATGCAGCAGGAAGATGCAATCACTCTCTTAACCGACTTTCAAGGTACTGTTCTGTTGTTTAGGAAGATATATTTTCCCCCCCCCCACTAGAAAATAGTTTATGGCCAGGTCTGAAGAAACATAAATATTAATGCTTGCTGGTACTTAGATGTGTGTGAGAGCTTTATGTCCTAACAGCTAGAGACTACCTACTTGGTATTCAGGAGAGAGAGGCAGGAAATGTATTTTGTGCGTGTTAGCACAAAAGATTTTTAGCTTTGCAATCTGGGCAATGAACTAAACGCTAGAAAATTCCTTCCTGTTCAGATCAATTATTTAGCAGAATCCATGCCAATTTGCCTATGTGCTTATGTGTGAAATTGAGTGTTTTTCCACTCTTTCCTGTCTTGATGATATTGGAGCAAGCAGCTGAACAGGGCTTAGTGTGCTGTGTGGAACTGGATGATTCGCAAATCTTGCAAGTAGTTTTCGGGCTCGTAAAGCTAGTTTGGATTCACATTTTCTTTTCATCCTCCCCAAAGTAATCATGACGAATGCTTGAGATGCAGATAGGCGTGATTCTTTTAATCTGAAAACAATCTTTTTTTTTCATAACAAGCCTGTATAACAAGTTAGGCAAAGCTAGGTAGGAAGGTGCTAATCTTGCCAGCTGAGCCTTTGTTCAGCCTGTGCCCAGCCTGTAAAAACTGTTTTTTAGTAGGTGAATATCCTGCGGAAGAAAGGATGAGGAAGAAGAAAACAAACAACCAAAATGTTTTCTCAGTAGGGATCATCCTAGTTTCCGTATGCAAACTAAACCTTTACATAGTTGCTTTGATGAAGAATCCTAACTTGTTTTGTTGGTTTTTCTCCCAAGTGGGAGAAGACCCCACAACGTCTCTCCTGCTCTCTGCAGCAGAACATGAGTCAGCAGAAACCCCAAAGCATCTGGGGTAACTTCACATAAATGTACAGACAACTTACCAAACTCCTGTCCCAGAAGCCTTGCAGACCACTCCTAGAAGTCTGAACTGGCAGGATGATTTCATGAGCTGCCAGAACTTGAAGCGTTTTGTTCTTCCTTTACATCCTGAAAGTTTTCCTTGCCTGCTGCTTTTTTTCTGCAAACAGAGAAGAGGCCTTCAAATTGAAGGTAACTGTCAATGGTTTTGATACTTGCCTCTTGAGTAAAGAGTTAAACGCTTAGATGCTTTGCCATCTTTTTCTTCTCTGGAAATGGAGGAAAAGCGAGATTCAGCTCTAGAACTTACCAGTGCTTTCATTTACATTTTTTAAGCTCTAACTGGAGGATAAGTCTTGTATCAAAATGAGTTTATTGTAGTACGTGTTTTTCTAGTGATTAACAAAGTGATGATTGTAATTAGCTACTTCCTGTGAATGTAAAATGCTTAAGAACATAGAAAGCTTCAGCCAAGGATTTTTTCAATGTACTGAAGTGTTTTGTGTTTTAGATGAACTAAACGATCGTCTCCAATACCTCCAGACATAATTTGGCATCACTGCTAGATTTTGAGTTTGTTCCTTGCCTGAAAGAGTCTGAACTGAATAAGTACTGACAACTGAAATTCCTTTTCATTTCATCTAAAAGTATTTCCCTGCAGGCCTGAACTATGGTCTAAGCAGCAGTGAAGCTTTCACTGATTTATCTAAGCTGATATTTAGTTTAATAATGGAAATTGGGCATTGTACTTTTTTAACAAGAATGTGCCTTGCATTTAACAAGCTGGAGCTTAATTAAAACAGAGGATGGGGGCAGGGAGCAGTGTCCTCCAACACACTGTTTTCCTTTAATATGAATACGTTCCAATCAGCAAATTGACAGGAATGTTTAAGTAGAGGCAGAGATTTATTAAGAACTCCAGTGGATCCTAGGGATCACCATGGAAATACCTAGTGAATTGGTACGTACGTATTTGCTAAGCTACTGCTTATGAGGATCTTTGGATAGTCCGTAGTGATGTTTTGAGGTGTAATGAACTTCGTATGCTTCAGTTGGTCAAGTTGGTGCTGATAATGGACCAGCATAATTCAGAATGGGATCTTGCCTTTCCTCTGAATACTTCGCATGTGGTTTATCTGATGTTTATTAAGACATAATATAGTACAAATGGTGCATGTACAGTACATTACATGTGCTAAATTTACTTTATATGAAAAAATCTCTATAAACATACCAACAGAGCAAGCTGCCTGGCTCACAGTGCGGTATGAGCACTGGGGCTGTTCTGAATGAACTCTGCGGTAGGAAATCGAAACAACTGCTGTTGTCCTGCAGGCAGTGGGAGACGAGTGTCCAGCCAAGGCCAGCACCCCAAAAATGCCCTCGGCTCTGCCCACCTCTTTCCTGGAGCCTGTTTTCCCACGTGCTTCAGCTGACGCCGGGGGTGGCCCCTGAGACGTGGCATGCAGTTGCTCCCGAGGATGGGTGCCTCTATGATAAGACCAGCCAAACCCTTCCGTGAACGCTCCTTTTATCAAGGGGCGCTTTGCGAGCGTCACGTACTTTGCTGGAAGCCAGTCAGCACTGAGCTGTGCTAGCACAGGTCGTGGTGGAGCGCTGGGGCCGCTGCGGTGCCTGCGTGCTGCAGTGCCTCCCCATTCTCTGGTGCTTAGGAACCTGGCGTGAGCTCTGTGCAGATCTTCTCCACCTGTGTTGCCCATTGATATGTGACTTCGTAGTCATACATCTCCTTCAGTGTGCTCTTGCCCTTGCATTTCAGCTGAACTGCTGAGTGTAACTATACTGCACAGGAACTATAGTTTGTCACATGCACCTATATTAAAACTCCTCTTTGAGCTCATTTTTCGGTCGGACCTTGGTGCCTCCATGAATGTCAGCTTACCTGAGCTCTGCCAAGGCAGAGCTTTAACAGCAGTGCTGCTAGAGAAACTGTCGGCCACGATTTGTAAATCAGAGGCAGTCCGGTAAACCCGCAAGCGTGACCCCTATAATGAGTGTAACTTGAATAAAACTGCTGTCATGCTCTTAGGAGAATAGTTGGAGCCCTTCTGGAGGGTGCAAAGCGGTCCAGCTTCTTGGGGTCCTCTAAATCTTCTGCTGGTTTTCTATGTATGTAGAGATGCAGTGTAAAATTCTGGCTGCTTTTCAAGTCTTTGTTGCCCACGCTGTACTGTACCAACTTGAGATTATTTTCTGAGAAAGCTTAATTTTTGACACTGGCTTAGTAAGTTTACTGTCCTTTAATTGGTTTCTAGTTCATTGCAAAGTGTTAATTGTTGAGAGTTTTGGTATGTGGCCCAGGATTCCAAATATTTTAGGAAGATAGTTTGAAACTATGACAAATCTAAAATACAGTTTATCTTGTACGCTTTCATAATTCCTCGTATGTTACTCTGATCTCCTAGAAGTAGTCTTATTTTTGTGCTGCTTTGTCAGAATAATTATGCAAATATCCAATTAAACCTTCTTTCAAGCTGGGGGGAAAAACAGTGATACAAATTAGAGATAAAAAAAAAAAAAAAAGATGCATAGGTGGTACAATGAAGATAAGATGCCAGTGAAGAAGAGCCAGTGACAGTATTTATAGGTAATTCTTATGATAGACCAATAGGTGAAAGAAATGTGGCATGATTGAGAGGTGTGTGTGCATTTGTTGCTTGAGTCCATTTAAAAATAGGAAGTCCAGAACAGTTCAAAAAGCGCTGAGAAAACATGATTTAATATACTAGGCAAAGGAACAATATTTTGCAAGCGGAGAGTGTTTTCAGTATTCAAGTCAATAATGCATGTATACTGTAACTAAGAAAAATCTATAACTGCAGTATTTTGCATAATTCTCATTAAAAAGTCTTATATTCTGCTAGAGAATGAGGAAAATAACCTTTCATAGGAATGTATCATACAGACTGATTCTTCAGTTCACTGCTTAAAAACAAAGGAGAACAGGTAAATCATGGGGTGAGAAGTCAGTGTCTTGAGAGGCTTAGGTTGGACATAGGAGAAACCCTTTCATTCGGAGAGGTGTGCAGCATTGGAGCAGCTAACTCAGAGACCCGGTGGGGCCACCATGCTTGGCCTTCAAGACTGGGCCAGTCTGGCAAGTGTTGGGCTGGCAGCAAGGTAGCTCCGGCTCCAAGCAGGAGGGTGGAGCAGATAACATCCAGGGCTCCTTCCAGCTAATGTTTTGGTGAGATTATGAAATGCCGAGAGACGCTAGGAGATCAACATAACTTTAGTGAAACCACCAAGTAACTGTCTGTTCCTCTTGCTATGACTGATGTTAAGATCCTGAGGGATTTTCTGGATGGAAGAAGAGTGCAAGAATAAAGCGTACGGAGGGCTGGGTGGTTTCACAAGTTTTATCCCTCAGGAATTTTTCCTATAAAGTAAAGGACTGGAATGAGCAAAAGACTTGGTCAGAAGGAGTATCTTACCAGTTGTCAGCAAGCTGACGTGCATTGGAAAGGTGAGATAACTGCATCTATTATTTACAATTTCTGGTATGTTAAATAACTGGGTATAACTGATAAGCAAGTTTTATTTTTGTTTTCTTTTGTAACCTGTGAGTTGTCCCATGTCAGTTTGCCCTTGCTGTGAACTTTTGATCTTCTGAGTCTTTGGGGGGCAGGGAAACACTACCTGTTTGTTCTCATTCTCATACACCTAATTTCATCTGAGTCTGGAAAAATGCAGTTTATTAGAAAATAGTCTGAGACCAGAGGTTCTACATTGTTAATCACCTTTTTATTAAAACTCAGAATGAAGCTGTGACAGTCTGATGCCCATGGGAAATATGTAATATGGGGAAAAATCTGCCTGTAATGAGAAAGTCACTGCAGGCAGACTCGATGGCTCTTAGCCTCATGCCTCAACTGCTTCATGACCCCGGACAGTAATTGCTGGGGCTGCAAGCAGGAGGTCAGGTCGTCTTTTGCTTGTGGCAGAAATCCAGTAAGCACAAAACTGCAGGTGCAAAGCGTGTCTATCTTCTGGGGAGCACTGCTTTTGGCTGCTGTTAACTGCAAGCAGTTGTGCTTATTTGTCACCAAGAAGAGTGCCCATCACCTCGCATGGGTTCCCGTAGGAAATGTTCAGCTGGGATGCAGAGCCCAGTAGCAGGTCAGCGGGATGGGACAGTGTGGTGGCATTTTCACTGTGTGTGGAGTAAACACCAAGTCCAAATTAAGTGTCAAGTTCTTCTGTTGTGCCTACACTTTCAATTCTACATAGCCCAGTCCCTCCTAGAATCCGCTCTTCTCGTTATATTGCCTTGTTCATTGTTCCTTACTTCACACTTCTATACCCTACTGTGCTATTTCTCCTTTCAGCTTTTCTCCTATCCTCCCCCTGCTCGTCTTTTCCCGACAGCATGTATCCTTCTCAACTTCTGTTGTCTGTCAAAAAGCAGGACAAAAAAGTCCTGAAGCCCTTCCTTGTATCACACCTTCATCTAACAGCACTGAAAACAAAATGTTCAGTGCTGGAGAACTTCCTTGGGCCATTCCTGAGGGCACCTGGTGCCCTCCTGCGAGGAAGAAGCTAGCATAGATCTTGGGGAGCCAGCTGGCTTTGGTTTTGCTGCTATGGTTCATGCACCTTTGTTGGTTTATAAATAAAAATTTAGAAAACCAGTGAAAACTAGTAAATGGTGGTGGTGGGGGGGGAATATAATAGAGCCTGGTTGAATTCCTTTTAATGGTATTTTAATAATTGGCAGAGGTTCTTATTACTCTTGCATTAATTATATATGCTTTGGCCCAATTTCAGATAGAGTATAATCCGTGGTTCAAGTTAATCCTTCAAGGTTACATGATTTTTTCCTCTATTGCTGGTCATCGTACAAATTGTAGCTTCATGGGAGGCTTCCCATAACTTTGACATCCCTAACACCTGCTTTTGGCTTTTGCCATTAGGGTGGTGCAGGGTAAAGCCAAGTCCTCTTGCCACACGTGGTAGCTGCAAGGTAGGGCTTAGTTGTTTGTGCTTCATGTTGGCTGTGGCCTTGAGAAAGGTCAATGATGTCTTACTGAGTTTCTGGAATCTCTCTTTCAAAGATAACTTCTGTGTTTTCCAAAGTTGGCCAGTTCGCATTGCTAATTGCCTTAACAGAAGGCTTGCAGAAGGCTGAAGATTGCTAGCTCCAGACTCGACTTAGGGGAAGGAAGTGTGGGCTCCTCCTGTTCCTGCGCAGAACTTGTCTGTGCTTCCTCGGCTTTGTGCTATTGCCAGGAAGCAGGGAGATGTTGATAGAAGCACAGTATTGGCTCCTTCGCGTGGATTGGAAGGACTGAACTGAGGGGGACACTTCTGGTGGAACTACAGCTTTGTTCCGTTACAGCAGAACGGTTAAATAACGTCAGGACGAGGGTTTGTCTGCTGGTTGCTTTAGGGTGATGACACAGCGAGGAAACGGTAGACTGAGGAACTGAACTCCTTATTCCCAGCTCCCTGTGCAGCACTACCAGAAAGCATCCAAATTTCTGTATTATCCAAACTGAACTAATGAGACCTTTGTGGTTCACTTAACGTTATGCAGAATGCATCTCTAGTGACAAAACTAATAACGGGTAATTAGCCAGGACTTCTAAAAAGACTCTGGGCTGGTGAATAAGTGCTGGAAAACACAAGTGAGATATGAAGCCGAATTAATTTGCAGGCAGAGGGGTCGGGATGGGATTGTAGCCGTGCAAATGGGGATGGAGCTGAGCCTGTTTCACCAAATAGCCATTAGTTTAATGGGAAATGGCTTCTAATTTAGACTGGGACCCTAAACAGTCAATTACTTAGAAGAGACCAGATTTGCTAATTTGCTCATAGCATATTTTTTTCAAAATTGTGAACAGGCGTTATCAGTCAATGGCTTTCTTGTTACACCGTTTGCAGATGGCACAAATTATTTAGGGCTAGTCAGAGCCAGAAAAACTTGAGAAATGCAGAGGAGACCCTAAGCCCATGTGGCAAATAGGGCAGATGAATGATTGTTGACCAAGGCAGGTTGATTAAAAAGTTGAAATTTAAGCTGTTAATATCGTTGAGTGAGTCCAGACAAGTTAAAATCGCTCATGAGAAAAGGACCGGTTTGGTTTACTTGGTTTAAAATCAAAGCAATAACAATCCCCTGACCTGTTTATGTGCACAGAAAAGATCATATTGGATAAATACATATGGAATAGTAAGTTTTTGATATAGTTGCCTGCAATACTGTGAATGATCTCATTATGCCATTTTTAAAATGCAACAGAAATGAAAGGGCTTCAGAGACCTGTAATGAAAATGGTTGGATTTATGGACAGTAGCCATGGGAAAAGACTGTAGGTTGATTAAATATCAAAAAAGATCCAAAAGCAGAAATGTTCTGGAGATGTAGGAAATAATGAACTGTACAAGAAGAGTCAATCAGATGATCCTGTTTATCCTTTACCATAATACAAGAGCAAAAGAATATTCAATCACAATGTCAAAAATTTAATATTGAGGGGTCTTATACCAGGCTAATAATAGACTATCTTTGGAGGTTTTTTATTATGGGAATATGAGAACATGTCATGCTATGTTTGTTTTAAAACACAGTGAGGAAAATGCGAAAGTTTTCCAAGAGCTTGGACACCGAGAGAAACTTCTGCTACAGGAAGGTTGTGCTGTATTTTACTATAACTTTTGCACCTTTATATTATTATTTTTTTTTTTTTACTCAACCAATTACAAAGGAAGATTACAGACTACATAAATCATCCATCGGATTTGTCATAGCAATGCTTTTATTACTCCCAACTCCTTTTCGCTATGTGTTATTTTGATTGATCTTTATGAAGTTCCTACTTATGTTCCCAAAGGGTGTGTATTGTGCAAACCCAGCATAAACCTTTTTTGTAGTTAATTGAGGCATTCAACCCCTTTGCTACGTGCAAGAGAGATGTACACTAGGTATTAGCAAGACCATCTATCTTTATTATCGAAGCATTTGATATTTTAAACAACTGTGGGTTTACGTTCCTCTTTTTGGTGTTTGGCAAACATAAAGCTTTTATTATTGTTTCGCTAGGGAACTTAACATTGTGTATAACTAGAAAAATCTGTATTTTTCCAGTTGCTGTTCTACAAAAACTACTATTCCGTAGTTGTGGTAGAAAATGAGGCCTTCTTCAGTTCTAGTTTTCGCTATTTATTTTGCATGTAATTATAGATAAAATCATTTAGTCCCTTGAGTTATCTACCTCTCTGAGTATACCACTATGTATCTGTATACTGAATATAACAGTATGCATCTTACAACAGAATTACTGTGCGTTTGAGAAGCGTTGATCCAAAAGCTGCTGTAGATCTACAAAATGTTTTCTGGGCTCCTGTATATTTATTCCTGGGAACTCAAAAACTTTGAATCTGACTCTCTGTTTGGCATTGATTTGGTTCAGAGCTTTGTGTCTGGTCCAGGAGTGGTTCAGATAAAACACCTAATAAATTCTTGATCAATGTTTCTACCTTGTCAAGAGACACCGTATTTCTGTGCAGATTTATACGGGTACACAACACTGAGTAGCCTTTCTTTGGTTTAAATCACAGAGCCAGTATCTGTAACTGATGGGGGCTAAGATGCAGACTTTTGAGGAAAGCTGGTGTTTCTTGATGTTTCTTTACTTGAGTTCCTGCAGCGGGGAGAACCTAGGTGGTCTTTCTGGGCACACGTGCTCACCTTGCGGAGTGCGTTCCCAACCAACTCCCTGGGCAGTCACTCCTGATGATGTGAATGTACAAATAGCAGCAGAAAGCTGGTCTGTTTTGATGAATTACTCACTGTGTGGTTTGCCAAACTGGTGGGGTGGAGGGACTTGGTGCTCTGTCTACCCTGCTCTAGCAGGTAGCCAGCAGCACCTTCCGTGAAAAGTTAGCACCACCTGACACTGTGTATGTAGGTCCCTAATGCAATGAAATCATCATTTTGGGGCTGGTGAATGCTAGGTCAAATGACTGGAAGCGAGCAAGCAAGCTCGAGGAACTGAGGAAGCAGCACATAGGGGAGAACTGCTGGAGACGAGGAGTGAAGGTCCTGAATGGAAGAAGCTTTTCCTTCTCCGTTTCGTTCCCCTTCTCCCCCCACGCCTGTTCAAAAACTCTGGGTTGGGCTTTCATAACATTAGATACGCTGTCAAATGGATTCTGAGCTTGTGGCGTGAGTGAGGGTTGCAGCTGCAAGGCCTTCATGCAACCAGGTTTTTAGAAATGAAACCCAGTATTCTCTTGCAGTTGCTTATTTTAGGAACAGGGGGTCCACCTGAAACATCAAAAATGTTGGACTTGGCATAAATTATGGTAACAGAAATGATGCAATCGTAAGCTTCTCATGCTCTCCCCTGTGCCTCTTGCTGAGGGTGCTGCTGCAGGGCTTTAGGTGATACAGAAATGTGACATTGTGCTGGGGTCTGGAGAATTGCAAAGCACATCTGCAGGAAATCGGGTCTTTTATGTTTCACTGCTCATCATAGGTCACTTGTGGTTTGCTTTTTTGAGGAAATTAGTAGACTGAGGGGTTTCGTGCATTGCTGGGAAGAAGCTTTCTTAGTCTGCAAAAGCTAATATGCATCTTGTGGATAAGTATTCGTGCAAGTAAGCCATGTATGTGGGAATAAGTGGATGAGTGAGGAGAGTAGTTTCCTGCTGTGCACTCTGAGATCAGTTAACACAGGGAATCTGAGAAAACAGTGCAGAGTCCACAGGCAGCTGATAAATCTGTCGGATCTCTCCCTTCCTCAGACAGGAGGGAGCCTGGCTATTTTTGTGGTCAATATCCCTGGCCAAATATAATGTTCTTTATTTTTTTAAATTTTTTTTATACAAAGGGGACATGATAACACTTAGAAACTGAATGCTTTTAGGCCTCTCTATCATATATGATTTTTCTTCCAAATTCTGCTCTCTGTATATGGGGGAGAGACGACGCTGCAGTGATCCGAGTTGCTCTGCAGTTTGAAAGCTGAGCGTGTTCACCTGGGGAACAGCAACCATAACATAACATCACAGCCAGACACACAGGACAATAAAACGTAGAGTGGCAGATGCTGCACGGTGCCAAACCCCCCGAACAAACAGCTTCGCTTAAAGCGTTCATCAATAGCGGTGGCTTTGATACCGTGCCTTTGAGCTCTGGCTAGGTAGGTACCAGTGAGAGAACCCTTACAGATAACACTTTTGCAGGTGTGACCTGTTCATTGGCCACCTGCACACAGCAGCAAAGCTCAAATTCAATTAAAGCGTTCATTACTTGGTGACTTGATCGCTGAAGTAGGTACGAATTCTCTGCAACTCCAACTTGGCTTCATAGGCATGTCTCAAAAGTGCTTCCAGAGCATCGCTTGGTGAACGTGGTGTATGAAACCCCTTGGTGCTTCTGCATCTGGTGGTGTTACGCAGCTAAGTCAAAGGCAGAGGAGGTGCTGGAATCCATGTGGAGGGGTGAAAGCCAGCCTGCTCTGTTGAGGGCTGAGGAGCAAAGTGCTGCTGCTTGCTCAGGGGCTGGGAGCCCTGGCACTGCACGGGGACAGGACAGCCTCTGACTCCTGGGAGATGTGAGATTAAGCACCCTGTCCTTGCTGTAAAATGGAAGGAATTGGCCATCTCTGTTCTTCTCAGCATCCCACATGGGGCATACCAGCACCTTCCACTAGCAGCATGCTTGAAAGGTCTGGTCTTTACTGGCGTTGCAACCTTGCACCCATCATCCCGACAAAGCACCCAGCCTGCCAGGTGCTTACTCATCCACGGTGATGGTGAAGAAGTACATGAACGTCTGTCTTCACTACATGATTTTTCTTACATTAGCGTGTGAGACCGACCCACATGTTTACCCGCTGTAAGCAGCCCCGTGAAGTGCTGCAGGGGTGAGCAGTGTCCGCCGCGTCTGCGTGTCCTTGCCTCCAGCGGGTGCTCCATGGAGTGGTCCCCCCCGAACTCCGTGTGTGCGTTAAATCACTGCGTATCGTCAGGCGGCTAAACCCAGCGGGGCAGCGCGTGGGGCTGTTGCTTGCCAGCAGATCTGCTGGATGAAGCTGGCCTTGAGGTGCTGGGCTCTACGCTGGCACGTGCGTGGAGGTCGGAAGTGCCTGTGGGTACAGCCCGGCGTGTGGCGGTGGTACATGCTTCCCCCTCGGTGGCTTGGCAAGCCGTGGAGAAAGGGTGGTGGGTGGTGGGGTTAAGAGGGAAAGATCCTTCACTCCCACCCCTACGGTGCGCCGCTCTTCTGGTGCAGAAGAGGGATCGACAGAAAGCATCTGCGTTGGCAGAATCACTGGAAAAATCCCAGCTGCAGAGACTGGATGGTATCAGAGAAAATTAAAATCAAAAAAAAAAAAGCGTTGCTGGGGCCAGCAGCGCAGCGTTAAGTTTGCGAGCAGAGTAAACTCTTGGGAGAATTACCCTGAAGTGAAAGAAAATAAAAGCATAGATTACTGCTAAACACAGAAATTGCTTGCGTGCTCAAAAAAAAAAAAAAAAGAAAAACCCAAACCAGAAAGGCAGAGCGAGCGAGCGAGCACGAGACGGGGGAAGAGGGAAAGGAGAAATGGGGGGAGCGCGAGGGGGAGAGGGCAGAGCGCCGGGCGCTGCGCGGAGCCGCAGGAAGGAGAGCTTCAAGCCGCCCGCCGGGGGCTTCGCTCGCGCCGCGCCGCGGAGGATGTGCACGAAGGGCGAGTCGGAGGGGCTGCAGACGCTAGGGATTGTGGTGGTGGTGTGCTCCTCCCTGAAACTCTTGCACTACCTGGGGCTGATTGACTTGTCGGATGGTAAGGAACTCCCCAGTTTGCCAGCTCCTGTTTACTTCGGTTGCAGTGTGTTTCGGTAAAGCCCCTGCAAGAGAGGCTGTGGGAAGTATTTTCTTTTTTAGTGCACTGACTTCTCAGTATCGCCTTCATCTCTTAGTAAGAATCGTACAGGCTGCACGGGTGCAATTTTGCTTTACGCTTTACTGAGGGTTTTTGGTATATTACTATAGCTGGAGAGAATCTTATGCTGTGGTTTTTTAATTTAACTTTTTTTGCCACATGCATTTTATCTCCTTTGATTAGTTTTAATTAATTTTATCTTATTATTAATGCTTCCCCCTCCCCCCCCCCCCAAAAAAAAAAGTTAATCCCAACCTAGGAAAAAGAGAAGTCTCTCTCGGGATAATAGAAGCTGATAATTACATCCATGGTTTCAAAGGGTTACCTAAAACAGCCGTGATGTGACACTTGCGGATTAAAGACATAGTGGAAGTAAAGCGTTTGAATGGGAATAAAATGAAGGAAACTTTTCTGCATTTGTTATTCCAGACACTTCAGCAAAGTAACCAGAAGCAAAATAACATAGGGAGAAATGTTTCTGTTTTCGAGTATGGATCTGGAGGATTTGATGTCTCTCCGTTTTCCAATATAATGAATTTTTTTTTCCCTAAAGGTTTTCCTGGGGATGTAAGGCGTATATATTTTAACAGTGAAGTCAGCTTCAGCAGCAGTGTTCTCTGTTCTTACAGGGGCATGTGGAACACTGAGAAATTTCAAAAGAAAAGAACTCCTGGGTGAAACAAATGGTATTTTTGAAACAAAATTGATCCACGAGTCACTGACTTTATTCTTACTTAAATTATTAATTGTACTAAGCTTGCCTAGGAAGGGAATAACAAATATGAAGTAAAGTAACGTGAGTGTTTAGAATATAGTAAAGCTGACTTAAAGATTGAATAAAAGTAGAGGAAATACGTGTGTGTGTGTGTATACATATATGTATACACACACACACACACATATATATATATATATAAAATATATCTTAAAATACAAGGTTTTACTAGATAATGTTAAAAACAAGGAAAAATGGAATTCTAGCCTTGCCACTATAATATCTGTGCTATCAGAGAATCCTGGAAGGATCAAATAAGAAAACTGTGGTCGGCGTAAGAGTTACTTTGTTTAGGCTTAGAGAAGATGTAAATTTACCATTAGGGGCATGTTGCTATTCCTTATTATGAAATGAGTATCTTGGGAGCGTTTAGTTTACTCTGACGTAACTGGGCTCTGGTGACGGTCTAATTGTAAATAAAGGTATGTTACAACGGGTTTCCAGTAATGGCAACGGAAGCGCTCACCTTAAAACTGAGCCGTCGAGTCAAACGCGGAGGCAGCTGCGTTGCTGCCTGTTTAGCTGCGAGAATGTTTCTGTACCTTCTTTGCAGAACTAATTACAGTAATTGCAGTGTAACAGCGGTGCCCGCGCTCCTCAGAGAGGAGCCTCCGCCGTGCTTCTCCAGCAAAGGCGCGCAGTGACAGGTGAGACAGTTGTCTACTCGCAGACAAAATGAGCCAAAGTGAGCATAAAATCCTCAGTTATATTCAGTGAACAACTCCGGATGCGTTTGTTTGCAAGCCGCAGTCCGTAATCGTTAAATCCATCCAAGTGTAGAGCGTGCCGGTGTTTCCTCTCAAATCCGCGTGGGTGAACGCTGCAGGAATTACTGATCTGCATAATTCCTGATCGCTGATGGATTGGCTGACAGCGTAGAGGAGCACGGTGCTATAAACCTTCTCGGCAATTCTTTTTTTTTTTTTTTTTTTTTTTTTTCCTCCTGCCTGCAAAATTGCTGACTTGGATACCAAGCCGTATTTCTGTACTATTCATTTAAATTATATAAGCTTGTGTGTTTCTTCCTTTTTGACTCTACTTGTGCTGAGTATTACTTACATGTATAAGTTGTTGTGTTAAAAAATGCAAGCGATAATATTGTGCGGTGCAGATTTCAATCACTTGGGAATCTTTAAAGGTAGCATTAAACTTCTTCCATCTGGTGGGTGACAGCAGTGGGAAGGGTACACTGAGTGTGCATATTACACCATAAATATGGTTAGCATCTCTATATTCACTAGAAATGATCACTGCTTTTATTTATAAAGATCTAGAAATGCCATATGTTTTCTCATGGCTGTGTGCAATAACATTAGACACTGAAACTGGCTATATTCTTGCTCCTTTTTAAAATTAGTATTGTTCTGTTTCCTGTAGATAAGTAGGCTTACTGAAGTGTACCTTTGTACTGCTTAAAAGAAAAAAGAAAAGAAAAACCTGTTAAGTGCTAATTCCTCACTAGTCTAATATAAGAAGCAAGATTTACGGAGAGGGAAAAAGTGTAGAAGGTAGTTCAGTAAATGTGGAATTTTAGAATTTGCTACAGCTGAAGGCATGTTTCCCTAATCCCACATTTTTAGTTAGTTGTATTCCAGAGGTGAGGCCTTGTTCTCAGTTAATTCATGCAGGTAACTGCAAAAGACGGAAACCAGAGCCATTAGTAGGAATTTTAAGATTACAGCCTAGTAACAGAAATTAATCTCGGAGCATGACCTGAACTTGTGTTAAGCATTTTTTCCTGGGGGGAAGAGGGTTTTGAGTCCTTTGGTTTCGCCTGAAATGCAAGGAGAGCAACTCCATGAGAACCGATCCCCTAAAACTTCTCCAACCAGGAGCGCTCTGGTGAGATCAGTGCTGGCCCAGCTGCACTGTCTGTGTTTTCCCGCGTTCTTCATTAGTGTTCCCATTTGCTAAGTGCTCGTAGCAGGGAAATCCAAACACTGTGAGAAGAAACTTTGCTTAACTAGAGGGAAAACAAGTTCTGCGCAGTGTGGGTTGACTTGTTTGAACTTAACCGAGAAAGGTTTAACTCGGCTTTTCTATTCCTGTTGTTTTATGCCCCTCTCCCGTTGCCTTGTCTCGGGGGTGGGGGGTGGCTTAGTCTCAGCCCTGCCCTTGCTGCCCTCCTGTGCTTTAACGGGGAGCTGGTGAAGTCCCGCTGTATCAGGTCTCAGCTCCGGTGGTTGCTCCTGAGGAACTGCACTCAACTACATCCCAAAGAACGGGCTAAGAGTCAAAGATGGGTTTCCTTAAGTGCAGTGATGTGTCTATGTATAATTGTGCGTATTTAGTGGCATTTAGGGAAACATCTGATGAAATTATATATTAATCTATGGTTGAAGACAGCAAAGCTTCTCTATAAGGCAAGAGTAAATTCTGGCTGCACTAGAACTGGTTGATGAGTTTGACTTTAACTCAACTCTTTTGCTGAATATTCATCCTTCTTCCAAGGTACCCTTGATGTATTTATAAGTCATTCTTGAAACTGGATGGATCCAGGGCAAATATGAACTGTGCTCTTGGACTAGTCTCAGTCAGATTAGCTAAGACCTATGGCAGGGTCCAAAATCCTGAAAATAAGCAGATTAAATAAAAATATACTACCAAATACATTGTCAGAGATTTAACTTCTTAATGCAAGAAAGCCTATTTTTTCTAGTTCTACTCATTTTCTAACAGAGGATTAGATACAGATGCCAGATATTTTTCCTGAGTGAATGGATTGCTGACTTGTAAATCTATCTCAGATACTTAAGAGCAACATACAACCACCATATACATCTGTGTAATTCAGTAGTATGTAGACAATACATTGCCAGCCTGTAGAATTCATTGCCACTGAAACAGTTTAATGCAATTGCCAGTGGACTCCAAGTATGTTTTCTGAGTATATCTTTTTTTATTATGCCATATTCAGCCATTCTTTGGAGCTGTTCATAATGAAACAGAGAAATCGTGCAAAACTGGAAGGCAGCTACGTTTTGGCCTGTGCCCATGAACTGCAGTCTCAAGATGCTTCGGGGTTGATGCTGTTTGTGAGGACACCGGGAGATCCCCCTCCCAGGTTCTGCTTCTGTTTTCTCTGGAGCCAAGGAATAGGTGTGGGACCTGTCCTCCGTATCCCCTAAGGAGGGGGAGCTGCCTCATGACCTGTGCCATGTGGGGGGAATTATGCTCTTACCTTGTGTCTGCAGGAGCTGTCGAGCCCCAGCTCTGGGCAGCAGAGGCCATGAAACAACTTGGTCTTTGTGAGCTATCCCAGTGGATTCGCATAAAAGGCAATGTCAGGAATTTTAGGATGGGATGTGACCTTAACTTCTACATGAAATGACTCTCTAGCCAGGAGAGGTACTTGGCCTGCAGGTACCTCTGGCAAGTGACCTGTGGGATTTCTGGAGTTATGTCATCAGCGCAGATGCTCCCCATTGCAAATCTGTCCCCTGTTACATTGAGATACAACTTGCCTCCTTCTCTTCTGGCATCTTGCATGCTTTCTGGAATAGGTGGGATAGCAAGTTCAGGTACCTTAGCATTGTTTGTCAAAGCAAGTATGGAACTGCAGTTCCACCTAACTTCACTAGGACAAGTGCTTGCTTGGTCTCTCTTGCTCTGTTGTGACAAGCATCACCTCTTTGCCCAGTGGAAGTGTCTCCACACGGTGTATTCACCACATGTTAAATGTAGAGATGTGATAGATACAACTCCCTGTCGTACCAAGTAACCTTTAAGGTAGTTAGAACTTGAACTGGGAGACTTGTTCCTCGCAGTGCCTGTATTGTTACCTCTGATTTGTACAGCATTGCATATGGTACTATTGTAAGTATTGCAACTGGAGCAGCCCAAGACAAACTTGCCTGTTTACTGACTTGATTCATGAGGAAGTGTATGGTTTTAAGCAACAGCATGTAAAGGTTAAAACCTTTAAAGAAGAGATCAGTTCACCAAAAAATCTATGAAATAGATATGGCAGAACCAATATGTTTTGCAGGAATGTTACTATAAATTTGAACAAATTTGGAAATTCTAGACAAAATCAGAGACCTTGAAAAAGAGGGAGGAAGGAAGGGAGAGAGTTACCTGATGTGGAGTAGCTATAAGTCTGGTGATGAGAGCACTTGGGGCACACATGGAAGACCAGGGCTCTTGCTACCACCCCTTGGGCCCAGCTCTGCAAAAGCATTCAGTGCGTAACTCCTGTAGGTACTAGCTGTTCTGCACCAAGGTGTGTATTCTCGTTTTCATCCCCTTATAAGGTCTTGTTTCATCTTGATGTGGAATAGGGGTGTCCTTTTTTAAAAAAAAAAAAACACTAGTGAGAACGTGTTCTTTTCTCCAGCTTCAGATAGAAATTTCAGATCCACTAGAGAGGGAAAGAAGGGAGAAATTTGAATGGACTGAAAACTGGAATCCTTTTCTTTAAGGGATCCACTTATGAAGGAATCAGGTAATAGATATCAAACACGTTGTATTTGGCCTATTGATGCTGCATGGTGCAAAGGCTGTGTCACAGCTCAATTGGCACAGTTTCCTTCCTTCCTTCACTCTGATTTTTTTTCCAGCTCTTTTGACCCCCACATAGATTTTTTTTTTTTTCCCTCCCCCTCAGTCCAAAGCAGAAACTGTATTTGCTGTCTGCTATTTGCAGAGCCAGAGCAAACCTCACTGGTCAGCCAGGGGCAATAAATTTGGCTGCCTCAAGCAGCATGGGCAGCCTGGCTAGGACACCGTGCTGGGAGGAGCTTCCGAAATGCTGTCGAAATGTCCGTGCTGGTTAGGTTTTTCGTTCTGCTCACTTAGATGAGCAGAAAAATACAAGACAAATTAAACATTGAAGTACAAAGGAGAGTAAATAACACAAGCCATTTTCCAGGAATTTCCACAAATTTTATTTCATGCAGAAAGCACCTGTCATGATGACATGCGGTTGCATACACGCATGAAACAGCTCGACCTTTCACTGTATGAGAAAGACAAGGGCTGATAAAATTTTAAAGCATATGACTTATTATATTTTAAAGAAAAAAATTGTTAGACTAAGGATTGCTGTATCACACTTTTGAATATCCCAGTTAATCATATAATAGATCATAATATTTAGCAGTGTGCCACTTAAGTAAGGTCAAATACATGCTTAATCTGGGTTGGTTAGCTTGGTAGTGGTCCTGCTGTTATGAGTGGAGTATCAGTATTTTATGGACTGTTATTTGCAAGGAAAAGTGGACGTTTTGTGCATGTTTTAGTACAGACCGATAGAAAATGTGTAGTCTAATTAGCAGTGGAAGTTCTGGTTTTGTTACTCCTTGATGAATTTTCCTTTTGCTCTTCTATGCATGGGTATAAGTGTACTGGGCACATTCCTTTCGTCTCATACACAAGGTCATGCAACAAATCACGTTACAAGTTTCCATGTTTTTGTGCAATTTTTAGCAAGGCCATCCCAGATCATTTCCCGTTTATAAGAGTTTTGAGGGTGCGCTAACCTCCCCCTCCACACACAGTCCTCCTAACCCACCCTGCTAGATCTTGTGCAAGTGGGAATTTGAAGGCTTCAGCACTCCGAAGCTGGGTGTAAGCTGTGGTGGTGTACTTGCACAGGCCCTTGCGTTCGTGACTCGGAGCAAAATTAAATGGCTTCCCCACCCTCCCCCTTTTGAGAGTCTGGGGAAATGAATCACTTTGATCAGGATTTTGGGCTTCAGCTTTTATTGCAATTACTAAATCCCAGCATCTCTGCTGTATCTCCCTTTTTTTTCATGGAATGTTGGTGTGAATGAGCTAATGCAGTTATTTACTGTTCAACTGGAAACGATGAGAATCTGGCTCCGAGATAGGTCTGTCAGTAGTAAATTGTGATGAATCGTCATTTTCAGAACTTTATTTCTCTTTGTGGCCAGGCATGTATCTTGATAGCACTGCGTTCGTGCGTGCCGGTTTGCATAGGCATACCACATTTCTGAGCGCTCGGCTTGTTCAGACTCTTGGTAACTGGCAAGACAAAGTCCCAAGTCCTGAAGGGAAGCCGTCAGAAGATGGGAAAATACCAAAATTATTGCTGCCTGCAAAGTCTTCAGTTCTCCCATACGTGGGCTTGTTTCAGGATGATATTATGCATGTCCATACCATAAAACAACATCAGACACCCATGGGGGCAGGACTAAGGCTGTGCATCCTCGACTTGGATGGTTCCTGGTGATCGATGTCTTCTGCATGCTCTTCTCACACAGGGACACAGTCTGTGTCAACCGGGGGGGTACATATGTGCATTTGTAATCTTTCTATTTAGCTTTTTTAAAGTGAGCTAATCACCACAGGTTTCCTGTAACAATCTTTGAATTTCTTGCAGCACTTAACCGCTTTCAAGGTTTCCTCACTCACCTAATTAGATGGCTCCCAGACTTCATTATGCAGCCACCGGCAGAAGCTGCTAACGCTCGGTAACCTCACAGCAGCCCGAGCTGTCGGCTCCCGAGCGGGGAGGGAGCGGGTTTTGCTAGCTGCTCGTCGTCTTCTGGTTTCCCAGACCGGGTGACGTTTGCTGTGTTTAGCTTCTGCCAGTTGCTCCAGACGTCTGGTGGCTTTTCTTTTCACGTCAGCCCTGCTAGGGAGAGGGTTTGACAGGGTGGACTAACTGCAGTCATACCAAACCTGGGGAGCCTGGAGTCTGTCGCGCCCCTGCCGTCTCGGTGACGCGGCAGCGTTTCGCGTCCGGCGCCCCTTCAGACAGCGATCCGGGCCTCTTCTCCCGAAGGGGTTTGTTCGGGCGGCAGAGATCCCGCTTCTGCCCTCCGGACCCGCGGCGCTTCGCTCGGCAGCGCTGGACGCTCGTTGCGCCGTGTTTCCACGAGCGTACCGCGCTACAGCCTTTTTTACGTTTTGAGTTTGTAGTTGGCCCACTGTTAACCTGCCCGCTGAAGCGCCGTTGTAATGCGGCGTCCCGAGTCTCCCAGCTCCTTCAGCTCTGCGCGAGACTGCCGCGCGTGCTCGTGTGCCATCTCCCTCTGCCTTCCACCTCTTCTTTTAGCTCTAATCCCTGCGCGTACGCCGTTTCCCCCGCGGTTGCTCTTGCCGTTGCTGTTCTGCTTCCCTTCTAGCCCTCTCGCGCGTTGGGTTTTGTGGCCCCGCGTCCTCGCGCGCTCACGGCCCGCCGCAGAGCGCGGCACGGCCCGCCGCAGAGGGAAGCGCAGCTGGCTACCTCCGTCCTCCCGCCCCGAGACTTCGCCTTGCTAAAGCCCGTCCTCGCGCCTGCTCGTGCTAGTGTTCCTCTGCTTTTCATCAAAAGGTTATAAACTACTTTTCTTTGCACACATCTGCAAACGGGATTTTCCTCTCTTTCGGCTCTCTCCCTGGGACAATTCTGCCTTTCTTGCTTGAACAAGAAAAGTAGATTTTTGCACTGCTTGAATTTCTACATTCAAGCAAGACTAGCGCAAGCCAGCTGCACCAAACGGGTGATGTTGAAATCCCACATGCCTTTCTCGTGTTGAATTTCCTTAAGGTTTCCTTTGTCCTTAGCACATGGTCTCGGCCGTTGACTCCCCTGTAACTGTTTAGTTACCCTGATTGGCATTTTTTGGCTTTAGCAATCAGGAACTTCTTTTTATTTCTTCATTTGTTGTTAGAGGTGGAATGAAGACGGTACCCCTTTCCTAGCTCTGTTAAAGCTTGCCTTGGCTGCCTCTCTAGAGCGGAGGATTAAGTACTCAGAACTGGAAAAAGGGAGATTATTGTGTCTCCTAGACTAAATCAAGTAGACCTTGATCTTTATCAAAAAGATTTTCAAAGCTGTTGCCAAAAATTGTAATACTTCTGCAGCTGAAATCATACTTTTCCAATTACTGAGTAATGGTATTGAATTTTTTCTCTCTCAGGCAGAGGGGGAGGAGGCAAAGGGATAAACTGCAGTAGTGATTCTGAGTTAGAGACTAGCAGCTTCTTCCATACCGACCTACGCAGAGAACTATGTAGGAAACAGCTCTAAGTGTTGCAACGGTTCAGTAAGAACATCTTTATTTGGGGTTATTTAATAGTACTGAAACAGTGAAACTTTTAGGGTTGTTATCTAATAAATTCCTCGAGAGAGACATAACAATTCAGTTACTCAGAAGTGTCTGTTTTCCACATTGAAGGTCAGAATCAACAGGTACAAATATCCCCCGAGCACCCTATCAGTTGCACAGGCACAAAACTGAAGCTTGGTTTGAGGCATTTTACTTATCTTGCCATAACCGAGTTTGGTAAAGCTGCAGGTATTAGCTGTTGTTCTTGAGGGGAAAAGTGTGATGGGGAGAAGTATGGAAATGCTCCCTAATGTTACAAGAATGCAGAGACAGGAAAAGAGGTGCTTGTTTTTAAATGAAGCCAACGTGAATTAATAAAGAAGGAAGATGCATAGCACTTTCTAAACAAAATGGAGTTTGTCCCAGTGCAAAACTTATTTCGGAAAGGCTGCTGAAGCAGAGCTAATTCACCACCTACAAGTGCTGTAAGCTAAAGATTACCCCAGTGCTACCGAACCGGGGATCGGAGCACTTGTCAGACACGGTGTCTGTGATCAACAGCTACAGACCGGCCTGGATACATCTGGTAAGGTTGGTCTTCTGCTTTCTCGTCGCCCGTTGAGAGCTCTCGCGGGCGTGTTTGGGGATGAGCAGCTCTAGTGGGTGGCGGGAGGTCCAGGCTGGGCTGTGTATTGGTCCCGCGCAGGTTGCTTGGTGCTGGAGGGAGCATGCTTTTGGAGCAGTGCAGTTGCAAGAAGTCCTCCACAGGGTTGAAGCGGGGATAGGAAGCGTGCCCAGGAGGGATTTCATTTTCTTGGATTTTTGTTTTCTCCCTTCTTGATTTATCAGAGCAGCAAAGTTGCATGGTATCAACAGATGCGAGGGCTGTGCTTCCACCTAAGCTCTAACTGTGCTTATCTACTAATCCTCACAGGTATGGATACAATCTTCTGTGAAGCACGTCTTTGCTGATAAATTTAATTAAAAAGAATCAGCAAGTTAGAGAAGCAAGTTGAAGACTTTCTAACAAAAGCTAAGTCTAACCGGATGCCCGCAGATCTGACTTGCTTGCCTTAAGATAGCTTGTCCTATTGTAGAGAGCTAGAAATGGACATTTGAGTTTTGAGCCACTCCTAAGTCTGGCTGTCCCCTGGCTGGTGGAGCTCAGCAGGAAGGTGGTAGAGAGCACCAGGGTGAGGAGAAGCTTTCCAAGAAGCGTCCTGTGACACTGCATCTGTCTGATCCATCTCAAAACTCTTAGATAGAACTGGTGTCAGAGAAGATTTCTGAACATTTTCTGGAGGGGTTCAAATGGCAACTGGTTCTGTTCAGAAGGAATTCAGATACCTTTGATCCTTCAAGCTTTATCAGCTACTTCAGATTTTGCAATACATGTAGACTCTGGCAGGGTGCAATCACTTCTCTCTTCTTTTCTGTTAACATTGGGCACTAGTTTATAAGTTGCAGAGGTTCTTGTAACAATACACTGATCTTATTAAGGTTTATTTTGGAGGTAGCTTACTGCGTGTGCTGATGGTACGATATTGTGTTGTGCTTGTTGCAATCTAGCTAATGTGGCTGATTTCCTCTGGTGCAGCAGGGTTTAGAGGACCGCAACCACTCTGTCCGTGAGGGAATAATAAAATCTTCTTAATAAAATCCGAAAATCCAAACAAAATATCACAATAAATGTGCTCTAGCTACTTCTGGTGTTTGCCTTCCTGCTACTGGGATGTAGCTTGGGAACCGTTGTCTGAGAAATGAAACTCTGGGTAAGGCTTGAAGATCTGGGTTTTAATCCTGGCCTGGTCACTGTCCTGCTGGGTGACTTTCCATGAAGTCAGTCTCATCAGCAAGATATGGGTAATGAAGGTGAATTTCTAATGCGGCTTCTTTATGTGCTGAAAGTATTCATGGAGTTATTTGTCTGAAGCTAGAACAACACTTACTTTTATTTCCCTTTTCATCCTATTCTGGACATAGTACTTAAATTTTATCTCTCAGCTTGATCATTTTATTCGGCAATGGCTAACTTTTTTCCTTCTCAAAATACTATTTACATAACTGTTTCTTTGCCTTATGTCAACAGCCTTACAGAAGCGATAGTAAATTTAAAATAGATCTTATCTGTACAAGGCCTGCAACATATAAGCCTTTGCTGACAGATGCTCTTAAATTCTGCTGGGCTCAAGTATGTCTCTATTTAGTGAATGGAAAGACACAAATCCAGAGTTTCCTCATGGAACTGAAGCATAACAGAATTTGGGGGGGATATGAGTGCCATGCAGATTGGGTATGAAGTACAGAAAGAGCTAGTGTTGTGTTCCAGGTTAATGTACAAGTAATGAAAATGTAATTTCCATAATCTTTAATAGCGTCATGATGTTGGCATAGGCTACATGTGACCACGTACATATCTTTTCTTCTAGACTCCTCTCTAATTTTTTAATCTGCTCTTGCTGATAACGTAATTCATATCCCCACAACTCCATAGTAATTCAAATAATTTATATATACCAATTTACTGTCTAGAAGGTGCCGAGAGCCTTTTGTTTCACCAACCCAGAAATTGTGGCTCCTTCAGAATAAGGTCAAAGCACTCTGCAGTGTTAAAAATATTTTGAACTTTATAGGATAGTTAGTAATGCAGAAAATGGATTCTATATGCACTGCTCTGCGCTGAGGGCCTACCGTCATTTTTGCGCTGTGTGCAGTACGTGTGTAGGCTTTATCCCTCTTGAATTGCACCTGCTCTTTCCACTGGATGCATAAATTGTTAGACTAGTGAATAATGCTGTGCCCCTGAGGAAAAAGGGGTTACGGTGTTGGAATGCCTACTTTTCATTTTGCTGCCTTTCAGAAAATAACGTTATGCTTACGCAGCAACACTGCGATTCCTAACATGATGTGGTCTTATTTTAAAACCCACTTTGCATTTCATTCACACTAGTTGAACTCCTCTAACTTTTACTTGTTCCGTGTTTACACTACTGAGAAGAGAATCTGGCCCTTTGAGCTATTTGTGTACCTCATAAATTTGCATTTTTCTGCTCGAGAGAGATGCCAGAGAGAGCATCAGCTAGGGTGGTGCTGAGCTGTATTTGACACTGTGTAGTGAAGCCTGGGCAAAGCTCACTGCTGATCTGTTCTCAAAATCTTTTGCTTTCTCAGTCATTAAACCTGCCCATTGATCATTGAGGTAGAAAATATCTGGATGATCTTTCTAAAATACCCTCATGGGTGGCACATTGTCACCACCCCAGTGGCCAAAGAGCGCGTGCAGTTAAGAGGGATGAGGAAGAAACAAGCCTATAAAATGTCTCCTTTAAGAGCTCACTTAGCCTCAAAACATTTTCATCTTCAGCTTTTCCCATACTGAAGGTGAGCTCCAAGTACATGCTAACCCTCAGTGGATTTCTCTTTGGCTGTTGTGGAAGAGCTCAATCCTTCCATCAAAGAAGGAGAGAGCAACTTGGCTTGGCCAGTATAGTAAGCCTCATAAAAAAGCGTAAGTACTGATGGAGGCTCAGCCTCCTTTTGTTTTGGGAAGGTGTGCGTTGGAAAGGTTGTAGTGCACTGCGCAAAATGAAGTGGACTCCGTTTGCCACGTGTCTTGTAGGAGCTGTTCTCACAGAAGCTGAAGGAACATGGAAGTAATGACTTGGGTGTCAGCGTATCTTTTTAAAATAGTGTTTAATTGAAATAGTTAGAAGGTTCTATGTTAACCAAGCGTTTCAGGCTGGGGTAGTGTGATCCTAATTACCAGGAACCAAATTACATCTCGGTGGACCACCTCAAAGTAAGGACTACTTGTGACAGCAGTCTGCAAATTCAGACTATTTGCATTTCTAGAAACAGTCAGGAAAGCCCTTCTGAGCAGCGCTCAGGAACAATAATAGCATTGCTTCTGTGTCCCGGTGACCGGTGAACCTCATTTTACAAGAGGTGCTTTGTGTATAGTTCCTTCCTGGTGGGAGCATTATGAGGTCCAGGTAAAGAAGCGAGGAAGGGACTTTGTACTGGCAGAAGCAGGGGGTTTGTCACCACTCTCCCTACCAGACCTGTTTTAGGCCTGCAAGGTGTGGGATCCACCGGCTGCCCCTACTCTATTGCAGACAGAAGCAAAGGACATTCCTATATTGGAGGAAGCATTTGGTTTGGCTGCATCAAGGATGTGAGATACAAAGGAAGTGGAAGGGGAAGCTCTGTCATGGCACTTAGATCTGTATGTTTTTCTTTCCACATTATGAATACAGGTCTTTAGAGTTTTTATTTCATGTTTCATTCCTTTAGATTCTGGGGGAAAATTCAAAATCTATGAATGATGTTGGCTCCTTACCATGTATCTTGCTTTTGGAAAACATAGAATAATTCCTACTGGTACTAGGTGACAGGTTTGGGTTATTTCTATCCATGTCAACATTCACATCTGAGCTATGTGGCAGATCAAATGCAAATAGCTAATATTCTAATTAAGAATTAGGAAAGGGAACGCAGCCTGTCTTGGACAACATTAGGATCCAGGCTGGTCTTGGTGATAAGTGAATGTCCTGGCAACAACAGTCTGAATCAGTTCTGCTTGCACGTAATTGTGCTGTAGTATCACGCGCCAAGTTTCATCACGAAGTAGTAACGTGTATTTTCTTCAAGCCCACTGTACTTTGAACATTGTACTACCAGCACTGGCTCTATCGCTTTTGGGGGTGTTGCTGAAATTCATATGCAGGATCCATACTTTATTTTTAATTTATCTACTGTGAACCTCAGCAGTTTTCCATAGGGAAAGAGTGAAGAAAATAAAGAATTACTTAGGGAGCAGAAATGTAAAAGCACGGAGATTCTATCTAGCGAATCTTTGTTATTAATTTATAACTCAGCTGCATGGATTTAGTTCAGTATGAAGTTTGGCAGCTTATCTTTCCCCCTCAGAGGGTGCTCCTACATATGAGTTCAATAAAGCAAAACTCTGATTAGCTGCTCTGGAGGGGCCAAACTAGAAATTAGCGATTTGCTGAGTCTTTTGGAGTCACATCCTGTATTAAAAGTGTATTTTGGTGTCTGTAGTGCTAGAGGACTCTAGTGATGTGAATTCTGTGTATTAGAAAGGTGGCGATGAAGAACCCTGGCCAGGGTTGGACTGTCACTGCTCTGTTTCTCTCTCCAGCTGTAAACCTTAAACGTAAAGGTGAGAAGAAAACTTGCCTTTGCTCTCATATGAGGAACTAAGCAGAAAGAGCAGGTAATATGTTTGTGATTTTTCAAAAAACAAACAAACAAACAAAAACAAAACCCAGACCCACTTCCTTTATCCTTCTGGCCTTACCCCCTTCTTTTAAACTGATACTATGAGGCTCTTTGAACCAATTTCATTATAGTTAATTCCCTCTCTCCTCAGGCAGCTTCAGCTTTATGGAGCAAATTCTTATTATACCCAGAAGCTTTCTGCTTGCTAATAAATAATGATGGTAGATTTTTCTATGAAATAAATGTGGTCCCTCATTGCAGCAGAAAGGAAATTAATTCTAAGAGTGTTTTTTGTTTGTTTTTTTTTCTCTCCATAGAGATAAAAACTAGATAGCATAAAAATTATGTTCGTTTTAAGGAGAAGTGGGCCAGGTTAAAATGTTTTTTTCCATTTCCTTTTTTTATAGTTCCTTGACTTGTGTTATTAAAAATAATTTATGTCCTCATTACATAAAAGATGTTTTTAATCCTACTTGTTTTGAATCTTATAGCTTCCCTCCTCCGTAGCTTTTAATACGGTTTGTGAAAAGCAGTCGGTTCTGCTTCCCGTTGAGGGTCTGGCTCCTGGAGCGAGTGTTGGTCCTGACCCAGCTACGTCGGCCCAGTTGCCCCCTCGCTCTTGCAGTCTTGCAAGAAGCACTGTCCTGAACTAACAGCCCATGTTTTTGAAACCCAGAATCATTCTACTTGGCGTGAATAAATTTACAGATGTAGGGGGAAACATTTCTTTTGGCTGAAGAACATCCTTGAGAATTTGATGGTAAGGCTGCTTTTCTTGAGTAAATTGAGTTAGGGAGGTTCGTAATTGGAAAAGGATCGCTATTTAAATAGTCAATAAAAACGGAAAATAATTAACATTACTTTAATCCCTCTCCTATGGTTCTTAAACCCACACATGGGAACTCTGAATTGAGGATACATGTCCAAACGTGTCTTAATTAAGTCTTAATTAATTCAACCACTTGAGCAGTTAATCCTTTCCTTTTCCAAATGAGATTTTTGCGCTGTGTGAGAAGCTTCCCGTGTCCACCGACTCCGCAGGCTTGGCGGCAGGGGGTGCCCGTGCCTCGGCTGCCGGCCTTTGCACGGTGGCCGTCTCCCTTGCGGGCCTTTGCGCAAAGGGCCTACATACGTATTTTGAAAGGCTCTAACTCCATGGTTTTTCATTGCGTAGGATTAGGCCAGAGATCCCGGACAACCTGCTCTAGGTGACCTTGCTGGAGCTGGGAGGTTGGACTAGGTGATCTGCAGAGGTCCATTCCAACCTCAACCGTTTTGTGAGTCTGATTTATTCAATTTCTTGTAGGCAATTAAAAGGGGGATTGAAATTATAAGGTGAAATCTGAAACATTCAGAAAAGAGAACAAAAAATTTGTTTTGTTTTAATCTTCTGCGCTGCTCCTACACACTATTAAAATATTTCAAGCTAGATGGTCCCTCCTCCTTTGAAGAAGCAGGAGCGAGCACTTGCACAGACAAGTCCGACTTCACCAGGTAGGTCCACGGCACGCAGTTGCCGTCAGCCGTCAGGTTATGGGTTTTGGTGCTCGTGGCCTTGACCGTAGTCCCCAGCACCCTGAAGTCGGAGCTCGGAGGGAAACGTGAAGAGCCAGAGGCACTTGTGCACAAAGCTCCGTGTCCGTGATGCTCTGGGGATAAAACTGCGATGAGTTTAGCCGTGGTGGCCCGACCATTTAAAACCAAAGCTAGCTCTTCTGCCTCTTGCTCTGTTGCACGATTTTCCTGACACAGAGTAGAGTTGCTCAGCATATGCTGTTGACTTTTCAGACAAAATATCCTAATTTAATACTGATCATGTGTGAGATGGGTCTTTTTCCGGTGTGTGTGTGGAGGGAGGGGGCAGTTGGGTGGGTTTTTTCTACTGTTCTGTTCTTAGCTGTATTCTTCTATCGCTCTTTCACTTCTCATTTGTGGACTATTATGTGGCTTCCTTGAAACAGAATGGAAGAAATAAAATCACAAAAATCTAATAAATATTTTCACGGATTCTTTAAAACCAAGTCGCTGGTAAGAGCTGATAAATGCAAATGTGAGCAGCACTTGCTCTGAGTGGTTTCCAAATCTTGCTCGCACTGCTAGCTCTTTCCCACTACTCGTGGGCATTATCTTTCCTAATCCTCGTTCTGCATCTGTGTTGCTAAATGAAAGTACTCTGAGCCAGCATGAAAATTTTAATAAGATGCATTTTGGTATTGGTCATATCTTCAACTGTGTATTTGTTTTCCGCCTACACAAGTCCTCAGACAACGTCAACTAGAATAGCTCTGGTGTTGACGAGCTTTGATGTTTTAGTCTCAAATCATCTCTGCTGGCAGCTTTCTGAATACAGACCAGATCTCTGATTTTGCCAGTATTTTTAGAGGTCTTGATTGAAGGTCAGCAGCCAAATGGAGAGCCGTCCTGTTGTCTCAGGTGCTGCACAGACCCTCTGGCCTTCTCTTCCTGTCCACAGGTTACTGTGTTTCGGGAGCAGGTGGCTCCTCAGATAAGTTAGCGAGATGAAGAGTTCCTAACTTACTTTAACAGGGTGAAGTTTAAATAATTACTCGGTTTTGAGCTGATGGCAATTCGAGTTTATTGGTGGCTACGTTTCCATCCTAAGCAAGGTGTGTGCCAAGAAATCGTGTTGTGCAGTTGTTGTGCAATCTGCTTCTCCTGGTGGCAGCCCCCATTGCCCTCCCAGGAGAAGCAGAGTGAGGAAATCGAGAGATGGGGCTGAGTTCCTAATGCTGTGAGCAAAAGCCCGTCATCTTGGCAAGGTGTGTGCATTTCTGTCCTCTTGCTTAGGAGAGGTACTGTTTAGGCTGTCTCTGGAAGAGATCCCCGAAGTACGCTGAGCAGCTCAGCGGGCAACTTTGGGGTCGTAAGCGACCGCTGCAGCCTGGCTGAAGGACAGGAGGGATTGGAAACCCTGGCCGAGAGGGAAGGTGTAGCTAGAAGCTGGCCGCTTTCTTCAGCCCTTCTGTGTAGCCTCCTCTTGATCGAAGGAAAGAAATCACTTTTTAGTAACTGTTAGAAAAACTTCTTAGGGGAAATGTTTAATGGTCTTTTAGTCATTCTCCAAACACTTAAAACTGGATCAAAACACTCCAGTGAGCTTTGTTCTGGCCTCCGTATAAAATCTTAAGCAGCCTGCTGCGTACTTGGCTGCGGGTGAAGTAGCTTCTGCATAACAACCCGCTGCTGGGCAGTGGCTCTCTGGGGGGACTTTGAGTTCTGGTCGTTCGTTTGGAGTCTGACTCGTTTCCTTTCTGTAGAGCAGCTCAAAGCTGAGTTAGGACAGGGAAGGGACTTCGCTGAGCCGTAGACATGGAGCGCAGGGGGGAAGGCGGCTGAGCTCAGCGACTGAAATAACCGGCCTTGGGGAAGCCTCCGTGGGCGAGAGGAGAAAAGTAATTGTGCATAAGGAAATCTTTGTTAGATGTCCTGAAACAAATAATTGCTTTCAGGCTGGAAAAGAACTACCAGCTGAAAAGAACAACTGGCAACGCAGGAGTGGCTTAGGTGCAGTCGAGTTGCACTGCTGCTTTAGAAACATACTTCTTGCTCATCGTTTTGGCAAAGCAGAAATTAGGGAGCTACCATTTCCTATGAATGCGTAGCCTGTGCAGTATTGGTTGCTTCCATATGTTAGTTGAGATCAGACCTACTTTAATGCGTGTGATGGTAAGTCTTGCTCTCTAAGACCCTACCTACAAAAGCATAACCTGTGCCCGCTGCTGGTTCTGAGTACCTTGAACTGGAGCAGTGTTTGATGCTGTTAGCTCTTCTGCAATTAACTACTGTGTGTTTGTGCAAACAGCCTTTTTAAGTGAGCAAATGCATTTTGGTGAAATTCCTCCTATCCTTTTGAAAAATCTGGATATATATTGGAACAGTATTTTTGAGCAATTTCTTCTTTGCAAATAGATCTTAACAGGTACTTGTATTGTGCTTAATTACGCTTCACATTTTGGAGCAATCCGCCTAACTTAAACACCAGCTTTGTGAAATGGAAAGAATGAATCTTTTGGGTGATGCTGTCTCATTTGGATGTGACCTATAGCATGCTTGTTTAATGACAGTGTTTCATAGCTAAATTCTCTCCTGGTGCCACAGGGCCATGTGAGGGTGCAGGGCACTTTGGCAGCCTGTCTCCCTTGGGTCCCCACAGACTGCTGTCCATACGGCACTAGCTGTGTGCTGCAGTGTCTAGACAAGCTCTGTTCAATCTTCTCACCTAGACCTCTGAGCAGAGGATGATATGGTCTATGCAGTGCTGACTACTGAGGTATTGATCCCAAAGGAGCCTCTTGGGAGGCTCCAGGACCAGCTTCCCAAGGAGCAGGGGTTAATGAGGTGCTCTGGAGTCACAGCTCTTCAGTCCCTGGCACTGCTGGTGCTCCTGGAAGCAGCAGTGGTCAACAGGGGTTGTGATCCAGCTGATAACCGAATAGGGAGAAAAGGATTGTTGCGTTGCTGCTTCATGTCTTACCTTTTGGTGCATGCAGAGCTGCAGTCGCCACATGTGCTCCCATTGCCCTTCCAGGATAGTTGCGCATCTGCTTTTAAACCAGCTGCCAGGGATTAAATCAATTGTCAGAAAAATGTTTGTGGGTAACAGCCCTAATTAAAATCTGTATTTTCATCAGCATTTTCTTCCTGTCTGTTATATGAACTCTGGAAGAGTGACACCTTCCATTAAATAGTCTGAAACCAAAGTAGCTTCTGTGTCGCATCTGGAGACTGGGTTCCAGTTCCCAGCCCACTGTCTTCTCTGGGCCCTTCCTGCAACGCCCCAGCTGTGGAGGTGCTCACCAGCAGTGCGTGGGTCTGTTGTGAGGCCAGGTCCTCAGAGGAGCCAAGCATACTTCAGCTTGCCTTGCTTTAGAGGCTGCCGCAGGGCTCTGCCTGTCTGGCTGCACGTAGATATTCCTGTTGGCAGGCTGCAGCAAGGAAGCCCGCCGCAGAGGTGATGGACCTGAGCCGCAGGGGCTGGACCCCGTGCAGAGGTGGCTGTTCCCACGGGCGATGCGTGCAGGGTGCCAACCCGCAAAGGAGCTGGGGGCAGCTTGAGAGATGCACGTCTGTATTTCTTGCCTGTTCTGCTCAGGAAGCTCTTTAGGTGAAAATCTTGTTTGTGTTCATTGCTCTTTATGTTTTTTCCTTTGGTCACATTCACCACTACCTGGCCGGTACCTCCCTGATTTCTGTTCAGGAAGATAAATGTTACTGTGCTGTGCTGGCAACGTTTTACAAACAAGGTGCTGAAAGAAATCATTGCCAGACGTGTGGATTAGGACGCATTGGCTGCCCTCGGTTCGGACGTCTGGCAGGGAGCTCTGAAGCCAGGACAGCCGCCCACGGCTTGCGGGCTGCTCTGTGCAGGGCTTTGGGGAACGGCGCCGCGTGGCTGCCGAGGAGAAAATAGCACAGGAGCAAACTCTGCCGGGGAAGGGTCCCAATCATGAATAAGGTCACTTCCGATGAGGCTGCAGCTTGTGATTTCCCCACAGCAGTGACCTGGAGCGAAGGTAGATTTGATTGAGAATTGCGTGTGGTTTAGCTTAGGTGTTTGGCCTTGCCCCGCTGTCCCGTGTGCGCGTGACCCTACCCATTCAAACGGTGCCTCGGAGCGCCGAAGCTCGAGAGGGGAAAGCGTTTGGTCGCTAGACTGCAGTTGAAACCCATCTGAATGCACAAACACAAAATCGCATTCTTTCCAGAATAACCCACAGATAACTCATCTTTGAATTAGGCACTGCACTAATTGTTACTTCCGATTGCTTGATTCTCTTCCGTTGTATGTTCATTGATTATTGTTCTGCCAAAAGCTTTTGTCTAACTGGAAGCTAAAACAGACCAATGTTCGTGGAAATCAGTGTGGTAATAAATCAGAAACTTGAAGTGTCTGATTTGCTTTTCAATGAGCAAAAACTTTTGGCAGCAACAGTTCTTCTCCGAGAGAGTAAGTCCATTTGTATTGCATTGTCTTGGCTCATCAGAGGTTTTTGAATAACTTATTCTAAGAAAGAAAATTAAGTTCAGTTATTCAATTTGTAATTCAGAGCTCTTCTTTAACTATTTCATCTTTTCAGTGCACTGTGAAGAGTTTCTGATACTCCTTCTGAAAAACATCACAGTTAGATGGCTTGATGTATTCTTGCTATTTTCCTTTTTATCTGCTGCTTTAGAAACCAAATCTTGACTCAACCCCAATTTACCCTATATTTCCTAAGCTGAAGGGCTTCTGCCAGAAGACCCTGATTAGGTTAGTTGCTTACTGCTGGTTTTTGAGGAGGTTGCTTTCTTTATTTCTTTTCACCCACATCTTTCCATGTTACCAAAATACCTGCAAAAAACTCCTACGACTTTCGTCTGTATCCAGGACGGATTTTGGGGAAAAAAAAAATCACAAACGATGGCTTTTAACAGCTGGCTTTTTTTTTTTTTTTTTTTTTTTTTTTACCTAGCTGGTTGTGATTGAGGATGTCTGTGTAACCTCAGGTCCAGGCCAGGTCCCTGGTGTAACTATGAGCAAATCTCCTGGATCGTGGAGCGTAAGTAAATCAAGTGCACATGAACTGGGCTTGCCCAGGCAGGTGGCACCCATGGCATGACAGATGAGCACCGTTTGTCCCTGCTGAGCGCTGCTTGACATGTGTACTGGGGGGAGAGGGGGGAACCTCTTAATGCATTATTTGCTGCGGAGATGACAAGCCGTTAGTGCAGGAACTGGCCTTACTGTGTATTTGTGCAGTGGTAGGGCCCCGATTCCAGCGTCACTGCCGTCGCTGGCGGGAGCAGGATGATTCTAAGCTCAGAAGGGAATTGCCCTCTGAGAGCGGAGCTTGGTGGTGCAGAAGCCTCCACTGTGACCGTTGTTTCCAGTGACTATACCAAGAGCTATCCAGATTTCTTCTGATTAAATGAAGACTAAAATCTGTGGAGAAGAATCTTGCTACAAAATACCTTCTATGAGAATGAGAAGTGCATTATTTTTGCTTTATATAATCTGCTTATTTGACTTGGGCAAGAGGAGCAAATGGACAGAAGCACTTTGCAGAGCAAATAAGCTTGTGGTATTATACTTGTGGAGACTAAGGAAGCGTGTGGCTCAAAAATTCACGGAAGAGCTATCTATGCCTTGACTACAAGGGTATCAGCTGTGGATTGGGAAGTCCCACTGAGATTGCTGGGCACCAGGACAAGGTTCCCAGGAGTATCGTCTGTTCATCTTGTTCTCACTCTCTTCCCCGGGTTCGATGAATCTTTGACATTGCCCAAGATAGCTCTTTTTAGGTCTGTCCTCTTTTCAAAGAGGAAAATCCCACAAAGTGTGGTTTGATAGAAAAAAGGAGTACTGATTAGCTGAGAATAATGCTGGAAAGCTGTTCCCGGAGCGCAGTGCGGTGGACTGTGAAGTGCCAAGAATTGCAGCTTTTTGGAATACTGTTCCCCACCACCACCACCACCTCCTCCTGTCTGCAGACAGTACTTGGCTTTAGTTTTACTGTGGGGTTTGCATAGCAAAGGATTTTTGCTAGCTGAAGTTAAGCACCTGTAGGATATCTAGAGAAAGCCAGTCTTCTGCAGCATCGGAACAGCTCTGTGATCGGAGCCCTCTTAGAGCTGCCTTTAGAGCCCCTGAAGTAACCTTGTCACAGAACAAGCATGCCACAGTCACAAATATTTGTCTTGCTTTTGGAAATCTCCCTGGGTTACTCAGCTTGCTCTGTGAAGTACTACACACATCTTGGGATGAGGTAGTGGTGTTACGTTTGCATAGAAGATTAGTGACTGCTTCAGGTGTTAGTTTGTAACTGTTTTTTTTTTGTTTTTTTTTTTTTTTTTTTTTTTTTTTCCTGTAGTAGTGGTAGTAGCAGTAGTAGTGGTAGTAGATGCTGGCAGGGTGGACTGTGAGGGAGTTGCCATCCAGTATGTACTGCAAGTAGCTCTGGGTGTATGACAAAAAAAATTGGTGCAGCTCCTTCATGTAGGTGACTATCTTCTCCTTTATTTTATCAAATTCACACTTGCCTTCTGCTCTTCTGTCAGTCATCTTTTGACCTTATCACTCTGTTAGTCTTGGTTGCATTTCTTAGATTGCTCTTTGTGATGCTTTGAGTCGGTTACAAGTAACTACTGCGTACCTCAAGCACTACCTGGAGTTTGACCTGGAAGAGAAATGAAGTCTTGGTCGAGTCCTTGCCATAACTGGAGTGGAACTTTGTCTCGTGAAACAGTGCGAGACCCGAGTACAGAAGTCAGGCCCGTTTGTAACGGGGAGCTGCGTTAGCTGAGGGCGAATGAAGTTCGGGGGACTTGTGTGGAGCGCTGGCAATACGTGCCTGGAGGCACAAGCCTTGTTATTCCCATTTTACCGCTTGAGAGTTCATGCGTTGCCTCAGCACTGCTTGTTCTTCCAGAGCACTGCTGAGGCGTAACTCGCTTCTCCAGCCGGGTTGGAGATAGGTGCCGAAGTGTTCGAACGCTGTGAAATGGCGCTGCCGGGTTGTAATGTGTTACTGCGAGCGGGAACGCTGCTGACGCTGCTCACAACCGTGACTTCGTAAGCTAAAAGAAGCAGTCGGAGCTATCAGGCAAGCTGGCTTTTAGGTTGCATTGCAATTCATGTAAGACGTTTCTCTTTCCAAATGCCTGGGCTCTGCAGTTCAAATCTTGCTAAGGATATGAACTGAAATGATGTTTTCACATAAGAACTGATTTGCATAAACCATTTTGTGTGTCCAGTGAAATACTGCAAGTTCTGCAAAACTCCTTTTTTCAGAAGAGCAGTATATTTTAATGTTGGCTGCTTTGATACCCCTAAAGAGAAATGAGGTTACTGCGAGTTCTGCTGCTAGGCCAATAGTGCACTATGAGGATTTTCTTGCAGGGCTTAGAGTTTCCTGCTGGAGGGTACATGAGAAATAGAGAGCAGAGCAAGATGACTTTTCTTTTTCTTTTTTCTCCCACCCTGGCAGTGGTCTTTATTCTCTCTTCTCTCGCAATTCCTTCAGTTTAATTAGAACCATGATTTATTAAGTGCCACTTACAGGCTTTGAAAGAGATTGATTATGGATGCTTGTCCTTGGAGTAGTTCTTCAGACTGAGGTTTTCGCAGGGCCTCTGTGGAAGAGAGTAGAGGATCTTCTCTTCAGTGAAGTTCATCACTGGTGACTGGGAAAAAATTCCATGAATTAAATGCTGGGTAGTTTTGAGGGCATGAAAAGAATTTCTAGAAAGTGGTGGAAAATATTGCAAAATACACAAATAGTGTTAGCAGTGGTTTGGACAGAGCACCTTCTAGAGGCGAGAAGGGGGTAGCCCCATCTCCGCTTTAGGGAGCGGAGCTCAATTAGGGCTCGAGATTGGAGGGTCTCGGAGCTGGGATAGCGCTGAAGCCTCTCCCAGTTAGTGCCGTGTTTTTACCTGATCTAGGCTTGTTTTATGGTGCTTGAGCTCCGCGGTGTAGTAGGCTGCTGTTTTCCTGAAATGCCAAGCGTGTACATACTGCCTTGCACGTAGCGTACGAGTCCTTTTTCGTGCGCCCGTTTGGCCACCCACAGGAGGAGGGTCTTTAAGAAAAGGCTCCAAGGTTTTTACTGTGGGAACGAGCAGTTCTCTTAACAGCCACCGAAGGCTGGAAACTATACCCCTATATTGAACTGAAATTGTATGTATTTAGGAAAAATGGCCTTCGATACCCCCGACAAAACAGACAATTATTTTCTGAATGGGACCGGATATCAGCCTGAGCCGTCTTTTGTGGAAAGATCCTTTAAGCTGAATTAAAGAAGCGATGTTGAGTGAGTAAAACTGAAAGTACTGCCAGGCTCCATGGCCTGTAAAATGTATGCACTGCAGGAAATACATTTGTTTAATAAAGCATACAAAAATTGTTCAACAATATAAAATTTGGTATGTAAATATTTTTTTACCACTTCTCTGCAGGGATTCAGGATGTTGCTAAATGGCGCTTCAACGCGTTGTTTGAACTCAGAGTAACGTGCTATGTTCCACAAGAAGCCGGGAAACGAGAGCGCGCTTCCCGCGTTACGCCGTCAGTAGAGTAAAACGCAGCTCCGTTTGTGCCGTGACTTGCTGCGTTGCGGCAGCGTGGGGAAATAGGACGTTTAAACAACGCGGAGTAACGAGGAGACGCGGGCCGCGCTCGCGCTCCGGAGAGCGGGTGCCGAGCGCCCGGGGCTGCGGGCTGCGGTCTGGTGCTGCCTGGCTCTTGCATCCGAGGTCTTTTTTGCCCTTGGCTACTCAGAGAAGCAGCAAATCTGCTCTGTAATTTGAGGGGGTTTTTCACCTCCTTTTCACCCAATCGGAGCCTGCCGAGGGGAGAGCTCCGGCCGTCGGCCTTTTTGTCCTTCCTTCGTGCTGGACGCGACACAGCCGTGGGGTTTTGAGCTTCCACTGGCCACGTCGTGTTTCTGAAACTTGTATTTCTTGCTGAAGTTAATCCAACCCCTCTGTCTCGCGTCAGAGACCAGCCCCGGGGCTACGGGGTGGACTGTTACACTAGACCAGGTACCCGCAGAATGCGGGAACTTTCTATCTTCTTGTCACTGAAGTGAGTTTTTTTTTTTTTTTTTTTTTTTTTTTTTAAACCGTCTTATTCTTACCCCTTTTTTTTTGATAGGCCAAAAATGATTCATTAGAAGAAAAAAAAACTCTCCTTTGCTTGAATTATCAAAGTATTTAGTCTGCTTGGGTCCAAGAGGTGAGGAAACAGATAGAAAGAAGATGGGAGAAAGCCAGCACAGGAGCAACCAGCTCCCTTGAGAGCAGCCCTTAGCTTGCCCCTGTGAGCAAAGACCCTGCTTCTCCCATGCCAACGAGGATTTGGACATCTAAGTATTTTGGATGGTTCAACAGATCCAAACCAGGTCAGGCATGGACTCACACCTTCATGATGTGAATGCCAGTTGATGAGCTCAAACATGAGACACTTGGAGGAGGCACATCTTTCTGCAAAACTGCTCAGGAGTCCTCCTCCCTCTGGGGCCGCGGCTAGCTCTTCACTACGGGGTGGTGTTTCCTTGGTGGGGACCTGCTGCCGTGCTGGAGAGGAGGGATTTCAGATGCAGAGACTTCAAGGCAGCTTCCAGGGAGCACTGGAATCCAGGAAACGGGGAGAGGGCACATTGGATCAAACTCATGACTTAACCACACTGAATTTGTGCTGTTCTCTACGATCTCTGAATATGGAAGCATGCAACTGGCGCCTGGTTTGGGTGGCAGATGCCTTGCTCCCTGGTGGAAGTCATTGCAGCGGCCTGGTGCTGCGGGTACCAGTAGACATGGATGGTTGCTGCTGCCCGTGAGGTCCATGTGCCCGAGTCTGGGCAGTCTTCAGGGGAATTTGGCAACTTAAAGCATCAGGCAGGTCTGACAGCCTGCTGAGCCGGGGATATGTCTGGGCGGTGGCATCCAGCGGGTGCATTAACACCAGCTCCTCTTTTGGCAGCAGCACACCAGGGTGTTGGTGGGTGGCACGGCGTCGCCAAGAGTTGGGCTCGTCCTCTGCAGCTTACGTTTGTTTGAGGCTCTTCCCTTGCCTGTGTGGCTGCTCTTTACAAGTACAACCCGCGCTGTGAAACGTGCCGCGGCTTTTCTGACAAAAGTGAGTCTGCTGTTTAGATATCGCTGACCTGAGAGATGGTATTCAGGAAGAAATAAACTTCTTTCAAATTAACAGACCCATCTAGAGTCTAGGGCAGGCCTGGCTGTAGTTTGTCGCACCTGAGGAAACAACCGAGCTGGCCCACAAAAAGGGATGGACCCATCCCACGAGGTATGTTTGGCAGTGGGAAACTTGTTTAGAGACCATTTCATATCTATTCTGTTGAGTTCCTTTGAGTTCTTAAAGCCGGTAATTCTTGTTTACAGTCTAATAAAGAAGTGTCTTCTGAGCTTCGGAGCCCTCTTCGGGGAGCTTGTGATAAAGCGGAGGTCTGGGCAGATCCCCCGCGGGGCCAGCTCGCGCTGTCGTCGTGCGCTATAGCCCTCTAATGCTCTGCTTTCTGAAAAGCCAGACAAAAGAATAAATATCCCATTTTCCCATGTACCGGAGCTCTGCTGTTCAACAGAACTGATTATCGGAATGAAATAAATTCTATATGCTGTGTTCATTCGCTTAGAGAATAGGATCATAGCCAAGCATAGGCACCACCGGCTGTTTGTAAACAGACCACCAGCATGTTAGAAATAGTCTTCAAAATGATCAATTGAACTTTTTCAAATTTTTTTTCCTTTTGATTGATCCGTAGTTGCTCAGAGCTGATGCCATTGCTCTGTTTTCTCTGTCCAGAGAGTAATCCATATCATGGGTGTCATTTTAGGAGCAAAAAAAAATTAGACTCTTTGGAAGAAGTGAGAAAAATACTCAAGTCCTCAAACTGTTTTTGTCTGCTTTAAGAGCAGCTTTGGAAGTGTTGGTAGCAACATTCTGGTTTCTTTTATTTATCCTATTCAATCTGCTAAGCACAGAACTTGGATGATTAAGATGTTTTCTGTTGAGCTCATTGAAAAAGTGCAGGTTTTCAAAAGAAGAGCAAATCAGTGTTGAGCAAAAAAATAGATTCTGAACCAAAAACTATTCCAATATTCAGGAAGGGAATTAATTTTCAGTTCAGTCATTGCAAGCTGACTTCTGTGAAGTTTTTCAGCTGATGAAGAAAAATGTATTGTTAAATGAGATTTTTAATCTCTTAAGAGCTTTTTTCCCTATCTCTGTAAAGAAAGAAAATATTTGTTATATTCAGAATGCTATTTTCATTCTAAGCTTCAATAACCCCCAAAGTTTCCCAATACAGAAAAGCAGATTGTCCTTTTTATTTTTTTTAGCACAGCTGTTGTCTTTCTGCTATCTGTTGATCATCTCCGAGTCTTCATCTTTTAAAACCCAATATTTGCAGAGGGACCCTTCCATAGCACTAGCTCTTCTTTTATTCATAGATTTCACCCTTGCTAAATCAGGACGCTATTATCTTGCTTTCTCTAATGAATGGTTGCATTTACATTTCTTTGTTCTTCATGGATGGAAATTAGTTTACAGCTAGTGTTAGAATGCAAATTTAGAACTGTACTTATTAGACTTTAAATGGGAGATTTTTCTCCCTTTCCTTCCTGTCCTTGGACTGTCCTGTAAAGCAGGTTTTCCCAGACAGCAGGTGATCTGATTGCTAATGTTTAATGTTCCATCCCAAAGATTTTTCATTTAATTCAGCTATTCCTTCATTAAGAAGAAGCAAATTTTCCAACAATAACACTTGAGAATAATGAAAGAGGAACGAGGTTTTGCTGCTGCAAGACTTGCCCAGAAGGGTGGGGTCTTGAGGTTCTCCATCCACCTGGAGAAAAGCAGAGACAGGTACGGCGCGCGCGGTGTGAGCCAAAGCTGCCCCCACATACATCTTGTCCTTTAGCCTCCAGCTACAGAGAAAACACACATCGCAATGAGAATTGCACAGTTTGGGGGGCTTTGGAGCCTTTTTAGTGCTCAGGAGGCAATGACACTCCTTGCCCAGTAGGTTAATGCATCAGTAGGGTGAAGTAGGGTAAGGTCCTGTGCTTTGCCAGTGTTGGCAGGGAGGGCTAATATACTGAAGAAGAAGCGGTACGGTGAGAAGGAGTTTAGGAAGGCTTTGAGGTGTCTGGCGGCACTGACTGCATGGTAAGTAAGGAAATAGTTGAAGCTGGACTGTTGGAAGGCAGGAGCTGCGTAGAGTGGAGGTTGGGCTAGGAGAGCTGCAGGTAGCAGTGGACCAGCCAGCGCTCTTGCACCTTTTGCAGATGGTTGCACATCAAATTGTGTGCTGAATTCTCCAGTAAGAAGAAATGGATGCCAAGAGAAGCCATGTCCATACCTTGAAAATGCAATTAATTCAGTTATTTTTAATCTAACTTGCTAATGAAATTTTCTCCCAGGGATTATGAGGATAGTGTGAAATCACCATGTTGCAAGTGAAGTGGCTCCAAAGAGCAGAGGTTGCACAGACATGCAGACCACCTGGGACTTCTTTGCCTGTACTAATAGTTTTTTATTTCTCCAGCTGCTGAAGAGCTAAGCTATGGCGAGGAAGCAGAAGGTTGTGGGTGCCTCTTGTTGTCAGAGAAACACCTCTGTCGAGACTTCAAAAATTGCATGCCAAGTGCTCCTTATCAGAGCTTCTGGAGCGACTGCTGCACTGCTGTCTTGCCGTACGCATGGGTGATTGCATGGCTGTGTGCACGCTGCCCTTCACACGGTACCCCAAGTTTCATGGTCACGCAGGGGAAAGGGACTGCTGGTTTCCTTTCCTGCTATTTGGGGTAAGAGACACAGTTCGGGAAAGAAACGCGGGTAAAATACATGTTGAAGCAATCCTACCATCACTGGGAAAGGGCACCCTATGGCACTTACAGATTCCATCCACTGTCACCGTAAAATTGAAGGAAAAAAAAGACAAAGTTGTATGTGGTTGTTGCTTTCTTTTTGTTTAAATTTTTTTTCTTACTTTTTCCTAGACCCCACCCGATGGTTTTACGTGTATCAGAGAGGTAAAATTTAAACCAGTTTGACTACATTGGTGATACGATTTCTGTAGCGAGTTTGTTTATTTTAAGATGGGAATTTTAGTATGGGAAACAGCCCCTGTCTCCCCGCGGCTGAGTTTATTCTCGCTCTCCATGCTGGCAGCAAACAAAATGAAAACCTGCTGAAAACTGCCCGAGTCGCAGGGTAGGTGTCCAGCCCGGGGAAAGGCTGAGCACCTCCGGCTGGGTCAGCAATAACGTGCTGGAGATTAAGGTCGTCCCTGCTCTCGCTCAACGTGCAGGCGCGACACCCTGTTGTGTGACCGTGCTAAGGCAAGCGCTTGGCAGTTCAGGTACTCAGTATTACTGGGAGTTTCTAAAATATCATCAGGGATAAAGCAGTTTTCTAATCCGTTTAGTTAGGCTTATTTGCAAGTGAAAGTTTCAGCTCTGAACGGCAGCTTGGAGGGAAGCGCTTGTTCCGGAAGAACGTTTTCTGCAGCCTCCCGATGGAAACGCAGCCGAGCACCCAGCCAGATTTCCAGCCCCTTCGACAGAAAAACAGGGTTCCTGTTGCACCCATTGCTACAGAAAGGAGGGGATGCGCAAGGCAAGCAAGGGAGGAAGTACTGTCCCAAGCGAGTTCCACTAGTGTCTCTTACCTTGGGAACGGCCAAAAGAATGCTATCTCCGGCGATCCCGCGAGTTAATACAGTGTCTGCAAAATCATCTGAAGTCGTATTTCACACCGGAGGAAAAGGGCTATACGGGTTATTCTAGCTAGTGCTAGACCAGAAAGACGTTTTGGAGGTACCCATGGCCTTGGACTACTCCCGTACTGACAGCTGGTCCCTGTGCTACCTTCCCCGTGCTCAATACAGTGAAATCAATTAAAGGAGTAAAGATGCAGGAGGAAATGCTTATGCGTAACTGTTTTGCGTAGCTGATTGCAAGGATTAGCTGAGAAAATCTTAAAATTCTGCTGCTTTTAATCTCAGAATTGTGTTCAAAGTCAGGTTTTAACACAGCTTTTCTCCATGGCTGGTGCTGCTCTGGGTTCAGGCGGGCGTATCACCCTTGCTAAGCACGGCTGCTTGTGTAATTAATTTGACGTGGGTGATTTAGTGGGGAAGATGGAGCTGAAAGAGTCAAAGGATAACTTCAAGGAAAGGGAGCGGATGTGCAGAGACATCAATTCCTTTTTGTTTCTTTATCAGCTGGAGAAGTCCCTTTGGTGTGGAAATTGATCTCTCCGGCAGGCAATAATAATAATAATAATTTATTAATAAAGGGCTGTTCAGGTTTAATTAAATGTGTTTAATATTTGATATTTCAGTAGGTATTTCAATGCCCTTTTTTATTAACGTTTGCCATGAGCGGATTTGACTTAACCCTTTGTTAGACTTCATGGAGGTGCAGATATACGTTTCTAAGCTGTGTCTGAGCTGCCATTCTGGGAATATTGGTGGCTCAAGCACACAGTTTTCTCATTATCTGCCCTGCTAGGTTTGTTGTTTGTAAGCACTTGCAGGAATAGGATGTATAAAGACTAAGGTTTAGCTTCTGTCTTGAGGACAGCACGTTAAAGTGCACAGAGATTTTGTTAATGGGTGGACTCCCTTAATCTAGAAGGACCGTTTGGGTTAGTGGAGTTGTGCTTTCTACCAGCCTTTCCCCCAGGCGTCTCCAACCACAGACCTCACAGGACTTTACAGAAGTGCGCATCCTCTCAGTCCTCAAGGGACTCAGGCCTGTACTTATTTCTCTTTATGAAACTTCCAAAAATTTGCAATTTGCCCTATTTCCTGCAAGATCTGGCCCAGTAAGTATCCTTCTTGGAGATTAATTTTGAGGATGTCGTAGATAAACTAGAGTTAATTTTTTCTTCAGGTCCTTACTCCTAAAATATAGCTAATGTTTTTTTAATAACAATAAGATGCAGCCTAATAAGTCTTGCACATAATTTAATCCCCTTCTGCTGTACTTGTAAAATTACCCATTTCATCTAATGGTTGTCAGTTTTACAATTAACATCCGACATTAGCCATATTTTACATCTTGATTTTTTTTCTTTAAACGAAAAATGAATTTATTATAAGCAGAATGTTTTCTAAAACCCTCCCCTGTTAATTGTGCAGTGTAGCAGGACAGTGCTTCGTCTCACCGCTTTCAGAAGCAGCGGACGGGGGGATGGTTGTGTTTTTAAGTCATTGCTTACGCCCTCCCGTGTTTGGGGCCTGAACTGTCCTTGGCCAGCCCCGATGATACGATGAAGCATCTCCATTGCTAGCTAGTCTATAAGGCACGTGGGTTCAGTGCTGGAAACGCTGGGTGTTTTTGCAGGTGACACCATGGGGAAGGGGTTTGGTGGCTTTTAAGCTTCACAGGAGGTTAATGGGTCTGGCCCACCGAGGAGAACCTGTGCTTTTGGGTAAGATCATCTATTTTATAGTATGGAGATATGATGTCGGTGCCTTCTGCGATTGATTTGATCTACTAGCTTATGAAGGAAGGACTGTTGGATCTGTAGAACATTGATCAGGCGTTTTGATATGGAGCTATGGAGGTGAAGCAGGTAGTAGGAGATCGAGTGAGGACGGGGGATCCGAGAAGCGCTTCGCCTGTGTGTTGCCAGCAGCACCTTGCCTGCCCTCGGCTGCTAGCGCTGGCCAGCGACTGAATGGGTCCGTGGCAGATGTTGCGTGTCTAGTAACCCGCCCTGAGGCTGGGTGTCCTTTGGGCAGCTGACTCGTGTCTGTGCGTTATGTTACCCCTGTGTTTTTGAGACAAGCTGATAACATCTTTGTGCATAACGAGACCAAAAAAATGTGTTCCCATTGCAATGAAATGGAAAGATTTGGCAGGTGAAATGTTGGAGCAGGTCATCTGTCTTTTTAAAATCAATCAAATCACTGTCTTCAATGTGGGAAGGAGAAGGAGCGAGTCCCTCTGCCCAGCTCCGTGGTGGACAGCAGCTTTCAGTGGTGGCTGAAAAGCTGTTTTCCTCCCTGATGAAACAATTTTCTCTGTAGGAATGTAGTTGTACAAGCCAGCTTTTACATGAGTATCTTAAATTACTCTGTTTTATCACTGGGAGGAACATAAATTTTTTCAATGTTGTTTACTATGCTGAAGCAGAAGACCATTTGTGAGCAGTCTAAGTATGGAAGTTTTCAAGCTGTAAAGATAACAAGATAAAATTAGAACAAATATGAAAAGATGCATAAATCAAGCCTTGTCAAGTAATTTCCAAAGCGTACGTTCAGTTAAAGTATTGATCTGCTTCAACAAAAATTTATTCTCTGCTCTCAAGCAAGCAGTAAACAAATGAGATACAATATCTTTCATTAGTAGCAATCCATAAAATATGCATGTGCGTACAAGCGTTAGGCATATTTTACTTTGTACAGTGAAGCCACTATTTATTTTGATTGATATACAAAATGCGCATATCCTCTGGGCTAAGCAAATAGAGATGATCTGCACAAAAATGTAAAACGAAATAATTCCTACAACCTGGACAGACTGGGGAATAAGATCATCAGAGCTGCTTCTACCAGCCCCAAGAGTTCGTACCCTGTTGACAAAGCAGCTATAAAAATGTGGCCAGAGGCAAATTCTGAGCTGGAGAGAAGTGTTTGCCGTTCCTCCGTTTTTGAGCAGATGGCAAGAAAAACGGCCGAGCAAGGCACGAGGCTCCTCGGCGGCACCTGCCGAAAGGCCCGGGGGGTCGGCAGAGCTGCCACCGTCCGATATGGAAGTGAGCAAGCCATGGCTGATTTCAGCAAGTGTTGAGCCAAAAAAAAGTCAAGCATCACTTGTGCATGCAAGCAGGAGAAGCCTCTCGCTTTAGTTACTGAGCGTATCTGATGAGGAAGCACGGATGGTCCAACAGAATCCTGTTTAGAGATGGGTAACGATCAGTCTGGGCGTATTTGGGAAGGTTCAGGGCTCGCTAAGGCAACGGTGCAGCGCCCAGGCCCTGAGCTCGGCATCTCCGCGTGCCAGCACGTACCTTATCCCAGCACGAAGCGGCTGCTGAAAGCACAGGCTCTGTTTGGTTGCGTCTGTCCGCCCGCATCCCTTGGGTCGTCTCCCAGCAAACCTTAGCTCTGCTCATGCAGTTGCAAACTGGAGGAGGAGGAGGTGACTACTTTAAACTGGTAGTGTGCCTGTTTCCCAGATCCAGATTGCTTAGGGAGAGGCAGGCTGTAAACTAGGAAAAAACTAAAGAGAGCACGACATTTGATAAGATGTTTTAAGGCCGTGCTTTCCTAGTGAAAACATGTGCTTGTGTGTATATATGTATATGTACTTTTATTTTCACTCATGCACTTCATTCACTTAAATGAGCTTCCATTTAAGAAAAAAAATGCAGTGTCGGAGGGAGTGAGCCAGAGTGTGATGATGCAAATGTATACAAGAAGGAATACAATATGCATGAGAAAAGTTAATGTTAGGCAAGGAAGCAGCCGTCTCTTTTTGTGGCGTTGGGGCCACTGTGGTTAATTCAGAGTGTGTCAGAGAATGGAGGAAAAGTTTAAAAGAGCTGATGCAAGAGAAAACGGTGAAAGGCAAATAACAGCCAAGAATCTATAGGGGGAAAAGAGACTTGAAACGTTGTGCGTGAGAGTTGTGCGTCGAAGACCTTGTCCTTCGGTACCCACGTACAGGTCTTGCCCTTGTGCTACGCCTGCCGCAGGCCTTTACTGGAAATGGAGAAGGGATGAAAAGAGATGTTGCTAGAGGAAAGTCTTTGAATGTTAGATATCTAAATTTTTTTCAGTAGCTATGTGATGGACATTAGGGAGGGAACATTTGGATGGCGAGGCCTGTTACTTTGGAATAGTCCTAAAAAAACCCAAAGTGATCGTGAGACGCCGCACAAAATAGCTCTTCGTTGGGAAGCGATAGGCAGAACGAGCTCGTAAGGCTTCCGCGCGCTTGTTTACTCAAGTGGAAGCGGGACGAAGGGGTTAACTCACCGGGAAGCGTCAGGTTGGCGGCAGAGGGGTTCTGGGACAGAGGAGGGAAGAACAGAGCGTCCTTTTGGAAGGGCTGAATTTTCCCTAATTTCCATTCCACAGTCTACCTTAAAGGGAAGAGGTACGTTTCTCAGCGTGGGGAGCGGAAGGGAATCCACAACAGTCATCTGGCTTATTTTTAACATGAAAAAATGTTCAACCTGCCCTGCGGGACCAAAGCTCGTGACCCGTCTGTTGGAAAAACCACTGCTTGCAGGACCAACTGCAGAAGATGAATGGCACCCTTTTGAAATAGTGATTCACTGGATGAGGCAGCATTATTAAAAGGCAATATATCATTATTAAATTACAGTGTTTCCCCAAGTAATGATTTATGCAAGTATATTGAAGGGGAAAAAAATAATTCCAGGACCCTGTTTGTCTGGATAAGCAAAAGATATATGAGCTACAGTTCTGTAGCTATTTAAAAGTACCAGGGAGTTAAAGCAATTTTTCCATGAGCAAGAGCTTTGCTTTACTTGTTTTTACACTAGGAACACTAAATTCCACTGAGTGTTACAGAAAACTGGTTGCTTAAGAAGCACGTTTGTGGGGATTTATGTGCCAAATAACTTCTTTTTTGATGGTTTATCTCAGCTCATCTTTTCCTGCCTCTGCAGGAACCCCGCTTTGCGAACACCAGCTCTAAGTGTGACCCAGCAGGCTTTGCTCCGCTGAACGTGAGGTTGCATAGGTTGCTCACTCGCTCTCCTTGTTCAGTTACTTTATATGATATCAAAACTAGGTAGCCAATATTTTGCGCTTACATGTTGTGTTGCCTGAATCTGTAAATGCTTTTGGAGTAGCTCAGTCAACAAGTAGGATCAGACAAAAGCCGGGGAAGTTGGCTGGCCGCAAACCAGCGGAAGACTCGGAGCTCGACTTGTGTGTGTACTGCAGAGCCCAAAAGGCATGGCCGTCTGCGAGGTGGGGGAGAAAGAAACGCGTGGCAAGAACCACGCGTAAACTGTTCGCTGTTTTGTGGGATGGCAGGGAAACGTAGGGAAAGGAGTTTGGATTTGCATGCTTTTCTTGGAGTTTCAGGTAACTTGTGGTTAACTGAAGGTAAACAAAAAGGTGCTGCTTATACAATGCATGGATTAGCGATGGGTCTCCCTAACCTGGCTGCCTTATAAATTGATTTCCTCTCTCCTTGTTTCCACCACTCATTCTCCTCTCCTCTTTCTAAGGAGTTTCTTCCCCAGTTGTTTCTCTCTCTATGGCTTCTTCTCATTCCTTCCTTTTGTGACATTTGTACTCTTTCAAAGAAAGCACCTTTTCCCTATTACTTACCCGTTCTTTTTCCTCTAAGAGATATCCTTTTCCATCCGCTTCCTTCTAACAGGATCTGTAATTTCTAGCTTCTCCGTGTTCCCTTCAGGTGGTGAAGAAGGTGCCTGCTTCAGGTCTCTTCCTGCCGTTTGCCAGCTTTCAGCTATTTTTCTACATCATAAATGAATTTTGATACTCTCATTCTGTCCAACGCTGTTACAGGGTCCCTCACCTTTATTCCCTTACACTTTTCATAACCCCCCCCCCCCACCTCCAAAAAAGGCAGATATCCTGGCAGATATCTCAAAATCTCCATGAAGTACCTTCTGAGCCATAGGTAGTTTCCCTAACTTTAGTCTTTCTGTTGCCATGAGAAAGTGTTTGAAATCGCAGTGGTGAGCAGCTTGAAAAGCTTTGTGCTGATCATGCCAGTATGACTGTGGGAACCAGGCTGTGGTGCGACTGAGATGCCTCAAGTCACCACACTAGTGTTTCCTGATAGAAGCATGCAAAGGTGGTTCGTGTGAATTGGACAAGCATGAAGAGGAGGGTTTCTTTTTTGTTTTGTTTTCTTTTCTTTTTCCCTCCATCTCCCCTTTCTGATTAATAAGAAGGAAGTAATTTCTGTCTCACTGGATATCTTTAGAAAAAATTCCTGGGAGAGCCTTTGGTTTTTACCTTTACTCAGCCGTGCTGTTTCTGCTCTGGTTTTTCAGAACTGTGCGGAATCACTGATTGCCACTTCTCCGCTTTGGTGTTGACTCCATAATTGTTGGCTGATGGCAGAGTCTTAAATTTTGCTACTGAAAGTACTGAAATATAGTATTGCTGCAAACCCAGAATCTATTGCCGACCTATTTGAATCCTGTGTATTTCATTCGTATTTAGGCTATGGTCTGTCTCTATGCTCTGAGCTCTTTGACTAGGCTTAAGTTGTTGTTCCAAGAGTGAGTGCCGGCTAAAAGAGTAAGCTGAAGTGAACTTACCATTTTGCCCAGCCTCCCAAAGCTTTTAATGAGAAGAGCCCTGGAAGGGCATAGTTAAATGCATTGAGCTGCCAATGCCTTGCGAGGGACCTTGAGCACAATGTTTAGGCCTGGACATTCAGTGCTCAAGGCCGCCGCAGATGCTGCCCTGTGAGACTCTCAAACACAGAGGATGGGAGGATAGACCATGGTGTCTTGAGTATTTTTCTCCCTTGTAGGAGATCTCTCTCTTGAATAAAATACACATTTCACTGCTTATCTTTTTTCCCTAAAGCCTGTACAAACGTAGGTTGGATTCGTTCCAGCTTCAGCAACTTTGGACATCGTTTGAATTTCTCCTAGGATGAAGGTGACCTTTAGGGTCTCCAGAGTGAGCTCTTCGGTTGGTGTACAGAAGAGGTTTCCGTCACTGTTTGCCCTCGGTGTAATGTCGTTGTCTAATATGCTCAGGCATGGTCTGCACTCTCACTTACGTTTGCACACCTGCCTTTAAAGCTAGTACTTTGAGATGCCTGTTCCTCCGCGCTGGTTCAGTGTTAGATGAGAGATGCCTGCTGCTGGCTTCTGGAGCACTGTACCTGCTGCCTGCCCGTCTGTTCGTACCAGCAGCTTCTGCTCCGGGGATAGAGGGGTAATGGGGCAGCCCCGCTGCCAAGTGCGAGACACTGCTCTACTTATCTGGCTTTTACTTTACCTTCAAGGGGTTAAAACTATAATGTTGATCAGTTTATCGTAGTTTTTTTTTTCTCTATTGCTCTTGAAATCCGATTTGTACTATCTATCATATTAACAGAGCAAAAGTAACAAGCTACATAAATATTTTCCTATTTTTTCTTTCAGATAAAATTGAAGATGAATTAGAAATGACTACAGTGTGCCATAGACCCGAAGGACTGGAACAGCTTGAAGCACAGACAAATTTTACTAAAAGAGAACTCCAGGTGCTTTACAGAGGATTCAAAAATGTAAGGGCCCTACTGCAGTGAAGCGACTCGTGCGGACACCCCCACTAGCCTCTCCTGCCTAGATGAGAGCTGCTCAGCTGCATTTCATATCGTTCCCCTGCTAAACATCAGGGGCAAGGGGAGCTTGTGCTAGATCTCCTCCTTTCACAACAAAATGAGCTTCAGCCTCCCTCTCCATCCAATATTTGTAACACCATAATGTGCCTAAAACTGAGTTTGGATGGATATTCAGCACATAATATGCCCATCAAATTGCTCCCTAAATGTCAGTAAATACATTGCAATCTCCTCAGCTGTACCTGTAGTTCAAGATAACTTGATTTGTGGTTTTGTGGGGAGTTAGGGTGTGGGTTTTCTGTGGTTTTTGTTGTTTTAACTCTTGTTCTTGTTGTATTCAAATATAAACTGTGCTATTTGCCTGTGATTAGCTGCCCAGGATGTTTGGTTTTTTCTTTTCCCTCTCTCTCTCTCTCTCTTTTTTCTTTTTTTTTTTTCTTTTCTTTTTGTAGCTAGAGAAGTCTTGTCCTCATAGGAGATTGCTAGAGCACATTGGGAACATGAAACCCGATGTAAGTAGGGAGCAAGACTGGAATGGCAGAAGCCGCAAAGAAATCAGAAATAAATGGATATCAAGACTGAGGAGGCAGGAGAGAGACTCTAGCCATAGGTGAGAGCAGGGAACAGCCAGTTGGTGTGACTGCAGGCTGAGAACCACACCAGACTGGTCTTCACGAGCATCTCTACAGCTCCCTGAACCTCTGCTTGTAGACCACCTGTTGCTGCCTTTTGGGGAGTCATCAGAAATAAATAGAAACAGATAGGAGATGTTAAGGCTACAGGGAGCAGATGTTTTATGGACACAGAAGAATGATTACTCATTATGTGGTTGCCTGAGGGTTGGGATTTAGTGACCCAGGTGGTTTGTGCTAGCTGATGCTTTTATGATGATTAATAGATCAGTACTGGGCTAGCCCAATAAACACAGTGAGATTTTTTTTTTAAAAAAAAAAAAAAAAAAAAACTGTCTCACAGGACAGCCCCAACATTTCAGCACTTTCAGATACCATCACAATGAAATGCTGAGACTTCTTTGAAAGAGCAAATCAAGTGAGCGCATAGTGAGCACATTGTCAAAAAAAGCTGAGCTTTGTTTTGTGAGCATCGGATATAGTCGGTGCGGAGGGAAGCCTGTTGGACATTGAGAAGAGCCTCTCTCTTCGACAAGTTCTTGCATTGGTTGAATCATGGCTCCAGTATATGCTTTGCATCCCTGAAGAGTCCAGCGATCTGATCCTTTCTTTCGCTGCTTGGCTAAGCAGACTGTGGCACAGCTCAACTTTGGGGACTTCTCTGTTCAGCGCCTGTGTTCAGGCTTCTTGCACTTCAGTTGCTGACCCTCACATCTACCCTTTGCCCCTCCTGATCTTGCTATCACTTTGCATTGCCTCCCAGGGAAAGAATAGTGGTAGGCGACGTCATTCAACTTGTCACCTAAACCATTTCCTAAGACCTCACTGAAGGCCTTGGGATTAATCTATGGTGCTATCAGGGTCTCATTTTATGTCAGACTGTTCGGCTTGTTACTGTGCTTTTCTTCAGCTACTACGCACACAGTATGTGTAATGCTTTAAAATTTGAGCTTTAAATTGAAACAAAAGGGCAGCTCTAGCATTTGTAGCCTGTAAATGGTGGTTTCAATGGGATGGGTAATTATGTACAGCAGGCAGGCTGACTCAGCTGCCACCACGCTTGCTTTTGTATCGAACCGTCTGCTTTTGGGCATGATGTTACAGTGCCATCTGGAGATTCAAATCCCCACGGGAACAGAGCTGTTCTTCCTCTCGCTGGCTCGTAGCTGCTGCCTGCTCTCGAGTGATTGCTCGGGCTCCGTTTAATTACGAGGCAGCACCCGGATTATTGCAAGGGACGCTCAGCCGCGCTCGGTCCCGGGTGCCGTACGCGGGAGCTGGATGCTGCGGCTGAGCCCTGGGTGCATCGGCTGCGGTTGGCCCAGGGCCAGCGGAGCGCGGGCCGGGGGAGCCTCGGAGCGGCGCCGGGCCGGCCGGGGGCACGAGGTGTGCTGGTGCTCGGAGGTGTTTGCACGCACGAGCGCGTGCTCAGCTGGAGCGGCGTAAAGCAGATGAGGGAGGAAGGAGCCTGTCTAAAATTACTGGTGAAATGCATTGAGCTGGTCACAGCAAAACCCCCCAAAAAGTTGCTCAAGCGGAAGCAAGCTCTAAAAAATTGTGATTCTGGGACAGAAGAGTTATTTATAGCTTGAGGGTTTTGGAGAAATTCAGAGTCTTTGATCAAGTTTTCCCCCTCATTCAAAGTTACTGCTAGACTTCTGTGCTCTCAGCTGGGTTTCCGTAGCCAGCAAGCTGCTCCAGCAAAGAGCTGGAAGACTAACACCCTGTTTGCCAGCTTTTCTTTCTTCATGTTAATAAAAATAGATAGTGACCATTCACGTGGCTCAGATAGCCCAAATTCTGCAATTCAAAACGGCAAAAACTAAATCACGGCGTTTTGGCTGGTTCACGCAGGACTCCAAGCTGAGAGTAAGGGCTGCTTCTGGAAGGTGGCAGGATGCGTGGATGGACACAGAGGAGGGTAAAATCCGCTTGGATGGCAGCTGGCACTTCAGCTCTAATAAACCCCAGCCTCACTCACTTCCCAGGGTGTCAGTGGTCAGGTGTCACGTTCCTGCACCGGACCATTGGAGGCTCCCACCAAACTCAGATCCATCGCGCTCCGGAGAAGCAGAGCCTGCTAACCAAGCCGTTGTCCTTGCTGGCTGCCCAGAGGTCCTCTCTCCGTCTTCAGCCTTCTTTACAGCTGTGAAATAGTGCTGTCCTCTAGCATCCTCTCCAGCTGCCAGGACAAAAGGCTTTGTATATTTGCGCAGTTATCTCTGCCCCCAAGGTGCAGTCTGCGTTATGCGGAGTAGTCTTTTGCACCTGAAGGTAGCCGGCTCTCAGACTGGCAGCTGGGATAAAGTCGAGGCGTTTTGTCCGATTGCTGTTGCTACGATTCTGTAAAAGCAAGATAACAGCGACTGCAAAAACCAGCAGAGCTTCTGGTAGATCTTGCCTTGGTTTAGCTTAGCAAAATAAAATGTGACGCTTACTGTCTGTAAGTACATGAGAAGAGAACTGTTTGAGCTGAAAGGCAGGATTGGCACAGGAACAAAATGGCCATGAGCAAAAACATAGGCTGGAATTAGATGTTTCTGCCCCACAGAGGAGTGAAGTTTGGGGAACGGTTTTGGAACAGAGGGGAGGAGAGTGAGAAACTAGCCACTTTTAACATGAAATCTGATAAATTGATGGCTAAAGGAATGACTATAACAGTGACAGAGCTTTGAGCTCAGTAGTCCAACACATCTGTTTTAGACCATGTTTTTAATGACATATTTTCTTCAGAATTCATTGCACGGGTATAAAAATTGGAATTCTTAGGGGGCTGTTTGCCTGTTTCTGGGGGCCTTGTGCGGTTAGGAGAAACGGCTGTTGACTGCAGAGGATTCTTCTCTAATGCTAAACAAGAAGCGTGACCCCACTTTAGTGCAAATGTTTTGGCAAATCTGGACTGACAGTGCATGTAGGACGTGAAGCAATCGGTTAAACCAAAGCAGGTTTGGGGGAGACTAGAGCAGCACGAGCGAGGTGGGGATGTTGTGATATTTTTGTGATCCTCAAACATACCTGCGTGCGTGGGGGGACCTAGGAAGGGCTGCAGCGCGTGCAGTGTTGGGGGGCAGGGGGGCTCGGAGATTTGAATCTGGGTTGCAGAGCCATGCTGAGAGGGAATACACCGGAGCCAGTCGGTGCTCCGACCACTTAGCAATAGAAAACGCTTCCAAATTAGCAAAACGCGAGCCCCGAGGACTCCTTTCCGTTTGCTGGCCGACTTACATGAGAACAGTCGGATGGGCAGGTAGCAATACCTTTAGGTTCAGTTGCACGGATAGTCCCTGTTTGTGTGCATTGCGCTTCTTTGAAGTAATCAATAAAGCTGATTTCTGATTCCAGCTGAAGAAAAGAACAGCAAGCTCAATTTTTGTTTGCTTTCATGTGGATTCAGCTCCTTTGTGGTTTGGCATTTTAAAAGAAGCCTGAGAAAGACTCATGTAATGCCAATGCTTGAGAGGTGGTTTTTTGAAAGCGTGGGGTGGTTTGAGTGCTTGACAGTTCCTTCCCCCCCTCCCCCCCCCCCCAAAAAAAAAAAATCCAATTTTCTTGTTTGACATTTAAAAAGAATTCGTAGGTTAAAGAAAAGAACACTATTACCTGAAATCTAACCCAGAGCCTTGTAACTGTGGAGGAGGAGGAGGGCTGCACTTCCTTGCAGGTAACATGTTTGGGTTGAAGGAGTAAAGCTTTGCTGTCTTTGGTGGAATTTATCCTGATGCTAAGCTTACCTGCTTAGGGATTTCTTTGGTGTCAGCTGTATTAAGTCGTGCTGCAGCACTAATGAGGTCTCCTGGGCATTATTTGATTCTTATGAAACAACATTGTGATCAATTAAGTCCAAATGAATTGGTACTAACATATGTGTCTGAAAGCAATCCAGTTACAGCGAGCTAAGCAGGGCGATCGATGGCAGCGCCGCCTTTCCCCCGCGCTCCTGGAGGCCTGATGCAAAGTTTCCTTTGGCTTCTAAACAGAGCATCAGAAGCAGTAAGGATCACGTGGAAATTCAGGAAATTTAATGGGGGTACCACAGCCAGAAGTGCGAGAGCAGCATTGCCCTGCGAGGAGAGCGCGGCAGCCGCCGTCTCTGCTCTTCGCCTGCCCTTCTCGGACCTTCCCTTCAGTGTTTCGGTCGCGAGGGTCTTAACGGCCGTGGGTTGTTAGGATAGCTTGGAGAGATCGGGGGGTACTACAACTGGGGAAAGCATAGGGAAAACGACGAGTCTCTGCATTTAAGCATGGGAAATGATGGTGGTTAGTGAGTTTAATAGTTGTCTGTCTTAAGATACAGCTTCACGTAGTGTGGCCGGCCAGTGAACGTTGCTGGAAAATGTGATTAGGAGCTGTGCTGTGCTTGGATTTTAAAAAGAATGGCCAACTGGCTGGGTTGAAACTGATTTCACTAACACAGGAGAGAGCAATGTGGACATGACGGAGACTGCTCCCAGTAACTGTACGCTTCAGTTACTTCAAATGGCTTGTAGACCTTTAGGAGTGGCAGAAAGCCCCCGAGAGCCCAGCTCCTCTTAGCTTCCGCCTCCCTCTGCGTGTTGGTGCTATGCAGTGAGTGACTCCTGCTAACTCCTGCCCCACACTACCCCCCTGGCTTTAGATTTTCCTGGGCTGCAGCGGAGCAAGCGCAACCTCATTGAAATGCACTGTGTTTTAGTACCGGAGCTGAAAAATCAAATAATCCCATGGGTTTCCAGGTAGAACGTTTGTACAGCCACAGTCCAGCTTCACAGAAGTACGCAGGAGACTGTGACCAGCCAAACAAGTGGAAAAGGAGCTCGCCTTTTTGAGGTGAACACTAGTGCTTGTTGGTGATGACTTGCTGGTGAGTTCTGTGAGCCTCGGTGGAGCAGGTATCGGTTATCTAGCTACGGTCTCCTGCCGAGGATTAATGGATTAATATATGCGGAGGCACAGAAAGGGGATGTGTTAGCTGGCAGTAAGATTATTTGTAATTATTAGATAAAGGCTCCATATGACAGAAGATGAGCTGCCTTTCCAGCTCACCCTGTAAAACAGAGATTAAACACTGAAAACACCGGTCAAAACAGTAATAATGCTGAACCAAGCCTATGAGATGCTTAATGTGGAATTCCAGTCTGAATTACTTAATTTCTTCAGCGCATCCAGTGCACTGTTTGAACAGGAATGTGGCTTGTGTAATTGCTCTCTTTGGGCTTGTAGTGTTTTGCAAATGAATCTCAAGAGCAGTGTTCTTTTTTTCTTGATTCGTATTTATTTTTTTCCAACAGGAATGTCCTAGTGGGGTTGTTAATGAAGAGACGTTCAAACAGATCTATGCGCAGTTCTTTCCACATGGAGGTGAGCGGAGTACTTTGCATCTGTCAGGTTTCTTGAAGCATGTCCTAACATTCATTATTGCCAGCTGGCTGCAAAACTGCTTCTGATAATCTGTGCTAGGAATTTGAATTGTGCTTAGGCTCTGCAAAATGTTAAACAAAAATATAAGTAGCAAGGCAAGGAAATAATTTTAGGTGCCCTTTGAATAGTTATTTCTTAAGAATACAGACAAACTCACATTGAAGATTGCTACTAGCTGTCTGCCCTTTTCTCTCCAGTAAACAGTGCAAGACTGGAATAGAAATTGGGAATTAATTCTCTTGCCTGCTACTGTCTTTCTGGATGGCAGAGAATTAAATCAGTTCCCTCAGTGCATCTTGGTTTCCCCCGTTGCTGGACTGCGATGCATCTAGTGCAGAAGCATCTCAGACCTATTTTTGTCCTATAAATAAATTGAAATGTTCCTAAAAGCTGTAGAGCTGTTCTCAGTTGGCCCATGAATGCCTGGGCAGCTGAAATAATTTGGGGTGTTTTTGTGACTGACTGAGGCAGCATCACTTCATGCGTTACAGTGTTGTATTAAACTTCTCAAATAGCTTACATTGTTAAAACATCTCCTAAAACATCCTCAGCTTCTGAAAACATCAAGAAGCTATATGCTCTTGTAAATGGATATGTTCTATAGGGATTTTTTTTTTACAAATATGAAAGAAGTCATGATTGTAAGGCTTTTTTTTTTTTTTTAATAAAAGATGCAAAGTTTGAGGCTTCCCAAATATATCCTGTTCTGTAATAGCTGCAGAATAGTGTCATTGTGGGAAGATGATGAGGCTTCTGCGTGTGTGTGCAGGTCGTTAATAGGTGATTTCTGAACTAAATATTAGGATGAAAAATGCTGTGCTTCTGTATGTTTTACACGGCATGTGACCTCAAGGATGTACACCTACAGAAAGTTCTGCAGCAGGTAGATTCCTTGTTTCCCTTCTACTGAGGTTGACAAAGATTTGCCGTTATTCTGTTTTGCGTCCCATTCCCTCAAAATACGGCTCTCCCTCGGTTGATGATGCTAGTAGTGCAGCCGTGCCTAACAGTAAGTCACTTTAACAGCAGAGGTATTTTCATGTTTTCCACTGTTTTGCTTCACTTGGTTTCCAAACTGTTTGTATAACCTTAGTGTCATAAATTATGGGATTTCAGATTCCTCAGAGGTTTTTCTCACTTTTATGCCTCTGCATACAGATAAACTTGTGCATCTCAGGTGTAGTGACGTATCTCCAAATTACAGTGCACATGCAGGGTCATCCTAGGCTCTGGTATTTCTGTTACACAAGGCTTATATGCTTGACAGGTTTTCATTTTTGCTGATTTGCCATCAGATATTACTAGTGAACTAGTATTTCTTCATGTATATTATCTGCTACTGAAATAAAACATTTAGCTTGATGTTCCGAGTCTCTTACGTTAGCTTAGTAAGACTTTTTGTAGGCATGTCCCACTAATAATTTCATATTTTTCTTGTGGAGATACTTTCTTTCTGAATCCTTCTCTTAAAAATGAAGCAGCCAGTTTTTTATCCGGGAGTCCAGCAGATTCTATGCGTACAAATGACAGGAACTTGAGCATTTTTTTGCATGATTTTTCTGCATGTCGCTACTCTTCCCTAGATTTAAATAATGTGGGGAAAAAAATTCATTGTTTCATGAGATTCAGACCAAAAAGATGCTGAGGTCATTCCATGTGGGTGCCTGCCTAGCACAGGTCATTAAGTGTCACCAGGCGCCCAAGCACTGAGTACGAAGACTCAAGCTAGACTAACTCTGTGTGCCAGAGGCAAAGAACAGAGGAGGGGAGAAACAAAATGCATGGTTCCTTGAATAGCAATGAAATAATTAGGTAATAGTAATGCCAGTTGCTTCCGTTTTCTAAAAGTTGGCTCTAGCAACCTGGAGAAAAGTGTGAATTGTCTCCGGAGCAGATGCAGGCCAATGAAGGTCCTGAGGCCAAACACTCATTTGATTTTTCTGCATATTGTTACTGTTTTTCACTGTTAACAGCTGTCCTTCACGTGGCCAACAGAGGCTGTTCTTCTCAATAGACAAGATATGTGTGTGTGTGTGTATATATTCATATAATATATATATATATATATATATATATATCATATATATATTTTAAAGACCAGCAGTTTAAAATTCAAAAGGATGAAAATATATTTTGGATGAGATTGCTCTTTAACAGTCAGTGGAAATGTGTCTCAAGCTCGCTTCCCTCTGCCCTGGCTGTTCCCTCGCATCCTGGTGCCACTGAGGTTCCCACCAAGACCTTACCGGCACATCCAGCTTTCCTCGGTTGCTCTCCGTGAACCTCACGTGGCTAATGCTGGAGGACTTAGCCCAGCAAAGCTGAAGTTTGGATGCCTTGCCTGATTTGGCAAGCAGAGATGTTCGAAGTACGGTCCCATAATCCAGATCATTACCACTGTGATGAAAGTTTTGGCATGTGAAGGCTGCTTTTTGAGATGGAGGGGGAGGAGGGAGAGTTATATAATTCCACAGTAATTTTTACTAGTTTATAGAATATCTGAAGAAGCTACAACATTGTTTTCTTTTGCTCCTGAAAGAAAATGTGGTTATGAGCGCTGTTTAGAGCCATTAGCGTATAGCGAAGTGCTGCATCAATCCGTGCTGTTTTTGTCTTTCAGATGCTAGCATGTATGCACATTATCTCTTTAATGCATTTGACACTGCACAGAATGGCTCAGTGAAGTTTGAGGTAATTGTTTTGTATCCTATTTTGATACCTTTTTCTCAGCTTTGTGTTTTGATGCTTCTGCACCCATCTTCTGTTAGAAACGGGCAAGATTTGCTGGATTACAGTTTAGAGGTCTCAAGACTAAAATCACTAGATATTTTAAAATCTGATTGATTTTGGTTAAGGTTTTTTGGGCAGTTGCACGTTTCCCTTGACTAGAGAAACACGCGATTCACGTTAGACAGTATCACAGGCGACGCTGATCTTGGAGGGCGAAACCATGGCGAGTTTTGCAGCAAAGAGGAGAGGCTGAAGACAGAGGTGTACAAAAAGAAAGCAGCGAGTGGCACAGGTGATTTGGAGGTAGGAGGAAGGCAGCACATCTTATGCCTTCTGTGGTCATCCAAAAATGCATAGCAGGATTACACGTGTATTTTTGGAGTTTGTTTAGAGCTTACTTATTTAATATATTGAACAAGCATCTCAGATACTTGGCTCCTAGGAGAAGGCAAGCCTATCTGTTAACCAAAAAGGCCTGTTTCTGTGGCCATGAGTAGCCACCCTTAAAGCTCTCACGTGCAGGCGACAGCAAAAGGAGATGTTGAGTAGGACACCTGAGGAGGGTCAGCTTGGTGGTTTTGGAGGCAATTTTCTGGCTGATGGTAAAACTAGAAGTAATATGCAGTCCCTCCTTTGCCATCAAATGCCAAGAGTCCCAGTAAGTCCTGGGTGAGACTTGGAAATTACTTCATTTATCAGGTGGAAAAGGGAAATATTAGCCTATCTGTATAGGTTTCTCTTTGGTGGCAGCTATGGTGGAGTTAGGCATATAGCAAGTGCTCAGTGTAACATTAGAGGTTTCCAGAAACCTAAATAGACCAAAATGTGGCAAAATGCTTAGATAAGTGTTTAAAAAAAAGGGGGAGGGGGAGAGAAAAGGAAAAAGCTTTCCTTCCTGGCAAACCCGTCTCTTTAGTACTTGTTGGACGTAAGTGTTTTGCCCCCCCCCCCTTTTTTTTGTATTGTTCATTAAATTCAGGTTCTTCTGAGCCCGGGGAGAAGGAGCGAAGGTTTCGGAGAGGCGGCGCGCTGCCCGCGCAGTGCTGGGGAGCCGGGAGGGGGGCCGGGGGGCCAGGAGCTGGAGCGATATCGCTGGGTCAGCTCTGCCCCCGCTGCCAAACCCCTGCAGCGATGCTGCTGTCAGCCCCGAGCCCTTAGGCAGCGTAACCAATAGATCAGTGTATTGGAAGCAATAACTGTATGGTAAGCAGAAGACAATTAGAAAGCTGTACGCCAGCCTGGGTAATCAGTGGCGAGGATTGTATCCGACAGACGCGTTGGAGGCGTTGCTGGAGGAGGAGGAGGAGGGAGGCTGAGGCCATGCGGTGGCACGGAGAGCCCCGGCTCTCCCGGTCCCTCTCGGCCGCCGCGGTCCCCGTCTGCCTGGCTCGGGCCGGACCTTTGGTTACGCCGCGGTCTGCCGGCGCCTCGGGACGCGATCCCAGAGAGGGGTTAGAAAGTTAGCAAGAAAACCCGGCAGTGAGCGGCAAAAACGGGTCCCTCGCAGGTGGCCGAGCGCCGGCCCCCGGGGCGGCCCCCGTCCCCCTCGGCAGCGCTGCCGCTCGGGTCCTCGCAGCCCTGCGCTGGGGCGGCTGAGCTCCCGCGGAGCGCGGGCGGCGATGGGGCCGGGGGCGCAGGGGTTGACGGCTGCGTGTCGTGCCCTAAAAAGGAAGGTTGTCTGAGCGGTCTTGTGGTGACGGTGGCTCGGGGAAGGACGGTGTTAAAACTCGCGTCTCTCTCTGTGCCTTGAACCAGGATTTTGTGATGGCGCTGTCGATTCTGTTGCGAGGAACGGTCCACGAGAAGCTAAGGTGGACGTTTAACCTGTACGACATAAATAAGGATGGCTATATAAACAAGGAGGTAAGGCTGTTTCTGACACACGTTTGATTTTACATGCAGCTAATTAAACACAGATCAGACAGGACTTAAGCATTTACCTGTGTCCCAATAAAGTGCCTGGTGACCTTGTATTGCACATTTTTGTAGCCATATTTTACAGTGCCTTTAATGGATTGCTTTAGCTGGGAGCAAAACCCTAGTTATAGCTATCCACAAAAATAACCCCTGCGAAGGGGAAGGTAGCAGGGACATTGGGTGCTCGGTGACCAAGGTGCAGGGATCGTGCCGATGTCTGCGTGCAGGATCGTCCAGGTACATCCGGCCGCATGGGGGTGGTGATGTGGGCTTACCCGAGGTGCTGCGCCCCCGCAGCACCGCTCCCAATTCAGCGTCGTTATTTAGTGTTACTGTATTACCTAGCATTTTTTTGCTTTCTCTGTGGAAACCTTGGTTTTGAGCATGGTAAACTTGACCACTGCTGAACTTTTGCGTGAAGGCACGCATGGGAGTAGGCCTGCTCTGACCGGCCACATGTAGGACGTGGTCTATCACCCTGAAGCTGCCGTGGGCACCTGCTGTGCTTGTGGGTCCAGTGCTGTTTGCTGAGCCACGCACTAGCTTGTGCAAGGCACAGAGAGGGACCCTGACCGGCCCCCCAGGGCTGGAATGGAGCGCCTGGCCCTGGCAGAGCTCTGGAGACGAGCACCATCCGCAGCGATGGCCCCGACTGCCCTGGCCCATTTGGCACAGCAGCAGCTGTAGCGCTGCACGGCCAGACCCTGAAACAGGGGCACAGGACCCTCATGAAGAGCTGCTGCCAAGTCATGGCACAGAGAGAAAGATGTACTTGGTTTTCTAGATTAACTCACAGCTGGTGAGACATCTGTCTGCATGCATGTGTCTAGGCTTCCTCTGGGTTTGACAGTAGGTATGAGCCTGAGGTCTGCTCTGCTTTGTAATAGAGAGTGAAAAAAGGGCAATAAAACAAATAAATGCTCTATCATTTTTATTAACTTCCCTGTTGTCACTACTGCAGGAAATGATGGATATAGTAAAGGCAATTTATGATATGATGGGAAAGTACACATATCCTGTGCTCAAGGAAGATGCTCCGAGGCAGCACGTAGAAGTATTCTTCCAGGTATTTATTTGATTTCTGGTGTGTTTTTCTTAGTGTTTGAGCTGTGCACCGATATACGTCACTGTTAGGTTAGTCCCAAGGTCATTGCTGCCCTATGCTACGCGTCCCAAACCAAACCCTAGCAGCCATCCAGCCAAACACTGCGGTGTCTGCTGAGTTCCTGGATCTGAGGTGTCCCGTTTGTCTCTTGGCCTGACCCCTTCTCCATGTCCATGTGGCATGTCCAGCAAGCCTAGAGATGTCCCATCTCAGCCCACAGGTGCTTCTGCTTGCAGCTGCCCATAAAAATAGAGACAGGAATATGGGTGCCAATTAGTGAGGTACTGAAGAAATAAATGGTATAAGATGGACAGAGGCTGCTGTGTACACTGTGGAGGGAATAGTTGGAGATGACCTCAAAAGCGCTCCAAATATCAGAGTAAGCAAGTCCTTAGCTGCCAGCAGGTTTAATCAATGGCACTCCACCTTCAATCTAAGCTTGCAAAGCACCCTAGATTTATTCAAACTGAATCAAATATGATACTATACTACAACTGCAGGGTTACGTATGGAAACCAAAGATGTTTGTTTTTGTTTTGCAGAAAATGGATAAAAACAAAGATGGTGTTGTAACTTTAGATGAGTTTATTGAATCCTGTCAAGAGGTAAGGCCAAAATTATAACCGCGGTGAGAGGACTAGCTTGAGCCACAGTGTTTGTGTTCACTTTGTGAACTCTGCTTGAAGCGAGCTGCTGCTCTGGACGCCAGGTTTCCTTTATGCTGCGTGAAAACCAGCCGCAGGATTTGGTCTGCGGTTAGGATCTGGGAGTGCGGGGTCAGGCTGTGGGTGCTGGGGAGAGCCTCTCCGTGGCCAGTGCTTTTGTTTGCCTGAGTGAATTGCAATGCCTGATTCTGTGACAAGCATGTAACTCTTGAGAAAACTAAGAAAGCCCTTAACCTTCCTCAGGATTTTTTCCAAGAGGCTGGCAACGTCTCTGTGACCTGTCCCTGGTTGTCCTTTAACAGGTACCATGTTGCTGAAACAGTCCAGAGCCGAAGGTCTCAATAGGACCTTTGTAGTTAGAGCAGTCTTCTGAAACCCGCTGGTGGTTTCAAGGTCAAACAGTAAAATAAATGCTGTAATCATAGCAATGATGATTTTCTATTTTGACAATAAACTCCCTCTCGCAAATTCCATACCTTAAGTTGGTTGTGATAGATATTTGCTGGTATTTTTTAGCACTGGCACAAAGACAATCATCTGCACAAATCAGCCAAATATCTGTTGTCTGAGACTAATTAACTGTGTGACTGTTTGTTCGGAGGTGTGCATACTGCATACCAGCCATCCTGTGCTTTCTGCTTTCCCTGGGAAATCTGTCCTGTGCTGCAGTCAGACAACCCAAGCCTGTCCCTGAATGACGGGAAGACCCTCACCCTGGAGGGGCTGGCTCCCGTCCCACCCCTTGTGCGTAAAGGCTGGGTCTGGTAACAGGCAGAACTTTCTCAGACAGATTTCAGGGGAAAAATGCTGTATGAGCAGATACACAATGGAACGCTGATGTTTTTGATTGCAGCGTTTCTGATATCTCCCGCTTATTGGTTTATTTCTGGCCTCTTCTATAATTTGAGTATTTGCCTCTAGGTTGTGTTTTATTTTGCAAATTCATTGTTTGCCCTCAAGCTGGATCTGTGTGATAAATGCTGTGAATAGCAGTGCTGGTACTGAAGCAGCTTCACATCACTTGGAAATGCTGAAGCGTCTTTAATGCTCTGTCCTAGTTTTGGTTTGGTTGGTTGCCATCGACATACTTGCAATAGGAGCTGGGCAGGTTGATATGCTGTAATGCGTGCTTTCCTTGCAGGTAGGAGCCCTGCAACACTAAGGCTTTTTCTTTTCTTTACGCAAAACAAACAAATGTGCATTATAGTGCATGTCTTTGCCCATTTTGAGCATATGGCTCATGGACAATGAACTCCAAGCTTTGTTTTAGAAAAGATGGTTGATTTTCCATGCAAGGTGCTACCTGGTACTAGTACCTGCAAAACCACGTTAGAGGTGAGATACTGCTGCTTTTGGCAGGTATAAGGATGGCCACGTTTCAACACCTCTAAAGCAGATAGGGGAATGAAATGCCGTAATTGCATTACAGCCAAGCAGTTATTCTGGCTGTTTGAATAACTGAGCTCCTGGGGGGGGGGGGGGAGAAACATACCACATTTTTTGAATGTTACTCAGGTGATTACCTCAAAGTAACATTTCAAGTCACTTCATAAGAAACAGTCTGGTATTTCCCTTATATCTATCCGACTTTCTTGGCTGGATCTAAGAACCTCAGAGACATTGAGATTTCATGTGTTTGAATTTTGAGTTGATTGTGTTTCTGGGATCAAGTGGTCTTCAGGACAGCTTACTCTTCAATTCAAAGCCTGCAATTTTATTTGGACTGTTTGAGCATATTAAGTGCACATTTTTGTGTTTAGAATTGATGAGGTTCTGTGTGGGCACTCAGGTCTGAGGGCTCAGCATAGTCACCAGCTCAGAAAAGAGTTTAAATGCTGATGTCTCGTGTTCTTTAGTGAAGCACAGCACACACCGTATATGAGAAAATCCTGTGCTTGCATGCTGCAAACGGACTAAGGTGCCAAAGTGCAAGGGGGCTGCTTTGCAAGACCTAGACCTGAATCAATTTAAGCTCATCAAGGATGAAAAGCGATGCAAAAGCGAGGCCGTTGCACGTTGTAGCACTGCAGAGCACCTGCTGGGCCAAACAAGGTTGTGAACAGGGCTTTGTCAGTATTGTTTTTGTGACAATATCTTCTCGTTGCTTCCAGGATGACAATATCATGCGATCCTTACAGCTCTTTGAGAACGTCATGTAACCGCCTTGGGAGAGCACTGTAGGAGTCAGAGACTTTGTGTGTAACGAAGACTTCCTTTCTGGGTGAAAGCTTTTTACGATTCAGTCATGTCCAGTACGTAAGGGTTTTGTATGACATCTCCAACCAAATGGCAACTGAACGTGACCCATCCCATCTCTCCTTCTCAGAGACGCTGATGGAACTTTATTTCATTTTGAAAGCATGCGAATGTTTTAATGAAGCCTGATGAGAGAGAGCTGCTGCTCGGAGTTCAATGAATAATATACAGCATTCCGTTTGCTAGGCGCAAGTCCCGCTTTTAATCTAGCAAGCTTGATTACATATGATAGCACATGTCGATAGCTTACTTGGCCATCTATTATGAGTGAAAAGCTCAGTCCATAGCACCATACAGCAAAATGCTTTATGAATGCCTTGCCATTATTTTGCTTTGACAAAAGTCTGATCTACTGGGGCGCTCTGTGAGGTTGTAAAAGCAGATGCTGAATGTACGCTAGTGTGTTAAGCAGAGAGCCCACGTAGCCAGTAGTCCCATTTCCACCTCTCTCCTGTACTGGTGCCACCATCCTGGGTTGGGAGGAGTTATCCCTGAACACATTAACTAGAGGAGTTTCAAGCCAGTGTGAGCCAGAAGGGAGCAAAGCAAGTGTTGCACATGCAAATTCTAAACTACAGAACAAATCCTGCTGAATGACGGTAAGTTCTCGGAAGACCCAACAGGCTGATGAGGGCTGGCACGGGAAGATGTGTGCTGGTGATATTCTCTGCCACCAGCTATATCCCCAGCATGTAGGGGGATGCCAAGCGGGTCTAGCAGGGAACAGGGTGCCTCTCTCAGCAGCACTGTGGCCACAGGCCATAGTCCTGTCCTTGTGGTTGAGCACATACTGCATGGATGCATCATTTGAATGTTTGTTTTATTTTCCAGTGGATGTTAAAGCATTTCCCACTTTATGAATTTGTTTAAGCTTTCCAGTTTTACTTAGTTGCTCAAGGTCCAGGTGAGGCAGCTATGTTTCCTCATGCAGACCTCGGCACATTCAGAGTATCCTGTAGGCTTAAATGAGGGTTGCTCAGAGCTGCCAAGCCTAGGTGTCCCTTTGTGTAATCTAATGTTTCGTACTGCAAAATCTTTCTCTCACAAGGCAGTGTCTTGGGACATGACTTGTACTCGTTCCATATCCTTACTAATGTCAAGCAGAGCATTGGTTTGGGGAGTTAGTTTTTTTTAAGTAGTAAAACAGAAAGAATCACGTCGTGAAATTGGATTTTGCCCAGTAATCGTCAGCTAAGGCGTATTCATTATGCCTTACGCCTCATCCTAACCTGCTCTGCAGAGGACTCCAAGAAAGCTAACGTTACCAGAGCACCGTTGTAATCTCCTGGCAGCTGGTGGCTGAGAAACCAAGGAGAGGAGAGAACAACCAGCTTTTTCAGCTGCTTGAACCACACGCAATGCATAGTCCCCTGCTGTGGTCCAAGATCATTGCCATCCAGTATGCATATATTTTTATTGTATCAGATACTATATTACAAATATACTGTTGGCACTGAAAATATATTTTAAATATTGTGTAGGCGGAAGCTTTTTATAACACAATATATAAATGCCTCATTTCTGTAGCCCTGTATTTTATAAAAAATGGAAAATTAATCTATTGAAGTATTCCTGATTGTAGAAATAGATCTGATCAGTAGTAGTGTGATGCTGTGCTTATTCCTCAAGAGGGGAAGTTTCCCCTTTTACTGTGCTCTTGCATACACTCCTGCATGGTCAACTTTATTTCCTTGAGTTGCCTGTTTGTCCACAAAAGTGCTATTCAAGGGAGGGAAGTTATGTGTGGGCAGGAGTGATACCCTAGTCTATTCTGTTCATTAGCTTTCGTACAAATAGCATCAGTTAGCTGGTTCCTAGCAATGATACGGAGCCTAGCAGCTCCAGTAGTCTGCTGTGATTCACGAAAGCGGTGTGATGCTGTGATTAGCCTTATCCTCTGGTGATTCCACCTGTTGTCCATTTAATTTTTATTTGATAGGCACTTGATGAAGACGGTGCCACTTCTTGCTGGAATAACGCAGAATATTTATCCTGTTCCTTGTTAATTCTTGTAACCACTTGAGCAAATGCCAGAATTTAGTGTAATGCGTAACCTGCTTTTTTTCCATGCTGAAAGAGCATCTGGTTGTTGTCAGTTGAAGCAATTAACTTCAGTTGAGGGAAAAGTGGCCAAACAAAAATGGGGGACAAGCTTTTTCACTGAGCTGGAGTAGTGCCTTTCTCCTCAAACAGTGTTGCCCCAAATGCGCTCATGAGATGGCACCTGCAGCCTGAAGAGCTCTCAAAACTTGAAGGTGCCCTTTTCAAAATGAACAGAAACACTCTCAGTTGCAATACTCTGTGGTCTGTGAAGCCAGATTAATTTCTAGAGTAACTTTGCCAAATTTGGCCTTTGCTGTATATTCTGTGTCTTGCCCCTTGTGCGGGGGATGCAGGTGCCTGTGTTGTAGGGCTTGTAACTGCTCTCCATTGAGTGTGGCCCTGGTTTGGTAACATGTTAGACGTTTGAGCGTTGCTCTCGGTATATGCTTAACGCTGAGTTCAGACTACCTTTAGCAACCACGCAGTTTTGGCATCTCTTCCACAGGCCACAGCTCGTGGGTGGTGGTGGTGGAGACAAAGGTGAACACCGAAGGTGTCAGTGGTCCTGGTTCTGCTCTCGAGGGAGCCAGAGACGTAACCAACCTCAATGTCAGTCTTGCAGGAGTCCAGACCCCTGTCTGAGTGTAGCTGGTGTTCAGTCCTGGGTCGCTACCCCTCTGCCCCGGTTGAGCCCGCTGGGGCTAAGATGGGAGGAGCTGCTGGGTTTCCACAGAGCTGCAGGTTCCAGCTGTAATGCAGTAACCATCTGTAAAAAACCATTTGTGGTCTAGCGCTTGTGTATGGTCCCCTGAACATCAGCCAGAGGTTGACCGATCCTCGGCACCTGGACAGGCTCCAGGGCACTATATGCTGGACGGACGGTGGAGCGGTCCAGCACCTGTGAGTGCACTGCTGTCCGCACGGACATGTCTTTTGGGTTTGTTTTTACATTCTCGGTGAATGTTTGCAAACTCACAAAGCCGGCGGTCGCTCAAAAGTGAGGCTTGCAACATTTGTGGCAAATACTTGCTGCTGCGGCTTTCTAACTAAACTGTAGTAGGCTAGTCTCATCTCCTGCCCTCCTGCACCCCGCTACCCGTACGTGGGAGGTAGCTCCTGTGCTGGCTTCTAAGTTACAGTGAGGCTCTGTCAGTGCTATCAGCTGTGCAAGCTTTCTTGAAGTTGTGTGTGTTTAAATAATGTCTGAACTATTAGTCCATTTCATCAGTTACAAACGTTAATCTGCATTTTCATGCCAGCAGGTTCTTTAACAAAAAAAAAGGCATATCTAACATGCATTTTAGGCAATAATCTGTTGAAAAATAGGAATGTGATAATAATGCAAAAAAAACACAAAAAAAAATACACGTTGTAGCGTGTCTGTTGCTGTTCGTTTTCCTGTTCCTTTGAAAGCATCGCAATATTGTGAGTAATTGCAAGTGAAGCTATAAGCCGGGCGGGATGGACACCACGGGGCTCGAGCGCAGCAGGCAGAACGCGCGCGGTGCTGGGTTGTGACACGCACTAAAGCCAAACATCTCTGTGCCTGAGGGCGTGCTCTGGTAAGATGGTAGCAGCAGCCTAATGACCCTTTTTTCTTTTCTTTTCTTTCTTTTTTTTTTTTTTCCCTCCTCCTCCTCCTCATTCATGGAAGTGCCATGAAAGACTTAAGGAAACGTGTGCAAATGTAATTTGTGATGACTAAAGCCATGTTAATGGAGCAGCAGTGCACAGCTTCGCTCTCACAAATGCTATTATCAAATGGCAGTTTGTATTAAATTTTGTCAAATGTTTTTAATACTAAAAAGCAAATATCTGTGATATTTGCGGAGCCTTCCCCTGGCTGCGTGCGTGGCGGGGCCTGGGGGCGCCGGGCCGGGCCGGGCCGCCTGCGTCCGCAGCCCTTCCCCAGCCCCTTGCACCTGGGAAAATACCTTCGGTTTCAGCGGAGAGGGAAAAGGGAATCGCCCCCCTCCTGCTTCCCCGCCCAGCGCCGCGCGCCGGGGCCCGCGGCACTGCTGCCGGCCGCAGGGCTCGGGGCCCGCGGGCCGTGCGAGGGCCCCGCGGCGCCGGGCTCCCCGCCGAAAACGCCGTCGGCTTGGGGAAAGAGCCACTGCTCCGTGTCGTTTGGCTTTTTACACATACATAAACGCAGTCGTTAAAGACTTGTCTGAAGTGCGGATGGGGCTAAGAGGTGGCGCGTGCAAAGTGCGGAATTGAGGGGGAAAAACCGATTTCGAATTCGCAGGAACGTGATTGAAGCCGAGTTTTGCGTCGCCCTGCCGCGCAGCAGCCCCGCGCCCCCGGCTAACGCGCGGGGGCCGAGCGGCCGGGGCGGGCGGGCTCGGCGCCTCTGGGCCGCCCGGCCCCGGCCTCCCCGCTGCCTGCTCCGGGAGGCTCCGTGCCGGAGCACAGACCGGCCGCTTCGCGGGCGAGGGCCGCGGCGACCGCCCCGCCGCGTCCTCCTCGGCCGTCTTCCTTCGTTTCGGGGCCGGGGCGTCCGTTACGGCCCGGCAGTCGGACGTCGCCCGGGCGGAAGCTCTTCGGACGGGGGAGGAAGCTTCCTCGAAGCGCCCGGGCCGCGATTCGAGCTGAGGGCGGACGCGACGCGCGCGCTCGCCACGGACCGAGGGAGCGCTGCCCTCCCGGAAACCTGCTCTGAAGCTCGGCCACGAGAGCGAACGATCCCAGACGTTAACTGCCCTCCCCCGGGAATCCGGGTCGGAAACGTAAGATCGAGGCTCTTCGGTCGGCCGCGCGCTCCGCGTCCTCCCGCGGGCTCCTCTCCCCCCTCGGAGCGGCCTTCCCGGGGCAGCCGCGGCTCGGGTGGGTCTCACCCCCATCTGGGGGGACGAGAATCGATAACACCACCGTTACCAAACTTACCCAACCTCCTGGTTCTAGTTATCATGGTTTACTTGCACGCTTTCAATTTATATTGGTTTGTAACAGTGTAAGTAGAGAGAAAAGTCAACGCGGTGCTTTCTGTCTGGACAGATATGCTGGATTTTAGAGAACTTGGAGCATAAAGATCTGTGCAAGAAGCTCGTGTTTCCTTTACGAGACATGAGCTGTCGTGGGACAGGACAAGCTTCACCGTTATGTTACCGAACGGCGGTATGTAAGAAAAGCAACGGGAATTTACACAGGTGGGCATTGCGCCAGTGGGAGACATAAGTCACTGTGCTGCAATTGATAATTAGTAAAAACTGGCCAGAAAAATCCGCACGTTCCTATGATGAACTGAGTTGCAAAAGTATTTCTAAACTGTTCTGAATTTTTGTTTCTGAATTTTGAAATTTTATTGAGTAGTTAATAGGCAAATTACTTGTTTTATTTTGCATTAAGTTGTGATATTGTAATTGCAAAAAATTTTTAAGGACATCTGCTACAAACTAGTAATCAGATTTTTTTTTCTTCTAGATCAGTCTCCTGCTGCATTAAAATGAGGTAGCTGAGCATAAGCAAATAAGAGGCACTTTGAAGTGAAAAGCAGGTAAGATATTTCAATCGGAGCTATACCCTACAGAGATCTTAGCAATAAAATAAAATCAACAGAATATTTCACCTTCTAGTTTAGGCCTCACTGTAGCAGTGAATGTTCTGTGCATGCCATAAAGCAGCATTAAAAATGCAAAACCAAGAAAACACGGGCTAAATTTTGAAAGCCCAGAAGTCCAGAAGCAGAATTTCAGAGCTTGAAAATGGTCGTTTCTGAGAACAGCTTTTGCCTTACTGCCCCTTTGGAGCAGAGATCTCTTTGTAGCCTGTGAAGCCCAACTCAGCAGGACAAGAACATCATTGCAGAAGCTGATATGACATTGCAGGGACCTGCAGGTAATTTTAGGCACAGTAAAAGCTGTGTTTAAAAATCAGTAGATGAGGAGAGATGTACTGTTCCTTTACTGTAGTTTCCAGATGGACTTGGCGTGGTATTTATAACACTTGTAGGATCTCTGTGATGATAATAGCTGAACACCTTGCTGTCTCCTGCATTTATCTTCACAGCAGCCCACGAGGCTGGGAAGCGCTTTCCGGTGCCCGTGTTTGTGTGGGGCTGAAGGAGGACGCGGGATCATGGAGAAAGTTTTGGCAGAGCTGGGAAGCAAGCCCATCTTTCACATGCTAAACAAGTGAGTTACTCTTTCCCTGCAGGGACAAGTCTGTGGAGTAAGAGGCATCAAGTTGGAGGTGCTTGGAGAAAGCCCACGGCAGTGGGATAAAGCTCCTTCGGGGAAGGGGCAGGGGCCTGGAGGTTGGGCTGGGGTATGAGACACCCCAGAGTGCCAGGGGAGTCTGAGCAGGACAGACAAAACCCTGTGTGGGTCTCTGCATTAGAGGGTGAGAGCAAGCACAAAAATGTGACAAAGCAGGTCCAACCTGTTCCCCGTGCTAGGGTTTTCTCCCTTGGCTTTTTACAGCACTTGGCAAAGAAAGGGGAGCGAAAGATCTTGTCTGGCTGGTCTTCTATGGTTTTGCTCTCGAGGTATTTTTAGTGCAATGATTGATGGGCACCTGAGCCATGGTTCTTTGAGCTGTTTCCTTGTTTTCAATGAGCAGCAAGTCTGCAGTGCTCCCAGACCCTCTGCTTTGAGGAGCCAGGAATTAACCTGCGAGACACGTTGCATGCAGACACTGGGGCACGGCTTTCTCAGGGCAGCGCGAGGCCCCCCACAAGACCTCCGTGGCAAGAGCCTGCCTCTATCCTGTGGCTGGAGGTACCTTTGAAGGGCCTCTTGCTGCAGCCCTCCAGCCAGATCACCTGCCTGCTGGACTGGCCCTTCAGGCTGGGCCAGAGCTGGTCTTGGAGAAGGAAATGAAGGTTCTGAGGTGTCACCAGGGGTCCGTGGTTGCGGCTGAGGCTGTGCCTGTTCCTGCCCCAGCAGGCCTGGAGGTGGGTTCCAGACCTGTTCTGACCACAAAGGCCAGGGCCAGCACCTTAGTCCTCCTGGAAAGACAGACTTCAGTTGAAGCCTGTGTCCCAACTTCTGGAAGGAGACCTGCCATGAAGTGGGGATAGGAGGCAAAAGGCTGTCATCAAAAGACTTATTCCCCTTTTTCCTCTATCTGTTCTCTAGTTAAGCAATGCTTCTGGACAGCCAGGAGACCCTCTACCACTGCTGCCCTCCTGAAGGCTGGGAGCTAGGAAATAAGCTTAGCACGGATGTTGATGGACAACGTAGAGGTAACCCAGGCAAGGGAAGGATATTTGCCTGTTTAAGATGAGGGAGATAGTCTGATGCAAGTGGCATTGTAGTCATGTCGGTGCACCCAGTAACACATGGAGTGGCCAGTATTTTAGACTTAGCATGGAAGGGGAGAGAGGAAAGAAATAACCAGAATTCCTAAATGGTGCCGAGTCCTATGTGCTGAACTCTTGCTGCCATCGGGAGAGCAGAAGCATTGGTGGGATACTCTGAATCATCCGTGTATAGCTGCACCGGCTGATATGATGGTGTGTAAGCAAACGGTGGGCTGTGTGTCTGCCTCCAGCCGAGTCCCTTCAGCCCATACACGTTGGAGATGGATTTCCACCACAGAGTAAGTCAAAAGCGATCAATAAGTGTGAGAGCACGCACTGCAAAATTTAAATAAGTCTTGCTGAATGCGTTACTGTTATCTCCTGAATCCTGTGTTTAGCTTGCTAGGTTGTACTCTGTCTAGAAGTCATGAAATGCTTTAAAGGCCAAAGCAGTCGGCAAAGAGCAAGTGATCTTTTCCAGCAGCTCAAGTCACCGATAAGAATCGTGCAGTCTGTTATAGATGACATATCGTTAGGTTGCAGCCAACTCGAGTGAAAGGAAAAGCAGCCAACTGAAACTCCAGGGGTCCTTGCAGAACGCAGTCACCCAGTGACGGAAATCTGGGCAAAATACCTGACGCTGGCACTTGCTGGCAGTGCCAGAGATCTAATAGTAAACACACGCTGGCCAGAAAGTATTGTCACACATAACTGTATAGCCTGAATTTCCCAGTACAGTGTTTTTTCTTAACACCAAAATGTCAATCATTAAAATACTCCGTTAAAATATTTTATAGGATTCTATTCTGTTCCAACTGTATTTTAAATGTTTAATTTTCAGACTTCATGGGGAATTTTCTCACTCTTAGCCGTGACACTCTGCTCCAAAATGGCGTTTCAGGGCTTCTCTGCTTGTGCCATACAGGCTGAATTTTCAGGAGCAAGAATCTGGTATCCACAGTGGAATTATGTAGCCTTCTGGGATACCTTGGAGCGTTGTCGGTGCTCGGTAGTCAAGTGAAGGAACAGAGGCGTCCTAGTAAAGCGGTGTCCTGGCCATGACAGGGGCTCTTAAGCAGTTATGCAAGTGAATTTTAGCTTTCAGAGTAATAGGTAAGGGAGGATCTACAGAGCAAAAACAAACTCATGGAGAAAATAAACGGGAAGCCTTTTGCTGTAACGCAGAAGGAGACGCATTTTCAGAACATGAGAATCAGACTTCAGTCCATCTGGCCTGGTCTTTGACAAGATCCTTCCTTTCTACATCCCTTTTTTTTTTGTTTGGATGTGGTAAGGTCCCATAGGGGGAAGAAGAATTTTGTCTTTTGCGTTCTCTGTGCCTGCTTTGGTGTAGGGCAGGAGAGCAGGCCTCACTCAGGTCTCTCAGCCCCTGATCTCTGATGAAATCCTGCCATCTTGCTCAAATCTGTAAACCCTGTGACACCCTAGATGACTTTACAGAAAGAGTTTCAGCATTTCATTTGTGGCACCTTGTTCAGGAACCTGCATATAGCTGTAGTTTGCTGGTCCTGGCATAAGTATTTGCTAGAGCTGCGTGCACCTTCCTGGATTTATGATTTAACGTAACTGGTGAAGAAGCAAGGAGTCTCGTCTCTTTGGGAGTTTCCTTTCTTTCGTATCTTAGGCTTTTCCTGTCCCAACTATTTAACCATAAATACTGCAGTGGGGACCGTCCTTAGCCCTGTGTGTGTGCGTGTGCACACTCATGCACTGAGCGCTTATTTTAGCAGTGCCCTTGTGATGGATTACGTGCACCAGGGGAACTCTGCTGGGCAGGTTCTCTGGCGAGACTGGGTCTAAACCGCCCAAGGTGTAAGCTGGTGAACTCTTTGCCCTGTTTCCCCCCACTGCAGCATGGGTAATACGCACTTATGTGTCCAAAACGGGTCACCGAGGGGTCTGTGCCTTGCCGGGAGGTGACAAGACGACTGAAGGAGAAGCCACTGGTGGAGAAGGAGCTGTGTGAGCAGGAGGATGAGGGACAAAGATGTGGAGACTGCAAAGGCAGGTGCGTAGAAGGGAAAGGATGTGGGGTTTTTTGGTGTTTCATCCACAAATAGTGGGCAAGGCATTGCTCCACCTTTGCAAAGCAAATTTTCCCTGCAGGCAGAGGCCATTAAGGGACATCTCAGGATCCAAGAGCTTGGAGCATCTCGGTACAGGGGTTTAGGAGAACGTTTTTACTGCACCGGGCAAGCACTGCCTGTGCTTTTTACAGTACCTGTTTGGCAAACGGAAAACCAAAAGGCGGTGTTGTTTACTCACACCAGCTGAGAAAGTTAATGAAAGCCAATCAGAAAAAATATGGTGGCATTAATCTTAACGAGAGTTAAAGGTTTCTTTGCAAATCTGACGCGACACCAGGTTCCTCTCAAGAGGATGCCTGGTGAAAGGTTGCCGGGAGGAGCGCACAGATTTGCAGAGCCGCTCTCAACGGCCCCAAAGGGCTTTTAGTGCTTGAGGTTTGCACGGGGCAGCAGAGACTCCCGCGTGCCTTGGGGTCCCCGGTGGACCCGTCCCACAGTGTGCACTGGAGCGGAGTAGCCCTCCCTGCAGGAGACGGAACGACAAGGACGGGCCCGTTGTCCCTGCTTTGCTCCGCTCGTCTCTGCTGCGCTCGAGTTCCCGTGTCGAAGCGGAGCTGCGGTATCGCGCTGTCTGCGGAAGAGCCAAAACTTGCCTTGCCCTGGTTGGGAAACACCATTGGAGCTTCAGATCTGGACTGCAAACAGCCTGTGACGGAGAGGCTCAGTAGAGAAAAGGCGGCATTTGCACGGCTCGGTGCTCTGGGACGCCTGACGAGAGAGGGTCAGGCATCAGTCTTTGTTGTCTTGAGGCATGTTGTGTTAGAGGAAGACGGTTTTCTAATTCCTCTTTCTTGTATTATTCAAATATTCCAGACGCGTCCCCCCAGGCGGCACGTGGTCTGGGCTAGGGGCACCCACGCGACGCCGCGGCTGCCAGAGGGGGTACTCCGAGGGGCGCCGGGGCACCTGCTCTACCGGAGAGACCTGTGCCTGGGCGCTTACGAATTGGTGCTCCAAAAAACGGGCTCTGACCTCTCCATCACCTGTAAGAGAGGTGATTCCCTTCAGGTCAAATTCTTGGCTATAAGACTCAGTTTCATTGGTGTGGTAAGGACAAAATGGTATTTCTCGAGCTTGTTTATTTGAATAAACTTTAGTTAGTTCTAACATGATGAAATAAGAGCCCTATGCATATGTCAGCATTACAAATCATTGCTTTCAGTCATAAACTAAATGCAATAGTACTATATATATATATTTATATGTTATTTATTTATTTATTTATTCACAGCTGTGCAAAACCCCACAGTGCCTGATGTGACGCCAGGATACTGCTCATTAGCAACACTCTGACCAGCGGTTTCCTTGGATAGGGCTGCAGCGGCTCTTGGTGCTGATGGTCCCGGAGGACGCGCTGGTCCGTACCCTCGCGGGCGTCACGCACCTCCCTTCAGGTGTGCGCGATGATCCGAGCTGACTCCAGATGCAGCCGTAAATATGCCCTAGGTCCTTCGAGGACGCCAGGTGCGTTGTCTCTGGGTGATGGTTATCGGTGGTGCACACATCCGCCTTCTCCCTCAGCTGACGGCCATTTCGGTGAATTTTGGTAGCAGCAACTCGTATTGGGATTTGCTGTTCATAATGCCAAATTATTATATGCAAAAAATATTATATGCAGGACTGGAGTTGTTTTAGGGGCAACAGCAAGTTGTGGGTGAGCACGTGCGTGCCGAGGTGGGGCTTGGCGGCGGTGCGGAGCTGGTCGTCACACACTCTCGGGCCCGCGTGCCACGCTTCGGGGCAAGACAGCACACACAAAGCAGCCCTGCTGCGCTTTAATGTGCTGGGGCAAATATTTTGCTGCGTAACTTTCTTCTTTAAAATATCCTTTTCCCTTTGGAAGAAAACCAGATGCTGATTTAAACTAAGCCCTTTTGAGGGAAAGAAGAAAAGTTCTTTATTTAAAAAAAAAGAAAAAAAAAGAGCAGCTTTGCGTGTTCTTGTGTGTTTACAGTATTCAAAGCAGTTCCCCAAAACACGCAGTGCCAACAGCGAGGACACCTTCCTCCTCGTGAGCGTGCAGCCCAGAAACTGCCACTTGCCTCAGCTCATCCATCTGTCTGTCTTCAGCCTGTCTGCTGTCTCGGAGCATATTTCATCCCATCAATGCAAAAATGCGTGATGCTTTCCAGGAGTATTAGGGCAGATGCTTGCTGGTGCCGGTTCAGATATCCCCCCGATGGCTGCAGGCATTTATATGGATGGGGAATGCATTTTGTCTTATTTAAGAGCTTTGGCCAGAGATTACAGCGCAGCTGCGTGTTAATCTGAGCTCGTAGCGAGATGCCGTGCACCTGAGACGGGGCGGCCGGCTGACTGCCTCTTCCAGAGGTTGCGCTGACCTCTCCCGCTTTCCAAGCCTGTTCTTTATCTGCAGAGCGCAGTTAGAAAAAGGTATGAAAATCTAGGCATGGATGCTGGGTGCTGATGTGCACGCAGATAAAATAGTGCTTTCTGCTTGCAGTGGGCAATATCATAATGGGAATAATTAAGCAGGGTTTTGGACTGGAAAAATGAAACGTGCCGGGCACGGCTGCAGGACTTTCGTTCCTGCCTCAGGCGTTTGCCGGGTGCGGGCAGCGGGAGGATTAGCCCGCGAGACCCGTCTGGGCCGTGGGGGCTGTGGAGTTGTTGCTAGCACGGATTGATTGTAGCAGGGCAGCTGGAACCTGAAGTGCATTTCCCAGCAAACAGCTTTGCTGTGGAGGGTTTACGGCGCCGGGCGAGGTTTGGGCGAGGGCTGGCGGCGCGGCCGGGCGCCCTGCCTGCCGCCGCGCACAGGGGCCCTCTCTGACGAGCGGGCCGAGCTGCCGGCTCAGCCCGGCCCCGTTTCCAAGGCCGCGTGGGCAGCTGGGTGTGACGGATCCTCCGGGCTGCCGGGAAGAAAGGACACTAAACCCGGTAGCTGAGAGTCACGAAGAAGAGAGAAACAGGAGCAAAACACGTTTCCATGTATCTTTATCTTTAAATGTCCCTGGGAGATAGGGCAAATAGCTATTTACCCCCATTTTTCAGAGGGGCAGCTAAGACGGGGAGAGATTACGGAATTTTTCCAAGTGACATGCGCGGGTGCTCGCCTGACCTCCGGCATCGCCTATCAGCTCCCGTCCCCGGCGTTTTTCCTGGAGGGAGGCCCGAGTCCTGTGGCACCAGGGAGCCGCCGCTTCTCGGCCGGGTGCCAGGGCAAAGCGTGGCGCAGAGAGAGGAGCGCAGCCCCTCCGGAGAAACCGGCATGGATTTGCAATGTAGTTTTTTGGGAGGGGGGAGGGGGCTTTTTTTTTTTTTTTTTTTTGACTGTTTTTGGAAGTGGCTCGGCAGCTGTTTGTGTGCCAGCAGTGCCCGGCCCTGGGACTCCGCTGCGTGCGGCGATGCTGCTCGTAGCTGCTGGCTGCAGGACTGGGGGTGAGGTTTGCACCTGAGGCAGTGCGGATGGTCTGTCAGTCTGTCTGTTCCCCAATTAACTAATGAAGAACACTTAAAGGGTGAAAAAAAATCGCTGCGCTGGGTCAGCTTTGTAACTGATACGGGAAAAAAATCTGCGGGCAGCGCTGCACCCTGCGCTGCTCCCGCTGCCCAGGCGGGACACGGAGGAAGCTGGGGGGAAGCGCTGCCCCCCCCCGGACCTGCGCGCTCCCGCGGGGGAAGCTGCTCCTGCTGCCAAGCCCCGGCGTTTGCTGGAAAGAAGTCTGCAGCGCGGAGCGATGCTTCTCGTTCCAGCGCGTCGCTTTTCTGCATCTTTCTCCGTCCTCCGGGGCTGCTCGGCGCGCTGGCTCATCCCGATGTCCGTCCTGGCTGGCGGCTCTGCTCCGCTGCGGCTCCGGAGCGGGTGTCGCTGCCAGCCTGAAGCCGCCAGGGCTCTGCGGCGGCGGCAGCGCTCTTGCGGGAAGCGATCGTGGCCCCGAGCAGCTTGATTTATCTGCGCGCTCCAGCCCGGCACTTAATCCTGCTCTTGCGAGGCAGGGCCGCAAGCATGCGGCGCCGCCAGATCGGCGCTGATAAGGCGTCCCTCCCTCGCGCCGCCCGCCGCGCCGCAGGCGCCGCCGGCCCCGGAGCCTAGTAAGGACTATGCGGCGGCGGAGCGGCAGCAGGTACCCGGGGCAGGCGGGCGGCGGGAGGGAGAGCTCGCAAAGCCCTGCTCCAGGCTCTTTTTTCCTCTGGGTTGCTTTAAAATACGTTGCTATTGGGAGAGCAGCAGAGCACCAGCAGCCTGCCGGGTCGGGCTGTTGCAAGGATTTGGCAGCAGGCTGCATGCAAATCGTGCCCTTCTCTCAATTCCTTGCCTCTGTGAGCCAGGACTGGGCTTATCCCAAGGCTCCGGGGTGCTGGGAAGCAGAGCTACAGGTAGGAAAGCCTGCAAGAGGATCCCGGGGCACGGCCTCGGCGGCAGCCGCCCCACCGGCGTCTCCTGTCGCTGGCGTCTGCTCTGCGCCCACGCCTGCCGCGTCCCAGGCGGTGCTGCGGGGAGCCCGCTCGTGCTCGTGCTCGTGCAACGCTCACGGCCAGGTTGCTGATTGGGGCTGCCTTCTGGCGGAGCTTCTCCACGTCGAGGTTGGAGCGCGTTGAACCCGCAGTCTCTTGTGTGCACCTTTGGGATTCAGTGGAGTGCAATCAGCCTGGTTGTTTTTCCATCCTGATTTGTGTCTTTTTGGGTGTGTCTTGCAGTCAGGGACTGAATTTTGTGCGTATTTTAATACGTATGAATTAAAAAGCAGGAAGTGGACACGTTCTACCCAGCTTTAGAGGTGCTGTGATCTTGACGGGCCGGGACTGGGAAGCAGCCGGCTGGGCTCTTGGTAGCAAAAGCCGTTTTCTGTGCTAAGGTGCAAAACTTCATCAAATCGATGCCCGAGCGCAGAGAAAGGACGGAGAGTTTTCCCACTTGCAGCACTCCTGTTGCTACGCTGGAAAAAAATTGCTCTCTGAAGCCGTGGGTCTAGGGCAGCGCGCGCGTCGGGGGGAGACGTCTCCGGCGGCCAGACGCGCAGCGGGGGCGGCGGTCCCGCGGCTGCGGGGCTCCCTCGGGCGGGGATTGCAGGGGGAGAGGGCCGGGCTGGCGGGCTGAGCCCAGCTTGGAAAGCGGTGGCGCGCTGGCGGCACTGGGCAGCCGCCGCGAGCGGGCACGCTCAGCGCAGCGCCGCGCCGCGAGGAGCGCCCGCCGGTGCACGGCGGCGGGTTTTCCCGCCCGGAAGCCCGTTGCCGCAGGCGCGGGGCCCCGTCGGGCAGCTGGCGCCTTTGCTGGGTAAGCGGCACCCTGGGCCCCAGCGCCGCGCTGCCCGGGGCGCCGGGACCCTCGCCGCGGCCCCGGCCCTCCCCGAGGGGGCTGCCGGCGCGGCGCGCGGGCCGGCGAGCGCCTCGGGAGCCCGGGGTCTGTCTGCATCTTCTGCACAGCCAAAACGCTGCAGCGCAGTGCAAGGAAATGTAATGACTTAATTTTCCAAAGATTTCCTCCCAACCCCTTCCAAAAAGGATGCCTTCAGTTAAAAAAACCAGAGAGATCCATTTAAAACAAAAGACCCCTGAGTGTGGTAGCCCTTCCTCTTTTGCAAGTTAAACACCTCATCTTTCCTTAGAGAACAGCTCTAAATCATTTTATTTGCAAGCCCTAAGCAGGAATTTGTATTCATGGCAAGACATTTATTGAGTTAATTTATTTAAGGCTGGGGCATAATTTCTAATAATGGAAGAGTCTCTAGGCCTAGTGAAATTGTCTCCCTGATAGGGCATTAATATTTTAAGGGATTATAGTGCTCTGTCAATTGATCTGTGTCTTTTAGGGAGTAGGTTAGCAGTTATTGATGATCGCTCATATGAAGGATTGCCTCAAATAACGCCAGCGCTCCGCGGCGCGACGCCTGCCGCGGGGCTGCATCTCCGCTCCGGGCCGGAAGGCATTTTTGGGCTACTGGGCAAATAGAAATAAATGAAATGGGGTGGAAATAAGAGCGCGAACCTGCAGGGGGGCTGCTGCTGCCCGCTGCCAGGCCGGGAGCGCGGCGCCGGGCTCGTGCTCCGCAACCTCCTGCACCTACAAAGTCTGGTGGCCAGCAGCATTTCCCAAAGATTCTCCTGTAAAATGAGGAGCTGATATGAGCAAGGAGATGGTGGCCTGTAGCCTGAAGGAGGTTTGTTCATCCTGGCAGATCTTCCCGTCTTAATTAATTAAAATTAAAGGACGAACAAGTTGTCCTCTCCATACCTTGCTTTCTGTGGGGTGCTTTAACCCAGCCGTGCAGAAGCGTTGCGGCAGCTACAAAAGTGGTATAGAGGCGGCTGAGTATCTGGCTTCAAACATCAGCTTGTGTTTATTCACGTATAAACTATTCCTCTTAAAGCAATAAGTAACGTAAAAGAACACATCTGTCAGAAGCTAAATTCTACTCCGGGTCAGTGCTTGGTGGCTCTGTGTGCACAGCTTCATTGTGGATTTGGAATGGTTATGGAGAAGAGTGAACGTGGCGGGGAAGGCCACGCGGGCACGGCGCGGTTTAGGCTGTGCTGGCTACAGCAGCAAAATAAACTTGTGGGTCAAGAATGGCCTGTTGGAGGTGTTTGAGATGTGACGTGGCCTGTTTCTCCTTATCTCTCACTGTGGAGAGCGATGTTGCGCTACCCTACGGAAATTCAGGCTAGCGTATGTTTGTGAGATGAGGGATTACGTCTGAGCTGTGCTCCGTGGGGCACCATCGGGGATTTCTCCCCCCCCCCCCCCCCCCCCCACACACACACACTCTTGTTAAGGCTTTGGTTGATGAGTTCCTGGCATCTCTCTTCATCCTTATTCCCTTCTTTAGATGGCTTTGCATCCCTTCCCCTTCGCGGTCCGGTGTTGCTGAGCCTGGCGGGCCAGGAGCAGCATCCCAGCAAAGGAGGGCGATGCTGGGCGAGGAGCAGCATGTCCCGCTTACCTCTTCAGCATTTTCGAATTCTTGGAAGCATCTGAAAAAGCATCTTAAAAAAAAAAAAAAAAAAAAAAAAAAAACCTCCCGTGCTTCTACCATGGACCTTCTGGCTGGGAATAATATTTTGTGTGTGTGTCTGCTGTAAAAGAGTTGCTGTGCCCCTGGCTGGTGCAGCGCGAGACCGTTGCTAAACAAAACGCCTGACGTGTTTTCTCCATGTGTTCCGTTATTTTTGCCTTTTGTGCCCCTCAAATTCCTTTCTGTCTGGCTGACACAACCTCATTCTTTCCACATGCTGCTCACGCGGGAGCTTTTCCACGATAATTGCCTTCCTTTCGCCTCCGTTCCCTCCTGTAGCGTGCCCGGAGCTGAGCGCAGCCCTCGGTTAAAGCACCTCTGCTTTACTGGCCGTTAACGCAGCGGGTTCGTACAGACTTCACCCAGTTCCTCCCATGCAGCATTTGGGAGGGTCTCGAGGCGCACGCCGCGTCCCAGGAGGGCGTTAAATTGCGCGTGCTCGTCTCGGTGGATAGGAACAAGAATAATCGTGTCCCGTGTTAGATGCCTGCGCGCGGGCAGCGGAGCAGGTTCGGCGAAGTGGCCGGGTGAGGTGGGAGGGACAGTGTGTGCAGGGTTACACACACACACGTTAGTGCTTTCCCCTTTCTGCCTGTCCTGTTTTTTCCTGCCAAAACAATTTGCCGCAGCTGGACCCAGTTCCGAGCCCTTGGGTGCTTCTCCCTCCCGCTCCCTGCGGGTCTCTCTTGGCAGTTCAACGAGTCACCGAAAGCCTCTGCCCACCGGCGCAGCCTCTGCCTTCTCCCACCCTCTCTCCCCACATCCACCCCGTGTTTTCCTCTTGTATCTGTTGACATGCGGCAGGATCCTGCTTGCTCTTCGGTTCTGGCCTAATGCAACTAGTTCTGTATAAATTGATTGGAGCATCAAGTAGGTGAGGCTTCCAGGAGGACTGGCTTGCACGTGAGCGCTATGTGTGCATAAACGTGTCCCTGCTCTAACTCTGTTCCTTTCCCTGTAGTTGCTCCAGATTTTTTCCTGGCTCCAGTTGCTCCTGGCCTGCCAACATAGATTTTTTTCAACATTAAAAAATTAAAAAGATAGAAATCAAACAGTCGTTCAAGGAAGAACAAGCTTTAAAGTTGAGAAATATTTTCAAGTTAAAGCTGAGGAAGTTGAGAGGAAACTGGTTTCAGATCAGCTGTAAAAATGAGAGTTTTGCACGATCCCTCAGTTTGGCCATTAGGTTAAAGTTTGAACGGCTTCCATGTAAATGGTCAGGATACCTGACTCTTGCGTGAGGGAAGTCACTCTGTGAACCTTTTTGTACAACCCCTGCCCACCCACATCCCTGCAGCAGGCTGCTTTCGGGATAATCGGATGGTTGCTGGGGTTGGAGGAAGGACATGTTGAAAAAAGAGAGAGAGAGAGAGGGAGATTGCATTTCAAAGTCTCTTCTAGCTAAATGGACATTGAATTGATATCTGGGGTTCTGCGAAGACTTCTATGAAGTCTTATCGTCGGGTGTATGACGTTGCTCACTTTTAATCATTTTCTGATTGTATTTGGTAACTTTTGCATTGATGCCAGAAGACAAAACCATCTTGGCATAGGACAGCACGGCTGCTCACAAGGCCGTCTTGAGCGAGGGCAGCTCCTGAAGGCGCTGTGCTGCTGGGGTCTCCTGGAGCGTTACCCTCTCGTGAGCAGCCACGGGGAGGCTCCGGCTCTGCCTGCCGCAGACGTGTCTCCAGCATGCTGGTCCTGTTGGCCAAGGATAACTTCTGCTGTCCATGTGCAAGGTGAACCTGATGCTTGTGGTGAAGATTAGCTCCCTCAGGTGACACTACCAGATCTTGTCCTGGGAATGAAAGCACCTGACAAAACCCTACAGTGAAACTGGTGGTCAGTATGGTCTCTTCCTCGTGTTTGGCTGGGGAACAGGGATTTTTCTTTTGGTGTAAGTGAAATAGAATGGAGCAGATCATGCCCAAGCTCATGAGGAAATTCTTTGCTTTGTGTGATAAATAGGGATAACACTTAAATGGGCAAATTGAATGTAACCTGTTTCTATTTCAGCATTTATTTTGTTTTCTCTGTCCTCTAGCCAACTTGCTTTCTCTTATGTATGGGTGCATGGGTGGAATATTTTGCAGTGGTAGCTGTTTAGTGTTGATAAAATTTGACCCTGTGAGTTATTACCTGAATCTTAGTAAACTCGCCATATGGGTTCCATTTTTTTGGGCGGGTTTTTTAGATCCAGACAAAAGCGCTCTTGTTGCCAGGCACTAGGATGCAACCAGCCACTGGAAAATCAGCAAATATGCTAATTTTCTTCTCTGCGCAGTGAGGCCCAGGCAGTGATTTTGGGTGTTAAGCGGGAGGTAATGCAGGACTGCGGTGAGTGGGGCCGGTTTCCCTCGGCGTTGATTACGGCCTGCCACGAAGGAGCCTGCCACTATTGGTTACGCTTCCGTTCACGTCGAGGATCCTAGATACCATTTCGGGCCCCATAGGGTGAGAGCGTACGGTTTTATATCGCCTCTCACCCTGTTCCCTAAAAACTGAATTATTGCAACTGTCAACAATTTTCCTCCTTTTGTGTTTTCACTCTTCCCAGCCTTTCAGAGAGGAACATAGCAGGATTAAGGCAGCGTGGATTGAGCTGCAGCTGAGACGCATACTGCTGTTGCATGGCGTTGTTGCCTGGTGTAAATCAGCATTATTTCCTTAACTTTGCCGGAAGCAAACACAGGCTTAACCACTTAGGGTTCTAGTTGGAGCTGTTCTACTGCAATACTTCCATGTTTGTATAACTTTTACAGACAATAAGAAGAACATGGAGCTGAATGAGTGAGCTATTAAATTTTCAGTTTTCATTATCTGTGAGGCTGCACAGTGAGTGATTTTTACACGTCTAGAGTTGGAAGCTCTGTCTCCATCAGTTGCATCAGTATTGCATTTTTTACTTCTGTGGTTCCAGTATTGCCTCTCCTGTGCTTTCGCTGACCATAGAAGAAGAAGTCCTCGTTAAACAGTGCTTAAGTTTTTTTCTGCTAGAGTTGATGAAAATCCTTTACTGAATAGAGAAATGTGAATATACATTCTTATAATCATGTCTTCCCACCACACTGTGCTAATGAGGTTCTGAATCTCTGATTGAGGCTCCGGGGCTGTAAAAGCAGGATGGTGATGGCAATAAGTGACATACGGTGGTTCCAAGGGCTTTGGCAAGAATCACAGCCTGGCAGCTTTGGTGCTCCTCTGTTTTGGTGTAGTTCACTAAATAGTAAGGAAATGCCTTTTATATTCGGTTCTGAGCACTGGCGTCGCCTTTCTGGTGCCCGTAAGTAAATTTTTGTGCTAAGTTTCTAGCTATCTTAGGTACTTGCAGATCATCCTTTAACTACCGCTCGGTCCTCGATGTATTTATCTTCACAGCAGTCCTCTGAAGGAGGAAAATAGGATTTTCCCTGTTTGGCAGAGAATTAACAGAGGCACAGAGAAATTGAGACCGTGTAGTTCATTGAGGTCAGTGGTGGTAGCAGCTATAAATTTATCTAAGTTGATTTGTTTCCATCTGTCTTTGCTAGACACTGTTAACACACGTTTCTGGGCACGTTTCACTTCAGTTAACTGAAGGGTCCCAAGAAGGCTTTTTACCTCATGTCTCCATCCATTATTCAGTTGTCAAAATAAAGAGAATTTGTCTTGCTTTCTCCAAAATAAGGTCTTTGAAACTAATATCAAGTAGAACCTTGTTTTGACAAAGCAAAATGCAATCCTAGCACTCCATGCTCCCCACCACAGCTCCCGAGAAAAATTGATGTGCAAGAATTTTCTGCTTTAATTTTTGCTTGTGAACAGTGAAATAAGAACTTTATCCAGGGAACTGAAGAAGCCAAATACAGTACCATTCCTGTAGTAACCTTTGGCCTTTGTGGGCCTCTAATTATACCACCTTGAGCTGAGACTGGCTGTTTTGGGCCACAGCTCTGACGGTGCCTGTTCATGCACCAAAAAATGTGGGTGCTGATTTGGCGATAAGGCCTCTGTATGAGTGCTGTTTTGTCTGAGGGTGATGTCTCTCAGACCATGAGAAAAGAACATCTTAACAGGAATGGGGGCTTGTAAAGGTTTTGTAAGGTGAAATTCATCAATTCTCATACATTTAACCAAATACTAATTTGTGGAATTATCCCACCTTCCTAGAAGTTCTCCTTTAAAATGGACTGACCATTCTTCTTTCTTGCTGAAACTGGAGTCTGTGAGCAGGTAAATAATTTCTCGCTCTAATCCTGTATGATTGCATTTTAGTGAGGAGTGCTTAGTAAAGTCTGGAGACATCTGAACACTGTGTTCACAGAAAGGTGCTAGAAATGCAAAGCTTTATTAGCAGATCAGACTTAGGAAAGATATTAGAGTGTATTTTATTTTGAGAAACATTTTCTCTTTCTCCAGTGGGATTCTCATTACGCAGCTCTGCATTTTTGATGCTTGAATGTTCAGTTATTTTTCCTGGCTCTGTGTCAGTAAAGACCTTTTTCTTGCCTGGAGAACTGCTGTCCTATTGCACCCCGCCAGAGCTGTATGTCCAGCTGAGAAGATAGCATATCCTCTGGGCTGTGGTGACTTATCAGAGGAGGGATCCAAACCAAGCAGAAAACTTGAGATACTTGGGCTACTATGGAACGGCCAGTTGTGAAGTTGAGGCCTTAACTGCAGTGCATGAGGAGAAACACCATGAATCAGAATATGTGATCTTGCTTTCACCGGCGACTAAAGATTTGCATGGTTATTCCCAATTTATAACAATATAATAGAGAAGCTCGTATTATGGTGTTGCCTTGCCAATGCCTCTCTGAAAGCTCTGACACGCATGGAGGTATACTTAAATAGTTCAGTCAAGTAGGAAGGACGCTGTTGTGTTTCCAGCTCAAGCTGATGAGGGCCGAGTGATGAGGTCACCTTGGCTTCTGTAGTGCCGTTGTTCCGATCAGCCCGTTCCTCCAGTGGCTCCCTGGCAGAGCCGGTTAGGTGTGTGGCCGTGACCATCCATGCGCTTATGGAAAGGCATTTAATTGATCCACCACTGCAGCCAGGGAACATGATTTCAGGGCTGGGGTTAAAGCACTGTTACAGTTGATCATCGTGTCACCAACTTTTGAGGCAAACCCAGAGCTGTGGAAGTCTCAGGCCAAAAGCCAAGATTCAGTTCCACTCCCAGAAAAGTCAACGAAACCCATTTAAAGCAGGATGATTTCATCCTGTACCAAATGCCGAGTAACTTGCCAATGTTGCTATTAATAGCGCAGGTTTCTCCCAGGTACGAGCTAATGGAGCATGGAGCTACAGCAGGTCTGTTAGCTCTTTAGTGGAGCCCAGGGCTGAAAGATGCCGAACCTGTCTTTTGTGAGAAGGGTCTCGCATGACTTCAGAGTCCAATTACCTTTAGCAACTGCCTGAACGTTTTTCTGCTTAATAATCCTTTCCCCATGGTGTCATTCTCAACATCAGGTAACCACAATCTAATGCTGAAAGAAGAGAATGCCTTGAAGGACCTTAGGAACAAAATTGTCACTAATCTTTTGTCACTAATTGTCACTAGTCTTCTGTGTGGAAAGTGTTAAGGTATCACAGTGCTGAAAAATGACATAAGCTAGAAAGAAAGGGCAGTAGTTACTCTGTGCTGGGGGTGTTAAACATTGCACAGCACGTGGTTCTGACTCTGCAAGATTTCTTCTCTCTGTCCCTTTCCCTAAAAATATTTTTTCTTAAACTACATGATCTTATTTTTTCTGCTTTGCAGAAGAGCAGTAAAATAAACTCCAGAGATGTTCTGTAGATCTTTTTGTTTCTTCAGTCTGTGCCTTTTCCTTCCAACCAAAAGGTAAGTGGAGAGATTATTTTGTTTTATGGATGAATGTCTGAGCTATGTTTGGTACAAAGTATGGGGGCCAAAAGGAAATTATGCTTCCAGCTTTTCTCCCTTTCCAAAGCAAGCTGGTGCAGTAAGGGGTGAGAGCAGGACAAGAGCAACCTACCTGGCTCTCTGTACATTGGCAGTGCAACCGCTTACCTCTGTTCAGGACCTGGTGCGCCTGTGATTTTTCACAGGAAAGTCCAAACTCTCGCGACTCTTAGCATCCTGTGCTTTGTCTGTGATGGAGTGATGGGATTGCTCCCACAGGGTTTCTGCTTCTGCTGAGCTTGTTTTGCTGGAAGGTTCTTCCTGGTGGACAACCTGCAGTAAAGCTCCAGGGGCTATTAACCTGGCTTTAAAAAGAACAGGAGAAAAACTTCACCAGAGCTTTGAGGAACTGAATTGCAGTTTCCTACTACACCCTTCAGCTGACCCGAGACTCTGGGAGAGGCAAAGGCACTGCCTTCCACCTCCTTCATCCCTTTGCAGAGCGATAACAAACTCTTAACGATCCCCTTGTTTACATTTTCATCAAGTGACTACCTGACCACATAGGGAATAGCACTGTAACACTTGTCTTTTTACAGTTCTCAAACCTCTCTCTCTAGCTGTCTATTTATGTGATGGTACAGATCCAAGAGGCTCACAGTGCCAGATATTAGCTTTATTGCCTATCCATAAAATATTAGTTTTGACATTATAATAGCAGACTGACGTCAAATCCTCTGTATGGATGGCAGGCCGAGTTGCAGAGCTTTGTGGCTGGCTGTGAAGTGCTAACGGCTCTGCCTTTCCCATCCAGGGTCCTCGGAGGGCTTACCCCAACGCTGGCTGTGGGGCTGCTGTCTGACACTAACAGATGAGGAAGAAAGCTGGTTTAGGGGCTTAGTGCTCTGCGAGTAGGAACTCTTAGTAAGATCAGCCTCAGGCTATCATGAGGGGGAGACCGCAGGTTATTAAGACTTGTGGTATATAGACCTTGCCTGATTTGTTTAAGGCATTTTAAGAATGTCCTGAAGTCCATCGTGTTGCAAACCTGTGGGTGATGGTTGAGGTCCTTTTCTGTTTTCCCACCCCTTTACAGCGCTCATTCAGCCAAGTTAAGCAATAGGAGTGAGTGCTAACAATTTATTTATTTTTAATAAGCATTTGATGCGGTTTGTTTGCTTGCTGGGCACGTGCTAGAGGCACGGCTGCAGCTGCCCACCAGCTGTGCCCAGCGTGCCCAGCCACGTGGGACAGCTCACGTTTGTGCTCCTAGGAGGGCCACCGTGGCTCACCTGCCCGACATGCGCAGCAGCGACGCGACATCCCTCCCTGGATTCGAGAACCTCACCGTGGGATACAACAAATACCTCCGGCCCTACTTCGGCGGTACGTCAGCTGTACGTGTTTGACTGTGTGACGGAAAGGCCTGGGAGGCTTGTGTGGAAGGGAGAGCCTGTTTCAAGCCTCCTTTAACGTGTCCCGTTCAAAAGGTTATACCCCTTCTAATTAGCTAGTAGCCAAAGCCTGCCCTCGTTTCGGTGCATCCAGTGCTTTCTTGCGTAGTTGTGCACACGCGTGTGGGGCGTTAGAGCACATCCATCTGTGAAGCTAAGAACAGAGAATTTATGGAAGTTCAACATGTCCATGAAAGATTTGGCAGAGCAGCTGGACCTAAACTAGCCCTGCCTGTCTATGCTTCTGTTTAGAGTCTGAACCGCGCGGCAGTCTTGTTTATTTTTGCTCGTGTAGCTCTATTTAGGACGTTGTGGCCATTCTCCTTGTCTGGTTGAACAGTTTCATCCCAGTGTCAAGGGTCTTATTTCCACTGCAGCAGGCTGCAGCTTAGTTTTCAGGCAGTCTGTTTTTAGGTTTTGCTCAACACACTTGGTGAGGTGCAGATGAATTCTCAGAGGAACTAGCTGCATCCAGAACTCTCCCACGACCCGGCCTATGAGTCCACGCTGGTCTGAGGACCAAGGCTGTCTGGAAATCCTACCTGCCATGTGGCAGATAACAACAGTTCCCTTCTAAGGAGGGCCAAAAACGGTCATATCACAGGGGAATCATGAATAGTCCCTTGCTCGATGTCAAGCATGGGAAGCATGAAGGTGGCCTGGGCCATTCAGGTCCAAGTGGAGAAGCTCTGGAAGATACTCTAAACCTGAGGCTCTGCCCCAGGATACCAGCTCAGCCACCCCAGGCATTCTCGCAGATAAGTCATGCGGACAATTGGCAAATTTAGTGATGAAGCTGCCCTTAAAATACAGTGTTACAAGCAGCGCAGGCTCAAAACCAAGAATTTTTTCTATGAAAAGTATTGACTTTTGGCATATGCTTTCATTGAGTGCTGGGACTTAAATAACTGACTAGATCTACTGTCAGGCATCTCCCACTTCCCACATGAGTGCTGTAAGTACTCAGAGGAACAGGTTTCTCAATTACATTCAGGACCTGAAAAATACTGATTAAAGTTTCAATAAAAGCAATATTATGAAAATTTTGACAAATGTTACTTTTCTACCAGAACTCGTAACTGAAATAGTGCATGGTAGAAAAAAATTTCATCAGTCCTAGCTGGGACTTGCATGTTTCTTACTCTAGCTCCTGCAGACTGGCCTGGCACTTCTGTGAGTTGTTAGCTTTTTCCTCTTTTTTTCACTGTGGTGATAAATTTCTGGAGCAATAAGGAATTTAACAGATTGTCATGCCCAGGGTGTCTGATCTCATGCAGGAATATAAAGACTTCACTGAAACCTGTCATATAAATTAACAGATGCTTCTGAATTACACAACAGAGATTTAAATGCATCTCCACCAGCCTATGCCTCGCGTAGCCATAAATGAAAAATAAAATATCAGAACTCAAGTTTGACCTCCTCCAGAAGCCTAAGTCCTCAAAGATTTACCCACTGGCCACTGATTTTAGTGGGTTTCAAGTGTCTAAATATGTGGGAAGACCTTGGAAACAAGATGGAAGGGCCTAAATGAGAATTTTGGATTTTGGAAGAGTATTAAAAAAAAAAAAAGAAAGAAAGAAAGAAAGTAATCCAGAAGAAGTTTTAGCTATCGGGTTCCTCTGAACTTTCCCAAATGCTATTTAAAGACCTTGAGAAGGAGTTTCAGCAAGTCCCTTGAGGAGAGGCATTACTATGCTGATCACTTAAGCGGAGAGGGGCACGTCTTAGAAGGTGCCAAGGCCTGGCAAGTCCTACTAACAGTAAAAGATCTGTGTGCATCAGTCCCCATGGTCCAGGGGGCAGACTCCATTCTTTGGGCCCCAAATTCATACTGAAGCCATCTGGAGTTGGACCTGTTTGGGTCTTTCAGCTTTTATAATAATTACTCATATTTTTCAAAGATGTTTATTACCATCTTGCTGGACGTGGTGAGCTTACTCTAGCTCTGAGCTTTGGCATTTCCTGGGGAGGAGCTGCCCTCTTGTGGTAAATTTTAAGAGTTAATGTTAGAAAAAAAGCAGATCACTAGGATGTTTTTCTTTTTTTCTTTTTCTTTTTCTTTTTCTTTTTCTTTTTCTTTTTCTTTTTCTTTTTCTTTTTCTTTTTCTTTTTCTTTTTCTTTTTCTTTTTCTTTTTCTTTTTCTTTTTCTTTTTCTTTTTCTTTTTCTTTTTCTTTTTCTTTTTCTTTTTCTTTTTCTTTTTCTTTTTCTAAGCAAAGGCTGTTGCACTTCTGTTTTGCAAGCTGTTTTCGCTGCTGATCATCTTGACTGCATATCCATCTTTTTGACTTAGAGGCTCTCCGTGCCTCTTGATTTAATTAGAGAAGGTCATCTAAGACTCTTCAGTTACACTGGGGAGCAGTGTCACCCATTGTACATTGATTGCCACTGTCAAGAAGCACAGACACTTGTATCAAGGATAGATCATATTTAGCTGAGGGTAGCAGAGGTTGGAGGGGATCGGAGGAGGTCTCTTCTGTTCAAAGCAGAGTCAGCTGTGAGGTCAGACCACACTGCTCAGGGATTTTTCCAGTCAAATATTGGAAAACTCCAAAAATGGAGACCATATAACCTCTCTGGGCAACCTGCTCCACTGTTGGACTGTCCTCCTGAAGGAAAAGGCTCTCCTTTTCCTTGCATCCACTTGGAATATCTCGTTTTAACTTATCTCTGTTGTCTTATTATTCTGCCATGCACTGCCTGGCTCTGTCATCTTGATGACCTCACCCATGGCAGAGGCAGGCTGCTGTTGGGTCCCTCCTGGGGCCCTCTCTGCTCCAGGCTGAACAAGCCTGGCCCCTCAGCCTTTCATCAAGACAAGTGCTCCTGCCTCAACCATTCTGGTGGCCCTGTCCTGATTGTGCTCCAGTTTATCTGTCTTTCCTGTACTGGATGTCTCAAAATGGGGCGGAGAAGCTTGACATGGTCTAACAAGTGCTAAGCTTGCGATTGTTTACCCTGCTCTCCTGGCTGTGGTCATCCTCATTCAGCCCGTGCTGCTGGCCTTAGCTGCTAGGGTGTGCTCCTGGTCTCGTCTTCAGCTTGCTGCCTGCCATCACCCAATAAAGCAGTCTAGCCCCCCAGCAACAGAGCAAGCGAAAACTTGATTTTGTGTTATGAAGCCATGTGTGAGTCTAGCTCCCTGACATGTAGTCTAGCCCTCTGGGCTGCTGAAGTTTTAGAGATGGCATAATTGAGTATGGGGCAGCTGGGAGCTGTGACCATGCTATGTAAGATCCTCTGTGGTTATAGCGTTCCTTTTCCTCTTTCCTTCTCTCCACTTAAGCTTTTCTTCTCCTCCTCAGGAGAACCTGTTCAAATTGCAATGAGTCTGGACATCGCAAGTATTTCTAGTATATCTGAGAGTGACATGGTAAGTGGCTTCATTTTCATTTTATGAGAGAGCAGAATAGGATCTGCCTGAGAGCCTTGTTGTGTGTTCTTGTGTGTCAAGCACAGAGACTACCAACTCAGCTACAGCCTTCCTGTGGGGAAGCACGCTTTGCTTTCCTGAGGCTGCTGACCACTTCCAGAAGGAGAACAGGGCTTATTTATAGTTGTGGACTACTCAGGTGCCATGGTAACGTGGGCTTGTAAGTAGAGATAGCTACAAAGGTCCTGCTGGTCAAAAAAGCCTCAGCATCTCCTGCAAATCAGGCCCTTTTGAAACGGAAGAGCTCCAAGGCATTCTTCACTGAATGACCTTGCATACAATCCCGTGTGGTGGTGTTCCTTCTCCTTTTCCTTTTCCCCATGTAGTAACACTGAAGACATTGCCTATGTTTTTTTCTCAGGCAGAGCCTCAGAGACAAGGGGCTTTGCGCTGAGAAGGACTCTTGGGAGCCATATCAAGGGCGGCGGGGGGGGGGGGGGGGTGTGGAAAAAAAAAACACTATAGAGAGAACATTTTCCCACCTCTGGTTCCCTCCACTTCTGCTACCAGCTGAATTTCAAGTACCTCATTGCTGAAAATTCCTATTTCAGATTGACCAAAACTCTGAGCATCTTGGGTCAAATTCAACAAGTAGCTTCAGTCAAAAAAAGAGTAGGGAAATAGAAACAATTTTAACTCTTCATTTCAGTATTTTCAAGAAGAACTTTTTTTTTTTTTTAATCCCACAGACAAATTAAACAAGTCCACTAAATAAAATACGATAACGGTGCTAAAGCTCTTTGTTCTGGGGAAGGGGCAGATTGACCCCTCAGCTAGCAATCACTTATTCACCCCGCTCCCACTACAGGGCCTTCTAAAATAGCTCTGTGCTCTGGCACGATCCACCTAAATGCCTCCGATGTTGCAGAGGCTTACTCTATACCCGCAAAAACGCTTCAAGTCGACCAGCGTTTTTCACCTATTCCACTGTTATCGTTCACTATATTGAAGGCGGTCACACTGCATCGTTTCCATCCCCTTTTTTCCCCCTCTGTCGCAGTTTGAGAGTAAAATCTTAAAAGCTAAGAAACCATGATGCTATTATCTGATATTTACTTAGCAACTTCTCTATTAAAGCATTTTACAAATTGGAGATTGAATGAAATATGGCAGGCAGCCATAATTGGGGTAAAACATCAGCAGCTTAACGCTGTTCTGCAATTGCAAGTGTTAGTCTGTCCCTGATAGATGTTTTGAAGCTAAAAAGCATGACTGCTGCATTTACTACCTCTGTAAGGAAGAAAGCCAAGTAGTACAGCAGCGTCCTGCATCTGTCCAGAAGGTGTGCTGGATTTTGAAGACTTACCTTTAGAGCTGAGTGTTGTTTATTCTTTTATGATGGGGCAATAGGGAAATACTTCACGCACCCCAGGCAGTTTCTTGGCAGGCTAAATTCAAGCTAAGTTCCTTGTAATTGGCCTTGTATTAAAAACTCCTGTTATAGAAAATGCTGCAAGTGGTTGGTGTTTTCTTTTTCTTTTTTCTTTCTTTTCTTTTTCTTTTCTTTTTTTTTTTTTTTTTAACTTCCTTGGTGAAATAGTAAACAGATTACATTTACTTACCTTTTTTTTCTTTCCTCCAGAGTGCAGGTTTCTCACTTATATGGTACATGTATAACTTTCCAACTCTACATGACTGATTTTTAATATCAGTGACTTGCTGACTGGTCTTGAGTGTGCGCTACCCATCTGTTTTCTTACCTGTAAAATAGATGGAAAAAATACTAATTACAATACTTCCTCATGTCAACTTTAAACCTAAGTATTACAAGTATACTCTGTAGTCCTCAAAGAGGCTATCTTAGAGCATATATAAATGGGAAACACCATTTAATATAGTAAATAAAGCTGCAGTGAAAACCTATTGGCTTTACTGCATGCATTCGAAATCCTTCTGATGTGCTATTTAAATCCGAGGTGTTAAATAGGTATTTTGCCTCTTGTGGCATGCGGTATACTCAAGGCTAATGCCATTCAGGCCTTCTGGATATGCATCTTCACTGGTTTTCCTCTCTCCCCCAGGATTACACAGCCACCATCTATTTGCGGCAGCGCTGGACAGACCCCCGGTTGGTCTTTCACGGCAACAAGAGCTTCACGCTGGATGCTCGCCTGGTTGAACTGCTCTGGGTGCCTGACACGTACATCGTGGAGTCCAAAAGGTCCTTCCTGCATGACGTGACAGTGGGGAACCGCCTCATCAGACTGTTCTCTAATGGCACCATCCTGTATGCCTTAAGGTAACTCCACCTCTGGGTCCTGCTGCTGCTGCTGGCTCAGTATTGATGGTTTCCAGAATTATACTGGACTAGAGTGGATATAAAGTGCCACAGGTAATGAGTTTGGGGTCAACCAGGCAGCTCGGACATTGCTCTTCTGATATGTTACCCACAGTCCTGGGGCCTTTAGAAACTCCAGTTAGGAATCAGGATTCCCCATCATGGTATGTGCTGGAGAAACTATGTACGTAGGACAGTGCCTGTTCAGAAAGCACCCAAGTTTGCTGCTGCAGAGGACAAGACGGGTAGTCAGATGGACTACGGGGAAGAAAGGGGAGGGAAGATGTCATAGCAGTAACAGCTTAACAGATGGTGGAAAACTATTTGCTTATCCAGTGCCACAGTGCCATGATTCCTGCTGTTTAGCGAAAGGCCTATTTTGTAAATGTTACTGCCAGAATGTGTGCTGTGACTGTGCTAGCAAGTCTGGGGACATTACCTCTTCTCCGCTCAGAGTAACTGTGAGTGTCCCGGTTACCTCAAGTGCAAAGGAAGGTTGCTACAAGCTACCTCATTTACCCTCCAAGTTGGAGCAGGCCACAGCATGTGCATGGACAGTTTTACTCTGCCCCAGTAGACAAGTGGTAATTTCTTAAGCGGTGTAAACTCTAGCAGTTGAAAACGTGTGAATCTACCTTAAATCTCCAGCACATTTCCAACCATTCCTCTTCAGGTTACATTTTCATCAGTGTGGCTGCAGAGAATGTATTCCCCTAAAGAGGGGATCTCTTATATCAGCCCATTTATTTTATAAGTCAAATTATCTGAATAACACAGCTATGAAAAGTAGAGATACTCCATTACATTTTTTTTTTTCAAACTTTGGAGTTTTTTCTCCTCATACAGAATTACTACTACCGTTGCTTGTAACATGGACCTGTCAAAATATCCCATGGACACACAAACGTGCAGACTGCAGCTAGAAAGCTGTAAGTATAATATTCTAGAGAAACCTGACTTTGCTTGAGATTTGTTTATTCTTATGTAAATGAGTGTCTGGAATGTTTGGATTGACCACAGGGGCCTCCGAAATAGGCTTTTGTTCCTGCAAATACTAATTTCCAAAAGAAAACAGCTTTCCCTCACTGTGCTTCAAACGCTTATGCTCCAGCCTATGGCTTAGAGGATTCCTGTCACTGTGCAATTTATACAGAAGTAGAGTGGTAATAAATCGTATCCTTGTTGAGGAGTGGGTAGATAGTTTGCTCTTGCACATAAAGGATTAAGTAACAAGCATTAACTCCCCTTTGTACATACCACTTCATCAAAACCAGCCTGTGGGATCAGTGCATGGAGTGGGGTGCAGAAGGGAACAACCTTTCACATTTTTACATATTTAACACTTGTTGCACAGTATCCAGCCACTGGCTGTACAAGCATGAACAAGACAGTGTGAAGAGTTATTCTTACTACAAGAGGAATTGAATATGCCTGTGAAATTGGTGAACTGAAACTAAGGCTGAACTTAACTTTGTGGTATAAACTGTTCTATGATGGCCCTCTGTTACACTAACGCAGATGATAGGATGCGCAACAGAAATTCATGAGGAGCCTTAGCCTTGGAAATCTCAAAAAAAAAAAAAAAAAAAAGGAGGGGGGGAATAGTGAGCCCTGCTCTCAATTCAGCTAAAAGTTCAACTATGGCAAAACTCTCTAAGAAGTGGTAACAGGTAAATGCAAGGACTCCAGGAAAATGTAGGAAACCAAAGGGACTCTACACAGGAGCTCAGCAAGAACACTGCTGCTGGCCTTGTGAGCTTACCTGTGGAGCTCCAGAACAAGGAAGCAACCGTCTCCCATTTCACATCACAAAAGGAAACATCTAAAATTCAATTTTGAATAGACTGGATTTTAACTTCTGAGGTTGCAGCATGAAGCACCTACAGAAACATACTATTTGCACATTAAAATCCTATTAGTTCACTTTGATTAACTTTACTGCAAAGAATAGCTCCTGAAATAATAATGATTGGCCTCTTCTGCTAAAGTATAACTTTGCAGTTGGCCTGTTTTAAGTGATTGGATCCTACATCATGCTCAGTTGCTGCATAATTCCAGCGAAATTACATGCACATTGCTCACTGGAGATTTCATTAGGATAAGTGCCCAGAAATAATGCTATTTAAATACATGCCAGATGAATTAACAACAATCTATCATTTACTATAAATACTTCCTGAGTCACCACAATTTATAAAACTGTCTAGAAACTTTGAAGAGTCACTTGCTTCAGATTCTACATAGGGATTCAGATCCTGGACATGTAATTTAGGAGTTCATCAAACTTGAGCTCTGGTAATTTGTGTCTAATAAGAAAACACGATTAGACCAAAATAGAGCAACTGTGTCCAGTGCCTTCTACCAGGATAAATAGGTTATTATCAGTGTAAGAGTGTCTCTACTCATTTTCTCAAAAAAAGGCACTTAATAAAAGAATCAGATTAGTGAGATTGATGGGCTAGTTTCATAAATTAAGTGAATGGCTCACTGGTGACTGAACAGAAGCTTTAGGGTATCTCTCAAGTCTAACCTGAGGTCATGCTAGATCATCATTTGCATTCCTGGAGGCAATTATTCAGCCACCAGCAATGGGACTTGCTGCTGCTGCTGGAACTCTTGATCTCATCTGTCCCAGTGTTTTGGGGCAGCAGTTCAATGTTATCTAAACATGGGATGCATGTTACTTGTCCTCAGTAACTAAAGCCTTCAGGAACAGGGGGAATGATTTGTGGAGAAAGCTGCTTTTAGGAGCCAGCACTCTGCACAATCCATGCGCATGCAGAATAGCCTGGTTTGTACCTGCAGAGCAGTCTCAGCTCCAAGCTCTTCCCCAGCTGAACCCCCAAACCTCTTTTTTGGTATTTCAGAACATTTGCATAATTGGTCCAGTGAAATGTGCTGCTTCTCTCTAGTAGGGGACTCACAGGGATCTGGATTTTTCTTTTTAACTACTGTTCTTCCTGCTCTCCCTCTCATGGCTGAAGAAACTATGCTGCAGGGTTGCTCATTTCAGTGGTTTTCTTGACCTACCACATGTAATCAAACTGGGAATGACAGGAATATTATCTTTGAAGATGTTAAAATATTTTTAAATTGAAATGGCCCATGCAAATAATCAGAACAGATTCTCTGTGGCGTTGCAGACTCTTCACAGTGGTGCGTGTTTCTATTCAAATGCGAACCATCAGACTAAAAATACAGTCATGGAAGAGTAGCCAGCTTCCACCAACAGCCCAGACCAGTGAAAGGGGCTTTGTCGAGGCTGCGATGACTGCACGGCGCTGCTGCTGCGCCCGCCCAGAAGGGAGGCAAGGCTGCAGCTGCGCATTAGCTGGGCCACCGCGGTAACCCGGTTCTTTGTGTTCTCCGTAGGGGGGTACGACGAAAACGATGTGACGTTCACGTGGCTGAGAGGGAACGACTCCGTCCACGGCATAGAAAAGCTGCGCCTCTCTCAGTACACGGTGGAGCGTTACTACACCCTCGTCTCCAAGTCGCAGCAGGAAACAGGTGAAGCGGTGACCGCGAATCGCGCGCGAGAGCGCTCTCAAGCGTCCCCCCTTCCCTTCCGCGGGGCTGCACCCTCGCGCTCGAGAACCTCTGAAGACCTTAGTGAATCTTGATCTTGGGAAAAGAGATAGAAGATGGTGAAACCCAATCAGTTGTAATCAAGATATTATGGAAGACAGAAATCCATGGAAAGATGGATTTTTAATATACTACGTTCACTTGATGTATTTTCTTCTTTCAATTCTCCATTTCTTTCCTTCTCCACACGCACCTGAATAAACCCTCTTCCTTTCTCCCGGGTCTGCAGGCTATAAACACTGCAGGGAGCCAACCCAGCCATGTTTATAATAACTAGGAGCAAAATTAACTTTTTTAATACATTTTTGTTTCTAAATGACAATTCTACAGTGTTTTGATTGAATAATCTTTGTACATCAGAATTCAATGTCTCTTTCATCATCAGTGTAAAAATTCTTCTGTCCTGTCACACACGCTGTATAAGGGGACAAAACTTCCTTAGAATGACCAGGTTTTAAAAATAAACAATGTTTTGTTGTTTATTATAGTATACCCAGCACAGAAACAACAAGGGTTTTGTTTTTACATTTCAAAGGGACCTATTGTTTAAACACCACAAATGTCTCCTGAAAATACTTGTAATCCAACCCCAGAGCTCATATGTCAGTATTACGACAAACTGATTTAAAAAATAGATTAATCTGACTTAATATTTTTAAGCACAGAGACTCAGTTATGAAAGACCACAGATTTCTAATGAATATATTGTGTCTGAATTGCTGTGATGGTAAGAAAGCGGGATGCTTTGGGATATAAGCCAGAGCCTGCTGAAATCACGAGAAAATCTTTTGTTTATCTTTCGGCCATCAGATAAGACTGAACTTGGCAATGCCCATTCAAAGTGCTTCTTGGGAAAAATATGCTGTGCTGAGTATCTGGGAACAGATGAAGGCTTCAGCCCTTCCGCACTGTGAGCTAAGACCCTGCAATAATACATTTCCACTGTGGAGTAAGCTCAGGAGCCTCTTGAAAGCCACAGATTGTTGTAGATATCTTCTGCCAAATTGAATCTCCTTGCTTACCAGTGCTGTGTGTATTTGGTCTTTTATCTAAGGTATGTTAGGTAAGACCTCTTAGGCAAGGAGTCAAGCTTGTATACATAATGCATCTCCCACAATTTCAGTGAAGCTTTACTGATATACGTCGTCTGGAAGGTTTGGGGTGTCTGAATTTCAGTTAAATGGGCCTCAGGAGTCCTGTATTCACTGTGTTTCTTCCTTTCATGAACAGGCAGTTACCCACGACTGATACTGCAGTTTGAGCTGAGAAGGAATGTCCTTTACTTCATTTTGGAGACCTATGTTCCCTCCACTCTGCTTGTCATGTTGTCCTGGGTTTCTTTTTGGATCACGCTGGATTCAGTCCCTGCAAGAACCTGCATTGGTGAGTTATTGCCTACAAAGGGAGAAGGTTTAAGAAGGCAGAGGAGCCTCTGATGGTTGGGGAAATGATAATTTTTTTCATCTCTCTGCTCTATAGTGATGTTTAAGATGGTCTGCTCACATTCTGCTTTTATTTGTGGTAAGGAGCTGCATTAGAAATACAAAGAACTGGGGGAGCGGGGGGATGCTGTGGTTGGCACATCTCCCCACCTGCAGAGCTGTGTATGGGTAAGGCTGGGTTCATGGGAGAGGACAGAGCACCCGTTCTCTATCACAAACTTGTGGAGGGTTGGGCTTCTTTACTGAAGGCAAAAAAATAATAGAGCCCCTTGCCTATTTGAGTCAAGATGCCAAAGGAGGGGAAAGCATGTGTCAAGGCTCAGCTTCCTACAGTCCAGCATTTCTGGGGTTGCTCTTCTCAGGAGACTTCCATCTGTGCCAAGGGGGTAGGTAGCGCTACGAGAGCGATTCAGCTGATGGATGTTTTGAATTTGGGAGAAGGTGCTGTGCTCTTCTTGGCTAGCTATAGGGGCTGGCACCACGTGCAAAAGGGTAGGCCAAACCTTTTCCAAAGTGTCCACAAGTGAAAGACTCTCCTTTTCTGCTTTCCAAGGGGTAACGACGGTGCTTTCCATGACAACTCTAATGATTGGCTCACGGAGTTCGCTTTCAAAAACCAACTGTTTTATTAAGGCCATTGATGTTTATCTCGGTATCTGCTTCAGCTTCATCTTCGGTGCCCTTGTGGAATATGCAGTGGCTCATTACAGCTCATCACAAAAATGTGCAGCTAAAGCAGCTCAAGAGGTAAGGCCTGGTCTGCCTTAATGAGCATAGTTAGCTTAGATCAACAGTAATTAGTCCTCCATTAGGGTGGCCTTCCTGTTATGGGTACGGTAATAGCTGCTGCTTCTAATTGTCCATAAATCTAGTTTTGTGTGTAACAAATCTAGTATTGTTAGTCATGAATAATGCTAGACTTCTGGGTCTCTGACTCCAGCCAAAGGATTAACAGCCTTAAATGTTAGTCATGCCAGCTTCAAGACCACATTGAGCAAGGGACTTTAGCTGACCACTAGAATATGGTCCGTAGCCTCGAGCTGAGCTCCTGTCTGGTGCGTGAGAGCGTGAAGCCCCTCAGAACATGAATTCAGAACAGGCCACGTGTCCTGCGGGAGCAGCCCTGGCCACACCATCAGTGAACATACTGGGGAACAGAGGAATCACTCTCCAGGTTCAGGGGTACAGGAAAGGTAACCTTTGCTCCACGTGAGGTTTTGAGTAGTTAGGCAGTTTGTTTGTTCTTTCCCAAAACAAGATGTGGGCAGCTGTTCCTCTCCAAATGCAGTCAAAGGGAGCGCTGGTATAACACGTATCTCTTCTATGCAATAAATCTCTGACTAGGACACTTAACTGGAAGGTAATTTCCTCTGCTAGTGGAAGGCTGAACCCTTATTTCTCCCTTTCCAGAAGGCGGTGCTAATGGCCAGTTCATATTGTATTCTCTGGGGGCTTTATAGAGGGTAAATTGTTGAAACTGCTCTCCTTTAGTGGGAGCAAGTAAATATTCAAGCATGCCTATAGCCCAGCAGTCACAGATGGTCCAAAACTGTCAGGGAGAAAAGAGGTTTCCCACATCATCTGAGAGTTCACTAGCCATTAAGTACTGTGCAGAAGGTCCCCCAGTGTTAATATTTTGCAGTAGTGATCTGCTTTACGTGCTCTCAGCACAGCTCTAAGAGCAGATTTGACCCCCAGTGAAAAGGGGGAATATCTTAGATGTTGGGTTGCTCAGCGACACCAAGAGCAAGACTTGCTCCAAGAACTTGAGATCTTGCTAGAAATATAGTGGAAATGTAGGCCTACCTGGGACTTCAGGCACTGATAGAAATAGGGAGCAGCTGCAAATCAGGTTTAAATACTAAGTTTTCAGTGGACAGGGCTGAAACTGTGCTTGTATCCATACCCTTATGTCTCTCGGAGAGAGAGACATGTGGACCAAGCGATTTTCCTCTATGGGAGAAACCAGCCCCCAAAGTAACTGTATACTATTGTTTCCTAGGGGCCTGCAAATGAACTTACTAAAGAAATGGAAGAAGTCAACATCAGCAACATCCTCAGCAGCTCCATTGCCAGCTATAAACGGAAAATCAGCTTTACAAGCATTGAGATTTCCAGTGATAATGTCAACTGCAGTGACCTGACCATGAAAACTCATGAGAAAATCAAATTTGTCTTGAGAAACAAAATGCACAGGATTATCAGTTATTTCACAATTCAGAATCCCAGCAATGTAGACCACTACTCTAAATTGCTTTTCCCTTTGTTCTTCATGTTGGTCAATGTGTTTTACTGGGCTTATTACCTGTATTTTTAGAAGGAGGTCAGACAGTTCTCCCACTTCTGTGGAACAAGTGGGCATCTAGGTATCTACCCTCAGCGAATCCAACATGAACAAAATGCTCTGTTGTGTTTCCTGGGATGTGGAGCAGAAGAGCGTGGGTATGTGAGATGCAAAACCCTGGTATTTCAGCAGCAGTGACAGTGACCCTGGGCTCTTGGCTGCCTAGCTGAGTCGCTGTGCTGGATGCCTATGCTTGTACCTGCCTTTCATTCCAGTATCCAGCCTCTTATCTGCACTGCAGATGGGTGCATAGGACTGCATGTGGCAGGCCACAGAGCAGCAGGGCTAGCAAAATTATCCCGATTCTCTGAAACAGGCTGCAGCCTTCTAGTTTAGATCCTCACAAGGATGTAGGATTATCAGTGTGTTTGCAAGAGATAACAACGACAGAGGGACTGTGCGGTCTTGATAACTCTTCTGTTCAAGTAGCTGAGCCCAGAGGCAGCAGGACATGATGTGCGGAGAGGAATGACGACGATGCTTTCCTGTCCTGGGGTAGTGCAGGGCCAGACAGAGATTTTGGAGGTGCTGGGATCAGCGCAGTTACATGCCTCTCTGGAGCTAGCGGCAGGCTCACTAGGGTAATCCTTGCTCTTTGAAGGATCCAGCTCTGATATAAAGGCAGAGCTATTCACAGAGCTGTATTTTTTTCAGCAATTGGGGAACAGGAAATCCGGACAGCAGAATGGTCTGGTAACCCTGCTCTTGTACTTGTCCTGTTGTGCTGGCTGCTGTTGAGCTGCAGTTGAGCAGATTCAGTCACCTTCTGTGTTTTCCTGCCAAATAGATCACCTTTCACGCTGGAGTGTCTTCTGCTCTCAGTGCTCTGGGCAGCTCCTGTTTCTTGCCAGCCATATGCAAGAGCAGCCAATGTGTCCTCCCCTCCTTTCTGTGGCCGCACAGCTGCAGAGCATCAGCAGTACTGCTGGGTGCAGACCAAGGTGCGATGATCCGAATCAGCTTCTCGCTCCAGCTGTGTGCATGGTGTAGCTGATGTGTTAAGTACTCGCCCTGGAGTCCTGCTCAAAAAATTTCACTCCTGGGATTGCCTGTACTAATTTTCTGGCAAACCTGGTTCTTCATCTGGGAATGGAAAGGAGTGATTTTAGATTCTAGCCCTTCTGCAAATTATGTTTCTAATTCTTCCAGTGAAAAAGGGAAAGGCAAAAACCTGAGATGCAAGGGATTAGTCTGGCTTGAAATAGGCAATAGCTGTAGTCTTTAAACAGTACCTAAATAGAGCTCTGCGTTAAAATATTATACTGCAAGATCACTCCGACTGTTGACCATGCCTCCTCCTTGAGCAAGCTTTGCCTGGCATGCTCTGCTTAGGAAAGACAGCATATTTTCACAGCGGACATGGTACTGCTTTAAATCAGGCCTTTGCAGGCCTTAGCTCAAAGTGCTCTCTGTTCCCATCTCAGGAACGCCTTGAGAAGACTCCACCGTGACAGTGTTTTTGTGTTTGTGCTGAATATGAGTACGCTTTTAAGATATCTAAATATTTTTAATACTTGGGATTTAAGATTCATTTGGAAGAGGTTTTTGTTGTTGTATGAAAAGAGGTTTAATGCTCATCTTTCTTGTGCTAAATTGTTAAGGTTTTGCCTAGACCTAATAACCCCATTTTGAGCCGAGCCTAAGCAAAGAGAATTTCAGCTTTAGCTGAACTGCATCCCGTCAATTCAGGCAGCATCGTCTCATGCTCAGAACAGGTCTATGCTGTGCAGGAAGCGAACAGGGTCTTGCAGCAAAAATAGCATGTGGTTCTCTGGCTTGACTGCCACGCTGCCGGGGCTCCTTGTCGCTGCCGCGGGCGGGCAACCCCTTCTGCAGGGGCAGAGAAAGCGTCCCGCTGGTGGGGCTCAGACCTGTGGCTCCTCTCCCGCGCTCTGCTTTTCTTTAAGGCATTACGTTTCTGCAGAAACCCATTTTCTGAGCGGGTCCTGGGAGCTGCTAGTCTGCTCTGCTTAGCCTGCGATCAGCAGCACTGGCCGCTTCGTTCTAGAAACGAGTCGAACGCGTGGCGCAAGCCTTCAAACGCGACGCGCTGAACGCTTGGGGAGCCAGCGCCGTTTGGTACTGTGTATCTTTAGGCTACTGGGAAAATCTTCATTTCCTGATTTTAAAGTGAACTTTTTCTAGCAGACTTTTTTCCCCTCCCTTTTGGTCTACACAACTTTTGTAACTTTGCTGAGGGCATAATCCTGCAGCTCTTGTGTAGGCAGAACTGGAATTGGCAGCAGTGGCTGCAGTTCAGCAGGAGTTTTGGCTGAGCGAGGCCTCTCAGCATGTATTTTATACTATGCAGTCATGCACACGGCCTTTGCTTAGTATAGGAGTCTCTGGCTGGGATTTGCTGTAGAAAGTGGGCAGAGCACGTGAAACTATGGATTTTTTTTTTTTTTTACTTTAATAACTTTTTATCGAACCACTTTGCCACACTATATTGTGAAGGATCTAAGCCACATATTCATAAATCATAGATTTTTATAAAGAGCAGCACCAGAAGACAAAGGGGCAATGGCAAGTGAATAAACACAAATTCCAATAATGAAATGTTGGCTTGTGTTTACTGGCATTTAAAATGTAATAAAGTGAATGCTTGTGATATGAACACAAACCCCCAGAGAGCTCCTCTATTAAAAAAAAAAAAATTGTCTCTCTGTGTCATTTTTTTTCTTTAAAATCCAAGTAAAATGCCTGTGTGTATTCTACCCCAGCCGTCAAATATTAATGTTAACAAAAGGAACTTCTTTGTAGACTATAGTGGAAGGGGTACGGGCTGCCAGTGTCAAGGCTTGCTTTTACTATGTACAGCTTTTGTTATAGCTTTTCTGCTTTGAAGACACTTCTGACTTGTTTGAAGAAATCCCCTGTCCACTGAAATATTCTTTGCTGACCCCACTTGGCAAACAAGATGTTGTTGTGAAAGGTTTCAGCCCCATCTATTCCCATTTGTTGCTGATTTTGGTAACTGTGAGGAGGGTGGAATGGAGAGAAGACGGTAGGGTTTTTCAGATACCTTATGGGAGGAATATTATAAAAAAGCTGTTGTTGGGTTGGCCAGGGAAACACTTAACTCGAACCCCCCCCCCCCCCCCCCGAAATCCGGAGAGCGTGGAACCTTGCTTCGTTTGCTCCTCCATCCCATTTTCTATTTCAGTGATGGTGGACACATGGTATTTAGGAAGCAGTGACACATATGCCCACCTCCCCATGTCGTTCTGCCGTGACACGCGATGTGGGGTCCTGAGGCCGTTTCCGTGCTGCTCAGCAAGGACCAGGTTTGGAGAATAGGAGACAAAGTGCCCTGGGCTCTATCCTGCTGTGCAGGTATCTCAGGCAGGTCAGAGGCACTGAGACTGAGCTTCCTGGGTCGAAGCTTCCTGATAGCTGTGGACCAGTCTTGCGGCATTCCTGGCATTGCTCTGGGACTATGCATCTGCCCACCATGAGGCTCAGCAGGCAGTGATGAGAGGTTCACGAGCTCCTGGGTCCTCGGCGTGGTCCTGCCGACACCATGCGCTGTCCTGAGCCTCTCCTGTCCCATGCAGGGCTTCTCCAATGTGATGTAGAGGCACTGCTGTGTTGGAGAGCCCTCGTGTCCAGCCAGGAGCGCAGAGCAGCTTCTTTGTTACTCCTGTGAAAAGACCAGCCCTAATTCCTTTGACAGATGCCAGCTGAAAACCAGCTTCTTCTGCCCAGGACTGGCGCATAATGCAAGAGCAAAGCCCCAGGTACGGCCTGCACACCAAGGAAGGGCTGAAAGTCCAGGCTCGTGCATGCCCTGCCGTGACATGGAGGCGTTCTGCGTAGCAGCTGCTCGCAAGCAGAGCCACGGCCCTGGGGTCAAGGGGGCCTGAGCCGGACGCTGCTTCCCATCCCACCGACCGCATCTGCATCACGGGTCTGGACAAATCACGCGACCAAGTCATCCCAACTGCTCCTGGCTGATCCCTGAGGTTGGTTGGTTTTGGCACAATGGGAAGGTATGGAGGAAGAGAATTACTTTTTTGAGATAGTAATTCTGTTTTGCAGCAATGTTCTCATCTGCAGTAACATTTCCTTACACCATCTCTCTATTAAAGACCTAACCTTGAGAATCTCTTTCCTTTCGCTCCTCCTTTCCTCTCCCTCCCTCCCTCCCTCCCTCCCTCCCTCTCCCTCCCTCTCTCTCTCTCTCTCTCCCTCCCTCCCTCCCTCTCTCTCTCTCTCTCTCTCCCCCTCTCTCTCTCCCTCTCTCCCTCTCTCCCTCTCTCCCTCTCTCCCTCTCTCCCTCTCTCCCTCTCTCCCTCTCTCCCTCTCTCCCTCTCTCCCTCTCTCTCCCCCTCCCTCTCCCTCTCCCTCTCTCTCTCTCTCTCTCTCCCTCTCTCTCTCCCTCTCTCTCTCCCTCTCTCTCTCTCTCTCTCTTTTTATATATAGTGGTAACAGTGGTACATTGAGTAGCTGTCAAGGTAGAGCTGCGACCTTGCAATGCTTGCTTCTTGTGCAGTACAGAGGAACAGAAAGCCTCACAGTGTGCTACGTAGACTAATCCTAGCTAGCACAGGTGCCAAAAGTCATCTAGATACAGTAGTAAAAAGCATTTTGGGGTTCATTTGTCCGTTTTAAAATACAAAGCAGCTGCGCTGTAGAGGGCTGTGCTGCCACAGCAGCCTCTGGTCTGAACTTGGAGGAGTCACATTTTCAGCAGGACAAAGGAGTCAGCTCAGGAATCCTATTGTATTAGGGCATGTGGTTCACATTATCGTTGCCAATAAGCATTTGTATATGCAAACGCTACCATCTGGTACAAGGAATACTCTGCATTTTTAAAAGGTTAATTCCATCTCAACCACGTTCACTGCGCTGGTAGCAGAAACCACTCTTACTTGCTTACTGCGTTTATTATCACAGCATGCAGACAGCTAGAAAGCCGTGTCTTTACAAAGAAAGATTCTTTAGTGGTGGCAGTTGGCCCAGGTTTTCTCCAAACTTTCTTACTGAAATAACTTTTCTGTTCATTGATGAATAAAAGCTGTTCTAAATTATGATCTGTTGCTACACTTGGGATCAGACAACGGGCTTATTGTGAATCTGAGGTGAGTGCTAAGTCTGTAATGAATAATTTGGTGCATTTTTTTTTCTTTCTCCCCACCCCCCTTTTGAGATCTGTGCGGTTTTCCTGAAAGTTCCTGTGGTTCAAGACTCATTTTATTGTGCCGTTTTTGCTAGCAATTCCCCAAGGGAATTCAGTAGTGAATTGAAATGCAGTATTGAAATGAAAGCTTTTTTTGGACAGACACAAAAATCGGTGTCGTGTCTTATTTTCTTGTTTGGATTACTGCAGGTACTTATGATTTCAAACCAGAAATCAGTATTTTAGGAGCATTAACACAAACCTAACATTTAGGTGATCATCCCTGCTAGGAAGCTAAATTAATGACAGAATTATGAATTGTGACCCAGGAAGGGAAAGGAGACGTGGGCAAAGCAAATCCAGTTGAATGATGGTACAAATAGACTTTTTTTTTTAAAGGAAGGCTTTTATATGATGTCAATGTACTTTGCAGAGATTCAGGCCATCAGCAAAGATGCGCGTACATGGGCACAGCTGTAAAACTGAAGAGATTTTCAGAATCAGGGAGCATCAGCCTGAGGAGGGCCTGAATGCTGCTTTCCAGGGGACAGAGCAGTAGCTGGCTCCACCGGGCAGCTGAGCGCCGACAACGTGCCCCAGGCAAGTCTGGGAATCCAAAAGTCACCTCTGTTTCTATTTTTTTTTTTTTGTTTGTTTTTTGTTTTTTTTTTCCAGTCTGTTGTATGCATTTTATTTTCAGTCACCCTGTGGAGTTGCTGCATTTACCCAAACCTCTACCAGAGAAGGGATTTGGATGGAAATGGATAGATTCATTTGGATGCTTTTTCTTAGTTCCACTAAATTACAAAACGTTGATTTTTAATAATCTGGCACTCTGTTACGGTTTTGTTGGATCTGGAGGCCTGTGAGATGATTCCCCAAACTCTGAACGACATGAAATGAAAACCCTGAAGGTCGGGTCAGCCTGTGCAGGCAGCTCTGACCATTGCTGCAGGCCCGAGTCCTCCCACCACTCCAGGATTTTAAAGCTTGTTCAGCCCTTAGTTTGTCTGATTTCAAAAATATTCCCACCTGCAGAGCCTTACATTTTTCCCCCCAGGAAAGATAATGCATCTTGTTTGTACTGTCGGTTCAGATTTTTTGCAGAGATGGCCTGCTATTTTGAGTTGTCTTTTGCTACCGTCCACCAGCTCCAGCTGAAAAGCTCCAGCAGGTCTGCCTTGGCCACGTGCCGAGGCAGGAGAGGAGTCGGTCGCCGCTGTGCTGCTGCGTCCTTGCAGGACGGCAGCATCCCTTTCACTCGGTGCAGATAATAAAAGCGGTGTGCCCCCGCAGCACGAATGGCTGCTGTTCAGCTAGGACTTCACATAAGGCGAGGCAGTCACAGATGGGAAAGCCTCTCCGATGCACGTTTAGATTCCTGCGATTGGAGCAGGATAAATATGCGGCCAGATCAGCTCTTCAGGATGGAGCTTGTACTTTTAGCCATCTACGCCGGCACAAGTGGGTCAAGATTTCACGCAAAAGCAGAGCGACTTGCAGCGCGGGCGATCCGTCTGCGCTCAGCACCTCCGGCCGTGCTGCAGCCGGAGCGGACCGAGACTCCCAAGAGCGTTTCACCAGCCTCCGCGAGCAAGCGATCTGCAGCAGGCCCTGCTGGCCCGAGGCAAAACCCATCGCCCCGCCGACTTAAACAGGAGACCAGCTAAGCTGAAAGGGCTGCGGGAAAACCTCGGCGCGGTCAAGTTAATGAGAATTTGGCTATCGATTTAAACAGATGCAGGATTTTACCTGTGCTACTTAAATTGTCCATGTTTTTCATTAGTATTCCCTCACCTGATGCTCTTTCTGTTTTTCGTGACTTTTTTTTTTTTTCTTTTTTTTTTAGAAATGAATAGGCGATGCTAAGAGCTGTCATGGCATGAACCGCCCGCCGTCCCATGGCCTCTGAACCAGGACAGCAAGGCGCAGGAGTAACGCTGGGCTGCCGGGTGCCGGGCGAGTCAAACCGAGATCAAATCTGTCCCATCTGCACGTCCCTTCTTGGGCTTGCAAGGCGAGTGGGCGTTACTGGCCCCTCTTCAGACCCTGTGGAGGGCAGGCGTTTTGTTTGGCCTGGGCTAGTGCCTCGTCCGTGACTCCCAGAGCTTTTTTCCACATTTAGTGAACCCCAGAGCTCTTCCTTTCTAGGAACTGACTGTGCAGTGTCCACGATAGCAACTAGATGAAGAACGATCTCCGGGAGAAGTGAGACCTGGCCGCACATCAGTCTTCCTTATCCCTAGAGTAATTTCGAGGAAATTGCTGTCATGCTGGCATCTCCCCAGCAAAAGATGCCCCCTGAGTGCTTGCACATGGGAGGGCTGTGCTCAGACCTCATCCCGTCTCCTCTGTGGAAAGCAAAGCTGGCACGAGACAGCTTTGTTTTTTGATAGGAGTAGCAAGTTTCCCTAGATAAGCCTCATCCTGGCAGAAGCACAACGTGGCCTTTGGCATTTGTGATAGAGACCCACCACTGTTCTTTCTTTTGTTCCTTTTTTTCCTCTTTTTGTTAACCTCTAAGCGTTTAGACGAACAATCTTGTCAGATTAGTCCTTCTGACCGAAGGCACAAGCCCGAGCGCCGCGGGTGCCCATCCCAGGGACTCTGGGGCGCAGTCCTGTTTGTTCATAGGCAACGCACCGAGCCCTGACCGCGGCAGGACTTGCACAGCGTCTGCGCTCCAGCTCGCAGCGCCTCTCCGCCCGCGAGCGCTGCGCCCAGCCCTTCTCAGGCTGCGCTTGCTCACCCCAACGCTTCCTCCGTTTTCTCCTGCAACTGCTTAGCTCCCAGGTGCACAAACCTTTTTGCATTGAAGCCAGTGCAACCTCCTCTCCCACACCCAAGTTGCATGTCCCCTCTGCCTGGGTGGCGCAGTGCATCTCACGTTCCAGCTCTCTGGTTGCAGATGAATGTAGATGTTTGTTGGAAGTGTTAAATTTGGGAACAATTCCAGCCAAACTACCGGCAACCTCAGGAAGGTTTAACCTAGCTCATGACTGTAGTGGAAGCAAGGCAGATACCTGATGTCTGCTGCACCATCTCTGCTGGGGCATTTTGAGCTGATCACCATCATCTTGTCTAAGTAATATACCTTTTGGAAGAATCAGCTGTTTAAAAAATACAGCCTTTGAAGCGTCAGTAGGGGTATTAGTGCCTCCTCCTTTCCCTTGCACAGATCACAGAGGAATGCTGGGCTTGGGGCAGGATCTGGCATTGGAGGTGAGAAGGTGTTTCTCCCTTATTTCTCTCTCATTGGAGGTGTTTCGCCCTCAGGAGAAACAACGATTTTATGCAAGATCTATGCACAGTGCAGACAAGCAGGGAGAACTGTGCTTTATAACAGAAATAGATTGCTAATTGTTTTCCTATAGAAGGATCTTTGCAATCTCTCTGTACAGTCCCTGTAACAGAAAGCAGTGATTTTTCATCTTGCTGCGTGATAGACGCTAGGAGAAACTGGAAGAAAATCCTTAAAGTTTCCTCTCTGTGCCTGATCTGTTGATTTTCTGGCTGCTTTTAGGGACAGGTAGTTTTTGCTAATGAGACTTTCCATTATAAAGTTTCCATTGCTTTGGAAAATATTAACTTTGCTGGGTAGATCAAACAGGCCCTGCAGTTATAGTTAGAATATCCTAAAGATTTAGTTCTCAGTAATAAGAGGACTAAACCACAGCACCGCCAGAGGCTAAAACTATATTATTTGAAATGAAACTTCTCATAAATATCCAACAATGAAGTCATTTTATATCAGCTGCTCTTATATAAACTGGACAAGGCAAACTCTCTTATCTGTCAACAACAGCACTGCCAAGAACGACGACTCTATATTCACTGTCTGCAGATTTCAGAGTTGCCTCTCTCCCTTTGGCTTCCCAGAAAAACACTGTGCTTTGGACCTTTTAAGAACTTTGCTGGCACAGGCAGCTGCTAGAGTCACCAGGGTCGTCCTTGAGACTTAAACGTCCTCTCGTCTCCTCTTGGTGGGGAGCTGATAGACAAACACACGCAAGCACACCTGGCTTTTGGTGGCCACTGGCCAGAACTAACATTATTTTTTAGCCGTCATTGAATGGAAGCACCTGAAAATATTGGCCAGAGCCAACATCATCATTTTTTTTGTTTTCCTTTTTCTTCTTCTTTTTTCTTTCTTCTTCTTCTTTTCTTTCTTTCTTTCTTTCTTTCTTTCTCTCCAGTCTTCTGGCCCCTCTCCAAATGCTCCAAAGATGTTCATTGCAGGTCAGTGATGATGAGGCCAGTGTTCAAACCTACTGCTGAAGGTGCAAGTCGCACCCAGGAGGCATCGAGAATAGCGCTAGGCACGCAGGGACATCTCTAGCCACTGGCACATCTGCCACCAGCCCATCTCCCCATTTCTCTCCTGCTGCTGGTGGACTGTGCAACACATGCCTCACCCCTCCTTTTCCTTTTTGTCTGTTTTTAGAGAGAGGGTCAGGTTTTCCCTGAGCTGTGGTGTCTTTGAAGGGTCATGGTGCCTTGTAGCACTGGTGTGTCACTGTCAATGCGGACAACAACTGCATTTGACATACAAATTGTTTCACCCTGCACTAAATTAGAATTTTCTGCAACAAAACAAGGCAGCACCTTTAGCAAGAGGCAGTGTTTGCTCACATGGCCTCTGCTGCGGTAAAACATTATACCTGAAAAACTGGGGGTCTATGCAAAACCCTGTTTCTGCTGTCCCTGCCTCAAATTAAAGTGAAAGGCAGGAGACCCTTCAGGCTTCCCTCCCTCCCTCCCGAGGAGGGAGAATGGAGACACCGCTTGCCTCAAAAGAGAGGCTTCAGAGAAACGCTTGACCACCTTGTGCTGACTCCCCAGATGTTTTCAGTATCACCTTCCTGTTATGGGATAGAAGGCTAAGGTGTTTCCAGTAAAACTATAAAGCTTTCAGAAATTTGGTTTTCTTGAAGTATAGCACAGAAGTGAAGCAGAAGGGAAAAGAGCCCTTGAAATGTCTTGCCCCTTGGAAGACAAGATTAGCTCGTGAAAAGGGACTTGCAAATTTGTCAGTGTGAAATGGAATCAGTAAGCCTCTATAAATCAAGCCCAAGCATTCGGGGCTAGAACAGTGCTAGCAGACCCTTCTTTGGTCTTTGCAAGTTAATTTGAATGCCTAAGGTCACCACCGACAAAAACGCTGAAGTGTGAAATAGCAAAAAATGACAGTCAGCCGCTGCTAGGGATAGGGCTAAGCCGAGTCTCCGAAAGCCTGGCTGAAGCCGTACAAGGTAACAGTCAGCTTTCAGGCAACAGACAACCATTATTGCTTTTTTTCCCTGTACATTAGATGCAAGAGCTAAAATAATAATAATAGCGATTCTCTATTTTAAGCTTATGAAGAAAACAATTTACATATATATGCCATATGATTAAAATATGTAAAGATTATAATTTAATTATACAATTACAGAGCCTTATGGTCTAATAGCCCCTCTGTATTTTGCATGCTAGTTAACAATTGCTTTCTTAAAGCACACAGTAGAATTGTTTACATGATGCTGGAGAATAGGTTAATTATGGATCTCCTGCCTTTGATTAATGGATTTAATAATCATGTTACAGAGGAATTAACATGTGCTTACACGCTTCATGTGCTTACAGCACTAACAATAAGATTCATGAAAGCTCTGTGTCATCATATACGTCTAGTACTCAAAAGCACGTTTTGAGAGATCCCAGGATTGCCTGTGCCTGTGTGGCTGCAGGTCAGCAGTTCTGCTGGCAACCCCCAAAGACATCCTAGCTAGCACTTTTGCCTCATCTGTCGTTAATCTCCACCGTTTGCTGCCATCTACTTGCTTCTACAAAATAAAATATCTTTTTCAGGTAGCAGCATACTTTCTACTTTAAGGGCTCGTTTGTAGGAAAGCGGTAAAATGACCTGAGAAACTGCTTCTCCAATACAGTTTTCCTTCCATAAGCAAAGGCTGCTTCCATGCTGCGTTGCACCAGTAACAGCAGCAGAGTCAGCAGAGAGAGAGACCCACAGAAAACCAGCAGGGCACAGCCTCAGGCACAGTGCAGCCCTGGCAGGACCTGCCAGACCCTTGTGAGATGAAGGCAGGTGGCTCACATCAGCATTTTCACAATAAAGTGTGTCTCATTTTCTGGGTGCTGCTCCAAGATGCCTCTATCACATTTGCACAAGCAGCCACTGCAGCAAGCAAAATAAGTCCTCTGAGCACCTCAAATGAAATTCAGTGCCAGATACTGCAGAGAAAAAAAGCATCCTAGGGGGGTTGGCATAGTATCACGTAACACATTATACAGCATATACCCAACAGGGAGAGCCACCCGCAGCTGTCTGCCATTACCCACTGTAACAGACTAAACATTGATTTTCTTTAATTCTTTTTGTATGTGTGTAATAAGCTAAATATAAGCTTCCTTGGATAGAAATGAGTGGAGTCAGTTAAGATTTACTCTCCAACTAAACCTCAAGGACAGGTAGTAAATATAACCTAACAAACAGAGCATTATAGTTTTCAAACTCCACTTTGCCTGTTCAACCAGGGGAACCAGTGAGAGACAGAGAAGGTAGAACAGTAACTTCAAAACTTTTTGTGCTTGGCCCTTACTCTTCGCAGGGGCTCCTGCGCAAGTCTGTGTAAGAACTGGCCTATCCATCTGCAGCTTATCTGCTGAGAGCTTACAGAGATCAGGAGCCAGACTCAGACACTTTTTTGTAAGTAAAACTCCTACTGATGCAAATAAAAACAGAAATAAATATGTTAGGACTAAGCCTATAGTCTTATTCACCTGAACGGTGCTTTGTCTGAAAGAACAGTACTTCAGGAATTACCAGCAACAGGATTTCAAATTGCATCAGCCACGTACCTTATATTCAACCATGCAAAGCTGAATAATGCAATACAACTTGGCAGCTTAGCATAACAGCAGGCCGGAAATGAATAGAAATACAATTTCCTAAACTATTCACTTAAAGAAATTATTCTGCAAGATTGTGCTGTTGTTTTGGTGGAAGAAACAGTCCGAGTAAACTGGAAGAGCAGGGCAGTTTCGCTGTTTTCGCTTGCTGCCCGTTGCCTGACTCAGATATTGCCCCTTCTGCAGAAACCTGGCAGAACTCCTCATTCTGCTCCCACCACATGGAAAGCCTGAAAAAGTGAGATACCATGGGCACCAGCTCCAGCACTGCTCCCACCCCAGGACTAAGAAGGCCCTAATGCTATGCAATTTACCTGTTAAACTGAGCTGTTCTTATTTTGCAGTTGACGGTAGAAGAATCCCCGCTTGCACTGCGGCTGCCTACCTTCGTGGATATCCAGCTCGCAGCGGTGCAAGCACGTGTGAGTTTTGGGTCTCCCAAAGGCAGTGTGGTGATGCATGGCTGTGCTCACCCGCTTGCTGCTCTCCTGCTGCCCGTCAGCAGCACCTGCGTGAGCGTGGGGCCTGACCCCGGCTGGCAGCACAAGCTCCCCCCAGAGTGATGTCTGGGGGGAGCAGCTCCTGGAGGTTCAGCTGAGGGGCTCGTTTGACTTGATTTTCAGTTTTCCTGGCAGTGTTTGGGGAATGATGTCTGAAAGAGTCACTGTATTTTGCTGCTTTGACAGCAATGCTAATCCACTGCTAGCAGCTGTTGCTCGTGTTTCATTCTGGGGCCAGGCTACCAGGTTAGTTGCAGAGCAGTTTAGGTAGTCTGGGTCTTGTGACAGAAGTCGGCACTTTTTTTTCAGCCATACCTACAAAGCAAACTTCAGAGATGAGAGGCATACTGAAATAACGCATATTTTATTACTGAACCAGACAGGACTGTGCCTTCATACATTATACTTCACAGACCAAATGTGCCTCTGCTGCTCCTTGGGCTTGCTCCTATGCTTTCCCAACCCTTACTATGAACCTCTGAACACATCGGCCCTGTGTCTGCATTGCTCCACTTTGCTTCTCTCCAGCTTGTCACAGGTGAGCTCAGGAATCACTGGGCAAAACAGCCTTCAGCTGTAGACTATCACGCAACGCCTGGTCATATGAGACCACAGGCTTGCCCAATTCTTACATTATGGGCCAAACCAACCAAGAACTCAGATTGTGTTTGTCAGATCAATGCAAGAAAATGCTTACTAGGACATTTATGACAGATTTCTTCAGCAGCAGCACTGAAATCTTAGCTGATGTTGCTTTCCCATGGACTTTCTGATGCAGACCACCACACAACAGTCACAGGACATAGGACCTTGTACATTTATGTTTTTCCGTCCTCAGATTAAGTGTTACCTGCAAGGTGGTGTGCAAAGTTCAGTCTTACCCTGGCCAGTGCAGGCCTGCAATCCTTGCCTACCTAGGCTCCGCCTTGCACACATGAGGTCCCACGACAAACACATCCCGTTTGTACTTCGTGTAAGGCTCAGCAAATCCTTATCCTTTACATAGTCATCCCCTACAGCTGTAGGCACAAATAATAAAATAGACAGTGATGACGAGACCCTACAATGCAAAATTAAAATGTCCAATTAGATTTTGATGAGGAAGTGTGAAATAAAATACATTAAGTAGAATAAGCAGGTGGGACATGAAATCAATTTCCCATTAAATTCATTGGTTACTTTTTTCTGACTCTCAATGTTAAAAGCTTTAATTACACACATAATTTACTCCATTACAGTCTGATCCTGCGTTCAAAGCCAGACAACAGTACAGAAAGTGAATATGGTAGGAATAGCAGGCAGCATGTCCAATCCTATGCTCTACAAAGCAAAATATAACACAGGGCCAGAAATGACTCTGCAAGCCCATCTCCCTAAATTGGTGGGAGTTCATATACAGAAAAAGTAGAGGATAAATTGCAATCACCTCCTTCATCTTCCTTCATAATTCCCAGTGGAAGTACATCATAGGAAAGAGAAGCAGAAAAGTGCTCTGCAGAGATTAGTGAGGTATCTAACTTCAGCACAGCCTGCTTCTGGCATGCTCTGAGGATGCTGCGGCAGCTCGGTCGGGTCGGCCTGTGCTCTAAACCGCTTGCACTTTGTTTTGAGAGCCAAACATGTGGACCGCATTATTTTGGGTTGCAAACCAGGGACGCCCATAAACACCGAAAAGAAGCTAACTGGAGCGAGAACAATAGGTTCTTTAATGGGTCTAAGCACCCGTCAGCTTAAATCCAAGAGTTCAAAGCCCATTCCAGCTGCCCTGGATTGTCCCTTGCTTGTAAAGAGCCGGTAGGCAAATTGTTAATTCAGAAACACCTAGCTGGGAGCATTAATGGGTGAACTTTGGTGTTAAACCTTCCAGAGCACAGCTTCAGCCCTGTGGGTATATCCTGATACCCGGGGTGCTACTTTCTATCCACGTTTTGTCTTTCTGTGACTTTTTCTCTCAATCGGGAAAAAAAAAAAAAAAAAAAAAAAAAAAACCAAACAGAGGAATACATCACTTCACCTCTTCGTTTTCCACTAATTTACCCTGTTCCCCTTTCTACGATATCTGCAATATAATGTAGTTTCAACAGAGCAATGCTTTGCAAATTTGGCTCAAGAAGACACTGAGCAAACAGCTTTTCAGCAAGCTTCAGCTCAGCTGTCAGAAGGGGTAGTTTGGTCTCTGTGCGAGTAACACGCACATTCCAACCTGCATTAGAGGAAAGCTGGTGGGTCTGTATGCCTTTTCCTATCAGATCCAGATTAGGAATCTGATGCTAATTTCTTCCTAAAGCCTGTATTTTCAGTAGAATTGGTATTCTAAAACAAAAAAGGATTGTGACGTTTCTCTCTCACTCGCTTGCCTTTTTTTTTCTCCTGGCTTTACTCCAAGGACCTTTCCTGCTTGTTGTTGCATTCTCAAGATGAAGCCCCCGGTGGTTATAGCGGTGCTGGTAGTACTGCTGCAGGTTTCTCAGAGTTTCCCTCCCTTGTACCACAGAGGTTGGTGGAGATTGCTAAGGGAAGGAGACAGTTGTGGAAAATGCGATTTGGCACTTTGCTCTAAGCCTGCACACTGTCCAGCTGGGACTGTACTGGATCGCTGTGGCTGCTGTCCTGAATGTGGAAATGTGGAAGGTCAGATCTGCGACTTGGACCAGGGCAATCATTTTTACGGGCAGTGTGGCGACAACCTGGAGTGCAGGTTGGATGCTGATGAAGCGAGGTTTGGGGAGGTGCCTGAACCCCAGTGCGTGTGCAAGTCTCAAGAGAGCGTCTGCGGACCTGAAGGGAAAACCTATGAGAACATCTGTCAATTCAACAAGGCTTATGCCACGAGAGGAAATGTCAGCATGAAACATAAGGGACCATGCGAATCAGGTAACGTGTACCGAGATGTTTCCAGACTAAAAAGAAGGCTAAATCTGATTTTTTGTGTTACTCAGTGCTTCAGTCTAACAAACAAATACTGCATTTTTGTTATAATTTCATTATTTTGTTACAATATACTTTGTGCTTAAACCAGTTCAGCAGCTGGTGCTTAATCTTGTATGTTATAAACCTCTATATTAGCCTTGTGGATTTTATATCACATGGCTACTAATAAGCTACAGCCCTACAGACCAGCTCTGCTCTGAATGAGCAGAGTATGCAACTGCTTTTACAAAAACTGCATGTGTAGTTGGAACTAGATGAACAGATAGAATAGTTAAATGATGAAGTGAGGAAGGACGGGATAAATAACTATTAGTATATGGAAACTGACCTAGTATTAATAGGGTGATAGTAAGACAAACATTACATGTGTATGTCTACCTCTGTGTATATATGGTAATCAGTGAAGTAGGGGACTAGAATAAGCTCCTAGGCTTAATTAAACAGGTCTGTTCTTGTTACCAAAAAAAAAAAAAAAATCCAAATTAGGAATCTTCATAAAATCCAGGCACTCATGTTTGGGAATTCCAAATATTAGTACAAAATCAAACCAGAACAATTTCCCTAAAGAGATTTATAATCATGCTGAGTGCATGAAGTGCAGTCTGAGGAGAAGACTCGCTTCCGCAAGTCGGAGGATTCTTAGCCAGATCGTACAGCAGATTGTTGCCTCCTGCTCATAGGCCGTATCTACTCTTCAGATAATTGTAAGTCTTTACTCCTGGACACCTTTCATAAAGACCTAAGTCACATGAATATAAAATGAAAATGCGAAAGTGAATAGAGTTAGTTTTTGAATACTTTTTTCCCCTTAAAGTTAATGAAATATTTTCTTAAATGAAATCAGTAGGTTATGTCTTTGGGTCACAAATGGGTCACAGTTCTGGGGAAACTGCGTCCAAAATTGCATCTCTGGCAAAGGGCTATGTATGAGAGTCACTTGGGTACCTTTTATCCGTCCTTGCTAACAGTCTGTTGCTTCCAATTTAGACTCTATGCAGTGTTTTTATATTGAATGAACACTGAATATTGAGTACTTAAAAGGAAAAGTGGTGAACAGCTAGTACCAGACTTCTTTCTTCTTCCTCTAGTTGCAAAAGATATAGCCATTAAAGATCCCTTATTTGCCGTCATGGCATTAAACTCGGAAACAAGGCTCATCAGTAAAGAGATGTTCAGAAAACTCAGTGCAAGTCAGCTAATAGTATGATCGAAAGCCTGTTAGGTCCTGGGGAGATATTCTCATCTGGGATTAAAAGAGCTTTAATTCCTGCAGCATAACCCTTCCAGGAAGATTTCGGTTTGAAGTGCCACTCAAATGAGAACTGATCTTATCTGCAGAAGGGGCAGCTGTTGAGGCATATAGGCTCAAAGCAATGGTTAACTCTGAATAATTAAACAGACATGGCCATGTACAAAAAGCTTTAATTTGGAAGCACTAGCCTTTTTAACTGGTGGTGGTGTCATCCACCAGGCCCTGGAGCCCCTCTGAGGCACTTAACACAATCACCAAGCTGTAAGGATGAGCTCAACTGCTCTGCACGCACGCATCACCCCCAAGGCTTCCCCAGCGCTCCTCCATCTTCCTGGAAAGGCCAGACCATCTGTCCAGGAACATGCAGAAATTTCCTAGGATAGCTCAGCTTGAACTGCATAGGAGCCTGGGGAAAAATTCATAGATATCTGGCTGCTGTGCAGAGTTTAATTAAGCAAAACGGTGACTCTTGCACAGAAAAGCGCCCAGCTGGTGTATGAGCCTGGCTGCAGCACAGCGTTCGTGGGTGATCGCCTCCCTGGCTTGGAGGGAATAGGAGGGCTCCACTGCTCGCGCCTTCTGAGCTGGGGCATGACCAGGCTGGTTTTGTAGTCTGTGTTTAGGAGCCTTTCAGTCAACCTACGGCCAGCAGCAAGGCACGGAGGCGCTGCACAGTGGCACCCTGCCTCCGTCCCCCTTAGGGGTCTAGGAGAAAGTCCCTTCTTCGCCATGGCAGGTATTTGAAGCAGCACAGTGGGCATGTCAAAGGGCACAGTGACTCGCACTGATTTTACACGGCTGCAGCTGATGACAGAAGACAACAGGGAGCCAGGCCTCACGAGGAGCAACCTAACTGTGGCACTGCCTTTGCGCTGGCTCCAATTGGCATGAGAAACAAACACCGAACACTGTGGGGTTTTGGTACTGTTCTATAAATATAACCTTCGCTCAACTCCAAGTACTTTGTTTTGTTATTTCCCCTTCAAAGCATCTGCTGTGTCCTACTGATGCCAAATGGATTAATTGTATACAGCACCCAATGAATAAATAAATAACAATAAACCCCTTTCATCAGAAGTGTATAGCCTTTTATCATTTGTCTGTCACCAGAAAAAGGAAAAGTGGGGTAAAAAAAGGCCAAGCTCCCTAAAGTAACAGTGTGAAAAAAAGCCCTTTTCCTCAAAGACTAGTTTTGATCAGTTTCTCTAATAATTTACCAAGATTACTGAGTACATTGATTATATACAGATTCTCCACGCTTAATTCATCCCCTTTCAGACCTCTCTTGCTGATGATTTAGCAAAGCAACAGAACAATCTAGCAGTGATTCTTGCTGTAATTAGCTGTGCCACATAATAGTTTATTTTAAATGTAAATTTGAGGGTAAAAACCAAACAAACCCACCAAAACTTCTGTGATTTTCATTAAATCAGACATGGAGGTATTAGGATGCAGTCTATAGCTATCAAGAAAAGTCACTTACTCTTGGAACTAAAATGATTTGTTGTTATACCAGTTAAGATCTGTTCTTTAAAGACGCAGTTATATAAAACGTACACACAGATACGCATGGGTCAAGTTGGCTTAACACAAAATACAAAACACTCAAAAATTAAGTTTGAAATTTTCTCTTAAAATACTTGACTTCACTTTTGTGCTGTAATACTTATGCTTTGTTTTTTCTGAAGGCACTTCAAATTTGGTTAAATAACTTGAGTATTTGGTGACTGTTCAGATTCGAAAAAGGCCATGTGATCTGATCAAAACCATGGTCTTTTCTACCTGCTCTGAGTTTGATCACACATGATGCCAAGCTGGTCTGCCCTTGTCCAGCAGAGCCCTAAAGTACATGTTCGCGTATACTCAGTTAGACGGGACTCACGTTGCATCTAGACATTTCCAGCTGAGCTATCATCTAGATGCTCTTGGCGTTTAATGGAGAAACAGGCAAATCTAGTGTAAAATTCACCTTAGTGGATGGTAGGCAGTGCTAGAGAAATTTCTTGTACGCGAACCGCTATAAAGTAGATTTACAAATGAGACTTTAATGTCCCTGAGGCTAAGCATGGTGAAGCCAGCGTACGCAGCCGTGCAAGACTGAGCCCTGTCTGAGGACAGGCACGCAAGCAGGATTCTGGTCTTGGGAATATCTCGGTGAGGCCAGCATTTCAGCAGGGCATCTGTGTTAGTACTGAAACAAAAGCTTCCCCAAATTAAGCAGGAGTACTAACCAGTCAACATTCGCCTATTTAAAAAGTTTGTTCACCCCATCTCTGTATAGGAATAATCTAAATAACTAATATGAGTCAACGTATACGTTTTGGTTTCTTCTTACGTATTAAACTTAATTACAGTGGATAGTACCGGTAAAAGCAGTGCAGCTGCTTTAATATTTCAATGTATGTTTTAACATGAGACCTTACGTGATAAATTCTTAGGCAAAAAAAAAAAAAAAAATCTTAACCGAGATATTCAGTCAATGCTGATTTGAATACGAGATTCTTGAAACAGTGTACAGGTTGTGAATGCCCAGTTCTCATGAAAGAACAAGCATTTAAGAGTTCAAGTGCCTTGGTAAGTTTGACAATCTTATTTTGAAGAGTACCAGAATTGTTTAATAAGAAAGTCATAAATGGGAAAATAGACGCTGTTTGGGATAATTTATTTGTGATTAATTTTGACCAGTATGCATTTGATATTTTCTGCACAGAAATCAATTGTTAAAATCTGATATTATGTATTAGAAACTTTGTTTGGAAACCTGATGCAGAATGTTGTAATTTCAGATGCGGAGGCATAAGTGCTGTATCTATTTATTGATTAAAATATTGCAAGTAAAAAATATTTTTACTAGTTACCAGAAGTTTCCATTTCCATTTTCTCTCTGGAAAAAAAGAAAAACAGTAAATAAGTCTAATGACCTAGAAAAGGTATTCATTTTTAAAAATTGGCCAGGAAATAAAAAGAGAAGGAAAACATGCTTTAGAATGAAAAACATTTCCAGCTGAGGACAAATGTATCAGGGAAAATGCAAAAAGATTACTAAAAGAAGGAAAGCTAAGATAACAGTAGATACGTTATCTTCTCTGCTGCTAAGGAACATGTCATCTACTGTTAATATTTAGTATATTCATACATATTTATAGAGGGCTATGTATTTAAATCATGTGAGAATACATCGGGAGATGTTTATTTTCTTAATGTCTTCAAAGCCCTGGATTGGCTCCCTCTACCGGTTTACATCAACTTTTTCTTTGGGATAAAGTGTGAGAGGATAATTCAGAGAGGAAATAGCTAAGTGGAGAAGAATAATGAGGGCAAGAGGGTGATAGGAAACAAGTAGAAATCTAATAAATAACTGTGATAAACACAACATAATGTACAGGAGTAACTAGATTTCAAGTATTTTTATTACTCATGTCTCCTAGAACAAGAACTTCAGATGAAATTGAAAGATAAGTGTCAAACCTATTAAAAACAATACTGTTGCTCTGTTAACTTGTTGCAATGAGTTCCCCAGATTACTGAGGGAGATAAGTTTTTAGTAAATTCAAAGCAATGATGTAAACAGAAAATTTTTATGACCTAGTAATTTCAGTGTTTTAGATTTTAAGCTAACCCAAACATAATGGGAATTAAGTAGTTATCTATAATCATGTCATTCTAAGATTGGCTACTACAGAATTTCTTGTACTTTCCTTCAAAGGTATAACCTGGTACTAGTTGCTAGACTGGTAAGTCAAGACCATAATGACAGTTCATGGGATACAAGCCAAACCTTTAATTTCAGCTTAGGTTTCATGACCCTTTGCATGGAGAAAGGTCAGAGAGGCGCTTTGGAATATGCAGGAATGATGTATCTTTAAATTGTCTGTTTGCCCTTTATTGGGATGCAACATGTTCTGAGCCTTAAAAGCTGTTGAAGTCTGCCACAGTTGTCTAGGTTGTTAGGGTGTTCATCCTTGTGTACAGCATTGGGAATCATGGGACTCCTTACACTGGTTCTTGAAGTGAGAGGGCAAAAGCCAAACCACTTTTATCGTATAAAATAGGAATTGATGTTATTAATTATGTTATGTTATTAAAGCATGTTATATGCTTTTGTATTTGTGCTGTTTGGGTTTTTTTGCTCACTCTTTTCTAACAAAGTACTCTCTGCTGGTTCTTTGCAGCTCCTGTGATTTCTGTGCCACCTCAGGACACCCAGAATTTCACAGGCAATGATATCATTTTTGGCTGTGAGGTGTCAGCCTACCCTATGCCACACCTTGAATGGAAAAAAAAGGGGAATAAAATGTTTCTGCCAGGCGATGACGCCCATATCTCAGTACAGGTAGAACATGGGTTCTCAGTGGGTCTTATGTTTGGGGATAAGAAGCAGGGGGATTGACTAATGAATTTCTCCTATGTTTGGTACACAGGCTAGTTTATCTGAAGGCAAGTGACAAGATACAATACTGTTGCAATAGAAAGACTCCCAATAGGGGCCCTGTGATTATTTAAAGAATTCTGATTTCAACTAGTGCAGTGAGCATTGCTTTGGCAGTTCAAGTAGAAGAAACAACAGGGAGAGTATAATCCAAAGAAAAGATGGAAGCTTCTGTTTATGTATGGCTCTGGAAGAATGACTGAATACATAAATGGAAATGTTTAGCCTGCTACCTAAAGGAAAGTTCATTCTGGGAAATCAATTTGTTGATTGTGGGCAAACATTTTTCTGCTTTTGATGCAGATGCATAATTCTGGCAGATGTTCCCAGAAAACCAGAGCAGTAGTTCAACATCTCCTTTGTGAGATGCTGTTTCTGGAGACCTACCATTTGGTTTGTGCTCAGCCCTCGAGATATTCAAAAGGAAAGCAAAGAAATTTTTTAATTTTATGAAGGATGCTGTTTTAATCTGAGGAAAAAGAGCAAAATTGCATTATTAGAGACTTCAAGCAAATCAAGAAATAGCTGTAAAGTTTGGGCTAAAATTAAATAACTCAAACTGTAAATTACTTTTAACGGAAATAACGTTCCTGAGAGAAGAGTTAACAAAGCCAGAGGTACAGGTAGACTGCAGTATGCCTGAAGCTAGCATCAGAATACCTTCTCCAATGGACAAAACAGAATATAAAGAGAGACTATGGATATGGGAATCCCAATGGATATGGGATACAACCTGGACAGAGGTAGACAGAAAAAGCTAATTAAAGAATCCCCTGGAGAACTAAGAGCATGAATAAGTTACTTAGAAATGTTTTCAGAGGCAGCATGAACACAATCAGAAATAGCAGACTTAACGTTGCTCAGAAACAAGGATGTAAGGAGCCACTTCCAAGTGCTGATCACCTCAGAGGCTAAACTGAATGTTGTTAACCTATCTCGTTAATAGAGTGAGCATGAGAACATCACTGTCAACATTTGTTAATTGTCGTATGTTACTTGTCTGAAAAGAAAGCTCATCCCTTTAGGAGGCTTTGGTGCGAGTCGGTTGAAATTGGATGTCAAGAAGGTTGAGAGCTTGTGCTATGTCATGCCAATACATTAAAAATTGGATGCTAAGTGTCAACTTGGTCAAGACCCTTGGCTCTGAACAACTCACCCAGGCTCATATACTTTTCACACTCCAAAGAAATTCTTGAGATTGAGAGAAGTGCCTTTGAAGCAATGGAGAGAAGTGGAGCCCAGATAAGACAGGAGGAATGCTGGGAAGTCGAAGCATCAAGAGGATCAGGAATTAGAGCACGAGGGTAGCGAGGTTTAAAAAGCTGCACAGGGGAAGCATGAATTTAGGGGCACAGAGACAGCAGAAAGCTAAAATACATGGCAGCAGAATCAAATAGTTTGAGAATCAAAGCATGATGGCAGTACAGGGTAAACAAAAGCAAAGGCTGGAACAATGTTTAATCCAGACACAATTATTCTGAAAAATATCATTTTGTCTCATAGCTACTTAATCTCAACTATTTTTTTTTGTCTTCTCAAAGGCACGAGGTGGGCCTCAGAAGTATGGTGTGACTGGCTGGCTGCAGATTCAAGGCCTCAAAAAATCAGATGAGGGTGTCTACATCTGCCATACCAAAAATAAGTATGGTACAACATATGCCTCTGCAAGATTGAAAGTCATTGACGGTATTTGTTTTTTATTTCGACGTAAAGAATATAAAAATGCCTAAGTAAGACAAACAGCCAGCAAAGGGTATGGGTTTGTCAGAATTTAAACGAAGGATATGAGAAATAACCTAGAAGATTTCCATATTTGAAATTCAGTTCTAGGTGTTTTTAGTCAGAAGTGTGTATGAATTCTGGAAAAAAAAATATTGACGTTAATATTGTAATATTTTGCTACAAATTATACCATCTTCCAGTATAACAGAAAGCTGTGGCTTATAGCCAGAGAGCTGAGACAAGTATTATTCCCTTCTTCTTGCCCTACACAAGCCCTTTGATGTTAGTAGGAGCTCTGCACCCAGAACAACAGCTGTTGGAGCTGAGGCAGTCTTTGAACCATGGCACTTCTGCTCATCTGTTTACTTTTTAAAAGTTAGAAAGGAAACAGTTATTGCTCTTAACAATAGTGTTTGGAAAGATAAATGAAATAGCTTTGCTGTTGTTTTGCATTGGATCCACTCCTGCAGGATAACATCCTACTGACTGCAGTGAAAACTAGGTTTGCTGGCAAATGCAGGATAAAGACATATTGTCTATATCTGCTTCCTAATGTAGGGTTTTTCTATTTATCAGCAAGCTTTTTTCTGCAAGTAGTTTTCAAAGCCTTATTGGCTTTGGCTGCATTTTTAGGTGCAGAGGATTTTTAGAGGACTGAATTCATAATTTACTAGTATTTGTAACTAAATGTGTTTTCAACATGTTAAAATGTGAGTGATGCAGAAATTTGGGACATACACCATGACCTTCACTGGTATGAGTCAAGCCATTGGATAGGTCCACTTTCTTTTAAAAATATGACTTTTCTAACTAATAAGGATTGAGGAACGTTGACTTTGCTGTCCAAACCCCAAATCCTACCTTCCTCTTCATTCATTTTTCAGCTAATTTAATCTGGAATCAATTATGTCTTGGTGTGCAGGTTCACCTTCCACATTTGCATTTACTGCCGGCAGTAAAAGTGCAAGCTACAACACTGATTACGACGCCTATTATGACCACTCTGAAGAGGAGGATGAGGAAGAATATGAATCTGGAGATTATGAAAATTGAAACTGTCTGTAATCATTTTTATACATCTGTTGTCCAATACCTTTCACATTCACTTATATTCACTAGTATAATCTGTGCTGTAAATGGCTGCTCTGGTAACACTAATATTCACCTGTGCATTCCACCTTTCTCAAAGAATTCAACTTGGGCTGAAGTATATTGTGCTACTTACCACAAATGAGAACAGATACAAGTTCATACATTTAGACTGTTAAATAAAATTCCTAAACAAGCACCCGTCTATTCATTATTCTGAAGGGATCAACTTTTTATATTAATTTTTAAAATGGTAAATTATTGTATTTCTTTAAAATATTCTAATTTCCTTACCAAAAAATGTCCATAGTTAAACAAAAAAAAATTACCTTGTATCAATTTGTTTTCTATAATGTACTAGGAAATATTAAGAGATGATTGTTTACATGGCAGCAAGTGTAAGTAGGAAGGCTGAAAAAGTCTTTAATCTCTTTAGTTCATGTTTCCTTTTAAGTTCCAGGAAAATTTTTCATTTCTTGAAATTTTCCATTTTTAATCTCATGAAGGGTGAATTATTTGTAATTTGATGTTTTACTTGGTTTAGTTTTAATAGACACATGAAGCAATCACAGTCTTAAGTAGGTGTTTTACCAGCCAATACTCAAAAATACACAGGAAACATTCCCTGTGAATCCACACTGATGAGCATGATCTCTTGAGTTCTTTCTATACCATTTCCCAAGCCAGTTCTAGTCGTGACTGCTCCTTCCCAGTAGCCTAGACAGTGATTCAAGATTTCAGATCATTATTTATGCTTTCATCAGCAGTATGTTTGGTGGGAATTACTGCAGTTTAAGGAAGAGGTGGCTGTTCCATAGCTCTGTACATGCCCTTCAAACACAAGGAGATCTTCCTAACAGATCCAGTATTTGCCACTTCAGGACTGTCCAAGACTGTCTGTCCTGTTTATATTATTTCCAACCTGCGTGCATTCAGGATTCCCATATCCAACCACGCTTTTGGAAATACCAGAGAGAAAAGCAGGCATTATTTTCTTTCCTAAAACCACACCAGAATACATGCATATTTTTCAAATTGTGGCAATCACTTCAGCATGAACCAGAGAGCAAACCAAAAGCAACTCAAAAACACAAGACTTTGGAATATAAAATGATCACCCTAAGAAAGTTCTCCAATTGCTTCTACTAACTAATTACATGAGGTCAGGCTCTGCATTAGTGGGTGCTGGAAGTTTCTCCAAGATTCAGACACCAAACTGAAAACCACTGTTGTGAGGCCTTTTCACCTATTAGTTCCCACTGGCTGAGTAAGATGAAGTGTCTCATTTACAACCAAGGAAGCAAAAGTTCAGCCATCTGAATTCAAAGCCTCATTATCTGCAATCTTCTTTATCCAATGCAGAAAACTATATAGAGACTACTATGCTCACAGAGGTAACTCAAAGTTGAATTAATCATGTTAAGGAAGTTTTAAGGGCAATCTTACTATATGCATATATATGCTTTGTAGGTTTTTTGAATGTATACACAGTGCATTACAAACTCCTCTTTTAATCTGTTGTTTTGTGGGGTTTTTGCCATTAGATAGATATTTTCTCATTCAATTTGAATTACATTAATAGATTGGCTATAGACTGTGTTTGCCCTGAGGTACTATTGATCTTTGTCCAGGTAGCAAACAAGCAAAGAATAATTTGTTTTGTTTTAGACTTCCTAGAATACTGTCAATTTATGAGTAGAAACCTTGCCATTCTGTCATTGAAAAGATTGTTTCAATTAGGAATATTAAACGGTTTCAGATTTAACTGCTGGTTTTGTTGTTGCAGGCTCTTCCTGGTCTTGTTAATAAGTCTAATAATTTTTTTGCTTATTAACGATATACTAATTTGAACAGAAGATTTTCTGGTAGAAATAACTGTTTTTTAAAAAATTGGGTATTTTGTAATGGAATTATTTAATCTGCAGATACAAGTTGAAGATCAACTGTTATCCACATTACAAATTAATTCACTTAGATTACTAAACCAGTCACAAAATTGTGGCACAATATATACTGGCACAGACTAAAACATGTCAGAGAAATTAACCTCAAAAACATTAGCCATAGAAATGAATTATAATTCTTCATGGCCTTCTACTGTTGCTAATGTAAAATGAGAAACAGAAAGAAAATAATAGTTTAGGGAGAAAATGTGTAGCAGAACCACATCAAATATTGGACTGAGGCTGTTCGACCTGATGGACTATGTCTACTTAAAAAAGCAGGCCTTTCTAGAACAAAAGGTTTTAAATTAAATGCATTACGTTTGTGTATGTGTGTATTTTTTATATGTTTAATCATTCATTTGCTGTCAATTATTATAATTCCTCTTCTTTTCAGTGAGAAAACTGTATGATGGGAAAAATTCCAAAGTAATGCCAAAAAAAGGGGGGGGGGGAACATTGATACCATGAGTTTTTGCTAACTCTTCTTTGAGGGGACAGAAAGAGTTGGTTTTGTTTATATGCTTTAATCAAGTCACTTAAAAAAAAAGAGGGAGAAGATTCAATCCTCTCTAAGGAGCATTGCAAATGAATGGATCTAACTGTGAATGCAATGCCTGCAGCGAAAGATCTATTCACATAATCCAAAATAACAGCAAATTCATGAAGTAGGCTCCACCTAGCAGAAAATGAGAGACAGACCTGAGCTGGAAATAGTGTAGTAATAGTACAGGGAGGTCCCAGTACTGTATCTACTGAGGCAGATTTACAGCCTTTCCGTAATTCAGCTTCCATGGAGTACAGCAAGAATTCTGGTGTTACTTTCCATGGAAGCAAGATTGATTTTTATGGCATGATTTCCTCCTCCGGCAATGCTTGTCACACAGGCATCTTCTCTGTGTTATCTCCACCTCCCCATGCAAAAATGAGGGAATTATAGAAAATGTTCCTCAATAAATTGCAGTCCTTAACACAGGTTTGCCCTTTGCAATAGGACTCTCTCATACTCTGAGCAAGATTTACAGTTTAACATTCTTACTTGCTATGTTAAATCTCAGGAGTTTGCTAGGTATTAGTCTAGGAATCCACTAATTCTATAGCTAGACCACTTTTCTTCCCTTAAAATAATCAGGCTATAGTTGACAGAAATTGGATAAAGAATTGTCTGGGTCTGAAAGAGATTAAACTGATGATTAAAAAAAAAGGAACAAATGGTTATATTGGCCACATTGTGCTACTGAGTATCCAGTGAAGCAAGTGCTCCTTGCCTACCTCCTGTTACAAGCACTGGGATCTTAACTTCTGTATATGCTTATCTGTCGACACAGCAAGACCAAGGCCAGAGGGAACGGCTATCTCTGGACGAAAGGAAGCAAGCTTGCAGCTGGCTCGGTGTTGCAGAAGCCACACACCCTCTCTCACACTTAGCTACCTATGCTGTCCCTAAATTATGCTAAGCTCTTGAACTCTTTAACTTTTTAACCTTGTTTCTGCATGTCTTTGCATAACTTACCAACATAGCCTAGGCAATGATCCATCACCTAGAGCAAAATTCATAGGAGTCATCGCCGAAGCTAAAACCCTGCTTACAGAGTCAAGGTCTTTGAAGGATATGCAAGACCCTTCCACTCTGTACTGGCAAGCCTCTTCTGGCTCTTTGGCTAGTTCATGACTATACTGCATCAGAAATTCTCCCAGTCTCTGCGTTATAGTTTATAGTTCACTTTTATCACTCCTAAGTTTCTTTCCACATTTTCCTGGTCCTGGGAAATCCTATTTTGGTCTGTGCCCTCTGGTCTACTTTTACAATTTGGTTTGTGTCTCTTCCTCTGTGTGTATATCTCCAGTACTTTTTTTCTGTGCCTTTTCATAAGTTTTGTGACTCTTTCTTTCTTACAGGCTAGGACTACAGAAAAATGACTGTTTCTACACAGGGTAAGGATGGTAAAATGGTTTGAAGGTATATGCCAGGTCTGAGGCACAGCGATTAGGGGACTGAGTAATCTGACCCAGTTTTGCAAGAATGACCCATTTGATTTTTGGAAGTGCTGGCCATCAGATTCAGTTGTGAGGGCAAGAGAGTAAGAAACTTTTCAAAACCATTTTCTGTTTTGATTTCACTTCATTCTCTGATATGTAAGGATTTTTTGTACAAAAGCATATGATTCAGCTGTGGTATTTCATGTATCAAGAAATTATTCCTGCGCCAGTTAGACTGTCATAACTGCTTCTTCACCCCACTGACAAAGGGTGAATCTAATTAGGAATGCATCAGAGTCACTTGTCATTCTCAATCTAAAGAGGCTTCCATTTCCAGAGAACTTCTACCAGTTTGGCCCTCTCATTTGGGACGATCAGGCTTTGCATGAAATTTTTTTTTATGTGAAAGATGGAGCAGCAGGGAAACACTAGTAATTCTACACAAACTATAAGGTGCCGTATCACTCGCCAACCAGAATAAAAAAGACAGGGAACATCAATCACCATGGAGTTCAGAGAAGGGATGATCAAGGCAAAAATTCTTCTTAATGTATTATAACATCAAACAGCAGGGTGCCCAATGAGGATTCCTAGCTTTTTCCTGCAGCATTCATAAACACTGTCAGCTGGCTACAGCAGTAGTCTTTAGACTTCCTGTGGCTGTTCTTCGCTGTTACTAAACTGTTTGCATCCTCCTCCCCAGTCTGTGCTGGTATCATTTCCAGTCATCAGGCATTCAACATTTGCTGCTTCCTCCCTACCATCATATCATCTGTTCACATCATCACTTCATCGGTCGTTACTTGATCCTCCTTGCTTCCCATGCCACTGATTCCAGCAGTATCTGTATTAAACCTAAATTAATATAAGCTGAATTTTACTCTTGGCTCTGTTCAGCTTCATGTTGCAAAGAACCACTACTCCCCTTTAGTGGGACAGGGATACGGAAATGCTTCTCTTGGTTTGGATCGTCTTACACTTCTTCATTAGTGATAAAGGCTCGTTGCTCTTCCATTGCATATGATGCAGTATTGGTACACACATCCTGATCATGCAGTCTGTGACAGCCTGCATACGCCAGGCCACAAAACTTCACCAGCTTCTGCTCTGAGACAGCAGCTCACACACGTACAGCATCACCCTTTAGGAAACAACAGTCTCTAGCTAGTGACTCGCAACACACCATCTTTTGGTGTGAGTCATTCCAACGGAAAATTGCCAGAACTGCTTACTTCTATCCTGAATTTGCCTAGTTTATAATAATTAGAATCAATTATGCATTTTTCTCTTAAGCAAAGAAGTTATCTGCATCCAAACACCTTTTTCCCCATAGATACTGCTACACATTGTTCAAGGCACTTCCTATCCGTATCTTTGGTAATCTAAATACTGATTTCCTCAACTTCTCACTACATGGAGCGTTCCCATAATTGACCTTGAATTATTCCTTTAAAAATACGATGTCATGGATCGGATTCTGTCTTTGTGTTACCGAAAACCGGAAAATAAAACTCCTCATGCTTCGAGGCCTAGTTATCTACAGCATTGGCAGTACTTGAATTTAAGAAGTGAAGTATCTACGTTAACTTTACAAAATATTTGTCGATGCTGAAGTCCAGGTAGATTCCACCTCTTATCCGAGGGGTCTGAGACTGAGGTAACTATAGTGTGTTAGCTTAGTTTCTTCCCTCCTTTTATATACCTTGGAGAAAAGGGCAGCTATAGAGGGAAATTCATCCGTAGTGGACAGTAATGTTACATCTGCAGGCCTTCCCACAAGAACTACTTTTGCCTTCTCCCACGTGCGGTGACCTGAAGCTCCCACACTCACTACAGAAAGGTTTGCATTTGCCGTCGTGGCATTACAAAGCGCTTTCAAGACCCGAGAGCGAATTCTTTGGAAGAGGCATCTTATTCTTCACTGTGCAAAGCAACGAATAGGTTTTAGCAGCACTTTAACGTGATAACCGCTGAAAACCGCGGCCGCCTTGGCCAGCCGGGGGATACCCGTTTCCCTGTTTGGCCGCCGGCGCCAGGAGGCGAAGGAGAGGCGGCGAGCAGCCACCTCCCGCAGAACAGGGCGCCGCACCGCCGCGGCCGCGCCGCACCGTCAAAACGGCGCTTCCCGGCGAGAGGCGGGAGCGGCCACGGCCCCCACACGCCGCCCGCGTCCCCCCGCCCCCCCCCCCCGCCTTTGTGCTCGGCGCCGCCCCGCCGCCACCGCGCGCGCTCCCCAACGGCCGCCGCGCGCCGCCCCGCCCCGCCCCGCCCCAACGGCCGCCCCGCCCCGCCCCCCCGCCGCACCCCGCGGCGGCCCGGCCCCGCCCCGCCCCGCGCACCCGGCCGGCGCGGCGCGGCGCGGCACTGCCCCCTAGCCAGCCCCGGCCGGGCCCGCGGCCCCTCCCCGCGCCCCGCTCGGGAAGATGGCGCTGCGCGTCCAGGTCAGTGCGCCCGACGCCGCTCGGCAGCGGGCGGCGGTGGCCGCGCTGGGAGCTGGCCTGGCCGTTGGGGCGCGCTGGGCTGGGCTGGGCCGGGCCGGGCCGGGCCGTGCCGACCCGGGGCGGGCGGGCGAGCAGGGCTGCGGCGGCGCGGGGCAGCCGCGGGCGCGCAGGTGAGGGCGAGGGCGATGCCGAGCAGTCCTGGGGGGGCGGGCGGTGGCCGAGCGGCGGGCGGGGAGGTGAGGGGAGGTGAGGTGGCCGCGACGGTGCGGCTGGGCGGCGGGACCGTGTAACGGTGATGGCAGGCTGGCCTGGTTATTCGCGCCGCTCGTGGCGTGGGTGCGCGTTCGCTTCCCCGCGTGTGGCTCTTGCATGGCTCCGTGGGCGAGCAGCACCTGCCCTGCGCCCGCACGTGCCGCCCCGACCTGTAGGCGTTGGTGTGCAGAGCAGTCGGCTTCTTCCCTGAAAACCGGGGCCAGCCCCGCTCGGAGGGGAGCCTTGAAATCATGCCTCAAACTACAGAGAAAGAAAGAAAAAAAAAGAAAAAAAAAAAAAAAAAAAAAAAAAAAAGGAAGAAGAAGAAAAAGGAGGAGGGGGGCACCCAACACCGTTGCTGAGGTGTGAGGCGTTCATCTCGAATCGCTTGCAGTCTCAGGGGATTGGTAGCAGGAGGCTTGGAAGTGGCAGGGAGGCTATCTTAGGCATTTATTGAACTACCTGGGCACCTGACTCGTTACATAGAAGGAGCACTGACATGTCTGCTGCTTGCACGTTGTACCTAAATGGCTGTTTTGACAGTGGCACACCAGCAGCTATGCCCGTCCCGCTGCTTTTACACGGGGCTGGTGGAACTTTCTTAAGAGAGTGGTTTCAGTCAGAAAATGCTGCTTAAAATCAAAACGTCCGTGGGAATTTGTCAGCGTCAGCAGAACTTTAATCAGAAACCTGCCTGGTTTGTTGCCAATTTCTGTGGCTCTTTGGCCGCCTGCCTGGTGGGTTGCTGTGGAGCCGGCCCCCAGCACTTCGGGCCCTTGGCTCTTTCTCGGGTTAGCAGGAGAGCAGCCAGGACATCCCGAGAACTGGAGAGGTGGGACCTGAAGTATTTGGAGAATTCTGTTTAGCTTATTCTTGAATATTTTGAATTTGTGGCTACCAGAAAAAAAAAATCATGTCATCCAACCTTTGTCATTAGGATGAGGTCTGTTTCTTGGAAAATATGACTTTTTTTTTCTTTTCTTTTCTTCCCCCCAAGGGAAAATGCCACTTCTTGTACGGGTCTGTTTCTACTTCTGACTCATTTGAAGTGGCCAGCACCTAACTGCTAGATCCCTTTTGCTGACAGCGTTACCTTTTTCTTGGGAGTCATCTTTCAGTATTCATAAAGATTTGAGTAACTAACTGAGGCACACCCAGAGGCAACAGTTTCACGTTTTGTGTCGCACTACCAAAGGGTTTGTGTCTGTCTTTCGTTTTCCTGGAGGACAGTGTATGTAGAGTTAGCCTAGGCTATTTTTTGACCCTCTGCTGACTTCTAATTTCTTTATCCAAGTATCTTTTCTTAAGATAACTGTAATTAACTGATTTAAAGTTGAATAATACCTATATTATTTGGCTGAGTTTCCGTCATCCACAAGATTGTGCCTCTCATGTTGTGGTTGTTGATTTCACTCTGTGAATGGTGAGAATCAGCACATTTCTTCAGTACTATACAAAAACCATAATCTGTGGAACATCTAAAAGGTTTGTCAACAGACTGAGAGCAACGAGCAATTTTTTCGCCATACCGCTGGTCTGCCAATAGGAAACTGTATCATAAAATTCTCCTAAACCAGAACAACTCCAGATAGAGGATTTCAGAGGGCTGAATCAATCTCAGTCTCTAATGAGTCAATTTTTCTTTGAAGATCATTGTCTAGATTTCATTCAGGCTGACTTTAAAAATTTCATGGTGAGTTTCCCCCATTATGCTTTGGACAAAGTGTGACTCTTCACAGCCTAGCGTATTAGCAAGAAGTTATTGATGAATATCAGCGTAAATGTCATAATTTCAGTGTAACCTTAAGCATATTAGCATGGTGTGTTGAAGTATATTCCTCTTTGTTCTCAACATTCACTTTCTGTTCTTTATGTGTAAACTATTGCTTAGCCAGCGTATAAATCTTTAGTTATTTTAATGCAAGGCAGTAAACTGATGGTTTAGATCTTGATGATTGGGCTTAAATCCTAGTTTTCTTTTGGGCTTTCCCAGACTTGTTACTAAGTTACCTTTCTCTGTCTAAACCTGAACTAAATCTGGTGCTAAACTAAGTCTTTTCTTTCAAGTACAAAACATCACTTTGGAAGGATAAGTGAGGAGGATTTGGATTCAAACTTTTAAATGAAGCCTGTCAAATACTGTTTCAAGCTTGTTTGGTTTCTCCTTCCCACTTCCTTCTGGGCCACACTCGAGCCACAAAATGTTTACTGGATACCTTCTAATAAAAAGGCCAGTTCTTGATGAGGTGCACAGGCTTTGGGAAGCTATGCTAAGATTCCTGTTTGCGTAGCTGTTCTGAACAGTGCTCAAAGGGCTCATCTCTCCCGTGAGGCGCTCTCTGGTAGGTGCAGAAGATGTGTTTGATGAAGGAGAGAGTGTTTTTTTTTTTCCTGCTATTCCTTTACCAAAGAGAATTTTTTCAACCTTTTGTAAGTGAGAAGAATTTTAGCTCTTCTGTTGCAATTGTTGATTCTGAATTTTGGGTTCCAGTCTTTCGCTGATATTTACATCAACAGATAGAAACAATGCTAATTTTTACAAGCTGTAGTAGTTTGGTGAGTACTTGAAGTTTCTAGAGTGAAGTTTGTCACAGGTTTCCAAAATAGCTTAACTCAAACTGCTGACTATTTTCAGACTTTTTTCCCTTTCTTCCTCTTTGGAAAAGGTATGAACTGCTGATTTGAAGACTCCACATAACAGATGGATTGAGCCATACTGAAAAGTGCTTTAGTAGCTGAGAGAATTAGATACAACTGATTAATTTTTAGAGTAATTTTGACTTTCACCACAGAAAGCCTCCTATTTTTTGTAATTAAAATAGTATGTGTTGTATATGCCACTTAACTCTGTGTACTGCAGTAATGGTTTTATGCCAAAGGCTTCTGCTTTGGTTTTCAGGAAACTGTCTCTTGCACATACATTTTACATGACTTTATGAGGTATTTATAAATTCCTAACTGAATTACTGCAGTGTGAAATATGGTGCAGGGAAAAAGTGCTGCTGTGACTCAACTGTAAAGCTTAGTATAGGTAACATTTCATATTACTGACTTATAGACCTATAGTAGCTAGACTTATAAACAGTTAAAAGAACCTTCTGTAGTTGGAAGATCTCTGTGGAAATTTCAGTTGTGTTCTTTCCTAACAGAGTCTGGCGGAACTAGAAGTACTGTGTAACCACCTCTATGAAGGAACTGATCTAGCACAGCGCATACAGGCTGAGAAGGTACTCTTGGAGCTTATTGATAGCCCAGAATGTCTTAGCCAATGCCAACTTTTATTAGAACAAGGAACGGTAAGTATCTGAAAGATGTATTATCCATAAACATAATCATGCTGGTGGAAGCCCAGAGAGCTTGCCAGGTCATGGGCCATCGTTATGTCAGTACAATAGGGTCAAAATGCTTTTCCCTTTTTTTAGTACATAGTGTCTTTCATAAGCAATTCTAGCAAATTTGACATTTGGAGGTGGTTTTTGTATGACTGACAATACTTTGCATTAGAGGTGAAGAGGACAAAAAGGGAAAGTGTCTTAGCTTTTAGCTTTAGTGCTTTCAAAAAGTAGTAATCAAGAACTGTGTCATCTGTAGAGTAGTGCTGGAACACTGTGGTATAACCTAGTGCTTGAACAGCACCTTGGTATGTTTCCAGCTGTCAACTACAATGAGAAAATTTGTATTAAAGAAAGTCTTTTAACAGCCAACAGATAAGCAATTGAAACTAACTTCTTACTATTCATTTTATTTTCAAGTGTTTATTTTTGTGGTTATCTTTTGATAAAGTCATAGGGCAGTTAATTCTGATCTGCTAGTCCAAGCTGAGCCAAGTGTAATTCTTACTATGTTTTTAAATCATTCGGAGAAAGCATTAAATGCTCTGCTTGTTTTGGAGATAATGGTGATATTTTGGAAGACCCTGTCAAAGCTGTTAGTCTAACACATGCTTCAGTACTTCATTCAGCTACCACTTATATGACATAATTTAGTTTTTACAAAAACTGTTTTCTCTACAAAATCCATTATAAGAAAGTAATTAAATATTTGAGGTCATTAGAGTGTATTGTGCCTGATCTTGAAATTCGTACGCATACAAGAAAAACTGTATTTCTGGGGCATCCAGTTTAGGTCAGTAATTGAGCTTGGGTTTGGTTGTTTGACTGATGGTCTCATGAACTGGGTAGTGGGATAAGAACATGAAAGCCGTGTCCGGGTTGTGGGAATCTGGAGTGCGATCCAGCTGCCGTGTGGGGATGCGCTGCCACGTCGTGGTCTGATTCCTTTTGAAGCAAGCACCGCTGCATAGCATAGCTGTGCTATTCCCGATCTGGATTCCTGATCTGGATGCTGGAGATCAGCAATTCTTGAAGTTCTTCAAGATCCTGGAGTAAAAGACGTTCAAGAAGTTTTTATTTTTGGAAATAAATTGTTTTATTTCTATTTTTGCCATGAATATATATGAGTTTGGGGTATATTGATTCAAGTCAGAAGGGACGTCATGGCATTGTTCTTATCAGTTGTCAATGCATAGTAGCTGTGTTACGCTTGCTAGATTTCACAGTGTAGCAGCAAGTGAAATAAACACCCTCCGAGATCACAGAAAACATAAGCACAGATTTGTCTTTAGGGAATTGCATAGGGAAATGAGTTATTACGTTTAAGTTAAAAATTAAATATCTAGGAAATTTCCTTTGGTAGTATATTTGAAATCTGATGCTCAACAAGTAAGTGACTTCTATGAAATAGAAGAACTTCTCTACTTATGGTCGTGCCTCTTCAAAAACTTTGCAGAACAGGTGGTTTGTTAGGATGCAGAGTGCATTTCTGTGGAAGCTTACTAATGAGTTAAGATTGAAGTTCTGTTCTGTACGTATATAAGTAATGTGTTTCCTTCTTGTACTGTAGAAGTGAATTTGTGAAGATTTTAAAGTAAATGTGTTGGAGTTGGAAGATAGTTAAAGAAATATAAATAAATACTTTAAATCTAACCTATTTTATTTATACTACTGAGCAATTTCTGAATGTTAAAAATATTACATGGCTTTATATAAAAGTTTGTATCATTTAAAATTGCTTCAACAATAATTACCATTTTATAGAGCGTTGTCTGATATTTTGAACTATTAGCCACATCTATAGTCACCTCAAGTGATTTGAAAGCAGAGATTTCAAACCTACTGAACTTCACTGAGTAATAAGTGGCTTAGATAAATGGTTTCAGTCAAAAGGATTTTTTTTTAAGGTCTCTACTTCTGATATTGTTTTATTAGGGTTTTATAATTTAATGTTTATATATAATGAAATAAAAGATGTATTTTAGTAGTATCTTTATAAATTTTTCATAAATGACCCTTCATAACCCCTAAGCTGAGTTAATTGTCTCTGCTTTTAATTAGCCTGTTTTTCAACAATATCTTATGATATATTTTTGTAGACATCCTATGCTCAGCTTCTAGCAGCAACATGCCTGTCCAAACTTATAAGCAGGGCATCTCCATTACCGATCGAACAAAGGATTGACATCCGTAAGTAAATGTTTGTGGTTAAAATTTTATTATATTAGGTGGATCTAAAGCTGTATATTACTGTGTGTTGCCACAGTAACCATTCAGTGGATAGTCTGTTTTTTCTCTAGTTTCATCCATTTACCTGTTATTCATAAGGTAGTCATTGCGAAAGAGTGAACATAAAGGTGATTGTGAGATCTGTCATCAGTTGTCTGCAGTCAGCTTCCAAATAACATGTCATAGTTTCCAAATTAAAATGACTACATAACTGCACTTTCTAACTGAAAAAAAAAAAAAAAAGAAAAGAAATCTTGCTGGGATTGCACAGTGTTAAGTTCTTTTCATGTTTTGAGATAGAAAGGGTGAAATTTGCAGGTACTGCTAGTAAACTTGCCAGTTGCTTCTATTCTTCCGTAACAATATTTTTCCACATAGTTAGCCTTTACCATTTGTGAAGGGTGTTTCAGGACAGATGTACTTGCAGGATTAAGATCTTGCCAAAATTTCTTTAATTTTAAGGGTCTACACTAGTGTCATTGCCATATCCTAAAAGACTAAGCAAGCATGTATTAGGTGTTGAATGCTGAAAGGCTTTGCATGAGGAATACAGGATTTGATTTGGATTTTTAGAAAAATCTGCAATATTATATCAGTTCTGTGGATCATAGTACTCAAAAATGCAGGGCCAGGAATCCACTTCTGATAACAAATTTCAATGTTCTTTTAAATCAAATTTGATTGTATACATTTTAACATCTACTGACAGAGGGAAACTTCCCACTAGTTTGATTAGCTCAGTTGGTAGAGCATTGTGCTGCTAATGCCAAGATTGTGGGTTCAATCCCCATATGGGGCTATGTTGAGGGTTGGACTAGATGATCTCCAGAGGTCCCTTCCAACCGTACCATTCTATGATTCTGTAACTATGAAAACAATTTCCATATGTATTACCCTAGGGAATGGTGTAGATTAAATTGAGAACAGTGAGTAGAGACTCTTGTCTGAGAAAACTTCAGTGCATCTCAAGCTGGCTGTCAGAGCTGCTCTTACATAATGAAATAATCAGTGCCCAGTATGTAGGACAGTTACAGAGTATGGAATAACTATGGGATAATTCATAAACTATTGTCGTATGTATCCTAGAATGAGGATTATGTAGGTAATGGGCACTGTGTTACTAAACATTCAGATGTTTTTAGTATTTTCATGTAATTTACAGTTGTACTATACATAAGAAACTAAGCTTTTAAAAATTTCATGCCTTAGGTTTTTAAAAATTTCATGCCTTAGGTTTTTAAAAATTTCATGCCTTAGGTTTTTAAAAATTTCATGCCTTAGGTTTTTAAAAATTTCATGCCTTAGGTTTCTATTAGGATTGTTTAAACACCTTTTTTACAGAGGACTTGTTGATTTAAAAATGTTTCTTTACAGGGAATTACATTCTGAACTACGTAGCTTCTCAACCCAAACTAGCTCCTTTTGTCATCCAAGCTCTTGTTCAAGTCATTGCTAAAATTACAAAACTAGGATGGTTTGAAGTACTAAAAGACCAGCTCATCTTCAGAGACATTATTGCTGATGTAAAAAAGTTTTTGCAGGTAGGAAACAATCATTCACTTCAGCAATTTTTTTGTAATCTGATCCCTTCATTTTTAATCAATCATTGGCATATTTTGGGACTTACTTAAACAGTTATTTTACGCTTGAGCAGAAAAAAATATGAAGAGCATTGTCTAAAACAGAAGATTACCCTACAGTGAAGAACCAGGGTAGTTTTGATGCATGTGTGTGTATGTGGGGCCACACAGTATTCATAATGCTGTCATTTTTTTATGCTTGTTTCCTTTTTCCAAAATAGTTTTTTTTCCCGCAGCATGGCTCTAAATATTGTCATGGCATTCTATTAAATATTTTCATTTTTTTCAACTGATATGGAGATACATTTCTGATACAGTGTTAGCTCCTGTCAAATGAATAGGAACGCTGGTACTGTATCCTCTGAAGAATAAGACTCTCAAATGTTTTAAAGTGTTAATGTGATTGTGATTCTTGTAATAATGACTGCTAAAATTGTCCCAAACTATTCACTTTCAGAACCATTTCACATGATTTTTTTCAAATGTTTGTCATGGAGGGTTGATCAAAAAAAATGCTTTTTTAACTATTTGTTGGAGTGTTTGTTATTATGATTTTATAATACTACTTTTCTGCAGTCAGACTGCATCTGCACATCTGTGTTTAGCAGAAATCCCTGGAGGTACCACTGTTTCTGAAGTTACTGAGAAAAGCTTGTGTAACTCCAGAGCTGTGGTACACAGAACTGCCAGCCACTGTATGTATCTATTATGTGGTTTCCCACATTTCTTTTTCTCTCCATGAGAAATTGATAATTCGTATTTGTGTGCATATGTACTTAAATCCCTGCATATGCCTGTTCTCTCTCCATACAGGTATAATTATGTGAAGAAAAGAGGGGTGAAAGAAAAAGACATTCCCTCTCTTCTAGGATTACAGTGTACAATATGGAGAGAGAGATAATCCTTTAAGAGTGTTTTTGTAACCTTACTTATTTTAGCATAGGGATTTAAATCTAACTTTTCACAAAAGTTCTAAATAGGGAGTTCTAATAAAAGTTCTAATTCTTTCATCCCCCATTCTAAATAGGGATATGGGGAAATGTGGGATGAAAGATCAGTAATCTTCCCTCTCCAGTAAATGAATGGGGCAGGCATGTCCTTGTTTTGCATTTCCTTTGACATTATTTCCTGTTCTCCCACTGCGTTGATTGCTGTAGTAAAGACAAGTTGCAGATTAGAGAGCAGGTGATCTTTGCTGTGTGTAGTATTCAAAAAACAGAAAGATTTTCTTCTAATATCAGAGTGCAGTCATTCACTGTGGACTGTTTACTGTGCAAATTTTACAAGTCAAATCTAGAGTGAGTACTGTCAGACGTGATGGTTAAAGAAGTAGAATATACAGCATCTTCTGTGAAATAACTTCAGAGAAAAGGATTGGATGTCATGGCTTATTATTTGAAGTTACTTAAGGTTAATTGAAATAAGGACACTCACACTTCACATAAAATGTTCTTAAAGAGTTTTATGGGGGTTAGCTTAGAAATCTGATTAGAAAGTGAACACAAACCCTAATACTTTGAAAAATGAGAATTAAAAATTTAAGTTATTTGAAAATTTACTTCCAAAATGATCTGGTATTTGTTGGTGGTCCTAGCAATTCAGCAAGAAAATTTTGTTATTGTTTCTGTTATACTTCTTCATTTGAGTTTCACTTCTGTTTCATTTGTTTTTCAGCCTGATTTTATTTCTGATATTGCTCAAGTTAATGAACTTTTTGAGTTACATTGGGAATGTCTAATAAAAGATAGACTGCAATATCTTGTTTATTAAAAACAAACTCAAGTATACTACTCCATTGTTTTGCAGTTATTTTTATGAATGTACTGTAATTGGATTTTGCATTTATTATTAAAATGACTGCAGTGTGACTCTTCAGTGTAGTTCATTAAAAATGGAGATTTAAATACAAAATTTAACTTCTTAAGAGATTTCTTTAGTTAAATTAAGAATTCCTGTAGAAAAGAAAATTAAGCCATATATCTACTACTGAATTAAATTTTATGCAAAAATTGAAAGAAAAATCCCTAAACAATAGTAATATGTGTTAATAATTAGCAAATGGTGGTTTCAAATATGTGTACATTAGTATTCTGAACTGAACTTCATCCAGTTTGAATTAAGTGTAATTTAGTGTAGAAGAAAGGATTAGCAGCTAGGACTGTAATTCTGTTCCAAATTCCTTTATAAGTCACCATCCAACTTTCCACCTCTGTGAAAAAGAGGTTACAGTTTCCAGTTTTGCAGGAGATTTTAGGGGACCTAAGGAATGTTCATAGACTATTTTAAGAATGAAATGTAAGAGAAACTTGAATGTTTAAATTACGATTCAAGATATTTAATCTTACTGAATAGAGAGAAAAAAAAGGCAACAACACAAACTGAGGGTATTTTGAATTTTTTACTTTCAGTTTGCATTGGTAGAGGTGATAGTACGGAATAGCTGACAGTGAAAAGTCAGGCCCCTTGAATACACAGCCAAATTCTTCATTAGCTGAACTTCAGGTGAATCTTTGGAGTTGTCAGAATAATGAGCGAGTTCGTGATAAATGTCAGGAAAAATTAGATAAGGGTAACATTCTGGGGAGATTTGCATTGTGTTTTGGACATCAAGGGAGCTGAGACTGCAGTGTGGTTATGAAAGCAGGCACAGAGCTGCTCCACTTGGCTCTCTTGCAAGGCCTAACTGCAGTTGATTTTAATTGTTTTTAATAAAGCACATTTAATATTTTTATAAATGCTTTGTAGTAGCTCAGTGAAAACAGCTTGTTTTATTAATAAAATCCCAAATAATCACTACTTTTTCTTAAAAAATAAAATAAATAAAAGCTTGCCAAAACTATTGCTTTTAATAATACTAGTAACTTGTGTCTGAGTTTCAAAATAGTCCAAGGAACTTTACCGCTGTCAATTAGATCACACCCTCTGATGTAAATATTTGACACCTACTACTTCACTGCTTAGACACAAGTTCTTAGAGATGGGATGTATCGTTTAATTCAAACCAATGCAACATACATTACTGTGAAGAGAAAAGAATCAGGGTTTCAACAGATAGGTGTGTGTGGTTTTTTTTTTTTTTTTTTGTTTTTTTTTTTTTTTTTGCGTATGCCCTGTAAATTAAGCCATCATCCATGCATGGCTTAATTTTTTAGAGGGTTTGAATTTCATGCAGCTTATCATATCAGTGCTAGAAGACTGAACAAATCTTTGAGAAACATGTACTAGAAAATTTCTGATTGTGGTTGCTTAAAATCTATTTTTAGATAGATTTTTATTATTATTATTATTATTATCATACAATTTCTAAGATATATTATGAGGGTTTTTTTCTAAGCTAGTCAGGGAACTCGAAGGTCGAGTTCTATTGATGTTGATAGAAATGGGCATGAAAGTCTTCTAAACAGCTTAGGAAATCTCAACATAAAAAATCTTGATTCTGGAAATGTCGCAAAATATTAAATACAAGCTGTGATGTTTTAGCAATCATGTCTGTTTTCTTCTGTAGGGTACTGTGGACCACTATGTAATAGGAGTAATGATTCTCTCAGAACTGACTCAGGAAATGAATCTAGTAAGCATACTTGTTTGCCTTTTTCTTCTCTTCCCCCCCCCCCCCCCAAGAGATGTTTGTGTTGCCAGTAAATCAGTGTGTTGAATGCTTCCACCTTTCATAAAAATGATAGGAGAAGCATTAGATAGACATAAAGCAGCGATAACCCCCCAACCCACCCACCCCTAAGATATAAGGAAACCGGAAATTCCCAGTGCAGGGTCTGTACCCATACCAGATAAGTACCATATCTGCTGAAATGGGAGGTATTTTTCAACACAGTCATTAGAGGTAGTAAAGAAAAACAAATGATCGACTCTTTCAGTTGTATTTCTGCTTGTGATTTTCTTTTGCCTGTATCTTGACTTGAGCAAGTCCCTCAGACCTTTCCATCCAGAAAGAGAGGTAACATTCATGAGGAAGAAAGGAAGCATGTCAGGAAGCTGTCAAGATCTATATTTAGTGCTGGACTGTAATTTTTGTTTGTAGTGTCTAATAATGAACCTACCGGATAGATCTATCATCTAGTTTTAGCAAAGAGATCACTGTTTATTTTATCCTAACTTTTCTTAGGTTGATTATTCAAGACCTTCAGCAAAACATCGCAAAATAGCTACCTCATTCCGTGACACCTCTTTAAAGGACATACTGATGCTTGCGTGCTCTCTTTTAAAAGAGGTGAGACTCTTTGTTATTGCACCAAAGTTGTTAACATCATGATTTTTCTGTTTTGAATCCCTAGTATTTTCTTAGTCAGTGAATTCTGTTCTTAAATGGATTACATGGTTAAGTTCAAGTGACCAAAAAATATTCAGAATCTTTTATTTCAATCTCCTTCCCTCCGTCCTTCTATCTTTGCTCACTCTCTGTCTTTTCCTCCATGTCTCCTCCTGCTCTCTTTTCATACCTGGCCTTCAGGGATGGACGGTCTAAATTCTGAGCTTGTCTTCCTTTTCAGTCTTTTTTCTCAATTTAATTTTTATCTCAGTTTTGCTAGGCATACCATCTCAATCTTTTAAAGCAATTATTCAACTAGGAGAGACCAAGGAGAAAGAAAAATTCTGTACCTTGTAGTATGGCGGTGCAGGAAATTCTGGCCAAGTTTTTTTTTTATTTATTTTATTTTTTCTCCCTCCTTTGCAAGTTCTCTTATCCTCTCTGTAACACTTTGGGGTAATTCAGGCTCCATCCTCTCCAGAGCCTTGACAGGAGGGTCGAAGAACAGCATGCTGTAAGCTAAGTCTATCAGGACAGATAGTTTGAGATGAGATCAAAACTGGAATTTGCATTTTGCATTCTGTGCTGATGGTGTGCTGATTCTGATTCTGTGCCCATATAATGGAAGTGGCACTGTGATGTATCATTTTATTTCTCTTAAGCTTGAGCAACTCTTTCCTTAGGCTCAAGCAACTCTGCTTTTGAGAGCAGCTTATTTTACAAAAGTATCCTGATTTTGACTCTTTCACTCCTTTGAGAGTGCTATTTTATTTTATCCTTTTTTTTTTTCCTGAAAATCAAATCAATTAGATGCTGAAACTTGGCCACAAGAGTGTAAGCCAAGCATTTAAACACGGGATACCATCACAGCAGGTCACTAGATAATGCGAACAATTACTTTTTAGCAAAAGATACAATTATCAAGATTCAGACACGTAATTAAGGTATTGCTGTAAAAACATGATAAATTGTATTAGCTGAACTGTCTTTCATTAGTATGTTTTTAAACTAGCTAGCATATTACACCTGCAACGGTGAGCTAACAGTGCTCAGGTGACAGACAGTAATTTCTTTATATGCAGCAGTTAAATAATATCTGTACACTCACTTCTAAAGAAAGAATGCTCTGCTGATTTACATGGAATATTTAAAATCAGTGTTCGAGTTGCATATTAATGGACCTGTATCATAGATCCGTTAATGCGTGTTAACCTATATCATTGCATATCAGTTGCATATTAAGCTATATCATTTCAAAAAGAATGAGATATTTTTTGGAAGAATGTGCGGTTTTCTTCGATGAAGTAAAATCCACTATGCATGAAAACAATAGGATGTATTTATGAGAACCTGTATCCTGTGGCAACCACTTGCTAGCTTTTCTCAAGCTCAGGCGATCTAAAGGGTTTTTTTGTTGTTTTTGGTTTTTATTTTAAGTGTCTCATATGTTGATGGGTTTGTCTGAATGACATTATACACATTTCCAGACAGAAATGTATAAAGAATGTAAATAGCACCTTTATAATGCCAGCTTGAATATAGAAAGCTGTTCTAATATTTATCAGCCTCTATAGTACACCAAATATATACACTGGCCTAACAGTGTAATACTACCTGCCTATTACATACAGGAGTATAAGAGTTACCCAAAAGATTGGTAGAAAAACAGGTTATATTTGTCCAAGAAATAAAAATCAGATGTGGGTTTCATAGCTGAGTTTGTAGTTTAAGGTCCATTCTAACACAGTACAACAGTTATAATCAAATTAATGAGTCCTCTAATGACACACTGTTGATTTTCATTCTTATCACCTAAACTAAAAAACCTTTTTGTGATAAACTTGACATGTGATTTTGAATCTAAGTAAGGAGATGCGCTAGGTAAAAAGATTGTTTTTCTAGTCAAAATGGTGTCAATTTTCTTTTTTAATGTTCAAGAACGGCATCAGTGACTAATAAAATTGAGATCTGCTTTCAGTGCATTTATGCTATATTTGTAATCTTCGGAAGTTATGTAATTTGAGGTAGCAGCTTTCTTTATCATGAAGTGTTATTTAAATTGTTTTAATTATAGAAGGGGCCCTACAAAAATACATTCTTACAGTACGTTGAGGCTTGACTTCCAATATCCAACTACTTGCTTTGCTCGCAAAGTAACTTTTTATTCTGACTCTGCAGGGGTTATAATGCAATAGGGACACTAACAGCTGTATTTATACAGATGATGTAAATAGCTACATTCAGATTACAGACTGTTGATTTCATTGTTTCTTATGCCAGTGTTTTATGGATGTACCAAAGCAACTTTCTTTGGGTGTGTAAAGTGAACTCATACCTAGGATTGTCCAGGCTTGTAAATGGTATACTAGGATACTCCACACTGGCCTGGAGTAAGTGAAAGAGAAAAATATGAAATCTTACAGTTCAATTTTTGAAGTGTTCTTTTAACTTTAACACAACTTTAACAGGCTGCATCAATGACATGCTCATTTTTTACCTGTATTTTATGCAAAGGACTAAATTCACCAGCCTTTTTCAAAATTGTTTTTAAGACTGGGAGCTTTAGCTTGATATGGAAGATGTCTCATAGGTGATGATAATATTTTTTTTTCTCTTGCCTTTAAAGAAGCCTATACTTTTTATAGTTGAAGAGTGTGTATTTTTCTTAGTACTCGCTCACTGTTGCTGTGAATGCTGTAGTTTTATATACAAACGTTTTCCTTTTCAAAATTGCTTGTAAAGCATATTTTGTACAGGTGACCTAACAAAGTGTTTTTTCCTCCTTAGCTCTTGGCAAAATCTTTAAATCTTCAGGACCAACGGCAACAAAGTCTGGCAATGCATCTTTTGAAGCTTGTACTAAACTGTCTTAATTTTGATTTCATTGGAAATTCAGCTGATGAATCTGCAGATGATCTATGCACTGTGCAGATTCCAACAAACTGGAGAACAAGTAAGAAAGGATCACAACTGTTAGTAGTTTGAAGTATTCAACATCTAGTGGATTTTGTAACCTGCTTTGTCATAGTAGTTGCAAATATAAAATTATTTTTTATATGGAATAATGCTTTTTGCTGGTGAGTTGTTATTAGGAAACCTCCTCTGGCTATTTATCTTATGCTTTTCCTATTGGTCTTGCAGACAGCAATAATTGATGTAATCTGTAAACATAGGTGTTCACAGTAATTCAGATTGTTCTAATTAGATGCTGAACGCTATTCTCATTGCTGACATGAACACCTTGAAGAGGTACATCATCTGTAGCATGTCTGTTTTCTCTTTTCTTTCTGATGCGTGAACTTTTTTAGTGCACTGGTTTGCTCTACTGTGCGAGCTTGTTAACGAAGGCATCAGAAAGGTTGTCTCTAGAGATTTGATTTCCTGGACATCTACAGTGCAGATGACAGTATAGTACAAAGATGTCTAGGATAGCTTAAACAAAATTACCGTGGGTAATGGAAGTGGTTTTGCAGCAGTATAGAGCTCCTTCTAGGCTAATTTACCCTGCTTTTTGGCAGAATAAATTAGCCTTCTTTGAAGTCTGTTACTTCCAACTAAAACAGCTAAACTGTCTCATGTACCTGAGAATGGAAGGTTTAAATTTGGCTTGCTTATGCAATATGGCAGTCTGCAGTGTTTGATACTCCTCCTGATTTTCCACAATTCTATTCTTCATCAACTTCCATGCGTAATTCCAGTCCTCCTCACCTCATGTACAGTGTCTTTAATCACAGTGTGAGGGATGAAGAATAATAATATATCACAAACGGGATTGTTTATGAAAGGCTGACTTTGGCCAAGTGACAGCAGTCTCCTAAGACAGCCTAGGAAGGTAGAGGGGAGAGTCTTTCCCAAGATTTTAGTTTAGATGCTTTAATTTGTCCTTGGATGAGTCTACCTTTTTTCATTCAACACCGAGACTACCTAAGGAAATTAACTTTTACTGTATACCACCGGACACAAGTCTTCACATGAAATAATGCATATAAACGGAACACCGTGAAATACTACATAATTTATGAGGTATTTAATTATGAATTATCAGCAAACTTTCTACCTTTTTGTAACCTTCCCACAAAAGAGTATGATACTTGATGTGATTCCCCAGTGAACTGGTAACTCAATCTTTAAAGTATTGTTTTCTGTTTATCAACCTGTAGACTCCAGAGTAGTTTGTGAATTTTTTAACTAAAGACTTGGCTTTGCTAGGTAGCTGATTTCTTCAGGTTACTGCAGCAGTGTGCTAAGGCATGTCTCAGATCGTAAGCAATGGTGTAGGGTATACGTACTTGTATTACAGAGTGGCATTCTGCAGGTAACTGACAAAGTATTGCATGCTTTGCAGTTCAAAGAAAGTTTTCTCTGTGAGCTACAGGATAGAGTAAATGTGATAGAGAACAGTATTTTGTTTAATGTTTTGCAATAAGCTAATTAATACATCTATCTGTAGTTTATTCTTAATGACAGTGAACTCATTCTTAATTTTTCTGTTAAAAATACAAAAATTCTGTTTATGAGGATGCTTGATTATTGCTGATGGAGAGTGATAAAATCAACATATCTTTTTCCCTAGTTTTCCTGGAGCCAGAGACCTTGGACCTGTTTTTTGATTTGTATCATTCTCTTCCACCGATGCTGTCTCAGTTAGTAAGTGAAGCATAGTAATTTACACTTAAATCATTTCAGAAAATACACTTTTTACATCTGTACTTTGTCCCAAATACCCTGTTTTATTCTGTGTGTTAGCAGAGCGTGAGTCCTACAATAATTAATCACCTGGCTCAGTGCCCAGTCATCATGTCTTTTCTTTGAACTTCAGCTTCAGTTTCCATTTCTGAACGTGAAAGCATTCAGAATCTCCCAAAATTCAGCATCACTCAGCTGCATATAAAACATCTACCTAATCTTGTTGATGAAGTCATAAGCCATTGTAAAAAGGAATTTTAAAACTAAGACACATTTATATTCAGTGATCCTAGAGACATTGCAGCAAAAGTAGTCTTCAGCAGCTGAATGTACTACAGTTGTCAGTGGATTGGATTCCTCTAATAGGTAGGAGATGATTGTTCTGACAGCTTGTTAATATTTTTTTAATCTTTTTTTTTTTTTTTTTATTCTTTAGGCACTTTCTTGTTTAGTTCAGTTTGCTTCCACAAGGAGATCTTTATTCAGCAATCCAGAACGTGCCAAATATCTTGGTAATCTAATCAAAGGAGTGAAACAAATACTTGAAAATCCACAGGTATCTTTTTTAAATTATATTTCTTTAAAATGCAAAAGCAGCTGTAGATCTGTTTTTCCAATGACAATCTTCATTAATTTACTGAGTCTGTCAAAACCACTTCCAGCCAGCCATCAAATCACTTTGATTTCCTATTAAAAAAAGAGCAAAAAACCCAGGCAAATAAAACTGTCATCTGACCAGCAGTAGTGCTTGTAAAATTTCTATTAGATTGAGCTGTTAACTTTTGAAAATTTGCTTCTTGAAATAGGGTTTGTCTGATCCGGGTAATTACCACGAATTCTGTCGTTTTTTGGCTCGACTGAAGACAAACTACCAGCTAGGAGAGCTGGTAATGGTGAAAGATTACCCAGAAGTTATCCGACTTATAGCAAATTTTACTATTACTAGCTTACAGGTAAGAACATGTACAGAAGTGTTATATTTTTTTCAACTCTTGAAAGACAAATAAACTGAGAGGTTCGGAGTTGCTTCTCTCTATTGGTGTTGGGATTTTTTTTTTTTTTGAGGAGGTGGTGAGGCATGCGTTTACCTAAAAATATTTTAATTTGTCAGTGATGTAATGTAGATTTATGAATTCTGTACAGCTGGTTCCCATTCTTCTTAAAGTTGTGTTTCTGGCAAATTTAAAGAAGAAATAGGACATAGGTGGGAATTAAGTACCTTAGTCCTTAAGGACCCTTAGTCCTCATCCTCCGAAAAAACCCACAGAAAAAACAACCTCTCTATCCAGCCCTAAAATACCTACACCTGTGCTCCCGTGTGAGTTTTGAAGTGCCTAAACTGACTAGATGCCTGGAATTCTGTACGGTTGTCTGTATGCTGAGCGGCTGAATGCAGAGCTCCTACTTGAGCCTGATCCAGAAGCTGAGGACCCACATCTGCATCAAAAACATACTTATCACAGGATCAAGATTCTCAAGAGAGTTAAAAATTTACTGGGTTTGTTTTCTGTCCTTCCAAGAAGAGGACATGCAAACTGTTTAAGTAAAAGTGTAATTAATGGTGTAATTTAGGTAATAGTGTAATTGTTATTTATCATTTCCCTCGGCATCTTCAGAGTAACAGTTCAAGGTTCCAACCTGTAGGAAAGGATTCCGACCTTTGAATTCCTGAGTACCCTGTGGCAGCTCCATAAACTTTGGAGAGAAGAGAGAGTTGAGATATGTTTCTCTGCTTTACTATTCCTATTGGGTTGCTGTAGACTGTACCCCCTAACTTCTAGGATTTTTGAATGGCCCTTTTATAGCATTTAAATATCGCCATGTGACACAGTATAAGAGGCTAGACCTAACTCTGACTTTCAAATTGTGGCTCCCACATGGGAAGGGGGAGTCCCTACAAATTACGTGTTTCAGTGACCATGGATCGAGCCTGTAATGTGTTCCGTGGTATATCTTAATCCTGACTGGCTCCTTCTATAATTGTTCTGAATGAATAGGACTACTTAAGATAAATCATCATGTTTCACAACTAAAATTTTGCATTGGGATCCTTTAACATAAATATGTTTTGTTTTCTTATAGCACTGGGAGTTTGCTCCAAATAGCGTTCATTATTTGCTAACTCTGTGGCAAAGAATGGTAGCATCTGTACCTTTTGTGAAAACAGCAGAACCCCACCTCTTAGATACCTATGCACCTGAGATAACAAAAGCCTATATTACTTCTAGACTGGAATCTGTGCCTGTAGTTATAAGGTAAACTTTTAATTACAACTTTAAAGCTGTAATGTAAGAAACCTTAATTTTCTGATTTACTGGCATATTACATTTAAAATCTAAGTATACTGGTTCTGCTTACTGTGGCAATTTCATTAGATTATCTTAATTGACTGATATCATTTTACTCCTTTTGTTTATTGAATCCAGCCCCAAGTCTTGTGTGTTATGTTTAAAAATGAGCTACTAAAGAGAAATTAAGCTTGAATTCAAGTTGCTTTTTTCCTCTCTCATCCTCATGTTTTGAAAAAAAAAGACTCCTTTTTCTTGAAGACTATCTAGATTAACTATATTTTTCAGTTCTGATCTGTTTGTCTATATGCTAGATGAGCCACCCTCTTGGGCCCAAGGGGGTAGAATAATGAAGGGAAGCAGAAAAGAGCCCTACTCCTAAGTAAGGCTGAGACGAAGTAGAACAAGCTGAAGTGGCAAGATGGAAATTGGCTGACTGGGAACTCCTTAGCTCAAATCTTTTTGATACTTTAAGTAAATGTTCTATAAGTCCACAGTATAATATAACAAATAATAAAAAAAGCATTTGGAGTGCTGAGAGAATGTAATTTTCTAAAAGGGTCTTTATGAGTTACTGCTTGTGGGATCTAGTGTCAGACTATAGGACCAAATAACAAGGGCACATGCACTTTCCCTGCTCAGTTCTCTGTTGCTGAGAAGATGTCATTTGTTCTGTTTGTGTGAGGGAGTGCATCCAACCTCATCATTATTGTCCATGTCTCTGTTTAGCTAAAATCTCCTGTCTGCACATTATGTAATCTGTCATTGTACTGCTTAGTGACTAAGCTCCGTTTGCTATAGTTCTTTTTTTGCCTTAGGATGTCATGAGAGGTATGTTGAAGCCTGACTGCCTAATGGCTCAAAGCATGAGCTTCATCTGATAGTTCTCGCATGAACAAGAATTAATAGTGCCAGTGTTCAGAACTATGATAGGGAAGGACAAACAGCTGATTGCAGGTGCAGTTAGTTTTCTTGGGCCTTCTCCCAACCAGCCAACACTTCTTCTGGCATTTTAAATTATCTTCTCTGTTCTGCTTTTCTGTAATGGAATCTCAGGGTGCACCTTGCTGTCTCAGCTTTCTCCTGTACTGAATAGTATGCTCCAGATCAGCTTCCTGACGTGAAGACTGAATGGGGTTGAGCTTCTGGGTGGCACCATCTGGCACAACCAGCTCCATCAGAATGTGCTGGCATCTTCATCAGCATCACTATCTTCATGGAAAATCCAGTTTATTTGTGGTTGAAACTGATGAGAGATTCTTCTGGATGTCCTTGTTACTTTGTTCTATGGAAGAGTAAGCATTCTACTCTGTGAAAATAGCCTATGAGGAAAAGACAAGGAAAGTACTGATCTTCTCCTACCAGTCTATATCTTTCTTAAGACTTAGTCTTGATAATGCTGTCAGCATGTGTCTGTTCTCATCTTGGAGATTCAGTTTTAAATGATTTGTATGCCTCTTTGGTATTGTCATGTTCTTTTTTGTGACGAAGACCCTTTGTTGTAGGTTTTCTGTAGACAGCAATATCAAATGCAGACTTTAATATCAACTATCCAGGCCATTCTTGGGAAACGTGGGATATCTGGGAGCAGATTTCACAAGACTTGCTCAATTTGCTATAAGAAGTGTAGTTGGTACCTTTACAAAAAAGGTCAGTTTTCTGGAATGGCAGTTTTCCTTAAAAAAAAAAAAAAAAAGAAAAGAAAAAAGTACGATTGATAATGTCACCCTTCATTCAGCAAGCATCCAGCTGCTCCTTCAGACAAAGAAATAACAATGGAAGAAAAGTCAATTTTGCCCTTTTAGGGGGAGTTGGGTAGCTATTTGCTCTTTTGAATAAGTGTGAATGAGGAACTAAGGATTCTTCTACAGAAGGGTCTGTGAGAGAAGGCTTTTCTACAAAAGAAAAGACCCACCTTTATTTCAGGGATTTCTGAATACCTGAGAACAGATCTGGTTCAAATCATCTTGGATATTAGGATTGTCAGCTGATTTATATCTTTCAAAGTCTTGAGGATAGCAATAGGGCACATGAATCCATCTCTATTTAGAGGGAATTGGTGAGTAATTCTAGATCAGTCATGATCAGCCTGGCCAGCTATAGATCAAAGAAAAGATATTGCCATCCTTCTGTGACTAAACCTTCTAATGTCAAGGAGATTCATTTTCTTTGGAAAGAAGTCATTTCTAATTTTGTGTGAAGTAGTCTTAGGTCAGTGAGTTCACTGAATTGATAGCCTTTTCTACCTGTAGATTAGTACCTAAGTATTGAGATTTCAGTCAGTACTTGTTTGAAGATCAGATTTAGATTTTTATTTTCATAGCCTGTTTCGCTCTGAATCTCTCTTGAGCCCCATGTTCACCCTGCAAAGTCATGCTTACATTCCTTTATGTAGAGAAAGGATGCTGTTACCTGTACCCTGTGGAGCTTTTCTGAAGACTACAGATTGTTCATTGCCTGTGGAATGACAGAGTAACCTTCTGATGAATAAGCCATTCCTATTGGATTTGTGTAATGAGTATGATTATACTTTAAGGCAAGAGCTAATAGCCTCTTTGCTATAGGATCCCGCAGGATCAGAGCTTGTTTACAGCAGATCCTGTACTATAATAAAGATTTATAAAGTAGCTACATGGAATTTTACTGAAGTTTGCTTGTCAGGTTTGTTATCATGGTCTTGTGCTTAATTTGACGAGTATGCGAAGTCCATTTCTGCTAAGTATTCCTTGCCATTCTTTCTCCCCATCCTCTGAGAAATGTGCTCTTTGTTGGTCTCCTATTAAGGAAAATGCACAGAGGATCTCAAAGAGGAAAGGAGGTACTAATAAATATAGACCTTCAGAATTTACTTTTCTGTGTTTGTACTGCCCATCTCATCTCCTCTCTGTCTTGGAGTTTTTTGCATTTTGCATTAAGAAGAAGGCGCAGATAGAATATTCTTGTGTTTGTGTGGGTGTGTGTATGTAAATAAAATGAGAGCTTATGTCTATCTGCTATATGCACCAATTGCTAAGGCCTTAGTATTTCAGCAGTTCAGTGATAGTGGTGCTAGATTTGAGAAGGAAAGCAGAGAATTAGCTTGCAGAGAGTAGTGGCTAAGTGGTTACTGTGTATCTGTATTCCAGAGATGGCTTGGAAGATCCACTGGATGATACGGCTACAGTTTTTCAACAGCTGGAGCAACTGTGCACAGTTAGCAGGTGTGAATATGAAAAGACCTGTGCATTTCTTGTACAGTTGTTTGACCAAAATGCAGAAAACTACCAAAAACTGTTACGCTCATCTGTTAGGAATCCATTAGAAATCACAGTCCAGGAAGGTTAGTATTTAATTTAATCTTTAGACTATGTTTTATGTGCCAATAAACATGTATTTTCTTGTGAAGGAGTGGTCATCTTATAGAAGCAGTTTATAGTTTTTTTTTTTTTTTTTTCTTCCCTCCCAGAACTGGGAATTTGTGTTCCAAGTCACCTTGCACCACACTTTCATCAGTTGTCTCTGTATTAAATATATACATTGGCAGTTGATGTCTGTGTTTTAACATCTTGTTCTGTTTTTAGAATATAGGCTCTGACATTATGCAACTTGAGAGTGGGAGCTGTAAAAGCTGCTAATTTCTAAAATCAACCTTTTAGTGTGTCAGATTGGGAACCCACTGAAACTTGAACATTTTTTTGAAAATGAAGAGCTTAACTTCTGTTCTTTTTTGCATTTATCTCTTGCACAATGAATAACATTAAAAATCTTTACTTGGTATAGTTCTGTTAAGATTAATTACCTAGTTTTCCAAACTTCATAATACTATTAACTGTAGTTTAAGATGTAAAAATAATTAATGCTTTTACATATTTTATTGTATGCTTGTTTCAGTCATCTCTGTGTCTAACTTAAATTGTCTCTATAACTACTGGCTTTTCCCTAATATAGTTATCTTACGGCTGTTGCATCTTTACATGGATATATGGTGTTGTTTTGAAAAGGTGAGGCAGGTTATTGTACAATACAGCTGTTTCTTTGCATGCCATTAAAAATTGGTCATTCTTTGTTGACAACTTGAATTTGCTGATTTTCTTTATGCAGGAGCTGGTTTATCATCAATTTATATAAGACCTTCTGCTTGTCTTTCATTTATTCCACTTTCTCCCATACACCTATCAACTTTTCTTTGAGAGAACTTTCACTGAATGACCTGATTTAATTTCACCAACTGCAGTCCGAATTTGTGCTGCATTTTCCAGTCCAGAAGGCCAAAGGGAGATAGTCAGTTGGAATCTTTCAGAGTCAGCACTCTGGGGGTTACTCCTTTATGTATTGGAAAATATTTGATGCGGTTTAAATGCTGTGTTTCCCTTCCTCAAACTAAAATATTTGTGCTTACGGTGAACAGTTACTGTTATATCCCCTTGTTGTACATACTTAAGTTTAGATGTTTAATGGCTTTTAATGTTACAAAATAAGTTAATATAATATTAAGATCTCATTTTATTATACTGTCTTGCTTTCTGTATCAATTGTGATGTGGTCATGGTTTACTAAAACAATAATCCCCAAGAAATGGGTCATTAACAGTAGTTAATGATTACTTGTGATTTACGGTAATGACTGATTTCTTTGGGATTATTGCTGTTATAAACCATAATTACAGATTATTACAGCAATAATTATTTTGTAAAAGAAAAGATGTAGTCTGCCTAAGTAACTGCAAAAGCAAACGCACTGAAAATTTTAAATAGTGAAGGTATAAAAGAGGAGAAAAAGTAATAAGTATTTATTAGTAGTTTGCTAAAAAAAAGAGGGATATCATAAGAAAATGATCCATATTCTTAAATTTGAGCTACTACAATTTGTAAAAAGGAAGATAGTTTTTTTAATTAATTTAAAAAAGCTTATTGATAAGGTGTTGATCAAAGTGGTGGCTGTGCTGCTTGAACACTAGTTTCCTGCTGCTTTTTGATACCATCTTCAGAGAGCTTCTTTAGGAGCTGCTAAACCTATAAATTTAATTGAGCAACGACTTTCCTCTTAAACACTTCGGCTCCTCAGAGTTTTGCTAGAGATGGCGCTGATCTCTTGATGTCTTAAATTTGCTGCTGGTTGTGCTGTAATTGCAGTGTTTGATGGGGTTCTGTCTGGAAGTTTTGTGCTTTTTGTAAAGAAGCACAGGCCTAGTTACAAATAAGCAAAGGTGCTAACAGTTAGTACTGTCTTTACAGATTACTGGTATTTGGAAATGGTACAGCCGCAATATTTGAAGATCCTGATACTGTCAGAGTGTTTATTTGGAAGTTCATTTTTATAGTGGGAGAGCAGGGATCTTTTAATTCCATATGTAATGGATAATTTCATTATTCCCAGCTGCATAATTCCCAGCACACCTCTACCTCAGAAAACCTTGTGCAATCTCTATGTCATGCTTGTGGAACTGGGCGTCAAAAATGAGGACATCTGTTGTAGTGTATTCCCCGTGGAAAAGTGTGAGTGGGACAAGGCAGTGCTTCCAAGCAATCACTGTATTTTCTGTAGACTAAGGAGAAGATTACCTCTTTGCTTTTCTCAGCCAGGGAAAGGAGAGACAACCCTGTTGTTCTCGGGAATTTCAGTAGGACAGTGAAAGAGGGAGATCTGGGTTTACTTAGAAGTAATAGAGTGAGGAAAGAGTATATAGAAATGTATTTGTGTGATTCAGTTTTAGGCAGATGTCTGCCATGCTTTCAAGAATGTAGGACTCTGAATCATTTGGGATTCTTTTGGTCAGAAAATGTTGATTTGTTGAATTGAAGTTTCACAGAAAGAAATGTATATTTTTTCCAGATAACCATATTCTAAAATCTTCCTCATAAGTCTTGTGTCGTAAGTCAGTGCTTGTTACCTGCCACTAAGTCTTTTCTACTACTGATCTTGAATTATATTACATATTTCTGTGGTAAATTTTTAATATAAGATTTAGGTTTAAGATAAACCAGAATGCTTTTCTGTACTTGTGTTGAAATCATCTGCATGTTACTCCATGTTCTTTTAGTGTATATTTGGTCATATCCTTGGTTTTTATGTGATTTTCGTTTGCTACAGGGCTTGGATGTATAGAATATACTATGCTATACACCTCTAACTGAAGTAGAATTACTTCTGGTATGTAGTTGTGTATTAAACCAGATTCAGGCCACAAGGTTGCTGAGAAATGTCAGAATAATTAAAGTTCATAGCTCTGAAGGAGCTTAGGAAGTAGAAAATTCATTACTACCTCGATTTGGAGTTTTTTGAAACATAGCAATGCAGAACAGGAGGAATGTTAAGTGAAATTTAATGTTATGTAAATAAAGAGAAGTTTATGAGAGAATGGGAAACAAACATGAAGTAATGCCTAGATGGCAACTACTGTGCATATAGCAGTCCCAATATATACCCATAAATATCATAAAAAATCATGGTTCTTTTATAAGTCGGAATGTGACCTTGTTTGTTTATCTGTAGGTTTTTATTTGTGTTGAACTTGGAAGTGTGTTCTGGAACCATTTTATTCATCGGGGTATTGTCTTCGCTTATCTGAGTTATGTTGACATCACTTTGTAAAATCATCGTAATGAAGGCAAGGTCTCTTCCAGTTGGTGTAATCTCAAGCTTATTGGGAGCCTTGTATATAACTTGATTTAATTTACTTGGAAACTGTTCCAATGTATTTGTCTTCACTGTGCTGTTGTTTTCAGGTGATTCATTTGAAGGCAAACAAAATAGTTTTGCTAACTGAAGACATAGTCAAAGAGTAGCTAGCACAATCTCAGTGCATTTTAGCTGCAAAAAGTCTTTTAGGGGCAACTGGAAGTTTTAACAGGTCTATTATGTTACCTTAGCGTTCAGGGCTTAGTTTTGATTCTGCTTCAGTGAAAAATACTGCATTTTTGCTAGGAGAGGAGACCACTAGTTGCTTTAAACAAACAAACAAACAAGAACCAGAAGCAAGAATCTGCATGGCTTGAGTAGGATTCATTAGGTCAAAAGATTAAAAGAGCTTATACCTTAATGTAGCAAACAGTTTAAAATAATCCATACTTTTTCCATGTGGTGCTAGGTTTCTAGCAGACCTAGACCAAAATAATTCTCATGAGTTCATCCCTTCTAAACTTAAGAGAATTCCATGTTTATGAGACTAGAGTTTGCTATTTGCCTATATTTTGTGTAGACTTTGCAAACTCAGGGAGTTATGTATGGAATGTTAGTTGTGCAGCTATTATAATTGTTACGTTGTACTTACAGACCTTTTAAGGACCTGCCTTTGCCAGTGAATCCTGTAGATGCTGTAGTAGAAACATTGACAGCTAGAATACCTGTGAGATTAGAAAAAAGATCCAGCATAGTTTGAAGTAGATGAGTTGTGCCTTTCAGACTTCATTAGAGAACAGTCCACAGAGACTTTAAAATTATTTGGTGGTCCACAAATCCTTTTCTTGAAGAAGATGCTCATCTTAGGACATACAGATTTTTTGTCTTATATGTGCAAATATTTTAACTTTCAAAATTAGAGTATTGAGATACTAGTTTGATATTGCAGGGAATTTTTTTATTTGAAATAAGATTAAGAAACAAAGCAGACCATAGAGAGTCTCTCAATTATTTCCTGATACCGTGATAGGCAGATGTAGTTGTCCCATCTTTTGAAGTATTTTTTTTGTCAGGCAAGTGAGGATACTAGGTCAATTGGACATCTAATCTTTATCAGGCTGAGTTTGCTAAGTTTGTATTTGAGGTTAATTTTTGTTTTGTTTTTAAGCACGTCCAGGTCAATAGGCTGTTCTAGCTCTACTTTAAAATATTCTTTTGGTTGATTTGTGTGGATATCTTTTAAGTTGGTTAAGAGGAGAAACCTAACCATTTTTTGACAGAATTCCACAGTCTGATACCTTGGTAGAAATGTATTGTGGTAGCATAATGGTTTATTATCATTAACTGTTGCCTTTTCTTTCTAATATAGGACGTCTGGCATGGCTGGTCTATTTTGTGGGTACTGTGGTGGGGGGACGATTAACTTATACTAGTACTGATGAACATGATGCCATGGATGGAGAATTATCCTGTCGGTAAGTAGTGCTTGGTTGGAAATTTTTATTGTGAGTGTAGATTATAGTGATGTTTAGTATCAGTGCATATTTTGAACTTGAATATCTCAGTTTTTCTCCAGTTCTTGGCTGGTAGGTGCTCAAGGACTGTACTGACCTTCTGTGGATTAAAACCATTCTAATGGCCGTGATCTCTCGTATGTCATCATCTAGAGTGGAGTGGTGAGGGAGTCATTAAGGCTGTCATCCCCAGATTATCATTTGGGGAAGGGGAGAGGATTGAAGGCAAAGATGTCTTCTTAACCATTGTTGGAATATGCCAAGGTAGCTATCTGTTTTCATTTGTACTTTATATTTGGATGTAGGTGTTAAATTTTTAGTTGTTAGTTACTGATCTTTTCCTGCACTCTTCCTTCATGTTAATCAGGAGTCTTGTGAGTGAAGAGTTGGGAGGAATTGCTAGCCAACCACTAAAAATTTGAACAAAATTTTAGACTAGAGCTTGGAATAGAAAAGAAGACTCTAGGAGGGGGCTAGGGATTACTGTGAGTGACACCAATTCCTTGTGGCAAACACAAGGAATGTGGCAAGCACCTCTTTTGTCTGTGAAAAAGGGCATGCATCTTTGATGCACACGGAACAAGGCGTACAGCCTGGAATTGGATAACAAGCTTTATATTTTCTCCTCTGTTTCTTGCCTTCCTAATCTGCCCTGTGGCTATGTGGTGTTAGCAGTCTTCTACTGTGTTTTTATTAAAAGTGAGAGGTTTTAATATTCAGGCTTATAGGGAAAGTAGCTACTGACTTCTAATCCAGTTACTATATATTTCAGTATTCGGAAAGGGTGAGAATAAATTTTTAAATTGTTATGAAATTAAGAGTTCAAGGAATTGATAGCAAAAGAAGTTGGAAAATGAAACAAAAAAATATTATTGTTTTTAAAAAAGACTAAATTTTGCTGGTATAAGCTGGAGTTGTTTCTTTGAAGGCGGAACATATCAAGGGGATATGTTCCAACTAAGGATTTAGACTACAATCAAAATGTTTGTGCAGATGATGTGATGGAAGAAGAAGTGGGAAGAAGTGAGATAGTGTATTATATATTGCATGTACAAATTTATTTCTAAGTGTAGAAATCGGAATTTCCAAGGAACTTGGGCAGCTCTTATCTTACATTTGTAGTTTGAGGCCTGTGCTGATTAGTTTTCATTCTTTCATCGTGGGATTGGTGGTGTAAGAAAGAATTTTTTTACAAGCTCACTGCAGTATAAAATATGTATCTGAGAGAATTTCAAGTGACAAAGTAATTAGAAAAGCATTATGTTGATGTTTATGTTTGATAGTGGTCGATTAGTGTAATTAGCATCTAAACAAAACAAAATCATTGCAAATACTTAGGCAAACAAAATGGCTGATGAATTCCTAAAGAAATTAGCTGTGACAACATCATTTAATTTGAAGAGTTCTTCCTGAGAATGCTTTTTTTTTTTTTCTTTTTTTGTCATTAAGAGTTTTTCAGCTGATATCTTTGATGGATGCCCAGTTACCACAGTCCAGTAATGAAAAGGTAGAACTGGCAATTCTGTGGTTCTTGGATCAGTTCCGTAAAACATATGTGGGGGATCAGCTTCAGCGCACCTCAAAGGTAAGTATTTGCTGTGAAGTGTAAAATTAAAATAGAAAAGCCTGTATAGAAAATGACTTACTAGTGTATCTTATGCATATAAGCTGTTGAGCTTAGGTTGTGGCTTATTAAACAGATAGATGTCTAACTTATAACTGTGTTGTACAGTTATGACGTGTACTTTGAGTTTTGGCATGGAAAGAGTTAATATTTTAACAGCTTTGTTCATTAAACAATTTTAGGTTACTTTGCGTTTCAATTTTTTATTTCAAACATTTAGCTGGTTTCTGCTATATTGTGTTATATTTCACAGCTGGGTACACAAGATTTATTCTTTTAATAGTTCTGTTCTTTTGACAGTTACTCATTTATGTGGTTTCCATTGTATTTCTCACATTACTTGGCTTTTCTGCATTTTAAATAGGGAAGAGGGAAATGTAAGATGCATTTTTTGAAGGCGCAGTGGTTAATTCGCCTTAACTGTAGGGGACAGTCATAATATAGATGTTATAAAGAGGATATCAGTACGATGAGATCAATTGATCTTGAGAAAGACTGAAAGAATTCTGTAGAAGCCCCCAAGCAAATCTTTAGTAAGAATTGTGACAGTGACTGAAATTTTGGGTTTACTTCAGTGATATTCTATCCATGCTTTCTGGTGCATGGTTCTTTCAGATTGGGATCTGAAGAACTCTTTTCTCTCTTCGGGTCTGAGCTCTACTTTAACTTTATTGAATGGTTCCTCACTTAATATTAAAAATAAAGTTTTACACTATATTGGATTACTTTTTCATGAAAGAAAAAAGCATGTTCCTTCTAGTTATCAGAGGTGATTTGTTACTTTTAAATATGATGCATTGCTCTAACGGTAAGTAACAGAAGGTAAAGAGTAAAAATCTGTTCCGGATATTTTCAGTAGCAAAACTCCTTGATTACAACTTTTTGGCAATTCAAAGGCAACATGGCTGTACAGTAGTTGTTACTCTGATCTGTAATTCCCAGAAGATTCTGTCTTCTGTCAAATTTTCTCCAGTTTGGGGGGGGGGGGGGGGAGTGATTTTACCTTTTTGTGTTCTGACCGACCCGGCTGAAACTGTGCAGAGAAGCCCTGTTAATGTATAGTATACTATAACAGATTGTTGTAGGAGATTGTGTAGCCCAGCTTACAACGTCTGTCATTAGGGAAGGTTGGAAGAACCATTTGTGTATGAGTGAAGTGATGTGCAAAAGAAATAGTGCATTATTTATAATTAATCACCTACGGCTCCCTTGTCAATAGAAAAAAAAAAAACAGAAATTGAATATTTGCTAGCCACACTGGAGTTCAGTACAAGTAAATTTATCTGACTCAGCAATGTGTTTTGAATAAGCGTAAGATTGCCTCGGCATTAGCATTATATGTGGATGATTAAATGGTTAATTACCAAGTAAAATGTTGGCAAATGTTTCCATTTGATTTATTGAAGAACATTTTAAACAGAAATTTAATACTTTGAACAGAACTTCTTTATTGAAAGGGAAAAGGGGAAAACTGTAGGATAAATTCAAGAAATTTTTTTTTCCGGGTAAGTGTACATGAATCAGATTAGTAATGTATCATATCCTATATTCTGCCTTTTGTTGTGATGTATGTCCTATATGTGACCAGACTGGGAAAACTACAGCGGAAATTTTGCGAGGCTTTGTTGGTAGGTAACAGTACGAGGGGCATTTCCAAATTTTGGCCACAGTCTAGTAAGAACTGATAGTAATAATCAATTGCAAATGCATTTTAATGTTGTGCTTTTTTTATGGTTTGATTAAAATGTTTACCAAAATAATTTAGTTTGCAATGAAATTGTTTCACTTTTCCTTTCTCTTGTTTTGTTTTGTTCTAGTAGACCTGATACGACACCTCTCGTTTACATTAATAGAATCCTGTGGTTCGCATCACATTACATGTGTGTCAAAAGCTGGCAAAGCATGAGTTCTTTGGGTTTCTCTTAGATCTTCCAATTACAGAGAGTATATCTTAATGTATGTAGGGACCAGTCCGTAATAAGCCTAGTGGCAATACAAATCTAGAAACTGTCTGCCTTTTGCCGGTGTTTTACCTGGTCTTTTAACAAAAGCTCGCTGTAAAGGCTTCTGGGCTCCCAGTTGCGTTACAGGTCTTATTTAAAAAACAAAACTGAAAAATAGAAATGAGTGAGGTTTGTATACATTTTACGGTTAACAGAAAAATAGAAGGCAGCACTTGTATGATTCTTCTTCTGTTTACTGCTGCTGTAGCAGCAAGTATAGCAGCAGATGGCATTCTACCCTCACGTTGTAAATCCTACGATGCTGTGTGTTGCTGGCAGGTATCTACAAATATGCAATAAAAAGACTCACACTTGGAAACAGAAAAAACAGATATATATCAAATGACTGTGTTAATATACGTTGATATAAATAATCAGAATTACTCAAGTTGTTTTATTTACAGAACGGATAATGGAAGTTCTGCATACTTCAGCTGTATTAAAATTATTTTTAGGAATATTGTTCTGTTTGATCATATGTTTCAAAACAGAAGAAACAGGCAATGGTTAGAGAAGGCTGAATAGTCTAATGTAATTGTGGAATAAATCTTGTATATAAATATAGAATTTTTTAAATTAACTAACTCATATTCTTAAATATATACATATTTGAACAGCAAACTTGTTATAGAAGAAAATCAAGGTAATTGTATTACCTTCAGGTAAATGAATGCATTCTTGTTAAACAGTCCACTAGGCTTGCTTTCTAAGGAAAAACAGAAAAACCTTGGTGATCTCTTCTATAATAATGTAATACACTTGCACAAAATTTCCAATACAAAAATCGTACATCCAGATACTGTTTTTTTGAATAAGATAGACCTGTGCATGAACATATGTATTGTATTTCTATTTGAAACAGCAGAATTCTCTGCTGTTGTACAGCATTATTGATATCTATTTGTCTGTCTGTCAGTCAATAGATACTTTGTTCTAACACTTGATGTAACTTAGCCTTCATAGAGTGATCTTTTTGCAGCATCTTGCTGACATAGATTCTAATAGAATAGGAGAAAGTAAGTTGTCTGGAAAAGCACTGTGCTGTGCTTAACTGAAATAGCAGTTTCCTAGTAGAATGACAGTAGCTCTAACATTACTGCAGTGGTGTTTTTTAAATCATGTGCGCTGCTGTTAGCCACCACTGTAAGCAGTGTAATATTGCATTGAAATCTGGTTCCTGACATCAAACACCTGTTATTTATTAGAGAACATCCGCTTTATTATTTTGAAGTACTCCTTTCCTTTGCAATATTCCTAAATGATTGTACAATTGCTCATGTGCTAAGTTTGCAAACGACACTAAACTGGGAGGAAGTGTAATCACAGCGGACAGGACTGGAATTCAGAAAGATCTCAATAAGCTGGAGAAACAGCCTGAAACTTGAAAATGCTGGCAAAACACTATGCTTAGGAAGGAAAATTCAGACTCACAAATGCAGGTGGGAAATATCTGTATAGGCAGCATTATCTCAGAGAACGCTATAGAGATTAGTGGATCACAAGCAGAGCAACTCAACAGTGTTTCCAAAAGAAGTGCCAACATCTTTCTGGATATAACAGTAGGAATATTATGTCAGACACTGGAGATTCTTATGCTGTTTGATTCTGGTGGTACTTCAGCTGGAATAATATATGCAATTTTGGGTGCCACACCTTTGAGAGAAGTATAGACAAATGGGAGTATTCTGCAATACAAACAAGATGTAGAAGATACTAATTTGGTTTAGGCTAGGAAAAGGAGTACTGGAGGAGGACAAAAAATCAAAGATGTAAAGGGCTGTTTTAGAGAAGCTAATAATCAGTTGTTTTCAATGTCCTCCAAGGGGAGGACAGGACATAATTAGCTTAATTTGGATCAAAGCAGATTTAGGAAAAGCTTTTTAGCTATACCAATAAAGGGATGCTGGTGCAGGTGACCTAAGATGTTAGGTCTTTTGGGTTCAGTCTAGGTGTACTTGATTAATGCTTCTTTAAAGTATAGAATAAACCAAAGGTTCTATTGGTCTACTTTCTAGTGTTACATTTCTGTAATAAAGCTATTAGAAATGGTCATGATTGTTCGCTATGGTTTGGCCGATGAAAAGCGTGCTTAGAGGGGAAATAACTCTTCCTATTTGTATTATGTGTTATGTTCATCAACCACTGCTGAGGATTTTTTGGGTTATTTCAGGATTTTATTTTAGCCTGACGCATTTCAACTCTTTACTCCCTATGTGAAAGGGAAAAGATTGAGGTAGGAAGAGTGACAGAAATTACAGCTTCTTTGAACATGGATAGGTGATGAGAAGACTGCCTCCCTTTCCATGTCAAAAATGACTTTACACCTCATTTAACCATGCTGAAGAACTTTTCTTACTTATCCAGCCACAGGTGTTACGACTCACCAGTGTAAACGCATTTTCTGGGCTGTTTAGATCAGCAATGGGCAAATAAATTCTTCCTGCTCGTTGTTGGTTCTATACAGCTTGTGATTCTTTACACATGTGGATATGATCCGAGAGGTTAGATTTATCCTAAACAGGCCTTTTGACACTTTTTTCACTATATAGCCTTTAATTTACAGAGATTATCTGTTGACATCTCTGCTAAATTGCGTAACTTCCTATGGCAAGCCCAAAAAATAAGTTGAGGAAGCTAAGAATGAATTTTAGCTGCCTTTCTAATGCAATTTGGAACAGAAAGTAAATGGTCATTTGGTAACTAGAAGATGCTTCATGAGTTAAACACAAGCTATTATCTTGCTGTGGCCAGGATGACAGAGCTCAAGAATCTGCTCCTTGAGGTTGCATCCTGTTGCTACCTGTGACATTGCAGTGTGTATTTAACACAGGTATAAATATAGTTCAATCTTTCTTTTTGTACTTGGGTCACTAATTCATTCAAAGCAAGTATTGAAAGGCAAGACCTGTTATCAAGGATCCATTCCTGCTTCAAAACACATCAGATTGATCATGGGAGAAAAAAGCAGCAGGAGTGTGGTTCAAGCCACACTTCCTCTGCAGGAGAGACTGCACTGGCACACCTAATGGCGCAGGCAGGCACCTTTGGGTCTCTGGGTGTCTCATTGGTAGTGTGAGGTTGCCATGAGTTAATCAAGGTACCACTTGTTGGGTAAATGTTGCTGATGAATGTATGATACGAACTATAACTTAAATTACTAAAATTTACCAAGTTTACGTAGAATTGTAACTGTAATTTGAAACAACTGCAATGGGTCTGCATAACTGGGAATCCTGCTAATAGGAATCGTGACTCATTAACTGTGTGTGCTATTCATTTTTTTCCTACCTTTACAGCTTTATAATAACGTTATGAAAAGATGGCTTTGATTAAAGACTTTCCTGTAGAGTTTTCTTTACGGGGTTGTTTTAACAGTGTGCTCTCAAAGTATACACATACAGGAATAAAGTATTGCTTTTAATTGTCAGTTCTCTTGCATCTTCAGTTTGGGGGGAAATGATTTCAGTTGGTAACCAAAATACTTTGTGGTTGGAAAATAGAACTATTTGGTAAACTATTTCAATGGTTTTACACGTGAGAAAGCAATTACATTAGAAATGTTAAGATGTTAACAGCGTTTACGATTAGGATGTGGAACTGTCCATCATGTCAGTTTTTACACTTCATTTTTTTCTTTGCGTTCTATCATAGATTAAAGACTTCCTTAATTTTGCACCTGTCATGTTTACTTTGTACAGCGTGTGGCGCTATTTAACTGCAGTTATCGCTCAGTTTAGAACTGCTACTTCTGAACAGAGAGGTCAAAACTGGAACTGGTTCCCATGTCAGATGAGGATAACACAGTGAAAGCAACATTAGTAACAGCAAGTGTTCTAGACTGAGCTGTAGTCTTTGACAGAGCCTGATTTGAGATTACTTCTTGAGTTCTCTTTTCAGCTTTTATAAAAGTAGAGCAATTTTTAGAAGATCCCACCCATAAACTTAGAGTAGTTATGCTTGCAAGTTTGGTGTTTTTTTTTCTTTTTTAGTGTAATAAAATTAATTTCTTGGTCCTTAATAGTTTAAAATTTCAAAATTAAAATGCATTTATGTAAACTGTTTTGCCCCTCCATGGAAGAGTTCATGGTTCCCTGGTTTGCACTTTCCAATCAAACAGTAGCCCTAACGTGTGTTGAACAGTCTGGAGGTCATTTTAATCTGTACCAGATGGCAGTAGTTTGAGAGATGCCTCCAGAAGCGAAGATTGCTTGCCACAGTGTATCACAGCAAGCCATACTTCTGCATTGCTCCACAGCCAGGGTAGAAGAGTAAGAGCTGTAATTCCGACTCTTCTGTTTGTGAGAAACCACCCCGTGCCCAGATGGGGAGACAAACGTGTTTTCTTCCATAGGTGCCTCAGTTGAGCAATCTGGGGAATGAAGTCTATCTTTCACTTTGGGCAGGTCAGAGTTATGAAGCAGTAATCTATACTTCTTTCTTAAGGAGCCTTTACAAATACCAGTTGGAGCATGATTGTAAAGTGGGGAGTGGGGGAGAAGAACCAAATGGGCTTTTTTTTTTTTTTTTTTTAACTTTACTGTATACATATTTTATTTGCTTAGCTGGTCAGCACAAGGAGGTTACTATGTTAACATTTCTGACTGCATTTGTATGTGTTTTTAAAAACTTTTAGATGCATTATGATTAAAAAAAATCTGGAGGATTTAGAATTTAGACTTCTGTGTATTTAGAGGGGAGGAAAAAAATATCCTTTCCTTGCTATATGTTATTTGCAGTAGCTACAAGCAAAACCCGGGTGTAGCCAGGCATTATTTGAACACTGAACTTAACAGGTTTATTTTATATTTATCAATATTCTATTGGCTTATGTTATTTTGATATTTCTTCAGTATACATGCATTTCTTCAAATATCTTGCCGACAGGCACCATAGCATGAACTAGCAAAAATAGAAAAATAATGATTTCATAGAACTTGACCACTTTCGCTTTTACCCTGTCCTAGAGATCTGCAGCAATCCCATTAACTTCAGTGGGGATCTCTGCAAGTCGAGGTGTTGGTGTGTGTGCATCTCAAAAGGTTCTGGCTCCTAGTGTCTTCGTGATTAATGGCATCTTAACACTTACGATTATCTTTTTCTGAGCTGTAAAATATATATACTGTTTTATTTCATTAAAGTGAGGTGAAGATCACCACACTGACAGGTGGTGGAAATTAGCAGGCAGTTTTGAAATTGTTCTGTGCGCTAGAAATTAGATCTCATTTTAATTCAGCTTTTCCAAACTAGTAAATGAGGTTAATGCCATACATATTCAGCTGATATGGATGAAGAAATTGATATAAAGTAGATCAACGTAGCTACAGGGCTACTTTAATTTATAGGTAAAGAGGCAGTGATAAATGAAAGTAATGTAGTAGTGGTCACTAAACTCCTCAGCCATCAGGGATTCAATAGTGTTAGCTACTCATTAATGGCATTGTTGAGGTACATCAAATAGAAATTTGAAAAGAAATAGCCAACTAACCCTTAATTATCAAAACATAGAAAATACTAATTATGCCTTAATTAGCTTTTCTTTTAATGTACTGAAATTGTTACTTTTTGTGTAGCACAAATGGATAGTTATATCAACAATAAATAGGTTGTTTTAATAACTTTCTTTTACCTCTGGGAAAACCGCACTCCAATTTTTAATATGCAATAATGCTTCTCTCTAGCCTGTAGGAGATGAAAATTATTAAGTAGCTTTATTTTTTGAAGATTTTACAGCAGCTTTGGGAAGAATTATTTCACCATGCATCAATTATTTTTAATTGAACTGAATATTTTTCAGATTGCATGAAATGCCTCTCATTTAAGTTTAACATTTAGAGTTTGTTAAGGAAGCATCATAATGAGAATTGGGTACAACTTATTTCTGTGGCATGTAGTAGAAAGAGTAAGAATGGTTGTTTCAGAAGAAAATACCATTACTGATATTTTTGTTGGTTTTTTTTATGTAGATAAAACTTACAATGGTGTTACCATCAATGATCAACTGCACTTCACAAATGCAGATAATACAGTTGAATAGGAACAAGTGCGCCTATGTCAGGCTCATAGAAAATGAAGCTTTGAATTAAATAGTCTGAAGGTTGTTTGTAAATAGTTTCCATTTGGGAGTAATGTGGAGGAAATTATACTGGAAAGAAGTGTTTTTACTTCATGGGCCAAATCTAATTTCTTCTCTGTTTCATAGCTACCACACTTTTCTCAGTGGCAACATGGTCCTCCTCTAACATTGGATCCAATCTCCTTGGAGTTCAGGTAGGGAAAAAAAAAAGTTTTGAAGTCAAAGAGGTTTGACTTCAGTGGGGTTCAGATCCATTTGGTACTGAGCAGAAGCTTCAATAGCTGTACAGATTGCAAGATCTTTTTAATTTTTGAGACAGGATATAGCTTTCCCTCCATGCCTGTATGTTCAGAAGAAAATGTTACTATGTTTGCTTTATGAAATGAAACAGATGCTTTTTTTCCAGATGAATGAGGGAGGAAAATATTGCTTGGTGCAGGTCATAAGTGCCTCCAGATTCAGGTAATACTGCATGTAGACTTTATAAGCAGTTGACACAGTGTAGAATTAAACAGAATTTAATTGCTAGTACAATAATCAAAATATGTAGATGTCATGGTTGTGGGTGATCAAAGTATTGCAGGTATTTTCCAAATCTGTAAAACTGATACTGACATCCGGTCTAATAAATCCTATCTGTGACTTTTTTTTGGTGAACTCTTTCTTCTAAACAATTTTCAATATAAAAATGAGGAAGGAAAATAACTCCTCTTATGTACAGAACTTAAGTAGTTTCAACATAACAAATTACGAGGACACTTCAGAGGTTTACATACACTCATCTTTCAATGTGATCCGTGTGCTGGTGAAAGATAAGGTTGAAATGGACAAATACAATTGTATTATTTGACAGATAATTGTATCTGGTGATTTTAGTGATATCTTTAAGGAAAAATCTCATTTGCAAAGCTTTAAAAAGCAGAAGTGACGTGAGAACTTCTAATGTTTCTTCAGCTAAATACCTGTCTTCCTGCATGGAGACATTCAAAACTAATCAAATCTGCTCAGACATTTAAGTCTAGGATTCTTTTGTGGGGTTGGAATTGCTAGTTTGGCTTTCGGGAGCTCAGTGTGCACAATTTATCAGTTTCTTGGGCAAAGGGATTGGTAATGTGTTCTTTTATTACAGTCATCAGGAAGAATGTTTCTTTGTATGAATGTGAATTACCCTGGTTGCCTCCTCTTTTAGGAGACTGATTTATCATTTTCTAGTTGGAGGCTAGAGAAAATTAACCCAAGTGTATTAATTGTATTCAGGCAGATCTTTCCTGTTCTCTATCGTGATGCCTATCCTGCCATAAGCAGAAAGAACTTTGAGCAGAAAGAACTTTCAGCAAGTTTTCCTGAAATAATATGAACTTACTTACATTTCCAAAGAAGGGACAAGATAAGTTAATTGTGTCATTGCTTATAAAATCTTATATTTACTTTGAATTTTGGCTTGTGGCTTGCACTGACAACCATCTGGTTTCACAAGAAAAATAATCCCTTTGTTTAAAATAATTTCCTTTAGAGAAATTTAACACTTTGACAGAATCTTGAACTACTTAGTGCAGAATTTTCTACTTTTCTGTTTAAAAAAAAAAAAAAAAAAAAAAAAAAAAAAAAAAAAGCTGAGCCGGAATCTGAACGTTTTTTAATTCGTGGGTCTAATCAGTCAGTCTTAGTGATAATGCCTTGGCAAACTTTGAATCACTGCATATTGTGCCTATTCCTTAACTGCTTTTAGAATCTTGTTTATTGAATTTTTCTATTGTTTGGAAATTCTGCACAGCTTTGCAGAAGAGTATATTTTCTTCAGGAGGCCCATCAGGACATAAAAGCAAACAGTAAGAAGTTTGCAGAGTCATAAATGATGATTTCCTCATCAGGTTGAGTAGTAAGCTTTTTTTTTTTTCTTTTCCTCTTTCTTTTCTTTTTCTTTCTTTTTTTTTTTTTTTAAACATCTACTCCGTTCTGTCATTTTTTATTTGGTTGTTACATGCGGGAATCGCTAAGCTTTTCTTATTAGACTATACAGTGTTTTCTGTGTTTTCTTGGGGTGTTATTCTTTTGAGTTAATTTTTGTTTTCCTAAATTCTGCATTGTATATTGCTAGTCTCCCTCCTTGTCTCGTAATGCTATTTAATTTTTATCAGCTCATTAAATACCTCCCCCCCCCCTTTTTTTTTTTAAGTGCAATGTATTTGTTGTTTGGTTACTTATGCCTTTATATTGTTAACTTGTTAGCATTTGGCTCAGATGTTCATAACCTGCATGAACATTTATATAATTATTATTTAATCATATATTTGCAATCAAAACATTAGTTTCAGTAAAATGGTGTGCTATTTTATTTTAGAACTTCATAAAATAAATCGGGCAATCTTAAAAATAAATAATTAGCATAGTTCAGTTCTGCAGTTGGCTGTAACTGAGCTTTATTTTGTAGCTGCTAATAAAGGCACATTATCATGTTCAGGCATTGCAATTAGCATTGAAATGTGTATGTCCATTAACAGCAACATTAGGCTGAGGGTATAATTACTGTCTAGAGCCAATATCTTTGTGAAGTTACATCTATGATGCTATTAAGCTATAAGCAATATTTGTAAACTAATATTTAAATGATTCAGAATTGATACCATTTCTTGCGGACTTTAAAACTAATCCTACTAGCATTAAAATGATTGACTTCTTAAGTGTTTGGCAAATACGTTACCAGATTCTTTGAATGTAATTGTAATTTGTGGCTTGAGAGACCTCTATCTTTTTTAGTAACAAGTGCCCAGAACGTATTAAACCTACGGCAGGAAGAGGGAGAAGTTGTGGTAACAGCAAAATGATGATAAAACAGTGGTACAGTTTGTCACAAAAGGCTGTGAATATGGTTTGTTGTAGTAGAGTTGTATTTCAGACAATTCAGCTATCTGGAAAAAGAGTTTCATACTAAGAAAAGAGGAAGGAAAAGACAACTTTCCTAATAATGTTACAGGCATTTTTTTAAAGAAGAGTGGGAATGAGTCTGTTCATTGATATACTTTGTCTGTTAATTGATATACTTGGATTCTAGTGTACATCCTGACAGAATAGTGCTAGTGTTTTTGCTGACAAAAAGATCTGAAACTCTCTGTAAACGTAGGTGGATGGTTCGTTTGCAAAACCAGGCTAGGTTGCTTGTACGGAATTCCACATATATGAAAGTGTTTGTATCCCTAACATTAAAAAAAAAAAAAAAAAAAAAAAAAAAAAAAAAAAAAAGAAAGAAAGAAATTCTTGTTGCTCCTTCTTAAATATTTTGGGTTTTATATGCAAAAATTTGCATGGCTGTAATTACCTATAAGAATTTGAGAATTAAGCAAAATGCATGAATTAACTTTCTGTTCTTTCCTGTTGGAATGTGATGTTAGTTTGCTTACATTGAGAGTTAAGGAAGCTGGTGAGGGGATACGTGTTAGGCAGAATCCATCTGACAGTGTTTATCGTCTTCTGAATGCAAGTGCATTTGAACTATTTCTGCTATATAGGAACTATCACACTGTTTAGTGTTTTTTTTTTTCTGATGTAGCCTAATATAGTTCCTTTTTGATTTTTTACAAAAGTAGTTTCAAATTTTAATTTTGAGCATCTGCCTTTTGGTTTACCTGTTTTTTCTTTGCTGACTAGATTTGAACTTGCACACAACTGTAATGGTCCAGCCTATGTTTTCTCTCAGTTTCACTCAATGGTTTTCTGTGTCTGATATCTCAATAATCCCTTCAGCTCAAACAAATTCCTTTCTCTGAGTAACTTCTGACTGCTGGACCTTTTCATTTGTGTTGTATACAGGAATTATGAAATTACTTATTGCATGTTTGTGTAATTCGAAAAGGGAAGAATGCAAAATAACGTATTGGAAGTACATCTGTCAAAAAACAGTAAAATCCTAAAAGATCAGATTACTTTTGTTGATGCTGGTGAATTATAGTTCGTTTAGTTTCGATGCTTTGATTTTAATCTGCACTGGTCAACAATGCTGAAAGGTTTTTTGGATTTGTTCTGTTTTTTAGCTGAGCAGCTGCTCAGGATCAGTTTAAGATTAGTTAAGAATTTATTTTAGTTACTAGTGGAACAATATTTTGGAGAGAACAAAGTATACTACTAAAACCATCAGCAATTTGCATTCCTTTGCATTGTCATTATATTTTTACATGGTGAATATGTATTTGTATAGCAGTGTTCTTAATTTTAGTGATGGAGGGATATTTTATATCCAAGTAGCAATCTAGCTTTAGGCACTGACAATCTGTGTTTTTGAATGTGAAGCAAAGATGACAATAGAGGAGAAAAAGTACAAAAGTCCATTCTTTGACTTCACGGTCATTAATTTTTGACCTTGCGGAAAATACAGTTTCGCCTGTGTTAAACACTGCGTGTGAACAGTCAGTCTCTAGAAATATTTTCTGCTCATTTTGTTAAGCACAAGTTCTAGTATATGCCAGAATTGCTGAGAACATTCCATTTCCTCTTTATCTTTACTGTACCTTTAATTTTCTCTCTTGTATCACCACTCTGCTCTTCTACTTAAATGGGATTATATTGCTTGCATTCCTACTGTCATGACTTATTCATATATTTTATTATGCTTTTTAGACTTATTTACAAGTATTTACAAGTATTTGTATTGAAGACAAATGCTGACCTGATCCTTTAAAATGAGGAGGAAAGACAAGTGTCTGTCTTGTACATGCAGAGAAGCATGTACAAGAAACTTTGCCTCTTTTCATCAAGCTGTTGTCGCCTAACCATCCAGTCTAACCAGCACTCCATGCCATCTAGTGTAGAAGTGGTGAAGTCGATGGAGCTGAACTGTTTCCTGCAGAGCATCAGCAGGCAAATCCAGGATATACTATAAGAAACCCTTTTGGGGTTTGAGATATGAGGCTTCAGCTATTTCCTCTATCTCACAGTTCCTTTGATCTACAAACTTTGTGGCTTGCTGAAGTCATCAGATTTCTGAATCAAGTTTTTTATTTGGGCTGCCCTTGGCTCCACGTACCTTACGTAGGTATAAACAACCTGACATGCTGTCTGATGGTAGCGTAGTGAAGAAAAGACCCATATCACTGTAAAATGCTTCATAGTGTATTAAGTGAACAGCTCTCCTCTAAGATGGGTAAGATACTGTTTCCTATGTTCCTCCTTTTTTAGCATCTATATGAAAATAACTTAGAAATATTTGCTCAGAAATCTCTGCAAAAACTGCATTTTGCTCATTCAAGGAAAGGATTTCCAGCATTTACACCTCTTCCTGCCATTGTGGCAGTTCATGGCTCTTCCAAGCATTTTGCTAATACCTGCACTCTGCTTTCCCTATGCTTTCGGCAAATTAAAGATATTCTCTAGTGAATTGAGGAGTTCTAGGTGAAACTAGATTTATTGGAAGTTACTTGCGAATAAAATGAAAAAAAAAAAAGACTTGAACCATAAGGTATCCCATGAGGTCTCTTGTTCATTGGAGGGATTTTTAGCCTATGTCTGCCATATTCCATTAATGTAAATATGGATAGTCCAATTTTTTTTTTCTTTTACATTTATCATCTACCTAGCTTGTATATACCAAGTCCAGATAAATCAAACTTTAGACATGATGAGGTTCAGAATTTACATCTGTTACGAAATGTTCCCAGTAGATATTGCTTTCTGATGCTGTCAGGTCAGTGATGTGCTTTCAGCCTTGAGGACATACTAGTAATCAACGGAGAAAAGGTATTTGCTAGACATACGCAGTCTTTCAGCTCTTATATCTCCCAGGGTTCTGGAAATGGTTTTGTAGTGGTCTACACAGCTACAGTAGCTAGACAGTCTTAATCTTCAGCTAGTTTTTGCTTTTGTTTCAAGTTAATTGAAGGAATCTAAAGACACTTGAAGAAATCAGTAGTTAGTTCTCAACAGAAATAGGAGGCAATAAAAAAAAATTGTTTGGTAGTCAGTGATCAGATGATCCGAAGTTCTGTGCAGAGGAGCTGCTCTTTCTTAGTTGAGGTGTTCGCTCTATGATTAGAGAACCTCTCTGACAGAAAGGTTTAACTTAATTTTAGTTTTTCTAATGTGTAGTGTTGTCACTAGGTAAAATGGACTCAGCAATCCATCTGTTCCTGGATAAGATGGAAGTAGTGGTATTGGGGTACCAGAATGGCACGAACACTTCATCAGGAATTTGACGGATCATTTTCTGGCAATTGCAGTTAGTCCTTCTACTGGTCCTGTGACAGACATGTTTTAAATCCCTAAGAGAGACTTCTCCTGGAACGTGGACGTTTTTGCCTAAGAGCACACAACCAGCAATTCAAAATGTCTGTCCAAACTTAATTTAAGTATAACTTCCTTCAGTACATGGGTGGGATCTTTCATTTAAGTCAGTTGCTTTGGTCAGTTTTTTTTTCAGTTACTGTTTGAAGCTTTATTTTCTGTGGTAGTCCCAGGCAGTTCAGAAGCTGGATTTCTTCTGTTCCTGTCATTAAAAGTAATCAGTGAAATGATGGGGAAAAGATAACAAGAGATTACTGTAGAGAAATTGGTATATGAGTGATTTTAGTGAACATCTGAATTTTAACTGAATATTGTAAATATCTAGAAATATGTATTGGCCTTCCACAGCAGAGTCATTCATCAAAAAGCAGAAGTTTTTTTTGTTTTTGTGGAGGCCTTAACTGTAAGAAAAGTGGAGTGAAAAGAAAATACTAATTTATTCTTCAGTCAGATTTTTAAACAACATCTTGCTGAGATAATTTGAGTGTAGAAAATATGTATAGAATGATTGTTCATTAGCATGGAACTATTTTTTTTTTTTTCTGGAAGATACCTGGAGTGTGTTCTCGGAGATGATATTTCCTTCTGCAGATGTATTTCTTTCCAAATAGACGGGAAGAATTTTAGCAACTTTGAGAAACATGGTCAAGCTTCTCATGAGTTACTGTTTAAAGCATTATTTTCTATTCAGTAGACCTAGTAAGTTCAGAAACTAAGCCAGCCAACATCATCCAAACTTTTTGCACTAGGGCTCTTCATATAAAGGTTTACAAGCTCTTCAGGTCTGTATTAGACCATTAGAAAACCTGCATCGAGACCTCAGCTCTTCATAATGAGACAGTATTTTCATAATAAAAGAAAGAAGTGCATCTTATTCTCATTCAGAAGGAACACTCAATTTGGAATGATTCTCAAGAAGTCTTTGAAGAACCTCATTTGGATACACAGCTGAGCATGAGAGTGAGAGCTAGGCATGAGAACATGAATGTCTTGTATGCCCTTGAAAACTGGGGATAAAAATTACATGCAAAAATTTGCATAACTTAAAGGCTTTAAAAACCCAAGACAATGCATGGAGTTGCTGTGAGATTTTTATTTATTTATCTCAGCAGCGGTCTGAAACTGTATTCAGGAATGGGTTGGTGAAGGCGGGCAGGCTGATCGCGTGATGAAATCTAGGGGTTTTTTTCTTCTTTGAGTAACTGGATCATTTACACTTTTCATCTTATTTTGTTGGTTGTTATTGCGCAATTAGGAAAAGCAATAAGGTTTTCTCAAACAAACTACATCTCTTTGTCTTAACATTTAAGAAATTCCGAATTCATTTGGGAAAACAGAATTTAAGAAGTAATAGATATGGAGACATTTTTTTCTTCGAGGTATTAGAAGCTATCCGTATGTGATTTTTTTTTTCTCTTCAAGAAGAGGAGAACGCACCCATTGCCACTATATTATTTTTCTTTTTTATGTTGCACAGAAGACTGACATCTTCCTGGGAGGTCTTCTGGCAAACCAATCTACCTTGGGTCTTTCTACCCCTTGAGGAAGATTTGATTCATCACCTTCTGATCCAGGGACCACTCATAAAGGTCCAGTAACAACTCTGTGCCTTTAAGGGTGCTTTCCATCTCAGCAAGGTAAGCCAGTGAGGTCTTTTTTTTTTAATTTTTTTTAGCAGTAAGGAATATGCAGCTTCAATTTAAGCATCTTTATTGATTAGTGCAGTTTGTTTCCTCAAAATGTCTCTGAAGACATTTACATGAGCTTATTTTTGCAAGACCAAACTGCTCAGTTTGGCAGCCCTTTTGCGTCTGTTTTTAGACTGTTTTTAATATATTTACAGTATAAACAAGTTGAAGTTTAGGAATTCTCAAAATACAGTATCTTCCTTCAATACATTATCTTCTTGCTCTTCATTTGAACTGAATATTGGTTTCTGTGTGTTTCTGTGATCCTGTAACTTTGAATAATGAGACTCTTCTGGAAGTGTTCTTAGCATGCTGTGAAATCAGTGATGTCAGCTGAGATCAGGATTGAGAGCGATACGGCTGCTTTTTCTGACTGTGCTGTCTGGCTATACAGGACAATGGATAATTTCCTACATGGATTTTGTGGCAATATGTAATTTTCTTACAGCAAGTGAGTTCACCATTAAGTTATCATGACCTAAAAATTCCAGCCATTTTGGTAGTTACAATGCACAAACATTGTACTTTTTCATGTACGTTGCTGCCCATGCGTATCCAAATGAGGCCCTTCAAAGATTTCTTGAGAATGATTCCAAATTGAGTGTTCCTTCTGAATGAGAATAAGATGCACTTCTTTCTTTTATTATGAAAATACTGTCTCATTATGAAGAGCTGAGGTCTCGATGCAGGTTTTCTAATGGTCTAATACAGACCTGAAGAGCTTGTAAACATCTGTCTCATCATTTAGACTTCCTTATTTTCTTAAAAGTTAGCAGAAGAAAATTTCAAACTCATTGTATATTTAAATAAATGCACACATCCTTTGAATTGTTAGAGAGTACTGATTTAATGTTTAATCATCTAAAATAACTCATCACTTACAAATTCATTAAAATCAATTAGTTGTTCCTAGGTCAAGGGTGGGATTTTTGTCTTTTGAATTTTGACTGATCATCAGCCACAGAGGAGGTGATTCACTGCCAGTGGTGCTTCCTTCCACTTATCTATCTATCTCGTAGCTATCGGTATCCTTGTCTCTCCATGTAGATGCCGATGCCTATACTAGTATATTATTGTATGCAGCTTTTTGATCCTGAGAAAGATTTGTAAGCTCACCATCCTTCGAATTATTGTAAATGGTTATCACTGGAAATTCAAATACAGTGACGTGAGAATGGCTGGTTATTTCTCTGGACTTTTACTCTCCAGTACTGGTGATTTCGTTCTTCTCAAGCTATTGAGGAACTTCTGAACCTCGTGAACTCATTTACTGTATTTTAATCACTTTTGAAATTCACTGATAGGTGATAAATGCTGCTTATTTCCCCAACATCATCTACTTTAGGAGTTGCTTGCCTCTTGAGTGTTTCCACTGAAAGTATGAAAATAATCTTTGTCCATGTGAGAGAATAGTTCTAACTACATAGGTTGAGCAACTGACATCAGTTCATAAAACCCTCGTATATGAGAGATTTCTGTTTGAGTGTCATGTTATTATTGTAGCTGAAGTTAGTATAGGACCAGGACTGCTCATTCAAGCTGCTAGTACTATCTGAAGCTAAGTAAGCAGAAGTGGTGTTCTGTTAAGCAGCCTGGATTAAAATGAAATTCTTATTTTGTGAAGTAAATATTCTGAGTCAGAGAGAAACCTTGATTCATTTTTATTAGTGTTTTGGTAACCATTTTAAAAATTAGGAATTTTTGCTGGGTGTTTCATGAAAACCCTCATTTTCTTTACAAATAAATAAATAAATTGTACATGTTGGAGATGACATAGTATGTCTTACAACTAGAATCAGCAGAGGGAGCATGAGTTAACAAACAGAATTGTGGTTAGTCTGATAGACTGGTGTTGTTAATGGTTCTGGTGGGCAAGCAGTGAATAATCAAATCCTCTGTTTGTATTCTATAAAGATTTGATCACAGAGACGCTTTCATACTAGTATCTTTCAGCTTGAATACTCTTAGATAGTAAACTACATAATGTTATTTCTGGAGGCATATAGATCTGTCCAATGGAACTGAGCTATGATATTTAGGCATGTTCCTTTCTACCATGAATCTTAGGTAAGGGATTGTGCATAGTCGCATTAGTCTTAGCCATTGATTGCAAGGCAGTTTGACTTTGTTATAGTTTGCATTTTGCATTTTTCATTGCTCAAGAAAGAAGTGTCTCATGCAAATACAAACCTTCCATTCACCTTTGGGAGCCATGGGGAAGGTATGCAGTGCTGTGGAGGCCTGCTCATTCTTCCATGTTGTTACCTGCCAGTTGGTGGCTAGAGGTAAATTAGCATCCTTCTTTCATTGACACTACTTTGGCCCCAAATAAGTGAGAAGATACTTGTCAGAAAGCATGTTTCATTTTTAAGCATGTTTAATCTTAATAGGAACAATTTTTTAAAAATTTGTGCATTTGAGACAATATTAATAATTCATATGTGTTTCATTAAAAAAAGAACAGGCTACCTGTATGGTCATTAAATTCTTACTTGGAAAAGATCATTATAGTTTAGATGACCTAAAATGGTATATTGTTGGGGTGGTAATATGCTGCTCTTAAAAACAAACAAACAAACAAACAAACAAAACCCTCCAAAAAACAAAACAAAAGAACCCTATGATTTAGTTTTGAGTCTGATAATACTCAAAAGGATTTGTTATGTCTTACAGACCTTTCTGCAAACTACTAATGGGATGAACACAATATATCACTTTTATAATAGTGAGCTATTAAAGGCAAACATAAAGCAGTCTGAAGCCCATAAGTGCTGCCAACAGCTCCTGCTTTAATGAATTCCCTTTTAGATGTCCATTAAATGCTCATGGCAAATGTACTCATAATGGAAATGGCAAATCTAAATGGGTAGATATGAATAATCCATGGAGTTTAAATTCTGTTTATGATCATCTTCACATTTAGTTTTCAAGACAACGCAGTTTAGTTTTCATTACAGTTTGGAATAAAGAGGACAGGGAGTAATTGATTGCTTCAAGCAGATTAAAATCAATGGGTTGCTTTTCAAAGAACCCGTTCAATGCAGTAATTTCAACTTTAAACATTGATTTAGGAAACTCAACACAAAATGTTTTGTGCGTGTGAACTTTTATGTGGAAAGACTAATATTAATTTTATTTCTATATATCTGTATATAGAAATATATGGAGATTGTTATCAGTATGTGCATGAGTAAATAGTGATCTATATTAAGTCATTTTGATATTATTGCACTCATATAATGAATCAATGAGATTCCCGTCATCACTGTAATACTGTTTGTAACCCATTAGCACACAGAAATTACAGCCCATCATACATCATTACTGTGATTGAGGCTTTATTACCATATTCTCAAATTGCTTGCTTGCTATAAAACTAAATAGACACCAGACAACTATAGGTAGACAATAGACTGTGCATTATTATACTGGAATAATGAAGGATTATTGTAGCATAATGGGGCGCAACTTATGAGGAAAATAAACTTGGCAGCAAAGGAGAACTTGAGTGTTTTTAATGTTTGTTGTTACTATTTTAAAGGTCAAATATATTTGTTATGATCAAGTTACTGTTGCCTTACTTCATGAATCATACCCTTTTCATATTTCAAATTGGCTTTATTTCATTTTTAAGCATTTAAAACCTGAGAACTGCACTGCAGCATTCACCTTCAGAAATAGCTTGAGGGCTCCCTGAAGTGCTGGCTTCGCTGCGCAGGTGGTGGGCTTTGGGAGGTATAGCGTCCACAGCAGCAAAAGGACTTATATTGTGTTGGAAAAATATGGAAAAGACAAAACTAAATCAACAAATGTCAGCTAGTAACAGGTGATTAAGTTCTCCAGATGGAAGCTACATACACATTAGGAATTTTAAGAACTGTACTGAAAGACCTCATGATATCTTGATTTTGAAAGGAGGCAAAATGCACTGAATCTGAACTTCCGGAACTTAATGATCTCTCCTGAGGGAACTGGAGGCTTTTACTACACAATAAGATGACTCACCTGGTACTTCGACACACAGAAGAAAAATTAGTTTTACTATGTTTAATCTTCTGAACTTTGGAGTGAATTTAAGCCTATAGGTCTCCCAGTGTTGATTCCAAAGAGTCAGTAGGGATGTAACAGCTTCAAAAAGTGTTTTTGAATGATCCTCTGGAGGTACCTCAGCCCCACTCATTCTCTTTCCCTTGATCTCTCTCTTTTTAATTGCTGGCCTTGCTGTTTTTCACTGTGAATTCCTACTCCAATAAATCTCATTTGTGTTTGAGATGACACTTGAGCTAATTCATCCATAGCTTTAGAGCTTCATTCTATAGAATTTAAGGTATTTCATAACTGGATTTATTTGGAGTAGGCCAGGGAGGCACTGTTTGACTGAGAAGTAATGGAAACATTCAGAATTTTTGAAATGTGTCTCAGTTATTATGATGATCAATTTTTGTGTGTGTTTTAGTAGAGCACACAAGCCTGAGATGTTTGGAGGACCCGATGCTTTTTGGAGCATTGTAGTGTTAGTGTCCATATATCTAGGCCTCACTTGAGAAGGGATGTAGAAGCATGTTTAGCTTTTAGAATGGACATTGGCAGTCACAGCGAAAATGTGCTCCTGGTTTCCAAGAGCTTGTAGTGAAGTACTGCAGAGACAACAGGTCCTTGCAACAAAGAAGAAAGTCAAGAAGGTGTCTGTGTACAGGTTTATCTATGTGGGAGTGTTATTTTGTTACAAGATCTTGAAAGGTGGCTAAGGAGTAATAAATCTTCTAGGCTAGCCAACTGTAGCTCAAGGATTCAGTTGAGTGAAGCATCAGTGACTCTTGTTTTTATCCTTAAAGGTAACTATAGCTGTGTTGACTCTAGCAACTGTCATTAAAAAGAGACATCTAACATATTTCTTTCAGAAGAATCCTCTAAAGATAGAAGTAAAATTCACTTCACTGGACAGTACTAATACTTGCCGTTGTCCAAGAACTTTATTATCTTTTTCCCATGAGATGCACAGAACTAAAGTTGGAGAACAAAGAGGATCAAGCTAAGCTTATTTTTAAACTGGAGTTCCTGGTATAATATCACAAACGCACAAAGTATGTGTGAATAGATATGTGTAAATATTTGCAGTTTTCTGGAGTTGGTTATATTTGAAAAATATTCTAACTTTTCAGTAAGCAGGGTTAGTTATAAGCAGGTGTTGGCATTTTTTTCATACCATTATCTTTGTATGAAAAATACAGGACTGAACGAGTAGGCATGTTTAAACATTAATGTGATTTTTTTCACAGCTATTTACCTGAATTAAAATATTCCCTAATTAGCTTTGCCATAACCATAATCAAGTAGAAAAGCAAAGGTAGATTATTAAGTTTAAGGAAATTGAGTAAAATGCTGTATCTTTACTCAGAACACTCTTACTGTGTACTGCTGATTGGTATCACATTCCTAATTTTAGCACTGTCAGGCCAACAGTTTTCCAACTGTCAGGCTCAGATGGGTACCTTAAGAAATCCCAGTTACCTTCAGAAGGGTTTCAGCTAAGTTCCTTTAAGCAAAACTTACTACCTCCCAATATCTTTATTATATCTCTCAATCCCAATTTTTATTAAAAATCAGATGTAGTGTAAGTAATGCTTCAAGTGCATAAGCAAGTAGATTATGGAAGTAAAGTTTTTCTTTGTTCCCCCCCCCCCCCAATAATGGGGAATTTCTTCATTGTTCTTATGAATATATTTATGTGTAAGTGCTGTGGAACGTAAAGCAACATTTTCATTATGAGCGTTTGTTGTTAAAGAAGAAAAATATAAATACACTTTTAACATTTTTACATGTGTTGCTATCCTGCAAAAAGGAGAACTATATTCTCACCAGAAAGTTTAGGGCAATACCTCTGCTGTTACTGTCAAAGAAGTAGAACACATATATATGTGTTCTCACATCCCTTTCTCTGTCATTCCCAATGAATGAGTGCAAAGGCAAAGTATGCTTATCTCCGCTACAGGTGTTGTGTGTGTGTTTTTTTTTTTTTTTTTAACATACCTTTTTTTCACATTTTCTTTCAATTTCACCTCTACTCTTTCCTATCATTAAAGTATTTCAGCTTGGTTATCTCTTTTGAACCAACAACCCAACTGAACACAGTTTTTGTCTGCCAATCCTATGGGAGGCAAATTCTTTGAAACGTAAAAGCATTTTCTTTTCCACTTTAAGATCTGCATGTCATTTAAGTCATGTGCTTGCTCTGAACAGGATAGAATCTTTTGGGCTTCCTTCTTAAAAAAAAAAAAAAAAAAAAGCATTGATATATACTATGACAGATGCATAAGAAAAGGTTAGCTCTGTACTGTCTGGAAAGCTCAAATGATTGTTGATCGTCTTATGCAGCGATGACAGTTGATTTCATACAGTGTAGAAGGACCTTGCTGTTTTCTTGAGCATCTTTCCCCATCATCGCTACAACAAAGGGATCATATTCATCACTGTCTTAACTGTAACATGGATGTGGTTCTCTGCACTCAAAATCTCTCTGCAACTGTGTGTGTGCTCATTTATAGCACTTGAGGCATGGACATTAAATACTTGAACTTGTAATCCTTTTCTGAGTTGTTTTCTCAGATGGCAGATGATGGTGAAGAAATTATCTGCTCCATCTTTAAACAGAAATGTTTGGTAATCTGAGACCAAAAGTTTGAAATATCTACTCTTTTTTTCCCCTGAAAACTTACGTGAGTGATAGTAGGTACTTAAGCCTCATCAATGCCAGTTTGGGCAATATTGATTATAACTGATACCCAGAATTGAGAAGGATGTGCATCCTCCTCTCTCTCTTTGAGTGATGAGGTCAAAAAGCAAGGTGAATTTTAATCCCTGTTATTTACTGGTGATCAGTAACTAGGGCTTTCAGCCATATGACATGCAGAGAGGAAAGCTTTTCTTCATACTGCTGGTTTGTTACCATGAGATGTCAAAGGTAGGCTCTGAAAGAGAGAAAGATATGTCTGTTTGTATGTTTCTTTATCTCTGAAAGAGATAAAGTCTTTATCTTTCTTTATCTCTGAAAGAGATAAAGTCTGTTACGGTGACAAGAAGTTGTTCTACAGGGAGGTTGGAACATCCTTTTAACTGGTTTCCTCAGATCTACATGCCCTTTGAAATTTATTCTGTATTCTATGCCATCTTTCATCAGTATTGAGTTCTTCTCTTCTGGAGCTGTTTAAAATATTACAACAAAATGCAGTAACTATTTCTCTACTTAGGCAGGTGGATAGCTGAACTTTCACATGAACAAGGTTCACATGCGTTTGGATGCGGAGGAGTGAGGGAGAAAGCTTACTAGGATATATATCCATGCAGAGATTGTCAAAATGTGTAATGGACTGTGTTAAAACTTCTCCGAGGCTGTCAAAATGAAGCCTTCTCCATTTATCCCAATACTTTCTTCCAGAGATAAATCTACATTTGTGTCCACACTGAAAAGTTTCTTCATTCTTCACATCTGCTGAGCAGCTACCTGGAGCTTTCTATAACATAAATATGAATCTCTGTGTTATTACTTGGTTTTTCTTACTCTGTGAATATCCATCTGAATTATTATTCCCCCCAAAAGAAGAATGAATTACCAGTAAAAGGTATCCTTGAGGTGTGTAGTCCAAACACACATTTGCTTCATGTCTTTCTTCTCCTTCTAAGCTCGCTTGTCTTTAACATTCGGTGAAATGGTCCTGGACATGCTTTGTATTAAGTAGTCCTGTGTCATGCATGCAGTGGTCAGGGCATAAGTCTAATCTTACAGCTACTGTATGTTTACCAAAGGGAAGACTCCTGAAGGATAAATTTGTAAGTAATAGGGTGTATATATAAATTGCAGTGAGACACAGAAGTGGACCTTATGTTGCAGTGAATTTTGGGTACTGGTGAGTGGTCTCGTTTGACTAAAAAGAGCTGATTTTGTGCTTGAAATGCATGTATAATAGAAATGGAATCGTTTGGAAGGGGAATCGATGCAGAAGTCATAGCTCCAAGAATCACACTTAATGAAGTTTGACGGTACAGTTACGTAGTCTGGGTTGATATAAAACCACTCTCCTGCTGCAAAGGTAGTTCTACTCTTTTTCTTGCTTACTTGCATTGTCACTAGAGTTTGTGTGGTCGTGCAGTTATTAATGTGTCCTTTTTTTTTTTTTAAGTCTGTTTTTTGTTCATAGTTGCATAATTGGTAGTGTTTGTGCAAGAATGCAAGTGGGAGTTATGGTGGGTTTACCTGCCTTCCCAGCAAAGCGGTCTTGGAAAAAGCATGTTGGTTGGCCATTCTTTGTTACTGTTTGTAATACTGTTTGTATTGTACTAATATTGTCAGGCAGCACATGTGCATATATTTAAAAAACTCCTTTCTGAGGTCTGTACATTTCATGACTGACTCTATAATTTTTGCTACTGGTTTCCAAATAAACAAACCTTAATTTGGGGCTTAGGGTGTTGCATTGAAATAACTGATGCAGTTCTTCCTTTTGAATGCATCACAGCTGAGAAGCCGCTGCCACAAAAACTTCTTGAGATGCTGGTTTTCTATAAAGTGCATTACAGCACTGCTGCATCAGGGCTTTTATATTGAAGCAAAAATTTTCAAGTATATAAAGAGTCCTGCTGAATTCTGTAAAATAGTGCTGTGTATCTGGCAAATCAAATTTTTGATACGTAAAATAATGGTAGTGTTCCGTATTTATGTATGATAACTGCTGGATTTCTTAATACTAACAAAACCGTTGGCTTAGAGTAGGCAATTGTTGAGAGGCAGTGGGTGACTTGATGTGGAATCAGTTTTGCCATAATTTTTGGAAATACATACTTTTTATCAAAGTACATTTGAACTTTATTTTGCTTCTATTTGCCATAAAATAAGAATGCGTCATTTTCAGTTCTTAAAAGAAAAGAAAAAGGGATGTCTGTTAGGCACAACATGTTATTGTTTGTCAGTCCAAATAGAAGGAGCTGCAGGTATGGATGGAAATGATGGTGATGGTGTTAGTGGTCAGCCAACTATAAATACACATATTTAAGGTATGATTGCCCAGGATATGTACAGTTAGGGTATTACAGATTAGAAAAATGGTCACAATATATTATGAATATTAAATCTACAAACAAGAACATGTTTGATTGTTATGAATATAGTGATACATCTGAAAAACCTAAAGAACAGCTTACGCGAGGTCCTTTTGAACACCGTTCTTTTATTCGCTGTTTAGCAGTTTTTACAGTTCAGAGGCTGATAGACAATAAATGTGTGCTGTATTTTCATTATGTGGATGGTTAACTCTGTAATATTCAGCTGCACTACTTGCATTTGCAGCTGTAAACTTATTTACAGTCTCCCTCATTGTAAAAGCAACTTCCTTGTCTCAGGCAAAAATACTTTGAAATAATAATGATGTTCTAATATATTGATAGAAGTTTGCATAATTCCATTATCTCTTTAATGGACATTAGTTTAGACAGAGCTTTTCCATTGTCCTCTGGTCCTTTCATCATGAATTGGTTAGCTCTGTTGTAAATGAGTCAGTATCTTATTTCTTCAAAGAGAAATGTCTGTCAAGAGATTTGAATATTCTGGGAGTAATCTTTGTTAGGCAATATTCTTTTCTTGCATATAAGACAGCTGTATTTATAAACATTTCACAAATTGTTTTTTTAATAGGCATGATCCCTAACAGCAAATATCTTCATATGAAGCTGGGAGAATTTATTTCTGTTAACATTTAGACCATTTTTTCATGCAGTTGCAGAAAGATTCTCTAACTTGGTTGAGTAACTATCATTTTTACATTATCGTGCCATTTGTCTTGGAGCGATACATAAGCCCATATATTTTCGTATACATTAAATCTCTCTTCATATGTTTTCTGATGTTCTAGCATATATGTTTTCATTTTGACACTTATTTGAAGCCAAATAACTTGTGTGCTTTCTTGTCAGTTCTGAGGCATCTTTTGTTATTTTTTTTCTTTTAGAAGAACTTAAATTATTTTGTTCAAAGTAAATTTTTAAAACAGTTCATTTATGAGGTGTAACTCAGAGTAACTATTCAGATTAAACATGTGAGTACATTCGGTTTGCTCATCAGAAACAGAATATTTCATATTTATTCATAACAAAAGTATTAGAGAAGCTGTCAATAAATTTTCTGTCATAATTGAATCATACGATATCTAAATTGTTGATAATATGATCTGCTCGTTAAACAAAAGTGTCTGGAGAAAATGATGGATTAATTGACTGATGGCTAAGGTTTCTCTCAAATATAATGGTTTACCCAGTTTGATTTGATTTGTGTAAAATAACTTTCTCTAATAAACAATTTGCTCAGAGGCAATAGAAGAAATGAATGGTTATCAAACCAAACTTAATTAGTCTATCCTAGATTGATATTACTTGGGGAGTCTTCGTTTTAATTGTGGAGGGCTGGATACAAAGAGTTTGGTTCATTATATTTTTCCTGTATAAACACTATTGTGTAACTACCTATGGAATAAAACCTGTGAATTCATTTTAATAAATGCTTGTAAAGTGAATTAGCTAATTATGCCAGGCTAAAAATGATTCCTTTAATTATTTTAGATATTTAACTAGTACTTCAATTTTATTATTGTTAGTCTGTAAATGTAATTTGTATTAGCTCTGCCAAACTAATTAGAATATATAACTTAAACAGTTTCAACAGTTTTGTAATGCTCATAATAAACTGTTCTCTGAAAAAAAAAATCTATTTTCAATGTGTTCAAATGTGGAAGAAATTCTTTGCATAGAATGGCTTTTGAAATTTGAGGAAAAAAATTAAAAAACAAAAAAACCCACAATTTCAGAGAAGTTGAAGCAATTCAAAGTTTTTGAATTTTGTCAGGTGAAGGAAAAAATCAATTTCTTGTCATCAGAAATGAGGCCAAACTAGGTATAAATCATGAATCAATATAACTCCCTGAGGTTTTTGTTCAACAGATGATGCATGTATGGTATAAAATACAAATGCAGATAAATTCCACTGCTTTCAAAAGTTAAGGACATGCTTAATTGTATTAGTAGGTGAAAATCTGTGTATTCAGCATCAAGAAGAATAGATCTTAAAGCCTTTCAGTTAGTTTAATACAGATAATTTCCTATTTATTTAAAAACAGAAATTTCCAAACATCTCTAGGTTTACAAGATTTTAGTGTAAAATGTATGTGGGAATGCTTTATCTAAAGTTGAGTAAGTGCAGAAAGCAAGACATTATTAGCAAAGAGTAATTATATTTCTTTATGATTAATCTAGGGGCTTATAAAAGCAGAAGTTAATTTGTTTTATTGTTTCTTCATACACATGAAATTTTAATTTTGACTTCTTTTTTTTAGCTTGCTTTAAATATTATAGGAAATTTGATTTTATAGATATTTGAAAATCCAGTGAGAAAATTAAGACCATCTTTTTTTGTTTTGTCTGCATATAGAGACTGAATGTAGGTTTGTGACTTGGCAAAGTAAAAATTTATGTGCATAAATTGTTGGTATGATGATGACTGTTCTGCCTAATCTATTTGAGTGACAGAAAACTGCTACAAAATGGCAAGCTAGGCATATCTTTGGAGCAGAAACAATATCAGACAAAAACTTCAGTATTATCAGTTAATGCATTTTCACGAATTCTTTCTGATGTATGACTAGTTTCCATTTCTTTATCTTCTGATTATCCAGTCAACTACAGAATAGCTCTTTAGCAGATGTAGGTACACTCATCATTGATGTGGCTTACTCTCAGTTTCGAAGATTTTGAGAGCAAGGAAGGTGCTATCAAGAGTATATAACAGTCTTTGGTATATTGTAGATTGATGAAAAAAACCTTAAAGTCTAGCGAGTTCCAGGACAGTATGTAAGTCTCAAATTTTATCAGTCAAATCTCATTAAAGTCAGTAAGAATATGATGACTAACTTGAGATTAAGCTAGCATTTTCACTACCAGGATTTTGGGCTCAATTATATATGATTTGGAAATGCCTGTATGTGGAAGCTAGAAGCTTTTACCCTTACATTATGATACTGCCATTGTGGATTTAGATTAGGAACTGCATACTTATCCTATAAATATTTCTAACAAATTAAAAAATATATATCTGCACTATACTGTAAAATCGAACTTCATGGACACCAAATTAAAACAAAAACAGTTTTGTTGCTCCTTTTTCATTGTATCATTCTAACAAAATCACAGTAGAATTAAACCTATCACTAGAAATTTTTTAAATCATTAACTAGAATTGAAACTATGGTGTTTTAAGCTTGACAGACTTACTATATACTGACTAAACTATATGGTAAATAATTTATCTACTGGCCTCATTTGATGAATGAGGCACTTCGATCTCTCTGGCTTTTTTCTTGATTCATGCTATAGTAGTTATATGGTGAATGACATGAAGATTAGTCCCAGATCTGCACCTGTGAGAGGAAATTCCTGATTTTTGTGAGAGGATGAATATGAAAGGTCAAGCAAGGCTCGTGTTGCGTGGCATTTCTCCTTGTCCATGATATCATGCCTGAGGTGCTAAAGAAGTTTTCTGCTATTTTTGGAGGGTCAGAACTAAGTCTTGCTCATCTTCCCAAGTTAACAGAAATTCTACGTATGGCTTTGGAAAATTACAGTTCTGTTTTTCAACTTTTCATTTGATTGGATTTCTTTGTAATATTAACAAGAAGTTCTATCAGTATCTGCTAATTAAAGAAGCACTAAACTGTGCTTGTTTCCTCTAGTGAACCTTGTTATAAGACAGAGCAATGCAGCAGAGAGACCATTTGGCTGTGGAATCAAGCCCAAAGGACAGATCCTTGAATACGTGACTTATGCTTTCCTTTCACAAGCTGTTGAACATCTTTCTGCAAAAAATACGGCTTTGAACTCGACTGACATGCTGAGCCATTAAGTGTTCTAGTAGAAAACTCGATCAGGGGTTTGAGTCTTCCCCAAAAGTCTGCAATAGCCTAAGACTTGAAAAAAATGAAAGACTCTAATAACCAGAAACACAAAAGAAATGATGTAGCTTTTTGGGCAGCGGTTTGTGTTCATAATGAGCACATAGTATGAAAATCAGGGTTGAAATTCAGACTCCTTGATCCATCCTTAGTATTTTGCTGAACCTTTTCTTTTGCACAGAAGTCCTGGTAAACATGACTTCTTCCTTGTCCTTGCAGCATGTTTTTTACTTCCTCTATCCACAGGAAGTTCTGCCTGAATGTGAGGGGGAATTTCTTCCCTGTGAGAGTGACAGAGCACTGGACCAGGTTGCCCAGAGAGGTTGTGGAGTCTCCTTCTCTGGAGATATTCAAGGCCTGCCTGGATGCAACCCTGTCTAACACGCTCTAGGTGACCCTGCTTGAGCAGCGGGTTGGACTAGATGATCTCCAGAGGGTGATCCTATGATTCTATTGTATATAATAAATGAGCAGGCAGAATACTTCCCTAAGGAAATGAAAGGCTGGAATTTAGTTTCTGTTAAGCTTGGAGGGGTTCAGAACTGCATCTCTTACCTGTATGGTGAGTGTCTGAACTGCTGAAATGAAAGTTACTCTCTATTAAAGTGTCTTCCATTCTAAATCCATTGCAAATCATAATTCCCTACTTAGTTATTTTAATTTTAAAAGCTAACCAGTTGGTTATTAATTAGAAGAGTAACAACTTTGTTTTTTTCTGTGCTTGGAGATTTTTTAATGATCTCTGGTGAAAAACGATTGCATTTTATTAATATTCATGGCTTGATATTAAAGCCTGTCACAGAATTGTTTCTCTCTGCTGTGATTTCCTGTCATACTTCCTGCCATCTCTCAGTACAGTAAAACTTTTAGGTAGGTAGGTAGCTTATCGATATCAAGACAGAGCTCTGACAATAGCTGATCTTAAATCAGTTATTCTTGCTGATGGTAAGAATGAACAAATTCTTGGTTACGCAAATTCACATTGCATATGCAAATTTATGTTGCATATGTAAATACGTGTGCAAAATTCATTTGGGGGATTTTAGTTTCAAAAATTTCTGGTTAGGACAACAAAATACCTATGTCATTACACTGGCAAGAAAGGTACATAAGTGAATTGAGCTGTTTCTACTACAAACCGTGAATACTCTGCAAGTACTTGGTAGATCAAGTCAAGACACGGATGAACAGTCCGTTATCACTTATGCATAACATTGCAAAAACTAAAATGGATTAATTTTTTTGTGTAGTACCCAGTGAATATCAACAGATTCTTTCCTCTCACTAACCTCTGCGAGTGTCTCGTTTATGTCATTGGTATGTTCTAAGCTAGGGCAATCTTTGGTAGTTAATTTGGAAAGTTGAGCCAAAGTTTTAAAAGTCACCTGCTTAAATGAACTCACAGGTAATAATACAAAACTAGTGTTTTTCACCTTTGACCATCTTTGTACCCTATTTAAGATTTAGCCTCGCAGTTTATTGTATAGTTACTTGCAGGCTTCCAGTCACCCTGGAGGTTTTGTTCTATACATGTTGGCTTCATGCTTTTCCTTGGGATGCAAATGACCACTTAACAATTTGAAGAAAGTAATTAGTTTTAGGATTGAATTTGATAAGTTTGTGAGTGAGGCAATATTGCCTGGCTGCCTGAAGTACTAGAGGCCTGGATAAAAAGCGAAAAAAAGGTATCAGAAGCTGCTTTCAGTGCTGTGTTTTGTATCCCTCTGTTCATATACGTATGTATTGAGCATGCAGTTGTTGCTAGTTTTAAATATTTCATAGATAATTAGCATTTTTTTTTTCTGTTTTAGGAGGTCCTTCAGATGTCTTTTTGTTATATTTGTTCCTGTATGCTGACTTTGTATTCAACAGCAGCTATCAAACTAATACTTGCTTTCTGGATGAAGTTCAGAGTAAAATAGAAACAATCCTTGTAATATTTCAGTCATATAGTAAATGGTGTTTGGAGGTAAATAAAGGAGATGACTGCAAGCTTTAATGGAAAAGGGATCTTTAAAAGGATTGTGTCAAATGTAGGATAGTACCTTTAAAATAAGAAAGGGGGTTAAAGATACAAAAGGAGAAGAATGTGCTCTTACCTGTTGCCAAATGTTTTTTCATGTATGCATTATAGCTCTTTTTGGTAATGGTCAGTATTACCCTTATTGTGTGCTGTTTACATGTCTGACTTCTTGTTTGGATTTTACTTGGTGATTTGGTATTAATTTTTAATGTGAAAGCACTTAGCATTAGGAGTTTGACATTTTGTCTGACCTTAATCACCAAGAGGATCATGAGAGGTTTATTCAGTGGGAAGAGAACTGTTACAGCTCTGACAGAAATGATGGGAAATAAGTAAACAGCCTTTTAAATCTTCACCAGAAATCAATAGAGTTTAAAGATGATGGACATTGGTGTTTTTTGCTGCTTAAGGACTTCAACCTTTTACGGGAAAATATCTTCTCCAAGTGTCAGCATTTTTTTCCCCTAGCACAATGAATCACTGCTGCAAATAGAACACTCTGCATAGAACACTTCATCGTTATTATCGAGCTGGGGTTGTGCGTGCCTTTCCCTGGCAATGCAGATGTTCTGTGTTTCTGTACCTAGAGGTGTGCTGCTCCTTCCTAATGTTGCTAGTTCATGTGTGGGGTAGGCCAGCAAAACAGTGCTACATGTAGTTGATAATATTTAAACTCATGTCTTTGTTCTGTCATCGTGGTGGCTGCTGTTCATAGCTTTTTTTTTTTTTTTTTTTTCAGTTTTAGCCATGTTTTCCTATGTCAATATAAGTAGCTTTATTTAAGCGAGAGTTCTCAACTTCTTTTAATAACAGGGTAAAAGCTATTCAGAAGCCATTGAATCATTGGTGTTGCACAAAAAAATTGTATAGTTTTGATTTTCATGAATGATTTATTAGACACTAGGATGGTACGGTATTTAGCAATATATCCGCAAACAGTACTATTCAGACCGAAGTATTCATACGTTTGCATCATCATCAATCATATGTTGTGCTATTTGTTTTTTTATTATACAGTATTGGATTCCATTTTAAAACAGCTAAGTATATAGTAAATTATATTCAAATAAAGTAAAGTCGCTGTTAAATAGCAATTGAGAACTTGACTTTCAAGCTTTCAGTTAATTTGTTTGCTTCCTTATGCAGCCATTTACTCTGAATAAAGTGAAGGGGATTTAATTTTGATTTGTAGACAACCTTTTACATTGAAAATAACTGTAGCAACTATGGTTTTATGCTAATATCTAAGTATGCCACATATACTGTTAGACAAAATTGTCCCTTAAGACCTCCTGGTATGAAGTGATCTTTGATTTAAGGTTGCAGTACTTTGGCTACAACTGTGTTCAATGATTATTAAACTGGAGTTATTACACACAGGCTGATGGAATATTTTCAGTAGTTTATCTCAATTGATTAGCCATATTGAGTGCAGAGTGGTGAAAAACATTTAAAGCAGTTCCTCCTTGTTGCAGGTGAAGCAGCTCGCCTCTCCCTGTATTGCTTTTAGCTTTGTGCTTTTCCTTGTGTTGCATAGTGAGTGGTGGAGCTATAATATAGTTGAATCAGGTTAACGTGTGGTTTCTGCAAGATGCTGAAAAATCTGGCCTCAGTCAGCAAATTGGTTAAGCATGTGCTTCTTTTTAAGCACAGTTCTAGTCCCTGCTGAAGTCTGTGGGGTTACTTACCTGCCTGAAGAGTGTATGTGTGTGCGCGCAGTGTGTGGTGGTATGTTTTGGCTCACGTTAACCAATGAACTCAATGCAGAGTGCTCAGATTTGATTCAGTGTATAAAATAAAGAAAACGTTCATTACAGACGGAATATCTGTAAAACAGATTCTTATATACATTCTCGTGTGTGGATTTCAGTGGCAGTAGGTAGTCTTGCTTTTATTTAACATAAAGCTAATCTCTACATAGATTAAAATGGCAGTGATATTTCAGGATTGAAATCCTACTTTCAGATGACTTTGATGTCCTTAAATTTAAATACTAATTTTTAATAATTAATACTACGTAGAAAGCACAGAAAATTGAAATGTGTGTATAACATGCCAGCTCTTTGGCTCGTGTTCAGTAGTTTAGCTGATCATGTCCTAGATTTGCAGTCGTTAGTAGATAATTTTGTTCCCTTTATAATAGACCTTTTATGTACTCTGGAGAGTCTCGTTCTGTGATGACAGGCTGAAGTTTTGCTTTTAATTCTTTTTCATCATTTTAAAAGGAAAGGCTTACACTGTCCTGGATACTCAACTTTGCTTATTTATTGTTTCGTATACACTCTTCTAAAATAAGTAGCTGTTGCTAATATTTCATCATACTATTTTTAGGTGTGTTTTTGAAGGCATTGGGCATTGGCTTAATGATGTTTCAGTTGTATCAAGTGCATGGCGAGGATCACACCTGTTTCCATATTTAGAAGATAAGATTGGTTAACATTTGCTTTTGGAAATTCCGGTCTTGATTTTCAATGTACTTTGTAACAATTTTAATCCATATAGCATCCCAACTAAAAGGCCTTGTGATCCCTTTTACTTCCAGAAGGTAGGCTTTTATTTAGTCTTATGACATGACAGAGGGAGGTTAGAACCAAAATTAATATGTTTTACAATACTAAATGTGTTTAGACCTGACAGACTGCAACTCCTGTAAAACAGGTGTTCCCAGATTTAGTTTACTTGATTGCACTGTGGCAGCAGCAGCTGCTGCTTTGTGCTGAGCTGCTCCCGTGCTCTGGAGGTGTAACTGGAGTTTCCCCCAGTCTCTCAAAGGCAGGCAGCAGTTGTTCAAGATTCAGTCCAGGGCCATATAGCCACAAAACAGAAGCATTTACTGTTTGAGCAGTATTTCTTGTTTCCATTGAGAAATTACCATTAGACTGACATTCTTTGCATATGCTTTTTGAGAGATTTTGAGATAATTTGCATGAGTGAATGTGTACTGCATTTTGGGAGAGCCTGTGTATGATGTTTGCTTTCATTTTCATTAAGTTTTGTAATATGCTACTAAAAAGGAAATTATAAGAAAATATTTCAGTAGATAATCCCAAAGTATATAGAATTTCAGAGCAGCAGTATTGGCTTAAAATATCGTAAATACTTTTTTAACATTATTTAAGGTGTGTGTATTTAGTTTGAGGCTGGAAGTTCGGACTGCCTTGGAGGTTCTCCCGGCGTAGCAGCTCACAGCCCTTCTCTTAATGTTTTTTGACCTTTCAGCCTCATGCACTTATCATTTTTTAAAAAATCGGCAGTATATTTGTGTTGATTACTTATTTTCTTTACTAGCCTTTTCTGATGTTTTCATCATTTTACTGAAGATGAATAAGCTGTCTGTGAATTGATTAACTATCAAATATCTCAACAGCAAGTTGCAAACTTACTGTTTCTGTAACAGTGGTGAGATGATGACAAAAGATGGTATTACAGTGGCTTAATGCTCATCAGCTGAGGTATGGTAATGCATTATCTGAGAATTTCTGTCATATTGCAACTGTAAAGTAAAAAATGCATTGACGTTAACCAGCTTCGCATGGGATGTCAGGCGTTGTCTGTCATACTTGGAGTTACATGTATTTGAGAGAGATTCATTCAAAATAGCAGGAACACAAAGAAGGCCCGTAAGCATGAATTGGAGAGCTTGTCTTACTGCTTTGGTTGCCCTGGAAATGAGGACAGGATTGATCTCCATAAATACGTATGCGGGAAGGGAAGGGGCTAAAAATGCTAGGGAAGTAAAAGAGCTTTTTAAACTAAAGACGTTACTGGCACACGAACAAATGGATGTGGCTATCAATAAACTTTGGCTAGAAATTCAAAAATGTTTTCTACTCATCAAAAGGTGGAGGTTCCAGAACAGCCTCCAGAGGGGGAATTGTAGAGGGAAAAATATTAACTGATTTTAAGATGAAGTTTGAGCGATTTATAAAAGGATTAAATGACGTTTGTGCCATTAGCAAGCAACTATATGCAGCATCCACAAGGTCCCTGCTGTATACTTTAGGTCTCTTTATATTCTTTAACCTTTGTTTAATGTTCTTTAATCATGTAGAAGTTAATTCCAGCATTTTCTTTTCAAAAACTTTGTTACTGCTTGTGAAACTGTGAGTATAGAATGTAACTTCTAGGATTTTTGCGTCCTTTATCTATCTAAAAATGAATCTTAAGGGGATCTCTAATTCAAAGATTTTCAGGTTAGAGAGGAAAAAGGAGGCAGGGTTTCATCAGAGGGAAGTCCCGTTTCCACAGGCGGAACATCCTTGCTGACTGAGCTGGAGAAATGTAACTGGTTGGCATTATTTTTTCAGTGTCTATTTTATTTACTAAGTTACTGGCAATGATTGTGTTTTGCGTAACGATTGCAATACAGTAGATCCAAAGAGGATTTTATTAAACTGTACTCTGTAATATAGTTCAAGTCAAGTCTGAAAGCAGCCTCACTGTTGCCTGGTGCAAGCAGGTAACTGTGATGTTCAGCATCTCCATGAGATGACTGTATTGCCTCATCCTCGATGTGGGAGGAAGGACCAAAATGTACACTGTGCATCTGCAACTTTTTTTTTTTTTTTTTTTTTTTTTTGTGTGTGTGTTGAGTGTGTGGAGAAGTATGAGACTTGTGAGACTTTGATACGGTTACTGGAGTGCTAAATGATATGCTTGGTCCATGTTTCTTCCGCCGTGTCATTTTAGATGGTTTCTTTAAGCACCCTTGTTCTGCAGTGGAGACTGCATTATGCGTGGGGCATGGAAGAGAATGCTGTTTTCAGCTGATCTTCTGGAGGAAATCATTTCAATTTTCACTCATAACGTAATTCTTGTTACACATGCCATTGCTTATCTTGATAAATGATTTGTTATAGTAATAAGCAGATAGCTTTAAAAATGTAGATATTACGTGTATGTGTATCGTTTAGTCATTTGGCCTACGTTGATGCGTGGTTAAAGGCAGCGATGCAGAGGAAGGTGACTGAAGAAGTACCAGAGGGTTGTGCCTTCCTCTTGGTAAGTCTGTTGGCTATTAATAGGTAACATATTTTGGATTGACACACAGTTATTGATCCCTGGATTTAATAGAATAAAACCTGAAGCCAAGGGTATCTGAAAGGACCGACGGGCAATATATTTTCTGAATTACAGAGTGACACAGTCGTAAACTGTGACGCTGACAGTTAAACCAACAGAGTGAATGTTAATGCTTGTTACAGTGATGTTAGAGGTCCCCGTCGTTTGTCAGCGAGCTGCTGTAATACATGCAGTACATCTTCATTAAATAGGCGCACAGCAATCAGTCTCATGTTTCCGGATGAGCTGTGGCCAGGCCATAATTAACCTCTTGAACCGGGATTTGTAACAGAATGTGAAATCAGCTTAGGTTATCAATTACAGTCACGCTCAATTGAGACCTGCCCAAAGAGGGCTTCTTGTGCGGAGATGGAGATTATAATTTACTCATTTCCTCAGAAAGTAACAAAAGTACTTGCGAGTCATTAAATAATAAATATAAGTAATACCTCATACGTCGCTTAAATACCTCCTTGCTTTGGTGCATTACACACAGAAGGTTGCAGGCAGTACTGTGTCAAGGCAATGTATGTGTCATTAGCAAGACTCACAAGGATATTTGTTGTTAAGAAACCTCAATTTGGGAATGCTTTCTATAGAAAAATCCACTAATTTTTTACGTGGGGAATTGTATCTATATTTTGAGATTTAATATGCAAGCTTTGTTTCCTATTGCAAGTGCTTGACTCTTTAGCCTGTGGAAAATTAGTTTAAATACCTTGGGGATTTCAAGGTCCTTTTTTTTTTTTTTTTTTTTTTGGTAGCATTTGACTTGAAAAACAATATTTGAGATTATTATCCTTCAAGCCAATTCATTATCCTGAGACAGATTGAATTTATATATTCCTTCTGTTAGTACTCAGTGACAAGGCTCTATAGCTACTTACTTCATATCCAAAGATATCTAACAAATTAATATCACAATCAGCAAGTGATATTACCACTTGATTTATTTGTTTATTGTTATTACAATAATGCATGAATATGCATAGCATTTTTAAATTAACTTCTTACATTTGTTTTCCCTATAATGTACTTATTCATCATAAAAATGAATGAGACTGTCAGTCAAGGACTGACCACTTTTTCTTAGCTTGATTGCTGCTGTCACCAGTGTTTTGCAGATCTGGAAGGATTTCCCTTAAAATAGTTTTTCATTATTATTTTATGAATATAGACAGTAATTTCTCTATCCACCTCTGCAATATCTTATAATAGAGGGAAAAAAAAACTATTACATGTCTGTAATATATTGAAGATTCTTAACATACACTCCAGTAATTCTTATTCACTCTTTTCTCGTGATACTACTGAAAATTTTATTTTAAAACACACTTTAAACACAAAATTAACAGAACATGTCGTCTTTGAAAGGCAATAAATGTTCTTTCCTTGGGAAGACTTGTAACAACTCTGAGTCTTTCATATGTTATTATCTTTACCTGTGTAGTACTCATATGCCATACATGAGCAATCTTTTTTTAAACTTTACTTAATCTTTTTCCTTATTCCATTTTCATTAAGTATGAAACTTAATGGGTTTGTAACTGGTTAAAAGATAATTGGTTCCTATTTTTAATTCAGGCTTTCCATCACCAAACAAGTAAGAGGCCTTCAGGAAACAATTTCTCCTCACAACGAAAGAGTCTTTTAAACTTTCTTTTTTAACATCCGCATTTCAAATGCACGTTATTTAAAAATTAATATGACCACTGTGTGACAGCAGTGCATCCATAGTGCATGATTTCAAAATGTTACATTTCATTCTTTCTTTTCTTTAGATTTGAAAAAGAATAACTGTATCTTGTTATCTCTATAGAAATTATTGATTTCTCCATAAAATATAAGGAAAAATACACTTGAAAAGTAAAATTCAAGTAACGTAAGTTTTGAACTAAAAGAACAGAAAATGGTTTAATTTTGTTTTTGATTAGAAATTTAATGATGTAATTTTTTTTCATACTGTGTTATCTCCACAAAAGTTCACTGCCTCTTTGAGGCTAGTCTTTCCAATTTCAGTTCGTTCCTGTTTGTTTTCTACAGGGAAGCATTCAGAAATTTGCATGATAATGGAAGAGATGTATTGGGAATAAAAAGATAGTGGAAAATTCATTTTTTTTTTAAAAGCAATCACATTGGGCCTGTGGCTACATGATTTATCTTTTACAATTGTTGTTTTTAAAGTCAGTAAAGAGAAATCGATACTTCTTAGTTTAGGTTTTATATGCCCAGCAAAAATTCTTGAGGGCGATATGCAAGCGTTCACAGAAAATTACCATCACCTACCACCACTGCGCAAAGTGTCACCCAAATTCAATTCTAAAGCTTTGAAACCGATTAAAAATTTTTCTTATAACCCAGAAGCATCAAATTCCCCTCTCCGTCATTCTTTTCTCTCTTCTTCTCCCAGGTGAATGAAGGACTTGGTATCTTTTACTAAATAGATGATTAAGAGTTACTTGGCAGTGTGAAAATAACTGTAATCTCTGTCAAACACATCTGCACTTAGTTGGTACTTCCATAATACAAACAAACTTTCCAATTTCTTTTTTTAGCCAGTGCCAGTACTGTATCAAAATCTTAAATGAATGGGATTCTTTAATGTGCTGCTTATTTCTCTCGTTTCCATATCTTTATTAGCGAAGGGGAAGAGTTTTCCCCACAAGTATATATTTATAAAATACAGATCAGCCTTCCATATCTAAATGGCATTTTCTGTGTCACAATTCTGCTACGTTTAAGGTACGTGAATTGAAAAGCCAGTCGGCCTAATTTTTGGAAACATTGAGCTTTATTAATGCTGTAGAAATCAGTACGAATTTAAAATATCTGCAAATGAGATCATCCAATAATAGAATTTTATCTCTCATATTTGAGAACCTAAAGTTTCTTTACATCATCTTAAGGTCTTAAAGTTCACTTCTTCCCTCAATCCGAAGGTGATTTATGGTTGCTGTGTTATAGATCAGATAGTTTCATCTTTCAAACTTGCTGCACCTTCTCCAGCATTTCTATCACTTATGACTTCGGTTCTCAAAATAAAGGTGAGATAAGATGAATGTGTATCAATATAAGAACTCTTCATTGGACCCACCCACTGGTGTCCAAAACTTTCCAGTTCTGAAAGTTTAATGAATGCTTATTGTGCTCAGCATAGCAAATCTGAAAGGTCAAATGAAAACCAGAAATGTTATTTCACACCTTTTTACTGATTTTCATCACTATGCCATTGTAAAAGAAAACTTTCTGTTCAAAAATCCGTGGCTTATACTGTACCACATTGGCATAGTCTGTGCTTACAAAGTTTTTCAGTGCTGATGAAAAGGCAAAAAACAACCTTAAATTCAAACATCTATACTATAAATTAGAATTTTTTTTCAACACTTGTAATTCAGGATGGTCAGGGGGCTTTATCCCAGATTCTTGGTCCCTACCGCCTAACTGTTCATGCTGTGCAAAAGTGAGGGAGGACAGTTTTGGGCAGATTCATTCAGGAGTGCTCTGAAGCTAGGTTTTTGCTTATATCTTTGCTCTTTCACAATGATGTTTTCAATCCTGGGTCATAATTTTGAAGTGATGTGAAGTAGTATACTTCATGTATAAGTATACTTCGTACCACATGTGATTAAAATAATTGTGCTCTGTTGCAGCAGGTAGAAATAGAAAAAATCATGAAAGGCAGTACTGTGGTTGTAAATTGTCCCCTTTAGTAGTACAGTTGACTTCAGTGGCAAATTTTAATTGGAGGTGCCCAAAATTAGTACACCATAAACAAAACTTAGTGTAAACCTAAGTAATATTTGAGGGTTCGGTTAGTTCCGGAGAGAACACAAAAACTCCACGGGTTGAGTATGCAAGTCCCTCTATTCACAGTTTCTACTTTCTGTGGGTTTTATTGTGTCATATATGTCCTCAAAAGCTGCATGGAGCTTAAAAAGTCTTCTACTCTGCTTCTGCACCTACCAAACGTAGGAGATACTAGGTGCAAGATGATCATAAGTTCTCCGATTATCGCCCTTACCGCCCTCTGCTCGTGTATCCCATCACTAGTGTCGCAGGTTCCAAAGGCATGATTTAGTGCCGTGCTCATCATGCTTTCCAGGCCAAATAGTCAGCCCACCAGTGAGTAAAATCGCCTCAACCTGCCACACAGGCTGTAAGTACGATGTATCTGCCTCTCTCTCGTGGAGTAAAAAAGGGCAGGTCTTACAGCATGTTCTAACCTGCATGTGATCAGGTATCAATAGCTCAAGGTACTGTTCATCTTCTCTTTTCTGGTGTGTGTTTGGTCTGTTTTAAGAGATTCTTTGGCTGTCTCTATCCCAGATGGTGGCTTCAGTGGACATTTTGGATAATGAGTTATTATGTTCTTTATCGTCTTGCTGAATGTTAGACTTGTGTATTAGTAAGCCAGCGTTAAATGTTAGGAGTAGAAGTGTCTGTGGGAGAAATAAACGCATACCTTTACATTTCATAGTTTGATCCTTTCATTATATTTCTAGTGCATGTAGTGGAGGAAGAAAATTTGCAAATAAATGGGCTTGCTGTTTCCTGTATTCAGGTAGTTGATGCTTGTGGGGAGCATGCAGGCAGAAGTAGCATTCTTGTACGCTTAGGTGCTCAATTTTAGCTATTGTGAATTTGTTTCTTAACTTGTATATTTTTTTAGAAGACTTCAAGATACGGGTATTTGTAAATACTGATTTTAATTTAAAAGGAGTAGCTGTATAGCAGGAGAATTGATGTTTTTAATCTGTTGTTAGCAGAAGTCAAGAATCTTTACCAAGGTATTTTAGCCCCTTATTGCAAAATTGAGTCTAATGGTCAAGTTTGTGGGTAGATGCTCTGTGCTTTAGTAGGTAGGCTTCTGTCTAAAGGAATTTTTGTTCTGTTTGAAAAGATGCTGAAAGCAGATATATGTTATGGTCTTATATGAGGGTGGCTGTTTCTTTCCTCTCTGTACTGAATTGTGCTGAGAAACACGTATAAGAAAGCTGTGATAATGAGCAGTACAGTAGAGAGAGGTGATTTATGATACCCGTTCCTGACAGCTATAGTGCTGAGATTCCCAGGGTATCCGATCACTGCATTAGCATGCTGACAGCTCAGCATTTAGGACATTATGGTAATTTATCCTGCATATGCTGTCACCTGCACTGTCAGAGTTTCTTTTTAATGATGGTATAACTATTTTGTTTGTTTGTACTGCATTCTTTTCATTTGGCTAATGCCTTCTCATTAGATTGTACCTAGTAAATGAGAGTAATTAAGTGTTTCCTATAGCTCAGATGCAATGATTAAGTTGCAGAGTTGATGCTGATTATGTTTTGTCATTTATCTCTATTAATCTGAGAATAATTCAGATGATGAACACACATAATTTTTTTTTGCTAATGTTCAATAGATGGAATTTATAGCTTCTCAATGGAGCCAAACAGTAAGTGTGTGTTTATATATAAATAGTAAGTTACTGTACTTGTATCTCTGTTAAATAAACATAGAATTATCTGCACAACTAAGCGAAAAAACCTACTCAATGTAGAGGCTTTCACCTTTTAAAATGCGTTATTATATTGGAAACTAACAATTAAGTGAGTGTTTCTTTTTATTCTGCTTTCTCAAGTATCTACAGAAAATACTTTAGAGAGATTTTGGAGGTTTTAACTGCAGTTGCAGTCTGTGTTTGTTCAATTCTAGAATACAAAACTCATCTCTAATAGCAGAATGTAGTTTCAGTGTAAACACAGTGTAGATAGAGATTGAAGAAAAAATTCCTGATATTATTTCTGTATACGACATTCCAATGAAAAACGTTAATGTGAATAATGACAGTACTAAATTTCAAGAGTTCTCTGAGTTGTATGAACATGTTCCTTACTTTCCCTGGCTCTGTAAACTTCCTAGCACACTACACTATTTTTTCTAAATACATACTTCAATGAAAGTAAGTAATATAGCCCCATAATTGGTTGCTTCTTATCTATCAAAGTCTGATAGCTTTCAAAAGTAGCAACTTTTGTGTGTCCTCAATTACTAAGCTAGTTTTTAAAAATGTTGAACTTCCAGTTGTAATTGATGGTGAAGGGAGGACCGCAGTGGTTTGTTTTTGTGTGCTAAATAGAGTGTTATATTTAAGTAAATAAGAAAGGAACAATTTTTGAACGTATACACACTGCACGATATTACTGCCTTACATATGAATGTTGTTTTTATTATCTGAAACTCTGTTAGTTTTGACAATTGTCATTTAACAATCTCGAGTTGCCTGCAGGGCCCCTTGGTTTCAGGCTTGGTTGAGTTTTGTACTTTAAAGTAGGATTATTTTTTTCAGACATACGATTAAATTTAGATTTGAACGATACCTCTGATTAGGGCAACTGTGTCTTCGTTGTTGCTGCTGATTACTGACCTTTTCTGGGGAAATATTTCAGAGTCATCTACAGATGCTGAGCAGAGCTAAACCCCAAAGCGTTGCTTTCCGCCCAGATTGACTCTTCTCAATAGTATGGCGAGCGATGAATAAAATTGTTCAAATCAGTCATTTGTCCTCGTTCGGAGGGGCTGCCTCCGTCCCCAGCTGAAGCGGGGGCGTGCTGGCTTTGCAGCTAGAGGGAGCAAGTGGGCGTGGGAGCAGAGCTAGAATGAGTGGGGCAGAGCAAACCGTGCAGAGCCTGAGCGTAGTTACAAAGATGTCTCAATATGTGCCGGGCTGTGAGAGGCGCAAGGGAACGGGGATCGAAGGTGGACAGTCCAGCATTAGTCCATAAATTTTAATTTTTTTTTTCAGTTGACGCATATTTAATAGAAAGACTTCACTCGGGTTTTCATGTATGACCTGTGGTTAAACAAGCAATTATTCAAGCATTCACTTTTCATCACTGTTATGTGTAGAAATCTGTTGTAGAGCTGAACAGATTGCTAGCTTGAAATATATGTTAATCAGATCAAATTGTTGTTCATTAGCAATTGTTTTTCTTTCTTTGAGCAGAAGGTTAAGTGCATTTGCCTTCTTTATGGAAAAGCAAATACCCCGTTCCGTTTATGTGGGTCAGTTCTAGAGTAGCTGCTTAAAATCCCGTGTACTGAATTCTGTTACCTTTTTCTCTTGGGTGGCTCAGGGAAGCAGTTGAAGCAGCCAGTGATGGCTGCTGGGCTTTCATTTCTTTGTGACTGGTAAATGAAACACATGCAGCCTCACCAAACTACATGACTAATGACAACCTCCAGTGGCTCCTGCAATCAAAGATTAATTTGCTTTATCAAGTTTAAAGAATAGTAGGCGATAAATCATGTCAAAAAGAAATAATCAGTGGCAGGCTGATGTTCTTTTGCACAGTGGAGGACAGGTGCAATAGAGGATTCATCTGCCATACACGGTTAATTTTGTTCTCACACTGTTGTGTTAATCTTAATTTTTATTTAGTTGATTTTGGAGTCAGACAGCATGCGTTGTCAAGATCAACTAATATTTTTGTCTAAAATGTATTTAGCTCTAAAATTAAATACTTACTTAGACTGTCTTACTTGGCATCAAAATGTTTTCAGCTTAATTCCTTTAATAATTGATAGATAGATTTCAGTCCCTTTTTTGGGGTCTTTTTGGAGGACAGCTAATGTAGACAGGTATAAAAAAGTGCGGTGCGTATCTGTGAACAATAATAGTAATTTTATTTTCTTCCTATTGACTCCTGTTTAGCTAGGTCTCCTCTCTCATTCAGTCTGTGCGAGAAGTATTATGTTAGTCTTAAAGCTACTCTACTGCTGCAGTTGTTCTGGGTGCTAAATACATAGTAAGAGCCTCTTAAGTGGAAAACTAATGACGCTGGGCAGCTAAGGCCTGATACCGTGGCACTTTATACCATCTACTTTTATTACAGGGGTGGGCAGTTAATACCACAGCACAGGAAGAGATCAACGTGTTGCAGGATGGTGTTCCTAATGGTTCGCGCTTAATGAAGTGATTCAGAGTCAGCATCTCTATCTCCTTCGTAGTTAGTGAATAGAATTGTTCCAGTAAAAGTTAATTTTTTTTTTTTAATACCAAGATTAAGTCACCATTAAACGTACAAGGCTATCTATAGTATTTCATTGTAATATTACATTGTGGAGCATGGCACAGACGCTAACCTTCATTTAATGATGATTTGTGTTATACCGAAAGAAAAGATTGCAATTTGTTCTGTACAGAAAATACAGATAGCCTCTGCTAGCTTAACACTTTGACTGCACAATTGATTGCTGGCCATTTTCAGTCTGTATTTTCAGTTTAAACCTTGTTCCAATAATGCATTTGGCACCAAGGTTTTTTTTTTTCTTTGCTTAGCAGCATTCTGGCGAAGGAATAATGCAGCTTCTGTAAGCTTCAGTAATGTGTAGAAGTGATGGGATCTATTTATAATAATATGTGGGCCCTCTAGTGGCATTTTCCGTGATCTAAGTTTAGATTGCTATGAGGTAGTGTAAAATAGAGAACGTGTTTAGATAGGAGATCTAACAGGAAAACAGAATTGGCGCTTGTGAAAAAGAGTCTAAGGAAGCAACTAGCCTGCCAACCTCAGCACGGGGGGGGGCAGGACACCAGGCTTCTGTTGCAGCTCTCAGGACAGTTGCCAGCGTCGCACTGAGTGTTTCGATACCTGTCAGAGTCGCATTTTTCAAGAGGAAAAATTGAAAAACTTTTAACCAGCTGCAGTAGCTAGGTTTTGCCTTAGCAGTAAAAAGGCTTTCTGGGACCTATCCATCCCCATTTGATTGCAGCATCTTTAGATTAAAAGATGCAGCTCTTCCCGTGCAGGTATTAAAGGTTATATTGTATAAAGATTAAAAGAGTTTTTTAAAAACCTTATCATGTAATTAAAAGAGGATTTTTTTACACATAGGCTAAGTTTGAAAAAAGGTAGGTTTTAAGTAAGCCATTAGCAAGTTAATGTAACTTCTGGGTGAACATAGTCTACAGGCAGTACTCTTAAATGTGGCTTCATTAGAGCATCCGCATTAACTGCCTCCCTGCCCTCCCCATGCTGAACTGATATGGCATTATCCCGTTGCTTGTGAAGACTCGGTAGTACGAGGGAGACTGGCTGTGTGTGTATGGTGTTGTATGAACACGTCTGTCACCCAGCCAGTGCCGTCTGAAGACCTGCTTTCTGGCTTGGGCTTTGGCACTCGGAAGATTCGCTGCGAGGCCAGTCCCTAGGTCCTGCTGTGCACTGAGACAACGGCACGGAAGGAATTAAAGCAGGGACGGAGCGGAGTCCTGAAAGCACGGCTGCGTAAAGACTGCGTATCTGGGTTCCCCCTCCTTTCACCTGATTTCTTTTCACTCTTTGCAGCACTGATTTCTGAAACGATACGGCGATACGCCTTTGTGCCGCTCTGGTGAGGCTAGGTCAGCCCACTGCTACACTCCTGCTTGATACGCTTGTGAAGCTGCATTTAAAAGTGTGTGTGTTGTTATTTGTGTATATTTTCAGTCACTAAAGGAATCCGTGTTGACATTTTCTCCGAATTTCTTCATTTTTATTGAAAAGGTTTAGTGTGTATGGTAGGGTTAAAGTCATTTTCAAAGCAAAAGCTTAAAAGAGTTAAATTTGAGTTAACATCAGTGATTTAAAGTTAAGATGTACAGGGAGTAAATTAAAACTAAAAGCAAGCATTATAAGAAAATATAGGGCCATCAAAGAAAGGTTGAGGTTGGAAGGGTCATCTGGAGATTGCCTACTCCAGACCCTCTGCTCAAAACAGGGCAACTGGTGCTGGTTGTCCAGAACGGTGTCCAGCTGGGTTTTGAATGCCTCCAAGGATGGAGATTCCCAGCTTCTCTGGGCAACCTGTTCCAGTGCACAACCACCCTCGGAGTAAAAAAGTTCTTTAATTTGTTTACATGAAATTTCTTCTATTTTAATTTTTGCCTATTGCACCCCTGGTCTTTTCCCTGGATAACACCCGTTGGCCGCCCTCGCCGCAGGGGCATGTTGCTGCCTCCTGTATGGCACAGTTTCATTCAAAAGGCATTCAAACATTAAGGTAAGATGGGTCTATGAGGCCTTCTGAAGTTGCACTGTAAAGCTGAAGGAGCAAAAAAGTGCTCAGAAAGAAACGTTTCTTAAAAAACGTAATTACGTATCAGCTGTAACAGTATGGCATGATACTACCATTTCTTCCCATAACTTGATATTCCATAACTTGGTATCTTTTTTTACTCTGTGATTTAGAGTGCAATGCAAACTCTGAATTTGAGTTCATAAGAGTGGAGTTGAGTCTAATTTTAGTTATCTCTGTGATGTTTTTATTCTGCTGTTACTCGTATGTGAGTCAAGTTCAGGCTCCTTTGTTATGTAACAGCAACTCGAGGAGGAGGAGATTTGGGGGCAAAAAGACAAAAGGGGGTGTGTTAGTTTATTTTGGGTCAAGTTATCAATGAATATTCCTTGCTTTCAGAGGGCAAGAGATTCAGGCTCATTTAGAGCAGAGCAGTCTAGACAAGCTGATTTAAAAAAAACAAAACTCACTTTTATTTTTAATCTGTAGTTCTGTAACTAAAATGGCAAAATTAAGACTTTTTAAAATGTCTTTGAACAATTCTTATGAATATTTCCTATTCTGTAAGCACTTTGATCTCGGAAATTTTTTCTGGCTGTCTTCAAGTTGATAATAAATGACTGAAAATTCATAATAAATAATAGTATGGAAACTCTTCTTGTTTCTATGTCTTTTGCCAAAAGCACTGAATATGGATTTGAGTGAGGGAAAGAAGAGGAGAAATGTGTTCTGAACGTTACTGAAATATTTTGTGGTGACTTAGTGGAACACCTTAGAGCCAGCTGTGTTTTCTCTGTTCAGAAATGTTCTAAAGCTGTCAGAGCCCCCTTTCTTTCATACAGCAAAGTCAAGAGGTAAATTACTGTTGAAGCGTTAGTGTGCCTTTTCACAGTATCTGGAGGAACCACCTGGCTTCGTTACTTTGTGTATAATGTATTTAAAAAAGGGGTACTTTCTGAAAACATTAATATTTAAAGCAGCATGACTTGGTTTTGTATGTGGAGTGTTTGAACTAGATTTTTTTTTTTTCTTATGAAGACCTGTATTTCACTTAAGGCACAAATAAACAGTTTCTGCTGAATACCTAGCTCAGGGTTGTGTTTGACTCAGTCAGCATCTCGTGTACAGGTGTGGTAATTTTCGTACACATTGGGTTAAAAGAAGGGAGAGCACTTCTCGTCTTCGTGTACCTGACCGGTGAAGGAGCAGCCACGCTGCTGTCTCACACATCCAGTGTGATAGCTGGATCAGTGGGAACACCAAGTTGTCTTGGACAGAGGCATTTTCCATATCCTCAAATTGGATTTGCAGAACTTGTAATTTGGGGTTTATGCTTGGTATTTAATGAGATTTGCAGATCTTCCCAAAATTGATTGTGTTAGACTGTTTAGAGTTCTTTCTGACATGACACTCGTGTGTTTATAGAGCAAAAGAAAATAGATAGTAACGTTGTCCTGGATATAGATCTGTTTCACATGCTGGGGTCTATTTTTAAAGTATTCTTCTGGGAGTTAAATGAGCATTTATTAAACATGATAGGAGGGCAGAGAGTTGTCTGTCTTCTGCCACTTGCCAGTCTTCTGGAGCACAGAACAAAAACACTATTTCAGGTATCTGTTCCTCACAGGTTTTATCCGTATCTTCTTTGTTGGAACACTCTGTAGTTGGCATCAATTTGGATCAAAAGAGCTGCAGTCAGGAAGGCCACGAGGAAGGCTCCATATTATTTCTCCAGAGCATTCTCACTGCTGATGAGTTGTTTCTTGAGGCATGTAGCTCTATTGAGAAAGAAGTCTTCTGGGAGCAAAAGTTTTATTTCTGAAACAGTTTTTCTTCTTTTTTTTTTTTTTTTTAACCAATTAAAGTATTAAGTGATTTGTATAGATATTGTGTTAAGCACAAAATAACACAGGTTATCACAAGATATTTAGAAAATCTTAGGTAAGGTGATTTTAAACCAAATTTTATTCATCATTTTAGATTTTGTCTTTAAAATAATATGCACAAGAACTAATTTCTTTAGTAATACTAATATAATAGTGCATCTTTGACTGCAGTCTCAGTGGTAGAAGTACATTCCAGGTTATCCATTTTCTTTAATAATTGATTTCATTCTAATTTGCTGAATATTGATAACATTTAGAATATCATTAATTTTGCTTTTTAGATAATCATCTAAATGTATGTGCTGTTACAGCTAAAAATTAATTTTGCAATATGCCTGCTTAAGATGAACATGAGTCAGCACCTCCTAACACACCTTACTAGATTGCTTTGCTTCTAAAGTGTTTCAGATTCTTCGATTATAGAGTAATAGGCGTATTTGGCAGTGTTCTGTTATGTATCATGTTCGCATAGATTTGATTATCTTGTTTGCTTAAGAGGTCAGCAAAACGTACCAAAATATTGCTCTGTATATTACTAAAGGCCATTACTATCAGTCATACTGTAAAATGATTACATTACGTGAAGAACTGCACGCAGAATATAGGTGATCTGGCCACACTTCCAAATAGTGCACGACCTGAACAAGGGAGACTTGGTGTTGCCTTCTTGACTTACTCTATAATGTGTCCTTTGCTGCGTTCGCTTTTGATTGACTAGATCAAATGTTGGATGCAACGGCCTTTTTCAATTTGTTCTGTATTTCTCTCTCTTTGCCTGAGTGTGTGTTTCTCCAGCCAGAGCCAGGAAAGGGTAGGCTGTAAGCTTATCTGTGCGGCACTTGAGGATGTCGCCCTTTGCTTTGGAAGCCTTTAACACGGAGGCCAAAGTCTGAAACTTGCTATATATTAATGAAAATAATTATTGATCAAGACTCTTGACTAATTTTGCCTGGACAGTTTTATTAGGTGTGTTTGGTTTGAGGGTTTTTTTTGGTAAACTTCTAAAAGGTATTCACGTAACTATATTTAAGTTTCTTGCTAGTGATCCAGAGCTAGGTGTATTTTTACACTTATCTGTGCTGTATACGCATGTTTGAAATTCCTTAACTTATAGTGTACATACAGTCTAATTTTGGCTACATTTATAGTCACTTAATTTTAACACAAACTTGTTAACACAAACACTTTATCTTTAAAAGCCACCTCCCAAATGCCTTCTGTGCGCTTAGCTCAGACCATGTCACTCCTGTCCCCTAAGCTTTTTCTTCTTTTTCAGTTCCCTGTGTTTCAGTTCACAAATTCTTGAGTGAACTCAAGAGTTGTTGAATTCACTGTCTGGATACCACTCTTTATTTTTTTTATTTAAATATCTCTAACTTTTCTTGAGGCAAACTGTTACTTCTAAGAGTCCTGTTAAATTCCTTCTCCACTCTTTGCAGTGTTTTCCGGGAATCCTGTTGTGCAAAGGATACCTCCTGGTATAGGTATATCAGGCTTCATTCACTCTTTATTCTGTACCATCTTAAAATTGCACCTGTTTTTAATCCTCACAAGTAGATAAGCTAGTCTGAGTCGGGCAACTGCAGGCTTTGCTTTGACTATTTGGTCGATTAAACATCCTTTTTGTCTGCTTTAATGAATAATGAATGTCTTTGCCGAGATGTACTTGAGCTCTCTTTTCATGTGCAAAATACAAGAAAATAGGTATCAGTATAGTAAGCCTTCGGTTAACTTAGGGAAAGGTGGCCCTAAGATTATAGGAGTGGAGAAACATCTGAAAACTATTTCCCCATCTCTTTTTGCATCAAGCACTGCTCAGTGAGACTGAAAGATCTGCCCCACAGCATCTCCATTCAAAATGATTGATAGTTGCGGTGGTGGTGTGCTTGGTGAGGAGCTTAGAGTCAGACGGCGTTTTTACTAACATGTCGTGGGTTGCTGTCTTAACGATAAATAGCAGTGTTTTAAATGCTGCATGTTTTTATTTATTAGTAGGGAGTTACGGTTTGTTTTCATGCTCAATTGAAGAACTGAGATTTTGGAACTACAGCAGTGAGAAAAAGTTGTGCGAGCAAAGCAATATGAAAGCCACAAATGTTACAAAAATAACAGTAAGTGAAGGAAATTTATATTAGGACTGTACATCTTAAATTTAGGTGCCTGATGATATAGAGACAATTAAAGAATGTAATGCTTAGGCTAGTGATTTATGAGACAATCAGATTGGAAGGAGTGAATGTATGAAAATAGTTCAGCACATCAGCCTAAAAATAAGACAGTACAGTAGTAAAAGACAATGAAATGCACCTCAGCATTTTGTGCAAATTAGCTATAATAGCTAGGCCAGCGGCAATAAGAAAAAGATACTTAAGAGCAGTGTAATGAGTTTAATAGATGTATATAGATTTTAAACTTTTCTTGGAGAGATGCATGACAAAATAAGACTGCAGGGCTTTTTTCTTTTCCCCCCAAATCTGTTTTAACCAAAAAACATTTTGCCAAAGCTCTGTTGTTTAATTAAAAATACAAATCCTGTTTTTTGTGGTAGGTGATGGAAAATTACTGTTTTGTATTACAATAATACATTGCAGTTGTTGTTATTGAGAGCCTTAAGTTTAGGCTTAAAAGTAAACGTTTGTTAACATGTGAAAATTGAAAAACTAGTGATCTCTTTTTCCTCAAGGTAGTGTGAAGGGCATACTTAGGAATACATTTTATTTAAAATACTTTGCATCTCAACTGCTAAGCACCATTTTTTGTTAGATTTTTTGTTTGTTTAGGTAGATCTTTAGGAAAGCCTTAAAGTCACCTTTTGTTTAATCTTAAATGTAGCCCCTGATTCATGCTTGCCTGTTTAATAAAAGGTCAGATTTTACTTATGTGGTTAAATAGAACATAAATACAGATGTTTCACATGATGTACCATGTAAATGTAAGCCTTTGTAGTTACAAGTTTTTGTAGCTGGAGAATTGTTTTAAAAGGCATGTAATTTATTAGCTATCAGTATCTGCTTTATTGCCTTGCCGCGCTGCAGTAATAAATAAAAGAAAGTGAGCTGATTTTACAAATGGCACACAAGGTGCACATTTTGTGAAAAAAAGTCTTTTTTTAAAGAATTGGCATTAAATCCTTTTTTTGTGATGACAAAGAGGCTAAGAGTGCAAACTGTATTTTCTGTTTATCGAAAACAGAGTCTCTTTTTCTCGAGGGCATTTTTCCCTATGATCATCAAGGGATTTCAAAAGCAATAAAGTGTGGAATCATTGTTCGACTTGAACAGTATTAAAACTTAGGTTTTAATTTCAGTGAAGTAATAAGATTTGAACCTGTCTCACATTACAGCACTGTAAGGCATTTAGCAATTGTATTTTAAAGGAGGTTTTTAAAATGCAGCTCACTTGTAAGCTAACTGTCTGTCTAGTAATTAATAGTTTCTCTTCAGCAGAGGCTGTTGTGAATCAGCCTAAGAAATCTCAGTTTTGTTAATAACAAATTATGGTAATTGTAAGGATGTTAATTCCTAATTAGTTTAAACCTACAATCTTTTTTGCCCCTTTCTGAGATTGATTTTCAAATGAAGATAAAAAAGTAGAGATGAAGGGTTTCAGCCTGATATTCCCCTTAAAATTAAAAAGAAACGATTCGACACTTCCATGCAAATTTCCAGTAACTTTAATCCTCAGTTAAGAGCTTACTTTAGCTTCCTCCTAGGAACTGATGAAGTATCTAATCTGTAAGCATACTTTAAATCATTAAAGCTAATTACTTTTACAAAATTCTGCGTGCGAGAGAGTTCTGCCGAGCGCTAATTCTTTTCTGCGCTCGCATGTTGAACTCTAGCATGCCGGTGCTTGGTTTACACCTCTTTGCAAAGATACCTGGAGATTGAAAATGTAAATGTTTCTTCGGGTAGTCCTTCATGTTGGCTGATGAGACAGCCGTGACCGGTGTAAATTGTGGCTGGAAATAATCACGGATGATCCTGGAGGAGGGAAAGTTTATTCAAAGGCACACGGTGGAAGCAGGCACCCGCGTTTAACATTTGAGTGGTGAGCTATGACCTTTCATGATGATTTTGAAGGGTAACTGCCTCCATTAGCCATAAGGTTTGTTTCTTTATTTTAGTAGATGGCCTCGACTGTAAATATTAGAGGATCTAAAATAAATCAACATATTATCCTAAGGATACAAAACGTAAGAGCTATTTGTGGTTAGGCACCTTTGACAGATAGTTTGGATGAGGCAGATGATTGCCCGCCTTTCGTATCTGGCTTCCATTGCTATGCCTGCAGGCAGTTTAGTGTTATAGTTGTATATTGATGTCAGGGCTACTACTGAGTGGCTAGCAATGACAGATGTCTATAATTACAGGCAATGCTTCCAGTATTTCAGAAGAGCCAGCCTATGTTGAACAATTATCTTATTTCTAGCTTGCCAAAGAGGGTTGTTCAAATTGCTAGTATTAGCGGTGGTGGCTGTAACGCCTCCCCTTATGCCGTGGGATAAATGTGCAAAAAGCGCTCTGACATACAACTCTGGTGCAAAGCCTTTTTTAAAATACATGATGTTGCTAAATTTCATCTGCTTAAGGCTTGAGGCTGAGAGGTGCTGAACACCTGCAGCTGTGCTGAGGTCGGTAGAAAATACAACGGGATAGTTCTAGAAATAGAAATTTGAGAAATATATTGAATAGCTATGGTTTTAATTACTTGTTTTTAAGTGCCAAACTAATGTTGGTGTTAAAGGATATTAAAAGTTTATTGCACATAAGCATGCTGAGTGGGCCACTTATTTAGATACAATTAAGCAAGTGAGTAGAATTAATCTGGACACTTTTAATAGTTGCGCTGGCAGGTAAAAGTGTTGATTACTACTGCTAAAGTACTTAGAGTACTTTCTCTTTCACAGTTTTCTGATTGGCATAAATCCCTTTTTGTGTTGTGATCTGTACAGTGCTGGTTCATTTCAATCAGTAGAGGATTTTGCAGCCACATTTTGGTTCCTTGTTAAATCCTGACTGCATACATAGCTTGAACCTCTGCAGTGCAGTGCTCTGATTATCCGATGGAAAATACAGAGCAGAAATGGGCTTTGAAAACCTAAAAATCTTCCAGATGTTCTTGTAAAAGTAATAGCTGTTAATAGTATTTCTCAGCTTTCACTGTAACGTTTATACTTTAACTCTTGGAGAAAAGCAAAAGTGACAGTAGAATTAAAAATCTCTGAGTGCTTTGCAAAAATAGTAGTCTATGCAAGACATTTAAAGCTAAGCACGTTTGCCAGTTGGCTAACTGAAGACCGAGCAGGTAAACTAACATTTTTCAGAGAACATTTCTTGGGCTGCGTCAGTAACAACAGCAGTTAGTTTGTAGCAAGTCTCCTGTAGTAAGTTCACCAGAATTGTAAATCATTCTCAAAGATTATCAGAAAGCAGGAGAATCAGGAGAACGGAAGAACTGAAAGAAAGCTGGAGAGAGAGTCACTGAAATAACAAGATCAGTTCCCCCGTAAGGACAGGTTTATTGCTGGTGTCGCGCTCGCTGGAGCGAGAGGTGGGGAGCTGATCACTGCAGCACCCCGGCCTCCTGCGAAATCTCCTCCTCCCCTGGCTAACGGGGAAGGGACCGGGCAAGAGAGGCCTGGCAAAGAGCCTTCGAGGGACCCCGTAATTACTCTGACTAGCTGAGCTTGTGATGACGGAATATTTCGACAGACTAGCGAGGAGATAGCCTCCATAGTAATGCCCGAGAGCCACGCAGCATGCTTACTTTTTTCCCTACAGCCTTACACTTAGTTGCAGTAACAATACCTAACTATTAGCTTTCTGTAATTTTTAAGCATTGTTTTATGGATTTCTTTCCATTGAGGATGATTTCCTGTAATATTTTGATTAAACTAGATCTGTAGCTGAAGCAGGAGGTAGCGTATGGTTTGTATAATGGCTATACTTCCGCTAGTTGCTTACAAACCCATGTGGCAACAAATGGGAGAAGAGCCTGCTTTCTTTGTACTGCAAAGCCCAGCTTAATCTTCTCGTCAAGGATCTTGCCTGAAAATTTTTGAGGCAATTCCTTATGGCCTATTTCAGATTTTTTTTTTCAGTTTTGGGGAGCTAAATATATAACAACAGATTAGCGTATTCTTTTGGCTTAGACTGTACAGCTTAGACATAGACAGCTGATGAGGAATGGAGTTTTTCTTTCTTTCTTTTTTTTTTTTTCTTTTTTTTTGTTATAAACAGAATAGAAAAATTAAGGCTTTTTAAACCCTTGATTTGGTCCTGAAATAGAAAGGGATTGGTCTGGCACCTTAACCCGCTAATTAGAGGAGTCGATTCAGATTTTCAGAAGTTGCATATGGCATTTGGAAGCTAAATTTCCATTGCACGTAATGGAACTTTACGTGCTGAAATTCAAAATACCTGATTTTGGTTTCAAAATCAATGGAAATTACTAAATACCTCCTGGCACTTGATCCGCAGAAGGAAACTCTTGATGAATACGGCGTTTTAGTGGGTAATGTACCGAGGCGCTAGTTAGAGAGGTGAGCGGTAGCTGCGGAAACCTGCTCCCGTAGCCCCTGCCGCAGTGAGCGCGGTTCCCAAACCCACCGCGCGGGTATCTGCCAGACCAGGTTCTCTGGGCTCTTTTGCAGCAGCTGCCCCCCTCCCCTCGCCCCCGCTTCCATCAGTTCGGGATAAATACGGTTAATGTCTGGTTTTGCCCTTAGTATTCATGACAAAATACTTCAATGTTGTGTTCTCTGCAGCAAGGCCTGGAGAGCTTCAAGGAAGTTATAATGTCTTAAACATTTACTCCGTGCCTGCGGGTAATAACTTTACTGTAATTTTCTGAAGATTCATTATCGCAACTCTTAATTCATTATAATAGCCCTTATGAAATATATAGAAATCAACATTTTCTTGTGTTTTCTTATTTGCACAGTGTGAGAGATTCATTGCTCTGTTTTAATTTGTTTCATGGGGTGCGTTTGAGTACATTCCATACAGTGCCGTTATTGAATTTCTGTGACTGTCATTATATAGCCATACAACCTTTAGGAACTCATATTCTGAGCTTCCCAGTTCTGTAATCTGCTTCACATTTAAGAATTGACATAATTAGCTTCTTCAGAGTTACAAAGATAGTACCAGAAAAAGAAGACCTCAAGCAACAGAGCAAAGTTAAACATGTCTAGCACCACAGAGTACAGGAAGTCAGGGAAATAAAGTTTTAATGTGGTTGTGGTATTATTTCTTTGTTTTCTTAACTTGTTTTTACATATGAGTGATTAGCTTCATAAAGTGTTGCTTCCACAATTTTATTTTCTCTTTCTTCTGAATTGCAGCAGGTGGAGTTCAAATAGTTGGGAAGTTTAGTGGTGTGTAATCTGAATGCCTGATAAATCTGTCAGCTTGTAGAAGATGAGCTGGCGGTTTTGATGGTACAAATGGAGAGGAGAGGGGGAAAGAAAAGATTCGGGGTTCTTTCTTTCCTGTTGCCCTCACACTTGCTTTAATATCTTTGAAATAGTTATTATTGAAGGTGCTTTGCTGGTCTCTTCTTTCTCTAACCCTTGACTATTGCAATGTCACTTGCTTATTGGCTGGAATAATGATATTTGTCAGAGCTTGCTTTAAGTAAGTACCTTGAATATATACTTGGACCGCTGAAGACTATCTACTGTTGTTGACTAATACTACCACTCCTGCAGATTTTCACCATCACTCCTAACTGATACAGGACTGAGATGCACCAGTGGTGATGTCGTATTTTAACGTTACGAAGCTAACATTTTATGGTGATGTCATACCACGATTGCAAAGTGTTATGTGTTGGTGCGGCGTTGGTATTGGAAGCTGTAAATCCTCCTGTGGTAGGAATTTGGGATTAATTGTGTAAAGGTTTTGTAAAAGTGTTAAGCTGCTTGTTTCCTACAGAAAGTTAATTATTCTACTCCTCACTGGAAAGCTCCAGGGGGAAGTAAAAACAAAGTGTTGCTTATCCTTGCTGCAAGGAGGAAGAGTGAGGTCTGCCATGTAGGTACCCCTGGAAGCTGTGTGTCTGCACGGTCCCATGGGCTCAAGCCACCCCAGTGTCCTATACTGCTTTAGCAGCAGACTCGGGGGGTGAAGCAAACTTCGGATGAGATCATTCCACAGGCCGTTCCACATCCTTTTATGACCCCTTTCAACGGTATTTTTCTCCACCTTTTGAATGCATAGCAGAGTCTCTGTTATTGAAGTGGTTTTCATTATTATACATCCAAAATGCGTGATCATTAATTTTTTATAATGCTTAAAAGTCTAAGGGCAATTCTTTGCTATGCATGGGGGGGGTGGTTGCTCTTTTATTTTTATATACCGAGTGTGTGTTTTAGTTTTGATAACGATTTTGAAGGAGGTGTTTACAGTATCGCATTTATTCTTGCTTACAGCGTCCCTTTACGAAACGGGCAGTAGTTTTTAATACAAGCACTGGCTTCATGCTGACTTAAAATGACCCTGTCACATGTGAGAACAAATCAGATTGTTGCTGTTAATGAGCTTTTCAATTTACTATTCAGTGGATCAGATAAGTGGATTTAAGAGGTAATGATCCTGCTTAGCACTCAAGCGTGGCTGTCAGATCCTGGTAGTTGTGGGAAATCCCCAGGGACAAAAGCGTTGACACAGTTCTTGACGGGATAATGGGAATCAAAGCTAATGGATGATAAAAGGAGCAGTAAGAGTTACAAGGATAATTGTGGATTAAAGCACTGCTCTTTGTCAACACTGGCTGCTGTTTTAGTATTTTATTTGTTCAACCCTGATGTGGCGAGCGCCTAGTTTGACAACAGAGGCCGGTGCTGGCACGACAGGCGCTCGCTCACGCTCGCTCCCGTCCTCCCCGTTTTGCTGCTGCAGAAAGGAAATACCTAAAAGTCAACCTGCATTTGCTGGATTTTTTTACGCTACTCACTATCTCGCTTTCTGCTTGCCTTATATCAAATACAGAAATTTAAAAATTTGCTGAAATTGCAGCTGGCACGGCATTTCTGCAGTGCTCTATTTAGAAGTAAAATAGAGGATATGTTTTTAGTAGTTTAAAGTTACTGTAAATATACGTAATTATTATAAAGGATAACTTCTCATTTACAGTGTGGATATATTTTGCCAAGTTTGGATTATTGTGTTATCATATAGTGCAACATTTTTCATGTTTTGGTTATGCTCTCACTATGGATTTTATCACAATGTGTTACATTCATAGAATTATAAAAGGTGATATTTTAGCTTAAATGTAAAGTAAGTGATCCTTGATTGTGGTGCAAATTCTGGTTATAATATTGATTTATTAATCCCTTTATTAAACTCTGATTTAAAACTAAAGTCTTTCAGATACGAAAATGCCATTTTTATTGGCTTTGCCACGGGTAGAATACTGCTGGCTTGGCTCTGAGACAAAGCAGTGGCATTGCGTCACTAGCCGAGGGGAGGTTCGTGCAGCCGAGTTTAGATGTTGCTGTACAGTACTGACTTTATCTAAAGTTCATGGAAATTTGTGTGGCATATGTAATGTTTGTGAACAAAATTGACAGCTAGATGGCACCAGGCTTTCACCAGCAGGCAACTAAGGTTACACGTGCTGTGATTTTTGCTCTCATTTCAGACCTTGGTGATGCTTGGCTCGATCACATAATATGGAAGAGTTGCATATAACCCATAATATTTGCTTTGGTGTCACTAAAGGTTAAAATGAGTGAAATGAAATGCACTGGCTGGTGGATCTGAGCTAAAGTAACTCTACTGTTTGCTTAAGACTGGACTAAAGCGAGTTAACAGAGCGTTGCAAAGAAATTTTGCAGAGCATCTCTCTTCTGTTCCTGAAACAAATCGATTTTATCCAGCTACGTGGGTTTATCCACACTAAATGTTTGGCTACTAAAGCTATCAGAAAAATTTTTGAAGACTGCCCAGAAAGTTGTAATTATATCTGATGTGTCCTTCCTACTTGTAACTGCATCAAAACAGCATTTTGATCTGATAGGTTGGGTACAGGGAAAACTTGGCTAATTATGCATGCTTTGGGTTTGAAATAAAGGAAGAAAGCTACAACAGCAAATTACATGGCTGCCAGAGGAAAGCAAAACAGAAAACTGAGTACATGAAGAGTACTTAATTTACCAGATTTTATGATTGGCAGTGCAACAACTGGCAAATTAAAGTTAAAGGACAATGTTGAAACTCATTCCACTGAGGACAGAGAGCAAGAAAAGTGTGTTTTCTCTAACCTTTTGCAACTTTTTATTAAAAACCGTAATTTTTTAAATAGAGACTGTTTTGTTCTCTGAACCAGAAAGTGAGTTTAATGTGGACTATTTACAGCTCCTTTATGGAAAGAAATGTATGCAAGGGCGAGTAAAAATCTGTCAGACCCAAATTCACCAAATGCTGTCTTAAAGGATGGAAGTCATAACTCATAAATGCTTTTGCTATGCTGGATGGGCAAGCATTGGTGCCTTGAGTCTTCTGCAAAATCAGAATAGGGAAGGTTTTAGAATAAATGAAAATGTTGATACTTATAAATGTCTATAATGTGTTACTGTTGAAATGTTTATTTCCAGGTGTATGCCCGAATGTCAGAAGTCTTAGGAATAACAGATGACAACCATGTTCTAGAAACATTTATGACAAAAATGTGAGTTTGTGCTTGGGTTCTATTCTGTATGTATTTTGTTTTGTCTTTAATGCTTACACAAAATCCAAGTTTTATTTTATGTCATTAAGTTTGCCCTTAGCTAGAAAAATGTTTTCTATAAATTTGAAATACTTGAAGTTAGGGGTAACCGTTTCAAAAGTGCCCATGTCTTATATTCAGAAGTTATTGCAGACTCTTAAATAAATGCTTCCAGCTAGACATGGACTCCACAGTGCCTGGCTCACTTCTGGAAGCGGCTTATGGGAGAACAGAGGTGTGGTTTCACAGGCTGTTTCAGTCCTGGCATAAGCAGTTCCCACCCTTCCCTGACTACTTATTCCTGCACCCTCGGATGCTGGTAGAATTGGCTGTGAAGCTTCTTGGTAGTTCGTGATGGGGAACTGATCCAAGTTAAACTAACTTTTCTTTATTTTAAAAAATATAAATATATATAAATATAAATGTTGTTTTTTGTTTCAGGAGAGTTTATTTTAATTGTGATCAATTCTCCTGTGTTTTCTCAAATGAGTATCCTAACCCAACCATAGGTGTAGCAGTAGTATGAAAATGAATAAGCGGAGGTTAATGGGAACTGTGTATGTCACCTAAGCTTCCAGGAGAAGTGTCCTTGGAGCTACAAGTTGAACACAACGAGTAGGAATGGAGAATACTTCTTATCTTTGTGGTTTAGACTGGTAGGCTGTAGGACTTTCTCTTCTTTTTGCCCCTCTCCCCCCCAAAAAAAGAAAAAAAACCAGGAAAAATAACAAACCATAGTAGCATAACCTAATTTTCCGATTAATTTTCCAATTAATTTGCTCTTTCAGAAATACGAAGCACAAAGACAGGAAGCTTGTAAGGACTCAGACTGAAGGAGGCAAGGGGCTTTACAGTCATCTGTCTCCTCATCTCTGGCACTTGGCAGAATAAGACCGTAGTATCTGGCATTTCAATACTTGGGTCTCTTTTCTTTATTTCCTAAGAATAACCGTAGAAAATTATTCCAGAAAATATTGCAGCCCCTTCTTGTGGGTGTCTGCAAAACTACCAGGTTTGAGATTTGGTAGTTTCTACTGGGTTGAAAAGGTTTCCTCTGAAAGAGTTTTACTCCTGAAGCAGAACAGGAAGGTGCCTCTGAAAAATTACAAATACCACTGAAAAAAATCTGAATCTTCTGGAGACACTGGGTTCTGCGTGTGTCTAGAGAAAGAGGAGCACAAGCAAGGGCATTATCTCTTTATTCTGCATCCTGTCGTTAACTTCAGTTCTTCTACATCTGGCTTACAAGACCTTGAAATACTTTCAGTAGACTTTGTCCTAACAGGGAAATATCTTTGCTGGTATTGCCAGGTTAACTGTGACCGGTTCACACAATATTAAACATAACTTGTCTTTTGCTGCCATGACTACCAACCTTGAGAAGTCATAACAAACAAAACAAGGTCGTTCTCTAATATGACTTAACTTTTCTGGAGAAAACAAGGCATAAATGCGTTGCTTTCTCTAAACCAGAAGCTTAGTGTTATATCTTGCCTTAGGAAAAACAGTCGTACCCATCAGACGATGATATTTATCTGGAGCATGCTCTGTAGGCAGGTGACTGGAGGGAGATGAAAAGAAAAATATTGATGGATACTTGCTGTACAGTTTCTGGAAGCAGTCTGTTAGACAACTAGGCTTCGTTTTGTTGTTCCAACATATGGTGAAACCTAAACAACCAGGGAAAGAACGGGGGGGGGAGGGAGGGGGGGGAGAAGGCTATTGTACGGAGAGCAGATGCCTCAGTTTGCGTCCTTTTTTTCCACCTGTTGCTTCCAGCATTGAGAGGAAATTCCTGTTGCCCTTGCTGATTGAGGAAAGAACATTATAACATTTAACAAGTTGTATGATGCTTACTGCATGTGTTTAGTTTGAATATGGCTGTGTTTGCACAAGTACTGTAACTTAAGAACAAAAATTATTTAGCATTTTAATATTACATGAAGTATTTTTTTAAAGAAAGCTAGATAAATAACCAGAAAAGATCTGTGCTAGTTTTTAGATTCCATTTTCTCCATCCACATGGTTTAATATTTTTTTTAAAAACATACAGCATCTTTGTTTATGAATTGCTCATTGATTAGATGGAAGCTAATGTTTGTGTTACTGACTGGATGTTACAACTTGAATTGGCAAGCAATATCTTTAAGAGCTGGCTGTGAAACACATTGTCTAAACACTCGTGTTTGTCTCCATTAAAATGAACTAACGTCTCACTGGTGATAACGCGATTGGAAAATTTGGGTGTGAAACCGTAACATACTGATACATGATCCAAGAAATAGGGTCTGATGGCACGACTGAGTCTGGGAGCATTTTGGTTGCTTTATAACTGAGACTGATGTTAGCACATTCATAACAGTAGTGGGCAGAATGCATGACTACTGTGAGCCCAAGTCACCTTTTTCTCCGGTGAATGCAGTCAGTATTTTTAAGCACGTTGTTATCTTAGGAAGTTATGAGTCTACTGTTCTGGCTGACCCTTCAGCTCCATTTTTTTCTATGTTTTAGTAGGTGAAATTTGTCATACTTTAAGATCAGGTTGGAAAAAAGTGCTAGGGAATTTTGAGTGTGCACACCCTTGTTGAAATAGTGATATTTTCATATAGCTATGGCACAACAGTATTTGTGACACTGTAATTTCTGTTTTGGTAATGCATAGCATTATCTAAAATAAATTATATTTGAAATCGCCTGGCTGATGGCAACTAGTCTTTCATAGGAGAAAGTGCTGGGGGAAAAAAATCTTACTATAATCTACCATCTACACTGTTGAATGATCAAAAGATAATATAGGGTAATTTCCTTTTACTTTGCTATTAAGAAGATAATAAAGGATGCATGAAGAAAACGTTTCATACTTGGTTAGAGGAGTAAACACAGAAATTGAATTTGTAGTAGTCAAACAGATTGTAGTCTAGCGGGACATATTAGTGAGTTTTCTGTTCCACCATTAGGGGACTTAACCTTTTTTTCTGTGATTACTTACTTGTTGACACATGAAGTTTCTAATTTCCTGAAGTCTGAGGTGAGTTCAGTAATGTTTAGACAGGTAAATGACATCTTTCTTATCTTTAATTTCAAACATGTTGATTGAACACATTGTTAAGCTATCTTTCCCCAGATCTCCGTGTTTTCAGTATGTATCCTTGTTTTCATGTATGTATCTTTAATCTCTTCTATTGATTTCATCAGTAGCAGCTTTGCAGTAGAGGACTGGTCATCAGCATAAGTCAGTGGGTTTTTTTCATTAATAGAAAACAAGTTGAAATACTTTTATCATGTCTAGTGGTAGCTACAGTAGCCACTGCTCAGCTTATGGATTAAAGCTTTTGCTAAATAGATATTCTTCAAAGTACAGAATTCTGTTCGAAAGTTCGAAAATTGTCAGGGTAATAGGCGTCCTTTAGACCTTCTGACTATAGTTTAAAGTATTGCTGTTGCCTCACGTCTTAGACCTTTTATCACTTTTCCATTGGAAGTTAATGAATGTACCCTTTACTGAACTCCTGTTAAATCATTTTTGAAGGTATGGAGTTTTATGTAGTCAGAATACCCATTAATGGCTGTATTTTCATGATAGCTTTGCCAGAGATCTTACAGATTAGCTCTTGCAGTCTCCACCATCTTTGCTTGCTTTGACCATCATCTTAAAAGGTGAATGTGTGGCAGGAGGAATGTTTACTGGAAAACATCTAATCTCACAATTTTATGGTATGTAGTCCATGTATCCATGTTCAGCAAAACTCAGTTTTGTTGCAACAGCAGGGTAGGTTCAAGGAGGGAGAAGTTAGGAGGAGGTATACAGGGCTGAAGATAGGCAAGAGTGAGCAGTGGGATTTTGAAGGAGCTAGGAAAACTGCAGATGAATTATGAGATTCTGGAGAAGGACTATGATTTAGGATGTCTCCCTGTCTCCTTAGACTTTCTCCTAATTAGCCTGTTGCCCTGGAGTGCTGGTTTTCTCCTGCCTGTAAAGAGTTCTCTATCCTTGTTACCCCTGCTTCTTCCAAAGGCAGCCACTCCACATACTCCTATCCTCTTGGGCTACCGAGACATAATGGATCAAGGCCAGGACTTGTGGCACGGATTGAGGCACTGCGCCCAGAAAGAATAGCAACCCTTTCCTTCCTCTGGACTGAGAGGTCATCCATGTGACCAGAAGTAGGAGGCAGGGAAATGTTTAGACTGGAGTAGTTTTAACTACTTCCTTCTCTCTGTTTCTCGAGCCTCCCCTGCTCAGTTGGTTAGAGCATGGTGCTGCTAATGTCAAGGTCGCGGGTTCAGTTCCCGTATGGGCTATGCTGAGGGTTGGACTAGATGATCTCCAGAGGTCCCTTCCAACCTTATGATTCTGTGATTTGGCTGTGAGTCTTCTGTATTTATTCTGACTACAAGCACCTTTGCTTTGCTTATTCTTTGTGAGCCTCTTCTGATTCCTTTCTGTTATTACCAAATATGTGTAGAAGTAGTATCATTAGGTATGTTTACATAATGTTTGATGAAATATTTAGTATTTTTAGTCTTTATTTTAAAAAAACACTGAAACGTGAATGGATGGTGCATATCTATACATTATTGTTGGATTTGTTTAATATGATAGTTATTTCACTCTGGATGCACATATACATACTTCCATATATATATAGAGAGAGATTCCATGTCACAATGTTGAAATACTAGATATGTATGAAGAGTCTGGATCTGTGAATATTTTCCTGAACACTCATACCAGTGTGACTCCATGAATCATAGCAAACTAAAACTTGGCACTTTTATTCATGAAGGTGTGTGCATTTTTTAACTACTCACCTTTGTCTGGCTCTAATAAAAAGTGTATATCTCATCACTGTCATTGAGCCACAGAGAGCTTTCATTGTAAATGATGATAATCCACAAGAAATAATTAAAGCGTGACTGTACAGAGCACTCTTGCCAACAAATTGCTATCTTTGTTATTACTGAAACATAAGTACCATGTAAGGAAGATATTTTTAAAGTATTTTTAAGGGATTTACATGCTTGTTTTTCTTACATTTTAATGAGAATTGGATAACAGACACTTGAGACAATTTTGAAAGTTCAGTTTAAAATGTATGATTTTTATCTTTTATACTACATGTCTGTAATATCCTTAACTTGAGCCATTCCTAAAATGACATGGTTCAGGCTTTTCAGTCGTTTTTAATTTAATTCATGTCATCCAAAACAGAGGTTCTTAAGTAAGTGCATATTCATCTGTCATATTTTTTCCCATAAGTGACCCAACACACACGTACAGTCTTATAAGTTCATACTTGTTTTTTCATGCAAGTCGTCTAAGTTTATAAAGGTTTTCACTGTCTCTGATTTAATTATTTAACAGAAAGATGCTGAAAGTTGCTGTTTTACAGCAATAGAATGTCATCTCTTCTGATTGAATAGCAACGTATGTTTTGCAATAGCTCCTTTGTTATATTACCAGATCTACCATGCATAAGAGGTATAGTAGTATATGCATGTGCAGTAGCTGCTGGGTTCCAGAGATTCCTTGGATTTATTGGGATAATGCACCTGACTTTCTGTTCAGAGACAGAATTCAAGGCCTGCCAGAAAAGGGGATGGATGAATTCTTTGGGCGTTTACGAATAAATGGCTTATAAGCAATATTTGAGCCCTTTGGCACACAGTGGTGAATGGAGAAGGCACCCAATCTTCATGTGGCCAAATGGGTTTTCTCTCTTCCTGTGGTATATACTGGTTCTTCGGTACTCCCTTTTTTGTATTCGCTCTACACTTCCATGTTCTGTCCCTGCTTCTTTTCTTCTCCAGAATTTTCTCTTCTAAACCACACTGGACATCTTTCAGTTTTCTCTTCCAAGCTGCGCGTTCTACTCCTGTAGTATCATTTTCAATCCCCTACTACCATCAAGTTTGCTGCATCTTGATTACCAGCTAGTGTGCACTGTCCATATGTTTAACAGCAGCGTGGTACAGGCCACGTGCCCTGAGAGATTTTTCTCAAAATCACAAACTGAGAACAGGACAGGAAATTAGGGACAGTAAAATCAGTTAAAAAAAAAAAAAAAAAAAGTCATGAAATGAATTTTGGAGGTTGGAAAGGGTATCTTTGCTTGATTCTCTCCCCAGCTGGGAAGCATAGTAATGCCTGGGAATGCGCAAATGAGGAATTTTCTGATTCTTCTGTGGATGATACAGTGGCCCTTTTTCCACAGAATTGTAAAATGGAGTATATAATCATTATTCCCCTACCCTTTCTGTATTTTAGAATTAAAAAAAAAAACAAACTCAAAGCCTCTTAAAATAGTGCTTTTAAGTCTCTGTATTAAGGAAAGAGATGTTTGGTCTGCTGATGGGACTGCATTACTAAGCAGCTTTGACTTTACAATGAAGTCCTGGCACTAGAGGAAGTCTCATAGCAAGTGGAATGGTTTGAAGGGTAGAAAGCTGGGAAGCTTCACCTTCTGGTCGGGGGCAGCCGTTAGAAGCTAGAGTTTGATTTTGGTCCTCTTAGTGAACTAGAAGTAAATATTTGAAAGTGTACTGCCTTCATGCTGCCATTTAGTGTTCATTTTAACAGTTTTGTTTTAGCTCTCCCACGTGGATAAGTCTTATTGCCGCTCTTTGATTTGTGTGTGTGTGTGTGTGTGTGTGTGTGTCTAGCTCAGTATCTTGATACTAGTGGTGTTACCAAAATGGGAAATAATCTACCATTTTTTTTTCTTTCCACTTTTCGTGTTCTTGCTTTTGAAGTGTGCTCACTGCTTACCTACCATATATGTGTTTGAATTCAATACTGCCATGGCTTTTGATGAAGCACTTATTTTCTGTAACTCATTTGAAACTTTATGATTGGTTGCTTTGACTCTGTTTCATTTAGTTCATTTTTTAAATCAATAAGGTACTGGAGAGAGAGAAGAACACTAGCACTTGGCTCAAGAGCTGTCCTGCTGTGATTTCTATGAGAGTTGACAATTTCTCTCGTCTCATTCCTTGGCTTCTCTTCCTCACATAGTCAAAAACTGCTTTTTGTATCCTTAGTTTCCTCATTTGATCTTTACATATTTTCTCAGAAGCTTGCAATATTTTGTAAACTGTTGCTTAAAATATTACGCTTTATATCTGTCTTTCATACTGTATCATGCTTATAAGGCAAAAACAGAGATGAGAATTGCTAAGATTATAATTGAAATTTTTAGCCTTTCTTTGCTCATGAGTAATTCTCTAGCCTTTTATGTTATTACTCCATCTTTCACCATCCAAATACAACTGTGAACTGAAAGAAAAGATATATTTAAAAAGTGTTTTGAAGTGTTGGATGAAGACATTTCGTTATTCAGATTTAGTTTTCCCTATTTAACACTGTCACTGTAACTTCTTGTTTTTCTTTAAGTATCTAATATTTAGCTACTAAAGGATGAGGATTTTGCTCTTTTGCAAAATAGCCTTTTTATGATTCTGATATTGATGTCAAATCTGGAAAGTCCAAATTCATTTTTATGGTATGCCTTGTATGGTATATACTTGTTAAAGGATTTAGTGCAACTATAAACATCTTCAGAACTCCCCATAGTGGGGATAAACTGTGAATTATGGACTTACTAGAATGGGCTATTTCTTTAAGGCAGTCTGAACCTTTGTGGCACTTCATAGAGGTTTTATAAAGTAAATCAATGTTTGTTTGGAGATCTAAATTGAAGAATACTGCTTTGGTAATTGCATTGTTATTTGCCTTTTCCTGAGCAAATAATCCAAAACACTTAGATGCACTAAACTGCAGTCTTGAGCTTATAACTTCCTAAAAAGAGGATTTAGTTTATCTGGTGTAGGACATTCCTTAGCCTATGAATATGTAAAAGCTAACAGTAAGCTGCTCTTAAGGCATTTAATATCGTCAGTTTTTTATTCCTGAAATCAAAATCCCACTGCCTCACGGTATAAATAGCTGGTGCTCATTATATGTCTTACATAGTGGCCTTTCTTTAATAGATCTGGCAGCTTAAAGACTGTATCATTATGCATATTCTGTAGACGCGGAAAGCGAGTATATCATCATCACCTCGCAGGTTGAGGTGTATCCTGGCAGTTTCCTCTCCCGGCCAGGCGTAGGTGCCAGGGCTGCAGAGCTGGAAAGCCATGCTGCTTTTTTATTCAAAAGGGATGTGTTTCAGAAGGCTGTGGTGGCCTGGTTTAGTTTTTCCAAATGAATGCAGTACCCGAAAATCCTCCGCTGTGAAGCTCTTTCACACAACATTATCTCCCAGTCTGGAGGAAGAGGGGCATTAAGCTTTCTTTTGGCAACTTCAAAAAGAGCATTCAAAGAACAAGGCTTGATCAGAGTAGGCCCTGGGGTTCTGTGGCTGTTAGCTGGAAAAAAGGACGCAGGCAGGCAGGCAAATTACTGCAGCATTTTGGGGGCACTGTATTTTGTTTCAGAAAAACATGAGGAGCAGCCCAAAAAAGAGTTGTTTTTTAAAAAAAACACACACAACTGAGAACAAGGGATCTGGAAAAGACTGCATGCAGAGATTTATTAGGCGAAATCTCTTGAAAAATGAAATTAAGAAAAAAGCAACTTGAGAAGAAGGGGCAGTTGCAGTGGCAGAGGTTAGGTGCAATGGCCAGCACCTTCATGTAGCGGAAGGATAAGAAGCGTTTAAAGAGAAATGCAATGCTTGTTGCATCGTGAGTTCTTTACAAACCTTAAGATCATATTCATCAGTGGATCTGAGTGTAGAAGAGGTGGTTAGTATCCCTGACCTTATTCTGCTGGGGAAGAAACGGAGGTTTCTGAGTGACTGAAGATCAGATGGGAAATGTAGAGGAAAATGGACACATGCCCGTGATCAATGAGTATGTAGGGATGCAGCACAGTCTTGTAGGAACAAATTTAGAAAGGCTCAGGTGTAAAGAAGGTTGCAACTAGGATACAGAAAGCTTTAAGGAAAGATTTGTTAATATTCGAAGAAGCCCAAGGGAAAATACTGGCTTATTTAACAGGGGTAAAAAAGCACGAGACGGCTGTAGTATTTAATGTCTCCTCTGCTTCCATCTTCACTAAAGGAAAAAGATTGATTTTGGCCAGATACTGTAACTAAATTAATGTAAACTATAAAATCAGAGCAAAGATCAGGATAAAGAAACATGAATCAGATGTGTTATGAGGCCTAAGGAAAAACATCCTTAAATATTAAAGGAACTAGTGAAAGCATTTTTTTGAATCATTTGTAATTATTTTTGATCACGTACAGGTGATGGTGGATGTCCCAGAAGAGCGGGGCAAACGTAGTACTTGCCTTCAAAAAAGGGAAATAGGAAAAGGGAAGGTTGTTATAGGGCAATCAGCCCAACATGGGTTCTCAAAGGAAGACTAGAAGAAATTACTGGTAGTCAGCTTTACAGGAACCTAGTGTATAATTAAGTGTTAAATGCATTTGGGCTGCTTTTGGGCTTTGATTTCTTTTTTGGACTCAGTGGCTGGAGTTTAGAGTGGAAGCAGCAAATATCGGACATTTGGACTGCAGTAAGACTGTTGACACGGACCTGCATGGCATTCCCATAAGAAAGCTAGGACGTGGCAGACCCCAAGATTAGTGACTATTAACTTCTTATTGTAACCACCCCTCACCTGAGGAAAAATGCTTTTCTCCGAGTTTACCGGCTGCAGTTTACCCCCTCGGTCTGAAAGCTACTGCCCCCTCTTCACTACTTAATAAATCTGGTAGCTGAACACAAGTGAGCACCTCCCAGGTCACTTAGGTGTCCGTGCACTGTCCTGTACAAAGGACAGCCTAAGCTTGCGGATGGTCTTGGCTCATGCCGGACCTGCTAGAAGCTCTTAGCCTAGAGCCAGTCACCCATGCATGGTCCTGGTGGCATTTCACCAAAAGGCTGACTACAGTAGTTTGCTGTCAAAGCTGGGAAGGTGTTTCACATAATGTTCCCCAAGGACTGGGGCTAAGTCTAGCGTTTTTCTGTATTTCTGACTTAGCTGATTAATCTGAAAATACACTTACAAAATGCATGCAGCTGAGAGGGGCTGCAATTACGGAAATGCAGTAGCCCCTGTTTACCTTGGCTTTAGTTAAGCATTGGTTTAGTACCATGTAAAGGAGGAGATAAAAATAGGGATTAGTATGAGAACTACTAAGGTACAATTTACTGTGAGTTGGGTGCGTCACTATCTTAGTGAATATGGCCCTTAGTTTTTCTGTGCCCCGTTTCTCCTGTGCTTAAGGAAATAATAACAATTGTACTTCATCTCATGGAGAATAGGGCAGGTAAATACTAGAGGAATTAAGTGCTCAGATACTGTGTAGAAAAGTAAGTGAGATAAATTTATGTGGGTAAACGTCAGTTAATTTATTTTATAGTGTATGATGGAAGAGTGTTGAGATATATATATATATATATATATATATTTAATGATTGTTACAGGACTATAAAATGTTTGAATTCATTCTTGAGGTACAGATTATGTGGCGTATTTTAGAGCATATCTCATTAATGAAAAAGTCCTAAAATGCATCACAGAAATATGGTCATAGTATAATACTCTACTACTTTGTGCTTTTGAATGCCACTTCTCCCCCCCCCCAAAAAAAAAAAAGAAAGAAAAGAAAAAGAAAAAAGAAAAAGTGTTTAAAAATCTCTCTTTCCTTTTTTCTTCTAGTGTTACAAACCTTAAATACCGGGGAAGATGTGAGCCCGTGATTTCAAGAACTCTTCAGTTTCTAAATGATCTTTCTGTGGGATATCCTTTTGATTGTATGCGACATACTGTATTTGAAAACAATAAGGTGAAAATTAATATGCACTTTTTTTTTCCGTAAAGCACATTTTAAAGCCACTGAGGGTGCTGATATCTATCCAGTTTGATTCATCTTTTCCTGTGCATAGTTAACCATTTTTTTTAAGGCTTATATATTTTCACCTACTTCTTATCTGCAAGAGAAATCATGTAACTAGTTGCCTGCAGTCATCCATCCCATTCGAAATCTTCTCAGCGTCGGTAGCATTGGTGAGTACAACAGTATTGAGAACAGGATTGATTTATAAACAGTTGAGAACAGGATTGGTTCCCCTTTAAGTAAGATAGGAGGCAAGGGTTAGATTTTAAACGCAAGCCTTTTCATGCGCTTTATCTTTGCCTGATTGCAAGTTCTTTGTGATTTGGTGTCATCGTAGACACGATTTTACATGCAGATTTTTGCTTGGGTTCAAGGACTTTTTGAAATTTTTATCCAAAACATGGATATTAGCTTACTATCTGTTGCAACCCTTCTGTATCTTGTTCTAACGTTAGGTACTGTAAGTTGGAGTGGAGTGATAGCTCTTTGAATTTTCAATGAATTGAGCTAGGTGATTTTTTAAAAAAATGGTAACTGTTTTTACTGTGACAGAATATTTAAAGGTAGCCACAGAAGAATAAAACATTGTTATCTGAACTTATGAAAATCTTCAGTACTGGAATCCTTAGCTGTTTTAAAATAAACACAGCTCTTCAATTGTTTTCTAGAGGAGGTTAGTGTTAGACAAGCAGAGGGGAAAGCAGCTTGAATATTACAATTAATATCATTTTATTCCTCCATAGAACTCTAATCATATGATTATAATGTATTTCCATGTGTTGAATGATGATTGTGTTCCACATTCCGTGAGTGCATTTTGTTTAATGAAAATCATATGATATGCACTTTTATATGTTTACTTGAAATACCATTATACAACTAACTTGAAATATTTTAAATATGCATATGTTTGCATTCTCATAGCATCAGAAAATATAGGACATATGAAAGCAAACATTACTGAAGAATTTGACCAAAACAGAAGAGGACACATATTTCATTAATAAGATTTATGAAGGGACTAATGAGCTCTCTCCTCTTTTGCAGAATGTGCTTATTGTTTCATTAAGGTGCGAGACACAAAAATAACCAAGAAATGTAACATTCTGTGCCTAACTTAAAGTGCTTGATTATTTATTCATGTATGTATATACGCTGAAATAATCAGCCTCATGTTACTACTAAGGCCAACGAGCATCTAGCATTGCATATTGTCTTGTGGAGGTCTTCAAAGGCTTGTAGTCACCTGCCAGCTTTCAAAAATGGCAGTCAGCATAGACTGCTGATGCTGCTAATACTTCTTCAAGGCTGTAATGGCTTTGGTAATTTTACTTTTCAAGTTGCTCAGATTATATTTGCAGTAAAATGAGTTACTGCTCATGAAATAAATATGTCAGGACCTAGAGAGGATGCAAAAAGTAGATGTTTAATAACCCAAGCACTCACAGAGAATGGAGTTGTTACGAAAATTGAGTTTTTTGCTTTGCAGAAACTTGCTAACTGTTGCAAGAGCAGACTTTCAGGCCTCTATGCATAGTAAGCATATAAAAGCAACAGTGCCTTCATAAGTAGGTATCTGAAACCTCAATGTGACATGCTTAAAGACAAGCAAAAAGGGAGATTAACTAAAAACATAAATACCGAAACTGTCTTCAATTATTTTTCAATGGAAATACTTCAAACAAAAATTCTGGGAACGGTAGCTTTGCTGCTTGGATGGGTGGGGTTGTACAAAGAGAGCTTTAATGCCAGTTCACTTCACCGTGATGTTGTATTAGTTAAGTTTAAAATTGTGTTCCCTGGCAAACCATAAAAGATTTCAAAAGTATTAGACACCCACTTTTGTGCTGGAATTTAATATGCAACTTTTTATTGGAAAATAATCGTCCTTGTCTGGCAAAATCCACCATGCAATATTTCTGTTAGTAGGCATAATGCAATAAAGACGGGGAAGGCTATTTATCACTACAAATTTTGAGGATTTCAGGATTCTTTTTATTATTTTAATATATTTCTTTGGTATTAAATCAGAAAAATGATAAATTACACCTGTCGAGGCTGTTTTTCCTTTTTTCCAGAAAATGATGTACAACCCAATTTCACTGGTCATTTTGGCTTTTAAAGATATGTATTTTTTCTCTATAAAAAACTCTACCAATAGTTTTTTTTTTTTAATAATAATACTGAAGTACTTTTTATTTCAAACATATGAAGTAGTTTATAACTACTTTCTGGCATTGCAAACTTTGGCCTTTTCACATTATATTAGTATTTTTAAAAAAGGCATTAAGTATACATTGCTTTGGAAGAAACGGTGTATTTTTAAGATGCTGGATCCAGTGGATCAATTTTCAGTATTTGCTATAAATTAAACTGGGGCAAGCCTGAAAGGTTAAAATAAGAATTTATTTAATTTCAATGCTTTTCCTATATGTAAGTCAGTCATTCTCTAGACCCTCTTAGAAATTGGCATTTTTCTTTTTTATGTATATAAAAATCCTTTTTTTCCTACAGGATAATGTAGAATTAAAACCATAATTCCAGTAACTAGTCTGTATAACAGGAAAAAAAGAAAAAAAAAACGACATTATTACCAACAAAGGCAACAAATGATTGGAGCTGGTGTCATGGTTTACATTACTTTCACAATTATTCCAGGTTTGCGTATTTCGAAATGTATTAGCCCAATTTGATTTCAAAGCTCAGTTATTTGAATTATAAATCATTATGTCCCTCCTAGCTGATCAGTCGTGAAAGATCTTTGAATTCATTTACATAATGGAATATGTTAGTCGTTCCTTTATGTCTTTGAAGCCATAGTGCTCCCTCATGCATGTTTAGTTCTTTCTAATAATTAACTTTTCCACTGTATGTTTTTGTAGCAAAATAACTACAGTTTCATTGTTATTTTGCTCAGTAACTGAGTATAAAACGTTTTCTCTCTCAGAAATTCTTCATCCATGTGCTTGTTACCCTTACAATGTTAAGAAAGGCGCTCTCTTGTAACAGGAAAAACTATGTAGCTTTGCAGTATAAAATTTCTTTCATTTCTCCAATGCCAAAAATTCTTCGAAGAGTGTTCAGTGACAGATGAGTCCTGTTTGTAATATTTGTTGTAGAGTGGCCAAGGCCATGTCTTGTTCCATTCATTTGATGCTTTCAGTGCTTATGAGTGTTTGGTTTTTAGTTTTTTTTTTCTGAGGCACTCCTGAAAAAGTGAATTAGCATACTTGGATATCACAAAGTCATCGATATCCCTAGCTTACAGATACACAACTGAGTCAGAGAGGAATTTAATTGACTCACTGAAAGCAAATTTATGTCTAGTAAAGGAGAAACAGAAGTCAACAGACCTGAGTCATTACTTTGACTGCTCTTTTGTTCCTTGTTTGCCGACATCTCTCAACAGCAGTGTTTTCCTGCTGTACAAAAGCTCAGAAAGGTGTCAGTGTGGCTCTTATTGGGATACACAGTATTATCTCCTTCTCCCAAGCCCACAAGTCTGAGTCACGTGAGAAGGGGAATTAGTATGTCCTCATACTACTAAAGATGTTGTTAATTCACATAGCTAGGAAAGGATGCAGGCTGTGAAACCAACCTTGACTGTTTGATCTTTGAGGGCTTCAGTAACTTAATTTTGCAAACTCAACTTCTGCTTTAATGCCATATACTTCTTTTTTTTTCCAAAAAGAAATTGTTTGAAAAATACTAAATTTTGTTAGACTTAACTGTTCAGGAAAGCATGCATGTACGCTCTCTACAATGGATGCAGCCAACGAAATAGGTTCGTCTTGTGTCGTTTGGTCTGCATCTCCCCCTAAGCCTTTGTATACAGGCAGGCACAAAGTGAAGCTCGTCATGCTGGACCAGGGCCAGGCAGCTCCGGTCTAGGAGTTACGTAGCTCTGTTAATGCAATGAGTAGCCCAGGCTAATGCCTTCCTGAAGGCACCTCCAGCGAGAAGTGAAGAATGGTAGCTCAGGCACAACCTTGCATTAATGTAGTTACCTGGTGTCGAGACTGCCACTAGCTTGAATCTAGCCGATTTGAGAAATGGGGTATGTAAATTCCTGCTTAGCAGTGGTCAGTTAGATTGGCTTTGTATTTTATAAATTGAAGAAATGAGGATTCCTGTGAAAGTATCTGTAGATACTTTCATTGTTAGCAGTTGAGAATTCCCTGCTACACCACCTTGTTGCATATTTTGTTTTGGTTCTGAGGCTTTGCGTGTTCTTAAGAGATTTACGTTCAGTTCTTTTGCATTAGAACATAGTGTATTTTAGTGTTTAACAGAGTTTCATGTATGTGTGTGTAGTATATATACACATACGTATACATATATATGAGGTGCTTTTTTAAACAGCTAAGCAGTGCTGTGATTTTGAGGCTATCACTTCAGGCTGCTACCAGTCCCATTGCAAAGTGACAGCTTTTTCTCAACACAAGCAGAACCCTATTTTGCAAAACTATTGCAAACTATTGCAAAAACTCTCTCTCTCTCATTTGTGACTTTAGTTCATTTGTGACTACAGTATATGCCGTGAAAAGTAATTGCTTTAGTTAGTAGTAGATTATAGTCTTTAATGATGTAAAGAATGTCTCCATGGTATATATTTCTAGGTGAAATTCAAGTTGTTCATTTTTTTTAGTGTACGTGTTGTTCTTTTCAAAAGGAATTCTCTCCCACCACAAAATTCTGCAAGTCTGTACAATATGATAATGTAATTATACTATGGCAAAGCTGTTATTTCCTTAGCACCTTCTACCTATATTCTCCTAAAAAAACTTGTGAAAATAGAGGCTGTGAAATTCATGCTTCAGAATCACACAGTAAGTTTTCTTACTATATTTTAAAATGTTAATTTTAGTAAAAACGATTTAGTAGAACACTTAATTTTCATACACTTGTGTTTCAACAGAGCAAGCACTTCCCTTTTTTGGGCATCAGTGATAATTACAATCTGAGTGACCTGAGGTGCCGAACAACGTTCTACACTGCTCTCACTCGTCTTCTCATGGTAGATCTAGGTAAGGTCCACAAGACAGCTGGCTGTCTTTTGCACTATTATAAATTTTAAATGTGTTTAACTTTGAAACATTAATTTATTACATTTAAAACAGCAGTTTAATTCTACAGTAAATCTATTATGGGTGACTTTTAAATCACTGCCTATCAACTTCTGAGGGCTTTGGAGGATTGAGCAATAGCAATCTATTTGTTTGCTGCCATCTCTTGTGGAAATAAGCAAGTCACGTTGATTTTTCTGCACAGAAGTGCTTTTTGTACGACATATGAGGTATTTACAGCAAAAGTGTCTGAACAAGAGCTTTAGGTTTCCAGATGACATTACTGATTTTTGTCAGCCTTCCAGTTTCTAGTAGAAAGTTGCTTTTATTTCACTTCTTCGTGCAAGTTCCCAATACACAAAGAGCTCCAGAGTTTTGGTAAGAACTGGAATTTTGCAGTTCTACTAGCAATAGTTAAACATGCACTTGGGGTTGCCTTCTGAGTTGTCGTCCTTTTGAAACCAGTGAGGTCACACATACCTATAAGGGTATGTACGTACTTTATAGGTAGATGTGATACAGGACTAAGTCACTACAAAGCTAAGCATTGCATTTGGCTATCAGAGTAAAATCCAGAACTGCGACTGCATGCATAGCACTTCACTGCTGAAGTGGGGAAGGCTTGGCTTGTCAGAATGAACACGGAAACAAATTGCATGTTAAACAAAAAGCTCATGTTGAAGATTGTCTGAAATTGTGCCCCTGTTCTGATCAGAGGCCTGACTCGGAGTTGTGTCCTCACATAAGGACGGATGCCTGTAGGTGTTCTGAACAGGGACCACTGCTGGAGGCTTCCAGAAAGTAAGAAGAAAAATCTTTGTGGTAGGAGCACATGCGCTGATTTTCAACCTTATACAAGGGCTTAATTATGGAGCTTATACACAAAAGAGTGACCCAGAAAGGCATAAGTAAAGAGTAGTTAATACAGCTTTGCTGATAGCGAGTGCCTGTGCTGTCTGCTGCTGCACAGTGCTAAGAAGAGTGGAGTTGGAGACAAGACCAAGTGGTATTTGTCAGCTGTTTCTTAAAGAATAGCAACTGTGAGCTGGACCTACCTTTACTTGCAGTTAAAGCACTTTCCGTACTGGCTCAGTGTCATGTCATTTAAGCAGTCGGTATACTTTTTTTAATGTAAAGTAGGTTGCATATGCAATTTCAGTAACTTTTCCTATAGGAAAAAGTAGATTTGGTAAAAACAAGATCACAAGTGTTAAAAATTAAATTTCAAAAGAGAGGTTGTGTAAATATATGTCAGACAAACGAAATACAGGTGTGTGACATGTGATTGGCTACAAATTCATCGAGATCGTTGTGATTCCTCTGGATTAATAGCTCTAGAACACCCAAAATTATTAGGCGTATCTGGAAAAAACATGCATTAATGTTTTGGTTGTTGTCCTTTGTGTTCCTATTCGAATAAGTTTATGTTTGAGCTAATAGAAAAACACATCTAGAGAAACAAACAGGTAGAAGTTATATTTTAAGATCTAATTAAAGTACACATGAATTGTGCTTTCCATGTGTTTGTGCAAGTATTAAATGACAATATTCTTACCTTACAAATCAAAAGATATTTTCAAACTGTTCAAATCAGCATTTTTAGATGAAAGAATATTGTACTAATTGTCTTCTCCGTTATTTTAATTAAATGAAGAAAAGCTTTATATGAAATCCTTTCATGTGAATCATATATTTAAATAATTTACATGGAAATAAAATTAAAGTGAATTTTATTAGTAATTTGAGAGGTGATCTTTTAAGAAATCGATATAGAAAAATTTTTGGAGATTAGTTGAATACGGTGAATTCAGAATGTTTGCGTTTTAAACAATATGCTTTTGGAGTAACTGGCAAAATCAAACCATTATAGGAAGACCAGCAGTATGTTAATTGGTATTTGCTTCAAAATGCACTTTGATTTCTATTTAATAATTTTAATGTTATTTGAATAAAATTAGACTTCGAATTTTTTATATACCCTGAGTTGCATTTTTAATGAAAATGATTTTTTTTGGCATTTAGAATTGCACCGTGTTGCCCACTTGGTCCATAATCCAAGTGTTCTAAAGTAAACTGAATATTCATTTGTATAAAGTGTGTAGAAACCAAAGTTAATGCAAGAGTAGCAGTAAATGTTTTCTTTAGAGAAGAGTTATTATTGGGTTTCATATATTTTAATATATATATTTTTTTTCTTTTGTGCACTACCAAGAGCAGTAGATGTAAGGTGTAGAAAACGCCTGCAGGAGGTATTGTGCTGGAGTTGTCGGTGCCCTGTACCTGCAGGCATTTGCAGTCGTGCTTACTGCCAGGTCTGCCCAAGTGAAGCAAGTTTTAAACACTTGTGCTGTAAGGCACACGCAAATCTACTGTAACGCACAAGCAGAGCTTCTCGTTTCATTCAGAAGTCAGAGAGAGGATATGTTTGGGCAGTATGAATTAAAGCAAATGAAAAATTTACTGTGGTGGGTTTGCTCTGGGTACTTTCTTCCTTTTCTCATAAATACGGCAGTGTTTGTGATGTGGTTGTGTATGTACTAACTTCTATATGGCTTTTTAAAACTTGAAAAATGTTTGGTAAATAGTGCAATGCTGTGTAGGGATATAACTGTCTCTCTGTCTTGACTGCCTGCGCTGAATTTTAAATTTTCTTATTTTAAAACAAAAATAAAAAAATAGAAAGGATCTCTTCCCCACCCCATTTCCAGAACTAGGTGTTTTATTATAGAAGTGATGATTCCTATCAGCTGGTGGACATTCTGGTAGTTCTTTTCTTCCTCTCAACATTTTAATTAGATATGCCGGAGATTTCACCTTCAGGAAGGATTCAACCTCAGTTTGGATGCATACATGTATCTTTGTGAAAGTTGTCTTCTAATGATAAGCAGTATGCCATATGAGATGGAGTATTGTTTTTAAAAACGTAATTTATGTTTCTCCTGAGCACTGTGTAAGTGGCAAGTGAGGCCTGATCCTGCTCAGAGCAGTATGCAAGTGACTTCTCTCACACTCTACCTCAGCATGGAACGGTACCACCACAGGGCTCTATCTAAATGATTAGTCCTTTTTTTTTTTTTTTTTTTTTTTTCCCTTCTAAGAAGATCTGAAAGCCATTAAAAAAAAAGAAAAAGAGCTGTTAATCAATAAAAGAAAAACAGCTGTTAATCAATATTTGTAGAAATAGAAAATTACAGAATTAGAAAATAATGTATCGCGAACACATTGAGCACAGATTGTGATTTGAAGGCTCCGATGTTCTTGTTAACCAGTATAGTAGCAGTAAGGGAAGGCGTTTCATTTGCTCTCAAACAGAATCTGGAAAATAAGGTGCAAAAGGCCTATATTAAAAAGAAGCAATTAAGGTCACAAAGCCAAATATTCTGAATTCAGGAAATACTGTAATTGGGATTGTCTGTGCAATTTTAATTTCCTCTCCATTGTAAATGTTTACATTGTCATGAGGCAGTCTTTAATGACAGGGTCACAGTTGTTTCTTTTATTTTACTGGCCTTTTCTGTCCTCCTTATCATTGTATAAGATGACTCAAAAATAGTAGTGGTTTGCTCTTTGCAGTATCCTATGAGGTAAGAGGCTGGAATTATGCCCATTTTACAGGTGGCTATGTGAGATGCAGAGACTAAATTGTAAAACTTAACGCTAACGTTGCACAACGAGACACACAAAAGGCTCCTGCTAACTTCAAGTTCCAACTCTAGCGTGCTCAGCAATTCTGTTTATCTAGCCAGAATGTACCAGACCTATAATCCAGGGAATAACCATGCAGAAATAAGAGAATCTTTGGGAATCAGGGCATGGGAATGGTCATACTGTGTTGGATCCAAGAGCAGTCTAGTCCAGAGCTGTGTCTTCGACACCAGCTAGTTACAGATGCTGAGGAGAGAATGTGCAGAACTATTTCTCCAGTGTGCTATCCCAGACTTCACTTGCCAATGAAGAGAGAGGGAGAGAAGCCCTATAACAAAGAGCTCTTCAAAAAACATAAATTAAGTTTGTGCTCTGAATTACCCTCTAGAGGAATCTGCATGTGAGAGGCTAGCTACGGTGGCTAAGGGCCTAAGGATAAGTAGTATGAATACCTATCCCTGCATAATTGCCACCTGGAAGAAGTTTGCTTTTTTTTTTCTTTCTTTCTTTTTTTTTTTTTTTTTTTATATATATATAGTTACTTATTCAACATCATGTCAGGGGAAAGAAAAATCCGGTCTTCCAGGTTATCTTTCAGCTGTTTTACAATGAAAACAAATTTTTTTTCATTGTGTATATCTTGCTTCATTTATTCTAAATTCAATCCTCTAGAACAAGTGACACAGCAATATTATACAAATAACCCTTACATAGTCCTGCTTTATCTCTAGAGTGGCTTCAACCTGCATGCTAAATAGGCAGGAGGTAGAAAAAAAAGCATGTGATCATAAAAGATTGTGATTGAAATGTTGTGCACAAAGGATACATGTGAAAGGGTTTCATTTATTGTTGCAGTCTTAATTCTGGTATTTCCTAACTGTTGAGTCTTGATTTTCTAACATGGATATTCTTCTAGGGTGTTGAACAAATGTTATCAGAAGAGCAGAGAAAGCAAAAATATGAAAAAGAGGAAGATGCGGAACACACACTGTCTGGTCTCGGATACAAGTTGCTTGTAGTGAAGAATTTATCTTGGTTGTTTATAGCACAGTAAAAATACTTCAGACCTCATTTTTTTTTCCTGTAGGTTTTAGTGAAAGTTCCCATGATGTCAGTGAGATTTTTCTGTGAAAACCTCAGAGCCTGACCATACTGAGCAATGGTGTGAATCATGTTTTTGAGGGGTTGTTCTGGTTTGTTTCCCTGTAGGTGAAGATGAGGATGAGTTTGAGAATTTCATGCTCCCCCTCACAGTTTCGTTTGAAAGCGTGACTCGGATATTCAACAGTAGTTTTGAACAAGAAGAGGCAAAGGTAAGTTTATTTCAGTGATAGGGGAACAACTTATTACTTATGGGAAACATTAACAGTGGGCAGGCATTTAGAATTGCTATTCCTCTTCTGTCTATCTGTCTCTCTTGACATGTATAAATATATGGATGTATGCATGTGTAAATTTAGGACTGTAGATAGCAGAAGTACAACAGCTATGAATGACTATTCCAAAATAAACCTCGTACAATTACTTGATAAAGGCCTTGGGATTTTTCAGTGGCTTTACAGATCAGTTGCACTCATTTGAGCCCCATTTATAATCAAAGGGGCAATTTTTTCTTCAATGGTAGTGGGTCTGTTTCGTATGCAGTATTCCTCTTTTCCATGCAACTGTCCTGTTTGTATACATTAACATATTTATTTGGGGGTATAAGGAGACATGTTGTAACACACTTGATAAAACACTGCTGCTTTAAAGTATTTTTTCAAACAAGAATTTATTATATAAATCAAGACTTTATTAAATGGCTGGGCATATATGTATAAATAGGAACTGGTCTTGAAGTATTGCATCCTTAAACTGAACAAAGTGATTAGGATAACTGATAGCTAAATAAGGTTTTTATGTGCCTGTGGGAGCCATATTAGGATTGATTTGACAAGTCAGTTCAGCTGTGGCAACAGTCATAATATCTAACACAACATTATGTTTTATTAGTAAAATCCTTAAGTGTAGCAAGCTGTTTGTGTCAAAACAACAGTATATTTTAGGGAAGAAAAAGACTTGCTAGATAGAAGCCGCATCATCAGGGATGATAATACATTAGAGCAGCATTGCATTAAAGAGATCCCCTTTTCCTGGTACTGAATAAGCAGTTAAGAGTGCACACTGGAGTGCTCGCTTCGGCTACGCAAGGTAATTTGGAAGCCCTAACAGTGATGTTTAATTTGCTCTTTTGAAATATGATGGAAATTTAAATACTACATCATCATTTCTTATCCATTCTCATTCTTAAGAAAATAAGCAGATGTACTAAAAATATTTAATAAATAATTTATCTGCAATACATCTCTGACATTACCAGAAGATGCCTAGCTCACAGTAATTACTTGAATTAAGTTAATATATGAAAAAGGTACTACTTTGGCTTATTTCAACAATTGCTTACTCAGGTTTCTACATTTGTTATTGCTTTATGTATTTAATTTTTTCTCTACTTCTTGCTTACTTAATAGACATAGTTCGTCTCTGCAGGGTTCATCTTTTATATTTTCAAGTTATAAATTTTAAAATTAGACCAAAAAGGTAATTTGATAGAATTATCCTTCAATCGGAAATTGTATTTATCTCATGTGAGGAATCAGTTCTGCTAAGATTATTTTGCTGTTGTCTTGTCTCGTTTGCTTGAAACCATCGTAGCAGAGAAATTTTAATGGAGTGCCAGTGATATATTCCTAAACTAGCAAGTTCTTAACGACCCTGGAAAGTGACTGCTTGATTACACTTTAACGGTATTTGCAAATAAAATCACAAGTAATTAAGGGGAAATCTCCAGGCTTTTGAGCAAGTTTGATGCATGATAACTGCCTGATTCCGCTTCATCTAGAGTAATGCTGTGTAGACAAGAGCTACTGAGATCAATAGCAACATAATGATAGTGGCAGAATTAAGTGAGTAACCTGAGAACTGTGTCTTCAAAATGCATGCAGCTGCCACAAGCCAGGGCCACACAGTGCACTCCGTGCTTCCGTCCTAAATGTTCATCAAAAGACGCCCTGCAGGAAAATGGAGTTAGATGCTCTTTATTGCTGATCGTGTCTCTTGCCACATTTATCAGGGAAATTGGATTAGCAGTTGGCAGCTGCAGGTAGACAAGGTTCTGCAGTGATTAAATATGCAGCTTGGCTGCATTTGTTGTGACAGACCTTTAGTAAATTCTACTGTAAGCACCATCTGTCTAATTTGTATAAGGAAAACTTGGTGCTTTAAGCTACTGATAAAGAACTAAATCTGTTGCTTTATCATAAACAAAACTTTTGCTCTAAATTCTCTTAAAGGTAATTTATTAGGTTAAGCTGTTTTTCTATCATGATGAATAAATAATACGTGCAAAAGTGCTTTCAGGTACTTCATTTTGCAAGTGCTGAAAACAAAAACAGTTCAGTTCTTCAATAAAATGTTTAGTATTCTGATCCACAGGGAAATGACACTGTTAAAATATCGCTATGAAAATGGTCCAGGACTGCCAAATTCATTTAATTTGTGGTTTTTACTAGGACTTTCTAACTGGCTAGTTTGGGGAGTTTTGAGGGCTTTTAAAATATTTCTGAAATAAGCCATTGAAAAACAGTCACAACAAGGGAACTCTTTCATTTTTTAAACACATTTATAATCATCAAATCTGCATACAAAATGTATGCTTAGGTTTCTTTTCCAGTGAGATCAAATATAACTGGCTTAAGTAATTATTATGCACTTTTCTTTTTCTCCTGCTTCCTTCCTCACTTTTTTTATACGAATAGGAAAAATGTCTAATATTAAAAAGAGTGTGTGGTTCTTTTTTTTTTTTTCCTCTGAATTTCTGGTTTGCCCTGACGATCCATTCGCTAACGTATCACCCGGCTGGCTTGCATCTTAGGAGACTTTGCATGACGTCATTAGGTTAGATAAAAACGCACAAAAAGAAGTATCGGAGGGAAAAGCAGTTAAATAGCAACATGCTATCTTTAGCTGGTTTGTAGAAACTCCGTGCTGTTAAATTATTTAAAATCCTTGATTTTCAGCTTGCACACATTAAAAGTTTTCACACTAAGTGCCAAATGTTGCAAACAGCACTTTAACAGAATGATTTTGCTTTGATCCCTGTAGCAGTTCCTGAATAATTTATCACAGGTTATTGCCTTAATTCTGGAGAGGGATAGAGCAATAAAGGCAGATGAAAACACTCCAGTTGAAACACCTTGGGGCCTGCTCATTCCTCTGACACGGCTCTTTTGTTGGAACTATTTAGAGGTTATTAAGACGTGTCTCCAGAATTAAGAGTATGCTGTAAGGATGAAGACAGCCATCTTAATTCTGAAGACAAAGCGCAATGACCCCCCTCACCTTTTTTTTTTCCCTCTTCCCCCTCTGTTGTTATTATATCGTAGAATTATGAGGGTAATATTCTGGCTGCAACCGGTAGTGCCACGATAGTTAAGGGTCTGTCAGGCTCCGCCTGGCTTAGCTTGCGCCAGGCCCGCAGTGGCAAGTCGCAGGCCTGGGTTACTGTTGGGGGGGGGGGATTTGGTTTTTTTACTCTCCTCTCAAATATTTAGACCCAAATAGCAACGTTTCTCCAAATGGGTTTATTGTAATGAGCCTGAAGGAGGCCTGCCGCCCTGAGGTCCGGGGAAGGGCCTTGTGGCGCTGGACCGAGTGGCCCCGTTTGGGAGGAAGGGCGTGCGTGAAGCCTCGCGCCCCGACGGGCTCCCCTCGCCGGCTTTCGCGTGTTCGCTGCTCTTCGCCTCCGATCTCAGTCGTTGCAGAGCGTCGCTGGTGCTGCCGTCAGCTCTCCCTTTGCCCCGGACGTGGCTGCTCTTCGCTTGTGAATGAAGCAGTGGCTTAATGCATTATTCAAATTACTCTGCTAAGTTCGCAAGGCGCTTTGAACCCTGCAGGGGGACGGCTTAAAAGTAGATGTACAAGTGTGTAATACTGTTTATCGTTAATAATTTTTATGCACGTAGGTGCTGTTTGAAACCACATAGTGGGCTAATAAACCTGAACGTCTCAGGAGTTCAGTATTTCTTCCGTCAGCTCTTGTTAAATGTGATTTGAGCAAGCATGATACCTGGCGTGATTTTGGCTCCTATTGGAATTAAAATTATTTTGTTTTACCAGCGACTTAGACGGAGCGGAGTTTATCTCGGGGTATCGTAGCGTTGTATCCACTGTTGGGAGTTTGCGTTGTTTCCTGAAGCTGAGTTCCAGCGGATAACATCCACCTCGCCGAGCTCACTGGGATTTCACGGGGCAAGAGCATTACGGAGCTTTATAGAGCGAGTTTGTTTCTTAAGAGTAGTGCCATTAGTAGTTCTCATTAAGTGTTCTAATAAAAATATCAGAAATTAAAGAATGTAGACCAAGAAATCTAGTTAATGCAATAGTTGGTCTTCTTTCTCTGGACTTTCATACTCAAACGGTGTCTGACATGACCTGGTGCTTGTGTAGGTTCCCGCAAGGTCTGGGACCACGGCTTAAAGAAGGTCGCACGTCCGCTTTTATTGAGTAGTTTTTAAAGTCTCACAACTAAACCGTTTCCTACATGCATTTGCAGAAGAATGTTTTCTTACTACCGGTTGTTTCTTTGAAGAAAAAAATAAGCGTGTTAGAGGAATATGCATTTGGTTGCTTGGCTGTTCTAGAGGCCACAGTAAGATGGTGGGTTTCTTCTCTCTGAGGACATCCTCAACCAAAAGCAAGTTCATACCTGCCCGGGAGCTGCAGCTCCCTGGCTCCAGCCTCGTCTCTGCAGTCCCGCTTGTGTCCTTTGCCGTGCCTGGAGAACCGTGAGCAGTCTGGAAAGATTTCTCTTCATCTGCCTTGTGTGTATATATGTGTATACACATATATGTGTATGTACATATACATATGTACATACACACACACTCAGGTATGTGTAGTGTTGCATCTTCGCATCCCTTCCCAAAGAAGTATAAAATGTTATTGCCTGGCTCTTAGATTTTTGTTTTGTTTTGTTTTGTCTTGTTTTTTTGTTTTTTTAACTTTTGGCCAATGTATCTGCTAAATAGTTATTTTCTGTGTGGACGAAATATATGAAGTATAGAAGTATAGATGAATATAAGGTTACAGTTGTATATCCCATCCTCTCTGTATTGAACACTTCCTCTCTGGTGGTTTCAAAGTCCCATTAAAGTTAATGAGAGTTGAGACCTCTGAGCATCTTGCAAGTTCAGGCCATTTCACTGCACAACAGAACGGAAATGCAAATATTAAAATATTCCTAGCAATCTCACCAGTGTTTGATAGCAAATCCAATTTATTCTCAGATAAATCTGTGTGCATTCAAGTCCCTTGAACTAATGTGTCTGCATGTGAAAAGTAGAAATGAGCCCTTGTTGTAAGGGTACATTTGCAGTTTATCAAGGAATCAGCCATAATTTTTATGTGATCAAATTTTTATGTGATCAATTAAAGTTAGTATATGAATCTTACCTTTCACATTCCTCGACCTAAAAATATTACATTATCCCCAAATGCTATATATTTGAAAGTTTTCTATGTATGTGCTCTATGCCATGCTTCTGTTTTGTTTTTTACCAGCCTCTGCAATACTGTGGTATTTCATAATGAAAAAAGGGCAAACCCCAGCTGTACCACATGGATAAATTTTATTTATACTACTTAGTTGTCCAAAAAAAAATAATACTTAGGTGTAAATATATTGCAAAGTTTCTCTTTTTTTGAATATTTTTTTCTTGCTAGTGGTTTGGTATTTTTACTGATTTCTATTAATTTTCCTGAAACAGCCCTTAAGTAAGGGCTAATTATCTATATATAAAACATTATTTACTTTAGAGCTTGAAGGATTCTGAACCCATTTTTCAGTCATTTAAGAAAAAAACATGTTTTCATCTTGGAATTAATATAGATAAAGAGATTTTCATGGTCTTCTGTTAATAAAAAAAAATAAAGTCATTTTTTTGAAGAAACCTACCTTGGAAAATGACTTAAAAAAAAAAAAGTGTACGAAAATAACAGTACAATAGGGATCTCAGTGTAATCTTAATTGTAGCTTCTGAGTATCAATTAGCCTTACACCTCATTTAAAATATTACAAACTTAAATTCACATTTTATTGTTATTGTTGCTTTTGATATATTAATCCAGGAAGCACTTTTAAACTTTAATATGCAGTATTCATATATTACGTTTTAATTTGCATTATTCATTAGTAGTGTATATTGAATAATCAAAAGCATTTCCAAAGCGTTTTGCTGGTGTTACCACTGCAAAACCCGTGGAAACCCTGGTTGTTAAAAGAATCTTTGTGTCTCTATGGAAGAGGGCTTGAGCGAGACATTTAAACTAATGAATCAAAATCAGATATGTGGTCATTATTGGCTGATTATTACTCCATCTGCTCTGTGCTAACGTGAAAATCAATTACTGTGTCTCTTCCCCACTGACAGCGTATGTTGATCGGGCTGGCAAGAGACCTTCGAGGGATTGCCTTTGCGCTGAACACAAAGACCAGCTACACCATGCTGTTTGACTGGATGTATCCTTATTACCCGGTGACAATACCAGCTCTGTGCACAGAGGGACACCAGGCCCCTTGCATTAGTTTAATAGGATGGCACAGCGGGGAAGAGGAAACAAAGCTAAATGAACTAATGTGTAATCAGCTAAAATTACAGCACAATGGCAACCGTGCAGTTAGCCGGGAAGGACCGCGGAGAGGTCACTTTTCTGGTGTGTCACACTAATAATCTAGCAAACATATCCAAACAGTTTCCCCCCACCCATGAGTGCGTAACGTTTTGATTAAAAAGATGATAATTAAAAAGAAAAGCTGCATCTTTGATTCAAAACGCAATGTACCTACATTTGGTTCAACATCAAAAGTGTTTTTAAAAAAAAAAAAAAGTGCTATCCGGGGAGATTTGTCTTTCTGGTGTGAATCATGTCTTTAATTTAGTCAGTTACTTTCTATTTATGTCAACTTTATTAATATCACAACACCTGCAGTCATCCTGATCAGCAGAAAATGGGCAGCCTTGGAAAACAAAATCAAAATCTTTAGATTGTAGTTTTCCGTGGTAAGTAATAGTAAGGAGACTGAGTTTGCTTTCCAGTATTGTGTACGTTTTTCCTGGTATGCCAACGAACACAGTAATACTCATGAATATTTTCTTAATGCTGTAGAAAAATATTTTTTTCTGAGTACGGTAGCTATAATTTTCTCTTTTCAGGCCCAGAGTTATATTAGTAATAAGCTATGAAACATACAATGAAAGAAATATGAAAATAGTGGTTTTATAATTTAGGTCTCCCAAAGCTGTCAGTTGTATATTTGTTTGTTTTATGGACAGAAAAGATAACATACAAGTACAGTTGGATGCTTCATTAGAAATCAGACTTTTAAAAATATTTTTATTTTAAGCCGATAGTGAAAATCAGCTGTTTGCTAATAATACCTCTGGAGCAGAAGGAAGCGTGTGTCCGCGTAGCCTTGCGATGAGAAAACTACCCCGAGCAGCCCGCAGGGCCGTACCGCAGAGGCTGCCCCGCGCTGCGAGCCGCCCGTGGGTGGTGGGACCGTGCAGCTAAGCCCGTTTCCAGCACTTCGCAAGCCTGCGGGTGGCTCAGTCCTGGTGCAGGCTCTGATTGCGTGACTCAGCTTAGAGGAAGAAAGTCCAAAAAAAAAAAAAAAAAACACCTGTATAGCCTTAATTTCCTGTAGAATTAGTGGGAAATATCGCTTAGTTTCAGTTAGTTTCAGTTTTAGAGGACTGGAGAAAAGATATGCTGAAATCACACTGTGAATTAGCATCTCATTTGTTAGTGGGCACCGTTGGGGTAGGTTTAACTTTATTAGTACTGTCTGTACTTGTGTTTCTCTAAAAATTAATAATAAAACCTGGAAGATGTGTGAAAGTAGTTTATTTAATTTGGCCTAGATAATGAAAATAGATCAGGATTGCTTACGTTTCAAATTCATTTTACTTTGTTTTTCCTACTAAGGCATGGGTGTCATGCCTCATCTTCTGTGCAGAACCACAAATTTCAGTTGCTGGAGGAGAAATAACAGTGACTGACCTCCTCTCCATTTGAAAGAAATGGATTCAAACCCATGGAGGGGTTTCTTAGGCGTAGATCCAGGATATCTATTCCTCAGGACCCTTTCCTGATTTCTTTTTTAATCATTTATTACTACCATCTTATTAATTAATTCTATTAAAAAAATTAGCCAGCCTCCAACTTTTGCACTTTGTTATTCTATATTAACAATAAAAATAGATGAAAATGTATTTTTTTTGTAATTAATCCACCAAAAGATCAGACTTTCTCAGTTTTGTTTCCCGTGCACAGGTTCAGAAATTCTTTCCTTATCACCTTTGGCTATAAAGAATAAGTGCATGCTTCTGCTCAGTGGATTTCACCTCATTTGGCTGAGTTCAGCTTCATCCAGGTATTGATCCAGAGCATTGTAGTACAATAAGCTGCTATTATCGCAGCTTGTATTTACTGTATATGAAGACAGAAAGGTAAATGGGAGGGGAAGAGCTAGAAGGAGGGGAGTGTCAAATACTGCTTTATTGTACTGTTTGTGTCCTCGATTAACACTTTTTTTTGTAGTATTAAATATAGCATCAGAAACTTAAAATTGGTTTTAATACCAAAGAAAATATGTTTTTTCAAACATTTTTTCTGTAATATTTGAAGCCCTACGATTTCAGTACTGAGAATAGCAAATACAGAATATTAGCCGAAATAAATCTGATTTACGTAACTTGTATTTGCTAAATACCTAAGCAATACAAAGAGACAAATGATAAAAAGCTGAGCTTTCAATACTATAGAGTGATGTTTATTCTGTAGTGAAGATAGTTATTAGAAATAGTCACTTGTAAATCAGTGGTAGAAGAACATACTGATAAACTTTTCAAGTGATCTTGAAATCTCTGCCATAACAAAACAAATTGCACTCTGATCTCTCAGGAGGGAGAGAGATTCCACTTTACTCCACTACTGACCCAAGTGTTTGGAATTTAAGTTTTGTCCAGCAGATGGCAAAAACGAGCAGAAATGATTTGCTGTAAGTCTTTTTTTTTTTTTTTTTTTTTTTTTTTTTTAAGCTGTTGTATCCCCTCTTTTACCATTATGAAAGAGATACTAGGATCGTGGTTTAGAGGTGAATTGTCAGGTATGCTGAAGCTGCGCTAGATTGCCAAATAGGGCTGTTTTGTAGCAGGCTTGCTTATACTAATTGAGTTTCCCTAGCAAATCAGGCTCCTTGGAAAAAGGCCAAAGGCTTTTCATAATTGTATTGACAAGAAAATGAATATGATAAATGGTGTTCATTCAGCTGAGACAAGATTTATAGTTTTCCTCTGGCAAGGGTTGAAGAGAAAATACTTATAATAATAGTAAAATTTGTTTTAAAGTTGTATTAGGTGATGTCTCAAAAAACTTCATTAAAATATTTCCAAATATTTTAAGCAGTTTCAGATGTTAAGTATAGCATCTTCCCAAAGTGTTCTACTAATGAAAGATGAAGAAAAGCATACGAACAAAACAAAAACAAAAAATCCCTTGGATATGAAAGTCATTTATTCTTCCTGAAATATTGGTATGTCAACCTGTCAATGATGATTCCAGTACCGCAGCTTTGGAAAGTTTATTCGCCTTTTGTATTCACAAAATGCGGTCTCTGTAATTTGTAGGTCAGTTGCGAACATGCAGGTGTGACCTCAAAAAAACGTATGCCAGTTTGAGTAGAAGCAAAATCTGTTTTTATTTACAGTGATCATTCTACTCATATTTCATTCTACTGTTTACTCCAAGACTACTTGGGTAAAATGTTGAATGTTTCATCTGTTTTCTACTGTGCTAATGTCAGGCTGAAGTCTCAGATCCTTGGTCTTTGCAGTCAGGTATGTCCACTGAGATTCAGTTACGAGTTCAAGGCAATAGTCACCTTTTTGTTACTTAGATAGTAACCCACAGGCAATTTTTTCTCTGTTCCATCTAGTTGGCTGTCAGTATTTAAAGGCTTTTGTTGTCTGTAAAGCAGAGAGGTTGCAATAAGAAAATGGGCTGCAAGGATTAAATTCCTAGGTTAACTCAGGGTTGCACTCAGCCAGATGCCACACGGTATGTATGTGTGAGGGCATGAAATTGTTGAAATTGTGTGCCTGTATAGAAATGTCTATACATGTAGATATCTAGATACAAAGTTGATAGAGAAGTGGTTTGTCACTGGGGTGATCTGTCTAGTAGTCATTTCAAAGTTCCAATCGCCGTTGATATTTGGGTATCTGAGTATATACTTTTTCAGATGTGACTCACTCTAGAAAAAGCAGAACAATCTTTTCCCCAAACTACCATTGTTACTTACTTATCCAAAGTTGTATCATGTTTCTTCACAAAAAAAACCAATGTGTGGTAATAAGATGGCTTGTTCAAAATGATTTTGTTTTTGAAGAAGTTGAAATTACAAGTTTACATGTTTTAAGCACTCAGAATTAAGTGCAGACTTGAAAGGACCCATCAGACAGAGGCAGAGATTGAAGTTGCCTAATCACAAGAGAAGAGGAGGACACATTTTCCCATAAACAAGGCTATCTGATCGGTAATCTGTTTGTAATACCTGTTATTGTTAGTTGTATTGATGTAAACCTCAGCACCAGGCACTTTGTATTCCTTCCAGCTTGAATGGTAAAACTGACTTCTCAGGTTTAGTTCATGCGTTGGCCAGATTCATTGAAGCTTGTGGTTTAAGTCACTTCAAAATAACATTGTATGTTAAAGCCAATTTATTCCACTTCTTGGATTTTTACAAAATAATGAATTGTCGAACCATTTCTGTTGACTCTACCTTTTATAAAACTATGGTTTCTAGCCTTTACATGTCAATGCGCAAATCTTTGAATGAAGGCAGCCAGTTGTATTGAATATGTTGGCCACCTTCAATACTGCTGACTGATCTTTTGGTTGTAGGGAGATGCTATCATGTTACTCTCCCTTCCCTCCAAAGTCTGAAAAGGCAATTGCTTCCTAGCCCATGCAGGTCTAAAAGAGGGCTTTGCAGCATCCCGTCGCGTCCCAGTTGTGTATGTTAGGCTACTAAGAAGGCCAGGGAGGAAGCATCAGGGAAAGGAGTAGCACAGTTCTGTACCTTACATGACATCTGCTGTGTTTTGAGCATCTTGATCATCATCTGGTTGAGAGTGAGCCAAACTGGGAGTCCATTTCAGAAGAAATGGAAATGGCATTAGCGAGTTTATAAAGGTATAAGAGAGGTGACAGGGATCATGTGTGCCCTGGAAGGGTATTTTAGGTGAATGGGATTTGGATTATTGCTGAATAGCTCTACCTGGTGTAGAATTTACCAGCTCTACCTGGTGTTAAATTGTCCAATTTAAAATGTAAAGAAGCCCCCAAAGGAGAAGAAGACAAGATCTAAAACTCTATTTCATGTCAAAAGTTTACTTCTGCTGTATATAATTTATACTTCCAGTGTCTTGAGCAGCTGACAGCAAAAATGCACAAATCTTTAGATATCTCAGACAGCAGTAGCCAAAATGCCTTCTGTCTCCATAGCACTGTCATTCACCAACCATACCATGTCTGGTGGCTTTAGCATCCACCAGAAGAGGTTTATCGAACTAAGATGTAACCACGTCTACTTATCCTAGAAGCACGTATACTCTTAGGCATTGCAAACTTTATTCCGAGACTTCGTGTTAAGTGCTTGATCTGTATTCCACTTTGTAAGATACCAGGTAGTTTCCTTTATGATCTGAATAGGCAGTAGCGTTTTCCTAAGAATAGCCACTTTTTCTAACGAGGTTAAATAAGGCACAATTATATGACAGCAAAAAAAGTTAAAAATGAGAAACGTGATGTTGGTAGAAACCATTGGCTAGATAAGCTAGATGATATTTTAATAGCAAACTGTTAAAACTTCATGTTTCAGTGTCATAAAAACTCTTGAATTCTTTGCCAGTAAAGCTGTGCTAACTCACCTCCCTTTACCCGTTTGTGTTCTTATCCAACCAAGCTCTATTTTTTTTCAGCATGTTGGGAAAATCAGAGGTCAGTTTTATATCAAATCATTGCATCAAGTACTCTGATCATCGCTCACAATTTTTTTTTCAATTACATTGTAGAGTGTAATAAACATACCATTTTACTGAATTCTTTTAAATTCTGCTTTAAAAGATCTGAAATCTCTTGGATATTGAGCAAACAGCTTTCCAGAAAGAGACTTAGAAATCTGCCTTTGCTATTCTCCCTGACATAGTTTGTCTGAACTCTCATCCTGAGTATTCTGGAAATAACTTCATACAAGGGAATTAGTCTTCACCATTTACATAGCAAAGATAATTCAGGCCTCAGGATTTGCTAATGTATACATTTTTGTTGTTTTTAAATGAAATTGCTCTTTATGACTTCTGTCCTTCATAAAAAGAAAAGTTCATTTTATATCTGTGCTAATAGGTTAGTTTCACGGGTACCAAAGGATTTCCTTTTCCTTTGTTACAGGTACGATGTATTAACCATTTCCCACTTAACCATTAATGTTTCCAAAGAATTTAATCTTCCGGGCACGAACATCCCTAAATTTGTAATTTTGTACACGTTTTATGTACCTGTCAGAATAAGCTGCCAGAGCTCCATGTCTGGCCCAGCTGTATAGCAATGTAGTATAAAATCAGAGGAAGTTGTTTTGGAAGACTTTGTTTTGTCAGTATATTCTTTAACTAATTTTGTTGAAGATACCCTGCGTACCTCTCTGTTCTGCAAAGAGCTATTGAATTGTGGTATCGTGAACCTGCGTGTACAACCCCTATCTTGAAGCTGATGGCAGAATTCATGCAAAATAGGTAAGAAGCCCATGAAAATGAGATAAACGGTGTGCGGGACAACGGTATAACGTTCCCTGCTCCATCTTTTTCTGTTTTGCTTATCATGGTGATGTTTAACTTTCCAAACTTTAACAGTGCTATTTGCTTTTGTATTTTGGAACAAAATTTACAAACCGAACTTAGCTTTCAGTATCATTGTATTATTTTTACCAAAATGAAGACAAAAAATCGATTGTTAAGGATTTATTACAAGAACACTTGAGAGACTGATGTGATTTTGTAATAAAAATCAATGGAAATGTATGCTTTAGGTAGGGATAAATGCTGACTTTATAATCAAATATCTGAAAATAATCTGCACTCAGGATTTGCTAGAGGCTCAAGTTTTGCCTTAAGCCAAGCAGCGTACGTATGTGCCTGTAAAACTGCAACTCCCTTTCCAGTTTTTTTCCTCAATTCTTCTCCTAGCCAAAATAGGAAAGAATGTTATCTAAAACAGCAATATCTTTAATCAACTTGTAGGTAACTTTTCCCATATCTCAAATTTTCTCTGCGGGATCACTCGAATGGCCTCAGAATGATTCTGTGAGGTGGTATCAATACTTTACATTGCAGGTGTTAGAATGAAATTTCTGTTTTACCACAAGTAAAAGAACAATTTATTTTGGGAAATTATCATTACACTTGGAAATATTTAGAGCAATGCCCAAAGGAAAAAGAAGGAATTTGAAATGAAAAATTGATAGTTAAAATGATCTCTCTGCTAGATATCTTCATGACCAAAGTAATTAGGGTTTTCAGCAGAGAAGCATGTGTTTTCATCATTTTTCATTTTGCCTTGCAAATTGAACTTGCAAAGGAAAGAAGTCTGGAAAAAAAAAACTATTTGAAGTCTGGGGAAAAAAAAAAGAAAAAGCTTAGTTAAACCTGTAATAGTTTAATTGGTGCAATGAAGTTTAGACCCGTCTCCCAGTCAAAAGCTAGCGCATATAACGTGCACCTGATTCCTGAACGGCTACATGGACCTTAAGGCAGAGTTCCCCATTTCTGGTTTGGACCGACGTGTTTGCTGTGACTTCCTCTTGTGTTTGTGTAGGTTATGTCTTTTATCCTGGTAGTAATGTAACAGATTGCTGGAAAAGTTTAATCTGTTTTTATTTACGGTACAGTACACAAGTAGTACAATCTAATACTGCTGCAGCTTATTTCAAGGAGAAGGTTGTTAAAACCTAAACACGGAGCTTTAATAACAGTAAACAAAAGCAAAGAGGATCTGCAACAGTAAGTCTTATGCAAAAGACAGCTCTTCAAGCTACTTTCTGTATTCATGTTATTCTTCTACCTATTGATATTCAGAAAATCTGCTTTGTTCCCCTTAGAAAACATCATCTGGGATGGAGTTTTTTCATGAGTTGTGTACTGCATTAGCTTTTACAGGTTAGAATGCATTATACAATATACTTCAACATGGTTAAAATATGTTGCAGAGTATCAGATTGTACATTATGCCATTCTGATACTTGTTTTTTGTTTGGTTGGTTTTTTTTTTTGTTTTTTTTTTTTTTTTTAACCTCTGCCAGCCATTATCATTTGGTGCATATCAAATACACGGGTGTTTTATACAGGGCACATTTTACTCATTTATAAAGACCCAGATTTACTGCAGAATTTGCAGCAAAGCACCCTGCAGAAATAGGGATTCAGACAACAAAAAACTGGGATTACAGCAAAGAAAGGTACCTGCTACTCTCTCTATGCTAGGGGGTCGTACAAGGACTCCACCTACAATCAGAAGTGCCAAATACATCAGCCAGGCAATACTCTGTTTTATATCACACAGTGATGACTCCTTTGCCATTCATTCTAAGTAAAGATTAAGGGTAAGTTTTGTTTATTTAGAAGCTTAAGACCTATGTCCAAATTTGGCTTTTAAGTGCTTAATAGTTTTCACTTAGGCCTAAACTAGGAGTTAGGCAGCTTTATCGCATAGACATGTTGGAAAGATGCCACAGAGGCTTTGGCAAGATCTCTCTTGCATGTCCAGATTGGGAATAGAATGGTTCTTTTGGGCTTTGCTAATATATTTGCACCAGGTGAGAGAACATGATGCAATCTTCTTCAGGTCTGAATTGCCATAAAAAGCGTATGTTGCAATTTACATCAGAGAACTGGCTTATAATTGCCACAGATTTTAAGTAGCAGAATAACCAGTAGGGATTAGCTGATTTTAAAAGCAAGACAGATGCAAAAGGAAGGATAAAAGTATTGCCTAACTGCTTGGATGACGGAAGCATTGTAGTACTCTGCTGAACTGCGTGTGAACACCCGATGCTCACCACTCGCTATGCAAGGCAGTGTGCGCTGAGTTCCCACTTCTGGTTGAAATTGTTTTGTCTTTTGTCATATGATTAATATGATTTTTTTTGCAGTATTTTTAGATAGCTGTAGTGTGCACCTAATTGGATTGAAACCTACAATTAGTTTATCAAATAATTGTACTTTGTAATCAGCAAATACGTTTTTTTTATTTTAGGAATGAATCCATTGCAGGTTTCTGCTTCGATGACCATCTGAATATTTTTGCTGTTATTTTTTAGATCGCAACGTTTAAATTTTGATGTGTCATCTCCAAATGGAATTCTTCTCTTCAGAGAAGCTAGTAAAATGATTTGTACGTACGGTAGGTATTCATTAATGTTTTCTCTGCAGTGTAATTCTTTGCCTGCCTTGTGATCTAAAAATCCTGTTAGCTGTATTTCTGAGTGTTAATGGGTGTGTGGAATATGGAGCAGGACTGTGATATATACAGTGAGTATCATCCCTTTATATAGTACACAGCTTTTTGGTCCAGACCGTTGGAACTCATTTACATTCACAGATTGGGTTTCGTTCCTGTATCACTGTTACTTGTATCATTTTTCTGACTTCTCTGCTTGTCTTCCAGCAACTGTAAATATACGTCAGCAAAGATACAAATACGCACCGGGTGCTTGATCTAGACTACTGATTGATAGGTGTGGGTTGATTTTATGTATTCAAATTATATTTCAGCAGTTCCAAAACATAACAGAACTGTAACGGCTTTACCCTAGAGCACTGTTAAAAGTGTTTATAATAAGTTGCTCCATTTTACTACTCCCACTCACGCGTGCAGCTGCAACAGGTCTTTGACACCAACCGTTTATATTAGAGTTAAGATAATTTTGTAGCTTGCAATTTTGCATTCTAAATATTTTGAAAGGAACATTACCAAGTTTTTGTAGAGCAGTGTCATTTGTAGTTTGTATAAACAGGAAGAATCATAAATCATAAATGACTCATAAGTGTCCTGTTACTTTTGAAGAAAGAAAACTGGTGCATCGAATTTGTTATTACTGCATTCAGGTTGCATTTTGGGGGCTGGAAATTGTATGTGTTACATTGCCTATATGAAAAACTTCAAGTGTAATTTTGCATCTCATCTTTAGGGCAGACAAACAGTATATGCAGAATGCATAAAGCATTTACTTGCAGCAGAAAAAATTATACCCAATGAACTCTCACTTCCTACAAAACCATTTCTCTGTTTCTTTTTCAAGTATACCAAGGAGTATGGTGCCACATTTCTTGATTGTGTTCTTGGGTAAATTTATTAGAAGATTAAACAAAATAAAAATCAAGTTTTCCGTATAAGGAAGACTTCCTTATGTAAGGTGAACTTTTAGATTTTAATCTTAGTTGCTGTCAACTTTGTATTTAATTTGCACTTCATTGCTGTAAGCTTTATGCTTAAAAAAAAAAAAGTGTTGTTGCTTAGAGTTCCCTTGTCTTATGGTTCCTGGTCCCATTGCATTTAAATTTTTGTTTCCCTTTGTCCGTCTTTTCCCCTCAATCCTTACCATCTTTTCTGCCCTGATGAAAAAGATGTCTTATCACTGGTCATCCATTCATCTGGGTTGTCAGCATCCAGTTTCTAAACCTTGCTGAGTCAGCCACAATAGTTGGCTTCAGCGTGTTTCATTCATAACTTATGTCTACAAAACACTTTCTTAAAGAAACCTTTTGCTCTTAAATGCAGCTTTTATGGTGTGTAGGTGAGGTTCAGAAAATTGTCAGCCCTGAAGTACTGGTAGCTTTTGTGCCTGGAGAGCTGACATTTTCTGGTTCATGCTAGAATTTAATTATGCATTCTCGGGAAATCTCAGGACAGTGCAGATTTAAGATTTAAAGCTAAGGCATAGAGCTGTGGAGCCTGCTGAAGCCTGTACCAAACACCTATTGCCCTGTTCGTTAAATGATGCTTTTCACGGAAGGCATGTGGCAGCTATGGCATCTATTTGGAGATGTGGGTCATAGAAAGATGTGAAAGGACTACTAAAAGTGGAAGAAAGGTGGAAGTGGAAGAAAGCTTCCACTGAATGTTTTATGTATTTTCCATCAATGAATTTTTGAGAGAGATTTCTTTATTCAGAATCATAGTTCCTGTTTGGGTAGGAGGCTGTTGGTGTTTGGGCGGTTGGGGGGGGGTTAGTTTACTTTTAGAACACATTTCTATTATCATCAGCTTCTGAAAGGGCTCTGGATGATGTCTTTCCACCACTAAGGAAAAATTGTTTTCTCTAGTGTGAGAGGTTTTACTGCCCATTGTAAGTATTTCAAGGTACTACAATGAATTAGCCTTGAGTAGTTGCTATTAAAATTTTTTAGCATTTATCAGCAATTGCCATTTTTGAGATTTCCATTCTGGGATATAGAATAGATATAATTTGTTTAGAAATCTCTTGTATTGGATCCATTGCTTTATTTCTGTGTGATCTTTTGAACATACAAATCCCTATAAAAATGCTGATACTAAATGAATCGGTGTTCATTTCAAATGCTTTTCTGAAAACCTTAATATCTAAATTGTGCTTTAAAGTGTAAAGAAAACTTTATAGTAATCCATTCATTTTAGTACAGGATTTTCCCTACTTCTCTCTTATGTGTAATGATGTACAGAACATGTTTTTTTTTGTTTGTTTGTTTTTTTTGTTTTGTTTTTTTTAAAAAAGAAGCGGGGGGGGGGGGAAGAAAAAGGAGGACTTGGTTATTCTTAAAGTTCACTGGCAACAAATTAAACAAGAAAAAAAATTTCCAGTTACAGCTTAGGTACACCTGGAACCTTCTTGGTCTGTAAGTGTAGGTATATATAAAAATGTGGTCTGATACATATCTCTGCACTGTCAACACTCAGGCGAGGGGTTAGTAACAGAAGCAGCATGGCATCAGATGATCATTCTCACCAACATCAAAACATGGTTCATTAGTGGTAATTGTTGTACAACTGAGTTTCCTGATCCTGGACAACTTGATCAAGGCAGTCTCGGATAACACGCAGATACTGTTGTGCAAATGGGACCTTCTTCAGGTGATGAAAATCATTTGGAATTTATTTTCTGTGTGGCTTTGTTCTCTGTAAGTCCACTCTCTCCTGTACCGTTCTTTAAATGGGAATAACTTCTCTGAACAAGCATTTGGTAGCCTGGAGTATGGCACTTTCTTTTCACCTTAGTTTTGGTGGAAGTTTGTGATGCCCGTTTATGTACAAACCTCCATTTACTATCTCTGTGTTCTGTAAAATGTATCCTTGGGTTTAAAAAAAAAAATGGAGAAGTCAGTGGGTTGAACTGTTTTTTTATGTGGGGTGTGGATAGGTATGTGTGTGAGTATGGGTGCTGAAATCTCTTTTTTACTCCAGAGTAAGTATATACGTTTTTTCCTCCTCTAGACTGGTGGACAGTAATTACTTATGCTCTGATGCAAAACAGGAAAAAATCCCCAAATGCCTATTTTTAGGGTATGCTAAGCAGCTTCAGTTGACAGTGAATACATTTTAAAATACATTTTTTTCCTGAAAATTAGCACCTCAATGAGTGCTTAATTCTGCTTAACAGATCTTGCCTTGTGTTCAGGGACCTACTTCGGGCTGATTCATCGCGGATAGTGGTACAGCACTGAAGACGAATTGCCACCAAAGTGTCTTTGTGGATGCTGTGCGGTCACGGGTGTACTCCCTGGTGCCGGATGCACAAAGCCCATAGATAGTCGCTTGTCCTTGCTGGGGCTGGGCTGCTGCTCGGCAAAGGGTGTTGGGCCTTGGCCGTTGGGGCTAGAGCCAGCCTGACGGAGTGGGAGAGCGATTAAATAAGCAGCTGAGAGGAGAGAATTGAAAGGGTTTGGCACGGCCGAGTCTACCGTTCCTCACCCCCAGGATATTTCACTTTTAATTCTGTATGGGCAGCTCTCCTTGCTATGTGTCTGTGGACTCCCAGTTGTGTAGGAATGGTGTTTCGGTGCAGCTTGGGAGCATCTATTTCTTGTTCTGTGGTTTCTTTACATTTTAGTAAACCTCTTCCCTTTCATTACAGGAGACTGACATAAAAATAATACTTTCAATATGCTGTTTTTATTTATCTACATTCTGTCATGATATACTTTGATGTAAGTTTTTAATTTTGCTTCAGCTTTCAGCTGTTGGAGCAGTTACTGCTCAAGGTCAGCTAGGAGGTTAGCCACAGCAGCACAAAACAATTTCCTGCTCTCACAGCCCAGGTAGCATTTGGATGTGGATTAAATTTTGCCACGTTTTCCAGTAGCCAGACACAATTATTTCTAATGAGCTTTAAATTGCTTCTCCAACATGTATTTCAAAACTTAGTGGGGTAATCCGTTCTGTCTAAACTTAGTTGTAAAACTGATTCTTGCTGTATAATAGGTATTTTTAATCAGCAGCTTAGTTTAAAAGTGTTCTCAGTTACTGCTCATCTCCCCTCCTTTTTTTCACAATCGTCATTCCGCAATACGGACTCAGACTTGATAGCCTGTTTTTTGTGGCAAATTTATCTTGGCTATGTGCGTGTGCTGATTTTTTGTACTGATTTGAGAGATTTTACACGTGTTTTGTTGTTGTGGCAGCTTTAAAAAATTGGTTGTGAAGCTAGCTCTCATCTTTGATTCATGTTTTACTTTTTTTTTTTTTTTTTTTTTTTTTAAATATATATATGGCCGCTTCCTTATTCTGCCCTAACATTTTAAATGCCTGGGAAATGTATATTCAAAACCGTCCGTCTGGGGCAGCAGTGAATAATAAAAAATATGAAAGGGGAAAAGGCGCAATATAAATTTTTACTTTATAAATAAAATAAATTCTTACAACCTTTGTTTAAGCTCACAAAGTCATTTTTTAACTTCTGTCCAGTTCTCACACATTAAAACACAATTTAGTTGTGTTGTTGTAAATACTGCTTATTGGACTGAGATGTAGAACAGGCCCTGCTGAAATGAAACTCAGCCATAAGGTAATGATATTTCTCTGATAGTTGCTGCTGTAAGAAGCAGTTAGGAGGACAGGGAAAGGGAAGGTGCTCATCCTGACATGCTCCCGCTGGGCAGAGAGCCTTAAGAATTTGGTGCAAGTTGATTTTTTAAAAATTTTATTTTTAACACTCAATAGTGACACCAAAACTTGCCTGAGCAGTCGCTACAGAGTTTTCATTTTGGCAAGAACATAATTTAGAACATAATTTTTAAATTATGTAGGCAAAAGATCATTATTACATTGATTTCATTTCTTTAAATTGTTCCTTTTAACAATAGAAATGAATAAAAATATATTTTGGTCCTCAACTACAGGGATTATAAGTGTGAACAGATCCTCCGTGGCTAAGGAGCCGTTCTTGACCTGATTCCAAGCACCTCACTAAATTAGTTTATGTTCAGTAGTATCTGTGGTGTGTGAAAATATTCCCCTGAAGCTCCTGCTAAATGTTACAACTACATCATTTTTTCTTTTTTATCTAGTCAGGCATAGCACCATGCTACGTATTTTTTTTTTCAATAACTAATGCTAAAGCGCTACGCTTTGTTCTAGCGCTTTATCCACTGACTCATAGGCTGATGGCTTGGAGCACTGGTGAAAGGGACCACGAGGTCTTTCACCTCTGCTGCTGATCTGGACTCAGCTGTTCCTGCTCCTTGGCCCTTTTAGAATGGGCCCACAAGCGCAGAACAGTTCTCTGTGGGCACTATCCACTTGCAAAAAGCAGCTTTTTATCTCGCACTAATTCCAAATTCCTCTCCGGGTTTTCACCAGAAGGCGAGGCACTGATCTGCTCTTCTGCCCTGCCTGCCCGGGGTGAGGGAGCGGGCTTTGTGCCTGCCGATATTGAATATGTTATGTTGATAAACAGAAAGTTTTAATTATAGAGTCTTTTTTCCTGCAGTAATAAATGATGGAAGATCTGCCCTAGCGTGTAGCTGCTGGACTTTGTGTTCCGAGGCTGAAGTATTCCTAGTGTCTTTCCAGCTCTTTCCTCAACATTCTGTTTTTTCCATTGACTTCCAATTAATTTCCATATTAAGTAGCTAATTGCCACTTTGACAGGTCCTGAGCTCTTTCCGTCTGTTGTTGCATATTTTACCAAGTACTTCAAGGAGCTCGGACCCCCTGGTGCCACGCTGGGAGAGTTCAGCGATGACGTCAAAGGCGCTCCTTGCCCTGGGTCTAGGATTTTGCCTTGCCTGGTTTCTGCAGCCAGATATGTATTTCTATTATTAAAGTAGAACTTTTCAACCGAGCATTTAATAGTGGAGAAAACTAAATAAGGCTACATTAAGAAATTTTATCTTTTTGTCTGTTGTTGTAAGCATTGTATGCTGTTTATACAGTGGCTTTCAAAAACAACAACAAAGTATGCTCCTTCGTACTTTATCTCACAAACAGGATTGAATTTTTTTCTAGAACTTGAAATTCACAGATTTTCTCATTTACATTCAAGAGTAAGTCATGTCAAAAAGATAAATGCTAATTCAGATGACATGGCTGGGATGTCTTAAGTGGTTACGTAGGAGGCTAAAAGGTATTTACCTTTTTTAATTTTAAATTTTATTCAAAGGTAATCTCTAGGTAATGTAAAGCATTACAGTAAACACTATCCAGGTACATGAGAAGAGGATCTTCTTTTTCTGATGTGTTCTGCTTTTTAAAGACAGTCTTTTGGATAGAACTCATTCTTAAGGTAGTTCTGTAGTTGTAGTGATGCCATTTCCACTTCTTACAGGCCTCAGTTACTACTTCTAAGTAATTCCCTGGTTGGACTCATGGTCTTTTTATTATACTGGGGTACTCCTTTACAATCTGCCAGATATGCTGCCTTGTATTAGATTGAAGTGATGAAGAACATTAATGTTTTAAATGGTAACTGTCCTCCTCTTTATGATATTGCATTAACCTATACCAAATGGGTAGTATTTTGATGTGTGACATGTTTAGAAACAATGTTTTCCATCTCCTTTTTCGAAGTGTAAAATGTAAGTTCTTCCTAGTTGGTAATAAGTAACATGAAGAAAAAAGAATCACAGTAAGGCAGGAATATGATCCGCAGATGGGAATTTGCATGGGTGGAAGGGAGAGCTGTGTGGAGGCTCAGTTTCGTATCAGGCCTTAATACGTATTAGACAACATTATGTCCTTGTGCTTTTATTAGTTTAAACATTAGTTGTGAATGGACACCAGTAATTGCTACGCTACTATTTAGTAGCCAACTATGTAAGGGGAAGAAAAGCAATTCATTGTTTCGGCTGCTGTTCTGTGGCTTCTGCAAAAGTTCTGGGTTCAGTTCTTCTGGGTTCAGTTCCCAGGTTCACCACTGTGATTTCTGGACGATCTCAGGCAAGAGTTTTTGGGGCATGTTTGCATAGCCTATTAGAGAAGCCAAATGTATTTGTCATACCTGCCTCTCGCAGCTGGCAGTGATTGAGGTTTTAAACAGCGAATGGTCCAATTCACTTGCTGCTCCTTGAGCCAAGGTGTTGTGATAGTCACAACAACTAAGTTAGATAGCTAAAGCAGATGAGTTGAGCGTTTGCACTGTAGACTCTTGTGCTTTTATTTGTAGGAATACTTTTAAAAATGCAAGCTTATGTGTCGTTTTTGTTTAGTTTACAAGCAGGAGGTACTACTGAGTAATAACGGAGTATTAGAGCAGGCAGTTTGTTTTTAGTGCAAGCCAGGCTTGCTAAGGGCAGCGTCACTTGGGGTTGACCTGGTGAGGCTGCCTCATGGTAGAACTTCAGTGCTTCGTCTTTGCTGTGTTCCTTTCCGCTATTTTAACTCACTTTCGTTAATTACCTAAGGTTATAAAAACACGTTTCAGTCATGAAGACAGACTAACTTGGAGTGTTGTGAAGATGAGCATTAAATTATTACAAGATACTTAGAAAAATTGATCGTGAGGCCTTTTGAATAGTTAGGTTGGTATGGAGGATTGCGGAGGGATCTACTGTGCTGCTGCGCAGTGGCTTGAAAAGCAATTATTGCCTGTTAATATAATAGCAACAGCAAATATTTACAGTTAGCTGCAATTTTTACATTATAAACATGGAGTTTAATTAAAGTCATTCCTATCTGTGACTGATAAAATAGAGGCTTTTATAATGGTCATATTTGTTTTCTGAGGGATATATTAAGTGTATGTATACATCAGCAATCATCCCAAGAGACCTTCATGATAATGGGTCAAAACCAGGCTATGCTACAGCATGTGAAGCTATAAAACCATGTGTTGCAACTCTGTTCAGATATAGGAATTCATGGTAATGGACCCAGTCATGGGTGTAAATCAATAGTGGAAATTCCACAGCTTATGTTTTTATTTTTGCATTCTAATTCGTTGGTTGCTTTTAAGCTCTGGTCATGCCTACCTAACTGATCTTTTACATCAATTGCAGAAACAAATTTTCATGCAAATATTAATGAAAGGCAAAAAAATTGAATTTAGATAGTGCCATCAAAATATTGTAGATTTTCAACTGCTTATATAAGTTTCTTTCTTTCTTTCTTTCTTTCTTTTTATGAAAACAGGTAATCAGATCCTCTCTCTTGGGACTCTGTCAAAAGATCAGGTTTATCCGTTGAAACTCAAGGGCATTTCCATCTGTTACTCTGCACTCAAATCTGCCTTATGTGGAAATTATGTCAGCTTTGGCGTCTTCAAGTTGTATGGGGACAACCACTTTGACAATGTACTTCAGGCCTTTGTCAAAATGCTGCTTTCAGTATCCCACAGTGACTTGCTAGTAAGCAATTACTCATCTTGGGAGTCTTTACGTGAAATATGAAATAACACCACCACAGGCTTTGTATTGTTATAATGAGACAGAGGGATCTAGAACAGCTCAAACGCAGCTTTCAGCCCAATTACTTGGATTTATTTATATAGTGACATCTAAAATGGCAGGTATGGTAGGACTGCATCTGAGACAGCAGCGTTTCCAGAATTTTCAGTAAGTTTGTCTTGAAAAAGAGAAGAGCCCGATTCTGGCCCTTTTGATATTTGTACACCTCTTTAAGTTGCCTGGATGCACTGTCAAGCATCCCGACAGATTCAGCTGCTCTGCAATTAGTTTCAGTCTGTAAGTTGTAACTGTGTATTTTCTACAAGATTTTTAACTTCCTACAAGATTTTCTGTGAGATTAAAATCTTTAAACTCAAGTACGCTATTTTGGTGTCTTGACACCATGTTTTTACCTCTGTGGGAAGACAGCAAATCTTGTGCCCTATCAGCCTGAGTTAGAGCTGCGACACTTTCTTGATGCCATTTTTGTTCACAACTGCCATTTTCTCGCAGCAAGGGACAAGCCAGATAGGTAGAGATGGTTAATACCCAGATTGGTGCCGGCCACCAAAAAAAAAAAAAAAAAAAAAAAAAATCCACAGTCCTTAGAACTGGAAAAGTTGCTGTCAGACCAAATTAGTGTATTGGCTGTATAGCAAAATATACACATTTGGCACTCTCCTAGCAACTGCAAAAATAAATGCCTTAAATAAGGGTCATTAAGAGGAAGATGCTGGTTGTGCCAGCGGGTTCAGGCAGGTGCCTTTGCCTTCACGGACCCTGGTGGAAGTCAGTGAGCTGAAGTACAAAAGCGTATCTCAGAGAGGCTTTGGGGAAATGTGTGATAAACCTCAGGAAGGCTTCCTGCCGGCTGCCATCCTGTCGAACTGACGCCCTGAACACCGGGGAATGCTGCTTTTACTAGACTGAGAGCTGCGCAGCAGGGGAAAGCGTGATACCGTTATGGTATTACAAAGGGTTTATTTTAGACTAATAGGGAGCTTACAGTCTATGGTAAATTTGAAAAGTAGAAATATACCATAAAACAGAAAATATTTTATCTGTAAAAAGGTCCTGATTTAATGGCTAAATTATAATTGATCACATGATAAAAAAATGTAAAATAAATTTTCTATCAACGGTTAATGTTGATAATACCCACATTTACTATCAATGTATACTTTCTTTTTCAGCAATACCGAAAACTAAGCCAGGCCTACTACCCGCTTTTGGAGTGTCTGACCCAAGATCATATGAGTTTCATTACCAGTTTAGAACCCCAGGTCCTAATCTATATTCTTACCTCAATATCTGAAGGACTTACTGCACTAGGTAAGAATTACTTAAACTCAGCTAAAGAAAGAATAGGTACTTAAGGTTTATTTGTATCTCCACAAGTTAACGGAGAGATTTTCAACGAAGCTCAGGCAGAAGTAAAATGTCTTAGTATGCAGACAGGAATCTGCGGGGTTTTGTTTTCATTTGATCAGCACAGCTGTTGTATAAATAGTGCCTATTCTGCACAGGTATGGGATGATTTCAGAAATCTAAAGATATCTCTATCAGTAGAAAAGAGGAACTTGATTTTTTTTTATTATTATTCAGTGCTTCCTGTGTGTAATTCCACTTCAGAGTGGAATCAGTGCAACAGAAGCATACTTTGAATGACGATAAAAATGTAGCAGCCTGATTGCAGGTCATTTAATTCTTTTGCACTGTTAAATGTACTCTTTTTACCAGATTACTGTCTGAAAATTTTATCTGGGGAGGGACTGGTTAAAATTCATTTGAGATACAGAGAAGGAGACAAGGCATTTAGGGGAACAAAAAATAAATTAATTTACATTTTGGTCACGCAAGAATATCATGCATTTATACATTTTTTGACGAGGAAGCTGCCTAAAACCTTACTGTAGTCCTCACTGATTAGGGTGATGTATTAAGAGAAAAATGGGGATGTCTAACAGTTGTGTGTATAGATGTTTCTCTGTAATAACTAGTGTTTCTCATTACCGCCAAGTGTCAGTCAAGCCCCATAGGAATGCGTGAATGCAGTGAGACTCACAAAGCATTTGCTATGTTAAACACATTCAGCAGTTTCTGCTGCAAGAGGGAAACCATTCTTAAAGAGAAAATGGGAAGTGAATAGCTAAGCAACAGTAGTAAAGAAGTATTCAAGTCATTTTATTATATAATGCTGAAATCCATCTTCCCCCAAATATTTTGAGTGCTTTGTCATTTATAACGATAGTACAGCAATTTCAGCCTGTAGGATGGTTCTGCTGTGAGTCTGCGTGCTTATTGTTTGCAAATGAATATATTGTGCTGAAGGTTGCTTTGATTGACAGCCACCAATTTAGCAGGCTGTGTTTGCCATCTCTGCTGTTATTCCACATTACATCTCTTCCATTTGAGCTATTGGCTATCTTCATTTTAATGATTCACTTAACTTACCAACTTTACTTTAACGATCTCTAGTTAATTTGTCACATCATACATCCTTGTGCCCTTGGTAAGTGGGTGAGTGTAACCCAGTGCACCTATTTTTCAGTGAATTGCATCAATGCCACAAAAATGTCCCCCCCTAATAGTAGGGTCAGGGGTATAAGCCTTCGGAAGGAAAATCGTGTTTTAAACTGGTCAGAACATTCAAGACATTTCTGGAAATGCTTATAAAAATGAAATAGCTAGCCTTTTATTTTAGAAATTAAATACCAAGAGATCACTTCTGTTTCCTGGAAAAAGGTGTCTGACGTTCCCCCATGCCCTCTATGTATGTGAAACCTTTGAGGCTCTCACTGTGATCAGCTATAGGATAAACATTCCCCAAATCCTTTTTTCTAAGGAATGTGCATTCTGTTTCTGGATAAATACCTTGCTTGATTCCACATTTTATAAATCCTATGGAAGAGTACGTATGCCTTAGGAAGCCCCTGGCTGTAAATGGAAGTCCTCATCTGAGCTTTTCTTGTGAAGATAAACACTCCAGTAGTTTTCTTCTAAAGTGTTTACCTGGCTTTTTCACAGCTGACTCAGTGGATCAGAGCCTTTTAATGTAGTCTGCCTGGCATGTTGTCACTAATTTCTGTGAAGCTTTTCTAATTCTCATACGATTAATAGTATAGTATGCTATTCATTGAGGAAAACGTAAAACATTTTTTCTGCCTCGCTGCCTAATTTAGATGTTAAATTGCTAAATCCATTTACTTTCCTGAGGTTTAGTCTCAAAGGGAAATAATACTGGTATTGAACTGTAAGGAAGCGAAGGACAGGGAAAATACCACTTAACTCTGTCTCCTTATCTTTATGTGAAAAACAGCACAAAATCTTTTAATTTGCAGTGATTCAGTAATGTCATCAAACTGTTCCAAACCAATTCCCCTTCAGCATGCTGTTGTCATAGTGTTAAGACCAAAAGATACCCTCAAGTTACTTTGTTTTTTGTTGACTTTTGGGGGGATAACATAACCCATTCCAATGTACATACTCAGCGTTCAGTTACATGAGCTAATGGCTGATTGGGATTACCTACATAAGGCAAACAAGCAGAGATAATTAAAAAGTGTGTGTTAATTGAGCCCTGAAAAAACATAAAATGAATGCATACTGGAGAAGAAGAAAACAAAAAGGGCCAGTTGATGATGGTGATGATGACCGATGCCTGGAGTCATCAGCCTCGTCCCTTCCCCACCAGCAGCACCTGCCTAGCCAGCAGGTGTTGTCCACGGAGCCCAGTTTTGTGTGAACAAAGTTGTACTGACCTGTGACTGGGGCCACGCTGACGCACGTGGAGCTAGTTTGGGCATCTTCTGTGACCACAGCCTGCTTGCTTAACCCTCCTGCCCCTAAATTAGTTCAAAAATAATAAGAGCTGACTGGAAGTAAGAAACTCAGTTTGACTGCATTTTTTCCGGAATATCCAAGCTTTCATCTGAGTGTTTTTATTACCCTGTCTCTATTTTCCCTCCGTTTCTTCTCTCTATAGCCCAGAATTGGTAGCTCCTTGTTTCACTTGTTTATTCTATTTATTTGGTTGCCTGGCTTGTCTCATTAAGATTTAGTGAGAAGCTATTCTGCTCCACCACAAGGTTCCACATGCCCAGAAGAGTCATTCAAGGGAGTTTGCTTGACGCTCCCTGTCTGTTATATCCTTGCAATCAAAAGGAAAAATGAGCATAGAGAAGCATATTTGATATATAGTTATGGGCAAATTTAAGTAGCTCTTAACACTCATATCAGATTCTCATGAGCAAATGATAACATAGACCTGTCTGCTGTCCTGCTAAAATCACTTACTGTCGAATGTAAAATATCTGTTTGTACAGTATCAGCATGTTTAGAACTACTGCTGTTTTGTAAACTGATGATAGTGATTTACTTTGTATTATTCAATTTAAAAAGAAATAGAGTTAAGCACTGGTTTAGAAATACAGCAGAGCCCTCCTATGAAATATGTATTTTCAAATATCTCAGTTGTTGTTATTGATGGTGATTCAATTCCACCTTGAATTGCATTTCCAGTTTATATGCGGGACTCTCTTAGTTGAGAGCACAACGAACGCCAGATTCTGCTGTCTACTCTGGCGAGAATCATAACTTTGAACTCAGCCTGGTGCAGGCAACGTTTTCTAAGAACCTGCTCTGTTAAATTCAACCTTAGGAAGTCCAATGGTCCAGTGGAGACAGAGTCAAGACATCGCAGCTCACTTCTGTGAGCTGTTAGATCACTTCAACCTCCTGCTGTAAGTCAGCCGGATGTTTTGGAGAATCAAGTCTTAGGAGTCCATTTGTAGCTGGCTTTCCTGTAAATATTTTCTCAGTATTTATTTGAGAATGCTGTTAGAAAAAGACAGTAAGTTTTTAGGTGGCAAAGAGTTAACAGTGTCAGCACAGAGCTTAAGGAGTTAAACAGACACAGATCAAAATACTTCAGTGTCTAGAGGGATGTGTTTAAATGAACACTGCAAGGTTGGCAGGCCTCCAAATTAGCATAGTTTAAAGAATTCAAAGTACATTTAATTGGATCCTTCTAATCCCTTTTCCCTCAAAATGAGCATTTTAACAGTTTAATTCCTTTTGCAACCCCCACACATCTCTTACTCCAGTGGCCCATCTAAAATAAATACTGTGAACTATAAAGGGCCCAGAGAAGTTCTAGCTGAAGTCAGTGGAAGCAGGATGGAGTCCTAAATGCTCCTCTCATTTGGATATGATGTTTGCAATTGCAGAGAATCTTGGTTATGGCTAAACTGTGCACTCAGCAAAATAAAGCAGTGAACGCGTACACACAGCTTCAGCTGGTGTTGGTATCCTGAGGAACCAGCAGTTCTTTAAAAATGTGTCTCTTACCAAAACTACAAAACTGGAGCTGAGAGAGATCACAGTTGCAAATGTTAACGTTGCAGCCACTGTTCATGGGTGCAAGAAATCTCTCTGGTGTCAGGCCAGAAGGAAACAGCAGCTGGTAAGGGGGAAGGGCTGCCCTACTATTTTCAAGAGGAAGACGAAAGGAGAGTGCATGAGCAACAAGGACCAAAACACTATTATTCTCATCATGCTGATGCATATAAGTGAACAGAATCCTCTTTCACAGCAGCGGCACAGCAGGCAACACCTAGCAACAAAATAACTTACATAAATCAGGCAGACACATTTACTCTGCAAATAGGTTTAAGCTTTTAATCTCCCTTACTTATAGAAACAGTAAGTAAAGATATGAAGTGGCTTTTGCTTCTGCTTTCCAACAGTATCCTTTGCTGTCATGAATTTCTGGTTTGGGGACATTTATGAAATATTAGCCAGTGACCAGCCATACTTAATATATTTTAACCTACTTGGATTATTAGCTCTTAAATAAAGCAACCGCTGCCTTTTTTTGTGATCATCTTTTCATTACCTTTCACGGCCCTGGTTCGTTCGCTGCCTGACATACTAAATGTAAGCTACGAGGGGCAGGGAAGCATTATGAAATACTGTTTGATAGAAATCTTGACAATAACTCTTTGGATTTAACCTTGACTCTTCTGGAGGGAGATCAAAACAGAATTTTAGTTTGCAGGCATCCAGAGTCCTCTGTATGTGGAGCTGAATACCAACCAGTAAAATCACACTGTGCACTTCTCAACTTTCAGAGCAGTGGCTGCATTCACACAGGATCCCACAAAAATTCATAGGACTTTTAGTACATGGAGATATCCAGGCACTCATAAAGTGAAGAACTGATACCACTGTGTGGAGAAGTAATCTCCAGAGCTGGCCACTTCATACATCAGAAATAGTCTTGTTGATGTATCAGTTAGTCTAAGGTCAGAAAGATTACTGAAGTTAAGCTCTCCGAGTACTACAAAATACCATTTTTAATTTTTCTTTAACGGAAACAATTTGAAAACTACTTTTTTTTTTCAATGCAGATACAATTGTCTCCTCCAGCTGTTGCGCTAGTTTAGACTACATTGTTACCTACCTCTTCAAGCACATAGCTAAAGAAGGCAAGAAGACCCTAAGATGTAGAGCAGTTTCACAGGATGGACAAAGATTGCTTCATTTCATGCAGCAGAACCCGGAAGTATTACAGCAGGTGAATCATTAAATTTCTGAATTTTTCTGATTTTCTAATAGTATTGAACACCAGGGTAATGTTGACCATTTAGTAACAGAACCAATCTCCGTAAGCTGGTAGGCAACCCTGAGCAGCTTCAACTGGGTTCTCATGACAGCTGAAGATGGAAGGTATTTTTTGTCATGCTGAAAAGCGTAGGTACTATACTTTGCTCTGTGTTCCCATCTTAAAACTTCTTAGTGTTTCATTTTTGCTCACAAAGTAAGGTATGCAAGATCGATGCATTTCTGTAGAAAAATGGTACAGAAAACTTTCTAAAATATTTTAGGAGAAGGAAGAAGAATTTATGGCGTTGAACCACACATTTTGATAGTTAGATGTGTATGTTGAAAGACTGTTCGCTATTGAGTTTGAATATTTTATTTTGCAGTAGGTGAGTCATAGTTAGATTTTCTTTTTTTTTTTTTTGGCTAAAGATAAAATACAATGGAAACTAAATTTGGTGCTTCTGAAAAGGAAGTGGTCGCTGCAGTGCTTAGGAAAGATTTACCCTTCCCAACTCGTTCGTGTTTATTATAGCCCAAGTGCATTATGGTGAGATCAAGATGTTAATAGTTACATATTTCCAAATTTACTTCATGCCACATTCCATTAGAATTTCACTATGCTATTTAAACGTGCTTATGTACAAGAATCCCTAGATTCCTGATACAGCTCCAAAGACGCCACTGCAGGAGACACGTTTCACAAGTCTGGAAGCTGTAACAAAAAGAGAAGTTGTTATCAAAGTGCAGGTGGCTATTGTAGTTATCTTTGTGTTTTTCTAAAAGACGTGCTGTCATTTGGAGAAAAACTGCTGTACAGTTACAGTCATCACACGGCTGTTACTGTCATTTCTTTATTATTGTCACTGAAGTTAAAAAGTAATGTAAGTAATACGTTCCTGACAATATATAGGATATTGTGAGAGTATCAGTAATGTTTATTATTGACATCATTATCAGAGTATGATGTGATTTCCTTGTCACAGTACTCATGTTTTACTTGTCTAACAGGAGTTTTGTGGAAACTAGCAAAGAAGTTAGTCATGTCAGCTTATTCAGTATGGTGGCTTGTGTACAAAGATTTAAACGTAGAGGACAGAGTAGCAACCCGGACTTGGGACTTCCTTGCATTTGCAGCATCCTTAATGTAGTATTTGATCTGTTAATATGCAGTAATCTTTCAATTTACAGCATATGACTAAGCAGTGATCTGTCTTTATTAACTTCCTATTCTGTAGAATATATTTATTTTGAATGCAGGCTTTCACGTACTCTTTTAAATATTAATGGCTGGTCTCCAGTAGTCAGCATAAATATGATTTGCATTAGCACCAGTCATATCATGTTGAGTGCCTCTGATGTCAACTGCTCGGTGTACTAATATCTGACATCATCTCCCGGGGTCGCTGACAACTTTGACCTTTATTCTCATGCACAGTTTCTGTAGTCTCAGAAGCTCTTTTGAATTGATTTGAAATTTTGACTCTTCCCTTTATGAGGCAGTAAAATTGATAATTATTCAGATGGGAACGGAGCACTGAGCGAAAAATCAATTCCACCCGCTCTCTGCTGCGTATAAAATTACTTGCGAGTCTGCTGGACTGAACGGATGGCCAAGGTAAAAGCAGCAGGCAGGAATCGTGCAGAGGATTAGCTGGACGAAACTAATAGCCTGAAGGGATGGCTTTTGAGATGAGGGAGTGGGCCGGTTGGGGGTTATTATCAGCAATGATGGGACTCATTGATCATATGTTTACATCAGGTTTCCACTGGCATATAAATCAGCCCTGAATGGAAACGCAACCCAAGCCCTCGCTCTTCACCGGAGGGACGAGGTATTAGATTATTCTCCTTTTCACACTCGGATGAAAAGTGAGACATTGATTATTCATCGGCTGGCCATTAAACACTGTTTTTATAGATGATTTGACTATCATGGAAGCTAATGAACAAGGTTGCTGCTTCATAACCAGCGGTTTCAGTTTTCAAGACATCTGTGCTGGTTAAGTAATGCATAACCCTATTAAAAGGAATGGGTTACAAATTGCTTAACAGTGCTGAAAAACTAGACCCTAATGACTAATTGTGCTTGGAGTTTAGAGAGGTTTGTCAGCTCTTTAAACTAAACTGATGCAATGATAACTGCAATTATTTACTAGTCGCAACACTTTCTCCAGGTGGGTCTCCGCAGGCCACGGCGCTGCTTCGCTTTTGAGCAGAGGGAAGCTGCTCTCGGCTCGCTCTTCTCCGAGAGCCGCTGCGGCGCGGGGGCCGGGCCGGGCCGAGCCGGGCCGGGCCTGGTAGGCCCCGCGCCGCCGCCGCTCCCGAGCCGCCGCCGCTGCCTGCGGGGGAAGCGCCCCGCGCCGCCGCGGAGCGCCGATCTGGCGGTAGGTGCTCGTTTAGCTCCGCCTTGGCGGGGGAAATCCCGCGGGATAGGCGCTCGAGTCGGCGCGCCTGGAGGCCGAGCGGCGGCGGCCGGCGCTGCCCCGCGGCGGCGGCGGCGGCGGCGCCCCCTGGCGGCGGGACGGCGGCGGCGCCGCCTGGCGGCGGAGCGGGCGGGGCGGGCGGAGCGGGCGGGGCGGGCGCGGCCGCCGGAGCCGCCTGGCTCGCGGCCGGCTGCTTGGGCGGGCCCCGTAGCAGCTTCGTTTCTGAGTGGTGAGTGGGGCTGCGCGGAGCAGGAGCTACGAACTGTGGAAGCACAACAGCTTCGTAGCGGCGAGGCTGGAGTGCCGGCGTCTGCCTGAAGCCTGGACTGCGGCTGCCGGTTCGGCCCTGCGCCTTTCGCCGCCACAGGCTTTGTTTTCCTGCGCAGGCTCCTCCGTCTGAGCTGCATCTGCAAGCAGCCTCCTCGAGAAGGCGTCTTGCTGCTAAACTCAATTAACTTGCGTAATTTGAGCTATACGGTTAGAAGGCACTATTAAATTTATTAAATTCAAGTATTGCTGTTATGGTATGTTGGACTAGAAGAACTTTAATAAATAATTTTAAAAGGTTTCTACCTTCATATGCTGTTATTTCAGGAGGGATGTTTTGATGTCAGGTAAAAGAGGTGAAGCCCATATTTGCTCCGCTTCATAAATGAGAGTGTGATTTTTTATTTTATCTTTTGCTTTTGAGCTGCTGCCTTTATCTTACGCTCTTCTCGTGGAATTGTACAGATCAGGCTGTCAGTCCCGTTTGGGAGGGGTAGAGCACCGTTTGCGTTAGTTCTTCCCCCAGATCGATCAGGTTTGTGGCATCTTGCACCCACGGTTCTGACGGACGTTCCCACCAGCCATGCGCGATAGGTAAACAAGTCGTTTGCTTACCCAGCGCTGAAGTAAGGCCGTGCTTGGTGGAGAAGGGGAGGAAGGTTTGGCTGGCTGGTTCAATCGAAGTAACGTTTCAGTGACGGTTCAGTGATCGCTTCTCCTCGTGGGCTTTTCTCGGAGAGGTGTGTTGCGCACGGGGCTGTGGCGACTGCGGAAGTTGTTGCGTGACGATTGCATTTGACGTATTGTTTTCAGGGAATTCAGTGGGTAATGATATTGACTTCTTTTTTTCTTTCCTCTTTTTTTTTTTTTTTTTTTGGCTAAGTTTGAACAGCGTCGGGCAAATGCTCAGCCGAGGTCTGCGCCGTGGCTGTGCCAAGAAACAGCGTGCGGCCGAGGCGGTCTCTTCGACCTGCCGGCGCCTGGGAGGTGCCGCGTGCCGCTTGGGCTGCCCCGAGGTGGCGAGGGAGCAGCAGGCGCGCGCCTCGCGGCTCGGCGGTCGCGGCGGCCGACTGCTGGCGGGTAGGCTCTGCGCCTCGGCCCGGGTGGGCCCGCGGCAGGGCTGGGGGGCTGTGAGCGCGGCCGTGTCTGGGACGGGCGTGCGGGGCTGGGCGGGACTGCGGCGGTAGGAGGATGCGTGGCTTGATGGCCCGAGCTCACACCGCCAGCAGCATGGTGGTTCGAGCGCAGCGCTCGTGACTTAGAGCTTGATGGGATGACTAAGATACACTAAATGAGGCAGCACGGCAACGCTGCACAGTAAATGTATAACAGAAAATAAAGATGCCAGTTGCAATGAAAAAACAAGTGGTGTTACTAGCATAAAAATGTATTATAAATTGCCACTTCCCTTTTTTCCCTTTTATGTAGTAAAATCAGCAATGTTTTGTTTTTCAGATAAACCTCAGCATCATATACAGCTAGTGTGGAGCTATGCACAATAATTGAAATAAAAACATCAAGAGGAGATGTGTCTATAAGGCACACTTCTTGGTCCATGCAGAGTAGTAGGTGCAGAAGCAGTAGCATATAAGCACGTCAGGCAGAAAAAATCTGGATTGTACTGACAGAGCCCAGTTGTGCAAGGCATTCAGTACCTGAGCACCCTGAGCATATTAATATTAAGGGCAGATCAAAGCCACAGGTGAGATGGTTCCTCTGCTGAAAATTAAGTGTGTGTTTAAATGCTCTGCTGAATCAAGACCAAGAGTGTTCAGCTTTTGCAGGCTTGAGCCTTGAAAGGTTTGGTACAGCAGCGAGAGAGATTTTCACTGGGACATCTGTTTTCAACCTCTTAGCACAATTTAAAGATGTTATCCAATACTATCATAACTTTCTTTATTAATTGAAAGGGATGGAAATACACCAGATGTAGCCCAAGCCAGCAGAGACTTGGGTGGCTAAGCAACAGAATAGGCAGCATATTGAGTGAGCCAAAATTCAGTCTCAAAGTCATTTATTTTAACCAGTGACAATACGTTTAGACTCTAGTGTTTCGATATGATTGATGGTTTAATATAATATATAATTTTTTTAATGAAGGGAAGCCATTTAAATATGTTAACATTTGCACTAGTAGTCTCCCATGTACATAACTACATTTAATCGTTACTCTGATTGTTTTTGTGGTTGTGTAATTTGTATCAGCAAAATAACTATGTCAAAACCATCTTATCTTAATGAAAAATACGGTTACTTTTCTTTCATACAGACTACTTATTGCACATGTATAAAGGCAGCAGCAACCTAAGTCTCAAGTATGTTGCTAAACATATAGCTTGTAACATACAGCTGTGTAAGTGTCGTCAATTAAGAAATCAAAAAATATTAATGAGCTTAGTGTCTTTTCCTGATACTGCTTTGTTTAAAGCCATGTTGTGGTTCGTTGTCATGTGAGTCAAGTAATTGGATTTTAAGACTTTTAGTGTTAAAATGGATCATCATTAGTGATGTATCCGAAGACTTCATGCTCTTAATAATGGCGCTAAATCAAATTAGGACTCTCCTCTTAATCATCGAAGCCGTGATACGGTTTACGCAAACCATTCCTGGGCCGGAGAGAAGTTTCGTTCCGCGAAGTAACAAGTATTGTCCAGAATTCGCGGACGGAACAAAAAGCTGCGACTGGGCTCGCAGCGCAAACTGCTACGGGTGTCAGTGTTGGATGCGCCCCCTCGGGCTAGGCAGCTGGTGTGTGTATGCTTTTGTTTATCAGTTGCTGGTTTATGTAGCCTTTAGGCCAGCGCATGAAACAATCGTTCCTACCGGGTCAGCTGCTGGTCAGAAGCAAAGTAAGAAAAGACTTTGCGTTCAAACGCGTCAGCCATAATTTTCGTGCAGCTGGCACCTGCTACTGGTGCACAGCGGGAGGGTTAGGGGTCAAAGAGGCAGTTGTTCTAAACTCAGTGATGGCTTAAAGGGACTTGTAGATTAATCTGCTTTATTAACTTCTGTATATTAGATAACTATTGCAGTGAATGACAGTCCGTCTTTCTGAATAAGTCCCTTCACCTCTTTCTCTTTTAAATTGGCTTTTGAGTAATGAATATTAAATAGAATGCGTTTCAGGGTAATTAAATGAAAGCATTAGGGTGATGTTGTTTTACCATCGTATAAGTTTCTTGTATGTTTATCTTGCGTTATTACTGTTGGTTGCTTTTTGCTAGCGGAACAAAAAGCATATATGTTACAATTAAAGAGGAGGAACTGGCTGTATTTCTCAATAACCTTGTGTCTTCTATGCTGTGTAAGTATTTTCAAAAAGCAAATAAGTTTAAGGAGAAGTATAAAAATGTTTTATTCCTTGTTTACTCAGTACAATGTAGTATTTTACGTTACTTGGAAATGTTCGATTTCTGCTGTCCGTGGTTGTTTTATATAAAATACTAAGAGGTGCTGGTTTGGGGTAGGGCAGAAAATATTGCCATTCAGTAGAATCTAACTAGCAATATGAATAGCACCAATAATTTTGTAAAGTTCACATTATAATTCAAAATCCAGTTAGAAGTGATGCTTGCAGTCTGGAAAGAAAGCAATATCTTTACAAAATGGATAGGGAAAAGTGACAATCCGTTCCACGATCATCTACTGGCAGATTTGCCGTGTGAGTAATGAAGCTCGTTCTCAGTGAACAAACACCCTCTCCTTCCCCATCGGAAAAAGAGGAAATTTGTATTTCTAGAACAGCAGCGACTTGCAGGGGTGCTTACTTGCTATTGGGTGTCATAGCAGTGGCCCATCAAAGCTTGTCGTGGGTGAGACGACGGCTGTGTGAAGAGCCGGCGTGTGGCGAGCAGTTGCCGCTGAGGTCTGACCCGGTCAGCGGTCACTTCGACCAGGGAGAAGATGTGCGTCAGGTGCAACAGGGTCCTGTGTTGCAGAACCAGTGACCAGCATACACTGACTACATTTTCTATTCAGCATTGCCAGCTTTTCAATTCCTAGAAATCTAGAATAGTATCTCAAAATTCACATGATTTCCTAGGCTAATACATTGCTGTTCTCCCTTTTTCCTTTTTTTTTTTCCTTTTTCCTTTTTTTTTTCCTTTTTCCTTTTTTTTTCCTTTTTCCTTTTTTTCCTTTTTCCTTTTTTTTTCCTTTTTCCTTTTTTTTCCTTTTTCCTTTTTTTTTCCTTTTTCCTTTTTTTTTCCTTTTTCCTTTTTTTTCCTTTTTCCTTTTTTTTCCTTTTTTCCTTTTTTTTTCCTTTTTCCTTTTTTTTTTCCTTTTTTTTTTTTTCCTTTTTCCTTTTTTTTTTTTCCTTTTTTCCTTTTTTTTTCCTTTTCCTTTTTTTTCCTTTTTCCTTTTTTTTCCTTTTTCCTTTTTCCTTTCCTTTTTTCTTTTTTCCTTTTTTTTCCTTTTCTTTTTTTCCTTTTTCCTTTTTTTTTCCTTTTTCCTTTTTTTTTTTCCTTTTTCCTTTTTTTTTTTCCTTTTTCCTTTTCCTTTTTCCTTTTTTTTCCTTTTTCCTTTTTTTTCCTTTTTTCCTTTTTTTTTTCCTTTTTCCTTTTTTTTTCCTTTTTCCTTTTTTTTTCCTTTTTCCTTTTTTTTCCTTTTTCCTTTTTTTTTTTTTCCTTTTTTTTTCCTTTTTCCTTTTTTTTTCCTTTTTCCTTTTTTTTCCTTTTTCCTTTTTTTTTCCTTTTTCCTTTTTTTTTTCCTTTTTCCTTTTTTTTTTCCTTTTTCCTTTTTTTTTTTTTTCCTTTTTTTTTTCCTTTTTCCTTTTTTTTTTTTCCTTTTTCCTTTTTTTTTCCTTTTTCCTTTTTTTTTCCTTTTTCCTTTTTTTTCCTTTTTCCTTTTTTTTCCTTTTTCCCTTTTTTTCCTTTTTCCTCCTTTTTTTTCCTTTTTCCCCCTTTTTTCCTTTTTCCCCCTTTTTTCCTTTTTCCCCCTTTTTTCCTTTTTCCCCCTTTTTTCCTTTTTCCCCCTTTTTTCCTTTTTCCCCTTTTTTCCTTTTTCCCCCTTTTTTCCTTTTTCCCCCTTTTTTCCTTTTTCCCCCTTTTTTCCTTTTTCCCCCTTTTTTCCTTTTTCCCCCTTTTCTTTTATCATTTTTTCCTTTCTCCCCCCTTTCTCCCCCCTTTCTCCCCCCTTTCTCCCCCCTTTCTCCCCCTTTCTCCCCCCTTTCTCCCCCCTTTCTCCCCCCTTTCTCCCCCCTTTCTCCCCCCTTTCTCCCCCCTTTCTCCCCCCTTTCTCCCCCCTTTCTCCCCCCTTTCTCCCCCCTTTCTCCCCCCTTTCTCCCCCCTTTCTCCCCCCTTTCTCCCCCCTTTCTCCCCCCTTTCTCCCCCCTTTCTCCCCCCTTTCTCCCCCCTTTTTCCTTTCTCCTTTTTTCCCCTTTTTTTCTCCCTTTCCCCTCTTCCTTTTTTTCCCCTCTTCCTTTTTTTCCCATCTTTTAAAATCCTGTAACATTCATGTTTTCATGAGGTCCAGAAACTTACTGCGTTATTTTTTTCCTTGGTAGTTACTTGTTTGATTTTTTGCAGCTTAGCTTTTATCAAATGCTTCCAATCCTTCACTGGGCAAATCAAGGACAAGAGACAGTTTAGCTGTTGCAAGAACACTACCACAAAGGACTGCTACAAAGCACAGTGTTTGACCTTTTGGTATTCTGAATTCATGGTTTCCCTTAAAAAAAAGAAAAAAATTAAAAATGAAGTGTGTGCAGCCATCCTTTAAAATCTTTTTAGTATGACAAGTAAAGTAATCTTCCATTGATACTTAAAAGTCCATCTGCAGAAATTCAGCAAGAATGTTGAGAGACGCAATATCTATTGAAATGTTGAGTGTCAAACTGCCAGGGTAATGTATTTAGTATGAAATATAATATTCAGTGCATTTTGTTTTGATGACTGCATGAAATAGCCTTGTGCTCTTATCCTTTGTTGTTGTTGTGAAAGATGAGATTCACTAAGAAGTCTTGGTGACTATTCAAGACGCAGTGGCAATATGCTTATTACCATCTTCATCATTTGTCTTTTATGTTTGCAATAGCTTCAGTTACAGTTCAATTGATTGGAAATGGAAAAATACTTTTAATTGTTACACAATTAGAATTAATTTATAAACAGTTTGAAAGCAGAAAAATCCTGAAGTTGTTAGGCAGTCCTTAATTAATACTTTGGTTAGCCTTTTTAAGAAGTTCTCAGCTAGTATGCTGCCCTGCTGAAATGGAGTCACTGCTTTGTAGAGGATCTCTGAATAATGCTTAGAGTCAGGCTTCTGGGTTTCTCACTCCAATTTCCTTCAAGATGTGGTTTTAAACCCCAGCCTGACTCCCTGTCCCTGCTGATTATATTCCTATCAGTGCTAAACTAAGGTGGATACCGATAAAATAATTACCCTGGTTCTAATTTCATCTGTACTACTGGTTGTTGTTGCTGTGGGGGGATGCCGCTGGGTCTGCTTCTGGCAGACGTCCACCCCGTTTGAGCCTACTTTCAAGCTGCCTGCAAAGCCCAGCTGCCTTGTGGCAAGCAACATCAGGCCTCTTGTAAAAGAGATCCTCAAATCTCCTGGTGCTGCTGCAAGGGCAGGTGGGTTATGTGATACATGCCAGGTTGGGCTCGACTTGCAGATGAGTGCAAGCTTGAGCCCAAGTGAACAGCTACTCCGCGGTGTGCAGGGTTTGCCCCTGAGGGCTGTGCTGAGCCTTGCTTGCACGCAAGCCTGCTTCTGCTCAGCAGCAGCGTGAGTCAAGTTCACCCACGCTCAGGATGAGATGCCTCGAAGTTGCTTGGGCTAGGAATTTAGAGCTGACCTCTTGCTCTGTCTTTCCCTCCCTAGGTAGCTTTTCCCATATCCAGAACATTTCTGTAGGTGAAGTTTGAGATTAATCTCCAGCTGGTTTTAGACTAAACGCTTCTATTTTTCCAGTGATGGCAGTCCCTGCTCTTGTCTTCCCTCCCCACATGACTGGTGTTCTGGAAGGCCTTCCTGTAATAGAGGGGTCAGAAAACTAATGAGCCCGCAGGTGACGTTCCTAGGTCCTATGCTGAAATCCTACTGCACCACTGAAAATCCCCAGCTATTTTTATGCTCCCGCTCCCAGCAATTGATGCAAGGGAAGGCCCCAGTGCATTTCTCGGGAGCTGGAGAAGAGAATGGTGACAGCTCATCTTTGAGGAGTTTAAGAAATATATGCACTGTAAGTCCTAGCACCAGCCGAGGGAAGGAATGGAAGGTTTAGATAGAGATACGTTTTCATTCCTGGAGATACTCTTGCTGAAGGCGATTCGTGTAGGTGAAACTGCTGTTCTCTCCTCCTAAGTAATCTGTGACCGGTCGTTTGTTCCGAGATGCTGCTAGTAGACACCGACTTCTTCTGTTGTCACCTCTCAGTGAAGAGTGCTGGTCCTGCACCAAGGGAGGGCTCCGTACCGCGCAGGCTGGGAAGGCCTGCTACGGCTCTTCCTCAAGTGACGCCACTACCCGTGAGACCTAGCTGTCCCTTCGTTGCTGCTAGAAGCAGGGAGGAACGTGTGTTGATTTTTTTCATAAGGATTTTTAAGAACTCGGCCGACTCCTGCGCCAAACCTGTGTGAAGTCTGCGGTGCAAACTGTGACGAGTTGCGTGTTCCAGAAGCCCTGGCTGATCAGTTGTGCCATTCTTAAAAAGGCTATCGTGCTGCGTGTCCTCAGCCACCGGCTTAGAAATGCCTGAATCTTAAATAAGCAGCTTGGGTCAATTTAAAATGACCACTGAAAATCTCTGAATACTACCAGCATAAAAAAAAATCTGATTATGAGTTAATTTCACAATCATAAGTTATTCCAGCCTGAGGTAGAATAATTTTCTATCAGGGAGCACAGATGGGTAGGCAAAAAGAAGCTGTGCAGATAACATGAGTTTGTAAACATCTGTCAGCTGCGCGAGCTACCCAAGCACAAAATCTAACACTTCAGGCAGCATGGAAGTATGTGGCACGTGGCAGAGGGCTTACGTGAAATTCAGCACAGACAGAAGCAAGTGAGCGCACCCTGGAAGGTCATAATTAATGAAAGTATCCCTGCTCCCTGCAGGGAGAGGGTATTTCATTCATCAGACGCTTTCCCTGTTGCTGGAGGTGACTGTTCCAGTCATCGATGTAGCCAACCCTTACGCTAGGCAAAACCGTCCGTCCCGTGAGACTCGCTGTTGGTGAGGCTGTAGTGGCCAGGTGGCATCTCCTCCAGCCCTGCTCCCTTGGTGATGCCTACTCACCCAAGAGCACCGTCTCCCTTGGGACGGATGGACCCTGCTCTGATGGGAGAGCTTGGGCCAAGTATCGTAGTCCTTGACGTAAACGATCCCGATGCAGGTATGATTTAGAAGGCACGTGCTGCATCACGTCAGAGTGTGCCCCCTCATCAGCAGAAAGAGGTTAAATTTGCTGTTCGGAAGCAGGCTGGTGTAGGGCAAGTTGTTTCATCGTGAATAACTCCTGTGCAGCACATAACTGCTTCCCTCATTGCGGCTCTGTTGCAGTTGCTTTCTGGTGTAGCGCAGACATCTGCTTTATGATCTTGTCGGCTGTTTGAAAGGCAGCTTGCTACTGACGGAAGGTAGGAAATGATGGAAGTAAGTCTTAGTTCTGCAAAGCCCACTTTGCCCTACTGGTTTACATTACTGTGCCATTAATGGATGACAATTTATTTTAACAGTGGAAAAAAAAAAAGGAAAAACTCTTTGCAGCAGATCTGGTTTAGTAATTTTATTGGACATATTGCAGGTGCTTGTCATTAGCATTAAGCTATCATCCAAAATGTAGCTTTTTGCGTAAATGGTGAAGTATGTGCTCATATTTCTTTTTTGGATACAAAGTCAGATTTGACATAATAAGCTAGTGCAGTCTTGCTTTATGATTATTTCTGCTGGCTTGTAGTTAGGACTTGCTTTGAGTGAGCTTCCCCATAACTTGTGGTCCTTCGACCAGTTCTGAACACACATCGAGCAAAATGCCAAGCCCCAGGCTCTTTGTAACTGTTTCTTTTTAACATCTATGACCATCTTTTCTATCTCTTCTGAACACTGGAAGAAAGATCCCCTGGCAAGAAATAACGTACGACTAATAGGAATACTCTGTGAATAAATCGCATTTTGGTCCACCAGCTGCGGACACATTCTCATTCATAGTATGCAGTGTGTCACCCAGATGCCCTGCCCTGATATCAGGATTGGATTTTTGGCCATTTATACCTTAATTTTTCATAAAAGGATACAAAAAGGCCAGGCCCAATTGTACTGTACCGAATAGAGATTCAAGATTGGAACTCTCACAATTTTATTTTAAGTTTTAATATTTCCCGCAGCTTCTTTGAGCTTCAGTTGTTGTATCATGGGATATTTAGATATTAGTGTTTATTTAAGTATATACTTTAGAGGTATGTGTAAATAGAGCAAAATTCTGTATTTTGTTAACAGAAATCTGCAGGAATCTAGCCTTCGCAAGTTGGAAGAAAATCTTGGTCTAAGGGCAGCTTAAAAGATTCAGAATCGAAAGGCTGCTGGAAAGAACGTGGTTGTGGTAACCTGGTTTTGTGGTTTGTCTGTGTTTCCTGTCCAAGGCCTTCTGCTCTTCTTTCCTCCCCTACTCCTCCCCTCTTCCTATAAATTTTATGAAAATTAGCAACAGGAGAGGAGGGAGTGGAGAGGCTGTCTGGAAAGGAAGCTGTAGCAGCTCAGCACACGCGTGGGTCCCCAGCAGCGCGGCACCGGCCTTGGCTGTTTCTGCTGCCCTTGCAACAACTGCCCTTGCTGGCCTAAGGTGATTTCATAATCACAAGACTTAGAATTCTTAAATCTTTCCATATTGCAAATTGCAACTAATGTGCTGTTTCTGCCAATTAAAAAATAATTTTAGCGCAGGAATAACGTGCTGGTTCTTACTTTCAGAATAGAGGACTTTAATCTTCGTATTTGCGCTGGAAATTCTACCTTTGAACAGAGACTGAAAATGGAAAATATCAATCTGAAAGTTAGACTTTCTGGTAAAATAAATATTTTAAAACAACAGATGAAAATTTAAGGTATTTAATAATCTTGGAGCATTTAGGTCATGCTAATATTACTAGTAAATGATAATCCATTTATTGACGTAAAAAAATTTGATGATGAAAGAACTGAGAATTACGAAGGACACGTAAATTAGTAATCATAGGTCCTAAATTAAGAGCTGGCCATCTAAAGACGGAGCTGTAAAAACCTACCAAGCTCCATATGCCAAACAACAAAACTCTGAATCTTTTTGAGTTCTGAACGGAAAACAGGAGTGTACTTACCATCCAAGCGTTTGGTTAGAAGCTCTTTATGTTTTTAGATCCTTCAAAATCTTTTCAAAAGCATTACATAATGTAGTCTCTGGCGTTATGTAATATCCTCTACGTTAAAAATATGATTAGTTGCTGCAGAATAAAATATTCATACCAACATATGGGAGAGGGGCATGAGTTATGGGACCTGCTGTGATGCAAGTGCTATTCTACTGGTAATACGAAGCAGCAAAAAGGTTTTTAATGGAAAGGCATCTACATTCCCAGCTTCCTTTAGAAAAAGTTTTCATAACGAGTGGTGTTTTGAACAACATTTTGTTCCTCCATCCAAGAACAAAAGAAGCTCTGAAGGGAAAGAGGCTACGAAGAATTAATTTATTGGAAGAGCAGTTCTTTACCCTTACCTCTTCTGTCAATAGTTTCTTTCATAAAGAGCAAATACGTCGGGAGAAACGCCATTGAGCCAAATAAAGTGATGCCCCATGTTTAGGCGAAGAGAACCAGAGGCAATGTTTCTGATTTGAACTACGTAGAAAATAGATTATCTACTCCCCCACCCCCTTCTTTTTTTAATGTCTCTTTCCTCACCTTGAGACTTTGTGTTTTGTGCTGGAGTGCCTGTAGGGAATTCCAGATCGTAGCTGGCCGCCATGGCGACTGGTGCGTCAGCAGTGCTGCAAGGCAGTTGCAACCAAATTTCATGCGGGGTCTGAGAAAATGTTTCATTTTCAACAAGTCAGTATTTTCCACCTAGGAAAAAAAAAGAAAATCTCTGTGTTTCATGAGTTCTACTTCTGTGCTTTGTTTTGCCATTGAGTTGGTTTGTGATCTCCAATTAGTTTATGAGACTTTTGGCTAAGAGGCACCAGATAGGTGCGCTTCAGCATGGGTGTCCCTCTCATGCCTGTGCAGTAAATACAGGCAAGTCCTCTTGAACGCCACCTCCTGCTGCTGCCTAGGGAGCCCTGGTGACTGCAGCAGCAGCATGGCCAAGATTTGGTGGTGGCAGCTGAGAAGGTTGAGGAGATAGTCAAGGTTGTTCTGCATGTCTGTGGCTTTTGCATGCAGCCTTCGATCCTGAGTCAACCATTCCCTCTGTAAAATGTGATAGTAACCCTGAAGCATCTCCATAGCACATTTTGAAGCTAACTAACATCTGGGAAATGCTTTGCAGTTCTCAAAAGACCTGACGTAAGAATGCAAATGCTGCTGCTGTTCTTTACTGCTGGACACTTGGCAGGCGTAGCTTAGTCCAGCTGATAAGCTGGTAGTGTTAGCAGCAGTGGGGCAATGGTCAGCTCTTTAAGTGTACTCATATCCTCATTTCTGTGTGTTGTTGGGGAAGATTTCATCTTCATAAAATTGTGGTTAACATTTCTGTACATGTTGCCATCTTAAACAGCAGTGTATCTAAATGTGTGTTGACAAATAAAATATAAAGAGGGAGACATGTTTTTTCAGTGCCTTCTTCAGAAGCTCGAAGACTTTCAATTCTTGCACGATCTAAACAACTCAGGGGAGCAACAAACATGTTCCTGTGTGTGGTGCTGTGTGAGATGTATCTAGAAACTCTTTTCTATGTGGATCAACTTGTTTCTCCTGATTACACCAGATAGTAGCAACAAAGCCAAGTCATTGGTCACATGAGGTCTGGAGGAGAAAGTTGAGGATACCACTTGTCAATGTAGGGAGAAGCTGTTCTATGCTCTATGAAAAGAGTAGAGAGAAGGGAGGGAGAGTTAATGAAATTAAATGAAAGCCTGATACCTTTCCCTGAGAAAGAGCTTAACTCAGGTGTGTCATCAGTAGATGTGCTGTTGGAGGCAAAGCTTCATTATAAAGTAGCATGAGCGAAGGCTAGACCTGCTCCTTGCCTTTCATGTGAATTTGTGCAGCCTGCGTCACTTAGATGTAAGGTCTTTACAGCTGGGGTGTCTCTTATTGCTTGTTTCTGAGCACAGTGTCTTTTGAAGTGTGTCAGCAGGACTATAAAACAAAGAAGGGTCTGGGATGCAAGCAGCTTGTTGTGGGCTTACGTGGAAGTAGCACAGGGAGCCAAACCCAAAGAGTGAAACAAAGCAGCAGCAGTGGTTGTAATGGGGGAACGTGGAAAATGGGAAAGGAGGCTTAAAGCCATTATCATAGATTTTGAAGTCCTTTGTCTTGGAATTAGGCTCAGTAATTGCCAGTCGACAATTATTGATGATAGCATACACCCTTGACTGCATCAGACAGAGGTCTTGAGAGGGTAAGTAGGTGTGCCCCGATTTTATGCTTGCATCTCATAATGCTGAGCCATCTACCTGCTCGTTTTTTCACCCTTGGAGGAGGAGGACATCTGCAAAGACCACCAGATTGGACTCCAAATTGTCTACCTCTGAAAGTAATAAAGTTATGGAACTTCATGAGCAGTGTTGATCACTGTTCCAGAGCTCACGGGCGGGTTTTACAACGTAGCTTTTATTAGTGCTATGGTACCACTAGTCCCAGCAGTTCTTCTGCTGGGAAGACAGAGACGACTTTGCATGAAAAGTGTCAGTGCTTGGCGGTGTTGTAACTAATTTAATTGAAAAGAAAGAATAGGCTGGTCCATGCAGAAAACAGACATGCACATGTGTAGGTACGTTATGTGTATTTGAAAGGCTCTGACTAAATCTTGAACGCTGGCTTGTTCCCTGCACTGATTCTGAGTGCTGCAAAGGCACTCTTTCGCTCCTACTTAGAGTCAGAAGTGAAACAGAAACATTTGATGCTGGGTTTTGTCAGAAGAAATACTTGCAACTGGGAGGGAAACTCTCGCTGCTTCCTATCCTGTCACTTTTACCTAGATTGCTTTTTATGTTGTCTTTGTTGCTGTGAATTGTAACAAGATACTGTATTCCTTGCTGTATTTCAGTACTGGCTGAACTACTTATGCACAGAGACAAGTAAGTGTCTCCCTGGTGAATGTTTTTTGGAGGGTTGAGGGGTTCATTTCCAGATTTAGGCCAAAAACTTTCCTAGAATATTTACTTTGCAGTTCATTTGCAATTTAGTAGCAATTCAGGACTAGAGACCTTAAAGGCATCCCATGAGTTGTCTGATAAAGCTGAAGAGCTGACACTCTTCCCTCTGCGTCAGATGTGTACTTGTTGCTTAGCATGCCATTTTTAGGTTAAGCACCACTTTGGAAATCTTTCTATACGTATAGCACTTTTTCTAAGAAATGTAAGTATACCAGTCTTGGTGCCCTAACTAAATTTCAGCTGAGGCAGTTTTATTTCGTTCCTTGAGAAATGCTTCTGTCCTAACAGCTGCCGAGATCAAAACCTGGAGATGAATGAAATTATAAGAAATTATAATTACCGTTCATGGTTGGAAAGTAAGTTTCTATGAGGGCTTGCCTAGCTTTTTGAATTGCTTGCATGAATACCGAAGCAATATAGGACTGTTTTTGTCCGATGAGTAATGGAAAAATAGTTTGCCAGCCATGTAAACTGGGTAATCAGGTGAAAGATTGGCCTTTCCCACACCAGAGCATGTGTTCCTAACTCAAAAACTCAAATAATTTGTGGATATCTCTATTTTCTGTGTTGCAAGTGATCTGTACTGCTAGGATTCATCTTTTTCATTTAGTGAAACATGCTGTTTGACTTAGGCTTGGTCAGTTATTACAGGCTATTTTGCAGTGTGGCAGCTCTCTGGAGACCTTGCTCGTAGCTACTCATTGGTCTAGAAGAAAGGATTTAATGACTTTCTACTTCCTCTATGTTTGGTTTTAGGGTGTAGATATTTTATAAATGTGAGTCAAACTATTTACTGGTGACATTTTACAAATTTTCACTCTGTTTAATCTCTGAGTAATGTTTTTAGGTTCTTATGTGTTGTGGCCTTTGGCATTGTAGACTAACGTGTCTCCAGGATATGTCAGAGCATTTTATCTGTAAATGGATTCTATAGTTATTTTGTTAGCTCTTTTTACAAAAGTTGTGCCAATCCCTAAAATAAGTCTGCCTTTCCTAGCTACTTGCTGGTGGAGGTGTAGCTGCACAGCAAGCCCAGAAAAGGCCCGAGAAGGAGAGTACTCCTTGTGGACTGGTCTGAAGGCTCTGGTTACATGCCAACCAACCCACAAAGGGAACTCCAGATCATTTATTTGGGCGCTAATAGTGCTTAAGTGTATGCTCTGATAGATCTCATTGCTTTCCAAAACTGATTGAGCGGCTTTATCCCCGCCGCAGAGCTCCTCAGATAAGTCGCAGAAGTAAAACATCGAAGATCGCCTGCAGGGTTTGTACCTGAGGTAGAAATGGTACGTGGATTTCTAGACACTTTGCTGAATCATGCTTGCCCCCATCAAAATAGGGAGTGCTCCATTCAAATGCCTTGCAGTTTCATGCAAGAAAAAGGGTAGGGTTGAGAAAACCAGAATCTTGAATAGCGCCTAGGGATTAGTCTGAAACTAATACAGATTACTGCTCACATACGTATTACTCCACGGGAAGCAGTGTGACAAGGGGGCAGATCCCTGGAGCGATATCAAAGTCTGTATCTGAAATGAACACAACTCTAAATCTCAATTTGTATTTGTTTCATCCTCTGTGATTATAACTTCTTTTCTGGAGCAGACCTTTGACATTCATTTTCTTCGGCTTTCTCCAGGCAGTAGTTCTGGTTGTGGAAATACTTATTTTGAAGGATGACTTGTGAGATGTCACAGTCCTGTATGAGAGTTCAGTGATTTCAGCATGGTTAGTCAAGACATCATTAATTTTTCCTTCTCTCCAAATCATACAGTATAACAGCGGTATCCATATTAATGTAACCCATTTGAATTTTCTTTCAGATGATGTCAATCCTAATGAACACCATCATTTTTGAAGACTGCAGGAACCAGTGGTCTGTGTCAAGACCACTACTAGGACTTATACTCCTCAATGAGAAAGTGAGTATTTCAGAAATTCTGCCAGATTCACTCTTCATATGCCCACGTAGCTCAGATACATTATGCTATATTGTACAAAGCTGCCGTTGTGCTTTCAAACCCTCTGTCTCTTTCCTTGAGACTTTGCTTCCTTATGTCCACACTAGGAGTAAAGAGTAATATTCAACTCATCTACTTTATTGGTTTACAGATTCATTCACAAAGGCTGAGTGATTTCATTTTGATGGAAAATCCTCTCAAACTTTTACCCCAACACTTATGTCCAGCCTTAGATCGTGCAAGTATAGTTAATTTTTTTTATAATAAAAATGTTGGATTTTTGCTTTTTATAATTAAGCAGAAATTGAAATTATGCAAGCTCATGTGGCTTTTAGATAGAAATCTGAAACAAGAACACTATGGAAATCAAATCAGAAAAATTGCTTCTTAGAGAAATAGTTAACCAATTTTTTTTTTCTGGAGCATTTCACAAGAACAACTGGCTGGGGGGGATTATCTAAGCCTCTACACTTAAGCACACGCAATGATTGCAATTTGGATTGTGTGCATCTGTGGCAGAGTCAGTAAAACAGGAAATATTCTGCAATTTGCCCTTTCAATAAAATCCGAACACTGAGTTTAGATATACCCATCATGTTTCCCTCGTGACTTAGTGTAGACAGTATTGTCTCAAATGGAAACCATCTGAATGAATGAATATGGGCTGATCTAAATGTGCACATTTTCTTGTGCGGCAAGGCACTGTTTCGGAAGATACTGACCTGTTGTATTCTCCATACTTCAGAGCTAGCTCTAACTTTATTCTGAATTGCTTTATCTCTGGGGCAGTCACAAGCCTCAGTGTATTACTGCTTTGGAGAATGAATTGTCTATACAATAAGAGGGTGCTGGAAAAAAATAAGACACTAAGATTAGCAGCAACCGCATACATTAAAATTCAAACTGAAATCCCAGCTATGGAAGGAAACTAATAGAAGAAGAAAATATATCAAGAAGAGAAGCGCTGTCTCATCATTCACCTGTGCTGAAGGATCCAATTTTAGCCATATCCAATAGCACTGTCATTCATCTTCTTGGTGTGTTATTGTGATTTAAATCCAAGCTCTATAAGAGAGAGCAGTTCTTTTAAAATGATTGAGAGGGAATAAGGGTAAATTCAGTGTTTAGGAAAACTTTATGACATCACAATATTATACTTTACAGATGGAAGCAATATTTCCTACTTTGGAAGGAAAACTAATCATTTTCTATCTGCTCTGAGTCACCGCATCATTATAAAAGTGGGAAATAAGTAGTTCTGCGCATTCCCAATCTTGTTCAAGACGACATTTTTGTTTATATAATGCTTCTGATTTATAGCATTTAAGTATTAGCCTGACTATATATTAATTATGTGGTTTTGATGTTAGCTGCTTCAGTATGAGAAGAAATTAAATATTTCACTTGAAGATAAAACCGTGGAGCTGTAAATCATAAGGAAAAGATTTGTGACTGGCAGAATATTCTTTTTACTGAAATTAGACTAGTTCTAATGACTCTGTGTTCTGTTAAGCAGACATGGATATGTACAAGCATCTTTACTTAGGAACAAGTCCTACATTTCTCGTAGAAGGATGGAGAACAGGAAACGGAATTTCATAGAATCAATACGAATAATTTACAGTATTTGCGTTGTCCTTTTTGCATCGAGCACATTTATTTCTTGTTCGGCAGAAAAAGTAGGAAGCCTGCTTACATGGCTGTTAAAGGTCTCTTTCCTTAGGTCGTTTCAGTGCACCGCTGGTTTTGTTATTGAAAATGGATTTCTTTATTTCAGGTCGAGCCTGTGTCTCCACAGTTCCTGTGATAGCAGGCACCCACTGTGTTTTACTTTTACTGCTTGTTCTGCCCTTCCTTTGTTTTAGTGGGATCTTCTTTGCTCTAGTTCATCTCAGAAGGAAGGGATTGGGCTTACTCAGGGACTCTGAAAAACTGGGACGTACACGTCCTTGTCCCTGTAGGGGTAGCTGTGCCAAAATGGGAATTGTGCTGTGACGCCCACCCTAAAACGATGCTGAATTTTTTGAGACAGTGTCACCTTGCTGTGCAATGGGTTGGTTAAAAGTGGCTCCTGACATTGTCCCCTTACTTCAGTGCAGCAGCGTAAGTTTAATTTGAATCCTAGTGGCAAGAGATTGGCAAAAAAACCCATGTGTGTTCTGATCTGGTAGCAACAGTGTCCCTTTTTAGCTGTTGTCCTTCAGCCAAGGAAGAACTCGGGTGTTTGCACCGACTGGTAAAAGCAGTGGTACTCTAGAGAAGCCTCAAAAGCCCTGGGGCTCAGGACAGCTCCCCAAGGCTGGGTTGCTGATACCAGTGGAGGTGCTCTGATCATTAATGTTAGGCCACTGCTAAAGATAATTTTCTTTGCTATTACTTGAGGGTGCTGTTCACACTTCCTGTTATGGAGTTGATTTTAAAGAAATTCTTGGAATGCTCCTGTTGCAAAAGCAACTGATGGACAACGGACAAAGTCTTGGAGTTGTGGCCTTCTCTAAAGTTAACCGGGCATTTTTCACCTTGAGACTAGGCTGCTGGCGTGGATTGGCTGCAGGCAGATATTCCATCTTTTCCTGCAGCTCTCAGGTGATTAAAATTTTGAGTTCCTAAGTAGTTTGGGAGCTAGCTGTGTGATGAGCTGCTGCCTTCCTTGCAGGACTGCGCTAGTTGTGGATAGCAAAGATGCATAATACAGGCCTTTTCTGGTTTGAAAGGAAGTGGATTGAGTGTAAGTAATTTTGCAAGCAAATGTTAAAGAAATTTGCACTTGCTATAATCCTGTTGATTTGTCAGAGCATAGGTTTAGAATTTTAAGGTTTTACTATAGATTCTTTTGTTATCCCCTATTTTTTCTTGTATACAGGAGAGCAGAGTTTTGATGGGAAACTTAGGTGTTTAATATGAGATGTGTTCAACGGGTTTTACACAGCAGTCTGCGATTTAACAGGTTTCTGTATTTTAACTTTCTGTGCAGTACCATGCAACTTGATGGATTTTTTAAATTAAATTAACTTCAAAAGTCTGCCACGTTTTGAATACTGAAAACTGATTTTCAGCCCACCATTAACAAGTTTTCCTCATTATGCACCTGAAATTTGGGCATGAATTTGGGCTCTTCTACGTGTGCAAGTATGCCTTTGACAGAATCGGTTGAGCAGTTACAAGTAAGGTCATTTTACCTGTGGTTCTTTGTAACCGTTCTGAAGCCCAAAGACCACATTCATGGTAATGTGGCGTCTACATATCTCTGACTTTTGGTTGCTGATGATGCAGTTTGGATTGGTGGAACTTTACAGTAACAGTGTTGGAGATAGAATCAAACCGCTGTTCCTCCTGTCTCTTGAATGCTTAGACAGGGAGAAGATACTGTAAAATGGGGTGTATAGTACCAGCAACGTTCCTTCCCTCTTAATTACAGTATCAGACTGCCCCAACCTTCTGCCAGCTACCTGAGCACGGATTCATCGGAATGGGTCATTCTCCTCCGAATAATTGTCTGTATCAATGTTCATAGCATGGATGTGCTTGTGCCCAAGGCCCTAAGAGTTAGATTGAGGCAGCCAATATAATAAAGATTAAACAGGATTATATGACTTGCTCGGCCACAGTAGCATGGTAGTTGATATCTGGAGAGGTCCCTCCAGTTCTGTGTTTCCAGAGTAAACTAAAGTTTGTCCTAAAGTAACAAACTCTGGTCTAGCTAGTCTATGGATTGCTTGTAACTGCAGTTCCTTGCAGCAAGCCTGCACGTTGAGTTTCCCAGCTCACCATCTCCTCTTTCTGAGAGTAGAGTTTGAATTTGAAACTGAAAAAGCAGAGAAGAGAAAAGGGCCCCTTCAAAGGTGGAGCAGCGCTTGGGTGCTGCTGAAATGATCCGCTAGGACAAGCGGTGCCATCAGTATCTCATAGAGAGCTACATGTGAAATACTTGCTCAGGAATGCTCCAGGCCCAGGTGAGTAACCCTGCTTTTAAATTCCCAGCTTTCATTTGTAAATATTCTCTACTTTTTTTTTTTATTTTATCCTAGTACTTCAGTGAACTAAGGGCAACCTTGATAACCAGCCAGCCGGACAATAAACGCGAAGTCGTTGACCAGTGCTTTAGGAATCTTATGGAAGGAGTTGAGCAAAACCTTTTGATAAAGAACAGAGACAGGTAAGTTCATAACACAAAAGTGAGCTGAAAGAATAAGAGACAAGAAGAACCTTTCATTAGAAAAAAATACAGCATAGAAAGTAATCTGGGTGATGTTAAGCTACCATTCCTTTTAGCTTCCTTTTAAAAGATAATATTCTATGAAAGAATTCATCCTTACACTTAACATTTAGACCCTGAACATTTAGTAATGGTATTGTCTTGATCAGAAATATATTTTATAGCTTAATCACAAAGTCTAGGTTTGCCAGACCACATCTGCTGTTTTTTTTTTTTTTTTTTTTTTTTGCTTGGGGAAACCTGCATCATTACAGCAGGTGAGCCCAAGAGCTCCCCTTCTTCAACCTTAAGTCTCTCTGACAAAGCACTTCCTTCAGCCTCCAGTGGTGCTGCTCTTCTGACAGCCTTTGCTTGCTGGCATCTGGCTTAGGCAACTGCTTGCGAGATGGCAGCATGGGAAAGGATCCAGTAGGGCCAATTACACATTGAAGATTAACATGACATTAACCTTTTTTTTTTTTTTTTAAACACAAATCATAAATTCACCCGATCTTGTCCTGATGAGAAAAACGGAATGGAAGTCGCCACAAAAGAAACGGAGAGGGTGGCTGCTGTTAATAGTCACGCTTACTTTTGGTTACTAGCTAGCTGTGTTTTCTACTCCATGTGCATTATTCATCCAGAACAAAATCTTAATAGTATAGAGACATTATCTCAGTGCAGACTGCAGAACTTCCTGGCAAGCTTGGAACAAACTGGAAAAGGTCTTGGAGAGAAATGATGGCTGAAGCCATTTGGTGGTTTTATTTCTCTGACTTCTTGGGAGGAATTACAGCTTGTAACTTCCTGAAAGTCAGAAATCTCGGATGGGTCATAATCCTCTGCTGTTGATGTGAAAATTAGGCTGACCTTGTTTAATGCTTAAGTAGCTTTGCATAATTTTGTTTCATTTTCCTGTAAAATTCCAATATCAAATGTGTAAATTCCCTATGGCCTCAGGGTAGGCGATAGCCAGAGGAAGGAGGATAGGGGTTGGGAACCAAAGTGGGAAGAGTACGGAGTTTGCATCCGTGAGCGTCACTCCGACGTTTTGTGGCTTCCTGTATGTTATGAATATAACATATATATTGCCACGAGGAAAGACAACGTCCGTTAAAACCGAGGGAAAACCAAGCTGGTAGTGGCAGGCTGTAGGGGACAGTCTGACCTTACAGCTGTGAACTCCGAGGGGATTCGTTTGACTGAGCGGTCCTTCAGGATTAAAAAAGAAAAAAGAACAGATGAAAAACCGAGTAAAACTCATTCTTTTAGCTAGCTGGTTTCTTAGTTCCCTATCTGTTCATATTTACTGATGGGAAGAAGTCCTTAAGAAAACACTCATTTCTGAGGAAGGCGTACTTTGGTAGGCGCTTTCTGTGAGCTGCCTCGTTCCCCAGAAAGGGGACCGTTAAATGCTCCAGTCTGAGCGCAGGGAAAGCGAGTGGGGAAGAGGCTGAACTGCCCCGTCGCCTCCAGGCTGGCAGCGGCGGGGGGCAATCCCGCTCTCCGCTGCCTGCGCTCTTCCCGCGCGGGGAGCCGACAGAGCCTCTCGGCCGGGCTGCCTGCAGCCACGGCATTCAGCAAACGCTGGTTCACGCACACACGGGTTTAAAGTGCGTTTCCCTCTCTGCGGGGTCCTCTAAAAGAGGCAGCGGGGAGGAGGCTCGCGGGGGCGGAAGCGCGGCCGGGGCGGCCCGGCTGCGGGTGGAGAGGCGATGCAGAGGGTGCGGCAGAAGGAGCAGCTCTCCCGTCTCAGCAGCCTCCGCCTGTCAGGCTTGGGAAGACTTGTAAGCCACCACTTCCCCAACGAGTGGCATGACTTAATACGATGGTTTTTCTGTTCTCAGTTCTTGATTTGTAACCATACTCGGATTTACTCTGTGGAGCAGGAGGCTTCTTTTAACTGCGTTTGTCTAAATTTGAGCCGAAATCAATTTCCATTAGTAAGGAAATCAACGCAAAAGTAGAAAATTATGAATAGAATAAAGAATGAACTCGTAATTGCATCCTGTATTGCCACACACAAGCCCCAGTTTACCACGTTGCTGCCACACATATCCATAAAATATACTACAGCGGGCCCAGTCAGGAAGGGTTGGTAGCCCTGGTCCTGCGAAGAGACTTTCACCGAGCTCGCTCCGTTTTGTAAGCGCTTGTGCGCACCGAGTGCTCTGCAGGCAGGAACCCTAGTGAGCCGCTCTGCGGGAACCGTCCTCAGCTTCGCGCCAGCGAGCCTGCAGGGTCTGACACAGCGCCTTGCGGCGGCGAACAAAAGAAACACTTGAAGAGCCTAAACGGAGAGGATCAAACAAAAGTTTCTGACTTTTTAAATTAGTTGGGGGATTTCTTTGTTAATATACATATTAGATGTGATAAATAGCAATTAAACGCTTCATTTCAAGCAGAGACAGACCAAGGAAGTAGATCAGATTTGGACTGTCATGAAGGCTAAGTCAGAGCTGTCACTGAGGTTCAGGTGTTGATACCACCGGATGGACTTCCCCTCCTATACCTGCCAGCAGAGAGCCGTTTGGGAATATTTTGGTGAATTCATTCTGTGCCAGATGGATAATGGTAGCACATTTCACTGGGAGGCAGGTTGTACTCTGCCAGCACTCCTGAGAAAGGAAGGTAGGTCTGAGCTGGCCTGGACTTGGAGACCAGCTGGACACGTCGCAGAGAGCCAGCAGCGGAGTTTGGGGAGCATGAGGACGCGTTCCGAGCCGTGCGAGACGGAAAGGTTGCCCGTGGCATTCCCTTCCCAACTGCCTTTTTAAATGTTTCACGTTGCTGGTAGGTTGAGTTTATAATGCTGCCTGCATATGTTTATTTGCTTACATTTTGTAGGGCTGATTCTTGAGGGCAGCTAGGGATTTTGTTTGCAAGTTTTCCTCTGTTTTTCTCTCCATTTATTTTACATTTAAGTTGCTCTTTTTACCAGTTGTTTAAATAAATATCTTCAGTAACAGGTTTTGTTCAACCAAACATTTGGGATTTCCTTTTCCCAGGTTCACTCAGAACATGTCCGTCTTTCGAAGAGACATGGCCGAAGCTCTGCGCAGCGAAGGGGCCTTGGATCCCGGCAATTTAGACATGATGAGTTGACGATGACTTTGGAAACCAGAGCACTGACTAAAACACCAACTTTGAAAGTTTTGGAAGCCCGCTATATTGTTAGATAGATTTTGACCCTCGTGAAAACTATTTTTTTAAGATAACTTCTGCCTTTTTATATCTCTGGCCTAAATGTCAGGATTTATAATAGTGAAAAAGATGTAAAATCAGCCTTAGCTTGAAGAACATTTTCAGCCTTTCTTATCAGAATTTATTATCTTGTTCTTTTATCTTTATGAAGTGGTGTAGAAACAGTACTTAACCAAAGAACAAAATAAATATGCATTGCTTCTAAACTTGTATTAGTTAATGATTCTCAATTCGGTCCATCTTAGTAGGTGATATTTCTGATCACTGAAGAAATCCCAGCTCACTTTCACTGAGGTCGTATTTGTTTGAAAATGAGATGAAAAACGGTACAAATTTTATATGACATCGCTTTGAAATAATAAAATTGCTATTTTTCTACAAAATGTTATATATTTCTTTTCAGCACAGGTGGATTACGGCAAAGCGGGCAACAAAGTAGAAGACTTAAAATAAGCATTTTAGCCTATAAATATGACACAGAAATCACGAATGTTGCAGGTAATAAAAGAAGGGATAATGTAACAGCCCTTAATAAAATACTGGCAGTACTTTAGTTTCACAAGTACACGTTTTCCGGGCCCTTGGAAACTGGAAAAACATGGAAAAAATACAGTTGTTAAATGCTGAAACGCTGCTGAAGAAGAATTAAATCCACTTGCCACCCCCCCAAAAAAAGGGGGGGGGAGCAGGTGCAGAGAAAGGTGTGTGGCACGGTGGCGACGGAAGCCTGCATCTGAACCAGGCAGCTTGGCAGATTCCTCTTCACCCGTCGGGGATCGTACAGAGCTCGGTGCGCGCCCGGCGAAATCCGGGGGCTCCGGCTTGTGCTCGCCCCGGCTGGGCCGTGGACCAGCTCGCTTCGCCCCGCGGTGGGTACGAGTTGCTGCGCGGGCTGCCGAGCCGCCCAGATGAGCTGAAGCAACAGCTAACAGAAATTACAACTATTTAAGCAATAAGCCAATTGATTTATAATGTCCAAAAGCTATTATGGGCAATGGTAAACTGCTGCTATTGAATCGTGGATTTTTTTCTTTTTAATGTAAATAGTCTATTCAATGCATTTTTCATGCTTTTCTTACATTTGCGTATTGGTAATATTTCAGCACTTTTTAGATAAAAACCTAAACTTTTTATTGGGGCCAACGAGGAGCAAAAGTTCACATCGACATTTCCCACAGATGTTTTTTTTCTGCCCCTTTTTTTTTTTTTCTGTGCAGCTGTTACTTTCCGCATCTTTCCGCAGGCGTGTGCGTTAGCGCGTGAGCTGGGGGACGGGCTCCGCTCGGCGCGGGGCACCGCGCAGCGCCGGCCCCTTTCCGGGCGGCTTTGCTGTTTAAACCCTTCCATCACCTTGCAGCACTTCGCCTCGGTTAGCGGCCGAGGCCGGGAGCTGACGGGGAGTAGGTGGTCGCAGCACGGTGCTCGCTCGGCGGCTCGGATCTGGAGAGCAGAGCGGAGAGGGGGGTCGGGGACTCCAGTTTCCGCGTTAGGTGTCTGAATTCGGCGCTTGGGAAGGGCGCTGCCGGAGGTGGGCGCAGCCCGGGTCGGTTTGCGGAGCCCCTGCAATGCCTTGCTGGCTGACAGCGCAAACAGCCCGGGAGCGGAAAATACATCGCGTTTCCCCCCCAAACGCATTAGTGAAAAGAGCCGGCAACCGACTCTCCGGGAAGCGTTTCGCCTTTCTGGGAGGAGGGGGAATAAGCCGTCCCCTAAAGCAGCCCTTGGCAAGCGTTTCGGTCCCGCTCGCCCAAGGGAGCGCGGCGGGGAAACGCGAAGCTGGGGCGCGCGGCCGCGCTCGCGCGGGGCGGCTCCGCGAACGCCGGCCGCGAGAACACGCACGCTTTATAAAACAATTCCTGAGACTTGTTAATGTTTTATCGTAGGGGGAGTTTATGATGACAGCAAACCTTTCAAACTGCGGAGGGGTAACGCGCTTCCTTGCTGTATTAAAAAATAATGTTAGTGCAGATTTTATGTACCTTAGTTTAGGTTGCTGTTAAGAGCGCTTCTCCGACAACCTTCTGCTTGAGGTTTACAGAAAGCGTAATAAAATATGGAAGTTACATTTCTGCAAACAAAAGCCATAACATAAGTTATTTATAAGTGTGAGATCCAAACGGTATCACGATAAATAAAAACCTTAATGGGTACCTGTGGCATCCATCCTAATGCAATTTGCCCAACAAAAGGCATATTTAGTCGAAAAACCCGGCAGGCTCCAAGTATATGAAAGAGGAAAACGGAGGAGCAAGCGGCTCGGAAAGCCCCCGGCGCGGCGCCGTCCCTCTGCGCCCCCTTCGCAGGACGGCACCGTGAGCGCCCCCCGCGTCGAAGGGGCGGCCGGAGCCCCGCCGTGCCTCTAATGCACGCGTGGAAATTCGTGGTGTCTCCGCAGCGGGCGGCCGAGCGCTCCCCTGCTCCACGGCGTGGCAGAAAACAGCTGCAGGTGCAGCAGCGGCAGGTCCAGGGCCTGGTGCCCCACAGCGCCCCATGGCGCCCCACGGTACCCCAGCCCCCTGCACCCTTGCACTGGCCAGCTGCCAGGAAGGGCCCTGCCCTGTGCGGGGCCAAGGAGCTCTGCAGCGCGTGGCTGCTCGGCGCCAGGCAGCCCTTGTGCCATGCTGGGCCAGGCCTGCTGTGCCGTGCCATGCCAGATTGTGCCGTGCCGGGCCATGCAAGGTGATGCAATGGTGCCACAGCAGGCTCTGCCATGCTGTGCCATGCCATGCAATGCAAAGCCAGGCTCTGCCATGCCATGCCATGCTGCGCTGTGCAATGCAATGCAAAACCAGGCTGTGCCATGTCATGCCACGCTGTGCTATGGCGTGCAATGCAAAGCCAGGCTGTGCCATGCCATGCCAGACTGTGCTATGGCGTGCAATGCAAAGGCAGGCTTTGCTGTGCCATGCCAGGCTGTGCCGCGCCATGCAATGCAAAGCCAGGCCATGTTGTGCCATCCTGTGCTATGCAATGCCTCGCTACGCTGTGCCCTGCCGTGCTACTCTACGCCATGCCGTGCAAGGCCATCTCATGCCAGGCTGTGCCGTGCCATACTGTGCTATGCCTGGCACCTGCCCCACAGCGGGCCGGGGGAGGGCTGGGGCCCGCCTGGAGCCCTGCAGGGTGCAGGATTGTTTCCACCCCGCTGGGTCCCGTGAACGGGGGCTGCCCCAGCGCAAAGCCCCCGGCCCCAGCCCGGAGGCGCCCGAGCCGAGGGCCGGGGGGGGAGTGGGGGGGAGAGACCGCAGCCCCCGGCCGGGGCGGCCGCGCTCTGGGCGTGCAGCGGCGCTGCCCTGCGCGCGGCGCAGGGCGCCCGGCGGGCGAGGGGGCTCCGCGCCCGCCGCTCGGGCAGCCGCGGCCGGGGCGAGCGCTGCCCCCCGAGGGGGAGGCGGCGGCCGGAGCGCCCGGGGAAGCCGCGCCGGTCCCGCAGCGCGCGGAGCAAGCGGCACCTGCGCTGCGCGGGGCTGCGCGGGGCTGCGCAGGGGGAGCGGCGAAACGAAACGACTGCGGGAGAACAGCATTTAAGGATACCATACGTCCTGGGTTATTAATTATAAAACATAATTAAAGTAAAACTGCACAACGTCAACATATTAAATTTAAAAGCTAATATTAAAATAGAGTTAATATTTAATAAGGTAGCCAAGCATTACAAAACTGTGTGCTGATACTCTATATTTAACTGTGTAAAAACCAGGAGAGTTTTCCCAAAGAAAAATGTATTGTTTAGCTGATTATCAAAGACTCTGTGATATATTATCCATTTCACAAAAATAATATAGATATCTTTTTAAATATAGTAATAAAAACATACTAGCGCCTTTTAAATATACTATTACTTACCACCCCTTTTCATATTGTACTATCACAGACACTTTGGAATTGGTTTAAAAGCACATCATTCATTATTCAAAGCTCATCTTTGCATATTATTCCAGCTCAAGTCTGCCAGGCTCCCTGTGAAATCGTTCACAAAATTGATAACAGCAGACACACATGCAATAAAAAGATAGCCTTGGGCATCCAGAGTCCCCATTATGCAGATCAAGCTGCAATTTTCTCTAACAAAGCCTGCCCTGATTCAGGACTGGGTGTCACTTTATTTATTTATTTATTCGCTTCCCCTCCCCTTCTCCTTCTTTATTTTACTTTATTTTATTTTATTTTATATTTATTTTACTTTATTGTATTTTATTTTGTTTTATAATTTTCCCCCTTTTTGCTGCCAGCCCCCGCAGCGCGCCCCGGCCCGGCCCGGCCCTTCGGGGCAGCCCGGGGCGGGTTGCGGAGCCCCCGGCGAGGCCGCCGGCTGCGCCGCGCTGCCCGGCCCGGCCCGGCCCGGCCCGGCCCGGCCCGGCGGTGCCGCTCCGTCCCGCTCGGCGCGGGGCTCCCAACGGCGCGGCCGCCGCCCCAGCGGGCTGCGCAGCCAGAGCCGCGGGGGCAGCGCGGAGACCTCCCCCCCCCCCCGCCCCGGGAAGCGCCCATTTCACAGTCCTCGTTACATCGTCGTAAGAGCATCGCGGCGGCCGGGCCGGGCTCGGGGGAGGCGGCGGGGGGGCGCCTTGCTCCGCTTAATCCGATTAAGCCGTGAAAGAAATTCCCTGCGGCTCCGCCGGCGTCCGCCCGCGTAACGAAAAGCCCCTTCGGAGTCCAAGAACCGCTGAGCAACGCGGCCGCGCCGGCGCCGCGCGGGAGCCCCGCGTCCTCCCGGCCCGGCCCGGCGCGGCCCGGCCCGGCCCGGCCCGGCGCGGTGCGGCGCCCCGCGCGACGTCCAACGCTGCGCCGCAAACTTCAGCGGCGGCTCCGCGGCGCCCGTCGGGGCGGCCGCGCGCTGCGCCCGGGCGCCTCGCGCCGCGCCGGCTGCGGGAAGCCGAGCGCCCTCTCCTCCCTCCTGCCTCCCTCCTTCCCTCCTTCCCTGTGCTTTTTTTTTTCCCTAATTCCTTGCCGGCGGATTTCTTCCGCCATAAGCCCCGCAGCTCCACAGGTCCGTTTGCCTCCGCTGCTGCCGTTTAAATTATTCAGCGCGTTGCGGTAATTGAATCCTAAGCTTTAAAAACTAATAAACTCCCTCCTTGTCACTGCTCCCTGAAATCACGGCATCAGCCCTACCAGGTGCTGATCAAATACTATTACATTCTATTAAAAGGAAAATTCTATTCCCTGTTTTCATTTCCCTCTATAAAAGGGAAACTAAGTAAATGCATTTGAACGTTATTTAATTTTTAACGCCTTTAGTCCAATTTGGACGTTAGGGAGCGTCTGCAAACTCACTTAGCGGGCGAGCCTGGCAGTAAGTTTGTTGACGCCAATTAATCCAAAACGGAATCTCTTTGTGCGGCGCACCGGGGCGCCGCCGCCGCCGCCCGCCCGCGCCGCCGGGGCCCGGCCGGGGCGGCGGCGCGCGGGGCGCCTCGCCGCGGCGGCCGTCGGGGCCCCGGGCCGCAGCCGCCCGCCGCCGCGAGGCGCGGGGCAGAGAGGGGCGCGGGGGCGGCGCGGGGGCAGCGCGGAGCGCGGAGCGCAGAGCGGCGCCGCCGCCGCCCCGCGGGGCCGCCCCGTCCGCGCCCCCCCCCCGCCCGCGCGCCGGCCCCATTGTTCGTGCGCCCCAGTGATGTCACCGCGGCCCGGTCCCCGGGCCCCCGTTGCCGCGATCGAGGCCGGTGCCGGGCGGCGGGAGCCAATGGGAGCGCAGAGGCTGGGCGGCGGCGGCCAATGGCGGCGGCGGGGGCGCACGCGGCGCGGGGCGCGCGGCCGGGCCCCGAGGAGATGACGGCGGCGGCTGCCGGGGCGGCGCGCGCTCGGCGAAGTTTGCGCGCGGCGTGCGCGGGGCCGCCCTGGGCCCGCGGAGCGCGGCGCGGCGCAGCGCGGCGCAGCGCGGCGCGGCGCGGCGCGGCCGGCGCTTTATAGCGCGCCCCGAGGTGAGCCCGCCGCCAGCCCTCCCCGCCGAGCATGGACCAGCCGACGGGCGCGCCGGGCCAGCAGCACCAGCACCAGCACGAGCCCATCAGCTTCGGCATCGACCAGATCCTGAACAGCCCCGAGCAGGAGAGCGCGCCCCAGCCGCCCCCGCGGGGCCCCGACGGCGCGGCCTTCCTGGGCGGCCCCGCCGGCCGCCCCGGCGCCCCGTACCCGGCGCTCGCCGCCCCCTTCCCGGCCATCGCGGCGCCCTTCGAGGACTCTGGATCTTACAGTGTGAACCTGAGCCTGGCGCCGGGCGGCGTGATCCGGGTGCCGGCGCACAGGCCCATCCCCGGCGCCGTGCCGCCGCCGATCTCCGGCGCCATCCCCGCCATGCCGGCGGTGCCCAGCCTCGGCAGCCTCAACTTCCCCTGGATGGAGAGCAGCCGCCGCTTCGTCAAGGACAGGTTCACAGGTAGGGCCGCGGGCGCCGGGCCGCGGCGGAGCCGCCAGGGCCCCGAGCGACGGCCGCCCGGCGGGGGGGACACGAAACCCGAACGAAACGCGGGGCGGGGGGCGCTCCCTCGACTGCTGCCCCGGCGCCGCCGGCCTTCCGAGGGGCGACGCTCCTCCCGGCACGGGAAGCGAGGCGGGCGGCGGCTCCGCGCGGGCCCCTCGCCGGGCGCCCGGGCCGCGCCGCGGGGGCGGGCGGGGGCCGCGCGGGGCTCGCGGCGCCGGGCTCACGGCTCTGCCTTCGCCTCCCGGCAGCGGCGGCGGCGCTGACGCCCTTCGCGGTGACGCGGCGCATCGGGCACCCCTACCAGAACCGCACGCCGCCCAAGCGCAAGAAGCCGCGCACGTCCTTCTCGCGGGTGCAGATCTGCGAGCTGGAGAAGCGCTTCCACCGGCAGAAGTACCTGGCCTCGGCCGAGCGCGCCGCCCTCGCCAAGTCGCTCAAGATGACGGACGCGCAGGTGAAGACCTGGTTCCAGAACCGGCGCACCAAGTGGCGGTGAGTGCGCGCCCGCGCTTCCCCCGCCGCGCGCCCGCCTGGGGGGAGCTTCCGCGCGTGGGGCGGCGGCGCGGCGCGGCGCTGAGCGGTGTGTGTGTGCCCAGGCGGCAGACGGCGGAGGAGCGGGAGGCCGAGCGGCAGCAGGCGAGCCGGCTGATGCTGCAGCTGCAGCACGACGCCTTCCAGAAGTCGCTCAACGAGTCCATCCAGCCGGACCCGCTGTGCCTGCACAACTCCTCGCTCTTCGCGCTGCAGAACCTGCAGCCCTGGGAGGAGGAGAGCGCCAAGATCCCGCCCGTCACCTCCCTCGTCTAGGCCCGCCGCGCTGCGCCGGGGCCGCGGCCGCGGCCGGCGCCGGGGCCGCCGCGCTGCGCCGCGCGGAGCAGCGCTGCCGCCGCTGCGCGGCCCCGCCGCGCCGGCCGCTCCGTTTGTACATTCGTGTCGGTGTTCCACTAGGAAGGGAAATAATGTCACTTTTTGTAAGAAGTGTTAATAATTTAATTTATTTATGCATCGAGATTTTGGGCACTATTAATATGGAACTATATAAAACCTCGATTATTTATATCGAAATCCGAACATAGGTATTTTGGGTTGGCTTTGGAACAAAAGGCTATTTTTTTTTCCCTGTTCTGAGGATAGTCTGAAGAAGAAATACCTACCTATCGCTTAGCGGAGGGGACTAAGTGGAGCCGGTGACTCATTAGCTTAGGAAACCCTATTAAGCCGAAAAGCAGTAGCTTCCATCTGTCCCAGGTGAAGTTAATGTCATCTGTAATTTATTCGCCGTAGTAATAAGGGCTCCTTTCAGGCAACACACACTTTTATTTTGTCCTAACCTTTCCAGCCGATGCGCTTAGCACACGGAAAACAGCACCTACGCCCTCACCCTTCGCCATCGACTCTAGAGAAAGCGCCTTATGTTTCATAATAAAGAAGATTTGGGGTTGACACAGACCATGTATAATACTTTGTACTTGCCGAGACGTGTAAATAAACGTTTTCTTTAAAAACGCCTCTTCGCTTGCGTGCGTGTCTCCGCGGTGCCGCCGGAGCCCGCAGCGGCCGCGGCCGCGCAGGGGTCGGCGGGGCCCGGCCCGGCGGAGCGGAGCGGTGCGGAGCGGTGCGGTGCGGAGCGGGGCTCCGGGACGGCGGCGGGCGGCGGGGAGCGGCGCGGTCGCGCTGGGGGCCGCGCGGCGGGCCGGGCCGAGCCGAGCCGCCGCTCCGCTTTACGCGGGTTCGGCCGCGGCGGTGGCCGCGGCGCTTCCCCCTCGCAGGACGCGTTCAGCGGCGTAACGTGCCCGGCCGCGGCCGCCGCGGCTCTGCAGAAGTTGAAACGCGGGGCTCCGGGTTACCCCTTCCCCGGGACGGGTCGCGGGCGCTTGGGGGAAATGGGTCACTTAAGGTGAGGGGTTAAGAAAATATTTTCTCTAGCTAAATCCCTTTTTTTTTCTTTTTCTTTTTTTTTTTCTTTAAGTGGCAGCGGGGCTCCGGTTCGGTCGGCAGCAAAGATGATGGGAGGGAAGGGGGGGTCGTAGGGGGAGGTTGTCATGGTCCGAAGGCAGGGCCGAATCCTGTCACCCTGCGGGCGCTGGTGGTGCTGGGGCGTGCAGCCACTCGACTGTCGTTCTTCGACCTGGAATATGCTGCCTGCATCGAAAAATCCTGATGCTGGGGACGTGTCTGGAAGAGGAGGAAACAGCAACGAAGAAACCTATACCTGGCTAAAGATCCTGGATAAATGTTATTTTTCTTGCAGTTTTGCAGCGTGTGACCCTGTTACTGTCACCGCACATATTTTTTGTTGCTGCTGCATGGCTCAAAATCGGTGCCCGTTGGCTAAATTCCTCTCTGCGCCCCGTTTTGATACGGAGCAATGTGCTTCCTGCTGTGTCCTGCCTGCTACGAGGCTGCTCGTCTGGGGAGGAGCGCTACGGGGGGGGGGGGGGGGGGGGAGGTGTTGGGGGGGAATCGGAGCAGAAATTGCCCCAGCTCAGCGCTCTTGCAGGGTGCCAGCCTGGGGTCCTGCCCGCGGGGTCCGCGCTGAGTTTGCAACCCGCAGTTAGCGGCTCCTGAGGCACGGGCGCAGCAGAGGTGATTACATACACTCCCCGCCGAAGCAGCTCGCGTACAGCAGCTAGGAGGAATCCGTATGCGCATTAAAATGTGGAAGAGTCAAGCTGTGAATAGCGTAAGGCTTTTGGAATAAACCGGTGTCCATATTCACATGTTGTGCACTTGATGTTATGTTTTAGCTGGACCCCCTAAAGTCTCCAAACTCTTCCATCTGTTTTGTTTTTAAGACAGCCTCGTTCTTGAACTGTTCTAATGTCCTGGGACCATAAACTTCTGTATTCCTGATTTCCCTGCAGTTTTCCTGAAACTGCTGTAATCCAGAAGCTGTGTATTTGCAGAAAGCGTAACAGTACTTGCATATTCCAGCAATCAGCTTTGCGGTGAAGCCACGTAACGCTTACGGCCGTCTTATCACGAGCAGCACAAGCAGGCCCGAGCGGGCCGGCGGCAACGCCGGCGGGGCCCGGCACTCGCCGCGCCGGCTGCGGGAGCTGCCGCCGGCCGGGGCCTGGGCGAGCCGGGCCGCGGGCAGGCGGCCGCAGCGGCGCTCGCGGCTCGGTTCCTCCCCCCGCCCCGCCGGTCGCTGCCGAGCGCTCCTTCGCCTCCCGCAGAGCTCGGGAAGCAGCGCGGCGAGCGCGCAGGCAGCAGCCGCTCGGCCGCGGGGCCGCTCTCCTCCGCGTTCGGGGCAGGCTTTGGAGAGCCGCTTTGCTGCGTGCTGGTGCTTGGTGCTGTTGTGACACTGGTAATTCTTTGCACGTGGATGTTCTTTCCTAAGCAGTCTTGCAGCTGTAAATGGGGTGTTAGGCTTTTGTGCGTGTGCGTGCTGGGAAGTCTGTGCTTTATACTTGCATTCTCTCCTGTTCAGAAATTTTAAGCACAGGAAAGCTCATATTTAAACACATTGCTGAACAGCAATAGAAAAAAGCAACGAGAGTTAAATATTGCTGAATTATCAGAGGGGCTTACCTTTGGGCCGATCGCTTTCTTAAATTTGCTTAATCATGTGCGTAAGTGATTTTCTGTGTAGGGCCAAACAGCCGAGTGCCTGAATGCGCAACACAGACTAGAGGATAACTAGAGCCGTGTGTAACATTTACCGTTTCCTGAGAGTCCCTCCTGACTTTCCTTTAAGCCAAAACTAAAACCAGCCCCCGTACCACGCTCACATGCACAGGCACAACCCATCTAAATATAAAAACGGCTACATAATTTGCATCCCTCAGCATTATTTTGTGCCCAGGGTATTTAGATGTTACAAAGTAATGCACGCTGATCAGCTCTCTATAGGCAATTCTTTTCCTAAATGGGCCTTAAAATCAATGGGTTATTAGCTCTCCTTCTCCTCCCATGATGGAAGCAAAGTCCTGTTAAACATGCAAACTGCACAATATTCAGAAGCCTCAGTTTACAAAAGTGTTTTGCTCAGCTAGACCTTAATTTAATTTATTTATAGCTAACATAGATAATACGGAGATTTACACCTCTCTTACGTGTATGAATTTTTCCTTGAATCATATGTTTCCTCCCCACAGTCACCACCGCCGATGAGGAATTATTTTAAGGGCATGACACACCTGAGTGAGTGCTTGCTCGTCTAGTTAGTCCGACTGAACTGGTAGAATTGATCCTAACGTGGTGCCTGAGCTTGCTGGAGCAGATGGATGGAAGGATTTGTCCTCTGCGCAGGTAGGCTCTTTTTTTTTTTTTTTTTTTTTTTTTTTTTTTTTTTTTTTTTTTTTGGAGGGGGGGGAAGGAAGCACCTCTGGTACTGTTTCCCTTGCCTGTTCCCTCAAGCTGTTTTTTCTCGTGCCTCACGGCAGCGTTAGCCACCTAACAACGGAATAAATATTTCTGTTAGGTGCCTACATGTTTCTGAGGATCTGTAGTGGACACCCAAATTGCCTATGTGCTTATGCCACTCTTGTCTGGGGACTGTCTCCATTTCTTGGCATTTGAGTACTCTTAAACATCTGCTCTTAAGGTCAGAACTATAATGGTATTTAGGTGTTTAACTCCCATGGATTTCTCTCGAGGACAAGAGCCAAATTACTCTCTCCAGGTCACTATGCAAAATAGGAGCCAGACACTTAAAGGCACGTCTGCACTGTGAATTCAGAAACGTCCAAGCATCCATTGCAGGGGCTGCATCCAGAACTGGAAGTGCTGGGGAGCGGGAAGCAGAGATGCTCGAGATGGCTTTCACTCTTGTTAGGTGGCATAGATGAACGTTTTGGTATTTATTGAGCTGACGTGTGATATATTTTCTGGATTCTGCACTGGTGCTGAGCAGAGCAGGCTCTAAACACCTTCACAAATCTGGACCGTTGGTCTTGGGTTATTCAATATACCTTCAAAAATTAAAAAAAAAAGCAAAATCTGCCTTTATGTAGTGAACTGCCACAGCAGATTTTCCAGTAATGTCTAGAGAGCATCTGTAAAGAGACCAAGGGTAACAGGTTGACCTTGATCCAAGGTGAACTTTCAGACCTAAACCTGCAGGTCCTTGCCCATTGGGAGTCCAACTGGATGTTGCATTCATGTCAAAGTTTGTGGGCACAGGACCTTCGTTGTTGTTGTCTTGTGCTGCTTGCTATGTTCTTCATTACGGCCCGGCAGAGTGGCAGGACTGTTGTGGATTATACCTAGATGCTTTTGGTATTGGGTCAGCTAGGTCTGCAAAGTTACGTCTGCGTTACAGGGAAAGCTAGCAACTGGGACATGCCCGTGGAGCTGTGCTAATGCCACAGCACCCATGGGAGCTTCTTCCTCCCTTGGGAACATTTGCCAGACCTTGGGAGTGGCGTGCTCTCGTGGGCAGAATGAGGAATGGGGACGTGGGCGATAAGTGTCCTGTCTCTAGCTCTGTCATTCGTCTGAGTTGTTTGAACTGACCTGTCTCTATCGCCTCAGGTGCTTCTGTGTGTCAGATGTTGGTAGTGAGATGCATTTTCCTCTGTATTATGATGGTGTGCCATTCTTTGGGAATATATCCAGGTGGAAAGCGGACACAGTTGAAAATCCTTGTAAGCCTCCACGGCCCAGTTTAGATCTCCAAGATTAACAAGAATGGCAGACTGCGTACGCAAAGCTGAAAGTCTCTGCTCCGTCGTTTGTGTGCCTGAACCTCCAGCTCTCTCTCTTTGGGGGAATCTGCATTTTTAATTTATTTTATTTGCCTTAGTAGAGACAGCAGGCATGGAGTTACTGTGTTAGTCTATCTTCCTTCTACTTTGTGCTAAACAGTAGCTAGATGGACTGGACAAAATTTGTTGTTGTGTTTTGCCTACAGTATCACTAGGCTTCCGCAGTCTTTTGAAAATGGAAGGTCATCAGCCCTTGCCAGGCTCCTTAGATGACTTAAGCTTGATGCCACAAGTGCTCCAGAATGCCCAAATGATCCCATTAATTTGGCATCCAGTGTATGCTGCATTATACATACTGACTTCCATTGGCACATGCCACATCCAATCCATTAGTTGTGCGCAAATGCACTTAAGTTTTTTATTGCTCTTAGTTTTGTGTCATCAGCAAAGAAAGGTAAAGTTGATCTTCATCTAAATCACTGACATGGATTATTGCAATTGATTACAACAAAGAGAGAGAGCTCTTCAAGTTCCAAAGTTATGTTGTCTTTTATTTCCCCAAGTAGTAATCTGTACTGTTTAAGTTATTGCACAAGAGCTGTATCTGTAAGAGCTGTCCATATTACATCCCTTGTTCAGAGCATCTGTGTTAGTAGGCTGTTGTGATTTTTTTCTTTTCCCCCTCCTTTCCTCAGTTCTGTACAGCACGCCGCTTTTATTCCTCGTTCTGGTAGAAATACACTAATCGTTCTTTATTTAGTCCGGCTGCAGAAGGAAGGAAAAGGACTTGGAGGCTGCCTGCTGAAGATAACACACACTGGTTCAGGAAGCTGTGTTTTACTGTGAGAGTGAATCATTCACCTCTGGATAAATAATATTTTAATTGCAATGTAATCCAGCACTGTCACAAGCTTAGCTTCTTCTAGCACGTTTAAGACACCTGAGATCCAGAGACAGCAGCGCCCAAGAAGGATGTGGCCCAGCATCATACCATTTTTCTGCTCAATGATCAGTTACACAAAACTGGGGGGGAAAGAAAGCCTCTAGTATGTCCATCAAAATCGCCCTGCTTGGTCCGTGAGAAAAATGCTGCGACTGCTCCACTGTGTATTCGGACAGTAGTTTACAACTGCATGATCCCGTGGCATTTAAACTACAGCCTTCTCCTGCAGACCCTTATGCCTAGGCTTACCTTTCCACAACGCGGTGGCCTTGTGAAAGTCCAGGAGACCAGCAACATAGTTCAGTTATCAGTTCTGAGCTGGCAAGCGAAATGCCTTGCCTTAAATTCCCAAAGCACTGAGGTGTTACCGTCACCGGGAGCCGCGTGCTACCACGTCTCTGAAAAGACCCTCTGTGTCCATCTGCATCTTCAGGGGTTTAGTAGCCTGGCAGTCCATCTCCTCTACTTTGTTCCCACCACTAGCCGTGTCAAGTCTCCTCACAATTCCCCATCTCACGTGGGGGCAGCAGTTCTTGAAACACGACTGTGGGAGCAGATGTGAAACTTAACTTGAAATACTAATTATTAGTTAATAAAGTTTGTGGTTTATGAACTGAAGGGTTAGAAAAGCCTGGCTAGAATAAGAAGCTGTTAAACACAAAGACTGCTGGAATGGTTTAGATGTTTTAATACAAGCCAGCGAGGGCCAGATCTTCATTTGGTGTAAATCAGCGGAGTTCCATTAACTTCAGTGGATCTCATCTACTTTACATCAGCTAAGGACATGACCCTGAGTACTTAATTGGTGCTATAATATAAAGACATTAGACTCTTTTCTCTCTTTCATCTGCACATGTCATTTCCATTAATGGTAATGGCAGCAGCTTGTAAGGGAATACGCTATTGGGAAGCGGCTCTGATTGGTGCCTTCTTCACGGCCATCAGGACTGGCTCTCGGTTAAAGCTTCGCTCCTGCCTTTGAAGAGCTGGTGCTCTAGAGTGGAAGCGAAAACAAAGCAAACGCTTAATAATTAAAGAAGCCTTCAAATCTTTTACTTGGACTGATAGGGAAGGATTGAAAGCTAGGAGAGGCTGCCAACGTGGGAGCCTGGCGTGTGCGGCAGCCTGGGCTGGCCTGTCTGACTTGCCCTCCTGCCTGTGGGGCAGATGCTGGGAAGTCCTCTGCAGGGGTATGTACATTGCAAGGAGCATCTCCACTCTCTCACCACCAGAAGCGGTGGCAGGATCTATGGCATGGAGCTCTTGTTTTCCCTGAGATTGGAAAATGTTGAACTTCACCACAACAAGAAGCGCTTCTCAGTTTATAAGACCCTGAGGTGCCCTCAGGACCAGCAGCTACATCCTCTGAAGGCCCCTGTTTGCGGTCCATTAGACGAGGCTCCAGGTAGTCCTGTTTATATGTGCAAGCTCTTCTGGTCCATTCCAGATGTTAACCATGCCTCAGCCACTGGCTCTATGACCTGGGTAGTGGGAGCAGGGGCAGCACATCTGAAGCAGAGAGGACAGGTACACTTCAGCTTACTGATCAGATTTGCAGATCTGGGAGAAGGCAGCAGTGCTCCTTTAAGCCTTTTTCTCAAATCTTTTCCCTTGGTCTTCACTTACACCCTGTGCCCTTGAGGTTCATAGACAGACAGTTCTGGGTGGGGTGTACCTGGCTGAAGATATCTACAATAGAGATGTGTCTGAGCTGGGTTCCTTTACAGGTAGTGGAGACCTGTAGGTTAATTCATCTTGTTTTGGGTTTGGCGTCTAAAAATAGTTTGGTGGCTTGCATTCCTGCAGCCTGGTTCATAGTTTCTACTAAATTTGTTCTCCTAAACAGAGCTTTAAAGAAATGCTTGATCGCCTTTCTGCTGGAATTTCTTAAAATAGCTCGTTTCTCTTCCTTACAGCATTTGTGTCTTCTGAAGACTTCCTGTCTACATGTTGCCTCTCTGGTCCTGACTGCAGCAAAAGTTGTCCTTGCTCTCAGGTTACAGCCCGTGTCTTTCTGCACTCCTGTGGTTACTCAGCATATATTCTCTCGTAGCCTTTTGCTAGTTGCTGGGCGCACTGCTACCAGGTTTTCTGTCTACACAGGCACATGTCTTTTCTCTCTTGGTGGCTGAGAGCTCCTGTCCCTTGTCTTCTTTGTGGTAGTACGGTGTTCGGTGTTGCTATACTTTCTTTTTGCAGGACTGTAGCCAGAAGTAGGCTTTTGCATCTTGCACAGAAGAGGCCGAGAGGTGTAACTGATTCTCAAAGCAGTTTGCACAGTCGGGGGTCTCCGTTGGAGAAGCTGTTGCATTGCACTGGGGAGCTTGGCTGTTTCACTGCTCCAGCGGAGCAGCTGTTGTAAACCGGCATCGATTTCAGTCTCTCTTGTCATGAACGGTGGTGGTTCACGTGTCCTTGAACTGTTCATCTGGAGTGCTTTGAACTTGAATCTGACCCTCATATTCAGCAAGAGACCAGCAGAGAGCATGGGGATGATGTACAAGCAGGCTGTTCGGTGTTAAATTGGGCACATTGGGGTTGCTGGTTTTAAAAGACCGTAACAGAGTCATCAAGCCTAGCATGCAGACATCTCACGTGCTAAACCTCCACCCTGCAAGAGGAGGTAGCCTTTCTGAGAGTCACAACGGGAAAAAAGTGCTTCCCACCCTCCCAAACTGCAGTATTTTGGCTACCTGGAATAAGTGAGGTGTTCAGGAGAAAACCATGTGCAGGGCCTTTTTGGATGAGCACAGGGGAGGGCTGTGTTATAGAAATTGTAGAGTCTTATCTTATTTCTCTGCTTCATCATTTACTGTCTTTCCTACGCTGATTTTTATGTATCACTCTTATCCATTTATCTTGGCCGCGTGTTTAAAGCAGATGGGATATAGTACTGCCGCACAGGGGATTTGGAATAAAAACTCCATGTTCTTTTCACTGTTTTCTCTAGATACCGAATAAAGCAGGGGAAAGAAAGCAGCCTGTGTCGCCTCCTTATGGTAGGACTCATTGACGTGATTGTCCAAAAACCTCTGGAGGTGGAGCGTCCAACTTCCCTCTTAGGTTGATTCTTAAACCACTTTTAGGGAACTACAATTTCTGTCTGACATAAAGCTCCCTTTTTACTGTTTAAGCTTGTATCTTTTGTGCTGTTCAAAATTAACAGGAAAGCCAATTTTCCCTGTTCTTCGAGCCATACACCTGTATATATCAGAAGAAGCTGCTGCCTTCTGTATGCTTTACAGTGAGGATTTGTTCAAGCCTTCTTCAGGTCACAATTCGGGTGGGACTTTCACAGGTTGGAGTTAAGACAGATGAAGCTGGGTCAAGGTGTACAATGTAAATCACTCTTCACCACTTGAGATGAAGAAAGGGAACCTCTCTCAGTTTTGTCCATCTCAGGTTACTGCTGTCTCCTCACTCATCCCTGAGACCAGACCGCAGCATTCCTCACTTAGATGTAAACTCAACATTTTCTGATGCTATGAGGCAGCACGAGCTGCAGGACAAGGGTACAGGTACATGCCAAGCATGGTGTCTCTTCCCTGCCCCTGCCCAAATCCTGATCTGGAAGTGCCCAGCATGTTCTCAGTAGTAAGATGAGATGATTTTGTCCGGCTTGTAGAGGAAGGAGAAGCTAGGTATCAGGTGGTGGCCAAAGTCGACTGTTTTCCAAAGCACTGGCCAAAGGATGGTTCATGTCCAAATAGGAAATAAGCTTCCCTCTTTAAGGATGACTTCAGAAACTCGCAGATCTCCTCATTTTCCATCACTAGCAAGCAGAGTGAGGAGAGGTTTGCTGAGCGGTGGGTTGGAGACCTTATGTCATGGCTGCAGGAGTTCCTGGTGTTTCACTTGCTTTTATTTCTCTCAGTTTCGCATGCAAAAGCGAGAGATGCAAGGGAAGATCAGAAAGAGGATGATTTTGTTCTGTGAAGCAGACCTCTTTCCATGCACAGGAGACCTGAGCAGGAGGGAAGAGGCTCAGGAATGGGAACAAAGCGCGAAGCTGGAGGTAGGAGCACAGCAAAAGGCGCAGAGCCATGACGGTGGGCAAGGGATTGACACTGCTGGGAGCAGCTGTGGGGCGGTGCTAGACTTTCGGGTGGAAAACAGGTCTTTCTGAGTTTGAATCTGCTGCGTAGCAGTGCTGTATATACACAAGTAAGCAACTGTGCATTGCTGTGGAAACTGAAGCATTTTGGTGCAAATCCCTACAGAAGGACAGGAGAAGTCATTTTTGTTCCTGGTGTTTTGGGGGTCACGTTTGGATACAAACTGCTGTGACAGCGCAGCGACAAACCTGCGCTTTTACCGAGCAAGCCAGAAGGCAGCAAACTTACTAAAACAGTAAGAATCATGAAAAAGAAGGGGGGAAAAAAAAATAAAAGCCCATCGTGAGCGGGAAAAGGAGCAGCGGGCTCCCGGCGCCGCTGGAGCGCAGGAGGGCGCAGCGGCGCGCGGCTGCCCGACCGACATCTGCGCTCGGTGACGAAAGCCCGGCCTGACAAGCTCATTGTGCGCGCGGCAGCCGGCGGAGGAGCCCGCGCGGGCGGCCACCTGCTCGGCGGCCCGCGCGCCCGTCCCCCGGGGCCGCGGGGCACGCTCCGCTGCCTCCCCTCGCCGCCGGCGGCGGGTGCCCGCGCCCCCAGGTACGGGCGGGCACCGGCGCGCCGAGCCGCGGGCTCTTGCAGCAGCTGCCTTTAATAGAGTTCACTTGTGTTGCAGAGCAGTATGTGTAATTTTTTTTTTTTTTGCATTAAAAAGACTACTCATCAGCTGTGTTAAGATAATTTTTTTTGCACCCCGATTGGTATTTCAGTGCTGCTTCACGGATTACTCAAACGCATATGAAAACAGTGTTTGTATGTCCGGAAAGAAAAAAAAAATAAACAAAATCGAGTGGCTGAGCCAAATCCTACACCTGTAACTCTTCCTGAGCCCACCAGGCAGCGGGCGAGCTCAGCTGCCCGGCTCGGCGCTTGGCCTGGGGAGGCTGCATGTCATTATTGCTTGATCCGCGTTGGCATAGTTATCACTGTGAAGTCCATGGGCTCGGAGGGATTTAAAGCAGCTGAGCATACAGCCTCGCATGTCTGCACTAACTAAACAGTAGTGCAACAGTCGGCCAGACTTTGGAGGGCAAAGTCAACCCAGAACAGCAGCAGCAAGCGCCGGCGGTTCGCTTCAACCCGCTGAACCTGCGCGGACTTAGTCCGTCCCTCGACCTGTGAGCGCCAGCGACAAACGACCGCAGGTCCCAGGTTTGGGGTGGTTCCTTCCACGCAAGGAGCTGGCTGTGTTTTGGTGTTTGCTGCACCAGTTTCTTTTCTCAGCACGCTGATAATTGCTCGTACGCTGGGATGGCGCGTTCGCAGAGCCGCTCTGAGTTACGGAAAATCTGGCTCGCGGGTGCGATTTAACGATCGCGCTCGTTGCCAAATGCTTCAGCGCACGTTCCTGGTTTGAGTTTTAATCTTCACAACCACCCGCGCGCAGTTTTTCCGATCGCACGTCCGAATGCACGCAGCTCGTCAAGGGCGGTCGCGTCCCGGTTTAAGCTTAGGGGTCGCGGTGATCTGCAGAGGTTTCCCCGGGGGGGCTCGCAGCGCACGGCGCCTCGCGCGCCTGTGCTCTTTGCCGAGCCAGAGGGCCGTTCTGCGGATGCCATGGACGATTCCTCCTCCTGGAGCTGCTCACGGATGCAGTAAGTAAATGCGGAACGGAGCGCAGAGGTACTTATTCTGTATTTGCATTAAAATCATATGCTTGCTTCTGGTGCAATAGTCCGGAACACTTATTAACACGGAAATAAAGAGGAAAAAGAGCAGTTGAAAATGTTTCTGTATTAATGCAAAAGCAAAGTAGCTGAAGTAACAGGAACTGCAGCTGCCCTCGGCTCATTTCGGCCTCGGGGCTGTATGGCAGACCTCACCTCGGCGGAGGTGATGCTGCGGCGGCGGCAGGGCGCGCGGGTCCCCGGCTCTGGCCGGGGGCGTCCGGAGAGCCCGGCCGCTCTGCTCTCCCGCAGGCTCGCCCCGCGCTGCAGCGTCCCGCGGGAGCCCAGCCGGGGCCGGGGCCGGCAGGAGCCCTCCGTCGCTCAGCCTTCCCGGCCCACGGAGCGCCGCCCGCCGCCTCTCTCCTGAGAAAGGTGGTGCCCGATTTCAAGGAACCTGTGAGTGTTAAAGGTTTTTTGGCACCCACCTCCTGTTCCTTCAGATGTCCACTTAAAATGGCAGCAAGGCTTGGATGAAAGCTTAAGAACGTCAGCCGGAGGTATTCAGAGATCTGCTTTCTAATATGAAGAGTAAATGCAAATGTAGTTGCTCCACGGCAAATTCGTCTTAGCTCACTAATAACAGGCTTCACGCGGGCCCGGCCGGGACGGTGTTCTCCCCAGCCTGGCGCTCCCCTGCTCTCGCGCGTTTGGTCGCACAGCTTTGGTTTCACGTTGAGCCTCTTCCTCGAGCAGTTGAACTCATCTGTGTGGCGTGAGCACAAAGTTAGCGAAAGCCTGTTGCCAGCGTGGCTTGGATTTCTTCTCCCGGGAAATAATTGAACCGGCTTTACTCTCGTTTTACAAAATAACGTGTAGCTTCCTGCCGTACTCGTAGGGGTGGTGCACACCCACGTAGCAGAACCTGCCGGGGCGAAGCGGAGAGCCAAGGCTCGCCGCAGCGCGGAGCAGGCGCCTTGGCCCAGCGGGATGCAGGTTAGAGCGGGCTTCTCCTGGGGCCCCGGCGCACGGAGGAGCTAGGACGCTTCAGCCACGGGATGGCTCCCGACTGTTTTTTCTGCACTGGTCTGTTCTCGAGTTACGATATTAATCCGAGGCCGGCGAGGCTCAGCCGGTGCTGTCCGCCGGCCCCGTGCGGCCGGCCGGTCAAAGAGGCGGTTATCGGGTCCGACCAAAATCCGCTGGTGCGAGGGCTCGTAGCTGCTAGCGCTGCGAGACGCGTTTCGGCTGTTCTGTCACTGGAAAAAAAACCCCAGGTGTTCCTACAGTATTGCAGGTACCGCTGCGATCCTCAGACGGTGCGGCAGTGGGGAGAAGTTAGCCGGGAGAGGCTTGTTCCTCCAGCAGCGCCTCCCTGGAGGCTTACGGCTGCTCCCCTCGGGGTCGGAAGTGCCGCGACGTTCCCCGGTAAACGGGAACGCAGGAGCAATTTTCTCCCTCGTCCCCCCCCCCTCCATCATCCGCTTTTCCCAAATATGTAAACTCGGAGAAAGCTTCAGTCTTCCGAAATGATCATTCAATTGTCTCCAGACTGTATCTTTTGGTAAATTTATTGCTGGCTATTTTAAAAACTCAAATGCATTTTGCATATTAACGTGTAACTCTTGTTCCTGTCTGCTCAGTTTGGAAATGGTTGGATTGCTTTTATAAAGAAAAAAATGGCTAATAAAATTGGCCTCAGCACCGTTGCTTTGCAATTCTTATGAACAGTAAAATGCTACTTACAGTCATTGATGTTAAAAGCTATTTCTAAATTATGGTGCCATTTATTATCTCTAGTGTCCAAAGTAAGTTTAAATGATGCTTATAATTCATGTTTTACCAAATTTCCTTTTCCCCCTGAGGATACCTCTGATTAACTTATGCACATTTAAGCGCTTTTTAAATTCTTCTTTTATTGCCATTATGCTCTGAAAATCTCAGCGATTCTCAAAAATGGGTAATAAACTTGAGATAAAATGCTGCAGTTTTAGATCAATGCTGACATATCACTGTGGTGATTTCTTCAGAGCTAAAGTGATAATGCTTCATATTTACAGAATATACACTAGGTTATTACTACAGTATTACCATTTTGTTCTAAGATGAAATGAGTAATTTACCAATTTATTAAACAGTTACATTTAAGTATTGCTTAGGACATTACCACACCAATCTGTTTACTTAGCTTGAAGAGTTACCATTAAGAAACCCTGTTTATTTAGGTAAAATTTGTAATGATCGTGCCCTCCATTAAGAAACTTATTTTTCTGCAAGCCTAATTGCCTGGAAATGAGTTTCTCCTTATTTACTATGGCGTATTCTGCTAAGCCAGCTAAAAATGTCACCCTCACAAGAAGCGCTGGAGAAATTAATAATACATATATGGAACAGTTTTAATTAGTATAATACCGAATGTTAATAAAAGATTTATGATACCGTTAAAAGTTCTAATGATCACAACAGGAAAAGGTCTGAAGTGTAGCAGTAGCAGTCTGTTAAAAATAAACAAATGCTCCCAAACTGTCAAAATCCAGGGGAAAATAAATATTTTTCTGACCCTGTTCTTGCAGGAGTGATCTCCAGTGATTTGCAAGGCCAAGTTCTGACCCCACCTAAACTGGAGTAAATTCAGGAGGTCAAAAGAATTACTTTAAGGTAATATTAGGATTATTAGTATTAAGAGGTGCCCAAGTCCATTGCCTTTGGAAAACTGGAAAACTGCCTTTAATTCAGTTTGTGCTTCCGAGGTGTGAGCAGGCAGCTCCTGGCTGTGGGGTGGGTTTTGGCTGGGAAAGGCTAAGCAGGAACCTGCTTCATCGCTGAGCCCCGGACACCTTTAGTCAGGGGAGCTGATAAAGATCCCGCCTTAAACTCTTCGGCAGGTACCTTGGCTAAGAGACTTTGGGGCAGCAATGAGCTCTATCATTTTTCAGATGTCACCTGGATTTGGCTCCCAGCAATACTGATCAGATGGAGCTTCCTCCCCCGACGTGGTTCGGGGATATGAAAGGAAGCATCAGATACCGGTCTTCTCCCACATCCCCATCCCCGTGCTCAAACTCGGTTTGCACGTGCTGGCTACCGTTGCCAGTACGTGTCCATCGGGAGCAAGGTGATGTGTGGGTGCATGGTGAAAAGACAGCTGGTTATCCTGGGCGTGAGAAGCGGTCTCACCCTGCTGCCACCTTTCTGCTTGAAATCTTGGCATTGCCCGTCGCCTTATCCGGGTTCCTGCAGCATGACCTCCTGGGTAAGCGGAGAAGCTCTGTGCTACGGCAGCACAAGGAGCTTGTTTCAGCTGCAAAGACTTTGCAACTTGGCTGTAAAACTACAGGTGGATGAAGCAAACTACATGGCTTGGACATAGGGGAGCAGCGAGAGGATTTTTTTTTTTTGCCTCCCTAAAAGCCTTACCATGATTCTTCTCCTGCATTTCATCAGCTACGTCGCATCACCTCCTGTCCCCGAGGAGATGTCCAAAGCCGGCACTCCAGCTCTGGGGCAGCGAGAGAAGCTGCTGGGAGCGATCCTGAAGGGTTTCCCCAGCCTACCAAAAGGAGGAAAAAAAAAAAAATATATATATATATATAAACCCATTCACTGTTGAAAAAAAAAAAAAAAACTGTTGCAAAGCAGCCCAGTGCAGCTGAACACACCTCCGGCTGGTCCCTGGTATGGCAGGGCACAGCAGGACTGCTGGGCTAGGCATTTTTTATATTAATAATAGCCTTTCGGTAGGCTGCAGGGCTGCACGCAGGTCAGAGGAATGTATTGTCCGCAGTAAAAAGACGGGGGTGACGTGAGCTGTGGAGTCCTTACGTCCTTCAGTGGTGAAACCATCAGCTGCTCAGGGTGCTAAGCCCTTTATCCTGAGACTCGGGCTGCCAAAGTCAGCGCTCTGTACCAAGGCCTGTTTTTATTATTTTTATGGATTTTATTATTATTCATATTATTAATTCTTTTAATTCTTCTTAGAGAGCCTTATTTGAAAAATGTGAACCCTAGTCGTAAGTCCAATGTATCGATGCAGCCTGTTGTCCAGCGCCCTGCCCAGGAATTACTTGCTGTGCCCTGGAGAACAAATGAATGTCAGAGAATTACTGAATCGCCTGGGAAATGCGGTGATTTTATTCATTCCAAAAATTCATAATGTGACTTTCCTTATTTGTTCTTTCCAGGGCCAGAAAAGGAAACACCATATTTGTTCCTGCTAATGTAGCAATATTGATTAAGTCATAAAACACATATAAATACATATTGACTCATATTACATTAAAGTATCTGTCATTTACTTCTTATTCCTCAATAACACTACAGTTATGTTAAAAAAAAGCATAAAAATTGGCATTGCCTCAAGGAAAGTAGGAGCTGCCATCGTTATTAATATTACTTTTTGGCAAATTAAAGCTTTAAAAATGGTACAAGAGTTCAAAGTGGAAAACCACCTCCCTTGTCCCCTGGCAGCAAACAGCTTGGGGCTGTGGTGGTCTTTTGGCTGAGTACGCTGGATTTTGTTTCCTGGTCTTAAAGCTGAGCTTTTTTTTTTTTTTTTTTTTTTTTTTTCTTTTTTTTTTTCTTTTTTTTTTCTTCTAGAACATAATTTGGGAGCAAAATGCAAAGTGTCAAGACAGCCTCAAATTAGACTGTACAGATGTGCCCCCCCCCCCCCGAGAGGGGAGAGAAAGGAGGAGGAAGAGGAGGAGGAGGAGGAGGGCCTCTGCCATAGCAGGGGGGAGAGCAGGAGGTTTGCAGGCTGGACCGTGCTGCCTCACTCTTCCCCTTTAGGACAGAGCCAGCGAAGACTCCAAGTCTTGCAGTTTTGCGGCGGGCTGATTAAACAAAGATGTAAGAACTCCTGTTAGTTTTAAACACCGTGTTTTTAAACGCATCAGGATTTGGCCACTGCTTCACACAAACTGGAAGGCTGTTTGTACGTTGGCTTTTTATTTTATTTTTTTACATTTGATACTAAACAAATAAAAGCTGAAGAAGAGTTTTTTCAATACTTAAAATTTCTCTTCTGCAGAGTATCAGTTTTATGTAAGGAATGTATGTGTTTAGCCTTGCCCAGTGCAAAGAAAAAAAGCCCAGCAAAATGCTGTCCACATGGCTATTTTATGCTCCTGCTTGTCTTTTCTCCTCGTTGTAATTAGCCTAATGTGGCACGCGATCCCTGCTCTTTTGAGTGTTTGTGTGCTAGCCTGACAGGACTGGCACTGTTATTTCTTAGATAAGCTAATCACCTCTTAATGACTGGACAAGGTATCTTTATTTAACTGCATAAAGGGATTTAACTTTTCCTGTTAAGATATGACCGCTGGCTTCTATTTTGCTAGCAACATTCAACATTTACAAAACATTCAGGTGATATGTGTGTGGCAAAGCAAGCCTGAGCTCCTGTTTTCAGAAAAGCTGTGAAGCAGGCTATTAATCTATTAACCTATTAATCTATTAATCAGAATTTATTAAAAGGCGCTTCAGAACCCCACATGGAGCCAGCGCGACTCAATCAGGGCTTTTCCCTGAGCTCTGGGGAATCGCTTTAAAATTTGTCCAGGAATAAAAATCTTCAGCACCTCGGAGCTGCAGAGAGGCTGAGATACTTCTTGTTGGAGGTCTCCAAGAGGACGGGTGTTCAAATTGGTCCCATCTATCAAAATCTGACCTTCCAGGTATTGCCCCCAACCGAAGGCCACTGAAATCTTTCTCTTTCTCTTTTTTGGGGGAAGTTTTTGTTCTTAACGTTTATAAGCATCTTAAAGTGTTAGCTTGGCACCAAGGCTGTATTCCTTCCTGACAAGGAAAGGGCCAGGCCAGTCCTTGGGCTTTTAATTTTACCAGCTGCCTCTACTGCCAGGCTAATCCACGACATCTTTGCCTTCCCAGTAGCGCCTTCTAATAAGAAGTTAAATCATGAGGACAGAAAGCTTCTGGCATCTCCATTCTGTTGGCTCCTACCTCCGTCCGTGGCGTGTTTACAAGGAAACATTACAGTGAAGCTGTAAACTGGGCCTGGACAACCCAGCCAGAGCTTGTCAAAGCAATCCACGTGCCCCTTTATTGCCTGGATGTCACAAGTGTTAATATCCTCTTTTGCAGATAAGAGAATGGGGGTAGCAAGAGGTCAAGTGGCTTCATGAGGCCCCAGAGGATTTCCACGCCGGAGCTGAAGTCGGAAGCGTGCCGCGGTGGTGAGTGCTTTGTCCCGCGCTGAAGGCTTCCAAGGAGGCACCCTTGTAAATCCTCACGAGCTTTGATCTTGCACTCCGACTAGCAGCTAACTTCTTTGGTTGCAATTTGCCCCGCTGGCGTGATACGGGCTGGTGCTTTATGAACGGGGTCGCCGTGCTCGCAGGGTAACTTCGACCTCCGTCGTCGTGGGGGGTCTCTGCCTGGGGAAGTGCCGTTGCCCAGGGCCAGACTCTGCCCCCTCCCAAACTCCTGGGTGAGCGAGCAGCAAGAGACATCTCCGGATGGTTCTGGCATCAACTGCAATAGTAATAACAATTAGCAATTACGTCGAGTTATATGCCTTTGGTGCCTGTTAGAGGCACCAGCGAGGAGTTCTGCTTCTGTCTGCTACTTGTAGCTTGGCCTGGTCCTTGCATCTGAATAGCAGCTGCTGTCAGATAATTGCAGCCGCTGCAGATACTGCCATGGGTGGTTTGCTGCTGTATGGTGGGGCTGGCCAACTGTCTAGCCTGTGAGCTACATGCCAAGAGCTTCAGGTAGCTGGAAGTCATGGGTCATGTAGCACATGCCCTGGAGAAGGAGGAGAGAGGAAGCACGTATATGCCTGCGAGGGATGGGGTCACTGTGACCTTCTGGTCCCACCACCCATGGAGGTGTAGCTGTCCCAAGGTGCAGCTCTAGGTGCTGCTGGCCCCAGTGGCAGGCGTGGGTGCTACCAGCGCTCTGGGGACCACTAAAACTCTGCATAGTTGCAGAGGGATGGGGCCACCCTGGGCTTGAGATGGGCCAGCAACCCCGGAGGGGGCTGCAGGCCATGCAGTGAGGCTGTTTCACCATACCGAGCAATGCTGTCTCCTGCTTGGGGCGCTGGCTGTTGCAGTCTCCTGAAGCCACGTTCAGCCCCGTGGGAACTGGTTCTCGCTCCTCCTTACCTGGTTTGCTCTCTGGAGTCAGAGATGCTAAAACTAACTTTGAAATGATGGCTTGGATTCTGGGGAAACTGTAAAGGCTCCCGCCAGGCTCCTGGGCTGCTTTGCGTTCCTTCCCTGCTGGCGCCGGGGAGCAAACACACTTTTACCAAGGAGATGAAATGCAGCTCTGAGCTACAGCTTCTCTTTGGTTCCTCCAGTTCCCCAAGAAAAAAAAATGGTTAATGTAATATTACATCAGATTGTACTCTGAGGAGCCAAAAGCCAATTTTGGGGGAATGTGAGCCAACCTACATTTAACTGGAATGCTAATATTTACTGTTGTAGCAATGCGGGCCTGTAGAATGGGTGAAGTCACTGGCTGGGGATTAGAAGTCCAATTAGGTAGTGCTAATAGAGGAGGCGGTGGTGCTTCATTGAGAGAAATTACTAAAATTGTACTTTTAGGACAGTCAATTAGCTGTGTTTTGACAAAGCAACAAAAAGATGAAACTGAAGCCCTTGAAAAAAAGAATGAGAGAATTCAGAGGGAACATGTCTGTTTGGGGAATCCTAATACTTTTCGTTGAAATCATTAAGTGAAATTAAATACTATTTTAAACCAAAGGGATAGAATATCTAATTAAGACAGAAAAAAGGTTTGGGGAAGGGTATTGTTGAGGGGATTAGAGAAATAGTTTACAATTCATGTTGACTGAGGTGGGGCCCCCAGAATATATTAGATATATTAGTAATGGGGATGGGAAATATCTCTCAACAAGTCGATCGAAAGTTTGGTGAGGATTTATTTAGGGTGACTCCAAGGCTTCTGGACTTCAGAGTAAAGTTTGAGATGGAAGACAGGGAAATCACAGATCGAAGCTAGCGAAGGAGCTGCGTTTCAGAGCAGACAGCTGCGCTGGGGTTCCCACGCATGGAGTGTGTCCCTGTGCCAGCACACGAGCCCTTCCGGAGGGCGTACGTCAAATCAGGCTGCAGCCCTTGCCAGCTGCTGCCATCTACAGAGCTGGAAAAAATGTAAAAGCTTTGGGACTGTGTTGTAAAATGGAGAAGGATTTGGAGGGTGCAGGAGCTGTGAGCTTTGGCACTCGCTCTGGGCAGCTGTGCTGGGGAAGGATGGTGGTAGGACAGCATTAAAGAGGTCCTGCTTTCCAAACCGGTGGGAATCCCGGTGTGGGGACACAGCTTTCTTGGAGCCCCGGAGCTGATGTGGGTGGCTGGAGCAGGTGACGGCAACAAGGTGCTTCAGGCAGTTGAGGCTGAGAGCGCTGGAGAAGGTCCAGCAGCGGGCTGTGGCTGTGCTGCGCCCTTACCAGCTGCGGGACGCTGCAGCAGGCTCCATCTACTGCTCCAGGCTGTAGCCATCCCACTCACCAACGGGGATCCATGTGCTCTCTGCCGGACGAGCTGCGGGGAGAGTCACCCCCCAAAAATGAGTGATGGGGTGCCCACAGAGAGGCTCGATTGTGGTCATTTTCTTGGTGTCACTTTGGTTGCGTTTCTCTTAAGATGTCTGCTCTGCAATTATGTTTTGAGGTGGGGTGAGTTGGCCTTAGATCCGTGCTTTCCTCTAGCACAAAGGTCTCCTGGCCCCTTCCCGTGAGGACTGGTGAGGCCCTGCCACGACCAGTCCCTTGAGTAAGCGCTGGCGCATGGGAAGCGGTGCACAGGGAGGGGGCAGCAGGCTGCTTTTGCAGTTGGGATGTGACTTCTGATGATTTTCCAATACGTTTGGTATCCAGGTTCCAGCGACTCCCTCTCTTAAGAAAGAACTCCAGTAAAACTTTTCTTGCTTAAAAGCCCTTCCTAAAAGAACTTACTAAGTTTTTGACCTATATCGCCATATTGTTAAGTTTATTTGATATAATGAGACAGCTAGTGAAATATGCATACCATATTATATTAAAGAGAAATGTAACCTTCAATTGGTATCTGATGTGCACTTTGCAATAACTGCTATTAGTTGTCTATAAAACTCCTAGACATCATTTGATTTTATTACCATTAGATTATTTTACTTGGGGACGTATAGAAGGGAAGGTGATTGCAGGTCTTCGAGTGCTTACTGGGAAATATTTAACACAGAATGTTTTATTTATTAGCATAAAGAGACACAATGGATTGTTGGTGATTAAAGTGATGATACTGCTGCCATACTTGTCAAAAATATAGACCTAATTCAATAGAAAGGCGACAGACAGTCTCCATGTTGATCTATGCTGAGGCAAACTGCCTCTGAAAGCAGTACAAAGCCTGAATTGGCCTCTTAATTTTATGCTCTAGGGCATAGTATAAAAAAGGGAATTCTTTCTAAGTGCCTGTAATTGCATGTTACCAGAACCTAAAATATAAGCCAAATTTTTGAAATTATAAGTGTGAAGCTTTCCATTTCAATTCCTTCCCCTCCTCCAAAAAAATCATCAAAACAAAAGAGAGCTTTAAAATGCCTCACTATCCCACATCATTAATAAAATATACAGCATACTTAGACTTTAATTGCAAATGTACGTTTTGAAAGAAAATACTTTTTTAAAATAAATCGGTTTCCTTCTCTCCTAGCCGGCCAGTGCAGGATCCAGGGCCTCGCTCATCCCCTTTGGGCAACTTGCTGGTTTGGAGCGGTGAGTTCCAAATAACAACATTTCCCATGAGTTTAAATCTTGTTTAGGGGGAAATACTGTTCGCCTCACTTAGATGTGTCAAGCTTGGCCTTAGGTTAAGCAGAGCAAGCCGGCTGGGCCAATGGGCTTTGGTCAACAGGTCTGACCAACTGCAGCCTTGACTCTGGGTGTCTACGGTGGGATCGCAAAGCCACGGCCAAGGTGCTGGGTGCATCTCCCAAGGCACACGAGGCTGCAAGCGATGGCCACGTCCTAAGCTGAGCTGCTGGTGATGCTGATGCCTACATGAAAACACAGCATGCAGCCTGGCCGGCACTTCGGGTCAACACAACTTGAGGTTGTGTTGGCGTGGTGATACCAGTGGCACTTGTAATCCAGTTTGAAATGTTGAGGCTGAGCATCTTTGCAGTGGGAGCCCTGCATGGGAAGGGCCTCTGCTGGAGCTAAAATGGGATTAGCTTGGCACAAACGGGCCGGAGCATCTGCCTTGAAAAAGAGGCAAGCATCCCCCACCTCCACGCTTGCATGGAGCAGTGTTTACAACTTTGCTCCTCTCAGAGGATAGTAGAAAAAAATATAAGATTAACCATTTTGTACACTCGATGGCTTCATTGGACAGGTAATAAATCAATACAATTGAATTGGAGGAGATAGTGTTCAAATGCTATTATCCATCTCTCTGTTATTGAGCTGGGATCCTTGGACTGACTTAAAGAGGTCCTTGCACCTCCAGGATGCACACGTGTGATTAGATCTGGTCCAGGGCTCCACGGAACCCACTGCTCAGTCCCCCACCTTCTTTCAGATTTCCCCCTTTTTAGGTTTGTTTTCTATGTTTGTTTGGCATCTCCTTTTTTTTTTTTGGTGTTACTTGGTTAGCTTGTCAGAGCACAAGCAGAACATCTTAAACGCCAGTGCTGGTGAAAGACGTTGTACTCATAACGATAGAGGAGAAATCTGTCCATGGAGCTGGGAGCGGCAACACAAGCGTGCCCCAGCGGGCGTCTCTAAGGGCTAGAAGCGCTGGCTTTAGGGAGCTAATCCAGTCCGATGCGTATTTGCCTTTGCTTTCTCGAGGCAAGACTGCCGGCGAAGGCTCAGGCCGGGCAGCTCCTGCAGTCGTGGGCATTCATTTCTTCAGGGCTGCTGGAAACCACAGAGCCTTTCACCCAAAGGAATTTTCTGATGTTTCCCACCCGATGTGGGTGACTATTTCCCCATCTGTCCAGGGAAGATGATGGCACTGTGAAGTTAGGTTTTTGCAGGAAACTACAGGAAGAGTACGCAGCAGTTTAAGAAACACAGAAGGCCAGATTTAACGTTGATTAAACGGGTTTGAGTCCAGCAAAGCTGCTGATAAGTCGCACCTTCTTAAGTGAATGGTAAATCAAGCCAAAAGCGTTAGGCTCTGCAAAGACTGACGCTGATTTTGAGACTTCAAAAATATTTTGTTAACTAAATACTGAGTTTCTGCAGCACAATCTCTTATCTACAGGTCTTAATATTTTAGTGTCACTCTTACATTATAGCACTAAGGTTAAAATCATTTGCCTGCGGGTTAAAATCCCCCAGATCCACCTGGTATCTAGATCTTCTTTTCCCAGCCCCGATAACTTAATAAATTCTCACTTTGACATATGTAATTTCACAGTGCCCCCTGGTGTACATATTTCTCTAATGCATCGGATTTGCTCATAGTTCCTCTTAGCTCTGGCAAACATATACCTGATTTTAACAGCTTACATTTATTTGTCCCTGTTGCTTGCTGTTTTTGGTGAGGTGGCATCACATTCAAATGTGAGTCCTGATCCTGCAAACACGACATGAGCTTACCTCGAGTACTGTGAGAGCTCCTAGATTTCACATTAGTTAGCTAACAACAACTCTGCTTTTTTTCTGGCAAAATCTGTGCCCAAAACTGTAACTAAAATAGTTTCATGTTGCCATTGACTAAAAAAAAAAAAAAAAAAAAAAAAAAAATCTATATTCGAGTTTATTTCCTTACTGGTGTTGGAGTGAAGTGACTTGATTAAGCAGCAATGCTCACCTCAGTGTAGTGCTGCTGAAGTCAGTGAGTCTCAGTGCATGAATGTGGCTGCAAAATTTAATCTAGGATTTCCAATGTACTAAGAAGAAATAAGTAAACTAATTCCTGCTGTATCCCCACTGACTTCAGTGAATTCCTACTGGGAGAGGGAGATTCTCTCTGCCACTGACTAATGACATCATTTATATCAGCTAAGAACCTGATCCTCCATTTCATTGCATGAAGTAACTTTTTTTTCTTATTTTTCTTTACAAAAATGCATTAGTTTTGGAAACATAGGCCTGCAAATATATGACTCTATATCTCAGAAATCAAACTCTAGGGTCAAACAGTGAAGCCTCTACCAGCCACAAGCTCTGCAGCCTTCTGTGAACTACAACTATAGGGAAAAGTGTTCGGCAGCTGTGCTGGGGGGACCAACAGAAGTACAGCAGCTCTGCAGTGGCCTCTGATGCCTGGCCGTGCATGGCAATAAGGTATGTTAAGTTAGTCCAGTGAGCAGGTGTCCGAGATTTGCTAAGCTGCCCCAGCACTGCTCATGGATGGGGATACGTCATGGGTTTGCTGTGGTGTGCTGTGGCTTCCTTTTAGATTGGGCTGGTGCAACCTGTTGGTGGTTGCCTTTATCATGGAGGGACACCATGGTGGACCTTGTGGAGCTCCTTCTCAAAGGGGTATTCCTTCTGCCTGGTGTGCTCAGCTATGGCATAGCAGCGTGCCTCCTTCCTAACCTGGGCCCAGGCACTTGGGAGGTGGCCCTGTCACCTGCCAAGCTTACTTGCTAGACAGGAACGTACAGGAGTGACAAACCATCCTCCAAGGGAGTGTGGTGCAGTGACAGCATGCTGACGGTGCTTGCATTAGGAGTGCCAAGGGCTAATTGACCTGTCAACAGCTCACTATTAACAGTGTTCCTAGGACAGACTTTTCCACCTTGCAGCCCTGCTGGCAAAAAACCTGATGGAGTTTGTGGCTCTTGCTGAGGTGACAGAACTGGCAGATGATAAGTTAAGTGACTAAAGAGGGTTGCTTGGTAATTAAATGTTAAAAATCACAACAAAAAAAAGTATAAATGAAATTGGTGAGACTAACCTGCAGCATCAGGAAGCTGCTCGTATGTTTGCAGTACATTTGGCTGTAGAAGAACAGCTAATGGTTTTATTCAAGGCAACAAAGCAAAGATGTTGGCAGGAGAGGCAAAGAGCTCAGCAGCTACTTGTTAGAGAATTAAAAATAAAGAACAAAGCCTGAGAAGTGCAGTGCAAGACAGGTGAAAGCTGTCATTCTGAGGTTGCTATCTGTGTTCAGGCTTCCAGATTCTGGAAGAAATGGAGGAAGTATTGAAAAATCATCTCTCTCTTCCTGAGGAACCTGGAAATCCTATTTATTGTAAAGAAAGTTCTACATTCTTTTGAGAGCTAACACCCTATGAGACCCCAACCACTGGCAAACCTATCATCACCTGCATTTTAAAGGCTGCACTGCATGAGAATGTACTACTGCTGATCAGAGCTTCCATCAGGTGTGGGAAATATAGAGAACCACACAAGAGGTCCATCTGGTTTTACTTCCTCATTTAGGAGTCAAAGGACTTGTGAAGTAACTTTACCATTGTATGTAATTGCTCTGAAGATTAGTTTTCTCCACTAGAAAATGGAGCTGTAAGATAAGCATTAAGATGATTTTGTGAATATTTTGTCATCTTTCCATCTTGATCTACTATCTGCTGCAATTTACCTCTAGCAGTAAAACCTAGAGACTTCCTCTAAAGTAGGTTTCCCATTTAAGTGATTATACAAGCATGTAGGAGTGCCAGCCATAAAAGAAAGAAAACAAAACTTAACAGTCCTCCATATGTGGGAGTGTTGGAGATAGCTAGGCCAGAACAGAAATGGCCAGTCAGAATACTCTGCACCTTTACTGCTAGAGCTGAAACCACAGTAAAAGACTTTAGCATCTGCTCACCCTTGAAACTGAACCTGATTCTGGACCGGTTTCTTGTAAACAGCACTGTACTGAATACTGGGCTAGGGGACAACCTGGACTGAAGAGCTGCTGAAGTCCAGGTTTCACTGGAATATCTAGAATTCCATGTGGAGAGTCCCTTGCCTTCCTGCTCACTTGGATCAGATGAAATACTCAGCAAGCCTGCTGTTAGTTGCCAACAGTAACTGAAAGGAATGAACGAGAACAGGTCAAGCTTACAGTAGAGAACAGGTCAAGCTTACAGTAGTCTTTCCCCACAATATCTTCCTAAGCAGTTCAAGGACTTGCTGAGCCAGAGAATGGTGTCTTTCGTTTACCATGCCTCGGCTGATTTTTCTCTTCCCATGAGTGTATCCCATGCGTGTAAAATTCTGGTGTCCACAACATCCTGTGGGAAGGACTTCTGCAGTTCAGCGATGTGCTGAGTGAAGATTTACCTCCTTTCTTTTTTTTTTTTTTGAATCTGTCACCTACAAGCTCTATTTTATGCCCTCTATTGCTTGCATTAGAAGAGACAGCAAACAATTGTTTCTCATTCTCTGTGCTTCTTGTGATGGTATAGACTTCTATTATGTCCTTTTTCACATGACAGGACTATTGATATCTATAGTAGTCAAGATGGGGGTGTACCCTGTGTTCATACAGTATAATAATGATATTTCCTTCTATCATAAGTTGGCAATACAGGCCCATTTTAACCTAGTGAACAAATAGAAATACAAGAGCTACATATCTAATATAGTATGGCTTACCTGGCTGTGACTTGGACTTTGGAGGAGCTCCTTGGGCCATAAGAACTCCTGGCTGTCAGTAGCCAGAGAATTGGGGTGCTTTTCTTTACTTCCCTGTAGCATCCTTTGGCTATTAGGTGCGCTGGTGAAGAGTCAAGGAATTGAAAAACTGTGGTAGTGAAATGAAGCAGGGTTGAAATTTGTGCATTGTCCTACTTCCAAAACAACAAAAAAGAGGCCAGAAATGATACTGCCATCTGCTAGACTTCATTCCGTTTTCATAGCCAGTGCAGCTGTCCTGGAGACTGCTGCAGAGAGAGTGAAATGCAGCTGTGCAGAAGCTGGGAATAGTAAGGAAGCATGGGCTGATCCAGATTTATTTGTGGATCCTGCAGGGCTGTAGTTTTTTTGTGGAGCCCCCCCCCCCCTTTTTTTTGGTAGTGTGGGGGGATGAGAGGGAAAGGGGCTCATTACATGCTGGAAATGGGGAGCTGCCTGTCTGCTTATTGTTCTAAGCTGAGAGACTAGAAAATGATGTTGGCCGTGGTTTTGACTCTCTTGACATCTGTGTCATCAGCTACATATGCCATCGGAAACTTGGAGATAAAAGTGTTTGGTGTCTTGTGTCACATGGCTTAAACAACATGCGAGCAAAGTGAAATACAGTAGAGAACCCAGGGAATGGGGAAGAGAGGATTATTTTATTTCCCTGAACAGATCTGTTTTGAATGTGGAAGCTGTGATGGGTGTCCAGGAAGGCTGAAAAGACTTTCACTGACTGAGCCAAATAGGGTCTGGAACACAGCGCAGGGATGTTTCTTAGTCTGAAAGTTAATTTTGATCATCCCATCCAGGCAGCTCAGAGGTTGCGGGGCTGGGGCTGAGTGCCCTCAACCTCCACCACTCAAAGCCTTCTGATAAGTGACCCTCTAGCGTTTGAAGCGTAGATAGGAGCAGACTCACAAACCTGATTTGGCAAGCCTGGAAGATCATGCAAAATGTGTGAGACAAGGCAGACAGCTATGTGGGAAGCTGATTTTGTGGGTCACTAGATGGTGCTGTTGATCTTGAAATGGGAACAGAGAGCTCTGAGACCAGGAAACCTCTCTGCTGGAGTTTGCACCCAGAACATTAGTCCAAAGTTATAGCTGATGGACAATGTCCCACATGCTTCCAGAACATCATATGAACCTAAAGGTCAAACTCTGCAAGGGAGGCTGTAGAGACAAAAGAGATACAACAAATAGTGGAAAATCAGGAATTTGGCAAGTGTGTGCCATGTGGCCCCACCCCATGGCCTTAGCTCTGCCCTTCCAGAGCCAGTGGGAGCCACAGGGCATGTGGGGAGAATATTTTAAAACTTGGGCGGCTTAAGAAGTAGATGTGATGAGTAACTATTAGAACATGCTAGTTTATGTGGAGTGTCGTGTTTTCTCTTCCATCTCTCTGGTCTCCCTTGCTGCCGGAGGCCAGGATTGACTGTATGTGGTTAGCACTGCTCAGGCACGTCTGCCCTGCTGCAGAGCACCATTTCTGACCAAGTTCAGTGGGTTTAACAAGTGGAGGAGCAGCCAACTTAAAAGCAGGGCATGGCAGCAAATGGTATTTCCGTGGGAAGTGTTTTAGAAAAGCCCGTGGGGCAGGGATGTCTGGCATCACTGGGGCAGGGGAGCTGAAATGGCTACGTGTAGGACAGTCTTGCCAGCTTCATGTGCACATGACCAGCTGTGTTCTTTGTCGCAATGTTGTTTCCTGAGTCACCTCAGTGTCATCGAATCCAGCCTCTCACCACTCCTTCCGCTCCAGCCCTGTGGTTCAACCAGCAGGGCACAGAAAGCTTCAAAGGATGTTGATTTTAAGAGCATGTTGAAATAACACCTGTTGCACAGAGAGGGTCATTTTCCCCAGGCAAAAATGGTGCAGGCAGAGAGTAACCTGAGCATAAGACATTACCTGGGTTTAGGGTTCCTGGAGAGGAAATGGCTACTGGGAGCACTGAGAAGACGCTCGATCTAAACATTGCATGGCATGCAAGCACGCATAATACAGAGGCTGCTAGAAATTAGGGTATCTGCTGATTACATCCAGCTTAAGGAGCAGAGATCCTCATATTTGATAAAGATTTACCTGAATACTAGAAAGACCTAGTGAAAATGTTCAGGATACTATTTTCCATGATTTTTATGTGGGACAAACATTATCCCTATTTTTCAAGATGTGCCCCTAAGCCATTTTCAGTGTAAAGGTGGGTGAGCAGAGGGAGAGCTCTTGCCCTTCATCCCTACTTCAGGTCGTATAACTCAATGGAAGAAGTGTTTTTCCTGTATCCTGTCTTCTTTCCTCTCTCCCTCCCCAAAATGGCTCCATGCTAAACTCTTAACATTTCACTCTGGTTACGTGCGGAGCCTAGATCCTAATAGATATGTTAATCCGAGCCTTGTTGATGTGGTCCAAGTCACCACTAAAATCCAACTTTCATTGGTTATTATAGCAAACCGATAGATGAGATCTAGAGCAGTATGGTCCATCTGGGGATGAGTAGAGCCATATCCGAACCTCAGCTATGTACATGAAAAGTAGCTGTGCAATTCTGATGTCATTTTTTAAAAGGGACCTTAACTCAGGTACCTTTTGTTGTATTAATTCTAAGTTAGAGCTGATTATCCCATACTCAAGGCTTGATCATTCATACCAAATGTTTAAATTCTTTGTCTGCTCTTATGGCCTTTAGAATATTTAAGAAAAAAGAAAAAAAAGAAAAAAGCCGACAAACTTCAGGCTATCTCAAGCTCTACTGTTGCGATGCTAACACCTGGCATAAATTACATATATAATTTTGATTCCCGTCACTATATAATCCTGAGTGCCTTCCTTTTGAACATGCTGGCTTGTCTACCATGACCCTTTTTTAGGGATGAAACTCTGAAATAGGGTCTTAACATGAGAAGGATACCTTAAAAGCTATATACCTGCCTATAGAAGAGATGGAGCAGTACCATCATGCTCTGTCATTGGCATGTAGACCCAGCCATTGGCCTCCCTTAGCTTTCCTCCCAGAATGCTACCTTCTCCAATGTTGAAGGATCTTCTGGTGCAGACCATCACACAGCTCTGCATATCTCATGTGTTACAGGCAAGGTATGGGATGGAGTAATACAGTAAATGGACATTATATGAATAGTGTACTAAAGAATGGACAACATATTAAACAAGGAGGCTAGAGAGAACTTCCAGTGGCTCCTCATGACAGGATCAGAGGTGAAAAGAAGACTTCAGGTAAGAAAATAAACAGATAAGGGTCATTTATCTGCTCCAAACTGGCTTCAAAACTACCTGGAAGTAGAGGGAAATTATAACCCTGAGGCACAAGTGTTCCCAGAGCAACCCTGTGGGCAAGGCAGCTCCTGCCTGTAGCATGTGTCAGTGTTTAAGGCATGGTTTGGACTGAAGCCCTGACATGCTCCAACAGTTTAGAGGACACTGCTCTTGCCGATAGTGCTTCCAGCAGGTAATGCTCTGTTCTTGCTGCCAGGTACCATGTTTCCTTCCACACTGGGTACAGGTCAAGGTGAGCTGCTCAATAACCAACTGTGACGACAAGCATTTTATGCAGAGAATTTGCTTCTACTTGCTTGCTGGCATCCAAAGAGGGTGTTGCACTATTCATGAGAGAGACAAGACGTTAGTCGGGAAATAAACTGGTTTATCTGTTACTGAAGGTAAGGAGAATCTGAATTTTTTGAAAATAAAGCAGTGTTTCTATTTTACTCTTTTAAAAACGTAACAAAATGCTTCATCAGCCTTAATTTTAGCTTGTTTTTACAGAACCTGTATTTTATGCAAAATTTTAATGTTCTTTAAAGCAAGTTGCAGCGTGTCTACAAAAGAAATTGTAGTGCTCCAAAATCAAGCGAAGTGGATGCTAAGGTGTTGGCAGCAGTAACAGTCATTTAAAGCAAATGAACATTAAAGCAAATGAATGTTATAGTAATGATAACTATCTTGGGCTCACTGTGCAACTCCTTTTTGCCCCAGCCTGATTATTGTAACTAACTAGTAGCTGTTTCAGGTTAAGTTGAAAGACTTGTATTTTCAGGTTTGAAATTGCGTATCACTTTTTGATTTCAAGCAAGGGTAAGTGCTTCGATGCCTTTTAGAAATTTGGCCCTAGGAGGCCGAAATTATCGACTGGAGGAGGCATCCTATGAACGGATGATGTGGCAGCCGCGTGGCAATATAGCTGAAGGTTGAATCATTACGTCAACGTGTCAATTAAGGTTGCATAAGAAATCTTAATTCTGCCTGTAACACCTGACTGCTTGACTGTGCAACTGTCCTGTGGCTTCAGCACTATTTAAAGTGCCATTTCCCGAGCTTTGTCAAAGGTTACTAAAAAGAGAATTTTATCAAGGGAAACTACGCTGACTCTGATTTCTGCCTCAGTCCTCTCTGTACAGCTATTTCTAAGTCACTTTTCAGCTATGCTGAGTATTACACAGTGTAGAGTCAAGCAGAGTAAAGTGATCGATATTGTAATGGACTTCTCATCGCAGTACATGACAGAAATAATAAATGTCATGATATATGACGGTCCTTCTAAAGCCCTACGGAGCCAAATGGGACGCAGAAAGCATATATCTTCTGCTTCCTACCCTTGTTTTGCCTCTGTGTCTGTCCTTTGTTTCCTCCCACATTTATTTCCTTCGTAATGGAAAATGTAATTGAATTAAAAGTGACTCTGTACGGCCAGGAGCTGCCATGGCTGCGCCATTTGCCTTCGACAGGACCGGGTGGAGGTCTGTGAGCGCGGGCTGCTCTGCCAGCAGCCAAGCGCTGCCCGCAGCGGGTTTCCAGCTGGTGTGCACAAGCATTCCTGCACTGCCAGTGGTGTTATATCAGGAAAGCGCACATGCAAATGGCCTTTTTTGCTATTGCCGTGTGTTATTTACTGGTCCACTCCAGTCCGTTTGTCACTGAGATTGTGCCAAAGCTACGTTTTACGTTTTGATACTGATTCTGATTTTTCTGCTTCTGCTGCTTCACAGATCCCTGTATCTTCCCTATCTGGCATTGCCAAACTGACACTCTTCCTACATTGAAGTCCACCCTTAGAATTCATTGCTTCTAAAAGATAATAAGAAATGAACCAAACTAAAAGTCAGAAAATGAAATAAACACTGTTCCTTCTCTAGTTTCCTAAGGAGATATTAAGTGGAGCAAATTGGAAGGATTGTTAACCACGCTTTTGTAATCACTCTGTTCTTATCCCGAAAATTGACTCTGGTGAGCCGTCTGGGCCACCGGCAGCCGAAAGCCAAAGGTCTCAAATTTCTGCAAGCTCCATACAGATGGCTGGCTGAGCACAGGCAAGGGAAATAGTTCTCTTTTTCCCTCCCTCCTTGAGCCACAGAAAAAATGGAGTTCATCTCTAGACAGCAGAGAAACCGTATCATACAGAGTGATTTTTAAGTGCCCTAATGATGAAGTTTCAGGGGGATGCATTGATGAACAAGGAATTCCTGGCTAAAGTCAAACTGAAAAATGAAGTGCTCAGAATATGGAAGCAGGGACAGGCCACTTGGGAGCAATATAGAAATGTCATCCAAGCATTGGGGCAGGTTTAGCTCAGTTGGTTAGAGCGTGGTGCTGCCAATGCCAAGGTCGTGGGTTCAATCCCCGTATGGGGCTATGCTGAGGGTTGGACTAGATGACCTCCAGAGGTCCCTTCCAACCTTACCATTCTATGATCCTATGCAAGGATGCAACTAGGACGCCCAAGGCCCATTTGGCGTTTAATCTGGCAAGGGATGTCAAGCACAGAAAGAAGGGCTTCTTTAAAAACATCAGTATCAAAAAGTAGACTAGGGAGAATGTGAACCTGCTAGCGAATGGGACTGGGACCCTGGTGTTGAATGATACCAAGAAGGTAGAGCTACTTAATGCCTTCTTTGCTTCAGCCTTTACTGCTAAGGCTAGCCCTCAGGAATCCCAGAGCCTGGAGACCAGGGAGAAAGTCTGGAGAAAAAAATACATTCCCTTGGTTGAGGAAGAATGGGTTAAAAATCATTCAGGAAAACCTGACATCCACAAATCCATGGACCCTGATGGGATGCACCCACGTGTGCTGAGGGAGCTGGCAGATGCTGTTGCTAGGCTGCTCTCCATCATCTTTGAAAGGTCATAGAGAACAGGAGAGGAGCCTGAGGACTCGTAGAAAGCCAATGTCACTCCAGTCTTCAAAAAGGGAAAAAAAAGGACCCAGGAAACTACAAGCCAGTCAGCCTCACCTCCACCTCTGGAGAGGTGATGGAACAGCTCATTCTGGATGTCATCTCCAAGCATGTGGAGGAAAAGAAGGTGATTGGGAGTAGCCAGCATGGATTCACCAAGGGGAAATCACGCTTAACCAATCTGATAGCTTTCTGTGATGGATGAATGACTGGCTAGGTGGATAAGGGCAGAGCAGTGAATGTTGTCTACCTTGACTTCAGCAAGGCTTTTGACCCTGTCTCCCATAACATCTTCACAGACAAGCTCAGGAAGTGTGGATTAGATGAGTAGACAGTGAGTTGGATTGAGAACTGGCTGAATGGTACAGCTCAGAGGGTTGTGATCAGCAGCACAGAGTCTAGTTGGAGCTGTAGCTAGCAGTATTCCTCAGGGCCAGCACTGGGTCCAGTATTGTGTTCAACTTATTCATCAATGACCTGGATGTAGAGACAGAGTGTCTTCTCAGCAAGTTTGCTGATGATACCAAACTAGGAGGAGTGATTAATACATCAGTGGGCTGTTCTGCCATTCAGAGGGACCTCAACAGGCTAAAGAGATGGGCAGACAGGAAGCTCATGAAGTGCAGCGAAGGTAAGTGCAGGGTCATACACCTAGGGAGGAATAACCCCATGCACCAGTACAGGCTGGGGGTTGAACTGCTGGAAAGCAGCTCTGCAGAGAAGGGGCTGGGAGTCCTGGTGGACAACAAGCTGACCATGAGCCAGCAGTGTGCCCTTGTGGCCAAGAAGGCTAATGGTATCCTGGGGTCCGTTAGGAAGAGCACTGGAAACAGGTCGAGCGAGGCGATCTTTCCCCCTCTACTCAGCCCTGGTGAGGCCACATCTGGTGTACTGTGTTCTGTTCCGGGCTCCACAATATGAGAGAGACATGGAGCTACTGGAGCAAGTCCAGCATAGGGCTACAAACATTATTAGGGGACTGGAACATCTCTCATATAAGGAAAGGCTGCGAGAGCTGGGCCTGCTTAGCCTGCAGAAGACTGAAGGGGGAATCTTGACAATGTGGAGAAGTATCTGAAAGGAGGGTATAAAGAGGATGGGACTAGACTCTTTTCAGCAGTGCCCAGTGACAGGACAAGACGCACCGGGCACAAACTGAAACACAGGCAGTTGCCTTTGAACATGAGGAAAATATTCTTTATTGTGAGGCTGACTGAGCATTGGCACAGATTGCCCAGAGAGGTTGTAGAGTCTCCTTCCTTGGGTGTATTCAAAAGCTGTCTGCACACAATCCTGGGCAACATGCTCTAGGTGACCTCCTCGAACAGATGGGTTGGACCAGATGATCCCCAGAGGTTCCTTCTAGCCTTGAAACATTCTGTGATTCTGGGAGCTGCCACCTTATTAGATACCAGCTGGGAAACACAAGTCCATAGGAAAGCAACCTACATCACTTCTGTCCAAAGACAGCTTGCTTTGTTTCTCTTTTGACACCCGGGCCTTTTTAAGATTAAAGTTTTTCTGTACTATCACGAGGGCTACGTCTCTGTTTTAAGGTCGCCTCCTGGCTTTAATCTCAGGATGTTGATAATGGGAGCTTTACCCTCAAAATTATACATAGATCTATACATAGATCGCAAAAATTAAAGAGTGGCAACACTGCATCTTCAGCATGGCAGTTCTTCAGGCTGCTGGGCGGTGGTAGCAAAAATCATAAAGACGGCTATTGCCTTCTAATACCAAGTCAGGAACTTAGAAGTGACAGGGAAAATACTGTATTGTCCTTGAAATCTTTCTCCATTTTCCTGATTTCTGCTTCTTCAACATTTTTTCTTCTCTTTCTTTTTTTTTAACTGATTTAAAGAAACTTTGTTACCAATTTAAAGAAATTGTGCGGTTGTCTTCACAGAGAACTTTCCCTGCTTTTGTTCACCATCTATCTCCTAATGAACACTTTAAACAAGATTGTAAGATTGGACACAAGTATGGATTATCTTTATCTTTTATACAGAGCAAAGCATATCCCTGATGTTTGTCTTCAAAGACTTGTCTTCATCTTTTTCTTCCTGATATTATAAACGTCTTTTATCAAGCTGTTAAATTTGTCATTGTAGAAAAACAGGGTACGGGTTTAATTATTTGCAGTTTTACTAACTCTTTACTAATTCTTGCTTGCACCAGATGAGTGAAATTTTAGATAATTCTGCATTTCCAGATCCATGTAATGAGATACGTTGATCAAGATCACTTACGTTTTCTTAATCATTACCTGCAGTTGCCTTATGAGCATTCATGGTTTGTCATGTCACACGTTCAGAGGCGAAGACTGTTGCATGTAGCAAATGTGCCTGTAGGGTATGAATGAGCTGTGTAGGCCAATGAACTCTTAGGAAACAAAGATGCAGCTGGGGAGGAAATACTGCTTGCAAAAAAGTGTATGTGAAGAGGAATACAGAACATGGGCTGAAGCAAAACACAGTACTCCATACCTGTTACAAAAGTCTGTGTTCATGTCACCTCTTCCGCATTCCCAGCGTGAGATCCCCATTAACACTTGCATCTGGCTTAAAGTCTTTGCCCTAACAGTTATTTCTTTCTGACTTGAACTTAATTTTCAGAGAGATGATTCTAGTCCCATAGCCATGATGCCCACATGTATGTTCTATTGGAATAATAAACCTCTCATGCAAACATGAATGCTCACAGAGCTTTCACAGGAACTGAAACCAGGTTCAAAACAGTGCAAAACTCTTTTTGTGACTTGATCCGTCTGTTACCTCTCTCTTTATGTATATGATGCAGAGTCTGCAAATTAACCAATGTTTCTACTATAGGATGCAAAGGAAAGAAGAGAAATAAAATGATTTGTTTTTTCTGGTTTGCTTAAATACCCTTGTCACATGTTACACTTATGCCTCCACATATTTAAACAAAGAGTAGGTGCTGGCAGGAAAATGAGAAGAGAAATAGAAAAAAAAAAAGGATGCAATGTTTACTCGTATGAGCATAACCTGACTTGGCGTTGTGTTGAGCAGGCTGTTGGACTGGACAACCCCAGAAGTGTCTTCCAAACTAAATTATTCTGAGTCTAGAAGAGAAGCCTCCAAGGGCTCAGATCTCCCATCCTCAGTCACAGGGTAAACAGCACAATTGTTTATTCCTATACCTTGTTTTCACACAGAATTTAATTATTACTATAGTTATCCTGTAGCAATCCACTTGACAAAAACTTAGACAAGAAACTTTAATCAGTATGACTGTCAGTGCTTTAAAGTGTCTGTGTTTTGTGAAACAAAATTGGTCTCATTCTGAACAACTGCACTGCATTCTCTGACTTCATGAACGCGAATCCATGTATTATGAACTACGGTGAGCGAGACCTGGGCAGCAGGACGCTATGCACTTTTGTTTAGGAAGGGTGGGCCTTCAGGTGAGGTGTTTCTGAGATTAGCTCACTCACTACAGCCCCCAGAACCCCGACCTGTACAGATCGGCCCCGGACACGCTGGCAGCCTGACGCAGCGCGGCGGCGGGCCCCGCGCTTCACCTCCCCGCGGGGTGTTCCCGCCTCTCCGGCTCGGGGCGCCGCGGGTGCGGCCGGGCAGCGCGGCCACCCGCCGCGGAGCCTGGCGCCGCGCAGGCCTCGCCGCGGCTCCGAGCCCTGCCCTCGCCCCCACGCGGCTCCGCCATGAGCGGCCGCCCGTTTTATTATTCGCCAGGGTTTCCCGCCGCGGCGGCGCTGGCGGCCCTCACGGCGCCTCGGCGCCCGCCACCATCTTGTGAGCGCCGCAGCCCCCCGCGCTCCCGAGCCCCCACGCGGCGCGGCGGGCGCGCGCGGCGGCGGCGCCTGCGCAGTGCCGCGGCGGCGGCGGCGGGCAGGGGCGGGGCGCGGCGCGGCGCTCTCGCGAGAGCGCGCGGGCTATATCTGGGAGGGGGCGGGCGCGGCGCTTCCTTTAGTGCGCGTCCGCCCGCAGCGCCGCATCCCGCCCCCGCGCCTCCCGCCGCAGCAGGCCCGAGAAGATGGAGGACAGCGCCATGGACATGGAGAGCATGGGCCCCCTGCGCCCGCAGACCTTTCTCTTCGGTAACGGCCCCGCGGCGCGCCGCGCCGTCGCCCCCTCCCTCCCCTGCTCGCCCTGCCCCGCGCCCCTCACGCCGCCATCCGCTCCCTCAGGCCTCCGCTCCGCGCCCGGGTCGAGTGGGCGGCGGCGGCGCCGCGCGGTGGGCGCCGCGGCGGGCGGCCTGCGCGGGAGGTGGGCGGCGGGGGCGACGGCGGCGTTCGGTCGGGGGCCGGGGGGGCGGGGAGAGGCGACCGTTGGCCGCGCGACCGTTGGCCGCGCGCGGCGTCCGTTAGCCGCGCGCCCGCACGCGCTGCGCCGCGGCGCGCGCCCCACGTGGCGGGCCGCTCGCACGTGGCGGCGGCCTGGCGGCCGCTGGCTTTTGTTCCCCTGCCTCGCTGCGCCTCCGCCGCCCGCCTCGGCCGCGCCGCCGCTCGTTCCTAAGGACGCGGGCGCGCTGCGGGCGGCCGGCGCGGAGGCGGCGGGCGGCCTGAGCACATGGCAGCGCGGCGGGAAGTGGAGCACGTGGAGGGCGGCGGGGCGGGGGGCGCGCCTCGCCCGCGGCCGGCCCGAGGGGCGCCTGGCTCCGCCGCTCTCAGGAGATAGCAAACCGCCGGCGGCTGCTCGGGCAGCGCGCAAGGCCGTGGAATTCTTAGGTTTCTTAGCGCATGGGCTTGAATGAAGTGTAATGGCTGACGCTTTGGGTAGGAACCGCGTGGTAGGCGGTGGGCCGGGGACTTCCCCGGTATTTTTCCCCTCCCTACGCGTTTCTGTTAAGTCTCCTTGTGCGCATAGAATGCAGTTAGTTTTCGACGCCAGTGTAGTGCCATAAAGAAGAGAACATAAAGCTCCAAAGCAACAAGTGTCTAACAAATCCTTGCTCCTGAATACAATAGTTTGCTTACAACTTTATGATCTTTTTACAGGCTGTGAGCTTAAAGCAGACAAGGAATATCAGTTCAAGGTAGACGATGAAGAAAATGAACATCAGTTGTCTTTGAGAACGGCAAGTACTTTCTTTTTCAAATTAAAAGTTTTAAATTTGTTTTTTTTAAAGTACTGATATGCTACATTATGGGAAGCGAGCTTTTGTGATACTTCAGTTTATTCGCTAAAGAACTGTGCCTTCTGGCATTTCCAAGTGTTTTATGTCAATTTGCCCTTCTTAGGAATTGAACCATCCTATTTTACCTGGAAAATTCTCCATTGATATTTCATGGTTCGTAGCAAGTGATACAAGGTTTAAAGAAAACTTCACCATAGTTACTAAAGGAAATAGAAGTAATATATCTTCTGTTATCTCTAAAGTAACAGTTTAAATGCTGCAGGAGCACAAGGGGGAGGGATGGATTTGTGTTATTCACAGGTAGGTGCAGACTGGGGAAACTTTATTTTGAAAACCTTTCCCCTGTGTTCCCAAGCATTGTATTTCTAATGCTCTTCTCCTAATAAGCAGCTAATACTGCATCTACGTTGGGGGGGGGAAGCTTATGTTCTGATTCATTTCTTGTAATGTTGGCCTCCTTTTAAGGATGTTACAGGAAACATGATCTTTCATTCAGATACTTCATCTGACAGCAGCTGCTCACTGAACAGGATATTTGTAGAAATCAAGATCTGTTCATTGAGTTTTAAATATGTCCTTAGTTCTTTCTGCTGTCCCAGCAAGAAAGGTGCTGCATTTCTGTGCTCTGGACTAAGCATGTGACTTCTGTTTTGTTTAGCACAAGCATAACATGAGGTAACATCACAGGCAAGAGAGTTAAGTATTGTCATGTCTGTACTTCGGTCTAGGATTTATTTAAATATAGAGAGGTGCCTTGATGGTACTTTTAAATAAGTAACTTACAGAATTCTGGATAGCTTCCTGCCAGGAATCCAGGATAATAATGGCAGTCCAAGTTAAAACTCAAAGTAATACGTACAGTTATGACATAAATTTAAATGTTATGGTATTTTGTGAGCTATGTCCTTGCATTTTATAAAAACACAGTCTAGGCTTTACAATGGCTACTTTGTACGTAATTACTGGCCTTTTAGAATTTCTCTTGAGGGAAGAGAAATGGATAGGGTAAGTTCATGTGGATTGTTCTCATATCTGCATGCTTGGAATGCACATGAAATGAACCACCGAATGATGCCTGAGGTATGTGGCTTTATCCAAAGTTCCTGGTTTTTGAGCTTTGGGTCAAGATTAAGTGTGAAGCTAGTGAATACTGGGTGACCTGAATACTGGATGAATTCAGTGAATACTGAACCTGATAAAACTAGATGAATATGAATAAAGACACTAGCTGGCATATATCAGTTGAGATGCATGTGTGGCAGGGAGATGTAGAAACGGATAAATGGGAAAGAGGAAGAGGATCGATGCATGTAGAGGTAGAAAGTGGCATATGAGGGTTTTCTTGAATTCCTGGTCTTAAACAATGACAGCTGCAAACAGAGGCGATGGTCTCCGAATTCATTATCTATTTGCTGCTGATATGGTGTTCACTTTTGGTATAAAAGCACAGGAATGGTTACTTGCTAGACATTGTACATTGGTTGTTAATAAATAAATAGAATGTATTGCTCAAGGTGTGATGTGAGTGACAGGAGTAAGTGGAGGGGGGGGATGAAGGGAAGTGTTATTAGATGGAATTCTTGTCCTGGTGCTAGTCCCAGGAGCTAGCGTATTGTTGCTGACCCATCTGAGAGAAGAGTAGCAATTCCGCTCTTAACTCTTTCACTTTGCAGTAACAAAACTTGCCAAGAGTAGGAAATCCTGTATCTTCTTTCACAGTGTACAGTTGGGTATGCCTTGTGCAGATCATTAAAGCTTGCCTAAAACACAACCCTTGGGCAGAAAATGGAAACTTGATAACTGCTGCTTTCTGCCTGAAGTGTAAGTTCTCGCATGGAGAGGGGGAAGCTTTCCTTTCAGGCACCTTTGAAACTGGAACAGTTAACTTTGTTTATTTGTCTCTGGAATGGCTCCTACTTCTTGGTACTAGTTACTCCCTTCTTGGTCTTCAGCCCGCTCTCCTGTGTGACTCAGATGCTAGTGCTTTAGAGAACTGGAATTTCAGGCTTGCCTCGTGTCTGTCGCTCACTTTCCTCCCTGCAGCTAGGGTTTTTGAATCTCAGGAAGTGCCTGACTTTCTGTCACTTAGCACAGAAGGCTCAGGCTTATGTTATGGCACTGAAAACTTAAATCATGTCACTGAACTTAGCAGCTGTAAGACTTCACTGCTCATTGGAGGTCAGTTCAAGTAAACAAGAAGGTTGTAGTGTAAGTGATCTATTGAAGCAATTGGCAGATGAAATGTGACAGGAAGGGGAAAGAGTAAGGTTATGATTCTGTAGTAGTGATGGCCGTTGCTTTCCTTCCTCTAGCCATGTATCTGTTTTGCTTCCCTTGGGGCAGATCAGGTGCTGCTTGGAGTTGTCACTGACCCACTTCAATGCAATAAGCCGGTAGAAAAATGTCTACTTAATGTTTTGATCGAGTAGCGTACTGACACATCTAAATCAAATCTATTAAATGCCAGTGTTATGGGAAAGGGGATATTGGCTTGAGGGGGGTTGTGGTTGAACCATTAGCAGGCAGAAATACAGACTTCCACCTAAAGAGGTGCAGAGCAGCGGGTGCATTGTAGAAGACTTCAGAAGATTTGAAAAGTGTTTCAGTGTGCTCTGTTGCTTACTTTACAGGTTACTTTGGGGGCTGGAGCCAAAGATGAATTACATGTTGTAGAAGCAGAAGCACTGGACTATGAAGGCAACCCTATTAAAGTAATACTGGCATCACTGAAGATGTCAGTGCAGCCTACGGTAAGGACATGTGCTTGAAAAAGTCTAGTATGAATTGGGTCTCATGTCAGGAAAAACATTAGAAAAGCTTGTGGTTGACTAAATTGTATTGAAACTGCAAGCCTGTCAATGTGTTCAAAGATGCATCGGTATTGGCATGGGTAACAGATGCAAGCAAGAGCTAGATGCAAACACGTTTTTTGCACTTGGTTGACTTATTTTAGTGGTCATTGGAGATAATCTGGAACTTTGGTTCAGGTTATGCTTTTCTAGGAATGGTATGTATTAAAGATGTCATTTCTATGTATACAAATGTATGCATTTGCAAGCAGTTGCATCTGTGCAACTTATGTTACTTTCTTTGAGCCTGGTAGGAGAAAATCTAGTTCCATTTTCAGATTCCCCCAAAGTCTCAAGAGACTCAAAGATGACTGCCACCCTCTATTGAATTAAGGTCACTCTAGCATTCATTGCTGCTGCCAGGAATGTAATTAAAGAATTTCCTGTTTGACTCAATGGAGGTGAAAGGTAGAATGCATATTGTTCAAGTTTCATTGCTCCTGGGATGCATAGAAACCTAGTTGGTCTGGCATATTACAATAGGCCATGAGAGTATAGTAGGCCACTGTTGTGGCTCTTTGATAAGCCAGAATGGTCTCATAAATGTTTTTGGAATATTCTGTTAGACTGAAGCTTGTTGTAATTGCATCAGCCCTTGGATCTTCAAATGTTGTTGCTGTGGTTTCATGTGAATGGATTGTTGAGCACACCTTGCTTTTTATCTTCAGGTTTCATTAGGTGGCTTTGAGATTACACCACCAGTGGTCTTGAGGTTGAAATGTGGTTCAGGGCCTGTTTATGTCAGTGGCCAGCATCTTGTAGGTATGTATTAATCTATTCAGTGTTTTTTCAAGTGTAAGTTCATTGTTTTGAAAAGTAAAACACCTTTTCCATGTCCTTAGAATAAATACGCATATTACAGCAGGCGAAAGACTATTCGGCATGCTTAAGGTGTCAGTATGGCAAGTCCCATACCAGTGTCTGAACCCTGTGGAGCACAACACTGAACTCACTACTACCTGTCAGTATGAACAGAACTTCTTAAATGATGTATCCAGTAACATAAGCAATGCTTTCTCTAATATTGATCTTCTGAATAGCCTGTTGTGAGGAAAAAGAGATACCTGGAGGGCAAGGGAGTTCAGAGAAATGCGTGTATACTCTCTTGTCCTCCCTCCCCCCAACCTTTTTTTTAACAGGAAGAAGGGAACTTTGTCAGCTTTCTAATTTCTAGTTCTAATTTCTCTCCTTAAAAATGAGTGGTGATCTTCCCAGCTATGAGCTTTTCTAATTTCATCAGTTGGATTTTAAGAAGACTACTTTTGAAATACTTCTGGTTTTGTTCTAAAGGCTTAAGCCAGGACTAGATTCTTTATCTTGTATGCAGAGTTGTTTTTAAATAACTTTTTCTGTCTAGAGGTTCTTAAGCATGTCTCCTTTAAAACGGAGAACATTTGGTTCTTGTCTTTCCATGGCCTCTTTTCCGAGAGGGATATTGCAGGTACCATAGGGGATTGTTCATTGAGAGTGGATTTAAGTTCCATAGCATCTGCGTAAACTCAACTGGAAAACCACCTGACCTCAGTGGTTACATTGCTAATAGAAGGCAGTTCAGGGGATCCTTACCTTTTCAGCTCTGGATGATGCTCTTGTCTGTCCCTTTCTAATATCTTTACTAGTATCTTATTTTCGCTTCTGTTAAATGAATTTTTGGTATGTTCTCTTCGTTTTACCAGCATTAGAGGAAGAACCAGAGTCAGATGATGAGGAAGATGATACAAAAATTGTGAACACTTCAACAAAGAGACCAGCAAGTGGAGGAGGAGCTAAAACACCACAGGTATACTACTTTTTTTTTTTTTTTAATTGTCTGCATTTTTTTTATATTGGTTTGGTATTAATGCTGCTTAGGAGTAAGCAGTTATATGGCTTGCAATGATTTAGATAAGAGGGGTACTGTGATAGAACAAAAGGTTCATTTGCTCAGAGCTCTAAGTAGGCTGGGAGCTGTTGACTTAGTAGCTTTTGGTGGAGCCTAACTGTGGAGCGCAATACTTACTGATAACATGGGGTGGATCCCAGCTGGCTATTTTCAGGCTCATAATTTGGAAAATATTCTAATATTTGTGTACAATCAGACTAGTTAGGTTAGTGTCTCTTTAGTGTTAGCCCTAGCTGTAGAAGCAGATACATGTGGCTATTTTACACCGGGTGAAATCTTAGTATTGGCAAACTTAGTTTTCTAGGCCTCTGTGTGTATACAGAGGTGGTATTATATCTTACCTGGCTTTGCTCTTCAGATTCGGCAAGCCGCAGTCACTTGTGTATTTTTCAGTGTTAACTGATGAAGTGTTAATTTGGCCTTCATTCAAAAGGCAGAAGAAATAAAATAAATTGGTTAATTTTACATAACAGTGGTGACCAGCAAATTGGGTAATTTGTGATTTTAGCTGTATTTAAGAGAGACCATCTTGTATTTATACCACAAATTATTTTGGGTCAAGGTTAACAAAGGGTTATCATTAACAAAATGATATTGACACTTATCAGCCTTGATTTCTTTTTACTAGAAAAAAGCAAAATTGTCAGAAGATGATGATGAGGAGGATGACGATGAGGATGATGATGATGAGTATGTATTTTTTTGATGGTGTTTTGAAATACCATTGCAGGGATAACTGTTTCAGAATATGAAATTGTGTATGACATAACTGGATATCATGCCGGAAAATTCCTTAGCTGCATAAGTGCAGAATTAGCTCAAACTTAATGCTATACTGTAAGCTAAATCTTAACTTTAAAAAGAGTGTTTGCAGTAGTGAAGTAGAAGGGAACACATTTTACTACATTGCTAGTAATAAGGGGGATTTGACCTATAATTAGCTTGCTGTGCATTAAAAAACAGTTGGAAAGCTTGCTTGCTTTAATAACAATTTTTATTGAAAGAGCAAGATAAATTTTTACTGAATAAGGTAATCTGGAGCTTTGAGTAATTACCTTTTAATTATAGGGATGAAGATGACTTGGATGAAGATGAGGAAGAAATCAAAACACCAATAAAGAAAGTAAGTGGCCTATATATTTAATCTTTGAACTTAGACGTTGTTGTGACACCCCTTAATTTGACCCGTGAAGATTTAAGTCTGTTTAATGAACTTGAAATGTAGTGTGAAGACAGTAGGTGCTCTTACTACCTGTAGCTTGATTTATCCGGGCAGGAGGAGTAAGGGCTAGCGCATCTAATGGTTTAGTTGCTCAAGAGTGGTCTTTTTAAGGTAAGACCTTTGGGTGGGTGGCAGTGGTGGTGAGGGGGACTGAGTTTTCAAAAGATACAAATTTAAGTTTGAACTCCTGAGTTTACTGCAGTGCAGAAACTAGTTGAAGTCTCCTGCTCTTTGTGCAGTGGAGTTTTTTAATGATGGGCTGGATATCTTGAGATTGTGTAAAGGAGACAGTAATTGGGCAGATGATTCTGTATTAATAATAATGATTAAAGCACTGCTCTTGGAATCTGAATGGGATGTTTTTGATTTTAGCTTAGTTGATAAAAAGGGAATTGTAATAGGACATTAAAACACTTAAGTGTGTTTATATGCATTAAGAACATATTTCAGAACAAAATGTGGGGGTGGGTTGGTGGTCCTTTACTACCAGGAATCTGCATGTGCAATAGACAAACAGATGTGGTTCACATGTTTGGATGTTGGACAGTAAACAAAATCCTGTTCTGATAAGTAAATGTTGATTGTGCTTTCCTTGTTTGTGAATCTTTACTGTTTTAGTGATGTAGCTTTCAATGAAAGACTTTGAGAGAGTCTTTTGGAAATGGTTTGCTTCAGGCAGCCAGTATGAAATTACATGAGGCCTTGAGTGCCACCTGGTGGTAAAATAAACTAAGACTGCTTGGCAACTGCAGAGATAAAGGAGGTTGTGACTTACCTCAAACTTGGTTACATTGGCTTCAATTTATGTATCTGCTGTCTGGAAATGAACACTTAATGTACTCCACTAAAGGCTGTTCTGTCCTGATGCATTTCTGTAGGTCAAAGTGCACAACAATTTTAAGACCTATTGGAGAAATGAATGCCAGCTGCAGATTTCTTAGCATGTATTCAGATGTTGTGTGGTTGAATGTAATACTCCGTTAATTAATGTAGGAATGTAAGTTTCCAATTCTCGAATATGTGTATGGCATTGTCTGTTTGCCAGACAATACTTCTGCAGGAAATGCTAAGAGGAAGTAAAGGTTATGATATTTCAAATATCTAGGACTGAATTAGATCTTGAAGTGGCAGTGCCAGCTAGAATTAAATCATTTAAGTACTTGTAACATACTTTTTTGATTAAACAGACACGGTGCTTTGTTCCAGGTTAAATAATACATATTTGTCACCAGGTCTTCAGTACTGTGATAATGAACTTAATTGTTAACAGTTTATTTTATGGCAAATGAACTTAAGTGCTTTATTTTCAGCCTGCCCGTGAATCTTCAGGGAAAAATATGCAGAAAGCAAAGCAAAATGGAAAAGACTCCAAGCCGTCCACACCAGCATCTAAATCAAAAGTGAGTGAATGCAAATGAGTAAAGCTAGTATTAATTCCTGTGTGGAATATCTTGCATAATGGTTAGTGCGTTATTTAAAGTTACTGTTAAGTTAGTTTCTGAATACGAATAGAAAACATGATTAGAATAATGCCATGTCATTGCTTAATGTTCTCCTGTGATAGTCTTTGGTAATCCTGTATTAAATGTTGGCTGTTACGTAGTTACATATAATTATATTAGCTGTGCTGTCCCTGCTGATCATTAGTGATGCTGCTGTTAAAACTGCTGGTCTTCATATTTTTTTGCATAGTTGCTGGGACAAGAGGATGTTGATAAAACTCTGTAGTATGACAGACTGCCACTGATGAGGGAGCTTGATCCTTCCTTCTGGTTGTTTCCAGCTACCTGCCTTGTCCCAGCACTGCTAGTTTTGTGCCATTACAATGATGCAGATGAGAAAACTAATCTGAGAATTTATTTTTTCATGTTGAACCTTTGTGTTGGGTCAAGCTTCCTTGTGCAGCTTTCATGCGTAGAAGGAAGGTTGCATACAGAAATTAGTGTGGAATGGATGGGAGGATGGAATCTCAAAAGCAGTGAGGATTTGTCTTAGCATGGTTTGCCTAACATGGCTGCAGCTGTGGAAGACTAAACGGTTTTGTTTCTGTTATTTTCAGTTTGGGAAAGAGCTAGGTAAACATCTGCCCAGGAACATAAGATACTCGCTATACTAAGCGTAGTTACTAATTCCAAACTTAAATATTTGTATTCTTGACCATATCTTTCGTAAGGACTGTGTTGGGAGCACAACTTAAACTTTTACAAATTTGAAAAGTATCTGATGTATCTGTATGATAGCTTGTTCCTGTATTAGCTACAAATTCCACCAGGTTTTAGGTTTCTTGTTTCTAGAAAACTTGATCTTGCATACTAAGCAGCTTTATGTGTATGGAAGTTTCTAACAAAATGTGTAATTGTTTCAGACTCCAGATTCCAAGAAGGAAAAATCTTTAACTCCAAAAACACCAAAAGTCCCTCTGTCATTAGAGGAGATTAAAGCAAAAATGCAGGCCTCCGTAGATAAGGTGAGGTTTTTTTGGAACTTAAGTTTGGTCAATTTTGATATTTTTTACTTTGCAGCTCGGAGGTGTTGGGTGTTACTAAGAAATAGTTGTGTGTCACTGCTGTCCTGTTAACACTGTATCATCAGTGGGAGCTTCTATGCTGATGTTTCTGGGTGTATGTGGCCTTCAAGTTGCACACACTTTCCCATGAACTTCCTTTACTAATTTAAATTTTTTAAGCTGTTTAAAAACAGCAAAACCAGCAACCTTGGGTATAGTGTTATATTCTGGAGGTGTCTTAACTGGTATACACACTTTATTTTTGGCAACTAGATTAACCAGAGTTCTTTCCATGCCTGGACTTTTGATTGGTCTAAAAGGAGTATGCATCTTTGGAAGCTTGTAAGGCTGTGTTATTTCCAGAAGGGGGAGATAAGTGCTTGTAATATCCATCCATGAATCAGTGAAGTCCTAAAAGCTGTTACTTTCTGGATTGGAGATGGGGATTTGAGGTTAATTCAGTCTCCCTTCAATGGATGTTCCGTCTTTTGAAGGTCAAATAATGACCTTTTGGCTTTTGAGTGCTGTCAGCTTTAACTGGCATTTCAAGATTAGGTATTGTTCTCCTTAGATACTGCTTAAGTGTCAAAACATTTTTCAGTAAAAATGCTCTCTGTATGGGCTGGTTGGCAGTAGAGTATAGAGGCAGTAGTAATTCTTACTGCATTAGTCCTGTTTAGATAGATGTTTAACTAGGGGTGCAGTTCAGTAGAGGCACACATGTAGCACAGATCAGCTGGTAATGAGGAGCTGACATGGCTACATGCATTTTGGAGTTTTTTATTTATTCAAGACTGTGCTTTGTAGATCAGATGCCCCCTGGTGATTAAGAGAAATTTTGGTTACTGGATCAGATTCTCTGTTGAAGATTTATTTTTGGATAGATGGAAAGTCTGTGTTGATGGCAGTTTTATGAGGAGCTCTGGGTTTTTGAATTCACCCTCAGGTGGCCCTTACACTGGCAATTAGTCACCAAAAGAATTGGGATTGTCTTGTGCTTTGTTTCTTAATATTTCAAGACAATTCTGTCCTATGAAGGCAAAATATGGCAGAATGGCTCAAAGGATACATACTGGATCTGTGGTATATACTTCATCAGAATCAAATTGCGTATCCCTAAATAAATTGTGAACCTGACAGTGATGGAGGGTATCATTCTACTAGGTCAAACTAACCCCTTGGAACAAGTGGATGCTCAGAATGGTTTTGCATGACTCATACAGGAGCAAAGATTAGTGCTGCCTCTGCATTGTAAGCGAAAGTGGTTTAGTTATTCACGGTAGGCAGAGATGTCCCTGTAGAGGGAATAAAGCAGCATACAAACTGGATAATAAGAACTGGCAAATGGCCAGTCTTAGGATATGCTTTCTGGTTGCTGGAAACTTTTTATTGGGAAATGCTGTATAAGCACAAATATGTAGAAGCAGTAGCAGACAGCTTAATTCATTGTTTTGCAGATAGTGCTAGACTTTATCTTGGTAAGGCAAAATAGTTGTGCATTGCCATATACAGTAGCTCTTTGAGCTGACAGCCTGCAAGTTAAAAATTGCTTGTGTGAACTGCTGGAGAAGGTATGATAATATTAAAATGGAACTCCTGTATTATGTAGTAAACTTCAGTTGGTATCTACAAGCTAATGGAAAAGCATCAGTACTTGTCAGATTCCTGGAATAAGACATTGTCCAAATCGAAGCTTTCTTGGTTGTTGTGTACTTTTGGTTTCAGATATTCTTGATGTGTCTTTGTGTTCCATGGACGTAAGTCCGTTCTGTAATGTGCTGAAAAGTAGCAAAGTGTTTTATAATTATAGGCTAGACAATTAAACTGATATAACTGAAAAATAAAAATTTCTCATGTGATATGTGAAAGTTAATATCTCCTAAGGCGATTCATATTATTTTGACTGGAAAAGGGGAGACATGCAAGAGTAACCTTGATTCATGAGTTACAGAATCTGCTTTGTGCACTTGAGTATCTGGAAAGACGTTTTCAGGTATATGTGTACATGTGTGGAATGAATTTATAGAACTGATGTACCAAAATGAGCCTTAGAATAGGGGGACCATGAGTGGAAGAGGGGGGTTAAAGTTTTTCTTCAGAGAGCTGAAGCAGAAAACCTCATTTGCAGTCAACATACATATGCTATTCAGTTAAATTAGCACTATTTCATATTTATGGCTTTCCTACCATACTGTGTAGCTTCAGACGTGCTCGTCGTTCAGAGACAGGTTAAGTGATAAATGCTTCCTATTGCGTCTTTGAGCATGAGCAGAGTTACTTGTAAAGCGATTTCAGTGTGTAGGCCCTCACTGGTGTTGTAAATATCTGCATACTATAGTGAAAGGTGTTTAAAATGGTTTGATAGTGGACTGGATGTTGCAAGGTGAGTCCAGTAAAATTCCACTTGTGTAGCAAAGTATTTAAGCTTTATGAGTTATTTTATTGGAGTCATTTAATGGCCTGCATACACTAAAGTTTGCTTTTTTCAAAATAGGGTTCTTCCCTTCCTAAGCTGGAACCCAAATTTGCCAACTATGTTAAGAATTGTTTCAGGACGGAGGACCAGAAGGTAACTGAATTTATTGGATCTTGATAAAATCGAAAAAATGCTTATAACCTAACGCAGAGATTCTTTTCCCCTTCTTAATCTTTATAAGCTTTAGACTGTTTCAAAGGGTTACAAACCACGAACAATACTTCAAATCAAATAAATGGGAACAGTTTTAAGGGTTTAGTTGGCGAAGATGAGAGAGCTAATATTTTATTACATTTTTCCAGCTTTTATATGGTTGGTAAATTATCTCTTGCTTACTAAACCCACAGAATTTTCCTTTTGGCACCATATTGGCTAAGGAAATGAGCTGTGGTTTTCCTTGCTGCTGAATTTGGCCACCTAGGCTAGTCTGCTGTTCAGCCTTCTTTTGTTGGGGAGGGTGTCTGGGAGGGGGAGCTGTTTTGCGATTGAAATTATGGCTTTCTTGCTGCTTTTTCTCCCAAAGTCAACTGAACTCTTGTAAGAGGGCAAGCCAAAAGGTGGTATCGGGAAGCAGGTTTCTGAATTAGTTATTACTCAACATATACTCGGTTAAAATATGTCTTAGATTTCCCTATCAAAATTCCTCTTAAGTTAAAACTTTCTTCCAGTGACAGAATTCCTTATACTTTCCTGCTTCCTTCAGTGGTTCAGAGTAAACTTGTCTGATAGACAAATTGATAGGTTCTTGAAAGAATGTTTAAAAGCAGCTAGCCTCAGCTACTGGAGTTGATCTGACATTAGCCAGGGTAGGCAGAGTTCAGCCAATATTTGCCTAGCTGGTCCACACCCATCCTCTCACTTACCTTCACTGAATTCTTACTATTTCTTATTATTCACTTACTGTGAATAACAGTTGTCTGAACAGAAGGACCTAACGTTGCTTTCAACTTATTTTCTCTGAAAAAGAATGCATTTTTTATTGTAACTTAATGTCAATATTTTGTGGAGTAAATGGAGATAGTAAATGGAAAATATTTAGAAAACTAGATTTCAAATTCTAACTTTTTGTGTACACTTCCAGGTCATTCAAGCTCTCTGGCAGTGGAGACAGACTCTGTAAGAAAAGAAAACATTTTAAACAGGTCATTAAAATCTGCAGTCTTATTTCTGTAACCATTATTTGGCTGTCCTTTTTACAAATGCTGAAAGAGCTTTCCCTACAGTGTCTGATAAATGTCATCCAGATTACCTTGCCAAGAATGTGTTGTCCAAAATGCCTGTTTAGTTTTTAAAGACGGGACTCCACCCTCAGCTTCATTTTAAGTATGTATGGAATGTTTTGATAAGGCATGGTGGTGGTGGTGGTCAGACAAATGGAAATGGTGGGGAGACTAAATGTACGTGGAAAAAATAAAATTTAGTATTTTAATAAAGTACTATCGTTTCTTTTTTATGGGTTGGGGTAGACTGCATACTGAATACTGAAGATAACAGGGCTTGAAAGTCCTCCTGGAACTACTGCTAAGTATTTCGGCTACTTCTCTTTACCAAGTATGCATTAGATAAAGTCTCATTTATGTTGTCAGCTTTAAAGACAACTTTCCTCCAATTACATGAGCTTAACAGCTACTGAACAGATGGTTTGGTGAGAAGACTAAGTGGTAAGCTGGGCTGTGTTCTTGTCTGGAAGTGACCACTAATTGTATAATTGCCTAAAACAGCCTTTCCTGCTTCTCAGTTTCTGACCCTGCTGGATTGCACTTAGTTTATGGCTTCTCTCTAACAATTGACTCTAGGGCTTGTGACTCCACTTGTAAAATGTAATACTTCAGATTTGGGAAATACTGGCTGTGCTGTTCCTGTAAAGGGCTAAACTTTGAGGTTGTCTCACTTAATGAATCTTGCAAGGTTTTGTGGAGAAAAGTGTTAAGCTCCTTGAATGATGTAGGGTGTGTCTAGAGTGCTCTTAGGCTGAGAGAGATCAGTGCTGATGGATACAGTACTGGGAATGGTGGGAGGCCAGTCTCCAGTCCTTCAGGATTGCAAATCCCAAAAGCTCAAGCAGGTAGGTAGCGTGTATCGGTTCCTCAGATGATGTTCAGAAATGCTCCAGATAATTGTTGTCCATGTGCAACTTAATCCTGGTGTCCACAAATGTGGGCAAAGCATGTGAGAAACAGCAGCTTCTTTGGGGAGATAATTCTTGGAATTTTTTTCTGAAACCCATAGTGGATATTTTTATTGCCTACAAAGGACATTAAAGGGCTGAGTTAAAATGATCTGGACCGTTCTCAGTTCTATAAGGTGGCATTTGCCAGTGTGTAAGGGCATTTTCATGCTGAAAGGAGGAACACGTGAATGACATACCTGACAATGAACTTTTCCTTAAAAAGCTCTTGCCTAAATGCTGTAGCACTTCAAATGTTTGAATGCTATAGAACGAATAGTAACTGTGCAGTCGTGGTATGAAGGCAGTAATACAAAGCATTTAAACAGTAGTGCAGTAACTGGTTCTGTGAAACCCTGATGTAGCCTTCAGTACAGAGTTCAAAATTAATGCAGCTGACTTCCACTTTTCACATCAGAAAATGTTATGGGGGAATTGAATGACACTGGAGCAAGTTTTAGAGATTTTTGGTTTTTTACCCCCTGAAGGGGTCTCATCAGTAGAGTCCTACAGTGTTTTAGTGGATAAAAGTCGCTCTTCCTGCTCTTCATGGTTGCATGCACGGTGCATTACAGAAGTCTTTGTGGCACTAACCTTGCAGTAAGCAAGCCGAGTACTGGCTATTTACTGGTTGTTCTTCTGCAAGTTGTTTTAGAAGCAGAATGTAACTTGGTTACTGAAACAACATGTTTTTAGGGTTTCCTGTTGTAAAAACCTTAGACTCTTAAGATTCCAAGTGTGATGGAAACCAGTACAACTCTTCAGAAGCAAACTTTTCTTTTGGAAAAACAAAAAGTTACGCATTGTAAAGAAGCAAAATACAGCCTAAGTCTAGTGTCAAAAGATTAATTTAAACTTGACTATAATTGCAGTATGTGAAATGGCAGAGTATAAGGGTTTGAAATGCCTGTTTTGGTGGGGTTAGGTCAATAGATGATGTCATATGCACAAGTGAGAGCAACTTTCCCTAGTGAAATAGAGCTAATAGCACAGACAGGCTCATTTAAGCAAAATTGCCCTCAATTTTGGCCAAAACATGTGAAATTGTACAGTAATTTCAGTAAGAGGCTATCCAGCCAATAAAATATTCAGGGTATTAAACTTTTAAGAGAAGCTGGGAAATCATCTGTCTATAGGCCACTGACTGAACCAGGTCTGTGGGGCACAGCCAGGCTTGACACAAGGATTGGAGGTGGAAGGCAGCCTGTATGGGCAATTCTAATGGAAAAAATGTATTCCTATGCTATAAGAGGTACAGCGAAATGTCAAAGCTTCATCAGGCTCCCATTGAGTGTCATGAGGCATCTTTGTGGCATCTGCATCATGGCATAAAGGTGATAACTGTTCTATTTAGCTTGCTTCCTCTGTTTCCTGCCTATTTATGTTCTTGCAGTGTTAGCTGTGAAAAGCAGTTAGTGTGGCTATCTGCTATACTGTTCTGTGTCTGGCTCATTGCTGCATGGCAGTCTGCCCTGTCCCTCCCCAAACTATCATACCTCACCCATTTCTGCCAGTCATGTCTCCAAACACTTTGCTTGGTCTGGCCATCTCATGACTCCTGTGGGGCTGTGAGCCTGTGCAGTGGTATTCTCTAGGATATTTGCGTGTGGCTGCCAGGTCTTTCACTTTATAGACTTCATCATAGAGTTTAAGTCACTGGCACAGAAGAGGCTGAATTCGTAAAAAAATCTGTTGGAGCTCGTATGTGAAGGTACCTGCTGAAGGTACCAAATACCAGATGTGGGTTATTGAAGTACTGTTTTTGGCTTTCCAGAGCAGCTCCCTCAAGTAAGCTTCTGTGGTACTAATAATGACATAATTGCAACAACTGTTGTTTTGATAGTCCTCAGTAATGAGTGCAACTATTGCTGTCTTCTCAGTCCATGGTAAGAGTGTGTAGGTACAGGCATGGTAGGGGAGCATTAATGCAAATACAGGCTTTCTCTCTACCTCAGGCAAACTGCTCACCTTCCCTTTACAGAGTACTGAAATATCTCTCTCCAGGCAGCTATCCCATGACCTCTCCTGTGTTTTTTCACCCTGCTCCCCTCTTTGTTGCAGGACCCTTCTGTTCCTTCCTTTTCTCCATGCTTTCCTGCAAGTGTTTCATTCTTTAAGGTGATTTTTTTTTTTTGAAGGCCATGTGAACAAGCAGACATCTGGGGATGTTGCCCTCTTCAGGACAGACAAAAGGGTGGACAGCTGAGCAAGGCTGCCTGTACCAGTACTGAAGCCCATGTAGGGAAAGGTGGAGCTGCACTGCTCTCTGCCATGGGGCATTGGCTGCAGCTACAGCTGCCCCTATAGGTCTATTTTGTCTCTGGGTTCTGGATGTCTGAAATCAGAGAAGATAATATAAGGATACTGTTCTTTTTGCACCTAGGGGATCTTTATCTTACCTTGTTTCTTGTGCTGCTTCAAGGACAAAGTGCTTGCAGCTACTGTGATCTGTTTTATTTGAGATCCTATTTGGTGCTTTTGGAAAAGGAGTTGCTTTTCCAAAATGAAGCATGGTTCTCTCAAACCGAAGAACTCCTATGCTGCAAAAGGGGTTGGGCTCTTCTCTGCTTTCTTGGTGCTCAACTATTGTTCCAGTCTTTGGAGAGGAACAGCTCCTTGAGAGTAGCTGGCAGTGGGTGGAAGGGAGTGTGTGTGGGCTGAGGTAATGGAAAACAAGGCCAGGATGGGTGGTGCTTCTGGGCTTCTTGCCACCCAGACAGCCCCTCAGGGCCTAAGTTCATGCTGGAACATGCTTTCTATCTTCCCCTCAAAATTTTACCCAGATACCTCAGGCTATGTCCTGTCTCCTTCCAGTGTGCCATTACTGAGTAGCAGCCAAACTCTTCCCAACTCTTCTTGCCCTCTCGCCCTGTGGAATGAGCAGATAGATCCTTATTCCTCTTGCTGTTTCCTCAAAGGGGAGCTAAAGATGACAACCCACTTGCGAAATGTCATATATAAATCGCAAATAAATCAAGCGGTTTTGGAGCTAAGTGTTAGATGCAGTCTGTTTATTTCCTTAGTTTTGTCTAATGGGCAGCAGGTCCTGATAAGCAGCTGTGAGCCCAATTGAGCGTGCTGAGGGAGGATTGGAGGTTTTGCGATCTGGTATTTGTTAAGAATTGCTTTGTGTGAACATTGACTCTCATGATCTGATTGAAATTAGAGAGCTGAGCTTCCATAATTTGACACAGGAGTACCGGTGACTTGAGGTATCTGTAGGGGGTTCATATTTCTTTCTCAGGTAGTAGCGGGGACTTTTTTTTTAATCAAACTAACTCCATTTACACTTTTAGGATCAATTCCATTTTGGAGGTCCCTTCCATTGGACTGGATCTTCAGTGGGTGCCTCATATGCAACTGTCTCTTAAAAGTGTTTTAAAACTATGTTTTATTTGGACTAAAGTCAATCAAAAAAGTAAGTGTTAATTAAGATGTTATAGAATTCTGTGGCAGAAACTGCTTCTAATTGCGTATGTGGGCTGTGATCAGTTGAAATGGTGTGATTTGCCGTGTATGTACTTGTTCTGCATCTTAGTTTCTTCAGAAACTGTCCCTGGAAAGGAATCCTGGGAGAAAACAGAATGAGCATGAACAGTGACCGAAAAGTAACGAGGATAAGTGTCAAAATTGAGAACAGAAAGACCGGAGACACTGAGGGGGATGGTCAGCAGAGGATTCTTAAGAGAAAATGAGTTCTTCTAGAATGAGGATGTAAATTTTCATAGTTGTTTTGAGATTAAGCTTGTGTTTAACTGTGTTCCTCCCCCCTCACCCCCCCGCCCCGGTGAAGAATAACTGCAGGGAGAGCGGAAGGCATTTTTGTAGCGTGTAGAGGTACTTGGCATCTTGCTGCAGAAGCCACCTTTATCTATGCCTTACTCCCAACTTCTTTTCCGCTACTCCTTCCTTACCTTTGTCCCAAGGCTTGCAGTTGTGATATTTTCCCAAGGATATCTTTGCTGAGCAAACCCCTAGTAATGCAAATAATAGTATATTGAAGCAGTGATAGTATGTATCACACTGGCATTGCTTTAACTGAGTGTCACCTCCCCATGTACATGCAGATTTGGAAGCAAGCTGTATGCAGAATGTTCTTGGTAGGACAAACTGTTAACAGAATTTCTCTCCTTATACCTCAACTGTGCATCTGAAAATGGAGGAGCAGAGCAATTGCGTGTTCGTGCATCCTGGGACACAGGAAGACAGTGGTGCCCATTCAGTTCCTTTGCTTTTTAAAGTAAGTGGTGCTCTAAGAAGAACCCAGGGTGATAGAGGGACGTACTGACAGTAGACAAATGTGTCCGAAAAGAATGGTCATAACTAAAAGAGGAAGAGAAACGTGGACTGATTCTTGAGGTATTCCTTGTATGCAATTCTGGGGGTGGCAGAAGGGGGTTTAGTTAAAAGCTATTTCCATGTGGAAAACTTGAAGGAAAAACTTGAAGGAAATGCTTAAAAGATAGATGAGGGAGAGTTAAGGGACAGGGAAATGGGTTCTGAATGCTAGAGATGACCTTAGTACTAAATGAGAAGCTTTACTTTATTAGTCATTTACTTGTCTGCTGTCTCATAAATCTATTGGAGAGATGCACCACTTAGAAAATTAAATGCGGCCTAAGAAAAAAAGAAGTTGGTAACCTCAGTAAGTGCCCTAGAGTGTTATTAGGTTCCCTTAAAGCCAGCCTGCATGGTGTCATAGAGAGTGATACATAAAAGGAATAGCAAAGATCTGTATTGATGACCAGAGGGTGGATATGTAATACCTTGCCTGGGTCCAGTACGGCCAAGGCTACACAACTTCTGGAGCAACCTTGTGCATTTCTCTTGTCAAAATAATTTATTGGTGTTGCTGAAAAAAAATGATATTTTTTTTACTAGTGTTAATTTGTCAGTATGTGGAATAGAGTTGGCCTATTTAGCTTCTTGCCAGTGGAGCAGCTAAGGGCAGTAACATGTCATGGGATCACGGTGATGAAGATAAAAGAAGGGGATTGAGCCTTTGCAATCTCCATGGGCCATTTAAGGACAGGGAGGTTAGTGGGTCTTGGGGTTTTCTAGGGTCACAAGCTAGGAGAGATATTTCTGCTTGTTCCCTCTTGCTTTGTGAATCTAGACAGTCCTTTCCAACTCATTCCTCCTCAGTTATACATCTTGTCATAGCCTTCTTGCTAACTTGGTTCATCACTATTTCTCAAGCTGCTTCTGCCTTGCTTGTTCTGATCCTTCTCTTTCCACCTACTTCTTCCTCCAATCTGTTCTCAGCAGTGCTGTCTTTCCCTGATCAGTTGTGTGCTCTCAATATTCAGATAACGTTTGAACACTGTTGCAAGCTCTAGGCTCTTCCATCCAGTCCTTATTTGACCTTTTTGCTGCTGCTCATGCACCCTCTGTTTCTTCCTTCCTTTCCTCCAACCCAGTGATTTGCGGGCTCCTTGCTCAAGTGATCGTAGCTAATGTCTTGCCAGATGATCAAGCCTCTGCCCTGCTCTCCCCCTCTTGACCTTTCTCCTTGACTCCTAGATCTGCATATTTGTCTCAAAGCCACCAGACTTGCTCCAAGATCTTATTCAGTTATGCTCAGGCTGGGGGCAGTGACCAGGTGTTGAGGGGTCCAAGATGTCACCAGTTGCTCAGTGCCTGCAGCTCTATTGTGTCTCAAGCCTAAGCTGCTGCTGAGATACTCGGTGCTTTGCACTGGCACCTGGAAGCTGCTGCAGTGATGTGCTTTGGCACGCAGCCTCCACTGTGAAGTCCTGCGCACTTAATAGTGTGACTGAAGGCCCCACAGGGTAGGTGGTGTGAAGCCCACAGCAGCTGAATGTGGAGGGACCAATCCTCCCAGAAAGAATGAGGCTCCTCGTGCAGGGCTTGAGATGGTGACTTGCTGGAGACAGCTTAATTCAGGAGACTTCAATTAAAGAGGTTTATGTTTAAGAGCTGTCGAGCTGAAAAGCTCCGAGTTAAGGAAATATTAAGTTTTGAAGCTTAACAGCTTGGAATTTTTTAAAGAAAAATGAAACCATGGAGGAATATAAATCCAAGAAGCCAAGCCCTAGGATTTAATGCACTGTGAAAGGCAGGGAAGTGGAATTTCTCACTGGTTTGTGTAGGGTTGCCTGCAGAAGTTGTCTATTCTTGCTTTCCTTCAGAAGCATTCAAGACAGCCACTGTGCTTTCCTAGATAAGCTCTGATGCTCCTTCTGGGCCATGCTGCCAAGCAAACCCCGTGGGCCTCCTTCCCAAGGTGCTTCCATGAGACTTACAGGGCTGCTGAGATGGAAGGACATGGGGAAGGGGGATTTACTGGTGGAAGGGCTTTGTACAGCTGATGTCAGCTGGGAATGTCAGCTGATGTCCCGGGGAATGACATATTTTGTATCTCCTTTGCTTGAGATAGCCATCATTTTCAGTGCTTTCCTTTTTTTTCCCTCTCCTCCATTGATAAAGCACTGAGATTTATTTAATGAGTGTATTGGAAGTTTCAAAGGAATTGGAGGGTTCAGTTCCCAAATCCTATTGAAATCCAGGAGGTGTTTCAGTGGAAAAAAAAATCCTCGAAAGCACTGGCTGCTGAATAAGAGGCTTTGCTTATTTTTTTTATTTATCTTTAAGTAATTATATACTTCAGAGTAAAGGCTTGTAACATGCTGGGTTCTCCCTTTGGATGGATGCGAGATGCGTGTATGGTGTATAGTTTGAAGAAACACCATTGTTGTGTTAATTCCCAAGAAAGTCAGAAAGGGCATTTGGATCCAGCAGAACCAAACCTTCCTCTTTCTGGAGCTGGGATTTGTGTGCTGGCAGCACTGGGCACGCTGATGGCCACTTTGGCTTTTTCCTGGTGTTGTCTGTCCTCCCAAGCCCTCTAGAACTTGAAGTTCTCTGCATCATGCTGTCTGAGCTCCATTTCCCATGACATGCTGCAGAAGGCTGTCCAAGCTGTTTATTTTATGTTGTTCCATTATTTTATTTTACGTTTATTTAACATGCATGATGTGCTTTTTAAATCTTCATTCTCCAAAGCAGGAGTTACTAGTGACCCAAAAGATCTATACAGCTCACTGCAGTGAAAAGTCCTGCGCTGCTTGCATGTGAAGCTGTTGTTGACTATCAAGGGAAAAGGACCACAGACCATCCTCCGCAGCTATTGTCTCCTTAATGCTGAAGGATGGATGTATTTTCTTTGGATTCCATACGGAGATCTTCATCTCTTTTCATCTGAGTTTCCAAGCAGCTTGTAAATGACAAAATCATTTTCCCTAAAAAGATAGGGTCATGCCACAGTTGTGTCCTAATAGTGCAAGGTGTTGGGTCCCTTGAATGAGACCCTAAACCAACCAGAATCCTGTATTACTAGATGCAGTTTCATGGAAGATTGCCAGCAGAAACAAAGTAACTTATTTCATGGGTTGTGGCCTAGGCCAACAACACACCTTCCTTGCAGAAAACTGTTACTGATGTACTAAAACCAGCAGAAAATCTACACAAAGCTGTGAATCTTTGCACACCAGATGTTGATCTCATCTCTGCTCTGGTTTTAAACAGCTTTAAGTACAGCTGCCTGTGTTTCATTGCATAGCGCGTGCACGGACAGTATGCCAGTTAAAATCAGAGATGTCGCTAAGGTGAACGTGGAGGATCCTATGCAGGTGCCCAGCAGGATCAAAGATCTTCGCTGTGCTTTGGTGGCAGGGAGCCAGTGCAAGCAAAAGGGTTGTGCAGGCAAATATCCTCCCACCACAAATGCATGCAGCCTTATGCAAAATTAAACCGGTGTGTGTGTCAGCTGTGGAGCTGGGGCAAAGTATTTTTCTAGGGCACATGTTCAGTAACGTTGCACTCTTCTCTCTGGTTATCCGAGCGCCTATTTTAAAATGATGTATAAGAATCTTCAAAGCTTTTTATCAGATCTTGTTGCTGCTGGCTGATGTGTTCAAAATCTTGGTGCTCTAGGAAATGCAAGTAAAAATCTGGGCAGAAGGGAGTATGATGTGCCAGGAACAGCAAGAGCGTTCAGGCTCACAGGCCAGAGATGGGTGTTTATGTGCATGAGCTGCCTCCTCCACGGAGGCATTCAGCATCCGCCCTGCACCTGCAAAGCCTGAGTACCCACCGGCACCAATGGACCACATGAGTGTGGGCCAAGATTTTTGTGTTTTCCTAGGGCATGTGTACTTGCTCTCCCATCTGGATGCTTTGGTGTTCAATAACAACTGGTTTGCTGGCCAGCTCTTTGTCGGCCACTGGCCTTGGTACAATTCCACTGCGGAGGAGTTCAAACTAACCCAAACCGCATGTCTTTGTTCCTCCATGTGGTGCACGGTCCTGGGAAGAAATTTCAGCAAGCTAGAACTTAAAATCAGTCCTGGGTTAACCGATAAATGGGGCTTCCCTTCTTATTTTGGCATGTAGTGAAACAGGGGAACTCCAGAGACCCAGCATTCGACTCCTAGGATGCAGAGCCATGTAGCTACTCTGTCTCCTGCATCGCGAGCGTGGAAGTGAAGGCTGTGTGCTTTGTGCTTCCAAAGCTCCACAGCTGTAGCCCAGAGCTTTGTGTCTGGCTGAATTTGAATCCTGTTTGCTCTTCACTGTACTTCTGCAAGGTTGTGACCAGATGTCACCATGCAGAGGCTGAAGTCTTCTTCTGCCTGTTGATTCAGAGCTGTTTTGCAATAGCTGCTCTGCCAAATGGAAGGGGTTGCAAAGCATCCTCTCTGATTAGCCTACCTGGCAAAAGTGTTTCTAAAATCCCTTATGGGATGAAACTGCCTTTTTGTGCAAAAACTGCACAAAGCTAGGGAATGTGCCATGTTGCTTCTAAAAACTACGTGTTTCTTTAACTGTGGATTAACTGTTTCTTTAACTGGTGGATTTCAGTTGTAAAAATCCTCCTCAGAAACAAGTTAACTTTTCAACAAGAATTACTTGTGGAAGTGATATGAGGCCAGAGAGTCACAATATGATGGGAACAAAGCATGCACAAATTCACCAGTATGCAGCAGGTTTGAGATGCGTAGCTAATCCCTAGCTTTGTAAAACAGGAGCCCAGGCTTTTTCTCTCCCTTCAAGCCTGGGATGTAAGGGAGCGGAGGGCTGCAGGTGCCAGGTGTGGTGGGGCTGGAGCTGGCATGTTGCAGCACTCTGATGTCGCAGGTGCTGGGGAGGTTCCCGTTCCAGCGTGCTGCTTGTTCCTTGGCTCCACTGGATCTGTTTTGCACCCTGTCAGACACTTGCTGGTTCAGCGATACGGACTGCTAGAGCAGAGAACGGGCAACTTGTTTTGCTGGGGGTGCATGGGGGGGGACCTTTGCAGCTGCATGAGCAAGAGGTTGTGCTGATTAGGCTTCGATTAGAGCTGGTGAAGAGCAGTAACTAAGCCGATAAGCCACCGAGGGCCCTGTAGGATGTGGTCTTAATTCCAGCATTTGCATGTGTGACTGGAAAGCATTGACCCCAGGGGATCATAGGGAGCTTGCAGCAGTGTATAAATCCTGCCTGGCCAGCGTGGTGGTTAATAAAACTTGGTGGATATCAAACTCTCAGAAACACACTGCATAGGCCATCACACCATGTATGAAAAATAAACAGTTTAAAAGACAGACATTCATTTTCCGTGTGGAGTTTGCAATGCTGGCTGGTTTCATATTGGGAATCGAATCCAACAGCAGCCTTTGCCAGTGGCAAAGATAGGCATGGTGGCAAAGATCTTATTTTTATGTATGTACATGCTCGCATATATGTGTGCTTGTAAGAACATGCAACTAAATAGCATTTCTATTTTTCCCATAGATACATGAAAAATGAGCTGCCCCTTCTATGTTCTGCCCTCTAATACGTTCTTCAAGGCTGGTAGCCTGGAATTCACTTAATTGGCATCAGTTTCCAGATAACTATTGAGTTTTTAAAATTTAAAGGTCTCTCTCAAAGGTGGGTGATGAGACTGCAACAAGATGCCATCAGGAGGCTGTAACAGCTTCCTAGATGCTCAGGTGACTTTGTCATGTCACCAGAGCCTACTTGGATGACAGTAGATCCCCACTAGCAACCTCGCCTTGTCCAGAGGCGCTTACCTCCGCATCAAGTCCTGCTGACATCAACCAGAGCATTCCCTCTTCGTGTCCTGCTGCAGAGTCCCGAGAGTGAGGTTTGTCCTGGTGGTGTTTTTGTGGTTTGGTTGTGTACCCTGGGGGGCTCCTGAAATCTGAAGGAATCTCTGTTTCAAATGGGGGTGCAAGGTTCCTGAAGGGTGGAATGGCTGCTGGCAGTTCGTTTGGACCATTTTAAGAGCAGACTTTCATCTCTTCCAGGATGGGTCGCTAGTGGTATTTCTAGCGTTTCTACTTACACCAACCATACAGAAGCACGGAGTACAAAAGTATTAATGTCTCTGTAGATACTGGGATGTTCTTGGATCATAGGAGCATGCTGGGATTTCCTGTGGAGGATGGAGCCAGTCAGCATCTAACCTCAGCCACCAGGCGCTCTCCAGCCCCCTGAGAGGTGCTGAGAGGAGGCAGGCGCCGCAGGTGAGTGTGCTTTGCTAAGGGCTCTGCTTTAATCCTTCCTGTTGTTCAGACTCTTGTTCCAGAGGTTATGTGAAACCATCAGAAAGCAGGCATGTCTCCCGAGAGTGGAAAAATGTGGCTTCTCCAGAGCATGAGGCACGTTTACCGCATTGCTAGTGGTGTGCATCCAGTTGTTTCAGTGAGCACATGGTCCCTCCTCCAGGCCTGATAGATCCCCTCCACCCGTATACCGCTGCTCGACCATTCCCTTACGGAAAGACTGGGCGAAGAGTGAGAGACCTCATGCGATGTGCTGTATGCTGGCATCGTGGGATCCTTTTGGAAGGAGCGAATTTCACGTTTTCAAACTTTTTGCATGGAAAGAGCCCTGCTGAAGGAAGGGTCATCCTGATTTGGTCTCTCGGCAGGGCCTTAAATATTGCGAAGCCTTCACAGCTCAGGCTCAGCTTTGTGCCTTGGGCCCGGAGGTCCTTTGGCACTGTATATGGAGAACAGGGTGGCACGTTCCTAACAGGAAGCTCCACTAGCCCTTCCTCCTCAATGACCATCTCTGCCAATGACCCTTGGGGCCAGCGTGCATTTCTAATGCCTGTTTGCATCAGCAGGACTTACAAGTGTAAATAATTGTCCTCCTTAAATACCCTTTCTGAGGACCTTGATGCAGCCCACATCAGTTAAGAAAGGCAGCCGATGTCCTCAGTGTGCTGAATGTTGTTATTCCCGTATCGGAGAGGTGAGGTAAGCAGAGACATAGCCTAAGCGAGATGCTTTGGGTTTGAAAATGTGATCGAGATATCCTGAGTTCCCTGTTGCAGTTGCTCAACATTTTCCATCGTGCTGGAATGGAAGAAAACTGGATGTTTTCAACTGGCACTAAAGTTCACCTGTATTAAAGTTTGGACTTGGGGGCTTGCTAGGACAAATCCATAAAGTTAATGGTAATAGAGAGCAACAGCTTGCTGCGATCACTGCAGGGACAAGAGGCTGAATGACAGGTTCTGATTTACTGCTTGTATCCTACTTCTTCGAAGACAACTTCAAAATTAGGAAGGGGGAAAGGGGAAGAGGGTGGTTCGTGAAGCGGGAGAAGCCTGACTTCTCCTGAGGAAGCACAAAACGACATGGCAGCCAAGGGCCTGTCGAATGGGGTCTGCGGCAAGCTGGGTGGATTAAAGCAGGCCGTGTTCGTCAAGCGAGCCCATGGCAAGCTCGCTTGAACCAATTTGAGACAGCTCTGCGCAGCGGCAGTGCAGGCGCGCTTGGATGTTTGGAAGGGCTTGAATCAGCCGTTGCCTCTGAGGCACTGCGTCCCGGGAGCGGGCGGCGAGCAGGGCTGACGGCAGCAGGTTGGGAAAAATCGATCGTGAACTATTTTGGTGTGCGTGTGCAGGCCTAGGGAGCCCCGGCTACTGAATCCGCACCTCTTGTGGCCGCTTCCCGCGGGCCAGCTATGGATAGCAAAAGGATCGGGGCCCAAATCGTACCCTGCGTCTGTATTTTTAGAAAGCTCTGAATAATTCTGTGATTGCTCTTAGTTTTGTTGGTCAGCAAAGCTGTGGAGGAGTAATTGGATCTCACGTTTTTGGTTGATGATGGGTGGCTGGAAGGGTTATGAAGGAGTTATTTCCTTGTGCCCTCCCGTCTCCTGGTGGCTTTGCAGAACCATCACGCGTGCCATGCAAAATCTCTTTCGCCATTGATACTGGCCGTGGCCAGGCTTAGCAGAGTGATGGTCTAATGTACATGGAGAATCCTGGGCTTTACTGCTTGGAAGAGAGGGCTTCTGCGGGAGGGGGCTGTGCGATGGCCCAGGTGGGACAGCCTGGGTTCCCCTCCCAAAAGCCCATCTCAACTGTGAGAGAGGCATCAGCAACAAGTAGGAGTATATTAAATATTTTCATCTCTAAGCTAAACCATTCACATTGGGTCTCATCCTGCAAGCCCACGGGTCCTGTTAGTCCTGCTTCTGCGCTGGGATTTCAGTGACCTTGACATCCGAACTGTCCAGAAGCAGCTCTGGCGCCCTTCTGCTTGGCCACCTTTGGGAACAACCTGCAGCCGCTGCGGCAGCGCTGCGGGGCTTTTGAGGCCGGCTGCACCCGCCGGTGTCCGTGGCACTCTGCTCACAGAGTTATTTGGGGGGTTTTTAACCTGTGGATCTCTAAGCTCAGTGCAACAGCAGTGCAGAGTCCGTTAGAAATGTCTCTATATATGTAGTTACACGTGTATGTATGTACACATACATGGCGACGGAGCTCCGGAGAGGAAGGGTGCTGCCCGTTTGCGGCTGAAAACGTGGCAGGAGGCAGAGGTTTGCTCCGCGTGCGTGCGCGGGGAGGCAGGAGGGCCCAGCAGGCTGGTGCGCTGCGCCCGCTCCTTCGAGCGGCGAACGCACTCAGCTGAGAGGTGCGGGCTGTGGTCGTGTTCTGCCTTCGCGAGGTGCTGACGGGCATCCCGCAGTCGGCCGGGAGCCCCGACGCGCCCGGCCCTCAGCAGTTCCCGGCGTTTTGTCTCCTAGAAAGGAGCCTTCGGAGAAGGCGAAACAGTTACGGCGCTCCATCGTAGGCCACGCGTGATTTTTTCTCGTTATTTTGGGGAAAAAAAAATAAACAATCCCCTGCAAGGCCCCTCGGTTTTCGGCGGCCCCGCGCCGCAGCAGAGCTCCGGGCGCGGTGCGCGGCCGCGGTGCGGTTGCGCGCTGCCGCCGCTGGATGGCAAGCGAAGCGTGCGGAAGCGGGCGGGCAGCGGCGGCGGGCGCTGCGCGGGGTGAAGCCCGACAGCCTGACCCCGGCGTCGGTGTCGCGGCGTGGGAGATGCGGCCACGGTAATAAATAAGGGTCTGGCACGGCGCGGGCGGCCGCGGCCCGGGGGCAGCGCGGCTCGCCCCCGCCCGGGCGCAGGTAAGGGCCGCGGGGCGCGCACGCCGCTGCGGGGGCGCGCGGAGCCGCCGCGCCGCTCCGCGCCGGCAGCAACAAAGCGCGGTGCGGGCGCTGCGGGGCGGCACGTGTCGGCCGCCCCCTAGCGCGGCGCGGCGCTGCGCTGCGCGGGCGCGGAGCCCAGCCGGCAGCCGCCCCTCTGCGCGGCGCCCGCTCCCCGCCCCACTTATTTTATTATTTTATTTATTTTATTATTTTATTTTATTATTTTATTTATTTTATTATTTTATTTTAGTATTTTATTTATTTTATTATTTTATTTTATTTTCCTCTCGCGTTTTTGGCTAGGCCCGTGCGCCCCGCCGGGGGTTCCCCTCTGCGGCGGCGGCCGGGCAGGGCAGGGCAAGGTGGAGGTGCGCGTCGTGCGCGGGCTCCGCGGGCGCGCAGCGCCCCGCCGGGCGGCAGCGGCTGCCAGCGCTGCCCCTAGGTGTGTTCGGATCTGGACGGGGAGGGGGTGCGCGCAGCGGCTCTTTCCGCCCGCCGCGCAGCCCTGGCTCGCCTCCCTTTTGGCTCCCCCCATTGCTTTATTTTATTTTATTTTTCGGGGGAGGGGGCGCGGTTTTTTAATACTTTCCTGTGCTCGTTTTCGCTGCCCTCCCCGCACGGGCCGTGCCCGCGGCGGCGGGGGCTGCGCGGGGCCCGGCGGCCGCGCTGCGCCGTGCCGTGCCGTGCCGTGCCGTGCCGTGCTGCGCTGCGGCGGAGGCTCGGTGTGCGCGGGGGGGCGGCGGGGGGGCACTTGCTGATGATCGGAAGTTACTGACAATAAGCACCTTCATCCCCCCCAAAGGCGGAGAGAGAGGGAGAGGAGGAGGAGGAGGAGAGACAGGGGGAGCGGAGGGCTGATGCCTAAGCGAGTCACTCGGAGGAGGCAAGGCGGGCGGTACCACAACTTCTCGGCGGCGCGGAGCGGCGCGGAGCGGCGCGGAGCTTGCCGGCCGGATCGCTCCCATGTCAGGGCGGCGGTGGGGGACTGCACTCTGCTAGCGTGAAGCCACTGACCTCCCCCCTCTCCTCGCTCAGCGATGTATTCACTGCTCTCAGCCTGCACTTGCTTGTAAGGATTATGGCATATTTTTTTCCTTTTTTCCTATTTTTATTTTTTATTTTTTTTAGAAAAATGAAAAGTTTTATTTTGGAGGCTCCGGTTGCATTTTCCGTGCAATCAGGTGGTAATTGGGACCCGAGCCTTTTTATAAGCAGACCATCGATCTGTGTCGTTTAAAAAATTGCAAACAAAAAACAAAGCAAAAAAAAAAAAAAACTTTAACCATTTTACCGCATCATTTGATCTTTTGTTGCTTTTTTTTTTCTCCTCTCCAGATGTTTACATTTCCTGCTGCTGTGCTTTCAGGTACAGGTACGTGTCCTTTCTGTCCTCTTTCGATTTTGGTTGTAAAAAGAGAAAAAAAAAAGGAAAAAAAAAAAGAAACAAAGGAGGCGTGCTGACCTTCGAGTGCCAGGCAGTTTTGGATAGGGGTTTCACTTTTTCCTCTAGTTTTTATAGTCGCGTTAAAGCGGTCGCCGCGCCAGACGCCGGAGCGTCCCTCGCCCGGCCGCGGGCTGCCCCTCGCGCGGAGCCGCTCGGCGGCGCGGCGCGGCGGAGCGGAGGCGGCGCGGGGGCGCCCCGTCCCCCCGCGCCGCCTCCGCGCCGCTCCGAGGGCTGCGGCGGAGCCGGGCACGCCAGTAGCCTGCATTAGAGGGATCCTCTGGAGTGCATTAGCCTGGCTAATGATGTGAGAGGGAGTGCTGGACTCTCCTACTTGCACAACGTTGATTGATGCACTTGCCTTGGAATAGCAGGCGCTCTCCTGCTCGCCCTCCTTCCTTTCTTTTTTTCTTTCTTTTTTTCCCCCTTTTTTCTTTTTTTTTTCCTTTATTTTTTTTTTCCTAGGGAACTTACTCCCAAAAACCTGAGACTTTGAAAAACACGCGTTGCCCTAGCCAGGAGCGGGAGGCTCCGCGCTCCCTCCCCGTTATTCACTAGAAAGCCGCCCAAGGCAGCTCCCGCTTTGATCCCGCCTCGGCGGGGGCGAAGCCGCCGGCGGAGCCCCGCGGAGCCCCGCGGAGCAGCGCGGAGCCCCGGGCTCGCGGCGCTGCGGCCCGCCCGCGCCGCCCCGCTGCGCCCCGCGCACCTGCCGCTCCCCGCCGCGACGCCCCGCGGCTGCGCGCTGCGGCCCCGTCGAGGCCCCTGTCCCTGCTCCCCCCCCGCAAAAAGAAAACCCCCAAAACCCTGGGGGTCACATTTTCCTTTTTGATGTTTTCTTTTCCTTTTCTCGTCCCCGCTGCTGCTGCGCCCCTGAGGCTGCTCCGCGGCGGAGGAGCTGCAGCCGGGAGTTGCCCCGCGTTTGCCGCCTCGCTCCGGCGCGCTTTTCCGAACCGAGGAGTAGCAGGCGGCGCGGGGCTGGCGGCGACGGCACCCGCTGCAGCGGCGAGGCGGTTTGGGGATTTTTCTTTCTTTCTTTCTTTCTTTCTTTTCATTTTTTCATTTTTTTTTGGGGGGGGGGGGAAGATTGTGCGGTAACTGAAGTTAATCAGCCCTCCAGCCCCCCTCCCTCTCCCCCTCCCTTTGGTGCTTTTAGTGAATCAGAAAAAGTTTTGGCTCGCTGCCTGGAAAGCACTTGCTAAAATCTGATCTCTTACTTCAGCAGCCTTAAAACTTGGGAAGTTATTGGCATTTATACAGTTGGAGCTTGCAGGCTTCCAAAGCAATAAAATAATAAAGAAAAAAAAAAGTAGTTCTGCACGCTGTCTTACTATTAGAACCATACTGTCTCGGTTTAGTGCCGACTTTGCAGTGTTTGATGTTCGGATTCGCCCGAACGGGAGCCCGAGAGGTGTCTCCCCTCGACGCTCGGAGGGGTGGCGAATCCGGCCGGGTGTCGCGGCGAGAGGCGTGCTATTATGGCTATTAGCGTAGGGAGCCAAAACATTAGATTAGTCATACTCAAGGGCCTTCAAGTGAGTGTTTACAGTATTAATGGTAGATGAAAAGATGTGAATGCTGTAAGTTTTTATTGCCCGTTTTGTTACACTTTCTTTCTGAATTTATTCACAGGATTACGTGTTTTGAGCCTGAATGGGAGAAAGGGATTATAGGATTTCTTTTATAATGATCAGTTTGGGTTGGAGTTAGCCTTTGGTGAACTAGAGTAAATTAATGCATCGCTTAGGTTTAATATTTATTTAGGCTAAAGGGAATTGTTTAGTTTTGCTCAAAGAGCTCTGCATTGTATTGGGGAGATCTAGGAATGCCTGCAGCGGATTATGTGATAAGGCCACCGCTCGCCCTCCCGTGAAAGTCACGGCCGACGCATCGTCCTACGCGGTATCGTTAGAATTATGCCCCTTTGCTTCTGCATCTTACTTTGTGGTTCTGCGTGCAACGGTGAAAACACCTCTGGCACGCTTCAGAGTGTGGTTCGGGTGTTTTGTGTCTTGGTCATTTGTATATTAAGACTTTTGCCAGGGTGCGGGGTATTGACGTGTGAGGTGCGCGCAGTTCGATGACGCTTTAGCTCACCTGCTGGCTAAACCCTCCTTTCTCGGGGGCTCTCTGACTACTGCAGCCCAAGGTGTAGGCAGCGTGTTTTCCAGGCTCCTACCCAATGGCAATAACATCCGCAGCTGGTTTCCGTCTCTTGCCTCTCGAGGGGCTGTTGCCCTGCCGCCTGCCCGGGGTCGCTTGCCCTGGCAGCGTCGGTGGCGTTGGCTCTGGAGTCCCGTCGTTGCTCCCTGTGCCGTGCCAGTGGGCACCCGGCTCTGCGAGAGCCTTTTAACCCCTTTGGGTGAAGGCCGAGCTCATCGTACAGCCGCCGGAAACGGGGTCGGATCCCCCCCCCTCCGCCCCCCAGCTCGGCCGCGTCTCCCGCCGCGGGGAGGCGAGCGCCAAGGACGGAGCACGGCACAGGCGACCCGGAGAGGCTGCGGTGGGCTGAGCGCTTTCTTCCGGCGATGCGCCGTGAGTCTGGACGCGGGTACCAGAATGAGCGTTACAGGTTGCTTGCGAATGGTCTTGAGAAGCCACGGAAAGGCTTGTCCCGTATCTACAGAGCTACTGAACAGCCTCCTTCCCCTTCCGCAGCCTCTCTGCTGAGCGCGCTGGGCCCCGTGCTGCTCCAGAAGATCCCTCAGAAACGTGTTCAGCAAAAGAGCTGCTTTACAGGCTGCCGAGAGGCAGAAGCAAGCGCGGGCATTTTCAGGCGCGGGAATTTCTGTACGTGCTGTGGCAGTGGGCAGCGAGGGGGAACAGCCGCTCGGGTGCTTGGGACCCCAAACCTGGAACACGTTGCAGTTTGCAGCTGTTTCCAAGCTCCTAGAGGGATGCGACGTGCTTCAGAGGGGCGAAGAAAGACTCGGCCGCAGTCGCGGTGGATGGGGTGTACGGCAGAGCGGGCGCGGGGCTCGAATCGCCCGGACCGGTACCGAGCCGAGGAGCGTACGTACCGGCGAGCCCGGGGTGCCAAGGGCGGCCGGGACGCGGCGTGCGTTCCCTCTGCTTTTCCGGGCCGTCCCGCAGCTGCTGGGTTTGTTTTGCACGGTCTGTACCCCGGCCTGGGAGCCCCGTCGCCCGCCGAGCCGCTTCTCCTGCAGCCGCGTCCCAGGGCGGCCCCTTCCGCGGGCTGGGGAGGGGGTTTCGGCTGAGCGAGGGGATCTCACCGTGTGCTAGGGGTCTATGTGCAAGAGCAAAACTCACTGAAAATACTCCTTTTGCATTTGCAACCTACTCCCCGGATCCTCTTAGTATTTTTGTGGGTGTCCCTTTGGCTCCTCGGGAGCGGTGGAAGCTCCTGTCCTCTCGCCTCTCCCTCTGAGCCTGGAGCCAGGAATCCAACTGGGGGAAAGTGCTTCTACCCAAACTGAGCGCGAGAGCCCACCCGCTCTGAATAATGTTGTCTTTTGCTTTGATTTTTTCCAAGATAGATTTTTTTTAGGTGTTTCATAAGAATAGGTGAAAAATGCATTCAGGTTGTGATTCAAAAAAAAAAAAAAAGAAAAAAAAAGAAGTTGCCGTTGTTGCACCAGTGCCTGGGTACGCGCGTGCTGCGGGCGCTCGTGCGAAGGTCCCCGCTGGCCTGCGGACACGCGGGCGGCGTCGGGGCTGCTGCGGCTGCCTGGCTGCTCTGCCCGCGCGAGCGGCTCGGACCTTCGGCGGAAGCACGCGGCTGCGTTCCCCGCCTGGCGGGAGCGCGTCCCTCCCGGGCACGGCGCTGTGCCGGTCGGCCCTGCGCCGCGGGCCGCGCCGACTGCGGGGCAGCCAGAAGGGTGCTGTTCTCCCGCGCTGCGTTGGCCCCTTTCCTGAAGGCGCTCTCGCCGGCCACGTCCTCCTGCAAGCAGCTCCCGTCGGGGGCTGGCGGCGAACCCGCCTGGCTCATCGCTCCAACCTCGTGCACGCGCCGTCGAGCCTGCTGGTGATCCCCGGTAAGGTAAAACTTCCTTCTGGGAAGGAAAGCTGGAAGTAAACAGGGAAGATTGCAAGCTACTCGGTGTTGGGTAACTGCAGCATCGTCCCTGAGGACGGATGAAACGTGATAAAAGTTACAGCATGGGCTCGGCCCCGCGCAGGCGGGGAGCGGGTGCAGCAGGTCCTGCTGCCCTTGCCTGAGGTTAAGGAAAACGGGGCAGAGCCCAGCCCTCGGGGGCTCGCTTAATCTCACACTGAGATTAAAGGTGAGGGATGAGCCTGGGTTAATCGGGGCAGGTTTTCAGCACGGGGCAGCCCCGAGAAGGCACAGGGAGGAGTCAGGCGGGTGGACGTGTCGCCTCGTCCCCCGGTTTTGGCTGAACACAGGGTTGAGAGGCATCAGTTGGAGGCACAGTTTAAACCAAAGTTTGTGCCGAATGCCCTTGACAGGACAAACTGTAACACACGAGAACGGAGGCAAAAAACGCTGGAAAATTAATGCCACCAAGCAGGTTCGGTCCTGAAGGAATTATTTCTGCCCAAGGTGGCTGTGGGGGCTGGAGGCAGCAACCGCCTGGACCAGGGCACTGAACAGACACGGCCCCTAGTGGGGAAAGGGCCTGGAAGGCCAGTGACTCCTCTGCTAACACCTTATTATAAAATCACATTGAGATTAATTACTGTTAAACCTTGGTGAAGTTCCCTGGGAACTGCATATTGCATCCACGCAAATGCCAGAATGTAGCAGTTAATAACTGATTGCTCTTCCTACAAGGTATTTTCACCACTGCTTATTCCTCCTACATCATTTTTCTTCAGATGCATATTGCAACCCCCTTTCTTCCCTGCTAAAACGCTATCTTTGGCATCGTTTGTAAGGACAGCTTGTTAAAAAGCTGTTGCGTCTTTTGGAATACCCTGAGCTAGTCTTCTGCAAAAAGACAGAATTAACACAAAAGTACAGGCAAGAGCAGAAAGCATACAAAATAACTAGGATGGTAGCATGTGCGCGCAGCGCGATCGTAGGCCCGGCTAGCAGGGTATGTTTCCCCAAGCCCTGGGAACGTAAGTCAGAAAACTGGATGAAACGCAAGGTTGGTAGAAGGGAATTTTACTACTTCTCTGTTGCTCTGAATCCACCTAGAGAGTGGTGGTCTCCTGGTTGCTTATGAGAATTGGAAGGGAAAGAAGGGTTTCCCTGTTCGGTTCCCACCTGACAAATGTTCACGCCATCAAACATGGCACCGATGCGCTACAAATTGCGTTTGCTCCGTGCCTGCATGCGGAGCGTCTGACGGACCCTGCACGATTTTGACATTTACTGAGCCGGGATTCCTTTGGTGCCGAGTGCCTGGCTGCTGGCTCCCTGTATTTTGTGCCCATCAAGCCCTTTGCCACTGACTTTTTTTTTTTTTTTTTTTTTTTTTGATAGATGATCAGGCAAAAGGGGAAAAGGAGAAAAAACAAAGTTAAGTCAGCAATTCAGGTTTAAGTGAAGTTAATCTATGGAGGTTATTTAGTTCCTTTGAGGGCATTTGCCTGGGTGCAAGTGCCCGAGCCGATCCGTGCGGCAGCTCCGTTTGTCACCCCGCGGATGCTGCGTATGGATATAAACTTTCAGCAATACCTTAGCCTTGATGCTCTGTGGGCTTGTTCTGTTGAATTGTCTCTAAGGCAGATGTGAAGCCTTAGATGCTGATGCTTATTTTTCCTACTTGGATTCAAACTATAGGCAGAATTTTGCTCAGTTATGCAGTTGTACAAATTAATAGCTAACGGGCTTGCTGCTCCACTTGCAGCCATGATTTACAACTGTAAAATGAAAGCGGATTTTGACCCCTTAAACTGCCAGGCCTTAAGGTCACAACACTGTGTGAGTCGCATTAGTCCTTAAATGTGATGCTGTACTGTAAAATTGCATGGTGCAATTTGCTATTGATTATCTGTAAAATAAATTATGATGTATGTAGTGCAGGTTTCTGACCCCGTGGTCATGACCTTACTTTGATTGGTAAGACTTCCGACCAGCTGAGATCAGAATAGCAAACAGCCCCACAGCAATCAATAGCTAGATAAACCCGCAGTTCTAATTGTTGGGGCCTTCCATGGGAATACCATTTTCTGCTGTGTACACACAACATTTTTATCCCGGGGAACAGGCAGTACTTTTGCAAACTTCACCTAGAATTGCACGTAAAACTCCATGCATAATTCCCTATTTGGGTGACGAGCCGGTATAACTCCAGGGAAATCACTGATAGAAAACTTTGCAGGACGAAACGGGGCGTTCTGATTTTTTTGCTTCAACGTTTTTAATTATCGGTGAAAAAGCGTGTGGTTCAGCGTGTGCTTTAAAGAGAAGAGCGAGCGCCGTTCGGACCGGCGCCGCTGCTCGTGCCCTGCTGCGGTCTGCAGTGCACGTCGCAGGCAAGGCACCGAGGAGCCGCTGTGGCGATACGGTGCATTTTGCAAATTTGAAATGCCATTATCACAGCGCCTCAGAGAGAACTCTCCTGAAGCGCCGGCCGGACTTAATGGTTACGAGCAAAATTTATAACTAGATCCCGGGGCTGGATTTGCAAAGACGTGTAGCTGCCCGGCGATGCCGATACAGATGCTGAAAAATCACGTCGCTCACCGAAGCGCATTGGGCGCCTCCTGCGGCGGTCTCACGCGGGTGAGATCCCGGCGTGGGCACGCGCGCCGCGAAATCCTGCTGGCCGTAGCCCCCGGGGAAGCCGCACGCCGGGGCTGCTCGAGCGCTCGTCAAAGCCCCGGTGCCGGCGGGCACCTCGCTGCTGCGGGAGGTGCCCAGCCAGCCCCGTGCCGAGGATGCAGCGGCAGAAATACCCTCGCGCTTGGCAGACGCCGACAGGGAAAAAGCCTTTAGGGAGCCGAGCCGGGGGGGGCGAGGGCTTCCCGCCCCGTGCCAGCCGCGGCAGCCTCTCTCGCTCTTGGGTCAGCTGGACCCCGCTGCTGCGATCTGCAGGGGAAGTAAATAGATGGGAAGAGTCTGCCAGAGAGGCAAAGGGCCTGCTCGCACGCTGTTTAGGTTGAGTGAGCAGATAATACGAATTTAATTGCCGTCTGAATTTAGCAAACGAGTAAATGGGATTTGCTTGCGCGGTTTGCCTCTCTGGCCGGGAGCCCCATTTCCGCAGCGTGCACCAGAGCCGCCCGTGCCAGGGGGCTGCGCAGTGCCGGGCTCGCGGACGGGTCCCCCCTTGAGGCGCGCCAGCCTTTCGGCAGGAAGGATTGCCGAGGAATCGCCAGCTGTGTGTCGGGAGTCGCTAACGATTCTGGTGTCTCTATTCGTTTTTGTTTCCTATTTAAAGTGCTTCAAAAAGGATCCGTTTTCAGAAAGCGCTCAGAAACGTTGCCTGAAAACGGGAAACCTGAAATAAGGAATAATTAAAAACAAACAAGCAAAACTTTTCCCCAGCTCGCCGAAGCAGAAAGGTAAGAAATCCTGTTTGTCCAGCATTTGCAGCGTAAGGATTCCCATGCAGGAGCACAGCTAATAGTGCTCAGTACAAACCTGGTATTAGAAAACAAGCCATGCTTTTCCTTTCCGGCCCTGGGCTCATACGGTCGTTATATCTGATCCTGAAGGCAGATTGACAGTTTGGTTTGGATTAAATTCAACGCATGGTTTATGCCATGCTTTTGATAAGGCTCTGTATTAATCTGATCTTTTTTTTTTTAACGCAATCTTCAGTGCATTAATAGCAGAATTGGCCATTCCTAGGAACATTTTTGCAGTGTAACCATTGAGGAATTTATTTCTGGGGGGGAAGATGATATTGCTGATTTTAAAAGCTTTCCAGATCCCAGGTAAAATCGAAATCCCGTGGCTTGGGGGGAGGCAGCAGGCTGGGCACGGCTCGGTCAGGCTCGGAGCTGTTTTGTCGGCGGCTGCAGAGCGCGTTTTCTAGGCGCGCCTTTGGGAGGGCCGCGCCGCGGATCCGGCGGGACCCGCTCGGAGGTGTTGGGGCAGGTCTCCGCCCCGTTCGCGAGGAAATCGGCGCTGGGCGGCGGCGGCGGCGGGGCCCCGTCCGTCCCTGGGGAGCGGGGTAGCTCGCAGGATGTGGCTCTTCCCTCGGGGAGGAATCGGGTCCGCAGGCCGGCGGCGGCCCCTTCCTCCCCCTCGCAGGCGGAATAGCTTATCGATTTCTCCGGCCCGCTCGCCCCCACCTACGCGGAGACACCGACCCCTCCACCCCAGCGCTAAATCATCCCCGCCGGGCTCGCCCGCGAGCCCTCTGATCTTTCGGGGTCGTTGTCGGTATTTGTGCTCGCGGAGGTTTACGATCTGTCGGCACCGGCCGCTGAAATGCTTTATTTATCCGTACGCGGGGCCACACAGGCTGCGCCCTCGCCCCGGCGTCGGGTTCGGGATGCTGCAGCTAAGGTTTGTGTCAGCACTTCCACGTACAAACCGTGGTATTCAGGGGTTTTGCAACTCGGTGGAAAAGCAAACGAGCGACCTGGCACAGCAAGTGACGGCTCGGAGGCGCGCTGCAAAACCTAGCTACCCGCCGCCCGTTCAGGGATTACTAGATGGGCAACCTCCTTCCTCAAGGAAAATAGCCAAACACATCCTCCTCCTTTAGTCTGATTTTTTTTTTTTTAAAAAGAAAACCCTCTTTTGTGTCTGTGCAGTTGTGTCAGATGGGGAAAACACAGTGAGGTAAGACACAGACGGGAAGCTTTGCCGTACACCTAAAAATAAACGCCCAACCTATTCCGAACAGAACTGGCCTTTTACTCTGAAAAATCGCCTGGGTTTTCTACAAAAGCTCGAGACGGCTTGCGGGGGTACCGTCGGCCGGGCCAGCGGCGGCTGTGCTCGCCCGCTCCCGCCCAAAGGCTGCAGGACCGGGTTCGGCAGACGGAGCCGCAGAGGTGCCGTTTCCGAGGCTGCCGTTAGCTTCTCTAAGCAGAAAGAGGAGGGAAGGGGAAAAAAAAAAAAAAAAGAAGAAAAAAGCCCGTTTCTTCATCAGCGAAGCCGCCCTTCGAAGCGCGGCGGGTTCCTGGGGGTCTCCCGGCCGTACCCCCGGGTGCGCTCGGCGGGCCGGGGGCGGCGGAGCAGTGGCAGCGCCGCAGCCGTGCCCGTGCCGGGCACCGCAGCGGGGAGGCTCCCGGCGCCGCGGCCCTCCCAACAGTAGGCGACGCGGTGAGGTGTATAAAGGTGATTTATTGTCGTGTTAGCGCAGGAGCTTGCGGGCTTATAAATTACGTTGAGATTTCTCGATAATGGAGGGAGCGCAGTATGAACAGGAGAGGTAATAGGGCTTGAGAGCGTAGTTGGAATAAGTCCTCTGCGGAAGGAGAACTTCCCTGGCTATTTGCAGGTATGCAGTGGTGGCTGGCTGTGGCGGAGAAAGAGCATTTAGGGACCAAAAGTCGTCTTTTTTTTTTTTTTTTAAAATATATATATATATATATATATATATATATATATATTTATTTTTGTATTGCTTGCTCTTGATGGCTGATGTGTTCTCCTGGCGCTGCATGGAGCAGAGCGGACACGTCAGAGTGAAAATGCTCGTGCATCCCGTTTTCCCGAGGCAGCAGGCTTGCATTTGCATCGGAGGATAATTGGTTTAAGCAGGGTTTATCAGCCGCAGGCGCCGCCGCTTGCATCTGCGAGCGGGCGCAGGCAGCGCTAAAGCGCTCCGCGGCCCTCGGTCCGAAGGGGAGCGCGCCGGGCCGGCAGGAATTTTACAGGGAAGCGGGAAGGGCCAAACATACGCTCAGCCGTTTTGTTATCGGCTACGGCGGCAGTGAGACACGCAGCGCGAAGTTACCGCTCCGGAGCTGCTTTTCCTCTTTTCCGGGACGGTGCCGGCGGGTGCTGAGCCTGCTGCTGGCGTCGCCGGCAGCAGTCGCCTCCGGGGACGGCCGTGACGACCCCCTCGGCCGTCTGTGCGGCGCCCAGGCCCGGCCGCGGTCGCTCCCTGGGGTCTCTCCTCTGGACTGGATGTGAGCATCCCCCGTGGTGCTTGGTGCTCACCTCTGTCTCCTTCCTCGCTTTGCAGGACAAGCGAGGAAGGGGTTTGACGGGCTTTCCCCAAGCTTCCAACGTAGACTTTACAATAGTCGGCCAATGAAGAAAATCTTAGGTGCTGATATTGAAACTGATATTGCTGATATTGAAACTGAGATGTTTCACATCTCTTGTTAAACCTGAAGCTTTTGGAGCTGGTCATACACCTTGTTAGCGAGATGTGAACTTCTAGGTCGTTTTTGAAAAGCCTGGGCTTATGTTGGGAACGCTTTGAGCATGCAATTCCACTCTGCTCCGCTCGTTCCTGGAAGCTCTGCCGAGTGCAGCACTGTCTAATCTAACGTTACATCCTCTGTGGCTCTTCTCAGCGCAGAGCAGAGTTTCAGGTAGGGCTGTGCTGCAGAAATGATCTTAAATGGAGAAGGTTGTTGTTAATGATCAGCTCAGCTGAGTTTTGCTAAATGTAAGTGGGTCTTCACAGGTGAGTTGATTTGAAGAGTTTAAGTAACATATTCTTAAATGGAAATTGGCTTTATCCATCTTCTACTTCAACAAGGTTACCGTGGTGATACACTGGGGTTCAGAGACCAGTCTAAAAAGCACCATCACGCATTAGATTTCACAAAATAGCTTGTGCAAAGCAAGCAAAGCATACAGAAAGATCAAAAGAAAATATCTCCCTTGCAGAGATGGAGGAAATTTTGCATCTTATGTTTCAAATAAGTGAATTACTGATCAAAATCATCTCTGGAAAACTCTGTTCCAGAAATAGCTTGCAAGACTCTTATAGATAAAGATATTTCCCATGTATGCTGGCAGAGGACTATACAGGACAGGTATTTATGTTCTAGGTGCTTGGTCGCGTTACCGTAGGGGAAAGGAAAAGGCAACTTGTCAGCTGCTGGCAGAGCGTGCGACTGAGAGGGTGAAAAGCTCTTTGAAGAGCACGGAGGTGCTCATCTCCCCGCCTGAGGGCTGCCACTGAACGGCTGGCTACATGATGCTAAGGACTGGTTTTCATAAATTACAATTTGCTTCCTTTTTTTTAAGTAAATTGATGGCCTGCTCCACTTGTCACCCTGTCTGCTCTTCCTTCAGTCTGTGTCAGCACAGGACTTTGCCTCCTCTGAGTACTGCTGGCTTTAGAGAGCTGCTAGGGACTCAGTCTTTGGAGGTGATTTTCTGCTGCATCATGCTGCAGGAGACTAATCCCCCCCCCGCTTTCTCCTGCTCACGAGCCTCTGAAGCTATTTCCAGAAACACCTAATTTTTCTATTTTTTCCTTGAACTAATTTCCTAGTTTTCCCAAAAAAGCTATTTCCAAACCTAAGCCTTTCTTGTGGCACACTAGCAATGAGCATCTCTGGGCCGCTGAATGGACAGGGCAGAGCAATCTTATGTCTCCTGCTGTGTAATTTGTTTTTTAACCCAGCTCTGTACTTTGCTTTTTTGGAAACAACTTTCACATCCTTCCCTCTTCCAACAATATCTAAAGCCAGGATTTGCTTGATAGGTGATTTGGAGATGGTGGGAAAAGAGCAAGGATAGGAAATATGTCCTAATATGTTGCCAGCATCACTGGTGAGTGAGAATTGGAAGGAGAAAAAGAGACACTAGATTGTGGTTGGTATTTTATTGGGCTTTTCGAGCTGTGTAGAAGTCGCCGTCTCTGTGAATCTTAGTTTGAGGTTTGCGGAGAACTTATTTGTATACAGCTCCTTTCCTTTCGCTTTCCCGAGGGCTTTGCTCTGCCTTTCTTATTGCTCAGTTGTTTAATGGTCTTAGATTTCTGGGTTTGGGTGAAAGCATCTGCTGGTACTGACTGTACCAGGAATCAAATGGAAACAGTCCCTGCAAGGACCAGGCCAAGGAGGAAACAACCGTGAGGAGGCAATGAGGAAAGGCACCTTTTACCATTATTCCTCACTGCTGACGAAGTGGGAAGAATCTATTTTGGCACTAAAGCTTTGTATTAGTTTGGCAATTGGAGGAGGTTGGCCCGTGGTCACCTGTAGCGCTTCCCCATGTCAGCCAAGCATGGCCTTACAGAGCATGCTGTAATATGCTGTATTTAATTAGATCAGGAGGAAGGAGGCACCTTAGCGTGCTGCGTGGCTGTACCCTCAGAAGTCTCGATGGGTCGTGTTGTAGGGATTCGGTTCTTCCTCAGCCCTTGAACCCATGCTGGTGCTAACTGTTCCTCTTAGAGGGGTGCGTGTGGAAACCATGGGACATGCGGACATATGGTGTCCTCGCTGGTTCCTGCTGCTCCCACCTGGGCTGGTGTTTCCAGAGAGTTTTGCCATCGTGCTGGGTGTCACCAATGAGATGCTCCACAGAAGAACTGTAACTCCTCCCTGAAGGAGAGAGTGCTGCCCAGGAGATAGCAGGCTTGTATTCAGGGAACACAGAGCTACTGAGGTTGCTATGTGTTTACCAATTTCTGATAATGTTTTGGTAGTTATACAGACATAAAACAGATCTAATCCTTTGCCCAAACCTGCAAAAATTTCCATTCAGAGTAGTGCTACTGGAGACAGTGGATCTACTTGTGGGAGTAAACAAAATGTTCAGTTGTCTGTAGAAGACAAACTTAAATGTAAAAAAGGAAGGGTGCAAGTGGAAAGGATTTTGTGTCTCTTACTGTCGATCTCTGCCAATTCTAGAAGCATGCATGAAAAAAATCAATATTGGAGGCAGGCTTATGGGAATGAAGGAAAGGCACAAGTGAGATATCAACAACATGAGTGTGAATTAGCATCATATTGAAATGACTCCTGCAATTTTAGAAAATCCCCTGAGCTGCCTCCAGATGAATCTTCCCGTCCTTACTCACAGCCATTTTCCTAGATTCCAGCACTATGTAAATATTGGCAGATCATGGCATGGCTGAGCATCGACACTTGAGCAGGTTCCTTTCCACCTGGAAGCTTTCCTGTGTAGGGCCCTAATTTTGTTATCTTTCCAGACTAATCAGGAGCAAGATTGGGCTGAGTTTAGTGAAAGGTTTCCAGAGGGGAAACTGGGTAGAGGAAAAGTGGCACAGGATCATTTGATAAGGTCTCCAGACGTCTCTAGTAAATCAGTGGAGTAGGGATCTATGTGCTTTTAGAGAAGCCACCTTTTACATGACATTGCTGCTCGTGGCTAATCTCCTTGGGCAGTAGCTCCTGTTTGTATTTTCTTTGCAACTTCAATGGAAAAAGGTGTTCTGAAAATCCTGCCCAAAACTGCTGTGCGCTGCTCAGCAGTTGCCATGATTTACCCTAGAGGGAGTTGCTTTTCTGCAATGGAAGCAAGGATTTCTGTGTGTTCCTTGGACGACGTCAAGGGACTGGGATGAAAGGAGCTACCTGTGTAAACACCAGCCCATTGCTGTTGTGCTGCCACTGCACATGTTTATTTCTTTTATGGGGAGATCAGTCTCTGGTGATCGCCTGTCTTCTCCTGACTGTTGTGGCATTTTCCCGAGTGTCTCTTGGACTTTCTGTATCTTTTGCTTTTGCTCTTGTCGTCTTGGAGCTCCCACCTGGACGTTCTTTCACTGGTGGCTGAATGGTGCTGTACGAATTGGGAGGGCTCCAGCCACTTGGCACGTAGGAAGATGCCCTGAGCCATGGCTGGCTTCTGGAAGGGCAGGACTCCTTTCAGTCACATGCGTGCGCTGGGACGAGGAAAAACAATTCTGCGCTTCAGGCGTTTCCCAGGCTGTCTGGGAGCCAGGAGAGGAACTGCGGTCGTCTCTTCTCCCTAGCTGACAGCCCTGTGCGGCCGTCGGGGCTGGACGCAGGGAACTTGTACTCCTGAGAAAGCGTTGAGCACAAGAACCAAAGAAACGACTTTAGATTTGATGGGCTGGTGCTTTAACACTGCGTCGTAATGCCCAAGGGGGGGATGATTGTCCGGGGGCTCAGAACCCCTTCTTGGGGTAGCGGGCTTTGGTTTTCCTCTCTTCGCTGTTACCATGGCCAGGCAGGTTTGGATTTGGGGAATATGCTCTGGGAAGAAGTCCCTGCTGCCAGAGGGAGGGAGAGAAAGGTGAAGAGGGTTTTAAATCGGGGCTCTGGCAGTTTTCTCAGTAATTGGGCTCCTCAGGTCTCACGTGAGGAAGTGACCAAATTACTTGGAAGTATTTTTAGGGGAGCGAACGTTGCTTTTGTTGCAGGCAGCGCCTGGCTGTGGGGACTGTCCTGGTTTCCCCTGCAACCTGCTGGCACAACCCCATTCCCGCAGGCCATGCCGTGCTCCTCGGTCACTGCCCGGGGAAGCGCGGCGGAGCGAGGGAGGCGAGCGCAGCGCGGCTGTCGCTCTGCTCCACTGACCAGCGCCTTTGCCCTGTGCTCGGCCGGGGCGCCTTGGCCACCGTCACTCGCCTTTGCAGAGCGTCGTGCAGAGGCTTTTTCAGTTGTCGTCCCGGGAGCCAGGAGTGGCTGCTGTTCCTGGGCCTGGCTCAGCGCTTAGCTTCCTCGTGGCCAGCAGTGCAGGTGAGGCGTGCTTAGACCCGGGCATGGCTGGGCTTAGGGACCTACCTTGTCTGGGACCAGGCTTCTTGCTTCTAAGGGTTTTGCACTGGATAGGATTTACATTTTCTTCTCGAGGTTTTGCTTTTTAATGCCTGTTTTACCTGCTCGGAAGTACTAGCAAAATGCAGTCTGTTGAGTAATTCCCATTCCTTCACATCTGAGCAGTTGGTTTCTGAGGGAGCATTTTCTCCCTAACAGAAAGAAACAACTTAAATTTTTTTTTTTAATTTTTTTTAGCGTAATGAAGACTTTTGGTCAAGCCTCCCTACTCTAAATTAAATTTCTGGTTTCAGTGGATATCACAGATGTTGATGGTGGCTGTTGTGCAACGACTTGTTGAAATCATAGGTGGAACAGTAGTGGTGCTGTGAGAAGGATGGCTTTGGTGATGGTGGAAAGGGTCACGGGAATGAAACTACTTTGGAAGAAGGTCTGCCTAAGTCTTGGTGTTCATGGCAAGGAGTGGTGGCAGTAGCGTGCAACGATGTAGAAATCTGGAGCAGTGCATATCCCATGCGAAGATGTAAGAATACTGCCACCAGTTTGATGGGAACTGGTTGAAATTGCAGCAAAATTACGGACCTCAGAGGGCCCTGGATGCTCTTAAGAGGTGATTGTGGCCCTGAGGCCGAGAGGTTTGAGCTGTGCATCGCGTTGTGTTGGTGCTTGTGGCAGCCGTGTGCAGAAAGGCTGTGGACTGCGGTTCTTTCAGGAAAGGGCTGTGCATCGGTGATGCCATGAAAGCCAAAACGGTTGATGTGAGCTGGGAATGAGGAGCATGTGGTGAGTTAATGGCTATTGATGCTTCCTCCTGAACGGTGAGCATTTCCACCCACATGGTGCTGGTGGGGATTGTTGTGGGTTTTGTTTTGCCCCCTTTGAACTTCCAGGTGCTGGAAATAGCTGTGGTGAGGTAGCAACATTAGGAGCTTAGCTCTAACCTGACACAACCATTGGGGAGAAACCAACATAGGAGATTTCAACCTTGAAGGGGAATGCTTTGGAAAGCTTGGTTTTGTGAAAACTGATTTTTTTTTTCAGGTTGGGACTGACGTGAAACCTTCACTACTGTAGTGTAACACACCCTCCAGGGTCATGGTAAAATCTCCTGCCTTTTCTCTGTGGGTTGTGTGTCGCAGGCTGGATTTGATTAGCGTTTTAGGAAGGGTCTAACCTGTGCCCAGAGCAATGTAAGTGCTGTGAGGCCTTGGGTCCTACGGGGGCAGGAGGATTTGCAGCAGTCACCTGGGTTTGGGTTGCCATGGTCATACGCTATCGAGATCTAGGCCCTCAAAGTATGAGGCAAGGTGCGTATGTCCCTGCAACTTGCACCTGCCCTGGGCACTGTGGTGGGGACATAGACACCGAGGGAAGAATTAGGAGTAGCCCAGTTTGGCACTGGCGTGTCTTAATCAGTCGACATTCGGCACCAAAGAAGACTAGGCTTGAATGGGTGGCCTGGCTGAGGGATGGCAGGTGGGGACAACTCGGAGGGGACTTTAGGGCTTCCTCATATCCCTGTGCTGCTCCGTTGTGATATAAGGTGAGCACAGAACTAAATAAGCAGCTGGATGATTTGAGTCCAGCTTATTCTTATGTTTCTTCCATTTTTTTTTTTAAAAAAAAAAAGGAAAAGAAATATTTAGTGCAGTTGTAAAAGGGGACTTTGTACATCTTGGAGAACCTAGTGCACTGGAGCAAACTTGGAGCACTGAAAACTAGACTATTCAAAATCTGCCTGGCGAGTTTGACAGCTATAACGTTAACTCTTTGCAGCTTCCTGCAGTCCAAGGTGCACAAACACACGCTATGGAAGCCTGAAGTGACCTTGTGAATCCACCAGGGAAATTTAATGTATTTCACTAAATAAGGGGGAATTCTGTTCAGTGAGCTGTCTGTTTTCATAGTCTTCTATTTTTTTCCCTATCTTTTGGAAATGCTTATCCTTATTATTCTGGAATCATCACTCTCTTCCCTATGCAGTACTTCCTGCAGTATTTTAACCAAGCAGTGGTTGATTTTTTTTTTTTTTAATGGAAAAACAGAATGGATCTTTTGGGATAGAGTTGTTGCACTCCAGTGCAGGTAAATTACTTTGCAGCTGTGCAGGCCCTAAGTGTCCCTTTTTCTGTATCTCTTACCTGAGATGACATGACTTGATTAAAAGGCAAGCTTGAGTTAAGACTGTATCACCCGTGTCCTGTGGAACGACAGGACAGTTTTAAAACTGTTAAAAGTTTTAAAACTCTCTATTGTGTCTTGTGTCTCAGCTTGGGGACCCCAGAATGGAGAATCAGTTACTTGACGAGGTTGTGCTTCAGCCTGTCCATCTGCAAAATGCAGTTTAATTTTCCCCTTGAGGCCTCATCTCTGTGAGCAATGGCCTGAGTTGCAGCAGTGAGCACCTGTGAAAGCGTCCGAGTACAGTGGGACCTGCGGTCGCTCCATGGCTCAGAAATCATCCCCGGCGCTCAGCTCCTGTGCTGACTCAGGGCAGGTGAGACTCCAAAGGGAGGGCAGCATAGGACAGCTTATTATTTACATCACTTGCTTGTGTCCTTACTTGTGCCCAGATTTCCTGAAGGAGTCCAGCTGCCCACGCAGTATGAAAATAAATACTTAGTTCTTTGATGTCACGGGCTTGGCACAAGTTGGGACGGTAAGAGGAAGCAGAAGAAAAATGCATTTTTGTCCTACTTTAGGGTCAGTGTTTGCTAGAGACTATCAAATTAAAGTTGTCAATGTTCTCTTAAAGTTATTTTCATGTTGTTTCTGTAGTGGCAAAAATTCTTGCAAGTGGCAGGAGGCAGGATTAGGCTGTTTGAGCCAAGGTGGTCAGTCCCTGTAGTGGCTTAGAGAGAAACGTGGGAACAGCAGTGGGGGCAGCGGTGCTGGGGGGAAACGAGGCCACCTGAGCAAGCCGCCAGTCAAATGCCACCTGTGAGCTTCAGAAGGCAAAACGTTGGCTAAAGTTTGTGCAGTGTCTGGTGGCTTCAGGTGGGATCATATGCTGCTGACCTTATTTCGGTAGGTTGGGCTCTCTTGCGAATATTGGGCAGAGGCTGCTGGAAGGCGACTTTTTGCCAGTAACAGTGGAAGTCAGAAGGACCACCCAGTTCTGATAATGGCAATTTAGAAAGGAAGGAGAAGGTTGTGAAAAGAGGGGCAAAGGGGCACAAAGAAAAAAAAAACGGAACAAAATGAAGATCAAGACTCTGCTGTTAAACACACTGCCTGCGAGGGAGGTCTCGATCGTGCCTTTTCTAATCTAGAGCCTGCAAGGATTGTATTAACTGCTTCAACGCAATGGAACAAATTAATCCCTGATGTAATTGAAATCGGTGAGGTCTCACAATAGGTGAGTTTGACCCAGTGGGATAGAAATAGAACAAGTACTGGAATGAAGTAGTGAAATGAAGTCACACTGTTAAGACATTGGTATTTCATTCCTAGAAACAAAGGCCAGATGAAGGCAGAGAATACATGGCTCTGTGGTGCATGGTTGAAAGCTACTCAATAATATCAAGCTTTGCAGGGGTATTTTTGTGGAGGGAGGAAGTAGGTAATAGAGAGATAGCAAGCATTAAAAAGAAAGAAAGAAAGAGGAAGAAAAAGCCCGGCTTGCTTATTGCCTGTTTGACAGCTGTAGTAAAATAATACTAGCCCTGAATTAAAAAAAAAAAAAATCACAACTTCAGGAAAAATAAGAAAAAGAACAAAGTTCTCAATTGTGTTTCCAGAGAACTAAATCTTTCTAGAGATCTAGTGGCAAGAGACAATGTTTGCTTCATTGAGCCATGTATTTGAGATGCCCTGAGGTTGTACAGCTTGACTACTGAACTGGTGCCACTGGCAAGGAGGTTTCTTTGGTGCTGCTAGTCCCATGAGAGGGCAGCTCGCCGTCGTCCCGGTGGTGCTCCTGCACCACGCCGGCTCCCGCGGAGGGAGAGGGCGAAGCCCGCAGCGTGGGCTCGCCTGGGCGGACTGCTGAGCTGCCGTTGTTCTTGGCAATTGTATTGATAATTTGACTTGGATTCCAGCCAGCGACCTAGTTTTGGATCAGTGAGAAAGGGAGACTGACAGATACAGGTAAAGATGTGGAGGATGGCGATCTGGGTGCTGTTTTAAGAGGACTGCATTGCAGCACTTGGGCAAAATCCAAGAGCTGCTGCGCTTTGAAGCAGTGGACAGAGCTAGTCAGTGCTGGCTAGAGATGCCTGGTCCTGTGAGCCCTCTGGTACCTTCTAAGCTTTCTCAGTTTTCATGAGTATGTTTGACTTTTTTTTTTTTTTTTTTTTTTTTTTAACCATTGATGTAACCAAGACTGAAATCCTGCTTTTCCCCTGATGGAACTATTTCCCTTAGTGGAAAAAGTTTAAAATGCCACTGTCTAACAAATAGTACGTTTTCACAGTTCTAGCTAAGAGTCATTCAATCATCAAAAGGAGAAATCTGTTTTTCTTGAAGTAGCCATCATCTTTCTGTAGAAAACGACAAAATATTCAGAGAGATGGCTGTAAAAAATTTGTTTCTTAGCCTCTCTCAAGTTTCACTTTTTTGGCACTACCTCATACCTTCCTTGTGTTTTTCATACCAACCTTGATAATATTGCCCCATGTCGTATGAGGGTTGAAGGATGCTTTGGTCTAAAGAACTGGGTGTCGAGTAGTATGAGACTTGGAGAGTCCTGAGGGATCTCAGTGAGAATGCTGGGCTGTTTGATGAATGATAGCTATGTTTCTGCAGGCCTGTGAGATTCAGAGAGGACAAGACCTGAAGCTCTGAAGCTGTCCATGGAGTTTTAATATTCTTCCCCTTCTCATGTGGCAGACAGCTCCCCTGAGAAAAAGAGGCTCAACTTGCAAAGCTGGTTTTTGATCCAAGTGTATGTCACCTAGCTGAGCTGTATGGCTCCTTTTCCAAACCCTAGAAAGTTCTTCTTTTGGGGTCTTGTTTAACATTACTGAAATCCAAAGGGAAAGTCACGCTTGACCCCCTCATCAGCTTGTTTCCATCTCCTTTTCAGCTCCATCTCTAAATGCGTTTTACTTAGAAAGCATTGAACAAAGAGGTTTCTTTAGTGAGCATCATTGAATTTCATGTACTACAGCAACTTAAAAGTGCTCAAGTCAAAGAAATTAGATTCCAAGTGTACTTGATTTCAGACAGAGTCCAACATGACCCAAACGCAGGGCTGACAGCCTGAGCTACCCCGTGATGCTGCAGCGAGGGAGCCAGGTGGCCGATGAGCTTCCTCTGGGTTCCGTTTTGGAGGGGATCGCCACGTGTGTTAAGGGCTGGGGCTTCATTAGCAGGAGGCCACTTGCCAGGGTGGTCGCAGCACGCGGCTGCATGCCTCTGTCGACATGGGGGAGCTTCGGGAAGTCTCATGGAATGTGTTTCTGAAACAGCTTTTGAGGGAGGCGATGCCAAAAGATGATTCATAATTCCTGAAGCGCACGGTGGAGTGGTATAGCTCATGTGCAGCAAAGTCATTTGGCATCTGGATTTTGAATAGAACTTTCCCACTTCAACATGATTTTTTGCTTTTCCACCAAAAAGGTCAAAACACAAAACACTTCAATGGAAATCATTTGTAAATGCTGTTGGAGGAGTCTTTTGTGGAGTTTGGGTGTCTTGTGTCTGGTTTTGTGGGTTGAGCGACCTCTTTCGTGAGGCATGGTGTTGCCCTTTTCGTACAGTGCATCCTGGAGATTGTATAGCCATCATTCAAGGTGATGTTTCCCAAGGCTGTTTCCCAAGGCTGAGAGCCTAACTTACCTTTAGAGGCAATTATCTTTCAGGGACAATTCATTTTTATGTGGACAGCAGGAAGAAATTATTCGGTAAGACAAGAAAACGAAGTTCTATTATTTTGAAAAATTTCCTTAAATTTGTGCAATTCTGGCACTGCCACACCATAGATTCTCTCCTGCTGAATGCATAGAAATCCACTCAGAGCTCTCGCTCTTGCTTGTCTTGGAGTTCCTGCTGTGCATCTGAATATGGAGCTGCTTTGTGTCAGGTTCATTTCTAAATGGGCATCTAAGCACAAAGAAGTGAATACGTCAAACCAGCGCACATCCACGTCTGTCTTGCTTTTAATGAGGCCGTATAACCTGAACCTAATAATATCCTGGCTATGGGTTGGCTTTGCAGTTGAGATGCAGTGAAGAAGAAAAAGCAGCCAATAAGGGATACATTATGTTTTACTCTGTGTCTGAAAAATGACTATAATAGTGAGCTAGCAAATCTTGTAAATTGGCATGGAGGAATTTTGCCAAAGTCAAGGAAGCAAAGTGGTTTGTTACTTGCCTTGGCAAACTGGAGAGAGATCTGTCTTGGATATCCTCTTGTTGACCTTATTAAGTTTCATGTGTTTAGAAGGTCATGGTGAAAATCATTAACATTAGGTTGATGGCTGAAAGGTAATAAGTATTTCCTGCTTATCAGATTGGGTTTTGAATTGAAAGAACTTTGAATTGCTCGATTTGTTTATCTTTGGAAATCAGAAAGGCCTCGGTGAGAGGGATTTTGTATTTCTAGTTCCATTTGGGGAATGACATATGATTTGTGCTCTGATGAGGTTTGGAGACTTGGTATGATAGCAAAAAATCAGGAAATTCTGAAGTCTAGCTTCTAGCTAATTTGGTCATGCTGTGGGCCCCGAATGTCTAAGGCTGTAACAATTTGTGATGTGAACAATAACACGTTAACATTGCCTTTTACTGGAAAGCTAAAAACAGAAAATGAAGCGTGTGTAGAGGTTGGTTGGATTGAAAGCCAGACACCGTAAACATGGCTTGGCACTATCAAGATTTCCTTGACCTTGGCGGGGCTTTGATTACTTGCAGTTCAAAACAGTGCGTTGGTGTGTGCAGAGTTGTGGCATAAACTTATGTAGGACCAACAGCGCGGTATTGCTGTCAGAGACTTTTGCAATTCCTGATCGTTTCTTGGATTACTTCATGCTGAAACCTTAGGCTGCATCAGCAAAATTCTCTTTCCCTTGACCTCCATCTGGGATTTTACAAATATGATAGTTATTCTTTAAATTAATGGATCATTTTAAAGCCATCTAAAATGAAACCCATTCATTATTTGAAAGTCATTCTGCAAAAAAGCTCTTGAAAATTTGCCATTGTGGGCTGACTGCAGGCAGATAAGATGTTGTTTCTAGTTTCTGTGATTGTTTGAAGAGAAGTTGGGGCTGAACGCACCCACCTTGAATGACTGAGCAGATGAAACAAAGTGGAGAGACAACAGAGCATCATACGGTCAGAAGTGCACGTGCTTCTCGGGAAGCATTTTTGATACACCAGTTGCTTGAGGTGGTGGTTGTTTCTAAAAGGAATGCTATTTTTTTCCCCTTGAACAAACATTTAATTGCGAGCCATATTTTTAGTATGCCTTTGTAGGTCGTATGTTATTACTGGAAGATGTAGCGATAAATAAATAATAATTGTACAAGGAACTACTTGAAAAGAAAGGAAGAATAAAAATGAATCCGACGTTCTCTGTTTTAATGGCTGAGGTCTTGTAGGCTATAAACGGTTGGCAGAGAATTAAATGGAGTTATGTGAGAGCAGTTATTCCGAGACGCTGAAGTTGCCCTTCATAGACAGTGGCAAACACCAGCTGGGTAGGTTTGCAGAATAGACCACAAAATACAGTACCAAATCCCAGCAAAATGCTGGAGGAGATAAAGTAGTACAGGAACCATTTTCCTATCTCTGGAGAGCGTCTCCTACGGCACGTTCTCCGGGTGGAGCTAGGAGGCAGAATCAGCCATTTCTTGCAGGTGCAGGTGCTTGGCCCGGGGCCTGTTCCATGGTCTGTTGAAGCGAATTGGAAAGGCAACCGCAAATTTCCACGAGACTGGCTTGTACGCGTGTCTTGCAGGATCGGTGGTTACAGGGCACGTTGCCTGGATGCTCAGATTAAAAGTCAGAAGAACAGGTGGTCATTTCGCATATAATGTTTTTCACATGCAGTAGTAGCACACAGTAATGATAAAAGGAAGATTTCATTTTACGTCGGCAAACAGAACTTAAAGCTTTTACGTTCTTAAGTGTGGCTGGGACTTGATAGAGACTTTTCTGTGTTCGTTCTTGTGTGGTTGTGACTGTTGCAGAAATACATATGGGGGGGGGGGAATGGGCTTGGTTTTAGGTGACCTTCCTGAGAGAGTGTTGGCGATCAGTTACCGCAGGAGGCATGTGTTACTAATTTTTTTGAGATTTATGAAAGAGAGCCTCTCTTACGGTGTATATAAATGGACTTTCTTATCTCAGTAAAGTTAGCTGCTTGAGGGAGTACACTCTTTAGGGCAGGGATACTGTGAGGGTGGATTTCAGCAACGATCAAATAGGTTTTATCTTAGGAAATCAACACTGCATGAAATTTTATTTTAGAATATTGATACTCTCTGCTGTGGGCCAGATGCAACCCAGGCTGGCACAGCTAATTCACTTTGGCCATGCTCCAGCAGAGCATCCTGTTTCAACAAAGTGATTAAGCATGTACTTATCTTTAAGCACACAGCTAAATCCCGGTGATTTCAGTGCTTCTCTGGACCAGGGCTTCTTGTCCAGGGGACAGTTCAGCTGCAAGCAGGGCACTTGCAACTGTAGCTTCCTCTTCCAGGATTTCTCCCCCTGCGAGAGCTATTTTAGAGCCGGGTCTGTTGCTGGCAAGGTGACGGAGTGGTAGGTACTCAGGCAGATCTGCTGCTGGGGCTCACGGTCCCTTTCTGACCCCAGCTAGGCCACAGCTGATCTGTTCTAGTGGGAAATCTTTCCCATTTCTTAGCTCTTAAGGAGGAGTTTGCTTTAGTGAGCTGAAGACGAAGGCTGTTGTCCTTCACAGTTACTGCATTTCATGTTAAATGCTGGGACTTGGACTGGCCACGTGGATGCAGCTTGGGAAGATCAGGGTGCTGGGAGGAAGCCCGGGAGATCAGACAGCATGAGGAGAAATCTGGGGAAGCTGATCAGCCCTGAAGGTGTTTCTGTGCAAAGAGTCAATTAAAACGTGCTGTGGAAAATAGATTGTCTTCTCTATTGGAAGTTTCCAAGAAAGCAAACCAACCTTCCCTTCCCCCTGCTTCCAATCCCACCTGTTTTGTTTTTTCCTAGAAAAATGTGAAACTCATTAACATGTGGTGAAAGCAACGTACCGACGTCATCTTGATTTAAAATCTGTTTTAAATCTTAAAATGATGGAGCCAGAATCTTTACTGCAAATAGCCTTGCTTTTGTGGCTATGAGGCAGACTGTCAACATTATTTGAACATCTCTATTTTTAGTACTTTTGCGTCCTTTGTAACAATGTTATTTGAAAGGAAAACAAAGAATAGATGTAGGAAGAAGAAAAAATTAATGTTATTCGTGTTAAAAGGCAAATGCTGCTTGCTTTGCTCAGACTGAGCTCCGGTGACTGGGATGTAGTAAGGTGAGCGGAGCGGGGCTGAAGCGGAGGCTGGGAGTGCCGTTAACCTCATGCGATGTCCTGGAAGGTGCGAGGGCTGTTTCTGCTCTTGCTTCCCGAGCTTAGAACGGCTGCTTCTTGCTGGGCTGTTTCCAGAGAGTGGGAAATATTGCTACAATTAATCGCAGAGTCCTCGTCCTTCACTTCTCTTGCCACCTTGAAAGTCTGTTCGGATGCAGTGGCTCCCTGAACCTTCTTTTGTGCCACCTGTGTGGTTAGCTCCTGCCATCTCCTTTTGACTTCTGACAGTAAAATAAGAGACTTAAATTGGTTTCTTTCCTAGGACGCAGGATTCAAATAGCACAATCCCAGCATTTAATAAGGGCAGCAAAGACGATCCTGTAACATCCCTGTGAACCTCATTGCTGTTGCCACCGTGTTGAATATAATGTTTTTGTTTGGGTTGCTTAGTGAAGGGCTGGTGCTAAGCAGCATTGCCTGCCTGAAGTTTTCTTCCTGCTGCTGATCACTGTGTCTACTCGATAATTGGAAAAGCTAAAAAGTTCTTGGGAGGTTTTGACTTTCAGGGAGGATTTGTCTGTTTGGCTTAGACCTATTCCCTGGTATGAGATGTCAGACGCAGAAGGCTGAAGTGGGTCTGCTTTGTGGATTGCGGCCACTTGCTCCAGTGTGTTTCAGGCTGGCGTGGACCCGAGTGAGGATTTATTGACCCTTTTTCATTTGCATTGCCGGCTTCATCCCCGCACTAATATATCAGAACATTGTTGTGTCCAAGCCTGAAGGAGAAGAATGCCGTAGCTGGAATGTATTAAAAGTAGTAAGTCTGCTAGGAGTAAATTTTGTTCCTTTGCCAGCCCCAAACCTAGGCATCATTAAACTCCCATGTGATTCTTATTTTGCAGGGAATTTCATCTCTCACTCACAAATCTTATGCAGTGTTAGAGCTCATCAAAATTTGAACATTATTTGTCTTGGTCAAGTTAAAAATTGCCTATTGTGAAGAAATCGTGTGTGTGTGTGCGTGCTACTCGATAATCCTTTGCCACTTTTGGTGTCTGAATGATTTATTGTCCCGTGAAGGGAGTCTGCCACTAAAACATTGTTAATGCATAGGATTTGTGTGGGTGGTGTGGGCACAGTGGCGCAAATGCTCTCAGATCATGGAGAGATTTCTCTGCTTCTGCATTGAACATGAAGTGCCTTGGATGTGTGCCGCAGAGCCTCCTGGTCAGACTGGCCTTCTCCGGCGCTTGGTTGTGAGGTCCTCTCACCTTGGGTGAGCTGGGGTGACTCTGGAGCAGAAGCAGGAATGCTGTATCAGTGGTTTTTGGGAAACTATTAAGTTCAGGTTGGAAATAGTATCTCTAGAGAAGGACAGATGTGTCAGAGGAATTTTCTAGTTGTGTTTTAAAGCTGTAGTTAACTAAGGCTAATTTAATCTGTAGGCCAGAAAAAACACGGGAAGTGGCTCAAGAGAGCAGATCCCTGCTGCGAGCGGCTCCTTTGCTCCGTGCGCTGATTGTGCTCTCGGCCGCTCAAGTGATCTCTCCCCGAGTGGCGATCCCGTTGGGGCGGACAGAGATGCAGCAGTAGACTGTCAGCAACGAGCTGGCTTTGCTTAAAAGCAGAGTTGGCTAAAACGTTCCGCTGAAGAGTGTCTCATGCACAAATTACCCTTAGTTTAGTAGATTTTATGCCCGTGCATATTCTGAATTGAGGATGCTAATGTCAGCATAAATAGCTAGTCCCGTGGAAGCAATGTAGCTGCTGAAGGTGAAACACAAATTCTGCACAAGCCTTTTCTTTGGAACTGAATCATCAACCCCCTAACTCCCTTTACGCTGGTAGAGGCTGTGCATGTGCAAACGAGAGTCTAATTTATGGACAGTTGGGCTGACCAGGATTAAATCAAAGCAGGCCTGAGCAGAAGTTTTGACTCAAAACAAAAAACCCCACAGTTTTATTGTTAAAATCAAGGTTTGGTTTGCTGTCTAGAGCCAGCTCCAGGTAGAATTACATTTTGAGTGCCTGATACAGTGGCCTCAGCTGTCAAGTGAAGGCCAGCCAAATTCAAGTGCTGTTGTGCCATGTGCCCTTTGGCAGGTTGATGTGTAATCTTCCTATCCAAGATGCTTATTTTGTTTCATAGCCTGTTCTCTCTCGTCTCTCCCCTTACCGCTTTCAGATGTTTGCTGCCGAGGAGAATGTAGATTTTCGGATACATGTGGAGAACCAAACGCGAGCAAGGGACGATGTGAGCAGGAAGCAGCTTCGGCTCTATCAGCTCTACAGCAGGACAAGCGGGAAACACATCCAAGTGCTAGGCAGGAGGATCAGCGCCAAAGGAGAAGATGGAGATAAATATGGTAAGAATACTTACAGGGATCCCCAGACTCTAGTTCAGAAGTTCTAATTCACTATGGTGGGTTGAGAACTTTTTGGAAGAAAAACGAGATGAGCAATAACAAGCAGGATAAGAGGGGAGAAAAAAAAACCCAAACCTTTTCGGATTTAGATCGTGGGATTTGCTATGTGAAAGCAGGCTGTCAGCCCAATCTCCCTGCTGCAGACGGTTCCCACAGTAATATGATGCTCTAATTTATTAGTGTATGATGGTGTTTGAAGAGAAAAACCTTTCTCTGCCCAACAGGTAGGCTTTACCGCGTGTCTCATGTGATTCACAAATGATCCTAAAGCTGGTGGTTTGGGCAGTTCTTTCAACGTGAACTCTCGCCCCAGGCTTAGGGACTTGGGAATTTGGTCTGAGTTTAGGTGAATCCAGTCTGATGCATGCATGAAGCATTCCCTTATCTTCATTTCCAGGGGAGGGATACGTAGTTTGAGCTGAAACGAAGCAGACTTTGGAGCTTTGAGCTGAATCTCGGGGCGTGTGGGTCCCGCTGAAACACAAATAACTGAGCTGCTTGTAGGCTAGTGGTGGGTTCAGCTGTTTTCACCTGCACTCGCACATAAGCAACATGATAGAAGTGCTGCTGGGAGACCGAATTGTGAACAAACTCCTTAGCCCCGGTACGTTTCGAGATCGTTTTGGCAGAGATACTTTTGCTCAGCTTGGCTTAGGCCTGAACGAGCGCTGCTGGAAGGGTTTCCTCTGTTTTGAGTACTGTTCCTTTTTTCTGTTATGGATGAACAGCCCTGTGCGTTCCTGTGTTGCTGCAGAAATTTATGTGTATGCGTTGGCCAGAACGCACATCCGCACGGCGCGGATTTTGCACGCAGTGCTGGTGGAGGTGGAAACGGGGTACAATGAAGGGCAGGTCAACATTTATTTGAAAACAGTTAGTCCCTGAGGACACTTCAAGCAGGATGAGGGATGGTGCATGCCTACCACAGAGGGGCAACTACTGGCACTGTGACCCTATGCAGAGGAACAGGGTGAGTTGGGCCAGGTGAAATGAACCCTCCAAGGCTGCTTGGAGTAAGCAGCCTTGGTAAAGTGACCCTACAGCTCAGAGGCAGCCCTGCCCTGAAGGCTCGTTGATGTTGTCCTTCGTCATTTCAAAATTTTCTGATAAAACAGGAGCGGAAAGTACTACCATTTGGTTGATAATTATAGTGTAATTTTATTGCATTCATCCTCTCAGGTTTGATGTGCAAACCAGCTACTGCATGTGAGCTGCTAGCTTCTCAGGAAATGCTTTTGCCCACAGTAAATGGCAGGTAACGTGATGTGGTTTCCTTCTCCGTAAAAGACGGCAGCATTTACAGTGGGGTGCAGCAGGGAAGTGTGCCCGTAAGCAGCTGACAAGTGCTAATTTATGTGTCAAAGCCCATCTTGTCCCCTTCATACATATGCAATTGTGTCTGAACAACAAATCCTCGCGCAGGAGAGTGCTCGTGGCCAGTAGAAAAGCTGCACAATTGTAGAGCCTTAGATTTTCAATCTGAGGAGCTCCCCAGTGCATGCACTGCTACTTGCCACCAAATCCTCTCCGCTTCTGGTTGCCAGCAGCCTTCTAATAACCCAAAGTGCTCCAAACGTTGAGTCCATTTGCTAACACCTCTGCTCCTCCCTCCCCCGCTGCACTAATAAAACTCCTTGATGTGTCAAGCTGCAAAGCCTTCTTGTTGCTAGCCATGCTGAAAGGTTATGGAAATCTGTTCATCATCTTGCTTGGCACAGGAACACTTAGAGCATGATAATCGGGGAGACAGTGAGGTGGGGCCTGGAGGTCCAGGATGTGACCATGCAGAGCTCCTGGCTGTGATAATGAAGGGGGGAGAGATGTCAGAGTTACTGAAGTGAGAACCATCTGTGTTACAGCCAAAACTGGATACAAAGGCAATGACACAGGATTCATTATGTGCCGGGAACCCCTCCCCCAGAGGCATTATTATGGAGCAACCTTTGATCAAGACCAGAGAGAGGCTTAAATCAGGTCTGGGGATATGAACAGTTGCGAACTTTTGATCCAAATCTCAGTGTCGCTGGTCAGATCTGCCTCGGGAGCAGGACACCTTTCCTCTTGTGCAGCAGATGGCTGTTTTTGCTACTGCCCTTTCTCTCTTTCCTCCTTTGCTGTCTCCAAGTTGGCACAGTGAGTAGGAGCTAGGCTTAGCATTTGGGAGTGCCCAAATCCCAGTTCTTTTCTTGGCTACACTGCCCTTGGCGATGATGCCATCTCCCACAGCTTCTCCACTCTTAACCCTGTCCCCACTAAAAGGAGGGATAATAGTGGAGGTGAAACGATGTTATCAGCATTACAGAGATCACACCTCACTCCAGTGAAAGGTTGGGGAGGACGAGCAAGAGCCAGTGTCTGAGAAAAGGCAGCGGATGTGGGAGGAGGTGGAGGTGAAACTGGAAGGTAGGCTGGCTCCAGCCCTGAATATTCCTGCCTGCCACGTGCTGAGCCGTGGTACGGTGGCAGGCAGGGCCTGGCAGAGCGGTCGTGCTGGACACCTGCTCTGCAGTCCAAGGCGAGAGCTGTAGCTGATCGGGCACAAGTGTGGGCAATGGAAAAACGTGCCAAACTGGAAAGCTGTGAGACAGAACAAGTGTTCCTGAGCGTGCCACCACCAACAGGACTCACTGCTTCAGCATGGCAAAGCCGTGAGCACCGCCCAGTCCTAGGGATGGGCGAGCTATTTTAGCTCCTTTTTCCCCTTGCCCCCATCCATATGCAACCGGTTAAAGAACAGAGTGTCCAAGTGAATAGGTGATCTTTTCTTGTGCACATATACAGCTTCCAAATGGCTGGTGGGTGAGGGATACGCTGCCTTTGAAGACCGGGAAAATTGGCTAGTTTTATTGCAAGCTTTTATCGACTCTGTAAAACTTCTCACCTCTTGATTGAAGAGAATGCCCAGAAAAGAAGGGAAGTGACAAATCTGAGGCAGGGAATTGCTGGTTTCCAGGCACCATCATGAGTACAGCGAAAAGACCAGCCAGCCAGGCTCAGCAAAAGAGCTGAGACAGTGCAGAACCTGGAGCAATCCAGCTGGAGGAAGCCCCTTGAATGCTTCATCTGGCCCTGCAAGTTCCATGTGCAAAGAAAAACGCCTGCTCTGAAGTATGTTAGTTTTACTGGCATAATAATTCTGGTATGTAATTTTTGGTTTATGCCCTATTTCTTGGCCAAGATCTGGCCCCATGTGTCAAATTATTAAATGGCAAATTAAGTCAGTTAATAGAATTAATTGCATCGATGTAATCCTTTTAATCAGATGGATTTGATCCCTTCTCAGATGAATTAGAATCCATTAACAGATAAGTCAATTATTGGACTAAATTAAATCTAATAATAATGCCTGCTGCTCACAGAAACACTAATTAATCTAAATACACTTACCTATCTCCCATGGTTGTTTTTTTTTAAGGGTTAATTGATGTTCCTAAAGTGCTCTGAGATCTTTAGATAACAGGCGATCTATGTGAGCAAAATATTATCTCTTAACAGACTATAAACTAATTAAAAGATTGATCTGTTTACCGATTGCATTTTTACTTTAATGTCTTCAGCCTATTCAGAAAGAGTTTTCACTGGCCCAGAAAAACAGTATTCCTGTTATAAGCTTATTATTACTTTACAGGTTTCTAAGTGGTTCTTTCATTCAGAAAATGAAAGGGGGAAGGAGAAAAAACAACTATTAAAAAGCTTGACAGAAAAAAGAAAAGGACCTGGAACCTTTATTTTCTACCTCCGATAAATGGTACAGATAGGGAAGAGAGGGATCAGTGACCTGAAACCTTAGATCCTTTCATTTATTTTCATTTCACAAAAGGCAGAAGACATTCTATCCTGTTTGTTCACTATCTTTGTATCCGGTTCACTTGGTGAGACCGAGCTCCCTTGGTTGGGTGAAGGCATTTTTTTTTTTTTTTGCCTCATTTGTATTTCAGAGCCATGTGATTTTTTGTTTTAAAGTGTCCCTGCCCGCTGTAGTCCTGGGGGGCAGCGTGACACGGTAGCCGTGAGCAGAGCTGTACGGAGGACGCGAGGGGTGTTTTGTGCTGGCCGCTCTGCGGAGTTAAGTTTTATCCGCAGTGAGGAGATTGCGTGGGAATACCTAAGGATGGGATACGGTTATTAGGTTATTAGCTGTTGAGGGTTATCGCTGCTGGTATTTTGGCCCGAAGTACAGCATTGACCTAGTCTGTTCCAATTAAGAAAAAACCCTGTTCTTGAGTCCAGACCTCCTGGTCTATAATGTAAGCAGCTTGTTTTAAGTTACCCCTGGCCAGGGGCACAGCGTGCAGGTGCGATAACTCTCATATGCAGCCTCCCTTCAGCCACCAGCATTTCCAGCCTCCTGGAGGACCCGTCCCCAAGCTGGCCAAGTGTTTTCAAAAAATTCCAACCAAATTCAGTGGGTTTGAGCTCAGGACTTGGCACATGTTCCAAAGAGAGGAGCCTCGCAGAGGTTAACAGAGCATGTGTTTGCTGACAGAGTGTGAACAAATCTGGGCTCAGGTAGACCGAAGAGGGAAGCAAGCTGAGGAGAAGCTGTGCACGTGTGATGCCAGCCTTTGCCTTCGCTTATCGTGAAAGCGCATCCTGGCCATTCCTCAGCACTGGCATTGCACCCGCCACAGAAGTGCTTTTGCAGGTAGGCATGTCTCTAGCTCTGAGGGATGCACCTGGCATACAAATTCCTCCTGCAAACTTTCGGAGGTAGCGCAGAGCTTGGAGAGGCCAGTGCCTCCTTCCTTGGCCACCCCAGGCTGGATGAGGTGCTCAGCAGCTTGCTGTCCCCCCCCCCCTTCCCTTCTAGCTGGAGCATCCCACAGATGCCAGTGGACAGGCCCATGTCGGGCACATTGCAGCTGTCTAGACATCAGCCACACTCCATCCCGCTGGAGATTTCATTTGCGGTAGAAGTGGGCTCTGTTCCATGAGGAGGTGTAATACGTGTGGAAAATATTATTATAGCAAAATAGCCTCCTTTAATTGACTCTAAATTTTGCAGGATTCCTTCCTAGGTTCGGGTAATCCTGTGCTCTCCAGAATTAATGAGCTGACATAGCACTTCTTTGGGTTTGGCAGCCTGACAGCTAATTTAGAACTCCCTAAACTCATTTCACTAATGACTCCCATTTGTTCTATCTCAAAGCCTGGAAACAAATGCAAAATACCAGTGCCATTGTCCCATCTTTAGCAAGTCATTCTTTCCCCTCAGCATTTCTGGCACCTTAACAGCAAGCTGCCTTGGGAAAACTGATTAACCCTTTCCCTTCCTAGAATAGTTAAAATCAATTTTGAGCCCCCTGGGAAGAGCAAGAAGAAAAACTGTCTCATTGTGGCTGGAAGGCACAGAATTAACCTGTGAGAAAGTCAGGAGATACATCCCAAGTAGTGACTAGGACTAGTTAAGTATTAGACATATTTCCACAAGCATGATGTTCGGAAATTGCTTTTCTTCCCAGGAACCAGGTATGTGCAAAAGAGCCTGTCTGACCCAGGGCAGATCAGCAAAGTACCCAGAATGAACTGTGATCTGCTTTGTAATTTATTCAGCTGAAACATTGGGATGGCTGTTTCCTATTTAAGCTACGTATTGCTGCCTCCAGTCTCTTCCCATTACAGTTTTGACGTGACAACAAGACAAATAATTTTTTTTAAAAGACCTTTTATCTTCTAAACCATTTATTTTCACTTACTTAGCCCGGGGGCAGAGCTGACCTCAGCGTAAGCGATGATCATTCACCATGGCAGCTGTACAGTCATATGGGGCCGGTGATTGGCCTGGGCCAGGCAAGCCTTCGCTGTCCAGCTGCTGTGTTGTCTCGTTTTTGTTTCTTCTTGCCCAACATCCCCTGATCGCTTTATTATTATTTTTTTTAACGTCTCCCCTTCTCATTTGGGCAGCGCAATCGGCCAGTGGCAGAGCCTTCCCTGCAAGGCGGCGCGGTGCTTTGTCGAGCCGCTGGCAGCGAGGCTGGAGCTGGACCTCCCCGATTCCCGGCTTGGCGAGGAGGCTCCGTTACCACCACCTTAGCGTTGGCTCTGAAAGGTTCAGCAGCCATTTGAAAATATGTTGTAATCGTCTTATACAAACCATCTGTACATTCAAGACTTTTTTTTTTCTTCTTCTTCTGTATTCTGTGTTTGTGCCAACGTAGGAGAAGCTCTGCTTAGACAAGATGAGAAGTTTGGGAAAAATAACCATTTGCTTTTTGCTTTATGAACAACCTATTTCAAACAATATATTTTTTTTGCTAAATTCCTAAACCTTTGTTTTTGATGCCTGCTACTCCAAACTCCCACCGAGACCAGTTTCACACCTGAAGTTCAGTTGTCTCTGCAGACCCTGTTTTGTATAAGTACCTCTGCTAGCCCATGTAGCAAAAGCGGTTCTTCATTTTTCCTCCTGACAGTAAAGTGAGTTTTGATTTCCTTACTTCTGGACCTTGAGCTATCTCAGAGACTTGGATTTTTAGGAAAAAAAAACAAAAACAAAACCCCCAGTCACCTTTTAACTCTTTGTCTGAAATTAATGTCCCCTCAATCACTGGTCGTGATTTGGAAAATGTAGGCCTGCCTGTCAGTAAATATTAGGTACCCCGAAATAACGAGGAGTAATTTAGAGGTCTGTTGATAATTTGTCATTTTTAATTTCTATGTGGAGTGGAAACTGAGCTACAAAATGAAAAATCTTTATTTTCATGCAAGTCATAAGAGGGTTTTTGTTAACAGTTTGTGTGTGTATATAATTCTATGCTGTGATTTAAGTGTTCCCATTAGAAATGCAGAATAGGAAATAGGATCCCATCTGTGAGCAATTTAAGAGGAAGTGAGACAATGGAGTCGATTGCTGCTTCAGTTTAGATAATCAATACAAATATTATTAGTATAGTGATTTATCTTCCCAGGCACTTTATGAAAATGTGAATGCCAGACCCTGAAGACAGGTCAATGTGATATTATCTGTTCCTGCCTTGCTGTGATTACGCTTTTTTCCCATGAAGCTTGAGCAGCTGCTTTGCTAAATGTTCTTCCCTGGCTGTGATGAAATAACACAGAAACAAAGTTGAGGGTTCCCTGTCTCTTCTGCGATTCTGGAAACACATTGTCTATATTAGTACAAAAATTACTTTTATGCAGAGTTTATACGTGGGAACTCCCTTGTGGTTATGGGGAGATAATGAAGTTCTAAAAGAAGTTTGCATAATCCGAAATATATTTCTAGACCATGAGCAGTTTTATGCACAAGTGCTGAGAGAGTCTCAAGTTTTTTCTAGTTGTTTTATTTTCATGTCTATTATCAAACCTTTTATTGTGGTATCTGAGGTTTTCCCGTAGCTCATCATTTGGATAGTCACGAATTTGAGCTGGTTCTTGGGACACTATTATAAGTGTCTTGAATAGGTTACCCAGCATTTCTGAAAGGCTTTTTTAAATAACTTTCAATGGAGGGGGAACAGGAAAACATTTTAAACAAATCTCTTGTAGTAATTTGCTTCTTTGCCTTCTGCATGCATTAACGTGGGCTAGCAAGTGGCCACTGAGATTTGTCCTTTGAAGGAAATGCAGTTTGGAGGAAATGAAAAACGTCAATAGCTGCGTTAAGAACATTCTAATTAATTTTTTGTTATGCTTTTTCCCCTCTCCTCCTGTATTACTACAAATTTCACAGGCAAAATGGGTTTGCGTCAAAAGAATTGAAGACAAGTTGGGAAATTCAGAATTTGATGTGAAAAACCCCACATTTCTGCCGGAAGATAACATGTACAGCTTGCTAGGCTGCAGTCTGAGACACCTAAACTCAGCAGCTTTCTTTGCTGGAGATTTACGCCAGTGGTGGCAGCCCAGGCGCTCAGCTGGAGCATCTCCCCTGCTTCGCTCTCCCCAAGTTAGCTGATGAGACGCTGGGGCTAGACCCTTTGGGCAGTGGCAAGCAAAGGACCCTTGCTCCTTATGTAGAGTGCCGTGGTATGAATTTCTTCCTCCCTCTTCACTCCTTGTGGGTCCATTCCTCATTTCTGAAATGGGAGTTGCAACATAGGTGTACTGCCAGGGTAAAAACATTACAAATGGTGAGATGCTAAAGAGAGGGTGATAACGGAGGACCCTATCAGCAGCTTGGTCAGAACTAATTAATTGGTGGTTTTAGGTGCTGTGAGATCATCCCTGTTTTCAGATTTGGATTTCTCCAGGAAAGGTGCTAGGCTATATATATATGTGTGGGTGTATATATATATATATGTTTATATGTGTGTGTGTGTGTGTATATATATATATATATATATATAAAAAAGCAAGGCACTTCAATTGCATAAGATTTTACTTCAGCTTTTTTAAAAAACAGATAGTTAGGAATTTCCGCAGCTGCGAGGTGGAGCACAGCAAATATTAACAAAGCCAGTAATATCGCGTGGCCGTCTGGAAGAGAAGGGAAGAGACCGGTGCCCTACTAAAACTGCAGAGAGCTTTAGTCTGGGCAGAAAGGTGAAAAGTAAGAAGTTCTGAAGAGGAGAAATTGCTGACGCGTGACGCTTGGAAATCTGGAAGAGTCCAAAAAGGGAGCTGAAAATACCCCCCAAAAATGACTATCTGTGGCTTGAACGAAATAGTGTCCGATCAGCATTCAGAAACCGCTGAATTCAGGCCGTTCCAATACTGGCATTTTCCAGACTGCCTGCCAGTCGGATGCTGAGGAGAACACATGTAGAGCGTCTGCGGTCTCCTGAGCGTTCACGAGAAAGGGAAGGCATGCTAGAAGGAGAGGGAACGAGAAGGCCCAGTAAAAAAATCCGTCTTTTTCTCACTGTGCGTGAGGAAGGAAAGGGGCATTGGGCTTGGAGGGAAGCGGTAGCATGGCTTGTACGGTGTGAGCGTCCGTCTTAATGAACCATGCAGCAACAGTACACACTTTGTCCGTAATAAATTTTCAGTATTTTTAGAATACCCGAAACAGAAAATCCATACGTTTTTGCTGACAGAGAAGCTCTTCATTTAGGCTACCTGGAGTGATTGCGTTGGAAGACTCTCTGGGCAGCAGCTCTCTGATTTTTTTTTTTTTTTTTTGTCTTTGCATCTCAGAAGTGAGATGAATGCATGCAAGAAGGCCTTCTCCTCCTTTGCATCTGCAGCTGCCAAAAATGCGCCTTTCTAACCAAAGCAATAGGAAAAAAACCTGCCATCTGCCGAGACCTTGCCTTCTGCATCTGTAATGAATTGGGTCTTGTCCAATAAGCAGTTTCCCATAGTTAACAACTGGATGGCAGCTGTTTTGGCTGGAAGGATCTGGTCCCAGGTAGCACAGTGTAAATGAGTCCTTATTCTCTCCTGCTGCTTAGCTGCTTCTGTTCTCGATCAGAGAGCAGGGCTTGTGCGATGGAGGAGGAGTGGATATTGTGCCTTGAAAGATGACGATGCAAGCCAAGATGTTTTCTGGTTGCTGTTTGAGCATATGGTAGGCAAAACACACTTGGCTTCATGTTGGTGTGGCTGCTATGGTTTGGTTTATGCCCTTTGTTCTCAACTGCTTTTCAAGAGTAAGTGGGAGTGGAAGCTGGCAATCAAGTGGTGATGGGGGTTCTAGCAGCAGGGGATAATTGGCTGCAACCATTGGAAGTGGTGAAGACCCCACACTGTGGAGAAGCAGCAGGGGAGAGCTAAGAACAGGACAGCATATACGTGCCAGAGAAGTCTAAAAAGTGGAGAAGACGTGTACAAATGGCGTCAACACTTGGCCAGGGACAGTCGTGAGGCATGTGTTGTGTCCACGGCTCCCACCATGTGGCATGGGCGTGAGGGGAAACCTCAGTGCAAACGCCATTATTACCGTTGCTCATTTTTGTAGCGATGGATAAAAAAGTGGTCTGAGGGGTGTTCCGATTTCCTAGTTTCAGCTAACATACTGTGTCGAGGCGGAAGGAAAAATCCTTAGTGGCTGCAAGCTGCTCTTGTCCTGTTGGTGTCAGTGGTGGTGTCCTAGATTTGACCAGCTAAGCATCTCTACCTCATGATCCCTTTAGCATAAACCAAAATAATATTTCTGCTGGTTCCATGGAGCCAGAGGGATCACCAGACTCTCTGTTACAGCTGAGGCCCGATTTTCGTCTTGCCTGCACTCTTGAAACTCCACTGACATCTGTAGAGCCATTCCTGAGCCTCCTGCGTGAGACTGAAAGGAGATTAAGCGCCCAGCAGTGCCTCCCGTTCATCATGCGTCTTGCACCTTTGATAAGACCTTGCATTTCAAACCTTTTTAGCCAGTGGGAGGCAAATCAAAGCTGTTAAGTTTTAGCCTGTGATAATAGTTGGGTGCTGCGTGGTTAGCCCAGCCTCCTAGTCTTTGTGTGACATTTGATCAGCGGTGATGCTTACCTTTATTTAATTTGCTTCTGCATCTGCATTTTTAACAGTTTTTTTCAAGCTAAGTTTTTAACTGGCAGCAAGTTAGGAGGCAAATAAGAAAAGGATATTGACTTTACACCTACTAATTTGGGGGTGCTAACAAGTAAACCTAAGAGCTTTGTAGTCGCTGGATAAATTGATCCAGCTGGGAGGGCTGGAGGAGGGAGCTAAAAGGCATTGCCAAGAAACTGCGCTGCTGTTTCTAGCTGGAAGCGTTGGCTGTTCTTGCAAATATAATGAGTTTGGGTGAACACTTGGCTGGTACCATTGCTGTAACCTGTTTTGGGCTATGCCAGGATTTTCTAGGGCTGTACCAAGCCCACAGTGCCAGAGCTATTAGACCTGCATGGGCACAAGAAGAAGCTGAGATCCTAATTAGAAGATGCTAAATATGTTGCCTCTGAAATGAGGTGCCCTTTACGGTAGATGGTGGGACAAAGCCTTCTTCCTGCAGCATGTGTGAGTGCAGTTGGATGGATGAGTCAGGATGCTTAGAGTTATCAGGTCTGGCATGCTAAAAGGGTTCGTTCTTTTTTTTTTTTTTTTTTTTTTTTTTTTTTTAAACGTGATGTGTATGCTGCAGGCAGAAGCGTAGGTACAGAAGGTGCAGACATATAATAGCTGTAATGCAGCTAGTGTAGATAGCAGCAGCAAAAATCAGCAACGCGGGAGCACTGCTGCTACCAGCCCACAACGGCAGGGTGGAGGCACGCAGGGAGGTGTGTGTGGGGAAGGGGGAGGAAGCTTCGACCTCCAGAGCAAAATATTGGAGACAGTCATGATGGTAATGGAAGGAAGGAGCTGTGCGGGTGGGGACTGTAATGCAGAGTGTGTATTAATGGGTGTTGGAGAGGTATTTAGCAAGTGTGAATCATCGCAGCTCCACGGACATTGGGTGCAGGAACCGTGGGGGCCTGCCCAGGGCTGGGACACACGTGTGGGCAGTGGGCTCCTGCTGCAACCCGCTCTTAGTGCGCCACACGTGAAGACGTTGGCTTTCCTGGGGAGAGAAACCCATTGCAGGGGAGCTGGAGCCCAGCTAAGGAGTGATGGTCTCTGACCCTGATGATCCTCCTTGAGTCAAGGGTTGAACCAGATGACCTCTGGAGATCCTTACCCACCTAAGTGACTCTGTGATTCTGTGCCTGTCTTTCAACACCAGCTCTCAGGACACACCTGGCAGATTAAGTTATCAGTGATCTGTTGCTTTGAAGGCAGTGGGTCTCCTTTGGGGGAATTCAGTGGGACCCTCAGGAAGTGTGTTATGGAGGTCTGTCTCTCCTTGTTGTCTTTGTGGTTTTGTAGTGAGATTTTCAGGAATTTATATTCTGTAAAAATGGAATAGAGGCAAAATTCTCCGTAAGTTTTTTGGAGTGACTACTTACATCTGTAAAGATTATACGTTGTGCAGGATGGAATAATCTGTAGTTGATGTTAAAAGGCCTGCACTTGGAGTGGAGAGGCAAACTCTGCACTAGTGCAATAACTAATACCTCATCATCTTTACTCCTTTCAGGATGTTAAACCAGTTTACTTTGCCCTTTGAGTGGGGAAGAAAGGCAGAGGTGAAAGAAATCTCTTGGCTGGAGCCTGCCTCCTTAGAGTGCTTCCCAAACTCCAGATTGTCTTGCAATCCTGTCGTATCCGTTGTCAGGCGTCCTTTCAGAGTCCAATATTGCGACTGTGACTTTCAGCCTCAGTCCTTCTCCTTGGTGTCTGACCTGGCTAAAACCAATATCTGTTTCTCAGCAGGAAGAATCTGAGGAAACACAGTAAATTTCAGCTCCTGGGGCTAAATTGTTGTGCTCTTTAATGGCAAACTCTGTTGAACTAATTGGCAACCAGCTTTAAATATACCCCCCGATCAAGCAAATACATTGATTTATTTTTTCCTCTCTTCCCAGGTGTTAAGCAGCTTCCAGCTTGGTTTCCTCCCCAAGAATTGGATAACTCATCTATTGTGTAGTAAAACTGATGAGCAGTTTTGACCTCTGTACAATCCTTTCAGTATGTCGAGGGAGGAAGGAGTTTCTTATACTTGTATGAATGTTTGACCACTTAAAAAAAACAAAACAAAACAAAAAAGCCCAACCCAAAACCACACACAACAACAAAAGATGATCCATTTTCTCTGGATGTCTTTGAAAGAAGCTTAGTTTAGAGACAGACTGGAGAGAAAGGCTATTGATTTTGTTTGACCTCCAAACAGACTGCGGTCAGTATATTTTCCCTGTTGGAAGCGATTCAGGACTCTGAATTTCAGTGTCAGCGTTTGTATTCTGAAGTGCACTGGCGCTTTTGCTGCTTCTTCAATAAAGAGAGAGCTGTAAGGAAAGGTAATGCTGGTATATATGTATTTCCCTCTGGATCTGCCCTTCCCTTCTTTTTCTTTCCTTTATAACTTGGTCATGTTGCTGATTAAGCATTTGCAAGTCCTGTTCACTGAGTGTCAGTGCAGGTTAGTGGCTTCAGCTGTGACTGCGTGCAGCGGTTTTGTGATTCCTGTCTCGCTTTTTCCAGTGCTGAGCCAGGTCCTTTTTCAGCCTGTTAATTTCTTTCCTGCACTAGCACCCGTCTTATACCTGAGGTTAGGAAAGGCTGTCTGGATTTTCTGATCAGCTGGGCACATGCAGCAATCTTCATCCCTTCTGCAGAGTGTTCCTAGTTTGGCTATATTTCTCTCTTTCTTCTCTCTCTCTCTCTCTTTAAAAAATTTTTTTTTATCCCTTCTTATACACAGTAGTAAACCCTCTAAGAAGTACCATACCCCTGATTGCTCTCAACTTTACATAGGAAAGCTTTCCTAATTTGCACCTAGGATCCTGCAGCTAAATGGAGTATTCCACTCTGCAGCTCCCGTAGTACTGGGGGGAACACAGTCACTGCTCTATTTGATGTGGGATCATACCGTTTGTAGGTGTTCTTGTAAAACATTTTGTGACAACTGATTTGCCCTCTTCCTGACAGTCAGAGTGGTTAAAGGGATAGAAATACATCCAGGACTGCCATTAAATCGGGAAAGTTTTTGGTCAGTGAAGAGCCTAAAGCCGCAGGAGATGCGTTGTTCAGGCTACAGGGCTCTTAAATGCCAGGTTTCAAATTAGCATCTGAGAACCCCTTTGAGATGAGCAATCTCAGTCAGCATCTGTCCGTGCTGAGGTGTTGACTGCGTTATCTCCTTGTAATTTAACAAAATGCTTTACACAGTGTGTTTTTAGTTTGTGGATTTCCGCCTGCTTTGTGGCAAATTCAGCCCAGCAAGCTTGCTGCTTTCGGCACAGGATGCAGATCAAAGGGTAGCCAGATAAACCAGGAACAATTTAATCAAGCCCTAGGCAGAGGGTAGGTGATGGTGGATACCAGTTGTTGAGTTCTCCTGTTGGCTTTGGTAGTACGTGCTCTATTTCAACCCAAACGGATGGACACTGACGGTCCTAACGCTGACCCCTTCTTTAGAAAAATCGCTGGTCTTCATTGCCGTCGCCAGCCTCGTGTGTGTTTCTGAGCTATGTTTTAGGGCAGGGCAAAGGCTGCTGATAAAGATGCATGACGGCTGCTGACAATTATACAGCACCAGTTTCCAACGTAAGTGTGTAATTTCCCAGAGTGCCTACTGCATCCCTAAAAATAATGACTGATGGACTAGGTGTTTGCACAGCCTGTGCTGAGCCTGGCTGAAGCTGCAGCCTGTGTTGTTTGTGTGGCTCCAGTGACTCCCCAGAGGAGGACTTTAAGGGTCCCCAGAACCTTTTCTTGCTGTCCTCAACACAACCCCCCTCTCCCAACATCTGAATATTCATTTACATTAACCTTTTGCAAATGGCTCAGCAAACACCTCTGGAAGTGATGAGAAAGAGAGAGCACAGGTTTACAGCAGCCCTTAAACCTTAGCACAAACATGAAGGAAAGCAGCTGATGGCTGGAGATTATGAGAAGTGATTGACTTGCTCTTAAAAACGCATTCCCATCCAGCCAGTGCAGTGCGAGCTGGCCCACGGTGGCACCTCTGTGCTGAACCTGGCAGCGTTTGGTGAGCATCCAGCTGGCGTGGAGCTGGTGGAGGTGAGTCCCAAAGGTGCTATCCCCCAGCCCGCCCCGTTGCCCAGCCGCGCTTTATGCGTGCACCTGCCTGTGCGTGCCCACGTTGAAATGCTGGGCACCAGCAGGGCTAATTTTCCCTCAGCCCTAGCTTCCAGGGCCTCGGTGGCAAGTGGACCTCATCTGCTTATCGCAGGCCATCAGGCAGAGAGGGGAGTGCAGATGAGTTGGCACCGGCTGCACGTTGAGGCCACTGTGGCTCTGTGGCCACAGTAACTTTGTTCACCACCCAAGTTCAAGTGGTTTCCTGGGATTAAGTAATAATATCCATCTACTTGTTCCTCGGCTTGGGAGCAAGTAGCTGCGGGCTTGCACTCTGACCACAAGCTGGTCTGCCTGGTTAGTACCCACCTCCAAGATATCATGAAGCTTTTTTAATTAAGCAGGAAGTTTTGGAAGATCCCTGAGTGGCAGGTGATACATCAGTAAAAGGTATCATGGAAAGCTTAGGAAATCGCTAGGAAAGCAGCAACACAGTGCATTACCATATTGCAGCTGCTGTCATAGGCATTCTTCATGGCATTGCAATACTGGAATAGGAATATGACTGTTTCCTTTAATGGTCTGAATCAAAAATTAAGCACGTGTAGAAAAGCTAGGGTGTCCTTGTGTTTTAAGTGCCTGTAATCTGTTTCTCTGAGCTGGGTACCAAAATATCCCTTTGATTCTCAGAGGTAATTGTACCTCTTAATTAGCTGGAGGAAAGAAAAAAAAAAGCAACAAAAACCCTCCACAGCCTGAAGATCGCGCGGCATAAATTATAATTAACCCCTTGGCACTGGATGTTGGGATTTCCTGCCCCCGAGCACAAACGCAGAGCGCGTTAGCGGCACTTACCGCCCGGCGCGTAGCCCGCCGCAGCCGGGGGCTCCGCTCGCTGCCCGATCGCCGGTCGGAGAACGGCGGGGAAGCTGCGGAGGGACACCTGCCCGCAGCGGGGACGGACGGGGCCCGCTGGCCACCCGCGGCCCGCGTTCCCCAGCGTCCTGCTTTTTTTTTTGCCTCCTTTCCAGTCGTGCCCAGTGCGGGACCGGGCGGAAAGCGCCAGCAGCTTGGGTGCTGCAAAGCGAGCTCTCGCTTCCCCGCGGCCGGCTCCTGCTCCGCGGCGTTGCCCGGCCTCGCGGCGCTGCTGTGCCGGCGGAAACGCAGCCCGCTCCTGCCCCGGGGAGGGCCCTGCCGCTGGCAGAGGCCACCTTCGGCTCCCGCGGGCCTTTCCGGGCGGTGAGGCTTTTGCAACGGGTTTTGCAACACGAGTGATAAATCAAGGCAGAATTGGGGCTTTCAGTAAAAGATCCTGCAGGCGGGCGGCCGAGCCTGCGCCGAAGCGTTTAGGCAGCGCCGCGGCGGTTCACGCAGAAGTAAGGGTGGGAGCGAATCCGGGCTTTATGGAGCGGGTGTGCCTCCGGCCGTACTGAAACGGGGCTCCGCAACACGTAACGCCATCGGGATCTTACGCTGTCGACGTTGGCTCTTCAGACCCAGAATGACAAAAAGAAGCTATTAGAGATGCTGCCTCTCTTCCTCGCCGCTCAGGTTCGTAGCCCCGCGGAGGATGACAGGCTTAGTTTTGTACTTCGTTCACTTTTTATATTGAGACTTAGCATGGGTCTGTTTTCTGAATCCAAACCCTCACGCTTTGACTCTAGAATTAGATTTGAGTTTTTTTTTTTTTTTATGTTTTAATAAGTGCACTTTAATTTTGCAGATCTGACAGGTCTTGTTTAAATATCCAGTGTCAGATGCCTCTTGTCCCAAATGATTCAAGTAATGAAAAAAAAACTTTTCAAACTTCTCACACAATTAAAATGCACTAAAAGGCAAGTAAACAGCCTTACTGCTGCTGTGTACTGAGGTAGTAATTTAAGAAAACCCTTGTGACAAATAAGCTTCCAAAACCAAATATTCTGTCAAACCAAAGGTGCTAAAGGCAGAGTTAATGTGGTATCTGATTTTTGTTACTATTGCCATTGCTGCTGCTTTGAGTAAGGCTGAAAGAAAATACCTTGTGGGGGGAGAGGCGTTTTCAACCAGGCTGATGCAGAGAGCCCCGTCCTCCGAGGGACTTGCCTTGAGAGCACTCTGTCCCTGAGCGTGTCCCCTGGGAGGAAGGACCAGGTGCTGTAGAAAATCGGTTCTTGTTCTCCTCTTTCAGCCTTTATCCCCAAATAATCAAGTAGTCTCATTTGAAAGTGATGGTTCTGCCAGGGAGGTTGTGGAGTCTCCTTCTCTGGAGATATTCAAGACCTGCCTGGATGCAACCCTGTGCGACGTGCTTGAGCAGAGGTTTGGACAAGGTGATCTCCAGAGGTCCCTTCTAGCATTGACCATTCTGTGATTACTAGTACATTATCTTTTACACAGCAGCAGCGTGATTGTTGAAGATCAAGGTCAGACATGTTTGATAGCAAGTGTGCATCCATTTGTCACAGCAGAGACTGTTTCTCATCTTAAAACATAGAATAATCTTCCCCATATTCGACATTTGTTGTCACGGACTGCCTTTGCTTCTCTGAGCTCCAGAGCTGCAAGAACCTTATTGAAAATACTATAGCTTTGTGCAATTTTGTTTTCAGTGTATTTCTTACTTCCTGGTGAAGTTACAGTGTGCCCCATTGGGAAAATGCACAGATACACATACATCCCCATCCATAAAATTAATTGTCACAATTTCAACTTTTACTGGAGGGCACAGAGTAATAAAACCCGCACAGCGTACAGTGAAAGTAACACCTTTTTATAGCAGGCACAGCTGATGATCTTAATTCACTGCAAATTCTTTATGGATTTCTCCTGATTAGCCCCAATTTGGAGCACTCACAAGTACCACAGGGGAAACTGGTTGGACTAACTTGGAGTATTTGAAGCCATCATGATGTTGGTATACAGAGGAGATTTATGTGTTTGGGACTCCTAGGTAAGAGAATATGGGTGGTGCTCACATCACACCTACTTCACTACTGAGGATGAGCAGCCAACCGTCAGGCTGCCCAAGACAGATGGGTGAAGTGGTTCAGAGTAAATATGGTCTGTCCTAAACTTCTGGCTGCAAAGAAAGCAGCTTCGAAGAAGTGAGAGTACATGGGGTTCCCATGATTGTCATTCCCTGCTTATTATTATTTTCATGTGCATCAGTATTTTTGTTGGGTTCAGCTGAGACTGGGAACAAGAGAGTCCAAATAACCTCAGCAAAAGTTTGTTCTTGTGGTAATTCTAACCCTCTGTGGGACAGGAAAGGTTCATGATATTTCCAGACCCAAGAGATTCCAATGCTTTGGATACATTTCAGCAAAACAGTCAGGGCCAGGCTCTAAGGTCCTTGTCTGTTGGTCTTTACTGTGTCAGTAGGAGTTTATTCAAATGAGAATGATCAAAGACATCAGGGTTTGGCCCTTTATTTTTCATTTTAGGTGCTTTTTCAAGCAAAACAGAGCTTCTGAACTTTTTGAGGCTCATCCTTCACTAATTCCAGACTCAGAGCCTGGCAGCTTTTCAAGCAGTTTTCCTGCCTCTGTAGAAATACTGTCCACTTGAGCTGTGTTTGGAGACAGTAAGACACCCTGGTGAGATAGAGGAATTTCTGTGCTAACACTTTTAACGTTTCTCTTTCCAGGCCTACTTCTTAGTCATTGCAAGTTTGCAGGTGGTAAAGTTCAGTTCAGAATTTGTTCTTTGCCACTCCCCACCCAGACGTTTTTTAAAACACACAACCTATTGCCTCCAGTTTTACTGAATCTTGTCTAAATAAGCTTATTCAACATAATCAAAACTACTGCCAAAATATTTTTAGTGCCTCTTAAGGTGAATTATGTATAAAACATCTGCAAGAGGCCAGGTCTGATTCTCCACTGCTTAATCTTGTGTTATTATATCTACTAATGGGTGCAAATGGCAGCATGACAAAATGACAATATTTTGCACTCATTTTTCACATGATAAATGATGAACACAGTCTGGATAGTGGAGTCTTGGGCTGGTAACCTGATACTTGCAATCTTAGCATTATCCTCAGATGTTCTTTATTTTGGTTATTTTTTTTGAGTTAAGTTGGGCAAAATCTCTTAAGCTCTACCTTGATATTTATTCTGGTCTTATGTCAGCTAAACTATCAAAGGATTTTCATATGCACGGACTGATTAAAGACCTCCAAGTTTAGCATATTTACATTTAAGCTTCTCCCAAAATGTGGTGACTGGAGTTACTTTATAGGGGCCATGTCTGAAGAGCTTTGTCATCCTTTAGGCATCAGAGTGGGCAATACTGAAAAGAGTACTTTGTTTCAGGGTCTTATTTTCCCTTACTGTCGCCATTCTGGCATAAGCAATACATTCTCTACAGAGTCGTGAGGCAGCTTTGCCCCTGAGGTGATCCTGGAGATGCTTGGAGAGCACCTGCAGATCAAAACCATGCCTTGCGGATGTTGTAGAGTCATTGCTGAAGTAAGTGGCGGTGGGGATTTTGGAGGTTGGCACCCCTTACAGTTGAACCCCAGTGATGGTGGCCAGGCTTACGTAGTGGATGTTGGCAGTAGGGTGCAAGTGGTATTTTAGCACCCGACTGTTCTGGTCTGTGCACGCTGCAGGGTTAAGCGCCTGCAGCAGTGTGTCATGCTTGCACATCTGTATTGGGCTGGGTACTCAGGCTAGCGTGGTTGGCACGAGCACGGATATTTCCGCATGTCTTGGCATTGTGTCATGTAGACGTGCTCGGTGAGCACAGAACGGATAGCTCAGGAGCCTGGAAGTGGGACAGGATGGCTGTGAGGTTGCCGTTTGCAAACGAGAGTGCCTGAAAGCCTTTCCCTGACACTCGAGCTCTTATCAGCTAGCTCAGAGGCAAAACCTCAGGAAGGTAAAGCAGAGTGCGTTAGGGAGGGGGTTTGAGTCCTCCTTGCTCCGTTAAAGTGCTGGGATCCCACACTTTTCTCCAGCTCCTCCCTTGTGCCAGTTGTAGGTAGGCAGAGCGCAGAGACAGCCTGGCAGAGGACTAGGAAGGCGAGAAGTGTTTCCCGCTGCCCCAAACCTGTGCTCCTGCCCTGTCCAGCCACGCAGCCCGTGGCAGGACCCTGACGCTCTGCAGGGATCTTTACCTGCGGGACTTCCTATGTGTGTGAAGGCCTTGATGCGAAGGCAGGATCGGATTGCTGCAGTGAAAGCGCCTTGGAGAGCTTTGCAGCGCTGGGGATTTTCCTGTGGCGTCTCCCATACAAATGCTCAACCACGTCCGGTTCCGGAGAACTGCTGGAGCTGGCGGGTGCCGTCACGAGGCGGACGGGCAGTCTTGGCTGTCGTTCCTTTGTACGCACTGAACCCTCCGTTCTGCCTCGCTTCATCCCAAATTCAGGCACGGAGAAGCGCAACGAGGGACTTTGCGCTGCAGGTATATTACTGTGTTGTTGCTGTAACAGCTTATGTGCCTGAAATCTTGTCTTTTCCCTAACTACATCAGCTGACCTAATAAAAGATATTCATTATCTCTTCAGACTTGGTTACTTTAGGATGTTAAAAAGAGAACCTCAGCTAGACCACATTTTAAAAAGGTTGATTTAAGACTGTTTGAGCATGCTATTCACTGTGTAGTCTCACTGATTTAAGACTGGATAGTTCCCATTCTTGTACAAAGTGGTGGCTTAAAAAACGTTAAGTACCTGGAGCCTGAGTCTTGGAGCTGGTGGTATGGCACCTTGCTGGGAAGACGGGATTAGCAGAAATCTCCCAATGAGCGTGCCTTTTTATAATTTGACATGTATGTTCTGTGTTCACTAAAGACAAACTTGATGAGCTAACTATAATGGTATGTGGGTCAGAGCTCAGCACTCCTGAGCACCGACTTTCTTGATTTCTGTAGTTACTCCTGTTTTGCACCTAATTGAGAAGGGAATTGAACTGCACGGGTTATAACTCTTTAAAATGATATGCTTTTGAGAAATATGCAAATGTGCAAATAAAACTTCAAGATGCAGCATAGATTCCCTCAGTTGTTCATAGCCCGCAGGCTTTATTAGACCCTACAGACTTTACATAATTTTGGCATGATTCCCTCTTCATTAGGTCATCAACGTGAAGTCGAGACAGGGTCATTCTGTCCTATGCTGTGGTCATGTAAAGGATTCAAATTTGGGGGGAACAGGATGTGTTTGAACGGGTTTCAACTATTTTAGGCATGGAGATACATAAAAATCCATGCTCGGCTGAGCTTTTCTCTGGAAGAGACAGTCTTATGAGAAAGTAAATCTCATTCTCTTTAGCTCTTTGAGGGTGAGTTAGATGTGGTATGTGCTGAGATCTGTGGCAAGTGCACTCTGCCTCGGTTCGTAGCAGTAGACCTAAAAAATTGGAAAGCTGCTCCCTGTCACAGAGCTGTGGTCCCAGCCTCGACTTATCTGTGCATCATTTCTCTTCATTAGCTGGAAATGGTTTCAAGTAAGCGCTAAGAATAGTTTCCCTGGCTTTGTAATAGTACGAGCTTGTAATGAGAAAAAGTGCAACAAAAGCTGGGATCTTGGTCCCCTCTGAGAGCCTTTTCCACAGAAAATGTGTCTTAGCTGGCCTGCTTAAAGATGACAGTGGGCAGCAGAGGTGGCGGTATTATCTTTTCTCCTGCAATTCCTTTTGCAGGATTTGTACCTGCAGAAAGCGACTGTGAATCGACACAAGCCTGCATCGTGGTTAAATCTGTTTGGCAGAACATTTCCTTGAGGACATTTGCAGCCTGTCCTGTTCAGCCTTGGAGCTTTTAACATTTGCACTCAAGACCTTGTTAGTCCAGAAACTGCAAATATAGCACCCATCATTAGCAAATAGAGTCCTCCAGCCTGTGGGTTTTGCCTCTTCCGTTTCACCTCTAAGGCAGCAGCATCATCCCTACTGCAGGATGGATCAACTCTGCTTATGGCCAGTGCTGCATCAGAAACGTTTATGAAGTGCCCAATCCTTCTGCGCCATAACTGGGTTTTCCTCTGTTGCTTAATTTATCTCAAACTTGCTGGAATGTAGGATTTTGTGGTACTATGTGAGCCTTAAACTTCTCAGGTGCCTTCTTTCTCCTTTCTTTTCCTATGCTTTTCTGGCTCCCATCCTCCCACTCCCAGGAAATATTTGAAAGATAATTTGGCATATTTTCTGCCACCTTCACATATCTCCTTGACTTCATGTTTTCTTAGCTGGAAGATAGCTTTTCAACATATATATGTAATCCTTTTCACCTAGACATGTGAGGAATTCCAATCTCTTCCAGTGGGAGTTTTCAGGAAGGTTTAGGTTAAATGGGCCAATAAGGCAAAAGCATGTAGCAGAAGATCTTACCCTCTAAAGACATCTTTTCTTTTTCTCTTCTCTCTCTCTTTTTTTTTCTTTTTTTTTTCTGGAAAATATATCAGAATATCTAGCTGTCAAAGAATTTAAACAATAATACCTGATCTGGAGGCTAGAGTGCAGGGCTTTTGAAAATAAAGATTGTAATCTCCCTACGGTGTATCCAGGGACTAATGGGGTTTAAAGTAACACGTCCTGCAGGGCGAGCTAGCTGCAAACTGTCATGGGGACACTGCTCCAACTTGGTGTCACTTATTTCCACTGAGTGCTCAGGTAAAAGTCTCTTGAATTTTTCTTCACACATTTTTTGTGGCGGCAATACTTTTATGGTAGTGTCACACAAGACAGCAGTTCAAGGCAGAATTTACATTTATTGAGATCCCGTTGGTGGTGACTGAACTTTTTTGCAGCCTCATATGAAGGGAGTAGGAGACCTCAACACCAAGTTATGGTGGACTAATATCCCTGTCGCAGATACTCTTGTTGCAGAATTGGCGGGTCCAGGGTTAGGGTTCACCCCAGGTAATTTTAGCTGTCTAGCAGTTAGACGTGTTACCCAAGCCCACTGTTGAGGCTCCTGAGAGAATTTCGGGAGAGAGGGACAAATCCTTCCCCTGTTAGATGCCTGTTTTAAAGAGAAGAATCAGCTGTAAGGGGAACCTTCAACTGGAAGCCAATTGGGTGGTGAACCTAACCCCCAAACCAAACAAATCTCTTGTAAAAGAAGGAGGACGAGGACTCCTAAAAATGGGAATATTTCCAACAATTGAGGAAGCTTGAGACTCAGATTTTTGAAAAATGGGTGCCTGTGGTTTGGCTTCATCGCCTGTGCCCTGGCAGCTAGCAAAGCCAGGCCTGATCCCACAGCAAGGCGCAGAGGCAGCGTGCTGACCCGCCGTCCTGACCACACGATGGCGTAGGATGACCCTGGGGCCCGAGAACCGAGACGGGGCAGTGGGGTGGGCTGCTGGAGGTGTCGTGCTGGATGTTTGTCCATCCGCTGCTGCTAGGTGGTGAGGGATTTAAGTGCAGGCATAACCTTCGCAGTGCACAGGAAAGGTGAGTCCTATTTAGTTCTAAATTATGACATTATTTTATTAGATCTTTAAACTTTATTTAAATTCTTTATTTAAAGAAGGGGGAGGAAGGTATCATATTTTAATTAGTAGCAGTGTCAAAGGAGACCTAGATTAATTATTTGAAATCACTCCATCCAGATGGTTTTAATTTTCACAGCAGGGAACCGGCATCTTTTTAAGGTGATATTTTTCAAATTAAAATCAGCTTGGATATTACTCATACTGGCTGCAGCGAGAGGGGGCGGGGAGCGCAGGATGGTGCGCCCCGCGGTTGCTAATCCGAGTACATGCTGCGCCGGCGAGCGCCCTGCGTTGCAAAGGTGTGGGTGGCTCACTGGCACTCGGGACTGCTGCTCGAGGCCCTAGCAGAGGCGTGCTGCGCTTTATGAACATTAGGCTGGCCAAAGTTATTATCTGATATTCAGCGTTATTCTTAGCCGTTTTAGCAGCAACGCTGAGACTTGGCTGGATGGGGAACACCTTGCAGCTTGGATAACGCCTTTTGGGAGTAGGGGTGGGCAGACGGCATGGAACATGTTTGCTGTGTCCTGTCTACGAGCTGCCAAGCCAGGTCCTTGGTTGGCCCTTGTCCCTTTGCTTTGCCTGTTGGATCCAGGAATGACTCCTTGGAGCGCTCTCAGTTGGCAGTGGTGCTTGGGCCAGTCTTTGGGATCTCTAGTGCTGGCCTGATGACCTGCAGTCGGGCGTGGGCTGCTGCACTCTCCCTCTGTGGTTGACCATTAGTTTTGCTTGTGGTGATGGGTAAGACTTTTCACAGTCATCTCCCTAAAGGAGACGGTCCCTGGTCTGTTTGTGCGGCTGCAAGAGCTCCTCTGAGCAGTCTCCTTGAATTCCTTGAAGCTCTTGGTATTTACCAAGTTGTCTACCATTTTGCTCAGCCTCCCCTTGAACACCTCTGCTTGACCCAGTGCCATCTCATCTCCCCCCATCCTGGCTTTGCTCATCTTTATATCCTTATTATGATGCCATATTTCTGGTCCATGGAGCTTTTCTTCACTTAAGTGCATGGGAAGTCAGTGGTTTGATACCTCCTGGGCAAGTGGGGAGACAAGGTCTGCAGCTTTAGTTATCATCAATGAGCTGGCCTCTATCTTAGCTACCCCAAAACATAGATACGTTTCAGAAAGACCTAGATAAATGCCTGTATTTACATGTGTTTGTAATAATACACTGGTATAATACAGGCATTTGCTGTTAGAAATAATTTATTCTTTAAATATCCCTTGTGATAAAGGTATAACAGATATGTCTAAGTAAATGTAAACAGCTAGTAATTGAAAAACCCTGAACTTGCATATGTGACTGAGCTGCAAAGGGAAAACGCCATTTAGGGCCCTTGCAAATTAAAGGTTTGTGATATTTGCACTGCTGCAGAAGCCAAAAGTTGACTTTACAAGTGGGAAAAATATTAATGTGTTTAAATGAAACAAACCCCTATTTCTATCCCCATGGTAAATCCTTACAGCGAACATATTTGCTCTTAGAGAGTTTTAAAGTTTGAAATATGAATGCCAAAAAGAATGTGACTTTTTTGCAGCATAGATCAAACATTCTCCAGAGTTTGGCGAAAGCAGGGTTTCTACGGTAAGACTTAGTTCTCACAAATGTGAGAATTTCCAGAACAGGATCATGGATTTGCACTTGCTGACACTTACACATTCTTGCATTGTGTTTCGACCATGTCTACTTTCTCCCCTGCATATCAGAGATGGATCTGAAACAAAATGTCCAGTCTGCATGTTCCTGACTCTCTAGGGAAATTTGTGGAATCTGAACTTCGGGCATGATTGGAATTCACATTTAGGTCCTAATTCTGAAAGGAGACAGAATAAAACGCTGAATTCAAACATGTCCAGGTTTTAGTGATGATATCAGCATGCCACATTTGGCTGGCGGCTTGGCCCACTTCTGCAGATTAAATCGAGTCAAGGCAGGTGACAAGTTGCAGAAGTCCATCCTTCTGCCATGGCTCCTGGAAATGCTGCAGACCAACACTGTGGCCCTTATAGATGGGCATTATGTGATTGGCCACATTTCTCCCCGCCAGGGCAAGAGTCACAGACTGAGCTGAGCTAGATTGCCACAAAGCAATTAGTGACCTTCTGAGACCAGGTCTGGAAGTGCCGATGCTCATCATAAAGAGCAGCTAGCACTGAATTTCTCCCCTCCTAGCTGTCTCCGTGACCTTTAGGAGGCCTGAAGAGCAGAGTGTTGTTTTGCCCCTCTAGCGAGTGGCTGGGACACTTCTGTAAAGTGTTTAAGGGCTGCTGACAGGAAAAAGGAATTTTGTCCTTGTCATGCTGATCTTCTACCTTCTGCAAGACTGTAATCTGCAATCTCAGTGCGAAGGAGAACATTGTGCTGTATATTACTGGTGATGTAGCGGTGTTGGGGTGGACAAGTGGAGTGCACATGTGTATATGTGTGTTTTCCACCATTAAACCTGGAGCGGGTGCACAGGACTCGGTGGAGACCTTGATCTGCACCTGCGACCAGGTTCAGCCTGTGGATGGGTTCTCTGGGTTTCCTTGTGGTGCCCCACAGCTTCGCGTGGCTCGGGTAGCTATAACAGGAGAGCGTGCTGATGAGCCTTGCACATCCCACAACTTAACGTGACCAGACTGGTAAATGTTTCTTTTTTCTTCTTCTTCCTTTACAAGCCCAGCTTCTAGTGGAAACAGACACTTTTGGCAGTCAAGTCCGGATCAAAGGGAAAGAGACAGACTTTTACCTTTGCATGAACAGGAAAGGCAAGCTAGTGGGGAAGGTAAGTGTTTCCTATTAATTCATTTGTAACATGAGTGTTACCTTTAGCAGCCTCCTCAAAGCCGTAATGATGTGTTCGAATTTTGCCTGTCAGCCTCAAATGAGAAGCAGGACTGAGGGAATGTGGCATTTCCAAGGCAGCCCGTACCTTCCCCAAGCCCTCCCCCACGTCCATAAAACCAAGCGCCGTAGCCAGCCGCCGGGATTTTATGATGATGGTTTGGATATGCATGGGTTTGCAGCGGCATAAAGCGGCAAGAGATGTCATCCCCGCATCGCAGCGCTGGGGACATCGCCCCAGTCCTGCATTACTGGATAGAAATACAATGTACTTTGGGGGTGAAATTAAAAATAAAAAGGCAAAAAATGTAGGAATGTGCTCGGAAGGTTAGCAATGTAATGCTCATTTCAATAGTGAGTCAGGGTATAGTGTGGCAAAGCTAATACTGGAATCTGAACATCTTATTAGGGCTGGGCCTCACGGTTCTAACATTACAGGAATATTTTATTACTTTGGATCCCTGCACAATGGAAGCATGTAACAAATTACAGCATATTCACCCGTATAGCTTAGCTTCTTTGCTGAAGTCATATTTTTTATGTATTAACTTGTTTTTGTAACTTAGGCAGTTTTTCTGTATCGTTGGCGAACCAAGAAGCTTAATAATCGGGCAGGAGGTTGTTCAAAGTTAAAATATCTCCAAACACCCATAGAGGGCCCCTTCCCCCGCTGCCCACGCTTTGCACCGCCAGGAATTAAAACCTGGCATCCCTGTGGCTGTGAAAAAGGGAAGCCGCGTTTTGTTTTGAGTCAACAGCGTCGGAGCAGCGAAAGCCAGGCTCCCAAGCAGAAACCGGAGACCCACCGCTCCGAGGAAACGTTATTTACTTTTGTGGTCCCAAGAGTGACACTTGCGGGACAAGGGCCTTTCCCGGAGGATGCCTGCTGCCACTTTGGTTTCGCTCACGAGGAGCGCAGATGCTCCTTTGGAGACTCGGGCTGGGTCCTTCGCATGCAGCCCCTGGCTGTGGCACTCTGCCCAAGCCACCGAGGAGCTGCCGTCGCGAAGCGCCGAGTTTCCAGGATGCTGCTTCAGATCGGGGGTGGTAGGGGGGGAGGATTTGGAAACAAGTTGGTAGGCTGGGAAAATTGGACCCGAACAGTTTGCCACTGCTTGCGCTTTTGTGGTTTATTACCTGCTCCGAAGGAGACGTCGTTGTTTGATGTTGGACAAGCAAATTAATTTTTTGACTGGGCTTAGATCGCTTAGGATATGGATGGATGCTTTCGAAAATTGCTCTCAACACTTCTAAAATCTGACCTTTGATTTCTTTATGCCTTAGTTTTCCATCCTTTAAATGTGATAATAGCAGTTCCCCTTCTCTTAGAAATGCTATAAGGATAAATATGTTAATGTTTATGAGGTGCTGATAGCACAATAAGGGAGGCCTTAGCAGCATCTAAATTAGGGGGGATAAAATGAGCATAAAATGTTACTGTTTTCTTTAATAGCATTTACCCTAGTGTGGATCACTAATGGTACACAGCAGCAACCCACATCCTTTCCTGGGCTGTGCTGAGTGTCCAGAAGCACCCTGGCAGAGCCGGAGGCTGTTTTTCAAAATCTATAGTATATCTTGGCAAGATCCATCCCTTCGTTTGGCCCACTGGGCAACCAGGCAGGACCTTTAGCCTGTCACCTTTCGTGCCGCATAAAGCTTTTGTGTTTTTTTTTTTCTTTTTTTTTTCTCGATGTGCTTTTTATAACGTCAAGTTGGCAAACAGTTTGTTATTTAAAAAAAAAAAATCTTTTCTTGTAAATATCCCATCTGAGCCTTCCCACCCCAGACTGCTGACAAGTTCATAAACCAGCCGACCTGAGCAGGAGGGGGTACGGAGCATTGCGCTTGGAAGGAAAATGTTCCAGACGCGTTGCCCATATTAACAGCTTCTCATGAGCAAAAAAGAAAATAATAGCATGTCTTCTTGATACCAGAGAGTGTGGTTTTAATTAGTATCATAGTTTCAGCTCTTTTTGTGGCAAGCGTTTGAGGGAATGCTTTTTAGACTGAATGCTCTAAACAGCTAGTAAACCCCAAGGAAAACATTAGATAAAAGTTACGCCTTGGCTTATACAAATATTTAAGTTCAGTCTGGGGGTGGAGGGGAATGAAACTCATAAACTGATTGTTTCACGGTTGCCCCGGTATGTTCATTTGGCAACGGAGGAGCCATGGGACAAAACTGGTGCTTTTTCTCTGCTCATTTCCTATTGCCTTGCGCTGTATAATCCCCAACAATACCAGCGTATGCCATCTGGCTTTGTTCTGCTCCTCAGTCAGCGTTTTTGGATCCCCCCCCAGCTGAAAAACCTGCTTTGAATTTAGCTCTTTTTTGTTTCCCATAATCACCTACAAAGGGTATTACAAACCCGAGCAGGTTGTTGTTGCTCTCAACTGGAACGCCTGACGAATGTGACCGCTCCGGCAACTGGGCTCCTTCCCCACCTTGGAGCTAGCTATGTTACGGGCAAACACACTAATCCCCAGGGTTCAAAAGAGCAGCCTTTGGGTTTTGTTTGTTTTGTTTTGTCTTTAATATCAGAACTTGCAGCCATGCCAGCTTTTCTGCGCCGCGGCCATCTGATGGAGCTTTCTCAGGAGCACCAAACCTCGCGTTTTGTTTCTGTACGCGAGTTCGCAGCTCGCGTTGGCCAAGGGGCTCGGCGGTGTTACGGGCGGGCTTCGGACTTTATTTATTGTCACAGCATGCAACTTTTGAGGTCAGTCAGGTTCTATGTGGTGCTTATGAAAACTGGCGGCAGGGCAGGTGTTGCACGGGGAATGACTTTTCTGCTAAAGACAATCTGTACCAGGGGAAAAGAAATTGGATTGCATTTCTTGGTTGATTTTTGGTGTTGTGTTAAAGAAGGCCTAAGAAAGATCTCCTTTTATTTTCTCTTTCTGACGTATTTTTTTGCCTGTGGCTTTTTGGTATCTCTATTTTAGCACATGAAGAAATTGTATGTCCCGACTCTTCTGATTTTTCTTTTCTGTGGACCACTGAACTTTATGGTGTAGTCATATTACAAGGCGAGAGATTAAAATATGAAAATTCAGAAGAGAGATAGAAGGTATTTTTGTTTAAAAAATATTTATTACTGTTTATCTAACTCAGGCTTTCTGTGAACACTGGGGAGAAAGGCTCAGACTCCCTTCCCTTTTATGTGAAAATGCTTCTGTTCCAAGTCTTTAGTATTCCTATGCCATCTCTCTAGTTATCTCATTTTAATAATTCCTCCTAATATTGAGATTTCTGTATTGAATAGAACCATTGTCAGATACGTTTCTGCTGGTGCTCTCACGCTTTCTCTCTCTCTCTCTCTCTCTTTCCTGGATCTGTAGCTTCTTATGTACAGACATGTGAGGATGTTCATGGCAAAGGGCACAGTGTGACTTTTCATGTAGGACATAGGAACCTTGAATACTTGCAATAATATAATGTTAAGGGAGGAGAGGAGCTCGTGGGGTCTTTGGAGGAGCTCCGGGTTTCTAACTGCGGTTCTCCCTGTAAGTCCTTTTGTGGCTTTTCTCTGTGGCTGTGCCTCAGCCTCTCTTATCTCGTGCGTTGAGATAAGGATGTCAATAAAGCGGAGGACTTCATGTTTGTAAAAGGCTGTCAAAGATAAGTCTTTTAAATCTCTGCAGCAGGGAACAGCAGAAGGGGATGTGAGCAGGTGGCTGTTAATTAGTTTGGCCACCTCTAACTGTTCTTGCTGCGCCTGCCCTTACAGCAAATTCATGGTCTCCAGAGTAGCAGGACATTGTGGAGGTTTCCTTTCCCTTTCCCTTTCCCTGCCCCTCTCCTGTCCCCCTCCCCGGGAGAGTGTTTGCAAGAGGTTACTCATCTATTTGAAGAGTTAGAGTGGATCTGTTGGCAGGACAGGATCCCCTAGCAGAGCCCTGCCGCTTCCCATAGGGAAGGGCATCCCATGATGTGATTCCCCATCTGCCTCGCATAACATCTAGGCTTTGAAGGCCCCAGGTTCCTGGTAGTGTCTTCTGAAAGACAGCAGCTTAATTTCTACCTTTAATTTCCAAGCAAAGACAAAACTGCTACCCTGCGTTTCTCAGGGACTGATAGCCACCCCACACCTTACACATCTTCAGCAGAGGTAACTAATAAAGCGCTCTGTGCTTCCTTCCTTTCTCCACACCCTACACCCCTTAGTCTGTGAGGATATTTGAGGCTGGAGCCAAAAGTGGCCCAATTTTGTGAGGTTCTCCTAATGCTAGAGTGGCTGGTAGTACTTGATGTTTACAGCATCTTCAGTCCTCGGTGTGCTGTTGCTAGGGAATTTTCTGCGGTTCTCTAGCAACCGCCATGGGATTATACAGTACAGTCAGCAGTAGCGCTCAGGTTATCAGCTGGTGTCCATAACAGGAATATTTCACACTTTGAGCCATAAAGGAGAGGCAAGAATAGGCCTGGCTGTATGGACAGACCAAGAACAGAGGAGAATGGACCTTGGCTTCCCTTGAAGCTGCAAAGAGGGAGGAGAGGCTGCTTACTGCAGACCACAGGAAGGGAGACATCAGTTTTCAGAGCAAGACATAGGAGCAGTGAAGGTAAGTAAAGATTTGCAAGAATCCAAAAGATTTGAGATGAATGGGGAAGGAGCTAAGCATCTCTTAAATTTGATCTCAAAAGTGCTTCAGAAGATGCTCCAAGCAGTCCCGCTAATGTTGTTCCATGGCTGGTCCACCTAATCTGGACTGTGTCTTTTCCAGTTCCATAAGTAATATTGTTCCCTGCTTGCTGTTTCTTTCATTTTGAATATAACTCCTTCTTTCATTTCTGGAACTCTCCCAGCAGGGAGAAGCAGATGCTGGGTAATAGAGCTACCTCCTCATGGTGCCCAGGGCTTTTGGCTTGGAGGAGTCAGGACAACGTGGTGACCATCATTTGTCAGTTTTGTGCTGTGGTCCCATATGATGCTGTTCCACATAGTGTGTCTATAATCTTGATACTGTGAATCTGTAGAAAACTCCCACCTCACAGGAATTAGGGTGAGTTCTCGTCCTAATGTAGGCTGTGGCTACAGAGAAACGTCAAGAAACAGGAGCAGTCTGATAAGCAGCCGATGGAATAGTGTGTCTATCCCAAGTGCCATCCGCTACCATTTTATCCTGATAAAGGGAAGGTGGAGAGTGAATGTGAAAGGTGTGAGAAAAGCTGCAGTTACTTTTCCAAGGTGACCACTATGACCAAGCCTGAATCTTCCTAGTTGATGACTTGCTTAACTTTAAATCAAACGTAACTCTCTGATTTCAGAGAAAGAAAAAAGAAAAGAAAGAAAGAAAGAAAGAAAAAAGTGTACTGCATGTCAGATCTGAAATCAAACACGAGGAAGAATCCTGTTAGTCTAGATGTATCATAGCTCTGCGCTCAGATTTGGCTTTGTCAAACTTTCCTTGACAAAAGCCCTAGCATTTAGCCTGGTGGGACTGTTGTCTGTGTAAGAAATGCTTCTTACTCCGGGTTTTGTCTCCCTGCTAGGAGCGTAGCCTGGGAGGGCGGGAATATACTTTGAGCCCTATAGAAAGTGAGAGAAGTAAAGTCATATCCCCAGAAATCTCTGCTCGTTTGTGTCAGTTCAGGTCCTTCTAAAAACTCTAGCCTAAGAACATGTGATATTATAAAATATGTGTTTTCCCACCAAATCTGCGTGTCAGCTTGCACTATATCTCTTTTAGAGATGAATGATCATCTGTGATCTCCTGTATAAACACTCTCAGAAAATCATTGTATGTGCATTATTTTTTAAAAAAAGCTTTTTAATGAGCTTGTTTTGATTTCTCCTTTCATGTCTGTTTAGCACGAATAGTGGGGAAAAAGCTGTTCATTAGAGGGCAGAAGGCCCGCGGCCATTTGAGGTGGCTGGAGCATTGCTTCAGCTTTGCGTTGAGCCCAGGAGGATGTTAGGTATCTCGGGAGCTTTCTGGGGTCAGCTCTGTGATAGCTGTGTCTATAGTGCTGAAGTCCTCCTAGCAGGTGGGGAGTGTTGAGCCTGTGCCCTTGAAGCTCAGTCCAGCTCCGCTTAGCCCAGAAGAAACTAAACTGTGCCAGCAGAAACGTGGCCGTGCCAGTGGCATGTCATCTGTGTGGCTCTGCTGGCCACCATCACCTCCCTTTGCTCTCCTAACCAGCGCTGCTAGGCTGATACCAGTTTACAGCATAGACCTGCCTCAGAAACGTAGGATTATTTCTGGTGCGATAACTGCTTTCCAAGCCAATGTATTTCTTAATGTTACCAGAAAGTTGCTAATACCATATGGCAAGGCTCTCTGTATTTTTGCAGGACAACAAACAAATTGTTGCTAGATGCCAGACTGCTCTGGCAGAGCTTTATCATTGATTCCTGCCAGCAGTAGCCTTTAGGGGATAGTAATAATTTGGGGTTGTTTACATTACAGCTTTAAAATAGGAGTTTTCTTGAAGCATGTGTGTGTTTAGTCAGGAAAGTTGGCTAAAAGAATCTCTGACGGCATCAAAGAGCGAAGGCGCTTGTTACGGCCTATGCATGCAGTCCTGGCCCTTTATAATACCTCTGGCCTTACAGGAAAAGGAGCGTCTTGGGTTACACGAACTCCAGGTTGCTCAGTGGGAGCCACCCTGCGGCTCAGGGAATCCCTGTTGGACAAAGAGACTTGCCGAGGAGAGAAAACCGGGTGGAATCTCCAAGGGCTTTGTTTTTAGTGCATCTGGAGCAGCCAAGGGTTTTTCCTTTGTGATTTTTTATTATTATTTTTTTAATGCATTGACTTTGGTGATCAAGACTGAGGTTGAGCATTCTTGAAAAGCTACCTTTGAAGTCCTGATGGTGTGAAACCAGAGCGTTTCTGTAAAGCTAGGGAGCTGTGGCAGCTGGAGGAGCAGGAGAGCCGGGGATTAGAGCGTAATGCCCGCAGCCTGCCTGCGCGCGCCTGGACGGCGTCTGGACGCGCTCTTCCCCGGGCTCGTGCCGAAGCCTGGTCCCTGACACGGGGCAGCGGGAAGCCAGGTGAGATCCACCAGCCAGACACGTTGCAGAGATGTGGGCGCGCAGATGGGAGGTGCGTGCCTGGGGCAGGCGGCACTCCGCCAACTCTGCTATTATTCAGCAGTTTTGTGTAGCCAGAGGTTTGTAGTTTGAAACCTTGATGCAGTAGATGAGGTGTTTGCACTCCTCGGCTTGTATATTTAAAACCATGCCTAACTGCACCTTGGATTTGGGGCAAAACTCTGCATTTTACAGGGTTTTGATGCTTATCCAGATTCCCTTCCCCCCCCACCCCCGAGCTGCACAGTATTAGGGTTGCTTAAAAGGGGCTTATAAATTATAACAATTTCTGGGCTGAATGTTTTACTTGCAACAAAACTGGGACCAGAACTTGGTGGAGTGTCAGGTTTAATAGCTCACATTTTGCAGATCTGTGTGATGTGTTGGATCATAAACTATTCTGTGTCTTGCGTGAAAACAAAACTTGACATGGTTTTTGCTGGGTTTTGCTTATCTCATTTTGAATGGCAACGTGGCTCTACATATATGGCAGAATTGGTTCTTTTTTACAGCAAACTGTTGCTGAGCTTTCACTCCCCTTTGAGTTTGTCTTCCACATTAGTCATCTAAATATTAAACATCTCCCCCAAAAGCTGGACCCAAACAATCCTGAATCTTGTCATACTTTGAATATGGACCTGGTCTGAAATCCACCTCAAGGATCCAAGAATCCTGAGCCACCCTGCGGCTTAAAAACAATGAGAAAAGAAAAACAGTATTTTTTTCAATTGAACAATTAGTCTTCTGCATCTACCTATTCAGACTTTTCTCTGCAGCCAGTGGAAAAAAATCTGAATTTTTGTTCTGTAAATTCAGAAGCTAGATGCTTATGAAACTGAAAGCAGAAGTGGAAGCTAACTAAAATCAGCGATCACCTTCCTCCGTTCTGAGCCCCAAAATACCGTGAGGTTTTGGTAACACTGCAACGTTTTGCAGCTGCTCCTTTTCCATTACTGAAACATCGCATTTGAACTCCTGCGAATGCTGGTGGGACTGGCTCATTTGTCACAATTTTGCATCTTTACAGTGCTGGAAAGCCCCTTTGAGGAGGGGGGCTGGACAGGACACCAGGGACTTTGTTGTCCTGCAGCGTCAGGGCACGTGGACACACAGTAATTGCGTTGTCGTATTACTTCTCTGTACGCCCAGTGTGTCGAGCACCGGCCCGAGGCCCTCGCGCGCCTTCCCGGAGCGCTTGCGACCATCCTCCCGCCCTTTGCGACGTCGTACCCGGTGCTGGGCTGACGCGCTGCAGCCGGAGGGGCGGCCCGGTTGTATCGGGGCGGCAAAAAGCCGGGGTCAGGCGGGAGCAGTCCTTCCCTTGAGCGGAGCGCAGCGTGAGGCGGCCGCCAAACGTTTCCTGGCTTTTCCTGGAAATCTTGCCCTGAACGGCGCGAGCCGTGTAACGATTCCCAAGAAGCCATTTACGGTGGAGCCTAATGAAGCTACTTTCCAGTGTTTACTACACTGCGGCTGCTTTGGCTCGAAAGCGAAGAGACGTAGGTGCTGCCGTGGCTCCTCCAAAGTGCTAGGAGTCTGTGTGAGCTAACTGGACCTTTGCAGCGTTAATATTTGCTATTAGCAATGGGCCTTGTCCTGGTTCTGTGTTTTTGACCGTATGTTTACAGCAGTGTCCTGCACGGAGGCTCCCTGGAGGTGGAAAGGCGAGGGGAAAAATGACACAAACACAAGTAATGATTTCTATGGAAAAAGTTTAGGTTTTTTTTTTTGTGACATTGTGGGTTAAGAAAGAGCTGAAGATTGTTTCGAAGCTCCATATGTTCAGAAGAGGGAGAGCAATTTTGTGAATGCTGAGAAACATGGAAAAGCAGCGGAGCCTGGGAAGGAAAGACGGGAGAGCTTGCACAGAGAATGGGGATAGCTCGGGGACGCAGAGGTGCTTGAGCCGATACGCTGTAGCCGCTTTGGATGAGGGGAAGAGGAGATGGAAGAAACCGGCTCTAATAGATAAGGCATCTCTATTTCTTAAACGGCTAAAAACGGCAATAAATATTAAGGAGGAGATTCTGACCTCAGTTGTGTGCATGTGTTTGCATATTTTTGGATGCCAAGGCTCTGAAGGTTTTTCTATCCAGAAGACTGTAGTGTTCATGCCACTGAATGGAGAAAGAAAAAGCAGCTTGTCACTATTCAGGCAATTTTTGAATATATTCCCTTCGCCATTCATTCATCTCTGAACATTTAATCAGTGCCTTCAGAGGACTGGATGCTGTATTGTACATTTTACCTGCGTGTTCTCGTGGGTTTAGGTTACAGGTTTCAAAAATGGAAATTATTAAGAATGTATAAGCACGGTGTGGTTATGGTTCGGTTTGGATTTAGCGGCTTTGCTAGGTAGGACGCTCACATTGTTGGTTTGACAAGCTAACGTCTTATAACAATAACGGGAATATTTAAGGTCTGTGCTAAAAGTTGTAAGCTACCTTCAGTTTGTGCAGTCTTCCAAGCCACCCTGGGCTGATAGAGTTTTAGGCTCACCGAGGACTGAAGGCTTTCGCTTCAACCAAGCTGTCGGTACAGGAGTTGTGCGTGATGTGAGGTGTGTATCCTGCAAGCAGAAAATGCTCGGATGGCAGCAGGAATATCTGAGATGGGACTGGTGCTCTACACAGCATTTCACTGGACAGCCCAGGTGATTCAGAGGTGCTACTAGTCACATTTTGGCACCTATGAAAGTCTCCAGTTTTCTTAGGTGTCTTAATAGAGTCAGAGTGCTTTAAGTCAAGTGTTTGCTCAAAGATAAAATAAAAGATGCCTTTTAACAACTGCTTATCCTGTTATTTTAAAAACAAATTTCTCCATGATATGAGTTTCTGTTAGAGAGTTCCAGTTGTTCAGCTGAGGATGTGAACACTGGCTCTTTATCTCCAGCCTGTATCTGGTCACAAGAGACCTACGTAACAAACGTACAGATTTCTTGAGATTCCTCTTTAGCAAGCCTCATGTTTTCCTTTGGGTATTCTCAAGAACCACGAATTATCTCTCTCAAGCTGAAGTTTGGCAAAGTCTAGGTTTGCATTGCAGATCAAGTTTGTAAGCTTGACCTTTAAAACTTTATCTTACTCCATGGCTGGAACCTCTATACCCCCTTCCAGAGGAAAGCTGCCTTCTTTTTCAAAACCCACATGAGAATTTAATTTAATCCTTTCTGTGTTAAAGGAATGAGTATCCCCACAAGCCTGCCAACATATTGTCCCATGTACTTCGTGGTGGCTGCAGCTGTGTGTCGTACTGGAGCTGCAGTGGTGCTGATGGGAGGCGTCTTTCTCTCTCCAGGAAAGACTAGTTTGACCTTGTCAAACAGGAATTATCCAGTTCCCTAAGGTCAAACACTAATTAAAATTATTGAGAGGGAATAGTCATCCCTGAGCACTGGCTGTGTCTCACACTATTTGGGTGGAGAGAGCGTGTTGCAAGCATCTTGTGTAGATGCTTGAATGAAGATGAATTGTGTTGCTTTTTTCAGGCCATCTTTTCTCTCAAGTGCAATTTTTGTTGGTCTTGAGCCTCCCCAAGCTGGGGTTGATGTTTCTTTTAAATGTTACCTTAGAAAAACACCGATATTTTTCTTAACTTGCAGCAAGGAACAGAGTGATGCACTGTTGTCTTTCTCAAGTGGATGTGGTTGAGATGCACATTCAACTGAATCCTGCTGCTCAAGGACTGTTTGTACTTGACTGTCAAGTGTGTTTTGGATGTGAAGTGAGAACAGCGGCTAACTTTGAAGGGAAGGATAATACTTATGCTCCAAGTTCTGCAGAAGATAATCCATTTAATATAGCCACTGTAATTGCATTTTTAAGGTCAAAAAATGTAGACTGTGCTTAAATATATTTTTGACCTAGACATTTTCTTACGTTGGTTTCATAAAGTTCCTTCAGGAGGCGACCAACGTTCTCATCATCAGTAGTAAGTACGCACAGTTCTCCGAGAGACAGTTTTGAATTTCTGTTAGCCAAATTTATGTCTTCCTAGCTGAAGCCATCTTCGTTTGCTCCAATTATGGATATATGCCTTCCTGCCATACTGTTAACAACACACTTGTCTGGGACAGAGGCAGCAGGTTAGGAGGCGGCTCCTGGCATAGCCGCAGCCTTACGTGGTTGACTTTTACAAATACTAATCTTTTTGTACTTCTGTATCTCCTACAGTGAAACGCTATTCCAGGGTAGTGAACAGATACGAATTAGAAATGTGAAATTTTTGAATGAAAGATAGAGGGAAAGAAAAATATAAAAAAAATACATCAACCTAGAAACCCTCTCTTCTGTCCTTGGTTCTCGCAGTTTCTGCTGGGTCCTGCAGCGAGTGCAACGGATGCTGCAGGTGTATGGCAGCTGGGCACGACACAGTTCTGCAGAGCAGTAGTTCCTACCCAAACACATGCAAAAGACTGTGCCCACGCTTGTGGGAGAGAAGGAAGCAACTCCCAGTGTGCTTGGGCAAGAGTGTGCAAAAATGTGCAAAACCGATTGGCAACGGGGCCTCCAAGTGTCGGTGTACCTTCTCTCCAAAGCATCTCCTCCTCACGGACTTTGTTTTGCCCCCCCCCCCCCGCTTTGTGAATGCACTTTGCTGTCCTCTACGTATAATTTAACCTCCCTGGTGCGCTGGCAGACGTTTTTATCGAACTGCCCATCATGACTCCTGAGTTTTCCTCGGAGGATTGTGGTGGTTCAGAGGCCAGCGAGCGGGAGGAAGCGGGCCGGGGGCTGAGTAACTCGGAGCACTTAGGGATGCCGCTTCCCTGATTTACAGCACCGTCTGGGAGCAGAGCGTGCATCTGGGTCAAGAGGTGTTTTTGTGGTCAGGATAAACGCCGTAAATCCAGGAGGCTGAGCACCAGGATGCTTGTGACAGATCCGTCCTCTCGTTTCCTGTAAAGTGCGTGAGCCCGGCCGGGCCCGGCTTCCCGCCAGCCAGCGCGCTGAGATTTGCCGTGCTGCGAGGAGGCGATTTCTCCCAAAGCACTGCTGGAGCTGGCAGCTGCCTCCCCCACCTTGTTTGCCACTCCTCCTGACCTGCGTTTAAAAGCTGTGTGTGTGAAGCGGGGCAAGCAGGACCGCTAAAAGCTGCTGCGTTACCATAACTGCTGCCTTACATTCTTCCACTCGGGATTTTTCCAAGCCAAGTGGAGCGAGCCTGGAGGCTTCGAGCCTTGCCAATCTGTTTGACTTTGAGCTGAGCTTGTGCTAAAGCACAGAGAAGTTGCATGTTGCTTGAAAATCATATGCCACTGTGCCCCTGCTGGGTGAGCGGGGTTTTGGAAGGGAACCAGTGATGCCGGGTGCCTCGGCCTTCGGTGCCCAACTGGGGGTGAGTTGGGACTGGCTCGTTGGAGCTGCCGAGCCACGTGTCTCCTGCAAACCTGCCGTGCTGGGACTGCTTGGAAATTTCGGAAGCGTAGGGCAGCTGTATAATGCAGTGTGCAAGAATAACGGTGCCAGGGTCAGAGGGGAATTTCCAGCAGCCCTTTGAAATGGTTGTGGAGCTCCGTGGAGGAGCCTCGCGCCTGGGGGTGGCGTGGGAGCGAAACCCCGGTGCAGTGCGGACCAGCATGGCGAAGGATCCTTTTCCTTAATAACGATTTTGTCCGAAAGATGCGTCCGTCTCTTGGAAAGCTTTTGGTCGGGTGACAGCTTTCCCTGCTCGTGGACTTTCGGGAGGAGGGGGCTCACGCGGAGGGAAGCGACCCTGCTCCGCAGGGAGGGCCACGTCTCCAGAGCGGCGCGCTCCGAGCCGAGGGGCCGCGCTTGCCGGAGGGTGAGAACCAGGCAGGGGAGTCGCCCCGGTCTCCCTCGAGCGGCCGAGTCCCGCTGCGGCCCATGCCCAGCCGGCGCTCCCAGGTTGCGCCAGCCATGTTTCCGACGGGTTGTTGTTATTTGCAACGCGTCGCCAGTGCGTTCAGTCGCCCCAGCCTTACCCGGAGAGCTTCTAATTTCAGTGCTGTTTGTGGGAGGGGGGAAAGCGTGTTAGCATTAGCTCAGCTAACAACAGCCTAATGCAGCATTACTCGGCAGGCTTAATTTGCGCCCTGATCTTTGCGAACAGAGAAACCTTTCAATTTTGGAGGCATCTCTCGCCGCACCGTGTTGTTATCCGAGCTGCTTGTGCGAGCTCATTGTTGCCATAAAAGCCAAGCGAAGTTTGGATTTGCTGGTGCCCACTGAGCCAGATTTGTGAAGCATAAATGAGAAAACCTGCCCTGGCCTCCCTTTCCCATAAAAAGCTGCTCAGGTGGCTTAGTGTTGCAGGCTAATGGGGAGAAGGAGGAGGCGGCTGCTGCACCTGCTAATGCTTTGGCTCCGGCTGGTGGCACAGAGGCTCCCGAGATTTCCCTCTGAGCAGCAAGCTGTTAGTGGCAGCACTGGCTCGCTCCAAGGAGCGCTCCTGCTCCAACAACAAAGAGCCCTTTGATCCTTTCCATTTGGAGAACTTAAAACACGAAAGCAAAACTACAATAAGACCAAGTTGGGCCATAAAAAAAAAAAAAAAAGTGCAGAAGAGAAGGAGCACCAAAGAGCTCCAGCGTGTAATTGTAGAAGCAACAAATGCTTTGGCACTTAATTCTGCTTTAGTGTCAGTTCAACATGTTTCATGTTTAATACTGGAGGGGCTGTCGCCAAATGCTCTGCGCAAACAATCCAGCGCTCCGTGTTGGTAAGTTCATGGCACTCGGAGACACCCTGGCTTGCCTGCAGCTCCTTTAACTCCGCTGCCTGCAGTTGTACATGGGATGAAATTGGCCCACGGTGTATAAACAGCTCTGTGTGAGAGACATCCCCTCCTGGAGTGGGAGCCTTGCACAGCTGTTGCTGCTCTAGCCTGGCTTGATAAAAGGAACTGCAACCATTTGAGCTTATTGCCTTGTTACTGGGCAGCAGTTCTCCAAGTCTGGAGCTGATCTCCAGCTGTTACATACTGGAGATGCCCAGCTGGAAGGATGGTGCTTTTTAATGCCTGGATCACGTAGCTTATCTGTTTGCCCTCTGGTACTATACTCTCTCACACCTTTTTGCAGACCAGGGGGATACCTGGGAGTTTTCTGTGGAAGGTGGAACTTAGATCAGGCGTTTTTCAAGAGTTTGTAAGAAGATGATCAAAAGCTAACAGCTACCACCTCTTCCCACTGGTACTAGGGATGTGTAAAAATAGGCTCTGAGTTATTCCTCTGGAAGGAATTGAGGTTGCAGGAAAACCATTTCTTTCTGTTCTCTCCCTTGGAGATAGGCGTTGGTGTCCTTGTTGCAGGACTGCTGTTCTGTCCTGGTCCTGGAGCCCTTTCTGCAAGGGAGCTGCAGGCTGGGCTCGCTCCTGCAGAGCACGGAGGGAGGGGGGAGCACAGCATCTGGGCGGAGTGGGCGCCTACGGAGGAGGTCTTATGTGGTGGGTGCATGAGAAAATTGGTCTGCTGCAAACGGTCTTTGCCTGCTGAATAAAAAGAAGAAGGAAAATGGCTCAAGCTGATATGCTGTACGGAGCTTTTCTCTTTAAAACGTCACTTACGCACCCCCTCCCTGCCCCCCCCCCAGCAGACTGACCTCTCTCAGGTGGACATTTGCCCCTAGTCTGCAGAGGTAAAGGGGACTGGTGTTAGTGCAATGCCCGGCTGGGGCCTCTCTGATGGATGGAGGTGGCCCTGTGCCTTCTGGAGCTCCCCTGGCACCCCAGCTGGTGTTGACTGGGGCCGTGCCTTGCTGTTAATTGTGGATGTGCTGCCTCCTGAAGGTGAAACTTTAACGTGTGATACCAAGACCTGGCAGTCCCCCAGTGTGTGACATGCTGCAGGCTGGGCCAGCTTAGGGTGCGTTTACAGCCTGCATCTGTTTGGCTCAGCTGGTGCTTGTTGGTGGCGCGTAGGTGCTGTTACCTGCTCGGTTTAATGATGAGACGGGGAGGTGCGAGGAAGCTCTTCCCTCTTCCCAGTGTGATGGCGATAGAGCCGGGCTGGCTCCCACCAGCTGCTGCCCTGCCTCCAGCAGGGTGGAGCGACTTGTAGGTTAGACCAGGAGTGAGCAGGCAAGAATTTTGGATGAGAGGGAGAGGAGATCGAAAAGCTCCTGGATATTTATTTTCGTGATTCCCAGAAACTTGGCAGTAGCCTGGGAAGGTTATGGACAGTAGCTTTTGAGACGTGTGCATGAAGAAGGCTTGGAAGGAATGATAGCCATGACGTATCTGTGAAGAATTACTCTGACCTGTGCTCAAAACGGGCAGAAAAAAAAAATACTGTGTAGGGGAGGGAGTGTATGTTTGGCATAAGCATGTGCTTCTCCAACAGCAGCGTGGCACAGGTTATCCCAACAGTGGGATCTTGCTTGCACCTGGCAGTGACGTCCAGCTTTCACTGGAGCTGAAGGAGTTGATAACTTGAAGAGAGCTTGGAGCATGGCTGGGGTCTTGCTTCCCGAATGCCACAGCAAGCGCGTTGTCCTCCAGCTCTCTGTGCCCAGCACATAGGTAATTGCACATGGTGGGAGAGCAGTGCAGTGCAAACTGCCCTGCCCGAATTTGGGCAAGGAGAACCAAAGTAGGCCTGGAGCCATCTGATGGTAGAGCACATTATGGGGGACGGCGCTCGCAAAAAGGTGCATGTTTCTAATTCAGGTTGGCCTGGGGCAAGGTTTCAGCTGTAACTTTGCAGGTGGAGTTTCTCTCTCTGATTTTTTACTTGTTCCAAGTCCTAGCACAGTTTGACACCCCTGTGTTGCAAAGTCCTTGCCTCAATCCCATCATGTTGGGCTAGTCAGGAGTTGGGGCTCCAGAGAGTCCTCCTGTGTTGCTCATCAGTGCCACTGCTGGGGCCAGGGGGCTCCTGCTGTCTCCTGTGCTTTCAAATATTCATGTATATTTTAAAGAATTGTTTCAAACTGTAAAAGTCTATGCTTGGAAGGGTGCGTGCTCTGCGAGGTGCATCCTGACAGCTAAGTATGTACGAAATGTAACTTGGCAACGTCCCACGGATGATCTCTGTGTGAGAGGGTACAACCCTGTATGGGTGGCAAATGTTTGCACTAGAAACTCTTCGGAAAACGTGAGCAGGGAGTATGGGTATCTCCTTTATGTTAGGAAAGCCAGCTTTGTCTTGGACCTGAGGAGGGCCATGTCCCTCCTCCTGTCCATCCTTCCCTCTCTCTGAGGGCAGAGGGGGTGAGGGGGACAGGCTCAATGAGTTACTTTGCTGTTGCTTTTAAATAGGAAGGTGGTTGGACCTTAAACAGCTGTCACCAAGTGGAAACAAGGTAACACTTAGAAATTATTGACACAAATTGCATTTTCCCCTAATAGACCATCCAGGGTCCAGCTCTCCATGGTGTAGGTAACGTGTGTGAATGATTTATGTTCTGCTGAGGTTTATAACAGATGCTATAAAATCATGTTGTAAGTATTTGAAAATCATTTGTCTGTCTCTGACATGTCTTAGCACGTACAGGAATGCTCTGTTTGGGGAAGAGCAAGGTCCTTATCCTGGTTTATCTTGAAGTACTTGTAAATGTTACTGTAATTTCATGTTATCAAATCGTTTAGCTCTTCCTCTTCCAGAACGAAGTTATTTTATCTCATGCGCCTTGTTTACTTCAAATTAGCCCTGAGGTTGGCCTGAAGTTGCACCTTGTTATTCCTACACCGCCTGTCTCCGTCTTAGGCTCTGTCGGCAGATTTGAAGGTATAAGTAAATACTTTTTTGTTATTAATAGAATAACTTCCCCCTCCTACACACACGTTTTCTTTTAATTCCAGTCTTCATTTTCCATGAGAAACTGACATTGCAGTGCAAGCGGAAACCTCCCAAACTGCATGAAAATGCCTAAATTCTCCTAGCAACAAGGTTGTGGCTCAAATCCAGGACCTTTCTGCAAGTATGAGGGAAATGACCGTTCCAATTACCTGCTACCCCTGCAGTACAAATTTGGTCGGTTCATCAGCACCTGGTTTTGGGTGGATTTGAAACCCAGCCATGGTATTGTTTAAAAATTCTCCATTTATTGGTGAAAGGTTTGTAGTGGGCTGAGCCCTGAGAAACCTGGGGCGATTTTTATGGCCTCGCATTGAAACCTGGTGGAACCCTGTGGTGTCAACTGATTTCCCCCTTCTCCACTCATGTGGCTTTGATCAAACCCAGGACTCGGAGAATGACCCCCCAGGAACTGAGACCCCTCAGCTTTGCCTGGTCCTGCCATTCATTAAAGAATTCGTGAGCTTCAAATTGTGGATGATAAAATGAGGACCTTTGTGCCTAGGCAGGGACGGAGCTTGCCAGTCGTTTGGCCTCGCCCCTCTGTATAGACGCTGGATTTGGCACGTTTGTGGAGAAAGGAAGCAACCCAGCACCTTCTTTCAAGTCTTTCGCCTGTTGTGACCGCTCTGTTTTGTTGTTGCAGACTCGCTGCTGTTGCTCCTGCCTTCTTAATGAGACCTCTGCGTAATAACAATCTGCTTTGACAGGAGAGCACGCTAATGATAGCAGGCTTAACGTCGCATTATTGCACTGATTGAGTTGAAGGTCTGCTGAAGTATAAAACCGGGAGGAAGGGCCTGTTCTGGAGGCTGGGGATGAGGCAGCTTTTCCCCTTTCGTTGCCTGCATGAATGCAGCCTGTGGTGTTGTGCCTGACGGTTCCCGTCTCGCGGTCGCTTTTACAGCTCGTCCGCAGTTATTTGGGGACTGCAGGTGCTGCGAAGCCGGAGCCAGTTCCCACGGCTCTGCGGTGCTCCCGCCCCGCTACGCCCTGCACTTCCCGCGCTTGGGCTCTCGAACCCTACCAAGCTCTGCTCTGATTTTGCAGGACTTCTTAGAAAGGTTTTTTAGGAAAGAGCAGGAGCGCTGGCTTTGCCGCGCCTGGCCCGGCTCCGGGCGTTGCTGCTCGTGGCAGAAAGGGCAGGAAAGCCGCGCAGCAGGGCTCCCGCAGCCCCCGTCAGCTGTGCCCGGAGCACGCTCTGCACGGAGCCGCTGAACCTTGCTGCCGACCACTGCTATGGTTTGCTGCAAGTGCCGTGCTGCTTAACTGTCTGTCCTTCTTCTGTTCCCACGGACATCCATCCGATGGGTGAAAAGGCTGAGGACTGACAGGGTCTGATACTGTTTTCTTTGTGTGGGGAGGGCGTGCGTTTAATAGTAAGAGTAAATATAGGCCTGCAGTACATTTAAAAACCCCGTGTTTGTCTTCAGTGGGAGTTGGATTGGGCTGATGCTACGAAGGAAATCCTTCCTTTGGCTTTGCTAAGCGTTAGATTGAATCCTGTATAATGTTCCGTATTGTGTTTATCGCTGTAAAACACCCAGAGCTGCATCTGTCCCCGGGGGCTGAAACAAGTCGTTTCTCCTCCTTAATGGCTCTTGACTTACGAAGCCAAGGCCTGGTACACGGGAGGCACTCAGCGTGTGACGTGTTGTAGGTACGGGACCAGTAACTTGGCAGTTAAAGTACAAAGTGTATTTTCTGGCAGGAGACTGTAGGCAAGAAGAACTTCCTCTGTGCTGAGCGACCGGGACGAGCTGTTGTGCGATGCTGCAACTCCCCGCGGTGCTGCCTGCCCTGCACAAGTGAGAGCCCAGCATCTCAACCGGCAGCGACGTTCAGACTCCCCTCCTGTGCCTGATTAAGGGTCTTCGAGGTCCTTAGCGCCCATGGGTGCTTCCAGCGTGTGTCTGTCGCTTGGTTGAGTCAGCTTGTCCCCGACTCCCCGTGCACCGTTGACTTGGCTGGCTCCTACGTGGTGCCTTGGAAACAGAGGGAGAGCGTTTCCAGTGCACCCCAATGGCTCAGGCTGAGGCTTGTAATGGTTTTAGTGGGATTTGGAGATATGCGCACAGGGCCAAAAGGTATTTTTCAAAATATGTCAGAAGTGAGTGGTAGAAGCAGAAGCGCTGCTGTCTGGCCCATCTGGGATGTAAATATGATGCTTCCTTGGAACAAATTCACTTCACCCTCCTTTCTAATGGAAAATGCAAAGCTAAATGTCTTGTTTTTCTTGCAGTTGAAGGAGTTGAATGCCTAACAGTGCTTGTCTTTGAAAAGTCTTTCTCTCCTCGGATAGGAGTGTATGGGGGGGGGGGGGGAAGTTGAATGATGCTCTCATGCTTTTCTTATTTCTTTTTCAGTTGACTTTTCTTTCTGGTCCTGTTAAGATGTTTGAGCCAAAAGCCAGGTCCGGATGCAATGACTGTATTTATACCGAGTTGGGTTTTGGTCGTTTGGTTTACATTTGGATTTTCTTTTCCCTTTTTCAGCCTGATGGCACCAGCAAGGAGTGTGTCTTCATTGAAAAAGTCCTAGAAAACAACTATACAGCACTGATGTCAGCAAAATATTCAGGCTGGTATGTTGGATTCACCAAAAAAGGAAGGCCACGGAAAGGGCCCAAGACCCGGGAAAACCAGCAAGATGTACATTTTATGAAGAGGTACCCAAAGGGCCAAGTGGAGATACAGAAACCTTTCAAGTACACAACAGTCACCAAGAGGACTAAGAGAATACGACCCACCAACCCCAGTTAAAAATAGACAAAAACAGTGTCACAATAATAAACCACAAAAAAAAAACTGCACCAGAGGAATATTTTTACATTAAAAATAAGGAAGAAGCTCTATTTTTGTACATTGTGTTTAAAAAAAATAAAAATAAAAAAATTAATAAAAGACTAGATGGCAAACGCTGGGGAAAAGCTGTTAGGGATTTATTGTGACTTGAAAAACAAAAAGAACTGCTCTATTTAAATTGACTTCTTGTTGTTGATGACACAGGTGCTTATTTCTCTTTTTGGAAAGGACAACTTTTCAAGCATATCCCCAGAGGAAAAAGTAATTATTAAAAATAAATAAATAAAACCAAAGAAAACCAAAGTTCTTTCCCAAAGTTACTGAGACCCTGCCCTGAAAATTGCCAGTTTTGCAGTAATCTATTTATTGTCTGCTGCAAGCTGGACCGAGACAAGATGGTGTGTGCCGCAGTGATTGAGTTTCCGTGGAGTTCTCAACGCATCGATCTTCTGTAACCTTTTTGACGACATAAGGTGTCACGGCTCTGTGATCCTGCATTATGCTCAGTTCTGGAGAATGCTGCTAAATACATTCAAGTGACTACAAAATGACCTAGTACACCAATGATAAGGGAATATTTTAAAACCAGCTATATTATATATATTATATATATATAAGCTATTTATTTCACCTCTCTGTATATTGCAGTTCCATGAACCAAGTATTACTGCCTCAACAATTAAAAAAATTATTTAAAACACATGTACATATTTTTTTGCTGTTCACACTTTTTTCCCCTCGCTGAGTAGTATTTTTTAATGAACATTTCTCTTTTAGGTGAGGGCAACAGGATGTGTTTGGAGTAGTTTCCCTGCAGCAAATTTCATTGCTAACTCTATAATTCCTCCTTTTCCATAATGCCATCATCTTTCTTTTCCCTGATTGTTCCTAAAAGAAACAAATCTTTTTATGTGGGGTGATGGGGAGAGATGGGGAAATACAGGCTGAAGTTTTTCAAGAGCAGGAGTTAAATTTGGTGCTTCTCAGCCTAAAAAATATTTCCTTAGCTTTAGCCAAGGAGAAGGTAAACTAAACTGGAAAGTTAGCATATTGCTCAATTAACATGTACATATGTATGGCTTGTGTTTCCTTCACCAGTGTTTTTGAGAGGGGCTATTTGTTTCAGCGAAGTCAACAGGATTTAATATTGTATCTTTTAAAACTTACTCTAGACAGAAAGAACTCCCCAAACAAAGTTCCTTCCCTCCTCTGCTGTGGCTATGTAAAAATCATAGAAAGGCTCCTAGCCTTTCTATGATTTGGTTTCCTCGTCCATACAGCCAATTTTCCTCACATATGTTTTACCTAGAATTTGGAGTATGTAAAGCCACATGTGAACACAAAGTGTAAATCTTTATTTACAAACAGCTCGTATACTGACCTACTTGGTGGTAGGCTGAGTGGGACAGACTTAAATGGAGAGTGGGAAAGAAGAAGAAAGATGCCACGTTAGAAGTCAATTGAAATAAAAATTGACCTGAAATTTTGGCTGAAATGACAATTGATCTCAAGAGCAGCTTTAAGAAGAAGTTCTCCTGACTTTTTTGGTTTTGCTGTTTGCACACATTGCTACGCTCCCTGATTCCAGCAAGGGTAAAAATGCTCAAAGCCAATAAGAAAGATTTTTCTTATTAATCAGAAGAATGACTCTCCCTAGAACAAGCTTTCTCAAGATAACTTTGAGAGCTCCAGCCAAATCCTGCAGATCAAAGCTGTTTGGGAGATGGTTGAGATAAACATGCAAACTTGAGGATGCTTATCTGAACAGAACTGCCAAACCTCGCAAGCCTAGAGAAAAATGAGCAATGCGAAGCAGGGTCACTCCATGTTGCTCATAGAAAAGCTCCGCAGCCATACAGGTGATATCTTGCCCTGCGGCTAAGCACCGGTGGTCACCTGAGAAGCCTGTCTCACCAGGAATATATAGGGAGCTGCTCTCAGGACACACCGGGGGCCAGCATTTGAGATGAGAACCTCACTGCCTGATGGTGCAACAGAGGACTTGGCTGATGGGGGCTGGAGAGGCTTGCCAGGTCTGCCTCCACATTGATTCATGTGGTAGAGATTCAGGAGAAGTTCAGAGGAGTGCTGGGGCTGGGGAACTGGGAGTGGCAGTAGATTTGCCTGTGTTAGTACCTTGACGAGGAGAAATCCAATTGATTTCAAGAGTAAGAAAGGATTTATGATTTTTTTCCCCTTGAAATACAGCCATGGCCCATGGCACTGGTGTTTTCATTGTCAGACTCATGAGACTTGTTTTCAGTAAGAGAAATCAGAAGAGGTGGAGGCGTTAATGCAGCAGAAAGGTTGGGCAGAAGGGATCTCTCCAGGGGTAAGTGCAAAGAGGCAAATTCCTCCCCATCCTGAAAAGTCCCTGGGCAAAGGTGCTTGGCATCCTTCAGGTGAGAATTAGAGGAGGTGCAATCTATGGGAGAGGCTCCTAGCAATTTTGTTGGATGGTGGACATCTCAGAATCAGCTGGTCTTTATGTATTATTGAACAAAACAAGAACAGCAGAAAAGATCGTAAGAATTCAGTCACCAGGTTCCCTGTTCAGAGCAGCTTCATGTAGGGCCAAAGGCCATTCTAGGGAGGTGATGTTTAAGAAATTAAAAGTTAATTAACAAGGGAAATGAACTGTGTGCCCAATAACCAACTCATGGGCTACGGTCATTGGACCGGAGGTTTGCAAGCAGTTTTCAACAGCCCACTTGAACCCTTCTTTCTCTATTGACCTCAGGATTATAGAGAAGAAGGTTGTCTGTGTTTAGGTGTGATTCCTTGTGTAGGCTATTACATTTGATTTACTTTATAATTAAACATTGTTAATGAGGATTTAATTACTATCGTGGAAATAACCTCAATAGTGAGGGGGCGTAACACTAGGTAGTTGCTTGAAGCAACCGATGCCATTAATGTGTGTGGAGCTCTGGGTGGGCATGCTTTAAACAAGTATACTACTTAATTGAATTTAATAATAGTGCATTGTAGCTACTGCTTCAGAAATACTGCTAGATTTGTAGCAAGGTTTTTATAGCTGAGATCAGACAGTGACATGCTCTGATAATGCTCGTCATAAATCTGGGCACTGGCACTTGAGGACCCCTGGGTGGTCTTGATATGTGAGCCCACCTCTGAGAGGAGCCTATGTGGGCTTGGTGAAATTTCTTCTTGGTACCTTGAGCATGCTGAACAAACTGGCCTGCTGTTCAGTGAGACTTTTCAGATGATGGGTGTCACTCTCCGTGGCCCTGAAAGGGCAGCAGTAAAAGCTCACAGCCAGGCTCTGCATCTGATCCTTGCTGCTGGCCTGTGTCTTTATGCGGAGCCAGGCCAAATCCTCCAACCGAAACCCTGAAGGAGCTTTGCAAAAATTTAGATCCTAGTCTAGATCTTAACTTTGCACTTAGACGTGTAGTAGTACATGAAATAACTTGTCACAGATGCAATGAAGGGAGAAAGTACATGAATAAAAATATGCCTGGCAGTCTTGGACTGCTGTCTAGACAGAAGCAACCTAAGTTGAAGGCTGTGGTGAACTGCAGTGTATATGCAGCACTAGGGTCAGCTTTTTTTCCATTTCAACATCACCTTCCACAGAGCTCTTGGTAGAACCGAGCGAGGGAACCCATTCCCAACTTTATCACCTCCTGGCCTGGATGCGTTGCTCACTGTGAGGCCAACGAGCATCCGGCCGGACTGTGGTGTGCGGTCTGGCTCACCTGAGGTCTCTCTTAGATAATGATGGTGATGATGATGATTAAAAAAAAAAACAAAACTGTCAGCAGATGATGATCAGTCTGCCAGATAAGTTTACATTCCCAAAGCTGGAGTTTTCAATTACCCAGACAAAACCCTCTGCGGTGTTTCCTGTTCAACAACAGACTTTTTTTTTGTTGTGCCTCTGTAGTGTTGATACAAATGCGGCTGCCACTGCAGACTTATCTCTGAATCTGTGGGGCTGCTGCACCTGGGCTGCACACAGGCTATGTAAGCCTAGTTTGCTACTGTTGTAAACAGCTGTTTTTAGCACCCTGTTTCTTGAGAATGAAAGAAGACCCTGCCTACAGTGGGGCTCGATAATGTCAAAATTTGTGCTTGTGTTCTTCTGCTGTACTTGCAGTGTTGTTTAGCTCAGTATCATTCTCGTAACACTGGCCCGCAGACTAACCTTTAAAGATGAGCTTTTTGCAGATTTAAAGCAGTAAGAAAGTCTCTTCCAAGAACTCACTTGCAGTTCTAGCTGTGCTGTTCTGTCAGTGCAGGATTATCCTGCAACCTGCCTATGCAGAGTGATCGGTCCTTTCCACTGAATCACCTCTTATAAGCTAATGTGTGTGATACTTACTTACCCAGAATTGATACTAGTTTCTGGGAGCGTAGCTGATATACTCCTCCAACAAATGGCACCTCAGTGATGGAGGTTATAGATAGGGCAAGAAAGATCAGGACCAAAATGATGAAGTCTGTGGAAGGGATGCTGCCTTAATGCTTCAGCGAGAGCCTGATGAGACCACATTTTTGCATTCACGACTCGTAGAATTAAGGCCATAGCACAAATTAGCTGGATCTTCTCATGCCAACAAACCTGAGTGTCCTCAGGGAACCACATAGCAGCTGAGCAGGACTTACTTGGGGCACAATCTGGAAAGTATGGTAAGGCCTGAGCTCGGCTCAGCCCTGCCGCCTCTCTTGCTAGAATCATTGCGGTCTTTGCAGTGGCTTGTTTGCTTTGGCTCACAAAAATATTGTTATATGTAAGCCTGGCTTCGGTTTGCCTAACCTACATGACCTCTGTGACCAAGGCTTGACAGGCGTGTGACTGGAGGAGTGTTGTAGGCTACAAGCAATGTTTTGCTCCATGGATGTCCATCAGGTTTCCTAGATTTGCAGAACCATTTTGGTGCCTCTCCTAGAGCACGTACTTTCACAAAACTAGTGGAGATAGATCTTCTGCTAAGAATCAAAACTTCAGCTTTAGAAGATTTTCTAGTAACTTCTCTTATGCAGGAGAGTTTGTCCACCAGTGAAGATGTGACTCGAAGCAGAGTCAACTGTAGGGAGGATAGCTTGGATAATGCAAAACATAGGCAAATTAGGCTTTAAGAGCATGCTATATTGCCATACATACCTTTGAAAGGTAAGATTGTAATACACGAAAAAGTGTTCGCGTGCATGGAGCGGGAGTGGCTGTTCTCTTTCAGGGCAGCAGAGCGGATCTGCAGTTCAGCTATCTGCCTTTGAATAACTAGGAGATGAGTGCACATAGCTGTGTAGCTGTGTGTAAAGGCACCCTGCAAAGTCCTCTGTCCAGCTCGCTGCAGCCGAGACCCCGTTTGGTCTCGCTTGGCTGTCCCTTAGATATAGCAGAAAGGAAGGGAATAAGCCTGGGTGACCCCCAAGAAAAAAAGCTTTACTCTCCCAGGCACTCTCAAGGTATTCAACATTGTGATTTTTGTCTACTGCAAGGGAAAGCAGGTATATTCCTATGCATAATTTCCTGATTTATTGCCAAAGGGTGGAAGTTTATACTTAAGATTCACAACAGCTGTTTAAAGTGCCTATGTCTCGTGCCAGCCATACCACCTGAATGGCCAAGGGATATATATAAAACTTCAATTATTTTTTGAATGTTTGTTGTTATTCATTTGGAGACGGATGAGAGGAGATTCCTCACGAATGATGTAACCTACATGGACTCTGTTATTTCCACCGGTGTGAGCTGAAAAATTAGGGAGGAAAAATCAGGTCAAAATGAAACTTTTCTTAAGTGAGGCAAAGTACAGGGTGGAGAGGTCTGGGTTTGCCTAAAACTTTTCGTTCAACCTATTTAACAATTTATTTGCTTTCTTTAAATTTAGACAATTTTAAAGGGAAAAATGAGAAATCCAAAGCTTCATTTTGAAAATAAAAAGAAGTATGTGATGTTTAAAAAGTCTCCCTGCCTATTTCTCCATTCAAACTCTTCTTAAAACCTCCAGACCATTTAGAGACCCCCTCTCTAAAATTCTACTTTTGAGGCAATGTACCGTTAGTTTAGAAAATGCCACCTCGTTCTGCTTACAAGAGTGTCTAGGCAGGCCCTGGATGAGGACTGCCACAGCTATTTACTGGAACCCACTGCAAGGGGTCCAGATCCCCAACCAGACCCAGATTATCCATATCCTACCTGTTTCTCCTGCTCCTCTTCTGTCGCCATCCCTTCCTTCTCGGGGGGATGGATCCCAACTGCCCTGACAGGTACCAAAGATGAGGCTTCTCCAGCAATCATAACCAGAGGAAAACATTCATAACGTTGTTTCCTTTCTCCTGTGGCCTTTCAAGCAGCCTGGCTTTTGCAGCAACCAACGGTTGTAAGCAATACCCATGTCAAGTCAAATCCAGTGAGTGCTGGCTTGCCGTGGCCGCTTCGACGTTTCACGTGCAGGGAGAGTTTGAGGGGGAATTGCCGTCCTGCAACAGGGTTTGACAAAGATCATTGTCTCAACAGCAGTAAAGACTTCTAGATTCAGTGGTTACCCACCAAGACAAGCCAACCTCCAAGCTCTGGACTGATGGAGGCTTTGGCAATACCTGACCATGTTTGTTTTGGGTGCAACCTGTTCCTAGCTGCAAAGTTATGGAAAGTTGTAGTCTGACCAGGGCAGCCCAAAGGTGGCTGACACCTCTTTGGGCAAGAGCTGATTTAAAATTTCAGACGAGACAAAAGCATAAGTGTCTGAATATCCCTTGTGTTTGCCAGCCTGGGAGACCCATGGCTGAGCCACAGGAAGCTTAACTGAATTATGCTGGGTTTGGGAAATTATTGGTTGAGTTTCCCAAGCCACATCAAACCAATGCGAAGAGAGATGAATTGGTCTACTCGGGCCTAAAGTGTAGAAAACACTGCCTTTGTTTTGAAAAAAACAACCAAAAGGGCCAGAAATAACAGAAGATGTAACCGCATTGAGCCTTTAATGATAGTTTCTTCTGAGGTTAAACAGCACAAGTGTTGTGATGTTCCCCATGCACTTTGAGGGATGTAGCTGTTAAAAGGACAGTGCAGACAGGCTGGCGAAATGCTGCAGGTGAAGTGAGAAATTACCTCTTCCCAAACAGGAGCCAAAGAGCTCGTTTTCATTTTCACCTGTGTGTGCAGTCCCAGGCTTGAAAGTGCCATTTTATATCAGAATAGGCAATTCTGGACTTGCTTCCACCCGGAATAAAATAAGAGCTGTGGAATTCTCAAGGGAAATTTATAATTTGGACATTTCAATCCCAAACCTTCCAGCTAAGGACTTAGGAGAAACGTGTCTGTTTGATAGTCCTCTGTCAGGGACCTGCTCACCTCCTTCCTCTTGTCCCGCTATTAGCGGGCTGAGGAAATTGGCCATCAGAAATGTTGGCAAGGGTCGAGAAGAAAGAAAGGAAAGGCTTTTTTGAAGTGTTTTGTGATGCCTCACAGTAAGTCAGCTCAAAGCAGACCTCAGTTATTTTAGAGCCAGCTGTCTACTTGAGGGATGTTGTGTGCAAAGACAGGAGGAAGCAGTGTCAGTAACAACGGAGCAAAGCGATGGTGTGAGATAGGCCGTGGCCTGCGGCGCAGAACTGATTAGTGCATTAGTTTCTGGGAGGTAGCACATGTTACTTTGATCATATGACCATATTTGCATGAATCAGAATGTAAAAATCTTGGCTGGGATTTACAAAGGAGCCTGAAGGAATTAGCTGCCTATCTATCTATGTATCTGACACAAGCAAATAGTGAAAACCCTTCCACTCCCGCACGGTACCATTTTTGAAAGAGAGACAGCTACGTGGAGCTTAAATGTTGTTTACAGCAATGGCAGGCTTTAGGGCTGTGATCATCTTTGCTCGAGAGCTTTCAAAAGGATAAAATGAGCTTCCTATTATAGGGGCTGAAAATGATCCTAAATGAATAACACACATGCAGCTTTTGCAGGCACACATTTTTGAGACACTGGAAATGTTGGCACATGCAAACAAACAAAAACACATGTCTCGGGTCTCTGGTTTTCATAGATTCCTGCATGCCATGACATCTGGGGGGATGGCATTGCCGAGAACTAACAAACCGGATTCCCGAGCCTGGCTTGCACAACTGGCTTGGTGACACTGGGGTGAAGCACAGAGGCTGTCGGGTTGTGCTGTCCGGGCGTCCAGGACATTGTTGCTTCTCATGAGAAGAAAGAGCTGCTGGGGTGGGCGGCCCAGGAGGGCTCCCTGCAGGGCTCTGCGGAGCCAACGAGGGACCCTGTGATGCAGGGAATGCAGTTTGCTGGGCATCTGCAACTCACCTCCTGTTAAAACCAAAGAAATGATGGCTTGAGGTTGCCCTGGCACGATTTGGTAACCCGCAGTGCCCCGGATCATCCCCAGAGCTTTCGACAGAAAGCTTTGGTGAGTTGTGTGAGTGGGGCTCCTCCAGCCCCTGGGCTTCCTGATGGGATCCCAAGAGCACACTAATGGCTACGCCGGGCATTCCTGTTGGAGCCTCTGGGGCCCCTCGTCCTCGCGGATGCCAGACGGCACCCCAAAGACGCCGACGCTTGCATGGGGTGAGCGAGCGTGTGGCTGGCAGGGCTCACCCAGCTTGTGTGCACCGGCCCACTGTCTGCCTGCCTGTCTGGGTCTGAATTGCTTGGGAAAGGTAAAATAGCATTTCCTCTGGGGTCAGATATTTTGGAGAGGGAAGAAAGCAATTTGTGGCTGTGTTGTCTGCCTGATCAAAAGTGTTACCGGACTCTGCTACACAATGTGCACTCTTTAAACCAGTCCCAATTAGCCCTTCTTGCTAATGCTGTGTTTCATTCCTGGGAGACTGCACTCGGAGCGCTGTTATGACTTTGTGATTGTGCACATACCTTTATGTGCTTTCATTCTTAATCCCCTTTTTGCAGAAGCCAAAAGGTCTTCCAGCCAAAAAGGAAATCAAAACCTTTTGTTGGCTGCTTCATAAGAATTAAGGGTGGGATGAAGGTTGTAGCAGGATCTTAATTAGCCATTGTAAATAATGAGAGCGGCAGTGCCTGCAACCATATACCACCTTGGGTTGCGATATTGTCAGACCACACAAAGCTAGGTGAATGGGCAGCACAATGGCAGATACAATTCTCCGCGGACAATTGCAAGGCACGGCACACTGGAACGAATAATTTGAGCTATGCATGCATGCTGCCGGCTCCAAATTAATTGTAATCATTTGCGCTCTCGTTGAGCTGTCCGCATTGATTCCTGGGTCTCTTTTTCCTTTTTGCTGTCAGAAAAGTAAAACAAAAAAATGAGGCTGGTTAAAGACAGGGATGTAAAATGTTACTGAAAACTCGCCTGCTAAAATCAGAAATCCAGAGGAGACCTTTGCTCAAAAGCTGGGTACTTTCTGGATATCCGATCTCAAAAGAGGATATAGTGGAAATAATAAGTGTTCAGAAGCTGACAATGAAAATGATTAGAGGCCTTGCAAGGGAATGCTTTATGAAGAGGTATTGAAAGGACTGTGCCTGCTTCGTTTGGAGGCAGGAAAGTAATGAATAGTCTAGACTGTAGAGAAAGTAAATTGGGATCTCCTACTCACCTGCCCTCATAGCACATATAGATGGGGGAAGTTCAATGAAAGGCAGGAAACTTCAAACTAGTAAAAGGGCTTAGTTCTTGACTTGATGAAAATTAACATATGGAGTGGTAGTTAACCTTCAGAACTCGCTGCAAAAACAGGTTAGGGCATAAATGGGATAGGATATTTATCAGGACTGGATTTCACCCCTTTGCCTTTGGGCTCTGGCTGTGCGAGCGTTCCCATACTGTTGATAGCATTGGTCTGGAAAGTGAAACCAGTTCTCGATAGTCAGCTCTTAGCTAGTCTACTAAGAGGCTAGGAAAGGAGGGGCCTAATAAGGAATGATTATTGAGGAAGAGATTATGAAGTGAATTCAAGAACTGCTCTTTGGCGATGAAGACTTCATGCTTTGAGAGTCTGAAGATGTCAGGAGCTGGAGACCAACCCTGTTAAGAAACAACATGATGCACAAGTGTGTAGGCCTTCCTTTCTGTGTGGCAGGGAACGTGGGAGGAACACAGCATGGCTTTCCTCAGGAGCTGTGATGAGCGAAAGCCACCACCCTTCTTGCACTGGCTGCAGTGGTGCACGCATTGTCACTCCATGTCGGGGTTGTGGACCCAGCCGTGCTGTACTGCCTTGGAGCCCCAGCCTGACCCATGCCTGTGTGGTTAGTCCCAGGTTCATTCCTTTCTCTCTTACCCTCTCAGCCTCACAAGAAACTCCAGGGGCATCTCTCCTCCAAAGGAAGCTTTGTCCGGGCTGTAGCCATGCCACTTACAAACATACTGTGTTTTCTCTCAGTGCCTTTTGTAACAAAGGATCCCAAAGTACTTTCCACACAGTCCAGGCACAAGCCCATTTGCCCACCTTTGAGGACCAGCCAGCCCAGGAGCAGGCAGCTGTACACTGTAGTCCTTGCCAGCTGTTCAGGATCGGAGAGAAGAACAATATCAGCCTTTGCATTTACAGAGCCTCCCAGCTCTTCTCCAGCATTTGCTTAGTTTGACAAAAGCCATGCCAGGCAAGCGAGTGTAAATGGTCCCATTCTGGGGGTGGAGAAGTTGAGATTATTCTACCCATTTGGTCTTGAACATGGAAAGTGCCGATTTCAGTGTTTTGGAGCCTGATTGTACAAGCTCCTAGTGTATGTATGAGCTGAGATCTTTTGTCGTATGGAGGATTTGGGTGTTCAAATCTCATTCGTTTAGCATGTTGCAGCCAGAGTGCTCACCGATCTCAGGAGGGCTTCCATGTGTGCAGCACGCACTTGCTAAGGAAGTCCAAACAGGCACATAGCATGATTTTCTGGGAAGCATCCAAAATACCTGCTGGGTGGAAGATGAGTCTGACTCTGAAACCTCCAAGGTGCTCCTGTGTAAATGCAAAATAGGTTGTCTGAATGTCCTCTGCCCTGGTTGCGCAGGGAGCAGAGTTTGGCTCCAGCATCTGCACTACGCGTTGCTGCCTTCAGACGTCATAGTAGGTGGTCTGAACACAGCCCAAAGTGCTCTAATCTATGATCTGCTGTAAGAGCCAAGTGATTCAGGGCTAGATGTTTGTTTTGTACCAGTTCAAGGTGTGAACTGGGATCACGTAATGCTCTAGGAACAAGACAACAAAAACAGACCCTCGCCCTTCCCACCCAGCTTTCCAGGCAGCCCTGCTCTGGTGAGTAGGAGATACGGTCAGAGGATGCTGCTCTTCGAGTCTCCTGCTCAGAAACAAGCCCTGGAGAAGCTCACCTCTCTCTGTGGGGCACCACTCTCCTAAGGCATGGTGCAAGTTGGATAGCAGCCCTGGCCTGCAGGGATCAATTAGATGTGAAGGTGGAATTCTCATAACATATATTGGAAAAATTAGGGATTCTGCATCAATAAAGACTCCATAAAATTAAAGGCTCTGTGATCTAGGCCTTTTCATTAATATGAAGTTGTTTTGCTTTGTTTTGGTTTCATTCCTTTGCAGGTTGCCTTGAAAGCAGATTGTATATTCCAGTGTGACAGGCTATTTCACAGCTATTCCATAACCTCCCCCTTTAAATTTATAGGTGGCTTCTGTGTAGCCATCTATTGTGCAGGAGCCAGCAGTAGGACTTTGTGACTGGGTGCATACCTTCACGGTATGTGCTTCATTAAACACCTTTCCACCAAAGCCAAGTGGTTTGCACACCAGAACGGAAATCAAAGCCTTTTTTGGCTGCTTCACAACCAGACGAAAAAGGGCCATGCTGTCCTCTGATACACGGAGAAAAAGCTCTGGGAAACAGTTGGCAACAAGTGGAAGGGAGCGTCGGCTCAGCCCGCAGCACCTGGACCGACTCTGGTGGAAGAGACGCTCCTGCACACAGAGGTTACCTGTTCTGGCAGACAACAAAAATGTTGCTCCAGTAGAAATTACCACAACTCGTTGCAAATGGCAGCAATAGGAGCCTGAAAAATGGATCAAAGGAGCACACAGAAGAGAAAGATTAGCAAGAGTTATTTGCTCTGGAAGTTTCCAGAGAAGCAATCGTAGGTGAGAGAGTGAAACATGGCTCTGGCTATGTTTGGTGCTTAGAGAAGCACGGGAGGGCTGAGCCCACGTCTTCTGGCAAAAGTCCTAATTTGAGTATTTTGTTTAATTATATACTTTTTTGGTTTTGTTATCGACTTTGCATCTGTCCTGCAATTTCTCCTCAGTTGTTTGAAGAGCATTGCTGTTGGGTTCCTGACCAGAAATAGCTGCACGTTCCTGGAGGGCGAAGGGACACCTGCTAAAGCGGTCGAGTCCTGTGATCTGATCTTGAGGAGGGGGGCGAAGTACAGCCCCCGAAGTACAGCGCTTATCAGCATTCGTTCACATGTTGCTGCCGGCCAGGTCTGCGCTGCTACGTGGGAGATCTCTGGATTTCTGTCAGTCTAAGTCACTGTGCCGTATTTCAGTCATTTAACCACTCCGGTGCCCTGCACCAATGTCAAGAGTTACACTCGGGGTAAATTGAGTCAATTATCTTCCACCATCTCTGTTGAAAGTGGTACTTAATCCTTTCCTCTAAACCTTTTATCTGATATTAAATGGTCATTAGTTTAAAAGAAAAAAAAAGTTAAGCTGACTCTCTTTCCAGCTGGAAAAACCTTTATAATTGCAGTAAAAATGCACTGAGGGCATGTACTGATAACATTGTTTTAGGGAACAAACAAAAACCACCATCAGCTTTGCATTAATTATTTTTCTGAGCAGATGAATTAAACAAACAGGACCACTGATTTGTAACTCGTGGGCACATTATTGTGTTTACTATCAGACCTTCCTAGAAATTTCCCGAGTTAGAAGAAACATTTAAATTATAACCAGCTACACATTTCTAGTGGGAATCGTTCCCAGTCATAAATAATAAAGAAATCTTTAGACTGATGAGAAGGAATTCAGATTCTTCTCGCTGATGTTTTCCGTTCATTCAAAAACATGAATTCAAGACCCTGCAGTTTTGTGCAGAAGTCTTTGCTGCAGAGGGAGCAGCTGCTGGGGAGCCCGTGGGATGAGTATCACCGGGACCTGCAGGGACATCTGGTAGGTGAGAGTGAGAAGTGAGCTTGGCGGCCTGTCCTGCTCAATAGCTGTTTGCAGGTAATAGTTTGCACCATTAAACAACCATGGCATGAAGAAGGACCTGTCCCACAGCAGACGCTGAGGTCTGTGCCAGCACGTGCTCCTGTTGGAGTGAATGTGCTCGCCGGGCACCGCAGCCTTGCAGGACTTCTCTTTGAGCTTTTTTTTCTCTTTATAGAAATTAATTTTGCTCCTCATGGCAAATGTTCAACCTGAGGAGCTTGGTGCCTTTTCCTACAAGCTCTCTCCGCCCTCGATAGTGCTGCTGAGCCTGATCCTGCCAGGTCCCGAGTGGCCTCGGCTCCTCCCCAGCCCTGCACTTGGCTGAGCACCCAACGGGGTACAGCCCCCTGCAGCACTGGTCTTCTGTGAAGGTGTTTCCATGTGGGCTCCATCCTGACACCTCTGTCATTGGTGTGGGACCCTCCTGGCCGGTGGATGATGCTCCAGGGTGGCTGCCCCATGGTCTGTGCCGAGGAGTTTGGGGTGACATGTGGCGATCAGAGCTAAGCAGGGTCTTCCCCGCAGCCCTGCAGTCAAGCACTGTGGACTGCCAGCCCTGCGCAAGGGGGCTCCTCGGATGGGGGCCATATGATGGGTTGCATAGTATTAGTGGCATAAATTCCTCCGCTTCCTCACCCTGCAAGGCTTGAAAACCAGTAGTGATGTCGCTGTATTAACTCCTTCTGTGCTTGAGGCAGCCCTCTGCCCCCTCCTAAGGTGCCCGCCACAGCTCGCTCCTGGCTGCAGTCACCCTCCGAGGCTCTGCTGAGCATCCTTCCAGGAGCAAATTACCTGGAGAGTTGAGAAAGGGAAGACGCAGCAGTTGCGGTGAGCCGACTTGGCAAGGGGCGCATAGCAAGAGTGTCAAAGCTTTTTTTTTTTTTTTTTTTTTTTAAATATGTCCTATGGTAAAAATTGTGCTGCCACTACTGCACGAGATGAATCGGTTCATTCACGGACATCTTCTTCATTACGTAATAGCAGTCATTCACCCGCTTCTGATGAATGGCGGTTTAGAAGTAAAACCAGGGCAATATACTCTTGATTTGGAAGTGTTTATTAATAGCTGGATTTGGACCTCAGCTCACGGTGCTGTAAACCTGGAGCAATTCCACTGACGTCAACGGCGTTAACCATGCTGGTTGAAGTTGAAGGCAAGGCTATTGATGTCAGCAGCTGGTGATTTTTGTGTGTGTGCATGCATTTGAAGATTTTTTTTGGTGCAAGCACATGTTGCAGCTGAGATGAGAATCTGGCCCTAAGTGCTCTTTGACTTGAGATTTGTAAACCTAAGCATTTTTTTTTCCTGCTTGTCCAGAGTAAAATAATTAGGCAATTAAGGAGAACCGCGGGAGTGAATGAGCAAGCAGGTGGGATTTTGCATGGAGAGAAAGGAATGAGGAGAGAACAAGAGTTACCAGGGGCTTGCTGTAAGAGTTGCTGCCTTCTGCATCCCTGGCTGCCGTTGACTCATTGTGCGACCTGGGACAAGGAACAGGGGAGCCCGTGGTCCGCTCCCCCAGCCCGGCCTCTCGTCTTGCAGCGTTCCCAATTACCGCACGGCCTCCAGGCGAGCTTAACAGTTCTGCTCCACACGAGAGCCGGGTCTGTTTTAACATCCTTACTTAATGTTTGACATTGCCAATGGCCTCGGAAGAAGCCTTTATCAAGGCCAGGAGCTGAATCGGGGGGTTGACTGAGATGACTGAACTCTGTCCGTCCCCCCCCTCCCAATTAGAAGGTACGCAAACTAAACATTAAGTAAGGAATTAGGTAGGTGTCCAAAAAATGTGACTGGGAATCTTTTCTGCTTTGGAGTAGAAATACAGCAAAAAGGTTGACTTTTGCATTTTTATCAGATTTTGTTCTTGGAAAGCTTTTTCAACCTAGAAACAAAGGCTGGAAATATTTGTGTGTGAAAACAATGCATTTCAGTTTCCATTTTTCCCTGCTTCTGACAACAATGAAGGCTTTTTTTTAAATGTAAAGTTTTTACTTATCTGTAGATGTGCCAAAATTTTTGGCCAGTTCTGCACTTTGTTTGTAAATTTAGAAATAAAAATGCAGGATTTCCCAAGAGCTACGAATACTATTGAAGCAACTGCCGATGGAGAGGAAAAGTGCTATTGTGCCTTGAAGGGTAGAAGCCCTCTTTCCACCAGCTGGTGTTGCTTCATCTGTATCCAAGAGGAACACGGATATGCATGAACCTGGGATCTGGTGGCACTACCTTTCCAGTGGTGCAAGTATGAGGAAACCTGTGAGCTGATGTGCTCCTGCCAGCTTAGCGGAAATGCATCCTGAGCGGGGCATGAGTGGTGGGTTAAGCTTTTGAATGACACCAGGACTGGGTTGACTTGACCAAATCAGCAGCTCTTGATTTCTGCTTGTTCTGAATGGCTTGTCCCAACCTGGAAAACAGGCTGCACTGTTGCCCTACCTCACCAGGAGCCTTCCCGGCTGAGTGCTGCCCTGCAGCATCCTTCCCCAGTCTGATCGTGGATGCAGCTCGTGCGGGGTGTTGCCTTTCCCATCCATATTTAATTTACTTATGTATTACAGACTGAGCGGTCTATTAGCCTCTGTGCTGTTGATGTTGGTGTTCGGTGTTTACATGGAAGGGATAAAGTTTCTAAGGTGAAAGCCAGCAGTACATCTGCACAGATTAAAACCCTTCTGTGGCCTTAGGAGATCAGGCAGACCATCCTCAGCCCACTAGCCTCCGAGGCTGGTCAAGGGCAGGTTTGCCAGAGAGTGAGTGCCTGGGAATTGACCCCAGCCCCTGCAGGTTGCGCCTTGCAGTTAGACTCACTGCTTGTTGCTTGAGGACATTTTACTAATGTGACATGCAGACCATTTAGGGATGCCCCATTGATGCCAGGGCCTTAAGACAGTGGGACTATTTGCAGCTGTTTTAGCATTTTGACTCTTCTAGTGCTGAGCAGGTCCCTGCAGACTCCTCAGAGAGATTCCTTCTACAAGCACTGCACGGAAATGTCTGTGTGCATCATGTGCTGTAAGTAAGGAGCTGGCAGGACCAAATGCTCATTTTGCGTAGTGTGTTTCATAGAGTTAAGTGGAAATCATAGCAATAAAACAGTCATGGTAAGAGGAAAAGGCAGGGGTAAGAACAGCCCAAGTTCAGGTCTCGCTGCTTCTGATGCAGTAGTGCACAGATCTCTTTTGAGGCTTTGATCTGGGGTTTATCGCGATTAAGCTTTTTAGGGCAGGGGAGGGAGCTTGCACAGCATTTAGCATGTCAGCGTGAGAAAAGTTGTCATAATGAAAGAGGAGGATAAAGCACGAAAGAAATGAGTCGGAGGACAAGTCCGTTCCCCGTGCGAGGCACGGCACTGCTCCAAGAGGCTCCTGCTCGCGCCGAGCCGCAGCACGGCTCTTGCTGTCTGCCCGACTCATTTACGCTTTTCTGCAGTCACTAGCCCAAATCCAGCCAGACTTGACATCAGCGGATGCCAAGTGGATATTTGCACAAACGTTCACCAGTGCGCTTTCCCTCCGCTCCCTCCCTCCCTCAGGGTGGCAAGCGTGGGTGCAGCGCGCGCGGCAGCGTGTGCTTCGGAGCATGTCCCTTTGAACTCCCAGGCGGGGCGGGTGAAAGAGAGGGGAAAAGGTTTTCCAAGCAAGGAAAGAAATCATCTGAACAGGTTCCAGCATGTGTTATTTTGTTGTTAACCCAGAAACCTGTGGCTATTGGAATCTGGGAAAGGAGAGCAAGAATTGAAATGAGCTTAGAAAGAAAGGAGACATGAAGAGAAATAAACCAAGCCCCAAAAAGACCCCAATGATGACTTCAGTTTTGTTGATATGAAAATTAGACACATACAAATTAGCTAGGAAATATCCTGTTTCTTGAGGGGGGGCGGGGGGTGGAGAAGGTATTAACCTTATAAAGGGAACTCTCTGGCCACCCCAGGGAGAGTGTGAAGTAAGTGTTGGGTGATGTGTTGACTTTAATGCAGGAAAGAAGTCTGCTGCTGAGAGCAATATTAATCCTGTGTCTGCATTTGGTCTGCAGTTGTTAGCATCCTCCCTTGTCTCCGAAATGTAAGCGCTACATTTAAAGCAGTAGTCAGAGGATGCTGCCGTAGGCAGGGCTGCCGATGCGGGGCTGCCCTGCTCTGGCCGGCCTTGTCTCTGGTGGGATGTCTGGCCTGCACCCGCTCCCCTAGAGCCCCCCAGCGTGGAGTTCATGATGGGTCTCAGGGCCCATGAGGAGGAGGTGAAGAGAAATGTCCACCGAAGTACAAGTTAACAGAAGATCCCTCTGACGATGGGTGAGCGGGGGGGGCAGAAATACCCTGGTGGCCCCTGTGAAGAGGAACATTTTGGACCCACCTAGGGCTGTGGTGGCTTGGGATGACTTCAGTCCCAGGGAGCAGATGTCAACTGTACTATTAGCATTTAGTTATAAAAGACAGATCCCCGGTGGGCTGGAACAGAAATGTATGTTCTGCTTTTCCCCTTTCGGTACCCTCGCTTTGGGTGCACTGACATCCTTAGTCCTCATGGGAATTCCCAAGATAACGAGCAGTTTTTAACTGCTGAGGGCACATCATTCCATGTAAGTGGCTCTAGCAGAGACTATTTCCTTCAATAACAAGCAGGTAAAAAAAAAAGATCTATGGTTGAGACATCCCAAAACGAGGTGTTTTGTCAACAGGCAGTTTATTTTTGGTGCTTGCCGAACTGAAGGGACCGGTTCCAGCTCCATCTTTTTGAGTGACGTCCAGTGTCATCTTTCCTGAACGACTTCGCTGCTTTTCCCCAGAGCTGCCTCTTCTGCAAGCTGAGGGCACCAGTGCTTCGTCTCCCCCGACATTACTTCGGTCTTTGCACATGAAAGGTGCATTATGAACAAAGTGTTATTGATTATTATTACCTCTAGTTTCAAAGTGGGATACCATTTCATGTGCACGATGCAGTCCACAGACTTGCTGGAATAAATAACACATGCGAGCTTGTTCGTATGCCGAGTCAATAGGGAGCTGTCGGCTCACATGTGATTTCACACATTTTTTCAGCTAGCTCAGCAATCCAAATGCAAAATCCTGCAAACAGGGCCATCATGTTTATTTCTGACAATCCCTGGAGAGGTCTGTATCCGTAAACCAGTGAATGGATTACACTCATCCATAGATGATGTTTTTTTTCCATCTGTGACAGATAGTATATGGAAAATCTCCATTTAATATGTGATCCAAGAATAATTCAATACAAGTGAGTAATATAAGTTTAAAAACATTGTAAATTCTTCTTAACTCTTTCAGAATAGTAAGTGCAGGAAGAAAGCAAAAGCCTGTGGAAATCGTTTGCAGACTAGGGGTGGGAGAATGACACTTTGCAGTTTATGTCTCCCCTCATGTAGCTCTATGTCTCACTTCATGCAGCTCTTGAGAATAAAGGTTGTGACGGACCTGTTTTGACCCTTCTGAGGGGCATCCTACAAGTCTGACAGTGAAAAGAAAGAAGGCTCTGAAATGCAGAGGTCACTGACAGATCCCAAACAATATCTTCAAAGCGATATCTGGGGAAAGATCAATTGCAAGGAAACGAAAGATGCTCTAGTCTCTGGACTCACACCTGGCTGGATCATCCGGCGTTTGGACTAACAGCTTCAAAAAAGTGATCAGCCATTAATATGTAGCCATGATGATGCAGTGCATGATAAATGCTCATAGGTGAATAACTATGACATGGATTGCAGAATATCTGCAGAGTCTTTTCCCCTTCATTAAAGCAGAGTTGTCAGTGTAGTGATGGCAATGCCATCTTGGAGACCAAAAAAGGGGTGGTGAGACAGTTGTGTGAGATTCCTGAGCTGCATTAGCACTAAGGATAGAAACACTTTGAGCAGAGGCAGGCAAAACTTCTAACAAAAGCGTCAAAACATTTTGATTCTGGACTCTCTGCATCAGCTCTTGCCTTTTGGGCCTTCCAAAGGCAACTTCCAGTAATTATGAATCTGGTTGGACTGGATGAAACAGGCAGCCCACAAGTAAAAGACTCCATGACCGCAGACCTCAGACCTTCTCCTGGACTATCCAGTGCATCCTAGAACCAGCGAGTGTTATTGAGGTATGAGCTAGTTATTGAGACATGGAGAGGAAGGGGACGAGCTCCTGCTTCCTGCTCTCCCGGCCTGGCATTTTTAAAAATTACTGTAGTCCTTCTGAATTTATACTGCTCATTAATGATCATGTATTAATAGGCGATCACTGTGGTGTTTTGGCTCATACAGACTTGGAAAGATAGTGGACCATTCCTAATATGCTGGGATGTTGGACAGAGGGGCAAACCAGGATAGTTAGCAGACACTGCTAAGAAGTGAGTAAAAAGTCACTCTGGGCAGAAAAGCCATAATATGAAATGTCTCTAATTAAAACAAACAAACAAACAAAAACAAACAAACAAACAAAAAAAACAAAAACAAAAAAAAACAAGTGTCAATACAGATCTCTGTGGGAGTGTGGGTGAAACACTGACTGTATGTGCCAGCAGGCTGGATCAGAGAACCCCACCCAGAGCCAGCTCCATCCACATCGGTCTGCCAAAGCAAACGGAGCAGGGTCCAGTGAGAGACAGCTGCTCTTGCAGGTCCAGTTGCATAGTCTTTACTTGGGCAAAACTCACGTTGAAATACTTTTGCCTGTTTGAGGATTTCAGGAATGACTTTCTCAAGAGCCTAGAGTCAAGCTTTTTGACCTGCTCAAGACTCAGTATGGTGGCAACCTATTTTGATGGCTAAATGCTGCTTAGCTCTTGTAAGCTGTCTCCTTGTCCGCCCTGCACAGCCACTCAAAGCTGCAAGTATAGAAGTGTGCACACAGTCCGACCCTTAATACAAGACTGGATGATTCCCTGCCTGTGGCAAAGGCAAGAGGAACAGTCAGTGTAGGTCAGTGTAGTTGCTGCTGTTCCTTCTGGCCCACTTTGTCCTTAGCACTAGGAATGAAGGCTGCAATCTTCACGCTGAAAGAGATTTTGGTAGTTTTTCACAGTCACAATTCAGAATATTGAAACTTCTAACCACACAAAGAGCTTAGACAAATTCCAGTGTGGAAACATTATCTCGTGTTACGTCAGGTCATGCTGACATTACTCAGTGTGTCTCTTGAGCTGTCCCAGGGTCTCATAAGAGTTGTAGTTGCAGGTTCCCTCATGCCCCCAGGCTCATTGCAGGGTCTCCATTGCAGCCTCCTCCTGCTTATTTCAGCTGTCCTTTTTTGCCTAATATTCACTGTAATCCTGCTGAGCTGCCCCATGCACTGTGGTAATGTCTGGCCATGGCACACCATGATGGCTCAGGCAGATGTGGAATTTTATATTGGTCTGGCATGAAATGAAACACTTTGATTTTCATGCTGGAAGAATCTGCTCAAACAGATCTCATTCTGCAGATATTTTGATTTCAGCAAAGTCCCATTTTCTAATGAGATTGGTTTTTTTCCACCTAACTAGAAGAAACAAGGCATTGACTGCCAAAGGCTGGACCATGATGAATATATATATAAATAAATAAATATATGTATGTATATATGTGTGTATGTCTCTGTGTGTACCTGTCTGTATTTATTGCTATCATCGCAGCATCCAGAGGCTTTTGTTGCTGACCTGCATTATATGCAGTACCAAGGCTTCGAACCTAAGCCTAAAATGAAAGACAGCAGATGGATGCAGGCAGAGAGAGAGAACAGGAAAACAACGAGCCAATATTGCTCAGCATGATAGACAGTGGCCTTAGCACACCAGCAGCCTAATTCAATTTTTTGCTGTCAATTTTTTTGGTAGATATGCTGGCAAAGGACAGATTTAAGGAGGAATGTGTAGGAGAGCAGTGGCAGGCCTCTGCTGGGGTTTGCAGAGATGGGCAGCCTGTGGGAAGCCCCTGGCAAGCCCCTGGGACAACTGGCATAGGTAAGGCCTTGGCAGCGTCCTGCTGTGTGTCCCTGTGCTTCCAGTTGGCCCGTGCAAATAGCCAAGGTGAAAGGCATCAAAATGAACAGGTATGACATTTTGTGCTGGTTCATACTATCATGGCATGGGTGAAGCTCCAGCCAAATTTAGTGTGGACTTCGCTTGCCTAGGGGGTTGGTGCCCTTTTGATAAAACTGAGGGATGAGATCTGGAGCTGACACTGAGGAAAAGCAAGAAGAGAGGGGGAAAATAGCAGAAAATCAGTGTTTCTTTTTAATGAAGGAATTTTGTTTCAGATGATAAGTTTATTTTACTCTTAAGAGAATATGATCATGGAATCTTCAAAGAGACCTGGACAGGCTGAAGAGCTGGGCAGAGAGGAACCTCATGAGGTTCAACACGGGCAAGTGCAGAGTCCTGCACCTAGGGAGAAATAACTCCATGCACCAGTACAAGCTGGGGGCTGACCTGCTGGAGAGCAGCTCTGCAGAGAAGGACCTGGGAGTGCTGGTGGATGACAAGTTGCCCATGAGCCAGCAATGTGCCCTTGTGGCCAGGAAGGCCAATGGCATCCTGGGGTGCATTGGGAAGAGTGTTGCCAGCAGGTCGAGGGAGGTGATCCTGCTCCTCTACTCAGCCCTGGTGAGGCCTCATCTAGAGTATTGTGTCCGGTTCTGGGCTCCCCAGTACAAGAAAGACATGTAGCTACTGGAGAGAGTCCGGCGTAGGGTTACAAAGATGATCAGAGGGCTGGAGCACCTGCCCTACGAGGAACGGTTGTGAGAGCTGGGCCTCTTCAGCCTGGGGAAGAGAAGACTGAGGGGGGATCTGATCAATGTGTACAAGTACCTGAAGGGAGGGTGTCGAGGGGACAGGGACAAACTCTTTTCAGTGGTGCCATGTGACAGGACAAGAGGCAATGGGCAGAAATTGAAGCACAGGAAATTCTGCCTGAAGGTGAGGGGGAATTTCTTCACTGTGAGGGTGACAGAGCACTGGAACAGGTTGCCCAGGGAGGTGGTGGAGTCTCCTTCTCTGGAGATCTTCAAGGCCCGCCTGGATGCAACCCTGTCTACCATGCTCTAGGTGACCCTGCTTGAGCAGGGGGTTTGGACTAGATGATCTCCAGCGGTCGCTTGCAACCTTACTGATTCTATGATTCTGTAATCAATACATACTGTATATATATTTATAAACATATATTTTAATGGCATAGTTAAGCATTCAGAAAGCAGGATACAAATGAATTTCCTCCCTGGTTTCCTCTACACAGTGCTTCCCCCTGTACATGAGGGCAAGGTAGGACTGCAAAGCTCTGCATTCATCAGAAGGCTGAAGAAGACCATGGAAGGAAACCCAGGTCTCCAGGAAAAGGACTCTGGGCCCACAGCTAGGTCCACAGCTTGGATGGAGGGGCCAGGATTTCACCTCCTCTGAAGAGCTGATTTCAGTGGGGTAAGTGGGGAGAGAGGGTCCCTCCATCTGAGGGGATGGGAGAGGCAGGAAACAAGGTGGAAAGCAAAGAAGAGCAGAAATGACAGACCTTCTTTAGGTAGAGTGGAAAGCAACCCATTTGCTCTCCACAGGAAACTTAATAGAGTCGTGGCAAGAAGTCATGGGGGACTCAATTCTGCTCCTCAGCCCTACATACCAGTGGCTTAGATGTCCAGTGTAGCCTCTCTGTCCTTGGCCTGTCAGTCGTCCCCTTCTTGATCTGGATGCTACATCGTAGAACATCTCCTTCATCCTGGAGGTTCCCCTTCATTTCTGCATGCCAGGTGCCACATACTTCTCACATCACCTTGGTCTTTTTTTATGATCCTGATATCATCTTTTTACCTTAGTTTTCAGCCCTCAGGACCTTTTAGCTCTTTGCAGGTGTGTTTCCCCGCTCTCACTTGCTGCTGCCAGAAACAAGCTGGGGATTTAGATTCCTACTTGAGCTGGACACTAGCATGAAAATCTCTCTCAGCAGAAAGCTGCCAGGGAGCTCTCCATATTCCCTTCCACCATCCTACAGATCATTCCCTTAAATACTTGCCCCTTTCAACTTCTTTGAGGATGTTAGACTCTTTTTCTCTGAGCTGCACTGGTTTCTGGTATCATTTTTCTGGGCACAGGGTGGCTAGCTATGAGTCAGCTTGTTTTAAGCTGCAGGTTGATTTGTACTCCTAAGCACACATGCTGCTATGAATGATGAATTCTGCATCCTTTTCTCTTCCCACTGCCGTACCCTGGGCCAATAGTTTTTTCATCTCTTTCTACCTAATAATCCAACATAATAAAACATAATGCTTTGCATCTTCTGCAAATTCCTAGGAATTTAGTAATATTTCCCTTTTTCCTCCTGTTCCACTGCATTTTGATATTGCCAGTGTTGGACTGTATCCTATTATGTCCTTTCAGCCATGGACTCCAAATAACTATGCTGTATTCCAGAATATTTTTGAAGAACATGTCACCCCCCCCAACCTCCAGGGCCGAATCTTTCATTTTATTTTAGATGTCAAGGAGGAAGTAATTGATTAATGTGGTCATTACTCATTTCTGGTACAGCAGGACATAGACATGTGAAGTATAATCCATGCTCTTTGTGCTAAGCACAGTACAAACTTACATTAAGAGACTGTAACTGCTTTTCAGTATAGTGCTTGATGTTTGAGAAATGAATCCAGTTTTAGTTTTGCATTTCCTAGTGAGCAAAAATTACATCACTGCTGCTGTCATATAGCTTTGGATAAACCTGCTGCAGTCTTGAAGATGTTTGTTTATGATTAGAGCCCTGCCTAACTCTTGCAAGGCTTGTATTGTAGTTTATAGCGCAGTATAATATTTGTGTGTGTCCTTATACTTTTAGTGTTCAATCAGTGAGAAAAGAAAAAGGAAATAAGATTTGTTAGCAATAAAGCAGTATACAATAGCTATTAAAATGGGGTAATTACATAATTAGCACGGTAGTGGTAACTCACCCAGCATGAACAACAGTAAAACTGGCCCCTGTTTCCCTTGGTCTGACTCTAGCAGGGACCCTAACAAAACCTCCAAAATGGTTATTTAGTTGAAACATACACGAAAAACTTAAAAGCCATCGTAAAACTGAGAAGGGAGGCCCAAAAAACCACAGGGAAGCCAAACACTTTCAAAGAAACAATAGTAAATGAGGTGTTAAAGATATAAAAGCCTGTTCCCTAACAATTTAATTAGGTAGCATGTCTGTTACAGACATTATGCTGCTAGTTTTGGAACCCATGGCAGGGCCTCACAGCTCTCAATTCACACTAGCCCCCAAGAGAGGAGTTTGTTATGAAGGACTGATGTTTTTGCCCTACAGAAAAGTGTGATGGTAATCAAGTGAAAATGGCAGGTAGCACAAGAAATTACTATTTTTCTTCCCCTTTGCAACTTTCCTTGACATATTTTTACAGTAATTAAAAGCCGAGTTTGAAGAATAGTCCTGTTTTTAATTAGCACCTGCTTCAGTTTCATCTGAGCTCATTCCCCTCTAAGAAAGAACAAAACAACAAAACTCTCCTGGAAGGGGCTTGAGTTTGACAGGCATAAGATAAGCCTGCCTCCAACTTCTGTCCTGGATGCTGGAACAGGCTTAACAGCCAGATGCATGTCAGATGCAGCTCCCCTTTGCTGGGTGTGCACTCTGCAAACACCAGTTTTCTGCATGCTCGTTTTTACAGTCTCGCTCTGTCTTTTAGCTCCTCCTATAACTGGTATTGCATCTCCTTTACTTAGCACTGAACCTCTTCTTGCTCCACCTGAGATGTTTTTGGTGGGATTCTGGCCCCACTGAAGAAAAGGAAAGTGCTGATGGCTTTACCTGGTCTGTGAGTCTATCATTAATGACTTAAGATTAATCCTGTGATGTGGAAGAGGAGACAGGAATACCTGCAGAAGGATGGGAATGCCTTGCTGAGATTATGTCACTGAACTGAAGGGAGAGGTCTGGTGCCTCCCTGCATCTCCAAAAGCCACTCCATCGCTAGATACTGGAGCAAATCCTCTCTGGAAAGGATAGCTTTCACCTCTGAGGCTCTGAAGAGGCAGTTTTTCTCTTTTCAGCAAAGGAGGTTGCACTTAATGACCGCTATAGAAAGAAAAGAATCTTGTGGGAAGACTCTCTCTGACCCCTTCTCAAAGGCAGGATACTGAGCAGTACTCCTGCTGTGCTCAGGCTAATTTTCAGGGATAAAGTTTCCATTGGAGTGTTGCTTGATGGTTTGTTCTTCCATCACTTCTCAGCAATGTTTATACCCAGGAACTCAGAGTCCATCATGAGCCAAGGGGTCATTTATTTTTAGTGGAATTTTGTTGTTAAAAAAGATGGCACATCCCTGATGGAGTTAACTGATGGAGAGTAAGTCCTAAGGTAACCTTTCTATTTGTTTTTGGACTTTGCCTGAATAGTCAGACTGATTTTGTATCATCTGATGGTAAACGTGACATGCATATGCAGCCTGTACAGCATGCTAGAGCTGTGTGCTACCTCCAACTAGCACACCACTTCGGTGCTGCCTTGGCCTGCTCTGAGTCATCACTTCCATGCAGTGCTACTTCTTATCCAGCAGATCTTGGACAGATGACAAGGAGTCACCGTTCCAAACAAGCCCAGGCCCATTGGAGAACTGGCCCTGCTCCCTCCAGAAATGTAGACCTTTTCCTCCACCTTAATGTTTGTTTAAGTCTCAGGATGCAGCAGTGGACATATTCAAGTCCACTCCAACCTAGCCAGCTGGAGTAGAAATCAGAGCTGTGTACTCTTGGAGCCTGAACACTCTGACATGCACGCAAATTGCTTTGAGCTCTCCAATTGCACTCTTGATATGGGTGACAGCTCTTTCACGTGATTTTTTTTGAGACCTCTAATTTTTACTTACGGCTTTACACCCATGTGGTCCTGTACTACTGCACTCAGCTGGCAAAAGGGGTAGCACTTACAAACATACACGTGCTGCAAGCAGACCCAGCCCTGCTTTAAGGTGATGGGGAAGGAGCAGCACCACTCCCGTTACCCTGAGCGTAATCTCTGTATTTGAAGATCAGGCTCCCCATCTCCAGGTCGAGTGCTGAGAAGGGGCCTGGGCAGCAGTGCCTCAGCTAGAAAGAGGCAGGCACATCCCCAGACCTGGCAGCACCCCTGTGGAGTGTCAGGAAAGCAGCACAGGCAGAACTGGCTCTCAGTCCTACTGACCAGCCGGCGTGAACCGAGTGCTTCCTCAGATCCCGCGTCAGCTGCCCAGCTGAACTGAAATGCTGCTGTGAGGCATGTGAATAGGGAGTAGAGATCCAATGACTTTCCTTACTCTGGTATCCATGGCCAAAGTTTCCTCCCCAAGCCACCGAGATTCCACTTCTCCTCCCAAAGTAGCTGGCAGCAGCTCCCCTCCCCAGAGTGCAAAGGCTCCTGCATTTCCATGCTGTTGTGTGCGTTGTTTGTGAAGGGCTTTGGAGTGAAATCTTTCTCACTAGGCTTTTTTTTTTATTAGCACTTCATTGTTTTTTCAGGGCTGGAAACATAAGCTCAGCCATCCTGATGCTATTTTGGACCTCACACCTCTACTTGACCTAATAGAACTAAGGACAGCTGCAAAAATACAAACAAACAAATAACTTAGAACATTGGATATGCTTTAAACCACTAATGAGCTAAGCCTAACAACCCCCCTAGGAGGCATATGTTAATTTATATGTTTTCATTAGGTCCGGTCTTCAGACTTTTGATTTGTGTGTGTAGTGTGCAGCGTTCCAGGCAAGACAGGGTCCTCGGCAAACTGAGGATACAAAGGTGATGCTGCAGCTTTGGCAAGATTTGCCTGGTGAGCATTTCACGTTAGAGTTTTTTCTTTCGTTCAACATTTCCTGTTTAAGATGGACAGTGATGATGTGCATTACGGCAGAGTGGTGAGATGTTCTGGTCACTGCATGTGCAGATACAGCAAATGGGGCTCCAAAGAGCTGAAGTAATTCTCCTCGTGTTAAACCGCAAGGGAAGGAGATGGCACAGATGCTCGGTGCGCTGGCGCAGCTTGCACAGGAGCCTCCGCAGGCTCCGTGCAGATAATCCTTCTGGCGAAGGGCTCAGTTTTGGTGATGCTCCTGCCCATCTCGCTCCATCTTACTCCAGCAGAGTTCAGAATTTTCACATGCAAGCGTGAAAGAAAAGAAGCCATTCAAAGAAGAGACTATAATAATATTCCCCCGTCTTGCTTCTCAGAGTTAATACATGTCGAGCCAGTCTGGCATAAACAGCATGTTCCCCCCCTCGTAACGCTTTCCTCCCGCTCGTTCCCGCGAAGCTATTTGTGACTTCATTCCAGATCTGCTGCTCTGGGACTCGGGAAGCGCTGCCACTCCCTCAGCCCACATTGCCGCGGCGGGGCGGGGAGCAGCCCAGCGCGGGATAAACAGGGCTGGCACCTGGTCTGAAGAAAGCGAGGGAGCCTGCCTCGGCTGCCCTACCCGGCTGCCGGCCGCGGGGCAGGCAACGCAGGCAGGGGCCTTCCTGTGCTAGTGCCACGGGGCCGTGGGATGCAGAGGAGATATTGGAAACCATCGCCCCAGTGTACAAACTGTGCTACGTATTCACGTAGCAGTTGCAATAGTAAACCACTGGATATTTCCATGCGCTGTGGCTCCACCTCTGTAATTTCTTGTACCTAATGCCTCCATTTCCATGTGCATTGGGCCGTGCCTGCCAGGAGTAGATAGCAGACACCAGCCAATGGGTCAGCTGCTGGTGAGGCAACGAAGTAGGCTCCATCCCACACCTTGCTGTCCTGTTACGGATGCTTGTTCTGACAAGTGGTGTCCTCGACCCAAGGAGAGAGTAGTGGGAGCTCCTTCACAGCTCTTGCTCCTCGTAGAACTACACGGGGTGGATTTGTCTACTGGAATTTTTGGCTGTGGCTGTCTGCTATGTTGAGTCGATACTGATCAATGAGAGCACTGTGCTGCTGATAAAGTAGAAAGCGAGGCCCTACCCTCTACTAACTAGGGACTGCTCCTTGCATAACTCCACAGAAGGCAAAGGGACACCTCTGGATTTTGGTGCTGGACTGACTCAGAGCAGAGCCCACTGACTTTAAAGTGTCTCTTTGGTTAGTGAAGTGAAATGTGTAAAAATAGCAGCTTACTGTTCAGGAAAACTGCTTCCTGTCTGGGCCTTATTTCATCACCCAAGGCTAGAGCTGTGCAGAGCTGTGCAGCTGTGAAATCATATTCTGGACTTGGCCCTGTTTGCTCCCTACCAGGACATGGTCAGCTTAGTTCTAACCAGACAACCTCTGAGGTAGCCTCTAGTCCTCTGAGTTTTGTCTGACAGTAGCCAGCGTGGAATATTTGGGGCTCCAGATCAGTCAAATTTGAAGAATATTATTATTTGTTTATTTGCACTGAAATTGCTTTAAGAGGCTTCAACTGAAGCTCTGCTAGGAAGTTCCCACCCTGTTATACTTATGATCTAACCTCATGGTTTGTAACCTTTTGGCTGGGGGTGGGCACATGTTGTCTGACTAGCTCAGTGCCCTTGGTCTTGTGATGGGAATTCATTTTATTCATATATTGGATTTGTCTCTAGTTGGATGACAAATGGAAAAGGCCAAAGGGTCCTCAGGAAGGTGGACAGAGGAGTAAGTCACAGACTCAATAAATTCTTCTCGGATCGGATCCCGAGGTTGTAGCTTGGGCACAGTTAAATATTAGTGGGTATAGGAACAAAAGTTGAAAAAAATGGAACAATTTGGCCAAGATAACCCTGCAATTACCTGATCTTCTAAGTTCTGTTACCAATGGTGAGCAAGGTTCTTCAGCTGCTGAGACTGCAAGACCATTCTTGGTTTGTCTTGCAGAGGTGAAGTCATTTTGTAGGTGATATGAGAAACAGTCATAATCCTGAAAACAAGTCCAAAATTTTTTTTTTTCAAAGGCAAATGCCCTTTAGGTACTACTGGAATTCTGAGATGAATGCTCTAGAGAAATGTGGAAAGACAAGGACAACAAGGAAACAAAGGAAATCAAAGTGAAAAAAAAGGTCGTTGATTTGCCAACATCATTTTGCCACTGGGAAATAAAGTGGAAGCACTGAAGGAATCAGATCTCGTCCTGGCAAACTGATGTTTCCTCTCTTTCTGAAGATGACTTGCACTCAGTGTTGCACCAGCCTAGGTAGCCACTTACCCTCCTCTTCCTCGCATTGCTACTTGATCACCAAATAAATAGGAGGCAGCTATCTTACCTGAAAGCAGTAAACCCTAGAAAGTGGTGGAGAAGTTACCTCAATCAAGAAGGTAGGTTCAGAAAGAAAGGAGTAACTCTGTCCAGAGGAATGTGTCCCTGTCTGAAGGTGTTTCAGACAAAAATGGAGGAACTGGCTGAATTTCAACTGGGATGTGCCACTCTGCACTCAGAGTGGTCTCCTGATCCACTAACACTCAATATAACTCACTTGGGGAAGAGATTCCTCTGCTTGTGGTGGGATCTGGCATAGATTCCAGAAGCTCCTCAGCCAAAGCCTGTGGGGAGGAGGGATGTCCAACATCACATGGTGTTATTAGTTCAGTAGCCTGAACTTGGAGCCTTGCATTCCTGTCTTGCTCTTATTTTCAGTCAAGGTACCTTCAGAAAGAAAGTTTTGCCTGTCTTAGGAGTAAAATAACTCTGAGGATTTGTTCCACTACAGTTTGTCTTCCCAGAAGAACAGTAGATAAATATTTCAAGCTGCATCTGATTTAAGATATTATTTCTGTAGCTGAGGTACATTTTCCTCGCCAGGAGGGCAGACTGCATCAAAGCTGTGATGATTCACTGAGTTTCGCAAACGGACGATTTGCCAGTTGTGCTCTCTCAGACTGTTGCTAGGCTTGTGAATCAGATTTACCTTACACATTCCCACAGAGCCAAGGATTTCAGCTGGAGCCATGTCTGGGTGAGTAGCGAGCAGTAGAGTTGGTCAGAAAGTGGAATTTCCATTCCAGTATAAGTTCTGATGCTCCCCATTTCGTTTCGTTACAAATCAAAATGAAAAGGTGAAATTTTGGAATTTCCCATAAAATGTAAATTTAGAAAATATTCAGAAAACAAGTTTAATTTAAATGATATTTTGGTTTCTGCATCTCTATTATGTAAAAAATGGAAAAGCTAAGACATGAAGCAGTGCAAAATATAAAATATTTGTAATGTTTGAGTTAGTATTCATATATGTACAGAAGTGGAAGTGAAATGAGCCTAAAGAAATGGAGCATGTCAGTATCATTGAAAAGAACCATTGTGGTGGTGATGAAACAACATGTTTTGACATTTTCCTGTTGTAAAATTTCATTGAAATTGACAAACTGTTGAGAAATATTTTGATTTTGGATACTCCGTACTGAATGAGAAATTGCTCTGCTGAAAAATTTTCAGCTGGCTCTGCTGCAAACTGAGTGAAGAGCTGACGAGCAGTCCATCATCACTGCTGCAGAGGGCTTGGAGACAGTGACGCAAACATGTGGGGGTCAAATCCTGAGCATTTTAGCAGTCAGTCAATCAAAATGTCATTTGACTTGAGCATGGAACTGGACTAAATAAGAACTACAGCGTTTGGCACTTTGTGGGTCTCCAGATGGTTTAGCAAAAAGCACTGGCTTCTACCAGTGAATACTTCCCAAATTAGTGTCAAGACTACCCACAGCAACCATTGGAGAGATTGACAAGTACGAAAGCCTTCATGAGGAGCCAAAGTCAGGTCTGAAAATCACCCTCTAAATTTCAAGTGAAAGAAAGAGACAAAAGTAGATGGAAGAACACAAGAAGAGCTGTTCCACTGGAATAAATGCACTAGCGTGTTCTCTTGCCATCTTCTGCTGGATGGACCTTCGCCAAAGGAGAACCTCAGTTCTGAAGAACTGCTGATTCTGCTTGCCATTAATCCCTCCAAAGCGTGTTCATGTATAAACATGGCACACAGTTCTTAACTGCCTGGTAAATCTGAAAGTCCACATTGTTCTGTTGTGAGCTTCAGGTAAGGCAAAACAAAAATGCTGAAATCCACAATTACCTCACTTTTAAACTAATTCCTTTTAAATAAGTTAAAGTATTACTCAAAGTGCTAAAAAAATAGTCATTTAAAATTTTAGAAGAATTGTCTGTTAGAAAAATGTATGTCCTGTTTTTGAAAATATGAAGATATGCTGCTTTGTTTTATGTGCAAAACTCAGCTGAGCTCAACCTGAGGTGCGACAGTTGCCACTTACACTGTAAAATCTGACTAGGGCTGGACGGAAGAAATGTGCCAAGGCAACAGATGCAGAAAAATGTGTAACACTAGAGTATCCTCAACTGTTGTACATTAGGACTATTGCATGACAAGAGGATTTGTCTTAGGAGTTTTACAGTTGGAAGATGTGAGTGATAAATTTGTGGTAGTAGGTAAGACCTTCTTTGGATGCATAAGAAAAGAACGATGTAGCTCTCTGAAATTACACAAGCCATGCTGTTTTGTAAAATCTAAATTATCAGTAATGCTATCACCCCAAGGAAAGTGTGTATTTAAACCAGAGTTTTGACATGCCTCATTTTGTTGATAGTACACAGGAGCTCTGTAGATTGAGACTAGGAGATGGAAGTTGTTAGAGGCCAATATGCAGCATGGCTGCTCCTTTCACAGTGCTAAGACAAGGGAGAACTCACAGAGTTCACTGTGATGGCTGTATTTGTTTTCTGCTATGATTTTGGCATTGACAGGAACAACAGTATACTAGCAAACATGACTGACCCTGCTTGCAGATAACCGACATTTCAAGGCAGAAACCCTATAAAGCATTGCTCTGTTTTGTAGTGAAGTTCCAGTGCTTTAGTTCCATTGATTGAGCTTCTGGAAGCTCTCAAAACCCAGATGTTTTATCACCCATTTTGACACTATCTACTCTCTCTCTTTTTTTTTTTCTGTTTATGACAATATGATGGGAGCTTGTGGAACGACTTCTTATAATTGCCTCTTGACGTGGTTTGAAGGTTAGAGGTGGGCAGGCAAATCACTGTCTCGGGCAAAGCAGTTAATTTTTGATGCACAACAATGTTGTTGTAGGCCTACAAAAAAAGACAGAGTGAGACTATAAAATTTGCACACGGATACCATGGGACAGTGATACTACAAACTGAAGAGGAAAAAGAAAACTGCCCAGGAAGTAAGCTCCTTTGAGCAGGCAATGTCCTCACGTACATTGCGTAGCATGGTGGGTTCCCACTGCCATTTCTGAAACAATGAGTCATAAACATTCATTATCTAAACTTGCAGCTCCTTGAAGAGAGCCCGAATTTAATGAATTTCTCCCCACTCATCTATATATAAACATGCAAGCATAGAAATGCATCATTTAACACTGGACATTTTCCAATTTCTGCTGTGATTTCAGTAACACTCTGTCCCTACCCCGTACACCCCTCCAGAGGCAGTAGACCAGTACTGTTATCTCATAGTCCTCCCAGTGGAAGCTGCTATAAAAGTGAGATTCACAGACTGGGCAGAGATGATGTCCTCCACCCATGAAGGTACGTTCATTTCCAGGTCTACATAGACCCCATCTATCATTGCTCTGTGGCCTTCCTAACCACACCGAAGCGGTGTAGTGTTGGTGAGGCATTTTTTCATGAGCTTGTGACAACACTTCTGGTTACTCATTGACGATCTACATGCAGTTTGTGTCATTTTGTTTTTATTGTTTATTTTGATCATACCAGTGTGTCTCTCTGCAGATGAAAAGCTCTAGAGAGGCTATATCGATGCCCAAGATATCAGAATAGACATTTGCTGCTGGGTTTGGTGGAAAAAATAGAATCTATATTGCAAAGGATGGACTTGATGGTTTTATTAATGTTGCAAAGTAGCTGGCTTCTACAATCAGCAGGGAGTGGAGCTAGTCCCTTTCCCAGCCACAGGTGCTCTCACTTGTTAAACACTTCACTTGGCAGCACAGTGCAAATGCGAGAGCCGTGCCTTCTCCTGCCGATGTTATCACATTTCTCAGGGATCCCCAACAAACACCCAATCTGGCTTCGCTGAAAATGTAAGATGCCTCTCTACCATAGCCAGCCTTGCTTGCTCAGGTGTGCTTCCAAGTGGGTGAGGGAAAGGGAGCGCAGATTAGCATCCTGACAGCAAGTTGGATCCCACTGTCCCATTCCAGACCCAATTCACCCAAACTCAGTCATGCTGAATGTCACTGAGCTGCCTGCAATAGCCTTCTCCTCTATCTGGAGTGACTAACTTTGCTTCTTCATGGCTTCAGGTAGAGGAAAAGCACCACTGGCTGCAAGAACTGGATGAGTAATTTGTAATGAATAATTTCTGTGAGGAATGTTGCCTTTTGTTTTCCGGTATGTGAGTTGTCTGTATGAAAAGGCTGGATTTTTCCCCAAAAAACTTATTTGCTGTTTACTGAATAATCTTTGAGAAAAGAAAATCTTAGTCTGCAGCTTATTAGTGAGCTGTTTTTTTGTGAGTGTTTGATAGTCCAAATCTAGACTGTCTTGTATGTATACATATAGCTCACATGGGCCTAAGTAAAGCTGATCTAAAGTCAGAAGTAGGCTTCCAGTTGGCATCACAGTATATCTATTGATTTGAAGGATGTAAGCAGTTCTCAGAAACAGGTTTCTCCCATGCTCGCACCTGGATGTGAGTATCTGTTGTGTTTGATGAGAATCTTAAATTTTGACTTAAAATTTTCAATTGAGGGAATAAATTTATTCATGAACTCAGTCACCAGAATCCTCTGATAACAAACACAAGTGAACTTTGGGCAACATCCTTGTAATCTCAGAATTTAAGAGAGTTTCTACAGGATTTTGCAAAAGCAGCTTCTTTCTGGGCAGAGGAAAGAAGGCAATCTGACATGTATAGGTTTATAACTATGTGGGATAAATTGTTTGAAAGTTCTTTTCCAATTTTGGAGCACAACTCCCACTTTCTTTTCATCCTCCTAAGTCAGTTCTGCCCGGTAGATGATTCCAACCTTTATTATAGCTGGTGACATTATTCTTAATTCCAAATCTTTAAAAATATCACGTTACCTATTTATCTCCCGGAACAGCCAGAAGGAAGAAGGCACCTATACATCTGTGAAGACTGGGGCCATATTCCCACCTGTTACAATGAGAGGTACAGCAAATCTGCACTCAGAGAACTAGTGATATATCAGTACAAGCTTAGGGAAAGGGCTGCAGGCTGGGAATGGAGTTCCCGGGGCCATTCAGTCCAGTGCATGCTACCACTATGAGCTGTAGCAATGTCCTGTAATCCCATCTGTGATTGTTTTTCAGTCTGCCATTACATTTTTTCCTGATGGGCTGTACTATTTTGATGGCTGGAAACTTATTTAGGATCTTCCGGTCCGAGCTTTTTTGTACCTTTTGGTAAAAGTTTGACTTGGTAAGCCTAAGTCCCATTGACTTGCCCCATCTCTTGTGCTCCAGCAACACTTCTTCCCATGGACCTGCTTTCTAGTGCTTTCGTTGATGGAGCTTTGGCTGACGGAGCATACTAGATTCCTTGCAGCCCACAACCAAATGTACCAACTCCTAGTAAGGGGAGAGGGTAACTACATAAGAATAGAGCTACTCTCCTTGTCCTCTGGTCAAGGTTATCCTGAGGCTAATGCACCACAGGCTCACATGTGCAGTGAGTCACAGCTGGGAGATGGTCCCCTTAGGCTCATGTGCGGTACAGCATACAGTCCCCTTCTGGATAGTAGCTCACTTTAGGACAAAACAAAAGCGGAGTATTTTTGAGAGTAGCTGTACATGGATGTTGAGAGCCAGCCTTGAGATTGCTCTGATCTAGCCTGAGTCATCCAGGGTCTTGTTAAAGTGAGGACGTCAAGAGACTCCTGATTTCCAAACTGATGTATTCGTAGAGCAGTGAAATACTGAACTAGGGTGAGGCAGTTCCTTTAAAATGAGAATGCTCCAAGCTTCTTCTTGAAACAGTGTAAGCACTGAAAAAACAAATTTGTCTCCGAGGAAGGAGAAAGGATCCTTCTGGACAGTTTGGCTTTGCAATCTAAGAACTTTGAGGGGCTCCCTGGTCGCACAAATGCTGTACAGTGCCCTCAGATTCCTGAGAGAGCCTCCATCTTCCATCATTTCTGAGGCTTGGTCTGCTACTACAAGCAGAATGCCTGCTTCTTGCAGGATTCTTCTATCTTTTCCATGATGAAAAGTTCGCAGGTGCTCCTCACTACAACCTTCTCCTAGATGAACCTGGAAAGCTGCAATCTCCCTTTCCCGAAAATGGCTCCAGTTAGCTTACAGCCAACAAGGATAGGGCCTGCTGCCAATTATAAGCTTTTAGATGTAAAGTGGACTATACCTATGAATCAGATCGGAGGACGCGCAGGACAAAGGTATCCAGCCTTTGACTTGCAGCAGACTGAGGGTTTGCTCCCCTCTCCTGCGGCACATCTGGGAGCCCAAGCCCATCCACACTGTGTCACTTAGGTGAAGCACTTCTGGCACTCAGACTTTTGTCTCCGTCCAGGATTGTCTGTGATCAGGGGAAAAAAGTGTGTAAAGGAGGTAGAATGGCTAATGTCTTTTAAAAACAAAAAGAGGTGATAATTTCTTGGTGGAATTAATGCACACATACCCAGGGAGGGATTGAGCAGGAGTAGGGCAGCGAAAGAGCCCTGCTCGCACCACTGCGTGGATAGCCATGGCTTAGCTGGTGTGTTCCCAGCTGTGCTGCAAGAGATCGAAGCAATGACAGGAGACTGGAGTAGTATCATCTCAGATATTTAGTGTCTCTTGTTTTATAAGCTAAATTCTGGGGGAGGAAATATGTAGTGAAGTGAAACTGGTGATTGTACAGGCATGCTGGCGATTAAGGTTGAAGTGGGTGGGCAGTCTGTGGGGGCTGGTGTGTTAACTCAAGCCAAGGAGAGGCACATGCTTTCCAATCTATGCTATCTCAGTTTCAGCGCTGCAGACAACCCATCAGGGTGTCATTAACAAGCAGTTACTTTGCTCTGGTTGCTGCACTTTAAAGAAATATGTCAAAGGCATGTCTGGTGAGCGAGGGCTCTGCACGATCAGATTGCTCGAGCCTTCTCACAGCATTCCATTTGGATTATAATACACAATAGTTCAGACCCTGCTGTGTCCCATTACTCAATTATGAAATTGCTTTAGAAGTTGGGAGCTTACTGATTGGCTCTGAATGATTTCATACCCATCACATTTCTGCGTGTGTTTGTGCTCTTGGGCTGATTGTTCTGCCTAGTTGGTTAAAGCCATTTCACCCTTCTGTTTCAGGCACTAGAATATATTTTATACGTCTCCATGGCACTGACGAAATATCCCTCAATATGTACTTTGCAACTTTCAACCATGTGGTTTGAGGCACAAATTACTTTTGAGGTCAGTTGTTGGGGTTTTGGACCCTTAATGTAATTGTGTAAGAGCTAGGAGAAATGGATAAGGTATAGTGAACTGAATTATACTTACATTGTGCAGAGGTCTTCTGCCTTACCCCTCTGGTGGGCTGCGAATATACAGACTCCTGTGACAGAGTTATGTATGGAACAGAATTCAGGAATTGCAATTGGATTTATTTATGCAGTATCTGACACTTGGGCTGAATCCTAAAGCATTAGTGTTAGTCTAGTAAGCATCGTAATGAGTCCATCTAAAATTCAACTTTCTTCACAAATGATATGAAAGAGGCAAGTAAAAAGTTATATTTAATTGTGCAGACACGATTTGGTTTTCTGCATGTCAGTCTTTACATATCTGTCTGTCTTCCTGCCTTTTGTGTTGTGCAGTAAATATTTCTCAGTGATGGACGGTTTAATGGAGAGAGGCACTCCTGCTTTATGCTTCGTGGAGATTTTACACCTGTTTGGAATAAAACCCATGAAAGCTGAATGAAGCTTGATTCTGTTGAACGACTCCATTTATCCATATCCTCCGTAAAGCTGGAGGGCACCGAAGGACAGTGGGTCGCTGTTTGTGCATCTCCGAGACGTTCAGTGCTGTTTGCTTTAGTCCACTCAAGAACTGAAGCAAGGTCCTTTTCTAAATTGAAATAGTGTTACATGTTCTAGTTTGGAGAGCTAAAATAAACTCAGTCTCTGAAATTTGCTGTAATTTACTGCAAGTGATCGCTTTGGGCACCTATTGTTAATAGCAGTGTCAATTTTAGGGAACATTTTGTCCTTCCCAAAGCAACTGAAAGCTGAGGCTGATAACCTGATAGCAAGATTCATTGCCAGAGGCTATTAAAATTAAACCATTGACGTTTTCTAAGGAGACGTTGAGCTTATTTAAGATTTGTGAGTAATAATGGCCTTGATATGCAATTAGGAGTTTTCTCCCTTCTCCATCAATAAAGCAATGTCACTTAAAGTCAGAGCAAACTGTTCAGGGGGTTGGATGTGTTTGGAAGCCTTTGGATGTGGCCAAGCAATTGAATGTTGTTGACCTTGTACTCGAGCCCTAAATCTGCTGTTCAAAGGGATGAACTTTCTTAATTTCTTAATAAGAAGAAAAGTGGTCTCTTAAGAGGTTCTCCTGGGTCCAATCCTGAAATCCTCATTAAGTGACGTTCCCAGCTGGAGATATTTAGCCATACACAGGTAAAAATGAAATGAGGACACTGGATCTGGCTTGATTTTACAGAACAGTTTCAGCATTTAGGATTTTTTTTCTTTTTCCTTGTTCAGATTAGACCACCAGCAGGCTTATTTCACCGTCTACGTGTTATCAGGGAATTACTGGAAAGCTGCATGACTTTCTCTATCTTTGATGCCATTAAAATGATAGTCCCTTTTGCCTGCACAGGGATGTAGCTAGAAGGTCTGTAGAAGGTTTCAGCTTATGTTTCCAAGAAGAACCACTGATTTTCTGATGAGTTAAGGCTTTGGCAACAGCAACTGATTTCTCTCACCTGCCAGCAGATAAGGATCATAGTAAATGGTCATCATTCTGGGCTATGTTATTCAGCCAATCGAAAATTCAAAAAAAAAAAAACAAAAAAAAACAAAACCAAAAAAACCCAAAAAACCAAAAAAACCCCTAAAACCCCAACATTGTGCTATCTAATAGCAGAATTTCCACTGGATGTGATTGTTCTGACAATCTGCCATGCCACTAGCAAAGAGAGGTGCTTATCTTGCAAAGTTATTTCATGTATTTATTAACTCACTGTGTTTACTTATTTAAATATTCTCTGCAGATGAGACATATGGCAAATGCTCACTAGCTTAGTCTCAGCTGCTTCTTAGATCCAGATGCTAATATCATTTCATAACTTGGCTCGTGCAGTTCAGATCTGTACCAAAAGATTCTGTTTTGAATTACCATTATATTTGATATTAATACTAAGCATACTCACAGCTGTCCTACATTGCTATTTCCACCCTCCCTGGGATTCGGCTCTCAGACAGAGGACATAACACTCTTGTATGTCTGCCTTTTAGGCTTTCAGATCTATCCTGGACTCGCAGTGTATTGTCTACAGCCGAGAAGATGTGCTAATTGCATCTGCATTACTCTCAACTTCTAAGCTGGGTGACTTTTTCAAGGTCAGGCCTAACCTGAAAAGATTTTCCAACATCATAAAGGTGACCTTAACTGGGCAGCCCAGAAAAGACTTACGTGGGGATGGTCCAAAGTCTCTGAGGGCATTTGGGACTGGATTTCGGAAGTATTTAGCCCCCTAAAGTCGAAGAATGGTATCTAACAGGTTTTTCCAAACCACGTTGGGCCCGGATCCTCAGTGGTGTTATATGTCTTCGTCTCAGTGAAGTCAGTGGAAGTTAAGCACTTAAACATGCTGAGGGTGGAGGTCTCAAGGTCCACATCTCTTGGCATTTGTCTGGACAGCTAGTTGCATGTTTAGGAGCATAAATACCTCTACAAGCCTGGTGATAGCTAGGCAAAACCAGGCAGCCAAGTGCATGGCTTATTCAGGCTCCTTCAGGAACAGCCACACCTCTATCTGTAGACACACTGAAGTGACGCTTTCTCAGCCTGTGGAAGTTTGGATGCCTTGTACAGAGTTCATGCCCACTTCTCAGCCATGGCACTTGCAGAAGGTGTGGAGGGTGCAAAAGAATAAAATCTCCAGCCTGCTAAGGGTAGTGCTCTACCAGCTGAGAGTCAGGAAACATTCCCCGTCAGCAGGAATGACACTTTGGTCAGCTTCATGACTCAGGTATTTTCCTTTTCCCACAGATCCACAGAGCCAGAGTGGTTAGGGATAAGAAAAACATCAAATGATTCGATTTGTTTTGCCCTCTGAATCCCGCCTGAGCAACATGCAGTCACCTTTTTATACATGACCATGGAGGTATCCTGGGCACTGTTACTTTAACACAAGACCAGAGTACAGTCTTCTGTTAATGAGCAGTTACACTTTCCAGGGAGAAAGATCTTGTGCCTACCCTTACTTGCTAAAAGATAAACACTTCTGCTAGTGACCAACTAACTTATCACCTTTTATCAGAAAAAAAAAAAACATGAAAAAATGCTATAAATACTAAGGAAGCCTCTCAGGATTCAGTGCAGAGATGTTAGGACAAAGACTAGAGAACTTCTTGGGTCATTTTCAGATTTTGAGCAGGTTGGCATCCTTGGCATGAACCCATTAAAATCAACAGCACTGCACCTGGCATAAATCTGGCCTCAGCGGTGAAATGTTCTGGCCCGACATGGGTTAGAGGTGCACCTCGCCTGGGTATTTTCCAAGGTACACCAACATGCACGCTGTGCAGTGGAGAGTCAGCTCCTCTCCCTCCATCTTCTGCTTTCTCCTCAGAGAGGATTCAAGTTTATTTAATCTCAGATTTCTTGCTGAAAAACGCTCAGTGAGCATGAAATGCCTTTGAACTCTGGGAGTATTGCTACTGCCTGTAATAAGGCTGGGTAGCAGGAGACAGCCGCTTCCGTAGCTATTACAAACACATCTGCACAATGTGATTCAGGAAGCATCTAAATGCCCCCACAGCCTTGGACACTCTTGTAAGTGCATTAGGAAACATGAAGGGCACAGTCTGTGACCTGTACATCCCACTCACTGGCCCTCACACTGTATGCAATGGGGCAAATTGTTAAGCTTAATATAAAAGTATTTCCAGCCCAGACAACAATCAGTTGCAAGGGACTTGGAATACATTAGAAAGCGGATAGCCAGGAAACCCTTTCCATGAAGTGCAGAGAGGATTTAGTTGCTGAGTGCTGCAAAGATGCATACATTTTCCTAAAACAACATTCTTGGTGCCAACATGAAGATTCAGTGCATTGTCAAAACAAGCCAAGATTCTTATTAAAACCAATTGCTTTGGTTTGTTAGGCTACTTTACTTATGGTGCCTCTAAGCCAACATATGTATTTGGGTTTAGAAGAGCTGTTTCAGCCAAACCTTAGGTGGCTAGAAATGAATGCAATCTGAACAGATGCAGGGTATCATTTGCCACTGCTGTCCTTTTGAGGCTGCTTTGTAGTACATGGTACGCAGTATGTCAGCTCTTGGCTTTCTCGTGCCTGAGAGTAGGTGGCTTTGTGATGAAACTGTACCATATAACCCTGTAAGAGGTGTGAGCAATGCCATGAGACCCCTAGATGCTCCGAATCTGAACACACAGTAATTTAACAGAAGAAAATAAGATAAAATACGCTTGCTATTTCTTGTAATCCAGATTTCATTTGGCAGAATGTCATGAGTTTGAAAGACCATTTTGAAAAGAGAGGTAATCTCTTTTATTAGACTGTTATAATTTCAAAAAACAGACAAGCTTTTAGGTATGTGAAGAAGAAGGCCTTGTGTGCCTGAAAACCGATCTGGTTCTTCCAGCTACGTTTGTCTAATAAAAGGTACCACCTCTCTGCAAACCTTACCTCACTTGTATCTTTTGCCCATTGTGGCTACAGCAATGCTACTTGCTAGAATAAGAAATTAAGGGGGTGTGCTTCTGAAGTGTGGCTTCTGTTCTTAATGGTATCAGAGCCAAGAAAGAGTTGTTCCACCTGTGTCACTGAAGACAGGCTGGGGTAGGTGAAACTGGGATCAGGCCCGATGTGGCTGTGATGGATATGCTAGTAAAAGTTTTATATTAGTACCTTAAAAAAAAGCTTTAAAAATCTCTTGAATGTTTATTTGAAGCCAGAATTGCTCATTTTTACTTTATTCTGAATATGGTTCCAGAAGGTTGACTCCACTTTAATAACGCGAGGTGAAAAAAGCTTAGGTCTTCAAGGGTAGAAATGCCAATTCCACATATTAAAATGCACCAAAAATCATGAAGCTGAAAAATAAACACAAGGGAATTTTTCTCTTTGCTAGTTACTTTTGAGCCTTTTAGTCCTGCTCAGCTCAGCTTGGTATTGTATCATGCTGCTATGCACCTCTGAACATGACTTCTGTGGCACAGCTGTTGCTGCATTCATGATGGCAGATGCAGAGCAAGGAAGAAAACCCGAAAGAACCTGTTTGGGGAAGAGCTGACTGAAAGCAGAAGACTCTAATTTCACAGAAAACAACAGAATGGGAGTTAGAAACTGCAGTTAAAATATTCAGACTGAGCTTGCACAGGCCTGGGATCTTGGCTGGCCCATGCCTGAGTTCAGGTCCTGACTCTTCCATTAACCTGCTTTGTGACACTGATCAGATCACTTAGCGCTGTTTCTGTCATGGATTATTTATTTCCTAAAAACTTTCAATAAACCAACGACATTGTAATGAGTTGGCTAATGAGGCAATCATCTGTACTGTGCATTGGGTTCTGGAAAGAACAACTCTGCTGCGACCTGTGGTGCCGTGGCTAACAGTTCAGTAGCATGTCATTTTTAGGTGTACTGAATCAGAATAAAAAAATTATATGGGCAGAGCTGTTTTTCAGCTGTGAAGCCCTGTGTGTTAGCAAGCTGCACAATAGTGAGTCTGTGCTCCGTGTCCTCCAAACATCTGCATTTCCTACAGTGCTGCCTTCTCTGCAGCCAGCTACAGAGTGGCCCTGTGAAAAATGAAGACCTGACTCCTTCTTTTCTCACCATGCACTAGATGCTATGGAGCATCATCTGCATGGGTTGTGGGGGAACAGTCGGTACAGTCAGAGCTTTTTAAGAGAAGGAAGGGCATATATCAAGTCCTAGATTCCCATAAGCCGAGCAAAACTCAAATTCAATCCACCTTCAGAGAGCTTTATTCGCACATCTGAGCCTCAAGGCAAGCTCCAAGTCTAGCTATCAGACTCTTGGCAGTAATTTCCACATGGGTTTGTTGTATTTGGACTCAAGATTCCCCCTTGACCCCAAAAGTCACAGTAAAACTCTAAAAGTATTTTCTTTACTTGCTAAAGAAAACACAGAGGACTTTATTTAGTTATTCAGAACTCCTCAGCCATTCTTCAGTCACTTCATGATTTCCAGAGATTGTATCTGTGCTGTTGTCTCCTAGCTAGGGTCACTCTGTGCAGCACTGAGGGGAAGAAAAGCTGTTACATTTCATTGTCCTCAAAAGAAGGAAGAAAAATTCTGCTCGTGCTCCCAATCCAAACAACTCTATTGCCTTGCGCATTCTTGACAGCTAGCAAGGCTTCATTGAAAAGCATTTGTAGCATTTAACTCCCTTCTAACAAATTGGCCATTTCCATAGAGAAGATTTTTTTCTCAACTGATTTATGAGCTTTAATTTATATGCAATCCTGGAATACTTGCTTTGGGAAGAGTTCTACCACAAGCCAAGCTAGCACTGAGATATATAGCAATTTGCATGGTATGTTCTGTATTTCCATGGTCTAATTGTAGCAGGCCAAAAAAATCTCAAGTTAGGAACAAGTGTGATAGTAAGTGGTGCTGAGCATTCTCGCTTCCCAGTGGTTGTCTGGTTGGGCCAAAAAGGTGCATTACTTAATCTAGTGAATTTAACAGGTTTGGAAAGCTTCCACATGACCCAGGCAGATGTAGTTTGAAAGTGTTAAAGTTCTGCTGTTGCCTGGGCTCCTGTGTAGCTATCACATGATCACGTAGTGTGGCTGTGAAATTGTTTAACTGTGTCTCAATGGGTGGTAATGGGATTTTCCAATCCTGAGCTGACTAGATTGAGTCCTGGTGTAGGTAGGATTGTGCTGACACCGCCGTTTCCTTTGGAAGGAATTGAGAGCATTTGGCACTTTTTTGCGTCAGGTCAGGAGCTCTTGACTTCTTGCTTCTTGGCTGAGATATGGCGATTGATGATGTGCGCCCTGATCTGTGGTGGTTATCTTCTTTGCTTTGCATTTGTACCTGATAGGAGCATGTAAATTGCAGTTACTGTGTCTCAGCTGAGGGCTGGTGCCTTCTAGCTGAAAGGTGATAAATTTTTAATTTTTAATATGCTTTGCTAACATCATAGCTTACAATGTAGGAAGAACATACTTTTTGTCCTTCCCCTTTCTCTATAAGCTTGTTTTGACTATTTATTTGTTGCATTGTGTTATACATGTAAATATATGAATGGGCTTCAGTATACCTTAAATCTGAGGGGCTGATTAAAATTATTTGAGTTCAGTTGAGCAAAGAAACATACTCATCAAACTCATCCCTTCCTGCCCTTTCAAAGAGAAGGTTTAATGCCTAGGAAATGTGCCCTATGGGCAGTCCCATTGCTTGAGGTCACTGTCCACAAGAAGAGAGGCATTTCATGCTAGTCCAGAGCAGTAAGTCCTCCCAGGACTCCGCTGAGGTGGCTGTGGCCACCATTAACTGTCTCAGAGCTGACGAGCAGGGACCAGCTGACTGCATGTTGCCAAAGAGAAATTGTCAGATGGTAATGCCTTTCAGGAGTGCCTGGCATTGGCCAGGCATGCAGGATGAGCAATGGCATGCAGTTGTGCTCCTGTGGCTGCTCAGCCATGTACGTGTGGTTGAAGAAGTGACCATCTTACAAGTGCTTGTAACTGTCCCCTCAGCTGAGTCATGCCAACCTGGGGACACGGCTTGTGATCTGTGTTGCAGTGGCCCAGGAGCATGCATGCAGCTAGCAAGCACGTGAGCCTGCCCTTTGGGCTGAGATGCACCACCAAATTACCAGGTGCAGTGGGTTACGACCTGCTCACTAAGCCATGCTAGTCTTGTTCTTGCGTCTGGAGCCTGTGGGAAGTATGGAGTACAGTGTGTTAACTTAGACCTTGGGAAAAGTGGTTAGATCTGATGAGCTGGGTTTCACCTTTGTCAGAGGCGAAGAGGTAAATGCACGCATTTACTGTGGCATAGTGAACTTGTTAGCTGCAGTAATAGGATCGTGTCTGAGCCCCCTGAGGTTTGGTCCAACAGCACGGCCAGACGTAGTGCAGAAAAGCACTTAACTGCCTGAGTAAGTCTCTCTATGCAGGAAAACACTTACCAACATGCTGACAGTGAGGCACATGTTTAAATGATTTTCTAAACACTGCGGCCTTAGGCCAGGATCTTCAAGGATATTTAGCTCTCTGATTCCCACTGATTGCACTAAATACCTTCAAAGGCCTGGGCCTTAGTGTCTGAAACCTGACTGTAGAGGAAAGATTCATGTTGGCTTCACTGGATGTTAATGAAGCCCTGCAGGCTGGATTCATTGAACTGGCACTGGACCTTGAGGCTTTCACATCCGGGAGCTAGGGAGACCTGCTGGCCCAGTGAGTCACCTGCTCAGAGCTAGTGGTGCAGTGTGTTTACACGGTCCTGATTGTCTGATCTTTATTGTTATTATTAATGTACATAACTTTCACAAGCCTCAAAATGCTTTATCTAGAGCACTGGTGCTGGGGCCTTGTTACTGACTGCAAATGTGCCTGAACCTTCATACAGGAATAAAGAGAGAGTGCTTTAACATATGCTCTGCTTTAAGTAAAGCCTTCTAAGAGGGTCTGTGTAGATAGGGAGATGATTGTCTTCACAGATGAAATCATGAGAGGCCCAAGTAACATGTCCTTCAGCCGATGGCTCTTTACAGCAGGTTTGTTCTGCTCAGCGCCTAACCAAAAGAGTCTCTAGTTAGTGGCTGGGCCACCTCCACCCCACGTTGATACAATTAATAATTAATTGTTAATTGCATCTGAAGCTTGGAAGGACTCTACTACCCTTGCAAATCATGCTTCATGTGACAGATGACTTCTTTGACTATGTAGTTCACTGGAGTCCACTGGTTTACCACTGGCTCTGTAGGAAGACTCACTGAAGGGCACCCAGAAGGTCTCACTTGGAAAATGATGTGGGATTTATGGAACAACCAAGTGGGTGGTGCATTCAGGTCCTGAAGATGGATGTAGCTCCATATGGGATAATGTGATAGACATCCCAGGAGGCTGGGAGTGTGACATTTGGATCCAAGCTCACTCACACCCTTATGATAGAAGGCTTGGGGGAGAGGCCTAGGGTTATTTATCCATTTGTTTGGCTGTAGACCAGGCAATAAAAGGTGATCTTTTAAACTGCTAAAAACAAGGAAACCTGGGTCAGAGACAGCCTCAGCCTCCTTAGCTGTTATCTGTGTAATGCTAAACAGAATAATTCATAACTCTTTCTGACTTATTTAAAAATTGCACTCTTGGATTTGAGCTCCCTCTCGGGACGCACTCCACCCATCACTACCTCTCTGACCTCATCTCCCCTCTCCCTTCTCCACCCGGAGACTCACTCCTGCAGTTTTGGCCTCCTTGTTGTCCCCTGCAGGCAGCTCCTCGCAGCTGGGGGCTGCCTGCTCGCTGGGCGGCTGATCTCACTGCTACCAAGTTTTCCTCTTGCTTGGTTTTTTGGTAAAGCCTGGGAGTCACTTCCCTGCATCAGCTCTCACCTTAGACCTACCTTTCTGATTTCCCCTAGACAGCTTTCTGAACCTCTCTCTAAAAATAGGCTCTGTGGTTGGGGAGTTTCCAAAACAAAACGGAGCGGAAGGCTGTGGTTTCCACTTACCTGCGGTGATAAACCGCCTTTTGTACAAAGGCCCCACCACGTGCCATGCCGAATTAGGCCTTACGTGGCTGGCTTCAGCCGCAGCATCTTGGCAGGAGAGGATTTGTGTGCATGGCCCTGCAGCCTCTCCATGCCCGGGACACGTGCCCTGGGAGACAGTCCTTATGGACAAGGGAATCCCGACCCCTTAACGCCTCTCCCCATCCCCACCTTCTTCTCTTGTGAGTTACAATGATGCATGAGCCTGGTTTTACTTGAAAAGAAACCAGAGCCAGAGGTGGTCATTGAAGCACCTCATTCATCGTATAAGGTCCTCCATTGAGTCAGGCAGCACGAGCTGAGCCAACAAAAGTAAGTGTGTTTGTTGTTGTGAGGCAGATAAAATGTTCATTGCAATGCTCAGGAATCAAAATTATCTTTAGATATGACATCTATACTGTTTGATCAATAGTTCTATAACATGGGGGAGGTCTCACAAGCAATAAAAAAAATCTAAACTATATATACCTATGTATTTTATATCTCAGGAACACAACTCGTTTGATTAGCTGGATTAGTAAAATCCCATATGCTGACTCCTGGATGCTTGCTTGCTCCTTGCTCAGTTGGTTAGAGTGTGGTGCTGCTAATGCCAAGGTCGTGGGTTCAGCCTCGCATGGTCTTCACTGAGGGTTGGACTAGATGATCTCCAGAGGTCCCTTCCAACCTTGCCATTCTATGATTCTCTATGATTCTCCCTGCTTCCAGAGGCGGACGTCTGTCCGAGCCTCAGTGTTGTGTTGTTGGCACGACAAGGCACGTGAGCGCTGCCCCGGTGAGCACTCTGTGCATCTGGAGGGTTTCGCAGCAGGAGCAGGCAGCGACCGACAGCCTTACAGGACGGACCAAACACTGCTCACCTTATTCACACTGGCCTTGAGTGACGAAAACTTTGGCCCAAAACATCACTTCAAAGTTACTCTCTGATTATGATTCACTGCCTGGCTGCCCTGGTTGTTAGGTGGCTTCTGCTATCTCTTGCTTTTTTATTTTTCTTTAGTAAGTTCTACTTAAATTTCCTCCTTCCTTTAGTCTTTCGCTATAGGTCCAGCAGGGGTAGATTCAGCTAGGTGACGGTTATGCCTTTATTTCCTTGTTCAGATCATTAAATTCTCAATGGCATTTGTGCCTGAAATGTGGAGCCATTTTACGCTATTCAGACGCTTTCCTCTAGGCATCTGAAGCTTTGTGTTTACTAGAAAAATAGATTGGTATCAATAGGGTTGTGCTAAGGGTATGTCTGTGTACAGAAATAGTTACTGTGGTGCAATGCTCAGCGTGGCTTCAGTTAGGCTGGTGTTCTTGTGCCTTTTTCCAGGGCTGCACGTTCCTTTCCCCAACCTGTAAGCTTATTTGTAGCAATAAAACTGAGTCCCTGCTGTTCCCCCACTTTAGTTAGCCCAGAATTGCTCAGGGGGTGAGATTTCCACATGGATTATAAAGATTTCAAACATAAACCGGACTATGGATCCTTAGAGAAAACACATGCTTTGGGCTGCCTCCCTTGCAGGCTATGCTTTGCTTATTCTTTTATTGTTAGTTTACAAGAAAAAGCATTTGACCTGGAAGTACCTGTTTGCTTTTTGTGGAAGGGAAAAGAAGAAGAAAAAATCTTGTCCTAAAGCATTAGCATTAGTAGTTGTGTTCCTGACATGATGGTCTGAGGGAGTAAAAGAGACAAAGTTTTCAGAGAGAAATAGTATCTTACATGTTCATCTTGTAGGCCTAAAGGCTTGTCATTTTTTTTCCCATCTACAATAGTTTGTCTGATAAACGCTCTCTCTTCAAACCTTCCTTTCCAGAAAGGTATGCCACAAAATTTCCATAGTTCTCAGGGATTATGAGATTAATGAAACAATCTTTAACCTTTGATGTGCAGGAAACCAGCTAGCAAGAAATTGCAGCATCTTTTGTTACACGCTTGGAGTTGCACAGGTGAACACTGTTATATAAACTCTGTATCATCCTCATTGTATGTTTTCCTTCTTTATAGCTCCTGAAGTCCAGAAGCAGCAGGTCTTGGATTTCTTTGCATTTTGTAGAGTGTGGGGGGGGAAAAAAAAAAGAGACTTTATTTCATAACCCTGCTTCAGTCCATTCCCTTCATTTTTGCTTCAGAGATTTGTTTTTTATACACTCTCATAGGAGCTGAATTCTGTCAGCAACTGAACTAACTCTATGCTCCAGTAGTTACCGGCAATAGTTATTTATGGTGCATTTTCACAGTGGAATGCCAAAAGAAAGGAATTAGAGAAAGATATAGGAATGATGAGGAGTCAGCTCAGGATTTTTTTTGTTCTGGATACCTAGCATAATCCTGCAGTTAGCTTGAAAAGCATTTTCTTTTTTTTCTTTTTTTTTCTTTTTTTTTCCACTTACATTGAAATGGGAAAAATATAGGCCAGGCTTGTCTCTAGTTGTGAGTCTCTAGGCTGAATTTTGCCCCGTGAGACTTAAATAATCTTACACTAGTTTGCCATGTCCAATAAAGCTCTGAACTATATCGAGTTTACTTCCTTGCTCTGAGGCTCAGATGAAATCTAGAAATCAGTTAATAATTTTCCACCAAACAGAAACATACCTGAGCATCCCAGCCATGCTGGCAGCCTTGTGGTACTGAAAAACCCTTAATACCCCTCTCTTTCATGGATTTGAGAAGCTTATTTGCATACCTACTTGAAGCAAAGTCATTTTATTTTTTAGTGGTAAATTATTAATGGTGGGCCTGTTGGATATGCTGCTCTGTTTCAAAGCAGACAGCAATGATAGGCTGTATGGCCATAACTGTATAAAGGGCAGAGTATGGGAAAACTTAAGCAGCTGAAATAAAATGAAAATGCAAAGATAATTGAGAAAGAAAAGGGTTAACTGTTTAAGTGGTTGAGTTAAACAAAACATATCTGTGCAAGAGTCTCCCCAAGGAAGTGGCTGAGACCACATCGCTTGGATCATTTAAAATTGGGCTGTACAAAGTAATAGAAAAATTCTGCAGGGAACAATCCTTCACTGGCAGGTGGGATGGACTCAATGACCTAATAAGTCTTTTCCATCTCTAAGTCTATGAGATGAGTCTATAACTAGTGCAATATGGTTTTGCCCGGAGCTCCCATGTGTTGGTTATGAACAGAGCCAAGCTACACCAAACCGTATTTTGTTTAAGTTAACTATTTACGTGGGTCTCTTTTGTCCCAGACTGTCTTTTTAGCAGATTCCCTCCTCAAATAGATGATTCTTTCATATTTGCTTCTTTTTTAGTATGTAAAACAAGTTAAATCAGACACTGTCTCCTTTTCCTTAAAATAGAATAAGAGTGCAGGAAATGGTCCATTTTCTCCTCCATTTCTGCAGATGACTACCTGACTCTAGTCTCAGACAGGATCTGAACTGCCAGGCTCCATGGTCTAGTTGTCCATCAGGCAGGCACTGGCATCACTGCTACCACTTGGCAGAGGAAAGTTCCCATTTTCCTACATGTGCGATGTAGCACCAGATAGAGCCCCCCAATTCTCATGCGACCATTCCTCGGGGGAGCATTTAGCATGCTCACCCTGCCCGAGCAGTGATCCTCCTGAGTCTCAGAGTTCAAAGCTTATTTCTATATTTGCTGTTTCTCTCGAGTGACAGATTAGGCATGGACAAGACCAGATAAGTGACCTCAAAGTCCATGTAGCCTTTTCTTTGCACCAAAACTCAAGTCCATGAGGGGAAAGGCACTGAGGAAGTGCATCTGGCAAATGTTGGACATGTCAGCACATCTGCAGGTAGATGACCCAGCTGTGCCCAGAGGGGAGTGTTATGAGCTCTCTGCCTCCTCAGGATCTTTTGATGGAGCCTGTGGCCCTGGCCAGTCCTGCCTGGCAGAGGGCCTGCTCCTACTCCTGCAGGAGAGCAAGCACTGCAGATACTGTATTTGGCTCCAGATGGGTTTTTTTCCCCTCCACCTCAGAAATATATTGGCAGAACCCAGGCAATGAATTTGGATTGACTGCTAGATGATGGGACTGACAGAAATGATCAAAGAGTTGTTGCTGCAGAACCTGGGGCTGTGTTTAGCTTTCTGCCTGCTCTGTGTGTCAACTCAGGCAGTAAGGGGTTTGGGCACAGGTGGCCAAGCTTGTGACTCTCATATTCTTCCCTGGCCTCAAGACCTTCCATGAGAGGAATCTGGAAACTGGCATTAAGCAGAGAAATCTTGTTCTACGACAGGATTTGGTAGCTTCCTCAGCACTCAATGGAAGAAGAGGTAGGTGTGAACCTGACCAAATTACACTCCATTTTTTCTGGAAATATCTATTTCCTGATGGGAAGCCTACCATAGTCCCACTGAAATAAAAAGAAATGTTCCTGTTGATCTATGTGGCAGGAAATAGTCCATCCTTCAGGAAGAAGGAACAGGACTTGATCTGCCTCTCTGTGTTCCTGAGCCTACCACGGAGCACAACACCCTTTGTGAAGGTGGTTTCCAGTGAAACAAATGGAAACTGAAATGAGCTGCTGACGAGACTGATGCTTGTGTGTGCACCAAATGCAACGTTCACATCCCTTCCCTGGAAACAGTGGCGTTTCCATGCAGCAGTGCTGGAGCACTGCTACAAACTGAGATGGTGGAGAAACATCTTCCTGGATGATCCTGGAAAATGTTATTGCCAAAGGCTAAGTTGTTCTTTGCCCAGCTGTCTAAATAGGAGGATTTTTCTCAAAGGCAAAAGGTCTTTGCCATGTTTGTAATACCTGAGTGCCTTGCAGTGTCTAATGCCATGTGCCTGCTGTTCCTGTCATACCAAAGGATTATTCCACTTACTTTACAAAACCGAGAGCTGAAGAAGGCAAGGGCTACTTTGCTAGTTTTTAGAAATAATCAGGAACTGAAGTCCTTCTCATTTCAGTGAGAGCTGGGGCCCAGAGTTACATGGCTTAGAGTCTACCTGAGATCCTGTGTATCATGTTGGGTAAGATTCTCCAAAAGTTTAGAGCCAGCCAAAAGGAAATAGTTTCCTGAGTGAAATGAAGTGCCTAGCAGCGTAGGTGCCTAAAACATGTTTAAAAAGTTAGTTCTAACTAGTGGGTGTGAAGACATCCAGGGACTCCCTGGTCAAGGAGGGAACAGAGATCCTTTTTTTTCCTGGCTTGGGTGAAGATCAACTACACTGCGTCTGCAAGATGTGGCACACAGCCCTGAGGAAGGAGCACTGAAATGTAGCACCCCAGCACAGCAAGTCGAGATGCTGCTCCAGTGTGAACCTTCAGTCCTTCCTTCTCCTCCTTGCCCTGAGATGAGAGTAACTGGGTTAGATCAACAGGAAAGTATGACATGCTTTCTCATGATAGCTTAGGTGCAGCAGGAAATGCTGCAAACTACCTCAAATTCCCTGCTCCTACTTAACCGTCTGACATGAGGAAGATGCAAATTAGGCCATAACATGCAGTTGCTTCTTGTCTAGACCTAAAGTCCGGATAGCTTGTACAGGGCTTTGAGTGTGTGTGTGTGGTAAAATTCAGTGTGCTTGTGCCGACAAGTAATCCAAGTAACCTTCTTGCCTACTGAGTTCAGCAAGGTCTCATGAGCGTAACTGCAGGGAGGAATTTGCCCCCGGGACATACAGGAGCCCACTCACTCCTTTCTGGAGGCTGAGATTTTCTTCCGTCCCATGCAGGGACCCTGCAGGGCTTGCTGCAGTGAACAAGGATCTTCCTGTGTACACAGTGGTCGCTGGAAGAGACTGGCAATGAGTAACACTGGATATTCCCAGGCTGACTACACTGACTTCATCGCTTGCACTATTTATTTCTTAGCTCCACGTTTGAGCAAACAGAACTATTTTAATTTGTATCATCCCAGGCTAGTAAACATCACTTCTCCTTGCCAGGGCAGCCAGACTTTCTACTTGGCCTTTTGATCGCTTGCTGAGCGTTTCCATGTCTGCTTCATGTAGAGGATTGGAAAACAATCTTTTTACTGCTGAGTTCAAGCAGTTCAAAGAGCGGCTGTTACTCGAGCTGAATCCTTGCTGCTCTGTTGCCTAGTCTGACATCCCATTGCACTGTAAACATCTTTTTTCTGTCTGGCCTTCCCACGATGGTTTCCATGGAAGTGGGATGGACGGGAGGATGCAGAAATCCAACAGTGAATCAAGATGGCTCAGGTTTGCTGTCTGATGTTCCCCACACGGGGATGCCTCTCCCTACTCTCTGCTAACTCATGATCCTGGGTATGATTTGGCAGAGTGTGGCCTGTGGCTCTCCGAGGAGGAAGAAAGTACACTTGAATGCAGTAACCAAGCCAGCACGGGACTTGGCATCCAGCCAGCATAGTAACGTTGATTGCTAGCCTTTGCAAAGGAGAATGATACACTGGGAAGCAGCGGCGTGGCTGTGAATAATATCCAAGAATGAGCTAGCAGGAGGATGTGTAACCAGTGGGAATGGTGACAAAGATGGGTTTGAATTTTTGGGAATCTGGGTACAGAACCTCTTAGGCCTCGCTAATGTCACATTTAGGGTTTTCCAAGTTCATGTACTAGGACAGTGTTATAACCCATATCTGAGGCGCCGTAAATTCCTTCCATAGGAGCCTCCTTCCCACCAGTGATACCTTTCCTGGATTGAGGCTTTTAAGGGACACTGAGGCTGTTGTCTGTTGTGCTGGTTCCTAGCAGAAATCAGTTATCCCGACTGTTTTACAGAAAGATAAATATACATACGCACGTGCACACTCATGCACACTGCCCCCATGTAAATCTTGCAAGAATAAATGGGACTGCTTTATTGGCCAAGAATCTTTGTCCTCTATCTGATCTGACCTGACCATGGGAGAGTGAGCTTCAGAGAGCTTCCCTCCTGGCTGGACTGTAGTCCAGGTGCCAGTGCCGAGCTTGATTGACAACATAGTATTTGCTGGTGCCTCCCAGGAGCCCCTTGCACAGGTGGGCTGAGCAGGTGGCAGCGCTGCTCTTGGTCTCAAAGCACGGCTGCTGGGCAGCTGGTGAGACCAGGCCATACCCAGTGAATGTGGCTAGTGAGCTAGAGCTAGGTCTAGTAAGCAAATATCACCATCCTCCTTCCCTTCTTGCTCTTGTCCATCTGTGGGCAGAGATTTGAGGTAGGGATCATCTCTGGTTATCCTGGTCCAACACAAAGACTTCACTAAAAGAGCTATGAAAATCCTATTGAGGTTGTGTATTAATCTTTCTATACCCTACTCTGCTTCTGAGGTTCTTTGTTCTGGCAAGACAAAGTAAAAAAGCTGTGCAGGAATGGGGTCATAGTCACCATGTTAATTAGAGGAAGGATTGCTGTGCTTGGCAGCTTTTAGCTGTGCAGGGCGATCCAGCATCACCTTCACCTATACTCCACAGCTGCCGTGGCTATGCATGTGTGACAAAGAGCAGTGTCCCGGGTGATGGCAACTCTTCTAGCCTCTGCTTGCTGTTGCTGTTCTTTCAGGTTTCATTTTATTGGAGAAAAAAAGTCTCCTTCCATTTGGAGGCAGAGCAAAGGGCAAGATTACAGTGAGCACCAACAGACAATGTGTCTAGAAATGGGCTGGAAAAGGCGTAGGTGCACACCAAGGAAATACTGATTGGTACCAAAATCTCCACCTTGTACCGCCATACTCCAGCTTGCTGCATGATTACAAAAACATGCGGTTGTGTGAAGTTTCTCCAAAGCGAGTCATTTGTGGCAGAACCTCCGTTGTGCACAGAGCACGCAAGGCATAGGTCGCTCTCTGAGGAAAGCAAATTTCCCTTCACGGCTTTTTGGCCCTTTTAAATATTTGTTGTGATTGCGATACTAATTAAATTCAGCTGTTGCAGGTAATATAACTCCTAAGAGCTCTTTTTTTCTTTCCTTTTTTTTCCCCCCGTCTCCTTTTTAGGGGGCAAGTGAGCAGCCCTTAAAGGTGTACAGGCTGTCTGTGGGGATGGCCACTGGCAGAAATGCAGAGCTTTGGCTGAGCTCTGAAATCACTGCTTTTAACTGTGCCAGTTTGACTTAGTCCTGCACGCACAGACATGGAGGCACATTGCTCTGATGACAAGGCATAAATCATTACCTGTCTTAATCCCCCCTGCTCACCCCTTGAATCCTGCTGCATTAAACGGCTGGTGCACAAGACTGGAAGCCCACTGTCTGAGCTGTTTTCCTCTCTTTCTTTGGGTCTTTCTGAACCTCAGCTCCATCACTTCTTCAGCTTGGTGAAGCAGGCTGTGCAAAATAGAGGCTTCCCTGTCGTCTCCACCCCTTTATAAGGGTTATCCAGATCTAAACCTTTCAGCAACGTGGCTCCAATTTGCCGGCAGAGTAGAAGAAAAGCCAGTGTCTTATGAGGAAACTGCATTTTTGTGGTCTTGTTCTAACTGTGCCCTGAGCCTGATGTGTGGTTCAGGGCTTCCTCACGCTCACCTTTCAGGTTGTCAAGGAGATCTTTTGCTTGTCAAAGATGATTCAAAATGCCCTCTCTGTGTGTCCTCCAATGTTTTGAATTTTAAAGAGTAGCCTTAGGGCGGTATATTTAAAACATGATCTCAGGGAAACCGGTTCATTGCATTTGTGAGCCTAAAGAGAGCGCTCAGAATGACAACAATAAATAGCCATTGCAGCTTGTGGAGTCACCTGGAGGTCAGGCGCTCCCCCCACCCCCTGCACCTCACCCCACGATTTGGGCCCATACTGCATTTCCTAATTCAATAACCCCGTGTGTTTCCCAGTGCTGTAAAAGCGCTTGTTAGGCGAGTCCTCCTGACATGGCTGTGGTGGCCTTCTGACACGGGTACTCCTAATGCTCGTCTCACAGCTGGAGGTTAGTGTCCGAGTCTGGAAACCTGGGGACCCCAAATTGGGCTCAGAGCTGTATGTAGACCTCTGCACAAAGCACCTTGGTCTTCAGCAAGCTGAAGCACCTGCAAGTACTGTTAGTGCCAGTGGGACCTGCAAGCACTCAGCGCCTTTGAAAAAAGTCAAACCTCTGAGTTAGAGAAAGGAGACTGGGGTGATAATGAGTGATTGAGTTATTGCAACTTAATGAGTTACTGCTCATCTGCCAAGCCACAGCAACTCTGTGTGTGTGCGTGCACACACACACACACACACACACACCTCTTCACTTAAGCTGCAAGATTTAAACTAAAATAGTTCCTGTGGGCTGGCAACACTCCTGAGGCTGGTTCCCAGGCACTGTCGATAAGTCCTAACCAGTGGCATTAAGCACACGCAGAGTCTGAACAGCCCTGCTCAAGGCATCATGTGATGGTGTGTGCTCCCAAGAGCAGAGCAGAAGTGGGGTCAGGTGGCTATAGGGTGGATGCAGCTCTTACACGTATTGGCTACACAGCCCTGGCTTATTCTGATTTTCAGGATAAAGTATTGAGTTAGGAGAGAGAGTTTTGGTGGGAACATGAGCAGCGTTACATTTGCATTTACTGGAGTGCCAAGCTGTGCTAGCAAATGTCATAGCTTAGCTAAGACTATGAGTTTGGATCTCGGGGCTGGTTTCAGGTGCTCTCAAAGCTTAGGTTTGGCCTCCGGGTTTTGACTAGACTAATGAAGAGTGAGAGGCTTTTTGTGAGGGTTGGTCCTGGCTCCTGCTTAGATTTTCCTTCAATATGGCTCTGACTTTTGGTTAAAGTCCATCCATTAGTGAAATGAGCAGGAAAATAGAGTCTTCTGGTCTTCCAGTCAGGTCCCTAGGGTGCTTACTTTCCAGCACTAGCCTCCTTATTTAACCACTGCATGGAGAGTCAGGGGAAGGGGGGACCTGTATGGATAATAAGGCATCATTTTGCCCATGCTTAAAAGAAGCTTTCTGTGGTTTGAACAGGCCAAATAACATTTTCCCCCATAATTTTTCAACTTTGGGCACCTTTGCAAATCACTCTTCTGGCTGGGATTGAAACCAGGAGTGCCAGAACACCATGGGAAGAGCCTGCTCTGTGATACTGCCAACCTGAGAAGAAAGAGGAAATGCTGGAAATCCCCTAAGCACGCCTGTTTTCTTGAGATTCCCAACTCAATTTTGCAAACTCAGAAGATTTTATATAATTTGGTTTAGTCAGTTCAGAGGTTTAAGGCACTTGGCTATGCATCTGGATTGCATCTTTGGGGTGGTTTATCCAAAAAAAGAACTCAGCACAGTTTGAAATTCATCCATTGCTAGGAAAAATAAAAGGAAAAAAAAAGGGGGGATACAGGAAGGGAGTTTCTGCTTTGCTACTTGGTGTTCTGGACTCTTGATTGAAACCTGTGTGCTGCTTCTGTACCTCTCTGAGCATGGCAGAGGGAGAGGCAGGGAGCACTGGCCTGGTGCGCCATAAGCCAAAGGCAAGACAGGGCCTTGGGGGCACTGGCACAACCTGCATGACTGGCCACTGGCCCACCAGACTGGGGCCTGAATTATGCTCCATGCGCAGAATAGCTCATACATATGTTTATATGTATTGTTTATATGTATATGCTCATGGCTATGTTTATGCAATTGCTGCGGAGGCTGTAGGTTCAGCAATGCCATGTTGCGCAGTGTGACCAGCATGGAGAAGACAGCTTTTATTCGACTAAGATGACAAGCCCCCTGGAGATAGATATGTGCAGAACTGCTTGCTAAGAGCATTAATACTCAGCTCTGATTAAGTGGCGCGAGTCCCGAGTGACGACAGCGTTTGCTCTGTCCTGTGGGAGACACCACTCACTGGGTCTGCAGCTGAACGGAGGCAAAGTGAAGTGTGTGCTGCCAAACCCCAGCTAAACCACAGAGATTTTGAAGGCCTTTCATTTTAGATAACCATGTAATCTGATATCCTGATTAGTGCCAGGGAAGGAAACTTAAGACTTACTCTCTAATCACCTGCCTTTGCCACCTGAAGGTCTTAGGGGAAGAAAGGAAAAAAGAAAAAGAAAGGAAATTTCTAAATGTGCAACTAAATCTCTCATCAGACGGGCAAGTGGAACAACCCCAGCTCTCTGGCACAACAGTTTCTGCACATGAGCCAAAGGCTTCCCAGACCAAAAATGTTGGCCTTAAAAAGCCCTTAAATGAAACGTTTTAAGTTGAAAAGTCCAAGTCCACTCAAAATAGAAACAAAGAAAGTTAATTTCAAGATTCCTTTAATTTTTCAAACGTAAAAGTCAAGAAAACTGAGTATTGATGAGACACTGCCTCAAGACAAGTGAAAGCTGCTGCTCAGCATCCTGTTGTTGGTGTTGTCTCTCCTTAGGTCTCGTTGTCTTCAAGAAGAGCTGATAGAGATCAGCACCTCGTAGGGCTGAGCCTTTACCATTTGCCATGTTTTGCCTCACAGGCAACTGCATTTCAGTGGGTGAAATGATTCCTGTTTGTCTTAAAGGGAAAATTCTTCCCTTTAGATGTTTGTACTCACCTCCCATTAACTTTGGTATGAGCTGAGCTCATGCTTCCAAGAGCAAAATTTGGCTTACAATTTCTGCATGCTTTGGGATCCTTTGGGTACCATATAAATGTAAGATACTGTGATTCAGTGCTAAAGAGCAGAGAGAATGCAAAGCCTCAGGAGACCTGCTGTAAGAGAAAATCATATAGAGCCTTTGTTTAAAAAAAAAAAGAATAAGAAAAACAATTGAGATTCCTTCCAAAGCTGATTTCATTGCAAATAAAGGACTGGAGTGCACATCTCTTACTTACAGGAGCGCGTCTTTGACTTCAGTGAGTTACGGGCCATTGGATCAGGCCCCAGTTTTGAAGGCATTATTGAAAATGTCTTACCTTCTATATTTCCTGGTTTTTAATCAAACTCACTGCACTGCCAGAGGTGTTTCATTTACCATGAGAGGGGTCAGCAAGGCAACCGTGAGCAACAGGAAATAGAAAATGCAGAACAGCTCCTCCATACTTGGAAGCTCTCCGAGGGCAAATAGCGCTTGGATGCTCATTATTATCTAACTTTGCTGCACCCCTCACAAATTTGCGGTATCCTGCTGTCTCTCCAGGGACACAAGTGGTGTGCGGAGGGGGAAACAGAGGCTGCTGGGGTTTGGGCTTTACATTGTCTTCTGATTTCACCGATCAGCTCTGTGCCAGTGAAAAGAGCTAACAATGCATGCATTTTACAATTTTATTTTCTATCTGCTGCCATTTTATAGTTTCTTGGCTTGTTACAACTGTCATAAAATTACTTTATTATATTTTCCCATCTGCTACGCTTTTGCCTCTTTACAGGGGGGACATTATATGATGTACATAGGCTAATTTAGATGTAAAATTGTTGTATGACTGTTGTTTATGGAAAACGAATAGTGTATTTGCGGAATAACATGTGGCTTTTCTGAAGCACCAAAGAGAACATATGAAGTCAGCAAACACAAATGGCAGCATATGGACGTGGCTGCCCCCTCCTCTCCTACCCCAGCTCCTTTTCTTTGAGTTGCAGTCTTGTCTATATAAGTTAGAGTTATAATTGCTCACTTCTTAGTTATCACTCTGTGCTCGGAAACAATTATTTCCACTGTCCAGTTTGATACCTGCCTCCGCTGCAGTGTACTGCTTTCACTAGCTTTGAAGCCATTCAAGTTTTGTCTGCCAAGCAGCTTTTAGAAGAATTAGTTCCACAGAGAAGAGTAGATTGAGGAACAACCAGGTGGATCTTCTCTCCCTGCCTTGCTTTCTTTTTGCTTCCAATTTTCTTTGCTTCTTCTGTTCATTAATTCCCTCCTAGTTTGACCATTCTTGCTCATATGATGTATCTCTACTCAAGAGTGAGATGTGTCTCTAGTCAAGAGTGAGTGGTCACCTGCTTCTCTACTCCCACCAAAAAAACTGAGCTGACGCAACAGTCTAGGTGGAGGGAAGGCCTGGGGAGGCTCTTAGCCCACACTGGCTTTAACAAGGATTTCTGAAGGTCTTCCTCTTTTTCTTCTCTCTTTGCTTTGCTCTTAAAAAGGAGCCAGGTCTCCACTCTGTACTGCTGATGGCACCAGTGGCCCAAGGGTGCTGGTGGTCTTCCCAGAAAAACAGGGAAATGGCCAAGGCTATTAATGCTTGGACCTCACTGAAATGAATGGGTTTCTGGAAAGCAGATTTCCTTACCTTCTGCAGAGGAAAACATTACTAGACCTTTATATTAGTAGACCTTTTCCCTGGGAATAGGAGAAGGACCTTTTTGGCGAAAAGATATCAAAAGGAGTGTTGTGTCTCCAGGTGAACCCCAGTTTCCTCTTCCCTCTGTCTGTAGTTAGAGAAGGTTGTAGTTCTCCAAATATTTTTAAATCTATATGAGATGTATATTGAAGACCTGGTACTGTTAAATTATTTAGATTATTCAGTATTGAAAATGAGTATATAGTCTGGAGTTTTGCTGACGGCAATGGATTTCTGAATACATAAAATCCTGTTTTAAGAGAAAAATAGTGAAGTTTTAGAGCCCTATTTATGTCAAATCCTCCTCATCTTTTTCTCAGCTTCCAGTGCCTCCAGTTGCAATATGTTTTACTTTTCAAATATAATTTTTTCTCCAAGAGAGGAAGCAATAATTACTCATAGCTATGGGCCAGATCCTGTTCCTACCAGAAAACCCTACACAGTATGTAGGACATGTGGCAAAGAAATACTGTGCACCTGCGATGACTAATGACTTCAAAAGAAATGGGAGATAGGAGAGCATTTATGGAAGGAGCTAAATGAGCTGGAAGATTTCAAGCAATGATGTGAGTGCAGCCCCTATTAGGACAGGTGAATAGCAAGGAATACATCTTGTAAGTGATTTTAAAACATAATTATGAAATTTAGGGATGTAGATAACTAGCTATTTTTTGATTACAGCTGTCTAACTGGGAAGTCTGGGTGAACTTTCATTCTCTATAAATGTACAGTTTTTACTGTGAACATTTTTTAAAAGGGAATCCAGGTTTCCTGTTTAAAATAATTTTTCATTTCAGCTGATTGTGGTAAAAATGGTAAAAAAAAAATCAGAGAAGGCATGTCAATATTACATCTGACGACATTAGTGCACGATCATTTCTGTGGCGCTTTCCTTCTGTGACTTTCATTTCTCTGGCAGTAGGTATTTCTCTGGTGGATGCTGTCCTTCAAGATTAAAAAAGGAAATAGAATTTTACATAAAATCCTAGCCTGAACTGGGATTTAGATGAAGACCTCAAAATGAACTGGCAAGTAGGTTTTGTTTGAACTCTGCAGCCCCTATGTTCAATTCTTTATTAACTTTTTCAATATGTTCTATTACAGTCAAGCAACTATATGGGAGCTCTCTTGCAGCTAATTTGACACCTGTAAATTCCCATGGCTGGTAATGAAACATTGTATAGGCTAGTGGATGAAGCATTTGCTTCATATATCAAAGGTCATTAGTTCAATGTTTGTTAACACTGTAGATTTTATTAAATTTTTTCATCTTTTTTTGCATCAGTGTATTTATAGCTTGATTAATTCTACTTCCCAAAGCTAAACACAAAAAAAGTGAATATCTGACCCAGAATATTGAGGCTAAATTCTTTGTTGAAATCTTGGAGTAACCTGCTTGAAATTGTCCTTCCAAAGCTCATCTCCTCTCCAATTTAGCCTCATGTAGGTTGGGAGGCAGTCCGATAGAGAAAATGGGGAGGTTAGCATCACCCTCACTGTCCTGGCTGTCCTATGAGAATGGTGGGTAACTGTTGTGCTCGGCTTGGTGATTCTTATCAGTTCCAAGGCAGAGAAGCACTTAAGCTTGTGGTTTTCTGTGTCTGCAGGAGAAGTCTCCATTTCGGTCGATACAATTCCCCACTTGCTCAATGTTCAGTCCATGCTTCCACATTTTGCTGGCTGAGGTCACAGTAGGTACCAGTATGGTGGTAAGGAGCTACAGCCTTAGGTCACTCAGGCCTTTCTGATACCTTCCGACATTTAAATTCACTGCCCTCTGTGTTGTGTTCAACATCTAGACACCTCTCTAGTACCACGTATATTTTCTTTTTCCTTGCTTTCCCCTTTTTGTCTGTTTTTGGTTATGCTAGCTTACAATTTTTGACTATTTGGCAGCAACAGGCTATCTGTTAACCATGGGAAGACTTGGTGAAGAGACAAAACCCACCCCCACCAAACCAAACCATTTGCCAATGAGTGATGTCCTCACCCAAAGTCCTTGGCCATATTGCACAGCCACTACTTGGTGGTGCTAGATAGAGGCATGAAGCCCATGATGCCAAGATGGTGGCCACCAGTAACTTCCATCGGTCATAATATGGTTACACGTGCAACACCTCTGCTTCATCCTGGACTGCTGATGAAAGCATTTGCCTCTAGCTAAGAGTGTGCTGGGTCATCATTACTGCGCTATCCGTGCTAAAAAGTCCTGACATAGTCAGCTCTGAGCCCAGCAGCTGGTTCCTTCTGGGTGTTTTGTATTAGGCTTATGGGCAGGGTTTTGCAGGAAGTGCTTATAATCTGACCATTTCTCAACCCTGTCATGGGTTACGTCCACCACAGTAGCCAACTTTTCAAAACACAACTGGCACAAAGCAACAGTATAATGAAACTCAGCAGCTCCTGAAGATTAAATCGCAAGAACTGTGCATCTAAATGTGATGCTGAAGCTTCTGGGAAACGCTGAGTGTGCGCTTCTGCACCTTTAAAAGCTCTTGGCATGTATACTGTTTATCAAAATAACAAGTCATTGAAGTACAGCTGAAAGTATTGCCAGAAATATTGAATGAACCACTGTTGTTTCCAGTGTACCATGGTCTCTACTGATTTTTCCAGATGAGGGAAATCAGTGGGCTCAAGGAATGAACCCCATATACAGATCTCATCTAATATTAGCTCTCTTTAATCTGCACTGATTGCTGCTGCGCCATAAATATCAGCAGGCCTTGAACGGAGTGCAGATGCATGGAGCCCACTACAAGGGTGGGGCCTTCATCATCATTTAATGTTTCAAGACATAATTTTTAATATTAGATGACACTTGTCAAGACTACCCCCTGCAACATACTATTTAATGAGTCTGGTCATCAAGAGAGAAAAGAAGTTCTGAATGTATTCCTGACACTCGCTATTAAGTTAATCTGTCAAAAAGCTATGTTTTTATCTATGTTTTTATTAACATCTTTATGTTGTAGCATTTTATAGGATGTTTGGTTCTTTGTAGGACACACATGCTGTTTTATATGGATATCTATGTCTGTCTAGTAGTTGGCTTTATGTGATGCAGGTCATTATTTCAAGCTTGAAATGTCTTTCTCATTCTATGACATTTAGATGCCAGGTATTTTGTATCAACCTTATTAAAACTCAGTTTTGTATTTTGTCACACCAATACATCCTGTTGCTTCTGTATTTCACTAGAAAAGGCCTTATTTAGGTTGTAGAGTAAGAAAAATTAACCACAAGGTGCACATCTTCTTAGATAAAGGAAAAAAAAAAAGTGTTAGAATATCAGAGGTGTTCCAAAATTAACAGCTGTTTCTGGTCGTATTCTGAATAATACAAATGTGATTTGCAATAGCATATATACATGGATAACATCAAACAGGTCAGCTGTTCTTGAATAGTAAAAGTGCCAATCTAGGCACACAACTGCTAAAAACATTTTCATGCTAAATAGCAGGAAACTTGTTCACGGCATGGGCTCACCTTTTTACTGGCACGGGCTACTAAGTCTTTAGAAAGAACAGAGTTGGGATCCCTCATGCTAGTTACATCTCTCGCTGGGTTGGACACATTTGTGCTTGTCCTGGCAGCTTTAGGGATCTTGATGGTGTTGGCTGGACACTTGTGATCCCCCTCTTCTGGTGCACCTTGTTGGCACTTTTGGACCCCGGCTTGCAAAGCTGGTGTCCTCTGGGTCCCAAGAGCAGGAAAGTGTGATAGTGACTTGGCCACCTCTGCTGTAGCCCAGTCAGGAGAAACCATTTAGTAGAGAGGGAAAGGAGGAGGAGGAGGCTGTGGCAGGAGCACTCCTGCTGCGGCTGGGCATGGCAGGACTGAATGGGCACACGCTGCTGCTGAGCTCTGCAGGGCCAGCCCTCCTGTTGGCTGCGGACAGCACTCAGCTACAAAAGGTGCCCTGAAGAAATGAAGTCCAACAGCAGCTTTTGCATCCATGATGGATCAAGCCTATAAGTGACCCACGTTCCTGCAGTCAGCAAGACTGATGCGTTGCTGGGTCACAGGGCCGTTGCTGCCCCGCACCACAGAGGTGCGTAAGGGCTCCTTGGCAGGAGAAACAGCTCAGCAGATGATGTTAAGAAGGAAGGACCAAGACCTGGATTTGACCCTGCTGAACTCAAGAAGCCTCTTGCCCCACTGAGCCCCCAGAAAAGGCCTCTGCTTCTTAGCTGGCTTCCACTTGCTCCTGCTGCTCTCCCACCACATGGGTACCTCCAGCTGTGCCACAGCCGTGCTGGCGGGCAGGGAGCTTGCTCGACACTTCTCGAGGGTCACGTTACAGGCAGGAGCGCTCGGAGGCTTGCACGCGGCTCGGCAGCCAAGGGGAGGAACGCTGAATCACCGCAAAGGAACTTGCTGATGGAAAGACCCTGTGGGGAAAAGAGAGAGTGAGGAAAAGCGAGCGCGAGGTATGTGTCAAAAGGCGAGCAGAAACACGGAGGCCGTTTTGCTTCTAGCAGATCAAACCGAGGTGCTGGCCTCCAGATTATCTGGAGGTCGCAGCATGCCTGGCCCTGGGTCACCCAAATCCCATCTGTGCCAGCAAATGCCAGTGGAGGGCAGGGAGCAGGAACACAAGGAGCCAGGGTGACTCCTTGGTTGTGCATGCTGGAACCCTGCGTCTCACCCTGGTGGCCAGTGTTCACCTCACTCACATCTCCTCCGTGCTCAGGGGAAAAAGTGACAGACTCAGGTACCATCAAGTTTCATTCTCCTTAGGAAATGGCTCCATTTTTCCAGCTCTTCCTGCTGCTGTGACCTGAAAAAGTGTCACTGGGGCCACGTTACCTGGAAGCAGAGCAACTGGCTTAACATCAAACTGACTGCTCTTAAAGTGTGATAGCTCTCCACTTCGTTTAGCATGAAGTTGGTGGTGAGCAGGTTCATGTTACCTTCATGAAGATAATTTAATACAAAAATGAATTGAAATAATGAGGTCATGATTTTCATCCAGCCAAGTATCCAGCTCCTAAGTGGCGTTTCTGCAGGTCTGACGCTTCTCCCGGACAGAGCAGCAGGATCGGGCTCTTATGACTGTGCTTAAAATGAATGGTGGTTTGAGGTTCTCTTTTACTGAGTTAATCTTGTTTTTGTTGTAATTTCCCCATATGTGTTATAAAAAGGCCTGAAACAATATAGGCCAGCCCTGCTGACTTTTGATTGGCAAAACCAGTCCTGTGCCAGGGTTGGCCCATGTATCCTGTCTGAATTCAGATGGTGCTTTCCCCTCTGTGAAGCTTTGATGTGTGTTTTTGGAAGTATTCAAACCGAGATAGAAAATTCGTATTTGACAATGTTTCTGTGTGTTTGATTGAACTTCTCAAATCTCCCCGTTTCTCTTTAGACATACAGAGACCGTTAGCTAAAAGCCAAGCTTTTTCCACAGCTTATGTTCTTGTAAAAACAGCTCCAAGTACACACATTCTGCTCTTCACTCCAGTCAGGGCTCTGCATGCCAAGTCAAGTATTTATTTTCATTACTTTTGAGACCACCAAAATTAATGTATCTTTCAGACAGGAAGAATTTTATTTATTATGGTGGATTTGAATCCAAGAGATGAAAGAAGAGCAATGTGCATCTTGAAACCGAATGAGGCTGGGAGCAGAAAAAGCCCGCGTGATCTGAGCCACCACGCTCCCCTTCCTCAGCAGACACCAGCAGCAGCCTGCCCCGATGCAGTTACAGGCAGACTGACCACAACACCACAAATCCATACACAAAACACCACTATAAATCCTTCTAGCTTGTGATTACAATTATGGTAGCAAGGGCAAGTTACAAGGTTTTAATGAATTCCTGATTTTCCCAAGTCCCCAGTGTATCTGCTGCTTGGTGGTGCACTTGGGTGGGGCTGTGGGAAAGGAAGATGGTTGTCTTGGGGAAATGGCACCCAAAAGAGAAAACAGATTTTTCCCTTTGTTGTGTGTTGATCCCTGAACCCTAAACCATGACCACTCGCCTTGAGAGGCAGGTAAATGCTCAAGCCAAGAGTCATCTCTTAAGTGACTGTCACAGCTCCTCCCCCCCAACTCACTAGCTCCTTTGATAAGCTTCCTTCATACTGCTTGAGTTGGCAGTTCAGTATTAGCTTGTGTCCTCCAGCCAAATTCTGCTTTCCTTGGAGGGGTCCCAGCAGGGTCATTGCTGTGACTTGTGGGCATCCACGAAGCAGCATCTCATCTTCAACTTGCTGTCTGAGGCTGTCATGTAGAGATGTGGTTCCATGTGGCTCAGCGGTCAGCATGAATTTAGATCTTGCTAGCTCCACGGACCTTAAACCTGTGTTTCAAATGTCTTCTGCCCTAACCTGCTTCAGCTGAATCAGGCTTACAGTGGCATATGGGTGATCCATGCCAAGGCAGGTTGCACCTGGGAGGAAATATATTTGAGATGTTTCACTTGTGTTATGCTTTGGTTACATGATAAATACATCAATGTTTATTCACTTTGCATTGCTGTCTTTTAAAAACATAAATAAATTATAAAAACTGTATTCAAAATTTGGACTCAATCATTCAACCATTTCAGCCAAGAGTTTGGAGGCAAGGTGGGTTTTAGTTATTTTGAGAGAGATCTATGCTTAAATCTCATCTCACACAAAAAAGTCAGATAAGCTGGGGATCCTGGTTAGAGGAGTTGACTGTTCATTTGCACACTGCCTTTATTTCAGCATTTTGCTATTGGTACTTTATGAAAATGGGATTCTAACTCTTATGGAGCTGAAGGACGTTACCAAAGAGCTCTTTGCTGACTACTTCATTGGTATTAAATAGCTGTGTCATTACATTGTTTTATTTTTAAAATCAATGAATAAAATGCAATTCAAAACAACTGAAAAGTCAAGCTGTTTGTGTAAAGTATGTTCTTGTTAGTTTTCAATTATCATAACGACTGCTGTCTGAGCTTAGTTCTTCAAGAAAGCTGACTCAGAAAAGGAAATTATACACATGCCATTTCATCCAAATCCATAATCCTTTATTTGAAAACTTCATCATGAAGTAATGTAAAAAAGTGATACACATTTTATACATTCCTTGCATTTGCTTTTTCTGTCAACTTGCAAACTAGGCTCTAGGACTTTACATTCAGCAGCAGATAAAGGCACTTTTGGAGTTTCCTTTGACTACATTATTCAGAGGTTACTGGTGTTTAAAGTAGTTTATTAACTTCTGTGCAGAAGGAAAAAGGAATTTTGACTCAGCAAAGTCACGTGTGAGAATCAGTCATACTACTGTAGTTAGTTAGCACTTAGTATACAGTTCAATGCCTTATGGTTCACCTTAATGCTAAGCAAATAAACCAAACCATAGTGTCCCAATATTTTCCTCTGGTGACCCCTGCCCATCTCCTGGCCCTAGCAGAGTCAGTCGTTGCCAGCTGTGGGCCGACAAGGGCCGAGGACCCCCATCACGTCCCCACAGGGAGCCAGAGCACTGCTGAGGCTCGTGGCTGCAGATGGGCATCCAGCAAGAGCACTGCCATCGCCTGGAAGGCAACAGAGGGGTAAGGGAGAGAGAGGTCTGGTGGACAGGGATGCGGTTGGGTCTCTGTGTGATTAGTAAGCTGATTTCAGAACGCTTTTGATCACTTATGCAGCAAGCACCAGCTCCCATTTAAGCTCGTGACCAGACCCTGTAGATGGCCTTATGAGCCTGCTCTTATCCAAGTTAAATCTAAGATTAAACACACTAAATTAGAAATTAGGGATATGCCAAACTTCTACAGCACTCTCTAGATGAATCATTTTTTCTCTCGAGCTCAGCTGAGGTACCTCAGGCCACCAAGTGAGACCATGGGAGAGAACAGCTGTGTCCTCAAACCTGACTAATACTACACACCAGTGGTTTTTCATATGGGGAAATCCAGATCCGGCAGTGGCTGGGATTTTCCCTATGTTACTTAATTATCCGGCTATGGATCCCACCACAACTTTCTTTAAAAGTGTAGAAAATCCAACTCATAAAAGGAAAAAAAAATGTTGCTATTGATTTCAGTTGTGTCTCCAATTCCACCAAAACATTGCTGAAGTTATCCTGCCTTTTAGGGGAAAAAAGGGGAAAAGACAAGAAATTATGTTTCCATAAGAACACTTTAGAAAACTTAATTTCACTTTTAGACCCGATTCAGTGCAGAGATGGTTTGTATTTGTGATTGGCATGGTCATTTTTAGATAAAAATACTCCATAAAGAAACTTCATAGATGCACTTACGCTCAGCACAAGGAGGAAGGCAACCGGGTGGATAATATGTGGAGAGAGAGACTGAAAGAAACCCCCAAACCGTAAGAAACTAGGCTTCATAGCTCAACACCTCATAAAACAACTTGTTCTTTCTTAAAATCTTGTGCTACATCCTCTCCAGCTTAAGAAGAATAAATTAGACACCAATGAGGCAGTGGTGGCCACTGAGGTGACTGTCCTGCAATGAGGACCGTGTGTGTGTGTGTGTGTGTGTGTGTGTGTGTGTGTGTGTGTGTGTTTTCTTTTTTCAGGAAACTCCCTCAAGCTTCAGATAGTTTCAACAGCAGCACTGGGGCTCCTGCCTACCTGATGCACTTGTCTGCATGAATGTGAATTCAGGAGGTCCTGAGCTCCTGGATCATTAGGCAGTGTCAGGCTGTTCCCTTGATATTGTTTCTCATTGCAAAACTCTACGTGGGACTACAAATATTAATTGCTTCCATCATCTTTGATACTATCTCAAGCTTGAGTTCGAGTTCTTTTGAGTTAAAAGTGCAAAGAAAAAAGCTATATATTGGACACCCAATAAAAGAGAATTTGTGCGATCTACAGTTAGTCTGAATTCAGCTTAATTGTTTATTACTCTGAGGTCTCTGAAGGATAAAGAATATGGAATAAAACATTTCTACCACCTCAGCCTTTGGAAAAACATTCACAACCTGTTAAACGCCGAGGTCACTAACTTTGAAATGATCTCACAATTTGATTTCATTATATTTTAATTGTAAATGATATATTCCAGGGCTCATGGAGGGTGAGAGGCTGGGACCAAGGGAAAATTAAAACCCTGCTGCTTTTTTTTTTTTTTTTTTTTTAATTCTCAAGCCAGATGTATTGCAGGCAGGTGCAACACAAACTCCCAAATACCCTACGAACATAGCTAAGCCCTGACCTAGCGGGACCAATCTGAACAGGCTTTTGAGCCTGCTTGCTTATTCAATCCGTTCTGAGGAAAGGCTGCCAACCGGGAGACACCGTGCCAGAAGTGTGGTGGTTTTTTTAATGCAAAGTTGCAAAACCACAAAACTCATTTTTACTAGTGACCTTTTTACCACTAATTGTTGGGGTACTTTTTTTAAAAAAAAGAAAAAAGTTAAGTTTGGTCAGAGCTGAAATGACATCCCAGAAATGATCATCCAGCAGCTACTCCCTAATCCTGCTCTGTTTTCCCAGTGTTTGTATCCAAACAAGACTGGGTCCTGCTTGGATGAGTCAGACTTTTTTTTTTTGAAAAGTAGTTTTTGATTGTGAAATAGATCACCGAAAAATAGCCAGACTGTTAGAAAGAGGGAGCAAAAAGTATGGGGGTGAAAATAGGAAAGGAGAGACTGTATGTGTGTACGTGTACACATACATGCGTATATATAAAACATATGTGTAGGTATATACATACATGTGCGTGTGCGCGCACACACACACACACACACATATTTATCTCCACATGGGATTTTAACCAAATTTTGATCTCCTTTACACAGGCTTTTCTACTGATTCATTCCTTTAATTTCATTAGAATTGGCGACATGTAAGTGGTGTATTTGTGAGCAGAGTTTGACCTACTTTTTTCCATCCCCTCTGCCGAGCATTTTGTGAAGAGCTTTATATGGTGCTCTGCCGGTGGCAGCAGGAGCTGGAGCTGTCTGAGGCTGTCATGTAGAGATGTGGTTCCATGTGGCTCAGCGATCAGCATGAATCAGCCTGTCTGGGCTCTCCCAGTTGAGGTTCTTCATGTACCACCATGGAGAATCTCAATTTGAGGCAAAAAAGGAGGTCACTCTACTTTAAAGAATCCCAAAAAACTGAAATAACGCTGCGTTCTTTGGCTACTTTATTAATTTTTGCCATGTTGTCATTTCTGCTAAAACAGGGTAAAACACTGCTCTTTGCATAATATTTCTATGAACTGAAATATTTCTATGGATGATAATATTTATAAAAAAATACATAGGCAAAAGCTGAGAAGCAGCATCCCAGCTACTGATAGGAAGAGTATATTTTTTCTTAAAGAACCAACCCCCCTCCAAAAAAAAAAAAAAAAAAAGGAAAAAAAGAAAGGAAAAAAAAATATTCTGTAGTAGTCCTGCTGGGGCAGAAAAGCCCCATGCAGCTCCAGGGTGGGCGCTGTGGAGCACGATGACACCCTTCACCGGTGCCAAAACCCTAGTGCAAAGTGGAGCCCCAGGCAAGATTTTGGCCTGTTGAAATTTATGGCAAAACTCCTGCTGACTTCAGTGGGGCCAGATTTTTGTGACTGGCTTTTGTTGTTCCTTTTGCAGCCAGTAGATTGAAAAGCTTGCAGCTGAAATGAGAAAGAACCACAACTGGAAATGAAGCATCTGATGACAAGCAGCTTGGGGACTGTGTTCAGCTACATCCCTAACAGCCCATGTCTGGAGGAAACAGTCCTTTTATCAAGCAATTTTATTATTTGGTGGGTTCATTTGCAACCTTGGTCTCCTGAAATTTTAATGTAGTCCAAAAGTCCTCTGGTGACTTCTTCTCCTGTTCCCAAGCCAGGTCTTCAAGAAGCACAGCAACTACATGCTCACATCTTCCCTAAGCTAAAATCCATTAGCTAAAATCCAACAATATGGGTTGGGTCACCACATCTGCCACTGCTCATTTTTTCCTTCAGTTTTGCTGGAAGGGAACTTGAGCTGTGGAGAAGGTCACTGATGATATTTTGCATTCTTATCTCCTAACAACTTTGAAATACTAACATAAATATTATAGCACAGTGAGCAGAAAAAACTAAATTTATTCCAGTGGCTCCATACATTTATTTTCGAAAGCTCTTTGCTTTCGGAAACACAATTTTACCAATAAACAACTTACTGAGTTATTTGCAGCTCAATTTACCAAGCATCCTACTGTAACAATAAAGAAATGCTGCAGTGTGCTTTGGCTATCAAGTGCTATTAGTAGGAAATTCTGATATTTTTAAGGCATTTTGAACCCTTTTCTTTTTTCCACTCCATCATCATTTAACCATTACAATTCAAATCTATATATAGAGAAGGAAAATTGAATGAAGAAAATGACAGGAACCCAGAAATGCAGTCAAAGAGAAGCCCCAAAGGGGCAACCTATAATTTTCTTTTTCTTTTTTTTAATTTAATTATCCCAAAGGGCCTATATTTGAGCTCTGTCAGAAGCCTGGGTAGGTGGGCAATTTGGCAGTGAAAAAAGCAACATGCCACCAGTGCAGCATCCAAAGGGAGTGGTGGCGAGGACGGAGCCCTCATTCCATGCTAATGCCTGCTAGCTTTCACTTGCAATGGCTCTTGAATTTCACTTTTGTTGCCTTCGAGCCTGAGATTTTTCAAAATCTTTCAAAAATCTTTCAAATTTTGCTCTTACTTGAAGTCACGGAAAGTTCTACCCTCAATTTAAGTGATTACCAAGACAAAACACCCCCAGGTGGTGTGGAACAGGGTAGGTGAGCTGGTCTCCTATGATCCTCATCACAGACTAGGGCTGCTTAACGTTTTCCTGGCAAGTCTGTGAATCTGAGGCTTACTTTTTATTAACAAGAATTAACTGCACTGCTTAAAAACATTTACAGGAGTGTGGATGGACTCTGTTTCAATGAACAAGCAGTTCAATCAGAAATAAAGCAAGGTGGAGACTGCTCTTGGAAGCATTGCTTTAAAAACAGGTTTTTCTGAGCTGCAGAAGGAAGGTGATCTCACTTCTGGCTTGGGGCTCCTCTAGGATCCGGTGCCTTCAGATACACAGGAGTGAAGGTATTTCCCTGCACCCTGAAAATGGGACTGTTTTGCCCAGTGAAGAGCTGAGGCAGGGTGCTGCTGTGCCAGTGATTTCTCAGCCCTGACATGAATTCCTATTTCCTTTGCCTGTATGCCTTTAGCCATTGGGTGCCTTAAGCAAATAAGAAGTGCTATCTCCTCGGACTCTTATACGAAGAGATTACATAGCTACTCCGAGGTGGCTGGTCTTGTAAGTTCAAGGAAGTAAGTTTCTTCTGAAAGAGGAACCTCAAGCTTTCCAGGATTTGCTTGGCTGCCTTGTCTTGGTCCCCCTCTTCCTACTTCACACAGGCATCATAACTCCTCTCTTATTCCTCTGTCTCTCAGAGGATGTGGTCTTCTGGAGGTGTGGACTTAGCGACATGTGAAGAAGGGCTCTGCGGGCCTGCGTAGCCCCTCACCCCTTCTGCAGGCTGCTCAGCTAACCTGGATGCTAGGGGTGAGCCTCAAGCCACCACTTTATGGGATGCCCGGTGGGAGTGAGCAGTGAGAGGTGGCGCCTGTCATGAACTGGTGGGACGGGCACACCAGCCGGTGTACTGGGGAGGGTGAATTTACAAAGCCTGCTCTGCCTGAGGAGGTCGGAGCGGGATGGTGTGGCAGGGCCAGGGTGCCCCGTGCACTAAGCACAGCTTGAAGCAAGAGCAAAGCTGCAGCTCAGGGATGGCAAACGCACGAGGTGCTGGCGCAGCAGCCAAGGCGTAGGAACCGTGGCCAAATGTATGAGGTCTTCAGCCGTGCTGCAGCTGCAAGCATCCAGGCTCTGCCTACTTTTCCTGTCTTGGGATGGGATGTGGTTGCATTCAGCGTTGCTGCTGGCTGCCTGTCGGCTGGCTTTGCGCAGGCAACTCACGAATCTCGATTCCCTCTAAAGCCGGCCTCGCTGCTCCGTTCTGCAAGCGTACGGCTCTGCCTAGCTCCTCGGGGATAGTATTTCATCCCAGCGTTAACAGTGACACCGCGAAGCTTTGGCACCCGTGTGGCAGAGGCAGGTCTCACTGGACATCCGGCTACGCCGCTGGTGTTCGTTCCCCCTAAAGTTTTCTGCAGATTCGTGCTTTCTAATACTCTCCAGGGCAAGCACACAGGCATTACATAATGCTGCAGAAATACCAGACCACCTCCTCAGCTGTTTTAGGACCGCGGAGATCACTGACTTTACAGTTGCATCAGATTTTGCCAGCTAAGGGTATCGCCCACAGCTGCCGTATGTGACCTCTCTTCTGCTATTTTACACCCCCTGGGTTTTCCGAGCTTCAAGAAAGCAAGTACGAGTATAAACAAAGCCAGGCACAGGAGGCAAGGGACCTGCTTAAGATTCGAGATGACAATTCTGCCCTCGGTTATACCTTCTTGAACAAGAGCAGATTTGCTTAGTAACAAAATACAGACCTAGTTCTGCCTGTTTTTACACCAGCAAAGCCAGCAGCTCCGTGAGAATGAGGCGAGCTTTACACTGGCACCAGTGCAGCACCAACCACAGTCGGTGTTTAGTGCCCTGGACGTTTTCTCTGCAATATGGTTTCACATGTTTGGGAGAGCTGCAAACAAAGAAATGAAATACCAGCCTTGTGCAGACTTTCGAAATGAAAAATAAAATGTCCAGGAAATCCCTGCAAGGTTTTGGACTGAACAGAAAGATACATTATAGAACTTTTTTGACTTTTTTTTTCAACTTCCAAACAGCAGAATGCCAAAATGCTAACAGGCAGGGCAAATTGAGCAAAAATAAAATATTCTGTGGACTGGGTTAGAAATTAAGTCAATGTTTATTTTTTTATGCTTTACACTTTGGCCAGCATTTATCCCAAATGAAGGCAGCAAATGTTATTAGATTTCATGGAATGTAAATAAACAGTTATTGGTAAATACATTTTGGTGGTCTGCTTGTTACACTGCATGTCAGGAAAACTATAGGGAACTGGCAGGAGTTCAGACGTCTTCAAGGAACACAGAAAACAGACATATTTTACTAATTATAGCTAACAAAAACACTCTGAGATTACAGTTAAATTACATTAAAACATAACTTGTTGGCAAAGGCTGCGAGCATAATGCTTTGCCTATATCTTTCTGGATAATGTTTCCTCGGGACGTAGCGGGAACCTCGGGAAGCCTCGGCGCAGCGGGCGCCTCCGCAGCCCGCCCCGCTCCGGCCGGCCGTGCCCGCTGGGCGGGCGCTTCGCCCCGCGGCCCCCGCGGCACCCTCGCCCGGGGGTCCCACGCTGGTGGGGAGGCAGGAGGAGGGGAGCCACCTGCCAAGCCCCAGCAAGGCCAGCCGCAGCGGGAGGCATGGGAAATAGCTGTCACTTCGATGCCCACCTGACCGCGCTAAGCCCTCTCCTGTGGCATCCTCGCCAACAGCCCTGCCCGCGGCTGCACCGCCGCGCAGCTCCGACACTTCCTTTTTCTGTTTTCTAGCTCTTCTCTGAAGTGCTTCTATGGGGCAAAGAGAGAAAAAGCAATGATGGCTCTAGTTCGGTTTAGACTGTATTTGTCGGACACAAAATCGTGTCTCACCTGTGTGACTATACAAAGACCTCCAGCCTCCAGTTGTGTAGTTAAAAACAGAAAAACAGCTCATCCTAAGCCACAGATTCCCATTTTTAATTCCAACAAACCTATTGCCATAGTTACATAAATGGAGTTATTGCTGGAACTGGGTCCAGAATCCTGCAGAACATCTCTGTGGACTAACCAACAGAAAAGGTGCTCGTAAGGTACATCTCATCCTCTTTCACTCTCCTGGGTCAGCATCCGTGTCCAACCACACCTCCCGGCACTCCTGGGCACCTCCCAGCCCAGTCTCCATCCCACGTGACTGCTATGGCCCACGCCAAGCAAGTCGCACACGCCAAACCGTCTCCTGCGAGATCACGCTCATGTCAGCTTTACAGCAACAGAAAAAAAAAAAAAAAAAGAGAGAGAGAATTTTCTGCAGAAATTGTTCTCTTTTGATGAGATCTTGAACTTTCATGACAACCAGGAGTTCTGCTGAATGATTTCAATGCCCCCTTAGTGACCAATGCACTACACAGCTCTTGAGCGTACATGGAAATGACCTGCAGAGATGTTTGTAACAGCATTAAAGTACAATTTTACAACTTCTAGGAAGCGCAGTTCGCATTAAGTAACTCAATAAAAAAGAAATGCTCAGAAACTTCGCACATGAGCAGCATTTCGGATTGCAAAAAACCGAGGTGCGAGGTGTAACTAGACCACATCTTTCCCACTGCTTGTGGCATAGTAGCAATAAATGTCCCAGGTGAGCCCGCTGGGCTGGCGCAGCGGGGGTGGCTCTGCTGTGCTATATTGCCTGATCCCTTTTAAAACCAGGCACCTCGGTGGTCATTTCAGCTCACCATCAACTACCAGTTTCCACAATTTGGAATCAAAGGAAGGCGTGTGTTGTCTGCTCAGTGAACGGAAGGGCAATATGCAAGCACATCTCCCCAAAATATTAATCCCTGGCCACGTGCCAGGTTCCTGCCCACTGTGCCACTCCTCAGAAACACACGGTTCCTCGGCGCCGTTCAGCTTTGCGCCCATGCCCACATGTAAAGAAAGGCACTAATGAAGTCACGTTTCCCTTTTACACTGCTCGTAGTAATCTCTTCACTTAGACTGTCTTTGTGTCACATTTATTGCCCATTCTTTGCTGGGAAGATTTTTACACAGGATCTGAAGTTTAAAAGAAGACAGATGACAAGCTGTGATCATGAGGAGGAGAGGCTCACCATATGGAAAGAGAAAGCCCTGCTCCCTCCTCCCCTCCTCCTCCTCCCTCCCCTTCCCCTGCAGAGCTTCTCTACTTCACATGGTGCGACTGGGATTTGAAGATCAGAATACAAATTAAATTATTAAATGAGGAACAACAACAACAAAGAATGCAGGTCTTTCCTCTCCATCCTCCCATGCGATCCGTAATTATAAACCAAAGCAGGGAAAACAAGCCAGTAGGAACCTGGCATTTGGGGTAGAGCCCAGTTGCCTATGAAAGGGTGCAACGGATAGATCTTTGCATGCCATGGATGGGTCATGTACAAATCGGTTTTGGAGCAAAGAAATTATTTTAATGGGTAAGACTTAAACATGGGCTTACCTTTATTGATTAATTTATTGTTCATTTATAGAGGCTTCATGGAAGAGCAGAAGCACTGTGCCACAACATGCTGTTTTTCCAAAATGCAACTCCCCGGCCACTGAACACCACTTTCAGCTGTAGCTGGATATCATCATGCTGCATGCCCCACACCAGTGCAGACAAATCTTCAGCTGATGCTTTTGAGTATTAAGTATTGTAACTTTAACGCATGTTAGCAATCACTGAAAGCCTAAACACTCGGACAGGATTGAATTAATCCATTTAGGCAGCACAGAATTTAAGATGTGCTAGGACTTGGGGTTTGTTTCGTTTGATTTTTTTTTGTATGTGTGGCCAATTTTAAACATATTGGTGATGTAGCCAGTTTCTAGTACACAAGTTGAGGGTGACCACATCAGATAACCACAGCTGGTGCAAACTGCCTCCCTTGCAGGCAGTCTCTGGACAGCCACCAAGGTCTGAGCACGTCATGGGGAAGGAAATGGGCTGCTATCCCCGAGGGGACTCTCTGCTTGCGGTTGAGTACACCAGGCTAGATTGCTGTCAGCCTTGCACACCTGTACCTTGCTGCCGCTGCGACTTGGCTTTCCGCAGAAACTAAAGGATATTTGCACGTTTGCAAAAAGAGACGACTTCTTCAGGTGCTGAAGCCTACATTGCAGGCACCTATTTTTTTGGCAAAACTGGCAATGTTTTTCAACATTGGTTTTGCAAGGCTTGAGCTCAGCTGCTGACCTCAGTAGCCAGACTTCCTTATAAAATAAGCACTTAGCCCCCTTAATGCAGATTTGGGCCACGGACATCCCATTAAGGCACCCATATTTGAAAACTGTCTCTCTCTAGCCAAAATAAATAGCTGAATCAATGCTACACAGAGTTTAATCTAAACACGTAATGAAGTCTAACTCAGATATGCACTGTATTCCATCTACAGGTCCTGGAGATGGCAAACTGAAGCCTGCTTTTATAGTGTGCCAACTCAGGGACCTGTTCCCAATTTGCAGATTTGGCCTGTTGCATTCTAAAAGATGTTTAATATACTCGATGCCTGTTTGTGTTAATGTTTACCATTGAAGTTTTTCATTATTTGATGTTATATTTGGCCATAGCATTAAAATTCCATTGGACCGACTGAAATCTAGTGTCAAATCAAAGCCAAAGAAGCGTCTTTGTGATAGACTTTCAGTTCCCATCCAGTTACTTATTTTTTTAAAAAAAGCAAAACTATTGTAGGTGTTTTCTTTGTAGCTTTTCTTCCTTTTGCCAAAGAAATAGCAAACACTTTATTTATTAGCTGTTGTTTTTATACACGCAGTTCTGGAAGAGCTGAACTCTTCTGGAACCGCAGGCAAAGCCGTGGGCTCTCAGGGAGCTGGCAACGCGGGCTGCCAGGTGGGCACCCGTCGACTCGGGGCTGGCCCAATGGCCTGGGGGGATGGCAGAGACCTCCCTCTAAGCCCTTCATCTGTGCTGGTCACGTTGGTTATAAATGTGCTCACAAACTGATGCTCCTTTGGGGACATTGCAGCGGCTGAAATTATTTTTCTGCTGCTTACAAATTGTTTATTGTTATTTGTATCATGATCAGACTTTGAAGCCCAAATTAAAACCAATTTCCCATTAGGCTAGGACCTTGGTAGGCTTTCACCGTATGGGGAGAGACAGTTCTTGCCCTGGGCAGCCTCCAGCCTAAAGTTGTAACTCAGAAAACTGCTTCAGCACACGCCTAGAATGAGTGTGCCTCCATTGGGGGTCCAGTTCTGTGTCTTGCATTTCCCTGTCTCAGCACGTCTAGCTCCATCCACAGTTTTCATCCTAGTCTTAGGGTAGGAATTTTTTGTGGAAATCCTGTGATGCAAGTTCAGGAGGTGCTGTGGTGGACCACTGGTCTTCTAGGGCAGGGGAAGGTCCTCAGAGCTTGCAACTTCAGGCCCTGCAGATAGCGCAGGCGCTCAGAAAAACCATAGGAATGGCTTGGCAAGTCCATGGCGAAAATAAATGTAGGTGCCTGGCCTAAGTCCAGATGTGCCTGAATTCAGCGGGACATGGCAAATAGGATGGCCTGAACAAGAATCTGGAAAACACCATTTAAACGTAAAGACGTGAAGAGAGATTTGAAAAACAGTCAACAGTTATTATCCCAGCCAATTAAACAACATGAGCCCTGTGAATAGCTGATTTTTCAGTTCATAGAAAAATCATCAAAGCAGACAATGTTTGTTGCAAATCTTCCCCCCTTCAGCATTTTTTCTCCAAGTTTTCCCATCAAACCTATGATCTGATATTTCTTATTTTAGTGAAATAAACATTTTTTTTCTTCAGGATGGTCTTTTTCTTTCATTTTTAAAGATTATAAATTAAATTATGTAAATGTCATCTCAATTCAAAAAAACATTCATTTGACAGTATTAAAATGAAATGTTTTGATTAAAGAGTTCCCAGATACTCAGCTCCAAACTGGCTTTCTGAAAGGATGAAAAAAACCCCTCTGCCTGCAAAGCTTTGTTTGACTATAGTTAAACGCTGTGAGACACTAAGAAAAAGATCTGCAGCTTTATACTGAAGTAAACATTATATATTTAATACATAGCAGCAGTTCTTAAAAGCACGCACAACCCTGGGATTATCCATATGAAAATTTTCTCTTTAAGAGGTATGCTAGCGGTCTGACGTTTTGGGAGGGATGAAGTTACATTGCGCAGAAGTCCCAGCGGTCCGAGACCACTAAGATGACCTTTGTCAGGGCCAGAATGAGATTCTAGTATTTAGCCCGCTTGCGTGGATTACTAGACTGGGTACTACTTTCTGCATTCTGCATGTATTTCCGTAGGTGAATCTGCTAATCTTGAATGGAGTCACCCTCGTGTGTCATTCCTGAAGGGCCAGATTTACTAAAAGCCTTTGAAATCCTAATGTTATTGGCTGAGAACTGTTATACATTGCTGGTTAAAAAGTGATGTAAAACAACTTTCTCTCAGTTTGATTATAATTTGATTGTAGTGATCAAGTTAGAATAGTTTACAAGCTCCTCCCAAATCAGCCTCCAATTTTGTGTGTTTTTTGTTAAAATGACAGAATAGATAAGGTTGTTTCATGACTTGTTTCTGCTGGTTGTCTGTGTGCTGCAAAAAATATCTTTTCAGCATCTGAAAAAACTGCTCATTTGGGATCAGATTCTTGGTCCACAGAGTTTGATAGTTCCTTCCCTGTGGATAAAAGATCTTTGACAACGCTCTTAGCGAAGTGTGCAAAGTTGCCACTGCCGGTACACTGTTGTTTCCATGAGACTTCAGGAAAATGTAATGTTGGGAAAGCAATCTGCAGTAATGCAACGTCTGAAGGCTGCCCAGACACTTGGCTGATGTAAAGCTATTTCCTCCCGTGCTGGTGCATGGTAGGGTAGGTGCGGTGCCCTACGCCGTGTGTGACGGAGGCAGCAGTCTCCCTGAGGTCCAGTGAACAGCCCTTGTCTCCAACCATCCCTCCACCTTTTCTTCACTCTGGTACCTCCTCTTGAGTGGAAAAACTACGCTCTTGTTTAGGTCTGACCACAAAAGAAGCTGCTGCTTGCTTTACTCTGGCAAGAAGAGAAGGGCACATCTTTCTTTACGGATAGCAGATGATAGTACTTTTCCCTTCTAGTAAAGCACCTACTGTCCTTAGACAGAAAGGGCTTGACTCCATTTCTAACTGAAGTCAACTGAAAGACTCTTCTTGACTTGGATCTGGCCATCATACAGCAACAGAATACTATCTGGACCAGGCCTGTTGTTGCAACTTGGATTGCTCTATTGGCTCCGTTGACTTCAACAGAGCAACCCCATTTTTTATTAGCAGAGGAATCCAGTCCACACAGTAACAGAGCTCAGTGCAGCTCTCCTGATATGTACCAGCTACGAATCTGGCCTCCAGACATAGCTGTCACATCTGCCACTTTCAAATAAAATGGGTTCCTAGTATCAATGAAATGCCATCACAGAAAGCTTATAGCAAATGTAATATGTTAAACATTAACCACAATGCTCACAGTCCTAGAAAGGTCTGATAAGCCACGATTAAACTTAATTATGGATTATTTTATATTACCTACCTCCAAGCACTGTGGAAAATTGCTTCCTTTTAACTGCCTTGGCTGGCTTTCTCTGACCACACACATACTGGGGGATATTTTCCGTTGATTGATGTATTTGTTTACTGAGCTCCTTGCTCAGAGACAGGCCGATTCTCCTTTAATCAGAGGTGTGAATACCTTAATTGTTGTTTCATGTTAACCTCTTGATTAAAAGACATCCTCACAGTTACCACTAAAGAATTACATGCAACAAAGCAAATTCATATTCTGAGCTCATGTTGGGCCAAATGCTTCTCTTGCTTTATGTTAGTGAGGTCTACTTGGCCCACTGGCATTTCATCAGGACACATCTTAAAACAAAAATGCCTTTTCTGTTTTTCTTTTCTTTTTTTCCTTCTTTTTCACAAAGACTAGGTGGAAGCGTTTCTTTTACCTTTGGGCAAAAAGCTCCATGAACACCATTTTTGACTTGACTTCTTTTGACCACTTACCTACATTGGCTATTATGCTCTTTTGCCATAGCAATATTAACAATAAAATAAACACGTCAAAATCCAGAAGCACAAACAAGTTCATCCGTGACACTAGTTTTGCCTGACAAATAATTCTCCTTGTTTCTGTGAGGGCTTCGATTTCTTGTGGATTCAGAGCAAATCCGTCTTTAATTTGATGCCTCAGTCTTATTTTTCTTTCCCATTCTCATTAGAGTAAAAATAGCAAGGATATCCATATGATTAAAGACTTCATGTGCAAGAAAGCAATCTGGCCATAGTGCTCCTTAGCTTTATGTACTTCTTACTATTTGACAACATTAATTTGCCATCTGTCAGCTCAGTTACATAGTTTACTTGCTGCTTGCTTAGTGTTCACCTCCCCCTTTTTTTGTTGTCAGCTGTTTTTAATAGTTGGGCCTCCTTGAGTGGGCCATTTATGCAGATTTGAAACAGGAGAAATCCTAAAAACTGACCATATGGGAACCCACTTTGTACTCCCCAGACTGACATAGCCATGCATACGCTTCCTCCTCTCTTCCTCTCCTCCCAGCGCTTTAAAAGAAACAGAATTTTTCGTATCTTTTTAGTGCCTTTTCTCCTCGGGGATTCTGAAGCATTAAACAGCAAATGCAAAGAGCTGAGTTTTGCTTTCCTGGGCAGTTTTGTTGAAGTCAGTGGAATCGTACATGATTTACTGAGAGCTAAATTTAGCCCTAGATATACAATCAAAATAGTGAATTGAAGAGATGATTGTTAAGATCCTAAGAAAGTCTATAAATGACAAAACAAGCAGGAGCTAGCAACTCTTAACACTGTCTTCTGTTGCAGAGCGTACCCGACACGGCCATGTGTTTTACTGCATGGTCACATGTGTGACGCAGGTGCAACGTACTGCCGAGATATGTCTTACATAGGCAGCTGCAATAAGGGTTACGAGTTGAAAACATTCCGTAATTGATTTTTCAATAAAATCTTTTGTGATACTGAATTCCTCAAAGTCGTTCTTTTTAATTGAAAAACCTCAATTCCAGAAAATGAAAAACCGGGGGATGGCGAGGACTGGTCGGTCAGCAAAACACGGAGCGTCTGCATCAGCACGAAGGTGCTTCAAGCCCCTGTGCTCCTCTGAGGACGACACATCCTCCTTCCCGGCCACATTGCAGGCGTGGGGCTGCTACGGTGTGTATATTGCTGCCGCCTGGCGATGAGGCTCATCCCCGAACCCAGTCCGTGGGGAGGAATGGGAGCATCTGGTGCCCGACTCCCGCCAGACACCCCGTGCAGTGGCAGAAGGAAAACAGGCTTTCCTCTGGAAAACTGTTCTTCTTAAACTATCCTTACAACTCCGAAGCTTCCTGAATTTTCTGTCAACTTTGGCAGAGTTATTCTGAAACTGTTATTTCTTCATCATTATTGTCCGCTTAGTATGTTTTGTTTCTGAAAATCCTTCCTCTGTATAATATTTAAACAGTGATCTTGCAAGTACTTAAGCATGTCTGTAAGAGTCCTAATATAATGAATATCTTCAAAATCCCTCACAGATAGTGGTGTCTAGTGGGCTGTGGCTTTCATGTGAACGATTGTATTTCCTAGTTGATGCAGCTGAAAGGTAAAAATCAAATGTTCTTTATTTTCTTAGAAAAGTCCATAGTTTTCTAGAACAGAAGATTTTTGAGTAGTTTTTCTAAGGCATCTGGGGTGGGGAACTGAATTGGGAGGCAAGCCTGGCTCTCAGATTGACAGGACTTTGTGAGCAGTGGCATTTTTTTCCCAATACCACATCCTTAATCCTCCAAAACTCATCTCTTATGCTAAGAAGTATGCTTAAAAAAGGACACATGTTAACTCAAATAAATACGAAACTACACTAATATATCTGAATATACAGCAAAAACAGTTCTGTCCTTTCTTTTTTTTCATGTCATTTTTCTGCCAATTTAAGAGTTTCAGGCTATAAGGAAGCGCTGAAGTGAGAGAGGGTGAACTTTCCTCCTGAGCAAAAAGCCAGCATAAAGACGGGGCACTGCTTAATTCGTAAAGCAGAGCTGTGCACACCCAGTGCTCTGTCCAAGGGTTTCCTTCCTCGTTAGTGAAAGCTAAGTACCCAGGCTGCTAAGGACCCTCTTTTGCCAATTAGATTGACCCAGGTTCTTCTTTCTCCATCTAAACTGTGTGGGGAAGTGTACTAAAAAGGATTTTAATGCTCAGGAGTTCAGGGTAGATACCTGCAGGTAAGTGAATTAAGTGGTTCATACCAATACGCAAAAATTCATTACATTCCAGAGCGACCACCTGCCCTGTTCATGCCCAATTTCAGAAAAAATAAGACATTACAGTGGCCTGTGCCCTGTTTGCACTAGTGATTTTTTTTTTTTTTTTTTTTTTTGCTGGTTGCCTTTTCACAAATCATTTTTAAGTGATCAAGAAAAAAAATAAAAAAGCTTAAAATCTTTTCCCTTAAAAAGCAGTAGTAGTTGTAGGAAAATATCACATGCCTGCCTAGTGTAAATATAAGGAGCCTTGATCATTTTTTCTCACCACTGTGCAGACAGGGCACACAGGGAACGGAAACTGATATTGTCCCAGGAGTCTGCACCCACCTAAAAGCCCAGCACCAGTGTTTTACAGCAGCAGCATAAAGCATCTGAACTCAGAATAATCACCTGGACCTTAACTGAACGCAGTTTTGTTGTAGTTGATCCACACTGCAAGGCAGAAAAGGAAGCAGTGTTGTGGCAGGTTCTCCTCCAGGGCTCCAGAGGAGAAGGATGTTCCTCCCTCAGTCAGGGTGATGGACACAGTGCTGGGGACGAAGGCCGGTACAGGGACTGAAAACACTTCACATCGTGACTGTAAAAAAATTTCCAGAATACCGAAGATGGAAATGACTTCACGGTTCGGCTAGCACAACAGCCTTACCTCTGGAATAAGCTGCCCTGGGAAGATCACCCCAGTAAAGGGAAGTCCAACTGTGAGACAGAGTCAAACTAATACCTCCAACACTGCTCCCCTGGTGGGAGTGTGGCCAGATGTGTGCCTGCCTCTGGGGCTAGACCACTTTTGTAATTTATAACAGTCTCCAGGCTGCTCTAATTTATGTCGGGGGCCAAAGCACAGCTCGCTTCAGACAGAGTTCAAAGCCTGCCGTGCCAGAGGCAGCCCCTGAGCTGATGGTCCCGGGCCTGAGGCAGGCCAGCAGCTCCTGCTGCATTTGGCCTCGAACCCCAAGCCCGGCTGCCGCGCACAGCCCAGGTGGCTGCTCTAGCTGGAGACAAACGGCCCTTGGAGCTTCCCCATTTTGCCTAAACAGTCTTAATTTGCTTCCCTTATCCAAAAGGTACAAATACACCTGATTCACAGAGGATGTACAAAAACGTAAAGGGACAAAGCTATGTGCCTGTGTTTTCAGGTTGGTGGAGCTCATTAAGTCACTGTGTAGCAAAGATGCTAACTTCACTTGGTACTGAAGGCAGCATCGCATAATTTCAAATATAACCACAATTCTAAGTGTTTCCCAATAGGGAAAAGCACTTGTTGGATCCAGCCTTCCAAATATTTAATAGTATGTTTTGGAGCTCTAAGTTCTGGTCCACTGGCAAGTTCTGTCTTGCGTAGGAGATGTACTGGTATAGATGAGAGAAGCTATGTGGCAAAAAAAAAAAACCAAAAACAAACAAAAAAAAACTATTTAAACTGTACTGGAATAGAAATAGTGGGGAAAAAAAGAACACCAAGATGGTGTTGACAAATTTTTTCAGTGCTGACTTTCCCTTGGACATCTGTGTTGGGATAAAGGTTGCAGTGTTGCTGATGTACAGCAGTTAATCATTTTAACAAAGCTGAGCTGTTTGCATTTGCAATAAGGTCTGGCTGCTTTGGGGATGCGCTGCCTTCAAAGAGGACAGATCCGTTTCAGAATCTCACCATTTGCGTAGCGGTGTGGTGAACCGACCCATCCTCCTCCTTGCCAGGAAGACTCATTAGCTGCAGGGAAACTCAGTGTGAACGGAAGGTGTGTGTGGGGTATGAGTAATTACCCAGTCACCTCAGAAATAAATCATGATCCTACTGTTGATATGACTGGAGACCTGGAACTGATCCTAATTTTAGCCTGTGAGAAGTTCTTCAGCAACACTCTATAAACTACAAAGAAAAGAAAAGGAAATTGACTTTAAAAACAACATTTTAATAATACTAAGGTGTTGACAAAAATCTCAGAAAGCAAAGGAGCTTAGTCACCCTGGGATGGAATTAATACGGGAGAGCAGCTACTGGCATCTGCACATGGCTTTGTCTGGGCAAACATTCTGGTGGTTCAGCGATCATTGCTGTTATGATGTGTCTGGATAGGTGGAAAACATGGTGGAAAGGAGATTACGGAATTATATAAGGTGATACTGGCTTTCATGGTGACAGTCCTCTAATGTTGCTGCCCAGGGAGAGCAACGGCAGGCAGAGGCAGCGACAGCCCTCCGTGAACAGGGACGCTGCAGAGCCACGTTGCCACCCAGCGCTGCGTGGCGTGAAAGGGGAATTCAGAGCTGCCGTATCTCCCAAGAGGGCATCCCAGCGGGGGCGGGTGCAGTTAGTCGCACACCAGGCCTGAGACGTAAACTGGACTGCAAAGTGCAAATCTACTGTCTAGTACATGTACTTTGAGTCCGGATGCATTGCCGTACATGCACTATGCTGTTAAATGCATGTATGCAGTGACCATTATACGCTGGAAATGTATCAGCCAGGCAGCTGGCCACACCACGCAGCCCAAAATGCACCCTAAGTGTCCCTCTGTGTTTCGGCAGAACCACCTGACAGTCAGACATTCTACACAGGTGGTGCTAATTGGGACAGAGCAATGCTGGTGAAGAGGACAGACACACATAACCTCTCTTTACACTAGAAAAATTCAACTATAAGAGATTCTGGATGCTCTTCTGACAGCCTGGTTACGTTAATTCAATGGCTGTCACAATTGGGTGAACTATTGAAAATCTCACCTCAGATATTTCTAGGACTTTGTTCTCTTTCCTTAATTTGTGATAAAAGGTTAGACTGCTTTGGGGGGGAAAGATTGTCTTCTACACCAGACACATAAAATGTCTCAAGCAGCAGATCTGTAATTTTCATTGAAGCCAAGTCGAGAGTACTATAGCAAAAATTATATTGATTCTGTGTTAGGCTACGGTGCAGAGTGCTTGCACTGATAGTCTGTTTTCTAAAACAGTGCGTGCTGTTAGATGTAAAACTGTAAGTTAGAGATATTAGATCCTTTAAGTGAAAAATCAAGTAATGTAATGAAAAAAGCAACAGAAAAACAGCACCAAGGTACCTCTTGATTGGTTTTGATAAAATTATGCTGTTTCCAGTCAGCCAAGAAGATCACTCAAACACGAGGATTAGGCAAAGGTATAAGAGAAACATTATAACGCCAGTCATCTAAAAAGAAGAGCTGCTGAGCTCAATGTACTGAGCTGAGAGGACAGTCATTAGCGGTTCCAGGTAGCTACTTCATGATTTGTCATGTCAGTCATGCTTGGGTGACTTGAAGGAATTATTTTTCAATTTAATATGGGAATTTTTCCCAGAAAGTCTTGACTCTTGAACACGAACACAGTTGCTTAGAAAATATTTCGTCGCACTTGGCTACCTTTCGGCACAACACGGAATTAAATGAATAACTCCTTCTGGACAGACTGGCCTAGTTTATTGATGCTGAGGACCCTTCTCTGAATTTACCTTCAGTCAGCCAAAAATTAGGACTACAATGAGCCAAAGTGGCTAGAAGTCTTCTGCAGGTATCTCCTAATTAGAATTAAGTTTCTTAATTCTCACACATTTGCTGGTCTTCATGATCTGAATATATGACAACAGGCACTTAAAAGACAGCATTGGTATTATCCAAAGAAGAAATTGCTACAGTGGCAGTCATTACAAATTGCAACTGAAACCCAACTCTTACCTAAGCAGATCATGCTGAACCATGCCCATGGGTTCTGTTGCACGTTGCAACCCTGATGTAGTTCATCTAATAGCGGGCAGTGCAAACTTTGTCATTAACTGAATTTCGACTTCAGATCTTACAGAATAATGCAATAAACAATAATCTAGCAGTTCAGTTGCCCTAGCTGTTGACACCCTTGCAACACTCACCACACCAGAACTCACTTGGAAGAGTTTTTCTGGTTCTTCAGACAGGCAACTGGCAGCCCTGCTCTGAGGGGCTGCTATTTCCCTGAAAGGGTAATGAAAGTGTAACATGGAAAACCAAGAAATCGATCTCCTACATGGTGGCAAAAAGCAATACAAAGATTTAAGAGAGGCCCTTTGACAGCTGATTACATCTCATTCACAAAATTTTCATCTTCTAGGCTGCACTGGACACACTGGGGGACACACTGGGGGCCTTCTTGCCCCCAAAGACTAGAGGGACAACAGTTACACACGTTTTGATCATGTCCATGTTTCAAGCTCATACAAGGGAACTCAAAAACTGAAATAACATGTTTGAAAGACATCCTTGGTATTTGAACACATACTGTCTCACCAGGTCACCTCTACAGGGAGGTCCTGGCTGTGGCTCACAGGAGACTGCAGTGAAAAGCACACAGTAAACCCATGCCCTGCTCCGATGTCTGCTTCTTGTTGTATATCTTCTCTCCACACTTACTGCTCTGAACTTTGCTTTCATTAAAAATTCTGAAGTTTCTTTTGCATTGTGGTTGGTTTTCAGATGCACCATAAAATAGCATGTGCTGGGAATAGTGTGGTTAAGACACGGGAATGCAAACATTGTGGAAAGAACTTGGGTTTTGTTTTGCTTTTCCTTCCCCTTTTTTCCTCTTCTATAAACTAACTTTTCCACTTCTTCAGTATGTTGGCACTTGGAGTTTGTTTAGCCTGTTAATAGAAAAAAGGCCTGAAGAGGTCACGTAAATAGGTTTTTTTGAAAAACATGTGGTAGTCTTTTTGCAAGCTACCTATCAGGACCCAAGCAGGTAATTGCTGGTGCAAGGGCTTGTGCACAGTAGTATTCAGTTGCTGGAAATTCAAGTGGCGTAAATACAGCATGGCAGTGACATGTGACTCTTGACACTCCAGTTTATACTTGCTCCTTCTTCCATCATCTACGCTTTTTTGCTACCTCCTGTCCAGGGGCCTTCTCCATGGCCCTCCTATGCCACAGTATCAACCACTTCACAATCTTCACATCACCACATGCTGCCTTTACTCAGATCTGAGGGAAAAAAAACTACCAATTATATCCTACTCTATAACCTCTTAAACTAAGAAATACTCAGAGCCCCAGAGGGGCCTGGTGGGAGGGCACATCACTGCTAAGGGCTAAGCTTTAACCACTCAGCTTCTCTGAAAGTCTAATGCTACTTCCTAGGAAACAGTGCTTTTGGAAAATAGTACTTTGCTTTTTGCCTTTTTGGAAAGAAAAGAACATTTCCATAGCTTTTTGAAAATGCTCATGCATTTTTTTTTTATTGTACCAATGCAATATAGAGCATTTTGTTCAACAGAGCTTGGCTATGTCATGGATTTCACAATATTTGGTTGCACCAGATTCTCAAGTTTTGCTACAGAAAAAAAGTTTATACTTCTAGCTCTTCTGGCTGTAGACAAACTTTAAAAACCTGAACTGAGTCCAGTTCAGATGTGAGATGTCAGAGTTCACTCATACCAAGATATGATAGAGTTAGAAAAGATAATTTTAAAATTCTTACAGCTTTTACAACCTTGACCTTTATCTCCTGAATGTTTTGGTTTGGTTGTACTGTGCTACTCTTCCTTTTTCGTTCTTCATCTGTCTTTTGGAGATGTGAACATACAGCTTGTTTCTAAAGGACTTTGGACACTGATTATCCCAAAAATACCTCTAGCAAATGGAGTAGCACAAGGGTGGTTTGAACTCCATAGTCTCTGGCATATCTGCAAAGTGCCTGGTGAAGTGCTGTTGTAGGCAGTTAGTAATTATTAATTAGTATTATTTATAGCGGAGCCTGCAGAATAGAATTGAAAGTGTCATCAGATTTTACATCCAAAATATTGTCTAAGTTAGTGCTTTCTAATTCTCAGGCATTGCTGTGGGAAGATATAATTGCACATGTAAATACTTTCCCATGCCTCTTCACCATGTGCATATTTCGCATGTGTAAAGCATATGGGAAAGTACGTAGGGCCTTGTTGGAAAAGTAGTGTGTGTGTAAATTGTTGCTTGTCTACATCTGTGTATCTAATTGCATGTGAAAATCACTACTTTAGTTGCATCAATGAAATACAACTTTTCGAAAATATAGCCTGCATGTGTTTCTCATTCATTTTAGTGAGGCACAAGATGATCCAGTTGAAAAACAGTAGCTAGGACCAGATGTTCTTTTGTTCCTTCAGCGTGAGAGAAGCCGTTCAGCCTTAAGAAACTCAAAGTTGCTTAGCGTAGGACACTTGCAGTATCATGAGAGAGAAAGATAATTTGCCTTAGTGGCCTCCCTTTCCAAAGACTTGGACATACTCTCAAATGATTTAAATGGCAGAAATTCATCTTTGCGTCCAATAATTTATACTCAAGTCCCAAGTCTTTTTCATGTGTTGATGACGAGCAATCACTGCAAATGCTATTGTGTGGTCGTTTGGTGGATTTTGAGGCAACCACGGGACACTCTTGGACACTGGCCAGCTAAGACTGGACATAGAGCAGAGCTTTAATGTAATATGTGATGGGAAGGGTAAGTCATCCAGTTTTGCCAAAACGTCATTTTTAAACTATGTGCCTAATTTCTAAACAATTGAGTTTTAAAGATTTTAATAACTCCTTGAATTTTTCCAGAGCTCTGCTGCTGCTGTTGTAATATTTCCAAATTCAATGTACCTCTTACTCCTCCACTTAAAACATTCACTTTTCATTTAAACCTGCAGGAAAAACAAAATCTGGATTACTTTCAAATTATTGGCCAAACTCAAAGAGACATCTTAGGCCTTTATGGGGTGCAGATAAAAGGGCTTACAGTCCCTACTCTGCCAGGAAAAACTTTCACTTTCTGTGAAAAACATTAAGAAATCAAAGGAAGAGCTTATTAAACTTTTAGATGCAAGAATTTGCAAATTGGACAACGATGCATGTATATGTCAGACCCTTGAGATGAGATGGTGCCCGTCATAAACTGCTGCTGGATGCGTAAATAAGACTCACTGTTCTATTCCACAGCCGTAGTGTATTAAAGTAGGAGCTCGGACTGAAAGCACTCTTTGTGAGGATCAGATCCAGAGATTTATGTGGAAGAATCTTTTCTTTATTTACCAGCTTACTGAGACTAACAAAGTATTTGATAGCTCAGAGCCTCCAGCCTGAGAGCCTTGCTTGTGAGCATGTTCAGGAGGGACTCTGTCTGCTTTGCTATTTATTTCTGAGCACCCCGAGCTGCAAGTGTCCTCATAATCCATTGAAAAAGGATTAAAAATGAAAGTAATTGCTTCACACTCTCTTCCTTTCTCCTCTCCTGAAGGCCCCAAACAAAACCTGCTGAAGATAGCTTTGATCCTTTGGGTGCTTTGTTCTAGGACATCTGAGCTTAATTGCAAGCTTTTCCAGGAAGTGTTAGTTATTCTCAAAGTTATTCTTAAGTATTAGTTATTCTTCTCAAGAGAGGTGTTTTAGCTGGCAGAAGTGCTCATTGGCTATTGCAGGTGTTAGAAGTGTAGTTGTACCCAAGGGAGTAATGCCTATTAAAAAAATGTTCCTTCTTACCAGTTAGATCTATAATGTCACTTTTATGACTAATTGTAGGCTGTACATGGAAGACAAGAAATTGTTGTGTTTATCATCAGCTTGATGGACCTATGCTGCCAATACTAATACAAGCACTAGACGCTTACAGAGCCCCGCTTTGAGTCTGAAGAATTAGCAGCTAGAGACAGCTTTTTACTAGTAAACGTAGTGCAACCGATTTCTAAATTGAGACATATAAAGCAGAGAATGTAAACTTCTCGGGGCAGGATCCATCTTTTAAATCTATGTGTATACAACACCTAGCAAAAATGGACTTGATGGTACTACAATAACATTAATTATGCGATCACGTTGCTTTATAAATGCAATGCGGGGCTTCTGCAAGTAAAGGTGTGCATGAACCCAGGTTTATGTCCAAAGATGCTGCAGACCTATGCCAAGTTATACCGGGAGCTGGGTGAGAAAGAATTTGTATTTCTGCCTTGATCAGGCAAATGCAATACAGGCACAACCGGAGGCTATTCAAAATAAGAACCTGTTTGCAAACTTCCCTAAATGACCATTGAGATTTGGACTAAAAATTTGCATGATGGTTCATATTGTTTGTCCTCAAAGGTAGGTCCACAGGTAAGAGTTTGTTTGTGACACTGAGAGAGCATATGTCTAGGAATATGCTGGTGGTAATATTTAATACTTTGTTTTTCCTTTCTCCTAGCAAGGTCATCTCCAGCTCCTTGATAAATTCTGTTCTTCATATAATCCCTACAGAGCATCTGAAACACTTATAAACTGTATCTGTATTTTTTGTACATGTATTTTTTCTCCTATATTGAATTTTATCTAGCATGGTGGCAGTGAATATATGAACAACTAAGACATTAAAATGTTTGAGCCAGACCAAAAGAGGTCTCAGATACTCCATGACTACATACCATAAACCCTAAACCATCACAGAGCAGATGCCCCATTCACATCTAACTCATCAATTTGTAGATTTAGATAGGCTTTTCTGGGCCTGTTTGGTCCTGCAGCATAACTGATTGGACTTCGAGTTATACAGATTCCTTGGAGCAAGCTGCTGCCCTCCTCATCTTGAAGGCTTCACAGTCAGTGCTCCCACTCAGCGTAGCCCTGCTTTACAAGATGGCCAGGGACCAGGCTCTCATCTTTGCTCAAGGACTTTCCATCTGACACTTTCCTTGAGGTTTTTCCAAGCTGTGAACCTGACAGCCTTCAACTTCTGTGCTGGATTGGAAAGCAGAATCCTAGTGAACTTGGGCCATGAAATTACCCCAAAAGAGACTCGAGAAAGGGGTTTCTGATGTCACTATCTGATCTATTTGCATACTTCTAAGTATCCTCTGATGGTACAGAAAAGAGCTCAGATCACCATGCTTCCTGGCTCCTGGAAAAGGTATTTTAAGCTGATGACTGGTTAGTCGCTCTCATTTCTTTTGCAAGAGGTGGACTATGTTGATCCAGTAGAGGAATCTGGACAAAGGACAGCATCCATAGGAATATTCCCTGTCAGGTTTCCATGTTTCCACATCCCATCTGAGCGGAAAAGAGACCTATTTTACTATGTATTTCCTTTCCCAGTCCACATGACATGAAATCATCTTTCAGTCTCTTCTGACATTTTTCATCAGTGTGTGTGACTAAGCAATATCACAATGAATAGGATGAGAAGATAAAAATAATCTAAAGTCAGCATTCTGCAGGTGACCACCTGGCTGACTTATCTTTCCCCTAGTGCTCCGAGTGACTGACTGCAAACTTGATGATACCACACGCCTCAAAACTGCACATGAAGTTATTTCAGAGTGATTTACTCAGACTCAGCAGCCTTCAACTAAGGATCGAGTAAGCTCTGGCAGAATGGTGGTCGGAGTCTTCCTACACTCATTCAGAACTTGTTATTGCTGGTGTGGGAAGCAAACATAGCCGACCAGTAATGCCGGCATCCAAGGAAAACATTAACTTTACTGTATCTGGTGTTTTGAAATGTACAAAAATAAATTATTTATTATCATGACTTTGGGGCTGAACCTATTTATATGGGCTTGCATCAGTCTGATCTGAAGACTGAGTCACTGACTGACAGACACCCTGTTGGCTGGTCCAGTAACTTACATTATGTCCATACTGTTCCAGCAGGTTAAATAAAAATAGCAAGCTTGAAACTTCTCCTCTGTTGGCATTTCTTCATAGAGACGGGGTGTTGCTTAAAGAAACATCAAATCACTCTTAAAGAGGTCAGATCTGCAGGGCGAAATGGTAGAATTAATGGTGAGACTCATTGGCTGCAGATTTCTAGAACAGTTTTAGATCCCTGAGCAGCTGTGCTGGAAGCCAGCAGAATGGGCAAAGAGGTCTGGGTGACGCGTGACCTGCTTCAGAGCCTCCTGCAAAGTGTCAGTCAGTGAGAATTAAAAAACTGCTGAACTCCAAAGCTTGCAGCCCTTCTCCCACTGTCATCCACTGCCATGTCAGTTCTGGCAGACAAGGGTAAGTACAAGAATAGTATTTCCATAGAAAGTCCGTAAATTCTTTTTTCCTCCTTCATGCTTTGTGCCCCCTCAGGCCTAGTAAAGACTGAAACAAGAGCTGCAAATACGACTCTTGGAGCAGGAACACTGTGAACATGTGGACTGTAGCAGAGCTTCCCAGCCCTATGACAAAGAGTTTCTGTCATTTAGCAGCGAATTGTAGAAATGGGACTCAGAATAGAGACGTCATTTTCTTCACTATCCCATCTTGCAGAATACAGATGTCTTACCTCTAAATGTAGAAAAAGGGGACAGACTTGAGGCTGAATTTGAGCAGTTCCAGACTTTCAGACATGCAGGGCTTCCTACTATCAGTATAATTTTCTTATTTCCTGACTTTCTACTATTTTGTGATCTTTAAAACCAGATTTCCTGAATTTATTTCTTCTTTAATCATCACATCAGTACTGTTACTTGAAACAATTGAGTATCTGTGTAGATCATCAGATGTGAGCTAAAGAAAGGCTACCAGAGCATGGTTGACCAGAGAGGGATAAAAAGGCCTGGGGGGAACAGGTAAAATGTTGGTTTTTCCTACTCACTTGCTGGGTTAGTTAAGAACAGGAGGAGGCTGACAAGGGACTTGTATTCTGTAAACAAACACAGGGTCCTAGGACAACTGTTAGACAGAATTCCTGCTGCAGACTGAGCCACTAAACGGTGTCTCTGCCATTCACTGTAGCTGTAAATGCTACAAAATCCTGCTAGTGCTAGGAGGAAGCGTGGAAGAAGAGCCTCAGATGTTTTGAAGGTCAGAGGAAAACCTGCCATTGCAGTGCAGAGCTGTCCAGGAGAGCACGGTCCATCTTCTACGAGAAGAGGTGTTGTCCACCTCATAGCCTCTCCCTGGAGACTTTTGTATAGATAACAATACCATGACAAGAAAGGGACAGTCCTAAGGTTCCAGTTAGTCTTCTACCTCTCTCAGTGCTGTAAATGGTACAAATCTTCAGCTGGCATGTCCTAGAGATAACTGCTTTGCAGTATCTTTGTGACCAGGAAGAGTTAACCATATATATTAATGCTGTAATCAAAACTTGAGGAATAGAGGAAACAATTTTCATTCAGCTCACTCTGTCCAGGATTTGGACCCCTCTGTTCCGGGCAGAGGATGGTACGGATCCTCCCCCTACAGGTTTTAGAGGCACTGATGTACTCTTCAATTTCGAACATGTTAGAAAGTCTATAGCAAATACTATGAGCTGCCTTTTGTGTAAGAGGAACTCTTAATTCAGTGAGCTGTAAGTACATCTGCTTTTGAGTTAGCTCTATAGGCGATCTAACAGGTCTTTTCCATCTGAAGGTGATAATCTTTTTTTTTTGTACTTGCAACAAGCATCTAATCACCGTTTCTCCCTTCATTTCACAAATGCCTTTTTTTTTTTTTTTTTTTTTTTTTTAATGAAGCAGTAATTCAGTGCAGACTGGACTTTTATAACCAAGAAGAGCAGGCAAAGAGGATCTCCTTCTTAATACAATAGCCAACATCTAAGAGAAGTGTAATTTTCTCTACTCGGTCTGTGCTTGCAAGCATGGAAGACTATGAGTAGGATGTGTGTTTGTGGTTGGAGAGGTATGCAAGTTATGTTCTGTGGGGATGGAACACGCTTGGTGCTGAAAGCTGTGGGATAGAAGAATGAATGCAGTTGTATTGGGAGAAGGAGGAATGCTTACAGTATTTTGTGTCCTCAAATGTGGATTAGCTTGGACAGGGATGTAAGGTGGGAAAGACATATCCTGAACACCTGTTTCCACATCTATATTTTTTTTCCTCAGTTCAGAGACAGCAAGCCTTGCTTCACTCTCTGTCCTCATTCTGCACTCAAGTCCTTTCCATTTCATGCAAAAATAGTTTCTCCTTTCACGAGTCAGTTGTGTTTCTAAGTGGGGAGGGTCTGAGAGGGGAGTGGTGTCTGTGCGCTTGCATTACGGCTAATGCACAGATTTGTGAGACTCTGCACAGATTTGCCTATGGAAAGAGCGGGGAACTAGAGCAGCAGAGAGGCATGTACACTGGGACCTGCAGAAGTGGTGAGTGGACCCCATACCTGGCAACTTTTTTCATGCATGGTGATAGCTGTTGCTTTCCTTATTTAACTCAAGCTACTACTGAAGTCAGTGAAAATTTGCTCAAGTCAAGGTATTCAGAACAGACTCCTCAGGGAGCTTGATTAAGGCACATGCATTTTCAAAGTCCCACGCAAAATGTCTATTCTCATTTTTGTGAGATTGATTTGTTAATCGATTTATCAATAAGTTATGCCTAGTATCTCCAGAGGCAATAGAGATATATGCACTTCTGCTGACCTCTAAAAATGCATGTTTTGGGGGAATGCTCACTTACTCATCTAACTGCCCACAAACTGACCTGAAACATTAGCCCTTCATCTATGATGGCAAGGGATGCAACAAAGGTAAAGTCACTAAAGGAGAAAAAGAAGAAAAACAGACTCTAAAGAAAGCATATTATTTGAAACTAGAAATACATTAAAGGGATAGAAAATAATTTGTTCTAAGTAGTGTAACAGAATATCGCTTGGCAATGCTATCAGGCTGTGGATGGACAGAGAGACTTAGGGCTTCAAACTAGTTTGGTTTGGCTGTTGGTAATTAGGAACTTGAAAGGAAATTTGAAAACGTAGTAAGAATAATTTCAACTAGGAAATGCTAAAATTCCACAGACCTATAGCCACATGCCTGACCTGCGTTCAAAGGGAACCTCCACACTCACCCTTCCACAGAGCTTCTTGGCTTGATGAAGTCACACTCCACTTCTTAGGAAATTACATTTTTACGGGATGGCTACCACCCTCCAATGCTATGCCGGGTGTTTGGTTGCCAATTCTTTCTGATGGATCCCAGAAACATTAAGACTGCAGACTCTAAGACAAACCCCTTTGTGAAAAGTACTATGTTCTCTTACAGTAGCTCTACAAAGAAGACAGGATCTTAGCTCTTAAGATAACCCCAAAATAATTAAATACAGTAAAGTGCCAAGTACGCAGTGGCTCTGTCTTGGAAAGACGAAGAGTTTTGTTCTTTGTGTTAGGATTTGAATCTGAGACTCAGAGGGTGCAAGTAAGATGTGCAGGCCTGCTTACCAGCCTCCACAGTGAGTGCTTAGCTCTTAAATTTTATCTCAGCAAAAGGGCTTGAGAAAATTCAAGCTTTTTCCTTGCATTCCCAGGACAGCCAGCTTCTCTAAATGCAGTCAACAGATATGAAGAAAAACAGCTATTTCAGACCCAAAATGCATTCTGCTCTACATGTAAGAAATCATTGTGAAAATAAGGTGGGTCAACATCAGTTTTGGTGTGCCATGCTTGAAACGATGTAGGACCGTGTATGGATCTGGGAGCTGAGGAGATGAAAAGTAAAAGCACATAAGCCGTTGAAATGACTCAGCTCAAATCAGACCCCCCGCCCCCATAAACTCTTCTGTCTAGAGAGCAAAAAGTTGGTTAGGTCATATTCCATGGTGGCTCTGAACCAGGAATCGATGTTCTGTCATGCCTCAGAGGTCTAATTTGAACTTACTCTTTGATCTCCTCAGAGTGTTTTAAGTAAAGAAGCCATAGAGACCATCAGAATCAGACCCTGGGAGTTCAAAGCCAGATTTGGATCTGGACTCTGTGGGTTTGGCTCATTTCTAGGCATAAGTGAAAATGCATTTGGTGGTCTGATTCAAGTCTCCAGCAAACAGGTGAATTGGCTTTGTTCAAAACCACCGTATAATTCTGCATGATTGGCACCTTTCACTTAAAAGATGCATTAGCCAGCAATGAATTAAATTGGCAAAGCTTGGGGGAGATTTCTATAGCAGTTGGCTCTGTCCGAGACTTACAGTCTCTCATTTTCATTACCCAAATCCAAACTGGAATAGAAAGCAACAGAATAAACTATCTACCCAGCATCTGATAGTAAGAAGAATGCCATTCTTCTTTAAACAAACAAACAAAAAAATCCCTCTTAATGTGATAATCTTACAATAACCAATTATTTGAGTGAACAAATGACACTAAGACAAGAAGTATCCTGGAGTCAGAGGCATGAACTTTAGCTGGTAGGTCAATGGTAACAAATCTTGTTTGAACAAGCCTGACAAAGATCTGCTGAGCAATATCCATAGGGGCCAACAGTGCTTGGCTGTCTGCATTGTGGTGGAGAGATAGACTTGGATAACAGTGTCACTCACTCCTTTGCTGACACCAGCCAAGCATAATGAAGCCTGGCCAAAGCCTTCTTCAGCATGATGGCAAGAAGGAAATGCTGAAAAGACCTAAAAGAGGTTGATACGGATGAATTAGAATGAAATGGTTGCAGTAATAATGATATGAGACAGCGTGTCCAGTGTCCAAGCCAACACAACCCAGTTCCAACCCCCTCCTTCCTCCCTAACAGCCTACATGCTACATTTTCATGTATGCTGCAAAAAATTACGCAAGTATATCCAGCCCACAGTGGTGTCAAGGGATGTCTACACCGCAAACTACAGTGTAATGCAGAGGTATTTGGATTAGCTGCGAATGAGCTAATTTTGAGTACCTCTGGCCATGTAACTGCAGCCGAACAAGTCTCAATGCTGCCTGCTTTATCTGACTGAGAGGGTAGAGGGGACAAGCACAGCGTGAAGCACTGTGCAGCTGGTCTACGTCTGATACCTAGCTTCACTCTGCCAAGTTAGCTAGGGTGTCTCCAGACTGCGCTGTAGTCTTCTTTATGCGTATTTCTTGATCATTACGACTTACTCCCTGAATCTTACTGAAATGAAGGAGTTGGATATTTGTGCCACTTTAGTTGCAGTCCCACCTGGAATCCCCTAGTAAAGAAGAATGTGATCCCGACAGGAATTGATGAGATTATTTAAATCAACCGATTTACTCAGCCAGGTTCACTTCCTACTAGCAAATTTTCTGTCAGGGATTAACACTTCTCGCAAATTAATATACTGATAGTGATTTACTGATAATTTCTGCAGACAATTATTGGTATAAGCTGTCAACAAATAAGGTGATGGTGAAGGAGGTAGCATCTGGAGAATCTGATATTTGACCCCCAGAATGGGTGAACGAGACATGCTGCTTCATGGCTGCATGAACGTAATTTTAATAAGAGCATTAGCATTGCAACAGAGCCCAGGTATCTAATGCCAGAGACCTGTGATTTAAGTACTGTACATGTTTGCCCCAAGATCTTCCAAGTAAGGTGAAACACACCCAGTGGATATGCAGAGACAAACAGGTTCAGCACAAAGAAACCTACTGAAGACCTGCATAAAGTTAGCTCTCTTGGGAAATCCTTGCTGTTAATAAATTCAAATATTAGCTGAAAATGAAGACAAAAGGGAGAAGATAAAATCAGATCATTTTTTCTATTTTCTTTCGAGGGAGAGTTTTGCCTGGCTCTCATCCAAAAACTGAGAAAAAGAATTTCACCAGAAGCATCTAGTAAATTCTAATCTTAGTTAGAAACTAAGCTCTAAAGAGGTGATTTCTTGTGCATGAAACCTGGCCTGAATTCTTTAGGAGCCGTTGCTGTTTCAGTTGTTTCTCAAAGCTGACTTAGGGCATATGGACTATTTGGCAGAAAGAGCGAGATCCAGGGTATGGCTCAGAACATCCTAAAGGGAGAGGCCATGGAGGTGCACTATGGCGAGGCTCCGCATTGCCTTGCTCCAATTCCTTTATGGCAAGTGGCCATGGTCTTTGTGCTTCTCCTATAGTAAAGTAGGTTTCTTAATTAATTCCCCGAATCACTCAGGCCATTCAGTAATATCTAAGGCACCTCCCTGGTTCTAATACTGACATTCAAAGGCATCTTTCTGACAGATTTCAAAGGCTTTGCTTTCCGTTTTCAGACAAAGGTCAGATCACCAGGTCAGCATAAAATTTCTAGGACTAGACTCCACTGCCTTTTACTCTTCTTGAAAATATACTAATGGTAAAGTTGTGTGAGGCTTGGATTTGGCTCATGCTTGTGAGCAAGGTAGGTCAGCCCTAGGTAAGGGCAGTCCATCCCTAATAAGTTGCGTGTTGAAATGGGAAGCTTAGATGCATCCAAGGAACATCTAGTTCACCCATATACCACTGAGTATCTTTTAAACCAGTTAAGAACATCACTTTCTCAATCATGAGAGAAAACATTCCCCCTCCCCAAAACAACACTTTTTTGGAGCAAACTGAGAAAATGCAAGACCTTAAATATCACAGTCTAGCACAAGGAGATGGGATGACAGAGGATGACTTCCAAATGTAACTAAAAGAAAGGAAAAATAAAGGTATAGTGTGCAGCACAGTGCAATGACGGTAACAAATTAGTGCAGATTAACACGTTTTCAGGTTTCTAAGTGTTGGTTTGGCACTATGAATGACACAAGAAAGAAATCTTAACGTGTTAGGCACATGCAATGTACTGAGAAGCAGAAAAATAAACTAATATTTCCCTATTTACAACATTGGCTGATGAATTTTTCCAGTCTTTCTCACTCTCCAATGCATCTTAGCTTTTAAATTCATCTGATCCTGGACATACAGCATGGGTCATGTTCCAACAAGTAGTCGTTTATTTTATAAGGGGATTTAAATATTGTAAAATGGAATAAAGTACAGGTGTTTGCATTACAGACAAGTGAACCTTTTGTAGGCTATACGAACATGTGACTTCCAGATTAAAATGGCTTTACATAACTGCTGCTACCTCAAAGAGAGGAGGTGGATTTTTGGATTGGCTAGTACAGCATCTTCCTTTGGATTAACAAGCCCCTTGATCCAAATCTCAGCTACATTTGCACGCCAGGGAAATATGTATAGTAGGAAAGATGATGGCCATTTTCACGTCTGCACAATTCAGTTAACTTTGAAATTTGGCTGAATGGGTTCAGCCACTAGATTCCCCAAACCACAATAATTGCTGCCTAGTGTCTGGGTACATTTCTGTAAGGATGGACTCTAACTTTGGGAATACCAGTATTATGCTGCTATTCCGATTATATAATCCAGGCTGCTATCAAGGTAGCTGGGATTAATCAAAAAAAAAAAGAGAAACATTAATACATGTGAAAAATAGACCCATTGATTTTCTCACTGGATTTCAGCAGTAAGGAGAGAATTACAGCTACCTCTTGGAAATCTTTGTCAACCATCAAACCCAAGCCTTCCGGCCCACCCATAATCAGCCTTCTCAAGAAGACCGATAATATGGAAAATCTTACAATAAGATTTAAAGGTAAGGAAAGTCTGCTGCTGTCAGTGCTTTTACTCCTGATTTACACTAGTAAAAGTGAACAGAGTCAAGGTAATACTAATTAATTATTAAATATATAATCAGTGTAACCATGCCCTCTAGAGGACTAAGTTTACCTTCATAGAGTCAAAAATAGTCCCTAGGTCTGAACATTAAGATTTTGGAGAAAGGGACTTGGGATGTTTGTATTTTCCTTCACATCTGAATCTAGAAGTGAATCAAAATTTCTTCATTGGCACTATATCCTACAGTGGGTTGAATTAAGCCCCCCAAATGGCAGTCGTAGGTGGGCTGTAAGTTTTGGACCCATCTGGTATTTTTCTAAGAAGCAATTATTTCAGCTAATCCTCACCCATATACTGATATAGGACTTAGGAGTCATTGAAATCAGAGGTCTTACAAAAAAAGCACAGATCACTTCTGCAGACATTCGACAGCGTTGCAAAGCCTGACCTGAATCAAAATGTTGAGTATTAAAAAACAGTGTTCATTTTCTTACCTCGTGCTTTCCACATCTTCCTTCCTATTCTTATTTCTGCATTCACTGGCAATTTCCCCGACTTTGCTTGGTCATTGTGGTTTGCATTCCTGGTTGGCCTGAGTTGAAAAAAATCAGGGTAAAATCAATCTACGTGCTGTTTGTTTGCCATGGCTGTGATTGCATGAGTTTTGCAGATTTGATACGAGTAGCAGCCTAGCTGCCTTCAGTGGGGAACTCTGCACGGACTGCAAAACTGTCCCGAGACTGAGAAGAAATGCGGATGTAGTTAGCCTGCTCTAATCCCTTGACATCTGGGGCCTGACCTGGCCAATTCAGAACTAGCTTGGCTTTGCCTACACCGTGGGGAAGTCACAGGCCCAACAAGAAAATATTCTCTATATTGCTAATTAGAACATTGTGCATAGGAACATTTTTGGCATTGAATGTCCACATTCTGGAATCAGGGACCCCAAGCTGTAAGAGCGTAAGCCACAAATCACAAGCCGCAAGGGCAGCTGACTTTGAAAAACAAAATCTGGAAACAAACAGGGAAAGGCTCAAAGATACGAGCTAATCGCAAGAAACAAAAGGAAAATTTCCCTCATCTCTTCAGCGGATTTTTGCTCATTCCATTGAAATTCCTGTACACTTGCCTGGGTGGGTAGGTCTGGGGTGGCAGCTTCCTTTCAGGCTCTTGGGGGAAAAGTAGGCAAAAGAAAGAGCACTTCATTTTTTTTCACCAGAGAATATCCTGATATCCTTTTCCCAGCACTTTGGCTTGTGTCTTGAAGTAGACTGTTCCTCCCATAATTCAAATGACAAAGATAAACAAGTAGAGAACAACTATATTTTAGTAGTTCTGCTGAGTAAATAGCAAATAGCTTGGACATGGGATTTTCCAAATCCTTAGCGTTAGCCTTGTTTTGCTCCCTGAAGCCACTGGGATGCCTGACACTGAATACAGCACAGCCATCAGATGCCGGTTATGAAATCCACAGCTTGGATGTTTATCTTTGTTCTCTTTTCCTTTTAACGCCAAAACCTATCTCTATTCGTTTTCTCGGGCTTTTCTCCCAGGACAAAAATACGTGTTTTTTTTCTTTGTTCACTTCCACTCTGCTGCCCTGGTTGCTGTCGTTCCTCTGGAAGCCGTTTGGTGTTTCAGTGCCGGAGAGGATGAATCAGTAAATGGACCTGGGAATTCCCCTGGAGCTCTGCACCACGTGGAGCTTCTGCACCATGTGGGGAGCAATGAGAAGTATGGAGCCTTTGGAAACAGCTCTGCAATTACAGGAGAGCTCATGTTCCTGTGCTAAACCTTTCATCGAAATACTCAATAGTAGCTAGCATTGCTGCTTTGGGCTTATGCTGCAGTTGCTCTTTGCATGTGTCAGATTGAGAAGATGAAACTTAAATCATTTTCGCAGCAACTGAAAAATTTGCAGTATTCAGCAAATTTTTCAGCAGAAGGTAGGTTTTGACATATCTGAAACCAAAGGATTGCTTATTAGGAAGGCACGGATCTAGCCCTGATAGAGCGCTATGCATCTTACTCAAGTTTTAATCCATCCTCTGTAAAAACCGCCAACTATCTCATCTCAGGATTGTACCTCCACAATTTGCTGCTTGTTCACAGACTACTGGTGATACAATTATTTGGTCAATTAGCAATAAACATATCTGAGAAGCAGAGAGCAATTTGTAGATTGTTCATTAATGGAAAAACAGGCCACTTTTGTCAAATGAGTCACTTAGCACAAATGATATTGACAACTTGACACAAAGTAAATACACTGAGTAAATACAGAACAGTCTGACCTGGTGATCTGAGTATTGAATTACTTAAATCAAAAATTAAGATGTAATCTTATGACACCTTCCCTACCAAAGAGCAGAAACAATGCTCCGTTCATTATTCTTTTTCTAGTCTTCTTGATAAAAGAGTGAATGAAGTACGATTGAGGCAAGAAAGGTTCCAGCAACACTAAATGCCCTTTATCTTGGCCCAGGGGCAGGGATATGCATTTTGAGTCATCTCATTGATTTCAGCCAGATTACTCATATGCTCAATTTAAGAACAGCCCTAAGTATCATGTGGGATAAGGCTCTTTATTTTCAAGAAAAAATTAGATTGTTCACATTCAGATTTGCAAAAGTTCCCTCTAGTAAGACAGTGGCACGTGCCCGTACCCTCAACATCTGAAAACCAGTTGATAAAAATTGCGTGTAGACTCATTGAAAACAAACATTTTTTCACCTAGAATTTTTTGAATCTGAATCAAATGAATGGGCGTGTTGAAAGAAATACTGAAAAATAAGAGTGAGTTGCGTAAACTGATAATACTACTACTAGGAATGAGTAACACACTAGACCTTTTTATGATAGTGGCAAGTATTTTTTGAGTTCTGAATGTTTGATACCGTTACAATGAAAGACATTCTGGTTTACAGTATGACTAAATCAGATCATAAATGAAATTTAAAGCTAGTTAACAAAATAATCTTTGCGTCAAAAAGGTGAAATGTAGGTTCACCATTTGAAAATGTCATTCTTTGGTTTTGCAGTGCTCCTTAAAGGCTAATCTAAAAGAAAATTGAATTAATCTCATGCTCACCACCTTTAAATTGCAGAAGTGAAAAGCTTTTAGGACTTGCCAATTACTAAGGAAACTTCGTAGTTGGATTATTCCCAAATTGCACACCCTTTATTTTAACCACTAAAGGCAAACACATGGTTTTGATGGATCGTAAAAGAGCAGGTTGCTTTCGCAGTACTGAAAGAAGCTATAATTACTTCCCTTTTTCTGTGACTTCCTGATTTACTTAGGTTGTTATGAGTGATACTATCCTGCTAAGGTAATTGGAACTGCTTGAGTGAAGCTGATGACCTGAGGGAATGACCAGTGGCTTTTGAGTCTAGATGACTTGACCTAATGAGTAGAGTCATGCTTACCCACAAAAAGAGGACACTATAACTGCTTTAAGTGCTTGGTGCACTCACTTTAAAGGTTTATGTTTTGCAGTTCAAGCAAATTATGTCTCTGTGTGATATTCAGAAACCCAACTAAGTCAGTTCCAGACACAGATGAGATAAATGCATTTTTTTCAGACAGTAATATGAGAAATGTATCAGCTGAGGAAGGTAAATTTCAGACTTTTAAAAACTGAATGCCAAAATAATAACCTAAGGAGCTAACTAAGAATCCTTGAAGTCCATTCTTGTCCATAGCAGTGTGCTAATGCTTTATACACAGTAAAATACGGTTGCAATGAGTTGCAACAGGTTATAATCCAGGATGAATTAAGCTACTTAAGAGCTCAAAAATGAGACCATGGAAGTTTTCAAAGGCTGGCTTTGACCTCAGGAGGGTATTCTCCCTGATCCATCATTGGAGGAGAGAGAAAGGTGCATGAAATCAGGCTTTGAGGTGAGTGACCACATCCTTGATGGAGGTCCATTCCTTGCCTCTGCAGATGAGAGAGGGAGTCATCAAAGATCATCATCCCTTGACCATGTTAACCACACATCTCAAGCTACTTATTTTAATCTCTTAGGAGACCAGTGGGAGAAAAGAGCTTGAAATGTGTGGATAAAGGAGAAGGTTTTCTCTTATATATATGCTATAGGTTTTCTCCTAAGAGAAATATGAGGAGCATGTTTCCATGGCTCAGTTACAGGATACAAAAGAAAATGCTATACTTCAAGCTGTTAAGCTGTAAACCATCAGCAGAAAACACTTGATGCTCTGTGACCTTCTAAACTATTCCAAAATACTTTACTTTCTGAAGACAAAGAGCAGGTAATCTTAGATTTTAGTAGTGTTAACCAGAAAAGCCATTTTTTCCAGCTTGCAAAGGGAGTGTCTATGTTTAGCTATAACTGTCACTCATTTTATATTTTGCACATTTTTTTCAGATATGTGTTATATTACCTTCCTATTCAGAAGGGCAAACTTTGATCTGCTGTATGTCTAAAAGTTGAGACAGGTGATTGAAACCTGTGGTTCCTGACTGAAAGTATCCCAGGTCTCATGTATATTTTGAAACTAGTACCAGCTTGGCTCCTTAGGCGACAGACTAGCTGCAAAGATCGGCCCCAAGTGAACTGGGGGGGAGGGGGGAGTTAAATCAGGGAATCCTGTTTAGGCCCATTTCTTGTGATCTGTTTGGTTGCAAGTGGCAGTTTTGAAAGGATGAAGCTGCTAAGCCTGCACGTTCTTCTAGCCTCTTATTTCCTAGTCTCCAGCGAACACTTCTGCTGGAGGATTGGAAGGATGCTGGCAGTGTCAAACCCACTGAATCATTATATTATTGGCATCACCCTCCTCTCCTGGCACACAGGAAACCTGTGGATGCCACCAGTGATCCTGCAAATGCAGATGACACCTAGGTCAACGCTTAGAGCAGAAGGGACCACTCACTGCTGTCACCTGGGGTCTGAGGCCTGAGCCACATGTATGGCTTAAGAGGGAAGAGAGCAGTGGCTGTGGGGAAAAGGACTTGTGGAAGGAGCAGAGCAGTCTGAAGTCAGACCTGTGCCCACAGATTGATTCGTACCATGTGGTGGTAACCATGCTCTCCTACAGATATTCTCTAGCCCAAGCTATCTGGAAGCTTCTTTCTGCCTTGCTAGTAGTGGCAGTTTGCAGGGTAAAACCCTCTGTCCTTTCAGTTGCCTTCACATCACAGACTCAGCAGAAAAGACTGCCCCTCCAGCCTTGTGCAACTCGGGAGGAAATAATTTTTCCTTCCTATTCATAGAAGAGCCAGATTTTATTTCAAAACATATTTGTAAGTCATTCTTTATTAATACAATTGTTTTTCCTTAGTGTAACAATTGTTTTTCTTTAGTGTAACCTTTATTTTTATTTGAATTTACACCAGAAAAATCACTAGTGGTCCTCAACTTAAAGTATCCTTTTTGGTCAATAGGAGGGAAAAACTACTGAGACTACTAAGTGAGGAAGAGAGAGGCAGAACAATGGGTTTTCTTAGCACAATCCACAAGTATCTCTTATACAGATAATCAACAGTTGCTATCAATTAAAATCTCCAATTAGCATGCAAGTTCTGTATCACGAATCCTATAGAGCTTTTCCCTTCTTCTTCCCTGTATAGTCCAGCAGGCTCATGCACGTTTGTAACGTTGCAGGGTGTGTGGGCACATAACGAAGTTATTGTGAGATAAACAAAATTTACAGAATTGTGTAAATTGAATTTACAGCACCTTCTAACTGCCTGATTCTACGAACAAAAGCCCCAGGATAAGAACATGTGTGGGGCAAATACTGAGGAATAGTGAGATGCTGATGGTTAACACCAGAGATAACCTCACAGCAATTCAGCAATGTCCACAGATTCACAGTCTCTGCTAGAAGATAATGGATAAAGACACAAGTATGCAAAGACAGCCCAAAACCTAGGTCTCTAAGACAATCTGCATCTATGAGCTGATGTTAAAACACTCAGCAGGACAGAAGTTGGCTACTGGGCCTCTTAAAAGCGACTAGAATATATTAACATTTAAACTCCCCAAACTGTACTGCATCTTAGTTTCACAAGCTATTTCAAGAGGCATCTTGTCCCTTAACACAAGAGTCTGCAGACAAGTACATTTACAGCTAAGATCCTCCAACACCTGCAGGCACCAACTCAAAGTCTAAGGTATCCAAATTTCCTGTATGGCTGGAAAAGACATAAAGACCACAAGATCCTACAGAAGCCACCACTGAGGGCACTCCTTACAGAGGCAAATGGCAAGTTAATCTTTGGGAGGGCTCACTCTCCTATCTTTCTTTTCCAATGCTCAACTGAAAATCTTTTCAGATTATTAGAAAACCTGACCATTTCTTTAAAGAATCTTAACAGTTTAAGCTGTCCTTGTGAAGTATGACTAAATTACATTTCCTGTGGCTGGTATACAGATTAGACACCAGAACAGTAATATATAGTGTTTACCCGAAGCCCAGATCAAAATCAGCAATTGAAAAGAGGTTTTATAATTTAGGGAGTAGCTGGAGTCTTTGTTAAGTTAGTCAAATTAAAACATTATCAGCAAGGACTTGAAGATGATATGAAGAACACATTATTTGAATTCATTACAGAATCTGAAATAGGAGAATTAAAGACACTACTGATGACATTGAAATAACATGTATGGAAGGCAGGAATTATAGAAAATGTGTTCAAAAGCTGGAAATCTGTGACTAAACTTGGGAGAACATAAATGCCCCAGAATACAAACTTTTGAATGAGAGAGGGAATCTAGAAACATGATAATGAAGAAAGAGATTGGTAATGAATTATAATTTGCAATACTGTATATCATTAAAAAAAAAAAATCCAATCTATCATTGGAACAGAGAGATTTCCTTCCTATATGAAGAAAAAGGCCTGTCCAGGCACCCTGCCCGCCTGGGATTCTTAGCACAGCCAGGAATAATGTAACACCCTGAGCTAGAGCATGCATTAACAAGCAGAGGTGAGTCTGTGCAACCATGAAATAAGATACCACTCATGTTCTCCAGCTTTTTTAGAAGCTGTGATCTTCACTACCTCACATTGCCTGAAATTCCCCCAGTCCCTTCTCATCAAAGCCCCGAGCCTGGCCAAGGATAGAGAAAGCAGTCCTAGATCAGTCTTCAGGACAGACAGAGTGACAGCAGAGGTGGGTGTCAGAGTGTCTCATCATGCAGTTACTCAAGAAGTAACAGCTGAATTTATACACTCACACTGCCATTCATGTCAAAAGCTAATGAAAAATTGTGCAAGATATGCAGTTACACAGGATCTTTGTTGCTTTCAAGGAGGCAACCCGCAATGAGGCAGGCCAGCTCCAACAGCTGTGCTCAGACCATGCATGTCACTGGCCAGGACCGAAACAGTTTGAGCCCTCCAAGACAGCTTGGATTTTGTCTCTGTGCCCTTCTTCTTTTTGCTAACCTTGTCAAAAAAGGGTTATGATTTGTGGTATTCACAGGTGGGTTCCTGAGTGAGGGGAACAGCTACTTTCTGCTTACCTGCCCACCTTCCTTCCAAAATGATCTGCCATGCCCAGAAATCAGAGTGTGGGAGAAGATAATTAATGATTTTGTTCACTTTATTTCTGATATGTTTGTTGAAAACCAGATCTGTCATAAAAATAAGCAACCAAAACCAAGTAAAATAGAACAGTCTTTAAGTCTTAATTTTCCAGACATAAGTTTTTTCTGGGTTCCCATTTGGATTACTACTACTACTACTAGTACTACTACTACTACTGCTACTACTACTACTACTGTAATAATAGGATCTCCAGCCATGGAGCAGAACCAGCAAGTATATATAAGTGCACGAACGGAGACAAGAGGTGAGTACAGACAGCCAGGAGAGCAGACTTGGCTTGGCCTGGTTTTTTCAATGTGTTGAGTGCTCACAAGCAGCATCTCCACTGGGGAGTCTTTGCATCACTAAAAATCAGGCCCTCGTTAATCCCAGTTGTCACCCAAAACCACAGATATTTAATATTAGTAAATGATCTGGAACAGTTAGAGCTTAGTGTTGTCCAGCAGCTTTGAGACACAGCGCGCAAGCGCTGGGAACCCTCACTGCACAAATCTGGAGAGCCTAGCCCCACACAGCCCAGCACTTCCCTTAAGCAGCTGGCAGCAGGCAAGCTGTTAGGAGACCTCACCTAAGGGTAAGGGTCTCCACATCCTTTTATATTGATGGACTGGGAAAATATCAGGCACAGCCGTTAGAAAGGAGAAGCCTCACACTTTAATAAATGGCCCATACTTCTATTGCTTTACCTTCAAATACGAGTTTAAACTGCAAAGTCTACAACCAGGCTCAGCTCAAACACTTCCCCAAACCCTGGGTCAGTCTGAACGTAGGGATTTGGCCTCAGTTTATCAAGGAGACAAGGGCTAGCTGCACACTTTGGATGCCAGCTCAACCTTTCCCAAATGTATTTGGGAATGCTCGGACCCATCTCTATTTGTCTTGGGTAGGGGAGCTCACCAGGATGCTATCTGCAGTGGAACTTTCCATGAGCAACACCACGAGAGACAAAGAACTCTTACTCTGACCTTTTACAAAATTATTCCTTAACAAAATTTACTAAAGTAAAGAATCCACAGTCCTCTTTGGTTTTGCTCATTTAATTGATATGGACATAAAATATTTTGCGTTGCTTTAGTAATAGTTTGGTTTTCTGCTATTAAAAAAAGAAAAAAGTCCACTTCTCTGAACATATTTTTAGCAAAAATGTTTTGCTTGAACTTTTTTCCTCTGCCTTCAAAGGCTGCTGCGCAGTTCTGGGGTGCTAAATACTAAACTCACATTCTACCACTCCATCTCCTCCCATTTGGATGGTAATCACAGGATCTTGATGCCAAACTCTGGAAGATATTTTTTCCAGCAGCAGCATCTGGCTTCTTGGCAGCCGGCTCTAGCAGTTGTGTTGGCAGCGCAGGGAGCTGCTTGAGCCTGTCATGTGTTTAGGCTGCTGTAGAGCTGTCTGAACTGCCTTGTTGCCTTAGACACTATGTTCTCCTGACTTCCATTTCATTTTGATAAATTTGCACTTTGTGCTGTGTGCCTGCTAACGCAACGCCGGAGCTCCGGGAAGGTTTATATACAGTTTCCTTCATCGCGAACAATAATGGCTGTTTGTGGAGCACTTTTCATCCCAGCAGACCCCCGCCACCACTCTGCAGGATGATGCCGTTTTTGTGGGCGCTACGGAGGGATCGTTTTGCACGCCACCGACACGCGACCACCACGAAAACGGCCGTGGGAGCCATCCAGCTCGCAGGAGACCTTCGAGGGTCAGGCGCTCACTCCCCTGTCCTGCCCCATGCCAGGAACACTCTGACTAACGCTCATCACAAGCAGCCCGAGCTCCAGCTTGCAAACTGTCTCATCCAGCTCCTCAGGAGAAGCCCCTTTCTGCCTCCTGAGTATCTCAAATTTTGTATTGTGGGGAGGACGGACCAGGAGGGATCTGCTGCTCCTGCTTCACACATCGGCAAGGGAATAATGCTGAACAGCATTTCCTTTAGCGCCAGCCTAAAGGAAGAGGGAAGGAAAGAATGGATTTATGTGCTGCAATGTGAATACATAGTCCCTAGTTCTGCGGGCAGGTGCATATTAAAAAAAAAAAATCGGCTTAGTTATATATCCCCTGGTTTAGCTTAAGGGATTTCTCTCTCCCTTTCATCCACTGAAAAACCCACCAGGGTGCTTGTACAGCTCTCGTGGCTGTGCTTCAGTGCAAGGTTCTACCTGCCTGTTCCCACGGATAGGAATCACTACCGGAGGAGACATGTATCTTTCCATACATCTTTTTCTTCCCAAGGCTCCACATCGACTCAAAATCTTCCCCAGCAGAATGCTGTGATTCAAAAGATCAGCATTTTGTTGAGATAGTACACTGTAACCCTTATTCTAGAAGAATCCTCACTGTCCTCGCTTAGCTCTAGAATTACAGATGTCTCTTGGATATGGCAAGGTAAGATCTTCTCACGGTCAGAAAAGGAGGAGAATTTGCCAGCAGCTAAGGTCACTATAGACTGGAAAGTGGAGGGGTGCAGATGGCAGTGCATAAGTTCTCATTTCATGAATACTGTAGTCCATCCAAAGATATAAACTGGCAAGGCACATTTTACATAAACATATGAAAATAATAATGCACTCAGTTTATTACGTCAGCTCCTGAACAAGGCTAAGCGAGAGGATAACCAAGCAGCTCTGAGGACCTAGTAAATCTGGGGTGAAACTTCTTCAGCTTTGAGGAGTAACACCACCCAGTGCTACATCAGAAGGCTGTTCAAATCAGACATGAAGAGTGCTGTATACTGTTGAACCGCAGCTGGAAGCTGTAATGTAGACATTTTACCCTAACAATATTATTTGTCCAAGATACCTAAGCTACCACCTACAGTCTTCAGAAAAATACTCACAAGTCTTTAATATAGCTAAGAGAAACTTGGCTTTAAGTGGAAAGCAGCATTTCTGAAAGCCAAGGTGCCTTTGAAATTCTCCCAGTAAAGGAGTGTGTTACAGAAATTGCTGTACAGTCTTTAGTCATACTATCAAACTTGCACCTTCTAGCTGCCTTGGGATTTAAGGTCAGAATCGTGAAATATCCAAGCATATCCAAAAAGCTCTTACCTTGTCTACCCTCAGAACATCCTGAGGAGGGACAAAATGGCTCTCACTCTTATTTTACAAATGAAAGATTTGTAAAATGGCAGTGTACTTGACTTAGGTTTCCCAGGGTGTCTGTCACAGGAAAAAAGACACACTCTAGGTCCTCCGGTTCCTAAGTGGGAGCCTTATTGCCTAAGCCACCCCGTTTGTGTGTGCTCACAGTACCTAGGACACCTGCTTGCTGAGGATTTATCTTCCCCTCCTGCTTCAGCTGCCTGGTCTGATGGCTTCTTCCCGCCAACAGGGTTTTGCAAGTATCACAATAATCACCCTAGCATTTGCATGAGAAAATATTGATTAAAGATGAGCTAGCATTTTACAATTTTATAGTCTCAAAAAATTTGAATCAAGATCCTTTCAGGAACTTGCTGGAAGCAGCATAAGAATGGATCCAACTGTGCATGGGGACACTCAAGAGCCATGGCTTTTCAAGAAGCACAGAAGCACTGGCGCTGGAGGTGACCAAAGACTTCTGGAAATCAAAAAATCTCTTCTCCCCCAGCCAGCATAAAACCAATCCCTATTCAGCTCCTAAATTGACCTTAGCACCCAAGGACCAGTGTGAGAGCATTACCTAGCCAAAGACCAAAGTAGGGGAATCTTTGGTTTCTCACTCCTTGGGAGGAATATGGTGACTCAGAATAGCATGGGAGTATCAGTCACAAAAATATTTTTACAAAATCTAAGCAAAATCATTCTACTCCACCCTCAAAAGCTTATTTCTATATAGAGACATTAAAAAGCTAGTTGTGGTTTGACAAAGTGTTTAAGAAGAGAACAAAAGAAAAGTTTGGAAACGACTTGTGTTGTTTATTTATTAAATCTGAACTAGGAACTAATTTTGTTTCCTCCACTTTCCTATTCCCTTCTATGGCTTTGGCACAGCTGTGGGATTTGTGTGACTATCTCAGAAAGATCAAATTCAAATGAAATGGAGGAACAAGTTTGCTCTTGTCTATTCACTAATTTAATTCACCACTCCGAATTTTTTTACCACATCCTAAGACATCTATATCCAGCATTACAAATCTGAACATTTAAGAAGAGTGTCTGAAGGAGAATCCTGACTCAGACTTACTCGCAGGCAGTTTTGCTGACATATAGATTCAAAGAGATCTGATCAGGTTTCAAACTTTCTCAATTCGTTTTCTACAGTGAACATATATACCAGACATTTTGAGTTCACTCTTCACTAATAAACAGTCATTTTACCATTGAAAACCCTCATTCTGCTGCTTACTTGCAATTCATATCAGAAATACTGCATTAATAAACCCAGTTCCTGTGTTTCTTCTGAATTCAGAGGAGTTACCCCAGGGATGATTTTGGACCAGTGTGTTTAACTTGTTGTTTTGGGGGACAGAGGATCACTTCCTCCTCACATATGTGATGTTTCCTTGTATTTATGCATTTTGCAAAGGAGAACATACGTCATTTAAAGAGCTGGTTTAGGGATGTAAGAAACAACATGAACAATTTAGGGAAACTGAGTATTTGGAAGGGATCCTTTAAACCTCAGCACAAATATTATGAAGAACTTCCCCATGCAGCATCTCAATGTATTTCCATAAATTCAAAAATGTTAATCAGGTATTTAGAATTTCCAGTATTAACCAGAAGTACTGCCAGTAGAAAGTTGGACTTCTAGCAACAAGACTTTCATCTTATTAAGGCAAGTTTGTTATAAGGTGCTATTTCCCAGAATTTTATTATGGAAGGCATAAAGAAGTAACGGCTGATAGCAGATGTGTATTTTATGGATATCCAGTAGTAACAGGCAAACCCCAAGAGGTTCAGTTTATTTTTATTTAATAATAGAAAAGTGCAGAATAAGATTTGGAAAGCAACCAATGCAACTGAAGCCTATCATTCTCATCAAGCTGGGACACTGCTGATATGTGCCTCTCCTAATGTCTTTTGAAAATTCCAGTTTTGATGTCAACGTTTCAGAAGCATTCAGTAAAGTAACTGGGTCTAATCTGATGAACTTGCTAAGAAGTGCTGAATGCTTTCAACTGTTGTGCTTTCATGGGGGCATAAAGCAAGGCCAACGCCTCCTGTAGAGGTATTATCATCTTGCAGGATTACGTGTTTAGGCACCAAACAGATTCCCACAGCTTTTGCAATATTGTTCTGACCTAGACAGTGGAAGGGGAAAGAATGCAACTGCAATCCTCACACCACTGCCACCAATCAACAAACTTTCATGCCTTCAATAGGACCGAGATTTTGTACAAGTCTCTGTGTATTTCATAACCTCAGAAATTGCCCAAACTCCTTTCAAGGACCTGACACAGCTGCAAGATTGATATTTTCTAATTAGCCCGGCAGGTTCACTCATTCCTACTCCATCAGGTTTTGGGGTCACCCACTCTTATCAGTGTCCTTGCTGCACTCCCTTTTCAGACAGGTCTGACAAGGGCCTTGTTAACACATATCCTCCTTGCAAACCGAGTTGATGAAAATGTTTAGTACACCTTTGCTTCCATATGTGTTCAATGTAAAAAGTCTTTCTGGATCCTTCTAAAAATCCTATCATCTTTTAAAGTGGACCTGAACTGACAGTGCAGCTTTCCAGATGTTTGGTCAGAAAAGGCTCAGAGAAATAAGTCAAGCATGACTATAGAGTAGATCAGGCATTTACTACCTAAGGACAGGTAGTGTAAATGATCCCTCTTTCCTATCTGGACTTCAATCAGGTGGTATTACAGCTTTGCTATGGAAACTTACTGAGATAAAAAATAGATCAGGACTGACGGACAAGACACAAAGCAAAAGGGATCCTGGAAAAGTAGAAGGGCGCAGCGTGCTCTGAAGCAGACAAACAGAGCCCTTTGGAAATGTCATCACCATCATCACGCACATTTTTTATACTGCAGTTTTCATTTGATGATCCCTGAGTGGATTAGATCCTTCCATGTTATAAATCAATACAGCTTCGTGGAATTCCTATTGATTCACCTCGGGGACTGGACCCATTGCATTTTTCTTTTCTCTTTTCCACCATTCCTCATTTTTGGCTCTATTCTTTCTCCAGAGACAGAAGTATCCAAGACTGTCACCACATCTGAAAATATTTCTCTAGCTGAACATCTGTCCTAAGTCCTCACAACAGCAGAGAGGAAGATGGCTGCAATACCCCCTCCTGCCCCTCTCCCAGGAATGTCAGCATGTTACAGCTTCAGAAAGAGCAACAGGAAGAAAAGTGCATTGCTTCCAGTTTTTCTTAGAAATTTCACTTATGCCAGGAATGCAAAGAAAACTGATATGTTTAAACTGATGCATGTCATAAAATTAATATATTAGCCAGATTTAATAGTGGAGAATGATTTTTTTTCAAATGTCCTGGGGTTACATAATTGCTTTTGATTTCTGATGACAACCACAGGAAGTTCCGCCTGAACATGAGGGGGAATTTCTTCACTGTGAGAGTGACGGAGCACTGCACAGGTTGCCCAGGGAGATTGTGGAGTCTCCTTCTCTGGAGATCTTCAAGGCCCGCCTGGATGCAGCCCTGTCTCCCATGCTCTAGGTGACCCTGCTGAGGAGGGAGGTTGGACTAGATGATCTCCAGAGGTCCCTTCCAACCTTGCTGATTCTATGATTCTATGACAATATAACACATCAAAGTAATGTCCAATATAACTCCACAGACCTCAGTGAAACTACGGCTAAAGGTGAACTAGTCCCAAACTCTGCAAGTTCAACTATAAAGAATAATAAATTCTATTTATTGGAATACATGAAATGGAAAATTTTTTCACACTCCTTTTTTGAACAGACTAGTTATCTCTACTCATCTTCACTTTTAAAGATTATAAAAGAAATGTTGCTCTTGAAAGTCTACTTACCTGTCCGTATCAGGAAGTTCTGTCTTACATTTCTTTGCTAAGGTAACAGCTTTTCCCCTTTACTTGGCATACGCTCTGGGATTACATCTTGGACTAGTGGGGTGTCAGCCTTTCGTTAGCTTTCCTGGCAAGAAGATGGTGTGATGTGCGAGCCTTCTTTGAGAGCACCGGGTTTGGCTCATGATTTTCTGGCTTCAGGAAGAAACCCTGTTTAAAATTTTTGTATGTTCTGGTCTGTTCTCTCTGGAGTCACTTCAACAGTGTAAATGTGTCTTTGCAAGCAGTGTTCTTAATCAGAACATGTATCTGATTGGACTTGGACACGTCTTGCTAATATTAGATATCCACAAACATCCCCATGTGACCCTGGGTTAGCAGGAATGCTTTCAAGCAACAAAACTTGGGTGAGGGCATTCCAGGGCAGGCAACGTGTGAAACCAATTAGTACTTCTCTCGCATACTTCTGTGTGCGTCCCGACAGAGAGTTTGGAACAGACTTTTCGTTAGCTTTGTAGAAAACAGTGAGCTGCCCCACAGTGCAGCTAGCTTGCTTCAGCCAGACAGTATCAAAACAATGGTCTTAAAATAAAATCTCTAGTCACAGAGAGAGACCTGTGATTGGCAAGAGCAGTCAATTAACAAAAGTTCTGATGTCTCTTGCCCAGGGCATAGCCTGTGACTCTCATTCTCCTCTCCATCCTGAGATCTGAGGCGAGAGATATCTCTCAAAGGCCAACCCTAAAGTCTGTGTTCCAATCCACCTCACATTACTTTTACTTCCTAACCTGGGCAGACGGTCCTGAAACCCTTGGAAAATCAATAGCTCCTATAGGCATTACTCTAACTGTCCAGGTCGTTTTCCATAGAGAATAATTTGGAAATTCAGACACTCAGTTATATTTTCTTGAAATCAAAGTATTCTTTATCTGCTCTGCTATAGGTTATAAACATTTCAGCTGTGATTTCTTCAAGTATGAATCTAACCTCCTTTTACAATTAAAGTTTATCTGAGGTGAATTGTCTGCCAATCAAAGCTGACATCATCTAACCGAGAAAGATCAAGAAACCCAGAACCAGAGCAGCATGTTTGCCTATCATGTTAAGTGGTCCCCATTGACTCATATTCCTGAGCATACTACAAGTAATGAGTTTATGCCCACAGGGTTGTATGAGGCTGGAAAAGCAAGAGTGTAATTTGGGCAGAGTCATCTGAGGAGGTGCCTGTGGGTAGAAATACATGAGTTTAGTCCTGACCTGAAGCAGTGGGGAAATTGCCAGTCTGCGTGAGTCTGGCTCACAGAGAACTGTTTAGTTTTAAGATCAGTGCTGTGAAAAGCAGGTGTGATAAAAAGTGTGTATGACTCACAAAAATAGGAGAGTCAAGATAAGGTGTGTGAATGAATTTGCATATGGGTAAGAAATGGTGGATATCAATAAAAGTCAACAAAATTACACCATTTTAATTTGTCTTTGATTAATGGATCTTATTCCCTAGCAGAGACTGGGACAACCTCACAGAGTTCAGTGTTATTCTGAAAGCCTGAAAGTGATTCAGTGATTAACAGACTTCACTGATGAAGGCCAAAATGTGAATGAATCACTGCTACAGTTGGTGCAATGGATTTTCATGGGATACACCAACATGCTGCAGTTGTAGCTGTACATATGGGTGATATGGACAAGTGATCTTAAATGGAGGGTAGTTGTGCTTTCAGCTGGGCAGTAGCACAAACTGAGGCAAATAGTTCGTTGCTATTCTCTCTGGTCTCTCCCTAACATCATTAGAAGAGTCAGGTTCTGCGGCCACTGAATGATAGAGCCGCTTTGTGCATAAGCAGACAGACCGTTTGTTTTCCCAGCAGTGGAAACCGTGCAAAAATGCTTCACAGAAGTCCTTGTTTCTCAGCTTCTCTGCAAAGGTAGTTTCTCTGTTTCATATTTTAGTATTTTACAGTGCTTTCCTCTGCTCCAGCTCTGGAGTATTGCTAGGAGTAACTATTGACATTAACTTACACTCAGACTGTAAGTGGAGATGTTTTAGCTAAAAAACCAGACATGGTGGCTAGGCAGCTCTTGTGCAGGTTGGTGTATCTTCACGCTACATTGCAAAGGCATCCTTAGACATGTGAGTTCTGTGTTTACTGCAAAGGGATTGAGTTAGTCCACAGCATCTTACAGAAAAGTCATGCATTTAGTCAAAAAGCCCCTGACCTATGACTCCTTTACGGCATTTAGTTATTTCCCACTGTTCTCCAGTATTCTACCCAACTGAGATTTGCCTAGTTTCAGGTAATACATCTTCAATTATTCTCTTGGGAATCTTGCATTGGAAGTCATTATAAGAACCCACTACCCAGACAGCTTTGCTCCGGGTGGTTCGGTCTAAGAGCAATAGCCTAAGCCAACATCAGTTCTGGCATGAGGTTCATGTCTCATCTGACTGAGGAAAAGTTTTGCCTTGAACAAGAACTCATTAAAGCCTTGGCATGCTGAAATTCGAAATCTTCATAAAATAAAAGATTGAGGGAGATTTGGTTAGCTAATGATGGATTTGACCCAAGACCCACATTATTTGGATAAAAAACAAAAAGCATTTCAGAGTGTCTCTGTAGTTTTACTACCTAAAGCTTCCATTGCTAGCGACAGAGAACTTTGCTAAGAGCTAGACAGAACAACTGGCTAGTAATACCTTCAAGTTATTCTTTGATAAAGTGGCGTGCTTTAGTGTTTTTAGCAATTACTTTTTTCTGCATCTACTGCTGTGCATAGTCCATTTATTCAGAAGGGGGATGACAGCTTAGTGCTTGCCTTCCAACACTGCAGAGGAAGATACAGAGCTGTTTTGCTGATTTATCTCTCAGCTGAACCATTAGGTCTCCAGAATTCCAAATTACAGAGAAGAAAAGCTGTCCGATATGGGGCAGGCTAGAGACGGGGATAGGATATCTGCTCCAGTATTTGGGGGGGGAGGGGGCAATATCCTCTTAAGTCTTCATTAAGAAAAGAGGACCATTTGACCAATATACGGCAAAGCATATCTAAAAGAGATCTGGCCTCTTGAAAGCCAATGCGCTGCTCGTCTGAGCGAGAGCCTAGGGACAGACGTCCAGATTGGTCAAAATCCTCTCATATTTACCACCCACTTCCAGCCATCCCCAGACACCAGATCAAAATAAGCAGCTCTTTAGCATGGTGCCACTGGGACAAATATACACCAAAAGGGACCATATGGCATTGCAGCAGAAATGGAACTCACTCCCTAAGGGTGAGAAACTGGTAGCTTTTGCAAAAGGGCACGGACATATATATAGAAATGAGGATTTTTTTCCCCCCCAAAATAATTCAGTTGAAAATTGGAAAAAATATTGTCGCAGTAACCTGTTCACAGGCATCAGTCAATTTAGCATTAAATCACATACTCTCCCTGGCACTGGCACAGAGGAAGGTATTTCCTGAACAGCTCGTTTCAAGTTTCATTCATAGGTACTGTCTAAAATTAGATCCACCACTTTCATTCAGGTCCAGCTCCTTTGCCTAGTGCAACATTTTCTAGAAACAGAAACTCAGTGAAATGCGCTCCATCATCTGCACTATTCCCTGGTGTTTGCTGAGTGCTTAAACTGCACCAAACTAAGCATGAGAGGGAGGCTGGCAGCAGAGGGCTCATAAACCTGTGGCCAAATGCAAAGTATCTGCTTTTATGGATGGATTGCAAATGCTCCCTTTGGTTCTGGACAGAGCACATCCTGTGCCACAAATAAAAATAAATCAGCAGTGGCCAAAGTCTCACCTGTGAGCCAGACTCTGACCGTGGAGTCCTGAAATGTGGCAAGTGGGTGCTCTTGCCTTGTCCACATGGAGCTGAGAGCTTTGGGAAGCGTTGAGCTCCGCATCACAAAACATCTTACTACATACGTGAATCACTGAAACAGCCGGCAAAATCCACTAGATGGAAGGGCCTCACCAACAAAATGGACAGTGGCTTCAATATATTTTTGACCTCAGTTCATGGCCTTCATGCTTGCACCCCATTTTTGAGCGTTATTCACTTTCGTGTGACAACATGTCATACATACACTTTCCTCTCTCCAAAGTAATGCAGACCAGTATTTATAACTGATGTAACTACCAACTAGTATCCTTTAGACTGCCACGGCAAAGAGAAGGACTAGAGCCTAAGTTCTTTAGTTTTTGCTACTCCCACAGAATTAAGCACCTAAACCTCTTTGGCAGCCAGGCTCGGTGGTCCCTGCTTTGATTACACAGTGTGAAGGTGGGACAGTCAAATCCAGCAACCCAAGGGCAGGGCGATAAGGCAGTGTGAAGCATACACCTATCACCCAAAATTACAATAATAATACCAGCAATGTAAAAATAATACCAGCAAATTTTATCCCTTTCCTGACGGTGCCTTCTTGTGCATGAAAAATCCCTTGCTTACAACACTTTTGTCCTGATGCACTGTAACATAAGTACATTCAGAGAGAAATACAGCCTGAGGCCCAGATAACGTGAAAGCCTCCGATGACTGAAGCGAGCAGGAGGCCTCTGCTGCACCCTCAGCATAAATTGCTGGCACGCGAGCAGCAAACAGACATTTTTTGGCAAAATCCACAAGAGAGAGAGAGCTGCCTATTTTTAGCACTTGTTAATTGTTTTAAAATCCATCTGGCAATGGTTGCTACATAATTTTGCATTTTGACCCATATGTCTGAAGTAATAAGTAACACAATCCGTCGCAAGAACTGACTTTTGAGAGGTATGGAGGTGTCGCCAGCACAAACACCCTGGTCTTCACCCGTGGTGGGAAAGGCTGGTCCCGCACCGCCGGGGTCAGATTTGTCTCACCTAACCTCTGTCACCTCAGAGCCGGCGTTCAGTCAAGCCAGTTGTTTAGGCTCTTTTTTAAAGCACGTGGAGAGAGGCAGGTACCTCAAGGGGACAGTTCTTACTATCTCCTCTAAGCACCCGGGTGAGGGTGGACACTAGTCCACTTTCTCCATAGATGAGAGAGGGAGTAAAAATGGTTAGCTCAGATGACAAATCTAAATTTTAGCTGGTCCAAGCTAGATGCGGTTTTGTTGGTCAAATCCCCTCAGTATCATATCCAAAGCACACCTGACCGGCAAGTTATGGGGGAAGTCCCATGGCCACAGTGGATACAACATACTGTGCTTAATAGGTAAGGCCCTGCCTCTATTCGTGCTCGTAAGATCTTCCAAACTATGAATTTAGGAAAGGTCCCCTCAGCAGTGTGGCTGGCCTTTGGAAGCCAGCAGTGTATCACACCAGGATTGCTGCCCTGGCTTTGTTTTGGTATTCATATACCAATTGGACACACTCAAGTGTCTGCTTTTTTGAGAATGTGTTTCTCTCACATTTAACTTGAGATTTGAAAAGAATTCTCCTCCCTCCTCCCTTCCTCCTGGAGGCTCATGAATCACAGAGCCGCCAGACAAATGAGTCACCCGGCCAGTTTTTGGTCAAGCATGCCAGTCTGGGAGTCTCTTCTGTGATCAAATGGGAACGGGGCTGGCTTTGTTGGTGACTGGCCATGTGTTGAGTGGCATAAATCTCTCTTTGGGGGTCATCCCCACTCTCTTTGTAAGTGGTCTCCATAAGGTTGTAATTGCTCTTTTGTCAGTAAAATTGGTGAACGTATTAAGAGAGGGAGGCAGACGAGAAGGTGGGGGGTTTCCTAGGAAGAAGGGCTTCAGGGGGCTTTTTAGGAAGGAGGAGGCAGCGGTAGGAATTGTTCTTCAAAGTCTCAGTTCATTGAGCTTGAACTTCCAAGCCAACCCGGTTCATTCCTAGTCCCTGTGAACCAAACTGGGGGATTCACAGACCCTTTGAGGATTGCACTCGGCCCTATCAAAGGCTTCCGGTTTTGACCAGCTCCCTGGCAAGCGACACTTATTACAGATTCCCCAGGTCAAATATGCTGCAACCAGGCCTTTATTGAAGCTAGGGGCTCTGCAGTGGGGACAGATCTGTGTGACCGCTACAAACCACACACATCGTGTTAATCGAAAGCATGGCATGCTAAAAAGCAGTGGCCTCAATTTATCCTGCGTCGGAAACTGGAAATCTGTTGCTGGCTTGGCAAAACCTCTGTTTTTAGAAAAGATACAGAAAATAGCTGATTTCCAGTCCTCCCCTCTTAAAAGGCATAGGAGGTCCTTTCCTGACATTCAAAGTCAGTTTGATCTCCCTAGGAACCATGTATTTTATTCTTACTACGCCAGGCATGGCCGGTGCTCCCCTGGGAAGTCAGCTTCACCCTCTATCACCCCTCTGGAATCCGGCTCTGGCTCCAGTGCAGACAGCAGGAGGCAGATGCACGGTCTGAGGGACGCGACTTTTCTTTCTTTTTTTTTTTCTTCTTCTTCTTTTTAATTTGGTCACACAGGTCTGGCAGTGGTTGTGGAGAAGGAAACTAGGAATCAGTTAAACTGAGGAGGATTGGCAGCTCTCACTGTCTCCTCTAGACTGGAAAAAGGATGGCACATTTAATACTAACTCTGGATAAAGTGAATGATGCACAGTAGTAGCTCACTTTTTACAGAATGGGAGTGTTGCAGAGAGAGACCTGGGAAATGGGAGGAGGTGAATGATCAAGATCCCTGTGGCATCGCACTGCACATGATTTCTCCAGCAGTAAATGAGGGGCATTGCTTTCTTGTTTTGGGGTTCTGCAAAACGTCAAGATATCAGGACAGGTTTTAGTGGGACACAACACTTGTTTGAGGATTCCTACGGAAAACAATCAGCAGCTTTCCCAGAAAGCAAAGCTGTGGCAAAGGCTGGAGTTTATGGTAGATCTCCTGAGTTTTACTCCCTAAACTGTGGACTATTCTTCTCTAGTGGTGCTTCAAATCAAAATTCTTGGTAATAAAGCCTGTGGAGCCAACTTGTTCAAATTTATAATGTTAATGTGGTGCCAGGCATGCAATATTTACTGTGAAAAGCAGCTGAGGGAACATATGCTTCACCAAAGGGGACCAAGGACGTAACACAGATTTCTGCTGTGGCTTGGAGAAGTCACCTGCAGCCAAATTTCATAAAGGTACTAGCAATCCAAGCTCTATTCTAAAACAATTTGGGATACCTGAAGGTGTGGCTAGTCTCTTCATGGCAGACAGATGCTGGTTGGGAGCCAGTGCCTGTGACACCAACCCTCAAACAGACTGCTCCAGCTCTGCAGGAAACAGCACAGCTCCTGCCTGGGATTTTCAGCCCTTGCCTTCTCCAGTGTTTCCAGGGAACATGAGGCACATGGCTATTTGAGTATTATTGAGTTAGCCTCATCCTAGTGTCATCTGAAATAGTAAAATACGAAGGGTGAAAAACAATGTGAGTTTATCCTAGCACAGGCAAAGATTACATTCTTGACTGAGAACGCGAAAATACTTCAACAAAAGCTAAATAACATAATTATCTTAATGGTCGTACCAAATTTATTTTCTAGCTGTACTTGGGATCTTCTAGACACCACTCAGTTAGAGGAGCCAAGGGTACAAGCAGCATCTCATGACATCCTGACATTTCAGGTTGTACTTCCAAACTTAGTCCTCAGATGTGTTCCTGTGCCCATCTCTTCTCCTTTTTTTATACTCCTCTTCAAGCCTTTTTTCAGTTTTCTGTTGCTCCCGTTATTCAATACAGTTCCTTGTCCCTCTCCTCTTCTGATACTTAACTTGAGTCACACGGCCATTCAAGAGCTTTCTCCCTCCTCCTCTCCAAGGAGGATTCCTACGAGTTTTTGTTTCTTAGCACATTCTTTCTAGCCTGAATAGCCTTCTTTTTCATTGCAACATTTTAAAGACTTTATAAATCAGATGTTCTAACAAACAATCACTCTGTATACATCTTATCTAAGCCTGAATCTCTAATTTGCCTTCAGCACTTCTCAGGGACCGCACACAACACATTACTCTTCTAGACAGGAGACTTGATACCAAAGAGTGCTCTGGCTAAAGCCTCTTGCTCTTTGTCTCTCCCTGCCACATTTTGTTAGCTTTAGGGGCTTTGGCCATCACCTAGCGCTGAAATAGCTTGGAATGAATTTTCAAAACTGTTCAAATGTTGATTACCTGTGTTCCTGTCTGCTCCAAAAATGTGGATGTTGTGATCCTGAGTTTTCTGATAGAAAGCAGACGAAAGAGTTCTTGCAACCAAATCTGCTCTTCCCACTGTCCACCTTTATATCCTTGTCTTCTGTCTACCGGATATGCTTCTTTAATCAAGACTGAATATAAATATAAATAATTTATATATATATATAAATTAATAAATATACCTTGACCTAAATATTCTATAGATTCTACGGTGCTAGTTTGTAGACCTGGCAGAGCTGGCAAGAGTGCACTGAAAGTATTTTTCACAACAACCCACAAGATTCAGACCCTTTCCTTTAGTATGCATCAGCTGGCAAGGCCAAGAGGTTAGAGATGATCTCACATTCAGGTCACCCAGAACTTTCTGTTATCTTCAGGGGGAACCAGGAATCAATGGAGATACACACATGGTGTGAATTTTATTAACTTATTCTGTTTTCTGACTGAAATATCCAAGCTTTCACACCCTTTAATGCGGTTTTTAGTGGAAAAATTATAAAGAACTGGCAGGGAGGTAACAGAAGCACGGCTACTTGCTGAAAACTGCATCAGAGTGGACAAAGATAAAAGGGATTCTGGCTCCAAATTACTGAATATAAATCCAGAAGCAGATTAGGCAATAAGAATCTGTAGCTGTAACACAAGGGCCTGGGACAAGTATGTTCTTATCTGGAAAGAACAGTCATAATTGCATCAGTTTCTTAATTTGCTTTTCTTTGTTTCACAGATGGATTTTCTGCATCTTAATCTTTTATCTAAAATGATTTTATTCAGCCTGAGAAATACAGAACAAGTTCTAACATTCGTAGTAAGAAGTGACAGAGTGCATTTTCAGTACACGTCTAGGTGGTAATGCCATCAGAAAAACCTGTCTTCCTTCCAGGTCTTTCCTAGAATATCTGCAGTGAAGTGATCCCTGCTCTGCTTTTTCGTACCAGGAAAACATGTGCTCGTTATCAGTCTGTCCATCTATCTAGCCAATGCTGCTATTGAAAGCAGTGATAGTATCCTCCATACAAGATTAATAGCACTAGTAAAGTGCCTATGGGACTCATGAAGAATCTAGATCTTATCCATGTTTCATTTGTAATAGTATAAAACACTGAAAAGTCCGATCAAAACTAAATCTCTGAACATTGTTCACTGCTCAGATGAGATTCACAGTCCAAGACAGAGTGAAGCTGGGCTAATAATGCTTAAGAACATATCCGCAAATAGTCATTTTTCATGATAGATGAATTTATTTAAACCCTTTTAGCATTTGTTTTCTGCCAACATTAAAGTGATTTGATTTTTACTGGCAAAAATACATGCAAAAAGCTTATTTCAAAATCATACACAGGAGTATTCATGGAAAATGAATTTTAAATTGCATACACAAGATTCATCTTATAAGTACTCGTACATTCAAACTATGCCAAAGAAAGGACATCTTGTGACTAACTTGGCCAGTCACCTCAAAACAACATAGCAAAGCTATCCATGAATAATCCACCTAGATTAATTCAAGAACGTATCTGCCAAATAGCTTATAGAAATCAAAAGATGTCTGCAGACGTTTCACGAACAGAAAGACCACACTCTCTAAATAGACCACTTTTGTATATTATCTCCCTCTCTTGTGTAAGTTGGTAGTGTCTCTCTGTGTTACACATGCGAGAAGCCCATTGATTACCATTCCAGGAAGTTCAAAGGGTTGTTCCCTGCTTCAACAACTTTCCTGTAAGATTTTTTTACCACCTACTCTGTGACAGCCAGCAAAAGGGGAAGCTGAGGCAAGGGTAATATCACTGAATGGTTTCTTGAGCAAAAATCTAACCTCTGAGTCTCAGAAATCGGAACGAGCAGTTTTTTTTTTTTTTTTTTTTTTTTTTTTTTTTTTCCAATGGGTTCTGCTAATACATCTCAGCAGAAACCAACCCCTGGTATTTCAGGAGTTTTATCTGCCCATAAGAGGCAAGGATGCATACAAGATCAGATGTTCTGTAAGCTGAAGCTGCACTAGCTGATACTTTTAAAAGAAATAAAAGAAGGTTTATTTGTTTGCTTTGTTCGCAAACATAATTTAACTGGGGGACTTACCAGAGAACTGTATGGAGGCCAAAACATACAAATAGAGTAACAATGATATCTGTGCTGATGACTATTAAACATAATGGTCCATAGGCAGCCTCTAGCTTAGGGAATTTCTAAACAGTTTGGATTAATAGCTGTACCTAACTTCGGATTTTACATTGTAGCTGGCTGCAGATCAGCTCGCAGGCCAGACTCTCTTAACAGTTTAAGCAGAGCAATAGGTGTTTCTGGAGCATATTTAATCTCAAAATAAGGCCACTGAAATAGGCTGGGTGAATTGGGTGAACGAATTCAACAACAGCTGTTTTTTGCCTTTGACCGTAGGGCCCAGACAAGTAGCTCAGAGACAGGTATCTTCACTGTGGACATCCAACTTCAGCTGAGATGAATCCTGCCCCTGACAGGCTACGATAAGGAAGGATCACTGCACCTGAACTGGTCCTTGGAGTCCGGCTTTAAGCACTTTTTAGTGGGCAGTGTCTGAGATGATAGCATCCTGGGCTAGAAGAATGCTTGAACTCACACACACTCACACACGTGTACATATATATATGTATTTATGTATGTAGGTATGTATATGTTTTGTGAGGTCAGTGAAAGTAGATGGGGCACACAGCTGCTTCTCAACAGCTTCCGCACCACACCTACCAGTATGTCAAGGATCTTGCTAAGAGGCCTCTCACAAGCATTCAGAGATCTGTGCCTGCTCAAGTCTTGGCTGTCATGGTAATAATGCTTGAGAGTACCCAAGAGATAAGGCTTTGGCCACTACTAGTGATAAGGACCATGGCTAACACATCTAAGTCAGCCTCTCGAATTAAAAGAGATACTTTAAGCTACCTAGTGTTGTCACGTAAAAAATTTCCCATCCTTTAAACCTTGAATCATGTCCTCTGTGAATATTGGGACAATATTCAGGACTGCTGTCCTAAAATTCGTTTCATGTCATTAATAATTTCTGTATTTTCCTGCTTAACATCCACTGATAATTATTTTCTCTTTAGCCACTTATTCAAGATAAAACTTCAAAATGCAAAGGCTAGCCATCTCCCAAACCTGAGAGTAACTCCAAAGATTCCCAAGGACTAACAGCACATTGCCTCTCATTCTCATTATAATAAAGTATTAAGCCCCTCAAAACCTTATCTAATACTCTGCTAATGCCTCCAGTGGATACCTGACACCTTTACTCTTCTAACCACCTGCAAAGAAGCCATGTAGGAAATAATTAACACTTTTATTACAGGGTGGCATTTATGTACATTTAGACCACGGTTTGGAGCAAAGTGCTTGAGGTGGTTTGCTAACAGATAGAGCATAATAACCAGAGAGTTTTTTCGTGCTTCTTAGCAGAGTTGACAATGGTTAGCAGGGCTTAATACAGCTAAATGCATGTTAAACATATGCAGAGTTGCTGTTAACGCTGGAAAGATCCCCTGATTTGTAACGAAGGCTGAAGTTTAATGAACCCATGGTAGACATGGAAACTTGGGGTGCTTGAGTACCACAAATGAGTCTGGGAGTAGCGCAGCAAATCCCTGCAGATATAAAGATTGTGCGAGGAATACAGTTACGGGACAAGGCTGGAAGACCAATCCAGACCTGTTGCACTGCCTCCTCAAACTACAGTAACCCTCCTCATATTAATGTGCAATGTTTGAGGTTAAAAAAAACTGTAATGAACTGATTGGCTTTAAGAATTAATGTTGAATTTGAGGTAAGTTGTTCACCTTGTGATGAGCTTTATACTGCTCTACCATGGTTTTTGATAGAAACCTTCTTTCTGTGGAAGAAGAACATCTTTCACATCTTTTTTTCTCACTTATGGTAAAACTCTAGCTCTAAGGAGGTTTGACAGCTTTTAGATTAAAGGTTTATCAAGACAGAGCTCTGCACACAAGCCAGATGCAAACTGCATTTAAGTGAGAAATGCTACGTGCACCAAGGAAACATTTTCTTTATTGGTGCCTGCTAGTGATTAACTGCTTTTTTGAACGTATCTGGCTTTTTGTCATCGTCCATGCACACAAAACCATGGCAACAATAAAATATTATTATTGCTGTATTCTAAAGGTTTAATACGAATTTCTGTCTTCTTTATATCGACCGTTTGTTTGGGAAAAGGAAACAATCAGAGACCCAATGGAGATTCCTCTGACTAAAATCCTAGAAATATCAATACTACAAAATTACAAAAACGTGCAATTTTTTTCAAGGGATCACAATGCAATTCAACCTTTAACATCTCTTCTGGGCTGAAATTTGGCTGCAGATATCTCAATCTCCAGTCAGTGATCCATACTGCTATGAACCAGAAAGACTACATGAGGCACTAATGACATCAGCTTAGTTTAAGACCAAAAATCTTAGGCAATTAAAAAAGAAAGAAAGAAAGAAAGAAAGAAAGAAAAAAAGAAAAGAAATCTGTCTTCAGGCAACAATGTCAATGACGCTCAGCATCCACAGTTCCTACTGAATGTAAAATTGAGCTTTTAACTCTGCGAGGAGATGTTTCTTTATTTTTGTCCAAATGAGCTGGCATCATTAGTTGGACAAGAATAGTTTCCTTGATTTTCTGTTTGTAGACATCTTTCTACTGAAGAGCTCTTACACAGGACTTCTTTTTGTACTCCAGGACAGAAAACTTAGAAAACAACACCAGTCGTATTCTCTAATATATAAATTTTAAAGCTTGAAAACAATCACTTCTTCACCTTCCCGTGAGAAAATAGAGAAGGTGAATGACCTAGTATCTGTGAATGTCAAAGGCATCAAATATCTTTTTCATTTTTCTACTGAGCATGGGGCTGGCAAAGCATCTCTGTAGCTTTGGACATGAAAATAAAGCAGGATGTTCTGGGGGAAGAGAAGACAGCAAATATTTAGCAATTGTTATCTGATCTCCTTATTGCAACTGTTAACTGATTCACTGAAATTCTTAACTGATAGGAGATACAGATACATCTTTAGGTGACAAATTACTGCAGCTGAATGTAATCTGAATCTCCTTAGGAGGTAACATGAGCACCTTCAGAATATATTAAGGTCAAATATAGTCTGTTGCCTGCTTATATGACTTTTCTTCCCCTTTATTGAATCAACTGGATGAAAACATATCAACTAATTTTAGCTGATGTACATTTTTAGTCCTATTGCCAAAAATTCACCTGCACCAAGACCTCCAAGGTTCTCATGACACAAACTTCTTCAGCCAACAGTTGACCATGAAAGACATTTCTAGTGTTTCATTTTCAAATCTTTGGTCTTTATCTTTCTTTTAAATCTTTGCGGGACGTGACTACAATATTTGAACTAACAGCTAAAGCTCTCAACTTACTTTTTCAGTAGCTGTTTCAATAAAAATACTGATGTTTCTGTAGTACTGCCGTTGGAAGGCTGCTTATGACACTGACTAAACTATACACCCTTTCTTTTCGCCTCCCACCCAGGCTGGAAAGGGGTTTTAGATACAAAATGATTCCTGACCAGGGGATCTCACCATGGATTTGTAGACTGATATGGCAAAAGAAATTCAACAAGAAGGTGCCAGAAGAGGTCTTAACATAAATGGATATGTTGTCCTTTGTAGTTTTAATCCTTAAACCAAACCCTTATAAAGCTACTTGGTAGAATTCTTCAAAATATAGTGTCTAATATGCACCTTCCTTTTCTAGTCTATTTTTAGAGTAAAAAAAAAATGAGGGTTGGATTATTTTAATAGGATCTGCTTTACATTAAATACTGCAATTAAATTATCTCTTCTTTTCAGTCTCAATACACAAAGTATAAAATCTTGGCTTCAGGGGAATTATACCTTTGATTTCAGTAAGATCAGTTTTTTCCTTAGCCTTTATAATCTCTCCTCACAGGGTATATAATCTTCAATTATTCATTCTCTCGGCTGTCTTTAGCTCCTGCCCTCCCTCCTCTTGTCACCCAGGGACATCTCTATGAGTAAGCCCGTTCTCTCTTCTCTTCCATTACTCCTGAAGTCCTTTGCATGTTTTTTTTTTCTTTATTCCTGCAAAATAATTCTTTTTGGTCTCCCTCTATCATTTCTTCTATGCAAAAAAAAACAAAACAAAACAAAACAAAAAGTGGAGATTAAAACCAGGCTTTTCTGCAGCATCAGATGGTCCAGCCATCTGACCATATATCAGAAGGTCATTACCACGCTTTCCTCTTGGACCACGCTTTCCTTTTGCCCACTGCTATGTACTGTCCATGGCATAGCCTGGTTGCCAGCCTGCTGTTCATGGGACCTTCATCCACAGAATTATTGGGTGGACATGCGACGTCCTTCCTGCACGCACTATGCTAAAGCAACTGATCATTGGAATGAGAAAATGGCAAGAGTTATCGTCACTGTGTGGTGGGTCAGGTGGAGTTGCCAGAGCTGAACTGGTTCTCATTTTCAGCAGGAAATCTATGCTGAAATCTAAACTTGTACAGAACTGAGTAAATGAGATCAAGTTGAGACCAAGCATGTACCTACTCTTAAAAGCACTGGAAGTATGTAAGAAGTATTGCACATCTTTATATAATTCAGAGGTTGTGTCCCCCATCCTCCTACCTTCTCAGCAGATAACCACATTGATTGAAATAGGATTAGTTGCTCAAAACTGACATTGCTGGCAGAACATCCACATCAGTCTTACAAAGTGAAATAAATATATCGCATTACCACTGTTGTTGTCAGTGCACAATAAAAAGGATATTTTACCATGTTTTCTGCAATAATTAATTACTAGTAGCATTTTTTCCTCAAATTAAATTCTTCTGGTTTGTCTATGTACCAGGTTTTGGTGACAGTAATCCCACAGTAGTATGCCTTCAGAAAAATTTACAAAACAGAAAATGTGAATTCTAACTTTACTAAAGACTAAAAAAAAGTTACAAAAACAAAGGTAGATTACAGAGAGCTTTTATGTTGGAAAAGGCACTTTTCAACGATTAGTACATCATTGTTACAAAAACCAAATAAGTGGTAACTACTACTTCATTATAAAATAGCAATGGCTGTGAACAGGTAAGTTCACATGTTTATTTTTGCTCTCTTCTCATACCTTGTGAACCCAACACCTATTTTTTAATGCACGTGGGAAGGGCTGGGCTAAGAATTCTGGGGCTTTGGGTATATAGATTAAGGACATATATTTGTTTTCTATTAAAGCTCTCTTCATTTAGAAGACTGACAAGATCAAGGCAAAACATCACCTCTGATGAAATGGTCATTGGTGCAAAGTCTTGGACAGTGCTCGGGAAGCAAAGGGTGATCAGTTCGTTCAGGGAAGTCCCTAGACAGTATCTACCACACAGTCATAACCCAACATATTTTACGCAAATGGCAAATTTTCACTTTTTTTTTCTGGGGAGGTTTGCTGCCAGACTAGTGACCTGGAAGGCAAAAGTTTATTTTTAGGTCATCTTTCAGTAGTTAAGGAGATCAGATGAGTCCTCTGTAGAAGGTGATTTGTCCCACCTATCTCAAGATAGGTTTATTCACCACCTCAAGGTGTCAGCCAGCTCTGGAGAGAAGCCAAACAGCTAGTTCAGACTAGCTTCTTATCTTCCAGATTTCTAAAGCTAGGGGAGTTAAATCCCACACCTTTTCTCTCTCTGCACTCAGACTAGTAATGGAGACAAACAAAACTTCCCCAGGAGGGAGTGGGGTGAGTCCAGAAGTGGCGTGCAAGGCACAACACCTGGCGCTTGCTTCTGGCTCTGCTGCAGACTCCTTTCAACAAATTGCACTCCTGTCGTGTCTAAACGTTAGGTATAGGGAATAAAGAGCTATTTCTGAGAACTGCCTGTGTATTTGGATTATAAGATCTTCCCTGTAAGGACATTTTCGTATGTGCAACACCTTGGGGGTCTCGAGTTGGACTGTAAGACAAAAAAGCAAACTGCAGAAAACAATTTCGTGGCTGGGGGAATCACAGGGCCAGAACGCATATGGAACAAAAAGTGCTTAAAGAAAACTCATAGTCAAGGTCTTATCCTAAATCAGAAGTTCACAGGCCGCTGACCAAAGGCGAGGAAAAGAAACCAGTAACTATTGCACCCTTGACCTGCTCAGTACACAGCCCTGCATTTGCTAGCTGTACAGTAGCACTCCACCATTTCTTTAATGTCCACAAGCTCGTTTGTAGCTAATAATTTATTTTTAATTAAAATCCCTGTTGCCTTTGATTTTGCTACTCTGTGAAAAGACATTATGAGTAAAAAAAAAAAAAAAAAAGGAAAAAAAGTGGGGCAAGTAGGGGTGAGACGGACCCAAACAAGACGCCCGAGCCTCGGGAAGAACCGAGGTGACCACCTGACCTGCAGGTGCACTACGGGCAGAAATGCACCACATGTCCGTGCTACACCAGTACTTCCCACCAGGTAGCCGGGATTTAAAAGGTCTTGTGAAATCAGAGATCTTTTGCTTGTAAAAGCTGTTGGAATGGGAAAATAGTTTAGAGTGAGCCAGTCCAAATTTCTCTTTCAGCAAAAGGCAAAGGATGAAACCTGGCTATCTGAGAGCATGATTTGAGATTACTGGACCAAAAACAAAGCACTTGCAGGTGCCTAACTGAAGCATGTTATGCACTGTGCTGACTTATCATACCGCATGAATTACAGGGATGTGGCTCAGACACTTCTTGAACCATCTCAGGTTTAACTGGGTTGGGCCCATCCCTTTTATCTTCTAAACAAACTCTTAATTCAGAGTTTTATTCCTTACCAGACATGACTTACACCCTGTGGAAAAAAGAAAGGAACCTGTCTGTTCCATTTAAGCTTGCTCATAATTATAATTTTAGCCAACCGGATGCCTCTGCTTGTGCTGGGATACAGTCTGGAACAGGAAAAGGTGTGGGGAAGGAAGGACTATGAGTAAAAAAAGGGATTGGAAATGTGGAAATAGAGGAGGATTCAAGGCAGAAGGTCAACCTCTATGAATCACAGAACTGAGAAAGTTAGGCAGGGAAGATGCACACATTCCCTAAAGGGAATCTGTTGATGTGGTAGGACATCCCAGATTTTAACAACTTTGCAATAGTTTGCAATTTTATTGGATCAAAGCTTCTGAAAAAAATTTTCTGCATTCTGAAAACACAAGCCTTTTTTTCATCAGCAGCCAAAGGGGTTACATTGACTGCTGGTGCAGCCCCTCTCAGAGATGACTAACAGCACCAACGGCTTTCTTCTTTCTTACTGTCTCAGCTGGTAAATAGTCCAACTGATAATAGCATACACATTTTTTTTTCTAACTGGGATAGAAATACAGCCTGGGATCTCAAGGCCAGGCTCTTTGTTCTGTTGTTATTCTCCCCTACTCTCATGTAACCAAAACCTAAGGTTGCCCCGTGCTCTTCATCATGCCCTCTTCCAGTTGTTACTCTGCAAACAAAAGGAGCATTTCAATTTGCAATGTTACTGAGTCTGATGGGATAAAAGGAAAAGCAGTCAAAGCTCACTTTTGCGAATAGCCTCATTGATAGGAACTGCTTTGCACAAACACAGAACAGATATTAAGGAAATTCTGTTCTCCATTGTCCTTCTGCTGGCTGCAGCCATACTGCCAGCAAATATTTAGTAGAGATAACCCAAAGATAATTCAACTTTCCACTTTCTCTTGTACCTTTGGCTTACACCCCTATTTATGTACCAAAAGTTCACACCACTGTACTTTTCACACTTTGCTTGTCTTGATCTGGTAAGCCATCGTCACGGTCTCTATGCTGTTCAGAAACCAGGTGAGATATCGTTCGAGTTGGAACTAAATAACACAAACACTATATGTAGAAACACTGGGCCCATTTCTACTTCTTTTAGTGGATTTTCATGGGAGCTCAATTGGATTTACAATGGCTAATTTTTACAGCTAGCATGAATTCTGTCCCTGGTTTCCATAGCCCATGGATCTGTGGTTGCACTGGTTGCATGTGCTCTCTTTCCGATGTACAGAGCACAATGGGCCAAAGAGTCTAATTTTTCAGCTCTGAAACCCCAAGTTTGATCTTCAGTGAGTCAGTCAAAAAGCCAGCCTATGTGAGAACTGGCGCAGAATTCAACATGCTGGGGGCCTCAGACACTTGGACTAACCCAGTGGGAACAACGGAGTGCTGGCATGAAAGTTGCCATCTAGTCTGCTACTTAATGGATTTTATATTTGTCTTCCTTTGTTATTTTACCAATTTACTGAAAGAGGAAAAAGATTCGAGTGCAACTTTGTGTTAGTCAGTGATAGTCACTATTCCCTTGTAACCAACCCCATTTTCCATACTGTTGCTATCCTAAAGCAGTGAAGGAGTATGGTTTGTAACAGATGCATCTTTATGCATAATCTGGCATCACAGCTTGGCTCTTTTCAGGAAGATTATTAATTAAGATCTAAGGACTATATCTGTGATATCTTCAGAGTACAGTCTTATTAGAGATGGTGTTTATATTTCGACTTCTAACAAATATGAAGCCAAAACCACTGGGTTTATCAAAAGGTGTATCTTTCAAAGGTGATGTCCCTACTAGTAAACTAGAGTACGAGGACGTGTGCTTGGCAATGGGCGTACAAGAGCCAGTACTGTTTATCTGCTAGCTGGGACCGCGTGGGGTCCACGAAGTACTAGTGGTCAAGTGGACCCACTGTGTGTCTAGAATAGTCAGTGTGAGCAAATCCTTCATGAAAAATCACTTCTTAAAATCTGTTTCAATTTTCTCCTCTGTCTCTGATGCTATTTAAGCTCTTCGCAGATTGTGACAGCTATTGCTCTAAGTTCTGTGGAATCTTTTAAAGATGCTAATAATGACAAAGGTGAAGAGATTGCTTGCTGCTTCCACCAAGACTAAAACATTTTGAAATCAAATCAGCAAACACTAGAAAAGATTAAAACACAAGAAAGAGGAATTCTCTGAGTTAAGGAAACTGTGAGAAGAACCGCAGGGTGAAGCTCACCTGCGCAATGGCTTGGTGTCATTATGAAAAGTATGACTCTTCAGCAGAAAGGACTTTACAGATACCAGCAGTTTCACAGACAGCAAAATGAACTTCCAGGCTGAAATAATCATTTTCTCACACACAGAATAATCTGACTTGCATTGCTCAGTTTATTATTGTAATAAGAGGTTATTTTCCTGGCACAAGTACTCCCAATAGAAGGTACTTCTACCTGTTATAAAATCTTTATGGTGAATCTAAATATTCTTTTACCTCTCTAAAAGTGCAACCAAGATTTCACCTGCTAATTCTCAGGAAATATTGTCTATATAGGACAATATTCTTTTCTATAGATGGAATTTTAAAAAACTTGCATCTTTTATCTTTTGAAGGACAAAGCAGCCAAAATTTAAATAAGTGAAACTGGTAAATACCTGTATGAATACTTTCAATGCCACTGTGGAGAAAGGGAGGGGTTTGCACATGTTCGGCAATAATAAGAACAGGAGCAAAACTTTGCTTATAGAATAATCTTATATACTGTGACCAATTAGAATGTCACAGTCATGGCAGGACAAATGCACCAAAATCATGAGCTGTCTTGATTGATCTGAACATGACCAGTGGAGTTCAATAACTCCCAGCTGCACAATCGTAGTTTCACCTAGTAGACAGTATTTGTCTATTTAAACTACCTGCTAGAAATTCATCACAATATTTAGACTGGAATCTCAAACACAATTGAAATTCTCACAAAATACTGTATTACCTACAATAACACTCCCTCTGCCAGTGAAAAAATAATCATACATTATAAATATGTATTATCCAAATCGCCTAGCAGCACAGTCTAAGCACAAATACAGGGGAGTTCCACTAAGGAAAAATAAGGTTATATTCTGCTAGGGAGGATCAATCTGTAATGAGTATCCTGATGTGTTTTTTTTAATCTCAACTTTTTTCCACTCTTTATTTCATTCTCTTTGAATGAAACAAAGTTGACAAATTGGGCTGCTCACATCCAAACCACATGCTGCTTGACTTCATGGCACTTGTGGTTTTTGGGGATTCATTGTTTGCAGAGAGAATATCTTTTGCCGGGAAGATCAGACTTCTGATGCAATCCCATGAAACCCACAAACCACCTCCCTATTCAAAACTTCAGGGTTGGGGTATTTTTCCTCTTTCTGCTGAATTCTTGGCAAATATTTCAGATCAGAGGCCGTGACTAGAATCATGAAGAAATCTGAAAAATTTGTTTGGTGAAGCCTCTGGAGATTGTTCTGCTTAATCTGCAGAACGCTCCTTTCAGATCCTTTGCTACTGTGGAAAATGACTTTCTTGCTAATTGATGTCCCCACCCCTCTCACCAGGGATACATTTAGGAGGAATGAAAATACGTGTGTGCCAGAATATCCGAGGAGTCCAAGAATAATTCCTACCACCTGTATCAAATACAGTTCTCTTCAGATCATTTAAAAGTCAAAGAGGTACCTAATTCCCATTCCCACATGCCAGACTGAGATTAAAATTCAACAAGTTCTCAAATTTATATCCTCCTGAAGCACTGGTTGTAGCTACTCAGTCATGATGAAGCAATTAACCCACCTAGACCGAGTGGCCTAAGGTCGCGCTGACTGCAGAGGACGTCACAGTTAGCGTGAAAGGGAGCAGATACGGGACAGCTTTAGATCCTGAAATTGTACAACATGCCCTACAGCATCCCTGGGCTTTGGACGGCAGTTCACTTCAGAGTGAAGATTCGCAATATAGAACACAGCTTTGCTTTTAATCGGCGCCTTCATTTATAATCAGCTCCCAACAGCACGCAGACACGAAACAGCAGCGATTTTCATATTGTAAGTTGTGCCCCGAAGAAAAGCAAGTCTTGTTCATGTACGTTTTTGGGAAAGGGTTATTTTTCATCCAGACACTGATAAGTGCAGTCATCTAGGGGCATTTGTATACAAATTTGGTTATTTTTCTGCACAAACAAGGTGGTTATATATTAATTCCTCTTTTGTTATTCTGGTATTGAAAGAGCTCATTTATCTAGTCAGGCAGCAGAAATGAATTCTGCATGGTTTAAGAAATCAGTCACAGGCAGCACATAACAAATAAATGTCAGAGTGCACACTTAATGAACTACTCGTTGCATGCAGTTCATTTGCATACATTCTCCTGTTAAATGTGACTGGAGCAGTAAAAATGAAAATCTGTTCACAAATGATTCATGAAACAGAAGCAAGAAATGCTAAATTTGCATCTATGGAATTTTAAGGAATAATTTGACATTATGAAAAACATCCAAAAGCCCCTATTCTTGTCATCAAAATTTCAAATTCCCAAGCCCTAGCTGACATGTATTGGAATAAATAATATCAAAATGGGGGAGAAGGAACGAAAACAGAACAGCGGCACATGAGAAAAATCTTCCTTATACCATGGCATGGTTCCAAAACTACATATGGAAATTAATATCCTAATTAATAAGGGTTCATGAAGCACAAAATATTAAAGGCAGTCAGAAATAGCTGAAGTACTTCTCTATCATGACACGCTCAGGGCACACACATTGGCACAAATGTGTCAGATTTACAAAAATATTTGGAAAAATTTCCAGTCTTTTTCCAGTCCAGTCCTCTGTTAAGGATTATATTTAAGTATCTCACAGAACTCAAAGCCAATTTACAATGATGTGATAAACCAGCTACCAAATCCGCTATGTTTCTCCAGCATTCTTAGACACTGATGAAGCAAAGAGAAAAAAACCCTGATACGTATGCCAGAAGATACTTGAGGGCTCATAATTTCGAGCTAGCAAAAAAATTATTTTTTGTCCTCGCCTGTTTTCTAGTTTCCACCAAGAGTTACAATACTGAATAGGTTTGAAGCCAGTTCTGTAACTTCTGAGCTAGGCATATGTTATCCTTCCACTGGGAATGCATAGAACAGATTACGATAACTTTTCATTTCTCATGTACATCCTTTACTGCTGTTTTTCCACTTGCTTAAAAGGAAAAATGCCAGTTTTTGCCACCTGAGGGTTTAGCCCAGACAACTCCAAAACGACAGCTACAGCTACACTGTTTCTCTGTTTGCTTGTTTGCTTATTCTAGCATTGTACCTATAGACTGACAGTGGAAATGTTAATCCTGAAATACTTTGTTTGAGAAAGCTAAGAATGGCTATAATAAAGAAATTCTAACTCAAATTTTGTTTCAGTCTTACACTGGCTGCTCCCGATAGTTAAACTAAAGAACCAGAACTATCATTCAACAGCAGCTCTGGTCTCCACTCAACAAAAACTGTATTATACAAGCCAAAAAACATGACAAACAAGAGGCTGAACTCGCAAATATGTCCGATATACAAATATTAATCCCACAGCATGATCTGTCTTCCAAATTAAGATACACTTTGACAAAATCCCTAGTGGCAGGAAAGGTTCTCGAGCAATTTCTCGTTAGAGCTTTCTATCCAGCACTTCAACCACTGCAAAGAAGATGTATGACCCCAGTCCAAGGAAACAGTAATAAGGAATCTGAGATAAATCTATTTTGAAAAATTGCATGAGGGAAGAAGAGCTGTGAATAACAAGGACATACTAGTAAATAATAACTAAAAGGCAAAGGAATCAAAACTATAATCAAACAGCAGTTTTTTAATCTTTGGCACCGAATCTGAAAGAAGGAAGCATCCTTGGAAGACAGGGCAGAAAATTGGAAGTGAGAAATCTTGAGTTCTGCACCTTGGTATCACGGACTCACTATGAGGGTGAGAATGAAACTATCGCATTGATGCCCTGATTTTCAAGAGTCATCAGAGAATAGAACAAGTTCTCATGAAATCTGAGACAGACAAGCATCAAAATGTAGATTTTTCGTCAGCTAGACATGCCAGTGATGCCAGCTCCGGATTAACTTGAAGCTCTACCTTCTACGCTGGTCAGAAGGCTAAATGACATAGGTTCACAATGGGCATTATCAAATCTAATAGTTCCCATAACTGACACTAAGTAGGCCTTGTCTCGTTTAAGCAATTTTCTAGTTTTTTTGGAGGCTTAGCTTCCTCCTCCACAAATTCCACAACCAAAGTCTTCTTGTAGCTATACTCATCCTCTCTATTTCATGTTCATTACCGTCAGATCTCTATAGCATCTTCTGCATCTTCAATATCTTTACTTTCAGAAATCTATATGCATCTACTGTGACAGGAAACACTAAACATACCTACTGAAGAGAAATCCATGGAGGGCTAGTGAAGATGTAGAAGTCACATGCAGATCAGAAGTGCCAGTTGAGAGCTGGAGGAGCATTGGGAGGAAGTAATGTGTCTGCTCACCCTCACCCAGTATTCCTCTTCAGGCCAAAAGGAATGCCACTGCTGGAGAAAGGACACCAGGCACAAAGACTTTGGTCTGATGCAGAACGGGCTGAAAAAATACATTCTTACATTAAAACTTGTTGGAAATATTATGTGTAAAGCTAGTTTCTTCCTGTGTTACTTAAGACCCCATGGGTAGACATAAGCAGTAGTCCTTCATCCACCCATCATCTTATTTGATGGATGAGTTAGAGGAGCCATCAAGTCATCAAGAAGCGCTACCAATAGTCTTCCCAGTGAGAAGAACGGGGGAGCTGTTGGGAGAGGAAGGATATGCCAAGGTAAAAGAGTGAGGAATGACTAGCCCTGGAGTTACACCGGCCCCCTGAAAGCCAACTGGCTGATGGCTAGCAGGCAGCGCCAGCACAAGAGCCCACCTTGCTCACAGCTGGGCCTGGGGTCCAACCAGGCTATCAGCAGAGCCTTGGCTGTCAGATGTATTTAGCCAAAGGAAAGTGGCGACAGTGTAAAAATAGAATGGCAAACCAAAACAGAAAGGAAAAAAAAAAAGTCAAATACAGCTATAAACAAAGCAAGCAGCTACTGCAACAAAGCATGTCAGATTATATTGCCTCTGCTCCAGGACTTTTATCTTCTTTTAAATTGCTAGTTTTCAGAAAATAGTTTTTAAAAGTTTACAGAGCTCACATAATATCAGGCTGTAAAATGTCCCATTTGCCTATAGCATCTTGCAATATTATTTTATGCTGGAAGAAAATCTAGCTTAAACTTTAAACTTCAGGAAAACTTGAAACATGTCATTATGATACATTGTCTACTGCATATTTGAGCTCATGATGGGTGAACTGCTGAAGATCTGAAGCTTATCTGATGCTTTCTGCTCCAGGAATTGGGCTAAAACCACAGGAGTGTCAGATTAATGAGATCTCTGGTACTTCCTGCTTCTGGTTGGGAATAGCCTTTCCTATGGTACTCTAGGATTTCTGTTCTCAGTTTCATGGATGGTGGTAAAAAAGGGATCTCAGATGTGTGTTTACGTAATTGTACCTTTCTGGTTGACATCAAAAGCTTGATGGGAATGCTATGGGGCAGGGTAAATCCCACTCAGAAGCCAAAAGAATAGCATTATGGGAATCACCTGCAGAATATTTTGTGCAAATATGAGAGCTCTAACAAAACATAAAGGAGATGAAATCAGAGGCAAGCAATTTTAATATTGCCATCACCAAATTTAAGCTTTAATCTTAAAGCACAACCACCCATCACTATGTAAACTGTAATTTGGAGAGTCACTATTTTGAGCACTTCCTGAGAAGAGGACTGGAGTGGATTTCAGAGAAGACTGGATTTAGCATCTTAAACATTTCCACAGCAGAAATCTGACCACTGCTTAAATAATACAGACCGTCTGAGCAACAGCCACTCTATAACCACAGGCTAATACAGGCATAAAAGCAAATCATCAGGTTTTACGAATCAGTACAACTCCATTTGAGTTGTACTTTCTCTTCTCAGCTGAGGATATGGCTTATCGAGCTCAGCGGCAATGCACTGCCTTATATTAGCTAAGAAGTTTACCCTGTGAGCCCTCGCGAATACAGTTCCAACCAGGAAGAACCTTGTATTTAAGGCCCACAGTGCCATTAGTGTGTCCAATGCATATTTTCCAGAAATAATCATAAATAGTAGATTAAAACAATAGACTAACAATAATAATGTAGAAAGTGTTTAGGATCAGAGCATCACACTAATTACTGAATAAAGCTTGCCTAAATGAGCTTTTGCAGTCTGTGGTGGAAGAAGTTATTAAAACTTTTCCAAAGCTGTCTGGAAGTTCAGTTCAGATTTTTCAGGCTTAAACTGAGTGGAGGAGGATGGAGGACTCCTTTGAATCTAAACCAGTTTCATTGTTTCCTTCCTAATATGAAATTCTGCAAAAGAGTTTGTTTAAGAATGCTAACCTAGATGCACCAAGTGCTTCATTGCATTGAAAGTACTGTATGTGGCTGGGTAATGCTATGAATTTAACTGAGTTTCATGTTAGCTATTGCAGTGTCAAATCAAATTCAAATACTTTCATTCACAGGCTACAGACCAATTTACAAAGACTCTTAAATAATGCCTGGAACTCTAGAACTTCACCCATACGAAATGCTGTAGTGTGTTTGCATTTGAAAGACGTTTTCCCTCTTCTAGAGTGCAAAACTGGCCAGATCTGGGACCAGCTTGTTGAGTCAAATTTCCTGACCCACTCATCCCCAATTATTCTGATGGCCCCATAGCAAAGTAGATGATTGCAGCATTTTTGTAAGCAAATACACTTAGCAGACTCTTTCATGCTTCTTCCTCAGCAGCTGCAAAGCTTTTACTCCAATGACAGAAGTCAACAGCTCTGGCTTTCTGGGATCAAAATTCCAGATAAAGTCAACACAGAGTCAAATATTTTACCAGCTTTTGAGAGCAGAACAGGAGATAGCAATGAAAGGGGGACAGGGGTGCAATTTCTTGGCCAAAGGATCCAGTTTTTCTTCGTCTGCCCCAGCAATACACACTAACAATGGCTTTTGAGATGTTTTGAGAAACATCTCAAAAAAAACAACTGGTTGTAACAGACAGTGAAATGTGTTAGTATTCGAACTACTTTCCAGTTTAGGAATGGATCTTGCTGATAGCAAGATATTTGCTTGTTTTCCAACTGATCAGTGTGACGTATCTCAAAATAGAATGAAAATGCGAGGTGACACTTGTTTCCTTCAGTCCTACCAGCTTCCAGTTTTGTTTTGTTGTTGTTGTTGTTGTTTTTAATGTTTTCAGTGCTGAAATCCCTTGCTCTTCAGAATTCATCGAACCTGAATACAGCAATATCAAGCTTAAGATCCTGGACAGAGCTGGCTCAAGCTATCTATGCCCATGTTGCTTGCAGGGGCAGAGCGTGGGTGGGAGCGAGTCCCTCCATGCATCTGGGAGGGCTGGCAAAAAATACTTTATTCCTATACATTTTTTGTTTAAAAATAAGTATTTGTTTGATGCTTAAAAGTCAAAACATATTCTAAGTTTCTCTGGAGAAGCTTTTTCCCTCTCTAATCCTGTTCCATTGAGGAGATGGGATTTAATAAGGAAAGTTATAGCTGAAGAAAAGGGAGAGTAAAGGCATAGAAGAAAGTAAGTGGAAAAAAGAAAAAAAAAGCAATCTGTCCAAGACTTCCAAAGTGCTCCTCTTCTCCTATTTCGTTCTCTTATGTTCCCTCCCCTCTACACAAGCAGCCCTATTCCCATGTTTACTTGTTTACTTAGCATGCCACCAGTCAGATCACGCATTTATTCACTAGAAGTAAAACAGGCTGTCTCTCCCCCTTGTCAAGGACTCTGTGGGGCAGGGAACGTGCTGAGATGGAGCAAACGATATGGCTATTGTGCTGGAAACGGTGCCTTTCTATCTCCACGACGCTTGCCAGCTCCGTGTGTCAATATATTTTCAGATATCATCAGATGTTAGGAAGGGTATATGACATAAGGCACAAAGACCTCACCTCTTCCTGAAATATTTTAAGGTCTAACATTTCAAAAAAAAAAAAAAAAAAAAAAAAAAAAGCTTCAGGTGACAGAATCTACTTATGATTGACTTCTGTTCCCCTTGACACAACCCGGGGAGATCTGGCATGTGTTCTAGGACGTTAGCCTAAATGTTTCTTAACTGAATGAAAAATAAGTTCTTATTGGGGTTTTTTTGACTTGTTTTTTAAACTTATTTTTCAGGCTATGCAGAACTGCCAGAGGAGACACAGAAAACAGCTAGTGAGAAAGAAAGAAACACTGGCAGCCAACATGAACGTTGTGTGAGAGAATCTATAGTTGGAGATGGTTTGTAACACGGACACCAAGCACCCCGTAAAATGTTTCAGATCTCCCGAACACAGCTCCAATAGGCTTTGAAGTGTTGACATCACATAAAATAAAATGCATCACAGTCCAAATTATCGTATTGGTTTTTCCCCCCTCTCCTCACTTTGATGGCTTCTACAAAGCATTTTATATGGTTGAATAAATTTGAGTAACTCTCTACAAGTAAATCAAACCAAAATGCTTTTAAAAAATATTGGACGCTTGCTACTAGGCTCCTTTGAAAAAATAAAGTGTGTTTCCAAATACACTGCGTACAAGATGGTGTGATGCAGTCTGATTGGTAAACAGCAAGGAAAATGAATACCTCTCAAATGCACTGCAATTTTTCATCCTCAGACAATCACCGCTTCCCAAATTAATGACCAGTTTGGTGATTAATTGACAGACTGTATCTAAAATCAATTGTCCTTCCTCTGATTAGGTTCCACCTTTTTGTGCAAGTGTCTGTGCGAGGTTTGCAAAAATAAAATTTGCAAATTAAGATTAATTTATAATGGGATCCTTGGCCAGATCTCCCTCTATGTTGCAGCAGATGGACTTTTGTGTGAAATATTTTTCCTTAGTTGCTATAGAAACATGCCAACATATTTCTGCTTAAGTGATTTGCTGGAGAGCTGTTTGTTGTGTTGCCCAGTGCTGACAGGAGTGAATCATTTTTAGTCTTCAGTCAAGGCTGATTAAAACCTGGTCTCTGGGTGTCTTACCGCTGCTAACTGCTACTTACATGAGGGGCATACTGTTAAAGTAATTATGTCTGGGACATTTTAAGCATGCCTTGAAGTAAACCAGGCAGGTGGAAGGTTAAAGTTACCAAAATGACTAAAAGCCGAGAAAAAACCCAAACGTACACACAAGAAACAGCAGAAAAGTTACGATGACCTTAAAAAAGAGACCTTATAAGATATTTAGTTATGAGAGGCAATTACGGTGGAAACAACCTCAAAATATTATGCTAAATGACGGGTTGCATGCGTTCCCAAAAGCCAGTTTGCCCACGTCAGCTGCTGGCACAGATTCTACCTGCAGCACATGAAGCACCTACAGTCTTGCACAGGTCCCATGACACAGAGACACTTTTTAGACCAGGGTGCAGCTCAAGACAGTCCTACCAGCTTCCAGTTTTGTTTTGTTATTGTTGTTGTTTTTAATGTTTCCTATTAAATCAGTGCTGAAATCCCTTGCTCTACAGAATTCATCAAACCTGAACACAGCAATATCAAGCTTAAGATCCTGGACAGAGCTGGCTCAAGCTATCTATGCCCATGTTGCTTGCAGGGGCAGAGTGTGGGTGGGAGCAAGTCCCTCCATGCATCTGGGAAGGCTGGCAAAATCCCCCATTTCTGAGACGACCGGCTTCCAACCACACGGCCTGTCCTTTCCTGTCCCTGTTCTGTGCCTCAGCCCTCCCAATGGTCCAATTCAGTAAAAGAAACACTGGTGTTTTGGGACCTACTGATGACAGTTTTCTCTGAGAAGCAGATCTAATTAGAAGGTCATCATAGGCTTCTTTGCAGTGATTTCAGCAGCTGTATGAAAAGAAGTAAACCTTGAGATTAGACTGAGGGAGGAATTCCTGATTCCCACAGAAGCAACACTGTTGAGAGGTCCATGTCATTAAATTACTTGTAAAACTTAGAGCTAAATTTCTCTGTTTTGGAAACAATATGATGTATTTGAATGTTAAAAAGCACATTTCTTAATAAACCTTTATCTAGAGCTGGCTGAGAAGCCTCCTTCCTTTTGTTAGCTAGCCATGAGATGTGTTGCTTGGTATTAGCACCTGAGCTTTGCGTTAGTGAGCCTTTAGAGGTGTTTATAACAGGCTCTTGAACTGGCATCTTCTCTCCATTTTAACATTTTCCTCATTTCTGTCCCTATTTTTCATGTACGCTCCCACAGTGGCAGCTTTCCAACTCCTCTTACCTCCAAGTGAAGGGCAGGCTACCAGCTACTTTATAGTTAAAGCCAATTTTTCTGCTTGGCCAGCTTGCAGGGGATCTTAGTCCATGGAATAGTTGATTTCCTGCCCGTGACAAGTATATGACTCATGCCTCTAAAAAGTATAACCTTTGCTGTCCCTCACTGAGATGTCTAGGAGGCTTGAAGGGCCAAAAGAGCTCTCTAGATGTGTTTAATGTTGCTTCAGAATGACAAAGAGCAATATGATTTAATGGTAAGTTGCAGCAGCTGGAGTATCAGAGAAGTTGACCTTGAAAGTAGTTTGGTTCTTGGTTATGAGTGTAAATGTGTGCAGACTCCACCTGAATGTGAAGAGGAATTTCTTCAGTGTGGGAGTGATGGAGCCCTGGAACAGGTTGCCCAGGGAGGTTGTGGAGTCTCCTTCTCTGGAGATATTCAAAGCCCGCCTGGATGTAGCCCTGTCTAACATGCTCTAGGTGACCCTGCTGAGCAGGGGGTTGGACTAGATGATCTCCAGAGGTCCCTTCCAACTTTACTGATTCTGTGATTCTGTAAATCTAGATTAAGCCTATGAAGTTACTCTATATATACTGCAGAGAAGAATCCTGCTTCAGCCACCAAGTACCTTCATGAGAAAAGCTTATTAGTATGTCTTATACATAAGAATATGGCATTAGAAAACAATCTCTTATAAATAAATGATTTCTATAATCCCCTCCCTTGAGGAAAGTGACCCTCTTCCTCTACTGGGCCCTGGTGAGGCCACATCTGGAGTGTTGTGCCCAGTTCTGGGCTCCCCAATACAAGAGAGACATGGACATACTGGAGAGAGTCCAGCAAAGGGCCATGAAGATGATTAAGGGATTGCAGTGTCTCACATACAAGAAGAGACTGAAAGAGCTGGGACTGTTTAGCCTGGTGAAGAGAAGGCTTGGGGGGGGGGGGGGGGGATCTTATGAGTGGAAGGGTGTAAAGATGATGGGGCCAGACTCTTCAGTGCTGCCTGGTGACAGGATGAGAGGCAACAGGCAGAAATGGAAGCATAGGAAGCTCCATCTGAACATGAGGAAAAACTTCTTCACTGTGAGAGTGACAGAGCACTGGAACAGGTTGTCCAGACAGGTTCTGGAGTCTCCTTCCTTGGAGATATTCAAAACCTGCCTGGACACTGTCTTGAGCAGCTTGCTCTAGGTGACTCTGCTTGAGCAGGGGTTAGAACAGACGATCTTTAGAGGTCTCATCCAACCTCAGCTGCTCTCTGTTCTTTGGTTCTGTGGTAATAAATAAGTACAATGACTTGAATTCATGTCTAGCAAATAGAATGACAGAAGTGTTTTTGTCGAGTTCACTTGATTTCTGTCAACTTCACTGTAAAGTGAAGTTAGTTTAAATTTAAACAGAATTTGAGGTTTCAGTTACACCTGAAAGGAGAGAACAGACTGAAAAGAAACTTAAAATATTTTAGTTGACATTAATTTAGGATGTAAATATGCACTGAGGGGTAATTTCTTCCACTTAGGTAGTTACTGCATAGTTATAGCTTGTGGCAGCATGTCTGTACATCCATAACCTTATAAACTGAGAGGCCAAAAGAGAGGAATAATAGGAAAAGCCACTACAGAAAGCTGAAAAAAAGTATTGAGTAAGTCTTAAACACATTCTTTGCCTTGTACTTCCTTCCAGGCCTTGCAGGACATTAGTTAGAATAGCTTAGCCTCCTTATAGACTCCTTCACATCTGTTTAAAAATGGCTAACTCTCAGTTGCCACAGGAACAAAATCCCTTTTCTGTGCAAGTTGCTCTGCTTGGAGAATTAAACTTTATTCTTTATGGAAGAAAAATGGAAGAAAATGGACAGTCTGATGAAATGCAAAACATGTTTCTACAGCAAAATGGCACAGAGAGAAATAAGCCCATCATTGCCTTGCTGAGACCACATGTCTAGAAAAGGATGTATTCCTGTTAACAATAACTTCATCTGATAATTCACTAATTAAAACACCAGTAAGTTGGCTGAATGTCCTTTTTTTGAAAAGGAGAGCAGCTTCAAACGCTCTTCCTCTTCAAAGATCCCCCCTCTGCTTGAAATAGGGACTAGGACTAGACAGACTTTTGCACTGATCTGTTCCAGTGTTTCTGGGTTCTTATGTTTGCTCCAAATCAATGTACTGCTTCCGAGAGTTTCAGGGAGCATTTGCACAGATAAAAGTGCAAATACTATTTTTCTATAGTATTTGCTGTCTGGCACTGATCCGGATATGGATGACTAAAGACAGAGGTGGGTAATAGAGGTGGGCAAAGAGTTGGTTAGTAAAGTAACAGGCTCCAGCTTTCTTGCATACTTAGTGGATCATTGAGATAGGTTACAATATACCTGGCTAAGAACACATACCATGGAGTAGGTTTCACTTAAAGTACCATATGATTTAGCTGAGGTTTTTTCTTTGTCAAAGATTAAGTAGATCTGATGAAGTCAAGCTTTTCTTGATCTTTTTTACTTCAGGTTTTATCTGTCTTAGCTGTAAGTTGTCACTAACTTCCAAGAAAGTACTAACAACTGACATTTCCACCCCTAGGTATATTAATTGCTCCTAGCCAATTTTATGAGAAAGGCAAAATAGTGTTCCCTCTGTCTCCTTTATCTTTTCTCCTGCCTATTCCTTCCTGGCTCTCCAAAAACATGGCTGATCAGACCTACAACACCATAAATACACACCAGCTAGGATCCAATTGCTAAACACTCATCCACAATTAGAACATTGCTTACCACAGTAGGAAGCACACTTCTAGCCTGACTCAACTTTTTTCCACAAACACGCAAGTTAGAATTTTTCAAGACAAAAGAATACCACCTTTTTCCATATTTGTATCTATCACGGTAGAACTTCACTGTGAAAATGGCAGTGGAAATTTAATTTGAGAGAAACCCATAAACAATAATGAATGAGCTAGGGCAGTGACTCTATGCACCTGCAACTTCTTTGCAGCAGTATGTGAGAAGGGTCAGTGATGGGTACCAGGAATGCTGTTCCACCACAACAGAGTCCACCTGAGAACTGGTCTCCTTAGTCTATGTATGAGATGCCTACAGTACCCAACAGAAGGGAATCCTCATCTTAATTTGGGTGAGAGGCTCTGCAATAAACACAAATACTAATCATTATAGTTTCCATGATACAACCTTATGCTGATGGAGAGGAACAATGCATCAAGGATAATGGAGGTTGGAAAAGGAGACCCTGGGTTATACCAGATGAACCGGAAATTGTCTGCAGAGCCAATGTGACCTCCCTCCAGCAAGACACTGATGGTACTGCCAAACTTTTATCCTTTCTGCCTCACTGAGACTATATTATGGAATAATACCAAATTCTAGCAATCACAGAGATGCTTTATCTAGAGCTTTGAGATGGCCTTTTGGAAACAGAAACAGTTAGGAAATGCATATAAAACTCACAGTAAACATTTTTTTTAATTGCTGCTGAAAATGGATAATAGCCTTTAAAATGACAGCTCACTTAGAGTCAAGTAAACCATCGTATGTGTTGCCACATGCCAAAGCAAGTGACAAAGAATAAGGTAGATTATTAAGAATAATATGTAACACTCCAGTGACAATGGCCCAGGTATGTCACAACCTTGGAAATGAAAGTGAACTGTCCATCTGTGGAGTTGGCACCTTCTCCTCGTTTCTGCTCAGAGCATGCTTCAGGACAGATGTGAAGATTGGTGTCTTTGTAATCAAGCAGTGCATGGCACTTAGCCATGTCTCTCCAACTAATTTTGATGCATTTAGGCACAGGTTGCCACTACGTTTCACATATGTCACCAAAATGAACATCTGACAGTCAAGAACTGTAACTACTAGTTCCTTCCCCCTTCCCCTCCCCTTTCCTGATTTACAGATTCATTTTTGACTGTGCTTATACTTCTGTTGGGTTTACATTTACATCCACGCAAATGCTCATTACAAGCATATTTTAGTTTCATGTGCTAACATGCACACGAAAAGCGCTACATGAGATGCAACACCAGGTTTCATGAAACCTACTGCCGGACCTCTGACATAGAGACAATCCAGACAGGGATTTATGAAGTTTTTCTCACCAAGAATCATGTACACACATGTGAATATGTTATGTGAAAGCAAAAAAGACCAAATTTCTTTTAATGTTTACTGCAGCGAACACCTTCTATATTATTAGCCTAATTTCTCTGGGCTGATTCCCTCTGGAGAAGATAGCTTGCTTTTGACCAAGTGTTTTCTCCCAGTTCACCTGGTTATAACAGTTATGCCTATCCGGTTTGAGAGCAATGACCCAGCATTTACATGCACCACAACTAACCAACACGTGCAAAATTCCAAACATGTAGTATGAATCCAAGTAGCTATTTTCTCATATAAGTACTTCCCAATGAGATAAATACAAAGTCTTTCTCAGGGAAAGACCATTGTTCAGTATGTGTGTGTACAGCCTCAGCAGAACAGGCCACATCAGGGTTTAGGGCTGATCACCTGAACACTGGGGCAGAGTCTGCAGCAGGCTGTGCAGATGAGTCCCTAGGTATTGCTGTTGATTCCATAGGTGAGCCTTTCCTTCTCAGCATGCGCTCAATAATTATTCCCAGTCTGGCAAGGGGAGTCCATGAGCCTCATGATGACTAGGGGGAAAAAAATCAGAACCTGATCAATTGTGGTATTTAAAAACACCTGTGACAACAAAAACTTAAGAGTCTGGCTGAGTATCTTGGCTGAAGTTCTGTCTTCAGAAGCTCAGGAAGCTGTACAAGGTTTAGCTGTATCCTTATGGTGAGTCCTGTTCCAGATGTAAGTCTTCCTAGCCTAAACTGGTGGGAACCACTTTTGTGTCCTACTAAAAGCTGGTGCTCCTAATTTTATAGTTGTATAGCCTAACCTGACCTGCAGTTCAACTAGGCATACAGTTGAACTACTTCTACTTTAATGAGCTAGAGACCAATCACTGTGTAGGTGACATGATATAGGCTTCAGTGCAAGACGTACAAATCTTTAGCAGGAATTGGTGGCTGAATACTGTGCTGCGGGCATGCTTCCAGGGATACCTAAGATAATTTTAATACCGACAGTTCAACAGCATCTGTAATACCACAACTTCACTTTTGCATAGAAATACCCTCAAATGAAGAATAATCTTCAGACAGACAGTGTTTTCCAATGTACTTGGATTTACTTTAGATTGAAAGGTTTTGCACTAATAAAAGCCATTAATTCATACTAGGTAATAAAAGGAAACAGAAAATAGTCCCTTGTTTTGTGCTCCCATTCAGACCTGATTACCTTTATATTTGTTTAACTTCATTAACTTCTTGACCACTGCTGTGAGGAGATTAAAGCTGAGACATTGAACTTATGTTTTCTACACATTTTTGGTGTCTCAGCTTATCATATGCTTCCCATGAAACAGCTTGGTGCCAACAGTGCACATGGCTGAATGGTCAACACTTTAAAGTTCAGTCACAACAAACCAGAAGTGATCTTTAGAAATCTGAATAATTTAGAAATAGATTTTCTTATTTTTCTTCTGAGACAACACTGTCTCACTCTGGGAACTATATTTATAAAAATAATATAGTCTGACACTACTGCCCACTAGTATGAACAAATGCCATTAAAGCACTGAGATGAAGATACTTGTAAAAGGTTCAACTGGAAAAAATAAAATAAAAAAGCCTTTTGTTTCGAGGTAAATTAAGTGAGTTCATGGTGGTGCTCTCCCTAGAAAGAGAAAGAGAAATCTTGTAAGGAAGGATAGTGTAAACTCCCTCTTATCTAATGGGTCTCAGTCTTGGCTTGGAAGAACCAGCTCCAAGAACAGGACTTGTTCCTTCACCAAGACTGCTAGTTAAGTTTTTACTTTACGATAATAGTTTATGTACAGAGGGTCCTACTGAGCTAGCAAATAGGCCTTAGATTCTCCCCATATGACTCACAAGCACTGCACAGTTAACCCCTCCAGCATTTTGGGGATGGTCCCACAACTCCAATTTTCTTCCTGGGCCAAGAATCTCAAAATCACTGGAAGAGCAAGCTGTGCCCTGTCAAACTAGTCGTGTTTTCTTTATTCCCAGCAGAGGTTTGCCCAGGCTTTTCAAAAGCACTTAAGAGAACTATTTAATTGGAATACAGTGTCCTATTGTCTTTGGCTCTCGTGAAAATTCTTTTTTTTCTTCAAGTGGAAGATGCTCGAGGAAGTTCCCTCTTAAGTCTCTCCCTTCCAGTTTTAGTTAAAACTAATGTAACAAACATTCTTACAAAGGATGAAAAATGCAATAACGTTTTTTTTTCTTTTTTTTTTTTTTTTTACCAACTGGAACTGGAGTTATGTTAATATTCCTTTAAGTTAAAAGAGGATATACACCATAGTTTAAATTAAGCAGGGAAGATGAGCTTGAATCAAATCCTCAACTTGTGTGAAAGATCTTTGCTCTCCTGATTGCATTTGAATTACCTTCTCTTTTCCAGCTGAAGATCTATTCCTTTCAGTCTGGGAAAGCAAAGAGCTAAGCTGGTGTCATTCACACCCAGAAAGCCAAACAGTTGAAGTAAAGCTGTCTTGCACTACAATAATTTCTATGAGCAGAGGAACCTCTGTTTGCCTCTCCCATTCATAAGTGTTACGTACACTACTGAAAATTGAACCTTCAGAGTGTCCCAAGGTGGTAGAGATAAATTTAAAGCTACAGTAATATAACTGTGGGTCTTTAAACATATACTAGTCTGATATGCTGTATTTATTAGTAGTCCCAGAACCCACAGTCTTCTCCTACTAAGGTACAATGAGAAGTGAAGAAAATACAGTGATAATATAAATTTGCTTTCTTCAGTCTAGTCCTCAAAATTCCTCATTCTAGCCTTGGAAATCTCAAATGAAATATTATTTATGAGGTTCTGTAGTAAAAACATAGTCCTGGTGCAATAAATTACTAGCAGTAAGCTAATGTTTTAATTTTTTTTTCCAAGCATAGACTCCACTCCCTCCTATTAACTCTCTCACCTCTACAGCTCTGTCAGAGAGGGCTGTCCGGCAGGAGCATTTGATTTCATCAGCTTCTTCTGGCTGCCAGCTGAAGATGCCAACAGCCATGAATAGATGAGTCACAGCCTCAGGGGAGAACCTCTTGTAAGAATATTAGGAAAACTACTTCATAGCATGAGGTGTCATAAAGCAGCAGGCAGTGGGAAGGAGGAGAGATACCATCCCTGCTTGGAAAAGTTTTCTCATCTGATGGCTCAATACATTTCTGAATGTGACATCTAGGCAAAATTCAACGGTTATAAACATAGCTAAGGAGCAGATTTTGGTGGGCATGGCTAGTCTAACAGCTGAAGAAACTGGGCTTCATAAAAGCAGCTTGTACTTCCCATGATAGGTTTATACAATACGAATAAGTAAAGCACTAGAATTGGTAAGTGCCAACACAAATCAGTGTCTGTCCACTGTCACCAATGAAGTTATTCCAGTTTATATTCACTAGGGATGTGGGTAGCATTTCAAAACCAATGTTAATATTAAAAATATTCTGCAACCAATACATATATGAAGAACTTCTTTGAAAAGCAAAACAAAATTCAGGGCATAAATAATAATGTGTATAGCACTGCAAAAGCATCCATACTTCTCTAGCAATGTCCCCACTTATATCTTAGAACAAGATGATAACTAAAATTAATACTGTTTATTTTAGTATAACTGCAGAAAGAACAGAGGATGTTCAAAATTCAAGATTATTGCCATCTTTGAACTCATCTTGAATCTCATTTTTCTGCCTTTTGTAAACCATAAATCCAATTTGCTCCAGGGCTGAGTCATGGGTTTTTTTTTTTTGTGTGTGTGTAACTAGAAAGGGATTACTGACTGATAATACGTACAGTTTACATATTCAATTTTTACTGTTTAAATACAGTTAGTACCTTACATGTATATAAACTAGGAATCCAGGTAAGAAAACTTGAAAACTTCCCAAACATATTTCATTTATTGAGTGTGGTTATAAAGAGGGATTCAGTGGAAACTATGTGAGCAGCAACGGGAACACGTGTTTTGCACTGAGCTAATTGAGTATACGTAGGATTGGACAAAGTAAACCAGACCGATGATGTTTACATGTTCTGTTAATATAACTTTGTATAGAAGCTATAGAGTTGCACTGTTAACTTCTCAAGAAGGCAGCTTAAATTCATTAAGCTCATTAAAATTTTCCTCTGTATAAGATGTGTTATAGGCTGTGTTAGAGAGTAACATACCATACTCCTCTTTCCTGTAACTTTGACGGGTTTGAAGTAACAAATGTGTGATAATGTAATAATATGTAATTGGTATCAGTTCCAGCATCAAAAGAACCGGTTTCTATCACTTGAATTATGCAAGAATTTCACTAGATACAAATACAACTGGTAGGGGAAGATATGAATGTATCGCGTCTCGTGTGGCGCAATATATATCAAGGCAGGACAGTTTATATGTAATAAGTATCTGTTCTTATTGCACCAGTTTCTTCTCTCATTAGAATGAACAGCTGTAACGTCGGGGGAAGAGAATCAAATTTCTCTGTTACTGCAGAGTTAAAGAAATGACCTTTTCCTTCAGAGAAAAAATATTTTCCTAGGTGGTACCCTTTACTCAGATATTGTCGCAAGCCCACCGTAGTCAGTAAAAAGGTCGAGATACCAATACTTCTATGAATACTTTGGCTGAGCAATCACATGGAGAAAAGAAAAAGCTAAAGACATGAGTTACATTACTTTTGCACAATTTGAAAAAAAAAAAAAAACAGTTTGGCAATAAACCAAGCTCTCTATCTTAGTCTAAGAAACACCTCGTGGATTTTCTATGAGAGACATCTTCTTTTTTCCCCTTGAAAGGTTGCTGAGCAAAGAGCTCCAGCCATTTTGCAGAAAGCTCTGGAGCCTCCTAAGGATGAAAGGAACCTGCTCTCAGAAGGGAGAGACTGCCCTTTTATTTTAGCACTACAGAAAACAGCACTAGCATCATTGGAGAGACTGATGCCACATCATATTCACAGGAGAAGAATCGACTCTTTCAAATCTAACTAGAAGACTCCTTCTTGTCCGTGACTGCACTGTCATGAGAATCCCTTGCTTACGGCCAGACAGCACCAATTGCTTGTCTCTAGGCATCTTCACTAGAAACGTTTTTTTTCTACCAGGTCACCTTCTTGGCATAACAAAGTCTTCCAAAAGAAGTAAGTGGGTCACAGACACACTTCAGTCTTGGGACAGCTTTTAAAAGAAGCCCTTCCCCCTGCCCTGAAACTCTTAAACATGGTTAAGTATCTAATATCCAATTTGTGTTAAAATAGCTTTGACCATCCAGGACAAAATCCTTCCTTAAAGGGAAACAGTTTGTTCACAGAGACCAAGTGCTTTCCTGGGAATTATTCTTTTCCCTTATGTTGACTGGGAATGACTGCATAGGATCTCAAAAAGTATCATGCACGTGAAAGCTACACTGTAAGGCATTAAGGTATCTCCACAAAACAGTGGCTGTTGAGGAAGTGCACTGGGTTGAGTATGATCTTGGAGACAGGGTCCTTCACGCTGTCACAAAAGAGATGCAACAAGAGCAGAGGTGATTCAAGTCTTCCACAATACTCTTTCCTATCATCCTGAGGGCTGTGCTGCCATTCAGAGAGACCTGGACAGGCTGGAGAGCTGGGCGGAGAGGAACCTCATGAGGTTCAACAAGGGCAAGTGCAGAGTCCTGCACCTAAAGAGTTATTTCTCCCATGCACCAGTACAAGCTGGGGGCCAACCTTCTGGAGAGCAGCTCTGCAGAGAAGGACCTGGGAGTGCTGGTGGATGACAAGTTGCCCATGAGCCAGCAATGTGTCCTTGTGGCCAAGAAGGTCAATAGTATTGTGGGCTACATTAGGAAGAATGTTGCCAACAGGTTGAGGGAGGTGATCCTACCCCTCTACTCAGCCCTTGTAAGGCCTCATCTCGAGTACTGTGTCCAGTTCTGGGCTCCCCAGTACAAGAGAGACATGGAGCTACTGGAGAGAGTCCAGCGTAGGGCTACGAAGATGATCAGAGGGCTGGAGCATCTGCCCTATGAGGAATGGCTGCGAGACCTGGGCCTGTTTAGCCTGGAGAAGAGAAGGCTGAGAAGGGATCTTACCAATGATCTGAAGGGAGGGTGTCAAGGGGACGTGGACAAACTTTTCAGTGGTGCCATGTGACAGGACAAGAGGCAATGGGCAGAAATTGAAGCACAGGAAGTTCTGCCTGAACGTGAGGGGGAATTTCTCCACTGTGAGAGTAACAGAGCCCTGGAACAGGTTGCCCAGAGAGGTGGTGGTCTCCTTCTCTGGAGATCTTCAAGGCCTGCCTGGATGCAGCTGTGTCTAACGTGCTCCAGGTGACTTTGCTGAGCAGGGAGGTTGGACTAGATGATCTCCAGAGGTCCCTTCCAACCTTACTGATTCTATGATTCTATGATCATGGCTCATTCTTGTCCTGGTATGTTCAGTAGAGGGTGGAAATTAATTCAAACTTTTTATTAGACTGCTTGTTGCTGTACAATATACCCCTCCATTAGAAGTAGGAAAGTTGTAGCTACTCTTATGCCCTTCGAGACACGTTTCAAATAGGTGGAGGCTTAAATACCACAAGTGAAAGCTACAGGCATAAATTACATATTTGTTTGTGTGAATCCGCACATGGCTAACCTTACAGAATGTAAACCAAACCCTAATAATGGGACCCAGACTAAAATGGAAACCAGCTCTCCACAATGAGATACAGATCCTCATGTCTGAAAAGTCTGCAGTCAGCTACAATAAAAATCATGAGTTAGAGCCCGGCCAGCCCCCAAGTCTCCATAAATATCAATTTTCCCTTTTTTATTGTTAGCAGAAGCAGCTTGGCAGTGGCATGCCACCACACTATTAGTAAACACACGTTATTATAAACACAGAACAGATATCACAATAACCATCAAGAAAAGAGGAGGAAGAAAATATAGAGCTAACCAGCTCTGAAGAAGATGATTCCTGGAATACAAGGAAGTTCCAGCTGGATATGCCTTGTCATACCCTGTACCACCAGTTTTACAACACACCTGGCTCCCTCTGCTACCTTCCTCTGAACTGGGAAGCCAGAAAAGAAGGTGTGAAAAGGATCTTGTGGGCTTTCTGTATCACTTGATAATGATCAAGAGATAATTTCTTAATTGCCAGTCTGGCAGATACTGTTAGGTTTACAAGAATCAATCTGTGAACTTTCTGCTTTTTAACTGCCATTGATGATAACAAGATGTGCTATGAGAACTAAGGTAAGAGCGTGCTTAGATGGGATCCATTCATGTAGGGGACCAGAAACTTCAGTTCAGGACAGCAGTGAAGCGATGAGTGATACTGGTCATCACCACATGCTTGCTTACGATGCATTAATAGAGCAAACGTTTGTAAGCATCATAGGAAAGGCCCTTTCTAAGAGGGTCGCAGAGGAGGATAACACATCAAGAACTATGCAGGATGACAGAATTTCATCATCGATAAAGTTAACAAGTGGACAACGGAGCCATCACGTACATGGAGAATGAAAGGAAAATCTCAGCAGTGAACAGAAGATGACACGCAAGCCATATGGGGCTTTAGTGCTTGTTTGATGTGAGCACTGAGGGAAAAACAAGGAGGATTGCTCCTGTTAGAGTGATGTGTTGGGAAGAGTCTCTGCAACTGCAATTTGAGCAGGTAGGAGAAGTTGGAGTGTCTTTGTCTAGAGACAAAGAGAAACCTTGACAGCAATCACAGTATGGATGAATGAAAGCTCCAGTTGTGTAAACGATGGGAATATCCACGCCAAGAAACTACATGATTGAAACAAATGTAAATACAGAGACTTAGAGTGAAATTAAACAAAAAGAGATCAAGGACAGAGTTCAGTGGTAGATCACAAAGGATAACGATGACTAGAAAGTGACCCCTAAAGATGGTGAGACTGTACAGCAAGGACCTGGAACTGACTGGACAGTGTCTAGGATGGAAAGGAACACAACAAATGGAAGGAGAATAATCAAATTATTTTGAGATAGAAGGGCTATTGCTTACCTTTCTTAGTCTTCCACTGAATAAAGCCTCAGAAAAAAATGAGAGGTAGAGAAAAAAAGACAGGAGACAGAGATCTCTTCCTTTATCCAAAGGAGATGAAGAAATATGAGCATCACAGAGGTAACAAAACGAAGGCTTAGACGAAGGTAATAAATGGGAACTTCTGTTTCCGAGAGAGAAAAAATGCATAAGAGTCTTGGTGTATGGGAAGGAAAGATACATCAAAGAGAGGGAAAGATCATACTGCAATGTTTCAGTCTTCTTGGAACAAATTGGTAAGTTCATGGATGAGAAGGGGAGGGTAAAAGGTGCAAGCAGAAAATACCTAGAGTATTTTCTCTGGTGGCTAGGATGATGCAGATGGAAGATGTGGAATAACATGCTTTGGGGGAAAATCTACAATAACTAGGTCGAGTTAAATGCTGGTTCTACAGTTTCAGTATCATAATTAGAATCATTCTTGATAAATGTCAATTAGGTATAAAGCATATATAGGTGGTATAGTAACTTGCTCTGATTTGACATCTGTGCAGCAAGCAGAACAAGTGTATTTTATATAATAAGCCAGTGCTAAATAGGAATATAACAGAAAAAAATGGGAATATAACAGAAAAACTATGTACTTGTGGCATAGTTTAGGAAAGTTTATTCTTACCTACACTTTGCAAAGCCCTTTTGGATCTGTTTTATATAGATGGCCCTGCAGAAATGTGAGTCAATTTTTTTCTTTATTTCCAGAGAAAAGGAGAGGAAAATAAGTCTGAAAGTCATCTCCTCTTTCTGCCTGGGAAAAAAAAAATATTCCGCGACTTGCTGAAGTTCTCAATATTGGATGCAGATGAGCAAAATTGCTCAGCAATTTTAGCAACATCCCTATGGAATCTGGAAAAGTGGTTAGAAGTGGTAGTTTCACTAAAGGAATTGCTGGAGACAGATTATAAAGCCGGCATCTGCAGTTCAAAAAGAATAGCACTACCGGACTCAGCTGTACTGGCCCAGTGTCTTACCTCTGTCCTGTTGCTGGACCATGCAGCTAGCAGCAATTTCCTCTGGAATGTCCACTCGAGCACAAGGAACATCTGGTATGTCCATATGGGGTTGGACAACAAGTGCATTTGTTGGACATACTGTAGCAGCAGAGGTTAACACTAAGCCTTTAAGTGGTCACCAGCAGACTTTGAAGTTAACAGTCTATTAAGATGAATGGGGAAAATTCACACCTCTTGGTGCTATTGTTTTAGTTGGTCTCCAGACTCAGTAAGACAGCAGTGGATTGATTTACATTAAGAAGTCTACAGTAATGTTGCCAACCAAATGAGCTATGGAACTTGAAAAAAAAAAAATAAAGGCAAAAAAAGGGGAAAAAGTTTAGAATTTGGAAAATAGAGCAAGAACTACAAAAACATGCTAAATCCACAGGATCCATAACCTTTCCAGTACAGCAGAGCTGGATGTCCTTAGTCTCTATTAAATAAAAAGTACGCAGTTGCTCAATACATGTCTTAAATTTAAAATAATACAATAAAGTGGCTGGTGCAGTTTCTAGTTGAGTGGGCTAAAGTAATAAAGACATATGGCAATAGATTAGCAAACATTTTTTTACTACTTTGCAAATGGTATATACTTCTCTGACCAACTCAAGAAAGCCCAACATTTTCTTAGGTTCACTTCATTTTCTTCCTGCATTCACTTTGCTGACAAAGTATGTTGTTGGAGATGGGATACATTACTAGTGCAAAGTCTACTTTGAGTTTTTGAGAAAAAGTCTCAGCCACACCCTGAACTTACAAAAATCGATAAACTGCACTAACTGACACCTAACTGAGCCTCGATTAACTATTTGTTGCTTCCTTTCACATTTATGGCTGCTCTTAATATTATACTGACAGTGAAGTTGGACATTTAACATTAATTTTGGATTCCAAACCCCCAAATTTTCACGTTTGCGTGGATTTAACAAAAACTGCTTCCGATGGAGTCACAGCAGAATTAAAGTGACAGTGGGCATAGGGAACAAATTCAGATCTGATTTCTTATAAAGAGGGATGTCTAAGAGAGAAGGTAGATGATAATCAACACAAACATGTAACTAGCCCCTGAAACACTTAGGGTAGAGGCTAAAAGAATGAAAATTATGAGAATGCTGAGGCCATTAATGGTTAAGAAAATGCAATGATGATTTAAGAATAAGCTTTACTCTAGTTCTGTTTGGGTTATTGGTGAGCCATCCAAAATACAGTCAAGACATCATCAAATGATAGTAAGCAGCACGATAAGATAATTTAAAACTCTATCAACTCAGATAGAGAGTTAAGTTGAATCTGTCTGCATTAAGTTGAATTAAGTCAACATATCCATTTTCATAATAATTTGTGATTCAAAATGTACATTCTGTACACAATTCTTGTTCAAGAGAAAAAACATAGTCTCCACTTTGAATACTTTTGTATAGTCTAAGGATTCTTTCCCAATATTTCCGTATTCTTTTGGCTACTACAGATGATATCAAGAGCTGGAAAAATTATTTCTAGAACATGAACATTTTGTCCCTTTATAGTAGCATCCAGATTTCCCAAACAAAAAGTCTTTTACAAGTGCTTCAATATTTGAGAACTATGAGAGTGGTTGTCATCTGCAGCTCCCACTGATTTTCACTGGCGAGAAGGTAGCTGGCACTCGGGACTGCACAGAGAGTTTCAGATAAAAGAGATCTGGGTGGTTTCCTTTACACATATGGTGCTACATCAAATTAGGCTGAGCGTGCTGCCAACCAAAGTTGTTCCCTTCCCCTACTTTGCCCCTTTTCTTCCCTGAAGTCTGCTTCAAAATATGAACTAAAACACTAACAGCTTCAGACCTGGAAAACTTCCTATTGAACAGCCACACATGGTTCACTACTGGAGCCCACTGAAGCATACAGCGATGAGGATCTGCTTCTTACTTCCCAGCCAATGCCTCAAGTGGCATTTTAGTTGCCCTAGAATATGCTGCTCCAGAAGAGCAGGTCTGCCCAACGCTCTCCGTCCTAGCTGTCAGCCCCATGGAGACAGCCTAGTATCCTAAATATCTAAAACGGCGCTAGATGCCCATGCACAGGCACTTGAAATGCTCAGGACAGACCATCAATTGGTCTTGGTATTCAGTTAAAAAGGAAAAATATGCTCATGATCATGCGCTTACAGTGAATGCACTAACAAGCTTATCAAGACTTTATTCACGAGCACCAATGTATTATTTATTTTTTCTACTGAAAACCCTAAGATACCAGTAGAAAGTTACATGTCTCTCCAGAAAATAGGAAAAAGAGAGAGGATGTTTGTGAATCTGGGGTTAAGAAAAGCCTGGCAGAGCCAGTATCTCTAATGTCATAATGAAGATAAGCACATGAAAAGCGCTACTGTAGATTGCCATTGGCTCATAGTTAAGCAGTGGGTTTGTAAAATAATTCCTTCTGATGCATTTTCTGGTTACATTATGGTTCTTCAGTCAATTATGTACTACCGCATAGGGTTTTAAATCAGATTCCTGAGTAAACAGTGAACAGTCAACAAATTAGTTTTAAAAAACAAGTAATGTTATTTATCAAAAAAGTCTGATGAGTATTATGATTTCCCACCAGCCTCTATCAGTTAATCACCCTGTTTTTAATGGTGTGCTCAAGCCCTTAAAAGTTACAATTACTTTGTATGTACAGAGCCCAGTTAAGATTGTTTGCAAGTATTCCCAAATGGCTTATGAATTCACAGCTGCACAAACCCAAAAATAAGTAAGTAAATAAGACTAGGATATTTTTATTGTTATGAAACTTGGGTTGTGCAGGATAGGGGAAACAGAGAACCATTAACGCATACAGATGTCTGCTTTGAAGGAGCTGGGCATGAGGGCTTGAACTTTCCCAGCAGGTTCCACACCAAAAGCAGGGCCAAAGAACCTCTCCTGTCCGAGAGAAGCTTGAGAACGGGCTCTGGCTCTCACCCCCTCCCTTGAACCTGTGCTTCTGCACTGTGAACGCTCCTTGCTGGCATTTGTGAACATTCCTAGTGAATGAACTTTTTCAGAATGACAAATGATCTAATTGTAATTCACTTTGTTTGAAGATGTTTAGCTGCACTGTAATTAGGACACAACCTGCGGAGGCTTGTTCTGAGTAGAGCCAGCGCTGCCTGTGCAAACAAGTCAGAACTAGCGGGCAGGATGAGAAAGGCGGACAAAGTAAGCGGCTGTGTTACTGTGGTTTATCATTAGGGCTAGGAAAGATGACTTTTTGCAGCTGGGCAACTCTGTATGTGCTAACTCGTCACCTTTTAGCTTTGAGCTTCCACATCATTTTGGGGTTAAGACAGTAGGATACATCTCCAAGGATGCATTACGGTGCCCCACATTGACCAAGGGTGCCTCATGGGCCACTCATGAAGCTTGTCCTCCCAAGTCCAGCCATAGAGAAGGAGGTAAGCAGGAGGCAGCTAATCTAGAGCTCCCACATGACATATTAGCAGCACTTCCAACTCAAAGCATTCATGGTTTCAACTGAAAAAGTTCATGGATGTGTGCAAGAGAAAAAAGAAATTGTAAAAAGTAGATGTTCTAAGTTAAATTTTCTCCATATTATTTCATCCTTTATCAAAAAGCCCACCATATTTACTGACAAACATCTGCCTGGAGCTGTTACTTCTTGTAAAGCCTTTAGTAGGGGTCTAAAGTCTACAGTGTATGCTCAGGATCTCTTCTTTTAACGACAGCTGTAAGTTGAAGCCAGGCCATCTAGCACACCCAAGCTGTACTCCTCCGGGGCACAGAGCACCACCAGTTGACACAGGGCATTGCATGCACATCCCTGGGGCACTCTAGCACTGTGACAGCTTATTGTGCCGTACCAAGCTGCTTGCCTTTTTTGCACATGGGGACCTGGCAGGTGTTAGGCATTCTATGCTCTCTGGGGAACTGCTTCAGGACCATCTTGGAGTCTACTGAGAATTTTATAAATAGAGATTTATTTTGGCATTTTTTTTTCTTTTTTGAAGTTAACATCATTGTGGTTAAGAAAACTTTTTAATATCTCATTCAGTGGTTTCTACTTAGGACAGACAGGGAAATCATTCTTACCAGAATATTTTGCTCCATACAGCCTACTCCTTGGAAGCAAGAAAACAGTCTGCTGCCGGAAATACCCCTGTAGCTGAAAACAGTAACTGAGAAGCTAGCCAGCCAGAAAGTTAACAGAGGTGTTGAGGTGGGAAAGCATAGATTAACATTTCTAGCTCTAACCATGTGCTTAATTTGATTAATATTCAAGAAAACATTGGACTTTGGTGGGCCGTAATTGTACGAATCCATGCTCAACTCCTGATGACATCTGGTATACAATCTCAGGATGCGCTGGCAGCCTGCCCACTGCATGGCAGCTCCATGTAGATGTACATAGGCTTTTTGAGCAGAAAGGATGCTAAGTAAAGCTGTGCTCCCCACTCTTTTTGCAGACAAGGGCATTAATTGCATGAGGAGGTTTTCCAGAATTAGGTGGAACCCTGTGCTTGATTAGTACCTAAGACACGTGAGCCTGAAGGCAAAATTTATTAGGTTTTAATTATCACAACCTGCTTGACTTCGGAGGAGTCAGAGAACTGGTGTATTGATGCAATCATCCTGTTTATAAGTTAGCAGATAAGACAGGCCACTATTTAGTCTTTAGTCCCTGAAAACATTTTGCAGTCTGAGCTATTTGCATACCTACATCAACTGAACTTTTAAAAGATCTTTGATAAATGACACATCTTCCCAACAAATCTTTTTAGGCTTTGAATGGTAGTAAAGAAATAGAGATATGTGCATTCACGTAAATTATTACCACTTTTTCCCCTTTGCAGCAATAACTCAAAATAACCTCCCAGCAAAACCAAGAATCTGTTTTTGTCATTTGCCTCAAGGAGAGACTAGTCATGTGGGTAAGAAACTCTAAAAGCTCCGTGATGCTGCTAGCTAATAGCACAGACAAGGAGCCAGACACGGCTATTGCTCACGGCACTAAAACACGCTTAGAATCAGCTCTTGATTACGCACATTGTACTGTGGATATTTATAAATCTGAGCTGCTGTTTCCACATAGCGTGCTGCTTCATTGACTCACTGGTTCTGGTTGGCACCCACCCAGGGTTTGTTATGGTCCACAGACAAGTCTCCCAATGTCTTTCCTCTATTCTTACAGCCTGATTTACATATGTTTTGCATTAGCCTGGACAAAATAAACACATAGATATGTTCTCCATCCTTCTTTCCTCACAGTCAAACACTGTTTACCTCTGATTATAACATCAGCCCCCTTTTCCTCTCCCAGGGGTCAAGTTGGTAGTGATGAAGCTAGAGCCTTTGGTGGTAGGAGCCGGGGCAGCTCTACAGAACTTGCAGATCCATACAGGCTTTGCACCTTTTCACAGCCAGTTGTACCTGTTTAGCACAGTGGCTCCCGGCTGGGGGCCTTATCATGTTATCATGAAGGACTATGCTATTTCAATCATGTGTGCTGGTAGTATCACTGTATATCATATCACTGCTTGAAGAGGGAGCACGTAAACTGAGATTCTACTTTATCAGACCATATGGAATTAAAGCATAAAAGAAAAGAGAAAAGGATTTATATTCCAACTTTCACTTCTTCAATGATATTTTCATATTTCAGGAACACCGAAGAAACAAAAAATTAAATAAAGGAGAGGACTGCATGAGGATTTAAATGCAAGCTTAGTATGACTTCAGCTCCTTTATTAACTTTTCCAACATCCCTGCAGAAATTGTTTTTTGTTGATACTTTGCTTGGTTGAATAGGAGGAAAAAGCGAATTCTAAGCGGCTGGTTGTCAGCAAAGTGGTGACTTCATAACACAACCAAGCTCTCCATGTCTGCCAAAGTACACAGATCCTCTGCACAATCACACAGGTTGCAAAAGCAGAGCACAATCACATGGAGAAGAAGCTATCAAAACCAGAGCCCTGCACATCCGTTGTGTATTTAGACTCCTGCAGGCTTGTTGCACACACATTGAGAATGCAGGAAATAAAACCATCAGTGAAGAGCTTTTGAAAAGCACAAGGCAGAGACAAAAAGCATTTTTTTTTCAAAAAGGGAAAGAGTGAGATCAGTATCCAAGCTTTGTGCTCCCAAAGAAAGCTCATTCTGTCTGGGTGCAGCAGAGCCCACCACCCACCGCCCCAGGTCGTACGTCAGTAAGACAAGTTCACCTGTACAATACAAACAGGCTTTGCTTAGAACAGAAACAAAACTGATTGCAATGCATGTACTGGGAAAAAATACATATATAACACTGCTCTCCTCTGCTTCCCTTCTCCAGTATTAAAAATTCTCATCTCAAAAAATGAGCACAAACTGATAATCCAAATATATCATTAAAAACAAAAAATGGTATTTTGATAACTGAAAACCCTCTTTAAGTTAGAAGTTAAAGAAACTTTTTTTTGTAAATAATTTTGGTTCCAATGATGAGACTGACTCACCTCAACAGAGCTATGCCTTTTACAAGCACAGGAACTGTTTTAGCATTGATGAACTGGATTATTTATTGGGGAACTGCAAGAGCCCCCAAAACAACACTAAATCATTGAGGAGACTAAAATGCTCAACAGCATTTGGAAAAATTCTCCTTTACTCCTCCTTGCGGTTTCAGTAAGCTACCTGCATCTTTGCATCTTCCCACGTCAGGTACCTCTGGCTTCCGCGAAACAATAATCTACCGTCTTTGCAATCTCATCTGCTTTTTTCTTCTCCTTTCAACTTGCCTACAAAAATGCTTCCTAGGTACCTTTAGCTTTTAAAACTCTTTTGCTGATCTAGCATCACCTTTGAGAAAACCAGAAGCTCCTAGTAGCACCTACTGGATTTCCAGCTGTGCTCTACTGCATTGTCCCCAGAGCAGAGGCACTCAGGCTACTCACTGCACATTTTCCGAGTCGATGAATAGTCAATGAATAGCTGTCCCGTGTCACTCCATCCCACACCGTAAAGTGCATTGACTGTTTTCACTTTTTTTTTTTTTTTTTTTTAGCACAGTGATATATTCACACATAAAAGAGAGAAATAATTGCAAAATGAGAATGCTCAGGCCAGTTAGGGCAGTCATTAGCCAAATGGATGTATCTTTGGGCTTGCAGATCTAGCTGAGCAATAGAAAATAGGCAGTCCTGAGGAACTTATACAACAACATTTAAAATCAGGTACATTCAGCAGAAACACTATACTACTACAAAAGCTGATAGCACATATTTAAGGAGGGTAAAATAACTTGCAAACACTGTTTTCCCCCATCCTGAGCTTAGTTATATGTTTTCAAAGATTCTTGCCTAGACTCTCTAATCTTTATATTACATGTTCGAAGTCTTTTTCTGATGATGGACTGTCACTGAGGGCTGGATAAATATCAATATCCCCGGTCCACTGGTGGGAAAAGTCAAACAGAGATATTGTGAATAACTTTTCCTATATGTCTCATTTCCTATGTCTTTTGTATCCACTCAAATACTTGAGAATTAAAGAGACTTACTACAAGAGCTATGAGGCCCTGGCACAGGGTTACATGAGAAACCACTAGCTTATGCACCCTGCATTATAACTCATGTGGGTATTTGTCTTTGATTAAATCATTCCGTCTATTTCAGCTACGCACCAAAATTTGTGTACGCACCTCATACCAAGTGAGCCTGTGGCGATTTTCCACCTTTTCCACCAATGATACACACAGCAACCGGGACTTAACATCTTGTCTTTGCTGCTGGAGAGAGCAGTTGGATTATCACTGCAAGCAATGTCAAACACAACCCAGAAATGCATAAATAGCCGCGATCTCAATGTTCTTTCAACTTTGCTATTGCTTCTTCAAGCATCCTGGAGATTTTGACTGATCTCTTTTAAATATCCGGAGGAACAATTACAGCTGTAAGGATAGTGGGTGAATCTTAGGGCAGGAAACCAAAGAACTACAAACTGTCATATATCTTAACTTATTCTGCCACAGCACTGTGCCACTGCAAATAGCTAGACTAGACTTTTCTGATGTTTCTTTTGTTTACCGAGTTGGAGGTGGTGATAGGACTATAAAGTAAGAAAATTCAGTGGTTAAATTCTATTTAAATGGAAGTTTGGGTATGAATTATTAGTGAGATTTGTTTTCTAGGTTTTTGAGACTATTTAGTGTTAAGGTGTCCAAGCACAAATAATTGGTGGGGAGAATAACAGCAGACTCTTTTCATGGAATTAGATAATTTGATATCCAGAATCCCAGCGCCATAGATATGCTGCCAGCACTAGAGTAACACATATTCATGATCTCAACAAGTGAAATGATCCAAGTATTATTCTAATGGAGAAATGGTCACTGCAATGAGGCTGGCAAGCGAGCAATGTGTAGATTTATGGGTGAAAATGTATAGGTAGTTTGGATGGTCCAGTTGGCCTGAAATTATTGTTGGCTGTTGTTTTCACTTAGCGCATGTGTCAAGGGAGTTCCGACACCTGGTTGATCTAACTATTTCATTAAAAAAAAATAATACAACCCCTCCCCCCAAGGTTTATACGATTGGGCTAGTTAGAAACGAAAACCTGTTTCTCATAAAACGCTGAAACGGCTCAACAATGTTTTTCTGGCTGCTGGTGGCTTATGACAGTCCTCCTCTGAGCGAAGGTAGCAGCACAGGCAAGCAGATTGGGACTGACCCTAGGGACTCACTTGTCCATGTTCTGGCCATGTCATGATTTTCTTGATGATCTTGAGCACATTGCATTAAATTCCCTAAGCTTCTTTCAGACAAGCAAACTCTAGGCAATATTTTTGTTAAATAAATATTTCTCTTCCTTTGTAAAGTCGATGTTCCTTTCCGAACTTGAGAGCTTGTGATTTGTCTGTATTATTAGCTTTTTTACCAAGCCAAACCATTTCATATCCTTACGTTTAAATCTGAATCTTCAAACAACATTACATGTAATGCCATGAGGACGGTAGGAATTGCAGAGCGCCTCTGTCATTACTAGCCTGGCAAAATGACACTCGGAGACCATGAACCAGTCCAGCCCTATGCCTAGAAATATAACCTAACCACCTGGAATAATTTGGCAACTTTAAGTACACTTTTCTCTTTTAAAATATTCAGTGCATAACTTGCCTCTGCAAAGAGAATGTACATGACAGAGGAGATGTCTGCTCTTGGCTACAAAAGGGAAAGGACATGTTATAGCAGGATAATCTGAACTTTACAGAAATACTCTAGCCAACGGAGCTCAGGACTACAGTCCACTACATTTCAGTATACAAATGAAGCGTCAAAATGATGAGTTTTGTCTCCTGTACCACTCAAACACTTGACAACTTTTCTTATTCTTCAAGCCAACAAGGGACAGGGAAGAGATGGTGTTGTGATCTTCAGATATGAGTGGGACATTTTAATTGCTATTGGCTTTTGAGAGATCTGAGTAATGTATATGCACATAGTTTATTTTCCTATGGCCCATACTTTTCTGGTGAACTGGCTGATGCTGAGGGGAAGCTGGGATAGATGAGGCCAGGGATTCGTTGGCTTTAATGCACAAATGAAAGATGCTTTCAGTCAGCCACAGCCTGTGTGCCAGGTTTTATTTTCTCAGTGCTCTCACTTTGGGGTGGAGAGGGCCAGCCCTCTCCTTCCTCATGCTTCCTTTGCTCTCACACAATCTTTGTGGAGCTGCAGAAAAGAATTTTCCCATAAATAAACAAAATATTGAGTTACACACCATGCAAGCGACGACAGAAGAGAGCCCCAAGTCATCTTCTTCATTTCTATGCACAACATACGTGCCAACTCTCAGATAAAAGATGCATGAAAGAAAAGTACATTGCTTCCAAGTCCACATAGTTTTGAACTAAAATCACCAAGTCGTCATTTTCCACGTACTTATGTGCACGTTAGGGTCCTGGGTTCAGCCGTCTGACTGTCTACCTCCAGTGACACATTCTGTGAACAGCTAAGTATGCCTTCCCCTTTGCTCCTGTGAACAAAATACCCCTCTAAGGTTTTAATATGCTCAAGAACCTGTAAAGCTTGGTATTTTAACTGCTGCAGCCAAACAGGTGATTTTTTTAAGGGTCAGAAGGCAAAGTCCAAAGTGCTGACTTGAGACCTTCTGCAAGCAACACCCACATTCAGCTAAAACCAAAGACGTAGCTTTCCTTGATTTATTTGAAAATCAGGATTTAGCCCTAGAATCCTTGACTGGGGCTTAACTGGTGAAAGGTCTATGTATGGCCCCTGGCAATGGAGGTGGTTTCTTCGCAGATGTTACTGTGGAAAAGAGGCTTATACTTGCTGCCTGGCAGCGTCTTCTCTGAACAGTCCAAATGGATTCGTTTTCAAATTATTGGAACTTGATGATTTTATCTTTCTAGTTCTCTTAGTTTCAGATCGCCAGATGTGCTTTAAAAGACAGTGGGTCAGATGGCAGAGCTAGAAATGAGAAAACCCACTACTAAGTCCAGAAAGTTGCAGTAACAAAACTGCATTGGCTCCTCCACAGCAACATAGTCTTTATGGCATTACAGATGACAAATTGAATGATTGCATTTAATCTTTTCTATCATCACAGATGACCTAGAATTAGGCTGCAGCTTTTTTTCCCCCATCATTTCACATCAGAAACACTTTACCAAATATTTTAAGGCTTGCTTTAGATATTATTCATGAGAAAATGATTCAAAATATTCAAGATTGAAATATCAGATGACCATGGCGGATTTAATTATCTACATATAATTGCTTATATAAGCTATTTTGCTTTTTGGTTCTCATGGGGGTGAGGGGCTCTCATATAATTGAACTTCTAAGGTTTGAGACCATGCTTGTGGTCAACATTTTTCCTAGCGACTACTCTCTTCTGACGTTTTGCTAAAGAGCTTTATTGTCAACACATTAATGTACTAGAAGAGCTGCAGAAGACAAGGTCACTGCTGCTGAGAACATACAAAAACCGAATTCGCTAATGGGTTTTTGAGGCATGGCATTCAATACACGAGAATACATTGCATTTTTTAAAGATCTGCTTTGCTTTCATGTACACACATTGACTGTGACTTTTCCAATGTATGTTCTGGTCTTTACAAATCCTTGTGGTGGGGGGTTCCAGGGTAATGCTTCACTAGAGCATTCCCCAAACACCATGGGGATGCCTAGAGTTCATAATATGCTATGTGCTGTACAAAGATATATAAAGAGAAAGCCACTACACTAGAAACAGCAACAAGTCAAAAACCTAGTCTGAGAAAGAAAACGAACATGAGGGAAGTGAAACAGTGTTTCAAGTGTTCCCAGAGAGACTTTGGAAAGGCCAAGAACTGAACTCCTGTGTCTTCAGGTCCAGTATAGTATTTAAAACATCATCCCCTGCTTTTCGCCTAATTAAACCTCACTATGTTACACCTAAAATTACACAGATAATGGTACTGTGAAGGCTTTATAAAGGTTCTCCTCATTAGGAAACTCTGACATTACCCTTGAAGTATTAAATACCATTTTGCTCCATCTTCCATAGAAAATTAACCTCTATCGATCACTTTGTCCCTGTCTTGACTGAACAACTAGAAAGACTTTGCTGCAGTTAGGCTACATCGAGTGAGTGTGTGCACTGAGTGCATGTATGTTTTTCCTTGAGAGAAAAAACATGCACACACACAGACCAAAATATTTATCCAGCCCAGTATGGTTCCACTGCAGAACTTCTGAAGCATTTTATGTGCCCTGTCTCCACAAGCACAGTCCAAGGTGACTATGGAGGAGGATATCAGGTAGAGGCTGGATCAAGGATTTCCTCAATCAAAGTATTTGGAGCTGGAGTTTCACACTCTTCCTAAAGCCCAGTGTAGATACAAAAATGAACTTTTGACAAAAAAAGGAGAAAAGGATATCTAATTTATCATCCTCAGTGCCTATCAGTATGTAACTTACTCCAGGTCTGATTAGTCATTTCATTTGTTGGGTGACTGATTGAGTTTAGCAACATTTTACTTTTGTAGTCTCCCCTACATCAGAGGACTGCAAGAGAAGTACACTGGCCACGTCCCAGTTCCAAATGATTGTGGGAAACTCCACGATGGCTCCAGGCAGACGTGATTCTCCATTACATCAAAACTCATTACCACTGTCAACTTCAGGAGCTCATGAGACAGAGTGCAAAGAACCTGAGACTCATGAAATATATGAAATGAAAAAGAATAAATTTAACATTTTTTTATGACTTGTTCTACTAGTTTCTGAGCTATCAAGACCTGTTCTGTATTTTTTTCTTCTCTAAAACATTTCTTTACAACAATAAGGAAATGTAATATTTATGATTTTAAAAAAGAGAAAGAAAAGAAAAAGAGAGGTATTTGTCCATATACACATGAACCAAGGAACTGGAGATTAAAGTAAAATCAAGATGTCACAAAACTCATTATCATTTTACAGAAATGTTGCTCACTCTACTTTGTTAAAATACTCCTTTTATAAATTGATACTAGAGCAGCAGTGCAATGTGAAAAGACTTGAGTGCAAACGAAGACCAGTCCCATTCTGTATTTTTTTGACTAATCACTCCTAACAACGAAGTAGGGGAATCTCTAGGTCTAGAGGGATAGATTCACAAGAAAAGCTTAAACAACAAAGTAGTTGGGCCAATATGGTGATTAAAAAGCTCAGTTTAAGAAGCTAGAGTGGTTTCAGTTGTGCAGCCACCAAGGATAGAGGTGGAATTGTTTAAGATGGCTCAAGGAATTATAAGTAGCAGTTACTGGATTCAACTGAGTCCGAATTTCCTGTGCAGGAGGTCCATTAGACTCTGACATAGTTTTTCTAAGTGAAAAGGTAGGAGAAGCACCATGGCTCAAATTATTTAAAACTAGACAGGATCAGGCTCTGGGGAGAGCATGGCATAGGGAATAATTCTGTCAAGAGCCAACAAAATGAATGACCTAATAGGTCTCTTTTCCATCTCCAATTTTTAGCACATGAAGTGCAGAACCACAGCTTTTGCATCTCATAGCAATGCAAACATGCGTTCTAAGACTGAAAAGAGACGACTGTGAGCCTTTTCAATACAAGCATTGTTTAGTAATGGTCCCCATCACCGTAGCAATGCTACGGCATAGTTGTGGGTTATTATTATTTCTTTCTCTAGATTGTTTAATTGATATCAAAGTTTCATTGTAATAAGCACCATGCAAGTGTGTATTGAGATACTTCCTGCTGCAGGCAAGTGATAAAGGAAAGAAAATTACTTCTCCTACCATATATTAATTGTGGAGCTGGAGAGAGACCCCAAGTCATGTGAGATCCTGTCTATCGCCTCAATCTCAAAACCCTACTAAGCAGACTCTCAGTCCTCTCGACATTAGCACTAAGAGGGAATTTGGGCCAAATTCTCTACAGTGCCCAGCAACTCTCAATGCCACAGGCTTTAAGTATTCATGTCTACATAAAAGTTCAAGTATGATCACTATAAATATTGGCCTTTTTTAATTACAAAATATTTTAAAAAGTGTTTTCTACTGAAATGTGGGCATCAGGGTATCATTTCTCAACAGTTTTCCAATAGGCCTTCTATATACATGCATATAGGCAATGATAATTCGATATGTTGTATTTTATGTTCCCATTAGGAAACTAACTGCATAGAAGATACATAGTCCCAGCAAGACAGAGTTCATTTTTAGGTTGACAGCACCTCATGCACATACTCAGGTGGTTCTCAGTTTCAGTTCCCTAGTGTGATGCCTGTAGCCTCCCTGACCCCTGCCTATGGCTCCAGGACTGCATCTCAGCTCAGCTTGGTGCCATCCGTACCTGAGCTACGCCACAGGAGTGCCTGTCTCCAGCTCCACTACAGTTGTGGATCCAGTTCCATGGATCCTGACCTATGGACTGACAGCCTGTGACCTTAGACCTGCCCAGCGATCTCTGGGCTGCATCTGACCTGAGTTACCATCATTGGAATTGACCCTGATGCACGTTCCTGGTGAGAGCTTGGAGCTGCCTCATCCCCACAGACTTGCCTGAGGACCTCAAATCCTCGTTGAACCTGTCTACCATCACAGCACCCAGATAGTGCCCACCATGGCAACTGTCATAAAACATGATCTATCAGTATATGAATGCCCAAATAAATCCACGTTTCAGAAGTAGCAAATGGTAGTAAGATGTTTCTAGCTACAAATCAATCTCAACAGCCTTCTCACCTGAAAAGAGAGATGTGAAATGAGCTATGCAATAAGTCTGCCGTAAGAATTCATCAATTCTAGGAAGTACTTGGTGTATTTGGCATGCCTTATAGACATCCCCATTATCATCCTCACCGCTCTTTGATCACAGTCATGCAGACCACCAGGCTATTGCAGCCTGATAAACTTTCTTAAAGGATTTTCAATATTCAGAGCAACCTTTTTGATTTTTAAAAAGGAGACAGAGTTCTGTAAGTTGTTGGGTCTTTCAGTAGAACTTGGATAACTGCTGGACAAAAAAAGATAGGCAAATTCTTACACTTAAAAGAAAACTGAAAACAAGATTAAACACATGTAATATACACACAATGCTTGTTCCACCCACTCTTGGATGAAAGCTAAAACTTTTCTAAAACTTCTTACCATACATATCAACAAATAAGTGATCTAACATCAAAGCACTATAAAGATTTTAAACATCTCAGAACTTGTGCATAATAATTACATACCAGAAGTATTCAGCCATGTTTACAGATAGAAAATGAATATATGTAGGACCATATACTTCCTCATTTGCTATATCAAATGGTATTATAAGAACAATGAATCTGGCTCAAAGAAGTCCAGATGATTTGCTTAAGGTCACAGAAAAAAGTCAAGGACTGAGGCAGAATAAGAACTCAAGATTTTCCAGTCCTATTTTTAACCCACTCAATCATACTGACTTCTTAATCTGTCAGAGACATGAAGGTTCTGTACTTCCGTTAATACTCAGAAAAACCTTTTGACATGCGAATGCAAAACAGTTGATACTATGATAGACCATAAACCAGACTAAGTAGACCCACAATTTCATCTGGTCGAGTAAAACTCATTCAGTATTTGTATGTACATAAAACTCCCTACTCTACTGACATGGCTTCTCAGTACGTTCATCAAGTCTTGGCAATCTCTTATTCAGACATCCACCTTCTCCAAAACTATCTGCAAAAGAAGGTAACAGTGGCAAAATGGTTCATAATTAACAGTCTGGCAAAGCAACACTCAGAGATCATTAACTAAATCAGCCCCACGCCTAGAAAATTAATGTACCCAGCCTTGACAGCTGTATTCCATGTCTGATGATGCCCTCATTACAAATGCTGAATATTTAACCACTTTTTCCTGGCAATAAAACCTTGACACAAGCTTAGGAAATCTACTGTACTTGTGAGAAAAGTGAGGTAAGAATATGTTTCCATTTACTCTCTGAAAGAAAACAAAAACAAATGACCTGCTACTGAATGTCCTTTTTATTCAGAAAAATAAATCAGCAGCAGTCATTCTAATTTATGTTTCACTAACTTTTCCTTGAGATTTTTTAAAAGAAAAAAAAATGTCTCTCTCCATGGTTTGCTGGGAGAATATGAAGGATTTTCTAGTCTTGTTTGTTCCTGTTAGGGGCCATAAAGTTCTACTTCTTGCTGAGTTCCAGTCACTGCAAGCCCATTCAAATTGCAATGGCATTTCATAAATTAAATTAAGAAAGAATATAGTACAATGTTCATGGCAACTTCAAAGAAAAAAAGAAGGGACAGGGAGTGAGCTTCATTTGTGGCTCTGACTCCTACTAAATCAATAGACTCCAGTTTCTTTTTTCGATTTAGTCAATGCCAGAATTATTTTTCCTCTCTAAGAAAGAGAAGACTGAAAGAGAGTATAGGGTCAGGAAAAGCATACATCCCCCTGGAGATGTTGATATCATACAAAGAACAAATGGAAGATGAGACCACATTATGGGAACTTAAGTGCTTTTCTGGAAGAAATTTTGGAAGGGCAAGCCATAGGGCTGCAATGCTGTTGTGATATACAGGATACAGGGAGAGGAACTGAACCACAAGGAGTCAGACAAACAAATAAGAGATAGTACTTGCCATAATAAAATTGCAGCCTGAACAGCCAAAATAGAAGAAACGCTAGAGCAAAAAAACCTAAACTGCTTGAGTACAGAAAATGAAATCGCTTCTCCGTCATTATGCAGGCAGGTCGTCCAGCTGATGATTCAATCTGACCCCATCCCTCACAAGAAGCTCCCACCAGCTTGAATGGAAAACTGCCACAGACCCAGTGAAACATGTATCAAATACCAGTTAAATGGTTCAAAGGGATCAAGGGAATCTTAACCATACAAATATTTCTTGGAAAAACAGGCAGATTAAGGAAATAGGCAGACAACAATTTCATGCTTTGCACCAAGTCATTTTTCTCTACCAGTTGGCAGAAGTGGCACTGGGCATTAGGATGGTGTGAGGTGTGTGTGACCTACCAAGTTCACGGACGTACCCTTTGGTGAATTTGGTGCTTATATTGCTAACAGTAAGTATCTTTTTACTTCAGTGCTCAGCATCTGTTTCATGGCAAGAACATGTGACTTTTATCATTGGGATCTTATGATGCTTAGCAAGCCATAAGGTGACTGCTTGAGGTCTGCAGTCTGAAATAGCAAGAGTAAGGTCGGGATTAAAGACTCGTTAGGATATTGCAATCTGTACAAAGCTACGTCCCTGATTCCAGTATAACGGAAGACACATAACATAAGGCTTTAATCAGAACAAATTATCATTTTTCATGGTGAGGACTCTTTAAACACATTTTGTTGTAAAATTATTACAGTTGTGTAACTGCTACACCTTCTGCATCACTGAATGAAGGCCTGATGCCTTAAAGACAACTCAAGCTCTCTGGGCTATCTCCTATATATATATGTATACCAGGGACATGATCTAAAAATGACTGAAGTCAAGAGAAATCTCTGTGACCAACTACACTCCCTTCTTTTGGCATTTTTTCTACTAATAAAGATGTATATAAATAAAATCTTTCGATTGGAAAGCATTTTGGTAAGAATCAGTCCATTTGCATGTTTGTCTATCAATCTTTAGGTTTCTTTTTTCTGTTTCTGTTTTGGACTCTGAGTTTTGGGGGTTTTTTATCCTCCCAAACCAGAAATTAATATATGCATAGTTACAGGATAGTATTTTCTGTACTATGTAGTTTGTATATTTAAAATTTAATTGTATGAATATGACGTGCAGATTCCAAATTTTCTGCATTTGCTGCACAGTACCACATTTTGCTTTCTGGTGATACAAACATGAACAGATCATCCGCAAATACTTTGCACTTGCATATGGTAGAACTGCATCAGGCCACAGCTTAATTACGGAAAGTAAGAATTAAGTAAGAAAATGCAGCTGTTTATGAACATTTTCGCAAACAGAACTGTGCTCTTGTGCTATACACTATTAGCTAGACTATTCAAGAGACAGTGGTTGCTGCAAAGAGAAAGAAGATCATCGCCTTGAAAAATACCTCATGGGTGCTATATCCAACTGTATCTTAAATATTCAGATGTAACCTTGACAATCCAATGTAATTTTATTTTTCTTTATAAGAAAACAGTTTTGACTAAATGATTGCAGTTCTTAAGGTACTTTAAAGTTTTTGATCAAAAATATTCATTAAATTAAAATGGAACAATTTCCTCTATTTTAAAAAATGCATGATGTTAATCACTGAAGTAATATTGCCTTCATTTATATTTTTATAGGGACAAAAATAATTTCCTTATCAATTCTATTTACTGATTATAAAATTGGGTTTATTAATCAGAAACCTTCAATGAGGAATTGGATTAATAGCTTCAGCACTGCTGGAGGACTCTGGCAGAGTGACTCAGTGCTTCAGGAAACCTCTTTTCCTTTGTTGGAAAGACGGTTTCCTAGCTTAGTGGCTCAGTAGAAGTAATGTTAAAATCTGAGAATGAAGTCTCCTCATTCTCAAACTTCAGCATTGCTTCCATTGAGCCCCAGGCTTCTAGGGAAGCCTAAAATTAGCTTTAACTCCTAAAAATAAATAGCCTATTCACCTGGCAAGAGGATACTACACCATCACAGATAAAGAAACAGAAATCAGCTGAGGTGTAAGAACCAAAACTTTGAGTCTCCTGGTCTCAAAAGCATCCGTTGACCTTGTGTCTACAGTCCCAGCTGCCTGCTCTCCTCCTGGCTCTGCAGCTTCTGCATTTCTGACTGCAGGTAAACCTCTGCACGGAGGAGAGTACACCCAAGCCTGGTGATAAGGGCTGTCTCCTGCAATGCAGACTGCAATCTGCTCAGACATCCTAACAAACGATGCCTAGCGTAGCTTTAACGAACAAAGTTGTGCAATGCCTAGTTACAGTAATACATGTAAAAGAGTTATGAATGAAAAACAAGCCATCAAAATGAAATGCATTCATCGAGTTTTAGATCCATTTGGGGGTTTGTCTAACCTTATTAGAAAATCACATCTCCAGTATCTCAACTTGGCTGTTCATAAGCTGAGACGCCCAATGACAGTATGTTTTAGTGCAGCAACAGCACTTTTTTTTCCACTCCGATATATGCACCATGCCTCATGTAATGGAGACGAGATAAGCAAATTGCAGTAATTAGGAATGCAAGTTATTATCTTATCTTGTGTAAAGCACCACTGCAGGTTGTCGTATGTGATTTTGCAAACTTTCTATGACATTTCTTTCCAAATCATGTCTAGTTTTCTTTGAGGAGCGTGATATGGTGCAACACTTGACTCACACAGTCACACATGATTCATATAGCGTATAACCGAGCATGCCCGAAGTACCCTTCCCATTGGATGTCAGCTGGCCACCTGCCCCATTGCTGGCTTCTTCTAGGGAAAAGCATTGCAGGGAAATGGGAAGGCTGACCTCATTTGTTTTTCTACATGAGAACAGATGATTTTTGGGAAATGGCGGTTTAGAAATGTTTTGAGCGAACGTTAATAAGTCCACTGTGGTGATGTACAACGTGAGATGCAGACCCCTGATTGTACAAGCAGTGCTGTTTATGATCTTATGGAATTTACCTCTCTTTTCTTTCTGCACCTTTGTCTTCAGCATATTTTAAAGTGCAACGCAAAGAAACACCCCATCCCCCAAGCCCCTGACCTTTAAATTGAGCTCTCAGCAGCATTCCACCATCACAGCTCTTAGGAACATTGCATTTCCACTTTTAAGAAGTAGATTTAAAAAACAGAAAATATATTAAATGGAAAACACAACTGGTCAGAAAAGCCATTCTATAAATTATGGGCCTGGGCAACAGAGATATTTTTCTTTGGGAATCATTCACTCACGGTCTCCAGGCTACACTATGTGTGAGAAACAAAAAAACTAAACAAGGAGAAAAAGTGGAGGATTTTTAGGTTGGCACAGGAAAGGAATTTTTTCAGAATCGGGGAAAGGAAACTTAAAATGCAAGTTAAAGACCAACAGCAATCAGGACAATCTCAGGACGGAGATACGTCAAGGAAAACGAGCAGCCTTTGGCCTTTGTAGGAGCACAGGGGGATCTTCATTCCGCTTCTGCTTCTTCGGTAGAGGGTAGCCCTATAACTATAACCCAGTTAATTGTCTTCTCCTCAAAATGTACTTCTGTTGATACTGATGTAACAGCTTTGTGGTGAAGGAGAGCACCACCAAGCCTGACAGCACTGTCTCTGCTTCATGCAGGCCATGTCCATGCCTTACAGTTTGCTGCAGAGCCCTCAGAGCTAGCACAGACACACCTTGGGTTCACAGCAAAACAGCACTTCTGCATAGTGTCCAGACTAGTAAGCTCTGCCACTAGCAAAGCTTGTTAGTTTGTGTATGGTCCCATATGAACATTGCCAGACCACTTTGGATGGGAGCAAGCTCATGGAGAGCCTGCTTGGTGTCTCTGTGACCATGATGCAGACATAATTATAATGAGACTGCGATTTTCAAATGACTTAAAGGGAGTCAGACATTCACATTCCATTATATTTTGATGTTATTAAGATATGTGGCCCCACAGGCTGCTCTGAAACACTTAACTTAGTATTTGGCTTCTGGAGAGCATCACATCATTTGAAGAAATTGGCAGATGGTTCAGAACATCAAGAAGCAAGTTACTTCTCAGTCCTTCTGCAGGAATTTGCTCGTGTTATTTAAATTTACTCAATCTGTAATGTTTTAATGTTTTTAAACTGCAGAATAATCTGCATTGTTCAGTGGTGATTAAACTAGCGCAGGAATGAAGATGAATCAAGCAGCAAAACAAATGCAGCCTGCCCTTCTGCATGGTTTCTGATGGCAGCCAAAGCAGCTTTGAGTCTCTAAAACAGGAAATGAGAGTATATCCCATATCATATACAGCTGCACACGTGAGCTAGCTAGTAATATCATGCTCCTCCTTTGGCATCCTCTCATGTTGGTGTAAGTCACTTCATAAAGTCAGTGGCACCAGAAGAAGGTCAGTAAACAAGTCAGACACATATATTAAAAAATAACTCCTCTCTGTACTACTTCAGGAACACTGACATGAGCCTTGATTACAAAAGATTTTATCCTAATATGCACTGCTTTGAATGTCTTTTAATTAAAACTCAGTCCACAAAGGTAAGAATTACTGCTTGAGTTTTTTTCTAGTTGGTCTTGAAAATGGAAGTGAATAAATCAAAAGTGTTTTCAATATTGTATACCTGCCTCCATTTAACTATCATTCTGTCATATCTTAGTGCGGTAGTGAGAGCAAAAGCTTTGGAAAAGCGAAGTTAAAAAGGCTTGGAATTATTTAACTGCCCTGAAGTCACAAAGAAATTCAGCATCAGAATAAGAGGGAATACATGCATCTGTTGATTTCTACTCCAGAAATTTCTCTACTGTACCACCTAGCCTGGCTCTGTGCATTTATAGTATCTACAGCTTTTCACTTCTGAGCAGTAGGGTGGCTTCAAAGCAAATCTTCCAGTTGTTCCCACTTGCTGTGCATTCGATCAGTTGTGAGTGCAGTTATGGTGCTTTTTTGGCCGACACGAAGCCGGATGCTCCATTCCAGGTGCACACCAAATATGCTCCAATCTGTAACAGGATCTAAGAGACCAACCCAATGCCTCATCCTGCACGTTCAGACGGAGGTATTCAATCGAGGAAGCCAGACTACATCTAGTCTGACATTAACCCCCAAATGCATTTAGTGTAGATGTAGCAGCCTCAACATCAACTGCTCTCATTTACTGACATACTTCTATTCCACCAGGTAACCTACAGATACAGTAACTGCCTCTTTTCCTTTTGCCTTGATGCTTTCTCCTGCCAAGATCTGAGATTTAAAATCAGTTCTGACTGACAGCAGTCACTACAGAATAAATTTGGGAGCTCTTTTCAGTTTCTGTGAGTAACCATTTACTCCACAGCTAGAGTCCACACTGCACCTCTCACTAAGAATATCTAAACAGGTCTGTGTGACTAAGCAAATCTCTCATCCCAAAAGACTGAACATTCAGCTGATCAGGAGCAGCAGAGCAGCCAGAAGCAGAACCGTTCTTCCAAATGCTACTCAGATAATTTTGCTTTGGAAATGCTCAACTATTTCACTCATGTTTTTGGATAAAACCAAAACAATTTGTTGACTTTTAACAAGATGCTCACTGGAAAGCAGAATTACAGTGGATTTGTGTCCAGAGAACTTCCGTCTCCTACATTACTGCAGATTTTCCAGGAGAGAAATTATTTTTTGAATATTTTAAAATACTTTTGAAGAATCTTTTTGACCAGATTTCTCAAATCCCATCTCTATTTTATTACATGGCAAAAGGAAGATCAAACTGCTTTCTCATTCCTTGGATAACAAGATAATGACAAGATAAGACTGAATCTTTTGACTTGAAAACCCTGCCTTTCACTGGAAGAGCAATTCTCATCAGTAAAGCTTGCTTTGCTGCAAACACTGGTGTTCACAGCTAGTTAGAAGTAGCTACATCTTTGTCATGTCCAGGACCTCAAGAAGCTGCACACTGATTCCAGCTGAAAGGTAGAATATTATTTTTACTCAATCAGCAGCACTACTATGACTACTTCATTCTCACTGTAGTCTCATGTCATATATTCATAAACAGGACATAAAGAAAGAACTTAGAGAATAGACACTTTCGGCTGGGTTCTCCCCCCATGACAGACTAGCTCCTCAGAAATTAATGCTGGCACAGAAGTAGAGTAACACGGTAAAGAAGGGGATCCCTTGAGCTATATTCAGTGTCAGTTACCCCCATGGAACCTCATTAACTTCACTGAAGCTGCAGAAAAATAACAAATTGCAGAATTTGGCCTTATTTTATTTTTGCAAAAGCATCTTTTAAAATTGCGCATCTGGAATTTAAGTTCTCTTCCAAAAGCTGTGTGTGATTTGTTCTTGCCAGAGTAGCACACCTGGGACTAAGAAGGGGGTTTAGATAAGTACCTTTCCATATGGCCCACTGATAAATGATTCATTCTGCACGGCTTAACTTTGAAAATAAATTCTGTATCGTTAAGATATTAAGATACCAGCCTCATATTTTACCTCATAATTGCACTTCACATATCCCAAAAAGAGCTTTTCTGTTGTTGTTTTTGCTGCTGCTGTTTGTAGATGCAGCAAACAGATCTGAAGCAGAGCTCCTGGAGCCCAACTTCTTTCCCTTTCATTCCAGCATATATATTTTTCTCTTCTTTGAAGGTAGTTTTTATGTAGCTTAACATCAAAAAAGTAAATAACTGCTTTCTTCTTATATGTAAAGTTACAGATTCCATATCCTGATCTGAAAAAAATGATTAACAAATACTATTTTTAGGATAGTGCTCAATTAAATATGCTGACATGAAAAAAGATAGCTTAGGGGAAAACGATAGCGAACCCACCTCAGCCCACTTTTTTGGTACTAACGGCAACAGTACAAGCTGGTTTAACTGGTCCTTCATTTGTTATTCTGTTTAATGCAAGGTTATCGTCTTCATAGCTTTTTGCCTATGAGCTTCCAGTGTTATCCCTGGCACAATATATCCTCTGCTAGAGGAATGAAACTGGTTGGAAGATTCCCCAGTCAGAATCCAAACTTCGTCATGTCACTTCTTAAACACATGGCAATAGATACATCCAGCACTAACAGGCTTCGAACTGAGATCCATCTGGCGAAGCATGTGAAAACACAGAGGGTAACATGCTTATTCTGATTTTAAGGAGAACAGAAGAGGAACAAGTATCCAAAGAGAGAGGTACGAATGATTTCCTAAGGTCACCTAAAAGATCTTGAGGAAGCCTAAGGATGGATCCCAAGTCTCGTCACCACCTGCTTCCTTCACCACCACAACAACCCACCTAAAGGACAGCACACACCAAATGGAACTCCAGCGAAATACTTCACCACAAAAGACTTCAAATATAGCAGATAACAATGATCATTCTGCCCGACAAACCTCTGGTTAATATTTGAACGGTACCACAACAAGCACAATATAAATATCTAAGCACTAGATTATCATTAGATTCAAAAATGCAGTGGCCTGTCAGCCTCGAGAAATTGCCTGGGTCTTTCCAAGCAGAATTGAACTACCTATATGCACGGACGGATCAGTAACAGATTCTTGACATATATGAAGGACCTCAGAGCAACTTGGCGCAGCTCAGCTGACTTACAAGGTGGAGTTACACCACTTTACACCCTGAGGATTCAGTTCCATGCAGAACTGAAGACAAGGAGATAAACGAGGGGACACTGAATGACCCCAAAGGGGACAGGAGATTCCTGCTTTCTCACTGGTTTAAGAGCCCAGAAAAGTAGAGTTCTAGTAGAGGTAGGAAAGCTTCTCTCTCAGTGAGAGGCTGTCACCTTGGTAGCTGCCTTTCGGTCCTGTTCTGAGATGAAACACTCAAGTGCCTTCAAGTCTTAGGGATGGCAATACACTCCGAGGCTTTTATTTTATTTTATTTTATTGATTTCCTTCAGGCATCAGTGCTTTCAGAACTGGTGAGAATGTTTGCTTTGGTCCTACTAGTCTGTAAAATTTTTGCTTAAATTCACCTTACTTGGAAAACCAACGGTCAAAGCAACTGTATATAGCTAGGAGTAAAGGGAAGAAATTTAGCACAGGCAAATTTAGGCTGCACATCTGGAAAATATTCCTAATGGTAAGATCAGCAAGCATATGAAACGGACTCCCTAGGGGAGCGCGAGATGACCCACAATTGGAGTCATTTTAGACTGGACAAGGCCAAACCCTGGAGGGAATGTAGGGAACCACGTAGCCATGGCAGAAGCATGAGTGATTTGATATAGTAGGTGCTGTCTCCAGCTATGCTCGGGGATTAGAGAGCTGCCCACAGCATTTTTCTTACATAGTACACAGGGACGTGTACAGTTACCCCATTAAGAAGGATGATTTGAAAGAAGTTCAGGAAACAAAAAAACACATTCTGAACTGAGGAACCAGGTCTTCACTTGGGACGCAAGGAGAATTTGTCAGGTCGCAAATTCAGCTGGCATAAATCAGTGTAACCCCAGGGAAGTGGATCAGTGCTGATTCGTACCCACAAACAATGTATTCCTGATTGTTACACAAAAGAAGGACATTGATATTTCCTGTGTATTCCAAGTACTTACTATAAACAAAATTCTAAATATCGAGTTATTTATTAACGAAGCCCAGAGAATTAAAATGACAAGTCAAGGTTTGATCCCGAAAGCTCCTTTCAGAGACAATGGAGAAATATGACTGGAGCAGAATTCTATTTTCAATTCCAGGTGCAGTCTATAGACACTTAGGCACATGATATTTTTTTCTGTACAAAAGCAGTCCCAGGTGAGAGTTCATAGATGATATATCTAGAAAAAAAAAAGAAAAGCCTTGCTCTCAGTTCCAAAAATCTGTCTTCCTTCTTAATTCTATCCATTTAAATTTATTGCTGCTGAAATTCCCAAGGTCTGCCAAAACGTAAGCGAAGTTGCATATAGGCAAGTGTAATCAGTACAACAAAGACAAGTGTTCATAAAGAAGCAGAGAAAGAAATGCTGACTAGGACAGATCAGTTATTTTCAGTGATTAGAGCAATGCTAGGGAAGCATGTTTTTAAATGTGTAAAGCAAAAATAAAGTACAAACTAGAACAATTCCTGCCCTATGAGAATTGATCAGGCCAGTGATCAGTATAACTGTTATTTTATTACAGCAGTCATGTGAAATTAGAAGCATGTTCAACGAGGCTCTGTAGAGGTACACTATAAAAGATGTCTCTGTCCAGAAAAGTTTATCCTCCATTTCAACATGCATTGAGAAACAAACTGAGAAAGCACACGGTGATGATATAACCCAGGTTGCTTGGAAAGTCTGTGGCAGCACCAAGAACAGAGACTGTTTTTTTCTAAAGCCTAGCTCTATGCCTAGCCATCACACAGCCCAGTCTTCTGCCTCCCACAGCCATGTTCTCTCTTTCGCTCCTTCTGCTCCTTCCCTCTCTCCACAGGCTCTTTGGTATCTAATCGAATGTGTCCATTTAGCTGCAGCCCGCATATTTGGCCAAAACACCCAGTCTCAGAAGGGTTCTCTCCAGTCTCCGAGTATGACCCACTTTGGTGAACCCGGCAGTTATCTCCATGACTTTTACTTCCCTGTGCAGTTTGGTTGGAATCAGCCAAATGGTTCAAAGGTTAGTGGGAGTAGGGTAAAATGATTGAAGATACTTTGAAATGGTTTGATATTTTCAAAAACAGAGTGCTCTGGCAAGTTCATAGTTTTCATTCATTAAAAAAATCAGTTGGAAGAAATAAAAAAAATGTTCAAAATGAACTTTTATTAAATTTAAGTACCTTAATCCTATTAATAGTTTAAAAAAAGTACAAAATCTCACAAATGTTTTGCCAAAAAAGGAAAATTTGCAACATGGAGACTTTACAAGTCTTTAAAGACTAGCATTTTTCAGAAAAGCTATGTTAAAAAAAATCCTACCAGCTCTGCTCTACATGAAGAAATCATGACTGCAGTCTGGCTTTTTACAAAAACGTTATAGAAGGACGTTCTGCAAAACTGAATCCTGAATGACTGCATTTAGTAAATGCGCATTAAAAGCAGCGAGAGTCTCCACACAGTCAGTTCTACAGTCATTTTTGCAGGGCTTTCTTACTACAGAACTTAGTGAGAGTTCTTTCAAGTTGTATTTTCCTGATGCTGTAAATTCTAGGAATAAACGGGCATACGAGCAGGTGAGAGAAGGACAGTATAGCCAGATGGTCCAGTGAGTCCTTCAATGAGGACTCCATAGCAACTTCTAGGAAACCCACACTAACAGAAAACATGCAAATGGAGGTTAGAAATAACAGCTCTTGTAGAAGTCTTAGACTCTACTGCAGAGGCACCTGTGTTTTCCCATTATATCAAGAGCTTTGCATGTATTTACTGTTTGGGGATTGTTTTTCTCACTATCCTGCCAGCAGCACGTACTTTGAGCTCGAGGCTTCACAGCAATGGGCGCAGCGGTTCAAACCTGCACCTCGCTCGGTGGCTGCGCTTGCGCTCCACTCCATACTGCGCCTCCTGACAACGTATCGCTGGCTGGGAATTGGATGTTTTAACACATAGGCCTGGACCTACCTTGATGCCGAGTTACTTCTGCTCAGCTCATCAACTGATCTTAATGGGAACAAGTCCCAGTCTGCAAGCCACAACAGCAACAGCAAGGAGGACTGTGCTACCTTCCTGCACCTTCTGTGCACAGAAGGTGTGCAGACCTTCTGTAGCACAAGGACATTGATTGTTTTGGTGGAGACTGGGTACGCATGTAATCCCTTTGCTCAAATGCCAGAGGAGGGAAAAAAAAAAAAAAAAAAAAAAAACTGACTGAAAGAGAAATTTCCAGGCAACGTGATAAAGATTGCACAGCTGAACAATAACGCCTTGCCGGCAGGACCAACAGTGAGACAAGAGTTAAAGGCTGGGTACCAGGACTAAGAGCCAGTGCTGCTCTGAGGTCATCTATTGCAGCCTTTTATTCAGGCAAAGAAAGAAGTATTTTATCTTAGCTGCAAGCACAGTAGTTTTTTTCTAAAATTGGTCAATCCTTGGTTCAAGAATCACAAAGTGAAATGTCAGGAAAGGGTCAGTCTACAAGGCCAGGGTCTCTGCTGGCCCTAGAAAGTGTGAATCAGGGAAAATCAGAAAAATATCATTGTACTAAAGCAAAGGTCATTAATAGAAGTGACAGAAAAAGCTTTGACACAAGGAAAGTTACCCAAGAGCAAAACTCATTAGACTCTGGAATAGTCTCCCCTAGGAGAGCAGCAGAAGTCCTATTACCTGAATCATTTTATAACTAGACTCATTAATATTTTTAAGAAGCTACTTTAGGAAAAGTCCTTCACTGGCAGGGAGGTAGACACGATGACCTAATAGGTATTTTCCATCTCTCAATTCAATGAATCTTCTTCATTTACACCAAAGAAGAACTTAGCTGTATGTCAAAGAAAATAAATTTCTGAAGAGTTTTATTTTTTTAGTATTGACCTCTGCCGCCTTGTTGAAATGTCAGACTGATGCTTAGCACAACCAGTGAAATCTTCCTTAATGCAGTAATTTTGGAAATGAATTCTGGGCATGACTAGTATTAATGTTCCTCAGTTTTCGATGAAATCTCTCTATATAGACAGGAATAATGCAATCCAGAATCTAAGTTGTCACAGCTTTCAGTAAGTCACATTCATATACCCACACTTAGGGCAAAGAGTTACCTCTTAAGATAAATTACACGGAGTCCACCAGAAACAAAGTGAATACGATGAGGGTGCAGGAGCCCCAACTGATCTGAAACCTAAACTCATTTGTCCTTTTTATGGTGTCTACTCAACTGCCTCACAACCCTGTCTGATGCTCTCACTCATGTCATTTCAGTGGACTTTTACCCCTTGATAGGTCCTTTCAAAAAGTCCAGAAACCACACTACAGACCAGGGAATCTGAGCAATTAGTGGGACTCTGCACAAGGTTAAATGGAGGAAGTACTCATGCAATCCATGGAACAATTCGCTAGAGCTTTATATAAATAAAAAAGAGATAAGGCCTGGCCAAAATGCAAACCTTGGTCGGTACATTATGCATAGCTCGTACACAGGGCTGAAAAAAACAGACAGTATGTACCTCAGCAGTGGTGAAGTCAATGTTTCCAAGTGGAGCTTTGCAAGGAGTTGCTCATACCACACTACATCTCCCACATGTTTATCTTTTAGAGAAACCCATGAACTCTAAAACCTGGCGCTGGGCTTTCAGCATTAAATTATTTTAAATACAACCATAGCAAGTCTTTCTGGAAGAGTTACAGAGGATGCAGTCTCTCTGGGTAACACTGTTCTTGGGAGATGTATATTCTATGTCATATGATTGTGCTGCTTTGTAGCCCCTTCATGTCATAACTGTGATTATATCTGGCTATAATAAATACAGTGTGCCACTGTATAATAGAAAACACTATACTGCCATTGATTGGCTTTATTATCGGTCACTATCTGTGCTCCGGTAGAGTCCAAGGCATATCGTGACATCAGGGAGAACTGCGTATTTGGCAGTGTGCACCCACACAGTAGGGAAGAGTTCCTGCCACAGACACCTTAGAGACTAAGGAGACGGTACAGACAAAGGCAGCATTGTATTCCCAGTCACAAGGGGGAAGCTGATTCAAAGCCTGCTAAAGCCAATATGAGTCCTTCTACTGATTTCCAAAGGCTCTAGGACAAGCTAACTCTTCCAAACCTACAGAAAAATTGGGAACTCTTCACATGTACCAGAGCCACGGGCATGTACTCATCTCTCCTTTCCAAAGCTCCCTGTCTGTGAGGAAGGATATGAAGAGTGAAATCCTAGCCTATTAAATCCACAGGAACTTTGACACCAGTTTCAATCAGGCTGAGAAACCTGACTGTATCATGAGCAGCCTGCACTAGTAGTGTACAGCCAGTACTGATGCAAGTTCATAGAATTCAAGGCCAGAAGAAGTGATGAGTCTTGAATTTTGGTATCACAGTCGCTAACTCGTTGCATCCTGATACCTAGAGGAATTAGGAGACTCAGGGCAGAAGAGGAATCAGAAAGAAGAAACAGTGAAATGACCGGGGCTTTTGGACTTGGGCATTCAAGTCCCACGATGAAGCTAAACCCAGCCCAATCATCCTGCTCGCTGTATCTCACAGGCCTTTAAATGGTATTCAGTTAACCTTGGAGGGAGACTACTGTTTTGTGGTCAGACATCGTCTTCCAGAAGGGTATCCGGTCTTGATCTGACAACATGACAGGACAGAGAATCCACCTCTTCCTTGGCTGAGTCTATCGAATAAGCTGTTCTTGTTTACTTACTGCATAAAGAAATGTGGAGTTGTCTTATTCTCTTTGACGCAAAAGGAGCTAGGGGCACTGAGCCTTTTGCATGGTCTGGGTCGTGTAAGGACTCCAGCCATATCGCTAGTAATATAATTTGACTGTTTTCCTTTCCCAGATGTGGCTATTGAATCTGGGTAAGAGGCTTGCACGAAGACGATCCCAGACAGACTGGTCTGACTCCCAAAGCCGTGATTTGCATAAACTGTCATATCATCTAACGTTGCTGACTGCACAGCGTGAAATGCAGATCTGACCACAAAACTCAGAGGAAAAACAACTTAGAGGAAAAACAACCAAAATACCATTTCACCCTTTCTCACTGTGTATCATTTTTGCCATCTCTTTTGTATAGTTTTAAAAAGTACTTCTCATATCAATATTTGACATTGTTATCCACTACGATCTGAAAGTATTAGTGGAATCTTTTAAGTCTCAATTGTAGATTAACACAAAGCAGAGATGTCTTTTACGCTTGAAAACTAAATTCATCAACCATCTGGCATTGTATCTTTCTTTGGAAATAAATATTTCATCATCCACCTCTGAATTCTGAAAGGTTGGCATTTGCTTTTGCAACTATAAAGAATTTACAACTACAATTTTATTGTCATTAAAAAAAAAAGAGAGAGTAACAGTACAGGAATATGACTGTGATATTCAAATTCACTAACCCAAAAATTTGCTGACTAATGAAAATCCCTACTTGAAGTTTACCAGAAAACACTGGAAAACTTTTGATTAAAATCCTTCAGGGACTTTTGTTCTACTAATGTAATTTACCAGACCATTAAGAGGGAACAACGTCTTTCAGACAGAAAGAGGTAGTTTCCCCAAGATATCCAAAGAAAGCTCTAAAACCCTTAATTACCCTGCATTCTCCAGCACCAGAATCAAAGATGATCATCTTTCCTCTTTCTTTTCTGTTTTTAGAATAAGTTATAGAATAATCCTTTGGACACGTGATCTCTTTTGCAGTTTCCAGGTGAGCCCTTGGCTTCCTTTAATTGAATAACTTTGTTAGCAAGCACGCTTTTTATAAAGTTTTGGCCTTGCAGAAGACAACATACTAGAACTTTGCATCACTTCACACCAAACTTTATGATTTCTTCAAAGATGATGCTGATGCTGCTGATGATCAAATGTCAGTTCACAAAGCTCTCCAGTGATTCAGACATTGCTACAAATCTTATTGCATGTAATCAATATTATTCTCCTTTCTGTGACAAAGCCTCTGGTCCAGGTCCAGGGTTTCTTTATCAAAAATGTACAATTTGAGGATGAGACTCCCCAGATACCACCACAATGCTAGGCTAAGAGTGGCTTTTCAGTATATTACTGTCCCTTTGGTCCTGCTGGCATCCAGATTAGCTGTTGATATGACAGCCTATATGCTGGTCAGGGCTGCTGCAGAGTACTGTTGGCTCTGCAGTAGCTGAGAGCCCTCCACGTGGGGTAAGCTTGTTTAAGACAGCTTTAAGACCTCCATGCACCTATGGTGCTATAGAAATGGACAGTGTCATGTCTAAAGCCGATACGCAACCAGAGGGGCTGTAATTCAGAACTAAGATGAGTCTGTCTAGAGGCAAGAGCTAAGCAAAAGCTCTCTTCCTGCTCATGCTTGTAAAGCTTTAGTCCCACCCCTGAAAGACCTGCAACTCAGCCATCCCCAGCTGTGTTCAAAGGACTGCAAGTCTTCAGCGTAAAATGAACTTTGCCACTCTCTGTGAAATCTATCCGTGAAATTTAGTGTAACGTCCTTGTTTTTGGCTTTGCTCTCTTTACTGGGTCATTTCCGTCATGACCATTTTCCATACTGTAGGGAAGCGCAAAAGAATGGTTTTCTCTTCACACTTCATTTTTACAAATGGGTCTGGCTGCTATCAAGTGGTGTAATAACAACCTACAGCAGAGTAACACCAAAACTGAGCAGAACTGTAAAAGCCAAGCAAAGACCTGCCTGCCACTCCCTTGGCAATTTTTTGTAACAGCAGAATAGGGGAAAAAAAATAGCAATTTCCAAAGTCCAGGAGACACTGTCCTTGCAGCTCCACAGGCCTTGCTGAGATACATCATCACATTCTTGGATTTTCAAGCAGATGTAGCAAGAATAGAAATACCTTATTCCACTCATTTTACTGTAGTAACGGCCTAGGTCTTTGTTTTAGTCTTAAGGAGCTGGAAAATACACCTTTGTGATTTTTTGTTAAACTTTACTGACATTACAGTAGCGCTCAGGCCTCCAAACAATTTACAGTTCAAGCAGGGGAGTATAATGACTTGCCCAGCTCACACAGACATTTAATAGCAGAGCCAGCAATATAAAGGAGATATGACGTGTGCCGTTTCATTGCTGCGGCCATAACAGTATGTTGCACCAACTCTATTCAACTAAATATCAATACGAAGAAACCAGACTTTAAAATAATCTCTGTCTTAGGGGAGAAAGAAACTTTTTCTATGGATTAAACTTGCCTGATCTCTCAGTTTGCAAGCTGGTTCAACCACAGCAACTATAAACATCTTCCTCTTAGTCATGCTTCCTACATATCTGTTTGGAGAAATGACAAATAAACAAGAAAAAGACCTTTGGATTTTTACGCCAATTAATAAGCAACCAAAATGTTATTTTTATGAGAATAAGATGACTTAAAGACACTTATATGTATTGAACTGACTATCTAATTGATCATTTTCTTGGTTGGGTGACTTACAAATATATTTCTGCTGTGCTCCCTTCACAGGAGCATTTTATGGCCAAGAATTTTGAAGTTTCTTAAAACTGGAAGTTTTCCTGAGCTTTTCTGCAAGAAGTCACTGACTGCTTCTTGCTATGTGTTTGCATAGGGGATGCTCTTAAACTAGCAATAGTCAGTGCACACACTAGCACATGCGTCCTGGACCATATGCTCAACTGAGAGGTTAGTCCCACAGGAATTCATTAAGCTAGGCCAATGCCTTAGAATCTAGAATTTAAAATTTTGTCCGTTTTGCTTGTTTTGTATTCCTTATACTTTTGTAACTAAATTCAAGGGTGCTGTCACCCTTAAATGGTACAGGTCAGACTACTGGCAGGAGGAGGACTTGGATCACATTGAACTCGAATGATAGTCTAAAGGCGAAGGGTGTATCGTAAATGCCTAAACCACCAGGATCCTGCTGCCGACTTCTCTTAAGAAAGTCTGAAAATGGGTAATTCTTCTCTCATATCTTGAAACAGTGCAAGTGTTACCACGCATACTTTATCTGGATTAGGCCTATGTGCTAAACTCCTTCACCTAAGTGACCTGCTCTTTTCTGATTTTTTTTAAAGGTGGGCTTAATCTTTCCTCTTCATGCCAAACTGTGCAACAGTAATTTGTCATTGTTTGGTCATTAGTAAACAGCTATTTGCATATTTTGTTCTTTATTATAGCTCTTGAGTCACATACTTGTCTAGTCGCTTCTGATCATTTCTATACTAAACATTCAGCGGCTTAAAAGAAAAATCCAACCCCGTGTGAAACATTCACTGGTGAACAGAGCCATAAATCACCTTGGCTGAGTTCTCAGAAGTGGCTGGGCAAAGAGAAGTTTCCTAGCTGTAAACGTCCCCCCACCCTCTTGCAGACTCTTGGACTTCTGATAAACATGAGCAATTAGCACCTTAGCAGACATCATTTTCCTTCCCCACTGATGGAATATTGGATCCTCAGAAGGAAACTGTGCCTTGGAGAGAGATTCCAGGAAGGTCTTCAGGATTGAGCATCAAATTATTAACACTGCTTCAACTCATCCAAAGAGTTATGTGCTAACACGCTCCTCTCACCCACACCTCCTCTCCCCTAGAGTGACATGTCCTGTGACAAGCCCATTTCTGTTTGATGGGAAGAAAAACAAATATTACAGTGGATAATCAAACAAATGTGGGTTCTTCAATTCTTGGATGGGAACTCACTCTTAGCTAATGTCATAAAACATGGGAAGAATGCTCTATAATTAAAGCCTTCTTTGGAAATATTTGACTAGGTTTGGGATGAGCTACAGGAACAACACTGAAGTCAGCAGCAGCAGGAAAGGTTGCATGAGACTGGAACTGAGGGATTTTCATCAAAATATGTACTAGGGAGAAGCCTGAGGTAAGACACTAAGTTGAATAGAGGTATTTAGTGTGGAATTATACATACACATCCCAGCAAACTCAGACACAAGGCCACATTTTCTTGTGTTTCCATCACCATGACTTCCTTTCAGTGGAAGTTGTGTCTGCAGTGAGGAGGAGACAAGTTTACTCTTGAAAAGTCAGTATCAAGCTATTTTCATCCTTCTTTCACATGTAGTACACAGGTTCAGCTCTTGCTTTCCCACTGTGTTCCCAGTCTAGTATTTTTCTAGACTTTACAATACCTGAGTGAGGGTCAAGAAAATCACAAACTCAATTAACTGATGTAGCGATACATTTACAGCACGTGAAATGGTAACTCTGACATGTGAACTGCAGCACCTATAAGCATACAAGAAGAGCTTGGAGACCTACATGTAGACCTTCAGGATCTACAGGAAACCTTGTTGTACGTTAACATTCACAGTGTGAACAATACCAACGCTCACCAAAGCACACTAGCAAAAAGAGGGATAACTGTGCTGGAAGACCTGTGTAATATCCTGAAAACAGCACTCAGGTTTGGCAGCTGAAGTGACCGGCCAACAGTCACGTCTGCTGCCCTCTCTCTTACGCACACCCAATGAGCCAGAAGGAGCTGAGCAGCAGACTGAAGTCATGACTCCTAATGGAGCATACAGATGAGGGAGGCTGAGCCCCAGGAAAATCCCAGGCCCTGAGAGCTCTGGATCCCAGAAAGACTTGAGCAATGTCCTGCATATACAGGGAGGCCGCTGTCATGTTTTGAATTTCTACACCATCTCCTCACAGTGCCTCACGTGGGCAGTGCTTGCTTTGTTTGCAGATCTTTGATACAGATTGCGACCTCCCCTTCTCAGTCCAAATCCATCACAGATTTCCTTTCCTGTATTTACCAGTAATTCTCCACCTTTCCACATGACTGACAAATGGGCAGTTTCCCGCTCATCGTCTGTATAAATCTTTCTGAACGTGGATCCCATTTCACAACAGCCTAAAAAGCCCATGTTCTACAGCCTAAAAAGCCCATGTTCTATCTACAAAGCTCTGTGTGTCTGGGACAGATTGTTCTAGCTCCTTCAGGTCTGTCAGTCCCAGGGAGCCAGCACGCAGTGACATGAATATCCAACAGTTATCAGACTATACCTCAGTGTATATCAAATATGTAGATTCAACGTTCAACCAAGATTTGTAAAAAATGGATGCTGAAAATAATGCTCTGAAATCCATACTAGAGTAGCATAGCTAATTTTTTAGAAGGTCTTAAATACCAACTAAAAATCAGTAAAGCTTGTGTATGACAGTTCTTGCAAACCATTTCCCCCTTTTAATTTCTTCCTATTTTCAAAACACTGAGCAGTCACACGTCTGGCTAGAGAGCCTAAGTATGAATTTTACTTTTGGAATACTTTTGGTTTCATTGAAAAGCAATATAAATAAGGGGAAAGAAGGGACAAATCAAAGATGTTCACAGAAAACTGGCAGTAAGCATGATCCGTTAGTCAAAAGAAGAAAATATGAACATAAGTTTCCTGTGTTCTGAATTCTGTTCTAGGTTATGATTTCTATGACCTTGAATGGAATTTGCTATATGTTGAGATCGGTAAGCATTAATTAAATTTGCAAAATACCTTGACCTTGAGGTCTTTTGAGTAAATGCACAGAAGGTGGCAATTCTAAATTTTAAACAGTGACCTCTGGAGTCAGCGATCTGCAAGAAATTCAAGGCCAGCGCAGACTGGACATCTTCAGCAAAGGGTAGAACATGGAGCCAGAACATGGAGAATTACAGCCTCAGTTGCCATTAAAACCAACTAAAATCATGAATGTCAAAACTCCATTTTATAAAAGAGTAGAAAAACACAGAACAGTCTCTTCTTGTTGAAGTAACCAGGTAAACACCCAAAGGAGGTCTTAGGAAGTAAGTCATTTGCACACCTCTTAACTGACCAACTCCAGCACAGAATCACGCATCCACCAAAACAGAAAATGTTAGACTTGGGCTATTAGAAAGATTTTTCAGTTCTACTTCCTTCTTGTGATTGAAATATGAATCCAATCTGCAAACTAAGTGTCAAATACCATTGTCAAAAGACATAACTCTTGACATTGTTAGTATACATGAGAATAACTCAAGCACTTGACGAAAGAGGAATACTTCTCATTACCTATTTCAAAGGAAAAATTGAAACCACATTCTAGAGTGCAGACTTTGCCTAGCGGAAGGGCACCAGTGCACACAGTGCTGCAGATTCCTCTGCCTCCTGACGTTTTCCACACTGTGCCTTCCCACGCAAGCCGTCAAACACCCCTTATGTATTGCTGCAAGGCAAGAGGGCTGGTGGCTGCACACAAATTTGAGAGAGAATATGCCCATGCCACAAAAGGGTTAAAGAGGACAATAAAACACAGCAGGTGCAAGCACACGAGAAAGAAATAAAGCAAAATTCTCTCCTTCTGGGAGCAATAGAAATGATTGAGAGTGTGGACTCTTTAATCTGCAGAAACTGGGGCGACACTGTTGAGTCAAATTAAATGCACAGAGTGGAAAAATCCTAGCCCGACAATATATCTGTGTCATGTGTCTGCAGGTAATTTACAACCACAGTTGGAGTCTGCCTTAGATAGATTTAGGGAGGAGAATTAATTTGTGGGGCTTGTTTCCTTGTGAAGTATGGACATGTGCATATGTCTGTAACCACACTGAAGAGTGACAAACAGGACAGTAAATTTTTTGCAATCCCCAACCCCCGCCCCATCCTTGTTAAGAGCTGTCTCCACCCTGTCACTCCAAGCGCTATGCTTGCTTATCAGACAGTGGTGAGATCCATTTACAGGATGAAATTGTATTGCTCCTCTAAAAGGGAGAGATGGGCCAGAGCAGAGGCTACGAAGCCCCTGCAGAAACGGATGGCCCTGGAGGGGCAGCTGAGCTCCCGCAGCCCTCCCTTGCGCTGCTGGCAGACTGCAGGGCCATCCGTCAGCTCCCTCCAAAGCCCCTTCCCCAGTGCCACCTACAGCAGCCTACGAACAAATCAATCAAACAAATCATTTTGACAAAAATGTGTTCGCAAAATATGTACGCGGTAATGCTGGGAGAATGGAGACACCGACAAGCTGTGGCAAAGGTTCAAGAAGATAAAGAGTGTGGGATGATAACGTGCGAAGCCAGACCAGCTGCAGGAAGCGTGCCATACTGTACTGTGTGCTAAACTACCCCATCAAAGGCGGAATAAATATGAACTCTCTCCTAGCTACAGCAGCTTAGTAAAACTCAAGAAAAGGAAATTCCCTCCCAGAAGAGGCACAAAAGATGCAATTGACTGAAGCACAGAGAGTTTTGTATGTTCCTGGCTTTAACCGGCATCTCAGACAAAACCCAGGATGTAACTAATCCTGCAAAGCAGGTCCGTATTACACACCAGCACACTTTTTAGTGGAATCCTTCTTCTCTGCTGTTGACTTTTTCTACCAGCCATTGGGCTGTGTTTACTGTCAGGGTTAGATTTCCTCTCAGAGATCTGCCGTGCACCTGCTGGACTGGCTTAGCTCCTTATATTCAGCTGGAGCTTTAGGAAACTTTGGAAATGAAACACAAAACTGAATAGTTTTGGTGTGTTACCAGCAATACTCAGGCATGACTCCTCTCTGGTCATTAGTATCAGGCCAGCTTCAGGCATCCCAGAGCTAGTTTATTCCACCGGATAGATTTGAAACAAGAATCTTAGTCTGATTTCTTTGTTTCTAACGCGTGCACTAATCTAGATCACAAAGCTAAGCTTGAGGGGCTTCGCTATCTACTTTCCTTCACTGATATAAACTGCAAACAGCTTCAAGAGAGACCGTGGAGCCGCACGTGCGTGAGGGGAAAGGCTAAGCCACTGGAGTATGCAGCTCATTTTCAGATAGATAAAGACTGTCTTTAGAAGAGATCGCCCCGGAGCCCGCGCAGCTCCGCTCCTCTGCGCCGCAGGGCACCCTGTCCCCTTCCGCACAGCTCGCCTCCCTCATCTCACCAGATTAGGTTACGTGCCCAAAACGGAGAGTTTCAAATTCCTCCAGCCTCCAAATCTTTCTTTCAGAGAGCCTTGTTTTGGTGCATTGTAATCAATTTGGAGAGCGACCGGTAGACATGCCCTTTTTCTTCCTGGTAGTAATTATTGGATTTAGTTACCTGCCAGCAGCAATCCATGTAGCTGTGGGAGGGGTAAGTAAATATTCCCTGGCTCCTTTCCAGCACTGAAGTATAGTAGTCATACAGAAGCTGATTAGATATCTAAAGAGGCTGAAATTATTTATTCTACAATTTAATGGCCTGACGGTTGTCACAGGACATTTGTTTGACACTGTTTTATTCCATTTCATAGTCTTTTTTGACAGCAAACTGCACTCTGCTGCTGCTGTCATTGCTGATGTAACTCAAGAAGGCACATATGCTTTCCCAGGCCATGCAGCCTCCGCACAGCGCATGCCATGGACGAGTAAGGATGCTTCTGCTTTAGAAACCAGGTTTCCAAAGCTCCCCTATTTGATTCAGTCTTTCTCTGCCTACGCCCACGTATGCAGGGATGGAGGGATGCAGCCAGAGCTCAGGGTGGCTGTACTGAGGAAAGCTAGCTGAGATGGCAACACAAATGTGCTAACATTGAAGGGGCTCTGAAAAACGAGAGAATTGCTGGAGCTTTTCCTTATAGCTATCTAAGATAAACAGACAGAGGAAGAAATGTAAATTCATCGTTCTTTTTCATAAGAATAAGTAATCACTAAGTATCATCATGATCAAAGTGGCGTTTGATTTTGTTCGCTGCTACAGTGAAAGAGTGACATCAGATGAGCGAAGACTTCATTAACAAGTTTAAATAGCACAGAAATGTCTTTTAAAGTGGTATTTTCATTCAGCAAAATGGAATTTCAAAATATATAGGTACAGAAATATAACCGAAGATAACTCTGAACTGGCTGGCATTTAAGCAACAGTCATTCAGGAAGGGGAAAATCCTGTAACACAATAATTACAGGTATTTACAGGAATTTGGAAAATCTGAATGTACACAAACCCATTTCTCCAGGCAGGAGCTATGTCTCTTCAGAGACTATAGTAATTTCTCTCCCCTACGGCTCCCCAACAGCCTCATCTCTATCCGCAGGCAGCAAGGGGAGACTTGGTGCCTCAGAGAGGGCTTTCTCAGTGCCAGAGCTCCTGCATGTTACTGGCTGTCTTGAAAACCATAAACCTGAGCTCAGCAGAGTAAAGTACTAATCAAGCAATATGATGCAGGTGTATTTTAAGACATGCAACTTATGATACGTAAGATACATTGCACAAAGACCAAATTCCACTTTCCTGTATTGATAAAACCGCTCATGGGTGATGATGGGTAGCCCTCTGAAAGACTGACTTAATCATATGCAAGAAGAGTCCAAACATCTGTAGCTTCAGAACTGTACTACAGAATACCCACCGCACACTGTGGCAGTCAGTTAGGTTGTAGTTCATGACCGTATTATGTCATCTGTGCTATAAGAGGAAAACAGTGAGAAGAAGGCCATGAGCCAAGCCGTAATAGAGAGACGTGTACTGTCCCACAAGATGAAGTGTGCACAAACCTAGGGACTGTATCAGCTAAAGAACTGATACCAGGATGAACAATGTTTGCTTGGACAAGAGTTCTTTGTTGTGAAATCCATTGAGGGGTTTTAGTTTCAAGCCTAAATAGGTGTCTGATTACTCTCACGCTTGGAGATAAGGTACCTGAATGCCTTGTGCAAACAAGTAGAGGCCAGAGGGAGAATAAAACTTAGCAGAAAAAAGCTCTCGGTTGCATGCTGTCAAAAGGAAGAATGTTCTAGGAAAAAACCAAACAATTCCCTCTGACTTTTGTTAGCACTGATGGAAAGTGGCAACGTATAAAAATGAGCTTTACGGCTTGCCAGAATGTTGCTGGGAGTGGAACAGATGGCTAATTCATCTCCACCGAACTTGGCACTTTTAACAAAAGAAACAATATGTGTTTTGCTACCTTAATTTTTCCCCCAGGTATCCCAGCAGGTGACTGGAATGTCTGATGACAAGAATGACTTGACTTGTGCTCCCCAAGAGCACGCGTTGCTTGTTGCTGTGGTCTTGCCATAGTTTTGTCCAGTTACCTATGACTGCGCCACGCTCCAGCGGGGTTTCTGGAGCTCCAAAAGACAACAGCAAACCTGGGTGACACACAAACTCAGTGTAACCTCATCACTTACAGCGGACTCATTTTTTTTCTTATGGACATTCATTTCAGCATACCTGAGGCTATTCTAAAAAAATCTATTTTTGTATACTGCAGTTGTACACAACACGTTACAGAGATGTCTTTTAGAATATCATTCTAAAAGAGATGTCTCTTAGAATTCCAGTGGTATAAATTCCAAGACTAGATTATCTTCACGTTCAGAATAGTTCCCAGAGATAACCTTAACTTCCCAATTTCTATTTTCCTACAGAAAGGATAAACTGCCTCATTTTTCCATAGACAAAGAGTTTATGGGTTCTGTGAGGGTGGCTTTCATACTAGAATGAAGGCAAGCAGAGAAACAGAAAAGCACCTGTCTCACATTCACGTGGTGTGGCGTATGTGTACATGCTTAAATGAGAGAGACTACCGAGACGAATACAAAATGGCCAGTGTCTCTGAATAAAACACATTTTTCTCCCCAGCTCCCACTCATTATAGCTGCTTTGCTACATCAGAACTGTGGCGCAGTTCAATACATACTGAGATGCTTAAATGGCCAAGTCTCATGAAAGTGAAAGGGAGGTAGGGAGAACGAGGTGCTTCCAACGTTCTGAAGCACGGACAGGGTGTTTCCATCAGCTAACAGTAGGGCAATTTTGTAGCGATCACTAGATGAAATTACCAACCAAGTCAAAAAGGGACTAGTGATTGCCTACGCGTTCTAGAGTAGAGGACAGGTGTTCATAAGGTCTTTGCAAGACTAAATGTCTTTGAAAAACATATGCTACAGCTCTACAAGTAGTTCATGCTCTAACTAGAATTTGTTTGGCCAGATGAGTGATAATCTATCACATGTCATTGAGGTGGTCAGATCAGATGATTTAGTCTCGGTATCTCTGACTCCTAGATAATCCACGTAATGAGAACAAGAAAGAGCCTTTTAGCCAAGTTTGTTCAAGTTCCATTTGCAAATGTGCAGTGATTCCAGACCTCTTGCAGAAAAGCAACTGGCACATACAATGATTTTAAAAAGACAGTGTTAAGGTCCAGTAACAGGAGAGATTTTCTCAGTTCAACAGAGAATATAATTTAACGTGCTGTAACAACAAAGGATTTGAAACAGAGATCACTGAGCTGGCAGTAACGTTATTATTAGAAATTCTCAATTTTAGGTTTTATGGATCAGTCCTCCAAAGACTTAAACATATGAGCTGAGCAGATGCCATGCTCATCGGAAGAGTTCTTTGAAAACATGAATATGTGAAAAGTACTTCTCAGTTGCTTGTATTTGCAGGAACTGTGTTTGCTTGTTTGGTTTAGCTTGAGCAAATTATTTTGGACTGCATTTTCAAACATCCGTTTACTGCAGTACCTAAAATCTTGGGTGTCCAATTGGCTTCAGCAAAGAAGTGGCACTTCCCAGTATGTAATGGTTTCCGTACTGCCAGTCCCACCTTCCAATTTTTCTTTGTAATAAGATGCGAAATGCGAAATACAAAGGATAAAGAGAGGTAGAAATATCTCTGACCATATTTTGCCAGGATAAAGATTAAGAAATCATTCTTTAGATTAGAAAAATCTGTGGATAGACTCTGCAGTACTGAGAAGATCAAAGTCAGCAATATCTCTGACAAATTGGCCCTACCTAATTTTAGTCTCATTTCCCAGTTTGTGAAACGGTTCCAATATTTATCTGAGAGGCCTATTACAGAGTTTGTTTAATATTGACTTAGAGACTTAAGCACTTAGAGATAGCTGGAAAACTTCTAGAGAAGTATTACTGATATTAGACCAAATTAAAAAGATACTTCAAGGAAACTGACTTTGTTTTCATTAGTGACATACTAGAAGAAATTATAATGGGTTGAATAAACATTTTACCTATAAGTTATTACGTTAGGGTATACAATGTTATATTCCTCATAGAATAAAAAGTTGTTTTGTCTTAACAGTAGATATTGACTAAAAAACACTAATTAAATTAATATTCCAGTCCTGCTGACTCAACTACATCAGCATTTATTCTCTTAAGAGAATATTACATGCATTGAACACACATATAAAGGAATTAATCACTAGACATATGTTTAGGATATTATCTTTCCAATCGAAAAAGCTAGGCTTCCAGTGAGAGACCTAGATCCAAGATGTTAGAATAGCTTATCTTGTAGAAACACAGCAGAGCAGACGGTGAAGGGCACTCTGCCTTATTCACATATTATACGGAATTTATAGAAAGAATTATCTCACTATATTTTCTTCTCATCTCATTATTTTGTTCTAGGGCTAGCTACAGGGAAACCCGAAGAGTCTTGCAATTAAACACGAGGCTGAGTCTAAACATTGTAGGCGATCTTGGGTAAACAACCTACAGCCTGATTTTTCGAGCTATTTAGATCCTGAAGACGCAGAACAGTACCAAGTGGGATTTTTTACAACATGTCTTAGAGCCTCACTGCCACTGCTACTCAAGGGAGTTTAAAAAACAAAATCTGTTTAACTTAAACCTTACAATACTGAGTCGAACGAGGTCTAAATATCCTTAAAATGCTTGACTTGGTCAGATTTTCAATACAGCTCAGCTCAGGTTTCTCCTGATTCAGCAGGATACACCGCACGAAGTCAGTAAGCGCAGTCACCCGCTTGCAGTTGCACGCAGATTGGAGAATCTCAGTGAAGTAAGGCTGCTGAACCTTTGGGGGAACTTAGCCCCCTTTTTTGTGTTCCTAAATGATGAGCTACTTCAAAAATCTAGCTTTCATTTTGGTACAGTAAGGATAGCAATACACAGCTTAGAAAAGCAATAGCTGTAAAGAGCTCAGACATTTAAATGGTAGTTAAGATGAAAACACAGTCATCAGTCAGGCTAGTTCTCTTACACTTGCTATTTCACCAAGGCATCTTTTACACTCTTTATTTCGCTAAGGCACAGTCTTTCTGTCTTTTTACACATTGGATGCTAAGACAAGACAATTTAATTGAAAACTGCTAAAACTATTGAGAGAGAAAAACCACAGCAGACTTTGAAGTGACGGTGTAGGAACAATCAGGGAGGTTCTTTTCTGCAACTCTACTGTAAACTAGTTCAGATTGTTGCAAAAATAGCTTAATCTAGAAGATCTCAGGTATCTTCCCACTTTTGAACAGACTGTGGAACAATATTTAGATGTATTCAAGCTGAACTTTTCTAGTCTAAAATTTCTCTGCCTGATCCTAATACTGTCGGTTCCAAAAGTACTGAAAATGGATAGAGACTAAGAATTATATTATTGGTTCTGAAAAATTGTATGTGAGTCTGTGATTATGGTCCTCATTTTTGAAGCCTGTCATGTGAGATGCATCAAACCCAAACTTAAGAATGGAGTGCAGGTACATTTTGATAAAAACGGACGGTCTGAAGGGTAGGTTACCGGAGCAGTCACTAAATGTTTAGCACGTAACAAATACCACAACTACAGTATTCAAAAGAAAGAACTACTCCTTGTCCATATGACTTTGAGGTCCATAAGTAAGCTAAAATCATACTGAATGAAACAGAGGCCCACAAAATAACTCAAGACAGCACTACAAGATTTGGACATTATCACCAGTAGATATCCATGAAAATGGAGAAATTAATGTCAGTAGTGATGTGGCTTAATTTAGGTCCGTTAAATGCACTGAAAGCCCAAAGTACGCGGGTGTGGGGTATTCTTCCTGCAGATGAACGCACAGAGTGCCCTTTATTGACATGATGGACATGCAACAGGGCCATACAGGCTTCTTCCTGGCAGATGCAGTTGCTGAGGTGATCTCAGCAACATTGCACAGCAGTCAGGCTTCAGGAGGGGAAGCAAAGCATGACCTCGAACAGTAGAGAAGGGTTACACTTCAGTTCCTAGGAACAATTGCCATATTGAGCTTGGTTGGTAAAAGGTATTAGGCAGAGAAAAAGATGGAATTTCTCATTCACTGAAGCTCTGCAGAGTACCTCACTGGAGAATTCAGTTTTAGGCACTGTGTTTTATAAAAGTGCCTCAGCACAAAGCAGCAAAAATTTTAAGAAATTATAACATATGAAGGAAAACTACTCCTTCATATAACATACGAAAGAAAACAGTGCATATGTGTTCCCCTTTTGCTGTAGCATAGAGAGGAGTGAAAATACCTTGAACTATTGCAGTTCAAAAATCTGCTAAGGGAATCCTCTGTGTCAGAGTGACCACTTAGTGTTTGAGATAGACATAGAGTGAGACTAAGGCTAATGCAAGAAAGATGGACAGAGCAGAGCCCCAGCCCAATCCAAACAGCTCATGCGTCAAGGAGCACTGAATTGCCAGACTGTGTCACACCAGTGCTCTACCTTGCTCAGTATCGCGTCTCATGAAGTTGCCAGTACAAGTCTCTAAGGCCATAGAAAACTACACAGTGTATTTTGTTAGAATGATTGTTCTGTCGTCACCCGGACATTGTTGTTATAGGTGCTATACAGAATAATAAATAATATGAAATTAGACAGTGTCATGCATTGAAATAGGCAATCCACGCTGGCAGCTGTCCCAGTCAGATTGTACCTGAGCTCATTAGATACAGCACATATTATTTCACTGATGAAAATACAACTCATCACAAATGTGCCTGTCTGCTCTGTTTGCTCAACGGGAACTAGACATAGACCTGAAGCATCACCCTAGCTCCATGCTTCTAATCTAGATCCAAGACGTTCATTTCAAGTTTGATTCCCTTCTCATTGTATTAGGGCAAGCAAGGACTACACTAAAAGATTCAAACTGTTCCAAATGCGGCATTGTAAGAGGAGCATTGGACCATAAAGCCAGAGCGTTGCACAACTGCTTTGGGAAATAACTTAGCAGAAATTTAAGTGCCAAGTACCACCTTTTAAAAAGTATCTAAACATAAATCCCAGTGTCTGCAAAATACCTAAATAGCTTTACAATGCTGTCCCATTTAATTATTTCCCAATCCTCTACTGATCAATAAGCGAATTCCAGCCTTTCAGCTGCTCAGCGAACTATTTCCTGAGTTCTAAACTCAAGCAAACCCTCTCAGTCCTGCTTTGCCTCTGCAAGCTCTAGAGAAGTGTGGATACAAAACTATTTTCTTTCCACACAAAACCCTCTGGCTTCTGAGTTCTCTCTTTTACACTGGAATATTACCAGGACTTTAAAAAGTTTTACACAAGAACTGCAAGAGCCATCTAAAGTGTCCCTAGGTCAGCAGTAGGCTGCTCATCCATGGCAGGGAATATGACGACTGGAGACACCAGTCCGTCCTCTTCAGAGGAGGGAAATGAAAAGTTTGTGCACTCTTGTTGTAGATGCTTCATTTAGAGGAAACTTTTGGAGTAACAACTCAGTCTCTACAGAGTCATTCTGGGAGTAAACATAACAGCTACACCCGTAAACAGCCCCAGCCCTCTCCCAGGCTGTGGATGATCCTGGTAAAGTCTCTATTAGTAACCCATAAAGATAAGGACTCCTGTTCACCAGCTTGCAATCCCAAATGCTGGAATAGATTTTTGTTTTCCTTTTAAATTAATTTTTGGGAGGTTGGTTTACAATTTTGGAATCTGGAAACTTTCAGGTCAGTAATTTTTGTCACTGTATTTGAGTTCTGTTAAACTTGGCATCTTCTCAATCAAATGAGGAAATAGTCAACTGAAAATTTCACCAAAAATGGAAAATGACATTTTGAAAAAGAACATTCAAACTATGATGAGCATTTTCCAATAAACCTCTCGACAATGCTACTTTTCAAAGTACCTGAGTATCGCTCAATGGTCTCTCAAGGACATATCCCTCTGGTATCTTATGAGTCTCCAGAGGAGTTGCTATTGTCACAGGCCTTGCTTAACTATTGTCAACAAGTTGTTTGCATCCCTAAACCAGCGTCACAACAGACCAGCTTTCCACTTAGCATTATCTGCCATGAAAACAAGAGATACGGAATAAACTGTGACACACGGGACTGTACAGATAAATACTGCTGGACCCATAGGGCCTGCTCTGCCTTGTGCCAGACAACATAGTCAGCATAGTATCAAATGTACGAGAGAGCGGCTGCCTCAATATTCCAAATTTAGCTCGCTGCTGCTTAAACGTGCTCGTTACTGACCTCATGCATAATTACAGGAACCCTGGAAACATGAAGGAAGTGACATGTACAATCCTTCGTAAAATATGTCCCAGCTGGAGCATGACATCATGGCAATAGATCAGCTTTTAAACTATCTGCAGTGCTGATCTATACTCTCATTAAGGCTGATCAGTAGAAGGAAAACAGTTCTGCACTGAGTTGCCATAGGGAAAGAACTTGCCAAGAATTTCTTCTTGATTTGGGAGATTATCAAGTCTCTCTAGAACTTCTATTTAAAAAATAGCGTAGCAGCGTCTCCACAAGGATCCTGCAGTGCTTCATGGTCATCGCTTTGTTAAACTTCATGACATGCTCCTGAGGTAGTTAATTGGTAGTATATTTCTTTTACAGGTAGGTAAATTGAGGTACAGAATGGCTGAAGTGTGACACTTAAAACTATCACCAATTCACAGAATTGCCTTTATGTATATAAATGTTTGGATCAGATATGCTTTTTTTTTTTTTTTAAATTTAGTTTAGGCAACATATACGCAGTATAAACACCAAGATGAATAAAATCAAATAATCAAACACTAAGGGGAGAAAATACATAGTGGAAAGTCAATTATAAAAGTTATTCTACTACAGACCCAGAAAAGAAAAAATGCCGCTTGACTAATCACAGCTAAGCTACATAGCTTGAAAGTTTTGAATTTCAGACAGCAAGCCGTAAAGTAAATTAAATATACAGAAATTGTTAAGTCTTTAGAAAACAAATAAATTTCAGAACATAGAGATTTGTTTCTGAGCTAAAGTGAGGTTACCAAATACTGTAACGTGTCTGGCAATAATTTAAAAAATTACGATGCTTTGTCATTATTTTGAAATACTTCTTCTCTTTGCTATGTAAGAATATAAAAAGAAGGATCTAGAATTGCAGACTTTTTGCCACATCAAAATCATGCACATTACAAAGATTATCTTCCCCCCACAAATTCTCAGGCAAATTCTCCTCTTTCTTTTTTGCATTTTTTTCCATACAATTTCTACAGGCAGAAGTTTGGATGCATGCACGCAATGGCATTTGTGCCCGCACAGAATGGATAGATGCACAACCATCACATTTCCATCTTTATTTGGATGCACAAATCCAAGTTTTGAGATCTTCCCTTACGTTCATTTTTGGATGTAATAAAAAACATTGCTTGCTCTATAAACTCTAATGGCTACTAGCAGCTTCACCTCCATATTTTTATTGAAAGGCTGAGATAATCTAGGATCTGACCCTTCATACTTGCACCTACTGGACCAATGCAAAGTCTCCCCATTAGTAAGCTTTCGCTCTGGGGTCTACTTATCCAGAATTCATTCCAGTTGTTCAAGGTTTCTGAGTTTCCTGACCTTCAAGTATCAACTGAAAAGTGAGATCCAGCTTTTTCACAAGGTTCTTACCTTCTGATCTATCTTAGTGAGAGAACAGTTTAAGCAGGATTTGGGAGTAAGAGTTAATACTCTTCATGAAGTAAGTTTATTGTTTAGGGTACAATGTTACAGTGTGTTGTAGGACACACAGAAGTGTTTGGACGTAATATAAAAAGTATATGAAATAAAGCTTTGGAAGCTTTGGAAAGTTGCATGCCTTCTATTAGAAACATCTATACGTATGAAAGCTGGGATATAAAAATCTGTCACAATTCATAGGCTCAGTTAAAGGCCTTTTACAAATTTGTCCCCTCACTTTAGCACATGTAGCCTCCTGCTGCATTCCAATCAATCAACATAAATTCCCATATTCCCCTACTAGATGTTATCCTTCATATGTTGTATTAGTTACAAGCTCCATGTACTACAGTAGGCACTGACAGACAGCAGTGGATGATGTAGAGGCGCAATCATATCAGACTATTGAGAATACAAATCTATAGAGCACAGTATGAGTCTCCTATTGCAAATATCAGAGCCTCAAAACATTTTCTATTTAAATACATAGTCCAAAATCTTTGAGCGTATATCATATCATCGAAACAACAGACTTCCATTGTTCAAACGGCATAAATCTATCATAGTCTCATAACAGCATATGATTTCCACTAGCTACAGGCTTAAATATTGTGGCACTAGTAGCTATGGTTTTGTACATGGGAATTGACTTACACTGTAAGAACAAATTTTGCATTGTTCTATACCCTAAAGTCACACGTTTCCACGATGACCAATGAACTCTAACACGGATTGCTGGTGAGGGTAAATCACGCTGAATAATCAGACGTGTTTTGTCAATGGGGGCCTGCTAGAGCGATCCTCAGCTCAGGACTGTTATGGCAGTGGAGTCATAACGGAGCAACCTCATCTACTCCTTCTGCAGGACCTTACCATATCTTAACGCACCAGAATTGTCCAAACCCCATGTGAACTGGAAAGCCTTAGGCTTTCCTATCCCACAGGCCCTCGCTGCCCAGCTGGTAATAGCACTCATGCTGTGTCACTTGCAGCACCACTGCACGTTATCAGAGAGGCTCTACCTGCCCGCACAGATCTTGAGACAAGCCATTCCCCAAAAGGGATCCACTGCTGTTCCCTTTCAACTCTCTGGGTAATACTAGGACACTCCTTCAGAAGGGTTCAGCATCATCTCCCACAGCCCACAGCCTTGCGTCAGGATGAGCAACAAGCAAAGTCTGGCTTGGAGCCAGGTGGAAGGTATCTGACTGTCTGGAAAATGTGTTTCATCTTTGCTAACTGGGACTCCAGAGCTGGCCGGAAGACAGCTGGTGAATAGGGGACCCAGAAGAGAGCTGGTGTTTGGCTCTCACAAGAAAGTGCCCAGCTGCTAGGTACTGGTCTCAGCTAGGCAGCCTGCTGCTCTACTGAATGAGTGGGCTTATCAAGGGTATTCTTGGGGCTGAAGATCTCTACATTTTCCTCCAAACAGAGGATGAGATGCACATCTGTACTCTGCAATATGAACATGCCTTTGCATCACAATAGGTTAGCTGGAGGTGACTTCCTAGTTGGACTTTGGCTTCCTCATCTATGCTAAACAAAAGTATTTCTGTCCTAATACAAGGCATGTTCATCCTTGTACTTTAATTTCACTCCTCTCTCTAATTTTTTTCCTGTCACTCAGCTTTGTTTCCATTCCCATGCCTACTCCTGCTCATACAACTCTGCAGTTGTCTTCTCATGAGGATCTCCCAAAATTTCGATAGTGTGTTTACCTCCTCCAGATGAAGAGAGGTATCATTTTCTCCTCCCTTCTTCAGATAATACCCAGAGCGGCACATGCTGTTGGAGCTTTTGTGCCAACTCAGAAAATATGTGCAAGACACATATTGCAGGGGCTGCTAAATCTGCTGGGAACATTTTGACAAGGCACACCCTGCACAAGAGTGTGCCTGTGCTGAAACATACTCCAGGCTCAGGTACTGCTGGTTGGCCTATTAGGGCAGGTACTGATATCCTTGCCTGGAGTGCCCCCAAGAGCAGGTCTTGCATATCACATGCCGAGGTGCTCCAGAGGTCACATTAAGGGCAGGATGTGCTCATATTTCCCCTGAGGACATAACAGATGGAGGGCTATCGTGATGCTCTCCGGGCACTCCTGCAGTTAGACGATGCAAACAATTGACAAATTTGGCCTTGAAGGCATGCCCACAGACAATGCGAATGTAGCCGTAAAGTCTTACTCGTAAGCAGCAGATAACATATGTTGTCAAAATATTACCTTCCAAAGCTGCTTGGAGAGGGCAAATTTTCAAGTCTTCCCGTGCTTTTTACGGAACCATGTCTTTATATCTTAGTGACTATGCGTAAGGAGTTTCCCATAATGCACAAAGTATAATTTTAAAGGCCTGTAGGAAATGACTCACTTATTAGCATGCTGTCTGTAGACTACCTCATAAAACATTGGCTGAGGTCTCCTATCATACCACACAAGCAGGAGAATTCGTATCAGCACACAGAGGCTATCGAGTTACACTTTCTAATCAAGCCCTGGACATACACCATAGATTACAACACTCTGCTGGTAACGCACTTGGCTGAAAAAGGCTTGCAATACAAGTTCAAAAGAAGATTGGCTTACAATATGCACTTCTTATGTCTTGCTGTCACTATGCCATACTTTCTGAAATTTGAAAACAAGAGGTCACGAACTGACGCTGAAGCAGGAGCCAGAATATAGTAATCATCTTCCTGGCCCGTAAGCAGTTTCGGATAAAGAGGAAACTGCAAGTATATTAAACAATAGGAGGAGGAGGCATGTGTTCAGCAATCAGCAAATGACACAGTGGCATTATGTCAATGGGTTTCCTAGCTTGTCATGATTAGCACCAGGATTGTTGTTTGGAAGCCAGATCTCTGTCTCTGTTAGACCTGCATTGGTGCGGATGAGTTATTACTTAGACTAGGCAGTGTGTGTTACAGGTCTCATCCTGGGAACAGATCTGCTGAAGATCTGGTTTACAGCAATGCCAGCTTGAGAGTTTCAGCTATTCCATGCAAAACGTAGCAGTACAATCCCTGAATAGTCCAAGGTGGTAGCTGTCACTAATTATAGTTGGCTAGGATTCTTTTTTTTTTTTTTTTCAACCAAAGTGATGAAACTAAAATTTTTGTCTGGGAAAGGCTAGGTGGGACAAATTTCTTGTCTTTGAAAAGCTTTATATCATTAAATCACTTTGTTCTCTTTCAAACTTTTGAAGCATAAAAACCTATTTAAATTCTTCTTTGCTTACCACAATCAGTAAATAAACTGCTCATAAGCATCAGTGAAATATTTTAATTGTTCTGAATAATGAAATATGCTTCATGAATAATCTGAAGATTCTTCCTGACTCTCACTGAAAATCTTGAAAATTCTTATGGGTAAGGAAACAAATTTCTTGCCCAGCTCAAACATGAGAAGATAGCACAAGAAGTCCTAAAGACACACAGAACAAGAGAGAATCACTGACTAGCAAGACTTCTGGTCGACATGAGCAAGATGCAAAATGGTTGAGGAGGAAACACTCAAAAATGTTTTGGAAGACAGCAGATATCTAGAAAATACAATCTAGTACTCCTTTGCTGAAGCAAAATGCCTTAAGTTTGGCACAGAAACCTTGCACATTACAATTCTTCTACTCCACTAGAATACTGAATGTATGATAGCTGGTAACCTTAGCAGTCATCACCACTGCTGTCGTTTAAACCAGTTGCTAATCCACATCATCATCTGCGCTCCAGCAGTGACCTTTTAACATGCCAGCAAATCTCATTGTAAGTGGTATTAAAATGCACACTCTTTAATGTGCCTTGCAACAAATTTTGTGAGCTATGGGAAAGTTACCTAATTTACAGTTCTTCGATGTGTGTAACAAGGATGGTAATACAACTGTAATACAGAAGGGCCCTATGAGATTAAATTCATCGTATTTGACAATAAATTGAGATCCTTAAGAGAATGCACTAGAGATGGAAATTGCAAAATATTACTGTACAGTAATCATCATATGATAAAGTCCGTAAATTCTCAGCTAATAAAACGCAGACTTAATAAATCCCCTCTTGGCTATAGAACAGGCAGGACTTCAGCACATTTTATTAGGATGATGCTAATTTGAAAATTTAGATTTTTAAGAGTTGATGGGCAGACCAAGCAACTCCAGTGTTTTTTACTAGTCTAAAAGGGATAATTTTACTAATCTAAGAGGGATAACATCACTGGTCCAGACATTGACATAGCCAGTGCTGGGACAACTTTCACATGCTTAGTGACCTTTCTGTTAATTACCAGTAACTACAAATGCGTACTAATTTTCAGCAAGCGTACTCTTATATTGAAAATAAAATATGTGCACCCTGATGCCTATTATTTGCTCCTCTGGGCACATGAAACCCTGATTAGACTATCCTTTCATAAAGGACCCCAGGAAAGCTTGGAGAAGATCTACAACGGAGGTTTTGATCAGTGTTTCCAGCATAGACACTACATGTTATTGTGTCTTCATTTGAATGAGAAACAGAACTCTAAGAATTCAGATCTTTAATGCTAAAAGGAAATAAAGCTCTTCTAATCATGACTCGTTTGGTGTATTTTAAGCTCTTGTTTGCTTTCCATCTTGCTACCAGCTACCTGCTCCTGACTGCTGTTTTCTGTATGTTTGTGTGCCTGTTCTTCACACTCGTATCTCTGCCGCTTAGCCCTCCCCAGGGGTTTCCCAGGAACTCTCATTATTCCTTCCAGCTATGTGCTAAATATCTCTTCTATTTACTCCCAGGTCATCGCTTTGATTTTGATGTAGTTTCTAGGTGTAATTGAAGGAAAGAAAAATTGCAAAAATTCAAATATTTCTATCTCATATTCCTTTCTTCTGTCTCTAACATCTCTTTATTTCTTGCCCCGAATATCCCCTGACTTTGCTGCTTTCACTCTGTCCTGGGAACTAGAGACTTACATATTTTCATTAATAATGTTGCAATCAAAGGTTCTTTTCCAGAATGTTTTCCCTTCGGACCAACATGGATATCAAAGAGCAGGGTTTATATACACACTATAAAACAAACATAGAAGACCACCAGCCTTTCTATGACACTATTAGGTGATATTAATTACTGCAAGACTCTCTTTTGTATATGTACTCAACAGTACCTTGATTCCAAAGAATCTGTGTCCTTCAAGACCAAAAGACTCTTTTGAGATGCCTACTTTTTTGGCACCGATAATAGAGGGGACTAACGCAATACTGCAAGACTATACAGATGCTTAGGTACTTCATGGAGGTAGATGAAATGCAGGCCTACGTGCTTGACCAACAACAGTTTTCTGTGGACAAAATACTCATTGAATCATTAATGCCTTACGTGGATCCGTAGATTCCTTGTTTTCAAAGGGGAGAACATTCAGATTAACTCAACTCTTGATCAACACAGACCCACAGTAGCTTATCAAATAAATCTACAGGAAGTCTAAAATATGTTTGAGCGAGTATGTATTTTTAGCTTTGATTCAAAGAATTCAAGTGATGAAGCCTCTACTTGAGAAAGGGAAAAACAACCTCCTTGTGAACCTGCACAGCCTCCCGCATACATGTCCTATCTGCAACAAAAGCTTCAGCTGGAACTGCATCTTCCAGACAGCAAAATCAATCAATGCCGAGGCACAAACCCACTGCAAACTAGGCTCTCTTAATTCCCGTGTTACGGCGCTACTTGTTAGTATGCATCGGAATGGCATCACTCACTGCCGTGAGGGACCGCGGCCGCTTGACAGACGGATATTCCTGAGGTCCCTGGCCGGGCCCCTGCCCCGACTCCTCGCGAGCCGCCGAGAGCGAACACGCATATTACAGAATTCCAGCAGGATAAGTAATGAGATGTAAATGTATGCGTTCAGAGGTTGATCCAAAGCCCAGTGAAGTCAATTATTATTAATGTAATTAGCACTGTATAAGCAGTTCAAGACATAATTCAAGTCAGGTCCCCATTAAACCAGACTGTGTGTATATGCAGAGCTGAATTAAAGGGCTTACAATCTAAAGAGCTGGGATAGAGGAAAAGAAAGAATGGAAGGAGATGTGAAATGATGCAAAAAGAGCAGATAAGCTGGGAGAGAAACGCAATTTTAATCCCTTGCTTGCTTTGTTTGCTCATCAAATCCTGTAGCCTCCAGTGGACATTTTCAATAAATGTTAAATCAACACCACATTCATTAAGGAGCATTTTAGATCTTTATCTGTAAAGAATTTCATCTCTTCTTAAATTTTCTTTAATTTTACCTTGTCTTTCGCAAACATAAGCACGTTTCTTACTTCTACAGCAGTGGCTATGCATTTGGGGTCATTCAAGCCCAGCCAGTGGAATGACCCCGCAGTTAAAATAACGAAGAGCCGAACAAAACACCATGAGCTTGGCTTTACTCGGTATCGGTAATTAAAAATGATTGAGTTGCACCGTGCGCTTCCTGCGCTCCTACACAGCCTCCTCCAAGGTAACTGGTTCGCTCTAGTGTCGCGGCCAGATGCCAATCCCCGCTAACATCGGGGCATGCTGGCACAGGCCCAAGGTAATTTTTTCGGTACAGAAGGCCGAGTTTACACTGGCGGAGGGAGGGGTGAGGCGAAGGCTCGCTCGGCTTGCTGCGGGGGAGCTCCCTCTCCGCGTCTGCTTCGCACAGTACCCTTTGCAAAGCTCCCCGGCCGCCGCGGCCGGTGCGGTGAGAGCACCCTCTGCTGCTCCAGTCCTTCTGCCGAAAAGCCGGCACGAGGCCCTGGCAGCTCTCGCACGGCCCTGTCCGCGCACGCCGAGTTGGATATTCCTGGTACCTCAGCACCTTCCCTCTGCTTAGGCTCCATTTCACCCTGCATCTTCTCTGCAAAAACGCGGTTCAGTTTTAGGGGTTGCAGGGAACACAGGATGGGAATTATTCACACCTCCATGGTTAGTCCTGCAAATATGCCAGTGTCTAAGCCAAATGACTAAAAGAAAAAAGAAAAACTTAATTCTAGTGTCAAGCTATTTCTTCTATAGCACACCGCACAAGTGTAGCTGCATTAAAGCCATCAGTGACGGTGCAGCATTTCTGTGGAAATGTCTGTAACTGCCATTGCTATAGGCCACATGAATGCAATTAGAATATTCCAATAGAAATCATTCAAGTACGTGGTAAACCAAAGGAACATGTAAGGGAATATGTGTAAGATAATCTCTCTATCATGCACATGCAAGGACACCGGGATTTCATCCAGAATCAAAATGTTCCCTACACCTCCCAGTGCTCTGGTGGGAGGACAGCTGAAGGCTGGCTGAAGCTTTACTCTTGGGGATGATGGACTACTAGACAGCCCCAGAAATGCAAAGCAAGCTGGTCACACTGCCGCAGACTAGAAAAAGAAGTGGTAGGAAGGTATTTTGTAGCTGGAAAAGGCAAGTCAACATGTAAATTCTAGTTAAAATATCTTTATTAGTAGCATTTTAATCACTTACAAAATCTGGAACCGAATCAAACCAAACATAAGGCAGCAGCTGCTGTAAACAGCCGTTGTTGAAATGGAAAAATGATTAGAGCTGAGGGAAGGATGTCAGGCATAATGAATCTCCCTTGAATGCTGCTGGAGCTGAACCCCGGGCCCCAGTGGGCACCACCAGGCAGAACCTTCTCCCCTCGGTGCCATCCAAGGCCCCCAGCCGCACACGACCCTCCCTTGTGCGGAGGTCCCAGCACTTATAAACCCTTCCTTGTATCGGTATAACAGGGCTTGGTACGTAGTTACAGCACAGAGATGCATTTCAGCCTCTCCTTAGAAAAGTGAACGCTTATGCTAAGACCCTCCTCTTTGCATCATGCACTGGAACGTAACACCAAAAGTCATCCTATTTGAGTCATTTATGGCTTTAACTTTCTATAAGCTTCTTGGTTATTGCAATTTTTTTTCCCATTAGCAGAATGGTTTCTTAAGCCATGTAGGCTGGCCTAGGATGATACTTGGGGTATTAAATGACCCTTCAGACCCAATCTTGAAAGCTATCATCTGCTTGCAGCCCTCCAGCTCCTGATAAGGCTTTATTAGCGACCGTGCAAGCTCCTTGTGCACCTTCCTTCCACAGCACATGTTCTCAGCTGATCTTTGGGAAGCCTAAAACCACTGAAATAACTGATAGGTCAAAGGGAGAAGAGAAAAAAAGAATTAAACTACTGTAAAATTAGAGAAGAGTAATTATCTGCCAAAACTTGAACTGAATCCCAGACATTCTTGTATTAGACTTACTTTAGCTCTAGCTACATTACATTATCTTCCCCTCCTCCAAGAGGGACGGCACTTCAGTTTGTTACCTGGTATAATTGTACGAGTCAGATTTTTTTATACTGCTGACAGAAAAAAAACTTAAAAAGTTTCATTTAAGGCGGCCCAAAACAAATACACTTTTAAACCCTCAGAAAACAAAAAGTAAAAAGTATATCACACTGACAGCAAAAATACCCATCCTCAAAACTGAAAAAAAATGTTTTATATGTGTATTTATATTAATGTCCCTTTAATGGGAAAAGCATACTCTCAAACTGCATAGTGTTCTGAATGTCAGGGTTTTCCCTCTTCTCAACACAGAAAACAAGTGCCAAATCTTCAGCAGGATCATAAATGTGTCCTAAAATATTTATTTTTTTAATTAAAAAGTATATTTAACAATCACACAGATTAGACTGGGCCTTAGTTTCAGAAGCCATTTACAAATGCTTTGTCTTCTTCTAACTCTCTTCTCAGCTTTAACTACAGATGTGCTAGTGCTGAAAGGCTTAGCTGTTCTTTTACTGGACTTCTGAAAAACCAGATATTACATAAATCCACGCAGAACTTTCATATAGCTAAGGCAGCTCCTGCTGTCATCCTCATCAAGAGGATCAAAATTTTATTTTACTAACCTCAGTGCTTAATACCCCAAGCCAAAATGCCTTAAATAGTTTTGACTAGGTTCAGGTGAACATCAGGGACTATTGGAGTTCTCACCCGTGAACAGATCCAGGTTGAGCTTCAACAATTGCTGCTGACTGAATCCTGCTGTGGTTTGATAAAACCAGCCTGCCACCACAATGACACTGTCTTCTCTCCCAGTCCAGGGCACTGTCCGTAGAGTGTACAGGTCGATTGCTTAGCAATGGGAAGACATTCACACAGTGAATAGTCTCTTTTTCCAGGAAGGACATGTCTGTACTGGAAGACATAGCAGTGGGATCAGACCTGAATGAGTAGCTGGTGCTCATTACGAAGAAGAAAATCACCATGACTATAAAGGAATGAGGAGCATATATTTTGGTGGATATTTTTTATGGTTGGTATTAGTATCTCTTTTGATGCTTGGCAAGTGAAACACAGCTCAGGCAATGGGTGAGAAAGTGTGAATACGAAGCGCGCAGCCAGCATGAATATGGCTGCTTCTTTGTTTTAATAAAAACCACTCATTTTTTTCTCACTGCACATGCATCTGTAACCATAGGAAAGATGAAAAATAACTTTTAAAACTAATTTTTAGGTTGAACTATTTTATATACTACATATTCAAGTCACCTAGAAGAAAAAGTTCAGGAATATCAGCCACTCTTCAATGTCACAGTCTCAACAATGTCGCTCATGTGTTGGCAGGGCTTACGATTTCCTTGAATTTCTTCCTGCGTTGATGCACTTAGATCCTTAAAAAGAACTGGTCAAACTCTTCCAGCCAGTCAAAATTACTGTTGTTCATGTTATTGCATAGCATGCCAGCTGTCTAGATTACCAGGACATAGCTGTAATAGCTGTCCCAAATTACCACAAGCACATCTTCTCTTCTCAAGACTTCTCCAGTACAGTTTTCCTTTTCATTATCTTTAATACACTTTGAATATCTTTAATACTATTAATACTAATAATGCTATTTAATACTAGTAATAGGATACTGTTAATGCTATTTTAAATGAATTCGAAGAGTGTACCTACTCCGACAATCCCTGATAAAAAAAAAAAAAAGATGACTGACTGGAGCCAGATGTTTGGGTCCAGTGTCAAATCCCGAGAGGATTTGACTGCTGAGCATGTGTGATTTCCATTGATGCTAGTAGGCCAAGCAGACCATTCAGTCGTTACGTGAGCAGGATCCATTTATATCACTGAAGCCAAATGGAAATTGGTTTTGCCAGAATAAGAACCATTCTGGTCTCTTCTGCTCAGGTTCTTGCACCAGAATGATTCACACAAGCCATCATGGTATCAGACTGAAGCACTTAACATTTGTAGCATTAAATTGATATGTGTCACCCAAAAGTGTGGTGCTCTGCCATCATGGATGGCACAGAAATCCCAAGAACAGTGAGATGGACGCAGCGTAAAGGGCCCTGCAGCCAGCTGGGGTTCACCCATACAAGTGGGGAGCAGGGCTACAATCATTCTCCTGCAGGTCTCACTCTTTAGTTTGGCAACCTCTCTTTATGCATTAAAGTGACTACAAGAGTACCAGGTTAACAATCGTATCTCTTTAACCTTTGAGCCCACAGATGAGACAGCAGGTCTCATCTGAACAACTTGAAACTTTTCGCTGCTATTAGCTGAGGGTGAAATTCTGGCATCCTCAGGCACAGCGAGCAGTACTGTGCTTCTTTAGGAGCACCGGGTGATCATCAGCATCCAGCTCAAAATACTCGTCATAGGGTGTCCCTATGCACTATTCATTTCACATGGTTAGCGTTTTTTCCTTGCAACACAGAGAAAGCTACAGCTACAAACTTTCCTGCGGCATCTCTGTCTCTCTTACCATCCTGAGAGCCGCTCTCCCTCCCCTCCTTGGCAGGACATCACAAATTCCAGCCTCAAAGGCAAGTCCAATCACATAAAATATAAATATAGACGCAGGCCATCACCACGCACATATGTCATGGCAAGCTTACGCCACTTAGTTAAATCACACAAATTCAAAACATAAAGTCTAAAAACAGTCCTGTAGGCTTGAGAAATTTCTTTATACTAACAAGATACTAGTCCTTTTGGACTACCGAGAAAAAAAAAGTATTGTTTAGTATTTTTCATTTCCATAAGGGGGAGCTTGTGCATAGAGGATTACTGGTTGGTGACTCTCCAGCCCCAGAGAATTTACACATTTTTAGCTTATTAAGACCTATGTCTGTGTAAATTATCTTGTTTTCAAGAAGCAGCACACAAGTTCGACCGCGTGAAGGGCTATCTGCCATCCTTCCGCTCAGCGCTGATGCTGACAGCCCCAGGAACTGCAGTCTGATACGAGTGAGAACAGAAAACTTTTTCGCATTAACCAAAAATATTTGACCCGTGATCCAATGAGAGTTCTGTTTGTATATTAGCCGAAGGGTAACATTTTTGTTTAGCCAATATATAATTCATACCTCCACCAACACAAATTACTTTCTGTGGCTTGGAGATTGGCTGTATCTAGCAAGTATTAGCACTTGTGGGATGAAAAGTAATTATGAGGGTGATGCATCAAGATCTGTGCAAAGATCATATGATACCAAGCTGTGAACTGCTCACAGGCTTGAAACTAAACACCTTGCTGCAATCAATCTTTAGGAAATACTACCCATGTTTGAAAAGAAAGCAATCATTTGTATGCATTATAGTAGGTTACATAAGCAAACGGCTGGTTTAAAAGTTAAACACTTCCTACTGGAGAGGTGGCAAAAATGTCATAAGCAAATGATCAGGAGTTATTTATATTTTTATATGCAAATCAGGTAATAAGCTACAAACACACTGAATTTGCCAAATACAACATATGAAGTTTTTCATTGAATAGTAAGTTAGGAATGAAAAATCTGATGCCAGAAAGAATACTGAGGTATAATTTTAGAGCTCTATTTTATGTTCCTTTAAAAGAAATTGGCCTTCACGCTTAAATTTTTACTGTTTTTAAAAAAAGTACAGCCATTACTCAACATTGCATAACGCATATGCTGAAGTTCTGTCAACTTCAGGATCTTCCATGATTTCTGAGGTAAACCCCAACTCCAGTGCACAGCTTAAGACCTCCCATTTCAATGATTTGAGCCAATTCTATGAACACCCATAAGCAGTTTTGCTTTCCAAAGTTTTCACTTACAATTTTGCTTAAGCTTAATTTTTAGTTCTTGTTCTGTGATTCATATGAATGAGCAAGGTCATTAAAACAAATTTCCCCAGCTAATACGTTCACAGGGATACATGAGGTTGCATATTAGAAACCCACAGTTCACAAAGGTTACTTTTGAAATGTGTGCTTTCACTCCCAGTGTGCTGAAAATGACTGATGCAGAGAGATGCCTCACGAGCATCATTTCCTTGCAGGGACTACTGGTTTCTTTGCAAAGACAGATTCAAGGACAGGGCAGTGAATAGAAAACACAAGCCCTAGTTGCAGCTCCATTTTTTTTCTGAAGAAAAAAGAGTGGAGAATCTATTTTGGAAGAGGCTACGAAAACCCACTGAAGAAACCGTATGTATGTATAACATATTTTCAAAGGAAGACTGGATCTTGAGCTCTGTGCAGTCAGCGTAACTGAAATAGGTACTTTGACTTGGTCACTTGCTGCATCTCATCTGTATAATGTGATTTAAGTTTCTTAGGCATTAAAAGCACACATATTCTATTTGTATTGCTACAGACATTACGTTTTCTCGTCTATATACAACGGAGACCAGAGTTCAGTGGAGCTACTACAATAAAATGTACAGAAATGTGGAACAGTTAGCTACAGCTCGTATGGATGAAGAATCCATGTCATTTATCCTTGGTTATGCTACATATTGGCAGCCTTTCATGGCGATAACATGTCTATACACAACTACATAAATAACGAATGCAGGCCCAGGACTTCACCTTTACCCATTTTGTCCAGCCAAACTGTGAACCTCTTTAGCTACCTTGCAGTGGGTTAAAAACCTAAGAGGTGCCTTCCTGGGTGAGATCCAGGGTTGATCTAGCCCCAAGTTTGCTCTTTGACACAACAAAACGCCCCAGGGTGAGCCTGGTTGCTATCTCTCCAGTCCATCGCCCTTGTACACTACCTGTATCTGGAACTATTAGATTGGAGATGTTAGAGGATACGTTATTAACTAGCCTTTTTAGCATCAATTTATTAATTTTTTGTTCACTGATTTATCTAATTCTTTTCTAATCTGCTAATACCATCTGGCACTACAACCTCCTTTAGCAGTACGCTCCAGCAATTTACCACCCCAGATTTTTTATTATTCCCTGGTAAGGCAGCTGCTTCATCCCTTAAACACTTTTTCACTTTCTCTCCAGCTTCAGAATATCCTCCTCAGATACAGAAACTAGAACTGCATTCAGAACAGAAGCTGTTGACGTGCTAAGCTCATGCAGGTTTTATCCTTTGCAAGGCTCTCTTCAAACTTTTTCTAGCCTTTGCTAATTTCCTTTTGACCTGTCATGTTTTATAGGCTTTCCTATTTTCCCCTTTTAGGCAAGCTTTCCATTTTCTAAGTGCCGACCTGTTCTCCGAGAGAGTCATCTTAACTTTTGTATCGAGCAATGCAGTGGTTTTTTGGAGCACTTAGTCTTCCTTTCGAATTATGGCATACATTTTACTTGGGCTTCTAATGAAGTATTTTTATCAGCTTCTAAGTTGCTTGCAAGCTTCTTGCTTTCAGGATGCCTCATTTTAGTTTTGGGGCGGAGGGGAGCTTTCTGATTAATTACCTCTCTTTTACACAATTTTCTTGCACAATAGGGAATAGTAGGAAACATTGCTCACTCTTGTTTGCAAATCGTAAACATCATCAGACCACTGTTTTGAGATTGTTTCTTATTCAGTCTTGGAAATTACTCAACACAAATTAAGAAGTGTTACTCAACTTTCTTCTACGACTGAAAATAGACTGCATTGAGCTAGCCTCTTGAAACTAAAATAGAATGGATTTCATATGAAAGTGTGGCTGCCTGGGCTGCGAGCGGTCAGTGGAAAACTCATCAACTTATAATCCAATAAAAAGATGGCTTTCCAGAAATCCTAGCCATGTACAGAGCCTATTTCAGAGAGGCTCAACCTATCAGATGCCTACAAATAGATTCATGTGTATAACTTCCCAGATCAGTCAAAGGCTTTCCACAAGATCCAGAACAAGTCAATCAAATTCTAGGTGTCTCATTTCCCCATATGCAAAACCACAACACTGCTATTTGCTTCTGGCAGTGCTTTTCGTGATTCTCAGATACACAGACTGTAAACAACCTGGGACTGGAACAATTTCTACTTGCAGTTGTAGGACACAATGCAACAGGGTGCCAATTTCAGCTGAGACCATTATAATGATGAAAAATCCCATAGCTCAACTCAACTCCAGTCACACGCTTAGAAGAACTGAGTCGAAGGGAGTTAAACAGCGCGTTACGTTAATTATTACAATAACTTTGAGGAATGGTAAATTTTATCTCTTGAAATCTTTCAGTTGAGTCGTACTAAAGGATATGTTCTAGTTCCATGGGGAGTTATAGGCTTGCTACAGGAATCAAAGTGAATCATAATGGTACTTTGTGGCTTTAAAAATTTCTAGATCTTACGTGACTTTTTTGATTCAACAGGTTACCATGAAATAAAGTCCCTTTCAAATTTTAAATAAAATACATATACATCTACAATCTGAGGATACAAATAATAAAGAGGTACAGTATCAGGTCACAGTAATGTTTCCTCTGGTACAAGATTAGAGGAGAATCAGTCCAAAGAAAACTACTTAGTAGATTGAAACAGTTGAAAAAAAAAAGTACATTTACTTGTTAATGTCTAATAGTCTCAGATGTCTATGGTACAAAGGAAAGTATTTGAACAGCTTAAAAGTTTTATGGTTAGAATAACATTCAATAAAAATACATTTTTGCAGACTGGTTAAGAAACCACATAGTCAGAGGTGGGAATTCCGGGAAAACCCCATGGGTAGCCACATGTCTCCTACCAAGGAACAGGGTGGGGAAGGAGGAGAGGCCTTGCCATGCTGCCGTGGCACATCACAGGAGGATGGAAGGAATGATTGTTTTTCCCCCTAAAACACTGTAACTTGCTTTGATCAAGCAAGAGGCAGACTGTACAAATGAACAGGTCTCTGAGCTTGTTGGGAAAAGGAATGCAGTAATTTTGGCCAAGATTTCCCAAGCAATCTTGAAAGTCTCCATTTTGAGGGCTAGGTCTCAGAAATCTTCAAAAGCCAGGACAAAGAGGGCTGGGCACTCACAATCTCTCAGACTACCTATATGTCTCCCTTTACATTGTACTATATCAAGTTTTCAGTCACATTATTGCAGAGTCTGTATTAATACAGAAAAGCAGCACAGCTGCTCCAGCAGGTCTGTAATTTAAAAAATATTAAAAAATTGAAGATGGAAATTGAATATACAAGCTAGTGAATATACTACTGAGTGGGCACAAATTCCATAAATTAGTGGTCAAACCTCTTTTTTTTTTTTGTATTCAAACAGGTGTGAGCTTAATACTTTGGGTATTACATAAGGTTGAGCTTTAACATTTAAGTAGGCTGTGGCCACTGGCCAACTTTGACTGCATGGGGAAAAAAAAAAAAAAAAAAAAAAGAGAGAGAGAAAGAGACATGAACTTAGACCAGTGCTGGACCCTGGACAAAGAGGTTCTGCTGGGCCTAGCTTAAAATGCACAAAGGCTATGATGTACAGATTTATATCAAAACCAGATTTATATCAAAACCAGAGCAGGAGGCTTACAGTTTCTCATGACCTAGAGAGGTGAAACTAGGTCAGATTCAGTAGTTTTGACTAACCTTGACCTAGAATTTAAAATATCTTTTAATCCAGACTTCAAAGTGAACGTCAGGGAAATGAACCTACATGAGCCAAACTCAAGAATATGTCTGTGCAAAGCACTGGGAAGTGAAGGTACGGCTTCGCAAACAGCTCTTGTTGACGCTATCCCTTACAGCAGACTTCTAAGCAGGTAGTAAAGATAGTAACTTTTGATCACCCAAATGCAAAACGTCTATATTGTACTTCTTCCGCATAAACTGAAGAAAAAATAATTATAGATTACTTGTGCATTAAAAAAATGCTTTCAACTGGCACAAATTGCATTTTATGGGATTTCCAGGAATTATTTTATTTCTTAATCGCAGCTGATAACAGTTTGAACTAAAGGAGTATTAAGGTGGAAAAGAGAAGAAAAAGCAGAAAAACTAAAGGAACAAGTATATCTGCTCAATATTTGCTGAAGTTTTCCCAACAGATTACTACTCCCACTTGAGATCATTAAAACCAAAGAACACGTGCGTAAGATACATTGCACAAAGTAAATGCCACACAAGCATGTCATAACAACGTTACCGACATTTATATTGCTATGCGAACTACATGGCTACAGGTTCCCATAGTTTTCAGCAAACACGTTTTCTCTGACCTGACAGTCAACCATCCTATATTCCACTTCGCCTGTTTTCTTTTTCTCTAAGATAGTACGATGCAAGGCAGTACAGAGATATATACAAGTGTGCCATCTCATTAGATAACCCAAGTGAGTCACACCATCACAACTACCAATCCATGAACTACCTGTGTGTTCCACACACTGCCAAGCACTTGGAGCACATAGGTCTTCCTGACATCCCACTTTTCCCTGCTCCAGACCAACTCCAAACAGTGTTAGGGGAAACAGAATACTCTAAACTAAACACTGGGAGAGCATGAGCTCAGATCTCCAAATACTTGGGAGTTGTTTTGATGTCACACTCACACCCAGGTCCTGTGTTCCAGCATCTACTGTTTCTGCTAGCCGTGCAAAACACATTCATTACTCAGGTCAACAGAACTGGTGAAATGTGCTCGGCTTGGATGCGTTCAGCATTCAACCTGCAGTAGCTTAAAGATAAAACATTGTCGTAACTTGTGAGTCTGGTATCTCAGTCGATTCAAGATGATCACCGTATTAAGTAACAATTTGGCTGCTGCACGGTGTGACAGCCCCACCAATGAACGGATGCGGCCCATCTGTCACACCATGCTTCACGTCTGCTTTTCTACAGAAATCCCAGTATAATTGGATAGGAGAAAAGAGTCTATTTATTAACTAGAGCGACAGGCAACCAAAGACGTATCACCTGGAAATGAATGAAATCCATTTCCTCTATCGATAGCTACATCCACTTACATTTAGAAACTACACTCAGAGTTGTGCTCGAGTTTGAAGAGACAGTTATACGACACAGCAGTAAGTGCACAGAACAGATTTGAATGCATAAGAGAGAGCAGATCAACATCTTCATATTTGCAAGCGAAAATACTCACGTGAAATTGCTAAATAAATAGCCAAGCAGCTATACAGGTACAGCAATTTCTGAACTGCTATCTACTGACACTTTCCACCAATTCTTCAACCTAAATAATACTTAGGAGCTAGTTTTATGTTCCTTTATTTTATTTTTTAAGTCTTGGCTCAAATATATATACATCTTTTTTTTCTCTCACAGGCTTGATGTAAAGAACTGCTGGTCAGCAAGGGATGTAGCAGTCATGATCCTGGGATTATTTTCTTCAGATCTTTCTAAATGAGAACCAGATCAGAACGGTAGGTATCTGCACAACCATGTTTTGTATCTGCAGTCCTTACAAACGCTGATTCTGAGGTTTCTGACCTATAGTTAGGACCAGAGGCTCTCTGCAGTGCTAAAGTATCACTACTTCAACTCCGGAACAGACTCCAGCAGATATATTTCCTTGGAAGTGTTAAAAAATATGTCATCTCTTTGTTGTGCAGGTATGATTATGCACTGTTTCCCATCCGTGGGACATTTTCCTACCCAAATGAAACATTATTGTCTTTAACTTTGTGGAGGAGACCATGCTTCATACAATACGGGGGAAAAATAACAGGAGAAGAGGCAAACCTATATGTAGAGACAATTTGTGTCGCTCTGAATCATTGCTCCAGATGCACCCCTTTTAATATGTTCAACATGTAGCCTGCTTTACTATCTCTATCTGCTGCACTTTATTTTGCCTTTAATTCCATTTACCTCTTGCACCTGCTGTTATCCTCTTTTTCCTATAGCTTTGAAGTGTTCTGATTAGCAGCCACTCCAATAGTCAAAGAAGAAAAACAGCTTCTGGTGTCAGAGAATAGGAAGAAGAGACAATAAAATAAAAGAAGTAATATAATAAAGGAAGTAATCTCAAACTCTTCTCTCATTCAATGAAATTTTATTACATTCTCTTATCATTTCCTTTTGCTTTCTTCATGACAGCTAGACAGATATCCAACCAGAATGTAAGCAAGTCTGGTCTAGCTCACTGGGAGGGGATAAAATATCAGTATTATCAAGGAACAAATTCCTCCTAATTCAACGAGTTCACACGAGAAATTACTTGAAGAATTACATCTCAAAAAAATATCCTTCAAGTTACAAACAACTGAACAGTAGTTGCAAAGAGTGCTCACTTTGGAAGGCTGTCCAGGAGTGTAATGAATGAGCGACTGGTCTTGGGCTGCTCACTGTGGTTGGGTGATGTTACAGTCAAATTGTATCTATGGATGCCATCACTCCGGTACTAAAGAAAGCAAAAGGCACTTAGTGAATTGTTGTTGCATCCTCTAAGCCAAGACTTGGTTATATTAATGCTGTGTAATATGATTTTTGCACTAGAATAATTCATTTAAATTTTACAGACTATATGCAGGAACAATATTGCAGTTCCTGCAGGTTGCTGCTGTACTGTTTGCTTGCTGGTGCTGACTCATACATTGGCTGAAATAGCTTGCAAACAGGCAAAAAGTCTTTTTGTGGTTGTGATCAACATTAATAAATTGGAATGACACTATCAATGTGGAAAAAAAAAGTAATGAAAAAGTGTAGACACAAATCCCCCAAAACTGATTTACTTTAGCATTGTTTAGCGATATTGGTCCAGATTCCTGTCAAGCCTTTCAGTACATGAAAACAAAAGAGCGGCTTGAGCAATCCATAACTGAAATGTGTATAGAGTCATCTTAGAAAACGTGAGAGGACAAAGATGAAAAAAACATACTGCAAGTTATCACGAAATTCCTCAGAAACAGAAGACATACTGTTATGAAAACACTCCTCCTAGGCCAAACCAGTCCATGGCTCAAGTCCCTACGATACTTTCCTGCGTAGTGTGGGGGTCTTCCCCAAGCTTGCACAAATCTGTGCTCGGTGTTCCCCAAACTCCAGCCCACCGTGCCCTGCTCCTCTTCTGCTTCACCCGCTCACCCAAGCTTGCTTGACAGTGCTGTGCAGCACAGATCACAAGGCAATATGCAGCCCACGTTGGCCACTCCTTATGGAAGGCTAAAGACAATTCAGTATTACACGGTTTAAATTTTGTCTTTCCTGCTTTTGCATTGCATTTGTTACACAATTTTGGAACGCACACAGACACATGCATATGGTTTAATGAGCGCTAAAACCAGTGAAACCTGTTTTGCCACACATTTCTGCCTTAACATTAACTGCGAACTTCCCTTGAAACTTTTTTTTGCAGCTGGCTAATCACAGCATCTCTCTTCCACATGGATCCTCTGCTCTCTACAGGAAAATAACTCCTGTGACTGCAAGCTCTAACCATTCCTGCAGCTGCAGCATGTTCAGGGTCTCTGCCCACTGTTCTTAAGCAACTTGCAGATTTAACCGTCTTGGTGACCACCACCTTCTCTGTCAAACCTGGCTGAAGTTTGCCAACAGCTTCAAAAGTTGCCTGAGAAACCCCCGCCCCAGACAACATGATAGCTTAATCATTGCTTCCATTTGAAAAACGCTAGAACATATTTACGTTAAAACATCATCTAAAAAGGCATGAACCAAAAGTTCTTGGTGCAGGCTTGTATATAGGTATAACTATATGAAAAGAAAGAGTTTGTGTTCCAGTGAGCTTACAGTCTGGGGTGATGATATGAGCAAAGGACAGGATACGAACCAAAGTATGAAGAAATAAAAGCCTACGGTCACACTTCAGTTGAGTGAATCTAGTTTAAATGCCCTGTCCAAAAGATGGTACAGAAATTTTCAGTATTTATTACTTACAGGTGGATCTTACTGGAAACCATTCGAAAAACTTTTCTTTCGTTTGTGGAAGCGCCAGCTTACACAAATGGAAAGCATATGGAGGAAGTTTCAAGAAATCATTTCACTTGGAAACAAATACTGGGAATTTTTGTTTCTGAGAACTGATCTTTTAAAAGAGAAGTTTCATTTTCTTACTCTGAACGACCTCTCACTTAAACTAGTTTATTCACAATTTGAAATGTTTTAGAATTTTATTAAGTAAATAACAAAACGATTTTTTTTCTTTCCCCTTTTTCTTTGGAAAGTAGGAGAAAAAAAGCCAGAGATTAGAAGCTTTTATTGCAAGTGACAGAACATCAGGCTTAAAGAATCATTGGTATTGAGGAAATAAAACTACTGACTAATTAAGTTTTGTTCCATTTATATCCGCATAGATTTGTGTCTTTCTAAGGAAAAGTCAATGGGCTTCAGGCAGCCGTCGTGACAGGGAGACACTACACGAAAATTGCTTTTATTTGTGCTCCCAAGACATCTATCCCAAACTAAAGGCTATAGGTGCTGACAAGCTTCAGCACCACAGATTAAACCAAGACAGGAAAAGTAATTGAGGGAGAAAAATAAACAAAGGAATATTTTAGTTATCTTGAGGATGAAAAGTTCTTTTGACTGGCTTTATTAGTCTTCTAGCACAAACCTTTAGCTTTGCTTGGAAGAATACTAGATTCTCTACGGGATGCCAAGTCATGAATCCATCGGGAAAATCTGTTCTTGAAATCTTTCTATCAAGCTACTAAAGGAAAAAGTTGTGTTGACAAAAGTGCCCATTGCGTCTGACATAGCCTTTCCTTGTTCGTTGTTTTAAAAAACACGAAGGAGGTTGGGACTAAGGGATTTATACATGTTAAGCAAACCCCGTCCCTTTAATCTGAAATCTGTCTTGCTTTGCCCTGAGGTTGACATTTATTGTTTAAAAACCTTGAGAAAATGTACTGAGGAATTGCCCATTCCCATCAGTTTAAGTATGAAATGTTTAAAGCGCACATATTTCATCTAGTGCCAGGTCCAGGATCACAGCCAGGTCTTGTTTGACAACCAGATGACTAACACAAAGGGGTTCCCCTTATGAAAACGTTTAGATATGTGAATTGGCACACACGAGCAGATCACAACATACCCTTTTGGAAGCCAGATCGCAGTCATATGTGGGGCATATGGGCAGCCACATTAAAAGCACGTTGCCACACAGAGCTGAGAAAGATCGGATTGAATAACTGAGCAGAACAATTTGGGGGTCATTTTAGATTTCTCTGTAATACATAGAGCTGCTTAAGGGTGTTAAATGGAAACAGTTTTAAGAGTGAAAATGAAAATTGACCGTGCATTGCCTAGAGGTTAAGTAATACTGATGTGCAAGCTTGTGATTACTCAGTATATACATAGCCCATGCTTTCAGCATGGGCGTAAAATTTTTCCATAAATCTGTGGACACTGAGTACTAACAAAAAAACAGAGGACTAGTATTTTTCTAGGGTCTTCCTTCTTCTAATACTTCTTTTAAATCACAGGTTTCATCTTCACCTTTAAAGTAATTTGGTCTAATTAACCTTAAACAGAAATATTACTTTTACACTGTTCATTGCATTTGCCTCACTGTGACAGAAACCTAATAAAAACAGAAACGGGAGAAAAATCCCAGTGACTTCCCAGATCAGCCTTACAGTCAGCATGCCCCTCCCAGCTTAAAAGAAAAATCATCCCAAAGACTCTGAAATCAAAAGATTGATTTGAATATCTGGATATTTAGCAGGGCTTTTAAGCCTGAGGATTTTTATTTGCAAGGAATTCTTTGAAACTTTCTAAAACCAAATCTGTGATTCTGCAATTATCTGACTCTAGGAGATGAATTTTTTTTAAAAAAACTACAGATGTTATAAGGCTTATGGTAGAATTACATGCTCAGCCAAGCATGCACTATTACCAAGGCTAAAGGCTCAGAAATATGGAGAAGTTATGCAAACAGTGTCATGTATAATTTTCAAATTTGGTAAGTATTCATCATTTCATTACCAAAAAGGATAGCATTCTGGTAATTTAGAAATCAATCCAGAGAAGCTAGCTGTATAGAATTACCATTAAGGTTTGCAAGTCATTTCTGGCATATTTTTTAGCTAGTATCCAGCCGCTGAGTACTGCCAAACCTGGCTGACCAGGTCTCTCGAAGGGTGCGGAGCTACAGAAGAGGTGCTGGCCACCGCTGCGGGTCTGTGTTCGCATTTGCAGAAAGGAGGGTAGGGCTGACTGTGTATTAATACTGATGGCTTTATATACTGACTCCGGATGCTTCCTGGCTATGACTGTATGGCCATATGGTTAGATAAACCATTAGCTGGGATATCTCGCCTCCATATTCATGGTTATCATCCAGGAGAACTTGAAGAAACTCCAGAGCACTTCATGGTACTGCACTGCTCCCTGCTGGACCTGCACTGCCAGGCTCCCTGGGGCAATTCCATGCTCCACTGAAGCCCCCACAGACCAGCTTCAGTAATGGTAGAGTTTAACTCTCGGGTTTTAACCACAGATTGGCTGTTAAACCTAGGAAAATGGATTTTTGCAACGGCATGACTGGGTTTCTTTTTTTCCAGTTTATGGAGGAAATTTCTGGGGTTATCTCAAGGTAGTTAATAATGGCAAATATTTTCCTAGGAACAGCAAACATCTCAAATTTAAAATGTACAAGGAGAATGTGCATCTATTTAAGCATTTTCATTACCATAAAGTTCAATTAAGTTTAAAGAAAGTGACTAGAAATTCAGAACAGTTCCTAAAAATGGCGGCACCAATGAGCATCCAGGAGAACCTGCATAAGGGCTAGACCACGTGAGAGGCATTTCATTTAGACCTGTTGAGCAGATTTTCAAGTACTGGTGTTTTCAATTAAATTCAGCACTGTGACATTTCAAAGCTGTAAACTTTCAAGTGAAACGTAGAGATATTTATAACAATGAATTTTCCCTCAAATTTCCCCTGTTCCTTTTTGGCATTGCCTTCTCCGTGACATCAGCCTTAAAGTCTGCATTAGCAGCTATGCCCAAGTATCAGTTCTGAAAAAGAAACGTGAATATTATGCACTACCTGCTCTAATTGCGTAAGCTTTTCGGTACGGAAGCAGAGGTCCTCTAGGTTAGCTCTTTTTCCATGTCCTGGTTCAAGGCGGGACGGCATGAGCTGTGCCAGCCCGTCACATCACCCGCTCTGCCGCGGCCCAGGTACGATGGAAAGCAGATCCGCAGACAGCGGTGACATGTGTTAACTGCCTCGTTGTCGCTTCGGCAACAGGACAACATTCCGGGAGGTTGCCGCGCAATTATATCCTCCATTGAAGTTACTCTGTAATGACCACGTAGTTACGCTAAATTAAACTGCGGTATTTTACTCTAACTCAGTAAATATTTTGCATGAAGAGAAGGTAACATGATCACAAAGAATTTCTTGGCATGGGCCACTGTCCCAATTAATATCTACCAGTCATCTCCTTGTCAGTCTACCAAATCATTTCCAAAATCCTAACAGTTATGCGCATATGGTTCTCCAAGGATATAGTTTAGTTAAGAGGAATCTTCTTTTGCGGATCTTATGAGGTCCAGCTGTTTCTACAGAACTAGTAGTAGCTTTGATTCCTCCCTTTAAGCACCAGCTGCAGAGAACGTAGGGTATACAGTGATGGGTACACTGTACCTCTGAGCATGGGACATCCTTAACAAAGCCAATCATCAATCTCTCTTTTGAATTTTTTTGCAGCAAGATATTTCCAGGATGTTGTTGAAGATCCGATTGGAGAAACAATACAAAATTTTAGGAGAATAAAGTGTAAGAGCCGATCCAAACTCACCAAAACATCTCCAAAGTAACTGCAGTTTGGATCAGAGGATCTGTCTCCAGTTTTGGCTTATATTCTGAGTACGGCCTGACCCGTCGGAAATTAGTTTATAAATCTCCATGATAATCCCCGGCTATTACAAATTATGCCCAACTATACCAACTACAAGCAGTGCATGACTGTGGTGGAAAGCAGTTTATAACCACCATTTCAGGAATTTAATGTATTCCTTGAGCAATTAGGAACTGATCTCAGATCCTCAATTTATTGTCTGAGATCCTGCTGGAATCAAGAAGCAAGTTTCCTAGTAAGATACTTCAAAAATGTAAGTAGAAGCAAGCTGGCTACATTTGTTACTCAGAAACTTATTTTCTTCTGTTTAAGAGAAAAGAGCTTTTTAAAGACAGAGAAATACTGATTGTGATGTCTACTGGCTTTAAAAATCTTTTTACACTAACAGTTTTTTTTTTTATATAAATTTCTCATTTTTTTGAAGTCTTAAAGATTAGATTGATGCCAACATTATGGTCCCACTGGTGATTTTTCAGCAGGTCTGCTTGTCTTTCTCACAGATAGCACATGCAGTTTTAGCACCTGAAATGTATTTTGAAGCAAAGCTAGTACAAGCACAGCCACGTGCAAGGAAGAGGGGAAGCTGGAGGTGCGCTTTATCCTGTGAATATTCACAGGAAGTGAAGCTGAAGCCACCATCTGCAAAGTGATGGTCCTACCATTGGTAACCAAGGGTCTACTGTCTGTCAAGTACCTTTAAGCTAATATAAAATCACCTGTGAGACCAGGTCAGAACTGATACTAGCTTTTTATGCCCTGACTTGCATTTGGAGCTTATCATCTACATCCTAACAGAAAAAAAAAAATTATGTGGCAAAAATAATTGTAGGTATTAATAACTATTTAGAAATAACCTATAAATACTGCTTTATTGATATTTGCTCTCTAATCTTCTACTATTTACTGTTAATACACAGTGAATATGTTCAAAGGGTCTGTGACTGCAGAGGAGAGGAGGTGAAATGGGCAAGTATTCAATATTTGCATTAGCCCTTTCAGAAATTAGTAAAGCTCTAATACTCATCAGCATCTGCAGAGCTACAGAGCTACCAGCTACTGTTACTGCTAATCCAGCTACCTGCTAACTCTTAAAAATAAAATTCTAGGAAGATTGTCGTTCAGTGCTTGCACAGTCATTTGGGAATTTGTGAAATGGCAGTTGCATACTGCTGAGGTAGAGAACTGTGGCCTCTCTAAGCGTAAAAAATGAACGCTGGTGAAAGAAAATTAACAGGAGCAGCAGCTTGCCAAGCAAAGCAGAGTGGCCTGAAGCAAGCAGACCCACGCCATCCATCTCTGCCTCTGCGACACCATCATCACCAAGGCATGGGAACCTGGTGTCCCTACAAGAGCTGAGAATCCCAGGCTAGGTCTTCACTAGTTTAAATGCAAGGTAGATTAGGGTTCCCTTAGGTAATACTCTGAAATAGTCACGGCATGGAGGTGTATGCAGAGGGAGCTCTTCTGCTAATGTCAGTAAATGTTGACTTAAAGGAAACAGCCGGCTTCCCACAGCCCTCTTTCTAAACTGCAGCAGCTCCAGAATTCCAAAAAATCCATCCTTCTCAAGAATCAAGCCCACTCAGGAGATCACTACAGGCTGGGAGGTCCTCAGGAGGTCCTCTAGTCCAACCTCCTGCTCAAAGCAAAGTCAGCTATGAGATCAGACCAGGTTGCTCAGAGCTTTAGCCAGTCTGGTCTTGAAAATCTGCAAGGATAGAGACTGCACAGCCTCTCTGGGGAATCTGTTCCACTGCATGAATGTACCAAATTGGCATAAAACCAAGGTTACCTCCACATGCTTCCTATATGGCCCTCATAGAACATGACTGGAAATGTGCTAGATGCATAAGAAACTCCCGGCGCAGACAAGTTTCCCAACGCCTATCTTATTTTCAGCCCCTTCCACTATTAAGGAGTCATTGTCTCTCACCACAATGCAGGGATGAGTTCAAAGCTGACAGTAAAAAGTGTTTCTGCCTACACACAAAAACTACTTTTCGCTTCTGTATCAGACTACCTTTAATTCATCTCCTATTTCACAGTGAAACTATTATGATAGACATCAACACTCTTATAATAGCTGGAAGCAACTAATAATTTCCAAAGCTAAGGCTGCATGCAACCTTCAGATAGCTTTGCCTCCTCAAAACTTTCTAAAGTGCCTCAGGGACTGATGTCTGACAAAACTGGTTCCAATGATAAGAGCAAACAGAGAACACATATCCAAGATCTAATTTATGTACTTAGTTGAAGAAATTGGCAGCCTATTGCATATGCTTACACATCAAAATGAACAAAGTCAAGTGTATAATCCACTTACCTCCCTCCCTTTTATTTAGTGCGGTGTAACACATTTCCTCTTCCGTCGTTATTCAGAATAAGATCCTAAACTGAATGTAAATGGAGCTGCTGCATTTTCTGTTTTAGCACCAAATCAAGCACGCAAAGAATAAATATATGTATATATTTGTATTTTATATATATAAACATATATATATATACGTACATTTATATACCTAAAATGCTGTAGATTAAGGAATTGCTACTCACAAGATTAGGGTACTCACTTATCCCTCCTGAACATATAAATACAAAGCATCTATAAGCATATGTTCATTTCTTGGACACGGAACTGAATACAATTTAGAGATGTATTAGAAACACAGTAAATGAAATACATGCACTTCATACATAGGACTAAACTCAATGTCATCTTCGCATGGCTTGGAGGATTTACTATTATTAACTATTATTGCTTGCTATATACTGTTGTTGCTTGCTAGAATAAAACTACACATATATTTTCATCTCTAACCTACCTCTGACTGGTGACCACTTAGAAAAGGTAGGATCTGCTTCTGTGTTTTAGCATTTTGGGATACAAATCAGTCGTTACTATCTTATCTTCCTTTTAACATTGCAGAGCCAGTAGTTACACCTGTGTGATTTAGGCTCACACAGAATGGGAAATAGTGAACATGGAAACAGGGGTAAGATATCTCCACTTCAGTCTTTTCTTAGCTGCAGGCTTCGCACCATGCTGAGAAAAAGCTCCCTAAACATTTTTGCAAAGTAACCATGTCCGAGATTCCTGACGCACACTCAACACTGGCAGAACAACTGTTCTTGTTTAAGAAACTACATCCTTTCTGTGAATCTTAAATAGCTCCCTTTGCATCCCAGCATTATTTTAGGCATTGATCAATGTAAAGAAAATGTTTTGCTCATGTATGTTGACACATATTCCCCATTTTCCTTGAAAACGTGGCTTTATTAGGACCAATTTTAGGTCCATATATTTTCACGAGGTGGGGATAATCTCATGTCTGTTTGTTTTTCTGTACTCAATCTTAAAACTGACACACAGTCTCTATGACTTCTTTGCTCTAGTATTATTTTTGAAAGCAATTAAAGACCACAACTTACACGTGTGCTTGTAAGGAAGCTGGCGTCCAAGATGTTAAATGTCTGCGGAGCACTACAGAGCGCAGTGCATATTTGCAGGAGGATTCCACTAACTTGTTTGGACAAACTGAGTAAGTGTCAGCGGGAATTCTGACCCTGCGCATTAATCTTCGTAACTACTAGTCCAGATGTCTACATGTTTCTAGGATGCTTTTTATTTTTTCTAAGTTAACCTTTGCAATTCGTTGCCATTTGGAACATGAAGCAGAGGCTCCTGGCACCCGTAGCAACTCCTGTTGCTCTGCTCTGATGAAGATAGAGATACCTCATCTAGAAAAATGCCCACCTCCACTTTGCAGGATAAGAAGGGTATTCGAACCAGGGTGAGGAACGTGCAACAAAATTAACGAGGTACTGCCTGATGTCTGCACTGCCCTAATACTCTCCAAGCAGCTACACAGCCTTTCCTCTATGAGGAAAACTGGCTCTAGAGTTGGGCTTCTTTCTATTGCCTGGTGCTGTCTCTGACTCGCCTTTCTCCTCATCCCATTCCCTACCACATATACATAGAAATCCATCCCTCCGAGAGTCGCAGGGAGCTGAAGGGCAGAAAGGCTTCCTCCAGGCACAGCTCTGAAGCACACGCCACTTCGAACAGTGTCCCAGAGTGGCTGATTCTCCGGAGTTTCACACCAATGTTCCTCTAAACGAACTAGACATGAGAATGATGGATGAAGAGAGGAAGAGAGAATAACTTCCTATGCTGTAAATGCGGAAGCAGAAACGTTCACTAGCCTATAGTAGTGCTGCAAAGTAATGGACAAGGGAGATTTCCATGCCTCGCTTTTATAGTATTCAGTGGGATGGAGGGAAGAGGATGTTAGTAATGCTCCTACCAATCTAGTGGCAGTGTAATTTAAAAAGGCTACACCTACAGTATCAATTCAGGATGTCTAACACATACAGTGCCATAAGTGAAGCTATAGTTAAGTCTACACAGCAAAAGAAAGATATCTTATTACGTGCGGGCAAATACGAGTATGATTAATATAACAAATATGAATAACAGTTGGAGCACAGATACAAAATAAAAAAATTGCAATACTCACTACCAATCAGCTTTCCAAAAATCCTGTCAACATGTGCAAAAGCCTGTCCTGTGCTACTGCATTGAAATTGCTGTGGCTGCTCATCTCAGCTAGATTAATGTACCCTACGGAAACTGCCACATGGACTATAATGTCGCTTTTATCACCTATTACACACACACACAGACAGAGTTTAGGACTGAATTACAGATGTTTTGGTGTGCCAAATAGCCTCCTTAACCTTTCAATCATTTTTCTCTATAAAAAACAAAGACACAAATTAGTTACTTTATATAAAGTGCAGCAAGCTCTTTCTTCGCTTAATAAAAACAGTTTCTTCTTATGTGATCCCATCTAAAGATGAAAAAAGTAGGAGGTTCTCTAGTGATACCAAAGAGTAGCAATATACAGACAAAATACAGAAGGTGAAGGGAGCCAGGGAAGTTTGAGGGACCTAACCTTCGTTATCCACATAATCTTTTTCATGCAATGCAAAGCCCAGCTGCCAGCAAGTATTTTTCAATTACTAAATGTCTTAGTAAATAGAAAGCTATTTTATATGGTACTATAGATGTGAAAGCATGTGATGAGTGGGAGCACGAATGATATACTAAGTAACTTACATACGAAGTACGATTTGTTTCATATCTTGCATTAAACTATACCCAACAAGTTGCAAACAAAAAACAGGTAGTGGAAACAAAAAGACATATCTACAGAAAGAATTACTTCATCAGCATAGGGCAATGTATCAAAATTGTTGGTTATTATCAACACACTCTTCATTCATAGATCTCGAAGAGTCTAACTATCAATAATTATTCTCACTTAATTGATAGTTTGACTGACATGTAGAAAGATAAAGTGATTTGCCCAAGGTCATCCATCAAGCTATTAGCAGACTCAGAACCCAGGAGAGTATTCCACTCAGATCTCTCAAAAGCAAAACTCTCATGAAAAAAAGAAAAGAAAAGACAGAGCCCCCCCAACACACATTTCAAGAAGATAACTCTCAAGCTTCACAAAATAAAGACAACAAGAGGAAAACTGAAAAACTAAGTAGACAGATTTAACATATGGCTACAAACGTGAAAAAGTCCTCTAGTCTCTCAAAAATGTGTGGGAAAACATCATATTTATAATTCGAAATAAAACTAAAAATACACAGTCCAAATTGAGTCTGTGAAAAATAATGCAGTGAAACCGAGAAATTACTGAGAACAAGACGATGAAAATTTTAAGCAAGTCTTTGTAAGACTTTGCAGCAATGCCCTAGTAATCATTTTTGCACAAACCAAATGTTGCTGTGCTGCAAATACCTCAGTTCTCATTAGACTGACAGCTACCCATTTCTTCCTTCACCTTACATCCCTAGAGATCGGCAAGAATACCAGTACAGAAAGACTTACTGCACCACTATTTAATGATCCCTAATGAGCATAGTGAATAAGCTCAGTATGACACAACGTCAGGTGGTCGCTCTAAGGATGATTACGTCCTGCTCGCAATTTGGCACTTTAATCCTTCAGAAATTTAGGAATGGAGAAAATTTGGTTGGTGAGCCATTCCATGCGCTTTAATGAGACTGTGCCAAAGGTATGAGACTCAGGTCAGGTTTAAATCTAAATACCTGAACTTCCCAAACAACTATGTCCCCGCTAACAGCGGTTTGATATTGTTTGCTTAGCATCCCTATGAAGATGCGTTATAGAACTGTATATAAACACCTAGTTAAAGTGAAGATACACGATTTCTCCTCCCATTTCTGTTTGCACAGCAGAAACGCTGCTCTAACAGAGCAGGGTGTTAGACTATCTTGACATTTTTCGCTCTTGGAAAAACAGTGTTGGCTGTTACTTGTTTCTTGTTGCCTTGCGATAAGCGGCAAGTTGTTTAGTACTTCACAGCGAAGCTGAGCAGGCCTTCAGTTACCCAGCTTCCCCCTTTTTCCTTTCAGACTGAAAAGCACTTGTTTTTTTTCTTATTTCGAAGTTTCCCCTGTCTTCCACAAACTCTTAAAGAGTCTGAAACGGCTTCAACCACCTCTCTCCCTATCGTAGGATGAATTTCACCACGCTCAGCAGATCTGAAAACGTGTGCCTTATTCTCTGCCTTGCTTATTTTCCTCTTCTACCCGCCTTTTGCTAGCTACATTAATAGTCTGATCACACCTGATCCCTTTTGGAAAGCTAGGAACATGCACTCAGTAGCATTTGCTAGAATTTTTCCCTCTCTGTTGAGTCAGTGACTCATTCTTTCATCAGTCTTCCTCTGAATAATTAAGTACTCCCGTCATGATTCCTGATTATGTTTACATTCCTCGCTAATTTTATCCCAGACACGCTGTGGCTTTTCACAATTCCGTCTCGCTGTGTTTACACTTGCTGTTTACGCATCCGTACTCGCTCTTCGCGATTTGACGTAGGAAGCGCAGCTCTGCGTGGGAAGGACGCTTCACTTCCTTCCTTCTTGCTTCTGAAGGTCAGTGCAGAGCTAACGATTTAAAGGGATGATTTTAAACCATCCCTCCTTGCCTTCCTCTGGTCTCTAACAATTCACACTTAATGCCCTTAAAGCAGTTTCTTTGAGGAACTGCCAACTCTTTTGTACTCCTCTTACCCTCAGAGTAGTTTCCCATGGAATTGGGCATTTGGAGAAAGGTTCTCTTGAATTCCACCGTTTTCCCTCTGCTCTCCCTCTTTCCTTTTTCTAAGGACCAAGAATTAAACTGTTGCATGGACACTTTCCCTACCATTTATCTCTGATTACATAACCCGTTTAGCTGATTGCACTATTTACTGAAAAGAGAGATTACCCCCCAAAATTTACCAGTTGTCCTAATACTCTCTGTATTCCTTTTAGAAAAGGTATCTGGATAGTTAAAAACTCCACTCACTTCCAAGACCTTCTCTTTTTACTTGTTTCTCCAGTTTAAAAAAAAAAAATCAGAAAAGAAATAATAGAAAATTTTTGTTCTGTGATGCTCCTGGATTAGTGAGTTTGTGCGAATGTTTTTGCCAATCCCTAAATGAAACCTACTTATCTTCTTGTAACAAGTTATTCCAACAATTCTGGAATTCATTGATTCCCATATGATCCTCTCTACGACTTGGAAGGGTCCCTGTGTGTTGTTGCTGATGTGATAAATGTACTCGTCTAAATGTGAAAGGGTGAGAGTTTATCACGTGTATTGTGCATCAGCTCAGAAATCAGTGTTGGAAGAATACTTACAGTTACATATTTGTGATTTGCTTTGAATAAATACTGTTAAAAAATAATGACCTGATATACTAAATACCAATAACAAATGCAAACTACGCAAAGTATAGACTAACTTACTAGAATCTGGAAAGTGCAGAATAATGCAAAGCACATTTCTTCTAGTTAGTTTCTTGTCCAAATTAAAGCATATCTAATAGTTAGAGACTGAATGCAGGAATTTTGGTTGAGGCACAAGGACTTGTTTGTACAAGGGCATTGGCTGCACAACTAGAAATAGTCCTTTAAGTTATTACGTCCTACAATCTCGTTTGAATAGGCCTGGGTAACTTTTGTTGAGTTTTTGTGACAGCAGTGCCTATTAAGGCACACAGTAGCTTAGAAGTCCATATATCTCTTTGAACTGAGAATAGCATTACCTGCACGGGGCACTGAAGCTTTGCTAGCTGCTTTTACAAGGACAGATAGGAAAGTTTTATTATCTCATCATCAGACAAGGTGATACAATCTTGAGTATGGAAGTCCAACCAGATTTTTCCAATGAGGCACTTTGCTCCATGTAAATCTGAATTATATCAGCATAGAGACTGCCCCAGTAACAGGCACAGTCAAGATTCTGTTGGGCTGTAAGTAGTCTGATCTTACTAGCTTAGTTGATATAAGGTTTGCTAAGGAGATAACAACTACCTTAAACTTTGCTACTGCGAAATAGAATAGATGCCCCAGCTAGATTCTGAGTAACTGAGAGGGAAGCCCTAAGGGAAGTCCCGTTATAAAAAAAATGCATCTTTATATAGGAAAAGCTGATTAGATGGGATCATAGAATCAGTAAGGTTGGAAGGGACCTCTGGAGATCATCTAGTCCAACCTTCCTGCTCAGCAGGGTCACCTAGAGCATGTTAGACAGGGCTGCATCCAGGTGGGCCTTGAAGATCTCCGGAGAAGGAGACAAACCAGATCTCCAGAGGAGGAGATCACTAATGGTGATGAATTAGACTGAAAATCCCAAGACTTCCATTAGCAATTAAACTTAGCATATAAATGTTGGGGAGACAGTCCTAATTTCATCAGAACAGTATGTTGAGCTGCTTTTGTTCCTGTTTTTTCAATCTCAAGTTCTCCTATCAGCAAGTTTCCGTGACAAACTGAAGATACCAACATAAACTAATGTGCAAGATTATCTGGAACTAATTGCCTTTCATTTCAACATGTGTCCTTCAAAGGGATGACACATGCTCGATTTACTATTTCAAAGATAATATTATTTGTTAGCACAGTCATCAGTTTACCAAGCAAAAAACACAAGGCTCTTCCTCATCTCCTCCAGAAGATAGGAATGAGCAGTATTTCTAGGCAGATTTTTTTTCAGCTTTTTCACCAACTGTTTTGAACAATGCTTTCTCAAAGAGAGCCCACGTAACAGATTTAAAATTTGCAGTTTAGCATTTCAGTCATGCCTATAAAATGCTGAGCATTTATTAAATGACTTCCAGCTATTTTTACCTCTACTGTAAATACATCTTCCCTTCTTCTTGCAACTCATGAGATCACTGATGTACAATTCTTGATTGATTAACAATCGATTTCTAAAAACCTTGGGCTCAAAAATGGGAATAAGTGATTAGATCACCCAACATCTCTAATAATACAGGATTGTTTCTTATTACAGATTTCTCAGATTGGTTCTTCACGTGGTTTAAAAATGCGTAATTTCATTGATCTCAATAGAGTTGTGTTACCTTACTTACTAGTTTTGAAGACCCAAAGGACTTCCTCTTTTTCCCAGCAGTCTCCATTTGAGACAGTCTCCGTTTGAGACAAGAGACAGAGCCTCCTTTTGAAAGATGAGATACAGAAGAGAACTGGAAGGAAAAAGAGAGTAGCTAGGTAACACGCTGAGGGAGATGGCTGTAGCAAAAGTTACACTTATAAACACAAGTCTGCTCTGGAAATCCAAAGAAGCTGGATTCAATAACCTGTGTTATGACTACACTGTCATAGAAAAACTGTACCTGAGATGATATATGGGGATAAGAGAAAATGATATCTTGAAATGTAATAACCTTCTATTACACTTTTAATACACAAAAGAACTACGAATTTTAATTACTAGATTCTTTGAAATTATTGGTTGGTGTCTTCTTTCGAGGATTAAGACTGAGATATTAGAGCTAGAATGGGAAGTATTTTCCCAGATAACTGCTACTTTCTTTCTTCACTGATCACGTTAATTCACCCTGGTGCACTGTGATCATTTGCCTCCACAAAAATATTTGCCATGAGGCCATCTGATCCACAAGATGAAATATAGTCTGATCTAAGATTTGCATGTAAGACTCATTTTTGACAGATGATTTAAAATAGGGAATTACTGTGGTAGCTGTAGAGATCTAGTAACAGCTTTTACATCTGTTGCTCTGATGTGGCCTCATTCCATTCAATGGACGCGCTGATAAATGTGATGGACCTGTAGATTTATTCACAGGCTAGAAGATCTGACTCTGTGAAAAAAGAATTTTGAGGAGCAATTTTTTTCCAATATGGGGTGTATTTATGATCTCCTATACTACTTGAGGTTTGGGGTTTTTTTTCTTTTGGTAGACTGGTGCCTCTCGCAGGTGTGATCGAACCCTCCTTCACCAGCAGTTCACTATGCTACACTTGCTAGCCACTTATTTCCAGCTGTAGTCAGCTGGAGCTAATGCATCTGCCACCTCTTCTCTAGCTAATATACCACTCTGTTCAGTTGCAGCTTTTCACATTTCTCTCTTAAATTGTTTAATCAACTAGTACAAATAGATTACTCAAGAGCAACTACTACCGATTTTCTCTTTGCCTGATGCTTACTAGACTTGTTTTAAACACGATGATGGACTTAGGTGTTCGAAAGAGTGGTATTTTCCAATTATTAGTCTAACCACCATTATCAGTTGGATACCATTTTCTCCTATAAAGTAGGTCGCATCTACAACTTCATAGCCAAAGGCTGTGTCTTTACAATGAGACAGCTAATTTGTCTCCTTGCGACTTGTCACGTTGCTGTCTGATAGCAGTCTATGTTGGATTAAATGCTTGCTGCCATATCCTACTTCTCCAGTCCCAACCCAGCCTTGTATTCATGTCCCCATCCTGGTGTTAGCACCAGCACTCAGTAGAACCTGTGCTGAGTCACTGCAGGATGGAAATCCGGGGGGGGTGGGGGGGGACACGGGACGGGACATTTTTTTTATGTGATTAGTCTTCTGCCGGCTAAACGCGACAAAACAGCTCAGCCCAGGGTCTAATCAGTGATTCCACTAGATATGGTTCTGGCCCATTTTCTTTTTTCCAGAGCTGGTCAGACATGTGAAAATATAACTGGAAAAAGTGAAGATAAGCATGGATTTAACATGCCTCAATGAAAGAAATGGGAATTACCCTATCTGACAGAATCAATAGAGACTCATTAACTGTACTGAAGATACTGAAAAGGGTTGGATATATAAGCATTTCTCTTTCTTGGGATATTGCATAACTAATGGTCACTGTAATTTCCCCCCATCGGCAAATCTATAAGGTGCAAACTAATTTAAGATACATGCAAAGGCTTAGCCTAATATTTCAGTTTCATCTTTTTTTGTTTAACTGAAGGAGGAATGCATAACTGGGTCACCAAAATAATACTGGTGCTTAAGATTTTCTCCAGATACATATCTGCAAACCACTTACTCTTTAACTCCTTGTTCTCTAGTAAAAAGTAAAAAACAAATTATTTCCAGTGCGCACAGCACAGATGGCACATCTGGTTTTGTTACTACGTTGACCACCATGTTCTTGTACAAGCTCGCAGCAAATGCAAGAATTCAAGGAATACATTTTCCTTCTATTTTTTTAATCATTGCAGACCTAACCCTCAATTCTCAGCAAAAGGGTTGTGAACTCTTTCCACAAGTGTAAGACAGTGAAGAACTTTGATTAGGTTATGTTTAATATAGTCATAAACAGATCCAGAAGATGCGACGCACCACTCTTTCAGAGGAGTCAGCTACTTAAATAACTTTGAGGATCTTAAAACTTCCACTTAAAGGGCAAATGTCTATTAAAGGTATAGTGAACTAGAAGGCAAAACACAGGAGGTAACAAAATCAAGCTAAAGTTCTAGCATTAATTTCTTGTACAGTTTCTGGAAGAACTCTCTGTACCTCAATCTCTTCATCCCCAAAAGATCACTTTATCCATTTTCCTCAAAAAGGAGATCTCAGCTTAGTTAATCCATTTTCCAAACTGTTTGAGACCCTCAGTCCTTGGTTGCCTTCTGAACAGACCAACTCAACCCATTTTTAGTGCAGAGACACTAAAGAAGGCCAGGAAGCACTTGTCGCCTGCTCTCCAGGACCTCTGCTCCCAGGGTGTCCTATGGGACTTGTGCTTGGCATACCAGCACGCGCAGCAGTGAGTTGTCAGGTCCGCTAAAGCCAGCTGCATCCATGTGCCTTGTGAAGGAGTTAGAACCAACAAACACAAACAGCTCTTCAGTTCTGAATAACCTCCAATTGCTGCCAGTACTAAATTCAACAGCTAATAAAAACTGTTTTCGAATCTCAAGTTATTAACAGAGAAGACAACATGGAAAAAGCTTCCACTCAAGTCTGCGTATTCGATCTTTGCTGCGTTGCTAGGAACCAGTAAGGGCGAGAGCAGACATTTAACCTGGCACAACCCGGCACAGCCCTAAGGAAGGGAGGATATCTAAACCATATCACCCTGGAGCAACTCCGAAAGGTATGTGGCTCTAAGACTCCTTCCTGAGGGACTCTTTCTCGTCCTTGTTCTTCAGGTTAGTAATTTGCTTCTGAGCTTTAGAAGCAGAAAATCATCTCTCCCCTGTACCCACCTTACTGATGTAGCTTCTTTGGCTCCAGCCTCTTCCTACCTATGCCCACCTGCGCTAGGGAACGGCGGCTTCGCATAGGCAATCGAAAACACAGCCAGGCATGGGCCTCCAGCACAAATTGTTTATATTTCCACAGTACATGCAGTTGTGTACAGAATATTACAAAACATAAAGCGTGCTGGATCTCCTCTCCTGGATATACTTGTAAAAAAGAAAAGGGGAATATGCAATTATCATTTCAAATTCTAAAGAAAATTATTTACTCTTGCAACATAAGGGAGAAGTGCAAATTACATGTCCTTACCAATAAACAGAGAGGCGCTGATTATTATTATTGCCAGGACTGTATCTCTGCATACATTCAAAGGTTGAAAAGGATCTTTTAAGTGCTTAACACCGAGTGATATCATCCGTAACACTATACGTGAAGCTTTAAAGGCAGATTCGTATAGAAAATAATAAATCATCTGCTCAAATGGCTAGCAGCCAAAGTGACGTTACTCAAATACCATCTCCGCTGTGGCTATTGCAGCTGAACTGGGCATTCCCCAGAGGCGTGTTTGCGTTTTGGAAGAGCTGCTGCTGCAGCGATACCATAATCGCAGTCGGGCCCCAGGCCAAGCCCTGGCACTCAGCCCAGGTAGCTGGAGCCCGGCACAGGGGAGATCAGGTCTCTCCAGGGGATAGCAGAGGAAAGCTGGAGTTTTTCCATGTTGCTCCTAATGGGAGGGATAAATAACACTGAACTAGAAATACTCTTCCTTGAAGAGCTCATCAGGGGCATGAGGTAGAAACTGAACTATGTGTAAACTGGAAACTGAATATTTTAATTCTGCTGATAGTTCGGTTTAACCTCACCAGGCACAAGGGCAAAAGCTAATTGTAAATCACCTTGCCGACGGGTGTGCCTCCAATTTCTATGAAGATGGCTGGCTGAAGATGCTATGCTCTTTTATGCAAAGAAAAAAGAAGTCTGCATCTCTGTAATATGACTGTGCATTTTAGTTGATGTCTTGCACTATATATACACTTGCCTTTGTATACCCAAAAGATATTTTTTTTTTCTTTTGAGATGCATTAAATGTCACAATAAATAACACTTTTCACATCTGTGTTTTGGGGAGAACAAATGGATAGAGTTGCTTGGCTCAGGGGTAACATTCTTCGCTTTTCTAAAAACAGTAATTCACAGAACCTCACAACTTCTACGGTAGCAGCTGAAGTAATCTATTATTGCATTATTTGGTTTAATTACCATTTTACTCCTTTTTATTCATTGTCCACATTTTATTCTGATGGTCTCCTGAAAAGGCTGGTTCTATCAAGATACTTATTTTTAGACTTGAAATCTGTATCTACAGAGACTTCTGCATACAGTACAACCCTTCAGAAATGTTAATTCCACAGATCCTCCAGCATCTTTCAGGGATTTTGCCACTCTGCTGTGGCCTAAGCTGTCCTCCCTGTACAATTATAAACTTTCATTGCCTGAACACCACTTAACCAAAACGCCGAGTCATCTGCAGGGCCCTGTGTTTTCCAGACTTCCCAGAGACTTGGTTATATGAAGGTCAGATGCGTTCCCCAAGGTTTTACTTCACACAGTTCTTTATGTGCTGAAGTCAAGCTTCAGTGCACAGAGATTTATGCATGAATCTATATGCCTGAAGTCAGACCTCAGTGCAAAAAACTCATGTGCTGAAGTCTTGCTGAGTTGGAATGCCTTAGGGAAGTTGACAGGCTGAATGTTATTATGGGAAGCTGCAAGTCGAGCTTTGAAGTCTCCATCTGAGGTCAAAAGATTCAGAACACCAACTGCAGGTAGACCTAGTTAAAAATTATCTAGCTAAGTATTTTTAACATGGTCAATGGCAACAACAAAAATAATTTGGTTCTGCTGAAAATTGTCTCAGAGATTATTAAAAAAATGACTCAAACTAAGTCTTTCCACATTTTCAAAAATGAAAGGCAGGGGTTGATTATTGATAAACAATAAGGGATATTACATTTTTGTGTTCTCAACTGCTACAGTTGCAGAGATACTCATAAATAAGATTCTACTTATATGAGAATGTTCAAACCATTTCAACTGAAGAGCTTCTGCCATAAAAGAAGAAAAAAAAATACTTTAGGTTTCTTCCCATGTGTTAACATTCCCTGAAAATCATTCTTTTGTGCAGGAAAACAAAAAATCTAAAAATGTTGGATGACTCATTTGAGATTCTTTGGAGATATTTCTGAGAGAGCTATATGAGAGAATCAGCTGCTGATACCAAAGATCTCAGCCTTGTCTTTGCACTTCATCTCATCTACTCAGAAACAGTGATGGAGAATACCTTCTTGTGTCATCTGTCTAGTTAAATGCTTATGGTGCGGACCATTTTTCATTCTCTTACCATGGTGGAGCTTTCAACCCAGCTCAAACCTCTAGACATTACTCAGTGCTACTAAAAGTTACAGAGAAAATTGGTAGAGGACCTTTTTCAGTAATGATAAATCACAGTACCTATTGTTATTCTCACAAAAAGGGTCATTAAAGCTGCAGCAGGAAAATACTGTCCTGAAGCAAGGAATGTCTTTGTGGTTAAAGCTCTCCAGTTAATTCCTATGTTATGTTGCTCTACTTTGTGTATAGGCAGCACCTAGATAAAGGTCTAGCAATTATTTATCACACTGGTCATGGGAAATGACTCTTTGGAGGATATAGCGACATTCTAACAGCTTTCAGCTAGAAAATGAGCTTCTACAGCCAATGCTGCATAGATTTGATGACATAATTTCTGGTTCTCCATCTGTTTACAGGATTGTGTGAGGAGCAAGCATGTGGCTGCTTGCGCACCACCTCCTAATGGCCTCTTCCTGGAATCGCGACATTCCCTTCCTTGCCTCTGCAGGTGGTGGATGAGGCAATTACAGAATTGCTGACAGATCTGCCAAGTTCACAGGAATCATGTCATGAATCATTCATATTAAGACAATCTGAATGGGACATTCCAAGTATGGGTGAGTTCAGAGAGGGTGGCTGTAGGCAAATAGAAATTACACTTCAGATAACTTTCTGAATGCAAAATGAGTGTGTGAGCCCATGCAGAGGAGAGAGATGGGGTACAAATATTTTGATATAGAGAGCATGCAAACTAGAATTTAAAAGTAGCACAACGTACGTGTGTAAAACAGGCAAATGTTATACTGGCAAGGAGCATTGCTACTTCTCCAAGAAAACGTAGAAGTTCCCATAGAATGGGCTGGTCTAAGTACAGTATGGCTGCAAATAAGTAGTCTGATATCTGGAAGTGCTGAGTATGCAAAATCCCATTCCTGGGTTTACAGAAGTTCACTGAGAGTGATGTCAATGCGAGTTGCAGCTATCGCAGGAACAGGGAAAAAGACCGCAGGAATCTGAAATGAAGATCACAGAATGACTAAGGTCCTTTCTACTGACTGGTATCCTTTGTAAATGTTTGATCTCCTGAAGGGTAAGCCTACTAATAGAGAAGCCAGTCTTTGTGTAATGAGGTTAAAAGCCATAATTTCACACTTCTGCCCTAGAAGAAACATTAGACTCACTGCAGAAACTTCCTTAAAAAGATCTTTATCATTCCTGTGTGGGGTTAAGTCCCATCATTTGAAAAGTCCTCCCCTCTCTCAGGACTCATCCATAACCTTCAGGCAGAACAAAAATATTGACCCCATTTCAGTACACTTTTCATATACTTGAGTTTGAGCAAGACTTGCTCTGATAAAAAGGGCTAGGATGGGGCCTATATATCATGGAAGCCCACCTCCAGCCTCTTGGCTGGCTTACAGCTCAGTTTTGCACGTACTGACTGAATGCTATTTTCTCTTTCTGAATCCTGTATGCTTCTTAATTATCTTTTAAAAAGAATTAATTTTTAAATGAATTAATACCTTACTATTACAAATTTAAGCACTTCCTTACTTCCTAAATGTTTCCTTAGTGTGAGGTGATGGAGAGGTGGAAAGACTACACTTGCTTTTAAGAATCATTGCTATATGATTATTTTCAGATAAGCCCATGTGCATCCCTGACATGTAGTGTTACTACCTGTAACAAGATGGAAAAAAGAAAAATCACGCTCCTAAGTGAAAAAGCTACTGCTAAATATTCTTTCTTGTGCATAAGTACTGTATGAATTACACAGAAACTGGTCATCCTCTGCTTTTCTGTCCTAGAGATCCATCATCTTTACCACTGTTCTCGCTTCACTCCAGCGGTTCTGACTTACTCTTCCAACTACTTTTTCCCCAAGAGTTTTAGGCTATTGTACCCATCTTTTCCAAAAAATACCACTTCCTTAACGCAAGATGGCACCGCTGACCATCTAAGAGGCTGAACGTGAGGACAGGTACACTGGACAGGTTTTGAAGTTCATCCCCATTAAGTAGATGACTCCTATAGCATTTCTTCCTGATTTCCTATCCATTTGTCACTTCACTCTGCTGTAGACACAGTCCGTTTTCCTACTTTATTTGTACTCCAAGAGATGCTTGGTCAAAACAAACGAAAATCTTGCCAAAATCTAATTAAGCCTGGCAGTATCCTGCAAGAAAAAGTACGTGCTACTCCCCACAAGCGGGCCACTAAGCAGAACTGCAAAAACATGGAGTAAACTTGCCCAAGGCCCTGTCAGATGTACACGAGAACCATGACCTGCTACGCAGTGTGTACATGCTATGACATCTTTACAGGATTATTTAGGAGCTGAACGATCCTGAAACAGACCCACAAAATCCAAAACACCCAGGAACAACACTGCCTTGCTTCAGAAAAGAAGGTGCATGCCTAGATAAAACTCTCAGGCTTCACACATATACTGTGAGCTTTGTGTTTGTAAAAATGAACTGGTTTGGGTTTTTTTCTGTTTGCTTTAAAGTAGTAGGTCTGCAAGGTAAAGGGAACTTCCGTGGGGCCTGCTCAGAGCATGGATGTGCCGTCTCAGGAGGGGAACGTTTTACGTCTCTCTGCCACCTCTTTCCAGAGAGCACCAAAATAGGAATTGAAGAAAAAGGCTTTGATGATTTTTTTTTTAACATGTCCCTCAAAATAGCTAGACATCACAGAAAATACATAGGCATTTTTGGTAACTGAGTATGTAGCCTTAGCTTTTTCTGCCAAGTAAAACTTTTCTCATTATCAGGGAAAGTTTTCTGTGGTACCAACATATAAACATACAATGTAAAAACTCCAGAGCCTAAATTAAAGACTAAGATTTAAAAGAAGGGGTCTTAATAAACTAATAAGTTTATTATCCAGGCACTTTTGCTTTGTGGTAGGTACAGTGCACACCAGCAGCACGCAGGTTTTGCCTCAGTGGGAGATGAATGATTTGCTACGACCCTGCGAACCACAATGTAAACTTAAATTCACATCCCTGCTAACATTGTGAACCACCAGTGAATTTGGGCTGGATGCTCAGCGTGGATCCACCCAACACCAACTCACCAGGCAGCAACCAGCCATTTCAGACACCTCCTGCAAAACTCATCTGGCAGGAGCATGTTTCAGTCACTACCAACCTGGACTTAGTGATTAGTAAGGAAAAACAGTGGACTTGATATTACTGTTTCTCTTGAGTCCCTGGACTCAATATTCCCCCCGAAGAGGGGTGTTGTTTCCTTTTTATGATAGAGGATTATATTCTTTCTCTGCAATTTTTAAGTTAATTTAAAGAACAGTTAAACAGATATCATGTTCTTGCTATGGAGTTCTACAGAGTAGTCCACAGTTCTATACTCCAGTCCACAGTTTTAGATTACTTACATGTGGTAAAAAGTTAGTTGTGTAGTGCTTCAAAGTTTTTAAAGTAGATTTTCCAAATCATTGCCTTTCTATGAAGTTCAGGACATTTCTTAAACCGTTCCATACCTTTAGAGGTATGAATTCTATACTCCTTATGCAAGGATATATTCCCACAGTTTCTCATTGCAGATACACAATCAGAACCTGTCCTGTATGCGGTTGCATACTGGCTCACTTCTCTATTCCTTTCCCCAGGATTTTTGGTCCTGCCCTCTCACCTTAACACTTCAAAGTATTCCTGCATAGTTAGCAGTCCCACAGGTCACACTTTGTTCTCACTAAGTATCCCTCAATTGCAGCTAAACAACTGGTTTTAAATCCTACCATCAACTGCAGAATAATTCCCTGGATTTCAGCAGAGGTAGTTCAAATATGGTCCAGCTTTGCTATTAATTCAGCCCTCTCCTCTGTGACTGAAATCACTCAATATCCGGCATCATCAAGCACCACGTAGGTAGTGTAGATCTTTCGGTCTTCACACGAAGGGACTTCCTTCTACGGTCATGCCCAGAGCTCTCAATAAATAAGAGCGTTGTGAAACAAGTGTGTGTATTTTAGGTATAGACAGTCTATTGTGTAGGCAAGTACAGCCAACCAGGTATAGTCTTGGGCACTACCGTTCAGGCATGCAAGTGCAGCAGCTCTTGCAGGCTCGCACGGGATATTTCAAAGTCAGCACATAACATCATTTCTTTGTACAGATCAAAACGTATTCAAAATCGTACAATTTGCTGCACCATATGAAATCAATAGTCCATTTTGCAATTATTCTTTCTCTGACAACATTAATATTCCCTGCTTTACAAGATGGAGTAAATAACTAGACAGGTGATTCTAAGTATGTCTACACAGCACCACACAATACACCAAGGTGGTGGGATCCTAGGCATCTTTGCATACTACAGCTGCTTTGAGTTCAGTCTAACCGTTGTAACACAGAACTACATTTGCACCAACGTGTTAGCTGAAGTGGCTGAACTATTTCCCGTGCTTCCAGTACCAGTTCATACAGAGCTAGCTCAGCTATCTGTATGCTATCAGTGCACACCCAGTTACCAAATGCGGGTACGCAGGGTCTCCGCAGATCACCACTGGGTTTGGTCCCTGCCCAGTACCTCCACCTGCCCTCCATTCCTGCGCACCCATTCAGGATTGTGCAGTCAGCTGGGTTCTTCCAGGTAAATCCCAAATCCATGAAAGTCAATTAAGGATGCTGAAGGTCATTTAAGATGAGAAGAGCTAGGCACAGAGAAAGATACATTACAACAGTGCAACGACCAAGCCTGTGTGGTTCTAGCCAAATACCTAGTTCAAAACCTGTATCATGCAATGGGCTGTTGGTTCAACAGACTTACTTTCTAGCTGGGCTTCCTCTTCCCATTTACGTTAGATGCTGTAGGTCACTGGTGATTTTACAGCTATTCTACCACTGTAAACACACAGAAAATACTGGGGGTCTGATTATAACCCTCTAAAAACCACAGTATGGAAAATAGAGTATTAGTCAGTATGCTTGTTTTTTTTTCTGCTTGATCTTCGTTCCCTGAAGAGAAATAATCTTCCCGTTACATAAACGTTCTCATTTTCTCCAACAAAATTCCCTCGTTGAATATTTTTGCAGTTATTCTTAGCCTTTCTTACAACTCCAACTTTTCTGTGTATAAATCCCTTTCTTTACCACTTCTTTTGTATTTCTTTTTATAAGCTTTGTATCTTTACCAGCTGATGCACAGGATTACTAGCTCATGCGTCCCCTTTTCCACATTTGTTTTGCTCTTCCACATTTTCACTTATTTACCTCCCTCACTAGGACTCTTCAGTCCTGGTTAATCCAAACCTAAAACTTTTAGATTCAAGTTTTAAAAAGCCTATCTTCTGCACTAGGCCTAAAACCAGTGATCGTAGTTCATTTTCCCTGGTGCAAACACACTATCGTCAGAAATAATCATTATAAACTTTAAAAATAATAGTTGGTTTTCAGTAGTATATGAAACTCATTAAAATAACCCTCATACAGATTTGTGTTTCATAAAATGCAAAACTAATCCAGTATCAGCAGGTTTAATTCATTTTCTATTGTAGCAACTGTGATTTTTGATATTTATGCAGTACCGAAAGGGACACCTACCTTCCTAATTTCTGATACTGTTCATACACTGGTACTAAGGAGCCAGAAAGTTCATGTACTCTTTTGGACCTGTGAATCAGAGTACACAATATCAGACAATATGTAGCTATATGCTAAAAAAGTCAACTGACTTCCATTAGCAGCCAGTTTGATCCTTACTTTAGAAATAAATGTGAATAGGCAAAAAATAATGATTATTATCATTGCTCTAGCAAACAGACTGCTGGAGCAACTTCCTTTCTGACACAGAAGATTTGCCAGCACTTGGTGACTTTGGTCAGGATTGTCTCTTCCTTAAAGGAGCACTAGCAGACCACCAAGGGACACCAGAAACTTGGTGAAATATCTCCACAACTAGGTTCTCTAGCCTTTTTCTCGTCTATGAAGTTTAGGCATACGATTTCCAATCTGTCAATATGTCCCAGGAGAGTATGGATCTTGCAGTGGCTCTCTGAGATATTCTATTTGTCTGAAAATGGAGAAAGATATAATGAATAAGGCTAATTGCCTGATCTAGCATCTAGACCAAGATACAAGCAAACTATTGGAATTGTGGCAATTTTCTAAACTATTGTTTATTCAGTATTCTGGGGCCATACTTGAGATTAAATCTTGCATGTAAATTTTAACACAACCTTATTGACACCAGAATTAATTGGAAGTAAGCAAAAACTTTTACATCATTGAAAGTTGCGTGTAAGAACAAATTCAGAATGTAAAGGTTCATGGTAAAAATGCTAGCAAACATCCTCTGAAGTAGTGTATTTGACCTCAAAAATCAGACTTACTCTCTTTTTTAGCTAATATTTTCAGGATACTTTCATCTGAACAGAAACTCCAAAGGTAGTTAAAAACTTTTTTCCTATTAAAAAAAAAATCAACTGTAATCCCAAATTGCAAGTTTATCACGAATGTAACCTCTTTGATTCCATTTGGTTCGACTTGTCCTCTTACAGTAATAATTTTTCAGTTCACAGGCTATGGTATGAATGATCTATTCTTTGGCAAAATAAGCTGTTGTGTTTCCATCACAATGTATAAGCTCAGTTTCATGAGGGTGAGCAGGCATTGGGCCAAAAGTAGAATACCTCTGCTTTGCAGTCATTTCTGAGCCAAGATATTATTTTTACTTTTCAAAAGCATGAGTGGTCAAAAAGCACTGCCTGGAAATTGAAACCATCCTCCATGCACCTCTGCTTCTCTCAAATTAAGCCCGAAAAGCATTTTGGGTTACATGACTCATACGGTGTGGGGACTGCACTTTCCCAATCTATACTGGTCTCAGTTTGTATTTCTCGCTTGCGTTTCAGTGTTTTTCCCATCTTTAACTCAAGTGAAGATAAAAGCCTGCAAGATCGCTGTAAAGTGTCACAATCTGTGTCAGAAAGAAGCTTGCCAAACAGTACATCTTCACTGAGCTCTTGCATCTGGTCGGTATCTGCCTTCCCTTATGAAGGGTCCTTTGCAACCAAGCTGGAAACTTTGATGTAGTATTTGGAGCTACTTGAACAGTCACAGTGTATCTTGCCTTACGATACACTATGCCACGCTTCGATTCACCTGACAGTTATATAGCTATCTAGGGCTTGCTTTAACCTCAACAGCAGGCTAAAATGCTTTTCAAGATGCTTAGTATTGTCGTTTTATGATTGTCCAAACACTACGACGTTCTGTTGGTGCTACTATAAAAATTCAGAGAGAGAAACTTAAGTTGAATTTATTCCGTGCAGATTGTGATTCTCCATGAGTTAACTTTATTCGTGGTGTTGACTCTATGAAAACTGGCTGTTTCTGCCTGCAAACATTGGGTTAGAGCCGTGTTTTAAAATACTAAGGGATGATCTCTTTCAGGATACTATTCAAATAGATATTTTCCCTTGGGGCTGACACATCATACTCTTTGGTTTTGAAACTCCATAATTTTAAAAATTACTAGATATCCAACATGCTTGGGAAAGATACAGGTTGAATCAACTCTGCAACATATTTTGACTGCAAAACTGTACAATGCTTGCTGGGGAGCAGAAAATAGATGTATCAGTAAAAGCGACACCAGACTGCAATATATTTTGTATAAAGACTACAATGCCAGGATTTTGAAGACCTATCTACCTTAGCACGCCAGCTAAGGAGTTGAACCTGAATGGAAATTTAATTAAAACTGCAGGGTGATCATAAGGGCTACGCAGGAAGTGAGCTGGGATCACTACTTCTGGCTGAGCAAAAATTACCTGTATGGTGTGTGCTTTGTCAGCCCTCTCCCCTACTCTTACCCTCTTGTCTAAGCACTTGTTTCTCTCTTAGATTGTAAACTTTATGATCTGCAGTGAAATATTTCCTTTTGATATCTGCAGGGCATCTTGTGTAACTGTCTTGCTACTCCAGGTAGCATTCAACATTGCTTATCCTAAAAATCAGAATAAAAGCACATGGAACTTTATGTAGATACGAGTCAGTATATACTGTCTTGGCAGACAGTGAAAAGGAACCTAAGCTAGAACAAACCACAAAATTCAAGGAATAAGTGGCTATTTTTAGATGTTCTCAGAGCTGCTTCTGAAGCTTTATATAAAGTATTATTACAGGCAAGCTAACCTTGTAAGGTTACACACCATTTCTCTCCAAAAACTAAGGGAATTAGAGCACATAAAAGTTAAAGACAGAGCCGGCAATTCAAACTGGACAAGATGATGTTTGCCGTGACAACTGAATCCTAAAAATCTATCTCAACTGGAATAAAAGGATACAGATGTCCGTCTAGCAACTTTGGGCCATGTGTTCCTTAATGCATGGTCAGAATATTGCTAGTGGTGAAAAGAAACAAATTAAGAGTTTTCTGCTGGGTTTGGGGACTATTCTGTGCTTTGGTGAGACACTGCTTCTCCATCCAATTCTGGAGATTCCAAATGAATATGCATCACATTAGTGCATTGTAAATACTCAAAAGTCAGCTCTGAAAGAAGGAGAAATACCTATATAAGATTTAACCTTCTATATAGTGTATCAACGATTGTTGAAACTTCATGTCCGCATATAATAGCAGCAAATTGGGAAGTCTGAGGACAATCAGCAGAGGTATTCTTTAATAAGGGTGGGTTTTTTTTAAATACACTTGTACTGCAACAAAAAACAGTTAAAAATTGTACATCACTAGTGTACTGATCCTTAGAAATTAGGAAAAATAAATTAGGAAAACAAGCTCGCTTTCAGTAGATGAACGTAAGGATGACCAAGGTCCAGCTCCCTTCATATCTCAACTTCCTCAGTTTTGAAGGCTCCAACATCAAATGCCTGAAGAAGATTATAAGAGCAGGAAATATCTAGTAGTACTTTCCCGATACAATCTTGCTGTTCCCAGAAATTGGAACTGCATGTTCAATGCACAGTTTAATGGTCTGTTATTCTTATATTACAATGGAAAATAAACTATCATTCCCTTTTTATGTTCTCCAGGCTGCTCACAACCGTATACTTTCTCTCCTAGCTGTCCTCAGTTGTCTCAGTGGCCACTGAATGTCATCAAATTGTTTCAAACAGTTCAGGAGAGATACTGATATATAAGAACTTATAGTTATTTATATAAAGCACACAATACATTAGGATAAATAATGTTCACGCAACCCATCAGGATAAATGACTCAGTGCTCCCTTTGAAACATTTTGGGATGGCAACATCACAGGGGCAGGTTGTTTCAAGCCGTGAGGGTAGGAAGCTGAATGTATATAATAAGTACTTTGCTTTCCAAAGAAATTTTAGTTTGGAGAAGGAAAAAAAATATTTGAAGTCCTGAATAACTATGATTTTACACATCAGGTAAATACTGTGTTAATTCAGCTTTTTTCTATCTTTGTGTCAAATCTCAATAAGTTAAATTTCTGGCATAACTCAGTCCCCTGAGTTTTATAAGATTATATTGCATTTGGAAGTAGTTTTCAAAGTTCTAAGGAGCCAAACTACCATCTATACTAAGCACTATAAAAGTATACAATAAGACATAGGCACTCACATTGAAGAATGTTACATAATGAGACATAACAGTTAGAGTAGTACCTAATGATGCATAGGTAGAAATAAAGTGATGAAGCACACTTTCCAAACACATGGATACTGCAAACCAAAATAACACATTGGACTTCTAATGCAATTATTTTCAGATTTAAATTTAAAAGTAGTGAGGAAAGACTATAAAAATGGTAGTTAACTGCTACCAGATTGTTAGTTTTAAGACTGAATTGGAAGGAAATTGTTAGTTGTCAAAAGACCTTGACCAGGCAGGCTACTGTCTACTACATGAACAACAAAGAATTACAACCAGCAGAGCAGATAACCCAATACACAAGGAAAAATCAGGAAGAAGTAAACAAGGATAAGAGGAAATAATCAGGAATGAGGAATATTCTTTCCCAGTTATGCAAGCATTATTCCCTTTACAAAGGAAAAATACAGAGTTCCCAAGAAGAAAAGGCATAAGGTGTCAGCTGGAATCTGCCTCCATCAGTATATGGAAAAAGAGTATACATCTTTTGAATTTGAGAGAAATGATGTTCCTCTAGTCCTAATCAATTATCAAAGCTATGCTTCCTAGAGGTCGCCACGGAAAGGGGTGCTCTGGTACAGATGTCTCATATTCAGAAAGGAATGAGGATATGCGTGAATGCAAAAAGTCTTCTCGGTCTCAAGAACTGTAAACTACTATTAACATTGCTGTTTACCTGCTGTCAAACATTAAACCTTGCTATATTTAATACTAATCTGGATTCTTTTACTTTGGAAAAACAGTAACAAAAGAGGCATAGCTCATAGTTGGACAAACATTAATATCAATATAAATAATGGAAATGATTGTGCCTGTAAATAATTTTTTTCTTGCTTTCTACTATAAACTAATAAGCCATGTCTTTTTATGTAGTGAGATTGTAAACTAATGATCTTCTGAAACATGCTTTCCTATATGCCATTACACTATTTTTCTGATCCAAGTATAGAGTCCTTATAAGGGGTAATTTTCAGATCCTAGAGGTTAGCAGGAGTATGGCAAGCCAAACATAGGAGCCAAAACAGAGCTAAGGGAAAAAGCTCAGCCGAGGTGCTCTATTCCCCCGTTGCGACAATGGTCCTTCTCACCTCCAAATTCTGCAAGCAGAACCCAAGTAGTGTAGGAATAAGGTGGACAAAAATCAAGATGTGAACCTACTGTCAGAAAAATGAGATCAAACAGAGAGTAGAATATGCATCTCCATCTTCTATCACATGACAGTTTGTTTGGCTGTAGGGGACTTGTCCAATCTCATTCCTAGCTCATGGCAATCCCTAGGTGAGGGAATTCAAAATAAAAAAGGTGAATCAGCTTACCAGGAGCCTTTTTTACACGACCTTTTTCACAGTATGCCCTCTAGATCAGAATTTAGAAACACAGGAAGACACACAAGTTTCTAGTAGCTTCTGCAGGTCAAAAAGCTGGGGAAAAAGTAACTGTGAGGAACTGTGAAGAATGTGGGGAACGTGCTTGTATGTGCCATCTCGGCTGGGAAGGGGTCCCAAAGGGCACCTCAGAATTCAGAAGAGGTCTTGATTCAAAAAGGTCTTGATAGACCTGGGAGGAAGACCTACTAAAATTTGCTTCTCTTAGAAACCGCAGAAGGCATCAAGCTTGTCTTTTTAGCTTTCTCATCCCTATTCTGCTTTAAAGCCATGCAATAAAAACATTGCTACAACACAGATTTCAACTCGGGGTCTGAAAAATATTAATTGCTTTGAACAATATTGCATCTTTCTGTTTTACAAAATAATCCAACAAAAATAGCCTTGATGCCATGCAACACCAACAATGGCAGAACAAGATGTACTCTTTTACATTTTAACATCTCTGCCACGTGCATTCTTTCACGTAAACCACCAATATTCACTGACAGTTTCTACCTATTCCATATTTAATTTCCCCCCAGAGAATGGCAGGAAAGTTTGCTCAAAAACATCAATAAAAATATACAGTAACAATGCTAAGTGTTTCAAATTAAGCCCCTTTAATTTCTAGGTTGCATCATTAAACATTTTTTTCTGTTGCATGGAAGTCTCTAGTTAGAAAAGATAGGCTTTGAGTCTAGATTGCGAGACCACGACACAGGACACCACTTTGCTATGAACACTAGACAATTCCACAGGTTTTAGGAAACACCTAATAGCCAAGAACTCCATTTTATTTTAAATAAAAAATGGTAAACAAAAGCATTTTCAAGGCCAATTCTTGTACTTAAGACTATCCACCATATCTTCCTCTACTGAAGAATGTTATATGGAAGTATAAAGACACTCTGCTTGGCCGTAAACTTTTTCAGAGGTGACTACTGTACGATACTCCTGGAAATTAAGAACAACCTACTTAGAAAGCATCAGAACTCAATGCATTTTGCTCTAAATTACAAATGCATCCATGAAGATGCATCCATCTCTTCGTGTAACTGAGAACTCTGCATTCTCATCTTATACGTTTTCTGCCACACAACTCCTTAACTCCCAGAGATGTTTTTACCTAGTAGGTTTAAGATTCACTGAATAGAAATGGAATTACGTTATACAGGAAAGGATTCAAATGCTTCAAAGGACAATACGTAGTGACCGCTGCAGTCGCTACCCACCATTAGGTTGTGCAACTGCATTCAGGCACAAGTACCATCTGTTAAAACCACTGTAGTTACCCTGGTATAAATCCAGCGAGGCTCAATACAATTTCTCTCACCCTGTCATCTTGACAGGGCTTTGCAAACAGCATTTTTATTGGCTTTCATAACAGAACTGAGGCATTTCATCCTCGTACACCTCGGTTCTCCTCCACACTGTGCATTCGCAGCTCGAGTCCCTACTACTTCAATAAAGCAGTTAAGGCTTGTCCCTGCTATTTTCTGTAACTGTTTATTTGTGATTCACTAAGATTGTGTGTCTCTCCTTTTCCTCCTTTCTAATCCCTAAAAAAAAACACCTCCTGCAATGAACCATGGCTGCATCATTCACTAGGAACTGTGGTCAGCTGCCAAAATTCACACGTGTGTCCCAGCAAAGCAAACTCATGGCCCTCCGCTCCACCGAGAGCGCAGGACCTGGGCGGGGGATTCATTATACTTTACCGCTGTCAGGCTTGTGGAGTTTGTTCTGTGTTTGATGGGGTTAACGTGAGATGCTGCAAGCTGAAAGTACAACTGTTGGAACTGATGTAAAAACCTAAGTTGCCAAGGTTAAAATAATAGTGCCTTCTCTTAAAATACAGACGATCTGTCTCTATACACAACAGTACAAATAGTTTAGAGACATTGTACCAACAGGTGGCACCCGCGAAGAGCTATGTGATTAGGAGACCAGCAATACTTGACTTCAAACTGCATTATAAATATATTTGCTTTGTGCAACACTGTGTCTGTCTTAGGGCTGCAAATACTGCGCAGGAAACACATATGTAACTTATCTTGACAAGTGAGTTGCATCAACATAGTCCAAGTTGCTTCAGCTGGTCTCTCCAGTCTCACAAGGCAGGTGCATGTGTATGTGTACGTAAAATATCACTTATTCCATCAAGTACTGATTCTGCATTTACTAAGTCATTGGCTACTCTGTTGCTATCGTTTGAAATGCCACTGGTACTTTTTCTGTCTGTCTTACCCCTTTCTTTAAAAAAAAATTATGGAAGATAGAATTACGGACTAAAGTTTACATCTGATAGGTAACATAAAAAGTATCTGCCCTTTTATCACAGCAAATTAAGCAGTATTGTAAAAATGTATAACTTGCCTTCTTAACTGTCATTTCTCCTATCATTTTTCATAAGTGGCTGACTGCTTAGAAATAAGCTTGAATTCAGAAACGTGACCCACATATCCTGATCAGCATTATCATTATCACGAAACGCAATCACAGAATGGAAATGTTTATTAAAAACAGACTCATCTGGAAAAATCTGGTTATTTTCTAGGCAAGAGGGTGTGAAGAAAGATGCATTTAACTCAGTGGAAAAATCTCTGAAGTGACTTTGGAGTACTGAGCTATTCTGGCTTCTTTGTGTTACCTTTCTTGGCTGCCCAGTTGTTTCTGCTCCAAGCACGATGATCACCAAAAACCATTTGACATCTGGTGTGGCCTAACTGTGCCACCTGCTTGCAAACACACTCAGTCATCGATCAACCAGTAGCAAAAGAAGGCTTAAATCAGATCTTATAAGCAAGTACTTTGTCAGCATAAGGACTTCCTTTACCTTGCTCTGCCTGCTCTGTGCCTTGTACCCGAGCTGTTTCGGGGCTTCACAGTTTCTACCCTTTAGCATAACTTAATGCATCTACATTCTCCTATTCATGCTCAAAAGCACTGTTTGGTATTCCTGTTAGGACAGATTTGGATGGTTTAACCAGATTACATCTAATCCACCTGATTACATTTAGGGATAGAGTAGAAGCTATGTACTTCTAACCTGGATTTTGCTACTGCTCTGCTGCATGGCCGTAGTTAGGTCTCAGCACCTCTGTTTCTCTCCCTCTTGGCCTTATTCATGTAGACCATAATCTGGCAGGGGCAGGTTGCACCCCTCGCTACACGCACATACAGTAATTAGTACAGCAGAGCATCAAATTTAACATAGGCCTCCAAGATTGGGTATGCAAGCTAAGAACATTTACATTTCAAAATCCCGTCTCTGTGACTATACTGAGTCACGGCCAGATTTCCTCTCGACCAGACGGGATGTTGCTCTCTGCATAGGAAGCCATCGCTGAGAAGAGACAGAAAGATTTGAGCTCACGCTTCCCAAGCAGAAAAGCAGCCCACATGACAAACTTCCAATGTTGAGAAGAGCTGGCAGCTGCTTTCAGAGACATATCATCAGTCTTACATGCTACTACTAGTGAAATAATCCAAGGTCAAACCAATATTTGTATAAAACAATTCCATTTATCTCTATACTTAGAGATAACACAAACGAATATTTATCTTCCTTGAAATCTTTCTAAGTAGCATTCCAATCAATTGGAAAGTTTTGCTAAAGATTTAAACAGTTGCTTTCTGGAGTGTCCTACAAATTTTAATACAATTTGCCTCTATTTAGAATTGAATAAATCATTAGAGCAGGCCTCATTCCTTACCACAGGAGCACAATCTCTTTTCCAGTCTGCTCCGAGACAGGCTTTCAGCACATACTGTATTGTTATTACCGAAGATGCCAAGTCCACAGACCTGCTTTGAATTTAGGTTTCTCAACTGCAGCATTACAAAGGTTTTCACTGGAATGCCACTCTGATTTCCAGGCTTTGATGATGTTTCAATAGCACAATAAAAGGAAGCTCCTTGTGCCACAACAAAAGAGAAAATATCATGTTTGAATAAATGGAATTCTTTGGCCCAACAGAACATGTGTCATTGTGCATGTTTTTTCCACAGATTTGGATCTTTCTTGGAGCAGGCTGCTTCTGATGGTCAGGATAGCATTCACTGTCGTGTACAAGATCATTAAATGAATAAAGCTAAAAACCAGAGACCTTGTTACACAACTGATGCATAAACTTAGTAAAGGAAAAGCAGTAAACTTACGAGTAGCTGCTGCTAGTATTTGCCACAATTACCCATGTAAGCCACAGAACACACAACGCATTTTCCAAAAACGTTGAACTTTTTTTTTCAAGGGGTTTTATGTACTTGTAATGAAGCTACTACGGACACCCTACTATGATGACGTTAGTATTTTGAAAATATATATGAAGGAAATTAGACCAGACTTGCCTTAATGGAGCTCTTGTTTCAATCCACATAAAATTGTTCCATGAATATGGGCAAGTGTGTTTCTAATGGATATATACACACACACACATATACATACACACATAAATTTGTACAAAGTTCTCCGAGGTATAACCTTCCTCAGCAGTTTGACTGCCAGTCTCTTTAGAGAGGACTTACCAGTCCAAGGCACTTTTAACCATAAGGCTAAAAGAAGCCTTGCTACGGAGTGGAAATGAATTATAGGAATCTAAACTGAGAGTAACATTAGTAAAATTAGTTCATCTCCTGGGTACACATTTGGTTTAGAGTGAGATAACGTAGCAAATAATCTCTAGGAACAACCGTGGACTAGAAGAATTCCTGATCCTCAGATATTGTTCGCATATCTTAACATTAAATACCCCCCCAAAAAAAACCAACACTATAGCAATGCATGAAAGGAAACATTTTTTAAAAACTCCTGAAAAGTCTCCCTGGAAAACAAAAATTTTGCAAACATTTTTAGAGAAGAATGTTCTGTTCCTAGTTGCAACTTCCTTTCAAGGGCAATTTTCCAAGCATCTGTGACACTGGGCCACATCAGTGTAGCCAAATCACATATCTTGCCACAGGGCCCCTGAAAAAGGTCCTGTGTAAACATCTTCGTAGTAGCACAGGGAGGAAATAATTCCTGCGAGAGTGGCGGTGCTCGGTCTGCTCAACAAGCTGTGCATCCTTCTCTCCCCAGACATGCTAGCTCAGCTGTGCCGGCTGGCGCGGCTCTGGGGAAGGGGGGAGTCGAGGATCCACCCAGTCCCTGGCCGTGTCTGCTGGAGGGGGGGAACTAGCACCTGCTCATTCCTGCACATCCAGATCCACTTAAGCAGTCCAAGGGCTTCTCACCCACCTAATGCTTCAGCTAAGATCCATTACCCAGAGGATAAATTACCCTCTGCACTTTGCAAATTTGCCAAGGAAAGGTGAGTCTGCAAACCTTTTCTTGCCATATTTTAATCCTATTATTTACCCAGAAGGGAGAACTATTAAAAAAAAAAAAAAAAGAGAAAAAAAGAAAGAAAGAAAGAAAGAAAAAGAAAAAAAAATCCAACCAAATGCAACTAAATACATCTGGGATCAAAGAATTCTCAGTGCTTGGCTGGGATAGATGTGGAGTAGACAAACTGTATTCTGCTGGGTTCAGTTTGCTAAGAAAGGAGAAACACCACTCTGGGTACCACCAAAGACCTTCCAGGTTGGATATGCTGGCCAGTAAGGGGAGGGGAAAGAAATCCTATGAGAGGACCCTCTTCCTAAGAAGTGATTTGGCATTTGCATAACAAAGAGCAGAAAAAAAGCTGAAGGCAGATAAAATTGTATTTGTAAATCTACAATTACCTGAGAGATTTGGCCTCACAGGATGCACAAGGAAGCTGTAGCGCCTGGGAAGGGAATTGTAACACCAGTTACACCCTGCTAGCTGGCCCTGGAAGGAGCTTGGAAACTTCAGTTTCTCTTTGCAGACACTAGAATGTAGGGCTAAGACGAGGCCACCCCAGTCCTCTAATAAACTGCATTCCCTGCGGACCCATATTTAAAATACTTCAGGTTAAAGCTTCTGAATGTGTGAATTTGCAATAACTCACTTTCCTGCTATCCTCAAAGCATCTTCCCCATTGCTCCATGCCTCTGAGGCTCTACTAGTACTTACCAGAAGTAACGTCATTTAAGAGTGAGCTTCTGAAGCTCTTTCTGTTCTCAGCTCCAAGGTAGAGTACAGCTAGTTTGCAAAACAACCTTAGAAGATTTAGTGTACCACAAGTCTGAGCAGCTGTGTTATCCTATTTTATCATTACTTCACCATGCACTTTTCCTCTGCTGATGGCTTTATTTACAATCTCTTTTTGAGCTACAAAATTGAAAAATTGGTTGCAGTTGTATTATGCGTGTTGTCAGATACCAGCAATCAGCCATCATTACATGTCAACAAAAAATACAGGCTCTCACTGGTTGTGTGAGAAGACAGGCCTTTAGGTATCAGCAAATATCAGGCTTCCGCACCTCACTCGTACCACCATTCAGATACGAAAGGTTCATCCTCCAGGGAAGACAAGACCTCTCCCCAGTGTATGATCACACAAAGCATCCCTGAAAAACTGAAAGATTCAAAGGCTCCTAAAGCTAAAGCAGTTTGTATCCAGCAGTCGCCCTTTCAACTTTACTCTGTGCAATGTTCCAGGCTGTATTTGTGTAGACTACCCAAACGGTTCAACTTATCTTCCTGACTGATGCCAATATGTCCTTGATTTAACTTTTTTTTTAATCCCTTTTATAGCAATTCTGATATTGTCATTAATGGTACTGATAGACTGCTGTAAGTGTGGGTAACGGAGGGATTTACAACACATGTAATGGATGAGGTCTTCTCTTTGAAGACCCTGTAATGTAATGCAGACTTATTTCTTACATCAGAGTTGCGTTATTGCTAGTCAACCATGGTGGACCATTCCTTCATAAAGCAATGTCAAGAAACTTCCTGAACATACTAAATGGAGTCCCTGGATCATCATTAAACGTCTGTTTTTGCTACAGGATCCACAGACCCAGCTGGGAAGGACAGAGGACAGGACTACAGCGTTCCCCTGCCATCAGCCCGGGGATTTCCTGGATCTCAAAGCTGAGGAAGTTTGGCAAGTGCCACATAGCAGGTCTACTTGAGGAGATCCCCAGGTGAACAGCTGGAAGGCCCCTTATACAACTGGAACAGGTCAAACCTAGGAACAGTTCAGCATAAAGGCACAACTGGTGGTGCACATCAAACTGCAGACAAAAAAAAAACCACAACCAACTGGAATGAAAATGATCAGTGGCTGCAAGAAAGGAATAAGGTTTGACTATTTACCGATGTCAAATTGTATCAATATCTATGTACTTTTGATTACTCAGCCTGCTGTGAAGGGCTCATGCATTAAACACTAGCTTGCACATTCCACAAAGGGTTTTTTGTTTTGTTTTGTTTTGTTTTTCCCTTTCCAGGCTGTCAGAAAGGATTTGGATGAGGTCAGTCTCTGAACACAGAACATTCAGGCTTAAGTATAGGAAGGACCTGAAAGTTAAGTCTTCTACTGTACAGCATGATGGCATATTGTGCATATCAGTCTGGCTCGTTCTATCGCTAACAATTACCAGCTACAGCTGGGGTGACCTGCTGCACTAGCTTTCTGACGCAGTCATTAGTCACAGTCCAAGAGATGTTATGATATAGTGGGATTCTAAAAGTCCTGTAAAGTAATGGACAGTTATCAAACAGTTGAAAACCCATAGACTAAGCAGAAGGAGCACTGTGGCTGCCAAGGGGGGAAGAAATCTCATGAAATCTGGAATCTGTTTCTACTTACTGTCCATCCTAGTAAAACAAAATGATCTCTCATTTGAGCATATGGTTCTGCTTAGACAAGAAATTGTATATATTGGTCTAAATCCAGAATAGCCTTTCTGACATATTACTCAGTGTTAGAAAATCACTACAACCTGCATGCTCTGCAGCAATTCCTAATGCTAAGTGCGACAAATCTACAACGATCCTTCTCCTCCCCCTCCCATCCCCAGTCTTCTACCCTAGCCCCATTTCTTTTCTCAGCCTTATATCTTCTTCTATGTGGCCCGTTGCAATCAGTCTTTCCACTCTTCTCTTCACACTGCTTCCGCCTTGACAAACATATCTTTTCAAAAAGAGATGACACTTCTTCCCTAGGAGAGGCCTTTCAGCAGTATCTTAGCAGTTCCTAGCCCACATTGTAACCTACTGATTGCAAAGAAGTTTAGCTTTCAAACTGCAAATATCTCATGGATAATATGCATATGTATGTTAACATTGCATTTATTTATTTTAACAGATTGCTTAACTTTTACTCATCTATGCTAAGACAGAGAAACATCCAAACCTTTGGGGTTGATCAGATGACAGTCAAGACAGAGGCCACAGTCCCTCCTTCTCATTCCCCAAAGAAGGCAACAATAGCTGGAGAATACCCAGATCCAGCTCATATCCATGCAGCTGGCTGGCCAGAGATTAAAAGCATGTTACATAGCACAGCCTGTGAGTTCCTATACAGCATCGAGATACAGAAAAAGAAGTAAATTTATCCATGAAAGAATAAGGCTTTGCAAACCTGAATGGTCAATGAATTGACCTCTCTGAAGCAGAGCTAGTTGATATTTTTCTTACTACAGTTGAAAATGTAGTTTAGATGCAATCCAAACTTTACACAAGAATATATTGATTGTCAGAAAATGGCATTGCAAAAGAAATACTGAGCTGAAACATTTGAATGAGATCAAAACATTTGAATGGGGAAAGCTTACTTTATAAGAATGGATATAGACGGGAAAGGAGACAGCCAGAAAACCACTTGGCCAGCTGGGCCTGGGTTGAACCCAAGTATGTTAAAGATAGATTAATTACTACTAGGCTCTTCTTCAGTGTTATAACCATGGCGAGGACAAAGGAGTTCCCAGGCACCTTGCTGAAGATGAAATAAAGTTTGATCCCACTGGGGTCTTCGAGGAATATCTGTGCAGCACTAACTACATTTTGGTGGAAGAAGCTTTAAGGGAACTGAAAATATCATCAAACAAAACATAATAGAAAACTGCTGGTCAATTAACATAGTGTGAAAATCTAAGTTAGAGCAAAGTTATACAATCATCACCTAGAATAGAATTGCCTGCTCATTTCACAATATAGTTCTGAAAGAGTCTATGATTGTGTGACTTAGTCCAAAGTCTTAGAGAAAGAAGACATCAGTGGCAAGGAGTTGCAGTGGCTGGTATGGGCCAAGTTTCTCCAAGAGGGCTCCTACTTCTATTAGGGGATATTGGAAAGAAGGGTCTTTCCATACAAAGGCCATTTCTGAGCTGAGTAAGAGAACATTTAAACAAACAACAGTCAAATACAAATGTCTCAAGGGAAATACTAAAATACTTTTTGGAAAGGAATTTTTTTTGAAAAACAAAATCATTTTAGCAAAATACTGTAATGGCAAAAGTCCTTCATACTGCTCTTAAAAAAATCACTCCCTTGGGACTATGTTCTTCACTAAGGACTGAGACATTTCCTGAAGCTCATCCTGGCTGCTAGTTCACAGAATAAGTTAATTTGGTACCCTTTAATTCAAGCAAGGTTGTCTCAAGAAATGGACAATATCATCATCACTAGAAAGCTAAAGGTTCTTTCCATTTCAGGTCCTGGAAAACACTATTGTCTTAGATAAAGTTTCAAGGTTTGACACAGAGAAGCACTCCTGGAACTGAAATAAAGACTTATCTGAGAAAATGCAAAGACTCATTGTATCTGTCCTCAAGGAAATCAGATTATTCCTTTACATCCAAACTAGCAGCAATGTCAGCTTAGGTATGAACAGTATGATCAGGTGTGAATGCAAGAATTAATTCAAATGAGAGCAAGGAGAAGGGATAATCTTCCTCAAGAAGCAGACAAAACATCATCGTGAAATGAGGTGAATATCTTTTCACACACCGGAGAATTTAGTCTGTGCCAGGAGAATAGCTTCTTTCAGCTAATAAAAGTCCAGTGCACCGAGGCCAAAATACGGGTTTGTGTTGGGAAAGAGGAAGTTACATTTACTTGCATAAGTGTTCTAGAGGTATCCATTCCTGCAGGGATAAGGCAGATGTTTTAATTACCTGAAAAGACTTACACAGGCCTGAGATTAGAGTCAGTAGCTTCAAAACACCTGGAATTGGGGAAAACACTTTTACCAAGCAGACATTTCCATCTAACTAGGGCTAAAATATAAAACTTCCTGTAGAGAATATTATCATCAAACTAAAATGAGACACCAAGGTGGAATCAGGTAACTGCATCACCCCCAACAGACAGATAGATGTTGGTTTAAGAGGTCAAAACGTCTTTCTCCCTCGGGGCTGAGATAGATATCTCTTTGAGGAATTGAGTAGGCAAGAACTACTTTAAGGAAGCAGACAGTCCTATGACAAAGAGGCCAATGAAAGAGGATAACTACAGGAGTAAATATCAGGAGTAAATATAAGGAGATAAGAAAAAAATATCATACATGGAAGAAGATCAATATCCTTTGCAGAAGTAGACTATATTTCATACGAGGAGTAAAAAGAGTTTCTTTAGAAGAAATGCATCACATCAGCTCCAGCAAGAAGTCATTTAGTATATTAATCTGTGAGGTGCTGAGCTTGAATTAGTAATCCATGATACAGGATCCATCCACATGATGATGCCCCTTCCTACCCAGGAAAGATACAAATTTTATAGTATTTATAAGGTCATGTAACTAGTTGTTTAGAACAATGCAGTACTAACCCTATGATCCAGGTTCTGTCATTGTACACCGAAATATAAAGGAGCTTTACAAGTCACCTTTCTCACCTAGGTACACAAAGGTACCAATATATTTTTAGATTAAAATTGTGAAAATAACTAATGTAGACTTCTATGCATTTCTGTGAAGAACTCTTGCTTCATAAGACAAACCTTCACCTAATCCTTCTTCTTGCAAAGGATGCCAAATAATATAAGACAGGGTTGACAAAATTTTAAATGTGGAAGACTACTTCCTCCACTACTTTATTTACACTTTTAGGTGATCAAGAGAGGTAGAACCAGACCCAGCAATGTAATCTTATGGTTTTGAGGTACACACCTTATTGAGAAATAGATAACCTCGTTGCATGTCCTGCAAGAGAGCCTTATAAAAGTACAAATGCTTTTACACCTTGATTAGGTTCTTTCAATAAAAAATGTTTCATTCTAGTTAGCTGAAAAGAAACTCTTGTTTCTTGGAAAGAACAAACGTAAAAGTTACTAGGATAATTAGTTTGCAAGCTCCTTGGCAGCTCTCTGTAATGCTAACACAGTAACCAGGCATTCCTTATGGCTCCTAAAGGGCTGGCACCCCTCAAGTAGCTAAACACAGGAGAGAAGGTGCCTCAGGAAGACCACGATATTCATACTACATGCTACCATAATACCATCTGAGCAGGGATGGAGCAGAGTACTTTGCACTGGTAGCAACAGTATTAACCTCACCAAGTCAACTTGAGCGCTTTGTTTTCTTCTTTCTTACAGAAGTATGACAGTGCCTACTGTGCCATTAGAAAAAAAAAAAAAAAAAAAAAAAAAAAAAAACTCACATGGCTCTGAACTTGAGCACGTATCCCCAGGTTAATTTTAGCCATGTCTGATCCTTGTGCGGAAATGTAACCTGCTCACCAGGCACAGGGCACTTCAAAAACTTCCCTGACACCTGCTTTAGTCTCTGGTGCTTGCATCCTGGCAGCCAGCCAGGCATGAGCTAACTCTTTGCAGCTGGACCTCTATATAACACATCACAAATTCTGGCCACGCTCTAGTGATGCTGCTGCAGAGGGCACTGCACTCGGGGCGTATGCTAGACCCCAACAGACCCACTCATTTGTGATCCACCAGCCATCATTTATAAGGAACAGAAGGCCAAACAGAAAGGAAAAAGCACAAAATGAACCAGCAGAGAATGAGAAGGAATGACATGGTTTGAGAGAAATTATAAAGGTAGCAGTAGGGGAATTTTGGACAGGATGAAGTTGCAGAGCGATATGATGCTAAGGTTGAAAGCAGGTAGACAGAGAAAAGGGCCTCCAGGGACCTCATGGCTGGGAAGGGAGCTGGGAAGATAAGACTGGAGGATCTTCAGATCATCCTTCCTCTTTGGAGGAAAGGATTAGAACTACAAGATTCACTAAGGAATGAAGGTAGGAGGGAAAGCAGTGGGGCAAGGGTGTAAGGAGTCAGGCCTGGGTAGGAGGCAGGGAATACCATCATTCCACAACGTGCCTGAGGACTCCAGGAGTGAGCATCTTCTATCTTTCTCTGTGCACAGCAAGGAGGTTCAAGAACAGGCCATAAAGGTCAAAGCACTGCTTTTTTTCCAATCTAGCAGCTAAGGAAAAGTTCTTTTCTTTCTAATATATTGGTCTACTGATAACTCCTCTTCCTCACAGAAGAGGAATTCAACCCTAGAAATGCAGGAGATAGATTTCCCTCATCCCTCTTTGAAGAGGGAGAGAGAGAATGTGCCCCTTGAAAGAGGGAGACGTAAGGCAGATTTATTCATCCTGTAGAAACATCTTGCATGGATATGCCAGTCTTGCCTACTGGCAATGGATCAGATGTTCATATGACAATAACCAGAGCTCAAACTGGGAAAATCAAAGGTCAATAAGACGAGAAAATCCTGCAGAGATGACTTAGTTTCACAGCTAATTAAAGCTCACTGTCCATAGCATTCATATTATGGATGTTAAAACATCATTATCTTGTATCGTGTACACCATCATGATTGGACCAGGTTCACTCACACAGTATCATATCATACATAGTAATGCTGTCTTAAATTACATGTAGCATGCTAAAATAAAAAAAAAATGTTAAAATCAAGCTGAATTGGTTTGTGTCATCTGTATTCACTAAGCTGCTGGGCTAAAGGTGCTCTGATAGGAACAACAGGAACAAAAAAAATCTTATTTGCCTTTAGGGCAGAAATCTGATGAATTTAGGAAGAGTCTGCTGTTGTGTGCTTGCCTGAAATAGCAAGGGACCAGACTCAATGAATCTGGGGATATCATTCAGTCCTGTGCTATATGGTGCGTATCACCTGAAAGACAGCAGAGAAAATTAGGAAAAGGAGGAGGATGGCTGCAGAAAATACTTGACCCAAGCTCTCAAATCCCCCTTTCCATAGGATTTCTATGCTCTGAGAAAGAGATAGACCTCGCCTATTCTAGATGCACAATAAATGAATCACTAGAATTTCTGTGATACAAATATCTTTGAAAAGTAGAAGCCGAGGCAGAGAAAAGAAACAGTGACTTATTTGACAGCAGGTAAGCAAGGGATCCAGGAAAATACCTTGTTTGTGACATACCCGCTCATTTCTCACTCCAGTAGACCCAGAATGCCATAGCCTTAAAATAAAACCCTAGGTGACCTGCAATGCATCCAGTCTCTAAACAGTCTTTCCTTCTGCATCTATAATTTAACTTTATTTTATTTATTTATAAACTTTCCACTTAACAGGCCATCCCTACCATAAAGACAATATGTAAACTATGGGTGGAGTACGTACGTAGCCAAATTAGCACAGATTCTTTCAATACGAGACAAAAGACATATGTGAGAACATACCGCCTGAATTGGAAACATGCTGATTTTAATTTTTATGCCAAAATGTTAGAAATTGAATTTTTACCATATTTCAGAATTTCCTGTTACATAACAAGAAACTTAAGCTGTGTGGGAAGCTCTGGGATGCCACATGAACCAGCAGGCCCCTCAGACTTTATCCCTTGGCTTTATGCAAAGAAAAAGGAAAACGAATACCACAGAATGATAGGTTATCCCCTTTAATTTGATTTAAATAAAAGCGAGAAGATACTGAATTACTGAAAATCACCAGGCCTGACCTAACAAATCAGGACAGCTACAGGATCTTATATAGTATCTCTTGTCTCTAGCAAGCTGAAAGAATAAATAGCAGAGGACTGAGTGATTCAGAGAGCTGGAAAAGAAATACAGACAGAAGAGCATCAAGACAAATTCAGACCAGTTCAGTCACTACTGGAAGTCTGAGCCTGGTCAGCTACCTGAATGTAATCAAAAGTACATCTACAGTGTTCAGAATATATCCACTGAATTATTCATGCTTTATTTACAACAATATGGTACTTCCCTAACAGATTTCAGAGTGACGCTATATAGCCAATATAAATAACGGTGATCATCATCATTTTTGTTCTGTTTTGCCATTGTACTTGTTCCACGTTAGAAGACTGCGGGCTGGGCAGAATAGAAGGGGGAGAAAATCCTAAAGACGTTCTCGGTTTAGAATATCTGCTTAAATCATACTCTACAAAGAAGGACCAAGGAGTCTGGCAGTACAGCCAACAAACTGCACTCTAATCAAGCACAAAGGCAGGATAAAGACAGAAAAAGATCCATAGCCCAACACTTCCTTGCATGACTTTCTCAAATGCATACATCAACGTAATTGTAATGGAATAACTCCAAACTTTAAGAACTGGTATGTTAGAGAGAGCTATTTCCATGCACACCGAGCCAGTTTACAGCTGACAAAATAAGCAGCGGGGCAGTGGGGAGTTGAAAGAATTTCACTTCGGTAATCCTCAAACCCAGGCTCCAGCAAAGTTTGCTGCACTACAGCATCACAGGTGCTGTGCACAGATGTCTCAGAAAATGAGGTGAGGAAGCACTATGCAGCATATCAGCTAATTCTTGAGGACATCTTGTTTTAAATGCCTTTTAGAAAAAAAGAAATTCCCATTCCATCTCTATTCTGAGTCAGCCTGATCTTAAATGCTAATCTAAGGTCTTGCTAAACTCAGCAGATACTGTAAAGGAGAAAAAAGATGAATATATTTTATTAATATACATTATTCTATTAACTCACTTAATTTTTTATTATTACTATGAATTCTAATGTATTTTCAGTTCTCTAGTACTATTTTTCAGCCAAGTATACAGTAGTCAGAGGTAGAGTTCCCTTACTCATGTTAGTGATTACAGAAATTATATTTCTATTTCTGCCCATCCTTGGGTTGATGATGACTGCCACCTGTAAGAGACTTTCCCTTAAACAGAGTCAGGCTGCTAAAACCCTCATATTCAAGAGAGCTCAGTGCAGTAGAACGCAGCCTTATTTTCTGTATTTATCCTTTCTTTCTGGAGCTAGTGTAAATTATGAATAATGGATTCAGTAGTAGCCGTGAAAGTAGCTGGCTGAAGCTCTTCAATGAAGGAAGCAAAGAGCAGAAGCATCAAGAGATGATTCTGTGCAACTGAGCCGAACCAGCTGACCAAGTGAAGATGAAGTTGGATATGCTTTTGGATTTAGCCTTGTATCACGCAGTCATCACCAGAATGCTTTCTGAGAGAGAGCTGCTGTGTTGTATGAGCTACAACCACTTAACACACTGAAAATACTGGAGCGGTTTACATGAATTTGCCTACTTCTCCATCTCTTGGTTCACTTCTCTGAAGTTGCTTTTCATTTCACCTTCGGATTTAAATGATTTTGGAAGAGTCCTTGAAGTAGAAATTACATAGTTGCCATAATATTCCTTCCGACATATTTGGATTTTCATTCAGGAGCATTCAATACATTTTACGTGAAAAATTGCAAGTATTTATTCCAAAGTCCCACTGACATTTTCCCCATTTGCTTTTTGGTATGTCAGGCAGCAGGTAGTAAAAGGTACCCAAGGATCAGCTGAGTTCTAGTGAAACAAGGATGAGAATAAGACAAAACATAACCAATTTAAACAATAATTTACTCATTTCTGTCTCTTATTAGATGTTATAACTACTTGGGGTTTCCTCTTTCCTTCCAACACCTGCCCTCTGCTCCACAATCACTAACAACAGATTCTCCCAGATACCTAAATTTACTCAGTGAAAAGAAACTTAGAGCAACTGTTCTCAACGTATATAAGATTTTGAAGTTTTTTTTGATCCGGAGAAAAACTTGTATGCCTCTACATTTGTCTATTTTTTTGAATTGTTATTCTGATTAAAGCTATTACCTTTATCTTTGTTTATTTCTACATTATTTACTTTATTTTTCAACAGTCCTTCTGTGTTTTTAAAAGAAATAAGGAATATTTTACTTCTGCTGATGCTGGGCTACTGTGTTTACTCCCCTATGCCTGTTAGTGACACTACTGTCATATTTATTACTTTTTCCACTTGAACATCACTCCAATAGTTTCATAAGCAAGTTCAGTGCTGAAATGTTTGGCTTGCAAATACTGTAGGAGACATCCATCCATGTCATGGTTAATCAGTCTCTCCCATTGGGATTTTTAAACATAGGAACATTTCTATCACATATTCTCAAGGCTGGTTATACAAAGGCTGGTTTAGGGTCAAAAACAGAACGGAAAAAATATTCTTTTATAAAAAGATACCACAAATTGGACCCCAGTACTAATATCTGCAATAAATTGCTTTACAGAATTTCACACATGAAGGTCTCAGCACTAACGATTGCTCTCTTCCCTGCATGTCAGCCAATATATACTCTGTGCCATGGTATTTTTATCTGCTTGCTATGTATTCAGTTTTATTAATAGATTTTTATATGGCATGAAATCAACTGTTTGCTAAGATCCAGGAATATGGTATCTATTGAATTTCCTTTATGTGCTAAATAAGTAATTAATTACATTGAAGACAGCTATTATATTTGTTCAGCACGAGCTAATTTTTAATGAACAGCTCACTCCTTGCCAAGCAACTTCGCTCCCTTGAATACGTATATTGACTCTTTCACTGCGTATTTGACAAGATTGTCAGAAATATGCATCAGACCAATCATCAGCGATACCAACACAGAGATTTATGTGTGGAGCGAATGGCTGTCCCTCTACCTTACCCTGCTGAAAGTAGGGAAAAAAGAGCGAAGGGGTGACACGTGCTTTGGAGGAAGGAAAATAATTGCCTTTTCTGCTTCACGATCTCTTTTTACTTTTGTTAAAGATCAAAAAGGTTTGTTAAAATAGAGAGTTTTTTCCTAATACTTTCAAATACTTACCTATGGAGCCCTTGCAGTATCTGAAACATGGTTAAACTCTTAGAACATAAATAAGGCTTGCTGTACCTGTATTCTCAAAGAATTAAGTTACAATATGAGTTGTTCATAGAGAAAAGCAGTTCCTGAGGAAGAGTATCAAATTCATTCTCAGTTTCAGGAGTTAACTACTCCAAAGTAACATCTGTGAGCCATGGCAAGAACAATACAAATCTGGAATCCTCATTCTAAGTCCCCTTCCAGTCACAAGAATATTTGCTGTATTGGAGGCATTTATCTATCAGAAAATGCTGCTTTCATTTCCTATATGGTACTGCATTTTTCTAAAAATCTTCCATAATCTTTCTTTCAGGCACATGGTTTCCATACCTTTCACGAAAAAGGAGAGAAAACCTGCCGCAACAAAAGCGCATAGGGCAAAGTGAGTAAGGCTGTGTACTCTTGCGCTTCAATCCATTCTTGCTTAGTTAAAGGCCATTGGAGTTCCCTTTCTGACCCCAGTCAAATTCCTGGAATACTTTGAAGAAACAGGGTCTGTCAACCCAGGCAGCAATAGCTGGTATAAAGCCTTTATCATAAAATATAACTTGTGTCCCCCTGAGGAGAGAAGCAAATGTTTTACGCATTCCAAAATGGTCAATACGTTGGTCAGCCATGGAGAATGAGTAGACAGAAAGCCTATAGCTCAGTGGTGAAGAACGTGTTTCGTAGCCACAGGCAGCCCAGCCAGGACACATCAGTCCTTGTTTAGAAATCATCTCCCTCAAAAGTATTTCTAACAAAGGGATCAAAACAAAACAAAAACACTCCAGTCAACGGAGTCGCGCAAAAATAATGTTTAAATCAATCATGGTCCAACCAAAGGAAAAAAAAAAAGTCAACTGACATAAAAATGAAGATCTGGCCAAAACCACACTTTAACAACTGTACTGAGCTTTATTGAGGGTTCACAGAGATCTGAGTGAGTAATATCTCCCACCAATGCTAGCCAGACTTACAAGGCCTTTACTCCACTATCTTTACTAATAAAAACTTATGCAAAACCTAGCACAGATTCTTCTAGCAGGGCTGATAGTATTTGCTGTGCCAGACACTGCTTTCCCCATGTGTCCTGGAGATCCTTTACAGAGATTTGTAAGAATCCATGACATAGTTGCTGCACATTAAATGCAAAGTGAGATTGCAATGTATTTCACTGTAAGTATCTTTGTGGGATTGCTGTATTAACATCTAAAAGGTTGTGGCCTACTTGCTACAGAAAATGAGATTTAGCCACTTAGAGAACTCCTGCCCTTAAAACCCAAGAATCTGTTAAACTGTGATGGATCACATGTCAGATTCTGCTCTGTTAAATCGGTGTAAACCCAAGTAACTGCTGGTGAATTTATTTGAGATTTGCCACCATGTTAAAAAGGTGTTTTGTATATATATATATATAAAAAAAATGCTCTCATTATTGTTTAGTTAACAGTAACAGTATTTGCTTAGGCATTAATGTTCTTATGATTTAAAGCAGGTTTGAGCCCTCAGAAATACACCTCAGCTCCCTTCTAGACTAAAAGCCCTAACACCAGTATGTAAATGACACTGTTTAAAAGACTAGAAGCCCAAGAACATCATTATGGGTGAAAGGAACAAATGTCAGTACTTGCTACTGTCATAATTACAAGAAACAGGACACGGTGCCAAACGCCAGCACAGGGACTGCAAACCACGAACGCTTTCAGCACCATCTGAACAGGCAAACGACAACCACCGTTCCCTATACACTCCTCTCTGCAGGGTATTTTCTCTGTCACTTAGCATCTTTCCCACGGGAGGAAGCGAATTGGACACACGTGCCGATTTTTTGGCACATCCAAACATTTTAACTGTACCTCACAACTCCAAATCAGCATAGAAGCTACTGAGATATGACTGGTTTTTTTTATTTCCAGATTTTTCCTAGGCTCAAGGTTTAGGAAAATGATAGTTCCCCAATTATTACAGTACATTTGGATTAGGCTGAAAGGCACTGCAGAATGTAGGAGCTCGGCTCTACTTTCTACTAGATTTTAGCTGTGAAGGAGGGAGGGTTCCCCACCCGCTCTCCAGAAGGAGCCGTTCCCTCTGCCAGCGAGCCAGCACACGCTTTCAGACTAAGGTTACGTCTGCACTTCCACCTCTGAACGTATTTTTAAATACTAACAAGAAACACCTCTTATTCTCACTTTTCACTAAATTTAAAACTGGTATTTCGAAAATCTCACACCTGTCACAGGAAAATAATCTTGGCAGGGCCACATGGACAATTAACAGCAATAATTAATTTCATGTCCTCTTTTCATGGTTATTATCTACTTAGCTTTAGTCCAAACGAATTTCAACATGCAGAGAATATGCTCTTCATTGTGCCAATCCTATTATTTTGAGCATTTTGGAGCTTCACTTAGCTGTGAATTAATATACAGAGCAATCATTGTTTTTGATGAAAAAAATCAATACATTTATACACAACATATTTACTTTTGTGCTCCCTATGGAAAGCAACAGGAAAAAAAAACACAATTAAAGGAAGTCAGAGTACTTGGGTGAAATATGTAAGCAGGAATCATGTTGTTTGTAATTTTTCCAAAGAAAAAACATTGACCAGCAATGCTTTTACAGACTGAGCAAATGTTATAATTGCCATGAAGACAGTAGTCACTTCTCCAGACATTAGGTCACACTAAGTCCCCCCTGATCAGTGGAGGGGAAGGCTTTGGCCGCTTTTATCGTAGAAGTGTGGGTGGGTGGGGGGAGGTTCCTGGCTTAAATCTTACCTTACAAAATCTGCACATCTTCAGCAGGACATAAGTGTTTTCCTTCAGTAAGGAGAAAATTAGGCTCAGTAAGCCCAAACTTTATTGTAAACATTGGAGAATGTCCTTTCCCACTCAACAAGACATTTAAGCGTATGATGCTTATCTTTAAAACTGAACAGTTCCATTGAAATTCCAGAAGACTACCTAAACACCAGAATTTATATCTAAAGTGCTTGACAGCAGACACAAGTCTGCTTGCTATCTTTTAGCTCTGTATAACCTAATATTTGGCCCTATTTTCAACATCAGTTCTTTTTTTTTTTTTTTTTTTTTTTTTTTTGGAAATTAAAATGAATTAAATGAATTAGAATTAAATGTCGTTACTTCAACAAGCACTATTTCTGAAGTGCCCAGCACCCTCCAGTATATTTTAGTCTGGGATATATCCTGCAGAACATATTACCTTGTTAAGCATTATTTCTTACTTGCTATTAAGCAAATATATCCTGCTCAATTATATAAAGGTTTCCACCAGTATTTAGCTATTATTGTGAAAGGTAGGAGTATACGAGATAATCCCATAACTTTCAAATGGAATTTTGCATTCAGGGTTTCCATTAGTTTCAAAACAAAACACATGAAACCAAAGAACCAAGAGGAAACCTCGATGGTTTCATCCAGTGACTGTAAGCCAAAGGTCAAGAAACTCAGTTTTAAGCTGTATGATTGTATCAGTCAAGCTCATTTGAAAATGAAGGGGAAACTCTCAAGAACTTCATCAAAACAAGACAATTATGCACATATAAAACCAATATTTTCATGGAAATGCTACTCTAAAAGCTGTTATTGAAGGATGAAAGGACCATGTACTTGAAGTTTGTCTGCTTTACCAAAGATGTTTCTAGTAAATTAGCCCACCTTTCTTGCATTTACTCTTCTAACCATGCAAGATATACCTTCATTATCTTACACAAGAGATTATACTTCTCAAACTACAAAATTTAACTTTCTCAATGTTTCTTTTTGTCTATATTCTTGACACAAGGATTTGTAGATGTCTGATGAAGGTACAGAGAGAGCAGTACCAATGACTTTGACTTAATTCCTTTCCTTATCGATTTTGTCTGATAATTACCATGATCCATCAGCCCGTTTGTGTGCTTGGCATTGGATAAGAGCGTGCCAGATCTCAATCTACTGCACAGTTATCCAGAGAAAATGTCAGTTCTATCGCTGTCACATTTCTGCAGTGTTTACTTAGTTTATTTAACCTTGCACCTCTGAAGCATTTACATTATTTCCTACAACACTAAATTCTTAATTATGTTTTTTTATCATCTATATAATACTTAGTCACCAGGGGAGGATGCAGGCGCATGTGATATTTGGATCACATCAGATCAATGGAAAGTGGATAGGAGAAAAAGACTAACTTATTTTTAGACCTTGTAACCTAAATTTATACCGTGTACCATAAGTTTTACCTCCTGTATTACCTTGGAACTGGATCTACTGAAAATCTACTGAAATGCTCTTACTCTCATTCGTGCAGCTTCAACAAAGGGACTTTTCTCCCCGCAAATAGTTGCGCACGATCATCAGAGAAGTAACTGGACGTAACAGAAGTTGCAAAGACAAATCCTACAAAATGTTCAATGAAACAAGAAAAAACAGTCACTTCTTCGTTACTTGGCAGAGAGGTGCTGGCAAAGAGTCGCTCCTGAGGAGCGCCGCATCCCATCACCGGCCTCCCAGGTTTTGGTGCCGTGAAGCGGCACACCGTTTCAGAGCAGGTAGCAGAAAACCTGCCTCGAGATTCCAGCTCTAACGAACGCCTGGGACAAGTCGCCTTGTTTTTTTGTGCCTCTTTTTTATCCTTCTAATCTCAGGGATGGGATTTTTTTGAAGCACTCCTGTGCTTTTTAGAGTAGAAATCCTCTGTCGCCCTAGAATGGGCCAGTGCTGAGAAACTCTCTCAAAGTTTAGTTGTATATTTACTGTAATCGAGTCACATGAGGAAGGATTTCTTTCTGATTTGGATATAATTATAAAATATGCAGCAGAAGTAGTAAAACTTCTGCTGCATATTTTATAATTATCCCCAAATCAGAAAGAAATAAAGTATTATATAATGACAGAACAATATAAAATAATATAACGATATTAAAGTTCATTTCTATCAGCATTTATCGAAAATGTGCTATTGAAGACATATTTTCTTCCTGTTGATTTATCACCCTTCCCTCCTCCTGGAATATCACTTAAGTCTGTTTAATTTTTTTAAAAAAATCTTTGCAAAGCTGTAGAAATTTAGCCAAAGCACATTTTAATTTCTGCCAGCTGAACTGCATTTTTGCAGATCTGTATATTTACAGCGTACAGACAACCAAAGTGTGGTATCCAATGGCAACAGCTTTGAAAATTATTAACTGCTATGCAAAGTCAATCATTCCACCTTCTGATTACTCTAAGAAAGAAGCTGCGAGTTTAGAGGTGAAGATGGTTCATTTTAGGACCTTCACCTTTACAGAATTTTGCAAAATTATCCTACAACTTTTGGCTCTCATAAACCTGTTTCTCTTTGACATTCCTCCATTTACACCTGAATGACAGTAGCGCTATATAACGAAGACTCAACCACGCCAGCTACAATAATCGTTTGGTAGTAACACCACATGACCTGTTTATAGTCAATCCAAACTAATTTACATAGCCCAAATTTCAAAAATCAGGAACTTGCAATACATTTGAGAATTTTATAAGGAAAATATGCAGCAATTTACTTCTTTAATGGCAAAATGGAGGTTAATTGCAACCTTTTCTTGGATTGTTGGCAACAGCGTTTTTATGTGAAGTTGTTATTATTTCTATCATTTAGCTTGCAGTGCTAGACTCTGTGTGTGAGGCTTTGCCACAGAAAAGACATTCTGTAGCGCAAAGAGCTAATGACCAAATCAGTTATTTATCCTGCATTTTTCCTACAAACAAATGGCATATCCTTAATTCACTTTAAAAGCTATGCATTCCTTAAATAAATAGTTGGAAGTAGATCTATTCTATTCTATCTGTTGAAGATAGAGAAGCATGAGGGAAAAGCCTAGTGCCTGCTCGAAGGATGCCACAGAGCTGCCCTGCCAGGCTGTACGCAGGCATTAGGCATCGTAAGAAATGCTCCTGCCTGCATCTGCACCCACCGCTGCCCGGGGGCAACGTGCGGACACAGCGAGGAGGGCTTCAGCCACGAGGGCTGTGCTCCGTGCCCGAAAGTCCATTCCCGCTCTCCTCCAGCGACAAGGTGGACGGCTTGGCAGGAGCATCCCATAGGCAGAAGCTGCCATGGTGGTTACCAAGCAAACCCTACTAATCTCCACCTTAGCCAACACAGGATCTGTATCATACATTACTCAAAAGGAATGCATTAGCAGAAAAAGTTTCTGGAGGGGGGAAAAAAAAGGTGTGTGGGGGGGAAATTAGGCCAGTATCTTCAAAGACATACATAGGTGTTCATCATCTCTGTTAAGCGCGACATGGAGGTGCAGCTGCCGGAGTAGAACTGGACCAAGGCGGCAGAGAGCACAAGCAGCAACGACTGCAGGGCAACACGGTGGCAACAGTATCACTGAGTAACCTGCAAAAACACCTGAATCTGGTGTTTCAGGAGGAAGGCTGGCATCATGTCTCTCCAAGACACCGGGAATGCTCTGTGGTCATGATTTTTAAAAGAACTATAAGAATAATTTCCATTAATATTTCACTGAGTTGTGGTGCCTGTACCAGTGGGAAAGGACAAGAGAGCTGCACTGCTCTATACGTGTTCTAGTCACTAGTTATATCATCACCTAAAATCAAAACTCCTGTATTGCTCTTAGGAGAAAATAAGAGTACAAAGTGAGTCTTAACTGGAGTAGTTAGGAGGAAAGGAAACTATTGAATAATAAATTGGAATCATTATCAAGGGATATTTCTAGTATAAGAAAGAAAAACATTTAGGGATGAGAAAAATCCCCATAAAATAAATGTACAAAGCCCTATGACTTAAAATAACAGAATGGAGCAATAATTTCAGTGATTATTGCTACAAATAAACATTCAGAACAAATCTCTTCCAGAGGGAAATCACTGCCAGTTCCTTACCATACACACTGGGTTTTTTTTTAGTGTTATTTTATTTATGCATTTTGCAAAAAACTGCCAAAATCAGCAACAGACGTCAATAGTAGGGAAGAATAAATAACCTAAACTTCAGATAAATTTCCTAAGTGCAATCAGCAAATACTCCTTTCTTGGCATGAAGTCCTCCAACTTTTTTATTATTATTATTAATAGAAAGAGGCACCAAACTAAATGTTTCTAATTATCACAATGGCCTCATTTAGATCTCTCTCCAGAAGACCAGAAGATGAAGGATGAGTGATCAAGGCAATATGCAGACATGTCTGTAAAAAGACATCACTCCCAAGGTTTTAATACCTTGAGCCTTAATAGCTTCACTTATCTCAAATATTATTTCTTAGGAAGGATTAAGGTATTACTTTGGGACGACTGCGAACAGCCAAAGCAATGCAGACGTGAGAAGGTACATGCAACCCAGTGAGGCATCAGTAGAGCTATTTTCCAGAGAGGCAGATTTATTAATGCCATTATAAAACATGCTGGGGTGACCTTACCTAAAATGCCTCATAATTCAAGACAAGCCTGCTACAGGAACCCTCTTTGGTGAAAAGAGTAGAAGAACTTACGTTGTTCAGGCTACTAAAGGGAAAGGCTGCAAAGAGACACAACTGCTTCCCGTAACCCCTTCTTGGACATAAATGCCAGGAAAAAGATGCTAGTAAATGCTGGCACAGCACAAATGAATATAAAGCAGCCATGAAACTTTTTGAGATGACAGTTAGGGAAACTTTCCCAATCACTAGAACTGTGATTTTCTAGAAAACGCCGCAGTCAGACTGATAGCTTGGCAGAGGGGAGACTTACCTGCTTTTAAGAAAAACTCAGTGATATTTACAACAGGACAATATAATGCAATATAATACAAGTAGGACTGTATAATGTGGTGCTTGTAAAAGCAAGGATGTGGACACAACCTAGGAAGCTCCTGCTCACTCCGCACCTGCGTGCTCCAAACAACACTCCTGGTGTCCACGTTTGTACCTACTGCTTACTAGCTTTAGGTAGTTTCTTTTTCTTGGTTACCACTCTTCTCTGCTGTCAAAAATAAGGAGGGAAGCCAGGAAGAAGCAAGCCAGGGGACAGCGCAAGCTCCTGTTTCTCTTCCAGCGCGCTGCAGAGCTGCTTGGCGCTTTGCAGGACCCGGCAGTGAACGGCGTAACACCTCTGCTACCCAGCTGTAGCCTAGCCAAGCCCCGAGCTGCCCGGCATCATGATGGCAGGAGACAAGTGAGAGTGAATAACAGTTATACGACTTATTTTGATGTCAGTGTAAGTGTAATGTTTATGTGGCTGAAACCGTCCCCCGGCGTGTATTTGCATACAGCTTGTAGAAGTAAGTGGTCAGCAGCTGTTGTTGTTGTCATGATGTGCAAATAATAAACATTATGTAATATATCATAATATTAGGATAATGTATATTGGTATATATGATGAATTTACAATATATCCTATGCAATATCACACCATGAGTATATGATACATAAATATCATACTGTTATGTTATATTATATCAATGTATAGCTCAATATACATTACTATGTAATTATACCATACCCAATGAGATTAATATACATTACCTTACAGTAGTCATATAAATACGATGAGGTTATGATTGATACTAATTAGTAGCAATAACAATACATATAATAAGTAATTAAAAATAAGCTTTTTATTATTCCTCATAAGAGTTACAGCACTTAGCAGTATAGCGTTAAATGGAACTAAAGTGGGTTTCTTTCGGGGGAAGGAGGGGGGAGTTGGGGAGGATTGGTTGGCTGTTCTAGCAAGTATCCCAAGAGCAGTCCCTCTGGTTCACTTGAGGTTTTTACTCACCAAAATACTCTTTAGCTCTAGCAGCCTTAAAAATACTTGCTCTCCATTTTTCCATTTTGCTGTTTAAATCCTCCGTTTGCATCACAGCTTTCCCCCTATAAATCCCCCTGACAGCCCCACAGTCCACTGCTCCCTGTATGTTTTTAGAGCTTTATTTTCACTCACAATTAACTTTAACAACTTATCACTCATCCACATTGGTTTTAAAGTTTTATATTTAGTTTTATGTAAACATATATTTACTCCCCTGAGCCAGCTCCAGCACCTCTTTCAAGCTTAGCCAATTCTCCTTCATAGGCCATTTTCTAATATACATTGCCAGTCTGCTTCGCTCAACATGTTCCTCATTTTATCTAATTGGAAGCTTTTTGAAGTTTAATTAAATCTGTTTTTATATCCACCCCCTACCACAGCTGAAGCATTAAACTCTCGCTACCTGAAATAGCTGCACAACATCCTTCTAAGGTAGCAAATCTAAACATTACCTTGCCGATCGTTGCCTGTTGCTCCCAGGGTTACTATTCTAGCAAACCCTGACACACTAAGTAATCTTAATATGCCTCATTTACAAAGCTATACATAAATGGAGAGCAAAGTGCCTAAGGATGGCAAATTTATCAAGCCGCCTTTCTTTTTACTTATAATTTAACAGTGCTTGGGGAAGACGTCACTCATATCCCATAATAAAGGTAACATCTCCACCATTGTCCCACACGATGTCTAAATGCCCAACAAATCTCTACCTTGATGATAAAAATCCTAAAATGTGCTACCATCAGTTAATTCTGATTTCTGCCACTCTGCACCCTATCTATAGGCGAAGGAGGAGGTTTAGGGAAGGCTTGCGGACCCCGTCCCCTCCTCTAACCCAGCAGCTGGGTTGGCCTTTCCTCCTCCATCCTGTACTGCGCCAGCAAGGCAGAGGGGGACAAGAGAGGACAGCAACCCCTCTGGGGCAATTCGTCACGACTGCGGCACTGCGAGTGGGGCCACTGAGCACATCTCAGCAGAGTATTTCCCGCGTTTATGCAAGAGCTGCTTTGCTGCAGACAAGCAGGTGGCTTTTCTGGCACCTCCACCAATTAATCCAGAGGTCTGATTCCTCCAACAGGGAGGAGACCTCGTATCAGGAAAGGACTTGAGAGATTTCAGATGTCTCTTTTTCCTTCCTCTGAGCGAGGAGAGCAGGAGGTAAGACATCCTTTGCAAGGCAAGCAGCAAGAATGGGGGCTCTCAATGTATCATCTTCCAGAGATGAAAAGCACTGTGATATTATTTGTTGTGCTTTATTTCAGTGAGCTACGTGAGCTTTCACATTCTACTGTCAGCAGGCAAGAGCATTCTGCTTATGCAAAATCCTATTTTTCTTCTTAGTGTAGTCAGCCACAAGGGAGACCGGCTGCAAGGGTGGGGAGAGCAGCGAGCAACCTCAGGGGGTTGGCCCTAGGTGAGATGCCACTGCTGATCTTACCTCTGGGCGTGTATATATATAAAAATACATATGCACATAGTGGAAACAAAACTTAATGCGTACATTTGGACTGAGATCTGGTAAGCCAACAAAATATCTCACTCTTTTTATCACTCGATGCACGAATATTCCAGTCGGCCTGTGCCAGACTGAGCTCTTTGGGCTCCTCTATCACCATAGCTACAAACTATCTGCTCTCTGCAGGGAACGCTTCCAGTCTGTTTTGAAACGGTAACTCTGCTTTATAGAGGGACCCATGAAAGACTCTCCAAAGGCAGTACCCACGCTGACAGACAGGCTGATATTTACGCTTTCTTCTTATTGTACCTAAGGGATCTACTCACAGCCAAAATAGTTTCATAACAGAACTAAATATACGAACCAGCTCAGTATCCAAGCAGCCAGAAGAGTTTAGTAAATAAATTATCTAGGTTTCCCAAAGTTCTTCAACTTGTAAAATGAAGTAACTAATAAGATTGGAACTTAAAAAAAAAAAAAGAAAAAAAAAAAAAAAAAAAAAAAAAAAAAAAAACACTGCACTGTTGGGTTTTCAAGACCATAACTTCACAAATTGACCAACTGACTACTTTAATCCAGATAAAGACGTGTCATCTTTTTTGCATACTTGCCCAAAAGGTTGAGGACCATCTAACACATGGCTCAAAAATAACTATAAAACATTAAATGTTATTACCTCAGGCAAAAATGTGTACCATTAATGGAAAGGTAAAGTAGTAAGAGTGATGTCTAACACTAGGCAATCACACAGACTACTGCAATGATGTGGTGCCTGTTTTAAGCATGTACCAATTTTCAAAGGAAGCTAGGAGACAACCCCACTGATATTAATGGGAACAAGCAAGCTCAGCAGTTTGGGAAGGCTTTCCACAACTGTTTTACTGTATTAGCAAAGTTTCTTTCCTAGGGAAACCTACTTTCTACTCCTTACCTAAAAGTATCAGTTACTTCTGACTCACATTTTGAAATGAAGCTACTCAAAAAACATGAAATTTAAGAACATTCACCTAAACATTTATATTTTTCTAATCAGAGAGAAAAATATTGCTTTGAATAAATAATGAAAGCAACTTCTGTACCAAAAACTAACAGCGAACATTCTGAAAACAATCTCCAGGACAAAAATCGTTTGAAGCCATTACTCACTGAATGACAATCAATAATACAGATACAGACAATTGAAAAACAAAAAGAGATGAAATACACCAAATAAATGAAACATTATGCATTATTCTCGTATCCAGTAGCACCATTAAATCCAGCTTAGTCCTCTCAGCTACTAAGGATACTGTTGAACCTTCATAATGCTGCAAGAAATCGATTTTGCAACCGTAGAGACGAGATTAGTGAGTTACAGAGCATCCTTTTGCCATCCTTAGTAGTTACATGGAAGCTGATACTTCCGGGCATGGTAGGTGAACACCTACGGCTGATGACAACCTCTCTGGATGGTGATCTAGATGCTCAGGGAACACCCTCATCATCATACTCCTTTCCCTCTGCGTTTTCTGCCCTAAGTCCAACTCTGCCAAGGGGCAGTCTCTGCACGTCAAGAGGAGTTCTTTTCCCCCAGATCATGGAATAAAGAGGGAAGACCAATCTCCTTACTAATTTCTATTGTGTTCCCTTGCACAAACTCATGCAGGTTCCTCTCCTGCTGCTGCATTCTGTGGCAATAGAAAGCTATTAAGCATTGTCAAGAAAAATGAAGAATAAGTAAAAAAGCTTAAGAAGAAGTCACCAAAAAACACAGAAGATTAGAAAAGGAAAAGATTATCCTCCTACTATGTATGTATTCAAAGAGGACCCCAAGATCAATGTCAGTGCAGTACACATCAAGAGTAGTTTGCAGCTGTGGGAAAACAGAATTTGAGAGACCAAGACAAACTATGAATGGCACATAAGTGCCCATATAGCTTACTGCTACCATCCAACACACTCCTGTTCACACAATCTTTCCACCTGGTGATGCTCCAACTTCTAACTTTCACCTTGAATGTATTTCCATACATGGCTGCCTATGGTTGCCATAGCTAACTTACAGGTAATTCACTGATCGCGTAGTTTCATTCAGTGAATTAAATCCCTTTTTTTCTTTGATTAACTACAGGATCATACGCTTTGCTTTCAGCTGCTTCACATCACTCTCTCCACATTCTGCCCACAAAGATCTGCCTCACTGCAAAGATGGCTAACATCTATGGAAGCATATTCCCTATTCCTTGAAGCAGCAGCACATCCCTCATCAGCTTCACAGAATCCCATCTGCTCCAGTATCATAATGAACATTGGCAGAGGATGAGCCAAGGCTCTGAGGAGAGTCTTTGCCAGAGGCATTCATCTTTTCTTCAAAGTAACAGCAATGAAACAATATATTCATTGGCCATTTTTTTTTCCTTTAGGCACAGGTAACAGTAGGCAAGAAATTTCTAGTGGAAGCTGGGGGAAGGATACTGGAAGGCAGGTTTCGGAGCAGACTGTATGAGTAAGAGGTCCATGGGCACCAGCTTAACAGCCCTTCTCTTTGCTCTCTTTATCAGAGCACTACTGCTGTGGCTCTGGCTTGAGCATGTCACTGGCTTGCAATGGCTTCTATCAAATCATTCTAAGAGGCAGTACTGAAGGACAAGGAAAGAAGCTATCTGTCCTCCTTCCTGTAGGTACGTTTTTTCTTTGTAGATAGATATTTTTATAAAACTAGTAGGTCAAATCTGTGCCTAATAACTGGTAATACAAAACTTGCATGGATATAGAAATAGTACAACTACTGAATTTGTCAAATGCTGATAATAAAGATAAAATGACCTTGAGCACCAAGCTCTATCTTTACAACTCTATAAAGTTATAACTCTCTTCAAAACCTTAAAACGTTAGAGAGAGAAGGCTTTCCAATTTGTATCGCCTCCTGTTACCTACATACTTTGTAACAACAGCAGTACCTCCTAGCGATGCTTTTTCACCTATTGTTACAGCTCTGTCCACACATTACTTCACCAAGTACCTACAATGACCTGTATAATAGTAGAGCACTGAGGCCAGCTATGCAGGTTATCATATAGGGTATAAGTCAGAAAAAAAAAGAAAGAAAAGGAAAAAAAAGGAAAAAAAGTTATGCTAATAAAGAAGCTTGCTAATAGTTTACATTGAATAGTCACAGATGCTTTCATTCAAAGCTAAGAAGGAAAACCAACAGTATTTCTAGTATTAATATGTGGCATATAAGTGCTATTGGTAAAATCAGAGTTGTTGATGATCTCATTTATAGTCTTTTCTTTTTTGAACAAGTTGACCCAAACAAACAAATAAAGTCTCTCTAAACAGAATTAAAATGTTCTGTCAAGAGCAATTATTAGTATTTTTGCTACAAAATTATGACCAGTGATTTTCAGATTTTAAGATGCTTCCAAAGAGCTCACAAGCTCTTTTATCTTGAAGACAAGATAAAAGCAAACACTCTTTCTCAGCTTTTCTACAAACTGGGGACATGGGGTTTGTTCCAACAGAGGCTGTAATTTTTTTCCTCCTTAGACTTGAGGACATAAAGACAGTCCCACAGAACGTAAAGCCAGTTAACTTGTGTACCCTTGTTTATACTATGAAAATTCTGTTTTGTTAGGTAAATGAGCAGATCCATATGCAGACTGAAAAAAAGGAGACCTCACAAGTAGTGATAAATCCAAGTTCCCTTTAGAAGCAACTACACATTAATGCTTGATGTCATTCCTAATATAAACTGCGTACCTTCCATGAAGAGGATTACCCATGTGAAACCTCCAGATCAAATTGTATGAGATTAAAAACATACAGGCTGTCTGGTTCAAGGTTACATCTCTCATGCTCCACTCTACTTCTACACTTGATAGTGTCTCAGGTAGACTGGTATGGATAGTTGATTCCATTTCAGTCCACACTGTTTGATTACAAGTAAAGTAAAAAATTTTAAAACCAGAAGAGTGTTTTATCCAAATCTCACAGTTTCACTTTATGTTCATGAAAAAAGAGACAACAAAAATTATCCAAATAATAACAACATGAAATCTCACAACTGGCACAATAATTAACGGACAAGCAATATGCATCGTCTTTTGGGGAGAAGAAGCTAATATTCTTTAAGTACAGTCAAATTTACAAAATAAAATACTGAAAGGAATAATGTTCTTCATCAATTATAGTTATATTGACACTTTTGTTACATTTATCTGGTTTAATATTCAACATTTCTTCTCAGAGGACCTGGGGTTCTTGGTGATCAAGCTGAACACAAGCAACACGCTTTCACAGCACAGGAGGCCAACAGCCTCCCGGGCTGCATTAATGAACGGCACCGGCAGGTCCAGGGAGATGATCCTTCCCCTCTGCTCAGTCCTGCTGAGACACACTGGGAGTGCTGGGTCCAGTGCTGGGCTCCCCAGACAAGACAGACATGCGCACACTGGAGAAAGTCCAGCAAAGGGCCATGAAGATGGTTAAGGGACTGGAACATCTATAGCATGAGGAGTGATACCCAGCGACAGGAAAGAGGCAACAGGCACAAACTGAAATACAGAAAATCCACTTCAAAATTAAAAAATAGATATATCTACCATGAGGGTGGTCAAACATTGGAACAGGTCACCCAGAAAGCCTAGGGAGTCTCCATCCTTGAACATAATTCAAAACCCATCTGAACAAGATAGTCAGTAACCTGCTCTAGCTGACCATGCTTGGAGCAAGGGCTGGACTAGAGGACCTCCAGAGGTCCCTTCCAAATTCAGTTACTCTGTGACTCTATGGATTGGTGAAATAGAAGCTGGCTTTGCAGGAGTTGAAGTCTTGCGACTCCTCTGTCTTCTGTGGATCTCAGCTCCTGACAACCTGCCTATTCCTTCATGCACCATGATCTTTCCTCTTCCTTAATCACAATAGAGCTTATGGGAAGATCAGGTGACCATGAGTCAGTAGGAATATAAACTAGCTAATGAACACAGCCCTCAGAAGAGAGGGGGACTTACGGTAGGAAAGCTGCAAATATGAACAACAACAGTGGCCACATTAGAAGAAATTTTCTATTAAAATGTTTTGACTTTTTTTTTCTTTTATCAGAGCTTGAGGAGTAGTTAGGATAGGCTTTCCTGTAAGAAGCAAAAGTTCAAAAAAGTGCTCTTCTCACAGGGAATTAAACCACATTACACTGTTGAAAGGAACTCAGTTATAAAATTATTACAATCAGATCTATAATCTGTAATGCAATAAATGAAATAGATGATTTATAAAGTGATATAATGATAACTCATTTAGGAAAAGAAGGAACACGTTTTATGTCACTCTGGCCCAGGATTATTCCTTTATAGTACCAGTGAGAATCAGAAAAAGAGTGCACACCTCGTTCAGAGGATTTGGAGACGATCAGGAGAGTGTCAAAACAAGTAAACCTTCAGTGATCTCCCAATGCACCTGCTTTCTCAACACACCTGATATGTTTAGGCTGCCATACAGCATTTCATCAGCTCCCGCCAGGGAATTGGAGAAGGAAGATCCTACTAAAAGGCAGCATTGCATCCTCTAACAAACAGCATTAAGTAAGGTCAAAGGAAAAAAAAAGGCAAGAGAGAGGAGACTGAAGGGAACAGAGTAAGAAAAGGACAAAAACTGAGACATCATGACAACAATGAGCATTTTAGAAAGATGGAAAATATGATGGAGAGTTAAAAAAAATTGGAACGTAAGTTACAGTACCTGGCCATAATAGTTTTACTAATATTCATCTTACCAAAAGCGGGATTCTCTGACTAATCATCAGACCTGCTTTTAGGTCAGTGGAAAGAAATAGACTTTTTTTCAGGAGCAATTCATCTCATCTACAAGTAGGTGCCTAAACTGAATCAGATGAATCTTGTACTGAAAGTGCCATTTCTCTTTAGCACACAAAGAAACACAAAGAAAGATGATGAGAAAAGATGTAGACACTGAGCAAGCGCCAAGCATATATACAATTATTGACATTTTTTAACGAACAAGAGAAAGAAAGGGAGAGTGCGTTGCTGTCATCTTTATCCTTCATTGTGCTACGGAGGCCAGCAAGAGACTTTCCCTCCACTTCATTTCAGAAGAAAGGTATCTTCCTGATAACTTCAGGATTAGAAGTCTCTCATGCTGGAATAATTTATGCCACCTTTTCTTGTGGGATCGAGTTCGACTTCTGCCAAAGTCAATGGAAGTTTTTTCTACACATTATAAAAGGAACAAGTATCAGGCACTGAATCACTGGACTTACCTCTGTACCTTGAAACAGATGCTGTTTATTTTCCACCTTTAGCAATAAATATATGTGCAGCTTTTCATTCTGAATAACATTTAAAGGCTTTATATGATAGTGAAACACTGTGTTTATCCACCTAGCTCCCTTCAGAATAGTAGAGATTTGTATCAACAGTGCTGAATACCAGGAGGTGAGAATACTGTGACATACTTTCTTCTGCCTTCAGACAACAATGCTCTAATTGTCAATAATATAAACTGAAAAAGTAATTTTCTGACTTTTTCCACTGTGCAAAAGCTTTAGTATTTGCCCCAGACAAATACTAAAGTCCAAAATGCAGCTGGTAATGGGAGAAACTATTTTAGCCCTAAGAATTATAGTTTGCTGAGGATGCAAAGAAACGTCTTGTTAAGAGTTTAAATGAGACAAACACTAAATGTGTCTAAAATACACACAGCGAAAAGGACCTCAACCCAGCATTTGTGCCATAACCCACAATAGGTCCAAGGGAGCCATTAAAGTCTCAGGTAAATAACATTTCCTTAAAATACTCCGATGACACCTACTTCTTATGCAGAAGAGGCTGCAGTGGCTCAGCACACGCCGTACTAGCCCAGCGGGTAAGTCCCGGCACGGCTCACCTCCGAAGCAGACCTTCTGGGGAATCCCTGGGTTATTGCAAGGTATTAGAGAAGCGGACAAACGTTACAACGTGTGACACGGTTACTGAGGTGCGATGTCCATTAGAAGCCACTTAGCTTTACGACTCAATATGATTCGGCACTCGTGTGTGAGGATATGCCATAAAAGCCAATATGAATTACATTATGATGTGAAGAGGGACTCGTTAAATTAGTAATCGGAGCTCTCATAGCGCAAGCTGCGGAAAGAGTTCGTTATATTAGAATATAAAAAGGTGGGCTGTTACATTTTAATTTGTTAAAAAAGCCAAAAGGCATCACATGAAAGGGGCCTATCATCAAGTTACAACATGCAATAAAAGCCAATATAAATTGCATTATGATTTTAATAGGGTAGTCATTAAGTTGCAATGCATAATTGAAGCCAGTAGGTCTTATGTAAGTATATGAAGGGGGATTTGTTTTCTTCATAACATGTACAAGCCACGAAGCTGCACATGATATGAAGTAGGGCTTCTTGAAACTAAGATGAGAAGAGGATTCCTCATGTTCATGCTATGTTATGCAACAGAAGCCAATAGAAAAGTGAATTATGATGTGTGGAGAGGGACGCTTCCTAAACTTATGCAAGAGCAATGAAATAAAAACTCCTTTTAAATGTGACAGGATGGACATAAAATTAGCAGCACTACACAGCCAGGCCTAACAGAACAATAAGAAGGGGGATTCACTTGGGCCACTTTTTCATCTGAGGCCAGCATGCAGTACAGTGTGATATGGTGTTAAAACAACAATAATAATGCTCATTTTGAGGAAAGGTGACCAGAGAAGCAGCTAAAGATAATCTTCGTAAGAACTAAGCACATTTGCCTGAACCAAAGGAAAAGAAACACCACATTAGCCAGCAGAGAAATGTGTTCATTCCCTGTGCAGATACAAATGCTGGTAGCTTCATTATTTTCGCGGCGCTACACTGCATTAACTAGATAGCAATGCTAATTTGACTGTACTCATTGTGCTTACAACTTACTGGCAGAAAAATGCCAGATTGTATTCCTTGGTTTGGCGTCACGCATCTGTGATGCTGTCGGTAAGAGACCTAAGATTGCAGGCTGCATTCTGCAGTTTTACTGCCTTAATATCCCATGGCCCTTTCAAGCACATGCATTGTAAGATGCTCGATACACCTCACTCAAATATAGCTGCTGTGTATTTATTTACATGAAATTTATGACAGAGGAAGGGATGAGTGCAACAGGTTGAACGGAAACTTGCAGCACTTTGTTGACACATGACTCCAGTGTTGTAGACAGCACCACAGCAGTGGGAAAGCAGGCTGGGAATGGGGATATTGTGCCCAAACCATCACAAAATGACCTGATGCAGAACCATCAGGGTCCAGTTTTCTCAGTATTGGCCATAAGCTTGTCAACACCACCGATGGTCGTAATTGGGGTTCATAGCAACCCTGAGTTTTCTTCCCCTGAAAATCTTACCAATATAAGCTTGCGTTCTTAAATGTGGACCAGATACGAATATGCACAGTGGCATGGACAAAGCTTACGCTCAGAAGCGGTGCCAAATCTCTAGGATTCTCCAAAGGTGGATGCAAACTGCAGGGCAAATGTCCTGAATTATACTAATTCCTAGCTGGCACAAGGAGTAGGGTTATTCTACAGTACATAAAAATGAAAGACAAGTAACAGATTTGGGAAAGGAGGAATGGTCTCTCCTTAATGCTGTGCAGGGGAATGTGGCAAAGCAGCAGCCAGTTTCTCTCCATAGATCCTCAGTTTGTTCATAGACTTTCAAGACCTGATTACTAGAGCTCCACAATGCACAGGAAGACACAGTTTGGGTATCTACCACAGGGAAAGAAGCATGTAGTAACCTAGTAATTATTTAAGTCAATTAGCAAGTTGCATTTCCATTTAGACATTCAGCAATGTCAGGAGCTTTCCAAAAGTCTGTTTCTTTTCATGGTCTTTTTCCCCCAGTATGTTTTTAATTATGGCCCATGCTAATTTTAACGAGTTGTCTGCCTTCAGTTCTGCATGACTATAATGTTCTCCAGCTGATTTTTAAAAATCAGAAGGTTTTAACTTTTCAAGCTGTCTTTTCAACAAAAACACCCTACTTAAATGACTTGGCAGTCAGCCTGGCCCGCAAGCTGCGCTGCACTGCAATGCACTCCATGCCAGCCTGGGCCTGATCCGTCTGCGTCTCCTCGGACAGAGCTGGGCATGGGCTTCAGAAAGCCACAGGCAAAATCAGCTTGCTCAGATTAACCCGTTTGCTGCTGCATTGCAGCATCAAGACAAATACATTCCAGCTTTACGTAGGTGAATTTTCACCTTGCTTTTCTTACTCGGATTTATTAAGCTTTACAACACTTCCAAGGTACAAGAAACCTTAACAGATTTCAAAGCCGACAAGGACCTCTTCAGTCATCTGTGTGGCCCCTTGCATAACCCAGCATATAGAATTTCACACATGATTCTTATGTCAAGGCAAAACCTTTCGGTTCAAGGTGAGAGACATCCTTAGAAAGATGTTCAGTCTGGATTTGAAGCATCCAAATGATTGAGAAACAACTTAGTAGAGAAAATTTTCAGGTGAATCTAACCTAACAGAGAGAAATTCAATGCAAAGTCCTCATCCCTTCCAGGAATCAGGGATAGTGCTGGCCTTGGGACTAATTTTATTTAGAAAGGGAAAAAGACTTGAGAAGCTCATACCAAGAAGCTTCTCTACACAGTTGTGCTCATAGGTGTGATGTGGGTAGGGACAGGCAAGACAGGTTACCTGGAATCAACCATCACACCTTTCCTACAGAGCTGTTCAATAAGAATTTCAGTGTTAAATATACCCTTGAACTGTGACACAAATATTCAGCTTGTGGCCGGAGCTCTGGATCTCAGGGCCGTACCACAATTCAGCAGCACCCAGAAATCAAACTGTGCAGTCTTGTGCCAGCCTTGCCTAGTAGCTGTCCCACAGAGCCAGCTTGGCATTGCCCTCGTTCTTTTCACTACTCCATCACTCTTACGTATCTCCTAAGGAAATCTGAAAGGAAAAAATGTAAACAGATTTTGTGCTCAGTTAACAGAAAACTCGGCAAGTCTGCAAAGTTCCTCTGTCCCTATGAAAAAACAGGTTCTCCTGCTCTCTTTGATTCTGCCCTCCTGCTCCGAAATTGAAGTATATTTTGTCTTTGCTTATTTTCCTAATACTTCTGCTATCTACCTGAAACTTTTCTCCCACACCCCTGTTGACATAAAGTGAAATTTAAGGTTTCAGAAGCAAACGTTACTTTCAGACTTTCCAACACTGTAGGATCTTCATAGTTCATTTGAACCGTTCTGAAAAACCTCTGTTTTGACAAATACCCATGTGTTTTTGCAGTGAAGCAGATTAAAACCCAACCATTATTGCACACATTTTAAAATTACCTATGTTAAAACGTCCTAACACAGGAGACCATACCAAGTTGGGCTGAAATGGAGCTGCTGACTGAAGGAAGTGCAGCTGGGCTTTATCCATGCACTTAACTGCCAAAACTTTAAAATTCTAAATTAAGCATCATCATACAAGAGAGAAGACATCCTTGCAAACCTTTTGGCTCACAAGCTTTAGACCATCTACCTTAATCCTACACTGGTAATACAGAAAAACAACGATATTTTCATTATTAGAATGAATGGTACCTCTTTCTCAGACCCATGGGGTAATCTCCCATCAGCTTGTTTTATTCTGTATTTAAATATCGGTTGGCACTGTATTTCTTTCCAGGTACAGTACAGTTTTGTATGAAAGTTTAGTGTTTTCAATATTTCTTCCAGACTAAAAGTTAATTTGTAATGTAAGGAAGTTCTGCACTTCAAGCCCCTTGACTAAGTGTGCCTTATACAATTTGTCAATGCGCTAACAATCTAGAAAAATTCATATATCATAAGGAACGCTAGCTTATGAAAAATAAAATTTTCAAAACTGTTACAGTTATTTGATTGTGAACTCAAATGATAAACAGAGCAAACCAGCTGGATGGAGCCTCTCCAAAGTACTTACTGGGCTTAGAAGCACAAGAGCCGTTGATTCAAAGAGCTAGCAAATGCCCCAAAATATTACTAAAAAATTCCTCGTTCCCTGTCAGAGCTAACACACTGCTAAGGTTTGTGCAAAAGAAATATGCAACCTAAGAGTCTTGTTTTTTTTTCTCTTTGTTAGCACATATATCAATTTTTTTAAGCCAAGATTCAGTAATGTTTTGGATGCAGTTATGGACCCATCCTTACTTAGCCATGAACGCTTCCCAAAACAAGGCTGTTTTGAGAATAGCAGCCCAGGCACAAACTTAATGGTAATTCCACAGAGCAACACATGAGGCCTGAATTTAACAGGAGTTGAAATAGACCCCATGTAGGTAGGCAACACACGTGTCAATACATACATGCAGCACAGCCACAGAACATATCCTTTCTGTGCCACCGCTGTCTCAGACATCCTGAGGGAAGCATCTAACGTTACAAATTAATGAGTGATTTATTGAGTTGTCATTATTCATGGCTATAAAACATTATAATGCTCTAAATAAGTAAAAACGTTTTTGCAGCTGCTGCAAATGTTTTATTCCTAGATGTAAACTTGGCTGAGAGCACAAGGATCTTTGCATAAGTGCCAAAATCACGAAGTAATTAGCACTTTGAACAAAAATACTCCTAATGTGGAACACTTAAAGTTTAGTCAAGGTTTTAACATGACCAACACTGATAACGAACCACAACTATAGCCATTTCTCACGCCGCTTTCCTGCGGACAGGTAACATTATCCCTTATCCCCAAACGTGCGGAAGAGCAAAGATGAAGTGTTACAGAACTGGAACGACGTTCCGTACTACAGATGGGTAAAACAGCTGGGCAAATGATGTCATTGAAAATACTTTGCCACCTCTACTACTTGCTCTTGTTATTAAAAGCAGACATCAACTTTCTTTACCTACTAACACTGTGTAAACCTGTTGTGTCAAATGCTCAAGTATGTTCTGTTCCTAATTAGTGAAGACAACCTACAGCTGCTTCCCATAAACTTCTTTGGGTGGCTTTGAAGTTGCCATATTACAATGCAGATGTGTTTTGCTTCTGAAATGCACATTTTTATCTGGATAGTAGAGCTGTCTTCTGAAAAATCCATACATGCTCTATTCCAAACCCAAGGCCTGCGGAGCATACATGGATATAATGGAAAATGAGCTGGAAATAAAGCAATAACACTTTTTCTCCTCTCCATCGCAAACAACAACTTCAAGTCAAGTCTGCAGACTAGCTTCACTTCTCATACTGAACTCAATCAAAACCCCGCTGAGCTTCCTGAAACAGATGGGTTCAAATTCCCCTAAATATCAAGGAGAATCTCTCTGGGGGCTTCAATGGTCCCAAAATTAACAAACAGGAAACAAGAGTATTTGCTTTAGAAAAATCGAGGCCCTAAGAAATTTTAGTACTTTAGAAATTTCTGATGTTCACCTAGCAGATGGAACAAATCAAATATTTCTGTGATCCTACCCAAGCTAAATTTTCACACCTACCATACTAATTGCAGGCACAGTTGCCAGATGTATTCAACGCAGTTCAAGCCATGCTGCCACTGAAATCACTGATACTATCCTTATTGCTTTAACAAGAGCAAAGTTAGGGCAGCGTTGAGAGCGAAGCCCCATCTCAAAGGTAGAGGCACAACTATGGCACTATAAACAAATGTTACAGAAATAAGGCATTCATTCAAACTGCCTAGAATTTACTAACATCACCAGAATTCACCAGCTTGAGAAAGGGTTATACCAGTCAGGCCTTCTAGACTTAGAAGAATCAGGTCAATATAAATGTGATTTATATGCTTCAATTTTTTTTCCTTATTTTATCATACTAGTAGCTCAATATACTAATATTTGAGTATAACTGAGTATTGATTACTTGTTTATGAGTTCCTAGTGTACCCTCAAGAGCAGCCCAGGTGATAATCATAACAGTGAAGAGTTTTCTGCTGCGCTTTGGACATGTACACTGAATGTTTTCTTTCCACTGGGTAGTTCTCTTAGATTGTAGTTTAAATAATGAGGAAAAAATTTGACTCCATTTTACTAAACATTGATGAAAGTAGGTACTTGATAATCCTGTTAAATTTCAATAGGTTTTAAACAACTCCAGCTGACAGCATTGCAGCTGTTGCACTCCGCTGAGCAGTGGGATACAAAGCCAAACCCAATGTCTCTTCATGATTAGCAGTAAACTCCAAAACAGGTACTGCAGAAAAATCTCATTAGCCTTGAGAGTGCCAAAAAATAATCCACAGCGCAGAACTGTGAAAGGAGGAGCAAGTACATCTATTCCCTCTGCTTTAAAATTATGAGGAGAATTTCAAAAATTCTTACAGGTTCTTAAAATACAATTAAATTCGTGCTTTTAGGTCATAAATCATTTTGGAACAGTCACCTGAACTGATAGCATCTCCTTCCAAATCCTTTCAGCAACTTTCTGAATTCATTAGGCAAGAATGACAGATAGAGAATGCTGGAAAATTCACAGGTACATCACAAGTTTTCTTTAGCAGTTCCTGAACTGCAGCACAACAGATTGTTTCTAGAGAGAAATCAAAAGTCTTTCAGCATAAGAGCTGAATACTTTTATTATTCCTGGTAGAGCTGCTATAAAAGAAAGAAATAGAAAAAAGATGAGAAAGTCCCTTACTAGAAAACTCTCCACAACTAGAAAATTCAGACCTCTCAGCAGAGAATACAATTGTCTAGAGAGGAGAAAAGCAAGAATAATTCCCTTTCCATCACACTCACTCACTTGTAAAACTACTGAAGGCTACTTTTTCCAAATTCTCTAATACTAAAGGCAAAAGGCTTGCTGCCTTTTACATTCAAGCTAAAGGAAGCATAGATATGGGAAAAAATTTTTTTTTCTTGCACTCCCTAGAAAAATCTTTAAAATACAGAAGTGTACCTAAAATGTAGACTTTCTTCAAATCAAAAGTGAATATTTCAATTTTTCAAGTTTTTTTTTTTTTTTTTTTTTTTTTTTTTTTTTACAGAAAGTAAGATTTGGAGAGTAGAAGAAACAAGCTAAGCACGAACAACTAAACCACAGGTCCTATTGCAAAAAAAACCACCAAAAAACAAACAAAAAAAACCCCAGCAGATATTTAGAGACACAATACAGTCCTAACTATTCGGTTCACTTCTCGGTCACTGCAGCGACAGTCTGTGTGTGCTGCCTTGTCTGTCCGCTTGTCAGGTCCTTGCACAGCTCTCCCTGTCCGCCCGAGCTCGCTGGCCATGCTGATGGCTTCATAGCATCTTGCAGCCGCAGGGGAAGCAATGAAGCGTATTCTGCAATATGAATTAACCTTCAGGCCTCTCTCTTGAGAAAGTTTCACATCTCTTATGACACCAGACTCAAAGATTAAACAAATACCTAGAAACCATTCTCAAGATTTGATCCTAACAGATATGTGATACATAATCAGAAGTTTTACTGATTCAACTTTCCAAGCACTTTTAACTTGAAAATAGTTCTTTTATGGAAGCAGACTTTCTTCCATGAACATCCAGAGTGACATGTTATCCTGTCGGACATGCCCTTGTCAGATTTCCTAACGCAAAACTCTTGTATTTGGTTGCAACTGAATTATACCTTTTTGCTAAGTAACCAGAATGTGCTAAATATGGTGCTATTATTTACTTGTTTAAATCTTATTTTATTCAAGTCACAAGACACATGATAGCATAATATACAAAAAACTTCCTAGAAGGAAAACATAATTTTGCTACCACTGTTCTTCATAGCAAACATCTCAAGCAACAAATCTAGGTGTCCATCAAGCGTTCCTAGATCAGGCTGGTTGTTTTCTTTGTCTTATGAACTCACCAGGGAAGTTATACTTGTAATAACTATTTGACGCTTTATTTTTATAGCCTTTTCCACTCCTCATCCCAGCTGAACTTTAGGTCTTGAGCTTTTTAGCTCCTATCTTTGCAAAGTATGAGAAGATACAAAAACACTACAGTCCAGGTTATTTTTAAGACACCTTTTCTAATTCTAGGGACATGGGATCTGTCCTGAAGATAACATGCAGGTCTTCTGTCTTTATGCACCTATATTTCATTTTGTCAGGAGCCCTTCAGCGTGAACACATTCGTTTAGATTAATGTTATCATTATTGGTCGTTTTAAAAAAAAGAACATTTAGGTCATAAACTGATCTGACAGGAAGAAACCATTAGCATTCTTGTCTTTATGACCACCCAGGGTCTGTAAAACTGACACAAACAATTTGGCTACACTTAGCTCCATGGAATATTTAAGTCAAAATTCAAACTACTGTATAAAGGCACTCAGTTTTCAAAGGCACAGTTACAAAGGCACATACTTTCTTCTCAGTCGTACACCATAAATAATAGTGGTGTATAAGCACACACCTACTCTTTGGATGCAGTGACACCAGAACGGCAAAGCTTTGCAAACCTAACACGAGCACGGAAGCACTGCTATAGAGCAAAGGGAAGCTGCGATCGTACACCATCTTGCATGTGTCTGCTACCTTAACGTACACAGCAGGAAAGGAGCTCAGGATGGGCTAGCCACCAGAGCAGCGAGTCATCAAAAAAACCCCGGATCCCCATCCTGCTTATCGGCAGGTGCCGGCGCACCTCCCACTAGCTAGTGTCACTGGGAACAGAGTACTTGCGTCTGCCGCAGTCACCTCCAGACCTGCCCCGTGTGCTTTGCTTTGTGAACAGACCTCGCAGGAGCACGTAGATGTGGCAACGAAACGCCACATGTTCCAGCTTCAGAAAACTTGGATATGGGGAATGTGCTTGGGCAATTAGAAATATGAATTTGGGAGGAAAAATATGGTTAAGTCTTGTTCACTGCACACGTGGAGGAAAAACACCTCAGAAACGTTTCAGCAGTAGCCGAATGATACTAAGCTCTTTCTCGCATAGGAAGGAAGAGAAAGGCCAGACAGGGAAAGTTTAGAAAACGGATGTTACAAAAGGTCAGATTTTCACTGTTGAGCTCAAAAGGATTTCGTTATCTGTCTAGCTACTGAAATAATTAAAGATAAACATACAAACCAAAAAAAAGTAAACACTGGGCTGTGAAAAATCTCCCGATGTGGAAAGACTGCCAAAGAGGCAGTAAGATTGCCATGTGAGAAGCAGGATCAAATTATTCTACCCCCAGCTGGTAGTGGACAGAGCTAAGGCTGAAGTACAACGGATGTAGAAGCTGTTCCCCTTTAAATGACATTTGGGGGTGACACCAGTCTAAAAGACAGACTTTCAGCAGGCGGTAAAATCACACTAAAAACACATGTGCCTTTTCTCTAGGACAAAGTAAAACATATTTAATCCAATATATGATTTGATCCCTAAAAACAACAAGAAAAAGTACAGAATAGGCACCGCAGTATTTGCTTTCCTTTTCCTTTATCCTACAGAATTTGTTTCTGAACTCGGAATAAAAAGTGCTTCTTCATATCCATCCATATGTTAACTCTGAAGGGGTCCACATTAAGAAGGCTGGTTATGCTCTTCATCAGCAGAGGAGAAACCTCCTTTTCTTTCCAGCAGAGTACTGGAGTAGAACATGCAACTTAATGAGCAAGCACATTTGGAAAAAGCCTCACACATGACAGAGCTCCAAGAACCGATAACTTCTTGTAGTGCCCAAATATTTGGTTAACATTTCTTTAGAATATGTATTCAGGTAATGGAATCACTAAAACCTCTGGATTATTCTTGCTGTAAATACAGGTGCCAACACACACGTGAACCATAACAGCCCAAGATTACATTTCATGTTTTCACGTGGTTAGTTGATATTCTACAGCCTGATAAGCCTGATATTGCTCAACCATTTCCTTCTGGCAACAGCAGCGAATACATGCTCTTAGCTTGCCTTGGGAAGGAAAGGGCAGCCCTTTATCCCTCTGAGAGCTTTGAGTCAGCTCCTCAAGTAAAACAGGACTTAACCCTCCATCATCCTGTCCGTTACAGAACATTAGCATCTTCAAATCTGAAACTCTGGAAAAAACAGCTTTAATGCAGACAGTTCTGACCTCGACTTTGGAACTAAGCTTATCACGGTCAGATCATGGTTAGTACTGTACCAGCTTACTACAGATTTAATGCTGGTCCCATCTTGTAAGAGCACTAGAGCTTTAAAAACTTGGCTGTGATTAATCCCTTCTATTTGCCAGGTTTGTAAGCCTATCAGTAAAATACAGGGCACAAAAGAAGTTTACCTAACCGAGCACTCCTTGTAGCTGACTTCTGGGTTTATGTGGACATTCAAGGAGTGCCATACTTTCAAACCAAGCACCTTGCAAAATCCTTCTTCATTCAACAGCCAGCTGAGGAACGAGCTGCGTGCGTACACAGCCTTGTTTCTGCCGCCAGTGAACTTACTGTCTCCAGAGCTTGCTGTCAATGACTCGAGCCTTTGATTTTTCCCAGGATGTCCCCCGGGCAGCAACGGTTTAGACAAAGTATTGGAGCAGAAGCTGCAGTAGGCATAAGGCAATCAACAGCATAATGTCTTAAGTCAGGAAAATCTGAAAAGGTCCAAATGCAGTGACTGATAAAAACACTGCTAGAATAACTTCTGCATTGTTTTTTCTATTTTTTCTCCACTGGCTCTTTTCAAGAATAAGGGGTTTTTTTACTTGCTGTTTGAGCTTGGCTGGTCAGCAGGACAGCAGACTCCTTCAGATACGGGGAAATAACTTATTATCGTTGGTAGGTCTGGGCTGCTAATAGGCAATCAAATATAGGAACCTCTTCAATGACAGTGCAGCTCAGATGGCTGCAGTCCCATCATACACTGAGTAGTGAGTGAAAGTCTATTGGTTTGGTTTGGATAACCTCTAAAACATTCAGACACTTTTCCAAATCCCCTTGGCTTGGAAACTGGGCTGGCAAACTCTCCAGAACAGTCTGATTTTTCTTTCTTTCTTTTTTTCCCCTTTGGAAAGTTTTCCAATGCTTCCTGTTTTTGGCTGGAATGAAAATACCACAAGAATGGTCTTCCTTGAGGTATTCCAGAAGTTTTGCTTCCAGTCCCACCTCAAGCTAGGGTGTGCCGAAGCATGCAGAAGAGACAAAATATGAAACATTGCTTTATCACACACTAGTCTGGGTTTTCTCCTTGTATATGCTGGCTAAAGAGTTTGGTCACTACAGAGGACAGCTTGACTACCTCTCTCTGTAACTACTAAACCCAAACAACTAAATTATATAGCTATATATTTCTAATGTTCCCATTTTTAAGATCTATGAGTCCCTTTACAAATATCAGAACTGCCATATTTTATTCATGACGGCCCTTATTTTCCCCCTTATCTTCCCTTGTTTAAAAGTCTCACTACAACGCTCAAGACAGATGATAAATGTTCTACAGGAATTGCACAGAATTCAACAGAATTTACCCCCAGAAGCTAGAGAACTTAACATAGGCATCAACAAATCTCTAGCGGTACTGAATTCACTTTAATGAGGTGCACACTTTTTGAGCTAGGGATCAACTCGAGACACCAATCACAGAATGGTTGAGGTTGGAAGGGACCTCTGGTCCAAGCACCTGCTCAGGTAGGGTCACCTAGAGTGTATTAGACAGGGTTGCATCCAGGCAGGCTTTAAATATCTCCAGAGAAGGAGACTCCACTGTCTCCCTGGGCAACCTGTGCCAGTGCTCCGTCACTCTCACAGTGAAGAAATTCCCCCTCACGCTCAGGCAGAACTGCCTGTGCTTCAATTTCTGCCCATTGCCTCTTGTCCTGTCACACGGGACAACTGAAAAAGAGTTTGGCCCCGTCCCCTTGACACCCTCCCTTCAGGTACTTGTGCACATTGATCAGATCCCCCTTCAGTCTTCTCTTCTCCAGGCTGAAGAGGCCCAGCTCTCGCAGTCTTTCCTCGTAGGGCAGGTGCTCCAGCCCTCTGATCATCTTTGTAGCCCTGCACTGGACTCTCTCCAGTAGTGCCATGTCTCTCTTGTACTGGGGAGCCCAGAACTGGACACAGTACTCGAGACGAGGCCTCCCCAGGGCTGAGGAGAGGGGCAGGATCACCTCCCTCGACCTGCTGGCAGCACTCTTCCTAATGCACCCCAGGATGCCATTGGCCTTCCTGGCCACAAGGGCACATTGCTGGCTCATGGTCAACTTGTTGTCCAAAACGTGATATGCAGGGCTTCAAATAGCATTCTAGTTAAAGTCACAGCAAACAGAGGTATTGGTACACACAAGCTCTCACAGCCAGTCTTCCTTTACCCAAAGGCAGAGCTCCAGAGCTGGGAAGCTTACAGCTGAACACGTCACATGAGGTGGAATAATTGCTCCAACAGTGCTGTTATGGTATTAGTAGGAAAGTCCTATATATTTCAGCCAACACACAGATAGTTAGCTGTAGAATAGTTCTTTCTAATGTGTCATATTTAGCAGAAGAAACTATATTTTGCAACTTCCTTTTTTTTCCCCCTTCTTCTTTTTTAAATCAGAGTAACTATATTGTCAGGTATTGTGATCTGTATTCTCCCACTTTTAATACAGTGGCTCCAAAATAAGACCCTAGAGCACAGGGTAGTGCTTAACCAGTGTGAATCACCACTAACAAATAGCTCAACTGCCTCACTTTTCAGTAACTGTGAAAGCAAAATCAGGGCACAATACATTAGAAAGGTTGACTTCAACACTTCACAGCTGATACATATTTGACCACACAGAGCACGTGGCACAGGAGAATTAGATGGGTTTTCTACAAGAGGCAGCAGGTCTCTCTTACTGGTCCAGTAATGCCTGAACACGCAGTGATTCACTGAGGGCAAAGCACTTCACCAAAAGGAGGTGGAAAAGAAATCCCAGTATATTTCTCCAGTCACATTAGCCTCACTGTGCACTCCACAGTTTGGTTTTCTTTGTTCATTTGGGTGGGGATTTTCCAATATCTAATTCAAGAGTTTCTCCCCATCAAAGCGTCACAGACTGTCTGTTTATCCAATAGACTAATGTACTGTTTTTGTCCCTTTTCTGCGTGTTTTTATTTTTCCTTTTTCAGGCAGGGGAAGTCATCATCGGCTATTCATTGGTGCTGGCAATCTGCAACATGATCTCAATATATTTACATTTATTCTTTCAATGCTGGAGCAAAGGCATCCTTTCACTAACAAAAACAGAGCCTATGTTTCTTTCTCTTACTGCCTTCGGTAGCATATGAAAACTTGCTAAAAAATAACTACCATCATTAGGGACTGATAATACAGAGGTCATAAGTTTTTCAAATTCCTTTTCCATATTTTTCTAATCTGGGGAATCTGGCAAGTCCCAAGAACAGCTCTCAACGCTTCCCAGGTTTCCAAACTGACCCCAACACGTTTCTCTCATCTTTCCAATTTGGACTTCAAATGTTATGTACAGACACACTTCATGAAGTGATAATAAAAATGATACAAACTCATAAATGACTAAAGCAGCACAACCAAATGAGAAGTACTTACTCTAAGAGTTAGTCCCTTCTCTCTCTGGGTAGCTAGATACAGAAAGGGATATTATATTTATAAATATTTTGTTTTTTCTTGCTTTGATTTTTTTTTGATTTTTTTCTAGCTTTGAATATAAAGCAAAAAGGTCAGGCAAGAATGAAATGCATGCTGTTACAGATGCACAGGACAGCTATTTAGCAAGCACTTCAACATGTGCCTTTAACTTTGACCATGTGTTTCAAACCCACTGATTTCTTTGGGACTGAAGTACATGCTTAAGAGCTTTGCTGAACAGGGAATAGTTAGGGGATTAAACATCCATTTAGAATTGATGTATGTGCTTGAGTGCTTTACTGCACAGACAGTAGTTTAAAAAAAAATCACATAACTCAAATACAATCTAGGCAGTTAAGTTTTGTATTCATAAATATTTTTTTACTGTACCTGGCATTGCAGAGAAGATGTAGGTTTTAATCTAGTCTCATTATCTCTCAGCCAGCTATCACTTTTGGATTTAAAGCTTTTAAACAGACTTAACAAATTAAGGAAATTCCTGTCCAATTCGTATTCATGTCAAGGCAGGGCTTTCAGCCTTATCTAGGGCTTTTCACCTCTGTTAGAGGAGGAAAGACATTGTTGCTATCTAAACAAGCTCAGTTTTCCCAACCATTGCTACAAACGCTCATTTCAGAGCTCTCAGGAAAAAAAAAAAAAAAAAAAAAAAAGGAAAAAAAGACACTAAACGTTAGAAAGAGCTTTTCTAAGAATACTGCCATGCTATGGCAAAGTAGGTATGGGTTTTCCCTAGAAGGGCCTGCAGAATAATACAAAATATGTAGCTGGATACCCAGTTGTCTCTAAAAGCAGTAGATCTGGTCCCCCAACCTGTCTGCTTAGCTAACCCACTTCCATAGATGAATTATTCAAGTCAAGGCCTTCTCCACAGAACTCAAATGATCACTGAATGGTGAGATTTACGATAGAAGCTAAATGGAATAGAGCTGTATTTTGCTATCATGCATGCAATAATTTTTGAATTTCATTAAGTGTCATCACTTAAGTCAGAGGTTACTGATGAAATAAGAACATTTAAACTGCATTTTTAGGAATTGTTCAGAGAATTTACTGTCCCTCTCACCTATCTCCCTGCACAATGCTGCTGCCTGAAGTGAATAGCCTAGAAAAAAAAAGGAGAAATTCTCACTGCTTCACAGGAAGTCATCACCTAGATGCCCTGGACACATTGCCTGACTTCATGCTCCAACCATGCACAGGGACAATTTTCCCCTCAACCATTGCCATCTTCAATGGAAACGCATTGAATGAATGCATCGCAGAGAAAAACATTTGATGTGGAATTGTGTCTTCTCATGGTGTTGAACATGGTCTTGTGTTCTGCAGAAGGCAAAGCATTACGAGCAACAGTATGACGGCAGTACTACTTATGTGTCTTCTGGCCCGCTCCAAATACACCAGCTCCACTAGTCCATAGCGTGGGGAGATGGTCTCTAACCAAAAGGCATGCGTACTTGCACGCCAAGAGACTTAAATGTGAGCATGGCTTGCACAAAACTAGAGCATTTCTAACTTGCTTCAGAAGCTGGACTAGTCCCAAGATCAAGCAATCATAAAAATAGCTCAAAAAGTAACATTTGTTTCCCCTCCCTGGTCTTGGTTCAAACACAGCTTGGCCAGACCAGCGAATCTGGGCCACAGGCTTCATTCTACACAACATCTGCTGGAGATCTGGGGGACAGAAGGATCATTTTCTTGGCATTTTCTAGGACATGCTAAATTTCTGACGAATGAGAAAAGGCTACAGCTAGCGCAGTAAAGACAGACGTGTACATTTTGAAGAGAAAATACGGACTGAAAGAATTTTCATTGAAAATAGTGGCAGTGGGCCATGGTAAAATGTGTTAATAGGGCTGCATTATCTCCGGGTAACTGCAGTAGTATTAACATATGTCATCACGCCAGTATTACCAGAGCAGGTTAGTGTTCTGGTTAATATACTCCCAATCCACCAATTCCTTGTGGGGTGGGCAGTAATACAGTTGGCTCTGCTAGGTAGTTTCCTGATATTTAATAATGGCTCATTTTGTAGTCATTGACGTTAATAGGTATTTTTCTATTACATAAGATGGGCACTAGGATGAGGTACTTTGACATCTGCCTTTGACTTGGAAAATTCACGTTCTGAAAAAGCCTGCTTTGCTTTCAATTATAACACAAATGGAAAAAAAAAGTATTTTCTGCCCAGTCGAGACGAACAGGTTATTGAGATAAAGAACATAACTTCTCTTTCAACACTTGTTATCTAGTCAGTACTATTCTTCCTTTTTTCATCATGAAATAACTCCTCTAAAGCTGAGTAGCAGAAGAATGGAACAAAGTTCTCATGTTTTTGGTTACCCTTACTGTAGTCACAAGCAAGTATGTGAAAAAACATTTCCACAGAGCGTCAATTGAGTCCTTCGGCTTACAATAAACCCACTTTTCAGTTCCGTTACAGTATTCTATTGGCAGGAATGTTTAAAGGGAAAAGAAACAAATACTGCATAATGTTTCTGAAAATTTAATTTTGCATTTGCAACAGTGTTTCTGTCAAAAATTTGATTGAGAATTACATTCTCATTAACGTATATAGTATGCAATAAGCATTGTGACTAATCAAAAGAAAGTAACTCTAAAGAAGCAAAAGACTAAAAATTATTCCTGTAAGTCGCTGACAGAATTTCAAATTACAGCTATCTAGAACAATTAATCTTTCCTTATAGACAAAGCGGAGGGAGGGGGGGAAGCGTTTACTCTGCCCATTGGAGATCAAGGTCCAAGTGGGAAATAACTCTTGGTAACTTTTCATTCTCTCACTCTTTTGGGTTACTGCTAAAGACTGGAAGGAGGTCTGGAAGTATTTCAATGGCAAAATCACATGAAGACTCCCGAGGAAAATAAAAAACATCCACAGCCTCCGCAATCTCTCTCACAATCACCACGGGCTTGTAGGGGTCTCTTCGCGCTTGGTAGTTAAATAATCAACAGTGACAGGACTGGATTCCTGAGACAGAGCTGCAATTCCAAACAACTGATACAATCTTCATCCGAGGGAGTACAGTAACCATCACAACAGAATTGTGTGCCGCTTGTTTTGAAAGCCATCTCAGAAGTTACCCTTTACAACAAGTGGAACCTACTCCTTGGGTTGGTGAGACATTGACCAACGCGTGCCTCTTCTGTGTCTGGCCTGGGTTTCCCAGGACAACTTTTTTTTCACTCTTCCTTTTAAGCAATATCAATTGGAAAAGCCTAGGTCTGTCTTGCCAAATCCTCATAACAAAGATGTGCTGGCAATACTTGTGCGACTTGCAATTAAAAGCAGCACCGTTTTACATGCAACATGAACAAATCCGACTTGAAGTTATTGAAAACTAAGGTCAGCAGCAAAGCTTGCTATGGGGCATGAGTTTTACAGCAACCCTTAGTCAAAACTGCACTTTAATATGAGGTTTCATTTCTTTTGTTGAGTTCTGTTCAGAGAATTTATTAAATTCAGTATCCCAAAATACTTGAGTAATTTCATCTAATATCAAATTGAAAAGACTACATCAGATAAAACGATATTTAATGTAGAGGAAGAACAACATTTTGGTCTTGCCTAAGCAGTAACAGTTCCTTCTAGCTAAGAAGGTGCCTACATGAAACAGGAGAGTAAAGTACTAATCTTACTAAAAACTTACTTGAAATAATGTGTCCTGGATGAGCTCATCATAAACTGATGCATTGAATGCAATGTATTTTTCTACTTACTGTTACAAGTAATGAACACTTGATTCTCAATAATTTCAGTAACACGTAGCTAGAGTCACCCTTTGCACCAGCAGGAACACCACTCAGCATTCATTTCATCCAGAGTTCAAGGCGATAATGAGATAAAGCAATTATCAAGATTCATTAAAAAAGGTGGGCAAAGACAATGCAAAAAATTCCAAATGTCAGTTGTCCTCAGAAAAGATCATACTTTCATTTTCAACTACAGTAAATAAAGATTTAAAATATCAGTTTCTTCCGGACACAGTTCTACTCATGTTTCTGCTTATTTCCAACACAGTCCACCCCACGTTAAAACACAAAGGCTAAAAAGAAAATCGGAGAGCGTTGGAAGGTCTGACATATGAAGAATGATTAGAGGACCTTTATTCAAGGAATAGAGCAGTCGGAACACAATAACTTTGTGTAAATACCAGAGGGGAAATATAACTTAAAGGTGGGTAAAGCTCTCCCCTAAGGTTGCCAAAGCTGTATCCCTTGAAACCGCCACAAGCCGAAGAGGGTGCATTTAATGTAACAGGTACCAAGAGAGGAGGCCTAGCAGAGACACAAATTAAAGGTGTTGACAAGCAAGGTCAGCCAAGGCTAACTGTTGTGCAGGAAGCTACCTAATGCTTTGGCTGGCTGAGAAATTGGGAAAAGGATCAATCTGCTCAAAAATGAAGTACCAAACTTCATTTACTCCTATTAGTGCAGTGATAGTAGCAATTTTCATGAATATTCAGACACCTACAGTTTACAAAAATATTCTTGAATCTTGAAAGCGTACTCAGAATATGGAGGTTTTTGACTGATTATATGCTTTGAATGGTTTTCGTCGTCTATTTAAGAAAACAGAACTCTGTGGGAGAGCTGTCAGATGGTTAAACAGCAAACTTCAAATCCCACTACAGACACACTTTGAGTAACACACGCTAGAGTTCAGTGGCAAAAAATTCAGCTCAGCCTCTCTAGTTACAGAAAAATTTTACAAGATCATATGGTAATTGGTTAAAAGGGGAATAAAGTGTTAAATTTCCCATAGGGATTATTTTTCTTAAATAGTAACCGATTATTTGACCAGCAATGTGATCTAGGCATTATTTAAACCATGGTAGAGCTAAATATCCCAAGGTGACACCTCACTGACTAAGTTTGTGACCCACATTTGAGAAAAACATACAAAACAGGAAAAAAAAGATAAAAACAGATAAGCAAATGAACTAGATACATACCACATGAGCTATAAAATCAAGAACAAAATACTAGATCCCAGAAAGTGATAAAGTACAACCCTGGGTGTATCTGGAGCAGCTACCTTCCTGGCTGTAACTCCTGTCTCAGTAATATCCTACGGCCACTTACATGCACCACATTCTTGCTCTGAAAATAAAAAATGAACTGGCTAGACAACGATGCACCTCTGTAATCTGGTGATTGTTATAGAGATGCACAAGGATGAGACGAGGAGGAACCAGAAGTGCTCCAAGGGGTGGGGAAGGCTCAGCATCCCGAAGGACATCCCAAGGTAGGGCCAAGCTGAAATTTAGGCAACGGCAAGGGCTAGAGTCTAGCGCGATAGGGAGAAGTCAGCTACTGGACGAGTCAGTAACCCAGGGCAAAGCACACCAGCCTGCACGTGCAGCAGTAAAGGACTTCTGTAATGAGGTCACAGACATGCTGAGCTTTGATATCGTAAGAGAAGAAAGAGCCTCTTCATGGCTCTTCATCTCTGACTACAAAACATGTTTAAACATCTAAAAAACACTCTTTCTACCATTCCTGCAAGAATGCAGACCAGCACCCAGCACGTAACGGCGCACGGCTGATTAGCTTCCTCTTCTTTTCTTTAATGTTTTTCCTCGGAGTATGAAGGAGAGCAAGCTGCTTTCCCATCAATCTAATTTTCAGCTGCTCTGTATTTACAAATGCTGCCTGGTAAAAAAATAGGATGGGACTAGCATGTGCAGCTGGTGCAAGGTCTGGCACAGAGACTCCCACTGCCATAAAACTCCGCTCCTCTGAAGTGCAAGTGCTGCTGCTGGCCTTTTGCATGTTGCACATCATTAGAGAACCATTTTCATCCCCTACTTGAGCTCACACAGCCCCCACGTTTAACCACCTGCCCTCCCAATCTCATGCTAAGAACAGGAAGACTGAGGAAAGTATAGTACTTTTTATAGAGTTGTACATGTACATAGCAGTTTTCCCCAAATGATTTATCCAGATTAATTTACAGCACACAAACAAGTGGGTTTAGAGACAAAAAAATTCCTGGGTCAACAGCCCTGCAGGCTTAAATCCCCCTCCTACCAGCTTACATCTGCGGAGGAGGTGCCAAACTGCCTACCCCAGCCACCTCCTCCAGGAGTAGAAACTCTATGAGGTCCTGCAGCCCTGGCGCCCCACGCACAGTTCACCCAGACTGCCCAACGCTTTCGGAAGACGAGAAAGAATCCAAGTTGCTCCTACCTCAGCTTTCAATTAGCTTTTTCCGGTAAAAGGCATTTTATAACATTATGAAACTTCAGAGTCATTAACAGACACCTTACACTTTATTTACTATAGGTGCAAAACTGTCGAACAGAAACCTCCAGAAAACTGTTAAGCTTTCAAGTGCAAACTATGTATCTGGATATTTCTCTATCAAAAGAATATTGTTATTACTCCCTTTTCCCCCCAAAAAAATTATAGCGCAAAGACTCTGGCAAGTGCTATTTCTGTACTATATGTAACCTTTCTTAAACCTTTCATTTTTTTCTTCAAACCTCCCAGTCTTTCTCTAATTGTAGGGAGAACTTTCACTAAGTAGGGAAAAATGGTATGAAACAGATGATTTCAAGGGGAGCATTAGTAATGGTTAAAACTGTTAACTTCCTCATATTAATCAAACATTATTTTTAAAGTTTCCCTGCTTTTGTCTTTTGTGGCTTCCACCACATACTCCAGTGGCTTTACCTAATCTAATACAAAACAAACATGTTCTACTATTTGCAAAATACACATCAAGGCTATTCTAGCTTCTGCGCAATTAAAAGCAGACACAGAATTCTGAGCTGGTATCTTCGCATCATGTTTATATTCTTTCATTTTCGTCAGCAGTCATTGCATTTGTCAAGGTTTCTCAGCAACAACACAATATTTCATAAATCTCTGGCAGGCTCCTGAAAGGATCTGGGTCTTTTACATGAGATAATGTAAGCTTTCTTCCTACTTGCTTGGAGCAGGTCGTTTTGGGAAGCACCCAAACTCACTTCCAAATATTTTTTCCATGTGCCAGAAGCTGCTTTTGAAGTCCTCTGCCCAACCCACATGGTTCTGGGTGCCAGGATGCTCAGGAGCTGTACCCAGCAGGCCATAACAGGAAGTGTGTCAGCACTATCTGCTCAAACCGAGGGTGGAGAAGAGACAAGGGAGTGGTGCAGACACTCAGGGAGTGGAAAATCATCTGACATGTCCCAGGTTTAGGATCAGATCGTGGATGGGTCAAATGACACCCATTCAACGCTCAAGATCAAACAAGGCTTTATTCTTTCGTATTTTTGGCCCCTGAATGTGAGAGCATGTTGTAATAGCATGGTTTTTAAAGTGCAATATGCAGGAAATCATATTTGAAGGGTCTGGCATGTATGGTATTTTCTACGGAGTTCGCTTTTCCCTTTTGCTTTTCATCTGTTTTCTGCATTTTTTTCAGCATGCTTTTCCTTCTGATTTATCGTTTTATTATTCTATTTTTAAAATAAGAAGTATTTCAAGTTAAGAGTTTTTAATGTAATTCATATGAAGATCAGTGATGGACAAACCTCAAACCCTTCAGAGGTTTGATCTGGTTAGGAGAAGCATCCAGAAGTTCAGAGGCTTTTCCAAACCTAATCTGAAAACTTCCAAACCTCTTCGGTCTAGACAGAGGCAGAGAAACCTGTTGGCTCAGGATTCCCACCACTAAACGGGCTTGCTTCTCACACTGCTGCTCCCTCACTAAACATTCGGGACCAACTTTCAGTGTGTCTTTGCTGGTGAGCCCACAAAATAAGGGCACGCTTTTGCGTAGGCAAAAATCTGGTTGAACTCAGGCAAGTCTTGGCACTATATGCTGCACACATCATCAGGGTAAATACTGACAGGTAACTTTTCCCTGACTACTTCAGAAAAAACATTAGCCTATAAACCTAAAGATCACCTAGAAATTATGCCATCCAATGTTTTGAGGGACTAGACCCTTAATTCTAGAAAAAAAGACCATATTTTCAGTCTCATCCTGAAATTGGATCTACATGATATAATCACACTAAGAAGGTTCCTTCTATAAATTCTGGTGGTTCCTAATATATTTTCTAAGATCCAGAATATAAAATATGAGCGTGTTTTCCAATATTACATCTCTGCTTTTTCTATCTTAGGCCAACAGAACTAAATTAATAGTAATCCAAATTCAATCTTATGGACATTCAAGCTTCTCTGAACTCCCCTTTCATTTCCCAGGGTGGAGGGGGGGATGTTCAAGTTCCATTTGAATTTCAGTTTCTGACATAAGTTTCCGTAGATTATTAATTTGCTTGAAAGACAGTATAAATGCCTAGTATAAGCAAACAAGCAGGAGCACAAAATAGTGACTGGAGATGGTGAACATGAAGGTTATTGAGTAGATTACTGGATCTCTGAGACAGTCACATCAACATTTAGCTCCAGAATACCTGCAGTGGTATCAACTAGGGAAGAAGGTTCAAACAGAAACATAAAAAGAAACCTCCCGAGAGATTCCAAAAACGCATTCTCTTCCCCTGTGAAAGGCTTTTTTCCGAAGATAAACAAGCCAAAATCATTACCTACTTAAAGGGAGTTAGGCTAAGGAGGAATTTGGCTATTTTACAGAGCTTAGTCTGTCACCGACACATTGCTGCAGGCTACAATAAGCAGTGTGTGGTAAACGTGAAGGTTAAGAGCAAAGATGACTAGGTTCGAGCAAATCATTAATGTGCACTTTCCAGAAATAAGCAAGGCGGCAAGTAACAGTGGTGAATTGGTTCAGATAACCTTTTTAGGCCACTGACTCTTTAAAAAGTTGTATTCATACTCTCCTTTCCCTGAGGGTCTGCAAAGTTGACTTATGCAGTCTCAGGGCCAAAAGCAGAAGCTGCACTCGGGCAGGGACTGAAACACTAGAGGTTTTTCTTAGTCTTTTGTCACAAGATTTCCAGATCAGTTTTTCAGAAGCCCTCAAAGTTCAGTAAACTCCGGATAAGCACTTGTGTCAGCCCCAGAGTAAATTTATGGGGGCTCTGCTGTCACTAGCATCTGCTGTATATCAAGAAGATGATGATAAGGAAGGTGAGCAATGCAGCAAAAACATTTGCTACTCGGCAGGTTGGGGGGGAAAAAAAAAAGAAGAAAGAAACTCAAGTCATATGTGATACCTGACAGCAAATCAGCCAGGATGAAGGACACAAAAAGATTTTTGCCTTGACATATTAGAAATCAAGGCTCCTTACATGGATTAATTATTATACAGATCAACAAAAGAGCAACCTAAGCGAAGAGAAAGGGAACTGTAGGGAGAGGTCTATGATGGTTACTTCTGGAGGTTAACTTTAGGATGCTCCTAATCAACGAGAGGGCCAGTCCATGCGACAGCAGGAAGGCATCCTGGGCAAAGCGGGGGCCGGAGTGGGAATCTCGCCAGTAAGACGATGGCCATAGCAGGGAGGAACCTCGGAGAAACAGGCGCAACCGAGGCTGGGCTCACTCAAACTGCTGCTCATAACAGAAATTTCACGGTGAGACTTTCACCTGGAGAACGCAAATTGGGAGGGTAAGGATGAAGGAGGACTTTGTTACAGCAGGCACAAACCAGATGACCTAGATTATCTTAGTTCCAGTTCCAGAGTGATTAGGAGGTTTTAGGAAATTCTGCACTAGACAATGCTATTTCAAATCCTACCAAGTTTATTCCGATTGATGTATTAACATAGCTCAGTGAACTGCACAGTGATGCCTTTTAAAAAAAAATGATTATATGCTGTCTGAAACGTAATCTACCAAATGTAATGCAGCAGGCAATCACATAGTTGAATTTTGTAATGAGAGTGGAGTGTTTTTATGACCTTTAACAACATTTCTGGTTATACCTTAAAGCACTAAGACCTTCTACCACCTGGATGCATCAGATCAGTACCTAGACTTTATTTAGAATTTCTGGATGACCCGGGGAAGAGGAAGAACTGAACTGAAATTTAGTTTTCATTTTCTTCTAGGTGTTCACCTATTAGCAGTCACTCTTGATAAGAAGTCAGACCTGACAGACTAGCAAGACAGGATCATCTTGCTTAAAGACAGTCTTAAACACACACACATATAGTTCAGAGAACTGCCATATATTTGATCATTCTACAACCTAACAGTTCATTTCCACTGAAATAGATAGTAAAACATAAGTAATAAGACTACTCATGAATTTATTTACATCCACTAAAATTCAGAGCGAACCAACTGGTATAATAGACATGAACCTTTTTTTCATAAAAGCACACAAATCAGAAGAAAGCTGGGGTAAGAACCCTGGAATCCTGATTATTCTCAGGCTGTCACTAATAAAGCACATTTCCTATCTGCTCAGGGCCAAATTCTGCTTATTAAAAGACTTTATTCACACTTTCCTGGGAAAAAAACACAACCTCTAGAAGGTTTTTCATTGTGTTTAGGGAGCTTTACCCCAAGAATTTAACATTCAATAATAGACCAAGGAGATTCAGATGTTTTGTCTACAGGAAGACAAGCAGATGTTGGAAATGGCAAAACTCACTCCAGTTTCATACCGCTGCTGTTTTGCTCTGCTGATTGTTTTCAGAAAACATCAGAATCCACCAGTCTGGATCTCTGGTTTCCCCTTCTCTCCTTATAAGCCATTTTTTCTGGCCATGACCTCTAACAAAAACTAGTCAGTGCGTTAATTTTCCAAGACAGCTTCAGTATCAACAGTAATTAATGCTGTGAATTCTACAACATTGCTGGCTCCCCCCCCCCTCCTGGGAGCTATTAAATGCATACACACATCTAATTGTTCACAATGGTATAATGAGGTGAGTTTTAGGAACTGCGAAGTTTTCCACTCTCTTCATCTGCAGGTGGTGTCTGATGCCATGTATAGAATAACTAATGTGGTTGCAGAGTTCCCAGGATCATGTCATGATTCATTCATACTCAGACGTTCTGGAAGAGAAGCATTTGAGACTGGCCAGAAGCAAAGTGGAACGACTATTCGCTGAGGGCTTCTTTTGCAAAAATATTTTAAACATTTTTTCATTTTTCCAAATATCAGTTCAGCTTCCCCCTCCTTTTTCTAAAGGTTTTCCTCTGAAGTGGATAACGACACTTATGTCTGACCCTGAAATTCCAAATGAAATAAATCACCCACCCAGTGACACGAGTTTCCCAGAACAATAACTGAAAGACCACTTGGCCTTCTTAAAAAGAGGAGATTTGGATGTCTAGGTACGTCTAGGAGCGTGTTATAAGGCAGCCCCACCAGAACTGCTTGCCACGCAGCAGAGCGCCTGGTTAATCATGCGCTATCTTTCTTTTTTCGCAGTTCGCTAGTCAGAAACATCATCCCCATGAATGAGACACCTCTCATCAGCACTTCCCTTGCGGGCGGCCCAGTTGTGGCAGGCCGGCGGGTGGGCTGGACTCTCCCCAGCATCAGAGCGAGCCCCAGCCTCTTTCCCTCAGCTCCACGGCAGCTTCTGCCTGGGGCCGGTCCTCTGAGGGTCCCCGGCCCACAGAGGAAGGGAAGAGTGCAATTCCTACATCATCCCAGCGTCAGGCAGAGAAGACACGCAGTCCCTGTTGGGCAGAATAGAGGAAAGAAGTTTCCCTTATCCTCAGCAAACTCATCTCCTAGCTTAACGAGTGCAAGAAGAAGCCCAGACCCTCCGAAAACTGGGAATAAAAACATTCTCAAGTACTTCCCAGGCAAACCGCAGACATCCCTAGTTTTCAGGTGTTCAGCACTAACCTTTTTTCCACTGCAGACAGACATAGTGAAATCCAGAGCAATGAGTAAACCCTGCCATGTTCATGAAAAGCTTGCTTGGGGAGCTCAGTGATAAGAGCTCAAAGCCCCTCCTGATGTAGGCAAGGTGAGGCCAAATGAAGTGAATGAGCCCACGGAGCTCAAGAGCAAATTAACAAGAAGATACTACATCATTTTAGGCTCAAAAGCGTTACCCCAAAACATTTAAAGGAAATGCTATCTGATTTTATGCAAAGATAATTTCTATCGACGAACTTGCAAAGTGCTGGCACAGCTTTCCCTCGGTCTCGTCCAAACGTGGTTTCCATTCAGTCAGTAGCAAAATTCTTTCTTGCTTCACTAATGTAGGATAAGTCACCATATATATCAATATCAGAGTCCCACAAGGGATGGAGGTTTGGGTCTGTTAGCTGCAGAGGAGATCCCCGTCTGGGACGGCTCACTGCCGTGCACTCTCACAATGCAAATACTCATAACACCACCGAGCTCCGTAGGAACCTTACCGTTGTTTTAGAGGACTTCATGTAATCTGGCATCGTAGCCTTACACATAGACAAAGCTGTGTCAGTTCACACTTACTGAGGGTCTAATCCAAGATAAACTGGGCAAATTGAGAAAGTTCCAGGTTGAAACAAAGTCCTAAAATGCCTTTGCAGTTCAATCCATATGTTTTAGATCAGATCTGAGCAGCAACACAGGGATCGTGCTTCTCTGACAAAGGCCCCAGAAGAGGGCTTAAATCTGAAAACAGTTTAGCATACTTAGGTCAATTGGATTTGCAGAACACTGAGTTTACAGACACAAGAACAGGTATCAAAGTAAATTAAGAATGAGGGCACAAAATCCACAAGTGTAGTGTGAAAAAGTATTGAGTTTTTTTGTTTTAAACTAACAAGGGAAAACAATGAGTAACATCATTGCAATGATATCTGCTTTGTTCATACTTGTTACTTATCATTCATTTATAAAATTGAAAGATTAGATTGCAAATGAAAGGAAAAGGCCTATTCAGGCATGAAAAGGCCAAAGAAAGGAATCCTCTGACTTCACTACAACTGACAGCATTGGTGGACAGCATGCCAGTGCTTCGCTTGCCCCATTCTTCCACTATGACCAAAATACAGATCATCCACTTTCCATCACACCATCTGTTATTTCAACTTCCTTTTGCTAAGTCAGTTCTCTATCGCTCTTTTTCCATGTGCTACTCATAAAACATTCTTGTCCCCAAAATACACCAAATTGATTTTTTTTTCCTCCTTCCTTTGGCTTTTCTGTTTCAGCTACCTCCCCTTCCAACATCAGATGATTAAAAGTGAATGTAATTATAATCGGTTTCTGCAGTGGTAATGCAACTAGGCCCAGAACACACGAAGACAAGGTACAAATCCAAATGCAGGCAAGCAGAGCCTTTCCATTAACTTCTGTGAGCTTGAACCTCATGAGTACTGAGAGCACATCTTTGTTCCATTCTCTCCCTTGTTTCCCCAGTTTTCCCATTCCTGTTAGACATGTGCCTCTTCAGTTCGTGTTGAAGAAGCATTAGATCACTTGACCAACAATTAGCTACATAAAGTGTTTCCACAGTGTCAGAGAAACAGGAAATTGTACTACTTTTTAAAATGAAACAGGAGGTTGTTCATCAAAAAAAAAAGTGCAAAGATAATGTGGTAACCAAAACTCACTTAGACTCAAGCAAGAAAGTTAGTTCCAAAATTCTTAAAAAAAAAAAAAAAAAAAAAAAAAAAAAAAACACTCACTTATTTTAGTTTTCAGTGAATTTCCAAGACCAGCCTCATAAATCCAATAGCTACCAACCTAAGTAACATCACTTTTGAGAAGTGGCAAGCAGGAGCCACATACTCAGAGTGTTTGGAAATGAGACCAATTATGTCAAGGCTGTTGGGATTTAGAAGCCTAACTTTGGTCTCTTAGACAGGTGAAATTCTGCCTCAGGTTCTGGGCCTACTGCTTCCTTTACTTGGATCCCAGTACTTTCCCTGAAGCCTCCTCTATCACTTCCCAGAGCCTTGCAGAGGTATCCTGCTCTCCCAGTGGCTAGACTGAGACACAGACCCTCAAAATGTGATCCTTATGGCTGAATCCTAATGGTCTTCTCAACCATAAATGAATTGCTTGTTTGCTCTTAACACTGAGGTCAAATCCTAATAGGAACTATCCCAGGACTACTGGGATCAAGAAAAGTTATGCCATTTCACTTTGGTTGAGGGTAAAACTTTTGGGCCACTAACTGGCTATGAACTTGGATATTCTCTCTAGAGCCTACTCTATGACTTTTAGGATTTTACCAGCACCCATATAAATTCAACTGATGCTGTATTCAAAGCTCCTACAGTCTATTCAGAAAATCCTTCTCCAAGCCGCTGCAATCATAGCGCATGAGTTAAAGAAAACTAAGGCATGAGTTAGATGATGATCTGCAGATCTGGATGATCTCCAGAGGTCCGTTCCAACCTTACCCATTCTGTGATTCTATAATTAAGCCTAGCTACTAATGATTTTCAAGGTAACCATCCTTCATGCTTTCAAAAAACTTCTTTTCAACCTCACTTCCGGTCAGCAGTGATTTAAAGCATTAGCATTTGATAGCTTTCACATAGCAAGCTGAAACAAGGGATGAGGGTTTTCTGCAGAGAAGACCAGTACTGAGTAGACTTTAGAGCTTGACATCCTGGGAACAAGCACTCCATTACTGTCCTGAGGCCACTGGCAAAGCAGAGACTGCCTTCAACTGTAGTCTAAATCATACCCAACCTCTAAAGAAGATACTATAGTCTCTGCTACCATCAGTCTTTCACCGTCTTTCATGTCATTACATTATCGAGCAGAAAAAACAATAACCTAAAATAGATTAGTATTATTTGAAACTTTACAGGTATGAAAAGGACTGTTATTACATTCATCATTATTTTACAATTCATCGTTTTTACATATCTACACATGTGAGCAAGGCACATTTTTTCAAATAATAGGTAACAATAAATTATGCTGGGCCACCCAACCAACAACTTCAGAGCATTGCTCATTTAAGAGAGATAATGAAAACAGACAAAAAGCATAAATCAGGCATGAAGTAAACCAAAGGAGAATGTTTTATATCTTCTTCTGAAACTCATTACAGTTAACAATTACTGAATTTTGTCTGGAGTGTCCATCTCCTGTCAACTCTCATGCACTCTCGGATTGCTTTGCCCCTTGCACATAGCTGGGCATCAAACTGGTTTCCAGCAATGTAGTATTAGGGTCTTGATTCAGCAAAGGTCTGTAACTGTTTCTAAAAAGAATGATATAGGCTTTAATTAGATCTCTGACCTTTTGAAAACTACTTCTGAGGGCCTGAATATGAGTTTATACTTTCAGGAAGAAAGTAAGATCCACATTTTCCATTTGTGACCATGGCAACTAACACATCTAACAAAAAACTCAGATTGCTGGCAAATGACACGAAAAAAAATCAGTGGCAAAATGGTAGACTCCAGTCTAAGTTACTGAGAACTAAGGTCACAATGACTACAAAGAAAGCAATATGTAATACTTCGGTTTTATGCTAGTGAATCTGAGTCTTGCTCCCTATGGCCGCAGAAGTAGTACTACTGAAGTGAACGTGCATCTGTAAGCAAGCAGGACTGGATCTGATGCTTCGGTATCTTCCTGAAACTAAGATTTATCTTACAAACTGAATTAAAAGGCTGCCAGAACAAAGAGACTTCACACTAAAACAGAATGAAGACTCCAGCTTTTCCATAATTTTGTGACTTAGTCAAGCGTGAGTCAACCCTGAGTGATGACTACGGGAGGTTCCCAACCATGATTTACTCTAAATCCTCCTGACACTGGCACAGAATTGTCTTATTTTGAGAGCTTTTATATAATCTACAAAACATTGTTATTCAGTCCAGCATTCACAGCTCTACCATAGCCATTTGCTGTTGATCTTGGAAATTTTTTTCGGCTTTACAATAAAAAGTTCCATGCTTTTAATGTCTACTAATAGAGTTCAGATTTTTCTAGGCCATAGCAGCTCACTGATCCATTTTTTTACTTTCACAGTTGAAATCCTGTGACTCTTATAAGTACCTGTTACCCTGTGATCCTCCCCTGATACAGATATGAAGGTGGTGTATGCAATAAGAGAGCTAACACAGAGGGTAATGCTGTAGCTTTAAGCAAGGTAAGGATCAGCATGCTGCTTCACTCCAGAAGTAGATCAAAAAGCAAGATACGTCATATTTTTCTCTTATTTCTATTTTGCTCTAGGTATAGAGTACACTTTTCCAACCTTTGGTACCTGTCAGCCTACTGGCCTGTGCTTTGCCTCACTGAGCTCAAACATGGAAACGTAAGTCCCTTTACTTCCAGCACTTCCCTCACCCCATCTCTGAGGTAGTTGGTTTTTAAGCTACATTTTCTGGTCATAGGTGAAATTAAAATCAGGGCAGAGAACATTCATATTTCCTCTGCTTCCCCATACGCAGCTCATTAAAAGTTATGACAAGCCAACTCTCACTAAAGCACTATTAACAGTTTTATCGCATTAGGAAGGTCTGTTGACCTCAAACTCCGCACTTACTGCGCAAGCTAGATTCCTAACAAAATGGTAATAATTTACATCAAACAAAGTTTGTACATTTTATGTGGGATTGGTAGAGGTTTACATGGACTTGGTAGTGGGGCAAAACATCAGAGAACATTTGCATCCTTTGTGAAGTGTGCTGCACGTTTCAAAACTCATTACTATCCAAGAAAGGTCACCATTAAAAGGATTTCCATGAAAAACAAGGAATTTGACTTAAGAAATGTGGAAAACTTTCTGAGGAATATTCAACTTTTAAGTTAAATGTCAAGTATACAATGACCTAATTTTTTAGCTTAATATTCCATGAAAAATAAACCCATTTTCCAATAAGCGCCAACAGCCCATTCATTTAATCCCTTGTACCTGCAGTACATTATTACTCCGCTAGATGCCTCTGTGCATTACACAGAATTACTGATAGGAAGATGATTTTGATGAAAGAGATAACGAATGTGAGGCTGATCAAAGGAAGTCCATCTACTGGGCTTCAGTATGTGGTAGTTTTGTTTGACAGTATAAGAGAGACTGTGATTCCACAAGTGTCAGGGTGAATTGTCACAGAGTTAACATGCACCTAATCCTCCAGGAGCTAAGCTGAAGGCAGCTATGGTGGGAATGAGATGTTCTTTAGATGGGGACCTTCTCCGCCAGCCTGTGCCTTGAGGGCCTTGCAAATCATTTGAAAAGAGTCCTGTAAGTTGGAGAGGGCTTCTTTCATGACTTCACTGAATCCCTATATTTACACAGAAGGATAGGTGTTTCAACCTGCAAATGTTTTGGTGAAGTTTTTGTTGTTTTGTTTTAAATACAGTTTCTATAAAGACGAGCATCATTATATAGATATTATATTGACTATTATTGGTGGCTTGGTTGCTCTTACTCCAAAAAGCACCATATATTGTTTACATAAAAAAATAAAATAATAGCAAAGAGAAACTCATCCCATGATCCGTAGCTTGCTATAACAGTAGATTCAACTGCCTGAAATGGATCAGTATGCCATGAGAATATGATCCATGAGACTATTTCAAATTAGGAAGCTATCAATTCAAATAGCATTGTCATCAAAACCTGTTAATGAAGCCATGCAGTTTGTTATCTTGCAGAGAAGTCTAGTCAAACCTCAGTTCTGAGGAAGCTGGACTAAACTCTTGAAAAAGTGAGCCCAGTGCATAGCTTGATTTCTAATGTGAGTTATATCAAAAGCATGAACATCTACCCATTCAGTCTTCCTCAAAACACATAAATCCCCTAAAAGGGCTAAACATCAGGCTAGGAGAAGGTCTAAAGAGTTGAGAACCCTAATTAAATATTATGGCCTTAGAGTTAAGAGATAAGTATTCAAAAAACATCGAGGATCTGTATACTGAGGCCTTCTGAGACTATGCTGGCAAATGTCATAGTAAGAGCCGGAGACTCCAAGAGTGCTGAAAATACGATTTCATTTTATTTGCAGATCTGTTCCTTCCAATCTCCAGGGCTTGTATCTTTCAGACTGGAGTTGCGATTTCCCTGTTATTTAAAAATGAGTTCCTTCATATCCCTACAAAAATTATACCTGACGGAAAAGCCATTTGCCTGGAGAGAATCAATGAGATTAGATGAGTTAACAACGCTGGAGACGTACACAATATTAACAGGTACAGAATAGCCTCAGACAATCTGTCCATTGTCTTTAAAAGCTAAACCAGTATCCGTATTGATCTATCCCAGATGGAAAAAAAAATCATAGTAATCTACATCTGGTAGAAGTATGTTCAAACAAATATCAGTGGAGAAGAGTTCAACTAGTGTGCACAACAAAAGTGCAATCGTAAGCAGAGAAATATGGTGCATCCAAGAGAACATATGTTCGATTTGTGATGAATTCAGTGACATTAATCCCTGAATAAATCATCCAGACTATTGACTAATTATTGCAATATAATAGAAAAATCAAACAAGGAGAACCTATCTAGTAAAGTGAAATCATAGGCTTTTCACATAATCTTGCAATTTGCTACCTTCTCATATTCTCCTTGCTTACTTGCCAATACAAATCAGTTAACAGTAGCGGAACTGCAGTTCTGAAGTAGTGTAACAGAAAACAGCATTTGGTAGGTTCTTCCTAAATCTGAAATTCATTGAGTATTTGGGGGTTTTATACATACCGACTCTTGAGAACTATGAAGTAAATTCTTTCCAAACTGGAACTCCATCCTGCATGTCTGAAATTTAATCCAGTTTCCCCAAAAGGTGCAGACTATGCAACTGTCCTCCATAAGGACAGAAGCAGAAGACAAAGTCACGTATAAAGACCATCTGCACCAAACAAGAAAATTTGAGGGAATGGTTTTCGAAATAGATATTAATCCACCATTTTCTGATGTTTCCTAAGTAATTAAGTTCAAATTCTCTTAGATGCAGTAAGCTTCGCAAACGCTCCATGAGACACCCTCAGCCCTCTGCAGAATCAGGCACTTTTCCACCCAAAATGTTTGAACATATGTTATTCTGATCTCTCTCTGTATCTGTTGATTCATCTCCAGCCTTATATTATAGCCTGTATTATTGCATTTTTTCAGAATTCCTTTTTTTTTTTTTTTTTTTTTTTTTTTTTAAGGAAAGGTAAGTGCCAGTGTATTTGGTGGAGTCCACAAAACACCCTCTCCATCATCAAAAACCATCTGGCTATCCATGGTCAGCTGAGAAGAGAACAAGTCTTGTTCCTGAAAAATCTACATCTCCACATAAGTATCCATCTGCCTATACTGTGTACCTCGTGCTGAATTTGGTAGGACTCTATGCTTCTAATACCAGTGTGCTTACTTTTTAATGTTTCTTAGGAAATAATTTTGCTAGACCAGGGAGTTCAGCAGTCAAAAGGACTCTTGTGAGCTGTGATGTCTATGTATTATATTTCCTGGAGGAATTTATTTGCTTCCTAAGAAAAAATAGAGGTAGACTAGTTCCACAACTTTGTCATTTGTTTCAACTGGTAAGTTATAATTTCCATAGCTATAGTCACTAAATAACTATTCCACAGTGACATTTCAAATGTTTCACTGAAAATGAATGATCCATGCTATGCCTCATAGCTGGCAAATGAGGCTTGGGGACATTTCATACAAGGTGTGAAGCAACTCCGAGAGCATATTCCCAGCTCTGTCATTGATTTGCGGCGTGGTCTCGGGCAGTCAGACAAGCAATCTGAGCATGGATCCTGAAAGTACGTTTGAACTCTGCCTGAAATCAGGGAGAATTTCAGATGTTCGCTCAGTCTGAAAATCAGGCAGTGCATTTGGCTGTGTGTAAAATGGAGCTTAAGGGATGGCTCCAGGCAAAGTAACATATCACAGTCGATAGAAAATACAAACTTTCTATAAACAATGGTCTGCATTTCTAATAAGTCTTTCAATAGCTTTCCATCTGCAGGAAACAAGAAGTTATCTATTAACACTGAAGCAAAGAGAATACTTCAAGGAAATTTGATATTTGTCTTCTTTCAGCTAAGAGAAGAATTTCAGTTTAATGCTGATAGATAGTCCTGACACTCATATAAATGCAATGGTAACAAGGATAAACATACTTCCTGTGAAAACCAGGCAATTCACAACACCCATGTGCAAAAAGATCTGGGTTCACTTTTCTTAGCATCCTCTTCTGAAATGTGATACAGAGAGACAGTGATAATAAAAGGTGCGAGTGACACAAAATGTCAGCACAGCATCAATCACACTGGTCCTCCATCAGAAAAACCTGATCAAGGTTGAGAGGCTCATAGCGTAGCAGAGTATACATGTGCGCACCGTGTGCCGTTGACTGAAAAGCACTATTTTTCTTCCATTATCATGGAATTGTAATAATCTCATATTGCAAGGAGCTGCCCTTGACTGCTTGGTAATTTATAGGACTAGAGCAAGGAGTTCTAATCCGATTGGGATATCAGGATCTATTCATTGTTAGCACCTATAGCTTAAAGAATCCTCAAGAACTTGCATGGATGTACTTTTAACAGTTAATTTTTCTAGATATAGGCTGAAGTCTAAGTTCATGTCTGGATCTGAATACTGAACACCCCATAACTCGATGCATTTGTATCCCAGGCTTGGGCTTCTGCCAGTTTCTATTGATGGGCCATTTCCATTGGAGCTCAGCATACGAGAGCCCATCTGCTGAATATTTACAGTACGCCGGACAAAGCAGTCTTCTCTTTCTCTCCTCACCCGTTCTGCCGAGACACCAGTGTTTGAACAACTGCTGCATTCCACCTTAGATAGCTGCACCTCAATGACAAATTTTACTTGTACGTAGCCGTGTGACCCTAGAAGAGATTTACTGCCTTTTGGGGAAAAAATAGCATTCTTTCCTCACTTCCCAGATCCTATCAAAGACTAGAGTTTCTCTGGATCGGAACATGAATTGACTCACCTAGTTGGTGGTTGTCACGCTTGTTGGTGAAGCCATATGCTGGCTTTCCCCTGCTCAGGCTCTGACCTTACAGACTTTCAAGTCTGCTTTAATGGCCTACTCTGTTTGGGTGGCACTAACCAGGCTTGCTTTTTCACTTTTTTCCACCTTTTGCAGCTGCCTGTTGTCTTCAAATTTCTGTTATTCTGCCTCACGTGTTCCTGGCAATTCACTCACCCTTCCTGTGAGCCAGAAGCATTTGACAGCACTTATTGCCATGGAGGTGGCAGTCACTTGAGGTCACCACATCACGATCACACACAAGTTAAGGAGGAAGGTGCACTGCATACAGCCAGAAGAGATAGGGCAGGAAGGCAAGGGGATGCACGTCTACCAAGGCACATCCCTAAGTCACCTACCTGATGAGAAAAAGCCAGGTAAGGAACTTAGGATTGGGGTTCTCAATCAGAGGAGCGTGAGTCACAAATACATACTAGAAGGTTGCCACAATTCTGCTTTTCTCATTTGGTCAAATGAGGAAGGTCAAATAGACTAGTAACATTTGCAGCTGTCCACAAACAGTATGTGCATAGAAAAGCAAAAGGACAGGCATGTGCCATCACATTGCGCAGTGCGCACTGGGGAACAGATCCCAACACGGAAAGGGAACGTTCAGCTGCCAAGAAAAACCGAACAACTGAAAGCACAAACTCCACACTGCTCCCTGCAACAGTCTTCATAACAGACCTCCATGCTAGCGAAGCCACAGAATTCGGGACGAAACCCAGGCTTTTACCTTCCTCCCAAAGCAAGCGAAGCGTTACGACCTCAAGGCTCAATCTCCTCTGAAGTAGAACATGTGCCTCTTCATTACAGACAAATTTATCCCTATTTCCTGACACTTAACCTCAGTGTTGCTTATGTTCAGTTCACCCAGCTAAGTAGTCTAGCCACTCAGAAGTTATCTTTTATCTTTCTCATATGATTAGACCCTACCCCTGAGTATTCTCAGACATATTCCAGGAGTAGAGAGAGATTTTTGCTAAAGCTGAAGTTAGCCACACTTGGTTAAAGTTCCTCCTGGCAGTCATAAGCATTTTCACTGTGCAAAGAGCCCACCAAAGAGAAGCAGGCTGCCAGATCCCCAGCACCTGAACTGCTCAACGCACAAGGACCGCTTGTTACAGTCGATGGGCACATGAAGGCTTCCTAACTGCGTGTGTAAAAACTAGTCAAGGAGGAGAAAGGCTGACTGCATTTATCTCATCTATACCTATAGAAGGCCACAGACCTCCATCTTCATACTGACGGACCACTTGTGCGCAGCCAGGCTATGCCAGCCCTGGTCGAGCAGAGGTCACACACACAACTGCTACATCGCTGTAAAATATTTCTAGGGTTAGCACAGGGAGCTGTGAGCTAGCTCTAGGGGTGGTGTAAGTTATCTTCACCCTCCTCAAGGTAATGGAGACATACTAGCCAGGGATTTGTGCCCTTTGGAAAAAGGGCATCTGCTACTGCAGCATTGTGATGTGGATATTGAGGGAAACTGAGTATTATCTGTAAAAATCATCTAATATTGGTGTAATGATTGTTTTTATTTTCAATTAATAGCTTTAGTTCTAAATTAAGGGTTTTTTGTATGTCCAGAACACACAAAATGTTTTCTAAACACTAGTATTCATGAAGCAGTTGATCTCTCCCCTGCCCCATATTAAACAGTTCTCTTGCTTTATCATTTTAAGCAAATTTAGTAGTTTTGAAAGACACCAGAGTGGTGGCCCTAGGATAAAACAGAGTCTGTCTCTAACAGAAGCAATGTAAAAACCCTCCACCTCCACACCTTTCAGCTCTAGTATTTGTAGTGGAGTTTGGGGTTTGACATTTTTAACCTGCGCCTTTCTATCAAAATACCAAATAATACTAATAAACTCTAGTGACAATTAAGAAAATCTTTACACCCTCTTTGTCAAATAAATCGAGGAGCACCACCGAACATCCAGATATGGAAATACCCAGGAAATCTCCAACCATGGAAAACCCCAGGCCCCACTGCTGAATGATAAAATGCTAATACAGGGAGCAGCAAGAGAAGGCATTGAGATGAAACCATGTAGTGGTTTCAGTACAGATTTGTTCAAGATCTGATTCAATGCAAGAGTTGATGTAACTGCTTCTATGCTTCCCTCCCCCCCCCCCAAAAAAAAAAAAAGAAAAAAAATATTGAGAGGGAATTCCATCCATCATGTTGCTGCTGATCTTGGTGTTGTGATCAGAGATACATGTTCCTGGTGAAACTGGTGTTGCCGCTGTAACCATCACAAGGACTTGACCACATTCAGAAAGCCACAGAAGGAAGAACTAGTACCAGATATGCACAAATGAGAGCAGAATGCTTTTACTTATAGTCCTTGACAAAAAAATTCATTAATTTACCCATCAAATCTGCAAGTTTACATACATACTTGGCAGCAGAACAAAAGATAGAAACAAAACTACCTAAGAGATAAACTTTTCTTTTAATATAGCAAAGGCAAAAACTGCACATTTGAGACAACTGTCACTCAGTTTTAAGTGTCAGCAGTCAGATTACCATTTACACTTGCCAGCCCATGCTACAGTAAGCAATACCAGATTTTGGCTGTCTAATGCATCTGTGATGGCTTCCTAACTGAGGCTTTCAAAAATGATTATTTGATCAGCAGCTCCAAGTCTGGCTGCAATTAGAGAAAATAAATAATAAAAAGAAGGCATGGGCAAGCCATGGAGGAAGGCACTGATAACCCTAAGGAAATAAAAGAGGGCAATGGCAAGCAAGTGGGCTGTAGTGAGGTCTAAGATGCTGTCAACATGCCAGAAACAGGAAGGGAGCAAGGTAGAATTAGCATTTTCAACTCCATAAAGAACAACAAAGCAGAAAAATCAAATCATATTCTTGTGATCTCTGATCAGGTAATCTGGTTCATTTTACAAAAAAGTGATCATGCTATTTCTCAAGCCTTACTAGATTAACTAACAGCAAAATAGCATATTGGTAGCTCTACTAGAGCAGGAATCAATTGCACAAGGACTCCTGGAGAACAGTCCTCCCGGGGCACCAGCATTTCTCCAGTTGGTGGTCTTGCCTTTAGAAATAACTATATATTCTGGACCAGGAAAAGGTCACACCCCCTTTAAAAGTGGAGAATGACAAAGAGTAAAATATTATTTTAAAAGCTAGAGCAGATGAATTCAAAAAAAGCAGCTTTCAGCCTGGGTTCTGCTAAAAAAAAAAATGCAGGAGACAAAAAGATGATGTTGGGAAAGTCAAGGCCTGATGAGAAGGTACCCAAAATGCGTATGGTAGCTCAGTGACTAATCCAAGGCAAGACGCTGTGAGTGACAAACCCTTTTTGTCAGCTGGGGACATCAAAAGCTACAGACAAAATTGTAGATGAACTCCACTGGCAAAGAGGAGTGTTGAGGGGCAGAACAGAGTGGGGAACTGACAGATGCAAACCCTAAGGAAGGACTACCTTTATAAAATCAGAAGAAGTAGATCTAGAGATCTCTACGATACAGTAAGGAGTACTGCTGTCATAGAGAAGCACCAAGACGATCACATCACAAGCACAGCTCTGTGGCTGAAGCACGGCAGCAGAAAGCTGCACAAGCAGCTAGATGAGGATGTCCCAATTCTGCAGAAGTTGCTGAAAGGATGTGATGAGCCAACAGACAAGATCCTGGTTGAATATGTCAAGATTCAGATCACGACTTTGGAGAATCATGTAAACATCTCGAAAAAATTCTTGACAAGGTATCTAAAAATCACAATCAGTAAGTGGCTTAAGAGATATGCCTAGCAAACAGCTTCAAAAAAGTAAAACCTGCATCTGCACGGCATGTGCACAAGAGAGCTTACGTCCAAAGGGAATCAAGACACATACATAAAAGCCATAGAGAACATGATATAGAATCATAGAATCAGTAAGGCTGGAAGGGGCCTCTGGAGATCATCTAGTCCAACCTCCCTGCTCAGCAGGGTCACCTAGAGCATGTTAGACAGGGCTGCATCCAGGCAGGTCAGCTGCCCTTGTTTCTAGAAAGCAAAATATTTTTTTCTTGTTGTTATGAATCTCCACTTTGGAGACAGTCACCTCATTTTTCTTACTCTATGGACTAGCATGCACAAACTTGTGCATCATAGGCTCCACTCTCCACACAATATAAAAACCTTATTATTTAAAAAAATATTTTTTATTTTGAAATTGTCAAAATGCACAATGTGAGACTATGAAGAGACTGAAGTACTTAAAGTCATTTAACTGAAGTCAAATGTTTTCCCAAAAGTTTCAGCTTCATAATCTGGCATTTTTGACCAAAAACACCTTTCGAAAAGTTCTCAGCTTCAACAATAAGACAGCTACCCAACAAGAAAATTAGGAGAGAGGCCAACAGCTGAAAACCCAGAGCTAGCCCCCTTGAAGGCTAACCCTATTAAGAAACAGAAGACCAACTAATGAGCCCCAGTGCAACATAACAATCTTCCACACTCAGTAAAACTCCAATGCCTAAATCCAAATTTTTAAAGATGAGCTACTCACTACTGACACAAGAGGAAAAGGGAGCTACCAGAGCTTTTCACAGCTAGGGCAAGTTTTCTTTCCCTCTGCCCTTTCACTGCAATTTATCATCTGCTGCAGAGGAGGATTTTTTGAGCGCTGTGCCCTTGGAAGTCCACGCTTGTATATTTAAGAAACAGGATTGAAGCTCAACTCAAAACAAATTCCTCTTTACCCCAGTGGTTCAGCATTCAAATGCATACGTTGCAAATCTGAAATCTCTCCCTGGATTTTAAGGATAATATGACAAAGTTTATGTGGCTGTATTTTTTATGTTGCCATAGAAACTTTTTTTTTTTTAAAAAAAAAAAATCTGACCTCTGTACACAAACCACCTGATCCAGAGCCCCTAGAAATCCATGGAAGGCTGCCATGATCTTCCACTGGCTTTGAATCTGACTCTTCTTTTCTAAGAACATGGTCTAGGAAACAAATCCTACTCGGAAAGGACTATGAAGCCCATATTTAAGCATATGCTTGCTCAGTAGAATTAAGAACAAGCCTCAGTGCTTTCCCCGAATCAGCGCTCTCCTGAATCGGAATGTCATAGCAAAATAGACATTTTGCACTGAATTCTAAATTTTATTTAAATACTACAAAGCATACCAGAGCACTGGTGAAGCACAACCGTTTACATTTGAAATAAGTATATTGGCACTTTCATGTATTTTTTTGGGTGGAAAGGCAAACTCAGTGGGTCAGAGCAGGGTAATCTCTTTTTAATGTAGTACTCTGCAAAATCCACATGCAACCAGCCAGAGAAAGACAGATATTAATGATATTATCTTGCCCATGTACAAAAATAAAACACATACAATGTTATTAATCTGCCTTGGTAGCTTTCTCAACGCAGAAATATTCCAAATTACTATGTCTGTTAAAAAGGACAGAAAGAGTATTGCTAGAATTAAAGTATATTTTCCAATCCTGGTGCAATTGTGTTTATCTTAGTTATTTATATGGTCTTTGCTACCTTGGTATCTGGACTTTGTACATTTTTAATCTGATTTTTCTATGTGGTAGGAAAATATTTATCCTCGTTTTGCAGATAGGGAACACCCAGCAATGGCAGAATGGCACCAGAAGTGCTTAATGAACATCAAGTTTCAAAACATCAAAGGACTGCCTTTACAGTCATGACTAATAATAAAAAAAAAAAAAAAAAAAGTGTTCTGTACTTTTGTTTGCTGAAACTAAAGATGCTCTTGACTTTCATTCTCATGCATCTTTAAGGATTAAAAGTTTCTCTTAAACAAAATAGGTCCACAGAGACATGGGATTTCTGATGACAGGACCTTCAGAGAGTGGGCAAAAATTTTGGGAAAAAAAAATCAGCAAAACCTTTGCTGCATTACAATTGTTGTGGTCATGATTCGAGTCAGGACAATAGAGCTGAAGGAATGTCAATCTCTCTAGTTTACTAATCCTGCACACAGAAGCATGAAAATGAAACAGAACATAGGATTTGATGACCAAGATGTACATGGTAGGCATGAAAATTCAAAAGGGTTCATTCCGTCTCCTTTGTTAAAATACAAACAAGACTACAGCTTGCTTCTGACAAGAACATTTGGTTTTGTAAGAATTAGGGAACTGTACAAAACTGGGTGAAGCAGGCTCCAAAGTCTCCTGTTTTTCAGCTAGGCAGAAGGCCCTAAGGTACAGGCAGATTATGCAGCTGCCTAGGACAGATTACTGAAAACAAGGTGTGCCTTCACCTTGATCATTTTGGTTTATACCAGATCTCTGGGAAACTAGTTACTGCTTTGGCAGTGAAGGAGTCACAGAGGGCTGAGCAACTGCTACTGTCTGATGGAGAAGGACAAGGCTCAGAGCCTGTCACTAGCAACAGTCATGGGCCCATTACTCTGAGGTACGGTAAGCTTGACTCTCTCCTTCCTGCAATGAAAGGCCTGGAAAAAGGCTAGCCTCCATCCACCCCCTCCTTCTTGGGGTAGCAAAACTGTTTTGTCAACACTTGAGTCTCAAGCCACCCACAAGACAAGCCGTCTTGGTCAAAAAAGCTATTCAATCTCTACCCTTTGAGAGTTTCATAAAGCTATGCAAAAACCCCTGACTGTTAGTACTCCTTTCAGGACTTTCCAAAAGTGAAAAAACTCTTTGAAATGGGATTACAGATACGAGTACAGTGCTAGCAGCAGGATGCTAGTCAGAAGCTATACAATCACCAGATAGCACAATATAGCCACCTAGTCGTAAACTTGTAGTTCAACCAAGACGAGTTTCATAGGCTAGGCTTGTTTCAAATATCCAGATATCAGTAAAAGGAAGCTAAGCAAGTTTCTCCTAATCAACCCTGAGTGAGTCATCTTAAGTAAAGTTTTTAAAACATTTAGTGCAGATATGATTTCTGCATGAGACCCACTTGAAGAACTCTGAATTGAGCAGATGATGCTCTGCTGTATGAGATCCCAATCTTTAAGGATGCAGCAGCATTCTTGATAAACCTCCTAGTACGCCAGAAATGCTTAAGGAGGCTGCCTCTCAGAACAAAAGGGCTGAAGAGCCATTTTTTGTAATATCCTGTGGAATTCTCTGAAGTACCTGAACAGGTCCTCAACCCTGAGCCAACAGCAACAAAAATTACAAAAGAATCCAACCCGAGATGATTATAAAAAACAATATTTTCATAATCAGAATGAAAAGAATCATTTGGTGACAACATGCCTTTAAGTCACAAAATAGCAAAAATTCAATAAAAAGTCAAAGAGTTTTAGAGCAATTTGCCAGGGATTTTTTTTTTTTTTTTGACTCAAAACAGACTATGTATGACAAACTCATTGGGTTCTTGATCATGACCCAGAAATAAAATGCAATAGTGCTCAAAGTCTTACAACTTTCCTTTATAAGAAGGATAAATCTTACTGCGCTCCCCTCAGCTCTCCGGCTGTTTGGAATTTCTCAGGGTATATGTCTATATTAAGAACTGCCAACATTGATGCCCACGTCTATAGCATGGTGCACAAGTCTGTGAAGGTTTCATGCATCCTGAGCTCAGCAGAGCTACTAAGCTGGACTTGGGGCTTCCTATTGGGTGGAGCTAGCAAAAGCCCTGAAGCTGTACGTGTTTTCTTGTATCACCTAGCAGGATTATAGCAAGAATTTCCTTGTCTTGTGGCTGTCAAAAACATTTACATATAAAAATAATTTTTTGATTTGCCCACATGATTTACTGTTTCTTTATACAACATGGTTTTCTACTGTTAAAATACCTGCCAAAAGAAAAAAAAAAAAAAAAAGTGCTGTTAAACAACCTCACCTGAGCTTCTGTGCCCCCTACTATAGTTTGGGAACCCCAATGAAAGTTACTCAATCCATGCATCAGCTATACCACTGCCAGCCCCAAACATCCAGACCTCATGGATCAGCCCCCTCCAGACAGCAATCATTTTTTCCCTTCAGAATATGTTTAGTACTTTTTTTAACCTGTAAGGTTCAGAAAGCAAAAAGCAAGGGAACTCTCAGGCCATGTTTTCACATTTCTGCCAGCAAATGAAAGGACAAGGCACCTTCTTTCTTCAGAAAGGTTGAGATTTTGATTGAATTCCTTGCTTTGCCAATAGAGGCACTAAGGAGTGGAAGACTTGGAATTTAGAGAGTTGGCAGTCAGACTTCTTAGAGACAGCTGCTGCCACCTCACTCCCCCTCCACCCTAAGCGTCACGCCTTAGAAGCGATCGCTGGTCTACCTAAAATCTGAGCCAATGTGTCCCAGTGGACTTTTCTGCCCCTACCATGGAGTTTTGCAGCCCTGCGCATCACTACTGAAGAGAGTTTTGCTATACTACTGCATAAGGAAGAGATTGGAGTTTTTTGGGGTTGCCTGTGCAGAATTAGTTAAGGAATGAATGGGGACAAAGAACGGAGAGAAGAATGAGGCTCTTCCCGTGCTCCAAGTTCAGCATATCAATATCAACTCCCATAAGAAATGCTTTGTGCTTTGAGCATCAGGGCAGACTTCTAGTCCCAGCACACACCAGCTCACTGCCTGGCCCCGTGTGTCAGCAGAGCCGTATAAAACATATCAGAACTGTAGACTTGAGGGCCTAGCAATACTCATTTAAAATCCACAGAATCAGGTTCTTTCATGTCATTAATTCTGTGATAGTCTCTATGCCTCTTAAAATAGCCGAATTGTAGAAAGGGGAGCTGCCAGGAGCTGTTAAATCATCTAATATGTACTTTGCCAAGACAGACCTTCCTCCCACAGAATATTGCCCAGCATTTCATTCTCCCTAGTTCTAGGCATTCCAAGGGGTAATGCTTTGACTTTTGCCACCGAAATACTGTGGTCACTAATTAAATTGAATCTGAACTGAATACTAGCGTTAGTTCTGTTTTATAAATGGAATATTAAGGTTGCCATGCAGTCACTGAACCCATGAGGCCAAATTCAATGTCACCTGAAGAAAGCAGGAATATTCTCATTGAGATGAATGTTTTTGATTAAACCCGCAGAAAGATGACATTCAGATGGTCTGAACCCAAGTTTCAAAACCTATTGGATAGCTTAAATTTTAGACCAGGTCACAGAAAGCCATGCAAGTTTTCCATCTATTGCTCATCATTTCTCAAAGTATGTCCTAGAGATAAACCTTTCATTAAGAAGGCCTGTAGCATCCACCAAAAGAAGGTATTTCCCTTTTACTGAGTGATAGTCAGCATTTTCTAAGCATATGGTATCCAAATGCCCATTTGGAAACCGTGTTTAGTCTCCTGGGGCAGGCGCACACACACACACTTCATAAAAACAGATTTACAAGTGAAAATCAGCTATGATATGGAATGCAGGTCATTTTCCATAGATGCGGCAGAACACTAGGTGCTCCCCAGCTGTGTCTATTATAATGAAATGCACACTTGCAGGAACAACTAATTCATTACAGCTCTCCTTTTGTGTGATCATTTTATAGAATATGAAATCATTATGGCTCATTCAAGGGGAATGCAACAGAGGCAGCGTTTGCTGTTAACTTTGTCTAATCAGAACTACGCTGCAATACGGCAGCATGCACAAACCTGGAGTTCCCAGGGACAGACAAAGTTAAACACATTTTGCAATATCACTAAAATTCAAAACATGTAACCTCATTCTGACTTGTTTGTAACCTCTCCATGAATCACCACTGGGACTGAAATGTCTTTCATTTGGGCACATTTGGAGTTGACAGGACTCTTTGGGAAAAACTAGCTGTTTTTCCTTCTCTTTACAAGATGTTCACAAATGAATTCCAATTGAGCTCCAATTGATACCAAAAGTTTTCTTCACCTGTCGTTATTCACTTTGTTTCTGTTAAATGTTTTTCAGCCTTTGAAGTCTCTCAACTTTTAAGTTAGCTTGAAAATGTTCACAAGTCATGACTGTTCTCATCACTGGTCTGACCTCTGACTAATACCACACTCTTCCACCGGGAATTAATGAATTGCAACCAACTTCTTTGCAAACACAGATACTTATGGGAAGATCCGCCATCCCTCAAATACTAATACAAACATCTGTATAATTTATCTCAGTTAGTAAATAAGGAGGAAACAAGAGTTGTCATAACAAAGTAGCTTGTAGTAGACTTGCTAAGTTTTTCTGCTGTTTAACTAACTCTACCCTTAGCATAGAGGGGCATATTTTTGGAAAGTCTTATAAAATCCATTTGGCTGTTTCCAAGGTAGATGAATGTGGAAAAAAAATCCTCACAGTTGTCAACTTTATTTTTCAGATACTTTTTTCCCCTGTGCTTGGATAATTCAGAAGTGGCTTTGATTTAAAGCTCCAGACTTGGCAAGGGCAGATGATAGCACTGACTGAAGAACGAGCATTCCGCTTTAAGTTCTAAAAGAACTAACTTACGGATGTTTAGAAGGGACTGCTGAACCTGACAATACCAACAAGAAGTACTCTGAACCTTGGCAGGTGCAAAGCAAGGTATTTGAAAGATTGCATTACTATTTGTGTATCCGGGCTTAGCAATTCAAAGCAGTGAGTGAAGGACAACAAGCGCCAATTAAGAGAAAAAAATTTTATTCTGCAAGCTTACATCCCTGCTGCGTCACATGGCTGAATATCATGCCAAACAGCATTTTCTTAAAAGAGAACACTTACTAGTTTGCTAATCTTTTTCTCTTTAGTAGCATACACAATGAAATCAATTAATACTTTAATCAAACTGAACACGTTCCCTCCGGCATGGTGAAGCAGTACCTGCAGACTGATGGCTGCACTGGTTGGACACTCTCGGGTTTCGGTTGAGTTCTGGGTTAAATGACTTCAAGCACGGTTAGCCCAATGGCATCGTGTGTTGGGATAAGTGGAAGCTGAGTGTTCAGACTGGTTTTTGCACTTTTTAAAATGACCATCTGCCCCAAAAATAAATGTCTAACTCCACACTTCAGATGAACTCTGGTAATTCAGGATCCCTTTTCTGTGGCAAATTCGGTTTAATTCACAAACTTACATTAGAAAAACAAAAACTAAACAGTTAAACAGTTCTGGTAAAACAGAGCTTTTCGTAACCTCCATTCAGTAGTCAAGAATTAGCAAGGAAAACACCATTTCCCATTTTTTAATTGATGCTTATGCCAAAATGCCTCAGGTATGTACAACCCCAAACAAAAGTCTCTGGGGAATTTAAGCCTCAGGAAATACACTCTCCTGGGCAAAATGTGGTTTCCTGGAGTCAGTAGTTCTATTGCAGAATACTGGATGTTAACTCTGTTAATAAGAAAACATTCTTCAAATGAAAAATGACTTGTTAAACCACTTTTATGTCACTTTTTTTTTTCAGTAACACATTAAAGTAAACAAACCTAAGATGTTAAATAAAATAAGAAAACCACTACACCTGCAGAGTTTTACCAGCTCACATTACAAAGTCCTCTCTGAAGTGGTCAGTGAGCCGTTTCCATTACAAACAGCAAGTGTTCTTGAAACCGATTCAGAGGGTCAAATTAGGCAGATTACATCAGAGTATATTTCCCTGCAGCATCAGGACTTTTTAAAACACCTGCCTGACATATTTCAACCGCAGCAGAGAAACACAGCATTGACTGGCTTCAGGAACTGCAGGAGCCTTGAAAGAAAGTGCTGGTGTGTGTATATATATTTTAATTAGATCAAATCTGTTTGCTGCTTGTGCTTTTCTTTTTAAATGCAAAACAATGCTATTATGCAGTGACAAACAAGTCAAAAGCTGCACTGACTAAAGTTACGATTAGGTATTGTCCACCTCATACCAAATATTAATCATTCACTATCCAAGCACTCAGCTGGAGATTTGGTAGTCCAAATGTTACAAGTCAGTCTTTACTTCAATAGCAGTGATAGGTCTTGTAGATTAAGGGAAAAGCAGTCGATGCAGTTCAGATTTATCAAAAGCAGCACACAGAGCATTGAGGTCAGGAGTAGGAGTAACTTGATTTAGGAGTGTTTTGATTTTATCTTTCAGAGCATTTCTTAGTCTCGACACACACGCAAAGCTGGGTAGAAACCCTGCTGATATCAATGACCAAGCTGATATCAATGTTTCCTACACAGAGCGGTTCTGCTTTGGTTCTGTCCCAGCTACGGCCCTATTCAATATTTTGAGTAATTCCTGTGATGGAAGAGGCAGTATTCTTAAACACACAGCTACCGATAAGCCGAGAAGAGGTGCAATGGGACTAAGCTGCCACTCGGATTTAGATGAAATAATGGGACCTGTAGTTTCAGCAATCAGCTCTCATACTGCTCTCTATAGTAAACACACAAGTGAGTAACAAGAAATGATGCAAAAGATAAAGCTCTACCTTGCAGTAACAACATCTTAAATTGAGCTGAAAAAGCTTCTAGCAGATTTGTTTCTCTTACTTTTCCTCAGAGGCTTCAAAGTAAACTAGACTGCTCCTTTTCAGTCTTTATATAGAGCACAGGTAAATTTTCATGCTCGCATGCTATGATTTTCAAAGAGCATTCAGACATTTCAGATCTATTGATCCTAGAAAATTTGTAGACTGGACATTGAACATCATTGTTTTGAAAGAGCCTTTTAAATATCTCACCTTTAGATATAGGTGCTACTGAGACAACTCACTGGAACAGCACATAACCTTCCTCAGCTGAAAACACCGCCTTTCAGATCCCCATACATCCAAACGCCATTAGGCAACTACCCTCTTTGGTCAGTATTTGAAAATATGGCCAACACAGAATGGTTGTTGTTGGAAGGGACCTCTGGAAATCATCTAGTCCAACCCTCTGCTCAAGCAGGGTCACCTAGAGCAAGAGAAGGAGGGCTCGTCCGGGAGTTGAACCCGGGACCTCTCGCACCCAAAGCGAGAATCATACCCCTAGACCAATGAGCCACTCTTGGGATGAGGAAATACTTGAGAGCTGCAATGTTTTCAGTACATAGCTTTTTTAATAAGCTGAACATGCTTCATTTTACTAATACCACAAATTTGCAGTGATCCTATTATCATGGCCACAAAGTAAGAGCAAGAGATTACCAGGGTTTTTTTTTTTTTTTGATAGCAGGTAATCAGAAGAATGAAAGACAAAGATGACCCCTATTTTGTGGATAAGGGAGAACAAGGCATTTTCTCCTTTTACTCTTGATGCCCACTTAATCTCCTCATATTTTTAACAATTCAGAGTTTACTCCATACTAAGTGATGCTCTTTAGCATCTCTGAAGAACTTACAGCATTCATTCAAGCCATCACTTTGGTACAAGCTGGACTCCCTACACAGTTACACAGCTGCAGCCCCATACAACTAGTAAACTAAGATGCTTTCGCCTTTTGGATGCACCAACAGGGTACATACAACAGGAAATGGAAGTTACAGCTGGAGCTGATGAGATCATGGGTTTGCAAATCAATCAAGAATGAGGAAAGACAAGGCACAAACATACAATATTTTGTACTTTAAGTGCAGACTGCATAGAGTACTAGAGAAGAATGCTGATAGGGTCCAAGTAGTCATTTAGTTGGCCATCTGCAAAGGCAGGAGAGAGAGTCACAAATCTCACTGGATATGGTACTTCAAGCACACAGTTCCTTTCACAAACCACTTTGTGGAGTTCAATGTGTGCAGGAGCAGTTTTCTCACATCACTAAAGGACAGGAAAATGTTGAAAGGACAAATGCATTGCTGAAGTAACCAGGAGTCCAGGAGCTGTCAAAATAGCAGAAATCTCTCTCTCAGCTATATAAAAGAACACAGAAACAATAATTGTGGGGTGGAGGGGCAGGAGGACCAGGCCGATTTCTTTTCACTGGATACCAGGTCTGGGGTTACTATATCACAAAAGCTGCCAAATGGATACCTGCGACTTTCCTCTTAATAAGCTGCCAGTTGAACACATTGGCTGGCAAAGTGTACTACAACCAAGGAACACAAGCATTTGATCATAAAGCCATGTGTAACCTATAGCTCACTTCTTAAAACACACCTTTAGATGTTCAACCCACATTTATAAACAAAAGATTCCTCCTCAGAAATAAGACCCCTCAGCAGGTCAACCTGTATCTGTGTATGAGAGCATCAAAACACAAGCAACTTTACTGAAAACAATCTGAACAATACACTGAAAGAAGGTAAGAAACAAGTGTTTAAGTTTAAAGGGAACTTATTCTCAAAAAAAAAAACTACCCTTCAGAAGGGTATCCTTATGTCAATGTAAGCTAATGTATTTCTCAGATTCTTCCTAAAAACCTTTACTAGTTAAGAAAGAAAAAGTTGCTAAGCCGTTTCCTCATGTTAGCAGCCCCAGAAGTCTAAGCGTGGGTAAGAGCGTCTTCAAGAAGCAATCTCTGCTACCATTTCTCTTCCACTGCAACATAAGGGTCCAAGGGGAACACAGTTGCCATTTTGCACCTATTTGGCACAGTGAAAGGAGTTAGTTAAGTCTCACACTTTGTATTAGCAGTGCAGCAGCTTGCCAAGGAACATGCAAAGCAAGACCACCTGATGTAGCATTGCCAATTGACGACTACACACCCAGTTAGTATATTCAGAAAGATCCAGATAAGCTTGACAGGTATCACACTTTCTAAACAACCAATTTTTCTACCTTTACTTTAAATGCTCCCATTAGTTTTGCTTTTTCTGTTCACTGTATTCATTGCCTTCCTGGTTCAGAGGACTCCATTAGGTATTCCCATTTGCTCTCTTCCATCTGAATAAGTGAACACAGGTAGTAGTTGTAGTAAGTGTTAACAACTGTTCAGAAGCGCTGTTCTTCTGAAAACACCGCTAATTACCTTTTATTCCATCAGCTTGACCTACTCCAGACATTGATCTTAAGGACATCTGCAATGCTACCCTTGCAATATTCTAAGACAGGCTGTAGTGCTTATTATGCTACTAAAAAATGCCTAATGTTCAGCTTGCAAGACTCCTGCATAATTCTTGTTGCAAGGTCCAGAGAAGACATCTTCATACACAAAACAGGAGGTTGACTGTACACTAGAATACTCAGACTAGTGGAGAAGCTGACTTCCCCCTCTCTCCATATACTATATCTTGTAAGTATATAATAAGGTTCATTTTATAATATCTAAGTAAACCCCCAAAATATCCAAAAGAAATTGAAAATAGTTCAAATACTACTTCTTAAGTCGCTGCTGGTCACAAGATTCTTTATATTGGTTTTAAGGTATATAATGCCTTATAAACACTATTTGAAACTTCAAGATGATAAAAGGCTGGCAGGTATGAAGATTTTGATATGTCACGCACATGCTTCAAAGAGCTGACTATTCCTACTGCAGAATAAGGTATGGGATGGCAGATGCCAGAGATGGAGAACAAAAAACTAACTATAAAACATAGCAGCCTACAGAGAATATACTTTGGGGGTAAGAGAAACATGGGATATGGACTCTAGCATTAGATTTTCATTCTGTGATGCTAGGAGTGCCAGAGTTGTCAGAGGAACAGCTCTGCACAAGACGGAGCAGGCTCACGCAGCCAGCGGCAACGTAGGTACCATCGTGCAGAGCACACGCAGCCGAAGCAGCGGCGCTGCTGGGTTGGAACGAGCCTCTGCCATTTCCAACCTGGGCAGTTTTAGGAGGTTCTCCTGGGAGCAGAAGCAAAAGGCCAGATTGAGGAGACAAAGGTAAGGGCCAATTTTAATAGCCAAATAAAAAAAAGCTGCTGTCAAAGTTGAAAGTTTTTTCTTATTACGTAATGGATCCCAGCAGTGTCTAAATGTTTGCTTTAACTCTTTCGCAGGTAGGCACTGGAGACTTGCTTTCAAAAGGACCCTTGGAGTTGTGTTATGTAAGACACTGCAGCTCATGTGTAATGAGAATGTCATGGTAATTTTTTTTTTTTTTTTTTAAACACATTGCACAAGCTTTAAAGCTGTAAAGCCAGCACTCTGCAAGTGAAGCCTTCATTTTATGGAGTTAAGAAATAGTTTTTAAACCCAATAAAGCAGGAGTAAATTGGTGCATCAGAGCAAGACAAGCACTATTAAGGACTCACCTTGAAATGAGCTCTGCAGAGCTGGGATCCAAAAAACTGTGACTTCATATCAGAATCAACTTTACAGAGGAGGAAGATACAGTAGGTTTAAACCTGATTATAGATCTCATGTCCTTGGCATAACCAATACATTTTTCCTCCACATAAACTAAAGCATTAGAGGCTGTCAGGAACAGTAAGTCCAAGACTTAGAGAAATTAAGTACAAGAAGATAAGAGTTATCACCACTATCATCTGTATTCTCACTTCTCCCCTCACACAACAAATCATTTAGCCTCAAGTGCTACTATTTACTGGATTTGTTCCTGTTCTGGGAGATAGGATTGAAGAAAGGAAGTTATAACATTGAACTTTTTTTGTAGTAAATAAAACTATCAAGAATGAAATGTTTCCCACTTATGGGGAAAAGAATGGTCAGATACCTCAAGAATTTTTAAAACAGATATCCATTGTCAGATGTGTGTGTGTGTAATTCTCACTCACTTTGATGTGGTATCTCTGTCTCTCAAAGCAAACACGAGCTACGATGCTAGAGTTCAGAGCAAGGTGGTTGCTCCGCAAGGTAGCTATTTCTCCATGTATTTGACAGAAAGTTTATTCTGAGGAAGCACTTTCTGCTGCATACCAGCATATCTCAAAACCCCCAAAACATTTTACACCAATTCCTGTCGGCACATCCATTAGGACAGCAATCCCTGATTGTTTTGCACCACACAGTATCACTCTGCTGTGAGATACAAACGAGGATTACATTTCTGACCACAACTATAGAACATGCGGCTTAGGCAATCCAGCAGCAGAGGATATCATGGAATACCTTAAAGTACCTAGAACAGTACTAAAAGAAACTAAGTAGTACCTAAAAATCTAACAGTTTTGTTGTTCTGACTGACCCAAGTCTCACACCCCTTTCCTGCTTCCTGGAATAACTATTTCTACCTCTTTGCTCCATGTGCATACAAATACTATCACAGCTAATATCATTATACATTGTGATAACTGTGATAACTCTGTATGTTTATCTTCTGTTCAAGAGCATCTGAAATTTCTGTATAAACTCCATGAGGGACAGAAGTTACTTACAAGGAACTAACAGTGCACACTGCTTCTATACAGCAGCTTAGATGAACAGCCCAAGACCCACTCGAAACCGCAGTAGAAAGCGTGCATTGGAGGCCGAATAGATAGCACTAAAAAAGACCTTCCAGAGAATATAGTATCCTGACTGAAGTTATTACACTTGGCATTATACAAACACATAACACTGTGCTCTGAAGATCTTATGAGACTCCAAAGCATTTAAGAGAGGACATGAGGTACAAAGATACTGAGCAAGTTAGCCATGGTCATATAGAAAATACAGTCAACTTTACAGGTCCCAAGCACAAGTTCAACACCTTAATTAGGAGGAGGGTCATTCCTTTCCAAAACCAGGTGGTTCACCAATTTAGAGACTTCTTCATAGTTATTCAGCTTCACAGAAAGAGGAAAAGCCCCCACCTTGAGAAGAACTGCCTGAAAGCAGCATAATTTTTGCAGAAAATTTGGACCAAAGTCAGCATTGGTGTAATTCTGTGACAGTCTAGAGCTGCATCTGAGTTGAACATGTGTCCGTACACACTGTGCACCACGTGGTGAACCCCACAAATGTAACCAACCAGCCATTATAATACGGCAAAACTTCTCCAGCCCTCAGGGAGCACGTCAGTAACATCACAAGCCATTTAGCAGATGTTGCTAAACATTGTGAACCACTTGACAGATCATGTAAGCTTTGTCAAGTGTTTGGCATACATTACAAGGCCTGTGAAGTACTTAATAGACATTATGAGTATCACAGTGTCACATGGGCACTTAAACATCAGTAAATGCTTGAACAAAAATGTAAATCTCATGGGAATTTTGACAATATTTGTAAGCAAGCAGTCTCATGAAGCAGAGTACAGCTGCCTCAAACAGCTTTTTTTTGAGGCCGACTGGTGCACGTCTCTGGCTTACCCGGTGGCACCTCAGTGCACTGTAGAACAAGACATCACAGCATTAATTTTTTAAATGAAGGAGGACCTTTTATTTTAGTGTTAAATCACTATATAGATAGAATATTATAAACTCCAATAAAACTCTTGGTAGTCAGTCTTCTAGAAGAATACTGTATGAACAACAGATCAAAGATTCAATTGTGGAAGCAGGAGGTTCATTAGTACTCCATCTAGATGACATTATTTACTTCACAGCAGTATTCCACACCAAACATACTCAGGTGAGCATAGAAACACTATCAAAACAGAACAAAAGATCTTTCTTGTACTATTAACTATATAAACACTTTCTTATGCTATAAAACCTATGAACTATGTACAGACAAGTCCACTGAGCAGCTGAAAAAGGAAAGTAAGGATTACAACACATACAAACCTTTACTGTATATAATTAGTGTGAATATGACCTTCTTGGCTTATTTAATCCAAGAAATATTCTTAAAGAAATGCCTAATTCCTTATCACTCCTATCCAATACAATGGATTTTTATTTAGTTATATACTTGAACTTTGATAAAAAAAATTAAGAACCTGCTTAAATGCTTTGCCGAATTGAGAGCAAAAGCTGTCCAATGAGTTCTCATGATTGTAGCAGACAAAGGTTGAAAGTGGAATTCAGTGTAAATAATAAGGTGCCTTTCTGGATTGTTTGCCACATAGACATAATATTCCTTCACAAACTTTGTCCTGAAATATCCCGACAAGTGGTGTAGCTGCAGCAGCTACTCCAGCCGCGCGGGGAGGGCACCTATCTGTGGCGTGGAACAAAGCAGCTGTTTAACAGCACGTCAACACCAGTTCAGGAGAGGAAGTAGAGGAAAATACCACATCCACTGAGAAGTAATTTAAAAGAATGCACACGTGGTTTAGGAACAGAGCGAGACGGAGACAACATTTTAAGAGAAATGCTATGCAAACAACTTCCCCTGCAGTATATACCACCACTCCCATTTTTGAGGGACCGAGTTCAGAGACATAACGGGGCCAAGCTTGTTAGCTGCTGGATACGGCTCTTCCACAGGAGGACGTTCAAGACAGGAGTCTAATCCAAGCTAGTTCAAAAGCCTTTGAAGTGGGAATGCAGTTTATAGTCCTCTGGTAATTCCTTCCTTGATAGACTGGAGCAATTTTTTTTTTTTAATGGAAAATGACCACCATTAGAAGAGGGAGGACCGCACCAAGAGGACTGGCGAGGACAGTCATTACTAGCCTTGAGAGAACATTAATTTATAGAGAATTGTGTTCTTTTGATCAAACTACATTTAAGAGTTAATTTTATTCAGAGTTAAGTACACAAGAAGCTGTGAAAGGAAGAAAGTCTTGCCTTGGGCCTGCAGCACAGAGACAGAAAGTGATTTCATTGTTGTCACAGCTCTTGCCAATAATACAGAAAAATGTATCAAGTTGGCACCATTTTGTTCAGAAGAATTTCCTGGGCAGTGCAACTAGAAAACCCTGGCAACAATAATGTTAACACAACAAATGATTTAATTTACACACCTGTCTCACTCCTCAACAATCCTTCTCTTCAAAAAGTCCATCTTATTACTTCACTAATACTTCAACCAGAAAATTACTCTTTTCAAAAAAAAAAAAATCTACCCAATAATTAAGGTAAAATATGCAGCAAAAACAGAGGTTTTGAGATCATCTTGTGGGTACTACTCAAATCACTAAAATAATCATGTTTACACCAAACTAGATCCTCTGATCTGTCTGGCACCCAAAAATATATGGTACGTTTTCAATATCCAGAGTTTCCAAAGTAATGCCCAGGAGTTACAGCAACTCTTCATTCAGTGGCACGAAACCCTAAATGTTGCTAAACCAGCAGCATACCATTAGGCTGGAGCGATCTCACATCGCACAAGGATAACATGACCTCTCTGCTAACCTGAGGCCGCCTCTAAAATTCAGCATGGGGTGCCCACTTTTCTATTCCACCCTTGAGCGAAGTCCCACTGACTAACACAAGGCCTGTCCCAGCAGCTCTCCGTTGCTCTCCTGCTCCTCAGGTCTTGTTTTTCATACTGTATTGCATTACGTGCTTGTGTAGCACCCAGTTCAGCAGGGGTCTTGTATAAGCAAAGTAGCCATCAAAAGGCAGAGCTTCTGGTTACACTGCTAAAGGACCTGTATCCCAAACTCTGAGGCTGATTCCCAGTTTCACTTACTGGGCAGGGACTACAGATTGAAGAGCACAGAAAATAGACTCATACAGGGGCACCACAAGCAGATGAAGTAACTCCAGTCACATGTTAAGCATCAATAGCTTAATTAAGGTATTTTCCAAGCAGGAGAGCTCAGCCTTTCTTGTTTAAGGAGTCTGTGGGTAGGAGGATAAAAGTCTTCATGCAGCTGCACTTTCTACCACCACCTCAACTACACACAATGTTGGTGGAGAATGTCTAACCTCTAGGAAAACAATCTCTTCCTAAGCACCTAGAGCACCTATTGCAATCTCTTTTCCTTTCCCTTTTTTAAATTTCAGCTTGGGGAGATGCCTTTAACCTCCTTCTCTGGAGAAGTGAGAACTGCTGAATGGCAAGTCAAATTTTGGAGAGTACAAATCAGCTCAGCTCCAACTGAAATCAGGTTTTTGGATGGTCTCAGTTGAGACACACTTAAATAGGTTTGGGTGATACTGGGTTGTATTCCAGCAACTCAAATCAAAGTGCCCTGTAAACCTTACTTTAGCCTATCAGAAAACTGCACAAGAGGAGAGCGCTAGTCAAACTCCATATGCAAGAAACTCCGGTAGCAGAAAGATTAAGAGACCAATTTAAGTCCAATCCATAGTCCAACACCTTGCAAAAGATGGGCCTGTTCAAATCAGGTCTCAGGTGATTTGCCCAAAGATAAACAATAAATCAATGTAATTAGATTGCTTCTAACAGAAGCAAATTATTCACAATTTTCATGTCAAGTTAAAAGTTCTCTCTTTATCCAAATGTGTGCCCACAGGCCTTATTTTAAGCTTTCATTTTCTGAAAGAAATGTAAATATACATAGGCGAAAACATCACAGCTACAGACCTAAGCACTCAAAACTTAGGAAATGCCAGAATTAAGTTTGCATGGGCAAAAGAAAATATTTTTCTCCTAATTTCATTCCCAGAAATGGTGAAACCATTTTTTGTTGAAGCTTTCCAAACAATTCATCTGAGGCAGACATTCAGCATGGAAAGTTTCAGCCCAAACAGTTAAAATTTGGCAAAGTTATATGCTTCTGAAAGCAGGGTCTTATAATGGGAAATGTAAGGTAAGCTTAATTGTAGGCAGCACCACCAACATCACTTATATATTTAGGACTAAAATTTCATCCTGGCTTTACTAAGTCTATTTTTCTAGGAATGCTGTACTGAAGTATTTGAAGCTTCTTATATACATCTAAATTTCAGACTATATATTTGTAAGTCTGGGGTCTTTGACAAACTTGGCCAAAATTACAACACAGCTATTTACATTTGCCATCAAAAGTAGAGGTCATTAAATGAGTGAAGTATTTTTCTAATATCTTACACCTTCCTCTACTTGATATCATTCAAGGCAGATCTTTTTTTTCCAAGTAATTTAGAGCTTCTATCAGTTTTAATATGGACTTTAAATTAGAGATATCAACCAACCCTATGCCTTGTTAAAAGATGATGTATTCTTTGTGAGAAGCTGGTTTCAAGCAAAATTATTTAAGTCATAAATTTTGGCAGGTCAGCTCAAATGAGTGTTAATATCAAGTAGAACTGCTCTAAGTTTCAGCAGGAAAAGAACTAAATTTGAAATAGTCTGATAAGCTAGGTGTCTAAGGAGTTAGCTGGCATCATCATGGTGTTTTGAATTCTCATTATTCCAGCTTTCTCCCCAGGCCTCTGCAGCATCTCTCCATTCATCTCCTATTTTTAATGGAATCCATAAGTTCCTACATTATTTTGCCATGCTTGATTGTGATATACTACCTGGTAGAGAATTAATCTTCACCATTCGTATGACTATGAAATAGCATGTAGGTGTCTTCAGGAATTCTTAAGATCCAAACTGTACAGTCAGGGTTACAGAGAAAAGTTATCAGACAGTACTAGGCTTGCCACCTTTAAAAATCATTTGCTACTAGCTCCCAGTCTAATACTATATTAGTTATTGATTTAAAGCTTTATTGTTTTCTTAGCAAATGTAAAATAATCCCCAAAGTGGTCTTTCCACTCTATTTTTACTAATTGCCAATTAAAAGTAAATTAATTACCAATCAGGAACTCTGAAATAGAACATGGAACATAGCAGCAAGGGGACTGAAGAAAAATTTTGCGAGAGCACAGAATGTGCTTCTGGTTTAACCCAAAAACAAACTTTGCAACAGATTATTAAATTCTGGTTTGGTCTATTGCTAAGAAATATGGCACTTAGGTCAGAAAGATTTTCAAGTTTTGTTTTGTTCTACTAGGAATCAGAAATGTATTTATCAAGAGGAAGAACGAGCTTTCAGGTTCAGTATTACTTGAGACAGAGGTGATCTCCTTGCAGTCCTCTCAGTCACTACAGACTGCTTAACTTTCACTATCACAGAAGCAGTAAGGTTGGAAGGGACCTCTGGAGATCATCTAGCCCAACCCCTCTGCTCAAGCATGTTGGACAGGGTTGCGTCCAGGCGGGCCTTGAATATCTCCAGAGAAGGAGACTCCACAGCCTCCCTGGGCAACCTGTTCCAGTGCTCCGTCACTCTCGCAGGGAAGAAATTCCCCCTCACGTTCAGGCAGAACTGCCTGTGCTTCAGTTTCTGCCCATTGCCTCTTGTCCTGTCACATGGGACAACTGAAAAATTTGTCCCCGTCCCCTTGACACCCTCAAGCTAATTTATCCCACTAACTCATTTATCTCTTGGCTTCAGCTTCCTATTTTTAAAGGATAAGTAATACTACCTCCTTTCTCCTACTCTTTCCCAATTAGGCGGGAAGCTCTTCTGAGCAAGCACCGTTTCATTCTGTATGTTTTTTGTGCTAGTAGCACAATGGAGACTGATCTCCCATGGGATTTCAAGACACCGCTGTAATACCAATAAATTCCAGCTCTGCTTGTTGTCCATTTAGGGTCAAATCCCGAGACACTTGTATAGACTCCCAGTGAACTCTGGTCAGCTCCAAAAGAAGTCTAAATGAATTAAAAAAAAAAAAGCAAGAATTTGGCCCTTTATATTTAATTCTTAAGTTCAATTGGTTAAATGCATTTTTTCCAGGACATTTCAAGACACTATTCATTCTTACTAAACGTTCATATTTTACTTTGTCCAGTATGTCTTCAATTTGCCTCTGTTGAGGCAAAGTCTCAAAAAAATACACCCAATATTGCTCCTCACCTAAGTATACAGTGACTTCTTTATTTCATTTCAATAATACATAGGACATGGACAGAGTGACATAAAGGAAACCTGTGGAGCAAGGCATCTATGACAGGAAAAATAAAGGTGACCCATGAAGTACCTCACCAGTTTTCTTAAAGCCTTCATGTTTGTAACTTATAAATCATGGAATTTTGTTCCATGATGGCTTTGCCAATTATGCTACCTTGCAGTGAACATATCTAAGAGCTCACAGTGACACAATGGCTTCTTGAGTGAATGCATTTACACAAAATATTACATCACTTCCATTTGCACAGCAAGACTGATGTAGGAAAAAGTTGTGAAACACCTATCAACTGTAAAAAAAGAAAGGAAAAAAAAAGCTAAGGTTGCCCTCAGGAGCTACATCATAAGCTTTTTTTTTTTTTTAATATAAACATGCTGAGGTTTTAAGCCTTGGAGTGCAACAACCTTGTAAAAGCAAGTGTGGAGGATGAGCTATTTACAACTGCAAATTTCACATTACATCTGCCTAAATATAGCTGCATCCACTGGAGAGAGCCATGCAATTAGAACCACGTCAGCATTTCCCAGAGTTTGTAATGCAACCACAGAAATTGGTTTCAGATTGATACTTGACATTCAGGCTTAACTTCAGTAGTGTATGTTCAGGAGAAGGTGCACTGTTTTTCACAGTGCAGAAAATTCTTTACTTTAGAAAGTTAAAGAATACTTCTCCTACATCTTCCACATTATTGGTAGCACCATGGGCTAATATTACAGAAATAAGGGAGTCTTCACAGAAAAGCTGGACTTTCAGAGCTGGTATATATACGTACACACCCCTGAGATCTAGAATAAGTACTGTGTACACACACGCAGATCTCTTCAGACATCTCCGGTATTTAAACACACGGAGGATGAGGAGCACCTCAAACCTTTATTCAAGTCAATAAATCAGATCTTTCAGTGTAGGGTTTTAGTGAAAACTATGACATTTTCTTACAGCCACATTTTAACGCAAGATGCAACCTCACATGACAAAAGGGGAAGTTTGGAACTGCAGAAGGACAGGCTGTAAGCTTAGCAGTAATCCTGAGCTACCAAAACCAACTAGCATTGTACCTAGAATAAACCCAACTAACGTCTGGACTATCAAGTCAAAGGAGAAACCATCAAAGCCACATCTTCTCATAAGATCAATCTAGGCTGCTTGCCAGTGTTGTGAGGCGCTAGGAATATCGCAGTGCTTGTCTTTCCCAAGAGAAGGAGTCTTGCCTCAGTTGTCCATTCCTATAAGGACAATGCAGCCTTCTCTCCTGTCCCTGAACTACAGGAGCTTGTGTTGTAATGTGGTTTCAGGGGAACCCTGCGAATGGAGAGTAATTTGGGAGCACTAACCTAGAATTCACATCTGCCAGCAATTACACTCACTCACTAAAGCGCAGAAGTCTGCTCGTTCATATTGAACTGTGAACGTGACGTGGCATTGGCTTTCAAACACAAAGATAAGCCTGTTAAGGTGCACACTGTATGTGATCAAAAAGGTGAGCACACCAGCAATTATGTTCTTACTTCCAAACTTTTGTCTGGTTGCACATAAACCAGCCTTTTTTGCTATCTATTAATATTTTAGTTTGGAAAAAACACTCACAGAAACTGATGCCTTTTTATCATCACATATATACATTGCTACGTCTGAAAACTCCCCTAAGCCTAACAAGCCTAGGCCCCACATTCAAACCATTAAAGGACAAAGATAGAGGACAAATTACATAGGTGTTAGAGAAGGGATGTGTTTTATTATCTGACACTGATCAGCTCAAATGGGACAGCATTTCAAAGATGACTCTTAATACTTTGTAATTTTGAGGAAAGGAGGGTCAAGTCCTGGCAATGACCTCACATGTCAGCCAGAGAAGCAGTGCTCCAGAAATACCAGTGAGTACTCCACAGCTAGAGAGTTGTTGGTTACAGAAGAAACTTTTAAATGGTTTCCAAAGACATGGAAAATACTACAATTAGGCTCCTTATGCAAATATTTTTCATACATTCTCCCACGCTGGGAGGCATTTGATTTTAGGCTTGCTATCATAGATAAACAAGGCTTATACAACCACAAAGTCTGATTGCCCCATCCAACAGCCTTACTACATCTCTACTGGCTGCCCTTCAAAACTCATGCAAACACATGGCCAGATAGGAGATTAATCAGAAAATAGAAAAGATTAGTTTCATGACTGAGGAAAAGAATGAACTCGCATCAGACTTCATTATATGCTAATCATGGCTCCTTCTTACATACCAGAGATCTCTGCTATTAGAAATAAATCCTCAAGAACCTGGTTTTGCTAGTTCTGCTACACAGGAAACAACCTGCGTTTATGGAAAAAAGCAGGAGAGACAGCCTCATCTCTTGTATTCTCCTTCCCCTTAGCCCAAAGGGGCTGCATAGCAGCAGCCTCTCAGCCAGTTACAGTAGCTGTTTTGTACAAAAGCAGGAAAGCAGCTGACTGTACTCTTCGTACTGCTGAATTCCATCATTACTTTCAATATTACCCTCTGCTGTTTGCACCAATCTTCAACTTCAGATTATAGGCTTTCGCACCCAAACAAGGGAGCTGTACAGTCCCACTACTGGCAAGTGCTAGCTGGAAGAGTGTTTTCCTCTGCTGAGGTCACTAGCAAAAAAAAAATATATATATATATTTGGGATATGAACTGCTTCAGGTCACCTGGAGGAGTCCCACATGGGCCAGCAAGAGCCTGGCAACAATTGAAGAGTTGGCTTTCTACTTCCCCTCCTTGCAGTGAGGGAAGGAGGACTGAACCATAAGCACGAGCCATAGCAACACTTGGGCTTGGTAGGGGACAAGACAGTGAATCAGAAGCACACATGCTAAAGAAGCGTAATGGGCCTGGCATGCTGGAGGCATAATTAAAGCAAGACATTGACTGGGAGATTAAGTTACAAGGGTGTCACATTCAGAGAAAGGATGAAGGCAGGAACACAGGAACAGCGGCAAGAAGGGGGAGAGAAACATTACATCAGAGAAGGTTAGGCAAAATGCTAGGTTGACACCCCAGAAGCTACTATGGTTAAAGAAGGGAAAAAAAAAAAAAAAAAAAAAAGAAAGTTGAGGAACTGGTAGTTGCAAGTGGCTGCAACACTTAAGACCAGCCAGAACACTTACAAGTTATGAGAGCAAGTTTAGAAAGAAAAAAAAAAAGGAAAAAAGAGGAAAGCCTTATCTGTTCATGCCTCAAACTGAAGCCTATAAAGCACTCTAGCTTTGATCCAGATGCAGCCGGCAATAAACACTTTTGTGACTATATGAACACTAGGCAACAGGGTAAACACAGACTTTCTGTAAGACCAATTAGTGGCAATGAAATAGCACCCGACGTTAAAAGCAACCAAAGACACTCAATCAGGCTTTGCACAGTTTGCTATTGACCCATTCCTGAGTTAGCAAGTAGTACCTTCTTCCCAGACACTGATTGATATATCAGTCTTTTGACTCGTCTTGGGTGTCATACACAGTTTTAATCTGGGTTTGGCAGCTTTTGTTTCAAATGTGAGCACAGAGCAAGCAAAACAGGATTCCTACCCTCCGTGTGCTATTGTAAAATCAAACCAAAATACTGCTAACTTTTTTGATCCCCTAGAGAGAAATTAAAATGAAAATACTTTGGCATGAAACAATCAGCTTGAAAATACCTTAAGAAAAGTCAAAAATAAAGTGCCAATTCAGGAAGCCTCAGGATCATATCCCAAAGTCTCTATTCTAGTTGTTTCTCTAGGAGGAGAGCTTGTGGCACAACAGGCAAATTCAACAAGCATTAGCTACTGATGTTCTTCAATACAGAGAGAAAAAGCAGTATCAGTTATTGGGAAATATTATCAGTTATTGTGGAGGATCATGGGACCAGGCCCAAGACCCTGAAGTGGTATTTTGACCCAAAAAAACCCCACACCTTGGCATCCTCTTCAAAAAGAGGATTTTAAAGATATCTTCCATAAGACACCTTCTAACCTCCAATTTCTAGCTAAACCTGGGCTCAGATGAAAAGGGTTGCCAGCAATGAACATGGTATGGGACCGTGGGACAACAGTACAACTTCAGCTCTGTCTTAAGTGCTAGCAGCAGCTCTGCAGAGACAGAACTTCCACAGAGCACCAGAAGCATTAGGTAATTACAGACAGCTGTCAATAATTTAAGAGGGGTTTTTAATTACAAACTGCTTAAATACATACACATTTCACATACAAATCCAGAGTGAAAACAAGACTAAATTAATGCCTAGGCACATAATCTAGTAAGATAACTTAAACAACCCTAACATCATTAAGTAATACCTGTCTAATACTACAGCTTTCAGGAACATTAGTTAGTTAGTGGATGTCACTGGCTACACCTGAACCTAAAGTTTATAGAAGGACTGACCCAGCTTTTGAGCTCAATAACCTTTTTGTTCATGCAGAGAACATTTTTCAGTTCAATTATTCATTCTAGGACTGATCCACTTGAGATTAAAAAAACAATTGAGAATAGAAAACCAGAAAAAAATGCCCAAGTTTTAAAAGAGTAATGCTTACTGATTTGAGTCATTATAGACAAAGTAATCAATAAAATTTATTCAATAGATAATATGCTGCATTCATTTTACTTTTTCAGAAAAAGGAGTCTTTAAATGAACACTTTTCCTCTTGAAGCACTCACATTTATTAGGTAATCAATATGTTTTGAAAATAACTTCTATGCTTTTTTTATTCTAGCTTTTATCCAAATAGTTTGATAAGGCAATCTTTACCTTCATTTAAACAAAAGTCTTCAACATAAAAAAAAAAGCACTTAAATGCATTCTATGTATGCTCATGCATCTTCCTGGTAAAAGATGCCATGTTTTTACCATGTATTTTAGTGGTTATTTTTAAGAACAAAGATTACCATCAATTTACAAAACAGGGTGTCCCATACCACAGATTAAGTTGCGACTGATGCATCAACCCTTATTATAGGGAAGGGCTCGTTACCTGTGAGCGCACAAATTCTATTTGAATAGCTTCACTTCACGTACTAAGAAGATGAAATTCCTCTGCTTAACTGTATGGATTTAAAACGATCGCAAAGACGATAGGAAAACTTTGACGTGAATCACAAGGAAAGTTTGCTACAAATTGGCAAAGGCCTTGGAAAAGTCAAGGTCTGCAAAGGATTGAGAGGGTTGTTAATACCCAGTTTGGGCACTTTGAAGAAATTATTGCCTTTGTAGCACACATTTATTGAGTGTCACACTGTTACTGCAGATCAAAAGAGTAATCAGTTAAAAGAGCAAACTTAAAATAACCCAGATATCATAATATGAAAAGAACTGAATTTGTCTGCCCTGAGCTGCTCCTACGCATCTCTGTTTTCACCCTCACACTGATATCAAGAAGTTCTGCTTCTCTGAAACGTACTGCAAGCTTCATGGACAACGCAAAGGATAGAAAAGCTTCATTTGCAGTATAGCACGAAGATACCTACGATTGCACAAATTTGCAGAAACCGCTTTGTGGCACAAAAGATAACTCCCTCCCAGTAGCCATTAATTTCTCCCCACCTGCTAGCTTCTCGTAAGTTTTAACATTAGTAAATTAAATACACATAATCTGCACTACTATAAAGCTAAGTTATCAGTGTATTATCTCACTGGATCTTTTGAAGAGAATTCAATACCTAAAAAGTGAACCTTTGTTTCCAAGAAAGAAGCAGAAAGCTGTTTTTCAAAGTAAAATAATTTACAGTTACAACTCAACCATTTTAGTTATCTTTCTTCAAGACACTGTGGTCCACTACAAGTCTCTTTAAAAAAAAAAAAAAAGAGTATACTCTTCAAATACACGTTCTATTTTTAATACTTTAATACTTTAAATTTATAACCAATTCTTTGTATAGAAAATAAGTGTAAAAGCCACATGTTACAGGACCCAAACTGAATAAAAGTCAAGAAATCCCCAAACTGACCTGTGCATTAACTAAAGCTACTGGTGGAAAAGAGATGGGGGAGGGGGAACAAGACCAACAAGAATTACTCAACACATTATATGATCCAAAAAACTACTCTAAAAGTGACTTTTACTCAGTTTTCCAGCTTGCTGCATGTAAATTCAGACCCTCCCTGTCCCTCATGCACCCGTAAGTCTGTGTCACTCTGATATGGAGCTTTCCTAGCTGAATAATCTGGTGCCTGCTCTGCATTTTGTTTCAAGATCATAGCTTCCCAATGGTTGCTAGCAGCACAAGTAATTTAACAAGATAAGCTAAAAGAGTACTCAGAGGGTTCAGATTTAGTGGCTTTTTTTTTTTTTTTTTTATGGCTGGCAGTTACAAATTGTCCTTTTAATTTGTAAACTGGAAGGAGTTATTTTTGGTTCACCAACGTTATTGCATACGATTTGCAAAGCGTCCTGGGTTTGGGGTGGTGATCGGGGCTGGAGGGTTGGTTTGGTTGTTCTGCAGCGCTGTGATAAACGTCCCTTTTGAACATGCTCTTCCAACCCACGCTACAGTCCTCAAAATATGTCTGGAAGTAAAATCCTCTGCAGTTTACCACCCTGGATCAGGGACATGCAGCAACTGGAAGCTGCAGAGACCAGTGGAGGGGGAGGGAAGGGGTGGGAAAATCACACCCCACACAAACGTCTGTTATTAAATAGCCCAAAACAGAAAAATCAAAGAAAGCATTAACTTTACTGTGAAGCAACCTAGGTCTGGTTACAGTTGACAGAAGTTCCAAGTAGTTTCACATGAAGTAGTATTGAGGCAGCTTATATACATACTATATATATATATAAAATTGTAAGGAGTGATATTATCTTAACATTAATCAGTATGCTCTGTGCTAGTGATTACTCCACTGACAGGGCAGACAAAAAAAAATGTTTATCCAGAATAACAGTAAAGCCTATTGAGAGTAAAAAGGGTCATCATTTGAGAAAGAATTATTTTTTTTTTTTTACTTCTTCCATCACTCCTGGCTATTCTAATCTCTGTGAAGTGCACACAGAAAAATTGAGAGTAACAGCCTAAAAATATTTCATACAGCAGTTATATTTGGGCTATACACCCAAATAAAGCCATCCACGTGACAGCTCTGGATGTCACTTACAGGTGTGCAGGCTCAAAACGCCTTGGGGGACAAGGCAGGAGACAAGGAGTTCACACTGGAAGGGAAAGGACACAGATAAGCATTTCTCCACTCCAGCTATTCTCTCCACTACTGGCCAGGCACAGGGGCCTTCAGCAAGTTAGAGAAGGCCTTCAAAATTCCACCTGGACCAAGGACTAACCTGAGCTTCACAGCCCAAGGGTTCTCCAAAACCAAACCCACATGTAGCCACAGGGTCACGTGGAGACTATAGACTACACCAGCTCCACGTTCACAGACCCCCTGCTTTACCCAGGACCACCACACCTCAAATGTGTTTTGTCATGACTTGTTTTCCAATACTTTTAAACCATAGTAAATAACCTCCTTATTGAGGGCTTTGTGTCACAGCCAGAAGTTTCAATGAACAGAATCAACAGTATGTTTAACTCAAATTGTGTCTATATTAGGTTTATCCAGGCATATGTAAATACCAATAAATTGGGTAATGTTACTAAACTGACATACTAAAATACTAGTTTTCTATCAACAGGTGTAAGACAGCTCTCAAATCTTCAGTATGGTTGGAGAACTTTAACTTCTGGTGTTATATGAAGTTAAATAACATGGTCAGAGAGAACTTTACTAGACTGGTCTTGGCCTGTTAAAAAAAATCCTGTAAAAATTTATGTTCTAATTTTACTACAGCTACACACAGCATGAAGTTTATCAGCTGCTTCCGTAAGGGAGAGACAAAGAGTTACATGCCTGAGCTGCAAATTTTTCAAAAAGAGAAAATCCATACAATCATGTCTCTTCAACTACTTGTTTTTAATTATTTCCTAAAAACATATTCCCTTAAATATTTTCAATGAAAAATCCAAGACATCAGCAACTCTGAACTTCCAGACATGCTTGAAACAGGAAAAAAATTTTGATCCATTGTGTTGATGTTTATTCATTTATATTACACTTCCCCGTCTGTAGGAGGCATACTCCTAGGGCTGGGGTTTGACTTCACTTCCTCCTTTAATGCCCCACAGTCTTCTGCTATGAAGATTATCTCTTCTCTTACATCATCAACTATGGGAGACCTTCTTTGTGGGTACCCCCCACCCCCCGCAGATAATACTATTTTCACATACCTTTAGACCTGCCATTATCACAGTAACACAAATCAGTCCCTCAAAAAAAAATTTCATACCATGAAATTGGCAAGTTCATACCATGCTTTGATGCCATGCTGTATCACTTTATCATAAAAATCTCATTGTTAAGTTGCTTCTCTACGAATTTTATGGGTCTTCAGCTGTAAGTATCACAGGTGAATCCTGTTCTCCCACCAGCACTGGTTTCTCACTCTGATCAGAGCAGAGTGGCAAATCATTCTACCAATATGCTTCACTGACATCTCTCAATCTGACATTTCTTCACTTCGTTAGCATTTCTGCTTTTCCATATAGAATACCGCACTTAATGACAGGAGCTTTTAAGTTAAAAGTATCCTAAATCATTGCTTCAAAGGTGTGAGTAGATAGATACAGTTGCTTTCTTTCAGAAATCTAGATCTGAAGAAGCCTAGTAAAAGAACTAATGCAATGGTGAAATCACAAGAACTTGCACTGTAAAACACAAGCAGATAAGATAGGAAGGAATTTCTAAACAGATTCTTTATTAACATTTGATTTCCCACACACAATCAAAAGTAATTAGAGCTTGTAGGTGCCTGATCATTTATTTTTCTCCAAGATTTAAGTAAAGTTGGGGGGCACCTACGAAAACACAAGTAAGCAAATGAATAGGGAAGAAAACTCAAAGCATCGTCACATTTTCCATAGTATCCCACACACAAAAAACCAAGAGAAACTCCACACACAAGCCCCTCATTTCCCCTCTATACACCTACTCTTTTAAAATTGTAGGCAGCTGCCTTCTGACCTGGTCAACACTACATCTGGGAACTTGAGATCCTGGTAACAGCCATGAAAACCGCTCTGTCATCACGCTAGCTCACAAGGGAAAAACTGGAAAACTCTTTCGGGGACCTAGCAGTGATACACCTTACCCAAGGATACGTCTTAGCCTGCAGGGGCTCGTTCATGAGATGTAAATGCTTTCTAACACATGAAGAGTCAAGGACATTTTAAAAAGCACCCAGGAAGGACCTCTTCACCAGCTGAGAGACCACTCACTTCCACACCAGAACAAAATTCAGTCCATAGATCTTTGTAGGAGGTGGCTTGAAGCAGTAGCCTGCACACAACCAGAGAGCTCTGGTTCAGTGATCTTTTCTAAGCATTAAACGACATTTCCTCCCTTTTAATCATGGCATTTTTACTGTATGCCCAAATGCCCTTGTCTCAATAGGTCACTTAGTACTGAAATACATGAAGGGGAGGGATCATCCAAGTCATCTATTCCAGTCAACTGTAAAAAGAGTCTCTAATGCAAGAAGATACCCAGAGCAGCTATGATATCACACACCACTTCACGTGCTGCAGCAAACCTCAGAGCAGAAGCCACAGAGTATTATTGTGCCACAGGACACGAGCAATTCATCAGTATACCAGCTTTTCAAAGATATCATTCCCTATTCGACAGCTAGTAATAAACACCAAGAATTGCCACCTCACACTGTTCCCAGTGTTGTTGAGCACACATGATTTGGTATTGCACATGGCTGATATTCACAATACCAGCAACTGCTGCTTATAAAAAATGAGATCCTACCATTTCAGTGGTTGAACACGTCACTCGGAGGTAGCGTCAGCAGTTGTGTTGGGACTTGCTTACACTGTCAAAAAAAAAAAAAAAAGAAGAAGAGGAGGTCAAGAAGGGAAAGAATAGTTCAAAAGACCAAGCTGCTCAATCATAAGTAAGAGCAAGAGTGCTTCATAAGTTAGCATCTTTATGCTCCAAAGCCTAGTCCCTGTAAATTACCAAAAAAATTTAAGTAAAAAGCAACCTTGTCAAAATGAGCACATTTGAGTACCACAGAGCCTATGCTACACTAACAACCCACTGCCTCCAGAGGGCTGTGTTGCCTGGAGCAAACTTTACTTATTCGGAGGAAAACAGTTTGCATGAGAAAGAAGCAGGACTTGAAGAATATTGGAAGTTAACAATTAACATCGATCCTCTGAAGTTACACTTCCAGTGAAAGCCTGACATAACTAGTGGCAAAACCATAGGCTGACACTGTATTGTCAACCGAGCTGGAATAGCTCAAGCAACTTACAGTCTTAAGCTGTTACTACACTTTCAGGGATGGTTTACACTAACCAATTCACATTCTCCTGAAACAGTACAAGTCCTCAAAGCAAATAGAGGACCTGGATTCAGCATCCTTATCCACTTACCAGGATGTAATTTATTTCCACCTGTCTCCTAGAAGGATGCACCCATGTTAAGCAGTAATTTTTCTAGTCCAGAAAAATTCTAGTTCTAGTCTAGGCTTTTTTTTGGTTTTAAAATCAAATGAGTAATGCAGTAATATACATCAGGTGCAGCCAGTTACAAGAGGCATACTGTTTCAGACCAAAGGTCCATCTCAACCAATATCCTGACCTTGACAGCAACCAGTAATAATTGCTTTTAAAAAAAATGAGTATAACAAAGAGGCTATGAATGTGGAGAGCTTCTCCTGGAGTATCCTCTTTTGCTAATCCCTAGTTGAGGAACCTAAAGAAAAGGTAACTATGGCTGCTAAGGACTCCCAGGGTGAATGCTCTCTAACATATTCCTGCAACCCAGAAAGGTCAATTTTGTAGGATATTTCCCTTATCAGCTGTACAGAAACACAGGGAAGCCAAGAGATTTCCTAGAGAAGGACCAAGGCAAGATTACTTTTCAGAAGTAGAGACACACAACATTTGAGATAACACCAAATCAATCCCAACCTGAAAAAATGGACCAAGGGAGACTCAATCTAGATGGAGACAGCCATGCAGGAAGCTGCATGGAGAGTCAGAGAGTCCCATTTCCTTCAATGAACTGATCAGTATCATAGAACATAAACAAGAGTATCAAAGCTTACATGCTCTGTAACATCCAACTCACCAAGGCCCATACCTCACTTCAGGGACAGTCCCAGGGAGATTCTGCAGTACAGAAGCTCCAGTCTCTGTTCCTCCCTGCTTAGCTAGACAGCCTGAATACTAATATTGATCAGCAGATATGTCTACTTTCCTTCTGAAGGCCAGCAGAATGACCTACCCCAACCACACTCCTCTTCGTGAGCACTATTAAATACTTTGTCAGGCTCTAAGGGTTGTGATCAACAGCACAAATTCCAGCTGGAGGTCAGTAACTAATACAGCACCACAGGTGTCAGTGCTTGGGCTAATAGTGATTAACATTTTTGTTAATGACCTGGCTGATGGGCCAGAATGCACCCTCAGCAAGTCTGCAGATGATATGAAACTCAGAGCAGTGGCTGATGCACCAGATGGTTGTGCTGCCCTTTGGCTGGAAGGCTGCCAGAACTGACTGGACAGATGGGCAGGGAGGAGCCCCATGAAGTTCAGTAAAGAGAACTGCAGGGTCTTGCACCTGAGGAGGAAGAACCTTTACAGGCTGGGAACCAACAGACTGGAAAGCAGCTTTGCAGAAGAAAATCTGGGGGTCCTGGGGTTAATACACTGGCCGCGAGCCACCAATGTACTCTTGTGGCAACAGCATCCTGGGTGGTATTAGGAAGAGCATTGACAGCACAGGTGGAGGGAGGTGATCCTTCCCCTCTGTTCAGCCCTGGTGAGACCTGTCTGGAGTGCTAGGTCCTGGCCCAGAGAGATATGGACATACTGGAGTGAGTCTAGTAAAGGTCCACAAATATGAAGCACAGTAAATCCAGTAAAGGTCCACAAATATGAAGCACAGTAAATCCCACCTGCACACAGGAAAACACTCCTTCACTGTGAGTGTGGTTGAACACTAGAACAGCTTGCCCTGCCCTTGGAGATGTTCCAGATCTAACTGTGCAGGGCCCTGAGCAACCTGCAGTAGTTGTCCCTGTTTGGAGCAGGGTGGTCAGAGCATGAGACCTCTGGAGGTGCCCTGCAGCCTCAGCCCCTCTGTGTCTCTGTTTCCAGAGAGAGAGCAAAGCATACTGCAGTCGCTTGTTGGAGTTGTGGAGTTAGTTACCGTACAACTCACTGAAGGATATTCCTTTTGACTGAGCCTTTACACAGGAGGATCAGCAAATGCAGAACATGTTTCCATCGGCTGCTTTGGTTCTCTGGCCTCCAGCCAGCGCTGTGATTAGTACTATTCCCACATGGGGAGGGGGGTTACAGAAATGTCCTCCTCATCGCTCGTGCTGAAACACAGAGGCTGAGCCTGAGAGACTGACCACACCAAGCATTTAAACTGGTTCCACAGCAATATGAAAAAGGCCTGAAAAAGGCCTCCCTGCTGGGGTTTTCCCGTGGGTGAGTGGAGCAAATGGGGCTCGTCTGTGCTGGTGGGAGCAGGGGCCCTGCAGCCACGGACCGGCAGAAGTGGGTTTGTGCACTCCTGCCTGGTGATCTGTGTCCTGGCCAGTCCCATCTGACCAACAACCAAGGTTCACCTTTCAACAGATGCTTAAAGAACAGTTTTTATCCCATCTTTTCGCATTTAAACTTCCGCTTCCCTTCTAGATTCCTCCCTGTTAGGTGTATCGGACAGTCCGTGTTACCAGCTCTCCCGGACTCACAGGATTCTGGCTGCTGCTACAGAAAACGTCACTGGGAATCATTAAAAAAAAAAAAAAAAAATCAAAGTTTGGCATAAAATGCTATCTGGTGATATAAAACCGTTAGCTTTTTCCATAATTTACCTTCCCTCTTTTGCCTGTATTTGGCCCTTGAATGTCTGTCCTCCACAAGCCACTCTCCCTCCCTGCAGCTCCAGAGACCATTCCCTTTCCTTCACACTTTCCTCCCTGGTTTTGCAGAGTAAGGACATACAGCAGAATGACCTGTTGTTCAGAGAGGGACAAAGCTATTTTGTCATTCATAAGACTGCTTTCTATTCCTCTTGACTCCCTCTTTTGTCTCACAACTCCTCTTAGTTCCCAAGGGGAAGAAGAGAGCTTTGTCTGAGCTCCACAGCACCCATCTATTTTGCTGGAAGCCAGAAGTTTATGCCTGCAGGGTCTTTCTTCTGGACAGGCAATGACAGAGTATGACAAGCAATGTTTTTTGTCTTAATGCAAGTCCAGCTCCAGCAAATGTATGATTAAAGTGCAAGACCTGGCAGTCCTGGAACGAATTGTTATCATAGAAAATCTTGTAGTTAGAGAAGTTTTGGAAAGTTACTCAAAATGATAAGGACAAAGAGCCTCATGGAAGTATATAAGCTCACAAGTTTTGTGCATCTTTTCTCATACATGCTATTCCAGTCTGCTGCTTTTCAACACATACGGCGCTTCTTGATGTGCAGTAGCACATTCGGCCATGTTATGTCACATTATATTTAACAAAAGGATACAACGTGCAAGTATTTACACATTTACATCAATGCCACCTGACAGGTCAGGTGGCCTTTCAGTGCACCTGTGGTGTATTTGTTGTCAAGGTAACCTAGGAGGTCCGAAATGACAAATCAGGATAGCATTGTAGCATAGAAACACCCTGGTAAGAAAAATAGATTTCATCTATGAAAAAATAAAGTTCTTCATTGCCAGTCTTAACATTTATCATCATAGTCATACTTTTCAGGCTGTCAATAAGACTTGCTAACCAGATTCCAGGCTGTCAGAGGCCAGGAGAAGAAGGTCTTCACAGACACAGCAAGTAGGATAACCTTTACTGAAGCTATGAATAAGCTGAGATGATGATACAAACTGTTGAAAGTACCCTCCTTAGTGTTATGATAATAAATACTGCCAGTAGAGCAGTTTACAGCTTGGCTCAACAAAAAAGCACATTTGCTAAATGGGAGCCTGGGCCTAGAAGAGCAGAAAACATGTCTGATCTCATTTTGAAGGAAGAGAGTGCAGAGGATTTGATTCATAGCCTGCATCCTGCTTTGGGATCCTTCTTGGTGAAAGCTGTTACGGTACTTTCAGGGTCCAATGCTGGCAATCCTTGTGAGCAACACTTCATTACCTGAATAACGTCATGGGGTTCAGCAGGTCTGTTTGAGTGAAATGCTATTTGGGTTATGGGTTGCAGTTTCACTTCCGTGCTAGCTGCCTCTTCTATTTCTTCACATAACGTGAGTCTTAAATGGTTTCTCAAAGAAGCCAGAGAGAACATTGCTTGTCTGTTCCTGTCTCCTCTAAGAGAAATGCGTCACTGCCCGGTATGATCACTGTCAAAGTCTGTATTTAAGCTCTGAGGCTGGCACAGTCCTATTTACTATTTAGCATATTTTGGGCTACTTTGGGTTTTGTCTAAGTTAATATCTTGAAGTGGTTTGTTTGTCCTGACCTGTCTTTCTGGGATACGTACGATGCAGTAGAGCTGGTCTCTGAGTCTTTTACTTTATACAGGGAACTGGATTTTTAGGTATTGGAAGAAGTCAGAAGAACAACTTACGAGAGCAAGATTTACCAGATTAGAGTTCTGAGAAGCGTTATGTAGACCTAGTTATGCAAAAAATAGCTTTAGGCAGTCAGGAACAAGCTGCATTTGGACAATTGAGTTTGACATGAACGTGACTGAAAATGAACAAAATTCACTTTACATTCACAAAACAAGAAGCTCAGCCAATGCTTTTAAATTTTAGTTAATGGTTTAGCAGCTGCAAAATGGCCAGATCACAGCTATAATTTGAGGAAGCAAGCAACAGTTGAATTTGCTGTCCGAACAACCTGAACTCAGCAGCTCTTCGCTTTATCAGGACATTCAGGCTATAGGTGACTCTTACAGCATACAGGACTGTCACTTCTGAAGCTGGTTACTAGTGCAAAGCTAACTCTGCTATATGACAGTTCAGGATGTGAAATGAGATAAATTGCTTTCAACTAGCACAGCAACTTGCAGCAAGACTAAAGGGACGTTTTTCAAGACACCCAAAAGGAGCTGGATATCATGCTCCTATTGAAAGACCACAAGTATTTAAGTAATGAACTCCTTCTTTGTGCTTTGGAGGAGTAGAAAGACACTCTGAACTCCCCCAATAAGGCATTTAGCTGAAAATAATAAAGTTATATGAAATGAATACCACTGTACTTTCAGAGTCATCAATGAGAGCTTTTAATGCTGGACATTCATTTGAAAATACCTATGGTCACAGGCAAGTTTTTTAAGTCTCATCTTTATGTCAGGAAGAGCTCACGCTGCTCAATTTACTCAAGGGCAATCCTGTCGGACAGTTATCCAGACGTGGCCTAGCTCTCTGTGAAGCTGTCACCTGCAAGATCTGCTAAAATGTCTCTCCAGCCATGAGACCAGGCTGCTGAAAGTTAATTCTTGTCATCAGCTTTGTGACTCACCTTGCAGACCTTAACAGTGTCTCCTCAGAAAAATAAGCCACCCTGTCGTTAGCACAGAACGGCTGCCGCGTTGCAGCCTGGGCAGATGCGTTTCAGCGGTGAGTCATCAAACTGAATGAGCAGGAATGACGGCTAAGACTTACCAAGAAGGTTAAGCCTTATTTATTTGACAAGAGCTAAGTATCTGAACCATTTGTTCTTCTAAAAACCCTCAACAATATGCCTATGACCTGTGATAAACTTCAGGAAGTACCTGTACCTATACATTATACACACCAGAAACTTCAGTTTTACAAAATACCAGTTGTTGAGCTGTGATACTGGCTGTCACATAATCTGCAATGCCAGTGTTTAAGAACAGGGGAAGAATCATTGTAGACACAAAATTTTGGATTAATCCCGTAACAAACACAAGTAATGTTCAGACTAAACGTGAAGAAATAGAAGTTTCATTCTTTTCATATTGCTGTCCTTAAACATTACTTCCTCCGCAGCGCATCTAAACATTTAACATTGACTAGCCAGATCCATAAATCAGTCTCAGACAGAGCTTACTAAACTTTAGGTGGTGGGGGGTTGGTTTGTTTGTTTGCTTTTCAAACAAAAAATCCAGCAAGAAATCTCTACTTTCAACCATAGCCGTACAAGCTGTCTTAATGATTTCAATGGAAATATTCATACAAATATCTCTGAGTATGTACCACACACAGTGGTATAGCCAAGACACAAGCTATATTCCATTCTGAAGACCAGATTATGTCCAACTGTAGTTTTCAAATTTTCTGTCTTCCCTTTTCAGCACTTTATGAATTGTTTATTCATTGATGGTGCCTGAACAGCCTAATGAGTGAGGAGCTGAATGCATTACATCAAAAGATGCTGACCAAATAACCAAAGAATATAAGCAGATTAGAAAATAAAACAGTTGTCAAAATAGATGAGGAAATGAGCTCTCTCACTGTAAAATAACTGATTTTGGCATCAAAATTGAAAATCAAAAGTCCAAGTGAAACCTTGCAGGCCCTCACTGCAGTTAAACTATTTCCTTGTTGAACAGCCTCAGTTAGATGGCTTTATACTGTTGAATCTGTTCAGATTATTTCTAAAACTGTAATTCACCTTGTCCAGTTCCTCCTGTATCGTGTATTTCACCAGTGATTTCAGATCTGCAAAGTTATTTCAAGTATTTCCTGCGGTTTCTTTATAAATAATTAATAAACCCAACACTAATGCACTCGAAGTCGGACATCCTGGACCATGAATTTTCTTCAGATGCCCTATACAAATAGCTCTAACATGTCACATCAGGAGCATCACATGGTCCCAGTGCTTGTCTGTTGAACAAGGTGATCTTTGAGAGGCACAGTGAGTTAGAGACTTTAGCCCTTTAGGTTAGTAATCAAGCATTCATGAGATAGTACCCCATTGGATATACCAAAGAGCCCTTGGGTGTATAGTGTCTTGCTCACCAGTCATGCCATTGACACAGAAACCTTCTATTGAGGTAAAACATGAAAAACAGAAAATGGCTCCAGAATTGATTACCAGTGGGAAATCTGAGCAGAATACAGCTCACTCTGCTACAGCCCTGATGAAGGAAGGTGACAAAAGTACAAGTTAGAAACACATTTTTGTCTTATTTTTTTAACCTCAATAAACCGTATCCCAAACTCACACATTTAATTGGTAAAAAGGTGTTATTTTTACAGACACATTTGCATATAATGCACTTTGAGTGTAAAATTCTACAAGATTTAGTTTATGTCATCCCAAAAGACACTCTGTGGAAGATATCAAATCCCTTTGTTTTTTTGTATTTTTGTTTTTTTGTTTTTTGTTTTCTTCCCCCCCCCAGGGAAACTAAGAATTTAATCGAATTCCATTAGAACAAGATCTATCCTTATTCTGTCATTTCATGGTTTCACTAAGTCACAGGTCTCCTAAATCCATGTAGCCTACAAAAAAACTCCATCAGCTCCCTGTTTAGTTATGAATTAATCTTCACTTATACCAAAATCCATCCTAAATTGGATGAAGACCACCTCATGGAATTGTATTACTATTTTATTTACTCTCTTTTCAAGCACCGGTGGTCTCTTCATCTCTTCCAGAACCCGAGTGATCAGGATGTTATAATGACTTTCTCTAGCCCCTGTTCAGTGCTGTTACTAGCAGAACAGTCAACTGCCTTTGGTATCTTTGGAAAAAAACCTATCCGTGTAAACCCATCATTGTGGACACGCTACATTGCCTGCCAAAAACTCATGTTCCATCTGTTTCCAGATCTCACTCAAAAGCATTTTTCACTATACCGCAGAATCCCCACAGCTGTGCTGCCTCACCAGGGTAGCAGGAGTAGGTTCAGGTTCAGATTCGTCACTAACCTAAACAAATGCCACCCTCCGCATGCGCCTTGGGATGCACCCTTTGCAAGAAAGATAATACACAATGTAAAGTGGCATTGTACCACTGTATACATGCCAGGCAGGAAAGCAGATTTACTAAGGAACAAACGAGAGCTCATCTGAAGCAGCAGGCTCTTTTCCCCTGCATGCCCTCATATCTGTGATCAGAAAAGCAGTCTTCTAGTTCCTCCACATAATGGTATTCTACCTGAGCTGATGGATACATGGTAGATACAAAGAAGACAAGAATTAGTCTAACTATTGTTGTGATTCTGAGAGCTTTTTGCATGTTTGTTGCTATCTGAATCATTAATTAATGGTTTACCTAGCTTTTCATGGAAAATTAATTAGCTTTTTTCAGGAAAGAAAATAAAATTGATTTGTACAAGTTCTATGGCACTGTCAGCCATTAAGCCCAAGTCCCTCCAGGTGATGCTAAACTTTGGCATGAAGATGCTAAGGAAACTGTTGGCAGGAAGAGTCCCGTGGCGAGGTGCGATGCCACTGAGTGTTCTTGGAGCTCCTCAAAGCAAGTCTGGCCTGTGGAGTGGGGGCGGGTGCAGAGCACCCACAACAGCAGTGACTGACAGGAGGCAAGGCAGTTTCATCAGCACGTTAGCTCGGATTACACTAAAATTAACCTTCTTCAAGACTTTCTCTGTGTCAGTAGCAGCTAGCAAAATAAAATCACGTGCTGCTTGTTTACTACTAAAGAGTTTTGATTTTCCATGTTACAGTAATACCCGCCCAAAGTTATTGTCTGGAGAAAAAAGAGTGGAAGGAGTTTAACACTGCGGTGAGAAGAGAAGCAAATACAAAACAACCAAAAAGCCAAGCTAGATGTTAAGTTTAATGGACAAGATGCAGGGCTAAGTTTATATGACTAGCTTCCTTTTCTAGTCAACCGTGTCTCCCTAAGGACGGCATTCCGCATTCGCCTCTGTAAGGGGCATCCCGAAGAGAATACAAACGACAGCAGAAATAGTATAGAAAAATGACTGGTATAAAAAATTGGATGAAGCTTTTAAACAGTTGGCTAAGATGGAAAAGAGCACAAAGTTTGTTGTAAGAGAACTTTGTAAGGAAAAGGTGGATCCTGGGGACACAAAGGATTATGTGTGAGGAAGTAGGAAAGACTGGCTGCATTTGAACGGGAAAGGAGCAGGCACAACGGGCTATATTCTCAGCCCAGTTAAACTGGCATTGCTTCTTTGACTTAACAGAGCCATACAATTTACACCAGCTGACGATCTGGCCTGATAGCTGCAAGTTTGAGGATAGACCATATTCACCTCAAGGCTGTAAACCTTCCCCACCCTAAGAAAACAAGAAGCGTAATCTGGTTCCAGAGCTTGCTATAGCCAAGTGGAAAAGGTGCCAAGCACCTGAATATCCCATATGTGAGGCTCTTTATTTGAGAAAAAAAAAACAAAAACAAAAAAAACAAAAACAATTTTACTGCCAAATAAAAGTGTCCCTGATGCTTTCCTATAGAGAAACAATGACATCCAGTGGTGAGTTACATTAATCACAGAGGGGGCTTACATTAATACTGTCCAAAGAAATCATAGCTCTACCTGTTCCTGGAAAGGGATCATTTGCTGTATCCCTATTACCCATGTTCAATGCTAGTCTGGTTCTTGGAGATTTTTCTTAAATTGTTCTTACTTCTTTCTTTTCTACTAAGTCAAGAGCCTCTGCATTTTCAGTGCTGTTCTGAAGCCGTGCTCTATGTCCTCAAAGTCTAATATGGGCTTAATAGTTTGTAAGATAGACATCTTCAGGTTTGGGGAATGTTATCTTTTTGACCAACTGAAAGCTTCTCAGCAGTGTAGGCAAAATTCATGTTTGCAGTGGCAGCAGAGCAGCCTACTGGCTGGCACTGTCCTCCCTCTGCCAGAGGTGAGTACCTATGCCCTGCCCCACCTAAATCATGGACTGCCAAGAGATATAGACTGGGAAGATAGAGGGAAAAAGTGATTAAGATCAAGCCTCTCATATGCCACCACTCCTTAGAGCAAACACAGAATGTGCACAGAATTCTCCCTCCCCTCTCCCCAGCAAGAGGACACTACAGATCAGCACCATGACCACCTACTACCCAGCATACTTCCTAATTCAGTTCCTCTGACCTCAGGACTATAGTTCAGTCATAGTCCTAAGTTTTAGGCCCCACAAGACTACCTGCTTACACTGCTCTGTTTTGGTCCACTACACCTGCAGAGACAGATGACCTTTGGTTGTTTGCTTTTATTTTAATTCAGCTTGTTTCTCAACACAATGTCAGGGTCTGAAGATCTCATTTTGGACAGAAACACCTTTTGAGGACATTTTCAAGTTCTAGATCATTTGTCTCCACTACACCCTGTATATCGGCCAACATTCTTTCCTCATTTCAGCTGTAAAGACGATACTATCAACTTACACATGAGACTGATAACATTGTTACGTGGAAGACATTTCCTCTCCTATCTCGATACCAGGAACAACTGAGTACCTCAACCAAAGTCTAACGGGTTTGATTTGTATTTTCAGTCCCTTTTTGAATCTGTGCCATATGCTGTCATCTATGTTTTACAGCTAATTGATTGTATGTGTCTATGATTTTAAGTGCATCATGAGTTTCCTGAAGAGAGCAAAAGTGGCACTTGAATAAATTATCAGATAACACACAGAGCAGTAAGGTCCATAAATGTTGCCAGGATAAACTGTCACACTACCGTTAGTCTGATATGGTTTAGATGAAGAGGCACACTCTCCAGAACTGGGAGGATTTCTTTCCTAAGTCTGTACAGAATCCAGTCCATTTAAGCTTCATTTTCTTGGTACCATCTAGGCATCTCACAGACTGACCTGTTTACTTCCCAGAATATACCATGAAGAGATGGAGGCACTGGTTGTCTTCCTGGAAGGCACAGTGGAAGACCAGAACTTTTAATTTATATAAACTCTTGAGATGGAAATAGCTACCTGGTAGAATTTACAAGAGTGAGATACCAGATTCCTAACAGGATTTTGTCACGTAGGTACTTTCAAAAATCCCACCAGACACCTAACGTCATCATTAAGTGCCTGAACAGTCCAAAGTCTGCCCCTGAAAAAGCTACAAAAAAAAAAAAAAAAAAAAAAAAAAACGGTGGTAGATCAGGTACCAAGGAAAAGCCTGAAGTGTACCACCCCATTGAGCTAACTGCTTTAAAAACATGCAATTAGGACTCTTTTCCACTCTAACCTATGTCCTTCACAGACAAGACATAAAGAGAAGACAGAAAGGCATAAAGAGGAGAAATAATTTTGCTTACAGGCACACAAGTCAGAGATGGGCTGCAAAGAGAAGTCAAGTCTCTTAATCAGCGCCATTTCTACTAAATTGCGTTGTTCATACACATTGCCCATCTGCAAACTTTGGAGGTCAGAAATGCTAAATAGTCTGGTTAAATGGTCCCCACTGAAATATTTTCCTTGTTTCATTTTCACTAACTAGCTCCTTACTCTCATTTTAAGGAACGATGTTAATTTGAAGAATGGATTAGTTTTCATGGTATCTTTCTTAAACACCTCACTTACGTACTATTCCAGCCCTCTCTTCTTCCAAGCTAAACAATTCTCACTTTTGCACTCTATCCTCCGATGTAAACCCCACCCAACTTTCTAACCATCTCATGACATGCTTTTGGTGGACTTCCAAACCAAAGAGGTTTCCAAACCGAACCTTCAAAATGTTTGAGGTTTCCCCATCTCTATATAGTACTTTCCAAGAGCACACTCCCATTGATTCTGGAGGCAGCCCTGAATCAAAACTAACCATAATGCAATCAGGAATAAGTCTGGCTGCTTTTTAATGAGGAAATGTGCTCTTGGGAAGTATCGTGCAGTGATGGGCAAACCTCAAACACATTGGAGGTTCTGCTCATAAACCTCTTTGATCTAGAAGTCTCACCTCATGGCAAGAAACTGATGATCATGCATGCATAGAAGCATGCCAGCCATGACATGAGAGAGCTATTATCACGGTGGGCAATCAGCACAGTCCCCACTACACACCCTTGCTGCTAACTGGAGTGATCCTAAGTTTTAGCAAGAAAAGAATATTTCTTTACCAATAATGAAAGAAAAAACAATCCAGAAGTATGCAATTCAAGTTAACAGCCACCCCTCCCTATCTTATAAACTCCCACTGCAGTCGTATCTGGTAGAGACAGTTCGAACGTTGCTCTCAAATCTGCAGCTGCAGAGAACCCCAGCCAAGCCAGGTTCAGATCATAATGCAGCCCTAACTGCTCGTTGTTGCACAGCGAGAGAGAACCAAGCTCTGCTGGGATGCACTGCCTTTCCTTCATTAATCGAAGCTAAAAGGCTTGGAAATTCTGGAAGAGCATTTTTTTTGCTTTCGGTGCATGTCACTGTTCTCCTGCTGGGAATAGCCTATACACAACACATTCATGAGAGAGCCTCATGCCTTCTACATCAAAGATTTGTGGTATTAGCTAGGTGGGGACCAATGCTAGCGAAACAAGGAGCCCTGAAACTAAGGTAGAGCTAGAAATCAAAACCAGGAACGAGGCGCTCTAAGAATATGTGCCAGTCCACATCTTCTGTTGGAGAGTGCCCATGACAAGCCCAGCAAATAGGTACTGCACATGAGGACAGAGGTAGTTTTCATTCCCACAAATAACTTTTTCATTGTGCTGGTAAGAGCCATGAAACAGAGAACTTTCCCTGTGCTACAAACAGTATTGGACTTTAGGACTTACCTTTCCCCATGTCATCTGGACTGTTACAGTAGATAACCACAGAGGACACCGGGCTCTGCAGACTGGCTTCCTCCAGGCTCCTTGTCTCATTTCTTTACATCCTGTCCTGAAACAGATACAAGCAAAGCAGATCCGTCGACCTGAGAATTTCAATACGTTGTCAAAGCAATGTTAAAAGGCTTTTAAGTAAAAACAAAATTTGCCCGTGTTTCTTACAAAGCCCAAGAAAACAAGGCATTGGTCTTTCATACTTATGGACTCTGCACTATGCAGTGCTACAGTCACCGCATTAGGAGAGTTGTGACATGTAAAAATAGGTAAAATATACCTGCATTCTTCAAAAAGGAGGGTGAAGAGTTGGTCTTAAACGTGTTAGAACAATTCCAAGCAAGTGTGAACAACTGCTACTATCGTGATGTCCAACTGACACATTTCTAATTTTAACATTCAAGAGGAACTTTTTGTTTGGCCTGGCTTGGCCAGAGAGCCATTGGCAGTTGCCTATGGCTCAAATGCTAATATGTCAGGAATTCAGGTTGGCATCCTGCGTCTCTGGGCGCTGGTGAAGATGTGTTGTTTCTCAGTGAACTCCCACTTTCTGCCTGCTTCAGCGTCGGCCTGTACGAGAGCCATTGAACAGGAGACTTGCAGGTCGCGTGGCACAGTTCCCATGCGCTGTAGGCTCTTGAAAACTTTCAGTTGTGTGTCTCTATGCCTCCTACTCAGGTGAAACAGAGTTCACAAACAACCAGAGAACTTCTCAAGTATCTCAAGTATTAGCTTTCTTTCTTTCTTCTTCTTTTTTTTTTTTAATCTGATACCCAGTGTAATAAGTAAAGCTGCACAAACAGGCTGAAGAAAATAAGAACTGAACCAAAATGACCCTTTCACCGTAAGGTCTTAAAAGATTCCATTAACTTTTTATTATCAATAATATATAACTTCAGATTGTCTTTGAATCCCTGATATGCAGCCAGAATGGAAGCATCCATTGCCAACGTAGGAGAAGACTATGCTCATTTTTAGTACATTACAGTTTTACCGTGGTTAGCTAAATACATTAACTCAGTAGCTGCAGTAGCCCCTACGGATTTGCTCTTAGTTGCCTGAGACTGAAAGGACTGATGAGGAGGGAAGGTTGTACCCTCTGCTTCAAACTTCTGAGTAGCTATGAACATTTCCAGAAGCAATCACTCTTTATCTGCCCCAGTTAAAGAGTCCACTGCACTTCTGCGGGAGAGCTCAGATAAGCTTCTCTAAACTTCACCCAGCCTTTTGATCCACTGAAGTTCAGACAAGATAACCCCAAAGCACATTTGTGAGATGAGAATGAATCAGCCCTAAAATTAGAGATGGAAAAAACTGACTTTATTTTTTCCTATCTTGTCCCTTCTTCCCCACTGTAGTCCGAATGTTACTCAGAGTGTTTATTCTAATCTTTCTTAGTATTTTTATGTGTTGACTTCAAATCAAATGAAAGGGTGAGGTGGCCATTATGAACCTTAAGAGGTTCCTCAATCCTCTCTTGCCAATCTCCCTAAATTTTTCTCCTATCCCTTAGATCCCATCCCACGTGTTTCATTCTGTGGTTCCTCTCCCCTCTCAGAGTTTTCATACATTTGCCCTCCTTCACACTTCCCTGCACCGTCACTTGATCAAACTTTCAATACTTTCTTTCTTTTTAATTAGTTCTCAAAATTTTTTGTCATCTCCCTCACCTGATTATTTTTATTCGCTACTTAATCCACATCGGTTTACTCCTATCTTCCATCCAACTGGGACATGCACACTGGAATACAATACCCTAAATCCCATGATGTCAATGTCACCTCATCTAAAAACACAAATATCTAATTAATATCTAATTTGCTGTCTCCGCATTACTTGCAGGTCACTTCTAATAATAGTGCTTCCCAAAACTCTGTCTGTCTGATCAAGTACTTGCAGTTTCCTTTAGACATATTAGCTACATTTTTCTAAACTGAATCATGTTTGTTTTCTTCTTATTACAGTACTAATCTCTTGAGGCTTCTTTTGTACAAATGGATGGAAAGATTTTTTTTTTTGCCTTTATTATTGCACAAGAGGGTTTTATGTCTTTGAATGTGTCATAACAAAATGGTTTTGCTTGCAGCAAACCTAATTCCTGTTGTTATTAAACCATAACACACTTCAGGACAACTTAGTCATTGTGGAATAACACTGTCTTGTGGACACCACATACACCTAGCAAGAGGTGCTGAAGGAAGAGGAAGTGGGCTAGAGATAGACATAGAGTGAGCATTTCGGGGCTGAGTAAAGAATTAAATTTAGCTACTTTTTATGGGTTAGCTTTAAAACAACGACGCAAAAAAATCACAGTTAAAATTCTCTATTACTCAAGGAATTATGAAGTCTCCCCCCTCCACCTAACTAGAAGACAGCAAAGACATGGTAGGAAAAACATGATTCTTAATTGTATACATATATTTGATTTAAAAATGTAATCCAAGCTTTGTCTCAGCAGAAGAGCAATGTTATGTCCTGCAACAGCTGTGAGGCGCTTAATGTACAAAAGAGCTGCTCTCCTCTTGGTTTAGTTGCAGTCAGACTATTTTTTATGTAAAGGTGTGGTCTGAAGGTTTTACAGCCCACTGTGGACATTTTGAGATGGTATTCTCTTCACATTCAAAGCTGGCTTTTCTTCCAGGTCACTTCAAATATCTGCTGGCCAAATCAGAGCTGGTAGCAATGGGAATTACCCTTTTCTCTTTGGGAGGGCAGAGCGGCTCTCATTCGTATAGCCAGCCTCTGGTGGCCTAAATTAAAATTTCGTCTAGCTGGAGATAAATATATATAAAAATATATTAGCTTTTACCACCTTCCTATAACACTGCTAGGTATCTGTAGTAGTTGGTCTGCTATACATCTCCATTTAGACCCACCAGACAACCTTCTTTGACCTAGCCGGCTTGAATTTGGGGTCTGGGCAGCAAGCTGGGCCGAAAGAAGTCCATATTGCTGAGCTCACAGAATGGAAAGGAGGACAGCTCCTCAGGACATATCTACAGAGCTGGAAGGTGTGAAGCTTATGCCACTCAAGTTTGTTCCAGATTGACCTTGCAAATCTAATACCATCCGACAAAGCTGAAAGACAAAATATGGCTGAACGGCAATTCACATGTGAAAAAGCATTTTAGTGGTGGGTTACCAAGAATCTCTACATCTATTTCATTCAGACATCTGTTCGGATCCTTGACTGATACAAAACTAACACAACTCAACTGAAAACACTGACAACATGCTGCTTTGCATGTTGATGGCTACTAATTTACACCATCTTTGTGGCAGCAGGATGTACTTATGCACAGAATCTGGTCTTTAAACCATGACGTTACCTCCCTTTAAAAAAAACAGTTATCTGTGTAGCAGGAGATGGTATGCACCTCAGCCTTGCCATTTAGCTGAGAGAACATTGCACTTCAGAGTAACTCTGGTTCTTTGCATTGCACTTTGGGGATGCTCCTCCATCCGTACTGCTCTGTAACGAGTAACCTGGGAGCTGGGAGGGAAAGGAGAGGAGCTGGCTCTTGAGCAGGAGGGAGCTCAGCACGCTGACACCAGCACTGCCTGCTACCACTGTTAGTCTGGCAAAATCCAGGCTAGTCCTCACAGCCCAGAGCAGCTGAGAGGTATGGAAATAACAGAGCAAAGGAGAAGCAGGGGGGAGAGGAAAGTAGAAGGAAGAATGGGAGGAATAAATTAGTCCCAGAGAAGTTAAGGGGATCAGGAGCAAGCATGCAAGTCAATAAATGGAGGGAGGAAACAAAGAAGAGGGAGACAAAAATCCTCACTTAACAGTTTATGGCAACAAGTCCTAGGAGAACTCTGAGTTTGCATCCCTTGGAAACGAAGCCATCAATAATGCAATCCTGGAAAAGCATCCCCACTCCGAGGCTTGAATACTATGGATCCAGGAAATATTAAATCCATCTGCTGTGGAGAAAATGTTTTATCAACAACAAAAAGCCCATTTGATTTATCCTCTAGACACTGGGCCCAGACTCAGTCACTAAGCTGTGCTATCTAATGTGGTTAGACAACTTCTAGGGAACTAACCTCTTGTTGCCATTACTCACAGTGTTTGCTTTTCCCCTATTGCCTTACTCATCTGATTCCTCCCTTCTTATTATGACTCTGGTCGAGTTGATAGGTCATAATTTATACTACGGGCTGAGGCTTTCATGCTTTTGTCGGTAACTTGAGCCAGGGAAGTGAGTTATTCTTGCCTGTGCCGTGTTTCTCTGTCTCATTCCTTCTCTGGCTGGGAAGTTACCTAGATCTAGAACATACAAACTGAGAATACTACCTGAGAAGGCAGGGGCTGATTAGCTTTCCCTCCACTTTTAGTTACAGTGTGTAAGCATCTTTGGATGAAGTTTTTGCTGGATAGCAGGTATTTAATAGCAGTCTACAGTGATACAGCACCTTTAATCCCAAAGTGTTTTCCAAAGCATGGATTTATCCATCTAAGTCATCCTAACAATAAAATAGAGGCCTCACTGGGTAAGAGCACAGCAGCAGGCATCATCTTCTCTACAGCATTAACGTGTCAGCAGCTTTTTCTCAGGTATCATGCCCAGCCCAGCTGCAGGCGCTTCCCAAAATGTCTCACAAGCCTTTGATGCTAGCTCCAGATCAGCAACTGAGATCATTCCACACAGGTGAAAGCTAGAGCATAGTTTATACCATAGCCCACCCACTTCACACAGAAGACATGGACTAGAACCCTTCAAGTGCTGACAGGGACCCTAGTTGCTGTCCTTCAGTTACCGCATGCACCTGGTAGCACAGAGCAGTTCTTCTCCCTCTTGCTGGGCAAGGACTCAGAGCAGTTTCTACTGCAAACAAAAGGCCCACAAGGTCCCTCACTGCATGCAGCATGACTGACCCAGCCATGGGTGTGGGGCCCTGCTCCAGGTTGCAACTTCACTGAGGTTCCTCAGAGCGAGCAAGGTCAGCCCAAAAGTTCCTATGGAAAATATGAGTAACTTGCATTAATTCTACTGCAATGCTGAAAACGAGGCTGGCTGAAGACAAGATCTCACACTACCAAAATGGCTGTCCGCCCACTACCACGTGCAAAAGCCAATATCCACTTCTGTATTAAATGCTGTGAGACTGTATGGAATCATCATTTGTCTGAAGATGTACAGATCACTTACTGGTAGACAAAAGGCAGCAGATCTACCTGGGGCAAAAATAACTGCACCATCCCTTCTCACCTCAAAGGAGGCTTGCATTCCTCATCGTCAAAAAAACTCTCTGTGAAGACCTCCCAGACTGCTTACAAGGAGACAAATGTATGTCCCAGTGCATACATCCCTACTTTCGCTGAGTATTTCCTTATTATTTATTTAAATCTTTCCACACAAGCAAAATTTACATTCTCTGCATCTTCTGTCGTTGGGATTTCCGCATACAGATTACCTGCAGCGGTGTAAGTCAGATCTGGCTAGATCTCACCTAGGCAGCATCAGCCTAAGGATTCACTAAAATAACACTAAGCAATCTTCAGACGGCCACTTGAGGCACATTAAATTTCTTCCCAGTATGGGTTAAAAAGTTTAGCTCATCTGCCAATTTTCCAGTTAACCAAAATCTTAAAACAAACCAAAACACCTTCCTCCGGAACGCAGGAACACGTTCCAGAGAACTTGAATTAGCCCCAGCAATATGGACAAATGCAGAGCTGGCCCATTAAAATACACTTTACCTGCTGCAAAAATGCCCTCGTGGTCTTTTGAATCGGAGCAGCAGTTCCTAATGTGCTGTTTGACAGCTGCCACGAGCTTTGCCAAGGGTGGTTCCCTGCCGGTGGCGAGTGAAGTGATTATTGTATCTGCAGTGAGCTAGACACTGCAGTGTGGAAACCTGTGAGATGAAAGGCACCATATAAATACACAATATTGTTACTGCTATTATTATTATTTCACTGGCCTTTTGCCTCCCTTTCTGGTTGAGCAAGAGAATGTGAGTATTCCTGAATGTCCCCAGCCCTGCAGTTAGTCAAGCCTTGTCTTTAGCTCTGCAGACCTTCAGATATAATTTCTTCCCATCATCTCAGTTCACAGAGCCATACACTATGTTTCTTTACTTGGTATTAACTTCAAAGTATTTTTCCTTTTAAAATACAAGTCAATGTTATTTGTTAAATGACTTTTTTGAACTTGGATCCAATATTTTTAGTAAAAAAAGGGGGAAAAAAGTTTTGTTTTGTTTTTTAACTGGAAGAAATCCAAACTATCCACAGCTTTTATAACCCAACTTCCTTATGAGTCAGGACATTTATTGCCAGAAAAATATTATTTTAACTTTATTAGTGCAATACAGTAGTGACATCTAGTGGCTTTCATTAGTGTCATGACCGGTGAGGGAGAGAGAAGACTGGAAGGACTTGTGGGGATGGATCCAATTCAGATTCTTTTTTATGTCACTGTTGAAAGCCAATGGGAGTTGCAACAGTTCTTCTAAGGTCTCTAGAGTTTATTAGAATTAGGAAAGTCGAATAATATCATGATAACACATCCTAATATAGAAAATTCTAACAGCATAATGTCCATGAGTCACTTCTTCAGGTCACGTTGACAACACGTACGGTAAGATTCACGACCCAAGGAATAAACGTGCGCTGTCTGGAGGCATAGGGATGTTTTTTCTGGTGGGCACTTCCTTGTTCTGCCCTTCCCCCAGCCAGGTCTCCACGTTCTCCCTGATCAGCTCTTTTTGTTCCTGTGTCTTCCCTTAGCCAAGCTGAAATCTCACTTTGCTCACACTACACAGCTCCTTCACCATGACCTAAAGAAAGAACGGTCTCAATTTTCAAATTCAATGTTCAAGGCAAGGCCATTTATGAACTGTGTGGCCTAAATTGTGTGGGCACAGCCCAGCTCCTTTGGAAAGAAGCAGGAGTTTTGCCACAAAGCAAGACCATGTCTTAAATACTATTTTCTCAAAGCTGGTCAGGCTTTCAACCTGGATACATTTGTGTGCAGCCTTAATTTTACATGCAGAAACACCAAAAAGGTCAAGATCTAGCCCTTTCGTAACACAGAATTGAGGCAGTGCAATTACCCAAGTGGCAGAGGCAGGGACTGTGCAAGGGGTCCTGCAGCAACGTTGGCACAAGAGTCTGGTAGAAAAGTGATGCTTCTACTGCTGGCATGAAAACTGTTTATCAGCTTTGGAGCTGATATTCTTGTTAACTGTGGAGTAACATTAACATTACAATCAGTTTCTATTGTAAGGCCCTGCTTTGGGGTCTCCTCTAGGTGAGCTGGCCTTTAAAAGCCAGCTTGGCACAAAAATTGCCAGAGTTTCTTTGGAGCCAGAGATGATTACATTCGTGAAGTCTGAAGAACTATGGTCACTGGTGCTTCAGCTCATTAGAATTACCCTGATTTCAAATTCTAACACGTATCTGATGTTTCTTTTTGTCTCTTTGGCTCAGAGAATGCTTTGTCATTTGGTCAAACTTTCCGTGTAGCCAACTCAAGTCAAAAAAAGAGGAAAAGATTCCAAGTGAGAAAGGGGGATTAATAAGTGCTGTGTTTACCTGTCAAATTGCTCTAGCTACATTTAGAAAAGGAGAGGAAACGCTAGAAATCTTATTTTGTGTAAGTGCATTACCCTGTAGCTTAAAAAAAACTTCACAAGATCATTCTATAATCGGCAGAGAGCTTGCATTAGCTTTGCTGAGAAATCCTGCGTTATGCAACTGTTGGGTTATGGCTCTGCAGGTGCGCGGCTGGGCGTGTGCGTATGTGCGTGCATGTATTTTATTATGAAGGGATTTACTTTTCCATGTGTAGTAGTGACAGCACTCCAGAGGAAGTCGTAGCTGGGAAGTATCTAATATAATATTTGCATTGAGTCTGCAGTTTGCGTCAGAGTGCCAACGTTGTTGCTCTGCTCTCCCTCCTCGGGATTATTAGGGGGTTTGTAACATTAAACATAATGACCTGCTTTGAAGTTTAGACTTAAGAACTGAGATGGTTTTTCCATGTTGGCAGTTAAGTTGCAGCCTTCTTCCACAGATGCCAGGCCAAGGAAACAAACGGTCAGCTCCACATCTGCCTGAAGCACCTCCACAGTCAGCTGAATGCTTCCACTTTGGATGAAGCTTACACCCCAGCTATGACTTGCTGCTTGACCCCACAGGCATCGTGCCCCTCCGGGCAGGATGAGATCAGACCTGGGGGTGTTCTCCAGCACTCCTGAGGCTAATCCCCTCGGGGCGATGCTGCCCCGGCCCCTGGAGCCACAGCTGATGTTGTCTCCAGGAATTGGATGGCTCCTGCCCACGAGGCAGCATTCCCCACATGCTGGAAAGTGGTGAGTCAGAGCAGTGGCTTGGGGGAAACTTCAAATACTCCGATAGGTCTGGCAGAAATATTTATACACCTGCATTTTCAAATATGCTCTATTTTCTCACTTTATAAATACATGGGATCCAGTTGAACACTTGGCCTAACAGAGCCAAGCATGCCCCTTTTTATTTGATGAACCAGCTGTTTTTCTGGCCCGTTCATATAAACATATTTGTGTGTGTTGATTTTGCAGTTCGTTGGGAAAAAGAAACAGATGACAGGTCATATGTGCATTTTTGTTATGTATATAACTACCACATAGAAATTTCCCTTCAGTCCACTTACTTACTTACTTTGCATGAAAGGAAACAGCACATAAAACACTCGAAGAAAGGATGAGAGGTGGACTGTAGATGCTTTTTTAACAAAGGTACAAAATCAGTTGGTTCATACAGGTGAGATGTTGCAGTTAGTCTTGCAGGTCACCGTAGACTGCAATACCGTGTGGTATCAGTCCCCACGCGGGTCAACTCCTAACCTAGCCTAGACAGAGAGCTCCTGCTCACGTATTCCTTCCCTTGGTTTTGGCTTCTCCACCAATATGTTTCCATGTGTCAATAGATCAAACTGGCTTTAAAAATTCAACCTGGGATTTTCAAAGGGTCTAAGATAGGTCCTTGTGGCAGGAAAATGCCATAACGATCAGGTATTTTGTTTAGGTTACCTTGAGTATCTCCTTTCGTGCAGGTAAATGAGACCAAGACCTAGCTGCTTACCCATGGCATTGCAAGCAGGTAGATGACAAACACAGGCTTGCACTCCTCCCTGCGCGGAGGCTCGTCAGGAGCTAATGCAATACGACAGTCTGAACCAGCTCATAAAATTCTAACGGGATGTCAAGGAATTTATTGCCAAGTCTGAAAAAGAAAAACATTTCAATATCCTATTATAGCCTCTCCCCAGTCCTATAACCTGCTGAGAACTAGCCTTTAAAACGCTGTATTAGCCAATCCTTGTGAACTTTGACTTCTATCTGGAGGCATTGTTTTTTATTCAGCCATAAATAAGCTGAATTATGGGCCTTTTCAAGGGGAACTTGCATCTGGAACGTTACATGGAAAACCTCAGGTTAATGCTCTGACAGTTTGTCTAGGCAGTAAAAGGTAATTGCATGTAGCACCACAGAAGTCGTGCAATCCCCCGACATAAGGAACTTTGCTTCACGCGAGTCACTGGAATTAGACAAGGGATAGGACATGCCCCCTGTAGGTGCCAGACTTCATCTTGCCGGTTCTATTTTTTCATACTTACCTTAACGATGCATTTATAATGTAGTATTTTACTCTGGTTCTTGTCTTTGGAACCAAGCTGGAGAAGGCAAGGCGCTATAAAATGGTTTATCCAAGTAAACATTCACATTTCATTAGTGGTTTATTCCGCTATATATTTCACATTATGTTTTCACAGCTATCTTCCCCTTCCATCTCATCCAGAGTAACACTGAACTCCATATTTTGTCCAACAAATTAAATTTTAAACATCTTATCTTTTGCATATGATTCTCTTTTACGATTTCACAGCCAAGCCAAGAGGGACAACACAAATTAGCAGAGAAAGCCCATATCCCAGAAGAAAGGCTTGCCTTTTTGATAACATCAGAGGTAACTAACTGCAGCAATGAATGTGCATAAGCCAACTGGATAAAGGACTGGAGCAGAGCTAGTCAAAAAGACACCAGTGAGTTTTGAAGTTTTGTTTCACTATGAAGCAAAAGGTAACGTTTTCTGCTTCTTTTGGAAGTTTACGCAACGCTTCATTTCTATGTAAAATTTTGAAAGCGACTTTCTTTGGGTGTTGCCAGTGCAGTGTGCTGCAGGAGCAGAGCGCTTGTGTTACATACCTGCAGTCACATGCGCCTTACGAGCGTGCGAATGGTTTAGCTGGGCAGGGGGGAGACGTGCCTGTGCAAATGTTAGCTATTCCTTTCAAATAGGACAAGCAAATAGGGACTCTCTGACTCTCTCTGTCAGTAAGACAACCCCAGCTGGATTGGCACCAAAAGTAAGTGATGGGACCAACCTACTTAACCAACAGCTGAGCCAAGTGGCTAAGTATATGGGAGAGAAATGGTTTCCAAGCTGCGTGACAAGCTCATGTTCTCTGCAGCGGGGCCCCATTGTGTGCTGGGGAAGAGTCAAGACTCCGAATCGCAGTGTCAGGGGATGCTTTGGGCAGAGAAGCAACTGCTGTTGGCTGGAGATGCTGAGAGACGGTGCTAATCTTGCTGGAGCTCTGAAAATAAATTTGCACCTGTTATTAGCATCAGCTTCGCCATCAAAATCCCATCCAAGGGTGTAAATAACTTATGAATAAGAGAGATTTCGAAAATAGTCTGCACTGTTCTTCCCCATCAAGGAAACAACCCAGGCAAGGAGTCCAAATGTTTCCAAGCACTCAAAAGTCAAGACAGCGCATTACAAGTGTTAGAAAGACAAAGGCATAAAATAAACCCCTGTACAATTAAGTTTGTTTTCATTGCACAGTTCAACTCTACATTAAAAATGTGGCCCAAGATCCAGTGACTTGTCAAGTCAAGTGACTTGAACATACCTGAAAAACTGCCAGGGCAATTTAATGAACTTGGAGGCGCGAGCCTGCTGCATCTCTTCTTCCTCGCTCTCTACCTTGCCGGCTCCCCGAAGCACAGACTGTCTCTTCCTCTCTGCTATTTTGTACCTGCTGCACTGGATCGCTGTTGCACTTAAACGTGGCTTTTTATTCTGAGGATAACAATGTGAGAAGGTAACGGAGGCTGTTACAGATAGACATTTCAAGAAGAACTAATCATTTTAAACAACTTTTTATTCTAGTGTATGATTTGCGCTGCTGTATTACTGCATAAATTCAGTACCCAGACTGCACAGTAGTTCAACAATGTCTCTAAAGTGACCTACAAACACTGAGATTTGCAAAATCAAAGACATTTTTGAAAATTTTAGCCTGTGAATTTCAGAGTGGGGGCAAGAAAAGCATGTCTGTTCCCAGAGGTAAGGGGGTCTTTATCCAAAGGCAATAACTAAGAAGGAGCACTGCCCAGCGTGTTTGGATTGTCTCACATGGGACAAGTGGAAAGCTCAGCAATGGAGTCAGGAATTGCCAAAATGTCACAGAGCAGTGGAAGAAGTAAAAGTCTCGCCAGCTCTCACATGAATGTGTGTTGGCTGTAGCATTCATGCTGGAAGTCTTGATGTGGCAACTTGAATTTCCTCATTTCACTCCTCTTGTTTCAGTTATCCGGTCATGGAGGAAAAAAAGAAAAACAAAATAAAAGCACCCAATGTGAATGGTTAATCACTCACTCTGCATAACTCAGAGTAAATAGCCAAAGGCCAGTCATGTCAAATAATTCACCAACAATCTGCAAGCTGAAATGCATTTGTATAGAGTGTCCAGCCAATTCTGACTAGCAAACTCTTAGAATTGGATATTTGCAGGAAATTCACCATCAACAAAAAAATAAATAAAGTGACTATTACCGACGTCTTTGCCAGCTCTGTTTGCCTAACACAGCAAGATATGGTAAAGATGGAGAAGGAAGCACCAACAAACCACAATATGCTCACAAGAAAAACCTGTTGGGTATGAGGGTCCACACACCACCTGGAGACACAGTCAATGTTGTTGAAAGCTGTACTGCCATGCAGGTTTTGGCCCTCTCAGCACCAACAGACGGGTGAGATTTTTCCAAAGCTTTGCTTAAAGTCAGCTCCAGTACACTCTACACTGCTCAGTTTTTCAAAAGCATGTCATAGCAGGCATACGGAGAGCTTCTGAAAACCCAACCATCCAACTTGGTCCCTGAACGAGGACTGAACTCTGCTGGAACTGAGAATTCAGAAACTAATAACCTGGCTTCACTTACCACTGTCTCACAGTGGTCATCAGATGCAGGAGAAAGATGAAACCTTGATGGCAAAAGATCTTATCCAAGCTCTGCAACAGAAATATGTTGTTCTGCAAACTGGTTTCCTAAATGGGCTTCCCTCCCAGTATACCCCAAGTGGCACATGGCCCGAAATGCAGATGGATCAGCACCAGCACATACACAGCTGTAAATAGATTATATATAATGGTGTTTCATTTTGTATTCCCAGCTTGCCAACAGATATTAGGCCATGTGTCTGGTCGTGAGAGAGAGAACTTAAGCCCTGGAATAATAGCTACAAACATTTCCTTTGTATATGGCTGTGGAATAAGGGCCCCTGAGCAAGATCAAGGTCCCGTTGTGGCTCGGGGAAACGATTCACGCGAGGTCGTGAGCAAGCAGCCGAGCAGCCGAACAGAGCTCACATCTCCGGGAGAGGGGAGGCCGCCCACCGGCCCGCGCTCCGCCGGCTCCGGAGCCGGGTACCCGCCACGGCAGCGCTTCCTCCCGATCGGCTTGTTTACCCCACCGCTTTCGGTGATGGCTGAAACTGTTGGTATCAAGGAAATGATCGGATTTAGTAAAAAGCTTCCACCTGGAGGGAGCTACCAGTGCGCCCGGAGAACCCAAGAGCAGCCTGACACAGTTAGGGGCTAGCAGCAGCCAGAGAGTAAGCAAAAAAGAAATGAGAACAGTATAAGGAAGTCTGCTCTGCTGATGCCCTAAGGTGTTATTCCTCATGAAATTAGGCTGCTCTGATGTTTATTAGCTAAATACAATGTCTATAATCGCCTTTCCTCTTGCTGCATCTACGCAAAATAACCGTGCATGCCAACTGCAGGGGAAGAAAGAAAGCACGGATGGGTTTGGCTGGACTTGTTTGATAGCACTGCTTGTCATTACAACAAAACATCACTAAGCAATTTAAGGGCATTTTTCCATACGTTCACAGCCTGAGGCTGTGTTAAATAGGGCCTCGTCATGTCTAAACCGCAGCATTTCTAGTGCACAATGCCTGCAAGCTTGATGTTTGCCCCAAGGATTAAGCCAAGCAAATAGAACTCCGACACACGAACATTTACAAGAGGCAAACACAGAAGAGGTAAATCAGTACAGGCAAGAAACCACTTCACGCAGAAGGGCTCAAAACTGCAAGCATCCGCATTTGCGGACTGCTTATATCCTAGCAAATACAGCAAGAGGAACCAAGGGACTTTTAATGCAAACATACAGGAAAACGGACTAGTAATGTAGTTCTGAAGGAAAAGTTAATTCATTCTTCAGCATCCCTATTTGCCTTACTAGTCATGCACAACTAATTTTGGTATTGCTTTCATTGCCATCCTTGCCCTGAATATAGGATTTTTCTCCCACTCTTCCAATTTTCTTTTCCAACCCCTGTCCAGAAAACCATCAGAGGCATTTACAGCCTTCCCATTCTGTGAAACGTGCCTTTCAGAAAAGCAAAGTTTGACCTCTCTTGGCTTTCAGGCCAGTACAGCTCTCTCTCAAGGCATCACTGGCAGCAGGCACATTGCATAGTTGTGCTGGACCACATACATGGTATTTTATGGAGCTGTAAGGATGGTGCTACGTGGAAAGACAGCCTTTTTTGCAAGGTGAACTATGCAGATTCACACAGACCAAATGTGTGCCTCTCTCACGTATCCACAGGGAGTGCGAGGTAGGACCTGAAATCAGACATGGGAGGAAGTGAGGACCACTGCATCTCCAGCCCAGTAAGCAAAAAAGATGCTAACTGCAACTCAAACAGCAACTCAGGTTTCCCTAAACATCCTTTCTAACAAATAAATACACAGATACTTCAGTACCAGGATCCAGCCTGGCAATCTGTTTATCCATACGCTTCCTAAAAAAAAAAGCCCGCTGAAGAACACAATTCATGCCCACAACAGTCCTTCTCCTTTGCAAGTCCTGCTTGTAACTCAAGTCTCTGGAATAGGATCACCATCTTCCTCGGTCCTTTTTCAGTGTCCCCCTGAATTTTGCCCCTGCATGCAATGGTGAAGCTAAACCATCTACTTGGCGGCTGCCTGTTACTGTCCCTGGCTCTTTGAGCTGGGCCATACTTCTACTGAGCCTTTCCCATGCTTGAGAAGAAGCACCATTCCTGGTCTTGTGGCAGAACCACTGAACAGCACGCTGCTAGGTCCAACCTGTTTCTCTCTTCTCCCACAGACCCAGGCAGTTTTCTCTTCCTCAGCACAGACTTTCTGTAGGATGCAAGCTGCTCTTTTCCTCCATGCCGCAACTCCTGAGCTCTGAACAGAAAGAGTATCTCCTTTCTCCTGTCCTCCTTTGGCCTTATCATCTGCTAGAAAAAAAAATGGTCATTCTGGTACACTCAAAAAAAAATATTTCTGCAGCATATACAGACTCAGCATTTGTTCCATCTTCAAGAGACTCTATAACAATACTTTCTAAGGTAAAAGATTTGCAGTTCACAGCTTTGCTCGGATCAGGAAAAAAATCAAGCTAAATACAGGCTGGAAGGAATTTATCATCTGAAGCTATGTAAACCAACACGTCAAGACAGCAGGAAATCTTGGAACAGTGGTAAAATTAAATTTTTCCCAAGCAAAACATTTTTATTAATTTGATAACCACCAGCATTTTATTTTGACATTAACTAAGATTCCAATCTAGATAATGGGAAATGGCAGCTTTCTATTAAAAGCTGGGGGGTTTTTATGTGTGTGAGAGATATATATTTTTTTTACATATATATGCATAGACACACACACACACACACACACACACACACACAAAACATTAAAATAGTTTGGAAGCATTTGCTCTGTTTCTGATGGGGAGTTTTACCTATAAGCAGCATACAGTGGTATGTGTTTTAAAAAATATTTCCATATGCTAAAGGAATGCAAATGGTTGCCAAAGAAAGTGGCTGTTACAGCAGCAGGCTAGGGCTGTTTTTAAAGGAAAAAAACTCTTGCAGAAACTAGGTATCCACAGAGGTGCACTAAAGCAACACTAACTGCAGTGACCTAGAGATGACCTAGACCTCCTCATATTACAAAAATGAAAAGGGAGTTAGAAAATCTGAGGCCAATTAGGCTCTTTTTTTTTTCCTGGAGACATGATGAAATTTCCTGAAACAAAAACTTTAGCAAATTCTATAAAATACTTCTAGCTTTGGTGGAAAAATAAATTATTGCCTTTTTATCTCCTCATTCCTGAGGCACAGAACTGGCCCACTTCTGTTTGTGCAGATGGATTGGAGGGAAAACACCCAAAGAAGGGCCAAGTGGTGAGATTCTTGGCACGAGCAATTAAGTGTGAAGTTATTCTCAGGGCTGCCTATTTGTTATTGCAGCAGGAATCATTAAGATTATATGGAAAGATATTGTCTGGGAAAAAGTGTGAAGTACGGATTATATGTCCTGGCATGCAATGAGGGAGCAAATCGTTGTCTGTCCCCGACGAGATCGCCCTGGACCAACGAGACGGAGGTAGCTGCACACAGACAGCACCCTGGACACGCTGCGCTCAGCTGGACTTTGCTCCTTGGACTCCTCCGTGGAGCAGATGCTCAGAGAGGCTCCTGGCACCACGGCTCAGGCCCTTTCCTGGTGGGACACACAAGAAACTCTCGCTAGTCCCTCACTGGGAGAAGCAGGATTTTGTCCAGCGGCCTCCAGCCATGTGGCAGGGGGGACTTGGCTCCAGGAACCAAAAGGACGGGGCAAGGACAGGGTGAAGGAACCTCTCGCCTTCCTTCCACCAGCTTCCACTGACTTTAGTCTCTGGAGCAGGATGTGGAGGCAGGTGCCAGGTGCGGGAGAGCCAGTTCAGAGCCATGCAGCCTTGAGCACAAGCTCTGATGGGGAGTTCGGGGACAACATCTTCTACCTCTTCATTTTACATCTGTCACCATCGCCCCAGTGCCATCGCTCCTACTAAAGCTACCAGGGAGGCAGCAGCTTTCTCCATCCTTCCCTTGCTAAGGACAACAGTGTACTGCCTTGTGAGGAGAAAGCAGCAGCCGAGAGCAGGATGTAAGCGGGTCGTGATCCCTCACTGTCAACGTGGCTAGTGCCAAGGCCCACAGATTAGCTTTAGCTTGAAAGGCAAAGGGTCGCTGCCCTCCACAATCCCTGTGGATTTCCATCACCACCTTCTTCCAGGAGGCGTTGAGTGAGTCACACTGGTATCTCTGACCAGGCAGAAAGGGGTGCAACCAGGGCAGAGGTGGTATCTCTGCAAAGCAAACCTTCCCCATGGCCAGTGCTCTTGGTGGAGCACCCGTCTGCTCCTCACCCTGCTGCTGGGCTGGTCTCCCCACCCCGTGCCCATCTGCCCCCTTGTTTCCTGCAGCCAGCCCCAGTCTAAGCCCAGATTTTCCAGAGGCAAACGCAGAGGGGCTGCACTGTGGGACACGGATGGGAGTAGGGAGCAGAGAGCAATGGGACCTTCTCAGCTCCCAGTCCCACCATGCGCAGAGGCCCCTCTGCTCATCTAAGCTTGCGCCCCTCCGTCAAACCTAGGGCCCACGTGCAAAAACAGTAAGTGATTTTCTCTCCAGCCCAAGGGGAAGTAGAGGTTTGGGGCAACACCATCCCGGCCACTTCCTTGCGTCTCAACCTCGCTCAGCGCAATCCCATTCAGGAGAGAAACGTTTGAGTTTCAAGCCAAGCGCTGGTGGTTTGGACTCTCCCTTGCACAGCTCGAATCTCGTGGCATTCGCTGTAAGCCGTGCCCAGGGTTTGCACGCTGGCCAGGAGCCTGCGCCGAGATAAGCTGATGCCTGCCAGCGCCGGGGAGGAGCGGGGCCGATGCCTCGGCACCCAGCTTGCCAAAGCAGATTTGGAGGCAACGACGCGTCCAACGCTCCCGGCGGCTCTTCCCCGCCGGTTCCCACCACGCTGCAGGGCCGAGGGGGCTCAGACAGGGAAGACCTGTGTGCTCGTGGCGCTTGTCTGCCGGCGAGCAGCTCCACTGGGCTGATACCAGAGGTCCCGCGGGCGACGGGATCCCGCGTCCCTCCGACGCGGCTGGTTTCCCCCGCCGCGAGCGCCGCCTCGGCTCTACAGCAGCCACCAGGACGTCTTGCCCCTCCGCGGACGGGTCTCGCATGGACCGGCCCGCCGCAACAGAAGGTTTCTTAAATGTTTTTCAAAAGCAGCGCTCTCCTGCTGGAAAAAAAAAAATCATAGTTGAACACATCCGACTGTGTTGCAGAGATGCATAAAACCTGTTGAAAAGTCCCTGGCATCTCTTTGAGTTTAAAATGCGACTCGCTAAATCACTGCTTTGACGATTCAATAAAAGTCAAAGTGATAAATTGAAAGGAAATTATTCTAAGGATAAAAAATAACTATTATTCCAGCCCGCGTTCGTAGCTCTTAGCGGGCACAGGCTGAGCCTTTCCTGCTAGTGGAAACGCCTCTGGAAACGGAGGGAGCTCGCAAGCCGCTGAATCAGGAGCAGCCTGGATTCGCCAAGCAAGAGCGTCAGCCCCCGGCGCCACCCGCGCTCAGCCGGGCTACGTCCGCGCCGGCGGCGTTCGGCCACAGGTTTTGGAGGTTAACGCCGGTTTTCGCAGCCCTGAATTCGAGCCGCCGGTCGACACCCGTTAAGGACCGACCGATGGAGCACGGAGACGCTGGCGAGCAGCCGCGTCGCTGCAGAGCCCGGCGGTTTGCTCGGGGCCCTGGCCTGGAGCACCGGGAAGCTCCGGCGGGCCGGGCCGGGCCGGAGCACCCCGCGCGGCCTCGGCCACGCCGCCGGCCGGCCGCGCTGCCCCGCTCAGCCTGGAAGCCTCCGGCTGTCAGAAATCCGTAGCGCAGACCGCTACGCACCTCGAAAACACGCACGTGGGGCCTCGCTCCTGATCCGACGGGATGTTGCGGTCGGCGCGGTAAGAACGTAGCTGCTGAGGGCACGAGCCTGGACCTGCTCTCCTGGAAGAGCGCCGAGACCCCGGTCCTGCACCGAGCTTCCTTCCCGCGGCCCGGAGGGAAAGCCGGCGTCTCCCGGGGCGGGCGCGGAGGCGCCCGCGGGCGCCGGCTTCACCGGTCCCAGCGCTTCGTTCCAGGCGAGAGACCTGAATTCTGAAATCTCTCTGCAGCTTTTTTTTACGAGATGCCAGAGGATGCCACGGACCGTACCAGAGAAATCGTATTTCCCGTAGGCTAATTTCTTTGGCAATGGCTGAATTTCACTAAAGCAGTTAAAAATAAGGAGAGGAGGAAAAAAAAAAAAGAGGACATGACTTTGATCCTTCTGTGACTTTTTTTTTTCCTATTGCTCTTTGCCTGCTGGACACGAGAGCTTGGCTGGGAGCCCGGCGGGGCCGGGGGGAGCGGCCGGAAGGTGTCGCCGCATTTCCTGCAGGCTTTACTGTAAGGCTGTTGGTGGAAAGGGAGATGAGTCCTACCAGGTGCTTCCTGAATTTCGTCCCCGAGATGACAGACCCGTTGGTGCTTGGTTATTCCCACGAGGACAAGCGCTTCTGGGCTCCAGGACGGCACCGCTTGGCCCAGCCGAACAAGCCCGGCCGTTCCCCCGAGTAAACGGGACGGGAGAGCCGAGCTCGGCAAAGAGGTAACTTGGGTTAATCGGCTGCAACGATCTTTTCCGAAACGAACTCTGCGAGCAAAACATCCCGACGGCTGCAGCGCTCCCGAGCCTGCCCCGGCCGGGAAGCGGCTCGCAGAAGGAGCCGCCCGCGCGCCCGTACGCTGCACCAGGAAGGTCCCCTTGCAGAAGCGAGCGCTACCCGCTCTCCAGCCTCGGGGCCCCAGGACACGCCTGTCCCGGGCGCCACCCTCACGCCGTCCCCTTTTTCCTCCCCGTAGCCAGGCTAAAAGGCCCCAGGACAAGACTAGCAAGGAGGTCTAGGATGCATCCAGCACGTGTTGCCGGATGGCGCTGGGTAACCCGCATGTTCTCGTGCTGGGCCCCAACCACCCTCCTTCCCCGAGCCCAGGCCACGCTGCTCTCATCTCCGGTTCAGATCATCCACAGCTGCTCAGCATAAAAATAAGCCCCAAACTTCTGGAAACGGCGAGAAGCAGAGGGGAAGAGCGGACATCTGTGCAGGAGAAACCTCCCCGCGCAGCAGAGGAGCCAGGCACGTCGAGGAAAACGTCGGGCCTGGGGCGCCCGCTCGGCACCCGCCGCGTCCTTGCGTCAGGCTTCCCCCGCCCGTTCACGCGACCCCCACGCGCGTTTGCACCCGCCTTAGCCCACCGACACAGCTCCGACCGCCACGGCCACCCAAGCCCAGCCGCGTCCAGTTCAGCGCGAGCCTCCGCGGGGGTAACCCGTCCTGCAGCGGGGCTGCTTCCCAGCGGCGCTCGCGCCGTGCAAAAGCTACGACCGGCTTTTCTGCACGCGCAGCAGCGACCAGCCTTCGCAGCGCCGGAGCCAGCTCGTCCGGCCAGAAGACCCAGTTTAGGTGCGGCAGCTTTGCGAGTTTTGCCAATTTTTCCGTTTGCAAGTAGTCGAAGCGTGCGAGCGTTGAGTCCCACAGAAACCACCGGCCATTCCTACCCGTCTAGCCCTTCTCCTCGCCAGCGTCTCTGCAGACCGCGCGCACAGCTGTGCTGATTCGAGCAAACCCACCGCCGCTCGGAAGACAACCAAACACACTGCACAAGTCAGGAGGGCGACGCGTTCCCTGAGGGGAACCTTTTTTTTTTTTTTTTTTTTTTTGGTAAGTTTGACCTCAAAGTTTGTACTTGCAGGTATATCACAGTTTTTATGACTTATTGCATGTTACTCAAGGCATTCGCAACGGCTGTAAAACATTAGTTCAACAAAGCTTCAGTTTTTGCAATGCACTTCCAGCAGAAAATACTACGGAGATGTCACCTGTAAGAACCGCTCGCCTTGCGCCGACGGGCAGCTACGTTCTGAGCAGCAAAGTTGCTTTGAAAATTATCCAGTAATTGTCAAGAGGAGGCCAAGATGAATAAAAATTAATTCATGTCAGAGAGAAATCCTGAAGGCTGAACCCTTCTAATACTTCGCCAGAACTTTGTTCATATTCTCACCACAGCGTTTATAGTACCTTTAAAAACACTTAAGGTCAGCGCTTCCAGCATGCACCTTACCAAAAATAACACTTCTGCAGAAGACGACGGCTGGGGAGCCCAACGGTAAGGCTGAGAAGTCCGCCGGGCTCGAGCGGGGACCGCGTCCGGGCTCGAGCGGGGACCGCGTCCGGGCTCGGCGCGAGCCCCGCGCCGGCGTCGCGGCCCAGCCCCGCGGGGCCGGCCGGCCCCGGGCCGGCTCCTCGGCACCGCCGGCCGCGCGTCTGCCAGGTGAATCGCCGTGCAGCCCGGCTGATCAGGAACGAGCCGCGGCAGCTCGCCCACCAACCGGCAGGCAGCAGCCCGCCGCTGCCTTACCGATGCGACTCATGTCAAAGAACATAGTGCGTTTTTTTTTTTCCTCTCTCAAGTGCAACTAGGTAACATGAAAAATTGAGTCACTTATTCTCACCAGTTTTTGTGCAACAGCTAAAGGAAACCCAAGAAAAAGCATTTTTTTCTTGGGATGGAGCTAACACCAGAAGACCCTTTATCTGAACAGTGCTCAGGGCAGGAGTAGAGATTGCTTCATCAACTAATGGGTAACATTTAAAAATTAGTTGCCTTCTTAATGAAGAAAAAAAGAGAAAATCCTGCTTGTAACAGGTCTGCTACCAAGCGAGACGGAGGCACTGCAGGACAGCGGAGACGTTCAGTTCTTTGAGTTTGGGCCTCGCTCACAGCCCGCCTTTGCGTCGCGCCTCCCGAGAAGGCGCCGTAACGAGCGGAGGGGCGGCCGCGGGCGAGCGCAGGAACGCTGAGTTAGCACGGCTGGGCGCTGAACTGGGATCAAGCGATGCATCATACCGGCACCGGATCAGGTGACACTACTTGAGCAGGTATTTGACAAATTAAGTTCAAACTTTTTTTTTTTTTTTTATTAAGCACATTCCACAGTACAAAGCTTTAGATCATGAACGATATCTGTACAATTTAACAGTTTCAATAAGCTGTTCATACACCAACTTTCCAAACAGATAATTGGCAAACATAATTACAAGTTAGAATTAGACTATCCCAGTGCTTTGAAACATTAATATAGCAGTAATGTACAGTTGCTCAATTATGGTTAGCAAAACAAAGTCCAGAGTGCAGCCAGGATCACTACCATTAATCCCAGGAGTCACGTTCCTTGGGTGCCAATCACAAAAGTCCACTGCTATGTTACACAAAGCACAAAGAAGTTTCGACTGCGTGTTCAAATACCATTATCTCCCAAGGAAAAACATGAATTTAAATCTTACACATGCATTTAGGAAAATAATAATAATAAAAAAAAAGGACTCCGTTCTTCATAAACAAATACCTTTTTCTTCAGGGCTGCAACAGATTCTTTTTTAAACAGTTTCATGTTAAAGCTAGTAAGTAGATGAGAAGGGTAAAGAAAGATATTTTCACAAACTACTGTCAAGCTTACCAAGAAGCAATCTTACGGACGCTCAGGAGCGTGGCTTTAATCTTCTGTACTTCAACACATTCGGTCACCTTGATGAAATAAGTATCCTTGTAGTAACACGTAAAAGGGAGCTCATCAACTTAAACACTGATCCCAACACCTCTCTCGATGTGAAGGGTGAAGAGGAGAAAACCTTAAGCCGCACTTCTGTAACGTTTCAGTAAGGTCTGCTGGGCACTTTCTCTGAATTTGCTCACCACGGATATGATGCGGCTGGTGCATCGGTCACCTAGGATTAAACCCTTGACAGTCTGACTTTCCTCAACCTTTCCAATTAAAGGGAAAAATTCAAAACCACAAAAGCGCTGCCAGGGGACGAACGTACATGACATACAATGATAAGGGAAGGACAGTACGTTTCCGTGCCTGCACACTTCTTCCCCAAGAAAACAGGCGTATTTCACACCGAGTTCAACCAAAGGATTAACGAAAAGCCACTGATAGGCGTAGTCACACACAGCTAACCAAGATAAAATATTGACCTTTGCACTTATCAATGTCTCGTTTTGACATAAGAAAAATGCAGCAGCGTTAATATGACCACATAAATCAGACTATGACAACATAAGAAGAAACTACTGAGACTTGCTAATAAAAGCATGCTAAGGCAGAGAAACCATGACCGGGACACCACGATGTGGTCACAGTTGACAGCTATGGACAAGAACTCTAGCGTGGCAATCAGAGCGCTGACTTGAAGGGACCTCCACTCCACCTTAAGGAAGCGTTACAATTCATACATAAATAAATTTAACTTTGGCCCATGGCGTCTTCTCCACTGAACAGCCAAACTAATGCTAAAGGAGGACATCAGCAGGCGTCCGCGACAACCTACTGCTGTTAAAAGAAAGACAACTGTAAATACTGCAGCACAAAATATAAGATACAGAACATAAATTAAACATTTTTTTAATTTTTAAAAAGTTTAGAAATTACATTTTAAAATATGTAGTTCCCATTAAAAAAATCCTAATGAATACTGAAAACCTCCTTTTGCAGAGAAAATTTCTAGGTAATTCGTACTAACCCCTACAGTGCCAGTAGTTAGAACATCCTGCTGCCAAGTGCTAACACATTTTGTATTAGTGTGTAGTGTCAGGAAATCCTGACTCCTAGCACCTGGAGGTTATGCTGTTATGTACATTATATCTACATGCTTATACAGTATTTGAAATGAGGCAAGCACACATGGAAAGGTTTTACTATACCAAACATTAGGAAGCGTAGGACGGCTGTAGTACAGAGCACAGTTAAAAGGAAAAGACAGTGCTATACAACTAGTTTAGATAACCTAGCCTGAATTACAGGTAATCTTTAATTTAAAAGAAATTATTGGTGCAGAAACCAGTAAACTGTAATCCAAAAATATTACTGATCAATTCAGAAATATTTCTAATAGTCCAACGTACACTCCTATCAAACAAAACAGGCTCTGAATCTGTCATGAGAGTAAAGTCTAAAGGACAATGGTGACTTTGAAAGCAAAGCTCTGTACATTCTGGGTATGTGTTTGGCACCCAAATTTCATTGGAGAATGTTTTTTCTTTAAAGTCAGACAAAAGTGCAAAGCAATATAAATTAGGCCAAGTCCTTTCTTGACTTCTGATTTATTTCTGAAAAACAAGCCATCAGAGTTCAGTTTCTACGGACAATTTACATGTGAAGCTTTGGATTTTTCATTGCAGGGAAGGATAGGCTTCTGAAATTCATCTACTCGAAGTCAGTGAATTTGCAGTAAATTCAGAGACGTCCACTGGGAGCAGGAAGGAGTAAGAATTTTAGATATAGGATTGTGCTGCTTTGCATCTACACAGCATCTAGAACCAATTCTGACTTTAGCTGTCAATCAACATCTTCAGGCATGTAGTAGCCAAAAATCCAGTAGTTCAAGACTGTGAAACCCTGAAAAAGACAAAAAACAAGCTGAACCGACCACAGGAGACACAAATCGAAAAGCAACATTGGGAGACATCTGGAGGAAGTTAAGCACACACCATTTTTCACGCTCCAGGCTGAACCTGGAAAGGCAAAATACCCGAGTACAACCCTCCTACGGGACTCCTAAGGGGGACGCTCTGCTTTCAAATAACTCGCTTGGAGCTAGAAGCCCTTCCTTCCAGACAGATGCACCTCCACAGGACATTGCCTTCGCTTGTAGAATACGCTTGAATTAGGCTTGAATAAGAGCACGATTCTTAACGATGCTAGTTCGTTATGGGGTGGAGAGGTTGGAAATCAGTCAGCTGGCATTTTTCTTGCACGTAGTAAGAAACAACTCCTCATCAGGAGTAACAAATGAACCGTTAGCTTTAGCTTTGCTAAGCAGTGAACACTACTGACTGCAACGGTGACCTACAAGCAACTCTTCCTTCCTCTGCCTCCTCCATGCTGTGTGGTTTTGCATCGGATACCAAGTTCAATTGTTTCAGAACATGGGTTTTCTAAGAAAACAGACTAAAAATCAAGTTGTTTAATATTACGCTTGCCTCTTCCAGTCACATGACTACACTATTAGCTTGCAGAAGATGTAAATTCTTAGTGTAATTAAATTTGAACTTTCTTTTTACTTGCTGCTTCCCAAAATCATTTTTTATGGACTACGGTGAACTACCCTGCTCTGATAGGAAACTCCCAAGAAAGGTTAAAACATCTTCAGGCACCTCCCAACTTCCCTTCCCCCTAGCCCAAGGCCTAGTGCTTAATATAAGAATATTAGACTATCATATGGTAACAATTTTTATCATGTTACAATAAACAACAGGAATTCAACAGAAAGCAATAAAACTCTCGCAGCCAACTGCCAGGACTGTCAAAAATGATCCGCTTTGAAGAAGCATAACATTGCAAGCCTTGTAGAGGGCTGCTTCAAAATGCAGAAAACTATAATGTTTAAAAGCACATAGAACTGTTTCATTAAATGTCATAATGAAATATTAGCTGTTTGACCATAAATTTATGTAAGATTTGTGGTTTCTGGATTCTGAATTTAGACAAACCTGTCAAAAAGTGACATTACAACATCTCTCCTGTCTAAGAAAGAATTATTAAAGGAGTGTAATTACCAGTACCAAAAACTCCCAGGATATGGAGATCTGAATGTTTTCAGTTCTGCATCACGGGACAAGACAGACACAAGTTGTTCAAAATTGTCCAGTGTGCAGAATTTGAAGGGAAGAAAAGAGTGCCAAAGGCATATTTCATCAACAAATTTCAGTGACAGTGGATCTTGTGGGCCACATGCCGCAACAGAGAAAATAAGACACCTGCATATTACTGGTTAACTGAACCGAAATAAATATTATTCAAGTCCTAATTGTTTTTGTGCTTAATGCAGACAATGCATAGCTTTTCCATGAACCTAGAAACTAAATAAAGCAGCTTGCTAAACATATTTCTGTAATTTTTTAAGCAAAAAAATTTTGTCAACTTCAAATGAACTTGTAACTTCACAGAAGGAAGTACTGATGTATAAACCAGAAAATACATGGAGTTTGTTCCCGAAACTAGCATCTTCTTCCCATACAGCCTATTCTAAATGCCTGAAAAGGCAGGAGAAAATATTATTCAGAAAGGAAGAAACAAAACAAAAACCCAAAGGTTTCTACAGGGAGGAAAAAACATTCAACTTCAAAAGGACTTGAAGAAGTTTCCGCTGCAGAGTTCAACTAGGTACAGATCCAGTATACAGAGAGGCCAGCGACAGCATCTTCATCTTTAAAGGAATAGTCCCTAGAGACATTATCATCAGTGACAGCAACAAGCTTTCTACAATACGATTACGGGTTTATCACCCCAGACAGGAAAAAAAGAAAAGGAGATTAAAAAAAGAAACATTTCCAGGTGGAAGGGAAAGGCTGGCAGCACTGGAGGACCTAGCTGTCTGGGTAGTTTCAGGGTCCATCTCCTAGCAAGTTTAAGGACTTGTCCACCCACTAGAAACATTAAGTTTAACAGACAGGCATTTTCAGATTTCTGATTTCCTATTACTGGAGACAGAGTAAGAAGTTAGCAGTGTTGATGTTGCACTTTCTTTCAAGATTTTAAATGACCCGTTCAATTTATTTGGTCAATACTTGTAGTAGCTCTTTCTACATTAAAACAACGCTTAGATTCTTACTTTTCATTTAGAAAAGCAGCATAAAAATACATGTATGAAAATACAGAGAATACAAGCAATTTCCTAAAATTCAAGCAGAGCAGAACTTCAGTTTGTGTGAGCAACCAAAACTGCCTTAAGTCTGGAATGAAGTAGTGCAGTAAAGATAGCCAGAACTGCACACATTTCTTTTGTTTTTAAGAGAAATATAACTGTCCTAGCCATTAACTGTCCAGCAGATTCTGTACACTAACTCTTTATCCCAGCAGAAGACTTCTTCCTTATGCAGGAGACTAAACATAGAAACAACTGCAGGTTATGAAAGGGAAGAAACACAGTCTGACAATGGCCAGCTTTGTGCCCAGACACCTGTGGACCCTCACTTGCCCCTGGACCCAAGTTACCTCAGCTTTCCTTAAAATGAAGATGAGTCCAGTTATGGAAAATGCTGCCAACATTTTTCTGAGGAATACTAACAAATGAAAAAAAAAAAAAAAAAAAAAAAAAAAGCTAATTTTTATGGACTCGTATTTCAAAAAAAGCAAACTGTAATTTCACAAGGCAAGGAAAAAGATACTTCCCTGGCCAAAAGGGCTTCTACAAAAAGAATGGAAAAGCTTGAAGAACTCATTGCTACAGCAACAAACATACACAGACAGATGATTAAAATCCATGGTTACATGGAGAGAGCAAAAACTTTCTCCCCAGAGGTATTAGCAAACTACTAATTATCTACTCAAATAAAATAAATCCTTCCTGTTGGGGCAATGTTAATCCTAATTCCTCTGGCTGCAATGTCTCCACATCCTTGGAAGCATCTACTATCAGCACTGGCAGAGACCGAGTACTGGGGATATGGGTGACTGTGTTCTGCCTTGGTAAGGCCATTACTGTGTTTCCAAATCCCAGCATTATTCACAGCTATGTATAGTCTGAAGTGCAATTGCTGGCAGCAGCACAGATGAGATGAGGAAAAGAATCTACAAGCAGATCTACAGCAGAGTTTTTACCCAACATGCTTAGAGAACTAAATAAAGCTGACTTGCAGAAAAATGTTAACAAAACAGTCAAAATTTACCTGCACTGTTTTTGACAGCTTTCAGTTGTCATGTTGCTTAGCACAATGGATTTTTTAGTTCTGAAAGCTATCCCTATTACTGATAGTTGTCACAGAATTACTCAGTTTCGATGAGCATTCGTCCACAGACCATACGCATGTTCCGTTTATTAGCAATCCATTACAGTGCTCATTACAAAGATTCAAATGTGGAAAGTAAATGCCTCAAACTAAAAGGTGTATGCAGTGTATTTAGAATATATGTGCAAGAATTTGAGAACGTCATGAGCACATAACCTTTCACATATTAATACCTGAAGTACCCAATTACAAATTTATTTGCTGATTTTATTTGCCTACCTGCAAGCAGAGTGATCATTTCACATATTTACAACACAGTTAGTAAGAGGAAGCCTTACCTTCTGAGGGTAGTAAAGTGCAGACTGTTATCTGGAGATGTAAGTGTATGTTCTAGATGGAGAGCGGGTCTCATTCTGGGCACTGGGTGGCACATTTAAGAAATCCCAAATCAGAATCGTATCATCGTGGGAACTACTAATGATCTGAAATTCATCAAACTGGAGTCTAAAGACACGTCCTGAATGTTCCTGTGAATAATAAAATTCAATGCGGCAATTTGAACATTTGTACTCAGGCATGTATATGGACACAGAATGGTGAATTCAAAATCTGCTGTGCTGATTAAGAAGTACTTAGTCACGGTTAACTTGAGCTTAAGGAAAGCTCCTTTTGTATGTAAACTTTTAAAGCAAAAAACATGGCTTTCAAACAAAGCGCTTGTAAGCCTTGAACCTTCCCTGTAGGGAAGAGGTTGAAGAGGAGATAGAAACAGCCTATCAATCAAGGACAAACAATTCAGAAGATTAGCTGGCATGGACAAACTGTAAGGGTTCCTTCTATTACTTAACATCTTGTATTCAACACCACTGCTTAATCAATTTTTATATAATCCTAATAAGCCGCATCACAGGCTCACCTAGCTCTTGCTTCTGGAAGTATCATTATGATTCACTCGCTAGTAAAGACAGGCTGTGTTCAAATGCTACCTTAAAGAAAAGGAGCCAAAGGAGTACATGCTCCGTAAGCTCCTTTAAGGATATCTCAGAATAGCATTACGAGGACCATAAAATGTTCTCCACTTAGTTCACTGTAAATAAACTCAAAAGGGATTACACTACCTTTATTAGAGAGCTAACTAAAGCTGTCAAAATGATCTGCAATCTGTAGTCTGAACTAGAGTATACTCACAGAAGGCTAAGAACCAACTGTTCATATAGAATAAATGGTAGTTGAATCTCATCTCCATGCCAAGACTACTGAAAAGCCTAAAAACTAGGAATATTTTGTGCAATACAGGCACTTCTGCAGGAGCCAGGCACATGCTCAACAAACCAAGTTACCGTTATATACGGACAAAAGAACTTTGAATTGCTGCTAGCTCAGAGAAATGTCAAACTGACTCCTGAAGTAACGTTTTATGTACGTTTCTGTGAGAAGAACGAACCGCTTTCCCTAACTTTTTAAAATCAAGTCTACTGTCATACATCAAAACCCTATTACAAATTAAAATATAAGCTAAGTAACCATCTTAAGCACAACAGTCCTCTGAAGCAATCAAAGCACCTTGTGCAAACTCAACATCCCTTTCCCTTCTACGTCTCTTCCTTCCAAACTGAAGGAAAAAGTTTTGGGAAAGGCTCAGAGAATTCCATCCCCCCTCACTCCCGTGAGGCACTTCTAATGAGAGGAAATGTATTTAAAGACAGTACTGCAATATCTATAATGATATTAGAGTACCACACCAATAACTAGAAGCATTACACTGTCACAGTAATTACAATTTTAGAGCATCTAAGAATCTTGAGCTAGGAAAACTTGCATCTTTCTTTTAAGGTCAAATTCAAATTATTCAAGACATAGTAATATATACATTTTTCCTCATTCTTAGCATGAAGAGCAGACTAGACTTCATAAGACCTCCTAAGTTTCTCAGCTAACTCACTATATTATAATAAAATGCCTTTCCCTTTCAAATAAATGATTTCAGATAACCCCAAATGAATTAATTTTACATACCACTAACGTACGCAGGCATAATGTACTTGCTGGAGCACGAGGATCAAGAGCAGCTTGCAAGTCCCAAACTTTAATTTTGCTATAAAGTAAAATAAGGAGATTATAACAAAGATTCAAATATAACTGTAGAAGAAACACTTAAAACAATGGAAGGAAAGTCAAGTTTTCCCTAGAGTTCATTTATCAGGATCAAGCAAAATATTAGAATTTACCTACACTGATATACTAATACTAAAACTCTTGAAGCACAGACAGTTTTTGATTTCTTTTCAGCACCAAATACAGTGATGTTTGTGATGGACCAAATGGATTAGTAGATATTATGAAGACACAAATTAATTGTTTATATACACAAGTGATTTTAGAACTGCAGATCTCAAAAGCCTACAGCATTACTGATGAGTGCAAAGATCCAGTGAGAAATGAGCTGGGACTGCCAACCCAACGACACAATAAACCAAAATAAAAGACTAGAGATGAACACAGTTCAAGACTTGTTTTCAATAGCTCTACTATCCACTTGAACTACAAATCAGACAGACAAAGAAATAAAGAATTTGGACATATCCTGAATTTACTAAATTAAAGTACTTCTCACAATGCAGAGTAAGCCCAAAGCACTAACTGTAGGGGTCTAACCTTCAATCTACCAAAAATGGTCACTTAAGAGCTCTGGGAGCCCCACAACATAAATTACACAAAAATATTTTTGGTGCTGCTGTCTAATAAGAAGAGAAAGCCTAAACTACTCAGAAAGCATGGGAGTTGGCAAGGAGCAATTCCTGAGGGAAGAAACAAAGGAATGCGCTTTTTAGACTGCCACTTAAGCCAAACAAAAGCGTATTTTCCATCAAAAGTAAAACTTGGGTGATAAAACAATTGAGAACTCTGTTTAAGATCACCAGGAAAGCATTTTAGATCATAATATGAATCTGCTCAGAATTCTTGGTTCCCTAAAATTGCAGCCTGCTGCATTCAAACCTTCACGCAGGAACCACTCAGTTACATACTGATCAGTCAGATCAAAAGAGAATCTATACGTAAGCTCCAGCAGTTTCCAGAAGATGCTTTCTTAACAAAAGTAAAATTTTTCAAAACTGTATTTAAAAACATACCCATCATAGGCTCCACTAACAATTCTCTTGTTGTCAAACCTGATGCATCGAACCAGTTCTTCATGGCCTTCTAATACTCTTAAGCAGGCACCACATTCAATGTCCCATAGCCTTAAGAAAACGAGGAGAAAGGAAAACAAAAGACAAACTTTGAATACTTCAGGTTCAACACCTATCCCTTAGCCTTATGTAGAGCAATTCAACCACGCTATCTATGTTTTTCCTGTGGAAAATACTCTACAAAGGGCAACTATAGAACCACAAGATGTTCCTTGCATTCAATTCACAGACAAGAGTAATTCTGATATGATGCCGCTGCAACGTAATTTAGGTCTATTCAAAATTCAAGTAAGTAAAAATAATAAAATAAGTAAAGGTTGGGTACTTGTTAATTATTTCAGTGAGTATTAACATGCTGATTTGTACTCGTGTGTGAGAGCGAAGGGTGGGGTGAATGTTCATTCTGCATATCCCGATCTCTCAGACGTTCAGAAAGTAGTTAAAGCAAACAGTGAACAAAGTCTCTCATTTCTCCAACCAGAGGACAGGGCACTAAAATAGCAAAATCAATTAAAATTTTTTTGTTTACCTTTGACATAAGCCTTGCAATTGCAATTTCAATGGGGCAGTATAAAACATGTTTATTTTCACGTTGAATAAAGTTTTCTGCCATACATTAGCTGCATCAGTAACAAGACTTTTTTGTACCTGAAGTGGTACAGGACAGTATCAAAGGTCAAGAGAAACTCTGTTTTCACATGTGGAAATGTACATCGTTACACACCGATAGCAGCTTTTTGGCACCCACCTAATAGTATTATCTGAGGATCCGCTGACAACCAGTCGATCCCTGTACTGGAGGCACGCAATACCCCTCTTGTGCCCATTTAGAGTACGAACAAACTCGCACGTACTTGTACTCCAGACCTGTGAAAAATTAGATAAATGCTTCTTTCAGAATTACAAGATTTTTGAATTTCAACAGAAACTGTTAACAAGTCATAACAAAAGAGGTCTGAGGTTGGCCTTTGCTAGCCAGTGGAACAAAAACTTGCATAAAGGTTTTACAGGCAAAAATAGGTATATTGCATTAACAGAAGAAGACTAGCAAGTGCTACAGGAACCTAGCAGTGACAAGAGCCATGGACACTACTATTGCACACACAGTCAGTGAGAAAAGTTCAGGAGGTTTCTCGTATATAAAATATTTTCAAGTGGTAGAGACTACTTTAAATGATCAAAAAACCGTCATTACACTTGGATCTTGATAAGTTAGTCTTTTCAAGAAGTAGAAGTTACCACACACACAAGCAACTTTAATTTTTACCAGTGAAATTGCTAGCACTCTACCAAGACAAACTGTGATCTATAAAAGTTTGTTGACTACTTCTTTCTTGACATTACTTGATCAGCTTCACCCACTTTTAATAAACTGTAATTGAAGTCGTAATGTGAAGTAACCAGTGGCTCATTTTCCAGCATGCAATAGTACCTTTGGCAGATATTTGGACATATAACTGTCAAGAGCTTTTTGGCATGGCCTAAGATAGCTCTAACTCTAGAGAGGGAAGGGTGGAAATGTCTTTGTTATATTACTACTGTGGGTAACTCAAATCCTCTAGTATGTATATGTACACATATAATTTTCAAATAGAGCATTTTAGTTCTTGAAACAAGGCAAAGCCTCGTTTAGCTGTTGGGAAGACACAGCAAGGAAAGGCAACTGTTGATAAAATTCATGCCTGGGACAGCCCTGCCAACTGAAATTAAAAACTACCATTTGGAAAAACGCATAAAAAGAGCCACGTTTAACAAACAAGCCAGTCGTGAGACTACAGTTTAAACAGTGAATAGGCTTCACCTTTTTGTAATTGTATGATGGAAGCTACCAAAATGTTACAAGCCTAGTTATTTGCATAAAGATATTAACAGCTAGTAAAAGGAAGCAACTAGCTGAACAGTAAAGAAAGGCACAGAACTGCTCATGAACCCGTTCGCTATTTAGATTTGAGTCGTAACATTTGGAAGCTTTCCAGCTAATTTTATTCTTCCAGGCACAGACTTGTCATTTTAGTTGTCATTTCCTCAAGTAAGCATGCAGATCTAGATCAGAGCCCTGCCAACTTACTTTAATGGTCCTGTCACCTGACGCTGACACAATGTACTTGTCATCAAAGTCTACAACATTAACAGCAGCACGATGGCCAACCAACACACGGCGCAGGGTGATGTCAGTAGGTGATGCCATATCCCAAACGGCAATGGATCTGTCCTTTGAGCATGTCACCATTAAACCATTGCTGAACCTCAAATGAAGCACTGCTTCATTGTGGTGAATCAGCGTGTTCAGAACTTCACCTGTGTTTACATCCCAAACTCTGCAAAAACAACGTAATTTTAGCTTAGGTAAACAAAGATGCCTCTGCACAGTGTAAACTGTAAACATACACAGGTTCACTGCTATCATTCAAATCCACCACAGGTCAGCAGCAACTGGAATGTAACGTCCTCCAGTGCTACTACTAGCTAGCGTGAAATAAAAAGCACTACTTAATGCTAGGATCAATTTTTAACTTTTAAGAACTTGTAGAGACCGACAGTTACCATTGTTGCAAGACAACAGATTGGAGAGAAAGGCCTTCCACTGAACTGTAGCCAAGCATGTTCACATTGGACCTCTACTGACCTCTGGATTCATGTAAGAATTTAAACTCAATGTCATCAAAATTGCTGTTAGAAAAATATGCATCCCACATATTCTTGCATCAATAGCCATAATTAAGAAAAGTCAGAAAAGGATACAAGGAACCCTAAATGAGCAAATTATGGTATAGCTGGCTCATCAGCTACAACTTCAGGTTATGCCTTGAATCACACAGATCACATTCCTTCAAAGTTCTTAACATCCTATACAAAAACGAGACTGAAATTTGGAAAAAAAATTTGAATGTGATGCTTTGCCAAATGTGAATATTTTGGATTTTGAATAGTAGCATCATATTCATAATAGGGCATGCATTTTGACTGTTTGGAGATTATTATAAGCATTCCCAGCTCAATCATTTTTGCACAAAAACTTAACGCTCACCTCACTGTAGAATCTGAAGATCCAGTTACAATGACTCTTTCATCATACTGCAGACAAAGAACTGAGCCAGTATGTCCTGTTAATACTTTCAAACATTCCAAGCTTGTTTTGTCCCAAATCTGTTAAAAATAAAAAGTATAAGCTGGTTACTAAGATCAAAAGCATAGATCCAAGACCTTCGTACTGCAGCAGGAGAGAATGAAGGAAGGAAATTAGAGATAGTATGAAGAATCCATGAGTAGTTATCCTGTCTAAACAGTGAGCCTTTCCTCCCTTTAGCCTGATGAAGCTTCCTTGAAGCAAGTTCTTGACAAAACAGTAAATAACCAATGATCATAAAAAGACAAAATACTGCTTTCCAAACAGAAATGCTATGTTGCTCAGGGACAATGAATGTGAAAGCAAATTGTTAACATGAAAGCAAATCATTAGCCAAGCCAAACGGCAAAGCTAAGGACAGTGGCACACAGCATCTCCATTAATTTTTATCAACTTTGACTTCACGAGCGTTTGTTTTTGGTCACACAGGAAACAAGCACAGCATAGGTCTCCTGGCTGGCAGTCCCCAGAACTCCTAGAAGAAAAAAGACATGAACTTTGCAGGGCTATAGAAGACAACCCATCTTCATAAACCCTGCAAAGATAAATACTATTCTGTGAAGAGATGAGTTAAATCATCAAGGAAATGCAAACAGCCATCTTTCCAAGGTAGAACTGCCTAATTATCTCTGTAGAAAAGACTAAAAGATAGTATTTACCTTAATGGAGTTATCTCGTAGGCCACTGATAATCTTTTCGTCATCATACTGTAAACAGTAGACACCTTTGCTATTTTCAGAGCGGCACTGAATCCTCTGCAAATTGTGTCGCCCGCATCGCCAGTTAGATTCTATAGTCTAACAAGAGGGCAAAGCAATTAGATGTTATTCTTAAGGCTGCATGCTTCAGCATTATTATGGTAACAGCTACAGCACTATCTTTCCCACTTTATCTCATTCTCAACATTTAATTATGTAAAACTGAGAAGTATCTAAGTTTTTTTATAATAAAAATACACAAACTACATTGTATTAGAGTTGGTACTTTTGTGTTTCGTCATGACAAAAAAAAAAAACCTTGTGATTAACGAGAGAAGATCACATCCAACCGACCCTATGGAGCATCTTCAAAGGAGCCATTAGAGAGAGAGACTGTTAATGAAAATTCAGTTTCCCCCTTTGCCAACATTGCCACCTGGCATTAGCAGTAAAGATTGAACCAGAAACTCATATAAAACCGTGTTCAGCATCACATGAGTAACTAACATTACAGAATTCCTGAGCCCAAAACGGAGGTGACTGGAGCTCTGGAGCTTTCCTTTCCCCACCCAGTCATTTGAACTATTAGCTGTTCTTATGCATCTCAAAGTGACTTTGAGATACAAAAGCTTCCTGTAAGCATCTTAAAGCCCCCCAAAAATCTAAAACTAACACAACACGGACCGTAAGATTTCAAGCCATCTTAAGAAGAGCTATCAAAACTTTTTAATAACCTCCTCTACTCATCTTAAAATATGCAGAAATTTAGTCCTCAACATTCTCATTCTGAGAGATATTTTTAAGGCAAGAAGCCTGATGCATCTAAACAGGTCACAAACTATTTTCTAACAGAACCAGAAGTCATTCCCTTATTTTGATCAGATTTATTACTTGTGAGAAGGCCCAAGCTGATTTCAAAAAAAAAAAAAAAAAAAAAAAAAAGGATTTTAGTTTGCAACAACATTCAGAGAATGAAACTCCAGGCCAACATCTGCAGCATCTAGGCTGGCTGGGATGCTTTCCATGTTCTGATGCATGCATTGAAACAGACTGTTTATTTGATGATTCCCCTTGGTTCCCCCCTCCACTCCAAAAATGCTTCGTGGAAATCTGGGGAGAAGCTGATCAATTGTCACTTTAATTGGAAAAAAGCCTATTTATTTCCAAATCCTAATTTTAAAACATGGCAAGCCGCTCCGCAGTTCCATGCAGTTCTTGCTCCTCTCCCCCCGACTAGAAAATAACTGAAGCACTAATCAAGGATCAATGCAATGCATGTATGACTTCCTAATTTAAGAGAAGATGCCTGCTATAAGGGAAAACTAATCTACTGCTTTGTTTTCCATGCATTTGCTCCTTCAAGCGTCTCCCATTACGCAATTTAGAGAGAATTATACACAGTTATAACACAACTCTGATGTGTCCTAGAGATGTATCTAAATGAAGATGTATCTAAATGATAAGCATCAGGACATGTTTCTAGAGAGGCAAGCAGGCAAGTTACTCACCCCCTTCATTCGCTTCCAATTTGGTGGGGAAGCTAAAGAAATTTAAGGCAAGTCACTTGTCAGTTTGAGACCCACTAGTCTCTAGTGCACTGCTGATTTTCAGACTGTTTGAAGTAGGCTTGAAAAGTTCAAATTTGACACTGTCTCAGCCCTGGATTCCTGCCCTGAAGGTGACAGACTGTTCAGCATAGGATGAACGTTTTGATGAGGAAGGACAGGCAATAGGATGCAATTCTCAAGCTTTATCCAAAGATTTATCACCTGAGCTTGGCAGGTAGAACTGCAATTCATTAACTCCTGCTGTCACAGAGAGATGACAGACTATGCTTGGAAACAGGAGATAGTTGTAGACATTTATATCATGAACAAGCATAATTAAAGATCTCAAGGCAGGATAGTTAGTGTTGCATTTCTAAATAAAGACATACAAGATTAAACTTCACACATTTGAGTTAATCTAATTTAAACTGTTCTAGTAACCGTGTATGTTCAGAAGTTTAATTCTAAGAAGAGTCCAAAAGGAGAGTTTCCTCTAAAGCAACTATGGGGGAAAGTTCTGAAATATGCAGTTTTACATAACACATCTTGGATTATTCTAGCTGGTGAGTGCTCAAACACCATTCCAGCACTTTCACACTTCAGGTCCCTGCAACAGCGATAGCTACAGGATACATTAAAAACATCACAAATCAGAAACTTTGTTCATAATAATCAGTTTTCTAAACAAACCAGTAGTCAGTAAAAGTATGCTGATTTAATTCTTCAAAGTTCATTATAGGAAGCTACTGAATAAGCTTATAAGAAATGCTGGCTTCAAATAAAAGAAGCTAAAGTATTATTTTTACCTATGAGAAGGCACTGAAAAGCAGTAAGTAATATGCAGGTGCACATTTTAATTCTTTGAGTAGATGTCATTTCATTTAGACATTATATGTTGTGGCTACTGTGGGAAAATACTTCATGTTTTTTGAGAACTTGTAAAATCTCCTTACACTGCGTAAATTTTCAATATGCTGGGAAAGTAGCCACAAAACACAGAGAATATACAGCAGCATTTAAATTGGCAATAGAGTGAAAACAGATGTGCACGTATAGAGAAATAACATTATTTTAGATGACTAAATACAGCTGAGTGGGTGGGCAACCTGGAAGACCCTCTAAAAAGGAACAAGTTTAATACAATACTGGCAGCCACATAAAAGCTTCTTGGTATAGGAAATTTCTGGTTGTTACTGAATAGTGCAGTTAGTAAAAGTTTTCAGCTGCGACCTTCTTCCAGGAGATATCTTAATAAACTGTATATGCTGAGAAAGTAGACATACATACACAAGGGGAGAGGAAAAAAATGCTGTATTTTATGGACTGTTACAAGCATCACTGAGTCAGTGGGGAAGAGTCCCACAGTTTATTTACATACTTATGACACCAGACCAACTACTAATATATACAGTAGCCACAAAAACAGTTTCTGTAGATTCCCCCCAAGTCTCCAAGTTAACAGCCTCTACACTTGGTTTCACAACTAAAAACAAGGCTTTGCAGAACACCATCTCTTTAATTCACATGCAAACAAAATAAAGCTTCTCACATCTAAATGCTCACCAGAGCAATAGCAGCAGGTAGTCAATGACTACTGTATAACCAGCAAATCTGGACATACGAGGGTCAATAACCAAGAACAAACCCATATTCACATGCTCTCTTCTAATACCTAAAGCAGTAATGCATATTTGTCTGCTAGAGAAATTTGAAGTCTTCCTTCCCTCCAGTTCCCTGAATGAACAGGTGTGCTGACATTCTCATGGGCATGTAGCCCTGGAAGGTCCTCCAGGACATTCTCTTCCCATCCTTACTTCTTGCGAGTAGCTTCTCAATCCACAGCAAATTTATCATCTCCAAGTTTCTGAGGAGACAATACAGCATTTCTTAACAGAAGCGATTAGCAGGCTGTTCCCTGGTGCTTCTGGGCATACCTCATTTACATTGGGCATCTCTCAAAGTTAACCAGAACTAGCAAAATCACTCCTGCGTTAAATCCCTACTTTAAGAGGCCAGTTACGAGTTTACTGGGCAGTATTGGACAAGTTTTAGCTGACCATTTGTATCGGGGATATATATGGGCTTGTATTGCTCATGTTTTGTTTATCTTCATGCCTCATCCTCCTCTGTGCTAAGCACAGAAACTTAAGACAGAGTACGCTTAGTGTCATCTCAAATCTAGTCACAGAACTAAATCACAGCTAAAGTTCATGAAGAAATCTGAGCAAGAGCAGAAACAGGATTAAGGGAGTCTATGTACAACACCAAGCAAAGAGCTCTAGCTACAGGTGTGAACAGAAAAAAAGTGGTAGTAATTAAGTGGTAGTCCACATTTATTGATAACTTGCACTGTAGTGAACTTGGTTAAAAGAGCTCATAGCTATACTGTTACAGACTAGGGAACTTCAAAGCAAGTTTGTCTTTCTATGGATGAGCAAAAAGAGATGAGTAAATGAATAGACACCGATCCAGTAGAGAATGCTAGCAACTCCAGCCACAAATGCTGAAGATGCATCTGGGAGAAAATGCCTGAGATACGGACCTAGGTCTGGAGAATAGCTTGGACCTGGGGAATCTCAGATATTTCTTAAGAAATCAAAGTTGTGTAAAGAGAGGCTAACAGGTCACTTAACATCAGGCTTTCAGACAAGAAAAACATGGTTGAAGTTAGAGCTTTCCTTTCTCTTGACTGAAAAAGAGCCAAGGAGGCCCCAAAGGGCCAAAACTGCCCTAGTCAGAAAATCCTCCTGACATGACAGAAAAAAGGTAGAAGCAAGTGAACTTACGAAGTCCTCTTCTCTCCAATGACGTATTTCATTCATTATAAAGTTAATAGAGCTCACAAAGCAAAGAAGAAACGTCAGTTTGCCCACAGCACCAGGCTCCTTGGATCTTTGAGACCTTTCCTGTCCCAGCTTATCTGTAACTGCTACAACACTTAGAAAAACAAACAAAAAGCCAGAAAACCTTGAGCTCCTGAAAAAGAATCTTGATTCTTAAGAAGAAAAGGCTTCTTTTAAGAAGAAAAACTGCCTAGAAGGCTTGAATTGGTCCTCACTAGGCACCGGCTGTGAACTAGCTGCCCTCCGATCATTAGCACAACAGCATAAACAAGATTCCTTTACATATGGGGGGGTGACAGCTCACAGTAACAGGTGACAAAACACGCCAACAGCAAAGCCTCCTTCCAAAGCAGTCCATCAGAGAGACAGAAAACCCTGCAACCAAAAAGTAACCCCATCTTTCCTGTAAGCGTAATCACTTCCAAGAATAGTGTTCGGGAGCTATGGAGCAGTGCCAGCGGTAGGCATATAGCGGCAAAGGCTGCTAAAGAGCTCAAGCACCAGAGAAAACGGATCAGTATGAGGGATGGTACTGTACATGGACAGCAATGAAATCCTTGTGCCAAAGCAGTATGGCATAAAGTACCTGCACTGTGTCCAACAACTTCCTCGTGAAACCTCTCCTCTTCTGAACAGCTGCACTACAAAAGTGATGAACAAGAAAATTATGCAGCAGAGTAAGCGCTGCAGAACTTGCTGCTCAACTCAGTAGCTGAAGAATTTTTGCTTCACGCACACTGCATCTTACACTATACACATGCACTAGAACAAGAGCATATTGTCACCTAAGTCCGTGAACATTCCCTCAGAGGGGAGCAATGCATATGCACACATTGCCCTGAACATAAATTGGCATTACCGCTAGAAGACAGAACATCAGGTGCTGGGAGCCTTCCACTTACTATCTTACTTTTTCCAGGAAATATATTGCCTTTCCCTACTCATTCTCTTACCCTCTTCTGTGAAAAAGCTGAAATGACATGATTCAAGCTATGCTACAGGATTCTGAAGAACAGCAGCAGAAGTGACTAGATCTGGATTTTACTTTCATAATGCAGAAGCTATACAACTGCATGCGTGCAGGCTCATTAAATACATGGTATTGGGTCACTCATGAGAAGTGTTGAGTGTTTAAGTTAAATTTATATTCTAGTGATGCTGGTAATTTAGGCACCACTGCTCACCTGAAGAACTTCTGCTTTTTACTAGCAAGCATTCTTTGTATTTTGGGTTATCCATAACAAAAGCCAAGCGAAAGCCCAGAAAAATGCACAAGATTACATGGAAGGAATTGTTATGATGTTATGTAGAAAGATGTAATAAGCAGTGATATAGTAAACAAATACAAGAAAAAAAACTAAACAAAGACTAATTAAAAAAGCGATGAATCATTTTTTCGTATTTAGGATCTTCAGCTTGTATGAAATGAACAAGACAGAATAAAAAAAATCTTCGTTAAGAAGCATAGAAACAAAACTAACAAATGGAGAAATAGGGATTCATCATATTCCGATTAGCAAATAACACACACTAAAAGTTTTGTTTGTTTGTTTTAAGTTTGGAACACATTTGTTTTATTACAAGGAGAAAGAGCCACTTTCACAAAAAATTTTGGAAAAACTTCTAGTAACTGAAAAATGGGCTTCTGGCTTGAGTTATAACAGTCACACAATAATCAGGCTATATTTTGAAGAATGGTCTGAAATTAAAGTAGGGTCAAACAACTAGGAGTGTACTACTGAGAGTACTAAATGGCCTTTCAGGTTAGTCTGGGGTAAAATACCACTTCTAGTATGAATTCCAAGACCAGAAGAAAAGCCACAGACCATAAAGCCCCAAAATCCTAAACAACGCTAGAGAAAAAGGGATGGGAAGCTTTCCCTAACATGCATTACAATTAAATCATGAATTTTGGCAGAATTCAAGACCTAAAAATTAAGTTCCTAATGTTTACAGCTGCTCAGATAAGATCCAAATGTGAACAATATAAACTGATGAAGTGTCATCTTTTTCTGCTCACAGTTGATCCAATACATATGAAGCTGCTCAAAGGTCCACCGAGTAAAACTATCCGAGTCTCTCTGCAGCTTTACAGAAGTCTTTTCAAAGTGGCATTAAAACAACAGAAAAAGACACAGACATAATAGGAATACAGAAAGCCAGCTCAGGAGAAAGTTGACAGTATAATATTGACCATTTTATCTAGTACAAGAAAAGACAGTATGTTCTCTAAGTGGCAAAATAGTTCTAACACTGAAGATAGTTTAGGCTAATCAAATTAAACAACAACAAGCAAACAACAACAAAAAAAACACACTTCTCAAAAACACAGATCCCTATAAGCTGAAGTTTCAGACCTAGAAAAACAGTTGTTGTGGGCAGTGACAGATTTGTTGAAGGAGACTGAAGAGACTGTAAAGGCAGAAAATAAGAGATCTTGATTATTCCAAAGCAAACTGAATAAAGTGTAGTTGTATCATGTTCCAGCACTTTGCCCCATGCATCTGTTAGTGGATGCTGTCAGAAGACAAGACGTTGTGCTAGCTGGACCTTTGATGCGACCCATACAGTTTTCCTCCTTCCCCAGAGTAGGAGTAGGGACCAAAAATCCTTTCAGCTCCTATTCAGTTCACCCTGTAACCAGGGGGTGCAGATGAGCACAGCACTCAACACTGAGATGAGCGCTCCTCCCAGAAAGGTCTGTCTTCCTCTATCAAGCACTGCCTCAAATGTGGCCACGAAGCATGACATCCCCAACATGATCCAAGGGCAGTATCTTAAAGAGAAACCCTTTCCACCCCTGCAGCTGCAACTGGCCATGACACCAACGGACAGGTCTTGCTGATGTTTTCTTAAAGCAAACCATTTCCCACCAACTTGTGTCAAGCAGGTGTCACTTCACAGACATGATAAAATTTTAAGCTTTCAGGTTACAGATGCAACATCAAAATAACCTTAAATGGACTCTTGCCAACTCCAGAATGATAGCAGAAACACACTGTTGTTAACTGTGCAACAAATCAATCCCTTCTGGATCTACAGAAGAAATTAAAAAAACACAGAAACCAAAAGCAATGAAAGCAGAGAGAGGTCCTCTGAGGTTCTTTAGTGATACATGTACCTGTAATAAACAGAACGCTTGACAAAGAACAGTGCTATCAAAAACCAAAATTGTGCATTTTAGTTTCCATTTGAGACAATAACTAACTTTATGCACAATACCATAAATATACTAAGCTAAAGATCTATTTAAATAGGTACTTATAAGCCTCTACCATAGCATAGGGGCATTCTAAGTACTTAAGCAGGAACAATAAATGCCTCTTTCAAAGCTGCAGAAGAAAAAAGACAGGTTTAGTTTGCCTGTTTGTAAAAAGTACGAGACGTGTGCAAAGTGAAGAAAAGGCCAAGCCCAGGATCTGTCACACGCCAGCGATCTGAAAGCTGTTGTCTGCCCCTTTCAGATGAGGTCCAAAGGCCAAGTCATGCACTGCTTCATCTCTACAACTTTGTCTCTGCCACTCAAAAGCCTTGTTTCACTGGCCAGTTTCATTTTTAAGAAATGACTTTGGAAAACGCATGCCTGTGGAATAGACTTCAATGGCTGGCTGGAAAAAAAAAATCTCTAGACACATACTGCTGATCCAATTTTCCCCACAGCCCTACACACACAGCTTCTCGAGCTTCGTAATTTAAGACACTACTAAATAAATACAATTCCTTGAAAATTATATATTAGAACCTTCATAAACAAGTATCTCCCAAAGCTGGCAATGACTTGGAGTAAGGGACGACTTTTTCCCCTTTTCAGGTTTTTCTTTTATACCCAAGATTTTAAAATCCAATTCTAGTTCCCAAAATTCAAACACTCTCAACATTCAGAAGAACATATGGTGTCTATTCAATGGCCTAGAACCATTCTTTCATAAAGTCTCCAGCAAAATTACATTTTAAATTCTCCTCTTAATCAAGTGAACTTTAATCTCCATGGAAATAAGATGAGGGCACTTTCCATGTGCCTAAAGATAAGGGGAACTTTTATGTCTTCTCAACTCACCACAAGAAACAGATACTTGAGTTAATTCTGAAGGGAAAACTGAATAGTTGACCAAGAGTCATAAATAATATGGAAAAAATCCAGAGACTTAGGTTCTGGAATCAACGCTATTAAACTTCCCATTCTGGCAATCTGCTGATTAACATAATCCACTTCAGAGAGCTGACCATCACCACCATGCTTTGGGAACCCTTCCAGGCTTACCCTGGACCAATCACATTAAGTCCATAAACAGGCCTCACAAACCCAGATTCAGTTTTTTAGGATAAGCCCCAAATAAGGTTTCTCCTTTAAAGGGGCTCCTACACAAGCTTGGCAATTCAACATCTGACTTGAAGATATTTACAAGTACTGGATCAGCTCTTCTGAAGTGAAACCTGATTAAATATTTGACCTCATAGTAAAGGTTGAGTGTAACTACCTCTTTCCAAGAATTCAGTTTCGTATCTCTAAATGTTCTCTTATTTTCAAACACAATGATTTCAAAAGTGACATTATGTTCCTGAATGTCTTTGGCATGAGATAAGCAGATACTGGCAGTAATAAGTTTCAGAGAGAACCCCACATGGCCAAATCAGTCTGCATTACCTTGCAGCTAACAGTACTTTGTGGTTGCACAGACCTCTGACCCAAAACGCATTCAGAACCCAAGGGAAAGAACTCAATTTAGTTATTCATCCTTCCTCATTTTTCCTTCCAATTGTTCACTTGGGTTTTGCATAACTTTTCAAATTTTTTCAGTCAGTTGACAAGAGCAAGCATATTCTCCTTTGAGCTTCTCTCTACTCACAACTCAACTTAGTACCAACTACGGTATATTACTAACTCTACTTCTGTTGTTAGAAACAGTCTAGCAGGATTTGGTTAATCTTTGTCTGCCACAGGTATTACAAGATACGGTATTACAAGATTTGCAGTTACATTAAATATTTTACTGTATGAAGAAAATCGTATCCTTCACAGACAAGATACGTCTTGTAAAAATATCTTTGTGTAAGTGTTAATGTGGTAGCTTTGGTTGGGGGTGAGCAACACTATCTTCGGCTCAGCACTAGCTCCCTAAATTCTGACCCAGTGACAGAAACAGGAAGATCTTATTAAAGCTCCAGCCAAATATTTGAAGAAAAAAACATTCTGTAGTTCAAAGATCAAAATTCTTCATCACTGCTAAGATGAAAGTCTTAAATAAGAGCTTCTGCACATTGCTTTGGAAAACTAAGAAATGGGAAGAAAAAAAAAAAAAAAAAAAAAAAAAAAAGGAGGAAATTGAAGGAGACTATAAATTTAGCCATAAAATTTTCCTCCTCTTATTTTGTTTTTACAAAGTGTTCTCAACCTTAAAATTGACTTTTGTTGTTGTTATCGTTCCCCACTATCTGCTTTTTTAAGTGTTTAAAAACTTCCTTTGGTAATCCTTTAAGGGACTTTTGGAAGCAGAAAAATTATCAGACTCTTAACTACTAGCAAAAGCACTAACCCCACTCCAGGTTGGAAATGCAGAGTACTGCAATATTTCACAGAATCATAGAATCAGTAAGGTTGGAAGGGACCTCTGGAGATCATCTAGTCCAACCTCCTGCTCAAGCAGGGTCACCTAGAGCATGTTAGACAGGGTTGTGTACAGGCAGGCCTTGAATATCTCCAGAGAAGGAGACTCCACAGCCTCCCTGGGCAACCTGCTCCAGTGCTCTGTCACTCTCACAGTGAAGAAATTCCCCCTCACGTTCAGGTGAACTTTCCTGTACTTCAATTTCTGCCCATTGCCTCTTGTCCTGTCACACGGGACAACTTAAAAGAGTTTGTCCCTGTCCCCTTGACACCCTCCCTTCAGGTACTTGTAGACCTTGATAAGATCCCCACTCAGTCTTCTCTTCCCCAGGCTGAAGAGGCCCAGCTCTCACAGTCGTTCCTCGTACGGCAGATGCTCCAGCCCTCTGATCATCTTTGTAGCCCTACGCTGGACTCCCTCCAGTAGCTCCATGTCTCTCTTGTACTGGGGAGCCCACAAATGGGCACAGTACTCGAGATGGGGCCTCACCAGGGCTGAGTAGAGGGGCAGGATCACCTTCTTTGGCCTGCTGCAACACTCTTCCCAATGCACCCCAGGATGCCATTGGCCTTCTTGGCCACAACGACACATTGCTGTCTCATGGTCAATTTGTCATCCACCGGCACTCCCAGGTCCTTCTCTGCAGAGCTGCTCTCCAGAAGGTCAGCCCCCAACTTGTACTGGTGCCTAGGGTTATTTCTCCCTAGGTGCAGGACCCTGCACTTGCCCTTGCTGAACCTCATGAGGTTCCTCTCCGCCCAGCTCTCCAGCCTGTCCAGGTCTCTCTGAATGGCCACACCGCCCTCAGGTGTTTCAGCCACTCCTCCCAGCTTAGTATCATCAGCAAACTTGCTGAGGAGGCACTCTGTCCCCTCATCCAGGTCACTGATGAAGAAGTTGAACAGGATGGGACCCAGTACTGGGCCCTGGGGGACGCCACTAGCCACAGGCCTCCAACCAGACTCCACACCACTGATGAAAACCCTCTGAGCTCTGCCTTTTAGCCACTTCCCAATCCACCTCACTGTCCAGAGGTTTCCAGCCTGTATCTGCAGGCTTAAGGAAACATTAAACCAGGGGAAAGTGTTATGTGGCACAACAGCCTGGTGCTTCTGCCTTTCCCCTCCAGCAATTTCAAAGAACCAGGAGTGGGAAACATGCTGCCTGTACAAACTAGACATTAGCTTTCAGAAACTTCATTGTTCTACAAGACCGGACAAGGATAACGTTTGTTTCCAGGAAAAGGGCAAATAGAGGTTTACACTTATTTTTGGTAAAGTGAATTTCAGAGACGAGATCCCACAGCTCTAGGCCCTTCTGAAAGGTATCCACAGGTCATGTGCAGCTTTGAGGTTAGCTGCCAATACCTTAAATTTTACCCCAAATGACAGACAGTCAGTAAACACCAAAGATTTTTCATACATTTATGGACATAAGTATAGACTGGAAAGAATAGAAGTGCTGGGGATTATCCCTGAACAGCTCTAATTCTGCTTCTGTATACTTGCCTCCCTCCAGTTTGAGGCCTACTGGAGTCTCCTGTATATTCCAGTAATATTTAACTTAAGGATACAAGTATAAGTTAGTAACCACAGAAGCGATACATATCCAGCTGGATTTTCAGGCAGTTCGGAATTGGCAGAAACTATGGTACCAGTTTACAGTTTCCTTTTCATACACTAAGACAACTCCTTTCCTATGTTAATTATTCAATATTTTAAAGTAAGAATGTGTCATGTCTTGCGTTAAACATTCTCCGCTATTCCCACATCATTTCAAAGCTTGGCATGAAATAACCCTTTACTCTGTATATCCTACTCTTATCACATCATCCAATGCAAATGCAAAATGAAAATTTATGAGTAGAAACTCTGAAAGTTAGGATTCAAAGAATACTATAAATCTCATTTCCTGACTTCTAAACACTGACACATTTTCCAAGTTTTGAATATGTGAGCCCTTAGTTTTCACACAGTGCAATACAAAAATTTTCTCTTAATATGAGAGTTTAAAGCATTTACTGTTATTTTAATGAAGTTCAGTTTTTCAAGAAGCATCTTCATTACTGGGATACATTTTCAGTGGCACTCTTTCCCTACACCCAGATGCTTAGAAAGACTGAGTATTATTGCTTTTAGTATCAATATTGGTGGTGGTAGTGACTGAAACATGAGATTTTTTCCTTTTTCCTACTTATTTCTTACTAGTATGAACTATTCGTTTCAAGAGCTTCATGTCGGTGCATCTTATTATTAGCATATCTATTACAACTAAAGAACTAAACTATTAAATAGAAGACTGAAGAAGTTCAAAGGCTAAAAGCTCTCACAGCATCTGAGCAATACTCCACCTGCAATAATGAGAAATTCTAGAAAACTGTTCCACTTGCACCTTTCAGAAGAATAAATATAAAAACGTAATAATGCTGAACTCCTTCACTGTTTTACACCTTCTCAATCATCATCTTTTCACACTGCTTTTTGTCCCCTCCTTTAAAAAAAAAAAAAAAAAAAAAAAAAAAAAAAAAAAAAAAACACTAAACAAGGCTGAAATTTTGTGCAAAGCAAGAAAATAACCCATTAAGGGTTCCCACTAACCCAGCGGGCATCTAAGCATCTCAAAGCACTCTGTCATTCCTTATAGAGGAGGTTTTACTTCAAGAAATAAAACATGTAATATTCAGCTTCCAAGTAAATGTCTAGTTTGCCCTTATTTTGCCTAGGTTACGCTTTACACTTAGTGCTATAGCTTTAAATGTTTATAAATTATGCAGTGGGGTTTATAAAAACAACATTCAAAAAATGGATTATATTTGGCAGCAGCTACATTTTACAGATAGGTTAAAATTCTGAATAATCTGGTTTATGGAGTGCCAAGCAGCATAAACTCACATTTGCCATAGCAGAATGATTCCATTTGTTCATGTTTGCCTTAACCAACAAGACATGTGTTTCCCCACTAACGAATTTCAGACCAATAATTTTATGTCGATCACATGGTTGAAATAAACGCATTACAATTCATGGTATAATTTAGAGTTTTGTGGTGGGTACATAGCAAACTGAGCAAGACAATTTTTTTGCTGCTAGGTAAAATACTAAGACAAACCTAATCTATCAGAAACACATTAAAAGAATAAGTTAGTTGAGCTCAAGATAAGAAAAAATTTATCTCAAAGAAAAGAATAATTATTTCTCTAGTCTCTCTACCACTGAGAGCCTCACTGGATTTATCATGATAGAACAGATTATGTTTGTTATCAAAGTCACTGGAGGGAAAAAAAAAAAAAAAAAGAATTCCATCCACTGAAGAAAGCTATATTTGAGATGATGACAGCTTAAAAGTAGCAAGAGAAGTTACTAAACCAGTAAAGTTTAAATGACTAATATTATGGAGTTAACCCTCAGACCTCTTTCTAAATGAGTATAATGAACACCCAGTTTCATACAGTATGTTGAATAGCCTTGGAGTAATTATAAGTTTCCTTAAACAACTATTTTATTAAAATCCACAGTGCCAAAAGAATTCCAAAATCTTTAAACAAGAAAAGGTGGTATTAGCACTTGTAATTTGGAAGTAATCTGTTAATGCACATACTATGTAGTAAGTTGCTAAGCTTTTTTTCGTTTTTTGTTTTCTTTTAACAGTTTCTAGAGAGCCAGAACTTCCAAGAGTTGTGATATAAATATGTTTAATATGCTTCTTTGCTCTAAAGCAAAGAATGCATACAAATATCTTAAGGGAGATGTCAAGAGGATGAGGTCAGACTTATCAGTGGTGCCCAGTGGCAGGACAAGATGCAATGGGTACAAACTAAAACACAGAAAACCCCATCTGAACTCGAGGAAAAATATCTTCACTGTGAGGGTGACAGAGCACTCCCTTGCCCAGAGAGGTTGTGGAGTCTCCTTCTCTGGAGATAATCAAAACCCACCTGGACGCAATCTTGTGCAATGTGCTCTAGGTGACCCTGCTTGAGCAGGGGGGCTGGACTAGATGATCTCCAGAGGTCCCTTCCAGCCTCAACCATTCTGTGATGCTTGAAACATTAAGAGTGTGAAACATTATTTCTGCTGCAGATTTTATACATCAGAAAACATACCTCTATATCCTGTATTATCTTTGGGTATAAGGATCTGTAAAATGAATTTGGGGGGCCATCTGTTGGTCTGTTTTTAAACAGGTACTGATCCCTAGAAAAAAACAGAAATATATTTTTCAGTTTGGTACAGAGAATCCAAGAGCTCCAAAGGGATTTAAAAGCTGCGGTGAACTAAAATTAGATACATTTTCACAGAATACTTGTAATACTTAGCATGGAAATTACAACCCTTCTGATTTTGCAATTTGACAGCTGTGTAAGTCCAAGACCGAAAAAAACACTGGTGCATTTTTTGGACTTTCAGTCCAAGACTGAAAAAAACTCTTACGGTCTTCTGAATTAGGGTTCATTGCTTCATAAAGCATTTTGTCAGTAGGGTGTCTTCTCTCACACGGATCTTTACAATATGCCTTGCATTTCCTTAGGTGCGCCACTAGAGAGCACAGAAAAACAAGCTTCTAAAGCAGAACACCTTGTATCTTCAGATACTTGCAAAGAATGGAAAAATCCAGTTATCACAAACATAAAAGGTCTCTCTATAGGAGAGGTTTCTGAAGCCCAATCAGCCATTTTACAAATCAGGCAAAAAAGTTTAATCAGAAATACCTCACTCAAGAAAAAGCCCTACGAACATCCCGCAGCTAGTTTGCGTTAGCTATATTACACACTAGTTCTCCCAGCAAAACAGAAATCACAACTTGGCAGACAGGCTTACCCCAAGAGACCAAGCGGTGAAAGACAGACACCAGCGCACGTACAGAAAAGGGACCAAGCAAAAGAAGAAAGGGGAGGCGACAGCTTCAGCAGCAGCTGGCTACCTCCACGAGTCTGCCGACGAGGAGGCGCTCGCTGATACGAACGGGCTGTACGATTACCGTTTGGCACAACATACTACTACCGAAATCGGCCATGGAGAACGCTGTCATAGTAAAGAGCGAATTCGGATTTTGTCAAGGTACTCACCAACCCCTCCGTTCGGACAGTCCTTTCCACAGCGGATCTGTGCGTACCATGCGTTCAATCAGTTTTTTCCATAGCATTCCCTCAGAGATGACTCTCTGCCATTCCTTACATACCAGCTCTGCCGCACAGAGCGATCTGGCATCAAGATAGGAAAGGATGTTTTCCGCTATGTGATCTAAGCCTTGCTCTACAAAGAAATAAAGGCAATCAAAGCGTCAGTCACTTCACAGTAAACTACCAACCTCCTCCAAGCTTTGCAGCACGTTCAGGGAACGATAACATAGCTTTAAGGCACTGAAGCAATGTGATAATTACATTATCATACGTAAGTACTAGTTACAGCTTAAGCCAAAAAGCTACCCTGAAATATCTAACTCCATTTCTCTCCTAGCACAGTCTGCCTGCTAAGTAGACAGAGCAGGACTGTAAACTAAATTTCCACACTGGGTATAACCAGAAAACGTTTTGCTGCTGGACTTTTTGAACACGCAACGTCCTGAGCTACATGGCCCCAAAATAAAATCTTCCTCAAATATACGCTTTACTATGCAGCAGCAATACAAAGCTAAAATGTCGATTATTTTACTGCTCCTTTGCATTTAACAATTCTAAGAATTTAGATTAAGTTAACGCTCTGACAGGACTCCTCAGGAACAAACAAATACCCCTATAAACTCATCAGAAGGAGCATTAGCAGCGATTCTGCAAAAAACTTTCTTGCATCAAACCTAAAGACATGTTTCAAACTCTTTCTATAATCTACGCATGTCCAGTCCATTCCTGAATTTTGTTTGAAAACCAGGTGTCAGAATATATGGTGGAGAGGTCATGTGCTGCAAATTGATGTAGGCTGGGGAAATCAATGAGCTGGAAATTAAGTCATTAACTCTAAACAGTGCTTTATACTGAGACAATTATGCTGATTCACAGTTTACTGTCACTAGACCCCATCCTTAGGGAAATTACTGAATGACTAGAATTACTAGAAGCAGGCTTTGAGGCATCTCTTCAGCTAAGAAAAAAAAATCAAAAGGAATAAATATTTAAAAGGTAATGTAATCGCTTTACCTTAAAACATTTGATACAGCTTTTATTTTTGGTCTTGTCAATGTGATTGTGTCTAGTATGAAAATCAGCTAAGAAAGCACCAGGGTTCAGATATTCTCAACGAGAGGTGACAACTCAGCTTCCACACCATAAATTCTAGTGCAAAGTAAATTTAATTTAGCTTCATGAAGATTGCCCAATGTATTTAAAATAGCCATACTAATTAGATAATGTCTCAGGATCTTCTCTTCATCTGCTGATCTTCCACCCCAAGGGCACACTACCTCCTAGTGGGAAGTAGGGAGGTGCGAGATTACTTACTGTTGATTCGATAAAGTGAAGCTTCCCAGGTCAAAGAACGAGTTTAGCAATGTACCAAAACAAAACTCTTTAGTAAAGCAACGTCACTCCACATGAAATGCCTTTGGCAGTAAAAGCTGTCAGAAGCTGTTACCAAGAAAGTCTCTCAGCCGTCTTCTACCCCAGCGTCCAAACTTTCTAGTTCAGTTACTTGGATATGTAAGAAGCAACATCTACGTGGACAGCTCATGCTCACTGCAGCATAAGGCCAACAAGCAACAGTTATTAGTGGACTGGGGAAACACTGACTTTTTATCTCAAGGAACCTAACTACCAGGAGCAGCTTACTAACCTTGCTAACTTCTTCCCACCCTGGAATGGTTAGATTTACATATTGGATGCACTCAGCTCCAGCAGTGGTTCAAATAAACCAGAATTCGGAGTCTAACTCACTGATCCAAGCCTTTGTAAGTAAATGTGCTGCAATATATTTTTTCACATTTGCCAGTTAATACTTCTCCAAAAGCACTAGAAATTTAGGCTGGTGGAGAAAAGAATATCAGCAAAGCTGACAAATCCAACAAACTACCACTAGATATACATATCAAGGCATTAAATTACTTTGGTAAACACTGCATGCATTTGCTTATGGGCTTTGTCAGATTTTATCTCCCATTGAGAGTGCTAGATAAACAAACATAACTGAATTTGAGTAAAGGTACATAGGTAGAAACCACTTAGATAGTATATTTGCATTAGATATAAACGAGCAGTCAGAGTTTTCCTGTTCACATTCCTACTGAAATGTCACTGGTCATACAAGAAATCACAAGTAGGTTTATTACTTATTTCAAAAGACCTGTAATTTTCCTTCCTCCAAACCCCGCTAGATCAGAAATCTAGAATAACTTCATTTTAGTGAATAATGTATGCCAACTGGCCAAGCACGGGAAAAAAAACTTTCAAATTAGGAGACGATGGCCTTTTTAATTTTCCACTCTATTTCATGTCAGCCTGCTTTAGACTTCAAACTGAACTAAAAAACAAAAGAGAAACAAAAAATCAACCACAAAGACACTACCGCTCATTTTGGAAAATGCAGAAAGTGTTCGTGCAGTCCTCCAACGAGGTACGTATTAGATTAGGCATTGCTTTTGTGAAAATGAACAGCAACAGAGCAGGAATCAAAACATGTATCTAAAGAGCATTTGCTCATTTCTTTTACAGAATTCAGAGCACTACAGAAAAGTTTTAAGAATGATGAAAGCTCCTATGCAGTTATCCAAATTTTTCCAATAGCAGTCCTAATAACAAATTTAGACAACTGATACATATAGCCAGGTTCAGTTAACTGGAGGTTCTGTCTGCTACATTAGCAGTATGAAGAAAATATCAGGGCGGTATATAAATTGCAAAAATGGTCTTCTGGTCTGCATCTTCCCAGATGCAGAAGTTTTTGAAGCTACAGCCCTGACAGTTCCTTTAGTAGAAAGGTTGTGTTTCTGCGTAAGCAAAGCTTCAAGCCTAAGACCAGTCTGGGCAGAACACACGAGTGCCTCTAGATCGCCTGTAATCACACGACACAGTTCTCCGCACGTTTTCCCAACATTTGATGTCTGGAAAAGGCAGAGGGAAAATCTTCTACATAAAGCGTCACAGTCCCCAAAGCAAACAGTGCACAGGGCACGGCAATTAACCACCATTAGCGCAAACGTTATTTTAATAGAGCAGTACACCGAGGTTCCCCTATAAATTAAAAAGTGTTTAAGGCTCCCATTTCGCCACACCATTTTGCTTTCAAAAGCCATTACACCACATGTGTGCTTAAAACACCCTTCTCTCCTCCTTCGGGCTAAGCCACTGTTTTTACTATCCTCCCAGCACGTCTACTCTAGGTCAGGCCTAAAGGTATGTGATTTTTTAATTTTTATATATTTATAAACACACACCTCTCCTATAGGGATATTTAGCCAAATTATTAGGTAATTAAGAGACCATATATTACACTAAGAAATAACAGAACTGATAATTTAGTTTAATCACTATTAAGCTGCTATGCTTCAAGCTCAGTAATTAAATATAAAAATGAATGATTACCGAATTTGGAAGAAGCTAGAAGAAAACAAATGTTAACAAGCAGGTTGCAGTTAAATCATCCGATCCAGAAATTATTTTAATAAAGTGTTAAACATTGTGATGCAAAAATCACTTGTCAGACCTGAGTAGAAGGACACCATCACCGGCCTTCAGCCTGCAGCTGCGCCAGATACCTACTGGATTCGTTTCTCACTGAAAACTCAAAAAGGGCAATTCTGCCTTATTGACCTAACCTAATAAAATAATCACACACCTACAGCATCATCTTTACACCGGGGATCTGTTCAACACTAAATGCCTGAAAACCTTCAAGTGAACCATAACTCGGTACTTAGTTAAACCATATACTTTAAAAGAAAGGTTATAGGACTGAGTAGCCAGGCTGGCATTTGAACATGTTGCAAATACCTTGTTTACAGGTTTGAGCAAATGTAAAAGTCATGAACATGTCAGATGAGAAGCAGCAGTTCCCAAGGGGAGAAACACCAAATATTGCAGGATGTTCACATGTTGTTTCCACACAAACTTCCCGTTCAGGTATACAGGGAAAAATTTATCTGTTAGTGCCATCTCCTGGCAACAGACTAAATAATTATCCTCTCCCCACAAAAAAGATGAGTGCTCTGACGAGCTGCAAACTGGCCAATAACGAACCTAATTAAAACACTGCACTGCAAAGCATCCTTTGAACTCAGCAAACGCGCTCTCCTTCTTGCAGCACACCTGTATCGTCTTTCAGAAAACACTGTACAGATCTGCTCACAAACCAACTTGAAGCACGCGTCGAAGGCGAGAGGACAGTATCACTTGCCTTTCAGTGGCAGGCAAACATTTTAAAGGCAACTATAAGCACTTTAGGAGATTCATTAGCAAAAGAAAGAAAAAGCCATCTTACAAAAACGACAAAGATGGCAAAATGAGAGCTGATTTCCTGCATCGCTTAACGGCAACAAGCTAGAGAGAGTCATTACACCGCTGCACAGTCAGACGCAACCCACTGGTACGCTATCATTTGGGCAGTATATGCCATTACTAGCAGCAATCCCTACGCTGGAGCTGAAACCCTTGGCGTGAGCAGCAAGGCACACGTCATTTATAGAGCTTCAGAGGAGCTTGATTTGGATTTCTATTTCGAGACTCGTTAAGTAGAAAAAAAATGGCAGTCACCACGCTCCATTAAAAGTCTCCTTTGAAGTACTCAAAAGCATTTCAGAGCATTTTCTAACAGTCAAAGTCAGTCAAGAAGCTGGTGAGTTAAAAGGAGAAGTTAGCCAGCCCTTTGGGCCTCTAATTGCAGCCCGAGTGCTAATGACCAAGGTGGTACCAACAACTTCTCCAAGAAATGGTCATTTTCTTGGAGAGATCAAATGCTGCCACATACGGCTGTCCACAGATTATTTCAAGCATGGGTGAAGAGCTGGCGCCCTGCTGCTGACGCACGACGAGTCACTAATCCTGTTTCCTCAGAAAAAGAGGCAGAAAATCCATCATGCCACCAGGGAACAGTCTTCAGCAGCCCCAGTCAAAGCCTCGGCTCCACTGCAAAAAACGACACGACAGGGACGGGGTAGAAAAATGTATTTGGTGGCTTTCTATTGCTTGTGCAAAATGCAGAAGGAGAAAAATAACATTTGGACCTGAAGTAGCCAAAAACATCAGGCCCGTAAGAGGCTGAGTAAAGCACATTTCGAGGCTCTTGGGTAATTCACAGCAGGAGCGGTCAGCTTAGCCTTCGGTTGGAGAGCTAAGTCCTTTTGGAAACCCAACTTTACAAGGAGACCAGCTCTCCATAACATACGAAGCATTTAGAGGCAGGGCTAGAATACAGTTCCAAAGGAGAGTAAGTCTCCACATGAACTCAAGGTATAAAGAAAATCATCTTCCTTACTAAATCTTTTTTTTCCCTCCATAGATTAGGGATGTGCTCAAGAATATTTAGCCATGACTGCCTACCTTACAGAAGGATTTTCATGTAGTTATGCAGCCTGGAGAGACACAACTCAAGTGGTCAACTTGCAGCATTTTTTTTTTAATCACTTCACTAACCTCAAGCTTTTTCAGGCCCTTTTCCGTGCGATGCAATTCCAGTACTAATGCTTGTTAATTTTTAAATGAGCTAAGCCAAGGTTTTTAATAAAAGCTAACAGCCATCAGCTACCGCATTTCATCTCCACAAGATTTTTACTGCTAGCGAAGATGTACAGATTTATATTGTTCACATTAAAAACACGGCATGTAAAAACAGTTATCCTAATCAATGCAGCAGGAACCAGTGCAAAGCACCAACTCTTAGATGGACATATTATAACTAATTCGGAGACCATGCAGGATTCTCATTTAATATATGGAAGTTCAAGGTTACAAAACACTCATTTTACATCTAAAGTCAGCGAGCAGTTTGTTCTTAAAATATTTTCTAGAAGAGAAATACCAAGAGTTACGCATTTTCTTTAGTAAAATGCATCTAGCATTCATTAGTACACTTTTCAAAGAAATAAAGAAAAACATTACTCTTAACTCTTATGCCTCAACAATAGCTTTTGCAGTTTTATAGGAAAATGGTAAAAAAATTACAGCTGCTGTTGATTATAGGCACCAGATGAAGGTTTGGTTGAATTTCAATAATAAATTAAAACAATTAAAATCCACAGAGATTTCAAAGCTCAATGTGTAAATATCACTTTGTATGAAAATGAAACCCAAATGTGGGATGTCAGCTCTGTACAACTGACTAACATTAGATATGAAACAGTCACTTAGATCATGCAACTGCACAGACTTTTATTATTTTAGAAACAAATCTCGAAAGAACTCTGGCAGGGTTTGACTTGCCTGACACAGCATACAGTTCTCTCCGAGCTTAAACACACAAAACAGATACAAAATGGGCTTTTTCCCCGTCTCTCCATCTAATCAAAGGCAAAAAGACAGAAACTCAAGGGCCAAAGTTGTAATTCATTTCAGGAAAGGGCACAATTTGGATGAGACCGTGCAAGGAACAGTATGATGAAGACGATCAAGAGAAGCAAAAGCACAGTGGTGACATCAGTTTTTCTTGCAATTATGTTGTCTGTTATCCACTGCTACCTTTCCAGAGCTGTTTTGGGCATGACGGAGGAAATACGGTTAGAGCAGCTGGAAGAACAAGGAGCCCTTCCGAGTCACTCTGAAGTCCATAAAGGCAGATCGATGACATTGGTAATAGCAAGACAGTATTAGGCACACAGCATAATAGTGATTACTAGTCAAGAAAAAAGCCCAGCCACAAGCCAGTCTACAAGAACAGACCTTGCAGACTAAACTTTCTACCACTGCTTACAGAAAAGCATACCATAATTATCTGTTTTTCCACTGAAGCAAAGGGAAGCCAGATACCACAAGCACTTTCCATTTCTCCTGAATTCTCACAGGTGTAGAAATCAGCAGGGATAGCAGCAAGGACTATTTTGGCTTAAAAACAAAGGGATTTACTTCTTCAGAGATCTAAAACTATCCTGAAAAAGGTTTATCTTTTAATGCAATATTAGCCCAACATGGCATTAATTCCAAACAGCTCAGATCTAATTCTTGGAAACAAATTATACAGGGGTTATTCAAACACTACATGTTCAAGTGTAGTTTCCTTGTGCCTCATAGTCCAGAGAAAAGTTATTACCACTTAGTCTCCCCATGCCAATTAGTTTTCACAGAACTGACACACCTTACTGCAACTTAAAAAGGAATGAATATGCACTGGCAATATAAAGTTTATATTTAAATATGTGAGACTTGAAAGGGGTGAGAAAAATGCAATTTATAATTATTTTCTTTAAAAAACATTTCAGCTGCATGAAAATCACGACTAGTAGCAGTTGCTGTACAGCAAGTTATGAAATCTTTGCTTCTATCTGTCAGTCTGGGAAACTGATTTTTTTTTCTTTTTTTAAATGACTTGCGTCTTTGGAAAAATAATTACTTTAAGTATGATCCGAAATCTCCAAAGATTTCTTTATGAAGCTGAATGACACTGTGAGAAGCAGCAGCCATGGGTTATATTAACCATAAGCAACACACAGAACTTCAGAAGAAAGTCAAAATCTTGAAAGCAGCAAAATTTCTTTAGAGAAATATGTTCCACTCCAGGATAAGAGAAAAAAAACTTTCTCCCTTTAAAACTACTGAAGTTCAAAGGCTGTCAACATATTCCTTTAAAGAAACAGGAATCTGTAGTCAAGAACTGGGTTCAGAACCACAGCAATCAAATTCCTTTTGATATATTTTGATAGTTGACTTTTAATTAAAAGTCATTGGTTTCTCCAGAAAGACCCAGTGTACACGTATACATGGCTGAAGGGCAACAGAGCAAAAACATAGAAATCCAGAAGACAAATAGGTTTTTGTGTGCCTTCCTCCCACCCCCCCCAGTCTCTTGACAGATTAGCTTATTAGCAATAGGCCTTCTTGGGTCAAGTCAGAATTTCTACAGCACAGAACGATCACGTTTGAATAAACGCGCTCAGGCTGATTAGAAGACGAGCCAAAGGCATCTGGGAGCACCCGTACACACAATACCACCAAACGCACCTTATATCCACAATCAGTACAGCATGGAGCTACTAAACACAAAGTGTTTTTGCATAAATGTTTTTTCGTGTCATCAAACCAGACCCTTCCAATGCTCCCTAATAAATCGCAAACAGTCAGGAAGACAAAGATTCGTAGCTACCCTCCACCGCAGCAGCTGTCCCGCCGAGCACAGACTCACTGCTGCACAGAGTGAACATGCAGCTCCTTTTAGGTCTGGACATTATCAAAAATACCTATCGTTTCAATCCAAACATGCACGCTCGTTTCTGCTGGCTCAAGGATGATTAATGAACATTTATACACGACCTGCATTACACCCTTTCAAAGAACACGGCTGCTTAGGTAGGAGAGGTGGGTTTCATACCACTTGCTGGAAACTACCAACTTCATTTTTATGCTCTGATACCCAGGTTATCCAAATTCATTACAAGATTTCCCAAATTTTCATATTATTCTTCCTATTTACAGTCTAGCATCTATAGATAAGGAGACCAACTGTCATAAATACACATATGGTACAAATAAGCATTAATTTTTGCAGCCCCAACTTCTTAGCAATAAACATATATAAGAGAACTACACATCTCCATGATACCTGAGATGCAAAAATAAACACATACAGAATTATAGTTGAAGATCATATTTGCATACGACACCGATAAGGTCTATTTCACTTCATTGAGTTTTAGTTAAAACTCAGACATTCCCTAGGGAATATCCAAATTCACTACTCAGTTTAAACAAGCCTAGAAGAAAACATCTAGGCTGAAGGAAGCAGCACTCCAGTCTGAACTAGGAATCCATTTTGGACATCTGTGGCTAAATGAGCTAAATCATCTATAAAATAAATTCCCTGAAGTTGAGGTTTTGGGGGAAAGGCAACTCCCCTCTTTGCATAGTTTCCTCCCTCACTTTTGCATTAAGCCTGTTTTCTTAAGAAAACAGAGCACAAATGAAATCCTGTATCACTTCCTGTGTCCCATACCACGTTCTTCATTTCCCCACACCACCTCTCCAACTATTGATTTAGTTCATCTCAACCACACTTGACAGATGAGCAGAAACCCCCTCACCACCTCCAGAAGCTAACTTCCTCCAGGTTTTGTGAAAATAAAGCAGCACTAGAGAAAATAGAAATCTATAGCTCCAAAGCTAAAACAACTGCAGTATTTAAAAAAAAAAATCTAATATTCTGCCATAAGATATCAGAAAAGTCCATACAGGAGAGACCATTTAATGACAGCAATGGCTAGAAAAGCTTCAGAGCTTGCAACAGAACCAGCCTGTAAAAGCAAGCATACTTCAGTGGCTCCTGCACTCAGTTACCAGTTTCTAATCCTATAGGAAGGTTTTATTGTTGAATGGATTTTGGCTTCCCTGCTGGGGGGAACTGAGGCGAGTGTCTACCTTTCTACCCAGACTCACATCACCTCACCCTCTGTCCTTGGCGCTTCCTGTCGTGTCTTGGTCTTTTGGCAGATAATACCTGCCGAGTATCCGTTCACCTCAGGTATGAATCTGTGCTATTGCTCTGTCAGTGGAAATGGAGCATTTTGACCCATTTCATTTCCAAATTTGGAAACATTGTCTACATAATTATCTTTCAAAGAATCAAATGAATCAATCCACCTATCAGAAAAAATCCAGGGATACAATTACTTTCAGATCTTGACAGAAAAATATTACCTCTTACAAAGATAACTAAAAGCTAAAAGATATATATATCCTATATAATAGCTATATAACACATACATATAGTTTTTACTGTTTCAAAGAAATGCATATGGTAAGCATAAGAACAGATTTCATACTTAAATTACTGATACAGATTTACATTCATCTGAGGCAGAAGAGGTTCTGAGCAATTGAAGAAAGGAACTGAACTACACTAAAAAAAAATCTGCAAATTACTCGAGTCAGTAACAAGACCACACAAATGACTAGACTCACTTATCTGAGTAGGCAGCAGTTTGCTGTTGTTTCCTCTTTAAAAGGCTTGAGAAATTAAGGACAGAAATAAAAATGTAATAAAGTCTTCACAAGTGTACCCATACATTTTCTACACCTACAGGCTTGGAATGAAAAAGAAAGGTAGACCAGAGCTTACCGAGATGCAACTTTTGCAACTCAGACCCAATTTAAACACAAGCTATTCTTCAGAACATGCTGTTCAAACTACTTTTACATGGAACAACACTGGCATCCAGTGGCCAATTCAATTAATCACATAAGTGAATGTCAAAGTATCCTCCTACACTTCTTTGACTAGGAAGCATCATATTATTTATAGGACACAATCTAAATCTGAAGATTATTGAAGAAAAGTTTGCAAACACCTCAAAGTAGAAAAAATGTATTTATATACCCACTTGTTAAATGAGTATTAATTACCTGGTAACGCAGTGATGAAGTCCCGTTGCAACATGGGCTTCAAGTAAGAGTTAATATGTCCATGCTGATAGTGACACATTCGTGAAATAAGGTGTTCCACAAATTCCACTTGATCTGATTCAGACCACTGGTCAAAGTATTTAATACACAAGTCTTTTTCCTTTTCGTAATTTCCTTCTGATGGTCTTTTTCTTGAGACAATCACAGATGAAGTTCCATTACTTATCTGTTTTTAGAAAAAGAAAGTCGCTATTTAAACACGAACAATATGAACAGCTTTATCAGAACTCTGCTGAGGAAGAAAATGTGAGACATTACAGAGAAGTAATCAACCCACTTTGAAATATACTGTTAAAGCCATCACACCATATAAATTTCATCTATCACAGATAAGGATGAATGAAAGGCCCTTGTGCATACTTTTAAGTTCCTTGTTACACTGAAATACTTCTCTTACCTCTCAACTGTTCTCTTCTCTCAACTCACTACACAAACAACAAGGAACTTGCTCTTTTTAGAACAAATGTTTCTAGATTAAACTAGTGGTTTCTGCTGCAATTTGCAGTTTGCATCCACAAATGATTTACAGGTTCCCGCAGTACCCACACAGGAACATTGGATATTAACTCTCTAATCAGCACAAAAAAAAAAAAAAGACGACCCTCACACAGGTGTTGAATTGCTTGCCCCATTAACGAACATCAAAAATTACACGATGTCAAGAGTTTCAGTTTTTGAAAAGCAGTTCATGTCTGTATTTGGGGCATCCGTGTAAAATTGTGATTAGAATACATATGTAATTATTTTTGCATTAGCTGTACAGCAGCCCTAGCTAAATGCTGGGAATTATAGTTACAAATAAGAATTCTAGAAAAGAACACCCCAAATTTTATTACCAATTGGTAAAGAGAATCAAAGATCGATGCCAGACTCATCTGAGCCCTTCAAGAGACCAAGACAGCTCCTGGGGAACTATTCCTCTTTGAAACATTCCCCGTCTTCTCCAAATTAAACTCCTGGCAAGTCTTCGCCACAGGAAGGTGCGGAATTCCTTCTTTTAAATGATGATCGCCTGTTCGGATATGTTGAGCTGTGTTCTAAAGCACCCTCTGAACCGGGATCGTATGCGCCATTTCAAGATCAGTGAAAACATGCAAAATCTGAGAAGGTCTAGTCATTCATCAAGTATTATTCACTGTCATCCTTCAAGTGAAGATTCAGCTAATTTTAGGATGACAAAGTCAATTACATAAAAGGGTGATCATGCACATTTGCACAAGCAAGTTATTTAGAAGCTTCTGAAAAGCAGGAACATGGAAAACTACGCCAACTAGCTTTTGAGCATGTGAGTCTTACCTGCCATAGGGTATTTTTCTTTGGAGACTCATCTTCATTCTGATCCTCCATTACTGACGTGTTCTAGGAGAAAAGGAATTATGAATCAAATTTTTATTTTTTTATTCCATGGCAACTATTTGCCTGTGCTTTATGAAAAGCAAATCAAACAGACAAACCCATTTTCCTAGTCAACAGAATTATCAAAGATTTCTAGCCACAAAATCCAGGTATTATCAATAAGCTCCCCTTTTAACTGACATGTTTATGAATTCTATTTACTGTAAAGATAACTTCCTGACCCCTCTTCAAATTCCTTTGACAGGTTTTCATGACAACTTTCAATGCTTCTCTCAATGGGAAATAAACTCACTTTCAACCTACTCAGGTCAAAGTAATTAAACCTGTCAAAGTAATCAACTCACACATTCCGCCAAAGTTAAACTGCATTCATCTAGTTGAAAATAAAATAAATGAATTCACTACACCCTGCTTACATGCAACAAAAAACAGATTTTTTTTCTTGTGGTGGGCTCGAGCTCACCACAAGGAAGAGGAGGGACCGTTCTCCGCAGAACATTTCTGTAATTCACTGCTCCTTTGTGTTCATAACCCCTTGGCACTCACCATCTTTTTGCACCCCGACTTAATTACAGTGTTCTCCCTACATCATAACTGTTCCCCCCTCTTCCTTGTTTCCTTCCCTTCTCTTCAAGGGCTAGAGATGTACGGATGCCTAGATATTAACCCACAAGTCCTTCTTTCGGAGTGCACTTTAGTTTTTCAAACTCTGCAGTTCGTTTCCTCCTTTCTCTGTTACCTGCTCGTTTTCGCTGTCACTACCACCCCTGCCGCCTAGTCCCAGACGCTCACTGCGGCTCCTGCTCATTTAGCTTCCCACCAACCCTACCCTCCCCATCGTTCACACCTAGGAACCGCTGGCTAACTGGCAGAGGGGCTATCATGGAAACCTCAATGCATTAAGCCAAAATCTATATTTATTTTATTCTCTTCCTCTCTGTAACTGCTGTCTCAGAAGAAAGAGGAACAATATTTTCAACCAAAAAACATGATGAAATATATCACAGCTATTCTTTTACTTCTGCCATCAACTTAATAGATTAAGCCCTTAACAGATACACCCCCGTATTCAAAACACTATTATACCTCAAAAACATTAGCCACTTTATCTCCCTCTTCTTTCATGCATTAGGAAGGTACCACATGAAAAAACAAAACTTGAAAAGAAAAATTAACAGTATTACCCCTGTTGGGTAGTAGGGAACCTAAATAATGGACAAAGGGAGTAAAGGTATTTTTGTTATTCCACAGATACATTTTTTTTAGTGCTTCTGAGCAAATACAGAACAGTAACACTTGCAAAAGTCAAGCGGACCGTCCATATTTTCAAAATTATAACCGCTTGGGAATCCCTCCAGTTTTCCATCAGGTAGCAGCACTGGGGCTGATTTGGGAACAAGCTCTCCCTCTGCCCAGTGCCACAAGAGGGAGCACAAACTAACTGTGGGTTTACTAAAACACTACTGGCCTACATCAAACCACCCTGGAAAGCAAATAGGAAGCCAGGGAACTATCCAGGATCTTTTTTTATTATTATTATTATTTAAAAATTAAATGTGTAAAGTACTACCGGAAAGGCCCTATACATTGATACCATGCTTTCCATTAGTTGAAGGATAAATAAGGCATTGATTGAGCTAACATTACCTAAGAGCAAGGAACAGGAACACTCCAGAGAATACCAAACCTTAAAAATTTCCCATTAATACTCATGGCTCGGGAAAGTGTATTCATGGAGACTAGAGGGAAAGCTTACCCAACGACAGCATGTACCAGCCCCCAAGAAACACAGATCTGTATCTTCCCTGTAAGGGTGACCGAGCGCTGGAGCAAGTTGCCCAGAGAGGTTGTGAATTCTCAATCCCTGGAGAGGCTCAAAATCCAACTGGACACAGTCCTGGGCTATCCTCTCTAGCTGACTCAGTTTGAGCAAGGAGGTTGGACAACATCTCCAGAGGTCCCTTCCTACTCCAGTTACTCTGATATTCTGAGATCTGTCACTTCTCCCAGGAAACCTCGCATCATATCAGTTTAGCCCCAGCGCAACTTTCCTTTGGCAGCTTGAGCAGAGACTACCTTGCTTTCTTCTGCTTCTTAATCGGGAAATGTCTGAGATCATTGTTCATTTTTTCTAGGCTGTCAGCTAAGAACTTGTCCAAGATGCTGTATCTTTTCATTCTAGGAACACTTAATGCAGCTGTATCGCAAGTGGCGCTGCAATACGAAGCATGTAATGTTGCAAATATTACTAACATCATCCAACATCTACACCATGGTACGGATTGCAGAGCAAGTTTTTGTCTTCAGTGTGCATCTGCTAAATTTTACTGAGCCTCTTTTTATGCTTGGGTCAAGAAAAGTCCACAAAAAAGCTACCTGGCATAAGCAGTAGTGCTGCTGAAAGACATTGCCATGTCCTCTTAACACCTGGGCCACAAACGTGATGGTAGACTACACAGATTGATTTTTGGCTGGAAGTTTAATTTTGCATTTATTCTGATTATGTTTAACTGGGAAACATACAGCTGTGTTAATTTTTTTTATATGGATTCTATTACAGTGCTTATTCTGTTTTTCGCTTTTCCCATCCTAAAATCGCTCTACATATTTTAGAGCTTGAAGGTTTTAAGCCTTCATTCTTTCAACTCCCAAACACACAGCTCGTTTTCCACGTCTTCTCTTCCTAATAAGTTCCATTTCTGTCTTATACAATATTTAACTTGTTCTGTTATTCCCCAGATCACGTACATGCTCACTCATAAGGAATTTACACACTGTACACAAGGCTCTAATGCATCCCTAGAGTGCTTAAGCCTACTAACCAAAGAGTAAAAGATGACTCAAGTAGATACTGTCCTGTTGTCTGGAAGAAGCAATTAGGAGACCCTGATCTGTCCTATTCATCCAGAGGGCCTGGCAAACGAAGAATTTCAAAACCCCTAACAGCTGGCATCACTCATCCTTGCCTGAGAAGGCCTCCAACTACTATGCAAGAAAGATGATACACATCTAAAAGTTAAAATCTTCCCCTTCATTATGCTGTTCTCTTCTCTCAACCTATACTTTGTTTACCACACCCAGCTTCTACATACCGATACCATGCTCCTCTCCTCCACAGGTTTCCTCAGTAGTGATAAACTGGAATTAGCACCATCTCTGCTGCATTTCCCTGCAGCTCTGCTGCTAACCAGGATGAAGACCTGATACAACTGAGTTCTTATTCAGTTACTCTGTCAAGGCCATGGGCAGCTATAATAGGACTGGCGTGCACTTGCAGACTCAGAAACAACATGTTTGGTTTGTTATCCCAAGGCCACCAGAGCCTAACAGCTTCCTCCAAAGAAAGCCTAGCTTTAAATATTGTCAATTAATCCTGTTGATAAGTGCATTTCTTTCCAGAAGTTCTTGTTAACTTATTCTTAGCTCTTGCAAAAGCAGAGCGATATTTCAAACCAGCTGTCATTCTTTAATTAGGCAGCCGCAAATAAGCACGTTCAATCCCCTACCAGGAACAGCAGCAACAACAAAGCAGTAACAACGGTATAGTAACAAACTAAGCATAGATGTTTTGCCATTACCTTACGGTTATAACCTACCGAATGAAGTTACACGGAGAAAAGCCTTTGTCTCCATTTTCCCTAACAGTAAAAGCAGCAATGGCAGTACAATTTACAAAATGTTCTGCAGGCTGCAGAATTGTAAGGGCCTGGTTTCCTGCAGATTTGCATCCTATGGTCCTCTTCCCCTTCTGCAGTAACTTCAAGCTGCCATTAACCTTTTCTGCACCACAGTATCTCGTGTTATGGAGATCTGCACCCATCTGAGATGCAGATGAGCATGGCTAACAGGTTCAAAAGTTATTTGGGGAGAGGGAGGTACTGACAAGCTGTGTAATTACATACAGCTCTTTTCCTTAGGAGGTCAGACTACATAATTTCCAAAATAAAAACAACCATGGATGATCCCCAAAGGGAGAAAATTTTGCAGGCATTATAAAACTTCAGAAATCACAGTTTTAATTAAGATCCTTAGATCTGTGGGAGCAACTAAAGACTCAGGAACATTTCCAGTACATAAGTCCTGCATGTGTGTGATGTTAGGTGCAGAAGTATGAAAGTTATTCTATAGAGGAATGGCATGCAGCCTGTGAGGTGGGTCTCACTGGTGAGGCGCACGGGGAAAAAAAGAAAAAAGAAAAAAAAAAGCTATGCCTTTTCTGGCAGAAGTCTACCAAATCTGTGCTGGCTAACCAGTTTTCTATGCTAGCTATAAGTCGGCAACACATGGGTTTGCACCATGATTCTGGAATTGGGAATGCTGTTCAGACACCTAAATCGACTCTGAAAAGCAGGAGCCCAGTGCAGCTACACTCCTTAACCCAGTTTTAGTTCCAGCATCAACAGAGCAATTACAGAAGCGATAGTAGCAACCCCGGGAACCGTGACAAGACACGCACGTACCAAGAGCAGCCCTAGCAAGGCAGAGAACATCGCTAAGGTTCTCTAATGAGAGCACCACCCTGATGCCTGATCAGAGAGCGGAGGAAATTCACTACTGAAAAAAACTATCAATAAAATATATTATAACACAAACACGAAACAAAGTTGGAAAACCGCTAATCTAAACTGCGTGAGATGTCACATCAACGTCTCTCACAGCGAGGACAAAAATCCCTTATTTATCATACCCCTCAAAATCTGCACACACCGTTCTGGAGAGAACTGCAAAGAACACTGCAGCGGGTCCACACGCAAGGTCAGAAATAGGTGGCCACTGATAAAATTGGTTTATCCTAACAGCTGCAAAGATTCACCGCCTCAAAAATTTCCATTCTGAAAGCATAGCCATAGTCAATATAGGGAGCAAAGGAAGAAAAAAAACTCTGTATCAACATGCTAAGCCTAGAAAGTTATAGACAGTTGTTCAAAGAGCTGTAGTAAAGATGCTTGACTTCAGAGAGATGGCAGTAGCAAATATCCCTTGAGAAGCAAAAAATATGGAGCTAGTGGCCAAACAACTTTCCACATAAAAAGTTTCTGAAAACATTTGATGGTAGCAATAACTGATTCCACTGCTCAAAGTCACTCTAAAGCAAACTGAAAACAAAGCTCTGAGGTTCATCAAGTTCAGCTGGAAGGGAGTCTCTTACCGTCAGAGTTAACTGCTGACCAGGGACATTTCTATATGATACATCTGTATTAACAATTCCTTATGTCAGCTTAAATTACACTATTTGCATAGGCATTAGGTATCTGCACAAATTGAGCTCCATCCACTTGAGCTCTTATCTAGCTAGCTATACGCCCAGTTATCAGATTTTATTTTAGTGTGGTTATTGCTAGATGTTCAAACAAAAATATACTTGAAATACTAGGAGTCTATCAAAATCCAACAGCTGAAGGCAAAATTAGAAAAAACATCATACTGAAAATAAGACATAGTTTTTATTTGGTCTCTGACTAACCACCAAAAAGTTTACAGCAAGGCAGCATAAATTCAGTAACATCAGCCACTTTAAATACAAATTGTGCAAGTGTCTGAAAATGAACACTGCAGTCTGACCACAAGCTGTGCACTTGACATTTTTCAAGAGACACCTAAAGCTTTTAGGTGCCCAGCTTGACACTTTTGCAGGGGCTTGAGTTTTACAAAACTCTGCCAAGATCAGGAAGAGCCCCTAGTAACTAACAGGCATTAGCTCCTGTCTCGCTGCTGAGAGAAAGAAATCTCAGGTCATTCTTCACCTAAATAGTCTAGATATTAGTGTGTCAGACTTAAAGCTCATTTCAGGTATCAGACTGGCATGTGGGCTGTGTCCACCGAGGATTAAACTATGCACACTGAAGCAAACAAAAGGGGAAAAAAATCAGAATTACTATGCTGCTTCAGTTCCACAGAATACTAAGGAAGAGCTCCTACTCTATCACAGGATTTTTGGTGATGGCGTATCTTTTCAACATGCAGTTGTGTTCATAAAACACAGTCTTGAACTACCCACTGGATTCTGTGCTCACTAAATTCCGGACTGCAAACTCTCAGACAAAATGTCTAAAAGCCTTCGGTATTTCACAGAATGGTTGAGGCTGGAAGGGATCTTTGGAGACTATCTAGTTCACCCCCCCCCCCTCGTTGCTCAAGCAGGATCAACTAGAACATATCAGACCGGGTTGCATCCAGGCGGGTTTTGAACATCTACAGAGACGGAGACTCCAACAGCATCTCTGGGCAACCTGTTCCAGGGCTCTGTCACTCTCACAGCAAAGAGGTTTTTCCTCATATTCAGATGGAACTGCCTTGTTTCAGTTTGTGCCTGTTGCTTCTTGTCCTGTCACTGGGCACCACTGAAAAGAGTCTGGCCCCATCCTCTTGACACCACCCCTTAAGGTATTTGTAGATATTGATAAGATCCCCCCTAAGTCTTCTCTTCCCCAGGCTGAAGAGGCCCAGGTCTCGCAGCTGTTCCTCATAGGGCAGGTGCTCCAGCCCTCTGATCATCTTCGTAGCCCTGCGCTGGACTCTCTCCACTAGCTCCATGTCTCTTGTCCTGGGGAGCCCAGAACAGGACACAGTGCTCCAGATGTGCCCTCACGAGGGCTGAGTAGAACAGAAGAGTCATCTCCCTTGACCTGCTGGCAATACTCTTCCTAATGCACCCCAGGATACCACCGGCCTTCTCAGACACAACGGCACTACTACTGGCTCATGGTTATCCTGCTGTCCACCAGGACTCCCAAGTCCTTCTCCACAGAGCTGCTTTCCAGCAGGTCAGCCCCCAGCCTGTACTAGTGCATGGGGTTATTCCTCCTCAGGTGCAGGACTCGCCTTTGTTGAACCTCATGAGGCTCCTCTCCGCCCAGCTCTCCAGGTCTCTCTGAATGGCAGCACTGCCTTCTGGTGCATCAGCCACTCCTCCCAGTTTGGCAGCATCAGCAAACTTGCCGAGGAGACACTCTGTCCCTGCATCCAGGTCGTTTGATGAATAACCTGAACAGGATGGGACCCAGTACTGAGCCCTGGGGGACGCTACAGCTCCAACTAGACTCTGCGCTACTGATGACAACCCTCTGACTCTACCATTCAGCCAGTTCTCAATCCACCTCACTGTCCACTCATCTAACCCACACTTCCTCAGCTTGCCTAGGAGGATGGTATGGGAGACAGTGTGAAAAGCCTTGCTGAAGTCAAATACGAAATCATATTTGACCCACTGTAACAGCTAATTTGATAATTCACCCTCCAAAAATCAACAAAGCACAACTGCCAACCAAGAACCTCAAAACATACAATTGCTTTTAGAACTTCAGAAACCATATAATACACTCCCACAAAAATTAAAATAAAAAATATGAGTTAACAGATTTAAAAACCAGTCAGTTTAGGAAGCAACAAAAAACAAAATTCACTGCTGTGATGCTTTTGCCTAAATTATCAACTGCTTTCCAGCGTGCCTACATTTTTCATTGAGCAAAGAGTCATTACTAGAAAAATATAACTATTACAGTTCCAAGGTATCCAGTGTTTTCAGCAGCAAATATAGCTTCCAAAATCAGATGGGAAGCTGTTTTGAATTGGCATTTATAAGCCTATTCAGCTGTCCGTGCCTTCTTGAATATGCAATACGTTGGGATTACTTCGTAGGGGAGGGCTCAGGCATTGTGGGATCCTGTCTGAAACGCTCTTTGCCTAACTGTTTCAAAGATGCCCTAATTCTCACTTCATTTTCTGAGAGCCTCTAGCAAACAGCCAGTAAGCAAAAACTGCTTATGCCCGTCGTACACGAGCACGGGGTGTTTAGGAGAACAGCGAGCACCGAACCGTGCGATCGTAGCAGTTTGATGACTCATCCCTGCGCCACTCGAGCGCTGAACCGTGAAGGCTGGCGCATCACGCAAACCATTTACTGCTAGAGATGGGCTGAGCCCCAAACGCAGCCCCACGCGTGTTAACCGCTTGCTCCACGCCTGCTCCTCGAACCCAAAGGTAACTGCTTCATGCAGAACCAGCTCACAAAAAGAAACGGAAACGGCACCGTTTTAAACCCAGAGGGGCAAAGTTTGGGGGCTATTTTAAGCTTCGTTGCAATAGTTTTCACAACACCGACTCGCTCAGCTCACGCTGGTAGTTAAAATGATCCGAGTCAACACTCGGATAAAAAGATGTAGGATCTAACGGAGCCGCTGGCAGCAAGGGGCCCGGCAGCGATGCTCACCGAAATGCCACACGTGCCTCGCAGCCAGTCACCTCTGCTCTCCACCAGCAACCCCCGAGCAGTTTCTCAGCTTTCCAAACACAAGCGTTAATTCAGGCCTTTCCAGATACACTGCTCGCCTCATTTATGACCTTAAATTTATCATGTTCCAATCGTGTTTCCTTCAGATAAAGAGTGGCTTTATTTTCTAATCAGTCAGACTTCAGAGCACTTTGCTACTCTAATAAGGGATTTAATTATACCTTCAGCTTATGAAAATTTCTCTGATGTTGCAGTTCATGCATTTAGCTATACGGTCACTCGACACTTACAGAAGCTTTTCTAGGCAGGTAATACTGATGTGCAGTACATAAGCAATCCACGTTCTTGCCTAGAGCAGAAAAATCTCAACACTTAAATAGTATATTAAAGCAGTCATCGGATTTATCATTCATACTGCTGCAAATGGCTGAGATTATTTTCTTAAAACGAGATATTCCACCAACTTCTGAATTAACTTACACAACTATCAGTCTACAGTAATATATACCCCAAAGGTGAAGCTCTTAATTTGTAAGTGACTAACAGTAAAACAGTGTTTACTGCTTCTCCAACTTAAGCAGCATCAGAAATACAGCTATAAGGAACTAGTTTAGAAAGGTAGACAAAGAGCAAGATCCTGATTTTCTTTTTTTTTTGTTTATTTTTTCTTTTTTTAAGAGAAGTTACTTCAAGTTCTGAGCTAGAAGTATTATTATTGTTTTTGCACAAAAATGTACCTGCTAATGGTTCATCTTAAATTTTTTCCAAATACCTATCAATATACCTTAGAACTAGAACCTACTTGCACTTCTAATATATCCTGAAATAGAATAGTTTTTCTACTGTATACCTAAGACTGAAGAGAAACTTCAATATTAGCTATACAAAGAATTCACAAAACTCCCCCAAAAACAGATTTTGTTAGGCATTTGGGAGGTTTGGGTATGTGAATTTTTTTTTTGTATTATGGAAACAGCAACTAGTGTTTACTATATGAGAAATGGTCTCACTGCTGGCAAAGAAAAAAAAAAAGGAATCCCTTAGTTTTCATTGTTTGTATTAAAAAAATCATGAATAAATGAAAACTTGAGGGGAAAACACTGACTTACAATTGTAGCATTCTTCTTTCTTCCTGAGCAGATGAAGAGAAGCCTCTTAAGATTCACTCATCTATTCACAGATCATATACAAGACTTTTAAAGGAAATCAAAACTGGGAAAGCTGCACTTCACTTCATTGCTCAGGCTAGTGCATCCATCAGGACCACGCTACCTGAAGAACTTGAGTCCACAAATACCTAACTTCAAAGATTTTGTAAGTGGTCAAGATGTTTCAACTGCTGCATCCCTACAACATACTAAATTAGCACTTAGATTTCAAAGCTTGCATACACCTCCTACAGGTAAAATACTTCAACTCAAGCACCCTTACCAAAAAAGTGTGCATACGTAAACATCATGAGTCAGGTGTAAGGTAAAATTCAAATTATACTTCATGCTGTACAGTGTGTCTATAAAAGCCATAAAACATATTTTTTCCCTCCACATTATGTTCATGGACAAAAAGGAAGAAAAAACACCATCCTCTCACACAATTATAAACCCTGCTAAAAGTTTTGCTGTTTAAAGGCAGCACCAGCAGCATCTCAGAAGCCAATTTTAGGAGAAGTTGGTAATCAGGTCATCATATGATGGCTTTAAATTCACTAAAAAAAGTATCAGCTTACATTAAAATTAAAAAAAAAATTAAATTGCTGCCTTGGGCAAAGTTAAAATATTTCAAGAGTTTCTCCTAGATTCAAATTATTGCTTTTGGTACCACGTAAAATGAGTCCTGTCCAACGGGTTTTCCCAATGTGCCAGACAGAAGACAAGCACAACTCAACATGAGAGAAAGAAGCTGTATGAAGAACAGGACATTAATACGCATGAGAATCAGAGCTATCAACTTCAACCTGTTCAAAAGATCTAGATGACAGCATTTTTTTTTTCAAAATCTGATGAATTCTTTTTTTCCAGATCCATTCGCATTAGTGTTGATATTCATTTTCTTCCCCTAAGAGCTAGAAAAAGTTCTTTGGACCTCTAACCCTGGATCTAAACAGTAAAAAAAAAAAATGAACAGGAGGAGGAAAATAAGCAGTGTACAAATACTTCAAAATTAAGAAAACTGACAAAGTGGCAAACACAGGTACACAGAAGCATGTGAAGCACACATAACTTAAGAATTATTTGTTAACAAAGAAACAACTCCAAAAAACTGCCCGCTCGCAGCGTCAGACTCACTGACATTAAAGACTCATTCAGCGGCGTTAAGACTCAGAAGAAGCTATAAAGCTTCAACTTAATGCTCAATATTCTTTTCTTTAAACATGTCCATGTATTTTCTCAATTTTTTTCTATTTTGGCACTTCTTCCTTCACATCCCTTCTTCCTTTCCCTGGACACCAGAACTACGTTAGAATTTTGTTTTTGTTCTTTGGTTTTTGCTCTTTGCCAAGGATCAGCAGAACTTCAGCTAGTCTTTGAAGAGCTTCTACGCAATGTTCTTCTCTAAAAGTTATAAAAAGGTTATTCAAAAAAATTGAATAGCCTGAGAGAAATCAACAAGTAACAGAATACGGATTTTTAAGTCTCAATTATTTGTTGTCTTTTGCAAGATAGAAATGGGGGAGAATATCTTTGCATTAAAAAAAAGAAAAAAAAATACAGAAAGAGCAGCTACACCAATGAAATGCTCAGTAAAAGTAAAGCTAAAACTGGTCAGCTACTTCAAGAGTAGCGTGCCATTATAAATCTTTTTTTTTTTTTTTCCTCCAAAGACATATGATACTTAGAAAAATCTTAAACACTTCCTAATTGTCTGAAACACAATCTTTTGGCAGGCTCAAAAAAAAAAAGAAAGATCTCACCCTGCATACTAACTTCAGCTAAAGAAAGCAGCCTTCAATAATAGAAGACATCAAAAATCCCCACAGCATTTTTCAAATATCCACTTAACATTGCCTAGGTTTAGCTGAATACTCTTCATTCAAGAGCCAATTTTATCCAGGTATTAAAAGAAATAAGCTTTCATTTACTTACTTTAGATTTCATCTGGTTTATATAAAGGGTGTCTAAATGCTCCTGGCATACAAGGCCTGCACACTTCTTCCTACAGCTTTATGTTACAGTTGATTCATATAGAAAAGCGTAACATTGTAAGAGTCTACAGAAAAGGATTTGAGAACAGGAGGAAGACTTGCACAGCAGCTTGAGTTCCTCTTTTTGGAAGATTATTTTTAATCTTTATCACATCAGTGATTCTGCTGACATTACAGCACACCATATCATTGTACCAGCTGGCTTAAATTAAAAGTAGTAGTAAACTTAAAAAAAAAAAAAAAAAAAAAAAAAATCCACCATATTGTGCAACTAAGCCTCGAGACCAAAACTGACCGCTTCCGGGTGCCAGCGATTTTCTCTTTACTTTCTGGGTTTGATATCACTTCAGTAGGAAAAATACTGTGTATTTCTTTTATGTCTGAACGAAGTCAGGTCATTAAAGAGAGTGCTGGTTGTGCTTTCTACATCCTCAGCTGGATTCTCAAAGGGTATCTTGCTTCCAACAAGCCATGCTTGGAAGTGCCCAACACCCTATATTTTTACTATCCAGAAACTAAATTCAAAGGTATTTCACCTAATTATTAATATTTTTCAAGACATGCACTTGTTTATGTGCTTGACACTTTCAGATCAGATTTGCTGCAACAGCCTGAGCTTAAGTGTTCAGCTCTGTATTTGGATACCTGTAATAGTAAATATTCTTCCAGTATTATATGCCTTGAGTAAATCTCCTACTTCAATTATCTTCAATAAAAGGTTTAACAGGAAAATACGACGATTTTCCAAAAGAAATTCAAACATGCATACAAACTCTGCAATTATATATGCAATTTTAAAGATATCTTCATTTGAAACAAAAGTTATTTTAAGGGCATTTAATTATTAGCTGCCGAACACTGTATACATCTAGAGAACTTCAAAGCTCATTGTTATGCATTTGTAAATAATTGTCCAACAGTTCTGCGATATAATTTGAAAGTCTTTTTTTTATTATTTTTCTTTAATATTTCAGGGTTGTTTTTGCATTTTCTGTCAAATTAAAATTTCCCTTTGAATGCAAGGCCCTAATACATTTGGGTTTGTTTTTGAATAAATAGTAAATTCTATTACTGTTATACTGAAAATCAGTATAAAATGTGAACATCTTTTGACACATCTGTGGAAACTTCAGCTGTTTCTCTTGGTTAAAGACTCAGAGCTGAAAAATACGCATCCAGGACCTTGCACTTTGACTGAAAAATGTTGAACAATAATGTATCAAAAGTGGAATAGGTGGGGGGAAAAAAATAGGTATATTCAAAAAGAGTAGTTCAGGTCATTCCTGGAAAGGAGCCTGTATAATAACCACATCAAAAGAAGCTGTGGACAAACCTGAAGAATGAGAAAATTTAAGAATTTGAAAGGAAAAACTTCAGACTCAACAAGCTCAAAATCTCTATAGAGGCCAATGCAATGCCATCTCAGATAACACAGGACAAATGAAAAGGCTGAGATGAAGACGACTACTACAAAATTATTCCTCTAGAGCTTTTAGAGTAACCTTTAAGGCTTGCTTGTCTGAAGCACTAGGAGACCCATCCTACACTAGGAGACCCATCCTACACTAGTAATAGCTTCGCAAATGTAACTATTTTGCAATAGCAATATTGTCCAAAGCAATAAAAGGCTTTGATTGTGGTTCCTTCTTTCTCTGCTGTACCGGTTCACTCATACTTAACAGATGGATATTTGAGAAGTTTGCTCAGCCGTGAGTTTGTAAAACGCTGTCCTATACCCAACCTGAAGTTTCCTTCTACTTCCTTCTACTTATTCAGATTCTACCACATTTCAAAGCAAACACCTGGATACTTCTAAAAAAAATATCAAAGCACATGTGAAGACTGTCACATACCACAGCCTTGAAGACCTGCAGAACAACTCATCAGATGAAAATAGAGGAGGCCCAGAGACACCTAGCAACGGCCTGCCTATACCTCCTGCAGCAGCCTTCACGCAGAATAGGAAGAATGAATGTTCTTATGATGCTGTCCCTCACAGAAATTGGGTTATTAATACTTCCAAAAAACTACATTAATACTGGTATCAAGACTGTTGCTTCATTTCCCACGAGCAAGGGATCTTATCATCCTGTCTGTGACTTTTTTGGTAAGAGGTCTGCTAGTGCCATGTGAAGATACTACACGAGTTCAATTTCAACCTCGGCAGAAAGTATTTGCTGGTACTTTTTCCTGTTTTTTTGATTTTTTTTCCCCTGAATGAGACAGACCAATAAATACCTCCAAGGGACAAGACTGTATTAAATATACCTGGAGTAGCCTGCTTTGCATTTTCTCCTCCTAGGAAAGATTCCACTTGCTCCCAACACACGCATGGCATTATTGGAAGGCAGGGGTTTTTTTAAGTGGAGGGATTTAGTTTGATTGTGTTATCCTTTTTGAGGAGCATAAATTTATGCTCAAAGTGATGTTTATCTTTCACAGCTATAATCAATGGCTCTGGACTTGCTGAGGCAAGGTCTAGTACCTTGTGTTGATACATGAATCCATAGCTGAGAAATGCACTTGTCTCCTCAGGAACAAACCCATCTCGATCCAACAGAAGAGAGATCTTGATCTCTAATAGGTACACTAGCAAAGAGCTAGCCAAAGTTATGCTCACAGGTGACCCAAAGGAATAAAGACTAGATCTCACAGTTTACTTTCCTCTTTTCTGCATTTAGCAGAAGACAGCAGTTTAGTGAAATATCTCAGCAGGAAATCAAAGAATTACTACCACCTGCTCCTAATCCCTACGATATAGTCTCCTATCATAAAAATAACCAAATAAGTATTACACTGAGACAGCTGACTAACTTTTGAATACTGACTTCTGAAGAAAAGGCAAAGGTGAGAAAGCTGCCCACCAACTATCATTTCTAGCTGAACACTTAAAGAGCAAGGAAAAAGGGGAAAAAAAAAGGAAAAAGGGGAAAAAAAAAGGAAAAAGGGAAAAAAAAAGGAAAAAGGGAAAAAAAAGGAAAAAGGGAAAAAAAAGGAAAAAGGGAAAAAAAAGGAAAAAGGGAAAAAAAAGGAAAAAGGGAAAAAAAGGAAAAAGGGAAAAAAAGGAAAAAGGGAAAAAAAGGAAAAAGGGAAAAAAAGGAAAAAGGGAAAAAAAAGGAAAAAGGGAAAAAAAAAGGAAAAAGGAAAAAAAAAGGAAAAAGGAAAAAAAAAGGAAAAAGGAAAAAAAAAAGGAAAAAGGAAAAAAAAAGGAAAAAGGAAAAAGGAAAAAAAAAAGGAAAAAGGAAAAAAAAAAAGGAAAAAGGAAAAAAAAAGGAAAAAAGTGTAATCCTTAGCTCTCTCTATAAACTGCTGAAAACAAAGTCCAAAAAAGCACCCATAGCTGTTTACACCAGCAAGGACAAAAAAAGAACGACCCGCTAAGCTGGAAGCTTAGTGGTTAGCAGACACTCAAAGCACCACCTTGGAGAACCCACTGCAAATGACCGTAACCTGCAAAGTGGTTTCACCAGCTGCATCTTGTCTCCCGGCCGGCAGTTACCATTTGCTGTGTATCCTCCCACAGACAGGAACAAATACAACCTGATCCACTTGACAGAAGCATTCGTCAGCTAACAAGTTACTTGCGCAGGTCATGTCTACTTGAACCACATGGCTACCGCCCCATGAAAACATCTGCGGACTTGAACAGTGCAGAAGCACTCTGCAGAGCCGAGGGGGCAGTGGAAATCAGGAACTAAAACTCAGAGATACGCAGCCCGTATGCTAGTCTTCTGACATCAGGGAACACGCTTCACCACCTTGGTTACAGAAACTAAAGAGGAATAAGCTGTGGCTCATAGCTCAACACTTGCTTTAAACTAGATAGCCAGTGAGCTATCTAGTAAGTAACCACTCTCTTCTGCTTAAAAATAGACAATATGAATTCAGCCAATAAACGAACTAGGTATCTCTTCTTGCCCTTAAGAATGAACAAGCTGAGTTAATTATTAAGTTGTAAAAAAGAAAGCACTCTGATACACAAACGAGGCCTGAGAAAGGTACTTTCCTTCAAATCATACGTCATGCTTGGAATAAAACACCCTGCATTTTACATCTACTTATCAAAATGGTGTCAAAACCCAGCAACAAACCGTGCCCACATCATCAGGAAACACTGTAACAAGCTGCTGCCACAACAAGCGACTATAGCAAGAGTAGCGATACTGGGCACTTGCGAGACCACATCTGAAGTACGCCGTCGTCCAGGTTTGGGCTCTCCGTTACGAGAAAGACATGCACGTACCGAAGCACGATGCAGCAGAGGCTGCCAGGACGGTCAGGGGCTGCAGCACCGAGCAGGCAAGGAGAGGCCACGCGAAGCGCGTTTGTTCAGCCTCAAGAAAAGAAGGCTCAGGGGAGATCTTAAGTGCTGTCTGCAACCTCCTGAGCAGAGGACACAGAGGCCAGACTCTTCTCAGAGGTGCACAACGACAAGATGAGAGACCACAGACTGTCTGGAAGTTCTGATTAGAATAAGGGAACCAAATATTTACCTGGGGGATGGTCAAATACCGAAACAGGTTTTCCAGAGAGGTTGTGGCATCTCCATCCTCAGAAGTGTTCAGGACTCAGCTGGGCAAGTCCCTGAGCAACCTGATCTAATTAGACCTGCTTTGAGAACGGAGTTGGACTACGTGACCTCCAGAGGTCTCATTCAAATTTCTCTATCTCTAAATCGCTTTAAGATTGCTTCAGTCTTTTACAAACACTGAAATAAACACAAAATTTCAGTATAATTACATGAAGCAAATCTAAGCAAAGTGCAATAATTAGTCACCCATATTTTCATTAAACCCTTGGCCATGAACTATCCTACTATGAGAAAGTAAAATCAGAAATGTCTATATAATTAATCTCAAGTGAAAGCAGGAAAATGTTTTAACATTGGAATACTTGGACAATTCAGGAGATAGAGGACAAGGCAACTGCAGAAAATGCAACTAATACCAAATTGCGTTGCTGCACCTGTCCTCAGTGTCTAACAAAGAAAGAACTGAAAAAAGATAAAATTATGAAAAACTGCTGAAGACAAAGTCCAAAGTGCTATCATTTTTTAGAGAAGACAACTCAAGTTTCAGCTAGGAGAAAGATAAATACTGGGAAGTAGTACTGCTGCTGAACTGGGAGAAAAATTAATTACTCAGGTCAGTAATTCAGACCTAAAGCCACCTCGTTGCACAAAACAAGAACAGGTCTACTTGTATAGCTAGATTTAATTGCTTTCATAACACTATGCTTTGTTTTAAAGCTTTCCATGCCAAAAAGAAGCCTGTTTAAAATAGAGGGGCAAGCAAAAATATTTCAGTTATTGGATAGAACATTATGTTCCTTTAAAAAAAGGAATCCAATATGCATTTCTTTTTAATGGACCTGCTGGACTCTTTCCAAAAGGGAATGGTAGCAGTCCCACTGTTTTGAGGCAAAATACCAGAAAACATGTCAAAGAAGTATTTGTAAATTATTTCAAACTAACAGAAGAAGAAAAGCAGGGGCTATGACAATTCAACAGCTGCACAGAAGAACAGCATTTTCAAAAGGATGCAGACTGTACAGTGACAGGTTGTTTTCCAATTTGTGATTTCACGCGCTGCAGGGAAAGGTTTTAGTCAACCGTGTCTACTGCACTCACTGTAATTTTAAGAATACTGTTTAATGTCTGAGTCTGTACTATGAGCATGATAGCACTGCTATAAGAGTGCTGAGGTTCCCATGCCAGTAAATCAGAATTCTTAGTTTTCAAATAGGATTTATTCCAGTTGCAGTTTCTGCTTTTATACTTCCATCAGGTATCTGAATAGTAACATCAAGCAACAGAAGCTCAGAAGTAGTAAAGAACAGCATGTAGGAACCTAAGCAAGTTAAATTGCACCGTATTAATAAATAAATAGAAGGTTAAATTCTTTCTCCTTTGTGCCCTAGTTCAGCAGTAATAGTGCTGAGATTTCTTATTGCTAAGAAAAAATTTCCTTTGCAGGGACAATTATTGTACGAAATAAATACCAGAACACTAATGCTTCCTAACTCCATTTGCCATTGGCAAAATAAGTTCTTCTGAATAGCAATAAATTATGTATTAGTCAATTTTAAAAGCTTTTAAGACTACATTTTTGTGAAGACAGCTTCCAGTGATGGAGGGTAAATCAATATACTCATGTCTTAATCTATGAACAGAAATGACAGTGGCAAGATCCAAGTCAAAGTCGCTTTCCTACAGCTTGCCTCCCATCAGAACGTGCACTGCTGGGATGAAAACACAGAGCAGGGAAAACACAAACAACTGGAGATCCTGTCGTACAAAATCTGAAGATACAGGATAGGTGAATAACATGATTTCAAGCCCGCTGACTGCTGGATGAACAGGTTGTGAAGCCAGGGAGGAGTCGAGGCAGTTCCAAGTTCGAGCGAGCCCTTGGGAATGCATTGCAAGACACAGACTCTGGTGGAACAAGTGGACTTCTTACACGGGACACCCTGCCAGTGAAACCATTAAGCAGTCATACAATAAATCACTGTTCTAGTAAAGCCTTCAAGCTGCACACAGCTTGCATGAGCATAAAAGGAAGACCAGAACATTAAATACAATTAAGCTGAGAATTTTAAATGCAATAATTGAAAGGCATGGAGAAAAAAAACAGCATGGTGGGGGGGGTTAAGAAAAGGCAAAAAAAATGTTTTAGAAGAGATGCGCTATGAGATCATTTCTTTAAAAAGTCAACACAAAAAAAAGTGTAACTGAACAGAAGTTGAGTAATATTGAGTTACTAGATTAATTTCATTATATCTCATAACTTATTCCCCAAGCATTATTTCATCACATCCTACATTATGAGATTATTAGAGACATTTGAGTGCTTAATCATTTTTCTTCAGTTTAAACTGGAGTGCTTCGTTTACAGACCTAAGCAAACTGTACATTTCTCTTTCTGCAACAGGCCTGTTGGAGCTGTTTCCCCCATCAGCATCACGAAATGTTCTCACAGCCACCTAAACGCTTCTTAAGGTGGAAGCAAAACTCCAAGAGCTACCACCGTTGCTTTACACAGCCAGCACTGGACCCAGCTCCTCTAAGTACAAAGTGCAAGCGCCTAAGGAAGAGACCAGCGTGCTTTTAATCTTGCAGGTAAACACCTACCAAAGAAAGGATGAGATGAGAAAGAAAAGATGAAAACAGTACTCCTTTGAAACTACGTGCGATTGCAATGGTAAGGCCTTTGGGACAAAACAGCATTCAAATTAATTAAGGAGTTAAAAATAAGGCCTCAACATCTATAGTACTTCTAAGAACTGCCATTTACTGTGTGTCTTCAATACCTCAACACTAGGGTATTAAGCAATACTAAGTGTCAAGGACTTTATTTCTAAATAATATTAAATATACTGAAAATCTGAGCAGGAGAGCTGATTACATGCTACAAATGGGCATTAATCCAGTTTAATAAACTACCTGTTTCTCTCCACTCCCTCACAGAATGCAGAGGGCAGACACTTCTCCAGCAAACTCCAGAAACCAGAAAAGTATTTTGCTGTGTGAGAAGAGCACAAACTACAAAAAATAACAAGTTCTAGAGAACTAGAGTACTAGGGTCCAATCCACTGGCATCAAAGGAGAGTTGCTCAAGTGTTACGGCTTGATTTTAAACAATCCTTGTAAAGTTTTATGAACGCTAATGGCATTGTGAAAAGGCAGGAGTAAACCTGATGTTTGCTTTTTTTTTTTTTTTTTTAGGCTGATCTTAAGTTACTCTTGAAGCCTTAATTGCTCTGAAAAGGGCTAAGATTCAGTAAAAGCTGCCCACAGAAATTCTGCTTCAAATTTAAAGACCTCCCCCCCCCTCACACACACACACTAACTGCTCCACCGCACCACACAAATAGGAATCACCAGGTAACCCTTACGTGCATCACTGAACCGAAGGGCCCCTTATCTCCCCTCTTAAACCTGCTATTAACTGTCATTACCCTGGGTTAAGGAACAAAGATCTGTTAGTACATCTGCCCTACCTGTCTTTACATGCGGACTCCTAGCTTAGGAAACAATGAAGGGCCAGCCATAGCGTCAGAAAAATAAAAACGAAATAAAGAAATAAAAAAAAAGAAGAGGGGCCAGCTGGCATCGCTTTCATGCTCAGGTTCCCCATAGGGGAGTACTTGAGTTACATGCCTGAAAGGAGAAGCACTTAATGCAGATGCTTCTAAAAGATTCAAAAACTCTTACTCCCAGTTGCAGTTCTACAAAATGAGACTTCTCCAAAACTCTTTTATTTCAGAACCAGATCAAAAGCGGCCACACTCGCTCGCTACGGCTCGCCAAGCGCTCTGCTGTGCGCGTGTCCCTGTAGGACAGTTACCCCAGCTCAGTCTCGACGCAGCCGAGCAGGAGAGTTAGGCCAGCGGAAACGCCCAAGACTTGCAACACGCAGAGAGGTACCGAGCGCCAGGGCGAAATTCCTACGCACCAAAACTCCCGAGCTAAAACCGGCTGGATACACAAAATCGTTTCTTTCCGTGCACAAAGAATTCCAGGCAACTTCAAAGCAATTCCACCAACCTGCACAATGTGATCATTCCTGCAGTAATGTGCTTTGCTATTAATGTCCATTAACTCTTAACTGTTACTAATACGTAGTAAAAAAAAAATATTCAGAGAATGTTATTTCTATATGCACATGCAGTAAAAAGCCTACATGAATTGAAAACTGTCGCAAATCTGAGTTTTCATTAAAGGCAGACCATCCGTAATAACTCCTGAAAACAATATACATCCCTGTGTTTGAGAAATCTTTCAATGCGACACATCTCCAGACACAACAGCCTCATTAGCTATGTTTTTTAATTATAGATGATGCAACATCTGGGTGATAACAGGTTTCCAAACTCCTGTGTATAAAGCAGTACACTTATTAACATATTGTTTTGTATTTTTAATGTAATCAATATCATCAAAGAAGCTCGGAATATAATCTGTTCTGCATAAATTAATGTACTGCCAGCCTGGTCTGAGCCTTCACCTGATCAATTTAAAGTATATAATCTATTATGTATCTACTGACAGATAATGTAACTGGGAAAAATGGTTTATAATAAATTTACTATTATTTGTTTCCATTTAATATTTTACATGTATTTTCTGTTTATAATACCGATTTAATAAAAGGCCAATTTGGGGAGAAAATTTAGTTCATTTGTCATTATGTGCTGACTGATGAAAAATTTCCAGACAGCTGATTTATAAGCAATTGAGGGCAGCCCTACGGTTCTTAAGATTCACTGGCGAAGAGTCCTTGCAGCTCCCAAGTCTGGGATCTGAACAGACACAAGCCTTGCCAGCTTATTGAGATGCCATCTAGACTGACCATTCTTTTTGAAATTCAGTGCATGTGGGTCCAGCAGCTAGTTCTCCTCAGGACTCACGGTCCATGAAACCAAGAAACCACCATTTCAAAAAGAAAAAAAAAATCCACTTATTAACAGCAAAACTGCTCCTATTCTGAAGAAGCCAAACTGTTCAGTATGGTTAGGGATAAGTGACAAATTTAAAGGTCAGGTAGAAAGGAAGTAATAAAATTAACCAAAAAAGCCAAGGATTCCAGCCTCGGGTTTGCACCAAAGACTAGACTAACGACAGCAACACGGCAGCAGTTTCAAACTTGCTGCTTCCAGTTCTCACATCACTCACCAGGATTCATTAACTAGCTCTGAACTCATTTCTAGCTCATCCCGCCAGACTCCATCCAACCTGTTATTTCCAACATCACTATCCATCTGAAAACAACTTGCTTGCTCAAAAACCCTGAGATGCTCTTTGGCATCAGGTCTCCAGGAAAAAAAAATCCCACTAAAAAATAACGTTGTTTTCTAATGGGATGGTGTATTCTGAGGCTCAAGGAAAGGGAGAAGAAAGGTCTGATATTAGTGCCAGATGATAAATATTCCCAAGACAGGCACCAGCCCCAGTGACTTGAATTACCATGATTATAACTGTGTAGTATAATCTTTATTTGGTAAAGATTTAGTGGTGATTTCTATAAATTGTATCATCCATCCACACACTTATCTTTGTCACAGCTTTTTAAAAATCCTTTTTTCTAAATAGTATTTCAAAATCAGAAACTTAACACATTCAAACAAAGCAGAAAAAGCATGTCTGTGTTTTAAAAGAAACTTTGAAAGTGAATACTGAATCTCAAGTCTGCCAGAACTCAAGTGGCAGCATTTTACAGTCAAGAAGAAAGGTTTTGCAACGAAAGGTCATTAAGAGAAGACATTCATGTTACCCAGTGTCTGAACCTAAGTGGACTGACTTTGAACAAAACTCAATCTGCTCAAGTTTTCATTCACAAAAGCAATTTGTTCTAAACATTCGTTTTTTACCCATGAAAAGACTGAACCACTGCATTATGCTATTGTGTTAGAAAAGATAGTATTACTGAATAGTAAGTTATGATCTGTTAAAAACAAATTCAGAAACAGTTCAGGAAGTGCACATAGTTAGTTACTACACACGTTTTGCATTTATTTTCCACAGTAATTATCCTGGGAGTTTAAAATTGTTAACTGGTATAAAAATCTCCCTTGTGTTAGTTACCTTTTTCAATCCCACCCACATCAGTAAAGAAACAGCAATTATCCCTCCCATCTATAAATTACGCAGGCTCAGCTTACACAATTTACTTGAAGAAAACAGCAACAAACTCGAGATTTAGTGGTCTTCTATTTAGAAGAAGCCCCCATCCCTAGCTCTTGACTTGTAAAAAGTTAAGCTAAGTTAACAGAATCACTCAAAACACTCCAGGACTCCATGCTAACTCTTCTGCATTCAAACACGTGCAATGGCTGTAATGTAACGCTAAAACCAGGACCACGCTTAGTTAAAAAAAAAATATAAATAAATAAAAGCTTATCCTTTCTACATTAAATCACAAAAATATCACAGGCTATTCAGTTCATTGCAATTGTTAAGAGAAACAGCAAAAGCTCATTATGCTATATATTTTTTAAATTAAATGAGAAAGCAAAACATAGCAGGCAACATGCACAACTACGCTACTTATATCACAACTTCAATAAACAGGCAATAAAACACAGAAGCTCACACCGCCCCTCCCGCCGAAAAGAACCTGCTGGACAGAAAGCCCTCTTACGATTCCCTCCTGCAACATAATTAAGCAGCAGATGTCAGAAAAGGAGGAACAAAAAACATTTAGCAGACTTAACAATTTGATTAAACAGAGTCCTGGGCGTTTAACAATGTTCAACAGCATACGCATAACATTTACAACAAGAAAGAAGAAAGGCACCTGGAGACATCTGACACTGGGCATGCTCTGCAGGCATCTCAGTGCGCACATGCTCTCTACCAGGTTGGAGCAGCCTAGCCACAAAGACCTTGGCACAGAACACTGCAGGGTGACAAAAAGGAAGGAAGAGAAGAAGCAGTTAGATGCCACAACAAATCACTTCAGGCAGGCAACTCATTAGTACGTTAACGGGGTACTTAGCTACGGTATTTCTGCATTAATCACAAGCGTTAGAGCGGCCAAGGGTAAACCAAGCTACGGAGGAGCCTTCGCGGGAGAGGCGCGGCGGCCCTGCCCGCCGAGGGGCGGGCGCTGAGCCGCGCCGCGCCGCCCGGCCCCAGCGCCTGCGGCGCCCTCCCCGCCCACGGGAGGGAGCGCTGCGGCCGCGGCCGCGGCCCGCGGCGCCGGCGAGGCGGCCCCGCGCCGCCCCCGCCAGAGCGGCTCCTCGGCGACGGGCAGGAGCCTCGCGCGGCCTGGCCCGAGCTGCTCGCTAGCTTTCCGCTCTTGCCCTCGCCCTCGGGGAGCTGAAGCACGGGAGCTTTTCGCTACCAGCTCAGGTCTTCGGAGCACAACCAGGAGGAGCTTTAACTAAGGCCTGGCACCGCGCTCCGGCTCAGGTTTCTCAACCAATTTGCGCTTGCTTGGACGGAGAGCAAAGCCTTCTTGTTTATCAGGTACGGTCGCTCCTGAGGTTACAGCCTGGGTACTGGGATGCTGATACTAGCCCCCCCCCCCACCCCCCCAAAAAAAAAAAAAAAGAAAAGAAAAGAAAAGAAAAAGGGATTTTTAAAGAGCAACACCACCTAGTTAAGTTCAGATTGCAGGACCATGCCGTGCTAAGATGCACAGCAACCCGATTACATGCGTTACCAGGGGGAAAAACACACCCTCAATATTACCAGTTGCACATATCCTAAAAGCCAAATTGTACCCTAATTATACTTATTATTCATAACACCACCCAAGCGAGAAAGAGCCATGGTTAACTAGCCGATTCCAGCTTGCTGACACAGGAAGTTAGGAAAAGCTTGGAAATCTTTTGTCATCTCTTAAGTGAAGAAATTTGAGGCAGAGAGAGTCCAAAAAGCTTTCATAGTTCAATTATATTATTTCACGGTTCCCTTTACGGACACAATAGTATACTATATAATGATCAGATAAAGTAAGCAAAAAGGATTTAATTACTCACTGTCAAGCAGCATGTAAACCCAGGTCTAAAATTTGGCACAGATTTAGCTTTTAATATTTTTCACACAGGCTTCCAATTTAGTTATAACAAACAGCAAATCTTTAAAAGAAAAAAAAAGAAACCAACACACATACCAAAGTTAAAAGCAGAATAACCACAGGTAAGGACTCAGGGAAAGCATTTATTGTGCCATTAATGAGGGGAAGGAGGGAACCCAGACCAACCCAAGAGGTTAAAACCTCTTTTTTTTTTTTTTATTTCAGATCTTATGAATAAAACAAAAGAAAGCTCAAGATTTGCATCTCTGTGCTAAAGAGAAATTACGAAGCAAAAGGAGGACAGGAATGATCCTAGCAGCACCAAAGAAACGCTCAAATTCTCTCCACTGATCCTGTAGCAGGATTGCAAGTAAATATGGATGTTCTGCACTACATATTTGCAAAGCAATTAGCAGATGTATAAACCCTGTGTACAGATACATAAATATTAATGCTAAATTGCATTAATTTTTCCTTCAATATCAAAATAAATCATACAATCTTGTATTATTAAAAGATTCTTACTTAAAGTTTGGAGAAACATTTTTCATTTAGGTACCAAGTAATTAAACCAGTTTATCTATAATTGCTTTGCAGTAATTTGACACCTCCCACACACATTTGAATTTTAATTCTGAGAATTGCTGTATTGATACTGGAGAAACTATTTTAATTTCAACAGACACCAAATTTTTTTTTATATATATTCTTAAGGAAAGATTGAATGTATTCTTCAAATCTAACAATTGTGATAATCTGCAGCTCAACTTTAGAGGAAAAAATGTACATAATTCAGAAAACTTCCTTTCTAATCTATTTCATTAACTGACCTATTTGACACAATATTTGTATGGTGTTTCCACAACACTGAACTATCAAAATTCAGTGCATCACTGCAGATTTGTTAAAACCCAAGCAAGTTTTTGCCTTCATAAACCCATTAGGCACAATACAAAAATTTAAATTTTGCTCATCTCACTAAGTAAAATATTTTGAAAAGAAATCAGACCGAGAAACACAACAATCTTACCTAAGAATTTTGAACAAGCCATACAAAACTATGTGTATAATGAATCTAAATCTACAGCCTTCTCAGTTACTTTTTCAGATCCCAACTAGACTTCAGGGGTCCACAATTATAAGCTAAAAATCATTGGTTTAAGTTTTCAGACTGTGTTTGGCTTTAGGAACTATTTTAGCTAAACAGGCAGAATATTAAGAACCTGAGGAGAAATATGGGTGACTTAAGAACCGTTTTTTAATTTAGTTCAAAAAACATTAGGCAAAGAGGTCACTTCTGTGCCAATCTTAAGCCACGCAAAAAAACTTTTCCGTGGTATTACAAAACCCTGAATAAAAGCATTTATAGAAACACTGGACATTAAACTGTAGCAATGATATTGCACAATACTACAAATTAAATATTGCAGTCTACTTCACACTAAACTAGGAATGTGCAAATATTTGTGTGCTTCACTGACATGCTATTTCTTGACTCTGTCTGCATGGGAGCTGCTCATCATAAATGGAGGCATAACAGCGTACCAAAGAGATTTCATTTTTGAGTAACATGAATCTGGACCTAGGCTATCACTTTCCATTTCCCTTTAACAGGATCTCAGGGAATTGTAACACTATAAAGCAAAGACTGGGAAAGGGAAAAGAGGGAAGCGGGTTACACTAACTCACAGCACAGGCTATTGCTTCCTAGAGATCTTGATTCAAGTCGTCAGCACAGCAGATATAAATAAATACTGTGGACAGATATCTAAGTCATCTAGGAGAAAAGCACATGATAGGGGGAGAGAGAAAAAAAGAAGCAGCTTTAGGAAGTCAACACTTAAGCAAATTGAAGGCCACTTTCCCTCAGATACTTGACACCATTTGGCCATTCAGTGCCCAGCTAGTACAGCACTAATAGCAGCAGTTAAAGCCATGGAAAATGCCCAGTAATAAACCTGGCTGCATGAGGAGCATCGTAACTTAGTATTGGGTGCTGCACGTCAAAAACAGGACTACTTGGACCAGCCTGCGCGGAGGAAGTCACAGCAAGCTCTGACAACCCCCCAAAATAGTTACTATTTAAAGTTACAAGCTTTTGCAGAGAGCAGTAGAAGTTAACAGAAGCCTGCAAATGCTACAGAAAAGATTACAAAAATGAGAGATGCTAGACCAAAGTCAGAGTGTGACAGCTTGGAAAGCTTTCACTTCGGGATGTAAAAAGCTCTGGCATCGTCACTGCCTGGTGGGCAAAATAGTCAAGGCGCAAGTGCAACGGCTCTCCGTCGCACCGGCAGGCAGCGGAATCGTCCGGGGTAAGGTAAGGCCAAGCAAAATTTAAAAGCCAAGGAACAAAATAGTGTTAGTTTTAGTCAGCTCAGGTAGGAAGTCGTGAGATAGTTCATCTAAGCGTGTTACTTGGGAGGAGGAGGGAAGCAAAAGGATGGGAGAGGGGCCTTCCAGCTGCAGAACAAGGAGTGAATTACAGTGAAAGAATAAAGAGGAAAAACAAATGCAGAAACTACCTTGCTGATCTCACAGACGCCTTTATGTTTGAGAGGATAATAGATTTATTTTATGAGGTGATAATTTGTTATTCTACACACAAAGAACTGCATTTCAAGATTTAAGTTTCAATCTTAAATCGCCAATCTGAGAAACCTACACAAATGTTTGCTACCTCACGATCCAACACTATAAATTCCAAGTAATATCAGCAAAAAGAGGAATATGCTTCAATTTCTTTAATATCAGATGGTAAGAAATTCTTTAATGAATATTAAAACAGGCAGTAGTGTTCCTAATTGTAATAAATAACCAATTTGTCAGCAATATCCTTTAGGATAGAAGTAAAAAGTCTATTTCCCTGAACAGTCCAACGCCTACATTTTTCATTCATTCTGGACTTTTATAGGTGTTATTAGGCCTTCTGGACTTCTTACAGGTATTAAACTGCTATTTTGTTAAAGCAACGTAAAAGGTCAAATAACTTTTAGTTTTGAAAACACTGGAGACAAAAGTTACCTCCAAACAGAAACCTTATACAAAAAATTTCTCCTTCAAGAAAAAAAAAATATATGTATATATATATATATATATACACACACACACACACATACATAAATATTTTTTTTCAAACCAGCTCAAGAAAGGCAGGCAGATTATAGCCTGTGTTCCTAATGGAACTAATATACATTTCATATCCAGGGATGGAAATATTATAACATCATAGTTAAGAATATCAACATTTGCATTACCAAGGCTTATTCCTGGAAAGTTTAAAAAGTATTAAAGTTCTGACTTCAGGATTTTTGCACCAAAACTACATACATTTTACTTACATAAGATAATTTAAGGAAGCAAAATTTAGCAGTATGTTTACAGTCTGAGAAATTCTGATATTAAAGCAAAAGTACCACCATCATATCGTAAATGAGTTTCTAGATGGAGGCCAATAGTTTTGGGGGGTGTTTTTTGGAGGGGGGAAAGAGGGAGGGAGAAGAAAGATTTTGACTATTGAAGAAAAAGACAATAAAACAAATGAAGAATCTAATTTATTTTTTTCAAGGACTATTGTAACTCAATTCACTCTTTTCACAAATACTTTTTGCTTACACAGTTCGTAATAAAAAATGCAATTAAACTAAGAACCTAACCAACTATTCAGGCTTGTAAATTCTAGAGCCTGAAACGCTTTTCCCAACTTTCTCGTGACAACAAAACAGATCCTCAGAAAGCTTAGTTGTGTTCTGGGTTTCCAGAGAATGAGGAAGAGAGTTTTGTATTGGCAAAATCGGGTATAATTAAAAAATCTAAACCCTCATTCTGAATTTTCTTCAGGTTTTTAGCTGTAAGAAACTAACAGGCTATTCAACATTTAAAATTTATTGTTTAGTTCATTTTAGTTTGGGCCTGGTCCCGTGCAATTGGCACTTCCTCCACTTTTTTCAATTAGTGTTTAATACCGAGAAATTAAGACCCACGGAGCAACTACTGCAACTTAAAATGTCCTCTGTATCTGTGAAAGGCAGGGACATCCCCTGGTAGCTCAGATTTAATACTGCAAAAACAGGCGTTCTGAAAAGCAAACTGACTTAAGGACAGTATGACCCTTTATGAAAGAAATATGATCACCAGTCAAATTTATTAAGTTCAGGTCTTCTTTTCTCAAAAATCAGCATTAACCACAACAAGGCAGAAAGACTGTAAAGCACTAACACTGTTTAAAGGCCTTCAGTATTATTTTACACTCAGCAGGGAACAGCTGCCAACTACTCAAACTCAATCCTCTTTTGCTAGCTGGGATATCATCCAGATCTTACCTGGCATTTTTATCTTAAGTGATTCATTCAAAACATTGATAAGCAGAACAGTGTTGCACCAACTAGGCAACTGGAACAAGTACTCTGAATATTTGCAAGAAGTGGAAAATAAAAACAGCATTGACGTATGTTGATAATAGTAGGAATAAAGTGTGGGGCATGCATGTAACACAAATAAGTGTGTTCCACAAGTGACAGCCTGGCATGGCTTAGTAATATATTCAATATGCTGCACATTTTGGCACAATCTTTAATATCTCTAGTAAGATGCTCTAAAACACAAAATTTATAGCAAACCAATAGTAGTGTTTTATCCTCCTCCTGTTTTCATTTCAAAACCAAGTTGTCTCTTGAGAGGTGCAGGGTATTTACATGCTCCATACAAGTTTGAATCAGTGGCAGCACATCACTACCTTTTCCACAGACCAAATGCAATCTCACATACAGACTTGAGTGTCCAATTTGGAAGGCAGTCCAAGTAATATTCTTAGAAAGTATTTCCAAAATGCATGAAGTTTCACGTACATGTTCTATTTCATTTAAGAATGGCTATATTCAAGTCAAGAAAGTTGTCTTTATAAAACAGATTTAATTTATTCTTCCATTTTTGTACTTGCAATGAATTACAAATGTAAAAGCTAGCATAGCATTAGCATCACAACACAATATATCTTAACTTGTAAAATTCTTTTGATTATTTCTTTACTGGTACTAGATCATCAAAAAATGGCAACTAACAGTTGAGTCTCACTTCCATTTGAAAAATTGGTTTAGTTAAATGATGGCATTCAACAAAAATCTGCTAAAAGAAACCACCTCCCAGTTGTCATTCAAGATCTGCACATAAGCTACTTCAATTTGGGGAAAAATACTAAGTGAGAAATCAGGACATTTAAAGCAAGACAAATGAGAAATAATTTCATCAGACAAGTTCTCCTCATTACCACACAGTTCTTCTACATAGGACAAGGTATTCATAGAAGGGTGATCAATAATGCAGTCCCATTCTGCTCCTGAAGATCAAAGTACGCTTGCTACAGCAAAATAAATGCTGCAAAAGGAACATGGGTTCAGTAGAGAAAAGATTATAAATGCTTTCCTTGAATAAAATAACAATCTTACTCTATTATAATTTATTCATCAGGATAAGACTCATGAGATGCAATATCCTGTTTACAGGAGAATACAAGAGACTAGTAAGAAAATCCTAAGACATTTATATCAAAGGCACTCAATATTAACCGAGATAAATCTAAATTTCCCCAAATACACAGTATTTACATTTATCTTCACTTCCTTCATGTGCATACATCCTAATTCCAACAGTTTCAGAACTTCAAAAGCATGAAAGCATCCTTTCTGCATTAATGGATCCTATGTTACATAAAAAATGGCCATTTCAGAGGGCAATGTCTTTCCTATTCTCTAATGCAGCAGAAACAAAGGGGTCACAAACATCTGGAGACAGTAGTACATCTGCTAATAGTAAATCATAGCTGACAAACAATAAGAAACATTGGAAAGACACCTCGAACTGCCAACTGAAATAGCAGAAACTCAAAATGAGAAAGTTCAACACTTAGGAAAAATGTGGCTGAAGCCTGTTTACGATATCAAGAGTTGGCTCAAACTCTTCTCTGTATTGAGAACTAACAATCTAACAAAATCACCATCATAATCTAAAAACCTAGTATAGGCAAGGCGGTGTGAACTTTAATTTGACCAGATTCACGTGTATGAAGTCTGGGCTTAGTACATAATGAAATATTAGATTCGCATTCAGTATCTGCATTTCAAACACTACTGAGGAGTACTTAAATAGTCTTTGAAAGATGACTTACATTTTACTTTTAAAAAAATGTAAGATTCAAAGCCTGGACCAGAACTAAGTCTCCAACCTGCATATACTTGCACGCAAGTTCACTTAACATTACTGCTGCCTTCAATAAGACCTCTTCATGTTTCGTAAAGAGTAATATTTATAATATTATATTGTAATATAATATTTAATATCATAACACTGGCTAGCTTAAAGAGGAGTATACATTTAAACTTCCCCTTTTTTGACTGTATTTTAAATTATTTCCTCATTTCAGTTTCCATCTTCACAGATTTTAGGTTCGCTTCTGATTCCCCATTCCCTCATTTTTGAAAAGGCACACACACCGAACAGCAAATATTCCATGAGATTTTATTTTGTAGTATAACTCCAAAGCAAGGGATAGTCTGACTGGTATGTGGGACAAATTCAAGTCGGTATTAGAAAAGACTGCAAGAAATGTGTCAGACTAAGATTAATGAGCATTTCCCTAGCACTTTTACCACTGAAAGCATTAAAGTATACTAAAAAAAAAAAAAAACATGCCCAAGACCTTTCCACCCTAACCAAATACAATTCAAGTAGTCAAAAAAAAAAAAAAAAAAAAAAAATCAAACCAGGAAACAACAGTAGCCTAAGCATAAATTATTCATTTCATATATTTGTTAATTAAATTCAAGTATATTTTTTGCGATAAATACCACACCAGCAAAACAAGTGCACAGCTAACACAACATATATTATCAAGAGCACCTACAGGTTTCTTCTACAGCATATTAAATATTGATGCCTTAAGATTTGTTTTAATAGCTGTCTACAGAAGAGAACACGCAAGATTCAAGCAGCTTAGTGTTACTGTTATTAATATCAAGAGGAGTTGTGCAGGCATGCCCGCTCTATACTAAGGAAACTTTAGAAATAAGTTGACCAGTTTGTTAAAGCACTAACGTGCAATAAAGCTGGGTGATAGGAGAGGTCTAGGTCTCAAGTTCACATCTGACACTTAAGGTAAGTCAACCTTTTGGTAACAGCCAGTGACCCGGCTTTCCTTCCTAACGCACATAAAAACCTTACAAACTTGTTTGTAAGATAACATATTGCAGCCTCATACAGCCATTTCAAGATCTGAGTAGCATGCTCTGGATTACTCAAAATAGTCATACTCCCTTACTCTGCAATAAACCTGTTATAGCTTTGAAGTACTTCTTGAAAACCATGCCTTACAACAGGCTCACCTGTACTTTGACAACAACTGAAAACAAGACTTCAAGTTCAAGTCTTGTTAGGAATTTAAAAGGCTGACTCCAAGTGCTGCCCACAACAGACTTTTAAATGTCATTTCAACAGGGTAACACTGAAATCTGTAATACAACTAGAAAAAAAATCATGTAATTTTTTGATGAACTCATGAGAAAATACAGCTAGAAATTAGAACAAATAGCTATTATTTTTCTAAACTTGACTGAAAAGATCAAAGTCATTCATAAGGCTGTTTTCTCTTCTCAGAAGCAGGAATTTTAAGCCAATTGCTTAGTGCTCCTGTACCTGGAGATACTGCTTTCTAGCTCCACAGGAGATGAGCTCACCATATGTTCCTAGATCTACTTTTCAGAGTAGATCTGCAATTCCCTAACAAAGTACACTTGTATTACTGAATTTGCCCTTTCTTACTTTAAACTCACATCGGCAGCTAGCTTTGTGCATTCTAGTATTTTGGGGACATTAAGCAGTTAAAGATACTGAATTTGCGGACAAACTCAACTAAGCAGAAGCAGCAAGATATAGTACAGGGTGGCTTCTTACCTGAAACTTTGTTTCTGGGCTTCAGATCCACCAATCCAGAATGAAAGGGGATTCGAATGGGGTTTCCTTCTCAGACTTGTCTGTTAAAAGAGAGCAGCCAATCATCTTCAGCTTGGTGCATCTACTTCTTTCTTGAACGAAATCCCAATTACGTATTCCTAATGCTGTTAGAGAGACAAGGCAACCTATATACCTTCACCGGTTCAGTAACGACTAAATTAGTGTGTGCGTGTGTGTGCGTGAGGGGGGGGTTGTCACCGGATTGGTGGATCTAAGACAAAGAAACTGATTTACAGACAAGAAATTGCTCTTTCCCGTGCCCTGAATCAACCAATCCAGAGCAAACGCTTTGGGGCAACAGCTCACTGCAAAGACTAAGAACGATGAGAAGAAACTACAGAGCAAATCGGGAAGCGTATGCTAAAAGCTTCAACCACCAGCTTATACTTCGCAAGTGTGCTCCATGAACTGCTAGGATGTTAATATACAGGCTTTCCAAACAGATGGTTTCAAAGCATTCAGTTCTGCTTACTTTCCACATACATGCTCTAAAGCATTTTAGTGCAATTATTTGCCTTTTGCCTGACTCCAAATGCTCTGACTTTCCTTACATACCAGCAGCACAAAGATGGAACCTTTAAGACACATGTGATCTGAATGATGGCAAAATTCAGTAATTTTTCAGTATCACTGTGGCTCTGAAAAAAAAAAATCTAGACATTAGAGAGGGTAAGAGAAGGTATACTACTCCTGACTGAGATAAGAAAAATCATTCCTTACTCTCTGATCAAGATGAAAAATGACTTCATGCAGAGCTTTCAGTAGTATGCCTAGAGTATAAAATGACTGCACTAGTTGAAGGAACTTTAACAGTAACACCTCAGAGAAGATGGAGTGTGCAGAGAGCTCATACTGCGCATCTAACAGAACTAATTATGGAAGTAAATCCTAGAGAGACTAGACTGTGAGCCATCAAAAAGCTTGATAAACAGCCTAAAAAATATTTTCCCGTAACAACAGCACCATTCTCTCAAACATAATGCTGTAATATCCATAGAAGAATACGCTACCACTTCCACTCACACTTTTCCTCTCCTCACCAGCCTCTCCTAAAAACAGATCAAGCATTTTAGCCTCCACAGCAGAGCCCCATGCATTGAAGCAGAAGCAGCTTGGACAAGGATGGAAGAAGCTGTCACTACTCGCAGCCGGGCCAAGTAATTGTGTCAGCCAGTTACTCAGTCATGTCTGTGACCGAAGAAAGGGCTATCTACATCATGCGCTCATTTTCTGCTTATCAGTGGTAAATTAATAGTCGATTATAGAACTACATTTCAAGGACAAAGCAGCACTCAAGTCTGACAGTATGTCCAATCTGTGATTTATAAAGCTGCCAAGTAAAGTGATAAGATGTCAAGGCATATGACTCAGAAGTGTAAGACTACAATACAGCTCAGTAACAAGACCACTATCAAAATTATATAAATGCACTGACTCGCTAAGTAACAGCAGAGTGAGTGGGATGTTAAGAGAGGCACTTCACCATGAACGCATTCCTTAAAGTTATTTGGTAGTGTTACAACACAGATCTGATTTTTTCTCCTGAGAAGTAGTGGTGTGGAGAGACTATTTGAATCTCAAGTTCCCCTGATTAGTCCTTCGCTGCCCAGATAGAATTTCTTGGAAGTACCTCTATCAAATACAAGCTGCAATTGTAAGTCAGTAATTTTTGCAAATGTTGCAAAACAGATTCTGAATATACATTTTCAAAAAGCTGTATATATTCTTATTTGAAATCTTTAAATTGGCATGACTTAAAGGGTTAAAAGTTTCAAACAAAGCATCACCACACAAGCCATCTTCACATACAAACTTACACCTCACAAAAAGACAAACAACAGAAGCTGTCACAACTTATTTGGCATCAAAATTCAATATTCAAGAATTCTTCAACAATATTAAACTCAAAGCAGCCACATAACGTGTAAGACCGACTATATAGTTGGTCTTACTCGTCTAAGTCATTGAATGAACAAAATTTTGCAACTCTGCCACAGCTAAAATTTGACCCCAACAGCTGTTACCAGTTTACACAGAAAGCACATTGGTCTCTATTCCTAGCAGCAGGTGCCTACCCACATCTTATAATTCATACCTCTATTTGTACAAAATGCACCCAGAAGCTGAACTGCTCTTTGAGCCCCGGGGAAAGCTTCAGTACCTCAAGGTAGGTAGAAGTACAGGGATGCCATTTCCTGAGGGGCCCTGGATTAACAACGCAGGGAAGAAACAGCACGTCTTCAAATGCTCCCGTTGTTAATTCAGCCTGTGTTAGAAGCAAATTAAGTTTCCAAAAAGAGTCAGTGCTTTTTGTTAGTAAAACACAAAAGGCATTGGGTTACTTTTGCAATATCTGGTCTTGGTCATGCACTACTCACACTGGGAAATGGGTGGAAAGTAACACAGGAAAATGAAGCAGGCTGTCAAAGGTCACACCGGAGACCTAAATACACCTACAAACTGGGGAAGGAAGGGATTTTCCAGAAGCGCATTTTCTCTGAACAGTGAAGTGCTATCAATACCACAAAAATCAAACTGAAAAAATCAGATTATATAACAACATAAACAGTGGCATTAGCGTAAAGAAAACATTACCGTAGAAAATAAAAGCCAGAATGTAAGTACTGCCATTAACCAGCAATAGTTTAAACCACTCCGTAAATATTCTCATTTCTCTTCAATGTTTTCTCCTTTATAAAATAAATAAAAGACTCACCATAGAGCAGCACTCTTACAACTATGGTCTCTTACTCTCTCCCACACATCATTCTTCTCACTGGCACATTTGCTGCAAAATCCATTTCATTTTAAACCCATAAAGCTTGTGCTACTGCACAAGCACTCAAAGCAGCAGAGCAAGATCTAAGATGAAACTGAAAATGCCAAAGCAACAATGACCTCTAAACTCCACAAAATAAAATGTTACGCATCAACAGACATACATCAAGTTGATTTGACAAGCAGTGAAGGTGTTTTAGAAAACACACATGAAATGAAGAGATACATCCATCCTTCAAATAATGTTCCCTGGTGTCTCTAAGAGTACAGCTTATAATAAATCAGGTTAGTTTACTTGGTAAGATGCTGGTGCAATGCTTATCAGCGACCCAAATTTTCAGCAACATCCAACTGCTCTGCTTAAGGGATACACAGTCAACGTGGTCTGAAATGCAGAAATGGCATACATGCATTTTACAACCTTTTAAAGGAGCAACTCAATAGCATTTTAGAGAGGCCAGCTAGTATGCGTACCAGTGTGCCTGCAGAGATGTGATCTCATTCCAGCGACACCTGTACACTAGATATACGAGCATAATTCAGAACCTTACGATCCCAAACCAGAGCTCACAGGCAACACAGTACCCTGAAACTATCCAGCAGCTCACAAACTCCAGAAGCTAATGTGTATTTTTCAGGCAACAAGACAACTTTGTCTGCTTCATCTTACTGGCTCAGCATTGTTGCAAAGGCTGGAAAAATTAGTCATCTGAAAAAACTTAACTGAACTGTGAGGCAAAGAATCTCAGTAGCTCAAGCAAGATTTCAAAAACCTTTGGTGAAACACCAACTTTTAGTCTCATGAAAAAAAACTTAAGTTTCCTCTATTAAACAACTAAAAGCAACTTTGTTTCAGAATTCTCCCTCCACATGGAGCATCTGCAGTTTTCCTTCATCTGTATAAACTGATGGCTGCTGCCATAATAATCACAAGCCAGTATTTCAGATAACTTTCAGTTTGTAACCTCTGTTCCGCATCTTTGCATTCTCCATGTCCCTTCTCAGTCTCATTTTCTCACTCATATTCCTTCTACTATTTCATCTAGTCCTTCCCCAAAAGACATAGCTTTCCGCACTTTCTCCACCTCCCTCATTTCATCATCATTCTGCTGGCTCAGAGCTCAGTTGTCTAGTTTAATTCATTTTCTTAAGCTCTTCCTTCCCATTTTCTGCACCTCTGCCAAAGTCATAGCAATCCATTCTCTTTATATCCTCATCCTTCCTCTTACAGGCAGTCTTTGAAATGCGACTGTCAGTCTGACAGTCCCTGTAGCAGCACAGATCTTGCCTCCCCTGCCCCAAAGGCTCTTCTGTACCTTCCTAATGGCCATTTAACCACCACCCCTTTAGATACCCACTCTAGTCATTTTGCCTTTCTCCCCTTTGTATGAAACTATCCAGCATCCTATTGGCTGCACATTTGCACGTCCATGCAGCTCTCAGCTCTGCTAATTTACCAACTGAAGGCTAGAAAAAATAACTGCAAAACCCATGGTCTGCTATGCTACTGTGACAAAGCACAACCAGTTAACACGCAGGCTTCCAAATATCCTGCTAGTTTTCCATCTACTCTCAGACTCTGACTAAAAACTACTGACAAAACGCAGTTGTATTTGAGCCAAAATAGTACCTCCCTTGTTTCAGATGCAAATATGCTCATTGTCCATCTGTATCTCTATCACTACAAAGTAAACTCTTTGAAGAATTATTACAAGAACTTTGGGAGGAAAAAGAAATGTAGCTGCCTGCTTGGTTAGTAATAACTGAGACAGAAAGAGATTAAAAAAAAAAAGCCAGAATGTTATAGAACTACTGAGATATATACGGTAGTTGTATTCTAGTTTCTAAGCAGAATTCTAAGACTTATTTTGCCCTATAAGGCTTTATATAGTTCAGGGACAAGACAATCGACACTTGCAGTAACCCAAGGAAACCCAGGTACTACTGGCACGATTTACTGAATAAATTGCTGCTGGTAAGGTGTTTCTATGTGAAATACCTTATTCTGAGATTGTTACCTTTTGATTTTGAAGCTCAAATCAAAGTTCTACCCAGAGAAACAAAGAATTTTGATACAATATTTAAATGGAGTTCTTTGTTTAATATTTACAAAGGGGCACTTAAATACTTGACACTTTCATGAGACACAGTTGTTCTAGAGTAAATGTAGTATGTTAGGGAGACTTCTTCCCCCACATATAAAACTTTAAAATACAAATTATAATACAATGTAAACAAGTGCTTGTCAGGTTTATTCCTAGGCACAGTCTTTCCATAACCCTTTCATGCTACTACTGCTGAGCAGTATTATATTGAATTTAAACTGCCAACTCTGCAACACAAGGATCTGTATTTGTAGAACAGCGTGCACATCAAGGACACAGTAGAAAGACAGATGATAATAAGCTCAGTAAATGAGAATATTAACACACACTTGGCTTCCTGCTTCAGTAATCATGTCCGATAAGTGTCTAGTGGGCAAAAGAGATTGAGAGGAAAAGACTTGTTTTTAATACTGTCCATATCTCACACTGCACAGTTCATCCCATAAACACATACCTTTTTATCCTGTTTATAAGGACCATATTTTCCTTACTTATGTATTCACTCACAACCACATTTGTGTAAACTAAGATACTAGTAATCCCCTACTTTAAAAGCCTGCTGGTAAAACAAACATATAGTTCAGTGATGTTTTCTAAAAAAGTGAAAAACACAATTTTACCAATTATTCAAGACAAACACATATAATGTGTTGGATGCACTGAATATTACAGACTTTTTGCACAATTCAGAATTTGTAGTTTTTTTTTTTTTTTTTTTTTTTTTTTTTTTTTTTTTTTGCAAATCATTGTTGTTGGCACTTCACCTTAAGAAAAAAGACTGATTCTTTAAAAGAACAAAAAGGTTGCAGTTATCAAATTTCACAGAGAAAATCAAAACTGGGGAAAGAAAGAATGCTATCAATCATCGCAGCGGGTCCTCCATCTGTTCTAGATTACTTCGTTACTAATTACTTCATAATTAGTCCACTCACACAAAGCATTTAACCAAAACTGTGCAAGTACTAAGATATCTAAACTAATGACAATCCTGTCAGAGACGCTGTTAGTCTAAACCTGCCTCCTGCAGTCAACATACACATTGTATTTCCAGGCCTCGCACTTCCTGAAATCACTTTTAAAGGCAACGGGTATCCTGCCTACACAGACAGAAACCATAAGAAAATTAAAGCCATGAAGTTTCATAATTAGATCAATTGCTCATCACTGAAGATTAAAACCCTAACAACATTAAAAAGGCTAAGTGATATGATTTACAAAACCAGAAGATATCTAAAGACTAAAGCTGTCCTAAAAGATACAATGACTTCAGAACACTAGCTGAAACTTCATATGGCAAATGAAAGTTGCCACTTTAAAACCTTAAAATATTTCACTCAGATTCCATTTAAAAATAGAACAGTATTATTTCCATCCCTGATTTTTCTTTAAATAAATGCAAATGGGTCTATCCAGTTAAGGCACAGCTCAGAGCTAGAACATCCTGTTCTGAAACTCTCATGTAATTAACATGTTGACACATTATCTCTTGTTTATCAGTCACTCAGAATTACATTCTGTTTGCTCCTCAGAACTTTTGCAACATACATTTGTACCTGTATGTACTAGATATTCACCCTTGGCATTGGGGGGAAGCGCTCAAGTACCAGAAGTGCATAAAATACAATTTTCTGTATGGAAGAGAGGTATAATACATCTGGCTTCTAGTAAACAAACCTCTGTACCTTCTTTGTTATGAAGAGATTCATAAACATAAAAGCATTGAAGTCTTTCATGTTAAAATCATCCCTGGTTTAGGGACGCTTGCCTCTAACTACTGATATAAGAGTTTGCACATAATACTGAAATCACACCATCAATACTGCTTCGATTTCTGCTTTATTTAAACAAATCTTCCAGAAAAATCTCACCTTCTACAATACATAACACTGCAAAACATTCTTGAGTCATGTCTTCATGTACAAATGAGTAAATTTAGTGGCACATTTAAAATAAACTCAAGTGCTTCTACACAAGCCTTCACTAAGAAAGAAATTAAATTCAACTACCAGCTACATTGTTATAAAGCACCACTTTCTACAGGAAAACTACAAAACCACTATTTACCCTATTAACATTTTATGCTTATTAATTTCTTATGGAAGAAGTAAAAATGTTCCTTAAGCCTCCCTCCACAGAATAAACATCATCTTAATAACCCCAGTATTTGTCTTTATGCTAACACGGTCTCCAGAATCAACTGTGAACAGAGAGTACAAGAATTACCAATATTCAAAAGTTATATTTGCTTCTGTTTGTTAGTAATATGGTCAGAAATAGCACAGATTTCTAAAAATGGAGAGTGGTTACAAAAAGACAAGCAGAAAAGCTGCACAGCCAAATGCATCTTCCAGCCTCAAGTTCTATTTTAGCACCTCATATAACCCAAGGTTGAAAAGCATTAGTAACCCTCCATTACAGGTAGGAAAAAAACCACTAGAACTCACTTTACACATTAGAAATTTAAAAGACCTCTTTTCTGTACATGACTTGTTCTGTAACAGATGCTGTCATAGATAGCAGCAGCCATTATTCTTAACAGTGCCATCCTCTACATGTAAACAGTTCTGCACCAATTTTCAAGTGCAAGATCTCTAAATAAATAGGGACCAAGAAAGTAGGCTCATTAAGAGCATCTTTTAACCGAGGAATCTCAGTGATCGGAGACAAGTATGAAACGAATATCTGTGGGTTTTTTCTCCTTTTAAATGTTATTGCTATTATTATTGCTTCTTGATAGGAGATGACACTCAAAGTTTAAGTTTTCCAGGTGAGGTAGCTTACCAGAAACTATGTTAACTGAAAAACCCATCTAATGTCTCTACCGAACTCAATACACCTTTAGAGTGCCTCAAAAGCAATATTAGGATTTCATCATCCAATTCTGCAGTACTGCATAGAATTCTGTATGCAAGAGTAGATTATGCTTACAATAAATAAACTAGCAGAAAATATTTTTATGATTATCCTTACTAGTTTCTCCCAGTTCTAAATTTAATTCTGTTCTTCCCTAGAGGCTGCTACCTACACTCCTCTCTTGTATTTAGATATGGAGATCTAAGCTGTTCCAAGGAAGGAGGAAAAAAAAATAGCCTCCTCATTCTTCCGCTTCCAGTTGGCCACCTCTCCACTAACCTGAGTTCCGCGGTATAAACGCTAATTAAGGGATATAACAAACACATCAATTAAATTTAGTTAGATAATACTGCGTTTGCTGTATTGAGCATCTCATAAAAGCCTCGCCGCTGGGACTGCTGTTGGAAAACATACGTTACCTCGGGGAAGGCTCACGATACTGTACGCACACAGCGGCCTCCGCGAGAATACTTTCCGAAGACCCCACGATCCCCCGGCCGGCAGCCGGCGGGCCCGGCCGGCGCCCGCCGCGGCCCCCGCGCCCGCAGCGCGCCAGGCGCGGCGCGCCGGATGCCGCAGCCCCGCGGGGCTCCGGCAGCGGGCCGCGCCGCCGCCTCCCGCCGCGGCATTCCGCTCTCGGCGCGGGCAGCGCGGCCGCGGCCCCCCCGCCACAGCCCGGCCGCGGCTGGCTCTGCGTTCCGCTCTCCGCTTTTATTATTATTGTTGTTATTACTCGTCGCTCTCGGTGAAAGCGCCCGTCGCCCCCCGAGGAACCGGGCTGCAGCGGCCGGGGGCGGCGCCGTGTCACCTTCGCGGTGTGTGTGTGGGGGGGGGGGGGGGGGGGCTGCGGCCGGGCCCGGCGGCGCCTTTGTGGGGCCGCGGCGGGACCCGCGGGGCGCCGCCGGGCCGGGCCGGGCCTGCCGGCGGGGCGGGGGCGGGCCGGCGGGTGCCGCGCGGCGCGGGGCCGGGGGCACTCACCATCAGCTCGATGGTCTTATCCTCGATCACCGAGTCGGGCTCCATAGCGGCGGGCAGCTCCGCCGCGGCGCCGCCTCCCCCCGCGCCCCGCCAGGCCCCGCCGCGGGCCGCCGCCGCTCGCGCCGTCCGGCCCTCGCGCCCTCCCCCCACCCGCCGCACGCACGCACGCACGCACGCACGCACGCGCGCGCCGACGCACGCACGCACGCACGCGCGCTACGGCCGCCGCGGCGTCACGGCGCCCGGAAGTGGGAAGGCGCCGCCCGCCGCGGCGCCCCTCATCACGGCACGCGGGGAGGACCACAGCTCCCGGCGGCCCCCGCGGCGCCGCTGGCTGGGGGAGGCGGCGGCGCGCGGCGGCCCGGCCGGCCGCGGGGCACGCCGGGAGCCCCCGGCCCCGGAGGGCGGCGGGGGCCGCTGCGAGGCCCCGGCCCGGCCCGGCCCGGCGCCGCTGCGCCCTGTGCCGCTGGGTGAAGCGGGGCGGCCCCGCGAGCAGGGCCGGGCGCCGGCGCCGCTCTCGCCGCCGCTTCTCGGCGCGGGTAGCTCGGGTTCGCGGGTGGCGGCGTTTCCCTGCGGCGGGCTGTTCCTGCCGGCGGTGTGGTGGCTGGTCGCTCCGCACCGCCACAGCGCGCCGGGCCGGGGTCCCGTCCCCCGTCCCCCGTCCCCGCAGAGCGGGGTAGCACCCACGTAGCCCAGACTGACGAACGGGGGAAAGTCAGGGGCGGTTCGAGCACATGGCAGCACCTCGAGGAATTCCGGGGTGAGAAGCCGCTCCCGCCCTGCGTAGCGGGGAAGGAGGCAGCGCTGGCTGCGCCTTGGAGACCGCAGCGCGCTCTGAACCGAGCTGGTAGCGGAGTCCGGAGTACTCGGCCCTTGACGTCCTTTGCTTAAAGTGCTGCTGGTGTTCTTTACTTTCTTGCCCCGTGAAAACAAACACACAGAAAGTTACTGATAGGATGTTTTGCAGAACTGCCAAAATAGGAAACAATGTACGTTTTTTTCCAGTAGTATTAAGAAATGAAATTAAAAGCCATGGAAAACATCAGCTCCTTTACCTAATTGAGAAGGCATTAGGATATGCAGAATTGTGTGTCAGTCTGGCAGCACTAATTAGCAGGTGCAAGTCTGTCTCGTCACGCACCTCAGAACTTGCATCGCTAGCACCTCTCAGGCGAGAGGGGCAGTGCTTTTACAAGTGGAGGAACCTGGTGCTGTTCCCATTGCCACCCCAGCTTCTCAGGGGGCTATCTCTATCCAGTATGAATACAAAAGCAGTCAAGGATATACCTAAATGATGATGATATTTACTGAATGCCAAGCGCCAGCATGCAATGCCTTTGAAAAATAAACAGATGGTCCTTGCCCTAGAAAACTCTCAGTCTAGGTTAGATGCAGACAAAAAGGGTCGAATGCAAAAGCTTGAAAAGCAGCAGCACGGTTACACCCTATTTACAAGGAAACAGAAATACTTGGATAAGGAGGATGCACATGCATTTCTATCTAACTAATTGCAGCCTGCACTCTTAGCGATGGGCTGCATTTCCAACAGCCAGACCCCTAGAGTCTGTCTCCTGTTTGCAAGGCTGTCTGCCTGCAGACATCCGCCGCGGTTGCCGGCACAGCAAGGTGGGCTGGCAGATCCAGCCTGGGTACGGCCGGGCTTTCGCTGCCGGGGGGCAGCCGGAGCAGCAGTGAGCCTGGGGATGGCAACAGTGACGATGAGATGTCAGGTGCTCGGTTTAGCAAGGTCACACAGGCTGCAAACTGAGGACACAGCAGCCCCTGAATGCAGTTGTAGGCATTGAAAACTGGAGGAAAAAATGCCGTAAGCAGCAGTCTGGTATAACAGCAGAGCACTAGAGACTAAACACCTGGGATGAAAACGGACTCAGTAGCTTTCATGCCAAACATTTTTTTTCCCCTAAGGTACCTGCTTAAACCTCTTTGAAATTTATCAAGAGAAGGAACATGAACAAATGGAAACGATGCAATGAGAAACATCCCTTCTTACTGGCATACATCCTACTTTACAGTGCATTGCTGTCAACAGAAATGTATTTATTCATAAAAATCTTAAAAGAATACATATTGTGAGGTCTTCACTCCTTTCACAGAAATGAAAAATGTAATCCAAGGTCAGTGTAGATCTTCCTCTCCCTAAGCAACTGCCACTGCTTGATATCTTGGGGAGGAAGGTGAAACTTTGACATGCCTTGAAAGGTGCCACGTTTACGTTGGCCTAGACCAAGTGAATGCCGGACACGCAGCCGTCGTTGGACGCTTGCCCGAGAGCCCCTCTAGTTGGTCCTGCAAAGCCCCAGCTCGTGCACCATTGCGAATGGCAGCTTAGGCAGCGTAAGCACCACTGACCCTTACCAGACACGCTCTGTTTGCACGTGAAAAAAATACGAGGGCCGAGCTGAATTCTTTCCGCCTTTACATCACAACCTATAACTAAGGACTTGCAGGTCAAATTATACTCAGTGTTACGTGTTATATAACTCCACTGACCTCTGCAAGTTTAGAAAGATGTCACCGAGAATCTGCTTCCAACGCACATGATGGAACAAAATCCAGCTTGCGTTGTGCTCTCTCTCTCTCTCTCTCTCTCTCTCTCTCTATGTATTCAATCTGGATAGCAAGCAAGCCAGCAAATAAATATTTGTGCTACTGAAGTAAAAAATCAGCATATCTAGTCCTAAATATACACAGGGCACAGATCTGCTGAGCAAGACCATGACATTTTACATAGGCACTTTCCAAAGTTCGTCTGTACATTCAAGCTAGTTTTCTGAATGTGAACAATTACAGTATTCTCCAAGTCATGTGAAAAGAAACAAAAAACAGGCAAAAATTGCTCCATTTATTTGAAGCAAAAGTAAACCTGTGGTCTAATACTGACAATCTGCATGTCAAGATGTTAAGCACATTACAGCAGCAAACACTACAGAAACATGCATGGTTCTTTGAAACTGTGGCATAAGATATCAGATGAAACTCGAGTAAAGAACTACATCTTTTAATCATACTGACAGAAAAAAAAAACAGTTGCTAGGATATACAAGAAAGAACTGTGAAGAATATTGAAAGTAATTAAAGAAAGCATTAAACATCTGGAAAAGTAAGACCAGATGATGCACCTTCTTCTGTATCCGCAAACTAAAGAAAGATTGTTTCTGAGCAACTTGTGATTATTAACAAGAGCTGGTCAAGACTAAAAAACCTGTCCAAGGAAAGGCGTAATAAGATGGATAAGAACAAGATTTATTTGCTAAATTTAGTCTGAGATGCAAAAATATTCTATTAAAACATTCAATTATGATAAAGTAAAAGTGTTTTATTTCTATTAATATATGAATACTACAGTAATCTGAGGAACACGCGTGTGCTTTAAATTCTGGTTAAAATGACACCGTATCAGTACATCCTCAGTACACCTATCAGTATACCTATTTTGCTGACAGATCCATGCCACAGATCTGCAAATCAGCAAACCAGAAGCAAAGCTCGTCATTAAGCTTTAATGACGACCTTATTCAGGTGGAAGCACAAGACGGTGGTGGGTTGGTTTCAGCCTACAAGAACTCGTTCTGCCAGTTTTGCTGTGAGGACGAGGACGGGGAAGTGGGAAAGCCCCAGCCACAAAGTGAGGGAACCAAAGGTACGGTCATGCCGTGCAGAAGGACAAAGAGTTTTGGACAGGACTGAGAGTTTTGGACAGGACTGAGAGTTTTGGACAGGACTGAGAGTTTTGGACAGGACTGAGAGTTTTGGACAGGACTGAGAGTCAGCAGAGCCTAGTTTGACATTTAGAAGATCCTATTTAACCGTGGTATCAGCTAAGGTTGGAGGAAGAAAGCGTTACTGCCTTCCTAGGGAAGTCGGCAGGCAAGGGAGAGTCATCTAGACCTCTCGGGGGACAGCGCTGCAGCACATCGCTTCTCCACAAAGCAGCAAGACAATTAAAGCGAGGAAATAAGTATACATGTCTTAGATGTCTTAGTTAAGGTAGGTATAATCCTAAAAATAACAAAGCAAAGATAACCACACGTTAAAAACACAGGAAAACATATTGAGGCTTTTCTGCCCGGGGGCTGCAGCGTGCCCGAGCAGCTGCAGATCTCGGAGCAACGCTGCCCGGCAGGCCCCGGGCGCCCGAGTCGCCGCGCGCCCCTTCGAGGCGGGGGGCGGACCGCCTGGCCCCAGGAAGCCCCACGACGGAGCGCCAGCCCCGGCCCGGCCCCGCGTTGCGGCGTGCAACAACGTGCTTCGAATCAGCGATTTTTTTGCTCTTCCAACAGAAACTTTTCGGCGGGCCACGCTGCTACGCCCGCTCGTTCCACGGGCGGGAGCGCAGCGGGTGCGGCCCCCAGGCTCTCGTCCGCCCGAGCGGGCGCCCTGGAATCCGACGTCCTCCGCGGTGCCAGGAGACCCGGGGCAGCCCCGAGGCCCCGCCGCGCACCCGAGCGAGACGCTGGGGAGCGCTTGCATGCCGACAAGCGGCGAGCTCTGGCGGAGGGGAAATGTTTTAGGGCCCGGAGCACAGAAACACAGCTAGAACACGACCCAGTTTTTTAGTCCCCAAATCTTCTCTACGTAATAACGTGATTTACTGCCGCGCTGCTCCGAGTTCGCTGCAAGGTCTCTTTCTTTGGCCTCCAACAGCCCAGTCACAGGGTAATAATCCTTGTAGCTTGGCCTGTAGTTCGGGATCTCACCTGATTTATCACGGTGCTGCTGGCGTTTACAAAGGAGGGTGATCCGACGCAGGCGCCTCCCGGGCAGGCGGCCGGGTCCCCAGCGTGGGCACCGACCGGCCGGCGGAAAGTGCAGCAAGGCTGCAGGCAGGTTTGCATCAGACCGTGGAGAAAACGGGGGGGAAAAAAAAGAAAAGAAACGAGTACCGGCAAAACTCCTAACGCTGGGATTTTCTGTGGAGCTGCTGGGCTAAACGCTCGGATGAAACCCGGCGGGCACGGACCTCCTGAAGCTCGGATGCCTTCTTGAACCCCGCAGCCTAACGAAAACCCCGAGCCCGCGCTCTCGTGCTCGTTCGCTTGGCCGCGCGCGTAGGGATCGGGGAGCTCTCGCTGGCCGGCAGCGAGTCACAGCGCGGGAGAGCAAGGGCGGGCGCCTTCCCAGCGCTCCTGCTGGAAGAGGAACCGCCTAACTCGGAGCTGGCAAGAGCAGGACACGAACCAACGCTCTTGGGAGGGCAGGCGCGAAAGGACCCCTCAGCTGTGAAAATCCTCGCTCCTACTTCAGAGATACTTCGTATCCGAAAAGCGATCGACGGCACTGGGTTTGATTCCTTAAAGATTCAAATAAAATAAATCTGATTTCTAACTATTCTTATGACTGCCAAACAACCGATGCAGTAACCACCGCCAGGCGCCGCGAGGAGCAGATGGGGGGAGAACTGTGAACGGCGAGTTAAAACCAAAAAGCAGCGCAGAGCCCCGAGGCCTTGGGGCTTGGGAGGAGGCGCCCAAGGCGGGGAGGAGGAGGAGAAGAAGGAGGAGGAGGAGGAGGAGGAAGGCTGCCCGCGGGGAGCGGGGGCGGCCGGACAGGGCTGGCGCGGGACACGCGCCCGAAGGCGGACGAGAGCGCGCCAAGAAGGACGCTTCCTCTCCACCCTTCCCTGAAGGCGCCGAGCTTGGATCACCCGTGGGAAAATAATTAGTTAGTGGCTTACGGGCACGACGAAAACCCTCCCGCGCGGCTTTTAAATGCGAATCCGAATTCCTGGCGCCGCCGCGCGCCTCCTCCTCCAGCTGCTGCCCGCGCCCCAGATCTGCCGCTGCGGCCGCCGAGCAGGTCTGCCGGCGGGGAGGGCGCCGAGGGGACGCTCCTGCTCGCTGCTAAGCGGAGCCCGTCCGCCCGCCCGAGACCGCCCTGCATCATCAACACCTTCAGCTCCGCAACGCCAGCGACACCTCCGAGGCGGAGGCGCAGGACGAAACCAGACCCGCTACAGGCATCTTTTGAAGGATTAAGGGGACCGGTGACCGCTTTCAGGTACCTTTGCAGGTGGCCAGGCGGGAGGCACCGGCTGCCTACGCCGAAGGGAGGCCGGCACGCAGTTCACACCGCTGCTCCGCAGGCTACGCGCAGCTCCCTTTTCCTCACTGAAATGCAAAGGGGAGAAACACGAGAGCCAGCCAAGAGAGGTTAGTACAGGAGGGAAGAGCAGCTCCCAAGCTTGTGCAGAGCAGAGCGTTCGCGTGCTGCGCTAGGCAGCTCTCAGGCATCTCTCCACAACCGTAACAGCCAAGCTTCACTGCTCCCTGGCATGCGGAACTGGGAAGCATGAACCAGCCTTGTCCGCTGCTGTCAGTTAAGGGTTAGTTAAGGTTGTTTTTGAGACCAGTGTCCAGCCACGTGCCTGGTTATACCTGCTGGTGGGAAAGAGCTTTCTGCAAGCAATAGCTTCTCCTGCAACGTGCACGGACTGATGGGGTTTCTTTATTTTGCGCTGATCTTTACCTGCACCTGGATTTGAACGGTGGTGGGATCTCTGTTCTTGGAGCTTGCAGACATCCCAAGAAGCAAGCAAAGCTCTTCTGTGCTTCATTTTTATTTCTGTCCCAAGAGAGATGCCATTTCTCCACAGCCTCCAGTACCCAGGCACCTGGGAACGAAGGGCCGCGTTCTCCCACGTGCTACGACGTAGATCAAACACGAACACCGAAAGTCCACCTCAAGCTCCCCCAGGGTGGCTCGGCTGGAGAAAGGCTATTGCAGTATTAGCCTACCCAGGCAACGGCGAGAACAGCCAGAGCAGCCACAGGGATCACATCCGCTTCTGTTCGGGCTCTGTGGCGGGAGAGGCCGAGGGTAGACAAGAGCAGCTGAAAGCAGAGTTAAATGACACATGATGCTAGAAGCCCCCATATCACAAATGCATCTTTTACACATCGCCTTCCCAGCTAACAAAGGAGCCAGGTCCTCTCCAGGAAAAAACATCAGTACCTCCAGTTTGGATGTCAGAAGCACACTGGAGCAGGCAGGCCCACGCAGCAAGTCCTGTTCCGATCTGGATTTACCTTGCACTAAGCCACAGGGTAACAGGGGCCTTTCGAAAATGCTCCAGTGTTCTGTGCATGGAATATTAGGGGCAGGTTTCTGCATCTGCAAGGTAGTTCTCCAGCTTTCTCAGCTGTTCAGAAGACCACCTCAGCTAACACCCACAGCACCAAGCTGTTCAAATTTGTAGGGTTCCCTCCCCCTGCTGATTTTAAGCCTCTGAAGTTAGATTTCTGCTACACCTTCGAAGAGCCACTCGGCACGACGAACAAACAAGACATTCAAGATAGCTACACGACAGCCACCTTAAAACTCAAGCACCGATCTTAAGCCTTGTTGGCACAGAACTGAGTAAAGCAGATGTTTCCTGGACTAGAAAAAAGATAAATAAATCAGGAGTCCATACTATATTCTTAAATATGGTTTAATACTCTTCTCCATTTCTGTACATCACAACACCAAGATATCACTGCTTGGGATCTCTCTGCAGAGGCTATATAGTATGCGAAGGCTAGGATTTTTCACCCCCGTTTAATGTGTTTGTATGTGTAAGTGTAATACATATCAGTATATATTGATATACACATCAATATATAATGCAATATATATCACTGAAGAGAACACATTGATTAAAGAAATACAAAAATTTGGCATCATTTCCAAACTTAAATAGTAAAAATAAAAACTACAAAAAGGAGCTGCATACCCTAATGTATCATGTGAAACAACAAGCAGTATATTCAAAAATGTAAATTTACATCCAATTTTTCTGGTCTTGTCATGTCACATTAGACCCATTTACAATGGCAAAATCCAGAACATACCGCTTTGAAGGCCACAAACTTGCTCAAGCTCGGGTTTGTGCAAGTCTGTGGCAGACCCAGTCACCTTCTATGAGAGATTCCAGCTTTGATGTGAAAATGACAGCAAAGCCATCTGCCAGGTTATAAGTCAGGGTTACAAATTATATTGCTCACAATGACGATAATTTTGGACCTCAAAGTACAGTGTGGCAGAAGTTTTAAGACAAGCTCCCCCTCCATTCAAGTGAAACAGGATTATTGGAAAGATAGGCTGATATGCAACTTGGGAACAGAAGCTGCTTTCGACTGATGCACTAGGAGAGACAGAGCTGGTGAAAAACAGAACTACCAGACACTAAGCTGTCAAAGTGCCCGTCAGAGAACCCAATAACCCAGAAAGAAGGAAGATCTGTGCATTATTTCGTGCCAATGTTAACTTTACCCTCTGCCTGCAAGACCATCCGAAAAACCCTTCGCCATTGCTAGTAGTTAGCGATGCATTCTATATAGCAGGCATGACGAGAAGCTTTCTCGAGTCTTGATGCAACCAGAAGTTAACCCATAGAGGGTACATTAGAGTTCAGCATCAGATTTACAGGCCACTTGTTGAGCCAACATGACAAACCTCCTTAGTGCCGGGAAATGGATGTCGCAGTGGGTTGTGCTAATGTTCAACATATTTAGTATTAAATGCTCCAAATGCACCAGTACTAAGGCTTCAGTCAAGGACTCCACTTATTTCCTGTAAAATACCCGCTTCCACTGAAGAACTGTGGGTTCAATCAAATTCACATAATCAAGGAAACCTTACGCAGTCCTAAAGCAAAAAAGAAAAACTTATCAAGGAACAAAACAAAGCAAAGTGTACCTTACTTCACTTAAATTGCATGTTTATTTTTGTAAAGACTGAAAAAAAAAAAAAAAAAACTGAAGGCTGCACCGCTCAAATCCAAATTAAGCCTAAGACTTCAGCAGCATTTTCATTGCAACCAATGAAGTGCATTCCCTAGTTTGTAAGAGCAGTACTTCTGCAAATAGCTTAGAGTACATTTGGCTGGTAAGCCTCCCCAAACCATCTGAATTTGCAAGCCACACCTTGTAAGCTAGCACTCTAGATAAGTGCCTTCTCATTCTTTCGAAGAGAATGAATGGCTCCAATTTTGTTAAGTTTCTTCTTCTGCAGTCTAAGCTGAGAATGCCATGTAAATGGGTCATGTCGCTGCAAAATGCAGCAATTGATTTCTCCAATCAAAGTAAAAAGAAACAAACCAGTAGGATCTTACTTCTATTAATTTTCGAAGGAAGAGGTTTACAGCAGTTAATGCATCATGAAGGTTAAAAAAATCATTTTCATAAAATACAAGAGCAACCAATTTCACCATTGAGTAAAAGTAAAAACCAGGATTCTTTTTAAATTAGTCCAAAGTGGCATATAGGAACTTAGTAGTTTGCTGCTGTACTGACACTATGACAAATCAAAGTGTAGGGTTTTGCTTTTTTAAATCCAATGCTTGTGGATCAAGTTCTGGAAATGTTCCAATTCTAAGGCAGGGATCTGTTGTGTTTTCCACCATGAGTTTGCTCCTTGGGTTGGATGCTGGAGGGGCGAGGCACGTTTTGCCGGACCCAGGTCGACTACCTAGTAGTCATCAAGGTCAAAAAATTCATCGTCTCCTCCTTGGTATTCCATTCCCTGGAAGTCCACTCGGTACCGCAAGATACCTGGTTAAAAAGAGAAAAAAAAAAAAAAACCACAAACACACTTTAGTTTTTTCGAAATTCAGAAAGCTAGAAAGGCACTTAAAGCAGTTTGAGCCCTCACACAAATGCACTGCAGTCTCTGCAAGCCAGCTGTTCCTCAATTAAGTTTTCAGAAGCTGACTTACCACTTGGTTTGTAAGACAGGCTCAGCCTACGATGGTTGACAGCAGACACTCACACTCAGCTATAGGATACTGCCACATCCATGTTGGCCTGGTAACTTATTCCCAAAAGGATTGAACACCTACTTGCCCAGTGTAGGGTAGTTTTCTGCTGGCAAAGCTGAGCCTATTCTGGGAGCACGGTATCTCCAAAGAAAGGTTATACCAGGAACAGATCATTTGTCCTGATATAATTGCTCAGACTAGGCAGTGGCTCCGCTTCAAGGCCAAATAGCTAAATTCAGAGGGCAGCTGACATTGAAGCAAACTTTTAGAAGGGAATACAAGCAATGCCTAGTGGCAATCTTCCTGGACTCTTTTTCCCCCCCTTCCAACCCAGGATTCCAGGAAGCCTTTACGCCTGGAAACACTTGCCTAGGTTAAACGTATTCAAGTACAGCCTTTTAAGACTACAGGGACTGGAGCATTGTAGCAAACAATCCCACCAGGCAAAAAGATTGGATTCGGCAGATTGATAAAGGCTCCTGGAAGTCTAAACCCTGAAAACAGAAACCTTTTGTTCCACATGTAGCCAAACTACTCAAGCTCATGTCCTACTGATTGGTGTCCTTTGCCCCCCTATAAATCTTTATGCAATAATTCACCTCTGCTTCACATCCATCAAGCTAGACATAGGAAACGTTCAGCTAATCCAGAGTTAGACGTGCTGATTGTCTGGCAGCAGTTGGCTTATCAGTAAATAAGCAACAGCATTGTTATGGGATCATTTGTCTGGAGAGAAAAGGATTTGCAGCGAGCGTCTTTGCTCTACTCTGATACTGATTTTTATCAAACTGAAGAAACAATTACCTGCACCATTGTCAGACTTGGCTGATTTTGCCCAGTGAATTCAAGAGAAGGACTCAGTGATTTCAGAAGCCTCACTTCTCTATGAAGTTGGGCTAAAATACTTTGCTTTGAAAAGAAGCAGAAAACAGGGTGTGGGGGTAGAAGTAGTATGGAGACACTCTGAGGGGCAAGCAACAGATATCCAATTGCTTCAGAAGTTAGGCTAGTGTTTGTCAGACCACTTCTACATAGCAAAGCGTATTTCATAAAACAACTGTGGAGAGACAGCGCAGGCAGTTTAAGGCCTCTCTGAAATTCAGCAGCTGGAAAGACAGACAGTCTGTCCTCTGTGCCCTCTGAAGGGCAACAGGATCAGGAAAGCGCAGCCTGAGTGACAGCTGCCTAACACGCAGAGTCCTCCTACTGAACGTGGTTCCCCCATAACTCCCCTGCAGACTCCTAATGAACACAAATTTCTTACATAGGTATCATGACTAGTAGGAGTCAGATTTGTCTGGTTCTCTGCTCGTGTCAGCACTAGTTTAATCAAACCAAGCGTTAGAAAAAAAAAATGCATGTTTTTCTCCTGCGGTTTACCTCCGATTCCTCCAAATCCTTTCACAAATTGGGATCCTTCCTGTGATTTGTCTGTAACAATTTCCAATGTTGCTCCAAATTTCTTGTAGTTATTTGCAAACCACTCCAGAAGGGGCATACTTTCTATCAGTTCATGTTCTTGGCCAGTCTATTAAGACATTTGAAGGAAAAAAAAAAAAGTTATAGTCATTGCATGTTAGTTACTGAAAAAACTCGCACCAAAAGTTGTCTTCCGCTTAATGGACACAAATAGTGTCTTTTCTGTCCCAAGACAGAGACACCTCCCTTCACGCTTTTTGGGCTGGAGCAATCTGACACACTTGCCAGGGTCCAGGTGGTAGGCATTCCTGATACGAGTGTATCAGACAAGTGCTGGCACAAGTACAGGAGTCCTGCTGCTAAGAAACTAAGGCGTTGACAGGTCTTGTTTTGGGCTTCGATACTATGCAGTTTAGTGTAGGAAAAAAAATAGCCTTATTTGTTCTGCTGCACTGTCACTTCATGCCACATCCTTTAGTTTTTACTGTTTTAGATATCACAGCAGGTGACACTGCAATTCCTCTGTGCACAGAAGGAACTGGCAATTACTCTATCGGGAAGAGTAGCAGCTGGAAATGGCACCTCTAGCAGTCACGTTAGGGGGAGTTCACCAACCTTTTTGTAAGGGGCAACTTTTTCTCAGCTTACACTGCAGTAAAAATAATGAGGAATCGCCCTGTCAGGGTTCGCTGACCTTTACAGGCAAGAAAGCCAAGAACAGTGGATGCCAGATCCACACTTCAAATATCTAGAAACAAATACTTCCTTTCGCTTAAACCTGTGTAATAGTTTTGATCGTCACAGTTCTTTTGCACTGACAGAATCGATGCACAAACAGCAGGAAGTAATGGTTTGGGACCTTAGCCTGCAGGATGCATAGTGGATATCAAACTCTTCTAGTAGATGGTTTGATGGTGGTCAAAGACCCCTTTCTTGTTGTCACTTCAACTCACTTACATGTCCCAGATCAGCAGCAAGAAAAATTAGAGATAAGCAAGGCTAGGATCCAGGGAGTACACCGAACATGAGCAGAAGCCAGAGTGCTCTCTCAAAGCCTCATCTGAGAGAGAGGCAGGTCATCACGTTCACACGTTTACAACAAACTAAGCTCAGTGCTGCACCAGCACACTGAGAATGAATCTACAAAACCCCAAAGATGAAATACCTCTTTATCTGTGAAGTGGGACTTATCTTTCTCTTGCTCTGGTGTCAAATACAGGATCTTCTCCTCTGAAAAGGAGAGAAAAAAAAAGAACAGTATTAGGTTGGATGAGACTGCCAGAAGTGGGTTAAAAACAGCAGGAGCCCAAGGACAACCAGTAATTACAGCTCACAGGGCACGGTCATCGACAATGCCTTCTCTTACAGCTGAAGTGCTGTGGGAATACGGGAAACTGAACCAGGCACGTAAGAAAAGAACAACTGTACTGCGCAACGTGTGTCCCCCCACCCCACCCCCCCAAAAAGGAAAAAAAAAAAGCAACCCCCTCAAATAAACACAGGGGGGGGATAAGCCATGTAGGGCCAGTAGGAATTTTTCCTTCTGGCTAGTAGAGTCAAGTCAGTCTCCCCTCAGATGCACGAGCGTCACATTTATACGCACACAACTGAAAGGCAGGTTTGACGCCAGCTTTGTGACAAACTGCCACCCCAGCACTGCAATTCCCTCTCTGCAGGGGAAGCTTCCTAGCTTCACAGTTTCCTCCAGAGCAGCAGGGAAGCTGCAAGTTAGTGACTTGCCTATACAACATCTCCTTGATGAAGTCCTTACAGATCTACTTAGGCAGTTCTCCCAGAGTAATCTGTCCAACTGATATGGCTTAGTTGTTAATCCCCTCACAGACCTTTCAGTCTCTCAGAAGCACCACGTACCCTCTGTGCCTTGGCAGTGCAGAACGTATCTCATGATATCCAGATTTTCATAGACTATCAGTATCTCTACTGCTCCCATTTCTAAAGCTTTTAGTGTATCTTCAACACCAAAACAGTACTTCCCCGTGTCCTGGCTGATTTCATCGAAGTATCGTCCTGCAGTCAGGATATAAAGAAACAGATTGTCACAAACACAGATCATGCCACTTGGATTTTAAACAAGCCTAATCTGAATGCCTCCCCGCCTCCCCAAAAAACCAAACACACCTACCACTGAAAAGGGAGACTGCAGTGTTACTGAAGGGAACAAGGGATCTGACAACGTATCAAAGCATGTAATTCAGAGGATTCACTGCCAGAAAAAAAATCAGCTCAAAACACTGCCTGCCAGGGTCTTGTTTCATTTAAAAGCTTAACTTAGCTATGCAACAATCATTGGACTAATCAACAAGCAGGCACTATTTACCTTTATTCCCTTCGTCAGTTTAGGATAGCTGCTGTTACTATTGCCCTCTCGCTATGTTTTCATTTTAGCGAAATGTGGCTGCTAAGTGTCACACAAGGGATCACTTCTATTGCCATCTTAAAACAAAGAAAATCTTAACTCGTATCTTGCTGAAGATGCAAGGGATCAGAGGAGATTTCCTCTTTCCACCTCAGCTTCACCAGATGGCCTGAAATCAAGGCAATTTGATGAAAGGATAAGAAACATCAGAGGAACATGGTGGAAAAAAAACTCCATGATATCACACTAAGTCCTCCAGCAACTGAGATGGTGTCTGGAGAATAAAGTATCACTAGAAGTTCTATTCTGTCCAACTCTGAGGTCATTGCAAGGCTGAGCTAGCATGCAGGCACTACCAGAAGGTCTAAAGGAAGATGAATGGGTTTGATCAACAGTATTTGATTCAGGAGAAAGCTAAACATGCAGTCATATACCTATTAGTTTCTTCTCTTGAATGAATTTCACATTGGAGAGGACCTCAGTTGACAATTCAATTGCTTGATTAAATCCATTTTCTCCTCCATATGAAATGTCAACTAGTTTGAGCACTTTGGATTGCAACCGCTAAACATGAAAAAAGACGAGGTTAGCAGTCTATTACACAGCACTGCCAGAAAACAACTTTGTAACCCGCACAAGAATAAGTACCTGGCAAGAGTCACAGCATTAATCTATTTTACTTCACTCGTAAGCACAGGTTCCAAGTCAGAGGGACCTCAAAAGGCTTAATGTTGAAGCACAGCACTCAGGCAAGACAGATTATGTTTAGTGGAGTTTAATTCCACTAAAGCCTCTACTTCAGATTTTTGAACCCAGAGAACACAAACACCAGTTCTAAACCAGCGAGGACAGATTTCTTAGTAACAGTGTTACTAAGAAAATGAGATTTTACCTCCTTGCTGGAAGGTACTAGGGAAGGGAGGACCCTTTAGGACACATCAGATTTGATACTTCAATCAAATCACTTTAGACACCAAGTTTACATTCCTCTTCAGACGCTTCTAATAGAGGCACTGCTAATATCACCACGTTACTACTGACAGCTGAAAAATTTGGGCTTTGCTCAGAAAAGAACACTCACCTGATCAAACATGTCAGATTGACTTAATTCAGTTTTGAAGTCAGCTGATCCAGCTAGAACAAGACCAGCCACGTTCACCTTGTCACCGGAAATGAACAGTTGCACAGCCGTCTCTGCTACCTTCCTTACATAGTTGTGTCGTTTTTCCATTCTCAAACGAGCAAAACGCAAGGCAGATTGACCTCCTCTACCTTTAAGAGAGAACAGATGAGAGGCAGCAATTTGTGAGGCAGCAATCTGGAAGACATTTCTTTTCTAGGAGGTTATTAGTACATGGTCCCAACTGGGCCTGGAGTAACTGAAGCCAAAGGCAGATGCAGTCTTCTAAATTAGTTTGCCACAAGCAGAGCTAGGGGCATTCAGTGAAACACCAAGTGAATAGAGTGCTCATTCACAGCAAGAGACTTTTTTCCATACATCCCACAGAGGGAAATATGTTTTTCAAAGACTCACTATAGCCCTCTCTATAGAGAATGTGCACAGACGTCCAAAACTTTTCATATCCTGTACCTTCGTTAAATGCCATTTCCTTCATTACACTGCCTGGCATACCCTTTTTGCTGATGCAATGTATTCTGGCAGACACACTGCTGGGTTTAGCTTACTGGGGAGACATTCCTATTTCATTTTCTCCCATCCCAGTCTACATCAGAGAAGGATGGTAAAACAGGAATAGCTAACAGAATTCTCTGAAGTCAATATACAACACAGCATCACATAACAGAACCAGAGTTTTGCTTGGTCCATTAAGCTTCTGTGCTTTTTGCAAGGAACAGGTTACTGCTTTTCAATGTGATTTGCACACAACACCACGAGATGCAAAATTTAAGGACACTACCAAGTGGTATTACTACTTGCACTAGAGATCTTTACTAAAGGCTGCTCCAAAACCAAACAAATGGGGAAGTGGGCCAAGCAAAAAAGAGTCACTAAGGTCAACTGCACATTTTATTAATTCAATTAATCTTGTCACAAGGCTCAAACTGGCAGACTTCAAACTGGCTTTGCTGGCAGACTTCAGGGGAACAAGCAGCTGAGTTTGGTTAAACACCTACAGCTGAAGTTTCCTGCTCTTCTACCCCCACACCCCATCCTATCATCTGCTGCTGCAAAAAGTTTAGAGTCACTAATGCATTACCATGCTTCTTTGGAAGATCCACAGTGAATTTGTGCAGGACTTCTCTTGTGTTTCCTTGAAGGGTTCCAAAGAGTGCACCGCTACCATCTATTACAATGAAGCCAAACTTGCTGTCGTCAGAAAGCAGCGCTGTAAGAGCCTGAAACAGCAACAATGGTGTCAGCATAAGCATTAGTTTATCAAGGTTCAGAAAGATCAAAACACCTTTTTTCAAGTTTCTTGTTCTGAAAGACCACGAAGGACAATAAACCTCAAGGAAGTTTAACATAGTAGGTGACCGGTGCAATTTCTACCAATAAACTAAAGGAAAAGCAGCAGAATAAGGAGTCAAGAGTAACCGTCTCACACAGTTCTGCCAAGAAATGACAGGAAACTAACACTTAAGCTTGATAGCTATTTTCCCAGTATTACCAGCTCATCGCTGGCAGGTGTAATAGCGAAACTCTAAAGAACAGCTCTGGAAAATACAAAGTGAAATGCATCACCTCTCCAGCTGGCAAAGCTGGAATAGTAGTTTTCCTAGCATTCCAGCCAGAAAGATCAGAACTTGCTTAGCCCGCTGATCAGGCTATTTGTCAATTAGGTTTTATTCTACAAAGCATCAATATAGCCTGACTTTCCACTTGCCAACAAATACTGTTTTGCTATGCTCGCTGACTTCAGAGAAGTCCCAAAGGCAGAAGGATGAACTCCCCTGGGCAATGACAAATTCAGCCTTACAAAGCAGAACTAAAACTGTCCTGTGAGTAACTAGCTATAGAGAAGATAGCTATAACATTTGCTGGAAAATGCAGTTATCCTTCAACTACCTTCTCTTTAAGGCTAAACTCATTCCATCAGGTGGTTCAAGCCAGCTAAAAATTAAAAGACTGCTCGCTATCAAGGGCTCTAAGTATCTTTTGACAAATATCTGCTTCCAGCTGGACTTTGGGGAAGAGACATAAGACTACTTAAAGGGCCACTGCAAAGCACATTTAAGACTGATCACAATGTCCCGCCCAGAGCCAGTTCTGGTGTTACGGGACATTGCCTGACACCCAAATTCTACACCTGTCCTTTAGAGGGAGTTCTGGCAGCTCTAGCTGAGCCTTTAGCCTCCAGACTAGGAGGCTCATTCAGCAACCTCACACTGCTGTTCACCTACATACACTCAATTAAACACAACAGCAAGAATCCTCTTCCTGATGTTATAACCAGAGTGGCAAAAACCAACCAGCAGGGTAGAACATTTGTCCAGTTACAGATAGTTTTAAGTCACTGGTTCTTAACAGTGATGGTGCTGGTTTATACCACAGGACCTTTACTTGCCTCCTTGATCACTGGACTGAATGGAAAGAGCAAGACAGTCACCTTTATCCAAAAATCCACACAACCAAGTCTATGACTTTCAAGCTTAAAAGGAACAGGCACTGAGGTTTAATAGAATCTACTGGCCAAAATAAATATTTTGCATTAATTCCCTAGCAGTGGGATGAATGAGAGAAGGAAGTGGCATATTACTTGGCACTATCCCAGTTAAGAAGATGTAATGCAAGCTGTGTGACTGGGACAATCGCTCAAGCCAAGGTATCAGAATAAGTCATTGTAAATCCTACCATTCAGACACACATATCAAGGCTCATATCCCTCTTGGGAAGTTACTTCAGTTTCATACATGCAGTAAAATATCTTCAGGAAATCTTATCAGATATCATTGCCAGGCAACAAATGACTACAGCTCGCATGTTCTTGATTCCATCTTATTTTACTTGAGTATCCAAGGATCAGTGATGCCCAGTTTCCCCTTCATCAGTTCTATGCCAGCAATTCCACTGTTCTACCTGTCAAGTAAACAAGGGCCTATTGCTTTTATATTTTGTTCTATCAACCAGGGCTGAGTTTCTTTCCAGCTTTGGCCGGAAGCAGAGGATCACATCCTTTTTCTGCTCCTTTACATGTCCTCATTTTCATATGAAATCTGTTGCTATTACTAATTTCTAGCAGTAGTTCCCATTATACAGCTAGGACTGAGATAGTAACAGACAAATGTGGACTCCAACACTAACATCTTCTCATTGCTTGAGATTACATATAGTATGCTTTTACAGCTAGATTTGATTCTGTAGTGCAGACAGTATTAAGTAAACTAAGACTGTATCCAAAAGAGACAGGAGAGCACCCAGCACATGGAGAAAGGTGCTGTCAGTAAGTCACATTATTAATAGTAGTCATTATCACAAATTCCTCTCAAGTTATTGCAATTCTTGCTGAGCAATGCTATGCACCAGCAAGTGGGTGTTTACAGCTGCCTCCTGGGAACAGCCCACAGGGCAGCAGGGTTTTTGTATACAATCAGTGCCCTGAAGCAGGAGCTGCAGCCAAGACCAAATTAATCCCTTTCCTGGTGGGACAGAACACAACTCACTGCCCTACTGTCATCCACCCACTGGCAACAACTGCTGGCACAAATATTTCCCTTACAGGTGCACCTCTCCCCCTGACCCAGCTCCCTGGTATATCCCTTGCCTTCACTTGCCCACACACATGGGCTCAGCAGAGCTTTCAAGAGCTCTATCTCTAGGTAGATAGAGGCTGCTCCCAGTTTCAGGCACTCCTGGCAGATCTAGGATGCACTGGGACTGGGATTTCATCCTTGCTGGGGAGACAGAATAGGAAGGTATCTCACACCTGTGGAACAAATATCCCTTTCTGCCTGTACTCCTGCCCTTTGAAACCCAGGATTAGGTCTCCAAAAATCCAGGCAGAACTACATCACTGAAGGCTGCAGCAAACCCGCACTTCAAACGTGAGGCGGTCAAGCCTCACTCCACGCATTTACTGTAATGAATGTCATGGATATGAAATGTAGTCAAACACCTACAAATAGAGACCTCTGCACCTGCCAATAGAGTCAAAACACACTTAGATGCAACAAAGTAGCTTCATGCAAACAAAAGGACTACTGTAATCCATATCAGTTTAAATATGTCTCAAAACTCTTCATTTAACTAAGATAAGTAGATCCTGCACTTAAACACCAGACAGAAATAACCCCATCTTACTCTAGATAAATTATGCACATGCCTCATTTCTTGCACATGCCACAGTTCTTTTATCAAGAGTCTCAGGTAACACATTTGGTATCAAGATTGGTAACATTAATATTTTCTTGGCATTACTTTAAGGCATAGCTTGGAATAAGATCTATGAGCCTCTAAGAATAAGAAAAAACCTGCTGCCAATTACAGAGACAAGCTCACGTCTGTGGGCTACACAAACTCAGCACTTACCAGCTGGGCCATGAAATCAGCTATAGCAGGAGTTGGACAATATCTCAACTCACAATGCCTTTCAGCAACTATCACACATTTCTGAATACTGGCCAGCCACAAGCCATCCAGTGGCTTCACCAACAAGGTCCCTTAATTAAAGCCCGCTGTTCTAGAGACTGTGGACTCAAGCAAACTAAGAATTGTTTCAGTGAGACTAGGAAAGAAGTTTGACTTTGACTCCTGCAAGACCAGTAGACATTAAGGAAATTTCTTACCTCTGTGTGGAATTTGTTGTCACACAAATACAGTGATGTGTTGATTGGTTTGAAAGGTTCAAAGTCAATGTTGACTTTCTTCTCTTTTCCTTCTTCTGTCACAATTGTTCCACAGTAAACAACCAGACCATTTGGAGGTACTAAAAAGGACACAATGTAATTTTAGATTACTGAGAAATATTGCAAACTATATCCACCAGAAGCTAACTACCAGGATTTGCAACTTAACACAGTATTGAAATTGAAGTTCCCACGTTCTTTACTTTCTTTACAGTTTCTTTACAGTTTCTTTTACACATTCTTTACTTTCTTTACATTCTTTACAGTCTGCCCCATAATTCCTTCCTAGGTCTCTGCAATAGAAAACTAATCCTAACTCTGAGATGGTGCACCTGCACTGAACAGCTTAAAGCACGAAACCAAAGGCAACCCAATATAACATTGATAGAAAGTTAAACTTGTTAAGAGCTTGCAAGCTTGCAGAATCTGCAAACAAGCCAAACATCCCCATGACACTTACAAAATGAACCATCTCAGTGAAGGCCACTTGCTGGAGTCAAAACAGTAGCTGTGAATCCTTTTCCTGCACTCATCTTTAACGGCCTGGGTCTATTCCCTCCCAAATGATTGCAGTTACATGCCATCACATTTGCACTTATGTGCAAAGGCGTATCTAGTCCCAAGGACTATCCCTGAAGTAGCTGTCCATGGGCAACATACCTGGAATATCAGTGCAAAACAGCAGCACAGGCCAGCAGATTTGATTAGCACAAAACTGCTAAGACAGGAACTTAAGGATGCTTCCAGGTAAGAGACATTTGCCAGCATCCATATGAGCTAGAAGTTACCTTTGTTATAGAGTTTGAGTCTTTGCTGTACAGATGTAATGGCTCCCAGTACTGAAAGGCGATTCACTCGGGACTTAATGTTGGAGGCAGTGCCAAACTCATCCGCTAACATTTTTGCGACTCGCGAAATCTGGTCTTTGGGGGGAATGATCAACGATATCATGCTGGTACCATTGCTGAGAAAGGAAAAAAGAATCGTGAGCGGCCACCAGCTAAAGCATCGAGTGTATTCATACAACAGTCCACCCAACAATTCTCTCTCCTCCTCCCACCCCAATGGAGGCTTCACTTCACTGTTATCGGTGTAATTCCCCTTTCTGCTGGACAATAATTGGGTGAGAAAAGAAAAGGAAACAAGCTCTTCGGAGGATTCTGACTCCGTAACCACAAGTTCAGGTTAGCTGCTACCAAGCTGTTTGCCTAATCTGAGATACTACTCTAGAGAAAAGGAACACATTTACAGGCTAAGAGCTGCAAGCTAAAAGGCAGGGAAGCAGGCCCCAGCAGAGGTAACTTAAAACAATGCAGCCACATACTTCAGGGGCATTTTTAAGTCCATTCCACTTGTTCTCAGACAGCTGGAGCACCAGTAGCCAACTTGAGCATAGTTTTAACACTTCGTTCAAGAATTAAAACAAAAACTGAACTGGAAGTATCTTTTTGTAGCAGCTGGTCTTTTCTACTTTCCTAATAGCACTTTGTCTTGCAGAAAAGCTCACCAACTCTGGAAGATGCCTTAAATAAACTTTGCTTAAGTACATGACTGCAAGTTTAAGAGCATCAACCCTCAGGCACAGACACAGGAGAAGACCCCACAAACCACAGGCCTGGCTTAAGTAAATTAAGCTTACTATTCCTTTATCCAACAGCTATGGAGTAGGTCCCACAAAAGGAGCTTGGTGGTTCAATTCTATCCAACCTCTCCAGAAATCAAGAAAGTCCCCATCTGCCTTCCATCAGGGACCTCCCATTTGCCATAAAATTACTCAGATGTCTTCACTGCTGCCCCAAGTTTGACCCAGATTTCACACTTCACAATTAAGGTGATGGCATAAGACAAATGCCTCAGCACATCCTCTAGCCCTCTTAAGGGCAAACCAGCTAGGCTTTTTTTTTTTTTTTTTTTGGGGGGGGGGGGGCAGCTCTATTAAGGATTTTGGCTCAGGTCACCAATAAAAAGGTGCTTTTTCAGCCATTAAGAAAAGAATGGGTTTGCTTTTTTTCTTACTGTAGGATAAGACTAACACAGTACCTGCCTGCTGCTGTTTCAGTCTGTCAAGCGCTAGTGTCCTGCCTAAAGTGTTTGGGCTACAGAGACAGCAGGGAAGTGCTTTAAAAAGCATCACCTCATTAGCCTCTTTACAAAAGTTGTACAGCCCGCTTCCCAAGATCTTCAATTCAGGCCAAGTTGAAATGGATGCTGGTAGGTCAAATAAGTTCCCGACCTTAAAGACAACTAATTGGTTTTAATTTCCAAAATTCCCCCCCCCTCCCAACACTAATCAAGAAAGTCGCAAGGAGACACTTGCATGCGTTATTCCCAGGAGGAGCTCTGAGCCATGCTGACAGCCATCACAGACTTCCAGGTCATACCAGCCAAGAATACTCCATATACACCACTCAATTAATGTAGCTAGCTACCTCAGTGAATAGCACAAGCCTTAGGGGAGGTGTAATGGCCCATCGTTCCCAGCAGGCTCCTTTGAGTAAGAGGCTGATCAGAATGAAAGCAGCTCTTCCCGACTTTTCTGAAAGTAGCACTCTTGAGGTAAGCTCGCGCAGTTCATTCCTTTCTCTGAAGGGAGAGATGCTCAGGCTTCCCAGAGATTAGAGAGCTCTGAGGACCACGCTGCTTGTAGAAGATGATCTGCTGCAGGAGCTAAGGGCATTCCTACCCAGTGTGGCAGGTGGGAGACGGGACGGCTCTGCCCCTTGGGCACGGCATGGCTCTCCTGCTAGAAAGCGATTTCATACAACTTCTCCTCTATTGAAGAGACCAAACTGGGAAAGAGCAGACAGCAAGACAGACTAGTCTGGTGGGAATAGCAATGAGGAAATCCAGCTGTGCACTCACAAGAACAGTCCTTCAGCAAGAAAACACTTGTCCTAAAAGGCCTGATGTTTTTAAATACAAGCCACCCCTAAAAGCCTTACGGTTGCCCTCTGTTTGCAACCTTCCAATCTTTACATTGCTCTGCTCCAAAACCACTGGCCAGACTGACAGGGGCATCAGAACTGCGCTTTAGCCAGCGGCTCTGTTTACTGGGAGCCGGCTGGATTATGCCAAACAACACCTTGAAGAGAGCACTGTAGCTTGCAATTATTCATATTACACACAGCATCTTATCTAGAAAGCAATCACGTGCGTCCATCAAATCACTGTTCCTTAGCAACACGGCAGCACCCTACCCAGAATAACACAGTGGACTCCACAAACCCTTCTGATCCACTACTGCAACACAAATGCAGAAGGATCTCTAAGTGGGAGAGAATACACGTATTATATAATTCTCAAACTGGAGTGCAACGCAGCATAAAAATACACTTGGTCCAGCCCTTCAGCAAATTCCAGCCTGGTTATATATCCAGAAGCACCTCCATTACCAACATCAAATGCATTTTCTGGATGTGACATACTTTTGTCACTATTTACTCAGCTATTTCAGGCACTAACAGATTCCTGCAGAATCCAGTAAAAGAGCAGACACGCAATTTGTCACGAGAGCAGTGCCAGCCAGCGCAGCGCAGCGTGCCAAACGAGCCTGGCACACAAGGAGTCAGCTCGCCTGCTCACCCAGAGGCCCCTGAGCACCTAGCACCATGGAGTCACGGGTGGGGTGGGGGCAGACCCTGCCAGCACGCTGCTGCCGCCGCCTGCTGGGTACAATTAATCCACCCAGAATAGCTCCTTTGGAAGCCAGCTACTTGAAGGTAACATTCAGCACCCATTGCTCTTTATCTATCTCTCTTCCTTAAATCAGCATGCTTTCAGCATCTTATCACTAAATTAAATCACATCCCAGACAAGCCGAGACCAACAGGACACCAACTCAAGTGCATGTGCATGCAAACAATTAAGATGGCTGCAGACAACTTGCAGATGTCATGTAGCACTAAGACCTTGTTAACCTACCTCAGAGAGTGACAAAGTAAGCTTGTACCTGCATGTGACCTTGCTGCTAGATGGCAGGGTCCGCAAACCTGTGGTTGCATGTTAGACTCACCTCAGTGAGCCAAAGTGCAAAGATAGTTTCTAAGAAAGCTGCAGTTTAAAAAAAGCAGAGAGGAAAAAATACCGGCATATTTGACCAGTACAATCTCCAGGGCTCCTATCTGTCTGTGCAGCCACAGGGTCCGAACAGCAACAGACAGGTATTTCTGCAAATCCCATGCCTCCTCCTCCTCAGCTGCTATATCAGCTGTGCACTATGTTCTAGATTACATTTACTCTGGGAACCATCTACAGGAAACCACACTGACTACCGACCTCGAGAAAGGAGCCTTTCCAAACAGCAGACTCCTGTAACAAACAGGCTCAACTGTGCATGAAGTACATGGGACATTCACTGCCTGGCCAGCCCTTGCCAACTACGAATCCCCCAGCAAGCACACTGCCAGAAAAAACTTCATTATGAAACTGTTAGAGTGCACAATTAAGTAATCAATCTAGATTAAGGAAAGCGCTCAAAGGGTTCACACTGGCAGCTCAGGATCAAAGAGCTAATGAGCTGGTTCCTCCCTGTATCTTCCCCAGTGCTCCTCCAGGAAGGATAAATCTGAAGCAGTTCAGATTATATCCTACTCACAGGCTTCTTATTTTAAGGAGGCAGCAATGCTGAGAGGTTCCATCACCCCCCCCCCCCCCCCCCCCCGTTTAAATGCACCCAAGACAAATTGCACTAGATCAGCTGGAAGCTAATGCTTTCAGACTGAACTGAGCCAGGAAGTTTTAAGCAGCTAGAGACAGTTGCTGTCCCTATTCTGGGCTAGGGAGTGTCTGCAGGGCAGCCAAATAGCTGCCATTGTAATGTAAGTATGTGCATCAGGATCTGAAATGCTCTGAAATGTTTGCTTAGGAGGAAACCAGCATCCCAGACCACAGAACAGCACAAAATGTGCCACAGCACTAGGAGCCGAAGAAGGACAAAGCACTAAGGGCACCCGTCCACATAGTGCAAAGAAGCACGAGGGCACACACATGTCAGCCTCTGGAAAGGCAGACACACTAAGCCTCCCAGGTACTACGGTCACTAACCACACTGCACCAGCCCCACCAGAAACTGGCAATCAGCTCAGATTTAGCATGACCAGGAAGATACCAGCATTAGAGCTCCAGGCCAGAACAGTGGAGAAGACCGGGGCCTTGAATCCTCTCCTAAACCACTACAGGGCGGCCCTAACCCTACTCCTACAAACTGCCAACGGAGAGTTGTTTGGAGGAAGCAGGAGGAAAGAGCAGCAAGCGTGCCTTGCTCTCCCAGGATAGCAAGTGCCTTCGCAAATTTAGGTTTATGGGTAAGAGTCTCTTCTGTTCTATTATTAACACAACAGCATTCCTACACTTTGAATTTCAGACAACCGTACCACAAAACAAACAGTGCTCCAAGCTGCAGAGAGGCCTAATGGCAAATGTGAACAAGTTATCAGAGTGAGCAGCAGTAGGTGCAGCGCTGAATCATTTGTAATCAAGCCTGGAAAAGCTGAAGTGAGAATCAAGCAAGCCTTGCCAATATTCCTTATAAGCAGGAACTCGGGCATCCAAACAGCTTTTTCCTGTAAAAGTCTTTCTGCACTTCCTACTAGGTATCATCCTCCAAGGTCCCACTGTGCCTTACAACAGCTCTTGGTCTTAAATACCACAGCAAGTACATTTTGGGTTCCCTTCAGAAGCACTTAAATCAGTTTGATTTCTGTGCTGAGTCCCAGTCCACATTTGGCACCAGGAGTGGTGGCTTACTGTGCTTGCATTTTATGGTTCAGCATGAAGAAAACACCACAACAGAAGGCAAGTACACAAGACAAGCAGTGTATTACATTTGAAATAAGCTGCCAACTATACCCCATGGATGGTTTTTGTTACGGCTGGCAGTTGAGCCTCCTGTTCCGGGTGGCCATCTTGATCTACAAGGATTTGGTTTCTGTGCTTTTGCTGGTCAGAAGAAACAGCTGAACAGGTTCTCGCACCTTCAGCTTTCAGCTGAAACCAAAAACCAGCCTAGACATTTTCCAAAGAGTCCCACCATCGTACACAGCAAATTAAGTGGCTACCTGAAAGACTGCACACCACATGGAGCACCAAACACAGTAAGAACCGATCATGGCTACCCTCATCTTGGCAGAGTTGCTCGGCAGACGAGAGCAATCCCAACTAGAAGTCGGAGGAGCAGTCACTCAACCTGCCTCATGGAGTTCGGGATATGTGCTGGCAAGGGAGAGCATTAATTCAACAGACATAGTATATAAATAGCAGTTTCTGGCCTACACTGTGGTATCAGGGGAGACTTGACAAACAGCAGCAGAGCAGTAGTTCTACAATGAAACGTTTTACTCTAATAGCACACTCTGTAATATGGAGATATATTGGCAAGGAAGGTCAAAACTAGTTTGTCTTTACAGGGTACTGGTTTTGTGAGCATAAGCTCCCTGCTTTCCAGTGCTGCCTGGAACGAAGGGCAGGACAAGGCCTGTATTTGACTGCAAAAGACTGGCATGAAAGCAGAGCAAACAGCTTTCAGATAATCTGATCTTAGCTACATAGCACAGCTAGGAAGCTTTCTATGAAATAACTGTTGCCACATACTGCTTCAAGCAGTGTCACCTTCCCAAGGTAACAGCCTCGATCTCCGTCCAAGAGGACTGCAGCTTCCTGGGCAGTAACCACATATACTGAGGAGCCCAAGCTGCCTAGACAGCCACGGCTACCAGATTTGCACGATGGACAGACGCAGTTTCATCACTGACATGTCCACAGCCAGCTGCAAGGCAGATACCTGTAATTTCCATACAGTTCACCAACATATACCAAGTACCCGAGAGAAAAGCACTACCTCTGAATAAATATCCACACAGACTTGCAGGCATTCAATACCTCAGGGAAGGACTAAGTTGAGAGTGCAATTCCACACAAGCAGTGATGTAAAGGAAAAGTATTTGAGGGTTTTTTTTTAAATCCTGATATCTGAGCAGAGATGAAGAACCGCTGTAAAAAGAAAAAAGAAAACCAAAGGACTTTGGTACAGGCAAGTGCAAAGTTGCCAGTATGGGTTCTCTTCCTAACTATATGCCACTAGACCTTCCCTACTCATAAATCTTGTGACAGCACTGAAAGTGCCATAGGAAATTTCCACATAGAGGCTCTCACAGCTCATGAATTTGGCTGAAAAGTACATAGACTGGTCATAGATGTGCCCTCTAACGACTTTATATCATTTAGAACAACAAAGTCCTTATAAAATAGGAAGTAGCTCCTGTTCACTAATGCCAGGTCTGGAGAGATGACCGCAGATGCAAAAGCTATACGACATTTGCTGGAAAACCAGTAGGCTGGCTAATTAGGAGCAGAGAAACATAACAGTCTAGCACTCCTTCAGTGTTTCACAGGCAATGTCAACTGGAAGCCTACCAAAAGGCTCCATTGCCTGTGTTTGAGAAAGTGGTTTGAATGTTCCAACACACATAACCAACATGCCTCAATCAAATTGCTTCTTGAGAAGAAACACCTTTGTGTGTTTTTTTTCCCCATCAAAAATAGTTGAAATCCTACTTCCTGTTCAGATGATGCACTTAAAACCACAGCTTGAGTAGATGACAAGTGCTGGAGAGATACCTACACAGAGCCCGTAACACCGATTAGCTGGTAACAGGACCTACCATTGAAGCTCCTTTGAAGCTTAACACAAGTTAAGGGGCAAGTCATGTTGTTAGCAGTGCTTGTTTTGCATCAGCACAGCAAGATCCTCGCAACCACCACTTCAGAGGCATTCCGCGTTTTTAATCACACTACATATCACAGTTTGGGACAATTTACTAAAAGGCAGCAACAGGAGACATTTGTACAAAGTGTTTGTCAAAAGCTTCCAGGTCATCCAAAGAGAGATACGAAGATATGGAAGAGATCAGTTCCTAAGCAAAAGTAAGGAGGAGACAATCTCTCTGTATCTAGTACCAGAGGAACACAGAAAGCACACAAAAGGAGAGGACTGCAGTGGCAGGAACCACCTCACTCTTTCCTCAAGGGTACTTTCCAGCATAAGCATTAATTGAAGAAAGTGAACCCCCGAGTCTGAGAAACCCTCCAGATGGTTAATTGCCCAGTCAATCTTTGAATGTCACCTCTGTCTAGAGAAATGGAAATCACAAGCTGCACAGCACAAGGCCGTGCAGCTCTCACCACTGTGGCCCACACAACGCCAAGTCCTCATGCCATAGCTCTGTCCCAGGGCTCTAGACAGGAATCTTCTCTCATCTGCCAGAGGATACAGCATTACAGGAAGATGATATACACAAAGCATTCTGTGTAGCCAGCAACGACTTGAACACAAACATTAAGACTGTCCTGAAGAGATATCCTGCCCTCTCACCCAAACCCATTGACCTTCTCAAAGAGGAAACAAGTAAGAGCCCCCAGATGCCACGCAAGCTTACCAAGTACAAGTTCGGAAGCTAATCACCAAGCCAGATCCTACCCTGGAAAAGGGAAAGTGACCTGCTTTTCCTAAATGCACACCCTGCCTCAGCAGTGAGGAAAAGCCTCCCACAGGGAGGCAGCAGATGGCTGCTTCAGCAAAGCAGCAGAGGCAAGACCGGCTAGCAGCTCACCGAGGGTCAGGCAAGGTAGTGCTTTCCCTCCGAGCAGCTGCTGGGCTGCGGCCAGTACCTGACTCCAGAGCTCAGCATGCATCGCTCCTTAGGGACAGGAAGGAAGTGAAAGGAGAACCAGGTCACAGACCTCCTCCTCCACGTAGCAGGGAATTCGGCCAGGTATCACAGGTCCCAAGGCTGCACTGGTAGCAGATAACAGCCCTTTCCCACTGGTCCAGCACGCGCTGCCTTCAGAGCTTAATATAAGCAGCACAGTCACTTGCAGCTCTTAGCTCCCCTGCCAGGGGCAAGAGATTCCAAGCTCCAGCTTTCCCCCTTCCCCAGCCAGGGCCAGCTCCCACACTGTGGCTGATGCTCAGACAACAGGCAGTGCCCAGATCCCAGATCTGTTCTGCAGTTCGAGGAAGAGATCCTGACTTCGTTCTGAGGTGCTGAACAGCATTGAATCAGCATGAGTGGATAGTGCACACCCCACAGGGAAGGTGAATCAATGCCACTTTGAAATTCTTGGATCAAAGGCAACACATCACAAAAAATAATTGCATAGGCATGCTTTGAACAGACCTTACTGGCTGCATCTGACCTAATGCAGAAAGCCCGTATGCCCAATTACTGGTAAGTAGAACAGACGTTTCTGCACTTCAGACATTTGTGACTCACTGGCAGGCTTGGTTTTGCCACAGCTCCCCTGCTCTCCCTCCTCCCTCTCCAATTATTAATGCTTCAAGTTTTAAAAGACTTGTTGCGTTATGCTAATGGGCCAGTTCGGTACAAGATGTACACTGAGGGACTGAAACACTAAATACAGATTTGCTTGTTAGATGTTAATGCCTCAGAGGTACATAGAAATAGAGAGCTAATGGGGGGAGGGGGTGGAACCCAACTGCCACAAAGCCAATGTCCATCTTCTTTTGAGGTGCTCATTCTCATCTTCTACCGTGTCGCTTGTCTTCAGCAGACAGGGTCTCATTCATTAACTCTATGTGAATGATGATCTGTGTATGAATCATGCTGTTCAGTAATGAATCACAGCTGTAAAAAGGGATATCAGGCTGCAGAACTACCAAAGGCTACAAACACTTGCTAGAACTCTTTTCTGACACCTAACAGTTCTCCCAGATCAGGCCTTTTTTTGTCACTTGCTAGTCTGCACTCTCTAAACAGCGCTTCTTAATTGCTACTATAATTCAAAAGGCACAGGTAGAGCAACCAGATGAGAAAGCAGAGGAAGTGCTTTACAACAGTCATAAGCAATGAGCAAGGTGTCAGCAACCCTCTCCATACCGTTCGCAGCTCCGGCTGCCTTCTCCCCAGCACAGGGAATGGACAGCTTTCTCAGATCACCCATCCTCAACTCATTTGGCTCCACAACACCACAGAAAGGCAAGCTCTTAGAGATGCTGCCTCAGCTCTGCAAGGTCTGATCAGTCCCACTCTCACAGTGTGGGTATTCAGCTTCTAAATCCAGTATTATGGAGATTGGCAGCCTGAAGAAACTGAAACAGTCAAAGCAGGAAAACAGAGCATATGCAGCTGGAATACCTCCTGCCTGATTACCTGCTACAGAGCCCTCAGGTTTGACTTTTGCCCTGGGCAATTTCTACCCTGGCCTCCTTTTCCTTCTCCTCACACTATCAAAAGCAGAAGGCAGTACTGCTGTTACAGCCTTTACTTGTAGAACAGAAGCACTGTCCTTCTTTAGAAGTTCTCCTGAAGACAACGGGACTGAGAAAGCACTATAAGGAATTTGGCTAAGAACTTAAATTGTAACTTTGTCCCCAGACACACCACACACCAGTGGTGGATCACAGTCATGACAAAAAACTCACAGCCAAATAAAAGAAATCCGATGTTCCACTGCACAGATACTGCTCCTCTGGTCTCATGTTCTCCACAAGAATGCAAGCCCCAGGACTGACCCAGCCCAGGCGCCAGCAGAAGACTTTCAGCAAAGGTAGATCCACTGGAGACTGGCCTGCACCATGCCGCAAACGGCTGTGTAGAGATTCTCAAGGCCATCCTATGTCTGGCAGAAACATCACATATCAGCACAGCAACCTAATTAACATAGCAGAACCAAATAGTACCTTGCTACAACGCTGCCCTTCGCAGACAGGCCAGCTCAGCCAGATCTGGTTCAAAGTCTCCGTCCTGCTCCTCATGCTAAGATAAGGCTTCAGCTCTGCAGAAATAAATTCTGTATCACGGGTCGAATCATTTCCCAGAACACAGATCTGAGCTACACCTACAAAGACAGATGTACCCTGAAGGAGAAGGCAGGGAAAGAAGTCTGCTGCAACTCTGGGAGCAGGTAAGGGAACCTCTGAATCAACATGTCTCTGGCAGTATGGCCAGAAACCAGTCACAGCAAAGACCCACATTAAATCCCGCACCTCATGCATGACCCCACTTAAAGAAAAGACAGTCATACTGATACTTGCCTAATGGCAAGTAGGTAGGGTGTTTAACATAGTAGGATTACTACCCTCATTTACAGTATTCTGTACCACCATATACTATAAAGTAATGCACATTACTATTAAAATCAACTCTTCTAACACATTCAGCAGCTATCCCAGGGCAGTTACAACTTCAGAGCAGTGGTGCTATACAATACCGCCTACTGGCAGAACAAGCCATCTTCAATCAAGCGCAGCAGATGCTACCAGGATCAAACGAGTATTTGCACTGCCTAATTCAGGAGAGAAAGCAAGCTCTCTGATGCAGAGTAATACAAATCAATGTGTATAAGTACCTGAAGGGAAGGTGTCAAGGGGATGGGGACAAACTCTCTTCAGTTGTCCCATCTGACAGGCCAAGAGGCAATGGGCAGAAATTGAACCACAGGAATTTTCGCCTGAACGTGACGGAGCACTGGAACAGGTTCCCCAGGGAGGTTGTGGAGTCTCCTTCTCTGGAGATATTCAAGGCCTGCCTGGATGCAGCCCTGTCTAACATACTCTAGGTGACCCTACTGAGCAGGGAGGTTGGACTAGATGATCTCCAGAGGCCCCTTCCAACCTTACTGATTCCATGATTCTATGAACTCCAGCATTTCTTTTGAAGAAGATATTGGAACGAGGCAAGATATGCAACAGGACATTACTCACAATCGATCCCAGTTATTTCCCAAATGGATCACAGCAGCACTGCTGGCAGCTAGGGCTGCCACAGCATTCACAGCTCCAGCAATAACTCACTAGTACATGGGCTCATAGGTCACTTCCAAAAAGGCCCATCACACTAACAGCACAACAGACCAAGTCTACCTTGTTCTCCAGAACCATCAGGTCATCCAAAGTAACGGGTCTCAATCTTGCCAGCCTGCCTGCTCACAAAAGCACCATCCCGGGACACCTCAGAACAAGGTGCAGAGATATCAGACTTGCCACCAACCTTTATCCGAGTAGGTTCCAATCCCTGTCACACAAGGCTGGGAAGCAGCTATCTGAGGCTAATCCCAGAATTGGGCCATTCCACAGGAACCAGCAAGCTGCCAGATGCACTGAAGCAAACCTCAGCTGCAACTGCAGCTTTTTGCAACACATGCTGAGACAATTACTTATGTATAAGCTACAGGTCAGCTTCTCCACACTCGAGCTCAACTAGTATGTTTCTTTTTGCAGGAGTTTGCAGAATCCACCTCCTAGCAAGAGACTACACTGCTCTGCTTTCCTATGGCATGCTTCCTTTCCTGGAAGCATCGTGACTTCCCCTTTTCCTGCCATTTCTCCACTCTCTCACCTTGATTCATTTCTTCAGAGTACGTTACTTGTTGAAAGCTAGTTTCTGAATTTGCTCAGAAGCACACACATGCCTCATTTCTCCTCACTTCTCCTCCAATTTACTTATCTGGGAAACATAATATTGATGCTCAATTTCTACCCATCTTGTTCATCAGGCTGAACTGTGCTTGCAGAGAGGGCCTTCAAAGACACTTTTCACCTTTCTCTTTGCCCTCTCTTTCCCCGTTTCAGCAAAATAAAATAGCTAACAAAAGTTATTACTCTGAAGAGAAATCTACTCCTTTAAATTCAAGGTTGGAGAGATGTCTCAAGGCAGCAGGTTCTTGAAGGCTTTGCCATTATAATACAGCCCCACACCCTGCACCAGCAGTACTTTTACTCCAGGTCAGATAGCCAATCTTCCCAGCAGAGGTGTTAGTAAACTGTTTGAGCAGAATGGCCTGCAGGAAGAAAGCCCCTGTTTAAGGCTTTTAGAAGTTTTCCAAACGTAATTCAGATGCCTTATCCTAGGCCTAAGCCAGCAAGAAGGCTGCTAGTTGCTGCTGCTGCTCAATTTGAGCAAGCATTTACAGCTTAGATTAGCAGAAAAACTGACTGTAGCCCTGCTAAACTATTCAGGGCTGCAAAGACCAGAGGAACAAAGAGTAATTGTCAGTTTAATAGCAATACTGGAAAACTGCACGAAGCAATAGCACAGAAGCCCTGAGACAGGATAAGGAAGAACACAGTAGCAAACGCTTCACTCTTGCAGAGACATGGCTGCAGCTACTGAGGGGCACAGTCTCCTCCACAGAGACTCAGTTTTACACAGGCTAACTCTGGATTGATCAGAAAGCAGAATCCCTCTGTAGGGCAGAAGTGAAGGAGGTTGATGAGAAGCTGAGCCTCCCTTGCCACCAGAGATGACAGGGCTAGAGTTCTCAAAAGGGCATAAGTTACTCATCACCAGCCTTTCACTCTCATCTACTTCTGGCTAGAAGGGTTAACTGCCTGTATCACAGAGCTCAGCCATCATCTGCCCCCACCTCTCACAAGACCCTATGGACACTGGCCCTGATGCTCCCTCCTTCCCTTAGCACCAAATCAGAAAGATCATTAACTTCATATAGTTTGCAACTCAACTTTGGAAAAGCTAGGAGATAACAGATACTTCTATTTTAGGCAGTAAGATAGAGACAGCAGTTCCTTCTACTCCCTGCCAGCAGGGGTGGGGCAGGTTTGGTGGTTTTCTTCAATTTTTTAAATTATTTTCATTTGCCAGGTTCTTGCTAACCTGAGGTCAGCTCTTAAGCAGGGCTTGAAAAATAATGCAGGACACTCTAAGACATTACCTTAAAATTCAAGGAGCAGCCTTACCCTCACCGGCCTCTAGCTGATCAGCTTCCAGTAAATCCAAAGTCTAATCTTTTTCCTTGCTTTTAGGGCCAAATGTTGCCCCTTACCTCATCTATCCCAGACATTATAAAAGCATTTCCTTGCTCTTCTGTTTATTTAACATTTTGATAATGCTCTCCAGATTTCATTGAGATTTTGCAGAAATGGCTACGTAACAGCAAAGGCACCCCACCTGTCACATGCAAATTGAATGTCTAGTTCCAGCTTCCTCTATTTCCCATCCCTTTGATCCACTGCAGGAACAACCAGCACATGAAACTGGGACGCTGCTGCTGGGTCACTATTAGGAGCACATGAGTAAGGGAAGGTGGAGGCACCAAGAAGCCCTGTCCCTTCGCACTGCCCGACTTAAAGGCTTTGCCCCCTTATCCATCCCAGAACAGGTCTTCCTACTTCACAGGAAGGGGAAGTGACTCTCCCAAAGGCAGGAAAAGCCTGTTTCACTGGCTCACACCTCTTGTGTGCTAGGAAGCCTGATGCCACTGGCAGCAAGAGCTGTAGCATCTCTTACTCTTATGGGGTCCAAACAGACTAGGATAATTTTGGCTCAGTCTCCCTACAAGCACTGTGCACATTTACACATAACCAGTATAGCCTTGTTTTCAGCAAAGTTTGCTAGTATTAGCTACTTTTGTAAGGCAAAAGTACTTTTGTTTTACTAGCCAATTCACAAATATTAATTTAAGGAACAGCAGTCTAAATCTAGGAAAAATGCTGGATCTGGAGGGCTCACCTAAACCTCCTATATGCATCTTATTCCACTTACAGTGTTTTTATCATGAACTAGAAATGTGCCAGGGGACATGGACTGGGAATAGAGGGGAGATGCCTATGCTGTGGCCCTAGCAGGCTGTCAAGAAAAGATAATCATCAGTTCTACCCCAAACAGCCACTCTTTCCAACCTAGCTTTTCCACCTGACTTTCCAAGAGCTCCTGAATATCACTTTTAATCTAGTCCTTTGCTATATGCATCTATTCTAAACAGCAAAGTAAGAGCTGCCATTAAAGCCAGACATGCTTACGCTACCACATTTTGAATCAGGGAGAGCTGAAACGCTAGCTATACGTTTCCCAAACACGTCCCAGCCTCTCTCAGCACTGCCACAGAGAGCAACATCCCTTTTCACAAGCTGTGACACGTGCCCACATCCCCCCCAAGCCACCCCCCTTTCAACTTCACAGCAGAAGTCACTCACACGCTCCCATGCTTCTCTGGACCTCCCCACTCACAGCGCTCTCTGTGCGATGGATGGCAGAGCTGCCTGATCAGCTGAAGCAGTCAAAGTCCACTCTGTGGCAGGACAGTCCCAGCCCCGCCATCCCTTTCACTAACAGCTACATCACAGATTAGGAAAAAAAAAAAAAAAAAAAGAGAGACATCCCCAGTTTGGGCTCTCCCACACACACCCTCGTGCCCAGGTTCATTTTTAGCCAAACCTTGGCCCACTCTCCACACAGGAATAAACGCCAGCACTAAGGAAAGTGCAGGACAGCCTTTTTGGCTTAAATGAGCTATCCAAACATAACCTGTCTTTTGGGCTGCCATAGTAAGATGCCAGCAGCACTCTAGCTAGCTAGATGAAGACTAGTTCAGATAAATCTATGCAAACTGCAGCCACAAGGGTGGCTGAAGAATCACCTTTAATTTTTACCATATTTTGTTGCACTCCAAGACAAATATTTTGCAGTTTTACAGCTCCAAGACCCGTAATTTTTGCAACAACTCAAGCCCGAGAGGCTCCCTGATCTGCACAACACCACACTGCCTAGTTACCTACAGAAAATGGCACATAGGTCGCCTTTGGCATGGAGCAGCTTTAGAAGCACCCAGCATTTTTTTTATCCTGATGAAAAGCGATCATAGAAGTACAAGAACAGTATATATGAGATCAGAAATGTCAAATTTAACGCTACTCAAGTTTTGGAAGCACTTGCTTTGGGGGAAGCATTGCTAGGCACTTTCATTGGGAGGTGAAGGGGTGAGAAAGAGAGCCAGATAACTGAGTAAAACAGGTAATAAAGCAGCCACTAGATAAGCCTGTGCCTCCCTGCCCTTACCCCTCCCTGTGTTTCTCCAGCCAGCTGGTCTCTTGGGTGGAGCCCAAGCCTGCACTGGGCAGCCCAAGGAGCCTTTTACTCCGGCTGGAATCCACCGTTCCCAAATGCCAGCTGGCATGGGACGCCCGGGGCCCCACAGCTCCCACGGCGGCGCCCAGCAGGAGCGAGGCCGGACGCGCCCCGGCGCTCGGCAGCTCCCAGGGGCCGCGCGGCCCGGCCGGGCTCGGCGCGGCGGCGGGCACAGCTGCGCCCCGCCTGCGGGGCGGCGCGGGCGCTCGCCGGGAGAGGCCGCGGCCCGCCAGGCGCCCCGGGCCCGGGCCGGCCCGGAAGGCGCGACCGCTCCCCTCGCGGGAGACCGGGCCTCTCGCCGGGGCCCGCCGCGCTCGCCCCCCACCGCTCCAACGAGGCTTTCGCCGCCAGCCGGACCCCGAGCGGCCGCCGGCGCCGGCGGGACAAAAGGGCACCGGGGCCCGGGAAGGGGCCGGAGCGGGGCCGCGCTCCGCCCTGCCCGCGGCGGGCCCGGCCCGCGCCGCCGCCGCTGCCCCCGGCCGGGCGCCTCCCGGGCCGCTGGGCGCCGCGCCGCCGGCCCCCGCCGCCGCTCACCCGCGGGCCGCCTCCAGGCTCTTGATGAGCTTCTTGATCTTCCAGATCTCCACGTTGCGGTCGGCAGCGCTGGGATCGTCCGCCATCTTCTCCCTCCGCCTCCTCCTGCTGCTGCGGCTGCTGCTGCCTGCGGCGGGCCGGCCGGCACAGAGCACAGCGGTTAGTCGCCCGGCCGCGCCGCGCCGCCGCCCCGCCGCCCCCGCCGCGCCGCGCCCTCACCTCAGGCCCGGTCCCCCCGGCGGCGGCGGCGGCGCGGGGCTGGCGGCGGCGCTGACGTCGGACACCGGCTCCTCGCGCTCCCCCTCTCCGCGCTGCATGTGTTGCAATCGGCTCACATGGGGCCTGTGACATCACTTCCGGGGGGGCGGGGGGGCCGCGCGCCCGTCCCGCCCGCGCGGGAGCGCCGCGCCTCGCCATAGGCCGGCCGCCCGCAGGCCACCGCCCCCCGCGCGCGCCTCCATTGGCCGGCGCCCGCGCGGGGCAGCGTGGGGCGGGTAGTCCCCGGCCGGCCCCGGCCCCGGCCGCGGGCGCGCGGCGGGGCGGGAGGGCCCTCGAGCTCTCGCGAGATCTCGCGAGCTCGGCGGCGCCGCCGCGTCAGGCCGCGGCGGGCTCTTAAAGGGGCCTCGCGCGCCTCGGCGGGGCTGCGCCGGGCCCTGCCCGCGGCGCCACCGCGGGCACCCCCGTGCCGCCCCCGTGGCTCCCCTGCGCTCTGTTCCTCCCTCCCCGGTGGCGGTGTCACCCCAGGCCCAGCCGAGCAGGGCCCACGCCGCGCGCCCTGCCACCGCCGCGCTTCCCCGGGTGGCCGGGGCAGCCTGCGCCCTTCCGCTGCGGTGCTGCCAGCGCCCGGCCTGGCCCTGCCACAGCCCGGCTCCGGCTCCGGGCTCCGCCAGCCCGCTGGAAACGGCCGGGCTCCTGCCGGGCTCCCGGCAGCACGGGCCTGCCAGGGACCGGGCCGGGGGCCTCTGGCCTGGCACGCTTGTGACACGCTGGCGTGGGCCTAGGGCACTTGCTGAGGCCTGGCGCACTTGTGACACCCTGGCCGGGGCCTAGGGCGCTTGCTGAGGCCTGGCGTGCTTGTGACACCCTGGCCGGGGCCTAGGGCGCTTGCTAAGGCCTGGCGTGCTTGTGACACCCTTGCCTGGACCTAGGGCATTTGCTGACGTCTGGCGTGCTTGTGACACCCTTGCCTGGACCTAGGGCATTTGCTGACGCCTGGCGTGCTTGTGACACCCTGGCTGGGGCCTAGGGCGCTTACTGATGCCTGGCGTGCTTGTGACACCCTGGCCAGGGCCTAGGGCACTTGCTGAGGCCTGGCGTGCTTGTGACACCCTCGCCTGGGCCTAGGGCGCTTACTGACGCCTGGTGTGCTTGTGACACCCTGGCCAGGGCCTAGGGCGCTTGCTGAGGCCCGGTGTGCTTGTGACACCCTGGCCTGGGCCTAGGGCGCTTGCTAAGGCCCGGTGCGCTTGTGACACCCTGGCCAGGGCCTAGGGCGCTTGCTGAGGCCCGGTGCACTTGTGGCATGCTGGCCAGCTCTGTCCCATGGGTCACGGTGCCCCCAGCGCCAAAGCAGCAGCTGAGGGCAGGCTTGGGTGTCACAACCTGCACAGTCCTCAGCCACTGCCTATGCGGCAGATGGGGATGCTGAAGAACCACGCGTTTTTGGCAGGGGGGGGGGCACACGTTTTTCCCCAGAGCAAAGGCCCTCCAGAGCCGGGCGCCTCAGGCGCAGCCAGGTTGCCTCTGCAGATCCACCGGGTGCCCCCAGCTCGCAGCCGCCGACATCCTGCCCCGGCTGTGCCCGGGCCTGAGCCAGGAGCTGCGTTTATCTGTCCCCAGGGTCTCGTCGGGGGAGGCGCCGCAGACGGCTGAAGTGCCTGACTGCATTTAGCATCCTGTTCCTGTTCTAGGGGGGAGTAAGGATCGATTTCAAACCTTACAGGTGTTTTTTTGCATGTGCATGTGGGTTATAATCCTCCTCAAAACAGTAAGAGGAGGATTATACGTATTTTCAAGAGATTCTTCGCTGAGGTGGACACGTGTGTCTGATGCTATAGGGAAGGGGGCACACAGATGGGCCAGCAAACACCACCTTAGCTCGTGTTGTCCCGGGACTCCCGTTACCCAGATTCAACATAGCGACTCTGCTCCAGAACGTGCCTGCTGAGCACCGTGGTTCCCCCTCCCGAGCAGTGCCGAGCCGACTTCCTGCACGTGGCTCACCTGCGCCCGCAGAAAACGCTTGCGGGCAAGCTGGAAGGAGCCGCTGCGGGCGAGCGGGAGACACCCTGCTCCTATATGAAATCTCAGCCTGCTCTCCGCTATTTAAAATTTAGGCATGGGCTGTGGAGCTGAAGTCTAATACCCTAGTTCTCCTGTTTGGGTTACTGAATCCAAGCTATTATTTTTCCTGCTATTATTTTAAGCGAGCCTGCGTTTCAGAGCCCGCAGAGGCCGTGCCGGCGCTGCCTTGCTCCCCTCCGTGGACACAGCAGGGGACACCGCGGAAAGAGGAAGCAGAGCGGCACAGGCACCGCCGCCAGGGTCTGCCAGCTGCAAGGTGTTCGGAGGCCCTGGGTCCCCCAGCCCTGCCTAAAGCCTTCTCCTGGGTGCTTCACCCAGCTCAGACCTTCGCCGGAGCCCCTCACTAGTGAGGGGGTGAGCGGAAGCAGAGCAGCATGCAGGAACAATCCTGTGCTCCACGGAGATCGTTGATGGCTTTGAAATCTCTAAGTGCTAAACGAAGAGCCGTTTTATGTATTCGGGGTGGAAGCACAGAGCCCAGACACTGCTCAGTGACCTGACTTCTTTACCCAAAATGGATGTGCAAAACTTCTTCTAATCGCCGTCATATACAGGCCAGAGCTGCAGCGCTGCTGAGGCCTCAGGCTTCCTAGGATGAGCATCTGCCTACATTAGAAACGAGAGCAGGGGATGAACACAGAACAGCCTCTCTCCCCGGGCTGATGGACACCTTCCCACCAGCGTGACTGAAGCAGTTAACTCCTGGGGACAGGACTTGCTCCTTTTTTAGGAGAGAGAATAGCCTAGTTGAACTGGCGCCCCTCCTGCCTTCTTGGCCGTTTTTCACAGCAGGAAACAGATCATCTGATCTCGCTTTTCCCTCCTCATTTCAATAATTCAGCTTATAAAGGAGGAGCTAGGAACAATGCATTAATAAATAAAGAACACCTTCTATGAAAGAAGTCTTTAAGCTGCAGAAGTGGAAAGAAGAATTCATTCAAGAAGTAAAGGCCAGCGTCGATCAACGATTCAGGAGCCTGGAAGCCGCAGGATGACCCGCTGCCTTTGCCCTGGCAGTGCTCCGAGCCCCGGAGAGAGCCAAGAGCAAGCAAGAGGCAGCTCCTGGCTCTGCTGCCGGCACAGCAACATTTAGCTGTGGTTTTGGGGAGGCAGCAGGAAACCCCCCTTTGGAGGGTGGTTTTTACCTGTCTCACTTAAAGACGTTTCCTTTTAGCACCTGAAATACCAGTAACTCGTTCCGCCAGGGGACGATCCCTTCTCTTTTGCAAACTGCGTGATGTTATACAGGGAATCGCTTTTGACAACACCAAGCAGCACAGTGAAATTCAAAAGGACAGAAGTCAGCTGCAAGCTAGTTCTATAAAGGAGATTATTCTCCTCAAGAAATATGCATCCAAGTGCTCCCTGCCGATACCCAAACCCACAGAGGGGACAGGATTAGGGTCAGAATGAAGCCTGTAGTTTCACGTGTAGGCCATACAACTGCGTGCCTAGATTGCACAAACGCCCCTTGGGAGCAGCAGTTGTGGTAAAGGCGCGGGTCCTTATCCAGACGCGTTCCCCAAACGTCCCAGGAACCACCAGTTTTTATTGCCAGTCGTACAAATCTTAAGTATGCCTCAGCCTGCCAGTGAAAAGCAGGATCTGGACCCATGCAAAATGAATCTGTAACTACCTAGCTACTTGTGGATGATCTACGTTCACACAACACAGCAGCTTTTGTCTCTGGAGATGCATGTTGAAGAGATGGAAGCCTCCTCAGCTCTGCTGGTTGATGGAGCGCTCTCCCTTCTTCCCAGTGAACAGCCCCAGATTTCTTATCTCTAGTCCCCACCATCTCCCCTGCTGGAGGCAAAAATGCTGGGTGTCAGCTTGGAACCCCTCAGATCACCAGGAATCAGGCAGAACACCACACTTAATCACCCATGAGAAAAATTCCCCTGCACGCCTGCCCTTCCTCACACACCAGCCAAGGTGGCTACTGACTGCAGGCGTTTGCTGCACTGCCTTTTGTCTCTTCCCACGGCCACATCTCCAGCCCCTTCCTCACCTTGTTTTATGCCCAGACCAAGCTGCTCCAAGCTCACTCTCCCTTCATTAGCTGTTCCTGTCTCTGTGTATGTGCATTTTAGATCCATTATCTTTCTTCATGTCCTGGTTCCTGAACATCCAGACTCCAGCATGAAAACACACAGGCCAAGTTAGACCTGGTGCTATTTGCTACCTTGTGCTAGCTTTTGTCTCAGTTGCTCCCACAGCAGCTTTTTTTAAGCTCTTTTAAAATAAATTAGGCCTAACAGAAACTGCAGTAAAAGACTGGGTGCCACCTCTCTTCGGACCCTGGTTTTTGGTTTACTTTCAACAGATTTCTGAATGATGACTCACTGTTCTTTACAAGGCTCCTCTTTTTCCTGTTCCACTGGGCCAGGCCTAGTCTCTATTTTAGAGTGGAAGCAGCTTCCCAGCTTTCTTGCTAGGGCTGTTGGCACAAGCTGCAAAGGCCTTAGTCCCTTCCCACCCCCAAGTCAAGAGGAGAAGGAAGCACCAGGACTTGCAGCCTTCACCAGTAGCTGTATATTAGAAAACTGCCTAGAGTGCCAGGGAAACTAATCCTTTCCTCTCTTCTAACTACCTAAGCTGTCAGGGCAAAGCAGCTGTAAAGTTTGCTTTTTCCTTCCAGAAGGACACACAGCAGTACAAGAGGAAAAGGGAACATCTCAGAATAGACACAGGAGGTGACTGAATGCATTGTGGCAAGGAGATTGCACCTCAAGGAGGAAAACTTAGTTTAAAAAAAAAAAAAAAACAGTGGTGCTGCTCTTAAGTCTACAGTGTTTCAGAAGGCTGAGCCCAAACACTCAAGTGCTTGAAGGTGAAGTCCGACTAAATAAGCTACTGCAGATCACACCACAACTTCCACACACCTCCTTGCGAGCGCAGCAGTGATACTGTCAGAGGAGATGGGTCGTAATCTTAAACCAGGTACTCTTTCACATGAATCGAGTACAAATACCAGAAACCAACTACCACTACAGCTAGCCAACTCCTTCACAGGAGGTTTCACAAACAGTTAGCAGGCCCACATTCTCCATCATATGCCAGGACATCAAGAACTCCATGTTGGACACTTTTCTGTTTTTATTTTAAAAAAAATCCAGAATGGATCCAATAACAGTTTTATTATCAAGGAAATTGTTTTGCCACAAGCAGAGAACAGACACAGGATGGAGCAGAAGGCTCAGACAAGCAAAGTACGTAACTTCCACATAGCCTTTTTTGGTAAGAAATAATGTTACAGCTAAATTTGAAGTAACCCATCTCCTTCAGAACACAGGTACTAAGTTAACTGCAGATCTCAATGTTCTCTAGCCACATAGCCAGCCGTGTCTTTGCGGTACACGGGGCCCGTAACCTGTTCAAAGGTAGTAAGCTCCACAAGGAGGATCTACACTGGTGTTACTCCTCTCCAGGACTTCCATCTCCATCCTTAGATTCAGCAACATGGTTTCCAAACTCCGACATTAAATTTAGTACACCATTGTGTCGTATCAGAAATAAATGATCAGCGAGTCCCAGGTGCCTTGGTTGAATACCGAAGGGCCAAAAACTTAGAACTGTCTTGCATGAATTAACTTTCATCAAGTGACAATTTATCTAGCAGACACATCACTAAGTTTATACATTAAAGAAATTTATATATAGAGTACTGCAAAAACACAGTAAGTCTGAATTCTGCTCATTTCTGCTCAGGAAGGTCCCTTCTCTCCCAAGCGTCAAGAACATCCTCCTCTTCATACTCCAGTCTAGGCAAGACAGACTTCTTATTGCTTCTCTTCTTTCTGATCTCCTGGACTTCCAGAACCCTCTCGTTCTGAGGCCATCTATGAAAGAGTTGGTTTATTAGTTAAAATAACAACTAGCTGCTTCAGTTAGTTCTAGATGCAAGAAACCTTTCACTGAAAAGCATAATGCTGCACTGGAGAAGTCGTCTTCATCTCTGCATGACTGCTATTAAGAGGAAGGAAATTATCTTCCTATTTACCCCTTTCCAGTGGTACAGACAGGCTTACACTGCCGCACGGAGTATTTCAGTTTGACATCAGGAGGAAAACAAAAAAAAAAAAAAAAAAGCTTTAAACAGTGAGGAAAGCTTATCACCAACAAGGTCACCTGAGCAGCACGTGACATTTCTATCCTAGGAGGCTTCTCCCCAGAGAGGTTAAGCACACATCTGCCAATAAGGGCTTAAATGTGTGGGCCTCTCACTGCGAAGATGGACAAGGAACTCCTTATGGCCTTGTTTCCTGCAACTTTAGGCAGGCTGAACAAGGAGCCTGTTACACAATCAGCTAAAATAGCTGAGATATTACATTACTTCTCTAGGCACCTTACATATGCAGAAGAAACCCATATCCAGTTCCTGATGCTCCTTTATCAATGGCATCCAGGGTTTTTTCCTACAATACTCTCTAGAGGAATGTAACATGCTGCCCGTAAGGCAGGCTACCTGCAGAAGGACAGCAAAGATTTGAGGCCATCAGCAGTGCCCTTCTACAGCTGCTGCTACAGCAAGTGTTACTTAGAGGGAGCTGCACTGAGACTGAGTGCTACTGCCAGCACAGCTCTTGCCTGAACATTTGGTGGCCCAGCTCCCTCCTCTATCCAAGCACTGTGAAAAACAAGGGGTTGAACCTACCTTCTTGTACGCCATTTCAAAGAGTTTCAGGGAAGCCTGCTGCAGGCTGGTTGCTGCCTGCCTGATGTTTTCTCCTGTTTCAGTATCTTTACGAGCCAGAAGTTCCCTCATTTTAGCAATTTCTTCCTTCAATTTGTTGCACTGCAAATAAGTTACAAACAAACATGATGCAATGCTGCGCTCAGTTCATTGTAAGTAGCATTCCTGCCATTTCACCCATCTGCTGGCCACAGCAAAACTGCCATCCTCCCCTCCCGCAAAAGCAATGAAGTTAAGTCTCAAATTAAGCCATAAAGTCTGCAGGGACTAGAATCATGTCCAGTTCCCAGTGGGCACATGTCCACCTCACTAAATACACCACAGTTGGCATTAATTGGTCCCCTTGTTTGCAGTGTCAGCAGAGGCGCCAAGGATAGAATGCACTGTGGAGACAGAGCAGCCCGCCAAGGATGAGAGCTGCTCTCCCTGGCACACCTCACCAGTGAGTCAGTCACCCTAGGAGCCAAGGTAGGGGGAAAAAGAAAGCTGGTTTTCATCTATATTTAAGGCACTGTCAAAAAGCCAAGACGTATGCTATTCACCACCCTGTTTAATCCCTTTGTTGCACGTAGGAGGAGCAGGAAGGCAAACAAAAGCAATACGGTCTCATCCCAGCCCCTGTAACCATCTGTCAAACCCTCCACGCAGTCTGGCATTTCTCTGTCAGGCTGGCACGCTGCTGGAGAGGCAGGCCTGGAGAAGCGAGGTTACTGGGGGACAGTTGTGCTGGCAGCACTTGCTCAGCAGTGTTTTTGCAGTCAATATGTGGGCACAGCTTTCTCCTCATTCAGACCCACAGGATGGGGAAGGCGACTGAGGCCTTGTATGTCAGGCTCCCGCCTCCACCCAGACTGCACAGAGCTGCTTCCAAGCCATGCTACACTCATGCCCTTGGTATTCCCAAAAACAGAACAGTTCCTGCAGGGACCAGAGATACAGCCTTTGCTCTGTGTTCCTGAGAGTGAGAACTCCAGTGATCACACTTCCAAACACACAGCAAACCAACATTTATCCTAAAGAGGAGCTGAAAAACACCTCTGGTATTTAAACTGATCAGAGGCCACTTACAAGTAAACTACAGTCTAGTTCCCTTTAACACCCCACACAGCCCCAGGAGCCTTTTTGGTCCGTTTTCAAGAGTTGCTAACTTGAAAATTGCAAAAACCGTTTTAAACCTGGCTTTTGAAATTCATAATGCAGGCGTCTCTGCATTAAGGGGGCATCTAAATTGTCACTTAGAGCAGTATTAAAAACACTCTTGACACTAAATATCCACTTTGCTCCAAAGACAAGAAAAATTGAAGTGGGTACATCAACTTTTGTTCCCTCCAAGTTCTTGGGTCTTACACTCATACTGTTCTGAGACTGCCAGGACTGCACAGCAGCTTTGCCTCTGGCCCTCTGCTCATACACTGGCAGGCTCTGTTTATAATCCCTTAGCTTTTGAGCTAAATTCCCCTCTCATACAGGCCACAGCACAGCACACTTCTTATCAAACCACTGCAAGGCCAAGTCAAGGACATAATTCATGCAGAAGCAGCCTTTCAACAACAACTTCACAGGCGCTTACATCTTCACTGACACTGAACTCATACTTTGAAACAGGGTATTTGCTATTATCCAAGCCACATCCTCATAAGCATGTCCTTACGGCCTCCCACGAACCACATTCACTCTACTCAAGTGCAAAAAAATCAGGAGTCAATGGCTATGCCATCTTTACACAGAATAGAAAGCCAGCTATGAGTTCAGGAAAAACTCTAGCACAAAGTCATCATTAAAGCAGAGATATGCAAGGAATCTTACCTCCTTTATTGCTAAGTGATTCAGAACTACCTACCTCATCCGCTGGCAGCTGATCCTTGAACTCCTCCATCTTCGATTCTGTATCATGGATGATGCCTTCAGCCATGTTTACAGCTTCCACACGTTCCTAGGGAAGATGGGTCATAAGGGCTTACACTTCATATGTCACTGGCACTGAGTTGTGTACATATAAACTAACAACAGACATTTCTTCCCCCAAACTGCCCAGCTCCATTATAGCTCCCACCCAGGGCCTCTCAACAGCAAGGGGAAGGGGAGATGCAAGCAAACCATTTCTAGATGCAGTCCGCTGCAGGAAAAGCCCAAATAGGTAGGCTAAGGTCGTCAGTCCTCACACACCTCCGCTCCCAGCAAAACTCACTTGCCTGGAAGCAGGAGCACAGCATACAGCATAGCTATTGGCACACTGGAAAAGCCAGCAGCTGCAGAGACAGCACAGCTCTCTGCTCTGCTCCTTGGAAAAGCCACACAGCTATTCAAAAACGCTATTCACTATTAATACCCCTGTTGCAGAGGAAGCCTAGGGTCAAATAAAATGCTAGGCTGCTTTTCTGATACCCTCTTACTATAAGTGCTTGTAAGATCAACAGTGAAGGGGGGGGAGAATGCAAACAAACAAACATTGTGCTAGTTAATAAATTTGAGCTACTACTGCAAAGAACCAACATGGGATAGAGGGGTAGAAAGCTTTAAGAGCAGTAAGTGCTACTTCTGCTGAGACATGATAATTCAATCTAAGTGTCAACATGAAGCAATACTCTAGGACACCCAGCCTGCTCCATCTGAAAGAGCAGTCTACATGAACAGTGCAATAATATTCTCAGGAGACCAACCACTTATGGAGGAAAGCTGATGAGAAATAGTTTGGTTTCTATACTATGCCTTCACTGCTCGTTGGATGTACAGTTCACAGCAGAATGCCGAGTCTAGTACAGTGATAATTCCATTTATGCATTCATGATACATCCATAATGATAAAACCACGATCAGAAAGGTGCAATGAGGGAATTTTGACAAGTGCAGTTATGCATGTCAACTAAAAAGGCAGAAACGTTAATTAAGAAAGCAATCTAATCATGTGATAGCTCACTAGACAGAGAAGAATCCCATTTCAGCATTACAATAGGGAAGAAATAATACTAGTTCAGTGATCAAAGGCATGAAGTTAAAGCAAGGCAACAAGAAGAGGTTTTTAGTGCAGCTTCTTCACAAGTACCATACTACAGCCTACATTCCTTGGAAATGATGCAGTTACTTCAACAGTTGGACTTTCAAACCAAGGTCTCTACGTGTTCTGCATCTAACTTGTAATTGCTAATAAGCTAATGCTTTGTGGCTCTAGAGCTTCTGAGGCATTGAGATGCTGCTTCCAGTGTATTTATTCCATGCATTCTCCAACCCTTTTGCTGAGGGTCAGATTCACAGTGCTGCCCGAACACCCAAAATACATTTACACAGATTAGAAAAACATAAAGCAGATAAGCTCAATGTACCAATTTCAGTAATCACTAAACACAGGCTGGCACCATATCGCAGAATAGGTCTTCACTGTATCTGTTGAAAATCAATGCCCTATATTTAGTAGTGCAATTCATTAGTACTACCCTCATTAAGCCAATTAGTTCCAATCATTAACCCTACAAATATCACAGGTTTAGTCACTCAGCTGTGGGAAGTATCAGTTTTTTCCAACAAAGTCAGTGAGGCTTTCAAGTATCTTCTGACAGCTTCACCTGCACTGAAGGCAAATCCTACGCTCAGTGAGATAGAGCATTCAAGATGCCAGTAATATTTTTAAAACAACAAAGCAACTTCCCACTTAAGGAAGTGTGCTGAGGCATAGCTTTGCTTGGTAGGCTTTATAAATTAAGCTTTAAAATAAACTCAGAGAATGTTGCTTAAATATCCCCTGTAGTGCCTCCATTTAAATGGAGCAACATCAGTGCAAGAACCCTTGCTGTAGTAGGCCAACTTCAGATAAACAGCAAAGATAACAGGCAGGACAGCAAAGAGCCATGAGGACAAAAAGCATAAATATGTTTGGAAAGCTATTTGTCATACATAACAGACAGGTGAGTTTGTTTATTGCTGTCTCCAAGTCTCAGTAATTCCTTAGGAAGGAGTTTACATACTAATTACCGAAGGCCAGTTACCCAAGCTAAGCCCAAGTGCCAAGAGTATGTGCATGCACCTTCTTGCATGAGGCAATTTCCAAGTGTAAACTGGATATAAAGAAAAAAAGCACATGTGCAGATAGCGGCACAAAAACAACTCGGGAAAGCGCAGACTAGGACCAACAGCTCCTTCAAGCCAGGCACAGTTAATAACACACCGTGGCAGTTACCAGCGGATACACGAGTAGCTGGCAGATACCACAACAATTACCTTTCTTCGTCTGTCCTCCTCTGCGTATTTCTCTGCATTCTTCACCATGTTCTCAATTTCATCTTTGCTAAGGCCACCGGAAGACTGGATAACAACTGCATTAGAGAAGCAGCGTTAATAGTGAGCATGCTCTCACCTTTGAAGAAAAAAAGATTATTTCCCAAATCCCCTCAACAGCAGTCACCTGGTTCAGCAACTCTGTATCTGTGAAGACCCTGTGGGCAGCACAAAGGCAGCCAGGCTTTGAAGAGATAGGAAAGCAGCTTGCAAGATAAAAGCCTGACACCTTAGATCTACGAACTCCGCAGCTCGCTCCCCAGACACTTTGTCGAAGCAATTCACAGACCAGTGGACTGTTCTTCAGTCCCTTCTCCTGGAAAGCCAACGCAAACCAAAGGGGCGTTCTGGCAGGTAAAGCAATAGGAGGAATCACTTTACCAGGGCATGGGTTTCCTTTCACTGCTGGAAAGCAGCCCAGGCTGGAAGCAGGATAAGAGAACGTTCCTCACCCAGCTGCTCACACTTCCCTCAGTAAGTAAGAGTGGCACAACTGCACAACTCTACAGTGTCCCTTTCCCCCCACTGCCCTTTTGGCTCCATTTGTGCCATAAAGCATAGCTTAAAAATAAGCTAAGTTTTACAGTAAAAACGCAATTTCACTGGGAAAGAGAGGACATCTTGGATTCTGCAAAGCCCAGAATAAAGGTAAACCAAGATCCTTATTATAAACAAGTTTTTGTACCAAATATGGTATAGAAATGGTACAAAACCCTAAACACAAGCAAGTGTGCTTCAGATGCAAATGAAGGATGAGGAGATCAGTTTCATATTTAGGACCATGTCTGCATACAAACAGGCAGCTAAGAAAAAAAAACTCTGGCTGCTTGTTATCAGGAGATATTTATTCAGCGCTAGAAGTTTATTGTGTGTGGAAAATCTCTTTTTAGCTCTACAGGGAAACCAACAGTGTGTTCTTAGAAACAAATTTAAGCCAAAAAATAAGCTACACGATTAAGAACAATGTATCTTCAAGTTGTCATAACATAGCTAACAGTATTTTCCTTAATTGAAGTATGCCTTTGACTGCTCCTGTGGTTTCCTCCAAGAAACAGCTGAAGGGCAGTGTAGACACTTTCCAGTTAGAGATACAAGAGATTACTTTCTATCAGGGAAATCTACAAACGCTTCCAATTAGTTTTCTACTACCTCCCAGTATCTGAGCCTGTAATTGAGCTTTGGAGCAACAACCACATCATTGATTACCCCAAAACAGTGGGCCTAACATTTTATTGCACTACAGAGTAAAACATACTGACAGCTTCAAGATGCCAAGCCTCCTGATAATTAGAGATGTTTTGAGGCTACATGAATGAAAATAAATGAGGTGGTTACTCAGAATACCTGCAGACACTTGAATTTCAAAATCTTTGCAATAAAGTAGTTGGAAATAAAACAGTCTTAGCATGAAGCTTGTTTGATCAGCTACATCTGACATGCCTTAGATTCAACAAGAAACTTCCTAACTCTGTTCTACCCTTAACAGCTGGCACCTCCAAGCAGGCAGTTTTCAACAGACAGCGATCTATTAGTGCCTTAGCACAAGGCATTCCCAAAGGAAGAGTACACCAAGGAGGACAGCACACAAACCAGCATGAGGAACATGCTAAGAGGCAGGATTCATCATCTCCTGAACTCCAATTTCTGTGCCCTTAGAGTGAGCAGGGGTGCCCTGTGTCACTGCCCCACGTTCTTTGGCGACACAGGGCATTCCCGCAGGCAGCAGGAGCAGTGCTCCATGAACAAACCTGCCAGCCCTCGGAGAGAGGGCCAACCTGCACATCGAACTGCCTCTCCGGGGACTAGAGGAGGGACAATACATACAGGAAACCCGAGGGAACAACTGTGTCCTACTGAAATGCAGCTACATTGATGACAGCAGAGGGCAAGACCACAAAAAGACTGTCATACAGGGCAATTTGATTTGAAACCTGAAAAAAACCCTGCCAGAGAGGTCTTCCTTGCCCATGACACAAGTAGAGGTTTTAGAAGAACATTGCACCTGGCTAATGGGCAGAAGCAGAGAGCATTCATTTGTTGGTGGCAGTGGGTATCTCTGTTCCCCTCTTTGTCGGCATTCTGACAAAGTGCTATGCATTTAACAGGATGGCTTTACTTCCTTAAAATGAAACTACGGGCCAGTTGTCACTTCTTCCTTTCCCCATTTCACTCTCAGTAACTCCTCTTTATACCTCTCTTGCTCTCCTTCCCAGTGGCAACACTTAAGCAGAGATGATTTATCTATCTACACTTCCCTGGTAACTCATTGCTTGCCCCACCTTTATCCCAAGTAACACACTGCAGCATCCCCAGCGGGCAGCACTGTCACCGTTTGAGTCACCTAGTGTCACCCCCAGCACCCTGTGCCTAGAGCAGCCACCTCTGCTGCTCTGAATCTTTCTCTATTTCCTGTAAAGCATACCAGGGCACTTGCACTTACTCTGCTGTTCACGCCCAGTGCCTTTATCCTTCGCTGAAACGTGAACGATACCATTAGCATCAATGTCAAACGTGACCTCAATCTGGGGCACTCCACGTGGTGCTGGAGGAATTCCAACCTGGAAACGAGAAGCACTTAGCCATTAGCTCCCACACAGACATGAGCTCAGGGTATGAGCCTCCGGTGCTGGGTGTATTATCTTGGTGATCTGCCAGCTAACTCAACTATTAACTAAGCCTCACAGCTGAGCCATTTAAATGCCTGTCAGCACATGTGGTGAATTAGCAATACTTTGACAGATTTAACAGGATACAGATTTCCACCCAGAAGGAAGGACAGCACAGACACCGCAAGAGGCAGTCACACATTTGTTTTGGAGATGACTTAGTTGCTGCTTTAACAGTGAACAAGCCGCTTGTTCATGCACATTTGAGGCATGACAGCAAGCTCCATTTTCTTAATTCTGCTCTGGAGATGACTAGACTTCAAGCAGGTGACTAGACTTAAGATGGTGACAGGCAATCTACCTCTCTTTAGTTACAAAACACAGGCAAATCCCTTCCCTTTTGGAGGGCTCTTCCTAGCAATAGCAAGACTGGACAAACAGTTGACAACGCCAAGCTTTGCTGGCCCCAGGTTGCGAAATTTAAAGCAGAGAGACAGAAAGTCCATTTTCAACATAACTCACTCCAAAATGGTCTCTATCAACAGACAGGATGAAATCAGCAACTTTCAGGCAGACTGCAGTTACCAATAGCCAAATAAACTGACTGTGCGTAGGGAGCTGGTTAGTCAGCCACACTGAATGGCAGATGTGTGTGCATATTGCACACAAACATCCTTGCAACAGCCATTCTCCAACAAACATGGTAGTTCCACAAGTGCTGGTTTAAAAAAAAAAAAAAGGGGGGGGAAGAAAAAAAAAGAAGAGTATACCGGGCTAGAAACAGGCTCCCCTAGGGACTGCACATAACATGGAACCTGCTGACTCAAGTCTAGTCTCTGCAACAAAATCACCACCTGATGACAGCGACCAGAGGAAAGGTCAGCATATCCGCTGCACAGGCCTGGTACTACAGAGCTCTTCTTCCTCTTTGCAACCAGAACTGGAGAGGGTCCTTCTAGGTGATTGTGCCTTGTCCTAAAGCTACAGCAGCCACTGCACCACGTAACCCTGCTCAGAAACTTAAGCCTCCATATTAAAGACTAGCTGTTCTTCCTGTGCTACTGAAAGGCTGTCCCAGAATGAAATTCTACATTTGGAGGCTTAAAAAAAAATCAATTGTTTTCTGGAAAAACAACAACAAAACCAAACAAAACTGCCTTGAAGGCAAGTCTCTGAAACAGAGAAGGCTTTGAACTTTTCAAAGTTGGTCAAGTCTAAGGTCATGAATACTGAGAGCCAACATACCAATGTGAACTGGCCAAGAAGTTTGTTGTCACTAGCCATCTCTCTCTCCCCCTGGCATACTTTAATCTCCACTTGAGTCTGTCCATCAGCAGCTGTAGAAAATACCTGTAAGAAACAAACAAGAAGTTACTGAATAGCTACTAAGTTGCAACACACGAACAAAAGCAGTTACAAGCCGATTAAACAATAGGGAAAGGTATAAAGAAAAGCTAAGCTGAAGGCATGAAGAATCACCGAATGCTTATTATGCCTCTGTTCTTTAGAAAGCTCTAACAAACCACCGAGGCAGCAAAACTAGCAACAGCCTAGTTTACTGGCATCTTGTCCTACACGCATTTGAGCACCCCAACACTGGTAATGCCACGTCGGCAGCAGGCGCCAGTGGCAAGCGGCCACATTACCAGAGCGTTTCCTCCTGGAACAGTACAGCTCATGCCTGAGCCCCACACCCTAGAGCAAACAAGGGTTATCAGCAGGAGTAGACTATAGTGGATCCAGCCAATAAAGTGAGAGAAAAGAGCACATCCAGATCTGCTAGGGCCCTACAACACTTGAAAACATCTGGAAAGGGGCGGGGGAAGTAATCTTTCCTAGGCACACAGACTACCAAAGGTACTCTCAAGCTGGGTGTGGTGCTCAGTTACAGGTCTCCACACAGCTCTTCAGAATGATGTGTTGACAGTTACATCACAGCACACACACACACACTCTGTGTTCCTGACTAGGTCAAAAACATCCTGGGATATCTTGGCGTGTGTTAACTCAACTTACCCTCCTCTTGGGGGAGGCTAGTACTTAACAGAAATACTCAGTGGCTGACTAAATCCTTTTTCTCCTTCCACCTCAGCTCTGCCAGCAGAGGAGACAGGATGATCAGGATGCTTTGTGCAGTATGCAATGGCTGTTTGAGTACACCATAAAACACTCATCCATCCATGCAGAGTCAATATGTACCTGACTCTTCTTAGTTGGAATAGTAGTATTCCTGTTGATGAGCTTTGTGAAGACGCCTCCCAGTGTCTCAATTCCCAAGGAGAGGGGAGTTACATCCAGCAGCAGCACATCAGTAACATCACCAGCTAAGACACCACCTTGGATAGCTGCACCAATAGCAACGGCTTCATCAGGATTAACTGCTTTGCTAGGAGCGCGGCCAAACAAATCCTGTACAGTCTGTTGCACCTGAATGGGGAGAAAGCACAGCTTGTATGCAGAGCGAACTGTTACTGCCCAGCGCTGCAGCCACACCACTCAGGCAGCCTTGGTTACAGGTACCAGAGGAGGAGAAACCCTCAACTTGGGTATCCCACCCTGCTCAGCCCCTTTCAAAGCTCCTCCTTTACACTTCCGCTGCCACGTAACTCTGTGGCATGACGGAAAGGCTGAACTTCAGGTACGTAGTTGTTCCAAGCCCCATCTTCCACGTGCCCTGTTAAATGCATTCATTTTATTCTAGATAATCCCTTCTCTGTACACCTTCTTGCAGTGAAGTTTGCCAGCTGCAAGTCAACTCGAGCACTCACCTACACTGGTGCTTTCATACAGCCCAGCCTTTTTTATTTTTAAAAAGGGATCACTCCGTGCTTATCAAGCAGGAGTCAAGCGTTACTTCCCTGGAATTTGCGCAAGCCACACTGGGCAGAACACAGCTGTCAAGGACAGCACAACTGTGGAGGCAGAGCACAGGGGAAGGTCAAAAAAATCCAGAGCAGAAGGACAGTTCATCTTGTTTGGGTGTAATAAAAAGAAAATGAAGCTGTATGAAGGGCAAACTCTTCGTTTTCAAATCCTTTATTTAATGGGCTATTTCACCAGGGACATAGATCTGCTATGTCAGCAGACTGAGCTCTGTTACTAGCTTTTTCACTGTTTTGCCCTTTCAGGACGATGTGCTCATGATTGCAACAGATATACTGCTGCAGTATCCAGATGGGAATGCAATTAGGTATCTGCAATACAGCCACAGTTCTCTAGTCCACTCCTCTCTCACAACAGAGAGGTGTGGGACCTGGCTCCTGCTCACAGCTTCCCTCCTCCCTGCACTAGTCAAGCCCTACTCAGGCAAACATCTGCACAGGTGAGCACGATGTGCCTGGGAAACTATGTGCTGGAAGCAAATACCCAACTCCTTTGCACTTAAGCCAAGAGACATCTGCAGGGAGTGTTCATTACAGAGGAAGACACCACATGAGTATATAATTAAGTGCAATTCTTCCCCTCTGGAGGCATATTTTAAAGCACAGAAGAAACACTACTTCTAACCACCCATTTTATGTTTCCTGGAGCACTGCCCATGTGATACTTCAAAGAACACAAACTTCCTCCTAGCAGGGGTGCAGCAGAACAGGACAACACACACGAGAAGATTGTGCACCACACGAGCACAGATCTCCATGCCCAGCGGAGGAACAGCTGACTGCAGCATTCAGTGAAGCATTATGTAACCTCAAAGCCACAGGTGCTGGGGTTAAACAACGATTCCCTCTCCCATATTAAACTACTGTATTCAGCCCCGAAAAAAGAGGTAATACTTCACCAAAGGGCTTCCCAAGCTTTCAGAGGCAGTTTCGTCCCCTTATACGAAGTTAACCACACCGTTTTTCTTTTATCCAGCTTAAACAGCAGGGACTTCAAGGAGGTGCAGCAGTTACCCCACCTGAGTTTTGGCCAGAGTAGCAGCTTTTGCTTATCTTATTGCCCTGGCTCCCTTGCCTGGATGGCCATCTGTACACACTAATACGACCTTTACCTACTAGGGTCGTTCAGTACTTCCAGGGGAGGAAAATATTTAATCCCAGGCAAAACATGCCCAAAATATGCACAATCCTAGCAAGGACCCGTGAATCACAAATGATAACAGCAAACAAATGGTCGAAGCCTGACAGATCCTGCAGAACATTTTAGTGATCTCTACATGAAAAAAAAAAAAAAAACAAGCTGAAGAGGGTAGTGTACACGCTCAGCACTGACCACAGGGGAGCTGAACAGTCACCTGCATTGCTGCAGACAAGAACGGTAAATCACCAGCAGACAGCTCCTGAACTGCAAGACTGTGCATGTCAGCAAAGCAAGCTTTTAAGTCACCTGTTGGTGCTTATCACCACTGAGCATGAGGGCCAAATACTTGGGTAACTAGTGCTTAGAAGAGCTTATTAAACATGCTTGACAAAGCAACTGCAAACAGCAAAATATATACAAGCAAAGCAGCAGTTAACAGAACAATTCTGCTTGTGCAGGTTCTTCACAGCTAGCTACAATGGTCAAGCTACAGGTGCTCTTCTATACAGAGAAGCAAAGCCACAGGAAGGCAAAGATTCCCAACAGGTTATTGCCATTGGAAATGTACCTCTACCACATACATTCCACAAAAAGAGAAAGAAAAAAATCTGTATATCTCAATAATGCTGCTTATGTTCTGTTCACATCAAAAAAATTCAATTCAACTTTTAACTCCTGGTAGCTCCCATTTGTAAGGTGCAATTCAGCTACATCCCCCAGATTCAAGTTGAGCCCAGGCATGATGGGAGTCCCTTGCTGCTGCTTTCACATCACTACTTGGCACGCATGATCTACTCCTGGGGGCCTTTTACTATAGGAACTGCAGTTACCAGACTTCTGATTCTTCCATTTCAGAACACCCTTAAAAATAAGTACTAGGTAGCAGCACCAGCTTTGTCTCAAAAAGGGAAACATGTCATACCTTTGGCATTCTGGTCATACCACCAACTAGGATGACTTCACCAATATCACTCTTGCCGACTTCAGCATCCTGCATGGCTTTCTGGCACGGCGCTACTGTCCGCCTGATCAGATCAGCTACAATGCCCTCGAACTGCGAACGACTCAGCTTCATGTTCAAATGCTTTGGTCCGGAGGCATCCATAGTAAGGTACGGCAAGTTAATATCGGTCTGCAGCACAGAAGTGGACAAGGTGTCAAGGGTAGGAACTAGAAAACAAGGCGGCTACATGCTGGTTTTGTACCAAGCCAAAGGTTCTGTCGTGCCTGTCTCAGCACTTCTACATTACTGTTTACCCCAGATCCCAGGCTGGGAGTGACATGAGGAACATTTTCGTATTTCGGACAAGACATAGGAGAAATCTGGTTAGAAATCTCATGGCTACAACTATTCAGTACAAATTCTGATATTCTGCGTTACTTTGTTTATCATTAAGATATAGTGCTCTTCACAGCTTAGGCAATGTTGTTTTACGCTCATCATCTGCTAATGTTACTATAAACAAACAATTTGAAATGAAACCATCTTTGCAGTAGTGCTTGGAAGCAGTAGTATTTAATTTTTATCATAGCCAGCAGGCAAGAGGTGAAATATTATAATTTACAAGCCTCATTCCCTCCCTTTAATACAGCACAGAAGAGTCCACCAAAATCAGAAAACCTGTCAAATGACTGCCTAACATTTCATCTTAAGACAACCTACTTCGAGGAAATAACTCATAACTGTTTCTTTAAATGCTAGCAACTTATAAATAAATTGTAAACAACTAAATTCATCAGTGCCAGGGACCATAATCCTCGTTTTTCTTGGCTGTTTGTGCAAGAGACCTCACAAATTCACATGCTTGATTTTTGAAGCAAAAGCATAGACTAAAACAATCTTGTTCGGATGCTGAGTTATGCTGACAAAAGATACTACAAATCAAAGCAAGTCAAAACATTAACGGTTTAAGCTCTAGAGATTAAGTTTACAACACATGACCCTGAACTCACATTACTGGCTAGATCAATGCATTCCCTTTCTAGTATCACAGTCAAAAATATTGGGAAGAATTGGGCCAAAACTAAGCAGTTTTTCTTCACTGCTGAAGAGTTAAGGAATTCTAATTCTAATTTTTCCTAGTATGAACACATTGTATTTGTCAGCTCTCGAGCTAGTAAAACAGCCTGCCACATTTTTGGCAGAACTATGCAACTATTGTGACTGGCCTCAACTCCTTCCTGTAAGTTCTCCACTGGCCAACAAAAAGACCACCATCAAAAAGAAAAGCTTATTCAAAACCTAAAAATTGCCAGAATCCTCGTTTCAATTACCACACAACTGACCTTGATTTCATTTCAGCAAAGCTATCACACCCCCCTAACTGGCTGCTCCTCCAGCTCCTTATTCAATAACGAATAAAGAATAGGCCTAAATGCATTTCTGTATGAAGCAGGTGAAGAAAAATGGGTATAAACTACCCACTGTCTACGCAACCCTTCCATAGGGAAATAAGGAAAGATACTCTGCAAAAATTATTTCTTCTTAGACTTGGCTGTTTCAGTGGTATAAATTCAGCTGCACAACAATTTGTACTATACAAATAGCACTACAAGATTTTGGAACTGCTAGAACAACATCACAAACTACAAGGGCTTCCACAAATGCAGCAGTACCTAACTGCAGCTAAATCCCCTAGTGCCCATCACAGTTCTGAAATGCACAGTAAGTTGTGAACAAGGTCACATTCCCTGCAAGATAAGGAAACATCTTCTGGTGTTCAGAACAGGCAAAAAACCATCATCTGCTCCAATTCTAAGTTTCAAACTACTAATTTCTCTCCCAGACACTGACACACTACCCTGCTAAAAGATTTTTCAGTTAAGCTAATGTCATTTGGTTACACTGAAGTTTCTTCTGCCACCAAAAGAGAAAAGCAGCAACTACATATACCTTTTGGAAACAAATCTTTTTGCATCAAAATGTTTACCGGACAGCTTTGAGCACAGCCACCTACCTGCACAGACGAGGAAAGCTCGCACTTTGCTTTCTCTGATGCTTCCCTCACCCTTTGAAGGGCCATGTTGTCTTTAGTCAGGTCAACACCCGTCTAAGTGACAAAGAAAATACGGGTTAACAGACTGTTAGCTTTCGCACAGTAGCCACGGAGTGCTTCTCTTCATTGCAATGCATCTTTCGACCATGCTTTACTTCAAGAAAGTCTGCAGAAATATAGCCTGATACGTACACTTCCCGCTGAACTCTCTCAGCTCTGGCAAATGTATTTAGGATTAAAAAAAATCTGCAAATTCTCACTACTCCAAAAATAACTGCACAGCAAGTTACTGATTAAAGCTTAGAGAAGCTGATGCATCATAGAATATAAAAGCAAGACTGGATTAGCAATGGAGTAGGAATAACATTGCAGTTTTCCATTGGCAACCCCGTACTGTACTATGTGCACGTGTATTGACATATTCAACATTTATAATAGTGAGCAGACTATGTATATGATAGTCTTGCTACACCACAGGGAAAAAGCAGAAGTCCAAGCATTTCATCTGTTTTCCAGGAGAAGAATATTCTGCCTCAAGTAAATAAACCTAAGAACTGGAAGCCAGGCTAAGCACATCTTTAATACCCTGCTTTGAAATCTCAGGTGTGCCACAGATGACAACCTAAGTTCTAATAATCCTTCTACAGAAGTTAAACCAAGTTTAAACATAAGCTGACTTCTGACAAGACATCTTACCTCTCTCTTGAACTCTTTAACAATATGCTGTAGTAGAGCCTGGTCAAAATCTTCTCCACCTAAGAAGGTGTCACCATTGGTGGACTTCACCTCAAAGACTCCTTTCTGGATTTCCAAAATGGAAATATCAAAAGTGCCACCACCCAAGTCATAGACTGCAATACTACAAGAACAGAGGCAGAAAAACATTACTTTCTAGACAAAGTTGTGTAGCTCAAAAGCATCCTGTCCAGGTGAGGTGTGCAGAATTCACATTGTTGTCATCCACAGAGTCAGTCAAAAACCTTCTTTGAAGACAACAGCAATCAAATTACATAGCGTACCCATTCATTGGGCACACTGAGTCCACGTGGAAGTCTTCTCTGCAAGGCCTGCTGCACTATGATAGCACGTAACCCCGCAGATTACTTCCCAAGAAAAAGCTTCTACACACAGGGTTTGGTAATTACTTCTTCAAAAAGGGGACATGTGCACCTAATGAGAAGTGCAGGGACACTGGAATCATTATGAAAAATGTTTTGCAAAACATGAGGCTTTCACAACACTGTAATCCTCATCAGACATACAAAGCTGGTGTCGAAAAGCTCCGTGCATTTATATAACCACATCTGACAGGGCTAGAAGGCAGAACGCAGTCTAGAGAGGACAAGCAAGCTACAGACACTGGGCACCAAGCCTGAACATAACTCCTATGTCACCCTTAAGCACCAATGCCAACAGTCAGCTGTCTTCCACACTTGTCACTGCTACCTACAGGTAATATAGCCAAAACTGACACTCAGCTTTGGTAATTAAGTTCAAGGATTTCTCAAAACAGAACAAAAGGCAAAGAAAACCCCCCAAAACACCAGAAGATGCATTTACAACATGAATTACAGCATGGTTATTTAAACAAGGGCAGGTGTTATGAACAAGCACTTACATTTTGTCTTCAGACTTATCCAGACCATAGGCAAGTGCAGCTGCTGTTGGTTCATTAATCACTCTCAAAACATTCAAGCCAGCAATCTGCCCAGCATCTTTTGTAGCCTGAAAAGAAGAAAAAAAAGTGCTGACAATTGAGAAAAACTACACACAGCTTAAAAGCCAAATAAAAACCCCTTACAGCTTGGTGAATACCTGTCTTTGAGAATCATTGAAGTAAGCAGGGACTGTGATCACAGCATTCTTTGCTGAATGTCCCAGGTAGTTTTCTGGAGGAGGAGGGAAGGAGGAAAAAAAGACAGAACAGGTTACCTTCATAATTAAAACGCCAACCAAATTACCACTTCGTTTGAAATTTTTTCTCTCAATTAAGAACAGAAGAGAATCTTGCTGCTCAAAAACCTGCTGTTTTCTGGGAAAATGCAGAGGGAACTGCACCAAATCTGAAACTTTTCTTTTTCATGCAACTTGGAAGAGCCTGTAAACCTCTGACAGAGCACAGCAAAGCACCTTTGTCCTTGATCAGTAACCAGATGGAGCTAATGCATAGGAATTTTTCTGAGAGTTTAACTTACCTTTTTGGGCTGCAAGACTGAAGTTTCCTTTGTTTCTTTGGAGCATCCATCATGCAATCCACTTACTATTTATTCAGTTTGGTCTCTTTTTTATAAGGTCTACCATAAGTAACATTTATACGCTACAAATAATGCACACAGACTACATGTTTGCAAGCAAGTGTTGGAAACATTACATGCAGTATGTCAGAAAGACACATTACAGCCTAATTTAATGTCAGAATCTTATTCTCCTGAAAAAGGGCAGGTTGTGATCAAATGCAGATTCAGACCTGCTAAAAAAAATGAGAATGCATGTGATGCGGAGACAACACGCCAACAGGATTTGTGTCTATGCACTAACCCTGTACAGCTCTTACTTGCTGCATTATTTTGTTTTGCTTGGAAAGCCAGTTCATTCCACCAAAATTCAGGTAGCATCTAGGGCAAAAGCCAGCTGACCTAGAGGAAGCAGCCTTCTGCTGCTCAAGGCAAAGCAGCACCATCCTCAGTTCTGAAATAAGCCACAATCATCGCATCTGGACGCCTCCCATACCACATACTCCTACTTAATTTTTGGGTGGAACTTCAGCCAGTTCCCTGGATCTAACACTGCAGTATCTTTGGTGAACCCTCAGGAACACTCAGTCTTGTCCTCCAAATATATAATGCTGAATGCATGAGTGCTTTCCAAACCAGAAGACAACTATGTTTTTTTTTCCTCCTATGTATTGTATTCAGTTCCCTCCTGAAACTGTATTAAGAATTGAAAGGGAGAAAAAAGTCTCCAGTTCAATACAATATGCCTTCTTGTAACTCACGATAGAGACTTTATAATAAAAGTAGGCAAAACCCATTTGCCAGGCAGGTAATTCAGCTACCTCAAAGCAGTATTCCATTTTGGTAAGAAGATGGTTTAAATAAAACACTAACATCTTGTCAAAGACCCCAGTTTGAGGCAGGAAGATTGATTCTCAAGGCTACATAGCAGCCCATCACTGTACTCCTCCACTCTGCTATGCAAGGGTTCCAGAATCAAGAAATGTTTTTCACAGCTGCAGCCCATCCCTTTACCAGTGCCCAGTACCAGGGTCATGTCTGTGTTCAAACACAGCAAAGACCAAGCTGTACCAACCTGCTGTTTCTTTCATCTTCATTAGTACAAAGGCACCAATCTGGCTTGGAGAATAGAGTTTCCCATGAGCTTCTACCCAGGCGTCACCATTGGAGGCACGGACTATTTTAAATGGAACATTCTTACTAAAAAGCAAAAAGAATTACGTATCTAATTTCTGTATCAATGGCACCACATACGCACAAAATCTTTACAATTAAGATCAGCAGAACACCACACACAGGTTTTTGACAAAGAATACTGAACTTTCCAATGACAGTCTCAGATCTGGGGAGCCCCAGAAGTGCCAATGTACTACTTCTCCCCCTTATTCAACTGCAATCATTTAATCATAAACCTTAGATATGATTGTACAGCACTTGCTGTATGGACTCAACAGCTCTTTTGGCAAATACTGACTGTTCTGCACAGCATCAGCAAGGCTGTGGGGAAAGAGACTAAAAAGCCTACTATCCAACTTCAACCCTGAAAGCCTCTTACATATAGGAACTATTTAAGCCATGCTATGCAGCGTATTTTATATGTTTTGTGCTACAGGGGGAACTGTTTTTCACCCTTACTTACATATCCTTCTTCACTTCAGCGTCATCAAAACGCCGCCCGATGAGACGCTTGGTAGCGTAGAAGGTATTATGCGGGTTTGTCACCGCCTGCCGCTTCGCTGGCATCCCGACCAAGCGCTCCCCATCAGCTGTAAACGCAACCACCGAAGGCGTCGTTCGGGCACCTTCAGAGTTTTCCAGCACCTATATAAAAACCGTAAGAGGACGGCATCAAGGAATACTGCCTTTGAAAACACCAAGTCAGACATTCAACCTCTAGTACAGCTGCTGCAAACTGGTATTTACTTTTGACTTACTTTAGCTTGTTTTCCTTCCATAACTGCCACACAGGAGTTTGTCGTACCCAAATCAATTCCAATAACGGCACCTTTGATTGCCTCTGAGCTGCAAAGCATATTACACAGAAAATAAGATTACTACTAAAGGAAGATGACAACTAACTAGATGGCAAGAAAACTTCCTATCCTGAAGGGATGACACAGTAATTTTTCACCAGAAGTGAATCGCTATTTTATCCTGAGCCTAAGAGTCAAAGCCAGAGAACATCTTACACTGGAAATCAACCTCATACTAAGTGTCTTTGTATTCAATCAGATCATTTATATCTAAATCTCCACTTGTTTATCTAAATATGTGAAATATTATTCTTCATCAGAATAGACTTTGCTATATGAATTCTCAACAACCCTTAAGATTTTGATATAAACATGAATTGAACTGGTCACTGATCCTGCCCTTCACCACATCAAGTTTCCTGGACTTGTTTTTGGTTAGTTTTGATGTTCATACTCAAATTTGTGTTTGAAAATAACCACCTGGACTGAGAGTTTTAAGAAAATATTGCACTGATTTATTTTTAAGCAATGCTTAACATGAAGTCAGACAGAACTGGTTAAATCCAAGCAAAACTCCCTGAGGCAGAGCTACAGTTAACCATTTTTTTGATCCTGCAGATCAACAAATGAATCCTGAAAAGTGGGAGTGGTTCCTACACAAGCCGAATTTGAATCCTTTATTTCTTCTAGGAAGTGTATATTCACTCTTTTAAGTCTAGAGAGAACTCAGAGTCATGGTTTTATCTGATAGATAAAATCCTATTCTGGGATGAAGAAAGCACACTGAAGCCAGAGCAGGGCCTTCTTCCTTACCAAGATACCATCTTCTCACACTCCCCAACACAAAGTCCCTCACTTTAAGAAAGTGAGCCTGGTTCAGATACCATAAAGCAGCAATCCTGAAAGTGAGCAGCTGTTCAGCTTCTCTGGAGTAATTAAAACTTGGGCAGTTTTCCTAACACGCACAGATTCCCCATGTCTTTGTGCCCCTAATTATAACAATGCCAGTTGCAAAACATTTTTTTTCAGTATCTTGTAACAACAAAAAAAGGGAAGTAAAATAAACTAGTTCCAAACAGCTTGTATATCTGCAGTGAAACAGAGCAGTTGATCACCCTGATTTTCATGACATGTGGAGATGGAGAGAATAACTGTCAGTTTACAACAGTTTGTTGGGTTTGTGTGGCAAACAGTAAACCCCTAAACACACTTTGTAGAGGCTGCTCTTTGTAGAGGTATGGGGGAAGAACAGTTCTAAATGTTCCCCTGGAAAAAAAATATATAAAAAATAAAGAGATAAAGCCTTAGAAAACTGACAGGCATAGGTTCTGGTTTTACCTCTTTTTCAGCAGCTGCCATGGTGAGAGTGAAAAAAAAGTGAATTTTATTGTTGCAACTAATTGGTTCTTGCACTCTGCACTTACTGCAATTTTGCCTTTAAAAACAGTTCCTAATAGAAAACTTGTTACCAAACTTCTTAATTGCTCATGGAGTAGAAAATAGCAAGTCCAGCTTGCTGTTTTTGTTCCATTTCTCCATCTTTGACCCCAATAATCAGCTTTGGCATTAGGGTGACAGTAAAGATAACATCAAACTGCCAGACTTGAAAAAATTTGGAAAAACTTACGCATATTTTCTGCTCGATGCTGCTCTGAGAACATTTTGACTGAGGCCATTCCAGAATGTCTGTAAAATAAAGATGTTCTCATGAAGTTATAGTTTCCAATGTTAAATTACCTTCTACCCATAACTTTTAGAGGAAGACTACTCACAAAGTAAAATAGGTCTACTACAACACTGTACTTTTTAAATCTTAAATTAAAACTAAACAAAAAATTGATAAAATTTCAATCTGGCATATAGTCACAAAGCAATTACTGCCTTCATTTGTCACGGATACAACTGATCTGTACCACCAGAGCTGAGCAATTTTACTCAGCTAAAATACTCTGTTAACATGCTACCAATTTAGCTGGCAAAACAAACTTCAGTAATTTAACCTGAACCTTCAGTATGCAGCAAACAGCAGCAGATAAACATTAACTCTGCTCCTTGAAGTTTTACGCACAGTCAGCAACAAATGACCAGCTACTTCTCCTGAAGAAGCTGCACTCAGGCTTTCAGAGTAACTAATAAAATTTTGCACTGGCCAGAACTTTGCATGCTCACATCAGTAACTTGGAAAACCCTAAATATACCATCCTTTGTCATGAAAGAGAATTTTTAATAAAATATCTTAATATAGACAAAACCGTATCAAAACGTGAGTATTTTGCTGCTCCCTCGAGACGCTCGGCCTGTCCCTACCCCCCGAGCGGGCAAGGGCGTTAGCCCAGGCCGGCCCGGGCTATCTCGAGCAGGAGCGGCTCAGTACGCGAGCCAGCCAGCGGCAGGCCCAGCGCGAGCAGCCGGAGCTCCTGGCATCCGCGACGGTTTAAAGAAAAGAAGAAAAAAGGAAAGAAGGAAAAAAGAAAGAAAGGAGAGAACCGCGCAGAACAGAGCTCCCTTCCCCCCCGGGGGCACCACGGGGCGCGGCGGAGCCCCGCTCTCGCCGCCCCGGCCGCCGCTGGGCGCGATGCCGGCCGGGCGCCTCCCGCGCCCCGGCGCTTCCCCGGCACCCGCAGCCCAGGGAGACCCGCGAGGCGCCGCCGCACCCCGGCGAGGCCCGACCCGCCGGCCCGGGCCTCCCTTCGCCGCCCCCGTCCGCGCCGCACCTGCGCGAGGCCGGGAGCGGCGGGGCCGGGCCCGCCGCGCGGCAGGAGGCGGGGGAGGCGCGCGGCGGCGCGGCTGGCGCTGAGCATGGCGGCGGCGGCGGCGGAGCGGGCGGCCAGCGGACGAGGGTGCGCGCGGCGCCGCGGCTCTTCTGGAAATCTCCACCCACGTGGGCCGCCGCGGGGGGGTGGGGGGGCGCCGCGCCGCAGGACCCCCGGCGCGGGCTGCCCCGGCGCTCGCCTGATCCCCCGCGCGCGCCTCCGAGGCTCCGCTCGGAGGCAAAGGGCACGCGCAGCTGCGCGCCGCCCTTCTGAGCACTCCAGGGATCCTTCCCGGCGCGAGCGCCACAGACGAAGAGAAGCGCGGATGTGCTAGGCGCCCGCTGCGCGCCGGCGCGGCGGCGGGCAGCCCGGGCCCTGCGTGCCGCCGCGCACTCAAGGTCGGACAGGATAAAGCGCAGGCCGATTGCAGCGGCCTTGCGTCAGCGGCGCCGCGGCGCGCATGCGCCGCCCGAGGCGGGACGCCGCATGCGTGGGGGGCCGCGAGGGCTCCGGCGCGTGCGCGGCGGCCAGCGCGCGGCGGCGCTCGTGCGCCTGCGCCGAGCGGGCCGCGCCGCGCCGCGGCCCCGCGCATGCGCTGTAGGGCGCGGCGGCGGGGCGGGTGGAGCCGGGCGCTGAGGGAGGCGGGGGCGGCGGGGAGGTTGGAGGCCCCGGGGAGCCGCCTGGAGGAGCTCGGGGGCCCCGGGGAGCTCCCCTGGGCCGCGCTGGCGGGCGGGTTTTACTCCGGGCCTGGCCTGGCGCCGCCACAGCCGCGCCCCATCTCCCTTTCAATTGCTTTTTCCCCAAAGGCCTCTGAAACGTGTCGTAAAAACGCAGTCAGGGCCCGACAGTGGTGGAGGCGCGTCCGCTGCCTCCTTCACAAGAACTTGTTTGTGTTGCCGGGAACCCCCGCGCCTGGTGACAGGACGCTCCTCGTCGCCGCTGCCAGTGCGGCAGCCCAGCGGCACAGGCCGAGGCCGCCTCTCCCCAGACCCGCAGGCCGAGCGCCCGCGTGCTTGTCTCGCAGCAGGGACCAGCCAGGCAGCCCCAGCGCAGGCACGGCTACGGCCTGGGCCGCGGGCATGCGTTGTGGCACCGGGGTCCGTCCCTGGGGCCTGATAAACGCCAGCCCATGCGACCGACAGCAGGGCTGAGGGCAGAGCACGGCCACGGTAGCTGTTCAGTCAGACTGCTTCTGCACGGGTGACGAAAGATTGACCTCATCTCTCAGGCATCCTTGTTCGTGTAAAACACACAGCCCAAGGTGCCTGGGATGGGCCACCTCTAATCCAGAAACAAAAGCGAAGATACTGAGTGTTGCCCTCGCACCACCAGAAAGGGGCAGCAGAATGCCGTGCTACTGCTGTGTTTCAGAGTATTCTTGTGAATTAGAAGCCTAGGAAAAAGACAGCTTAATTCAAATCGCTGACAACTCCCAAGTATTGGCAAGGCTGTAATTAAAGCACAAACACACTTCGAAGTAGCTCTCTGGGAACTCTGTCCGCACCATTCCTCCCTGCTTTCTTTTCATCTCCAAGGTGAAAAAGGCAGGCTGTCCGATCCTGAGGGAAACAAGCCCTTCACATTGAGCTCTGTGACATTTAACAGCTCAGGCAGCTACCAACAAAGCAACAGGCAAGTACATTTCAGCAGTCTCTGCAGAGGCTGTGGTAAGAAAAATACTAAATTCTCTCCCCTTTGCATCTCTTGTAAAATGTCCAGTGCTTTCAGCTCCTGCTGACTTCAAATGACTGGAAGGATGCTCCACAGCAGGCAGGATTCACCCCTGTGTCTGCAGTTCTCTGGTCTTGAGCCTTCCTGGGGAAAGAAGAAAAGCTTTGAGGAGCTGGCAGGGAAAGGGCTGTGGTGAAAGCACCGAAGGATGGTTTCTGGTGATACAGTTCTGAGGATCTGCAGTGAGGACCATGCACCAGAAACCCACAGCACAGCAATGCAAAAATGGTGGGAAAGGCGCTGCCCTGTGGGGACCCAGTTAACTCCCTTCATGTTAACTGTTGCCATGCGCAAGGATGCTTTGAAGCACAGAAGCTGGTCTCTCAGCAGGGCTGGTCCTGCTCCTGCAGAGATCAGCAGCAAAACATGTGTTTGACTCCCATAGGAGTTGAGTGGGATCATAACTAGTTTCCTATAAAGCTTTAAGCCATTCTGATGTGTTTTTCAGCTCTATGGGTATCTGTCTTAGAAGGATGTCACTGTAACTAGCAAAACACAAGGAGGTTACATGCAGTTTTCAGTGGAAGCAGCATTTTTGAGGCATCTGTCAGTGCTGAGGCAGGTCAGGACTGCTGGCAGCATGACAAGGCCTGCAGGGAGCTCTGCATTAGCTTCTCCACATTCATTATTTCCTCTTGGCAGGGATTTGAGGGCAACTCCTGCTCTCTGACTCCTAAGCGCATTGGAGTTATCCTAAGTTATGAAGGCATGACTTTGGATGCCCTATTATGAAAAGGCTCAGAGAGGCAGCTGTCAAAACAGCTGCATTTCAGTTGCTTTCCTACTCACTGAAATGAGGCTTAATCGGAAAAAGCACTGACTGATCAAACCTGGTACAGGATTAGTCTGCGCCCTAAATCAAGGGGCACAACAGGGAGGCCAAACAAAGTCCCGTCGCACTTTGTGCACAACAGGAGAAAGACATGCGAATTCAAGGGGGTGCTCATGTGCTCAGCAAGGGCCTGGTTAGGGGAAAGCCATTGTACAGTAAACAGGAGCAAGAGAGTACAGTAGGGCAAAAATAAAGCCCCTAGCTGCAGGGGTGGAAGGGATACAGGTTTGTTCTATTTGGGTATTTACTGGTTCATTTGCACCCCTATTTTAATGAACCACTAGCAAGATGCTTGATTACAGAGTCATCTCTGGGGGATTAAAACAGAGGCAGGAGGGTTTGGGATGGGCATTCAACACAAAGCTGGCCAGCACCAGTGTCCCTTTAGGGTTTCCCAGTTTCCTCTTGTGATGCTGGTGGGATTGGCAACAAGCACCAGCCTGTAGAGCAGAGCTTATGCCTGCAATAGCACAAACACAAGGCATTTTACCAAACCCTAGGATGGGCAATTTATTAGAAAACATACAGAGAAAGATAAATTGGAAAGTAACACGGAAGCAACAGAATTGGTAGACAAATATGAAAACTGCCTAAGAGCTGGCTAGCAGCTCACCAGACCTTGCTCCTACAGCGCAAGCTGGAGAGACCTTCACTCAGTTAAGGATGCAGGCAACCGGGGGGTGGGGGGGCAGGTAGCAAACTGTACCTTACCCCTACATGATTGCAGCTGTTTGTAATAGGGATATGAGGTGCCTCCAGGAACCATAATAATAGGGGCAATGAGCATGTTGCAAATGAAAACTTACAAATAGTGTGTTGTGCAGGTTTCCCCCCCCTAATCCGAAACAGCTGAGCTACAACAATTGAGTGCTCCCAGGGAGTGTATTTCAGCTCTGAAAGTTGGGTTTCAGCACAAAGAGCCTTGCTGACAGGGCAGGATGTTTTGAAGGTCACCCTTAGTCAAGCCACACCACCATGGGGAGGCCCAAGGGGCTCAGCCACCTGACCTCTCGGGCAGGGGAACCCCCTGGGGACCCATGTCAAGGGCTCATGTTGTACAGAAACTGGCATGTGAGTCCCTCTGCTGAGCAAGGTCAGATCATCCTTTTGCCCTGGCTCCATGCAGGCCCTTCCAGAGCACATGTGGGTCCTCTGCTCTCTCCTCGTGCCTCTGGGTAGGCAGCTGAGCATCTCACCCAGCATCAACCCCAGAGGTATATCATCTCCCCCAGCCCTTTCTGCACGTTCCTGCTTTCCAAGTTTCATTAAATAGCTTTTGAAGAATCATTCCCTAGATATGCTAGGCAGCCTCTGACCAGCTGAATATCTCCATCTCTCCAGCTTTGGCTTCCCCTACCTCTTTTGCCTGTTTTGATATTCACAAACCAATTGTATTTCCAGTCATTAGGAATGTTTAGTGCTCTGTACTTGAAGTAGGCGCTCGCGGAGCTGTTCCCCCAGCCACTGACACCAACCCTTTGCAGGTTCCTGTGACCACACTGTTCCCTTGGAATCTGCTTCCCTTGAAGGGCCAGCTACCCACTGCCCAAGTACTTTTATCCACACTGGTTTTATCTGGTCTCTGGATTTGTATCCACCTGCAGGGACTCATCCCAGGAGAAATACGCTTTCCATTCCTGACGCAGCTCCGAGGACACAAGACTCCTCAGCCAATGCACGAGTTTCGAGGCAGTGTCTTTGCCTCTTGAGAATGAATACAGTTTTTCTTTCTGAAAACACTGTAAATCACTATTGATACACACACGTTGTTTCCTTTGTTACTTCCTAACTACATATCCTTTTCCTTGTAGGCTACAACGCAGCGAAGCTCGCGCAGCTCCTCCGTGGAAGTGCGCTTTGTTTTGTGCAGGCTGTCTGAATGCGAAGTGGGGAGAGAAGGCGCCTTCCCTGCCTGGCAGGGGATGTGCCAGGAGGGTCCTTTCCAGTCGGCTGGTGCCAATACATCAGGCCCAGGTACAGCCTGCAATTTATGCATACAATTACAGCAATTTCATTTTGAAATCAGCCCCATGAGACCTGCGTGAAACAAAAGGGTAACGTTTGGAGGAGAAAAAAAATCCTGACTCAGACTTAGGCAGAGGAAACGCTTGTTCTCTGCACCTCGGTGATAAGATGGCAATGAAGGGGAATAATAATAATAAAACCCCACATATTTCCAGCTCCCTTCTTTCCAGTAGCACCAACATATATTTTGAAGGGCTTCAGTGCAGGTTTTTACTGCAGAAAATAAACAGGAAAGTCTTTCCCCCTCAAAGCAGCAGAATGAGAGCAAACATATCCAGATTCCCTCCAGCCTTGGCTCCCCCCATTATACCCTCCTTGCTCAGCCAAGCCCCGCCATCACCCAAGGATATGGAAATGCTTGGCGTGAGAGCAGCCAAGCCCTTCATTCCCAGAGCAGGGCGCACCTGAGACCTCATGCCCTTATGCAAGCCCCTCAGCCCCTGCTTACATGGAAAGGCATGGGGGCGCTCAGCCCAGCCCCCCACCCTGCTCCCCTCTGCCTCTCCCTGCCCCTTTCCCTCCCAAGGCAGGGACTGCCCCATCGCAACCCACAGTCAGGGCAGCAAAGCCCCAACTGTCCCCTCAACTGCCTGGAGGCCCCGCAGCAGCCCTGCTGCCAGCCAGGTCCATCCTTGAGGCCAGGCTCTTCGCTAGAGCAAGTGTTTTAGAAACAAGGACATGAGACACTTTAACAGGAATTCACAGGAGACTACAGGAAAGGGGGAAACACCAGAGAGGGCCCCCCTGGGCCACAACCAGTGTGACACTGAGACCGAGGGCCAGAAAGCCAGGAGAGCACCACAGCCACCTTAGCTGCGGGGCCGGTAACTCACCACCGCTCGAGCCACATCCGCAGCCTTGCTGCCTGCAGGCTTTGCGAGCTGTGATCACACAGGGCTCGGTGCCAGCTGAAGCAGCCTCTCTTCTTCCCCATGCTGGCAGGCTGCGGTCACACAGTGACCCGGATCAGGAGGCATCTGCCGCACCTTTGCGTTTTGCCAGGCTGATTTCTTCCCCCAGCCAATTCCCTGCACAGCCGCACAGAAAGCTGCAACCCAAGCTGGGCACAAGCAGCCAGGCCAGCCATGGAGGCAGCTTAAATTGATTTCAGTAGCATTGCAGCCAATTACAAACCCAAAGTCTTCGCACATGATTTCCCCCTGCAGGAGAAGCCGAACCCCCTGGGTGTCATTAGCCACACGCCGCATGGCCCAGAGGCCAGCGCAGAAGACTGTGCTCTGAATTGCCTCTCCTGCGGCAACCCTTAATTCAGGAGACAGCTCCAGCAAGGTCGCAGGGGAGGTGCTGCACCGCCGGCTCAGATATATCTGCCCCTGTCGCCCCTGCTGTCTCTCAGCATCCCATGTGGGCAGTGTCCTGCCTGCAGCTGGCCAGCTGGGTCTGGGCTCAGCAGGGCAGGAGTGGTAAAACCATCACTAAAAAAAAAAAAAAAAAAAAAAAAAAAAAAAAGAGGTAAATTGGGGGTAAATTCTGACTTGGAGCATTTTCCTTGGACCGTGTCACTCTCTTGTTTTCAGTCCATGAGCCGTGCCTGTTTTCAAGCCTCTCCTTACCCAAAATGAGTGAAACCAACTGTAATCTCAGCTTGAGCGTTTTATGCTTCAGTCCTTTCTTGGGGAAGTGAGTCCCGCACGTCAGCTACACACAGCATTTTGGTGTCCTTAGAGAGCCAGGGGACATGGCAGAGTCGCTCCTCGAAGCCGGGAACCTGAGTTCCTTGGTGGGAAAGATCAAAAAGGACGCCAAAAAGGGTGGGGAAAATGATGAGATCAACACCAAGCTTGTTATTTCCCTGGAGTCATCTCGGATGCTTCCTGTTCCTGTCCTTTTTGGAGGCAGAGCATCAGTTAGCATATTGATTAAAATGACCTCCACCATTAATCTTTGCAATGCTTTTTCTCCTGCAAGAGAGCGGGCACTTTTTGCCGTTGCCTCATTCTGGGCGGAGGGAGAGAGGGACACGGACGATTTTGAAGATCTCCTACCCAAAGACCTAGTTATTCTGTCTGTTTTTCCCTCACAAACTTCAGCAGCAAGAACACATAAATTGTGTGTCATAGCTGCCTTTTCATCTGTCCCGGGAGTTATAGACTGCACACATAAGACAATTCATGTTCCTCTGCATAATGAGGTGAATTTTATAAATCATAAATCTTCACTTAATATGCAGGTGGTGTTTGCTGCCAGGTTTAGGAAAACTGATGCAGTTGCCAAGTTCATGAATGTCATAAATCATTCATGCTAAGGTAGTCTGCAATTGCTCAGTCCTTTGAGACAGACCAATTTCAAGGTGGTTGTTTAACACGCAAACGCGATCCTCATTGATTGTTTATACAAATATATATTTTCATTACATTTTTTTCCTCTCCGCTTTTTTTCGTCTTCAGCTACGCCCCAAAGAGTCCCCTGCTAGTGGCGCCTTTCCAGTCTCAAAATTCCTCCAGAAATGCATTACCAAATACGTAAAAATCTGGGGACTGGTAATAGAAAGAGCCGCCGAATGCTCTGAAAACAAAGCTTGGATGTCTCAATAAATCCTGGCGCATGTAATTAAAAGAGAGGGCGCGAGAGAGCGCGCCTCAATTCTTCACAGGCTGGGTTTGGACATACACTATTTTCCGCAAAATTGCCATTAATTAAGGGTGCGCTGATCCCAGCAGGGTGTCTCGTCTCTGCTTGAACTGTAGCTGCCGTGCGCGCGCGAGCAGGTAATGGAGCGGCCCCGGGGAATCGCAGGCGGGCGGCTGCTCGGAGCCCCCGGGAGGTGCAGGGTGCCAGGGTCGGTCTCGGCAAGATCCGCAGAACGGGGCACGGTCCCGCCGGCCGGAGCAGTAAATTAAAGGATATCGAGGGAGGTTGAGAGTCCCCCAGCACTTGAGAGGGTCTGCTACTGCAAACTGCATTAATTTGGAGTGCATCTAAGGAAACTGTGTAGGTGGGAAAAGGCAGAAAATTTTGACTGCTGCTCCTAGCTTCCATCATCCTTCGCTGGCATAATTAACTCATCACCAATAATTCAGGCACTGGGTTGTGTCTCTTTTCTTTCTCCGTGTGATCAGCCAACAAATGCTGAAGTTTCTCAAGTTTATTCCTTATTCAGGATTACTCATGGAGTAGTTTTTGCCGATACCTCCTGAGCAGGAGCTCGTTCCTCAGCATCTCGTCGCAAGCATGTGCTAGGCAGAGTTGGAAACCTGAGCTCAGCTGGGTGGTTCTGATGGGATACGGAGGGCTCTTACCTTGATCTAACCAGCACGAAACTGAGAAAAGGCTCTTAGGGAAAACCGGACGTGAAAACTGGCTTGCCACAGACGCTCTCTAGCATTTGTTTTGGCTCCCAACCTGCACTGAGATGTCTGTGATTTCAATATTACTCTTCACGGTACGCCGCTGGTGTCGTGGTCCTTAGTATAGGCTCGGGTTTGTAGAAATGTCTCATTTTCATGAACGGCCCTGCCAGGAAACTGAGTCACGGGGATAGTAATGAAAACTGGGCACGGGCAGCGATGAGGAAAACGTGCCGCTTCGTTTCCGCGGCTCCTCGCTCGGGGACGCTTTCACCTCCGGCTCTCGAAGAGCCCCCCGCAGAAGCACCGTCCTGATAGCAACGGCGGCAGCTGACCCTTCGCAGTACCCCGGAGCTAAGACAAAACCCCGCAGCGCAGCTCGGCGTGGGGAAGCGTCCCCTGAGGCCGGGCCGCGGTGCGGGCAGCCTGGCTGCCAGAGCCAGCGCCGAGAACCGGCGATGAGCCCTTAGTGGCCGATCGCTAAAACCCAGTGAGCAAAAACACTTGAGCTCCCCAAAATCTGGCAGTGGGAAAATCCTGAACTGCCAGAGCAAGCTGCTCTCACCTGGTTCCTTGAGGAAAGGAGGTTTCTGGGGTTGTATTTCTTTACGGATGCTGAGGTGGGAATTCAAGCCCTGCAGCGACCTCCCGTTAGCTCTTCATCCCTGTCATCCCCGGCCAGGACGGGGAAGAATCGTATCTGCAAACCGCCGCTGCTCGCTGAGGTGCCTCGCGCCGGGTGAACCCCTGGCCGGTTGGGAGCAGCAAGAGCTGAGGGGCAGGACAGGGGAAGGGAGACAAAAATAAAAAGATAAAATTGCAAAAGTGAGGAAAGGGCGAAAAGAGGAACAGAGAAAGTGCTCCAGCAGCGCGTAAGACCTTGCACCTTAGCTCTGAGACAGGATCTTTCAACATTTTGTGCTAAATGGGTGAGTTCTTTGCAATGAGCAGCGCCGGTGACCATGTGGTGACCACGTCTGGAGGGCAAAGGCTGCTGGGTCAGGTCTGCTCATGGCTTGGCCAAGCATCATGTGCCTTGGGAGAAAACATGGAGGAAAAAAAATCACAGAATCCTGCAAGGGCTGAGGTTGGCAGGGACCTCTGGAGATCATCTGGTCCAACCCCCCCGCTCCAGCAGGGTCACCTGGAGCACGTTGCACAAATAAAAGCCCACATCCGCATCCTTTTTCATTTGCCTTCTGATTTCTCAACAGGTAAGCGAGTATCTGCGCAAGCAGAGCAGCCGCACGAGCTTTATATCCTGCCTCGGGTAAGTGCAGAAGCAGCTGATTATATATACTCAGACGTTTTCAAAAACTGCTCATTCGTGAAAACCAATCTTTTATAAAATAATGAATTGGGAGCTTTCATGGGAATTAATCGCATTCTTGGGAGTGGGGACATTGGGGAGAGGGCAGATGTGGCCGAGGTTTGCAGGCTGCCCGCCTCCCCTGGTCTCTCCCAGCCCGGCTGCAGGTGGCTTTCCGATGCCCAGGCTGTGCCAGCTTCCCACTGGACCCCGAAATGCCGCAAAAGGAGGGCAAAATGGCTTCAGAAAGCGCTCCAGACTCGTGCTCCAGCCCCTGCCCTCCTGCGTGGCGCGGTGGCGGGCGAGCGCTCCCGCGGCGCCCTCGGCAAACGCAGTGCCTCCGCGCGGGCGCGCGTCCCCGGGCAAGGCGGGAGGAAAAAGCCACCTTCGCAGGAGCTTCGCGGAGCGGGGTCACCGGCGTGACTGAGCGGCGAGAGCCCCCCGGGCGGCTTTGTGGGCAGCGCGGGGACGGGGCTGCGAGGCGGAGCGCGAGCGGACGGGGCGGCCTGTGCCCGCGACCGCGTGACGGCCACCCCTGCTCCGCCACCGCTTGGCTGTTGGCCCTTCATCTCGGCTCTGGAGACCCTGCAAAAATGAGTTTGATCCTTTATAGATCATTTAAATGTTCTAATAAGACGCCTTGAAGATACGAGCAAGCCACCTGACATTGTGCGACACGAGGCTTTCGCCACGCCAGTGATTTTCCTGGAGGTGCTTTTCGTCTCTGGCTGCTGGAAGCCCTTGATGTGCAATTTATTGCACACCCCCCTCCAAAATGTGATGCTTTTGCTGTATCTTTTATATAAACGCACGTTTAGTTTTGAGTTATTCCAAGAGGCAGGCACTCGCCTCGGTTGAATCTGCCACGCAGAGCATAAATCACAATTCTGCAGCAAGTTTCCAGGACCGCGCTCCTGTGCCTGGGGGTACAAGTCACTTCTATTGACTTCAGTGCAAGTTACTCATATCCTGCAGTGAGACAATTGGGCCCTGGAGACTAATTTGCTGTTGATTAAAAGCAAGAGACTAATCACAGCCGGCCCAGTGGCGCGGGTGCGCGCCGTGCGGCCTCCCCCCCGTGCCAACGCGCTGGCCGTGAGCCCGGCCCAGACTTCGGCCGCTTCGGCTCTCCCAGCCCGCGTTGGCTCGGCGCGGTCGGGAGGGAGGCGGGTGAAGGCTTCCAGGGCCATTGCAGCTCCCAGTCGCTCCTAGCAAGTAGCCCGAGGCCGCGGCGTGTGAGGGCTGGCGCCTTCGCCCGGGGAGCATCCGTCCTTTGAGCTGACTGAGCATAATGAGCGGGAGACAACCATGCAGGAGGCCTGAGGACATTTGCCCTCGGCATGCTGAGCGCTGCTCTCCGGGGGAAGAGCTGCGACAAGAGGTGGGAGATACCCAGTGATGGAGCAGGAACAGATGGTCCCTCTCCAGGAGACCGCCAGGACAGTAATTACGAGAGACAAGGAGAGAGTTACTGGCCCACGTGCAAAAATTTGTCTGAACAGTCATGGGAAGCACTAACCTCTTGGGACAGTGCTGGAGAGGGTGCAAAGGGGCTGAGGCCTCCTGCTGGCATGCTCGTCCTTGGCTTTGCGTTATGCAGTTCTATGTTATTCAAAGTTCAAAATAACTGAGTTATTCAACTCAGTTACCATGCTGTGTATCCCAGCTACTCCTTCGGGCCGAGCTCAGTAAGATACAGAAGTTCAGTGACTTTGGTTTGGGGTTGCCTTGGCTGCATGGTATGACCTGAGGCCACCCAGTGTGGGCTGGATGCCACCTGGGAGCGCCTGTTCCCACGGTGCAGCGGAAAAAAAGTGGAGAGCAAAGCTCAGACTTTGCGGGTGGTTTCCATCCTCTTTTGCAAAGCTCTGATTTTATGCTCTATTGCCTCTCTACCCTGTGCCTTCATTTTTCTACTCTACTGTGACCATTTATTCCCCCTAGAGTAGCTCCTGACGAGGAAAAGCGCTGTGGAGGTTAGAAATTAGTTTAGTTAGAGCTCCTCTCCCTTGCTGCCTGCTCACATCTGCCCTGACTGCCTCTGCCGGGGGTGGAGGTTGCACGAGCAGCTTCCACCTCTCCAGAGCCCTTCCCCCTGGTGGGGAAGACTCTCCTTGTAGTGCCGGGGATGGTAGTGGGCCAGGTCCTCTTCTCTCTAACCTGAAAGGACCCGACACCTCTGGGCATCCTGCTGCTCCAGGCGCAAAGTCGTTTCGTCCAAGCTCACTCAAGACAACACAAGCGAACCGTCGCCAGAGCCCTGCCGCCTGCGGCAGCCCCGGCCACGCTGCCCGCGCAGCCCTGATGACGCTCCTGTAACAGCCGCCAAAGCACAGGCTCCCGGTGATCTCATTTCTTTGAGGGACAAGTTTCTAGGCAGCTTTCCCTCTGCCTTCGCCCCTTTGCAAGCTACCTGCCCTGAGGGAGCGGTGCTAAATCCACGGGATCCCAGTCAAGAGCGGGAGCAAGGGCTGCAGAGAGGCAGGGGAAATGGAGAGGCGGGCAGAGCTGTGCCACCCCCGCCCGAACAGGGCTGCTTTTCCTGCGAGTGAGCCATCCCCAGGTAAAATCCCGCACGTCGTAGGCTCTGCAATGCAGCCGGAACTGAGAGCTGCAGGTGACAAATCAGGACTAATTAGACCTACTAATTAGATCACTACTAGAGCACCCCCTCTGCTCCATGTGCACTGGGGTTTGCCCTGGGGTGGGTTATGCAGCTCCAAGATGTGCCAGATGCGCGCATGTCCTCGGTGGCTCCGGCTGCCCGGTTGGAGGGGTCAGTGCCATCCCGCGGGTCCAGAACATGCAAATACACACCAAAGCCAACCTCGACCAGACGAGTTTTTCAGGCAGCGCTCCTGCTGACTTGGGCAGAGCGGCAGCACTTTCCAGCGAGGGCACCGAGCCAGGATCATCTAACAAAGATATATTACCCTGCCTAGTTATTCAACATGGAGACTTCTTCATCCTGCCTTCTCCAGGTGGCTTGGTCTGGGCGCATCAGAGCAAACCCATCAGCGTGCTTGCCCAAAGTCGGGCAGCTGGGCACATGCTGGCAGAGCAGGCGGTGGGCGGCTTTTCGTGAGGCTGTGGGGCTACGGGGGTGGGTATCCATGATTTGAGAGCACGATGTGTTGGGAAATGGCTTTGAGCTTCTTCTTCACCCTCCCCAGAGTGGCTGCTTAAAGCCAAAGCCTCCCCCTGGGCTGCACAGGCAGTGGCACCTGGGTCCTGGAGCTCCTCGTTTTCCCACCTGTGAAATGAGGATAGAGGTGCTGCCAGCATGAGGCTCGTGGTTAGACATGACATGCAAGGAGGGAAGAAGTTCGTTTCTGTCCTTGCAAAACATCCTGAACCCCTCCTTAATCGACCCTGCATTTATTAGGATGGTGGCTTGCTCCTGGTGTCCGACTGTGATGTTCCGAAGGGAGCGATGTGGACATTTAGACTTGGTTGCGGTGACCATCAGCGTTTGTCTCGCAAGATGTAATGTTGACCAAGGCAAACATACCCTTGAGTCAATAAAGTTTGCTATTTTTATCAGCAGACCTTATTAGCAATGCCAGATTAGGCTATAAGGCCCTGATTTACTGGAGCACTTAAGCCGGTGCCTAACTTTAAGTACACAAGAAGATCCATTGAATTAGTGGTGTGAAGTTGGACATTCGTAACTAACTCGCTGAGCGAGGACCTACATTATTCATCCGAAACTGCATAATGTGTTCTTAGGAAACAACTTGTAGAAAACTCTCTACAAATCTCAGCTGAAAGGGCATCCTAAAACCCTCGCTGGGTGGAGAGGCTAGCTTAGTGAGCAGTGCATTAAAGAGAAGGGCCTCTCCGTGGGGAGGACCCTTGGGTGACCTTGGGGGAAGTGGAGGCAAAAGTGAGAGGCAAGAGCTGGCCTGATGAGCTCCTGCGAGAGCCCCGTGGGTCTGCTTCATCGTGGTGAGGACGGACCTGAGCAGGGTTGTGGATGCATGTTCAGAGGAAGCCCCTGTAGAAACTCTTGCGGGGAGAAGAAGCCACACGAAGGGCTCGGTTGGCCTTGGTGTGTTTTGGGGCCCTTGGGGGTGGCCTGGCTGCTGCCCTGTGTGGTTGTGCGCCCTATGTGTCCCCTCGACACGTTGGCTGGCAACCCTTTATGAGGTGCAGGGCGGGCGGGTAGTGTGTCACAGTGGTGGGGTGGCCCCCCCAGGTGGGGACAGCTGGAGGCCCCAGTGTCTTGGTGCTGGGCGCAGGAGGAGGCGGCTGCGGAGGGCAGTGCTGTGCGTTGGCAGTGCCGCAGGATGGGCAGCTGAGGAGCCCTGGCAGGTGAGGCTCTGCCTTGGCTCGCCGGTGGGGTGAGCCAGGGACGCTGGCAATCTGCTGGGCTCTATCTGCTGAGCTTCAGGCCTTGCGTTTCCTCAGCTCTTGGCAGGATCTGCAGCGAGGATCTTGAGTAAATGCCAGGGAGTGTTTCTCTCTGCTCTGCGATGTGCCCCAAGCATGCTTTTCCCTCCTTTCCCCGTGTTTGCTTTCCCTAGGGAGAGCTTTACTTTGCAGCTGCGTTTGCTGAGGGAGGAGGAAGCTGTAGGAGATGCTTGTTGCAGGCTCGAGGTTTGCTGGCTGCAAACTCTTTGGGTGAGCGAAGGCCTTCTGGAGAGCTGGTCTCCGGAGATGGACAAGTCTGTAGTTGGGAGCTGACCTTCCAGGGGCTGAAGCCTTTCTGCGCGCAGTCCCCTAAGGCGAGCGATGCCTTTCCGGAGGAAAGCCGAGGCAGCAGGGGCCTGCAAGGCACACGCAGCCCAGCTCTCCCTCCTTCCAGCTGCCCTCTGGGTGAGTCCTCCCCTCGGGCTGGTGTCGCGTGACGTGCCGCGGCAGGGCGGGGAGAGCGCGGGCCATGCTGCACGTAGGCGTTGGGCGCTCGGGGTGGTGCGGCTAGGTGCTGGCGGTGCCGAGGCGCCGGTTCTCGCGCCCGGCTGCCCGGGCACTGCTGGCGGAGGTCACCTCCCTGCTCGGTGCTCCCAGGCAAGCGAGCCCGAAGGGGCTGCTAACGTGGGGCGCTTTCTGGCAGAGAGAGCAAAAAAAAAAAAAAAACAAAAACCATGCAGCGATAGTAGAGAAGCGTTCAGCACCTCCTAGAGATGTTAACGTTGTTCATCAGAGCGGAAGGGATTTATTCAAAACGCGAGCCACGGGCGGAGGGTTCGGCGCCGCGCACCGCCGTCCCCCGGCTCGCTTTCTTCCCCGGCTCCGCTTCGCCGCTCCTCCGCCTCGGCTCGGGATCGGCGGGCAATCAGCCCGCCTGTCGTGCGCACCGGCCCTGCCGCTGTTTTTTTTTTTTTTTTTTTAATGTCATTTTTTTTTAACTGCCTGCAGCCAATTCCTCCAAGGTGGGTTTCGGGCTGAGGGAGAGCCACCGCTGCCGGCGGACCCGCGCCACGGCCGTGCACGGGGCCCCCGCCGGCTGCGCGCCCACCCGCCACCCTCTCTGCAAAAACAGAGAGGGAGGGAAGTGCTGGAGGGGCAGGCGGGGGGAGCTCGGGTCGCCCCGTCACGTTTTCTGTCCCCGTGTCTGCAATTACCGTCCGGAAGTCGCCGGTAGGGCATTGCGCGGGGAAAGCAATACGCGCGCTTGGCTGCCAGCGGCCAGAAGGCGGCTGGAAAAATGAGCTAAAACGACACGGTTTTGAACCGTTTCCTAAAACGTCATGCAGAACTGTATGCTTGCGGCCCCGTTCTGCCGGCTAGGGGAGAAGACCGCAGCTCTGCGGTCAGGCAGGGCCCGTGCCTGCATCCCCACCCGTACGCGGGCCAGCGTGCGTGCCCAGAGCCGAGCGCCGTGCCGGGACAGGGGGCCGGTCCCGGGCTCTGCGTGCCCGTACTTGCGAATCGGCGTGGCTCTGCGTGCCGGAGCGGGCGAGGAGGAGGAAGAGGATGCGCAAGCCTAATGGCCAAGGCTCCTTCGCGTTACGGTGGGCACTCAACATCCAAAAGCTGGGAGAGCCAAATGTTATGGTCCCCTCAGCCACTGTTATTTGTCCCCATGTGTATTACTAGTATTTTGTATTAAAATATATGCTGTTAAATTTATGCCTTTATATATATATATATATATGTAATATGGCTGAGTTACGGTTGCTGTGGGAACTATAACTTTCTTTTTTTTTTCCAAGAGGCTGTTACATGTCTTATTATGTTGTATCATCTGGAGGTTGGCTGGAAAGGGGATTGCTGCTGTTAATCCTTCAATGTGGAGGGCTGATTAAATCCTGCTGTCCTCTCCTCCGGTCCGTATCTGATATGGTCCCTAATATCACAGGATCTAATTAGGCTTCTCGTTTGGGGTAGAAAGCCCAGGTTCAGGAAGATTTCATGTAACAAAGCATCGGTACGAGTTGTCCAGCCCCACCAGCGGAGGGGGACGTGATGAAGCTTGGCGCCCTGGGCTTCGTCTCCTGGGGACAAACGCGTCCGTCGCCACCCAGCGCCGCGTCACACGCCGAGCTGGGGCAGCTCCGCACAAGCGGCCTCCTGCTTCTCGGCACCAGCGCTCGGGAGCCTTCTCGTGCCCGCGCGCGCGCGCAGAAGCAACGCCGGGCGCTGCCGGCGTGCCCGTCCCGCCGAACCGCCGCGGGAAGGGCCCTGGCAGGATTCGCCTCGGAGAGCCGGGGCCTCCCGCTGCCTTGGCAGCGTTTGTATTTCGGCTGACGCGCGTCGCCGAGGTGGCTGATTAAAGGCTTTAATGGGTCGTGGCGCGGGATGATTTGCTAGGAGGCTACCGTAAAAGGAGCAAAATGCTGCTTAGTGACTTGGTCACTGGAGGTATAAACAAAGAATGTATTTTGCTAGCACATGTCCACTCTCATTGTAATGAAACACAAATTGCTCACAGAGAAACTGCTTTAGGATACAGATGTCTGCGAGATGCTAAATGGGCTTCTTACCGTTTAAATATTTACTCCTTTTCTTTTTAATTTGCAAAATGCACCCGTGTATAAAAGCTTCAGTGCACAACATTTAAAAGGAAGGAAAATGATTTCTAGCCCCACCAGGCCCCTTCCCTGGCTAGTGTTACAGCTAGGTCCCCCATAGTGCCCTAAAGAGCAACATGTTTGGGCTTGAATGGGCCCACGGAGATGAATCTCCAGGCACTAAGAGACTACGCCAGCTCCAAATCACAGCAGGGCTAATGCAGGGGCCGTTAGTCTTCTGGCAGCATCAGCGTTTCGTGCTACGAGCTCAAGCAGGAAGGCGTCTGAGACCCAAGCAGCAGCCCTGGGCATGCCACCCTGGGCCAGGGCAGGCATGAGAGCTACCCGTCCCCAAATCCACACTTAATGTGTTTTTCAGATCTCAGGAAATTTGGCACTGAAAGAGGTTTTTCTTCTAGCACATCCATCCCAACCGGTAGAGGGTTGTCTCTCCTTGATGGCCTCAGATGTACCCTGGACACAAAGGCGGGCACTTCAAGGGGCTTCAGGGGGAGGAGGGAGGACACCTCCAGCCTTGGGTTTCCAAACTACCAGAGCAACTACTCTGATTCTCTGCTCCTGTGAGGTTCTTGCATTGCGATGCCTCCTGGCAACATGGAGTTGGGCAGAAAAGCCTGCTCTCCCCACCGAACTGTGCAGGGCACCCCTGTAATTTGTATACGGGCTCCACAAAGGAGCTGTGGGAGCCGTGGCTCTACTTGGACCCTACACCTGGCCCCCTTCCAAATCTCTGCATCCCCGAAACATTATCTTCCACACGTCCCCTTTCAACAGGTTTCACTGACTTCGGCAGTGCCTCTCCACAGCTGGGCAGGAGGACGAGCTCCTCGTTGCTGGGGACCTGGCATTTCGCTGCGGCCGAGCCCTCTCCCTCTGGTCAGGGCAAGACCAGAAGATGGGACGAGGCCCATGGGCTCTTCCCAGCTGGCCAAGAGTGGGAGACACATGGTGTAGGAGAGCTGCTGTGGGGACGGGGGAGGCTTCAGAGCGATGCAGGTGCTGCTCTTCCAGTTGAGAGCGATTTATATCCGCTATAAATAATCCTCTAACTGAAGCTGCAGGAGAGAGTTAGTTACAGAGGAGGGATGAATCCCACCGCAGGGTAATGGTCCCCGCGTGACTAATGGTTGCAGTGTCCCTGTTTTGAGGTGGTCACAAGCCAGCGCTGGGACAAGGCTGCTCAAGGGGGAGGGGGTGTCCCTGCCTCCCCGGCCCCAGCACAGGGCAAAAACTGGTCTGCCGGCAGCCCAAGCCGCTCGCCCACCCCGTCCGGCGCGAGCTGCTCTCCGCGGCCCCGGCGACGTGCAACACAGCCGGCTCTGCGAGGAGCTGATGGAAAAGTACTGCAGCGTGACGGCGGCGACTTCCCTTGCACAAGGCTGGGTTTTTTTCCAAAGTTATTTATGTACCAAATGTACCCGGGTTGCTATTGTCTCCGCAGCTCCGTTTATTGTAAGGCACGCGGCATGAATTTAACATCGGCTTCCTGCGAGCTCCGGCGGGCTGTCCGCCCCGCGGTCGGCGCTCGCGGCACGGGAAGCAGCGGTTGGAGCAGGCCCTTGGAGCCGGGAGAACGCGCCTGCCTGGCCGCCGCCGAACTGCCGCGTGACCTCGCGCCGGTCGCGTGCTGCAGGTTTTAGTGGGGCCAACGCAGAAGTCGGTGTTTGCTTTCTAATTTGTTTTTCTTTTCTAGGAAAAAGCCGGGCGGAGGCGGAAGGCAGGCACAAAGGGGTTTGGGCTGCTCAGCTCACCGGGGCGGCTCTAGCAGGCGCTGCGGGAGCCCCGGCGGCTCTACCCCGAGGAGTCCCGTTGCCTGGGGCTCACGCGGAGCCGCCGTCTGCCCCAGGGCTCGTCCCAGCTGCGCAGCCTTCTCTGCCCTCCGGTTTGATCCCTCTCACGCGGCTGCGTTCCCCGGAGCCTGGGGTGTTTGCGTTTGCCATTGCATCGCTCTGCTTTGGAGTTTACCCTCTGCTCTTCTGCCTGGGATTTTGTGGGATCGCTCTGTGGTTTGCAAGTCGCTTCCAGCCCGTTGCGCCTGCGCACCGCCTCGTCTCTGCATTGCACGGCACAGCTCCATCCCGGCTCTGCTTTGCATCGTTTATCACTTCAGTTAATTTTTTTCCTGGTGACTGGCTGGAGGAGGGATTTGCACCACCTGCTTTGATGCCCTTTGCCTCCGACCACTGCTCCATTTCCTCCCGCGTGTTCCACCTTATCCTCCCTTTTCTTCTTCCTCTTTCCTCCCATCCCCCCCCCAGCGCTGTTTGTTACATTTTGGCTTCCTGTTGTTATGTTGGGTTTTATTTTTCTTGGCACCGGCTCTTTAGGGATTTCACTCGCATCATTGCGGCCTGAATTTGCATTGACATCGTTAGGTTGGTTCTTTCCATCCTGCCTGCTTTTCCTTTGGAGTTTGCATGGTTTCGATTTTCCGCGGCGCTGTTTGGCGACGGTGCTCCTTGACCTTACACCGTAGAGTTTTCCCTTCGCGTCGCGCGGCTCTTCACAAGCGTGCGCTGGCCTCGGGCGAGCAGAGGCAGAGCCTGTTCTGGCATTTCTGGGCCAAGCTGGAAAAACCTTTCGGAGCCGCTCTGCGACACAAGCGGCTGCTGCCTCCAGGAGCTGCGGCCCGGTTGTGCCCGTGCCGCGAGGGCTGGAGCGGCTCGAGGCAGCGCAGGCTCTCCGGGGAGCCCGGGCCGCTCGCTCCTGTCCCCAGGTTTGGGGCTCTTTGCAGCTCTCCAGGCAACTCCTCGCATGATCCGCCACCGAGTCGGTGCCTTCCCTCTGCTTCCAACAAAGTCAAGGGAACGCCGCTCGTCCGCCTTGGCGCCCGAGGAGGGAAAGCGTTATTATTACTGCAGTTTACTCTGCTGGCAATGAAGGACCTGGGCAAATGCCTGGTGCCGTGGAGCTCGGCGCTCCGCTTGGGAGCTGCCGGTGAACCTGCGTCTCCGGACAGCGCTGCCGCGGCCCGCACTCGCCCGCAGCGGGTCCCCAGCTTGCCGCCTTCCCCCGTGCGTTGCGGCAGCTGCTCTCTGCCTTGGCTTTGCCTGGCTAAGCAATCAAGGGCTGTGCGGTTCACAGATGGCTGCAGCCTCCTCTCCCTGCAGCCTGGTCGTCATGCCGCAGGGCGCGTGCTGCCCGTGCCATCCCTCCTGCCTCGCAGACCTCTCCCGCGCAGCCCGCAAGCCTGCCCCAGCCACGTCCTGCTGGCAGCATGCCAGGCCCTGATGGACCAGTGCGACCCGGTGACCTGCCTGCAGGAGCCGGAGCCCAGGGCAACATGGATGCCCACCACCACCAAGGGCACCTGCTGCTCTGACCTCCTCCTGCTGTGTGCACCTGGGGAGCCAGATAACTTCCCTGGCATCAAGTGCTTCCTCTGTAACGTCAGTATGTAGCACTGGAACAACACCACGGTTATACAGAGCTCAGATCGCTTGGGCATTTGTAGTATCTCCAGAGAGAAGCTTCATTATATGACCAAGTGTTTCTATGATGCACGAAGGAGGGTCAGTGCATGCCTACAATTGCTCCCGCGGATGGGCTGTGACTTCTCTCCTGCAGGATGATGGTAGCAGCAGAGCTCAGGTCTCCATCATGCAAGTTGCCAGTCCCTCACGGAAGATTTTCCAAACTGGCTGGGACATGCAAGGAGCTGAAGTAAACTGGAGTGGGAACGAGAGGCCAGTGGCAGTGCAGTGGATCTGTGCTTAAACAGAAAGAGTACATAGGTTTCCAAATCCTTGCTTGGCACATCGCCGGCCCTATCAATAATTCTTATCACAGACCCTTCCCTTGTTAAAGGGCTGCCGAAGTGGAGAGGCAGGTGGGACTGGGGCCAGACCACTGCCTAAGACTTGTGGGACACCAAATAACACCTAGAAATGTCCTGAGGTTGGGGAGAATCAAACATAGGTGGAAGGAGCAAAAATTCCTAGTGCTGCCACCCAAGGAGCTCTTCAGAGTCTCTTGCAGGGGCTGTACCGGGAAGATCCCCCTATAACCACTACACCTGCAAAGCTATGGGGCACCACATGGGTGCAAACACGGAGGGTTGTGTGAACACAGCTGGTTGCCAGTACTGTGGCCACGTATTGCTGTGCTGGACTTTGTTCTGGAGCTAATGCCTACCAGATGTGAGCTAGCTGTAGAGTGACCCTTAGTGCTGTGCTCCTGACACCTGGAAGAGAAAGGCTCATGAGAATCTCCATTGCCAAGCACATCTTCCAGGTCTGAACGTGGAGCTTCCTGCGAGTCTGCCAAACCAAGTTGATAGATTTGTTGTAACTAAAATTGCTGGCACTTCTGCTCTTGGCTGCAGATGCCAGCTTTTCCTCAAAGGAGGAGGAGGGAAAGGGTGGAGGATACGTGATGGGAGCCAATACAGAAAACAACATAATCAGACATCCCGAATCTCAGAAGGACTACGGTGTGACATATCTGAACAGAACAGCATGTCATTGCTAACAGCTCTGTACTTCAGCTATCACTAGGAAGAGAAGGTATTTCCGAACAGCGGATAACAGAGGACTCTGTGTCCTAAGTCAGTCAAGTACGCTCGAGGTCTATGTTTCGACTCCTTGGAAAATAGTGGCTGAAAAGAACTTGGCATGAAATTTCCATTTGCAATCTCATGGGCTTGGGGAAATCAATCTCTTTAGAGCCCTTTGGAAACCTCAGTTTGATGGGTTTAAATATTTACTATACTTCTACACATCAGATCACAAAATTACAGGGTACATTTTCCAAGGCATCCAGTTGGCTTAGGAAGCCATAAGTCTCTAAAACACACAGTCTGTGCAGGTACAAATGAAAATATCAATCCTTAATATTATTGTGACTTGCAGTTGCAAAACCATGAGCTACTTTTGAAAATGGAAAAAATAAGGAAAAGAAAATTCTCATGACTCCAAACTATTACTGTCCTTGACACTCTGGGATGAAGCTAAGAGTGGAATGAGGAGAGGAAGGCCGCATCTCAGGCAGTTGTGCCCACCACCTCTTACTGTGGATATCAGCAATAGAAAGATCCTGCCTGGGATATATTTCCAGATGCTCCTGTGGTTTTGGAGAACAGGATTGGGGAAACTGGAAACCAAAGATAATGTTTGTCCTGCTCTATGGAATTTCCAAGGCGGTAATGTTAAAGTGGTAAGAGTGAGTATCAGCAGTTTTGGGGGTCCATTTTTTCCTCCTCTTAGGCATAACAGCAGAACATCTATTTTTCCTTTTAAAGACACCTCTGATGTCACAAGTCTCTCACTTCAAGGAAGAACCTTAATCAAACCCTTCTAAAAATCCAGTAAAAGACATTGCAAAGGAAACCTTCATCACTTTGTTACAGTGTCTTCCAAAGAAAGCAACCTGTTTGCCTGCTCCCATTTCCAGATCTGGACCCATTGGGCTTCTCCTCTCTTACATGCCAAGGTTAGCTAAAAATCCCCCTTTCAGCTTTACCTCTGTACACAGTTTATGTTGGGTGGGGGGCAGGGAGCTATACTCAACAAGATGAAGTCCCCAGCTGTCCAGGAGGAGAAGAGGAGGCTCCTGGGCCTCTTCTCCACCACCTTAGCACCCAGCATCTCTAGCATGGCAGAGGCCCCATCCAGCACAGATGGTCCTACAAAGAGGGCAAGATCTGAGGCACTGCCCTCACCCTCCTGGTTCAAATCCCTGACAAGATGTTCCCTGCCACCGAGAGCCTCCCCCAGTCTGGGAGCCTGCTCTGCTTTCCAGGACACTGGAATCTCTCCCCTGATTGCTGTAATATGCCTTGTTTACATCTAAAGCCTACAAATGACGCAGCTCATCACAGCCTGGAGTCATTGGCAGCCCCAAGGAGCAGCCTCCAAAGCAAACTGGCCACCACCTTGGTGGGCAGAAGATACAGGAGCGCAGTTCTCCTTCACAGCAGGAACCTGCACATCCACAGCCAATAGCAAAAACATCAAGCTTCCTGCTACAACATGTCAGATGAGGCTGTCAGGAGAATAAGCCAGAGGGAAACCTCTTAAAGGTGACCTGCAAAGTCAGCCTAGAGCCTGAGCCAAGCACAGAAAGATGGTGTTCAGAAAGCATCCGTGCTGACCCAGCCCTGTGGGCCGGTGGTATACCATGGGGCTGGGTCCAAGATGGACATCCCAGCTATTATCTCCCAGCTGGGTGGCTGTAGGTCTGATGATGAGTAAGGGCACTTGCTCACTTATATCAGAGGCACCTGAGGGATAGTAGAGGATTTTGGCAGCCTTCTTGCAATCCTGGAAGGTCCCAGGAGCAGCCAGATGTGACTGAAAGACTGGCTCATAGGGGACATCACACTGAAGCCCAGGTGATGCCACGCTGTGCAGTGAGCCATCCTCCACAATGGGGAAGCCCATCATGTGGAAACCCTGCTGCAATTCAGGGGCAAAAAATCCTGCCAGACATGAGGCCAAAGTCACAGTAGTGCTTGGGCTATGGAAAAAGCAAAGCAGCTCAAGAGGAAGGTGACAAGTCCCACCTGGCACTCGGAAGGCTGGATGCTGACTCGGGGCAATGCCAGCAGGCACGGCCTTGCAGTAGAGCCACCTCACCACGAAGTCCATGCTGCTGCGCACCAGGGCCCACCTGGGAGCATGCTGGTCACCCTGAGATGCTCCAGCTCTTCCACAGAACAGGGGCAAGAACAAAGATAAAAAAAGGGAGCTGGATGGCTTCGTGAAGGAGAACTGCAAAGGATTCAGCCATTTAGATGGGCCAGCAGTGTCAGCTGGTGCCCAAGCGAACAGCCTGTTTGATATCTCCTGAGGGGAAAGGCATGAAGCGTCCTTCAAGTTTGCCCGATCAGCTGGGATGTTCATTACCGGTCATTATAGATCTACTTCATCTGTGCGTGCCCCACATCCCAAGGGGAGCCCCACTCATCCCAGGGCTCGGGCAGCCTGCTCCCCTTCCCTGCCGCTCATCTCCAGTGAGACCTGCGCTGTGGGGGCCCCACGACAGCCCGCATGATCGAGGACCAGTCTCCAAGCGGCCGACCACGCAGGCCCCCGCATCAGCATTGGCCCAGCTGCGGATGTGCATCTTGGCATGGGAACCACCGCAGCAGAGCTGTTGTCAGCAGGGAGGGCCAGGAACGGCTCTGCATCTTTGCGGAGTCATTTACACTAACACAAGTCGTGCTAGCGAGAGCTTCCACCGCTTTGCCTCGGTATAAATAACTGCCGGTGACGGAGGGCAGACAAGAAATCTCTCTCAGGGTAGCTCCTCATCCTGGGCCCCTTCCAGGGCTTGTGGAAGATGAATGCTTTCGATTCTGGCATTTGACTCCAAGCACTCAATAACGGAGCATCACATGCCTGGAAAACCAAGAAAGTGTCTCAAAAAAATCAGGAGGTATAAAACATAAAATAAAAGCTGGATCTTGTTTACCAGCTTTTTGCACCCTTGGAGGTCACATCGCCCAGCCTTCCCTCTTAATTTGAGGAGCTAGCAGCGTTAGGTGTTGTTTTCCCCACGCAAGCTGAGACGTGCGCACTCGCTGACACCCACAAGGGTACATTGCTGCTTTTTGGACCTTAATTTACCGGAGAGCCACACGAGAAAAACACCAAACACACGGTGCCTTTGGGGGTTGACCCGGTTAGCCTGAAGGTGCTCCTCCAGCCTTGGAGGTGCTCCGCTGCGCCCGCGGGAGCCGCTCGCCCCGGTCCCGCGTAGCCCAGTGTCCGACGCTCCTCGTGAGTTGTGCTGCAAATACACCCCGCGCTTCACTGAAACGCCGGATCCGGGAGAACCACGGAAAGCCACACACGTTGCCAAGGCTGCTATTGATTTTGATGGGCATCAAACTGGATGCTGTATCCAAAATGTTTGAAAACTAGAGAACAGTAGACAGCCAGTAGATAATCCATAGCGTAACACGCTTTCCCACAAATAACTGAGTCTACATCCCAGTGTATGTGAAAAGCAGGACTGCGTAAACGTCTGCCAGTTAGCTCAGAAGCTGAGAAACCCCTAGGAAACTCAATATCCCTTTTCCAAAGTCCACTTGTTTATTTATATATAAAAAGAAACATTTAAAAAAACAAAACAAGTTCTCCACAACAAACTCCAGCCTTGTTCCGCGTGGCTCTCTCACCCGCACGGAAAACGCGGCGGGCGGAGGGGAGGGAAGGCAGGCGACGTGAAGGGAGAACATTGCTGGAAGGCTGCCTGTCCCCACGAACAGCTCACCTACCGCCTTCTTTTGCGATTACTCCCGCTGCCGCTTGCCTCCAAGACAGCGGGGCGCGCGCAAGCCAAAGGAGCGAGTGGTAATTAGCAAACACAAGGAACGGGTTTGAGAGTTTTCTTTTAAAAAAAAAAAAAAAAGAAAAAAAAAAGTTCTGTTGAGTTGCTGAGACAGTTTGCGCTCCGCGATCAAAGCTCACGAAGCCGAGCACCGGGCTGAGCGGGATTGCAGGGAACGGCTGACGAGGTTTCCCCGGAGAGCCCGCTTCTTTGCGGAGACGGCAGCTCGGATAGCCGAACCGCGCAGCTAAGGCGGACTTCCCAGAAGCCCGCTCTGAGGACGCAGGGGAAGGACGATAGCACTTTCTAGGTGATAAACACTGTCTAGGAAGAGCACAGACCTGAGCGAGCTGTGCGAGCTCTGGCCCAGATTCAGCACCTGTTTGCACCGCAGCACGCGAGAGTCCCACAGAAGTCGATGGGATTTGAAAGCCGCTTAAGCGTGTTGAAGGAAGCGGGAGCCGAGCACGTGCCTGTGCTTTCGTGAATCGAGCCCTCCCCGGGAGGGCCACGCAATTGCAGCCCTGACTCAGCAGGGCACTGCTTAGCTGAACCTCTCACAGCGCTCTGCAGAGCCAAGGATCTAGCAGCTATTTCCAGACCAAAACCCCAAGCAGCGGGGAAGGTTAAAGCCCTGTGGTTGTCAGAAGAGACTCTCAGTGTGCTCTTAGGTCATTGCATCTCTGCAAGACGGAAATCCAGCCTGCTGTAGCCCACAAGGGTCTCTGCTGTAGACCTCTCTTGCAGCACCGTGGTGACAGCGTTGCTGTAAGCGTGGCTAGATTTAAGGAGGGAAGGTCTGGCAGAGCCATGCTAAGCTAAGTTAAAACCAGGAAGGGAAGATGAATTGGCTACAAGCTAACACCAACAGACAACGCAAACCATATTGACAAAAAACAAACACACACACACACAAAAAAAAAAACACACATGAAGGATGGGTTCATTAAAAAGACTTCACTGAGCCTGGTGGCCCCTTGACCGCATGGAGGAGCTCAGGTAGGAGCAGCCGCTGCCCACTGAGCCCTGGTGCTCCCGAGGCTTTTGCACATAGGAAGCTTAAAATTGAGCAGTTGTCGCATTTACTGCCTGTCCAGCCGCCCCCGAGAGGTGCCTGCCCCCACAGCAAGGGTTTAATCGCTCACGGAACAGCTCCTGACCCATCCACGCTTCTGATCTTAGCTGTTAAAGCAAATGGAGGTCAGTACTGGTTTATTTTAATAGCCAGGGCTATAAACTGTGGGGCTGCAAGAGCTGCAGTTCTGCCAGCCCCACCACGGGGGTGACAAGCCAGCAAAGCCATAGCCAGGTCCCAGCCCCCGACCACCCCGGTGCCCCAGCACCGCTCCGGTTCCACCCCGGGTGGACGAGATCCCCGATCCCGGGCACGTGGGACAATTCAGCAAGGACACTGGAGGCCCGTCCCACCCCGAGGGTCTCACCCACACGCTTACGGCGGTAAGTGGAGGTGGGCGGACGGGAACCCACAGCCAAGCCAGCAGCACTGGTGCCAGGCACATCCGGCCAGGCAGGAGCGAGGCCTCTCGAGGCTGAGCAAGCTCTGCATCGAGGTCAGAGCTCTCGGGTCCCCAGGAAAGCCAGAAGAAGGAAGAAAAACAAACAAACAAGAACTAGTTAACCAAAGACTAATTAGGGACAAACCTAGCTCCTCCACAGTCTCTAAAGTTTTGGTATTGAATATTATTGGGTCAGGGTGTTACTCAAGAATTCTTCCTGCTAAAATCAGCTTAATTAAAGCAGGCAGGTTAAAAAAAAACCAAAAAACAAAAAACAAACAAACAAAAAAAAACACATCACAGCCCTCCCTCCTGCCACTCTAGCAATCTAGGCAGGCAGACAGCAAGCACGGTACATTATAGATCTGAGATACAGCTCAAACTCCAGAAGCACAGACTTGGCTCCTGGCACAACAGGGCTCCCCCAGACCCAGGCCCCCAAGAGGAGAGGCATCAGGACAGAGATGGTCCCAGGGCTCAGCTTACACACAGGAGCAGGGAGATGGCCTCTACCAGCCCCAGAGGGTCAGGGATCCCCCAAATCCAGCAAGCACAAGGATCAGGGACTTCATCATCTTTTCATACCTACCCAAGCATTGCACCTCACCTGCTCCTCTTTCCCTGGCTCCAGCCCCCTCCCCAGCAGAATCCCCCTGCTAAAGCCCCTTAACTAGAGTCCCCTCCCTCCCCTAGTCCTTCACCACTTGGCCTCTCCCAGCAGATGCTCATTTCTTTAATTGATTTTCTTTCCTGCAGATATTTTATGCACCTGCTGTAGTCAGATTATTTGCTTTTTGACAGAAACAGCCTGCTTCTTTCTTATCTTTCAGGGCTAGATCCAACCCAAAGCCAGCAGCGCACACCAGCTCCCTAGAAGCTGGATAATGGCTTTGGGCAACCAGCTGAATTCAGCAAAGTCATTTTTATCCTTGCTCTGCCACACGCTCAAAGGTTTGGGATGTGCCAAGTGCTCTGCCCACGTGCTGGTTCCCCATGCGCAGGATGGCCGCAGCAGCCCTCGAGGTCTGGTCTTCCTGGGTGCTGAGGTCTGCTCTGCCGTTGCAGTTCAGGGCTGCATGCAGCCAGAGAGGAGGGGTTTCATGCTCCCAAGCCTCCATCCAGCAAGGGAAAAATCTGCTTTGTCTCCAGCAAGCTGGAGCTCTTGAGGCTTTTGGTGGTTCAGGCATCTTGCTGCAAATCTTCATTTGGGATGTTTGAATTCTGGATTTGGAGAAAGTATTTTGCTTTAATCAAATTAATGCATTTTGTGAGGCATTTCCTGTTTAAATAGCTGAAAAAAGATGCTAACTAAATGATTAGCGTGACATGTGCAACACAGGCTTGGTCTGGAGTGTATGGAAGTGATGGGAAGACTCCCAGAGTGTGAGCTGTGCCTTGGGTGCATGTGTCAAACAACTGGTGGAGGACGGAGCCTCAATTAATTGCTGATTAATCCACTGATATGAAAAAGAAAGGTGTCCAAGTTTCCTTCCCAGGCTGAAGAGCAGGAAGTGAGCTCCATTTAGTCACCTCTTTCAACAAGCCAGAAATAATTCATCTAGCTGTAATTTTTCAAATAAACCAAGGTTCTTCCCATGCTTTAGTGCTGCTTGCTTTCCCTCATTTGCTTGCATACAGGGTCCTTTCCTGCAGACTCTCCTAGTGCAAAGTCTTGATCCATCAGGACTTGTGATCCCAGATGTGATGAGTAAGGTAGCTCGAATCGGTAGAGCTGAGCTGCGTATGGCATGAGATAAGGGTGTGAGAAGAGTAGGTTTTCCTGTACCAGTGTTGGGCCTTTCCAGGAAATGCTCAAAGAGTATAGTTTCCTAAACTGATCTGGGAGCTCAGAGAGACTTGAAAATACAAAATAATTGCTGGAAAAGAATCTGAAAATAATGGCCCATTTTTCTGCGTAGTGCATTTACACTTCACTTCTCCTGATAGAGAGTTCAAGAGCCAGCTCTTTCTCCTCTTTTCATTAACTCCTATGACTACGTACATTTGAGAAAAGCTTCCATTAGTCACAGTTGCTTTCCTGCTCATTCTTCATGCCTTTCAGCTACCAGACCAGGCTAACTGGTACCATTATAAAATATATTTCATGAAGACAGGTATTTCCTTAAATTCAGCTATGATCTGAGCATCATTATGCCTGCATAACAGCACCTCTTCCTGAGAAGTCATGATTGGCGTAAATGCAGAAAATAATGATTTGGGACAGATACCTAATATCAAACCAAATCTCCCCTCTGACTCCTACTATCTCCACTTGCCGGTTAAGAGTACCCGGCCATGAATGAGCACCGTCAGCAAGATGATCCTTTCCAATTATCTGGAACATAAAACTTCTGACAAAGGGTAGCTGCACACTGTGAAAGTCAAGTGTCCCCCAAAACAGCACGAGCAATCTCCGCTACCCCTTCTAATCTAGAAGTTGCACTAGTCCTTGGCAGGTTGCTGCGCTCAGCATGAGGATCTGAACAACTCTTCCATTAAGGCTTAAATTGTAATGGCAGTGGTTTCCCTATCTGCTTGCTGGTAAAGACTATTGTACTGTGGGCAACAAATCTATCTTCTGTGACCATAGGGACTATGTTTCCCCATTCAGAACCATGCAAAAGGTCTGGAAGAGCTCATGGTGCAAATGAATACTAGGAAAGCCCAAGACCTTTATAGGCAGTTTAGCAGCTGGAAATGAGGGTGAAAAAGAACCAGGAACATCTGATTAGAGAGTGCTATGCAAAAAAAAAAAAAAAAAAAAAAAAACCCAAAACAAAAACAAAAAAACAAAACAAAACAAACAAAAACTGTCTGAGAAGCTCTGCTCCAGTGAGTATAATTTGTCCTAGGTCCAAAAAGCAAACAACGTATTTTTCCCTTCCCAGCTCCCTGCTTGCATGTCGAATTCCAAGTGTGGAGGCAACAGGACAGAAGAACGACAGTGCAGTGGTACCATGCCCACGAGCCGCTACAGATGCACTCTGTGTAATGAAGCAAGTTGCCCAAAGTTGGCACTTTGCAAACGGGAGGATCTTCTGGCAGCAGAGATCTCATTCTCCGTGTTCTGCAGGCTGCTCCTCTCCATGCTCGTTTAGCAGGCGCCTGAGCCACGTTAAAACTGGCGTTACACCCTTGTGGGCATGGTGCCACCCTAGCAGATGGGCATCATTGCGGATATACAAGACAAACATCGCACACATCAATTGTCAGTATTTTATAGGGAGGATTTATGTTCAGGAATGTTAGAACAGCAGTTTATGCAGTGCCATGACCTCTCTGGTGAAGGAGCCACGTCAGTGAATCCCTGGGTGGGATTAAGACTGTAAAAGCACCATGAGCTCCCAGTGCCACAGCGGAGTGGTCTGGGCACGTGGTGGGGCTGAGAGTGAGCGTCGAGGACTGGGAGCACTGGTATTAGGGTGCAGCTCTACACTCCTGGGTCTCTGCGAGAGCGGGCTAGAGCGAAATCACTGCGCAAAGCCTTGGAGTCCTTTCCAAAGAGCTTGGTCCCCTTCAAAAAGCAGACACAGACTCTCCCAGGGTTTCCATGTACAGAGAACATGAGCACCATCTCTGCTCCAGCGGAGCTCTTTATAAATGACTACAGCCTGACCCAAGGCCGTGCAGTACATTCTCTGCGTTGGCCTCTTCCGTTATTGCAGCCGTAGCAGCTGGAACTTAGGAATGACCTTAAAATAATGATAGGGACACACTGTAAAATCCCTATATGAAACAACAATAAAAAATCTTTATTGCTATTACTGAAAGTACTAACAGCAGCACTTTGTTCAAGCTGAGTTTTAAGACTAGGATTTTTAAGCGTGCCCGAAAGAGTTATGTGCTAGCAGTCCATGGCATCTCCATGGAGCAGAGGTGCCCAGCTCCATAAGGCTCTTCTGAAAATACTAGCTCAAAAATCTTCTGGACTGCGCAGCGTTTTGTCTCCTTCTGGATTTTTTATGTCACTCTTGACTTGTGCAATGAAACAAATTTGCTTTCTGTTCCCTGTGTGCCAATGTATTACTCCCGCAGTTGCAAAACTATTGTTTGCAGTGAAAAGGGTAAATAGATACTGAGATTTCATAGCCAAACAATCCCACCAAACCTATCCTGTGATGTGCTACTTGCCTCTGCTCTCTCCCTGCACTTTGTGCTAGTTTAGCTGTGTTGCTGGGTACCTAACCACAGCTGCACTGCAAATAGAGATATGATAACAAGACGCACTAGGTCCCTGTCCTTGCTGAACATAGCTAGTAGAATTATAAAGGCAGAAAAAAGGAGGTGCATAGGCTTCAGTAAGCATTAGCACAGCAGAGGGAAGCTTTTCTGAGTGCTCTGGAGACCCACTGTCCTTGCTAGTGCGCTGGAAAGTCCATGTTGCCACATCTTCGCTGCAGTTGCTTCCTTACAAGCTAATTTTCATTAGCACAAGTACTACTTGCACCCACTCTACTCCAGGAGCAATGTTTTGCTGCATAGAGATGTCCACTGCTACATTAGTGCTAGCTTTAAATGCAATTCTCCTGCCTAAGGATTTCTCAAAACACTGGTCCTTATCCACCATCCTGCACAGATGGAAGGCTTGCTATTCTGACAGCGTTAGGGTGCGCATCGCCTAGTCGCACCTCTATTTGCCCTCCTTACAACGCTATCATTTGAGAAAGAAGCCTTCCCTTCCCCGGGGCGCCGCGGCAGAAGGGTGCGGAGATCCCAGGTGCTTGGAGCAGATTTTGGTTTCTTAGACCACATGCTTCAGCTTCGGTCTCTGTGTCACACCCCTTTCCCTTCAAATGCTTTTTAAGGCTTTTGGAAAGAAAAGCCACAAACTACCTCAAGCAGCGTGGCCGTGACTCTCTGCACTTAGGAGCAAATAAAACCAGATTTGACTCCGAACGTTCATTTCTTCCTTGAATTTCTTCTGTTCTGTGTACTTGCTTGCTCCATAGGGTGTGTGTGTGTGTGTGTGCCTGTACAGATATAACATTGTTTTCCAGGAGTTTTCCGTGCCATCTTTGAGGCGTTATAGTGCACTAGTGTTTTGTGGCCAGATCTTCAACAGCTCAGCACAAGGAAGAGAGGGACAGGAACAGACTCAAGCAGATTTCCCTCTCCAGATCATGCTGTCCAGAATCACTAATTCCACCGCACATCTCTGCTCCTCTCATAGAGGAACAGGCAGAGCTCACCAAAGAGCTTGGATGAGTCCTAGGAGATGCACAAAAGCTGGGAGAGCAGGAGAGGAGACAAAGCCGTTTGCAGCAGTGTTGCCCAAGATGAAGCCTTCTATGAGAAACGCAAGATCCATTTGCCACTTTCAGCAAGCTCTGACCAGTGCTTGTGATGAGGATAGGATAATAAAAATGGATTTGTGCCCTAATTTTTACTTTTGTTAACAGCTTGCCAGGAATAACTCTGCATGACACAGAAATCAGCTTGCTTCTGTACCGAAGACCCCTCCAGACACTACTATCCCGTGTCATTATTCTAGTTTACCTCAGCCTGGTTCGTTATACCATGCCACTTACTTACTTAATTTCCATGCACACTTACACCAGGTAATGGAGAGACAGTTGGAGTCCAAAAGCCAGGACACCAGTCAAAGTCTACACATGGCTCTTTTGCCCCCTCCCCCCCTTCTTTTTAATTTTGTGATAGTTTTGAACTCAGCTTGGAACATGGACCTGGTATTGTGGTAATCCATTAGCCAGGAGTGCCCTGCAAAAATACCGAAGCACAGGGGAATGAGGAGCTAGAAGAGCCAAGAGCCAAGACAAGAGACTTAGCTTTGAGGTGGATGTAATCAATGACCTTCTGAAATCACTATGATTCTCTAATACCTAGATTAAAACATTACTGGAATGGTCCCATCACACTCATAGAAAAAGAACATACACTGCAGCTAGATGCTCTCAAGACTGTGGATCCACTACACCATGACAAAAATAGTACAACCAGGGGGTTATCACTTCTTCTAGGAAATTATCAGCACTTATTCTGTTCATACAATTATTGCTGAGTGTTCTCAAAAACAGTCCCAGTATTATCTTGCTTTTTAAGACATATTGGCCCAAATCCCTTTAATAACACTAATGTAGGCAAGAGCTGATGTGCTCAGCCCAGTATTTGCTTCTGACTGCTGTGTTGAAATTGATCCCTGTGCAGTTTTGGTTGAGTTTCTCTTGCCCACCAGCAAAGAAGACCTGCTCTGCTGGAGCCTTAATGCTCCAGCATTAGGCATTTGGCTGAGCAGGCTTGTGGGCTATCTACAGCTTTATGTGTCCTCACGGAAAGCTTGAGGAGAGGAACTGATCATTTTTCTTGCAAGTGCTTATTAAAAATGTGAAATGTATGATGATTGTCTGCCAACAGTCCAATTACCGCTTCTGCCTGTAACACAAGAGAATGGCTAGAGCATCTTCCAGCCAAGCATGGAGCACATCAGAGAAGCACAAATTCTCTTATTTCTGCAGGGGCAGAGTTTCTGGTTGAGGATTAGCGGCATTGGATGGACTTGTTCTCCTCCGGCCTAACAATGTGTGCAGCTGGCACAAGGAGCTGTCATCGCTGCTTGGATGCTGAATAAATACGCAAATTCAAGCTGGAAAAGGAAGAGGAAACCTGTTAGCTCTTGAAGTCCTTATTAGCTGTTGCATGAGTTTGGGCTCCTTTTCTAACCGAGGAAGCTGTACCTGATGCAGGGAGAAGTCCTGCCTTTCCTCTGATTGTGCACAGAGTATAGCTACTTTTAAGTAGTTTGTTTTCCTTAGCGGGTCTCTCGTTTCTTTGGCCAGGGCTCACTCGTCATAGTGCTACAGCTCAGAATGTTGCTGCCATGCTGGATTAGGGCACTGGTTTATCAAGTGAGCGTCCAGTCTTGGGCAATGGCCCACACTTGTTTTCCGAAGAAGGGAGGTCTCTAACAACGCATGTGGCAGCCGTGCAGTGCTCTGCTTGGAGAAAGAAGAAGAGATTAACTTGGGCCCTGCAGCATGGTGTTTGATTGCTCCTGTAATGTCCTTAGTCTGCGAAACCGCAGATGTTACGGGTTGCCTGGGGGAGCATAAGCTCGTGGGAGCAGAAGCGAAGGAGAGGTGTCTAAATCCACACCCCCGATCAGCAGCAGGGACAGGATTAGAACTGAAATCTCCTGGATTTTTTCTGACTCCGTTATCCCCCACACACTAACAGTGAAAGAGGAAGAGAAAAACAGCAGAAAGCAAATTAAGGATGCAAATGCTGCCCCATGCTGCATGCTCCTGGGGAAGCATAGTGCTCAGGGCTCCCATATCAGGTCACTTGGCTCCTCAGCCAGCCCCGACATGCATCCCACCCAAGGCCCTGCTGTCATTTGGAGACAAGAGGGTTCAGCACATTTCCGAACACCATTGCTAGCAAAGTTATCACCAATTAGGCAAATACTGGTGTCCAGGTCAAGCCTGTCTCACGAGCCTTTCCATCCTCCCACAGCCTTCACCATGCACTCGGGGGCTGAAGGAAGCCGGAGGAGCTGTGGGTCAGGGCTGTTGCTTCTTCTCTGTTTCCCCGAGGTGAGGGCGATGCAGGGGTGTGGTCCTTCCCTCCACGCGTTTCTGCTTCGCAGAGGCAGGCTGTTGTAGCTGAGCCACGTCGACTCAACAAGGAGACCGTTTGGGCTCCAGCGACCCTTACAGGCGGTTTCAGACCAAAGCGCTGGCGGTGGCCTGCTTTTAAATGCTGCCTGAAACCCATCACTGTCTCACCGCAGAGCCCCGCTGCATCCGTCTGCCCTACGCGAGCCGAGGCAAAGGAGGCAGCTTTGCTGCTCCCTGTCAAAGCATATCCTGCTTCCTCGCTCGCCCGGCCCCGCCGCCTGGGGTGCGCGAAGTGCCAGACCCTCGCTGGGAGCTCTGCTGCCAACACGGGCGCTCTGCAGAACGGGTCCAGCCCCCTTCACCAAAGCTTTTGAGGTCTCCACCACTCTCCGTGTCGGGGCACCCTGCAGAGCACAGAGCTACCCGGGGGGATCTCGCTGCCAGGGAGGCAGAAGATGACTTGTACGCCCCTGGCAGAGCCCATCTCAAGACCTTTTTCCTGCGTAGTGCTTTCCAGCAGTGCCATTTGCTGGTGCACTTTCCTTTGGGGGCATATTCAGTTTTTGCAAGACGCTGGATCCTTTCCCGCATAATGATTGACTGCAAGGCCAAGGTTTCTCTCTATATATTTGACCAGCCACACTCCAAAGTTTCAGGCACTTTTCCCAGACCTGCTAACAGTTCTTGGCAAAAGAGCCGGCTCGCACAGCCAGTTTGCTGCAGTTTTTACATCTGCAGATTTCTGTTTTTACAGCTTCAGAGACATCACACAGTGCTGCACTTGTATCAATTTCAGAGTAAGTCATTAGTTGCAGTTACTTGGGGAAGGCTGCTGAACTCAGCACTATTAGATTTATTGTATGGTCAGTCTCATAAAATAAGCTCTAAACTCATACACCTTGACTCGGGTCCTTCATTTATCAGGCAGTTAAATCTATGCAGAGAGTCTGGGCTTTCGCTACGTAACGACATAGTCAATCCTGCTGGCGAGCCAGGGATGGACAGAATTAGCCCAGCAGTTCCACCTCCCGATGGGCTTCTTTAAGCAAAAGCCTCTTCCTCGAGAGTCGTAGAAAATCTCTTTACTTCGCTGGCCAATTGACAGTAAAATCGGTGTGCAGGAATGATCCACCAGCAATGGGCCCTGTGAGATCATGAAGGAGATGCTAAAGCAGTGAAAACAGCCAGGTACAGCTGAGAGCTCAGACACACGGGTGCCTACGTGGGTGAAATGCAAGCGGTCCTGTTCTGTGTATATGAAAAGGTGATGAAAATGCAAGTACTTGACCCAGCATTAATCCTCGACCCACTATTAATCCTTGAGAAATGCTGGCCCCATGGCCCAGCCAGTTTGGGGCTGCCGAGCACGAGTAGTAGGCCTTAAGCATTAGAGAAGTAACTAGCCATAGCAGGCTTCCGGAGTTGTCAGGCCTTGCCTGGTCTCGAATATGTTTTAGTGGTATCGGCAAAAATTATTTAAACTATTGCTATGCCTTCAAGTTGCTCTTGGATCAGACGACTCCATCTTGCTTGTCCAAGCTGTAACAACAGTTGGATGTTTGTTGCCTGTTCTGTTGTTTTGAGTTTGTTTTAGTTACACTATTATTTAACTTCTTTTAGCTTAGCTTTGTGCAATTGCATGATTCTCCCCTCCATAGAAGAAATCATACCACATAGACAGAAGGTCAAACAAACCTAAATGCTCATTACAACTAACCAATAATCAGCACAGCTAACTCCATGGGCCAGCAGGACAGGCAGCAGCATAACCAATTACCAAGTATGAGGTGGTGGAAACATATAAAAATAAGCCTGAATGAACCCAAAACTGAAAGGAGGAACCCTCACCATGGACATTGTGCTCCTCCTGGCAAAGGCTGTGGAAATCTGATAGCTCACCATAACAGTGTGCTGCAAGGGTGAGACTTGAGCACCAGAGTGAAGGGATAGATACATGTCACTGTAGCTGTTATCAGCTTAGTAGGGATATTTGATAGACATTGGGTGGTCTGCTTATTGTCCTTCCAGCCTCTGCAGACCTAGAGACAGAGCGGGATGAGCAGAGACACTTCCCCAAGGTTTGCAGGCTCAGAAACAAGCTTTAAACTTGGGGTCCACATTGTGTGGCTTCTGGCTGGATCTTCTTCTGACCCACGTGTTCTTTCACTTTCTCCATCTGAAGCAGAACAGAAATCACCCTCATTAAACAACCTCGCTGTGGTACAGTTCACACCAGGCTTCCCTGGTGTCAGAGCTGATTTTATGTCTTTGAACTCAAAAAGTGAGAGAAAAGTGATCAAATATCATTAACTAAAAAAAGAAGAAGAAGCCCACCCAACCAGATGGGTCTGTTTTTAGTTTATTATTAAAATTATCCTCTTGGAGTGAGAGAAAATTTTTTAATTGGGGAGGGAGCAGGAAATCGTTTTCAGGCTATTTACCAATGAGGGAGGAGTTTCCCTTCCTACCGAAATGAAAGAGCCAGATGAGCAATTGAAGAAAGGCAGAGGCATTCGCAGTCCACCTCCTGGCATGCTCCATTATCCTGATTGCTGAAAATGGCCTCATTTTAAAAATGTTTAGCTTTTTTTTGTCCTGAGGAGTGAAAGTCTGTGTGATCATGCCATCTGCCTCGCTGGGTACATTTGCAATAAATGTCTGCCTTGCCCCATCAGAGTCAGGGCAGAGCCACCAGGGAGCTGTGGTTAGAGCCTTGGTCTTGCAGATCTCCCTCATGAAAATCCCCTGGGTGTGGGAGGGGACTGTGGAAAAAAAAAAAAAAAAAAAAAAAAAGCATCCTAGCGAAGCCAGATTATCAGATTAATACCTGTTTAATACCAGCATCTGCCCAACTCCCTGGGCTCCGGCAATGAGGGCAGCCAGCGGCCAGACACGGCTGAGGGCATGTTTCAGCCCTCTTCAGATATGTTTTTCTATTTACTGAGAGCTTGCAAGCAGACATTTAGCCATTTATTGCTGTTCAGTGCAAACAAACGAAGGACGTGCTTTGGAAGCATGAATTTCTAAGGGGGGGGGGTAGCGTGGTTGGACAGGTCAGCCAAGCTGATGCTGGTCCAGGGCTGGGTGGTAATGCATGCTCTGGAGGGTGGCTCTTAAAAAGCTGCTCCTCCTAAGCCTCAAACTAGTGAAGAACTAGACCTGTCTATTGGCTACAACAGCTCAGCCCACCAACTAGTCTTTCCAAGCCTTTCTTAAAAACCTGAGTGGACGATTACACCTTTGGCGGAGAAAGGCTACCTCGAAACGCATCGAACTGCCGGTCGGCAGTAAGCAGGCCTCAGGAGTGCCTCGCTGAGCTGGAGGATATCCAGGCTCCCGTTTCACCTGACAGGTGACAGTCTTACTCCACTGGCCTGGTATTTCATTAAAATAATTCTCACAGAAGGCATATTTGGGCTAAAAAGACTATAAATGATGTAGATGCATGTGTGCCTTCTGCTGCTGAACAAGTTTCACCCAAGATGCCTGAAATCACTTGCAGGATCTGAGTGGGGAGACTGGAAATTTCATTACACTCCCACTTCCGTGGACTCCTCCGAGAGGACACTACAGGTGTCTTACACACCACGAAATGCAAGCAGAGAGCATCCCCAAGGCAATTACAGCCCGGCGATAACAGGGAATTTGCAACCTTACCTTAAATTGATAGCTGCTCCTGAAACAAGATAAAAGCTTGTACTAATGAACGTGAGATCTATAAACTGATGGGTCTAATGTTATTTTTAACATAGCTCTAGGTGACACAGGTATCTGCGTAAACTCGTATCAGGCATGCACATTACCTGGCATCTCATATGGCAGCTACTGTGTGATCCCCAGAGAAACTAGATGCAATTGGAACAACTGAGGAAATGCTGGGGCTCATGTCTGACCTGTGCAGGAAAGGAAATTGCTTGACCGTGGATTACCATTATTATTAAGCACAATTTTGAACTGGATTGACTGCATTTCATAACTGTAAGTAAATGTCTGAATTGCTTATTACAGTATTCCTTGAAATAGCAGATCCCCTTGCAGAACACTTAATGGTTGTTTTGCTAATTGTCAAGGACCATGACCTGTGGGTGAGTACCAGCAGCAGCGTTAGGTCCCCAGAATGAATGCTAGCCAGCCAGTTTAACAGCAATGATGTGATCACTCTTCTTAAAGACTTGAGATGGGAAAAATATAATATTATTATTTTTCATGAAATGCAATGTACCTTTTCCTCCGTTTTTGTTTTCAAACTCTGAAATATTTTAATAGTTTTTTAAATACAGTTAAAAACCGAACAATTTCTTCTAAAACAAAAGCTGGTTCTCTTCCAAGTAGCTGTAGACAACTTGCGAAAGTTTGAACTCTTCAGTAAAAAAATCAGTTTGAGCAGTTCTAATGAGAGTATCACAGTTATACTTAGCCTGCCATATGGGATTTCTCTTTACAGTGGCTTGATTCACTGGGGAAATTAACTTGTTTAAAAGCAACAGTTTTTAATAGAAACGTTCTGCTGACTGTTCTCTTTGCATCTAAGTTGGGATCTATTTTTCTGGGATTGTAAGGTCCTGGAGACTGGGATGATCTTTTAGCTCTGTCTGCCTGGTGCCCAGCAGAGCAGATCCTGTCCACAGGCTTAGACACTACAGCAATGCAACTGAAAACAAGAAGAGTATTTTGATTTTTTAAAGGAAATGATTAAAAATTGTAATAACTTCTGAATTCAGCACCTTAAAAATAGGAAATATAATGGATTAATGAGAAACAGAGAATGAATCATTAAAATTACATCACCACTACGTGTTCCTTATTGTATCTACCTTAATGTTCTCACAGTCTGAGCAACTGATTAAGAAAAACACTGCAGTACACTAAAAATTGGAAACAGTTAAAAAGAAACAGGATTAGCAAAGTCTTACAGGAAAGGTCAATTATTTCTCCCAATTTATTGCTAACCTGACATCTGTAAACAAATCACTAAAGGAACTCCCTGAAGACTACGCTCTGTCCAACAAGACATCCTAATTAATGAGGACACACTATGCAAACACAAATAGAAGCAGGAAGAGATAATATCTAAACCAAGCCTTAAAAAGGTCCAATGGAAATGATTATCCTCGGGGTTGCAGGAGATCAATGCATAAAAAGAAGGTGCAGGAGAGTTAGAATTTTCTATTCGATGAAGACAAATAATCTTTCCAGTTATCAGACCTAAGATGATAAAATGAATTAAATGAGTTCAGAGAGGACAAGTCACGATCCAAAGCATCGTGAGACTCGCTTAAAAATAAAAAAGGGTAGCAATAATTTGTTGAGCTTTGCTGCAGCCAAGAGCTCATCTAAGGTCTTTGGGGGCTCTGTCTGCACAGTTTGTGCTGCTCTTGGCCTTAGCAAATATCTTCTTAACTGACCAGAGTCTCCAAAACCCAAATTACAGTGTTGGAAAGTGCTTCACTTCTCCTCTCCTACCACCGCATCCAAAGACAGGGCAGAAGCTGCCGTGTGGCTGCAGGGAGGTGCCTGCAACCCTTGCAGCTGAGGTCTCTCACCTAAAGGTGTCCTCTGCCCCAGCTGTCCCATGGGTTGCTGTGGGGCCCAGCGCTGCCTCCCCAGGGTCCACCACCAGCTCATGCCTCGCCCGTGCCTCTCCAGCAGCCAGGGCTGCCGGGGCACTGGGTCTGCTCTGGGGCACTCCATAGCATGGAGGGATCAGAAAGGTTCCTCCTCATCAGCAACCCAGCACTTAAATATGTACAGTGGCATTCGAGATCTAATTTATTTCTTTTGTGTTGCAAATTCCTTTTCTCGTTGGCTTTTTTGAGTTGCTTATAATTAAGACCTTCAGACAGATCTCAGCATGATTGGAAAGCAGCCACACTGTTGTTCGAGCTGATCGGCTTAAAGTATATCCCCCTTCACCTCTTTCCTCGTCAACCAAGAGATTTTTCTTTATTAATTCCAGTAATGGCTTGATTTTCTTCTTTTTTAATGAACAGAGTGACACTGCATTGAGTCACTGATGTGCAACTTGCTGTTTTTCCCTCCCTTTGGAAAGTTTTCAAAATATTTATAAATTTTAAAAGAAGCAGAGAAAGAAAGAAAATAAAGTTATATTGTGTTTATTTGGCTTGCACTCCCCCCTTCTCTTTCTCATCTGCGGGAACTCTAATTAGTGCTATTGTTCAGGATGCCACCACTCAGCCTTTCGCGGGCTGCACCGCTGCCCAGGGGACAGGACACAGTGCTGGCTCCCAGCGCATGTGCAGCTCTGGGGACACCAGCGCCTTGCCCAGGCTGCATGAAGGCACACGGTGGGATCTGTGGCTTGGTGTAAGAAGCACTCAGCCCCCTTGGGCACTCCTGGACTGGGCTGCCGAGGTGCTCTATCAGGGTGCTATAGCACCAAGGTGCTGTATCGGGGGTAAAGGAGCCCATCTATGGGGTGAGGAGCACCACATGGAGGACTGGAGACCTCTTTTCTACTCCTCGTGTGCCCACTGACCCACTCTGGCAAGGCGCCTGTGGGGCTTTCTCTAAAGGGGGCTAATCATGACCACTTAACTTTGGGAAATGCTTTGAGGTCTGTGGCTAGGTTTGACTGCAACCAACTGTTCTTTTGGATATAAATGCACACCCCTCCCAGAGGAACTACTGGAAATCCTTGCACCAGAGAATACCCAGCAGAGGTGACATGGGCAGCTTTTCCTCCTTAGGATCCTCTGTGACCATTGCCTCACTACCCATAAACTCCGTGTAGGAGTAATCCCCTTCTACAAGCACATACATTGCCTGACAGTCTACTACGATCTCGAGTGTTAGTAACAAAAAGCTAAGAAATCTACAGGGGCTTTAGAAGTGCACAGAAAGTATCTCCATCCATTCAAAGGTGAGTTATACAGGACAACTGATAGAGCATCCTGCCTAAAAAGGTGCTGATTAACTCCATGTCCTCAGGGACAACATTGCATTTGGGATTCAAGCCAGCCAGGAGGACTCCAAGCTATTTTGAGAGCTATTGCCCACGTGGGGTGAAAACTGCAAAGCTGAGCTGATTGCAGGAGGAGATGGTACCCAATGAATTCAGCAAACGATGTGTCAGGCTTACTGGGAAAATGACTGCCCAGCTGGATGCTGCAGCTCCAGCAGAAAGGGGGACAAACTTTCCAATCTCAGCTCAGAAAGTCAACAGCAAGGCAAAGATGGCAGATAATGACTGCCAGACACAGCGCCATTAGAGATGAGACTCTGAAATAAGCCCTTGGAGCTGAGTTAACACCTTGCACATTCAAAACAGACATATCAAAGGACTGCTCTGAGGCACTGAAATCCCAGGAGAGAGATTTCTTTGGCAAGCTGAATGATGCTGCTGGGGAATGTGGATGGATCAGCTGGACCACAGGGTGTGCATGAGCTGTTCCCGTATGACCTGAGACACTCTCCAAGCTTCTGGAGCAGACATGAACTCTAAATGCTTCAGAGGCAAACTTCATAGCCAAGGTCTTCAGAAAGGCTGATGGCAGGTACAGAGTGTGGTGCTGGGGCAACATGACCCAAAAGGCAGAGGGATAGACCCAGCAACTGCATGTTCTCAGGCTTTTAAGATTGTGGGAGCAACACTGGCAACTCCGCTTGGGCTGAAGCTTTTCAGAAATGGTTATTCTGATTTGAACAGGCTCTCACACCTCAGTGCTTCTCTGGATTTCATTCCGTGAGCTTAAGAATAAGATTGTTCATAGAAAGGGTTCTTTTTCCAGTATTTTCCATCTCTGTTTCTACCAAAGACAACCAGAGGGAAATTGTTCCTGTTCTAGGCTGTGGTCCAGTGTGGAAGCTAAAGGGATAGATCAACATGAACGGTCACCTAACTAATGGCTGGACGCTGTGAATGCAAACATCTTCATTCTCTCCAGAGGCTGCACTTTGCCCAGGCTGGGTCTGGAGGAAGGCTGAGCTTCTCTCTTCTGTCTGAACTAACCAGCTGTCCCCATTTCCCTACCGCTGCCATCACTGGCAAACCCTCACAAGTCAAGCTGACTCAGGAGGGAGCATCAAGCGGGTGAGTTCGCCTGGCTTGCTGCCTTCTGAATAACCCCACGGCTGTGCTTCCAGCTATCTTGATGCCAGCTCCTGTAAAATCTGGCTGTACAAGGAATGCTCCCTCCTACTGATGCGGTGTGCTCTGGAATGGGGAATGACTCTCCTTCCAGATGGCTGTAAAGGTTAACAAGGAATTTATTCAGAGTTACATACAAATCAAATTGTCTTTTTTCGAGAGGGAACAAAAACAACCACATAATTTCAAGCCCACACACGCAGTACAGCCTTCCAAGGTGGCTCAGTTGCTATAGACGACCACAGAATGCCAAGCTGTCATGCCGAGCTCTGATACATCGCATTGCTTGGCATGACATTGGGCACCTACATGAATCAGGAGAAGGGGGTGATCCGTGCTTCCGTTCCCCCAGCACTGCCCCCACACAACTTGGCACTCAGCACAGCTTCCTCCAGACCCTTCTCTTCCTTCCCCTCCCAGGATGTAAAGCACAACAGAGATGAGCTGGCTGCTCAGGCTATGTTCCTATGGCTGTGGACTTCCATTAGAAGGAGTTACAGCTTCTCAAACATGGTGTCCAGCCCTAACCTGGCATAGCTGCAGGGGTACCTTGCCCAATGTGGCATCTAATGAGGTGGATGGGGTGGGTTCCTGCATAGGAACTATAGATTTGGAGTAGATTCTGAAATCTGACGGTGCTTTGCCATCCTCCCACAATGGCCAATGCCAAACACAGTCACCTAGGAGCTCTTCTGTCCCTGCTGCTCTGCTCCATCTCCACTCCTGGGCAGCAACAGCAGCTGCAGACACCTTTTCTCCCCACCATCCAGGAGCCCTGCTTCTTTCTCCCACTCTTTAGTACTACCTGCTGCTTGAGGCAAACTTAGTTCCTCTTCACAGAAATGACATCCTTTTGCATGCAAAACCTTGCTCACAGTCAGTTGATGGCCTGCTCTTCAGAGTGGTCCCTCCCAACCTCACAGCTTTTCCTAGCATCTGTTTTCTCACTAGCCAATGACTGGTGTATCAGCAGTTAGGGGCCAGGACCACAACACTCCATCAGTTTAGTCTGCACATCACCTACTACATCTCTAGGCTCCAAGTGGATGGAAAGAGCCAGATGCAGCGATATACAATTTTATGTTGTCCTTCAAGGCGGACACGCATAGAGCACTGGGCCCATGACACTGTAGAGCTCTGTAACAGGTGAGGTCTGCTATGAATGCCTAGGAATGGAGATGTTCATATGTGAGCATAAAGCTCTAGATCATTATCTACATCATCATCAAGCTCTAGAAGAAACATCAGAGCAAGACTTACAAGAATGGCCTGTATTGATGCCCAAACACATGACTGACAGTAAAGACACTGGTAACCACCAAGGACTGTGTGGCTTGCACCAAGACGTCAGGGCAAAGGCCCGTGCTCAGATAACGGGAGGATGGCAAGGAGGCTTTGGCATATTGGGTGCCTTTCTTCCAGTGGGAAGACAGCTTGTATCTATTAGATGCTTAAAAAATGAAGAAGCAAAAGACAATAGCCAACAACTTTGCCTAAGATTTACAGAGTGAAGTTGGTAATATTCTGAGAATAAAAATCACTCATAATAACTGTTGACACCCAAAGAATATAAAAAACCTTTCCAAAAATGAGCCTGTTGTTGCCAGTCAGGAAGAATGCAGAAGATGCAGTGAGGGCTCAGCTGCAAGCATCCCTTGGTTTTGTACAGAAGTGACCCTGCACAGACTACCCAGGTGCACACACTTTGATGTTGGTGAGTGCGTGGGTACGAGAAGGCAGAGGTAGAATCAGCTTAAAAAGTGAAAAATAATAAAAAACATAGAATAGAAGCACAGCTCAGCTGGGACTGGAAAGGATTGCTGGGGGCTACCTGGTCCATACCCCTGCTCCAAGCAAGGTCAACTAGAGCAGTTGCCCAGGACCATGTCCAAACAGGTTTTGAATATCTCCAAGGATGGAGACTCCATAACCTCCCTGGTCAACCTGTTCCAGTGCTTGACCACCCTGGGGATGCGGGTGCTGCGTCAGGTCTCAGGGAGAAGTGTAGCCCTCTGTGGGAATAGGACCAGCCTGGGCATTCCTGAAGGGTGATGTCTGCCTTTCAGGCAGCAATCTCCCATTCCTTGTTTGACTATTCCCTAAGGGCTGTGATAGGAATTTCACACTCGGATGAAGCCATTTTAACGGACTGGTGTTTCCCCATCCCCGCCTTCCACCGGCTAAAAGCTCCAGGAACCTATTCTGTGCACACAAGCTTTCACCCTCGAGGTCATTCCTTAAAAGCAGTAACTCAGCCCCGGGGCCTGGTTCTGCGCAGTGCAGACAGACTCAGCCTGATAAACCTCCCTGAAAACTTTAATAAAATAAAATTTTAAAAGTTCCAGATAGAACTGGGATCAGATACAGAAAGGTCACCCCGGATATTACTTCTGCTGTGAAAAAATGTTACACTCGAATGAGAGACCAACGTCGTAATAAAGGATTGTGGGACTCGCTGGCAGGTGTCAATCATTTTGTACTTTCTTTACAATTTTATTCCTCGCAGATGCAACGTTAGATGTTGGCCAGATATACAAAACTAGCTGTGCTGAACCCTGGCGTGCTGCGAGTGTGCAGCCAATGGCATTTGAAATGCTAGATCAGCCGCTGCCCAGCCCAGGGGAAAATCCCTGGCGTTTATCTCTGCCATCCGTAGCCAGGGCTAACCCTCAGTTTCCTGCCCTTGTTACATTAGCTCAAAATTAATTGCCAAGGGGAGCAACGGCAGCATTTTACCAGAGTGGGCTACACTGCAGATATCTTCCCCCGACCACAGCGGGCTGTTGCCTGGGGTAGCTCATCACGAGCCCCTTCGCCCTCTCTGCACTAGTTCTTCATCACACTGTTCTCTCCATCATGACCTGTTCCTCTCGCAGCATCCTCAGTGGTTGCGCAGCCCCGTAAACGTTACTGCCTGCTGGTGACCATGGATACGGAGAATCTAGTGGCAATACAGTGGCATCCAGGTACCATCCTGCCCCAGTGATGCAGGGCTCTGAAACCCAGTGGTCTTCCCAGGGCTAGTAACGGGCACACTTGACCCTGAAGCCCACGTGCATGGTCCTCTTCTCTTTTCCCTCCTCTGCCTTTTCTCTTGTTTGCGTGGTGGCCTTGCCGCCCTGGAGTACAGCCCTGCTGCACTGTGACCACCATGTTTGTGCTAGGTGAGTGCCTGAGTTGCCTGGTCACACCATACCTGCCCTGCTGCTCTTCTCTTCTGCCAGTGCCTGCTGCATCAGCCCCACATGGCTAGCGCTCATGAGCAGGCTTCCTGTTCTGGCACATCTATAAAGTCCTTGCTGGAAAGGCACAGGATTTCTGCAAGACATTTCAGGGATGCCCACTGTCTCAGCATTGCATCACATCAGGACAACAAGCTGTGTTCCGGCCATGAAGAGGAGCTCCTCGTGGAGATGAGGTCTGCAGAAGATGAAGAGCAATGCAAGGACCTCCCCCTGGAGATGAGATCTGGGGGGCTCTGCTAGTGGTGGGCTCCCCTGAGGCCATGACCATCCACCTGTGAGAGGAGGCAGGTCCTGGTGCAGCAGTCTTTCCCCAGCAGTGCAGTCACACTGGACGGGAAGCAGCAGAGGAGGCTTCTGTCCTCACCGGCCCCTGCTTCCCAGGGCACCCACCAGACTGGAGCGATGTCATAGGGCGTTGGTGGTGATGTCCCAGGGCACCAGAGCTGATGTCACAGGCCGATGTACACATCTTTGCCGTCAAGGGACACACCGCCTCCACCCATAGGTGCTCCTCCATGCCCCGATCGGCCCAGCACAGGGAGTTTCTCCCTTACTGAATTCGGCCCTCAGTGGCACGGACCATCAAAGCCTCTGGCCCTCTTGGGCGGTCGCTGTCCCTCTCCTTCTCCGCTTCCCAGAAAGAGATAGAAATGCTGAGGGCCCACATACTGAATTAGCTGGGGGGAAGGAAAGGGAAGAAACGATTTCTTCTCCTCCTCCCACAAAAAGGGTTATTTGTGGTTCCATGTTCCCCGTTGATTCCTGGAGACCAGGTAAATGGAGAGGTTTGATTTTTTTCCCCCTCAGAAGAAAAATACACTCTCAGCTCTGTGGGGGCTCAAATCATCATCTGATATTTTTAAGAGAAATAGTTCTGGACAGATTGAATCTTGCCATTCTCTCTGCACTGCTTCATTGATCAAATAAAGCTGACAATAAGGATACCTCGATGAAGGACACTCCCTTAGCCCTTTTCTATGCATGTCAATGTATACAGTGAATGAGTTCATCTCACCCTGGACTCAACTACTGTGCAACTGAACGCTTGTGGATTTGAGGCTCTCAGCAGCTGAAAGACCAGGCCTTCAAAACAGCCAGTATGTTTACCCGGAAAATTTTTAAGCTATCTAATAGAATCTGGATCACGTGTTTCCATGTTATCTCTGGTCTGTTAAATACTGGAGTCGAACAGGATAGGAACAGGAGGAACTACAGAAGAAGCTATAGTTAGCTATTATCAGTAATACGAACAAGTAGAACACACGCCACGTTAGGAATATGGTTATAAAACACATGCCTCGGCTGTACATTCACAACATGTGTGTATTTTTTTTTTAGCTTTGATGTGCAGCATAATCCAAAATCTGGTGCTGTGGGTTTTTTCCCCCAAGCCTGTCCTGTTACCCAAATTGCTTTGGCTTAAAACATTAGTTCCCTTGGGCGTCTGTTATTCGCAGACCTTGCGATGCCAACTGAACAGCTTCCAGGAGCTCTGATGTCTCTCTTTTTATTTTATTTTTTTTAATACTGTGAATCACTTTATTCCATCCACCTTCTGGAACAATTCCCCAAAGAGTATCAATTCAGTGAAGCATCTGCTCACTACAGGAAAACGGTGGTAGTTCTTCCAGTGGAAGTTTTCAGTCTTTATGGTCATTAAAGCCCCTTCAGTCCTGTTTCATGATAAACCTTCTAGGCAAGCTGAGTCCCTTGGTGTTTTGTCAATCTCAGAGATGGATGAGGGCCATTAGTCCTGTAGATGACGTCATATCCTTGATCTGCTGCCGAATCCCCCACAATGCTCCAATGATGGGTCACAGGGAAACGGTGGCTCCTCGGGCTCCAATGTGCAAAACCTGCTGGGTGAATTCAGACTGCAGCCACCAGCACACTCACAGCACGTGGTCATGCGTGGGTAGATATGTTCTTGCTGTCCTTGGCTTCTCATTTGGATCCTCAACAGAAAATGCCAGCCCCATACTGGGCTTTTCAGTTTCTGTTCCACAACTGCAATGGATTGCGACGTCAGGAAGGAAGCGGGTTTTCCACTCACGTGGAGATTTTAAGAAGTTGGATGACCTATCTTTTGATTTCATGCTGGTAAATGTTCTCCCCAAGGATTAGCTATTTATCTATCTGATAAAATGCGATCACATCATAGCTAGCCATTCTCAGAGGTCTGCTCAGCTGAAGGCAGTCATAAACGTCCTCTCCATTTCGGTCAGTCCCCGAAGGACTGGCTTCTTGCTAGAGGAGAGCAGACAGCTCCGCGTGCCTCCGATCTCCCTCCTGACCTGCTGTTGCTGGAGCCTGCAGGGAGCCTGGATGGTTGTCACCTCCTCGGTCTGCAGCTCCCCAGCCGTGCTGGGCATGGGGACACCCACATCCACTTCCCCCTCACGCACACCACACACTCCCTCCGCTAGTAAGGGCCATCTGCATTCCAGATGGCATCGCATCCAGGATCGCAGCAGAGGCATCGGCTCCCTGGCAGTAATTCGACTCCACAAAAAGCAGAAAATGGGTTTTCCCTGAGCCCTTTCCAGCAGCCGTCCTGTCTGCAGAGAGCTGCTCACTCACCCAGATCCTCTCCTTTCCAGAGCTCCTCTGTTTGTCTCCCTGGAAGAGCAAACGGACTGTGACTAGGAGGCAGCTCTGAGATATATTTAAACAAGTTGTTCCTGCAATTATCGGTCGCTTTGACTTCTGCTGCATATGTAGAGGAGATAACAGGTCCCCGGGCGCTTCACTGCAGGGAACGGTGTGGCTCTGCTGCAAGGGGAAGGGCAAATCCCGCAAGAGCGTCCTCGCAGCCTCTTGTGGGATTTGGCTTGAGGTGCCTTTCTCACAATGTTGGTCCCTGCTTCTCCCCAAGCCTCCAGCGCGTGCGGTCTCCACATCCCCTAGCAAACTGGCTTCCCCAGATTGCATCAGCGGGAGCGCAGGCCTGAGATGGGAAAACTGCAAGTTGTTTCAGCTGGTATTAGGCTGTCCTGCCTGGTGGGTGAGGCCAGCACTTTGGGGTGAAATCTTGACTTGACTTGGCTCAACTTCCCTGGACTCGAGGGCTGAAGAGGGATTTAATGTCTCTTTAAGATGTCTCCTTATTTCTCTTGGACCCTACATGGAGGCTGACTGGCATCGGAGAGGAAGGAATTGAATGGTGAAATGACAGCTTTTGTTGATGGCCCCAAATTACTTAAGATATTACGGACAAGAACCGACTGTGAGGAATGGCAGGAAGATCCTATGATGAGTGCTTGGCCAAGAAAATGACAGGAGAAATTCAGTGTGGATAAATAGCGATGCACATGGGAAAAAACATTCCCAACTTCAGAGATAAAATGATGGTCTCTGAGCTGACTATTACCTCTCAGGAACAAGATCTTGGGGTTATAATAAATAGTTCTCTGAAAACACCAGCTCATTGCTCAGCAGAGATCAAAAAAAAGAAAAAAAAAGAGAAGAAAAAAAGCAGCTTGAATGTTAGGAATTACTCAGAAGAGAGCAGAGAACAAAACAGAAAAAATCATTATGCCGCTGTATAAATCCCTGGTGCACCCACACTTTGAGCAGCGCGCAGGTGAAACGGGAGCTGCGGCGGAGCTGCAAAAGCTTCAAGGCAAGGTGACAGGGATGATCAAAAACACTGCGGTGTGGGAAACGAGTAACTAGGTTACTTACTTGTAAGTGATGCCCCCCACGCGCGGAGCGCCCGGGTGCTTTGGCCAGGTTTCGGGAGGCGGGCGGGTGCTTCTGCGGCCTCCCCCTGCCAACGGCGGGGCGCGGACCCGCCTGGCCCCCGCGCCGGACCCGCTCGCTGGGGCACTTGGCGCAGGCTGCGCGGGCAGCGTGGGCGCCGGGGAAGAGGAACCCACGGGGGTTGGCTAAAGAGCAAAGGACCGATGCCAAAAAAATAAAATACAATAAAATAAAATAAAAATAAAGGAGGAAAATCTATCTTGGCCGTCTGTTCTTGTAATTCTTCTGTGCTAACAAATCGGGTAGGAGGAGGAAAAGGGGAAAAGGCAGCAAATCCAGCCTACTGACGGAGGCAGGATGATTACATGGCAAAGCAAAAAGCTGGAGAGTTTGGAGCAAAACCTGTCCCCCACCATTTGAAACGTTGAAGGCCAAATGCTGCCTCCCAGCCCTAACTCTTGGGTATGTCAGACATTGGGGGAAGTTTTTGTCTTTATAAAGAGAAGGAGAAAGACGTAGCACCAAGGGCCTTCTGGGGCTCGGGGCAGCGGATGGCTGAAAAGAGACCGAGAGCTGCAAAAAGAGGGATGGGACTTGCCCTCGTGCAGAGCGGCGCTGATGAAAAGGACCGGGCAACCGCGCGTACACGCGCGCAACGGGGGCAAAGCAGGGCGGCGACCCGCGCCCGCCGCAGCGGAGCCCGGCGTTGGGTCGGGATGGCAGCGCTGGAGCAGGACAGCTGCTGAGCGGGAGACGGGAGCACGGCACGGCTCTCGCGCCGGCTCAACCCCGCCGAATACGGCCGCTCCCAAATACCCTTGCCTTGTCAGCGACTGCAGTTTCCCTTTGCAAAGGGAGGGAAAAAAACGCACCCGACCATGTTTATAGGCAAACAGCTTAAAATAGCACTTTGCAGGTCTCAGCTTATCTCCTGCTCACAGATTGGATTATTGCCATCAAGAACAAGCGCACGAGAGCAGGAACTAGAGGCTCCCTTCCCACTGGGCACCAGGCAAAGAGCGGGAGCCGGTCCTCACCTTGACAGCTCGCACACGGACAAGGCAAGCTAAGAGACGTGCCCAAGGACGTGGCTCAACTAGAGGCCCAGACACCGCTATCGCCTGTTTCCAAACCTCTGAAAAACGCCTCCCCGGAGGGCCTCGTTCCTAAGTTTAGGCCCTCCACAGGGCTTTCCTGGCAAGGACAGAGCAATCCCGGTACTGAAGACTGGATCATATTCACAGCTCTTGAGGACTGGGTATAAAGTATATCTCAATTTGGTATGCATGATTTAGCTAAGGATATTTATTACTGGGGGCGACTGTCTGATCCTAGTATGGAGCTCGTACATTTATAGGGCACCAGATGCTGCAGAGTACCAGGAGGACAAGGACTCTTCACCATGCCCTTCAGAGGAGCATTTTCATCCATTCCCACTATATCTTCTATGGGTGCCTCCTTCACCGGCATCCCCAGAGCTGCCAAGGAGGAATTGCTGCTCACAAGAAATTACGAGGAAGTCAGCGCAGCTCTGTATAAATTATTAATTTTAATCACATGAAGAAATAATAGACTCCGCCATGCAGTAGCCTTAGCCCGTCAGACAGTGAGTGTCCTTGTGGAGGCAAAGACTAGATTAACTCTTGTTAAAGACTTCAGCAGTGTTTGCCACTTTCTGGAGACTGTGCTGCATTTGGAGCAGAGAAGGATTTCCACCCACTGCTGGATATCTGTAATGTTCTACCAAAAAAACCTAGCAGATGAAGTTTCTTGGGCTTGGGCATCTCTGGAGAAAGCAGATTTGGAAGCATTCCAGGGGAGTTTGGAAAAAAATCCCCTCTCTGACTAGTGCCAGGTGTGTCCCTGAGCATGGAGTCAGAAAGACCCAAACTGGAGGAGCCGTGATTCAGCCCATAGAGGTTAGCGCACGGGGAAAGGTCTTCCCGCCCAGCCCGACGGTGTGCACAAACACGTTGCTTCTGAACCAGATCAGGTTTCTGGGCTGACCGTGATACTAAAACCTGTAACAAAACGGATGATGCCGGCAAAGAAAAGCAACGAGTGAAGCCCAGTAACACGCTGCCAGCATGAATTTTTAGACAAAGTGTCATCAAGAGAAAATTCCTGAAAGCAGCATTCAAAAATATCATAAAAAGCTGACGTACTACTAGGTGGTGAGATACTGCTCGGTTAGATCATTTCAGCCTGATACCTAAACCCACTGAGATCCTATGAAAAGTTTTCACAGTCCACACCCCCAGAGTAAGCCTGTACCTTAGTTCTCTTGACTTCCCCGTTTTCTTTCACGAGGATAGAAAACTGGTAATAGATATGCACTGTTTGAACCGCACCTGAGAGGTCCGTGCAAGGAAAGAGGCAGTCGGTGCACGCCGCAGCCAAGGCAGAACGACAGCCCAGGTGTCCTCTCGCAAGCCGTGCCTGCCCAGCTGTCCTGCCTCGAGGCAAAACCTCCCCGTCCCGCTTTCCCTAGCCGGAGGCCTCCCGCGCACGCAGCAAAGCAGCAGCCGAGGAGTCAGAGCCATTTTCTCCCCCTCTCGTTTTGCAAAGCTCCTTTAATTGCCAGGGTCGCGGCGTTTCCTTTTACAGAAACATTTCCATTCATCCTTTAGCTTCTCCATATATCTTTTTTTTTTTCCTTTCGCTGTGGTATCACAGGGAGGTGTATGGGATTATGAATAAGGCATTGTGAGCCGAACTGAATGTGTTATTTAATGAACTGCATGAAATATTAAACCATGCCTGATATGAAGCATGGTGAATTCTGTAAGAAATAATATATTGCACTTGGGGAGGACTGAAGATAATCAAATGTAATGAATTAATTTAGAATCAGGACACAACAAGCTTAGAGAAGTTAAGTTTTTGTTTATCATGAGCCTGAGTTATATGTGACTGCCGTTTAAGTCAGGTTTTTCTACCACACGTTTTTTCCTGTTCTGAATGATATTATTGTATTTTTTTTCATTTAACATAAATCCATTTTTCGAAAGGCTGCTTCCACCCAAATAGGATTGGCAGATCCCATTAATCATGTTGTTCTCAATCATTCGGAATTATTTAGAGTCTCTTTTGTGTGTCTGGCTCTTTCTCCATTTCTGATTAATTTTAAACTAAACTATCTAAATAAATAAAACTGCAGGGATCCAGAAAGCATCCCCGTGAACATATTATTAAGTGAGACACATCTTGACAGTCTAGCAGATGATCCAGTGCAGATTGTGAAATTTCTGCTCCCAGGAAGAGGAAAGAGGCCTTTTGATCGAGGAGTTGAGGTCTCCATCTCAGTGGAGGTCACTGGTGGACCTGAGCCCTCTCCATCCTGGGCCATCCTGGGGTCCTTTCCCTCAGACCTGGCATGGCCTATTTGGTCCTGCAGCCCTCTGCTACACCTGCAAGGCCTGGGTTGTCCTCTGCCCCGTGGCCCTCGGGAGCTGCCCGTGATCCCGTGCAGGGCCGGCGGTGCTGCCAGTCTGCCAGCAGGCAGCTCGTGCTGGCCATGCTCCCTGCAGCCTGCAACCATCATGTCTGGAGAGGGGTTGGCTGTTGGGCTTCGCCATGGATTTGTATGCCGTGGTTGGACGCCAGACTGAATCAATCTGCTCTCTTCTGAAATGTGGCAGAATACCACTGCTCTGTCGTGCCAGGCCTCTCCGCTTCCCAGGTGATTATTGCTGCAGTGATGCCACCACTTTGTATCCACCAGACCCAGTCAAACCACCAGCAAATACAATCCGCCAGGTGTTTCTCTGGCAAAACCCCAGAGACTGCAGCTGGACACTTGCATGTACAAAGATGCCACTGTTCCTAAAGTTGGGTAACGATAACAAGATGCTGAATTTTAAGGCCTGCATTTGTAGCACATCTGTGGGTCTGGGCACCAAGCACGCAGCCAGGCCCTGTGTGCGTGCCCATGGCTGGAGAGTGCAGGCAGGCAGATCCAGGCTGATGTGTGGTTACGGCCATCGCATCCCTGCTGTTTCTTTTTGTGTGCCAGTGAACTTTGCTGTGTTCTGCATTTGGAAGCAGAGCTAAACTGCTCACTGATACCGTCTAGCAGAAACCTACCTGGAGTCGAAGAGAATTGCAAATGTTTGGATCACGCAGGAGTTTGACTACCAGTGCATGACCAGGAGGTGCTGCAGTAAGCAAGATGAATATATCATTGACATATTAGAGAATGTCTTTCTTTGACAGAAATCCCAGGATGCTTGATGAAGTGTGCCAATGGTGCATATCCATATGCTAACCCAAGTCCTATATCTTCAGATTAGTTAGTGATATATTTTTATTGCTGACGTTCACATCCATATTAGGGACTTAGAAATAGCATATATATGAGCTATAGACATCAAGGCCTCCCTTCTGAGTTAAATTGCACCCACAATACACTTCCTTATGTGAGGTTAGGCTGGAGATTGCAATGTACCTTGGATTTCAGCATGGTATGTCAGAGAAAGCTAAAACACCAGGTTAGTTTCAAGAAATAGAGTAAGTAATATTATGGACTTGCTAAGTTTGGGATGTTTGCGCTAAAACAAAAAGTTTCTTTCAAAAATCTCAGCTCCACCCATGTAGGAAAGATTTGGAAGTGTCTATTTGTCTGTTAAAAGGGGAGGGGCAGAGCACAAGGAGGCCTTGAAATGGGTCCTGGGGGGCAATCTCCCACAACAGGCAGCTGCTCTGCCACCTCCCTCAAGAAGCAATATACCCTCTTCGTTAAGCTGTCTTTGGCTCGCGCTAGTCAGCTAATTGATTCAGCTTGGCTATCCGGAGTTCTGAGTAATTTCAATATTGAACCTCGGCTGTAATTAATGCAGTCAATGCAGTCAGCACAAAATACAGGCAAGCATGCAAAAGTCCCAGAGCAGGTTCAGGTAGCTCAACCCCACTCCGAGCAAATTCCCACCGTCCCTGGGGTGACTGCAGTAGCTGTTCAACACCACGGCCCACAACAGTCGGTGCACGTAGCGGGGGACGCAATAACCAAGTCCAATGCAATGCAAATGCCCACGGTAAAATTTGCCCAGCACGCTAGATGACTCTGGAGCCACAGGACACCTTTTCTGCCCTTCTTCCCTGGAAAACCGGAGCCTTGGAAAGTCTAGGGTGATGGGGCTCTGCAACGACAAAGTCATGTCTTGTTCCTAAATGATCTGAGGAGGAAGGCAGGGAGGAAGAAGGGCTTTTTCTTGCTGGGAGACATAAAGGCTGCTAATAAATAATAGAGGGCAGTGTTATTACTTTTTTATCTTATGAAGTCAGACCAGCTTATGAAGCCGCGAGTGGAGCCGAATGCTAATAGTGAGACTTCACGAAATGAAGCTGTCGTGCCTGACCGGCACCCGAGCCAATGCGAGCGGAAGGGAGACAGCCCTGCCTCCCTTAGCCTTTGCCTTTCACCAGCATAAAGCCCATGCCTTCACAAGCTATTGCTGCTTCCACCCCGGGGAGCGCCTCACTCTCACGGCAGCAGGGAAGCACATCACTGGGCAGAGCAGCCTCCACGCTGCGTTCCCAATTATTGCTCCTCCAATAAATCTTGGGCTCAGGAGGAGCCAGCTGCTCTAGCGGGCTCAGCTCCAAGCTGAGCCCGTGGTGTGACCCTGGTACCGTTACACACAGTAAAATAAACACAAAATGCAGACATGGCCACGGTTCTGCTGAGCTTCTTAATCTCGTGCTATAACTCAGTGCTCTGCACTCCGCAAGGAATAATTTGCACCGGAGTCTAGTGGCTGTCTCGTTTCCTGCACCACCCCCTAACACCGTGTTGTCTGATTTTGGGCAGCTCCCCTTTGATGTACAAAGAGGTACACTTTCTGCATGTAGCAATGCTGGGTGCCAGCCCTGCTGAGGTTCCCAAAATCTCAGGCAAGTGCAATCCACACAGGCAGTTAATGCTTCTTTAGAGACTTTGAAAATGTTATTCCTCTTGGATGTAGCCAAAGTGGAACATGCTAGGAGCCTACAGGAGTCAAAAACTATCTCCAGGCCTGCCCAAGCCAAAACCCAGCGTGCCAAGGTTGGCCTGGATCACAGGAGCAAGCAGCGCCAGCAAGGAACAAACAGATCGATGGAGAGAAACCACAGCCAAGCAGCAGCAGGGAAAGGTAGTGACATTCAACAGGAAGGTGCAGATAAATGTGGGAAGTGGAAAGAAGGCAAAAGTTCCAGCAGTTTAGGATGAGAAGGTTTCAAAGTCTGATTTTCCAGAGGCTAAAAGCCTCCCAATTAATTTGTCATTCAAGTGTGAGTGCAGAGCTTTCACCCACAGCTGTGCGGTGCCTGGCTGGTAACGGCAGGGGTACGGGGGTATTTCACGAGAATCTGGAGAGCATAGCAGAGAGCCAAGTGCAGCAAACGTGCTTTGACTTCAATGCTGTTTTTATTTTTCTGGTGTCCTTAGAACAGAAGCGAAGCTCTTAGACTTTTTGCAAGGTGCAGTCCTCAGGCTCACATGCTTTTCAATGCAACGGCTGATTTCTGATAATTCCCGGAAATCTGTTTTTGATAAACTGCTCTTTAAATGTGCTATTTACAGATGGTAGAAGGTACTGTATCAGGAACTTGTGGAGAGCAAAGCACTCTGTTTATTCACATGAGGGATACACGGGATCACTAGTAGCGACCCTTTCCTGCTCTGCCTTGCCCCAGTGCTAGCTGAGGGACGGTCCTTCCACGGCACAGTCCTTGCCATACAAGCTTGGAGGTGCTGCGGAGCTATCTGCGTTGTAGCAGCTCCCCCATCAACCCAAGCAGGAGCTGCTTTGGGCTGTGTAAGGTGAGGGAACCATTTGCTGCTCTTAGGAGAGTTTTCCCATGGTGCCGGGTGAGGCTTACGGGGTATGGCTGGTCTCCAGCAGGCTTGCTGAAAGGAGACCCAGGTTATAAAGTCACTACAAAGCCTATCGGAGGGCTGGTACCCTCGTCAGAGTGCTGACACTACCCTGGCAGTACCATCTGAAGCAGATTTGTCTTCACAAGACTCCTTTCCCACTCCTGCTCTTGCCTGAGTGTGCCTGGAGGACACTCCAGGGCTCGCGGCACTGCGATGCCCTAGAGCTCTTTCCCCAGAGACTTAGAATAACATCAGCTGCAGAAGGACTTGTCTGTCTTCCCAGAGAAATTACAGGGAGAGTATTGGAGCACTGTTACCCTCTAAAGGATTTTGCCTCCTTCCATTTAAAAGCACAGTACAAACAATCTAGCAGCTCGCTTTTTCTAATTATTAGTTTTTTTCTGGAGATCAATAAGCAAATAAGATGATTTATTTAATCCTAATGTCTCTATTGCTCTTCTTCCTTTTCTCTAGTACAGGCCCCAAGACTGTGCCAGATATTGCAAAACCCACTCTGAGACCTTTTTTTACAGCATCATCATGAATAGCCCATGCCCAGAGCTGGTCAGGACCTTTACTGGTATGTAGCTTTGGATAAAGTCCTGAGTAAGAGATGAGGTTAACCATGAGTTGAAGACAAAGCCCAAGGTGATGAAGCACTAACTTTGATGGAAACTTGAGATGTCGGCCTCCCTACAGACTCGCAGCCACGCTACCTCTTCACATGCATCTCTTGCTCTGAAGAGCTGCTTGAAATGCCTCTTAATTTGAGCCCTGCCAACACAAGAGCTAAGTGAAGAGCCCTTTTATATTTGAAGGAGTGCAGTCAGGAAGAGGTGTGCCCTTCTCCGCGTGCATATCTGGGTAACTAATTAATGCAGCCAGCACGCTCTGCTGCCGCAGAGGAAGGAAATACAGTGGTGTGGGAGAGCTGGTCGGCTCCAGAGTTCAGGCTCTGAACCTCCGAAGCATCCTGGACAGCTCTCAACACTTTATTGCACTCAGTCAGCGAGAGGTTATAAAGGGCAATTCCCACTCCTCCAGCAGGACTGTTTTTCTAATTATCAGACCTTATTGGACATCAATAAATGGATAAGATCATTCTTGATCTTAATAGAAAGAATAGCGGTCCTCCAGAAATTCATGATATATAGACATGAGGGCTGGCAAGCAGATTTGTTTTGTAAGTCTGAATTATCTCTTTGCTAAAGTAGTAGAAGAAAACAGTGAAATAAAAGTAATTAGGAGAAGAAAGAAGTCAGAAGAGCACATGCCCCTAGAGAGTGCTCAGCATTGCAAAACCCATGCTAAAGCACTAGCACAGCTATTACAGCCTCGTGGAGGGGTGCTCCTGTGCATCCTAAGCACCGGGGGAATGTCAGGTCCCTGGATTAGGAACGTGGCTCACAAAGAGCCCTTGCACAAAAGGCTTGACTGATTTAAACAAAACCAGAGCAAATAAATCCAAGAGGGGGGAACGAGCAGATGGAGTTACACACTGGCGTTACATAAAAGCAGCTGACATCTAACTTTTACAATTAATTTGGACTAGGCTGGTCCTGGGATTTTGGGAAGAATATCTGGTGGGCAGTAATGAAAGCAAAAAACAAGCAGTCACCTACCAATGGGTGGCATGTAGATGTGATCTATATTCCAGCTGGGCTTACAGAATAGTCTTGTTCAGGACCTCCAAGCACATTGGGGTGAATCTCCCAGATTTGCTAGGTCGGAAGACTGGAGAAATAAAAGGAAGGGGCACAGGTAGAACAGAAACACCAGGGAAGCTGCTTGAACCTCTCTCCTTGTCTTCTCCTGGGTTCATACTCAGCCTTTTCTCAGTTGAGCTTCCCATATGTGTGGAATGAGAACTGCCGGAGTGAGATGTCAGGATTTGGCAGGCAGCTACATAGGAACTCAAGGCTGGAAGGGACTTCCTGGTCACCAGGTCCAACTCCTCTTTTTGCAGATATCATCTGTTTTTGAGACACCGCTCCTCCTGCTAGAAGGCAGTCCAGAAAGCAGTCGCTTTAGTGGCCAGGGACGTGCTCCCGGCTTCTGGCACACTGTGAAACGCAGCCTGAACTCACCACGCACACATGAACAGGGTGGTGACCAGCAATTTCAGGTGCTATAATCTGGACAAGGCCGAAGGGTGCTGTGATCACCTCTGAGAGGCCAATTCACTTCACAACTTGGAGTGAAGTGCAGTGACAAAATCCACTTTGGGCAAATACCAGTGAAGCCTCCTCAGTCTCCGTGCACTAACATTCATACTGACGGTGCCATTCATTACCTCCGGGGTCTAGGGAAGATGCACAAGGCAAGGCAGCATCCTTCAGCCAACGAAAGCCTCCACTTGGATCTCAGGCACAAAGGATCTTTTCTGTCTCTGATATCACTTCCCAAGGGAGTTGTGATGAGACTACTTGGGCTTTTCCCGCTGGCAATTGTCTGTTATTCTAAAGGCACTTGATCCCTGTGCACAAGACAGCTTCTACTGATGTCAAATCTAATGCAGCTAATTCCATTAGTTTCTGTTCAACCTGCCTTAAGTGTCCTGTTTAATCCCGATCTTCAATTCTTCAAGTGCTCTAACCTTTAGATGGCTTTTGCTTCACATAACACACACATGAATAAAATCTGCCCATTTCTGTGAGCTTGAGATACAGACAGGCACAAGATAATTCTGATGACTGAGACAGCCAAGCTTTGTGCAGGGCCAGGCCTTTAGTTAAATTTGGGGCAAATCCAAAGCTTATAAGACAGACTCCCACAGACTCAGACAGCCTTAGGACAAGACCTTTATGCTTCAGCCCAGTTCTAAATAAAGGACAGTGCTACGGTGGTCTAACAAGTTCCCCTGGCAGCAATCTTCTCCTGCAGTCTTTATATTTGATAATCCGAGATCTGTGGAAGTCCTTACTTCATAATCCATATATCTTGTGACCCTCTGGAAGCCTGACAACTATTTCATGCTCTGATGGCTCCTTGCTAATCTTCGCCCGTGCAAGAAGAGCGTGTCCTGACTGGCTCAGGAGTAGCTCGTATTTCCATCACACTGAGACAGTGATTAAATATCTTGAGCCAAGTACAATGCAACTTCAGCTGGGTTTGTTCTTCGGGGACTGGCAGTGGAAGGAAAAAAGGGCAGAGAAAGCCAAGCAGCTGGGGCTGGAAGACTCTTGACACTCAGAGACTACAAGGAGATGGTTTTCAGTGGGGGGTTCAGCCTCTCTGGCAAATCTTCCCAGTGTGAGCTTGTTTAAAGACTGAGGCTCTCTCTCCTCTGGGGGGGGGACCATGTGGGTTCCCCATCCTCCTGTAGGTGAATGGCACCCCACAACTGCTCTTGGACACAAAGTCACCGTAATGCGGCTTCCCCTTGGAAACAAGGAAATGAGTGTGTGCCCATCAGCAGCAACGTGGGAGCCTCTGGCCTACCCCTTCCTTGGCTGGTGGCCCAATTGTAGCCAAGGCCTGGCTGAACCTTCTCCAGCAGCTCCAGCTATGCCACCGAGAACAGAGACCGGTCCCAGGTATGGCAAATGTGGCAGCGCCCATAGCCTTGGGGTCCTGGGGCCAGGAGCCAGCGCTCCTTGTGCTGTGCCCTTACACACTGGCGTCTCATGGCACGAACCGCCGAGCTTTAAAAGCCAGATGGGCTTGAGACTCCTCCGGAGCCACGCAGCAGCCTGAGCCCACAAGCGCTGACACGTGCCAGAGGCTCCTTGGCTGCCCGCTGCCTCCTCCGCTCTGCCCTCCCTGCACGTCCCATCCCCTTCGGGCGCCGCACACCGAGGCTGCCAAGGCGCCCGCGCAGCGTAATTTAGGAGCAAGGACCTGGGTTTTTGTTCCGTAACTATAAAGCGTCGGGGACAGGGCTTCTGGCCACAAATAAAAGCACTAATAGAAAAATGGCCCAAAGGGACGCCGGCTCGCGGGGCCAGGCTGGAAGTGAGCGCAGTAAATTGGAGGATAAAATGGCTGCAGTGTCTGCCAGTCGGCAAATATTTCAACATTTAAAGTTGCAGAAAAGGGGAAACATTTCTTTTCACAGTTTCAAGCTAGCATTGCTCAACCTTGCATATATAAAGAGACAGCGTGTTTTAAATCCTCATGGGCTTTTCAGTCGTTCAGTGGAATATTTTTAATGTGCTCCCTTCCCCTCTCTCCTTGCTCCCGATGCTAATGTGCACGCTTCCCCGCGCTCAGGAGTCCGTCATGCTGCCACAGAGATGTCTGCCCGCGCCTCCGGCTGCCATCCAGTGCAATGGAAACCATGTATTTAAAGCAAAATTATGGATCTGGGTCCTCTTTTTTTTTCTGACATCCTAGTGTTAACCTGGATATTTCTCTTCTTGTGACAGTTATCATCCCAGAGTGTCCGTATCGGATGCCTAGTAGGATAGGAGAGACGGCTTTTCACGAAGTGAGGAACGTCGCAGCCTGGAAGGTCAGGCCCATCAGCACCGCTCGCCGCAGGTGGTGGGACCTCAAGGTGCAGGGCATTGCTGAAGCGTTTTGAACGAGCCGATGGCTGATGTCTTACTCCGCGATGGCTGGCTCTTGCTGTTTCTGCTCTGGGCCTCGCAGGCCCGAGCAGCTCCTCAGTGCTGCAGGCAGCGGGTGAGCACAGAAATCCCAGCGCTTACGTGGAAACAACCTGCCATTCGTTGCCTAGGCAGAGCAATGCAAAAACGCATCCTGTGCGGTCAACAGCACGGGGCCAGAAGATAAATAAACCCCTTAAACATAAGTTCTATTTGAATATTTTGGCAATTTTGAAGCCAGTCTCTTGAATGCCAGGGACTGACTCTCAATTTCTGAACCCAGGACCTCTCAGCACTGCTCTATATAAACATTAATAACCCTCTCAACTCTTCCAGACAGACATATTATCCTTTTTGTAGCTATTGCAGATTAAGGAGCAGCGAGGGTAAGTGATTTTCCCAGGGTTGTAGCAAGCATTGCTGGCTGGCTGCCGTGAAAGGTCAGGCTTCGCTGCGGGCCTCCGAACTCCACTTTTCTGCAGCACGGCACCACTTTATCCACATATTCGTCTTTCTGCAAGACGTACCTCGGCTCAGGCGCCAGGCGGTGTAAGTGGAGGAGGCGAACAAATGGTACTTGCTGGAAGAAGACAGCAGGAAAAATGTCTATACCCAGCAGTGGTGTATGGTGGCTATAGCCCAAACTTGGACTCTCCAGCCCTGGAAGTGAAATAACCCAAGGACCAGAGGTCGCGTTACTCGTCAAGGCCAGAAGCCAGAGAAATAAAAGGAGGCGAATGCGAGTGGTGTTCCCATCCAAGAATAAAAGGAGACAACTGGCCAGCAGCCACGCCGTAATACAGAGGCTCTTGTTGTTACCTGTTTTTTTTATTTTCCATGTCAAATACTTGGCCAGCCATGGCAGGCCTGATTAGCTCAGAAACGCCAGCAGTAAGTGCCTGTGAATACGCAACCACTTGCTGGCCTCGAGCCCTCACTTCTGGGCCGCAAGACTCTAATGAGGACGTTGAAGCTTTTAGGCAGACGTTTGTTATTAAAGCTAATCAGTCAATGAAGCACACTCTTGCCTAGCTCATGCCCTCCTTACTGGTGAGCAATGAGTTATCCCAACTCACTGCAAAGAGTGAAGCCAGGCCAGTGAGTGCACGAACGAGGCCTCGGAGCTTGGTGGAGCCCGTCGTGGCCAAGCCCTGGGCCTGGCCGTGCCTCTGGAGCCCCGTCTGCAGACTGTGCTCTGCTGCTCACCTAAAGGAGGCTGGAAGGAGTGAATCCACCAGGGAAATGGTCACAGACCAAATCAATCTTTGGTGCAGCTCTGGTGGCACAGAGGCTAGATGTGACACTAGTGCTGCTCCTCCTGCCCTTGCTTATCCAGCGCGTGTCAGGGACTGCGGAGCGGGTAACTGCAGGACCTGCGCCGGTGGGCAGAGTACCCTCAGCTCCTCTTTGAGACTTGGTTTCCATCTGGCTGGGGAGTGATTTGAGTCAGTACGGCCTGTGGCTGGGCAGCTGTTCAGACCCGGGTCCTGACGGCACACTCAAGAGCAGCATTTCCAGCCATTTCGCAAGTAATCTCAAATTGCCAAATGACAAAGTGGACTATAGATCTCTGGACAGTTGTCAGAGGACGGGAAGTGCTCCACTGCCTCATTTCAGCTCCGGCATGACATTGCCTATCCTTGACATATCCTACCCTTCCAATCAATCACAAGCAGTGACAGGACTCTCCAGTTCCCCTCAAATGTCCTCAGGAAGACTCAGAATTGCTTTGCAGATTAATCCCTGCCTCCCTCCCCTTTTGTCCCGCCTGTCAACCCTGCTCTTAAATTACGTTGGCTTTGATATTTCAGTTAATTTCTTAACTCTTCCAACAGAAATATGGCTAAGTTTAGTCTTAGGCACCCCCTTAGGGCTACCATGCTCTTTGGTGTCTAAGGACAGCTGGAAGGTCTTCTGACAGAGATCTTGGATGTTATTCTGGTGCTGGAGACAGATGAGACCCTCCGTAGCACTTATTGTCCTTTCTTGCCCTCTCCATCTCCTTCATTCAGACCTTCTCCAGCTTCCTTCCCCAGAGGCCAAAGTTTGTCCAAGGACTTTGGTATTGACCATTGGCCTTGGAGGAGCCATTTCCCCAAGAAGCTGAAGTATCACATTGGCTTCATGCATATGTCTAGTAGAACTATGAAATATTGTAAGAGATTAAGATTTATCAGTCCGGACAGATTGGCCTCTTTCACTATGACTATAAAAGCTATGAATGATGCAATCCATCAATGGGCAGACAGAATCTGCTTTGACTGAGGACCAGGCAATTTTGCATCACTGAGGCCAAGTGCCAGTTCCTTAAGTAATCCCAGGTTTCATTAAGGAGGCAGCCAGAGGAGGGCATTGCTTTGGATTTTTTTTTAAGTGAGCTGCAGGACGTACAAATTAATGTGGAATTGATGGTGGGTGACTCATTAAAATTAATTATGACTGTAATTAGGAATATTCAGGAAGAAAACCTCAGGAAAAATGGTCCATGGAAGGATATTTTCTATAGTAATATTTTAAAGAGAAGCAAAAATTTGCAGCAATTTTATTAATTTAAATAATAAGGTACAGCTTTCTATTCCATAGCTTTGGAGGGTTCATCTTGGAGGGGGGCTGGCAGATGAGACATTGTGGAGGAAATCGAATAGCCTCATAAATAAATGAGTTTTTTTCAGGGCATAACTGTATTCATTCTTACACTGTTAATACAGCATAGTTTTACAGGAGAAAGACCTCAAGATAAGCCTCCAGGCCACTTCTGCATCCTAAAGGAAAACTTTTTCTCCAGGGTTATGGCTCCTCGACACGAAACAACCCTGCTTGTGCTTGCAGTAGATCTTTGAGAAACAACCTCATTTTATCCCTTTGGTCTCAGTGTCTTCAAAGCCTCCCTGGGGCAAGTGCATACGATAGGATTGTGGCAATACTGGCAAACTGGCTAAAGCGCTGGGCACGCGCCAAGATATTCTGGCAGCAGGAATTTCTGCAGAGATGCAAAGCGCTGAGCTGAAGCCTCCTTCGCGGGGGGATGGCCGAGCTGCCCGCATGATGGCACGGGCGCCACTCAGCCAGGCCACGCCGCGCCTGGGCCGCGTGCTTGGCACGCGATGTCTGCACTGAGCAATGAGGCCAGCGTCTCTCAGACACATGACAAGAGCCAAGGACAGGGCTAAACTGTCCTCACCTTGCTTAGTTTTCGCTAGCTTTATGGCTTGTGTTTTTCTTGCAGCTCCTGCCGGATGTTGCAGCGTGACTCGCCGGCTTCTCATGCAGCAATCACATCCCGGCGGTCCCGGCATCCCGTGTCCCTCTGGTGACAGAGTGGCCACCACGTGCAGCAAGCCTTGCAGTTGTTTTGGGAGGAGTAGCACAACACATCAGCTAAGCTTGGGGATAAAACCTGGGCCTGGCAGCAGGCTTGGGGAGTCTTTGAGGATTCACCTTGCTGGCCATGGCTCCGACCAGACAAACCTTTCCCCGTTCTCCTCCCAGCCTCATGCCATCTTGTCTCTTCCTGGCTCCTCTTCCCACTGTGGCTCCCTCCAGCGTTCCTCCCAGGGCCTGCGCTGGCCTGCCCGGGTTGCTTTCCTCTGCCTCTCCGAGCTGCTCTTCCAGCCCCTCCAGCCACCTCCTAAGACCTGGTCCTGCTCAGCAAGGCAGTGGTTTCCGAGGGATTTGCACCTAACGCAGCTCACAGCCCGCATTTCTCACCCCAGGAGTGAATCCAGCCCATTTACTCTATTTTAACTTTGACACGATGCACTAACACCCGACCTCCCTACACACGCACAGGCCCAGGCCAGCCGCAACGGTGTCTCTCGGTGTTCACACCCACGCACAGGAGAGCAGAAGCTGGGGCCAAGCTGCCAGTATGGACGGGGTAAAGTCGGCACAAGCAGAGTCAGACACAAGACCACTGGGTCAAACTCAGCCTTTGGGCAAACCTACCACACATTAGTGGCATCTCTGGGTAGCTGCTGATCAACAGGCCAGCTACTAGGCAGAGGTCTGGATTTGCCACTTTCCTTGGTTATGTTGTACTACACTGAAACACAAAGACTAACTCATTGGTTAGTCTTGGAAAAGATTTGAAAGCACTAGTGCTGAAATGAATCTGAGACGTGGCTCAGACTCCAAAGCAATCTTCTTTTAATCAGCTAGTGTCTAGGGCCAAATCACACAAAGCCAATCAGGCTCCTTCCAAAAACTCACCTTGACTTTTTATGGCATCAAGAAGCCATGTAATGGCTGAGGACATTTTCTTCATGCGAGACTGGGAGGTTTACGTACATAACAGGGAAAAATGCTGTGCTGGTATAGTTCAGTTCTGTGAGCTGTACCTCACTGATGAGCTGGAAGATCTGCTTCTGAGCATGGTGTGAATCACTGTAAGACTTCTCTGAATTTCCTCTCAGGGTACGGAGTTCTCTGGGGAAAAACAAACAAAGCAGAAGCATAAAAATGAAATAAACTTAGAAAACTAGGATGGATGGAAAAAGAGCTGTGCAAAGCCTTGTGTCCCAGTAGTCATACCCTTCTGTAACACCAGCTCCCGCATTTGAGAGTGCACGTCTCCGCCTGCCCCATGGGAGCAGCGCTCTGCTGGAAAGGAGATCCCAGCAGGAAAGACCACATGGGAAAGGCATGGCTTCTAGCTACAGCCGATTGCAAAATGCTTTAAAATTTATACCAAGAAATTGTTCTCAAAAGTTTCCTTGGGGACACCGAGCTTTTCAGCAGTAGGCTGAACACGGTAGCATTGCGGCTGCGAACTGAGAGCCTTTGACCCAGTGATGCTGCGAGGGCGCCTCGTGGGAGTTTGCTAGGGTGCACCACGCTTCAGATTTCAAACCGCATTGCCCACGAAGGGTTGAGGGCTCCGGGGTGCCGCGTGCAAGATGCGGGGCACACGAAGGAAACCCCTGGCTGCTGTCTCGACAGCTCACCTGGGAAGCCAAGACATCCCGTCGAGCTTTCTCACGAGTGCCGAGCCATGCAAATGTGCCTGGTGGGTTTCTGGACCTGATGTCCTGCACACTGCTGCACTGAGCTAGGGCAGGTCTCTGCTCCATCATCCTCTTGCTTCCCCTGCAGAGCCGGGGCATCCCCATGCCCCGCTGCCGGCTCCAGCTCCCAGGGGAGAATAGAGACGCCAGGCCAGCAAAGCGCAGCCTCTGGGAAGCACTGCACAGGGGATCTACGCTGCAAGATTAAGGACTGTTAGATTTATTTTGACTTTTACTGGTGGATTTTCAGCTGAAAGAGCCTATTTTTCTACTCTGCACAAAGCAGGTGTGCTTCAGCACTCAACAGCCCAATTTTCACCTGACAAAGGAATTCATTAGAAAACTTTCAACCCATCTCAACCATGGCAGCTGGTTTAAATTGTTCAGAGCCTGTCCAGAAAATGTTCCTACAAAACATCCATCTCGCAGCTCCCTTTACATTCCCTTGGTAACTGATTCAAACTAGTAATGACCTATGAGCTGCCTGCCTGCTTAGTACAGCTCAGGCAGTCCCTGTACTTGTCACAGCGGAAATATGTTCTCATAAATGGATTCGAAACACTTAGAGGCCCGATGATAAATTTATTTCCAAGCAATATTTCTGCAGCTAGGTTGTTTCTCTCAGCCATATTCTTGCTTGTTATAATTGTAAGAAAATCTGCAAATCTGCAAAAAATCGCTCACCGGTTATTGTTTGCCGCGTGCAAAGCAGGTGGGGACGGAAAACGGCAACTTTGCGGCTTCCTTGCCACGCGGCCGCGCCTGCACCTGCAGCGCTGCTGTGCCCGGGGCTGGCGGCGACCTTGTGCGGCACGGGAGGCGGCACCCGCGCGCGGCGCGGTGCGCTGCCCGGTGCGGTCAAAGAGCGGCGAGCGCGGCTCCGGGGGCTCCCAGCACGCAGCATCGGCTACGACGCTTGGGAAATAGCAGCGGGAACACCAAAGCCAGGCCCAAGGCATGGGATGCTGCTTCCCTCCTCCTTCCCACGCCGAGTGACCCAACACAAACAGTTGTCCCCAAAGGATTGTGCATTAGCTCATTAGACAGAAACAGGGCTAATTTTGGATTTGGTGGCAATTAAAAAGCATTGTATTATCCTTCCTATGCTAAAACACGCTGTCAAAATCTTTGGGTAAAATGGCAGTTAAATGAGGTGCTGACAGAGTGTTACAATACGGAAAGACAATGGCATCATTATATTGGAATTTATCTTCCTGAGACAGGATTGTCCTCATTATTCAGGAGTGGTGTACCCAAAAGCCACTAACAAGGCTCCCTCCCAGGACAGAAATAAATCCCGAACCTTTAGAAGAGCTTTGAATGTAAATACGGCTCTGCAGCATTCAAAGCACCCTTTGATTTTCAGCTCCTCTCTACCACCCACGTTGCTAGTACTAGTGGGGGCCTCACCCGTGCAAGGGCTCGGCACCTCCAGCCCTCAGGACCTCTGCAGGAGGTCTGGAAGCACTTAGAGATTCAGAGACCTCAGAATTGCCACCAGGGCCCTTGCTGTGTTTTAAAGAAGCCCAGAGCTAGGGGATGTGTGAACTCCCAGCAGCAGCATCTCCCTCCCAGCGACTGCCCTTCATGCACCAGCTTGAGGTTCCTCCAGGGAGGGCTGCCAAACCTAGCAGCTGCTTTCGGTGAACACACCAGCTGCCTGAACGGGGATTTACTACCTGGCTTGCCTGGTCCCTGCAGGATCCAGCCATGCCGTCACAAAAATGCCCTGATACTGCCTCTTCTCCCTAAGCACTCTCACCCATGCCCCTTCCTGAAGGTGCCTGCTCTGCTCTCCTTCACCCTCAAGGACAGGGCCTGCTCCAGGGCAGCAACAGGAGCTGTGGGGGACACTAACGGTGGGCATAGGCTGGAGGCTTTGAGTCTGGTTTTCCAGTCCTTGGTCCCTCAGTCATTCAGTAATCAGCAAGGGCAGAGATGCAACACCAGGGACATTCCCCCCGACAGCTTATATATTTGCTTTATTTTACAGGAACAGACACAGAAGAAGCCTGGCCACATGCAAACTGGATGTGGGATCCCATCCTATATGAATGGGAACTGGCCCTCCAGATTGCTGGGGCAGCTATGAGACCCTCAGCTACTTGCAGTGAGGAGGGACCAGCCTCTGCTCAGACGCAGTGGCAGCAACGGGGATTGATGGCCCATATCGAGCAGGACTGGCTCTGTAAAGTGACATAGATGCTCTCAATTTGGGGAAGCAAGATCTCAAAGGCTACTTGCAGACTGCTTTCTAAAAGGCAGCAAAGATGAAACTTGGAAGAATCAGATTTTCCCGTGCTGGTATTGCTTCATGGCTAAAAAGTGCTGGTGCACCACTAACTATGGTTAAGGAGAGGAGTCACGCAAGCCCTGTTCTCTGACAACCAAAGCCTCCATTAGCCATGCATAGGTGGACAGCGGGAGAGAAGTTTGAAGCAGCAGAGCAGGCCTGGCCGTTTCTGTGAGCGGGCAGGTGAAAGGTGCTTAACTAGGATGGTTAATGAGCTCAGGAAAATGCTGATGCCGAAAGCTATGCTGAGAGCTTTCCCCCGCATTGAACTCTCCTGGCTCCTAAGAACACCGGCCAAAGCCAGGGTGTGCTCAGCAGCACACAGCCCTTCCGCCAAAAGCAACCTCCTCCTAGACTGAGCTGTCCCCAGCTCTCTAGGCAATGACACACTGGGCAGGCAGGCTAAAACCTGTGCCCAGATCTGGTTTTGAAAAGAAGAAAATTTTCCCATCCCAACTCTCCAAACGCAAATCCCCTCCCTTTCCCCAGGCAGAGAAAAGGGGTCTAAGTCCACCAAAATCTCACTGAAGTGCCCCTGAAGAACATGGAGTTTGCCCAGCTGTCTCATAACTAAATCTAAGCGTGATCTAATGACTTTTGAGTGAATTATTCATGAAATTTATCAGCAAAAACATTTCTCTTTCCTAACTTGAGTTACACCAGCAATTTTTCTCCATCATGATGGAGAACAGCTGTTTTCCACATCAGAAGGGAGTACTTTCCTCTGCCAACATTTGCCACCACTGCCAGCACCCAGGCACATGGGAACATCCATGACATGTGGTGCCTGGGATATTACTCACCTAGCAAATGAACCCAGCTTAGATCAGACCTATGTGATACGGCGATTAAAACAACAGTGCTGATAAGCCCTGCCACCAGTAAATGGAGTTGATAGTACCAATAAAGCTACATGTCTAAAGTCAGAGGCTCCTAAGTTACTTGGGGAAGAGGTCTTGAGCCAAGGGCAAGCATCCCCCACAGCCTCACTCTTCTCCAGCACCTTCCAGGCCAGTGACAGCTCTGGTCATCTGTAGACACCCCAGAGTCCAGCTCTGAGCTTTCCTTGCATTTGCCTGGATAACTGATACCTGCCAAAAGCCAAAATCAGTTCCACCTGCTCCCGCAGTAAAGGCAGGGAGCAGAGGAGTGACATCCAGCCCCAAGCCCAGCTGCGTGCACCCGAAAGGAGCAGCAAATAAAAGAGCAAGCTGAGGGCTGGGGCGAGCGGGGAACAGCGGCTCCGATCTTTAATACTTCGTAGCATAATTAAATCACATCGACTAGAGAAACTCTTTTTCATTCGTCATGTGTAAAAATCTATGTTTCCAAAATTAGCAGGGCACTTTATTTTTTAATATTATAAAATAATACGGTAAGTATAATAGTGAATCCATATTTGGGAGGTGCTGTGTTGTTTTAACTACTATACTTTCTCCCTTAGCCTGCTCCAAAAAAGAAAAGGTCCAAATAAAAGCCTTAGATGTTGATATAGATTCAGAAAGGCAAATCAGTTCTGGTCTCAGCAGCAAGGTAGGAAAGGAATGCTAAATGAAAATTCTAGCAGCAGTGCCTGTGGCTAGCTCCAGAATTAAGGTTGCAAAACACTGTCCATTATAATCTTCCATTTTCCTAAGATCTTATCCATCCTAAGCAGTCATCAGAAAGGCTGAAATTCTCCTGCTGGAATAATTCATTACTAATTTCTGATTGTACGGCACTGGCTAACATCAGAGCAACGTGGCGCTGGTCTGATCCATGACAGCAGCTCCTGGGTTCCTTTTGTGATGGGAAAATAAAACGTTGATTTTCTAAAACGCATCACACTTCTCTTTGTGGTTAAAATCTCAAAGTTCAGACATTAAATTCTTCAGTGAGGATTAATGAATTGAATTAGAAGGACAAGTGGCAGCAATAACAGACAAAGTGTAGGCATATTTCTGCTACTCACAAATGCTCACTTTGCACTTTTGCCACCAATAAACCACCACGTTGCAGCCCTTGGTCCCAAGGTTTCAACCAGATCCCCGACGACAGCACCCTGCGTTCCTGTCGTAACCCACTTGGACCACCTGTGGGCCCATAAAATGGCCATGAAGGTAGATCCAGCTGCAGGCCGGGGCACCTGGAGGAGGGTGGGCCCCGCTGGCAGCTCCCGATGATGCCCAGCTTTCCATACTGCATGCTGACACTCCACTGCCAGTAGGTCTTGTTGGACTGTTTGTGTCGGTATGACTTTGCTGCATCCTCTTTGGGTGGAAATGCCCAGTGATAGGTTTCCCCACCAGACTGACCTAAGTTTCAGCAAAAGCTTAAGTAGGAGGTCAAGAAGAAACTAGGCTGCTTTTCTAAATGTTAAAAAGGCCTATGATATAAATCAGAAATTCGTCTAGGTGCAAAGGATGTGGTATCTTCTTTTCAACCTGATGGTGGAGAAGTAACTTCCTCAATGGCACCAAAGGTATAAAATCCTAACGCCGAGGCATCGACAGGGAGAGGAAATGCTGTGGGAAGATGTGCTGGTGTCAAGGGCAATGTCTTTTTGCCAGTCCTGGAGAAAGTCCACTGGCTTTTGGTCTGCCCAAAGGCTGCATGCAGTGACAGCTATGACTGCAGGAGGGCTGGCAAGAGGCTTGGGTAGTGGGAGCTGAGTACTGGGTACCAGCCAGAGCTCCAGCAGGTCAGAGGGTCCAGCTGGTGCTAGGGCTTCAGCAGGTTGGGATGAGCCCTGGCTCCAGAGCCCGCTGATTTGCTGCTTCTACTGCTGACAGACACTAACTGTCCTGAGCATTTCTGAGCAGTTATTGCTGAACAAAGTAACAAACTCCTGTTCAGAGAAGAAGGTAATAGAATTTCTCCCAGTTTTATCACTGCGGTAACGAAAGGGTCACACAAGGCCATACCAGGAAGAGCTTGCGAATAGCATTTATAAATATAGCACTTCTCATCCACAGAGATGAGCTGCCCTACAGAGTTGCTGTTATAGATGAGCTGGAGGAGGAGGGGGCCTATAAGTGTCTCTTTTTAAGAGTTAGAGAAATCATGAAATATTTTTTAATGCAAGTAGAAGAGAACCTGTAAGACTGGAACCTCCAGACATTCACCCTGCCCTGCTATTAGGAAGACAAAATCAGAGCGAATGCAGACACCATTTCCCTGCACAAGAAAAGTCAGCAAATCTATTTCATCTAGCCAAGGTCTGAATAATTTTTAATAAGAAAAGGTACATTTACTGAGGGCTTCAAAATGACTGCTGTGAAGGATCCACAGAAGACGTGCAGGGCAAGATGAAGGAGATGAATTAGAGGCTGATATTTATGAGATTGTTTTCATTGATTGAGACTTCACTCAGAGCACTGCTGCCCATAAAATCCAAGGCTGATGAAGGAGTTTCTTTTGTGATATCTGGACTGGAGCATTTTTCTGAGGTTTGTGAGTCCAGAATACAGCACATTGGATGATAAAATCTCCTGAACAGTTTCATAGGTTCTTTTTTCTGTGGCAAATAACCACCATGGGTCTCCTAACGATGCTAACATCCAGGTTTTAGAGGGAGGAGGGGCAGCATGCATCTCTTCCCCACTTAAAGACCTGGGAGGAAACACTCTTCTGGCAACCCACGGTGACTGTACACATCATGTCTCCATCCCATTCCCAGGGCATGGCCCAAAGGTGAGCACCTGCTCTCACAGCAACTCTGCGTCCAGCCATGCGATGGAGGATGTGCGTGTGCCAAGGCCGAGCTCCAGAGCGCACTTCAGCCAGCGCTGGGGACTTGTTCTAGCACTGCCGTTAACTTCAGAGATCTCAGTGCTCCCCTGGATTTACCACAGGGGAGAAGACCAAACCAAACCCTTGTCTCTTTTGCCTCATGAGATTTTAGCTCTGAAACTTGCATGCGACAAGCCGCAGGTAGCAACGGTTGGCTGCTTCCGTTGCTGAAAATTTTAGGAATACACCTGCAGTTCCTAGAACAGGCCAAAATATGCAGGTCCCCGACAGCTCCTGTGATGTGTGCTGCTTCTATCCTTTGAGAACTGCAGCCATGGAGACAGAATACAATAGTTGTAATCTCCAATGCGAAGTAAAGCAGAGGCTGCCATACTGAGCATGTTAGTCAATGCCATATTCATCTAGTAACAAAATCCCACAGTGAATTTTCTGAATCTGCCTCAGAATACTTCCTAAAGCAATGCAGGAGCCAAGAACCTGGCACCAGATTTCAAGCCCAACATACTGCCAGACACTCTTGAGGCCCTGAGCTTGTTGAAAGAGAACATGCCCTGTGCAAAAATTGCCCTAAGTCACCAATATTGCTCTTGGCTCATGTGTGCTAGGAACATAGGCACTTAGGACAAATGGCATTTGTAAGGAATGCCCTTAGCAGGTGCTAGATCTAACCTAGCTTTTTGGGTGGGACAGGACAAGCCAGCTCCTACATCTTCAGGAAAGCCTCCTAGATCCCATGTTCTCCACTGCTTGCTGAGCTCAGCCAGATCAGGATGCTGAATAGGGAGCATGGAGGCAACCACATCTCAGCAGTGAATGGGCTCCCTTGAGTCCTCTCTCCATACCACTCTGCCAAAGCCAGCTTCCTGTACCTAAGGAGGTCCTGCCATGTCCCTGGTGTAGCCCCTTTCCTTGAGATAAGTGAGGCACCACTGGCTTTGCAGGATCTTTATACTGAGAAGATCTCCATGTAGGCTGTAGAACTGGCCAGGGGGTAGTTCTCATGCTACACAGTGCAAGCTTCCTTGAGCCTTTGTACATGAGGCTACAGCACTGCAGCACCAAGGGATGAGTGAGAGGATCAACAGAGCATCCATCAGGACTCAGCACCATGTGATGGCTTCTGGCTGTGATAAATGAGCCTTTAAAATGCTAAGTGTGACCTCTCTGAATTTAGCAGTGGTGCTGGAGCACAGTTCTGGGGGTCTGTCATTATGCTGGGCCCCTTAGCTCTTCTTCTAGCCTCACAACCAACGTTGAGCAAGTCCCTGCTCTCTGCACCTGCACACTTCCATCTGCAAGGTGAGGCCAGTAGCCCTCAGTGCAGGGACTTTCCCACTGCTGGGCAAGACGTCCATGGAAGGAGGGTTGCTGTTACCAAGAGGAGAGGAGAAGACTCTCTCCAGTGTTGTAGCAACAACTGATGCCCTCCAGTTCCTGGGCTATCACAGCCCAAACCAGGAGAAACAGGTGCCAGAGCATTTGTATGAGTGTGTATACCCTGTTCCTCGGTCCCCTGAGGTATGCAACACAACTCTCTCTCTTTCAAACTGTTTATATTAACAAAACTATTTAATCTTTTCCAGTTTCCATTTCTCTGTTCAGGAATTAAAACATTTTAAATAAATATTTCATAATTCCTGTTGGGTGTTGAGAGATAAGGGGGCTGGCAGACACTCTGAGCCACGTACTCAAAGATAAAACCTGAAGCAAAATGAGGTCTCTTGTTTTATTGTTCCAGATTTTATAAAGATTGACTCTGCTATTAGAGGTTCCTGGAGGATTTCTCTGGGATAAGAATCTCTGACTAGCAGAATTTAATCAGTTAGTGATGAAAAATAAATTTCAAGCAGCAGCAGCTTTTAAACAGGTGTAACTTTCTTTCTGAAAATACAGTATCCACACTTCCAATATAATATCCTGCAGACACTACCTGTCTCAAATGTGTACCATGCCCAGCAGTCACTGCTTCCCCAGTTACAAACCTGAAGGAGTTAGGAGGAATTCCAGACCCCTGGAGCACTGTATCCAGTCCCACCCACCATGAGACCTCTTTGCTTTGAGCCAATGAAGGGGTCCTGCCCACGGATGGAGGAGCAAATTTACAACAAAATAATTAACTGTTTGGTTTGTCTCCATGGGAGGTTTAGGCACTGGGCACTTTTACAGGGCAAAAGCCTTGCTTATAGGGCAAATCCAGTGTAGGTGCTTTGTAGACCATGACGCAGCTCGATCCCCACATCTGAGGTTTGGAATGAGGACACCCCTTGCTTTCCATTCCCCTGCCAGAGAGAGGTTTCATATTTTATACAGTTAAAAAAGCATAGCCCAGACAACAATATTGCAAAGGGAAGGAGGAGAGCTTAAACCAATTAGAGCAGCAGATTGACACTCTCGTGAGCAAGCTGCCTGGCTGCTCTCATGCGTCGCTTGCTGCGCCAGATGCTCCTGCATCCTGGGAAGCGTTCTAGCTGCTGGCCTCTAAACACGGCAGCTTTGAGCTAATGGCTCTGGCAAGCTCCTGTGAGGAGGAAAGGATCCATCTGCACCCCTGGCCAGACCAGAGGTTATTTTGGTGGCAGATGAGCCATGCAAGGGTGGGAGGGAGCTCCGACTGCGGGGCTCAGGACTTGGGGCCGCTCTCCGAGCTGGGTGCCAGATACTCGGAGCAGCGCTCGTGACCACAGGGCTGTTGCCCTTCTGTCTTCCTCTACTCCATCCTTGGCCTGGCAGAATTGAGTTCAGCTATTACACAGCATCAAGAGATAAATTACATGAAATTATAATTACATTACCCTTGCCTGCTCTGGGCAAAATGCAAAAGGTCATCTTCCCTCCTCGTGCTGCCTGATCTTTAATATGTTAGGCCACTTATAGACACTGGCATGACATTTACAGTAGTTCCAGAGCAACATGCTGCACAGACACTCACACATTTTTGCTCTTTGGAGAACCTCGATTTGGCTGGGGGAAGCCAGAGCCATACTGAGCCCCTGCGCTTGTGGGAACTGGGGGACGGGAATTCACAGGTGGTCTGCGTGCTCGGCATCCTGTGGGCAAGGCAAAGCTGGACAGGTAAGTGATTTACGAAACCAGTTGGACTGCAGGGTTTTCTGGGCATAATCACCCTGGAACAAGGCAGCTTTCCCATCTCTAGGCTTGGAAAGCTGGAACTGCGTTTTGAACTGCAATGCCTGGGGCAAATGTAAAACTGTGAGCTATCAGGTTGCTGGCACATGGCAACCCAGAGCTGTGCAGGTCTGGGGCTATGTGTGGCTCTGCACCCCAGACATCTCAGTCTCAGTGGGTCAGCTCAGCTTCTTAGGCAGGTTTTGCAGCAAGCGCTGAGCATGTGCTGCTGTGCAGCCTCGAACGAGTGTTTGAGGTTACCTTGGACAGACCTGCAAGAGCTGCTGTCACAGCAGTGGGGACTGAGAGAAGACGCAGATGCCACGGGCTTGGGACGCAGGACGTCACGTAACCCAGTTGCGCGGGGCCTCTCCAATGGAGATGCGGCTCGGGGGAACACAGCTTGCTCAGCCCTCTCGTAAGGTGAGAAGCCCATTTCCTTCCTTTCACAGCAATTTTCTTCAGCTCCGCCAGCTACATGCTGCTCTGGTGATTGTAAATAAATACAAGGGGAGCTCGGCTTAAAATAGAAAGCAGAGAAACCTCCCCAGCTCAATAAACTATAATAAGCACTTGCATGCAAAGGAACTGTAATTTGCAGGCCCAGCTCTCCCTGCTGGATGCAGGCTCTGCCGGGGCTCCCAGCCGCCCTGCCGTCAGAGTGCTTTACCAGGGATGCGAAAAGCAGAGTCCCAGCCCCAGAGGGGCTGTCCTGCTCCTCACACCCCATGCCCAGGCTGGTGCTGGGGGGCTGGTCCCTGCCCGGGCGGCTCTGCAGCTGCCTGGGACGGGAAGCAGGAGCTGAACCCCCTCTGCTGCAGCCTCCACCAGCTCCTCAGGAGATCTCAACCGCCTACGCGTGCCCCTACCCAAAGCTACAGCCAAAGGTGCTTCTTAGTTTAGAGCTTCCCGCTCCAGAGGCCCCTTCCCCTCTAAAGCGTGTAGCATGCAGCCCACGCTAAAGTCTCAGGCCAGCGTACAACTAACGAGGGAGCCAGGAAGGCCACCAGCCCTTCTGCGCAGAGCGGGCCCTTCGGTCCGAGGTGGAGCTTGTAAGCTGCGACGCCACGGAGGACGCAGACAGCTTCCCCGCGGACGCCAGGGCGCTCAGTGGGGCTAATGGGGCCGCGAGGCCCCCGGCGCGGGGCGTGCTCGTCCTTCCGCGCCGCCGCCACCGCCGCCGCGCGCGCGCGAGGCCGAGCTCAGCTGCTCCGTCCCTCGCTCCCCTCCGCCGCTCTGCCCCGGGGCTGCGGCAGCGCGGAGAGCAGCAGGCGGCGGCGGCGCGAGCCTGCCTGCGCGGTTTGTTTACCCCATCGGCAATGCCGCGCCGGCGGGCCCGGGGACGCGGCTCCCAGACGGCGGCAGGGCGAGGGCGGCAGGGCGAGGGCGGCCGCCGCGATGGCGGGGAGGGCGGGCCGAGGAGGCGGCCGAGGCGGCGCGCGGAGACCCCTCAGCCCGCTCCCCGGCGCCTCGGCCCGCTCCGAGCCCGGCGGCCCGCGCCCGGGAGCGCGCGGCCTTCCCCCGTCTCTCCGTTTCGCTTCCAGCCAAGCCTCCGTGCCCTTGCGGAAGACCCGCTTCGACCCAGAGCCGTCGGCGACGCGCGGGAGGCGGGCTGAGCGGACGGGCTCTGCCGGGTGAAATCCGTGCGCCCCCGCGAAAGCAGAAGCAGCCTGGCGGCTGCCGAGGCTCCGGTGGGGTCTGCGGATCTGATTCCTGCTTCGTCACTGCTGTGCCGGGGCCGCGAAGAGCCGGATTCCCTAAAAAATGGGATGGGGCTCTTTCACGGGGGCTTTAAAAAAGAATGAGAATCAGGAAACGCTCTGCCGGCCCCGTCCAAGCGAACCTTAGCCAGCAGCCCTCCGGCTCCTGAACGCGTGAGCCGTCACGTAACGGGAGCCAGCTGGCTCCCGCCGGCCCCCGGCGCCGCGGGCACGGCGCGCTCGGCCGGCTCGCGCTGAGCAGCACGAGCCGCCGGCGCCCGGAGGAGCTCCCCGCCTCCGCAGGGACGCGCGGGGCAGAGCGCGGAGCGGGAGCGAGGGCCGGCCCCGCCGGGCGCGCCGGCCGCGGGGGCGAACCCGAGGCCTTCGGTGGGCAGACGCGCTCCCGACCGCTTGAGCGTCGTCCCAGCTCCTCGCGGGCGACGCGAGAGCGTCTCTGCCGCCTGCCACGCTCCCCAGAGATTTTGTGGCCCCACCAGCTTGGGATCAGCGAGCCCAGCTGGGCCCGCCGGCCCCAGGGCACTTCCATTTCTGCTAAGCCGTGCTCGCCAGGCACGTTATTTTTAGCCGTCTGGCTGGAGCACGTTCCTCTGAGTTTCTGCCTTGCTGCTGTTGCTCTCCTTTAATAACTTATAATAGTTCTTTTTTCCTCTAAAATCTTAATAGCAGTGGTTTGTCGTGGTATCAACAGTATCAGACACTGTCCTCTGCTGTAGGTACACCGAGATGCAGATTTCAGAGTCCTTTGAACTATGATGAAGGCTTTTCCACAAAGGTAAATGGTGATATTTCCATTCACCAATGTAGTTATATCTTCCCAGTGAGGTCAATAACCGAGTATCCCTTGAGCTGGGAAAAACGATGAGTGATGTCTAGTAATTAGAGAGACCATAAGGCAACAGTGAAGCTAATTTTGACATTAAAAATCATGACGAGCACCTCCATTTCTTATTTTATTTGCTGGATTGGATGGTGAGGTCCGTCACTGTGCAAGTAACGGATGTCTGTACACAAGGCACGTTTTTTGGTTGTTGGACGCTAAAGCAATTAACCACTTTTGCCTCCATCAGTTTTCTGGCATTGAGCCTGACCTTGCATACGATTCATCTTCCTCATTTGTGTTGGATGTTTGCAAGTCATCTTGCTCTGAGCAATGTAGGCTGCAGGGAGGATGGAAATGTCTGATATTAGCATCCTTTCCCTCTTCCTTTCCACTGAGCCAGTCGGAGCGCTTTCAGAAAACATGGTTTATAGCTGCACATTGCAAACAAGCAGAAAGAGTGTACTCTGAAGATGAATTGCGTGAGACAACTCTCCAATGAGGCGCGTTTTGCATTTCAAACACAACCACTCCAAATGCCCAGCTATATTTGCCAGAGAAGTCTATGGAATTTTTTTCATTCCCAGTTCATACAAATATTCTCCTCCTCCTCCTTGTTTTCACAATCCTAGCGCTTTTCCATATTTGTAAGAATTCACTTCCCAGGAGAGTGGAGCAAACTGGCAAGAGCTCTTGCCAACCTGGAAACTATGAAGTTTAAAGGCCAGGCCACTCCATTTTTGCCACTTCTTCAGAGAACTGAACATATATAGTCAAATATTTGTAAATAAAAGCAAAATACAAAATTTATAAAGCCACAATTTCAGCTTTTTGTATGATATTTCAGACTTTTCCGTAAAGTTAATGGGAGATGGAATACTGAGTTTTGGGCTGGCCGAGGATCACAGAAAATAATGCTAAAACGGGCCTTAAGAGATACACCTGCTTCAGTGTAGGCTTATCTCTATACTAGTCCTAACAGATACTTTTCCGAATGCTTCTTAGACACTTGTAATGACAGAGACTCCATAACCTTCCTAAGCAAACTATCCCAGTGCTTAATTGTCCTTACAGTTAGAAGATTAGAAATCTCCTTCACTGCAATTGCAGCACTAATTCCCATCTTGAATCTCTGCAAATTTAACACAGAATATTCCATCATTTAGATAGTTAGAGGAAATACTGACTCCTATTAAATCAAGGACAGATTCCTGCAGAAAGTCACTCGATCCATCCTTTTATTTGACAGTGAATCATTGATTTCTCTTGTCTGTTTTCCAAACATGTTTTGCATCCTTCCCACAGTAGTTTTATGGAGTTCTGCTTAGCAACCTTGCTAAAAAGAATATCACGTGAATCACAGCAAGGTCTTAGTAAAGCAAAGACATCTGACATCTATTGCATCTCTCCTATCCAAAACATCTAATGTCTTGTCACACAGGCAAATCAGACTGGCTTGACAATTTTTTTTTTCTTTTTTCTTTTGTTGACGATTCTTTTTTTAGTACTTAGAAATGGTACTTTTCTGGGAACTGATTTTAAACTGGTTAGATTATAATATCAATAATAATACTGAAAACCTCTTCCTTTTACCCTGTTGTAAATACAGATGTTACCTTTGCCTCTGCTACTCTTTTGGAACAACGTAACGGCCCCGAGATAGCTTCAGGCAGTTCTGTAGGTAACCTAGGATGACGTTCTAGCTTGGTCAATTTGAAAGTGCTTTGCTTGTTTACTACTGATTTTTATTACCCCTGACAGTCCTAACTAACTCAGCCACAGGGAGAGGAACTGGCTGATCAAGCCGGAGAGCAGAACCCAAAGTCCTCCCTTCCTTTGCCTTGGTCTCCTCAGGTAATGCCAAACCAGGTGTATAAAATAAGGCCCCAAAACATGGATTTTTGCTGTAACAGTGCTTGCAGCTTCCTTCTTCACTGCCTATAAGGCTAGAAAGCACTCTAGACGGAAAAGTGCAGTACACATTTGCAGCTCAGTTGCTCCAGTCCTTATTCTGTCAAGCTGGTCAAAGCAACAAATCACTGTCAAATATACCTTCTTTCGGTGGCTGGTCACATTGACACGTGCAGAAGATATTAATTCCGAGCAGCTCATCATCCATTTCAGTCAGGAGAGATCAAAAATAGTGTTTGCTACAGGAGATTTGTGGCTGTGACAGGTTTTTGCTTGACAAGTTAAGAATAGGTGCTCGCAGGATGGAGAGAGAGAAGGAAGAACAGCTGAAATCTGCGGGCTCTGTGCAGCTGCATGTGAAATCCCACACAAGCTATCACTGAAGCACATTATACCAGGGGACACAGACAGCTGGGACATAGCACTAGGATCATATATTACAGCTGGCAACATTGCAAACAACTAAAGGACAATTGTCCTGACATTTTTTTATGGCACGTATAGTTCTTTTTAATAAGCATTTCTTTCATAATTGCATCTGTTCCCCAAAGGATTTACTGCGGATTAAGAATCCCATGCAAATACAGGGAAGCAAACTGTGATTAATTATGCTCAAGTTGTTCAAGGTGTGCTTTGGCAGAACACATGTAGGCTAAAGACAAACACTCAAACTAAAATAGAAAACAAAGTAAATGGCCTGAGCTTTTCCAGCCACCAAGCTGTGAGCGGGAAGATATCCCTCAGAACTGCAGTCTTCCTGGCCAGTTCAAGTAACTTCCATGGGTTCCCATCCTACAGCATCTAAACACACTTCGTTTGAATAGATTACTCAAGTTCAATGCGATTAAGCATTTAAAAGCTTTGCTAGAGCTGGGTGGTTGTAAAAAGGAGGCACAAAGGAAAGCAGAGGGACTGACCAAGATGTAACATGCAAAGATGAACCTGCTGCATATGGGAGACTGTGATTTATAGTGGTACAGTGGTTCCTTGTTTTTGAGGATAGTGACCTTTCCCTCTTCAGTAGGCCCCAAAGGGAGCCTGTGAAAGGAGCAAGAAGAGGCTCCTGCTGGCACCAGGGCTTCAGTTCTCTGTTTTGCAGGTCCTGTGGCCACAGGGGAAATAGGCCGAATTTGGCTACGTTCCTCTGCCTCTCCTGAACAGTCCTTGTAGAGAGCAGCTGGCAGAACAGGCATACTTTGTTAGCTGCACAGTCCCCGTGTACACCTCTGCTATCTAATCAATAAACCATTTTTCTACTCAACCGAGAGCCATTTATCACCGACATGATGAAAAATACCCTGCTCATCAGAAGACAGTGCCCCCAATCACCAATAAATGGTCAGAGCTGACCAAGATTTCTGAAGTCTCTAGCCCAGGTCATAGTGGCCTCATCTTCCTTCTTCCAGTCAGCATCCACTTCTCTCCCTCTCCTTCCCTCATTGCCAGAAGTGGATGCCACAGGAATATTTTATCAGAAAACAGGGGGATCCCCACCTGTCAAGGCCCCCACCTTGAAGCTTTGCTGGAAGGTAGCCCCACCACAGCTGACTCAGCAGTGAGCCACAGGCATGCATGTGCCTTGTCTCAGCAGCTAATAAACCATTCTGCAATTACTACCACATTGCAATCGGTAAAAGCAGAGACATATCTCAAGCCCCAGCCCACCCTGCAGAGTCCCTCTCAGCTGCGCTCTGGTACCAGCTGGAGCCCCTGGACCGACCAGCCTCAGTTCAGGGTGTCTGTGCATGGATGACACTAGGCACTAAGGCAGGACCCTAGTTATAGCTTCTCAGTGAGACCAGGGCCTCGAGTGTGGTCTCATCGTTAGTTAAGCAGCAAGCTAAAGCACCAATAGAAGATCTCCGTCCTTTGGGGAGCACTGGGTGAGGAGAGCTCTGCTCAGCTCAGTGTTTCCTGCAGAGCAGACCGCCCAAGTAAGAAAGGAGGGATGCTTTTAATGTCAACATAACATGAAAGCAGAGACAAAACCGCTGCACTGAGGAGATAGAACTGGAAAGATTATGAGCCAGATCCTCAGCTGATATAAACCGAGTTACTCCAGCAACTCGTGCTAGCTACAGACGGCGTTGGGGTGGAGGTGTCTGCTGTGAAAAGTAATAAAACACTGAAGCTTCACAAGACCAACCCTTCCAAATTAACATTCAGGAATGATCCCAGGACGGCACAACTCTGGAAGCAGGATATGAATCCTCATGGTTTTTTGCTCTCATAAAATGGCACAACTTGTACCGTAGCTGCTATGATTCTGTGCATTGCCTCTTTCTGCTTCTAAGTAGTTTACTTTCAGTGCTCACAGGTGTCATCTATTCTGAAAGTAACAGTACATCTTGCAAAATGCAAAATAACAACTGGATCACAATGAAATGGTTAAATGTAGAATCAGAGCTTGAAAACCATGAATCTTAGCTATTTGATCTAAGCAAGAACATTATTTTAGGATGGGGAATTTCTCCCTCTAATAAATATATATGTGAAGGAAAACTTGCTGCCAGTAGAATTGCTCCTTATATTATAAATAGAAATAGACCTGGGGATGCTGGGGTTTTTTTTTTGCACAGCAAGAAAGACTTTTCAACCATTAAGCTCAAGACATTCATTACTTTCTTTCAATACACACTGCACAAAACAAAGACTCTTAGATCTGAATGCCCAAGCATTCTTACACAGTGGTTTGTTTGAAAGTTATGAAGGACACAGCTTTAAATTAAATGAAAAGCAAGAGAATGAGGAAAAGACACCGAAAGTCTCACTCCTAATGTGATATAGTTTGTTAATGCCTGAACTGGGGTATGTTCCCAAGAGAATATAATCTGAGTTGGCAGTCTCAGTACACTTGCTGGAAGCTGATGCCCATATTGTACCCAAGCAATAAAAAAGATGACAGCATTACGAGCATGATTGCCATTATTGCTAATAAATATCAACAATATCATTAATAGTAACTAGATACTGGTTCTCCCACCAATTTTCAAGCATGGAAAAACAGCATTCGCTGCTGCTAAAAGCCAGGGGACATCCTATGACCTATGGTGCTAAGTGGCACTTGTGTAGGTAGAAAAACTAAAAATATGAGTGAGGAACCAGATGGAACAAATTTACCCCATTGAAGAGTGGCCCCTTCTTACTGGGACTTTGCCATTACGCTCAGAGTTTTGACAGCAGTGGTCTACGTGCGCTGTTGGAAGGATAGAGAATTGGATGCTGTTTTCAATATCTATCTACCTGGCACTATGTTCCATTAAGAAAAGCAAACAAACAAACAAAGAAACAAACAAACAAAAAAAAAAAAAAAAAAAAAAAAAGGCAAGGCAAACAGTTTAAATGAACCCAAGAGGCACATCTGAGTTACAGAGCAGGGAAGAGGACAGTCATTCTGTCCTGAAACTATTAAGCAATAAAAATAACACAAAAACTCCCCAGTTTCCTTGTAGCACTGAGCATCACTTAGCAGGGAGGGGCTGGCTACCCAGAAATGTGCACAGGTGCTGCTGAACTGAAATGTTCTGTACCATGCTCTGATATATTAATATTCATGGGGGAAAAAAGTTGACATTCGCTCCTGGCAATTATGCTTAACGAAAAGTGTCAGGGATCAGTATGTGAGAGAGAACAAGGCAGAGATCTCATCAGTCATTTGAAGTCGGAGAGACGTCTAGGGGAAGGCTCAGAGCAGAGGTGATAAGTACCGTGGGTTCCCAGAGCTCTCAACCTGGCGAGGACAGCAGGCTTTCAGTGTGTGTGACAACCAAGGGCACCAGAGAGGCAGCACTGCAGTGGGTGAATAATTGCACTGGAGGTATGCTCTGTAGTGACCTGAATCAGTGTTTCTGGGTCAACAAACTCCAAGGAAGGATGAGGGGAAAGGGACAGCGGCTGGCTGAAGGATCTGCTCTAACTGGCCTCTGCTACACTCGTCGCAAGCCAGTAGGGTCAACAAAAGTCTTTGCCTCTGCCAAGTGGCCTGAGTAAAACAATGTTATGCTGCATTTTAAGGAAAAGGCTTTGTGGCTTAGTATCCTCACATGGAGCACAGAGGAGCAGGCAAAATATTCAGCTGGGAAAGCTCTTCTCCCCGGCCAAGAGGTGGTGGCCCCCAGCAGCAGGTGGGCTTCAACTCAGAACTGGGAGGAGGTTGCATTTGGTCCTCGAGCTGGGCTGTGAGCAAGCGTGCACCCCAGGGGTATCCCCAGCTCACCCTGCACTAAGAGTGAGACTGTCCCCTGGCCATCCTTCGGCTCCTGAGCCCTACAGACCTTTCAGGGATGTGATAAAGGCTGAAAAGGAAGAGATGCAGTGAAAGCTAATAGGGCTGCAGGGCTCATGAATTCACAGATAAGACCAGAAGAACTCTAGGCATCACCAGCCTGATCTGCTGTAAAGCATTTCCCTGAATTAATGCTTATTGAACTGGGCTACATCTTTTAGAAAAGCATCCACTCCTAATTTTAAAATTACCAATGAAAAAGAATCCATCATGGGCCTTGGTAAACTGTTGCCATTGCTGATCACCCCTTCTGCTACTCTGAAATTGTCTAGCTTCACCTTTCAACTATTAGATCTTTGCATGCTAAATTGAAAAGCCTCTATCAACAATTTGCATCCTTTAACCTTCTCCTGGAGAGGCTGATGCAGAACTCCAGTTGCTGCAATGTAAGGAGCTTGCTCTAACCTTGAAACACTGCCTCAGCAATTCTAGCATGAAGAAACTCAGTAAAAAGAGTTAAGATGGGTAGGAAGGCAATTGAGGCCTTAATCGAATGATGGATACTAAAAGCAAAAAAGGAAAAAGGCATACTGACCCTTTCTTTGCACTTGGTGCACTAACAGGCGCCAAACTGTTGGAAGTGGGTCTAGGCTCACCGACGTAGCATGCAGAGATGCTTCCTTTCAACCCAGAAATGGTACGGAAGACATCAGGGAATCAAGAGTTTTAGTAAAGGAGATTTCTGAAATTTTGAAAGCAAGACAAGATACCAAAGCCTAGCTGGAGGTGGTGGCCAGGGCTTCCCTGTGCTTGGCCCTTCCTCGTGAGGAAGGCAGCCCATGACATGGTACTGTGTTGCGTCCCACTCAGCCCCACAACACGCAGCCCCAAGGAGGCACCTCCCTCACCCCCTTCACCTCGGTGCCGTTTTCCTCCTCAGCCACTCTCTGCTCAGGCAGAACCATCAGGATCCGTGCACGCAGGCTGTTTCCCTCACATCAGGTTGCTTGTTAAGAGCACGGAAGAACATGCTCAAAGCCAAAAATTAGCTCCTGCCAAGCTCTGCTTTCCCCCGTATGAATGCATGCTCGCGAGGTGTTGGCGACACTCTGCACATCTCTGCCTGACCCTGTCTGTGACACTTTCCTGGACATGCTGCCTATTCTTAGACACTGATTTAGTTTGCCTGTGTCATGGTGGTGTGTCAGACCCTGGCTGAGCTTGGGGCCTCATCCCCCTGGGTACCGGATGAGGATGACACATGGGACACAGCCTGTCCCTGAGGGCTCTCAATGTGCAAGAGGAAGTCAAGGCACAGGGAGGAAGCACAGTTACCTGCTCTGTGGCGCCGCAAGCAACCTCTGCTGTGCATGGTATGGGCAGCTCGGCCACTGTTTGGGTTTCCAGTGGAGGAAGGTACTTGGCACGTCACGCCAGTGATACGACATTAATGGAGAACCTGCTGCCACCACGTGACAGCTCTCACAGGCCACTCTTCACCGGAGAAGGTCGTGCCTGGGCCCTGCAGCCTGGACTGTGTGGGAAAGGGCATCCACTGACACCCTTCCCTGCAGCCAGCTCAACCACCTCTTTGCTCTCTACCTACTGCCTCCAGTGGCCTGAAGTGTCCCTTTAAACTTGGGGCCTCACTGGAAGGAGGTTTGATGGAGCTTCCACCATCCAGAGACTGTGTCTTTCCCAGGCGTTGTACCAGAGAGATCAGCCCAAAAACAGAGCCGTGGGACCCACTGCGACCAGGGTGATGGGATGGCCCCTTGCATGTACCAGTGTCCCTGTGACGCTCCTCAGCTCACAGCAGATGCACTAGTCGGAGGAAATAGAAGGGAAACCTTTGGGGAGTGAGGTCTTTCACTGCCTCACACACGGCCCAGGACAGCCCATCACAGACATAGTTATTAGGAGAAAAGTAGGTGGCAGGAAGAGGCCTGATTTTGGATGGTTTTGCCTGCATCAGCTAGCACTGCTGTTCAGCCTTCGAGGTTCCTGACACGCAGCACTGCTGCTAGCAGCAGCAGGCTTCTGTGGCTGGCTGGTGGCCACAGGGACACATGCCTGGCCATCTCCCTGCACAGAATCTCCGGGAGCGAGACCCTCGGTGCGCGGCACAGCCGCTGGGGGGAGATCATTTGCCATTTCCTTACAACGCGTGGCACTGGCTGGTGCAAGGTTTGTCCAAAACTGGGATCCTTCTCCTGCTGCTGCTTGGGGATGCTGCTCCTCAGGGGCGGAGAGAAGAGGAGAAAGCCTCTTTGATCCCATGCCACTACATGCGGAGATTTTGAGAGAGCCACAGTTGCCTTCTGTAGCAGTTCTGCCAAAAGCTTGGGAGGGACGACACGGCCCTCCTGACTGTGCTGGACAGACCGCAGGGGCTCCCTCGCCCGGGGAGGTTTTGCAAGATGCAGCTGGGGCTGAGGCCAGCTGGGCCTCGTTCCTTCATTGCCATCTCAGACCTTTCCCACCACCGTGCCTGCAATTCGCTTTGAGGGAAGCTGTGGAATCATTTTCTGGTTAGGTTTACTGTTACACTGAATCATTTCCTTCTTGGTGGCTAATTTGCGCTCCAGAGACCTGCGTGAAGAGCGGCAGGACAGTTTTCGGGGATCGTCTCCTGTTGTTTACCGCAGGCTTGCTGTTTCCATGACAACGACTAATGCGGCCTCCGTAAATGTGAAAAGGAGCCATGCGACGCTATCAAGCGCTCAGAGACTTTTCCCCTCTACGATGGATGGCCCCCTCGCCCATGCCCACCCAAGCACGGCTGCCTCTGGGAGCAGAGGGGGCTGACCGAGGCCGGCGCACTGCGTGCAGAGTGACCGTGCTAGTGGCCACACGCCAGGCAGCAACAGCCTCTGCTCCCCTCTCTTGCATGGACCTGAATGTGCTTTTTTGACCAGCAAAGGGGTCGGAGCTCACCTCACTCCCAGGGTCTGTCTGGGCAGGTGCTGCTCCAGGCATTCGTGACCAGGCAGGTCCCATGGGTTGATGGTGCTGGTGAGCACCCACGTGTTCCCCTGTGGTGCAGGGGACACATGTCTGGGACATTCCTGGCAGCTCAGGACATAGCCAGCATCTCAGAGCTTTCTCCTCCTGCTCCTCTTTGCTGTTTTTCCCAGCTGGAGCTCAGGGAAAGTTTAGCTGCAGCTTCTGTGCCATGTTTAACCCTTGCTTCTGTTCCTAGGCTGCTTCTGCAGAGACGAGACAGTCCCAATTGCATGAGATCCGCGTGGGCTCCATGAGGCAGTAAGGTTTTAGTGCCAGTTTCCTGGATGTAGTCTCCAGAAACGCCCTGTGCGGTGTGATGCTGCTGGAGCTGTTTCCCACCTTCACAGTGGGCAGATGCTAAACTGCATGAGTTTGGTACCCATGCAAGTTTCATGTAGTTTAGCCCAGAACTGGGGTCCTAGGCCCAGCTCTAGCAGGAGCTGCAGGATGAGAAAGCAGACCTGTGAGGCAGCGCTATTTGACTTAGTGCTAAGCAAAGGGAAACAGCAGCCCAGCAGAGCACAAACCTGGAGGTAAATGCTGAAAAGCAGAGAGCAGAGCCAGGCTGGGCTGGGTCTGGAGACACAGTCCAGGGTTCCAGGTACCAGGTTTCGAATCTGCTTCCAGGCAGTCTGGCACTACCTCAATACGCAAAAAAATGCTTCTGAGTGTGACATCCCTGTGACCAAGAAGGTAAAGGAGACCGCAAGTTTAAAAGTGAGTCTAGTCTGGGGTGCCCCAGCCCTTTGCCATCAGTCTAACGTGCTATACCATTATCATTACTGCATCGCAATCATTTATTCAGCATCCTTCAAAATATCCAGACCACAAAGAGAGGGCAGCGAGCAGAGCAAGATGAAACTAGACAAATCAACAAATGCATCCTTTGGAATGGAAAGGATTAAATGTCAAGAGAAAAGCAAAATGCTCTCCATCAAGCCTGAGACAAAGCTGGTGTGGGGCAGCCCTTCCAGAACACACCAGGCCCATCTGTGCTCTCTGAAGTGCCCAGGTAGCCCCAGAAAGTTGCTGGGTCTTTGAGGACCCTTGGTAAATGGCAAAGAGCCAGTCTGGGTCTGACAGCAGATTTCAGGTGCAAGGTAAATAACCAATCAGGTTTAAAAGGCAGGGTCTGGATTAACAGAGAAAGAAGCCCTAATGCAGGAGGACTGACACTCTCAGCTTGCTGGAGTTCCCTGCTGTGTGCCTCTGAGCTGGCCTGGCTGGGAGGAGTTAGGATGGGACCTGTGGTAGGATCAGTTTATCCCACATCTCTTCCTGTAAGCTCTACCTCCCTTTGAGCCCTCACACAGCGTCTTCCAGTCTCCAGCATAGGCCCAGGATGAGAGCTGCTTTTCTTGGGAGGGCGATGAGACCTGAAAGTCTGAATTCAAGACTGGAGCTTGGCTCTTGGTTTAGGCACATGATCTGGGCTGAAAGTAGCTAGCTAGTTCCAACAGCTATCGTAGATGCCATGAGCATCCTCAGTGCTCTGTGGCCTCCTGGGAAGTCTGGAGGGTCCTGCAAAGAGCAAGGGGAGGGCCAGCACAGACATCAGAGCACTGGGCTTAGCCCTACGCGACTAAGGGGCCTGGGGCGCCTGGGAAGGCTTGGGGCTCAAAGGGCTTCATTTAGACTCCGTTCACAAATTTCCAAGCCTCCCTTCTCAGTATTTTGTTGTCAGCACGTGATGAAATTGCTCGTTCAAGCGTTAGCCCTCTGTCCATGCAATCTCCCACCCCACGCTGATTCGCGGACAGGGCACGGCAGTTCGTGCGTCTGGTCTGGGCGCTCTCTGTGCGGCGACCTCTAACAACCTGCTCTCTCTGCAAACCCGCTGACTTGCAGGCTCCTTCCCACTGGCATGCTGTCCGGTTGCCCCCCGGTCACGCACTTTTAGGATATGAAGCCCCTAAGCTGCTTTTAGTGCGCGTGCCAGAACAGGTGTCAGCCTTAGGCACCAACATTTTAAAGATGGCAAAAGACATCAAGCATCAATTTTGCAAACGTGTAATCAGCTGAGAGCCCTTCCCATGAGGCCTTGCAGAGGAGACGTTTTTCTCCAGCAGTACCTCCAGCAGGCCCTGCAAAGCCTCAAGAGCCTGCGTGATGCTTTCTGCCAACCCCCGAGCCAAGCTTACACCTTAGCGGAGCTTAGGGACGTTTCCAAGAGAGGCAGATTCTGGGGACCAGCAGCATACACCACGCTTGAGGACCTATTTCAGCTCGTGCTTTTGCATGTCGATGCTGGAGCAGCCAGGCTGTCCAGACCTGCTCTGCCCCGTTCAGAGACAGGCTGCTCCCCGCTGTACTCAGCGTACCTGGGGATCACAGTGTGCCATGCCAGAGAGGCACGTACCCACCGGGTCCAATGGAGGAGGAAAGGACATGCAATGGGCTGGCTTCCAGCCAGGCACAAAGGGAAAATCCAAACGGTGCATGAGGAAGGAGCCGGCACTTCCTGGGTTCCTCAGAAACCCCAGGGCCCATGGGGAAGGGGCCTCCAATTTCACAAGGGGAGTAGGAAGCATCCTGCTCTGATCCTCTCTGTTGCAGCTGGAAAACCTCCCACAGATTTCTTTGAGTGATGGGGGGATTTCTAGGCAGTTGCTAGAATAGTTGCAGTCAGGACAGCATGTCCGAGGAGCTGATGAACGTGCTCATCCTACACAACACACAACACAACAACTCTAGTACAAGCTGCAGGAGAAATCCTCTCTTCCCAAGGAACACAGGAGTGAGAGGAGTAGGGAGGTGGCAGACAGGAGGAAGCTCACCCCAGTCAGATCTTCCTCGCCTGAGTCAGACCTTTGTCATGCTGTTTCCTCCCAGGAGCAGGCCAGGAGCGACTTTGCCTACAGTTCTACAGTTCGTGACAAATGCCACTGCTGAGGCACTGTCACGGGATCAGCATCACCTCTGTCTAAACATAGTAGCAAGGCTGGCGGTGCAAGGCTGGAGCCAGCTGTCCAGGAAGCCGGGAGAAACCTCCCGGAAAGGGGCTGCCAAGCCTCTGTGGCAGCCCATGGAGGGATCAGCAGCATGACGCAGCAACCAACCGAAACGCGTGATGGCAGCGTGCTGCTAAGGTGGAGACTCTATGGAGGGCGTTGGCACCCCCTGGAAGGGATCCCACATCCTCCACTGTCCTCTCCCACTCCTCCAGTCAGCACAACCAATGGCACCTAGGAGAAGTCCTTACTCTGGGCCACCTTTTGACCTCAGGACAGAGGGAAAGGAGTTTGAGCATGACTTTACAGCACAAGTAGCACTCCAGGCCGTCCGCACAGTTGGCACATGCCTGATCCCTGGCTCGCGCACCAGCTCGGACGGTTGTTCTCCAGCTTGGTGGGGAGAGTCTGCAGTTACCCTTTGGGGAACCTCTGGGATACAATCGTTGCATTTCATGCTACACTGAGTCATTGCCAACTTGGTTGTTAATTCATATTAGGGCCTATGTGAACACTTGCATGATATTTTCTGGGATGATTTCAGACTGTTTACCACTGCCTCGTTACCATGACGATTAATGTAGTGTCACTCGATGTGATAGTCCTATTAAACACCTACACTCGGGAATGGTTTTCATCAAGAAGCAAGCTCTCCAGCCCTGGAGGAGCCTTCGCCACCATCAGTCGCCCTTGTGCTGAGGTGGGCAGCGGGATGTGTGCAGAGCTGCTCTTCAAAGCCCTGCTTGGCCACAGCCTTCCTCTGAGTGCTCAGCCATGTCCCCCATCCCCTCAGAAGGGACCAGAGCAGTGACTGCTGGAGAGATCTGTTAACTTCAGTTTTGACATGGAGTGACTTCACTTCCCCAAGGGGTTTCCTGAGATCTCCCTTGAAGCCCCTGAGAAGCTTGCTTGCTCCTCCGTTGGCAGTTACAGAGGACCCTTAGGCAGGCCTAAAGACAAATACACCTCACGTGAGCTGCCGCCGGCCTGCTGTTTCTTCCATTTCTGTCCCCAGAGCTCACCTGCAGCCAGTGCGAGGAGAGAAGAGGGCTGCAGGCATCCCTGCATGGAGGAGCCCTCCAGAGAGTGAATCGTCCCCAAGGGCCAAGGAGCATGGAGGACCGTGACCACCACTGGCTGCAGAGCATCCTCTTGCCCTGCAGCGCTTTCCGTTACGGTCCTCAGCAGGGTTTCCCAAAGCAGGTCCTTTTTAGCCAGAAGCAGGAAATCAAACCCCTTTGGTGCTGTGAACCTCACTAGGGCAAGGGACCCAAAAGGCTGCTCCTCTCTCTGGTGCTCTCTGGCAGCAGGATCAAATCCTTCCCCCGGCGCTCTGCGGCAGGAGCCTGGCGCCCACGTGCTCCCCCATCTCTGTCTTACACGCAGTCTGGCTGGAGGGGAGGCTGCTTCCTGGAGCGCCCAGCACCGCTGCTCTGGGCTTGACCCACACAGCTCGTAGCTGATTTAGTAGAGCTCTCCAGCGTGTCCTTCAGCATGACATTCCCACAGCACACGTTGGCCGGGGGGCACGGGCTTTCCTCGCCAGCAGCCTTCCCTGTGCTTGCTGTCTGCAGCAAGGAAAGCTGAGCTGAGACTCCTCTTCCTGACTGCTCAGGCAGCAGGAGGGTGGCAGGATGAAACCCCAGCAGAGCAGCAGACAGGGAGCCCCATGGGCCAGCAGGGCTCATGGCAGCGAAGGCAACGGGCTCGCCTTCGTGCTGGTGGCTACAGGGTTGCACTGCCGGGCTAAGGCAGCAGGATGCCTACAAGCCTTGTGCCAACAGGGAGCCAACCTCTTCAGACTGCACTTAAAAATTAAGCTTGAAATTGCATTAAACACAATTCCAACCTCGGCATAGCCAGCTGTGACAAACGTAATACACTGGTGTGCAAAGCCACGCGCTGCCTCTGCTCCCTGCCGGGGCTGGTCCCTGGGACTGGCAGGGCTCACTAGGTCTTCCTTGTGCACGAGCCCTTTGCTCTGTCTCACTTCTCCCACTGAAGCTGAGGACTGCTGAATCTCTGCACAGAGCCAGAGGCCGAGTGTGCCACCAGCTCCCTCACAGTGCTATTCGTCCACCTAAAATTGTGGGTCAGGGCAATGCCCCACGCAAAGCTCCCCTGTTGCTTCACCCATCTGCTGTGGCCCCTCCACCCAACTCCTGGTCTTGTAACCCCTCTCCTTGGCCCTCTATGCCTTGGGTGCATCACAGCCTGGAGAAAAAGCCAGGGGTGGAGGAGGGAGGAGCTGGGGAGACCCAGGCTGCAGGCACCTAGCTGGAATGGTGGGTGCACATCTGTAACGCTGGACTCCTGGAGCAATCTCCAGCTGTAGCTTGCCGTGTGATACACGCATCTTTTAGGATCGCTTCCCTCTTTGCAATTTCCTTTTAGGGCCCTTGTGCAGTATTTATGAGGCAAACTGCCATTTGTCTCAGCTTCCGATCCTGGGTGTTTCCTTGGGGGGAAAGAGGCCAGCGTGGCGGCGGGAGGGGACGGCTGCCTGGGCAGGACCGCCCCGGTACAAGCCTGCGGGCATTTGTCAACAAGTAATTACATGGTTTCTATGTGCAAACGTACAACTCACAGGAGAAATAGCTACAGAGCGCAGGGCAGCTCCTCTTCTCCTTTCCCCCCAGTAACAGCCTGCCCCAGCCTGAAGGCAGCGCAGCTGCCAGCCTCCGCCGATCGCGGCGCCTCGGGGGCTTAAAGCAGCAGCCTGCAGAAGCTGTCGTTACGGGGGGCTTACCTAAACACAGCATGGTTTTAATGCCTTGGACAAACGGAAAGGGGAGCAAATCTGGGCGGAGGGAGCACAGAGAGCCGTCTCTGTTTCCCCGTCCTCGCGGGAGCGAGCCTCCCTCCCAGCACCCACAAAGCCGACAAAGACCGCGTCTTTCTCCCTCTCCCCGCTCTGCCCCGCGCCGCTGAAAGGCCGCTTGTTTCAAGCGCAGCGTTCCCATAGCCCCCGGCCACTTGCTCTGAAGAGACGCCCAGCGTGAGCCAGCAACAGCAGCAGATATTTTGTCGCCAGCTTCTGGCAAGGCTCGTAGGGAGGATGTGCACGCTCAGCTGCCTCGCTTGGGACCGCAGCTGTGCATCCCGTCGCCCGCTCCAGCTCCCGGGCTTCGCTCCCCCCCTCGCCCGCGTTCGAGCGGGGGACAACACCCCAGCCCCCGCGGTGGAGCACCGCAGCGCAGCGCTCCTTCGCCTTCCGTAGTGCTCAAGTCCTACTGCCAAGCTCCATTTTTACTTCTGCATGAATATTACTTTGACTGGACCAACCTGGAACATGTTTTGACCTTGCAATAGCAAATCAAAAAGGACTTCTGCAGGGTGCTGATCCCTGCCCAGAAGACACGCAGGCAGCAGAGATGCTGTAAATAGCATTTTACTACTTCATTTGCATTTGCATGGGGGTAGATGGGAAGAGGCTGGAGAACCAGAAAGGAAGGTGGGTACTTTGAGTGCTCTCATTCCCAGGATTCAAAGCAGTTGCATCTCTCAGAGGGTCAGCTTTGGCTTCTGAAGCTTGAACAACACCAGTTACAAACTTGGAAGTGTTTGTTATACACCTCTGCATGTTTGTTGTAGGATGATATGCCACAGGAAAATATCATCTTTACTGTCCCACATCAAGACAGCGGATTAGACGAGCCCTGACTCTGATCCAGCTGGCGATGCCTCTGATTGCCCCAGGATGCTACAGCATATGTCTGCAGCACGCAGTGGGTGTGAGTGGTTCACACACTGCACACAGCTACCAATCTCTCTCATTTGTCCTGTGGGACTCTGATACTGAAAAGCTTTGGGGCTGAACCTGCCTTGAGATGCTGTGTTGAGACATACTATGAAGCATGTTGGCTACACAGGACAAAAGAAAACAAGGGAGAAAAGTAGCATCCAACCTCTTCCCCAACCCCGAAGCCCTCAGCCACGCAGCGCTAGCGAAATCTTGGGCCTCACTACCCACAAAAAAGCCTGGCTCTAATGGACCTTTCCCAAATGAGCCCTCCACAGTAACGTTCATAGTGCAATGCACAGCATTTGTACCGCCAGCACAGCTCACTCAGGGTCCTCACAGCAACGCACCTCCCCTGAAGCTGATCAAACAAGGTCAGCAGAGTGATTAGCCATCTCAGACCACTAGCCATCCTCCTGTCCCACAGGCTCACATTACACCCTTTGCTCTTCCTGGTGGCACATGGAGACACAGGTGCACAGGTGCCAATTTTCAGGTAAGAGGACACATGGGAACGACTTGGCCAGATTCATTCCTGCTGAGACTTACCTCCTAGGTTTCTGCAGGCAGACTAAAGAGTGGGCCTTGTGTTTGGGAAGGGCCTGCAGGATTGATTCTCATATGTGGTAAGAAAAAAGCAAGTCCCAGGCACCATTTTCCTAGTACTTCAGTGTCTCCTCTGCTGATGGCCTATCATAACGTCCCTGGGGCACTCAAACCTGCTGCGCTCAAAGCAAGCAAATCACGCTGCAAAAGACAGAACGCTTTTAACCTAACCTACAATATAGTGTTGGAGCAAGCCAGCACTCAACACACAGCTAAGAATATCCAACAAGCAGGGCACGGCAATGAGTGATAAATACCTGCCAGAGAGAGAGCAACACCACCTCCTTCCCTTAGCACAAAACAGAAATGACATCGGCTGAGTTTCCAATCCAGAGCTGCGCTTCCAACACCTGAAAGGCAGAAGGATCGTATGGGAGGGCAGACCAAGAGCAGAGCAGGCAGAGCAGGGACTTAGGTGCGGCAATACCACAAGTCTTCCTACAGGAGTAAGGACTGCAATTGCCTTTGCTTTGAGGGACTTTTCTTGCTTTTCAAGGAGAAATCGGCTTGGACAGGATCTCTGCCAGCCTTTGCTCAGGCAACACTGACAGCTGCCTGGTGATCTATTATATATGGTTTTTCTTCTGGCTTTCTGTCTGGTGGAGGCTACAGTGAATTTTGTAAATATACCTGGGGAACTGCTGCTTTTCCTTTGGCAGCCTGCACTTGCTTCTGCCTAGAACAATTATAAGAAGCCAAACCTAACTCTTTCACACACCACAGAAAGCAGAGGGTTTTACAGCAGCCATAATAAATAGCAGCCCTGCAGCTGGGATGGCCAAACCTTGTTCCTCTGGAGAGCCCAGACTAGCCGTCGCGAGGCAGAGCCCTTCCCGGAGGACCAGCGCGGTGCCCAAGCGGGCGTCCTGGCGCTCGGTTCGCAGGCACACCTCCCTGCCGCGGCCCAGCAGGCCTCCGCACACTGCTGCCCCGGGCAGGCAGCACAGCCCACCCCCGGGGCAGCCCCCGGCAAACTCCTTGCCCTCATGAATATTAATTGGCATCCCAATGAGGCATCTATTTCATCTCCAGCTATTGTGCTTTTCTGACATATTTATGAGTTCTCTGTCTCATTAATCTGGTAAGTATTCATAAGACGTTCCTTTCATGCTAGAATAGCTAAGGGCAAAAGCCTCTATTTATCTGTTCTGTGCCGAGGAACCTCTCTCAAGAGTCAACTGGATGAAAGGTTCTCACCTTTTAAAATTCTTAATAGAGTTTTCCCAGCAATATTTCTTATATATTTTAGAAAAAGTCAGCTTCCTCTTTACGGCATGCCTAAGGTTCATTTCTTTTATTACCTTGACAAGATAACATTCAACTCCTCTTTCAATGCATTCCTTTCTTTCCACAGCCCACATAACCCTCACACTATATTCTGGTTGAATAGTGATCTGTCATGGTAACAGCCTTATGGGAGACTCTTTAAAAAAAATCAAAACAAAACACAACACAAAAGGTAGCCTGTGCTTTCCCTGTAACACATTCAAAGTGGTTTCACGCTCAAATTGCCTTTGTTGTAATTAACCTTGATGCATCGGCTGTAGTGGGTGCATTGCTGACCTCTCCTGTATTTGAATCCCCCTTGTTGTGCTAAAACTGTCATTTTCAAATGGGAACCCATCCTTTCCACCACAAAGCAAGGCAGCGTTTTTCTCCTGCCTCCAGCCTGTATTACTGCTGCTTTGGATCAGCTCATATATCTCTCCACTGGTATTTGCTCAGCAGTAGCAAGCCTGGCTCCACAAAGCCTATCTGCAGCCACGGCAGAGACAGAAGCTTTCCAAAAACACGGAGGCAGTGACAGGGCTGCACGAGGCGAGCTCAGGCACCATTCCTGGCCCCACCAAAGATGCCATCTGAGGCTCATCCCAACCCCTCTGAACCTCACGAGCCTGGGCTGTATAATGCAGTCATGCTTCTTTTCCCCTCCTGTTTCTTGTGTGCCCATTTAGACTGCAAAGTCACAAGTCACAGATTTCTGCCTAGATCAGGGCCACAAGACACCACAGTGATGGTTCTCTTTGAGCTTGTCCAGCTCTTCTGGGGTACAAACTCTGGAGGTGCTCCCTCCCCAACAAGTCTGACAGCACAGTGCACCCGGCAAGATGAAATCGGGCCCCGCTTTCTCAAAGTTGCCAAGTGGTTGTCAGATGTCCCAACCAAAGGAGCCCTGGGGAGGGACTGAGAGAGGACAGCAGGGGCAACAGGGGGGAGTGAGCTGAGAGCATTGCTAAGAGGGGGAAGACATAGTGCAGTGATTTGCAACACGTCAGGTAGGGCAAAGGGAACAAGGGAGCACCCAGCAGCTCCGGGGCCAAGGTGAGCTCTGAGAGGGGGCCAGGGCTGAGCAGATCTCCTGCCTGCACAGCTTCCACTGGCATCAGGGAGACATCAGGAAGTTTTTGGCATCTGGGCTGACCTAGCTGTCTGGGGGTTCTTTCTAAATGTAAACTCTGCTCCATGCATGAAGAACAGCATGAACTGCTGGAAGGTAACTTCTCGCAGCTGCTGGCTGACTGGCTGTGGGAGCCACGGACCAAGCTCCAGGGTCAGAATCAGGCCTGAGAAGATGACCAGCAAGTCTGTGTCTGCATGTGCTATGCAAACTTCTCGGCATTTTATTGATAGAAACAGCCTGCCCATCTATAACTCTTCATGCTAGGCTGGCCAAGTGCTTGTTTCCAGGGCTTTATAAATAATAATAACTGCCAAGGTCTGGGCTGATTCCCCACGTGAGGCTCCTTTCCATTACAGCACTCTTTATTAATTGCTTTTCATTAACATTTTCAGGGGTCTTTTTAGCATTGTATCTAAATCAATATTGTAATTAAAACAAAAATATTTCAGAAAAGCCATGGAGCAGTAAAAACAGGGAAGCAATTATAGGAAACCTTCAAGCATTAACAACAAAAAAGAAATAAAAGAATAAAGGCTTTCAAAATCCCATTTGAAACATTTACAAAAACATTTCAGTGCAGCAAATGGCTTTTTAAAGCATTCCCTTTTGGTTGGGCTGCATGGAGTTTGTATATCACGCTATTTCGTTGCAAATTGCACTGAATCAAATAAGAACTGTTTCTCCTGGGTTTCTCTCCTCCATTCCTCCCTTCAAGCACATGTATGTGCACTCTCACCAGGCGTGCTGTGTACATGCACAGACTCACACACGTACGGCCACGTACTCATGCACAGAGATGTGGGCGCACATTTTCTTTCCCCGAAGATTAAACCTGAGCCAAGTCACTACTGAGAGCTAAAGGAGTCTGTGTTCCCTCTCCCCTCACTTTACCCATCTGATCACCTCTGATCTCTGGCTTTGGACAAAATTGGAGGCCTGAAACAGTCTAAAAACATCCTGCTAGGAGGAAGCTGACTGGAATTTGTTTAAAAAAATGCTCAGTGGTTCAGATAAGATCACAGCGCCAAACAGGATCCGCACGCAAGCCACAAGGCCAGCCGTCCCATCACTGGTTTCCATGGCTTTATTTTGCTACCAGGTATTTGCAGTTTGATCTTACTGCTGCTTTACAGCCAGCATCAATTACAGCCACAACATTATATTTCCCCTTCTGACACGCTGCAACTGCCCAAATAAAGAGAAGTGCCACTCGGTAAAACCCTACCCAATTATCTGATCAAGCAGAGAGAGAGTAAATGCACAGAAAACAGATGGGGTTAGTGATGGCTTGAGAAGTCAATCTGTTTGTCTACTAATTATTTAATGTACGAGACTATTCCAATACTTAACCCCCTTGATCCAAAGAGTTGCTTTTCTGTTAAGTATGGGAGTCAGGCAACACATTCCTCATTAGCATTTAGTACTAGGAGCTCTAGATTAGCTGGCATTGAAGTTTTGAATAAAAAATGAACAAGAGTCAGACAGCTTATTCATCATCCATGAGGAAGATGTCAAGTTTGGATATCCCAGCCATTATCATAATTGCCAGCAATATCCACCCATAAATGCACATCCAGCAATATTAGTCTCATGTTGCCACTGCCCAGGTGATTGGCCCTACCTACCTTTCCCCTTTCCCTTGCAGTGCTTGGAAATCACAGCACCAGTCACGCCCTCCACCTCCGCAGAGGAACATGCAACCACTTGGCTCCACCTAATTCACGTTGGCAAAGAGAAACCAGTAGGCCAGCATTACTTCCACCACCTTTGGGAAGTCACACTAACAACAAATCTAGCCAGGCATTCAAAACCCATAGAGAAAGCAGTCAGATTTTCTGGTTACACACAATCCCCAATCTCGGTGCTAAGAGGAATTACCACGCCCAGAGCTGAAGGAAGAAGCTACTGCAGGGATTTCAGAGCAGCCTCCCAAAGTCAAGCACCCAAATCCCACCGAATTTGCTTTGCCTTTGAACAAAGTACAGCTCGCTGCTTTGAGCTTTCTCAGCTGGCTTGGAAAGCCCTGGAGCAGAGGATCTCAGCTCCCAGGGAATTCTGCCAATTGCCCAACCCCAGGGCTCATGCGGTGCATCTGAGGGGCTCCTGGCTGCCAGGAGGTATTCGGATATGAGGGACGTCTCCTCCTACACAGAGCAGGGAGGAGGCATGGCTCCTACCACGACAGGAGCACCTCCTCAGCTGGAAGCCAGAAGAGCGGGAAGGCAGGCAAGGAACGAGCTGCTACTGGATGTATTCATCCTCCCCACAGTCTCACTCTGGCTGATCATCTCTCTTATCACTAGTTTTGGGTCACCTCTGCCCATCAACTGCTTAATTTATGACTTGCCAAATCATTGCTGTCTTTGCTGTCTCACTTTACATGTGCGCTGGGGCCTTGATGCACAAGCATGCCTCCTGGAAGGCCCTGAAAAGGCCTGCACAGCAAGTCGGTGCTCGTTGCAACATACATGCACAGCATCACTCCTGCTCCCAGTGCCCTCTCAGACAGAGACGTAACGGGGCAGCCTGCTCCACAGATGCTGTTGGCCAGCACATCTGAATGCTCCAACTCCATCTAAGGGATGGAGGAGCCTTAGATTAAGTAATTCAGCACAATCTTAGACCAAGTGATAAATAGGGCATGCAATAAATTAAAGCTGCTCTGTCCGAAGGACATAAGTGACGTTTGATAGCTTCTGGAGTGAAATAGCTGTGATTGGAAACTGGCAGTCCCTACAGCCCAGCAGCTCTGTCCTGCCTAGCACCTATCCTCTCCATGCCTCAACAGCCTGTGCTCTCCCTCTACCTTTGGATGCTCTGACCATCCCAGAATAAATCTTACTTGGCCTTTAATGGCATCTGAAAGGCAGGATCAGGACACAAGCATCTGGAGATTCACAGGCACCTTCTTTGCCTAGTAGTGCTAAGAACTACAAGATTTAAATAAACCATGAAAAAAAGGCAGTGAATGAGCACACTGGCTGACTTGTGTTGCAAGGTGCAAATAGAGCCTATCCATTAATAACACAGCTTACATGTGGCTTCTTGCATGAGGCAAGCAGGGGTTGCAACCTCCAATTTGGCCACCTTGCCAGTATTCGGCTCAGTGCTCCCCGGGCAGGATAATCACCCAACAGCCTCCCCACACTGCAGGAAGAGCAGTGGTTGTGCAGCCCCAAGCGCACCGGGCTTGGAGAGAGCTTACTGGGAAAGCTGCCTGGGAGAGGCTGAGCTGGGTGCCTGCAATGGGTGCAGTACATTTCTGAACCTGCTGTGTAAAAGCCTGGCCAGTTAGCGGTAACAGAGGAGCTGCGGACAGCACATTGAGGGGGAAACGAGGAGCAGGAGGAGAAGAGAGAGCATGAAGCCCCAAGAGCCTGGAGGTCTCCAAGTCGAGGAGCAGCTGCTGACTCACCACCAAGCTCCTTCCAGGGAGTGGGGGTCAGGGCCGAGGCAGAGCAGGCCCTGTGGCTCCAGCTGGGGATCGTTGCAGAAAACGCAGCCTCTGCAGATCTGGCTGTGCCTGCTCCCCTGCCCTCAGGTGAGGCCAAGGTCCAATGGGAGCAATTTAGCAGTTCAAGGGGCAGTGGAAGAAGCAGCAAAATGTAAAGCGTGAAAACATTCCTGCTCTGACACTTCTTCTTCCAGTGCTTTTCTGATTTTCCACTACTGTGCTAGCCAGTTTTCATGCCAGCCTGACTTTTCTTGGGGATTTGAAAGAAACTGTTTTTCAAGAACATTTTCTCCCTTTTGACCTCCATTGACAAGCAGAGCAGCCTTTGGGAGAGAGCAGGACTCTGTTTTGGTACAGGCAGCATGTCACCCCGGGAGCACGCAGGCTCATCCCACGCCTGGGGACAGAGAGCAGGAGGACACACGTTCAGCTCCTCAGCAAAACCTGGCAGCTCTGCTTGCCCAGCTGCCTGGACCAGCCCTTCCTCTTCCCCCATCACCTTCTCCGCCTCTCTCCGCTCTCTGTCCTTGTGCCAGGGCTGTTTCTCCACAGGACCCCTGGCAGGCACCAGTTCAGTTATCTCCCTGTTCCCACAGGGCTGGCCCCGAGTGGGTCCAGCTTGCTGAGCCACCTCAGAGCCAGCAGGTCTCAGAAGATGTAAGCTCAGCCAGCTACCACCCACCAGCATGGAGCACGGCAGCAAAAGCGTGGTATGGGCTGCTTTTATGATGTCCCATAATTTTCTAGTACCTCCAGCACTAGCTCTTCCTGTTAGCTTTATAGCAACGGCATCATGTAAATCTCTGTTATATTATTTATCATTGTGCCTGTGTTTCAGTGTCGAAGTGGCAAGCGTTGCAGGCAGGCACCTGTGACAGCAATAGACTGTGTCACACTGTGTCACTAGCACAGCAGGGCTCCAATCCTGTGCCACTTCCAGAGGGAAGACTGGAAACCATTGGGATGATAAGTCTGGCTGGCCACAGCAGCCCAAAGAGCCTCCGGAGGGTCCAGCTCCCTGCCGAAGGGCAGCAGTGGGAGCGGGCACGCTCCCCCCGTGCTGCCCTTGGTGGGAATGGCCTGCTGCTTCTGCAGCTCCGGGACGCCTGGACTCTCCTCTCCCATCTCCAGTGCGCTGGCAGGACACGGGAGCACGCCCAGCTGATGGGGAGGAGCTGCTCAGTGTTGGGTCTGCAGAGAGCAGAGGGAGCAGCGCGCAGCCCCAAAGAAACGAGGTTAGCCCTGTCCGTTCCCGAGCGGTGCCACTCGGGAACTGTGCTGCGCTTGGTGGGGCAAGGGGCAGAGGGATACCAGAAGGCCGGGTGTTCCCACCAGCAAAGCAAGCAGGTCTGCTGCCCTCACGGGCAAGAGCAGCAGCCTCGCAGCTCCTGCTGCCTCTGGCACGCACAGCGCCAACCAGACCCCTGCCCCTTACCCAGCCCGCAGCCGGGAACGCCGAGGCTCAGAGGGAAAACACAGTCGCTTGGTTGTCTCGGATGCCTGCTACCTGAGCAGCCCACCGTAACCCCGAGTCTTCCCTGCATGCTGAGACAAGCTGTAACATGTTTAAGCCCAGCATCACCCTGCTGCTGCAGCAAAAGCCGGCAGGGAACAGCTAACACGAGCTACCAGCCAGCAGGCAGCATCTTCTCCTCCTGAATACCAAAAAGAGGACCCAAGCCACCCGGGTTTGGAGGGACGGATTAGGCTCATTTCAATTTGATCTACGCAGTGCATACCAAGCCCTTGCTTCCTTTCTCCTGTTTTATTAAACCCTGCATACAGTTTTTATGAGAAAAGATAATTACAGAAGAAAAGGTCACTGTTATCTTTGCTCAGTTATTAGGGGTCACCCAAGCTGTTTATTGCATCCCATCTTAGCTGATCAAAACCCAGGCAGTGTGGAGAAAAGCTCAGAGATGCCTTGAGTGCACGAAAAACATTTGGGCTGTCCTTACCTGGACTCTGCCCGGGACTCAATTTACATATTTCACAAATATTTTATCCCTCTGGCCCCCATAGGCTTCATCGATGGCTCCAGGGTTTGGAAGGATCCCCAGCAAAGCTCACCAGAGAGGAAGGGCGGTGTGGCAGCAACAGGCCAGCCAAGGCCTCGGACAGAGCAGCTCAGCTCCCGGGTGCGTTATGGATATTGCTGGTGACAGCACGCAGCTGCACACCTGAGCTAGCACAGGTCCAAAGCAGCCAAGATACAGCACGAGCTCCCCAGGCAGCAGCCACCCAGCTCGCGGTCAGATGCTGGGATCTCTGCCGAAGCCCATGTGGATGGCCATGCCCTGTCCCAAATGTGGGGCAGCTATCCCGACCGTTGGCCAAGCAGGACGCAAATTGCCTGCCACGGTACCTAACAGGCGCGCTGCAATACCCCTGGTCTCATAGCAGCCCAAACTCCTCACCCCAGTCACGACCATGTGCCAGCCGAGCTTAGACCCCCAGTGGTCATAGCTCTCCCTCTCCCAGTGACGTTACTAGGGTAAAGCCCTTCCAGATGCAACCTGGGGGCACTTTGGCAGCTGGGAGAGAAGCCTCTGCCCACGCACATGCAGCAAGGCAAACGGAGCACTGCAAGAGAAACGGAGCCCTCTGCATGGCCCCTTCCGAAAAAGCTGCCACCGCCTCGCAGCAGGGCCCCTACACCCCCCAGGAGTCCCAAAACAGCTCTGCACAGCCGGCTTGCAGCAGTGCTGCGCCCCGGCTGCCTCTGCAGGCAGCCAAACCGGGGCTGAAGCTCTCCAGTGAAGGCCGGGGTAAGGGCTGCCTCTTACCGCACCACCGTATTTACGGCTCCCCGCAGAGTCCCCGTGCTCCGGCTGGCCTGCCCTATGCAAGATGCTACTTGACAGATATTTACAGCGCTTCCAGAAAAGGATGGACTTCTGTGCAGCTGAGCCGTGCCAGGAAGAACATGGCAGAGGTCTTGGGTGTCTCACCTGGGTCGGAGCAGGGGAGGGAAGGGCTGCAGGTCTCTCTCACCCCTTCCTGGCAGAACCTTGCAAACCTTGCTCATCCCCCCCGACCACGTTAGCTTCCCCTGTCCTGATTGCTCAGAGCCCTATAGACATCCGTGCTGCAGCTGTAGGAGAAGCTGCCAGGGAGCTGGGAGACGCGGAGGGGCACGAAGGCACCTCTCCAGGCTAGCACCCCCTTCAGCGGCGTTCACGCGGCCCTCGGCGAGCCGCTGGGGAGCACCCTCAGCCTCTCTGCCCACCAGAATACCTCCAGAGAGGGCACGTTTTGGGCACAGCTCCTCATCGCCCTGCCTCTCCCGCACAATTTTGCACGGACGTAAATGAAGCAGTAAGGAGCGACATAAAAAGCCAAGCAGCATTTCCTTTCCGTTTGTGCTTTTCTCTTGCTGCTCTGTGGCTGGGGATTCACGCCAGGAGCCTGTCTTTATTCTCTCCTCTATTCCTCTTCTGAGAGGGCTGCAGCTGGATGCTGGCTGATGGCTGGTGTAGCCGAGACACTTTCCTCGGCCCCCTCTCCCCAGACGCTCTCTTTTCTCCTCTGAACTGGTAGACCAGATTTCAGGCAGGTGAAAATTGATTTGCAATGAACTGGTGCCCTGCCAAAGCCTGACTCATCCTTTCACTCCACATATATCCCCCCCACTGCTCATAAACCATCAGTGACTGAGGAGAGAGCGAGCGTAGCAGGAGAACACAGAAATTCAGAAGTTTTTAAAGGAGGGAGAAGAAAAAAAAAACTGACGCAAAATCAGGTTGTGAAGCCAGACTGATGAGCAGTCGCAACACGCAGCAGAGCATATCAAGGATTTACTCAGCAGAAGGCAAGAAACAAAGGTGAAAATTAGGAACCAAAATGCACTAAGCAAGAGATAATCATGGGTGCGCAAGGCTGGGGAAAGCAAGGTGCTGAACTGATCCAAACCTGGCGGGGCAGTTTATTAAAGAAAAGTTAGAGCCACCTGGGCTCGCACGGAGCTCAAGCCTGAGCTGTGGAGCCTGAGGATCAAACCGAGGAGCGTGCAAGACAGCGTGAGGACACACCAGCGGGCTGGAAACAGGAGGCGCAAAGGTGTCCACGTTCAAGTGTAACATATACTGGCCGGTACGAACACAGCCTCTGAGGGCGATGTTAACTTGCCGCCCAAGGTAAGGAACAGCAGCTAGAGAGCCACCGCCATGCACACCCACTGGCCCCGTCTCTGCAGCAGGTTGGCACCAGTCCTTGGACCTTGCTCCTCCTCCTGCTCACTGGCTGCAACGGCTTGTTACTGTCTCTCCTGACACTGGCTGGCTTTCTCCCTGCTCCCTGGGCAAGGGATTTGGGGGTGTAATTTTATTGCCATTGATTGATGCAGAGTGGTTGGAATTTGCAAAGCCACAGCCCTGCAATCAAATTTAGGCCAGCAGGGCTCCCAGTTGGCACATGGCCACCAGCAGGGCCAGAACTGCTGGGTGGGGCACGCACCTACCAGAGCCCACTTGCTCTCACACCTTCCCTCCCCATGAGCCTCCCAACTGCCAGCACTCATGAGGCTCAGCCCACTCCAACACCTCAACAGCCACCAGCCCAAGGTCTTCTGCAAGAGCAGGAGGTGGCTCTAGCTGCTGGGAGGACCTTCTGCCTGTGCCTTTTCCCTTGCAACTCAGTGAATAGACTCACAGAGCCTGTGCTGCTCTCACAGAGAGACTAAAGTAGAGGATAGGTAGACAGGGGAATGCTCTCCAGCAAGGAGAAGATGGGCCTGGGCACCAGCCCCCCCAGGGATTTCAGACTTTCCCAGAGGAATTTCTTGAGCCTCTAACTGCCCATCAAACACAGCAAGGTCACTGGCTTCTCTGCATAGACCAGGTGAAGCTTAATGAATCTTGTCCAAGCTTTTCAACATGCTCCCAGACATTTTTGGGTGCCACCTAGCAGAACATACAATAAGGGCACCTGAAGGCGAGAAGGGCATTTTCAAACTCAGTCCTGTCTCTGCCTCAATCCAAATGTGCTCAGCTGCGTTTCTAGTTTTCTCTGTCCCATTTTAGGTCAAAACTGCTCTAGGCTGAGGGTCACTTCACTTTGCACAGCCACCTCCTCCTCCAGCAGAGCAGCTGAAGATATCATTAGCCCAGATGTGGCTCAGATCAGACACATGGAGGTATAAGTGAGAAGGACCCTTAAGACCAGTGTCAGGGTGCCTGGGGGTAGGGGGCATGTGCAGGTCTGCCATCCCCTCCTTGGCATAAGGGGGCTGGGACAATGCCATAGGGCACCAGGTGAAGAGGAGAAGCCTCTCCTCAGGAGCTGTAGGTGTGCAACAACTGAGGTCAGGCGTGCAGCTGAAGAGCTGGAACCCTGCACGGCAGAGAGCTAAGGAACTGGAGTCAAATCACCCTTTAAGTCAGCACAAAGGTGCAAGATCTGCTAAGGGTTTATACAGTCTCCAAAAAGCCTCCTGAGGCTCATTGGGGATAGGGTAGAAGCTGCTTTGCTGGACTCATGGAGACCAGAAGCTATAGATAGACAAAGACTGAGCCTTGGAGACAGGACAGGTGACCATCCCCAAGGATGAAGGTGAGGAAAAGAATAGCACCTCAGTGGTACAACTCCCCTGGTTCACACAGGGAACATACAGGGCTCATGGCCACGTACATCCCCTGACATGCAACAGCTCCTGAATTTATGGAGACTCATAGAGTACAGACAGAACAGCTTTATTTCAAATATATCTCCAGATGATCAGCATTCAAAGTCAAACAAAAAATCTGACTCTGAAGAGTTAACATACCCACACTGTTCTACACACACACAAAGTCCCTCAACAGGCCTGTTCCAAATAATAATTCAAGTTCTTTAGAAAGCAGGTCAGCAGCACTGAGTAATAAGTTCATTATAATCTAATAAAGTTCATTAGTCCTTGAAAAGTCTAAAATGCAAAAGCAGTATTACCGACGAAATCGCCCTCTGGCGGGATCATTTCTGGGTGGGAAAAAAAGGATTTGAGATAAAAAGAAATAAAAATAGGCAGCAAGAATTTGAAATAGGAGAAGACATTGTTGGGAGAATTGGAAACACCTAAAGTATATCTAGAGAGTATTGCAGGCTTCTTGCCTGCAATAAAAGTGCTGGGCCTCACACATGAAAGAAAAATGCAGCTATTAATACCAGGGTAGTCAGGATGGCGGCTTGCTCGTAAGGGGTTGCATAGCCAGCGCTCTTTGGAGAACAGTCTGAACACTTTGAAAAAGAAAAATCTCTGCACAAGTGATAATAAAAGCCCTTAAATTCACTGTCAGCAGGGTTTCAGTTTGAAGAAAGAGGAGCCAATCAGCTTATTGTGTAAAGTGTGATTCAGTTCCCAGCCTCGCGGGGACATCTGTATTCAGGTCCCCTGTGCACACATATTGCTCCTGCAAAGTCAACAAGAGCAAGGAAACAAAGCAAACAAATCCCGGGGAGCCAAGGCCGCGAGCGGGCGTCAGCGCTGCAGGCTGCTCTGACAGCTCGCCTGGCCCAGTCGGGCCTTCCTCCACCATCTCCTGTGCTTCCCCCGCAGTCTTATTTGAGTCCAGGTGCTGCAAACACTTCCAAGACACCAATAACCTTGTACACATGTAATCGCAGACAGGGCTGGCTTGGGCAAAGCCATACATATGCATGCGTTTGCAGGATGGGACCTGCACTTGTAAAAGCTTTGTGGCAGCAAAGGAGTTGTGCCTTGTGCTGCGTAATACTAAAGTAGGACATGCAAACAGCTCCTCCTTGTCACAACACTCTCCTGCTATGCAGCACAAGGGGCTGCCAAGCTCTCTGGGGTCATAAGAGGTTGCATTTGAACACAGCGACTGAATAAGAGTTATTTGCAGTCCTAGTTTCCCCAGATCCAAATAAGAAACAGGAAACATGCTCCAAGGCTGATATCTCACAGGACTTTTCTTCCCAAGCTGGCCATAGCTGGAAAGATGCTTAGAGGCACCCAAGGACCACAGGCTCTCCAGTAGAGAGCCAGGTGATCTCCTGGCACAGCCCCCTGCACACACATGACACTGTCACCATTCCTTGTTCAGCTCTGGAAAGGAAGAGGTAGGACAGGACCACACACATCTCATAACATGGTTAGGTAACCTACAGGGCTAGCGGCATGAATAAATCTATAGTAATGAGAGCTCAGGACAACAAAGATAAGGTTAGGAGGATGTGTCCTCTATTGCAAGTTTTGATCCACTGGGATTTTGCACTCCGCAGAAAGACTGCTAATTTGTCTGAATTTTGATATTTCTGCAGCAGCACCTAACTGGAGATGCCCAGTGGCTTTGCAAGCCAGCTGGTGAACATCTCGGGGGCATGAGAAGGGGAGGTGGGCTAGTGGTAAGACCTTCCCAGCAGAGTTGCCATCTCACTGCTCCCAGGGACCCTGTGACACACTCTCACCTGCCTGGCAAGACCAAGGCACAAGTGGAGATTGGGCACCGCTGCTGCCCTCTAGACCTTGCCATGGGCAATAGGAGTAGGAACTTGTCCTCCTGCAAGAAAGAGCCAGAACCAGACACTCCTGTCGCTCCTCTTCCTCCATTTTGTGTGTCCTCAGGGAATGAGAATCAGACTCCCAGAAGAACAGCAGCAACTTCTCCAGCACGTATTGACTAATTTTTTCTCTTCTTCCTCAAAAAAGACAGCTCTTACCATCCTTAAAAACATCTAGACAATGGCCAAACAAGGTTAAAACAACCTCACTTTGGTTGAAAGGAGCAAGGAAAATGCTGTTAAAAGAAATTCACTTGAAATTTTGTGCTTCAAGTCTTTTAACTATTTTTTTTCCTTTTCTGTAGCACTAATGAGAAGTCAGAACATTTTTTTAAAAATAATTATTTGCAGTTACAGCCTTTCACTAGATGCTGGACTTAGACAACCCATGGACTCCTCTCACCTGCTACTAAAGCGTAAGGGACATGAAATGCTCTCCAGCACCCCATAACAAACTTAAAGACCATGGTCAACAGCTTAAAAAGCTGCGATGACAACACACCAAGGAAAAAAAAAACGAGAAAAAAAAAAAAAAAGCAAGGCCTGAATAACCTGCAGTATTTGAAGCTCCAGCCACACTTTGTGCTGTGTAATGCCAGAGCCCTGCTAACTCCAAAGTCTGTCTAACCACTAAAATTGGCTTGTGGTCCACAGCATCCTTCTGGACCAGAGGGTGGAAGAGCCTATGGGATTCATGGGAACTGTTAAGTTAGTCATACTTTAGGCCAAAACAATTTGTCTGTGCCTTTACACACAAAGGTATCAATAAGTGATATTTGAAATTCTAAAGAGTTTCTCTCAATATGAACAGAGCATGGTGCAGCATTACTATCCACCAGGGATGCTGAGATACTGAGGAAAGCTTCAGAGCTTCAGCTTTTACAGGTAGCATTCAGTATTGAGAAGTGATTTATAGTCAGCACGCGGGAGTGAAAACTCTTTCCATATACAGCACTATTTTGCTCTGCAGCTATAATTATATATTACATTGAACTGCCCTTGCTACACACTGAAGGGCAGAGGAAATGAAAAGCCGTATCACATTTTTCTGACATTGCTCGTATCTTATATCACGCTGATGTCATGTCAGGACCACGTGCTGTTACTTCCACATTGCACTGGGAAGCCCAAGCACTTTTACAAATCAAGTTGACCCATGACAGCTAACATCTCCAAATTTGTTTTGCCAACAGGATCACACCATGCGGATAAGATAAAGTGAATTTCCTTGGGGATACAAACGTCTGGCTTCTTGTGGGCTAAAAAAAAAAAAAAAAATCAACAGCAGCACATCTCCCCACTGATTTCGCAAGCGAGTATCATGAGGAGGTGCCCAGCCCTGAGGGCAGAGGTGTGCGTGAGGGAGGACAGTGGTCATTCAGCTCTCCCAGGAGCATGGCTGTAGCCCCTTTCTTTAAGGGGGTATGGCTGTGGTGTGCAGGAAACGGTGTTGTCCCACTGGGACTATTCCCTCTCTATTTGTGCCATGCACAGAGGACGTGTTCTTTTCCCTCCGATGGGTTTCGTTTTCAAAATAAAGCAGGGAGAAGGAGAACAAGCACAGCCTCCTTACGGAGGAGAGAGGAGATGCTGAGGGTTTCCAAACCAGATCCCAGGCTCCCCTTGCTGCCTTACCACAATCTCCTGCAGAGATCTCCACTCAGATGTTCTGCATCACATCTGAAAAAGCAGAGCAGGCCCTGAGCTGGGCTGCCAGAACCTGAGCCTCCACCGTTACAGGAGGAGCATGGTGGCCACAGCCCTCTCAGCCAGGGCACATAGCTGCAGCAGTGTCACTTGGTCCTTCCATCCTCCTGGGTCTTGCAAGACACTGAGAATATGGGATCAAGCAAGTAGGATGGCAGACCAGGAGGGGTGATGAGGACAGTGCAGAGAGGGAGAGTGAAGCAAAAGATACTGTTTTCTGTGTTTTTCACAGGAAAACATGCAAATTCCCACGTGGTTAACACTGTGGCAGAGCTGGGGTGTTTGCCACTTTTGTGAGCAAGAGGATTTTAGTGTCCTGACCACCCATGTAAGGTTGCTTAGTGTTGTTTCCTGGGCTCCACCTTAGGGACACCTCCTTGCAGTTACTAAAATACTGAATTCCCTTGCAGAGCTGGAGCAAGAGACATCACAATATTACCACTAGAAATTTTCAGCAATGCTTCAGAGGGCATGTTTTTGTCAGAGCTTCCTTGTACTTGCTAGAGCCAACCCTAGTGATGTTCAGCATTGAGGACATTGCATCAGGCTTGTTCCTCACCAGGGGTAATTTGTCTCAATCAGACTCAGAGGAGAAAAATAAAGATCTGAAGGAAGAGCACTACAATCTATTCAAACTACAGGAGAACATATTGGGAAAAAGCTTGAGGTAATGACCTTAAAGATTGATTCTCTTAACCAACATTGTGATGGGCTGCAAATTAAAACTAAAGGGATAGGGAAAAGGCTGTAATTATTGGAATACATTGTGAAGTTGAGAGGAAAATATGAAGTACCAGAGAAAAACATAATTATAGAGAGTGGCTCATTCTGCATTTAGTGACACTGAAAATTCAGAATAATTCTAGAGCAACAAGTGGTATTTCTTCGGAGGTATCCCAGCATCCTGAATTCAGCAGCCCTTGCTGGCTTACAGGTGTCTTAATGGGCAAGGGAGAATGTTTCTACTTCTGTCACTTGCTGAGGTCTAGATAAATCAGTGGTAGCCAGAAGTATTCAGAGCAAAACCATTTCCTAGTAGTAACTGGTGATTTGTCAAAACTGGAAAGTTTCATGGCAAGGTTGATTAAGTCCACTTAGAAACCAGGCAGGTTTAGCAGTTACCTTTGAAACAGAGGTTCCCTGGGCTCCAAAGGCCCAAAACACCAGGGCAGGGCCAAGCACATGGGCCAAGAGCTGAATTTCCCTCCTGTCTATGGAAAGAAATTTGTTTTTTTTTCCAAGTCAGAACAAATCTAAATCCCAGAATGAAAAAAAATCTCAAAGGGCATGACTGATGCCTTCGCAGACATCTGCTCTCAGAGCAGCTCTGTAGCTCCTTATAGGAAACACATCCTACACAGCACACGAGCATGACATGGCCTCTTTACAAGTGATGCAAAACCCAGTTTGAAACTGCTCATCAAAAGATGTTAGGGGGCAAACACAACCTATTCCAATCCAAATATAGTCCCAGACTGTATAAATTATCTAGAATTAAAGGAGAAGAACATCTGAAGGTCCAGGAGTGGAATCTGAAGAGCAAGAGGACAGGAGATACAGACTCAGCATGAAATTCTTGTGTCTTTGAAGTCAACAGAAGTTTGGTCTTTGACTTCAACAAAGTGAAGATTTCACAGGTGTCTATAAACAGATCTGAAGAAGCTCTTAAAGGGGAACATGGAAAACAGTTATGCTGTATCCTGGTTTAGCTGCCAGGCGGTGGCATTCATGAGGCCAGGGAATGGATTGGGTAAGATCAGAGCAGAGGTAGAAAATACTGAATGTTTTCAAATCTGACCACAGACAGACAGCACTGCAAATTCCCCAGGGTCAAGTGGGAATTTTGCTAAGACACACATACTGCTACGGGGAAGTACTGCCTCACATGGGCTACGCGACCTGGCAGCCTACCTGCTAACCTGGAGACAGTATTTCAAAGTCCAATAAAAGGTGATCTACTACAGCCAGATTGAAGGCAGAAGATTTACTGGAATGAGGCCTTTTGATAAAATAGGCACCGAGACTTTGCAGTGATTGCCCAAACCGGAGAGATTTGGCCAAGTCTACATTTGGATCTTTTGCTTCTGTAGTAATAATAATAGGTATGTATGCAGAAGTAGAGGGAGAATTTCATGTGTCATTATGATATTGGCAGAAATCCTTACGCATTTAAACCAGCAAAATGTGCTTCCAGTACAGCTTATGTCACAGAGAGAACTGGCATAAGCCGTGGAACAAAAGTACCTCCAGCTGCTATAAGGTGAATCTATGCCAGGAGGGTTTGCAGGTCTAGCGCTACCTTGTCTAGCACAGACAACGCTTTCATTGTGAGTGGGACAGATGTGGCACATCACATCAGATTAGCATGAAGCTAAAACACTCATACAGGCCCGCCTGAACAGTGACTTGCAACAAGACTATATGAAGGAATCCTAGAGCCTTGAAAAGACCACAGAAACAATCCCACTGCTGCCTGCTTGAAGGAGAGCAGAGCAACAGGATGCAACCAGATCGTGTATCTAGGAGCTATTGTGTTCTTGGAGCTCTGTTTCATTTCACAGTGGGCAGAGCTGCAAATACATTGCCCAGTCCCTTGGCTGATATAATCTTTTTCCAAAATTCCCAGGGACTGGGATCTTTGCTATCCACGCTGATATTTCTCTCTCATACCTTTCCAGTACCAAAGGAGTTGCAAATAATGAGATCTATAGTCTTTCCATGGCTCTTCAGCTCTGGACAATGGGACAACAGACAACTACTATTTGGGATCAGTAAACAGGTATTCAAGATGAAAGGGAAAAGTCTCACAACACCAAAATACTGGACCAAATGCCAGTCTGCAGAGGTCTTACGCACAATGGGAGGAAGCACAGTCCAACAGCTATGACATCTCTGGCCTTGAGGAACAGTATCTCATCTCTGAGTAGGAGCCGGTGGAAGTGGATAATATTCTTCCTAGCTTTGCATGCCTTTCCTTAGTTTAGTAGTGGTTTAAAACTGATCTGAAGGTTAAAAGCAGCAGCTTTTCTAGCACATTTGTTGCAAGCTGTCATGTTCCCCGGTGTTAGGAAGGGGTGACTGCTGGTCCATAGGACCAGGCAAGTAGTGTAGGACTATCTTCAGCTTGTATCCTGCTTTTCCAGATCCTTTCAAACTTCTCAGTGCTTTAGGAGAATGAGCTCTACCGAGCAGCTGCAAGCAGATGCTGCCACTTGCCAAGTCTGAACACACAAAGGATAGAGAGAAAAGCCAGCCCCAGCACAGGGGCAGTCTGGACAGAGACCCTGCCCCAGCATTTGGGCTGCCCATTCCCAGAACAATAGGCAAAGTCAGGACTTGCCCAGGCCCTCCTGCCCAAGACTGGTGGCACTACTGCTACAAACAGAAGCTCCACACACAAGGGGTTGGGACAGACATGAATTTCCCTAGCAGCTCTGACCCCAGGCTCTCAACAACCCCAACACAACAGTCATTTTGCAGGAGGATGCTGTGAGCCCTGTGGAGTCTGCTTCATGCCCAGGGCCAGCAGAGCCACATTGTCTGGAGCCCAAGCGTGCCAAACGGGGAGCTCGCTGCTCAAACATCCTAAGGGCATTTCATTACAATAGCAAGTCTCTCTGCAGACAGCATGGTAGAAAATGCTTTTGCTTTATAACTCCTGGTATACAGTCAACGCTTGGCCTCTCATTCTCTTATATTCCCTCACATGCTTCAATTTGTTGCTCTTCATGTTCCATACCAAAATTGACTTCATGCATTATACCTATTTGCATTATGCTACTAAGGAACATCCTCCCCCACCCTTACTCACTGCCTTACCTGCTTGGATTTGTTTTAAACATTTCTTTTGATGTGGATTTTTCAAAGAGTAATACAAATTTCTCAAACACCAACACAAATTCAAGACTAATAGAGCAATAGCTGTAGCAGCTGAGTCATCCTGGAGGTGGGTTTGTGAAAGCAAGGGTAGGGCCTTCCTAGATCTGGGCAAATGGGCAAGGAGCTTGAATTTTTATTGCTGCGTTTTCCACCTTTACTGTCCCTCCCTGAACCAAAGCAACAGTATTGCTTTGTGCTGGACCCAGCAATCAGGTACACATTTTAAAGGCCCAGGTCAGAGGCAGGTAGAGCACCTGCACCTGGAGAAACCACAAGGCAAATGACTAACAATATTTTACATCCCTTTGCCACCCACAGCACAGGAGCTCGACGTGCCTCCCAAACACTCATTGCACATCGCAACACCCCTAGGTGCTGTTAGTCCCATTTCACAGACAGCTTAACAGGGGCACAGAGAGGTGAAGCAGTTGGGCGAAGGTCTGATGACAAGCTAGGAGCAGAGCCTTGGACTGAATGTAGGCGTACTAGCTTGCCGTATGTTGTGCTGACCACTAGATCACACGGTTGCCTTACACCTCCATCTGAGGTGCACTTACACCTCAGTTTATCACCTTGCGTGTCCTAGTTCACACTCAACACAGCATTTTACAGGGTTGAAAACAGCAAAGAAAAAGAGTGAGCATTTAAAGTAAGAAACAGTGTGGGAGTTTGATTTGAAGGCAGGAACGGAGTGGTGTCAGGATTCACGACTCCAGCGTAACTGCAACAGAGCAATATCATCTTTTGGAAGAGCGAACACCAGCAGAGTTTGGGCCCTCGTTTAGCCGCATGCTTCCATGTGCTCCTGCACTTTATGAGCCCAGCCGCAAAGCCTGGAGTTCTTGGCCACACCACATGGGAGGAGAGCGATGCCTGGACGCCGGCCTGCTCTGTAAGTGCTGGCAGCAGGCTGGCTGCCTCTACCCCTCAGCAGCGCTCCTGAGTGGGCCAGGCATCACCTGCAAGGATTTTCTGGAAGGGCTGTGGTCAGCAGTGGAGGAACCAGGCAACCAGCTCCAACAGCCACTGCACTGGGTAGCATGGAGCAAAGAGCATCCATTCCTATACCAGGGTCCCCCCTCTAAATAGGCTCCTGAGCTAGCCTAAGCTCAGGCTCCAGCCTGATATTTTGGCAGATGCTTATTAACTTCTGCACAGGTAGTTCCCTCCATTTCTCCTCACTGACCTCCCCACCCCTGCCGTGCTGCTTGGAGACAACCTCCCAAGGCTCATGATGGGGCCTGACTGACTCAGGGCCTCTGTGGACTATCCACAGCAACACCAAGGTGACAGCATAGCTTGGGGTCCCAAGATCCCTCGTGGCCTCAGAAACCTCCCACAGTACTTAGAACCAACAAGCATAGGGACAGCAATCACATCACTCAGACCTGGCTGGAAGGAGTCGAGCAGCCACTGGGAGACCAGTAGCCTAAAGAGCACATCATACCAGTTCTGTGACAGCTGAATATCCTGGCCAGCGCATCTGAGTGCAGTTTTTATTAACCAGTGACTCAGTCCTGGAGTTTGTTTCCCCCAATAGTAAATGCCACATAGACGTGTACTGACTTTAATCCTCAGTACTTAATGCAGCAACATCAGATGCTAAACTTCTGCTACTCAGAACTAATGCAGTACACACCAGAGATAAACTCTGTGGCTCGTCAGCTCTTGGGACATGGCTGCGCACAGAAAATCCACCACAATAAAATAGTCTCAGATCAACCTCTGCTCACAGGGAGGGAAAGGGCATTTGACCTAGCAGGCTCCTACCACCCCTGCCCGTTGCACCACTGCGAGAGCTGTTCTGCCTGTTCTCCTCTGCTGCGTAACCCCATTGCCCTTGACTGATGTAGATAACAGAAGAATCATAATCTTTCTATAATAAGTGTCAAAGATCATTTGGCCACTAGAATGAGTAGGATGGAGTATTTGGACATGTGCAAAAGAAAAGAATTTTCTTTGCTTTTTGTTTTGCACTACTGCAGGACACACTCCCCACACCATCAGTGGAGGAGCTCCCTAGTCACAAGCCAGCCCGTCGCCTCCGACTTCATCTCCCTGCAGAGTCCAGCCAAGAGATCTTGTAATCTCCTAATGGACAGCTCAATACAAAGCAGCAAGCGGAAGCAAATTCTTATTCCATGCCTGTGCTCCCATCTGTGCCAACATGTTAACAGCCTCGCTGCAGTTCGGTGACAGGGCTGGAAATCCCAGCATGGCTCATACTGGCAGCCGCTGTCTCGACAAGCTCAGAGCTTGGATTACACACACGCCCTGGCACTTGCAGACTGATTTTGCTGTGAAAGACTAGGAGTCCAATCACCCTGCTCCAATTAACATAAGCTTTCCCACAGATATCCTTTGCAGGGCTGACAAATGGAGCTAAGGTTAAAGAGAAAGATGGCACCAAGGTTAGCCTTGGTTACACCCACACAATTTCACCCAGCTCCGAGTGCAGGGGGGAAAAATGGATGGAGCAAATTAGCAGCTGTGGATACGTCGTGTGAATGCAATGAACCTGATCATGTCAAGCTGGGCACTTCTAGATCGTATTAGAATATAATCATTTCACTTGGCATTGTTTGCCAAGGAGAACAGAGCTAAACTTCTGGAAAAGCTTGCAGACATCAGCCCTGAAGGCAAGACTTCACAAAAACATCTGTGATGCAGGAGCAAACCTTTCGTGATTTTTCAAGATGCTCCTTGTCCCCTAGATAGTCTATGTGCTCTCCAAACCCCTAGCCCATCATTTACAGGTGCATTAGCTTTGCATGCTTGATTGCTGCTGTGAAAATTCAGTCTCCTCCTGCTTACTGCATCAGATCATCGTTCGAGCAAGGACTGCACCTTCCTTTGAGCCAAGCCCTACAGTTTGCCCCAAACGTTACCCTATTTAACAGCCACTTGTGTTTCAAGACTGCCCTGAAGCTCATTATTTCTTTATAATTTGTACTCTGCCACACATTATTAAAATATGTGCCCGCAAACCTCAGGATGTCACAGAGGACATCAAGGCAGTGACATGAAGTAGGGAGCCTGCCAGCCTGTCAATACGGAGCCTAACTCGTTATTTATGTATGCTCACTCTGGTGCCTCCTCAGACACAGGCAGAATCTTAATGCCACAGCCAGGGATACAGCCTTCCTTAGAGGGGGCTTGCTACACTGCAAATGCAGACTCCCTCAGACAACAGGTTTGTTACTAAACATGAGCTTATTTTGTGGTTGCAGAGCGCTGCGGTAAGCCAAGGAGCCAAAAAACCAGGCCTGCACGCAGCGGGAGCGGACCCAGCGAACCAAGGGAAGATTAGTGTCCGACGTAGGAGCCAGCGAGCCAGCACTCGTCGGCCCAGCTCGACACCCCTTCTGCCTGCGTGAGATGCGCTGCCGTGGGAAGGTCTCAGCTCCCTTGGGCAGAAGCAGCCGGTGGCGTGAGCGGCTTCTTTCACTGGCCACCGTTCTGTCTCAGTTCATTTCATTCTTTCCGATTTAAGCAGCGATTTACAGCTTTAAGCAGGTATTTGAAGCAAGTTGAGTACCGTTATCAGTAAAAAGAGTAATCCCAAAGCATTCTCCTCTGGAAAAAAGGACAGATTTGCTTTTATTAAGTCAGGATCATACTCTGGACTTGCTTCTACATTGTGTTTTATGTTTTCCAAGCACTGCATAGGATTAGCTAGTTAATTAGTACTTAGTATTATCCTCACAGATGGGGAGAGCTTCTAAGAACTTAAGGTAAAATATTTTTGCAATACAGATTTGTGCCAACCTAAATTTACACTCCTAAACATAATGTGATTAGGAACAAAAAACCAAGTTAGACTAATAATGCATACCCTTTTCATGCATATGCTGAGTTTTCTTTTTGCTTTTAAGAGTCTCATTTTCCAGCTAGGCTTTGCAGTAAGAATAGGTTTAAACTCATTCTTTTTCATGTTTTAATATAAATGGAGAGTCTCAGTCATAGCTGCAAGAGCTGCAAAACACCAAGAGTCACGTCGCAAGGGGCCTGGTTACCTGCTGCGCAGAGGGACCTCGGGCAAGGCGCAGGCAGCGCCAGCGCAGCCACGCGCCCCGGCTCTCCATCCGGGATATCCCGTTTCACACGGACGCAAAGCATTAGCGTGGTCAAGCAACGCTGCCAGGGTGGCAAAACCCCTCCTCGCTGCAAGCGCCCCACCGCGCCGCTGTCACCGGCCAGCCGCTGCCCCGCGGCTACCGAAACGGCCGGTGGCGAGACCGCTCTGCTGAGCGAGAGCGCCGGAGGCAGCGGTGCAAGGAGCTCGGTCACAAGCGGTTCCCAGATCGCCAGCCTCCCCCTCCCCAGCTCCAGGCTGGAAGACTAAAATAATTTCCTGCTCAAAGCAGAGCAAAAAAATCAAAATAAAAAGGCTGCTCTGAAAAAGAATCCACACCAGGTCACTAAATGATTTGTTATGAAACACACGTTTTCACAGCAGCCTTCTCAACTATTTTTCAGTAGACATTTCAGTTAGACTAACTCAGATTTTGAAAGTTGCTTCAAAATAAAAGATTCCAGTTTGCATTCAGAAATGTAGGGTGCAAATTCAAAGTTGGATCAACTCTGAGGTTGGCCCTGGGGTAGGTGTTTGGACAGATACCTCCAGAGAACATTCCAGCCTAAGCTTTTCTATGTTCCTAAGCAGACTATTTTAAACCATTTTCAAATATTTATTAGGAAGAGCTTTCTCAGAAATAGCCTTTTTCGTAAACTGTTGACTCTCAGCAGTAAATAGCATTTCATTTCAGAAACGCCATCCAGCTCAGAGCTCTGAGCTGCATATATGCTCACAGCTCAAATCCAGCTCAGCAGCAATTTGCTCCCTAGTTTGATGGGTGAATTTTGGGAGCGGAATTTGTGTCTTCTGTCTGTTTTCTGTGAAATTTGGCCCAAATACAGAGAGGATAGCAGCACACTGAGGTGGTTTGGGAATTGGCCAACTCCCCGGACATGCTTTACGGCATACACGGTCCAGTCCGCAGGCCCTAGCTGCTCTGGTATTTGCAGTATTTGCACCATCTGGCACTCATGTCTCACCCAGCCTCCTGTCAGCAAGCGGTCGGAGCTGATACAACAGCCCTCCGCCCCACAGAAGTTATAGCCTCCAAATCAAAAATCTCTCCCCCGACATCCCGTGCACACACATAGCATTTTGAAGCCCCTGACACCAAGCCTGTCCTAGTTGAGGCATACTTTTTCCCCTGCTACATAGATACATGAATCACTGCTGTCCTTTCAGGTTCTATTTCTGGCTCCCAACATGCACAACAGGATCAATAGTTAGTTTGTCAACATCCCTTTTTTTCTTTCCCAGAGCAACATCCCAGTTATTTGCGGGCAGGGATGGGCTCGCGTTGTGCAGCTCGCCTGCTGCCCAGCTGGACTGGCCCCGAGCAGCCTCCCTTCTTCAGTCTCTCATGGCAACACAGCTCCAAAGCCATTTGCTTTGCAGATGTCTTGTTTGTGGGGCAACACAGCTTGTACTATTGTAGGGGTCAGGGCTAAGAGTAAGCATGGATGGAGGGAGAGCTGCCCATCTCCTTCGTGTGGCATGTTTGCCCAGCACGGCCAGCTCCAAGTGCTCAAGCAGGCTGCTGCCTCCCATCAGGAGTTTGCAAAAACACATTCATCTGTACTGTGATGCTATTTGCCAGTCATCATCATCATCATTTTCTATAAAAATCAATCTGGCAAAAGCAAAGAACCAGACTCTGGGGACTTCACTGGAGAATTGGGAAGTACCTAATTAAGGCACCAGAAGGCCTCCTTACTCGGCTGGGGATGGTCTAACACCAATGGACCATGACTCTGGAGCAGTCTGGTCCTGCTTGCCACCAGACAGTAGCTCCTGTACCCAACTCAGTCCCTTTCTGCTCCCGTCCCAGGTGAAAAGCAGCATCCCTCCAGCTACAGCCCCTAATCCCCCACAACACCCCCATAGCCTCATGGGGTCATGGCTCCACTGAGCCATGCCCCAGTGCCCAGTTCACACTGAGCGTCAGGCGAGGAGCTGTCATGCCATGTCCAGGAGGGGGCTGTTGGGACAGTTGTGCTGGGACCAGTAGCCAAGACCTGAATTTGAGTCTAGCCATTAGCATCTCCTGCCTAGGCTGGGGAAAAACAAGGCTGCTCTGCACTGTGACAGCCTGGCTAGTTTTAATCCATGCAGGTTACTCCCCAGCTGGGCCAGGTAGATGTCTCCTTTCCCTGGGTGTTTCCAACAAAGAGCAGCTACAGCTTTTATTCTGAGCAAGGAAAGATGATCCTTTGTGAGCAAAAGCTTCCTGCAGACTTCCCAGCTGTGCAGGATTATCATCTCAGTTACACCTTAAAATAGACCAGAGAATTTGCCTCATTCACTTTGTGTGGAGACAGCGATAATTAGAACAAAGAGGAGACTGAACTTAGCTGTGATAGGAACTTCAGTGGGGAAAGATCACATTGGCAGAAAAAAAAAAATCAATCCATTGTGAAAAGGGAAAAGAAAAAAATCAAGCCACAAGGCTGGAGCTGCTTCAATAAAACTAGCAACATGTTCAGCTGAATTAGGGCCCCCCAATTAGACAGCTCAGATTAAGCAAAGACTGGCAGAAGATCTGCTTCGGGGGAAAAAAAATCTGACCTAAATAAAGCTTTCTTCCTATCTTTTGCTGAGATGACGTTAGTGCGAAGAGCAGCTGCAGCCCAGAGAACCACCCCGAGCGTGTGCAAGGAGCGGGAACATGACTATCTTTGGTTGAGTGTGGGGCTTGGACCCAAGCCAAGCAGGGTCCCATCCTGCTTTCCCTGTCTGGACCCAAGATGGCCCTGAGCTCAGTGGAAGAAGGGCCAGACTTGTTGATAGTCATTAGGTGTGAAGCCCCTGAAAGAGTTAACACCACACACTGCAGAGACCAACTGCAGGAATGTTAACTCAGGCCTCTTGTTTGTAATCTAGAAGATTTAATTTTAGAAATTACAGCTCATCATGAATTACTCACTGAACCTGGAAAAAAAAAGTCCTTTCATGACAACAGACTGAAAGAAGTACAAACACTCCTGCCAATAACTTATCAAAAATAGCAGAAAATGAGAGCCCATAGAGAGAAAAATACCACCACGTCCAAAGCAATCAAATGCCAGGATGAACTGCACAGAGTAGCACTGTGGGAAAAGCAACAGTCCTGGTGACCAAATATTGGTCCTAGCCTCAACTCAACATGACTCTTCCTAACTCTATGATCGACTCACTAAGGATATGGTGTACACTTCAGCACAGGTAGGCAACCACCGCTCATAACAGAGCACACGAGGAGGACAAGTGTTAAAGGGCACAGTCAAGATATCACCAGCCAGGTGTGGATTAGCTTACCCATCAGCGGTTTGGGAAAATGTGGTGACATGGAAAACACTAAGGCAAAGCACCAAGAGGTGAAAGAGCTGGTGTCACTAGTGTAAAGACACTGCCATTAGGGTCCACTTGTTCCATGCAACTCTGGGCCATGCTATACAAAGATGATGCCCAGCAGCACCCAGATAAATCTCAAGCCCAGGCAGCTTTGATTGAGGTATAAGTAGTAGCTTGCTTGTGCTTTCAGGCTACCAGGTGCCCTGAGCATGGCCCTCTTGCTGACTTCAGCCACGTGAGTGTCCTGGGAAGCCAGGCTTGCTGCCTCTGCCCCAGGGGACAGGGCTGGGGAATCTGTGCAGGGTGCAATCTGCCTGATCAAACCATCCTGCATCTCACCCCTCTTCAGGTCTGCCCAGCTCTGCCCTGTTCCCATTCTCCAGCAGAGCAAATCTTAGGCTTTTCTGTGGTTTAGGTGGGACTAATGTTAGCTTTAGATCTGTTGGACACAGCATCCCCAAAACCTACACTACAGACGAGGTTAGGAATCACCAGAAGACACTTGGTCGTTTGGGAGTATTTGACTGGTCCTGGCTCAGTCACAGGGAACACTGGTACAGCAAAAACCCCGTTTTTTCTGCTTCAAAACATCAGCACTTCTCTCTGCAGCATGCACAAAGGCTTAGGCAGCAAGGCCCAATTTCCCTCAGAGCCTCAAATCCTTCTGCCAGTGTGTGGGAGTCAGGAGCGTTGAGAAATAATCAGCGATGAGCAGCTAGCTGGGAAATTAGAGTACAATGGAGTTATGATTTAGAAGACAGACTTGTAAGCTCCTCTCAGCCTCCTTGTCATACCGCAGTGCTCCAGCCAGCTGCAGCACAAAGCCCTTCACAGCCCAGACGTGAGCAGAGCCAGATCCCTGCCTGGTGCAAGGCAGCATCCCGCCGTTGCTTGCAGGAGTCCTCTGCCAGGGCAGACAGCCAGCGAGTCTGGCAAATCCCCCAAGCGCAGCAACCTGGGAGCGGGTTTCTGTAGAAGAGAAGAGCCACTGCTATGCCTTGAGCCACAGGGCTTTGCAGGGCACGAAGTCGCATAGAAAAGCCATCCCCATGCAGCTCTGCCACGGCACTTAGACTCTGCTCCAGAGAGCACCTGGGACTGGCACAGGGGGACCAATCAGACCTGCAGTGCTCTGGGCGCATGAGTACCTGGAGGCCAGCAACGTCCTGTCAAGTAGATGCTTGGGTGGCCCAGGGGCACGTTGCCATGTACCACCTTACACCTCTGCTCCATACAGGAGACAGGCCCAGGTGGGTCCACCCCAGTACTGTCACCTTCATATGCATACAATAGTATTTGCAACACCTCTGAGAAGCAAAACCAGACCAGATCTCTGGGATCAGTGCCCCAGACCTGGACTGCCACCAGGGCAGCCAGGAGAGCCAGCCTCAGGCTGCCATTGCTACCTTCCCACTCCACCAGCCCAGAGCCCCTCATCTCCACAGCTATAGCACAGAAAAGGCCCCAAGTACTGTGTTTAGCCGAGTTCTTGCTTTTGGAAGTGTACTGTTTGGCTTCGTAACGGCACTTGCAAAGACCATTACGTTTGTTTCTGCAGTGTTTTAAAAAGGCAGAACTTACTCCAGACTTTGCAGCTCCCCTTGCCCCTCTCTGGTGGGCACGCAACCCCGGGGTACCCTGACATTGTGTTTCCTCCACCTTTATTTATGCCCTTGGCACCCCCAGGAAATCACAGAGCATTATTCAACAACCTTGTCCTGACCCAGTCATTTGACTCCTCCAAGGCAACACTGGCCACGCACGCAGCAGTCATTTTAACAAGTAGTTGTGCTTTCATTCAGCACTGCCTCCACCACTGCTCAGCACCTAGAAACCCCAGGCCTCAGCTTCCAGCCCACCTCCAAAATATCACATTAAACCCCTCCCAACACTGCAGACCACCATGCACGTTCCCAGTCCAGAATTCAATTAAAGCAAACAGTATTTTGCTGTCATGCCGTCAGAAGGAATTACACCACATTATACATTGGATTCAGTTGGAGGCAAAACAACTGTCAAGGAGGAGGGTCTCCCTGGGCACACGCTCTAAATGATACCAGTTAACAGGAGCTTTTGAGTCGGTGTTTAAACTTGGAGCACTATTTCAATAAGCAGCTAAATGGCACTGCTAGCCTCTGAGGCCTCCAGAAGTTCACCAGAAGGTAAAGCAGCATGAATCAGATAATCCGATGGGAAGACAACACACAGCTGGTGGTTAACACCAGCTTTGCATATCCCCAGCACGCAGCCTCCCGCTCCCGACGAGCAAGACACACCACAAGGGGACCTGACCCTGTCAGAAGCGTTCCCAGCCAGCACCAAGCAACAGCACAGCCTCCCCTCCCACCTGCATCTCACTTTTATACTCTAATTTTCGCAAAATGATAAGTTTAATTTGAAAGGGCATAATTCTTAATTTATGTGTTGTCATGAACAAAGACAGCAAAAAAGTAGGTCATTTCATTATCTGCTGCCTGAGTATTTCACCAAGAAGCCAAGACATAAAGCTAAACAAAATCATCACCCAAGGTTCCAGATTTTTTTTTTTAAAAAAAAGGGTTTCTACTTGCGTGATTTGCACATCTTGGATTGCAGAGCATATTTAGTTCAGCTTTATAGCATGCATTTATTGTGACTGTCATTTTCGATAATGCTGCCTATAGTCAAAGAGCAATCTTTCATGGATACAGTGTCTCAATTTATAATTCAATATTGTACAAATTCTTGAAGCTGTGATAAGTCAGCCAGCAAGAAAAAAGCCTAAAATGTCTCTATGCAAATAAACATGTCAGTGCATGAATGAACACATTCCAGAGAAAGGTACCGGCCAGATTTATTTCTTGCTTCATGCTTGTGCAGCCAGTAGAGAGATATGAGGGACACAGGAGTTCAACCTGGGGGAGCTGTGTCCACATCCCACCACTCTCTCAGAGCTTCAGGAGATGCTGCCAGGGCAGGGATAGCAGCACCAGTAGGGCAGGGACTGCACCATCTGTTCCACAGCCTGCATGAAGGAGTCTGCCTGCCTTGCAAGCTCACCCCTAACACCGTGACACCACACCGCTACGGCACGTGCACCAGCGCTTCCTGAAGCGCCCAGGAACATCTGCCTGCAGTGTTACTAAAGCAGAACAGCATCCCACTGCTCCTGCATTTTGAAAGTAAGCACATCAACACTTTGGGAAAGACCTAGCTATACCTGGAAGGCTCACAAGGACCTGGCAAGAGCCCCATGTGCCCAACCCTACAGCTCCTATTGGGAGCAGGGACTCAGACCCTACTGCCTTAGGCAGTAGCAGAGCACCTCAGTTGCCAGAGCCTGGAGTGCACCAGGGGGACTTAGCTGCCCCAGCTAGCCCCAACTAGGGCACCCACACCCCTGCCCACAGGCCCAGACCCCTAATTTAAGCTCCTGGTCTGGACCACATCGCAGTCGTACCTGCCACATCCTCTGCTCTCCTGGCTCCTTAACCAGTCTCCTAGCGGTTGCAGACATGCTGTAGGTAGTTTCTTCACCAGCTTCATTGCTAGAACCATAACTAGAGCTAGAAATAAAACTCTAGCTCCTAGTGTTCCTGGGGCTAGGGGCAAATCTATTATCATCACTATATTGTTCATACCCTACAGAACTGCCCCTCAAGCAGTAAAGGCTACCAAGGCCACTCTTAGCAGCCTTACTCTTATTTCTTCCTAGGAGCTAGCTCCAAGAGTAGAAGTGTGTGTGTGGGGGAGGGGGCACCCAGGCCTGAACTTAATTAGAGCTGGAGGTCCCAGGTGAGGCTGATCAGGGCAATTAAAACTCAAGCCCTAGCAGGTGCTCTTGGCTCAGAGCAATTTCCTTGTTGCAGCAGGTAGGAGTTTTGTACCTCTGTGCCCCCAGAGGGGACCTCTGGATGGGAGAGCGGCTGTTGGCTCCTCTACTCAGGAGCTACTGCTCACCCTGTTGTGGTTCCTGGTCGTAGTGCTGCCAAGTGTGTCTGAGAGGTGGGTGCAGTAGCCTGGTCCATTATCATCTGGAGCTGTATCCTGGTTGGGTTGTGGCATAGCCCCTTCCTGGGCCACCCAAGCAACTTTCCTCTAAATGTCATGGAATACAGCAACAAGGAGGAGGGGGAATCTGATCCAAGCTCAGCCCAGGATGGGTTAGGATAAGCAGGCTCCCAGAGCTGGGAGTTTGGAAGGGTGCCTAGCTCTGCCTGCTGAAATGTAGCTTCAGGCATGTGCTCAGAGCTCTTGCTTGCTGGCAGAATCAAACCTGCAAAGGGGCAGGTTCCCTTTCCTCACCAAGCATGAAACTGCAACTCCACCTTGAGCACAGCACCCAGCTCTGAGGCTATGTTCATGTATTTTGAAGAGCTGACAGCATTTGTGTTTTCTCAGAGCACTGTGTTTCTGGAGCGACCTTCCAGCAAGGACAATGGAAAGCAAATCACAGGCCACCGCTGAAATCCAGTTTGTTATGTGTTTTTAAGAGAGATCAAATGACACAGCTGCCCAAGAGAGCACAGACCTGGCTCAGTGCCTTGGGAGACCCTCTTGATTCCTGTGTCTGGGTTAACAGCTTCCTTTTTAATCAGCCCTCTGTGACTGGTGGAGACCAGGCCTGACAGTCCCTTGCAGACTTGAATTTCTATTAATTCTAGCAAGAGAGAAACATGCTCAGTCCTTGTGCCTGGGTCCCAGAGCTGGAGGAGTGACAGAGCAGTGAGCTAAACAAGATCTCACTGAAAGTTTAACGTCTACAACTGGTGCTAAAGAACCGGAAACTCCTCTGCTTGATTCTGCACTCACTGCTATTCCTGGCAGAGACCTCCTCTTCCTATTTCATCCTCCCTTGTCTGCTGGCCAAGCCGCATTGCATTTGCACTCCGTTCCCCAAGCGCCTGTGCTGTACAGCACAGATTAACCCCTCTCTCCCAGCCAGTCCTTACATTGCCTCACAACCACGGGGCAGTATTTTTGGAGGCTGAGCTTACGTGTAAGAGCAAGGTATCTCCTGCAAACAAGTGGCAAATGTCAGCAGGGTCACTTGCTCCGCAGGGCTGGCGTAGGGCAGGCAGGAGCCCAGCCTCCTCCTTCCCCAGCAGCTCCCATGGAAAAGGCAAGTGCTACCTCAGAGCAGAGGGAGCTGTCACAGAGCCATCAACTGGGAGGAACTGGCAGGAGCCATTTGCCCATTCACCACCTGCAGATGTTTCTGTGACCAACAGCCTAACTGGGGGGTTATGCCAGATAAGCACAGGCAACGGATAGGGTAGTGCTTACATAATGCCGGCTCCTCGAGCTGTTCACTGGATCTCCTGGCACTGTAGTGGTTAACAGATCAGTCAACCTGACCGGACCCTTTGCACATGCAATTAATTTGCAGGAGTGAGACAAGAGAAAATTAAACCCTGCACCCAGGCAATCAATTCCACAGCCACTCAGTTTATATCAAAAGAACACCCTAGGTAAGTGCTTTGCAGCCAGAAGGGAGAAGGATTAGCCAGTGACACAAAGCCTTAATCGTGTTTATCTCTCCCAACCCCTGAGCCATTCCAAGCTCCCGAAGCCACCAAGAGACCCCCTTTCAGCTACAGAAACCTCTCAGCAGGTCCAGCAAGAGCAAACCCAAGCAATTTACGTGAGCATTCGCAGTTAATTCTGACTCTGGAGCATGGCACACTTCAGTAGACTGTGGCAGATTGTTTGCAATCAGTCAGTAAAGGGAAAAAAACAACATATTGAGTAATTTCAGATACCAAGTACAATTGAGGAAAATGCGACATTCTCAGACAACAAGAGGCTAAATTCTTCGAGTACGTTGTGAATTATTGCCATAGCTTGATGCGAGGAAGCCATCAGAACATCTCCTCCTACTGCCAAGTAACAATTTTACTGTATATTGTGGTGCACACTGCAGTTTTTCCTTCTCTAGCACTTGTTCTGACATCTATTGTCTTTGGTGGAAAGATTCCCATTGACTTTGAAGCTCTGGGCCAACTGCACCTCGTTGTTATTCTCCAGTTGCAAACGCTTTTTGCCCAGGCATGGTCTGACTGAGCTCTGCCTGCCAAGCAAATCAGTAAATAAACTCTACCTCCATAGGCAGGCCAACTGTCCTCTGAGACTGACCCCAGGAAGCCTGTAAGACTATGAGAATCTCTGCCTTCCACTCCGTCTTTATTAGACCTGCATTCCCTTAATACCCCTGAGAGATCATTTGAAAGAAGTTTCATAGCTTTCATGCAAGTCTGCCCATTAGCAGAGGAGAGACAGCCATCCTTTTTAAGCAGCTGCTGCAGTGATGATCTGGCAGAGCAAAAGACCCTATTGCTCCGACCCATAAAGGGTAACCTGCAATCATTTTTTTCTCCTGTAAGACATTAATTTTGTTTCTAGAGGGCAGAATCCTGAACAATGCTGAGCACTTTCATTTTTTGTAACAGCTTGACCAATCTATAGGAAATAAATAAAACTGAACAGTTCTCTGTTTGCCCACTGACTTATGAAATGGGTTTGCATGAGGATTAGGGTGTAGAGGTGGGAAACATCTTTATCTGATAATGATCCTGTGAATTATACATGTTTAGTATTCATGCATCTGAAGAAGAGGCAAACATGACCATTTTCTGTGGAGTGACCTTTACCAGCAGCCAATACATTTACATTTAATTTAGAATTACAATTATTAGGTGAACTTGGGAGCAAGTGGAACTTACATTTACTGAGAAGAAGAGAGAAAAAATGGTCTTTCTGCTTTCATCCAGTAAAATGCTGTTTTCCCCTTAAAAAATACTCAAATACAATCTCTAGCAGGGAGCCAGGCAGCATCCCAGATGCATTTGAACAGCATTACTTGTGTATTTTGGCTGGATAAAGCCGTGTTCAACGGGGACCGCAAGTTTGATCCGGTGCCCACTGAAATCAATAGTAGGCTTTGCACCGGCTTCAGTGGGTATTGATCAACGGGCTTTCCATTAGCAACTGCTGGGTATTGGATGATACCAAAGGAAAGACCATATGGCCGAAGGGCTGCATCTCTATTTGGATGCCAGGGTTATAGCCTTGGCTCTGGGACTATCCTTCTGGAGAGAGGCATTCCACTTCTCAGTTTATTTAGGCAGCAATTTCACAGAGGCCAGCACTATTCCTGTCCTTGTCCGTAGAGTTACCAGCATTGAGGGGTTTGGTTTTAACGTCTGTCACTGACCTGGGGAGTTAGCAGTTGCGTGTGACGATCTGTGGGCAAACCTGGGAGCTGCCAGCTTCCTGCTGACATGAACCAGCTCCCTTCCTGCTCCATCCAGGTTCTCAAAGGCAGTAGAGACGCTGCAGCTCACAAGAACAAAAGGAGAACCAGGACCTGAACAGCTCATTTTAGGAGATAACAGTCCTTCTTCTCCTCAATTAGGTCACCTCAATTCAGTGTGTTTGCCCTGGACCTTGTTCTTTTCTATCCTATGCTCTGGGCAGTTGCTAGCAGAGTTGTAGGCCCATCTTGCCATGGGTATCAATCCCTATACCGGATGCTGGGCTCAGCAGAATCAGGACAGTGGCTTCATTTGTCCTTTTGCCACTGTGGTGGAAGTCTCCCAGACATAGATTATCCTGCAGCTGTGCAAAGCTCCGAACAGTGGCAATGGACAGGCAGACCCAGTTCCTCCGTAGGCTGGCTCTGCACAGCCACGGCCCAGGTGAGCCATCCAGAAGGCCAGCTAGGAGCTGAGAGCCTGGCGCTCTGTTGCTGTGCCAGCACTGGCTTTCTCTGTGAGCCTGAGCAAGCTGCTTCACTCAAAACCTCCCTCAAGCTTGCCAGGGCCCTTGGAGACATATCCCTACTCTGTTAGAAAATACTGGCTTACATTGTTTCTCAGCTTCCCTTCTTCCAAAATGAAGATGGTAAATCACCTACTGATCATCTGGGGGTGAGTAACTCAGTGAATGAGTAAATGAGAAAGAATGAAAGGGAGTAAGATGAGTAAGCAGACAACCACTGCAGAAAACTGAGAGGGACTCTCTTCTGTCGCATACACTGTCTTGCTCAGCCCTGTGCTTCAAATCTATACTCTGTTCCCAGTAACCTTGGATTCCCTTGTTTAGATTGCACAAGGTCTGACAGGGCTCAGTTTGTATGTAGAACCCTTCCTAGGGTCCAGCAAGGAAACACTCCATCCTTCCATTCATCAGTGCCACATGCCAGCTTAGACCAACCTCAGCAAGACTGGCAGTCAGAAGCTGCGAAAGTAGCTCCTAATGTGCTAAATTGGAGCCCATGGGATTAACAAAGCGGCATCCACACTGTGTGTTCAATAGTCACGCTTTTACCAGAGACGTGCTGCCCCCAATGGTAGCAATTTTGAAAATTTCACAAATTTTCAGGTGCGACCAGAAGACAGTGGTGACTGTTCTGCCTCCCCACTGCCCACAGGAGGAAGCCCATGCCCAGTCCCTGCCCAGTCCCAGCCCACCCTCAGGAACCAGCACGGCAGTTGCTGGGCTGAGCTCCACAGGGAGACTGGCTGCTTGCCTCAGTCCATGACAAAAAGCAGGAAGGTAAGCTGGGGTGTCTGTGGGTGAGAGGAACAAGGTGATACTAATTGCTTCCAGGTCTGCATGCAGCCAATTTCGGCTAGGTGAATTTGCAGTGCAGGCGTTAGGAGAGGAGCCCACACTTTGAACTGCTCCATGGTAACCCTGTGCTGGAGAACCCCTTGGTCCCTCATTAATGTTGTTATTCAAAGCTGCTGGCACTGCATGTGCTGGTATGAGTCAGAACTGAGGCTGGGTACAAGACCAGCAGGATCAGAGGGGCCTGAGACTAAGGGACCTTCCCTTCAGCTTGGGAGGGAAACGCACGAAGGTCCTCACAATCCAAGCCTGAAAGGAACATTTTGAGAGGTGATGGGGAAGCGCATGATGAGGGCTGTGCACAGCCACACTCCATCTGAAGCAGTAGCTAACACCAAGGGCTGCTGCCTTGTGTACGCTGCTCTGCTGCCACTTTAGGAAGAAAGGGACTCCAGAGAAAATAGCAAACAGTGATTTATACCTCTTGTGCCTGTCCTTTGTTCAGGTGCCCCTCTTGCAAGCATCTTCTCCTCCTGTTCTTTTCCAGTCCAGCTCCCATCCTCCCCTCTTCTGCTGAACCCATAAGAAGGCCCCGAGAGTTTCCTCTTAGAGAGACCAACAACCTTAGACAGCAGCTAGTGCTGAGAGATGAAACAGGACCTGGTCCCACCACAGCAGAGAGAGGCTTCGGGATGGATTAAATGCCCCATTCATACTGTACTTATCAGAGGGACTGATAGCACTAATCTGAACAAACGGTATTCATCACGCAGAACAAACACAAGGGGACACGAATTACAGCCTCCAAGAAGCACAGCTGAAAGAGCAAACTGCAGCAGGCAACGCTGTTCAGGAGAAAAGATAACACAGACAAATCACCCGAGTTATTACCCTGAGCACAAAGATAATTAGGCAGGGACCCTACGGAAGGAGCATTGGTGGGCTCTGGAGAAAGCCAGACACATCTGGCAGCTTGGCAGGGCTGTTTAGGGCGTGCAGGCAGCCATTAGAGGGACCCAGCAACAGAGGCACCTGGCCTTGGGCCACATCCCTCCTGTCCCGTCGAGGAAGTCCTCAACCCCCCAGTCCCTTTGCTGCCTGTGTGCATGCAAGCACAGTTTGTCCAGGGAAGTCCCTCATGGATAGACCATCTGCTTTTAGAGAAGGCTGTCCTGCTTTTACCTCCAGGAAGCAGGAGGCCTTGCTGCTGGCTGAGCTTCTGAGGCAGTATGAACAAAACTACTGGGGTCTTCCTGGTCCAGCTCTTCCAAAAAATCCTTCCTACATGTTCAGCCAGGTTTGTCCCATTAACAGCTACACTGAAGTTCACACAGAGTTTATTAGGGTAACCTCTGTGAAGCATTTGGAGATGCCTGTAATAATTTATGAAAGCTGAATCTTGACCAGGTTTTTGCAAATACTACTCTGTGCACGGACTGAGTTTATGCAGTAGTCAGACTGCCAGGAAAGAGGGAGGGCTCCCCACACATGCCAAAAGCCAGGCTAAAACTATTTTCTTAGTTCTACTAACCCACCCCCACACAAAGCTCACCAGCCCCAATCCCCATTCTCATGAATTTAAATGAGGCAGGAGGAGCCTGTCTAGAAGGACAGTCCAAGACCTACAGCTAGAAGCAAGGAGGTCTGTATGAGACACCAGATAAGACTGAAAGGTGTAGAGTGCTCTGTTTGTGAAATTTTACTCTTTTTTTTTTTATGCCTGCTGTGTGAACTGAACAATGTCTGGGCTCAAGAAAGCTGCTTGGGATCACTGTAACCCCTTGTCACGCTCTCCTGCAGGAATGATCCACTGATGTCCTGATGCAGCCGTGCTGGGTAAGCATACGTGCTGTAGCCTGGGGCTGGCCAAAGAACAGGAGAATGGCAGGAGTTTGCAGAAAGCACAATTCAATTGCAGAGCACAGAGTGGGGTCAGAGCCGCAGGGAGCCCAGCAGCAGTGACAACTTCTCCCGGTTTAGCGTGCTGGCTACGTACTCAGTCATGGGGTCCTGGGATGCTACAGCCGCTCCAGACTGGCCTTGGGAGCGAGACGCAGCACAGCACGTTCTTGGCACAGCATCCTTTTCTTGAGTCGCAAGTGTGTCTGCTTCACAACCACGTGCCCTAACCCGCGTCCCTGCCCGTGCTGCCGAGAAGCTGCCTGCTGTTTGTTGTGGCGCAAGGACAGCCTGAGCCTGCGGGAGGTGTTCAGGTTTCGCCCCAGCCTCCACCTCTTCAGCCAGTCTGCAGCATGGCTTGTCACAGCCACAAGCTGCAGGACGCGGCACACACAGCCCTCCTGCTGCCCTCACCAGCCCTGCCTTCTTGCGCTTCCTCGCCCTTGCGCGTTGCAGCCCACACCGTACATCTCCGCTTGGCATTTTGCTCACTTCTTCATCTCACCCTGCCGAGCCAGGCCCTGGCAGGGCGCCACAGGTGCTAGCAGCGGCATGAGCCTGGGGGCCTGGCTCCATGGCTCAGAGCGACACGTCTCTGCAAAGGCCCAGGAATGCCCTAGCAGATGGCCTGGGAAACTGGAACCAAAGGGCAATTTGGCTGCACAAGGTGGTGGTCAACTTCAGGGCAAAACCTATAGGGTTGGCACAGCATGAGCAAGAGGGGGAAAACATCACAGAAGACACAAAGCAAAACTAGAACACCCACAGATGACTCAAACTACCCCTACCTGATCTTATACCTCTTGGATCAATCATATGGAACTGCAAGTGGGGTTTTATCGTACAATCCACATCAGCAGAGCACTTGGAAGTTGCAGTGTAAGAAAAAGCTCATGAAAGTGAAGTCATGACTTTGCCTACAAATCATAAAACCCCTTGAGTGGACACCATTTGTTAATGTTAAAAGTCACCAGAAGTCTTTCCTGTCCTTGCTAATCTGTTTCTGTGGAAGCTGTCCTAGGGGAGGTAGTGGCTGATGAGCACTGGCAAAGGTTCCTCTGAGCACACAGTTTCTGCAGAAATAAATCATGGCGCCTCCCACAGCCGAGCTCAAACATGCTGCTGCTCCGTGCCACGCACCGGGAACTGAAGGTGCTCACAGACTGGCCATGCAGCAGCACTCCTAGCCAGTTGGCCGTGTTAACTGGCAGGCAGACCTCCACTCCACACATGACAAGACCCTCCAGTTGCTTCTCCGTTGTGCAGCCACCAGCATAGGTCCGCTCTGCACGCTTCGAGCAGCTCCTCCCAGCAGCAACTGGAAACGCCAGCTCTCTCCTTTGCCAGACCTCCTGAACACAAGCTACCAATGCAGTGCCAGAGCAGGGAAGCAAGCAACGGCTTTCAGCTGCTTGCTGAGACCCTGCAGGGTGTGCAGGGAGGGTTAGGGATGGCAGCAGAGTCACTGTGTCATTGCAGCCAACTTTATGTCCTCTAAAACTGATGCAATGTTTTTAAAACCGATGTCCAAGATGGACCTCAGCATGAAGTTGCCCTTTTGCGGATTTCCTCCTGCTGTGCTGGGGAGTTAGCAGAGGATGTGTCAGAGGTGGCAAAGGCTGCAGCCTGGGGAACGGGGTATCTCCGAAACTAAACAAAACCTCTCTTCACTGCTGGTCATCAGGGCCTGAAGGCTTTCCACCTTCGAAGCCTGAGCTCAGTGGCACAGCAGTATAGGCTGAAAAGAGAGGGAGCTCTGGACAACATCACAGAGAGGCTAGACACAGGGGATTAGCAAAGGAGGCAGTCGGTGAGGCTCACGGAGTCACAGCTGGCACCTTCGGCCTCAGTACTCACTGAAACACCAGTGAGCAGGCTAACACCCGCAGCTCCCTTTGCAGGTCCACAGCAGATCCTGAGTGCCAGCCACACTTCTCAGGAGCCCCAGGAACCAGCAATGCTGGCGGGAAGGAGGAGGTACCACAAAAGGACAGGTTCCTCTTGCTTTCACCATAAAAATGCCTCCTAGACCGTAAAGCAGGGCCAAGGCATGCACCCTTGCTCCTCACAGCTTTTCAGCATGCAGATAGACCTTCCTGCTGGAGTCGAGCAAAAGGAGAGGCAAGACGAAAGGAAACCAGAAAAGCCCAGCAGTCGAGCCTCCTCAGCACAGCTTGTTTGCAGTGAAGCTGCTGCAAACCTCTCTTCCACTTTCAGAAACTGCCCTTTGTAGTTCAGCTTTGCACTTCACCTCGTTCTGAAGTTTAAATAACGGTAGAGCTAATGCCAAGAAATGAGTGGCCTGTTCTGAACTTCCCACCGGCACGCATGGGCTCAATGTTCCCTTAATCACCAGTAGTTCCCCACTCGTTGTGAGGAAACCGGAGGCCACAGCTATAGCAAAAGGTTTTTATTGAAGTGCAGGAGAAAAGAGGCGAACAATCTACACCAGGCAATAATGTGGCACCCTGTGACCCCAAACTAGCAAGCAGAAAGAATTGCATTTCAGCTGATATTTAATTCACGCACAAAAGACGCACAACCTGACAAACCCACCAGAGCCTGTGCAACCCCATGGGACAAAATATCCCTTGCAGATTAGCAGCCCCCTCACGCCATCAACCTAAAGAATTGCTCGTTGTGTTTATTTCTAAGCACGGCAACACATCAACAGAGTATGTTCCACTGTAGTTCGGTAATCACAAAGCACCACAGCAGTTTCTCTTTCAAAATCAACATGTGTGCCATGGACGGGAGCACACAGAGCAGCCCCTGGTTTCCTTTGCCTCCCTTGGCTCAGGGCTCATGTTGTTTATATGGATGCCTTGGAGCTACTTGACTTAGTTAAGGAGACCACTGGCGTTTAGGGGTTATTCTGAACGAAGATATTTACCTCCAGCTCTGCAGATGTTTGCAGTGCTCAAGGGGCTGTAAAGATACATCCAGTCTTGCATTGTTGGAATCCAGACGATTTTGGAGGCAGGGTTAGCCTGCCGCCAGCCCTGTAAACACACCCTCCTCCAGCACGCCGCAGCTGCCCACGGGGCAGCTTGCCTACGTCGCTCGACGCTGTCGCAGTGCAGCGTTAGGGCACAGCAGCGCCGCGTGCTGCTGGCTGTCGAGACCCCGCGGGACAGGGCAGCTCGGCGCTGGACGCCACCTGCGTGCACGCTACCGCGGCCTCTGCAGCCGCTGCCACCACACGCTCCTGGGCTGCCCGAGGCCCTCCGGCATCCCCCTGAGGAGCCGCCCTCCCTCTAGCCAGCTTGACTGCGCCGGGGATCCAGGCCCCCGTGTCCGTGGGGCTAATGACTGTATTAAAGCGATGCTCCCTGTTCTCCTGACAGAAGCCACTTCCTACCGCTGGTCAGGTCCTCTTCTGTCTGTGAATCACGTCATGGCAAACAGCGCAAGGCTTCCGTGCACCCGGCCGGCCCACCGCCCGACGGCACCGCGCCGTTACCGCAGCGCCCCGGCCGTAGCGAGCGGGCCCTAAGGGAACAGCCGCGCGCGCCGGAGCGCCAGCGCTTCCCCTCCGCCCCGCCGCGCAGCGCCCGCCCGGGGAAGGGCTCGCTTTGCAGGCAGCCGTGAGGGCGCGCGCGGCGTTTCGGCCCCCGCCCGCCCTTTCGTCGCCGGGAACGATTCCCCGGTGCGGCAAGGCACCGGAGGACGGATCCTGCTCCGAGTTGTTTACGAGCGAGAAAATAGCGGTTTCTTTTCTCCCCCGAGTCCATTTAAAGGAACGCTGAGAGGCTCCCGGAGGTGCTGAGGCTCCGGGGCCCTGCGGCCGGCGCCGCGGCCCACCCGGCCGGCCGGCCCGGCCCCACGCGCCTCCTCCCCGCGCGCAGGCCCGCGTCCGGTCGGGGAGCGCGGAAGGAGGGTGACCGCCGCGCTTAAAGCACTCGGGAAGTCGGCAGCGCTGAAGGAGGAAAAAAGCGCGCTTGAGTATAATCTTAAATGATGTGTGACTGACAGTCAAGAAAATAAAGACAACTGTGTCCCAGAGAGATGGCTAATATTCTCCCAGAAGTGTGGAAGCTGGCACGAAGACAGATGCGAGCGCTCACTTATATCGCTGCCCTTCGCCACCAGCCTGCGACGGAGCCGGCCCCGGTCCCCCGGCTCCGCAAGCGGCGCTGCACCGCTTTACGCCCGCTAAGCAGTCCAGCGCCGTTGTGTTAGACTCTGTTCTTCGTGCCGTGAAAAAGCAGAGCGTGGAGATTAAGCGGGTGACGTGACTGAAATGGTAAAAGGCCGTCAGGGCTTGTTCTCCTAAAAGATGTAGCACAAACTTCCCCGGTAGGAAGCCGTGTGGGTGTAAAGATTTCTGCAGGAACCCAGCGACAGCCACGAGCACGAAGAGCCCTTCTGGGGACGACCGCCGTGCCGCCAGCCCTGACGGTCCAGCGCCTTCCCCTCCACAGCCTCCTCCAGGCCAGGCCCTTCCGCTGCAAGGTCCTCATGGCCCTCCGTGTGCCAGAATAAGGCTGAGGGGGGAAAAAAGTCCACATTTGATATATATAGGGACTGGGATTCTTACCCAGCTGCTTGCTCTCTGAGATGTGTTGTCTCGTTGTACAGAAGGCACATCTCCGTGGTGAGAAGAGGAGGTGTTACTGTCGTGGTGTCATGATATCAGAGAGAGGATATCGTACCCGCTTGCCTGGGCAGGAAGGAGAAGAGCGGCCTTCAGCAGATCCTGCTCAAATAGGCTCTGGAGACACTGGTGCCTGGATGATCTGCTAGGAGGCTCCGACTCTTAGTTGTGCCCATGCATTTAAGTGTGTAGAAGACTTCTGACTGAGCCTTAATGTCCTTTCAGACAAGGAACCAGGGGAGTGTCTCATTTGGAAGAGCAGCTTTTAAGAGAAAAACACACACTTTTTCTACTTCCTCAGCCCTGAACGCAGACTCAAGCACTGCAGCAAATGTGCATCTCTGCTCAATTCTTCCTTCTGCAAGCAGCAAAGTCTCCAGCTTGTGCTGATTGAAAAGAGATGAAGGCAGGCTGGGATGCTCCATGACAGCTTCCTCTCCTCTGCAGTGTGCGTGCCAGATGGGGCTGCCGGAGCTGTAGGGAGCTGCTGCCTGGCTATGCCTTTGAATGTCTACGCTGGAGTGTGTCACCAAAGCTGTACTGAAGCCACTCCACCCACTGAAGCAAGGATGAAATGTCCCTTTCCAAACCCAATACAAAGCTGCTGGCCCTTCATGATGTTTCCAGGTTATTACTGTGCCTCTGTGTGAACACCAGAGTGATTCCTGGCATCTCAGGCATTGTATAAAGACACATGAATTTGCTACCTGGACAAACAAAGATGGATAGAGATGTGCTATGACTCACCCAAGGTGACATAGCAAGTCAGGAGCAGAGCCCAGGTGAGACTGCTCGCTGCTGAGCTCTCAGCCTGCCCTCTCCAGCTTCTCTTTTCCTACCCGCGATTGCAGCTGAGGAGCTGCTAATGCCTGCTCGTCAGGCAGGACCTGGCCAGATCACAAATTTGTGGCTGCTGGCATCTTGTCCAGCTCCTGGCAAATCTGCAGGTTCTGCTTACAGGGCTTGAACCCAAGCTGTGGTGGTCACGGAGTGAAATTATCCAAACTGACCTCCTTCCCAAGGAAACATGCAGCAGCATTAGCCTCAGAGGCTCCATGAGGAAGAGGGGTGAGCGCAGTTTGTCTGACTGGGCTATGCAAAGAAGGTGCAGAGTGCCCCAGGATGTCTGTCCTGACTCCTCTTTCTCCTTCGTTCTTGCACCTCTCCCTCCGCACTCAGATTAACCGCTTTCACTACCCATGTCACCTCGGTGCCAAGACCCAGAAGCCAGGAGCTGAGTGCAGCAGAAGCCACTAAGATGAGGGGAGCATAGCCTTGAGCTGCCCTTTTCCTGAACGTGGATGTTCTTAGGGGGGCTTTAATACTGCAGCCATCTCCGCAGAGATGCACTAACACACACACACACGGAGCCATGCTGGGAGAGCCCCCTGGGAAGTAACCAAGGCGCTTTTCTTCTTACTTTGGGCTCATCCTGGTATTGCCTAGAAACGCAGGCTGGGGCAATGGGGAGGAACTGCAGCCGGATCCCAGCTTGCTGCAGGTTTGCTTTCTCACAGCCATTCGCTTCTGCTCGCTGCAGCGTGAAAGCAGGCACACACTTGCCCTTTGCTCCTTGCCTCGCTCCTGATGCTGTCAAGTCATCCAGCCTCAAGGAGCACAGACCTGTTTTCCTCTCCCTCCTGGCTGGCTGTGATGGGTATGTTGCAGTGACACTTCCCTCCGCAGGCGTGGGTCTCCCTCGGCATAAAGCTCTGGAGGAAGAAATAGTCACTGACATTTTGGGGCTACGCAGAGGTCTTTCTCCAGAAGGCAGCTCAGCCCCAGGTCCATGAGCCCAGCCTTGGTGCTGAAGGCTCTGCTGGTCTGCCCTGGTGGCAGCAAGTCCCGCAGTACAGGGGAACAGGCTTTGCCCTGCTCTGAGGAGTGCCCAAAGCCCCTGTGCCTTCTACCACACACAACTTGCCTTTGGCCCTGCTGACGCAGGGCAGATATCCAGCACCACCCCGCCTGCTCTGCAGGGTCTCATATACTCTAACCCCTCACCATGGCCACTGAGATAAGCCAGGGACAAGGGCATCACCTCATCTTCCTCGGCTGAGAGGCCTGTGGCAAACGGGAGCTAGGACGCTTTGACACCGACATGCAACCTTGTAATGACTCTGGTCATCCACCAGGTCCAGTGATGGCATCTGTGTTCTCCCCAGTTAGCCAGCAAGCACAGAGCAGGCATCATGCATCAAACAGGACTGGAGCTCAGGGCCACCGCTCTGCTCCGCTGCATTCCTGGAGGCTGTGGCAGCCCAGGCGTGCTGGAGGCCAGCCCACTGCCACCCAGGCTGGCACAGCGTGGGTCTCTCCCCCTTCCGCCAGCTCCTGCACACAAGCTTGTACCCACGCTTCCCTGCCCATCCTGTGTGTTTCATCTCTGTGCTTTCATTCTCCGCTCAGCAGGAACGTGCATACCTGCGCGGGAGCTAATTGAAAGAAACATCAGATCGAGGGACAGGCAACTGAAAGCAGCACATTGCTATTTAATCATCCTGCCTGACAAAGATACACTCGCTTAAATCCATTTCTGGAATTTCATTTTAAAGACCATTGCTGCACTGAAAAGGTTATTGAAGCTGTTTGGACACGGTCCCGCAGGGGCATCTATCTGAAAAGCTCCTTTCTCTAATCTGGGTGTGTTGCCAGCACCTTTATCTCAGGTCCTCTATGCTCAAATCAGCTAATACAACTGAGTAAAAGTTTGTCATCTTGCTGCTGAAAGGCATCTTGGAAGCTGGCCAAGCTGAGTATCAGCAGCTCCGTTTCTTGCATGGGGTGCTCCTTCGCACCTGTGACGTCCTGACAAAGCAGCCGATTCCCTTTAGACGCTACCAGAAACCCAGCTCCAATTGGGATGGCAGACGAAAGAGGAAAGAAATAGCTTTACAACATCTTGAAGTTTTTCTATTACTATTAACCTGAATGTTGTTCTCATTTCTACTGGTCTGAGTTCAGAGTCTGAATTCAGAGTGACTCCAGGGATTTCTGGAGAGCTACTTTGGATTATGACTGGTGTTAATATCTACAAACATGAATTTGAAACATTTGCCCTTTCCACTGTGCTTTGGAGAGATTATTTTTATAAGCAAATGCTCAGACAGCCTCCTGCAAAGCACATCAAAGCTGACTTTAGTGTATTTTTGACTAGGCCAGTAGCCAGCCCACTAGACTGCGGCTGCAAACCGCTCCATGCCTCCGTTATCCATTACAGAGCAGGCACGAGGCCACCTATTCTATGGCAGCAGCAGGGGGCTTAGAGAGATTAGATTGCAAAGTGCGTCAAGAAGCAGAGCTGAAAAGCTCTCTTGCTGCAAAGAACTAGTGGTTTGCAGTAAAGTACTCAACAAAGGAATTGCCGTGATTTCATGAAGGAGCGAGGAAACGTTACAGGAGGAGGAAGGTCTGAGTGAGATAAAGGAGAGTAAATTCTAACCTGGAGAATGGGGTCACACATCTAGGCTGATGAGAGTCTCTTATCCAGGATGGGAGAAGAGCGGGAACACCTCTGTCTTATAAATAATTTCTCAATGCATTTAAGAAAAGAGGAGATGTCAGAATATCAAATAATCCATAGACTGACCTAGACATAGTGGGGAGCTTTTAGCAGGAGTCATTGGCTTGAGGTTCTGGTTCTCAGAATTTCCATAATTCAGCACTCACACAGTGCTGAGAGCATACAAGCATTTTCCATAGGATTTCTCATCAGTGTTTCGCCCAGGACAGCTCTGTCAGCAGAGATTGGGGTGGGAGCAGTAGCATAGGGAGGTGCTGGTGGGAGAGCTGGTGCTGGGTAGACCTGCACAAACAGGACTGATATGATGCCACGGTAGAAATTCTGCTTTCCATCAGTAGAGCTGTACCAAGCCCGCTACAAGGTGGGACTCAATGGTGGACCTTCCTGAGTGCTCATAGCCAGGCCTGGAAGGGAAGAAGCAAAGAAGGAGACATGCTGATACTTGTCGTTAGACTCCAAGTTCAGCCGTAAACTGCAGAACAGAGCTGATACTGCAAGATGCTGAGTATTTTTTGGAGGATCTATAGTCAAAAACTCGTTCGTTGAACTTAGGCCACCAGAACACCATACACAAGGAAGGAAACGTAGGTACAAGCTTTGTATCAGGAAACATTCCAGGGTCCTGAATATTTTCTTATCGTTGTCTGGACTTCAGCAATCTTTCCAAAGCAGGGTAAAAAGTGGCACTGGCAGTGCTGGATTCCTAGGACCAACCTGGGGCATGCTGGACTAATCACAACTGAAGCATAAAGAGGAGCCTAGATACTTTGCCCTTCAGGAGGATGGACCACGTTCTTCTTCCCAGGATATACTCATAAAGAACCCGCAAAGAATCATTTATTTACCAAACCTGCTCAACTGGACCCAAAAGAACCCATGACCTGCCTGGCTCATCTAAAAAGATGATGGAGTCTAGATGGAGTTATGGAGCCTGTGGGAAGCCATGAGGGGAGTCTAAAAGCCTATTGCAGAGTTCATTGAAGTTGATGGAAAGAAGCCCAACATCTGCAAGGAGCTATGAATGCAACTGCAGTTACAAAGATGAAAATACAGGTAGGAAGAGTCATTCCTCTATGAACTCCTATTTCAGCAGCCCGTGCCCTGGCAGAGGGTGCCCAGCTGGTGGGTCTCTGACTGGCAGGAAAAGTCCTCGTCTCCCTTTAGACAAAACAAGGTCCTGGAGCTGCCTGTGGAGAAGGCTGCTCTGCAGATCCTCTGTCTCTGTGAGTTATACCTGGCTCAGAGAACCAGCTCCAATGCCAACACACCCATTACTGTGTCCACCTCTAATGTCTGATGGCCCTAAGGTCTCTCACCCATGCACGTGCTCCTGCCAAGAGAACATGACAGATATCGAGAGAGTGGGTAAACAATACATATCGATTCAAAAGCTTTTAAAAACCCAAGCAAGCCCCCAAACTATTCATCTCCTTAAACAGACTGATTGGAATAGCTCCAGCTGGCCCATTAACTCAGGTAAGTTCTCCTCTCTCCAACCATGTTGCTTTTCCGCCTCATAAAAACAAATACATTGAAAATACTTATTTACTCTTGAAATTGGCTCAATAGCATTGAGCATCCCTGGAGTGATGAATTTTGTTCCACAAACCCAGAAGCTTCTCATGGAAAATCTTACTTTAAATTTAAAAAATAAAGCAGACAAGGGGTTTAATTCTGTCGGTGTCTGTTAACTTTTGTCTACTACTCTGCACTGGACTCCAGCAGCTCACAAAAGCCTCTCTGTCTTAGTGTATGTTAAATAATGTGTGGGTTGGTGATAACTGGGCTAAAGACATCTCCAAGGACCTGTATGGTATCCTAAATAAATGATTTCTTCTTAACAAACTGTCTTGAAAGAACATCACTTGGGTTGCAAAGACAAGCACTCCAATGTGGAGAAATGCCAAAATTGTGGTGTGTATCCAGCATCATCCAGCCCTTCATGCATGGCTGCTATTCCTGTCACATTGCAAGGACCTGCTGCATTTCCAGAGGGCCGTGGTCCCACCTGGGGAGAGGCGAAGGTGCTGTTTCATGAACGTCGCTTCGGTATCTCGTTTTCTTTTTGCGCGATGCTGGGGCTCTGCTCTAAAAGCAAGGGTATTGATTTCCACCTGGGCTGCCACATGGCACTCATCATTAGTCTCTGAGCACTTCTCAAACAGCACATTTATTTTCCCAGCTCCCTCACGATGCACCAAGGTGTTATCATCTCCATTTTACAGGTGGAGCACTGAGGCACGGAGATTGAGAGGGAAAGCATCGACTAATTTTGCATGCCCAATTTAAGATGTCTACGACCGGATTTGTCTGAGGATGCAGCACTCTGTGGCACTTCGTATGTTCACAGCGAAGCTGCAATTGGTAGTTGTGAGCACACCCGCAGACCAGGCTCCAGGTGCTCTCTGCAGTCCGGACACCCTGCTCCCCAGAGACTCTGCCGACAGTCACAGCGATGAGAGGAAAGGCAGGTTTTGCCCTGCCCAGGATCTGCGGCCTTTCCCCATCAAGCACTAGCCACACGGTCTGAGACATGCACCCCTCAAGAGCCAGTGTGGTCTCCACGAGCAAGCACAAAGAATCACTGCTCTCCACTTGGGGGACAACTGCTTTTAAAAGGCAAATCCCCCTCTGGGGTGGCGCAGCGATGGCAGCCCCTGAGTAACTCTCTGGGGCTGGCCAAGGCCAAGGTGCAGCTCTCTCTCTGCTTCTCCGGCTGGTGCCCTCCCTCCCTCGGTGACTCCTTCTCAGGCCACCCACAAACAGGGACATTCAGCCCGTGCCGAGGGTGCAAGGAGGACGAATGAGTGTAACCCCGAGCTTCATTTTGGCCACATAATGAGCAAGAAAAAATATACCTCCGAGTGAAACCAATGGAAAGCCAAGCCCACCTGCATGTGCATGTGCACGAACATGTGTGCATGGGCACAGCCAGCCCGGAAAGCACGAGAGATGCTCATCAGCTCAGCCCTGAGATCTAATAAAGGTGAGGGATCAGGTGGATAAACCACCGATTTAACTCGGCCTTTTTGGAGCTAAAAAGATACCATTAGCAACTGCTTGTACGCAGGCAAAAAAGCACGTTGTAGAAAAGGAATAATCATCTTACGATTTGAGCTTTACCACCATTTCAGGTTTCGTGAAAGCAGTTGGAGATTCAAAGGAGCATAGCTGGCAGGGCTTATTTTCAGTTTTATGTGTTAGCTAGGAAGAAAGATATTTTCTTACAAGTAGCTGCTACAAAGCTGCCAGCCCAGACCCCTGGCAGGGCCACGAACCAGCCAGGCCCTCTTGCTCCCTATTGCTTTTTATCTTATTGTGGCTTCATTAGAGGAATAAACAAGATCTGCTTCCCAAGGAAAACTATAAAAACATAGAGAAGCAGTGACTTATGCATTTGGGATGATTCGTGAAATTATAATAAGCTGCAGCTTTTCCGTCTTTTGGGCGGTGCCAAAGGCCATTTCTGACCGTTCGTGGCCACGACCGGCCTCGTGGCCCTCCTGGGAGGAAAGGGCACGTGGCCGGAGCGCTGCCCAGAACGGGACGCAGGGACTCGCACCGTCCACCGCTCCACGGCTCGCAGCGGCCGTGCCCTGCTGCGAAACATGGCATCGAAGTGATGACCCAAAACGCCGTTACTTGGGTGAAGCTTTTCTTTCTCTACTTGGTTTCTGTAAGCCCCAGCTGGCACTTGGCAAGCGACCATCTTCTTGGCCACCAAACGAGGTGGCTTGCCCAGAGCATCTCCGCTGCGGCAGCAGAGATGCCGCAGCCGCCTGGAAGCACAGGGATTTAAGCAGAGGCGACGCATGCCACGAAACGCTCCCCCTCCTCTCGATTAAGTGAAGTAGGACCCAGGGAGATGGAGCAGATTGCCGCCGCTGGTGAAAATTAATAGTGGACAGAGCAAGAGTGAACACAAGTAGCATTTTTATTTCAGGTCGTCCATTCTCAGTGGTTTACTTTATCGGGCTTGTAAAGGCTGTAGTTTAGCTGCAGTCGTATTTCCAAATTAGACAGATTAAAGCAAAGGTTTAGTCTCCAGCTTTTGTGCCCTGATTTAGACCCTGTCGTTATAGGGCAGTGAGACTCAAGCAGGCAGCCAGGGCGTTTTGGAGGTCTGCGGCCAAGCAGCGGCCAGCCGCGGCGCCCAGAACCTCCCCGGCTGCTTGGCAATCCCCGGGGCATTTCCCCGGGAGGCGCGTGCGGGGGAAGCTTTGCCTTCCTCACCGCCCTCAGCCCGCGCAGAGCAGCGGGGTCTGCGCAAGCAGTCACTGCGGCGGCTACCGTGGCAGCTCCACGCATCCTTCCTGCCCGGGCACCCGCACGGGGCCGGAGCCCGCAGCGCTAACGGGGAGGGCGTACATGGTTCAATACATCCCTTTCCTGCATTTCATAACCGCAACACGTGTGAACAGTCTGGAAGAGCAACGGGGCTGGAGAGGAAAAAGATCTGACCACAGTCCGGTCCCCCGCGCGCTGCCGTGCCTGTCACGGGAAAACGTACGGGCAGCTTGGGGAGCTGCCAGCCTGGCTCTGCCGGCCGCCTGGTGGAAAGATCCGAGTGTTAAACCTCCTCCTGCCCCCAAAACGTAAGGAAAGGGCTGGAGGCGGGTGGGCAGCCCGTTGTGGCCCTGCACCCGTGGACAGCCCTGCAGAAGTGGAGAAGCTGGGGCTGGGATCTCTCCTGGGCTGGAGAGCCCTCTCTGCAGCGGGCTCTTGAGGCCAGATACCCTTCTGGATGGTGAGCAGTGGAAATAGAGGCTCCTTCCGATTTTGCAGTGGGTTTTTCCAATCCAAAAGGGACCTCAACACTGGTTCAAAAATATCATTTCCAACCAAGAAATTCTTCACCTTGCCTTTGGGCATGACTTTTCCTCTGCTCAGTCCACTGAGCATCCTGGCTTACTTTATGGCACCTCTTCACAGCACTCTGACTGATTTGCTTCCAAGGATACAGCACATCACAGCTATAAGGGCAGAATTTACATGAACTCTTTCCCCTTTTGCCTCTGCATGATTGATCTTCTTCGTGATATTTGGAGACCGATGATTAATTCCTGGTGGGACACTGGGCTCCACACAGGGGTTAGTCTGGGCAAGGGGAACCACAATGAATTAGCTGAAGAGTTGCAAGATTGCAGCCGATAGACAGAGGAGGCTGCAGCTGCGCTGGAGAACGATGAGACCATCTGCTTGTTTAGAAAAGGTATTAAAATCTTTTGAACTGCATTTAGTTTGATAGCTTCACGGTGGATTAAGCAAAGTCATTTACACCTTTCATTCAGTAAGGGCCTGAGTATCTGGTCTTAGCTTCATAATAAAACACTAGGCTCTTGGTAGGTGATAATAAGGGGAAAAAAAGGTTTCATTTGTTTTATCGTCTAAATTTTTCTTCCTCCTGGATACATTGTCCCACCCGATGCCCAGCCCTGCCCGGTGCCACTTTGTACTCCAATTCCCGGCCCTTTGGCCCTGCTCTGCTTTTGCACTGTAGTTTTCCCAGAGCTGTCCAAAATGGCACTGGGAAACTTGCAACTTTGGTTTTGCTTTCTGAGTGCTGAAGAGCAGCTCTCACAGCTGCTACACATTGCCCTGGATTGAGCTTCTGCTCCACTCCCTTTGCTCATCCTTCATCTGTTTTTCTGCAGCGAAACTATGGGGGGGAAAAATGGCCAAGGAGGTAGTAGAAGGAACAAGGCAAGATGTTGGGAAGGAGGAACACTGCCAAAAACAGGTATTATTTTTGAATTTTTCCCTTTCTTCGACAAAATTAGAAACAGCAAAGCCGAGCATTCGTCACAAAATTGCCCCTTTCCAAAAAAAGACCATCCTGAACTCACAAAAGGAAAATGAAGCTTATTCAGAAATCACCTCCTCCTCGTGCATGTGGCTGATCCCAGGGCGTGGGACGGGCACTTGCCCTCGCCACTGGCACCTTGCAGAGCCCCCAGGACCAAAGGCCTTCGCTGTCTGACCTGGCTTTGCAGCAAGGCCAGATGGTTGATGCTAATAAACCTGACACTGAGCCTGAATTAATATTTCAAAGAGAGTTGTTGGAATGACTCACTAGCAACTTGTCACCCCTCGCTGGCGATTAACTTGTCTGAAACACTGCAGCAAGCAAATTGCAATGTGCCGAGAGCTGACGTGCCGGGCAGCGCCCGGGAGCCGCAGGCGGCCGAGCCGCGGTGCTCGGCACGGCGTCACCGCTCCGCTTGGACGCCGGCGGCCAAGCGGCAGGGGAGTTTCAGCATGTTTGTGCCAATCTTTGGGTTCCCTCTTTGGACTCCCATTGCACATCTTGCACTTGCACATGGAGAAACTGGAGCCGCTCACTTGGACGTGGGGAAATTGCAGGCAGCGGTGACTTCTCTGCTGGCCTGGCCTGCCCAGACCTTGCAGGAGATTGCACGATAATCCCCTCAAAGCCCCCGTCCTGCCATTCCCTGCCATCAGCTTCTCTAGAGCTTGTCTGCACTGCAGAGCTCCTAACTGGGACGTTACGATGGCTCACGTCTAACGAGCTCTTCGGCGGTCCCACAACTGTCTCATGAAGGCTGGGCTTTCTAAGGAGATGCCGGCCCTTTCCATGGCTACTGCCTGTTCTCCGGGAACGGTGTCTTTTTCCTCCGTGGCTTCGGTCTTTGCGGGGCCGGCACAGTGCCCGGAGCCGCAGTCCAGCTTCACAGGACGTGACCAGCGAGAGAGCTGCAGAGACGCGTGCGCGAAACCCGCGGGGCTGCGACCGGGCTTCACCGGCGGTCAGCAGCCTCCTGCAGGGCCTTGTGCTGCTGTCGTTCACAAGAAGGTTCCCTTCCGCCAGGAATAACCGCCAGGACCGGGCAGACCGGGGGCAAAGCCGCATCCCGGTGCTTCCCGTGGGCCCCACTGTCCCCTCTCACATGGCGGCGGTGGCAAAAAGCGCTGGGCCAGCGTTGCTATTCAGCAGCAGTTATTTGTGTGCCGGCAGGGAGCTGAGGACCAGCAGCACAGCTGAGCAGCGCCGCCAGCCCCGCGGGAGCGGGGGATATTTTTAAGCACGCGCTTGAAAGGATTCCTAATGAAGCCTCGGCTCCGCTCCGCAGCAGCTGCAGGTTTCCAGACGGCTCCTCGGGGCCACATCAGCAGCCTGGGCGCTGGGCTGCACTGGGGGCACCCGGACGCCATCCCCGGTGGGAGCTCAGCTCCTCCGCGTCCCCCGTGCCGGGGAGCCTGGACACGATGGGGATGCCTGGAAAGCTGCCTGGCTGCTGGCTGGCTGCAGCAAGCGGGCCTTTCCACAGGCCAGCCTGGGTGCAGCTGCTTTCTCCTCCCAACAGCGAGAAAGAGGGGGTGGTGGCCATTCCAGCTTCCTTTTACACCCGTTTTACCATGGGATTCAGCACGCCACTGCGGCACGTGGTGACACTGGCCACAATTCATGGTCCTCTGAATACTAAAACCAAATGCTCTCCTTCACGTTTTACATGACCTTTCCTGCCTTTTCCATTTTTCCCATTGAAGAACATAAAGTTCCCAGGTCAAAGCTAGGCTGTGGTCTAATTGCATCAGAAATCAGCAGGATTATAAAGCAGTTAAAGTCATTTCCCAGTTTGAAGAGGACCCTTTTCCAGCATGCTGGGAGCACGGGAGCCAGACCTGCTCTTGCTGATGCCGGCGGAGAGGTGTTGCCCCCAGGGGCCCCGTAAGCAGCAGCAGGTAGAAGCAGCCCATGGGAGATGCATCACAGACAAGCATTTTGCTTCGTTTTCCTTGGGGAGGAAGCGCCGTGAGGTGACGCAGACCATGCCGCTGGCTAGGGAGCTGCACTGGAGGCAGCTCAGAGCCTCTGCTCAGAGCGTCTTCCCTGAGGTCAGCTCCAAGCAAACTAGCTGGCTGGTTTCAATGATACTTGGATGTCTCATTGAAAGCTGCTCCATCAAACAGCTCAACGCTCAGCTCACTCTAAGTAGCAGGTTGAGCTGCTGCGCTCAGCAACGGGACCGCCAAGTCCTCAGGGGCGGCCAGAGGATGCCAAGCTCTACTGACCACCCAATATCTGCACTGCACTGGGTTGGGGTGGCTGCAGCTGCAAAAAATGGTAGCACAGGACTATCGACAGCTACGGTCCTGCCAGCTGCAATCTGAATGGTTGCCCTGTCCCTGGGTGCACCTGAACTGAGACATCCTCCTCTTCGTGGGAAAGCAGAGAGGTTGCTCAGTGTTCCCATAGATCTGCAAGATCTAAAGCCACCCTTTTTATGTGAGGCCACTGGACAAGAGGAGCTGGAGAGTGGGCTGCACCCTACGTGCACCAAAACCTCAGCTGTTTCATCTTCATCTGCTTTGCACCCGAGCTGCGGTCAGATCTTTTCCCTTTCCAGCACTATTCCAGCTGACACTAAAACCAAGTGAAAAATTCATATTGATTTCAGCTGGGCAGATCGCAACCCTGAAGCAGGAGTTGCTGCTGCCTGGAAGCTGCGCCAGTGCAGGGCAGCCCTGGAGCGCAACATCTTCCCTCAAAACTCTGCCTCCTGCAGCAACAAAAACTCTGAAATGTGAAAAAAATACCTGCTTGGAAGTAATTCCAAAATAACAACAGCAAGGTTTTCCGAGCTGTACTTTAAACATTCTCCATTATTTGTGGAAAGCGAGCTGGGAGCCCTGGTTGGGGACTTGTACTTTTAGGACCTGCTGCAGGTGCAGGCTGGCAGCATGAGTTTGCATTGGGGATCTGCATGGACATACGTGCCTAACAGGCTTTCTTCAAACAAGCCATCGAGCTTTGCTGTGCCTCAGTTTCCCTATCTGTTAAGACGGGCATAAAGCTATTGATTCCTCTTCACGAGGTGTGTTCAGGATGTCTGTGTGTGAATATGCACGGTACTATTACAGTGAGCAGGCTTGGCCACATCTTTCCTAAGGTGTCTTCTCCAAGTTTTTGTAGATATCCAAAAATCAGGGAACTTTGCAAATACTACCATGTATTTGGACTTCAGCACAGCCCAAGATCCTTTGCAAAGCCAGAACCTGCTCATGCAAGATGCTCACAGAGAGCCCTGTCCCAAGCAGGCCATTTCGGCTCCCTGCAAAAGGAAGGCACATAGGAGACTTTGGCCTTGCGGCCGCAAAGCTGCAGCAGGCGCCTGGAGGGGTCTGGGCTGAAAAACACGCAGAAGGTGCTGTCCTTATCTTGAGCACATCCAGTCCCACCACAGGTGCCCAGGTGTCAGGGCTGGTCTCGCTGGGGAAAGCAACAGAGCCGCAGCTGCATGGCAATGCGCAAATCTGCTTGCAGATGCTGCAGAGCTGCTGAGAGCGCACGCACAGGAACGGGGGTCAGTGCTTCGGCGCCGGCTCCAGGGCGCTGGGGCCAACGCGGTGGAGGTTGGCTCCCGAATCTGTTCTGCTTCTTGCACCTCTTGCTCCACCAGCCAATTTCCCTCCTCCCCTTTTGCTGGCTGGGCACCTAGGTCCAGCCAAGGCCAGGAGGGACATATCTGCCCTGCAGGCTGGTGTTTTTGTTGTGTCTAAATAAAGGGCGTTTAACTGCTTTATGGTTCAGCTGTGACGGGAGAGCAGCTGCTGCCCTGACAGCGCTGGTGGGGTTCAGCCCACCAGCAGAGACTTGGCTGAGCCATCCCCACCCCGGCACAGAGGCCCTGTAGCACTCTAAGGCCCATTTGAAGTCTCTTATAAATTATTTCCAACTTTATGACTTTTCTTTTTCATATGTTGGGGCAGTTTGATGCTCTGGACCTGGTGTGTACTAAGAGCCGAAGCTGGGCAGCCCAGGCAGCTCGTGGTGCCTGAGCGGTGCCAGGGCTGCCATGGCTCTTTCCTCTCTGCTGGCTTTTTTATTGAGTTGTCTCTGCAACATTCAAGGCAGCAAAAACCGCTACAGGCGTATTAAGGATTCTCCATGTAAAACTGATAAGCTGAAGGCTCATTATTATCCTGCAAAGTGATTATCTTTACTTGATGAAGTCTCATATTTGCCCAGCTTCCGATTGAAACCTTCCCCTTTTCAATTTGAGACTAATTCATTTCTTGACTCCTGGTTACAGTGCAAGATATCAGAAAATGCTCCCGGCCGCTGCTGCCCCCGATTTATATTGTTAAGAATCATTTACTTGCAATTAAAATGAGCCTTAAGGGCTTTTGCAAACAAGCTGGATTAGCTACCAGTAAAACATTTGCTTTTTATAAACAGCAACGGCTGGGTAGTAAAGCAGTGGAGAGCGGAGCAAAAACTGGCCACCCGCCGCTGGCATCGCTGGAGGTTGCAAACGCCGGAGCAGCTGGGCTTGGCGAGCGGGCAGCTCAGGCGCCCGGTGCTTCTGCAGCTCGGCTCTGGGGATCCCTGGTGCGGCTCTGCCCCCCGGTCGCACGCCGCTGTGGCTCCCTCCCCGCCGGGCCAGGTTTCCTCCGTCTGCAGGGGCCTTTGCGACCTCAACCTTGTGGCTCAGGCCTCCGGTGGAAATGCCACTTACTGTCTGTAATTAAAACACTTAATGACAGCATCACGCAGCTGGCAACACGTCCTGCTCCTGGCTCTCCTCACAGCTGCTCGGGGCCCTGAAGAACAGCAGGGCAAACCCACTCCCCCACAGAGGTCATTTCAACAGCCCTCCTAAAACATTACCAGAGCCCAACACAGAGGATGTAGAATGGAAATACTCCAAATCCTGACATTAATAGACAGCACCATTTGCATTTCAAAAACCTAGTAAGGAGGGGCAAAATTAAATTAAGGGTGATACTACAGAAGGCCCCACCTGCCTCCATGTCCTGCAGTCCCATCGGCTCCCACCAGCTGCTGGCAGGGTGCCTTTGCCACCCCACAGGAGCTCAACCCCCCTCAACTCTCAGCACGGTGAGAGCGACCCAAGAGCGGGTCTAAACCAGCCTCTTAAATCACCTGAGTATAAATACAAGATAAAAAATCTGCTGGGACTTTTGCAGAAAGTTCCAACCGTGCTTAAAAATGGAGATAAATTAGAACAGGATCCATTAACGGAGTTGAATGTTTTCCCCCTTATCAAAAGCCAGAGAGATTTCGAGGGTGTCTAGGGGGCACAGGAACATGCAGGGTCTCGCGCCCAGCTCCATCAGCCCAGGAACCAGGGGGATTTGCAGCCAGGTGTGAGGTGGCTTCTGCATCCAAATAGCCCTCTCTGGTTTACATGTAGTGGCCCAAGCTTGGAAAGATCCCATGGTCAGTACTCATTTATAACTTTAAGGTGAATTTTCCCCTTAGATACCACTTACCCAAGCCAAGCTGGGCTGTGTGAGCCCTGGCATCTGGGTGACACCTGCGTTTCGTCGCAAGCTGTGCAGTATTTCACAGCTCACCATGAATTTCCTCTGTACCTGTTGCTGGAAGGCTGGCTTTTAAGGTTTTCTTTCTTTTTTCTTTTCTTTTTTTTTTTTTTTTTTTTTTTTTTTTTTTTTTTTTGTGCCAGTTAAATACAGAATTTCCTAAGTCCGCCCAAGGTGATGAGGAGACTCCCACCGGTGCCAGCAGCAGGGCCAGTGCTGAGACCTCGCATCCCGCTTCCAGCCCAGCTGCAAATGCGAGCCGTGCTCGGAGCTCGCCCAGCGCGCAGAGCCGCCGGGCACTGCCGTCGCCGCCCCGTAGCTTACCACCGAGCACACCGCCGCTGTTTACACCACTGTTACTTCTCTGGGTTGTTTTGCAGGGTTTCAGAAAACCGAAAGCATGGCCCTGAGCTCCCTAAGAGCCTCCCTTTAGTCGAGGCACTGCTTCCTGCAGGCGCAGGAGCAGGTGTTCGGCCAGTGCCTGGGCCTTTCCAATGCATCACGCTGCAGGAAGGGCAACTTTCCTCGAAAACCAAAAATTCACACGTGCTATGAACATGTCTTTCTTTTCCTTGGCCACTGAAGCTGGGAAAAGCTATGGTTTGGGGTCGCAGTCAGCTTTGCTGGGCACTCACCAGCAGCTGCCCACCCACCCAGCCGAGCTGCTCAGCAAGGCACAGGTTTCTGCACCCCGTACTTGGAGCCCCGACAGCCCTGGTACGTTCCTTTACCCCAAATTCAGATGTAATTGATATGGTCTCCCAGCATGGTATCCCATCCTCAACAGCATCCTGGAGGGGATATGTAGGGAGCGATTGAGGGTCTTCTTCTGTGAGTATCACCCTAACTTCACGTAACTGATAGTCTGGAGACCTCTAGAGCTGGGGTTGCAAGGGGAGCCCTCTTCTCTGTGGGCAGTAATGAACCTTCTCTTTCCCCAAATTTGTCCAACCTCTTCTGAGCCCACTGATGCTTTTTGACTTCCAGAAACCTTGTGGCCATGAGTTCCACGATTTAAGGATGGACAATGTAGAAAAAGCCCCTCCTTTGCTCCCAGCCCCCGATGTGGCTGTGAATCACGCCTCTTTAGCAGGATGGGGAGGGCTGGGGTAAGGGAAGGTTTTACCTCATCAGGATCTGTCTCTTGTAGCCCTCCAGGCATCTGTCAGGCTTAGCCACCTGCCATAGCAACATCCCTCAAGGCTGTGCCAAGGAAGTCTCTTGAGGGTTAGGTAGCGATCACTTTTCCTCTTCTTCCTCTGCATCAAGGCAAAACCTGGGAAATGGCAAGACTTTACAGGAAAAAGCAGCATGAGAAACAGCAGAAGCTGGGCCAGATGTGCAGGAAAGCCCTTCGGCTACTGGGGAGCCACGCTCCAGCCTCCTCTCTGCCAAGCTGCATGCAGCCCCATGCCACAGCCAAACAGCACTTTCCTCGGGGAGCCAAGCGAGCGGCTGGTGCGACTCGAGCTGCTGCAGGCCCTTCTCCCACGGAGGTTCCCCGCAGCTATTGGCAAGTGGGCAGGTGGTGAAGGCTGCCTGGGCTCCACCACACACCGAAATCTGCTGGTGCTTGTTGTGGTGCAACCAGACATGGGGTCGGAGCACTGTGAAAATGAACACGTTCTCAAGGCGCTCTCAAGGGGAGGTGGTTTTCCTCCCTGCCGGCTGCAGCTCTCGGCAGCGCTGCTGCCTGTGCCTCCCCGCCGGCAGCTTCCGCAGGGGATCTGCATTTTGCCCAGCCCCAGTGAAGTTTCACCCGCTGCAAGGTGGCCACAAAAGGATGGAGCCACGGGGACACAGATCCGCCAGGCTCTGCTGCTCACTGACGCCTTTGTTGTTGCTTCAAAGTGACTGTAGGAGAACTACATCTTCTCCTGGTGCCTTTTGAGGGACGTCAGCCATCCTGGGGGGGCCGACCTCTGCTGCGTGGCTCCTGGCCTTCCCTGCTTTCAGCACCGGGGTTCCTGGCCATGCTTGGTGCAGCCAGATCACGCCAAGCCGTTGGAGTAGGGTCCCCTTCTGGTCCTGTATGCTGCAAGCGTGAATTGGCCTGGGAAATGTCTAATTAATTTCGGTCTCATAAAGAAGCAATCTGCTTTTATATTTTAGGTTAAAAGCTATTGGAACACTTTATGAGCTCATATTAAGCCCCTGATTCTTTGTTGATCTAAGAAACCAAAGCCAGGATATTTGCAGAAATGTTCAAAATGTTAAAATGGCTAAAAAAAGAGGAAAGGCTGAAAGGAAAGAAAATAGGGAAATATGATCTCTGCTGGTGGTGTTCCTTAAACTCATTACTGGGGAGGCGGGGATCAAAGGCCTCTTGTATGTCCTACATTCCCCATTTGGGGGATGATCCACTTGTAGGTGAAAATGTGCGTTTGCTGAGGCCATGTGGAAGGAAGGCAGGAAATCAGTCATTCTGCTGCTCTAAGAAATAACCAAATATACAGATTTGTCCTGTACCTTGCTGCAATAGCTAAGAAGGAGGTGACAACTCCAGTCACTGGTGAAGCCAATCTGAGCAGCCAGAGACTTGCTGGAGACCACAGGTGTGTTACGAGCCCCCAGCTTTGTGCCTCAGTCCCAGAAAACGTATGCCCAAAATGCACAGATTCAAGGTCACCAGAAACAAAGCGAAGTTATTGAGCACCTGTTTTCCACATTCCTTTCCTGGAGGGGCATCTCCAGCTCTTTTGCCTCCAGCAAGCTGGGAGAGAGGAGTGGGAGGCTGAAGTGAGGAAAGGAACAGCATCTGTGAAGGAAAAAAAAACATCCTGTCCCCAAACTCTCGTAGACACATTTGGATTGACCAGTAGTGCTGTGCAGAAGATGCTCTCCTGTATGATTTAATCACTTCTCGTGTGTGAAGCCTGCAGAAGGTGCTTCCCTTCAAGGGAATAACTCCAGGCCCTGTAGACACTGAAGTCTTAGAAACAGGGTGTCCTCAGCAGCAAGGTTAACCTGTTGTATCAGTGAGCTGAGCTCAGTGCTCAAAAAGTAGCTAGTGCCTCCATAGGGCCTCTTAACAGGACACTAATTCCCTCTAGTTATCAGACCCGGCCTCCTCTGATTACATGTGGTATTTATTTGGTGACGGGGTAATTTGAACCTATAGAGTTATTAATTATGACCTTAATCTGACCATTCCTTTGTTCCATTTTTAATTAGCTTAGTAAAACTGAAGTAATTTAACTTGGTAATGTACTTGCTTAAGTGCACATCTGATTGCACATCCTTTTTATATGCATCAAAAGTACTCAAGACTGGCTTACTCCATCAGACTGCAACCCTGGGGCATGAACTCTGAGGCAACCTCAAGTAACTTTACGAGCAGAGATTTGCAAGCTGCCGGGCTCTGCTCTGGAGCAGATGAATAGCTGAGCCAGTCACGGGTCCGTTACACCTGCGTTACAGCCAGTGGCAGGAGCCACAGGGCGAATAAGGCCACTGTACCAGGCCAAGGATGAGAAAAATATGAATTTCTTAGGCACTGGCTGCTCTGCACTCACTCTCGGTGCAGTCTCAGCCCTGCTGCTGTGTAAGGTCGGACAGCAGCAGGCACAGATCCGGCAGCCAGCAGCGCAGCCAGCCGCATCCCTGGCACAGGTCCCTGCTCTTCCGGAGGGCTTGGGCTCTGCTCCCCGCCTGTTCGGTGGTTGTCCAGCCTCCTTCCGGCTTCCTCAAGGATGATTTTTACAGACTGACAGAAGGAACTAGCCCTTCACTATGTGCTCGCTGTACCCCGGGAACATGTCTCGAAGAATCAGTCTTTTGTATGCAGCGCAAGGGACTGCTTCAGCTGGGCGCAATTAAAGAGTTACAATAACGCAACTCCAGGCACTGCTTTAGTAGGAACTCCACTGCTGCCCTTGAACTGAGGGAGCTAAAACCTGTGCAAGCTCTCCGGACTATTAGTCAGTGGAGATTTTCCAGCAGGTGGATGGTTTCCTGTTATCTGTTCTAAATGTTCTTACTGACACTCGTGGGACACTTTTATCTGAGTATGTCAAAAGGAAACTGAAGCTGCTAGCAGAGGACATGGGGCTAGTCAGCCCTGACTGCATCTTAGACTTGCCAACACCAAGACATCCCCAGCTTGATAGCTGGGCTGCAGAAGCCAGGGGTTTTATAGCCTTTGATGTTGACATCCAACAACTCTTTTACAGGTCAAGGGATGACATTCCCGCAGTCTGAGATCTTGCTACATTCCTGGCTCTTCTGGGTACCATAAGGTAGAGCATTTCCTTGGTTCCCCCATCTGTAAGAAGGGAATAATGGTACTGACCTCCTTGGTCGGGTTCCTAGAGCTCTGCAGATCGGAGGTGCCATCAGTGGATTGGGTTTACTATTGCTGTTCCCAATTTCTCTTACATTTAGACTCAAGTGGAGTTTCAAATGGCTGCTGTAAATGTAATGAGATACTGTGGTGCTCTGCCTGCCCTAAAAGTGTGCACTACTGCTCGGCACTGCAAAGTACCTTTTTCACTATCCCCCCAGGGCTCTATGCATGTCTGGTGGCAACTGGTGAAGCTGATTCAACTACAGGTGTTTACAGGAAACACAGGTGGTGCTGGAGAAGAACATGTAGGCCACAGATGTGTTTTCTAAATGTAAGAGTGTTTGTACAGGAGAGTGGCACTGGTTTAACAGAAAGTCTTTTTGTGTTGCCTTTTTTTCCCCCTCATTGCATTGCAAACCCTTGCGCGAGCACTTGTGCTGGTTCAAGAGTGCCTCGCTTGGATTAGCTGAAAAGGCCCAGAGCTGCTGAAGCTGGATTGCAGCGAGGCTAGTGTAAGTGGAGACAAGTGTCTACAAGGTTTACCAAAATCAGTTTGCAATCACACTTTAAGCTAACTGGCACAGCCCTCTCCTGAGGGCAGAGCTAACGGGATCATTAGGCATGAGGGGTGCTAATGAAACAGAACCACTTTCCCACTGTGTTTTTTGCTCTCTTCAGCTTTATTGCCTTGTTTGCAGCAGGGCAATTCCATGTCCGTTTTCTTTGGGGTCGAATTTAACCAGAGCTGTCTTTAATCACCTGTCTCATTAATCCCTAACATTCTGTGTGCAGACCCCACTAACACACAGTGAGTTGCACAGGAGGACAGTGCTTAGGTGGGAAACACCTGAAGAGTGGATTTATCCTGGTAGAGAGACAAACCAACAGTTCCTCAGCCAGCGCCAAGCACTGTAATCCTGCTCCTTTCATTGCAGGATGTGGCCCAAAATCTCCAAGGTGCCAAAGAGCCCTGGCAGAAGCTGCAGAGGAAGGACAAGAAACCTTGAGAAGTCGGAGCAGGGAATGCTGGCCCAGCAACAGGGCAGAGCTCTTGTCAGAGCTGCACGTAAAGGCTTTGTGCGGATTTCCATGCCCCAGCACAGATCCTGCGCTGCACTTTCAGCACACTCCTCCCAACCCCTTGGAGCCGTCAGACCTGGCTGCAGTGCAGGCACTCTGCGCGACCCACAGCGCCACCGCTCCCTTCCATCTCCCACAGGCACTCCAGCTCCGTGGGTGCACCAGGGACGTGCACTGCTACGGAGGAAGCTGAGAGATTACCATGGTTACAGGCACTTTTCTGTGCAAGCAGCGAGCCAGGGTGAAGAGCAAGCTGGCGGCCCCCTCTTCCTCGCTCTGCTGCAGCTGTAGGCCATGCCATGGAGCATGCTTCCTCGGCCGTTCCGTGTCCGTGTTGCTGCCTGCAATGCGCTCCTCCTGCCCTCCCAAGCAGGACATCTTGAGGGGTTACTGAGGGCTCGTGGGCGATCCTAAGTGATGCAAGTAGGACCCTGCCAGGGTGGTGAGCCCCAAGCTCCCCTCTCCCTGGTTGCTCCCTGGTGCACTGGCCCAGCTTCACACACAGGAGTGAAGGGGCTACGCATATGCACCCATACAGCTGGGAGCCAGTGTACTGCTTTCCTTGGGTGTTCTTCCCAGAAGACTGGTGCCACCCTGGCAAAGCAGGTCCCCAAAGCCAGATACAGCCCCAACGTTGGCAGGGTTTCAGGGGCGACACGTGATGTACTGTCTCGCAATCCCTCCTGCAGGACTGGAGGAGCTCCCAGACACCTGCAAGGCACACCAAGGGTGGTGCTCCCCTTCCTTCTCCCCCTTGCAGGGGCTGTGAGTGGAGGAAATTCGGTGTAACTTGGGCCACAACCCAAGCTTAAGTGGAAAACCCAGAATGAAGGCTGTATTGCCTCTACTACTCACTATCTCAACCCAGTTCTCAGGCAGATCCAGCCCTGCAAGCCCTGCTCGTACTCAAGGGTGCTCCCTTTCTTCCCATTAGCCCCTTATAATTTTGTTATTCTCACATACATTATGCCAGCCCCTCCATCCATGGAGACCTGAAGTGGATATGGGAGACCCACGCAGAGGAGCCCAACACAAGCATCACACTTCACATGGTGCTTAGCTTCTGCAGAAGGAATAAGGCTGTTTCTTCCTCAGGGTTTCAGATGTAAAGAGCTGATCATTTTAAAACTCCATGTATGTTACAAGACTGCAGAGAAAGAGGGTTGGAGCTCATATACAGATAACATTTTTTAAGTAGCAAGAGCCTGACTGGGGTTGTTCCTGACAGGCTGAAGCCCACATTTAATCACCTAGAAAAGGCTTAATTCTGTAAAGTGGAGAAAGTTGTGGCTGCTGCACAGCCTTGTTGCATGCAATGGCTGCGCTCGGGGGACTCAGTAATGTCCCAGGCTTGGCAGTACGCCTGCTTGTAGTGGCAGCTGGGCGATTCGCCTCTCCAAATAGGAGGTGGTATCCAGCCTGCTGGCTTGGGCATTCCCTGCCACGCAGAAACCTAAAGCCCAGCAAGTGAAGCATGATGGCCCTGAAGGCACCAGCCCTGAGGAGGCACTGCACAGAGCCGGGTAGGATGCCAGCTGCCCCAGCGCAGTGCCGCAGGACTGGCTCCTTGCTTTAGCTCTCCACCTCTGCAGTGCTGGCCCGTAGGAAACAGCAACAGGCGCGTCTTCTGGCCTGGCAAGGATCCGACTGCCCTGTTGTTTCTGTGCCTTTGACCGTGGCTCGTTTCCAGGGAGGAATAATGGCGCTGAGCCTCAAGGACTTTTTAACTGGCTCTTCCTGTTGTTGGTTTCTGCAAGCAACAATAGTGGGAGGTTTATGTTCTTTCTCTTCTTTACAGATTCAATCATTTCCGTGATGTTAAAATTGCTTAAGCAGAGCTTCCCCTGACATGATGTCAGGGTAAACTGTGTGGCATAGTTACAGCCATCTGTATTAGCTCTGTATTTTCTGGCTGCTCTGAACAGCATTTGCAACAAATTTTAGTTTTCCAGAGTGCCTCAGTGGTTGTAGTGTAATTCTTCATCAGTGTTGAACACTTTTCTCCATGCTCTGGGTTGCACCAACACTGTCCAAAGGGCAGCCCAAGCTTTTGGCGTCATCTAAAGCATCTGACATCGGCACCTGCAGCCACCTTCTCTAGAGCACTGCCAGCTACAGGTACAACCAACAAGCTGGCAAATATAGCCTAAAGTTGCCAATATTTTCCTGGGAAGATTCAGAAATAAGCAATTGCTAGGGGAGTAGACTTTCTTTCATGTTTGTTCTCACATATCCATGCACACAGCCCAGGTGAAATCCTGTCTCCATCTCCAGCGGCCCATTGGCCCCTTGCAGCACCTGTGAGCTGGGCTCCAGTGGTCTGGGATGATGCCATCCGTTCTGCCAACATTTTAAAGCAGTATAACTAACCCAAGCTACCTTAATGCACAGGCAGCCTTGCTCCAAAATCAACATTTCTCTGAATTTGTGTAAACCACGTTATAAAGTGGGTTGAGATCAATAGGGAAAGCAGAGGAGAGGAGGCAGATGTGTGTTGGGGCATGAGAATGCCTGAGCAAGGAGTTGCTGTTATTTCTCTTCACATCTGCAACATAAAACAAGGTGGTGTGTTGGAACAAAGAGATAAGACTTAAGCTTCAAGGTGCTACATTTGTGGCAAATGTGTAGAACACATCTTATGCAGGGACCAAGTTTCTGGAGGACCAGCAGCACAGCAGCTCAGAGACATGGAGAGCCCCAGAGGTACCAAACAGGAGCTGACTCAGACTCCTAACCAGACAGTTTGTAAGTCAGCATTGTTGTCTTTTTTCCTTGGTATAGCAAAGGGAGAGCCTCAGATAAATCTGCTGGGTGTGATGCTCATCTTCATGCTACACAACCAGAGGAGGTGAGAGCATCTGCTGCTGTTCCCCTGGCTGAGAAAGACCCTGGTGAAGGGATTCATTCAAGCCCTGCTAGGACAACCTATGAGTTGCAGTTTAAGAGCTGCACAGGCGACGTCCAAACACCCACCCAACCATATGCGACTGCTGCCCCACTGGGTGCTCTGGTGGCAAGGCTGGTCCTTCCCCAGCCTGGGGCAGGGGAAGAGTGCTGGCAAAAGCCTCAGACCGTGGCCTGTTTCCCATGCAGTCAAGTTCAAAGATGAGGAGGAAATGTGATTTATCCCTGACAATTTCCTTCCCAGTAATCTTAGGTGCTATTTACGACACCGGCAGATACTACTTCCTCAGACAAAGTCCACTTTTCAGGTGATGATTCCCCTTTTTATAATAAATGCTGCCAAATCCCAGAAGCGATAGCTCACAAACAATCAGACAGGACAACAGGAATACTCTCTGAGATGCCATGTAAAATAGATCTTGCCACTGTACAGCAACAAATCAAATTTAGGGAGAAAGAATTTGAAAACAAATTACCAGCAAGATATTTCAAGCTGACAGCAATTTTGGAGTAACTTAGGGCTGCCTGGTAAGAACTATATTCCTTTTATTTCCCTGTCAATAGCAGCTACCTTATAAGATTGGTTTCTCATTGATGATTCTCTTGTCTGAAACCAAAGCTCAGGAGTATACTTAAGATGATAACTGTCTCTTTGATCACACTTTGGTGGCAATACTTTTCACTTTGACAATGAGATTTCTCCCTTTGGATGAAGCTTTGGTGCCTAAATAGCTGCACGATCGCAAAATTTCCAGCTGCACAAGGAGAAGGCCCTGCAGTGTAGTGCATGTTTCCAGCAAGGTATTTGGTCCTGAGAGTTTGAACGCCGAGGTGCAAGCCAAAAGTATCTGAGCCCTGGCTTTGTGTCTGCTGCTGCGAATGGCACTAGCCTACTCTACCTCAGTTTCTCTGCTCGCACACTAGTGTAAAAACAGTTCATACATATTTATTTATTTATTTCTCATAGTATCTGCTAGCACTCCCTTTGGGTGCTGCTGCAGCAGGGAAACCTCCCCCATTCTGCTCTCCAGCAGCCCAGTGAGCTACTCAGCCTGGGCATCCAATTTGCCTGGTGGGGAATGTGACGCTGTACGTACTAATTACAGAAGCGCCTCACTACTATTCATCAGGAAGCATGAAGGGGACCCAGAGGTGAGGTATAAGTCGGGGCGGGGGGAGAGGGGTTAGAAAGGAGCTCGCTGCTCCTGACAGGCCCCAAGCAGCAAGAGGCATAAAGAGTGCACTAGTCTGTAATTTGCCTGCAATTTCTCCTCGGGAAGCAATGAAAGTTTACAACTAGCTGTGGCAATGCCCGCGTATCTCTTCCAGAAAGTGGTGGATAAAAATAGGCTGGAATTACACAGAGGAAAAGAGGATTTTGACATTCCTTTGAAACCTCTTTGCATTCAAGCGTGCCCAGCATTTTTGGCCAAGGGCTTAACAAGAGGGACATAGTGTGCGGCTGGCGGTCGCTCCTGTCCTTGTGCTTGGAGCCAGCTTTTACCCTGCTTAAGCCTTGTGCAAGGCTCCTGCCTGAGTTTCGACGGACTGTGAAAGAGGAGGCTGGTGCCCTGAATGTAGGGTTATGTGCTGGTTGTGTGACATTGGTTTCTTCCACTGACTTCTGCCCCGTGTCCGGCATTTGGGGATAACTTCTTCCTCAGGAAGGAGGCAAGCATCATCCCAGTAATGGTTTGATTTGTAGTTTAACTTGGGTCCTCTAATAACTTAAAATAAATCGATGTTTGTTTTGCACTGCATCCCCCCTGGGTAAAGGAAACAATCTGTGATGTTTATTTATTCAAGTGATGCCTATGAAACTAAAATCTTTTTATCTATTCTCCCTGCATAGGGAATACCTCAGTGATCTAACACACACTCAATCTAAAAGTAAGGACTTCTTTTCCCAGTGCCCTTGGCTAAACTTTCCTTTCCTACATAGTCCCACAACTCTGGGAACTGCATTTCAATAGTGCTGCGTGACCTTAATCTTCACAGCATTTTAGGATCTTCCCAGATGGAAAGTGCCATAGAACTGTAAAACCTTATTAATTAAAGGCTAAATAGAGGCAGTGTGTGGAGGTCAGTGACTCATGCAGTAGGATTCTTAGGCTTCTGCTATGCATTGCCTCAGGACATTTTTTTTGAATGTTCCCTTCTCTGGGGCTATGACAGTTTATTATACAAAAGCTGTGTGAACCTGAGGTGAATGCTAACTGCTCTAGCAACGCTGTTCACTAGTTGGCAAAGCAGCAACTAGTGAACCTAGTTCATGCCGAGCCTTTTGGGACAGTATGGTAATTTCTGCTCATTAGGTTTTCTGCCTGTTTCTTCAGGCTAGCTGTGCCATCGGAAGCAGGGGAGGATGCTGTTGGGGGCCATCGGCACCAGTATTATAAATGGCTTCTGGGCTCCCGGGTGCTCTCTCTGGAGGTCCCGGGAGTACTCAGCAGCTGAGGGAGAGACAGGTTGGTTTGGTTAGGTTAGGTTAGGTTAGGTTAGGATCCGGCACTTTGTCGAGAATGAATTGTAGCATGTTTCTCCTAGACCGTTTTGCTCTGAGAGGGAAGGCAGTGCTGGTGAACAGCATGGTTGTAAGCACAGGATCCGTGAATCACACTGGGAGGACAAGTGTCCCGCCGTTGCATCCCTGGCGGAGACGCCAGCTGTGCCGGCTCTGCAGACCCTGGAGGCGTAGAGAGCCCAGCCCCAGGCCAGCCTAACCATGCCGGCAGGAGCCCCCAGAGCAGATGCAGATGCACTGGCAAATCTGTTCTCTTCTTGGTTGTGGTTTGTTTAATTGGGGCGGGTGTTTTAACTCTTCTGCTGCAACATACACCTAAAATGAGGTAGCTGCAGTCCCCCCAAAAAAACTTTCCTAGCAGAATGTGCTGTCGTTTCCATTGGGCTAAAGATGTCTTGAGGCATACGTGGCCCTGTGCTCCCTGAAAGCCGGCAGATCAGCTGGCAGAAAGCCTCAGTTCCCTGATGTTTGGACCCTGAGATTCTTTTATCTTATTTTTATTTATTTTCTTACTACTGCCTGACAACTACCTAGTCAGCCTCTATTGCAGCAATTTCTGCCCCTGCCCATGACACTGTTCTTCACCTTTTCCACTTATCTACTTCATTCCTTTTATCTCCTGCCCTCTGGGATTCCTTCTTAATTTTCCCATTACCATCTCTCACCGCAGCAGTCCTATCTTAGTATTCCTTACTTCTGCTTCAACACTGAGTTAGCCTCACAAAAAAAACAAAACTAAAATGTCTGTATTAAAAAAATGGAAAGATCAAACATGCATTCCCAAACAAGGTACTCATAAATGTATGCATGGAGCACCTGTTTTAGTCTCAGCAATCTTGTCACAGACATAGCAAACCCAGTTCCAGCTGAAAATATAGCATTTAGACCCAGTGTATGCTGGGAAGAACAAAAAATATTGTCATGCTAGGTGCTATATGATCCAGACACTTCCTTGGTTGACATATAAGCCTCCCCCGGGGTTATAATAGTAAAAGGGCAGCTTTTCTGCAGTGAACACACCTGAACTAGTATCTTTAAGTGGCACTGATCAGGGATCGCCCTTCTGCTTACTTCTGACTAATGCAGATATGCTGCCTGAGGTGTGCAATCACACACCGCATTGTACCATTACGTACTAGGGGCAGGACTGCCGTAACAGAGTGAAGAATGAAAGCATTTATTTATTTTATATGCTTAACAACAGACACGCAGTATCACTGTAACAGTCCCTCCTCGTTGCCTGTCCTTTTCCCTGGCTTATGTTTGGTTTTCATTTAGGAAAAAGGGGCAAGAGAAACTTTTGAAAAAGAGGGGAATGGGATTACAAAACCACAGTGTTTAAAGGGAGATTCAGGGTCAAGTGGAAAATTTCTAAATCATTTTAAAAAAGGGACTGGATTTCATGTTGCCAGCACAGCCTGATGCTGTCTAATGACATTTAGGGATTTGGAAGTGTTAGCTACTGTTCCGAGGTGCTTGTCTAAACAACACCTTGCATTTCTGTCTCCTTGACAGAGCCTGCTACCGTGTTCCAGACAGAGCTGTTAATTAAGAGACAAAGTCCAATCTAAGCCTAGCTGGCTCTGTTTTTTCATAATTTTATTTTTATTTGTTGAGTCTTTTAACTGGATGATCCATGCACTAACAGAGCTGCCAGCTAATTTTCTACTTTTTGCTTTGTGTTTCAACAGTATGGTACAGAACGTGTGATTCTCCAGAACACCAGGCCTTCTACCTTTGAGCTTGTAGTTTTAAAAGAGATTTTTTTTAAAAAAATGACATTTTGTCCTGAAAGGATGTGAGACGTGCAAAACTGCTGAATGTGGAAGCCACCACAGGAGGCCAAGACATGATATTAAAAGGAGTAACGAAAGAAAGAAAGCTATTGAAGTGTAAACTCAATTTTATTGAGAGTATGCTGCAGATCAGAAATGAGTATCTTGAATCCCTGGTGCAACCGGCACCAAAATATTAATGGTTTGGTACAAGGAGGAAGTACAAAGATCTTTAAAAAATCTGTGTTTTCTCTGCACTTACAGAGAAGGGTGTCTGTTGAAGAAGTCTGTTTGCTAAGACACTGAACTCTCTGTATTATTTTAATAACTTATGTTTCAGCCAACATCATAATTACAGTCTTCACTTTCTTTTGATTAACTTTACTTACAAAAGGCCTGGACTCTTCATTCCTATTTTCTTTATGGATTGTAAAACCATGGTTCTATGTTTATTGCTCTGCCTTGGGTATCTTTCTTGGATTAAATTTGTGGGAAGAACAAATGCAATCTAAATTGCTGCAGGCCAAAGTCTGTCTTTCTGCAGGACAGGCTTGTAACAGTAGGGCAAAAATAGGAAGCATGGTCTTGCTAACTTTATGAAGCTAAGATCTGGAGGAAAATCATAGTCTTAAATCATTGCATTCCTCTGCAACGGCACTAGCCGGGCTGCCCCTTGAGAGCTGGCACGGGTTGCTTTGCCAACCTTAACTAAATTAGATAGCTCCAATTAGACAGCTCTTTGCTAGGCTTTCCCAGTCTCTCTAGATTTTGGTTAATACCAAAGGAAGGAGCACGTAGATTCAGACATCTTAGAAATGTTGGCAGACAAGTCATGAAATGTATTGACTTTATTCAACTGTTTTTACAATCCGGTACAAGCATAAGTTCTGTAGAGACACTTGTATTGAAAATAATCTCAATGTATACTACAAAAAAAAAAAAAAAAAAAAAAAAATCACCAAGCCATTGGGTATAGAATAAAAATGGTCAGTTTGTCACCCAAGAGACTCAGGGACACTTGAAAAAAGAAACTTTTGAAATAAATTACTGTATAAAGACAACTTTCAAATCTACAAATCTAACCTTATTTGACTCTAAAATCTCCTTCTTTTCTGGTGGAGGTTCTGGCACTATGATTTCAGGAGACATTTAAAATAGCATACAACATTTTCTGAAATCTCCCACACTCGCATTATCACAGCTTGACAGCCCTTTTATGTCATGGATTTCCCCTATTGCTTTTCCTCTGTATTCTTGCTATTAGAGACATTCGCATGAAAACAAGACTTTTTCTAAAAAGCAACAACTTTCAAAAATGTTAAGATACATTAGTTTTTTTGTAAGAAAACAGCAATTTATAAAAGCCAAGAGGAACCTAGCCGTAATTTCTTCCCCTTTCCAAGTTGATATCACGTATCCACCAGTTTTTAATGTATTTGTTACTTTGTATCTTGCAATAGCTCAGGAAAATCAAGGCTACACCAGACTGCCTGTTAACAGATCTGCAGTGGGTCCATGTGGTGCAGCCTGTGTTTCGATTTCCCAGTTTATGCAAATCAGATCTTGAAAGATTAACTCATCAATAGCCCAGTCAACAGGTACAGCCTGGATTTTGAACATCTCGGTGATTTCCTGTTATGAAAGTGGGGGATTACAGAGTTCTTCTAAGTTTCATCAGTAGTAGCTAGAAGATTCTTGATTCTGGAAGTGTTTTGACCTAAAATTTTAGTTTTATCTTAGAATGAAGTTGACCACCGGCTCCAGAAACGTGGGCCCAAGCGGGGTTTCACAGGAAACCCGCCCTTTCGCCCTGTTCTGCTAGGAGAGGCTGCGGTTTTGAGCAAGTTCAGGTTTCCAGAGAACAAAAACCACAGCGAGGGCGACGAGGGCTGCCCGTGCAACCACACAAACCAAGAACCGGAGGAATGGTTTAAACCCCGCCGCCCCCGGGGTGCCCCGGCAGCGCCTGAGGAGCGGGGCCGGCGGCCCGGGGTGCTGGAGGCCTGCGGCGGGCTCAGGCCGGCCGTTGGGCGCCGCCCGGCCGTTGGGCGCCGCGCGCGCGCGCGCGCGGCCGTTAGGCCCAGGCCGGCGCCCAGCGCCTCACCTGGCGGCGGGCAGGGCAGCGGGGGCGGCGCGCGGCGGCGGGCGGCGCCGGGAAGAGCCGGCCGGGCCGCGCGGGGCGGGGAGGCGGGAGGTGCCCGGAAGAGCCGGCTTCCTCTCTCCGGCTCGGGACGGGAGCGGCGCCGGGCGAGACAAAGCGGCCGCGGCGGCTCCGGGCGCGGGATCCAGCGGCGGGTGCCCCCTCCCCTCCTGCCGGTAACTTCTCCGGGCGGCGGCGGCGCTGCCCGCGCCCTCCCCCCGCCCCGCTCCGCCGACTTGGAAACTTTTCCCGGCGCCGCGGGCCGGGCCGGGCCTGGCCGGGCCGAGCCGGGGCAGGAAGGCGGGCGGGGCGGGGCGCGCGGGCCGGGCCGGGCCGGGGCTGCGCCGCGCTGCGCTGCGCCGCGGCGGGGGGCGCCCCGGGGCGCGGGGGGGCTGGGCCGCCCCGGCGGCGCTGGCGGCGGGGCCCGGCGCCCCGGGGCGGCCCCGTCCCGCCGCCGAGCGCGGCGCGGCGCGGAGGGAGGGCGGCCCTGCCCGCCCGGCTTCCGGGCGCCGCGGAGCCGAGCGGGCCGCGCCGGCGGCGGGGCGTGGGCCGGGGCGCGGCGGGAGTCGCTCTCGGCCGCCGCGGGGGCGCGCTGGTGCCGGGGCGGCGCGGCGCTGCCGGGCGGCGGCGGGGCCGGGCGGGGGTGGCCGCAGGCTCCTGCGGGGCCGGCGGGCAGGCGGCGGCTTTGGGGGCGCGAGGGGATCGGTGTTATCGTGCTGCTCGAGGAGACGCTCGCTGCTGCCAGCCGTAACACGGACCCTCCGAGCTGGACAAGTTCGGGTGGCAGCGGGGAGTTCGCGGAAAGGCTCTTCCCAGAGCGGCCGGGCCCGGCCTGCTGAACCTGCCCGGTCCCCGCCGTGGCGGCGGGCGAGCACTGCTACCTTCTGCGCGGTCCCCAGGCAGTTACTTGCAGAGTTAAATCTTGCCGCTTGACGTGGATTACTGAAAACGCTGTTTAATTGCTTCAGTATCGTAAGGAACTTACTCTTCGGCCGTGATGCTGACAGCACTGGTGCTCTCCCTTCTCCGTTCTGCCTGCAAATTTCTTTCCTTGTGCAGTTCTCCCCCCAACCCAGTGTTTCTGTTTCAATATGTAAAATGCAATTTCTCTACACTCCAGATCATCCCCTTTCCCTTAACTTAGCCATGTCACTTTTTTTTTTGATCGTGGCTTATAATGCAGTAAGACAAGTACCCTCTCCTTGCTGATGAGAAGTTTCATGCCACCTCTTACATCTAAACAGGAGACTGTGTCAACACTTTTAATCACTGTTTTATCCTCAGCTCTCCTCCCTGCAGCTTATGGGTCACTGACTAATACATATTAGCCTGCCTTTCCCGGTTAGTTCCTTTCACGTTAGTTCAATGGGCGTGAAATATTTTAGGCTGAAAATTCGTGGGATGCAGAAGTGTGTTGCTCTCTTATATTTATAAGTAGATGTGGTCGAAGCTTACTTTGCTATCCCTCTCCCCTTGGTCTGCCTGCTTTACCCGGAAGGCAGCGGGTATGTTTTCACTGTGTCAGTGCGAGTAATCAATAATCCTCTTGCCTCGTCTGGGTTATGAGCATCCATTACTGTATTCTCATTCCAGCATTCACATTTATGACTCAAGGCATGTTTATGGTTATTTGTATTGAAATAGTCTAGGATCTCCCTGCAGTCTTTTGTCAGTTCTGTGCATTTTTTTTTGTTTTGTATTGCTTTTTTTTTTGTTATTTTGAAACTGCATTGTGAATAGGGAAATGGGGGAGGTAGGAGAGGCTCTATTAACTGTGGCTTTCATTCTAACCCACTTCCTTAGTCATACTGGCTAGATGAGACTTAAAGCACTTTCAAACCTAGGTTTGTTTTCAGCTCTTGGGCTAGTTTGTGGGGTTGTTAGTCTGGGTTTTGATGTAAGTGAAAGTGTAAGCTTACTTTGCAATATATTTGTGGTCTTTCAGGCGCAGGGCAGATTGTCATGCATCTGTCCAGAGCACATTGGGCATTTTGGTCTGCCTTTGTTTTGTTAAGGCAAGGTTAAGTGTTCAGTAAGACTAGTTTCTCCCTTCCTGTTGAACTGATTCTTCTTGCTTGAAAGGGCGTTATTTTGAGTAATTTTCTGTTTTTTATTTAGTGAAAAACTGTTTTGAGAACATAAAGGGAATGTCTTTGAAGGCTCTTCTTAGGAGAAACAGATGAAGGTTTAGCTTTTGTTTTAGAAACACTTTACCGAACCTCTTTCATGATAAACAAAATGCCTTCAGTCCTTGGGTTTTTCAGCCAGCTCTAATAATAGGTGTCTGCATTGGAGATTAAAGGTTTACCCAAGGTGAAGAGGGGAGCACAGTGGGTAGAGATTAGAAATGCTGCACCCAAATGGATGACTTTAAATACTGAGGTAAATGTTTACTTCAGTATTTTAAATTTTCAAGCCTTGTAAGGCTTCAGCCTTTGAGATGTGCCTAAATGCGTGTAGTGGCAGGTGTTAATATGCAGTTTATTTGTAGGACTTTGGTTGATCCAGATCAAGTTAACTCCAAGATGTCATAGAAAAGTAATTTGTGTATTTCAGCTGCATAAATATCTTCCTTCTGCAGCTGTAAAATCCAGAAACTGATCTTGCAAAAGGTTCTACCTAATAGAAATGTTTATGAGCTGGAAATAAGCTATAGTGGAACTTTGGCCTGCATTGAAATTATATGTACTGTTACTATTTAATATCCTTTCTTATGAAGAGAATTAGTTAAGCTCACAAAAATATTTAGTGGTGAAACTGATCTACTACTTACAGATCTTAAGGTTAGTTTAGAGCGAGGACATACGTGGCCAAGATACTCTGTTGGAGGACTTTCTGTATTACATCAGCTTCTGTTTTATTGGCAACTCCTTGTTTTGCTGAACACTAAATGAACCATGATGAATGAAAGAGGACCAACTTTATTATTATTTTATTTTTAAGGACAACACCCTATTGAGGCGGAGTAAGGCAAAGTCATCCAACATAATGCTAAATACTTGTAGTTGTTTTCTACTGTGATACCTTAACTGGAAATCACTTCAGTTCTTCCTCTGCAGAACTTTAATGTGTATAACCTTGAGAATTTGGATTCTTTACTGCTCTGGGAATGCACCCTAATTGAGTTTTATAGCTAATCTGGAATGGCTGCAGTCAGTGTGTTTATAGCTCGTGGATTGGTTTAACAGGGTTGCAGCTTTAGAGCAAGTGCAGATGTTTGATAATTACTAGTTTATACTGTTTTAATCCAGTGTATGAAACTTAAAATAAAACCTACCCACAACGATGTTTACTAATACATCTTTTCGGAGGAACTAAACTGAAAAGCACTTGAGAGTGACCTGCTGCACCACAAAGCAACATGGGAAAACTGACCTCAGTGCAAATGTATTTTACTATCGAGGTAAACGTATCCCTGGAAGAATGCAGTCCCTGCAACTGTGAGGTCTTTCTCCTTGAATAGCTGAGCCTTCTTATCGTCCATTCAGGGGAAGAATGGGTGTTAACTTTGTTTTCCTGTCGGTGGTGGACTAGCAGAGATTCTCCTATTAGCAAATCTGATACTTAGATATGACTCATAGTTCCTCCTATTTAAAGTGCCAGCTACCTTTTCAGTAAACATGATTACGTATTTTTGTTAGTTAATCCCAGATCTACTACATAAAACATTTGCTAGTCCCTTTACTTAAGTTAATAAATAGCTCTGGTGGAATTAGAGGAATAACCTTTTTTCCATGCTTTATAAAGTGATAGAAATTATCAAATACACAGATCTAAACTACCACAGTTGTGCAAAGGGAAGTTCTCCCCGAATCTACTGATATTTTATTGCTTCTATTGTAAATTTTCTAATTTATAAGACAACTATTTGATTAATCATTTAAACTCATCAGAATCCTTTCCAAAGGCTTGTTTTTTTTCTTTTTATAAATACTTGAGTTTAAAGGAAAACTAAAGTCAGATAAAAGAGGTAACGGTTATCAAGGTAGAGAGTGGAAAAGTATCTGAGAACATGAAACCAAGTGGGTGCCAAGTGATTCTCCAGTAGATATATTTTAATATATTAAATGACACAGAATAGAGAGGAACCTTGATTGTATGTTAATAGTCTACAGATGAGTTCAGTTCTAATTTTGCAAAGGTGTTGAGAAGTTTGAGAGCAAGTAAACTAGGGAACGAGTAGCCATGTGGCAGGTAGAACTTCACTGTTGATAATATGTGGCTTAAGCTTTCCGTGTGCCTTTTTCCAAAACACATTCAGCTTTCTAAGTTGTCTCTGTCCTGTTACGGAGCAGATCTGTGTATCCTTCTGGATACTTTAGGAAGGATTTCTGGTCAGCGTGAAGCTGAGGTCAGGGAGCAAATGATATGTTAGTGTAAGTTAGGATAAAAGACACTATAAGACCATTGGTGCACCCTGTTCTGGAGTAGCCTACAACAGCTATTAAAAACAAAAATAGTGAAATTAGAGGGCTTGTGGATAGCTGATGAAATATCTGCAGAATCAGGGTTTTTTTCTTCACTGGAGATTAACTAAAGGAAATTAGGAATGCATAAATAAGAAGGAGCAGACACATATGTAAAAGTGATGAATGAATTGTGCAGAGTGTTGACCAGGCCCTTCTCTTCTTTCTGTTGTCCAGCACAAGATCCAGAGGGCATTTAGGAAAATAACAAGTTTTGCTTCTTTTCAGTTAACAAAATGAAGCTCCCCATTAGTGTTCAGAGAGGTTTTCATTCATTGTTTTATTCTGGATACTTTTATGAATAATATCCATGTAGATCTAAGGTAGGATTCTTCTTGCCATATGTTTTTGTGGAGGATACAAACTTAGCCAAAAACATAAATTTAAATAAATGGCCTATAAAAGGGATATGGTAGCAATAATAACTTGACATAGCCAAAAGGGTCGGTTTATTTTTTTCATATAAAAAATGAACTGTGTGTCTGAAAAATAGTGTTTAACCTGCATAACACTGAGCAAGTCAGGATTAATCTCTGTAGATTAATCTCTGCTCTTGAGGTCTTCAGTTAAAGCTATAGAAAATTAAGTATTTTTATTGACTTGAATAATCATATTCAGAAAAGGTGCTGTAGAACAGCAGAAGGCAAAATTGGTGGTATGCTCACTAAGAAAGAAGGTGCAAGTAGGCTTTACTGCTGCCTAAACCTGGCTAATAAAAACTTGCAAGCTGCTTGTTCTGTAGCTACTTTCTTGCAAGTATGTTACTGTAACGTAAATTTGAATAAAGCATTTTCTTTAGTGTGACTTAATTAGAATCTTATTGCTCAATATTGAAGAGTTGCACAAGATTTTGGATAATTCATAAAACAGTATTTCGTGATGGATTCTGGACGTACATGCAAGTGAAAAATGCTGTATTAACTTAATATACAATTTACCATTTGCTGGAAAATAAATTTCTAGTTAAATCAGTGCCGGATGTCCAGGTGTTCTTGGATCTAAATATCTTAAAATTAAATGATCTATCTATTTAAAGAACAGTGAACTAGCAATAGGGAGGGATGGACTTGATATAATCTGATTTAGCATACTGGAGAGGTCCATCCAGCCTAGTATCCTGTCTCCATGACCCTTGTTGGGAGATTTTGATTGTACTTCTTCCATCATCTTTTTATTAGTCTAGTCCCCGTCTGAGGCCCAAAGTTAAGGGACCTTCTCCTGCGCTTGGTCGAGCTGGCTGTTAAAACCAGAAGGAGGAAATACAGCAGGAGAAGGACCGCAGGGATGATAGGGACCCCACTGCCGTTCTCTCTGCTTGCCGCACATGGAGCGGTATTTACCGGCTCCTCCGATGCCTTTGAGGAGAGACAGATGCTGTTGGTAGTGATTGGTGCCCCCCCCACTGGTTCCCTGTTCATAATTTTTAATCTTTATTCCTTGTCTTTTCAATTTGTTGTTCCTTTCAACTTGTCTCTCTTTGTCCCTTTCTCTGCACTTCTCCTGCCTCCCTTGTCCTCTTTCTTGGGTGCTGGGGGTGTTTTGGAGATGTAACCATCTCCAAAAGGGAAAGCCACAGGAACAGTAAGCGGTGGGGAATACCTGGAGCAAGATGCAAGAAAAGGGCAGACGAGCAGCATTGCATCCCCACGGTGCTCTGCCAAACTCTTCCAGCTTAAGGACGTCTGAGCCAGGAGTTCTAGCTCTGCTTTTCACAGCCTTTGACAGACTCCTGTGAGGTTCTCCAGCGGCTTTCATGGCCGGAGACCAGCGCGCGGCGAAGTGCTATTCAGCTTTTGACACGAGCAGTCTCTTCTGCAGGTGCAGAGAGTCTGTCACTTCATTGTATTCAATAGGCTCTGTTCAATGACTTTATTCCGTTCGAATTTACAAACCTGATTAAGAGCTGAAAAGCTTCGTGCAAGCTACAAGAGAAATGAATAATGCGACATATTTTTTCCAAGAGGCTAAAAGACAAGGATCTGGATTAGATGTGTGTAAAGCTCTGAATTGGTGTAGGTTTCTGTACGAAGCATGGCTTTGTAGTTCCTGCTATTTAGTACTTTTGGAAGATGCATTTAATTATGCTGCTGTTACCTCTGAAAACACATTTCATAACTAATGTTAAATAATACATCATGGAAACAGAGATGTGAAGAAGGCTTTTAGGAAAATGGGTATAGCCTTTATTTGCTAGTTTGTAGCTCTTCTGCTGCTGGTGAGAGCTTTAATCAAAATGTTCTTATTTTGTCCTGATACAGCAGAAAGTGCAGTGTGATTGTTTTTGTTTTCTCCTAGCTGGGCTTAGGGAGAAAAAAAAAATCGAAGAAATAGGATGCAACGAAAGCAGCAAAAAAAAAAAAAAAAAAAAAAAAAGCTACCAATTAGTGGCAAAACAAAGCAGGACAAATTAATTGCACAGAGTTGAAAGCTTATAACCTAAAAAACATGTACTAAATTTATCCCCAGTCTACATGCATCAGTACTTGCATGTCAGATGTTTTAAACTATCTTATTTAACTTGTAAGAATTGTTCAAGACAACTTGATTATGCTTAACAGAATATTATGAGCCTAATACAAAGTTCATTGTTGCCAGTGAAAGACAGCATTCATCAGAACCAGAGAATAAGACCATTAGTTTAAAGCCAATTAAACAGGGTTTCTTGGCTTGTCCCTTCTTTCTTCATTAGCACTATCTAGTCTCCTGTTCTTAAGGATGGGAAGTAGAGAGCGAGAGGAAGTGTTTGTGTGTGTATGTGTGCACACACAATATTTGTGTGTGCTTAATCTGGTATAACTTGGTTTCCCCTCAGTATATGGCTAAGTTATCAGCTTAAAAATCCCGTTTTTCCTTTTTTTCTAATAAGAACAACTGGGCAGTGACTCCTTCCTCTCAGACCTTCTAATTACTTTCCATTACTTTCCATTTTTATGTGGGTGGGTGGGTGGTGGGATTTTTTTTGTTCCTAATTCAGGTTGTTTTAATCATGCCTCTGTATTTTAAGGCGGTGTCTGCAAAGTTTCTTGGCCGGATGGGTTGCTGTTAACGGATTCTGATGGAGCACTATACCCGTAGCCAATTTGTACTTGCTAATTCTGTGAAGGTGGTTCTGGCTTTGCAGATAACTGGTATGCGTCCAAAAGTTAATTGCACCTTCCGATTTGTAGTTACTTATTTTGCTTTTCTAAAGAAATTGCAGCATTCTTGTCCCTCTGTCCCCTCTGCGTTCTCAGATAGCGTTCTCGGCTTTGTGGCAGCTCGTGGGGAGGGGGAGCTTAAAAACACCTGACCTCACATGCTCTGATGGATAACGGCAGCTACGTAAAAGACACTTAACTCATCCAGCTTGTGCATTGCATTCCTGTTGACTCTTCTCCCAGAGGTTTGCTTCTGTGTTTCTCCTTCACTAGCGGCGTGTGTTGGTAGAGCTGCAGGTTGAAAGTCATCTGGAGGCATGCAGTGATGGTGCAATTCTTTTTCCTTTATGTCATTCCTTGCTTGTCTTTAAGAGATGTTGTTGAAAGCTGCCGTTTGCATGACGTGAAATTTTTGCCCTTCTCACCTTTTCCTTAATTGCTTTGTTGTTTTTTAGGAAAGGTTGACAGATTGTTCCTGAATGAAAGTAAAGGGCTGGAGAAAGAATTCTAAGTAACTTTATCTAATAACTTCAGAAAACATTTTACTTGGAGGAATCCTCCAGCCCATGTTCTCCTCTTTTGCTTCAGTGGATACACTTCTTTTAGTAGCTCATGCAATTTGAAAGAACCAGCTGTTTTTTCACTCTCTTAATATTACTGAATCTTTTTTCTTGTTATGTAGTCTTTAATTGATACTATACTAGGCATGCAACTGAGAATATAATATTTAACCTCTGTTAATACAGACTGATCGTTTCATCATTGTTTCAGCAAATTGTCTTTTATCAAGCCTCCAATTACAGTGTTCTCTCATTCTTCAAAATATGCCTGTCAGCTCAAAGAACTCCAGTGTCTGTGTACTGCTGTTTTAAAATCGTCAATGAAGGTCTAGATTTAGGTCATCTAGAGAAACTGAAGGGTATTGCATAACAACATATCAATTTAGGAATGAAAATGTGGTTTGAGTTGGGTCAGATGCTGGTTATTTCTGACTGCATAGCTTTAAACTGACTTCTTATTGCAGACTGAGCTCTGAAGAAGATCAGAGTAAAAATACCCAGGGTATTTTGCCTTTTATTGCCAGCGATCAGAGTTTTTTGCAAGCCAAGCAAGAATTAATTTTGCAACACTGGTAAATTCTGGTGTCAACTGATAAAGTAGACTAATTTATAACAAACTCCTTTATTTGAGGAATATTTGCGGTAAAATTTATTTGATAAAAGGTTGCCCCTTTCTGCTTATGTATTCATTGCTGACGTGAGTATGGTAATTCAATCCTACGTGAGCATAATTTGAGGTTGGAAGAGCCATGCTCTGTAGCCACAGCCTAGTTACTCTATCTTCCCTTACAGCATGTATCCCTGGAGCCTAAAATGCATACTGTGGGTTCTGTAAGTGGCAATAAGCTAAGCTGTTCTTTTATATATATATATATTTTTTTTCTAATGATTTCTAGAAAAGCTTTATGTTGTTTTGAGCCCCAAGGGTGAGAAGAGACTTGGCAGGCCTAAGGTTTGCAGGGTTCTCAGTAGGTGAAGTGGCCCAGCGGTAGTAGTCTCACCTGGGCTCTGAAGCTACCCTCCTTGCCCAGGCTGAGCCAGCTTGTTTTATTCGAAACTGTTATCAGTTTAAGCGTGAATGCGAGAAGTGTGGCTGTGAGAGGGCTGGAGCTTGGAAGTTATCTTCACTGCAAAGATAGCTTAATGTTCTTCCTCCTGCTGTCATCTTAAAATGCAGGTGTGTTGCTTTCAACAGCACGGCCAGGTGCTGCAGCCCTGATCCAGGGAACAGACAGAGAAAATATGTCAGTTCAAAATCTAGTGGTTACTTGCTCTGGTGGTGGAAGCGTCTTCATGGTGTAACATTGCCCATTTTAGGCACAAAATGCACCAGTGCTACTGCGAAGACAAAATGAGTGGTTTTATTATTTGCAAGAAAAACTCGCTTGAAATGCTTCTCATGACATGCCATCCTCCCAAATCTGAAATCTTGCAGCTAGAATGCTAAAACTGATCTTAGTCATGTAGGAGATTCTTTTGTTCAGAAAAAAAAGTATGTGCGCCTCGTAAAGCAGTGTCTTGATATCCCACTAATTTTCTTTGTTTGTAGTTAGAATCCTACTTGAATTTTTTTTTGGAAATAGATAACTCTGCAGAAATAAATTGGAGGCTTGTTCTGACATACCATGATATCCATCTGGTCAGTTAAATGAATACAAGCATGAGTTTGCTTCTTGCACTCTTTTAGGATATCATCCATAAATTAAAGCTTTAATGTGGCATCAATAAACCACTAATTGCTTGTGCTTTCTGTGATTTGGCTTGCCATACACCTCCACTCGAGCTCTTTTGAGGCAAAAGATTTGTGCCAAAATAAGATGATCAAAGCCTAATACTCACATAACTGAAGGCAAGAGGCTGTTGTTAGCAGTGGCTTCTCTGAAAATGTTTCATTTGTATTTGTAAAATTATTGCAGTGGTCCCAAGAACACTGTTAAAAATTGTTTCCACAAAGTATGCCTTCCATCTCTCTGATGATGGCTAGACCAAAATGAGAACTTGAAAAAGCTTTTTAAACCAAAATAGTTTTCTTTATTGTTTTACGTCTGTGCTATCTTGTTACAGGATGTATTCTCCTTTGGAGTTGAAAGCAAGTTACTTGAAGCTACAGTAGAATATCAATTAATTAGATGTCAGGAACTGTCTCATACTCCTTTCAAAGGTGTGTAGTATGTTAATTCGGTCACATGCCTCACACATGCTTTCATGGGACAGGGCATGGTGTATGAAGGACTTCACTTCCAGAAGGAAATACGTAGCAGGCTTTCCGGGGGAGACTGCTGGCTTTGGTAACCAGTCTCAATGTAATAAGGTAGCTAGTGGGAGATAACACCTACCCGTGGGCAGAAAGTAGAGTTATAAACTTCATTGCTGTAGGGACAACAGGTTAGATTGCCTTTCTTAACAGCAAAATCTAAAGCTTTAAAAAAAAGGATAAATAAAGAAGCATTCGTTTATTGTTGTCTGCGGAACACTTTCTGACCGGTGGTTTCAGATTGTTACATACAGGCCTTCTGCGCAACAGAGAAATCTCTGAAGACAGACTACGAGCGTTTGATCTGAATGGTAACTGTTCCAGCCTCAAAACTGATGAGATCTGTGCTCGTCAGAACCCAAATTTTATTCTTTTAATTTGTCTGGTTACTACAGCCTATGTAAAAGTATTTAGCAGAGTTGAATGCACACAGGTAACAAATACTAAAGAAAGTGGTCAATACATTGTCTGTAATTTATCATCATGTTTAAGATTGTGAATGTGAATACTAAAACTTTCTAAGGAAAAGCTGCATTTCATTTATGGTGGAGAGCTCATTTGGTAGTTGAGCAGAAGGAATTCAAGATTGGAAGTTCTGTTAAAGAGGATGGCTATCTGTTTTTAGCTGTGTAGATTTGGCATTAAATCAAAGCAGTTTAAATCCTTTCTGAAAAGCATAATTTATGCCAAACATCCTCTACTAGCAGCCATTCAACCATTGAGTATTTCTTTAATTGAGGAACAAGGCTAACAAATTCATTTGGGAGCTGTGAAGGGAAAGAGCAAAGCATGAAACTGGTTCTTTCTGAGTAGTTAGTTGTATGGAAAATGGTCTTGAACTGTCAGTAGAGCATGACCAAACCCCTGGACGTGCATGTGAACTTGGCTTAAAATGTGGTGTCCCTTAACTATCTTCAGACCAAAATGTTCAGAAGATTCATACTTAGTGTGTAAGGTACCTGGTCTTTATCTGCTCTGTCTTGTTCTCCTCCTTTAGCAGGGTTAAAAGTCCCTGCTGATTATCAGATGGGTTAGGTACTCAGGTTAAGAAAACAACAAAACAGTCTTCTTGGGAGCAGATGCGTGTGGTTCATTTTCTGACTGGAAGATGAAGCTGAATCATCTTGCATGAATTCCACTATATTTCATGCTCATGCTTTAGATGATAGAATAAGGGAAACATGCACTACATTTACATATAATATCAAAGACAGTCTGTGAGCATGTTACAGGACAGAATTATAATCCAGAATAACTGTGACTACTTAGAGAAATACTAGAAGGAAAAAAGGCGTGCAAAATAATGCAGTCAAATACATGTGAGCTGTGCCTGAGCAAAATCAGCTGCCCAAAATGGGCAACAAGTGGCTGAGTAGCACGAAGGCAGTTAATACAGAGGATGTTCTGCCAGGTATAAACAAAGTATTATGTTCAAAATATTTTTGTACAATACTCCTGTTTTTGAATAGTATAATGCTCAAGTTCAGCATAGAGTTATTGTGCTCGGCCTGGGTTAACCTAAGACCACTGGTTGAATACTGCTTTTTCTCAACCATAACAAAAGAGAATAGCAAGTGCAGTTCAAGGCTTCTAGAAAGCAACCTGTCAGGATAGTTAAAACTTGAAGACTGGTCAAAGATAGCATGTTAAAGAGACTTATAAAGAGGAAAAATTCTTGTTTACTGCAGGTAACACAAGGCAGTGGGCTCAAGTTATAGCACAGGAGATGAGCATTTAGATTTCCACTGTGTCTGTCCGAAAGAGGTTGGATCCAGTCCAGCTAGGGAGACTGAGATCTCCTGGTTGAACTTACAGTATTGTTCATCAGGGCCTAAGATAAAGCCAGCATCGCCTTCAGGTGCGCGTGGGAGCAGGACCTGGAAAACCAGGACCGTGTGCACTGGACCTCTCACTGGTGCTGTAACTCGGTTGATGTGTAGAGCTTGTTGAAATAATGGCCCCTTCGTGGGCTGAAAAATCTTGAGTGCTTTCAGGACACTTTTGTAAGGAAACCGTATAGCTGCGTTCCTGCACTTACCAAAGGCTAGAAATTCTTTGCATGTCGGTATTCTGGAAGAGTGCATGTCTTAAGTTATTCTTAAAACTTTGAAGTACCCGTTTTTGAAAACACTGTGGTCTTTAGCTGTTCTTTTCAGAAAGACCACTGCATGCATATCGCTTTCAGTGCACTCACGGTATGCCAGCTATTTCAGAGCGGTATACAAACACAGCTGCAGCAGCTTAATACATCCTACTGCCCAGATAAGGAGCTGCTGCTAGCTGTGTCCCAGCCTCTGCCCGGAAAGACTGGGAAGCGCCTTGGGGTGCAGTTTCGTGGCAGAACTGACTTTGGTTGGGGCTGCTGCCACCCCCGCGTTCTTCCCTGTGCAGTCCCATCTCCCTCTTCAGGAGAGCACAGTGACAAGGTAACTGCTGTAGTTACTGCATTACCCAGAGACCATTTTAGTTCCCTAAACCACATCAGGTGAGTGCCAATGTTAGTGTCAGTTTGAGGCAGGTTTTTGGCAGGAGAAGGAGTGGTAGAACTGCAACAGCACTTTCTTAAATTAGTTTAAAATATAATGGAAACTTGTCCTTAAACCTAAGGTGTTGATGGAACTTTGATTTGCTGTAGAAGGCAGAAGGTAGGTTGTCCTGGAATAGCAGGTTTTCTCTGCTGACAGAGCTGCTAGTTGGCTGGAAACTATGAAGTTTCTGGAAGCAAAAGAGAGCTTTGAAAATGACTTCTTCAAACTCAGATTCTTCCCCATGCCCCTCATGTTCTTGCAGGCACAATAAACCCCAGCAAGATATAACTGTGTTACTTTGGATACCTGCTAAAATAATTGGCACTGTCACAACCACTGCAATAACCTCAGGGGTTTAGAGAGAACCTGCTTCACTGAGCATGGTTTAACATTGCAGCCTCGCGTGTCTAAAGGTTAGATGCACTGGAAAAGGCTGTTCCTGCTCTTTGCAGCAACTTCACTTGATACTGCACTTTCAGTGGGCACGACTTAGGTGAAACATCAAACTTTACCCTGCGTTTTCATTTGAATGCCTTTGGCGACAGTGCTGGCTTAGCAGCCATCTTCTCTCGCCGTTGGTTCTTCTGCAAGTGGAAGCGTTTGCGGTAGCATGGTGAACCAGATGGGGATCTGATCCCACCATGCAAAAATGGATTTTTTTTTCCCTCCAGTCAAATCAGTTCTCCCCCATCTGGTTAACTGTTCAGCCATGTGAAGAGCTGTGCCAGTGCAAAGGGGGTGTGATGTGAAGATGGGAGTGAGCTCCTAGAGGGGTGTAGGAGGATGAGCATGGGTTTCTAAGCAGCTTTGCTGCTGATTATGAAACTTCAGTCTGGGCAAATGCAACTTCTTGAGTGGTGGTGTCTTGCTATATATTCCAGCACTTTAGATTCAGTGTTGCCAGCTCTCTTCCACTTTGTGCTATGTACTGCTTCGTCCTTGAAATTCCTGCTGCAAGTACATGTACTATGGTATGTGCTCTTCGTTGTAATTCTGTGGTGTGGAAAATCTGTTTCTGTATTAGATGGATTATCCCATCTCTTTGAAACCAGTTCTATACTGGCCTTCTGCTGAGTCCATCTTTCCAAAGAACATCACCATTCTTTATTAAATGTTATAGATAATGAAGTTGTCAGGGGAATTATTACATGTTCTCGAAGAGAGAACAGTTAGTCACTCTGTTACAAAATCCTCTGACTTTGTTTAGTAGGTATTATCATGTTTGAATACAGTGAGGTAAAAGCTTGAACAGTCACAAGAACAAGACAAGTGCCAGAGAGTTAGAGATTTCTTATCTTGAGAAAGCAGCACTGCTTTAAGTTGGCCCTGGGAGTCATCCTTTTATCCCCTGAACCTGCCCAATGCACATAGGCATTTGTAAGTTATCTTGTTTTTTGTATTCTTCGTAAGCATTTGATTGAATAAACATCGTATTTAATGCAGTGTACAAATGATATCCAAGTCATTGCTGCCAAACAATATATTTGATATCGAACCATGTTTTCAAGGTAAACTTCAATAAAGTTCACATTAAATGGTCTTACAGACAATTACTTTTGGCTAGGTTAGAAGATTTGTGAACTATTGTATTAACAAGTTACAGGTTGAACTGCTTTCATTATCTTACCAATACAGCAAAATGCATCTTTTTACTATTTTCTCCGCAGCCCTACACTTCGTTTCTGTAAGAAGCACAACACTAAATATACAGAATTAACTATTTCCTATAAACCGAGTAGGCTTTCCAGATATCTATGGCTATATCTCAGAAACCGTAAGGCTTTCAACATGTTTTTCTTGGCTGCTTATGTAGCTAGCACTTAAACCAGCTAATGAAGAAGGAATAAAACAGTGATATTCCTTGCTCGGAGCGAGATGTTACGTGGTGAGGGAGAAGGGAGGCTTCTGTCTGAACTCCTTCTCCCAGTCCGCGTGTTAAAATCTGAACAGGTTTGTGCTCCTAGCCCAGGATATGTGTTTGGGCAGCGTGTTGACGTGCAGAAACGTGACATTTGCAGAGGGGAGGAATCCGGGGGAGCAGCGTAGGCGTAGGGTTTTTGGAAGAGTCGGAGCCCGTCGTTCCGGGAGACGCACCGAGCTCGCGAAGGAGCCGGCTGCAGTTGGCAGGGGTGGCTCCTGCTTCTCCCGCGGGCCCCTTCGTGCTCCACGGGCCCGTTCTGGCCGTGCGTTTCCCAGCTTGCCTTGTGCCCGTTTCCGCACCAGCCGGCCGCCGTGTCGGAGGCTGCGGCCTGGCCTGCCTTCTGCTGCTGGACCTGGGACCCTTCATCTACATTTTCAGCTTTTGATTTAAAACCATCAGAAATGTTGTTCGTGTGCAGACAGGGATAAGCCTCTAGCTGTTTCTATTTTTCTTTTATACACTTTCAGCTTTTTAATTTTTTCTTTAGTCTCCAGCAGGGTGGACTTTGTGAGCATGGGAGCGAGGGGAGTGGTGAACGAAGGGTGGGCGAATGTTCCTGCTTGGCGTTGTTGCGCTTCGCAGGGTGGTGCATTGTAGGCTCTTCGGGGTAAAAGCTTGTTTTAGTACTGTCTCAAGTACTTAATTTTTCGCATTATATTGTATCCTTTGAAAGAGCTCTAGTGACGCTGGAACCTTACACCTGGTGAAGGTGCTGGTGGTTTAAGCCAGGCAATGATGTCAAGCTCTAACTTTGGCAGAGTTCTCTGTCCAGAGCTTCTCAAGTGCCTGAGAGATTGATTGATTTATTTAAGAGGAAGGAGGTAACCGTGTCTGTGCCCTTTCCACACGTTTGAGTTGAGTCAGAGTATAAAATGATTAGTTGTCGGCGTGCGTTGCAAACGTCATGGGTTACCAACCTTAGTGGCTTGCATCTTGCTGCTTAAAAATAACAGAGCACAGTGCTTGCCCAGCAGTTTGGGGACATCTGGTGCTGTTAGAGCATCTGTCTTGTAAGATGCTATTCAGACAGTGCCCTGTCCTGAATAAGATTTCGAAAATATCAGCTACTGAGTTTCTGAAGCAACTCTTAACAGCAATTGCTTAAGTGGGAAGGAGACCTTAAACTTCTCTTCTCGACTTCTATGGAAGTTTAAAGTTACAAATTTCTGTCCAGTCTGATGTTGAATTCTGAGGACAACCCTTAGCCAGAAAAGCTGGAATATATTAAATCTAAAGTAATGCAAACGGGTTCTGTGGAGCTGTATATATTTTAAATCCTACTTTTTCTGAAATTACGATTCTAATCATCTGGCTATTTCTTTATTGCACCTTTTAGTATCATGGTGCTAATCTAAAGATCTGTTTTAGTTAATTCTTTAATCTTTTTCAGAGTATTGATTTCAAAATCAGAACTGTTTTAGTAATTTTGCTAAACCTTTCCCATAATCGTTTTTGCTGTTCCAGTGGGGTTTTAATAGAAAACTATAATGAGGAGGAAAGGCTCTGTGACAGCTTCTAACAGATCTCTTTGTGCAAATCTGCTTTTTGCTCCTATGTAAATGTTAAGGGAAAGCGTAATAGATCTGTAAGTTGTTAAATATGAACCAGCTTAGTATTCTGGCTTTTTAAGGCTTACATAGCATTATTTTACCTTTGTAGTTCTAAAAGTTGGTTTGGAATAAAACCGCTATATCACTTGAGTTAGAACCTGGCTCAGTGTTTGACAAAGCGCTTAGCTGCACCACCAGGCACTGCTCTGAATAGTGCTTGAGAAAACGGGGCGTTTTCCCCTGGTTTCGAAGCTCGCGTGTTCCCTCCGGCTCCGCCACGGCTGCACGCCCCCTCTCACGGCAGAGCCGGCCCGGATGCGGGCAGCAGAATCCCAGGAGAGTTTAGCCCCTTAACGCTTCATGGCTAATGTGCCCGCATTCCCTGTAAGGTCCTTTTCCACCGCTGGTTCCCCAGCGGTGAGTAGATAAAGCATTACCTGCGTACCTTGTTGTGAATAACAACAGTCCCAGTTGTTGTCCCAGTGCCTCAGTTGGTGTCTGATGGAATATTGCATCTTCCAGGTAGTTTGTTTCTTTGGGATTTCTTTTGACTTCCTAACCAAATCATGCAGCTAATGTCTTTATTTTTTATAGAAAGATATTTTTTTTTTTGTATTTATTATCACACGTCAAACCAAAACTGTTATTTCCAGGTACAGTGTAAATTTAAATAATGCAAAATGGCTGTGTTTTGTGTTTAGTATCGTTTGGGCTTGTTTTTGATTTTTCACACAAAGTCCAATAGAGTTACTTGAAACAAAGTTATATTAATGTATATCTCCTTTTTTCCTTCTAGAAATGACTGCTGTTACTGCAGGGAATGTTAACTTCAAATGGGACCCCAAAAGTTTGGAGATAAGAACTCTGGCAGTTGAAAGACTACTTGAGCCTCTTGTTACACAGGTAAAAAACAAACAAACAACTCCTCCTACGTACGGATTATTACCTGCTTTGATGTATTACTTCAATTAAATGACTTTCAGTGTTTAAATTCTACAAGTAAAACACTACAGAGGTAGTGTTTTACTTGTATACATACTTGTATACAAGTATGTATATGCATACATACTTGTACTTGTATACATACTTGCCATCTTTTAACAGTGTTATTGAGCACCACTCTAGAAAGCCTCTACTTTTTCAGCTCCTGATAAGACACAATATTTCACTTTCTGCAGAAGTGCAGAAATGGATGTAAGAACCAGTATTTCTACTATATTGTTCCTCACCTGTATTTTGAGGGGTGTACTTCTTATTTTTCTTCTCTTTTGAAAAGCTGTGTTATATATCCTTTACAAATTGTAATATTCAGGAATTTTTAGGGTTTTAGGGCTTATGTCTTATGTGACAAAAGCCCTTGTAGTGAAGCTGTTAGTACTTGCTACAAGTAAGATCTCATAAGTTTCCTTTGAGATTGCCTACTCGAGTGATAAACACAGAATTCCCTTTGGAGAGAGCTCCAGATAAATGGTGGTATCTGATATATTGATGTGTTAATCATAAGGCAATGAAGCAATGTTTTCATATTTCCTATGGAGAGTGCAACCTGTCTAGAACAGCCAATTTTTAGGAGTGGTTAGTAATCAGAGTTCCACAAGAGCAGTATGCTTTTATGGTATTCGTTACAGTTTCAGTGCATCTTTTAAAGATGGTGTGTGTGCGTGTGTGTTTGTGTGTATTTATTTTAATTCCTGCCTTTGCTTTACGCTGGATTTCTAAATACAAACTTATTTCTGCATGGTGTATTTTGCCCAGTGAAATGAACCTAAGAATATAGGAAAGGCTAGAATAAGTGTTTTAAATAAAAGCTGTATGTATTGGGCATTTTGAAGATTCTTGGATAAGACTCTTACAGGCTTCTTAAGGTGCGTTGGAGAGAGGTAACTTAGTTTTCTAGTGTAGTTGCCCTGAGATACAGAATTTTTAAATTGACAGTGTGAACTAGATGCCACTCCTGCAAAGTGAGAACTGTAAATGATCTAACTCTAGTTCCAGTATTAACATCCTTTTAATTGCCAGGCCACGGATTGTACCTCTGAAATAACTTGGCATTTTTTCCCTCCAGATACATAGGTGAGCATTTGGATGTCCTACTGTACAACTTTGAAACCAGAGTTATTGATGGAATCTTTCCTTCGAAGAAATTGTCCCAATTGGCAAAGTTAACTGAGCAAACTTGTTCTTAGGACATTTTGGTTAAAGTTAAGGATCTGTCACTTGTTCTTCAAGTAGCACAGTTTGCTGTAATGGCAATTCCAAATTTTGTGAATGCTGTGGCTGGCAAAATATCTAGAGAAAGGCTGGATAAACTATCTTGTTGCAACTGCTTCTTTATTTGTAGTGCATGATGAACTGAGACTACCAGATGCAAGTGCTCCCCATTAAAAGACAATGGTATTCCCCACTGAGGGCTTTCCTGCTCTGAATCAATCTACTGAGAAGATAGATTCAGCTCTGAAGACCTTTATGTCAGCAGTCCTTGGGCTTTCCAGAGCAGTAATTTTTTTTTTTTTTAGTGTTGTAATTTAATGTTCCTCTGTAGTAGCTTTGTATGCATTTTCCTAGACTAAAAAAAAAAAAAAAAAAAAGGAGGAAAATGGAGAATATGTGGATTTTTTTTTGTTGTTGTTGTTGGATTAAAGAAATTGGATCCACTCTCCTGAGCTAACTGGATAATTGATGGAAAGCTGGCCTGTGGTGACCAGCTGCTAACAGGGTTTTAGACTAAACCATGAGTAGTTGTAAATATTTGATTGCAGGAGGACTGTGAGAGTTTGGTTTTGGTTCTTTTATGGCAATACTGGCTCTGGGAAATGCTTTGCTTGGCATTTAGTGCATTGACTGTTACATTCACTGGTTTGGATTGAAAAGAAGCTGTGTAGTTAGATTTCTGTAGATAATTACGTCAAGCCCATTTTGTGTCTTTTATGTCCAAAGTCTGCGCGAAGAACTGTCACAAGCTAATTATCCTAAACTGACATTCTTTTTATAGTGGTGCTAAATATCTCTGGCCTGTTACTGAGGCTGCAGTTTATCAATATACAAGTACATCTCAATTTTTAACATGAAGGTTTCAGGTCTGCTGCTGCTTTAAAAAAAAATCTGAGCAGTTTAGCTGAATTGATAATGCTTATCTAATGAATTAAGAAGCATAGTAATGTTTAAAGAGACATAAAAAATACATAAAAAGTTGTTTTGTCATCAGTTTAAAAGTGTTTCTTTTCTTTGGAAGTGGTAATAGTGCAGGCATGGCAGATATGCTGCCCGGAAAAAATGTGTGCATGGGGTCTGGTCCTCAAATTGATAAACTTTTAATTTGTTCTATGTTTTGTTTTTTTCCTCCATCTACACCTTTAGGTTACAACGTTGGTTAATACAAGTAACAAGGGCCCCTCTAATAAAAAAAGAGGGCGCTCTAAAAAGGCTCATGTCTTGGCTGCTTCAGTTGAACAAGCAACAGAGAATTTCCTGGAGAAAGGAGACAAAATTGCAAAGGAGAGTCAGTTTCTTAAAGAGGAGCTAGTAGCAGCTGTGGAAGATGTTCGCAAGCAAGGTAAGAGATACGTGTTTTTAAAACTAGAAATTCTCATAGCAAGTAGAACTATTCCCGTGTCCCTTAGCTGTTGTTTCTAATGACTGTGCTCCTCTTCGTTTGCATAGATTTTCGCTTTGTCTCAGTGGGTTCTCCTAGCAAAGATGTTAACTGGGCAGACCGGGAAAGCAGATGTCTCAAGAAGAGATTCAGAAGAGAGAGAAGGGCTGATTCTTTAAAGAGCATTTAAAGCTCAATTTAGCCTTAAAAGTAGACTTTTTCTCCCCCCTCCACCTATAAATGTTGTGTAAACACTTCTCAAATACTTGTCAATAACTTCTTCAAGATTTGGATGTATTTAAAACAGCATTGTAGGAGGAAGAACTGCATATCCTTGACTATGCTGGGTGTTTTGAATATGCTAAATAGAAACAGCAATAAACAGAATGCAAGGATCTTGATTAAATCTTACATATTTTTTTCCTCATATCTAATATTGATTTTTATCATTTCCCTTGTTACTTCCTTGGAGAAAACCTGTAAGAAAAGCCTATGGAGCTGACTTACTGTAAAATTTGAACCAGTAAATGTTGTTGCTCTTAAATCATTTATCATTCTTCCACTCATGAGCCTTTTCTATGCTTCAGTGAAACCTAGTCAACTGGTATTAATGGTGGCTGCTTCAGCAAAGAAAAAAAGAAGAAAAACTCATTAGCATTAATTACTTGTTTGTAGCTGAAATTGCACGGGGCTGAAATATTGGTTGAAAATGGTTCTAAGTTCTGGAATAGCCTGGTTGACAGACCAAAGAAACATCAACATAAGGGGCTGAGCTGGCTGAAATTAATAACAACAACAACAAACAAAGACCTCTTTGACTTCAAGGCCTTTAATTCCTGATGCTTGCTTGATTGCTACTCAGTACTGGAAATGAGACTTCAACTGTGAATAGCTTCAAGTGACCCTTAGGTGGTGTTAATGAGGGCAGAGCTGTACTCAGTCCTCAAGATTGTGAAATCCCTAGAGTTGTCCTTTAGCTGAATTTGTAGTTGTATATTACAGTGAGAAGCTAGTAGGAAAGAAAGACTGATAGAAAAGCTGCAGTAGAACAGTTTCATTTGCTTCTTAGTTCCTATTTGATTTCAAGAACATACAGGCTTATTGCCAAAACTTCCCCTGCTTTGTAGATCTTTGATGGAGGAAGTAGGATCTGTAGCTGAAAGCTTCTAGGCTGAAATAACTTTCCACCTTAACATTGTTTCACTTCTGTACTATTTACAGCTTGCATGAAATCTGGTGCCTGGAGATGATAGCTATATCCATTCTCTGCAGCTGAGAGTGGATGGTTATTATACTTAAATGATTCACCTGAATACAGTTGCCACATGCTGCCTTTTGTGGCAATGCAGTCGCAGGATCGCTAGGCTGCTGGGGCAGCACGACCAGCGGATAAAAGCCTGTGTGTCTGTCATGGTATTAGTATTCGGTCAGATTTAGCAGAGTGGAGCAGTTCTTCCTAAGGGGGGAAAAAAAATCCTTTGCAGTAATTAGAAGCAAATGGTGGAAAATGAGATACAACAGACCACAGAGGGAAGGGTTATTGCCAATACCCAGGGATTTGTTCTGGGAGGACTGCTGTTCTCAGCAGTGCTAATGACAGTGAGGAGATGCAAAGTTGCAAAGTACACAATTATATTTTGTGAACTTAGAAGTGTTTCCAGTGTTGTGGTAGACCAGTTGAATTCATGAACTGGGGAAATGAGAAAAGTGTGATATAAAGCCTAGTCAATTGCTTAGCAAAACTTCCCGTTGTTTGTGTGTTTATCTGCATTTTGCACCTGGAGGCAAAAGTGGAGAGGAAATTCTGGATGTCTTGGTCAGAAGGAGAATGATTGTGAATGGCCAGCATCTATGTAGCTGTGAAGGCAGCACAGGGATTAGGGATGGATAGCACGCTGTGTTCAGCAGAAGGCAGGAAAATAGAATTAATAATGCCTCTATTTAGAGTAGCAAGAGGTTTAGTTACCATGATAAAAAGAGATGAATGAATGCAGACAGAGATTATGAGGATGATTAGGACAATAGATAACTTGTCTCATCAGAGAAAATTAAAAGTGTCTGGCTAAATGGCAGAGCTCAGAGGGTTGTGATCAGTGGTGCAGAGTCTAGCTGAAGGCTTGTAGCTAGCGGTGTTTCCCAGGGGTCAGCACTCGGTCCAGTATTGTGTTCAATTTATTCATCAGTGACCTGGACGAAGGGACAGAGTGCTTCCTCAGCAAGTTTGATGATGATGCCAAACTGGGAGGGAGTGGCTGATACACCAGAGGGCTGTGCTGCCATTCAGAGAGACCTGGACAGGCTGGAGAGATGGACAGAGAGGAACCTTGTGGAGTTCAATACGAAGCGTATTGCAGCGTCCCGCACTTGGGAGGAATAACCCCATGCACCAGTTGGTGCTGGTGCTGGCCTGCTGGAGAGCAGCTCTAGGGGAAAAGGACCTGGGGGTCCTGGTGGACAAGCTGACCAGGAGCCAGCAGTGTGCCTTTGTGGCCAGAAAGGCCAATGATATCCTGGGCTGCATTAGGATGAGCATTGCCAGCAGGTCGAGGGAGATAATTCTGCCCCTCTACTCAGCCCTGGTGAGGCCACATCTGGAGTATTTCTGGGCTCCCCAGTGTGAGAGAGATGTGGAGCTGCTGAGTGAGTCCAGCGAAGGGCTACTAGGATGATTAAGGGACTGGAGCATCTCTACTATGAGGAAAGGCTGCAAAATCTGGGCCTGTTTAGCCTGGGGAAGCAAAGACTGGGGGGGGGGATCTTATCAGTGTCTGTAAGTATCTGAAGGAGGGTGTAAAGAGGATGGGGCCAGACTCTTCTCGGACTTCTCAGCGGTGACCAGTGACAGGACAAGAGGTAACAGGCACAAACTGAAACACAGGAAACTCTGAACATAAGGAAAAACTTTTTCACTGTGAGAGTGACAGAGCAGTGGCACAGGTCACCCAGAGAGGTTGTGGAGTCTTCTTTTTTGGAGATATTCAAAAGTTGTCCGGATGCAATCCTGTGCAATATGCTTTAGGTGACTCTGCTTGAGCAGGGGGGTTGGACTAAATGGTCTCCAGAGGTCCCTTCCAACCTCATCTCTTCTGTAATTCTGTCTGCATGTTTGTGGTTTTAGCTTGGCAAAAGAATATTGAGAGGGTACATGATTTTTGTGAGTGCACTTGTTTGTAAAAATCTATTTGTTGTGGTAAAAGCATTGGAGATCAATTGTACCATGAAGTGTTTAGCTATCCTGGTATTGTTGGGAAGTGTTTTGGATCTAAACTGGTTTCTTACCCATGTGGTTGGCATTGAGACCGGCTGCAAAGTCAAGAAAACATTTTCCTCCGGGTCAGATTGACAAAGATAGCTATTTTCTATTCCTGTTCTCCTCAAGTATGACCATAGTTTGCTTCCTGTGTATATCTGTATGATAGTTTGAAGACCCAAGGTATTAGCTATGTTCTTACTGTTGCATTTTTTTGTGTGACATGTCACATAAAGAATGAAAAATTAAAGATTAGAATTAGAAAGCTTAATTCTGTGTGTAGGGTTGGAAGTGAGAGAATGGATGATTTTATGAATCCTGTGGCTTTAAATTGTGTTTCATGGTAACCTCCAGTTGCAGGGGGAGAGGAGCTGCTGATTCACCACTTTCAGTCCTATGCTTCTGTGAATGAAGCTCTCAAACTAAACAAAAGGGGGGAAAGTTTTTCAGCTGCACTTTGTGCAGGTGGTGCACTGCTTAAGGATTTCAAAGGAACGTAAGAAAGCCAGTTTCAACACTGAATTCTTCTTGGAAAGCTCAGATTAAAATTCTGCTGTGATCAATTAGCTTAATTTCTTGCCACATTGCAAAGAGCGCTCTTGCTTGCTTCCTACAAGAAAAATGTTCTAGGAATATGTCATATATTACAAATAATCCCCCTGCCCCAGACTTGGGAGCTTTGAAAAGCCCCACCTAAGGGAACTGGGACAGCTCTAGGCAAACCACAGGTGAGTGTTATACGCAGCAGATGATGTAACTGAAGGCAAGATTAAGGAGTTAATGGAAGCTTTTGTTTCCCTCACTATCAACCCCCACGTTGACAGGGCAAAAGGAAATCCAAAATAGGGGCTTGAAGAAAGAAATTAATTACCCTTTATAGCAAAAAGCAGGAACAACCTTCTCGAGCTCTCATGTTGGGCACTGTGGGTGGCAGTAGTGGGGACGTAGGACATATATCCAAGGTAATATAGTCTTTAAATTCTGATTTCATACTTATCCTCGCTTGGTGAGGAATAGCCAGTCATTAAGGAAATCCGATACGGTATTATGAGCAGAGGGAAGTGTGGCCTGGGTGCAAATGAACAATGAGTTGTAAAATCGCCGAGTGGGAGCACTGCTATGCAAGGTAACCAAAGCCAGGTGTAACTGGTGCATGCCCAAATACCTGTCAGAGCGGTAAAAATGACTCTTTAAAATGCTGAGGATTGCAGCATATGCAATGAAAGCATATGCAGGAGCTGGCATGCTCATGGAGTTCTTTGCATTTCTAATACCTAAAGTGAAACAGCCTGGACATAGGCTTTAAACTGGAAGGTGCTGATGGGTAGGAGATGGTGGATGTATGGGCACAAATTTGTACCTTGAGGGGGGAAAAAAAATGCATCTGTGCCCGTGTGTGTCCTGAGTGCATGTTGGTTGTCTTTGCATTGCCTGTGCCGAAATCCTCTGCTGCTTTCCGGTAAGGTGTTCGTATAAAGAAAACCTTTTCTGTCACGGGCATAGTTTACCACGCTGCGGAGGAGGATTAATAGTGCTGTCTGCAACTGCTGTCAGACCCCGTGGGCATAGCGAGAATGAGATGAGAAAATGGTAATTTTCTTTTGATGGACTAAAATCTTAGTATTTCTGAAATGGGCTTTGTTCCATTAGATTTAATTGAATTCTTAGTATTTTATTGGCAACATCATAGTATGGCTACTTTTGTCTCCTCTTTTCTTGACTCTATTTTATTTTCTTTCCCTGTGGAATATCTAGTGAAAATCTAAGATTATACTGGAAAGCCAGATTATGCAACTGGTATGAATTCTTATCTGGATAATCTGAGTTGTATAATCTGATCCTTTTGCATCGTAACTCTTGCAGTTCTGCTCACTAATTTACTTTGTTACCTGTGGTTCAAATTTGAAAAGGTTAAGGCTGATCTCCTAATGCATGCACATGATGCAGTAACTGCATATTTAAGATGGGGCAGAGTTTCTTATTACCCTTGGTACCTTTGAATCTGGTTTAAGTAACCATTCTGCGTCACCTTTTCTTTGTTAAAAAAAAAAAAAAAGAAAAAAAGAAAAAAAATCTGAAAAATAATTTATAGAAAAAATATATATGCAACAACTTTAAATTTATTCTTCTTAGTTACGAAAAGCTGGTTATCTTTTAACATTTTGACAAGCTATTTGAAACGTATCAAATCTTTTAAAATCTCTCTTTAATATTAAAAAAGGAGTAGCATTTTATTTCAGACTGGCTTGTAAGGTTGCAACTTGAGAAGGAAGGAAGATAATTTTTTCTTTTAACTATCAACTTTTGTGATTCAAATGCAGTGAGTGACTACCTCTCTGAGTTGTCTTGGATAGAAAATGAATGAAAAACAATGTTGCTCTACTTTAGAGGTTTAGGAAGCAAGAATGTCACACTTATTTAAATGAGGGAGGGAGCGTACGTCATGAGCATTGTTTCTGGCATATGTCTTAAATACTGATGTTGTTAATGGATTTTATAGCTTGTGGTTCTGAAATTGGCTTCACTCTCCGTCTCTTACAGAGGAACAAGAAGAGTCATGTCAATTGTAACTTGGCACTGATGGCTTTTACAGTCTTATTGCTGGTTGCAGGTATTCGACCTCAGAATAGATGCTCTTTCATCCATTAGGGAAGCTAAGACGTCTAACGCTCGTTAAACTAATGAGTCATGTTCCTCCAAAAGCTGCGTAAGGGTAGCTTTAGTCTGATGTTTAGAGTTGGTCCATACTTGTCCAGAAGCCGTTCTTCTCCGTGTCACAGTGCTGAAGTACAAATTGTTTACTTAATGTTGAGTTGTTCCTCCTAGTACTATCCAGGGTGATGGAGGGGTGTAGCATGTGAGGGAACATTTGAACAAAATTGAGTGTCTTGGTGTAGCTTCTTGGACAAGCAAGTGAGGGTGTTAGGGCTGTAGTCCTCTTTGGAGATGTAGAACGCCTGGGTGCTAGAAGCTCTTCTGGGGCAAGGTATCATTGCTTAATGGCAGGCACATGGATGATCTACCTCTGAAGAGTGATTTTTTTTAGCAGCTGAAGTACACTTCCCAGACTGGGGATACGTGGTACTGGGTTACCTGGCTGTGGGAGTAGGCGAGCCATTGGCAGGATGGTACTGCTGCATCATCTTGGGATTTAGGTGTAAATCCAGCCCAGCTCCCTTTGCTAGTGGATTGCTGGGAATTAGTGTCCACTTCTGCTTGTGAAGTATTATTTGCGATTTTCTTCTTATCTGAGAGACGTGCTATTTGTGTTTTGGCATTTGGCCATACAGACGCTTTTTCATGCAGGTTTGGGAAGCCTCTGACACAGCAGTTCAGTAATAGGAGTTTTTGTATGCTTTCTTGTCATCTCTAGTTACTCACAAATCTTTGGCCTTGAGTACCTACCATTTTCTAAACTAAATCCTAGCTGTTCACCAAATGTCTCTGAAGTGCAAAGAAACCAAAGAACAATAATCGAGATTCCAAAACTTGCTACTGTGTAAGAAATGTGGTACAGAAAGAAAAATGCTTCTTCAGAAAGGGAAAAAATTCAGAATTTACTGCTCTGAATATATGCAGAAATTATTCTTAGGCTTTCTGAATGCCTTCTGGATGAACTTCTCTAATTGTTTAGCTATGAAAGGCAAAGGCCACTTTAACCAGCTGCGTTGTTACCATGTGAAATCTGAATTCTCTCCTCCTACGGATGCTTAGTCGCAGGTTATAAAATGTTCAAGTATTTTAGTTGACAATGCATTGCCTTGTATGCAAACCACTGAGTTGTGTAGCTGGTTTCTTTGTAGCCTTTCACACCTATGAAGGGAGGCAATTGGCATGAAATCTAGCCAAGTCATTGCTCAGAATTGTTTTACTCTCTGATGAATTTGTGGCACTTCTTTGTACGTCTATAGTATTTTCTGCTGTTTTTTACCTAACTTTTATACACACACAAGAATCTAAGCTTTCACTTAATTTTTGAAAGTATCGTAATGTTACATAGAAGGGAGCGAAAGTTCTGCATAGTTTTATTTAAATATTTATATGAAATAACTGGAGACTGCAGTCTTGCATGTGATAGCTATGCCATGCTGTATTTCCTCTCCAGAGGCAAATATGTCAGATACAATTCTGATGTATTAAAATACTTGCATAATTCAAAATAAAAACCAAAGTATTAACTACAAATTGTTGTTGTTGTTCCCCCCCCCATTGTCCTTGCCCCCAATTCCATGTGATAAAAATACTTCAAGGCAGCTACATGTAATTTTAATAGCTGGTTATATTTAGGCAAATGTGATTTTGTTCTCAAGACTTGGATTGGCTTGTCCAGAAATTCTTAGGAGATGATGTGGGATACTGAAGTGTGCCAATCTTCCTCTCCTGCGCAGGTGACCTGATGAAGAGTGCTTCTGGGGAGTTTGCGGATGACCCCTGCTCTTCGGTGAAACGCGGGAACATGGTCCGAGCAGCCCGTGCCCTCCTCTCGGCCGTTACCCGACTGCTTATTTTGGCTGACATGGCAGATGTCTACAAGCTACTTGTTCAACTTAAAGTAGTAAGTGTTTTTCTTATCCGTAACTCGCTTCCCAGGGCCCAGTGTGCTAGGCTGACTGTCAAATGGTCTTTGTTTTATGCATGTGTGCTGACCCCTGTGTATGTGCTGTCAGCACCTCGCTTACCGAGCAGGATTTTTTCTGCTAGCAGGGTGTGTGTAATGCTCATTGGTTGTTTTTGCACTGTCAACTGACAGGCTTTTGACAGTGTTGCACTTTATTTTGAACTTTTAGTTTTGAAACTAAATGTACTATGATGTACAAACTGCGTGCGGTAACCTGCTTTCTTAAAGAAGAAATTTGGTTTTTTTGTTAGTACTTGCTTATACCTGGTAGGTATGCCTAGCTGCTAGTTGAAATGAGTAGCTTCATTTGACTAACTAAAGTTGATCGGGAATATTTTAAGAAGCTTTTTTTAAATTTAATTTAAAATCTTTTAAGAGGAGGAGGATGAGTGATTAACACAGAATTTGCAATGAAATGAGACTCTGTACTGGGCCTACTTAGCAGTGGAGATCTGAGGGCTCTCCGCTTCCCTTCTCTGGCCACCGCCTCAGCTTTATGAGGACTCTGGGCTCCTTTGTGCTCTTTCAAATATGTGAAATTGGCTGTCTCTGGTAGCTGGTGAGTGCAAAGTAGTAGCAAAGCCTTAAGTACCGTTAGCCTTTGAAGTGTATCTTTCCAAAAAAATACAAGGCAAGAGAGCAAGATTGCTTTCTGTCTGTTACAAAGTGTATTCTAAATTATTTTATCGGAACTGTAGGCTGGATTACTTGGCAAAAAATAAGTGAATGTGTACTCTTTTAGGTGGAAGAAGGTATCTTGAAATTAAGGAATGCTGGCACGGAACAGGATTTGGGTATTCAATACAAAGCCCTCAAACCAGAAGTCGACAAACTTAATATAATGGCAGCCAAAAGACAACAGGTATAGTGATGGCAGCTCTTTGTTCTGGATATTGTTTCTTTTTTTTTTTTTTTCTTTTTCAAAGTAAGAATGTGAAGTTGCCTTGCTACTTACTTTGGTGTACCAGTTGCTGCTAACAACTTCTTTGTTGAGTACTTTGTTGCACTCAGCAGTGTTAAGAAATTGAGCTGATCTTACACTGTAAGCAGAAAATGTGTTCAGCTGTAGTATACTGCTTCTGATACAGTACATTGTTAGTAAGAACATGTTATTTATACAGCATGTGTAACTTCACAACACTAACCAGCATGGCTTTAGTACCTTAATGGGATGCTGCGTCTGTAGAATTGTATCAGTGCACCTCAAAACTTGCATTTCAGATTTTGAAGCGCTGTTCGTGTGTGTAAAGTATGAGACATGAGTGAGTACCTCATACTCTCACTGCTAGACCACACTGCCTTTATAGTTCACACAGATGTGTTATACAGCACATTTAAGTGGGGAACAAAAGTCCCTGTTCATGATGGAATTATGACTGTTTCAGAGAGTGAGTGCCAATGCAGCATGGCTGGTTAGTCTTGCACAGAAATGCCCATTTGAGAAGACATTTATCATCCTTTGTGCTAGGTATGTGTGCTGTATTGTGTAGCTAGTGGTTAATCTTAAACTGCATGTAAAATTTGTTTTGTTCAGCACCACTGTTGTGACTCATTCTTATGTAGGTAAGTTTTGAACAAAAAGCACAAATGTGGGTAGTCTGATTTATCTGAAATAGTGTAGTCTTGGTAGAGCTGCTTTTCTTTTTTTCTTTGTTCTGCTGAGGTACCTCTGTGCTTTTTTTTTTTTTTTTTTTTTTTTTTTTTTTGGATGGATTTATCTTTGAAAATATACAGGGTTCAATTTTAAAAAGACTGCCAGTTGGCTATGTACTTGAAATCTGATGGCAGTAAGGTTGCATTGGCAATGCAATGATATTCTTAAACTACTTGCAAATCCCTTTGTTAAAATGCTCCACATAGACCAAGAATATGGGTTTCTTACTAAATATCTCTGTGCCAGTTGCACAAATTAATTGAATTAATCACTTGTGAAATAGAACCAATAGACTAATATGCCAATGGTTGTTAGAGATTACTTCCTTCCTCCCTCCCCCCCAGTTAAATGATGCTTGTCACTTATATCTAGGCATCTTAAAGCATATGTTACAGAAGACAGTGACAACTTAGATTGATCCTGTGCTTCTTTTCATGTCTGTGACTTGATTTACAAAACACAGTTGTTTCCAGGGAAGCCTCTTGAATTTAGTCTAGTTGTTTATTTGATAGTTAAAAATCAGCTTGCTTTTTGTTACCTCAAAATGTAAAACAATGTTTTTGAGGATTGAGATCCCTTCTAACTCTGTAGATGTAAAGTAAACTCAAGTTTACGGGTTTTTTAAATGTGTATGAGCTGTGGTGTTCTGAAATTAGTTGAGCCCTTAAGAATAGGGGTGTGGGAAAGCTCAAGGTTAAGTTAGATTTGAACATACTAAGCAAAGAACCTGCTCCTCTTTTTAGGGTGCAGGGAGATAGCATATGTGTATAAAATGTGGGAAAGATTCTTAAAAGCTTTTTTTCTTTAATTTTCCTAATAGGAACTGAAAGATGTGGGTCACCGCGATCAAATGGCGGCAGCCAGAGGAATTCTTCAGAAGAACGTTCCGATTCTTTACACTGCTTCGCAGGCCTGTTTGCAGCACCCTGATGTAGCTGCCTATAAGGCTAACAGGGACTTGATCTACAAACAGCTGCAGCACGCAGTCACTGGCATCTCAAATGCAGCTCAGGCAACTGCCTCAGATGATGCTGCTCAACAGCAAGGTGGAGGTGGCGAACTGGCCTATGCTCTGAACAACTTTGATGTAAGTTTTGGACTTAAAAAGTGGTAACTCCTCATTTCACTTGCTCAGTTTTACTAGCTGGCTTTTTTAATTACTACCTGAGAGATTATTATTGTTATTATTTCCCCACGGGAAAATAACCCAAGTCTGCAGTGACTTGGCTTTTATTTTTAAAAAATACCTTTTCCAAAATGGGATTGAGAGAATACAGAAAGGAATGATGCAGTTCTCAATGACAGAACTGTCAAGTTAAGCTAACTCCAAAACAGCAGTTACTGTACTCCTTACATTAGGTGTAAGCCCTTGGTTGATATGAAATTCATTATTTCATAATGTATTCCGGTAGGTGACAGAAATGACTTATTAAAAGTGAATAATGTACTTGGAATTGTCCAAACCACCTATTGGGAGGAACATGAGGTGGGAAGTTTAATATGATCTTTGTTTGAGAATGAAGTCATTTCAAACAGATGTGTTGTACTGATCTGTCATATACTTTACCTTACATTCAGTAGGTTACTGAGGAGAGCTATACATTTTTCATGAGAATGCTTTGCTCTTGAAGCAACCAGTCTGTCTCTACCACTGATTGAATTTCTGGGTTTTAAACAACTCGGCACTAACTTACTTCTAAAACTCTGTTTAACATAAACACTTTCTAAGTGAGGGTCTACTTTTCTCTTTGCCAAGTATTGTTCACTCTCTCCTTTTTGTTCTTAAGACTCTAGGTCCCCTATGTTACTTTGTCTACCATGTTTCTTGACTTCTTTTACCCTCTCCTTAATGGAAAAATACTGTTGACGTCTCCCTGTGCCCCAGCTGAAATGTTTCTATATGAACTCCTAGGTAATAAGGGAATGTCATAGTTATTTTGGTCTTTGACTATGGTTTTCTTAAATTCCACTGGTTGTGTGTTCAACTACGTAAATTTTAAGAATGTGCGTCTGGTTAGCACTCAAAGGCTTGGGGATTCAGGCAGGCAGTTTCTGTAAAAGAACACAACATTAAGGATTGGCTTTAGTATTTAAACGTGAAGCAATGATTGAGTCCAAGCTCGTGCACTGGCTAATATAGCTCAAACCGTTTAATGTGATAATTAACAATGTTTTACTATATGAGCACTCTTAACACGTAGCCAGAGGTGTTTCGGGTTTTTGTGGCGTTTTGCGTTGTGTTTTGCATTTTTGAGTGTTGCCATTCTCATGGAGCTTTTGAACTTTTCCCGTTATCTGTGAGGCTGCCTAGGAGCAGCATGGCTCGTTCAGCAGGCCAGCCTGCGTGGACACTTGGGTGATCCTTTGGACTGCCTGTCCTTGACCAAAGAGATGGACAAAGCAAATGTGTTGAGGTTTTCTGCAGATGTTATTCCTGCTCCTCATCTCCTGTTAATGTTCAAGTATTATTGGGCTCTTGTAAGAAAGGTTCCCTGCCCTGCTCCACCACTCTCCCTGACACTCCAGTGTCTTTACTGTGATGGTCAAATATTAAATGGTTGCCAGAAGATATCAAGATAGTCATTATCTGTGTCTCTCTTTTTCATACTTTGTGATTTTGGGGTTGTAGCATATTACCACTCTATTGTCTTCATGGTGAAAAATTCCAGGAAAATTAAGGAGCGTATTTGAACAATATGATGGACTGTATTTTAAACTGGTCGCAAATGTTGTGTAATTCATTAGGGAGACTAATTGTGCTGCCTAGGAAGGGAAGTAGTGGCTGTGACGTTAATGTGAAGTTAGCTGATACACAAACTGACCCTGAAACTACTATTTCAAAAAGTTTGGAGCTGCTTTTATGAAGAGCTGGCAATGTCCTTTTCCCTCCCCTTGATGAGGGGAAGACTCAAAGCCTAAACAAACCACTGAACCTTGAAATGGCTAAATCATTTTCCATAATAAATTGCAGAACCTGTTTAAATAAACCACTGGAAAATCCTCCCAGGGTATGTATACTGATAGCTTTTTCCTGCAAAATTTTTGTGGGTGGTATTACTGGTCCCTTGAAATTCCTCAAACTTCCTGATTCACAAACCTGTGATGCTTTTCTGCCTTGAAGTTGATTCCAGTGCTATTTTAAACATCTGTGTTCATGTTTCATGTAAAATTTTGTGGGATACCATTGTATTTACCTTCATAATTGCATATGGCAAAGAGAAGGAAAGACTGGATAAACAAGGACAACAGAGCACTCTATATAGGACTAATTTTGGATGTTTGTTTTTCCTGTTTTTCTTCATGATGCAGTAATTATATTTGACAACTTAAATAGTTAAGGCATGTCCAGATTGACACGGAGTTAAGAAAGAGTTCCATACTTTGAACCTTATTTGTGCTGGCACATTTGATTTTGCTGTTCATATAATGAGACTTTTTGTGGCCAAGATTTTGTTTAGCTGTCAAAGCAGCATAAGAAATGACTAGCAACTTAATCTGTTGGGAAACCTTTTAGTAATTTTGCTAAACTGCTCATAAAAATTGCCCTCGGTGCCAAAATTGTTTTATTTGCTTTGATGCTCAATCAAGGGTTTGCTCTAGATGTTGGTCTTTTTGATGACCTAACCATAACTTACTTGTGAGTCCAGTTGCTAATTTCCAAAACCTTTACTTTGCTAGAAACAAATTATTGTGGATCCATCAACCTTCAGCGAAGAACGTTTTAGGCCTTCCCTAGAAGAGCGCCTGGAGAGCATCATTAGTGGAGCAGCCTTAATGGCTGATTCATCCTGCACACGTGATGACCGGCGGGAACGTATTGTCGCCGAGTGTAATGCAGTGCGACAGGCCTTGCAGGATCTGCTTTCAGAATACATGGGGAATGTGAGTATCTTCTGTTCTGTTTGTTTAATTTTTCTGGTTTTAACTCCATGTGACTGTCTAAAATGTGAAGTCAAAGCTGTGTGTCTTGAAGCTGGTTTGTCCTGTTTCTGGACGGGATTTGAACATTAACCTGTAACCATACTGAAAGGTATGTCAGAAGGCCAACGTGGAAGCAGGATCAAACATATTTAGATCATCCATGGTACTTATCCTAAAACCAGTCTCTGTTCTTCAGGGAAACTGTTATCGTCAAAATGAGTAGCCCTTCAGTATTACGTTTTGTCTCTTAAATTTTATATAGAATTATATGGTCTTTCTTTTCCTTCAGTTTTTATTAACGTAATTTGGCTTGTGGAAAATTACCACTTTTTTCACTTCTTTTGAAGCTTAGAAAGTTTAAATGCATGATCCTTTTTAGCTAAAGGCATGGATTTTTTCAGAATCAGGTTAATTACTACTGCTACTCCATATGAACAAAGGTGGTGAATATTTAAGTCAAACCTTAAATATTTAATAAGAAATCCTGAAAACAGTTTGGTGTAAATATTGGACTCAGAGCAGTTTTCTTCCTCCAGTGTTTAGGCAACCTATATTTAATACACATACTGTATTTGAAGCTTGAGAGTGTTTCTACAGTTGGAATAAGTGTCTGCATTTGAGGGCACTATGATGCGTTATTGAACTTGGTTTTTTTTTCTTATTTTCCACTGTTGCCTCTTTCTTCTTAGCCTAGTCAATAATCTGAATAGCTTTTGCTGTGTTGAGAGATGAACTGGGATATGATAGGACTTAGAATATGCCTAGTCTTTCAACTTAAGTACTGCCCAAACGGGAAGATACCGAGTGAAAAGTTGCAGAAATGGCAACCACTTAGCAAAGGTAACTAAACAGATCACAGCACCATGACAAGTAAAATGGGATAAAGAAACCTTACTGGGATGAGAAGTCTTATTTAAACTTTTGAGCATGTTTGAGATAAAACTTAGCTTAGAAGTACTGTCTTTAGACAGCAGGATTTATTCAGGAACATTGTGATGTTATGTGCCCTTACCTTCAAAATGTTATCTTTTGGCCAAAACTGCTTCAACCTGAAATAAAAATGGTCCGGCATCTGCCATGTGTGAATTAGACTGGTGTAATTTAGAGAGCAGATGTGTACAGTGAATGCAGATAGAAAGAAAAATAAGGATTTCTGTTTACCAGTAAAAGACAAGAACAAAGTAATTGGACAGAACTGAAAGACAAGTCCCGCAGGCTGAGCTAGGTACCTCATGTAGTCTGTCTTAATTGCTTGTGAAAGTAGCTTGCTCTCAGCGCTGACTTTATGTAGGACTTAAGACTGCAGCCCGGAAGCAAACCGCTAAGCTGTGTCCTTCAGAATCCCTTTCTGATCAGGGTGTTTTGTTAGCATATGATGCATCTATCACAGTCGCTCAAACAAATGTGCTACTGGATTGGATGAATCCCTCTTAGCATGATCGAGAATAAAACATCTACCAAATGCTGAGTCAAAATGTGGAAGAGGCGAATGCTCACTCTTGCACACAAGAGATTTGCTTGGGTTTCTCTCACTGATAGTTGCTCAGTACCTGTGTAAGATTTCAGGGCTTTGAATTCCTTTTGGCTGTATGCATATCTTACTCCTCTAGCTGTATGCTGTTGTCTCTGATATGCAAGCTAAAGTAATCACCCTGAGATGCAAATAATGTATTCCCTATGTTATCTCTTTTAACACATTGTGAAATTAGTGAAGCGTATTGAATTTTTAAAGTCACTGCTGTGTTATGATTGTAGACAGTGTAGTTGGGAAAATGAGATTAGAAATTCGGTGAAATGGAGTGGAAAAAGCAATTGATAAATTATGGTGAAAATATGGGAAGGTGTGTAAAAATCCATATTGAAGATAGAAAGATCTGAAAGTGATTAAACTGAAGAATGAGTAATAGCCAGGGACCTGAACAGCAAAAAAGGATTGTTATGTGTGCAAGAAAAGTAGGGATGTGCTGACTTTTAATAGTGGTAAAGGAAGCATTATATCATGTATATGTATGATATACCCCCAGCTACAGAATCCAGCCATCTCCTGTTGTGCTTTTCTTCCAAGCTCCCTTTGAAGAGGGAAATGAATCAGGCATTAAATCTGTTAATTGCACAGTACTTGCAGTGCATCGTAAATCTCGTTCGAGTGCTAGAAGAAGAGGTATTTATTGGCCAAGTGCAAAAATTCAAACCGAAGACGGGATAAGGAATGCACAGAAAAGGTTGAAGCACTGGAATGTCTGGAGGCAGATTCCTTTTTCCTTTTAAATGCCTTCTGTTCTAGTGACTTGCTCTAGCTTCGTGTGTGTGTCCTTTTTATTTTATTTTATTTTATTTTCCCTCCAGATCTGTAGCAAAAGAAAGGCTGTTTCCTAGATGGTTTGTAACTCAAAACCTAGTGTTTTGGACCTGTAGATTGACTGTGCCTTCTGGCCCGTCCCTAAGGGATGGCGTTGCAGACTGTCTTACAATGTATGGTAGAAGTTTCTGTCTGAACGTAGTTTTCAGTAATGAAGAAACTGAATTACAGGAACTCTTGAACCGCGCGTCTGCTGACATAGTGATGAACCTGTGATTGTATTACTAAAAGGAGAGCAAGAATGGCTTGTTCAGTAGCTCATCGCAAAATTTTTTGTGTCCCCTTTTTTTCAGTTCCTGCGTGTTTTATTCCCTTCTCCATCTGACACGCGTGTCTTACCATTTTCAAAACAGAAGAGTAGCCAGAATTGGTCAGACTAAATGATGTAAATTCATCTTCAGTTTTACTACCTCGTCTCTTGGTTTATAAGCCACAAGCAGAAAATAGGTTTTCTTTTAAAACCTGTGTTGCAGATCCCTCCCTGATTCAAACACCCAATGTGAGTATATGGGAGTGATTTTATTACATTGAGTAAGCTTTATTTTTATTGATAGTGCTGAACAGCCAAGCAAGCGTGGGAAGGCCTAACAAAATTCATTACTGATCCCGAACAGCACTGTAAGAGCAGAGTAGTCCAAGGTCTTGAATCTTAGATCAGCTGACTAAAATGCAATAAATTGACCACATCAGTCCCAGCAAAATTTGTGTGACTGATGCAGGCAAGCTTTAGATGCTTATGTGATGCTGCATTCAGGCATGTTTGGTATGTATTTTATATTATTAAGTAAATGAAAAGATTTCAAAGTATATTTGAGTTTTGCTGGACACTGATATCAGACTTTGTTCTCTCCTCTTCTCCTGTCTCAAAGGGTCAACTTAAATGATGTTCAAGATTAAATTTAATCTAATAAAGAATTTACAAAAACTATGGTCCTGAGTTCAGCAGTGTAACAAAATGTAACAAAAACTGCCTTCTGTGTCTAACTGGGTAATCTTATGTTGGTCAACATTGACTTAGTACAATTTGCCCCAGAAAAAAAAGTCCATAAAGTGGAATATTTTTGAGCAGTGCTTCTGATTTATCCCCATATTGCCTTCGCACAAGCGAATAGTATAATACCTTTCTCGATATGGAGGGCAGATAAAATTCTTGTTAACTTCTTCCGTGTAGTGTACCACTCAGCTCTGCCTTAGTTTTATACATGCAGCTTTCATTGCCGTTAAATAACCTAAACTAGTTGAAGTAGATGCATAAAAAAGAATAGTAGGCAGATAGAGCTGAAGTACTTCTGCGTTTCTAAGCCAATGTACAGAACGGAGAGGTAACAAAATCCTATAAACTTTAAGTCATGACACAGTGTGCGCTTTCGGGTGTAACTCTCCGTGGATGTTATTACTGTGGAGCTTGAACAGCTTGATGTTATCTATGCTTTGTGGAACGGAATAAACATAGGAGATCGTGGTTTTTGAGACTGGCGTTTAGCAGGTTAGAAAACAGGCTGCATGACATGAGCTGGAAGCTAAAACACAAGTTTTCAGCCTGTGCTCAGTTTGACTACATTGCACTTGCAGAAGATATCAATTTGCTGTGCTGGCTTATGTGATTGACACATGAGTCTGGAAATAAAGACTTCCTTAAGCTTTTGAAAATCTGTTTTATTACTTGATGCAAATACCCTCAGGGAGTGGGACAGTTGGGTTTCTTTGCATAAATGCTGTTTTGGAGGCATTCAACAGCAGTTATTTAGTATGCATAGCAGTATGGCAGGAACTCTCGTTTTAAGGTATATGCTGTATCCTAGCAATTTCTGGTGCCTATAACCTAGCCCTTCGTACACACAGAGATACCTAAGACTTTGTACTGTCATAGATGTCAGAAATTCTGGATTGGCTAATGTAGAATGCAAACCCAAAGCGCATTTGTGTACAACATGCTCTTGTACAATAAAATCCCTTGTTACTACATTTAGAAATAATAAATCACGTTACGTAAAGTGGCTTGACGGGTCCTGTCTCACTGGGAATTTTAGTGCTTTCGTATTAACATTCTGACTGGGTCCACAGCTGTCTGGATTGCATTAGAGGTGCTTGGCGGCGAATGGAGAGAAACCGTTTGGGGCCAGCTTTAGAGCAGGCAGTCCAGGCACCGGTTATTTCAACTATTTTTTCCAGTTTGCATCCTGTGGGGTTGAGTACTGTGGTTGGGTGCTGGGTGTGTGGGTGTGTTTCTTTTCTAGTACCAGTTTTTAATCTGAGTGCAAGTTGCGTAGCACACCTCCAAGGTGAATGAAGCAGTTGAATCCAAAATACATTAAGTGTCAGGATCTATCAAAACGTTAAGTACGTTGCCTGCCTGTGACTGCAGTGCCTGAAAAGAGCAGTGGTCTTGTACCTGATGGACAGTGGTCTTGGCTCTCAGAGTGTCAGAAGTACATCTCAAAATTTCTATTTTTGGACTTGGTAGTCTCATAATTTGCTAAACGCTTGGAGTTGTACTACTCTGAGCAAGTAAACTGGGTTTTAGATTTGCTTGCTCTGGTTTGCTTTCCTCTCCTAAGTTTCATTGAGCATCTCCGTGGTACTTGAAAATGAATGAGCAAGAAAGTACTTAGCTTATGTCTTCCATTTCTTTTGGGAGAAGTAATTCTGTATTCAGAACTACCAGCGAAGGGTGTTTTTACTCCCGACGCATGTGTAGGATGCAGCCTGGAGATGAGCTCTGAATTGCCCCATTAATAATGGTGACCCATAACTTTGCATTCCTGTCGGGGAGCCAAGCGTGCAAAGGAACGCACGTAAATTTTCACAAAGCTGTTAAACTTATTTACAGCAAGCACCTCTGTATTTGAAAGGGCTCTTTCACAGCTCCATTAGTGAAAGCAACTGTTTCTTGGAAATAGATGCGAATTAAAATGGCAGACTGATCTGTATTTATCTCTGCGCTGATTTTTTTTTTTTTTTTTCCTTAAAAAAAAAAAAAAGCCAGGATAGACGTTTTGCCTTCAGATAATCTGCCCTTCCTGCTCTAATGTTGCGTTCCTGTCAGCTGGAGATGCTTGGATACTGAAGTGAAGGACATCGCATGAAAGCCCGGGTGGATTTTCCTGCCTTGGACTTCACTGTTCAGGAAAGAGCAATGCAGCATTAAGCTGGGCACTAATTTCCATAGACATTATCAATTTGTCAAAGATACTGCTTTTAAAAACATTAAATTGCTGAAGTAGTAGAGGGGTTTTTTTTTATGTGGTTAATGCTTACAGGATGATATCCGGTAAATAATTCGGCATGCTTTGCATGAAGCCAAGTGAATACTATTAGAATTTAAAACTATCAGTTGGGCGTTTCGGGGCTGTAGAAACTAGCTGACAGGTTGCTTAGCTGCAGAGGATATTTGTGCTGAATAAGAATCAATAACTTTTAAACTGAATAGATTTGACAGCAGTTGGGATTTAGTCTAAAGCGTCTTACATAGCTGTGCTCCATTTGAGCCGCTCCACGCTTTTCAGGATTTTTGGAGCAGGCTCTTGCTACGGTTCAAAGAACAAACGTTGCTGCCCTCGCTCGAAACGCTTGTGCGATGGGGGTGAGCGTGCGTGTGGCGGGAATGAACCCTCTGCTGCTATCCTTAAGCTGGAGAGTAGAGTACTGTACGTGCCTTGTGCAGCAGTGAGGGTTTCCATCCTGCTTGGTCTCTTCCCTCCCGCACTCCGTCTGTTTTTTTAATGATGAAACATCTATTTTTCATTCCTTGTTAGATGTGTGGTGCCCAATGTTAACACCTACCTAACATTTTCTAATTTTACATTGCAAATCCAGACTTTTTGTAGTTTGATAGTGGTCAAAGGACGCTGAAGACTTGTGGAAGGAAGCTCTGAAATAAGAAGCTGGGTGCACTCGCTGGGGAAATGACACCTGGCTTTGAGCTGCGAGATGTTTTGCGTGAACATGTTAGAACGTAGCCAGCAGCTCCCGCTTCGCAGTGCTGTGCGTTGTGACCCGATCTGTTACAGTTCCAGCGTTTGGTAGGAAAACGCGTGGACTTTATGGGTTTACATAAGGTTATTTAGTCACCCCCTACCAAAACTCTGTTCGGTGATACCTGAGTACTCTCTCAGAGCCGAAATCCAGGCGTATGGATGGAAGAGGGCATGTAAGTTTGCACGGTGGTTATTGATCTGTAGATAAACAGCATTTTAGCTTCCAGCAGGATCATACTCCCAACCTGCTGAAGCTTTACACATGCAACTTGGCTTTTAATCTTCCTCTTGGTGGAGGAAGAGGATGGTGGAGTTATTACAAAGGCTGGAATGCTGCAATTTTTGCATTACAACAAATACTAGCATCTGAAGTCCCAGACTCCCCTGACCCCCCCCCCCTTTTTTTTCCCTTAGCTTTGATCTGATGGAAACTTGGATTAAATTCCAATCTTTCTGTGAGATGGGACGATAACTGTCCCTGCATGCTTGGCTCTTTGTTATTGACTGGTAACATCCTCTCCGGTTATCTGGTGATCTGTGAAACTGTTGTACTCCTTTTTTTTTCTTTCTTTTTTCTTTCCCTTCTAATAGCTAATTTTTTTATTATTTTATTTTGCAAGCAGTAGAAGTCATGACTAAAACCCTATTCTAGATAGTGCATTTAACATCTAGACCACGCTCTTACTCTGCTTAACCTGTTTTATCCCGTTTCAGTTACGTCTTCTGTAATGTTTCTACTGTGTGCTGGAGCTGTAGGCGTCCTTTGTTGCAGAAAGGCAGCTGAAGCAGTGCAGAGTAATTAGCATTTGTGCCTTATTCAGGTAATGGCAGCCCTCTTAAATGGAAATAGAGGCAGAAGACTGATTCAGTCCTCTCCTTGCCTGCAGAAAGGAGGAGGATTAAGCTGCATCTTGGAAGACTTTGAATACAGGGGAAAATTTGGGCTGCTTCTTATCTGTGCAGAGACATGTTTTTTCCAGCACTTGTTTTCCCAGGGCTCTCATCAGCGGGGCTTTGCAGCCCGTCTCCTTTAGTTAAACGGCATCTTTGCGTGTTGGAGAACCCTTACTGCACCTCGACTTGATCTGTTAGTGGTCTAGGGAAGACTTGAAACGAGGGGAAACAGATAAATTGGCAGAGCAGAGAAAACTGCCTGTATGCCAGGGTTCACGAATCTTCTGCTCAAAACTGTTTGAAAAGACTTCCTCCGTGACTTTGGAAATTGTATGTTTGAAAAGTCAAGGTTACTGCTGCTGAATTGATACTCTGAGAGCTTTCCTTAAAACAGCAACAAAACCCTAGGCTCTCAGGCCAAGAACTTCCTTGCAAAGGCGTGCTAAAAGATGTGGGTTTTTTCCTCAGTGCAAATTAAGAAGAGAATTTTCTTTTTTCCCCAGGCATCAGGCCACGGTGCGGGGGTGGGGAGGGGACATGACGGGGAACAGGGCCTTTGCAATATTAGCTGTTGTCAGTGAAAAGGCAAAGCAACATCCATCGAAGCTTGCTTTCACAAGTAGCTCTGCTTTTAATAAATTGAGCGTACTTTAACTTCTGTATGTCTCAGGTTGAAGTTAAATATTGCATGATGAGCAGCTGTTTGTGGGTATTGACTTATCTTGCATGTATGTTAACCTTTGACTGTCGAGACAAACTGATTTTTGCCATTCCTTGGGCACTCTGCTGCCTCCGTACGTGGCCAGGAAAAAAAATCACTTCTCTGCGCTGAATCTTTTTTCTGTGCACTGTGGGCCTGAGGTCCTGTCATCTGTGTTTTACCGAATGTAGTAATTTGAAATGATGTTATTAGTTACTTCATAAAACCTGTGGAAAGAACTTGCAAAATGAGGTCTTTGAAAAATGAAAAGGTTTTTGAAAGCAAAAGATTCTTTTATTTTTCAGGAATTGTTTCTCCAACTTGGTAGATAGTGTCGTAAGAGTCAAACATCTCTGCAGAGCAAAGGAAATTCTCGGGAGACATGGGAGTGTGTGGTGGAATAATTTTAAGGGAAATAAGGTACAGTTCTTGTGGATAAAAACAAGTTAGTTTTGATATTTGCAGACCAATTTGTTGGGTAGGGGAATGTGTTCGGACAATAAACAAGCATGCTTGGTGGGGAGTGTTCTGGCCCTCTAGTCCTTCCTGCTTCTTGCTTTAGCCAGATTTTGATTTTAGCTTGTCTTTGATCTACTTGATTTTTATGGACTATATTTTGGTTGCTTATTTAAAAGATATACTTCTTAAAAATAAAAGATCTGCTGTTTATTGCCTTTGAGCTAAATTAACTGAATTTTGGACCAAGATTCCCACATGCTAGCAAGGCAAGCATTTCTTGTTTTGGTTTTTATAATGACAGACATAAGATCTGACCAGGCAGTTTGAGGCTGTGCATAGAGACAACTTAGGGAAGTTAGCACTTTTAATATTGTAAACTATACCAGAATTCAGATAATTCAGATATTGTTAGATTTTTCCTTTGTCATCTTGATGTACGAATGTCATTGCGTTTGTGTATGTGTGCCTTACAATTTTAAGGGAAATATTAAGGATTGCTGGAGCTCCTGAAGTATCTTCCTCTGACTTCTTGCAGATACCTCTCATTTGTATGCTTGAGATTTATCTATATTTTGAAATTTATTTTCTTTTTCAATATCGACTTGTGACCATTCTCTCTGACAGGTCTCAGATTCATTATAGAAGTTGTTAATTAGTAACAGTGGTATACAGTTCTTCCTGAATAGGAAGATAATTCCGAAATCTGTTTGTGGTATGCATAGTCTGTCTATATCTATGTTAGAAAGGTTTTGATAGATTTTCCTCCTTTTCTTGTTTCCTAGCAGTTGAATTACAGCTGTGGATATCAGTGATAGCCTCCTCGGGTTGTTATACTTCCTTCTATGTGAATGCCCCAGGTTTTTCAGCCTGATACTGTACACTGCTTTTAAGTGTGCATTAGTTTTATTCAAAACATCTTCTCTGGTAGGAGTTGGACCGTGTCACTTAAACCCCAGTTTTTAATTCTGCTCTTGTGGAGGCTGAGCATCTACTTGCCTCCTGTTGGCTTCATTAACAGCCCTTTGAAGCCAGGTGATTTCTGTGTCCAGGTGATTTGAATATCATTTCTCTTTCTATAGAGTTCATGTGTGTGTCTTGCCCACCTCAACAGTCAACTTCTTCTGGCCCCTACCCGCTCCAACAAATTTCCTGAGCCTCTTCCTGAGAACCTGCACAGTTTTGTGTTCCCCTGGGAACTTGAGGGCCTGTCTTGCTCTTTTCTCTACTACATCTTTGAATCTTTACTTTGAGGACAACTTCTGAAAACTTTTGAATGGTCTTTCTTGAGTCATCTAGGGGGAAGAAGGTGACATGAGAGCTCTGATGTCGAGTACAAAATAGGACTGCAGCTATATCATTTGATACTGTTCTCCTTAAATGCCAAACTGTGAATTTCCTAGAGGCAGAATGAAGTTTTTGGGCACCTCTCCAGGAGTCAAAAACATCCCAATTCTAGAGGTCAGTGAACTGAAAAAAGCCAAGAAATGAGAATTTAATGCAGAAATAACTGTAACGAAGGAGGAAAACAAAGTTCAAAGCTGTTCTGCCTTGCATCTGAACAGCTGACCCTTTTGGAGCTAAATGGCCCACAGGGTGGTCGCTTGTCTCTCTGTTAAATTAGGCCAATAGCTGAGGAGGACAGAGGCCCTCACAAACTTAAAAGCTTATGACGTTATGCTGCATATGCAAATACTGTTGAGTTTGACTGTAGAAATTACTGTTAAAAGGAAGGAGGAGATCAAATGGAGAGAGACATGCATAGACCAAAGCAATGGTAATTGAGCAGTACATCTTCATAGCCTGATCCTACCCCATATACTCTCATGAAGACATTATTCATGTTTAGGAAATGCTTGCGAAACAGCAAGGCTCTGTCATGTTGCCTGTATACTGGGAGTATGTCTGCTGTAATTTCTAATAGACAGATTAACTTATTTTATGCATTCTGTAGCCTTGCTTTGGTTGTATTGCCCACTTCTGGAGTGGTATATATTAAAGGGAAAGGTTGTTTTAGTACTAGACTGTGCTGAACCCTGTGTTCAGTTCAGACTTGTTTTTTGATGTAAGACTGAACTGAACAAACTGAGTTTTTGAAATTGCTATCAGCTTGAGTACATTTTATTTCCATATTTCTATGCGCAGGACTGTATGTTTCTGTACATGATTTTTATTTGTTTTGAATGGCTTTTTCTTTATTATCTACCTAATGGTTTCTTATGCACCAGTAGTGCATGATACAATAGGAATGTAAGGTTCCTCTGCATCCTATATTGCCCTTTGCCTCCCTTTTTTTTGAGCATTTATCTTACAAATGATACTACTTTGCTGCTCCACCTCGCATGTACAGACAATTCCTAAATGGTTTATTGCCATTGACACTCGATTTCTCTCCAAGAAGGGCAACCACTTTGTATGTGTCAAGCTTATACTCGAATTCCAAATACTTTAATGCTTCCTCATTATCTGCAACAGTGGCTGGCTAATTAGTTAGCTGAGTAAATAATGGCTTGATAGCGTCTCCGTAAAGGATGACGTTAGGCATGTCACGCTGGAGTGCCTTTTTAATCCAGCACGGATCCTCAGCAAGTCACTTGCTGTAGTGCTGAAGGTAGAAGGAGCTGATAGAAACGCAACTGAAGGCTGATACTGCCAACCTGCTGGTCCGCTACTTCATTTTTTGTTTTAATTTCAAGCACTTTTGTTGTTTGGGAGGAAGCGAAGTTACCGTGTGTGGGAAGCAGAGGAGATGCTTGTCTCATACTTTTTGGTACTGGTAAGGCTAGAGGTGCTTGTTAACTAGTCCCTAGACAGCTAGGCAGCTTTTGATGTTATTTCCAGTTTTAATGCCTTTTGCTTCCTCTTGAAGGCAACTTCATGTACAATTTTCTCTGTTGTGTTGCAAGCAAAGGCTGCTGAATCCCATTCTATAGGGTATACATAAAAATGCCACAAACTAAAGCTATTTATGTATCTAATAATGAATAAAGGATACATTAATTCTAACTTTGAATGTCTTATGACTGTATCAGTAGGATTGTTTTATTATCTGTTTCTCCAAGCTGTCTTGCCAGGAGTTAGATGGCTTTCGTCCCAGATTCATAATGCGTTCCCTTCCTCTTGGAAAGGGCATATGCTCTCTTGGCTCGCTCTTTTTAATTTGAGTTTTGCAGGGGTCTGTGTTGTTCCAATTTTAGTTGTTCTATTTCTAAAGCCATTCACATGCATGTAAAATATGGAATATTTTAGGGCTTTTAAAGTTACTTCAGGTCTAAGCTTGAGACGTGCTTTTCCTATTTCTTGATGGATCTATTTATTCATGTAATTTACAGATATTCTTTAAATTAGGATACCAATTAACATAAAAGGGGAAAATTAAGCGTAAAAAGAGGCTCTGCAAGAGTGCGTTACTCACCAGCCCGAGCAGCTGGCTCGTGGATGCTGCAGGATTGTGTTTTGTCCCCCTCGTTCGGTATTCGGAGACGTTTCCCCATCCAGCCTTCCAGTTTCCTCTCCTTGTTGCTACGGAAAGTGAGTCGAATTGACCTGTATCCAGCTTTGTTTAGCTAGTTGTAACTCAACAAAATTTGTTTTGTGAGGAAACAGCTGGAAGTGTTGACAAAATATTAGGCCGTCCTTCTTGAGCTTGTCAGTTGTTGTTCGAGAGCAATTTGGATGCTGGATTAGGCCTCACCTGATTGCTGTACAGTCAGCAGAAATTCAGCCTGGTTTTCATCTGCACGTAGCAAAAAGGAACACTATAGATTTAAAATTGGGCTTTTATGAGCAACTCAGTTCCTTCTGTGGGTTTTAAATAGACCCATACCTTTAGACTGTGAGGGGACTGTAGGTTGCAGAATGCACTTGGGGCAAACTTACCAATTTTACACTGCGCATTTGGTTTTGCTCTGTGCGGAGATTAAACGAGAGCTGGGGGTTGAGTGTCTCTGTTGCTGGATAACCAGGGGAGTGAGCTCCACCGTGATGGGTCTTGCACCCTGAGCTGTACAGCTAGCCACAGCGGAGCAGCCCAGGGGCAGCACGCCGAGTCCTTACAGCAGAGACGAGGCAGGGAGAAGGCGGTAGGAGCAGATGAAGGCAGGAATCAATCTGCAAGCTCACTGAAGGTTAAGCAGGATGCTGGGCTGCCTGAAGAGTAACCCTTCTACGTTTGGTGCTCCTTCATGATGCAAGATAGGAGGAGGGCAGAGAGTGCCTAAGCTCTATCTGTTGGCTAGGGTAAGGGGGAAGCTTTGCAGGTATAACCAATTGCAAGCTAAAGCTCTTCAACTTGCTTCTCAAAGGACTTAACTAGAAAACTTTTTTGACGACTGTTTAGTTGGTTTAGTGATGGCAAGTTCTTTGGACATCCAGTGCCATATTTCATTTAAAAAATGACTTTAAAAGCTTGTGGTTTGATAGTGGTGTTCACTTGAACTTTTGGTTCTTCCAAAGCTGCCTCCTGTCCTGAAGTTTGCAGCTGCTGATCTCGGCTGAGCTCTTCTGAAGATTTGACCAAAGAACTCGAGGTGCTCTCTGCAATTTTATCTAGCCTGACATGGCCAGACTAATAAGAGCTGTAAGCCTCTTGCATTTTGCTAAAGATTTCAGGTGTCCTTGCTGTGTTAAAATCTAGCTGATAGTGGTTATCCTTCCTTTGTCCTGTGTGATCATGGTGACTTAACAAAAATTAGGGTAAGTTAACTATTTTTAAAGCGTATGTGGTTTAATGAAAACTAGTGTCAGTTTTAGAGTAGGTTGCTTGCCAGTTTCAGTTTTGCAATATTTTTTTTTGTATCACTTACTGAAAAGAAGATACACGTGCAGTTTTAATGGTTTGATTCCTCTTCTGCCTAAAAGAAGACTAGCTCACTTAGTTCACTGAATCCTGTGAAGATATCTGAATTCAACTGCTGGTTCCCTATGCAGTTAGAGCAGAATAGGACTTTTATGTGTGTGTACACGTACATACATACATACATACATACATTCAACCTAGTCATTTAGTAACTGGAATCCTGTATGACTTGGGATTGAAACTTAACACTTCATATTGTCCTGATTTGATAGTCCTCAAGATGTTAACTGATTACAAACCAGACACAGCATTTACCAAGAGATTAGTTGGCAATTCTGGAGCAATTTGTATGGCATTAGGATTGTGTTTTAGGCTGGGGTAGCCTTGGACGTTTTGGAGAGCTGCCATGAAAGCCCAAAGGTAGTGTGACATTTGGAAGAAGAAAAACCTGTGTGTTCTTCAGTATGACTGAGTGTTGCTAGTGAAAAGACAAGAAATGTCTGTTTCAAAGGCGGTAGAATGCGTTTGATAATGTTGGTAAAAATAAGTCTCTTCCATTTATGATTACATTACATAAAGGAAAAAAAAAAACACTTGTCAAAACATGAGAAACCAGCCTGTGTAGAAGCTGTTTTAATAATCTCTAAAGAATGAGTTAATAATCACCGAGAAGTGACATCTGTATTTTTTACTCATTGCATATGTATGCATAATTAAGTGCTTTAGAGGAATGGGATTTGGGTAGTTGTTGTTTACATATCTCATTCTCTCTGGAGTGAGTTCCTCGTGTTTGCATGGTTACTGGTTGATACCTGTCTGTTGGTGTCAGTAAGTATAGATTAGACTTTTTCCATTGACTGTCACTGCATAGACTGAAGTCAGTGGAGTTTCAGGGAACAGAATGTAATTCAATGCGACCAGGTTTGCATGAACACTTGAAACTGTTTTTTAAAGCTGATGATCACTTACTAATTTGCCTGATGAACGTTACTGATTTTGAATAAATGGACATGAAAAACGAGTGTAAAACTTCTTATTTTGAGGATGCAGTTTTGCTTTGGTTTGTTCAAATGATAAAGTGCCCACTAAGCTGAAAAAAGCAGTCTGATAGTTTTGACTCATTTGAATCTGGCATAAAATGTGTTCATGTGTGTCTGGACGCAATCTCACTGGCACGCCTTGTCAAATTAATCGTTGTCCAAAGACAGATGTAGATATGAAAGGGTAATATCCCTGAAATTTATCTGCGTGGTGCACTAGAGTGGTTCTCCACTTTGTCAGGGCTTTCCATTTGTCTGCAGTGTTTTATGGTGTGCTCTCAGGCAGCTGCTAGTCTTGGCAGTGTCCTGGACTAGTCTTGAGCTGTGTTAAGGAAAGGTATTGAACGCATTCACTTTGCAGACTTCTCTATAATATTAGTGCTTGTGTGTGTGCGTCTGAAGTGCATAGGAAGTTCTCTGCTTTTCTTGTGGTTTTTGGTGTCCTGTCTGCTGCTAGGTAGAGTACTCCTCTGAAGTGTGGGAGCAGTGCTTAAGAGCTTTGGATTCTTTCCATAAACACTTCCCAGATTTGGAGGAAAGTGGTGGTTTTCTCCAAGCTCCAGATCTGTCAACAAATGCCTAAATTGCAAAATAATCCCGAACTTGGAGTGGAAGAGACATTGCAACTCGTTTGGCAATTCTCAGTGCTGAAAGAGTATGCAAGTTGCAACAGGTGACTTGTGGATGTCTGAACTGCATTAAGTCCCGATTTCACTGTTATATTATGTTTTACAGTTAACAGCATGAATCTTAAACTATTTTAGCAGCAAATGTCCCTCATCCAAAAGACTGGCATATTTTAGCTGGTACCAAACAGAGACTTACTCTCCAGTTACAATCGGGTTAATACAACTGACAAGAGTTTGCTTCATATACAAGATTTATAATATGTGTTATTGATAAGCAGTGTAAGGAACAAATTGTTCCTATGGGGTCCCTATGCCACCTTCCAGTGTGCCTGTGATGCTAGGCTGGGCTCAAGCCTAAGGGACAGGTGACCCTCTGCTCTCCTTCTAGGTCGTAGGAGGCTGGAGTCTGTACCTGTAAAAGTCAATAATAAACCCCAGCAGAAATACCTGACCGCGAGACCTGAAACTCTGACCTCAAGAATATATAGACTTCTTTTAAAAAATGAACTGTCACTCTGTATTGTAGTAGCTTGTCAAAGGTATGTTATTATTTGTTTTGCTCAGGAGTGTGGAGTCATGTTAGAGATGCAATACCTGCCAAAGCTTACAGTATTTTTTTCAGTAGTCCAATCTAATCAAAGGTCTAACTGTAACCTATTTGAAGTTCCTAGTGTCTTAGGACTGGATGCTAATTGCAGGGAAAAAAAGCATCTGTCATGTAGCTGATGCTCCCTTATTTCAAAGTTTCACAGCTGCCATACTGCTGATGGATATCCCTGAGTTAAATTGGTCATCTACAGAGAGGTATATAAACTAGAGGCTTTTTTCTTCCTGTCTAGCCTGTGGCTTTTAAATTTTTAACGATCTGAACCCTGAAGATGCACTTGGTATCCGTACAGTTCCCAGCTCGCTGTAGGAGTTATGAGTTAGCAAACTCTTGCCTGCCTACCCTCAGTCTCCTTTCATCCATTGCCCAGTATGGCTTATGACTGCCTACCGCTTCCCCTAGGTACCAAACTTGCAGTCTTACCTGTGCACCTAAGTTTCCAAGTATTTCCATTTTCAGAACTACCTGGAAAGATGAGGAGGAATCCCATAACGTTTAAATTATTCAGCCAAAATTTCAAGTGTGGAGTAAATCTCAAGTATCTATAGACCTTGCCACAAGCAGATGTTGCTGCCCATTTGGGGATGGTTTGCTTCAGGACTAGATTAGACCAGTAAGTAGTTCTACATCTTTGCTGAAGTATGTCCTCTTATCCGAAGGACAGTATAGATGATGCTTTACTACCTCTCTGTCCTTTAAATAAAGGATATATGGTCTGACATGAGGCTTGCCGAATGGCCCACTGTGTGGTTTTTCCTAAATTATATTAATTTGTTCCTGGCATATATCCTTTAATAGGTGCATACTGAAGATGTGTCTGGTGCGAGTCCCTTCTGGAGGTGACTTGCAGGTTAGGTAGCTAAACTTTGATTCACTCAGAGCACAGATTGCTAACAAAACTTCCAGAAATATCTTTAATGGAGGGGATTGCCTACATGCTTTGCCATAGTTACCTGTTGTGTGATGCCCTTAGTGATGGAAACTCATTACTATTCTCTGTCCTTTCGCGTGTTCTCACTATTAACAGATTGTGTCATTATTAGCTTTAGTAAGAGCTCTATTAATTTTACAATTTTTCTTCTCTGAAAGATTAAAAATGTAAGGTTGTGTCAGGGTTGAAGGAATCTCTTTGAGAGCACAAATTCATAGTCCCAGTTATCCAGCATATGGCTTTTGAAGCAGAAGTTCTGGATGTGTGATGGATTATTTAGGAGTTTGTTACAGGAAAGAGAACAAGTACATCATAATAAAATACTTACTGTAGGGTTGAGCTGGATTTCACGTTCGGTCTTCTCAGTATTTATAGTTCTTTGCAATCGTGAAAGTAAACATCACTTTTTGCAATAAGCTTTAGGTCTACAGTGTTTTGTACACTTAAAGGATATTTCAAGAATTTTGTAGCCATATAGTTGAGAAGTATCTTGGAAATATTTTTCTATTTGAAATGCATTTCCTGTAGCTAGTGCTGTCTTTAATCTCATGTGGTCTAGCAAAACCTGTTCTACCAATTAAATATGTAGTAAGGCTGTTCTGTTTGGTAAAAGATTGTATGTTTAAATGGCAGAAGTCCTTGCTGTACTTTAAAATTAAAAATTCAGCTGTAGCACTGCTTTCAGATTCAGAGCCATTAGAATGGATTTTTGAGATTTATTCTCCTGATTAGAATACAGAAAATTAATTGCTTTTGACTGTAAAGAGTTATGACCCATTCATTATTTAAGAACCTTCTTGATGGATGAACCATTTTTTTTTTCACTTCCAGAGTTTTTGTGAGATAAGGCTGCTTTTAAAACTGGAATAGCACATAATGCACATATATCAAATAGTGAATGTTTTGCACCTTTTCTGTGGGTGGAAGAAATAAAAGTTTGCTCACTTTCTGTCTAGGTTTGTCTAAGGCTTGAACGTATAAGTAGGAAAGCCTGCTGAGAAAAACAGGAGTATCTTACCTGAGATTCGTTTAAAATAATATTTCATTTTTGTTTAAAAGGAGGATTTATTAGAGTTACTGAAACTTCCTGGTAGTAGAGAGCATCACCTTTGTTTGGCTTGTGCATGTGTTGGAAGCGTTTGGGTGTTGTTTTGGGAAGAAGACCTTGCATTTAATTCGAGGAGGATGGCCAAATACCCCTCTCTGATCACAGGTCAGCTCCTAGCTGTTGTTTTTTGTGCTGCCAGTTCAGTTGCTCTCAAATGGTCTTTGTATATATTTTGTCTTTGGTCTTTTAGCAACTAAGAAAGAAGAAGAAGTTATACTTCTTAAACTTTGTTGATTAGAAACAGCAGAAGAACTAACATCATGTTTGGGTTACTTTTAATCCCCCAAATGTTTGCTGAATGCCCTCAGTAGCCAAGCCAAGTAATTCATTGCAAAAATAAACATTTTGTAACAATTCTTAAGGGTGATCTTTTCTTTTCTTTTCTTTTCTTTTCTTTTCTTTTCTTTTCTTTTCTTTTCTTTTCTTTTCTTTTCTTTTCTTTTCTTTTCTTTTCTTTTCTTTTCTTTTTTTTTTTTTTTAAGAACAGAATAAAATATTAACTTTAAGATTTTATGGTGAATGAATACTTGGACTGAATTTTGGTCCTTAGCCTATATACTCAGAAGATCAACACTTTCCTAAATGCACTTCAGTTTTCAATTCATTTGTGTAGTCTTGTCTGGTCAGATTCTTGAGTCTGTTTGTGTCTCTTATTTATTTATTTTTTATAGTTGTCTTAATATTGCCTAGTTTCAATAGTATGTTGCTAGTGATACCGACATTTTCTTGTTACTACCTAGACTTGAAGGATTTGCATAGTATTTTCAGAATATCATTTTTTTCTTCTTATGTGTCTTAACTTTGCCTCTGAAAACAAAACTTTTAAAGTTTGTCTAAAAGACTGATATATCGTGTATTTCTTTGAAATATTAGAAGGATTTGAGGAACAGTTAGCCAACTGGCATTTAAAACCCATGAGAACGTATTTTAACTAAACCTTTTGCAAAAAAAGTAGGTGCAGCTAAAGCTTTATTATTGGAATTATTTTAGCTGGCTGTTCAGATGTGTGTAATCATCTCAGGACATCCTGAAACTTGTTGTTCTTCCAGTTATCAACCTGTATCAAGCCTTCCAGGTTGTGTCCAGGAACTTGCCACTTGTCTAACACAGAAACTTCTTTCTCATGTTACTAAAACAGTGACTTTGATCATTACATTTATTCAGGGGTGTATTTCTCTGCCATTTTCTAGTTGATTGTAATTCAAAGCTGAGGTTGTGTGTTGGTGGCCTGACATCTTTAAATGATACGGACCATTTGCCCTTGCTGAAACCTTGGCAAGGCAGCCCTGGTGGAAATGCCACGCTCCCAGCTGGTGCCGTAACTCACAGTTGGTCTACTAGGGTACCTAAGAGAAAAAACACCATCAGGGGGCAAGGTCTCATGAACAGTGCAGGTAGCCGCTGCTTGGTTGCTGCCAAGGCTCATGGCCAATGGGTAGGAGAAGATGCTACTGGCCTTGCTGTTCCTGATGCAGGTAGTTACGAGGGTTCGGTCCGCTGAGCTAAGAGCTTGCGTTTTGCTTTGGTTTTTGTTCTGTTACTCCCACCTTGCTATATGAATGACTTGTGGTAGTTAAGAGGCACCTCGTCCAAGAAGAATTCATGCAATGCTCTGCACCTTGTAGAATAACTGAAAGTGCTGTACTTGGAGGGGGTAGCAAACGGCCTGGCCCAGACTGCCCTTTTACTGCCTAGGTGATGTGCTTTGAACAGTGTTAATGCACTTTTAAAACACGGTGGATGTAAACTGGTCCTTGTGTATTTTGAAAAAGCTTTTGACACCTCCGTTTGAAAAAGGAGCAAGAAAGAGGCAAATTCAGTTTTACAGTATACACAATTTTAATCCCAAAATTTTTATGTACACTGCACTTCATTTTACTTCATTACTTATACCCCCCCATCAGAAATCGGCTCTTGAAACATAATTTAAATACAATGAATCTAAGACTTTTCTTTGTAAGCTCTGGTTGCTAAGCTGGTAGAATAGTTCACTCACTAATGTTTTAATAATGCTAAAAAGAAAAACTGTGTGTGTGGTGTTTTTTATTTTTTCTTTTTACAAAAGATTAGTGGAAAAATAGCAGGTGGTGCTTTTCAGTGCCTATGTCCCAGGTGTGCAAGCTGTATGCTGCTTTGCCCTTAGATAGCATCAGTTTTGCCCTGTCTGAGATGAGGTTTGATTATAGCCATCAAAGCTTCTGTCACCTTTCCCTAGATGCTTCTCACAGGAGGGCCTTCTACAAGATGTGAAATGCTGGATTTCCAGCTGGCTGTGAAATGGCCTTTAAATGCACCGCTAGCGTGACGGCTTGAAAAGCAAGCCCTGGCACCAGTTCGGGTGTACGGGCCCCTTCTTTGGGAGGGAGCAGCTTGCTGCTGCTGTGAAACTACCTTTCCTTTTGCCATTTGTTCCTCCTCCCTCCTTTTTTTTCTTTTCCCCTCTAGAGAGGAGAAATACTGTGTTCCACTCTGAAGTCGCATTTTTATGGAAAAATTCATAAGAAAGATGAAATCTAGCTTTCTGGGTAGGTTTCCTAGGTCTGAACAGATGGATCTTAATAGCTATGCAGATCACAAACTCGCGTCAACTTTATTTGCATTGAAGTAATTCAGAAATTAACTTAGGTGCATAAAAAAAAAAAAGAAAAAAACCCAAGCATTTAGCACAGATTTCTGGTTTAAAGCCACTGGATGCTTTCTGTTTTCACGTGTTAGCAATGGGCTGCTGCCTTCTAAGCAGCATAACTGGGCATAAGCTCAGACACTTGGATTTGCATGCAGGCTAGGCTTATCTGTGGAAAAAATCAGATAATTTTCTAGTGTGGGGGAAAAGCAAAACAAAAACGGTTGAAACGGCGGCCTTAATTATGCTGGCATCTGATGGGAAATGGGGAGTTCTGTTGCTGCTGTGCAGAGCAATGCTTCAGTCGGAGGCTGAGCACTAATCCAGTCTACTCCTTATCAAGTAATTTTTAGCTCTGAGCATTTTACGAAGGATCTAATGCAGAGCGAGCAGCTAGAGTGGAGCCTAGTGTATTAATTCAGACCCGTTCCAATACGATGACTCAAACCGAACTTTGGCTGCTGGGTTTGTATTTCAGCGGGTGAAAATCAGTGCGGCTGGATGAGGTCTCAGAGTGGGACGAGGATCTTAAGAGCAGTAGAAGAAACTCGGTTTTAAAAGCCCCTGACCACTTTCGTCTAGAGGTGGTGAAGCACCTCTAATTCCCTTTGGGACCTAGAAACTGATGCTGTGCGAGATGGCTGCTGTTTTGGGAGAGCAATTTAACAACCTTTTGTTATTTAGTGTTCATCCTGAAATGTCATCAATTTAAACTGGATCGTCTTGGTTTGTGCTCCATCAAAAAATGAATCAGAGCGTGCCAAGCAAGGCCGTTAGAGTCTCCTCTTTGTATGGAAGAGTTGCAAGCAGTCAGGAACGGAAGAGAGAGTAACTCTGAAAAACATGAACAGCCTCTGGTTGCATCCTTGCGTGGAGTGATGGCTTGGCCTGCAGTTTAGTGTCCCTCTTCAGGGACACTTCGAGTTGCCCTCGCTGCCAGTGTTTGACATGCTGCAAGTTTTATGGTAGCTGTTCCCTTAAATTTAATGCGTAGTGAATGCTTCGCTTATGCCCAGAACCTGGTGACAAATGGGCTTGGAAAAGGCAGGTGTAAACCAAGGTGTTTGGAAGATTGGTTGCATGTTAGTGTATGTTACAGCCCATCAAAAGAAAATTTAACCATAGGGTGCTAGGCAGGGTCCAGGGCCTTACTGTTATGCCCTCTCTGAGCCCAGCAGGTATTGCAGAACCAGTTGAAAATGGGGATGCTGGGAGGAGGAGATACTGGGCATTTGCTTTTGTTTGCTTTGAGGCACTGTGAAGCAATGCTATTTGGCTGGATAAGGTTGGTACAAGTGGATTATAGATGGGATTAGGGGATGAGACAGAGAAGAGGTCTAAATCAGCTGGAACATCTGTCTTTGCTATTGTTGGGCATGTAATATAGTTGCTTCTGTGCAGAGCTGTAGCTGTTGGAAAGACATACTCCTCACCAGTGATCAGACTACTTGGGGCAAGAGGCTGCTCCTCCTTACCGTCCTCTGTCGTGGAAAACTACTGCGTTACCTTGGAACTATTTTACAGCAAGAGCTTCTACTGGATAGCAAGGGTAAATGGGGAACTCCTCCTTGCAAAGGTGGTTGAGGACCTCAGAGTTCAGTTCTGACATCTGAGAGTTGGTGACAGTGTAGCAAAAATATTTGCCTGCCAATGCCAGCATAATTAATGAGTTCAGCTATAACTCTGTCTCTGCTGCTACCCATAGTTGTACATGAAAATCATTCACGAAATTACTCTGCCTTTCAATACCCAGCTGTATAGACCACTGTTGGCTTAATCAAGGTAAGGGAGGTGCCTGGGCCGGCGCAGGTTTCTATCAAGACGGTGGTCATGCCTGTCTGCCGGGGACGTCCACTTGCCTAGCAGGATTTACTCTATTCAGCTAAAGGTAACAGTCGTTTCATGGAATAGGTGTAAGGTGTCTTTTCATATCGTGAACTGTTACGGGGGTTAAAGGTACTTTTAGGGAAAACCATAAGCTTGACTGAATCTCTTCCATTAAAGTCCAGCATCACAGGGAATAAAGAAAATATTTGCCTTATAATAAGGGCACTGTACGTAAAAGTAAAACGATGGTGGGCAAGATTAATATCTTCAAAACCAGAAATTGAAAAACCTTTATGTAAAATCTGAACAGAAGTCACATTTATCTTGCTATAATTGTCTTGGACGAATTCATTTCACAATAAAACATCAAACTTGTATAATTGCACCCTAAATACCTCACTAAGTGGTAATACAGATATATAAAAGCAGAGTGAACTAGCAAACAGATTTTTATGCAGTGATTTTTTTTTTCTGTTTGAAAAGTTTGCAGAATAGTTTGGTACAACACATCATTAGCATACTGTAATTACTGATTTGCTCAAGGTTTGTCAACACTGTGAGGAATTTCTTTTCTTCATCTGTGTGTGCTGGTAATTGTTTAACACTGCAGCATTTGACACGACACATTTTTTTTAAATATACGTACATGTACATCTATATATATATATATATATATATATTAAAAAAATCCATCCCTCTGGTCCTTTTGACTTTGGTTAGAATGTTTACAATATTTGAACAGTTGACTTAAAAATAATGTAATCCTTTGCGCCCCCCCGCCCCTGCCCCATGGCATCTTTAGTGCCACCGTCTCTGCATAGATCTGCAAATATTTACATATAATTTCATAATATAGTATAAATAGCAATATGGTATTTCTAGGTAAAGAAATCAAATTACTCCTTAAGAGCGAGGGGTGTGTGTGAATATATATATATATTTATATATTTTTTAAAACAGCATACTGGTTTAGATTCTGTCCCATGTTAAGAAACAAAACATTTTTCAGTGAACTATTCTATAAATTGAATATATTATACTATCTTATTGGAAGGTATTTATTTTCAATCTGGCAACTACCTTGAATTTTGGAAGATTTGATGGTTTCAGAAGAGTTGGACAAGTGAAAGCTTCTATTACAGGGGCAAATTCTGTCTCCCGAGAAACCGGTGGGGTTAGCGCATGAAAATAGCTTGCAGGCAAGAGGAAGCTCAGCTGGGGGGAGGAGGGAGCGCAGGCAGAGGGGGACAAAGAGAGGCTTCTTCCTTCCTCCTCTCTTCTTTTTAACCCTGCAGTTGGTATTTGCTTTTAATTTAAGGGGAAAAAAAAATTGCATTCGGGGTATTTGCACATGAAAAGGTGTTGAAATAATGTTTGTTCGTAGCTGTAAGTAATTAGCCTGAATTCATGAAAAGCATTATCAAGTCAAGACAGAGATCCAGTAAGAATTGAGTCCGTTTAATATCTCAAATGGATCACGTTGCACTAAGCCTTCCTAAATAAATAAGCTATGCTGGCTACTTTGTAAGCATCAGGAGAGACATCCTGATTAATCAGTGATTGTGGGAACTGCTCCATTCTGTATTTTTCTTTTTATGAGCTTTAGCAAGGTACATTTAGGCAAGCCGAACTATCGTTACGGAGATAGGAAAGCTACATTAAAATAAATTCACTGGTCCCCGATGCACTTAGACCCCCTCCCTGCGCCTTGATCACTTTTCTTTTCCTCCCCCTTTTCCTCAAGTCAAATTATCATGGAAGGAAAAGCATCCCCCAAGTCTGCCTTTAAAGTAAACTGAGCCAGCTGGACTGTTTGGGATCGTATAGCTGCAGTGGAGCGAGTGGAGTGTGTGTTCCCTCGCGGATCTCTGTCTCTGTGTAGACACCTACTATCCTTTCTCTCAGCCTATTTTCATTAGAAAAAGTAGAATATGGAGACTTCGGTATAAATGTTTACACGCAGTCATATAATTACACAACATGAACCATTTTACATATTGAGGTGAGCATCGCTTTAGACTTTTAAACAGTAGGAGTGCAAGTTTAATGTAGTCATTGCTTTTTTAACACTGAAAATAGTATGGGTTTATTTTTTTAAAAAAACTTAAAAATACTGCACCACTCCATAAACAATGTTTCCATTAAGTAGCTTGGAAAATTAGGCTTTATGTCAACATTTGTAAAAATTAGAATCTGATGTAGGTCCCCTACAGTTTTAAAATAGGTTACTTATCTGATTTAATTTGTGATGGCATGTAGGTATTATACTTCACATTCTTTATACGGCAGCTGCTGACACTTGCATTGTCCATAGCCATTAATGATGATGAAGGGTCCTTCGTGGGTGGGTTCGTACTCATTGTACGGTCCTTGGTCTGACATATTTGCCATATGTAGCCGTGTTTGGGAGCGGAGTTGCCTGTGGTTTTGAATCATTGAGCACTGCCTAATTCTTCTCAATGTGGGAGGGCAGCATTTCCTGGAGATGAACACTATAAAAATGATAAAAAAGAAAGAAAATAATAAAGCCATTGTTCCTGTAATTACCCTTTGGGTGAAGATGGCATTGTTTGGCTCGGGGAAATGTTCTTCAGTGGTAACCACCATGCCTGCCGTAGTTGGCACTTCTTTGTCTCCCATATGGAAATTAGAAGAGCTTATTCTTTTTGTGTACTCAGTAGTTGGAACTCTGTATGTCGTAGCCATGGAGGTGGCAGCAGCCGATAAATTCCAGCAAAGCTGAAAACCATGAACTGCATCTAGAATATCCTCGCCCTGGGTGTGGTCTGGGCTGTGGCAGAGGATGGAGTGCTCCCACCGACCTTGGAAACCACTCAACCAGGTGGCGAGGGCACAGATCTTTGGGCTGCATTCCCACAGATTGCCGGAGAGGCCCACTGTAGTTATGGATGTGAGTGAGTTTAAGATCTTGGAATCCAGAGTGGTTAGCTTGTTGTTATCCATTAGGAGTATTTTAAGATTAGGCATAGTTTCAAAAACTGTTAGATCGATGGCTTTGATTTCATTTCCAGTCAAATCTAGCTTTTCTAAGGTGCCCCAGGTCCACTCCATCCCACATGTCAAGTTGCTAATTTTGTTCCACTGCAAGAAGAGTGTGTGCAGGCTGCTGAGCCGGAGGAAATGAGCAAAATTAATCTTTGTCAGCTGGTTGTGCTCTAGGTGAAGTTCCCTCAGTTTGATTAATCCTGCAAATCCATTGCGAGCCAAACTTCGCAAGCGATTTGTGCTCAAATCCAGGAACTCCAAGCTACGACAGTCCCAGAAAAGGCGGACCGGGATAGTCCGCAGGGAGTTGGAACGTAAAAGCAAGGTTTGCAGTTTGCGAAGGCCATAGAACAACTCCGGGTGCAGAGAGGATAACTGATTAAAAGAGAGGTCCAAATTTTGCAGGTTAAGCAGCTGGCTAAAAGTTGTGTTTGGCAAATGAAAGATTTTGTTGGAACTTAAGACTAATTCCTTAAGTTTATATAGTCCTTGAAAAGAATCTTCTCTTACTGTTGCAATTTGATTATGATCTAAGTGAAGCCAAGTAAGTTGACTGAAGCTTGCAAATTGATCCCTTTCAAGTTCAGTAATATAATTGTGCCTCAATGACAAACCTAGCGAGCCCTTTTCAGTGGTGTTTGGCACTGAGTGAAACCCCTGAGAGTCACAGTAAAAGAGCAGCTTCTCACAGCGACATTTTGGTGGACAAGCCATGCCCAAGGCAGGCAGCATTTTTAAAACCATACTCATTGCATATAGTGCTGCCAGCATACGAGCCCCTAATGGCCACTTGAAATGTAAGCCTGCAGAATATAATTTAGGGAAACAACAAGATAGGATATCCTTATCAGTATACTTTGAACATCACGATGGAAGATTTCACTGCAGATAACATTTCCATGCATTTCTGAAAAGCTACTTCTAAATGCAAGAAACAACTTTATGCTAAATACAGAATACTTGGATATTACACTTAGGACGAGTCTTTATCGGTATTACGGAGGATTACAGTCTCACAATCTGAGAACATTTTTCATAAGGTTCAGTTCAGAAAAAAATTGCTTTAGCACCTAACTGCTGCTTTAAAACACAGCTGTTCATTCATTATATAAGATAGAGAGAAATGCACGAACTTACCCATTCTTTTGAGCACATTGGAGATTGCATTCAGTCGTAGTTTTAGACTCAACGCCGTGAGTCTCTGAAAGGCTCTAATGCAAGGTAGCCTTTGAATGATTCACTGGTTTTAGTGTCCTCCGATACTAGTGCAAAATCGAATCCACGACCCCCTCTCAAAGTATTCCTTTGGAAATCGCCGGCTTGGTCTCCTGCGACAGGTCTGTAATCTTTAAATCGATGCTCGATGCAAGTTTTCGTCCTCTGTGACTGCTCAGCTGTTTAATTGAAGCTCCTGTTTGCGTTTTCCGCAGCTGCGGCTCCCTTTAGTCCTAACTTGTTGATGGCAGATGGGTGGCTTATTGCTGGGAGCAGCTCCTGTAGTAGCATGAGTGCGTTTACTGAAAAGCTTTTCCAGGGAAGCGGTACACGAATGGGTTTGCTTATGTGCCGCGACCACACAGCACTGTATATAGGCTGACGTCACCCCGTGACGTGCCTTTTGTTTGGGTTTTCCAGAAGCTTTGCTGTTTTAAAGCCTTGTGGTGCATACCGCGATCGCCTCAAAGACCGCGGAGAGAGGAGGGAGCCGGGGGCGGGGGGGGGGGGAGAAATCCGCCGTGGGAGCCCTGCGTCCCCGCGGCGTGAGGGACGGGACCGACTCGGAGCCGCCCCCCTCCCCGTTAGGTCTCCGCTGGCTTTATTCGGGGGACGCTGAAGGCGGCGTAGAGCCGCGCTCGGCAGCGTCTTTGAACGCGAGCCGCCGCCGCGTTTTCTGGCGCCTTTTGCCGCGTAAAAGGAACTTGAAGGCGGAAGGCGGACGCGGCGGGAGCGCGCGGGCCGCTGCGCGCCGGCCCGTCGGGGAGCGGAGGCGAGGCTGCTCCGGCGGCTCCCGGGCGAGTGCTCGTGAGGCAAAGCCGCTGCGGCGGGGAGCCGCGTAGCCGGCCCCGCGGGCCGCCCCCCGCGCGGGGCCACCACGGCCGCCCTGCGAGCCCTGAGAAATTTCTGGAAAAAGTAACGTTCGCACGAGAGCGGGGGGGAAATCTCATTGGGCTCCAGCTTGACAGCGTGCAGTTATGAAACTAGAAAAATCTGTATTTTCTTTTCTTTTCCCCCAAACCCTTGCTTTTGTGCTTACTAATTTGTTCCTGGGGGCTGGAGCGTAGGAGATGGAGCTGCGCGTCTGGCGTTTGCGGCTGGGGCTCCGAGCAGTCGGGACGGGGCGCGTTCCCGCGCCGCCCGGCGGAAGGCGGCCGGCACCGCCGCTAGGACGGCGTAGCGCCGGGCTACGCCGGTCCTCGAGTGGGTCGGTGGAGGATGGCCTCAATGATAAAGCAGATTAGATCAGGCTAGCTAAATTTGTTAACCTGCTCTGTCCTAATAACTGTTTTCACATTTGCTCCAGCTTGAAAGAAATGCATGCAAATAAATCACACAAACCTGTTTAAAGAGTTTCTTCGTAGTAGTCCATATTCACTTTGAAAAAAAAAAAATTATACAAGCAAAAATCCAGCCGAAGCCCTTGGTTGCCAGTTGCCTTCTGGAACTGCTCTGACAACATGCCCGTAGCTATGCTTACCATAGCAGCTAGTCTGGTACAAATCGTGTTTTCAAGTGTTGATTCAAATTTTAGTAACTTTTATAAACAACACTTCAAGGCTGTAATTAATAAAATGAAAAAAAAAAAAAAAAAAAGCTCTAAGATCACCTGTTGCTACCATCTTGTGCTACCTCTTTTACGTTATCTCCAGGAGTGTGAATTTAGATTTTGAGCGAATGGTTTTTGCCTTTTAACATCGGTATCTGTTGGTAGGTTCCTCCCACCTTAAGACTGTGTAGTTTGGCACCGAGTTAAGCGTTAATTTTCAAACACAGTAAGTTGCTTCCTCTCTAAAGCACTGAATACGTTGGCTCTTAACCAAATAACGGTAGCTATTTAGCACCTTGCTAGTGAGTTTTCTGTTTGGGAAACCGTTAACAAGAACTTTCTGGACACTTTTCCTAGTGAAACATGTTTTAATGCACACTAGGTGGGAAACAGAAGATCTTTGAAAAAGCGTGCACCTGGTTCTTTTTTAGATCTAAACTCTACATTAATATTCAGGTTGTTCCCTGGGGCCCGTCTTGGGTGTTGGGGTGTAATAGGCAGGGGAGAAACTCCAGCTGCTTGCAAAAATCACAATATTGCATTTCTTCTGAGACTGAAAACTTGCTTGAGTGCCGAGGAAAAACATGTAACAGTGCCATCTGGAGACTTCTCCCAGAACAGGCACGTTGAGGTAGAGACCAAAATCATCACGTGTAATTCAGGAGAAGGAAAACGGCATATCCCGCTCGGGAGCAAAGCACCTGGGACAGCAGAACCCTCTTGGGGACATCGTCCTTACCTCGCTCCTTGCACAGCGAAAGGGCTGGTCTTCCTGGTAAGCGTACACGCCGGGAAAGTAAAATTGGCCCCTAAGGCTGGCGTTGTCGTTTAGTTAGGCTGACATCTTGTGGAAGGCTTCCTAGTGCATTAAGAACAGCAAACGAGCTGATTTTACTTGCCGTGCCTGGGAGTTGTGCGACTTCTTGTGCTTCTGCCTCGGCAGATGCTAGCTCCCCGTGTCGCAGTCGAGGCTGCAGCACGTGGGATTTGCATTGGCGTGCACGGACTAGAGAGACCTTCCCCTTCCATGCAAAAATAAGTAAATAAATAAGACTGTCAGTTTTTGCTAGGCATTAGCACCTCAGCAATCATGAAAGTATTAACTGCAGCTTTTTTGCCAAAAGATAGACTTCGTGCTGCGCTGCTAAGGCTGCGAGGCAAAGGCAGCTAGCAGAAGCGCACGGCTGCAGCATTATTATGCACATACCATCGCTTGGATGCACTACAGCGAGACGGGATTAGCAAGGAGCCCCTTTTGACAGAAAAAGAAAGATGGACCTATGAAAAAATCGCATCATCAACAGATGTGTCAAGCTCTTCAGGCAAGCTGCAGAAGGAAGCAAGTAGGAGTGATGGCAAAGGGCATGGGAGACCTGATTTTAGTGTCTTGTGGGGAGCAAAGAGCACGCAGGCAGGCTTGGCAGCAGCACACCAAATGTCACCTAGGCTTCCAACAGCGCGCTCCACCTGGCAGTGGCTGCACGTTTGGGTTCCTCTGTGTTGCTACGCGAGCACAGGAATTGGCCTTTCTCTCTCGGGATTCATTCAGCAGAATGTAAGCCACCGGGACAGCAGCCCAGCACTGAAGAAGAGGGGCTTGCTCAACCAGCAGGACCTCCAATGTGAAGGCACTGCAGAAGTTCCTGTGTGGTGGTGCTTGTTTGTCCTTTCTGGCCATGAATCAGTACTATTGTAGCTGGGATTTGTTTGCAGCACTTGCAGCAGGCAACGATAGAGTGTGGAGGGTTACCCTTTGTAGACATAAAATTAAGCAAAGTGTCAAGGAGAAAATTAAGCATGCAGTGAGCTGAATTTGAGCACAAACGTCCCCATGAAGCACCGCATCAGTAGCTACACGTTGATGTACGGCTTCCTTCCTTCTTGGCTGGCCAACGGCAAAGCATGCCAAACACTCGTTCTCCGTTTATTAAATCCCCATCCTTAACCATGGTACCGTTTGCTGTACCAACAGATGGGAAGGCAGCCCGCAGCCTTCCTGAAGTGAAAATCCCTTTCCAAAAGACCTGTCGTAGGCAGCTGTGCATCGGACCGCAGTTGGGGCTGCGTGCTCCTGCCGTCGTCTTTGCTCTAGTTGTGCAGCCGTGGCGTAGGTGATGCAGGGAGCTGATGTGCCTGGGATGCAGCATGCAGGAGAGGGAGTCTTGGCCTTGCCTGGCATCTGCAAACTGACTCTTATCCAACCAAGCAGCTCCGAGGAACTGAGGGCTGGGTGCCAGGTGAGAGGGCTCCATTTCCCTTGCTAGCCATGTGACCTTAAGTTGTCCTAAATGGATGAAACATCCAGATTGGTGATGAAGGTTTTCAAATTTGTGTTAATTTGTTTCATTTGCATTCTCTTTGCTGGACTTCATAGATAAACTCTCCCACCATTATGTATTTTAGAGGGTTTTTAAAGAGAATTCCAGCTAAAAAGCATTATTTTCTGGGTAACTATTTTGTAATGTATGCAGGGCTGAACTTGGTTGCTTTAAGATAGCACTGGTTCACTTATCGCCACCGTTCTCTACTTTGTTATATTTATGAATTAGTTGGCATTAGACTTTGAGCCACAGCAGCTGTAGGAAAACTTAGTTCACTTTTTTTTTAATTCAGATGGCAAGTCTGCAACAGGAATGCTTTTTTGACTGAGATGGTGATTCCACTCGCCTTGCTGTATACAAATCCCCTTTCTTTACTTTAAGGCATTAAAAAAAAAAATTGTGGGGATAGCTGTTAAGAGCCATAACAGCGAGGACGTGACAGTGACTATTTGCATTGCTCTCCAGGCAGTGATGTTGGAAGAGCAAAGATTCTAGAGGATAGGAAAGGGATCAATTTTTAACACCAATTCTAACCTCTTTTATAAAGATCTTATTTAATCTTAGAGCATATTTGTACTATGGTTAAGTTTTTATTATCCACAATACTGGACGGAGCTGTGCTATCCTAATATAAAATGATAGGCATGGGTAGCGTGACTGCATGAAATGCTGTGAGTCTATTAGCTGCTCGCTGTACAGTCAACTGCAAAACTTGCGATTTCCTCCAAGATAGCAGCATTTTGTGCTGAATATCTGAAAATCCTGTTAGTAGTGTTTGAATATTTGGAATTTACTATTGTGGGTCCTTCTAATCTAAGGCAGAAGAGCAACTGATAGCTTGGATGTATTATGCTGCTGTGTCATTAGCATATACTTGTCCTTTTTTCTTTTTTTTTTTTAATAAGGGTAATTGATTCCCAGAACAGATTACCCAGAGGTGTTCTGCTGTCACTTTAGAGCTTTTAAAAATGATTTATTATATTAGAGCGAGACTAGCTCAAACATTGAGCTGTGGCGAGGAACTGGTAGGTAAAATTCATGGGGGCTGGGCACGCAGGAATTTGGACAACGTGGTCACTGCGATCGTCACCCTTTTTATATGGTTTACCTGGCTTGAGCAGCCGGAGGCTGTACTGCTGCTTCCTGCGAGCGCGCTGCAGCAGCCGCTGTCCCACCAGCTGACCGCGTGGGCTTCCAGGGTGTGATTAGCCCCACAGTTAACGTATTATATTTCATCTTATGCAAAAAAAAGGTCAAGAGTGTAGCTTTCAGACAGGCAAAACATGACATCTGTATCTCGGGGCCAGGACAAATAAGCTCTGCTAGAATTGGTGTGATGCTTTAAGCAGGTTAATGACAGCAGGTTGCCTCACTGTAGCTGCTGAAGTGCAGGTGTTGATGGTCTTCTCCCTCCCTCCCTTGGCCAGCTACAGCCCTTACCAAGGGCCAGGTTAGCCAGGTTAGCAGCTGCATGGGGTAAGGTGTTAAATTACTGCAGCTCAATCAGCAGGATATGTTCTGTTGCAACCTTCAGACTGGAAGTAAACTGGAGCTGCCTTCCTAAATTGAGTGAGTTCAGGCTATATAGCTATTTTTGTGTTAGTACATGATGTGGCTTAACAAGAGCAGCTCAACAGTATGAAGTTGTTCCTGTTTAAGCCCTAACATACATATTGCATGCATTTCTGGCCTACTGGCCAGAAATACTACTTTGGAGTAGCTATGGTCTGGTCCTGTGGACAGAACATCGCTTGGTGGAAACCAAGATTGTGGTTTCCTTTCATCCAAAAGGTATCCCGTTCACGTGGGCCCGAGACTGCTTTGTGCTGTGAGCTGCGGGAGAGCAAAGTGGAAGTGAATGGTAGATATGCTTCAAAACCCTACTCCTGTTTCACATTAAAAGAGTAATGTGGGTGTACCCAGGGAGAAGTAAAATAGTGCTTCTTGGAATAGCTGGATGTTTGGCTTTCTACCTGATAAGTGAATATATGTCTTGTACCCAAACACATTCCTGGAAAAAATGTGCGTGTCTATGTGCAGAGGAGCACTAAAGTTTCATTAAAGGGATCATGTTGCAATAGGTAAAAATGATGCGAGTGTCGGAAAACATCAGAAATTGGAATTGTAGATTCATGTCTCACAGCAGGCTTTTGCTTTGACCAATGACAGCTGGCAAATGTTAGCGGTCTAGGTGACTTCCGTCCTGTGAGGAGCCGCTCATTTGCTTTGGGAGCATAACGAATGCGAGCAGGCAAAAACCCAGCAGCACCGTCACGACTGCAGCTTGAGAGAAAGGGAAGATTGCGTTCAGTACAATCTGCGTGAATGCTCTCCGGTCTAAACGGATTTTTATTTTTATTTTTATGTCTGCCAAGCATGGGAACAGCAAACTGTTCAAAAAATAAGTAGCCATAATTTTCACTGTATTTAGGGACTTCTGCTTTGATTTTTTTGAATGTGGAGTGGAAAAAGGAACAATTTGGCGTCTACTGAAACTGCTGGCATAGTAGGAACTGACAGTTTTTTTTAATGTCAGGCAGTTTTCAGTTGCCTTTTGTGATAAGAATCAAATTAGTTGATCAAGGAGGTGACAAATTTTCAGTAATTTTGTTTAACCTTGACTTGAGAGCATCCCAATCGTTGTTTCCAGCTTTATGTAATTTTTTTTTGGCTACGTCCTGGACTCTGAATTTTGCATCCAAAGCTGTCCATCCAAGTAGTTCAGATCAACATGTCACCACGAACCAATAATTAGCGTACCCTCGATTTAGTGCTCTTAGCTGGGTTTCTTTCTCAACAGGCTGATTAAACTGATTGTGCTGTTGAAATTGGTTTGTGGTTGCATGTTTCAAAGTTGTCACATGAGGAACGTAAAGAAAATGCTCCCAGTGAAGCTATAAGGACACCATTGCTTTACCTGGTACTCCCAAATTGATACAAATTAGAGTATTTTGGGCGCCATGTCCGCTTATGAAGAGCGAAGTCGTTACTGCTTCCCGGCCCCATCTCCCTCTTCAAGAACCTTGCTACTATGAGACTTACTGCGTCAAACCGAGGGGAAACCCAGCACTTGGCAGGTGGGCCTGGATACCCGTTCAACGGTGGGATTCATCCTTGACAAATCTTTTTGCAGTATAGTTGATTTTTTGGTTTAGACCCGCGACCACTGAAGAACAATCTGCAGTGGCAGTCGCGGCATATAAAACAGTGTAAGTGAGTGCCGTCATGTCTGCCGCCTGCGGTGCGTGTGTCTGCCGGCGCAGCATAGCGCGTTGGGTGCTCGTGCCAAACGTTGACCTTGGGTACTCTCAGCAGAGGAGGTCACCAAAGGCTCAGGACTTAAGCAGGGCTGTTCTGCATGGGACAGGATGAGCTGTTTTGGACTTGAGATTGGGTACAAAGCATGTAATCATTGATGATGTCTTAAAGAAGAGAAATCTGAAGTACAGAATTTAAATATGATCTCTGGCTGATTTATGAAACCACCATTTTTCTTTGAGAAGAAGCTAACAAGTGTTAAGGCTAAAATCTTCCACTGTAAGATAGCTCCATGCTGCCCAAACCTGCCAGAAATAGAAGTGCTTTATTAGGGATATGGAGAGTTTCTTTCTAACTTGCATAATTAATTGATTTAGAAAGAAAAGGGGGGGGGGGAGAAAGGCTGCAAATGTATTTGAAATAAATAATACTGGCTTTATTTTGAGACCCTGAACACACTATTTACCAACCCCCCCCCTCTTGTTTTCCAGGCTGGACGCAAAGAAAGAAGTGATGCGCTGAATTCTGCAATTGATAAAATGACCAAGAAGACCAGAGACTTGCGTAGACAGGTAGTTAATGTTTAAAGTTAATGCTTGTTGAGAGAAATGAATGCGTTTCTGTACGTATTCCCCCTTGGAAATACGTCTGCCGTTGATTTGTTTCCAGTTGGCAATCAGCTTGCCTGCTTGTATTTAGTGAAATAAATGCTCGAAGCTTCTAGTGCTGGGTTCACGTGGCAGCATAGGGGTTGGAAATGTAAAGCCTCTCTTCACCGCATAATAAGCACGTTTGCCATCAGGACAATTAAGAATCAAAAATGATTTTTTTCCTTTTTTAAAAAAAGGGAGGGGGACAAATTTCATGGAGTTTATATGTAATCGGTTGCATTTTATAATTCTGCTGCTTTTCATTTCTGAGAGCCTGTTTTTTTAAATTACAAGATACATAGGATATAGTCTTTATTTAACATTAATTTTTCTTAATTTTTAGCAACGTATTCCCCTTTGCAAGTAAATGTGGGATCAAGTTTGTTCAGAAATGATTTCATTCTAGCAGAAAAATAAAAAGTTAAATCAGCATGTTATTTAATCAGCTGAGAGAAAGCAGCAAATTTACTCAGACAAAACCAATATGAGCTGCTAAATCAATATTTGTGGCCAAACTGGTGACTTGCACTCACACAACTAATCCATTTTTTTAAGGAGATTTAATTTAAATTGAAGCAAGAAGTGTATAGACAAGACTTAGTACAGGGAAAGCCTTGGTCACACAAAGGAAAAAGGATAAACGACAGAATGACTTTAGCTTTGCATATTAATACAGTGAAAGGAAAATAGCATTGAACACTAATGAACAGTAATTCATTCGTTTATTTTTATTTTAGCTCCGCAAAGCTGTTATGGACCATGTATCAGATTCTTTTCTGGAAACAAATGTTCCACTTTTAGTATTGATTGAAGCTGCCAAGAATGGGAATGAAAAAGAAGTTAAAGAATATGCCCAGGTTTTCCGTGAACATGCCAATAAATTGATTGAGGTAAGATGCTACAAATTAAAATTAAATTAGCGCTTTTTAAATTAAGGCACAACTAAGCAAAACACATTTTTTCAATTGTGTTGAAACAAACAGCAAACTTGGTAACAAATTTGTGTTTAGACACCTTATAAATAATTAAAATTGTGGGCACCAGCTACTGTTATATTGCTCATGCAGTCTTACAGGTTATGTAGCATGAGAGTATTACCATGCTCTTACCTCTATGCGCTTTGTTAATTGGAGAGGGAAAAAGATGTGAGGTAAGGGAGACTGGCATCAGTTTGTGGCTGTATAGTCTGACCTGTTGCTTGAAGTTTGGAGTGTTTTTTTCTGTTTGTTTTCATTTTTGTTTTTTCCCTCAGTAATATAACAGTGTGTATGAATAGGACTTCAGTGTGATACTTTCCAGAATGAACACCTGCTTGTGTATGTGTTAAGCAAACAAATGTATAAACAGAAAAATTCCAATAACAGCCCAAATTAATCCCTGCCATCTTTTCCTAATAAAGAAACAAAGGTCATCAAACTGAATTTACTCCAAACTATAGAACTAATCTCTAGGCAGATTAACGTAAATGAGACTGACCTGTCTTAATTAAAATCCATTAGTCAGCCATTAAAGTTAATCGTTTTGCAACAGATACTGCATTTATGAAGACATGCTTAAGTTTGTGCTGTGTTTTTATGAACTCATCCTGGTAATCTCGTCCTGTTGCTGTGGTTTTCTCATTGTGGTTTTTGTGCATGTTTAGCCTAAATGCCAACAAAAAACATCTGCAGGTCTTGTGTAAGAAAAGTAGCATTAGGAATAAACTTCAAAAATTCTTTCTGTGCACTTAAAGTCAGCTGGTTCCTCAAAGTATGTTTAACCTCTGTAGCCATCTGTAAAGAGTCAGATACCAGTTAAAATTTTTTTGCTCTCCTAGTTTTACTGCTCTTGTACTATAATTGAATCCATCATTTGTTAGACTCAGCTTGAATACTTTCACCCAACTTGACAGATTTAAATGACTTCAAGAATAAGACTTACCAAACATCAGTAGAAGTGTTTTTTCTGACTTTTGTTATCGTTGCATCTCTTTAGTGCACACAGTGTCCACCCAAGGCTTTTATCAGCATAGTTGCAAAAGGAATAATTGCACTACTGCATATTCTATCAGCTGTCTTTCCTCCCACCCTCAGTAGGTGAGCCATTATTCCCTATTTTGCTTGGAATATGCCTGTCTTCTGAAGAGCAATGGATAGCTGTCATTGGCATGTAAGAGTTTTTACTGACCTCACCTTGTATGTAAAATACCAAGCTGCAAATTAATTTTCTGGAACCTCTCTGCTGCCAAACATTGTCTTTCAAGGAAGATTATTCCCATGACAGTATGTATTAAACAACATTTCTGATTGGCATCAAAGGGTTCTACTAAAATGATATGTTGCTGCAACAACTTTTTGGAGGTTTGCTTATTACTTTTGCTGTCGAAGATGCAACTCTAGCTGTAGACTAGCATGATCTAGATTGCTTATAAACCTCTTCCATGAATACAGATGGATTGATACATATGCCTAGCTCCTCTCTCCGGACAGAAGGGGAATAGAGAGCTGCAAGGGCTCTTGCAAAGCCCTCCTCTCTAGGGATGGAGAGCCACTGCAGAGTTGTATGTGATGTCAGATTCGCTATGAAGGAAGACAGATTAGGGCTGTGTTGCATTTATAATGTTTCTGTATACCTCTGTCAGAATGGCAAACGATTTTTTGCGAGTTCTCATGCAGTTCCACTCTTGGCCAGAAAACTCAGCTGCGGGTATCTGGAGAAGCAATGAAGATCGTGCAAGAGCAGAGCAGAAGATGTTACACTTAGGGAGATTAAGAGTGATTGCTTCCACCTGTTTTCAGTGCAGCAGAAGTGTGCCTGGTAGTTTATCATAACTACTCTCAAAAATACCGCCGAGTGAGTCAAGACATCAAATGCGACAGACCAGCTGCGGTGCAGAATAGAGTTGTGTTGTGTGTCATGCTGTGATTGACAAACTGCTATGTTTTAAATGTAGAACAGAACATGTCCCTTCCCACATGCTAAGAAAAGGGAGGAAAGGCCCAGAGGGGACATGCTCTGCGGTAGGTAGCTCGGAGGTCCCCATCTGAATTAGCAAATAGCTTTACACCTTGGATTTAGTACAGACTGTGTCCTTTGACCTGAAGGAGTAAGTGCTACTTTCCTTGTAAACCAGCCACTAGAGGGGACTGTAATATGTTCTTTGACACTGAGCTGTTGCAAGTGTTCATTAGATAGGAGAGGTGGTAATGCCGGGCCAGGGATCGATGCTTCTGTGCTTGGGTTGGCATGAAGACTTCTTGCTCCTGGGCTGAACAGGGTATTTATGGGCCCTCAAAGCATTAATAAGCTGGGCAGGCAAGCGTGTGATTTGGGTATTTCTGTTTTCAATGTTCCTTTCTTGGTTGCAGATGCTGTCTACTTCTCTAGTGCCTAAAACCTAGTCTGTCAGATTTGACCAAAAGGTGTAGTGGCCACAAAAGTCAGAGTTGTCTTGTGGGTCCCTATCTCTTGGATAAGCCACATGGAATTGGTGTCCCAAAGAGCTTCTATTTAATTTGTTTCTCTCTCAGTAAAATACTTAGCTCCCTTATCCTACTTTTACTGAAGAACGGTAAATAGTAAAATTAGACTTGTCTTGGTTTTTCTGTGTTGAATAATACATTTTCAAAGACAGCTTTCAAAATTGCTGTGTGCTAGCAGTCCATTAACTTGCTAGCACTCTTCCTGTGTCTTGTGAAGGAGCTTAATTCAGGAATAGAGAAGCCCATTTTAATGCAGTACATGGGAATAACAAAAGACACAGCATTCTGGGAACCAGCTCAGGAGAAAGTTAAATTTACTCATGAGCTATGAAAGTGTTGCTAACTGCAACCGTAAATTACACACCCATATCCGAGCGTTTTTTACAATGCTGTCGTATGCTGGGTAAAGCATGATATCTTAAAATGGTATCTTTAGATGTAAAATCTCTCCTCAGAAACTGGACTGTCCTGAAACTTTGTGTTCATTTTCAATGATCTTGCTCGGTACCTTACAGACTTTTCATTTGTCCTGGTCTTTGAAGGGTTCTTATGCACAAGCTGTCTTCATACGCTTTACTGTAGTCACTATAACGATGCTTGTAGTTGTTCTCTGAAAAGTAAAAAGGCCATAAATGTTGAGCAGAAACTTGTAGCTACACTATTGAATGCTTCAGCAAAATTAGAAATTAGATTGTTGACTTGTCGTCGTCTTGTACTTTGTGGTTTTAATTAGAAGGTTTCTCAGACCTTGAAGGAAAAAAATGACACGGGTAAAGGCAGATGAGGAGAGTCCAGGTAAAAGCTTGCAATAGCTGCTTGCTTGCTGAAGAACAGTTTGGAAAGGTGGAATTTGTAACTTCGTAAAGTAAATAATCTTATCTTACAGGAATGAATTCAGTGTTAATTGTTTCTCTCAAATTTTTATTCTTAAGTCTCAGAGAAACCAGAAAGCTCTCGATGTTTTGTAAGCATAAATTTTTACAGTTGCTTTAATTTATCTGAAAAGACTACTCTACCCTTTTTTTTATGCCTTAGGTTGTAACTTGTGTTATAGAGAGATGATTTTTCTCATCTTCAGTGAAAACCCTCAAATAGATGTAGACTACAAATTTGCATGCTTGGAAAGAATCACATTTGGGCACTCACAATTTCCTGAGTTTTGTAGCCTCTCTCATTGACATTTTCCCCTTCTGCTACCCTGTCTAGCCCTGTATTGTAGAATAATTCTTCAGACCTTAATCTAAAAATACCACTCTCTAGAAGCTAAAAGCTTTGCATACTTAGACACTTTCATTATAGTTCATCATGATTTGCCTGTACTTGCAGCCTATATGTTCTTCAGTGAGCCAAACTGCTGCAGTTTTTTACATGTGAAAAGCTTTTAACACATCTGAAATGGATAAAACATAGCTTGAGGTTTAAGATTATAACTAGCTTTTGGCACCTAGAGAATGGCCTCAAACATCACAAAGGTTTTGAGTAGCTGAGACTTACCAATCCTGTGTTTTTTGAGATAGAATTTACTTGGGCATAGACAATTATCTGTCTTTTAAAGATACGCACTTTTTCTGTCTCTTATATAGTTATGAAGGATGGGATGAAAGCATCCAGAAATAATTTGGTCTCCCAAGATCATCCTGCCTTTATGGTATCTATTACTCAACTGATAGCCAAAGTTTTATATAAGCTTTATAAAATTAGCGTTTTTGAAGGTGCAAGTGGAATGATTTTGCTCATTCTTTAAACATTCTTTCTTCATCTTTAATATCAAAGGTGCTGTGAAGGGGCTTAAAATGTGAACTAAAGTATGTATCAATACAGAATGACAAGGATGCCCCTTGGGAGAAAAGCACGCAGAGAGCCTAGAGCTTGACATCAGAATCAGATTTTGACTTGGAACGTTCTTCTGAATCTTTGGGTATGTCAGTGTCTTTAAACTTGGCGTTACCAGGCTAGAATCATTATTAGTCATTACCATGGCATTTCACCACCTGTTTTTCCAGTTCAGTAAGCTAATTTAGAAGAACACCACACACACATACGCACGCGCGCACTCACACACACAAACCGGAGTTTGCCTTTACCTGCTTTTATTTTCAAGATAAGCACGTATTACAACGGGAATGTCCTCGGACACTGTGGTCTGGAGAGGAGAGGCAGAGTTAATCCAACTCAAGAATAAATTCTTATTTTAAGAAACAAAGCAAAGTATCTATTCCAAACAACAGGCATGTTTTTCGTAATTTGTCTATGGATAACCTAGGAGGCAATTTAAAACAAATGTCTTCATCAAATGACCAGCCCTCTAAAATCTGACACTCTTCCAGAACTGATGCACTTTCCTTGCAAGTTAATTTTATTAGTCAACTAATTCATAAATAAATTAAATTCTACTCATACGATGTGCTCTCCTTTCACACATTCATAATCAGTGAAGTAGGAGAGCCTCAGCAAATAGCCATTCATCCATTATCCAACAAAACTGGATATACTTAATACATCATACATAAATAGAGGTAACTGACCTTTCAATAGGATAACTTTTGTTCTTGTAAGTTTTTTGAGGCCAATGTTCTAATACTCTACTAAATTATGTATGATAAGGTCTATAAAATGGTGGTGTAGATTAAAAATCAGGGAGTAAGAGGAGTAGGGACACAAACCTTAGGATATTATTTCTTTCCAGACTTCATAATAAATATGCATGGAGGGACCAAGGTGATTAATAATCTGACATGGGGAACAAATGGAGAAGTGAAGTGGTCAAAGATGAAGGCAAACCTTGACATATGGATAGTGATTGCAATGTTTGGGGACATTATTTGAAAATCATCCAGGTTTGCTACTGCAAACAAATGAAGGCATTTCTGCCCTGTCTTTTCTGTAAGGGCAGTTGTTATGTTACTCTTTTTTTTACGACTATAGAGAATGTGACGTTTGGGCCAAGGCAGATGCCAAGGCTGTAGAAGTTGGAAGTTGTAGTGCTAGACTGGTAGGAGTTGGACGCCAGGGTTTGACAAATGTGTTAATGTCCTTCTCTCATCCCAATTATTTCTTCTGTTCCTTTTTCCTTTAGAAAACAGATGGAAGCATTTGGTAGGGAAGGGGAATATAAAAGATGTCAGAAATGTAAGTGCAGTTGAATATTGGTGCTGTTGATGTGCTGTTTTTAAAGGTTGGTAAAAAGCCTGAACTACTTCCTCTTCCAGACTTTTGAATCTTTTAATTCTAACAGCATTTTTAAGTAGCTTTTTGAATACAACATTTATAGATGTAGCATAAATGTTTTAATTTTAATAATATAAGTAACAGCCTTGGTGCATCATCATCTTATTCATTAGCAATATTGGATTATTAGTCATGTAATGTCATGAAGGAATTGCCTGAAGCCTGTGTAGTGCTCATTCCTTTTACTACTTTGTTGCCTTCTTCAAGAGCATGATGTACTTACAATTCCCATTACACTTGCCATGAACAGTTGTCTGAACCACCAGAAACTGTTTTAAACAGCTAATAGTAGGCACCAGGTTGGAAGCCTTTGGGAAGATCGTAGCGCAACATGATCAGAGTGAAAAGCAAAATGAGATAGGAGAGAATTCTGATTTCCATTTTGTCTGATAAACATAGAGACTTTTTTAATATGGATTTTTTTTTCAGGCACCATCCAAATATCACTCTTAGCGACACTTTTATTTTAAAGAAGTATGTGCTGTTAAGAGGCATCTAACATGAGGATTCACTCTGAAAGTTTTGGCTAGTGTCATGTCTAAACTACATAAATAATTATGTGATTTCTGTCATGGTAGCTAAGGTAGACTTGTGTGCTTTAACTTTTTAACAAAACTTTATCAATTTAGCTTCTTTGTGTGAGGAAAGAATAATTACGACACCAAACAGACGTCTGCTGCTACAGCTGCGTCCGTGAGGGACGTGTTGCCCGTGTGATGCGCTGATGCTCCTTTGCTAGCTATGTCCTCTAGGTCAAGTCGATATGAAGATAATCTACCAATCCAGAAATAAAGATATTCTTATATGGATAGTACTTTCCTACTGTGGATATATTTTATGCTACATATGTACTAGTCCCCTTCAAATAGCGCCCTCCCCCTTTTTTGAGATGAACACCTTCCTGTTGGCAGAAAGCTACAGGTGCTCTGCCTTCTGCACTGGCTTCTCAGCAGATGGGACCCAGTTCAATTTGTCATGATGCACAAATTCTGGTTTTGCCTGACTACTTGGAAAACTGCCTTTCTCTGAGAAGCTCTGACAACGCTTGAGGTTAACACTCTGTCGGAGAACGAAGTCCTCTCCAAGCGCAGGAGGAACTCCGCAGCGTTGAACAGAGCTTTTGCAGGACAGCTATATCTAGGATAGCACACAGTGGCTGGAGAGGTATTTGTAAACAACTTGCTTATATTGAGAGTCAGATTCAAAGCTTTCTTCCTTAACTAAGCTTTCGTGCATACAGACCCAACTTACCAGATTATCCAAAAGGAATATTACCTCTGAAAATATTAAGCCATTGCTTGAATATTGTAAGGAAGCAGAAAATACCCAATGTCTTCAGTCTGTGATGCCTGTTCTTTCTTTCAGTTGTCAGTTTGTTAAAATAAAAAACACTTGAACTCTCTGTTTCACATCGTCTCTCATCTTCTGAAGTATGAAAACATTTTGCACGCCAGTTTTGTTCCATCTGGCTGAAAATGTCCCCTCTGTGCTTCTATAATGAAGCTTGAAATTAAAATTGTTCTCATCTTCAGCATAAGAATAATCATAAGTTTACAGAGTTCTATGAACAGCAGTTATTTCAATTTTAGTCCATAGTTCCCCTCAGTCTTTATATCTGGAATTTTTCTGTGTGTGTGGCTCATTTGATTTTAAGATTTTTACTGTTTTAATATATTGTGATTGTTGCCCACAACAAGCTTTTGAAAAGTACCGTCTGTGGAGCTGCAGCCCACTTGTAGCTCCTGAAGTCAGGATGACACCCAATAACTTGCTCCACAGTCTTTATGGACTTGAACCAAAAGTCCTCTCTGCCATCCCTCCACACATTAAAGAAGTGAAACTGTTTTTTGTAATTCAGAAAGGACCATACTGCTCCAAAACTAGTGATTTTATAGAACGTGTAGAGAAGATGCAGGTTTTTCTTCCCTCTCATGTGATACCTGTCAGGACTGAACTTTACAGTGCTCACATGTCTCTTGAATATTATTGTCGATGAGTGAGTTAATAGATATATAGACTTAATGAATAATAAAAGCCTTTCTTTTAAGAAGGATGAAAATTAGATAGTTGACATCTCTCTTCTGAGAGTCCCACGTTGCCATTTACTTTGACTGGGACATTCGTTCCTGCTAGCTAGTGAGCCTTCAGGAGCTTTGACCATCAGGAAGTAAATCTGTACATTTTTCTTAATCCAGAGCAGGAGGAAACTGGATGGGCTGGGAGAACTTGAATTTTGTGAGGATATCTGATACAAATTCTTTAGCAGGTCATCAAAAGGAAAACGTTGAGTGGTTGTTTGTCCATTCCTTTTTTTATTATTATTTTTATTTAAAATGGGCAATTTCTCCATGCTCAAAAGTGAAATAAGTGAATAATCGTAATATAAATAACAAAAATAGAGCAGGGGGATAACATTTTAAAATTTCATTGGAAATCAAAATGCCAGAAACCAGCACCTGTGACAATCTTGTTTTCATGCTGTTGAAATTCCCAAATTGTTTATGTTTAATGAAACAGTATGTTTTCCTACTATTTTTGTGTAAAGATTGGTGAGCTTAAATTGGGATGATCCTGAGTAACATTAAACTGGATTCTTAAGTTTTTCAATAGGAAAACCATCTAAAAACTCATGTACTTTTGGAATGCTGACTTTTTTTTTCTTTAACCTCTGAAATTTTTAATAGAGGTAGTCAGACTCTTGGAATTCAATTAATTTATGTTTGTCTCCTGCATAGTAAAATATAATCATTATTTATAACAATGTGTGATGGAGACAGGCTGGGACATTTCTAAATAAATCGTGTTAATAAAGAATTACAAAACCTGCTTTTTTGGATTATGCAATTGCTGGATGGTCCAGTCCAGCACCCATTTAAAAGAGGGCTATATGTGTTTGACTTTTTGAGTAAGTTCTTCCAAAAGTGACATGTAAACAAGGTGGAAAAACTTGATGATGGTTCTGTGAAGTCAGTGCAGGTATACAATGCAAAAATTGTAATAGAGCCTACAGTGTCAGCCTTTGAAATCCTTGGAAAGGAAGATACCATGTTTTGGAGATTCTAGTTCATTATTTCTCATGGTTGGTCTTCCATTGAGTGAAATGGTTGGTCTTTTATTGAAAAAAACAATTTGTCAATCCTTTAATTGATGCTTCCATATAAAATAAGTCCTTTACTAAAGCTGAAATATTCAGTGCAAGGAGAAAGTTTAACAGGTACAGACCTGTAGCAGTATTTCGTGATTATTTTCAAAGATGTAATCTAATGAATGCAATGTTGACCACCGCTCATGTGGCTGAGGCTGCTGTAGTTTTGGGATCAGTTGAAAACACTGCTCTTTGTTATATCTGAACAAATTTCAAGTGGAAAAAAAAAAGATTCAGATTAGAAAGGTAAAAACTGCGCAGTGTCCAAGAGTCCAGTTGATTAGAACAGCAAACAGTAAAAATGTAGATTGACAAATTATTGCTAATTGAGGGAAACATTTCTTCAGAAATATCATGACTTTTCCCTATTAAATCAGTAGATTCAGAACCAGCTAAATAATTAGAATTTGAGATGAAATCTCTCTCAGTGGCAGATGATACAGAAACCTTCCCCAATTTCTTTTGTATTGGAGTCATACCTTCTTGTTAATACCTTATTCCCAATTGACTCTTCTCACTGAGATGGTGCCTGCTTTAAAGAGAAGCCTCCTCTGAAGGCATCGTCATCTCATCTTGCAGCGCTCTGATGTCACTGTTAATACAAATCAAACGTGCGTTTCCACAGCTGAGTTGTGTGCATAAAACCCGCTTCCCTAAGTTCGTCAAGCTTTGAGTTTTACTTGGCACCGGTTTGTTAGTTGAGTTTATGGCGAGGGTCTGTGTTGAAGTGGCTGCGTCTCTGCCTTTCTCACTAAGGCTTGGTGGACTTGTCACTGGGGGGTAAATTTAAGCTCATTCATCCCAACACTGGCAGCGGCCTTGGGCCAGTCCTGCCTTTTCGGATCTATGAAGCAGTCTCTGCGAGATGGCTGTATACTCGATATAGTGCAAGAGCCTTGATATTACACCCAAAAGGTGCTTTTATTCGGGCCTGTGTATGCTACGAGAGGTATTTGTAAACTGTGCCAGTCTCGTTTCTCTAGTCTCTCTTCATCTTCCTGTGTATTTGTAATTTTTTCTTTTCCGAGAAATTGGCCGTTATGTCTGATTGCATTGTTTGCAGGGGTTTATTGTCTCCTTTGGTGTCTGTGCCAGTAGCGCTTGCGTAAGGGGGCTTGATGGTATTGAATGGCAAGAATGAACAAGCGGAGCAGGAATTCAATAGCTCCTTTGCTCTCAAACACAAGTGTTCTTTCTGAGTTAAATCTGACCTGCTACTATGTCAGCCAGCTACTTTGTTGAAAAGATGGAGAAACTATTTCATTTACATTTGATTTACATGCAACTTCCGTTTGCTTGGGGTGTTGCCTTTTTACATGGAAATTTCAGAAATGTATCTGATTTCCAAGTGCCTATTTTAAAACAAATTTGGCCACATTTGTTCTTCATCATGGCTACAAAATGCCGTGTATTATGTGTATATGCCAAATAACTGGACAGGGGTATTTTATCCTTATTTTGTAGGTAGGAGCTTCAGGTGATTTGTCAAGCGTCACATGAGAGCTATTGATTAACTGCACTTTCTGATACCTTTAAAATGCAATTTCTTCATCACACAACCATCCACCTCAGCTGTTAAATGTAATTTTAGAATACATGCTATAGAACATCAGCTAATTGATGACAATTTAAGATACATAATTGTAAGTGATTTACTACTTGATTAATCAAGTTGACATACAATTTATTAATTATTGAGTTAATTATTGAATTAATATTTATTGAATTGTAAGGAGTGTGAGTTACTGTCAACAGGTTGAAACAGCCTGCAGATGAGTGCAGTAAATACTTTATTGCTGTGAATTCAGGCTGTCCTTCATAACTTGCTGAAGTAATCCCCGCTACTGCCATTTTCCTGCTTTGGTCTGCTGTTCAGCAAATTGCTGGAAAGTTTGTCTGCTAATCTGGCAGGAAAAAAACAATCTGCCAAAGCAAACAGCTTTCTTCTGGACTAGCGTGCTGAAATGAAGTGTTGCGTTTTAGAGAACCAGAGATAGGATGTGAAAAGGCAGCCAGCAACTGGGTTACGTTAAATTGCCAAGGAACCTCCATCACAGAAGCATGCACACACTCCTTTTATAAAGGTTGGCAGTCCCAGGTGGATAATTCCTGAAGAAGAATTGCCATCAGTGAGATATTCAGAAGAAAAATCACTGTACAAAAATGACTGTGAAAAAAAAAAAAAAAAAAAAACAACAAATTTTAAAATACCATAATACCATGGAGAGGACATTCAGTTATAAACTTGTTCACTCTCTCTATTCAGACTGTGCTGGTATTGTATGCTCTTGATTCATCAGATTTGGCTTGAGAGACTATGCAACATCTCCAGATACTGGAGAGACTGATTTTGTAGTGTTTCAACAAGTTTTTATTTGGCTTGTGCTCGATAGAGCTTTGTGTTCTTCTCACTTCTAGAAACTGTAGCTGCTGCCACGGATGCAGAAACCACATGAAAGTATGGGCCATAAAAATACTGGCAAACTGATATTTCTGAAGAACATAGCTTTTGCTTAAGATGACAACAGAATCTCTATTTGACTTGTAAATCATGGCATCTTTCTGTCTTTTTACTTTTGAGCCTCTAAACAAAAGCATAATGCACCACAGTTGACTGTAAACTAGGGATTTAGGGTATGACAAATCTTGTGGGGGGGCACACCTATGTTTAAAATAAAATCCCTTTCTGATAAGGCGTTATCAAGAGTAAGCAGTTCAAGATTTAGCCCGCACTCCCATGGAAGTGCTTTGCAGAAGGGAACCGTGTTTGAGATGCTTGTGGTGAATGTGGTAATGGAACGGGGAGAGAAATCAGCTCTTCTGAGCTGGAATTAAACTTCACAACTTTGCAATCAGCTGAAGATTTAACATATAACTTCAGTCTTAGCTACTAATATGTAGCTCTTTCCTATGAAGACTAGTGGGGAGAAGAAGTTGAGGAGTAAGATGCCGATGCATCTGAAAGCTGGCACAGTTTTATATGCGGTATATTGATGTTGCACAGTCTTTCTCTTAACTTCAGTTTATTTGCATCCAAATATATGCCATTGCATCTGTTTACTTAGTAAGTCAGTGTTTGAAACATCTCCCTCTTCTTGAGGGCTCACAGTTTTATATCCTTGCTAACTTGATTTGTAATTGAGAGGATACTGTATGCTTTGTGGTGGGAACTTGGTTTGGTCCTAAAATTAATAATGCATTTGAGGAAGCACTTCATTTTGCGTGTAGTTGGTGGTTTCTGGGGCACTAATATTTTGTGTGTGCTAAGCCCTGTTGTAAGGGAATGGCTTGGGGGGGGGGGGAAGCATAGTATCTAGCTGCAGGACTTTTTCAAAACAATTCGTGTACAAATGCATAGGATAGTTTTTAATTAGAGAATAGCATTTTTCCAGCTTTTAGAGGAAAGTATATGGAGAAATCTGGTTCACTGGTGTTCTGTGGTGTACTGTGGTGTTATATGCTGGTTTATGATGATGCTTTTACAGCACACTTGCTAGATTTTTTTTTTTTTTTTTGAGGTTACTCTGTCTCTGGAAGGACAGTACTCAGTGTTCATCTTAGTGCACTTGGTACTATTTTTACAGCTTTCTGTGTTCAAATGGCTCAGAATAACATGCTTGTCATTCACCTGTCAACTAAGAAATGTAGCTCGCTTTAGACTTCCTTCCCTTGAGAGTAGCTCCACTACAAGGATTATCTTCAATTACTGGAAAATTCTATGCTGTCCCCTTCCTATGTACTCTTAAAAGGCAGTTGTTAATAAAAGGTCTTCTGTTTCAAGATGACCTACTTAAAGATGCTACTGTGCAGCAGGTCAAAGTTTCAGAGTAAAGTTTTAGCATCTTGAGATGCTGCTCAAATTTTGAGGAATAGTGGATGGAACTTCAAGACCACCGATGTCAGTAAATATTTTTATTCAGTGAATCATGGCATCAGTGGAGGGCTGCAGCAACCCCTGTTTAATGCTGCAGTCTTTGAGTAAATGAGAAGTACATCAAGTAGTTTAAGCCAGTGCATTCAAATATCTGTATCCAATAGCTAAGGCACACTGTGCACATCAAGAATACAGCTTGAGCTGTGCTATGCCATTGCACCACTTGCACACATGAATTACTCACTAAGCCTATTGCCAAGTTCTTCAGCATTTACGAAGAATGATAAAGAAATGCTTTAAGAAAAAAGTGAGAGTGCATACCATTACAAGCATTAGAAGAATTAATCCTCAGATGCTTGGGAGTTAGGTTGTTATTTTTAATTGTGTGATTGCTGCTTTCTCACCCTTGAATTAGAATGAACGTTTTAACTGTTACTTAAAGTGCAGCTAATGATGCTCTTGAATGTTCTACTGGAGAGAATTAACTGAATCAATGGTAAGAAGGACCTGTCCATCCTGTTTGAATGACTTATTCTATGGTGTGCCAGCTAGAGACAGATCAAATATCATTAGTGATTAGAAAAATTGGTTAGAACTGAAAAAATGTGGAGAACTTGCATTTCTTGAAGGGCTACTGGTAATTGGGTGGGGAGGGTAAAAAGTTTCTTATAGCAGGAAATAGAATTCAGTTCTCACAGCTGTGTTTTTTCTCCCATCTCTGATATAGGTTGCCAACTTGGCCTGCTCCATCTCAAATAATGAAGAAGGTGTGAAACTGGTTCGCATGTCAGCCAGCCAGCTTGAAACCCTCTGTCCCCAGGTAATGAAGAGTGTAAGAGCATAAGACATGCCCTAGGAGATTGGGCAAGTGGTCCACTTTAGCACAGTACTCAGTCTCCAGCAATGACAGTAGGAAGTGTTCTTGAAAGAGAACCTGACCTCTTTCTGTGGTCCATTCCCCTGGTAGTCCCCCAGCAGCCAGAACTGTTGTGTTTGGGGTATTAGAGGGACATCTTTTAGCATCCTTTTACAATGTTATCTGCAAAACCTGGGTTTAATAGAAAGAGTGCAATTCAGTGCTGAAAATGATGTAGGCATCAAAACTTAAAGAACAACACATGGCAGAAAGTAATTAGTGATGTGGATGGCTCTTCAGGCTCTTTTTGCATAATGGCTCTAATTTCACTTGACATTCTCTCAGTAACCTGCTAGACAGTAAACCAGTGAAGCTTCACTCGTTTACTGTGTATATTCGTGTTGCAGGAAGATGCATTGTGATGCTGCTGCTGCTGCTCTTGGATATGTTATAAGATGAATTATAGGATTGTTTTTTGCCTGAGTGTAGTATAAATATGTCAAAAAATCTCCTTCATGGACTAGAATTGGATAAAACTGGCTTTGCATGTGGAGTTTGAATCTGGTTAAGACACCATTTAATTAATAACTTTGTAAAGCAGTCAAGAAAATTAGGTTCATATAAGCATTAGACTATCCTCTCTTCTTGTTGCAATCCTCTTTTGTTGTTGCAGTCCTGATCTTATAAATGTCCACAACTTAAGATATTTGAATGAGCCACTGAAGGCTACAGTGCATTATTAATCCTTGTCCTAACACTTTTAAAGCACCAGGAAGTTCAGATCTAAAACATACATTGCTCCTCTTTAAAGAGTGCACTAAATGCTGTTCTAATGGAGCCTACTGTAATGTATGTCACAGCTGCAGAGCTGTTTGCCCTCTCTACCAGCTTCTCATTCTGCTGCCTCCAGTGTCTTATCCTAGGGGGAACTTCTGCAGTTCCCCCTCTTGGATCAGACCCTGGAGCCTGTGCATCGTGATTTTGTGCTTATCCCCAAGAATATGAATGTTTGATGTGTGTTCCCCCAAACACATGCTCGTGCTTCTGAAATTGTTTTAAGATGGTTAAGATATCTTTTGACTGTAAATGTTTCTGGTAGTCACAGAATCAGTAAGGTTGGAAGGGACCTCTGGAGATCATTCAGTCCAACCCCCCTGCTCAGCAGGGTCACCTACAGCATGTTAGACAGGGTTGCGTCCAGGCAGGCCTTGAAGATCTCCAGAGAAAGAGACTCCACAGCCTCCCTGGGCAACCTGCTCCAGTGCTCTGTCACTCTCACAGTGAAGAAATTCCTCCTCACGTTTAGGTGGAACTTCCTGTGGTTCTATTTCTGCCCATTGCCTCTTGGCCTGTCACACGGGACAACTGAAAAGAGTTTGGCCCTGTCCCCTTGACACCCTCCCTTCAGGTACTTGTACACACTGATGAGATTCCCCCCCTCAGTCATCTTTTCCCCAGGCTAGAGAGGCCCAGCTCTCACAGCCGTTCCTCGCAGGGCAGATGCTCCAGCCCTCTGATCATCTTTGTAGCCCTATGTTGGACTCTCTCCAGTAGCTCCATGTCTCTCTCATACTGGGGAGCCCAGAACTGGACACAGTACTCGAGACGAGGCCTCCCCAGGGCTGAGTAGAGGGGCAGGATCACCTCCCTCGACCTGCTGGCAGCACTCTTCCTAATGCACCCCAGGATGCCATTGGCTTACTTGGCCAGAGGGGCACATTGCTGGCTCATGGTCAACTTGTCCTTTCACTGAAGTAGCATTTATTTCAAACTATTCTTTTCTTTCTTCGCTTCTTCAACAGATTCCTATTTAAATAAGCCTACATATTTATAAAGTAAAATTTATGATAGTCAAGTGAATATGAAATAACTAATAAACTACAGTCAATGAGTAACTCCCTCTCAAAGTACTGAAGCAAAGATGTTATAACCTTTTTTTAAGGATTATGGATAATGTATTTTACATGCATTTGAAGGTCTGATTTGATGTTATCTATGAGTTGACAGGGGCTATAATTGATGGATTTTAGCATTGCATAAGTTGCTTACCTGAACTGCCAAGCCTACTGTTCTGATACTCCCAACAAGCAGTTTGCTTTAATTTTTAAGCTAGTCACCAAGAGATTAGTAAATGACACTATAGATGTTCAGAGCACTTGAAAGAGTGCTTTTATATTACATTACATGCTCTTCGGCTGATTCTTTAATGCTCTGAGTATTTATACATGTTGTGAATCCTGAGAGATAATTAGGGGCACTTGTTTAAATTGTTTTACAAATGGCATCTGTATTTTCTCCTAACAATAAGTAAGTTTGTCTTATGCCAGTCTGAGCAGTGCAGCACACTGTTATCCTCTTATACAGTGTTCCTAAACAGCCCCAAATGTTGACTATTCTGGAGAATCTCTAAATGCCTGTAGATATAAAGAATAGCATGGTATATTTTTTAAGGCAATTATCTGATAATTTCACAGTTTATTCCTAATGGGATGCACTGCTTATCCTTGGATCCGTTTAGGTGGCTGGGCTGAACAGACCTGTGAATTAGGCATAAAATACAAATTTACTTCAACATTATCTACATTTAAGTTTTATTGCTTAGATAGATTTTTTTTTTCCCCCGGGGAAGATACTGGGCTCAGAATAAGTCCATAATTACAACAGTCTTTGAAACTAAAGTGAATATATCAAGGTCACACTGAAATATGATGTATGAAATTTAATTCAAGGTACTGCTGTTATTGGAAGGATTGAACTGATGTATAATGTACTCAAGTAAGTCTCCAGATGACCTTTTAAATAGTTTAGCTATGTAGAGGCCATTTTAGGAGGAGGAACTCCTGGTTAAAGACTGATTTTTTGCAAAAATCAATCTACAGAGTTAATTATAAAAACTGTATCTCAAATATAGCAATTATTTAGTCCCTTGCCAGAGCTAGCCTTTTTGAACTGACTGTGGGAATAAGAAACATAGAACACTTGGAACTATTTGGTTAGGCTAAACTTGGAAAGTTTTGTCACTAGGGACAAAAAATCACTCTTTGCTAGTGTCAGCTGTGGGCTCAGACATTCTCAAGTTTGAAATTTAATTCTTTTGAAGAAAAAAAGGTGCAGAAATTTTCTTATCTGAAAGTTCTGTACAGAAGACAGCAGTTAAATTTGCTTATTATGGATACGTTACTGAAAATCAGCTCTTCCTCAAGAGAAGTCATTAGAGTAACATCGTTATGGTTTGTGAATCCCCAATTAATGCAAAATTGAGGACTAAATATAATATTGAGAACTTCCTTTTTTGGAGGGAAAAACTGTTAGGAAGGACTGCACATACTGGCTCTGAAGTAGGCCAGCTGAGGCATGTGTACCACTGCTTGGCTTACAGGGGACAGATGATGCAGTGTTTGGGGGCCACCAGTGCATTGAAAGACCTACAAGAACATGTGAATCTTCTTCATGAAACCTTGATTTAGGAGCTTGCCTGAATCCTTTTATTTGTTTATTTATTGAGGACACGTTGCTAAAAATCTGCATATTGAAGTGTAAGAACTTTGTCCAGAATCTAGCAAGAACATCTTACCAACATTCATACAGCTTCATGTCTTGGTAGGTGGCAGGGAAAACAGGCAAGTCTGTGACCTGTCAAAGTGAAGGAATAAAAGTTCTGAGTCACTACAATTAACTGTTAAAAGTGCTTAAGGTATCTTCCATAATGGAAAGAGAAGACGAAGGGTACTTCTGTGAAATACGTAAAGTTGCTTATGCTTCCATTTGACTAAGAGTTCTGGGGAAGGTTTCCTTTGCCTTCTGAGATTGCTAAACATAGACCTTGCCAATGGTAAATTAGGGGAAAATCTTGTTTCAAAATTTCAATCTGAAAATCTGGATCAGCTCTCATGACTTTTGCTCCTGGGTTCTGTTTCCAAGAAGTATTTGCTTTAGGAGTCTATGAAAGCTGTTTTTGAAGAGTATTTTGAATTACAGATGTCTGAGAAGGGAATTTAACCATTCCAATATTTCTGATCAGGCAAAGCTGTAAGTGTTTAGAAAGCAGCAGTAAAAACACCCTTGTATAGCTCTTAAAAGGAAAGAATACTGCTCCAATCTTTTGATGTGACAGTCTGCTGTCACTGCAGCTGCTTTTACCAGCTAAATGTTGACTTTCTAGTTCTTTAAAGGCTCAGTAAAGTTCATCTATAGGCTTTTAACCAAGTTGTAGTCAGACTGGGAGTTTTAGAAAATAATTATGAATGTAGAATTTCCAGGAAATTGTGTCTGTTTCTGCCAGTAAAATCTGGAGCCTGTTGCCCTTGAGGCAGAATATCTCCTGGGATCAGATTGCAGGACCAGGGTACGTTGGCACCCTTCCTGATGTGGGTGACTTGGAGTCTGTTCTGCCCTTGCTCTGAGTCAGTGTGGGCTACCTTTCCCTCTCAGTGGACATTTCCATTCTGCCTTTAGAAGCCTCTGCTGTCAGAATTACTCTTTTCTTTAGAAACCCTGGGAGGCAGCAGGCAGCATCTCCACATGTCCGTTCTATGTTAACTTGTGCTTGCCTTCTTACTGCAGATGTATCTGACGTAGGTCAGCATCCCCTGCATAGTCAAGCGAATATTGCCTGTTAAATGGATTTCAAATAGTTCTTGGATTAAATTACATTTTTTAAAAATGGCTGTCCTCATATTAACATCTTGTTTTAGTAATTCCTGTTCCACATCCTTACATTCCAATTTTCAAATACATGAAAAGCAATTTGCTGCTTAGGGATTTCTGATGAGGCAGGTGGTTACATATGCTGATCACACCTACTGATGCAGCAGATGATACAAAAGCACAAGGAATCCCATGGAGGGGCTCTAAACTCCAAGAAAACTTTGTTCAGAAGTTTCAGCAACTTAAAACCAAGCTCCAGTCCCACTCTATGAACAAAATTCGAACATGACCTGTAGGTATTCTTCTCCCTGACCTTTCCTCCCTTCAGTTACCATCATTTCACTGTTGGTGGAGATGACTTTATTTTCCTTGCATTAGAGACTTCATATCAAGCAATATGTCGCCTTTTTTCTTTTTTCTTTTCTTTTTTTTTTTTTTTGAAAGACTGTAAGATTTTTCTGAATGACTAAATAGCAGATATATCTCCAAACTGTTTAATTGAGGGTGGTTGAAGTATTTTTCTGGCACTGAGGAGGAATCTTTAAATAAAAAATGAACACTTGGGTTGCAGTTCTGTGTCATGCATGGTTACTATGAAGAAGAGCCAGTGGAGAACAACAGTAGTCCTCAGAAAGACAGTATTAAAACTTGTGGAGATGTTGATGCTCTGGATCTACAAAAGAGGAATCAAAGATAGGAGAAAGGGATTCAGCTCTGCAGGAAGAGGTATGTTAGCGCATGAGAACTATATGTTTTCATCAGAGGTGCAAGGTGATCTGTCGATTGCAGCAGCAGAACAGCTTCTGGACAAGATACAAACAGAATCCCCCAAGTCCTAAAGCGTCATTGCTTCAGTTCGGTGAAATGCAAAACAAAACAGCACAAATGAAAAGCAAAACAAATGGTGCCAAAATTCTTCCAGCCAATGTTGAATAGTTGTGTAATACTGGTCTTTGAGTACGAAAGAGAATGCTTTTCTGTATATAGGGGAAATATAATTATCCCTACACAATATGTAAAACATAAATCACATAGTAGTATACGCTAAGCTGGAAAAGGTCATGTTATTCCAGTAAAAATGTGTATCTGTGGGTCATTAGAGCATTGTAACAAGAGTAAGTATCCTCTGCAGGGATACCTGAAGTAACTCTGCAAGCAGGTTGCAGGAAAAGAAAGAGCCTTTCTAATTTGGTTGAAGTACATTTTGATACTGGAACAAAGAATTGGAAATTCAGGCAATCTTTTTTCATTCTCCTTTTGGTGCATCGGCCTCAATACACTTGCTGATCACTGCCATTATATCTGGAGAACATGTGCAAAAAACCTTTTGTATGTTTTGCTTCCAGGCATTTCAGCTCATAAGTGTCTGCAGAAGTGCTTTTAGCTGTATTGAAATATGTAGTGGGTTTAGCACATGTAGACATGTGAATTTAAAGCTGGGGTTGAATGTAACTGGAAGTGACTTAAATGTTCTGCTTATGAACCTTTTCCCCCCCACTCACAGTAAAATGGGATTAGGAGCAGAGAAGGAGACATGAGTAGGGCGGATGCTGGGGATAACTTTGGTATCTTGAATATGTAAAACTAAATTGTGAGCAGCTTCCTACAAAGTGTTAGTAAACAAACTGTTTTCTTTGATACAAAAAAAACAGATGTTAAAATCCACCTCAGCAAATGGAGAGCTGGGTTCAGTTGGGTGCAGCTGGTACAGGACCTTTGGCTTCTAGGGTTATGAATTCATTTGCTGACCACTTGCAAACCTGTGATCTGCAGCCATGCTCCCTCTGCTTTTATTTTCTGCTCTAACTGGTTCTGGACTGGCAGGATGGATGACCAGGACTGCATGGCATCTCTTTCCTGCAAGACAGCAATAAAATAGGGCATATGAGTAGCAAGTGTGTGGTGCCATTGCCAGTTTTGACAATTTGAGTAAGAGACTATTTCCATTAAGCCTTACACTTAAATTACTTATCCTCAAGAAATAACATGGCCATCTGTCAGAACTGGATGGCTTTTTTTTCATGCCCCAAGTTTTCACCCCCTCCTCAGCTGGTAACGTTCTTCTCCACTGCCTTCTCCAGCAGTCAGGTTGGCACAAAGCCACGCAAGGTGCTACTCACTAAGTCAGGCGCTGTCTGCTAGGAAGCGCAAGAAGTAAGAAAGTACAACAAAGCAGCAGCATTTAGGTTATTCCAAAAGTAAAAAATGAGATCTCTTCTTCCGATATTGCTCAGTCTCAGATACTTCTTCTTAAACCTTTCTTGGAGGCTTGCAAGTAGCAAACTTTACCCTATAGTCTGCTTGACGAATTCAAATGCTCCAAAGTAAAACTATGCTTTTCTTGTCCCAGCTGGGATTTGGTTTGTGCATATTCCTTTTCCCTTTGCCTCTGATGTGATAGTTGATGGATGAGTGCTTGATTTTCTAGAGCGTGGGTTTGGTTTGTTTTGGGGGGTTTTTTAATTTGTTTTGGTTTTGTTTTTTTGTTTTTTACAAATGCAAAATACCATGGGTTTTGGAGGCCATTTGTAGCTACCATTCTGGTTTATAACCCAAATGCCACAAGAAAGCTCATATGTCAAGATCTTTATTTAAAAAAAGAAGAAAGGAAGAGGGAGAAAGCAAGAGTTACTTAAGAACACCTGGTTTTTTGGTTGTAAAGAAAAAGTGTATAGTAAAAAACGCCAGGTGAGCATTTGCTTTAGAGCTTTTGAAACTGAAAAAAGTCTTCCTTGTTGTGGCATAGTAGCATTCTGAAGTGAAGGATGGGGCACCTAAGGAGATGGGGCAAAATTAAGCCAGAAAGAAAGTGTCCACTGCAGCAAGAACAGTGTCCAGAGCAGAAAGTCCCTATCAAGTAATAATAATAATAATAATAATAATAAAGCAAAAAAAAATATATATATATTGGTTATAGCCACTGAGATGGAGAGTTATGTGACTGTGGCACTGTATGCGCTGAGCCTGCATGACCGTACAGCAGGTAAGCATTGCAAGGCCAACTAAACTGTTAAGAGATGTTTTTCCCCAAGGAAGTTTCTTCCTTGGCCATTAAACTGTTCAAAACTGTCCTTTATAAGAGCAACAAAACAAAGCAGATTTCTTCTGACCTTCGTGTCAGTCTTTCAAACTGGTAGACATAAAGATGAGGTTAGAAGCCATCCTGAACTAATGCTTAAGAAATTAATGCTGGATAACTCAGTATAGTGGGTTTGATTTACCTACAAGTGTATTTAAGGTTATAAATGTGTTCTGTTGTGGAATAGCTGTGCTTTTTAAGAGAGCTTCTGGGCAGAACAGCTGCAGGAGTGTGTTCTAGGTAGAAAGCACTCATCAAGGAACCTTGGAGAGTCCTGTCCTGCAAAGATATAAATATATAAATTCAGTCAGGCTGAACTTTTCTTAGTTTTGCATCATTAGTTTCAGTAGGAGAAAGAGCAGGTTCTTCCACACTGGAGCAGGATTTGATGTACAGACTGAGCCATCGGTCGCCAATGTTTTAAACACAGAGCATCGAGCTCTCGGGAGACGTGTGCTGCCGAGCCCTGGCTGCTGCTGTGAGCAGCTGAGAGGCCCCAGACAACTTGGTGGAACCAGAAACCAAGGAACCAATGGAGCATTGGACTATCCTGTTTGACCGTTGGAATCACTACACGAAACAAAGCACCGATAAAAACGGTGTGTTTTCCTGTTTTGCTCCGTTTTCTTCAGGGTAATCTGCAAACGTCAGTGTTTGATTCTTGCCTTTGTACAACTTCAGTGAGTCATTGTGATCGCAGCTCTCGGGCAGAATTTTGAAAAGCTCCGAAATACAAAATATTTCTCCGAAGTTGCCAAATGTTTTTGCATGAAAGGTTGCTGCTTTTCAAGTATTCTTGCCACGATCTTCCTGGTTTTTGGGCTTTGTATATCCTATCTGTAAGAGGTATTCGTCCTTTAAATGAATTCTTGTAATTCAGGTGTCTGGTGCTTCACGCTCTTTGGAGAGGCCGTGGTGTATTTTTAATCAGTCCTTTAACACCTCCCTTCCCCTCCTCCCTCCAAAGTCTTCATTTTTTAAATAATAAAGGAATCGTAGTCCCTACCACCCACCACGTACACAAATATGTAAGATCCAGTGTGCCCTTCCTGTTGTTATCTCTATCTAAGCACTATCAGAAAACAAGTCAGTCACTCTGTACTGGAGAGCAGGCATCATGAAAGAGCGTGTTTACTTGAATAGGTCATTTGCAGGATTTTTATTGATAATCCTTGAACCATTTCCTCCCCCAACTCCAAAATGTGAGAGACGTGTCTAGGTTAATCTCCCCATTTAAATCCAAAGCCGTATGTATTTGGCAGAGTGACAGGTTTGATCACCCCTGCTAGGACTGTATGTTGTAACCACTTTGCACATAGAGACAGAATATGTGCTATAAAAAAAACGCCTGTAGAGCTGCATCTGGTGTCTTGAGCTCCCTCTCGGGCGTGCGGAGCCGTATGGGGTTCCCGTACTGCAGTCCTGTCTCTGGCTCTGCACTGATCCTCGAGAGCCTGTGCTTTCCCCACCACTGCAGTGTTGTCACCTCTGTCACTGCAGGTTGCTTTCCAAATGCAAACCATACCTGTTTGCAAGGGAGACCTTACCTGCTAGCTTTGCCCTGCCGTTTTTTTTAAGGTAAGTTTGACTTGGCCAGCCCCCTTCTTGCTGGCATGATGTGCAAAACGACTTCCATTTGCTTCTGCCTGTGTGGCTTGCTTCCTGCGTTTGGGTTTGGCAATAACGTCCCACTTCGATGCTTTCAGGACTTGCAAAGCCCCCTTTCGCTGTCAGCTCCAGCCACTTCCATTACATGTGAAGGGCTGCTTAATGTGAGCATCTGGGGTTGGGTACATTACAAAGAGTAATTGTTCAGACAGTTGCTGTCGTCCAGACATATATCATGCCCCTACGCAGGCCGTGCATTTCTTTGGTGTTAATGCTGGCCTGTCACAGTGCTTAAAGTATATTTTCGTGTCTCATACCAGAAGAGAGGAGAATAAAGCCTCGGTTGCACCATTTTCTGTATCTCAATAGTTACCATGGTTAGTAAGAAAAAAACTAAAAGCAGGTTTCTGGAGGGCTGTCTGTTTTACGTTTTCTATTTCCAGGACACTCATTATTTGGATTTATCTTTATAAAGCTTTGAGCATCCAGATTTTGACTGATAGATGTCCCAAGCCTGACTTAAATAATGCGTTATCCAGCAGATGATGTTGCCTAGACTTAATGAACAGGGATCTTAATCAGAGGACAGGTTTCCCTTTCTGAAACGGTCATTTTTAGTTGATCTTAAATTTTTGAACTTTATTTTCTTGCGCATTGCAAGGCTTTGTTCAGAGCCTTCAGGATCTGAGAACCGTGGTTGTAACGCGTGGCAGTTCCTGGCAGAACGCACCATAGCTGGGAGCAATTATCTGCCTCCGAGGAGGTGCCGATTACTGCAGCTACTCTACCCAGAAAGGGTAAATTTAGCGTGTACTTTGAGGAAGGGGAAGCAGAAGTGAACCTGCGCGTTATTCTTGAAAGACTTGGACAGCACCGATTATTGCCGCGTTTCAAAGGTACGTTTCGTGCCTGCGGCTCCGCTGAACAGATTGCCAGTCGTGCCAAATTGTTCTTCACATTTGTCTCTGTTATAAAATCCATCAAGCTCATTCTGATTTGTGACTAAAAATTTCAGCCTCCATCTCTAGAGGCAGGCCAGTAGCACACAGACATGCTAGACTTCTACCCCAATATAACTTTTCTGTAGATATTTCTCAGTCGCTGCTAATTTCTGACATCCCTTGGGGGAATCAGCCTACTTCTCCCATCTGATTCATTCAGTGCCGTCATGGTATGTTTGACATCACCATCATTTCCATGTTTAGTGAGTTACAAATTTTTTTTAAATGGATTGTGACATTTTTAAATGAATCAGGTGGGAAAAGTAGATTTTTTTAAAACCAGGAACATCTGCCGCCTTACAAGCTTTTGTTCGGCAACTTTGTGAAATTAATACAGTCCTAAGTAGAGAGGAGAAATTATACTTTGAACTTGCGAGTTAATTAGCTCTGCTCTCAGGTGCTTGAAAACAAGACAAGGATTGTCATCTTTGTCCTGATTGTAGCTGGTTTTTGGTGCCTGGCATGCTTCCAGGTCATTTTGCTAGGGCATAGCTGAGCAAGAGCTAGAGCTGGCGCTGAAATAAGAGATTTTGTAATTGCTTTCTTCCTACACTCAATGAGACTTTCTTTAGTCTTTGCCCAATTAGTTGGCATGGCATAAACTCTGTTACGCTGCAGTATTCCTAATATTTCTTCTGCTTACAAAAACAAAGTAGGGTGTGAAGCCGACTGCAATCTAGCAGAGGGTTTGAAGGCAGCTGGAGGGGAGAGTGGTCATGAGCAGCATCAAATAAGGAGCACTGAGTACCCTTTCTTTTCCCTGTTTCCTGGCTAATCCAGGTCTTCCACAGCTACAGTTTGTAAAAATTTTAGGTTATTATGAAAATTACTGACTAGATACAAAGTAAATTTTAAGGAAAAGAAAATAAATGCAAAGTTGCCTATGTCATTTCTCCTTCAAACTGTAGAAATTTAATCCATTTTTGACCTTCTTTTTCAGGTTCTGGCAAGTAGCTTAGGAAATGCAGCCTCCAGTGTACTAGGTGACATCCTGCCTAAAATATTTAGCACAAGCTGCTCTCAGAAAGCTGCACCTTTTGCATATGAGCTGTTAAAAAAAGGTGAAGCTAGCTTGTGTGAATACTTGCAGGGTGTTCTTGCCATCTAATAACTAGTCATAATAAATGTGGAAGCAGGCATGAGCTGTATGTGAGAGTAAGAGAATAAACACGCTTGCGTTTAAACATCAAATTCCCTCAAAGTTATTAAAGCAGCTTTGTTTGCTGTCAGGTTCATTGGATAAACATATGGAAAAATAATTGTTTAGTTTAAGATATGTTTTAAAAGTAAGGAGGTGTTTTGCAGGTTATTAATGCCGCACTGGCTCTGGCTGCTAAACCACAAAGCAAACTAGCCCAAGAAAACATGGATCTCTTCAAAGAGCAGTGGGAAAAGCAAGTCCGGGTGCTGACGGATGCCGTGGATGACATTACTTCCATTGATGACTTCTTGGCTGTATCAGGTAATAAGGGGTTTGGTCCACAAAATAATAGTGTTTATAACTGAGCTTATTCCCAGAAATGTATAGTTTCAACAATGTTCTGGAGTCTTGTGTGTCCTTTGGAAAGGATGGCGTTGGTACGCTTCACCTGGCAAGCGTGATCTTCTGCAGAGCATGGTATAAAAATAGAGCAGGAGTTGCTGGCACAAGGAGAAAAGGTATTTTTACACTGTGAAAACAGTAATAGTTTAGTGCAATGAGGACTGTGGAAACCTGTCATTACACTTATGGAATGTGCATGTATAAATGTGTATATATATATATATATATTTACATGTCAGTAGACAGAGTGGTTTAAACATAGTCAAAGACACTTTATGTCTCTGTATTTTGAACTGCTATCTGAACTATAGATGAACTGCTGTTTAGCTATTGTGGACTAACCTCACTAGTAATATTGAGGGAACTAGCAAAAAGATGATCTACTCATTTCACTTCAGACTCTCCTTATATAAAATATAAGTTCATATGGGTTTATTAAAATAAAGCTGTTCATATAGAAAATGTTTGAATATTTTTAATCAAGTCCATTTTAACAAAGTTTTAAAAGTTGTAAAAGGGAACAGAGAATTATCATAATAGATTTGTAATATCACTTGGCAGAGTGCTTGCCAAGATGATCTGTTCTGTCAGAATCACTGTTAAAGACCTGCTAGTAGTTGCTGTGACCTAGAAATGAGAGGGGATTTTTATTCTCACCTCTGCTAATTCTGCTAGTGTGTAGTTAGAGGACAAAAATGATATAATCACTTGAATTCTGTCTGCATTAGTTTTCACAAATTACCTCTACAAACTGAGGGTCTAATTTTCTTAGAACAGACAGACTTGAGCATCTGAAGTAATCTGAAAGCTCCAGTAGTAAAAAGATATTTCACAGGAAGATGTGTGGGCTCAAGCAGGAATAACCGGCCTGGAAAATGTAAAAAGTAAAAATCAGGTCCTGAATTGAAAGGCTATCTTCTCTTAATTAAAAAAAGAAAAAAAAAAGGAAAAGATAAAATATGTTTCTGCTAGGAGTCAACTGTATAACCATGATAACCATGCATGTTGTGTTGTGGTTCCCTGGATTCTTAATAAAAATTTCATTGAAAAGCATAAGCTTATTGGGTAATTGAATGTCCTAGTTCTTTCTGCCTGCTCTTTGTTGTATCAGCAGTTGAAACTGCAGAGCCGCGAGGAGCCTATTTTGGGGAAGTATTTTTAGAGAGACTTGCGTGTGGAAGTTCGTGGCTCCATCTGGAGTTTGCCCACAAGCGTGCAGAACTTATTTTAAAGAGAAAAAGGTGTTACTCTGTTTGTGAAAAAGCATTCTGCATAAAACTGTTCTACTGTATTTCGGTTGCAGATACGGCTCAAACTGTGTCGAGCCACAGGAGCCGGCAGATCTCCTTCCTCCTATGGCCCGTTCAGAGAGATGGGCGCTCTGCTTTTGAGGAAGCAGGTTATAGTGGTGGCCCACTGTTGAATTGCTGTGAAAAGCTCCCAGGGCTTGGCAATAAACAGGGAACGCTTCTTCTCTGAGGCAGTGACAGGCTGACTTGGGAGAGACAGTTTCCCTCAAGTGTGTACTTGCCACCCAAAACGATGCCGTGGAAGCGCTGTAGTCTGAGTGTACCACACGTGCTCGAGTGCATTCAGCAAATGGGCTCTGTGTTTGCCGAGCTACCAGAGAGATGGTTGAAAAATATTAAAGCAATAAAGATTTGTTGATTCGTTTGAACTTTGATAAGTGTTTTCCATATAAATGTCACACCTCTAATTCTCTGCTAAAATTCTAAACTTCTTTTTGGATCAAACAGTGACGGGTATGCTTCATACCCAAGTACTGCTTAGGGTTATTAAGATGGTTCATGCATAGCAGGGTTTGTACCAGCTCCCAAGTGTGATGTAAGCACAAATAAAAGGGTTCTTGTATGTATATGCGGCATTCCTACAGCATGCTGCACTGTCCAGCAAAAAAGTGCTTGCTGCTTTGATCAATTTAAGAGTAAAGATATTTAAATCCTAAGGATTGAGTACCGCAGAGAAGCTTACAGGCTACAACATTTTATTAAGAGCATAACACAAGAAAGACCCTGCTGAGGACAACAGTTTGGCAGTAGCTAATCGTAAGTGCATGTGGAATTAATAACAGCGGAGACCTGCAGACCACTGCAGATCCTTCCTATATGCTACCAACCGTGAGCAATGTGCAGCTTGGGGAGTTTCAGCGTCAGAGATGGTATCTTTACTGAATAGTCCTTGACAGACTTTTCTCACTTAAGCCTGTCTAGTTGCTCTTTCAGTCATTATAAATGTCTGATATTTGCAGCACCCTGTGCAAAATCCACCACTTAACTGTGCTCTGGATGAGGAACCTTGTTTTTGAAACGTTACTCGTTTGCTTCGTTTGATGGCCCTAGTTGTATTAAGAGGTAGTGAATGTTTTTTTTAACCTGTTCACGTTCTTTGTGCTGTTTGTGGATGTACAAGCTTCATTTGTGTAATCATTCCTGATTTGAGAACTCCAGTACTTTCTGTAATTCTTACCACTCTCGGCAGTCCCTTCCTTAATACTCTGCATTTGTTTGTGCTTAACTCCGTTCTTCAGGGCAGTGGCTGCTAGCACCATGTAAATGTCAAATTTAATGTTCTCAAACTCTCTGTATATCTTTTCAGACTCTTTAAAAATGACTTTATTTGCTGCCTTCTCTTTCCCTGGCACTGAAAGAGGTTTAAGTTAGAGGTTACCTATCACAGCTGAGCTATTTCCTCTGTAAGAGCGTCTGAGTGAATACTGCTTGGTCCCAATGATCGTCCTTGTTCATTACCAAATGAATAATGTGTTTATAAGTGCATATAAGCCCACAAGTATTTGTTCTCTACCCACATCTATAACAATTCAGTTTGACCCAGTTCATTTGCTCTTCAATTTATTTTTTTTTTAAAGATATTTTCCTTTCCTCTTATCCTCTCTTACTTTGTTGTTACTTCACTATACTTATTCTGGTAGACTCTGAACAACCAGTATACCATCTCCAATAGCCTCCAAACTGTCTTCAAACATGTGGTCCTGCTGGCTACCCTTGTTGGTCTTTAACAAGCTGCTTCCATTTTTTTTTGCACCCTTGGCTAAAGATACCTTAGCAAGTGAGCGTATGTGCGTCAGCCCCACCAAATGGTGATGGCCCTGACTGCAAGATCACTTTCCCATTGACTGGCTTGTATTCTGTTGCTGTGGGATGTTTCTCTTTCTCAGCAGCCTGAGGGCTGTGAGCTTTGATGACGGACGGCTCTGATGTCCCTGAAGGTATCAGCACTGAACCTCTGTGTCAGCTCTTCTCCGGCTTTGCCACCCTGGCCTCAACAGATGGCACTTTGGGCCGGGCACTTATGGCCCATATGCCTGTGGGACGGGTAGTAGTGTGGGTGTATGTAAGCACTCAGAACAGTGTCAGATCTTATTTGTTATCATCCAACTGGAGGATATAAACAGAGTAGATCTACCTGACAGTCCCACGCTTCCCTGGGGCACCTTGCAGGCTTCCCGTGGAGGGTAAGCCTTCCACAGAGGTGTCTTTCTGGCCACATGGTGTCTGTAAAAGGTGCTAAATGATCAGCACGCGTTGAAATATTCATCCTCATTTTGTCCGTGCCTCTTATTAAAGTTCAAATAATCCAAAGAGGTTTTTAAATGGCCTGTGACTTAATTTATTCAGTAAGGAGTTCAAGCAATAAACAGGCTGTGTTTTGGCCTGACAGTGATGTTTTTCTTTTTACTGTTCTAATTTACAGGGATGTCTGTCTCTTACTTGAAATACTGAAACTGCAAGTGCTCTTCGCTGAGGCTCCTGTACCTTGGCTGCCTGCTCACTGAATTGTCAAATTACTAATGAACCTGCACTTTTCTCTCTTAGGGCCACATTCTGCCCTCAGCTGAACTTGCTTAGTCTGAATTGTTTCAGAGGTATTTCACCAGTGGAATTTTTGTCCAGGTTGCCTACAGAGGTCTTGCAATATTGCATCTGGATCTGTTAATTGTATGTAATTGGAGCATAACTCTTCCACCAATAATCCTTTCAACCAGTTTATAAAAATCCTCTATCAATCAACTCTTATGTGCTACTCACCTCTACAGAACTTGTGCAAAATGGCTGTTTTATTACTTGTTTAGGGAATAAAAAACATTTTGGTAGCACGGGTTGACAGTGTAGCATGATAAAGTCAGTGGTAAGTAACGCTGGAAACTATATTAAGTGGCAGAGCAGAAATGTTTCCAATCGTTTTCTCACATAGCAGCGCAAATGTTGGTGTTGGATGGCAGTATCATATCACTGGTACTGACATACAAAAGAGGTATGTGGCGGCCTTTGGAAGACCTTATGTGCAAGTTTTCCCAGATGAGCATGGAAACCTATCTGGGCAGCTTCAGAAACCTCCAAAGGGGTTTTTACTTATTTGGAGCCTCCTGGACTTGATCGGTTAGAGAAAGTGTCTCTGTATAAAAAGAAAATGTATATCCTAAAAGTAAATTACAAACATGTTTTGGCTTCGTTTTCTTTAGCGATACTGAGTACTCTCTTTGCTGGATCTCCTTCTGCATAGATCACTGCATGTATTGTGTGCCTTAAACTTTCAGGGACGATTAACAGCTTAATGTTTTCTGATAGCAGGTGTATAGTTGCACAAAGCGCTATGCAGGAAGCTAGAAAGGTGCTAGAAGTGCCCTACTCTGTTGTTTAGTGGGTTAGGTGTGTCGCTGAGGCTGGTGGCTCATTGCCCCGCACGTGTATAATGACAGAGGAAATGGCTTGCAAGTATTTGGAACAAGGGCTTTGGGAGTCCAGGGGAGGAATATGGAAAGGAACAAGTTTGGAGAGAATTCAGCTGGACTCGATTTTTCTGATGGTAAAATCAAGTACAAAAAGGGGCAAGAAGTTTGGATGCCACAAGGTGCATGGACTGGCAGGTTTGTTGACATCCAGTCTGGACAGGCAGCTGTTCCCTGGTTATAATGAGCTGTCTTAAAAATTAATGCTTGCCAATGTGTTGCTGGAGGTTTTTTAGAGCAGATCACAGACTGAAAAATTGCCATGCTGATGTACGCAGTAGAAAAGAAGATATTGCTGTCTAAATCCTCCTTCTTCTACCACCAGAGAACCATATTTTAGAAGATGTAAACAAATGTGTCATCGCTCTCCAAGAAAAAGATGTTGATGGTTTAGACCGCACAGCTGGTGCAATTCGAGGACGTGCAGCCAGAGTCATTCATGTTGTCACTTCTGAAATGGATAACTATGAACCCGGAGTCTACACAGAAAAGGTGCTGGAAGCAACCAAGTTACTGTCCAATACAGGTAAGAGCTGTTAACACTCATATGGGGAAGGAATGATTCGGCTTGCCTCAAAGAGGGCTGGTCCAAAGATAGTAGTTTTGGTTTGTGTTTTAACTACAACTTTGAAGAATCAAGGGTGACACTGAAGAAATTAACAGCTGTAAATGGTTTTGTGATGCTCCTGAGTCACTGAAATGCGAAAGTACAAACTGTTCTATTCACTGACTTTTTAAATCCGAGTTTACTGGTGATAATGCTGGGTTTGAGGGGGTTTTCAAGTGATACACATCTTCAGGGAATATGATATAAATGCTTCATATTTTATTCCATGGAGTCTGCTTCCCCAGTGTTTTCTCCTTGCCCACTAGATGAGTAAGATAAAGTTAACTTTTTACTGTGGAAAGGGAGCAAAAAATAAAAATAGCGTAGCAGCAGAAATCGAAATGGAGGTATGGAAGTAAGACTTGAGCTGCAATATTGGTGTCTTTTATAACAAGTGTTTCAAATTTACATGAATCTTGCATAATTTCCAGTAATAGTTAATAATGAGGAATACGTATATCTTTTATGGCAGTACGGAGCAAAAAATGTTACTAGAGTGGAGACTGACTATTATTTTGCATTCTTAATTCAGTTATGCCACGTTTTACTGAGCAAGTAGAAGCTGCTGTGGAAGCACTAAGTTCAGACCCTGCTCAGCCAATGGATGAAAATGAATTTATTGATGCTTCACGACTGGTATATGATGGAATTCGAGATATCAGGAAAGCTGTATTGATGATCCGAGTGAGTTTCACTTAAACCTCTCTCTGTTTTTCCCCTCACTTTACCTCGCCTTTATTGAACTAAAGTGCATCAGTTCTACTCGGAGCAGACAGTATAAGAATTTCAGTTAGCTCTTATTAACGTTTTGAATCTTAAAAACTGCTAATCACTCAGTGGAGTACTTCAGAAGTATGTCTTGACTCAGCTTAATTTAATAAATCTGAGCATAGATGATAGCCAGAAATGTGATGCTCAATACCCTTAATGCATTTTTTATAATACCATGTTAATGCCTTGCTTATTAACATGCTAAAATTAGTGACCCTTGATTTAACAACAGTAAATGGGTTCTTACTGTAGATGCTTTTCAATGGTTTGAGAGCTTAGAAATAAAAATTGTTTTTTTTTTCATAAGTAAACTTGAAAAATTAATAGTTGGTGACAAACAGGTTTGGAGGAGTCAGCCTGTAGGCTCCTGAACAAGGAGTTCTCTCCTTGTTGCTAGAGCATGGGATGAGTTGGGTAATCTGGCAAAATAGGGCCTAAATCACAGAAATTGTGTGTCTTCCAAGCTTGCGCCTCTCAGGTGCAGTTGATGTAACTTGGAAGTCCGACCTCCTAGCAGGCTGGGTGGCAGTAACCAGGTAGCAAGTATTAAGTGAAGATGCAGAAGGGCTCCTGCAATTATTTGAGGGGACACAGAAAAGGAAGTTCTGGTTGAGGCTGACCTATGGGCATACTTCATGGATCTTTAGCACGATAAAAATGGTGAGGAGCCAGGCAGAGCAAAACCAGTGCAGGTGGTTTATTCTCCCCAGCCCCGTACATCTCTGACTCAACCATAGATGCTTTTCAAATAAACAATCTTTCAGTATATTAACCTTTGCACATGCATTTTGGTGATAAGTAAACTGACAATGTATAACCACAGGATGTATGCGATTATAGTAACCACTGCAATGTTATCTTCCACATTTGCTGCTTAAAGCAATGAATCAGATAAAGAAAAGTGGAAAAACACATATATGCTCCCCGGAGAATTTGATACTTACACTCAAGGTTGACAGATAACCAATGTTAGATAAAGATATTAGTAGTCTCCTGCTAGGCGGATAACCTAATTTTATTTACCCCCTGCTAAAATTCTTGTTATGCAGAACTTGGAAGTCTGTCTGCCTGTTCCACGTTGTCAGTAATCAGCAGCGCTGGCAATGCCAGGAAGACTGACGTTCCCCCCCCCCCCCCCGTGCCATGTGCGTGGTGTCAGGATGCCCTGGCTTTACTGCAGCTGCCAAGAGCTAACGGAGTTTGGGGGGGTGGGGTTAGTATTTGTTGTCCATTGTCCAAAGGGTTTTAAATGGAACCTATTTTTGAATAAAACTGAGATGTCAGACCATCATTTCTACATGGCACCGTCTCTGACGGGAACGTAGTAGGAACCGCGCTCTCCGAGGAACGCTGCTAAGCACCGCTGCTGGAAAGCAGCTATTGCAGTTGAAACTCTGTGTGATGGCACTTGCTCTTTGCAGAGGTTAGAAGGAAAAGTCACTCAAACGCTTAATTTTTGTGTTTACCTAGTATATTTTCAAAACTAAAAGCTTAATATAGCTGCAAATTATTGAAATAAAGCTGTTTTCTCCCTCATCCCCAGGCAATCTCTCATCAAACCCCACTGGAGCTTTTGCTCTTGATTACAGGCTGAAAGGCAAAATTACATTTTGCATACCTCAGGCTGTTTGTGAGTTGGGGTGGGTGGGAAGAGAAGGAGGATTGAATATCATGAACAGGTCCTAAAAGTGCAGCAGAACTGATTTTTTTAAAACATCCCAGTATTTCTGTGTGGAAGAGCAGTTGGTAGTGGTTAACAGCATTTTGCGGTGGTTATCAAATGATGCCAGAGAAACGATGACAAATTGTGAAATAAGATTTGAAGGAAAAAAAATCCTTCACTTTATTGCTTCAGAGGCTCCTCAAGAGTGTCAAACTTTGTGTATTACTTGCGTACTACTTACCTGTGTCAGGTATGTAGGTATCTGAGTACTTTTTTTTCATAATATGGATCTATTTTACAAGTGAGCCTGCTCTGGGTGCCACAGTGTGCTCATATCGTGCTGTTACCGGAGCACGAGAGCGGGTGTCCTTGCGCTGATTTTGTGGACAGGCTACTCCTCGCAGAGGCACGGGGAGGAGGCCGTCACTGAGATACCCCAGGCTCAACTGCTAGCATCCTTAGCCATCTTTGGTTTTTGGCAACTATTTTGTGTAACCATCTTTAATGTCATTTGTGTTGCAAGACATCTATATTGCAGAACACATTTGTAAAATTTAAGTTGTAGGGAAGAAATCTAGAACAGGGAGTTTACTTGTATCTTATCTATTAATCACAATTTACTGCATTTATCAGTCAAGTTCTTTGCTGATCCAGCTCTGCAAAGTTGTCATGAAGTGCCACTCCAGGCAAGGATGTAGTATTTTAACAAACAGATGTTGTTTAAACCTGATAAGCGTTACAAAAATTTTGTCAGCTACAGACCGGCAGTAGCAAAAATAAAATCTAGGCAAGCAGGAACTAGGTCAGATGTGTTCAGCCTACAGCATAAAGCTGGCTCTTCATAGCTAAAATTTTAAGCTTTTCCTGGGGGAGAAGAATAAATTTTGATACATTGTATCTGTTGTTAATTCAGTGGATGCTTTGATTATAATTGTCCTAAAGAGTACATCTGTGGTTGTGAACCAGACCTAAAGTTGCATATAATTTTAACTTCAAGGTGTCAAATGAAGCTATTACATTTAACCAATTTGCCAAAGAAGCATTTTTTTTTTGTATTAAAAAGGAAACTTTTTTCCTGCCTTTCAAATCCTGAGTACATTGGTGTACTCTGACAAATCTCAAATGTTCAGTTAGTGGTGTGTAATTTTGGGGGATCTCTATCATGTTTTATGTGAGAAGTCAGGCCTGCATAATGTAATGTTTTTATGAGCTGAATAGAGTGCTGATTTACCTTTCTGTTGGAAGCATTGAATAATCTTTTCATTCACTTATTTTCGCTCTCTCTACTCACAAACCATCAGTCTTGTTGATTCCTAGAGCCATGAAATCCATTCTTGGACTCTTACGGAATTACTCTTATACCTAGACTCCCGAGGAGCTGGATGATTCTGACTTTGAGACCGAGGATTTTGATGTCCGAAGCAGAACCAGTATTCAGACTGAAGATGATCAGCTCATTGCTGGACAAAGTGCAAGGGTAAGGAAAAAAATTATGTATTATAAAACTGAGCCTCCCCTTCCCACCAAGGAACAATTCAATTTGCTTTGAAAATCCAATTTAAGTTTTACTTCTTTTTTTGGTGCAAATGTTAGGTCAGAAAACTGATACTCTGTGTTTCTTGTTTCCTTCCGAGAAGGAAGTTCAGTGAAATGTAGCATCTGCTGGTCGTCAGCAACGTACGTGTTTTGGACGTGCTGAAAGATCGAAAACCTGTTAATACTGATGAACTGCTTCATGCTTCCCTATCGCGCATGCTGTAGACTCTGGCATTTGTTAGGCAGATAGGTTTCTGCAGGGTGATACGGGGAAAATAACTCCACTCTGCTAACAGTATTTTCAACAGGCAAAGAGTGAATTTGTGGGTAAGAAATAGATGCTGCTACAGTTCAGGCATTTTTTGACAAAATGTCTTTTCATGCGCATGTTTGTGCCTTTTAGGTCACTGAACATTTAATCAAGAGAATGTTGAAACTAGCTTCAAAATAAAATAATTTAAACTAACTGCATTTTCTATGACTGTTAAAGATGAAAGCATTGATATGCAATGTTTAATCATTAATAGGTGAAAACTTACAACAGGTAAAGCCTGTTTTTACTCTAATGTACCAGTTTTATTTATCTGACATGTTCCATTCGAGATCAATAGCAATTTATACTCTTGGAAGAATGCCCTGAAAGATTTTTTTGTGAAAGCTCTTCTAACTTGAAAGCAGGCAAGAAGTAGTTAGTCCTTATTTATCAAACTTCTGGCATATTGGCTTTGGAATTAAGACTAGCTGAGAGTATTTTTTATGCTCTCCTTTCTCGGGCAAGCGAGCTCTATTCCTGTATTCCCTCCCCCACCCCTTTTATTTAAATGCAGACGTTTCTAATTCACCCCTTAGCAGGGCTGCTACCAGATGCTTTTGCTTACTGAAATCTCCTTTCCACCTGCTCCTGGAGGCTTGAATGCTCCTTGTATTGGTGAAAGGAAGGGCCCTGAGTCTCCCATATAGGTTGTAAAGCTAGTCTAATAGATTTTATTCAGGTGTAAGAGCACACATTCTTTCTTCTTATTGCCTTACTCTTTCTTTCCTCAGTGGCATGTTTCAAAATAGTGCATTTAGCTTTTTGCATGCAAGACTCTGCGAATATTTGTTCTGTTAGTTGGAACAGTGAGAGATACCCACATGGAGTTTCCTTTTAGAAATCTCAAATTTTGCAGAAACGGCAAGTCACTCTTCTTCATGCAGTCTTTGCTTGAGGGAGGCTCAATGTGGCAAACTTGTTTGGAGGCTTAACAGTTTTAATATGCAACTACATATGTTTCAGGTATCAACCTGTCTTTCTGGGCGCTCTTTATCTTCTAATGTTAATAGATAATTCAGACAGTATAAGCTTTGGATTGAGAGGGAAGAAAATGGTTCTGTAAAGCCTCTAGATATAAAGATTGCTATTAAAGTTTTATCACCATCTACATGACTTAAATTGGTTATTAGTGAAAATGATCCAAAAAGCCATATACAGGTGACTGAATGTGAGAAAACGGTGTCTTTCAGGCTATCATGGCTCAGCTCCCTCAAGAGCAAAAAGCTAAGATTGCTGAGCAAGTAGCAAGCTTCCAGGAAGAAAAGAGTAAATTGGATGCTGAAGTGTCAAAATGGGACGACAGTGGTAACGATATAATCGTTCTGGCAAAACAGATGTGTATGATTATGATGGAAATGACAGACTTCACCCGGTGAGTCTTTTTAATTTGCGCACACATTACCCCCTCTCAAAATTGGCCGAGATGGTGATCTTTCAATGGAATATGTTGCAAGTGCTCTTAAGAGTCTTATTTCTTCTAATTTCCGTTTAAATGTTACACTATTAAAGTCTGTGTGTTCGCTCAGAAGATGCTTTGCTATCTAGTGGCTGGGTGGTAATAACTGTTCAAATTGCTCTGCGGATATGCAGTGACTATCGCCTGTCTGTCTTTCTTTCCTAAGGGTGATTCTTGTCCTAAAGAGTATATAGTTTTGTTCAGTTCTTTATAGCATGAAATTCTGTGGGCTTCTCGGTGCTGCTATGCTATCAAAATAGTTCTTAGTACCATTACTTGCAAGAGGAGGAGAGGTTTGCTAATGCCTTCTGAAATTTGTTTACAAGTCTTTTATACAAGACTGGGTTTTGGGGGTTGTTTTGTTTTCTTTTTAAACTTGATGATATATTTCATGAAAATTACAGATCTGGCTTCTAAAACACTACCTTTTAAATTTATTAGATTGTTTGAAGCAGTAAATTTTAAGATGTTTTTATTTCTAAATTTAAGCTAAATGTGAGGAGGGAGCTAAAGGGGAATTGACTTTAAATGAAGACGCTGTAATGGTTATGCTCAAGAGTCCGCCTTACCCGCGCAGCTGGGGCGAGGACTCACTTGCAATACAGTATGAAATAGAAAAAGAAGAGAAATATATTGCTCACTCTTCTATTTGTTCAGTGCTAGAGGGTAGATTTTTGTTCTGTTTTGCAGAGGTAAAGGTCCACTAAAAAATACATCAGATGTGATTAGTGCAGCCAAGAAAATTGCAGAGGCCGGGTCAAGGATGGACAAGCTGGGGCGAACTATTGCTGACCATGTAAGTCACAGTTCATTTTTCTTAGGTCTCCAGTACGAATGAGCAGCAGGAGATCATTTAGTGCTGCAGACATGATGAATACAAGCATATTTCTTTAGTTTTTGAGGAGTGTGAGTGTGTGTGTGTGTGTGTGCGCGCTTTTCTTTTTTTTCAACCTGATTTTTCTGGAATTGTTTGCTCAAAACTGTAGCCTCTTCTTTCTAGCTGCTCTCCTGGCACCCTGAGCAATGTAAGCAGTTAAATATGTTCAGTAGTAAAACCAGCAGCTCCTTGGCTTGAATCGAGGACCTAGCATTTTATTGCAGCAATATGACAACACTGCTTCATGTCACATAGTATCTAGGCCAGTTTCTTTAACTGAACAGGACTGAAACTGAATTCATGTAGTTCCTGTCATGCTCACGACGTGCCCGAGCACTTTGCGAAGCAATGACAAGGCTCTGTAGGCAACCCAGCAATTACTGCGCGTGACCCATTGCACAACCTTTCCCATTGTTTTGGGGAGGAAACTTTTTAGTATTACTGATTTTTTTTTTAGTGCTTCCTAGACTGAACAGTGAGACTGTCAAAGTCTCCAGTATTTTGTTGTTGTCGTTGTCCAGTCCCAGTTGCCTCCGTTCCTGCCGATGTGGTGCTCCGGTGTTACCGCTGCAGAGGCGGCTGTGAACAAGGCCCCTAGTGACCCAAGTAATTTCTACATTGTCACAAGCTGTTGTGCTTGTTGTTATGCCAAATGTGCCAAGGTATTTGAAAGAAATTCTGTAGGACTAAATATGTATTGACAACTCGGATTTTCATGCCACGCATCTGCCTGTCCTGTGCCACTTCTGAAACCGGGTTGGGCCAAACAGAAGCGCCTCTGGTCTCGGTCCACACCCAAACTGCAGAGAAGCATCAGCATTAGTAATGGTGCGCTGTACTCGAGAGAGACCCTGAAGTGCGAGTGTGTCAAGTCTGAGGTACATAATTGCGTAAACTTTATTTTATAGAGCAGCAACTTGCTTTTCAGGCTATCTCTGAATGTAAATTCATAATACAAGTTTCAAATAAAACCTTTTCAGTGTGGAAGTAAATCTTTGTAATGCAGATCTCTCTTAAATGTTTCATCCAGAGGATGTTGCGTTCGCCTTAATTTATTAATGATACAGGGAGAAATCTTCTATGAGGAGATAAAGTTGAAAAGCATTTTTAAATGGATTTGCTTGCTATAGCATTATGAAAACCATATTTCTGGAAGAATCAAGTGCCACTGCTAGATTAGGTAAATCAAGCAAGGAATAGTTTTTATTGTAGATCTTAGGGTAAAAGTTTACAGTGCAATGTGGGGTGTTTCGGGTTTTTCTAATTCATGTGTTTTACGCAAACTCAGTGTAAAGACTTTTCGGCACAGAGTCATGCCAAAATACAGAAGAAAGCGCGACGCTTGCTTTTTGTAAAGGTCTTAAAGAATAAGCACAGGTTCGAAGATAGGTATGATCAGGGATGTAGAGGTAGTCATTTGGACAAGAGCATGGCTTTTTTTCTGCCCAGACTCCATACACTTCTATTGCTTTCAGCTTGCCTATTCCGTTAGATAAGCTTGCATGCTCTTCAGAAACTTGTAGTAATCTGTTAACGCAGAACTATCCGACAGGTAGCAGACGACTTGCAATGCAACCGTTTCGGGGCAGCACTAATGCTTTTCTGGGCCACCTGTGGGGCTTTGGCGCGTGTTTTCGTGTTCGTTAACCACGTGGCCGTAGGTGAATCGTGACCTCTCGCGTTAGCGTGGCAGGAAATCCCAACTCCTGCTGTTGGCCAGTTTTATAACGCGTTTCCTTTGAAACCGTAAAAGCTATTATCCAAGGTGTTTCAAGTCTATTGAAGTGTCTAGCCATCAGCCTTCAAATTCTCCCCAAGGTATCCCGTCTTCTGTTCAGAGAAGCGATCTGCTTATTTTGAAGGGGGACTATCGAGAAGTTGTCAGTGCCACAAAAATGAAAAGGAGGCCGATTCGCAATGTGTTTTTCTTCTCTGTTGAAATGCTTATGAAGCAAAAGAAATGCTTCTGGTGCTTTTAGCCCTCGGTAGGAGGTTACATTGGTGTCTGATCATAAAATGGAAATAAGCAGCATCTGCAGCAAGATTTCTAGGTACGGGCAGCTGATGCCTGTGACGGCAAGCGTGCCGGAGCAGACCTGCGACGGCTCCTCGCCGTTGGGGCCCGGCCAGCTCCTCGGGCACGGGAAACCGGGCAGCAGCCAATGTGGCACGTCCGAGGAAGGGCAAGAAGCGCCGCTGTGGAGCGGCGTAGCGCTCCTGCTCACAGACGCTTCTCATACTCCTTTGCTTTTAGAGGGATGTTGGGGTTTGTCCCCCGCTGCATGCTTACTTCCAACAGCTCCCTGCTGTTTCCCTGTTCTGGGAATTCTCCTAAGCTATCTCTTTAATATTAGATTTTGTGGCTATGACTCTCATAGCTTAATACAGTAACAGAATCTTTCTTTTTTAATCAGCGTTGAACTCATCATATTTTTTTCCCCTAAATGTTTCTCTATAGGAAATGACAGGGATTATGCAGGCGTACGCAGTGCCTTTTGTTGATGCTATTTTTTTATCTTGTGTTACATCTCTGCTCAACCTTCATCTCAACTGGAGTCTTAGAACTGAAATCCCTATTCTACTCATATAAACAGTACAGGATGTGGGGTTTTTAAGTCACAGCATTTATACATACAACGGAATAGTATTTCCTATTTAATTCCTTCCACCACTAGTGTTTCGTTGCCTTCTTCAGCCATGGGTAAAAACACAGCAGTCTCTTGCCTTGAAAATGTCTTTGCCTGAATGGTTGCAGAAACCTCGAGTTGTTTAGCATTCCTTCTGATGGGTGGTATTGTGCATTTGTCAACGTTCAATTCAATCTGCTGCCGTGCTGCTCGTTCACTTTGTTAGATGAGCTTTTGGGGAGATGGAAAGCATTTTCCAAAATGTTAATTTCTGCTTTTCATTAGCTCTTTGGACAGCGTTATTTGTGGACTTCCTCTAAAACATCTTGTGCCGCTGACTAATATTGATTAGCTTAAAAAATGAACCTGCAAACTTTGCTGCTTTGTTATGCACAGTTTTCACTTCACTGATGGAAACAACTTACCTATGTAAGAGTTGCAGACAGGTTAGGTTGTTTTTTTTGTTTTGGGGTTTGTTTTTTTTTTCCTCCATTAACCTTGGGGATAAGGAGGTGACTTCTGTTAGCTTCTGGACCAGGTCAGATGCCTGTAAAGCTACCTGAGTCTCTGCAGCCTGTTTTACACAGCCTGATGTTCTTTTGACAGTACGCCAAGAACTGTTGTAGTGCGTTGTGAGTGTCTCTGTACGCTGTTTTAAAAACCAGCTCAGCAGCCTGCACGCAGAAGCGTCTCTCGATGCAACACAGTGCAGCTGCTTTATCTTTGCTGGACTGCAATTCCATTTTGGCTTAAAAAAAAAAATCATGTTCTGGCCCTGGGAAAAAAAAAGAAAGAAAGAAAGAGGAGCATTTTGCTTAAGCTGGCCATGCCTTCAGAGCCCCTCTGCCGAGCCGAGGAAGAAACCGATGGCTGCTGCGGCAGAGGGGTTGGATGCTGGCGCGTGACACGAACGGTTCTTATTTGTGACGCCCTTTCCGGCACCCTGGAGGAGACCCCGGGCGGTGCGCCCTGCTCACGCTGGGCCCCAGCTGCGCGGGCGGGTGTGTGGCGGGCTGCAGGAGGGCCGGCGTTTACCTATCCAGGGGCCGCGTGCGAAGCGGGAGGGGAAACCGAAGCCCCCAAGTGCTGGAGCTCTTAAGAGTTCCTAGGTGAGGTGCAGTGATCTAGAAAGGGTGGTGACCGAGATCTGGCTTTAGCGCTCTATTTTTTTTTTTTTTTTTTTTGCAAAAAGTGAAGTAATATTTAATATCGTATTGCAAACCTCAGAGAAGAAAACTAATATGCACCATGAGGCCGATCTGTGCTTTGGCTAGACGCCACCGTGGTAGGGTAAGATGCGCTAAGCAGCCATTTCAGAGGGGGAAAGTAGCAGGTGAACGTGCAGGGCAGTTCGACAACTTGTCACACTTGCTGCAGGGTTTGGATTAGGCTTTAAGGAAGGGTTAGTTCGCCACACTGCAACGTTGGGCACCTTGACACTAGAGCTCGCCGCATCCTTGCTGTGCACGTAGTAACTGGCTCTAAACTTTGCGCTTTGGTCAGCAGGTGTGGATGCTATCAGTTGTGGTGTCCTGGACCCACAGGACAGCAGAACATCCAACGTGTCAGGGAGGCACCGGTGCCGCGCTGTACCTCCTGGCGCTGGGATTAGCCCCAGCCTGGTCTCGACCTCGGCACAGGCAGCAAGGTCTGCGGGCTGGGATGGGCTGCCGGGCGAGCGCTTCCCGCCACCCGGTTGCTTGGGGGCCCGAGCGCGGTTCGTGGCCGCAGAGCTGCCCCGCTAGCGCTTCTTGCGCGTGGGCGAAGGAGCTGCGCAGTTGGACACAGCAGCTGCTTCTCCTTTCGTCACTAGTCTCGGTGCGCTCAGAGCACGTGGGAGAGCCGCGATGGCCTTCTGCGCCCTGCAGACTTGTTGCTGGCTGCCATCTCACTGCTGATTTTGAAGAGCCTGAAGGACCAGCACGCGTAGCAGAAGCCTTCCCACAGCCGTGTCGTCTTACGTTTGCGGAGCCCCTTCCGGACTGTCGATGCCCCTCGCCTGGGCGGCTCTTGCTCTGATACGCAGAGCGAGACCGACCCGTTAACCGCGGTACGCCCTGGTCTGCAGGGCAAGCGATGTTCCTTCGTTTCTGCCTCTGCAAGACTTGAGAAAACAAACAGGTTTCTGAACTGGCATACGCATGCTGGTACCTGTGTAGTCTTTCGGTTGCAAAGCTAACAAAGTTACTTTTAGCTTATGGATAACTGCTTCAGCTTGAAAAATTTTATTTCATGCCTGGGGAGGGAGCTTGCTCCCACGCTGTTAAGAAATGTGATCAAAAGTCAGGAATATTTATTTTGCAAGTCTACTTTACAGGATATAATTCAGTAAGTAAGTACGTAAGTGTTGGGTTTATCATTTGCTAGTGTAAGATAATAGCCGTATTCAGTTATGATCGTGTAGTGCACAGTTGTCTTACAAAAAGCAAAACCTACTAGAAAGTGAAATGATCTTTGAGTGCATTCAGCATTATAAAACATCATAGTTGTTTGGTTTATCAGTAAATGGCTTCTGTTCCATAATTTTGAAGTAAAAATTCACTTGTGTATTTTCAGTGTCCGGACTCTGCGTGCAAACAGGATCTCCTAGCCTACCTGCAGCGCATCGCACTGTATTGCCATCAACTGAATATCTGCAGCAAGGTGAAGGCTGAAGTTCAGAACCTTGGAGGGGAGCTGGTTGTGTCTGGGGTACGTATGAGCTGCCATTTCAGATATTTTTGGTCATCCAAGGGGAATAATTATTCCACTCTAAGCTTTTGTGTTAACTATTGTAGAATATAGATAAGGTGGCTGTTGGCTTTCAGTCAAAGTTGTAATTCACGCAGACTTCATAGTCCTGCTGGCCCTGCACACATGGCCTCGTTGTTTTTTGGAGGAAACACTAACTTACTGCTTGAAAGGGCAGGGGAAAAAAATACATTTTTTTTCTTCTTCAAAGATACTTGTAGACAGGTTCACTTCACCTTTATGTAACCTACCATTTTCTTTCAAAGACAGTTTTTTTTCCCTTTTAATGAGGTTAAATCACTTTAATCAGCATGCCCAAACCCACTCCATGTTCCTGCACAGACTCTGAACATGTTGAGTATCTGGCCCTGTAGTTCTCCAGGGACGTTAATATTTCAAAATAGCTATGCCCTGAAGAATGCAGAGTTTTTTTTTAATGGCTGTGCTGTTTTGTGACAGCTGAAAGCTGCCGTAGGCCAGCCTACTTCCTTCCTTCAGCCATTACTTAGTAAGTAATTTTGTATCTTTACTGTCCTTCATGAAATGCTTCATGCTAAGAGGAATCTGTATGATGGATATTTTGCAGGCAGAGGGGGGAATGGAGCTCAGTTCTTGATTTCTTTTGACATATTCTTCTTTGCAGTAGATAGTTACGTTTGATCACTCGTGCTTTTCCCCTTCTGTGTGATGACTGAGGTAGGGAGTTTGGAAAAGGGACAAGAATTTTTGGTAGCCCAGTATTGCTATCTGAATCCTTAAAAGCAAATGGAAAATTTTACCACCTCCTGCCATTGAGTTGGCCTTCCTTTTTTTTTTTTAATGAACAATCCAGAATTTAGCATTGGCAGGAGCGCTTCCAAGGAGGAATAGCTGAGGGACGTCTGAAACAACTGGCTGCAGAAGCGGTGACAGTAACGTGCCGCGCTTGCCTGCGCTTAGCGCCTTCGCAGGGGAGCTGGGCTGCTCCGCTCCACCTCCTCCTGCTGCCTGTCCCACGTGCTCAGCTTTCCAGCGCCCAGGAGCGGCGCGGCACATAACAACACATGTTCCAGCGCATCTCCGTTGCCTGCCTGATGTCCTATTATCTGGAAGGCTGAAGGCATCATGCTGTCAAGGAAATAGATGTGTCATTATGCAGTAATACGTACTCTAGGGTTTTACTGCAGTTATTCAGTGTCTTCAGAATTTACATACCCTTCTGCCATAAATTAGTTATATGAACAGGCTAGTGTCTGTACTGTAATCTGCTCTTTTATCTGTCTGCTGTGAATCTGCCCACTGGGGGTAAATATTGCCAGTTGTAGTATTAAGCTTCTCTCAGATTGTCAGATGAAGATTATCAGATGAAGACCTCTGCTTATACAGGGACTTCATCTGTCTAAAAGTAGATTTCTCACGCTGCACTAAGTGTTAACGTCCTCTCCTGTGTGCAGCAAATATTTTGTCAAAACAGGGACTATAACCAAGGCAGTAAGAGCTTGCACCCTAGGTAATCTGACAACTCATTTAGAAATGCACTTTCTTGCTTTCATTGCTTTTAATATGATTCTTCCTGCTGTGAAGAACCATGGAAATAGTAAAATGCAGTGGAAGTGTTTTCCAGTGCGATGGCTGGCAAGGAAAGCAGATGAGCCTGGGTTGCAGGAGGGCACACTGCAGCTCACAAGGACCTTCCCTATCTGGCCGTTTTGGTACTCAAAACAGCTCGGAAAGGAAGGCACCGGTGTGGGAAGGAAAGCAACCAAAACTCCTGCTCAGCCTGCTCTGCTGCTAGAGAAGCAACCGCTTCGAGATTTTCCCCTAAACCTTCCTTAGATGTATGTGATACTGGAGTTTAAGTGTAGAGAGGCAGCTCAGTTCTCGTGTAAACCGAACACAGAGAAAGCGGAAATCCTACTCAAAATCATTTGGCACTTACTTACAAGCTGGAGGTCCCCAGAGGGGCCTGATCTTCTCTGTGGCAGATGAGGTGATGCCAAACGTGCATAAGATAGCGACAGCAGCCACTTCCGTTCAGAGCATTTCCTAAGTGGGACTGCAGATCAGTCCCTTCTTTCGCCTGTGAGCACTTAAACCCCAAACTCCTTGTTCCTGGGGGAAGCTGCAGTCACTAGACTGTAGCCCAGTCTCGGTGGAAGCGTCCTGTGCCGTTCCTGCTGGGGTTGGAGTATTCAGCCAGAGGCAAAACTCATCGAGCAGGAAAATAAACAGGTAACAGATCAGGAAAAAATTTTTGCAGCCTGATGGTTAAGGCTTTGAGCTGAGAGGAAATAGTTTGGGTGCTAGCGCTGCCCCCACAAACTGTTGATGCATTTTACCTTTCTGCAGACGGTGGTTTAAAACAGGGAATCCTGTGAGCAGGTTTCATGCTTGCGAATTCATGTCAGAACCCAGCAGTTGGTAGTGTCATGACGCACAGGCAGCAAGTAATAAATTTAAGTTGACTTAACATTCAATTTTACAACTTACTTTGCTAATTCAATTGCATAGATGCAAGGTCTAACATTTCGCTCAGAGCAGAGTCACACCAGCATGTGGGACTCGAGGGATATGAAACCAGTATTGTAGCAAATCCGTAAGGTGCTGCTTTCCCTGGCTCGCTGTAACTCCCAGGCCTGGGATCTTCCCTCCTTATCGCAAGTCTCATCTAGTCTTTTTTGTTTCTTTTTTTTTTTTTTCCCATTGCATTTCCACATGCTGCTAATTCTGCTCTAACCTCTCCAGATCGCAGTCCCAAATGCCAAATTACAGCTTAGCGCTCACCTGAGGAATGGGCATTAATTGTGCACGATTTTACCAGGTGAAGCCTCAGTGTCTGGCGGAGCTGAAGGGCAGTGTGGCGGGGTCTGGCTTTTCGGCTTTGAAGGGGTCTCTAGATGCCATCCAGCGTATGGCACTGGCATCTGCCAGCTTCCCAGGGGACACCTGAGCGAGTCTCCCATCTTTCACGTGCCCCCGTCCTCCTTCCTCCCCCGTTTCTGGCTCCTCGTCTTGGCCCTGCCCTGAGGCTTCGGCAAACACATTTATTTTTTTCTCGCGTTAATGCTCCTGTCGATCACGAACCACCTCAGAAATTGCTTCAGCCCCGTCTAAAGCTCCAACTCCATTGCTTCCTTTTCATTACAACTTAATATTCTAGTACGATTTAAATATTTATTAATCAGTGATTAAGATGTTACCACAGCTTTATAAATTTCATTAGAGAATAAGCTGCTGTTAAAGCTTAGTCACTGAAGCAAACAGGGGTATACAAATCTTGCCATTACTATGGAGAAGGCGCAGATAATGTGCAAATGTTGCTCTGTCTTTTCTCGTGTGGCACAAGCCATTTTTTTTTAACCACTTAGTGTCAAAAGAAGAATGTTGCCCCAATTTTGAAATATCCGATTACAAAAAAAAAAAAAATAAAGGAGAGAAATCAATTTTCAAGTACTCTTACCAAAAAAGCCTTCAGGAGTATCATGCTTTCTGGAATACTAGTTTTTATGGTACGTGACGCTCGTGCGTGTTATGTTTTCCAGGTGGACAGTGCTATGTCTCTTATCCAAGCGGCCAAGAACCTGATGAACGCTGTGGTGCAGACGGTGAAGGCTTCCTACGTGGCATCTACGAAATACCAGAAGTCGCAGGGAATGGCCTCCCTCAACCTCCCCGCGGTCTCCTGGAAAATGAAAGCTCCAGAGAAGAAACCCCTGGTCAAGAGAGAGAAACAGGACGAAACTCAAACGAAAATCAAAAGAGCATCCCAGAAGAAACACGTTAACCCAGTGCAGGCTCTCAGTGAATTCAAGGCTATGGAAAGTATTTAAGGTGGTTTCTGTATTGGTTATTTTTCCCTTTAGTCCACTACTGCTACTTTCAGAACTCTACTTTTAATATTCTAAGGATTTTCAAAAGTTTACTATTCCTTAAAATGTATTTACTTAATATAATTTTGATAACTTTAGGTTATGTGGGGAAATACTCAAAATTATAAGTCCTATCAATAGAGCTTCAGCCTGCAAGGGTGTGTTAATGTAGATTGCTTTTAGATTTCTGGGGTCTATTTCTAGCTGAAAATTGTTTTGTATAATCTTGCTTTAAATAAAATATTCTATAACCAAAGAGGATTTTACACTAACACTAATGGTTAATGTTGTTAGGTGAATCATGCTACATGTCCAGTGACTGCAGTTTTTCATTGTGATCAAGAGGGGGGAATCAGACCGTTTCACTCACTACCTGAAGTGCTGCTGTCCGTGTTGGCGTATCCCTGCTGGGGGTGGACAGGGAAGGAGCTTTACGTGCTAAAATGAGTATGACAATATAGAAAGTGCTGCCGCAACCATATGATCACAACTGACAAACATCTGGAAAAAATAATACACTGCAGCAGACTTTCCTCAGCTGAAGGAGCGTGAGGGGTTTGGGGGCTGCTGGTGGTAGGAGCCTCGCGGGGAGGGGGCCAAGGCAGCGGGAGGCTGGAGCTGGACGGCGCCTCGGGGTGCGTTAGCTGTGTCTTGCTGCTCTTCCGAGCCCCGGCTCGGGCTATGATGAGTCATTTCCAGCTAAGCTTTTTGTATGGAGTGTCTTCAGGTGACCTTGCAGCAGGTCTTTCCAAAGGGTTTTCACCTACCTTTCTGAAGGGGGGGGGGGGTTACCCTGAGCAAATCCAGTAAAACCTATAATGCATCGTGAAGAAAAACTGATTACTTTTGTATGACACAAGAAAAGAATTGTAATGCCTGGTTACAAATTACTAATGTATTTTGCTGCAGGACACTAATAAAGTTGCTTTTACCAGCCAGTGTATTGTGGTGCTGTGAATGTAACATGTTTCCAACCCATCCGTCCCCCACCACCACCCCGCTTTCAAATGCAAATTGTCATTGTACTCATTGCTAATAATTGCTATGCATCCTGCCTTGGGCTTGCAAAGAAACCCAGCAAATAATGTTTATTCAGGCTGCAATTTAGACTATACATTATTTGTGATAACTATAGCTACAAGGTATAATTTTGCTGTCTTATTTAAATTTTATGAATTCCAGTGTGTTTTACACTTACCAATAAAAAAGTCCAGTAGTCAAGAAGCAGCATCTGGGCAGGTCGAAGTCTTGTTTGCTGGTTTTATAAAGCATGTTTTTAGAAAGCATTAAAAATGGAAAGCGGCTTGTTCTGTATTTAATATTTTTAACTGCAAGTCAAAATTTAACTGCAAGTAAATTTGACAGCCAATCATTGGCTGGGTTTAACTTGTAGTTTGATTTATCCTGATCAGCGTACACTTTGGTATAGCTTTTTAAAAAAAATAATTTGAGCTATAAACAGAGTCAAGATTACTGGCATCATGCTACAAAAATGCCGATCAGAACTAAAGCCCATCAAGGTTAAAAAAATATATATATAACAGATGCACCTTCTCTAATTGCTCCGTTTAGTAACGCACTGGCGTGGGCCAATGGGAAAGCAAAACCCTATGCTGCCAAAGCAGAGGGAGAATTAAGAGTAACATTAAATCTGATTTTCACGTTCTGTGCTGCAATATCAAAGCTACTTTGTTATCGATACCGAGCGCTGGCCTACCGCCGTGCAGCCTAGCAAGCCTTGTCTAAGCGCGTGCTCCGTGCACCAGCTTAGCAAAGATCTGCCTTTAAATGCAGTGCAAATTCCTGGCTTGCTTGGCTATAAACTGGCTTTATGTCAGTCAAGCAGGTGCCCTTGGCTACCTCCACAGTCACCTGCTGCAATTTCCTGAGGCCACGGCACCGCTAACGCTGCGGACAGGGCGGATCGCTCCGCCACGTGGCCTCGGCTCCGGGTGAACCGGTACCCAGGGAAGGGGGGGGGGGGGGTGTGATTCCCGGTGCCACCTTGGGGACAGTCCCCTCTGGGCCCGTCGGAAGGCATGCGGGGGACAGGTTAACCTGAGATAGCTTCAGAGTGCCTTAGTTAAACCACATTAAAGCCCCTAGTAGCTGCTCTGGCTCAGCATACAAAGCGGCCTTACCTCTATTCAGCAGCGAGTCAGGCCGCAGTGACGGTTCCCACGCTGAGGGTCAGCGCAGTTTTGCTAACGTCCTCCACGCCCAGCGCTCGCTGTTCGTTTGGGGCAGCTTCCCCTGGCGCGCCGAGCGGCATCGGGCAGCACCCGCCTGCGGACAAGCCGCTCGCCCGGCGGCCGCGGCCCCGGCGCCCTTCAGCTACGCGGCCACGGCGAGCAGCAAAGCAAGGGACGGTCAAGCGGGTCCCCAGGCCGGGGAGCGGCGTCCTGCTGTGGCTGGCGAGGGCGGCCCTCCACTTAATGAGGGATGGCTACGCAGCACCCGTCCCCCTCCACCACGAAGGCACGGCCGTCCTTCCCTTTCTTTTTTCCGTGCACTCGTGTCACTAAGCCCCTGGGTCACACTGAACCTTCTGCAGCCCAGAGAGGGAGTGACAGCGATGGAAAAACCTGCTATTGCCAGAAAGCAATTTTGAAACTGAATGCAGAAATTATAAGTAATGGGTTCTTCCCTGTGCTGGGACGCAGGGCATGTTAAGAGAGGGGCACGCACATACTATTTGACCGTAGCTCTTGACTCACTACTACGCATCCACGGCACTGTAAGTCTCATTCCTGGCTTGCAGCAGGCACCGGCAGCCACCAGGCTGGCACCAGTCGCCAGCCCACAGCTCCGCTACGAGCTCGAGGTAGATGCAGTGATTGTTTTTGCACGTGCATCGTGCTTTGCAGAACTGCGTATGCAGCGGCAGTAACGCGCTTGCGAGCAGTTGCCTATGGAAAGCTGCACATCGTGGTTCTTGCACTCCGCGATGGAGAAGCTGGTGCCTGGTGCAGGCTGGGGAGGGCCTAGGAGGCAGCTGCCACAATGGAGTGGGTCCTAGCAAACAAGGGGGTGGTAGAGCTGAGCTTCCCCGAGGTGGTCAAAACTCAGCTGCACAAAACCATGCTGACCTGTTGGAGGGAGAGCCTTGCTCTGAGTGAAGGCTGGACTAGAGACCTCCAGAAGGTGCCTCCAACTAGCATTTCAGTGAAATGACACTCAGCCCTCCCCACGCACCTCTGGTAAGTACAAGCACAAAACCAAACTTAAAGCAAACTGCACCTTTCGAGTGCTAAGATATGTTATATAGAAGGAAGTAAAAGATTACAGTTGTTCTGCAGATTGTCCCTAGGAAAACAGGTCAGAGCTGCACAAGGACCGTCACAAACCTCTCAGTCCTTCTCACCCCCATGAATCTCTATGTTCCTCCAGATGGATTGAAAACATTCAGCCATTTGCATTCGTTAGCCAGGCTGAAGGATGACAGTGTAACCTGAAACTCTACCTCTGTATTTCTAACGCCTCTATTTACCCAGAAGTTCTTCATGCAAAGGAAAATATGCCCCCAAATACTTGTGTTTTAATAACAAAGCTATTGGGACACTTGCATGCTGGAGAGATACCATGTAGTCCAGCAGTTTATTCAAAAGTGCATTTACACATGTGCCATCAAAACTCATGCTGTTGTCTTGAATTACTTAAAATTTAAGTGAAATGACAGCTATTTTGATCTTAATTCCTGAATGATAGTATTTACAGAGCCAAGGAGTTCCTTGAAATAGCCATCTTTGTCACCTTCCCTTTGCTCCTCTGCTGCCAGTTCTTCGTACTCCCTGCGCAGCAGGCTGAGTGTGGTGCCGAGGGTCTGGTCGCCCTGGTAGCGCTCCTTGCAGAAGGCCATCAGCACACTCACCGTCTTGAGGACCTTCTCTCGCGTGTCATGCTCCGGCATGGCCAAGAGGTTGGAAACGATCACGCACCAGTCCTGCTCGACCACCGCTGGCACCAGCTTGACTTGCCGGTACTGCTGAATTTTCTCTTCCAGTTGATCTCCGTTCTGAGAGTCCTCCAGCAGCATCTGTGGGAAGTGACATTATCCTGACTGAGGACAAAGGAACACAGAGAAGGGGAGCCAAACTAGACGCACTGATCCACCCCGTAGCTGTCTAAAGACAAGCTCTGATAGCAACAGAGAGAGACACTCTTGCAGATCCTGGGAAGTTCAACACCTGCCTCCTATTGAGAGAGACGTGCAGGAAAAGTTGCCCCAAAGTCAGTTCCTTGCATTGCTCTTACTCCAGGCAGTTGCTTGACGATTCACCCTGGCTCCGCAGCTGCTGGGAGTTGCTGCACTGGGGCAGTGTGGATGGTGCATAGAGCAGAGATGGGTCTACAAGGACCAGGCTGCTCAGTGCTGGCTGGCTCCCGTGCTAGAGAGAAACGCCCGATTGCAGCAGTGATGGTGGGGCAAGGTGAGGAGAGGTCTCTACCAGGAGGAAAAACTTCCTACCATGGCACAGCAGGAAACACAACCCCACATGCCCTTTGCAGCTTAGGTGGAGGAGCTGCTGCTGACAGCATCAAATTCCCCATCGAGGCTCCACTTCCTTACAGAGTATTCCTCCCAGCTTGGCTGGTGGCCCCCAGTGATAATTGCTATGTATGTGCTTCATTAATTAGCTCTGAATACTAACAGTCAGCTTGCTTCAGCATTATCATTAAGGGAAGACCAGGGCTTCAGCAGGGCTGACGAGCACAAATCTGGAGCTGCGGTGCAAAGCAAAGGCAGTTGGCGGTGAGCGTGCCAAGGAGCCCGCTGCGAGGAGTTAGCTCACGGACAACATCTGTCTCCAAGGGCCGTTTGGGCCCCCGAGGACTCCCGTGATGTTTTCTCTGACCTTTACTTAAGAGCCCAGCTCGGCTTGGCAACTGTCTTCTGCTGGTCCCTTGAGCAGCTGCTGCCAGGAGCTTCATCCTACTACGTTGTCCTGCTGATTTACTGGACATAGGGAGAAAGGCAGGAACAACTCCGGTGATACCTGCCCTCTCCCAGTCCCCCAGGAAGGCTACCTGCAAAACTCCCTTTTGGACACTAGCTATATGTAGTATTTGGGGTAAAAGGGAAAGAATGAGGCAGAAAAACCTGCTCCAAATCACTGTTCTTTGCGCTTCAGTCCAGAGAGCTGGCTCTAGCCAAGCCCAACGGTTGTCTATGCTTTTAAAAACAGACTGTTTGACTTTCACTCAGCCCACCCCAAATCTGCCCACCTCATCCAGACCAGCCCTGCAGCTCCCCAGGTACTGAGCTTTCTCCATATTTTCTGTGCGGACTCAGAAAGAGAGCACGCTGTGATTTATATGCTGGGAGGTGGCTTCCGCAATCAGAAGGGCAATGAAAATCATTGTTTTAACATAAAACTGAGAATCTGTAGGGTCTGCAGATTGCCTCCAGTTAGAATGAAGCTGGGAACAGATGGGACTGCTAGAGGTACAACAGTAAAATGTGGAACATGAGTAAATGAAAACTGTTATGATAAAAGGCCCAGGCACGTTCCCTTTTGGTGCAGCTAGACAAACAGGTTCGTTGTATGTTAGAGCCAACACCCGATAAAATTTCAGACTAAGCGAAGTAACTCACACCTTTGCAAAATTTCCTGCAAAACAACTGTTTTAAACATAGGCATTTCTCTATGGTGCCTTGAAATCCAAGTATTACAGCCGAAATAATCTGCAGGACAAATTGGCTATAAACAAGAGTAAAAGTGGATTTAATTCCCATTCTCTGGAGTCAGAGAAATGCACAAACTAAATAACAAACGGTGGCAAGGAAACAGAATTTTTAAGCTGACATTTACAGCAGTAATCAAAGGTATTCTAAAATAAAACAGTTAAAGCTGCGGGCTTGCCTCCAACGTAAGACTAGCAGATAGGCAATGGTGCTCTAAAACAGGCAGGATCACAGATATTTGTCTCTAGACAGTTTGTTAACAGTCTGCATTTCACGACAGCTGGATGGTGAAACCAAGCTGACAGCAGGTCCACCTCCTATTTTTCCTACTCACTTTTTTTTTTTTTTTTAAAAAAAAAAAAACATTTTAGGATAGAAATGGAAACATTGGTTTAATGAAAACCCAAAGTTCAAGCTAATTCTAGGCTCTCCCAGCCACTCTGCCAGCAAGCAGTGGTGGACAAGGTGCTGGGAGCTGCTCAGCACCCTGATCTGAACTGCAGGGACTGGTCCTTCTCGGGGTTCCTCCAGAGGCTTGACTGCCCCTCGGGCCCTGGCTGCGATGGAGGCGGAAGTGTGCAGACCGGTGCCGGCACGGCTCGCTCCTTACCTTCTCCATGATGAGGTCGTAGAGGAGTGTCACCACACGGATGTAGAGGGCCTCCATGCCTTTCTCCCTGAAGAGGTTCCTGAGGACCTGAAGGCCTCCAAGCTTGAGGAACTGCTGCTGGGCGTAGGGGAAGTGTCTCAGCATGGAGGACAGGGCAAAAAGAGCCTGGTGAGAAGAAAGGTCTGTCAGTACCTCAGGCCCTTCTGTGCCAGTCTGTAACCAGTCAAATACTGTTTTCATGGAGCTCAGGTTAGTTGGTAGGGACACGGAGCAGCATGACTTCCGCTGGCTTTGGGGATGGGGGCCCCCTGCCCTTCCCAGCACTGTAAGACTGCTCGGACCAGCCACAGGCCCAGCCTACAAGCAGACCTACCCTGTGCTCACTGTGCAGGTTCCTGCTCAGCACGGGCTATGGGGTGGTTTGCCACCTTCATGTGAGCTCCCCTTGGTGGCTTCTACCCAAACTTCTTCACGCTCAATACACTCACTAAAATAATAACCTAAAGCGGCTCATGGCCACCACTCGGACTGAACTCAGGCAAACGTCTCCCCTTGCAGCTCTCCCATTCAATCCCCAGTACTGACCCCAGTGATGGGCCAGACCAGACCAAGGTGAAGGGGGGGGGGTCTGGCACTGCTCAGCAGAGCCCTTTCCCCTTGAGATGATCTGGGTAACTGGAGAACTTGCCTTTTAGGCTTTTGAAGGCACGGGGTTGACACTGAGGAGGCAATTAGGGGCCAGCTGACTGATTTTTCCACACGCCTGCCTGACAAACACGGGTCCTAGAAGTGATGCGTTAAGAGCTGAGCGAGGTGCCCGGGCTGATAGTCTGCCCTTTGGGCAAGGCTCTTGCCAAGGCAGGACCGGGACACTCATCTCGTGGCCTGCTGACAATCTGAACTGACTCCTCCGCGCATGAAGGTGGGTTGCGCTTCCTGCGTTCTTTATGGACACATCCGAACTGACAGCAATTTTTCCCCCAGTTCAATTTGTTTCTATTCTACATCTTTTGAGTTGTCTATGGCCAATCAGTGGATGTTGCCATCTCCTTTTTCCCACAGGCCAAAGGACAGTGCTGTGAAGAAGCACTTCAAAGCACTCCAAACCCAGCGCTGGACCAAGACAAGGGTGTTCTCGGGATGAGTTTCTGAGCACAGAGCTTCCTGTAGTGCATTTTTCTGGCAGGGCCTTCCTCCCACCCAGACATCAAGGAAGCACTTCCTCGCATAGCAATTCCTCAATCTCTCCTTCTCCCACCACCGGGTCGAGGACTTTTAGTACAGAAAAAAGAGACACGTCTTTGTGGGAGCTCCTGGCCAAAGGCTCAGCAGCACATCACTGCTTCCCTAATGGCAGGTGTGTTAAAGACGAATAAAGGGAGCTGCTAGCTCTCTTACCCTGCAGCATTCCCTCTCGCCAAAGGTCACTGTGTTAAATGCTGGGGCTGCATTTTTAGAAGAAGCTAGATAATTTTATGGCCAATAAATAGTTGCAGCATTGCATGCTAAAGCTAGGGTAATTAGATCTCATGCTCCAGGGAGTACACTGATGCGGGAGGGAGGCAGCGAGGACTCCCCCTACCCCAACAGACAGCGCTGCACATTTAGCTAGGGGCTCTCCAAGTTTTTCGTCTTGCTCTAAAGCCTCCGCTGTTGGCCAGCGCCAGAGGCAGGGCGGCGGGCTGGCTACAGCAATTATCTCCTTCCAAACGTCAGCTTCTATGTCGGTTAGTCTCTGATCTTTATGCCTGCTGCCGGCATCCCCGCCTTTCCTCCCAGACACTCGGCAGCATCAAGCGCTGTCACCCAAGGGGTTTCAGTGCTGCTCTGCGAGCTCTGCTTTCCTTGCAATTAGGACAAGACCACAGTGCCAGGAGACACCAGTCGGCAAGGGAATCTGAGCAACAGGGTGTGGCCTGGGCCTCACCGTCGCTCTCCTGCAACCATGTGACAGCAGCGTGCACTAGACGAGCCAAACCCAACCCGCACAGGGCACGAGTCACACGGATCCAGTACTGCTTTCAGGGCAAATGCATCTGCAAGCTACTGCACCACGAGGAACATTTGCATTTAGTCCAGCACAGAAACGGCTTTACCCAGAGGTGCCACAGGAAGGAAACAAGGTATATGCATCTTTGCCCACTTACCTTCTTCTTGACAGCCAGGGGTTGTTCTGTAGCCAAAATAACCAGGAGCTTCTGTAGCGCACCTCCCTCGATTGCTTCTATCTGGACTTTGGGGTTGCTGCAGAAAAATAACAAAATCTATGTCAAAAAATGCATGTAAATATGCCACTGTGGGACAGACGACTGGTCTGCCTGGGCCAACAACCGGCAGTGGACACTAATGAGAAACATAGGAGATATGGGGTAAAATAGAGCCCAATCCCTGGAGCAGGCTCCCAGCTTCACCTGGGCACAGCCTGGGGCTGCAGAAGAGTGCCCATGCTGTGCGGGCACGTGCCTACCATCCTGCCACCAAGAATTCAGCCCATGCGAGTTGCAGGGACCAAAGCCCCGCTGCCACCCTGTCTGTGCATCTCCCCAGCCCCGTGGAGCTGGCAGCCCTTACCCCGGATCGCTCTGCTAAGGAAGCAGCAGACACTCAGCTCCCATGGAGCTACCACCAAGACGTGCAGTGTTTGGCCCACTAGACACCAGCAGCCTTCTCCCACGCTCCTGTCGAAGAAGGCAGCAGCGCTGAGGTGAAAGGGGACCTGCAGCACCGCGCTTTCCAGCAGCGCAGAAACACGCTCACCACCGCGGCTCGCGAGGTGCGCTGCCCCGTTTGGAGGCACAGCAAACATCTCAGCTCTGCAGCCACCTACAGAGAGACAGATAGGGGCCGAGGAGATCAGTGTAACCAGCGGCACACGGAAAACGAGATGCAATTGATGTAACCTGAAGTGACGGCAACGCGGCTTGGGAAGGGTACGCCAGGCCGTCCACGTCAACCCTCTCTTGCTTGCAAGCATCTTCCCTCGGCCACAGGTGTCAACTCCACTAGGCTTCCTCTCCTCGCCCTCACTTGCATTGCCCTCACAGCAATTGCTCCATTAATCTTTTCGTTTTATGCTGCCTTTATTCCTTAACGGCCCTTTCTTTCAGTTCTCACTTTCCACCTCTCTTGTGTTCCTCACTTTCGGTTAACGTGCTGATTTATTTAAACACTCCTCTGCCATTGCACTGCCTACACTACAGCATCAGTCTTTCAACTCACCTGGAGGAAGGACCTGTTTGTCCCCAGAGCCTCTGAATCACAAATTATGCGTGGTCTCACCACCCACACACCTCTCACATCAAGCATTTTTCTTCAAGAACTACAAATGGCTAAATTCATCCCTCTGAAAGAACTGGGCTAACGTGGATGGGAAAGGCCACCTCAGGTTCTCAGGGCCAGCTAATGCTGTTGCTAGTCCTCAGCACAGACCTCCGGCGCTGGCATTGTGCAGGCATGTCCACTCTCACAGCCAATGTTAGGGGAGCTACACTTACTGCTGGCAAGGAGCTGACATAAGACCTGCCCTCCTGCAAGTGCTGCACAGAGACAGGGACTCCAGGCAAAGCAACTCCATCAGACAGGGCACAGGGCAGATTTGGTCAGGGTGAGGCCAGTAATGGAGAGAGGATTGATGACCCCCTGGATCTCTTTTAACGCCCAGTTTGCTGCCTCTGAGACCTCTGCTGCCTTCACTGAAGAGCTCCTAGGGCTCCGTGGTTCTTGTACTAGCTTAGCATAGCTTGTAGAAAATCTATATGCAGTCAGATCCTAGCATTAAGAAGCAGAAGGGCTCTGCAAGACCATGGCCTATGCATCCCTCCTTGCTGCAGGTCAGTGGCAAGCCCGCAGCCAAGCAAGGATGCTGGGGCCAGCTCCTGGCAGCACTGGTACAAGCTTTTCCTGGGCAACAGTACTTCTGGCCAGCTGCGTCCTAAAGCCATGTTTTTGCCACTCAATATACTGAGCTTGTATTGCTCATAAGTCAGAAAAGTGGGCAGTCAGGGCCTCCTTTAAGGTCCAGGAAGGGTTTAGCCACCCTGGGCTCGTTGGGAGATTTTCAGCAACTACTCAATGAAATACAAAGAGTAAAATACCACTTGACATAAACAGACGGAGCTGCTACTCTATCCCTCTATGCATCTGAAAACAAGCTTTTTCCTCCCAATTCAAGCTGCACCTGGGCACTGGCTGCCCCAGCAGCGGCTGCTTGGCCTCTCAGACCCTTTGCAAAGGCCCTTCTAGCGCATTTTGAAGGTGGGAGAGACGCTACATGCTGTATGTTGCCTCTTTGGCAAGGCTGAAGCCAAGATTGAGCTTTGCATTCAGACCCCACCGCACCAGCTGTCTTCATCCTTGCTGATGGGCTCTCAGGCTCTGAAGAAGAGCTCCAGGTCTTCAGCCTTCGCCTGCCTTGGAAGCAACTATTGCACTGAGGTTAGCCAAAGGTCACTGCTACAGTAAAACACCGAGAGCTGTTACTATTACCAGCGAGCTGCTGGAGCAGCCAATGCCAAGAATCATATCAGAAGACAGACAGACAGGCAGACAGGTCATAAAAAAATACGTAAGACAAATGGACTCGGGCAGGGAGCAGCTTTGAATTAAACCGACGGCTTAATATTAGCTCACAAAAACGTAGCTAAACACCAAGCTTATCCGTGTCAGTCGAGGTGCCAGGCAACCTCTCCCGTTGCCTGTGCAGGGAGGGCAGCAGCCGTCTCCACCAGGGCTCTGTTTCCTGCGCCATTAGGAGGAGACAGCAGCTCGGAGGCAGCAGATCCGGTGGGTGCGCTGACTCCCGCGCTGTAATTAGCGGGCTGACCTCGAGGCAGAAAAACGAGGATCGAGGATCGTTGCAAGCCACCTCCTAACGCTTCCCTTTGATTCCTCCTCCCTCCTCTGATTGCTGCGTTACTCAGGCACTCGCTTAATAACAGGCCAGACCTCCACGGCCGAGCCGCAGTGCGAGGCAGGAACAGCCCCGCGGCGCGCGGAGAACGGGGACGGGAGATCCAGCTCCCTGTGTTGCACTCAGCATGCCAAGCTAGGGAGGAAACGGAGGGGAGATGGGAGGACTCGAGGGGCAAAGCTGGCAGGGCGATTGCTCCGTTTCCAAGGAATAACACGCCCTTTGGCTCGCAGGGCGAAGCCACCACGCAGGGCCTGAACACGGAAGGAGGAGGGCTGCAGGAGGAGGGTTTGCACCCAGACTTTCCGCCTACGCATTGAAGTGTCGCGCCAGCCGGGGAGGACCAGCCTGGAGTCCTTCCCAGGCCAGGCCAAGCAAAAAATCCCCCGAGGAACAACCGCAGCACACGAATGGCTCAAGGCTGACAGCTACGCCGCGACTGAACTACACAGATGCTGCGAAGGGGCCAGGGAAGGCAGCGTGCTGGCTGCAATGCCGAAAGCACCGCAACGGGCTTCTGGCTTTCAGTTCATTGCTTCCCTCCGCCATCAGTCAGATTTTGCACATTATTTTTAATGCACAAATTATATAATTTAAAAAATCCTGCCTTTATTAGTATCCCTTTTTACGTCTAGAAGGGAACCATTTGCTGCTAATCCTGTACACAAAGTTAAATCAACCTCGGGCTTCCTGGTTGCTTAGCTGTCGGCCCAAAGGAAGATGGTCAGAAAAAACGGAATCACTCCCCAAAACATCAGCTGCCCTCAGGAACATGCAACCTCTGGACCCAAGGCAGATTGTTTCCCCTAAATCAAAACAGCTGCTTTGGAAACAACTGCTCTCAGCTCCAGAGATGATCTTAGCCACAGAAACAGCCACAATCTCACCAGGAAGGGTAATACACAGGGACAGTACTTCAGCTAAGGGGCATCATGCTGAACCATCCAGCCTGAGCAACTTCCCTCACTTTCCCGGGGCAGGGATAGTAAGAGTACTGCTATGGGACAGACAAAAAAGAAAAATACCTTCCAGAGCATCAGGGCTTGGCCTGAAGCTTCTCTAGCACATCCCAGAAGACTGAAAGGTACCACGTGTGATGCTCACCTCAAGGGAGTCAGAGATGGGTGCTATCTACCTCACAGAAGAGAATGAATCCTGCATCTCCTTTCTGTCCAGAGAGATTCAGACAGCAGACATATTCATGACTATTGTGATTACACTTCTTAGGCAATCCAGAGACACAAAAACCAGAACGTAGCAAGGAGGTGCAACGGTGAGAAGCAGTACGCGTCTCAAAGTCACTACAGGTGCCCTCAGCAATGTCCATAGTGATTTGTGAAGAGCCAGTACCTACACACCACTGAGCCCTCTTGCACGTACCAGTGCCACAGCAGCACGAAACCTTTATCTCCAGACGCCAGCACGAACACTGCCTCCAGGACCACGAGATGCATCTCCAAAATGCATCTAGCAGCTACAGGAGATGCACAGACGAAAGCCCACCTGCTGGGACAGGCTCTGCTGCAAAGCAGGCAGGAGGAAGCACTGTTTCTCCAGCTTGGTTTTTGCAGCAGTGACAGCTTTGGTCTCTACCTTTCTATGTGTACGGTTTGGTTTTGTTTGTTTCTGCTTTGAGCTTTTCTAGCAGCAGCAGCAAACGTCACAACGGCAAATGTCAGGTTCTGCCTGGCACATCAGCAGCAACGCTGTCAGCTCCGTTTTAAGCAGTGCGGCTCTGTTACCAGTGAGAATAAGAGAGTTGAGGAGAGCAGAGCTGCGTTTTCACACTCCACATTAGAGTTTGCAGCTCTGACACTAAGAAAATTCAACTTCTCACCTGAAAATCTTATCAGATTTCAATTGAAAGTCACTGTGGACAAGGGAGACCAGAGTAAATACAGAACAAGCTTGCAGACAGGCACTTTTCTGATTATAACCGCACTGCAAAGAGAATCTCTTTTGCTGGAGATCTCTTACTGCCATTCAAGCAAAATATTAAGTTTGAGATACTGAAGTTCTTTTGTCACACCTATCTCAAATAAATAATAAAATATCCACAGCAAGGAATCTAACTGAAAAATTCGTATGCCTTTTAATGCTTCACTGGTCACCTGGAGTATCAGGTCTAATTAAAATCTCTGAACCACGGAGCTTTGGTAAGGCGAATCTACAGAGGTTAGGAAGTTTTCCTGGATGGAAGGTGTGCACTCATTCTTCAAGGTTTCTATTGTTTAATATCTCTACTATCAATAGCCCTGTTCACACTCTAACAAAAAGCTCATTTAAGGGTTTTGAAAACTCAGCACAGATTTGTACAAATTGCACTGTCAAGCCCAGGGAAAAGCAGCCTGGACAAAATAAATATAACAAGACAGACTGCAGACTACAATCATAGGAAATTCAACCTGTGCTAATCTGTTAACAGATAAAGTGATGCTGGCATCGGCAAGGGAGTTTGCTGAAATGAAACTTGGAGGCTGGTACAGAGACCAAAAACAGCCTTTAATGGCACCTCCCTTTCCTCCAGCAACGCTACCGTGACAGCGGAGATCTGGGCGCACTGAGCTGAAGAGGTTTACCAGCCTCTAATCTGGGTGAGGAACAGCCACAAAAGCAGGGGGACTCATTACAATGTTGCACTCGGGTTCAAGCAGCTTCTCAAACTTAGGGCACTCACATGTGCTAAACACAACCCCAGAGTGCCCTGGCAAGATGGAAGTACAAAGAGGAGCACTGACCACAGGGCCACACCACATCTCCTCCCAGGGCGGTCCGGTCCTGAGATAGAGTTTGGGACTGGGGCTGATGGGCATGCTGGTGCTCATGCTGGACAAGATGCACTAAGCAGGGGTGAAGAACTCAGAGACTGGCAGGAATAGTTCCTACCTGCAGGTGTCCATACCACAGTCTCTGAGAAGCTCCTAAGAAAGCTCTGTCCCTTGTTAAAATAGGTTTTATGCTGGGGCAGAAAATCATAAACTTGAGACATGGGTCATCTATCCCAGAACATGAGATGGCCTTTGAATAACACTGGACATAGGCCACTAGACCTTTATGATGAAGACTTTGGACATGATGTGCTATTTCACAGGCAAGTCCAAGGTCTACTTCTCTTCTCTGCACTTTCAATCGGCCCCAGGTTGGGCCGATTCAACCCATGAAGATTCAAGATGACCCTGTTGCATGGAGACCATCATGGTGGTTCTCATCTCTTACACAGACCCCCACAGACAAACTAACCTGGCAATGATGGGAGCTGCCACCGAACACTGCACCATGCTTTCACAAGCACACTAAGCCACTTTGACCACAAGACAAAGAATAATGTTTTCTATTGCTGTTTCTATTCTAAACTCCTGGAATTGTAGCTTTTCCTAGGATAAATTTAATGTGCCATTTTATCAGCCCAGCACATTTTTTCTGTTTGTAGCTGGACAAGGGTGACTGTGCCCTTCAGTGAAGAAGGGAAAAACAAAAGCAAGGGAGATGAAGTGCACAGAAAACCACCACCTAAGCTGTCTGCTGCAGCTCACTATGGCAGAAGGGAATACTCCATTTTCTGCCAGTTTATATTTCACCGCGTTAGACTTATAACTTCCCACATGGGGCCAGAGATTATTACAGTCAAGGACTGCTTGTCTGAACACCTCAATAGCACAAGGACAAGGAAGCAAAAGTAATAAAAACAAGTGCTGAAGCACTGCGATCAGCGATAGTGTAACTCCGTAAGTGGTAATACACAGTAAAATTGAAATGCAGGAAGTTGCTAGAACGCCCTATGACTGGCATGCATCCTGCCTGGAGCAGGCTGTGAAGGAGAGAGATGGCATCCTGAGCAGGGGCAGCACATGGCCTAGGAGGATGAGCATCTTCCACCAGCTGCTGCGTCAGACGAGGAATGTCTCTGCTCCATTTCTTCCTTTTTTGCTTCCACTAAAGCTGCTTGTGAGAGCAGGAAGGCCTTAGTCCTGGGATGAACCACTAGAGGACCTGCCAGCATGGTCGGCCATCATGGTGGAGGTTGCCCAAAGCACAAGTGACTTCATGAGCATGATTTGCAGATGCCTCCAAGCAGCTTCCCCACACATTGCTGGGTCACTAACAGCCTGGATCATGCTCTGGCAAGTGATTTGCCTGTTATAGATCTGCTCATGGGACTGATATGGTTTGTCCCTACGTATCACTTTAGGAATGCTTCAGATAGGCAACTAGAAACACAGTCAACTACCACAGCCCAGCCTGGCTGGCGGCACATGGCTGCTATGCCTACTCTAAAACACAGGTTTTTGGAGTGCTATCAACTTGCACAGCCTGACTCCTAGGATGACCAAAGTACACATGTGAAAATTTGAGAGAGATGTTTAGAGTTCTCAAGAGTTTTTAAGAGAGACTTTTAAGGGACTTTTTCGAGACCACACATTCAAGGGCCAGGAGAAAACTGAAAAGCAGCAACACAGCCCTGAGGCGACAGTAGAGCTTGTAGTAACTTGAGAATTTGCAATGTAATGTAGCAGCAAAATTAGATTTAAATTAAAAAATACCATGTAGCATGGAGGGGCCAGGGGAGCACATAGCAGGGCACAGAGGAAGGCAAGTAACCTCATCTCTATTACTTCCCAGTACACGGGAAGTTAAGGATAGAGCTCCTGCTTTGATGCCAGGGCAGCGTGCCGGTGAAAAGGCACAATAACCACAGGGCTAGACAAGCTTTAATGGGTCTCTTCTCTCTTCTGAAGCAGAGGTCTGCAGCACTGCATGGGAAATCAAAGCCTCCCATCAAAGCCTGTACATCTGTGAAATAGCCTAAAAAATTCAGTACAGTCTATTCAGCTTGTGCTCTAACCTACGGATCAGAAACAGGCAAGCAACGCAGCACAGCTTAATTTGTCCTTCCCCTCCTGCAACCCCCTCACCAGTGTTCACCAGAAAGATCTGCTACTGAAGAAAACAACACTATCTAGGATGGTGTTATAGGCGTCCTCAAAAACAACTGCAAACCTTGTGCGGGTCCTTGTGCCTTTCAAACTTTCACAACTGGGTAGGAATTTCGAAGGCACCTGGAAAATGGCATTTTTCAGAGCCCTGGAAACCAGATGCAATACAAGTGGGTTCACACCCCAAAAGACCAGGAGCTTTTCCAGAGAAGCCTCTGTATTTGGAGAATTTCTGACAGGCCTTGTAAGCATGCTGATGTTAAAATTATCTGACACGTAAGAGATACGGTGATAAAGCTGATCATCAGAACACCTGCATTTAAAGGCCTGACTGCAATTCAATAATGCCAGCATCCTTGAACGTAGCTGTAAATCTGCATCTCTGAGTAAGGGCAGAAAAAATATGCAGGATGATCAACACCTTGTTAACACTTGTATAGTTGAATTTTAGATTACAGGTTTAAGGAAAAAAAAAAAACATTAAAATAGCTCAAGTGAGAACTATGCATAGAATACGCTTTCCGGTTGCACTTAAACAAAATACCGGCTACAGCAGAAAATATTACCCTCAGAAATGATTGCATGGCAGTGCAACGAGCCCTGTCATCAAAAGGGAACTCTTACACTCACAACCCGCAGAAGTGGGAACGGCCTCTTCACCAAATTGAGCCACGTGTAAGGAGCGCTCTCGAGTCATTTCCATGGCCCATCACAACAACCGTGCCCGTTGCCTGCGGCGTGAGTAAATTTGCCACTGCTCCAAAACGTCGAGCAGCACCTGCAGACCGTGCCAAAGCCATGACTTTGCAGGTGAAGTGCACAGAGTAAGCACAAGTTAGCTACATCTCTTTATGAACCTCCTTCTTAAGATTCCTCAGGACTGGGTAACCGGCACAACTCAACACACACAATTCTGCAGCCTCCCTGCCCCAGCTCCATCCCTGGAACGGTATCGCAGCAGGTTGCTCCTGGGATATCAGAAAGCAAATAATGCTTGCACACAGTTGCTGAATCTCTTACAGAAGTATCTATTTAACACAGAGGCTTTCCATTATATCACCTTATTGGAAAGGAGATGGGTCATTTGCACACAGAATATAAGACAGGCTGGGTAATAATAAAGCTACAGCTCTAAAATATTAAAAAATAAAAAACCAAACCAAACAAGGCCAAGTCTGACTGATCAGATTTAAAGGGAATAGGTAGGAAGCATACGCATCCCCAAAGCCCACACCAAGGTCAACTTCTGGCAGAACTGGCCTAAAAAATCCAGAGCATCATCTCAAAACCAAGTTTATCCTAGAGTAAGGCCTTCAGAGCTATGCCTAAGGAGATTAAAAACTGCCTCGCAAAATGGAGCCCTAAATAGTCGTGCCGATCAAAATATAGTAAAGGAGAAAGTGGGGGTGAAGGGGGGAACCTGGCAAAAGGAAAATGAGGTTTCGATAGGCAACACAATACAACAATTTCGTAGCAAGGATGTGAAGCATAAGAGAGATGTTAGATGTTCAAAAGCACAGAGCAGAGGAGATGCATTAAAAAAAAAACCCTGAGAAGATGAAAATCTCCACTTCAATGCAATCCTGCCTTCTCACTTTCTACCAAGCCAGGCGCTCAGCACAGTAGCGGGTGAAGAGCAGCACCCCTGCGCGAGCAGCGTGGCTCAACGGGAAATAAGGGATGACATAGCTGCAAGCAGGATTTTTATTGAACAATTAGGTTTTTGAGTATTTGTAGCTAAGAGGAGAAAAGAATTGCAGAGAACAAGTTGGAGTCGAGCAAATGATTTGGGGATTTGGATGCACTAACGTGACCCTGGGGTGGCTTAACCCAAGGGAGCGTCACTCGCCTCCGAAGCTCGTGAACGGCACCGGAGGGAGACTGGCAACAGCTCGAAAAATCACGTCTTGCTACAGACCGCGTCTCGGTGCCGCAGACAGCGGCGAGAGGCAGCTCAGCTTGTTACGAGTCCTTCCTACAGGGTGCTGGGGTCGAGAGGCGTCGAGAGCCCCGCGGGCCCCACTCCTGCCCTCGGCGAGAAAAGCCCGCCTGGCGCGAGCTCCAAGAGGGCAAAGTCAAGCAGCTTAATATTTTGGAACGCGACTGACACGAGCTGCAGTGCCATAACGCAGCGTAACAGATGGATAATGAGATTTATACTAAGGGCTGTAAAACTAGGTAATTAAATAAAAATATGGAATAATGAATCTGCCAGAGAAAGATACCTAACAGAAGCCCAGAAAGCCCCTTCAGCTGGGACTCAGCACTGGAGTAACAGGGGAGCGGACAGCAGAGCCAGAACGCGCTACTAATTCCACTTAGTGCGAAACGCGGAGTCACACAAACATAACCACTTCAGCGAGGAGCGATGCGAACAGAGAAATCAAGTCCTGTGGCAAGAAAGAATTGCAGTTAAGCAGTAAAAGCCTTTTTCCTCCTCACCTCACTGTGAAGCAGATTAGAAAAGTGAATACCAGATCTGGGCAATAAAATCTTAGGTGCCACAATAAAACCAACCATGCCAGATTGTTCTGCTAAACACATACAACCAACCAACCGCCAGGCTATATTTATATCTGCAGAAACAAAAAAGGATCATAAAAATGGGCCAGAGATGTTGCACAGTAGCAAACCCAGCCAAGGCAAGGAGACCAAAGTCTTCGCACACATGAGGCTCCAGAGGACAACCCAGAGAGCCTCTCTTCTGACCCCCAGCTACGCTTGTTCTGAGCATTTTTTAATGCTAGCACATACCTTCATCTATGCAAACATCAGTGCTCAGCCCAGCATGCCGTTGGCTGCGTGGCTCGACGATCTGCCTTGAAGGGTGTGGAGCACCTGAAGCTTCCCTTGACTTGGGGGCAAGCAGAGCAGTGCCGCTTTTAAGAGCCTCAAATGTAAGCTCAGCTTTCACAGGTTTAATCAAAGACCTACAAACAATTTTATGATTAAAAGCAAAGATACTCTGGATTCTCAGGGGCTATCAACTTTATCCTGTCAGCTGAAGCGCAGAGCCGGCGGAGTCTGCAGAGGAGAGAATACGAAATAGCACTGTAAATGTTAGACCATCTTATCTGTTCTCCTGACAGTGAAGAATTGTCCTGTATAGTCCATTCTGGAGTGTTTTGTCAACCCATTATGATTTAAGGGGTGGACTAGGTGACTCATGCCCCATCTGCAATGATCAAGGAAACTGTGTTAGCTCTTTGCCAGCACAACGTGATGAAATACTGATCTTCCCCGGTAGGTACGAGCAAGTGCTCCATGGTGCATGGAGAAGGACATCACTGAAACCCCCCTCAATGCTAAATCACCAAAACCAATGTTTTATTTTGAGGTGTAAATCAATTTTAAGGCCAGATGTGCCATGCTTACAAAACACTCAATATGCATTTCTGAAAGGCTGTTATTCTACTGTAGGTCAAATACATCCCATCACCTAAGCATGGGTTTTGTTTCATCAGATGCTGCATTAACGAAATGTGAACATTTCTCAATGAGTACAAGTACAATTCATTTATTTCCATATACTTCTAGCTGTAGCCCACAAAAATGGAGTTGATTTTGTCTCAAAACCATGATACAGCAAGAGACAAGAACGATATTGCAGGATTGATACCATGCCCTTGAGCTCATCCTGTGTTTTTCATCAGTAAGGCTTCAAAACATTCCTTAATTGATAGATGGGGAAACTAAGGCACTAGAAAGGCAGGAGATTTGCCCAGAGGCATGTCGAGATGGACAGGTTGGTGCGGTGCAAGGCTGCAGGCAGATGGTGCAAGGGGCACCCACTGGGCTCCTACAGCTGCACCCCGCAGGAGTCTCCTCTCCGGGTGGACCCAATCCCTCCCCAGCTGAAACAACCCCACTGGCAGATCCTAACCAAAGCCCAGGAGGAACAGGAAAGGCAACGCCGCTGCTTCGCACACGAAGGAGCTGAAAGCAGAGTGCTACCCAGGGAGCGAGCGTCAGCCCTAGGACAGGAGCACTTGGCTCCTGGGTGCATGGTAGGGTCACTGCTCACCCCCAGATATTCCTGCCCATCTCTACACTCTCGTTCTCCTGTGCATGCCTCAGATGTGTCAAATAACCAGTGCACACACTGCAAACCAGCAACAAGGGTGCCAGCTGTCAGCTAAGCTGGATTTGTGGGGCTGCCATTCTGAGTCATTGCTCCTGAGCCTGCTCTGTGCCCGACTCCACCCTCCTGGCTCCAAACCGTAGCTGGCCTAGGATGGTGACAAAAGCAGGAACACATGAGGTCTGATCTAGCTCCCTGCTGCTGCTGCAGCAAGTCCCCTCTGCAACAGCAGCTTCAGCGAGACAGCTCTGCTCAGCAGCATCCACACAAGCTCTGCCGTGTCGCACTGCATGCCTAAAATTATGTTTGAAATTACTCAAATATTCAAACAGAACCTATTCACTTGCCTTAGGTAACACATAAAACACTGCAAAAAGTTGTCTGAAAGCAGCACAAGAAGAAAGCTTTCATGCAAACTGCAGGGCTCCTGGCACTTTGGCTCATATTCTCAAGTGGTAACAAATGCCTATATCACACATCAGCACTAATAATCTTGAGAGATGTTAAAAGGCAGCCTGAGGCTAAGACCTTTGATTGTCATTCGCTTTATTTGTTTGCTTGCTCATTTGAGTTGATTCTTCCTTAATACATGCACTAATAATAATAATAATAAAAGCTTTTGCCTGCCTTGTCCCTGTTGGGATGCTGAAGGAATGCACGGGCCCACTTTAGCTTTGCCATGAGACACAATGCAAAGTGTGAGAACAGGCGCTTCACTTCTCTCTTTTCCAGCAGCATCTCTGAGATGCAATGTCCTATTTTAACCCTGCCATCTGTTTCTCAACTTTCTGCATTCCTCTTGTAACTGAGGAAGATACTACATTTCATCTAGCAAATCCTTCTGTCACCTGCCACCAATTTTGTCTATGGATGTACCCCAGAGCACCTCCAAAAGCCACAAGGCAAGGTACTGCTCTTAAAGAAATGACCTGCTGATCATTTCCAAACCTGTTTACATCTATACCACCCACTCTAAATGCAAGGAAAGATGTGAGATCACAAAGAGAATCACACTCAGTGCAATTGTCGTATTTTAAACTTTGGCTGTTTCTAGTCCTGCTGGTTTAACAGAGTGCTATTAGAATCATTCAAAACTAGAGAAATAGATTTGTTTCACTGACTCATAACTCAAAAATGAGACTTCGCTCCATTTACAAAAGCAAAATCACCATCTCATAAATGCCAAGCACAGAGAAATTCAGCTCCAACAGAGAAGCCTGTGGAATGTTTCCAGCTGGAGAAAATGGATATAGAACTAAAAAGATGCATTTGCAAAACTCAGAACTTTTTTTTTTTCTTTTTGTTAACTGAAAGGTATGACCTGTCAAGTACTAATTCCTCAAGAAACCTAAGGAACCAATTCTGGACCAAGCAGCTTCTCTACATTACAGACAGAGGCACATTAGCTGGAGTCCTTCTATCTGAAGGGGTAAACTTGCTACCCACAGTACCAAGAACTGTGACCTGTAACACAAACCATGCACCATTCGAGTCAGTTTTTGGGTGAAGAGCCCTTAAGGAAAACTTGGGAGCCACTGAAAGCCCCAGTAATTCCATCTGCTTTTTAATTCATACCTACTTGAACACCCACATACCAGGGCAGAGGAGGCTGGGATGACATTCAAAATCAAGGTTGTAGTGCGGATGGTCATTAAAAATCCAGCAGCACTTTTCAGAAACAAGCAGATACTAGCATCAGTGTCCCTGTCAAGTATCAGCACAGCAGTAATTTTTCTAGCAGCTTCCCTTGAAAAATAAGGAAAATTGCACCCACCTGTAATTGCTGCTATTATTGTTGTTGTTATTGGGTTTTTTTAAGCAGTAGCAATGTACCTTTGTATTTTCCAAATATAAAATAAGACAGAAATATTTCCCCAAATCTTTCCAAGCACAGGATTCATCCTACTTTACATCAGACATCTAAAATTAAGACATCCAGCCTAGGCTAGCTGTCTGGGCTCCCTCAGTAACGTTTTCCAATCTGTGGTCTGTATATCCCTGGAGACCCAAGCACTATTTCTGTATTTCCGTAGGACCTGCCTAAGGTAATTCCAGAAAGCAAGCCAACAGTCAAAGGGTCTAGATTTATTATAAAAAGGTCAGCATTTACTTTGAAATACACTTCTGTGGCATTCACAGTCTCTGGTAGTGAGCAGAAACCGATTTGACGATCTGCCCCGAGGGAGATGGGGCTATCTTATCCTCCTGCCTTAGGATGTGATTATTAGTCTTTTGGAGGCATCTCTCTCCCCTGGCTGGGGACAGAGCTTAGGAGCTTAGTTAGCTTAGATGGATACTCACATAGGAAGACTGCAGGTGACACAGATCCCATCTGCAGAGAAAGGGTACAGGATATAGGCATGAATGCACAAAGGAAGCTGTCAAGGAGTTAAAATGACCAACTTGGGTCATGAAATGTGTTAACAACACAACAAGTTGAGGAGCAGGGTCAGCGCACGTGCTACAGCTAAACTGAATGCTTAGAGAAGGCTGGAGCAAGCAGAGGAAGTTTCAAAAAACATCATGCATAAAAGATGCAGCAAAACAAGATACTGAGAGCGCTGTGCAAGAAGAGGGAAAATGCAGCAGTATCCCCTGCATATCTATAGAGTAGATATCTCGACAAAGAAAGCTGTCATGCCAAGCAAGCTTAAATGACCTTAAAGGCAAAGAGAAAAAGCTCTCATCTGCCAAGGTGGAGGAGGGAGCCAACAAACAGACTTAACACGGGAATGAAATGGTAAGAACAAGCCAGAAAGATCTTGAGACGAGCACTGTCTGTGTCATGGAGAGCAGTAGTATAGGCACATCACAGGGACATTCTCTGAGACAGATGATAAGGGCTTAATCATCAGGACAGAAGAAAGCCATCAGAGCTGAGAGATGCTGTGGAAGATGAAGTGCCTGGATTTAGAAACAGCTTGAAAGTGAAGGCTGAAGAAGGAAGCAAGGCTCAATTTATTCAACACTCTGGAACTGTGGAAAGACACACACTATCCAAATGTTAGTTGTGATGATCACCTCCCACTGTTAGACATCGTTAAGGGAGGACAGAAAGGTGACACAATCAGAAGTTCACACATGTGCTACTAAGGCGCAGAAGGAAGGAATACTTGCCAGTAATTGCCAGAATGTAAACTCCCAGTTGATCACAGCCTAGTAAACAAATCTGGGTTTGCATTTCCATCTGTTTTTACTGCATACAGGTCACGGAAGGAGAAAGGAAAGTGACCGTCCAACAGCTCATTAGACGCTGTTGGCACTGCGTGGAAGAGGCAGGCCCAGCGCATAGAGCCGGGCAGCCTGCCTACCCGCGGGGAGCTGAGCGGAGCCTTGTCTATATGCAGGAGCTGTAGACACTTAAGGAAATCACTTCAGAAACTGATGGTCCTAAACCGATGCTTCCTCCCAGGACGGACATTCGTAAATCAACGTAGGAACACCCTTCGCTGAGCTAGTGTAAAGTATCTCCTTGCCAACATAAATCAGCTCAGCGCACAGCAGTCAAATTGATTTCAGACCATTTACACAAAGAAGGTTGCTGCAGCCTCCAGCTGAGTACACAGACCAGCTGAGTACGAGATGAAAAGCCGCCTGCTCTACACTAACGTCTAGTAACACCAGCGCACCATCATCCCTTGGACGCTACCTGAAGTGTGAAAATCTGGCCTCCTTCCCAACTGGAGCTGCCAGTACTTCCTGCAGACAACATCTATTCCTGCTCCATTTAGTCTGGAAAGGGATGGAGAGAGTAGCGCCCACAAACTTCCTGCCTTCTTCTGGCTTTACTCCCCTCCTATCCCTCAGCAGGAAGGTCCCCAGTCTCCCTGCCAATCCAAAGAGCAGCTGAGCTCAAGATCAAGGTCAGTCAAGATCCCACTTTCTGCTTGCTGCCTTCAGCTACAGCTCTTCTACCGTGGCCTGTGAAGGTACAGGCTAGACAGACTGGGATGGCAAGGCAGAGGCCAGATTGAGTGTCAGGCTGACATGACCAGTCAGAGCAGTTGGATATAAACTATCAGCCACCCAGAGAATCAGTCACCACTGCATTCCCCCACCTTTCATTGACTCATCTCTTTCCCACTTTTTTCTATTTTGCAAAAGCAAGTTAAAAAGCTCCCATCCTTCACAGAGGTCAAGGTGAAATCCAGCAATGAATCTAACTCATTCTTCTGCCCTGGGAGGGACTACCTGGTGGTACAAGTCGGAGACAAACCACTTACCTTGTTGTGGAATAGGACTTCGATAGGTTTCGATTAAGTCTGTCTTGTAGAACCACTGTGTTTTGTTCAAATTCTCTCTCTCTCTGGTGCACTCCCTCAGTAAAATACCCAAATACAGTATGAATCTTCTGGCCTGTTTGCCATGAGATAAATCTGGGCAACTCATGGTTTTAAATGCTGATCCGTGTTTAAGTGCTTCATGCATTGCTGCGACAGCATACGTCAGATACTGCCTTTGACAATTTGGGCTCACTGATTTGTTGAAACGAACCTCCATGTTTCATGACACAAGTTTGGGGATGTAGAGCTAACCGTGGACACATTGCTTATTCTTGAAATTTAGGCCACAAAGCCACTTTAGTCCTGCTTTTGCTTGTAAATCAAGGGCTTACATATGTAATTGGCCTAAGCCATAAGAGCAAACAGCAGTAGTAACACAGCGCCAGCAATTATTCATGCCTATAATAAACGCCTGTAAAACTGAATGCTAGTCTTTAAAAATCCGGCTCCTAACTGTATGTGTGGGGGCGGGGGGACAACCAAAAAACCTCACCTACAGGGCCTGGCCATCAAAGTTTCTGCTTTTGGAGGGAGGAATGTTTTTTAACTCTTTAAAAGCATGGCTCACACCAACATTCAGCTCACAGACTATTCTGGCCACATTTCAGAGTTTTGGAATAAACCCAAACACATGCACAGAGGATAAATTTGCCCTGCGTATGAACAGAGCAGTTCTTCAGAAATCAGTACAGCAGATCACTTTTCCGTGGCATGCAGGAAATGGAGTAAATGGTTTATAGATGGTCCTGTTTCCCCTGCCTGGGTGCTGCGCCAGCAGTGAACCTGCAGATGAGATGTCACCTGCTGGAGATGACATACAACCACAGGCCCTCACACTTCTGGACAAAGCTCCCCGCGGTGCTATTCTGGAGAAAGGATGCAAGCTCACCCCAGGGTCTTGAGCATTTAACAACAGCATCTTTGCTCTAAACCTTTGGGTTGAGCTGCAAACAGTGTTCTTTGCTTCACTGTGCACTCTTCAACATACCACGGCTACGTCTCACTGCAACAGGACAAAGGAACAGCAATGGAGAGGGCAATTCCTGTCTACACTTTGCGCATCAGCCCATCAAGCTTGTGATCGGCTTTAGCATTGCCAAGATGAAAGGTGATGTAAGATCATTATCTTTCTGGTACCCACATTTCTTATCCACAATGCCAGAGCATTCCCTAAACAGCTAATACAGCGCACTGCTAAAAAGCAGCACAAGAGTCCTTGCTGCCCACAGGGTGGTCCTCACTAGCCCAGAAGATAACAGAGTGCTGAGATGCAATCACTTTTAGTCCTTGAGCTGTTTTCAAGATTGGCAAAGTTGAAAGGTGTTAAGACAGCCAGCAAACAGCAGTGACAGCTGAGTGGCTCTCCAATAGCAGATCTCCGCCTGATGCACTGCAAGGCCTCACAGCAGATGGCGGTTACTAAAGCACACCTTCACGCCGCAAGCAAGGGCAGGTCATTGCATCACCAGCACAACACTCATGCCAAGGTCCTTTAAGTTTCCTCCTTGGTCACTGCTTGGGAAACACAAGGTCATCTCTCACAAGGACCCTACTGATGCCCTTCTAGGCATATCTTCTCCTCATGCACCCATTTTCCAATGGCTTCAGAGTTCCTACCTCTAGCAGCTTTGTTGGCCTCTGGTTTCTCCAGCATCATGTCAGCTCTTTGTTTCCTCAAGTACTTCTAAGCTGGAAGCAGATTTCTCCCACTTCAGCAGCAATTTGGAGTATGACACCTTTTTGACAGGCTTTGGATCTCCAAAGCTAGAAGGTCTGAGATACTGACAGACTTCATTGAAGATGAATCATCTGTTTTATAATTTCCTGTGGCAATTTTTTTTCTCCTGCATGAAGTTGTGGCTGAGCATGACTGGAAAGAGCTCTGTAAGGACTGCAGTCCTTTTCTTTGCTCTGTGAAGCTTCCCTCTTCAGAAATTTTCTGTAACTACTAAGTTTGAGGACCTTCTGAAGGAAGCAGCATTCATCACGGTTTGCAAGGGACCTTTTGGTCTAATCCCCACCACAAAAACTGCCAAGATGATCCTCCCATCTTGCAATTAATAGTGAGAGAAATTTCACAATACCAGAATATGCAGTGCTGCTATGACAACAGGAAGGGGAGACTTGTTAATGGTCTTGTCTACAGAGATAACGAGCAATCATGGCTGACAGAAAGCCAGGTATCAATGACAGTTGTTGATACTGCAACATTTTTTCTGGATCAGATTGGGTATTTGGTGAGCTCTGGAAGATTGGCATGCATTGTTAGAGCACAGTCACCCTAAGTACAACTTCTGAGGACAGGCAAAGATTCCTAGGGAGTACAGATGAATATTCATGAAGGAACTCAGTTTGGGAGAGGAAATGAATCAAGTATGACAAATGCTGCCTATTAGAAAAAGAGGGCGGTGTCTATTTTTAGGGGAGTTGAGCAAACATTAAAGCTCACTCTCTAAGAACTCCAAGTAATACCTCTCGCTAGCTATGCCTCTCCACTGCTAGATAAGAATTAGCAGCGTGTTGCCGCAGCCAAAAACTGCTCGTCTGAACAGAAGTTTTCTGAATCGGCCCCCATATGTGTTTTATAAAAATAAAAAGTTTTAATCTCTAATCTGCATAGGAGGATGTGACAGTTTCCACTAGGATTTCTTCCCCCTCCCTCTAGAATCATAAGGCTTGAAGGAACCTTTTTAAGACGGAAGAAAACGCTGCATTCAAATCTCCTAAAAGAGCACTCACGCGGAGCTGTAATCACTTCAGATGCACAGAATTATCAGGAGGAGAAAATTCATCTCACTTAGAATCAAGACCCAATTTGAAGTAGAAAGGAAGAGGCTTGGTTTTCTGCGAAGCCAAGCACTCAGACTTTTCACTGAAGTCAAAGAAGCCCCAGCTGCTCAGAGATATTGAAAATCATGCCAGAATCTCTAGTGAAACTTGTTTGCAGAGATTACAGCAGGGCTGATAAGGATATTGACTATTCCAAATAGGCCCACATTATTTTACATTTTTAGAGATACTTAGCCTGGGTATTATTTTTATTAAGCAGAGGTGGAGTAGTCACTGCCTCCTTCTCAGAAATCAGTAATACCGCTGCCTTTCAGTAGGCTGTTCTTTCCTTCTCATTACACTAAAAAGTTTCCCCCCCTTACTTTTCAGGCTTATAAAAAGTGCCAATTAAATAAGACAACAAAAAGAGAATATTGACAGACAAAATAACAGGATTGCCACAAAGTTAACAGAAAGGACTTGAAATCATAATCTAAGGTGCTCTAGACCTGAGATGAACGCCAGTGTGTTTAGAGAGGACACCTCACTGAGCACTTAGAAGATCCCCTGAGCACGGGGACGAATCGTGTCCCAGGGGTGAAGGACTCTCCCAGAAAACTCTCTGTAGGATCAATTCAGACTCTGTTAGCTCAGCTGCCTGCCTTCTCCACTGTCACACAGTGCCAAGCAGGCAAGGACCAACTCTTTCAAATCAAAAGATCTCATTTCTTATCAATTCCTCCACCTGAGCACATGTCCCAGATTGTCCCAGTTTCTCGTGAAGTTTCAACTGTGGTCTAAAAAGCCTAAAATGAACAAGCTCTGAAACTAGATGTGTCAAGTGTTTATTATCAATCATCCACCTGTGGCATTCAGAGGCCACAAATCAGACCAGGTTGGGTCTCACTGTGCTGGTCTCGCTGCACACAAAAAAGGAACACCACAGGCGTGCCACAGGCGTACCCCAGCCTTGCCTCAAAAGGATATGGGGCAACTGTTCAAGAGAAACAAAGCAACCTGGGACTTCAAGGCCTCCTTAAACTCAAAGAGGTGACTCAGTTGACCAAAGTACTTCTCTTACCCAAATTTTGCTCCCAGGCAGCATAGGCAGCTGCTTAATACTGAATCTACCCAAAACCAAAGCATTTTCCAGAGACTTGAATGAAAGTCTAGAGACTCAGGCTGGACAGGCTTTTGAGAAAAGAATTTCTGGAGAGTCATCTGCATGCTAGGGGACCAGAAGAAAGCTGAAAATCAACAGCAGAAAGATGCAGTCTTTCCCAAAGTCAGCATCTAAATTAGATGTGTGTTTGGGGGATCCTGCTATGGCACATGAAATGGGTAACAGAGGCTGTGCCACCTCCTGGGATTTCCCTCTTGGCCTCTTCCTCCTGATCAAGAGCCTCCAAGATTCCCCCAGGCTTTCAGGTTATGAGTTCTCCTTTCCTCCATTGGGGAACTTGCTCACCTTTAACGAAGCGTAGCTCATTAGCACATCCACTGGAGCAGCTTGCATCCAAGCAGTGGCGCATCTGGCTGGGTCTCCAGCAGGTCCAGGAAGGCTGGTCAGGCAACCAGCTCGCAGGGCTCTGCACGTTATCTCCTTGGCGCGTTACAACGCCATTTGTTAGCAAAGTTGCGTCCATCGTCCTTTAGAAAACACAGCCTTGTCCCCTGTCACAGCCAGCCCTCGGCAACTGTTGCCATGGTTATTACATTAGGATGCTTTTCATCAAGAAGATGCTGCAACTGCTGAATTGTCTCCAGCATGAGTTATTTAGGAATAACTAGTTACAAACAGTATGTAGGAATAACGGGCTCTAACTACCCACAGAAGCCAGCAATCTCTATGATTTTTGGTTTAATCCTGTGTCCTTTCTAGCCTTTGTCAGGTTCAGATTTAAAGTACAGGTTAGGAGATATGTAGAATAAATGCTTCCTAAAGAGAAATACAGTTGTCTACGCGAATAGATGAAAGGTCTGTCTTTATACCAAGCCTCTGCTTTTCAATCAATCATAAATAGGTTATAACAAGGAACAGCAATAAACTGGAGAAAACATCCTCACCTGTCAGATTCAGGTGGGGAAATGAGATGTATTTTACAGCTCCATCATGTTAATTGTTAATCAAGATATTACAGGCAAAACCCCAAATACGTACATCAGCAAAGGGGAGTAACTAATGCCCCGGCACTTTCATTTGGTGACGCTTGGCTTGCGCCAGGCATACGTGCTCTCCTCGGCAGGCAAACCACGGGGCTGCTCCTGCCCCTGAAGGCGAGAGCTGCTTTCATGGCAGGCACAAGGCCACAGCTCCAGGAGGGCTGCTGGGGATCTGCGTTGAAAGGCTAACACTTTGAGCCAGATTTGAGACTCACTTTGGAGATTGCAAAGGAAATTAATATAGCCTGCTCCAGAAAGCAAAATCCATTTTGTTTCGCTCTCATTTAAGGCTCGGCAAAGTGACTGGGTAATAACGGCACTGGCCTCCTCCTGCAGATCTGTCCCACACTGCGTTCAGTTAGGCATTTAATGACATAAACATCCTTTTCTACTCTGTTATCACTGGCTCTGTATCAGAGTTATCTATCAGCAGCAGGATCTCCCAAAGCCCAGCCCATCACAGCCTAGGATGCATGGGGAGGTGCTACCCAAGGCAGTGGGGGCCCTCACCTTGGGGCAACCTCACCTTGGGGCAACCTCAAAAGGGGGGGAAGACCTCAGCTTATTTCAGGAACCAGTGTTTATGAGCCTAAGGGCAAAAAAAATGCATAAGCTTTAAGCCAAGCACATCTCATATGGAGTTGAGCAAATACGTCGTGCTACGCTACGCAGCCCCCTGGCAGAGCAGGGCTGGATTTTGAAAGGGTGTCTCCAGATATACCCAGGGCTAACTCAGGCTCTGAAAACAGGAGCCACCTGCTTCTTCAGCCTTGTGTTCACCCATTTCCACTGATAATCACATAGGTTACCAGGGGAGAGCTGCAGCCCACTATGCAGCACTACCTCTGTGGCACGCTGCAGTGCTCCTACAAGCACGCCACAGCACTGCATGCTGACCACCAGCAGAAGACATTGCCTTCCCCGCAAGAGTTAGAATATCTTTTCAACGTGCTAAAGTCAAATAACTGAATTTATATTATGTCAAGCCCAAGAAATCTTGTTTCTGCCCTTTTTGAGATACAAAAGAGACAGAAAAAGGCTTCATTTATTCTAGCTAAAATAGCTGGATTTAAAGAAATTAAATTTGTCAGTTCATTAGTGTGCAACATAAAAATGAAAAATACATCTCTAATTCCTGATCCACTAATCCATAATCCACTGATCTGCAATCCCTCAAATCCCCAGAGAAAGAAAAGAAATTCCACAGCAGCATCATACTATTTCTCTAAGACTTCCCAACCAGGTCCTGCAGAAAGAGCTCACATTACCAAGCCTTCCTCCCTTTACAAAATACACCATGGCACATTTGCTGCCATGCTACAGGGTATCATGAATAATGAAAACCAAATTGCACCTGTCAGAATAAATGAGCAATGGATGTTTTGTGAGGTGCCAGGCTCGATGCTTAGCGTGTTTGTTCAACCCCCCCCCCCCATTGATCTGCAGTATCAGCTCATTGGCAGCAGCCCTCCCACTTGTTAGTGACAATTAGCAAGGTCCTATTCAAGTTCACAACTCTGAAGGGCTGCCACTGCATTGCAGGAAAGGGTGCTGGGTGCCTGTGAAACTGCTGCCCTGGCCAGGCCTAAGGCATTTCCAGGGGGATGAAGGAGATGAGTCCATCTGTACCTTCTTCTGTACCATCTCATGTGCTAGCATCCATGGAAGTTGCTCCTCATCAATTTTCCTCTAGGAAGATCAGTTCAAAGCACCTCTGCTTTAGGGGGTAGGGAACTGCAAGCAGACAGTTCTCTCTGGAGTACGCATCTGCCAAGCACACTTGCAGTAATCAGCCCCTCGGACAGATTGCAGATTTTAAGCCATGACCTCTGAGCACAATGTCAACCTTCTACACCAAATCCTTCTTTATGTTAACTTTAACCCTTCTACCTCATTCAGCCAGCTAAGGTGGAGTTTTCATTCTTACCTCCAGCTGGTATCTTAGAAAAGGCTTTAAAGGTGCACTGCTACAGATTCCAAAAATAGCCACTAATGCCAAAGCTAATGCAGATGATACTATGCTGTACTTCCCTGTAGCTGCCCTTTGATGGTGCACGATCACTTAGGCCAGCAGTCACATACCCCGGGGGCAGGAGGGGCAGATTCACCCTCCACATTTCACTAAGAAGTGAATCTGTAGGTTCCAAGGGAGCTTGCTCAGGTCGCCAGAGGAACAAGAGCCCAAGGCAGCACCTGAAGCAGCTGCCCTTCGAGCACATATATCATTAACCACATATCATCTCCATACTTCCAAATTTCCATCCCCAAATTAACAGAACATCTCCCCAAAATGCCCCTTCCCCTCAGCAGCTTTGCTCCAGACCTCTGCAGTTGCACAGGGGCCACCAACACACAGCTGTGGGGAGCTCAAGACTAGAAATAGCAGCTCATTAATTAAGCAGACTATGACATGCTAGGTACCCTCACAAGCCTTTTGATTTCTTTACCTGTCACCATGGACCTACACATTGCCTTTACATCTCTTCTAGGAATAATATAGAGTGACACTTGGCAAATTATTTCTTCTAGTTCCATGAAGCAACCTGGAAGGTGACAACCCAGGACCAATTCTATCGAATGGCATCTATTTCCTGCACTGAGCTCCTCAATCTAGACCTTGTGGAGATTCAAGCTGGCTGGATTGTTCTCAAGACACTCACTGGGTAGGCCCAAGGCTTGACTCCATTCAATTCTAAAAGGATTCAATTAATCATAAAGCCAATTCCATTTTGGGCTCCATCTGTCTTTATACCTTCAGGGACTAATAATGCCTCACTATGTGTTTCATGCACTAGCCAAACTGAAATTAAGAAAGATTTCAATATGAAGTGCTCAAGAAGAAAATGCATTTTTGGAAAGGAAAATTTCAGAGTTGTTACCTTTCTCCGTTCAGAGAAAGATATTGTTAAACAAGAGCAGCAGGACATTAATTTGGAAAACAACTTAGGTGAATTCCTGCTTGCTGCAAGACATACAAACACACTAAGGTCATATTTATGGGCTTCACTGACAGAGTATGTACAGAAATGTAATACAATCTACCTCCAAAGGGAGGTAAGAAACATGCAGAGGGAGATTAGAAACACCCACTTGTGTAGAAGCTGCCAAAACAGATTCTTGCATGAGCCACCCTGCTGCACTAGGCACGGACCAGAATTCGGAAACCCATCTAAACTCTGTTACATAGACAGAATTAGATAAAAGAACCACCCTTGAGTTTCAGGGCATAAGGAAGGTTTTAGCTGCTTAAAGCTAGGGGAGCCTCATCTGCATTTTACTGTACCATTACCATGTCATGTATTTTTGTTCTTCCCTCTGAAAAATCTAGCCACAGGGGCCTGTAGACAGGATTGCACATCCACTTTAACAAGGCAATTCCTATGTTGATCTAGTGGTTTATACAAAGCAACAGCCCTAATCATTGATCCCAGCAGCTGGAGCTAAGTATTAATGGTCCCTGGAAAGATTCACTGCAGAGCCTCACGCAGCCAGGCCACCCGTTCTGCAGGGTTCTGCCACCTCCCCGAGGTGTCAATCCAGCAGCTCCTCTTTCACAAACCGAGATGTCCTCTCACCAAAGAGCCACTTTGGTGACAGTCAATATCAACACGTGCAAGGATATTCAAAATTCAGGTCGGCTCCAGGACTACTAACAGAATTGGATAAGTAGAGCTGGGCTTCACAACCAGAAGAACTAAGAAAGAATCATGAAAGTGGAAAAAAAGCAGTGTGATTCAGAGTATTTGCTATGACCCATATGTTGCATGGGTCCACCTAACACCCATCTGATTGCTGGAAGAGTCCTTTATCTCTCCTGTCCTCTATTTTCAAGGCATTCAAAAAAATAAGAGGAAAGCACGCAAAATTGCAAAGAATTGCGAGACGCACTCCACGTTCAATTCATTAGGAACAAACCCAGAGAGAATCTGTGAGTGCTGAAGTGCACTGGAGGGACGACTAGACACTTGCAGCACAAGCAGAAGCAGAACACTTTGATGGCTGCCTCCTGAAACCAGCTGCAGTACCTGGGAAGGGTCTTTAATGCAGCAGAAAGGTCTGGAGATGTACAGCACAGAGCATCTGGAGAACCAAACTCGTTTTAAAATCTGTTCAGCTCGCAGGCAATCAGGTGTCACGGGGCATGACTTTGTGGGAAGTGGCTGTGCCAACACATCTCAAGCTGATGAAGCAACTCCAAGACGACTGGCAGGGAGAGGTTTGTCTACCTGTAGAGCTCCCAGGAGATGTTTCTCTACAACAGATTTGCTCCCCTGACCAGCAGGTCTCAGATGTCTGAGCTGCCGCTCCTACACTCAAGAGAGTGAGTCATCCCCTTCAAATCATGCAAAGTAGCTCTGAGGGCCTCTGATGGACATTTCCTTTTAAGCAGAAACAGGATCACATAAAAAAAAAGAGCAATCAAAATCCAGCTGACAAGAAGATGCAGAATGTCGGGACCTGAGGGAAATGCAAATGATCAACAGTGATAATGAGTTTCTTCAAAAACATTTTGGATAAGCTGCTGTTTTTTCTCCATGGAAAGTCACTCTTTTCAGATACTTGGCAAATCTTGAAGGGGGTGAGCTTTTAAGTGGTCTGGCAGAAGCCCTGAAGAACTCTCTTGGAAGATGACTAACCAAACTGTTTCAATGGAGGAAGTACATGAAGAGACAGAAGAGGAAAAAAAAGTATCAAAGCATCAAATCTGGATGGTAGGCAGGCTGGAAGATGCCAACTTGGGAATGAGGTCACCTGTCTGGACTTAGGCAGTCAGGCCAGGCAAAAGCCCGTCTCAGACGCTGTGAAATCTGTGGCTGCTGGCTCTTATTAGTTTGCCTCCTACACAAGCTCTGAGTTCAGCAGCTCTGCTTTGCTCTCCCTCAACCCAAATGGAAGTGCAGGGGAACAGAAGAGGACCAGCGAGTACCTGAAGCTAAATCCACCACTGCAGAAGGCATGTGGAAACCCAAAACAGCTAAGGGGAGCCCCATGGGACCTCTCTGAAAGCCTGATCCTGTCATTATTGTTCCCACTGAAAGCTTGGATTCATCTGCTTTTGCATGCTTGCAGCATACAGCCTGCTGGCAAATAAAACCAACAAAAGCAGCAATCAGGAAAGGAGTAGAAGTGTGCACACAGCAGGGCCAGCACAGAAAGAGATGGGATCTGGATCCTCCTATATATATTCAGAGGATTGACGTAATCTCTAGGTCAGCTCTGTCCACCCCAAACTCCGCTCAGAACAGGAACATAATTGAGGCTAGATCCTGCATTTCCTGCTTTCATTGTTCGTCTTTCTTCCACTCTTAGCTTCTTTGTTCTGTTCAATGCACTTTTCCAACCTTGTTTCTAAATCACATTAACAATGGGCTGCTACAGCATCCTGCACAAGGTGATTAAAGAGTAGACCTAGATGCCTCTTCTTTGTGGAGCATTTTGCACCTATTACTTGGAGAGAATGCAGAGAACACGTGAAGTGGAAAAGTCACAGCAGGTCAGGAAAATAATGTAAGAGTTATGTAGAAAAATCTTTGAAGCTTGTGAAGCCATTAACTGAGTGCACAGGCTGTAGTAAAAAGGATAAACAGAAAACATGGATGAAGAATAAATAACAGGTGAAGAGACAAAGGAATACATGCTGCATCCAGTGATAAAACTGGGTCTACTCTGGAACCAGTAACTTTGGGCTTTTTTTCCCAGAAAGTGATTAGGTAATCAGTCTGAATGCATATTTTAAATTGAAACCACAATAAGTGGAATACTTTAGTGGAGAGCACACATTGCGCACTTACTAAATGAGAAGAGACAGAAACAACATGTCTTATATAATGCATGACCAGGCTGCGATGATTTTATTTCTGCAGGTTGTGACACCAACCTCCCTGCTAAAGACAGAATGCGGCAGCTTCTCATCACTCCCAACCCCTGCCATTTCCCCAGGCAGCATCAGTTCTCCTGCCAGAGCTGCCTTTTCAGGACAGGGTGTAGGGTCGTTTCACCCATTTTTTACAACAGCGAGCGGCTCGGGAGGAAACAACCTGCATCATCACGGTTGAGCACCATAAAAGCTAGCAAATGCAACGGATGGGCATGACCAGCCTCAGCACTGCAAGCCACCTACCCAACGTACTCAACCCCCATGGGGAGTTTCAAGATCCATGCCACGAAGAGCAAGGGAGCACAGTATGAGATTCCTCCGCTGTGGCACAAGAGCTGGGAACGCCGTGGAGCTCAACCAGGGGTACTACATCGCAGAGCAGTCCCTCGGTTAGCACAGCCCTAACTCCAACCCTGTCTGCAGCATGCAGAAACCCCTGGCTCCAGGATGTGACCAAGTCCACAGCACGCTCCCCCACCAGCTATCCAAGCTCTACAGTATTCAGGAAACCCTTGTCCAGTTAAAGGAAGTTCAGAAAGCAGCAAAGCTGAGCAACGCTGGGAGGGAAACCATGGGTTTTCTTGCAGCTGAAATAGGAGGCGAGACCAAGTGCACTGCCAGCAGAGCTGATTCCAGCCTCAGCCATCTGCACCCGAACTGAGACTACTTCACTTCTTCATCCTCCTCGCTTGCACCACCAGCACCGCAACCCAACCTCAAAATCAAGGACTGGAAACATCCTCAACCTAAAAACGATCCTAATTAGGCTAAAATGTCCAGCTAATCTAGTAAACTTGCCAGTGCTAGCAGTCACAGACCCATGGGGAAACCTTATGTGGCACGAGACAAGCCTATGACTCTGTCAGCTTCCAACAGTGTGGTATTTAGTATTTAAACTATCAAAGTACTTATGAAAATGGAAACATGACCAAGTCTTTGATTCTAGATACTTCTCACAGAGTCTGCTCTCCCTTTCTTCCCGAGAGCACAAAGATGGCAGTTTACTATTTTAATGTTAATTACACTTTCTTGTTATACTCCAGACAGCGAAAAATGTTTAGGGATTTAGTCTTCTGTGTAATTACACATAATGATGAAATACAGTTTTATACTGCACTGCAGTTTTTGTTAAGGTTATTTATAATGGGGAAAGGCTAAATAGTTTGAGTTCATTATCGTTAGAGAAAAAAATTGAGGTGACCTGATCAAATTAATTTCAAATTAAGTGCAAGGAGGCTGCTAACTCCGCACAAGTCAGGAGATCAAATAAAAATAGAAGACACACTTTACATAGCAAGAAGTTAAAAGCAAGCAGGCAATCGAGGTAGAATCGCCTGAAAGGTGGCAAATGTACGTAGTCGTCAAAGAAGCCCACTGAAGCAAGCAGTGAAAATGAATAAAGAGATAGGAAAAGATTATGTATGTAAAAGGAGAAGCTGGAGGAGGAAGCGACAAACATAAACATGAAGATGGATTTGAAATAAATGGGCAGAGACAGTGCTTGTTAAGCTAACTAGATTTATTTTTCTGCCCAGAAATTCTTATGTCTTTAAGAGACTAGATCGAAGAGAGGTCTTTAATTTTAATTTTCTTGGCTTTATTGCTTTACACTAGGCCTTAATGTTATTTAACAGGAGTGAGCGTCAACCAGTTTCATTGCAAAGTCTGACTTATTTCAAAATCGTTAAATCCAAGGGGGAAACTTTCTCCTCTCGACAAATACCTCCTAAAGATGTAGAAATCAGATAAGCTAGGAAGGCTGACACCACTGAAACACTGACGGACACAGTAGGGACAGGGGAGATCATCATTCCCCCCTCCCTCCCTCTCCAAAGAAAAGGAGATGAAAAAGCAGAAGATGAGAGCCTAAACCTGGGACAAGCAGGTATCACAGTGCTGAGAACTACCTAGACACCGCGGTACAGTGCCCTGCTGCAACCAACGGTGGAACAGAGCCTACCCAGGCTCTTAAGCGCATCTCAAAAAGTAGATACATCTTTCACATTTCTCTTTGCCTCGCCAAAGCCGTGAAAGCTCTAAACATACCTCAGGGCTGGATGGTAACATATGAATAACGGTTCTGGGGACGCTCGTGGCATGCACTGCCATCGCTTAAGAGGTTTCACCTCCTGGGAAATAGAAGATAAATGAGCAAGAATCAAGACAACGGCCCCACACGAGTCATCTAGAGTAGACTCTCAAGGGTGGTTACCAGACATTGCCCAAGTTTAGCTATGATGAGTTTACTTTCAAGTCTTTGTCAAGTCATACATATATTTATATATACATAAAATTATTCAGGGCCAAAACTGGGAACACAGAGATCCCAATGGCTTTGGCCTTGTTGGAAAGACCATCTCTCCCTAGAGAGGCTGTGCTGGGGCGCTGCAGCCAGCTGACACCTGCGTGCGAGGCCAGCCCGGCTGCAAGCCAGATGCAAGCCCCAGCTGTCACTTTGATTCCTTTCCTCCACTACTCAATCTGAGCACCACATGAGATTTAAGAGACCGGCCCAAACGCCACCAAGTCCGAAAGGGCCACCAGCAGGTGCCCCACCACACAGTAAAAATATGGAGGTCTTTGGGAGCTCTGCCAATTCAAGCCATCCTTCATTCAACCGCAGTCTCCCAAGCTCCAAATGCTGCTTTCTACCACATTTTTCACCTCTCAAAATGCTGCTGCCTGGCTGAGTTTCTAGCTCCCCATTTGGGCCACACCAGAATCTCATGTTTCGCTCGCTTCCCAGTTCCCCGTGAAATATAAACTGCTCCTCTTCGCTTGAAGGCCTCACAGCTTATCTTCTCTCCATCCTCATCTCTAATTCACCCCGACACATACAGAGACCATTCGGGATAAAACTTCAAAAGTGCATTTGATGTAATTATTTCCCCCTTGTAAACGGATTACAAAAATCCTTTTATAAAAAAATACAAGAATGCTTAAATTATTGGTATGGAAAAATGTTTCTTGGTGGCAAAGTTTTTTAAAAAGTTGAGGTTTTAACATCACAAATGTAATCCTTTCTGGCTAACATTTTCAGTCTCGTGAAACATCTAGTTACAAATTGTGCATAGGGCCCTTGCTGTGCTAAGAACAAAGGAAAATGCTGCCTGTAAATAGCTTAGAGGACATCAGAAGACACTTTTCTCATCAGCAATCTTTTTAGCTTAATATAGCTCCTCTTTGCATAAAACATTGACATTTTTGCAATGTTTAGACCCAATGGTACAAATGCTGATTGTCATCCTAAGATACTAGAGTGTACCTTCACAAATATGCAAGAACATTTTGCACGCAGTAGTTCTACTTGCCTCCAAAATGTTGTATCTTAATATTTCATACTTATATATATTTAAATGTTAGTAGCAGGGGATAAATGCTAACATGCTTTTATGCTAATGCAATCACTGAAAATCCAGATAATGTTGTGTATTGGCATATACTGTTAGTGAATTATGGATACCTAAATGTACAATCCCACATGCCTAGCAATTATTTTTGTTAGTGTATTTAACTTTTATTTGCAATCAGAGCACTTGAGGATTGTTCAAATGAAGTTTACTTTTGCAAACTGCTGAATGGAAAACATTTTGTTAAAGGTTTAAAAACAGTAGGGCTGTGAGGAGGTTGCAGAGTTACAGTAAGTGCATTGCTTGGAAAACTCTAGCAGATGGAACAATGTTTGATTTGATCACAGACTCAGCAATTAAGCCCAGAACGCCTAAAATGAAGGACATACAAGAGAAACAAGAGATGAAATCTTGATTTCTTCTGTACCCTGTCACCCTCTTCCCAGTCAGAGGCACAAAAATTTGCAGGCAGATGGAGACTGGTAGGACAGCATAAATCCAGGCAATACTCAGGTGACCAGAGCATGGGACCCTCTGCCTCTAGGACCAGACCACCTGTGCAAGGCACAGTGCAAAGGCTGCTTTTCGCCACCAACTGAAGTCAATGAAGAAGGAACTGTATCAAGAGGGAGAAGTCCTGACCTGCCTTTGCCGATTTTGCAAGCTGGCCAGCCACGTGGGCTGCCCAAAGAGCTGATCCACATGAGACCTTTCTTCTCTCCAGCCTGACTGCATGAAGGCCTGGCCTGACCCAGCACAACCACCCTTGCTACAGCAGTTGCATGTAAATCTACGATGAAACTATTGCCTGAAGGAAGGGAAGAAACCATTGGCCTGAGCCAACCTGGCTGGTTTTGCTTGAAGACACTTAGGAGGTGGCTGCAAAGCCATTCGGCTACCGTGGGACCATTGCCTCTTGCACACGTAAGGCTCAGTTCTGATGCCAGCAGTTGTCACAGCCCACCCAGGACTCACTCAAAGTCTGCACAGGCAGAAGAAACTGCCTGCTGCACACTGCCTTGTCCTTCACTTGTGTTCCTTCCTCCACCTGCCTGCGTCTCCCTACTGCCTTGTCTTATACTAAGATCTCATCTACTTAAAGAAATTCTCATGTCTAAAATAGACATTAAAAGAGTACCTTGTGTGCAAGTGGAGGTAGAGGGGACTTCTGTGCCTATTCCAGCATGCTTAATCACTGCATAGAAAGTGGAACACCTATAGGAGCACATATGGTACATCTGCATTCAAAGTAGGACCTGACGCCAGCACCAGACACTGAGTACAGATCAGGTCATATCCCCAGTGAGCTTTGCCACCTCTGGGCATTTACTCACCAAGTCTCACTATTTGGCCAAGGCTCCTAGGAACAAACATGATGGAAAGAAATAACAAGAGCCCCCTCACCTCGAAAGAACACAACAGAAAACGTGCAGAGCGAAGCACCTGAAATGCCTCCGGCAGTTGAAATGGAACACAGAATAAGCTGAGGAAATGTATGAACAAACAAATTAACCAGATAGCACAAAGTAGACAAGTTGGCATGTAGGTGTCTATTGAATAAGAAAGCTTAAGCACAGCAAGGCAAGAAATCAGGCATAATATTCCTCATATTTTGGAACCAAGCTCTCAGACAATGCATCATCTGAGCCACTTTAATATTACCATCTGTCAGAATGTCCTCTTAAAAAAAATAAAAATAAAAGCAGTTAAAAGTTTCCAAAGCAGAATTTGAATATTTTTGTATTAGAAAAGATACAGTCTCTGTCCAAACAAAGGCATTTGCAATTAAGTAAGAAACACTATCCAAAATCATCAATTTAAGGTCACTGATACATGCTTATATCATGAGACAGTGACTTTCTTGAGTTCTAATCATGTCATATTACCTAAATCAGGAAAGACGTGATCTAATACTCCCCTTTATTTTGCAGCTCGCTTCTGAATGTTTCCAGAGTTTCTGCACAATTTTCTCTTTATGAATCACAGAATAAAGACTCTACTTGCTATCAAAGAGCCTAACAAAACAATTACAGACATTGTTTCAAATGTTAAGGTGTGCCAGAATATGAAGAAAGGGTCTGTGTTCTGATATGAAAGAATATATCTCACTGTGACCAGTAAGTCAAGCTCTGTTTCAAACTATGAGCGAGATCCTTTTCTGGTGTAAATCAGTGCAACTGCTGCTGTCAGTGAGGCCATATTAATTTACACATGCTGAGGACCAACTGCATTGTATATAAGACTGCAAAAGAAACGCAGATTTTCAGACTGTATATTAGACTAAGTGATAAATAATTTATAACGGAGGAGAAGGTGATCATATTTTTAAGTACAGAACTAGGCAGATATAATGGCCCTAGCTTTCAATCTTCACTCTGCATTTCTGACCTTGAATTTTCAGCCCACCCAACGCTTTTCTAAAGCCTCTATGCACATGAATGTGTAGCGCATGAATATGTATAAACACATACATGAGCACACAACAAAACCCAAAAGCCAGTAAAATAAAAAGGGCACCGATAAAAGCCAATGGGCCTATGCAGGACAGTCCATACCACCACTCAGTCCAAGGGAAATTGGCCCCTTCAGGCAGAAGCCATCACTTCATGAATACCAAACATGCCTCTACTAGGTCTGTTCTTGGCTCAGTCTGTTGACACCCATCACCTCAGAGTCTAACGACACCCCTCGGGTTTATGCCTGTGGGGCAGAGGTACGCATCTGTTGGGGAAAAAAAAAAAAGAGAGAGAGAGAGAGAAAGAAAGAAAGAAAAGAAAACCCTTGAAAGACCACAGTAATTGCTGTGTCTCCAAAATCACCATTGCATGGCTCTGAAGCAGACCCAGCGCAGGGAGCAGAACAAAGCTCCTCTGCAGCACTCGGAACTGCATCATCCTTGAAACCTCCTCTGAGGAAGGGCTGCTGAGAGGAGGGGAGACAGAACTGTCCCCCTTGGATTTTGTAAAAGGGAGGAGCCTGGGGAAAAAAATATCAAGAAATAATCACAGGTTTCTATGCTGAATTATCTTCAACTAAGTCTAATGAGCAGGGTGAGGATGGACTGAAGAACAGAATGAAGGAAGTGATGAGCTGCAAGGAAAGGTCCAGGCAACGGAGAAGATATTTTTCTTGGGTTTGTTGTCACCAATCAATCCATCAGAAAGATGAAAAGAAGCACATAGCCTGCCTGGTCTTCTAAGGCTCCTTTTCCCTTTCCATTCAACCCCTGAGGACACAGCTCACCTGGACAGCGCAGCTCCCAGCACGAAGGCAGCATGTTCCTTGAGTATGGCCTCTGTGCTGTTCAACGCGTTAATCACCAGCTGAAGTCCACCCAAGGAAAGGAAATCTTTAGCGTTGTCCACCTGCAAAAGAGCCAGGTTCCCAATCAGTATGGAGCTTAACATACCACCAAAAGCCTCACCAACTTGTCAAAACCATCTTGTTTCAGAATGAACAGCATCAATTCTTCTTTCCTTCGGTTTTAAAAGCAATTCAAAACTAACGGAAAAAGATTTTGGCTGGCATTTCCTACAATCCTGCCTGCAAGCAATGCATGTCATGTTTGCAGAAACACTGTCTACTGACAGGTGGCTATTATCAAATGCAGAAAGCATCACTGAAAACGCGAATACTTTGATTAGCTATCAAAAATTCCCTTGGCACATGTTGCAGTAGTTCAGGAAATCTGACAATGTCAAAACCAAAAAAACACCCAGTTCTCTGCTCTCTCACTTGAGAAGGCCATTACTGTGCACCCAGGGAACTACCGTGTTTTACAAATGCATAAACAGAGCTGTAATTGTGGCGCCAGGAGTTAGAAATGCTTAAGAGCCTGTCAGCAGCAATGGTACATCAACAGCATCTCCTCAGCTTCTGGTCCCAGCAAGGCGCCCAGGATAGTCCAGGCATTTGTCATTAACTCCGTCCACAGCTTCATGGGAATGTGAAAAGTAAAAAGCCAGACTCTATTTGAAAGGGCGAGCAAGAAATTTTCCCTGAGGGCAGACTAGCCCATAAATTTTCTAAAGCAGACAACGCTGGACTAACTGCCACAAGGGAAAAGCATAAGCACTAGTGGGAATTCCTCCAGTAAATTCATCATCCTTCAACTTTAAACAAACTTGGGGCTAACCAGACAAAATCACAGCGGACATCTGTTCTTCAAGAGAACATCAGAAAAGGGCTCCAGGTGGTTTGCAAACAGAATTTAGAGAAACAGTGCAAAGTGCTTCAAGTATAAAATTCAGTCCAAAGTCAAAGTGATGCATTTTGCTTTTAAAGGATTTTAAACAAGCTTAAAAGGGAATCTCCGAAGAATTTTCGAAATTGCTTGTGCAATTTTTTTTTTTTTTTTTTTTTTAGAATTCCAACATTTCCCTTTCACAAAAAACACAAAGACAACAGCATATGTTGCAGACGGAAATGGAATATAAAAATGAGTATCAGCTGGGTAAAACGACCTTTCCCGTTTTAGTACACAGACTAAAGTGATGGGGTAATACAGAATAAACACCACAAATGATGCAGAATATGTCAGACTAACATATTTTCCAAGTTTGAACGATCTCTCTTTTAGTAAACAGTGATTTTTATGCTTAGTTATTTTTATCTTGACTGTGTACCTTCCCCAAAATTGGCCATGAGACAGATAATCTAAGATGCTCAAGAGAATGAAGAAACTATTTAGCTCGATGTCCCATAGGTCTTAAGCAAAGCATGAACTGGGGAGCTATAGATCTGCTGCTCCCACTGGGACAACACCTGAGCATCCTCCAGCCACTCGCTGCCCCTCTGAAAAGCTGACGCTAGAAAACATGTCCATCAAGGTCTGCTGTACATCATTCAGGATCTGCAGCAGCATTTTCACCCTTTCAGACCCTATTCTTCTAATTTTCCCTGAAAACTGGTCCTGAGATACCTCTCGCCTTTCTGCAGGTCAGTCTTTGTCTAGACGGAAATTTATGCAGCAATCTAAATTAGTCTACTAGGGCTGCTTTTATTGCTCAATTCGCTGTAAAGTATAAACTCCGAGGCTGTGTTAAAATCAGGTTTAGAAGTTTATATCCGCTCATGACAGAAAAAAGCCTAGTTAGCCAACCTATCGGTCTGCTGGTTCATGAGAAAATGCTGCGCCACAGAGAATTTTACATTCAGGGTTGGCTGTGGCAGAACCAACTGTCGCTGCATCCTCATCGGAAATCAGCTCCTTTTGGTTAGTTCTAGTTCCAGGAGAGACCCCTCTCAATTTGAGAATAAAAATTGCAACGTAAAATACGTTTTCAGGATGTATTTACTTTTTAAACCTCAGGTTTTGTTTGCTGGAGTCTGCTGTGAAAGCCACTTCTCACTTACCATTAAAGAACAAAAAAAAAAAAAAAAAAAAAAAAAAAACAAGAAAAAACACCCAAACTCAACAAACTTGAAAGTATGAAGCTCCCTGGGGAGCGGGGAAGGCGCTGCAGAGCTGCTGGGAAGCAGTCAGCCTGCACCTTGCTTCAGTCTGCCGAAAACAGCTCCAAAGCGAGGCAAAGATCAAAAGAGCTCTCGGGTACAGCACACACGCAAGCTTGGAGGGGAGGGGGCTGCAAGAAGAGCAAACGCAACAGCAGGAAGGCAGGGAGCAACTTCAAAACGGAGGAGAAGGAAAACGAGGGGAGATGGGAGAGAAAATGGTGAAAAATGAGAGGGGCAAAGCGGCACGGGAGCAGGGAGGAAGTCAGCAGAGAGACATGGTGTAGCGTGGCAGCGCAGGGAAGAGGCAACGATGAGGGGAGTAAATAACTGAAAGGTCCTGCGAAGCACGCAACGGGGCCCAGGCGCCGCGGCGCACTGCTGCGCAAGCACCACGAACTCTGTTTATATGAGTTATGCTCCGGCCTCTTCACATTTGCATTTGTTTTTTTATGCATTACGGATAACCTAGCAAGCCAAAGCTCCCTGCTCTTCCTCCAAAACGAGCTCCCTGACACACCAGGGCAAACCACGACCGACGAGGAGCGAGGCGGCCGAGCAAACGCCGAGCCCCAGGGCTGAGCTCCCACCGGCCACCTCCAAGGAGGAGGCACGTCGCGCACCTCGGAGGCCAGCGGCCCGGAGCTGAGCTACTAGCAGAAACGGTGACTTATTACCCCAGGGAAGAGGCGCCTTCAGTCTTCGAGTAGCACACGGCGCTGACGTATTTGGCTGTCGTTCCATCATCACGGGAAGCTGGGGCTGCTAAAGGCAGCAGCAGGCAGAGATAACACTCTGGGTACATTCAGCTAGCTGGGAGGAGGAAGAGCCACGCTGGCTAAAGCACGAGCCGTGCTTCTTCCCAGCTGTTTGGCAGCGCGCGAACCGAACGATGCTGCTATCAATACACTGAGGAGTCTCTCTTCCGGGCCAGCCTCCCTGACATTTCCCCTCTTTCTGACCCATTTGATGCTGAACACGGTTCCCTCTGATGCTCCAGGCCCACAGTACAGATAATGGGGGCTGGTTCCCCGCCATACCGGTCTGAGTTACACAGCAGCTTCAAATTATCCCACCTTACGTTTTACGCAGGCAGGATTTTTGCTGGAATGGGCCAGAATATTACACTGAAATCCAAATCCTCATAAGGGTGCTTTTTAGCATGCTGGCCAGCCGCTCTGACACCCTTAACCAGACTGAATTAGCCTCAAGTATAAATATTAAGCTCTTTGGGCGACTGTTGTGCACACTTATTCTAAGTCAGGCAGACGCCGGCAGTGAAACAAAAGTGTTTCGAACAAACAGCAAGGAACCTCCTGCATATACAGGATAGAGATTGAGTGTAGGAACCCAAGACAGAGAGCCCTGGGAGAAAATCCCCTTTTATTAACGCGGGACGATGCGCAGACTCCATCTTTCATCAGCTCATTCCTTCAGCGGATTTCTCAAGGAAAACATCTGTGTTTTATTATTTTTTTTTTAAACAAATGTCATGCCAGTAAAAGGTCTCACGCTACCATCTCTCAGAAGTTCTCTCTTTTATCCTGTGAAAAGACAAAGTCACCAGCAGCAACAGTGGCAACTGGCCTGCTCCGCCTCTCCACTGGCTCCAGGTAGAACGCAGCAGGCCCACCAACCTCCAGGTGATGCAGGAGAGCACTGGGTCTCCAAGCAAAGACTGCCACCAAGCCAGCTGCTGGGCTGGGAAAGCGTTCTGGGAACGAGGGTTTAACGTTGGCTGGGATGGGGGGGAGGGGGGGAACTGCCAGCCCTTCCACACAAGGCACAATGCAGTCACGAGCCTTGAGGACCAACCACGCAGCCAAGGAGAGTCTGTGAGCCCAGCCAGCCCACAGCAAACAGGAGGCAAAAACGTGCGAGCTTACAGCAGAGCCAGAGATTTCAGGAAAAAGGAAAAAAAAAAAAGTGTGAGCATAAAGCAGCAAGAAAGATTTCAGGAAATATATTCCACTTCACACACAGTCAATTAGCACAGCTCAGCTGATGCTCAGCAGCTTTCCATGTGCTGGAGCCTTCAGTCATTTCTGACATCGGCCCAGCTGCGAGAGAGGCTCTACACGCCGTTTCTTAGTCACAATGTAGGCTTTTGGTCAAGTCTGCCATCTTGCTTGGTATAAAGGTGTTCTCGGTGAATCTGATGCAGAGAAACCTACCTAACCACAGAGGCCTTTCATGGAAGAAGAGAGGGGTTTCTGTTTTGTTTTGTAAAGCAGCCACCACCATACTGACCTAAAAATTGCAGTTAAACCTCATTTTCATAAAATAATCAGCATATAAAAGAATAAAAAGAGAAGGGGAAAAAAAAGACTAAGAACAGACAACAAATCAGGGAATGCTAAACCATAGGTAATGCTCACTACTGTTAAGAGTGGATGATATATATAAGAACTTGGATATAAAATAAGCTTGCAGTGGCCTTCTGACATCTGGTATTGTTCGAAAATTATGATAACTACGCAACTTGTATTACTGATACTAATAAGAAAAGTAAGACCACATTTATGATACCACCCATATTCCGTGGACTTTACATGGTAGTTATCAATGATTTTTAGTTACCTGATGAACATAATATTCCAGATCATAGAGCGCTGCTACTTTTTCATCCAGCGTAGAAGCAGAGCTGTTGAATTTGCTGATTAATTTAACCATGATTTCATAATCTGTTTCCAACTTCACATTCAGCTTTTCAAACTCCTCCTTCAGTTCTTCTATGGGACGAAACTTCTTTCTCACCTCTTCCTCACGGGCCTTGGAAATGGCAAACAAAAACCAGATATGAAGGCAGGTGAGAAACAGTCCTAAAGGAACAAGTCATCTCAAACAACCCCAGTCCCCACATTATTTACAAGGTGAATGTGGCCATCTCAGCAACTGGATATACCGCTCTGCTTCAGAGATGCAAGGGCAGAGCTGGAAGGTATCTATATTCTCCTGGGAGAAGATGCTAAGTCTGAGAGGACTTCTGCTCAGGTCAAGCCTCCCAGTTCCTTGTGATGCTTCCTACCACCTGACTTACTCTGGTTCAAATGACTGGCTACTGTAGATCCCCCTGCACGTAGGCATTTACTTCAGGCTGCGGCTGGCGGGACACAGCCCAGACACCCAGAGGCTATAAATTGTGACACTGAGCTCTGCAACATTTAAGGTAGATCCTTCTGAATGTAGTCCCAACATGAACAGAGCAGTCTGCTGGGCACTTCGGCACTTCTAAGAAGCCCATCAACCTAGTTATCTGTAAAATAAAGCCCGTGTTTACCAGCATGAAATCCCCAAGCAGCTTAGCCTGTACTTATTTGTTCACCATTTCTACGTCCCATATGCCTTTCAAAAGTACATAAAGCACAAAAGCAGGAAGCACTGCTGGGCTCAGTTGGCCTGGAAGTGGATGTTATCATGACCTGACTGGATAAAGCCCTGAGCAACCTCTTCTAATCTTACAGACATCCCTGTTCAGAGGAGGAAGTTGGACTGGAGACCTCCAGAGGTCCCTTTAAATCTGAATTATTTTGTGATTCAATGCCACAATGTTTAGTCCATTCAGTGGTAACAATCGTACCACACTGATAAGTGCAGTTATCAATGTCTCCTCAGGTGTGGGCAAAGCATCTTTCCTCATCTCAATCACTTAACACATTTCAGAACCTCTTTCTCTCTCACTGAAACATATGTATTTGCTATCGGGGCCAGAAGAAAGAAGCTGCCAGAAAGCAAAGTTGAAGGACTAGCTACAAGGCAGCAAGTAGCTGAAGTGCAGGGCCAGAGAGCTCTGCTGGCAGTTAGCTTCTTCTGCAGCGTTGCCTGTCTCCGTTGTACAAACGGCATCTAAGAGGCTTGATAGCCCACGCGAGCTGGGCAAAGGCATGCAGTAGGCCAGGAAAGGGCTCTTCCAGAGATACAAGGGAGCATCAGAGGCTGCAGAGACCTAGGCTCCAGCATCATCACCAGGGCCACCTGGGCAGGCGGGGAGCTGAGCCTGGCACACCACGAGGAAGGAGAAAGCAGAGACCAGGCTGAAGATGAGCTACCTCAAGAGCAAGAGAAAGCAGCAGGGATGTTTCTTCAGAAAGTATTCTCTCACGAACAGAAATACTCCAGGATGTTTTAACAGGTGGCCCCCAATCAGAGGCTGTGCAAGTGCAGTGCTCCTTTCCTGTCTAACATGCCCTGGTGGTAAACGTTGCCCCTTTCTAGTACACGTGAAAGAAACCTGAGGACTCAAGCTATCAAACAGAAAAAAAAATCAGCGATGGAAGTTAAAGTACTGTCAATCTAATGGCAGCTGTTTGTAATTGTCAAATTAATTTGCACTAGCAACTACTGGGCTAATTACTGTAGGTGACACACAGAAACACAAAATGCTATCCCCACTCTAACCACACAAGAATTGCTTTATAAAAGCATACACTGGAACATGCTTCGTGTACCTCGATTTACTTTGACATAGTCGCTTCAATTTGTCCCCTGCAGGAGTGATTTTTAATGGAATACTTTAGGTCTATTACATGTAGCTGTTTTTAGCCCAGTTGCTGGGACAACAGCTATTCTAACGATTTTATTTTAAAATAAGGCTTATTTTCTTGTAATAGAGTATCACTAATTTTTGCATTTAAATGATACCCATTTCAAAAAGTCCTGCTACCATTATTGCTAGCTGCTACATAAATAATCTTCTGGAAAGTAAAACACTGCCCAGGAGTTGAGCAGGGGAAAAGAGACTTTCTGGGACTCAAAGACTTCCTGAGCCTTGACTCTTACCTCAGTTTTACTCCAGCTGAAGCAAGGTCAAGATACCAGGAGGAGCTAAGCTCAAGTAAACATTCTTTAGTGGTAGAGGGGGAAAAGGTTGTGATCAACCTGATGGGTCATTTATCATCCAATCAGTACAATGTCAGCGACTGTCACTGTCCTGGGCACCAGCTCCAAGCCCAAAGAGCGCTGAAGGAGCACAAGCATCTCATTTCACTTTGGACTGCAAACTCTTTGTAACTAATCAGTCAAGAGCTGAGAACCATGGGTGAAAGTCTGTGTTAAACTAGCTGAGAAGGAGGTCTTATTCACAAAATTCCCTGCTGTTCTTTTCATGACTTTTTCTGAAATAGAGCTGTGTCCCAGACTTTACACCACTCTCTGTGGCATATCTGGCAGACTTGTCACTGACTTCAGTAGAACAAAAAATAAACTAATGAGACATCATCCTGATCAAGAGAACCCCAAGTAACTACTGTATGCTCACCAATTTGCTGAGAATAGAACTGCTGATGAAATAACAGTGCTCCTTTTCTGTAAGCTGTTCAAGTCTAATTCTTACTCACTGATTTCTTATTTGAAAGTATTCACCCCATTGTTTATGTGAATAAAGTTCAGCCTGTGCTTCACCAGAGCCATTTGTTTTTCGCTGCCCAGCACACAAGATTAAATATTTCAATCATGAAATCTCTCCTGGATCCTGCTGTGCCAGTGGAGGAGGGTGTTATGTCCTTTAGCTTGTCAATGGCTACCAATGGCTATCAATGATTCTCAAACAGAAGAACTTTTGCTGCACCTTCTTCATTCTAAGGAGAACAATGAATAGAAGATAACTTCCTAGACAAATAACCATCATGCTGAAATTCATTCCACTTTGGGGTTCTGCAACATTTTTGTGAATGAAGCAGCAGTTGAGCAAATAATGCAAACACATGGAAAGGAAATCAGCCCATGGGTCCACAAAGGGCTTGTAACAACTCTTCTGTATTACTAATTTGAGTCTAAGCACACTGGTGCCCAAACAGAAAACTTAGGGGAGAAGCAACTCAGCATAAAGCTTAAGGACTGTAGATGCTTTTGGTTTATAGGAAAGATCCAATAGTTTCACTTTAGCACTGACACATCAAGGAAGAAATTTGGTGTCGGGATGGTTATGTCAAGATCGTGTATCTAGTTTGCTGGTTCAGGTCGCACTCGCTTGACTGAAAACTAGAAAGTATCAACAGTGCAGTCATCAAACGACAATAAACTGCTGATCCCAGCCTATTCCATCGCTGCAGCACCTCTTCCACTGATAGTCTATGGAATAATTATTATCGAGAAACACTGTGAACGGTGAGGGTACATTTAAGTAACTATAGGCAAAAGAATCAGCTTGCAACACAAGGCCTTTAAGTCTGAACTAAATAAAAATGATCTAAAGTTTTCTATTTTTTACAGAAAAGCCAGGATTAGTAACAAAAGGGATCAAAGTTTCCCAGGAAACATGTCACTGGCAGAGTAGGGAAACTATTTTAGGCACATGTTCACCAGAAGATTAGTTTGTATAGTAATGACCCGAGCAACTTCTTTAACCATCATATTTCCAAGACATACTATGTAGGGCATTTGCATTAGTATGTTGTACATTGATTTTGAATTAGGGAACTATCTTTACCATTCTTTCTGTCTTCTCACTTTCCTTCATTTTAGCCAAAGCCTCTTTGAGCTCCTGCGATGTGAACGAATTTGAGTCAATATCCATCTTGCCCAGCCTTGCAGAGGAAACAAAACAAAACGTTTTATGAGTGAACAATTTTATCTATGTTATTTTCATTTGTGATACAATAACAATGGATAGTATCAGGAGGAAAGAAGCTAAGAGCACTACATTTCCACGCATCTCATCTACAACATAAAGAAAAACGCCATGCTTGACAGAAGATTAGGCTGAATGCTGTATTTCTTGTGTGGTTTGTAGACACCTCACCCTGACAATCGTAAAAGGCTTCATAATCTGTATGCTGATCCAGAATCTCAACTACTAATACACAATAAAAGTAGCTGATTAATTTATGCTTCTGAGATGCATGTAGGAATATAAAAAAATAGGAAATGTTTCACAGGCAAAAAAGCACCACTGTTCCTCTAGAACAGTGCCAAGGACTTCCAAGCTTTAACGTGGATGTATGGAGACCTACAGCTCAAGTTCTCATGATTGTCATACACAGATCAAGTTAAGGAAAGAGTAATCCCAAGGAAAAATCAGACAGAAATGCTTAGAAGCACACTGTGTTGCTCTTTACACTGATCTCTTTGGTTTGAGGAATTTATCTTGGCCAGTAACACTCTTCACAGGCAAAAGAAAAGCCAAGGACTGGAGCATCCTTAGAGCTTCTCTGTACTTTGAATGCAAGGAAAAGAGGGGAAGAAGGGAGGAAAGCAATGGTAGATCTCATGCACTTTGGGAAAGAAAGTTCCCCATAGTTACTAAGCTTGTCTTTGTTGCGAATGAACCAAGGAGAAGGTCAGCACAAGTGAAACTTTTTTTAAAACAAATTAAACAATCTAGGTACAGTGAAAGTTGTGAGATCTAAGGAGGACATCAGCAATAATTGAGGTGCAGATCAGTGCTCCAAGCCCACTAACAACTGCAAGTTAAACTTACAATGTATCTGTCTAAGGCCAACAGAAAGAAAGCCCCCAGAACTGCTCTGGTGACTTCAGTGTGGGGAATCGTTTTGGACCGATTGCTGTAGATATTTCCAAGGAGCGTGTGTCCTTCAGAGAACCACACTGCATGTTTAGTTTCAGAATCACAGCACAGGGAGCTACAGCAGGCCTCTCTAAATACATAATCGGAGCGCTTTTACCACCGTGCCAAAATGGAAAGCAAAGGATAAGGCCCAGCTCTCAGAACTGCCAACCACCCAAACCTGCAATTAAGTCCCTGGAAGAGATAGCAATTCAGTGTACCAGGGCACTTGGCCTCCAACAAAAGACACAAAATCAACAGTCAATCTATCTCTGCAGAGCAAGAAGGCAAGTACTTTACATCACTATACCTTTTTCTTCTTTTCTCTTCTCTCATGTCACTTTTTCCATTTTCACTGTCTGAGAGTTTGGCTTCTCTTTCTCCCGTCTGCAGATTTAATCGTACATGTGACCCTGCAGGAACAGCTTGACCTACAAACAAAGGTTAGATTATTTTAGGCCACAGGCATTATTTGAGGTTTGCGCATGCAGGGAAGTCGCACCCTTTATTTGAGAGAAAGGGAATCAAAGCCACAGAAAAGCCACAGCCTTTATTGTGAAAACGAGCAGAGCTCCTTGCTGCTGATCACTCTTCCATTCAGCAATGCCCCTTGGACACAGGGGTTATTTTAACCTTTCAGAAATACCATGCTGTCCTGCCTGAACACTTCTTCCCTAGCTGGTGCCCTTCCAGCCAGGCTGCTGGCTTCATTACCAAGGGTGTTCACCGAGGAGAAACCCAGAGCCAGGCAGAGCTCCCATGAAGAACACAGGCTTCCACCTTCATAAAGCAGTGATCTGACCTCTGGGGAGCCAGTGCCAAAGAAACCACTAAAAAAATCCTCATTGGGAGTTGATTTTGAAGCTATTTGGACGTGGGTGGAGGGCATAAAACACAGTTGCCAAGAGGAAATCAGAGCACACACAGATATTCAGTGTATGTGGCTGAAGGAACATCAAGTGGACCACTATGAGGTTTTGTTGCTTTGGAAACTCTATTAAAAGAAATGGTTGATCAGTATTACGTGCCAACAAAAATACACAGACTATAACATTAAGGTTTGATTTTAAATGCATAGAGGATGGGAAATTCAGAGCACTTTTCTTGGTCATTTCTTGCAGAATGCCACAATTACACCGAAAACTGTCACGATGGACAACCGTTGCACAGGGGCAGAGAGCTGACAATATTTAATTCCACTGTCTTGAGTGAGCGTCCTCTTTTTTTAATGCAAGAAATCTGCCTGCTTGAGAGAGCAGGGTCACAGCTGAGTGAATGTGGAGATCTCAGCTGTATACACACAGCCATACCCAGACAGACACACTCATGCTCATGCTCCTCTCTATGAGGATTCCCTATCTAGTCTTTCCTTAATCTGTTTCCTTTTACCTAAAAGATAGAGGCTTAGAATAAAATAACAGAGCACATATGAAACAAATAGCATTTCTTACCAAAGGGAAATGAAGGCAAGGATAATAAAGGATTTCTTGCAAAAACTGCACATTCTCATAATACTAAATCCTCTAGTCGAGAGCACTTCCACATTCATAGGATCGGTAAGGTTGGAAGGGACCTCTGGAGATCATTCAGTCCAACCCCCCTGCTCAGCAGGGTCACCTACAGCATGTTAGACAGGGTTGCGTCCAGGCAGGCCTTGAAGATCTCCAGAGAAAGAGACTCCACAGCCTTCCTGGGCAACCTGTGCCAGTGCTCTGTCACTCTCAGTGAAGAAATTCCCCCTCACGGTCAGGCAGAATTTCCTGTGGTTCTATTTCTGCCCATTGCCTCTTGGCCTGTCACACGGAGCAACTGAAAAGAGTTTGGCCCCGTCCCCTTGACACCCTCCCTTCAGGAACTTGTTGATAAAATCCCCCCTCAGCCCTCTCTTCCCCAAGCTAAAGAGGCCCAGGTCTCGCAGCCTTTCCTCACAGGGCAGGTGCTCCAGCCCTCTGATCATCTTTGTAGCCCTACACTGGACTCTCTCCAGTAGTGCCATGTCTCTCTTGTACTGGGGAGCCCAGAACTGGACACAGTACTCGAGACGAGGCCTCCCCAGGGCTGAGGAGAGGGGCAGGATCACCTCCCTCGACCTGCTGGCAGCACTCTTCCTAACGCACCCCAGGACACCTTTGGCCTTCCTGGCCACAAGGGCACATTGCTGGCTCATGGTCAATCTGTTACCCACCAGCACTCCCAGGTCTTTCTCTGCAGAGCTGCTTTCCAGCAGCTAAGCCCCCAACCTGTACTGGTGCATGGCGTTATTTCTCCCTAGGTGCAGGACTCTGCACTTGCCCTTGTTGAACCTCATGAGGTTCCTCTCCGCCCAGCTCTCCAGCCTGTCCAGGTCTCTCTGAATGGCCGCACAGCCCTCAGGTGTATCTGCTACTTCTCCCAGCTTGGTATCATCAGCAAACTTGCTGAGGAGGCACTCTGTCCCCTCATCCAGGACATTGATGAAGAAGTTGAACAGGATGGGACCCAGTACTGAGCCCTGGGGAACGCCACTAGGCACAGGCCTCCAACTAGACTCCACGTCACTGATGACAACCCTCTGAGCTCTGCCTTCCAGCCAGTTCTCAATCCACCTCACTGTCCACTCATCTAACCCACACTTCCTGAGCTTCTCTAGGAGGACGTTATGGGAGACAGTGTCAAAAGCCTTGCTGAAGTCAAGGTACACAACATCCACTGCGCTCTACCTATTCAAGACCAAAGAGACTTTTCACCAATCACAGGCTCTAGTGTCTCCTATGTAAGACTAGGACGTCTGCCACAATTTAGACAAAATATTTCAAAGCCTAAAGACAAACAAATTCATTTACAGAATCCAGAGAAAACCACCTTAGAGGATTTCCTACTAAAACAAGGCATACTGCTGATAGCCTCTCTCTCCATCATATTCTTTCAGTAGAAAGTGGTGTCTAATATGGAGAAGGGCAGACACGATTACCCATCTCTCTTAAAGGGTGCTGGGACAAGCTAAACGTGCTATTTCTGTGTGCCAGTGGAGAAGCAGTATACGTTCCTTGGTAAGCCTTCCACTGGTGACCCTCCTGCCTCAGCAGGCTCTGTTCGTTGTTGTAGTTTGGCACTTTAATCCACATGCCTAGAGATGAGCATCTTCTCCTTTTTGAAAGGTGCGCTTTGCAGAAATTTGCTGCGATAGCTGAGATGCTCCCCTCACAGGCAACCTAGCTGGAGCAGCTCTGACATGCCTTTTAAAAACGAGTTTGTAAAAATTCAGTGCAAAGGACAACACCGCATGTGTTTCAAGAGACACCAAGGCAGGGGACTCCTGGCAAAAGAAAATGCATAAAATGGCATTACATGCTGTTTTACATACAAATCCGTTAGGATGTCTTCTTCTTCCACAGGTATGAACAGCACTTGGCCTAAGAGAAAGAGGGGAGGGGAAAGCTAGGTTCTTCCAAACCTAAAGTGAGTGGCTTCCCTCACCCGGGTCAAAAGAATTCAGCCAGCCACAGTTACAGGCACAGTATTTTCTGAAGCAATTCCCGAATTGTCAAATGCGGCCAGAAATAAATGTCCCTGTTAGAACAGTACGGTATATTCTAGCTTTCATGTTCCCTGTGCATCTGGACACATTAGTTCACTCTGTTGCCAGGGGAGAGGAACAAGGCTGATGGGCTTTACTTAAAAGAAACATAAAAAGGGAAGGAAACCGAGCAGCCTCCAGTAGCCTGAATGACTCCCATGTGACCAGTTCTCCGAGCTTCTATTTTGAGCAAGCAGTAAATAAAAGGGAACGCGAATCCCAGTGCGTATGAGCTTACAAATGCAGCACAATTGAATTAAGGATGTTACCATCCGAGAAGACACAAGCCTTTCCTCCTCCTGCATCTTCATGCTTTCCTCAAACAGAATTTGACTAAGACTACGCCAAACCCACGAGCAGGAATCTCGGCGTGGATGTGCTTAAGCGGCAGCTGTTTCAGTGACGGCCTCCTCTTGCCACCGTGCACAGCAGTACAGGTTCATGCCACAGCAGGACAAACAGATTGCTTTATTCAATAAATCAACAACGACATCCCCATCTTCAGTAACAAGATTTGGGTAGTCACTTTAAATATTCAAGGCATTTGAAACCAGACGAGGTCTCCACTCTTGTTCAGTTTGGGAGATTTTTAAACACTACTCACAAAGAGTGTTTCAGGTTGGGTTGACATGAATAATGTGATTAAAATTGCTGATTTAAATGAGCAAGCTGGAAACTCTGAATTTTAATCTTGTTTCAATATGTAGCTTCTAAATATTTCCCTTAAAAATAGTTGATTCTCTTTGATTCCTATAATTTAATATTACTCAACAACTAGGCGCATACATAAGATCTATACATATGTAAGCAGTTATATAGTTTCCCATTCTCTTGATATAGAATTGTATTCTTAAGAGGGCTTTTTTTGTTTATTTATTTTTTTTTTAACTAGAGGATTTCAGTTTCACTTATTTGTATCAAGCTGCATTTGGGAACTGAAATTCAATTTAAAAATGCATAAAAATCCAAGATTTCAGCAATTTTAGGAGCTTTTATCTCCTCCAAACATAAGAAGAATAAAAGTATGCTTATCAAAACAGTTTTGCATTGTAAGTGGAGACACTATCTGAGGTTATTGAATTAACCTGTTACTGAACGGTAACATAGGAGCAAAGAGTAATAATAGAAATTAAAAAAAAATTTTTTTGCCCCACGCTAGGCAGAGCAGAGCAGCTGAGGGGCTGCTTGGGGAGGAGAAGGGACACTGGCCCCTCTGCCTAAAGTGGCTCTTGCCTCCGAGCCCAAAAGCACCAGCACGCAAAAAAAGACGCGGCGCTTCCAAGGCCTTTTTGCATTCCTACGTTTGGACGTATTCTGGCCGACTTGGAAGTTGCTTTAAGTGACACAAAGGAAGAATTTAATTTATAGCCCCATTCTTTTAATCTTGCCCAGCCAGATTTTTTTTCGTCCAGACCTCCGTTTATTTCTTCTTATAATATATTAGATGGAATAAGAGCACCGGAGTCAGCTTCAAGGCACCGACTCATTCTCAGGGGTTCTGCTGACATTTATAAACTGATCCTATTTCTCTCTCGTGTTTTATGTTATCAGCTAAACCTGTCGACTTAAATTATTGCCTTGTAACCAAATCACAGTTATCTATTATTCTGCTATGTGTACGTTGCTGAAGCTTTGCGCCTCAATCAAGTTTTGCAGGGGCTGAAAACAGGACTATAAATAAATAAACAAATGGAAAACAGCACTCGCTCCCATTACATTGACAAGTAAGGGAAGAGTTGGACGCACTCGGCACAGAACGATTGCAATTAGAGTGCTCCGGGGCTTAACATGTGTCACGCAGCAATATTCAAGGGAGTCTTTCCGTTTTTAAGCAAGGATCAAATGGCCTAACACGCTACCTCATTAAACGAGAAAGGTCTAATCCCACGCAGCACCTTTCCAGTAAGTGATTTTGTTTAGAGCTGGCCATAGTTGGCAACTGGTTTCATGGGGACACATTGGGACAAGGCTGAGCCCCCATTTGTTATATATAGCAACAGGAAAGCATTAAAATAGCAAGGGAAGTTTTACATAACACATATAGCAGCTTTACAACATACATGCTATCTCATACAGAGATCATGTAATAACTCACTGTGCTCCTGGGATGAGTTTCTCCATCTCCTACCTACTACTCGTCCCTCTCACTGACTAAATTCCTGACTGCAACCATCAACCTGCTGAGCAAGGGATGCCCAGCATGGACACGCAACTCCCCTCCTCCAGAAACACCTTCAGGCACCACTTTGGTCCCTGCGGCAGAGAGTGTTGCTCTGGAAAGGCTTCTGCAACAAAAAAAAAAAAAAAGGGTGATCCAGCTTCCCGAGGCAGATCCCTCAAGCCCAGCCCCCAGCCCACCTTCCCCCCAAGTGAGTGTCCTCATGTGGCATTGGGAAAAAATAAATAACACCACCACCAACAAAATCTATTAACAGTGTCAAAATCCCATTTATGATTCAGTAACTAGCTCTGCAGTTCTCAGAAATAATCCTGATATCTGAGTAAGTGTCAGATAACATCTTCTTTTCTTGACCCTGTTTCTTTCAGCACAGGAGAAAGAGGCAAAAGGGACCTTCTTTTTAATATAGGCAACAAAAGAGTACATGAGTCAATGTGTAAATGTTCCCAGCAAAACAAACTGGCAGTGCTGCAATATTAAAAATAATAAGGCTGTACGAGACTGACAGATAAGAGCATCCTCAAGAAGTTATCTGATGATAACTTCTGAGGGGAAAAAAAAAAAAAAAAAAAAAAGACACACACACACACACACACACACACACAAATCCCAGGAAGCAGCACAGCTCCCCTTTGCTGGCACAGTTGGATCAGGATGGCTGCATGAAGAGAGACACACCACAGTCCCAGCAAGCACTGCAGAGAGGCTGGGACATCTTGGTGTCCTCCAGAGCTCCAAAAAGTCGTAACTAACCAACCAACAACATCAAGGTGAGCCCTTGGCACTGAGCACAAGAAGTGCTCAGATCAGAAACACCTTTCATCTCCTAGTTGCACAAGGCTGGGGACAGAACCTAGGTTGGAGCTAGGAGATAACCATGCAAGGCACATGTCGGGTTGCAAGAGGGCACTAAACTGCCCGTGCACAGCACCAGCATGCCTTCTCCTCCTCCAGGGGGCTCTAGTTGCATGAGTCCGTTTCTCATGCTTAATGCTGTGCTCAATATAAAATGGAATCTAAAGGGGGTCGGTACGTGCTCCGACTCTGGACTCTCCAGTGAGCGTTGCTGAGCAAGGAACAGGCAGCCAAAGCCCGAGTTTTTATGAGGGTGAGTCATAATGTTCCTTGGATTGTTCATTATTTCAAAACAGAACATTTTTACATACAAAAGGAAGAGGAGAAGGCACAGGTCAGGAAGAGATGGATTATTGATGAAAAGAGGAAGCACAGAGCCTGAATCTCATTTTGCTGTTTCACACCCTGGTTTTTTAGTCATCTAGAGCCTTTCATATTATTTCTCTATCTGGCACTCACAGCTCCTCCCAGTTAAGTACCATCTGAAAAGGTAATTAGCATGCTATATATCACTTCTTCCAGATTTAACTGTATCAGGCCTAAAAAGTCCTCTGCGGAACCCACCCCACCAATCACCCCAGCAAGCCAACGTGCTTCCCTTTTACTTCATTTGCAGCGCACAGTCACTAGGAAAACTCAGGTTCAAAGACATCTGTGTTGAAATTTCAACTACAAACTCCTATGACACTGTATCAAATGCTCTACTAAGATCCCATGGCAACTTCCAGTGCAACTCTTACTTCTGTAAGTGCTGTTCTTCTACCAGGAAATCAGTCTTGTCTGCTGAGCACCACGCACCCTTTATGAAACACTATGAGCTAGTCACTGCCCGTCACTCCCCAAATTCTCAGGTCTGCAGCAGGAGCTCTAATTAGCTACCTAATTAAGTATAGAGAAAATGTTCTTTCATTATCACTGTACGTTTGCCATGTTTATAAACTGTTTCCTAAGCATGTGCTTTGGGCATATGTAGGGAACAGGATGCAGGATGAATTCTTGGTATGATCCACTACGGCCATTTGCGTAATGCCATTTCTGCCAGTGGCTGCCTACCTCAGTGGCCAAAGACATCCCCATGTTCTCTGTCTGCAAATGAAAAGTTCTGGTAGTGCAAGACATGTTTCTGTCATCATTATTTTGTGTTATCGCTGCACCCAGGAAACCCTGATATGGTCAACGATCCCGTTGAGCTATCTGCAGTACAAAGAGATGCCTCTTCACGGGATTATGGAAGAAAGTGCAATATAGCTTTGTTTGTTGTTATGGGAAAAGCAAACAACAATTCAAACTGCTGCTTTGTTTTGCTTTCCAGAGCACATAGACAAACATGGAAATATCTTTAGAGCAGGAAGGGCCTAATACCAGGCTTGATGACACTGATGGGATCCTACCAACAGGGCTGAGCAACAGGTAAGCCCAGTGAGCACACCGCTGTCTGTGTTCACTAGGTGGACCAAAAAAACTTCATATAAGGTAGCATTACTGAAGCATAAGGCTACCAACTCCCCGAACAGCCTTTTCTTACTAAAAACAAGCAAAACTAAAATTGCATAAGCATAAAAAAAATATTAAGGTAGAGTCTTAAGCACCACTGCCCCAGAATCCTAAGATGTGGAGGCTGCACTGCCCAAAAAATTAGCCAGCTCTCAGCAATAACTAGCACTGGTTTCTTCCGATGACCAAATTTGATGAATTATTGAGAGACTGAATGAACAGTTGAAAAAAAAAAATAAAAGAAAACAAACCCAAGGATGTTTCATATTAAACGCACCTTAGTTCCTTAGTTTATCTGACAAACATCTTATGTAATACTCCACACTAGGCTAATAAATATCCTGTAGTTCAGCCTGTCAAAATGGTGCTGTGTAAATAAGAAATCTCCAGCACCAATTTTGACTGCTCTAGCAGAGTCGGGACAGCAGCCATTAGAAATGCTTGAAGTTAGCCATGGGTGAATGAGTTCCCACTCTGAGTCCTGCCGAAGCTGCTGGCAGATAAGCCACCCGCAGAAGGGGGCTCACCCCAGGGAAAGCCCCAAATTACTGCTTTATAATACATCCTGCCACAAAGTGCCCCTGTCTTGTGTTTTTGCCCAGGACCTCCTTCCGTGTCCAAAAGAAGAAACACTCCACTGATTTCAGCTGGACTTGAATCATACACTGAACAGAGCGCTGAGAAAGCACCGCTTTCCATTCCAGGCTCTCATTATGTTAGAGACTAGTCATTTACTGATCCTTGCTGGGCTATTATTTTCCTTTGGCTGATGCCACAAAAATCACTGCATGGTCTCAAAGTGCCAAGGGCTCAGTAAACGCAAGATTAAGGGGGGACAACTCCCTGCAATACACTTTGGAGGAACTTTATATTTCTTTGCCTAAGACTTTAAAGTCAACCGCTTGCTGCAATAATGAGCATGTCTTTAAACACCATCCATCCGGGCTACTGCTCAAACATTTGTTTATCAGAAGAGGGTTTTAAAACTACTCTTTTTGTTCTAGTGCTAAGAAGTTTTCTCTGTAATTTTTTATTCCTCAGCAGATATAACAAAAACATTTTAAAAAGTGATTTTGGAATCAAATCTCTCCTTCCATGATCTAATCTGCAGCTAACAGAAAAGAAAGCAGCTCAAGGAGTGCACTCTCCAGTAAGTAATACTCAATCAGATATACAAGCACATCAGTTAAATTTGGACACTCAGTTGGACAACCACTCACATCAAAGACATGACTGCCAATTTAATGAGATCCAGTGCTCTCCCACTGCACCACTATTTCTGTTCTCTAAACTGATCAGTAAGTCTTTGGGTGTCCTTCCTCTTTCCTCCTCTCTCCCCCGACTCTCAGCCTCACTTCCCAAGCTCAAAGTGCTCCTGCAGTGGCCACAGCAAGAGCCACTTGACTTAATTTTCCATGCACCTCACCCTCACACAGGCGCATATGCTCAGAGCTGAGCTAAACAACACCTAAAAACTGATCTGAAACTCAAACCTCTCTTGGTAGGGTAACCAAGTTGGCTATCACGCTCCAGGGCAGAGCACGTGTCTTCTGCAATGTGCCTGCCACTTTCCTGGATGCTCTAAAATAGTAAACAAGGGAAGCGAAGGCGGATGCTAGCGGGCTGCTCAGGGAGAAAGACTCTTCGGGAAGGAGAGATGGGAGGGCTCGAGAGAGGACATATGGTGCCTCTTTGATGAGAGTTATTGCTGTAGCATCTGTTGAGGTATCTTCTACTGCTGCCAATAGAGAAAAGCTTCATATGGCAAAGAGCTCTTTGCAACAAGTACTTCACCCTTCTACCTCCCTCTGCACAGGCTTCTTTTTTACTTGCACTAAACAGTAGAAAATAAACCAGAAAAAAAAAAAAAAAAAAAAAAAAAACAGCATGGAGGAAGGAAGAAGGGTTGCCCTTCTATAAAACTGGCAAAGCCACAAGTTTTCACATTACAAGCAAAACCTTATCTCCAACTTCTAGTCAGTCACTTCTTACACATTACCACACACCCTTGCTTACCGCATGATGCACGTACTTAGTGATTCAATACAAAGTACTTAATCTATTTTCTGTTCTCATAGTGGGCTCGATTCTGTGAGCTGCAGCACAACTTCACTGTTTAGAAAGTTTAATCCCACAAAGGTCTTTGCAGCAGAAGAAAAGTGGAGATTGAAGGTGTCCAGTCCCATACTGAACTGTTTGGCTGCATCTCCAATTATTTCAGCTAGAAAGGGATATGCCAGGCTGCACGGACATTGCAATGACCTCTGTCTCACCGTCATGCTAAGTCAATATCAAACACAAATGGTATTTACACAAGCCAGCTGTAATCCCTGTCCAGCTACATTATTTATCCCTAAGCCTAAACTACTTTATAATGTCACCACAACCTGGTAAATAATCGTCATTGCAGAGGCACACTTGTTATACCTGAAAGGCCATCTGGAGTGCTGCAAGCTGTCCTGCTCACCAATGTTTGGAGAGGATCAGTGCAGAACACATGCAAAGGAGGACAACTAGGATGATCAGGACAACCGAGAACCTGACAAAAGGGTCTAAGGATAGAATTCATCCTGCCTAATTTTTACTATTTAAAAGTTAAGGTACTTTTTCTGAGCTAGGCACCATTGCCTTCTTTGTAGTGTAAGAAAAAGTCCATTACCTCCAGAACATCATCCACCACAACTGTCCTCAATATTTGTCTGAGAGAGGGAAAAAATCATCCTCAAAAAGCCTCTCTTTCTCTCACCACTATTAAGATGACCAAAATAAACAAACATAAGGGCAGAGCAAACTACCCTGGAGGAACCTGCAGTGTGGAGGCATGGAAAGGATACACTTCCTAGGGAGGGAGAATCAAGTGAGATCAATGCAGGTGTGAGAACCAAGGGGCCTAAGCTGGCCATGGTTAATCCATAGTTGGAAATGAAAAGATGAAGCCCAAGATTCTGTAACAGGAGGAGAGAGGGACAAAAAATATGCTGTTTCCAAGAGAAAGGCTGGTAAGTTTGGGAAGGGTTTATGACAGGGTCTTGGTGATATCTGTTCTGTGTTTATAAAGCACTCTAGGTTGAAACTGAGAAGACATACATGTGCCACAGAGGAGAAACAAACTCGCTTCTCACAGCTCCAAATACTACAGAAAGCATTTCAGGACATGCTGTATTGCTGGCAGTGAAAGCGTGCAGCTTATTGACTTGAATTGCATCTCTACTAGATGTGTGTCAGTTGGCTCATCTCAAACTTTTGCTTAAGTGGTCACATCAGCATTCCAGCACCCTAATTTCCACAAGCCTACAGCGTCTACCAGAGCCAAGAGACTCCAGGTCTGCAGAGAGTCGGACAACCGTTTCCCTTGTTAACGTTGAAAGGTGGCTGATCTGAAACTGCTGGCTGCGAGACTAGCAAAACATATTGAATAAAAATGTCTGCCAGCTATGCTGCCAAGCGATAGTGAGAATGAATTTGAATAATAAAAGCTGGAATAAGAAGATGCCTTAGAGAACTTATTGGTGTAGTACTTTCCTAAGCTCCAATTTAAAGGCTCAGTTCTACAGCTAATGCAGTCGTAAGGGACATTAGCCTAATTTTTGTTGGGAGGAGTTGTCAACACTGCAGTGTTTAAGACAGACGCTAAGGACTTGTTTTTATCTCAAAGACAGATCACAAAGAAAGAAAATAATTGTGCCATACTCGGTTCATAGAAGAGCAAATGCACGTTCTCCTTGGGCCTAATCATGGAGTGTTCTTTTTACAATAACACATGCACAAGCATCCTCTGATTTTACCAGGTGTGCAGTGCCCACACTGCAGCCGAGACCAGATCCAAATGCACAGACCTGTACACAGGAACCTTGTAGGATATCAAGCATATGTGAAGAAAACTGGTGGTGGAAATGCAGAATTGGCTTTACCTTCTCAGGGATTCAAGCAGGAGGTTAAAATCAAATTTGCCTGGCCCGATTTTTAGAGATACTCTATGGGTGAGTCAGCAGAGAATGAAGAAAAGAGAAGCTGTACCCTGCATTTTCAGAAACAAGTTTGCATGATCCTGCCCCCCCCATGTCTCCCTTAATTACTTTGATATCCATCATGATGGAGTCATTTAGTGATAAAAATTGCAATTCCTCGATAAATTATAGCGTGCCACCCCTGGCACATACTCATTTTGGCTGAGCAAGGCTGCTCCCATCCCTTCTTCCTTCCTGCTTCCTCATCAGCAAACTGTCTTCAGCCAGATGCTAAACCTTGGCCTTTGCTCTTCAACTTCAGCATCCTGACAGCAAAAGTGGCCCTGATAACAGACATCTTCCCCCATGAGCCACTCTAAACATCCAGGCCTGAATCTGATCCTCCAGCTGTACAGCACTATCAAACAGAAGTCGTTTTAAAGAACTAAAATGTATTAAAGCTATATTTCCACAAACCCACAGCTTGCCTAGGTACCTTAATACCAGCATGGCTTCATACTTTCCATGCACCAGTCTCAGATTGTATGTACAAGTCTAAAATAATAATGTTGGTGTGGTGGCATAAATGCCAGTCTAAGACACATAGCTTCCCCAAGCGCAAAGTTGAAAATTTCTTCTTTATTTGCAGTTATGCTGAAGTAACAGAAGTATGACCTTGCCCTGGCTTAGGAATAGGGAATCTGCCTGCAAAGGAAGCCCGACAGCAGTGCGATACTCGACTGCAGTCTCAAAGGCAGGACAGTGGCTCTGCTCTGCTAAGAAATCTGCGCTCGCACTAAAACTAAATCATTACAATAGCCAGTAATGTCCCTCGGGAAGGAAATCCTCTCAAAGATAAATCAATAACTCCGTGTAATTTTAGCATGCAGCCAGGAGAATTTACATTGCCAGTAAGGCTGACAGCTCTGCCACAGAGACAGAACTACAGCATCATCAAACGGCACGAGCACAGTCCCCGTGCTCAAGCTCAGGCTCTCCCTGAGAGTTGCAATGCCAGGAGGAGGCCTGGCCTCTGGAGTGCTGGGACTCGCAGGGACCCAAAACGAAACAGCAGCCAGCAGGGATGCGGTGCGGCCGAACTGCCTCACCGCAAACCCACCTTTTCCCAGCTGTGCTCTAGTCGCTCTCCTTGCCCCGGAGCTGGCTGCACCTCCACAGCCGCAGGCAGAGCCAACAAACATGTTTCAGTCTTACCTAGTAAAAAGTGCATAAAGATAAAGCAAGAGTTAAAACAGGCACAGAGCACCAGAGTATAGGGGACACACCACAGTCATAGTCTTCCATCTCTTGCCGGGGCTACAGCGGTTCCCATCAGTCAAGCCATCAGCAAAATCAGGCAACAGTGATATGCTGCAGAACATACCACGATTAATGAGACTGCAATTTATGTAATTATATTACATAAATTACTTACTGGGCCAATAAGTTCAAGGCAACTAATGACACCTTCCAGCTGTGGTTCACCACTGAGCAGTAACTATCCAAAAAAAAAAAAAAAGAAAAAAAAAAGAAAAAGAAAGAAAAGAAAGGTCTCTAATTATTCAGTAGTAGTTCTCCTCACAGAGTCTCAGGGTCAGTTTGCAGGAGAAGGTGGCCTGAATTATATTTTCGTTTCCAGAACATCAATGGAATTGTTAACTAAGTTCCAATGCAAGGTCAAAGTCTGCCCATAGTTATGTATGCCATCCCCCTCCAGACTGCTGGCTCGCACAAGTGCTGGTCCTGCTACAGCCAGCCAGATTTAAGCCTGGGAACGTCCTCTGTTGTATGTTTAAAATAGCAGTAATCTGTGATAGTCCTCTGAGAGATGCGGTACCAGCGTCTTTCTGCCACCCCTTTCTCTAGTAGACGGGAAGTTCCCAGCATACAGAAAGAACCTACAATAACTAATTCCCTGGAAGATAAAACTGGCCTCCATAAGGCAAAGAACATTTTCTTCTAAGGTCAAACAGCAAACACGTACACACCCGCCTCCAGAGACCTGCAGCAGGGCAGCTTGCACCACCCTGCTTTGCAGGGTCCCGAGGCACACGCACTCGGCACTCTTTACACAGCTAGCTTAGGTTGCTGCTTTTTTCCTTTCATGCTTTTAGGGTCTCCAGCACCAAACAGCCACATCTGTACATGCAAGCAGCCCTCTGTCCTGTTGTAAACCCCCCCCTGGAATAAGGGCTGCATTTTAGAGCCCCTGTGCTGTCACACATGCAGTGTGGCCAAACAGGTAAATCCTCCTGCCACCAGCCCACACAGCTGTGACACTGGTCTACGTTTATGTGGCTCCTAACACTCTTCCTCAGTCCCATCCTGTTCTCGGATGCACCCATGTTCCATAAAGAAACGACAGATTGAGGGCCTACATCTGCAAATGCAAATTTGCAGCAACTTCAGATGTGGCTTGTGTTTCCACACTGTTTCATCAAGACTCTAGACTCTGGCCTTCCTTTTTCTCGAAGACCCTAGAGCGCCAACATCTGTTAGCAGAGCTGGGCAGTGCTGATCCAAAGAGCTGCAGGGGTAATACAAACACCCCAAGCACAGCCAGGCCATCCTGTCATACCCCTATGATGCAGAACTCATGCACAAAACTACCTGAGAAGCCACAGCTGAACCATCTGCAATGATAGCACAAGGCAGGAGATCCCACAAGCATACCTCTGTGTCCAACATAAAACCAAAATCAAACCCAACTAGAAAATCTGAAATGAATGGTCGTGTATCATCCCAGCTCTTATGATGCTAACCCACCAACAAACCATAAAACAGCTGTAACCCCTGTTCTTATGGCAGCTCTGCACAAGATGTTCAGTGCCTTAGGACTACACTCCTGGTTAGGAGCAGGCAAAGCTTTCCAAGTAGCTTCCAGGGCTCAACAGCAGCATCCTACAAGAGGGAATATGCAAAAGTCAACCTAGCGATGATCAGGAATACATATATAAAGTAATTTGTCACACAGCAATTTGTGTGCACTCAAATGTTCTGCAATACAATTAGAAATCGATAGCAAGAAGCAGAAAGCCTCAACCACACAGTAAAATATAAAGAATACTTGTAACATTGATTTTAAAAGAGCCTAAGAGAAGACAGTTGCAGAGAAACTTCAGAAAGCAAAGCAAAATGCCTGAATTGAAGCTTTTTTTTCTTAAAAAGACATTAATAATGGATTTTCAATGCACAAAGAAAAACTGAAACCCACACCAAATTCTCCTGGTAATAACAGCTTTCTGCAAAGCCCAACTATTAATGTAACAGGGATGTCCATCAATCAAGCACAAAGAAAGTACTTTCTGAGCTAAAAAAAGGAGGAAGCAAACATCTGCTTTTTTTGTAACTTAAATTTTGTCCTTAAATGCAAGGAATATAATAAATTATTGGAAAGCTGGGCTTGAGCCAATTTTATTCCATCCCGGACAACTAAATGCTGAGCACAGAGGTACAGGCACACAAACATCTTGCCACAGTGATTTGTGCCTGGCAGGAAACAGGAGAAGCAAGCAGAGTTTTATTTGTAGACTGAGCAATGCTTGAAAAATCCCTGTCCTTCTCAGCACCCAAAACGCAACGAGTTCCCAACAACAAGCAAGCAGTAACACACACAGCAAGGTGACAACAGGTTGCAATTCGAACATGTCTTCAAGTCAGGGGGTTTAGCAGCTCCCTTTTGCAATTAAGGAAGCTTTTGTAAACTCTTTTCCACCTTCAGCCATCCTAAATCTGCCTAAGACTCTGTTACATGCTGAAGTGATACTCGAGTAGGGTTAAAAGGAATAAAAACTTGCTCCAAGACGACAGTCGTATCCCTCCTCGTTATAGTCTCCTTTTTCAGTTTCCTCATGCTCCCTGCAGGCAGTTACAGTTATTAAGAGAATTTTTGTTGCTTGCATTTCTCAGTGTTCTCATCTCTGGGTCCATCCTCTCAGATGAGCACTGCCTGACTGCAGTGTTAGGAGCAAACCTGAGAACTGCTGGATTTACACCAAAAAAACCCAGTCAGCAAAGAAAGTAACTGGGGTGCCATTACACTTCCAATACTTCCTCTTTCTTTAACCAGACTAGGGGAAAACAGTGCTGGAGATAATGAAGAGAATTTACAGATTCCACTAGAAGAAGCTGCAGGCATCACTGCATCTAAGTCTTAATATATTCTGAAGAGTGACACTATAAAATGACATTATGGAAGTCTGTATTTACTGTCTCTCCATGCTTTCTGTATCCATGGTGCCGTGTTACATTTAATAACTGTTCTTCGCCCCAGCTGCCAGTGTTGCAAATCCTGCTTGACACCTGACAAACTAACTGTTGGGGTTAACCCCCTGCACGAACACGCACATCTTCACCCAGTTTAAAGCTGTGGTAGCGCATACAGGGATAAATGATTAAAACAATCCTGCTTAGGTGATGCACAGGAAAGAACAGACCCTCTCCTTGTTTCTCAAGTGTGTTGGCTCCACAGGGCTAACTGTAATACAAAAGGAGAAATGTATTTTTGTCCCTACTCAGCAGTCTGAACCCATGCAGGCAAGAAATAGAGCCGTTGGTAAGAAGCTACGTTTACACACAGACACTTTTCAGAAGAGAATCACATTGTGAGAACTGTAGAAGCATCACCATCGCGCCCACCGCAGTACCAGGAGCACTGGTGCTTGCAGACCAGCACACGAGGATGTTGGTTTGCACCACAGCCTGCACCCAACAGCACTGGTCCACAGGCGCCTGCCGTGTCATGGGGTGATACAGTGTGCTCCATGTAACACACTCCATGGATGCCAGGGGAGAGAAATGTCGAGTTGTTGGTGCCCACCTCCATATTCTGATCGCATAGTGGTGGTAAATCTGGAGAAGAGCCACGTGCAGCTCTGAAGTTACCCTGGATTTGTGCCAATTGGTGATCAAAACAAAAATCCCTCTGGCAGGCCACCTGGCCCAGCCTATGCCATCTCCCTTTCAGAAGGGCTGAAAACCCTTCTGAAAACCCTTTCAGAGTTTGTCCCTAGTTCAGTTATGACTACAGGCACTTCAGCAACCCCGTATCTGCCTTTTAGGCCTGAGATACAACCTTTCTTGAAATGTGGTCTTTACCAAGTATCTTGTTTTGACTACGTAGTATTCCTTACTGTAATGTTCTATAAGAAGATCATCTTTGCAATCAGGCTAATAAGCTGTACATGGCCAGTGTCCTGGGTTGTAGATGGATACTTTACAAATATAAACTCTTGTTTGCACCACCTGTACTGCAGAGTAGCCAGATGAGGTCGTTCAACTCAGCCATCTTCAGAAAAAAACACAGATCAGTAGACTCAGACAGAGATCTAATTTTCTAGCTAGTGTAGAAGTGTAGGACAGTGAAAACAGCCCGTATAGATTGTTTGACATAATCTGAGAAACTCTGATAGACTGGATGAAGAACACACACATTCCCTTCTTGCAGAGCAGTAGCATTAACACCTCCGACCAACACAGGTTGATTTGGAAGATCCTTGGCTGTTCCTCCCCTCCTGCTGGCCAGCCAGACTTTGGCTTTCTTGGCAGGTAGCACAGGGCAAGGTACAAGCTCTCCCTCATCTGCAGCCTGCTCTGGTCCTCTTCCAGGACAGGTTACTGTCAGTTAAGGATGTACTTAAGGCTTGGAGAAGGGTGCCTGAAGAGACCAAGGGGAGGAAAGTTGGCACAAGATGATAAAACAGGGCTTAGCAAGAGAAATGCAAAAGGTCTCTTGCCTCATCTTTCAGAAAAGGCTCTGGCCCCACAGAATGACTTCACTTCACCCTTTGGCTCCTGGCTCCAGCCCTGTTGTGCCCCACATCTCCCAAATAGCTGGTTTCAGGCATCAGACTCTGCTTCTTCTCTTTAGAAAGGTCTCTAGTAACTCTTTCCATGCTTACTTCATTCAGGTTTCAGCTGATGTTAGCAAGAGGGAACAGCCAGCATTACTACCAGGAGCTGGAATTCTCCATGGAGCTCAGCATGAGATTCTCTATCTTAGAAAAAGGTATTGTCATATAGACTCATAGAACAGCTGCAGTTGGAAGGGAAATCTGGAGATCTTGTAGTCCAGCCCCCTGCTCAAAGCAGGGGCAACTTGAGCAGGTAGTCAAGACCAGACAAGTTTTGAATATCTCCAAGGATGGTAACTCCACAGTCTCTCTGGGCCACTTGTTTCAGAGCTCAGTACCCTCACAGTGAAATAGTTTTTCTGATGTTTAAGGAGAATTCTTGTGTTTCAGTTTGTGCCACTGCCTCTTGTCCTCTCAGAGGACACTACTGAGAAGAGTGTGACCCTGTGTTCTTCACACTGTCCCATCCGATATTTATATACATTGAGAAGATTTCCCTGAACCTTCTCCTCTCCAGGCTGAGCAGTCCCAGCTCTCAAGCTCTCCTCATCTAAGAAATGCTCTAGTCCTGTAACCATCTTTGTGGCCCTTCACTGGACTCACTTCAATACGTCTGTGTCTTTCTTGTTCTGAGAAGCCAAGCACTAGACGTAGTACTCCAGATATGTCTCAGCAAGGCTGAGTAGGGGGGAAGGATCACTGCCCTCTACCTGCTGGAGATGTTCTTCCTAATGCAGCCCAGGATGCCATTGGCCTTCTTTGCCACAAGGGCACATTGCTGGCTCATGGTCAACTTGCCCACCAGGACTCCCAAGTCCTCCTTCTCTGCAAAGCTGATCTCCAGCTGGCTGACCCCTCAGCCTACAGGTGCATGCAGTTACTCTTCCCCAGGGGCAGGACTTTGCACCTCCCTTTAATAAACTTCAGAAAGTTCTTTTCTGCCCATTTCTCCAGCATGTCAAGGTCTCTCTGAATGGCAGTGCAATCATCTAGTGTATAAACCAATTCTCCCCCCTTTTTTTATCATGAAGTCTGTAAATATCAAGCCTGCATAATTTCCCACCTCATCTGAGCTCTAGTTAATCAAGATAGAGAGCTCTAACCATTTCTGCATGTTATCAAGTGCAGAACAGTGAGATAACTGATTAGTAGTAACCTGGTTAGCAGGATAAATGGTGTTATAATTAATGAAGATCAGGTGGGCTTTGTTCCAAATAAGCAAAGCAGATTATATTAACATACAAATACATCTTAAAATACAATCCTGAAGATAACTTACAGGATAATTTAAAGGTGCTTTCAGAAACATCAGACACAAATGGAAAGGTTTCACTTGGGTTGAATGACAAATTCTAAAAATAAAACCTGGTCTGGGGTTAAAAATGTAAATTGTTGATTAGATCTATTTATTCACACCCTGCAGTGATGGTGGAGACATGCAGCTTAATGTTTTCTTTTTTACTTTGCAGGAGCATAGGCACATTCCTCTTATTGCCATTGCCGCCTGCAAGGTCTTTACAACCCTGGGAGATCTCTAGCAGAAGAACAGAAGAAATACCAAGTGACAGACCGCATACATTAATTCAGTATTCTGATAGCATCCTGTTGCAAACAAATGACTGAAGCAAAACTTCTTGCAGTCTTAAATAGCATGCAGAAAATCATGAGAGAGGAAAAAAAAATCTGAATTTAAGTAAGGTATTTTGAATGAGAAATGTTACCCTTAATTAGAATTTGCAACACTACCATGCTTAATCCTTCCAAAAATGTAAGTACATAATAAAAAATTAAACTTGAATATAGGTTTGCTAGGAGTTCTTGCAATAAATGGGAATTAGTTTTATAAAGTGTCAAAACAGACCCAAAGCGACTATATTTCTTTTCCTAGCTTGTACTAGTAGAGGAGAGCTAGAAAAGCAGATATATATATATATATATGTATATATATATATATACACATACACACACATATATGTATATATTTAATCTCAGAAGCTTCCCTGAGATGCTAAAGGAAGCTGTTCTAGGAATGTGGACGCATTTGTTTCAGTGAACATTTGAGTAAGAATAAATGCAAAATAAGCTTCTAGACCTCAAGAAACATCAAACAGTTGTTTTAATTTACATCACAGACAAATTCATAGTTGATTCTAAAATGAACAGAGGGCAGAGATCAGAGAAAATATCTCACTAAATCAGGACATCATGATGGATATTTAGAGTTTTCCTCAGAGGAGTGAGGTGCTTTTAATCCAGAATGGAGGATGCAGAGCAGATAGCTCTGAAGAGGTTTTGTGGAAAAAAGAGACTCTGTTGCTAGTTTGACCCTATAAATAAATTTATGGAAAATTTTTTAAAAATAGCTACAGCCACATCTGAACAGGAACACTAATTACAGCCATGAATTGCGAAGGACCAGATAAAACACTCCTTGCAGAAGCCACTCGATTGCATGCTGATGGCCTAAGAAAAATCTAATTTTGTCCTCACTAAAATCAGCTTCTTAGAAATTGTAATAAGCAGAGTCTTAGTGCACATACTGCCCATGTGGGAAACATCAGAAAGAATGGTTAGAGCAAGACCATGGGGAAAAACACTGCTTCCCAAATATGAAAAAGATACATTAAGAAACTACGCTTCAGTGATGTAAACCATCTAGACTGAACTCTAGAAAAAAGGGAGTGTTTAACTCCAAGAGCTATGCATTTTTATGACAACTCTCACATGCCCAGGACGAAAACCACAAACTCCTGGACCACATGGCCAAAAATATGTCTTAAGAAAAGGGGTTCAGAAATGATCCTTCTGGCCCTAGGCTGTAGCATACTGAAGTTGCTTTGGGGGCTAAACAATGCTCTGAAAAATGTTTAATCAAGGTAGGCAATCTGGAAGCAGAGAAAGACGGTGCTTTCTCCAGGGATGGAACAGACCGCCTGCCTTAGTCAGAGCCAACCTTGGGGAGCGAATTAGATAAAGTACAACAGAGCAGTCTGAAGACACAATTCCTGGAGTGCATCAACAGGTCAGGGATTCATTTATGCAGTTATGGAATACAACTGAAAAAAACACCAGCTCTGCAGATTCTCTCCCCGGCTAACTGCCAACCTCTGCGGAAGAGCACACAGTTAAACACAGTGCTGAAGCTAGTGTAGACCTACGTCGCACAAAGGCCAGGGATCCATAGCACAGACATTTACGTTCCCACAGCAGGAAAACAGTTGCTCTGGGAACTTTACATTGCCAAAGGAGAGAGAAGGACCTCCCCAGAAGGAGATCAAGAGAAGCTGAAACATAATAGCAGAAAGGAGGCCCCACCTGCAGCTCAGACCTCAGCAGTTCATGAATACATATGGAGTTGCATCTTCCTCCAGCAACACCATCCACTTCATCCTCTGAGGCTGTTCTCAGCAGGAAAGCAACAACTGGAGCCTGATGAAAGCTCACAGCAGAAGACTGGCCCCAAAGCCTAATCCCAAGGCTCCTCTCACCAGCAGCAGACTTTCCAGTGACTGACTACAGCAGGCACTGGGTGATTAACTTGATCCCCAGCATCTGTGATCCTGCTCCAATGGGAATTCAATACTTCTATGGACATGGAAGAAATGTTCAGGATTTTGTAGGGATGAAGGTCCATCTGCAGTGCAGTAAAGTAAGCATGCACTGGGATGCCTGGAAAGCTTTTCCCGCAAAACAAAACCATGAGATTGAAGGAGAGATGGTTGCTCTGATTATACTTGATCAAACCTTCAAAACTACTTAAATTGCTCTAGAACCAACTTACACTTTTCAGAAACATTTTCCTCATAATTTCTGATTAAAACGTTAGAACCAAGACCCTAGAATCACTTGTTTGTTCTGAAAGCAGGAGGGAAGATACTCAAAGCGGACATTCAAGATCACCAATGTTGGATACACTCCCAAAATGAACTGGGAAGGTGCAGAGCTTCATGCGCTCTCCTCTCGTCATATGGGCAAGAGAGCGCTCATTGCCAGGACTAACATGTCTGCCACGGTCCTCATCTTTCCAGTACATCTCAAGCTAGTCAATCTGAACTCCGTACTATGATCTCATGCATTCCAGGAGGGAAAACATTTTTCTTCCAAGATATTATTACAAGCTTGAAATAAATGTGCAAACTGTTAGATAAAGGCGGAGATAAAAATAGGCCAGTTATACACCTCTTCTTTAATGAGGTTCATCCTTCTAAACAGTCAAACAAAGGTTATTAACGTTATTACAGAAAATATTATATGTTTGCACACAGAAACTATGGCAAGATATTCCTAATCACCCAGCACACATTTAAGAATCTCTCAGCAGCTCACACACTCACAGCATCCCTAGCTTGGAAGAAACAAGATAAAAGAGAGGTATGAGCAATCTCCCTTGGAAACAGTCACTCTTCTTTAAGTTTTTTTTTCCCCACTCCAAACAATGCAAATTTAACAATGTGAATGATATCCACTCCTTACACCTATTACAATATAGCTAATGTATTTATTCTCTTAGCTAACATTAAATTTACATTACAAAAACACCAGTCAGTGCACCATTAAAGCTAATTCTGAAAATATTTAGGAAGTTAGGCTGCATTTTTCAAGTCATACAAATAAACCTACACTCAATTCTAAAACACCTCCATTAGCTGGTTTATCAGTGTTTCAAACTAACACATAATGCACTGTAAGGGTAAAGGAATAACACAAGCAGCTAGCAGGACTCTTATGGCCCGTCTTAGGCAAAAATACCTCTTACATATTTATTTCAGTTGTGTCTAATGTCTGAACCCACTACCATGTGTAATGAATGCTTACCTAGGCTAACCAGAAGTATAATGAGTTTTTGACTGTACATATATTATGGAAAACTTTGTGTAATCAGTATTTTTAATTAAACCAGTAACATCATGTCCAGTAAGGGATAGTCAACAGTATTCCCTCCCGTGACACACTGAAAGCCCATCTCAGCTCCTCCCAGTTTCAGAACTGAACAACCAAAGAGGTAACTTTAGAGTTTTTTCTGATTAAAAGCCACTAATGTTTCCTTTGCCAGCTGATACCGACACTCTCTGAAATGCCAAAAAACAACAGAAGTTTTGTCTACGTTTCCAAAAAACACACAGAAAAAGAGAAGGGCTCCAGAATTTGGCTCACAATTCACAAATGATAAACTTGACATGATCACCAGCATGGACACGTGGGCAAAAAACAGTGGCTGCAAAACTTAGCAGTTCACAGGGAACCAGATCAGAAATGCAGGCAAACAACCGTGCAGAGCCATTACAGGTATCTGACAGACCTGAACGTGATCCAGTGGAGCAGCAGTCTCCCTGATCGTCCCGCACTACTTCGCTTACGTAGACCCATAGAAACTTAGGCTGAGACTGGACCTAGCAACCAACCACTGGAATTCTGCTTAACCAGACTCAGCTAAAACATTATTTAATATAGTGACACAAAATACTCGATTTCTGCCTGTTTTCCAGGAGAGATCTAATATACCAGGAGTTATACAGTTCTGAGGTCTCACATTATTAAAATTTAAAAAATACATATAACATTTACAAAGCATGATGAAAAAATCAAGACTGCACAGTTACACTTGCCAAATTAGAGAAGCAGAGCGTCTTTTATATTGGGGGACCTTGGAGTTTTGTAATATGTGTGTTCAGTTACTAGCTTCTACAGTTCAGCTTTTTGCTATAGACTCGCACCATTTCTTGATGTGCGTCAAAGAGGTTCTGCTGGAGCTCTGGTCTCTTCTGGAAAAGGTCAGTAAGTTGCGTAAGTACCTGTGGTCCAGGGACATTCACGCCCGTTGTTTCAGCTGTATATGTCTGAGGGTGTGACATCCCCAGCATCGCCTGCATCGGTGGCCATGCTGGCACCTCTTTGGGAGCCTGAAAGCTGCCGCAGGTTTGCACAACACATAGCAGGTGAGCAGCAGCCTCCGTACAGAGACACGTGCCAAACAGATGGGAAACCACTCTGATCCCCGTGCAAAACCACATGCCCTTGTCTGTACAAGAAAGGCACAGGTTGACAAGGACCAGGTGTGCATCCCTGCTGGGTGCCCTTTGACTTCCCAACTCAGGGACCTGCCAGCAAAGAAATCAGAGCAAGCAAGCAGATAACTACAAATTAGGCTGCAGACAGACAATATCACAGCAAGTCTAGAGCAAAAGACACTTTGACAAAGAATATTTCCATGTCCAACACCATCTATTTAAACAGAGGTTTACATACCTCCTATCAACCTGCTAATAGCTCTGCAGCCCTCATATCAACATGAGTTAGGGAAACACTATCAGCCCTCTATATGGATCAGGATTAAGGCATCGACAGTCTACTGTGTTTTATGATTCTGTGCTACAAGGCACCTCATCAGAACCAGAAGCATCAAACAGTTTCAGCCCTGGCACTTTTGCCATCAAAAGTTCTTCCTCTTTTAACATAACAAAGGATTAAGCATAAGCCCCAAAGAAGCCCTAGCATTAGGGAGAAGTAACAGGTTCTTTAAAAAAAAAAAAAAAAAAAAAAAAAGGCAGGAAAAGTAGCATTTCATCTAGCACAAATGATCTATTTAAAATTCCATTTGCCTTCACTGCTTCACTGCTCACATAAATCTGTGATCTGATGACAAGGATACAACTTTATTTCCTGGATTGTGCGCACCCAGCTTTGCAAAAACGAGCGTACCCTTGTGGTTTAATGATGACCCTCTCCATCACCAGAGATATTCAAAAGCCATCTAGTCAGGGTTGTGCGCAATATGCTGTAGGTGATCCTGCTTGAGCAGGGGGTTGGATCTCTAAAGGTCCCTTCCAACTTCACCTGTTCTGTGATTCCATGATCTGTGATTCCATCTTGTAAGGTTAAGATGAGAAGGCAAGGAAGGAAAATGAAGATCAGGAAGCTGAGAGAAGAGAGCATGAAGATGCACAGTAATAAACAGGAGGAAAGACATGAGAAACATTTAAGAGATCAAGAACTTTGTATGATAGAGGTTAGATGAAGAAACAAGCAGAGCGAGAGCTACTGGTGGCCATAACCCTAACGCTCCTTCTCCAAGCACTGAACATTTGCAATTGCTCTCGAACTGTCTGTGGTTTTCATACCTGCTGTAATCAGCCTGAAGCACTCCCTGTTGCTCACCATAACAGATTATGATACTTCTACAGTCAAAATTTTTCCTCTCTGCAGAGAAGGAAAAAGTTCTTTAAAAAAAATGGAAAAGACGCATTTCATCGAGCATAAATGAGGTTTTTAAAATTCCACTTGCCTTTGCTGTTCATTCAAATTTGTGGTGATCTGACAAGATGGACACAACTGTTTCCTGGGTTGCGTACATCCAGCTTTGCAAAACTCAACATACCCTTGTGGTTTAACGATGTATTTCATGGACCTCTATTGCCAGGGCTGACATAAATATTTCAGAGACCTGCACACAACTGTTTTTGAGTTAGGTCTGGGTCACCAAGAAGCCATAGATTCAGCATGTTCATTAATTCAGCCCAGCAATTAGAAAGAAGGGCTAACCTCCAGTCATCCTGGTGAGCAGCACAAGCAACACACCCACCCAAAAGCTGTAATAAAATTCCCACAGGCAATCCTCACACCAGCCAGTCTTGTGTCCACTAAACTGAGCAGGCTCTGAGACAGGCCCTGGCACTCGTCTCCGTAGCCAAAAGGAAGCTCTTTGGGTCAGGTGGAGGATGACACAGAGAACGGTAGTGGAGCTCCTGCCGTTACCTTCTCCTCCACCTTAGAAACCTCCTCTTCACAGGTTAGAACAGTGCTGGCTTACCTGGCCACCTAGATTTCTTCGAAGACATTCAGACCAACAGTTGAACCGGACTGAGTTATTCCTTTATCCTCAGTCTTGCTCTTTCTAGCAAAAATCACAGGAAGTCTTTAAAAATCAGCTTTAGAAAAACTATCTTCACAACATAAAAGCATTCCTTCAGAAATGTTTAAAACCTTGCCCATGGAGCAATTGAGACAACAGAAGACCTGAGACATGAATGAACAGCTAAGATAACTACCAGCAGAGAAAGCAGCCTGAGGACCCTTGGGTATTTAAACGCTAAGTAATGTATCATCAGCTCCCTGCTGAACTTAAGATGGTTTCATCTTTACAGAAGTAGCAACAACAGCATGCTCCCATCAACTTCTCCCTTGCAGTATGAGCAACAGTGGCAGTCATGGCCTTCTATTTTTTATTTTTAACTGCAATATAATTAGGCACTTAGGAAAATGACTCTGAATTGTACAAAAGCCATAGAGTAACTGCGGGTATCAGCACAGCTCTCTGCAAGCCAGAAGTTTAACCACAGCTTAAAGTACAAGCCAAACTGGCTCCTGTAATACACGCTGCATCCGACCAGACACTGATACATGCTATTCCAACCCGTGAGAGAGATTCAGTGCTGCAAGATTTTAAATCGCAAATAGAAGATTTTGCTCCTTTTCTCTGTTCTATGTTCTTTGGCATAGAGCAGCTGCTCTGTGCCCCCACGCTAGTTCCTCTTGGTTGGAAAGTAGGCATAGTAGAGCATATCTATTTTGTTCAGACAAGGCTTGTTTGGTCCATCTGGATTTGGACACTGGACACATTAGCTCCCAATTTTAAGCTGGCAGCTGAGAAACCTGCTAGCTAGTTTTTACAGCTTAAGGAGTATAAAGGCACGGTTGTCACGGAGGTGAACAGAGCCCGTCTGCAGAGGCGCCGTACAGCCTGGGCTCCCTGCAGCGCTGGTCACGGCTAATGAGGAAAAGACAATTAACTCCCTTTTTTCTTTCCCAATTAAATACATGCCTCTTCTGCTTCCAGGAAGCAACAGGATAACTAGGCAGCTCTCTAGAAACTCAGGAGAGAGGAACAGTCAAAGAAGAAACAGGTGGGCTAAGAATGTCAACCTAACTTCAGTGAATGTAGAAAGAGCAGAGATGACAAAGCAGTGGACACTGAAACCAGTCCTGAAAGATCTCAATCCTGCTTCACAAGGTTCCTGAGCTGGAGACTGCAACAGGTAGGGAAGGGAAGCAGCATTACACACTCCTGCTACCCTTCTACTCTTCCCTAGGCACTCCTTCCACGTGCCACGGTCAAGGTGAGACACTGGACTAGATGAGCATTTGGATAAGCCAGCATGGTCATTCTTAAACTCTTGCATTAAGTTTCTGGGCTTTTAGGAAGTCTAATAATTTGCTTCTCTTTTTCTTTCTTTTCCTTGTTCTTCACAGTAACATATCCCCAGAAGAGCTATTTCTGATCCTAATGTCAGACAGAAAATATGCCGGTCAATAATGTGATTAGAGCTAGCTGATTTTCAGTCATCATGAAGAATGTCTTTTACCCTCTGGTAAAAGAAACAGAGGGAAACAAGGCGCCCAAGTGCTGAAGAAAGATGATTCTCCTAGAATGAAGCAGTAACATACTCTGGGGTATCATGTGGTAAGATGAGGCAGAATTGAGGTCGTCTGAAAACGTGCAAGCAATGCTTTTATATTTTGACAGCCTTGGTGAATGCAAAGAAATCCCTGACCATTCGAAGCAGAAGACCAGAATGTACAAAAGTGCAGTAATCTCAAGGACAGACTCTGTCATCATGGCCATCCAAACAATCACAAAGAGCACAAACATTTAAGTCCCCAACTCAGGGCTTCCCCAGCTCTTCAGTATCAACACCACTCAGTGCCTCCACTCCTCTCTGCCATCTCTTCGGGATTGTCATGAAAAGTGACAGGGTGTTTTTGTGTTGCGGTATCACCACCTCTACACACTACGAAAAGATTAACTTTAAGAAACAACAGAAACAGGCCACCTCAGATTATGTTTTTCCAGCAAGTTTTCAATTCACAAAAGTACTAGCATATGATAAAAGTGAATTTAGAAAGGAAAAAACAATTAGAGAAAGCACCACTTCAAAAAATTCTGCACTTGTGATGGAACACAGTTTTGTGACGGAACACAGTTTTGTGACCATGGCAAGAGAAATCATCTGATAACATGCATAAACATCCATTCGGGGAAAGATCCAACCCTACTCATTAAAAGCAGCCTGCAAGTCCCTATAGACGTCAAACAAAAACACAGAGAGAAAAGTACTGCAGATGTCTTCGTGATTTCCTCAGATGATACAGAACAAACAAAACAAAAAAAATAAAAGAAAAGAGAAAATGGGAGACTTTCCAAGGGCACATATCCTCTACATATAAGCCAGCAGTGCCTGGTGCATTATTTAATGCTAACTAGAAAAATGAAATCCCTAACAAAGTGTTAAAGTACTGCGGAGTTTCACAAATCTTTCCGCAGGCCCTTTCAGCTTCCTGGCTGGCTGGCAGAAAAGACAGCTGATCATCAGGCTTCCAGATTACATGCAGCAGCACTCTTAGGGTACCTGTCTCTCTGTGTTTGCATTCAGCTACCTTATGCAGGTTGAAGCATGCAGAAAAGAAAGCACAAGGAAGAACTTGATCAAAATAAGGCTCATATTTTAGGCAGCGATGGAACAACTGTACAAAGCAGCATTACCGCACACAATAGCAATTGAATTTTTTGGAGAAATTTGACAGACTACAGGCTGATAATACTGCTGCAGTCTCAGTGGAAATTTGGTTTGATGCAATTAGAGGCAATGAACTGAAAAATAGCAGAATAAAACTGGAAATACATCTATAAAATATGAGCAACTGTGGAATTGATGCAAGCCTAGAAGTTCTGTGTGGAGCTCAGGAGTAAGATGAAATCATAGGGTGAGGAAAACGTAATTCTGAATTCCCACCTACCATTTGAAATTGAAGATCCAGATTCTGAATGAAGATATTTGCTTCCCCAGCAGAGACTGGCACAGTTTGTTACACAGATGCAACGGAAGACAGTATAACAGCTTCCCAGATAGCCAGGCAGCAAGAAGCAAACCTCTGCACATTTTTGGAAGATCTGCAACTCTGCCTGCAGTTTACTATTGCCTGAACGTGTTGAGCTTAGACCAGTCAGTTCAGCCAGAACTCTGCTCTGAAAAAGCTGCAAGCAGGTAAAAGAGCATCAGAGCATAAGACGCAAAGCAATCAGATTAGTTACGCTGCCAACATGCATTTCTCCGCTAAATGACAGAAACTCATGGCCCTTACGTAGTTAGCACCAGAGGAATGCCAGCTGGCAGCCAAACAGGCTGCTTTGCTCTCCGAGCAGGACCCATGGTAAACTCCTTCCCCAGCACAGACCTGTGTTAGCACCTGGGCAAAAACTCAAGGCCAGGGGTCACAGAGAAGCGATGGTAGAGACTCCAGGTTCCCCAATCTTGCTTTGGGTAATAACATGCTAAGAATGTGGGTCATGCAGCCCATGACCATGGCTTAGCTTCAGAGAAACCCGCAGGAGTTGAAAAATGGGCCAGCAGGGAGAGGCTGGGGAAGACATCTCTTTCTCAGACATTTCTAACTAAATCCCACGCACACCTGAAATCTATATTGACTAGACTACAAGGCAAGCCACCATTTAAGCCAGTTACAACAGGAATTTTAAATTCTTTTCTTTCAGCATACTGCAAATGTCGATAAGCGTATCACTTCCACAAGCCCTTTACTGCATATGCCTAACATGGAATTGCTACAAAAATGAAGTAAAACAAAACATCCAAGCAAAGTTACTTCTAAACAAAAATGGCAGTGACGTTCATAACAACTGCAAGTGTACATACATACATATTGCTTCAATAAAAGTGATGGAGATCTGATAAACCAAATACTGAGTAAGGACACAAAACACCTTCTATACACAATGATACAAAAATGGAATATATACTGCAGCTTTGTGAAGCCAACTTGTTCAGTTGATGTCATGTCACCATGTATGTCCCAGGGCAAACCCTGGGTTACAACTGCACTGCAGAATTAGGGAGAGACCACCCTGCGCGTGGCAGAGAAGAGAGCACCTGGCTTCCTTCTGACTGAGAGAGGAGCTAAAGCCAGTTTCCTCTGCAAGTGCTTCTTTCCAAACCTGCTCTAGAGCTTGGAAGCAGACTAAACATACAGCATGTAGTGAAAATGCTCTTCTCTGGGGCTGGGACATCTGTGCCCATAAGTGCCAGGAGGCTATTCTGAAAACCATATGAGATAAATAGCAAAAGCTCAGCCATTCTAATCAAACATATTAAACACCCAAAAGGCAATAGACTTTTTGTGGGATGTTGAGCTTTAGGTCTGAGGAATAAAAATTAGACTTCGTATAGCTAAGGTTTATAAAGTCCATTGGTAAAAGACTGCGTAGTGTTAACATTGACAATTCTTGACCAGATTGCCACTGAGCAGTCCCATCAACCCACACTGGAGCACAGCAGACCTGAGTCACTGTGTGCCAACAGACGTTACAAAATCTGTCTCTTAACAAGCGTACAAAAAGAGAAAGGTCGCCTGAGCTAGTGACAGAGACACATTATCACCTACAATTTGACTGGCAGCCCTGCTCCAGTGAACTGAAAGCACTTTAGCAACCATTCCTGTTGCCACCTCGTTTGGTGATGCTCTCGTTCCCCTGTATTGGGTCATTGCTCTGTACCTCTTTATCTGAACACCAACAAAAGCATACATTGTCATGGGAACAAACAGGTATTTTTAGTTTCTGCAAGGCTTCCGTCAGTGGTATCAGATGTGGTTTCAGAGGGACACTATAATTAGTAATCAGCAGGTTACCTGGATGAAGAGTTTGCCATTGATGTGTTGGGTAAAACGCTTCTAAGTCTTCCGAATCAGCTTCATCTTCTGTTGCTGGCTCTTTCCCACTGTCATCTTTTATGTCGCTCTCTTCTATTTTCGTAAGGGCAAACTCCTTTTGGATAGGAGAGATTCAGCTCATTAACAATTACATCTGAGTAATTTAAAGCCGGCCAAGAATACAAAATTTTTCCCTCACCAGCAGATTTTTTTTTTTGACATCTGAGATTCTTTCCACATGGTTAAATTTAGATTTAAAGTATATTAAAGGTTAAACATGCATAACTAGCATGACATTTGTGCTGAACAAAGCAATGCAGCTTATTTCTTATTCCAGTGCAGGCTGCACACTTTAAACAAGCTTTCGCAGCGCCTCACCTATACTACACCCAGAGCCAGTAGCCCTATTATTAGGCTTGTGTAACATTATAAAACCTGTCTTCCCTTGCCTAAAAAAATGTCAAACTTTAAACTTTTTTAGCTGAAATTTTCCACACTAGTGTCTTCTGCTTCCAGTGGGGTTTTTTGTTTTTTGGGTTTTTTTTCCCCTCCTTAAATATACTTATTTTAGGGCTTGGAGGGCATTTAAGCTGAAATAGTTCAGCTATTTCCAAAATAGGACACAGAGAAAATGCATTGTTTTGTCCAAATTATAAAAATCTTAGCATCCTTTTCTTTGTGCGTTCTGGTGCCTTGAAGTCTATTAAAGCAACGAGGTAGCACTCTAGTCGCCACATGTTATAATTGCTGCGTGTGAATACCAGAGAGGCAGCAGAACAGATAAAACTAACGGTATGTCTTTAACCAAAACAAGGATGAAACGTAGATTTTTCTGCTCTTAGCGAAACCTCATTGTTTGCTATAAAGTCTCCCTGGGGAGGTGATGGGAGTAGCATAAAACCACAACGGACAAAACTATTGGGAGTGTGTAAAAAGTAACCACTTCATATTGGGAGAAGACTATTAGGTGGGTGCGAACCAGCAGGTCTTTCCTATTTTGGTTTTCACAGAAACAGATAAGCTGGTCCAGGCTAACAGTCCAGAGAGTTCACCTTCTGCTGTGGGGAATATTACCAGTTTCTGATACTATCAAGAAAGCCACCGCTGAACCACTTCAAATAACTAGTCAATGGGGAAAAATTATTCCTAACCGTCGGCAATTTTAATAAGAGCTATAGCTCAGAACATGAAGTGTTTCAATATTAATCTTTAGAATATTTTCAAAGGCAAAAAAGAGAAGCCAAGTAAGAGGTTAACTGAAAATTTTAGGCCACGTTCTGCCTTCGCTTCTTCCAACTACTTCGCTGGGAAAAAACGCATGCATATTTACTGGCAGAATCTGGCTGCTTTGCATTTAAATCTCTTAGCCAGTCTAGGAGAGTGTTTCTGAGCAAGCGAAACGTCAGCCTGAGCAAAACACGTACAATTAGGAACAATATGATAACACGTTAAGATGCTTGACAGAGTTATAGAATGTTTTTATTTTATATGTTAATAGGGAACAAAATTTCCAAAATACATTAAAAAAAATGAAGCTTAACTCCTATTTTCGCTTAGCACATTAGAGGCTTGAAATTGTTAAAATTATGACAAATGGTTAAAGCTCAGTAATGCTCATAAACATAAAAAGGCAGGTTCCACTGATGAAAATCAATGTTAACATTTTCTGAGCCAAGACCCAACAGGACTAAAATAAATGAGTCAGAGCAGTTATTACTTAGCTTATTTGCGCTGTTATATTATTATCCAAGAGGGACTTAATGATACAGTCCATTGTAAATTTACCCACATGCCTCCGAGTATAATATCCACTGAAACACATAATGGAGATGGCTGATGTTTACAGCCGCAGTTCAAGAGAAGTGCTACAGTCTAAATGTTCTGGAAGGGGTAAAAGGATGCGACTTGCTCCATTTAAACGCTGCTGCCACTGCTTGGCCCACAGTCACTTTGCAATACCCCATTTCCATTAGCAGACTTGACACCGTTGCCCATTTTCACCACTGCAGAAACGCTAATGATACACAAACTCTTCTTGATTTATGCAGAAAACAAACTGCACCATTAAGCAGAACCCTTTCTTTGTTTTGTTTTGTAATTGAAACTGTAGAAAGACAGACTTTTTTTTTTTTCTTTTTTAAGAAAAACAATGGAAATTTCCTTAAAGGCAGAAAGCATCCTTTGTTTATTATTCTGAAATCCACTGTGATAAACCGAACAGCCTCAACAGGGATGGTCTGAGACCATCCGCAGTCTGTTTCCAGTACAGGAAGGATTTGGCCACCACAAAGCCTGAAAGGTCAGTGTATGCAGATGGCAAGAAAAGGTGGGGGTCTGAGAGCTACCTACCTACCGAATTCATCACTCGCCTCTTTCCCAACTACTCCACCAGGCTGCCTGCCAGTTCAGGCACATGTCACTGGATGCCTGTCCCGACATTTGTTTTCAAACTTTTTCTTGCAACTGAGATGACTGTGCTCTATTTCCAGCTCCGCTCCACCCCCAAATAAAGACAGATAACATCACTGTATGACTCCAGGCGGGCCCTAGGCCCTGGCTTCCTTATACTTTATTTGGTCCCTTATACATGCTCAGGTAAGCAGCACAGCCCAGGGTTGTATTAACAGGAGAGCAAGCTGCAATGCAAATGCAGAGGTGTCCCAGGACATGGGGGACCAGAAACCTGCTAAGTCAGCATTGCTATGGAAGCTTCTGCTTTAAGCCCCAGCATAAACTGAACAAAATCATACTGCTACAGAGCATCTTTTTCCACTCCCCTGAGGTCCTTGAGAAAGCTTTTGAGAAATGCTAATCTAGCAGGGCCTGGCACCTGGCATTCAGAAGGAAAATCCAGTTTTGCACACCTGCACAAGTGCAAATGCCAGACGGCATCCACTCACTTCAACTGCAGCTTGAAAAAAAAATCACACTGCAAGTAGCAAAACCCACACACGTCAAATTCGAGGGCCCAGGAGGGTGCTTTCTGGGGAACCTGGCTCTATGTGAATCACTCGTGGTGACTCAACAGAAGCAGAGCAAGAAACATAATCAAGGCCATCTCTTTTCCCCTCTTGCCACTAGACCATGTAATTAGCTTTACCTCTTGCCACGGGGGAGCGCACTACTACTCAAAATAGAAAAGGTGACACCTAGTGAACAGGAGAGCTGGCTCGGTTACACCGTTCCTCCTGCAAACCCTTTGGATGCAATATTTTCTGGACTTCCTGGTATTAGGCAAATAGTCTTAAGAAGCGAGCCTTTCCGAAACATTTCTCTTGAGAACCCACTCTTGAAGAGCCCAGAGGTGATTCACCATTTAGTATAGTGGCATTATAGAAGGACTAGGCAAGGCTGTCACCTCCCCCAGAGACAGGTGACAGGTTTAAGTGACTGAACGGCCCTGGAGGGATGAGGCTCACTGCTGGAGCAGCCCACACTTACAGGAACTCTGTCACTTAAGCTCGAGCAGGAAAACACTGCCGAGACCACCAACACCAGTAGGTTGACTTTAGCAGCCGTGGAGTGGAGACGAGAGCAGTGAGACATTGCCATCAGCCTGAAAGGAAAGAAAAACAAAACCAACAATGTTTTAGTACAAATTCTCACAGTTTTCCACATCCATTGCGCTACATTTTTCAACACAGCACAAGTGTACAACATAGCAGGACACAGAATATCAGCATGTTAGTTCATTGGTTTCATCAGAAGGGTATCAGATGCTAAGGGATGCTGATTCTACCACTAACGGTGTTCATGACAGTTAAAAACGGAAAGTAGCTTCACCAGGCAGGCGCTTAAGTCTCTCCTGGAAAATATAGAGAGATTTGCAAGTCTTGTTTAAAATCACCGTATTAGTGGCATGGATGACAACTACAGGAAAAAATAAAATTCAGTTCCAGTTCTACTAAGGCTTTTATGAATGCACTTCATATTTTAGTACAGAAGTAACTGAGTTAATTCAAATTAAACAAAACCATAAGCCTTCACAGGATCAGCACTTTATCTAAATCCATATGTATGTTTTGCTTGAGAAAAAACAACATTTGCACAGTTGAGCAGGATTTACACAGCAGTTTCTGTAGCAAAAGGTTTTCCCTTCCTGCGCAGACTGCCGCTTCCCCAGACCTGCACATTCAGGAGCCAGGGATGCCCAAAGCTGCAGCGGACCATGAAGCAGCCAACCAGCCACATGTCGAATGGCAAAGGGGGGAGAAAAAAAAGAGGAAGAAAAAAAAAGTCCTGCTCTTTTTAATGGAACCTTTTCATGGAAGTGGAGGTTTAATTATCCTCATTGCCACATGTATAGCTACACTCACATACATACATCCCCCCACCACTGCCTTGCAACACGAGACGCTAAATCACTCCACAGTGTTCAGCTCACTCATTCCCCCGCTACGGCGGCGAACTGCACAGCCTGCCAGCACAGAGTGGAGAAGTATTTCCTTTGATTGGCTCTAAATTTACATGCTGCTAAATTAAACTCAATGAAGTCTTTTGAAAGAAGATGGGACTGATTAGTTCCGTTCAAACACTCCTTCATTACTCATCCCTCCATCAAGTCTGCTCCAACTCCTATCCAGGTTTTAAAGACTTCCCTCGCATATGTGCACAGTCCTACATATCCATCTCCAGTGTGCATTAGGATGGTGCATCACATCTGATTTCCTCCTCTGAACCAACTACCTTCTACTCCCACAAGCAGGAAACATGCTTTAACTGGAGTTGTCATGATACTCGCTGAACAAAAATCCATCATTTTTTTCTTTGGCCAAACTTCCCCTGGTGCCAGAAAGGATTTGGCCTGAATTACCAACTGCAAGAAGTCTTGTCTCATGAAAATGCCAGAGAAACCCAGGATACCAAATGCTCCTAGACTCAGCTGATTATCTCCAAACACGGAAGCTCTGCTCAGTGCCATCTCCGGACCACAGTTTACAAGTCCCTACAAGAACAGCTATACTGGATCAACTCAAAGGTCCACCCAGCCTGGCATCTCTGCTCTAATGACCAGTAAACAGAGAAAGACCGGTCCTACTTGTTCCCTGAAAGCCAGCGGCAGAGCACAGTGAACACAGAGCAGAGTGGGAACTCTTTTCCTCTCCTCTCCCAAAGACTAGGAGAATCAGATGCCATCCAGCACCACTGACACCTGCATCAACACCATCACCTTACAGCTGGATCACACCACCACTGTCTAATGAAGGAACTAGTGACTCTGGGGCATTACGGATGCAGCCAATGGCAATTCCTGCCACTCCAGGACATCATCCCACAAGGAGGAACTTTGGGGACAAGGAATAAAAATAAATAAATAAATAAATAATAAAGCGGCTTAAAGAAAAAAAGCTACAAGAATTAGTGTTTGGGATGGGAAAGGAACCACTCCACCACAGTGGTCAGGGCAGATGGCCAGGAAAAAGCAGAGGGACAGGGAAAGCACATAACAGTAATTCTCTGACGTATTTTTGCAACTTCCAAAAGATCCCAACCCAGAGTTTCCAAACTGCAGAGCTTGCATCTTCGAGCTCAACAACCTTCAGCAGACCTATCTTTAAATTTAAAAATTTAAAAAAAGAGAAAGGGCTTTCTTTTATGAATTTGTGCAATTGCTTTTTGAATGGATCTGAACTTCTGACACCCACAACATCCTTTAACAATGAGTTCCACAGTTTAATTTACACTGTGTGTTGAAGTAACACCTTCTGTTTCTGAGCTGGCACCAGACATCTTCCTTTGATGTCCTCCTCATTTCTAAAGGGTCAAAGAGCCAACTCAAGAACCTAAAAACCCTATTAAAACATAACCAGAAAAAAAATAGCAGCTCTCCATTTTCAGGAGACAGACAAATGAAACTTTTGGACAAAGCCTCCATCTCACTTCGGACACTGCCAAGTGCAACATGGTTACAACTGACCCAATTTTCTAAGCTGGAAAACCACAAATATTACTAATGGGCTCAAACTCCATCCATTCGCGAAGAATGTAAGTGCCTGTCTGGCTAATGCCACAGTCAAGACCTCAAACTTAAGAGCAAGATATACAATCACTGTTCCCAACTGATCTCAAAGCAAACTGATGCTTTTCCCATAGGAAACAGATTTTCTTCAGTTATAAAACAAAGGACAAAACAAAGACAATGAAAAATAAACGCACCCCTAAAACCTGAACAGTAAGTCTAGGACTAAAAAGAAAGAAATAGAAGAAATAAATTCAACAACGCAGTGGCTGAAAGAAAACTCGCACTTCCATAAAAATAGAGCTCACGTGTACCGAGAAGGCTGATAGCAGATCACAATACAGCCTCTTTAAAGCCTACAACCTCATGCCTGGCATATGACATCTGCACAACAATTAGCAGTTTCCTTAGGTCTCAAGTAGATAGAAAGAGCTAATATGAAAGGGGGGAGTTAAATCTCCTGCACAGGCTGACATCTTGCAACAAGATAGACAAATGCAGAGGGTGGAGAGAATTTTCAGATCAAATGTCATGTGCATACTAAACATTTTTGGAAATGACCCTCCTGCCTGCAAAGCAAAAAAGAGTAGTAACTATGCCCCCCACCTGCACGGGGAACATTTGCACTCATCTAAGGACACGCATTCGGGACACAGCAGCAGCCATGCACAGCCGCAGCCTGCCAGCACCGCAGCCCAATGGGACGAAGGCCAATGCAAATTCCCCTTGTGCCAAGAGGGGCATCGTTTTCAATAATCCTCTTTTGTTAAAGAAAATCAGGTACTAGGAAAAGTGCAAAGGGTCAGATTCAAAGAAGCTTCTGTTCCCGGCAGCAATCCTCCCGTTAGAGCAGACTGCATTCTCATGGCGTGGCTCATTATCAGCATCTCAATACAGGAAAGTTCTGCTCCACAACTCCAGAAACGTCTCTCCATACTGGTGGCTACGGAAACAATAGCATTTGCCATTATGTTCTCTATTAGCAGAGACATTTTACTGATTTTACTAGCTGCGCATCAGTAAGTGCTGTGCAGCTCAGCAAATGCAGTTGCTGTAGTCATAGGTGGCAGTTCAAAGGAATTCAGTAACAGGAACATATTTCATTAATGCCTTCTGCTGCTGGGAACACACCATTCTTTCATGTCTTAACTCAAAGCGCGCTGTGTATACTATGTCACTCCAATAAATCTGTCTGCACCCTCATCTGAATTCTGATCAGCTATTCTATAAGAACGCACAAACATCCCAGAGAATTCTCCAGCCCCCATCATGCTCTTTTTTATGGCCAACAGGAAGTAATAAAAATAAGCTAATCCTTGTTCTCATCTACGGATCAAGGGAGCAATACTGGAATTACAGGAGTCTTGCAAAATCATCTGAAAATTTACTAGTTCAGGCATGGTATCTGTTCAGCCACCTTCCATCAAGATGACCAATGATAACAAAAGCACCAATAGCGCTGTTTGTCTACAAGCACAAATTATTCACAAAGTTCCCCTTGCTGATCATAAGGCAGCGCTAGAGAAAAATCAAATGATGAAAGAAATGAAGGAATGCATTCCCAAACACCCTTCAGTTGAGCTGGTGACAAGACCTCCGAGTACTCAGAACCTCTTCGGTTCAGGCCAAAGTTTGATAATACCACTTCAGAAAACTGTTTTAAAGATACATGGGCAACCCTGGACGTCATACTGAAGAGATGCAGGTAGGACACAACCTTTAAAGCACACAGAGTGTTAACTCAAGATCCCACGTTCGGCACTCCTTCCGCCTCTGATGGGTTCTACCGTCGGCACAGCATCACAAAGAGGAAGGTTTTGTCTGAAATTCAGTCTGCATACAAGAGAAGAGACAACTGGAGGACAGACAAAGGATTACTAGGAGACCACAGGAGATTATTTGCCTGTACTGTTCAGTACCCCAGTGCATTACAATTGGGTTTTCACAGCCCTGTGCTTCCAAAACCAGGACTATTCTGCAAATACAATCATCCTCTCAGCTTCTTGGAGCCACAGAGGCTCTCAGAAATACAAATCAAGCTTTTTAAAAAAAAAGCCAGCCTAGAAATAGTGATGTTCTGGTGGACATCGGGCATAGGTGACCATGCATCTGCTCGGTAGATCTCAGTCCTGAAGATCTGCCTCAAGCCTTCCCTGCCCTGAGACCAGGCAGAGATTATATCTTGGTTTCTAGCATGAAGCACAGGATTTCTTGAATTTCCAGTAGAAACAGGAGCCATGAGAATGTAACTTGACCATACTAAAAGTCCAGTATTGGCCCTCATAAGAGAGAGCACAGGTCCAGTCTTTCCAAACGTGACTAACTGGAGATGATTAACTTCAAGTTTTAATGCAGAGGATTCAATATGAAGACGCCAGCTGAAGGGCAAGATGCTGCAAGAACTGCAACGAGTTACTGAGGCTTGCTCACCACCTTTGCAAGACTGCTACTGGGATTCATAGAAAACCTCCCTTTCTTGTGCATGCCAAGAACATTACAGAACAGTGATTTTAACTTCTCATTCACTCCCCACACATCACCATAAAAATTTTTCTGAGGGAATTTGAATTTGTGCTTCACATGTTTAAAGAGGTCATCAAAATAGTATTTCAGGTGGTCAGATAGCCTCTATTTGTTGACTTCTTTCAAGAAGCCAGAGAGTGATAACCCAGTGTCCATGCTGAATCCACCCAGGGCTGGACAGGGGACTGTCTGTGCAACAACAGGTTTCATCTGTACAGCAGAGGTACTCAAAGAGCCCTTTTTAACATACTAAAATAAACATACACACAAGAGCATTCCCCACTGGTTTCACTAAGAACAGGATTTCAGAGTCTCTGATCTCTTGTTCCCCTTTAGAGCTAACTTCGTCTTCCATTAATGCTTTTTCCTTCTGGAAATGAGGCCCAACAACTAATTGCATCTGTCCTCAGTGCAAGCCCAGAATTAGCTCCTGCAGCTCTGCACAACCGATTGGCAGGCACCTGAAAAGCACCAGGGTCCCCATCGCATACATCCCCCTATCCCATGCATTCGTCTGAGCTCCCTCCCTCTCTGCAGAGTTTTGATCAGTAACACTTCCAAAAAGAGGTAGCAGTGAATTTTCCTCTTAATTAAAGCCAATATTAAAATTACAAAGATGCTGGAAGAGACCTGAATGCACTTGACAGATCAAATAACTGGATCTGAATAAAGATTAATAATATAAAACCAGAATAATAAATAATGAAGAACCTATCACTTTATGCAAAGCAAGAGAAGAGCCTCGAATGGCAAAACAAAACATGAAGAGGAGCTTCCTTCAGGGACTTGTGCAAACATTCCAGATGGAGCCCTGATATGTTCGTCCTTGATTCTCCCAGGACAGAAATAGGGCAGGGAACAGACCTCACCAGGGAATGGACACGCTGCGCTGAGCTGACACAGGCTGCGCCTGGTTTAACTCAAGTTCTGATGTTTCAGTGCGCTGCTTATGGCAAGAACGGTGCAAAAGCTGACCCAGTACCTGCAGGTGCTGGCCTCCAAGCAGGGAGCCGTAAAACCTGCTGGGGGCACAGCAAGGACAGGGAACAATGAAGCAACCTACTGCTGTTACTCAATGTATGGCACCCACTTTTCTTGCATTCAGGGTGCTTTCGCCTGGTCTGCTCTTCTGTCATGCCTGGCAGGAAAACATATTCTTATCTCCAGCAAAAACTGCAAACAACTCCAGCTCTCATGAGGCACGGCACCTCACTAAGGGTCAGCACAGCACTAAGAGCCAGGAACTGATCTGCTAAAAGGGCTGACTTCAGCCAGAGGCGTCACGTGCCCTTCTGAAAGGGAAGATAGCAAACACAATCTCATGCTATGCAAGATTTCAGTAGAAAGGGTGCATAACTGCAATACAGACCATGCTGCTAATGCTGCTTATACAAGCACCAGTAAAATGTTTATTCTTATTATTTGCTCCTCTTCATTTATTCCTACCAGCACTGGGCTGTGGCATGTCAAAAGCACCCTTACACAAGGAAAAAGCTGCAGGAATGTCTTCCCATATTTGGCTGCCTACAAAAAAACCCACAGAGCAAGGAGGCCACGCTTTTAGGTTTACGTGAATAAATAATTGCTAGACCTCTACTGCTTAGAAACACCATGTCCCCAGGCAGCAGGTCTTGCTCTGACCTTCAGCAGATAAATCACTCGGAATCTGGACCTATGCACAAAGAAATTTCTAGTCCAAGAGGCTAAAAGGCAGCCAAGAAATGAATCATAAGGTCATTTGGATAAGCACTTCTCTCACACTCCCTTGTCCCCTCTCTCCTCCTGCCTCTCCCTAGCACCTTATTCCACAACCAACCATTCCTGGAAGACGATGGAGAAACAGTGAGGCCCAGCAAAGCACAGCACTAACTGTGAGCAATACCCCAGACATTACAGACTGCTGTTCCTATAGGGGCTGGGGAGGAAACTCATGTCCCAGCTATTGGCTGCTCCAACCTCTCCTTTCTCCAAGATACTCAGAAAGGACTAAACAGCTCCAGCAAGGCAGCAATCTCTGTGCACAGGTTTATAGAGCCCACAGCTTTGACAGAGAGTCAACTCTCTGGTTTTACGTTCTTATGGGCATGACGAACGTATCAAGAGGAGGAAGGCGAGGGTACTCACACAGAGCTTTTCAAGGCACGGAGAGGTCGACAAGGGTGATGGGTGCTCTGCAGAGGAGGCAAGGCAGATAGGCTTGTAACTTCTGGCACAGGGAAACAGTGGCTCTGCCAGCTTGTCCCTCTTCATCACACAGGCCAGGTAGTGCATGCGCTTCAGCTCATAAAGCACCAGGGCTGAAACACAAGGCAGTGATAACCAAACAGAAGGCATGGAGGAGGGAGGACAAGGATAACCGTGGGAGAAGTGTGCTCACGGAGCCTGGTTAGAGCTCGGCAGCTCATGCTGCATCATGCAACTTTTATAACTGCCAGCAACAAATAATAACAATAAATATTAATAACCTCCATGGGCTACCTGCTTAGCCTTCAGCTAACATCAGCGTTCAGCCTGTCTGACAGAAACTCAGCTAAGATACTGCGCAGCGTCTTTCTTCCACGCAAGTGCTGCCGAGTGCCAAGGAGGCACAGCAAATTCACCTGTGTGTCCGGCAACAGGAGGTGCCATAACTGACACGCCAGCAAGGTGACAGAGGCATCAGCAGCTCGGGCCTCTGCACCACCATCTGCTTGCTCTGCTCCAGCATGCTTGACTTGTGGGGGCCAGCAGAGTCCAAGGAGCACTGCAAAACTGCTTGACTGCACTGAGAGCCTCCTCACTAGATCCTTCTTCCTCCAACACATCTGATATCACCTCTCCTTCTTCTGCTGCCTTGACTCCTGCTGAACAGCATTTACGGACAACGGCTGCATTGCCCTAGTCTAACTGACCACGGTGATTTGACCCAGCACAATCGCTGGGCAAACAAGCTTGCTGCCGCCCAGCGACACAGCTCCTGACACATGCACGCTCTGCCCAAGCTGCGAACAGCAGAGTATCAGGGATGCAGCACATTTCCTCAGCTGTTCACAGCTATCCCTTTTTTTGCATTACATTTTGCAGTGCCACCTCTGCCTACATCTCCCACGCATCTACAAGAAAGGCCACTGGACAGATGAGTTGACAATATACAGCATATCAAAGATGGAAAAAATGACACCTGGTAACTAATGTTCGCAACAGTGTCAGTTTGTCTGCAGCCCAGTTGCTTGTAGGCTGCTGTAGTCCACAGTAAACAGACATGAGCGTTCCCCAGCTCCACTAGCAGCCCCATGCTTCCCTTGCATCACCACCACCTGTTCGCATTGCAGACCCAAGGCACATGTGAGCCCTAAGCAGGGGCTGAGCCCTTTCCCACAAGATCCTGCTCAGACAGAGCCTCTTCAAAGAGCTCACATCCATGGAAGAGGAAGAACTGCAATCTGCCATTGACCATAGCAAGAAGCAGGGCCTGAGGCACACCAGCTGGGCTCAGCTGCCATCCAGGGTAGGGGGAGGAGGGCAAATGTCATGAAGAGTTTCCAGGAGGATCATGAAGGAAAGCAGAAGAAGCAGAAGACCTCACACTGCTGCTCTCTCTCCCCACAAGGCAAATCCAAGAAGCTTTAGAAGGGTTGTTCCTTGCAATGCTGAGGAAACACCTTGGTCAGAGGCAACCTGTGTCCAGGCAGGGCCACCAGCAACTACTGCTAGGTCGCCCATGGCACACATTCTTGTCGATATGGAGAGACACTCAGGTGGCAGTGACATCAGATCCGACTGTTTCATCAGCAGTCACAGCAGGATGTAGTGACCATTCCAGATCTCATCTTATAACTTTTGTTCCAGTGGAACAGCCCTTACTAAAGGCAAGGGTCCACTTGCCTGCAAGGCTGTGCTATCTCAGGCCATAAAGAACGTTTTCAAAGTTGATTTTTACATCAGGTTTCTATGGCAAACGTTGATGTCAGACTGTATTTGGCCGTTTCCTTACATGAATGGCATGCCAAGGCACCCATGAGGAACCCGGGTGACCAGGGCATGGCAAATGCCCAGGGGTGCTCCCAATGCCTGTCAGCAGCCCCTTGTCAAGAGCAAGAAACAGCACGAAGAAAGCCGCTGCCTTGATTCAGTAGCCGTTAAGTGCTTCGTCCTTTTGATATTCCTGGCAGACATGTAAGCGGCACCAATAGTCATGACGAGGCCTTTGGAGCGTTATTCCAAATCTAATTAGTTATTTAAAAAACACTGTGTATACAAACAACCTTACAGTTCAACATTAAACATCATTTAGCCTATTAATTAAACGTACTTAATAAATTCCTTCAGAAATGTTGGCATTCATAGAAAACGCTATTCTCCAGCGGGCAAAAGCATCACTTTATTCTTCAGCAGTTTGAAGTCTGAACGAGACAGCGCTGGCTGCGGAACAGCGAGAGCGCTCTCCTGTCTCCGTTCTCTGAACTGCCGTCTTGGCCCTGCCCAGTAGCTCATTAGGAAGGATCGCCAAGATGCCCATCTTCTGCTGCTCTTCAGTCTGCTTTCGCCAGCGTCCAGCTGCCTGAGGGTTGCAGCCAACTTATTTAAAATGGTCCAAGCACCCACAGCATAGGAAAGCTCCAGATCCAGGAAAGGGGAATTTTCTGCTCTGCTCAAAATGGAAGCATAGAAAATCAGGCCATGCCTCAGAGATCAGAAGACTGAATTTATCATTTATTATTTATAAATAATTTATTCATCCGAATTTACAACAGCTTCTCTCGCAGGCCTCTGTGCCTGCCTTCAACACACGACATCCTCACTCTGCAGACATGCCCAGCTCTGGGGTGAAGGAGTACACTCAGTTTTGTGTCACGGCGCAGCAGCTCAGATTTGTACCAGTTTAGTACTTGCCTGTAGAGAGGAGATGTGCAGAGATTTGTGGAACAAACACCTTCAAAAAAAGAACATTGGAGAAGCTCCACACAACCCTTTCTGAGACCTGTTTCTCAACCGGCTATACTGCCCAACCACTGCTTGGGTAGAAAGCCTCTCCGCAACCTCAGCCATGTGGAACACCTTTCCTTCTCTCATCAGCCCTCCATCATTCCAAACTCAGCTGGAGACACCTCTCTGCTTGCCTATACCCATTGCCTTCTCCTGCTCCTTGCTGCATTTCACCACATATAGCATATAAAACAAAGTCTTTTTTTTTTTTTTTTTTTTTTTCCCCTCTCACATGTAACCAATCATTTCTATCAGCCTCTATTTTCTAGGTGATGCTTCGGTCCTGACTTACCTGGGAGGCTGCCTGGGTTTGGAGTATTTTTATTTTCCCCTCCAACAAAGGGATATTTCTCCAAGCATGAAGAGGTGCCAATGGGCTGCAAACACTTTCTGGACAATTTGGGCTCTCGAAAGAAAATGCACATCATACTACTCAGGGTCTTAAGAATCCTAATGTCCTGATATATTTGGGCCTACAAATAGCCAGAGATTTAATTGGCATAATCCAGTGTCTATGGAAACAGAGCTTTTTGTACTTCCCAAGTTTCCGCTGTTCTCTCGTATCAAAAAATCACCTCCCTTCAGGTATTTACTTCCCTGCTTCCAGACCTACAAAGAGAGTTAATTAAGAGGAGGAAAAAAAATATGCAAAATTCAGGCTCAATATTCTAAAAATACATACCACCCTGCATGCTGATGTATCATGTACACAACTCCCCCACCAGCACATACGCTTCCTCCACACACATCCGCACTCACCGCACCACCTGCCCCGACATCTGCAGCCTCACGCCAGCTCTACCGCACATGCACACACAAAGACATGCTCGTGCACACCGTGCATGGCCACGATACGCTTGCCCACCACCGCCTGGGGCACAGCAGTGAGGATGTCTAGTCTGCCATTGAAGTCTCTCCCCTGCATGACCTTGAACTTTCTCGTAGCTCCTGTTTGAGAAAATCACCCATTTTACTGCCCCTCGCTTTCCTTTTCCTCCCTGCTGCCTCTCTCCAGACCTCTGTATTGCCATACTGATTCAGCAGAGGCCTAGCACTACCACAAAGCATTTATATGCCAACTGTATTTACATGGCAGCTACTTGATGCTGCTCCTGTCCCTCCCAGAGGGGTGACGGTCTCAAAGTGTTCATCTCAGGCCACTGACCTTCTGCCATGCCCTTACTCTGCTTGCCTCCGTGAGTATTTTTCTCAAGGCTGGTCCAGCTTTGGTAGAACATTTTATACTACTAAATCTGACATCCTCTGAAAGAGCTAGACAGCAAGACAGGGAGAAAAATACAGAATCCATCTACCCACATGGATGCCAGGCCCTCTTTCTAAAAGCAGGCATACTCCCAGCCAAGTCAACTACCACACATCAGTAGAGCATTCGGCTTGAAAAAGCACTATTTAACATTCATTACTTGCCACCAGCAAGCGTAGGCAGATTAAATGCAAAAGCACCAACACTGACCTCTGCCTCAGTCCAAGAGAGAGGAGTCCAACAGCTCTCTCGCAACACCAGCACAGCTTGCTGAGCCCCCATGCCCAAACGCTTGCATTCTGTCCATCCCCGCTAACATCCTTCCTGCTGGGTCCATCCCAGCGCAGAGATTTCTTTTGTGAACTGTTGCCTCTCCTGAGCCAGGGAAACCTACTGGTTCAGTAGCGCTGCAGGAGTCACCCTGCAACCAGCTCAAAAACTGCCTGTGAAAGCAGGCAAAGGACCTCTCCTAATAGCCCTATCGATCCGTGAGAAACAGTGAGCTGCGAAGTTTATGAAAAATGCATTTCCTCACTCCTCTACAGTACGTGTGGCTGAGGTGACAGCTTTTATTCAAAGACAACCCATGGGCATCAGTCACAGCAGGCACCCAAATGCAACAAAGGCAGCAAACAAAACTAACCACATTCTAGCTATTCAGCACTGCAAAAAAAAAGGCAGCCATCATTCATGATGATTAACGTGGAATTGTAGGGTACGGGATTAGTTGTACAGGGCAGTTGGATGGATGCCCAGTTCAGGACCTCCCTTTCAAGTAGGTTGCGCTCTCTCACACTTCCAGTATTGTTGCAAGATCCAAGTCAAAAAGCTGGAGGGCCACACTGATCTGCTTCACGAGCCAAACTCATCCAGAAGCTGCCTCATCGGCCACTTGCAGCAAAATCTGCATGAAGCCATAAAAAGATGATCTCAGACTCTCACTTGAAGTGGTTTAACAAGCTGTCTGGAGATTAGAGTCAGTTACTCCAAAGCAGGTTTGCTCAGGACTGTTGCTGGCTTTCCACCCTGTGGGAGTCTGGGCAGATCACTCACCTCTCTGGGGCTCAGTTTCGCTGGTTGTAACATAGGTACCACATTTATCAACAAGGTTATCACGAGTCTTCTTCCACTAAGGTCTGCTGCAACATTATCATGCTTAGATAAAAGGTATTATCAAATTTAACTTATTTTTTCCCTAGTTCCACTAGGTTTTAATGTGATACCAGAGGATGCTTTTCATAACCTAATGAAAAAACACCTCGGACAGCTATGAACTACAGAGAAAACAGAGAGGCTATCAGTACAACCAAGATAAAACGGACTCTCATGATGATTTCCATTCTTTTACCTAGGCATTTCATTCCAAGATTAAAGATTGAGACATGTTGCTCAAGTACAAGGGCCTACACAACCTGAAACAAAAGTAGGAGAACAGCTAGCCAGCAGCAGACAGCATTCATTTAGCATTTTTTTTTTCCTAAGGAAATTTAAAATAGCAGAGAGCTCCAAAGACTGCAAATGCAGAACTTAAACACACAGGCACAGGAAGCTAAAAGAGAACATGATTTTCCCCTCTCCTGTCATCTGCCACGTCTACATTACAGAAGTGGGTTTTTGCCATTCTGCTTGTGACATGCTTACAGACAGACTGGCAGAAGTCTCTCTTTGTGTGTTCATCTCCACATAGCATCTTGATCCTAGCTGCATCTAGCAGACTGGCATTCATTCTTAGTTGGTCCTTGGGCACTATTTTAAGATTAATATCAGAGAAGATGACAGGAAATTGCCTGCATGCAAAGCACCATCAACTGCATAGAGTTCACAACTGAAAAAAAATGTATTTCTCCTCTACTCCCTTCTCAGATGGAGCTATTTTAAGAGTTACTTGTAGCAATATATAGAAAAAACAATTCAAAAAGTGACAGTGCGGTGTCCCTTTAATTACAGAGATCACTGCATCACAGCTATAACACAGCCTAATTTTGTCTTGGAAAACGTTTGAAACATTAGCCACTAACTACAAAATGGCTCTGGCCAAGCACACTCACTGGACACTGCATGTCTGCTTGGTCAGGGGTTGATGCAGGCCAAAGTCCTCAAGCATATGAGAAGGTTTTACAGATTCCTCTGAAGGCCCAACTCTTGCATTTTTAGATGACCCTGATCATCTGCATGGGCAGTGACTTTCCTGGTGTAATCCCACCTTTTGCCTTTTCAGCCTCCACTAACCAGAGCTTTGATCTACCAAGCGACTCCAGGTTCAGAGGCCTTCTCTTCTTTTACCACTTAGACCACTGAAGGATGAGTTTGAGTTCCTGAGATCTCTGCTTCAGACAGGCACGCTTTGATGTCCCACGGAGAGCCAGTCTCTGTGACTCTTCTGGTCTCTTCAAACAAAGGTAGAACTATGGCTTGTGAACTGTGAAAAAGAGCATTTTCCTTGGAGAAGAAAAGCCACACTAGCGCTCATCTCCACCTTGTCAGCGCAGAACAGACGGTACTGATGCTTCAAAGAGCTTCTCAATCTTAAATCCTTATGACATAGTGACAAATTAGGGAATGTGTCTCACGAATTCCAGCAGAGGTTATGAAATGACATTTCAGTGAATGTCTTACCAGTCATGAGATCCTCTGCATGTTGTCAGAGCTGCATCAGCCCCCTCATCTGCACTCAAGAGCAGCTAACCTTGGACAGCTCCACTCAAAAAGGAAGACTGAGCTGTCTACATTGTCACAGCCAGTTTAACTGCAAATTCAGGACACAGCCAGGTGTGCAGCATGAAGGGTCCACGCAAAGACATCCTGTGCAGAAAAAGCCACCCAAGGGTACTCCAGTCAAAGTCCAAAGGATGCTTACAAGTGAAAACTGAGGCAAAAAATTGCTTTAATGGGGTCACAAGATCCAAGCTCACGCTCCTGGTGGTTCTGTTTCTGATTATTTCTAGCTCCCTGAAGCACGGGAACTGCACCCACGAGAGGGTGCTGCCTGGGAAGGACAAGCCAAATGGTTTGCACCCAACAAACACGAGACACCACGCAGCAGCTTGCTCCAAAAAGAACAGTGGTGCATATCCAGCCAGAGGGGGCTGGACTGGAGCTGCATCAGGCAGATAAGATCTTTGACAAAAGCATCCATACTGGTGAGGAAGCAATTTGGGAGTTTCAGGCCAGGTGCTGGTGGAAACACTACCAATGAAAATGGTCAGTGATCCACCAATCCTGTGCAAATCCTTTAGGTAGTGAGTCTAGAAAGGATAATATTTGCACTTAAAGGAGCTGATAAGTTTACAAGCTAAACCTAGAGTAAGGGCTTCAGAGGCCCAGCAATTCCATTTTTAAAAAAGTAGTAGTATCTTGCAGAGAGCTTGGAAAGCCAGTTCTCCATTGGCCAAGGACTGAGAATCTCCCCAGGAGGAACACAGACAGCCACTTCTCCAAACTCTTTAACTATTATTAAAAAGAAAGGGGGGGAGGGGGAAGAGAAAAGGGGGAAGAAGCAGGAAGGAAATGAAGGAAAAGAAAAATAAGTTTCTAACTCAAAGAAGACTAACTCTTTTGAGACTAAAATAAGTTTCTAACTCAAACCTTCTAAGCAGTAGGAATGCTCCAAGACCACAGCTCTCTTACCTGAACCTGTGACTGCTCACAGCACTTCAGATTACTGTCCCTGGGGTTCAACTAGATGAAGTCAACTTAGCTTCATCAGGTTAGCAAAGGCAAGAACCCAAAAACTAGACAGAGGGAGGAGGAAAGCAGAGGGTAATCAGCAGCAACTCTTTTTCCTCTGTGATTTTCTTTCTAGAGACAACAGCTGTGTTTCTACCTTCAGCATCCTTTCATCCAGAAAAGACCCATTGTTTCTCCTCCTGAGCTTCAATCAACAACAGGAGACCCAGTCACATAAAAGCAGCGACATATGTTAGGCAGTGGGAAGCAGCAGCCAAAGGATATAGGGAGTTTTTCTCTGTTTCTTGGCCTTTGCTCTATGGCTAGTTGCTTGTATGACAACGCTGAATCCTCCTTGTCTGCTGTAAGGGCTAACAGTAGATTTTTAGGCACTTACTCCCTTTAAGCTTTAACGAAAGAGGGATCTGCAGCACCATCAGTTCTACTCTGAAACATGAGAATATCCTGATGAACTGTCTCTGCACCCTGGTGGTGCCATAAATCCCATCTCCCTGTATGATATGATGGGAGAAAAGTCCATCACATGCCTGCTAGAAGGATACACTTATGCTATAGGGGCTTCTCCCATGAAGACTACAGATTTCAACTGTCCTCTCCTGCAAGCAGATTTTATCACATGAAGGATAAAATATTCTGCAGAGCTTTTAGAACAGCTGAATTGCCAAATACAACTGTTAAATGAATCAAGGTTGTCTCAATGACAGCCCCCATGCCGACTTTCAGTGCCTACAGCTATCACATGCCAAGAAAAGTTTTGGTGAGGCCCTAATCCAGGGAACAATTAAGGAAGTGAGATATCTCAGTGCATCCACAAAAACCACACAGGGATACAGTTATTCACCTATATAAGAGTTTGCAACCTCAGAGTCTGACAGTACATTTTTTCAAGGGCAAAAACTCCAACATTTATGTACTAAATATTATGTTAATGCCACTGAATAATAAAAATAATAATTGTAGTGGCTTCCAGTGTCCAAACTTTTCAGTCTATCCTAAAGTTAAAAAACAAAAAACAAAAAAAAAAAACAAACAAAAAAAAGGAAAGAAAGAAAAAAAAAGAAAAATTTAAGGAAAGAGCACTTCCACAAGAAGTCCTGAACTGGCTTTTAGTTCCTGTACAAAATACAGCCATACAATGAACTACTTCCCTTGTTGTTATATCTAGCTTCTGTTTCATGATAGCAGCAAGGCATTGCAGGCAAAGCACTTCAGGAGGATTGCTGCACTGCTCAGTTAGTTAAGCAGACCTGACCTTCAGCCTCCTGCCTCATCACAGTGCCTGAGGTGTGCTGTAACTGCCCGGAAATGTGCTGCCTGCTGGCGCCTTATTCTTTAATTGTAGGGTTAGGAGAAGTTGTTCAGCCAGTCTCAGCATATGGTCGGCTCCACATACCTAAACGCTTTCGAACAGCTCTGAAAGAGCCAGCATACTCGGGTGCACCATCAGTCCACGTGCGTGGCTGGGAGATGCTCTCTCACAAACATATTTCCAGAACAGATAAACTCTCCTTTTAATCAAGGAATCAGTTCTGTTTTAGTGCAGATTTACTGAGGGTCTTCTTTTTTTTCTCTCTCTCTCTCTCTCTTAGAAGCAACAATAGATGGACAGAAAAAAAACAGAGAAGAAATTAATGAACATTGTAATTATTCCCAAAGTTGCAAATAGGAGTGATTGTTCACCCTGAGACAAGTCTGGAAAAACAAGATTAAAATGCTTAGGGGACATACTCTTGAAACTGCAGGTAATAGAACAGATAAAAACATATTTACAGTATCTCACAGGGGACATGTACTTTTTAGGTAACAGCTATAATTCTGCTGTGAAAAATAATATTCTTCCATCCTTCACTGCAGAGTTAAAAGGCTGCCCTAAAAAAAATAACAGAACAAAGTGTCTTCAATGGCAATTGAGTCTGGTTCTAGAAACGCAGTCTCTCCTCCCCTGCCCTGCGCACCAAAGTGCAACAAAAAACAGAGGCAGCATCTGCAGGAACACTCAGCACATGGGCAACATTAATAATCTATGCAAATAGTACAATTCAACAAACAGCAAAAGGGGGGGTGGGCTGAAACAACACTTCTCCTGCTGAGGCTTTCTAAGAGGAGGACAGCGGCCTTGCCTTCCCCAACTTCCCTGGCGCCCGCAAAGCCAAGGCTGCCTGCTAACAGACTGTGCTTGAAGTACTCACCAGCAGAAACAATTTGTCATGTGTCAGATCAAATAAACTCTTAAGAGAGCACTGTACTCCCTTAAGCAGACGGCTGCCAAACTCCAAAGAAAAAAAATCCAAGAAACCTAGCTGGCCAGCGTTAAACCCAAGCATACAAAGACCAGAACACTTTTCATTTTTAAAACCTATCAGTATGACACAATCTATTCCTATGCAGCACCTTCCATGCAAGGTAGCCATCAACAATATCCATTATTAAGAAGAACAAGGGGTTTTAATTACCACTCTTGGCTGAAATTTCATAGTCCAGAAACTTCACATTCTTTATCTAGCAACAATGCATCTCACTCATCCTAGGGAGGCATTAAGAAAGCTGATGTTTGTAAAAGAGCATTGAAGATATAAAGTGGTGCCTAGTTGCAATGGATTGTCATCTCTTCACTGCATCTCTTCTTCAGCTTGGCTCCTTTTAACTAAAGGAGCAAAATTCGATAAAGAAAGAATTGTACACCCTGTCCTCTGAACACTGCTAGGGCAGGAACTACCTTATGAGATATTTTGATCATAAGCTCTTTGCAGGAGGGTCATTCTTGTGTTGTATGTTTGTACACAGGTTATCACCATAGGGACTCTTTCACTGGGGTCTTGGAGCACTGGCACCAAACAGATCCAGCAAACAAGCAACACCACTTCATTCGAGCAAGTGTTCCTCCCATTCTAGATGGCCTTGCATTCTCCCTCACTTCATCATCTCTCTTCCACCCTCCTCACTCACTCAGATTTTCTTTCCAGTCAGGATTTGGTTTCCTCACTCCCATCTTTACACATGCTCTCTGCAGCCATAGCACAGGGTCTAGTAAGCCACACCAACACCCTGACGAGGTGGTGGCAACACGTTCCCTACCAAGACGCTGAACACAAACTCCAGCATGGTACTTGAGACAAATTTCTGCCAGAAGTGCTGAACAGCACAGCAATTACAAAGCCAAAATCTGGACCTGAAACCTTTTCTGGGGCTTTGTGTAAAAGCAGGGATTTCAGCTCCACTTTACTGGCCAAAAGTTAACTTTGAAAGTGCAATTCTGCCTACTTGACCACTCAGAGAGGGTCAACGTCATATTTGTTCTTCCTTTATATTATCAGCGTGAGCTGCTAAGCAAACGTTGTGTTCCATAAAAGAAGGCAGGCATTTGATTTAAGGAGGCGTTGCCCACCAAGTCAACATGAGCCCAACTCTACCAGCACCACCTGGGCAGCAACCCTCCCCTCACCCCAGGCAGCTTAGGAAAGCCCAAGGTTCCTTCATCAGTATTGCATTTACCAACTTCTTGAGCAAAATAAACCAAATAAATAAATAAATGAGAATTAATTTCTCATTTAATTTCTCCATAAATAAATGAGACTGCATTACTAGTATGAACATGACGAGGGAAAAAAATAACAAGCAGAGTAAGAATATACTTTAGCTTGAAAGAGTTAAACTAAAAATGAATTCACTAAAAATGAATTATTGATAAAAATAAAAGAAACACTGTACTAGAACCCTTTTTTGGTTCATTCTTGAGCATTATCAGAGCTTCCCATGCCCAGTTCTCCTGCGATTTCAGTATTTGTGTTGAAGCTCCTTGCAAGTCCCCCGCTTCCTGTGTGGTCCCACAGGATTTTCTGCAAATTCCTGCTACGATATTATGTGGCCATTTTGGAACCTGCTTCAGCAAGCAGCAGCAGCAGCAGCACTGGTGCAAATAACCCTAGCACAGAAATCTAACCCTGTCCAGAAAGGTCCCAGCAGCACCTAGGTTTAAAGTGGCAGGGAGAGCCTCACCCATTAAAGCACAGGCCTTGGACTCCTGAGCACTGGCTCTGCCACTAGCCAAGTTGCTTCATCTCTTTGCTATCATGCTGGGTGGGAGAATGAGTCCCTAAACAAGCTCTGAGTACATCTGCAAAATTTAATCATGCTGCCCAGCACTCAACTTCAGTAAACACCTTCTCCACCAAGATAGGTCAAATGTATTTTCCACTGCCAGCCCTCAGAGGAAAGCCTCTGTTTCACAGAGCAAAGGGGGTGCATCTCTTTCATGTTTGATTTTTTGACGCATAAAAAATTCTGAAAATCTAAGGAGACTATCAACCACATCCCCTTCACTCACATACTGACCCCTCCTGATAACTTCCTTCTCCTTCCACCCAAGACATTTGAAGGGCTCCTCTTCACAAGAGTAATATCGAGACTTTCCAAGTGAACTGCATTCATGCAGGCATCTGCTAGTTCTACTCTTCCCTGCTACTATTTGCCTGCATTTCCCTGGATCCTGGAAAGATGGAGTACCTTTAAAGACTGCCATCTCATTTGCTACATTCCAGTCGTAGGTACCGAAGAAGTTAAGTGAGAGTTTATGCTGCCATTCCCAACCCAGCTGCTTCATCCTGGAGTTCACCCAGAACCCAGCACAGTGCTTCCCATAAGTCTTTCAGTCATTTCTGCACCAACTCTAACTTGGTTCTCCCAACTGCCCCTTTCAGCTTTTTTAAACAAGGTTTGTCATTGTTCCTTCATTCCCCTTTTTGTCCAACATGGTATCACGGTATTTTAATCATGGTATTTAGTCATCATGGGTATTTTAATCTTCCCAGCTCCTGCAGGAAGCCCCTCCTTTCAGTTGATACCACACTGGCAGAAGTCCACTGTTACCTGAAAGCACACAGAGCTGAAAATTCACAAGCTCCCCTTTTAAAACTTCAGCCAAACTTCTCAGGATCTCAGGACCAACATGTCCTTCCAGACCTTGGAAGCAGTATCAGAAGCCAGCAGAAACCAAACACTTACCTGCTCAGGCAAAGATCAGACTTCAGCACTTGTTGGTCATCACAGAAGACAAATCCCTCAGCCAAGGACTCATCTGTCACCTCCAGATGTTCCAGTAGTCACAGCCCTTCAAATGATATTAGCAATCTCTGACCAGGGGTAACCCCAAAAACCTCTCTTTCTGTAGAAGATGAATAATGGCCCCAGAAAAGTTTGTCTGCGAAAGACTTGAGGTTCTTGGATGCTTAGAGGCTTTATAAATCTACAGAGGGTTAGATTATTTCAAAGTGACAGTGAACTGCAGAAAGATAAGAGATCTAAAGGAAGGATGAGAGAAGTAGGAAACACTGCCTCAAGTCACCAAAAAGCAGCTGCCTGCCCCAAAACCCAGCACGGCCTTGAATAGCACTACATAAAAACAAGCGAGAAAAGGAAAGAAACTCTCCAGCAAAGAACAAGGAAAGAACAAGAGGGAAGGCACAGGGCCAAACAACCTCAGCAGCAATTTTTTTTCAGATTTTATTTAAAGAGCCTCATGACAAGTTATATTTAGACACAGTTGTGTCTGTACAAGATTTCTCCCCAGCCCCAGAGACTGGCATCAAGCACAGGACACCATCTCACCATCCTTACTTGGACAGGATTGCTGTTTCTTATCTCAGCCACTGCACAGAACACAATCAGCAGGTACATGTACCAAAAGAACTGTAAAGTACTCCTTGCAAAACACACAGTGTTACCATAACACAGGAGGTGTTAGACTGAGTCCCTGTGGAGGAGGAGGTAACAGACACAAGTCTCTACCACTTACAGTGATGCTTTACAAGCATTTACAGCCACAAAAACCCAAGTCAAAAGCCAATTCCTCTCAGATCTTTCTCAGACCTTACACAATCCAACTTCGACCAAAACTATGACCTGCTCTAGGTCAGCCAGTCGCTACCCAGAGCCAGTGCCACCGGAGGATATGGTACAGCTATCACTCACATCCAGCCACCACGCTTCCCCAGCCCCGATGTACAGGGATCCATTTGCAGCCAGGTTAAGCAGGCAAAGCTTTGGAGATAAATCCAGAATGAGGTTCAAACTTGCATCCCTGAACGGAGCACCAAAGGCTCTACCCATTGTTTACCACTCCTTTGTAAGGCTTCAGAAGTCTTTTACAGCTGCTAACCAATTTATTATCTACATTTTTTTAATTTTTTTTCAGATCTCTGACTAATATGTATTTCAAAGAGAAATCAAATAGTCATAGAACTAAAGAACTCCAGGGCATCCACACTGATTTCCTCAACAAATTCTGATTACGCTTTTGAACAATGGAGAATCTTCCAAACAGAGAGAGAACAAAAACAACGCTAACTACCAGAAAACAAACTTCAACTCAAAGATAGCTCCAGACAGCAATCTCACTCTGCGCCTGAAGTGATGCTCTGCGAACACTCAAAGGAACTCATTTACAACATTCAGCAAAGAATTCCTTTAGCCTCATAAAACTTAGCTTTGTAGAAATCCCACCTTTGGGAGTATCATTACGATTTCCAGCAGCCTCCCACCAAGCATCTCTGCACAAGTTTTGTACTTATCTACCCCAAGCTTGTTGGAAAAAAAGGGAAGATACCGGCCACTCGTTTATTCCTAATTTAAGTGCAACAACATGGAATACAACACTACTTTTACTTCCCTGCAACCTACTTACGTGAGGGATAGCATACACCAAATCAAGCCACCAGAGACAGGTATGTCCAACCACACAGCCTTCCCACTGAAGAAGGGAGCAGGGTACCTCATAACCAGTTCTTCAGTTCTGTAACCTTCGCAGGAATCTCTCTCCATGAGCTGCAATCCATTAAGCAACACAACAGCATTCAAAACCTTGCACCTCTGAAGCCCAGAGTTTCAAGTAGAATCTAATTCTTACAAGGCTGCCCCTGGAAATTTCACATAGTGTAATAGACTATTTTGTGGGCAAGGAGAGATCAAGAAAATTAATTAAGTTAGAATAAGAAATAACCTCCCTAAAAGTGAGTAATGATACTAAAGCAGCTATCATGAACTGGCCAAACACATTTTAAGGGCTATCCATTTTCACTTTTACATTGCCTTGGAAAAGAAAACGGAGCGAATTTGTTCTGTATGCATATTGCCTGCTACTTGTTATTGTCTATCTGTTGAAGCTTACTTGAGAGACAAAATTTAATTAAAACCCACAGTACTGCATAGGCTGCATTTGAAATATGCCTGCATTAGCAGATCATTACAGTAAATGAAATACAGCTTCATATCATATTTTTCAAACAATCTCCTAAAACATTTACAAATTAAATAATACTCTCACAGAGAGAAATTAAGAGACATAGTATTTAGCAAGGGCAGAGAGATGTTTACAGACGTGGAGCCAGCAAGGCAGAGAGGTGCGGGAAAACTGTTCTAGACAAAGTCATTGTCAAGAAGGTTCTCCTACCAAAAACTACGGGAAGAAACAGTATGCCAGTGCCAGACAAGCAAAAAGAGAAGCATCCCCAAATCTCAAAGGAGGTCAAAGCGAGTACAAAGAGGGTTTGGTGTGCACTGGCACAGGCTGTTGAGGCCTGGGAAGTGCCTGTGCTTCCCTGCACACATGAAAATCCAACACTAGAGTCACAGGGAGCAGGAAGTCAGAGAGGTAAGAGAACGATGATAACGTAAGCAGCAGAATGAGGAGGATTAGTTCCTCCAGCGCTATTTAAGTGCTTCCCATGTAGTCGTAAGAATGACCGATATGCACACAAACAGCATGCACAGACCAACTAGAGAACAGGTGTAATTCGAGACAGTGAAAATGCAGTGCAAGCTAGCTTAACAAACAGACCTGTACACAAAAACACTCTTCCATCCATCAAAGGGAGCATCTCTGAAAACTCCTCGGAGAACTGGAACTGGTCAGCATGCAAAAATCACTGAGAGGGAGAGGTGAGAGAGAGACAGAGGAAGTCAGTGCAACTATGTAACCTTAGTGTCCTATGGAAACCAGGCCTGAGCGGCATCAATCAGCCATAGGCAAGGGAATGCTTGCAACAGATCCAGAGAGGTGAAAAATACAGTGCTCTCAGACTAAGAAAAAGGATGCTGAAAGGTGCTCTTGCGGCAGCATGAGAAATACACTATCAATATTTACACAGAGTAGAAAAGCAAGGGGAGCTTTGGTTTCTCAGGTTAAGTAAAAGCAGAAACGGGTTAACAGTGATTCAGACTGGGTCACAGCAGCAACACCCAACACTGAGCCAAGCAAAGGAGCATGTTCAAAAGCAAGTGAATATTACATGAGCCTTACAGCTCAGGCTTGAAGAGATCCAAGATCTGTATTCTCCTTAATAGCACCTGGGGTGATGCCAAGCATTCCTCGACAAATTATTTACTCACTCAGAGATCATTCTCCCTAAACAAGGGTAGCCCATTACAGTGTCCTTCTTCGCACATGTCTGGAAAAAGCTGTGCCCTGCTGTTCCTAAGGCCCTATCTCCATGGTGATAAACTGGCTCACAGTCAGAGGGAGCCTACAGAGATATCAACTTGAACAAGAAGGCAAATCTTCCCACATAAAAGCCTGAAGAAGACAGCAGAGCTCTCACCAACATTAACCCAGGAAAAAGGCAGGCTGCATGCACTGAGAAAGTGCATGTAATGGCAGACAGGGCTTTCACAAGAAAAAGAACATGCCAGCCAGGAGCGTGGGCCTGAAATGAAGACTACTACTTTGTGAGGGCACCTCTAGATCCATCTCACAGGGAGAAGATAGAAGATTCACAGCTGCTGCCTATGCCAATGATCAGCAACCAACACCTGAATTCCCCTGGCTCCTGCTGAGTTCCTACCAGCAAACTAAATTTCTTATTTAGAGGAAAAAAGTCCAGTCTAGTTTATAATCACAGAAAGCTGTCAACTTCTAACTTATCCTGCATTTCCTCTGTGAAAAGAATCCTTTTCTGTGAATCACAGACTTCTCAAAAATTTTATAAAAATTAAAACGAAAATTAAAACAAACAGCCATTGCAAGTGGTGATCCATTGTGTGTTGCCCCATCAGCCTTGTAACAGCAACAAGCATAGAGCCCCCAAGACACTACCCAGCATACAGCAAGGCTAGGCAAAAACCACCAGAATATATGAAATGCAGCCTAAAGATCCTTCCTAAAGAAAAAAAATATGGTGATAGAGATGTATGGGGAGCTGCATAAACACAGCTGATAAACAAAGCATCCTTCCCACACTGGGGAAGAGATCCCACTAGGGCTGGCACAGGTTTCTGCTGTTGAAGGCAAAGCAAAGTCTTGCACCCAGAAACATGCGTAGAGGCACTCTGTGACACAGCACTCTCCTATCTGCTAACAGCCCCTGCTCACTTCCCGCTCCACAGACTCACTCCTGAGCAACGATCAGCATCCACTCGTCTGCACCCTACGCACGCGCGCTTCTCCATCAGAGGCAGCACAGGACCCACACGGCAGCACCACTGCAGAGCTGCCCAGCTTTGTGCTTTTCAGGCTTTGTCTAAAGCTCCCTAACACTTAAAAGCAGCACAACTGACATGCATAAAAGAAAGATTGCTGAGCCTTTTGTAGCCTTCCCAAGGTGAAAGCAATCTGTGTGCACGGTAATCATCAGGCAGGGAAAGCACCTGCAAACTAAAGTGGTTATACTGCAGTATGAGTTTTAAAAGGACTGGGCTTCACAGTTATGAGTATTTCAAGAAACCTGCTCATCTACAGTTTGGCAGCATTGTTCTGTATCTCTGAACATATTGAGAATGAGTTTTTAACATTTAAAATGGACCATATTGTTACTCCTGGTTTTTTTGAGGAAACAATGAGAATGGGATGTCTAATGTGGAGGAGGGGATACAGCCAAAACATCTACAAAATTGCCCATTTTATACTTGTGTAGTTCAAGGTTAAACATTTCATTTGCACAAATTTCCAAGTCTCCCTTTCTCAAAAGCTGTGCCAGGTAATTAGAATCATTATAACTACTATTAGACCATAATATTATTATAGTATTTTTGCTACACTTGACATCTGTTGGCCAATAGATTTAACTAGTACATAAGAAATAATTATGCATAGATTTCTTGCAAATGAGCACCAACACGGAAGACATTAGTGTTCTACATTGAAAAAGTTAATTTTATGGAGGCATGCTTGAAGTAAAAATTCTAAAATTAACAGTTAAGCCTTTAAAAACTCCTGTTAAAGAAACTATTGAGTTTTAAATAGGCAGCTGTTAAAAATCACGATTTTTCTTTAGAGGTTTAATGATAGATACGTGGTTTGTTATCACCTTCAGCTCAACACATGCATCTTCTTCCCACCCGTACCAGCAATACAAAGGTTTCTAAAACACTTTCATGTTTCCTTTCCTCTCCATGCAGCAGATTTTTGAATTGGCAAAGATTCTGACTGTGCAGAGAACCAACATAATCAGGCTCTCTTGACCTGCTCATTGAAAATCCTGCAGAATTATCAATACATACACATCTAGAATAAAATACAGCTGCCTTCATCCCATGAAGCCTAAAGAGCTTTACAAACTGAACTACAGAAGTAATTTATCCATCACCAAGATTCAACCATACCTAGAGTGGAACACAGCCTTTCAACTGGTATTTAATTACAGTACGTAGCCTTCAGAGAGGAGAAGAATCCAATAGAAACCACAGGAATGATTCAGGGAAGCAGAATTTTCTCCCTTCAAACTGAACTTTGGTCAGGGCATGCCACATCCGTATAAAAGTACTATTGGACTTTTCAAGAAAAACGTACTAGTCTCCAGACTCACCTCTCCCAACAAATGCTGCACCACAGCACACTCTGCACCTACCATCAGCCATGAAGCAATAAAAGGAGAACAAATAGGGTATGTTTTCTCCAGCACATGGACAATGTCCTTGAAGTGCAGCCTCAACTGGGCCAGGTACCTTGAGTTACCTGTCTTGATAGATGGGAGACATGAAAAATAGAGGGATCCTGACTGCACAGCAGTTGTCCTTGAATTCAGCAGGGCCCAAATTCCACCCCACAGTTACACAGGCATGACATGACAGATGTGCAAAGAAAGAAGACACTGCAGATGGAACTGCATTTCAGAAAAGGACCAGCCTCTTAAAATTCAAGGAGCTGAACAAAGCAGCTCAGGAGTGACAAAACTTGGGGGCCGTCAGAGCTAATCATAGCTGGACAATGAGGTTCTCTCTAGTTAAACATATTTCAGTTAAAGTAATTCCTCTTCTTAAAGCTTAGTGTGCTCTGGGAAAGTGATCAGCAGAGCTCTAGTGGAACAAGTTATTCTGGAACTGCTCCCATAGGGAGACCCTATTTGGGCATAAAAATGATTGTAATTAATTATTCCAGAGCACCTCATTTTTATTCCAGAGTGGCATAACCACCTAAGGAGCTTTTTTAGAGTTGCTTGAGTAGAATAATTTACAACCTTAGTCACATACAGACAAGCCTAACTCTCGCTATGGACCGCCTTGGGGACAATCAAAAGCGAGTAGGGCACTACGGACACAAATTCCCTATGTGCATGCCTCTGCAAAGTCATACCAAAGTGCAACATTACCAAAGCAGAGACACTTCGGCACCTTGTGTGCTGTGATCGTTAACGAAGCCTCTCTCAAAAGTTGTCCATTTCTCTTCTCCTCCCTTTCTTTGACCACCTCACAGCTGGACCCAATAGCTAGAATCTGCCTGTTCCCTGGGGAGCTTGCTGAGCAGCATCCCACCATGAAGGCTGCAGCTGGCTCTCTGGAGCAACAAAGGCTCAGAGTACAGCAGAAATGGGCCAACTGTAGCATAGATTCATCTTCTTGCAGCACTGGCAGCCACAGCCTAGTGCTGCTGTATGGCTCCCAGGAAAGACTGCTTTCAGGGTAACTCATGGAGGAGAGCAGGGCACAAGGAGGGCTGAGGGACCAGAGGATTGCCTCAGAGTGAGACCAGCCCAGGAGAAGCTTCCTAATGAGAAGCCCACCTGCAGAACACAACGCCTGCTTGAATGAGATTTGTGAAAGCTCCTTAAAACCAACTGAGTGTTCAGAAACAGGGCACAAGTTCTCTGCAGAGATCTGCCCATTTCACCTCCAGACCAGCAGAGAGGAAGTAGCCTAGCTTTTCACTGTATTCATCTGACACTCTCTAAAGCAAACCAGTGGAAAACAGACTAGGTGAGCTCACCTTAATTAGGCACTGTGCTGGCTTTAATAAATAAATTAATTAAATTAAAAAAAAACACCACAAAGCAATCCTCCTTCACATCACCGCCTGCTAAGAATAGCTACCAATGATTCCCTGTCAAAAAAAAGAAGAAGAAAATTTCAAGTAGGGGCCCTGGTGGCTCTGACCAGATCTGCCTCTATTCAGCCTTTTCATTAATGGCCTGAACAATGAAAGAGAAAGTATTTTTATAAAGTCTGAAACGATGCCCAGCAGTTAAGAGCTGGAAGCACTCTGGAGGTCAGGATCAGAATTGATAAACTGAAGAAAAATTCCCTCCAAAAAAAATAAATAAGAAAAGGAATAAACACAATGCAAAGTATTAAACTTGAAAAGGGGGGGGGCAAATGCATAAATACAGCATGGGGAAAAACTACCTAGACAGAGTTAATGCTGAAAAAAATCAGCAATTGGAGTGGACTAAGAATGAAACATATGTTAGCACTGTGACTCCATTGTTCCAGCTGCAAAAAGCTAAACATCACTCAGGGATTTAATAACACCTATAAAACAAGAATTATTCCACTGTACTCAGCAGGGCAGAGCCAGAAGACAACACTGAGTGCTGGGCACCACCCCTCAAAAATACACAAACTGTCGAGGCTGGGAAACGAGAGGAGCAGGCAGTGGTGTAGAACAGGCAGCCCATGAAAAGCTACAGAAGGCTTTTTCCGTCCCTCCAGATTCATTAACAGCTCTGAACATTTAACCACTGTTTACAAGGAGAACCATCAACTGTTCTCTTTGTTCACTGAAGGAGAGAGATGGAAGAAGGTTGCTTAATTCACCGCAGAGAAGAGTTAAATAAAATGTCAGGCAGGCTAGGAGCAGGGGGAGTGTGGAATCACCTAAATGGGAGGTCAGAAGGCAATGTGCCAAGGCTAGCCTAAGAAAAGTCTTACTATTTTGCCAAGACCCGTTGCTGGCCAGCCAGGTCTGCTGTGGGCTTTTCCTGCCTTCAAGAAACTACAACAGTGCATCACAGCTCACCTTAAGTGTTATGGCCCAGGACCTACCCCTAGAGACACAGCAGCAGCAGCTGAGCACGCCAGGAGCCTGCAAAGGCACCGGGATGAACATGGAAGATCTTGTGCCTGGGGCTTTGTCAAAGTCCCCAGAGAACTTTGCCACAGATCTGCACAGCCATCCACCACTGGGCAGTCTGAATCTGAATATATATAATCCAGCTTCAAAACAGGGGTATGAAGACAACTTTTCCAGCCTTGTATTTGATTTCAGCATCCTCCATCTGGCCACTCTCACTCCACTACCACAGCGACTTTTCAGAGCTGAGTTAACAGCCCTCCTTTCGCCAGAATACAATAGAGCTCCTTATTCTGCTGAAAGGGCACCCACACAGCAACGCAGAACAAGCATGGCCATACCAATTTCAGTTCATATTTCATTAGCTTTTACAAAGAAAACCATTCAGCTCAACTTGCCACCAAGCTATTTTGGCATGCTGCAAAAGGAGGGGGTCCTGGCCTTATCTTCTGGTGGGGAAGGGTAAGATTTTTTTTTCCATCTCTTTTAATCCCTAGTAGTTCCCCTGAGGAACAGAATAGGCTAGAGCCTTGAAGAATCATCACCCAGGCCAGCAGGAATCCTTTAACTACTTCAGATAGAATAATCTGAGGTAAGGATTATAAACATGTTGTAAGGATAGAGGTGCTCCTTGAAACAAGGTGTTTCAAAACCCAGCAGAGCAGCTGTGCCCGAGGAGCTGATGTAACACACACACAGCTGCACAAGCACAGAACAAAACCGACGGCTCTGCAACAAAACATGGAAGCAGAGCAACATCTACAAATCTTACGCAAAATTTGCGCTCAACTTCCAAGAACGTTAGTGTGTTTAGGATTCCACACTGCCTTGAGAGGCTGGTTTTTGGGTTTTTTTTTTTTGTTTTTTTTGGTTTTTTTTTTAATCAGAAATTTAGGAATAGCCAGAAGAAATTCGGCAAAACCTTTGTGAGACGCTCTATCTCCCTTCACATGGATGTTTCCCAGAAGATCCCTAGTGTTGTCTCATTACTGATTTCAGGTGCTAACAATATCTGCATGTTAATAATAAATAATAACTAGCTTTATATAGAACTTATCAACAAAATACTTGACAAACCTTAACTGAAGCTCATTCACCTACTTTGAAAGGGAAAGTTAAATATTACCAAGTGGTAAGAGAGCTGAAGCAGGTTATGAAGGGCCACAGAGAGAGTCAACAGCGGAGAGGATTAGCACATATAAGATCTATGATCCCTGAATTTATTCCATTAATCCATTACCTTACAAATTTTCAGTGCATAATTCACATGCTTTCAATCGCACATGCCCAGCTTGACCAACTCTGTATTTAAGTAGTCTTCAAATTCCTTGAGAGATAAGAACAGCTAGAGAAAAAATGTGGGGGTGCTGAAAAATTTCTTGAGTGCTTTACTATTCACACTGAAGAATTTCTCAGTAGTGAGAAGGAAGGTGGCAATACCTGTCTTTCATTTCTCTAGGGTATTGGGGCAGCTTTGCATGGTTAAGGGTTGTTCTGACAACTCATCTGGAATTGCCAATTTCCAACTTACTCCCACAAAACATACTTGTATGCCTTCAAATCTAGTAAAATATAGGCCATCTAGTCATCAAAACTAATAAATCAGCTCCTATAGAGCACAGACCCCAGACCTTGCAGAAACCATTCTTATTACCAATAGCTGCACGTCTACACTGAAGCACATGGCAGCTATGCTGCAAGAGTCTTTGGGAGAGTTCTCCAAATGCTTCCACCCAAAAGCACCTTGGAGGCTGCTGAGAAATACCAAAGTGGTCCAGCCTGGCCATTTTAAAGCAAGGTTGGAAAGAAAAAAAAAGGAAAAAAAAAGGAAAGAATGAATTCCACTCCCTAAGAATGCTCCTCCCATAGCAAAAATGAATTCAAAAGCACTGTACAGAGCAGAAACATAGTGACACCATGTTCAGTAAAAGACAGGGTGTATCATCTGCTTCGAACTCTTAAGAGACTTATCTGCACTTAAAAGCTCTCCTGCCACAGCTATGCACCAAACAGCCACCTAACATAGACAGCTCTGTCAACAGGAATTCCTTTGCCTCTGCAGATTATCCTATTTTGGCAAGCAATTAAACTTATCTGTGAATTCATACTTTCTACCTCTAAAGTATATTGTACCAGGCTAATTTTATCAGCAAAATACTGAAAAATAAATAACTCGTCACAGAGATACCATGTCTAAAAAAACCTGTTAGGGCATCTTGAGAGATGGCTAGCATTGATTATTTGTGAAAGACGACTTCTAGTAAGAGTGTTAGTCAACCACTGAAGTTAAATATTTTATGGTAATATTCAATGTTTGTATATAAAAATCTCACTTGCTTAATTTTCACCCTCTTGCTTTGTGTAAGATGTAATTTCACCTATTCTCTAGTAAAAAGAGCCATACGCAAGCTTGTACCAAAATAATTAAAACTATTAACTCAGACTTCCAGGTACTGAGTGGATAATCTGGAAGTAAAAATCCATTTCAATTTCCTTGAACTACACCAAAGGTGCTAGAGCTTGAAGTCAGCTGCTGTAGTGCGCTGGACAGAACCCAAACTTCCTGCATGCTGAACCTGCATTCAGAAACCTTCAGTGCAAGGGACCTAGCCTCCACAGGCACGGCAGTCCCATGCTTAGAGCTCTTACGCAGACAGACTCACAAGTGAGCAATCTACTCCAATTAATTTTGTGCGTAGGCAAAGGCAGCCTTCCAGGCTAGCTAGGCCCTCATGTGAGCAGGAAACATAGATGGGCAACACCCTCCCCTCACCCCAGCAACTTTTTTGGCACCACTGCTGCCACACACAAGCCACATACCTCAGAGGACGCAGTGGCCTGCGTATTTTGGTCAAAAGAAGGAGGGAAAGAAAAGTGGCTGCACTTACTTCCCCCCCACCCTCCTCCCCAGAACGGGCCGCAAACCCTGACTGAACTCACGGCAAGTTGCTTTACACCCTGCCCGGCTGCCAGCACCAGCGCCCAGCCCCGCATCCCTGCCCGGGGCCCCTCGCACGGGGGCGCCCGCCAAGCCCGGCCCAGGGCCGCCCCCGCCAACAGCCGCGGTAACGGTCGCAGCGCGCGCCGGCGGGGGGGGGGGGGCGGGGTGGGAGGCAGGAGGGGGAGGGAGAACACGGCTGCGCGCGCTCTGCGCCACGCGCGGCTCGGCAGCGACCCCCAACCCATGTGGGAGGGCACCGGCAAAGCCCACGCGCCGCACTCACCGCTCCGCACTGCGCACGCTCCGCTCGCCCCCACCCCTGGCGGCACCGAAACGCCCCCCTGCGCCAATCCGCGCTGGCCGCATCGCCGCGGCCCCGCCCCCGCGCCGGGCGGCCGTTGGGGCCGTTGGGGCCGTTGGGGCGGGGCCGTTGGGGCCGCCCCGCCTCAGGGTGGTGGGGCGTAGCAGGGGTCTAGGCCTCTCTGTGCCTCACAGCCCTGTATGGCAGGTGTGAAGTATTAGGAGCAGCAGGGTGACAGGGCTATTTAGAGTGACAGGATACCCGGGATGAGTGGATGGGGATGGGACACAGGCATAAAAGTTTTGTGAAACAGCTCTTGACAATCCTGTCTCTACCTCCACTAAAGGAAGATAAATCCGAACCCGTGGGCCTCAGCCGTTTTGCCAGAGTTCTTAGCGAGACAGCCTAGAACAGTCTTTAACAAACAGAAAATCCCTCTTTCACAGCCATGTTCAACCCAGGGCAGCGGGGAGCAGAAGCCTTAAAGAGCTGCTTGAGCAATCTGTGGCAATTGCTTCTTGGTATTCAAGAGACACCTTTGCTTTGGGCAAATGGCCTGTGCTTGACAACAAATATCAATCCCATTACAGCAGCAGAAACCCAGTCAGACTGGAAATGATTGACTAATTACATTTCAGTATTAATTGGAGGGAAATGGTTAAATAAAGTACTTTTCCAAATGATGTCTATGTTCTGGGGACAGGATGGTGGCCTGATGCCAAAGCTAGCTGCTTGCTGACAGATTTTTGCTTGTTGGTTTAGCACTCAAGAGTTTTCCCCTTTCACTGTGTCTGTGCTGACTCCAAATACTTGAAGTTTTGCTTTGGTCATCTTGCATTATCCCACTGACTTATATTAGACCACAGAGATCACTCGTCATCTTTGGGCACCAGCTGTGCAACAGCTCATCCTAAATCTGCTTAACCAGCAGAAGGAGAGGGAGGGAGGCAAGTAAAAGACCTAGTGTTTGCTCTTTGCAGACATCATTGCTTTGCCACGACATAGCAGGCACCGGTGAGCACAGTATTGCAGAGCACACTGCTGAAGGACAGCTAAAGGCATTACACATTAGCCCCTATATGCTTATTGCATAGGAAAAAAAGAAAGAAAAGGATTACAGAAACAGTTAGGAGCCAGAAAAACTGTTCCACAGCTGCTACCTGGTACAGTGTAAATCCTGCTCTGGGGGTAGGGGCCCAGGGCAGCGGGTATCTCAAGTCCTCTGCCAAAACCCCGTCCCTGTGGTTGACGGGCTGCGGGGAAAAGAGGAGGAGATGTTTGCACATTTGTGCATCAGATACAGCCAGCCTGGCCCATCATGTCTTGCCTGCCACCGGCTGCTTTCACCTCAGATCTGTCCCCTTTATTTTTCACACTTTTTGAAGGAGATAGTGAAGTTTCAGGTAAATAAAAGGATGTTAATTCACAGTCTTGGCACCTAAGGTCCCTTGGACCGCACTGAAAAAGAGGTGAGAAAGTTGGACTGGAAGGCACCTGACCTGCTTTTCTTCCGCCTTCTCCAGACAGGGCCACAAAAGATGTGAGCCCACAGGAGGCCTGAAGATCCCTTCTGCTGTGGGATCGCTGCTCCTAAGGACGCAGCAAGGCACTGACTCACAAGCAACGGCAGGTTAAAATCAGGTGGCCAAAGCATTTCCCATCCCTCTCTCAGAGGGTGTCTGTGGGGAGAATCTGAGCCACAGATCTGATGCCAGTCAGACCGAATCTTCCACACGCCAGGGTGTTCCCTTCCAGTGACAGGCATACTGGAATACACAAGACAGCAGAAAAGCCACAGCCACAAGCTCCATAAACCCCTTTCCAGACAGTGTCTGCAAGGAATTTTCAGGTGCCTAGATATCTGTGGCTGACTGAAGCCACAGGAAAGTACTGCACACCAGGAAACATCCAAAAATGCCCTCCCAGTCCCAAAATTACTGCTGCAACACTGATAATGTCTACAGCTTGACTGTGTGCTTAATACTTGTCTGTGGGAATTATCCAGTGAAGGATGCACACTAACACAACAAACAACAACTGACCATACACCTTTCTGTGATGTGGTGTAATGGGACTCATCAGGTGCTTCACAGGGGAAGCTGTGCACTTTGTCTTTTGGGCTAATAGCAGCTGGATGAGTGCACGAGTCACCCATGCACCATGCTTTACTGCTGGAGCTCACAAAGAGACCCAGGAAGAAAGGCAGTAATTATTTTCTCCACTGCAGTCTTCCTTATTCTACGTCTTCCCCACAGCCCAAGCAGTGAGTTCTTGAGCTGAGCTGCTGGTTTGCATCTAGCAGTTGTAATTTGTTTTATTTTTTACAGTGTTGTTCATGCAGGGTCTTCATGAGTGAGGCTGAATTTGCAGCATTAGTGCCTTGGACATCAGCCCTACCATGAGTACTGCCCAGCTCTCCAAGACCTCCTTGCCACCTTGGCCTGTGGAAGGGCTTTTTTCTTCTTTGTTATATAAGGTGCATAAGCAGACAGAGATTTGAGGGAAAAGAGCCAAGACTGTTACATTTTCTGGCACCCCTTATTATATCAGCACAGTAAAAGTAAGGACAGAATGGATTCAGGCAGAAGAGAGGTGAGAAAGCTGCATGAGGGATTTATGAGCAAGCTTTACCAAGGTATAAGCCTCAGAGTTGCCACTAAACACCAAAATGGCCGGCAGCAAGGCTGAGATGCTTCAGCAAGTGCACTGCAGGCAGGATTCCAGTCCTCATCATTTTCTCTCAAACCTCCTGCGTTTTGTGCCTCCTGTTCCTGGAGTAAGGTGATGGATTGTATTAAAATCTCAACTTTCATTTAAAGAAAATGAAATGTTTTCAATCTTTCCTGGTTGAATATAAACACCTCAAAATCAGAATCCTGAAGGCTCAAAATGCAGAAAGCACATAAAAAGCACTCCACAGATTTATTGAGTTTTAATGCTATGATTTTTCAGGCACCTGCATGATTGCTGGCAGGACATAACTCCTGATTTTCGAATGCTCATGGCTGAAAATACTGTGATACTCAAGCCTTTTCCCCCTGTTTACTTTGACACTCTTGGCACCCTTGGCTCGTCAGAGCTGTGAGCATTGCCATCAGCTCAGGATGGGGCTGTTGTTCCATACTGGCAGCAGCACGTCTGAGGACCAGGGCTGAGAAAGAGTCAAGCCCTCTCTTTTAGGCATGACAGAAGGAGCAGTAAGACCCCTTCATGCAACCAAGCCCATGGGCAGATGGCACGGGCAGGCTTCTCATGGCCCTGGGCTACCCAGCAGGGCAGAGTTTGCCTGTCCATCTCTGCTTACAGACCCAAGACCTGGGATGCCACTTGCAGATGTGGAAGCAGAGACCCTTGTGGAAGTGGTCAAAAGCAGGACCCCCATGGAAAGCAAGGGGAAAGGGAGTTCATGGCACTGCATTTGCGTGGCAAACTGAGGGTTTCTGAGCAAGACAAACTGGACTCCAGGCATGCTCTTGATATAAGTAAACCTGATCATGCCACGTACATAAATGCCTTGCCTCTCTGACTTCTCAGCCAAGAGCAAATAGCCCTGCAAGGCCCCAAGTGCTGACTCAGGCACAAGAGCTTCTCCACAGAGTCTTACCTGTATTGCAGCTTAGTTGCAATGCAGCAGCACTCTGCCACTCTGTCCTCACACCTTGCAGAGGAGCTATGAGCTTCTGCTTTCTCGACAGTTGTTCTCTTTGACCTGGAGATCTGGGACATTTTCCCTCTGTGAGGTGCTGGATCTCAAGCTAGTTTGGCTGCTGACTCTTTTCATAATGGCTGACCAGCTTCTTCCATGCCTTTTGGAGGCACTTTGTACTGGACAAGTAGCATGACAGAGCTGGATCTGATGGCAAAATGTGGGATCTAACACTCTTTCGTCCCTTCCTTGCAGCTCCAGGGAATGCTGCTCCCCATCCTTGGGCAGGAGAGAGCCTTGGCCAGAGGAAATAATTGTTCTGTTGCAGATGAGAGATAAAGGGTAAAATTTGGGCAGCAAGTGTTGTGGGAACATCAGCAGGAGGTGAAGAGCTTCTTTGCATAGACTTAGCTTTCGTATTTATTGGTGTTTTCGTGGAAATCTTTTGGAGCATTAAGAATAATAAAGTTCTCCTTCTCCCCAGTGGGGACAGGTCTGGCATAAAACATAGATCCAAATATTCCTGAGCTTTCAGGAAAGGGAATGTGCTGCAGTGATGGCTGCCCTGGTGGTGTCTAAGCTCAGCTTTTGAGTCTGGCTCCTGTTGAAGGAGCCCAACCACAATCGTCAAGCCTTTCCCCCCCCCAGGGTACCAGGCCTAAGCCTGCAGATCATCCCAGCCACTCCTGCAGGCCTGCAGCCTGTTCTGTGTCTGTGGGGCCGGGCTCGGTACGTGCATGTGTCTCTGTGCCTGGAGCATTGCTCTGATACAGCCTCCTCCCAGAACGGCTTGTTTAACATCTAGATCTTCTAAATGGCACCAGTTAAAATGGTCAGCAGTCACTCGCCAGGGTAACACACACAATCAAAGCCATCAGATATTTCTTAAGACCAAAGACAATCTTCACCAGCTGGAGCATCTGCCCTGTGAGGAATGGCTGTGAGAGCTCGGCCTGTTTGGCCTGGAGAAGAGAAGACTCGGGGAGGATCTTATCAAGGTCTATAAGTACCTGAAGGGAGGGTGTCAAGGGGATGGGGCTAAACTCTTTCCAGTTGTCCTATGCGACAGGACAAGAGGCAATGGGCAGAAACTGAACCACAGGAAGTTCCACCTAAACGTGAGAGGGAATTTCTTCACTGTGAGAGTGACGGAGCACTGGAGCAGGTTGTCCGGAGAGGTAGTGGAGTCTCCTTCTCTGGAGATATTCAAGGCCTGCCTGGCTGCAACCCTGTCTAACATGCTCTAGGTGACCGACCCTGCTGAGCAGGGAGGTTGAACTAGATGATCTCCAGAGGTCCCTTCCAACCTTACCTATTCTATGATTCTATGATCTGCCACAAGGAGCACCATCAACAAGTGGCATATTCTCCAGGGAGACATTGCCATCTCTATTTGCCAGACTTGGCCACCTAAGAGCTCTGCCCTTTCCCCAGTTGCCCCCCCCTCGCTCCTGTCTATCCTTCTCAAGCTTTAATGGAGAGTTCAGGCCCATGCTGTGCTCCCTCTGCTCCCCTGGCACCCTAGGGGAAACAAGCACATCTAGGCCAGATGCTCTTGGACATTGCATGCCCCAGAGCAGAGCTTTGCTTTGGGTCAGTAGCTGCAGGAAAAGGTTTGTGTTCAAAAATACGAAATCCAGCATCCAGTAAATGACTGCTAGGATCAAGGCTTCATCTGATTTCCTTCCCCTTGAGGAGGGAGCATGGTCCTGTGCTGGGCTAAAAGTGCAGGAGGCTGTTCCTCCGTATCGGTCGCAGAGCAGGGCTGTGCCATGTCCTGCGGTGCAGGGCAAGGCGTGCAGTGCGGGGCTGCAGAGCAGTGCCTGCCAGCAGTAGGGTGCTGGGGTGATGCTGCAGGCAGGTGTTCGCCAAAGAAACATTTTCCTCTCCCCCCAGGAAGCTTCTGCTGCAGTGTGGTGGGCTATGTGGACCCCTGGGCTTGTTCTCATCACAGGAGAGGAACATTACTGCATTCTCTGGCAACACCAGACTAGTCACACTGTCTGGAAATCACTCCCTCATGAAAGAGATTTAAAAAATACACTCTGCACTGTATTATTTTTTTATTTTATGATTAAGCTCTTCAACAATATTGGTTTGATCTGATGGGACAGAGTTTTTCCAAAGGTATTGAAGAAGATGTGTGTGCAATAGTAATTTAGGTCTGGGAGTAATTTTTCATCAATGTACTTAAAGACAATCACAGCACTAGGAGGGAGGCCTAATTGTGGAGTTGTGTAATTAGTTTTTATGTCACTGCAATTATTCTGTTGGCTACATATAAAGAACATGGCAAAATGCAGCACTTAATTTTAAATCAAGACTTGATTCTCTTTTAGGAGGTAATTGATGTTGATCACATCACTTCACAGTGACTGTAAAATGTACTATTTAGACTGTAAAAGGATGGAGAAAGGGCCTAACCAGATAGGTAATTGATGGATCACAGGCTAGATTGGTGGGAGGCAGCATTAATCCATCAGATGTCCATTCTCTCTGTTTCCAGGTACTTTGGGGGCAACATTAATGGCCACGAGTGCTAACAAATGTAGAGCTGCTGATCCACACGGCCTCAGCATCACACATCGTGGTGAGCAGCCACTGCTCTGTGCCCCCAAGCAGCATGGAAAGCTTGGTTCCGCGCTTAAAATAATGGTATAAAAGTTCACCTACTCAGCACCTGCCCTCATCAATAGCTTAATAGCAGCATAGGCCAAGGCTAGTGATAAAATCCCCAGTGCTGGCACCACTGCACAATTTACTGTTTCACCCTGCGTTTCACTTCGCGTTTTGGGCAAAAGTGACAAGAAATTCTCCACAAAAGCCTCAGTGGAAATTGAAACAATTCGCAAGGCCTGGAAGTGGCTCAGTGCCATAACTCATTTCAGAGTTGCTCAAAAGAGCAGCTTTCTTTGGCAAAACCCTCCAACAGGAGAATATCAGAGGCACTTCTCAGCTTGTTTCACAGGGCTCAGCCGCATTCCCCTCATTTGCTGGTGTCACTCCCTCACCCCATTTCGCGTGGGCCACAGGGAGAGTGGCCACGCTCCTCCCAGAGCAAGCTCTGTGGCTCGGGGCTTTGCATCTTCCAGAGAATTGACAAGAAGAGAAGTTGAGTCAATAAAACTTTTCCTTGCCTTTACGGGCAGCTGTAATTACTTGATTTCAATGAATATTCGCAAGTGCTTTCATCAATCACATGAGGGCGAAGTGCTGCTCTCCCTCTGGTGTGCTCCATGCTGCTGCTGGGTGAGCCTGCACAGCTGGCCAAGCTGCAGCAGCACCTCGAGACCAACCCAGCACCCTCCGCATCATGTATCCAGCTTCCCCATCAAACAAGACACGGCAATTTGCCCTGAATTTGGTCTGAAATGGAAGTAGTCAGCTGGTTCTGGATGCCCCAGACACTTAATTAGACACTCAATTTAACTTCAGAAGCAAAATAAAAATAATCGGTTAAGAAACACTTAGTGGTAGTATGTAGCTGGTCTTTTTTTTTCCTGCTAAAGTACTTGCAAGTATCTTTTCTTGTGAGGAGACCAGGAGGAAATGCATGCACAGCAAGGGCAGGTGCCTGCCTTTGCGTTTGAAGCACAACTACAAACAGCTGATGCGCACCCAGGAAGAGAAGGGTTTTGTGTCCATTTTATGTCCAAAATTATCAATGAAATGATTTTTGGCCAAGGTCAGAATTAATGTGGTTGTGCTGGGAAAGACAAGGGGGGTTCCGGGATGGTGGGACCAGGTCTGAACTCCCAACATCCCGCTGAGCTCTGCTTGCTGGCCCAGCACCCATGCCAGGGCCACTCGCCCTCCACAATCTCCCTGCCACGTCTACAGCGGTTGTGTTGTCCTCTCTAGCAGGATTTCAGTTCTCATGGAAAGATGCAAGGAGAGGCCACTCTTCAGTGACAGGAGCTTTTTGCCGAGAGGAGAGGTTGTTGATCTTTCTGAAGGTCTGCCCTGACCTTTGCTGGAGGTTCGATCCCCAGCCAAACCGCTTTGATCGTCAACTGCTGGTCCCGGCTGTGCTAAGCACACAGAGTCTCTAAGAAGAGATAACAGCAGTGAAATAATTGCTGGTTGTTGGTGCTTGGGAAGATTACATGCTCACAGTGTGGTGGAACTGAGCGCTTGGAGTCGTGCCTATAAATCACCTCCGAGTGCGTGGGGTGTCCGGCTGTCCTGGCGTGGCGAGCGAGCGTTGCTTCGCTCTGATCTGCAAGGCTGCGGCGGGCAGGAGAGCAGAGCTGTGCGACATGAAATGTGTTGCTCTGCTAGATAATAAGCAAACTCAACAAGCTTAAGGCAATTCATTAGTTCAAGTTTCCAGATGTCAGGTTGGAGGTTTCAGCGCAAACCTGCACCAAAATAAATGGATTTGTAGCCAGCCTCCAGAGAGCCTTTCCCAGGAGCAGTTCTGCTGTCTGAGGGGAGGCTCAGAACAGAGCACAGATGTTTTGGCACATGCTGGTTTCAGCAATGTGCTGTGAGTCCTTCCACCTTCCCACCTCCCTTTCCCTCAGCCTTTTCTGTCTTGTTCTAGCTCCAAAAATTAGATTAAGTTCAGGTTCAAGCCGGTGTAATTGTTTAATGACCTGTGACTCCAGAACAGCTTGATGAATTGCCTTCCCAGCTTCCCATGACCGATCTCTTTGCTGTTGGAGCAGATCTGGCAAGGTCCAGGGCAAGCCAGTCTCCATGCTGAGATGATGAAATACGTCTTCACAAAGAAGCGAGTTGTGACCCTGCATGAGCGTAAAACAGACTATTTTCATAGCGTACTTGTATCCAGAGAGGGCTAAGCGGAGCCACACATCAAGACCTAGTGGCATCCCAGCTCCACTAAAAGCAAGTTTTGGGGCATTCGCAGCTCTGCATGCTGGGTTGACTCTGGCCCATTGCGCTTATCCCAAGGCATCACCCCCATTTGTGTGCTGAATCCCCATTTTTGGAGGTTTCTGGTGCAATCTCCACTGGGCTGAGGGTGCCAGGGAGAGCCACGGTGCCGCTGCTCTCAGTGGTCCCACAGTGTGGGCACAGGCCGCTGCAGCGAAACTGCTCACTCGCTCGCCGGATGTGAGCTCTGGAGTACTGCTTGAGTCCAGCAGTGCTAGATGAGCTCAGCTTTTCATTACAAGTTATTACAGTGTTATTCATCACAGCAAAGTGGTCAGCCATAAGCAGGTTCGCACTGTATGCCAGGGCTTCCCTCGCTCACTGCCATTTGATACCAGTTTTTGATTAAATTAGATCAGGCAGCAAAGGTGATCAATTCAAAGCCGATTTTCTATGAAGCCACACACAAATAATTTATAAAGAGAGAGGTGAATAAAAGCTGTAACAAGAGGAAAGAGGGTTGGCAGCCCCAGTGCGGAGAGAACATAAAGATTTTGCATAAAGCGGCTGATTTTGCTGGGAATGGGGCTGGGGTTCCCTGGGCCGAAGCCCCACTGCAGCAAGGGCAGCTCTTTCCAGTGTCCCTTTGCAGAAGCAGCCCCCAGCAGTGACTGCAGAGCAGCCTTGCCAGGTGCCCAGGCAGGATTTTAGTCAAAATAGAGGAGCCAGTCCCCAGGGAGGTATCGCCGGGCTGGTGGGGGACCCCAGCACATGCAGGATGGCAGCAGAGACAGCGAGCTGCCCCTGGCACGGCCCCGGATAGTGCATCTCTGCTGCATCAGAGGCAGCTGGGAGGAGGCATCCCAAGTGGGTGGGGAAAGCTTGGCTTTGGCTGGGAAAAAAAATTGTGGCTTGCTTGGGATGAAAGTACTGCAGAGTGAGCCTCCCGGTAAGGCAGAGTCATCAGGCCAGCTGCCCCACTGCACCAGTCCAGGAAGAACCAGCCAAGTGGTACGGGAGTCCTTTCCCTCTGCACTACAAGGTTCCGGACCAAAAGCACCTTCCTCATCCTCCAGGAAAGCTCCCATCCCTGGCTCAGCCCTGGTGCCGCAACGTGGGGCCACGGGTCAGCCACCTGCACCCATCATTGCTATCTTCTCTGACTCATGTTTGGAAGCATCCCTGTGCCACAGCACCCACTCAGGAGTAAGTGCAGGGACAATTAATAAAACACGTGCCATGAGGAGACCATAAATCTCAGCAGTGCCGCACACTTAAAGAAGAGGGGATGGTTATGAGCAGTTATTCCCTGCAAAAATGGACTTTAAATCATCTTCTATCACCAATGCCCAGCGTTGGATGCTCTTAAGTTGTCCAGCAGCATCTTTGTGACTTCCTTCCATCACAGGTGCAGGTAAGTAACCCCGGTGCTTATTACCTGGAGGTATTTATTGCCTGTTGGGTACCTACATTCAGCTTCTGCTCACCAGGCAATTTTTCACAGTGTCAAATATTTGGTACAGATGGTAACCAGCTCCCATGTAGCGTTTCCATGATACTGTGCAATAAAATCCTGCCAGGGAAGTACCCTGGCTACGTTAAACTAACGGGCTGTTGAGGTAGCCCCTCACAAGAGTAAATCCATCCTGCGCCGTGGTAGCCCAACATGTGTGAGCAATCTGGGAGCCACTGCACCGTCATCCTGTTTCAGGTACAGTGACCTCATTTTAGGTCCCCAGCCTCAAAAAAGGTGCTGCAGGCAAACATCACTTCTTGTTCTTCTCTCATTTATATCTCCTCCATTGGATTTCAGCACCAATGTACCAGCAAAGGGTGAGAGACCCCAATAAATCTCCAAGACAGGAGAATTAATACGGTGGAAACAGTGTTTTATTACTTTGCTGGTCTTCAGATTTGAGGAGGAAGTGGGGAGGAGAGGAAGAGACAGACCAGGAGGGGTGCATGGAGCGAGGGTGGGATTGCAGCCTGTGGCGTGGGCAGCAGGCTCCCGGCTGTGCCGTTGCCTCGTGGTGCTCTGCTCCCGCTGCATGGCAGGAGCAGCCCACCTGCAATGTTGGTCTCTGCCATGACACCTGCCTCTGGGCCGATCTTGTTGTTCAGGTTTTGCTGAAGGAGAGCACAAAATGAGGGCCACTGCTCACCTATGCCCAGAAAGTAAGTACATATAGATCACATATGAGAAAGGGGCTGTCTTAACACCTAGTCTGACAAACTGCCATGCGGGTGGCTTGGGGCCCTGTCCAGCAGAGAGGACTTTTCTAGGCTGCAGCAGGAAGGGGACTTCCCATGGAGCTGGATCAAGATTTGAACACTGCCATGGCAGACAGCGGGGATTTCTTCCGCTAAGCCAAGCCCAGCTAAGCTATACAGGAGACCTAAATGCATTTAGAGAATCTAAGAGTGTGAGCAAATAAAATGGAAAGCAGGCCAGCAGAAAAAGGCTGCTGCCTGCTGAAGGTTGGTCTGATGAGCTGGGCTGCACCTTGCAGAGGGCTGCAGAGACCCACGGATCCACACATCTGGAGTCACCCCAGAACGCGGCTTTAGTCAACACAATGTCACGGGGCCAGAGAAAAGAAGTGAGACTGACCCTTGAGCCAGCAGCAGGGGTGATCGGCTGGGAGGCAGGGTATCTGCAGGCCGGTGCCTGTGGATCTTAAGTGAAATAACATCCACACAAGAGCCCGTCTCAGGAGCTCTGTGCAGAAACGCAACAAGTTGTCACTTCAGAAGCAGTCAAACTGCTTTAGTATTTCTTCTCTTCCTTGAAGTTGTTGGACAAACTCAGACCCAGTCTGGAAATAGATTTGATCTAAATAAGATATTTGGCTTCTCCCCCACCCCTTATATTAACCGTCTACTAAAAAATTGCATCAGAGCAATCGATAGCAGTGGTTTGCCTTGGCAGAAAGGCACGGACCATGACGGAGTTCACACAAGGACCACTCCTGCAGCTGCATTGCGCGTTACGAGTCTTTGGGGATTCTTCTGGATTTTGGTTCTCCCATTTGGACTGGACTCCAGCCTCCACTTTGGCCAGCTGAGGTGCTTGCTGGTTGTGGAAACTTGCAAGACAAAATAATTTTATTCATGACCCAATGAATAATTTTATTCATGACCCATTTTATTCAAGACCCTCATGAGAGCTGGGAGTGAGTCACAGCTGCTGAAGAGTGCTGGCTCCAGCTGTCAGCACCTTCCAGTTCTTCTCCACACCCAGCTGTTCTTCTAAGAGGTGCAGAGCCAGTAATCTCCACTTCTCAGGAGTGAAAATGTGCAATACTGGTGTCATGGTATATGTGTCCCATGACAGACTAATTTCCTAAAAAGGGGAGACCTTTCTATGTGCTATTAATGTAACTTACAGTAAATATGTATCAAAAGAGATGCTAAAGCAGGGAAATGAGATGCCCCAGCTCAATCCTTCCACTTTCTCTTTGTGAGGCCTTCTGCCCCCTTCTTCAGGCATGAACTCCGCAGGGAGTTCATGCGATGCAGACCCAGCCCTGAGCCCTGGATGAGACACCGACACTCCGGGGAGCTGCGCCTTGCAGAGCGACCCCCTCTGTCAAAGACACCGCTGCCTTAGCTCTTGGTCTCCTGCGAGGAGGGTGCTCCCAAGTGAGACTTGAGGAGGATCAGGCCTTATGGGGCTGAGACTTCTGCAGGATCTTTTGGAGACCTGCGGATTTGACTCTTTGCCCTTGTCACTAATCATTCTGAGTTGAAGGAAGGATTTTTGCTGCAGAGGCAATAAGGACTTGAACTAAAGGGCTATTCTCCTTCTGCTGATGCCCAGAGGCTCCTGGAGTGGCTGCCTAAAGTGGAGATCGTGCTGTGCATGACAAGCAAGGATTCTCCAGTGCCCAGTGGCAGATCTTGCTTCAGTAGGATCTCTGTCAGCACAGCCTTGGCCAGACCATGGACTGATCCATGCCTAATGCTCGTTTCAGACTTAAAAGATGGTGCCTGAATCCCAAATGCCTTCACTTTACCAGCTTCCTCCCAGAAGTTGTGTCAGACCAGCCAGAGTTTCCTTCTTTCTCATGACGGTTCTGCAGACCTTAGACTTTCCTATCATGTAGTGGATGAACATAATGTCTACAAATACAGTTAAAACAAGCTGCCTTTCTGGCGTTGTTACCTTTTTTTTTTCCTCAAGGGAGAAAAATAGGAAGAATTATTATGCAGCTTCTTCTTCAATAAATCAATGTGATCTCAACTCACTGTGAAGTTCCCTGACTCTGTTAGACATGCTGCACTGGTAAAAACTAATCCCTGGAGCAGGAAAAAAAGAAAAAATGAAGAAAAAAAGAAATTTCAATGGCTAGACAAGGCTAAAATGTTGCAGAGGACTCAGCTTTTGCCAGTGCTGGAGTTTGTTTGGAAGTCCCATAGCAGAGAGGGCTGGGCAGTGAACTCGGTCCAGCTGTATATCACACAGCTAAAAATCAGCTGTAATTGTTAATTCTAATTAAAGCTGTTGAAAAAAAAATGTAATCAAGGCAGTTTCCTTTCAGAAAAAAAGACATTTCAGCTAAATTAAAAATTTTGTTTTCAAAAAAAGCAGCAAAATGCTGAAAATTTTGAAACAACCCATTTCAGTATTTTCAAGATGAAAAGAGATATATTTTTGTTGAGAAATGCCTCATCAACTCAAATGTACTTTATCTCACAGCCTGAAGACTAAAAATAGCTTTCAAATCAAAGCAAAATGATGTTTTTAGACTTTCTTTTCTTAAAAAAAAAACCTATTTGGGGGTTTCTGTCCTAAGAATGAAATTTTCCATATTCTTTTTCTTTTTTTAATCAAATGGAATAATCTGTTTCTAGTTAGCTGCCTGCACAATACTGGCCTTGGTCTTTTCTTATTGTGCCCCTTCTCGTCTTCACCAGTCATGCGCCTCCAGTGTGTCCGGGTACATCAGCAATGCTTACACCAACCTGGCGGTAGGCGCTAGCACTGGCAAAACTCCCCTGGGACTTGAGTCGGGCTTTGCAAGACCTCACGGAATTAAACCAGCACCAAAAAAATGGCACTCTCAGTAACTGGCTTTTATGTTATCGTAACTGGGAGCACTTTAAGTGTTTCTGTGCAACTGCTGTTCCTTATCTCGGCCCTGCGTTCCCAGAAAAGCTGTCTTGTATGCTTGGGTTGGTGCCACTCGAGGCCTTCAGCCACCTGCTGTGCCCAGACACCAGCCCCGCAGAGCCTTTCCCTTGCAGGCTGGAGACTGGGCAGACCTCTGGAAGGGAAAAGATCTGCTTTGGTTAGTCTTGCTGCACGCTAGAGCCGGTTTCACCATGGAGAAAATAGCGGCAGCGGTTTGGGACACCAGTGCCAAAGGCAGGATGGTGCCTGCCGGGTGCTTTCCTCCCAGCCCTGCCCTTGCTCCGGTGGGATGGAACGTGTAAGGGACAATTGCCAGGCTGCGAGGGAACCAGGCCAACCCAGATACGGGGTCCTTGCTCCAAGCTCTCCAGCTCCTCTTTTGCAGACAAGGCCTGGTGCAGCTGCTCTCGCTATGGGCTCCAGGGATAGCCAGCTGCAAGGGGGCTCCCTGCAATGCCACGGCCTCATTGCTCTTCGGAGGTGCTGGACACAGGGGGCTGCAGCAGCCGAATGGGCTGGCAGAGCACAAGGGGATCACCCAGCACGTGTGCAAATGCCTAAGCTGCATCCCTAAAGGAGCTAGAGGGGCTGTGGGACAAGAGCACGTTGTGAGTCCCGTGCTCAGGGCAAAGCCAGCTACTTCACCACTTGTAATTTTGCAACCAAGACAGGCCCTGCAACTTGTTGCTGTGATGTTTGCAATAGATCCCCAAAATGGCTTGGGCTAGCACCCTCCATATGGTTAGCAGAGCACGCCTAGCATGCTCGGAAAGTGGTTTAGGATCTGCTTAGCTCAAAGGTACTGAGTAATTATCAGAGCACTATCTGGCAGTTTGCAGTCTGCCTTCTGGACAGGAACACTGGAGGGAGAGAGAGAAGAGAGAAATGTGGAAAATAAGAATTGAGAAAGGAGAAGGCTATCAGGGAAGGAGAATCAGCTGAGGAGGAACTCACTGAGTAAGTCAAAGCAGAGTAAGAAGAAGGGATGGATGAGAGAGGAAAGGGAAGCAGGGCATTTCCAGGGGTCTGCTAGAGAAACAGAGGAAAATAAAGGGAAAACAAAAAAAAAAAAAAAAAAAAAGGAAATTCACCCCACAGCAATTACAGACGAGACAGAGGGCCAACTGCACAGATTTCCTTGTGCTGCCTGAGTACCTTTTGAACAACATAAAACCAGGGCACTGATGGTGCGATAAAACCCAGGGGGGCCTGAAGGGAGGGCGGCCGGGGGAGAGTCTCCTTGCAGGGAGAGGGGAGGCAGGGCTCGCTCCTGCCCAGCAGCACTGCGCTCGCTGCTGGTATGTCCATCCCTCCGGCAGGGGTGTTTTTTTCCTATAACCTTTTCTGATTGCTCTTTCCTCCAAGCCCACAGAAGCCGGGAACAGCCTGAGTTACATTTCCTTCTCTCTGGCCTGACCCTCTGTGCTGCCCAGAGGGTCACATCCAGCTAGAGCTCAGAGTCAGCTCAGCAATGGCTCTCGTCCCATTACCACCCCCAGGGCAGCTGCAGAGGGGAGAGCTGTCACCCCAAAAGACAGCACAGGCACTGATCTTTCAAAAAACAAACAAACAAACAAACAAAACACTCCACACACATATACATACTTTTATATATATATAATATATATGTATATAGAAAGCTCCTGTGGGAGGCTGTAGGGCCCTTCATTCCCCCAGTTCCTTGGACAAGGAGGGAGATACAGGTAGATTGTGCTTGCTCCTTGCTCCATTGCTCTCACAAGAAGGGACCAGAGAATGAAGCCAGTAGCTGCTGGCTGGAGCACGCACTTACTTAAAAGAACAGCGAGCCTCACATCGACGCAGCCCAGCATTTTCTGTTCTTGCTCCAGCTTCTGAACATTGTGCCAGCACAATTCCTTCCTGCTGGGCCACAGTGAGGTCCATGGTGAAATAGGGGCAGTGCAGAGCATATTAGTTATTGCACCTACTCTCTCACAACAAGATGACGAGTCTGCCAGGGAGCAAAGGCCAGCTGCTCCAGAGGGAAGGGGAGTCGGGGTGACCTCAGCCCAGGCAGTGCCCTCACTAATGGGTGTCATCCCGTAAGGGCTGCACACAGCAGGCAGAGCCATATCACAGTGCAGGGAACAGGGTCTGTTGGTGCCAAGCACAGCAAGACTCAGCTCCAGAGTCTACCAAGAGTGTCCCGTCAAGAGCAAGAGGAGATAGGGCTAAGGACAGGGCTGGAGACCCTGCTACCCTGGGTCCAAAGCCCATCTAGGGAACAAGGCCAAAGACACAGCTACGACATATGTCCAAAGGGTCCACCCAGGAGACAAGCTACTAACGGCACAGAGCCAAAAGGTCCAGCTGGAGATGGGGACAGAGCCAGGGCTGGAGCCAGGGACACCTACAGCAGCTCAGGCAGGGACTCAAAGCCCAGGACTCGGGCCAGACAGCCAAGCTGGGCACCGCGTCCCAGGGAGGGCAGTGTCAGCAGGGGACATGGAGGGCATAATGCACTGTGGCTTTATCTGACTCAGAGAAGCATAACTCTCAGTAAGCTTTGATTTTTTAAAATGATCCAAGCATCCAAAAGGAACAATTTTTCTCATTTTGTTTTTCTTATTTTAAGGCTGTAAGTTATTGAAAGACATATTATTACCCTCCCAAATCACTCTCAGGCGAACAAAAGACTGTTTTAATTGTGCTTTTCAACTAAAAGGATCCAGCTACATTTTGCTCATGATTCACCCTTGCCTCCATTTAGCCACATCATAAACTCCTTCACCATTTGATCTGATTAGCAGTGTCTACACAGGGGCAGAGGATGCACTGGAAGAGCCTAAAGTCTTGCAGGTCAAGATTAAAGTGCTGTGCATGGCATTAACTGTCAACACTGTAACTAGCTTAAATCAGTGCAATCAGATTGCTCACAGATTACAGGAGCAACTGCTGCAGCTATTCATTTCACATACTGCACGTCTGTGTGGTTAAACCACAGCCTTGACATTAACGTAACATGATTAAAAGAAAGTGTCTGAGGCTCAAATATATTGGAAAAGCTCAGCAGGCAGGGTTAAGTCCACAGCTTCTTTAAAAGCCTTCTGGGGCTGGACACATCAGGGTCTGGGGAAGATCTCCAACCTGTTACCAGAGCTGGCTCAGCTTTTAAGTCTGTAATGCCATCTTGTGATCATATTCAGGAAGTGGAAACTCCAGTGTCCTCTCTGTGGAATTTGATAGCTTCTCAAAGTGGCTTGAAATGCATAGCTCCTGTTAGACGGATAGCTGGTTAGATGGATCCCAGAAGTACTTTAGCTTAACAAGATAGGGGCTAAGAGAAAATTTGTCCCTGGCAGAAAAGTCCCTCTTTGTGCTCTCAGTGAGTAAAAATGATTCATTTCATAAAAATGTCTCTTTCTAGTTCCATTATCCAGCTAAGACAGCAATTTCTTCCAATCTGAAGAATGAGATTTGTGTGTCTCCTTGGATTTTGAGGTCCAATTTTCGTTTTCAGCAAGGAAGAATGCAATTTCACCTGTGTGATGAGCTGCAGTGGAAGGACCTTAAAGGTACCATATTCAAGTAGTAAAGGTACTTTCCTGACTGAAACTGGAGAGTTCTGCAAGATCAGCTTCAGTGTAAGCATCCACAAAAAAAAAAAAAAAAAAAAAACATGTTGGGATGCATACCAAAGCATGTGGAGGACTAGCACAGGAAACACAGGATTTGTGGGGCTAGAAAAATAAAATCAAGCACAGACTTCATCAGCAAATGGGAAACTGCCTGCAGGTTTGTAAGCTTTCTGCTTACCCATTTTAATGCACTTCAGATATACAAGGAAGGAAGACTCAGCTTAAAAATGGCAGTGATCTGCCAATGGCAAAAAGCCTAGCCCTAAAACAAGTAGGCCAAACATGTGGTCCTGGCATGTCACTCTTTGGGAAGGAGACACACTTATTCCTCTCATAGCCTCTGCGGGTCACTAGCTCTGAGCTCCATGTTACTTGGCGAGTCTACTGCTGCTTGCACAAACTAAGATGGGAGCTGGGCATGGCAGTGTAGCAATAACCTCACTCAGGATCCATTCAAAGACCATTTGGAAAGTTTTTTGCTGCAGGCTTTGCACTCCAGTGAGGCATTTCAAACTTCTCTCAGGAAAGGCTGGGCTCCCTCCCACCCGCTCTTTCCCGTAGCTTAGGCACTCACAGCATGAGGATGCGACCGGAGCTCTTCGGAGGACACTGATGATGCCTGCTGTGGAGAGGCAGCTGGAGCTGCTCTCTTGCCGTAGGCAATCATCTGCTCCTGTGTCTGCCTTCTTCAAATGCTTTTTGGGGTTTTATTTCTGTCCAACGGGGGCAGCTGTTCTTCACGGATGCAGTGGAACCTGTCATTACGAGCAGGGGCTCCTCATCAAAGCAGCTTGTCCCTGCCTTGCTCCAGACAGTGCTGGGCTTGTTCTCTCCAAGGCTGAGAGACCCTCTTGGCAGCCGAGTGGTGGAAAATATTAGGTGAGTTCCTATACAATGACGCAGCTGGTGACTCATTAACTTTCCCCACTCACTCCCTCACGTATCTCAGCAAGACGGTGGACATCGTGGAAAACCTACCTCCTCTCCTCCACAGACCTGCCTCACAACCTGTGGGTGGAGGGGATGATTCTCAGTCTTGTCACCTAACAGGTGCCAAAGTGTGGTTTTCTCATCACGAAACTGCATGCAGGGCAAAGACAGTGACATGTTGCAGTAGGTGCCCAGAAGATATCCTTCCAGCACGTGCTGCCAGCAGTGCAAATCATAACTGTCTGCCCACAAACCAGCCCAAGATGGTGGGTTCATACTGCAAAGGGGCTGCAGGACGGTCCCCAAGCAAGGGGCTCTGGGAATGAAGGACAGCCATTTTTTGGCTATGCTCCAGCGCTAAAGATTCAGGCTTATTGCCAACAAGATGTAGATGAAAAGCAACTGCAGGTAGAGGGCACTTCATGATTTTGTTTCTTGGGGTAGTATTGCCAGCGGCTGAGGGCACATGTTCACAGGTATTCGCTGATACCCGGAGCAGACTGGGCAAGTGACAGCAGAAGTTTGGAAGTTGTGTATAGCCCATTAGTGCAGTGCTGGGCCCACACTAATATGCCCAGCCTTTCATAATGAGACTTTTTCAGCAGGATCAGGGAGATGCTCCAAAATCTTTCTGAACGTCCAATATCAGAGTATCAGAGCTCAGTGAATCTCAATGCCAAGAACAGCATCTCACCACATGACAGCATAGACTTCCTTATGCTCCTGTACAGCTTTCCTGGCTAGTAATTGGCCTTGGAGCATTTGTTGATCTCATGCAGTGAGGACGGCTAAGGCAAATGCTTGCATGTTATTTGGGAACTTTGGATAAAAGGTGTAACACCAGGAGAAACACATCAGCTCTGCCATGTGTAAAGTAAAGCCCACTACTGCCCTGGCGTCCTGGCATACATGCTCTCTACATCTGCTGCATCCTTTCTGACTGCTGAGAAAATGCCTCTGAAACAGGCTGAACCCGGCAATGTCTCGCCTGCGGTTTGTGCAGCAGTAACCCTGCCAGACACCTGTTTACAGAGCTGAGTGAACCACACAACTGCTGGAGCCCCCACCCAGCTGGGCAACAGGTCCTCCGTGTCACCGAGCTGAGCCAGCTCCCCTCCAGCCTGGATCCAGGCCTGGGCTTGGAGATACTGGCAGTTGCCTGTAGCAACACCACAGCGGTGTCTACAGCACTCACTTTTGCCTTGACTGTTTGACTGTCCAAGAGCTGTTTTCATGAAGGCTGGGTTACATCTGCTTACCTGTGCTGTCCTTCTCCCATCTCCAACACAGGATTTCAGGCAGAGCCGGCATTGGCGAATATCATATTATTGTTTCCTGCTGAGACACCCCCTTGGCCTGTTAGTTGTCTTAGCTCCAGCTTGGTGAAAGCTAAATACATGCTCATTTTCACCTGCGAGTGCAGAAGGAGATTGAAGGAATTGGGGATTGAAGGGCCTGAGATGTCTCATTTTAAGCCAAATTAGAGATACAAGTTACCACAAAACAAAACAAAAGCACAAGCAGACTCAGAAGAGCTCCTCTCGTCCAGGTGCAGAGCAAAGACAGCTTCCCTTAGCTCCCTGCATCCCAGCACAGCACTGCAGTTTGTGCTCCAGGAAGCGCAACAAGTTCTGGATGTCTGTTCAACCCCAGAGCTACTGACCCAGGATGAAGGAGGGATCCGACCTGAGATTTTACTCCCATAATTAGCAGGATGCGTTGAATCAGAGCATGAAACTCCATCTGCTGGCACAGTGCATCCCCTTGAGGCACTTGCACTACCATGGAGCTATAGCGCTACAAAAATATCTATGCAAGGGTCGGCCTCCAGCGAAAGCCCATCTCCTGCCTGGAGCGACACTGTTGATCGCTAGGGCCATATTCATCCCTGGAAATCACTGAACCAGAAGGGACTGGCGGTTCCCTTGCCCTGATCTCTGCGGTGTTAGGCTCTGTCCACACCGAGCCCAGTAACGCGTGTGAGGTTCAAACATTTCAACCCCGAGGAGGTGAAGCACTAATGGGGTGTGGGGGGTGGCGGACGGGGCAGACCACAGCGCGACCCAAGCCCGATGCTCCTGCAACGCCGGGAGCGGGACGCCGCGCTGCAGGGAGCGCCGCGCCCGCAGCTACAGCCGCCGGAGGAGCCGCCCCTCGCGGCACCACCGCGGGGCCCCGCGGCCCCGCTCCGGCCGCCCGGCGGCGCCTTCTCGGGCCGGGCACCGCCCCGAGGGGCGAGGCCGAGGCGGGGCCGGCGGAGCCGCCTCATCTCGGCGGCGCGCGGCCGCCTGGCCTCTCTCGGCGCCTGCAGCCGCTGGGGACGGCCGGGCAGGGCCGGCTTCCCGCGCCGCCGTCCCGGCCGCCATGAGGCGAGTGGGGCGCGGCGCTGTCCCGGCCGCCATGAGGCGAGTGGGGCGCGGCGCGGCGCCTTCCCGGCCGCCGTGAGGTGAAGGACGGCGCCATGAGGCGCCCTCCCGGCCGCCATGAGGCGAGTGGGGCGCGGCGCCCTCCCGGCCGCCATGAGGTGAGGGACGGCGCGGGCCGCCCGCGTGGTTTGGGGCTCAGGGGCCTGGGCGCCTCGTCGCCTCCCTGGGCTCCTCAGGGAGTGGAAAACGCCACCTGAGTTACTCTTAATGGCTAGGCTACTAAAATCTGGGCGTAGTTGTTGCGCACGGCGGCCTGTGCGCCGTTTTGGTAACTGATGAGGCCGTGGAGCTGGGGAGTCGGGGGAAGAGTAATTTTTCTAGGCTGTGCTGTTTAAAAGTAATTCCTGAACCAGTTACTCGGTTTGTTTTTTTTTTTTTTTCCCTCGCACAAGCCTGATCCCAGCTGTTAGCAATCTAATTATATTAATATCGACTCAATTAATTGAATATTGGAAGTGATGTTTCTCTTATGCTCTCTTTAGAGCTTCAAGATGATACGCAGCTTAAGCATCTGCGAAGGGATCGCTGCAAATCAGAGGTCTCAGGTGGCAGAGCACTCCCTGGAAGACAAAAAGTGTTTACCAGTAAGTGTGCTTTATTAAACTTCTTCCCTTCTGAAAGCTCCCGAGTTTTGCCGGCTGTGGAGGTGACCAAATGAGGCGTGTGCAGCTCTGCCGAAGGAAACCGCCTCTCTTGTGGTTCTGCCTTGGGAAGGGTCTCCCTGGGCAGAGCAGTGGGGGTGTGAAATAATAAGCTGCACGTTTGGGATGTTGAAAGTGTAGAAACTCTTTTAAAATTTCATGAGTGAACTTTCTACAAGCCAAAAGTAGGGAGGGGAAAAAATCTGTTTATTTTGTAGTGTTTAGTAACTAAATGGCATTGACTGGCCTATGAATGAACCTCTTTGGTGCTCCAGGGTGGGTATAACAACGCAGGTTCTTCTAACAAAGCAGGCAGCGTGTCCAGTTGTTACAGAGGAGGTACTGAGGCCTGTGTAACCACAGGGATGTACTTTGAGGCCTCTACTTCATTCTGCGCTTTCTACAATTCAAAATGGACCTTAAATCCAGCAGTAGTCAGCTACCAATTGCTGTTCAGTGCCTGTGATAGTGTTATGCTGCTGGGAGAGAAATGTGCTGGCAAGTCGCTCCTGGTACCACTGGTGCTGTTCTAGTGCTAGATGGTGCCAGGTTTTGGCAGCACTCTGCATACTTGAGAGTGGAGTAACTCTTTCTCTGTAGAGTTAATCCTAGATTGGATGCAGACAAAACAGAGAGAACTTAAGCCCTGCAGATGTTTTGTTTAATATTGTGTCTTTCATACAAAACTGAAGGTCATGGAATTAATTGGTCAATTTTAAGGGTTGAATTGGGGGTCTTTGGGGATATTCCTGCTAATTTTTTTATTATTATTACAGGTAAATGGGTTTGCAAGTTTCACTGCAGAGGCTTGCTGGGGCAACAGTAGTTATCTGAAGAAAAGGAATAAGCTATTGGTGCTGCTTTGAAGATCTCCATTTGAAAATGATTTGAGATGGAAACTCATAATCCACAGTTTAAATTAGACTACTTCTCTAGAAGTGTTTGTTTTCAGGATTAGGATAGCCCAGGCAGTTGGGGGCAAGATGTAACAAGAAATATATATACAGTTTGTTAGTAGTATGTTACTCCTCTCCCACTGCTTGCTTTGAGTTGTGTTATTTTTTTATAGTGAATTATTTGTTAAACTTATATTTATTAAACTTATTTATATTTAAGCTTGCTTATTCTGTTTTTTTATTATACCATAAAATCTACCTGGTTGAAATTACTTGTTTTAGAAATTGTATTTTGACTGCACTGCAGTCTACTTGCCATGAGCGTATTTTAACAGTGTAACCTTTCCTTCTGCACTTTGAAGGAGATTAGATGCTTAAAGTTTTTTAGAAATGAAATAAGGTCTGAAATTCTTATTTTTGCTGTGACAAAGATTATACAGCCTGTACAATTTCACAAGGTAACCTTTCTATACTTCAGTTACTAACTTGAAAGAACTTCCTAATTATCTCCATTCCTGGGGCCTGGAGGAAGTCCACAATAACTAGAGGAGTTAGAAAAGGCTGCCAAACACATAAAATAAATTGAAACTGGTAGGGAGGGGAAGGAAGACCATCTTGGCTTCAGACAAAAATTCTGTCAAATACTTTAACTCAAATGTGATTCCTGTTGTCTGTGTAAAGGAGTATATTGCTCTTGCCAAGACGCCTGACCCATTTGGATTTGATACAGTCTTCTAGAAAAACCCATGTTCTCTGAAATGTTTGGGAAATGGTCCAAACTTGAGAGGTTTTTTTCTTTTTACTTTTCAGCTTAAAAAAAAAAAAGAAAAAGAAAAAAAGTTTCAGCCTAAATCATTTAATGGTCTTCAGTCAAACTATATTACAGCAGTTGCCCTACATATACCCTACTATAGATACAGTACTATCTATATTCAAATTAAACTCTGAAAAGCCTTGATACTTAGGCTGCTGTTGTACGCCATGCTGGAAAAGTATAACAATGTTAACGTATATAGGTTGTCAGTGACAAGAGTTTGATAGGCTTTTGATAAGAGGAAAAAATAGCACATCGCAGGTTAGTATCTGTTACGCATGGTTGATATCTAGATAGGCACTTCTGCCACATAGTTCTATAAAAATAGATAATTTTTTAAAAATGTGAATTTTTAAATGGCCCTGACATTACTCAATTGTCTGCTAACCCTTCTGCCCCTCTGAAAAACTGATCTTTGAATATGTATTTGATACTCTATACCAAAATATTCATAGAAATAGTCAAACAGTATTGAAAAAATGTTTTTTCTCAGTTGAAGTATATGACATACATGATTCTGATTTGACTGGCTGTATATGAGTATAGCCAGTTCTACATGCAAAACTAATAACCTGCTCTCCTGTGGATTTACATTTTGTGCCCAGTACTTTTTTTTTTTTTCCCCCCCCTGGTACTCACGGCATCCTCGTGCTGTTTCAGTGAGGAAGAAGCAAGAACCAGGAGGGAAACTATGGGTGCACTTAGGCTGGCTGGTTGCCTTCTGCCTTCTGGGTGGACATGGGTTTGAGTTCTCATTGCAGAGACTTCCACTCTGCTCTGTATCTATCTGCTGGTTGCTAAAAAAGCAAACTTCTTGTGTCAGAAATCTATACTTCTGTGTAAGATATTTTAAATTAGTATTCAAAGGACAGAGAAAGTCTATGTTGGGGTAGCTTCAAGTCACAGATGCTGCTGATAGCATGGATTATCATCCTGGTGCCCTTGGGACAGACTGCAGAGCTCTTCTCACTACGTGTGCTTTACACCCATATGAGACCTCTTTCCAGGCCCTGCAACTCTCAGCCTCAGGCCCCTTCTCTCCTTCTTCACCCAGTTAGAGGAGCAATGCTTTTCTCCCAGGTCCATGAGGTTTTTGTCCACCTATTGGAAAAGAGAACAGAGGAACATCAAGAAGAGTACAGGCTTACAGAACCAGGAGCAAGCTTCCAAAGAATCCACTGGAGTTTTGCATGTTACTTTAGTAGCTATGTTAGTGGGATAGTGGCAATCAATACTGTATGGCTCATTTTGCATTGAAAATACAATCAATAAAGGTCAAAATGATTCACCTCACTGCCAGTTTAGTGCCTTGATCTAAGGACAAAAAAGGAAATCAAGAGAGAACCCATGTGGTCTAAGAGGAACAAAATACTGGTGTTGAAATAAAGCCAGGAAAATGGAATAATGTCTGTTTTTGTGCTCAGGGAATGCTAGTGCGATTTATGGTTGTTTATTTAGCCCTGTACATTTATGATAACGCTGCAGAGAAATGTTTCCTATCCTGAAGATTTTGAAATCTAAATACAATTTTTACTGGGCAAGAGTGGATGAGTTGCTTTACATTTCATCTAGCTTTGCTCTGCTTGCATTGCTCTGCAGCACTGCAACGTAAAGTATTAACTGGTTTTGAGCATTTAATTGATTTTTATTCTAAGCTTGCTAGGAGAGCTGCATTTTGTATGATTGCTCTCTGAGCACTTTCATATTATTTCTACATGTATTTTGTATCAATCTTGTTTTTCAAATACCTCTGCTTTATTGTTTCATTGTGCTTCTCAGCCACACAGAGGGAAGAAAAATCAGCCTGAGATGAATTCAAAAGGGAGATTTTTCTTTTCCCCTGGCGAGTGAATTCAGGAACGCACCCCATCACCTTAATAAAGCTGCCAGAATGTAGCAGATTCAAAGATCACAGAAGCACCGGAGGGCTGAGGTTGGCAGGGACCTCTGGAAATCATCTAGTCCAACCCCCTTGCTCAAGCAGGGTCACCTGGAGCACGTTGCACAGGATCGCATCCAGGCAGGTTTTGCATACCTGGATGCTGGATAAATTGATTGCTTGGCCACAAAATTAAATAGAAAAGAGAGATGCTGACCATGAAGTAATTTTAAATCTTATATATTTGTCCAATTCTGCGTATTTTGGTTGTAAAATTAATTAGAGCAAAGGAAAGGTGAACATTCCTCCTGTGAGCACAAGATGGCAATATAGGCTTAGATAAAAGGGAACAGCTTGCAGAGCAGCTGAGGATTTTTTTTTTTTTTTTTTTGCCAGAATCTTCTAATGAAACTCATAGGCATTGAGGGCCCATTGTCTTAAATATTCTGGAGATGGTAAGGTCTTCGTTGTGCTGAAGAAAGCAGCCCTTAGGTCTGGCGTGACGGAGGATGCCCGCACGGGCTGCCAGCAGCTCGGCGGGGGGAGCTGCGGGGAGCCATGTGGGTCCGCCGCGGCACGAAGGTAACGCCGGCCGCCGCGGGTCCGGCACAGCCCGGTGGCAGCGCTGAAGCCGTCTCATCCCGGGCAGGCGCCTGGCAGGAGCCGGCTGGGGCCGTTTCCAGGCGCAGCTGCCGTGCTTGGGGGGAGCCATCGGGGCCCTGGGCCGGGACTGACGCGGGGCCCCTACGGCCGCAGGGTTTGGTGTGTGTGGGGCACAGCCCGGCCCGGAGCTGTTTGTTCCTGCGGCCCAAGAGCTGGGGGCGGCGCGGGCCGCGCTCCGGGCCGCGGGAGCAGCTCGCGTTCCTCGCACGCGCTGCCGAACTGAGGTTTCCTCCCGCGCCCCTCGGGGGAGGCCGAGGCGGGCCGCGAACCCGCGGACCAGCGTGCCCGAGGGGCGGGGACATGCAAATCTCCGCGAGGCCCCGCCCCCGCGAGCCCTTCCCCACCGTCCCCGCGGGCGGGCGCGCGCAGACAATGGGCGGGGAGGGGGAGGGGGACGCGAGACTGCGGCGCAACGGCGCGGTTCTCGCGAGAGCACGGTGAGCTGGGGCGGGCGGCCGGGCCTTGCCCTCGGCGTCTCGCGAGAGCCGCGGCGGCCGCCCCCTCCTCCGCCCGTCCACATCGCCACACGGAGGGCGGGGCGGGGTGCCGTCGCCAGCGAGCCGCGCGGAGCGGAGCCGAGCGGAGCCGAGCGGAGAGGCGCGGAGCGGAGCGGGCGGCCGCCGCGCGCGGGCACGTGAGCGGGCGGGCAGCGGGCGGGCTCTCGCGAGCGCTGCGTGAGGCGCGCGGCGCGGTCGCGCGTGAGGCTCGCGCGTGAGGCTCGCGCAGCCGCCCCCTTCCCCCCCCCCGCCGTGTGGAGCCGTTGGTGCGACAGCGAGCGGGAGGCGCCGCGGCGGCCCCGTCCCGGCAGCCGCGGGCCCGGAGGTAGGAGCGGCCCGGGCGCCGCCCCCGCCCCGCCGCCGCCGTGTCAGGAAGCGGCCCCGGCGGCCGCCGCCCCGCGGGCGGGGGGCGGGGAGGCGCCGTTAGGAGCCGCCGCGGGGCCCTGCGCTGCCCGCGCTCCGCGCCGCGCGGCGGCAGCGCGCATGCGCGCCCGGCCCGTGCCGCGGGCGGCCCGCGAGCGCCCCCGCCCGCCGCCTGGCGGCGCTGCAGCGGCGCTGCGCGGGGCCGCGCGGCCCCGGCCCCGGCCCCGGCCCGCCGCGAACAAAGCCGCGGGGCGCCGCGCCCGGCCGCGGCCTCGATCGCCGGCGGCCGCGCGCCGGGGGGGAGGGAGCGGTTTTCCTGTCGGCTCCTAGGATTCGAGGCGCGTCGGGCGGGCCTGCAGCGGGCCCCCGCCGGGCGCACGCTCGCCCCGCTGACTGGAAGGCTGCGCGGCTGCCCAGCGCCCCTTCTGGTTCCAGTTCAGGCCTCGTGTAAAGCCAGCACCTTTCTCCGTGGTGTGGTCGTTTGCCGGCCTCGCGGACGGCCGTTCAGAAGCTGAACAGCACGTTAATACGTGGGCCGCGCTGACATCTGCGAAGGCTGTGACTTGTGAAAACCCTCGCTTCTGATATTTATCCAGCATTAAGAATTAATTAATTGGGCATTAGGAATACTGACAGTGGAAACACCAAATTGACTCCTCTTTCTACTCAGTTTCACTTTCACGTAATTTGGACTGTGGTTACAAGTCATGCTGCAGGGATCTCCTTTCTCCTGTGGTGGATTAATAATGTACTGCATTTTTTTTGTATATGTATTGTATCCTGAATCAAAGTAATGATACATAAGTTCATTTGTGCTTAGAGCAAAGTGAAATTAAGAAGCCGTCTCTGGTTACCTTAAGGATTGCTTTGTTTAAATAAATGAAACGCTTATGACACAGAAAGAAAGCTGAAAATCCCTCTTTAGCATCTTAAATGTATGTCTCTTCTTATCCACAAAGCATACTTTTGGGGAAAAAAATAACTAATATTTTTTAAAAATGGTTAGCTGGTCTCCCACCCCCCCCCCCCCTTTTTAACCCACCTTAAAATTCTTCAGATTTTTTTTTGAATTGTAGACAAAATAGGTGGTCCTAAGTTCCTAAAGCAAGATTAAATAGTGGGCAATTCTTGTTCAAAACTTGACAGTCATATTTCAAACAGATTCTGTGTTTTGTACCTCAGAAGAGAAAAAGGGAGTGTCTTACGATCTTTATTTAAAAAGATTCTGTTGAAATGCAGCAATACATTAAATGATGTAATGTATTAAAACATTAATTTATTAACATACATCAAAAACTCAATCTGTTTAATATTACACAGAAATTAATAATTTTCTATCTTCAGTTTTATTTAAAAACACACAACTCATTACTTATTTACGTGGAATAATTAAATTCAGTTTAGGGTATTGGTAGTTAAGCCTTATGCATATGCTTGCTCAGCGATAACCCAGTATCAGTACTTCTCCATAGTGCACTAGAATAGTCAAAGCAATGAAATCTGAACAGCAGATTTAAGAGCTTTGATAACTTGTTCATGATTCTGATTAGGTTCAGAATGTCATGAGACTTTTGTGTGTGTTTGTTTTCGAGAAGTTATCTGAAGCTTTTGTTTATTGAAACTACAGTTTCTGGTATTTTGAAACTATCTGGGTGCTCTATGCATCTCAGCATGAAGGATGGGAGGAATAACTAACAGAAATTAAGTTAACCCGAAATGGATCCTTAGACTATGAATATACACATTCCTAAAGATAAAATGAAATAGGGAAGGGAAAAATCAGTCTTTGAGACTCCAAACTAAATCAAGGAAACAAGATGTCCTGATCCACGTAGCTAAAATAGCTTTTCCACTTAGCATGTTCAGCACTGCGCTTAAATAAAAAGCCTCATTAACTTGAAGGGGGAGAAGTAAGTATCGTCTGCTCCCCTCTGTGACACACGTGTGTCTGTATTGAGAATTCTATTGAAGTAGTTGCTGAATGCTAAGATACTTGTGATGCAACATTTGACAGTGTTCTAGGTAGTTCAGTAAGTCTCAGGAGAAACTGTTGTAAGCAAACCTGGAAAGAAATTACTTCCATACAGTTTATGAGTTTATTTTGTAAGTAGCCTTTTATATAGCCTTTGTGCTGTTGTATTCTTCCTTAACTTTCTGTAAGTCAGACAACAAGTCTTGGAAAACAAATGTAAATGCCTTAAAATATTTCTGAATTAACTTAGTTTGCAGGTGTTTAAGTACAACATTAGGTAATCATAGCTTAAACAAGGCAGCTTTTACTTTGGGTACTGAAACAGTTGAACAGTCCACTGATTGTTCTCTGCAGCTAGAACACATGTTGACAAACTCACAGCAAGATTTCAGTCAGGAAGGAACACTCTTCTATCCCAGCTCTAGAGATGCCTGGAGGCACACTTGTATTTACTGGTTGGTCAGAAAGCTTTTGGTCACTTACCAGATCACAGTACAGAAGTCAAAAAATGAGGTGGAATTGGTTCTGTATTACACTGGCACGTTCTTTGATTTAGTCTAGTTTTGGATTACTTTGTGTATGAATATTTATTTAAAAAAATAATTATGGTATGTTCTGTGCTTTTGTAAAAGTTTCAGTTCCTATAAGACTATTCATCCCCAAATGTAAATTGTGAATGAATAGTGATTGTCTTCTTGCTTTGGCAAGTGTGTGAGCATGTGGTTGTTATTACAAGAGCTTCCAGTCTAAGATCCTGAATCATTCTGCAATGTCTTTGTTGCTGGCAGATGCTTTCTATTGAACAAAGTCTTAAAGGCATCCTGGAATTTTGCATAAGTACAGGGATCTGTATGCGTGCATCTTAGTGTAGGTTGGAGCACTGAAGTTAGTCATAAAGAGTGGATTTATGTATTGTAGGAAGGAGTTTGTGGAAGCCATAGATCTAATTGGTACTAGAGACCATTAGAGTCAACACACGACTCCATGTGTGTATATAAAAATACATATGTTTCTAGTCACTTACCTTTTCACTTTCTAAAAATACATGTTTTCTCAGCATCTTAATTTTATAGTGCTCCTTTAGGTAGCATTCAAATATTGAACATTGTGTAAATTCTTGTAATATTCTTAATTGCTAAACTAGTTATCTTTTCATTTGTAAATAACAGTCTTTGTAACATGCAATGTTTAGTTGTTTTGAAGCAGTCTTCGGTTATAGTAATTTCATACTTCAAATTGTGATGAGCTCCACCGATCAAGCAAGTCTCTGAGGCAAAGCTAAATGTAGTTATCAGAAATCAAATGCTTAGCTTTCCAAGGCCTATAAGTGGTTGTCTAATCTGTACATTAAAAAAAGCATCCTTCTGGTTTAACAGTGACAGGCTCTGCTTACATTTCTCGAGTTGTGACAGTTGAAGATCAGAGATTGAACAAGATGAGTCATTTTCTTACATGCAGAAAAACAATATTAAATATTGTGCTTTGAAGAAATACTAGTCTGTGAAATAGGTGACAGGCCACGTTTTCTGTATGCAGGGTTGTTTGATGATTTGATCTTGCTCCTTTGCCTTCAGAAAAACAGCCTTTTCAGTATTGTGCAAGTTAAAGCAATCCCATGGATTTGAAATTCGGTACACTTGTACATTCAGCAGCTAGATAACATCTGCTTCTAATTTCCTTGGAAGTTCTTGTCTTTTTACTACTATTATTTCTCAGAGCCATACAGAGAGTCATCTGTATTTGTCATATGAATTCTTCAGTAGCAAAATGAATTGACACACTGAGAATAACTCATAAGGGTAGGAGAAGAAAAATCTGTAGATTGTTATCCAGAAAGCAAGGATTCTGGATGTGAAAGAATTCAGAGGCATTTGTTTCAAGGATGTACATTTTTCAAGAATTTTGTGCCCTTAGAACTAAGGGAGTATTTTTCAGCTTGTAGATTACTGTATTTCATGTCTTTATAAAAACTGGCTTTACTCAAAAAATTAAATTTAATCAAGTTATTTGTTCTTGGAATGAAAGCGAAACTGAGTAGAAAGTGCAAACTTGATTCTTTTTCATGCTGGAGACTTCTAAGTAGTGGAAGAGAAACATAAAAGATGAGTTGTTATAAAATGAGATATTAAAGATCTAATATGTATACCCAGGTAAAGAAACTGAGGGTGGTGGAAGGAATAGGAAACAAAAATATTTTCAGCCTATTGATGTTCCATAAAGGGCAGTAATTTAAGATTGTTATGGCCAACATGATCATATATCCCAAGAATATTCTTCAGAAACAAAACTAATATTTACGTACAGCTTTCCCTGAGAGTGAATAGCATGATCTGGTTGCTAACACATTTCTAAATGTATTCAAGAGTTATATCTGTTTTATTAAAAACAATTTATTATCACCTTTATATTAAAAAATCCTTCTATAGTGTTTGAAATTCAGTATTATTTCTGCCTTTATTTGGCAGCTGTATATTCTGTAGGATTCAGATTTCTTATGTTGTCTGCTTTTACAGAAAACTCTTGTGCAACTTGTAGAAATAGTGGGTTTTTTCATAGTTCACATTTGTCTGTAAATCTAGTAACATTTAGCTTTCAACTTATTTCGAAATAACTTTTTATTGTATATTTTCAAATCTTAATATGGCCAAATTTCCGACCACAGATCTTAAAAATGTATATCTGAAAGCCTGTCTGTTCCCAGAATAGCTGAAATTATATGAAGAATGTTTAGCATGACACTTTCAACTGAGCTAAATCATATCTGGATCTTTGGACTGCTTTGTTCAGTCATAGTCATCTTGTTGCTGTGACTCAGTTGATGGCACATTTGCTCAAAAGCCAGCAGACTTTGATCCGTAGGAACCTGTCTCTATCAGATACTGACATCAGATTGCATTGTTTCAATAAGAAATGTGATCTTAGAATTGCATATTAAACCTGACCATGTGGAAGTTAAAAATTCTTCGGTATGATTTTAGAGCTCTTCCCTCCACCCCCAAACACACCTTGTTTTATTGTCTTTTGGTCTGATCTTAAAGAATGGGGAGATTCAGGGGACAAATACAGTAGCAATCGCAAGATGACAGTGATACAACAAATGGTGAATTTTTGAAGCTAACCATCTGGAAATGTAACTTAGTAAGTATGCTATTCAAATACCTAACTAGGTGTAGGGCAGGTTGGTGTACTAACCAGTAAGATAACATTTTGTCACCATTATTTAAATGCATTGCTCTCCCCCTTCATGCTTTTTTTTTTTTTTTTTTTTTTTTTAAGATTGCCCCTGTTTGTTCCTTTGTCTTGTTTCCTGCCCCTCCCCCCAGTCTCTTTCTTATTTTTATTTTTTCCTGACTTATTACCTTCTTCTACCAGGGTTTGCAGCAGCGTGGTAACATTATGTAAAAACTCCATTTGTAAGTGGAGTTGAACCGTGGTGTGTAATCCGTTTCTCTGCAGCGCAGTTCCCTGCGAGACTGGGATGTGTTGGGTTTTGTTCTGTGATAATCTCTCCAAAGCAGTGGACAATGAATTGCCTGTTGAAAGACTGACAAGAGGATTAGTGAGCATCTGTTCTGAGAGAAATGGTATTTTTGAAGTGTAGAGAACTTTCCTGATTTATTGAAAACTTGAATAGTGCAGGTCCTTGCATTAACAGCATCATGCCTTTCCTGACCATGTGGTTGTCTGCTGAACCACTGTCATGGTCTGGTTTGTAAAGCCCTCTGGTATAGCTGGGTTTATAAAGGACCTAGTAAACCCACTTTGAAACCATTTTGTAAGTGTGTTAATGAACTAGAAGGAAATTTATACTTAAAATTGGGTAAGGTAAACTTGTAACACTGTTCATAGAGTACTTTGAAGACTGCTGAATGTATGTAAGATTAAAAACAAGATAAAAACATTGTACCCAGGAGAATATGGATGTTTCTTGTGTGTTTGAACTTGAATGAGCCTTCCTTTTACAGGGTAGTTCTTAAATGATTTCTATTTAGAAGCTCTTTAGTGTGTTCCGTTTGTCTTTGGTATCTCACTTAGTAATTGCCTCCTCTGCTCTCCCTGTATTCTTGTCTCACTGACTGTTCTCTGAAACTTTCTGCAGTACTTCTCTATCTTCTGCCTTGGATACTCTTAAACTTATTTTTGTTCCCATGTTTCTCAATCTCTTGTTCTTAACCAAATGCTTCACAGTTAATTTGCTTTAAATGACTCCAAAACATGTATTTTAAAAGCATAGATGAAATATGAGGTCAGAATGTACTGATGAGAGAATACATACGAAATTACATAAGGCGATTACCTGTCAAAGATGGACTTCTAGGGGAGTTTTGTGTACTTTATACATCTCTTAGTCAGAAAAAAATGTGGATTTTCTATAAATACAATGTCGCAACACCTTTCTGTCCTTAAAAGCAATATATGAGATCTCTTACCCTAGAGAATACCAAAATGCTTTACAAATTTAAAAAAGTGGGGAAAAAAACCTTTGCTTTATGCACCTTGGAAACAGGGCTTTGAATTTGGTAGGCGGTTGGGAGATGTATACATTCATAACCCTGGCCTTTTTTCCTCTGTTTCCAGTACAAGAGAAATTGTTCTTGCCACAGCTGGTCTCTTTGAGGAGAGATCCTTGCTCCCGTTTTGTCCCTTTTTCCATTTTTCCACAAATGTACCTGTTCTCTTAGAAGTTGATTTTGTTTTGAGCTATGCAATTTGTGCCTTTTTCTTTCTCAAGCCATTGTGTGTTCTGTGTGCATCCACGTCGCAGTGCTGGAGAAGCAAAAAGTTCTGCAGAGATTTGAAAGGGCTTTACTGCATCTGGGACCCAAAACCCACCAGTTGCTGGTGAAATGTCTCTGTGTGTGCTGAATTGCTTTTCATTTTATGTATCCCAGAGCTGAAGTAGTATGGAGGAGGTTTATTACAATTTATTTCCCATCTGCACAAAAAAAGGAGATTTTTTTTTTTTTTTTTTTTTTGAAATATGCCTTTTCTACCATGTGGCAGTACTGTGGGCACTGATGTATTGTTTAGTTACAACTTTGAGTAAATGCAGTTTGGCCAAGTATTTTAATACTAGGTTAGGATTTATGTGGGACACAGGCCTGATACCCATCTCTTGTGAGTATTGTTTTAGGATCTTTAACTACCACATGTGGTCATGGTGTCAAAGTCAAGTCTGAAACAAGGAAACAATATGCTGGTAAGAGACATGAATTTGCAGAACTGGCTGGGGGCGTAGTGCCATCTGCTGACTTACTAGTACCTCTTTCTGCAGCAGTAGGGTTTTCCTTGGTTTCCCATCCAAGTACTGACTAAGCCTGACTTTGTTTAGCTTGAGGTCTGAAAGTACAGGCTGATGTCATGGCTGCCATGTAATGGAATAAAGATTCACTTCATATGTGGTATTATCCATATAACTGCAATTTGAGCAAGAGGTCTTATTTACTTCCTGCAAATTTAAAACTTATTTTTCTTGTTCACATCTATCTTCACATCAATAATTTGATTTTACTGCATAAAGATTGACTATTATGTTTGGTCTTATTTACCAGATCTTACAGCAGACACTTGTTGCCCAAACTTCAGTTACTTTTAACTTCCTTTCGTCCTACTCTGTGGTGGTATAGGTTTCATTTTCAAATATGTGTTATATGCCAAAGTCATCTTGGATTCTGTGAACTTATGTTTTTTGTGGTCTTCTCCTAGAATGTAGTATAGTAACATAGGGTATATACAAAGTCATTAACCAGAGATCGAGGCTTATATACTTGTAAACTTTAGCTGCTTTCACACATCCCAAACTTCTGAAATTCACTTGTCTTTCGGTATGAAAGTAGCTTTTTGTAGAAGAGTAGTAGTATGTATAGGAAACACTACTGTATTTTTATCTGAAATAATATATGTAGGTTCTGGGTACATCTTGAGTCTGTTAAGTTATGTAATAAAAGCCTTGTAAGATTGAGATCTTTTAATGTTTTTAGATCAACATGATGCGTAAGTTTAAAACGGCATCTGTGTAAAGGGATTTATGACTAAAACTGCTTGTTTTTCTACAGAATTGTCTGGTGTTTCTCAGCTTGAAGAAGATCTGCAGTCATTATTGATCCTCTTTCTTGGCGTTACCATTTTCGAAGTGAAGTTTGCCTAGCTTTCTAGTGTGAGCTTTCTTTTCAGCCATCTTTAAAAAAATTTTTTGATCCGTAAAGTAGACAAGCTATAGTTCTACAATGTCCAAGTCATTCCAGCAGTCATCTCTAAGTAGGGATTCACAAGGTCATGGGCGTGACCTCTCTGCAGGAATAGGCCTTCTTGCTGCTGCTACCCAGTCTTTAAATATGCCAGCATCTCTTGGAAGGATGAACCAGGGTACTGCACGCCTTGCTAGCTTAATGAATCTTGGAATGAGTTCTTCATTGAACCAACAAGGATCTCATAGTGCACTGTCTTCTGGTAGTACCTCTTCCCATAATTTGCAGTCTATATTTAACATTGGAAGTAGAGGTCCGCTCCCTTTGTCTTCTCAGCACCGTGGAGATGCAGACCAGGCCACTAATATTTTGGCCAGCTTTGGTCTGTCTGCTAGAGACTTAGATGAACTGAGTCGCTATCCCGAGGACAAGATTACTCCTGAAAACTTGCCTCAGATCCTTCTACAACTTAAAAGGAGGAGAGCTGAAGAAGGTTATGGTAGAGATGGCAGATCATCCACACGGGAACCACCGTACAGAGTACCTAGGGATGATTGGGAAGAAAAAAGGCATTTTAGAAGAGATAGTTTTGATGATCGTGGTCCTAGCCTCAACCCGGTGGTTGACTATGACCATGGAAGTCGTTCTCAAGAATCTGGTTATTATGACAGAATGGATTATGAAGATGACAGATTAAGAGATGGAGAAAGGTGTAGGGATGAATCTTTCTATGGTGAGACTTCGCATAACTATCATAAATTTGACAGTGAGTATGAGAGAATGGGTCGTGGTCCTGGTCCTGAGAGATCTCTCTTTGAGAAAAAGAGAGGTGCTCCTCCAAATAGCAATATTGAAGACTTCCATGGATTCTTACCGAAGGGTTATCCCCATCTGTGCTCTATATGTGATATGCCAGTTCATTCTAATAAGGTGAGTTATGCACCAGATACTTCTATTTTCCTTTACGTTGTAGTATCTGTTCTGTTTTTACCTTTTTCTTTAATTATTTCTATAGCCTGGTTGCTTTTAAAATGATCTGAAAGTTTGTTTGAGAGTGAAAAAGGCACTTGGTTTATTTACAAGGTAATTGTTAACAAACATTTTAAACCAGGGCTTTACATTAATGTTTTGGTTTGGGTTTTTTTTTTTTTCTCCCCCCCAGATTGTTTAACTTCAGGTCAAACAGCTATCATCTACTGGGATATCTTATTTATATTTTGCATCTACATGTTCTCTTAACCACAAACATCTGGCATTTAAATAGTTTTTTGGCGGGGTTTTTATTTGTTGTTGGTTTGGGTTTTTTCTTTTTTTTTTTTTTTTTTGTGGGGTGTGGGATTTTTTTGTTTGGGTTTTTTTCTTTTTGCAGTGTATCTACTGTGCTATTCAGGAAGCTAGTTTCAGCTCTCCTCCACATCTATCTTGATTGCTGATTTATATGTAGTTAAGATGCATTCTTGCACAGTTCTGCTTTTTCCCTGTCCAAAGGGAAAGAGTTAATGTAGAGCCCTGGAACTTATTTGCAAAAGTTAAATTCACGTTTTAGATTAGCTCATTCTTGCCTTTTTAATTTCACTTTAACACTCTATCTCATACTATGGCTGAAATTTGTCGTCATTTTTCTCCTTTTTCACAACTTTCTTAGACACTTCAGACTCACTTTTTATTGTCACATGTTGCATCTATCCCTATAGAATCTCCAAAGAATCAGTCTGCTGCTGCAGTATCCTGCTCTGTGTTCCTAGTAGTGTTCTTTACTTGACTCGCAAGTAGAGTGAATCTTCTGGTATATTCAGTTATGCTGAGACTTCCCTCTTAGCTTGTTCATAATTAGTTCAGTTCTCTGAAAAGGTAGCAGTTTACTCAAAATGGCATATTTACTTAGGCATTATTTTCAGAGCCTTCTCACTTTCAGCTTTTTCAATTTTACTCATCCTGCCGAATTTTAGTATACTAGGCAATTTAAAATTTAAAATACAGTGCCCCTCTCATCACAGTTAGTGACTTATTAGCTTGAAGGCCTTCAAATAAAAAATATAATACATGCTGTTACTGTAAAATTGATGCAATTTGGAATTATTGTTACTAACCATTTCTTTACAGTTACCTCTCAAAGTACTGGTTCTATATCTCTAATCTTTTTGAAAGATATGAAAGTGGTGTTCAGTCCTTAAAAGTAAACTATCAAAACAGGTTTAGAACATATGTGCTATATTATACCAACTGATCTGACAGTTTATAACTTCGTGTTGCTTTAACTACTTTTATATAAATTAATCACAGTAATTCAGGTTTCTTGTCTCCTATATATTTGAAGTTTATTTTCGTGAAAGGTTTAGGTATTAACAAATTAGATGCCACACTCAGTTTTGTAAAAAGGACTTCATTTGGTTAGATTGAAAACGTTAACTTCTGAGGCCCTTGAAGATGGCAACCAGTAATCCTGTAAGTAGGGTTCTTTTTAGCACTTTATTTAAAAATCTTGTTATTCTTAGTTTGCTTTGGTCTGAAGATGTGTTTGAAGGATATCAAATGTGAAATACCTTTCCAAATATGAGAAATATCAAATTCTTTTGATAGTATTCTTCTGTAACGTTTAAAATCATCTTTTCTAGAAAAATGCTTTGACTTAAACTGCTAGCGCACTATAAAATATTTGAGACTAGATCTTGTTTCTTATGACCCAAGTTTGGGCTTTGCTTCTAATTTTAGAGATCATGTCACAGTGAGAATTTTTCTCTTCCTCTCCTTTTTTCCTCCGCTTTGCATACCTAACAGTTACGGAATTTCCTATTCTGTATCCTGCAAAACTGAATCAAGTAGAACTTCTAAAGTAATCTGATTAGAACCAAAATTTATGGAAAGCAGAAAGGGAATGCTTTTCTTAGCTGGGACAATAATAATAATAAGCTGTAAACTTATTACCACAGTATCAAAATCTCCTTTTCCCTATTCCCAAATAAAAACATCATAGAAGATTGGGGGAGGGGAAGAGTGTATGAATAAAGCATTTAAGCCCAAGCCCAAGCAAGCGGAAAACATTCTTAATGTGACTTAAGCAACCTGGCAGACAACCCCTCTATATTTTTTCTTTACCGACAATGTTCTTAATAGCTTCTTTGATATGTAATATTTTTGATCCAGCTTGTTTTCTGTTTAATTTTGAAGTAAATTCTACCCATGTTTTCTTGGGCATTTTGTCAATCTTTATCCCTTCCTTAATTAAGGAATGAGACATTAAAGATATAGGGCTTGTTCTCCCGGCTGAAGAAAAAGACTGATGCAACATGAGCAGATGAATTTGGAGGTTAAACAGTTCAGAAACTGTGATATACCTCAAAGAAAAAAACATGACTGTCTCTCTAATAAAAGGATATCTAAAATTAGGTGCTCAAGTTTGGCCTGATTTTCTAAAGAACAGTATGTCCTCTCACTTGCATCAATTGAAGTGAAAGGTAATCTTAGTTTTAAGAAAATCAATTCAGAATTTCTTTAGGAGCTTTACTTTGGACATCCTTGTCAATTAGTGCCTGTAAATATCTAGTGCCCTGAAACCTCAGAATAGTGACACTTCATACTAGGGAGAGGAAGAACTAAAGGGAAGTCTAGAATAAGAATTGTTTTTAACAAAAAAAAAAAAAGTGAACAAAGTAAATAAGCCATTGTTGTTGTGAAAACTTTTTCCTGGTAGGGGGAAATCCTTGTTTATACATCAGATCTCCTTTTTGCCAACTTAAAGGTGTTTGAAGTATTATGAGAATTAAATCCCTGCATTTTGGCTCTAGTTTGCACATGATTTAAAATTCGGTTTACAGTAATTTTAAAGTATGCATTAAGACAGCTTCAAATGCATGTTGTATCTAGCAGAATCAGTCATTGAGGCTTTACAAATCATGTGCTAAAATAGAGTTTTTTTCAGTGTTTGAAAGGCTGCTTTCTTTATTGCTGTGATAAACCCTGTTAGCAGCACCTTTCAAACTGAAGATTCCTTTGTTTTTCTTAAAATATTGACTATTCTGTAGTTAGCTTTTTATCTTAATCATCAATGTATTTATTAATTTATAACTATAGAGCCTGCATCTTAAGCAGTTAAGAATAAAGTGGTGCCCTCATTTTACATTTACTTGATAAAATGAGTGAGAGTTTCATCCTGCTCCATGTGATACATTTTGTGCATCATGGAAGAACGTTACAGTCTAGGTTAATGACAGTACTGTGTGGGATACTTAAAATCCATCTTTTTCTCTTTTGTAGAAAAACAGATAGGCATTTAGTATGCGGCACACTACAGGAAGCCTCAGGGATGTCTCACTTAGCCAGTAGGATAGCTGTAGCACTGCAGAAATTAAAAATTGTGAAAGATCAGAGGTTAGGAAAAATCATTTGCCAGTGTCAAGTAGAAAATACACATGAAGTAAGAGACACATAAAATAGGCAGCCTATGCAGTACATGTTTTTACATTTGAAAGTACAGCTGATCAGAAAAAGAACCATCAGGTGTGAAAACGCCTGCCTGAAAAGTTTGTAATGACTTTCCCCCTCATTTCCCTCTGTGAACCTAAAGCTCACTTACTCCATGTTGTCTGCTACTGATTATTTGCTTCCCGAGTAGCGGAAGAGTGGAAATAAAGAATGTGGCTCGCAACTGTGTAGCAGTAAAGCTTTAGAAGTTGTCACTTCTTCCCATGCCCTTTACATACGTGACTATAACACAAACTGCTGCTACTTTTTGTAAGACCGTGCAGCTCTGTTAAGACCAGGCACTCGGTACTCTGATAAAAGAGGAGTTAGTCCCCTAGCCTGCTCTCCTCTTTAAACGTACTGGGAGGTGGGCCCCTCCGCAGTCCAGATAGCGGGCAGAGAGAAGAACGAAAGAGTAAGACGGCCTCATTCCTTTCTAGCAGTAGAGCCAGAACCAGAAGGAAGTGTATGTTTATTAGCCATCGATGAGCCTCAGGCTGACCAGAAGGATGGAGCTCAGGGAGCTTACAGGGAGCGGTTACAGTCCTTTCTCATTAGCTGAGGTGTTGACTCTTCTGCAGTCGCTTCTGAAGTCGCCCAGTGCACCCTCTATGCTACTGACCACTCCAGCTCCACTTAATCCGTTCTATATATAATGGATCTTTCCATTATGAACTCCACTCTGATACTGAGGTAATTTGGTTTAATTCCATTATTCCTCCTCTGTGCCATCTCCTTTTTTTCTTGATACTTATCCCCCTCAAATACTCATATATTTTTATATTCCATGTGTGTAATTGTACTTTGTCCTAGCTATGTGCTTTCCTTTCTTTTAGTCTTTCCTTTCTGAATTCCTTGCAATTTCTTGGCTTCTTTCTGGCTCTAAAAACATGAGTGTTTAGTGCCTATTAATCTTTGAAAATCTGAGGAATGAAGCAGAGAGAGTAGAGGAAATTCCAAAATTATTGAAGAAAAAAAGAAATCTCAGCATCCTGTTCTAAAAGCTGAAATCAAACTGGTACGCATGTATACTGTAGCAGTTCTCCCTGGTAAGCTTTACATATCTGAGGTAGGATCAAGCCCATAGATTACAAAATACTATATTACAAAATATTATCAGACACTTTTTCACCCAGGTTGTAAGAGGTAGGTCTAATTTCAGTTTTTCTTTAAAGTGCTACACAGATTTCAGTATCTATTATGCATCTTAGATACTTCAGCTTAGAAGAGGCGATATTGCGCTGTACAACAACATTATTTTGTCAACAGCCACGTATTTTAAGCCATCTTTAATTTTTAATTATTTACTTTGCTGCAGGAGTGGAACCATCATATCAATGGAGCGACTCACAGTCGGCGCTGTCAACTGCTTCTTGAAATGTATGAATTTGAAATATGTTAAGCATTCTTGTGACGTAAGGGCACGTGCAACTAAATGCGAATTACATTGCACAAAACATTAGAAAACATGCTGTGTGATGTAGGGAATAAAAACTTGCAATTTAAAGAGCATCTTCAGGAGAAAGAAGGGATATTAGTTTAGATTATGGGTAGAAAAGCAGTTCATAACTTCTGAATTCTACTGATTTAAATATAAAGTTTTAAAGAGAATCAGCCCTTAAGAATTGAGGATCTGATGTATTTTTACAACACACTAATGAGACTTGTGCTGGCATCTGCATTTTCTTAAATAAAAAGCAAACTACTTCTGTGCAAATAATGTTACAAATTGCTGGATGTGTTATATTTATTGTAGGAAGTTTCTCACAAAGTAACACTCCCTTTTACTCTAATTGTCATTAGATTCTTCTCATTTTTCTTATGGTGGTCTTGTAGTAGACAGTGTTACTACTTGTGTTATATCTGTGTAATATGTAAGGGTATTGCTGCTTGTATGGAAAAAACAAGTATGCAAATTATTATGTATATAGAGAATCAGAATTGTAAAGATAGTATTTCATTTTTCTCACTACTTTTTTATTTATTTATTTATTTTTAAGATACCCAGAATGGAATCCTGATAGTGATTCAGGACATGGAATGTAAGTAGCAATGGATGGTAGAAAATACAGATTGTATTACTGTTCTTCCAGTTTGAATAATACAGTTGTTATAATTCCAAATTTTGGTTGACATTTAATCAATACTTTACCTGTAGTTTTTCACTGGAAGGAGAAGTTCTTAGCATTTGGTGTAAAACAGCACACCTCCATGTCTTTAAATGGATATGTCCCTTTGTTTTCTACTAGCTGAAGAGCAACAGTAAAAGTAATGAAAATAGTTGTTTTACTGGATACTGTGCAGGAATTACATTTTTGGAGAATGAAGTCTTCACAGTTTTTATTTAAATTTTGTTTTATCTTTATAGGGGTGATCCTTTTATGTTGCAGCAATCCACAAACCCTGCACCAGGCATTTTGGGACCACCACCACCTCCATTTCACCTTGGAGGACCCCCTGTTGGGCCAAGAGGTAATATGAACAGGCATTCTCAAATGTTCTTTCCCTAAATTTCTGTTCACAGGAAGTATTAGGTTCTAATAAACTGTGTTCCTAGGTATTACAATATATCATATGAGTTAAAGTAGCCAGACGATGAGTGGTCCCACAAGCAACACCAGCCTTTCCTTGTTTCCCTTGAGGTTTTGTTTCCCCTACCCGCACACGTTGTGTTCTTAAAACTTGATGTCATTTCATTTTGGTATTACAAGTGACTTTTTATCTCTGAGGAACTTCTAAAGGGAGGCATGTTAATAGGAGTCTTACAAGTTGAACTAAGCTTACTTACCCTTTTAATTTCTTAAAGGAGCTGGAAATGGAAATATGCAAGGACCGAGACACATGCAAAAAGGCCGAGTGGTTAGTATTAAAAATTTCTTTCGAGAAACATCTCTGAAGGAGACATTAGTGCTTTTGTGCAAATACACTTTTTTGCGAATGGAATATTTTTAAAATAGTGAGATTTTAAGATTTGTTTGCATGGGAACATTGAAACGTTTTGGAGTAAGATTGGGGTTTCACTGTGCCAAATACTATACAAAATATTTACTCTAAACTTATACAGACTTTACTTAAACATTCTAGTATGATAAAGCTGTGGGGCGTGAACATACAGAAAGGAGACCTGGGGACAGTAGACATCTTCCTTTGTGAATGTCCTTAGAGATTCTGTGCCTTTTCTATATGTATCTGGTGTTAGTTACTACTGAAGAAGTCTTTAAAAATATAAACGAACAATAAAAGTAGAGCCAAGCCTTGAAAGGCTTTCCTTTTAAGTTAGCTGATGCACATCTTGTTGTTGTGCTGTACATACATACCTTCTGTCTTCAACAGGAAACTAGCAGAGTTGTTCACATCATGGATTTCCAGAGAGGGAAAAACTTGAGATACCAGCTGCTTCAGCTTGTTGAACCATTTGGAATAATTACAAATCACCTGATTCTAAACAAAATCAATGAGGTAAGATTAGGCCCTTTAGTAGTGTAGTTGGTACCAGCTGGTTTTTAGTGTGCTCACTGTCTGAGCTTAAATTTTTGTAAAAGAAGTTGCTTGACTTTGAAATAGTTTGTCACTGAGACTACATGCTTGGAAGGAAGAGTAGTTTGTGTTTCTTTTCGCAAGTGTTGTAATACTGCATTTTAACTTTAAAATATTGTTCAAAATTATTCTTGTCAATTCGTAGCTTTTCTCAGAATACACCACACTTGCAAATAATGTTCTTGTTTTGATATTTTCTGGAAACTTACTTGGTTGTAGTTCATGCAGGCTGGATACAGGGTGTCATATTTTGCAGTGTGAAGAAAGCCAACATATACCTCAGAGGGGAAAGAACTTAAAAGAATGAGAGGAAATTATTCAATGTTCTGAATCCAAGCATGAGTATAATGTAGTCAAACATATAACCTGAACTCATTTTGAATGTACTGTAATTGTTCTATTTGTGCATTGAAATATGTATGTGCAATCTATGCCTTAATTCTACAGATGAGTTAATCTTGTAATCAAAATTTCATTTTGACTGCATTTTTGATGGAAATACTTAGAGCAAAGCAAGGAAGAGCTTGAGATTTTAAGCAAAATACAGATTGTTTTTTTTTAGAATGGTGACTGATTTTTTTTTTTTTTTTTTTTTTTGTATGATTTCAGGCATTTATTGAAATGTCAACCACTGAAGATGCACAGGCTGCAGTAGAATACTATTCAACAACACCAGCACTAGTATTTGGCAAACCAGTAAGAGTCCACTTATCACAGAAATACAAAAGAATAAAGGTACATCACTTTTGTTCTTAACATTACCTTATTTTAAGCTAGGGCAGTAAGCGTTATGAGGATGTTACATAAAGCTAAGGAATAACAATAATTTTAATGTACCTTTCAGCTGTACCAAATTAGTGATGGGAAGAACGTCCATACAATTTATTGACTTGCTTTAAGTGGTACAGTGTTAAGTATATTTTATGTAGTATGTACCTGAAAACAAACAAACAAACCTCATTAACTCTTCATTTTAGAAACCTGAGGGGAAACCTGACCAAAAAACTGAGCCACCGAAACCAGAACTTGGTCGTGTGATTCACCTCAGCAATTTACCTCATTCGGGATACTCGGACAATGCAGTTCTCAAGCTAGCTGAACCATATGGAAAAATAAAGAACTATATACTCATGAGAATGAAGAGTCAGGTAACTGATCCTAGAAATAAGCCTCACTATTAGAAATGCAGATATTTGAAAGTCATGTTTTTAACCTTGAAGAAATACCATACATTCAGTAAGTGCTTTCTTGCTTCTGTCTGCCCCCCCTCCCCCCCCCGAAAAAAAAAAAGTTTCCAAATTACTTCAGAATTGCCAGAAACCAAGCACCAAATAGTTGAAAAGAGTTCCATATTCAAGATGCTCTTTATTTGAAATCATGTGTTGCCTTACAGCGACCCTTTTGCGGATTATTTAAATACCAGTTACTTAATTTCGAAACTTTCTACGGGGCAGATGTTGCTTAATTCACAACATAGGAACTTTAGAGCACTTTGGTAAATATTAAAACATAATTACTTTGCAGAGGATTGATAGAGCTGAACCTCATTATTTGATTTGGCATTTCAAAATGTTACGTTCTGAGTTAAGTAGCATTGCCCATGAAAGTGCTCTGTATATTATAGGAATTTAGAGTGTATATTTTAATCTTTTCAGGCTTTCATTGAGATGGAGACCAGAGAAGATGCTTTAGCTATGGTTGAGCATTGTGCCAACAAAGCTCTTTGGTTTCAAGGCAGATGTGTGAAGGTGGATTTGTCTGAAAAATATAAGAAGCTGGTGTTAAGGGTAAGTCTTTTTAGCTAGAAAGTGATCTTTAATTGTAGTTGAATATGTAAAGTGAATTAAAAATCACCTATCACTTCCTAATTCAAAGCCACTTGTAAGGTGGTGTTTAGTATTTTCTGTCTCTTTAAATGCAGTTATTTAGCCTGAGTGTGGTGTTCTGAGCCTTAGAATAAATTTAAAGGATTTTCCTTTCAGATCACTTAAATTCTAGAATTCAGATTATAGAGTAATCAGATAATGCAAACTTTAAAAGTTACTGTGTAGAGCATTCTGTAATATGGATATTTCCCACACTTCTGAAAATGATCTATGATAAAATGAGAAGCTGGACAGCAGGACTATGTACTTGTCCACTTGTACACCTAATTCTTAACTTCCTTCTTCCTTTTCACAGTAGGTGATTGGTTTGTCCATTTTGTTGTGCACATACTCTTGTTTAAAGACAAAAGTGTTATTAGGGATTTCTAAACTATAAAGTATTATAACAGAATGCATGTTTTTTTGTGTATTGGTATGATTCAAAACTTTAGTACCAGAAAGGTTTTTAATCACTGGTCTTGTTGCTGCTAACTCCAGCTACCTAGATAGGTATTTAATCTCAAAATTTAATTTCTAAGAATATGCTTTGTCAACATTTATGCTGTAACTGCTTTTCTGTATGTGCAATTCACTTTATATACTAAGCAGAAGAGTTAGCTGAATGTTTTTTAACTTAAAATTCTAATTTTGTTACGGCGTAGCATGTTGTCATTTGAAGGCTAACACTATTGTAGTTGTAAGACTTCTCTCCCATTTTTCTACCATTAAGTGTCCTAGTCTAATAGAGGAGATCTGAACTATGGTGCTGTCTTATCAACCACAATTAGAGGGGAAAAAAGAGCTTTTTATTACAGAGTATGCAGAATTCTTATTATTGTACATTTTCATGCACCCAAACCAAGTAGTCTGTGGCAAGTTCAAATACTTAACACCAAGGCATGAACTTGTTTTCCATGTTAATACTTTGTGTAAGTGAAGGTCACTATTCCATAATTCGTATTTAAGTGAAATGTCGTAAGTCTTTGGAAGCTTTCCTTATAGCCCACTCTTAGAGACAGGGAGAAGGTTATAGTTCAGGGTTAGATTTGTGCCATTATCTGTGCCATGTTGCATCAGTTTATAAACAAAAGATTTGTTACATGTGATTTTTTTCTGCCACAGGATATCCCATTCATTCTTGTGTTGAGTAACTGCTAATTTTGGTGAGGAGAAAATGCAGGGATTTCTAGATTATTAAGTCTTATGACAGCTTAGTAATACGTTATTTGGTTGGTAGTGGGTTTAGTGTAATAGTACTTTTGGATCAACATAATTGGAAGTGCTTGTCTAGAGTGTGCTGTTCTATCTAGAACTAATGTTGTGATACTTGCATAAATAAAAATCTATTGTGAAATATGAAAGTTACTTATTTATCTGTTTATTTTAGATTCCAAACAAAGGAGTTGAACTACTGAAAAAGGATAAAACTAGGTAATTCCTATTATTGTTAAAACAGTGTTTAAAAGAAACATGAAAATACCTTATCCAGAGTACTGAAATAGGCAAGCTCTGAGATCATTTTGTCTGTTGATTTATGCCCTGAGATGTTTCTGTTCCTGATTTGTAGTCGCTTACCCTCTTTCTCTAGTGATGGAGATTTTGCAGCCTCTTCATGCTCCTCAAGAAATCTGTTCCAGTGCTTAATTAGCCTTCCCTTCCTGCAATTTAAATCCACTAACAGTTGTTCTGTCTTGTGAGGGCATTTTCTCCTTGCAGCAGCCATTTACATATTTGAAAAATGGCATCCTATTTCCCTCAACCTTCCCTTTTCTAAACTTAAACACAATGTTGTCAGACTTGACTAGAAAACATGACCTACTTCTTTTTAGTTGTTCCTGGGTTCTCTTCCTGTTACAGCAAGTATTTTTTTTCTTCTTTACAGAAAGAGAACGTATTCTCCAGACAGCAAAGATTCTCCAAGTGATAAGAAGTCTAAAACGGATGGTACTCAGAAACCTGAAAGTGGCGGGGCAGAAGACAAAGTGAAAGAGGAGAAGCAGGATGATGCTGCCGAGACATCGGGCACTAAAAGTAGTGAACAGGCAGACCAAGATGAGCCTAGTTTACTCCTTGAATCTGAAGATGAGTTGCTAGTGGATGAGGAGGAAGCAGCAGCACTATTGGAAAGTGGCAGCTCAGCAGGAGATGATGCAGATGTTGCCAATTTAGCTGATGTGACTACTGAAGAGAAAAAGGACACACCTGATGATGTGACCATAAAAATGGAAGGAAATGTTGTGGCAAATCCAGCAACAAAGAAAAAGCTTAAAAAGGTAATGATATGGCAAGGTACGAGTTTGGGAAAGCAGTCTAACTTGAACAATCTGCCACAGTATTCTATTTCAGATCTTTATGTGCAGATCTCTAAACTCATGCATGTCATACTTATCTAAAGGGAAACAAGTGTTAAACTTTCTGTGAAGAAAATATTTCATTGGCTGCAACTTGCAAATGAAATCATAAATAAATTAGTCTTTCTGTTTTGACAGAAACTAATATAATTGGTGGGCTTCTGCTCATGTCATTTCCCTGGGTATATTGGTTTTTGTTTTGCTCCTTGTTGGATTAATACTAAGCAGCATCCAGGAAATACTTTGTCCCTAGCAGTTTCTCATGAAACTGGAGGCAGTTGGCCTTTTGAACACAAAGCAGAACAGTGACACTTAAATGATTTTTTTGGTACTGCAGGCTGTGTTAGATTGGACAGAATTGTAGCTATGTCTAGCCTTAGCTAGAAAGCTAGGTAAGTACATTTTGGGTTAGACGAGACCCATTTGTAAATGGGAAAAAAGAAATAGTTTCAAGGTCTTTCTAGTCACGTGCTATTTACCATAATCTTCCTTTTCCTCACCAAGTGTTCATGTACACTGCCATGGTGGTTTATTTCCTACAAGCTTCTTTTTCTTTCTGTTTAAAGCATACTTGCTATGTGTAATAGCATGTAAAATGGCCAGTATGCAGAGTGTCGGTAACTTTATATATGGACTGGAATACTGTTTTGTAAAACAAGTAAGGTACAGTCCTTATTCTGATGAATGCAGTGTCCATGGTTTTCAATTTTGGTGATCCTTTTATTGGAAAGGTAGTTACGTGATGTTGGGATTAATGCCGCCTAGTGAAACTGCAGTGGTTATTTCTTGCTATGTGGGTATTATTTATGATATATTGCCTCAAACCAAAACTTTTTTCTTTGAAGACTTAAGTTCTTAGAGCATAGTTTTAGAGCTAGTGCTACTTATGGCTATGCATGATTGCTGTTATACATATGAAACATTGATGTCCCTATCAGCAGGAATGCTGGAAAAAAACAGCATTTAGTCTAATCTGCTATATTTTAATGAAGTTGGATTTTTTTTTTTTTTAAGAGATGTACAGAGTTTTTTGGTGGGGGGTTTGGTTTAGAGGAAGTGAGGTTTTTTATAGGTAAGGAAAAATCCAATAGGTTTAAAAGAGTTTCCTAAATTTTTTTCATAAACTTTATTAAACTGGAAAAGAAATGTTTTGGTAAGGTTTGATCTTTTATTTGAACTTGAATTTGAGGATCTTTTAGATGGTCAGGAACAAAAAAAAAAAAAAAAAAGCTTCTGCATTCCAAAATGATATCTACTTAAATTAAAAAACTCATGTTTGGATTTAAAAAGTAAGGAGAGACCAGATGTACTAAAACTTTCAATTTGACTATCAAATGTTGACATAGTAAAACAGTGGGCATTTTAATGGTACCAAAATATTTACTCCAATTTGAATGTCTGATCCTTGGTCAGGGAGGTGCCTTTAAAACAAACTTCTTGCGCTTCTGCGTGTTTGAATAACATTTAGAATGAGTGAGGTAAGTGTTGAAGGAAGAATTTCAGGATTTTTCCAGGGATTTTAGAGATGTTTCTCTTCTGCAGTTTAAGCCAGTTTGAGGGAAATGCTTAAGAAAAAGCTGACGTAAAGAAAACATTTTCTCAACAGCGATACGTGGGTGGCTTTCCACGGAGCATGGAAGGTTTTGTCACTCTAGATGAGGTTGGTGATGAAGAAGACTCAGATCATCAAAAACTTCGCAAGACGGGTTTGGCAGTAAAATCTGCTGGCAAAAATGATGATAGCTTGGCAGAAATCAAGGTAGACAAGATTGAGGAGCCAGAGCAGGAAAATGAAACTTTAGAAAATGGAACCAAAACTGAAGATAATTTGAAGACCGAAACTGCTGAAGCTTCTGATACCACAACACCACAGGATACTGAGAAAAACACCCATGAAAATACAGACAATCAGGATGAACAGGAAACAAAGAATATCCAGGAGAAATCTGTTATCCCAGATGAATTTAGGATTGGGCCATACCAACCAAGCGTTCCTGTTGGTAAGGCTGTTTCCATTTCTTTTCAAATACATCTCTGTACATTGCACTAACATTTCTCATTTCATTTAACTTCTGTTCCTGGCAGTGCATTGACTCAGTGCATTTGAAGCAAGGGCAAGGCTTACCATTCCATTTCAGGGTTTCCCACTCTTCTCCCCTTCACTCCTCCCCTGCCCCTAGTATTTTCTTTTCTTTTTCTTTTTTTATTGTCATACAGTTTTCCATAACACTTTCCTTAGGCAGAATTTAAACTGGAAGAGGTTTATTTTTAGCAACACAAGTTCAATTAATAGCACAAATCACACTAGTGGTATTAGTTTAGATTTATACTCAGTATACAAAACTCAAACCAGTCACAGAGCATTGTTAGTTCTCTTGAAGAAACCAATAAAATGGATCCTTAATCTGAAAGGTTGATTTAAAGAGGGGAAAAAAAATACACATATTTAGTTATTACTAGGGCCCTGGTTTGAATAAACTAAAACAGACGTTTAAAGACAAAGCAGCTTTTAATGTAAAGTGAATTATGGTTTTAAGATTTAGCTTGAAATGACATATGACATTTAAAAAAAATGATGTAGAGTAGATCTCTTAGTTTATTTTGTGGTGTTTACTTCTCTAGGTGTGAATTATGTGGTACCCAAAACAGGGTTTTATTGCAAATTGTGTTCCCTGTTCTACACAAATGAAGATGTTGCAAAAAAGACCCATTGCAGCAGCCTTCCTCATTATCAAAAGTTGAAGGTAAGGCAAAAACTTGTTCATTTTAACTGGCGTGATTCTTTCCTGGGGAAAAGATCTGAATAAGACTGGACTGGAGAGAAAAAAAAAAAAAAAAAAAAAAACTTTCAGGCAGTGGAAATTGGCTTATTCTATAATCTTAGTTCAAGCTCTCAAATTTCATTTTTTGAAAATAATACACAAGATAGACATTTTAAAAGATGGGCTCTAGGGTTTTTTTCATAAATTTGGATTCAGGAGGGCATTATGATTCGAGTAGAGGCCAGCCTTAGAATTAGTGGTGTAGAGTAAATACAAATGACTCAACTCTTTTCCATTTGTCCTTTTGAGTGTATTTTTAATCAGTCAACAGAACTTAAGCTGAAACCTTACATATTTATCTATTTTTTTTAAAAAAATCATATTTGCAACTTCTGATTTTGTGAGCATGTTTTACAGTTTCTAAGTGGATGAGGTATCACATGATTGCATGGCATGAATGATTACGCTGCTGCTGTATTTTTGTGTATTGTGAGCTGCTTTTAAATATCATCTCTGAGAAAGGGAAATTCTAAACAAAACTCTAATAAGGCATTGTTCACATCAACTGATTTCATATCAGTTGAGTACTGAGCTGACAGCTAGGCCTGGGAGCCCCACAGCAAGGAAGAAACAGGCATCTCAGACTTGAAAATTTGCTCCCTTTTTGCAATAGGGAAGCCTGAAATAAATACAGGGCCCCTGAAAGCAGATGGCACAAATGACTGTCACAAAGGAAAAACATCAGCAAGGAGGGACTAGGTCAGAAACCAACTAGCACGCAGAATCTTGTATTAAAAAAACCCACCTCATCCATCACCCATAGCTTTTTTTTTTCTTTTTTTTTCTTTTTTCCCCTCTCCTCCCTCTCCCCCATTGAGGTGTACCTGGTTATGGGACTTGAAATACTTGATGTAAACAGGGGAAGTGGGGGAAGTGATCCAGAGACTTGTTAGCAATTTATTAGTTTTATCACTTAAATGATACATGATTTGATTTTGCTTTTCCCATGGCACAAGTGACTAGTAACATTAGTAGTGTTTGTAGAATGGGGGAAGGAATGGGAGAAATTCAGCTTTGTTTCCCAAGGGCAAGGCATTTCTCTATCTGGCAATCTATTTTAGCTCACTCTTGAGAGCAGTAAGATAAATAGATGTCTTGATATCACTATTGAATGTTATTAAAATTACTGCAAATTCTTCTAATTTCTGCAATAACCCTTCTGAGACAGGGAAGTGTTTTGTCCCTGGCTGTATAGAGGGCAAACTTGGATCAGGTAAGTGGCACAAGCACTGTCAAAAGTCCATGACAAAATGGAAAGTGATTTCTCTTAGCTTGCCAGGTCACGCAGCCTCTTAGGGAAGGATTAATGGCAGGGCCAAGTAAATGTTTGTAGAGGCTCTTGTTTTGGTGTTTACTGTTGGTAAGCCGAACATTTAGTGACTTGCTGATAAGTCTAATGTTTCAGAGTAGCTCCATGTTATTTCTGTATGTGGAACGTGGAGAAGTGCCAGTCTTGTTTAAGACCTCTGCAGTCAATGTGCACAGGTTTTAAATACAGTTTTCAAGTTTTATGTTTCAAGTGTTAATGTTGCGACTGTGAGAAGCTGCTTAATGCATCCAAAATATGGTTGCTTTCTTTTAACAGAAAATTCTGGATAAAATGGCTGAAGACCACAGACAAAAGAAAGAAGCTTAAAAGAAAAAGAGGATGTGAGGAAAACAGTGGCTTTGTTTTTAATGTTAATCTTTTTTAAAAGCAGTACAAGTAGTAGATGGAGATACTGTATCTTTTTTTTGTTTTAGTGAAATACAGTAGGCGTTATAGGTCCGTTCATGTGTTAAATGTTGTAGCAAAAAGCATATGCAGTTAAGTTAATGACAAATTTGTTCTTAATGTGGGAATGGCAACAAGTTTTCATTTTGACACTTCAAGCTATTAAAGAAAAAATCTTGCACCCTTGTGAAAAGCTCATTTATGAAAAGTAAACTTCATTTAAGTGGAATTTACTACTTTCAAGCTTCAAAAATTGTCTTTCAGTCCCATTCTCAATAAAAAATAAGAAGTAACACTGTATTTTTATTTCACCTGTAACATTCCATATCTCAGTCTGAGCCTAGCAGATATTTAATTTGGAGTGTAAGGCTGTCATTGCATTTCACTTTTGAAAAGTCTTTAAATGTAAGTTGCATTTTTAAATGTTGAATTGCAGTTTCTTTTAATGTCATTGCTGTTATCTAGCATATAGGAAAATTAGTGATTAGTCAGCTTTATAACTTTGTGATTTTTTTTTCTAAGCTCTTCATAGACTTTCCTATTCAGCTCTTCTGTGTATTTTTAGTGAAAAGTAAATGCCCTTTCTTCTCTGACCAGTATTATTTCCTTGAGCTCTTCCTGCTTTTACTTGAACCTTGTAGCTGTCGTACATCTTTGGTATATTCAAAAGCAGCATTTGAGTCCTGAAATGTAAAAAGGTATCTTTATATTCTTCACATGTAATTTTCATACCTGCATTTTAAAATTGTTTTTGTTAAAAGCTGGTTTTGTCAGAATCTTTAGAACTATGCTCTTAATGTACCTGCACATGTGACATGTGAACAGGAATTTGCATGTGTAACCTGTGTTTATCTGTAGTTTTTGTTATTTACTGCTTATTTGTGAATTCAGGTTACTAAAGTGATTTATCAATAAACAAAGCTAGGCAACAGTAATTTGTTCTAGATGTTTGGCATGTTAACCAATGTGTTCACTGAACTTTTGACTCCTGTGTTCATGATACCACACTGAAAGTGTAGCTCTCTTTTTAAAATTTGCATGTTTTAACACCTGTGATTTAGCAGCTTACTACATAACTCCTTTCTCGTTTCTAAAACCTCTTCCATTTCCAAACAAATTAAAAAAGCACTTGTTACACCAGTTAGGTATATTCTACGGATTGTTTTATTTTAAAAAAATTTCATAGCACTTTCATCTAAGCTGAAGATCTGTTGGACAAAAATAATTTGGGGCAGTAGTTTTACCCTGACCCTCTTTGCTTAACAATGAGTCTTTGGTGCTAAGAATTTACAAGTGTAGGAGTCTGAATCCTGGTGAAGTTGATTCACTGAAACAAGCTGATCTAGTTAGCAGACACAAGATGATGCATTTTGTAAAAGGAGAGTCCTAATAACTTGACTCCATAGTACGTTACTTCTGTTGTTACGTTGTCAGAAATAGAAGGGGTGCAGTCATTCTTATATGGGAATTAAGTAAAAATGTAAACATTTCCTACACTGATTGTAGCAGTTTCTCTGAGGACTACCTGTATATAGTAGTGAAATGCTAATAAGCAGCTAATGCCCAGATTTTTATTTAAATAGCATATCTAGATTTTTAAATTAAAATGTTTAATGTGCAGTGATTCATTCCTGCACTGTTTCTAACAAGTTACTGCTTTATACATGACATTCATTAATATGTAAAGCATTGGTTTTGTTTTCACAAAACTGATGAACAAAGTAACAGTTAATGTAGTAAATGTGTTTAGTCTTAGAACTACTTTGCATGCACTCCAAACTTCTTTTTCAGGCCCGGATAAGCAGGAGAGAACTCTTGCAATAAGACAATTTTCACTATAAGTTGCAAGGGGATACCTGGACTAGCTTGCCTATAGGGGCATTTCTCATTCATCCATCTCCAAGAGGCTGTTTAGTTTATCAGCCAAGCAGAGGACTTGACGCCAAAGCATTCATTTAATCTTTGGCAGTCTTCCCACTTCTCTAAAGATGGTAGATAAGAATTTATTTTGAAGGGGAAAGGCAGAATTACAAGGTTCCTCTTCTCTCCCTTGTGCCCCCCCAACATTTTAACATTTCCTTACACTATGTGCATCTAAGATTAATATATTAAAATACTACTAAAGCTCTATACGCTTTATTTTTAAAGTAGCCTTTACTTACCTATTGCACACATCTTAAATAGCTATGCACTTGAGTGATCTTGCATCTAGTGTCCTTAGTCTGTGATAAATTTTAACCTGTGTAACTGTCAGGGATTAAACTGTAGTAAGGTGTTGCATCATGTTAAGTGTCTAAGCATAAAGAGGCCATAGGCATAAAGTAATTATGGCATAGTCCAAATTCTGAGATCAGAAATCCTTTCCTTGCTTCAACCCTCGGTTTCTGAAATTGGTGGAAGTTAGATGCCCATCACGCGCACATTTAAAAACCATAATAGGCTCTATATAAAAGCCTTCGGAGCTCTACACATGTAAGATTATAGTTGCACACGTAAGGAAAGAGTAAGTCACAACTGTTACACGATTTGTGAGTGTCTTCTGTTTACATGTTAAGGGCATGGAATGAATGCATGCATTACACTTTTTTTTTTTTTTTTTTTGAGGGAAAGAAGGCTTCAGCAGAGCTTAATCTTGAGGGCTGATGCCAGAAACATGCTTAGGTGGCAGAATGGTTTGCAGTCTTGCCATGGACTACCTAATCTTTGGAAATTACTGGTCAGTTTGCACCTTTAAAGGGATAGGGGGAAATGAAGTAGAATGAGCCTTTACCATCAAATATTAGATGGTGGCTGTGTAATTTAGGTGCCAACTTTCATGTATGAATTGCAACTACTTAGAAAAATAACTGTAGACACTGTCACTACTTTGTGTAGAGTGTATTTCAGCAGATGCAACCATGCCCTGGGCCTGCTGAGTACTGGGGGAAATCAGCAGAACAAGAAGGCTCTGCCATAAATCAAAAAGCCCCATGTAATGCTGGATTTGTTAATTTGTAGTTGGACATTGTGAAAATAAGAACAGAGTGGGCTTGATTTTTAAGAGAGGATACTTGCAGGGGTGTTTTAACTTGCTGGAATGCAAGCATTTAGTAAGCATAAGAATGCTCGGCTATAGACAGAAGCTCTCAGGCAGGCTCTGTAAGAAGATACTAACAGTGATTGAAGGGGCAGTGAAATCAGTATAAATATTTGATCCAAGGGAGAAATTTAATCCACAGAAAATCTGACGAACCATGCATTTTAAATCCGCTCTACATGGCCAAGTATTTACATAGAATTGGTTATCCCTTGCTAAAATTTGGAAAGGAGGAAGTAAGGGGCAGAGCAGAGGAAAAATAATGAAATTCTATTATTCTCACATAGGTTCTTTCCTCCTTAAAAAACAGCATACAAGAGTGTTTTGATAGTGCAAGAGGCTTTCCAGCTGAATGGGTGGTAACGCAAAGAGCTAAAGAGCTAAGTTTATCAAGCTAATTTGTGTATTGATGGCTCACTAAATGTTCTTGCTGCCTGAAAAAATCTATTCATATTTGGTAACTTTTTAACCACTTTAATGGCAATTTTCCTGTTAATGTAGAATCACTTTGTAGTTTCTGTGCAACTTAGTTAAATATACTTTTGGTCTTTGCTGTTGTGAGCGGAAACATTCTCTGCAACAATATATTTCCCAATTTGCTGTTGGGCAGGTATCTTGCTTTTTATGGCAGTTAGCTTGTGAGTCTGCAGTGCCAGGACTGACGTTGAGTGGAGATTGTTTTCCTGCGTTGCATTTTGATTCTAGATCAAGTTAGAGTATATTGTGACTATCAGTGTTTTGAATGGCAGCCTTAACATTGGAACAGAGAGTCTTTAACTCAGTTGGTGGTTGTCTTTGATCTTGAAGTGATTCTGCAGGCTAGAGGACACCAAAAGGCTGTACTGTGAAGGGTGGGGAACAGTGCTGGAGCACAGCATGGCTCTGATCTGTGTTGAAACCTGTTTCCTCCGTAAGCAAGAAGTGCCTAAAGCGGAGAAAGTCATTTCCTACTGCAGAAAGTTTGCCCCCTACCTTTAATAAAAGGGGAGGAGGGTAAGGGAGGATAGGGAAGGTTGAAGTTCAGGCACTTAATGAAGATTCCAGAAGAAAGATCTCTGATTCAAGTTGATCATCTCCTAGGGCCTTAACACTCATGAGTCTTGTACAGAAAGATTGGTTTTATAAACAGCCATCGTGTTAAAAATTGTTAGCACTGAATTTTTGTGCCCTCTGTGAAACCCGGGGATCGGTTCTTTGCTGAAGTAGCTCGATGTCCCCAATGAGACTGAAAAAGCATTGAGAAATCTTAAGGCAATTTCTGAATACCTGGCAACTTCTTCTAATTAACATTTCCCAAAAGTCTTTTCCCACTCCCACTTTTTCCGAATACATGCCCTCTCTGCTTAGCCAGATGGAGATGCGAAATTGCAGAAGCAGAGTGTTGCGTGTGGCCGGTTGTGTTTGCTTAGGCTGCTGCATTGCCCTCTCTGTAGAGCAGCAGCGTAGTACGTAGGCCCCTTGCAAACAGAGCAGCTTGGCAGGTTTGCCCTGAACTGGAAAAGTTTTTAAGGACTTGTTTCTTAGTGTGATTGATAACAGATTAGATCCTCAGTGCTTGTCTAGACGGCTACAGGCATTTCTTTCTCAGCAATGTCTCATCTTGCAGGCGGTTATAGGAGCTGTAAGTTATTTACAATTAAGGAGCAACAGCTGCACACGATAAACCAGTCCATGGTGGCCACACCTTGCCCGGGCAATAAACCTCGAGACAGGAGGCGGCGAGCCAAGTTCTGCTCTGGTGAGACCTTGGTGATGGGAAAGGAGATCCTGCAGCCTCCGAGGCGAGAGGCTCGGGCCCGAGCGCGCGCCTTGAGCCCGGGCGGAAGCAGCCGCCCTGATGTGAGCCACTGATGGCCGCGCGTGCCGGGTCAGCTTCGCGATGCTCTGCCTGTCCGCTTCGACCGAAGCGGGGGGGAGGGTGCTGCGCCTGGGACAGGCCTCCGGGAGGGGAGAGTCCTTAGGCACAAGGTGCTCGGGTGCACGTTTCTCGTGGGGTGTTTCTGCTCCAAAGTTTATTTCAGAAAAACAAGCCTGCAAGGATCATTAGAGATCGAGGCAGCGTCTCCGCACTAGGAACAACTTTTAGATGGAAGCCCCAGCTTTGTACCTTATTATTCCTCAGTAGGGCGAGGTTCATGCCAAGCCGGTGCGCGGACAAGCTGACGCAGGCAGCTCTTCGGGCCGAGCCCGTGCCGGCTGCCCGCCTCGGGCACCGACGGCGGAGCAGGGCCCGCGCCACCGGCGTCCCGGCCCGGCGCTACAAGATGGAGGCTTACCGTCCCCAGCCGGGACTCCGAGCCCCGGCATGCCCCGCGCCAACGCGCAAAATGGCTGACGGCGCCGCGGCCGCTCCCGGGAACTTCGAGGCCCAGCATGCCGCGCGGCTCCGCCTTCGCGACCGGCCCGGAGCCCCCAAGATGGCGGCCGCGCTCGCGAAGGACTACAGCACCCGGCGTGCAGTGCGCCCACCTCCCCGCGGGCGGCCGGGCGCTCCGCACGCTCCGCTCGCCGGCCTCGCTCCTCCGTCCGCTTCCGGGGCAGAAAGGGGCGGGGCTTGTGCGGTCACACAGGTAGCGGAAGTGACTTCACGTCCGCCCGGACTGTTGTGTTTGGACGCGGAGCGAGGTGGAGGGAGCGGAGCCCGAGCGAGAGCGGCGGCGGCGAGGCAGCGGCAGAGCAGCTCGGAGCCGGCGTGCGCACCCGCGGCCCTTCGCTCTCCGCGCAGGTAGGCCCGAGCGGCGGCGGGGCGCGCTGGGGGCCGGCCGGCAGCGGGGGGCGGCCCCTCCCCGGCGGCGGCGCGGGGCGGGCGGGGGCGGCCCCGCTCGGCGCCGGGCCGCGCGCCCGGGCCGCGCGCCCGCCTCCATTGTCTCCAGTCTCCATCCGGGTCCTGGGGAGGGGTGTGTGTGGGGGGGGGTGCGCTGGCAGCCGCGGGGGCCGACGGGATAGCACCGCGGCGCGGGGGCGGGCGCTGCTGGCGAACAAAGCGGGGGGGGGGGGGGAAGCGCCGCCGCCGCCGCCGGCTCCTCCGCCTGAGCTCAGCGTGCCCCGCTGGGAACGGCGTGAGCTGCTCGGGCGGGCGGACCCCGCCTTCGGGGACTGCGCCGGCTGAGGCGACTGCCCGGGTCGCTGCCGGACGGCTCCCCGCAGCAGCTGTGCTGCGCACCAGCGGCCTCGTTGCGCTCTTGGTGCGAGCGTGCTGCGGAATGAGCGGCCGTAAGCGCAGAGCTTTACAGTGCGGGTTTGGGCGAGGTGCCGTTGGCATCCTGCATGAATTTGATTCAGAAACCTGCTAAACACAGTGTAATCAGTTTGCTTGATAACTAATCAGGTTAGCAGCAGGCGGTTATCAGGAAGCTTGGCCAGCACTCCTGGGTCAGAAGGATATTCACCACTGAATAAACAAATAACACTTACCTTCTGCTGAAGTGTAAAGTCTTCCCCACTGCAGTTATTCATCTTAGTTTAAGTTTCAACTGCTGCTAAAACCTTAACTTGCTGCTTACTGTTTTGCATTGCTTTGGGGTATTTGTGGGGAATTTCTTGGGTATTTTTATTTTTTTTAAGGATGTAGAGACCTAGGTTTTGATAAACGAAATTAGACCCGTTGACCTTACCTTTTGAAAGTGTTAATCATACTCTTATGTGGTTGGTGACACCAAGTCTTTAGTCACAAAGCTTTGTGTATTAATGGTGGTTGGTCTCTGTCTTTTCGTTCCTATAAACATAGAAACACTCAGAAAAGCGGATAAATTAATAGACCTTAATGATGTTCTGGAGTAATAGGTTCCTCAATTTATTTTGTGTAGAGAGTAATTTTCCTTTACTTCATATGCCTGAAAGTTTGGTCGTTATGGGTGCAAGATACTTAATTTTTGACTTCTTTCTCAAGATAAATCCTATTCTTTCAATCTTTCATTATGCACTTACCATTTTTTCTGCTTTCTCCCTTCTTATCCCCCATTGCCCCTCCATCCCACATCCTGTAATAATTTGAGACTGAGCGAACACCAAATGCCCAGCTAGTGTTCAAAAGGAGGACACCATTATGGCAGTGTATTTTTTTCCATATCCTTTTATTTCCCAGCACTGCTAATGTTCTATTGCTTGTTTTACTGTAAGGAAACTTGAGGTCTTCTACCTGTTCCCAAACTGAAAATGGATTATTTTTATTCTTGACCACAGTGTTGCCTCTCACTGTGTCTTGTTTTCCACAGCAACCTTTGTTTGGGCTTGTGACTTGTAGCAAGGCTGAACTGGTGTTTGGCTTTCCTTTAGAACTGGCTGTAGCTCATCGCTAAAAAGGCTGTATCAAATGCTTGTGAAACAACTGAGACTAATTTTGCTCTTACAAATGAGCATAGAAGGCTAACTGATTTGTACCTTGAAATGGTGAAATAAAAAGCTCCATATACAGTATATTTTATTATGAGGTGCAGAAAATCACATTGCAAGGAGTGTTGTGACTAATGTGCTGGCCTTGGGCTTGCTTAGTATTAATGCAGAATAAATGTTTAAACACTTTCCTATGGAAAACATTAGCAAACTTAGGGTTCCATTAGATATCTTTCTGGTGGCATAAACATCATATATTCAGGTTAAAGTCTCATCTTTTTTGAAAATGATTAGTGTCAGTCTTGAGCAGTAATGGAAGTTGTTTCAGTCCAAAAGTGAAATACTACTCTTCCTTCCTTATAAATCAAACAGCTTGTGTTCTACTTTACTGTCTAGTAATTGGGGAAAAACAGCCCGTGATTCGACAAATCAACCTTTCAGGCTTTTACAAAAATAAGTCTTTTTCACCTTTATGGAATTGTCTGGGTACAGTGTTCTTTGTACAGACCTTCCCTGCATCTTGGCCTGAGTGCTTTGCCCTGTTAATGCAAATTTAACCACCTGTAGTGTAAACTGTTGATGTGCAGAAAGCCATGTAGAATATTAGTTTCAGTATTCCCTCCACAAAAGGAAAGGTAAAAACACTTTCCAAGAAAAACAAATAATTAGGCTTTTTGGACTTTGAGGTCTTTTATTTCGTGTAGTCCTGTTGCTAAACTTGTGAACAGGTGCATTTAAGATAATTTCAAGCTTGAATTGGGGAGTTAAAGGCAGTGTCTTTTCCCGTTTTATGTTAAATGTTGCCCTTTACAAGTTTATTTTGAAAGAACATCAAAAATAACCTTTTTTTTCTGTTGCTAGAGTACTTTAGTTTTAGTTAGAAGGTATTTTCTAGGGATTTAAACTGACTTCTGTGCTTAGTTTTGACTTTGCTTTGAAACCTTGAATATAATAAACCAGTGAAGTTCATTTTATCTGCTCTCAGCTTTTCTTAATTGATCATTTGGATATAGTAGGTCTTTGACTTGGCATTGTCAAGGAGAAGGTATTGAACCAAAACTTGAATTCTTCCCATAGATAATAGGATCAGTTGGAATATTAAAAGAAAACATGAGCTGCAGTGTGTTAAGCTCTGGTATTGTAGTAACAATGGAGGCTGTATTTTGCTATCCTCTTCTACTGCACAGAGTACTAGCTAAAAAGTTGGATAATGAAACAAATACTTTTGTGTACTGCTGTGTTATCTCATTGCAAATCTTTAGCAGTCTTCAGTCCTAAATTTGAAATTTCAATCAATTGCAAATGAATAATGTTACAGAACAAACTTGACCTCGTTAATACATCTTGTAGAAGTTAGACTGCTGGAAGTTATTCCCCCCCCCCAACTTAGAATATACCAAAAGATAAGAGAAACATCGAAGTATTAAAGTGTGTTGTTTTGGTTTTCGTTTTTCTTTTTCTTTTCTTTTTCTTTCTTTCTTTTTTTTTTTTTTTTAATACCATTGCCTCACATTTTGCATAATGTAGTTAAAATATTCAGTGTCTCCAATATTGGCGTCTGTACTTAAACATGGTATGGGAGGGAAAAAACAGGGCCTTTTCATTTGGATTTACAACACAGAGGATTTTTTTTATTTGTGTGTGTGTATGTGTGCATGTATATATATATGTGTGTGTGTGTGTATTAAAAAAAAAAAAAGACTTGGATGTGAGCGGGTTTGGGTGTCTGAACTTCTGTGGCTTACCAGCCTTACAGAGAGGCTTTAAACCGTTGTTCTGACAAAGATTCAGACTTCACTTAAGATTTGTCCTGATTTGTTTTCAGTTGTGGTTAGGTGAAACAAAACATTTTTACCAACTCTGCCTTCGTTCCTTGAGTTCAGGGCGTTGTGATATCACGTATTGTGGACACGCAGAAAAGTTGAGCGCTCTCCAGACGTGACTCAATCCATATTAATGAAGTGGGATAAGAGGCAAGCATGTACTGTCTTCTCGTTCATTCTGATGTTGTCTTATCTGAAATGTCTCAATCAGTGGGCTTTTGCTAATGGACTAGCTACAAAAATTGTAATGCCAAATTAATTCTCTCTGGAGAATCGGTGCATCGTAGCTTCTGCCTCTGAGGGCTTGCAGGGTTTCTGAGCAGTGAAATGGCCATGCAGCTTTGTTCATGCAAGCATATATAAGATCTTGCAACTGAACTTGGGCAGTCTAAAAGTTGCACTGAAGTGTTCGCAGTCATGGATTTTCTTGGATATTCCCCTGAAGTGTTGCATGCTGTCTCTGTAACAGTATGGACACTGGACAGTTTATTTCCATGGAAGCTTGCTAAAATGCAGGTGAGTACTAAATGTATTTTGGAAAGCAAATTTTCCTTTGTTTCCTGAATGTTACCTCAAGTGCTCTACTCTTATTGGCAAGTATGCATGCTTTCTATTTTTTCTGCCACTTTTTTTTTTATCAGCCTTGGTGCTTGGCTCTTGCTGATTTGATGAGATTTAATTTGGGGAAGTCATTCTAATCTGTATACAATAAAAACAGAGGTTATGATGTTATACAGTTGTTAACCATGATTAGCTTATTAGCAGAACTCAATCTTACATGTTTTTTTTTTTTTTCACTCACTCTGCTACTGCCATGTTAAAGCTACCTGGAGCCCTGAAATACAGATGCAGCTTTCCCTTGGGCAGGATCTGTGTAGAAGCAGGGTGATGAGTTAATCTGCACGTCTTTAATTACTGCATTCTTAATCGTAGACTTCAAATCAAAGACGCAGCCATGAAAGATCCAAGTCGCAGCAGTACTAGCCCAAGCATCATCAATGAAGATGTGATTATAAATGGTCATTCTCATGAAGATGACAATCCCTTTGCGGAGTACATGTGGATGGAAAACGAAGAAGAATTTAACAGGCAGGCAAGTTGTTTTCCTGTGTAGATGTGTTGTGATGCGCCTTACTATTTTCCGGCTTAAGGGAGAGGTGCTGCAGCCTAACAACCAGTGTACAGAACTGGGAATCCTTTAGAGCTGAGGTTTTTAGATAGGCTTGCTAGAATGATTCCGGGGGACAAATATAGTTTCTCTACCAATAAGTCATTGTTTTCTATGACTTTAGAAAATACAGGAAGTGCAGAATGTTCTCATGCATCCGTTAATTCCATACTTCTGTAGGAGGGAGAAAAATATATAGTTGACAGGCTTAACATACGGCATGTTGGAAGGGACTAATCTTGCTAAGGTACTGAGCTGTTTTGATTTTTAGTTTGTGCAAGCATACCAGGCGTGGTAGTTTCGAATTGGATAAGTCCAGGTGCAAATGTGCCTTTATCGACACAGCTATTAGTAAGGGAGTTGGTGGACATAGTTGTTGAGTGACAGTTCTGTTTGGGTTGCTTAATATTGTAAGGCTAATCTTTGCAATCTGATTGGAAGGAAGCTTTTGATTTAGTCTTCCACCTTATATCTGGATGCAGTTTTCCCTCCTGTGGAGGCTGGGGAGAGCCCCCTCTCTCTGTTCCCCTTTTCATGATAATCGCTGCTTGATCTTGTTGCTCAGATTGCTGCTTTCCCTGTTCTGCAAAAGTGTGGCAGTGCTGAAGGTGCGGAAGTGTAAGCTTATGAAATACAACTCTCCTGTTCTCTCTTTATAGTTCTTTACTGGGTGCAAGTAGGTACAAAGCTAATTTCAAATTCAGGTTGCTCACACGATCTACATTCTCCTGTGCATATGCCAGGATGGTCTTAACATTGTTTCCTGTTTGGTGGGTTTCTTCCCCCTCAGGGACTCCGCTCTAGTTAGTGTACAGGATGTGCGGTACTTGGGAAATGAGCAGAGTTGTGCAGTGAATTAACTATTTATCAGATACAGACTTCATTTTTAGAGAACAGAAATGGGAGCGTGAGAGGAGAATGCTTTTATTCAGGCAGGCAAATACAGTGTGAGATCCTGTTCTCTTGCCCCTGTAGGCACATCTCTCTCCGGAGCTGAACAAGTCAAAACTTCGTCTGGAGATTACACACTTGTGGCACTATTAAGTTCAAGCCATTTAGGGTAATTAAACGCTATTACGTACTTCTAGAACTGCCCTTGGAGACACCTGTAGGTGTGCAGCAGTGTAACAAAACACCTGGAGTTGGGCAACCTCTGTTGTAATACTAGCTTGTGACTGTGTGCCCACGGTTTCCTTTACCCACACACAGGAAGGAGACGGTACCTCAAAAGAAGGATTGGAAACCGGAGTACTAATTTGACCGTGCTGGGGTGCTTTACACTGGGTTTTCTGAAGAAATTAGTAAGTCACTGTTTCGTGAAGGTTTTGAATCGTCTGGACAGTCGCTTAAAGTATATGGTAATGAGTCCCTGTTCCCCAAGAGCTGTGTACTGTGTATCTTAAGCACTTAAGGGAGCTGATGACTGTGCTTGTCTTGAGGATAGGGAGGTCTAGACTTCGTGAGAGTCCTAGACTCAGATACTAAACCTTTTTGACTTTGTTTCTGGTGTGTAACTCTTTCCATCCCAGGATCTAGTGCATGTTTGATTTTTCAGGATGAAGGATAGATGGGGAAACCTGTTGAAGCTTCCATTAAATGCACTTAATCTGTTACGATTTTTTTCTTTTGTCCCTTACGCCTGGCAAGTCATTTGTGTCGGCTTCTATTTCCATGCTTCCCACTCTAGGGGACACAACTTGTCAGGATCAGCTCTTTCCAAAACTTGTTTACTGAACAACCAAGCAAAACTTTCCTTTAATTTGTGTTCTACGATGCGTATCAGTTTTGCATCAGCTGATTTGTACTGCAGGTCAATGTTCTTAGTGACTGCTATGATCATGTGGAGTTTCTTATGAGAACTATACTGTGTGAAAATGTAATCTGCAGCCTAGGAGATGCTTTTGTTATTCCTTGCTTCAAGTAACAGGCAGTAATTTTTTCAGGAGTTTTATGGGGGCATTTTTCTATTGAGTGTGTGTGTGTTGCATGGCTACAGACATTGTTCCTGGTTCCTTCCTCATACTTCACCTAGGTTGAATGGTGGATTCAGTCCAGACAAGGTGGCACAGATGAAACCTGTGTTCTGCTTCTCCTTGAGCTGGTAACAAGTTCTCTGCAGTAAGCATGCAGACCGGACAGCTAGGACTAATGGGTCGTCCTGCCATTCTCACTAGTAGTAGGCCACAGCCTGAGTTCCTAGGACAATGCACTTTTCCATGTGAAAGAATCAAAACTGCTTGCCTTGCTACAGCAGAAATAGGGTGTTCTGCCAGAGGTGCTAGTGCAGTGCTACAAAGATGGTCAGTTAGGTGCACAAACCCTGAAATAAAGGGACAAGATTTCAATAGCTTTGATAAAGCTGTTTCTTCTCATTGTATAGATTGAAGAGGAATTGTGGGAAGAAGAATTTATTGAGCGCTGTTTCCAAGAGATGCTGGAAGAAGAGGAGGAGCACGAATGGTTTATTCCAGCCCGTGATCTCCCACAAACGATGGATCAAATCCAGGACCAGTTCAATGACCTTGTTATCAGTGACAGCTCATCACTGGAGGATCTGGTGGTAAATTCACTTTCTCACCATATTTCTAAAACTTGACAACTCTCCTTGTCCAAGGCTGCTCTCTGTTTTTGGTAATTGCAGTAGAAAATCCTTTACAGGTAGGCTGGTGACTCTTACCGTATACATAGCTATGGTGGAGGGAGAAATGTGGAACAGTTGGGTAAGGTAGGTTTCCTCAGATGACGTGACCAGTTCAGTAGTTTTGTTCATAATGGCATGGTACGTTTCCTAGGCCACGGCATAAATTCAAGTGTGTTTGGGTATGTATGCTGTGTTATGAATGAAGGGCAGCGAGCGAATCACGCTGACTTTATGAATTGCTGTTCAGTGGCAGGACTGCAAAACTTCAATCCAGTGACTTTCAACACTTGCACATACTGGGTAGATACAGGTCAAGTTCTAAAATCTGATTTGGATCAAGTGAACTATGGCAAATCTCTTGGTAGAAGTTCTAGGAAGAGGAAGCTAGCTAAACTGATTTCCCTGGTTCTTGTGCACAGCTTCTCAGTCCAGAGGTCAACTAAAAGGAAAGGGCACTCTACATTTTTGCTTAACAGAATATGTAATGGAGTTATTGATAGATAGTACAAAACACACGTAGGTAAATCACATAACTGCTGTAAAAATGGATGCAGAACTGTCTCCCACGCTTGAGGAGATAAAGGCAGCAGTTTTTAACTCAGTTAAAACATAAAAGCCTAATCCTGCTTTTCCTTCTTAACAATAAATAGCTCATTTCAGAGATGCTGGCTGCACACCTGTAACTGCTACCAAAATAACTGCTGAGGATTGTAGAGCAGCGCTTGCCAACTAGGTGGAAAGGGTGCTCACAGGCATAGGAGAATTTAACATGAACATTGTAATTTTTTTAATTCCCCAAAGTGGCTTAACTACTTTGAATGAATCCCTTCTTGCTCGAATAAGCAAGATCTAAAAACCCTGTGACACTTAAAAATTCAACTTTAGGAAAGGCTTTCAGCAGTAATCAGAGTTGCTGTATTTGATATGTGTATCTGGGTTCTTGTTTCTTATTCACTGAGCCCTCCTCCGGTTGAAACCTCCAGGTGGTGCTAACGAAGGATGAATAGTGCAGTTACTAGCCTAGAGTGGGCTTTTTATTGAGTATGGAGACAGTACATGTAAAACCTTATTTTTTTCTAACAGACTCAGAATAATAACAATCTGTTTTGCTAGTGGGGTCCACCTAGAATTGTATTCAGCTTAAAAGTGGAAGATGAAAAATAATGATTCAACTAGACTTCTGTTTTTCCCTTCCTTAGGTCAAGAGTAATCTGAATCCAAACGCAAAGGAGTTTGTTCCTGGGGTGAAGTACTAAATATTTGAGTAGACTGGGCCCTCTTTTGGTGGATGTAGCACAATTTCCACACTGTGAAGCCAGTATTAGAAGATTTAATTGTAAAAGCTCTCTTCTTGTCACTGTGTTACACTTATGCATTGCCAAAGTTTTGTTAGTCTTGCATGCTCAATAAAAGTGCTGAGACTGTTATTAAGTAAATCTGTCAAAAGTTTAATGGAAACATAATTGGACCCTGGCTCTTTGCAAAGGAGACAGTGAGGTAAGAAGCACCAGTCAAGTTGAGACAAAGTACCACTTATAAAAACTTCTGCAGACTCTGTCTTTTTAATAGGATTTGGAATTTGCTAAGGATGGTCTGTTTTTAGCTAAAGATGTGTTAACTGGTGCTAGTTTGCACCTGATAATGCCTTAACTTTAAAATGAAAGCAAGGTTATCTGATTGTTATGCAAATTAGCTAACTTTCCTTTGAAATATCAGTATTGTTACTAATGTTAATTTTTCCCCCTTAAAAAAAAAAAAAAACTTCATGCTGCTCAAAAGCAGCATGAGCTTTAACAAAATTTTACAGACCTGTACAGAGTCCTAGATCTCAGCTACTGAACTAACATCCAAGTGATTGGAAGGAAGAAATTTCCTATATTTACAGTATGTTATCATGTTAGAAATGTTTCACTTCCTAATTACATTAAAGGAGATGTGAGTTTCATCACAATTTCTTCCAAGAACCCAGATACATAGCACTGTCTATGTAACTTTTAGTATACAACTTTAATATAGCTGGATTTAACCAAGAAAACCCTAGCATTAGTGATTTGAGTGGTGCTTTTCCCTTGCTTTGTTTAATCATCACTACACAATAGTCTACAGCACAACAACTTTTTTCTTTTATTAAAGCTAGAACAGTTTTGGCTTCTTAAACTTCATATTTGGGTAGGTTAAGCTGCCATACGTGTTCAGTGTGAATAGTGTTTAAGTTGAAAATATTGTAAAAAAATTATATTTTTTCAAAAATATTTAAAAAAATAAATAATAGTAGAACTGACTTGTGACTGTCTTGTGAATATGCATTTTACATGGCAACCTTTATTTGGCAACACGAGGAGGTGAGGGATAATTCTAATGCTTTGGCAGATATGATGCCTATAGTGCTGCTTGTAATGAGCTCACCAAAACAGCAGTCTGAGATTGGGCTCTCACTGCTCCTTTTTCCTCCTGTGAAGTCTTCTTGCTTTATGTGTTTCCTTGAACATATTTTACTGAAATGTTATTTCTCATTGCTGCTAGTGCTAGTTCAGCTCCACTGCTTCTGGCAGCACAGGAAGTCCTAGTTAACAGCTGATGGCTCTATATAAAGCCCACAGCCTGAAACATGCTTTCAGAGGCTTTGGCACCGTAACTGCTGGAGCTGGGGCACTCTGAGTGACTGTTCTGGCTCCGTGTAAACTTGACAGAGCTTCAGGAAGATGTGGGTAAATTGCATGTTGGATACATTTAATGGCCCCCGGCAATCCTTAGACAAAAGTTTGATCCGCTTGTCCTTCACTGTTTTACCTCACCTCACCGTTAGTATGTTCTGTTTAGCTCTGGGTAAACCAAATGGAAACACTTGAGAAATTTTGTGGTACTGCAGTGCAGAAAGACTGAGATGATGCCTCCAAACAGATGGTAGTCTGCAACATAGCACTTTGTTTTGGCAGGCTTTCTTTAGAGTGGAAACCTCTAGGTCTTCCTAGAAGCAGCCAGACTATTCTGGTGTTTTTGCTGGCTTTGAAATTGCTTAAGCTCGTGCACCTTGAGACAGGAGGTCAGGAAAGACATACTGCCGTGTTACAGCTTGTTGTTAGCTGGAGAGGGAGTCTTACCAGGGGTCCCCCTGTGCTGCTGCCAGCAGTTCTTGCAGCCTTGGTCCTTGCAGTGAACGTCCTCTTTTTAGCCCAGGTGTGATTAACTGGGGATGACTGGCAACTAAGTGCCCTAGCTAGGACCCAGCTAGCTGCAAAACAGCCAAGCTTCTCGCTTTTTTCCTGTCCTGTCCTAGCTCTCCATATAATATGGAGAGGCTTAATAAAGAATTGGACTTGCTGAGAGCTATGGCAGTGTCTACAGAGATCACCTTTGTAGGTCACAAATAAGATGTTAACTAGGAAGGTGCCTTTCTTCTGCAGGAGAAGTCTGCTTAATGAGCTGTTTTGCATGATCCCTTGGTAGGTATCTGTTCCTGTACTGGAATCGGAGCAGTAAAACCAGAGCAGCGAGCGCTTTGCTTTTTAGGGGTTCCTAGGCCTGAATTCTTTCCTGCCTCGTGTTTGCAGACTAGGATGGGGTAATACAGTGCTCCTTTCAGCTTTGGGTTTTGTTGCTAACCCCCACAGGTCAGATCCACTGCAGAAAACGGGCTCAATTCTGTTAGCCCTTGTGTTGAGGCTACCAGCTGTCTTTTGTGCACACTACTGAAAACTGTCCGGCTGTTCAAGTCATGAGGCAGCGCTTAACTGGAGCAGCTGGGGATAGAGCCAACTTTCTGGCATCCTCAGCAGCAGAACTGGTTTGCCAGAAGCTCTTGCTTTCCACCTCACCCTCTGGATTAGAGTTCAGAGACAAGCTCACTGACTAGCAAGAGTCAGCTAGAACTGAAGTAACTTCAGCTGTGTCATGTCTGGTTTTTGGCAGTCTAGAAGAGAGGATGTCTACTGTGAGCTACACTGTGTAGCAGTCCCCATCTGTAAGCTTTTGATGCCTTCAAAAATGCAGAAAGGATGAGGAAATGATCCAGGAGAAAGCAGTGAAAACATGTGGCAAATAGGCTTTTTTTTTTTTTTTTTAATGCATAATTTTAAAGTAGACGTACTAATGCTCCATCGTGGTTGGTCTGCATACTGTGCTCTGCACAGAGCCAGCTTAATCCACAGAGTAACCTTGCTAAAGTCAAGGCTATTGCATGAAAACTCTTGGCCCTGGGTGGCTATTCACTATTCTGGCTGGTACTAGTGGCCTTGCAAGTTCTCGCTAGCTCTGACCATATTTAATGAACTTCAGCAAAGCTCTGAACAAGTCTTAAAACCAGCTTAAGTTCGAGTTAGAAATTACACAGAGGTGGTGGTTCTGAGGCCAGTACCTCAGGAGCTTTACTGTCTGTAGGAGTTCTCATTGTGGAGTTTGTGTTCTGTTTTTAGCTAAAACAGGCTAGTGATGTTCCCGAAAGGCAACTGAATGTCCCTAGTCCTGTTCTGGAGACGAGCAGAAGCAGCCTTGGCTTTGGACTTGATGGGGTTCTGGAAGCCCTGCAGCAATGCTGCTCTGATGTGACCTGGGGGGAGCTCTACACTGGGCTCTCTCAGCAGTTTCATTTGGCTTTTCTATCCTGGCCTTTCTTTAGCAACCTGTGGGAGAACTGAGATGCGAGTCTAGTAGCAGTCCAGCAGAAGGTGTTCGTCCTGCCCTAGGTTCAGACCTTCGTACATACAGAGAGGTTGTCGGTGTTATCTTGCGTGTTTTCGGTTGAATCGCAGTTTTTCTTTGTTCTCGAGTTAAATCCTCGGAAGACTGGGCAAATTGGCACGTACTTCAGCCACCAGATTCTTCTCACAATGTTCATCCCAAAAGGAAAGTCGTAGCTTTTCAAGCTTGCTGCTGTTGTGCTGTCGGAGTGCGCTCCGGCCTTCCACTGAACCAGGCCCCGCTCCTCCTGTGTCCCTGCAAGGGGAGACGAAGCTTTGGCTGGTGCAGGGGCTGCAGGGCACCGCTGCTGGCGCGGGTGCAGCACAGCAAAGTAGGTTCCTGAAAAGTAACAAACTACTGGCTGCTCCTCAAGTCCCTTGCAAAGGCACAACTGTGGAGACGGGATTCTCCCCTTCCAGAGCTGAATGCTGTTTGCAATGCCGCATTTGACAAGCAGCCTCAGCAACTGGCGTTTATAAAGGCATCATCTTCCTTAAGAGAATAAGAAAATCTGTCGTGGCGTTGACCCAAACGACCTGTGGTAGTGACTTGCTAATGCGTAGCCATCTGCTGCGATTGCAGAGATCTGTTGTTTACCACAAACCCCAGTGCTGTTTCGCGTAGTGACCTCTGCTTGTCCCAGTGCAAGGGCTTAGAGCAGGGAACGATAACTAGCAAAAATCTAGTTGTTGGGGATGCTTTCTGGAAAGGTGCCCTGACTTAGACCTGCTGAAGTGTGTGTATTAGGGTCTCTGCGGTGGGGCTTTGCTAAGTGCGAAGGTACCTGCAGCCTCCCAGTAGTCTCTTGCAGCATTTTAAAAAAGAAGAAAATGGAGTCGGCTGCAAGTACACTAGAAGAGGGGGGACCTGGGTGCCAGCTGGTCTGGCAACAGCTGTTAGTGTGCTATAAAACCCTCCTGTTTTGTCCCCGTGGCTCCTGGGCAGTTTACCTGGAATGGTGTTGTCCAGTATGAAGGCAATGGTCCCCCCAACAAACATCTCTGTTGTCAACAGCACTGTCAATATTTGGTCCAGTTCAGGGACACCTAGAAGAGTTCAGACCAGTCATTTACTGCAGAGCATGGGAGGAGGAGGAGACAGCACTGTCTAAAAAGAAAAGAGAAACTGGGCTTTGCAGAGAGGGCTGGTGGCTGCTGAGCACTTGAGCTCTGTGACACCATTAGGATCCTCACCAAGGCATGTTCATGTTTAGTCCCAGGTCAGTTAAATGATTTTTAAAAGATGTCATCATCTACTTGCAAGATCTTCCTTTCCCCTTGTATCAGATTGGGTTTCAGGTGCAATAAACCTTACCTCGTAGCTGTTGTCCCAATTTAACTCTCATTCTGCTTTCTAAATGTTCTTTAAAGTGTGGTTTACTGAGCAAGGCCTTTGCTGGAGTGGCCAGGGCTGTTAAAGGCAGGCATCAAAGGGGGAGGAAACCAACAGCTGTGAACAAAAACCATCTAACGAGGACTTAGATCTAATATTGAGCATGACAAGAGCCTTAAATCCCCGTGATGTTCCCATGGAAGCTGGGTGTTATTCCTAAAGTAATTCTGTCGTGATTAAGATGTGCCTTATTAATCATGGCTTACCCAGGGTGCTCTCATAGTGCCTGAGAGATCTGCGTTCCTCTCTCGCTAAACATTATATCGAACCAAGAATTTGGTAGAGGAGGTGATCCCTGCGGTGGCAACAGAAAATGTAAAATACGTTCTGAGGCTTTCAGCAGGGGAGGTGTACCTGTGTTAATGGCGTTGGGGTGAGAATCCAAGTAGTTCGGCAGCGTCAGCCCAAAAAACATCGCAAACCCCAGAACAAAAAGGTTGCGGGAGGAGTTCATGTCAACGAACTGCAGGTTGGAAAGGCCAACGGCTGTGATCATGCCTGCAAGCAGAGGAAGTTCAGCCTCGTGGCAGCCCTGCCGGGGAGGACGGAGCCCGCACCCGAGAGAGGGCTGGTGCGGCTGCCTGCTGCTCTGCTGAGGCCTGAGCCAGCCTCTGCCTCTGTGGCTGCGCGAGCGAAACAAGGCTGCAGCTGGGCAGTTGTTGCAGAAATTGCCTATGGTTGTGGCCTGCTCCCCTCCAGCTCTCTGCTGGAGGTGAACGTGCCGTGGTGGTGCTGGCAGCCTTGTCTGCTCCGGCATAAAGGCTGCGAAGTTGGTTCTGAGCCCGGTGGGCGCCCCGAGCCCTGCTCAGGGTGCCGTCCCCTCTGGCTGCGGGTGCTGCCTCGAGCTGCGTGTGATGCAGCAGCACAGCGACAAAACCCGGCTTCCGCTAACGAGAACCTCACCGAAGTCGGGAGGTAAACTTGAGCGGAGTGATGTATGCGGACTGTGTCTATCCCCAGGGGGATCGTGGTTCGGCAGCGCAGCGCCCGCGACTGGTTAGGGAAGGCAACAGCTAAACCTGAGACCCTCCCTGACAATTTGAATACACGTCAGATAGCCGCCTCTCAAATGCAGGTTTGCATCTCTCAGGCTTATCGTACAAGGCTGCTCCGTCGCTTGTCAGCACGGCCTAGCAGTGCCTGAATCCCGGGGGAAATGACCCGTCAAAGCCCTGGGATTTAACGGCAGTTTGGGTTTGACGTACAAGCGGGTACTTGTGGAGTGGTTACCGAATAACGTGCAGAACATCCCTCCGAGGATCGGGTCTGGGAGCGAGGCGAACAGAGCGGTGAACTTGCCGATGGTTCCTAAAACGATCATGATCCCAGCGCCGTACTGTATCACTCTTCTGCTTCCCACCTGCGCAGAAGAACCTGCAGTGAGCTGAGGCGAGCTGGCTGCTGGCCATCCACACTTCATCACTGCAGCTGGCTCTGCAGAGCATGGGTAATCCCTGGATTTCAAAGCACTCTGCAAAGAAACGTCTTGCAGAAAGACATTGGCTGGGGTCATGATACTGGGTGTTTGCTCTCCTCTTAGTGTGTGAGCGAGCGAGCATGCAGAGGGTTGTTGTATCGATGCTTCTCTGACATCCTTCAAATAGGAACAGCCTGGTGCTCGGAGAGCAGGTTGCTCCTCTCTGTGCTGGCCGAGCCCCCGTGCTGCTCTGGGTGAGAAAAGACCTAAACCCTCCTGGCAACGTGACGAGGAGCAGCAGCAGCAATGGGCCAGCCCAAGGGAGAACGGCGTCTACCAAAGCAGACCCGGGGGAAAGGGCTTACGGCCGCAGAGCCCAGGCGCCGAGCGGGAAGCAGCCCTTGCCCTGGGGAGCTGAGCGAGCGCCCTGCGGCAGCCTCTTCTCCCTGGGGCGTCCCCGGGGTTCGCAGTGGCTGCGCGCGCCCCGGCGGTACCTTCGTGATGCCCAGGACGCCGATGTTGGGGCTGGAGGAGGTGGAGCCGTTGCCCGTTCCCAGCAGCCCGGCTATGATGCAGGAGATCCCTTCTGTGAAAATGCCCCTGGAAAACAGATCAAAGGGGCGCCTCCAGCCGGGCTCGCTCGGGCTCCGGCCAGGCCCTGACCTGGAGGTGGGACCCGGGCGTCTGCCGGGGAGCAAAGCACCGTTCCCGCGGCAGGGAGCGCAGGCTGGAGGGAGCGCGTGCCCGTACCTGTTAATGGCGTGCACAGGAGGGGCCGGCGCTCCCGCCAGCCGTGCGCAGGAGTAGTAATCCCCAATGGACTCGATGATGCCCGCCAGGGTGGCGCTGAACATGCCCAGCACGGCGGCGGCGGTCACCGTCGGCAGGCCCCACTGACCTGGCGGAGGAGCGGACCGGGGCGTGAGTCGGGGGGCACCCGCGGGACCCCGGGGTGCTGGTCCCCGTGTCCCTCCCGGTGCCGCGGGGACCTCCTGCAGGGACTCGGGCAGGGGAGGGCTGGCGGGGGGCGCGGGGCGCCCGCGGGCCGGCACTCACACGGGTAGGGGACGCGGAACCAGGGCGCCACGGACAGGATCTCCCCGCGGGCGTCCGTCCGCGCCTTGTAGCCGTACGCCTCGGGCTGGCTGGGGAAGACGGCGGCGCGCGTCAGCAGGTAGCAGAGCAGCCACACCACCATGATGGCCAGGATGATCTGCGGGGAGAGGCTGGGGCTGAGCCGCTCCGCGGCGGCACCCTCGCCCGCCGGCGCCGGGGCCGAGCCGCCGGGGCCCTCGGAGCCCGGCCGGGGCGGCTCCTACCGGGAACATCTTGAAGATCTGCACGCGGAGCAGGACGAAGCCTCTGCCGCAGCGGTAGCCGGGCAGGCGGAGGGTGACATTTCGCAGGTACTGGGCAAACAGCACCATGAGGAAGATGGACCTGGGGAGAGCAGACGTCCCGGAGGGCTGCTCGGGCGCCACCTCCGCACCGAGCAGGACATGGGTGCCAGCGGGCCGCCTATGCGGAGGGACCGGGAGGGAGCCAAAACGGGGGGGGACCTGTCCCCCGCAGTGGGCCGCGTATTTGGGCACCCCTCATTTGGTGGGCTCTGCCTGGCACGCGTTTCCGTCGCCAACCGCAGCGGCGGCAGAAGGAAAAAAGGGTTAAAGGAAAGTGCTGAGAAGCCAGAGCTGGCTTGGAGCGGCTGGAGACGGCCGTGTTTGCTGCCGGTTGCTGCAGCAGCGCAGGGACGGGCCCGAGCGGGGCGGCGCCGCGGCGGCCCTCGCACCCGCCGCCCCGCCTCAGCCCCGCGCGCCGCCCCGGCGGAAAGAAGCCGGGAAGGGGCTGCGCGATGGTGGGGGGGTGGTGGTGAGGTGGTCTGGGTCACCGCGGCGCTGGCGCCCCGCGCCCCATCGCCCGCCCGCGACCGGCGCAGCCCCACGTACAGCGCCGCGATGCCCCAGTGCGATCCGGCGCGCTCGCCGGCCGCCTGGAAGACGGAGAGCCCGATGAGCGACACCGTGGGCGTGACGGTGAGCGGCCCGATGTAGCTGAGCAGCGCCCCGGGCAGCCCCAGCAGCCCAATGGCCACCTCCACCAGGCTGGAGACGATGATGGCGCCTTGGATCTGGCGGGCGGCGGCAGAGAGGGAGGCGAGGCGGTGAGGCGGCGGCGGCGGCGGCCCGGCGGGCGCCCGCTGGCCGCGGCGGCCGCCCTACCTCTCTCATCCGCGGCTGCCAGATGTGCGAGGTGTTCAGCGGCAAGGCCCAGTTGCCGTAGATCTGCTCTGGGGACCGAGGTGGGAGGTGAGCGGCTGGCCCCCGCCGCCCCCGCCGCCGCCACTGCCGCCGCCGCCGCTTACCCTCCGGCGGGCACTTCCACTTCTCCAGGGCCAGGATGGATTTGGCGGGGACGAGGAAGGCCAGAGCGCTCGCCTGGAAGAGGGGCAGCCTGGGGCGGCAAGGGGGGAAGCTGCGCGGCCCCCCGCCGCCTCCCCGGCGCCGCGCCACCTCCCCGGCCGGCCCTACCTGATGCCCACGGTGGTCTGCACCAGCGTGGTGACGCCGACGCAGGTGAAGATGGTGCCGATGAGCTGGCTCACGGTGAACTGGTCCTTGCCCACGCAGAGGCTCTCAGCCAGCAGGAAGGGGACGGCGATGGTGCCGCTGAAGCAGGTCAGGTAGTGCTGGGGACGGCGGGGCGGCTCAGAGGGGGCAACAGGGGCGGGGACGAAGGCGCCGCTTTTGGGGACCGCCAGGCCCGGCCTTACCTGGAAGCCGAGCAGAACGCAGAGGTACCAGGGCGGCACGTCCTCAATCTTGTAGATCATATCGAAGCCCGTCCTGCCCGGTGCGGGGCGGCCGGCGGCCGGCGCGGGGCCCTGGGGCGCGCAGGGGCAGGGCTGAGCGCCGGGGGCGGCGGGTTGGGCTGGGCCAGCGCCAGCCCCGGCGCCGCGGCGGCCAGCAGTGCCCTACTCACCCTGGGCTCCTTGCCTTGGGGACGCTCGGGGGCGGCCGGGGCGCCGGCGGGAGCCGCGTCGCCGTTCTGGCACCGGGAGAGAGGCGGGAGAGGCGGGAGCCTGAGCTGGTGGTGTGCCGGGCGCGCGCTATGGGAACGGGGCTGCGCTCCTCGCCCGCCCCCGCCGGTCCCCGTGGGGCCGCCGCGCTGCTCCGGGCCGCCCGGCTCCGCGGCGGCCTCCCCTGGGGGCTGGCACCCCGCCGCCTGCCCGCCGCCCCGCGGGCACGCCGTGCCGCCGCCAGGGCACTCCGGGTTCACCTGGGGCTGCCGCAGGTCCCCCGAGCTGGTCCCCATCCTCCGGCAGTGCCGCCCGGGCCGGGGGATGTCGCCGAATGGCGGGTTTTATGGCCGCGTGGAGGACTTTAGTCAACACCTCGGACATGGTGCGGGGCGGCGATCTGTAAGGCGGCCATTGGCTGCCGGTTGTGAAAGAGGGCGAGCTCTGCCCCTCGGGGAGATCAGCTATTAACTCCTTTCCTTCGGCCCGGCATCGCCCGCGGCGCTGGGGCTCTCCCTGCGCTGCGCGGCACGCTCGGAGGCATCCGCGCCCCCCGCGGGTGCTGCCGGGCCGGGGGCACGGCGACGAGCCCCCGGCACCGGGCCGGGCTGCAGGGCGAGCGGCGCCCGCTACCCGTCCAAAGGGCGCATTAAGCATTAACCGTGCCCGCCGAGGCGCCGGGCGCAGGCTGCCGGCGGGATCCCGGCGCTCCGCCAGCGGGAACAGCCGTCAGGCCGGGGCGGCCCGGCCCGGCGGGGACACGGGGACAGGCCACGGCTGACGGCAAAGCGAGGGCTGCGCGATGGCGTCGGGAGCCTCCCTCTGCCGTGCTAGCTGGCCCAAGATGGCTCCTCTATCCCCCACGACCTCCCTGGAGCGGCGCTGAGCCCCGGCGCTTCCGAAAGAGCCACACGTTGATGGAGGGAGGAGGGAAACTTGGTTTTTTTTGTTGTTGTTTTTCTGGGACACCCCCTCCGCCGGGGCCGTGCCGGGGCCAGTGCGGGGCTACAGCTCGTTCTGCCGCGCCTTGGCGGGGGCCGGCGGCGGGCCCTTGGCACCGGGCAGCCCGGCGCAGGCGCCCTTGGCGCCACGGCAGAGCAGCTCCTCCAGCGCGGCGGGCCCGCGGCGGTGCGCCCCGTAGAGCTGCTCCTCGCCCAGCTCGCCCACGTAGCTGTGGCACATCTTGTGCAACCTGCGGGAGGGAAGGGGAGAGGTGAGCGTCGCCGGAGCACTGCCCCGCGCTGCCCCGCGCTGCCCCATGCCACCCCACGCCGCCCCGCGCCGTCCCGGCTCACCTGCCTGGCCACGGTCCCCCCATCATCATCACGCTCATGGGCTCCTGGCTCAGCAGCCCCGGCCCCGACAGGCGCTTCGCCCCGTTCGTCTCCAACACGCCGTAGCTGCGGAGAGACGCGGGGTTGGCGGCCGGCTGACCGCCCCCAGGGCCGCCCGCGTGCCCGCCGGAGGGGCCCGGGGGGGCGCGCACCCCCGGCTGACTCACTCGTCCCAGCTCCGCGAGCAGCTCTTCTCCAGCGCCTCCAGGTACTCGGACTCGCGCAGCGCGGCGCCCGCCTTCCTGTTGGGCGACGGCTTGGACTCGGCCTTGCCCAGGTGCTCCCCGATCTTGGGCACGAAGGAGGGGGAAAAGCGCGGTCGACGGAGGCCGCGGGGGCCCCGCCGGCGCCCCTCCTGCCCGCCCACCCGCCTCGCTCAGCCTCCCCGTGGCCCGAAGGGGCACGCACGTCCCGTGCGGCGGCTGGCCCCGCTCCGGCCATCGCCGTGCCACGCCGGTGCCCTCGGTTGCACCGAGACGCTGGCGGGAGGAACCGGAGGGGGCCGGGGAGCCAGCAGGGCTCGCTGCAGGCCCGGCGAGGCCGCTGGGGCAGCCGTGCACCGGCCTCGCCGCTTTGCATGAGCCGGTTTTACCCTCCGGCGGTGCCTCCCCGGGGCGGCCCGGCCGCGCCGCAGCCCCACGCCAGGCTGGCCGCAGCAGCAGGCGGCCCCATGGTCCGGGGGGTGGGGGAGGGACGCGCGTGGGGTGCCCCCTGCCCGCCAGAGCCCACCTGAAAGGCGATGGCGCGGCAGGCGTCGCAGCGGAGGTGCTCGGGCATGTGGGCCGAGTGGGCCTCCTCGGCGCTGAGCCGCGGCGAGGACGCCGAGCGGGCCGGCTCCGCGGGCGCCGGGGGGCCGCCGCACCCCTCCTCGGCCTTCCTCCCCGCGAGGAAGCTCAGGGCCACGCAGGCCGCCAGCAGCGGCCGCATCCTGCCTGCCAGGGAGCCTGCGAAAGCGCCGGGGCTGGGGCGGGGGAAGGCGGCTATAAAGCCCCGCGGGGGCCCGCGAGCAGGCGCCGGCGCGCGGCCGTGGCACCTGCATCCGGCCGCCCGGCCCCCGCTCCTCCCCAGCGGGCCCTGGCGGCTTCCCGGCGGAGAGCGGCGGCTGACGCGGCGTCGGGGCTGCGCTAGCGGGAGCCGAGACGCCGCGGCGGGGCTTTAGGCCGCTGCCGGGGTGGGGCGGGGGCCCCGTCCCGCGCTCCTGTTGCTCCCCGAGGGCTCTCCCGGGGCTGCGCCGTCGCGCTGCGGGGGGCCAAGGTACCCCAAGATACCGAGGCCGGAGAGCAGCCGCCCCTCAGGCCCCCCGACGGGCCCGAGGTGACCCCCCATGCTCCCCCCTTTTACAGGCAACGCACACGATGAATAACATCTTTCAAAGTTATCTCATCACTTTTATTGTTTTTTTTCCTTTTTTCTTGGAAAACTCCGCGTTTTTATCTGTGGCAGAGAAAGGTTCCTTTGTTCGAAGGAGCTGGCGGCGGCCGGGCCGTCGATGGCCGGGCCGTCGCGGTCCCCGTGCGACCTCGGCGTTACAAAGCGGCTGCCGGCGCTGCGCTGCTGCCTGGCTGATTTTTCTTTTTTTCTTTTTCTTTTTTTTTTTTTTTTTTTGTCCACCTTTCCCGGCGGTACGCGGCGTTTCCCGGGCGCACGAGACAACGGCGGCGCAGCCGGCGGCGGGGAAGGGTTTTTGCGGCGTGGCCGAGGCCCCCGCTCGCTCGTGGGCCTGAGCCCCTCTCCCGGCTCCGCCAGCGCCGCCCAGGCGCCCGTGCTGCCCGCGGGGGGCTCTCTGGGGAGCGCGTCGGGACGGGGAAGAGCGCGGCAACGTCAGCGCGACGGGCAGGGGGGAGGAAAGCAGCACGGAGCGGGGCGAGAGCCTGCCACGTCCAGGGGCCGGGCCCCGCGGCGCCGTGGGAGACCTGCGGGCTCCCGGCTTGCCCCATCCCGCTGCCCCCCAAAACAGAGCCCCGGGAGGTGCCCAGCTGCCCCGGCACGGGGCTGGAGAGCCAAGCCGAGCTTTTGCCCCGCGGCTTTGCAGCGCTTTTGCAAATGGGCTCCCCGCAAGGCAGTTCAGGGCTGAGCTGCGCTGGAGGTGAAGCTCTGCCCACCTCCCTGGGCACGGACGTTTCCTTGCCTCGTCCAACGAAGGGAGCTGCAGGGCTGTAAGGCTGCATCTCCCGGGACCTGCTTTTAACCTCCTCCCCCCCCCCCCCCCGCCTGTGCACCCCCTCGTTGAGCTCTTCGGTGCATTTCCAAATGCTCGTGCGTGGTTTCCCCAGCGAGCCACCAGGCCTCCTCCCGGAGCGTCCCTTAGCGGGCAGCAAGCAAACATGCAGCACTCAGCCACCCCCTTGCCCTGCCTGGCCCTGACCCCGCCGCCCCCCACCCCCTGCCCATGGGTGCTGAGCGTGCAGTGCTCAGCCCGTGGCCATCAGCACCTCCCAACCAGCCCAGCCTGGCGCAGGGCACCCTTGGAGGGAGTCATAGACTGGGACACCTGGGGGGGGGGGGTGTCACAGCCTGGAGTGCCCTTGGGAGGGGATCACAGGCTGGGGTGCCCTTGGGGGGGTGGAGGGGGGATCACAGCTTGGGGCACCCTTGGTGTGTGTGGTGGGGGGGTCACAGCTGGGGATGTCCTTGAGAGGAGATCACAGCCTAGGGCATGCTTGGGAGAGGATCACAGCCTGGGGCACCCTTGGGATGGGATCACAGCCCGAGGCAGCTTTGGGAGAGGATCACAGCCCAGAGTGCCCTTGGGAGGAGATCACAGCCTGGGGTGCCCTTGGAAGAGGATCACAGCCTTGGGCACCCTTAGGAGGTGATCACAGCCTGGGACACGCCTTGGGACAGGACAGCCCTACAGAGGAAAGTGGGTGCCGTGCATCCTGGTCCCTTTGCCAGTGGTAGCTGAGCTCCCACAACTTCAGGACCCCAGGGCTGCCAGGTGCTCATGCTGTAATAGATTGTAAAAAAATACCTTTTTTTCCCCCCTGTTCTTATTAGAAATCTATCCGGTCCAGCTGGTGGCCTGTGCCCCTGCGGGTGCTCTACAAGCTCATGCATGGGCATGGGGTTTCTTCCTCCAAGGCAATTCCAACCGAGGCTTAGGTACAGATGCTGACTTGTATCAGGGTCAGGTTTTAAAGTATAGATGCTTGAGCATGAGTGTGCCATGTCCATCCAAGAGCTGCAGGCCATCACATCCGAAGCAGTGGTCCCTTCTCAGGCCTGGCCGGGCTGCCGCTGGTGGGGGGCTGGCCGGGGCCAGGGCTGGGGCTGGCCTGCATCCCCGTGGGGATGTAATACAGGCTGTCCAGGTAGCTGCAGTCGGGGCCCGCTGCAGCTGGGGGCCCCTCACCCTTGGGAGCTGGGCTGAAGGCTGCAGGGAAGATGGTGTTTTCGGCCGCTGACGGCTGGCTCTGTGGGTTGGGGTGCGCTGGGGAGGCGGCGGCGAGCGGCTGGGGTGTTGAGAGCCCTGGGAAGCCAGTGTAGGGCATATAGGGTGGCCCGTAGACCCCTGGCGTCATGACCAGCGGGTTGAAAGGAGCCTGGTAGAGCCCGGTGTGGGACGCCAAGGGCACTGGTGGGATCAGTACCTCGAGGTACTGCCCTGTCTCAGGGTCGTAGAGTGTTTTCAGCTGAGGCTGCCTTGGTGGCTCCATATAATAGCATTTCCCGCTGTCGGGATCGACAAGCATTTTTCGGTGCATGGACAAGTGGGGAGCAAAGGGCCTGGTTGGGCTTGGTGTGCTCTTACTGCTCGGTGATGCAGTGTCGGTCCTCCTTAGGAAATGGGGAGCGTCCTCGAGGCGAGGCTGGGACTGGGCCCCTGGACGCTCTGCAGTGGCCTGGCCTTCGGAGGCCTGGGGCAGGGGTGGTTCAGGGCTGGGTTTGCTCCCTGGGGCTTCCCCACCTGGCAGGAGGGACACACTGCCCACTGATGGAAGGCTGGCTGGGTTGGGGACCAAAGGTGACCCAAAGGAAGCCATGGTTGGGCTGGGGACCAAAGGGGACCCAAATGATGTGCTGGCTGCTTTGGAAACTGATGGGTGTCCAAGGGAAGCAGGGACTGGATTTGTGACCAGGGGGATCCCAAAGGATGTACTGGATGGGTTGGGCACCAAGGGGGTCCCAAATGACGTGCTAGATGGGTTGAGGACCAAGGGAGATCCAAAAGAAGTGCTGACCGGTTTGGAGGCTGATGGGCGTCTGAAGGATGTGCTGGCTGAGTTGGGGACCAAGGGGGTCCCGAAGGATGTGCTGGCTGGGTTGGGGACCAAGGGGGTCCCAAAGGAAGTGCTGGGCACCGGAGGCAGCTTTGGTGCTGGGGTGGATTTGGAGGCTTTCACAGGAATTGTTAAGTAGTTTGTATTCTCCATGGGGGTAGCCGTAAAATACTGTTCGCTGGCTCCTGGCTGCTTCACTAAATGCTCCCAGCTCTCCCTCTGATCTGGCAGCCTGCCAGCGAGTGGCGCTGGGGCGACAGAAGGCCCTTTGGGCACCCCGGCCTCTTCACTGCCCTCCCTCACTTGAAACGCAGTGGTGGGGCCAACGCCATCTGGAGACAAGCCGGTCCCTGCTGAAACCACCCAGCTGCCCGGCTGCTTCCCCGCGTCAGGCCTTTCCCTCTCGGCCTCCCGGGGACCCGCGCTGCTCACGGGACGCTCGGTTGTGAACGGCTTTGGGGCGCTTATTGCTGCTGGTTTCACGGGTTGCGGAGGTGTGCTGCCTCCAGGGGGTGGTCCCGGCTCGGAGACCCTGCCAGCCCCAGTGGGCCCAAAACTGCCCTCGCTGCTGAGGGGCTGCTGCAGCCATGGGTCGGGCCCTTCGGCTGCGGCTGTGCCATCACGGTGCCCCTCGACTTCCCCCGCGGCACTTGCTGGAGGTGGGAAGAGGACGGTCTTCTCTGTCAGCAGAACCGCCCTGCTTGCTACGGAGCTGGGAGCAGCCCGAGCAGAGGGCTCGGCCCGGCGCGGCGCAGCGCCCCGCGGGGCCGGGCCGGGAGCCGCGGCGGCGCCAGGTGCCCGCTCCGCGGCCACCGCCGGCGGGCCGACCTGGATGTGGAGGTGGGACTCCAGGTGCGGGGCCGCCCTGGCCACCGGCGGCAGGGTCAGCTCGCTGCGCTCGCGGTGGGCGCCGGGGTCTCCGCTGCCGCCCGGGGGCCCCTCGTGCCCGCCGGCCGCCCTCCGCGTGGACTCCATCCTCGTGAGGCGCATCGGGGAGCCCCTCAGCGCCGAGCGCCGGCTTTCGGGCGGCTTTGCGGGGCCGGCGGCACGTGCCTCGGCTGGCTCCTGGCCGGGAACTGTCAACGCGTCTCCGTCCTCCGGCTGTTGGGGGCTTTTTTTATGAGCGCGGCTCATCGCTGGCACCGGCTCTTTGCGGCAGACCGACGTGCAGTGTATGAAGAGGGGGGAGGCTGCGGCAGGCTCCCCCGCCGGGGGGCTCGGGCCGCCGGCGCCGCTGCCCGCGGGGGCGGGCGCGGGGCTGCCCGCCGGCTTGAAGCACAGGCTGTAGGTGTTCTTCACCAGCTTGCGGACGTCCCGGGGCTGAGGGATTTGCCCCTTCCCCTTATTTCCAGGCTGGGGGGGGCCCTCCGGAGAGCGGGCAGCGGGGGGCCGGCGGGGGCCGCCCACGGCGCGCCCCTCGGAGCTGCCCTCCGGCTCCGGCGGCGGCTTCTCCTCCCGCCGGCTCTGCGGGACCAGCTTCAGCTCCTGCGTCCTGGAGGTGAAGACGCTCCGGGACGCCGCCTCGGGGATCCCCAGGCTCCTCGGCTCGAAGGGGAGCGTTTCGGGCTTGCCGGGCCGGATGGCTCGCTGCCTCAAGCTGGGCCACGGCTTTTGCGGTTTCTCGAATTTCGGGCCGGCGGCCGGCGCCTTCCTGTCACCGTGCCACGGTTCGGTCGGGCCGCGGGCTCTCCCGCAGTCCTTCCTCTCTGCCGCGGGCTCCCTCCCGCCGCCGGGCGACTCGGCCGCGGGGCCGGCGGTGGCCGCTGCCGCGGGCAGCCGCTGGCACTGCATCACCTCCTGGTACTTCAGTCGCTCGTTGAGCTCGTTGAAAGTCGTCTTCAGCTTGCAGACGTTTTCCCTGGTCTGCTCGGTGAGCACCACCCCCTTGGCGGGCCGCTCGCCGCCGCCCGGGGGGCCCCGCACGTCCTCCGCCGAGTAGCTGCAGTCCGACTTGGACAGCGAGCTCGACTTGCCCTCGGGGCAGTCGCCTGCCAGGTCGGTGCCCACGGACGAGGGTCCCGACGAGGTCGAGCTGCCCCGCAGCGCCCTCTGCTCCATTTTAATCCTCTGCTCGTACTGCATTTTTTTGGCCAGCACGTTTTTAACCAGGCAAGAGGCCATCCTGGTCTTGCTGTGGGTATCATCCAGCGACGCCGTCTTCATGAACTGCTTGTAGTTGATCCTGAACTCGTCGCTGATGGTCCTGCCTTTCGCCAGCGGCTCCTTTCGGGGCGGCGGCAGGGCCTGGTGGGATGAGCAGTCGCTCCAGGGGACAAAACCTGCCTCCTTCCTCTCCTTTCTCTTGAGCTGGATCTGGCGCTTGGGGACGGTCCTTTTTTTGCAGTGACCCTTTTTAGCATCGTTGCTCTCCAGCTCAACATCGACGCACTCAAACTGCTCCTTGCCCGGCAAGCCGCCGCCGAGCTCCTTGTCCGGGGCCTGGCTGGTGGTGGTGAAGGACCAGGCGGCCCTGGCGTGGACGGCCAGCGGCTCTCCGCACGTCGGCCACCGCTTCATGGCACCGCTGTCCTCCGACAGGGAGTTGGAGAGGCTGGAGGAGGTGTGGGAGCTGTACATGTCGAGGTAGCCGCCGTGGGGGCCCGAGAGGCTCCGGAAGGACCGCGCCGTGAGCTTCTGCACCTCACTGTCGGCCTCGTCCGAGTCGCTGAGCGCGCCGCGCTGGGCGCACGCCGGCTTGCCGCCCCCGGGGGCCCGGCCGCCCTTCTTCGCTTTGTGCGCGTTGCAGAACATCAGCCCGGGTCCCTCCGCGTTGAACGGTGACGGCTGATCCGAGTACTCCGAGGCGGCGGGCTGCCGTTCCCCTCGGCCGGGACCCATCCTGCCCCCGTGCCCGGCAGCCGCGCTATTCTTAGCCGTGACTGACAGCTGAACCTGTCGGGTCCTCTCCTCCCGCGGGCGGCCGCCGGCCCCGCCACCCGGGGCGCCGGCCGCGCTGCCGGCAGCACCGCCTGGAGCCCGGCGGCTCCCCGGCGGCCCCTCGGCCGGCGCGGGGCGGCCCCCGTCCTCGGCGGGCGGCGCGGCCGGCGGGCCCTCTCCCTCCTCTTCCAGGGACTCTAGGCAGTCGCTGAAGGTCTCCGTCCCCTCCGAGCACAGGGCCGAGTGGTAGGAGGAGACGGAGGAGTCGGACATGCTCTTGGGGAGGTCATCCCCGGAGAGGCCGACGGGGCGGCCGTCCTCCTCGGAGCTGGCCTGGGGCCGCTCGCGGGCGCCGCAGAGCCCCTCGCCCTCGCGGCCGGGGAGCCCGGCGGCCGGGCCGGCACCGCACGGCGCGCCCGCGGCTCTTGTCCCGCAGGGGATCATGTCGGCGGCTCCGCCGGGCGTGGGCGGGCGCCACGTGGGGCCAGGCACGCAGAGGGATCCTCCTGCGCCCCGTGCGCGGCCACTTCCCCCGAGCCGGACAGCTCGACCTTCTGGTTTGCTTTCCGTAACCGCCGCTTAATCCGTCATCCCACAGAGCAGCCCCTCAATCACATGCGCCTTGGCGAGCGCCAGCCCCAGCGCGGAGGGGTGCCAAGTGGCCGCACCGCGCACCTCCCCGCCTGCTCCTGAGCCCCTCGCTCCCCCCGGGGCACTTGCATTAAAGGGGGGGGAATATTAAATCCGTGGGGGTGGATGCACGCTCCCTGGCCGGAGGAGCGCCAGCCTTGCTGTACCTGCTGGCACGTGCCGGGCCCCAAACCTGCCAGCGAGCGGTGCCCGGGCGTCCCCACGCCCCCCACCCACCCCTGGCACGATGGGTTGGGGTGACCGCAGGACCCCCCTACACCCGCCGCAGGCACCCGGCGCTCGCCCCGGGCCATGCCGTGCAGTTTCCCAGTGCAGAGGGAGACCGGAGGCGCCACGCTCCCGCTCCGTCCCTGCCGCCCGCCTCGCCGCGGGGACCGGGTCTCCCCATCCTCGGGGCCGCCCTGAGCGCTGCCAGCCCGGCCCCAAGCGGCAGCCACCCGAGGCCTCCCCAAAACTAAGAGCAAGCTGCAGGGAGCAGATTTAAGGCTTGAAATCAAACCGGGCATCGAACGCCTCCAGGTCTCGCGGAAGCTGGGCGGTTACGGATTGCCTTTTTCGGGGGGCTCAAAGCAAGTGGCCGGGACGCTGAGCGCGGTGCGAGGGTCTCCGCGCGTCGCAGCCAGCAGCCTGCCAGCCCCGACGGCTGGCGGTGCAGCTCGGCGCCTGCCTTTGGAGGGATTTTTTTTTTTTTTAAGCAGGAGGCAGTGAAGGCTCAGCAGCAGGTGCTGCACGGCGCTGCCAGCCCCACAGCAACCTGATGCCCAAGTCGTTTGGGTTCACACAGAGACTAAATTTAAACCTTGGCAAGGAAAAGAAAGGCATGAAAATCTTTACTCAATAACCGCCCTGCCGTTTAACCCGTTGCTGCTGAGTGCAAGCTCCCCTGGTAGCGTTCATGGCCTCCTGCAGCAGCGGGGAGCGGAGACCCGCCGCGGCCATGCAGCGCTCGCCGGCGCGGTGGCCAGCGCTCGCCGGCGCGGTGGCTCTGCACAGCCCCAGCAGTCGCTGATGGGTTTTGCAGAGCAATCACCTGGAGCCAAAGGGCTTTACCGGCGACCCCTACGTGCCGGGACTCGGAGCGTGCCAGCGTTCACCTTGCACGCCGGCATCGGCATCGCTCGGCCCCACGGGGCCAGCTCCCTGTGCGCCGTGGGCCCGGCCGCGCTGGCAGGCGCCTGCTGAGTCACTGCCGCCTCCAGCCTTGACACGGTGCCAGGAGGGACACGCGTAGCCAGCGCTCGGCAGGCAGGGGGCCGAGCTGCCTGTGCTGCCGTGGCCTCGTCCTGCGGTGGGATTTGTGCTCGGGGGCAGAGGGGGTTTGGTGCACAGACCAGATCATGCTTTCCCGTAATGCTCGAGCACCCAAGCGTGCCAAGCCAGCCCAGACACTTCCTGGCAGGAGGAACGGTGCTTGGGGCACCGAGCACCGTTCGGAGCTGAGGGCCCCCCCCCCCAACCTAGGGGAGAAGGGGTCTGCATGACAGCGGGGTCTGCTGTGCTGTGCTGTCTCCAGCAGACCTGGGGTGAGGAGTGCAGACCCGCTTTCCCCCTGCGTTTGGGGCACTGGAGTTGTCGATGCCACTAAATCAGCAGCCTGCGGATGTTGGTGGAGCGGCGGGGGGCACGCTAGGGTAAAGGGGTCCTTACTCCCGAAGGCAGGCAGCACAACTGGTGTCCTACCGGGCGTCAGCCTCCTCAGGGTGCAAGGAGCCCAAGGGAAGGCACAGGGGGAACCAGCTGTGGGGGCTGGCGAAGGCGAAACTGCTCTGGATAAGGGAAAACCATTTGTTTGCAGTGGCTCTGTTGCTCTACACGGCCTGTACTCCCCACAGGCAGGGTACAGCTTTGGCAAGGCTTGGCCGCCCAGCAGACTGGTTTTGATGCTGTGCTGAGGGGCAAGCACAGCACAAGCAGCCCTGCTGTGAGACTGAAGGGCTTTTTCCTTCCCAGCTGTCAACCCCAATGCAGAAAGAGCCTTGTAGCTTACTGCAAACATGTTCTTACTGCAAGACTGGCACAGGCAGCACTAGTTCAGACCCAGTGGTGCACACTAAGCCCCGCAGCCAGCTGGGCTCTGTCCAGGACAGTGTCAGAGGTGAAATAATCAGCTTCTGCTTTCAGCGCCTCGCAGGGGGGTCACGGCCGCAGGGGGATGAACGCACTGTGCCTGACGATCAGGTTTCACTGGATGTGATGCACCTGGAGGGAAGACTGCCGGGGATAGCTGCCTCCAGGATGCATATGTAGCTGGCTGATCTGCACAGCCTGTTGCACGAGGCTGTTCCAACACAGCCAGTACTGCTGGGTGAAGAGAAAGGTCCTTGTATTGTCCGCTACAGGTCCTGCAGTCTTGACAGTGAGTGTGTGTATCTCAAGCTATGTAGATTTAGAGGAACTTCTTGTGTTATCACTTGAAGCCTTTCCTCTGCTTCTTTTCCAGCACTTGAGCTATGTACAATTCTTGCTGCTTCTGTATCTTTAACTCGGACACTTGGGTCCTGCCAAAAATGAAACTGTCACTGTTTAAACAGCTGCAACAAGTGGCAAGAAAATACCGGAGGCTGCCAGGGTGGCTGGAAAGTACCATCACATGCTCTGGCTTTTATCTCTTTCCCAGGCACCCCTCTCAGCACTGATGGAGACAGGATACAGAGTGCTTAGCCCAGTACACCTGAGGCCTCATTCTTTGCTCCACAGGCCCACTCTAAGGAAAAACTTGGTTTTTCCACCAGGATGTCACAGAACCTTCCTGAGGGGCAATATGCTAAAGAAATGCAGCCTTTCGGACCAGGCCTCAGATGAGAGTTGCTAGCCCTTCTGACTTATAAGCATTAAGCACGTGGGTGGGTATCAAGGGGGGGGGTCTCAGCATCCAAACCCACTCCCTCCTCTATGTTCTGCTGATCTGAGATGGCCTCTTACTCAGCTGGGGAGAAAAAAACATCCCATGGGACTGACGTGCCTCTGTCCAGAGAAGCAGTTGGAGTGAGGATTGCTGGGTTAGCTGGTTTCTTAAAACAACCCAAAGACTGCCATAACCCACCTTTCTTGGTAGGCTGTTAAAACAGGGATCAAACAGGCTGGACAGTCTTGTGTGACTGCCCTGACACCCGGGACAAGCACCTGCTGGCTGCCAACACCTGAGGCTGCCAACAACTTACTGGCAAGATACGCACTTGAGTGTCTGCTTCTGCTGGGCAATGCAGCGGTGCAGTGCCTGGATCTCCTTCTCCTTGTCCTTCAGCACATCCTCCTGCTTCACAATGCAGCTTTTTATTTCTACAGAGAAAAGAGAGGGAAAGCCAAGGCTGAGATGCTTGGGGGTCTCAGCAACTTCGCTCATCCTCCTACAAACCACTAAGATACAAAGATTTAGGGTAACAGCCTGTAAAACTGCAGCAGAAGAGTTGGGGGAGGGTGTGCCTTTGCCTTGGCTTTCAGTGGAGATTAACCCCACAGATGGCAGAGCACATGATGTCTGCTCCAGGCCTGCAGTTTGCACGTTCACCTGAACTACTTTGCATGTGAGTTTCTGTTTTCTAGCATAGCTGCTTGTCGGCCCCACATGAAGCACATACTGGAGTGTGAGGGGAGCAGGCTGTTAAGCATACAGCACAACAACAGCTGGATCAAGGCTGAGCTCTCCCGCCACGAGCCTCCTCCCGGTGGGAGCTGGCTTCACGGCTCCCCCTGCAGAAGGCAGGGCTGTGTGCTCTGGAGCCCAGGCAGGCTGGCACAGATGGTGACGAAGAGCTAGGTCACTGCTGAGACCTCCCTGTTTCAGATCACCTTCAAGCGGCCCCCAGGCAGCCCCTTTCCTTCTCCCGGGAAGGTCTGGGACTGCACAGCGAGGGCAGAGCTGAAGGGGGGATTCCTAGTAGCAGGGCCAGGGCCTTCACATCCAACTCCCCTTGTGGAAACAACTGCCCTGCAGAGCAGAGCACAGCTCTGCCTGGGAAAAAGCATGTGGCGCAGAGTTCCCAACCAGGAGCTTTTACATCTCACAGCACCTTCACCGGAGTCAGACACATTACGTGTCACGTGCAGCCTTGCGAGACCAACTCTCCCCAGCTGCAACAGCAGGGCAGGCTCAGCCGTTGTGAAGCTCTGTTCCCAGCCAGAGAAGAGCAATCAGCCTTGTCCTACCTGCTGGTCTGCTTACTCCTTGGCCTGGGAACCTAGACCACATCTCCACCTTGCACTTTCACTGGGAAGGAGGTGGTGACCTGAGATGTGGTGGCCTGAGGCAGAGAAGCGTGCCCACATGCAGCCATCCCTGTCTGCACCAGCTGCTGGAGGCCTGCTGAGGAAAATCCCTGCACGTGCCCCTCTTACAGCAGGATGCGGTTAAATCAAAGAGTCAGACTTGCTAATCCTGATTTAAATCCTGATTCACATTTATACTTAAGCCAGCATGGTGCCTGGTAGACTTACCATTGCATTTGTTTATTAAGTTGTCTTTTTGTGTCAGTTCAGTAAGTGCTTTACTCTTAATGCTGTCAAGCCTGAAACAGAGGCGACAAAGATGAAGGCGATCAGTGGCTGCTGAAGGCAGAATGTGCCTCTCCCAAGATGTAGCTACACTTTGCAACTCCGGAAGAGTAGGAAATACAAGCCCAAGTTGGCAGAAGCTTTCAAAGCTGCCTCCAAGGTTCACTGGACATCTGAAACATGCTAGCAGCTTTGAAAGGAAATCCCAAGCACTTTGATACTCAAGTATTTGATGTGCACTCCTAGGGCAGATGCGGATAGCTTGGTTGGGCCAGGCTGACCCTGCAAAGTGATCTGCTTGGGCAGGCCTTTAAGCCTATGCAAGCACTCAAGGACTTACAGTGACGCCTTCCTGCCTGCCCATTGATCACGTTACAAGGCAGCGGCACTGGAAAGACGCCCAAGCCACGTGCAGACTCGAGGGGATGTGCTTCAGGGGAAACCTAAAAGGTCTGATCTTCTGAGACTTCAGTTTCAGCCTCCAGCTCTCAGAGCACAGCCCCAGGTTCAGTACACCCCGGAGCAGGAGGAGTCCTGCCAGCAGCAGCATCTGGCCTGCTGAGGATGAATGTGCTTTTCTTCCAGCCATAATACACAGGGGGGGTCTAGTCTAGTCTAAAATCTCTTTGTGCAGGGAGCGGTACAGAAACGGAGTGGAACACAGGCTCTGCCTGCAAGCTGTTTTCTGAACCTGAGCCAAAACCCCCTATAGCTGTGCTCAGTCTGAAACCTCCTCTGATCTCTGCTAAGTTTGGGTTAAGGTGGTTTGCTCCATCGCTAGTCAGGTCATGCGCCACCTCCCCCAGCTCAGCTGCAGGCAAGGCAGCACTCGCTGTCTCTGTTAAAGACCCAGGGACAACTCCAGCCTGCCCCAGCCCACGAGCTCACGTTTTCTCAAAGATCTCCCTTTCTCTCCTGAGCTGCCGGGACAGAACCTCCACTTCCCCCAGCGCAAAGTCCAGCTTCTCCGATTCCTTGGTGAGCAGGTCTTTGGTCCTTGCGTGCGCGCTCTGCTCTTCCTGTAAAGCACACAGCAGCCTCACGTGCCAGGCCAGCTTTACGTGCCTTCCCCGCTCGGGGCACACGCGCAGGTAAGGTTTCGGCTTGCTCCCCGTTCGCCGGAGCGGCCCAGCAGCACCTTGCCCCCAGCTAACTCCGGAGGAGCGGACTGCGCTCCTCCCGCTCGGCCGGCTCCTAAGTCCCTCTGCCTGCTGGCAGCTGGCTCTGCTCAGCGGTCCGACCCACGGTCCTTGGAGACCCTCTCCCCACGATACCTACCCCGCACAGCAGAGAGCGGGAGGACAAACTGCAGAGGCTGAGCACCACCCTTCCCGAGGCCGCTGCAGGAGGAGTGAACCAGCACAGCCGAGATCCTGCAGCTCACTTGGCCCAACGCAGCAGCATCTTTCCAGAAACTTTTGTTTGGATGCCCCCCAAAAGCCCCAGACCCTTTCTGAAACTTGCTACGTAGAAGCAGAACTAATCCCAAAGCCCCGCCGCAGCTGCGGGCCCTTTCACGGGGCAGACGCGCTGCCTCGCGCTAGTTTCCACAGGAAAGCCGCCCCTCAAACCAGAGGTCGGGGGGGACCAGGGCTCGGCCCGAGCCGCGACGCCGCGCAGCCCCGTGGCAAAGGCCGCGGCTCCGGGGCGCCGTCGCACCTGCAGCCTCCTCACCGCGGCCTCGTACTCCTTCCTGCTGACCGAGGTCTCCTCCGGAAAGGCGACCTGCCGAGGGGCGTCGGGGCCGCTCGCGCTGGGCACCCTGCTGCAGGAGCCCGGCCCGGCCTGGGCCCCCGAACCGCCGGGCCCCACTGCCCTCGGGCTCCTCTGCCGCGCGGGGGAACCCCACGGGAGCCTGGCGGGGGGGGGGGGCCCACGGGCAGGCCCCGCCCCCACACGGCCACAGGGGCGTGGCCTCCCCCACCCCTGCCCACGATCCCTCCGCGCTGAGGGGCGTGCCCAACCAGGCCCCTCCCACCCACGCCAAGCCACGCCCCGAACTGCCAGAGGAGGCGTGGTCTCCCCGCCCCCTCCCGCCCATGACCCCCCCGTGCCGAGGGGCGTGCCCCCAGCAGGCCCCGCCCCCGGTGCAGAGAGCCCCGCCCCCCGGTGCAGTGAGCCCCGCCCCCGCGGAGGCGCCCTCCCGGGCCGCCGCACCCCCTCGCTGAGGGCCGCCCGCGGCCGCCCGCCCAGTAACGCCTCGGCGCCCGCCGGCTCCGCCGCCATCTCCCGCGGCCCCGCGGGAAATGGCCGCCGCCGTGCCCGTCTCCTAGCAACGGGAGTGTTTCCCCCCCCCCCCCGGGCTCCTTAAAGGGGCCGCGCGGGCGGGCAGGCCGCGTCCTTCGCCTCCTCGGCGCCGCCGTTAACCCCGCGCTACGGGTCTCTGCGGCAGCTGCCGCGCAGATTCCGCACCGAGGGAAAAACCAAATCCCACGCTGCACAGTTACTTCTGTTTCAGAGTCGGGTGCAGACAGGCGGAGAAGTGTCAAACCTTTCATTTCAAAAGAAGAAAAAAAAAAATCTCTAAAGTCATCTGCAAGTCTGCTGCTGCTCCCAGAGGAGTAACAGCATCCTGCAAAGATCCAAGCGCGTCCGTCAGAGCGGTGGGCGCTCGCGGACCGAAACCGCCGCCGCGGCGGGAGCCGCTGGCAGCCCGCATCAGAGCGAGCGAGGCCCCTCAGCGCCCACAGGACCCGCGTGCTCCCTTCAGAGGCCAAGGAATCGCTTGAAGTCAGTCATTTTGACCACATAACAGCAATGCATTTTAACAGCCAGGGGGGATGGTTCTTTTTTTTTTTTTTTTGCCTTTTTTTAGTAAATAGGATGCCAGTGCTTTACAAAAGAGTCAGTGTCCACCACTAAAGACACGTCAGAGACACAAATGTCCCTATCCGCAGCCTACAAAACCGGCACCGATTCATCTGTAACGTCCTTGACCACGGTTACGCATAAAGAACATCTTACTGCTTTTTAGAATATTTTTATCTTTTGATCTCATTTTCCACCTACTCCTGGCCTCCTCCCTAGTGCTGGGGAAGTCGCTTCGAATTACCGGGCTTCTCACAGGTAGTCTCCCACCTCCATAAAGCACTTTCGAGATCTTTGGATGAAAGGTGCGACACATTGTGAAATACAAGTATTCAAGTTCTGTACCTCACATCACAGGTCCAATAAAGTCATAACATTTGCTTTCCCCACCTGTTTTACATTAGTAACGGGAGTCAAACAGAAATGACAGGGAAGGGGAGGAAAAATAACAAACCTGAAAGTCCAACCACTTTAATATAATTGAAATATATTCCACAGAGTATTTTATAAAAAGCAACATTAAAAGAGTATTGCTTTTTATACATACACACATCAAGCGCTCAAAATTGGTAAATACCGGAATCAAAGCTGCCTATTCTACCTTCTGCCACGTTACTAGTCTGGAAGAACAAAATCAAACATCTTTGTCCTTAGAGAATCTCACATTTGTGCCTTACTATATCGGACTGACAACAACTCACTGCTGCATCTCTAAGTGCCTTCCTTTAACGGCACTCTTCCCGTCTTGAGCGGCTGACGAGCGTTGCTGAGCTAACCTGTATGCTCCTACAGAAGTTCCCAGTGGGGAGCTGGGCACCACCACCATTTCACAGCAGCAATGTTGCTGTAGTTGTGACGGTCCAAACATACCTGGGGCGTGCACCTAAGGGTGCGGCGGTTAAAGCACTTACCTGTCTGCAGACACGAACCTGCACAACTTACGCAGATCAGAGCATAGATTCAAAACCCAATACAGGCACCAACTCCGTTGTCCTAGATCACTGGGAAGGCTTCTCTTCGTGCAATTGCTGGCTTCATTTCTTATACAACTTCTAACTGTTGTAACAAAATGCGACAAGTATACCACGCGGACAGTTTTTGCTATCGACAGTCCCAATTCACTCTCAGTACTAGCCATCTCGTACACTATGTCAAAAGGACATCCGCAGTGCATGCAGAGAGTACTAGTCCATGACTGCACCTTAATGCCCAGGCACATGTAGACTGAAGTCTAAATTTTAAAGGCAGTTTTAATCCTGGCATTTTTTTTTTTAACCTTTGAGCACTTTATTTCCTAGGTTTAAGCAAAGGCAATCTGTGGCTTCCTCCACTATTTGTAGGGAGTTTTAGGTATAGGGGAAGCAACAGGTATTTGTTCAGTTCTTCGCAGACATGTACTTACATGCCATGGAGGTAAGTACTGCTTCTGCTACTACTATGCTAAATCCCCATGTTAGGGAGGGAGGGTGGGCAAAAGCCTGTCCCATTGGTGCCTCTATTGTTTGGAGATGTCATTCTTCAGAATACTTCATTCCACGAGTTTTACAGGTATCTAGTACGTCAAAAATGTGAAAACAAAAGTCCCTCCCTCCTCCTATTTTGAAAAGTACAGAGAATGAAATTTAGGGTGCAGCTACACGTGTGTGCGTTTGAACAGAGAGCAGGTTGAGACTCCCCTGTGCGGAGTCCTGATCTTCCTGCGTTCTGTACAGGCTTGTCTACTGGGATGGGCAGAACTAAGACTTCTCTAAGTTATGCCCAAGTAAAAAGCATCAAAAATTCCATTGTTGCACAGGATCATGGCCATGCCCATTCTCCTCTCATCTCACTGGCAGAAGCATGATTTAAGAATCTCCACAAGCGGGATTGTTCAGGTGGGTTAGTTTTAATCTGATTCAGGTAAACTAGATGCTGCTGCTGGGTACACACCAGCAACAACACAAGAGAAACTGGCTCGGGAGCTTAATGATGCTCTATCGGAGCAATACTCTGTTTGTGCTGCTTATGAGCATAACCCATCCTCAACCTTCCTGTAAACATCTGGTTTTGTAAAGGAGGATTCAGAGAAAACCGGAAGCTACTACATAGATCTTTTTCTTTGCAATACTAATCTCTACAGTGAAACATTCATAACTGCTCAGAGTAAAAATATGCTACATCAAAACTGTATCAGCAAGCAGAACCTCTGTAACAGCTGGAGAAGAGTTTGCAAATAAAATCAGAAACTAAACAGCCAGCTTAAAAATATGCCACTGAGAACATATGAGAAAATAAATACGGTTGTCCTTTCTCTACAGTTTGGCAGACACTGGAATCAATCTCATTCACAGACTCTCCTCTTCTTGTTCCATGTTCCTGCTGCAATCTCAGCCTGTCTCCTCACTGAGGAATCGATCAGGCATGGATCTTCAGTCAGAGAAGCAAACGGTTAAGTCCCATCAACATAAATGAGAGCTAGGAATGTGCTTAAAAGCTTACCTGAAGCAGGTACCTGATACTTCTCAATTAAACATTAAATATTAGACTAGAACTAGAAAATACGCCCTCATCCAGTCTACATTCTCACTACCAGCCACTGTAGAAGCAAGGACATCCGCTTGAGATCATTGTGAAAAGGCTAGCACACTTTAATGCCGAGAACTACACTGCATGAAGTGAACTGCAGGTCCATATAAAATACAGAAAGCGTGGGACGTTGTGCCGACTCTCCTGGGAAGCGTACACTGTTTGGATGGCAGACAAACTACCATAAAGACAGGTTCCAAACTGAATAACATTTCCCAGGGAATTAATTTACACTAAGTGCCACTGGTCCTTGGAACCAAATGTAATGTACAGTATATTAAAGCAAACACTAGCTCTACAGCTCGTGTTGGCCCATCTCTGCACTATATGAAGGAATCAAGTATTCAGACTCTTTACAACAGACTCCTTCTCTTTTTATACAAAGAAAAAAATAAAAACATAAGTTAAAACAGCAATAAATAAAACCACAGAACGTGTATGTCCTGGTCAGCCTCCTTTGTGCATTCCAATCAGACTGGAGAGCTTCTCACAGTGCTCAAGTTTCAGTGATTCTGCTTTCTGTTTTAATCGTTCATCTCTGTATAACTTGGCCAAATTTGACAAATCAGATTCTGAAAGATGAAAAGAAGAAATATTAGCACAAACTTTGTAAGCCTACTTTGAATAACTGTTTCTTAATGCTTTATAATCCTCACAACATGCTTTTTTATCCAGTTTATTTCAGTGATATTGGGAATGTTAAAAACCTTCTTTAATGAAAGGCCATGAGATTTAACCAAGCTAGCTACCTAAGAAAACAGTATTTTCATAATTGCTTGAAAACTCAAACGATTAAAATAAGTCAATTAAAAGAACCCAAACATGCTACCAGTAAAATACCTAGAGAACAACTATTGAAAACAAAAGTGAAACTGGTTATCACAGACTACAAGAAAATATGAACTATAAATATATATCCTAGCAGAAGTCACATAAGATACAAAATTGTGCATTAACCATCTAAAAATATGTAAAAATATGTATATATGTAAAGTAACTGTGCGTAAAAGGAGGCGAGTCAGATACTATTTGGCCTCCTAAATAGCAATTGTCTTAGGTGACACCAATATTTACATTTAAATTACATCTCATCATGCATTAACCCTTACTGGTGTTAATATATCACCAGGCACAGACTGACGGAGGTGAGGGGCTGCTCTGTATGTATCAGTGCTACTTAAGTGAGAAGCCAGAAGGAAAGCAGAGCCTCATGACTACATTTCCTGTTGTCTCTCTCTGACAGCCATTGGGAGTATAATAAGCTAAGCAGAAATTACAGGACATACAGAAACACCATACCTCTCCCTGCCCACATAACTGAGAAATGCAATTATTCCAGCAGATCCATTCTGCAAGGGCCCAGAATACCCATCCAAATACAACTTTAAAGGAACAGTTTAGAATGTAGTATTTTCCGTTAAGCTGTATAGACTTTTTTTTTATGCTGTGCTTCTTAAAATGCAAGCTCTCCTTGGCAAGAGGTTTGCCCAGAAGGCATTATAAATTAGTTTTTTGTTTGGTTGTTTTTTTGGTAATGATTATAGGAAAGTGAGCAGCTACATCAGGGACTTGTCTGAAAGGGCCGTGTGCACTTTCATTAATATAGTCTCAAGTGTACTCCATTTATTTTCTTCACAAAAGCAACATATATAACTGAAAGAAAGCCATTGTTTGAATGTAACTCAGAGAAGCTTCTTTTGCTGATTAGCTAAGGATGTCTTAATATAGCTTTCCCCCTAAAGAATAATTTAGATACAGGATTAGATGCACCTGTGAGAATAGCAGTAATTCATTTCTGAAAAGGTCAAAATTTCCCTAAGCACAAGCTACTTGATGAACTTCAATTTTTCTAAGAGCTTTTATACACCTTTCAAGTCTCTCATTTCAAATTCACCATTCAGACTGGAAAGAACATCTCAATAGGACAAACAATAGGACATCCCAACAGCATCTTTCATGTCATGGGTCCTCTGTCCCACTGAAATTTAAAGGCATTTGACCCTCTATACTTATTGAGAGGCTTTTCAAACTGACAAGCATGAACATTTTATTTCAGATCAGGAATCACTTTTCCAGTTCTTATAACTAAAATATCACTGAAGCAGAGTGCAGACATGGTAGACACAGCCTTGAGATGCCTTCAGCAAGACAGGACTTGGATATTTCCCTTTACGTGCAAAAGGCCTGGAGTACTGCAATGAAGAATCTCAGTTTACAGTTAGCTTCGCTTATTTTTCAATTTTTTCATACACAGTTGTTCCTTCATCCTTATTTGACTGAACCTTCTCTTCTTAAGGAGCTCTTTCCGCTTCAGAGTTCTTTGTAGAGCTCAGTGTCACTTCGTAATTGTGCTACCATAACTGAATAATCAGTAGATCTGGGACCTGCCTTCTTGTGTTGAACTGTGTTAAAGATTTCAGGGGACCACCAAACAGTGCAAGCAGCTTTTACACTCTACTCTGCAGTGGAGGGAGAAACACTACTACAGTAGCGTATAAAAGTCACCAGCTGAACAAAATACTGAAGTATTAGTCCCTTTTGAAGTTTCCAGTCAGATAGTTGGCCATTAGGTAACACTTTAAAAATTATCAAATCAACAGCTGTAAACCTAATATTTGCACCGGTACTGAAGAGAAATGCAACTCCAGTAATAAAACAAACAATACCATTAACAGACATTCAACTGACAGGAAAAAAAAAAATGACCACATGAAGCTGAACACTTAAATAAAAATTAATGGACCACAGGTATGAAACAACAGCTGATTAAGAAGCGTCTCAAGGTCTCCAGGGAACTTTTTTCACCATCACTCCATCTTGTATTCAAAGTTTATTTTTACAAACTTAGCTGTACTAAAGTTAGCACAGTCTCAGCTGTATTCATTACTGGCTTGCTGGCCCAGATGGCAATCATTCTGAAAACACTTTTTCAGTTACAGTGTTATCCTCAGGCTACTGCTAATTGCGGATATTGCAAGTATATTTGCAGATGTGTGACTAATATATACGACAGTTAATTCTGCGTGTATTTCTGCTCCTCAGTTAACTTAGAACCTGAAGTGACAACGTCATCATAGGTTCACTTGCTAGATACACAGGGATTTTTGAGAGCAGCACTCCTTCGTATCTTTACACGTGGATTATACAGGATGTAAAAATAGAAACCGACATCTGGTGGTCTGCATGAAGCACACAGCTGTGTAAAGGCACATTTACTAGTGCAGTCAGTGGCATGAGGACACAGCTCCAGTGAAGCAGCAGCCTTTGCTGTCCTGAGACACGCAGAACTGCTGGATGCTACGGCCCCCGGCGCGCACGCGCTCTGTGGCCGCTGCTGCCAGTGGCTGCGTTCACTGTCCCTCCCTACCTCTCCATGCAGTTGTACAGACAAGGATGCTCTCATCTGTTGCCATTCCCAGTGAGGGCTTCTCTTTGGCACACACTGTCACTATGTGCACATGACAAATGAAGCAACTTGGGCTGAAAGCTTTAAAATGTAAAAACCTAAGGAGGAGCATTATTTGTGTGCATTACTTGGCATTCGATGCTGGATCGTTTCCCTCTGACCCTCAGCCCCTTTTAGGCTTGCAAACCCTGCTGCCCCTTTTAGGGCACGGCACTCCTTGGCTCAAAGCCTACATGAAAGGGACAACATAGCAATTTTTAGTAGCACTAGGTCAATTACCAGGATTTTTTTCCCCCTCTTGATTTATGCTTATTAACTGCCATATTGTACCCAGAGACTGCTACCGTCAGCTCGAGATGCTCAGAGATCACAAGTCAAGCACACCAAAACTTAAGGGATTGTTTGCATCTTTCTGATTTTATGTCTTTGGTTCTTTTATTTTTATAACTTCACTTCTCTTTAAAAGCATGATTCCTAATTTTTATGTAAAATAAACCGCCTCTAGTCAAAAGAAAAAAACCGTTCTCATCAAAAATCAGCAAATAGTTTGGAGTTAGCAATACTATCGTTACCTCTTGCTCTGGATTAGGCATATCTTGTTTAGACAAAGTGCATACTACCATGTTTATGCTATAATGATCTGATTGGTAGAGAAACTACAAACAAGTGCAAAGTCAGTTTTTAAATAGTGTGCTGAGAAGTGTTTTTAAAAGAGCCATTAAAAAAGCCTAACTTCTGATGGCAAGCAGCTTACCACCCATTATTAAAATATTTACACAGAAAACAACTTCTTAGTTTCCTTCATGCACAACAGTATTTTGTATTTACTCATTTTAAGGTGATGAGTACTTTAGCTGAAAAAAGTCATTCACAACATCTGAACTTCAGCTACTCTTTGTAAGTTGATTTCTGCAGGGTTTTGAAAGTGGGAACATTCCATTTTCAATGGTATGCTGAATTAGATGGTAGTAATTAACAAATAATGCATATGGGGTTAACATACACGCCTTTATGTTCGACTGATAGCATTAGAACTGATATGAGATTTTTGAATACTCGGACTTTAGCGCTCTCACTTTTCGCATTCAATTCTTGTTTTTAAAAAACAGTCTTGACTATGATGAAACACATGATCTCAAATGCAACTAAAGATAGAAAATGCAAATAAGTGCATTAAATAACCACAAGGTACCCTCTCTGAAAACAAATACCAGTAACAGTCCACTGCAGATTTCCAAAACACACCCAAAGCTGTTTCTCCATATTAGTATTTCTAGCAGAAGTATTTACAGCTTCTCCTCTACAGTAACTTTCTGCAGGACTATAGCTCCCTCAGCCACCCAAGAAGGCAATTACAAGTGTCAGGCACAAACTTCACTACAAATTGAATTCACTCAAAACTCAGGTGAAAACATCTCATACTTAGAAATATCTGCAGGGAACTGATTCAGAACCCAAATAGGTTATGGACTCTCTTTCTCCAGAAAATTTGAAGAAAATATTAGATAAATTTCTCACAGAGATAGTCTAAGGCATATATGCTTCTTCCTCAGTGAAGGAAGAGTGGAATAGGTGATCCTTCAAGATCTTTTCTAGGCCTAACAATCTATCAGAGATAAATAAGCATGGTGAATTATGTTTAAAACATCATCAAGTAAAGAGCTGCTTAAGCATAACTACTCAGTGGAAAAGAATGTCTCAAATGTTCAAAGCCACTTTCCACTTCTCTGTCAGAATCACCTAAAATGAACTTTGATAGACTCTTAATAACAAATTCAGTGCTAAGACCAGATGCGAGTGCAACATTTTTTTTTCTTTAAAAAAGAAAAATTTACGTGCTTTGGAAAATAAAGCTAAAAATAGCAGTGCTTTGCAAAGTATAGCCATGAGGCAACTATAGATGGGTTGTATGCACATGCCTGTAACAAAAATAACTTACTTTGTTGTTTCTCCTTCCAGCAGCTGGTCTGAATATAGTCTATGTAGTCTTTTTCAACAGTTTTTTCTAGCTCTTGAAGCTCCACACCTTGATAATTCTTTTCAAAGTTTTTATCAACATAGTAAGGCACCTGCAAGTTCTCTGTTTCTCTACTAATAACATGGCCTATGGACCTGTGAAAACAGCACAGAGAAAGAGATTTTCTTTTTTTTAGTATTTGAGCTACTTAAAAAAAGAGAGCTGTTTCTCCATATTAGTATTTCTAGCAGAAGTATTTACAGCTTCTCCTCTACAGTAACTTTCTGCAGGACTATAGCTCCCTCAGCCACCCAAGAAGGCAATTACAAGTGTCAGGCACAAACTTCACTACAAATTGAATTCACTCAAAACTCAGGTGAAAACATCTCATACTTAGAAATATCTGCAGGGAACTGATTCAGAGCTGACACTGTTCTTTCCAAATTCTGTGTTTGTTCTCAACAGCTCAGTCAAGACACTTCCAAAGCATAAGAGCAAATTTTACTATAAAAAGAAGCTCTACACACTTTCTTCTGTTTACTGGTAATTTCTGGCAAGCTATGTACAGAAATCCATGGGAAATTATGACAAATATAGAGATTACAGGAAAGGCACATGGCCCAATATTGCTTACAGTATAACACAATTAGACTTGCTTTTTTTTCCCTTGACTTCTGGATCCTTTAGTAGCAATAGGCATGTGCAGGGGAGATTCTAGTTGCACTTCTTTTTCGGGTTTTATAATAATAAAATAAGCGAAGTGGTGTATGGATTATCCTGAAGCATATCCTGCATGTAGAACTCTGTCGCTGGATTAAACTATTCTCTTCTACTGAACTTCCTTATTTGAACAAAGATATCCAGGCATTTTTTCAAATCATTGCCCAGAGAAAGACGCAGGCAGCCAAAAAGCAAAGGATACCCTTTATTGAATGGAACTCAGTTTGCCCCTTCATCTTTTGTCTGATGGACTCTTTTCCTTCTTTCTCACTATGTTGCAGAGGTGTATGCTCTCTTTTTATAAAAATGTTTTTTTAGTAGGGTTGGTTCTTCAAGGATATGATTTAGAGAAAGAGGATCTGTAACTGTTGATGCTGGGCTCAGGCCTGACTATCTCAAATCAACAGGACAAGGGGAGGTAGAGAAGAAAAAACAGGAGGCATTAGCTGCTTAGGGGTATTGTGGGACATTTCACTTGGGACTAGTAGATCTCAGAACAGTGGCTGAAAAAGATGTCGTGTTACGAGGCTAGACCTACACAACGACATCTTGTGGTAAAAACAATAAAGGCTGCTGGGCCAATTAAACTGTACGACAGTGGATAGTATACAGGCCTAAACCTAGATCTACAGCTTTGCCCCTCAAAGGGTGCAAGGAGAGTTTTTAGAGCACTCTGCTTACTGGTGTTGGTGGCCTACTAGAGCAGGTCCCTACCCTGTGGTCCTTCAACAGGTGCCAACTCCCACTCCTATGTCAGTAAGAGCCAGGGAAGATAACTAAACTGGTCAGGCCTCTCCAACAGAAAAAGCTTCTGCTTCCCTCCTCCCAGCATTAGATGCTGAGCAGAAGAGCAAGGAGGTTTTCCTCTGCCCCACAAACTCAGATTACAGCAGTCCTAGCATTCCTTGTGTTTCCAGAGCTGACCAATTTAGTTTGCTCCCGGCAGACCTGGGGATTCTGCTGCTCCTTTGCAGATGTTAAACCAGGGCATTTCAAGACAAATAATTTGTGGAGCTCTGCAATTCTTCCAGTGGAATTCAGGCCCCAGTGCAGATAATTAAGACCGCAAACAACAGGCCTGATTTCTTAATTACTTTACATGGGAACCTCAGAAGTTGTCCACAGATCCTTTGGGACTACAGACAAGAGGCTGATAACTATTGTAGCTGAGCAACACCCGCATTCCTGATGCCACTATGCAAAAATATTTCATAGCAGTTGGGAGACCTCTCTGGCTCCATGCCCATTTGTTCAGTACAAAGCACAACAAAACTTGCCATAACTAATTTCATAATGATAATACTTAGGAGAAGCTGGAACAGGTTGCCCCAGAGAGGTTGTGGAGTCTCCTTCTCTGGAGATATTCAAGGCCCACCTGGATGCAACCCTGTCTAACATGCTCTAGGCAACCTCCTTGAGCAGGGAGGTTCGACTAGATGATCTCCAGAACTGATTCCATGAATTTGTCAATATAAAAGGATTGTGAGTATTCCCTTATTTACAAATTGATAACATTTCTAGAAAGAATAGAACTGAACAGTAACGTCCATTTTTCTATCGAGACCAACTTCTGTCTACCTTCTTAACATAAGCACAAAAGACCAGGAAGATTAGTTTTTAAATGACTTACGATTTGTAAAATAGACTGTAGGGTGGGTTAGTTGCCATCAGCTGGGTTATAACGGATACTATTATTATTATGAAAACTGGCATCAACTGAATAAATGCAGAATACGAGTTCTGAAAAGGACAACAAAAATTAGCAGACAGCAAAAGATACAGGTAGAAAAGGATGTATTTGTTCACAGAAGCAAGGCTATGATAAGCAGATCAACAATATATCAAATGTAAACTGAAAAGAAAAAAAAAAAGAAGTACTTTTGAATTTGGGGAGGGATGGCATTTGAATTTTAAAATAACTTAATAATCTTAGAAAACTCTTTAAATTCATTTTCTTCTAACTGCATTTTCATGACAATTCTTTAATCTGCAGCTTTCTCCACAAGGCAGTAGATGCCCACAGCATTGTGCCTGTCAAATGACCAGCTGACAATCCAAACTGAAAGAACACTTTGCAATCCCTATCTGCACTTATGGCTTTCTTTGCAGTTTATAAAGTATACTGCATGTATTTTTAAAATCCTAATCTCTGTACAATCACTGGATAAAACTGCTTAAACGTAAAGGGTTAAGAGACCAGAGGCAGGATGCAGGTATTCGGGGTTTTTTTTTTTGTTGGCACGAATTTCGTAAAGCAAGAAACTGCAAAAAAGCTCTAAGGACCAAAGAGTTCTGCTAGTCATGGAACAAAAACAAATCCTTACTTCTGCTCTTCATTTTATTTTCAAACTATCTTTCTAAAATCCCTTTTCTAATGAGGAGCAAAAAAAATCTGCAGCTATTAGGCTTTCCTCTCTGTGCTGGGATAGCAACAAGGACATCTGATTTACACTAGGTGGGATCTATTTGCCATTGCTTTGCTGTCTGAAAACTTACAGTCTTAAGTCCATCATCTCATCTCAGTTCTTTTCAAAGCTTGTGTTTAAGGAATTCACAGGGAAGAAATTATCTCCCCTGAAGAAAGATCTTGTTAAGTTACATGAACTGCCTCCAGAGGAGTACTTTTCCAAAGATAAGCATGTGTATATGCACGTGCATGCTAACAACAAATAACCCACTGTGCCTCCTCTACAGGTTTCAGCTAGCAGGACTACATCCCTGCCCTGGATAAAGCCTGTGCAGCACCTGGGCAGAAACTGCTTGCCAGTTTACTGAAGGACTGAACACATCATGTAGACAAGCCAGTACTTCCATATTTAGTATCAGTCCACATTTGGACTAATAGCTGTTGGATTACCAAACCATTAGAACTGGCAAAAAAACAAACACCAGTAAAAAGCTTGATGGCAGGAACTCTAGAGCCTGTGACCCTACCAATATAACGTATTTTCAAGGTAGTGATTAGTAAGAGACAAATAACACGGTTATTTTTGAAGTCATCCACTATAGTTACAGCATTGCCGGCATGGACGAAAACGTTTGTACTGACTTCAGATGTGTAAGTGAATCCCTCTGGTGATATATTTAAGCCCATGTATCCCTTCTCCTGGCTACCTGTGGCCTGTTTTCTTCCTCCTCTTGCTCCTGTGTCCATGCTCTCTCGTTTCGGTGCCGCCGTGGATAATAGTGAGCATCTCTAGCTACATTTGAGAACATATGGATATTTCCTGATAGAAGAAACCAAGACAGAGTCATGATTTTCATCCAATTGCTGATACTTACCTGCATTTTTCAGTTCCTGGTTGATTATCCAGACTTAGGCTACAAAGAGCGAATTACGTATGAGACACCTCAGAATGAAAAGTGCAAATGCACTTCATACTTAAATACCAAAATAATATGACATTCCAAAAAAAGCATTCCTGGGAAACTGTAAAATTTGGTCCAAGACCATCTGAATTTACATCAAACTGCAGAAGCTTGCTGTAATTTTTATTACTGTAGGCCATACTTTAATATTAGTTTTATCATATCCTTCTCCAAGATGGTAGTTTGTGCTGCATCCCCAGGCTTTAAACAGGAAAATTGTTCTGCTTCAGTCTGTGGATTATGGCTCCCATAATTACTACATATGCTCTTCTACACTCATTTCTACTGTCTTTTCCATCAAGCCTTTAATATATTCATTCACTTAATAATTTTATAATGAGGGAAGAGATTTTTAAAAGTTTTTTTTTTAAGAGAAAGTACAATTCAAGATTCCCTTCCTTGCACACTGAATATAGCTGTATTTTTTAAAAATTCTAAAATGAGGAAAGAATTGCAAATGTTGTTTTCATTTGAAGCTTAAACTCTGACTATACTATCATATGAATATCTTAATAGCAGCTATGCCCTCCTCTTTTGAAATTCAAAAGTTCTTTGTAATAGAGAATTAAAACTTACAGCCTTATGACAATAGAAATGCAGATCTATTTTTAAGCCTTGGGAAAAATGACACAGCTTTTTACACTCTTATAGCATCCCTTATCCGATCTTCTTGAAGAATTTTGCAAGTGTTGTCAAATTATTGTTGTATCAAGAAACCTGGCGGAGAAAAGTGACCTTTCTTATTGTGTAAAAATATTTTTTTCCTTGCTTGTTTAATGACTATACCAAGGGTCTAAGCACGTTGGCAACCATAGTTCCAACTGAGCACTTTAACAAATTACAGCAGCCAGCCAAATAATGCTAAGAAAAAATAAAGTTTCTTTCTATCATCTAATGCTGCTCAGACAGTATTTCAGAAAGCTGTGAAAAACCAGAAGTGAGCACAGGAGGGTAGGAGTGGCTTTTGCAGAGTGCCTAGGAAAAGATTTCCTAAGTCCTAAGCTTCTCACAGAATTTCTGCTAGCAGTTTCTTTCCTTCCATGCATGCTCTTCTATGAGAAGGGAATCCAGCTTGTAGCCTCTGCCCATTAGAACTGCAACAGTACGCTATGCAGAGTATCACCTTTTAGACTTGTAAGTTGACATTTACAGATACAAATTTTAATAATTTTTTCACTGAATTTCCAGAGAAAAATGTAGGGTAAAAGCCTATCAACAAAAAGTCACAAACATGTCCATAAGCTATTTAAGCAAGTTTAACCCAGTATCAACATTTTTCACTCAGAGTTCCAGGAAACCTGGTGATAGCAAGGTGTCATGAAATGGAAAACAGCACAACACTAGCTTAGCACAAACTTCAGGGTATACACACAAAGTCCTACTTCACTTTATGTCAGTTTAAAAAATATTCTCTTTATATTACTCATCTGGGCACCCTCTTACTAGTAATTCTCTTGCTAAGTAGAAATTGTGTGGATTTTGCCTACTCTGAGAACTATTGAACTGATTTTCAATAATTAAAAAGTCACTTTAAGGTTAGGAAAGTGTATATAAATTTCCTCCCCCTAAAGGGTTTGGGTCTGAACTACTGTTTCCTACTACTGATAGGTATTACTACGAAATTCCCTTTTTGTTGTTCTTTGCCACAGCGATAAAGATTTCTATTTACTTCTTCATGCTGGTCTACCTGCTAGACATGCCAGCCCTAGTACCCAAATTCTTTTTGTGGTTCCAAAGGTACTCAATTTCCTGTCCTCAGCTCCGAGCGTCCCCTCCACCAGAAGCAACACTGCAACCACGTTCTACCAGAGGCCACATCTCATTAGTGGTCGAAGTGACTGGCAAAGGCAGGTACACCTTCTTGCAAAGTCAGCAGCAATGATGTCAGGCTGAGTTTGGCCCGCTTCTGCGACCAATAAATGTACATTTTAAACCAATTTGAGATCCCCTTAGCTGCAAGATGCTATCACACAGACTGAGGTTACAAGGTGCTTGTAAGTAATTATCTGCATCTCTTGCTTAAAGTTTTAGTAATTGGTATGTGCATTGGCTTATACTATGCCTTGGAGGCATGAAACAGTATGCAAGAATGCTAATGCAATTTGACAAAGACTGCTGAACAAGAATACCGGCAAGGAAGAAGCTTGGGGCTCACCATACCTTTCCGAGGCACCTTTAATCCAAACTGGCATTCCACTAATCATGCAACATGCCATTTTTATTACAAATCCAAAAGCCAAGGTTGGACTGAGACACATAGAGCTGCTACAGGTGTAGTCACTACTATTCCGAATAACCAGTAACGGACAAAGTTATGCCTTTCAGTGAAGGCTAGGTTAAAAAGTTGTACACGAGCTGGTGCAAACTAAAAGAACGTGTATGCATTCCTGCTTATAGAGGCACTGGGACCACAATGCCTCTGATCCCTTCCCAGTCATTTTTAAAAGAAAGAAAAAGGAAAAACCCAACCACTTCTGGCTTCAGGCAATGGACAGCAGGGAGAGGGGGGGAAAAAAACAGTCAGCTACTGCTGATGTTAAAATGTGGCCCACTCAAGAATTACATTGCCTAAACCTTTGCTGAATTAAAATGTTCCTATCCCTAACCAGTTCTGTCTGAAATTTGGAAGAGAGGCTGGGAGGTTATGAACTTGCCCCAGCAGCAGCAGCAGCCATTATCCTACACTTTAAACTTTCTCTTGTAGCAGCACTCTTGGACAGCAACGTTGGTTGTGCATTAAAGGAGATTCTCTAGGCATAAAAGCTAGGGAGGGAGAAAAGAGTAAATCCAAACAAGTTTTTGCTCTTTCTAGAGGTACTATCAACTCACCAAATAGTATTAAGAGAATCTAAACTTAATTTATGGTTAATATCAGTTCCTTACATTTCAAGAACTCCGCAGACAGATACTAACCTGTAGGAAAGTGCCCACCAAAAAAAACATTGAATATTTCTTCCGGTGTGATGTCTGCTTCAAATTCTGTGTAATAATTATAGTGCCTGGCCTGGCCAGTGCTGACATTCTCTTGGTCACTTCCAAATTCATCATATCGCAGTCGTTTTTCAGGGTTGCTCAGAACTGCAAAAGCATTGCCTATTGCTGCAGAATGAATATGAGAAATGTTACACATGCGTATCAAGTACTATCTCCAGATCTATGGACTTTTACAAACAGAGTAGCAAAAGGCCAAAACAGGCACAGAAGATTTGTGCTTGACCAAAAATTAACATTTTATTTTTGAAAACTACATTTATAAGACATGTTACAATACTAACATTAACTGTGATGGAGCCTATTGCATGTTATTACTGACAGTAGAAGAGAGACAAAATATTGAAGTACGTGGAGAAAGATCAAATACTCAATAAACTAATGCAAGAGAGTCCATTTAAGAAATCTGCCAGAGATTGAGTGAGAACTTAACTTTTTATCACATCAAACTAAGTACTGACACAGACAGAGAAGTGCACCTCCAAATACAAAATTGCTAATACCATGTTAATAGCTGCAGAGGTTTATTAAGATGCAGAACCACATTCCATTTTTTTCTGCTAGCAGAGATTGTGAAGCTGTACTAGCGTATTTATTTTATAGTGAACTTCAAACCACTCAGAAGTAGTTTGCTTAGTTCATCTTCTTTCTCAGTCTTTGAAAGAGCACAGCTGTGATACAAGCATAACACAAAAATAAACCCTTCACAAAGTCCTTATTCTAATATACAACGAATGCAAACCTTGCTTTCCTAGATCTGCCTGATAATGCTGCTGTGTATACCTGCAACACAGTAAGGGGGAGGCAGAAAATGTAATCACAAGTTTAGATGCTAACATTGCTGATACAGATTTAGACTGCAACATTAGTGAAAAATCCAGGATGCTAGACTAAAATTTTACAGGTTTGCATAATTCCTGCTTTAATTACAACACAGAACCGTTACTGATTGCAAAACTATGTGCTCTCCTATACGGCCAATATTATTCACAAGAATTTTTTGGAAGCAGCAGTGGTATTTAGGAATGAGATTGGGATACCTCTGCCCTTGCTTCCCATGGAAGTCTGTGTTTTGCACATCTGCCTTTTGAAGGCAAAGCTTGCGGAGGAGCTGCAGGATTTTACCAAGATATCGCACGCCTGCCCGAAAAAAGGCCGGGTTACGTGAGCTCGCGCGAAGCTTTCACACGAGGCGCAAAGCCGCGATCCCGGCGCGGTCCTCGCTCGTGTTAGCCTCGATCCGTTACCTGACAGCTGCGTGACGCCTCGCGTACCTTTAAAGGCCTCCGTGGCGCCAGGAGCACGGTTCTTGTCCGGGTGGAACTTCAGGGCCAGCTTGCGGTAGGCCTTCTTCAGGTCCTCCTCGCTGGCGTCCCTCTCAACCCCCAGGATCTCGTAGTAATTCCTGCACCGCTTTATTCTGCAAACGAGCACGACAGCACCGTCACCGGCCCGCCTCCCTCCAGGCCCCGCCGGGCCGGGGGCGCCGCAGCGCCGGCCAAGGGCCCGCGGCTCGGCCGCCGCCGCCCGCGCTCACCGCCGCACGCCGTCCAGCTGCTCCGCCGTGTAGGTCATGGCGGCGGCGGCGCCGGGCCCCGCGGGGCAGCCCGGCCACCCTGCGCGCCGCTCACCGCCCGCCGCCCGGGCCCCGCCGCCCCGCCATGTTGTGCGCGGAGGCGGTGGCGGTGCTGGGCGGCGGCGGGGGGGGGGTGGGGGGTTGTGTTGTGGCGGCGCGGGGCCCTCTGGGTAGGGGAGTCCTCCGCCGGCCGACGGGCGGCGCGCCGGCCCCGCCGCGGACTACCCTACCCAGAGGGCCCCGCGCGGCGGCGGGCGGGGCAGGGGGCGCTGGCCGCGCCGCCAAGGGGTGCTATGGCGATGCGTTAGGCGTTCGGCGGCATCTGGTGACGTCATAGCGGTGCCCCGTGATGTCATAGGCGGCTTCGTGCTGCGGGGCAGAGTGTCTGCGGAGGGGGGCGGGGCGGGAGACTGAGCGCGGCCGTGGGGACAGCGCACGCACGAGGCGAGGGCGCGGAGCCCCACGCGCGGCAGGGCGCCGGGAGGCCGCCCACGCGGGGCGAGGGCGCGGAGCCCCACGCGCGGCAGGGCGCCGGGAGGCCGCCCACGCGGGGCGAAGGCATGGAGCCCCACGTGCGGCAGGGCGCCGGGAGGCCGCCCACGTGCGGGGTGAAGGCGCGGAGCCCCCCGCGCGGCAGGGCGCCGGGAGGCCGCCCACGCGGGGCGAGGGCGCGGAGCCCCACGCGCGGCAGGGCGCCGGGAGGCCGCCCACGCGGGGCGAAGGCATGGAGCCCCACGTGCGGCAGGGTGCCGGGAGGCTGCCCACGTGCGGGGCGAAGGCGCGGAGCCCCCCGCGCGGCAGGGCGCCGGGAGGCCGCCCACGCGGGGCGAAGGCATGGAGCCCCACGTGCGGCAGGGTGCTGGGAGGCTGCCCACGTGCGGGGCGAAGGCGCGGAGCCCCACGTGTGGCAGGGCGCCAGGAGGCTGCCCACGTGCGGGGCGAAGGCGCGGAGCCCCCCGCGCGGCAGGGCGCCGGGAGGCTGCCCACGTGCGGGGCGAAGGCGCGGAGCCCCCCGCGCGGCAGGGCGCCGTGGGGCAGCCGGGAGGCCGCCCGCGTGGCCTCCCAGCCCTTCACTTGTTGTTATGATCCGTTGCTACCGATGCCAGTGCTCCAAGCAGGGTGATCTTCACGCCTGTTTGAAGCGAGATAGAATACGGGGCTGAGAATAAGGCATGTGGACTGCTCGTATCCCCCCGCTGCTGGAGCCGCGGGGCAGCGCGGAGCCACGCCGGCCTGTGCTGCCGTATCGCGAGACCCAGCACGACCGCACCAGCTCTGGCGCTTAAAGTACGTGAGGCTTTTTGCCTGGTAAGTCTGTGCCACATGCAACAACGAACTTGCATTTGACGCCCGCAAAAAGGGGATGCGGAAAAGGGGGAGAGGGGGTGGAGAAAATTTCAGCAGTCACCCTGCTGGGTTTGGAAGATGGTAGTGGTGGCTGTTTGACAAAGCTTGGAGGCTCCCTGCGTGCTAGGAGAGGTGGCAGGATCAGTAGTATTCTGGTGGCCCCTTTGGATGGTACAGGCTGGTCGTATTTGACTGCTACCTTTGCCATAGTCACTCAGGAACCATTTCCTCTTGCAGACCTTCAGGCCTTCTTCCACTCTCTGGAAAGCTGTTTCTTAGCTGCGTGTTCAAGTGATGGGTGGTTCATGCGTTCAAAAAGCAATAAAAGTCTTGTTTGGTGCTTGAAAGGCTTTCTATGACTGAGTAAAGGACATTAAATGCTGGGAAGGGTATTAAATGCTAGTGAGAACGTGCTAATTTGTCTTGTACCTTTTGTCTTGTTTTCAGAAAAAACCATGAAGGCCTGGTGGTGCTCTGGAAGCTGTGGGTGTTTTGCGTGGGCCAGGTCTCAGCCAGCTGGTTTTCTCTCTGTGTCAGTATGTTACAGGCCAAACCACTGTGAGGTGAATATTATGAATATAGAACAATATGTTCGGTGAGTGATACTGCCGTGTCAATACTGCAGACTTTGTGCTGGCAGCACCCTGCTAGTAGAGTGATAGGCGACTGTGGTCTCCACGCAGTGCAGTTAGACTGGTAGAAAACAGAAGAAACAACTGCTCTGCGTCTTCTGACCAAACCTGGTGGCCCAGACCTTGTGACTGGCACTCCCTCAGTTGGCTTGTATTTGAATTCCTTACAGCTGGGCTTGTGCCACTGCATTCATCTGTTAGTGATATTGGGGCTTGTTTTCCCTGATGCCACATGCCAATTTAAACTGAGCTAATGAGCTGTGGTAGAGAAATCATGGTGTACCAAGGCAGCTGATAGTGTGAGGGAATTAGAAGAACATCTTCTACCAGCATGATATGTAGGAACAGTGCTTGGTATGTGCACAAACACATCAGGACAGAGAGTGCTCTATCATTTATGTGAGCAGTTGCAACTGGAAGTTGGGGGTTGCATCATTTCCTCTGTTTATTTCAATTCAGTCTTCCTTCTGAACAAGGTCAGAGTCAGCATGCAGTTTTAGAGTGGAACAAGTTCTAGTACTGTCAAGATCCTAAAGAGAGTATGGGAAGAAGGACGAGGTAAGCCAGTGGGCTAAAAAGCATGGGAAGGGGAAGATGTCAAGAGGAGCAGATGATGGTAAACATCTAGAAAGTCTAGAAAGGTGAGAAAGGAGTAAAGGCCCTGAGCCCTATCCAGAGATTATTTAAGGCACTAGTAAGACTAATTTCAGCTGAGTGGAAAGGAATAATAGGAGGGCTCAGAGCTGGAGGAGAGAGTAAGTGTCTTGATTGTAGACTTAGCTCAGTGAGTTCAGAGGAAAAAAAGCTATAGCAGTGATTAGGGACAGATTTTAGAGGTCAATGTGGACCCCTTTCCCCTCTGGAGGAGGGGAGACTACTTAAAGCTTGGCATTCCCTGATATTGTTGGTATTGCAAGTATTCAAAAGCTGTTTTAAGTTGCAGGAGTGCATCATAAAAAACTAATAGTGACACTCCCTGCACTCCTGACCAAGTCACAGGTTTGCAAGACTTGAAACTATTTGGACCTGTCTAGCTGGGAAGCATGGGAGATCCTGTACCTAAGCAAGCTCATCAGCCTGGTGTGTTATGCAAGGAAGGAGGGAACGTGGAGAGGTGTCATGTTTTACTTCTCAGAAATTTTAGGTCTCAACTGCCTTTAGCAGTGCAATAAACTGAAGCCTTAGCTCCACAACTATCTTCTCTGTCTTATCTTCACCATGATGCCTGCTTGCAAACTTCACCAGCTCGAGTCAAGACAGACTTTTAAAGCACCTCACTTAACAGGCAGCACCACAATGAGATACTGACATCTTCTAAGATGAACATCAAAATCTATCAACCCTGAATATAAACCATGAAGTCAAGGAAAAACAGATCTTATTTACCCGAGCACTGAAAGTATGCATCATTGCACACATTCCCCTCCACAGTTCAATCAATCAGAGTAATTTCTTGATAAAAGAGGTTTGCTGGAATGTGCAGTGCTAGTGCTAGCTGTGTTTTGTAGCAGGCAGTGAAGTGTATGGGATAATAAATGCAACATTTTCACAAGTCTTGCTAAGATCCTAAACAGGCTTTCTATCTTTAGCATATAGGCCAGGTTAGCTTCATTTTTTAAATAGCCTATTCAGGAACTGCAGAACAGGGCATCTGCTTTTTTTGGTGCATCAGGAAGCTATAGGAAAGCAGTGGAACAAATGATTGAAGGTCTCCCAACAAACTTGGACTACTAGCCTTTATGAAAGTGGCTTTTGAGCTCCAGCTGTTATCCCGGAAGGGGTTGCCTAACCTCTCCTGAAGATAGTGTTACGCATCTGGGACAGAATGAAAGTTAAGGCAGTAGGAACATCAGAATTAATGACATCTTGAAGACTGAATATGGTAGGTTATTCCCCCCCCCCCCCCCAAAAAAAAAATCTAGTCATGTGAGCTTCTGCTGTTCTAGGTGGTTGTCTTTTCTGTGATGCTGTTGCAGTAGACAGAAACAGCTCAATAGTGGCTTTTCTTGTGGCCCCTTCCTTTCATAGTCAATCCAAACCCTATCTAGGCAGAGACCTTGTTCTTTATACTTAAAACAGTGAGTCTTCCTTATTGTGAACATGATGGACCTGTGGGAAAGTGATCTGTTTGGCTGAAGTTCAGTTATTGATTAAAAAAACAGGAACAAGAACAAAACTTAAGGTGGCAGTTTGCATTTCAGCAGCACCTTTAATTCATGGCTCTCCAAATGCTCTACAGACATTGATTAATGTAGCCTCACAACATCCCTGTGAGGTAGGTGAGTATGATTATCCCCATCTCTGTGGGGACCCTGAGGCACCAAGGAGAAAAGGCTGAGCAACTGTGCTTTGATGTGACCCAGCACTTGGGCAGTAGGTCCTGTTACGCCTTCAGCTTCAGATCATGCTTTTAAATGCATGAGTTTAGCTCAATCAGGAGCTGTATTGGTCAGTTGTGTGGCAAGCCTGTGACTGTCTGGCACAGACTCTAAGGGCCGTTAGTCAAGGGCAGCAGTTTATCGGCCAAGTGGTAGTTCCTTGGTGCTTCTTGCTGTTGGAATAATCTAGGAGTTTGAATGCATATCAAAAATATGGTTAGATATCAACCATTGAGGGTGGCAGGCAGTAGCTAGAGCAAGCCCTTAGACCCAAGATGGGGAAGCTATGTGGGATGATACAGTAAATGTATTGATCAGAAAGGGCAGAATAACTTATATATATTAAAAAAGAAAAGCCCACCACTGCTCCTTCCCCAAAGGAAAACAAGAACCTAGAAAGTCACTACTGGGTGTCAAATGTCAGCTTCTAGCTCTGGGTCATTATCTTCATAGCACCTAAAAAATGAAAAAAAAAAACATGATACTTCAGTAGCCTGTTTGGGCTGGCAAAAGAAATTAAGCAAAGTGTTCCCTCAAACAAAATCAAATTTTTAATTTAGCTTTCAAACAACAAAGTGATGTGAACTACTTTTTTGGAATGGATCTTAGAGTACTGACAAGAATGTACTGCAACATCACTAACAACTCTACAGAACACAGGGAGCTTCGACTATAAAATGAGACCCTGACTTTAGAAATCTAGCTTATTTGTCTGTTAATTTAATAACAAACCACCCTAGCACTGACTAGCCCTGGATAACGGCACCTATGTACATGAGGTACGCTGGACACGTCAGAGTTTACGCAGCTTGGATAAACTTCCTGGGCAACCAAATTTTCACCAGATTCTCTGGAACCAGTTTGGATCTCTATGACTTTGATGGTGTTTAGCACTTTTTAACACTTTTCTGAAGGAATAAGAGAGAAAAGGGAATACCTCAAAGGCAAGCAAGAGAAGTAATCCACAGCTAACTATAAAAAGCAAGACTTAAAAGGGAAACCTTTTCTGATGGTGGGTAACTTATGCTGTTGTTCATGTTGATGTTCTTCATGGAAATCAGAGTGATGCTGTTATCCTTCTCGCTTGTGCCTGCAGAGCAGCTGTCAACAAGAGAAAGGTATTAAGAGACCTGCAAAATGAGAGAAGGAAGTCTCTTTGCACACAGTTGCAGACAAAGAGGCAAGGCTGAGGCACATTGGACCTGGGTAGATTGGGAGCTTCCCATCTCCAGGTGACTGACTCAGGTGCAGCCCATGAATGGAGACGGGTCCATCCAAGGCCTGGAATTGTCTGGCATTGTCTCTAGCTCTGGATTCATGGTCCTGATGGCACCCCTTGAGACTGAAAGTGTGGATCTGCTCTTTGATCTTTTGCCATAATTCAGGCACGTTCCTAGTAGATAAATTCCCCATGCCGTGTCTGTGTCCAGAGGTCTCTGGAGAAAGAAGTGGTGCATTCAGACAAATTCTGATACACAGCTGGTTTACCTAATGGAAAACACCACTGATGGGATTCCCCTTTCTCGCTAGCCTAAGGGCTGGGATTTTCTTTTAGTGCCAATGGAGAGTGGAAGATCTTGGGGATTAGGGTGCCTCTGGGCACAGTTCTCTGGTGATATGTCGTGCCTGAGTGGTTGAAAGTCACTTGGGTCATGATAGTTGAGAGTGTTTAGGAACCATGAATGTCACTGCAAATTTAGCACCTACGGTGCTAAATTCCTTGTGTCCCTTCACCCTTTCTAAAGCTGGATTGCTACCTTAGTAGGAAATTATCAGATAGAAAAGCAGGCTCAAGAGCTTTTGGAACTCAGTTACTCTTTCTCCTCATTTTAGTTTCCTTCCAACTTCTGTTCCTTTTGCTTTCCCTCCTGCAGCCTCTCCTCCTGGATAGTGGTGATGGGCTGTGAGGTTCAGGCAGACCATCCTCCACTTGATGTTTCTTTTCCAAAGCCCTCTGGAGTGGCATCGCCCTTCTCCCACACTTGCTGATAACTGGAATAGGGATCTTGGAAGTTATTTTTTGGGACCTGATCTCCTCTTACTGGCATTACTTTGAGATTTGGAAGCCCAATTTTGGACCTCAAGTCTGTATCTAGGTGATGAACCCTCACAGTTATCAGTGCAGTTCTGAAATTAGACCTCTGAATAAGTGACCAAACTTCTAACTTTGACTCCATCAGGTACAAGACAAGGCTGTTGGCACTATTTTTTTACCCATTCTTTAAGTTCTGAAACACCTCCTTCCACCTGAAATAACCAAAGCTGCCTCCTCTTGTTAAAATTAGTTCTGGAATAAAATACATGCTTTCAATAGGATGTGTGTAAGTGAGGTCACTGGACAGTCTTACCTCTCTGATACCACGGAGCTCCCTGGCTTCTGCTTATCTGGAAGGGGAGAAAAGTAGTTGATATGTAGGTGAGAACATCGCAGCTAAGCAATAAAATAAGTCAGCTATATTCAGAATTGCATTGTAAAGGATTATAAATGACGTCCAAATGAGATTAGATACTTGAGAGTTGGTTAGAGAAACTGCTTCAGCTAACCTTGCATTTTTACAGACAGACTGAATGTTTTGCTGCTTATGTAATTGCTGAATTCCTTCGGGCTCTTGGTGGTTCTCTGTCTTGCCATAGAGCAACCTTGCCCTCTAGTGGGTAGTGCTCAATGAGAATTGGGATTCTGGAGAAAATGAGTACCAAACTCCAGAACTGTTTTGCTGAAGGCGCCAGGAATGTGCGGAAATCTGCAGTTCTTAACTGCAGCAAGCACAGCAACCTTCCTTCTGCCTCCTTATGCAGATGGGTCTGGACTGAGACACCAAAGAGCTGGTTGCACATTCCTAATTGATAACTCTGTATTCCAGTTTGGCTTTAAACCTCTCTCCCTTCCCTCTCTCCCTCCAGCAACACGTTTCATGAGCTTTTAAAAAGGAATCCTTTCATCTTTAAATAATTGCCAAATCAACATAGAAGCTGGTAACTTGTTGACTATGAAAGAAAAGACAGGCACAGGATATACCCAAGCATGAAAAGCTCTGATTCAGGCGTAATTCTGATATATAAGTTATTTTTGTACATTTTAAGCCTAGCTTCGGCTGAAAAGAGGCGCATGAAGCAGTGAAGTCTACTACCTCCTAAACGAATGGCACAAGGATGTACCTGAAATTCCTAAAACCCCAAATGGGCAGGCAAATACCTTCTGAGTCCTTTGAACGGTTGCACTTGAACCTCAGGCTGACCACGCTGACAAGGATGATCACAACCACTATCAGGATGACTATGAAGCTGATGACACCTGGGGATGGAGGAAAGAATCGTCTGCCATTGATATGGTGGTAGTGTGCCTGCCCTTGGCTGCTTGGGTTGTGGAGGGACTTTGCCTCAATGAAAAATTTGAGTCTGAAAGCAATGCATCATTTATCTGTAAAATGAACAGGGCATGTAACATCCAGAGAAGTAAATAATGACTGGAGTGAATGGCTTTATCTCAAGTTTTAGCATCAAAGGCCTTTTGATAAATGGGTACAGTGCCAAGAGGGCAGAAGTCAACTGGATTACACGAGGGGTTGATTTGGGTCATTATGTCTCTTAGTTGAGAAATCTTATCTTAAACATTTGTAAAGTCAGATAAAAACATAATGTAAAGGGGAGAGAGAAGCTAGAGATTGTGAAAAAATTGTTACCGGTTTCATAAACCAATGGCCAAACACAGGTTTGATTCTGATATTTAGCCTCTATAAATCAAACTGTTCTTTGCACAAGGATCTTGCTTCAAGACTCCTTTTGACTGCCCTTGGAGGATATAAAGCAATGATACTTATGAATTTAACACTTTTTTGGTAAAAGCTTCTGAAATATGGTTTTCCTGTAGTGCAGTGAAAATGTGCAAATTGTTTTTGTTCTTTGGGGAGGCAGCAGAGCCCAGGGAAGAGTGGGTGTCTTAAGCCTAACCCATGCCTATCTTCAAAGCTATTGACAGATTAAGGTATGGCATCTCTTGCTCCATCCTTACACAATCTCTGAAGGATGCGGAGGACTTGATTGCTCCCTGCCAAGCGAGACATAAAATGTATGGGTGAAAGCAGTAAGGCAGGGCTGGGAATGCAACCCCAGCAGGTTCGCAGGGGAGAAAAAGAAGGTTGTCTAAGCTTCTGGGCAGGTAGCATATTTATTCTACACCCTGTTAGGGAAACCAGGGCATGGCATGGGATAATTTGTGCCTCTTGCTTTAACACAGAGCTGGAATGTAGCTGGGACAAATACTGGTGGAAACAAGATCCCAAGTTCAGGTATGCCGCGATGGACTTTCAGAATGCCTGTCTGTGGTATTTTAGGCATGAATGGGAGTAACTGTTACTTAGATTCTTTACTACCTGATGACAAATCTTTTTCTTTCTTTGTTTCTTTTTTCTTTTCTTTTTTTTTTTTTTTTTGGAGGGTTTTCCCTTGCACTCAGACTTCAAAATTGGGCATACTGAAGAGGAAAACGGAGGAGTTGTTTCCCAGGGAAGCCTAACTGCTGAAGCTAGGTCTCCAAAATCGACTGTCTTGGCAAAACAGAACTCCCCTTGTTTACCCAGATCAAAAAAGACCTTACCAAAAGCTGCCACTGTCAGTGGTGATTTACCATCTGTAGGAGTCGGCGTGGGCAGGTAGCCAGAGGACTCTGGTGTTGGAGTAACTGTTTGTAAGATGCCTGTGAGAGGGAGGGAAAATTTAGCTTTATATAAAGATTTTCTTCCAAGGTGAGAAGACAATTCCTAGCAAAGTTACAGGGCTTATCACTTCACCTTATTGAAGAGAATAACAGTGGATCCTGGACCAGCTCCATCAACATTAACAGCAAAGTGACCAAGACCTAAGCAGGCATCAGAGATTGCCTTAGTGAGGCCCCTTTTATCAGCAATCTCTGTCAGCAAGTGATATTCTCACACTTAGTATCTTCTGCTGGGGTAGCAATGAGAAAGCTGAGCATGGTAGGTAGAGGGATTGATCTGGTGGTGTATCTGAGGATGGAGCCTGTCCTGTCTCCCTCCTTTTATGAACTCTAACTCTCATACTAGCACCTTTCCTGCCTTGACTAGCCACCAGTCTTCTCAGGTTGAGCAGATTGCCCAAAAGAAGAGCTGTTTCTGTGCAGCTTTACAGATTTTTCGAGGACTAGATGGAAGAACCAGTAGCCCTCAGGTGTTCTGGTTAGCTCTTCACCATGCTGCCTTGAAGATAGCAGTATGATGGCGTTGTTGGCTGTGAGAAGGACTGTAAAACATCCAGTGTTACTTATTTCTCTGTGCAAGGAGAAAGCACCTTGAACTGCTGAGGTTGTAGTAATCTTGCTTCTCTTGGGCTCTTGACCTGGACAGAGGAAACATAGAGCATGAGACATGTACCTGAAGACAGTGTAACAACCAAAAGAATTAATGGAAGTGCTAGAGAAAAGAATAGTTTCACAGTAATGATGGGGATGTCAAAGAAAATAGGGTATTCGTTTTCAGAGTGAAACCTTCTCACCAAATATACTTTGTACTATTTGCCATATCTAAAGAAAACTCAGGGGAACTGTTCAGATTCAGTTTCTGCAATCCCAACAGTTTTCAGGCAGATACAACAATTAAATACTGGAGCAGTGGACTGAGAAGGTTACAGATTTGCCCTTGCTCACAAATTTTAGATCAGACTGTGTTTTCTCTAATCAGATTGTATTTTTAGAACTTCTGCAGAATATGGGTGTGAGTTGACCGGTTGACATACCTTGGACTTGGAATTACTGGATATGTTATCTGGAAATATGTAAGCTACGCTGAGGTGAGCTGATTTGAGTATCTTCTGCTGGGATAGCAATGAGAAAGCTGAGCATGGTAGGTAGAGGGATTGATCTGGTGGTGTATTTGAGGATGGAGTCTGTCCTGTCTCCCTCCTTTTATGAACTCTAACTCTCATACTAGCACCTTTCCTGCCTTGACTAGCCACCAGTCTTCTCGGGTTGAGCAGATTACCCAAAAGAAGAGCTGTTTCTGTGCAGACCATATGTAGTCTAGCTGTGGCAGTGTAGAGGGTTGTTCAGCCAAGGACTCCAGTTCTCGGTGGGATGAACTGGCTTATATGAAGCTCTTTGGTTTGTGACAGCTGCTTCCAATGCTTATGTAGGCAATTTTAAAGCCAGCCTATGTATTTCACTTGTACAGTGATACGTCCCTTGATTTTTTGATTGGTATGTTGAAAAGCCAGAACTAATTATCTGCCTTGACCTTATTAAACAGCTACAAGCATTGTCAGGATGTTAAAATTGATACTTCAGGACTTCAGAAGATCATTTGTAGGTCAAGTAGGATCTCCTTTCTTCCTTTCCCATCCTCTCCCTCCTCCCAAGAAATTGGCCACAGCTACGTGCTACCTGAAGACTGTAAAACAGCTACTGTTGTTCTGAAGAGGAGTGCAGCTGTCCTATGGGCTCCCACAGAAACTGGATTCCCATCTTGCAGAAAATATCAATGTTTTAAAGTATCATTTTGTACAAAGTCAGAAGAAAGAGTGGAAATATGAAACCAAGATGTGGAAGAGAACTACTTGCAAATATAGGAATAAAGCCTTCCAGCACGTTAAAGTAAAATATGGATTCAAATTGACTTCACTCTAGATATGAAGAAGAAAAATTTTTGCGGTTAATGAAGAATCTTGGCATAGATGAAGCATGTCCTCAAAAAAACCTCTTTTTTCTGAAAGAACAAATTTAACTTGTTCAGAAACCAGTAACTGCATGGAGCAGAATAGTCCTGAAAAATGGTGTGCTTCTGTATAATTTTTTTTAATGGCTATCAAACCCTTTGTTTCATTCTGAAATTATTCTTTTAGCTACAGTGAGTAGAGAGAAACTGCGGTTTGAGCCTGGCCTGGATACCCATTTCTTGGGAAATATTGGGTCCCACACAACAGGAGGCTTCTGCTGATACTTCTGGAAGTATCAGCAGCATTTCTGTAGTCAAAGATATATTGCGTTTTTCTGATAAAGCAGCATTATAACTAGTATTAATCTGCTTTAATTAAAGGATTCTTGGCTTAGCTGGGCCCAGACATGCTGGTTGGACATCTGTGCAGGCAGAGCTGACCCCAGGATTTTAACTTTACATGAGTGAAATTTGGGGAAGCTTTGGGAGGTAGGCAGAGAAGCAGTGGAGTTTCTCATTCTTGATCAGTGCAAATTCTTGGGTCTGAATCTTTAAAATGAAGAATCAATGCAGTTATTAGATTTAAGTCTTCCCACTGACTTTCCTGGATTCCTGCTGTTATTCTGAGAAAAGTCTTACTGAATTCTCTACTTTTTGCTTACAAGCAGGGTTAAACAAACTGTCAAAACAAAAGAGGGATTTTTTTTTGAGGGTGTTAAAAGGACCACCTTATTTCTAAATGTAGATTAATCTTTCAGCTGTTGAAGTTATCAGTCAGAGGATGTTAAGTGAATTTGGTCTTCTGTTTTACTGACTGATTGTAAGGATACTAGAGCTGATTTGGGGTATTACTGATGGCTCAACCCCAAGATAAAGACTAGTGCTTAAATAACCTGCACCATGTAAATGAAGGAAGTTAATTGCAGTGAAACATTGTCTAAATTTATCAATCCTCTGTAATAAAAACAAAATACCTTGAGTTGATGAGGTTGCTGGTTTTCTGCTTCCATTAGACTTTTCATCTGGATAAAGAAAACATAGGAAAGGAGACTTAGCATAATTAATAACAGTTTCAAGGGTTCTGGAGAGCTGTTGGGTTCCTTGGCAAAGAACTTTGTTTCTAGGCATGAAACTTCCCCTCCAAGCATAAATAAAGCCATCCGGCTCACAAGCCATGTCTAGCTCACACAATCATTGGAAAGAGCGTGCCTAAGATGTGAGCTTTGGGAGAGCTGTACTAGGAAGACTGTGGGTGCCTATAACTCTTTCTGAGAGCATCACCTGGTACAGAATGCCATCTGGCTTTCCTGGCGTGGACTTGCTCCAGATCATGGCTGAGTTCAGCCCTGTGCTTTTGGGGAGCTGGAACGAGCGACTTCCATCAGCAAGATGGTGAGACCGCTTCAAAAGAGTGCTAGCACTGAGCAATTCACGTGGTATGAAGTAGCCCAGACTTTCTGATGCCTTCAAAATCTCTTGCAAAAGGGAGGGTTCACAAACAGGAGCACTGATCCTGCAGAAGCAATAATTTATTGGTTTTCCATAGTTATATGAAGGCAGTTGCAGGCACTTACCCGGCACGGATGATGTTAATGTTGTTGTAGAAGTGGTAGAGCTTTTGGTTGTATTAACCAGGCCCAAAGTGGTGATATTCAAGTGAGCTGTTGTTGCTGACTTTACTGAAGTTGAAGGCTCTGTAGAGTAAGCTCAGGGTTAATTGAAATAGCTCTATGTACTACGGGTTCTGTTCAGAAATGTTCGGTATGTTTTTTTGAAGTGAAATCTCAGGCCCCTTGGAGATTATGGAAAACCTACTAGACGAAACATTGAGCAGCACAGACAAAAAAAATCCTTAGTTCTGCTCAAGCTTTGGTGCTTTGGCATTAACTTTTGCCTTTCTGGCAAGGCCAGTCGGGTATAAAGAGGTGCTGAGCTGACAACTCAAGAGGTGCATGGCAAAAGTTCAGTCTAGTTTTGCTACCACTTTTTTTTTTTCACTTTTAAAATAAGTATTTTCATCACATTAACTAGCTAGAGCTTCCAGGCACCAACATGCTGGCTTACTTGTTTTGACACGCTAGCTTTTATGTTTCATTTCGCTAGGAGTCACTAAACAGCACGAATAGTTCAATTCTTGCAATGGACTGAAGGCTTTGGCATTTTTTTTTCAACTTGATGTTCAAAGCAATGTAGTGAGAACATGAACCTCATGCATGTAGAACGACATGGTAGGAAGGAAAAAGCTTTCCATAAACTTCCTGCGAGGAAGAGTGGATCACCAAGTTTGATTTTATAGGCAAGTTATTTGTCTCAACTTCTCAGGGATTTACAGTAAAGATGAAAAAGGAGCAAAACCAGTTTTAAGTTTTTGACTTTTTAGGTTTTTTTCCTCTTTTTTCAACAAAATGTTTCATGAGAATATTTATGTTTAGGAGTAAGTTTCTTCTTTTGCAATGCATAGGAACAGAATCTCAAACATGTCGAGTGCTGGGCACATTTTGGGGAATTTGACTTTTTCTTTTAAATTTGGGGGTTTCTTTGAAGGGTGGCGTTATGTTTAGAACAGAAATTTTCAGACAGAGTAGGAATTACATCTCCAGAGATCTGTCAGTGGAAGAACAGATAAGAGTCTGGAGCTGAAGAGATCCCATTGCATGTTATTTGGTTTTGGTATATTTGCAGACTGAAACATGTAACGCTTTGCTAACAACTCACTGTTCCTACTTCCAGGGCTCCTATATGACCATGACACATGGGGCTGTCCTGAAGGCAGCTGCAGCAGGAAAAATGAGAATAAAGTAAGGGAACTCTGCAGAGGTTCATACTATTTAAATATCATCTGCCATTGAGAGTGATTTGATTGCTGATTCTGTGGAGATAGATAACAAAGCAAAACAGTCATCTTTAACGACTAGGTTAAACCTAAGGCAATGTTGTGACCTTGTACTGTCACAAGCATCGTGCTGTTTAGGGTGCCTCCCTAAATTGCCTAAAAATTCCCTAAATTCCCTAAAAAATGCCTCTTTGTGCCTCCCTTTTCCTCTTAGGGGAATGGGGAGCACATTAGCCTGCTTTGTATGTGAGGTGCTGAGGGTGTGCAAAACACTGGAAATTGGTAGTTATTTAAAAAAAAAGTGTAGTCAGACTTATCAAGAAATCAATAACAATAAACAAGAAGTAAATGTAATATGGGGAAACTCATAACAATGGCTTTATTACTGCTACTTCCGTTACAACAGTGCTCAAGAACCAAGGCCAGACCTGACCGTGAGGGGCTGTACATGCACATACTACACTCAGACCGAACAGTCCTTGCACTAGACGGCCTCTTAGCAAAGTGTGTGATGACAGGACACAGTGACGCAGATGCAGCCCAACCTGCCGCCTTGGCTGGGTTTGGGGGCGTGCATCCCTTGCACGCACGCGAAGTAGTAGCTCCAAACCCAGGGTTTACCCCTCTCCATGAGGATCCTATCTGTGTTGTGACCCTGCTTCTCCCCACTCTGTTTGGTGATTTTCCCCATTCTTACCCTTATCCCTTGATCCTTTTGGGGTAACCTGGCTGGATCACAAGCCCTTAATGCCACAAAATCCTCTTCTTCCTTCGTATGACAAAATCTTCTTCCTCCCCACCACTATACTCTTTTAACCTGCTTCTGGACAGCCTAAAAGGACTGATGTACATACAGAGCATTTACAAGCCTGCCAGGATGCCCTCAGGGTCCCAAAGCAGTGTAGCTGCACTCTCAGCTCTTCAGAAGAGCTCTGATAGTCACCATCCACTGACATGGGGTGTCCGTAACAACCCTTGGAGGGGGGAAGGGGGAGGCACAAAGTACTTCTCCTTTGGTATGCATTACCTGAGGTATGGTTCTTTAGTTCAGGGCTGTGCGTTGTTGTTTGAGACTGACCTGTAACACAAGCAGAGAGTCATGGAGGAGACATCTTCTACACAGGTGCTCCTTGTTGATGGGATCCCCTTAAGGAAGTTTAAAGGATGGAACAGAAAGAGGCTGTTATACCTGATAAAGCTGAGGAGTGGCAGGAGAAAGAAGTGCCAAGGAGAGCATTTGTCATTGATGTGGGTGTAGAAGGCATGGGCAAAGGAAGGCCTGTTACCAGAGAATAGCTAGGAAACAGCTGAGAAGAAAGGGGCAACCTTACCTTCCGTCCTTCACTCCCTCTGCTTTTGAGACGCCTCATGAAATGGGGTACCCCTCTCATCCAGACAAGGCTGGGCAGAGAGAGCAGAAAATAGGGAGCTGCCAGGGTCACGTATCTGGGGTTAGGTGTCTTCTCTACAGGCCTTGGAGAGTGAGGGGAATTGGTTATAAATGTGGCATGCAGAACTGGGCAGTGCAGGGTCCCGTGAAAAGGCACTTTAGCAGATGGGAGGGGTTTGAATCTGGTTCCCATTTGTGATCTCTCCATCTGCATCCACACGTGGCAATGCACACACACATCCAAATGGACTTCTAAAACAAGATTAAAATCCAAATGGTACCTGCTACAGTGTGGGCAGACGGTTCTGTGGAGGTTGCAGTACCTGAAATGAAACAGCAACAGTTTTAACGATGCTAATGTGTGACAATCTGGCACACACCAATGTATCAATGTTCTTGCTAGTTGTGTGGTTTGGGTTTTCCCCATTTTTTGTAGGGACTGATTTTCAAATACATCAATTTTCCCAAAAGCATTAGCTAGGAAGTAGGTAACAAACTAGGAAGTAGGTAACAAACAGTTTGAGAAGTAAAAGTATTTGGTTAAATATGGAATATTAAGTTTATTCTGAGCAAATTACTACTGGAGTATATTCAGCCAGGATGAATGCTCTTCTGTGGCCATCCCCTCCCCAGAATGAAGCAGGGTGAGAAAAATCCACCTGAGAGCCAGGCTAGCTGGACATGGGAAGAGGGGCTGAGGGTGCACAGATGAAGTCAAACCCTTTAGGGAACCTTCATTTGCTCTTATGTGAAAATGCCAGGCAATATAAGTGGAGTCATTCCCCAGCCTCTAGCTCTTTCTTGGCAGAGAAAAAACGTTTGAATTGGTTTCTGAAGCTGCTTAAAGAGTTAAGACACCCTGGAATGCTTTGTTTCATTGAGGCCTTGATGGATGAGATTTGTAAAGGTCTCTAGACTGTTTTTCTTCCTGTCTCCTACCTTCTGTCTCTGGCATTTGCCTCCTGGGGAGCTGGCTGAAGCCTTGTGGCTGTGTTAGTTCTGACCTGGTGAACTGGTGGGAGGCTGCAGCTTGTGGACTGACTCAGAGGTGCCTTCCTTAGTGGGTAGAGTTAGGATGGTTGCGGACAGAGTTAGGTTGGTGCTGGAGGAGTGTATTGCACTGACTTCGCTATCGCAGCACTGTAGGTGTTGCAGAGAGTCTCTAGTTTTAGTTTCTCAGCTGAAAGGTTTTTCTTTTTGTTTTTGAATGTATGCCAAGGCATCCCTGCACCAGTCCTCCATGTTGTCAACTCTTAGGATGTCTAAGACTTTTCTTTAAGCCTTAGCACCTGGAATCCTATGATAAGCTGAGATGCCATTTCAAAATGTTGCCATTTAAAAAGGGAAGTCCAGTGTCCAGTTCACATAGTTGGGGACAAAAACTAGAAAATGTGAGCAAAATATACTTTAAGTGCTAAGAAATCAAAACCAACTGGTTTAATTTTGAAAATGTGACTTTGAATTTATTTTTTTAATGCAAATGCTAATCAGCATTTTAGTAATTATTGCTGGTGATACTCACGCTGCCAAAAGATTCTTCAAAGAAACTATATTAGAGCTAAAGAAATCAACTGAACTGATCCCCACCGGTGACCCATGTGAGCTGACGGGTCCTAAAGGGTTCAAACAAAAAGGGAGAGCAAGAAACACTGAATCCTTCCGGCTCGCGGCCCCCCTCGTAATGCCGCATAGTGCTGTGTGTTTGGAACAGCGGGCTGATCAGGTGTAGTGCCCTCGCGGGAGACCCGGGGGTGACAGAGGCAGAGAACCGGCAGAGCACCACCAGCCACGGTGCTTGCCCTCCTGTTGTTTTACAGCCCAATTCTGCAATCTCTCCATACAAGATTCATAACAGCTACTGCTATACCTCTGTCGGGAGCAGGCCTGCAAGAGAGCTAATCTTCAGGCTGCCTTTCTCCTCAAAGAGAGGATCACACGCTTCTAAAACCCTATTGATCTGATCTATTTTGGACTTCTGCCTTACAGTGAAAGGAGCCACAGCCTGCAACATCCTGTTTCTCACCCGGGGCTATAGAGGTAGTGTAAATAAGCATAGTGGTAGGCGCCTACATTGTACTGTGGATGTCTGAAAAAGGTCGGCGAATCCCACCCGCCCTGATGGCGGCATAGATCTGGAATGAGAGACTGCTGCTGCTGTGAGTTGAGACTTGTTCACCAGTGCAGGCAAAAGCAGGCTGTGGCTGGAGGAGCTGTCGAACGCGGGGCTAGTTTTGCCCCTGTAGCCCATGTGAGGGAGCAGTAGAAATCTTTAGCACACAGTGTGTGCCCGTTATTGCAGCTTGGCTCGGAGCCCACCCCTCGGGGGACTGTCTGGGTCTAGTGAACTCCTGATTGATGTCATCTTTCTCATGTAACTATCTTGGAGCCCTAACTGTTTTTTCCTCTAAGCCTTTATGAAAAGGATCCCAGCCCAACTGGAATGAAAACAGTATGTAAACCACAATGAATGCATAATAAAACAATCTTTCCAGATAGGATTTGCCTAGAAAAATCATGCTTGAAAACTCTTCTATACTTTTCTGATCTAGCTTACTGGGCAGCAAGCTAGCAAAATCTGCTTGCATAGCAGCACTCGTACTGGGAAATATCCTTTCTGTGGATCTCCAGGGCCATGCTCTAGATAGCTTTCACTCAGACACCTGCAGAGAAGAAAGTGAAAGGATGGGGCTTGCTCAGCTCATAGGTAAGACTGAGAGGAGACATGATGGCAGTCTTTAGTAATCTAGAGAGGAAGGGGCTAATCAGTTCTCAACATCCACTGTGAAAAGGCCAAGAGAAAGGTCAGCTCAACCTGCAGCAAGAGAAAGGGAGGTTGGACAGTAGGAAATTTTAACACAGGGATCGTGAGTAGCTAGGCATGACTGCAAGGAGGATTTTGGGATATTCTTTGGGGGCTTTAAGGAGCAGGTTAAATGTACATCAGTCTAAAAACATAGGCAGGGTTGCAGAGAGAGGCAAGGTCATTTAGTGAATCAGTTAGTATAACTGAAAGACAGTCCTTTGGGCACACAATCTTCATCCTTAAAAAGGTAGAGATGCAATTTTGAGAAGGAGGAGTGCAGACTTGTCACATAAGATGCTGTGGGGCACTCTCTGCTCCCCAGAAGCCCAGCTGGCTTGGGCAAGAACGCCCAGTAACTTGGGCAGTTTGCATCAGTTTCCCAAGTTTTCTCTCTTGCTTTGTCACTGGCCTTCCTCTTCTCAAACAACATTACAGCACAAATGTTCTGGACATAGTTTTGCAAGTGCTTTGAGAAATACTCTGTATATGTACAACACACAATAATGTACTGAAATCATCTTGGGGCAAATATCTAGCTGCAGAATTCATGTAGCCCCTCTGTCTCCAATGTTCCCTTACAGAAACTGAAGCCATTATCCTGTCGCTTCAGTGGGAGAAGTAACTGCCTCTAACAGTGTATTTTCTTCTTGAAATTATCATAGCTTTTTGTAATGCCCATGTCATGTGAAAGCATCAAGAATCACTCCAATAGCTATTGTCTTCACTCAGTAACTTCTAGACAGCTTAGCTGATGCTTAATATATTTCCTTAGAGGAAAAGGGGAGATGAAGAGACTTCTCAGCTGGCAGTTTTATAATCCTTTTTTGGTGTAATTAAGGAGAAATCTGAAAGCTTGAACTGGGCCTCTGGGGAACAGGAGGAAGCTGAGATAAAGGGAGGTGACATTGACAGCTGCCCTATACTGTTAGACCTGCACGAGACTATCCCATGAGGCAGCTCAGGTACCCCAAGAACTACTACAAGAGGAAGAGGATCCCATTTGAAAGTCTTCCACTGCAGCTTAGCCCTTTGCTGAAGCCTAAATCAGAGCACTGACTTGTAAGGAGATATCATAAAATGATTTGCAAAATTAATCCTTGGAGTTACTATAAATAAAACAAGTAGGCAGGTATTCTCCAGAGCTAATTTTTTGAGGTTAACTTAGGTTTGTTCAACGGCCCCGCTGTATCCTCTCTTGTGCTAGCATAAATTTGTTTGGGCATGTGGTGCTCTGCATCATGGCAGTAATGTGGCCAAAGAACAGCTCGTTAAAGGTATTTGTTTTTCAGCTGGACCAGCTCCCTGCACAACTAGCACAGCAGGAGGGGCCACAGTGGGGAACGGGAAGAGACTTGAGGAGGCCCTGCTGCCCTGGAGAGGGGTTGTGGAGTGGGATGCCTGGCTTCTCTGAGGTGCCTGTGCCAGGCGGGCAGGACTGGGAGGGATTTTTCCCCTTGCCGCTGACCTGAACTCATCGATCGGTCCAGCTTCTGCTGGAAGGTGCAGCTTGCTCTTCCTACAGAGAGAGGGGATATGGGAGGAACAGGAAACGGGAAACAAAGAAAGCATCAAATCTCCTGCATGTCACAGGCTCTGAACTTCATCTGGCCAAGCAGATACGGACCTGTCTTGTGCCTTTGTGCTTTGTATCTGTTGTAGAAAAGTGACCAGTCTTGCTGTGAAGAGGCGAAGGGATGGAGATCTACCTCTCTTGGGTCTTTGTTTTCCAATAAATTACTCTGACTTCTGTAAACACAACAGCCCATTATTTTTAAGTGGAGCATGTCTGGCCCTGACTCTTGGCCACTGCTTCTTGTTATGCCTTCTCTGCCAACTTAAATAATCCAGAGTCCTGTTGTGTCAGGTGTTTTCTTTTGGGGAAGGTGCTTAGCTGCCACAATTGGATTAGAGCTAAGAGGTACAGACATGCACAAAACAGGAAGAGACCCAGCGCGTGTTTTGCGGGGCTGGGCAGCAGGATGGGTAAGGACAAAAGAAGTGCCACGTGTCGCAGCTCCCTGCGGGCTGGCCCGGGGGACTCTTGTGCCGATAGTGCCGTGATGCTGACAGTGGCACCTGGCCATAGCACTGTTTCCTCCCTGTATTTCTGGCAGCACAGCCCTGGTCCCTGTGTGAGGGAGTCTGGTCGTGGCTGCTATATAAACAGTGCTCAGGACACAGCCAGCACGGCTGTAATTGCAATAAACATCAAAGCCATTTAAATGACTTGCCATTGAGTGTGAGCACTGCCAAGCTATTTGTTGTTGCTTGTTTGGGTGCAAGTGATTTATAGTTAGATTGTGCAGTTTTTAGGTGGAGATTGGGAGCTTGCTGAGGGATTTACGATAGGAAACACTGCTTTATGCTCTTGCTGTAATGGGAAAGTGTTGATAACCGATCAGAGCAGTAGGGCCTAAGAGAAATGTGTCAGAACTGCAGATGTGTTTCAATTCTCTGACTCCGAACTAGAGTCTTTTTCAGTTAAATTTTTTCTGGAAGATGATGGATGAGAATTTTGGATTTATGTTATTTGTAATATTCCTTTTCTGACGTTAGATGCGAGTGTCACATTTGAAAGCATAAGGGCCCTTCCACATAGCCTGTTCCCGCTGACCCCAGCAGCTGGGAAGTTTCCAGAGCTGGCATCTCGTCCTACTATGTGCACCACCCTTCAGTGTAAAATGAAGAGAGACTAAATGAGTTTTAGATGTTTCTGCTTTGATATCTTGATTCTGGCAGTTTTAGGCATTTGAAGAGTGTTTTTTTTCAGCTTCTGACCAAAGAAAAGCACTTATTTTAAAAGGACCTTATGGCATGGTCTCAGTATACAGAATTGCTGCACATTTTCCCTGCTGCAGGAGAGACCTGGACCAACTGTTGAAAATATTTCAGTGGATTTATGCTGTCCAGTCTGTGTGTTGATAGACTGAAGAATTCACAAGGGAGAATCTTTGGGACCAGTATGAAGGCGCAGAAACTGGGACTGATCCCATTGCACTAAGAACTAATGAGAGAAGGGGACTGTCTAACCTGCTTGCAACATTTAGCACTGGACTTACTATCCTCTTCTCCTTCTCCAACAGCTTCTGAAAGAGAAGTGATGTTCTACCTGTGGTGTATACCCTGGCAGGGAGCTCTACAGCCTATCTAGCGCTGTACTGGCTTGCTGCACCAACATCACCCTGTGCTATTAGGATGTATAAACAAATGCTTTAGAAAAGAGATGGATAAAGGAGTTTTCTTGCTGTAGTACCTTCCAGCTTAGCCTCGCAGAAGCACTTCAGCTAATGTTTTCCCAACAACCTAAAATTAGATTTTTCAATTCATATATTTCCACTTCAGTAAAATGACCCATGACAAAAATACGCTGACCACTTAACACGAATTGCAGCTGTTTCCTGGGTGGAATGCAGCAGCTGTTGAAACAGCGATAGGAACAATACCACATGTTTGACTTTTATGTGAAGGAAAACCCTGTGTTAGAAGCTCTGCAGAGCGGCGAGCCTTGCAGATGTCTGAATCCCATTTTATTAGGCACCTGACAGGCACAGAAGAAAAGATGCCTCTGCCTAGAGGGCTGACAGCAGAACAGATAAGGCAGAAGATGCAAGGGAAAGAAAAGAAAGACCACTATTCTTTGTATATAGAATTAATAATTGGCAGTCTAAATCAGATCCCAGATCGACAGAGGTATTTAAACACCTTATTGTCCAACAAGATCAAGGAGTTTGGCAGCTCACTGCTATGGTCCTAGATTGAAATGACTTGGCGAATGTTTTATGGAAAGTTTAGAGAGAGCCAGGAATTAAACCCGGATCTCCTGAATCATTAAAAACAATCTTATCCTTCCTCGAGGGCTGAACCCGGGTCTGGGCATCCTCTGAGCATCGTGCTCTGTTCTCTCTGGTGAACTGTTCTGGAAACACAGCACAGCACCATTCTATCGGAAGACAATTAAAAACTACTTGAATTTAAAAAAACAAGCCAGAAGACAAACAATGTGGGGAAACTACGTGCACAGAATGGGCCCTGCCACATCACGGTGTGCGCTGAAATCCTGTTATCTCACAAACAACGCAGTCGCCACTGGAAGAGTAAAACAGCAGAGTTTTCTCCTCAGTGCAGCCCCCAAGCCTGGGCCATGCCTGTCTGGGCCACCACTGCTCCCCAACGTATGGAGAGTAAATACAGGCTCCAGATAGGCTGCTGACCCAGGGCTGCATCGCGAGCCTCCCGGCTCTTTACTGGTTCCAGTTTCTTCCACAGCCTGGTTGTTTGAGAGCTGTATGTTTGCAATGTTCTGTAATGCTGGTGCTGGGGGCCCTGCCATTCCCTTGGCTACGCCGCTCTTGGGGATTGACCGTCTGTCTCGGTGTTTGGTGGAGGAATTGCTCCGTGCTGAGTTCAAATGAAATAGCCTGAGGGGAGCAAGCTGTCCAGGCTGACTTCTGGGAGCCAGAGCCCGGGATGTGCTTTTTGCCTGCCTGTTGTTCTCATGCACTTAAAAAAAAAAAAAATAGTAGTTTTCCCCAGCAGATCTCAAAACAGCTTACAGAGAATTGGGGTACTTCTAGCTCTATTTTGTTTTTTTTTATATACATGGAGAAACTGAAGTACTGAACATGTACCATGAGTTGCAGGCTGTTTCAGGAGCACTACTTCACATCTTAGGCTACCAGCCAAGCTTCTGCCACTGTGCATGTCATGCTGCAAGTTGTCCTCATTATTTTGTAAGATTTTTGTTCCTCACCAAATGTGGTGTGCTGTAGGTGCTGTAGGAGATCTGCTGCTGAATTTGCTTGTTCAGTACACATCTGGACAAGCATCCACACAGCCCTGTGACAGTGCACAAATTACCATCCCCTGCAGCAGTACGACCAAAGTGATGGATTGGTGGTAGGGTGTCTCTGGCAGATACATTTATCACTTCTCCTGAAGTCATGGATGCTTTCTGCCTTAGTTCTCATGTTTTTGGGATTCCCCGAGTTTATTTGGGTGGAGAGGATACTGCTGATAGTAGATAATTTGTGTGGTGTTTGTGATACACCCTGTAGCAATGTAGCCTGCTGGAATCTGTTCAGCTTCCACCTAGTGACTGAGGAGAAAAAGGTTTATAAAGGACCAGTGGCATGAGGTATTCTTATAAATCCCATTCTTACCATTTTCTTAAGTCTCTTAGCTTGAACCTCAGGGTTCAAGGAAGAGGTGAAACAGTCCCTTCTGGAATATATTCGCCTCATACAGCATCGCTAGGGAGGTATTTTAAACTTGCTCCCTAAAATACTTAGTCTGAGTGAGAAGAAGCTGTTAAAGCTTCGTGATCAGATAAACTTCCTCTGGTTTCAGATTTTAGGTGAGTTAACCCACAGGTATCACCGAGGTTTTATCCACAGATTTCAAAGCACACTGCAGAGCAGGCCATTTCATTAGCCTTGTTTCACATACAAGGAAACCAAGACACGGCGATATTACGTGACTGTCTCAGTGTTAAGTGGCAAACACAAAAGGCAGGACACTGACAGGCCAGTGGTCCTACATCCTCATCCAGCACACCAACTATGACATGCTGCTTCCTAATGACTAATGTCAGTGTGATTCTAAGATGTTTAGCAGCTCCAGAGCCAACACCTCTAGTCAACGACTTAGAGGAAGTTATTGAATCAAATGTTTTGCTCCAGTATGTCACAGTTATCAGTGCTGGGATGAGTTGCCAATGCCAGGTTCATGGCTAGAGCTGGGATAGTTCCTCTGCATTTGGTCAAGCTGCTGGTATTTGTCAAAATAGGCCTGATGTTTTACAAGGCTCTTTACAAACCCATTTCTCAGTGCCAGACTGAAGCTGGGTCTCCTCACGCTGTGACCCAACTCATGCTGCAGGCTGTAGGAAACATGAAGCATCTCAGCAAGCGCTACTTCTGTGTGCTGCTCATGCCTCCCCTGCATAGTCTGTCTTTCTGCTGGACAAAACAGGGCCTGAAAGAGTTCAGAGTGAAGTTCTAGCTTCCCTGAGACTGGGGAGGCGAGATCCAAGCTGTCCTGCTCAGAGAGCCTGGGAGGCTTTGGGAGAGCACAGTTGCTTTGTCAGCTCTTGGCTGAGTGCCGTAACTGAGCAGCAGTATTGGGCCAGATCAGACCCCATCCTTTGCCTCTTTCCTCCTCCTCTTATGTGGGGAGCTATTTGCCTGGAGCTGTGCTACCCTGGGGAACATGCAAAGTCTACAGTTGTCCCTGGTCTCAGTGTGGCCGGAAAAGTGAGGAAATCTTATGAGACAAAAGAATGCTTGCATCTCCTTCCTCACCCAGTGGTGGCTGGTCCCACCGTGAGAAAGGTTTGCCTCGTTTGCTCTGGTGATGGGTGGACATGTTCCACGCACCTGCAGCCTCCTGTTCCACATTGCTGCAACAGACAGCTCAGCACGAGCGCTCTCTGCCTTCTCTTTGCATGGAGCAGTAATCCGTAGCTATTAGCTTGATTGCCCAGAGAAGGAGATCTGCAGTGTCCCAGTGGACCTGAGGGCATTTGGACTTGTTGCTAGGGGGGACCATGTCTTCCTGCCTCTGTCTGTACGTTATGTGGAAAACAGGGCTCGATGCTTGAGTTTTTCAAGGTGAGTTTAAGCTGGTATCCTCAGCTGACCCCTCAATAGCTAAAAGCATTTGGATTTGAATCTTGCTTCTCTACTATGATGTCCTGTCCCTTCACTGTGTCTGAGATAAGCACCCTTGATCTTGATGAATTGGGTCTCAAACCAGTGAGTTGCAAGTAGTCAGAAAATTATTCCTAAACTATGAAATCCAACTGTTAGTTAGGCAGTGACATTTAACCATGTCCCTGGCTTCACCAGATTTCTAGCAAATTTTACCATCTAGAGGCATTAAGGGTCAAAGGTTCCTTGAAACTTTTACACCTCCAACCACCACCACAGCCAGAGATACTGGAAAGGGCCTAACTCTTCATACGCCCTTATCCTATACTAGAATGATTCAGTGGAAAGGTGAAAACATGGCCCCCTGAGTCCGTAAGTCTACTAAGTAGACTAAATGAGAAGTTCCCCACTTCTCATGGCAGTGGTTGGGTCATGCTGAAGGGGCTCATCTGGGAAGCAGGCTCTGTTTCGTATCTCTTGAAATTGGCGTAACTAGACCTTTTAACTGTGATGCTTGGCAGTGCTGCCCTTTGCTGCTGTTAAACAAGGTGTTTTCCAGGCTTGGCTTAAGAACCAAGAATTATGTGCTTTCCAAGCAGGAGCATCCTCCATGTTGGATTACCAGCACTGTCTCCTCCAAAAGCACCTGCTGTTGACTCACCTATTGTAAGAGAACATAATTCCTGGAAACAGTGTCCAGCCAATTGTATCAGCTTTGCAGAGAATTGTCTGCAGAGTTACATTTCACTAGAAGTGAGTAGTTTGCTCTGTGAGCAAACATTTCTCCTGAACACCTCCTCCTTTGCCATTCTCCTACACTCTAGATCGGGGTCAAACTAGCCTCTCCTATTTGGTCAAGAAGGGTCAGGAAAGGATCTTGGGGTTCCCCTCAGGTATCATCTGGTATGATCAGGGACTAGCAAAGGAAACATCCATCCATACAGGCAGAGGAGACTTGTGCTGCAACTTAGTAGAGTAAGAGGCAGGATCTGAATGAGATGCCTTCTCTGGCTCTGCAGGGAGTGCTCAGGCTGTTCAATGGCAGTGCTCCACCACTGTGGGCTTTTCTGGCCATAAGCTTTGTCTGGTGAACAAGAAAGGGGTGAAGCTGCTCTGGCATTGCACCATGCTGCATCAGGAGGGATTGCTTTCTGCCTGTAGTTCCTCCTGACACCCAAGGCACTAGTGATTTTATTCCCAGCCTTTACTGAGAATACAAATCAAAATGGTCTGCAATACCATCTCTGCCACTACAGACATCTAATGTCTGTTGTCAAATGTACTTTTAAAAGCACTGTATTTTGTTGTTATTGGCCCTGGCATAATTTTTTAAATGTGTTTTTTGCAACTACCTGAGTGCCAAAAGAAAGGATGTATTCTGTCCTCATCTTCTGAGGAGCACAGGCAGAGAAGCAGCAAGAGTTGGTTTTGGGATGCACTGGTGTGTAAACACTGTGTCTGGAAGGTCTCCTGTCAGCTGGAAGTCTGTCCTTTAGTGGAATCTTATGTTCTCAGTTGCGTGTACGTCATACTTCTCGTGGCTTTAGCCAGTTGCTGCCTCTAGTGCAGATGAGGAAAGTGGTAGATGGACTGGCAATGGGAAAAATCTGTGGGATTCTCATTAGCTCCCCATGAGGATGTTTTTTGTGGAAATCTTTTGTCTGGAACATGCCAATCTGTTATAATGGAAACTGTTCACAGGAAAAGGTTTATTTGGACTTTTTTTTGTCAAGCACTGATAGTGGAAAAAACGTTGGAAACTTTCAAGACTTCTCATTTCAGCAATTTTGAAATGACAGGGTTTAATCATTCCCTTTGAAATACCTCTGAGCTTAGAAATTTAAAATAATGAATAACAAAATGTGCAAAAAGTAGAAAAAGCCTGTGCTGAAACAGACAATTACTAGTTTTCAGCCAGCTATTGAGCCCAACTTTGGGACAACTGTCTTGTGATATTATTTGTGATTTTTAGCTTTTCATCTTGGTGCAGTTTGGAAGTTCTCAGAATCTCCTACAACAGGGAACTTTCCCCTCCCTCTTCTCATCCTTGTCTTTCCCTGCTCTTCTTCTACTGTCTTTCCCTGCTTTTATACTACCCATCCAGTTTGTAACAGGTGCTCCAGCTCTGGCCTAGAAGATTGCACTACCACATCAACACCATCTTCATGGCCTTACAGGTGTTTTGACTGTAACCTGTTGTGCTCCAAAGCAAATTCTGTCACTGTGTCAAGGCTATCTCCATCCTTTTGATGCATAAGGAGACCACTGAGCTCTTATGCCATGTTTAAGAGCACCTAGCGCTCTTCTTTGGTTACTTATGTATCAGATAACCAGGAGCATCCCTGATCAGTCCTCTGTCCTTTAACTCAACCTTGTGTTTTCCCTTATGCAGAAACGTTTCCCCGAGTTGTGCATGCTGACGAAAACAGTCCCTGCCCCAGAATTTTAAGCAGAATGCAGAGGACAGAGTTGTGGACAGCAAAGTCAGTCACTGAGGGCTGATGGACAGGACAGTGGCAGGCTGTCCTGACGACATCCTTGCCACCTGATCCCACAACTGCGGAGGGTAAACTGTGAGGCAAATCTCTTGGGACACGGGGCAAGCAGCCAAAAATCCCACATGTAGGCAGGAGAGGGTGGATCTCAGTATAGTGCATGTGATCCAGAAAAGGCACCTGAAAACTTGTGTGGCATGCCCATGCAAGCTATAGCAAGTATTTTTATGGGAAAAGTAGCATTCTGGCCAGGCATTAAAAAGCCTCGTGGCACAGCAAAAGGGGCCTCAAAGCCCCTTCTCTGATACTGCACAAAATTTGCTCCTCTGGTGAAGCCAGCAGTATTCCCCCCAGCTAGAAGAGAAATTTTCCAATCTATATGCTCTTGTTCCTGACAATGATACCACTAGTAATTAAGATTCAATAGCACTATTTTTGGTTGTATGGATTGGTTTGTTTTCTGCTTTCTGTGCCTTTTAAAAATCCTGTTACCATAAACAAAGTGACTCTAATCCTTATGCAACTTCTGTGGTTTAATGATAAGAACCTGGGATCCAAGACACACAATATTATTACTTTTAGATTGCTGTCTATTAGAAATGGCAATAATATTGCTATCTGTTGCTTGAAATGCTTCTAAACTCGTGGCTACTACAGCCATCACCAACACAAGACGTGCCTTACACTGAAAGAAAAAATAACTGTCATGCTTCAGAATGGGAGACCAATTCCGTACAGATATGTTTACTTTATCCCACATCATAACTCGTATGTGAAAGAAAAGTTAGAATCAGAGCTATTACGACTCATTTTCAATAAGAATGATAAGTGTATTGCATGTGGAGTTCTTGCACATTGCTGTATGCTCTTTATATTTACATCAACAAGAGGAAAAATTACACTCAATCAAGGAAAACATTTTCCAGGAAAACTATGTCTTGTACATTTAAAAATACTGTAATCCTACCTGTACCTATATTTGTGAAAATACCACTTACTACAAAATACCTCCGTATCTCAGTACTTCAACAGAAACAATCCTTTTGTTAACTAGGAAACTGGCTGTTTTATTGCACTGCAATCCTTCTCAAGTAAACTTTGCAAAAGCTGACATGGCCAGGTATTTCCAAAGAGCCTCCTGCCTCTGGCTCTGAATTTAAAGGCTGAGCTTTCCAATGGCAGCTACTACAAACTCAGATCTCTGGCCAGTTCTCTTTGGTGCATACACGGAAGATAAGCTCTGAAAACCTGCCTGCTCTGCACCACAGAGCCTTCCTCGGCGTACGACTGAAGCACCTTACCTCTGAGAAGAACACAGCCAAATAGCCACAAGAGCGGATGGAGAGACACAGCCAGCATCTTCTTGGTAGCTTGTAACCGTACAGCCCTGCTAGGGCTCTGTCCATACTGAGAGTGAAAAAAGGGTGAGGAGAGATTTGCCTGCCTGGGTTGATTCTTTTAGAGCTTCCTGTAAAAGAATAGAAGGAAACAGACTGAATCCACAAGGGAACTCATGCCACGGAACTGTGTTTTTAGCCCATTATGGTTGAAAAGGATATGAGGCATAGTTTACCGAATGCGAAGGAAATCTTAGCATCATTTTGTTAGGGAATTCTGTTCTCATAGCGGGGGAGAATGGCAGTGCAATGTGCACAACGGTCCTGCCTGGCTTTGGGCCTCAGTTGCTTCTTTACAGTGCTTGTTTTATCAGAAACTGTGTATTTGTGTTGAGGGTCCACTGAGCACAAAGCCAGGACTTTGGGTTCAGCTCTGCTCCTGGCCTGGAGCAACTCACTCCTCTCCTCTGCGCAGAGTAGTGAGGGCTACAGGCTGGCCTGGTCCTCCCTGGGTGAAAAGCTGCTCCCGGGTGTCACTGGAGGAGCCAACCTTTCCTCTTAACAGGAGAGGGGACTTTCTTAAATCCTCTGGGAAGGGTTACAAGTGTCCATTGGAAGTATCTGCTGCTGGTGGGTACCCAGGACACGTCAGTTTTTGATGCAGCAACATCATTTCCCAGCAGGACATTCCAGGCTTTGAATAACCCTATTCCCAGCCTAAATGCTGCTCCCTACCTCAAACACTCTCTGTTAGGGGGCTGTGCCTGAATTTGTGCTGCTGTTTTGCAAAGGCTTTATTGCCTTCCACGGCGCGGAAGTCTGCAGCTGAAACGAAGGCAGGCAGCCCATGCGGCTGGGCGGCTGACACCCCGTGGCAGCTTCAAGCACATAGAAAACGAGAGCGGTTTTACTGAATTAAATCTGTCAGGGAATATTGTAATTAGAGGAAGAACTCGGCTGGCCTTTGTGTGGATATTAAGTTCAGCCTAACTAGGGGGGATTAGAGGGAACCCATAGGGGGTTGATTATTTTCTGTCTGCTAGGAGAGGAGGGGGCTCCTTCGCTTTCCTCCGAGCAGCTGGTCTGGCTGCTGTTGGGAGCTGAGCTGGGTCATGCCCAGGGCACCTCGGATCACAGAGGTTTCCTTCCCAGCTGAAACATGCTGATTTAGACATGAAAAAGAAAGAGAAACTCCAGGGTCTAGTTCTTCAGTGAGGGGAGGAATTGAAAAATCAGTGCAGTGGTCGGCTGTGCTAGCAAAGGCTTTTGGGGCATTTGGCTTCTTGACTCTGACTTTGTGACTGAGAAGTGGCAGGAGCAGAGCCTTTGGCTGTTAGCACGCTTTCTGCTGAGATGAGACGCAGGCTGTCAGGTTTTCTGTGTCTGTTCATGTTCTGGTCTGTCTGTGTGTCCCCTGCTGGTATCAAAGGGAAGGAGCTACCATATGCTTGATGGAAATAGGTGGCTGCAGGGGAGGAAGGAGGCTATCTTAGTGCTCCCGTGATGGAAAGCTACAGTATTGGCCCATCTCAGAAGAACCATGCCAGAGTTTCAGGTACAAATCTGCAGGAACCCCAATGCCAGTGGCTTTAGGGCTGACACCACTGCTTGTTAATGTGGCCGAGTCTGAGCTTCCAGCTGAGACATTGTGAGGGTACCTCGAATTCCAAGATATTTCCACATTATTTGCTGCTCTGTCTAGCACTCTGAAGCAGGAGGCCACTGCATGGTGGCAAGATGGTCCCAACTGGGGCTGACTGGTTAGACTGCCCAGCTCTCCTGCCCCATGCCTGTCTCACGGGGGTAGCTGTTGACAAGGACTTCTTCCACCCTTGGGCTCTTTGATGACTGCCTGGACCCTCTCCACACTCAATGTAGTATCTCTTTGGTCAAGGAACAGGGCCTTTAGTTTCCTAACAAGGTGCCCTGTTTCAGGAGAAATGAGTTGATTTCCCTTCAGCAGCATTGAGGTGGGAGAGGAGGTTGTATCACAGAGGGGCAAGTGTTCGAGGAGAATCTGGGATTTGTACCTGCCTGCTCTGGGCTGTCCCATGCTCCACAGTCGCAGGCTTACAGGTCCAGGGCTCTGCTCTGCACTGAGGTGACAGCTGTGAGTAACACAGCCCTCTGATGCGGCATTGCCATCTCTCTCCCTCCAGATCACCCCTCTCACCTGCTTCAGCAAACTAGTATGATCCACAGCCTGTTTGCCAGTTGTATATGGCACATTAGAGATGTGGAGGACATCACAGAGCAAGGGACACCATCACACTGTGCTGTGGTTGATGTGCACCTCCAGGAGATCACAAGAACCCCATTGGAAAGCACATGGCCAAGCCCAGCCTCATGCCACAGCCTCTTCCCTGACTTCTGGACTCCAGAGGCTACGTCCAGCCCTCTTCTGCAGCCCACTGGGCAGGGGGAGCCCAGGAAAGCAGGCAGAGCCCAGACCAGGGGCAGTGGAGCTGCTCCTTTCACATTATTGTTACTGCATGGATCACATCAAGGGGATGGTCTTGTGCCGCTTGCAAGGTCCTTGCTATCCATGGCTAGGAGAAGGCTGCAGGAACAGAGGGAGAGATCTCTAATGCACTGTACAGCTTGTTGTATTTCAGCGGGTCTGTTCAAGGACCTCGCAAACCTAAGCAAACCATCTGGCCAAATGGAGCCAGCTTCTCACAGCAGCTTTTGCTTTTACAAACCTTCTTTTAACATCACCTCCCCCCCCCTTTTTTTTTGTCTTTTGCACAGATGTGATGCCCAGAGATTATGCTGTAGATTAAGGTTTTAATGAATCCTGAAATGAGTGCAGATTCCCAGTCGCAGCAGCCCTATCGTGCAGCCAAATCTCTTCCGTCAGCTTGTTTGGCAAAAGGGAGAAAGAGACATTTCTAGTTCTGTCCTCCCTATGTACGTGAAAGAGGGATCACAAATATTTACCTAAGCTTGTCTGCTGAGGGGCAGCCACAAGGTAAGAACAGTTCTGTTCTGGGAAGGGGAGCTGGGAAGAGATGGGAGAAGCTGGGGTGGTTTCATAAATAGCTTTCCAGAGATAGAGAAAGCTGCAGATGATCCATCTTTACTGTAGCTGTGACGTGCTCAGGGTCGCACTGGTTTGCAGAGGCTGCCTTGTTCTGAAAGGGAATTGTATTAATCCAAACTTTTCATCTCTCTATCCCTGGTCCCGATCCTGCTCCAACTGTGCACCCTTCCACAGGCCCTGTGGAACCATGACTGATGTGTGATCGGTGTGGGGGGTTCAGGCCAGCCAGACATGGGCAGCAGCAGCTGCAGGGTGGATGGGAGGGAAGACGGCAGCGTGCCTGTGCTTTCAGAGCTGGGTTACACCAAATGTGTCAGTGGCTGCTTGAGAGAGACACTTTGCCTTCTGCTGTGGTGGGAACTGCTGTCGTGCTGGATCTCTCTGTCCTCAAGGCATCACCAAGAGTTCAAAATAGCTGCAATGTGGAGTGACACTGCTGCTGGTGGCAGCAGGGCTCCCAAACGACCCCCTCGCAAGAGCCAGAGCCACTCGTCCTCCTTTGATATGTAGTTCTCTAACTCCTACATAGTAAGAGCGTGTGTTTGAAGCGTACGCTCACCCTCACAGCATGTGCCCTTCTGGTACCATGTGGGCACTACTGGAAATTATTATTAGCAGCCAGGTACTTAGCTGTCTCCTAAACAGCCTGCTGTGGCCATGGGCCGAAGGGCCTGAGCAGCAGGATCCCTGGCAGAAAAAGAGATCAGCCTACAGCTCTTGTGGCTGCAGCGTTTCACCGGGCAAGGGTACTTGCAGCTCACAGCATTGCACGTATGCGGGTTACTGGACTTCGCAAGGAGCTCACACACACAGCGATATTTTTACACTGATTTTTTTAAGCTCAATACATTTTAAAGACAAGTCAATAAAAGAAGGGGAAGGAGGTGGAAAGGTTTCTTCTGGGTAGGAAAGCTGGTGGCTTGTGTGTGTGTGCGCGCGCGTGTGCGCGCTAAGGGGCAGCTAGGTGTTTTCTCCCCGAACAAAGGGCCCTTGTGCTGCAGCAGGCGTGAGTGCGGAGCGTTTCCTCTGCGTGCAAGCGTGTGTGTGCGCGACAGCGAGGAGGGGGAGGCGCGGATGATGTGGCACTCTGCTAGGTAAGGGAGCACCTCTGCGGAGCATGTGTGGGATGAGCAGCAGGCGTTTCCTCTTTCTCTGCCCCGGGGGAATCCCTGGGGGTGTGGGTCTAAGGCATGACGTGGCAGTTTCCGAGGTGAGTCAAATTGCGCTACAGCCTCTCCGGCCCCCAAATAACCTTCCAGGAGTCTTTTCTACTGGGTCTGCCCTGAGCTTTCCAACGTCTCCCTTGGAAATAATGATACCCATGGAGTTGGGATACTGAGGTACTGCCTGTGCCCCTCTGGGCCAGAGGAAGGCTCTTTCTCTTTTCTTTCCCTCTTTTCCTCCTGCTGCCCCTCTGCCTCCCAGCCGTCCTCCCACTCGTGGCTCACGCTGGATTTTTGCTGCTGTGTCCAGCACTGGCCTGAAACATAAAAACCTCCTGGTGTATTTTAGCAGGGTTGGACTTTCCAGGAAGTTGCCTGTGAGATTTGGTGTTGGATTAGCACTGCAGTACTGAGAGGAGGAAGGGAAAGTTGAGGTCTCCCCTTCAGGAACTCTTAGTTCATGTAATGCGGTAGTGGAGGAGCATGGTGTGGTGGAAGGAAACCCCGTGACTCCGAAGGTGTCCAGGACAAGGGAACACAGGGAACAGCCTTCCCAGCTGTGCTCTGGTTGCCACCTGGTTTGACTCAGTGCATCTGGGGCATCATCCCTACAACCCCAGATATAATCCTTAAATTCTGCCAGTGGCTCAGCCCTGCTCCAGCCATGCTAGTGGAGACAGGTTGGCATAGGTGGCTTCTGCACTACTTCGCTCTCCTCTTCTATTTTTAACTCTGTGTGGAGTAAATCAGACTAAAGCGGGATTATCATGATGGGGTCCTTATTGGATGCTCCTGCAGATTGCTGTGCCTGGATTCAGTGCAAACAGGCTGCTCTGCTACCAGCTGCTGATGCTGAGGAGTATGAATTCAACCCAAATTAAACCAGGCTCCATCAGTGTTTGCAGCTGTCATGTGTTTGTCCTGCTCTGTCTGGAGAGCCTCACGGGGTGACTGTGTACAGGACAATCTTGTTTGCCCAGGACCTGCAGGCATGTGCTTTTACCTGCTGAAAGCACTTGCTCAGCCTCCCCTCTAGCCCCAAAGCCATCGTACCAGGCACTTAAGATTGGTCTGGTTTAACCTGTGTGAGCACCTGTGCTGCCCATGCTGGGGGTCTTTAGAGTGCCTTCCCTGCTGCAGGGAGATTCCTACCCTTGTGCAGGGCGCTCGGGAGGGATGAAGTGCTCGTTGTGCCCATTCCCAGCCCAGAGATCTGCAAGTCATTGAGGAGGGTTTGCCTGATGCCCAGCGACCTTTTCCCTAGCTCACACATAGAAGAAACTGCATCCAGTGTCTCTCCCTGAGTCTCTGCAACTGGGGAGATGCCAGTGGTGAGAGGCAGGAGCTCTGTAATCAAGGACAGAAGATGAGGGCACACGTGAGACAGCCTCTGCTTGCTGATAACTCATTTCCAACTGATGTTTCTCTGTCACAGGTTAGCCTACTGAGCCATGAACATCTCTGCCCCCAGCAGCCAGCTGAGACAGCCCGAGCCCCAGGACTCAGGTGGATTCACTCCCATCTCTGTTGTTAAGAGTGTGACAAAGAAGTCCGATGCCCTGCCCATGATCTCTGTAATCGTTGTCATCTTTGTCCTCTTGGCTGTCTTCATTATCATTGTGGTGCACTACGGCCCTCATCTCCGCACCATCCAAATCACCCTTTACCATGAGCCCATGCCGCAGGACTTGGACGGTGGTGTGCACCTCACGGACTGGAAGAAGCTGGGCTCTCAGAGAAAGCAGTCAGCTCAGTACTGCCAGCGAGAGCTGGACAACAAGGACATGGCTGGGGTAAGCTACCAGTGCTCATGTAAGCATCACCTTCCCTGCAGGAATGCTGAGCCTAACGTCATAGAGATCACGTACTTGTGACCAGACCATAGGCCGTCCAGTCCAGGTGGGACTCAAGGGACCATAGGCCTGATGGAAAAATGGTGACTGGAAAGTTGGCTTGGATGGAGACTCACCAGTACCTGCACACGGAGGTTTTAGCATCCCAGAATTTGTCTCTCTCTCCAGGTAGACTTACTGAAGAAGTTGTGAATGTCGGCAGAATGACCCATCCTCTGTAGATTAAAGGTACCTTCAGAATAAAGAGGCTTGGGTGCTGCTGAAGTGTGTGTCTGTGACCGAATCGAAAGGGTCTGCTGTGTGGGGGATTGCTGCAACCCTGGAGGGAGACTGGGGCAAATGTTCAGCATTTACCCAGGCAAACTGAGCCTCCTCCTCTCCTCTCTCCACCACCAGAGCAGAGCCTGAACCCAGGGGGCAGCTGGCTAGATCCTCTGTCAACTCCTGGAAAATGGGGAAACAGGCATGGAGCAGCAAGCAGACCGGCATGGCTGATGGCAGAGCTGGATGTGCATCCTCTGCCAGGTGGCCACCTCGAGGCATGTCTCTGGCAAGCCACAGACGTCTGGCCATGGGGCTGCCATCCTCTGCACAGTGCGCAGCTCCGACCAGGCAGCGGCACTAAGGAGCAATTGGAACCCCAGCCTAGGCTTTGTGGCCAGGTTACTCTCTGTAAACTTCTTTAGGGTTTCTTCTGTATTTTTCTAGCCCTGTTCACCTCTGGGCCATCCCAGAAGGTGCCTGGGGATGCTCGGGAGCTGTCTCCAGCCCTTGCTGCCTGTGGCTGGAGAGTGCTGAGCATAGGATCAGCCGCTTGGCAGGAGCTGAAGGTTGCATTGTCTGGAATCACTTTCCACATTACGGATGTTTCCACACACACTGTCCTTGTTATTCTGTTTATATACCACAGAAAAGCTTCCTGGGGTCTCCAGCCCTTTTTTCCTCCATGTTACAGTCCCTTACACTGTTCTCCCTCCGGACAAGCCCTGGCCAGCCGAGATGGTGGGGCACAACCCAGACACTGGCAAACAGCTTAAAGAAATGAGGCAGAACTTGAAACTCTTGGTGTTTCAGCAGTGCAGCCAGTGGTAGAGGACAGTGTCCGACCCTATCCCAAAATACAGCGTTTATGGGTGACAGCGTGGAGCTCGCTGTTGGAGCAGGGCCGCAGCTGGACTTGGAGCCAAGACGCAGCGCATCGCTCCCTCTGCCCGTCGTCCAGCAAAGCCGGCCTGATGCCGCGGCTTCGAGCTTTCCTGCAGCTGCCCTTGCCTCGAGGCTGGTGGCGCTGGTTCGAGGCAGGCGTTGCGCTCTGACGTACGCGGAGGCCTCACCAGAAATAACAAATCTGCAGCTCGCCGAGCCTTTCCTGCCTGTGGGAAAACAGGAAAGGAGCACTGACTCTAGGATAAAGTGCAGACCATCCCGCAACGCGGGGCCGGTCCTCTGCTGAGCAGAGGCATGAACTGAGGGGGAAGAGCTGGATGAGAAACCTGTGTTGTCCCCATCCTTGTCCGCTGTTCCTAGGGGCTCGTGGACTCTTAGCACCGAAGGAGCAGGGTGCAGCCCAGGCGAGAAGGGAGCAGCGACGGGAGCAGGGTAGCCAGCGAAGTCATGGTGGACGTTCATGAGTTGCCCTGGGGCAAAAGCTTGTCAAGGAAGCACACAGGCAGCAGGTTGTAGAGCTGAAACGTCCTTATCTCAGCAAGGCTTCTTGTGACAACAGCCCCGTGGCGACAGTGTTTGCTGGGAGTCCCTCTGCCACCGGAGGTGCTGGGGAATCTCTTTGGACAAGAAATGGATCTGAATTTCTCCAGGCTATTTGAAAGATGGAAATCAAAATCCATCTTCAGTGCATGGGCCCTGAGGAAAGTCCTGCAGGGAAGCAGTGTCTCTGGGATAGGCCCCAAGGGTTTATACTGCAGAATAGCCTGGAAAATCAAAATACAGTTCTTGCCTCTCCTTTTCCATGTGAGAACCAAAATGGGGAACGTAGGAGGAAAGGCGAGGTGCAGGCACCATTTGCTGGGTCCCTTCCAACGCTGCTTGTGATGAAAAATACCATGTTAGGTGGAAATTCTTCCCTTTAGCAGGGGAGAACATGGAACTTTTTTGAAAAACAAAGAGCTTAATTTCAGTGAAAAGGCAGAATACTGTTTTTAATTCCTTCTGGATGGCACTAGCCCCTGCCCCAGCCCCCATCCAGCCTGAGCTGCGTCCTGAGCACAGTTCCCTGCAAACTCTGTGCTTTTCCATGAAACAAAATGGGTTCTTTTGCAAATGAAACAGGTTCTTTTACAAATCCCTCCTGTTGTCCAAAGGTATTTTTGACACTGCTGATTATCCAGCTTCCTTCCTTCGTCTGACTTGTTTCCAGCTTGTTTGCTCAATTACTGTAAAGCTAGGTAGCAGTTGGCCTTGCAGGAAAGTTTTGGTCTTGCAATAAATATAATTTATATTACTTTTTCTTTCTTACTTTCTATTTTCATTTTTCTCTATCCCCCCCCTCCCAGGGTTATGGTGCACTCCCAGCTTTCCCACTCTTATGTTGGGGGGGTGAAGTGTACCACTGTTATTGAAAATCACTGAATTCTCATCTCTGTTTCTACACTAACACATGCTTTTGAAAAATGCTAACATTAATTTTTAATTCTTAAGTTTTGATGTTATATGTCTGTAATTTGCAAACAACATCTGAAGAGGTAATAACTTGACAGGGACCCTCTCTTTAAATGATGGCTTTAGGTTGTGATAACCCCACCAGTCACCTTCACCCTTTCATAGGTGAGAAGTCAAAGAGTTAGAGCTGAAGAAAAAAATGTAAGATGATTACAAGATTTGGATTAAAATTATGGGAATGGAGAAATAGTGCCCTGCCTGCCTATGCTGTGTTTGGAGGCACGTGTGCTTGGCCAAGGAGGTGGTGTCACCTAGCCTGGGTAAATCAGCTAAGCCAGTAGTCAGCTCGCATGATCTTACTGTTTCAAGAAAGTAACAGCTTTGTTAAAGACTCAGTGCTGAATCTTTAATCAAAGAAACCAGAAGCTTTCATTTTAGCTTTCTCTAAAGGACAACAGCAATAGGGAAACATCATGTTTGCAAAGAAAAGATTAGACACATGTAAATATTAATAAGAAGGAAGATAAAACAGGTAATTATTACTAAAACTCATCGATTTTCAGCCGCTCAGGACTTTCAGAGGTCTAATTTATGTTACAGTGTGCTCTGGCCTAGATATATCAATTATATAGTTCAGGAGCTGGGGAAACGCCACTTTTTCAAAACACATTTTTCAAAATGTTTTGCCGTTCTGCAGATATTTCGTATTGTCAAAGTAAAAGCAGACAAAAGTGTTGGGGAGGTGCAGCGCTACTGAGGTTCTCTCTGCTCTCTCTGGTCCCTGCAGGACAGCAGAGGAGCTCTCGGTGGTCCCCTCTTTGGGGGACCTCCTTCCACCAGCCTCACTGTTCCCAGCGCCGTCTCACCACCCCAGCAGGCCGGGCAGTCACAACCCGTCACCGTCATATGGACGTCACTGGCAAGTTATTCGCTCTTTGGGTGTTTGCAGATTGCAGATGTAGAATGTGAAAATAAGCCGGGTGTTGCCATTTTACAAGTAGGGTGGCCTGAACGTGTGCGTCCCAGCTCAGCTAGGATGGGGAGGAAGTGAGTAATAGCGACCTATTCTGGAAAGATCTAGTATTGGCCCCTATTTCTTTTGTGAACACATATTTACATATAGCTATTAGAAATACAGGAAAAAAATAATTTCAATAAGACTCATAATAACAAACTAACCTATATAAATATATAAACAAATGGCAATCTTTTGCCAACTTGCTTCTTCAGAAGGGCACCAAATGGTAATTTTCACTCAGCTTCTCATTGCTTTCTCCTATACCATAAAACGGCATTTAAGCAGATTTTTCTCTTTTATATTTGGCCAGCTTTACTGTTACCTGCTTTAAAGGTTTGCTCTTTGCACCTCAAGACTTTAAAAAGTGCATTAAGATTCTTGGGTGGCAGAGGCTCTACAGACAAATTATCACAACATTATTACTCCTATTCAAACACAGAGCTCATTCCAATTTAGTCCACTTTTCTTTTCTACCCCTAACAATAATCTTTTTATGAATGCAGAGCTGCAGTAACTCTGCTCCTCGTGCTGCATATGATGGGAAGCTCTGGGAGCCAAGCAAACAGGAGCAGCTGGCAGAGCCCTTGCATTAATGTTGTAGGTGGTGGTTTTTCTTGGAGGTGGATTTCTGCTTTAGGTAGTCTTTAAACACTACCACATCTCCAGTCTCCTGGTAGGTGTGTCCAGATTAGGGATTGCCCACACCTGTTTCCTTCTCCTGCCTCCAGGTGAGGAGGCACTTGCCTGCTGCGGGAGGACAACCTATATAGCTCCCTGGCAGGAACAGAGGTCCCAGCAGCAGCAAGTGGGGACTTCATAGTTTGTGTTGTAGAGGGGGCTGGGAAGCCTGGTCAGAACTTAAGATGGTGCAACCATAGTGGAGATGTGCTGTGAGGAAGGCATGAGTGCTGGCTGGCTGGAGCATCTCCTGCAGGTGTATTAGAGGCTGAGCCCCAGAGGGAGGGTGCTGCTGCTGCCTGGTCTGTGGCTTCTGGCTTGCCCTGTGCCTCTCCCTGGGGTGATGGTGGCCCCCGTGGGGTAGCAGAAGGCAAGGCTGAGACATGGGGTCATCAGGAGCTGTGGAGTAGGCTGCTAGTGATCGGGAGGATGAACAGGAGGGGGCTGGGAAGAAGGGACAGTGGCTGGGCTCCACAAGCTGCCTATGGGCCTCCAGGCTGAGAGAAGCTGGAAGCTGGTGACTTCTGGCTGTGGGCAGGGCTCTCACTGTGCCTGCAGTTACAGATCCATGTAACCTAAAGAAATAAGCCCTGTGAAAGGAAGCGTTGGAGCCAGCCAAGCCTGAGAGTCCACGTTGGGGGGGGAAATGAGGGCAAGATAACATTGGCAAGAGATGTTCCTGCAAGGGATGGTGGCCCTGTGTGCTCACCTGCCCTGGGAGGTTGGTAGCGTGTGCAGGGTTTGCTCTGGGGTGTTGCAGAGCACTTGCTGAGGCTTGTCAGGTTTTCTGTGCGGTGCAGAAGGGCTGCAGGAGGTGATGAGCGGCAGTGATGGTGCACAGACACCGAGCGGGTCGGCAGTGCCTACAGCAGTCGGCTGAACGTGAATCAGCAGTGTGCTCTGGTGGCCAAGGAGGCCAACTGCACACCGGGTGTGCAGGAGGGCAGCCGGCAGCTCAGGGAAGCGATTTCTCCCTCCCATTCAGCATCAGTGAGACTGTGTCTGGAGTAAACTTGCTCAGTTTTGGGCTCCCCGTTACGAGGAAGACATCGGTAGACTGGAGCGAGTCCAAAGGGTGCAGCTGAAGAGGTCAGGCGCTGGAGCCCAGGACATGCAGGCAGAGGTGGGGAGGTCAGGGTTTGGCCAGCCTGATGGGTCCCTCCTACCTCAACAGAGTCTGCAGAAGCGATTGAGCCAGGCTCTTCTTGGAGGCACCTGGAGAAGGATAACAAACAACAGGCGCAAAATGCAGCAAGGGATTTTCCAGTTAAATAATAAGCAGGGAGGAAAAAAATCATTCTTGAGGGGAGTGAAGTGCTGGGGAAGGCTGCCAGGAGAGGTGACAAAGTCTCCAATGTCAGAGATAGTCAACACTTGGAAGGACAAAATCTCAAGCAACCCCATCTAAAAAGGACCTGATTGGAGTGGGAGACTGGACCAGGTAGCATGTGAAGGTCCCTTTCAATCAGTATCATTTATTTATTATTACTGTTTTATTTAATGACCACAGAGAAAGGCAGTGGTCTACCATGAGAGGGCCCCCGACAGAAGGACCAAGCCACCTTCAGCAGCTTTTTGTGCTTGTCCACCTGTGGTTTGGGGCAGGTCAATGGATCCTCTCCTTCCTCCTGAAGCAGCCATCCGCATGTGCTCTCGCAGGAGCCTCCCTGGTCTCCATGGCCAGCTGAGGGCAGGTCCTAGGCCTTCTTGCACCCCTGCATAGGGCTCTACATCTCCCCGTGCGAATGACAAAATTCGTGGACAGAGATGGATTTCAGAAACAGATTTCTCGCTGAGAAGGGAGTGCTACTTCTAGCAAAGCACAACGCAGCTGGGCTGCCTCCGCAGCTCTTCCAAAGGCAGGTCAGATATTGTGCCTGTTAGAGCAGCCAGGAAACAGCTGTGCTTCCATCAGCTTCTTTGTTAGTCTGGCACCGTGCTTCTCAGTTCTAATGCGAACTGAACATAAGCGGAACCTGATGCAATTTCAGTATATTGACAGATCTTGAAATTAGGACAGACTGGAGAAGAAGCAAGAGTGGCGATGCAAGGAAACTAGCTAGCAAGAGGCAGTCATGCTTTTTGTTGCCCTGTATAAAACCTGCCTGTGTTCAGCTCTGAGACAGGTGAGAAAAAGCAAAATGCAGCGCAGTGCTCCTCAGAGACCTGTGCTCCCAGCTGTCCGCCCAGAGAGGGTGCTCGGGGGCACAGAGTGCAGGGTGCATCCCGCCTTTGGGTGTGCATCGCTGCCCGCCTCCTCTCCTGGGGTTGTCCCAATGCCCTGGAGAAAACAGAAGCCATCACTGGCATCCTCGCTCAGCACGGGGTGATGGTGCCACCCGTGTCCTGGGTCATCGCTAGGCTCCGCATCTGACCACCACCTCGGCCATCTGGCACTGTCCTCTCCCTGCAGAGTGTGGACAAGAACAAGTCTCTCTTTGCTGCCCAGTCCGTGGAACAAGGTAAGCCCTGAATGTGCTACTGAGGCCAAATATTGGCACAGCCTCATAGGTCATGCTCATTTTGAACTCTTCTCCTTTTGATGTGATTTTTTGTTATTAAATTTTAAAATATTGCTTTTCCCATCCCATGTATTTTATTCCTTTATTAGTAACTGTAACAAGAATTAGTTATGAGACTGATGCCAGCTTTTCTTTACCTGTTTTCTGCCCCAGAGCAGTACAAATCCTGTCTGCAATCTGAACTAGTGCTGTGCACGGCAACAAATGCGTCCCACCGAGGAGTGGGGCCAAAGCAGCTTTCAAGCTCTTCCCCATTTTCCCAGCGAAGCTGGACTTGCTGCGTCATTGCTCTACGTTATAAATCTGCAAAGCTGGCAACTGCCCAGAAACAGCTTCCTCTTCCCAGGGGAGGAGTTAATGTGGTCGGGCTGGGAAAGGGGCCAATATTTCCAGCTCGTGATAGTCCCTCACTGCCCTGTGCCACCAGCAGTGGTGTACAACGTGGTTGAGTGGTTCATGGCTCGGCAACCCCCGCCCCGGGTGCTATCGGAAAGCCTGTGGCTGTGCAGCGGAGGCTGAGATGACCTGATGGGGCTGGACAGTGGGGTGCTGGCGTGGTCCTCACCCATGGCTGTGCCTGTGTGCAACTCGACGTGCAGCTTGCAGAGTTCAGCAGATGGGCTTTGGAGAAGCTGGATTTTCCCAACATCGAACCGCCTTTGCCTCTGCTTTTAAGTATGAGCAGCATAATGTGATGGGCACAAAAAGAATACTGCAATAACTCAATATAATGGATGCTTTTTCTAAGATGTAGATGAAAGGCCGTAGAGCCTCCTAGGGCAGAAATCTTGTGTTATGGCAGACAATGTTTTCTGTGAAGGTCTCGGAGCACCCACAAGTTGAGAAGCTGCAAGCAGGTGAAAAGGAAGTGAAAGCTGCAGGAAACCCGCTTTGTTATTAGCGTCCAAGCTTATTTTACTGTCGGTGCTTCATGCAGATCTCAGCGTCTCTCCCACGTTTTCTTCTCTGTCTTTCTATTTCTATTTGCATGTCTTAGCAGGATATGGCCTATATGGCTTGCAGCTTGGGAATACTTGCTCTATCCCGCAGCCGCGAACTGCTGGCCGAGAGGGATTTCCTCCTGCAGCGCTGCAATTTTTTATTTATTAGCTCCCCCAGCTCCTCCTCCCTTGGGCAGTCCAGGTCTGCCAGCAGTGGCTGTAGCCGTGCAGGCGCTTGGGGACCGGGGACAGCCCTCTGTGGAGGCCACGGAGCTCGCCCCAGGGACGGGCCCCGTTCTCCTCCCGGCACGGGGCTGCCACATCCGCGTTTTCCTGCGGAGGCCGAGCCAGCTGGCGCTCCACAGCCTTCACCTCTTCGCCTCCAGGGAGGAAAAGGAACCTTCTGGGGCCATGGCAGCCTAAACAGGAGGTGATGGGGAGGAAAAGGATGTGCCTTTTAGGGCTTTTGCAGGGGAAAACGTCCAACCTCCTCAAGGGATTGCATTTCTTTCTTTCTTTTCATGAAATTCCCATGCGGTTCTTCTCCCTCCCCATCCCTGGAAAAGGGGAGATGTGACTAAGGAGGTGGGAGGATGGATCCCCCCCCCAGAAGAAAGCAGCCTCCTGTCCCACCCACCCCCAAGCAAAGTCTGTGCTGTGAGACCCCCGTGTTCGCAGCCGCGGGTCCTCAGCCAGCCCGCGCACGAGAGCGCGCCCACCAGGAGAGCCCACGGGCTTTGTTTAGCCAAGGAGGAAGCGATAGCACAAAGAAGGGAAACGGCTTGGCAAAGGTCCCCCGGAGCGGGTGCCGAATCCAGGAATAGCGCCGTGGCTCCCGCCGCCTCGCCGGTGCTGCCTCCGGCGGCCGAGCGGGCAGGAGGGACGGGAGCCGCCGTGCCAGGCGGTGGCACTGACCCAGCCAGGGCGACGCGGCTGGTCAGCGCCGGGCTGCTCTTCCCCCCCAGAGTCCTTCTATCACGTGTGTTGTGATGTTAAGATGTGCTGCTAAAGATGATCCGCTTGGGGCGGATGCCCTACTCGGAAAGGGATGAGAAGACTTCCACGATAACGTTCCCCCAGTCCGAACACTGTGCGTGGCCTCAAGGCCCGAAAGACAGCCCCGTGCGGAGCATTCGACCCTGCGGCCCGCTGCTGCCCTGCCTGTCTGCACAGGTGGGGATAGCCTAGGAGGAACACACGAAAAAACTTTAAATTGCGCGTGGTGCAATGCATGCCTGTGCACAACCGGCCGGCACGTGGGCAGTGTGGCTGTACAGCCCCGTGGGTGACTGTAAACAGGTAGCACACAGGCGGGAGCTCGGGAGTAAGAGGCTGAAATGAAGCAGAGCGGGGATTTGGGCAAAGCTGGTGCAAAATCCACACTGGGTGAGAAGCAGCACTTGGGAAATCAAGGCAGAGTCGAACGCAAGGCGGCGTGCACGGAGCCAGCGCAGCTGGGCAGGATAAATGGCTGCAGGGCGCTTGCATCTGCCCTTGTGGACTTGCTTTCCTGGTGCCCTGAGTCCACCTGCCCTTGTTTTAAGTGGCAACTTTTCCCAGTGATTCATTAAGGCACTAAAAGTCGCTTTGGTTTGTCCAGGTGAAAGTGTGACATAATCGGAAGCTGTGTACTGAAAAAGACAACGCATGAGCATTGCCCTCCAAACCACCAGTAACGGCAGACCAAGAACCAGGATCCACAGGCTGGATTTAGGCTCCATTAAAATAAAGAATAAAGAATTTAACAGTGCAGGGAACAAGCCTTTAGGATAAATACAATAAGAGCAGTTCATCACCATTTCTAGTCTTTATGGACATCTTTGAGACGTACATTGAGTTTGAAAGTGAATTAGGGACTTCCTGCAAGAGCTGCAGGTTCTGTAAAAATGCATTTTGCAGATCAGGTCAAATAGTTGTGCGGGGTCCTTTAGGCTTGAAATCAAGGGCATTTCCATACCATTCTTGGAGCTGGGAAGCATGCCGCTCCCCAAGCCCCCACCCCCGGGACAGCATTGTACCAAGGCCCCGGTCCTCCCTTTTCCTGTAGGTGGGGTTTCCATAGGAAACACCAGCTCGTCCACCTCCCAGCCCTGGCCAGCGGCCGGCCGGACGCGGTGCTCCCCGACTGAAGCTGCGCTGGTGGCTGTCCTCTTCTCTGGTGCCGAGGCATTTCAGCTCAACAATCACCGGCCTCTTCTGCCTGTCCTCTGGCGATGGTAGGGAAAGGGAGAACTGCTACGCAACACAGCTGGACTTGCAATTTTTGTTCCTTTCTAGTTGGTAACGTGTGCCTATGGGATTTGGAAATGAGAGAGGATGCAAAGGATTTGCAAATACTGTGAGCTTTGTCTGGGCATGCAGAGGTACGTGGACAAACCCTCTGTACTGGGACGGAGCGGCAGTGCGGTTGGCTTTCTCAGAAGCATGCTTTTGCTGTGCCACTTGACTCTTCAGATCCCAGCCTTGTGGTGGTACCTGTTCCTCTCTGTGGATGCCCAGGAGGTGGCCACGTTCACAGTGCAATACAAAGTGTTTGAAGAAGTACCAAATGGAACAGTAATAGGAAAATTATCGGAGCATTTTGGTTGGGGTGAGGGAAGTAAAACAACGGAAACTTTCCAACTGATGCAGTTCCCGAGGAGGTTCCCGCTCCGGGTGGGAAGTGGGGATGGCTTGCTCAGCACTGCCGGGCGGGTGGACAGGGAGCAGCTTTGCAGGCATAATGATCCGTGCTTGGTGTCTTTTGATGTACTGACTGCCCCAAATTTGGCTCTAATCCACGTGGAGATTCAAGTATTAGATATCAATGATAATGGGCCTCAATTTCCAACACCTGAACTGGAGCTGGAGATTTCAGAGAGCGCGTCCTTGCAGACGCGGATCCCGCTGGACCGAGCCTTGGATCTGGACGCTGGCCACAATGCACTCTGCTCCTACTCGCTGTCTCCCAGCGAACACTTTGCTCTGGAGGTTGTCTCGGGCTCTGATGGAACAAAACATGCGGAGCTTGTTGTTGTTAAAGAAGTAGACCGAGAGCTGCACTCTTCTTTTGATCTAATATTGACAGCTGTTGATCATGGGGAACCGCCAAAATCAGGTACCACTCTAATTAAAGTCATAGTTCTCGATTCCAATGATAACAGCCCTGTCTTTGCAGAGAGCTCTTTGACAGTGGAGATCCGGGAAGATGCTCTGCCTGGGGCTCTCCTCATAACAGTCACAGCCACCGACCCTGACCAGGGTCGCAATGGAGAAATAGAGTACTGCCTCAGCAAGCATGCTCCCCTGGAGGTGCTGAGCACCTTCAGCATCGATGCCCGGACTGGCAGGGTTGTCCTGAAGCACCCCCTGGACTACGAGGAAATCCACACCTACGAACTGGACATACAGGCCAGAGATCTGGGCGCCAATCCCATCCCTGCGCACTGCAAGATCCTCATCAAAGTGCTGGATGTCAACGACAACGCCCCTGATGTTCACATCACTTGGGCTGCCCGAGTGCCTGTGCTCTCCGAGGCCCTTCCCAAAGACAGCTTTGTGGCTCTGGTGACTGCTAGTGACCCCGATTCAGGAAACAACGGACAAGTGCATTGCTCTCTTAGTCAAGGATATGAACACTTCAGGCTGAAAAGGACCACCAGCCACAGTTACATGCTGATGACCAATGCCACCCTGGACAGGGAGCTCTGTGCTGAATACAACCTGACCTTGCTGGTGCAAGACCAGGGCAATCTCTCCTTAGCCGTGCTCAAGTACCTCACTATTTGTATCAGTGATGTTAATGACAATGCCCCCGAATTTGAAAAGGGTACCTATGACACTGCCATTGCTGAGAACAGGCCATCACCTTCTTACTTGATTACTGTCAGTGCCAATGATCCTGACTTAGATTTCAATGGAAAAATCACCTACAGCATCCAAGATTCCTTTGTTTCAGGTCTGGTCTCTATTGACCCCAGCACTGGGGATATTTTTGCCCTCCAAGCTTTTGATCGCGAACAAATGAGCAGCCTTGAGTTCCTGGTGACAGCAGAAGACGGTGGTCAACCCAGACTCATGTCAAATGTCTCTGTGAGGTTGGCCGTGCTTGACGAGAACGACAATGCTCCCGTCATCACCGAGCCGGCACTGGTGGGAGGCACAGCGACGATTTCTGTTCTCATCAGCCCGGAGACAGGGTGCTTCTGCACAGCCCCTGGGAACTGGAGTACCCCTGGGGCAGCACCTGTCAACGTGACATGCATGTCCTGCTCGGTCGCTCCCTTGCTTTTTACCATTGCAGCCAGGGACCTGGACTCTGGCCTCAACGGGGCTCTCCAGTATGCCATTGTGGGTGGGAATGATGCTGGGCTTTTTGTCCTCCATCCGCTCTCAGGGCAGGTGTTCCTCAACTCCAGCAATGCCAGTAGCCTGGCTGGGAGTGAGAGGGAGCTGGCGATACGGGTGAGTGATGGAGGCGACGTGCCCCTGCACACTCAGGCCTGCGTGCAGTTAGTTTTCAGAAATCATGGTGCTTTCTCCAGAACTTCAGCTCAGGAGTCTCAGAGACTGAGCTCATCAGTGGTCACTGTAATCTGCCTGGCTGCTCTCTTGGGCATGTTCCTTCTTATTTTGATTTTAATTGTGTCTTTGTGCAAAAAAGAGAAGAAGGACAGCATGGCCTACAACTGCAGGGAGGCAGAGGATGCCTACAGGCAGCAGCAGCTCAAGAAGCCGCACAGGCAGATTCAGAAGACAGACATACACTTAGTCCCGGTGCTCAGGAGCAGATCGGATGGGCCCAGAGAGGCCGAGCTCCTGCGTCCCTGTGAGGAGGCCCTGCTAAGTGAGGGTGCCATGGACTCCAAGCGTGGGGGCTCCCTGCAGGCTCCCTTCCACCTGACCCCCACCCTCTATCGGACCCTGAGAAACCAGAGGAACCAAAGGGACTCGGATGAGCAGCAGGATGCTTTTAATCTCACTCTGATGCAACGCCGGCCCTGCCAGCCTCACAGACTGAGAAATTCAGCCAAAGAGCCGGTGGGCCCTCCAGATGCACTGCCTCATTGCAAGAGCTTGGTGAAGCCACAGCTGAGGCCAGTCGGAGACCCCTTGCTGCCACCTAACCAGCCTGTGGGCACTGCTTTGAAGGGACGGAGCAATGCTGAGGCAGACGGGGTGCCTGGTGAGGCCCAGCCCCACCAACACATCCTCAGGAGCCTGGTCCGGCTCTCGCTGGTGGCGCTCGCAGAGCAGAGCCCCACAGGAGAATTTGCCATGGAGTCACCCCCAGTCCAGGTAGGAACTGCCCCATGGGTTGTTGGAGATGGGAAAAAAATCCCCAAATCCTGAACAGGTTGCTCAGAGAGGTTGTGGAGTCTCCATCCTTGGAGATATTCAAAAGCCATCTGGATAGGGTCCTTGGCAACATGCTTTAGGTGACCTTGCTTTAAAAGGGGGGTTGGGCTGATGATCTCCAGAGATCTCCCTTCCAACCTCAACCATTCTGTGATTCTGTGACTGCGATTCTTGTGCTCCCTGGGTTTGTGGGAATGCACCTTGAATGCAAAAATCAGCCTGGTGGTGTGCGATGTGGTCTCTTTCCCAGGCCCTGGACAGATACAATTTGGGTTGAACGAATGGCATCCCTGCCATGGGAATGGTCTCCAGACACCCACCAGGACATCTGGGCAGTGGGTGTGGAGAACGGCTATCACACAGAGATGGGGATGGTCTTGGGTTAGCTTCTCCCAACCAAGGGGAAAGGGTGCGTGCTGGGAGGGCATGACCTGCAGAAACAGCACCATGGATGGAGGGGAAGTGCTGGGGCCAGGTGGGCTGCTTGATCTCTTGTTTTTCCACTGCAGAATCTCCAAGTGGGGATGCCTAACCATCTGCAGAAGGAGGAAATGCTATAAAAAGGCAGCACAGTTTAGAGGGGACATCCTGGCAGGAAGCATCTTGAGTGGTGATTGCATGGGCTCAATAGGCTTTTCCTGTCTTACAGCAAATCTCTCAGCTGCTGTCGCTGCTGCACCAGGGCCAGTTCCAGCCCAAAACAAATCACAGGGGAAACAAATACACAGCCAAGAATGGCAGCAGGTAAGGTTCGCTCTCAGCCCATGCCTCCCCTTAGTGTCTCTGCCTGCTGCTGCTTCAACTTCACCAGCCCCAAAAGCCTCCAGAGCAGGAGAGACCAGCTTGTCCCCAGTTTCTCTGACCTGAGCCTTGGAAAGTGACTGGTCGGGGAGGTACACAGTCATGTACCTGGCACAGAAGCCACTGTTGGCAGGTCCTCCCTGTGGAGGATGGTGGCTCCTCTGGTCCCACGTCCATGCTGACACAGCTATGCGGCTTCCTGCTCAGGCTGCACTTTGTCTCCTCCCTGAAGCACCTTCATCTCCCAGCTACTTCCGTATCTGCCTCTGTAGCTTCCTCCGCTGCCAGGATCCATCTGCTTGCCTTTGCTGGGGAAAGAAACAATGTGTTCAGATGCAATGAAACAGTGCACTGATGAGCACTCTGAGCTACAGCTCTGGAGGCTGCAGGCACAAGGACAAGATTTCTCACTGCTCTGACTTGCTCTGGGTACTTTCTTGGAGATGTCATTGCCTGTTGACATGAATTCAGTACATCTGTCCCTGTGCCAGGAGGTCACAGAAGAGGACTTGAGATATTCCAGCTGTGTGTTGAAGACAACCCTAGGCAGAGAGGAACTTTAAAATGGTCCCATTAAATTATGGTGCTTACATCTCTGGGTGAATGGCCCTGGTGAGGGAGGGAGGCATTTTCCTCTGCACCCCACTGCCTCCAGCTTATTGATGGTGAAGGGGTGCGTGGCAGCACTCAAGGTAGCTGCGGGGCCAATGAAGCCACCAGCAGGAATGTCTGGACACTGATGCCTTCAGGTTTGCAAAGAGTCTCTGCTTGAAGGCATGTGTGTTAGAGAACGAGTGAGACCCAGTGCTGGAGATGCTGGTGCAAGACTGGGCTGGGCTGTTCCATGTACAAGTATCTCCTCTGGATTCACCAGAAAGAGCCAACAGTTCCTTGTTGGTTCAGGGCAATGCCTCACTGCAAAAGGAAAAATGCTCTCTAGCAAGAAATGTGGAGAAGCCTGGTACCCAGCCTGAGCCCGGTTTTCAGAGGATTCATGTCAATGCAGAGCCCAGTGCTTTGGTTTACATGAATATTAAAAAGTAACAGATTAATGATTTGGTGGGAACTAAAATGATGGCAAAAGTAGTGATTCAGAAAATCTCTGCAAGCTTCCCCACCTCCTAAGGGCTCCTCTAAGCTGACTCATCTGGGGGCCGTTTGCAGATGGCTGGGGTGCAAGGAGCCCACAGGTTGCTGCATTGGAGGGCTGGAGCTGAGCCTGGCCCTGCCCCGAGAATCAAAGGAGCAGTGCGTGGGGGAATGGTGAGGCTGAGATCTTGAACCTACTTTTGGTACAGCAGAAGATCATGTCCTATTAGCAAGCTATGTATGCAAAATTAGGGAAAATCCCCTGATTGAATGTAACAAAATTTGACTAGTTGGCTTCTAAAAGCCTCTGAGATGTGTGTCATTTTACGGAGGATAAAGACAGCCACCTTCATAATAATAGCCCAGGTAGGGATGAAGCAGACCAGTGCTGACAGTTCGGGTATGATTTCAGTTTTTTTGCCCTTGGCCTCCCTGCAGGGCTGCGGGGCTGGATGCCGACTGCCTGAGTACGAAGGACAGTGGCCATGGAGAGAGCGAGGCAGAAGACCGCGATTCAGAGAATGGGTTTGAACTTTCCATGCAGCAGCTGGTGGGGGAAGAACTTGAGACCCTTCTGGACCCGCAGGCAGGTGAGACTATCTTGTTGCATATGCTACGTGCTGGGGCCCTTCTGGTGGGCATGCTGGGACTGGCAGTGGGCTCAGGCAGTGGGATCTCCTCGCGTAACACCTATGTAGAAGATGAGGCTGGCCAGCCCAAGGACGTCTAGCCTTGTTGGGAGGGTCTGACAGCAGCAGACCCTTGGCACAGCATGTGAGAATGCACCAGCCTACGATACCGGCCCCAAGCAAGCTACAGCGAAGGGGCTTGTTGAGCTTTACAGTGGCTTGGTCATGTGTTTAGTCACCCGCGGTAGAAACTCCACACGTTTGTCTCCTCTGTTACTGAGCTTATTTGTAAAATCGCCCTCCGTGTCACCGTGACTCACAGCTTACGTACCAGCTCCACTGCCCATGCCGGTGTGAGCCCATTCCTTTGGTGACTCCTAGGCCTCTGCATGCTGTTTAAGATACACTTACATCAGTGGTATCAGGAAGTTTTCTGGTTTGTTTTTCGTTCCTTTGCTGCTCAAGCCCTGCGCTGAGCTCCGTCGTTAGACGGTTCGTGGTAACTTCAAAAATCCCTCCTCTGCATGGTGGGAGAGCCATCAATACGGGAAGCGTTCTCTGTGTCAATCGTTCAACAGCTATCGACACAGAACGCCGCCAGCAATTTCCTTTTCCTCCCGCCCCCCCCTTAAGCCACTCAGTATCATCAGGTCTTTCAGCAACTCCCTGCAGTCAGTTTGGCTTTTACCTCTTTTGAGTATTTTAGTAGCATCAACACTAAAGCCACCCACTTTTCTACATCGTTTACCGCTATATTGAATAGCAGAGGTCTCATATTCTGGTGAGATTCTACTAATGATGAGCTCTGGTTTGGGGGAAGATTATTTATTCCTACCCTTCTTTCCTAGCTTTTAACATGTATTAGTCCCTGCTAGAGACTTGCTGTTAATTCTAGGGCTGCTTAGGGCCTTTGCGAGTCTCTCTTGGTGCTCTTCTGGAAGCCCAAGTGCACCAGGACTCTGTCTGCCTCCTTCAAAGACTCCAGAAAGCTGCAAAATAGAATTCCTCAGCCTGCAAACGTCCTGTCAGTTCTTGTCCTTATAGCAGGTATTCATCTATCTACTGAGGCTCATCTATCTACTGAGTCTCAGCTATAATGATTTCTGTGAATTTGTCCAGACTGTATCCACCTTTATGCACATAAAAACTTGTCACAATTTCTGCCTTCCATCCCTCTGATACCATATTCATTTCAAGCAGGAGCTAACGAACAACAGTTAATAAATGAAGCAATTTCATATTTGAGTTCCTTTAGCACTCTTGGGTGAATACCATCTGGGCCTGACATTTCCTACATGTTCATTTTATTGATTTGTTCTTAAAAAAAAAATCTCTTCTGCTGGCATTTCAATTCGAAGGAGTTAGGCTGACTCACGTCCTGTAGCAAAGACTGCATCGCAGAGCCTGTGCCCTCCTATAGAGCAAGCAGAAGCACGAAGAATTCATCTAGGGTTTCTGCTGTGGCCGTAACTTCTTTGAATGATCCTTTTACACCCCAGCCAGTACTTGCTCCTACTGCGCAACCTACTCTCTACATCCACTGGGTTGGAAAAAGGGTCTTAGCAGCCTTTGGTGCGATGGTCGGCAGAAACGTTTTTGGCCTGCCTTACTACGGTTTTAGGCTCAGCTTGCAAGTCTGCGTTTTGAATAGTCTCCGTGCCACTTGGAAGTGAGTTGTTAGCACCCAGCAAAGTAAATTTGAGAGCGACTGCAGTAAATTCCACTTTAACTCCGGACTCGAGGGTTTTCTGTGCCCTTGTTCAGCAGGGCGAGAACGACGCTGGTTTAGTCTCTTTGCCCTCCTGCCCTTCTAATAATGAGCAAGTCAAAAAAGGGCTGTTAACAGCAAAGTTACTGTGGGGAAGGTGAACTGAGAAAGACAGTAGAAAAGCTGCCTGGAAAGGCCCTCAAGCCTGCTTAGCTCTCTGTACCAGGCTATTGCATGTGGTCTTGTAGTCAGGCTACTTTCTACTTATGAAGACAAATTAGGATCTGACCGGTGTCCAGGCAGTGCTTTCTGCCCACATCTGGCTGCCAGCGGGGGACAGCATCGGTGTCTTCCTCCTGCCCCATGCAGCCAAGAGCTTCACCAGCTCCACGTGCTCACCCAAGGCCCTAGACCGCTGACCCCACAGGGACTCTCACGTGCCAGGCCACCATCGCCAAGCACTGGAATGCTCCCTGGTTTGCAGGTTCCTTGCACTGCTTATTGCTGATGATGGTGCAGAGGAGCTGTGCCACAGTGTCAGTGGAGAGCACCAGGAGAGGCTTTAGGTGGCTGCCTCCTCAGATTTAAAGGTCTTCAGAAAGGAGCCAACTCCAGCCTAGGGCTGCACTGAGGTGCTGACACTTGCCAGTTCATAGAATCATAGAATCAGTAAGGTTGGAAGGGACCTCCGAAGATCATCTAGTCCAACCTTCCCGCTCAGTAGGGTCACCTAGAGCATGGTAGACAGGGTTGCATCCAGGCGGGCCTTGAAGATCTCCAGAGAAGGAGACTCCACCACCTCTCTGGGCAACCTGCTCCAGTGCTCCGTCACTCTCACAGTGAAGAAATTCCCCCTGACATTCAGGCGGAACTTCCTGTGGTTCAGTTTCTGCCTGTTGCCTCTTGACCTTGTTCCAGTAAGGTCCTAGTGGACCTACTCAACAAAGCTGGCCAGATCCAGTTCTGCCCAGTCAGGCAGCATCTGATACGACTCCAGCTAGCAAATCTCTGCTACAGACAGACATATCCATGTTGCATTGACACAATGGGAAAAACTCTGTACTAAATTATTTAGATTTTTGCAGTAAGCAAACTTAAGTTTGCTTGAGACTATGTCAGTGTGGTTTCCTGCCCCTGCAGTAGTGCTGGACATGACAAATAAGGCAAAGTTGGCTTTCTGTGATGAAAAATAATTTTATCCATGAGCCCAAATCTTCCCACAAAGACAGCAGACTGCAGAGCTGCTGGACTCCTTCCTCCTCTCCCAAACACAAACAGAGAAGTGGACTTGCATCCTGAGTTACGGAGGAAGGAAGCATTGCTCGTGCTCAAAAGTATCATAACAGCTGGTTGAGGCTGTCTGGGCCTTTGTGTTATTCACGGTGAGGGGAAAACTGAGTGAATAATCTGCCCTAGCCAGCAATTTGTTTGTTTATACTATAAGGCTGAACCCTGAGGACTATGTATTAACACCTATCCCATACCAGGGAAATGCAGAGCAGTCACAGCAGCAGAGAGAAAATGCAGCTTTATTGATTTTATATATATAACTCCCCCCCCCCCAAACCCAAATGCTCATTAAAATGACACAGTAAAGAGCTATGGGTCAAATTAAACATACCTAATTGTGAGATTTCATGGTCACAGTGGCCAGGAAGATCAGCACACCAAGTGCCAGCTCTCCGCCAAAACCAGACCCCTATACTACCCCGTTTCAGAGCTGAAGTATCAAAATATTCAGAGAAGGTGCACAGTAATTCTCTTGCCATTCCTGATACGCTCCTGGGCAGTTTCTCTGGAGTACTCTGTTAGCATTTAGCGAACACTGGGTGCTGTTCCTTACACTTGGGCCATCTCTTAAGGGACAACCACTAAAAATGAATGGCAGAAAATACTGCAATTGCAAGAAAAAAAAAGGAAAAAAAAGAAACCCTCCAAAACAAACCCTGAAAATTAAGCAACATGAAAAAAAAAAAGGCTTTAACTGAAACAAAACCTATGTAACATATACCGTCTTTACTCACCATGCTTTCAACAGGTTTGAATACCAAACTTTCCACACTTTGGGACACAATTTTGTTTCAGAGGAAAAGGACTGATCACTTAGTAGGCTGAGGAAGGAGACCTGTCTTGGGAATTGGCCAGCCACTGACTGAAGACCACATGTCCCAGGCTGTGGCAGGTTATTGATTAGTCTGTCTTCTGGAAGCAGCATGATTAAGTGTATGAGAATAGGGATCATCCTTTCAGAGATCACTTTAATAAAGTTAGTCAGTAATTATAATAATGGCACAAACTTGTGCCATCTGATTGGGCCTGTCATGGTATTTGATGTTTTATTATCAGATGCGAGTTACTTGTTTTGCTGCTAACTCAAGAAGCATTTCACTGACTTGGCTGTCACCTCAAACCTTCCAGCTTTTGTGGTTCTGGAGCATGCTTTGGAAATGAAGAAATGCAGGGCTAGAAGGGAGCTTCTGTGCACCATATCAGAGTCTCTTCATCAACTGCTAAGCTCTACCTTAAAAACAAGAATTCCTGTTTCCTTTCCTGCTGTCTGTTGAGGAAGCTATTCTAGGCCCATGCTGCTATGGGGTCCTTCCTTTAATTTCCAGTATGTATTTATTCACGGACAATTTATAATCTCTTCTTCTCGTGCCAATACTATTTTGAGCGTAAATACTTCCTTTGTCGGTGCTTACCTCATCAAAATAACAACAGGTTGCAATCCAATCTCCTATAAGCATTTACTTTCTTAGGATAAACAACCCTATATCTTGGGGTCTCTATCTTGTAAGCTTAGACTCATTCCTGTTTTCATCTCAGTCTTCTCTGCAGTTCTGTCATTTCAAATCCTCTTTCCTAGCGATGGATGATCAAATTTGTATGTAATACTCTTAACAGGGTCTTGTTGGACCTAATAATAATACCATGGATGTGTATCTTTTTTATGCCAACAGGGAATACCTTGACCAACATATTTTATGATTTCATTTGCCCATTTCAGGGCAGAATCACATTATTGATGCATTAATGAGCCTGCAATCAACACCCACTCCAGGCTCCCACTGTTCCTCATCTGTTTCCAATTGATGAACAACTACTTTATAGCTCAATTTTTTGTTACTAGTCCTCAGCCATCCAGCTGTGCAGTTTATAATCTAGAATTTCATTCCACTTCTGTTATTACTTTTTTCACAATGATCTATTTCTTTTTGGTCTCAGTCTGCCTGTTTATCAGCAAATTCCCACTTCTAAAGTGACTCCTGAGGAAGTCTACTAGTGACCTTTTTTCTGCCTGATACTTCCCCCCTTTGAAAGCTTTCCATTGTTGTCTCCCCTTTAGCCAGTCCCAAACCCCCACTTTCTCTGGCTTTGCTAACAATTTATTGAAGTGCCACTTGAAATTGCAATAAATGAGAAAGCAAAGTGATCCTAACAGTTATTATATATATATAAAAAAAATCACTGGAGTTTTAAATCAATTCTGGTTTTTTTAAGCTGCTGGTGTGAGTAACACCACTGGTAGCTTATCCTTAGACTTGCTTTCAATTACTTCCTCTCACAGTTGATCTCAATAAGTCTCCTCATTTCTCATTTTTTCCTCGTCTGGTCTCCCCCGCTACATATCTCACCAACAGTTCTTGTTCTCACTCCCTCCAGAGCTGGCCCTCAAGAGGCTGACGGCTGCAGACCCAGAATGGGTAGCTCGGCTCTCCTTGCCGCTCACCGGTAGTTACAAGGACAATGTTTTCTCCCCTGATTCTCTGCATTCACCTCAGGACCAGGAAGCTGCAAGGCAGGAGAAACCAAGGACCTTTGAGACATTTGGCAAAGTTACTGAGTCTGACTCGAGTGCTACTGGGACAAAACTGGCCAGCACTTTCCTTTCAGAAATGAGCACCCTCTTTGAAATGATTTTATCCCAGAAGGTCCAAGTCCACAACGAAACAGGCTCAGGGCTTCTGCGGCAGCTGTCAGCACGTGGGAAGAGCCTTGGACTGGATGACAGTGCTCCTGTTCTGTAGGCAGCTTGGCAGCTGTGAGAAGAAGAGGAGAGTCAAACAGAGCTTTCTGTATTTAGGGTGCGCAAGTATGTGTCATAACAGGTTCAACAGAATCATAGCAACATCCACATCTAGACTAATCATGACAGGCATGTTTCTTCCTTTGCCAAGCCACATCAAATTTCCCCATGACTGATTTCACCTTCTTTAGCTCTCCTCCAGCTGTCTGTTCTTGCCTCGCTCTCTTTCCTATTCTTCCATCCCCATCTTTCAATCACACTCAAGTCATAAAACAGAAGAGCCACAGCAGGTAGATTAAGAAAGGAGGTTTTTTAGATTATCCACAAGTACAACACAATCAGATATAGCCACGTGATCATGGACTGTGTACCACGGACATTGTACTACCAGTCATGGACTTTGCAACATGCTGCAGAATTGGCCCAAAGGATCTCAGTTCTTATTTAAAATAAAAATGTTTTTTTCTAACACTAACATCTCTGGGATAAAGTCCAATACAACTGACATAATGGTGTATCTGCAGAAAGCCTGAAATAGTAACTTAGAAATGGAGATCTGCGTATTTTCTTAGGGTGAGCATTCTGGCATTGTGATTCTACTGCTGTGAACTCTGCTTTTTTGTCAAATACCCCAAATTCAGCACTTCTGCTCTGGAATCTGTCCTATGGCTGCACTAAGTACCCACAATTTCTTTCTCCGTGCTCTCTTTTGAGGCCCCTGAATTACAGACCATATCCCTTGCCTAACAACAGGCAGCAGATGGATGGAGCCTACCAAGGTAATCTGGGAAAAGGGAAGCATGAAAATACTGTCTTTAAATATTCACGCACAAGCTCCACCCATGTTACCGTTTTCTGCTTTGATCTGAATGTATGTGAGCAGTAAGACTGTTTTGGGATAACAGCACATGTGGAAAAACTAATTTACAGACATTAGTAATAGAAGGGGGAGTAACAGGTGTTGCTAACCCTGGAGGTTTGTACTCACAGAGAATGGAAAGACAACAGTGGCATAAGCGTCCGGAGTAGAACCGTAGGCTCACACAGCAGTTTGTGGACGAGACTTGTATATGGGGTGAGTAGCAGAGGAGTTGTGGGAGAATGGAGACCACAGGTAAGTCTTTTTGGATCATACAAGTAAGGGGCTCTGCTTTCCATACCATACTTTTTGCCATCCAGTTATGACACGAAGCCTCAGAACAAACTTGGAGCGCTCTGCCAAAGTGGCTGGTGGCTATATAGGTGAGTGTCATGCTATGGGAATGAGGGTAACCCATCACCTCCACTTCCAGCAATGCACAGCACCATTGCTTGCTAACTGACCACAAAAATCAAGTTGAAAAGAGTTTGAAAGACTGTCACAGTGCAGGGTCAGAAGTACTTTATATACACTGTTTTCTTTGCTTTGCCATCTTTGTTACCAACACTGCACTGACTTCTCCACAAATACTGCAGTTCACAACACAGGTCTCTCCAGAGCTAATTTGCTGATGCTGGGGACATTGTGGACATTGTGTCACATTGCTGGATCATATTTGTGGCTCTCATCTGTACCGCAGCACCACCCCACAGACCTGGTCCTGAGCGTCTTCAGTGTCCACCCACCTTCCTTTCCCACACGCTTAGAGGTAACAGCGCCCTGCTTTTAGTGTGTACCCACACAAGCCAGAGCAGCAGGGCATCATACACATAATTTAAAGCAGAGAAAATGAAAAAGCTGCATGTCTATACTCTTGGGACTAAATGGCAAAAGCAACAGAGTATGATTCTCCCAGATGGGCTCTTTAATATCCAAAACACTCACTGTTACAGCTGGAACCTCCCAAAGTGCTTTACACATGACCCCATCTCTAGCTATAAACTATAGTGATAGGTTTACCCCAGTCTTATACTGCCACGCTGCTAACAGAAATGTCTTGGTGCTTTGTTTCACAAACAGAACAGGCTTTTGCACAAAAACAATGACAGTGAGCCAAATTTTAACTGAGATGCAGCTGTGCAAATTGTGAGGGAGGCATATCTGTGACTACGAGGAAATATAGCCCTATATGATTCTCCCGCATCTTGGGAATACACATGGAAGAGAAACACACGGTACAATCTCACATCTTCCTCTGGAGCTTTACTTTGATGTCCCTGTCAAAGGACAATCTTGATGCAAAAATACACCACAATAAACAGATTTAAAAGAAGACAAAGTCCTCTCTCTTGGTTTAGTTTCCTGATTCTGCAAACTGCCTTCAGCCCCCTCCCCCCCCCCCATCCTCTACCTCTGTCCTGTCCTAACCAACACGTAAGCATGCCATGGATTATCATAGAATAGGAAATCCACCCGAGGAATTTCCTGCTAATTGCATCCTGCTTGATAAAGGAAATGGCCTAAGAAAGTCCGGTCTGAACAGTAGGAGAGACCAGACTGTAAGAACAAGTCAGAGCTTTCAGCTGTGTTGAGCCATGGCCGTGCCCCTCCCTTGCTGAATGGAGACCACAGCAAGTTCAGGAGAAGGCCAATGCCCTTGTTTTTCAGAGCCTCATCTGCACAAAGCACCAGAGCAACATGGCTACAGGAAGTTGGACAGTTTGCACAAATGCCCTTGAACCAGTTTAAACTTGTGTGGACAAATGGCCTTTTCTGGATTCAGCTTCACTAGGGACAAATAACATTATCGCACCAGCTGCTTGCCTGACAGTGGCTACTACCCACTGGGAGCACCCCCTGCCCACTTCAGTGAAAATAAGCTGGCTTGCTTAGCGAAGTTGTACAATATAAATTTTGAAGCTAACCTGGCTCATTGTGACTGAAAGGGGCTGCAGTGTGCCCATGGCAGCAGCTCACTGTCAGATCTGAAGGAAAAATAACTGGTGGCTGAAGGCCACTGACAAAGATGCAGGATGGCTGATGACATCCATTACTTTCACCATTGCAGGTGGACCCATAAACCATATCCCACAAAACCTGTGCCTAATAATCAGAATCCACCCTTTTGCTTGCACTTCTTGGAAAAGGTTATAAGGTAGATTAAATTGCTGCAACATCAATGTATAGAGAAATGCCGATCGTGCTGACAGCAAAATCACTGTAGGAACAGCAAGCCCTAAAGTGAGATCAAACTGCCTGAGAAGGTGCAAGCCAGGCCCATCACAGAGCTAGCTGCCAACACCAAGGCTTGTAAACCTCAGCAGGGGACTCACTTGCAAGATGTGGTGCACCACTACTGGAATTATAGCCCCAAATCATACCACTAGGGCATAGTATGGGTCAGAGTAATTCTGGACTGAAGTGTAGCAGCATATAGAGAATCCTTGTGTTTGTAGGCAGAGGGTCAGACTATGTGGATGGATGGGAGATACTGCAAGATCTATTTAGAAAAACCACTGTACTTCAAAATTGCTCCTGTTCTATTAACAAAAAGCTTTCTCTTTCCATTCACTACTGGCCTGTTTCCAGTCCCACATGGACTGAGAAGGTACGTCTTCCCTTTTGCCTCTTTGTTTCACCCATCAACTGCTCTAATAACAGCAGTGGCTGCGACTCTGAACTCTGCAATTCCAGTGGACTTGCCTTGTTTTCTGGGATGTGGCTCCATCCTGAACTTCTGAGTGTGATTGTGTGGAGTCTGTCTGCGCTCCAAGAGTGGGGCAGGGTAAGGACAGATTGTCTTGTCTGGGAGGCTTGGAGACCTGCAGGCATGTGCTCAATAGCCCAGAAACAGGGACTAGAGGAAGATGCTCTTCTTAATCCAGAAGAGGTTGGACGCCTTCTTTCCACATCTGAAAGTATATTAAAAACAAGGTATCAATGGAGCACCATACTGTGGGAATGGCTTTGCCTCTTCAGTTTGACTAGAAAGAGTTGGTAAAAAATGAAAAGAACTGAGAAAAAAAAAAGAAAAAAAAAAAAAGCACTTCCAGCCACACTGCCCTTTCCTTCAGTAAAAAAAAAGCTCCTTTTTGCCATGGTCCTGTGCTTTCCTTCCTCCGGCAATATGGGCCCCACTCTTACGGGGGCGCAACATGACGCAGTCCTGCATGCCCCTTCTTCCCTGTTGTCTGTGATACCTTCCATCTCCTCCTCTATTGCTTGTATTCTCTGCTGAGCGTTCCTGTTCCCTGCAGCAGCTGACTGTCGATAGTGTCTCATTGCTTCTGCCAGGTCCTGCTGTACTCCAAGGCCCTTCTCATAGCAAATGCCCACGTGATACGTGCTTTGGGAATCCTAGCCACAGAAAACAATGCAGCAATCAGACCCACAGCATGGAGAAGTGACCACAGTATGTGAAAGAACAGACAGTCTTTAACACCTACTCCTCTATCTTTGGTCCCTCAAACTGTATCTTCAGTCATTTAGTTCCTTCACTGAAGGCATTCTCAAGCAGAATTTCTCACCAGGTATTTCCAACTCCATTCCTTACCACCCCTTTCCAGTTAAATTCACTGATTTCTCCTCAACATCCAGGCCTGTGTCACAGGAACTAATAAGTAGCTGTCCCCATAGAGCATCCAGATTGTGTCAGGGGTCACAGCTAAGGGGACTCAGGCAGCCTTGACTGCACCCATATCCTGATCACACCCAAACTGTGAGCACACCCTGTGGCTTGCCCTATTATAGTCCACACAGAAGTCTTAAAAACATAACAAATATCACAGAGGTGCTTGCTGCCAAGGTTGGAAGATTCCCCTTGGCAACCCCTGCGATGTATCAGGATTACAACAGAACATCCCACCAGTATCCTGCTCAGCCCCACCCAATGCTACTTCAAAAGAAAACTCAAGCAGCGGAAATGAAGTCAAGCAAATAAGCACTACAGAGAAAAAATGAACACTACTCATACACAGCTGCTGAGAATGAACTAGAAAATAGCGGATGTCACTGCAAATGGCTCAGTAAAGCCAAATCCAAACAATAATGTTTGTGGGTCAGTTGGGCACTTTATCTTTGAGACCTACTGGGAGTAAAAGGATCCCACCAGTAGCGAAAAAGCATGATGACAGTCTTGTGAAGATGCTAAAAAGACTATACGGGCTAGTGGTCACACAGAACTTAGGTTCCTAATATTGGAACAAGGGGATACTAAGACCCTACTCCAAAAATCTGACTAATGGGAGAAACATAGTAAATTAATTTTCCCTTGAAATACCTGGTATACAACATAACTTGAATTGTATCACTGCCAGAAATGTGATCTAAACAAGGCTTTGCAAAAAGTGTGAGCAGTAAATTTTAATAAAGCCATGAGAAAGGAACATATTGCAGGTGTTGCTGTCTGGGATGTAGCTGGTGGAGGAAAAGAAAGAACTCAATGAGTGAGTGCTTTGCAGAATGTTGCAATTCTCAGTTTATGACAGCACAGAACTTCTTGAGAGATGAGATAAACACGCTGAAGGACTGGCACTTCAGATGTGACAAAATACAGGGTTAAATAAACATAAATTATTCCCCTAGCTGTTTCTTACATGATGAACACCTCAAAGTCAAGACTGCCAGGAGAAGATATCCCCAAACTAGTATGGCATAAATGGTTGTGAGATACTTTGAAATCTAAAGTCAGCCACAGTTCTCCAAGAACACTGTTTATATTGTATGGTTGCTCACCAAAACTAAGGAAGAACAACACAGAAAACAGCAACCGAAGTTAAACACAGTTCTCTGAAGTGCCACTGTGCTTGGAACAACGTTTGTTGTTGCTGCTCTCGGCTTTAGCACAGAGCAACAACCTGAGAAAGAAACCCTGAACCAATGGCCTTTTGTGTTTTTCCCTTTCTAGAGTTTTAGCTAAATACTGCAATCTTTGCTTCACCTATAGCCAACAGTCTTTTATCCAAGCTAAGTGACACACTTCGGAGTGCTCTGTTGCCGTGGGTAATGGGAGAAGGACATACTTGTGGATACTTCTCCCAGGAGAACATGCTATGGGGTCTGTACACATGCCTACCACCAATGATGAGGTAAAGGGCTGAATGGTACATCTGTAGCCAGCACCCACCAGGGAATAGAGAGCTGAGGAAACAAGGCTGAGTTCTGAGAACTGTCAAGGGTTGTGACTAAAAGACCTGCAAAAAACTGACTACTAGGAAGTACTGCTGGGAGCAGCAATTATCCTGCCAGATTTTCTGTTTTTAAGGGCTTACTACGGTTTCAGTAAAGGAAAACTTCCAGCAGATTGTGGAATTAAATACTGTATCAACCACCAAGAACATGATCTCTGAGCATTTGGAGTTAATCTAATCTGGTCTCACCACCGATCTGATAGAGTCTGCATACTTAAATTGGGTGAAAACTGAAGTGGTAAAATCTGCAAGTGACAAAGTCATTCAGAGTGATCAAACTTATTGTAAAGAATTAATTTCAGAAGATGTCACACACTAAGCATGGGCAACACAATGGCAGATGAAAAATATTGAAAAATGTGTTGACAAATGTAAAGGAGTGCATATAAAAAGAAATTTGTGAGTCCCTGTGATAATTTCCTGTAACCAACAAGTCAGAAGCAGTCAAAAGGGCAAACAATGCTAGGAAACAGTAGAATTCAGGAATACAGAACAACGCAGAGGATCTCATGTCAAATCCCTAGCATGGCTCCATCCTGAGTCCTGTTTTGATTCAGGCATCTTTAAATGGACAAAGGAGAATGTGAGGAATATAGAACACACTGACAAGAGAAATGGAACAGCTTAGCTACACACAGAGAGAAAATAAACCAGCACTGTGCAGCTTGGAAAAGCAATGTCTCAGAGGGCATAAAGAGGGCAACAGAATCAGCAATATCAGCCAGAAGAGTGAATAGTTACTCACTTTTTCCCATTACACAAAAACTGTGGGAACTCAATTTAAAACGAGCAAGTTCTTCAGAAAAGAAAATAGCCTTTAAAACAGAGCGCAAGCTGAAAAGTGAACAATGTCACACTGCTCTGAAGAAGCAGAGCTTTGGATGCAGAAACCAGGCTGCACAACTTGCAAGGTTACGCTTTCACTCCACTGAGTGCTGGCAAGGCCTTAGCAACAGTACTATGCCCAGACTGCGGCACTGCCCTTCAACAAAAGTGTGGGTCACTTGGAGAAAGTTCAACAGAGAGCAAGAAAATCGCCTGCAACCTAGACAACGTGACATGCAAAGAGAAACTGAAACAACTGGGTAAGGCTGAATACGGATTCAAGTATTCAAGTTGTTAAAGTCCCTGCAATGAAACAGAAATAATCTGCTCATTGTCTCTATGGAAGATAAGAAATAACAGGTCTCTTTCAAAGAGCAGATTCAAGACAGACACAACAAAGTCCTGTTAATGATGCAGTAGAGAACAAGGTTGCCTGGGCAGAGTATATAGACTCCATCACTGGAAATTGTTAAAATGATGTTAGATGAATATTTGTCAGAAATGGCATAAGCACTGGTCCTGTAAGACTTGGTCTGACCCAGTAAGGCTGGTTTGACATTCACATTTTGCAGGGTCTGTGTGCTAGAGCCTGTTTCCTCCCCAAGGCTTCATCCTGTCCTTTCAGACAGTGCAGCGAAGTCTTGACCCTCACTTCTACTGCCAAGAAGCCCTGAAACGTGCCACATACAACCTGCAGTGATCCCAAATGCACAACAGTCATAGCTCACAAAGGGACTACTTACGCCATTCTTGGCTGCCAGCAACAAGTACTTCAGACCTCTCTTTTCCTTAGGTTGTAGCCCTCTCAGGTAGAACACTCCAAGATAAGCCTGTGCCTGCAGCAAAACCACACAATACAAATTAGCCACGATTCTCCATCTTAGTTACTCCAGTTCTTTAACTTATTTTACAAGTTATCTAAATGCTTAGGCATCTGCTCCTGCTTGGGCAATCCACAATCTCTGGCAACTCAGCAAGGACACTTGCAAGACTGGAACGCAACGTATCTTGCTTGCTGCAGAATCTGCTAGAAAAAGCACTGCCTAAGAAAATTAGTCCAATATGTCAAACACAAAAACCCACATTTAGTCTATAAAATTCCATTACATGTGTTGTAACTCTATCGTATTAACACTGTAAGACCCAGAATATCCTTTCAACTTGCACTGCAAAAATCAGAAACAGAGAATAGCTTGAGAATAGCCCAAGCTGTTTGCACTAACCAATATCTACAGAAGCTACAGTTTGTAGAGCAGTGTGCTACATGAGATACAGTCACTGCCAGAATGGCTGGCATTTACAACACATGCCTAAATACATCTCCTAAAGAGTGGAAAAAGGATTGCAGGGTGCACAGGTCCATATGGATGAATTATCTTGAAAAGCCATAGCTACAATTTGAGAATCTGTTCTTACTTCAAACATCTCATAGAATTTCCTTCACCAGAGTGACCTGTATATTTGGAATTGAAAGGAGATGAGATACAAAGCTACAATTTCAACTGCTGGTCAGTTTTCCTAAAATGATAGTCTAATCCAGAGGTTCAGTCTGGAGAGAACAATTACGGGCATGTTTGACTCCAGCTTCAGAGCTGAGGTAATTCAAAAAGACACAAATAGCACATACCCTAATACTTTCTACCAGATGCATGCTTGCTGAGCAGGGTGAACGATTAGTCTGACTGGGCAAAAGTGTAGTCCTAAATGATAGGAACAGAAGATACTTTGGAAAGCCACTTCCACTTAAGAGAGCAGGAATTTCTGGTGGAAGTCTCCTGTTCTCTGCTGAACCTTGGCTAGTGACTGCAAGCATGACAGAGATCTGCAGTTTCCTTCCTGCTGATGTCATCTGAACAGCTCTTTACCCTGAGAAGACAGAGAGGTGTGAATTGTGTTTAGTGACACAATGTCAAAACATGTTTGACCCAAACACAGATGTTGTGGTAACCTGTGGTAACAAAGCATACACTTTGCTTTCTGGGAGTGTTAAATCTGCTTTGCTCCAGACCCCTATCTGTTGGATATGACTGCTTCTCTTCACTTAAAGCTGATGCCTCCATCTGCAGATTCTCTGGGCATGAAACATGAAAGGCTGTCCCTGCTGTATTAAACAGAGCAGACCTCAGGAACACCTGGCACCAGAGAAGAGATGATTTAACAGGTTTCATAAGAACTGGTGCTTCTGAACTCTCTCTTTATTTGTGAGGTAAGAAAGCCTTATGTGGAAGGTATGGGTTATAGCTGCATCCCTTCCTTAAACAGGAAGGCTAAGGGGGAAGTGTCTTTATCACAACACCATGATGGGACCTGGAGCTTGCACTTACTAATATGCAAAGAATCCTGTAAGCATTTTGGGTTTGGCCAAAAAGAGCCACATTAAATAGCCCTACAACAAAACAGAAAACCAGTACTGTTGACATAGTGGGTATCTAGTTGCCTCCCACATACGGGTAGCAGGTGGGGCTGTATCCCATTCACTGGCAGAGGTATCAGTACGTAGGAAGATTTTTGCTTCCAGTCCCATAGAGGCTGCTTTCTAGGACGTCTTGTGGTTCAGATCCTAAAGAAGGGGATCTCTGCTGGCTCTCTCCTAACAGGATGTTCAGCTTTTATGTGGACACTAACCTCTGTAATCCCGGCCATTGCTGCCTGCTCCAGAAAAGTCACTGCCTTCTGAAGACTGTCCCATTCATTTTCAGGTCTGTGGCTTAAAACGCATCTAGCATAGCGATACTGTGCCATGGGGTGACAGTTGCTGGCTGCATAGTAGTAATAAAAAGCTGCCTGGAAGCACAGAAACACATGTGTGATTCAGGTGATACATTCCCTCAAATGTGACATGCCTCTCCTCTCCCAAGAACACTACAATTCAGTCCTCAGGCTTAAACTCTCATTCTAGTTCTATTATAAGTTGCACACACCCACCTTTGCAGCCCTCCCACACTTCCCTGCTGAAGTACATGAAATTACCCAAGTGAGACAGTTGACTACCACTGTATGAGAGCCTTTTAACCAGTCCTGCCACCTCTAGTCAAAACTCCTGTTTCGAAGGTGGGTGAACAACACTAAAGCTTACTCTGTGCCAACAGAGATCTGCACAATTACTCAAAGCAAGCAGCCTTCACAGATCTGCATGAGCACACTCGCTAGGAACAGCTACAGAAAGATGCTGACTACAGCCAGTATGCACTAGGTGGCAGGCTGTACTTAAGGTACTCAAACTGGACAGCTCCAGATACAAAGCAGTATTTGGATGTACAGTGGTGTTTTAAATACAGTAACATGACAGGTTTCTCCTTTGGTACCGCCCGGCTGGTAGCGGCACAGCACGCATACCTGGGATGGGACCTCAGTAGGCCTATGCAGAAGGGGATTTCAGGAGCGTATCTCCAAGGGTTTCTGTGGCATTGAAGCCAGTACAGCAAACCTGCTGTTGGCTTTAAAATGTCCATTTTTTTCTAAACAAGACTTCAGAGATTGTCACATACATCCAAAAGTAAAGGGCTTGTGCATCCAACAAAGACCACTCTCTCCTGGTCCATGCAGCAAATGTACAACCTACAAGCTGCGGATACCTTTTCCAGGTCTTTTTCTGTGCCTCTGCCGTGCTCATAACACAGACCCACGTTGAACTGGGCTTTGCTGTAGCCTCGATCTGCTGCCAGTTTGAAGCAGGTATAGGCTGCCTTGTAGTGGCCTGCTCTCATACTTTCAATCCCTGAGAAGAAAGCAATGTAAAAAGAGAGGAAAAGAAAACAGACCAAAAGAATCGGAGCCTCAAACCAGCAACCTCCCCCACAGCTATTGGGGCCTTTTTTGTCCCATGCCAAGCGGTCTGGTTCACTTTCACCGGGCTCACTAACCCTCACCTCAGATTAAAAAGTTTCCACAGGACCAATGGGAAGGCTACTCTTTAGGGATTTTTCTAGTCTCATTGCAAAGAAGGAATAAGGGCTTGCACAATGTATGGTTCACAGAGAAGCGGCTCTCTTTTCTAGTGCTGCAACTAGGGGTATATGAGAAAAAAAAAAATAGAAATCCCTGGCCTATAGATTGGCATCTTATTTCAACTCTTTTTAGAACTGCAGTTCCGCATCTGCTTTTTCAGCATGCCAGGAAAACTGAGACCTCAGACAGTGAAAAAGGAGCTGCAAAGATATGACAGCTCATGTTATAAAAAGATAGAGATGACTTAATTTTCAACTACAGATGTCAGGACAACAGTATAGACTTCAACCATGACCGGATTTAAATATACTGATATAAATCAGGTGGCAGAATGGGATAAAAGGCAATAAATCTCTCAAAGCACAGTTGAAATTGCTGAAAGGAGGCTTCAGTTTTGGGCACATGCCATCTGCAACAATTTGGAGGTCCTCCAAAAAGAGAAAAATATGGTTCAAGGCGCAACAAACCCAAGTCCACGTTACCAAGGATGTTGAATGCAATGGAAATATCAATCCGGAAAATCTGCTGCAACTGGAAAGCAGCTTCCTCTAAATGCCCTTGCCGTGCTAGGTCACCCTTAGGAGTCAAAAAAGAAAGTTATTAGACAGCAAAAACATACCTACACTATAGGAGATCCTTTCTAGGAAACAGAACAGTCTGACACATTTGTACTGTCTTGCGGTAATCAAGACTGTAAGTTTATCTGGTGTCATGTGTCCACAAATGTCTCCCTGTCCTATAGAGACATCTGGTTAGGGAAGCTGTGTGGACATTGCTCACCTCCCCTCTGGTCAGGAAAGTGGTGTAACCTCTCATATAATCAGACAGCCTGGCACTATGCATAGCTCCCCTCCTCAAAAGAAATGTCTGCCCTTGCTCAACCTCCTATATCATGTACAATAGCACAAACAGCATTTCTCTCTGCCAAACATGCACTGACATATTTCTATATGCTTTATATGATTCAAACAGAGCCTAAACTGTCAGCTTACTGAACACTGCACACTCCTAATCCACTGTCTCTGCTGTGCAGGATTTTCTTTTCTTCCTTAGTAATGAACAGTATTTTTTGCTTTGCCATAGCTCTGGGAGGTAGGAGGATTAGCCAGGCCTGCAGCTTTAGTTTCCACGCTTGCATACAAATTTAGTGCCATCGAGTGGCAACAGTGCATACTGCATACAATCTGAGATACCTCCATGCTTGAGAAGTCACATTATAAAAATGCCCCTCGTCACCCAACAGCTTTACTGCCCAGTCAGCACTCAGAGCTGCTCACAAGAGGATAAAACATGAGTTGACTCATGTCCTCTCTCCTGAGAGCCTTTTAAAACTAGACACACTACCCAAGATTGAATCAGAGGCTATTTCTATGGGACCTGCAGAAGTAGCCCTTCCTAGGATGGAGAGCTGAGCTGGTGTCATGCTGAACCATGTCATGGTGTCATGGGTTGTCTGCTGAAAACCAAAACAGAAACAGCATATAGTGACCTAGTGAAAGATGGCATTGAAATGCCAGTAGGCAAGAACATATTGGTGCTACTGGATTGTTGGGTTTGTTTTTTTTTTCTTTTTTCTCCAGGTTTCCTCTAGTGCCTCTTTATTGGCATTCCTGTTGCACAAGTATCTTAAAGGATGGGGATGCCACTTTGGACTTCCTGGAATTTTGCTCTGGTTAAAGTGGAGGAAAATTTATCATATATCTCAGTCTCCTGGACTCTATGTGCAGGGCAGGAAAGGGTGTTGCCTGGGAGTGGATTGCTCAGGCTGTGCTTGGGGTTGCACTGAGATGCCTTCCTGTAGTCAAGGGATCTCAGGGGCAGACTAGGGGGAGGGAAATGGGAGAGCATACCTGTGTACCGCGGGGGGCTGGTCCCAGGCTGCAGCGCTCAGGAATTTGGAACTCTCCTGCATTAAAAATAAATAAATAAATAAAAGGCAGGGTTAAGCAATATCGTATCTTCACCCCTTCCTCTTATTCCCAACCTGTCTACTCCACAGCTCTTTCCTAGAGGACTGATAAACTGCCCATTCAGAGATATTAAGAACAGAAGGAATTCTCAGCAATCCAACCTCCGCAGCACAAGCAACACAGCATCATGTGAATACGTCCTGTTGAGGCCTGTAACCTGCATCTGGCTAACGCATCTCTTCCAGAAAGGCCCCAAGTCTAGATCTGAAGACACCAAAAGGTAGTGAATCTTTCACTTCTTTGTTCCAGTATCTAGCAATCACCTCTAAAAACGTGTGCTTCATTTCAAATTAAAATACATCTGGTTTCTGCTCCCAGGCACTGGCTCTTGCTCGGCTTTTTCTCTCTTTACTAAGAAGCCCATTCTCCTTTTGAAAGTCCTGATATAACTAATCAATCCCTCTTAGTTCTTTTTTGTGATTCTAAACAAAACTGAACTGTCCATGCCTTTCAACTGAAGTACTTTTCTCCTTGAGTTGATTAATTTTATGACTTTTTGCTGCTATTTCTGAATTTTCAACATTGTTATGAAAGTGCGGACACTATATTAGTCTCACCAGTGTCACAGGAAGGATAAAATTGCCTCCTCATTAGTATTTTTAACTGTCTAGTTTGCATGTATCAGAACTGGATTCCTATTCCTACTGGCTAAAGCATCACGCTGAGATGTCATGTTTAGGAGCTTGTCTACTCTAACTCCTAAATCCTTTTCCGGGTAACTTCTTACCAGGGTACAGCTCTACATCTGTAAGGCGATCATCAGACATGCTCTTCTGCTTGCATCAGATCCAGGTCCAGGTGACCACCCCAGAGTGTCCCAGTTGCTCACCACTGCCCTCTAGGATATGCCGGCACAGGCACACATTTAAACACTGCCTAACCAGGTCCAGTCAAAGTTATTCAACTAAGACGTCTACAGCAAAAGCTAAGCCAGTTCACTCAGGCAGTATTGTGTTGGAAGTGATTACACAGGCATTTACACCAGCCCGTCCAAGAGGACGGTAACCTCCTGCAAAGAGGACCAACAGCTTGGGCAGGCTGAGACCCAATTATTTGGTAACCTGAGTCATAAGCAGCTAGATCCCACCAGGCACCGAACACTATCGTTCCAGGATCAGTTTAAGCCAATGCTGCTAACAGAAGTAGCTTTGTCCTCCCCATGTCTTCCCGTCTCCCTTGCAAGCTTTTTGGCTGCTGAGCAGGGAATTAATCTGAGTGAAAAATCAGTCCTTTTGGGGGTCCAATTTCTTGATTCCCTTCACCGTATGGCTCCACAAATGCTTGTGCTGGCACAGAGACAGAAATGAGTGTTCGACAGGCAAGATTGCTTCTACTTGTAGCTGCACCATCTTACAATGCACATAAAGCTGTGGCCTATGTTCCAAGTGTGGCCTCGTTATTCCTAGATAAACAATTTGCCTTCTGGCAATTTTATCTGAATAAACCCCACTCACCAGACAAGCAAGATCACTACAGCAAACACAATTTCTCTTTATCATTCCACCAAAAGTAATATAATCTCCAAATTTATTTGTTGCACTTCACATTTATTTTCAGTTCATACATAAAATTATTTGATCTTTGTCACTGAAAATCTTCATCTCTGGTTCAGATATCTCACGATGCAATTTGTTTTTTAACATACATAAAACAGCAAATTAAAGTCTGCATTAAAAATTCTTCCAAGTGTTTGTTAAGAAGCATTATTACTTTCATGCCCTCAAGGCTCTTTATATTTGGTAGAGACATCTACTCCTAAATCAGAGATTTGTCTTTTACTGTCACTGGGAAAACATGATGTAATTTGGGCAAATTATTACTCCATGAAAAACCAACAGAAACTAATTCTGAATTCTGTCAGCCCTCAGGTCCCTCTCTCACAGGAAATCCCTGCTCCCTCAACTCCCAGTAATCTCCCCAGATTAGAGTTACTAATCCTGGAGAGTAGAAGATCCTTTGCAAGATGACATAGGGATCAAACAATTCTGACACCCAGTCCCATTCCTATTTCCTGAAGGACTAGATTAAAGAATTCTCTCAGAATTCACATCTGAAGCTGGGCAAGCCCCAAATCAAAACTTTTGAAAGCCTTCTCTTATCTCCCAGCCGCCATCTCAAAACCTGGCACCCAACCTAAACACATTGCTTACATTGCTTCAACAACAGTAAATGGAGAAATAAAAGCACTCCCAGGCAGCAAAGAATCCCATTCTATTTCAGCAGAATAAGAAGACCAGTTAACCTCCAGACTAACATTAGTTAATGCAAATTCACCCCACTTGTTTGTTTCTCATTTCCCAATATAACGTCACAGGACTGCATCTGAAGATTGGGTAAGCTTCTCCAGAATTTTACGGAAACTGTGCTTTGAATAAATTCATCGCTGTATTGCACATACAGAACTATGTTAAATTATTTTTTAAGGTGTCATACAGTTGTATGTTCAAAGCACAAAAAAGGAAACACTACAGTTAAAATTTTCTGTGCAACTTTAATTCCACTCTTTAAATATGCATGATAATACAACATGACTACACATACTCTTTTCCATGTTATCTTGCAGCTTTCAGTGCACTAGATGCACAATGCTTACATATTCAGCAGCTAATAAATATTTTGTATTTCCTCACTGTTCATCCTGTACTTATCAAGTGTTATTGAAACCGAGCTCCAAATGCAGAATTATTAAGCTTCTCATAGACTGTCTACCGTGCTTATCCCAGAACAACCAAATGCTTCACAAGAAGGAATTCACAATTGGAGCTGGCCAAAATCCAGGATTTGTGGCCCATGGAAAAAATTAGTGTTTCCAATTCATTTCACTGTGCTTTGAAATGAAAACACACTTTTGAAACGTGTGTAATTGCAGAACTGAAATAAGGAATTTTACAGTTCTGCCAGGGGTAAAATACAGCTCCCCAGGGCAGCATTCAGTTGCTTTGACACTGAGACTGACTGTAATCACCTGCTTGCTCACAATGTGCCTTTAACTTTCTGGAAAAAAAAAAAAAAAAAAAAAAAGCTTTGAATAAGGCATGAATTCCATGAAGAAAATAAGATATGATCATGCAGTTGAAAACTCATGGTAATATCTAGAATGCTATTTAAAGCAGCTTTCAAATGAATTTCCTGAATTTTCTTTTTAAACACACTACAAGCAATAGATTCCATCCCCAATGTGTTATGTTAAAGCTAAGATGGCTCATCTGCAAAGGAAGGATGTTTGGATCCATCACAAAGATCTTTGCTGCTCAAGATAATCGAGTAGCAATGGCACATCGCCACTCTATGTGTGGACCAGAACAAGCAACTGTGGAAACCAACTGAACAACCGAAAGAAAGCGTGAGGACATGTTATCTCCTCCAGAAGGTCTTCTGCCACTGCTGGCAACAGCGAACTGGAGCAAGCAAGTTATCTCTGACAACTGACGATAGCATACGCTTGGGCAGAAAGCATAAGGCAGAGGCATTATAAAGCGACGCTTTCCCTCACAGGACCTTCCAGCAATTAACTGTTCTGAAATCTCCTGAGCAGGAGAGTTTGGTTGGACCACGTAAGTTTAATTTGCATGTGTGATTTTCCCTAATTCTTTTCTCTAATCCATTTATCCTTCTGTACTGTAGCAGTGAGTTCCACAATTGACCTGTGCAGTGGGCAAGCAAGTACTGCCTTTTGTCTTTTTTCAGGCTTAACACCTGACCTTTTTTCGTCACCTATCTGTATATTACGAAAAATACCGTTCCCCATTCACTTTCCCCCATATTTTTAGTTTTGTAGACTGCCAGCATACCCTCTTTCAGTCACCTCTTTTTAAGCTGAAGAGTGAGTCTCTTCATATGCAATTGCATCCTTGTCCTTTTCTATAACATTTTTGTTACAGCTTTTAAGACAGGTTTTTATCTTCATTAAGCATTCAAGATGCAGCTGCATCACAGGCACAGATCAACAAACAGCAAAACTACAGTACTGTTTTGTTCTTAATTCCCTCCTTTATAACTATCATTTTGTTTGCCTGATTGCTGCTGAGCACTGACTTAGCATTTTCAATAACATATCCACAGTGACTTTAAATGTCCCTTTTCAGTGTAATTATTAATTTGACACTCCTCACTCTGTATGTCTTTTTATGGCTATTCTTCCCTGTGCATATGACTTCAACCTATCTTGGCACTGCCCCGTTGCTAGTTCCTGCACAATCTTTTGCAGTGACTTTCCACTTTGACTGTCCTGAATAATTTTTTATCACTTGCTTCTTTTGTCATCTCATTTGTCACTTTCTTTCTCCAAGTTACTGCTGACTGCACTGAACAGAAAGGGTGTCAACCAGGTACGTAGGTGAATTCACTGGTGATATATCTCCATTGTGAAAACTATTTCTTATACTTTAATGAGTTACTATCCCAAGAGTTGTCCCTTCCCCTTCCCTCCCATCAGCCTCATTTCTCTAGATGGCTTTGATGTAGCTCCTTGTTGAAAGATTTTCAGGAAACTAAAAACTGGATAATCTTGCTCCATGTGTCTGCTGACTTCTCCAGAAACCTGACAGATCTACAAAATACAACCCTGTTTTCTGTTAAGTCTTATATAATGGAGCAAGCACATCGGAGAGATGGCTTCCTAAGCCCTTCCAGACTCATGGTTCTGTGATACAGCATGATCATCCAGGCAATCCTGTAGCACAATTTTTATCAACTTAGGACTGCATTTCTGTACTTCTATGGCTCAATCAAAACTGCTTTTTAAAGGCCAGTGACTAATTTGCCAGTCTTCGTTCTTCAAGTCATACAGCAGATAGAAGCACTGGATTACATACTGTCATCAGAGGCAGAGGCTCAGCAATTTTGTATCTTCTGGAGAATGTTCAAATAAAGATCACATGGCCTTAGTGACTTGTCACTGTTCAATTCATTAGCTCGCCTAAAAGCTTCTCCCATTGACTCTCAAAACGAAACTGTTTGTCAGACACAGACACACATTCACTTCTGGATGTTCAGCTGTGCTGCCTGAAGACAGCACTTTCTCCACTTACTCTCCACCACTTCTCCCAGAGGTCCCTGTCCAGTAATCTGCCAGCAAGGCAGTGTATTTGAGTACTTCTTAATCCGCTTCAGGCAAAAGCAGATGGGTTAAACAGTCTAATTGGCAGTTTAGGTAAATTAACCTGGCTGCTTTCCTAGAGCTAATTAGGAAACATGGAAACAAAATGCTCCATTTGCCAACTGATGGGAATGGTAACCTCTGGCAGGAGATGGTTTGATAAGCAGTTACGGGCAGTAGCTTAAATCAGCACAGAAGAAAGCCAAAAATTTGGAAGAAAGCAAAGAACTGGAAAGTCGTCTGATCTTTTCCGGAACATCTTACATGATCTATGTATCAGTGATGGGTTGGCTTCTTTAAGTGCTTCTTCTGCTCCCTGATATGTTGCCCCCCATTCCACATGCTCCAGAAGGCTTACTGCTTCCAAGAGTACTCCTAAAGCTGCATTATTAAGGTTATAAATCTAGTGAGCAACTCTGTTGTAGGCCTCACCGGATCTTCCTTGTTAAGACTTTAAATTTACCACATTAGAACATGCTTTCCTGGATTTCCTTCATTTTTTTGAAGTATATCTTTCCATTTCTCAAAGACTTAATAAGAATGCCTTTGATGCCTCTCGCCAATCTCTTCTCATCTACAGTGTAAGCACTCATAAATCTATCTTCATCTTCTAGGAAGAAGCAAATTCCCTCAGTGTCTCACGATGTGGCACATACTCCAGATCACTGTTGCATTATTCTCCTAAACCCTGTGAATGCTGTATCCTGGTAGCTAAGGCTGACCAGTATTGGTAAGACCAGCATTACCTGCCCAATTACACTGCAGGCTTCCCCCTCAACTTTCAGGAGCTCCTAGCTCTGGACTCCTCATTCCTCTCTCTGAAGTTCCCTCTTTCTACTCTAACTTCCCTCCTCTAGTTCTGAAGAAATCACTACACCTATCTTGCCTCTTAACTTTGTCTTGGGGCAACTCAGAAGTCTTTCTGTCACAAGTATCCTGCCCTGTAGGGCATCAGCACATACCTACGTCTGCACAGGGCTGGCTCTCTCCTTGCCCTGAGAGATTGCTCGAGGATGAGTTCTTTGGTACTACATCTGGAACTGCTTCCTGCAGGAATTGGGACCGCAGCTGCCGCCTGGGACAGCTGGTTGAGGCTTCAGTCGCTACTGAAATACAGAGCACAAAAGACAGTTCCCATGAGGCACACAGCATCCTTTATAGGAGACAGCACAGAACCACATATGTACCCAGGTTCCTTCTCTGCTCTGAGCAGAATGCCAAGCAGAAGGAAAATCCACTGAGTGGAGTCCAGGACATAAAAGAAAAGTAACTGGATGTGGGATGCAAAGGGAGACTGCACCACACCAGCATGAAATAGTGAGATTCCCCTGACAGATACTGGCCCCCACTCTCTTCAGAGAGCTTAAAAGCTGTTGTTAGCTTCACACACCAGCTCTCTGCCAGTGACAGTAAAGTTGTTAACTATTATGTGGCCGAAATCCTGTCTGACAGCTGGGGCTTCCCACGTCCCTGAGCTGCTCACCTGACTGCGGGGAAGGTCGCGAAGAACGGAGCAGCCAGGGAGACCTGTGCTCTCGCCACGTCTCCGGCAGCGATCTCAGCCAGGAGATCTGCCTGGCCAGCTGCAGCAGCAGAGCAGCGAGGGCACCCTGAAGAAAAGAAGCAACAAGTCAGCGAGAAGAGCCGTCCTCCCACTTTTTGTCCCACTTGGCAGCCTGGCTGCAGCTCGCTGCACCCTGCCGCCTCCCCGCGGAGCCCCGGCCCCGCCGCGCTCCAGCGGCCGCCTCTCCCCCCCCCCCCCCCCCGCGCAGCCGGCTGCCCGCTCACCCAAGTGACGGCGTCCAGCACGGAGTAGCGGGGAACCAGGCGGGGAAGGGCCTGCGGCGCCTGCTCCTGCTTCCAGCCATCCCGCTGCCGCCCTCTCTGCCACCCGCAGGGGCTGAAAACACCGGAAACGAGCGACGGCGTCAACCCGCAAACCAGCCCGCGCCCCCCGCCGCGGGGCCCCGCAGGGCCGCGCCGCGGCGGCCTTGCTGCCCCGCCAGCCCGCGGCACTCACCGCTCGCCGCCGCCGCCGCCCTGGGGCGGCCCCGCAGCGGGAGCGGGGCCGGGGCCGGGGCCGGGGCCGGGGCCGGGGCCGGGGCCGGGGGGCGGCGGGCAGGACGACAGTCCGCCGCCCGCCCGCACCCCGCTGCGGCCCAGCACCAGGCGCCACATGCCGCCGCCGCCTAGCGCGGCTCCGCCGCGAACCATAGAGAGGGCGCGTTGCCGAGCGACGGAGGCGTTCTCCGCAGAGCGCCGGCGGAACAGCCACGCGGCCACCGAGGGAAACGTCGCCGCCGGGAGCGGCCAGCCAGCCGCGGACGCCTTCTCCAACGACAGGGGCGGCCCCCGCGCCGGACCGCAGGGAGCGCGGAGCCCGCGCGACAGAGCGGCTCGCGGGTACGGAAAAAAACCCTTAGGCGACCGGACCGCATCAGGCGGATATGGGTAGAGCGGCGCACACCATAGAGAGGAGCTAGACAGGCCCCCAGCTCCACCTCCTCAACGGAGCGCGGGAAAAGCGCGGGAGCCGCTTGAGCGCGAGCCATAGAGCGGCAGGTGCTGGCTAGAGGGGCCTCAGGCGGCGGCCGCGCTCGCCACCGCCGGCTGTCTGTTAGGGGAGAGCCTGCGGGCGGAGGTGACCGCCCCGGGGAGTGCTGCCCCTGTGCTGTGGGGGAGAGGGAAGAGTCGAGAAACGCTTTCTCAGCCTCCTGCAGGGCTGAGGCGGTGGGGCCTGGGGTCTGCACTGGAGGGGAGGGCACGGCCGTCCGCTCGCCGCTGCCTGTCCCCTCGCCTGGGGGCCGCAGGAGGTCCTTGTAGGTCGGGGGGGGGGAATGTCCCTTGTGGGTCTGGGAGGGCCCGGGGGATCCCTTATGGGTCGGGGAGGTCCCTGGAGGGAGGGTCCCTTGTGGGTCTAGGAGGTCCCTGGGGTGGGGAGGGTCACTTGTAGGTCTGGGGCATCCTGGGGTTGTAGGCTGTGTGGGGGGGGCGGGAAGTATCACTTCTAGCTCTGGGGGATAAATCCCCGACGGCTAGCAGGGGCAGGTGGGGGTGGCTAGCTGTGCTCTGGGGTGGTGGTCTCGGTGGGAAGGGTCCAAGTCTGGAAATGTGCCTGGGAGTCTTGCTGTGAGACTGGCCAGGACGGAGTGGGAGTGTGGGACTGCAGTCCAGACGGAGTGCGAGGACGGAGCGAAGGAAGTGCTGAACTGTGCCAGTGTCTGTGATAAAACGTGGAACTTGATGGAGTACCTTCTCCTGATCCAGAATGGCCTGGAACCGCAGATTAGATGGACAGCTGAACACTCTGTGACTGGGTTACAAAAGGAGAGGTTAGCATGTCAGAAAGGACTTTTCTTACAGCAAAAAGTAAGTTCAGATGTGATCAGAAATAGTTGTTTAACATTCCTGTAATCAGTGATACGATTAAAGACACTCATAAATGGGAAATGAGTATAAACGTGTGTGAAACATTTGTGAATGAAAAGCAGTTATGGTTGGGTTTGTGTATAAACCTGCATCCATCTCTGTTGCCAGTCAGCCTTATTACATGATTGATAGTGTTCACGGAAGATTTCCTCAGTTTATATTTGCTGTGTGTCTGCATATTTGTTTCAGCTGTGTTGCAACAGGAGATGGCAGAGTTCCCAACCGAGAGCGTGGCATGCCAGTATGAGAATAGACATGTTTTATGTTCTCCTTACCCTAGTGGTTTTTCAGAACTATGAGTATTACTGCCTTTCTGCTCATTTCAGCTGAACAGCATACTAACATGTTTGTTTCCTACTTACATGTGTAGAGACATTATTGGTGATTCTGACAATTTGTCCCTTTTTCCAGGATATGGTCTTCCTTTTGCTGGTAATTCTTGTTAAGAACTCTTAACTCTTGCTCAATATTACTCCTGTTTCCTTTTTGGCTGGCTGCAAGTTTGAGCTCCAAGTGTGGCTTCCCAGGAGATAAGAAATGGCTCAGTCTGCCATTGACCAGAAAGCTTGCCCCAACTGCTGAATTTCTTTTCATTTTCAATAGATTTTTTTTTTGTAATTTTGTATACAACACCAATCATTTGTCCTTTTCAACCCCAAATTTGTCTTAATACCTTAATTACAAAGCCATTTAATGTTCTGTCTTAGTAAATTTGTCTGTATAAAACAATTAATATTGTAATTGTCTCAGTAGATTGGTGTTTCCTAAGCAAATAAAATTGAGGGTGAAAACTATCTGCAGAATAGAAATATCATCACCCCCCTTCTATTTTCCTACCTTAGTTTTCCCTCTGATCAAGCTGGTATCAACTTAAACTGCATTTGTTGGTATTGGTTCATCCAGGATCTTCTCAGCTGATTGCTGTACCTTCACTGCTGTTAGCCCTGTTTTTCTTTTCAAGTCCCTAGCCACTTGGTATGTTATGTTCTCTGTCTTCTCTGCAACAGCCAGGTCAATAGCAGAGCTAATCCATTTTGGTTCATATTGTGAGGATGCCACAGTAGTTGAACAACTTAAGCTGAGCATTTGCATTTGCTGTGCATTTACACGATTTATGCTGGATGAAGAAAGTAGCTGAATGAAGATGAGAAGAGAGAAAAGTTCTGAGAGATGAGGAAGGAGGTCCAAAGCAGGACTAAAACTGAGACAGCTGGGATCAGAGAAGTGGGTGGTTCTGGAGTAACATGGCTGAAGTAATAAACATCAGAGAGATAGGTGATTTGAGAGATATGCAGGCAAGAGAGCAGTGCATTCTGCGTGAGGGCTGCTTCTTGTGTCTTTCCAGCTCACCTACTTTGCATCCTTGTGACTTGCAGTCAGAGAGTTGAAGGGGCATGGAGAAGGAAGAGGCGGTATGCCATGAAGAATTGCCCCAGGCCCCAGTGCATCTTGCTACGGTTTTCCTGCTGGCTGGGAACATGGCATTGTTCCATGCGTCCAGTGGTGCGGAGGGAGCTGACCGATGGCATTACAGGTTCACTCTCTATTGTCTTTGAAAGGTCATGGTTAAGAAGGGAAGGTTTCTGATGATTGAAAAAGGGCAAATGCCACACACACACATTCAAAAGGAGAAAGAAGAAGGATTGGGGACTATAAATCAGCTAAATTAACTGCACACTCTGGAAAGGTGATGGTACACATCCTTTCGGATGCTTTTTGAGCATGAGCCCATGAAGGTCATTGGGAACAGCCAGTGTGGATTTGAGAAGGGCAAATTGTGCCTAACCAACCTGATTGCCTTCTGTGATGAAAATGACTGGTGAACAAGGGGAAAGCAGGGGATGTAGTTTACCTTGACTTCAGCTAGGCCGCTGACATGGTCTACCATAGTATCCTTGTACCAAATTGGTGAGATACGGATTTGAGAAGTAAGACTGTAAGTTGGATGGAAAATTGCCTGAACTGCTATGCCCAGCTGATGGTGATCTGTGGGCTGGTGAACTTAGCATACAGGAAGAGGCTGAAAGAACAGGGTTTGTTTAGCCTTAAGAAGAGAACTCTAAGGGGAATCTTAGTACTGTCTACAACCACCCAATGGAAAGGTTAGAGAAGATAGAGCCAGCTTCTTCTCAGAAGTACTCAGGCATAGGTTGAGCGGCAACAGGCACAAGGCAGCTCTCCATTAGCCCGAGGTGGTATACCACTGCAGTAGTATGCAGCTATAGCTGCAACATTCAGCTAGAGTCCACCTCCACCAGCACTGCCACTTTGACCACCTCCTCATACATCATCCCTAGTGGGCAAGGCTGCTTCCTCCCATCTAAGACCTACAAGAAGGTGTCTAGTGAAGATTGGGGCAGAAGAGTAGGAAGAGAGGCCGTTAAATGTGATGGCAGCTTTTAGTAGAGATCAGAAGAGAATTTTCTTGGCATCAGAGGCTGTTGGTCAGGAAACAATGAAAGAGAGAATATTGATGGAGGGTTTCCTCTTGAGTCCTTGGAAGACGTTGGTGTAGCTGTTTTCCTCATCCCTTTCCCCACTGGTGTCATTCTGCCTTGTTTGCCTGTGTCGGACAGACTGCTCTACCTCGTCAGACATTTACCACCTTTCTTTAAAGGTGATGCTGTCTATTGTATGCGCTTCTTTTGCTGGAAGGTCCCTGTTCAGATTGTGGTGATGGGAAAAGCATGAAGGCTGGAGGGGTCCTTTGTTATTCACTACCAGTGGCCCAGCTATTCTTTACATTTTCCAGTATGATGCAAGAAACAAAATGTTTTAAGTGTTCAGAAAGATGACAAAGTTTGACATTATTAATTACTTGGCGTAAGTAAAACCAATGGCTGACAATGAAGAGCTGTAGAAAGCCATCATGATAGCAGGTTACTGGGTGATAAAATTGCAGATGAATTTAATTGTAATATGTATGCAATGCAATGTAAATGAGGGAAAACAAACGTGGCTATACATACCAGGCAGTCACCTACTGCCCTGTAGGTTTTAAATTATCTACTGCTGCTCCAGAGGTTCTGGCATCAGTATGGGTTGTTTTATGAAAGCATCAGCTCTGTGCTCATGACAGTCAGAAAGGCAAGTCAATCTGTAAAAATTGCTAGGAAAGGATTAAAGGGCAAAATGTAAAGCATAATTATCCCATTGGATAAATCCATGGCATGCCCATCTGCTCAGTGCTGTGAGGAGTTCTTGTCCTTAAATCTCAAAAAGATGCTGTAGGACTAGGAAAGGTACAGAAAGAGCAACAAGGTGAGATAAGATATAAGACTGTCTACATAGAAGAAAAGATTAAATAGGTGATGACTTCAGCAAATTGGAAATTACTCTAGTATTTGTTTATATAGAAGTCCATAAAATCATGTAGGGAATGGAGAAGGTGAAAAGAGAAAACATATTTTTGGTTTCTTATAATTTGAAAATGTGGCTGTCAAGTTATCATTAGCAATTTTAAGCAATTAAACACTTTGCTGCTTAAGAAATGTATTTCTTTTAGTGGAAAGAGGAAACCAGACTGATTGTAGAAAGCAAGTTAAAAACAGACATCTGAGATTGTTTTTCAGGAGGTTATACAAGTTCTCAGGTCTTTCAAAAGACTTGGGATTGAAAGCACTCAGCTGTTCAGTGGCTTAAACCCTCATTACTGCCAATCCCCCTTTAAAGCCTAGGCAAAATCAACTGATCTACAAGTTCTTCATTATTTCTTTGAGGCACATTTGCCACTGGAACTTTATTCCCTAGGTGCTGGAGCTGTTTCTTCTTGTTTCATAAGGGTCTTCTGGAAAATTAGGTGTTTTATCTACTTTTTTCTTTTTCTGAATCTTGAACAAAGTAACTTATGGAACATATAAACTTTCATACACATCAAATTTTCTCTAGCCAGAAATTTATGGCTTAAAAAAAATGCGACTTTGACCCGGTATATTTGAAACGCTATAATTACAGAAGATCTAAGTTCACAACTCACAGACATAGAAAATGTGTTTAATATATTAGATTTCTTATACTCAAGCAAAAACAAATGCACATTGTATACACTCCGTCAATACTGCCAACTACAATTTATTAAGGTTTATGAATTTATTCCACCAGGTCCTTTTGTTGTTAAACAGACATTGAATGCAGGATCAATGCTAAAGTTAGAAGGGCTAAATATCAAGGTTAACAATCTCATCTTTCTGTTAAATAAGTTTGTAAAGGGCATTTTTTGAGGAAGCCCTAATTAATCGTAGACCTGAAACCTGGCTATATTTCGCTTAATGCTGTTGTGTCTTTCTAATATATTCAGATACCTTCTCTTTCTTATTTTCGTGAGCTGTAACTTGCACTGGTGTTTCACTCTTCCCTGCCTGCTGTGAAGCCCCTCAGTGACAGTCATTGTAATCCAGAGCTGAAACTGGGAATGCGTTTTGGGGCTATATCTTGGTGCTTTGTGATTAACTCGGAGGCCCAGGGAGAATCTCCTGGTGTTGACAGCCCCTGACAGTAGATGTCACATGAATTCAGAAGGAGCTCAGAGCCTTCTCGTGACTGCTATGAGAAGAGACATCATGACAGAAAACCTGATTGATGAGCAATGCCACAAGTAGAAGGAGTGCTGGGTGGTGATTGCCTATAATTGAATGGTCCGTGGAAGTTATTTCTGGGTTTTCTCTGAATGGTGACATATACTTTAAATGTGTTTTCCCTGTAGGAGACCTACAGATTTTAACCCTTTTACTGAGCAACTGCCTGTTAATGCAGCGTATTAACAGGCTTTGAAACGTAACAGACTGTTTTTACTTCCTGCCTAGTGCGGAGCTGTATCATAGTAATTAAATAAGCATCGACAATCAAAGATGGTCAGTCATGTAATTACCTTTGGAAATGTTTCTGTGTCAGCTTTTGCCTCCTCCTTTTAGTGCCTTCTCCTTATGGCTCAGTTGAGTGATCTGACAACGAAGAAATGTTCATTACCAAGGTTCTTCCCGATTCTGATGATATGCTCCAGTGACATGGGCTTGTCGCAGCCATGTTAAGCACAGCAGTGATGCTTGTGGCAGTATATGGGATGTGAGACATTGTAGCCCCTTCGCCCAGCAAAGCATCTGCTCTCACTGGCCAATTTAGTTGGCCGCTTTCTCATTAAAACCCTTGTGCAGACTCTAGTATGTCACAGATCTTTAAAATCTCCATTATGAATTCCACTTTCTTCTGGGTATTTTTAGCTCTTACTTGAAGAAATGATTATTGTCTCTTGCACTTAAATATATCAATTTCAGCTCCATGGACATCTCCTCTGGGCCATATTGAAAGACCTGAGCTGACTTTAACTCCTGAATCCCTAGGGAGGATTTCAGCAGAGCTCTAAGTGTTGGAGCTGTGCAAGAAGGAAAAGGGAGAGAAATAAAGCCCTCCCCCCTTCCCTTTGGGAAGTCAGGAGCACATCCCTTACAGATTTACTTGGTTGTGGCAATTTAACGTGATTTTTTTTTCTGAGGGCGAGGAACCACTCAAGGAAGGCTGACAGGTTTTATCAACAGAATGGAAACTGAAGTGATAAGGTGAGAGTTATTGACCTGATAACTAACAAACAGAAAACTTCACTGTCCCTCAAGCTAAATATTGCACTCAGCAGGTAAGTAAAAGATGGCAACAGCTGTGGTCTTGACATTGAGTGAGAGTATGTTTTAGTGTAGAAGAGCAGGAGGTGAACTGTGAAAACAAACATTCAGTTTGCTACAGACTGTTTCCCTCTATTACTTTTAATGAGCATGCACAATGGGATAATAATGTTATGGATAGAAGAAACCGTTCATACAGCTCCTAATTTCTAGGCACCAGGTTGCAATTAAAATGATTGCATAATATTAATAGTTCGCCATTATCAGGTGTGGGACCAATTGATACTAGCCATTGCACAAACTGAAGCAAATGGAGTGCTGTCCTTGAAGAAACTAAGCTAATAATCTGAACCTATAATGCTCAAGTGGGTTTGAAAAATGAGAGAAGAGTAAAAAGGTGAGAGGAGTTGTGATAAAATGCATCACTACATAGGCTGGTAAGTACATGGCTGAATTGTCAGTTAAATGCTGGTGAATATTGCCTATTTTTTTTCTTGAATTCTAGAATTGTAGAATGGGGAGGGCAAATGAGAAAAGAAGGGAAGGCATCCACTGAGTGATGATTTTGAAGTAACGGAACAAAAAGCACTACAACAACAACAGTGTTTTTTGTCCTTTTTTTCATCTATCATGTTTTCTTTTTTTTTCCAAAGAACATGCATGGGACTGTGTCTGAAACCTTATCTGACCTAATTCTCACATGCCCCTTGAAATTCTTGTGTGACAGAAAATGAAGGATTCAGTGGCAGGACATTTAATACATGTTTCCCTCTGTGGCACCTGGCCTACTCGGTATAACTGGGAAAGACAAAGGCAGGCAAATCATCATTTCCTATTCATCTTCTACATGCTAAGCTTTTTTTCATACAGAAGTAGTTTTGTACTTCTTATCATGCTTGTCAGCCTTTCATGTATCTCGTCATTTTTTCTGCTATATTTTTCTTTAGAGGTGAGAGTAACGGAGATGTACTTGGTAGTCAAGCAGCAGGTGTACCATAAATTCGTACAGTGGCATGGTCATATGTTTCCCTCAACTGATGATCCTCTTCCATTGAGAAGACTCATCATTTACTTTTATCTTCTGTTTCCTCCATTTAACTGGTTATTTATCTCTATGAGGTCCTTACCTCTAGTCCATGGATGTTTAGCTTATTTAAGAGCCTTTCATGAGGGATCTGCTTAAATGTGTGTGGTTTGTGGGAGGTTGGGGTGATGTAGAAGTACATGGAAAACTTCTCACATGGGTCTCCCTTATTCACATATTTTTGACTCCTTCAAAGAATTCCAGTGGATTTAGGAGGCTTAGAGTCCTTTGACAAAAGTCATATTTACTCTTCTTTAGTATGTCACACTTAATCATATAATCATTAATTCAGTTTTTTATTAAAGCTTCCATCAATATGACCTGTGTAAACATTAGATTTAGTGGTCTGTGGTTCCTGGAATCACTCCTGGATTTCTTTTTAAAAACCAGTTTCATATTAGTTACCTTCCAGTCCTCTGATAATGATTGGAATTTTCAGCAAAAGGTTACATAGTGTAGGTATTAGCTCAGATAATTCATATTTAACATTCTGTAAACATCTTAGATGAATACCATCCACTGCCAGAGGTGTGTTATTATTCATTTTGTCTGTTTCTTAATCCACTCTTAACAACATTTTTATATTAAGACAATCCTCCTTTGAGTCCTTAAAAAAAATAAGAGGCTGGTATCAAGAGTTTCTCCAGGATTCTCCAGGTGAATAGAGATGCAAGCCTTACGCCTATTCAGATTTTTGGATTTTGTGCTATGGCATTATCTTTTCTGAGTGCTGCTTTTATACCTGTATAGCCCACTGGCTCTTGTAAGCTTCTTGCTCTTGATGCATTCAAGAAGGATTTATTACATTTTTTTTATTTCTTTAGCAAACTGCTTCTAAACTATTTCTTCAGTCTATGTTATTATGCTTTTACATTTAGTCTGCCAGAATTTATGTTCTTTTTAGTTTTCCTTTTTCAGACACAACTTCAGCTTTTTGCAGGATACCTTTTAACTTCCAAGAGCCTCCCTGATCCTGCTGTTTTATGATGCTAGCTTTTTGTTTTTCTCTCAAGTCTTTTTTGACAGGTTATATGCATTTGCTTTGAGCCTCCAATATAGAATCTTAAAATAGTCTACCTGCCATCTGAAAACATCTTACCTTTCTGGCTGGCACTCTGAGTATATTTTTTAACAAAAGTTCCTCATTTTTGAATTTGCTCTGTCTGAAATCAAGCACAACCACTTCAATTGCCAACATTTCTTTGCTTCAGAGTATGCAGTTATGAATCAGATATAAGGATTAAGGATTTTGGCCGAGCCCAATCCCTAGAAAGGCTGGAGATACCAGCCATTAACATTTCATCATTAACTGAGAGCAGATAAGGAGGTAGTCTGCCAGGGCTGGAGATGGTGGGAATTCCTGCCCTGGAACATCAACTTCTCTCTCTAACCTGTAATAGAAAAAAAATGCAATGGAATTGGTTAAAAAAAAAAAAAAAAAAATGCAGTCCAGGCTGATTTGTCATGATACTACTGAGTTTGATACTAGCTGTGCTTCAGCATCTTTGGTGTGGCTAGGAGCCTGCACTTGTGGGAACCAGAGGGAGGTGGCGGAGAGTCATGCTGGCAGCATCCCTTCTTAGGTCAGTTGACACAGGAACAGTCTGATACACCAAGAAGTCTGGGAAGATAGTATGTGAACGCAAGCAGTTCTCCACTATGATAGTGCTAGATAAACCAGACCTTTTGAGTGCTTCATGACTTCAATTTGCATATAGCAAAATCTTGGATAAAGTATGACAACAGTCGGACTAAGATCACAGATGACTGAAGCTGATTTGCTAGCTAATTGTCTTTGGGGCTCTCCTATTCCAAGCTGTGCCTTGCAGCAACTAGTGGCTGCCTACTCGCACCTCCAAAACTGCTCTGAAACTGGTAGGGATGAACAGTCATTGCCAAGCAGGTGCTACACTTCAGCGTGTGACTGTAGCAACAGATTATCCTGATTATTGTGGTTTCTTATTATGAAAAGAATTTACTCTGATGCTAAAAAGGCATCACTAGTCAGCTACTGCAAAATACATTTAAAGACAGAGTAAACCATCAGTACCAGTTGCTGACTGGCATTGACTGCTTAGCAACAGTGAGAGTGATATGGATAAACTGACTGTTTTCTTAGCAAGCTGGTTAGGAACAGAAGTAATTAGCTGCTAGCTGATGAAAAAAACAAGCTTAACTATTAGTATAATTTTAGATATAATAGACCAGGAATTATTCGGTAAATGGAAGAGAGTGGCTACATTACAAATAAGGTAATCAGAATGGAAGAGAAAATGACAGCAATGTGAATTTGTGGGAAAGAGATGTAAAAAATTAAGATTAAAAAAATCTTACGGCCTCAGTCTTCTGGGTTTTTACTCTTTGACACTCTCCTTCCAGCAGTACTGCAGCACAACCATTTATTTGATGTATCTAGTGGGAAATTGAGCTATAGCTGATTCTAATCAATATTGGCAATTGGTTATAATATTTTGGTAAGATATCATGGCTTTCCCTTGGCACCTAGAGTAAGTAATCGTAGCTAAGGAACAGTCATGTCAGTCAGCTACGCTGACTGGCTGCTGTATCTTAAACAGTTTTCCGTGCCCGCTGGGGAAATGGCTACAGATAACAGGCTAAAGGGTAGCAACAGAGACATGAGGAATATGTTGTTAATACTGGATGAATAAGCACTGGAATGGGTACTCTCTGAAGGGTTTTAAGTACATATTTGCTTGTGTCAGAGCTGATATAAGTATTGCTGGTCCTACTTTTGTGCCAGGGAAGGGACCAGATGCTAATGGCAACAGTGGTGATTGATGTCTTCTGTAGGAATCTGGAAGTGGAAAGACCAAGATGTGTGCACTTTTCCTAAAATTTTCATAGCTATGGATGGCAGTGGAATGAGAAACTGCCAGTAGAAGCTCTAATCTAGGCCCTAGGGGACTGAAGGTACTAGTGCCAACTGGTTAGACACCCTCTGCCTGTTGCACTGGTTAGAAAGGAAAATAGAGATAAAAATTTTCTCTTGAATTATGATTTAAGGACTAATTATTAAAATAGCTTTTGATTAATGAGTTGTAAGTCAAGCTGGCTTGGCAAATAGCACTTTGATGAGATATTTGTAAGACTGATGGTCTTAAGATGAAGGTATGACACTGACATTAATGACATTAATGCAGCAATGATGTAAATGTGCATGAGCAATTACTGTATGAAGTCACTAGGGTACCTCAGGACTACTGGAGTACTGACAAACTCTAATGAGCCCCAACTGAGCAGAGAATCATGGAAGCTGAAAGAAATCTCGGCAAATCACTTTGTCCATCTACTTTTTCCACAATAGCATTAGATCTGCCTATGCCAAGCTTGGGGTGTGTTGAACTGTTCTTTCTCTCCCACTTTGTAGTAAACTTTTGTATATATCAAGACTGTCATTGCATCTCCTGTCAGTCTACTCTCTTTGGAGCACCTATGTTTTCAGTCTCTTGATTCTGATCACGTTTTTCAAACTTCTAACTGCTCATGTTGTTCTTGCAACTTGGCCTGTCAGCCTTTCTTGAAGAGGGGTATCCAAGACTAGATATGCATCTCCGTTGAGGTCTGATTAATACTTGGTATAGTGACAGGCATGTCTCAGATGTCTCGCAGTTGATTCTGATAATGTGTCTGTATAATGTTTTCTCTTTGCTCAAGAGAATGACCCTTGTTCAGAACCTTCAGATCTGTTTTTGACAGATTGGACATCAGCTGGGCAGAAAACATTCTGTGTTTTCCCCTAAGTTAAAATGCTCCATTTAGTGCAATTGAGAGGATTCCTAAATTACAGACAACTTCTCCAAGTTGTTAGAAGTTGTTAATATTGCTATCCCCTATGTATTTGTAGCCTCTCTTAGCAGATTTAATCTTGGCAGATTTAATAAACACTCTCCATTCCTTCTTCTAGACTATCAATAAAAAATTGAAGGGAGCTGGTGAAGAGCTGAGGAACCGTTCAATTCATCCTTTAAATTTCACAGTGAACCTTTGCAAACTACTCTGAGTGTGAATTCCAACCAGGTTTGCTTAGTGACTTCATCCTGAGTGTTCTTGTACTACCTATTATGATGATTCTAATTAGTAGCTAATAAGTTACTAATCTTGAGCTGTGTGCTTTTTTCCCTGCCCGCAAAATCTCTCATCCATCAGAGAGAGGAAATTAGGTTGAATCAGCTTGAGTTGTTCATGAGAAATCCGTGTTGTTGACAAGCGCTCATCTTACTGTTTTCTGTGTGCTTAGAAATCTTTCAGATCATGCTGGTGTGCTGGTGTTTTTTTTTTTTTTTTTTTTTTTTTTTTCCCCCCCCCCCCCCCATGGAAGTGAAATTAAGCTGTGTGGCCAATGTTTACTGCCATCTCTCTTTGCCCCTCGTTGAAGATGTTAACCCGTCCAGTGTTTTGGCATGCTGCTTACGCTATTTGACTTGGAGAGGGTGACTGCTAGTGATTCCAGTTGTTTGGATGAGTAGAAACTTTGAGGACAGTTGTGAAGACAGTAGATACCTACTTATCACCAGGAGAAACTCTACGTCAAATACGAAATTCCTGCACTAAACATGCAGACACAAAAGCTTCTCAAGACAACGATGGAAAGAACATTTTAACAACAACAAAAAATTACTCCACTCTAATTATAGTACAAATTCATCTAATTTTATTTATTTTTTTTAAAAAAGAAACTTGAAGCTAGCTTGGGAGGCTTCTGAACAGTCTGAACTAGAAGTCTGAACAGTCCTGTAGAAGTATGATCTGGATCGCATTAAAAAAACCCCAAAGTTGGGAAACTTAAATTTAAGTTGTGCTAACTTCCTTGCATATAATAGATTGCTAGTGAAGAGCTTAGAAAATAGAAATAGAGATTAAACTAAATTTCATAACCTTTTAACCCAGGAACTCTAGATCTTCTTAGTGAAGTGTTTTCTGGACTCTGATATATACTCACTGTTGACATGAGCTTATTCACAGAACAGATTGACCTTTGCACAGTCAATGGTAAGTGTTTGCATGTGTGGCAAGTTCTACTATCTCCTGTTCAGTGTAGCCCCCTGACTCTGTTTGACCTTATGCAAAAAAAACTGTTATACTCTGTCTCATAACACTTCTGCTTGAGTGTTTGGTACTGTCTGCATAGAAAATGTGTGTGTATTTATATTATCAAACTAGTATATCAGTCAAAAAAGAAAGGAAAGGGTATGCATTGCTTGGTAGGAACTGTGTGCTTGTTTTCAGAAACCTTAATTTGGCCTGAATTCGGTATTCTAAAGGGCAAAAAATAGCCAGTAAACTCTTAACTATGCATTAACAAGCCTTTTTGCCAGTACTGTTTCTGGTGTGCTTCACTCTGTAGAATTATCATAATGTTTGTGCCTTGAATTGTTTGGAAGATGGAACTGCTGGTAGAGAAGGGAAATCAAAAATATTGTCAAAGTCCCGAATGTAGATTGGTGTATTCCATATTGGTCATGGGAATTTAAGTGTTCCTGGGAGCCCTGTTATGGCTCTTTCTTCTTTCATCGCTTGTTCACCATCTTCTGCAATATAAATCCTGTTTTTCTTCCTGGTCCTCCAAGCTTAAAGAGTTATAGAAGCACTTTAGAAGTCATTTGTGTGTGGAAAGTGTTCATTGCTTTTTAGTATCCTTTGGTTTTGCATATACCCTCCACAGGCAGGTATTCACTACGAGGTCAAAAAAGTCCTCAATGTTGAAGCTGAAGCATACAGGAATTTACTGAGGAAAGGGGTGCAAGGCAATGGAATATGGATTTTATAACATAGAAGTGAATAATTTCTTAAATCGCGAGGATTTTTGAATATTAACTGTAGGTGAGCTCTAGTATAAGGCGGCTCTTCACATCTTGTTATGGAGTGGTTTAAAAAGAAGATTCAAATAGTATAAGTAAATTTTTAAAAGGCAGAAGTAAAAATGGCATTAAATTGGTTGAAAGAACAGAGAACAGAGTTACAATAAGAAAATAATGGTTTTTAAAAATTAGGTAGCTAGGAAAGGGTGTTAGGAAGATGTGCTGCTTGGCGATCACAGAGGCACCTAAGCTTGACAGTTTCTATGACTGCAGCTGAAACGGAGAAACACAGCCAACCCCCTGCTCTCTCTTAGCATATTGTACACTGTGGTAATCAAGTTTAGTAACACAGTGCTGAGAAAAAGACTTCCACTATTTAGTATTCATTATAGATGGCGTTTTTCAGATTGCAGTGCAGCAGTGTCAACAAGCTGTGCTGGAGGAGGAGTGAAGAAGATCATTTCTCCAAGCTCTAATTTATTTACATTTATTTTTTATTGTGTTACTGTTCATGCTATTGTGCCAGGACTCCAACAGCCATGAGCAGAAAGCTGCCTGGATAGACAAGAGGGACCACCAGACCTGGATCCTACTTTTGTCTCATGGGCTTTCATGTACAATATGTTCTTTCAATGTGGGCCCTGTACCGCAGCAGCTGACCGGTCCTGAGATTTGATCATTAATTCCTCTAAGCTGCCAGGGTACTGAGCCCTGCAGCAGGGATGGGAGCCGTGGTAGGGCAATGTCCACAGACCTTGGCCCCAAACTCCCTCTAGCCTAGAGCTGGCCTAGAATAGCCAATCTAACACATTGAAGAAAGTACATGTGTGTGTTTGACAGCTGTACTCCAAACAAGGGGCCTGTGTGAGTCTCTGGAGAGCTGTAGTAATGGGGTGTCTCCCAAGCTCCCTTTCCTGAGCAAGGGAGTTCACCTCGTTCTGCTGGTAGAGGCTCTTGCTTTCAAACTTGAATGCTCCTTCAAAACCGGCTCTACCAGGTTCTCTGCCCCTCTGATAAAGCCTCCACACAAATCCTTTTGAAAACTTGGTGATAGAGACTCCTCTGACCCCCTTACCCTGGGGCCAGGAGTCCCATTGTCTGCAGTGTGGTGGCAGAAGACCTCTCCATCCTTTCCCTTCCAGCTGGAGGTGTTGTGTGTCCTGCCCATCATCCCTGAGCCTCCCTGGCGCCCTTCTTGGAAAACACCTTGTGGATGTCAGTCTTTTTTCTAAGGGATCCGTGACAGAGAACCTTAGAGGATTTGATTCCTCCCCACAAATATGTCACAATAATATAAAACTTTTAAAATAGGACTTACTCAATTGTGTGGAAGTTTTAAAAAAAGAAATTAAAAGCAGCTGCTATAAGCATGCAGTGCTTGCAGGAGATGAGAGACTAGATGAAAAAAATCTTATCTGAAGCTCAGAGCGGTGTATCACTAAGTGAAATAATTCTACAAGGGATCAGAAAGGCAATATGCTAACAGCGAAGTGGAAGAGTATTCAAAATCTGAGAGTTCTGAGTAAATGAAGAAACTATGTGCAAAAGAAAGCATAAACTATCAAGTTAAACCTGTAGGGCAAGCAAGGAGAAAATTTAAGGTACAAACTCACTAGAAGAATGAAAACATACTAGTATAATCTTTTTTTCAGACTTGCCAGAGTAAGGTACTTTGCCAGAGATTTGATTAATAGATGATCAAGCTCTAAAAGCAGTACTGTAACAGGAGAAAACTATGGTTGAAAAAGAAACTGAAGCTTTGCATTGGTGCCATGTATGGCTGAGGTAGCTTATTCTCCCATAAGAACTAAACTTTCTGGGGACAATTTTAAGGAACTGTCTCAAATTAAATGACATTAAACTGTATTTTAGGACTAATTGATAAGACAAACAGTAAGAAATTGCCAAGACCATATGGTATTCACTCAAGAGCTCTGAAGAAAAACAAATATGCAATTATGGAGCTACTATAATGTGTAACCTGTCATCAATCTCACTGCAGGAGGGGTAGAGGATGAGAAATATTTCACAAATCCATTAAAACTCCTGAAAGACTTCTGAAGATGTAGCTAGGATGACCTAGTCATGATGACAGAAGAAATGCTCCAGTGAGTCAGACAAGTGGTCCGTCTCCCCGATTCTCTGCCTGTTGTCCCTGTGACAATAGGATGGGCTATTTCCAGAGAATACACAAGCCTGGCCGCTCTCTATAGTCCATTCCTCTTCATACTCCTCCAGCATCCACTGTTAGTGTATCAGGGAAGGCAGAAAGCACATCCTCTGCCTAATTCATTCAGTATCTGTTTACAGATCTGTGGCCTATGAGTTCATCTCATCTCTTTTTGAACCTGTCTCTGTATGACATCCTGTAACAGCAAGTTGTGCAAAGTCACTATGCTCTGTATAAAGAAATACTTTCTCTGCTTTAAACCAATCTACAGTCTTAATTAAGTGCCTTGTAGTGCTTATATCATAGGCTTTGGAGAACAACTATTCTGTGTTCAGCTTACCAACCACCTTCGTGATTGTATAAACCTCAATCATATCCCCCTCAGCTGCTTTCTTCCAAAATTTAGGAGGCCTTTTAGTGTCACTTCCAAAGCAAGAACTAGAAATCAATTTAATCTGGCTGAAGATTCTTCATAGTGCTGATAATTAAGCTGTAAAATGCTTTGCCATAGGATATTGTGGATGCTGAAAGTTTATATGTGCTTAGAGGGTAACAGGAAAAGTAAATGAGGGAAATTAAGTAAAGTATAATCTGTTGAATATTAAAACCAAGAATACTGCTTCTTGCTCAAAAAGTCCTAAGAAAGAAATCATTAGAAAACAGAATAATATTCCAAGAAAGCATTGCTCTATGCCTGCTATGTTCTTAGATGCCTTCTCCAGGCATTTGTATTGGAAACAACATATTGCATTAGATGAACCTTTGATCTGACCCAGTGCAGCTTTCTTAGGCTTTCTTATGTTCTGTCAAAAGAAAATAAAATGTAGATATGAATGTAAATACTTCTGATAGTAACAGCTTCACAATGAACATTGAACTCATCTCCTCACTATACAAGCAAATGATGAATTTTTATTTGAATGCTAATGAAGATTTCACCAAGATGCTAGGTCTCATGTAACAGTATAAAGAGAAAAGTTAAATGGAAAAATGAACAAAGGATCTTTAAGAAGGGATGAAAATGTATTGCAAATATTGATATCATTAACCACTCATAGGTCAAAAATATACTTGAAACTACTTGTGTAATTTGAAGTAGGTAAACAAATATTAAGAAGAATGTTTTCTTATAACTAGTCCATTTCTTGTGTCCCTTGACTCCAAGTGATCCAGAGTTTATAGTCAAAACAGCAGATCCTTCTATAGTGATCTAATATATTCTGGATCTCTTGCAGTTTTTGGATCAGAGTTGAGGCAGTTTTCTTTTTACAAATTTGTGCTGCAATGTAATAAAAGAGTTGTTCTCTGCCAGGAGAATATTACATACAGTTCTGAGAAAAATGAAGAGAGCCAGCGTGTTCAAGGGCTAACTGATACTCACAGCACTGATAAGCCTGACATTTACTGAGAAGTGACACATTTCTCAGTCCAGTGAAGAATCCCGAGAGGATGTTTTTTCAGTGATGCTCCACATTATATTGACCCAGGATAAGTAGGAGTCTTCTAAAGACTGAAAAATAGCTGGGAACCCCACACCTCTGCTTGAATTACGTATGGATGTATTAGCCTTTATTGGTATGTTTGTTAATGATCGTGGTCTGTTGATGCTCTGCAAGTTGTCTGTGCCTTATGTATCATACTTCATTACTGTAGTACATGTAACCACTTATGCTCTTGGTGTTTTGATTGCAATTACAAAAATTATATGGGGAAATAATGCAACTTAGCACCACTACATAAAACCAGAAACTTGCAGTCATATTAGGCTGTGTTCTGGGTCTTATTATGGTCTTTGCATGTGGTCTATGTTCTGGCTTTATGTGGCAGCTATGATATTTAGTGATAAAGTATTCTTCTAGAATAGGCCTGAAGAAGACTGTCAAAAGGCTTTTGAATGTTCAAGTAGATTATGTCAAGCGGTTCCCTTTTGATCATTATTATAGAGATATGTTCAAATAATTCTAAAATATTAGCGATGCAAAATTTTCGTTACAGACACTGCGATAATTAGCTTTTACTATATCACATTTCTTATCTAGGAACTCCATTATTCTGCTCTTAATTATCATTTTGACCAACTTTCAGTGTGCAGAGCTATTTCTCTAGCTCATATTTTCTATTTGAATAGACATGTAACTGAAATAGTGAGTAAGAATTTTCTGACAAAATTATTGTTCAAGAAAAAAAAATATTTATCAAAACTTGAACTTTTCATGGGAACATATGTTCCAGATGTCAAAAGTTACAAAATCCATCACTTTAGGCGGTAGTTTGTTCCCAAATTTAATAATCACTACTGTTAAAAAAAAATGTGCGTTTCATTTCTGGTTTGAATCACTTTCATTTTTCAGCTCTTAGTCTTTCTTCTGTCTCTGCTAGATTAAAAAGTGTTGGCTGATATTTTCCCCTTGTGAAGACATTTATCGAATCACCTCTCAGTTGAGCTGTTTAAGTTTCTCAGTTACACATGTTCTTCTGTCCTCATATACTTTTTATGGCCCTTTTCTGTCCCCAATCTAATTTTTCAACATCCTTAAATGTGAACATTGGAATTTGATATACTAGTGGTTTCAGTGACATGGTATCCAGAGGTTGAACTGATTCCTTATTTCTAATTGCTTCTCCCATTTTATCATGCTTTTACCTTGAGCATTTGTGGTGAGGTCCTTGTCCATTAAGACTTCCTAAATCAGAACCATTGCACTCAAAGATACAGTTTTCTGTTGTGTAGGAATAGCTCATATTTACTTTCTCTAGGGGGTTGGTTCATTGACTACTACTTCTTGAACTTACTCTTTCTGCATGTTCAATAATATTGAGAGCAGCCTCGGTTCTGGGCTGCTCAGGATCTAATAGTTCTGAAAAGCAGTGTTTCAGTAAATTGATTCTGTAAACTTTTTTCCCCATTGTACTATTGTATTAGTTAATTTATGGATAGTTAAGGTGCCCGTGGTTGGTATTTCTCTTCTCAGCACTAAGCACTCAGTCTTCTTCCTCTGGTGACGATGAGATAACCCTACTCATATATTTACGTTCTTGCAGCTTAGGAAATGCAGCCAGACACTTTTAGCTGTAGAGTCTTTTCCAGTAAGAAAGCTAGATTCAATGAAACGTGGTGATGTGTTTTTTTTTTTTTTGATATATAAAAAAAAATATTTCACTTTTATGACTTATATTCACTTTTCATAGTTTATAGCCATGTACTATAGTATACTATTAGTTTTGTCATTGGGATTTACTATATTCTACAATGTCAAAATCAGATTTTATTACCTGAGTTTTACTACTTCTACGCTTTATTTTTTAAGCTTTTGCCTGTATATAAACAAACTTACAGTTCTTAATTTTTGGTGTGCACCTGCATTTAACTTCTTAATCAGTATCTTCTTGATACAGTTTCACCTGTGACCCACTCCCAGCCACACTTGAACTCTTCCTAACCCTGTTCAACTTGGTTGTTACACTAGCCCTTAGCAATCTGTCTGCTTTACCTCATGACAGATTTCTCCAAACTTCTGCTTAATTAAATATACCATATATATTTGACTTGCGTGCAGTCTGATTTCACTTTTGAATTTTGGTGGAGACCATCACCTCTGAATAGCGCCTTCTTTCTTTCTTCCTAATTGGAGTTGTATGTGTAACTGAAAGGATTTCAGAGAAACTGTCAGTAGTACCCTGGGGATAAATCTTCTAGCCAGTAGTCTGATTTTACCTTCCAGGATCTTTTGCTTGCATTTCCCTTTAGAATTTGTGACGTAGTATGACCACGTGCTCCTCCCCAGCACTCTCTAGCATTCACCTGAGTGTCTCATAAAAGACCTGTTCATATACTGCCTACAAGTCAGCAAGTTCCTGTCGTCACATCCAGATCTGCTGTTGATCTTGGTATTTAAATTCCCATCAGTGCAGCAGACCAAAAAGCTCTCAACTAAAAAGTATTTTCAGATACAGCCTTCCTGGAGTTATCGGCTTGCCTTTCTTCAGCTGGAAGGCAGACCCCATTTATGATGTGCAACATTGTGCTACCCTACCTTTTCCTACGCTGTCCTAGCCTCCTTGAAGCAGGGTTGAGAGCAACCAATTTAAGCCTAGCCTAGTCCTTGATGTCCTTTACAGTGTTTTGTTTCTTTTTTTTTCCTCTCTTTACTCCTCCAGATCAGAAGCTCTGACCTAAAACTTCTGTGAGAACCATGTGGATAATGAAGACACTAGCTGAAGCAGTTACTGAAGTATTAGTGACTATCATGGAAGACAGGTAAGATCACTGAGCACTACAGAAGAGCAAACACAAATTTACATTTTTGAGAAAGAGAAATTGGGGAACTAGAGGCCAGTCTGCCTAGAAATAAGTCTGAAAAAATATTAAATGATCAATTTAAAGCAAGATAAAGAAGATGAAAAGAAAAAAATAAAAGAAAGGCCAGATAGATCTGGCAAAAATAAATCATGCAATCTCAATCTAATTTCCTTTTTTGAGAAAATAATGTCTACTGGATGAAGAGGAAGAAGCAGATGGGACATATTTTGCTTTAGGAAAGCTTTTGAAACTGTTCCACATGATTCTCTCGGAAGCAGACTAAAGAAATATGGTCTATATCAGTGTGCCCAGTATTTCTGGCTAGGTGAGTCACTTACCTTCTTTCTGTATTAGGAAGAGACCATATGTTGCAGCCCTTCCTCTAATGCCTAAGTGCATTGTGCAAGTGCAGAAAAGCTTGTGCTTCCTGGGGCGATGAGGTTTATTTTGTATGTGCAGAGAGATCCACATATTGCCAAGAACAGAGGCATGAAGTGGGCTCCTGGAGAAGATGGTGTGCAGTGTGCTCAAAATAGCCTATTTGGTGGGCAGTCCTGCTCCCTGTAGACTAGTCTGGATCCAAAAAGCAGTAGAGGAGACCATGCCCCAATTAATTGTCCTAGCAGGCCATGTGCAGTTCATAGCTTTAGGTTCATCATTTAGAATGTATGTAATATTACTATAATGTGGGTGGCAGTGGTGCGCTGTCAGCCTGGGAAGTTATTTTGGCTGGAGTCTTGCTGGAGTTACGTCCTGGGCCCAGTTGTGCTCTGTATTTTAATTAATGGTTTAGATGATGTAACAGAACTCACTTATAAAATCTGTGGCTAATACCAAGATGCATCTTGAAGGTCAGGATCAAAGTTCTAATGATCCTGAGAAACTGGGGAATGTGATCCAAAAATCAACAGAATTAAACTTTCTTTTTTTCTTTTTTTTTTTTTTTAAAGAAGATAAATGCCAAGTGCCACATCTATAAAAGAGAAGATAAATACCAAAATATAAAAAAAGGGATAACTGATTAGGCAGCAGTATGGTAGGGAAGGATATAGAAATCAAAAATGAAACATGAGTGAGCAATCACAAAAGTCTCATACTGAGAGGTGTTTACAAAATGTCTTATTAAACATGGGAGGAAGTTATATTTTCCTCAGTGCTGGAGTGCTGGCCTTTTCTGGAATTTTGTGTCCACATGTAGTGCAAGAGCGAACTGTTGTGAATGATGCGAATACCAATGACAGAGGAATGAGTAGGGAAGATACTCTTAAAGTAACATCTCCCAGTACCATACTGAGCAGACAGACAAGCAGATTCTCAGTCACCAGTGAGGCAGATTTTACAAGAAAGGTAAGCAATGCAAATCAGTATAAAACTAGATTGCAGAGTTTTGATATTCCAAAGTGGTGAAGTATTTTTATACTTGCATTTGGGAAAACTCACCAAATATGCAAGTGAATGTAGTTCAAAGTGGCATCTCCTCTTCAACAGAAATAAGAAAGTACTTGTAATTTAGAAAAATGGAAAGAACTGAAGTCAATATCATTGAGGAAGGAAATAGCAAAGAATGGTCTCAGCAGTTAAGCAGGCCACATGAAAAATGGGCAACTAGATCAATAAAAAATGTTGAAATGTGTCTATACAAATGCTGCAAACCTGAAACCTAGAAGAGGTGAACTAGATTGTCTGTTTTTTAAAGGAAGTTAGTGACAAAATAATGCCTCAGAAAGTTGGCGGAAGGATAGGAAACTATAATAATAGGGAATAATTATAGAGGAAGGATGGAAAGGGGTACGTTAGTGGTAAAGCAGCTGAGAGCATGAGGAACTGTCCCTACCTGAAGTTTCAGTAGAGAACATTTTTGGAACAAATCGATAAAATGAACAATAAGAAAGCACCAAGATAGGATGATACCTATTCAAGACTTCTGAAAGACCTCACACATTAGATTGGGAAAGTTAAACGTAGCATGGGAAGTGTCATTTCAGTTGACCACTCTGCAAGAAAAATGGCAAGTGGCAAATGGGCCTCCAGCCTTGAGAAAAAGGACTACAGGAGTCATGTGGAAAACCAAAGATCAGTAAATCTCACTTCCAAACTGAATAAATGGGCAAAAAGTACAATAATAAGAAAACTGGTGGACAATCTCATAAATGTGTTTGAATCAATTTTTATTGAAAAATAAATTTTTCCAATTTATTTGGAAAAAGTCATTATGATTCTTGTAGAAGGAGACCAGATTTTATAAACCTATTCAAACTCTTTGAAGATGTGAACAAGTTTGTAGGTAAGGCTGATCTAGTAGATAAAGTGTTTACAGACCTTCAAACAAATATCAGTAAGTTTTTCTGCAAAGACCTTTAACGTACTTGAGCTGAGATAACGAGTCTTCCTGTAAGTAAGTAGATGGTGAGAAAATGGTACAAAAAGTGGGAGAAAATGGTCAGTTTTCAGAATGGGGGGACCTCTGCAGTTCACTCATGCAGCTGCTTGAATGAGAACGTCTGCTCTTCAGTATCCTTGTAAGTGGCCTGTAAAGGAAGGTGAATAGTGCAGTGACAAAGTTTGTAGATGACATAAAATTAGATGATCATTGTAACTGTGAGAAGAGAGACAGAAGGTTCTTGCGGTAGAGAGTGACTGAGCCAAAAATTGCATGTGAAAGTCAATCCTGATAAATGTGAAGTAGTTTGGGAAGAATTAATGCTAAATATACACATTCAATTATGGGTTGAACATTAAACTATTAGCACTTCTAAAATAAATAGAGTTGCTGTTTGATCATGTCCTGAAAACCTTGATGCAATGACCAGCAGCTTGCAAAAAAATTCAAGCTGAATGACAGAAGTTTTTAGAAAAGGAAAAAAGAAAAAGGAAAACATGATTATGTCACTGTATAAATGTTTGGCAAACCCACATATTAATACATGCAGTTCTGTTCATCTTGTCTCGTAGAGAATAAAAACAACTAAGAAGGATGTGTGGGAGTTATTTAGCCCAGAGATTTAGCCACCTAAATTTAGGTTTCTACCTGAGGGTGTCAGTCTCTGAAGTAGATACCTGCACCACTAAATCAAAGTGTCTTAATCTGAATTCCACCCACAGAGTGTAGATGAGAAAGATGGAATAGTTTTCATATCAGGTGAGAGAAAATAGTGGGGCATGGGAGTGATATCTTGGGAATCTTTGCCAGTTAGGAAACAATAGGAAGGGGATAGTTAACTATTTTTTTCAAAATAAGAGAAGTAAAGGATATCCCATGAAATTATCAGCATCAGTCTGAAACAGGAAATTATGCATTCTTCTCATGTAACACATTATTAAATTATAGAACTTTTTGCCACAAGATGTTTTGTATGTCAAAAGCATAAATGAATTAAAATTTTCTGAAAGGCTACTGAGAAGCCAGTGTCCCACCAAAGAGACCAAAGCTCATTCAACTGTCTAAAGCAATAGAGGCTCTGGCCTTACTTTTCCAGGTAAGACAGAAGAGCACTTCAGCCTTCTCCACTTACATGAAATTTTATGCTTTATTAACCACCTTAATCGAAGACCATGATTACAAGTAAACTTCTTCATGCTGGTATAAGGCTTATGAGGTTCCCATCTCTTTCTGTCCCCAGTCTTTTGGTCATGATTATTCATCTGAGAGGCTGCCCAAGAACCTTGGACAGAGAATACAGCTACCTTAAAAAACAAAACAAAACAAAACAAAACCCTCAAAACCCCCAAAACTTTTCCCTAAACAAGGCTATTCTTAACTGGGATCCACCTTGACCTACTTTGAGTTGTAGTCCCAATGCATTTGTATTGTCACAACCATAGTGCTGTCACAGGAGCTTTTTTTCCGGCACAACCTCTGAAGGGAAAAGGTTTGCAATTACACACAAAAAAGAGGGTGCTCTGAGTAATCTCAGAGCTTTGGTACGCATATATATCTTCCTCAGTCTCTGGATAGGAATGATCTACTTTATGTGAGCAGTTGTCACCGGATTACTGCCTGATGCTCCATTTGAATGCTGTGACCACAGGACCATTCACAGCATCTCTCAACTTCTCTAATGTAGGAAGTGTTCACTTGTTTTCACAAATCAGAACTGCTATTATTGGAAAAATTAAATAAGATCTTTTAGTGCCTATCAGGACGTTTCCAATGGAAAGCAGGGTCAGGATAGTAGCATGGCTCTGGATTGATTAAATAGGCAGCTTTTGGGGACGTGTTATTTTAAAATAAGTTGCATGTGGGAATTTCCTACTTTGAGTTAGGAAGAAAACAGCTTTAAAATATCTTTCCCTATTTCCTAGAGAATGAGTTCTCTGCAAGGTTTTGGATTGTTTGGCCAAATGTTTCTGTTTTTTTTTTTTCATGATATTTTTCACAAAATATTTGTTGTGTCCAGACATAAAATGCTAGAGTTAATAAAAAATGAAATATTTATGGAGAAAGCCATTTCACGTCTGTCTCTGTCATAAGACTGGCCGCTTTGATAGGGATTAGAGGTTGTTACACTAATGACTTAGATTTTTGTCTCGTTGCCAGAACATAGTTTCCCAATTTAGAACCTTTTCTTCTGATTAATATTTGTATTCCTCCCACAATTCCTCTTCTTATAGGAACTTGTACTGGGAATTATTCCAGACCTACATAATGTCTCTGAAATCTTTTTATCCCTCTGTTTGCTGATCAGTGGAAAGGATTTTAATGCCAGGTTAGGTAATCGAGATAAATCCTAACTTCATCTAACTTTATCCCTTGACCATATCTTGGATATTCTAGAAACATTTTTGTGATCCATGTATAAATTCACATAGGATTTTGATTAATTGTTTTTTTGCTTTTCTTTTTCAGTGAAGCCCTCATTACATTAAACGGGAGATCAAACACAGTGTATTAGAACTCCCACTATTCAACTTCCACTAGCTTGTTTACTGCAACACTCTCTTTTGTGGTTGAAAACATCAGTGAGTGCCAAAGATAGTCTTATGAGCAGCTGTAATTTTGGCTGGACATGTAGGATGTATTTGGGCACCATTCAGTAATCGTTTGCAGTGTCTGATAATACTTTTTAGACCCACGCAGTTCTTTGAATGAACGTACGCATCTCTTGCTGCAGTTAAGAACCCAAAAGTCATAGTTTTCTTACCAAAAAGAAAACTTTTTGATTTGAGTGACTGCTGAGTGACAACTCAGCATCTCAAAACCACCAGGTTAAATGAGCCCTGGAGGATGGTGGCTGGACTCTATGTTATGCTTAACAGTCCTAGCGATATGTACTGTGGAAAGAAACCCTCCCTCGCTCTGACCCGGCGTTGTTCTTTCCTCTGGTGGATCTTTGATTCCCTTTGTTTCCCTTCTCATTTAACAGAATGTATAAGTTAGGCACATACAGATCTTCTCCTATTAACGTTCAACGTTAGCGGACCCAAGAGCTTCTCTGCCGGCTGTTTCGGAGTTTCTGAGCCTGCTCTATTTAAAAGTGTTCATTGCTTATAGATTCTAACCTCTTTCTCAGTTACTAGTGGACTGGAAAGTGTTTCATCATCTTCAGCAATGAAAGCAAATCATCTTTCTTTCCAAATACTGAATAAAAGTCTCTTTGAACACTTCTGCATTTTCTGCATAATCCTTCACAATTCTGCTGTCTGCACTGAACAGTGACCCTGTACTGCTGCTAGGATTTCATTTGCAAACACAACTTTCTTGCACTAAGCTCTGTCAGCCTTGGATTTTATTCTGAGGTTTCTCTGTTTCGCATTTCTGTTCATGTAGGTCAAAAGTTTTCCTATCTATTGATTTACAACCAGTTATAAGCAGTACTGGTAGTTTGATATTTCTGCTTTTGTTTTTCTTTGCTTATACCACTACTAAACTGTAACCATTTGAGTTAATTGTTTTAAGATTTCATACTGAGTGTCTGACTCAGCCTGTTTCTTTTCATGTTTTTTAGAGCGTTAGGTAAATGCCAAAAGTATTAGGAAAAAAACAGAGGATACCAGAGCACCTTGTCTTCACCTGTGGTGTTTTGGGAAGAGCTCTGTCCGGGCAGTGCTACCCGCACTCTTTCCACCTGGAGGGGCCTGATGCAACTGCAGCAGGGCTGCAGGAGAGGCAGGTGGTAAGAGAGGGCTCACATATTACGGCAGGACCATGAGAGTTCGGGTGTAAAATCTGTGCCCCCCTTCACAAGCTATTCAGACTCATCAAACTCCTGTGTATATTCTATTTGCAGCACATGTCAGAGATCCTCATTCCTGCATCAAAGCTGTTGACCTCTTATTCTCCTCTGCCTCCTCATCCCACTACTATTCTTAGAGCATATGTGCAGGTAAGAAATACATCCACACACCTACTCCTACATGGACTAACAAACCAGCCATCAGTCTTATCCACTGCCACAGTGCTGTATCCTCTTCTTGCTTGGTCTGTAAATTCCTATGACCACAAGCTATTAATTGACAGCTGAGAAATTTGTCCAAGAAAGAATACATTTACCCTATATTTTTTTCTGTATCACCCGCTAAAGGTCACAAGATATGAGCAGAGAGATTTCACGACCCTTTGATTTGTGTGAACAGGATGTTTTTTATGTTTTTTGTACCATAAAGCCCAATAGATTTCTTTTCTTATAACTGTATTTACAGCACTTTCAATTTCAAGGGCTTTTCCTTACTGAACCTTTGTCTTACAGTAGCACCACTATATTTCTTCATTATCATTATTAGCAGATGGAGCATGAGTCCCAGTTCTTTTTTCCATCCCTCCTGCCAGGATATATCTGATGCCTAGGCATATTTTGTGGATCCTTAATCTTGTGCTAGTTTTCATCTAGTGATTTTGATTAATTTTATCCACGTACATAAAATTATTTTGTAACTGACATATTTCTTAAGAAAAAAAGAAAACCCTGTTGAAAGTTTGGGTCAATAAACCAGCAGTGAAAACATTTGATGCATCCTTTTTTTCAAATTTGAACCTCATTATTATTTTTCTGTAATCTGCTTTTAATTGTAAGTACCCACCATTCTGCTAGTTCACGTGGCACCAAATGACACAAGGTTGCTCTGGAGTGCTCCAGCAAGCATCTTCTGGGGAATATTGAAATTCCATGGAAACAACACGAGAACCATTATCTGAAACAGCCTCTTCAGGCAAACCATATGGGGTGAAATATTCTGCAGTGCTTCAATAATCCAAGCACAGATATGTTTAACTCTGCAGTAAGCATCAGTCATTTGCTTTGTCTGTGTGGTATTAATGAGCCATTTCAAGAGACAGCAGGCTTTGGCTATATTTGGTGCATATTCATGTTGCTTTCTTCAAGTTGCTTCAAACCTCCTTCCGCTAGATTAATTAGAAAGTCTCAGTTTTGCTGTCAAGGGTTGGGGTACTAAAGTCATGCCTTGACCAAAGTCACTGTCCTTTGCAGTCATGGCTGAAGAGCAGGGCCATAGTTTGGAAGAGGAATAGTGCACCAGGCATGCAGTCTGTGCCAACCCTTCCTTCAGCTGCAGGGCTTTGCCACCCCTTCCAGCACCGCTGGATGGGACTACTTCTCTCTATGCACATAGAAACTACCTTTTATTGTCTGGGTCATGCGTTGTACAGGAGTTGTGGTTTATAGCAAGCTGTTGAGCCATAAGACAATTGTGCAGATGGACATACATTGTTACGATGGAGCAGTGAGAATGTGCAAAACCCAGAGAAGGGGCACAAAAGGAAGAGTTGTGCTTTTGACTGTGCTGATTTGTGCCAAGCATCTTTCTCTGATGCTGTTGTGATAAAGTTGGGGAGCTGAATCACTTCAGCCATGGGTCTAGATATCTACAGAGCTGCCTGTCACGTGCATATAATGTCTTCCATGGGGCAGACAGATTCTAAGAAATTCAGAGACTAAGTTTGAGAACCATAAGACATGTGAAGGACTCTGGGGCAGTACTGAAAGCCACAATGAGGGCTTCAGGGGGCACCAAACATCACTTGAAGTTTAAGAAATACTTTAAATTTCTCTTTTCTCTTTGTGAGCCTTCAGACATAGTCTATATCTAAGTAAGTGCCCTGTTCTGACAGCTATATGGGTCTCAGCCTGGACAGCAGCTTAATGAAAATTATAAATAAATTAATAAGATTACTTACTGATCTTTCTAGGGAAAGCTACTCGCACCATAAGTCTGGAAACAACCACTTCCCAAACAAGGGAACTCTCACATTTGAACACCCCCATAGGCATAATTGAAGGAGGCTGAGTTGCCAGCATGAAACTAGGTTGGTTTAGATGTCTTCAGTGGCTGTAGATCTGAAGAGGAGGAAAAGAGGGTTGTTTTTGGTTACAGCTCATTCCTTTTATACCACATCCAGTTTACCAAAAGAAAAAAATAATGCGGAAAATGAACACCTGATTTATCTGGCAGGGTGGAGGCAGTGGTGCTGTGGCTGAGGGGAGGTGAAGGAGAGCAGCTGGAGCTGAAGAAGACAACTGCTTCCTTGACCAGTAGCTGAGTTTGTTGCTGTGATTGTGCTGAGGCTGCTGGGACAAGAGCTGGAGTGGTTGGTGCTGAGTGCTGGGCTGTTCCTGGGGCTGGTCGAAGAACTGCAGGTGAGGGGTTTCTTTCTCTTAGCATGAATGTCCATGAGTCTGTCTTTCACCCTCCTAGTGTCTTCTTATATGTAGTTAGCAGCAGATCTTATTGTATTTCCTTTTTCTTTTCTGTGAAAATGAGCAGATGATGTTGCACCTTCTTGTCTGCAAGGCCTTGCTGGCTGGCTCTTTTTCTCGTGTCCATTACCTTGAGTTCCTGCTGCCCTGCTGGAGTGGGTGCATTTTTGGACTGAAGAGATGTGTGGAAGAGCAGGTATGAGCAAACAACGAATCACTATTTTGAAGGAACACTGTTAAGCCTCATCCTGCTCCTCGGCTAGCTCCATGTGCGTTGGGGTGGGAGTCTGCAGTGCAGGGCTGGGCTGTGTGAGGGGCCCTGGCGTGGAGAAGACTGTGAGGAGAAGCCTTTTGACCACATCTAAACCTGAAGGTGAGGAACTGCTAAAACTGGCCAGTGAGCAGAAACGCTTCCTGGACACTTGTATTTCTCTGCCAGCCGCAGCCCTGAGCCCGAGGGAGGAAATCCTGTGCTGTGCCCATGTCTTGCTCAGCACTTGTGTGGCTGCACCCAGTGTAGCTGGGACTGTGGGTCATTAGTCAGATACTGGTGCAGTCAGCTCTGGATGTGCCACATTCTGCTCCTAACGCTGGTCACAGCTGGTAGGGCTGTATTGTGCTCTCGAAGAAGGGTATTTTGCTTGGCAGAAAATGATCCAAAATGCGAGCCAAAATCAGCCTCTGCCCTTCCTTGGGCACCTTGGATGCCAGTCCACCTTGCAGCTGGGTTTTCTGTGCATGTTCCCTTACCTCAGGTCAGTCTGCTGACCTGAGATGTTAGCTGTGACTTTAGGCTTAGGGAAGAGGCAAGCGATTGGCTTGCAGCAAACTTTTTATTACATGCGCTCTGTTTTGTGCTATCATCTCCAACGTGCTGGGGAAAACACTGATACATTTGGGTCTGAGATTCCCAGCAAACTTTGCAATTTCAGTAAATTAAATTCTGGCTCGAGTCTCTTAAACTGAGTCAGCTGAGCTTGTTTGGGCATTGGGGAGGGGGGGTGGAAAACAGTCCCTGAATCCAGTTCGTGCAGCAATGTCTTTCCAAAGCCAGTCTCTGTTGACATGGAGGTGTGAGTCTCAATGAAGCTGTGCTTACAGCTGTGCTAGCAATAACTGTGATGGGGATGTTTTGCTTGAGGGGAGGTGGTGTTTGCTTCTCTCTTCCCCCCTGTGCTGGGGAAGGGGCCGAAGCGGTGATATTGCCAGGCTGGTGGGGCAGCAGGGCTTGTTGCCGAGAATAACTGCTCTTTCACCTCTTGTCCACACCTTCTCCAGCTGGTTGGGGCCACTGTTTTAGACTCTTAACTACAGCTGGAGCACAAAGTAAGTGATCTTCCCCCACGACCTCCCCTCCCCCTCCAAGACCGAGTTCAAAGGAGCAGGAACTGTTTTTTGCCTTCCTTTACCCCTTGAGGAGCTGCTGCAGAAGGAAGGGGGCCTGTGTTTGCTGGCTTGCTTTGCTCTCCAGAAGGAGCTCTTCTTTCCAAGAAGAACGGGAATTGGGCATAGGAGCACCACGCTGGGTTGCTTTTGCTCTTGGAAATAAAAATTGGAATAAGACGGAACTGAAACAAGGGGACATTTGGTTTGTTCAGCTCCTGCTGACAGCTCTGCAAAGGAGGCATTTCCCTGCTCCTCAGCCCCAGCTTGTCCTGCAGCTCCTGCGTGGAGAGGAGCTCATTGTTGCTGCTGAGCTCGTGCTAAAAAGGAGCAGCGAACAGAAGCAGTCGTCTCGCTGTGGCAGCTCTTATTTCTTTGCAGCATGCAACCGCTCATGCCACAAGGGGCTGTTTCTCCTCCTTTACGGATGCTCCCTTCATCTCAGCTTGATCTTTACTCCATTTTAGCAAGGACCCAGCAAGTACAACTCCAGTTTCATACCTGTACTCCAGCTTCCTGTGCCATTCTGAAACATTTCCATTGCATACATAGTGGAAAGCAATTACTTGGGGAAGGAGAGCTGGAAGCAGGGCACATGGAGAGATGGGGGCAACCCCAGCTTGACTGGAAAGTTGCTGCAGAGACTGTGTGGGGGCAGAAAACCTGAGCGGCTTTTTTGCCACCGTGCAAAGCACTTAAGCTGCAGAGTGAGGTCTGGCTGCCACTTCCCCCTCCTTTGGCCATTCTAGTTAGACCTTGCCCCGCTCCAGCAGTCTCCTTGGTAGTGTTCTGGCCCTGCCACCTGCCTCTCCATTTAATGCGTCGTCTGATTACCCTTCAAAGAAAGTCATCTTAAGTGTGACTTTAAGACTTCCCTTAAAGAATAATGAGAAAAAACTTAAGTGCAGATGTCTCTGCAGCGACTGCTGTTCTTAAAAGTGCCTGGGTGCTTTTGCTTCTACCCAATCCCACTGTTCGGGCCAAAGCACCACTTCACTGCTGGGAAGAGATCAAATGTCAAACTGCAGGAACTTCTTTGCAGCCTCCTTCTCTCCTAAGAAGAAAGGCATCAGCCAACAATTTGTTTTTGCTGGAAGTGCTGCCATACCAGTTCACAGCTGTGCTGGGAAAGTGTTGTTTGAGGGGCTCCAGCTTCTCCCAGGAAATACTCATTGCTATCACATACAGGGACACCAAAACAGTACACCTTGGCATCGATTGCTGAAAGCCTGGGAAAGCAAAGAGGTGAAAAGCTGAGAAGCAGTTTGGGGGGAACCTTCGTCTCCTTGCTTGGTCCCCCACACAAACACCGGTTGCACTGGCTCAGAGCCTCCAGGAAACCTGCCCTGGCTGGCAAAAGCAGCCCCAGCACATCCAGCTGCTGCAGGGCAGCTCCCAGCACTGCATGTGACAGAAGCTGTGCAAGGGATCAGGAATAGGCAGGGTCTTTGCTCACCAGTTCCTCCAGTGCTGGTATCTGCAGGGAATGTCAGTCTGGCCGACTGCTTCTGCATCGCTGGGCATCATTCTTGGACCAGGCTGGGAGGCACAAGATTGTGCTGGGCAGCACGGGGAGCTGCTGGGGGCATATAAAAAACATTAAGGGCTCTGAAGACACTCAGAAGTATGTGGAGGTCTCTGAGTGAGCACTGAGAAAGAAATTGAGGGCTCCTGAGGCACCAGAAACCACACTGAAGGGTACTGATGGAATAGAAAGGCAAACTGGCGGTACTGGTTTCCTCCTCATTGCTCTCAGAGTTCCTCAGAGCTCTCTGGAGAAAACTCAGAGGTGTGGAGGAACTGGAGAGGAACCAGAGGGCTCTGGAGGACACTGAAAAGCAAACTGAGAGTCCCATGTGGAACTGAAATGAAGAAATGAGGCCTTGGGGACACCAAAAAAAACCACAGAAGGATTGGGGCGGGGGCACCTTAAAATAAAGAGAAGGAACCAGGGGGCACCAAAAGGGACCTGGAGGCCCCTGGGACGCCAGAAGGCTCCGAAGGGGCACCAAGAGCACGCAAATGGCAAGTGTAGGTGAGACGCCTGCTTTTGCCAGCAGGAGGTGGCCGACATCTCTCCGTTTTCACCCGTGCCCTGGCATCCGGATTGCAGATGAATTTTATGGGGTGTAAGAAACCCGGGAGAATTCCCCTCTCAGTCACGCTGTGAAAAGAAACGTCTCCCATTTCCACTATGATCCTACAATGGCTTGTCAGTGACAAAACATTCCCAAATCCTCTCATTTATCAAATGGCCAATCCTGTTAACAGCTTAAGAAACATAATTACCTGCAATCTCTTACGCTATTCATTTTATGCCTACACTTCCCCTCTCGCTGGCGGCTTACCAGCAGGCGAGTTAAGAGCTGAAGCACTGCTGCAGCCACGGAGCGATTCAGCTGGTGCAAATGCAATTTCCTCTAATCACCTGCACAATAATCGCAGAAATTTCGCCTCCTCATTCGCAGCAGCCGGAATCGGGTGAGGAAAGGCACATAGCCAAAAAAAAGCGCTTGCTAGCACACCACTGCTTGCATTTAGGTTTTCAAGCACGGCTGCGTGTTAAGTGCTGTTTCACCCATGTGGTGGGGAATGTGCACGTGGCAATTGGGACCTGCTTGTAGGGCACACAACATTGCAGTCATTGATAATGCAGAAGTCAGATTTACTTGCCTGGGCGCTACAGGTGGGCTCTGCGAGCAGCAGCGAGCGATGCCAGCTTGGACTCAGATCTTAGAAATTGTTCCAACAGCTTCGTCGTAGAGAGAGCAGTGTCTAAAACCTCAGTGAGCTGGCAAAGCAAGTGAGAAGCTGGGGTCACCTGGAGACAGTGCAGGCTCCTAATCACTGCGTTGTTAAAATAGACTTAGTTTATCTTATTTTGTAATACATCTCTGACTTGTAAGAGCCTTTCACTGGGTCATTTGGATAAAAATCTCAAGGGCGAGGGTAAAAAGAAAGAGCTTGGGTAGTTTTTGCAGGTTGGAGATCTGCTGGCTTTGTAAGGGTTAGTCGTGTAGAGAGCAGAGCTTGAGGCGGAGAAAGGCTTCTAGTACCTAGACAGCAACCTTTGCAACTTGGGGATTAGAAAATATCTGGGTTTGCTTAAAAAGTATAATGCCTGGTAGTTTAAGTTCAGAAATTTCACAGGAAATAAAGCAAAGCCTCACATTGAAGAAGCTTGGCTAAAGTAGTCCCAAGGCTCATCTTACAAGCATGGGGAGATGCTGCATGTCCAAGTCCTGGCCCTGCACAGAGGTGCTGACCAAGCTGGAGAAATGAAAAGCGAGCATGTATCGCCTGGGAGACTCCTTCCTTGTTAAAAACAAAATGAGCAGAAAGAGCCCCAGCCCCAACCTAGCTACGTGGCCAAGGTCTCCTGTGGTCCTACCTGCTCTGGGCTGGCCGAGGAGGCCACGTGGCCTCGGTGCTGCTGGTGCCCAGTGTGGAGCGTGGGGCTGAGCTGAGAGTGCCGAGAGTGCGGGTATCGCTTGGGAGTGGGGGGGGGCTGTCAACAAGGTGGGGGATATTTCTGGGAGGGGGGGCAGGCTTGGTCCTCGGGCATCGCTGATGCCAGGCTCCTGTCCCTCCCTGGCTGCGGCGTGGTGACACCTCGCCTGGACACCGTCACCCTGATGGTTTGTTTGGAGACAGCCTCTATTGACAGGTCACTTGGATGCAGTTTTTCCAGCTTCCCTCCCAAACACTTCTGTTGTCAGTACCAATGCCAATAATTTACTTTTCTCTTCTTCCCTGGGAGCTTCTTTTCCATCTCGGACATCTGCTGGTACAACAGACGTTATGGTAGGTTTCCTGCTCCTCGCGATTCAAAAAGCATTCCTTGTGAGATTTTTTTCTTTATATCTTTAGGCAAGTTGTGCCTTAAAATATTTTACCAACCTGACTTATTATCATTTTACATTTAACCTGTCAAGACTTATGCTTCTGTCTACATTCTCCATTTAGACCTGACTTCATTTTTTTGAAAGGTTTTTTTTTTATACATCTGATGATAGCTTCCTCTACTCTTCTTTTCAACCATATCAGCTATTTCTGTTCCTTAAATTTTTGGATAAGTGATATACATTTCTTCAGAGGCTTCCATATGTTATTTTAAAACAGATTTTATGCTGCTTGCAAACATTTTATCCTTACAGTTCTTTGAATTTTTGTGTTAAACCCCCTACAAACAAATTATATACTAACCAGAAGGTCTTTTTTTAAGGTAGATATCATCTTGTGGAATTTTTGACTTTATCATCCTACTAACATAATGAATTCAAGTATATTTTGGTCACTATTACAGAATAACCCTTTCACAATGGCAGTTTGAACCTTATACACCAAATTCTGTCAGAACCGACTAAAGAACAGATTTTCCTGTTGAACAACCAGAAGGCAGATAAGAAACTTTTATCTGAATTTTGAGGAGGGACTGAAGTACAAAAGAAATAGACTTATTGTGTTTAACACATTTTTATATATGTAAAAATATCTCTATATGGAAATTAGTAATGACAGACTAACAAACCTCACCTAAAGAAAATCAAAGCTGCCCCAATCAGAAATGTAGGACAGCTGCGCTTTCATACAAGAACTTGCTTTTTCTTTTAAGACATTTATTTCAAACCATGAAAACCTTTTAGAATAGCTCTAATGCCCAGCGGAGATCTCCAACATAAATGTCTGTGTGAGAAACAAAGATAATATAATTCGAATGCTGGATGCAACAACATAGGCTGCTCTCTAGCCTGATTCTATCTGCTCCCAACAAAAATGATGGCTCCAAACAAACTCACCAGAAAAGACTGAAAAACAAATGTCTCGTATGTGAGGAAACGGTCAATATCTCAACTTTTTTTCCCTCTCTCCATTTGATTCTTCCTGGGGGGGGGGGGAGTTGCAAAAAGATGCTGATATTTCAAAGCAAATTTTAAAATGATTTTTGATTAGCAAGTGACATTTCAGTATTTTCGTGAAAATAAAATGCTACTCTAGTGCTGTATTTAAATATTTCATTTCAGCTTCCTGAACAAACTTAACATCTTATTATAAGTCATTTTGACATAAAAGTGCATTTCTCTGTGGTTCCTCTAGCTCAGACATCCCCTGCTCCAAATACGCCCGCAGGAGAGCTTCCTGCAGTTCCTCTACCGCGATGCTCTTCTGCCTTGATCAAAGGGAAACTACGTTGCCACCTGGGAGCCGTGCTTTGTCCACACCGCCCGGCCCATGAAAAAGAATGAATCATGAACCTCCTGATCAGTTCTTCCTTGGAGACTCTGATATCTATTAAAAATAGAGATTATTGTGGTAATCACGCAGTGAAAAGTTTGACTGAATTCAGCAAACAAAAATACTCCGATTTGGTTCAAGTTGTGCTAAAGCAAAATACCAGTCAGCTCCAATTAAAGTACATTAAAGTTTCTAATTACGTATTTCTTATTAAGGTACAATTAAAGTTTCTAATGCAGTCTTTAAAGAAAAGAGTGCTGAAAAAAAAGATCTTTTTGGAACACATGATACTGAGAAAACATTTCATTAGAAAACTGCCAAATCTCTGTACATTTGCCATGCACCAGCCATTCCCTCCCATGTGAAAAATTGCATCGCTCTCAAATTTGGAGGAAGGCTGTGGGTGCATGACTATGTTTTGAAAATTGCCTTGACTTACGGCGGGCCAAGAGCTTTCCTGCAAGCACACGTGTCAGCAGTGAACGCCGGGTTCCCCTGTGCTTCCATGGGGCTCCAGAAGGTCTCCAGTCCTGGTATCCTCTCCTTGCACCGCTCTTCCCTGTCAGAGTTTCCGTGTTCTGCACACGGAGAGCAATATTGGTCTTTGAGACGGCAGGAGAGGATGGACTGTCTCTGGGCTCACCACAGCCCTTCCCATTTTTTAGAGTCAAATGGAGTGAGGACATTCCCTTTTCACTAACATTTTGTGTAGCATTTATAAATGCTGCTTCTATTAGACATGTAAAATATCCAAATACTGTACCAGATACTGTGTATTTCTTCTGCTTTCTACCACTTCTACCAGGAGTGAAAATTCCTGTTAATGCAGCATTGCCACAACCTTCCTTTCAGTGTCCTTGCTGTTCCAGAAAGATACGTTTTTAGACCAGTCATCTTCCCTCCATTGATTCACAATTACCTGCTCAGAAATAGTAACTGAAGCCAAAATATAGTCTCCTTGCTCACTTTGCTCAACTGATATTCCTGTTTCTTCCCTAAGCCCTGCTGTAGTTCAGCCTTTCCCAGCAGAGCAGTCCTCTTGAGAGCAGCCAAGGGAAAACATCCTTTGCAGAGGGTGTGGTGGACAGCCTCACCATCTGCTCGCTGCTTGCTGAGCAGAAAAGCACAGAGCTGCGTGTCTTCGGGAGTGCCATCATCCCCATCTTCCAAGCGCGGGTGCTGCATGGGGCAGTGAGGAGAGCGCAAGACTTGGCTTCTGCTACCTCACCCAGTTGTGATACCGTGGCCACCTTTTCTTACTGTGAGTATTAATGCAGCATTTTGCAAGCGTGCTTTTTCACGTCAGTCGTGAACAACCTTTCTGATCCAAAAGCTCAGAGAATATTAAGTTTTAGTTAATTCCACTTGTAGCCCCAAAGTGGGAGCAAGAAACCATTACTCCTCACCTGGAAGATGGACCATGTCTGTCTGAGGAGATGCAGACTTGCATCGGCAGGTAACCCAAAGTGCTGGATTGTCATCCTGCCAGCAGCAACGATGCTGGCTTTGTGCTTCAGCATCTGTGTTCCAGCCCTGGGAACTCTCCTATAAAGCTCCTATTTTATAAATTAAACCGTAATGCTGACTGAGGACAAAAACTTCCAACTTCTGCTTATTCCCCTTCTTCTATTTTGTGCCATGTTGGCTCTCCTTGCCCAGCGAGCACAGCACCCCGCCCCCCCCCCCCAAACCTCCACTCATCGCTGCAACTCAGAGCCTGAGGACCCCTTTTTTTTGTCTTCTGAGCATCACGGGACTTGTCTTCAATGCTGTACAGCAGGAGCCCATGCTTCTGCTCGATGAGGCTCTTAGATGTTTCTGCTGGCGTCTCTTATCTTTGATACTATATTCATCCATATGGTGAGCATAGCACTGAGCCTGCAGGAGCCTGAGTCATGGCTGAGGGCATCCTGGAGCAGGACATGCTGCAGGACACATTGTAGGACAGGACAGAAGTCCTTGCTTGCTCACCCCACGGCTCCACGAAACCCTCACGCTCTGCCTTGCTGAGGCTCTTACAAGGACTAGTGTGTTTTGCCTATCAGCCGTTCTCATTGACGAGTTTTGAAGGCTCTTGATACGTGCAAGTGAGGCCCTATCCAGTATGCAGGGAGGATACGAGCAAGTAGATGTTAGTACTTATGTTTGCTACTGATAAATGTATTAGTCTTTAAACTGGAATTTAAACTACAACCCTTTTTCAGGCACCTCAGCACTCTGTTATTTTGCAGGCCTTGTAAAGGAATGTGATTTTGCCTTTTAACTGAAGTGTATCTTATGCTAAGCAGTGAGATTAAGCATAGGGATCCAAAAGAAGTTGCTGAATGGCAGAATTGCCTTTATAAATAACATTAATAATTTATCCGATCCAGGGGTTTTTTGGTAAATGAAATACCTGCCTCTGTATAAAGCCCACTGAATAAGAACACATCTCCGCTTTTATGAGGCTTGGATTAAAGAAGGGAAATGCTAAGGGGCTTATCTTCGCTTCAATTTGCAGCCCTTCCGGCTAATGGCAAACTCATTTAAGAAGCTCCTGTGTTTGTGCCAACTCTGTCTTTATTCTCTTTGCTGGAGCTTGGCTGCATTTCTTGCCTGCAGTACGGGAGAGGAGAATGAAGAGCGGAGAGGCAGCAGTCTGTTTTCTTGACCTCAGATTAACAGACAAAAGCTAATGAGAATAATTTTTGTTGTTTTTGTTGCTATCAATTGTTTAAAACGCATACGATGCCAAGGATCTGGCAGTCTGGGGATAGGGAAGACTCACCCCACACGAGAAAGAGGACCGGACTGTCGGCTGAACTAGGGCGAGTCAAAAGAGCAACTGCTGTATCTCCTCCAGGATGCTTGCTTTCTCCGGCACAGGCCTTCACGAAATGGCAAAATTCATCCTCAGCAAAGCCAACGAGCAGTCTCATTTTATTCTTTTATGCCAGTAAAATCAATTGCCTCAAAGTTCATTGAAGGTGAATGCAACATTTGCTTTCCATTCAGAGGTAAGCAGGCCATCTTCAAGAGCAAACGTTCACAAAGAAGCGAGAATAGCAAAATTCAGCAGAATAAGAAATTCACTGAATAATTTGGAATAGGAAAGAAAAAAGCAATTTGCTCCCAGTTATTCCACAGACAAAAGTATGAGCTAAAAAGTGAATGAAAGAATCATGAGTTATTTATCCTGTCCAAACTAATCTCTGATGATTTTTATGCTGTCTCCCTGCAAAGTCCTTCTCCGTGGATCCTCAAGGGACTTAAAAAGGTGTGCTTTTTTTTGCATGCTGGATCAGTAGGTACCAAAAGCAGAAAAAAACAAAAAGGAACCTAAATCTGAGCTGCAGAGATGCCTACGTGTGTATTGACCTGGATCAGAGACCTAGTCTCTGGCCTGCCAACTCTGCTGGCACAGATATTTTATTCAAAACGGTATTACAAGCTCAGGTACTTTGTATTCAGATAGAGCGGATGTGGCAAAGGCACCGTGGATGTTTATAATCTGCTTTAGGAAAACCTGATAAATGTTGTTAGCTATTCTGTTGCAAAGACCATTTATGTTATCCACATCTGCTGCTTTAGGTAGTCCAGCCAGACTGCTGGCTACTAAATGCCAAAGACTGCACAGCTGTGGTGAGGAGAGGAGAAAAGGCGGATGAAGACCTTCTGAGCTTTATCAAAATCCACCAAAAAGTCAGGAGATTTAGAGATTACTCTGCGTAATTACATTATGCAAAAAGAAAATTTACTGAAAATTTCCTGTTTTGTGTTGCCAACTCTTTTCAGCCATTAGTAACACATAACTTCTCCTTGTCTTTTCCTGAGGCGCAGATGGGCTAATTTTCAGCTACCTGATAATTAGACATTGTTTGAAACTGTATCAAAAGCTTCTGTTCCCGTATTTCCCGAACAGCCGTTCTCTGGCTCACACGGTGCGAGACGCCGCCCCGACCGCGGCGCGCAAGGCGGTGGGACAGGTTGCCGTGGGTCCGGAGGGCTGGCAGCGGGGCGGCAGGGCAGCCAAGCCTGCCCGCTCGCAGAGCCACTCGTGCTCATGCGGACTTAGCAGGCTGCTCGTACGGATTTGCTCCCTTTCCAAACCGGCTCGACCAAAAGCATCTTCTTGGATCGATGCCAGGAGCTGGCATCAACATGAGATGATGCTGCATCGGAAAGATTCTGCTAAAAATGGGCACGGGGATGCTGATGTCATGGGGAAATTGGGAATAAATCACGAGAAGATGCTAAAAATCAGCATAACAAAGAACGGTATGTGAGAGGCTGTCCTTGGGCGAGGCTGGAAACGTGGCCATGTCGCAGGACACGCACGTCGGCTGTAAGGAGAGGAACTGATAAAGCCCTTCTTCAGAGAGGGGGTCAAGACTGGAGAAGCATCCTCCTGGCAAGGCCACGAGCCCATCGATCATTCCTCTTCAGGAGGGGAATTACCAGTTGTGCTCTGATTGTTTCTAAAGTATGTTTTCTAGGCTTGGTTGAGGCCATCCTGTGGGAAAACACAGAAGGCCTCACTAACATGTTTACTGCTTCCCCAGAATTCAAGTATGCCAGTTGCCTTATCAAAGGAGGAAATTAAATTGAATTGACATGACTGGTTCCTGACAAACCCATATTCTTTGATTTTATTCATCGTTTTACATCTTACAAGTTGTTCATTTAATACTTTCTTCCAACCTCTTGCAGGGAATTGAGATTAAAAATAAATAAATAAATAAGATTTAAAGAGGAGACTTTAAGTTGATTATTCAAAGAGAGGTGCTTCTCATCTCTGGGGACCTCTACTCCTTCATGCATTTTGAAGATAATCATCATAGGTTCAGTGTTGCAGGGTGCATTTCATCAGATCCTATCATTCTGACTACATTTGACATATCTAAATGGCTTTAATTTTTTTTTCCATTTTCTAGCCTTCTCTTTAGTCTCGTTTAAAGCTCGTTTCATTAAGTTTCATTCACAATTAACCATTTTATAAAGGCTGAAGCAAGGAAGGCGACACAGATTTCTGCTTGGTGTGCACAGCCAGTGCTCTGTTCTTCCCCAGGTAGTAATGCACCTATACATCTTGTTTTCCTTTTACATCTCATTAATTTGGAGACTCTTGCTGGTTGCCCCTGGAACCTGGATCACAGAGTTAGCCGTTCTCACTCTGTGAGCGGGTATTATTCCTGTATTCTCCCCCCTCAGTCATGTGCCCCTGCTTCCACTTTTCCATATGATTTCTTTCCAGCTTCCAGATCTTGATGCAGCTGTAAAGCCATCTAATTATGCTTCTTATCTCCTTCCACAGGGGAACAGTTTGCTGTTGTGCGCTATCTCTATTCTCTTCTGGGAACTGCCGGTTCTCTCGCATTGCTTTACCACGCGTTTCTCGCCAAGAGAGCGTCTCTGCGAGCTCCCTGATCTCTGCTTGTCAGATGCTTGTTATCCTTATTCTTCTGTCTTACCCATGCCTGTACAGGTGGGAAAAGATACTCTAGTTTTGTGCAGCTTTTCCTTTTCCATCTGTGTCTCGGGGCTTGAATTAAGGACTGGTAGTGATCTCAGCACAGTTTTGCAGCCTTAAGAACAGGAAAGGTGCTAAAATCCTTCCTACAGGAGTGCCAGGTGGGGCCACTGGGACGTCCCAGCAGAGAGGAGCAGAGGCCCGATTTCTTGACAGGTATTTTTGACTTTCTTCATTCCACATGCATGAGGGCAGGGATGACAAAACCAGCTCAACTCGTGTCTTCTCAGTCATAGCATAAGCTCAAGGGGACAGCAGCATTACCCATCTTTGAAGCTCAGTTTCCGGGTATATTTGGCCAGTGTCTCCAGATAGCAGAATGACCCACACACCTGATACTTATTATGCTGGCCTGAATTTCTTCACATTTCTCCCACAGCCACTTAGAGTCAAGTGCCACTGGAACTGCGTCTCCTTCGGGGACAAATTTCAGATGCATTCAGAGGTGTTTCACATTCAGATTCTAGAAATTTTCAACTCTAATTTTGCTTCAGGTTTTACAAGTATTCTTCCACTCACTTGCTTCCCTCAAGTAATGAAGCAGTGAGATAATAGACAGGGCCACAGAAGGCTGTTAAAAATTACTTGCAAATTAATGTCAGGACAAGGTGTATGAGTTAATATCGTATGAAGACCCTTGAAATCAGCGTACATGCTTGCACCCTCCAAGCACTGACATTCGCAGACACAACTACACCGTTAAACTGAGCCCAAGGGGTTTGATTAACAGGAAATTTTCGGAATGCCAATTAGAGCAAAGTTTACCGAACAAATTGTTTGCACTTGTACCCTAGAACCATCATGAATTTTAATTCTGCATTGATTTATGTGGCTGAAACAATAATTAAAGATACATGAACGTCTTATATTCAGGAGACTCCCTCATGGCTATGCTTTAACTTTGGGAGAGGTGGTGGGAAAAGGGGTGAAGAGGCTGTTTGGGCTGGGCCCCCACTTGCTCCTGCTCCTGCCTGTTGGGGCGGGTACGTGGCAGGAGATCCTCTTCCCCACTGAGAGATGCACAGGGCTTCCTGAGAACCGAGCTCACTGACCTGCGTTCAGGATCTGATTTCTTTTTTTAAATGCATGTAATGTAATAAAGGATGATCCATGGGGTGTTTCCTCAATAAATGCCAGCTTGTTGTTTCCTGTCTCCCCTTTTGGCAGCCGCAAGATTTTAAATTGGCTCCTCCTGTCTCCATAGACCAGAGCCTCCCTCCACAGTATTGCCAGCATTGGGTGGCTGACCAAGCTGCCTCCTGCAACCCAAAAGGGCACATACTGGTCCTCTCCATCCTTAGCCCTGTTCCTCCTTGGCTAGTCCTGAGTTTGACTCTGGACAAAGGCCTCGAGTGCTGCAGTAAAGCAGGGTACAGCTTGGCTTGAGGAGAGCGTGATGCTACCAGGTGGCATCAGCGAAAAGTTACAGTTGAGCAGAGTGATGTATATGTATGCCTTCATTTAAATTCTTCTCTCCCTCTCCTTGGGATGATAAATAAGTTACATATATTTTTAGAAGAAGTTATTTTCTGTCACTGCACTTTTAAATGTCACAGCTCCTGGAGAGGAGTCTTCAAGATTGTAGTTTAAGGTCAGTCAGACTTCACAGAGGAAATATGCAGATAAGAAAGAAAAGGCACTGCCGGGTCATGGCCCAGCCTAAACTGGGGCTCTGTTTGGGAAAAAGGGCAAGTGTGGGCATCTAGCATGAAAGTAGCACCCCTGGGCACTGCTCTCCCCGAGCTTCAGCAATAGCCCTTGGTTATTGAATCACCAAAGACTTCTACAAGGGAAGAAAAACAGACTAAGCTCGTGACTGAAAATGATCTGGGCTGTTAGTTCAGGAGTACGTACGAATAATCTATGCATCCAAAGGTCAGTTTACAAATGATTAATTAACCTTAAGAGAGGTTATCTTCATTGGTAACATTATTTATCCTAAATAGCTTAATCACGTCTGCACAGAACAGCATATTCGAAATGCATGTAATTATTTGAGAAAGAATATTGAGAAACCACATAAAGCGAATCAGACAGTTGCACCACTTTGCAGCCGAGGGCAAACATCAGTCACGGGGGACTGGCACCAGTAGCTGCTGGTCTCCAGGCTTCGCTGCTCAGTGCGCGGCATAAGACATGCTTGAACACCAGTTATCGGAAGCTGCTGCCAGCTCACATGGAAGCTCTGCTGTGGCTGGGGAGGTGTAGAAATTGCATCTTTGCCATGGTAAATAGATCAGGCATTTATTTTTGTGCTTTGATGTAAGAGTACAGCTCTCCTGCCAGGGAGAGCGAGCCGCTCTCGATGCCTCCTGCTGTGACCAGCGGCTGCTGCACCGCATCACGTGCTCGGTGGGAACGCTTCCTCGGCAAAAAGGCCTTTAGTCCAAGGGCTTTTTGCATTTGCTATCAGCGATTTGTTATCCGTGTCTATTAATAGAGCGCTGCTAAAAGAGAGCCTCCACAGTCTGGAGTAGTTTCTGATTGATGCCCAAGTGCCCCCAGCGAGCAGTGTCTGTCAAAGCCCAGGACGCTGCACATGAGGGATCTCGTCTTAGGAGGGACCTAGCTGCTGCGGGCAGCCCTTTGCTTTGGGGAGAATTTAACCCTTTTCCCCCTGTGATTTGGGCTTCCAGAGTGCCCCATGTCCAGACGGGGTCACCTTTCACAATGATTCTTTAGTTTAAAAATAAGCAGGTTTGTTTTATTTCAGGGGCATATTTGCAAGAAGGTTAGAAAATCAGTAGAGGCACGTTTGGCTGAAGGCTGACCCCCATCAACACCTCACAGAATGAACGTCAGCACGTGGAAACCTTATTTATGTTAGAAGGTTGCTGTTAATTCAGTTTGTCTGTCCTCCTACCCATTCCTTTCCACTCCAAAAACAAGTACGCCACAGAGCTCATGAGAGTCTTTCCATACCAAGAACATACCTGACAAAGTCCTTACATCAGATATGACTAAGTTGGCTTCTTATCTTTTTATATCTGTAAAGTGGTAGAAGCAGAGCACTTTCACACCAGCACAATCCACTCTTGAAATGCATTAGGTTTCCAAAACTGTTCATCTTGACTTTTGTGTCTCTGAGAGATTCATTCTCAGTGGGGAAGGAGATGCTCTGGAGGAGAGAAAAAAAAATCATGAACAGTTGGTTTTTGCTTTGTCCATCAGAATCAAATCGAGGAAGGGCATATAGGTGTCTGAAGTACAACTTCAGGGGGACATGAGCCCTAAATTGAGGGGAATGATCCATAAAAATACCTACTGGCTTAGAAGCCTTAAGGGGAAAACTTCTCTAGGTACCCACGCCTACGCCAAGGATCTCCATGCTTATGGGTTCAAGCCAGAAATCACAGGTCAATGCAAAAACTCAGTGCTGCTGCTAAGCTGGTGGACCACTGAGTCCTTCCCATACATCTGCACGTCTCCCATATCTCAGCATGGAGGCGACAGAAACTGTCTGAGCACCTCAGACAGCTCCCAAGGCTTCGGCCAAACATATCCCCCGAGCCTTTCTCATGAGAGCTTTTGTGGTAGAGCGCTTCCTTAGAGCTCCTTCGGCTCAAAGCCTGAACTGCAGCAAATGAAAATGGCAAGCTAAACTCATGACTTCGCTTTGTGTTTTTGTTTTAGAGATGGGTTTTTCACAACCCTTTCATTGCTTTGTTTTTAACTTTCTCTATGGAAAAAGCAAGGATAAACAGACTGAAAATATTTGTCTGTGCTGTTCCTTATTTTTATATACTTGAGTGAGAAGGTCTCTTGAAAACTAGAGAAGAGTTGCAGTTATTCTCAAGTGTTTTGAAATATGTATCCATATATATTTTTAGAAGCATGGAAATCATTGCAACATTTTTACATTAAAATTTTAATTTTAAAGGATTAAAAAAAAATCTTTTTCCTACTTGGCCAATTTTAAGACATGTTTTTTCCCAACTCTCTCAGAAGTATATGGAAGGAAGAAACTCCTAAAATCCCCAAACACTGGAAACAAAAACTGTATTTTTCCAAGTACTATAGCAGAGTGAAACATACATGTTTAATTTTAAAATGTTGTTTCCAAATGTTTTTATTTATTTTTTTAAAGAAAAATCCCTCAAGCAAGTCAATATTTGTAATCAAATTGACTTTCCTGTGGGAATTATTTACTTTTCTAAAGTCTAATTCTTGCAGGGAAAAATTCTACAGGATAAGGTTTTAAGATGCTTTACTCTTAACCAGTTTTAGAAGTCTAGCTGGTAGGAGGGGCTGGGAAATCCCACTCACACTGGAGCAGAAGCATCACACTTGGCATTGATTGGAGTGAACTGATGACTAAGTCTAAAATGACTCTTCTCTTAGAGTAGGGAAAAGAGTGAGCATAGAAAGGAAGAGGAGAAACTGAAAAGGAGGTGGCCTTCAACACCAAAGTACCCATGCTACAGAGCTGTCTCATTCCTTTACATTTCTTGAAAATCCAGCAGCACAGCAGGGATTCATCTCTGGCCACGTTAGACACTGAAGCAAGATCTCCAAGCTGGTTTCTCTTGGCTCCACAGCCAGTGGGGAGAAATAGTGCTTTTGGGTGGGTGGTTCACCTTTCCCAATTCTGATATTTGCTTTAGGATGAGCTTAGCTGTGCTATTGGCTTCATCTGCATCAACTGAAAAAGGAGCTCGTGGTGCCTGGTCCCACGTCCACCTCTGCCAGACGGATCCCATCTTGTAGTGTCTGACCTGCTTTGGGGTAGTGCTGCTGGCATGGATCCCCCGCTGGGTTGGAGCATGCTGGGGAACGGCTGCAGTGCTGCAGGTAACTCAATGTGGCTCACCTGCAACCGAGGAGCAGCAGGCACCTCATGCTGCCATTCGTGCACTAATAGCGCTCTAAACCAGCCCTCCAGACCAATCAGCAAGAGGACACACGCATCTTCCAGCACCCATAAGGAAACCCTTTAGAGGAAAGCATCATGGCTTCATCTAAAGACCATTTTCTTTAGGGTTTTTTTTTGTCCCTTTGAGAGCAACAGTCGTGGTTAATGATGTGCATAATTTGCATTGGGAACATGATATAGGGATAGAAAAATACAATATAGTACTGCATTGTCAGTCATGAACACACAGGCAGAATACTTATGCTATAAGCTCATTCCCAGACGCATAGCACCATATCAGATTATTAGGTCCAAGGCAAGCACAGACATGCAGTTACATTGGTGGTGGTGGTTCGGAAGCAATTCACCATTTATTTTCTTTCTGAGAAAGTGCCAGGAGGCAAGAGCCAGCCTATTCTAAGACAGTCAACACATGGTAACTTGCTACTCCTTGGCCCATGCCTTTGGACTGGGGATTTTTGAGTTGCATCATCAAAATGAGAGTTTTTCTCCTTGTCCTCATAATATATCCTACAGGGAGCAATGAAGATGGACTGATACTAGTTCCAGTAAACATCAAGTGAACTAAATATACTGACATTGCAGTGGCTCCAGGCGCAGCTCCTGGGGGATCTTGGGCAGCTCCTAATCATACATCCCCGAAGCTTCAGAAAACTGATTATTTGCCAACTAGAAATATTCATTACCTTCAGGATATTACTATCTTACCACTTCTGATGGTTTAGGATGAACTAAAATGAAGCTAAGCTGAGCTAAACTGCTTATTAGAAATTGTCTAGGTGTACTGTATCCTGATTTAATTCAGCATGCATAAAACAATGTATGTCTAGACATTGATACAGGCACCTACCATGATCTGAGAAGGGCTGAGCCAAAACCATTTAGGAATTGGGAGGAAAATTGTAAGAAGAAATATTTACATGATTTATATAGTTGTTTAAGACACCTTAAAAGATGCGTTAAGTGTGTTCAAAAAAGCTGCATTGGTTAAAAAAAAACAATGAAAATACACCTTGATTAGATGAAAGTTGAAAGAAGTAATAAAAACAAATAAAGCAACCTGTATAATAAATGGAATAAGAGCAAGCCGACAGCAACAATTATTCATCAGAAAAGAAGACATGCAAACAGTGCTCGAGAAGAACCTGTATCATGAAAGGAGCCTTAATGGAGACGGAGAGGCAGTTTCTCGGGCCAGGTGTTTGGGTTTGCAGTTATATGGTCAGGCCTGCAACGAGGGGGCACAGCGGAGCTATTCAGGAGTGGTCCAATTCAGTGACTTTAAACAGAGGCTTGCTGTCATGTTTTGGACTACACTGAACTGTTGATGAAACACGCCTGTCATATTTGACTGTTGTTTCCCAACCGTGCAAATTGTGCAAGCCTGGGAAATATTTGGGCTGTTTCTAACTCTATGTCCCACCAAGCTGAGCATCCCTCCTCAGGGCACAGACTTCTGTAGACCAGCAGTCCAGTCCTGATGCTTCTGCCTCTGACCTTACATCCTTACCCACCACAGAAGTCTAATAAATACCTTACATTTCTGGTTGAATTATTCTGGGAAACTATAAGGGAAACAAAAGTTTAGTGGAAAATTTCTTAACCACAGAAATTTTCTTGTCAAACAGTTCAGTGGTTACACTTTCCTGCAAGCAACAGGGTTCAGAGGCTTGTGCTTTCTTATACTGATCACTGCTTTCTGTGAGGTTTGCCAGCAGAAAGTGGTGAGCAGAAAGCCTCCCACTGTGTTAGCCTTCAACGTGGCAATGGTGATTGCTCCAAAGCAATGAATTCTCCAGCCTCTTCACTTTTACCTTTGGCAAAAGTTGAAAAGTCCTGAACTGTCAGCTGTGCCAACATGTCTAGTGGGAAAAAAATATCATTTTCTGGGTTGGACTAGCAGTAAAGTGACAGCCAGACTATGTGGCTCCTGATAACTCTGGTGTATTCCCAGGATTGATTCTTCAGCCATAATGTTAATACCCTTTCCAAGGTGAGATACCTGTCTAGAACACAATTCAATAACCTGCCCTGGGTGAAATCAGCCAAATATTCAAAACTTCAAAGTCATAATTCAAATCAGAAGCAATACAATGAAATGGAAGTAATCCTTGACCGAGGAGTAGCTAACAGTATTGGAGTTACCAACATTGAATCTTCTGCCAGCAATCACTTTATCCTGTGAAATGTATGGAGGAATTAAAATAACTGAACAAACAGACCATCCTTCCCCCTGCCCAAGTTATATTTGAGCATACAGCTGTAAAGGTCTTCCATGTCCCTCTTAGGCCAATCCTACCAGAGCGTGGCAGAAAATTCCTGATCAAAAATAGTTTGTGTAGAAAGCATCAATTAGAATTCAAATTACATCATCCAAAGGACTGACAGCATTGGTAGTACTGGAAAAAGAGCATTCAGCGTGTTTATATCAGACTTATTGTCTGTGATGTGTCTACACAGATCAAATCTGGCATTTTCCAGGGTGGGAACCATGCTCTGTGGCTGTTCAAAATAACCATGGATCATGCAATGCATCCATGCATAGATTCTGAATACTTCTAAATCCATGTTCCCTGTTACAAATTAGTGAGGTGACACTGGACATAGTAGTGTGATAGATTACTGCTGCAAACTGAGAGGTCCGCATGCAAAACTACAAGTTTTTCCTGACGGCTCAAATATTTTCACTGAATCTGATGCTTGGCTTCTTGATTCTCCTGCCTGGAGGCCAGAGATGATGGGAAAGGCTTGATATCAGACCTGAGGCAGGCAGGCCTGGTGGGAGTTACCAGAACTGGGGACTCTAAATATTTGGTTCCCCAGCCTTTAGGCAGAGTGGTGGTCAAGATTCCCTCTACACACAGACACCTTGGAAATCCTTCAGCTGCTGCTGGCGCTGGCACAGAACCCAAAACGACGTTTGCTTCCAGAAGCAGATGCAAACACAAGCAGTAGCGCCTGACCTCTGATGTGCTGGAGCCTTAGCACTTTTGACCAACCCTGTGCTGAATACTGGCATTGTAATAGTTTACTTTCGAGACATGAGAACTGAAGGCGAAACGAAACCCAACACACCCAGAAGTGTTTTGTTACCATCATCTCTGTTATTGATAACAAGACAGCAATATGCTGCATGCATTATTCCCTTCTACAGGACCAAGAGGTCCCTGAGCCAGGCCCAAGGAGAACCTGCCTCCACCTTTTCCTCAAAGCTTCATAGTGAATCACCACAAAGCCTTATAGACTCGATCTGGGCTTAATCAGAACACTTGAACCACTTCAAACACAGAATATTCAGAATGAGACAGAAATAAAAGACTTTGCAACTAACTCCTCCCTGGCAGGTAGGTCTTTTCTTTCAAGTTTTCTTTCAATCCAGCAAACCCTCTGTGACTCCCTAGGGTAATCACATGCCCATGTAACCTTGCTAGACCCCAGGAAAAGCTCCCCCCCCCCTCCTTCCACCTGTCCCATTAGTGTGATGGCCTCATCTCTTTCCCAACAGGCATCAAGATAATCAAGATCTGATTTACACCAGGAAGGATGACCTGGTTTGCAGCAATTCAGGCTGTTTCAAAAGCAGCTTGACCTACTGTGCTGGCACAAATGTTGGGAAAGAGGGAGTGTTTGGGGGCAGGAAGGGTAGCAGATACCGCAAGAGAGCAAACCCTAAGTTAGCAATATAAACAAACCGTTTGAAAGAAATGTCTGTGTCTGAATATAACCACAAAGAGAAAATGGAAACAACTATCTGCAATACATGTACCCCCCAACTGGGGTCTTGTCTAGAAGCGGTGTAAGTATCTGCGCAACCCCTTAGCTTCTTAAATGGATGGCTCCAAACTTTTTGGAACTGGTCTAAAGCATAGGCAAATCCATAAAAGGATGGATTGGTTTTATTCCTCTATAGCTGTCCCTAACTTTAGCCTCTTTTCTGTTATTCTTTGGCTAGTAAGAGTAGATTCACCCTTCGCCTTTATTTTATTTTTTATCCAGTAAGCTGTTTCCTCTATTTTTAGGCTATATCCCTCTTTTTTTGTCTTTGAGTATCCTAAAGTCACCAAGGTGGAAGAACCAGCTGCAGCTCCTGGCTACAGGTCTAGATATCTCCTGCCTCTTTCTGCCTTCACCCCAGGATGAAAGGGGCTGCTGCCAGCAGTTAAAATCCATTAACATTTCCCTGCCTACACTTGAACTCCAGGCCTGTGGGGTACTGTAGATGGTGCTGGAACCAAAAAACTTCATCTTGCCTAAATCTGAGCCTCTGGGGCCGGCTTTTTGTGAGTGTTATCTAGAAACACTTCTGAAGTTGCAAATTGCACTTCTTCCTTCTGCATCCTGAGATCTCCCTCATCTGGATACTTCAAAACCCAGCCTATTTGTGCCCATGGAAAGCAAATTTGGAGGCAGTTTGGGCTGCATCACACACTCTTCATTTCTCAAAAATTTGAAGGCAGGGGAACCAAAAGTCAGTGCCAGTCATTACTGTCCATTACAAACCCTTCAGTAACTCACTTTTACAGCATTTAGATATTTTTGCCTGCTGCTTACAAACAACAGGGCACCATACAGGAGCGGATATGGCAGCAGCATAAGGGGAGCCATATGCTCTCCTGGCTAGCAGGAGAGAAGCATATGGCGATTAGGTGCAGGGATGACCTCTGGGCAGACGAGTCCAGCGTCACCGCCGCTGCCACCTGCAAAGCCACAGCCGTGGCTGCCTGGCACGCCAGAGGCAGGTTGTGCTCAGCATAGCCCTTCGCACCCCCGAGGACCAGCAACACCATTACTGTGGTAGAACACAGCAGAAATGCCTCCTGCATTTGGTGGAAGAAAGTAACACTGAAATCCATCATCCTTTTCTCATAGGGAACCCAACATTTATCCCCGTGGCAGGGATAGCTGGACTAGGCAGTCCAGCCTTCCTGTCAGCCAAGGAAGGGCCATGTCACACCATTTCAACAGCAGAAATGTATGTGCTTGTTGTGGTTTGACCCTCGACTGTGATAAACCTGTTTAATGGGCAAGAATGATGTTCTGCATGGAGTGCCAGGCTGTAAAGCTGCCAAACAGGCAGGGTCATGAATTGTTTTAGGATGTAGCTAAATAGCACATCCTTTTCCAGCCACTAAGGTGGCTGGGGAAGTCCTTAACCCCTTTCATTACTTCCCTGACAGCATGTATTTGTGGTTCCGCACTGTAAACTACCATTGGAACGGCTGGAGTTAATTATAATCTCCACAAAAATGAATGGGGATTATGTTTTGATTTTTTTTTTTGAACCCAGAAAATTCTAGTTATCTCCTCAGCAGCTCCTCTCCCAGCCAACTGCAATGGCCAGACTGGATGGGTCACAGGATGCAGCAGGAGGCCTGGAAGACCAAGAACCCTCATGCCCAGGTTCATAACCAAAGAAAACACTGACTACAACGGCACCTTGAATGCCAAGCATTTCTCAGGGGCAGCTTTTTGCAACCTTGGGCTCCTTGTGTCCAAGCGTGGGCTGTAAGTCACCCCCACGGCTTGGTACAGGCAACAGCACCCGCGGATATCGCTGCTCCCTCGCGGCCTGTCCCCACAGCGATGGCAGCAGCTGCAATGCGCAGAGGGTCCCGCTGCCCTGCTCGGCCCTCGCGCACATCTGGCACTGGAGCGCCGAGCCGCGGCGCTGTGCCCAAGCCCTGCCCTGGTGTAGCTGCTTAGCAGTAGAGCAGCAGTGACACCTCCGCGCAGCAGTCCAGGTGTCTGAACCGGTCTCAACCAGGGAGCAAGCAGGGCTCCCCCTGTTTGGGGACACCCTTTCTCCTGAATGCGAGCCAGTCTCCTGGTTAGGAATTTGCACCCAAAAGCCCATAGCTTGGAGCACTTCCCTGCAGGCTTGCTGCCTCCCGTGGCTCGTGGCCAGACTCCTCCTTGCTCAGCTGGAGGACCACGGGCCCCACACGCAGGGTGCCTCAGGCTGTGCCACGTCCCTACACATCCTGCTGCTGGCCTGCCAGAGCAAGAGAGACAGTGGCCGTGTCTGCCCTGGGACCCCTCTCCAGTCCAGGTTGGTGTGGCTGGAGGCATCTGGGAGCTGCAGCTGTGGTTTCACTAGAATCAGAGACATTTGCCATACTGGCTTTAGCTGAGGAATTGGGACAGCCCCAAACCAAAGGGACTCTGGGCAGGAGACGCTTACCGGGGCCTGAAATGGCCTGGCCAACTTGGAGAGCTGCAGGCACCATGCTGCCTTCTCCTACTCACCTCAGCACCTTGCTGCTCCAAGGAACGGGCATCCTCGACACTCAGTGAAGGGGAACACCACCAGTGGCATCCCCTGGAGACCTCATTTGTGCCCAGCAGGAATGGCTGCAGCGAGACTGGTGCAGGGCAGAGTGGCTACTTTGGCTACCTCTTGCTGACAGGTCGAGGCTTGTGTGGCCCCCTCTATACCAGATGCAAGGAAAAAATCTGTGAGATGACAGAGATGCCTCTTACATGTGCCATAATTAATCCCCTTGGAATAAAATTAATGAGCTCCCTGCTGCAGATATCAACCCTTCATCAGTTAAGCAAACAGGCGTACAAGCCAGGTCACTTCTTTGAGAGTGGATTATAAATATTTCAACACATCCAAGGGAAGGTTTGTCCTTCTGCACCATTTACAACTTAGCTTTAAAGGGTTGCCCTGCTGGTGGGAATTTAAGGGCTCTGTTGATAATCAGAAGCAACTGTGTTCCTTTACCCTTCCCAGCTGGGGAGCATTTACTCTCCCTGCATGGAGTAAAGCAGAGGGGGTCAGAAGTGAAGGGATGATCCCTGGTATGACCACAGGGTCTGGAGACCCTGTGATGGTCAGGACTGACCCTGTTCTAGTGGGACTAGTGCGATGCAGACGTGATGTCAGCTCTGCTGTGCCGCTGTATCTGCATGCTAACGTGATGTTTGACGTGTATGATAAGAGCTGGCAAGTGCTGAGTGTGATCTGAGGTGTGTTTTCTGGCTTGCATTTGTGTGTGATTGGGGCAGGATGGCCGTGAAGGTGGGCTGAAGTATACACTAGGGATAGTGAACAGAAGCCTTTGCTGCAGGGGCTGAACAACTTCTTATTTTATGGTTTTCTGCCTTTTTCTACAAGCTTGGCCAGACTGAAAATGGACAAGCTGATGCTTTCTGAGATATTCTCCTGGATTTTGGGGAGTGGGGAGATGAGAGCTCAGCCAGAGCAGGATACCTATTTTCAAACAGTGGAAATAGAATTTGAAAATACAGAACCATCTCATGCTCTCTCTCCGTATGGAGTGATTGGGGCAGGGAAGTGGCATGCTCGAGACCGGTAGGAACACCAGATACAGCCTTACCTCTGCCTGGTAGAGGAGCTTTGGAACACAATGTTCCCCCTGTGCTACAAGTGTTTGAGGAACGGGGCCTCGCACAAAGGTCCGTGAACCTCATTTGCACAACCAAGTGTGTCCTGCTCTACGTACAGAGCTTCATGTGCTCCACAGGTCACTAGGAGAAGCTGCAAACGTGAACAGAGCCAGTTCATGTAGACTCCAGAGATTATCCGCAGAGATCAATTTAATCAGCGTCTGGCCCAGCCAGTACATTCTTTCGGGAACAGATGAAGAGCACACAGCAATGTGCAATTTCTTACCAAATACTGAGCTGGTACAGTCTCAACGACTCCCCAGCCAGACTTGCTTAAAGAGCACCAGTCCCTTGCCACTAATCCATTTCTCCTCTGCACATCGAGGACTTGACAACTCCGCATACGCAGAGGGGGAGAGCAAAAGAGGTGGTTGCGGCTTGAACTCAGGACTCTAGCACAGGGCTCAGGATGTAGAGCATAAAAAAATGCCTTCTGTTGGCTTCAATGCAGTAAAATGCATTCTCTGTTTGCAGCTGTGTTAGGAAAGATATTTTAAGCCAGAAAATGCTCTTCAAAATGAAATCCATTACAGGGAAAAAAAAAAAGACATCTAATGTTTGTACTGCATCAAAATGAATGATGTCATGTGTTCAGACTGCCTTAGAAAGCACCGAATTGCCAAAAGACAGTGAATGTGATCAATATTAAGTGAGAGAGACCAGAAGGAAGATGCTAAAATCTAGCAAAACTTTCCAAATGATGCTTCTGTAAATGCATCTTGCTTCAAACAGCTTCCTCCGCTTTGCTTCATACTCACACGGCCCTCACATGAGACCTGCCCCTTAGAAAGCTGCACCTGCTGAGAAGGGTATCGGGGACACCTGACTAGGGCAAGCTCAAGACTCGTGCAGGCTTGCAGGTGGCTTCTGGTCAGGTGCTGCTCAGCCCCAGCTTGCACAGAGCCTCATCCCCGGCAAAGCCACCACCTTCCACCAGGCACCTAGGGGGTCCGGATAACAGAGTACCAGTGGCCACTTGAGCCTGAAGTGTGCACATTACCAGTCCATTTGCACTTCAGAAAGGTTTTCTCCTGGCTCATCAGTATACGCCCAAGTTTTACGTTTGGCTCCTACTCTGATCCCCACTCTGATCTCTGCAGTGCTCATGCAGGATGAACCTACAGCTGAGGATGGGCTCAGGCCCATCTACAAACTCAGTGCAGATGTAGCCTGAGTCTGCCAGCTGCACGCACCTAACTACTGATTAATGACCATCAGTTTTGCTCATAAGCCAGGGCGAGGTCCTCCTGGTGGTCTTGGACTGCCTGGGGATGGGGAGGGGAAGGAGCCTACCATGCTCCTGGCTTAAACCTGCGTCGAGTGCCCTCACGCAGCAGTGGCTTTCACCTTCAGGGAATGTTTGAGCACTGTCCTGTTGTTCCCATCATCGCCTGGTGCGGCGAGCCAGGACACCACTGTGCAAGGCATGGTACAAACACTGAAATAAAAGGCAGCTGGTAATGCCAAAAGACAACCGTTTCAAGGTGTGTATGCTAGTGTACCCCAAATGAACATTAACTCCTGGCTGTCCCTCCCAGGCTGGTTCATTCCAGGGTAAACTGCCCAATTAGGTTGAGATTAGGCAAAGCTTAAATAACATGTTGTTACTTTTGGTAGTCTGACCCCAACTAGTTGTGTTAAAAACTGTCACAGGCAGGCGCAGGCTCGCTCAGGCGGAAACCGAGCAGCTGCATTAGCGTTTGTTCCCACTAAAATCAAAGTTCTCACAAAGCAAAGTCTTGCCAGCAATTTACTATCCCTTTCAGAGTAAATGCTCCCCAACCTGGCCAAACAAGATAAGTGATGCTTTAAAAGGACAAGCTTGAGGAAGGCTTAAAGGAATTATTTCTTAAAGATGCCCTTTGAGAACCCAAATAATCTAGTTTATATGTTCATTTACATACATTTCATAATATAGATGGAATGCATTATTTCTCTGGTCAAACATCAATTCACTTATATTGCTTATACATCTGTAACACAGTTAGGGTCACAGTGACCCTACAACTATTTTGCTGATGCTCTGTTAGAGTTTAGTGATTTTACTAAATCCTTAATATCCCAAAACCTCCTAAATCTCACAAATCACTTACCAAAACATCCTTGCCGCCTTCTGCCCAGTGTGACCCAACAGATTCAAACATCCCAAAACTTGTTACCTCTTTCCAAAATAACAAAGAAGAATAACACCTTCTGTGTCAAAGATGGGTCACCCATACGTCTTGCCGTGCCAGGCTTAGAGATTGCCTGAGCAGAGAGGCTTTTCCTAGCTATACAACCACTGTTGGCAAAAATATTGTATATTTGATGCTGACAAAAATAAAAGGTAGTTTATAGTGTAGACCTGGCCTAAGCATAGGGCGAGGAGTAGGGGTTTATGGATGGAGGAGCCCATGGAGCTCTGGCGGGCGATGGAGAGCAAGGCAAAACATCGAACCCCGCTGGGATTTTTCTCTGCTGCATCTCAGGCTTGCAGCAATGCAGGCTTGCATTTGTCCCTGTAGCATCTAAGAGATGCATTTCTAATGTGTCATGACCCCATTCTTTGCTTTCTTTTCAGTATTATCCTGACACTGGCTTTATTCTGTCATTCTTTTAAAATATTCAGTGATTTTCTTAATGTATTTAGAAACAAGTTGGCTGATCTTGCAGATAAAAAATAGATTTAAAAATTAATTGAAAGGTTTTAAAAATTAATAACGTGCTATTTCAATTAATTAAAGTTACAGTTTAACATCTTTTAAACTGTTAACTGCATAGTAACTGCTGCTTAGTTGCCCTTGGAATAGAGAATGATGGTAACTAAGCTGGAAATATGTCGTCTTCACTGCTTCAGATACAGAACAGAAGGTTTTGAGCCCTTCTGCATCATCTGCATTATTATTGACAACATTACTGCCTCTATCAAAAAATGGATCTATAACATGGTCATTTTGCTAGAATTTCTATTGTTCCAGATAATTTAAAATGCTTTCTTGTTGTCCATAACACATTTGAATATAGATTCTTTTAATGGATACTTTTACTTCTCATATCAATTGTTCTTTATTTCATAGCATTTGATTTTTAATCACAATCTTTATCGTCCTCCTTTTCCTGATTTGTTACTTGTTATCTGTAGCTTGGCTGGCTGTTCTCACCTCCTTTTTTTTGGCCAGGATCTGCTGTGATCTTTTCTTGGTGATCATCATAACCATGCCTATCAAGAAGCGACTGAAACAAATGGCATTTATATCCCTGTGAATTCTGGAAAATTTGGTTTCAATAATTTATTTCAATAATTTCAATAAATTAGCTGGGAGTGCTCTAAAAATGTGCTGAGTATGTGACAACAGAGCAGCAGACTTTGCTAAGGGTTCCTGCGCTATGAATATATGGTATCCCGTCCGGGGAGCGGGGAGCTGAACGCAGAGCAAACCGGCCCCGTATCTCCCTGCCCAGAGTCCTGTCCGGCACTGCTGAAATGCGCCTGCATGTGCAGAGAAAGGCGGATTAAAACTCTTAGGCAACGAGTGCTAATTATCGGCATTATTTTATCTTCTTCACTGTGTGCGAGGACGGCTGCCTCGGGGCGGAGCGGGGACAGTCACAGCAAATGCTAGCAGAAATGCAGCACTGTGCTACACCGCTGCTGCCGGCTGCACCGAGCGCTGGTGGGCTCTTCTTGCAGGACGTGTTCCTCAGCGTCCCGGGCAGCAGCAGGACACGCGGGAGCCCGGCTGCCCCGCTCCGTGTCTGCCCTGCCAGGCAGCCGCCAGCGCTCCCGCCTCGTCCCGTCCCTGGCCAGGCACCGTGCTGCTCTCCGTGCTGCTGCCCGGCAAACGGGGAGGACGGAAAAGCAGAGCCCGGGCTGGACTGACCGCCGCGGACGGACACTGGTCATCAGCCTTGCGGCTGGGCAGGGGCTCACCCCGCCTCGGTCGCAGGCAAAAAGTGCAGGAGAACGCACGCCCGACCGCTCTCATGGGTGATTTGATTTGCGTACAGTGAATTTAAAACAATGACTTCTCATGAAATAAATTCCTATTGAGAAATTATTTTCTCATTTTGGTGGCAGGCAGCAAGTGTGCTGTGAGTACCCTCCGCAGCCCCTTGGCTTTGATTCCCCATTATAAGCATATTATAAGCAGGGTTCAGGCTGCACAGGAATTTCCATTCAAATGGGACACATTCAGAACTTTATACATTTTACTTTTCATGCAGAAAATCTGCCTATTTCTACTCAGCACAAGAATAACTTCTGTTAATTTGTTTAAGTTTGAGCAAAAGACAGTTTAACCATTTTCAGGTTGGTAAAGTGAGAAAATTATAGCTTTTCCATTACACACTTTAAGGCTGCTGATGGTTTAAGCCTGAACTTGGCAGAACTGTGGTCTGTAAGTAAAGAATATTCACTTTTTATGTGTTCCACTGAAAGCCTGCTTTGACTTGTGCTGTGTTTCAGCAACGTGCTTTGAATCTGTGCCTTGTTGTTGTTTTCTTTTTACTGAGTGTATCTGATGACCTGCCAGCCCTCGACGGTTGTTGTGCACAACTTCACAAAAGATCAGCTGGAAAGCCGTGGTGTGGCTTACATCCCAGAAACACCAGCCTTCCTCTGCGGGCCCAAGGTTACCGAGATGCTAGGCTGTTCCTAGGGCTGCAGCTGTCCTAGGTGAGTGGAGCAGCATGAGATGAATTTTAAAAATTATCTTTATCAGAGGCTGTTCAAAAAGCTAAACCATCATCCTGATTCTTTCTTAATAGTAACTGAAGGTGAGCAGGAGGTACAATGGGAATTGCCTTACAGAAGGGGCTGGTTGTCCTCTAAAATATGAGATATCCTCCCTTTCAGCCTTAAATCCTTTGTCTAGTATTAAAGACTCTCCACATCCAGTCTGGATTAGAGAAATGCAGAAATGTGTGCATATGCTCCCCTTATATCATGTCATACCCCTCTGAGCTTCTGTCTTTCACTGTTATCTCCATAGCTTTCTCCTGGAAACGTATGAGATGATGACCAAACCTGTCCACCTTTACCCACTGATTACTTACCTCAGAGAAGGTCCCATAAATCAGAGCTCACACCTTGCATGGCCATATCCTGGGTTGCCCATTTCAGTAGTTTCCTGATAGATTCCTGCATGAAGCTTAAAAACAGAAATAAAATTTAAAAAAGCAAACAATCTCTTTTGGCCAGTGGGGCCCAAACCATCTCACTATACTCACCAAAAGATGCTCTTTGCAGGAGTATTTCCCTTTAAATCAGTCATTCACCAGGGTTGTAGCCCAGCCAAACTTTAAAACAACACCCTATGGCAGAAGTTTAATCACGCAAAATATGAAAAAGCATTTTCTCTTTCCTGTTTTAGATCTACTGATCAGTAGTTCGATAGTTTTTGTACTGTGAGAAACAGTGAATTATCTCTCCAGTCCCCTTTCTCATCACACAACCCATCACTCACATCTCTTCCAGGCTCGGTCTGCGTAATCTCTCCTTATGCAGAGCCATTCCATAACCCTTATCTTTGTCACCTTTCTCTGTATCTTTTTTTTTTTTTTTTTTTTTTTTTTTTCCTTTTGCAATGGAGGGAACAGATTTGTAGACAGTATTTAAGATGCAGGTGAATTACTGATCTGTACAACAACAAGTTGATCTCTTCTACTTTGGTTAACACTTTTTTTCCTAAAAATGTCCATAGTCAGTTTATGTTATAGGTCATCTCAGGTCACTGAGGTGGTGTTTTCATGGCAGTATATGTAGAGCTCTAAGTTCTCTTTCCTGAGCAGTAATAGCTCATTTAAGGCTCATGAGTGGTTGAAGTAGAAATGGGCTGTTTCAGCCGTGCACATTATTTTACATGTTTTGCTACTGTATTTCACTGTCATTTTACTGTCCAGTTATTCAGTATAGAGAGCTGCTTCTGTAACTTTTTGCAGTCAGCTCTCAATATTGAAGTATTGTCAGCAAACTTGATCATGTGGTTGCTCCTCTTCCTTCCTAGGCCATTTATCTGGGAGCAGTGTGTGTTCTGCCGCAGATCTCGAGGTGCCACTCTTGGCAATTTTCTTCCATTGCAAAATGTACTAATTTATTCCTAACCTTTATTTCATATCCAATGCAGTTATCAGACATGGGAGGACTTTCCATTTTACACTACAATGCTTCAGTTTCTTTAAGAGCCTCTGATGAAGATAATTTTTCAAAGCTTTTTGAAAGCCAAACACGCGCTGCCAAACGGACCACCCTGCTCTGTGTGCTCAATGACTCCTCAAAGATTTGTGGTTCAGGATTTCCTCCTGCAACCACCGTACCAACTCTTCTCGATTATTTCATATTTATTTTTGCTTCTACTGTTTTTCTTCGTCATTATGTTTTCCGACTATTTGCCCAGTGTGGAAGTCTGCTGGGGCCTCTTTTAAAATCCCTGCTCACGTTTACCACCTTCGGTTCCTCGGGTGCCACGGTTATTTTAAACAATACCTTGTGCACCGCAGTTAAAGGGCTGTTTCGTATTAGAATTCCTTCTGACTCCAGCGTGAATACCATCTGCTCCTGGAAATTTATTACTGCTCATTTCCCCAGTTTGTTCCCCAGCCTCTCCTAACGGCGCCTCGCTTGGAGACGGGTCCTCCCACGCGGCCCCGCTCCAGCGTGGGAACGGCCCGGAGCTCCTCCGCGCACAAGCGCTGCATTTCCGCCGCCGCGGCACCGTCTTTCAGGTCTGCTCCCGCACCTTGATCATCTCCCGGCCCCACTGACGGACTTCCTGCTCCCGAGGTGCTTAGGGAAAAAAAAAAAAAAAAAGGTTTATTCTTAGATTTTGTACCTTAGGATGTTGCTCATCAAAAAAAAAAAAAAAAAAAAAATGGTCTCCTTTATCATAGTTCTACATTTAATTTGTCATCTTACGCTCTTTCTTATTTTCCTCATTTGGACATGACTTGCACTTTTTGAAGGATACTTTCTTACCTCTGGTAAACTCCTTTAGTCTGTTCTTTAATGAGAACAGCTAATTTTTTGCCCTTTCAAAGTCTCTTTTGATAATTGTATAGATTTGCTCTCATCATCTAATATAAGATCTTTAAACAATGTCTGTGTCCCCTGAAAGATTTTTACCCTTTTGGTGTCTGCTTTTAATTTCTCTTTAACAAGCTTCTTCACTTTTATGTGGATAGCCTTTTTGAAATGAAGTCGCAATGATTTTTTTTTTTTTTATTCCTACAATAGTACTGAATTTAAGTACGTTGTGGGCACTCTGACAGAATGGCTCTTCAGTAATAACATTTTGAATTAGCCCTGTGGCTGGCTCAGGATTAAATCTAGCACTGTTTCTCCTTTTGGGCTATCTGAATAACTGTCCTGAGAAGGAATAGTTTTCTGTGTTGTTGCTAGACATTTACCCAGTCTTGTCTGGGAGTGTTTGAAGCTCCCCAGTATTGTGCTGGTTTCTGCCCTGCTGGCCCCCAATCTTTCTGATGGCAGCTGCTGTTACGAGTCGTCTGGTCAGGTGGCTGATGATATATATAGTCTTTTATTTAGATATTGAATTTAAATAGGGAATTTGTTATCCTCTCCGAGGCTTAGTATCATATTCTGCACTAAAGTTTCAGTAATATTCAACCCCACTGATGCATGAACTTTCTTCCTGGGTACAGCGTCCCAGTGGTCACCTTTCTCCAACATGCTTCTGAGGTGCTGCTTATGCTGATGGCCTCATAGTTTGGGGTCTGTGAGAGCTGTGAGGGATCACCTCATCCCTCTGCTTTTTTACAGAAAACCTGGGGGTTGAGATAAAACCTTAGTAACCTCCTACTCCAACCTTTTAAGTGGGCAAAGAGGACTTCCAGGATTGCACTTTCCTCCAGATAAGGGTCCTGGGAGGCGTGGGAGAATTGCCCATTTTAATTTGAACTGCAGCTCCTCAAGATAGGCATGTCCCAGCTCCTACAACCTTACCTGGGTTTGTATGTGATGCCAGATAAAGCAATATGAGAAAATAACACAAAATAATACAAGTTTCACCCCAGTAACGCAAACATTACTGACTACAAAGTGTCCCCCCCCCCGCCTTTTTTAAGAGCATACTTCTCCGACACGATGTGGGTGATTTGGGAAGTTACAAGCTGTGCTGTTTTCCCGGAGCTGCTCGCCAGAGCCTGACTGGCTCTCTGTGAACTCTAGAGGGCCCCACCAGCTCTGCAACACTTGGAAAGTCGGTTGGTCTGCCCAAAACAAGGCTTTGCTGCTCCCAGATGATACAAGCCGTGAATCAATTACACTCAGAAATCTTGCTCATTCTGGACAAACCTACTGTATCCTCACACAGCATAGCACAAATGCTGATTGCGAAATTTATCAAAGATTGCCAAAAAAACCCTCCCCTCTTCCTATTAGTGTGGCTTTATACTCAAACACTTCTTTCCCAGTCTCACAGGAGGTGCTGGTGATTCAGTCCTCAGACCTGCTGATACAGATTCAGGCAAAATCTGCTCGAAGTGACCCATTCCCTTGGGTGGCAGGCACCCTGGTGTCCTCCAGAGATCTCAGATGACCTGGAAGCTGAACCCAGAAGCTGCTGTCCATTCTGTGGGCTCTGTTGGTTTGCTCTGCTGCCTCGCTCTAAGTCCAGGGTACGAAAACTCCTGCTTTTGGAGATGATGGAGCTGTGGCCTGACATGATACAGGCGCACTGAGGCCAGGAGGAGCTCAGCAGTCGCCCATCCCTCTGTCTGTCCATGAAAAGGGAATCCCCTTTGGCATGAAGTGGGACTTGCAGGAACTCCTTCTCTCCCCCAGAGATTAAGAGCAATTACAACCCTCACTTATGTCCCAACATCAAGGCATGTGCATCTCCCACCCTGCAGGAGACAGAGAAAAACAGATTTAGCACCCACGGGTCACCTGGGTTCTCATTTCACATCTTCCCTCAGGGAGCTGTGTGTGTTAAAGACCTCTGTCCCAAGTATTCCTGACCTTCCATTCCCCTGGGAAGGGAAGATGGAGACACAGCTATGTGTGGTGAGCCCTGGACCACTGTTTGATCCCAACTGGCGGCATGTGTATACTGGTTGTACATTGGGCAGCTTTCTTGGCTTGCGTCCGTTCCTCCCCAGCTCCTCAGGACATACATCTGGGCAAAATGCAGCCAGTCGGGTAATCTCCCTGGCTCACTAAGCTCAGGCCATCACTTTCCAAGCCATCCTGCATCTGCTCCCCATGGATTGGAGGAGCTGAGGGCCACAGCTCCCCTGCACACTCAGCTGCCCCCGGTCCTGTACCACCATCCTCCCTTCTGCCCCACTGGGGTGGGGTGCTGCTGCTGCATGCAGTTTCCATGCTGGTCACCTATGCATGAAGGTCCTGCTGACTATGAACTGCCACCATCTCTGGCCCATCTTGCGGATTCTTTCCTCCCACAAGATCCTACGTAGTCTGTGAGCCCTTCGTGGCAGAAACGCATTAATCCGTGTGCTCCTAGAACATCCAGCCTGCAAACTATAAAAATGCATTCAGACCCGTCTGTTTTCCTGAATCTTCCTGCATTTCCAAGTGGAATTTCTCCCTCTCCTAATTTAAAGCAGGATAAGAGTTGAGAGGAGATGGCAGGGAGCTAGTTAAGCCATCTGGTGCTTTCGCTTGATTTCCGGCTGGTACCAAGCCCCCCGCTGATATTAATGGTGCAATGAAACTTCCCATCAGTATGAGTGCCAGTCCCTTGTTCAATTACACACCAGCTTTCCAAACAGCAGCTCTGCAAAGGGCAACATGGAAATCGATGAATCCCTGCGTACCTTTGCCTTCAGGCTGTGTTTTCTTAAAGCGCATAAAACACTAGTGGAAGGAGAGAGAGAGAAAAAAAACCCAACAGCTTCTCATTCCTCTTGAATGTGGGACCGAGGCAAGGGGACATAGGGGGTGCAGGAACGCTGGTGTTGGGGGCCGGCTGTGGTTCCTGCTGTGAGCCTGGTGCCAGCTCCCGCTGGTCCTTGGTAGTCAGCGAAATGCTGATGATGAGATGAGCTTTACGTAATGAGCTCAGGCGCACTGATACAGACCCACTGCTTGCCAGATAACAGCTTCCATGGGTGAATCCATGCAGATACTATGCTTGTAGCTTCTGTTCACAATGGCCCACCCAACAGAGGGAAGTAAACATCTAGATACTGTTATACCTCCTTCCTAGAGAGCAAGGGTAGGGAGCAACTGGAGCTTGAAAGGCCGAGCCTCTACCACAGCCTTTCCTGAAACAGCGGTTATGGGCCATTTATTCCTGTCTTTTATCTGACCTCTCTACCCTTTCTCTTCAGCCCTCCTTCACCCTCTGCTTTCCCAAAATGACAACAGCAACTCCACCAATATTTCTCTTACATCTTATGTATCTTATATGTCTTAGATCTCTTACCATTATTTCTAGGCTTCCCTGGCAATTATCTCTACTCTCTCTTTTCTTCCCCAGCTAAGCAATGGTTCTGAGTGCTCCCTTAGCTCCAGCCACTGGCTAAGGGGGTCATCCTTCACCCAGAGCCTTCCCTAATGTACAGCCAGCTGCCACCTGAGAAGTATTGCTTCTACCAACTCATCCCATTGCACCACAGAAAATGTGTCAATAGCCTGAGCTGTTCCTGGACTAGCCCCTCTCACCAGTCTGACTTTGCACTTTTTGTTGAAATATGCATTATTGCAGATAAGATAATACTAAAAAGTAATTAAACCCCTGAGGTTGTGCATAAAAGAAAATGCAGTTTAAAATTGTTAGAACTTGTTGACATTTTCTAAATGAAAACACAGAAGAACTCATATTTTCCAGTTCATAAAATTTAATAAGGGCAGACATTTTAAGGAAATATTTTTAAATAATCAAAAAGCAACTTTTTAATGATAAAACCCCCATATCTTTCAGTTTTTTGGATTGTATTTTGTCATCATGCTCTACAACAAGAAAGTGTCTGAAAAGGCCAACACAGTTTCCTCCTCATTCCACGTGACGCAGAGGAACCAGGAGCAGCTGACGACAGGAAGGGGTGTTAAGAGGATCCTTCGAGTGCCTTTCCCTCCCCAATGTTTTAGGCTGAAACTGGGATTGTTTCCAGGTCTTATCATTTCCCTGGAGCCTTTTATCACAACTAAAAAACTGTCAAGAACATTTGATAATACAGGAAAAGAGGAAAGTGAAACTCAGTAGCAGAAAACCAGTAGCTCAGTGGAAGGTGTTTCTCTGAAAATCGTCGGCAGGAGCACTCGACTGTCTGCATGGACTGACTAGGTCTGCCTGAAGACATTTGTAAAGCAAGTCTCCTTTCAGTTAAGGCAATGAGGAAGGCTTTGTTCACGCAACAAATTGCCCTGGCAAGGTCTGAAGTAGGCATATTTAAACTCAAAAGCAGTGCTGGCAGCACTGACTTTGCTTATATCACAGGAGAAGCAAAGCTGGGACATGATGCAGAACGAATGCATAGGCTACTTTTTTTTTTTTTTTTTTTCCTTTCCTTATTCATTTTGTACAATCTCTTAGGCTGTGGATACATTAAGCAGTAAGCCTGTAGCAGGCCATGCTGCCCCATTTCTAAAAAAGGTTGCAAACGTTCAATACAATCCTGAAAATATGCAAGCTCACATGAACTGGCAAAGTTCCTTCTAGTTTAATGGGGACTACTTTTCCTGGGCTCTGCAATTTTCCCCCTTAAAATACGCAGCCTGCTTATTTCTATGCAGCTCTCACCATTTAATTTCTTCCCCACTGATGCCTTGAGCATCACTTCCCTTTCTCTGCATCCAGAGCCTTACATGTTGCTAAACACTGTTCCTGTTGGACCGTGTGCCTGGTTGTTGCTGCATAGTGACAGACTTGCCTCTCTGTATGGCTACAGCCGCGCGGCTGTGTTTGCTTGTCTCCGTGCGATCTCCTCTCAGAGGCTTCAGAAGATTGTTTGTGCTGCACAGGCTCAGTCCCTGGGCTTTAGGGATAAACCAGATTTTCTTCTGATTAAAGACTTCTTAAAGATTAAAGACACACGGCCAGGGCGCAAGTCAAAGCTGCAAAGCAAAGATCACTCTACAACTTTTCAGTTTGCAATTTGATTTTTTGGTCAGGTTTCCTGCATTTTTTAAACACGCAAGCTGGAAAAGACAATAATCTTGCATAATACTGCAAAGCATAATACTGCCCCTGCCGCAGCTTAAAGAGCAGGGCTAAAAATTTAAGTTCATAGTCAGATCAGTATTTATTCCTACGACTTTTCCTCCCTGTCCCTGTCCTTTTGCACAATCGCTCTGAGCCTGCTGGATGGAGTTTCCCGTTCCCACATTCTCTCACAGTTCCTATCCCCTGGCTCTTGATTCAATGTGATTTTATTCCATTCTGTCCCCACTTTTTTTCTCACCCCAATTCCCAGTACATGTATCCACCCCACAAGTACAGTTCTCCTCCATTTCTCTTTTTGACCCTGGGCCATAGCAAAGGGCCCCTTCACCTCCTCAAAAAAAGATTTTCCCCCAAGGTCATGGGCAAAAAAATGGTCTTTTAGAGTGCAAGATGTACTTATGGGGCCAGACTGGCTGGACAAGCAGGCCAAGTGCATGGGGAACATTCACCATCTCCAAAGCAATGCAAACACCAGCGTGCAGTCACAGGGTACGTAGGTGGGGACCAGCGAGCGCTGCACCTGTGCGAGCTGGGGACTTCCCTGTCTAGCTCTGCCCCCCTGCACAAGGCTACAGCTGGGAGGATCCTCCAGAGAGGAAAGTCAGTCCCCAGAAGAGCAGTTGTAGGTTCCCCAGTGAAAAAGCACGTGTTCAGGAAAACCTTTGGCATTGCCTGTTTCTCTCACCTTTTGCAGAACGTGCCCCTCAAGGCACCCTGGCACCCAGCAACGGATGTCCCCTGATTTATCGGAGCCCCTGTGCGATCCTGATGTGGAAGGAGGAGAAAGATGAGCGTGGAGCAGTCCAGATGGGCATCCAGCTCTGTCCCAGCAGATCCTTTGAGACCCCAAAAGCACGGGCAGGGCCTCTGCGAGCTCCTGCCTGCATGCCTGGCCACAGACTGTCCTGCTGTGCTGCCACCGTGCCCATCAACTCAGTCCTGAAGAGAGAGTGAGTGTCTATACCCCATGTCAGCCCCACCTCTAAGAAAATCTATCCAGATCTCCTCTGCATAGAGAAGCAGCATCCCAAAATGGCTTTTAGAGGGAAAAGGGCCGGTTTTGTTTGATTATATATTAGGATACTTTTTTTTTTTTTTTTTTTTTTTTTTTTTAATGGAGATAGCTCAAAGCAACTGAGTCAGACTAGAAATAAAAAGAGTTTATGAGTAGAAATAAAAAGGGTTTATGAACAGATTTCCCCACCTACTGTGTCATTGCGGGCTGGTCCTTCCTTGCAGCCCTGGCTCCAGCTGACACAATAACCTGCAGAGCTGCAGCAGACATCGTACTAGCCACTCCGAGAGGTCTGTCCGTCTGTCCCCCCAGGTCTGGCACCCCTGCTCCCCTCCACAGCCTCGATACAGACTCCCAGTTCCTTTCCTTGCCTCTTCCTCCTGCACCCTGGAGGCTGGGTCCCTGTCTGGGAGCAGGCTGCCGTCTCCCAAGGGAAGGAGCAAGCTACACTCACTCCTTCAGAGGCATCTGCCTGACTCCGTCACTTTTATTAGAGAAACCTGACACACACACGCCGAGAGCGCATGCAGATCAAACAGATGCTGTCTGTCACAGAGCTTAAAGCCTAATTACAGAAGATTACAGAAACTATTTATAAATATTTATGTCTATTTAAATATATTTATAAATGTATCAGGATTGGATAAAAGTGTATATTGTTATTTTAGCTTAAGACACAACCGAATATCATTTATACAATACTCATACAATAATCATATATTTGTATTAAGCTTCTTTTTGATTAACATGGACAGCAGCTGTTAGCACTGAATTGCTGTTAATGCAAAGTAGGTTGGCACCAATAAGCTAAGGAAAATAGGTGGGTAGATGCTAAGAAGTCTGGAGGGAACAGAGCAAATACACTACAGAGTAGAAAACTCTCCCTGTTCTTAGGCTAGGTAGAAATCCTCTGGATTCACCAGTGAGGACATTGGAAATATATAGCTAGGGTTATGTATCTTGTTTCATCATTAATCTGCTGATTTTCTGTGGTGACATACTTACTGCCTGCCTACATCATTCACTTGTGTCTTGCTTGCAAACAAGTGGGGTAGCAACTGCCTCTCGCTGCGTAGCTCCCCAGTGGTGCTCATCTCGCTTGGGTTCCCTGCATGTGTAGCAACACTTACAAAGTACAACACCTATATAATAATTTTGTGTCACCCAGAAATTGTGCAACCTCACAATTCACCTTTTTTGCAGCTCACTCTGGAATATACCAAACGCCACCCTCCGCTGGACACTGTCTGACATGTGGCAGAATTGTACTTTTCACCATACAGCTGCTCTGTTTCTTTATCAGACACTTGGGAAAGTCCAGCAAAGGCATTTGGAAGTCATCAACAATTTATTTATTTCCCTTAGCTTGACTTTCTCAAGAAACAAAAGCTGTGCAATTCAATGGTCTGTCAGGCATTTTGAACACATTGGGCAGCTGAAAGTCACAATTTGAGAGGTCCCTAGATTAATACATTTCTGGAAATTCGGCGCAATTCAGAAGATGGTAGAAAAGATGAACCTTTATTTGTGTTCTGACTGAGAGCACAGAGGGGAAAGCTCAACCCATATCTGTCACATTCAGCAGCAGCTCGCTACTCAGAAGGCACATGTCCTGAGCTGCTCTATCAGCAGATACAGGCTGATGGGCCACCAACCTGCGTGGGGGGTCTGGATCCGCCCCTGCGCTGGCTGGCAGCCCAGGAAAAGCAGGAAGATGACTATGGGTGGGTATGGGTGTACTGGGGGCACTGGGACAAGGAGTGGAGAGATGCGTGGGAAGTGTGGCAGGTAGGTAGTATTGTTGCCTGAGAGGCATGAGACAAACTTGAGAAGCACAGGAGGAAAGTCAGCGTCCAGGGGCAGAGGAAGGGAGCAGTATGGAGACAAAGTTGGGACTGGCAACCGAGAGCACGGCAAGATGCTCTGACGATGCCTTGCCACGTGAGTGATGCGCTGCTCCCGCATCTGGACCTTGGGGTTTCTGCAGCCAGCTGCAGTCCCCATCCAGGAGAGGGTTACTGCGGGCTGTGCTAAGTGCAGAGCAGAAAAGATGCTGGCTGCTCGTCCCTGTCCTAGGTGTCCATAAGCATACTGCTGTGGGGCGGATGAGCAAGCCCTATCCTTCCCCCTTCCAAGCACCTTTTTTGACCAGGGGAAGACAAATCAGGAAATTTACTTTGCGCTCTCAGCAGGGTAGTTTTGAGCAGGACAATCCCTTTGGTCAGGCATCAAATAGCAGCATGTGAGCCATCTGCTTCTTTGACTAAAACACCCAGAGAAAAGCTGCTGGATTCGAAAAAGGATATTAATCTGAAAAGCGTACAACAAAGCGACTGCAGGGTGTTTCCCCCCCGAGCCAGAGTGAGCGAGGGAAAAGCTGATTACCATGACACACAGGAGCCCTGATCTAATATTCCACTTCAAGATTTGCAAATAATGTGCCCATTAACATTCATTAGCTCTTTAAATAATACCTGCCAGACCTTCCAGGCAAGGAGGAAAGGCCTCTGCGCCCAGAAATCAATCACATAACAACCTCTAATTGTGCATTTTCCACATCTACACAAAGTTTCAATAAAAACAAACTGGGACAGAATAGCAAAGCTGAAGCTGTCATTGCTGCACGCCTGTGTACAGAACTGCACAGAGACACCCTTTCTGCTCCTGGATGCAACAAGAGGATCCTTGCTAATTAGTGGGCTTCTCTCCGACAGCTTGCCAGAGTTCAACGGGCACTGGGGGAGGCTCTCTTCAGGAATGTGTCAAGCCAGACATTCACCACCCAAAAATAGCTTCTGTCCTCTAGCTCATCAGGGCAGCATGCAGAGATAAATGCCGTGAAAAGAAAGAGGCTGATGTCACTCTCATCACACCCAGAAGATACTCTCTCTTGAGCTTTGAGGAGTCCCACATTAATATCCTTTGCAAAAAGCTTTGAGGTGCCTCTTGCAGTCCCAGCTGAAGTAACACCCTAAGAAAGAGGTGGAAACTAATGGTCTGAAATCAAGACTTGCCTCGGAGCTGTGATGCCACATATAAACCTCATTGCTGTCAGTTTATCACCCTCTGGTATTACCTGGGGTTTTTTTGTGTCTCTTCCAGAAAGGGCTGGGTCTCTGATGAAGGCAAAGGGGGAATCAGCTCTTGGCCATTTCTCTCAGATGTCCAAATGACCTTCCCAACACCCCTGTTAAATTATTGTCCATGGGTTTTCCTAGCTGTTAATTGCAAAACTGCTGCACTGGAAACCACAAAGCAGTGTCGGTTTCAGACTCTGCTGAGCAGACCCTGTTGTTGCTCCATTGTCACCGTGACCATGCCCCAGGTGGATACCAAAGGGAAGTTAAAGGATCTGTTAGAGTGAACATTTTGGTCACAGGCACAAGCAAAACCTCTGTGCTACTTTTCCTCTTGGGCTGTTCCTTCTGTGTTGTGCAGGGGACTCAAATACCAAAACAAAAGCATAAGGACAGATTGTCCTTGCTGAATACATAGGTGTCTACATTGGAGCCATCTCCCCAGATCTGGTTGCCTTGATTCCTTTTATACTCAAATAGCAATGCACAGCTCAGTGAACCTCTTTTAGGCATCTTCTGGAGGAGGTCACTACATCTAGATGTGCCTGTTTCTCTATGTGAACAGCAAAGGGAGCTCGTATGGAGACACACATGTTGCAGACACTTAGGTTTGGTGTCCAGGAATGCTCAAAGCACACGGTCAATAAGCCTTTAGGATAAAAAGCTAATGTAATATTAGGACTCCGAGTAGGGAAACTGCAAGCAAGTGGGTGTCTGCTCATCCCCACACCCTTAGCAAAGGCGATGAGGAAACCTGAGACATCTTTGATTTTTATCCAGTGGACATTTAGGTGTAGTAACATAGGTGTACACTCAGGATTCTGCCTTCCTAATGAACTGCTTGCTCACTAAACTATAGAGTCATTCTTCATCTTCTTTATCTCCTCCTAACCAAGGTCTTCTGTAGATATCCACAGGAGGGTGGTCCAGTTCCAGTCTGAAGTCAAGCAAATAGTCTGCACCCCAAAGAAATGAGAATTATGGACTGGAGCTATCTCAGGGTCATGAGGCAGCTGAACCAAGATTTGACATTGGAAGAATGCCTTTTGCGAAGGATGTTACATGAAAAAGAAGTGATATCACTATCACCTTCTCTTCTGCTGTGTTTTAAATATATGCAACACGGTTCATTGTCCCACTGCCCCAACTCCCAGCATGATCTGGCTCCCTCTTCTCTGTGACTCTAGTATTTTTCTAAGCCTATGCTGAGCTGTTTGGATATACTAAATCTGCAAGAAATTGATGTGCCAAAAAACTGAATGGCTTCTTGGCAAGATGATAAAAGCCAGGAGTTGATCAGCATGAGATATAGACTAACATTTATGTGTAGCAGCTCTTACCAAAATGGTGATCATGGTCAGCTTGATGGTAGACATGGCAGCTTTCTGGGTAGCTCATCATGGACACCCAGCTTCAGGTCACTGATTCACCTGTCTGGCAAGCAGGAAACAACTATTAGGCACTGAAAAACTTAAATTAATTGCCATACAAGTGTTTTCTGGACTTCCTCTGGCATTTGAGCGCTTAAAAAGAAAAAAGAAAAACCCTACAAGGCCAGGTAAATAGGATCCTCCGCACAAGACTATGAACGAGTCCAGAGGCATCAAGGATCTATAGCACATCTCAGTGTTCCTTAGCATCTGTGATAACATACAACCATTTTCCATGGTGAAAGTAAAAGTACTATTTTGGAAAGGCATGTTTTCCTTGAGAGAAATTTTGCAGAATGAAGACAGCTTAGCACTGTTTATGGATGCATTTATTCAGTCCAAAATGGGTTTAGCTGAGTAGTTAATAGAGGACCTAATCAGAGTGACTTGTCTGTGGTCTAACTAGCCAGGTCAAGGAGGGTCACAAAAAGAAAAGTAACAGATTATGCAGAGAGCGTGCATATTTGCAGGATTAGTGAAATCTGCTCCCCATATAAGCATATTCTTGAGCAGTGGGAGGACTGAAGAAATTCCTTCAAAGTGTGAAGGTGAAATACAAAGAGATAAAGAGGACAGAGACACTTTTTTTAATGTGCAAATAACAGTGCACTGCAGAGGTGCACAGGAAAAAATAACTTTGCATAAGTACATTTCTGACGAGATATTGCAAAGAAATGCAAAAGCAAACTGAGTTTATGAGCACATTTAAAGGGCAGTGATCTGATGAAGATGAGAAAATACAGAGTTAATGTTCTTTCATGGGTTTCTTCATAAATTTATGAAGAAAGGTTTTGGCAGATTGGCCCACATCCCTGGAAAAAAAGTAAAGAAAAGGCGAATTTCCAGTTAGAGTGGAGTCACAGACTTCATTATCACAGTAAGTGTGATATGCAAAATGGATGGTGACAACTGCTGGTCATGTAAAAAAAAGGAGATCTTTAGATTATTCCTGCTCCATTCCTAACCTCGACACTACTCCCACTGAACATGGGTCCCCACTTATTTCATAACCAACCTTTCAGCCCTGCCCTACCTTATTTCCGAAACTGCTCACTAATCCTTATTACCATCTCTCAACAGTTCCTGTCTAATTTCTCACTAGCTACCTCAAAGTTATTTAATCTAGAGCTCTGGAAGAGGTGGGGGATGGAGGGAGAGAATCTATTTTATGCTGTGTACTCTCCATTCCCTCATCCAAGACCTGTGTGAACATGGATAAAAATCACTGTTTAATAGCGCTGGTCAAGCCTTGCTGCTTGTTCAGAAACCTTGCTTCCAGCCTGCTTGGATCAGCTATTAAAAGTTTGTACAGAACTTTTGAATGTGTTCTTGTAGCAACAAGGGAAGCTTTAAAGCATCCTTACAGCCCAAGTAGTTTACATGAATGTTATATCCAGGGGGATGAGTGCTGCACGTGAGAAAAACCTACAAATAGGGACCCTTCTAACTAGGTGTCAAGGTCTCCATCTGTGCCTGTCCTCTGGAGCAAGCAACAGGACCCAGCATCTTCCAAGGTAGACACCACGATCCCTACACCTACCCAGCCCTTGTGGCTGCTGAGGAGACCAGGATGACTAACTTGGCCGGGAGGGCAGGCAGCCACCTATCCGTGAGGACGGCTGCATCCCTCCAGGCTCCCTGATACCTGCTTGTAGGAGCTTCCTGGTTGCAGGAGCTGAGCATGTGGTAGAGTCAAGGTGAGCTGAGGTGGTGAGCAAGGTGGTGGAGTCAAGGTGAGCTGAGTACGTGGTGGAGTCAAGGTGGAGAACACCTAGTGGCTTAAGGTAGACCTATGACATCTCTCTAAAGGTGGGAAAATTTCAACCTGGATAAATTTCAAGGAGGTTACATTTATTTTAGAAAAAGTAGTCAAGTGATTGTTTTAACTCTAAGTTTTTTTTTTTTTTCTATCCTTTTGCGATCCCTTGAAACATCAGCATCCGTAATTAGTGCTTGCAGATAAAAACATTCACTTCTGCCTGGAAGAAGTCCTTTTTTAAAAAAAAAAATAAAATTGAGGGCAGTTAGCAGATGCTTGGATAGTGTGAACACTCGCAATACATTATTACAGCAAGGTCTCACCCCTCTGCCCTGAAATTGCTGCTAACACTGCTTTCTGTAGCACTTCTCACATCTTTTTGAAAGTTTCTGTAATCCTAAGCAGCTAGCAACCTTCAGTCTGAGGAACATCAGACTACATAATTTAATGGTCCTTTCTGGCATTAAAATCAGGAGGTCAAAAATTTCTATGCAGTGTGTAGCTGTAGCTAAACTCTCTTGCAGCTGTTTAAAGCAAGAGTGAAAGAGCAGAGACATAAGGGAGCCCTCTTAAATTTTACAATTACCTGTCTCGGTTGAGCTTGGCCCCCAAGGAACATCTAATCATTCTGAAACTTGAAGCCCAAAGGCAGAAGGACTTAAGGCAAACCAATTCCCATGGTACACCTTATGCCTTTAAAATCTCGGTACCTATCATATTGTTTAAAAGGTAGAACAAGGACTGGATTAAGCCATCAGCAACAAATCATTCTAAAGTAATTTCAGTATTAAAAATCTTTATGTTACACTTCACCATGAATAAAAATTTCTTGTAAAAAAAGTTATTTTGAAACTAAAACCCATCATGTCTCATTCCTCTATTAAACTCTTCTAGCATTTCAAGTTTTCTAAGGAGGCTTCATTTTTGACAAAACAGCATTTTCTGACAAAAAATCCTTCTTAAAAAAACTACTTAGTTCTAGTATTTAGTAACTTGTAAAAGCATAGCAAGATATTTTAAGTTAACACCTCTGATATATATACCTTATTAAATACAAGCAATATAATGTTAAATTGCATTAAAATTAATGTTATAATATTATTGATATAAGGAACATAATATCCAAACCAGCACTGGATATTCATGAAACAGTAAAAAGAGTTGTTTACTGCATTGAGTTCCTCATTAATGATCACTCATACTGTTGGGACTGAAATGACCAAAGAAGCTACCAAGTCTTTTGTTACATGATTTATTGTCATGTTATGCTACACAGCCCAAGAAGGGCTTTGCACGGTCCCTCATAGTGCGGGGCTGTGGGGCTGTCGTGCCCTGTGCAAACCTGAGCTGGGACCTGGTGAAAAGGAAGCAGGCTATGTTAAGAAGATGCATAAAAGTGAAACCATGCACTCTAGCCTGGAGGGAGGGATCCTTGCAGCAGCTCTGAACTCCTGGTGAAGGGCTTGAGATGCTGGCAACCCACCTTGACACCCCTGCCCATCTTCATTGGGAAAGACCAGGGTCGCTGGGCTTAGGAACAGCAGGAGGATGAGCGTAGCCTGAGACAATAGATGCTAGTAGAGTTTTTATTACAGTATTATTAACGAGGCTTTTCTGTATTAATTTGAACTATGAGTGTTAGTATTATTGTAACTGGAATAATAACTGTTTGTTATATTTTGATTATGCTGTTAAGATTTTAATTAGACTAACAATAAATTCTCAGCTCCACATAAGAGGTGTTCCCTTTTTACCCATAATGGCATTTTGAGTAAAACAGACGGGTGAGGCAAGGCGAAGGGGCAAGGGGCAGCCCTGGCTCCTGGCTGCCTGCCACCAGTGACATCCCCGTGAGCAAGAAGAGAATCATCGGGGGACTTTGTTAGGACTTTGAAGTGGAGATCTCTGGCTGGTGCTGACAGCTGAACATACTAATGGAGAAGGCTGTTTCTGAGAACTGCTCAGGGTGGCCTCCCAGTTAGACAGGTCACTGAATCTGCACCTTGCACAAAATGTTACTAGTCAGTGCTTCAATTAGCAGATAGTCTAGGATAACTTGTACCTGGAGAATTAAGCAGAGGTCAGAGGTGGCTGAAGCTATCTTACCCAGACTGGTAGGGCATAGGCTCCTTTTATAGCCCCAGAAACAGGGAGCAGTTAATATATGGAGGATGCTTGGTTCCCTCCCTGGGAAACGCAAGAAGTAAAAACTCTGGGTGGACATTTCCTATTTTTTGCCTATAGTCTGATCACTTTTTGATTAGCAAACACCAGCTTTGCCAAGAAGAGGAACATAACAGGCATTGCTCACAAGAAACTGAATAAAGCGCACACATCCTTTGTTCAACACTTCTCTTCCTGCAGTACAAAGCATCCTGATGAAAGCAAAGGGAGGGGGAGCAGCGAGGGGTAGTGACCATCAATCCATCTGGTAATGCCTCAAATCGTGTCCAAAGACAAGCATTCTATTAACTTTGTTCCTCTGAAATCCTATTTAGGGAACTGGCTTGTAAGATGTGGAGAAATAACAATGTGACTTTCATATCACTTTGTGAGAGAACTACTTGAATGCACTCTCAGTTTATCTTGAGAAACCAGTCACTGCAACTGCAAGTCTGAGCTGGAGAACTCACTTTCATGCTGGTTCCAATTGATAAGCCCAAACCGAGTCTGATAGTTGTGTCTTGTTTACCCAAGTGACAAGACTTTGCGTCCAAATACTTCTCTGAAAGCACGTACCTTAGTCAAAGCCTCACAAGAAACTTTAGTTTTTAATGCTCTCCTTGATTCGTGAGGAGAGGAGCTCCTCCTGTATAGGAGCAATACCAATGTGAAGAACCACCTATGAACATTAAGCCTGGCAGCAATCACACCCTCAGTTTGCCTGTTTTTATTTGCCAGTAGTTGTTGCCTGCTCAGGACACATGTAGTTCTCAGTGGTAAAAATAATACTTTCACAGAAAGCCACTGTCTGTCTCTACACAGCACAAACAAGCTGAGTAAGGCAGGGGTGGCCCAAAAGGCAGGCTGGGCTGATTGGGCTGCATCTCTGCACCCACCCAGGTGAATCCCACCATGATCCCTCATCAGAAAGGCAGAGCTCTGTGTGTGTGTGCATGCGCATGTGCATAAACCGTCTTCCATCCTGCTGTCTGCCCCTGATTTTAGATGCCTCATTAAGTACTGTCGCAGGCCTGCTGATAAACAGCTCATCATCCAGTGGGCAGGAAAATGCACGGAGGCAGTTTGTCCTCTGAGGCAGGGATGGGATTTGCCAACCTCCTATACCCTGAATAAGTATCCCAATCACAGGATTATTTCAGAATGTATATGTGGAGTAGGGAAGACAACAGAGGGAAGAGATGGGGGAAGATCCAGCTGTGGTTTGAGGGAGCTGCTGCTGCCGGCCTTGTATGAAATTTTATCCAAAGTTTGCTTTGAAAGCCTTGCAGATTGGGTCCTCAGGGGAGAAATCCCCATTCCAAGGACTGTAAGAGCTTGCTGCACAGTCCAGAGTCCTGTCGGTCCTGGTCCCATCTCCAGTGAGAGCTGCAATGTGGGATGGGGTACAAAGCACAGGTGGACTCTTGCTGACAGCAGTGGACATTTGTCAGCAGTAAGCCCTTACAGTGCTGGTGATGGCTCTGCACTTGTACAGAAGTCAGCTGCCCAGGCTGATGGTGAGCAGGTACAGCTTACTCAGGTAACAACTATAGAATGGCTGGGATTAACTGATTTACTATGCTTCATCTATTCTAACAGCTAAAGTTACCATTTTACATGTTACAAGCATGATCAGGTGGCCTTTCTTTTGTTTGCTCTAATTTCTTACTTTCTTTAATTCTATTTTGCCTAATTTGCTCTAATTTCCCATTTTATACTGTAGCTAAGAAACAGAGATAAAAACTACAAGAAATTGAATAGATAATTGGTTAATTAAAGCAACTTAACTGGTATGCGGTTTATAATACATTGTTCTCATGGAAGCCAGAATAGTGAACTGCTCTGGGTAGGTAATTCAAAGTTCTGGCTTCCTTTTACTTATTCCTTTAAAAAAGGGGCTAATGATTATGAAATTCCTCAGGTAATTAAACTTCATTTCCCAAAGTGAACTGAACTGGTTTATCCTAAATCCCTATCCAGACTCTATCCCCTACCAGGGGGACAGTTCTGCTAAAGAGAGTTTATAGACATAGAAGTTCATAGGACTTTAGGCTCAATTGCACACCAGTCTGCCCTGGGCTAACACAAGGACTTCTGCAAAGTAGCTTGGATGAGTAAAGAGGGATATTGACAGCTGTCTGACCTTCCTGAAAGAAGAGTGGATCAGGTAGGATACCCAGAAAGGAGGGGAGGTTGCTACTGTGCCTGTTCCAGGCTGAGGATGCAGAGAGAACAGGATGGGTTGCATAAGGGAATAATGCTGCGGAGCTGGAGCAACCCAAGCAGAGTCAGGGAACCCACAGTGAGGAACAGGGCTCAGGGCCAGACCCAAGAGGGTAGAAAGGGAAAATTTCCTGTGACGAGAAAGGGCTGTGCAGAGTTTGCTGCAACACTGAAGTCATGAAGTTGCCTAACCTACATCTGGAAGAGAGGATATTCTTGCAAGGACACCTCAAGCAAGTGAAGAGCTGTTGAAAAACTTTTTCAATATTATTTTCCCTCTGATCTACTTACACTCAGTGATTAAATGTATTTTCTGTCCAATGTTGAGTATGGTAATGCTTGGACACTATCAATACGGTAGCAGTCACCATATTACACTTCACCGCAAAGCTCTGGTGATTCAGGGTCCCTGTGTAGCCTGTAACAGCTGTGTCCAGGCAACCTGGGATGAGCAGAGCTGCTTCTGTTGGCTGTGTAGACGTGCCATTGGGTGAGTTCACCAGGGCTCTGATCGTGAACTCTCACAGGAGCTGGTCGGACAGGTGCAAAGTAGCTTGGATGGGTGAAGAGGGATATTGACAGCTGTCTGACCTCTCTCTCATTACAGGGCTTCAGCAAACATACGGCTCAGATGAGAAGGCAGTATCTGGACTGGAAATTAATGCACTAAAATTTAGCTTTATGACACGTCTACATATGCTCTGTATCCCCACTATGATCACTGGAGATCTATTGGGTACATCAATGGGAAAATGAAGAGCATTCAGCTCTCCCTGGGGCAGACACCTGCTAGGTGGGCAGTTGAGTAGAGGGCTGAAATTCATTGTTTTAACAACAGTTTAGACACATAGGTCTCATGGAGCTACCTGCAGTTAGATGCTTGCCTATAGGTATCCTTAACTTGAATTGAAACGAACCTGCAATGGAGAAGTGGATGGAACAGCATGACTCTTCCCAGACAATGAGATCAGGCATTAGACAAGAGCTCTAAGGGGGAAGCAAAATGAGACCAAAAGCTCTGCTCAAAACAAACAGTAAGAGAATAATAGGGAACCTTGATTTAGCTCCTGGTTCCAGGTGATTTAAGTAATTGGAGAATCATAGTTGTGAAACAAATCTTCACAGAGTATCATAATCAGCCACACAACTCAGCAGGTCCTAAGTGCGGCAAAGTGGCACTAAAAACCCCTTAAGGAATGCACTTTTCTGAGGGAGATGTGTCATTTTGAGATGGCATCTTTAGGAACAACAATTCCTTCAGAAAAAACAAAGTTGCCAGGACCATAAGGATGTAATGATTCATATAATACTTATTAAGAAACTTTAGCCAGCATGCTAACAGCTACTATCATTCCAAGGTCTAGTTGCTGGAAGCTGACGCTGTAGGAATCCAAACTATAAATAATGTGCAATTTCTTTCAAAGTGCACAGAAAAACTCCGAGCATATGAAAGATTCTCACCACTTCGAGTCTGAGAGATCTGATTCAGAAAAGCAGGGTAGACTTTGAGAAGAGACACAACCGCTCACAAAATTAAAGCTAAGTACATGCTTGTGCACTACACTAAAGTGACACTTAAAGGCTGTGTCTTCCTGAGTGAGGTAGGCAGTTCAAATGTACTCCTCTCCTCATTACTAGGTTGAATTTAATGCTTTAAATCTTGTGTTCTGAGCAACCATAATCCCCAACTGAACAATTACAAAGGCCCTTTTGGCCTTAAAACACGTGTCTGTTGTGACCACTGAAAAGACCATACGATGTGGTCACCACACCATCCAGATTCATTAATAAGGCAGGACATACCCAGCGTTTACCGAATGGATGAGAAAATACTACTCTTGACATTTACTGATCATATATGTAAGCATTTAAATATCAGAGAGCTATCATTATAAAAAAGTGGAAGAGAAAAAAAACATAAAATAAGATTAAGACAGAACAATATGAGCTACCAGAAGAATAACTCAAACAAGGCATGAAGCTCAAGTCTCTACACCCACAAGCATAAATCCAGAATATATTAGAGTCTGGTCAAAAAGCTTAAGGAAGGGAACTTCTGCTCCTTAGATAAATACAGGTTCTCCTCAAATGCACCAGACAAACCCCACTCTGGGCCAAGCCACCATTCAAAGGTTCAGGACTGACAGGTTTTTGCTATCTCTGGTGTTCGCTAGAGCAAAGCAACTGCTGCCCCAAAGGTTCTGAAGCAATAAATGTATTGACAGAATAATGATAACATGTTTGCAGTAGAAAATTGCCTATATTCAGACAATGTCATGCTATAACTCTGCAACAATAACAGGCAGTCTCAGAAATAAGAAGAGACAAACAGATTTGGAGAGATTTTAGCTTTTAAAGAGAATTAAACAAAATGGAAATCACCAACAATACATGCACTAAAATAGAATAACAAAGAATAAAGAAACAAGATGGGCTCCACTGGGGCATCTTACATATTTAGGAACACAAATGTCTACAGGACCAAACAAGCTTTATGGCCTTATCTCCTTTCCACCGATACATAAAAATCAAGAGACTTGCAGAAATAGAGTTAATTCACCATTGCATATGCAGGGAGAATAGCTATAATAAAAATGAATGTGCTCCTTGGCTAGTATTTATTTTTCAGCTGTTCCCACTAAGAATCCTAGATACAATAGTAGCAGAAATACAAGAGGACATTTCAGACTTTTATGAGTAAAAAAAGTAAATCGTAATATACTGTGGAGAGCAGAAGAAATGAAAGAGATGACATTCCCGTATGTAAAAAATATATGATCAAGGCTAGGCTAAGAAAGCTCTTCTGGTGTTACAGATTATAACACCGGTTTTAGTAGCTTTCCCAGTTCTATACAGAGAGATTATCTTTGGAGCTAGTAATATGTCTGCGACTGGAACAGGCTTTTGTGAAGGCTCTCACCATGGTGAATGCCAGTTAATATTACCTAACTACAAGTACTCAAATCCCTTCCCCTTGCAAAGACCCCCTCCTCCCCACCAGTTTGCTGGGGAACGCAATGGCATGCAGAAATTCTGAATCCTGAAAACCAGGAATAATTCTGACAAACAGAATGACAAACCAGACTTAGCCAAGAAACCTTATTTATTGGCTAGGAAGTATGTTTTTTTACTATGCATGTACAAATGCATTTACCCACATCCTTCTATAACTACTTTCTTCCGCCTAAAATACTTCTTATGAGTTTATCGTGGGTCAAAATATTGATATGATGTGATATGGTATGAGTGGGTCTAATAGGCTACCTATTGCCACCAACAGCAGTGGGAGACAGTTTAGACTTTAAAAGAATGTGAGTGGGCCTCTGGTAACAGCAGAAATTAAGTAGTGAAAGGATTGTACTGACATATGAAAAACAACATATTTAGGAAGTTAAGAGGGACTCTCCAGCATCAAAGCTGTCCTACTTCCAGAGTCTTATCATATTTGCTAAAGCACAATTCAGTGAGAAGGACTTCAGCACAAATCATTTTCTGCTGGAAAACTTGATAACAAATTACATCTCACTTCTAGAAACAATTTCCCATGATCAATGATGAATAAAAAGTCAGGTCCAAAGAAATGTTGTGACAGCACGACATGTACATGAATGGCAGCACAGATTTTGCCTCAGCAGCAAAATTGGTGCTTGATAAAAACGTCAGGTTTCCCCAGGACTTGAAATGTACTGCAAAATAGTGGAAAACAAACAAACAAACAATCAAAAACCCCTCTCAAGAAATGCATTGTAACACTGCCCAAAGACAAATTAATTTTTGAATGTAAAGCTATCTCAGAGGCCCAGATTTAATATATTGCACAGACAGAACATTACATTAGTAAATGGGCACAGAGATGTGGGGAAATAAGCTACTTGCACCGAGAGTCAGAATAGCTTCATCTTTGCTGCGAAACACCCACTGAGAAAAGGATAATTTGCATTTTCATGTGAGTGTGTATGTTCCTAACAATCATGTGCAGCTCTGTCCATGACAGCCACATGTCCAGCAGCAGCCTCAGCTGACTACACACGTAATAAAGTATGGGACCTCTGATGCATCAGCTGCAGAATTTGGGGGAGACCAGTGATGGGATCTCTGCAGCAGAAGAGCAGTGGATGTCCTGGCACATGTGTCATTCAGCATTTCAGCCATCACCTCCTCACATGCACTCTGTTCTACTTTTAGTGTTTTTGAGACACGTCAAGATTCAACTGTCAATTGCTAAATATGTTTTCAGTCTATGATTGTTATGCATAACTGAGCTTAGTCTCTTCTGCTTGAGTCTTTAGAGGCCCCAGTACAGTAAATAATCATACTTGTTCCCAGAAACAGAGAGAGACAAGAAGAATAGATATGATTAGAAATAACAGTCCAAAAAATCTTCCAGAGGACACTCATATTGAATGAAAAAAATTATAGCATTGGAAGGAGAGGTTCCCGTTCACCACTGAATAGCATGCACTTAAACTATTAGGAGGTCCACAAGGATCTTGCCTCTCTAGAGATCTATTTAGAGCAATACTGCTGGGGCTGAACTGCTGCCATTTTCTCCAGAAAAAGCTCAGGGATCTGTGCTTTTCTGAGGATTTCTTCGAGTTTTGCTTAGAAATAACTAAGCCTCAGTTTGACCAGTACCAGCCACATTTCTACATGGGACATGCAGCTGAGACCTTGCTGTCCTCCTCATCTCTGGATGCTTTCATACTGCCAGGGCTCAAATAGCCCACTGTAACTTTGAGTCCTGTCTCAGTTTAGGGAGTGCCCTGACCAACTCTAGACCTGGTGTTATCTTCCCGGATGGAAAGAAAATCATCAGAATTTTTGGCGGCCACAGTTTACAGTTTCCATGTTTTGACTACATCTGCAAACAGAAAAACAATTCTGTGGAGTATTTACTTAAACGTCTTAAAAGAGCCCATTTCACATCTGAAAACACTTGTGCATACAACTATCTGAGGGGGGAAGAAAAGGAATTTAAACAAAGAAAAAAGATAATTGGGAACTGTCACGAGAATAATTGGCATGATGCCAAAGCACAATCCCACAGCTTAAAAACAAGTAGTGCTGCTTTAAAACCAAGCCAGACTGACTTGCATAGCCTGCAGCAAAGGGGGCTGAGCGTATGGAGAATATAGATGATGGGCACGTGCATCTCCCCTGTCGCACCCCAGTTTGTTCCCACAGGCCTTCTTCAGTCTTACTCATCAACTGAAACCTGACCAAAGTCTAAAAAATTAGACTGAGTTTACAATAGGCTTTACTTTCCCCACTCAAATGATGATCAAACAGATTTGCAAAGCAGCACTTTGTTGAGGCTTGAGAAGAAAGTAGGATGATAAACAGGCTAGCATGCAGTAATCAACTGCTCAAAACACAGCAACAATCACTTAAAGTCCTACTTCTGGTTTCTTGGTCAAGACAACAGTGACATCAGCTGAGTTCTGTCTCCCTGCAACGACACCCTGATCGCAGGTTGTGATGGAGCTCACAAGCATGAGCTGCCCCAAGGTTCTCCTAATGCTTCCCTCCAGCGGCCACTCTTGCCTGTCCAGGACATCTGCCCTTCAGCAGTACAGGTAGCACCCAAAACAGTGCAACATCACTCCAAAACTTCCTAATAACCCTGTAGGATCCTACAGCCTTTGTTTCCTTTACTACATGCTGATAACCTTCCTTTGATAGATGGGAGAGGGTAGAAATTGCTTCTTGTGATATGAGGGGCTGGGGATATGGTTTCTTAGTATATCTAAATGAGAGATGAAAAGAGATTTATTCTTTATGCCATGTTTAGAATGCATTTAGTCCTGTGCCCTTGGGTATCAGGAGGAACTACTCTTTCTTCCACTTAATGCATAACTTGTTTCTGGATTTGTTTTGGTTTGAGTTTGTTTTTTCCTCCTTCTGAAGAATCAAAATAGCCATAGGTAAAAGTAGCTTCTGTACACAGGATTTAACTGATCACCAGATTTGGGATCATGGAGGTTATTCCTAAGTCAAGGATCACAAGGGACGTTTTCACATGTTTCACTTTCCTCTAACATGTAGTTACACTATCCAACACCATCTGGGCATTTTTACTGAGCTGTTTACCTTGTGTTGCAGGAGCCCATGACACTGACAGCATCCACAATCTCTCCTCCTTTTTTTTTAACCTCTGGTATATTCCTTTTTTGTAGTATTTGGTATTTTACACTTGGAGTTACGTACATTATAGTATGTTGGAGGATTATCTGTGGCTTTTGAAGCTCCAGGATGTTCTTGTGAACCCCTGGATTTAATTTCTATTTCAGAGATGCTTGAACTCACAGTGACTGGTGTGGTCCCATGCAGTTCTCTCTCCCTGTATTTCACTGACAACACCTCATTGCACATGATTATGAGAAGTACCCAAGAATATCACTCCAGCAGAACCATCCTTACTGATTTGCAATGGTTTATCAGAGCCATTCAGAAAAGCAGGCTGGCTGGCTATAATACGCTGTTATAATATGTTATATTGCTTATAATTATTAGCTATACCTTTACCAGCTATTCTGCTATTTTATGCAGGATCAGTGTTCAGAAAAACAAGCTTCAGCAATCCAGTTCTGCTCTTAATTTTGATCCAGCATTCCCTTCCTCCCATCCTCTGAAGCTTTCTCGGCATTTCACATTATTACAGTATATATTACCAGGCCACAGAATTCCCCAGGAGCTTCTCTCAAAGCTCTTGGAAGCACATTGCGCAGTATCTCAAATTTAAACATGTTCAACTCAATAATATAATTTAATAACCACCATAGTTACAGTTTAGAATAAAAATTTTTCATTATCTCTGTAAACTTGCACTGTGTTGTCCTGCAAATTTTTAATTATCAAGTAGAGGTATTTTTGGAGCATCTTTGACTTTTCAGTATCAGTAAAATTATTTTTTTTTTCATATCCACTCAGATTATGACCTTATATCAGCTTTAGAATCATTTTAATTCCTAAAATCAGATTTCTTCTAGTCATGATACACTTTTAATTAAATTTAATTATTTCTGTTCCTTACTCTCCTAGTCATTCTTTCAAATATTGTTATAGCCCAGCCTATCAATTCTTTGCATTTTTTACATTCTAAGTTATATAATTATTCTCACTTCCTGTCTCTGTGTATGTGTGCTCTGACAGCCACTGTCTGTCACCTACATTTAGCTATCTGTACCTATAGCATGTAACTATACCCTATATGTACATGTATCATTCACATGCATTTACTGTCAAGACACTGGCAGCCACCCAGCAGCCCAAATTTTAATCAATATAAAGAGGATGAAGAGGGGACAGCCACCAACTTCAGCACAGACAGTGACTCACAGACCAAACTTTTGTTATTTCTTTTGAAGAGGACAGGGGTGGGGGTTTTGGGTCTGCACTGCAGCAAAAGGACCTGTTCTAACACAGCAGAGTTGTAGATCTTTGGTACCTAAGCAAATGTGCCAGAACAACTCTCAGGAATGAGCACATTTTTCTTCACCACCAGTGTTGCTCATAGATGACTTTGCTCTAGGAAAGCACTATGGTATCTCTCCTCTCCTTGGCTCCTCTTGGAGCATGTCCATTCCTTCCCCAACAAGGACAAGGTCACCAGTTGTGTCCCATGCCAGCCTTTTGCTGATGGTGCTCTAACACATACCTCTCCAAAGACAGTCCCCAGGAGTGCCTTCAACTTGCTGTTTATGAGAAGGTGATGTGCCAGGACCTGGGATTGTCCTTCCACTGACAGCTAGAGGTAGATGAAATAGAAGCCCCCAGGTGAAATTGTTAGTGGGGGCAAGGGCAACTTTTAAAGGCTGCAGACATGTAGCAGCTGAGGACATTCAAGATATCAGCCCTGCAAGCTTACCTGACCCTGAGTTTCTGTAGATGTCTGTTCAGCTCAGTACCTGCTGCTAAGGTGCCGTCTTTGTGGTATCCTCTTGCTTCTGAGTGCTGAGCCCAACTGCCCATGCTCCAGCTGTGGCACTCTGGGAGCTGCACAGCTAGCTCAGGGATGGATGGTGGGGAGGGAAAGGCTTGTCTGCAAGGGAAGACAGGTCTGCGTCATTGCTCGAGAAGCTGCCGCAGGGCAGGTAGACCTCAAGGGGAAGCTGAAAGAGATGGAAGCCTGGAGGCTACTGAAAAGCCAACAAGTCTGCCCAGGTGCGTGGATACTTTTCCACATTAATCTAAGTACATTGAAATACTGATTTCATAAATGCTGGATTTGTTCGGATAAGTTGCCCTGCGATGCTCTAAGTCCTGCCTAACTGCATTGCTTTCCTGAGTGGTTTAGCATCTGAAAGAGCCCAACCTCACTTGAGTCCTGCAGTGGGAATGAGAGGAGCTGAAAGTAGCAGGTCTGGTCTCAGTGTGAGGAGCTGTGCAGCTGCTTGGAGATGGAGACAGGGAGCAGAGATGCACCAGCGAAGGCCAGCCAAAGCCAGGCAGGCTGCACTCCTGGCAGGGCGCAAGAGCTGAGCAGGAGCCTCAGCCAGACCAGAGAGCTGCTCTCCCCTCCCTGGCTGCCCCTCCTTCAGTCTCTCCCCCCACCTTCCTCCCTACACTCCCTTCCCTGCCCTCAGGTTCCATGGCTATAATCAAATCATAACTTTTATTAAATTTGAGATTACTTTTTAATGGAATCAATTTCTTGCGCAGTGCTTTTCCCTTTTGCCCTGCGGCTCAGCCACGCTCTGCACTTTTGTAGTTTTACTCTGTTTTTTGTCTCTGCTGCTGCCCTAATGACAAAGACGTAGGTGAGCAGTGAAGCCCTGTCTTGCCTGATGAAGGAGCTGGGTCATTTGCTGTTGGGGCTCTGACAACCCTCTTCTATTCGTCCATGTTACGTTGGTGCAGATATCCTCACGGAGGAGCACCGAGGCACCAACAGCCAGCAGGGTGGCTCCACGCTGGCAGAATGGATGGCATTAGCAGCTCTGGGAGTATGTCTCCGGGTTCAAGACATCTTCCCTGGAGGGAAGGGAACCCTCATCTTTCCCCCTGTCTGAGTGATCATTTTGTTGCTAGATTGGAAAAGCTATACAAGACCGGAAAATCTGTGCTAGATCCAGTTGCTCTGAAACTCCTTGAGCTTGAACAGCCTAAAGGTACCCAACGGGGGTTCCTCTCCTCTCTGCCATCCTGTCCTGGAAATCAGGTATTTGTCCCTCATGGTGCTTGGCAGGACTCCGTGAAGTCCTGCCCCTGGACAGCCCTGCCATGCAGGTTCTCTCTGTGGTACCATGTTCCTGCCCTAGGGCTCACCACCACATATAGCAGCTTAAACCTAGCCTTCATGGGTTTTAATAACCCTAAATAACCCTACTGAAAAAAAAAAAGGATTCAACTTTGCAGCTTTACATAGCTTTCTGCTAGTCTTCCCCTTTCCTTCTGCTTGTTCTTTCCTATTTCTGTACTTCTTATAACACCTACAGATTGTATTATATCCTCTGATACAAAAAGGCTCATTTTACTTTCACTTGTCCTAATCTAGTGACAACAAGAAAAATAATAGCAGCAGCTAGATCAGTATGCCTTTTTGGTCCTCCTGCTGATGTTCTTAAATGGGGATTTATGATCTTAACCTCAGATATGAATGTTTTGGATCTAAAAGTTTTCTTGCACAGGAATTATATTTTCTAAATCCACATCTAGGAACAACAGGTCAGTCTATCTCCTAGTTATTTCAAGACCTGGTGCTAGTTCAGGCAGCTGTCTCATGAAACCTTTCTGGCAGTTTCTAATCCCTGAGTTTTGAAACAATAGATTTTAGTCTGGTTCAAAGGCAGCCAAATGTTGGGGTCTTGGCTTTGTACTATCTTTTATTTTTCTCTGGGAATTTCTTTGGGAATTTAAAATTCCCTCAAAACAAACTGAGATGCATTATTTGGAATAACATCTTCAGGTAAAATCAGAGCAGCAGGCACTGAGCATGGTGACTTGCAGAGGTGCCCTGAGGGAAGGCCCATGTTAGCCCCAGCACGTACCAGCACATCAGTGTGCCGCAGCTCCTAGCTCAGCCTGCGCCTAACATGTAGCGGTCAAGGCATGTTGTGGGTTACAGATTCCAGTGGTGATGAATTATTCATGAGAACTAAGAGAAAAATCTGATTCAACTTTTTGCTTCCATCATCCTTTTTGAAGTTCATGTCATTCCATGAGCATCCTAAATATTTATCCTAAACATAATGGCTGCCACTGTAGCATACCAACTCTTTTTCTAGAGAATTAAAGCTGAGATCTACTGTCTAATTTGACCAGTAAGAAATATCAGCATTTTTCTTAAAATCTAGAACTCTCTTTTGATTTGAAAAAGAGCACAAGAGTTTTCCTTTCCGGTGTGTCTGTTCTTGTTCTCTTCCTGAATGGACTAATAATGCACTTTCATAGCCCAGCTTCATAAGGTCAGAAGCAGACGCTCTGTGATTAACTGTTTTCTCCATAAAAGTTTATAATTTTTAACTACTTCCAAAATAGTATTGAATGCCTCTTTTTATTATTGTTCTTTCCATCCTTACTAAGATGGGAATTCACAGCTCCTTCTCTAAACTAGAGAAACATCTCATGCCACAAAAACGAGACGAGAAGCTCTGAGTCTGTAGTTATTCAGGTAGCTTTCTTCTTTTTTCTTTTTTCAAAGTCTTATTTTATTTTTCAGCCAAGTCCATTCTGTGTGTATCTGTATCTACGAACACAAGGATGTTATTCTTCAGGATTCAATTGAAATATTATTCCACGGTCATTTAAGAAAGTGTAAAAATGGATTCAGTACTGAAGCATGAGATGTATCACCAAAAGCTATATATATATGTGTGTGTGTGTATATGTATATATATATATATATATATATATATATATATATATATATACATGTTTGTGTGTGTGTATTTTTATATGTATATTTGTATCTACGTGTGTGTGAGTCTGTGTATTCTTCTGAGGACTATATTCCCTTTCTACATTATACTCACAGGGCTTACTCCTACAAAGGGCTATGTTCTCTCTATTCTCACAAGAATCATCAGAACTGAGTGAATTGCAGTTCTGCCATAATTCTACTTGTAATTAATAAGTCATCTAAAGAGCAAAAAGGTACACTTTGAGGTCCAACAGGAAACTTTCAAGTACAGAAGTCTTTAAAAATTAAAAAAATCCATTTTGGTGTCCACTCTCAGATCTGTTTCTATTACTGTAAGCCATGAGAAAGTTTAAGTTTTTTAAGTATGAGCTCTCAAATACTTACATCCCTGCTGTTTTTTAAGTCTCAGGTTGCAATAATTAATCAGCTCTCTTTCTATTTAACTCCTCAGTCTAATATATAATGCTTGCCATCTCTATCCAGTTTTATTAAGTAAAATTCTATCAGAAGGTTGTTTCCCATAAAAGCAGTATCGTCATATGGATGGCCATGTACCATCCTTGATCTGTATAACTTCAAATATGATCTAGTCTTTTCTAGCAGCTGATGCCAATCTTACTGCCCACCATAGATCATCCAGCTGATGACCATCCTTCCTGCCCGGTACCCCAGCTTGTTCAGAAATACAGCCCTTCTTATGCAATGATATGGGGCTACTTCTGCCCCAGTGCTACATTCCCAGGAGGTGTCTTCAGTTTCCATCTGTGCTCGTAGCATTTGTGCCCTGAATGCTCTCACTTCTTCTGGGGACCAGCTGGCACAGCAGCCTCAGCTTCATCTGGGCTGGGATGTGCCTGGGGCAGTGGCTGGCAGCCCCTTCTGCACTCTCTCTGCTGACCAAAGGCACACGACTACCTGGTGAATGTTTCACCAAGCAGTCTCTGGAACTGCTTATTTTCAGCTGAACCAAGAATTAAAATCCTATCCCTTAGTCTCTGAAGGAAACACATTTTTCAGTGACACTTTGAAGAGGACAGAATGTCCTTCTCTAAAGCCATCATAGCGTGACACCCCAATCTGCAGACAAACATTATGCAAATGTCTCTTTTACAACCATACTCAGAAAAATATGTCTTTTCTGGTTCTTCGTTAGGACATTGACATAAAACGTCATTTCAGCCTCTGAGATTTGCATCTTTTCCATCAGGGAGACAAGATTGTTTTCCAGTTTATGGCTATTTTCATTTTTGTTTTGTTTATAGAAGCCTGATCTTGCTCCTTTCTGCTCAGAGGATCTCACTGGTGGCCCAAATCTTGATATCCAGAGATTTCCCAGGCTTACTGTGCTCCCTCTTGATATTCCATGAGCCATCCATGCCTCCAGTGAAGTCACATCTGGAAGAAGAGAGGAAAATAATTGCAAAGACTTAGTGGAATCAATCCCATACTGGTCTTGCGTGACATGCTACCTCCGGGACCTTACTTTAGTCTCCATTCTGGTCAGAACTCACTTCTAGTTAACTGGTCCTGGACCCTGCTCACAGATTGGTCCAATACTCAGAGGTGCAGTAATGAAAATGGCATTTCCAAATATGTCAGTCAACTTGGGAAAGAACACAGCCATGAGGAAGAGTTTATATATTTTGAACAATAACTGTATACAGTGTACTCCATGCAGTAATAATAATGAAAAAAATCTAACTGGAAGTGATCTACAAAAAACCCCTGGATTTTCAACCTAACTACCTTTACATCTTGCTCTGCATTACTGTTTTCCACTGGCACTCACAGGATTTGGATTCCTATATGGCTTTCCCGGCTGTTTGTTGCTCACGTGCATGCTGTTGTGCGGTGTGTCTGCACATGTCCTGTGGCCACCACTGTTTCCTATGGGTGTTTCCCAGATGCTCTGCCCCTGCTCTGCCTGCCACTGAACTATTCCTCCCAGTCCACTTGGTCCAGCTCAGTCACAGCTGTGCATGCCACATCCCCACGCTGCTCTGCTTCCCCACGACACACACCTTGCTGTGCTCATCACCATCTGGATCCAGCTCATCAGATCTCTTCCCTGAATCTTTGTCCAAACCACTTGCAGCCCCAAACCGTCACCAAGCAGAAGAGTGAGGACTTTCAGCATGTTTGGACGACCAAAGGCCTTGCCTGGAGTGACCACAGCATGTCTCATTCTATTTTAGTCTCTTTATTAGTAATTCCTTCCCTTCTAGTAAAAGGAAGAGCAACTTTTCAGTGGTTTGTAAGAAGAACTTGACAATTCCTTTTCCTGTGCCTTAAAATCTCTCCTCTCTGCTCACTTCTTTTGTGGATCTGTTAATATTTTAATAGAGGGAAGTTGATCCAAAGACCTTGGCTATTCCTAGCATGGCTAAGTCTGTGCACTTGACTTGCTCAGACCACAGGATGCTGCTCAGACAGTCCAGCCTCACCACGTGCCCTCAGGATGACGGGAATGGGCATCCCATGGCAGGTTTGATCATGGATTGACTTGCATGTTTTGGATAACGCTTCTCCATTACCGCAGGGAATGAACTTATGATGCTGTTTCCTTGGAATGTGACAAGCAGTGAAGATAGATTTGGTGCTTACTTAGAAGAAAATGCTAGAGGAATATTTCAGAATTTACTTGGTTTGACATGGTGCAATGTATGCCTGACTTCATTACTTTGACAGACTATATACTACTCAAAAGCATTTTACTAATTATTAGTCACTTATTTATTCATTTATTCTTATTTGAAACAAGACTAGGCAGGTATGGTATGTATTTAGTAGAGAAATACTTACAATATTGTATTTGTACAAAAAGCTGCAATTGTTTTCTGACTGTTTGAGAAATGAAAATACTATAAGAATCTAGTCTTTTTTTAATCCTGAAAATGAACTTTTTTAATTACTCTTCAACTTAGAGGCATCTTAACACTTTTCTGCAAACTCTGCTGAAAATAAATACAGCAAATGTCACCCTCAAAAATATTTGGCAAAAAATAATGAATGAGCTTTAACACACTATATCATTTTTTTATATCCTTGGCAGCAAGAGCCTTACTATCAAACTCTAGAGCAGCTGTTTTGTGTTGAGATAGAAAAAAAAAAATCAGCCCCTTGGATTTTCTTTAGCAGATGCCAGTCTTTTAAGAAAAAGCCCAGGTAGAGGCAAGAACATATTGAATTAGTAGTTTTCAAATGTCTCTTCTGCACAGTTTGGTCATTTACAATTAAAAAAAAGCCAAACAAACAAATAAACAAAAAAAGGGAAAACAGATGTAGGCCAGAGGTTTAGCTGAAAATGGGCAGTCTCCCTAGCCCATGGGTGCAGTAGCTAAAAGCCACTGGTCTGTAGGTTCCCCTTTGGATGGTCTCTTCATGCCGAGGAAACACTGCATCGTGTTCCAGGGCTGCAGGGACTTCTGCGTAGAGCTGCGTGAGCTGGCGCGTGGGGAGCGCTTCTCCACTGTTGGGGCTCACAAAGCAATTTCGGGCGTGAGATGCAATAGAGGTTGCAGGATGGCTGTGAAAATCAGCAGTGTTGGTTCAGGCTTCCTTGCTTACAAATCCTGGATCCACAGAAGATATCCTTATAGGGCATGAGAGCTAATAAAGCTACTGAATCAAACCCACATGTTGGGAATGGGAATGCGTCTTCCCTGAGAGCAGAGAGGCAGTGGTGAGGGACGCAGCTGAGCTGCCATGTGTGTACAGCCTCTCTTCTACCATGACAGTGACCCTGCTGCCTTAATACCACTGCAACCCTTTAACCAGCTTCCCTGGAAATCTCATTTGCAGGGGAAGGGGAGTTCAAGATGGTATTAACCTGAGGGGCCCTTCTGAGCCCATCTGCAGGCACACGTGGGCCTGGCTGCTGTGAAGGTCTCTGTGGCACTGTTACATCTCACACCATGGAGTTGCCTTGGGATGTCAGCACAGAGCAAGACAAAGCCCCACAGTCCTGGGCCAGAGCCAGTGGGACCCTCCGTCTGCTTTGTGTCTAGCTAAAAGGCTGTAAAGCCAGTGTGCGTGGAGAGTCTGTGATGATGGTGATTGCAGAAATGGCTGTGCAGTGTGAAGTCTTGCATTGCACATTTTAAAATTCACCATGTTTTTCTGTTATATTTTGACTAGTAGGAGCTCCAGGCTGTGTGTGTGCATGCGTGCATGAGCATGCTGGGAAAGCACCAAAAGCTGATGATGTGCAGGCAGTTTAGTGAGGGTTAACACATCCTCAGCTGGGAACAGGGACCTGGTGGGATCCAAGTGCAAAGATCCCAAAGGCTATGGGAGGTTGCAGAGGAGTGAGGGGTCCTCCCGGAAGCTGTGGATGCTCTGTCTGTGGCAGCTGGGGCTCCCACCATCGTGACCAGCTCACAGCTGGGGTTCCACCATCTCTACCAGGATTAGTGCTCCTGCTGCTCTTTCTGAATGCCTTCTGCTGAGAGAGGTGAGGTGGTGAGGTCCTTCGCCCCCAATCTGCTAGGGAACAGCAGGTCGCTATGCAGAGCTGGGATGACTGCTGATCCCAGGCTGCCACTCCAAGGAATGGTGGCATCTGTGCCGGCACAGTGGTGCTGGGCCTGGCTCCTCCGGCCGTGCAGCTCCAGGGCTCGAGGGTGCGCTGATATTGCCTGTCAGGGAGATTGGTGGGATCTGAGCTGCCAAACTTCCTGAGTCATTTAGAAAGTGCTGTTTTCCCACCCCTGCTCCATGGTGATGAATGGAGTTATTATATCTGCACAATCTTATCCTGCCCCCCAGCAAAACTCAATAGTGAATTGAATGTTGCTGAGGAAGGCTAGTGAGGCATACGGAGCAGTGATCACATTTGTCTTGCAGGGAGAGTAAGAATTGAAGGCTGCAATAAGCAGCATTAAATAGCAAAGAGCACTGGATTACAGCTAGGCAGCTCTGCTCCTGCTGTGCTCTTCCAAGGGTTTTCCATTTGCTTTCTGTTGACTCAGTCAACGTGGCAACTCGGAGCAGTTTCAGAGGCACTGTTCCCGTCTTCTCTCGGCCATACTGCACTTCTCAGGTGGGAAAGCTGGCATGGGTGCTCTTGGCCTGCCATGGAGCCAGAGCATCCTGCAGGAAGGATCTCTCACAGCTAGACTGACCTGTAAAGACTAGTCCCAGGCTCTTTTCTTTCCACCTCAGCACTTCCCTGCCCTGGGGCTGCTATCTCCACAGGAAAGTCAAGGTGTACAGGCATTTGCTGCAAATGAGCTCTCCCACATGCATACTGCAGCACTCAGTGGCATGCTGACCAGATGGGGCTAACTAATGAATATGAATCGGGCATCATCAATAAAGCACTTGGCAACTACAAATCATCACTTTCTGAACCATTATAACTAGTATTGTTGCTGCAGCCATACTCGGGACAGCCGTTTCTGGGGCAGAGGAGTCCCCCACTTGCAGCATTAAGGTGCAAGGGCCAAGTCTGGAAGGGGGCTTGCAGAAACCTGGTCCAGTCTCTGAAATGTTGGTGCCCAAGATCCCTGGCTGCTCCAGCGTCTGGGTGGGGGACTATGAGCGTGCAAGCTTGGGCCAGTGCTGCAATGCGCTGCGGTGCGTGTGCTGGCATGGATGGTGCGTCGGTCTGGATTGCGGTCGGGGTTGCAATGGAGGTTGTGCGTTATGGGAGCAGGAACGTTCATCATGGTGTGATTCGTTTGTAGAGGAGCGACTGGCCAGCGTGCTAAACTTGCTAGGTGCGCACGCCTGTGTTTGTGTGCGTCTGTGTCTGATGCTCTGGATGCTGAATACTCCCCATGTGTTGGTGTCAAAATGATAATAAAGCCGCAGCGGGTGAACAGAGTTTCGGTAAAGCGTGACTGCTTTGGGGAGGATTGCTGCTGAAAGGTTTATTAAATCAGGATGTGGACGCTTGTGCTGGGCGGTTCATGCCCCGTGCGTGCCCCCACAGCTGCAGGCACCCCCCTAGGCCCCGGGTGGGCTCGGGGCCGTGGCTGCACCCGAGCCAGCGGCGCGCGGCGGCAGGGGGCTGTTGCGTGGTGTGGCTCCGAGGGGCCCCCTCCGCGGCGGCTGCGGGACCCGCCGGGCTCCCCGGCCGTGGCGGGCGGTGAGAAGCGGCAGCCCTGGGGCCTGCGTGCGGGGTCGCAGGGCGCTGCAACTGCTCCGCGGAGCTTCGCCCGCGGCTCTGCTGAGTCCCTGCGGAAGGCGAGCGTGGGAATAACTGCTGGGAAAATAGCAGCCGCGTCCCTCCGGAGTGGGGGAGCAGAGCCACAGCGAGAGCACGAGGCCCCCGGGAACAGCAGAGCTGGGTTAACTCTGCACGTGCCGCCAGCTGCGGCGGGCTGAGGCCGTGACTCACGGTGCCGACGTGTTTGCAAACGGGGGCAACGTCCTACCCGTGCAAGGACGTGCACCAGCCGCGGGACTCTGCCGGCCTTGGGAGCCTGCCTCCTGCCAGTGCAGGCAGCGAGGGAGGAGTGGTCCTAGGGATGGGGGGAAGGGGTCCTCGCTATCATTGCTCGGTGGGGTCTGGAGCTGGAAAACAAATGAGGCAGTTTCCCATCGCGCAAAGTCACCACGGGCCCCCGTCGCCTCCCCGACAGTGCGGGAGCCGCACAGACTGGCGGCTCTGCCAAGGCACTGTCACCGATTTTCCCATGCAGCGTTAGACAGTCAGGGAGAGATCTCAGAGAATTTGCATTAAAAATGGTCACATTGGCATTTGCTTCCTGCTGAACATTTCTTCTGTTCAAAGAACCACACATTTTCTGAAGAAAAAAGGTAGTAAGGAGCAGACTGTCCCAGGTATCAGGCTGGTGCTTTTGTCCTGAGCAATTTTCATCTTAAGAATAAAAGAACTGCATAAAAGAAAATACTGCTGAGCACACTTGGTTTGCAATTTTCCAGCCTTTAAAGGCTGGTCCCATCACTTTCCTCCCAGCGAGGCTTGTTCTCTGGCCCCTGAGGACACTGTTTCCTTGCCAGATACTAATTTTCAAAACTCAGCTCTTTCAGCCTGTTCCAATAAACATCACAAGAATGATTCTAAATAGAGAATGTGCATTTTTGTTCTCCTTAAGCATTAGAGGGAGGGAAAGATTTTGTGAAATGTTAAAAAAAGAATTCATGGGAAAGGAAACATAATCTGGCCTAAGCAGTGGAGGCTGGGGATGGTTATAAAGGGTTAAACTTATTGAAGTTGGGTAGGTGACCCTGGCTGAGGCTGTGAAGTCAAGAATTGCTGCTCCGGTAATGGGTGTGAAAGCCCAGGGCCGCCTGCCTGTGTGCTGGCACGGGTCGTGGTTCCTCTGCCCACTCCTACCCTCTTCACCCTGCTCCTTGCAAGCACAGACGGGTGGTGGTGATGCCGAACCTCAGCTCTGGGAATGAATGTTATCGTTAGATTTTAAGATTCATATTAGGCGGTTTTGACACGTGTCTTTTGCCCATCCTTTCCTTCACGCCAACGTCAGTGGTGAAATCGCAACAACAGAGCCAAAGTAAAGGCTTTAGAAACAGGGAGGAGGCAATTCTCTGAGTCCGCAGGAAGCATGCAGGCTGTTTCTGTTAAGCCGAGCATTGCTAGGCTTATTAGTGATTATTTTAATTAAGTGGAAGCTTATAAATGGCTCTTTAAACAAAGAAGCTACTGGAACACTTCCTGTGTCCTGGCTGCACGGTGCCGGGCACTTCTGAGTTTGCTGAATGGCCTCGGATGGCTGGAAGAAACCCAGCTTCGTTGGCCATGTCCCCCTGCTCCGAAAAAAAAAAAAGGAAAAAAAAAAAAAAAAAAAAAGAAAGCAAACCAAAAATCCTTGAGCAGAGGAGCCTGAAAGAGCTCAGCCTTTTAGCTTCTCAAGGGGGAGGCTGAGAGGTGAGGTAACTGCAACATGTAACTACCCTGATGTCTGTAAGCTGAAGACAGACAAATGAATTGTACAAGATCGATGCCTTTCAGGGTGATGCGCTTTAGCCAGGTATGAATTACTGGATTTGGTTCACAGGTTTCAGGACGTGGAAGTTCAGGTTTAACTATCTGATTTGATGAGCTTTCCCGGCTTAAAGTCTGTCCCGTGCATCTCCAGAAATAATGGGGAGGAGGAAGTGCTAATCTACAGATAACACCTGCATGGAGGGTTATGATCTCTGCCAAATTTCACGTCGCGCCATGTGTAACACAGCAAATGATTTAATGTGTTTGCATACCTAATGAATGTGCACATACCCATAGGCTGTCTTAATAAAATAGTATGAATTTAATGCAAAAACGAAGAAGAGAAGTGCTGAATATTTGATCATTCATGTCACCAAGCTGACAGGGAGGGGGAAGATGCAGCCCAGACTGAGATGTTTGTAAATGAACATTACTCAGGGTAACTTTTTACAAAGTATCTTAAAAACTACCTTTAAAAGGTGGTAGGTGCTTGCAGACACGGGCAGGCAGCGAGCCCACGGATTCCAGCAGATTCCGGAGCCAAGAAAACATTCCTATTCCTAACTTCCCATCAAAATGTTAAATCTCATTTATCCTGCTCTTTTCCAAAGGTTTTCTTTTCTCTTGGTGAACATCTATTTGTAAATTCAGTCGCTCAGCACTTGCCATTCGCAGAGATATTCCTTTAACTCCCTTTTCTAGATGTAATTTCTTAGAATTTTTGTGAAATCCATCCGTATGGATTCTAGTGCATACAAATCCAATGACACTATTATAATCAGGCTTAAACGCTGCAGCAGCCCGCTACCATTTAAGCTAATAGCTCCCAGCAGGCAAAGGTTGTTATCCTTTATGGACCAGCCCTCTGGGGAGCCACATGGAACAGCTTGTAACAACGGGTTATGCATTCGGAAGTTGCCAAACTTTACTTACTGCCTCACAGGGCCCTGGGATTTAGGGATTTTCTTCTTTTTTTTCCTGTGTAGTTTCACAGCAAAGGTTTCCAGGCTGCTATGTAGTAGACTCAGGTTGTACAATTTGAGCCTTGCACTCAGTAATCGCTGTTTAAAACTCCCTGGATTATTAGTGGTCACCTGCGTGGGACTGGAAGCATGTGTGTGGGGAGCACTCCTGGAAAAAGCGGAGCACTCTTTTATTTTCAGGCAACAAGCAGAGGAATGTAACCTGAGGGATCTCCATCCCCCACGGTTGGAGAAATCACTGCAAGTTCTAGGGATAAATGCGTGGGCCTCCAGGCGGGGCGGTCTGAGGCAAAATCGTCAGGAAATGCCAGAGGTTTGCTAACACATTGCAAACGGAAACGCTTTTGTTTAGGAGAGTTCGTATTTATTAGGAATGCCAGTAGAACAAAAATATGCACAGATGGAGAATAAATCTTTGCGAACACCCAGTGCAATGCTCTTTAATCATTCAATAGGCATATTTGAACACCTTTAGTCTCTCTCAGACAGCTCTGTACCTGTAACAAGTGGGGCTCATTGAGTGTAAGATTAGTTGCCATCTCCTGTTAAGCCAATGTCTTTTCCATTTGTTTTTAATTTTTTTGGGGCTGCCTCTCTGACAATAACATTTTTCCACATTGGTGTCTGCTAAAAGGCAAATTTTTAACTAGTGGAGGCGTTTTGAGATACCTACCTTTTTTTTTTTTATTATTTATATATAATCAGAAGTATTGTCCATAAATAACTTGGAACCTGTTGAAAATAGGTATTTCAGATTACATATACTTTATACAACAAGTCAAAAGTAGGTTAGCGCAGCAGTTTGAAAATGGTGCCTGTTTAAAACTGCTAGTTGCACACTTGGGTGGTGCACAGGTCTCTCATGTGCATGGTGCTGAGCACATCTGGGCACTCCACTTCAACAGCTTGGGTGAAGACGTCTTCCTGTATTGCCTTGTATGTTCTGGGCACCCAGAGACTGTACCTCAACATTACAAGTACATCTGATTGAAGAAAAGCTTCAGTAGTTAGGGCCAGAAGCCCAAAGAGTTTACAAGCTCTGCAGGGGATTTAGAATCTGGATGTGGCTTAGATATAAGGCCAGTTGTTGAAATCCACATTTACCCCAGGCAAATAGCCATGCGTTTCCTTTGTTCTTTCTTTTCCAGAGCTGAGGGTGAGGGCAGAAAAGGATATTGTGGCCCAAATCCTTCCAGACTATAGACTGTAATGCGGGACATAGAAGAAGAAATCTAAGTATTTAGCCTCTAAAAGTAAAAGTCTTGATGCCACAGACTGTGTTCGTGCTTGGTTTTCCTGATAGAAAGCACAGGGAGCTGTGCAAATCAGCAAAGCTCCCTCAGGAGCTAAGAGAAGCACCAGAAAACGTGTCCCCTTCACTGAATGAACTCTTCCTCTTTCAAATTCCCATCCTGCTCTGCCTTTACACTGGAAAGCTCTGGACATGCAGCAGATGCTCCTGTCACCCGCCTGGACACTCAGAGGGTCCCACTCTCAAGGACTTCGAGGCCTTGTTAAGACCAGAGGGCTTTAGGCTCAGCTGCTTGCAACTGCCGGAGAAGAGCTCTGTGATGGGCAGCGTGGATTCCTGAGATGGACGTATTCAAATCATTCGGCTCCATGGGGGTCAAAGGCAAAACCTCTTGTAGTCAGCTGGCAGCATCTACGGATATTCAATCAGAGATTTGTATGTTTGTGGAGGAATGTAACTCCAAAGCTAATGCATTCTTCATGAGCTCTGACATTTAAGTGGCCTCAGGATGCAGCCTTGGTAAGAAAGAGTTACACTAACTGCACTTCAGAGAACAAAGGTGGGTGATAATGGTGAGACCTCAGAGTGTTAGAAGTAAATTGCTTTGGTGGGATTCTTGTGCAGCTGTGGACTTGACCCCACCACTGCTCTGTGCTGCCTCAGCTATTCCAGAAACAGCTGATCTCTGACAAGGATGGCTGGCCCCTGCAAGCTTGTTGCTGTTCTCCCTTGTGAATGGTTGTTGCTTAACAAGGGTTAGAGCTCTTGAAAATTATTACACAGAAAAAAAATAGCCTTTAAAGGAAATGATACGTAGGTTGCAAATCAATCACTAGAAAGGTGGGACACATCCCAATTAGACTGTTTTGCAAAGCCTTAACTCAGCTGCTGTGTGCGTGCATCATACCACAGCCTCCCCTTGCAAACTGTTTCTGTAGGACACTGCCTGACCCTGAGCCTAGGGTGGATGGCATACACTTAATGAATCATTCCTCAGTATCTTGCTTTAGCCCTGTTGTTCAATATGGTCCCTTGTCTTATATGCTGCTCACTATACAAATCTTCTGCAGACAGAATTATTCATCTCCTTGGCCTAGATAACATTAATGGGAACAAACTAATAGACTGATTTTTCACAACACTTTTTGAGATGAATGCGCTTCTTAATCCCTTTTTTTATCAGTGAAGAGTTGAAGGATGGAGCATTTAAGGTCCAAAGATTCCTCTGTGTTTGGTGTGCAATCTGAGACTCTAAGGATCTGCTTCAGGTGGTGCTTAGCATTTGATGGGCAGATTACTTAGCATTAGATGAGATAATTCTGCCACTTCCAGTAGCAGCTGCTGGATATCAGAGCTTCTGTGGTTTAGGTCTTCAGGTAAATGTCTGGAACATCTCAGAAGAGCCCACAGATAGTGCCAGTGATTCCTTCATGAGCTGTATAAATCAGTTCCACCTTCCTCACCAACAACTAGGAAAGAGCCCTTATTTGAAATCAGGAGAAGATGGAAGAGCAGAATACTGTCTACAGATTGCAATCTTCACTGGGTTTTTTGTTGTTTTCCCCGTGTCCTCAGGATCCCATATATGGACTGTATCTGCCTTAGCAATGGATCCCAGTTGTTCAGTGAAGGAGCTCTTGCTGTGAAACAGTTTTTGTAGCAGAAATGGGAAAATGTTCATCATAGAAAGCTGGGGACTGCACTGATGGCTTCTTGCACCATGATATGGATTTTGTTGCACAGGAGTAAAATGACACCCTGGTCCTGAAAGGAGACACATGTAATCTGAAATAAATGGATACTCTGCTCCTGAATGGTGTTCAATGGTCAGCGTATGAATTCCTTGCAGGGATCGGTAAAACCTTGGCATACAATATGCCACCTCCAAGGATAGCTGTCTGTCCACTGTGTGCCCACTGATGAACGTGGATCTTCCTCCAAAAAGCAGTAGTGGTGTCTGGGATGTTGAAGGGAGCACAGATGGTCATATGGGACCTGCTGAACCAGAACACCTACCTCCCACAGTCAAGTCTGTTTGCTCCTCTGCTTGTCTGGAGATCCGGTGGGCAGTGAAAATTCTCCTGTGGGGTCTTTCTCCCTCCATGCCACTCTCCCTCCATGCATTAGCTCCCTCCAGCTCTCTCATCCAGGTTCTCTTTGCCCTCAGATTTTCTATTCTAAAAGCCTTGGCTTCAGAACTCTACTGGCCTTAATTTTCCATTATCCCAACTCTAACACTTTTTTCACAGTTTAGTCAGAAAAAGTCAAGGGCACAGAGAGTCTTCTCTTCTACACATGCACACATTTTTCTCTTTCTTTCTCTCTCTACATCGTCTAATTCTGGCTTTCAGTCCCCTAAACCACAGGTGGACTTTCCTTTTGCCAACAGATACGCACCCACGGGTCTGGCTCTTCCCACACAGCTACAGTTACACACAGTGAACAGTGTCAGAGACTCTAGGAGATAAACTAGAATAGAATAAAATGCTTTTCTTGCTGGCCTCCTCACTGTACATCACATCTCCCTGAATTAGTCTGGGAGGCAGGTAAGTATTTTCAAAAGAGTCATCATTTCAGTCTTCCTGCTTCAGCTCTTCTCCAAATAAATCGCCTGCACTTTTCTACAACCATTCTGTATATACACAGAGCTATTTTTCCATGAGTGCTTTGTCACATCATGCTCTACAAAGTCACCATATTCACTTCTGTATCTATCTAAGCTCTGTTTCTTTATTTTCATCAAATGCCTTTGTTCTCGGGTGCTCTGTAAAGGGAAATAATACATAATGTTTATATATGTAAACCCATAGTGTTTTGTGTATCATCTTTCTTTGCCTTGTTAATATGATCTAACATCTTTCCTTTTGTGACTGGTCTGTGGGTTGACCTCATGTTTTCTCTGAACTGTTTTCCAGAATCCCAGAAGTTTTCCTTTTCCCCATCCCTGGGAGGTTACAACTAATTCAGTGCCCATCCATGTGTGCAAAAATTTAAATAATAAATCAGCTCTCCCTGCTAGCAAACATTCATGCACTTGAATGCAAAGCCCCACTTCTTTCCAGCAAGGTGGGTATCTGTCTCAGTTTGAGATTTCCTTACAATTATTTCTGTGAAATTACAGGGAATTGTAAAGCTGTGGGTACTTCTCACCTGCCAACGAAAAAAAAACGCAAGTACCTGCTGGTTTTGCCTCTGGTCAGAAGGAAATGATCGCTCTGGGATACTCAGAATGACAGAGTGGGGAAGAAGGAAAGCAAAGAGCAGAAGATATGGGGTGAGAACTGAGCAAAAGAAATCATAAAGGAATGGTAAGAGAAAATAAAATCTGGGGTAAGGGGAGCTAAAAGAGTTAGTGTGTGACCCACGTGCACAGAACCAGTGTGCTAAATTCTCTTCTACAGCAACGTAAAAGGTTTTTATCCTTTAACTAACACAGTGGTGAGAGGTTTATTCAAGTAGAAAATTTTTAATTGCATTCTCTTGTAGTCAAATATTAATGGAAGGACCTTGTACAAATAAAAGTGAATAATGCAACAGCTTAGCTGACAACATTGTTTCACATTCATTGCAGATTGTGAACCTTCATTAAAATGGATTATTTTTGCTTTGGAGATTTAACCAGCAACATGACTTTCCCCTCTCGCTGGCCCTGTTATGCCTGAGCCCTCAGAGAGCTCAGTCCAAGGAGGAACTTGCAAAATTAATTCTAAAATAAGATGCTGAAATTTCCAGGACAAGAATTCTTCTCATCCCCTAGGCTTTGAGGAGGGCTCAGCATGGAAATTATTAGCCAGCAAGTTTCAGTTGAAGAAGGTCCTTTTATCACACAAGGCACATGTGGGTGTTGGAACTCGTTGCCATGGGATGCCGTAGAGCCAAAAACGCAAAGTCGTTTGCTGCCCGCAGACACGGTGCCCAGAGGCAGTTGAACTGTGCAGCCTATGGGCAGTGCTGCTGCTCGTCCTGCGTGCGTTTCCCTGTGCAGATCTGATGGGCTTCTGCGCAGATGGGGTGGAGGCTGGTGGACGCTGACTTTGTCTTACCAATGTGTTGTTTTTTCTTTTTTAGCAAAGAAAGACCCAAATCCTATTCTACCACAGACCCTTACCCTCTGCTACCTCTTGTTGAGAAGAGAGGAGTTATTGTGGTTCTACCAGTGTCTTCTGCACCCCAAGGCCCTGCCCTGCTGTCCTGCCCCGAGGGCCAGAACTGGAAGTAGCTGATGGATTGCACCCCCGGAGCGCTCGTTTCTCCCTGCTTTGGGATGGGGGTTCGAGCAATGAGTGCTGCTATGTATTTGCACCAGTAAATCGTATGGCTTTGCTGTCCCATGGTGATTCCCTGTTCAGGATTACTCAGTTTTGGCTCTGTAACACACCTTGCACTTACTCAGAAAGTGTTAATGTCCTACAGCATGAAGAAAGCCAAATGAGCAGTGAAATGGTATGCAGCTGAGCCGAACGGGCATCACAGCAGACCTCCCCAAGGAAGTCCATGGTCACCCCAGCCATGTTTGTGCTGGCTGAACTCTCAGGTTTGTGGGGCCCATCCTAGTAGTAAAAAGTCCCTTCCAGGACCAAACTTGCTCTCTCTTCAATCACAGCATCTAGATTATTTGGTGAAGGATTTCTTTTCACAGACTATTCTGTTTGGCATGTTTTTTGGTCCTGGGTGCTTTCTGCTGAGCAATGCTTTTGCCTGAATCTACTGAGCTCAGTCAACTGGGGTTAGCAGCTATTTAAGGGATGTGCTAGGCTATTTCTGTTTCCCAAAATGGGGAAATGCCTTTCTGCAGATGCTTTGTTCCTCAGTCCTTTGGCATCCTGGGCAGGTTCTGTCCACCATCTGCATTTTAGCCCTAAACCCTTGAACTAGATGGCAAACTCCTCTCCTGCCTCCACCTTCCTGCTCATTCCAGGAGCCCTGTGTGTCTCTAGGCAAGGATGTGACTTGAACTCAAGGTTGCTTTCTTGCATGGTTGCTGCTGGCTATGGGCAGGGGGATGTACATAGCTGTATTCCTTGTCTGTTCCTCATTAGTACTTTTTAATAAATCTTGGAATCCTTGAAAGGCTCAGGAGGGCTGAAAAGACAACATTCAAATGGATGCCTTCCTTAGGGCAGGACCTCAACTCCCTTGCTCTATTCCTCACACAGACCCCAAAGGTCTGTTCTATTTCCAGCTGCCTGTCCTACTTTATTCATGATTTCCTGCAGTGCCGGTACCTCTGCCTGCCTCAGCATGCACAGGGGATGTGCTCCCCACGTAGCCAAAGCCTGGCTGGGGTCTCACCACTGAACCCGGGGGTGCTCCGTGTCCTCTCCTTCCATCTCCTGACCTCAGCTGCAAGGCACCACTGCTTTCACCACTTGGCCATCGCTCAATGAGCCCATGAAACTTGAGGAAAGAGATGGGGAGAATTAAGTCCAGCAGAAGGGAAGAACAGTGATAGCTGTTTAAAACTTGTGAGTATTTCAATATTTTGGTTCAAGTGACATGGGCGGGGTCATATATGCAGTGTGCGACAGAATCAGAAATGCAGCTCTGATCCCCTCATTTTAGTCCCCAGAAACACAGAGCAGCTGATATGCAACAAATCAATAAGGCAGTCTGCAGGGCTGGCAGGCAGTGGCCATGCAGCTAGGGTTATGGCATTCCAGGGTTTGTGATCACAAATGAGTTCAATTTAATTTTCAAAAAATTGCTCCTCTGTATTTTCATGTTGCTTTAGTGAAAAGTTAAAAGTTATTTCAGAGCATTAGCTATAAATTTCTCTAGCTGCACGTTTCTGTTCTGCTTAACTCAGAATTAATTGAGTTTGTAGTTGTGATTGTGGGAAAGCTGTGCTGTACCCGATTAAGGCTTTACTCTCAAGTTTCTTTGCAACCATAATTTTTAACCTAAATTTTGAACAGCAATTCATTGTGTTATTTTCCTTCATAAAATATTATAAACATACAGAAAAAAAAAGAAACCTATAACAGTTGCCCCCTTTGCAAAATTGTGAATGCTTCAAATATGCAGTAGCAGTCGTCAACCATTTCCTTTTTTAAAAAGCTTTGCAATATTAACTTTATGAGGTTGATTTGTTCCAGAGTGGTGTGAAACAAATTAATTATTGGACTCTGAATTTATCCTCAGTGAACTGGATAGAAGGATCCTGGGAGTGGGGTATAATATGGGATCTGGTAAGGGAAACCATACTCATATTCTGTAGTCTGCATCCAAAGGGTCCCGTTGTGTTTCTGCCTCAGTTTCCCCCACAGCATTGCTTTGAAGCTCAGGAAAGTAGAAACAGTTGCACCAAGGGAGCTTTGTATCTTCTGATGCTCAACATAGCATTTTAAAAGGGCTGGATCTATTAATTAGGCACTGGCAGTTCCTAGCACAGGTATTCAGCTTTCCTTATGCATCCAAGTCAGTGTAAGGACACTCAGTATAGCTGTTGTATGGAACAGCCTCTAAAGAGCTATTTGGTGAGTGGGGGATTTATATTAGTACAATGGCCTCACTGTAGAGTTAGATGAGCTACTGACATGGCAGTGCTTATAGGCTATAAAACAGCAATTATGCTTATTATTAGATCATCCCATTTATAGCCTGAATTCTTTGCCTATGGTGCATGCAAAGCAACCCAATGACTATCTGAATGCTGGGCTAATCTCTACTAATCCATTATGTAAATCATCAGGACAATAACCAGAGACAAATGTTAACTGTATTAAAAGCACCCAGCCTTCCTTAATGAAATTTGACCCACAAAATTATGGCTTGGTTGGTAGATTCCTGGAACGACTGCTGTCGTGTGTGAACAGGACATCTGTACTCTTTGGAGACTCAGGCTGAACCCCTGGGCTAAATCCAAACCTCAGCTTTTTACTGAAGCTGTTGTCAAATTCGCCCCTGTACATACACAGAAATGGCTTGACTCCACTTGAAACAGAATCTCTGTCCCTAAATTAAATCGTTTTGAAGTAGCTGTGGTTGCTCCAGGACACACTCTATGCATCAAGTCCTTTCAAAAAGTTGCTTTTGTGACCAAGACCTTTGGGAAATCTTTGGGGGAATAAAACATTACAAGCATTTTGGTAGATCATGGAAGAATGTAAAGGGTTTTCTTGCTTAAAGCTGCTCATGCCATATGTGAGGAAGTAGAGTCAGCAAGCGAGATACAGAAAAGGAAGGAGATTAAGTGGATCGTAAGAGCAATTCGCTTGAATAAATAAAAGTAGGTCTAATCATCTGTATTGGAGAGATATATGTGTATGTCTATCCTGCTTCTGGACGCAGTACACATACCAGTGTGTTCAGATCTAGCTCAGACATCTGTAAAGATGCCCAAATATCTCTGGAAGTTTCCCTGAAGGAATCTACAAACACTGCCAGGAAGCTATTCCTTGTTGCAGCTCTTAATAGAGGTAATCCTTATTATGCCCCTTATTGTGGATTCCTTATCCCAGTACTCCTTATTAAAGATTTCAGCAAGATAGCTAATTGGAACATATTCTCTGCCACGAGGTCTGGCTATGATCCATGAAGATCTGGGGTGCCTGTTGGTTGTGTGGCTCATTCTCCCCCTGCAACAAGGAGAAGCAAAACCACAAGGGGATGCCAGATAGATTCTAGTCTCTGCCTGGATTTCTCCTCCTCAGGAGAGAATCTGGGCTGTGGCAATGAATATTTTAAAATGTGGGGTTTAGGAATCTCAATGGCAACATGTTTTAGCAGCATGCTTCAAAGCAAATACAGATATGGCTGTGTGCTCTAACTGTCTACAGGCATTTCCAAGCTCTTCTAGCAGAGCTGCTAGACTGTGCAAGATCCTCAAGATATAGATGAGCCTTTCCTGTCTTCCCCCCTACCCCCATCTTTTTATTCAAATAAACCTTAGGATAATTACATGCAAAAATTACATGTGTTAATGCAATGTTGATATTGCACATTTACAAATCATTGCAGAGGGGATGCATGTAGGCAGAGCCATAAGGACTGTGGCAGCTGGCTGCCAGGCTACCTACGATTCACTGCCAGTCGCAGTGGAGCCTTAACAGGCCCAGACACACTTCCCACAGTCTCGCACTCTCCTAGAACACCAAATTTGCCTCCATCCTTGAGGTACCACTATGTGCTCAGCTCCTCCACACATCTCAGAGGAGAAGCAGGAGCCAACAGCTCACAGGCAGCACTGTAAGTTATTTTAAACTAAGCTATTTGACTTTGCTCTGGAACAGATGAGGAGTGCTCAGACAGCCTGTCGCGGGGGCTGGGGTACTGTTCAGGACTAGGACACTGACATTTTGAGGTGTAGCTGCGGTTGTCTCTGTGTGCTGCCAGCTGCTGAGGCCTGCCACAGCTTCTGGAAGTCAGTGCAGCAGTAGCACCGTAGATGGGGCGAGTAGACCAGCCAGTCTGCATCTATTTTCAGATGTAGTCAGGCTCCACTGACTACAGACACGAGTTACCAAAACAGAGGTGTCTAGAGCCTGATAAAAAAGCCCATGGCACCTGTGATGTTTGCACATCATATGGGTCTAGGAGAGACCCATGTCTCCTGAAGCTAGTGCTGGAGACACGGTGGATGCCCCAGAGCATGTCTGATAACAGCAGAGCCATGTGTATGAGCAACTTTGTTTAGTCCCAGACCACAGCTGACACCAGAAGAGCTGACATCAGAAGATCTCAGAGCCCTCCAGCTTGCAGGGATCACTGACATTTTGGTGCCTGCCAACTGAACCCCATCTCAGGCTGGGAGCTGGTAACCAACAGAGAAGTGGTAAGGATGCCTTTCCTAAGCTGCCTCTGGGCCATAGATGTCCCTTGTCCATGCCTCCTCATCCATGGCACAAGTGACCATTTCCCTTTGCAGCGCGGAGCAGTAGTAGCTGAGTCCATGCTTTTACTTTTGTGGTGGGCATGTTGTAGAAGCAGCCAGGCAGACAATCTCACCTGCTGCTCTGCGCTTGCCCCCGAGCCAGGATGATCTGAGAGAGACACTGGCAGGCTAAACTTCAGGGGGAAGCACAGAATGGCTGGATGGATTCCTGGGAAGACGCCCGGGGTTAGGCTGGGGGAGACAGGAAAGCAGCTTGCAAAAACACACAACATTTTCATAAGGATAAGTGACTCCATTATTTACTCCACTCATCACCGAGACAAAAAGCAACAGATACCTAGAAAACCTGCTGTGCCATAGAAGTGGTAATGGGCCAGCCTCCAGTCCCTACCTTCAGCATACCTGCTGCGCTGAGTCTGCTTCCCTTCTGCACAGCCAAGGTATTTTTCTATCCTCACATTTGGGTTTGATTTTACCAGTAAAAAAATAACTTTCACACAACACAGAACTTTTGTGATCTTTTTTTTTTTTTTACCTTTGCCAAATTTTCAAAAAGTTCTTAAAAAAAAAAAAAAAAAGGAAGAAACAAGACATGAAGACCTTTTACAAATAATGATAGGGACTTCATATGAAATTTCATGTGAGATGAATTCTGGCTCTGAGAGAAGACGGGCTGCGTTCACTTAAAACTGGGCCTAAGCTAAGATCTGCCTCTTAGCATAGCTGCAGGGATCACGGCACAGCACTGTGTCACACAGGCTAATGGTGTAAGTTGTCAGCTTTGGAATAGTTGATGCACAAGAAGAGCGAAGTTTGCTTTCTCTTGGATAGCAGAATCAAAAATTAGGTCAGAAGAAACCACTCTGAATAACTGTTTCAAATTTACCTTGTTAGAGCATCCAGCTTGCTGCTGATCTAGACTCTCCTGTCTGATGGTGGTTAAATAATTTCAGAGTCCTGAAAATCGGCATTCAGACCAAGACAATAGCTCTACTCAGCTGCACTAATGTAACACTGACACCTAGCACTTTGCTGTTTTTTTCCCCTATATTGCTAGGTCTGTTTTCTTTGTGTCTCTGTCAAAAGCGTGTGAAATTACTTTCCAAAAACCAAATGCTACTTGCAGTGTTTTAATAAAAAAGTGAACGCAGGCATGATTTTTCGGATGTCGCAAAGTGGAGTCTTCCTTCTGCTACAAATAATCTATAGACAGGGCATGGGAAAAGGAGTAACTGGAAGGTGAGATGGACTCTGGGGTACATAGTTCCCATTGTAATAACTGGAGCTGGTGGGCACCTTTCCTGGAAATTAAGGTATCAGCTGCCCAAGTGGTCTGTTTTTCAAATGAAGACTGGTGAGACCAAGCCCAGTCAAAGCACTGTCCCTCAGGGCTCATCTACACTGTGAGATATCCTCTTCATGCTCTTACATACCTCACACCATCCTGTCCCTGCACTGAAACCCCTGTAGTCTTGTCCTAGTTTAAGCTCAGCCCAAACTCACTGGTTCTCCCTAGGCTTCCACATACAGCAGGACTATTTGCACTGTTTGCACTATTTCAGTGCCTACAGCACTGCCACACAAGACAGGTTCAAAACCCAGCAACGTCTTCCTGCTCTTTGCCTGTTGCTTCCTGCCGTTCTCTACACCCTATTCTCAACAACTTTTCCCAGAAGTTGGATGGCATTATAGAATCCAGAACAACTCTTTATTCTGAGTTTAATCTCTCATTTTAATATCTTAGCTCGACTTTGACAGCACAACCTTCAACAACTCCGGACAGTGGAGTGTGCTTGCACCTTATTGAGTATCTGGAGGAAAAGCAGTAGGGTCCACTATTCCAGTTACAGAGTCAGTAATGTTCATCCTGCCAATGCAATTTCAAATCATTTTGTGAAAATTCAGAGGTGCAGATGATGGTGTCAAAAGCATATCAAGTCACACTGTAGACACTTGATTTAAAGTCCTGTAAAAGTCAATGAATGCTTTCTGAAAATATTGAGAGAAGGCACACACCATGGTGGGATCAGTTGTTGTCTTGCCAATTTCTCACTTATCTGTGGAGCTGAGATGGCCCATAAGATAGACTAGTATATTAAAAATGGTAGAAACAGCCAACTTTGACCTTATTAGAATAGTAAGAATCAAGGAATATTGCTTCCTTGTAATTCTGGGAAAAAAAAAAAAAAAAAAAAAAAAAGAATGAAGGTGGGTGGGTGGACTTGATGTTTTTCCTTCCAGAGCACACAGTGCTTGTAGATTCAGTGCACAGCTTTTGTTGGAGATGGCTAGAGAAATCACACTGTTGAAGATATGCTTGGAGTGATTTGAAAGGAAAGCTTTGAATTCAGAAGGCTCAAATAATCGTGGGAGGAGCGGGTGGAATAAACCTGGGTGAACAGTGTACCGTGAAAAGGGAGCTGGGGTGGGAATTCGTCAAGCATGGGGGTAGCATGATGTTCAGTCAGGAGCTCACGCTTGACGCTCAGTGCTTCTATGAACAGCCTCTGGGCATCTCTGCTCAGTGTGGAGGAACAAGTGCTCAGTGTGGAGGAACAAGGTTTGCCTTTATGAGCCTAGGACTGAGGAGGATGATTTTGTAACGCCCCTGCTTAGGTAATGTCTCCTGATGACGAGGTCACACTCAATGTGAGCTTGGGACTTCTGTTGGTTGCACTTTGATCAACATTTAAAAAAAATGCATGTGTGCCTGCGTGCGTATGTGTGTGTGCATATTATACAACTACTATTATCATTTTGCAGCTCTGTGCTATTCTTAAGAGTTTCATTATACATGCTTGTGAATAATGAAGGTCTACGTTTTATTACGTTTGTTGCTGTTCAATTAGCTATGAGAAGATAAGACAGGTATAACTAAAGTTTAAATGGAGTAGAAGAAAACAGCAATTTCCATAAATTAATTAAGAGACTGACCTCATTCCCCAATATTCCTCAGAGAGTAATAAAAACCAGTTTTTTATACTTAGTTTGACACCTGAATCAAACTTTGCCCAAATCAAGCGACAAAATTAATCCAGAGCAGAATACACCATAAGTCCCCTCACTCCAGCCATTTATTTCTTAAGCTATCCCAGCAATTTATTTTTAAACATATCAGTACGTTATGTTCCATGACATTTCACATTTACAAAAACACCATATGTACTGGCAAGTGATTACTCATTGAGACTGCCATATCATGGAGGCAAGCATTTCTGGCAGTCAGGGTTTTGCCCACCTTTCTTGGTTCTATGCTCTTAATGTTACTCTTCAGGCAAACTGGTCTATTTTACCCCATCCTGCAAATACTTAAAATATACTTGAATTTTTCTGTGGACATCATGAGACTGTGTCTTTGCCCCGGGAGCCATAGAGGCTCATAGGCATGGACTATTAAAAGTCAGAGCTGCACTTTGTTGCCAGCGAAATCACTGGAAGGTGATACAGCCCCACCTGGCCCCACCATGCAAACAGCAGATCCTCTCCAATCTGGTGCCATATCCCCTGCTGTACTTTGCACAGCAGCGTTACAGCTAGTACACTGAGTACAGCTTCACTGCGTCAATGCCTTTAGTGTGGCTTGAAAACATTATTCACTGCAACTTAGCGATTATTTCAGAACCATCCCTTGATGCTCACAACCCACAGGCAGTACCTTTTATAACAGAGCTGCAAACCTCTACCACTAGCTGTCTCATGGCTGAGCTGACAAGAGCAAATTGTTCTGAAATATCCATATTATAAGGAGAGAGAATGCAAACTGCTCCATTACTAACAGGGGCTGCCTACTTGTGTGCAGACTTACCAGAGCTGGGGTCCTTATCTAGACGATGCTGTGATCTGTCTTATGTCTATAAGCCATCTATGCAGGTAAGCCCTCCAGGCAAATTATTCCAAAGATAAATCTAGAAATGGTCATGGAACTGGCGCCACTTAGGGGAAGTGCCAAAACGAGAGATGTCCTCACGTATTACACACCTTTCTATTTATATTGTTGGCCCAGCAATTTAAAGAGAATTGCAGAAAACAGGATCAAGGCACCATTTAGAAGATCATGATGAATAATAGGATGAAAAAATGAATCCAGGTGCTTGAAGATAGAATATAAGCCATAATTAAAACCTACAAATGCTGGTATGACAGATGGTACAATGTGTACCCTGAAAATTGTCCATGAACATTTATTTAATATCTGAGAACACTAACTGCTAGCAGGCTCTAGTGCTATTACTGGATTACAGTTGTATCATTGATATTCAGGAAGAAATTCTTTAGATCACTTAATGATTCCTATAAAATACACAAATCGTCATGTAATCTGACACAAGGAAGGTCAAATTCATTACTGATATACCTTATAGATATAAACAGAATACCCAAAGCAACATGCCTTGGAAAGATATTAAAAGTTATCAGGTAAGCGAGCTTCCAGAAAAATCACAGTAAGGCGTTTTATTTTGTTGTAGGAACATATCCTGGCATTTTGAAGTGAAATTTGCTCTCTTGGAGTGGGACAGTGTGTTCTATAGCACAGACATGAAATGGTTTCTTAACCAATTCCATGTTCCAGCTTTAAAAAGTCAGCACAAGGAGTAACTTCTGCACATCCATCATTCTACCTTTGTGCAGGCTGCAGCAGGTGCTGAATCTTTCTGCTTTCCAGCTAATATTGCTTCTGGTTTCAGAATTCATTTTCTTGCTAGTATTTCTCCCTGGTCTGTTTATGCCACCCTGCTTGCACCTTTTATGTTATTTTTCCTGGCTCTGGTGAGTCAGAGCAGCTCTGTATCTTCTGGACAGCAATGCTGTGAGCTGGACCTTCCCTGGGGAGAACCTGTGCTCTGCTTTGACAGCAGACGGAAAAGCCTCTTGCACAGGGCCAACTTTGCAGAGCCGTGTTCTGCAAATGTTCCTGCTATTTGTAATCAGCTGCGGTTGTCACACTTTGATATTTGTTCTTTATAAGTACTCCTGCAGAGCTTGCCAACAGGAATGTTTTCTACACAAAGATGCAGCAGCATGTGTTTCAGACATGAATTTTGAACTTACGAGTATTCACACTGGAAACCTGAGGAGTTTAATGTGATTAAGAAACAGACCCACATCACATGGCTTGTTTGCAGTCAAAATAGTTCAGATTCTGAATTACGAAAATTACTAAACATGAGTGCAGAAGGCTGCTAAAGGTTCTACTTGAAAAAACAGAGCCCCACCACTATGGAATGCTGCGCCTGGAGGAAAGATTGGGAAAGACCCAGCGAGGTGGGTGATGATTGCCCATAAAAGGCCTAATCGTGCTCAGACCATACATTTGGGCTGAAAAATTTAAACATAGGACAGAGATTTCTAGTCACAGTCCACCCTGGTAACTCTAATATAAGCTCCCTGACCAGCCTTGGACCCCTGGCTGGCCTTCTTTAGCCCTTTCTTGGAGTGCCTTGGTTTTGTTATGACAAAGGAACCTTTCACCTCTGAACGTTTGAGCATGAAGTCCCCAGAGCAGCTTTGCACAGCCAAAACTACGATGTGTTGTGAATAATTTGTGAAGAGAAAGAGAAGCAGTGCTTGGTAGTGTCTGGTGACCTGGCATGGGAAACAATCCCACCGTGCCCAGTTCTGCTCAGGTAGAAAACAGAAATCTGCTCCGTCTCCTGTACTACCGATCAGTGTCTTTGATCAGCTGGCAGCATCTAGGTACTTCAGCAGAGAAAGTTGTCCTTACAAAGAATACAACACCTATTTAATACCTGGAAGAAGGGTTTTGTTCATTTGGACAGTCTTTCTTTTAAACCAAGAGGAAGAAGGAATTCCTCAGAGCTCAATACCCTTTGCCACACAGTGCTGCGTAACGTGCCACGACACCACTGCAAGGATTTGCTCTGCAGTTTTTTTCAGGGAGTCCTGCCAAGAGGACACATGGTGGTTCCTATAAATATTGCTGAAAACAATCCAGGCAAAATAGTCAAAATAGTGACTGTGGAGTTCAGGCCAATACCTCTGCATCAATAACTTAATGGTGAAACTAGCCATGGAAGAGCCTTGATATCAGTGAAGGTGGTTGAAGGTGCCTGGAAAACCTCCAGGCAGTGAAGTTAGCATGTGCTCTGCATCCCCAGACAGATTCAGGCTACAGGAGGCAACTGCTGTGAATATGTAGCTTACTCCCACCATGGGAGTAAGTCCCATTTAAAGTAAACTCTGACCTCTGAGTAGCCCAGTCATTTAAGGGTTTCAGCTGCTGGAGAGCCAGCTGTGCTTTGGCCAACACAGAGGAGCCACTCCTCCACATCTGTCTGCTGCTCGCTTATGAGCTTTAGAAGTGATGAGATAGACACAGAGAACAAATCTAGGGACATCCTAAAATTACTTCTCTTCTCTTGATTACTCAACAAATACCACCTTCTGTTGTCTGCCATCCATGCAGGACCTGCAAAGCTCCAGAGAGCTAATCATCACCAGTGATCTCATCCACGGAAGTTACAGTAGCTGGAAGATAGGTTGACCCTATGCAGAGCTGTAGGGACCTAGTCTTGGAAATGATGTTACAGACTCTCTGCCAGCTTAATTCTGCATTTCTATTCCTGGAAACACCTGTATGAAGGGAAATCATTGGAAAATAAGTTGCTGTGTTTGGTTTCTGGCACATAATTCTAATTAAATTCTTCACTGATCTACCAAAGCAAAGCCCTTGCTCAGGATCAGTGCCACTTTATGCTGAAACTGCTTGGATTTGGGATACATGCCATCCTTTCACTTAGCCAGAGAACCCCAGTGATTCCTGTGTGTGCTAGCTGGCTTTCAGGAAATCACCATATTCAAGAACACATTGATTGCAGAACAACTTGCTTGACTCAAACTCACGGGCAGGCTAGGTACTTAGTAGTGGTTTGTGGCTCCTACCGCAATATGGTATATTTTCTGTGCAGATGGATCGTGTAGAAGACCTTTTATTCAGTTCAGTTATGGCCCCTGCTATTTGGACATCAGACTTCTACACGTCCTGAAGTGGCAGAAGTGTTAACCAGGCTACCCAGAGAGGAGTGGAGCTGCATGAAGCACCATGAGCAAAACCCTCTTCCTGCTCCCAGGAACAATTTCATTAACTGTGTAGGAGGCAACAGTTGCTCAGAAACCACCTCTTCACCATATAGGCAGCAAGTGGGAGTTATTGTAAGACACTTTACCTAATGGTCTTCATGGTACAAGTGAATAGCTACCTGAAAAGATGACTGTACCGGTTACAAGGCTTGTGGCTACTCCTGTCTTTTACTTCTTTTTCTGCTAGAGGAACTCCAGAACTGGAGCTCTGCAATTGAAAATAATTTTCTTGCTCCATCTTAGTTTTTATTACTTCTTCAAATTAGTGGAGTGACTGTACTTTCAATGGAGTTACCCGGAGAAAAGGCAACATGTACTTTCCCATTAGTTTTGCCACACATAGGAGCCAGCAGTGGAATGAGGAATCACCTCACCTAATTTCCAGTTAGGACTAGGGAATCATAGGAATTGGATAAAGTAAATGTTTTGAACTCCAAGGCTAATACTTCATTTTGCAAGCTCCTTCACAAAAGCCACAGAGCAAAGCAAATGAACCTTGATACTATAACCAAAATGAGTTATCATCTTGGCAGTCCATCCCCAGTGCTCCTATCCCTTTTATGGGTAGCTGCTTTCCTTAGACAGATGGATGAGAAGTCTTGTTTCATACAGGTGGGCCATACTCATATGAAACATCAGATTGCAGTGTCACTGCCAAGACTAGCTCTTCTGGCTTTCTGTCTCATGACTTCCCCAACTAGGACATGCTCCATGAAGAAAAACTGCTTGCATGCAGTGGCAAGACAGGGACATTTAAGCCTTACTTTTGGAAAACTACACTAATTAGCTTTTTTAATGGAAAAGAGTCAAAATGACTGGGTCAGACAAAACAGAAAGTAAGTAGGGTTTATATACAACTATCCTCCTACCCATAGATGGGTAATTGCTTCAGTTAACACTTCACAGTTGTTCGCAAATGCTTAGGAGGTCTGGTTGCCTGATGCCAGGTCTCCTCCAAACTCTTTTTCAACTGTCTCCCTACTGTGCTCCCAACTCTTTCTGTGTCCTGTCATGGGCAGCAGCCCGCAAATATCTTTACCTGAGCAGACCCACTCAGACCCCAAGGAAAGAGCACTGCATGCTCACCTGAACGAGCCTTCTAAAAGCCCATGGCATGCAGGATGCACAAACAGATGCTGTCCATCACCCATATTTTAACAGCATGAGGAAATGGCCACCTGTGTGAAACTTCCAGTTTGCATCTTACATGGGCTGGTCCCATTCAGATATAATTGGAACAGAAAGGAAGGTGGAAGCTTGCAGAAAGATTAAATGGTGAAATCTGTTTTGCTGGTTATGCACCAAGGGCTGAAGGCACCATAACTCTGCTGGGTTCGTGGCTAAGCCTTTGGGATAATAAGTGAAAGAAAAGGGGCCTGAACAGTATATCCCTCCGCAGCACGAATTTTGTACAGGCTGCTTCTGTTCTTCTTAAGGTAAGAAAAAAGAGTGAATTCACAGGTCTCTTCTGTCTCTAATTTAGGGCTCTGTCCAGCAAATGTTTCATGGGTCTTTAGATACCTCCACCTCAGATGTACCAGCTTAGCAGCCTCAGCTTAGGACCCAGGTACCCTGGCAAATTCAAGACAATATGTCGCACGCTGCTGTCTTGTGCCCATGTGGTCTCTGTGTGTCAGACACTGGTGGCAGTGGGCTGCCTCTCAGTGGGAGTGGTGAGTGTGAGGGGCCTGGGCAGCACACCCTGCTCCAGGTAGATAGTTTGGCCTTGCCGGTTTGCCTGTGGTCTGGCAAAATTTCCAAGAGCACAGGCAGGAACAGTTCTGCAAGGGCCCTGAGAGTTTCGAAGTACTGCTGACTCCAACTCAGGGTGACTCCTTGCTCAAAAACCTTGAACCTGGATTGAAAATCTGAATTGAAAACCTGTCTTTAGGGCTGATCAGTGGTAGCACACATTAGTTCCTAGGCTAGAACATCCATCCCTCCATCCGTCCATCTTCAACCCCCATCCTTCTCCTGTTTCCTCATCTTCTTGCTCTCTCTCTCCTTTGTGTGCTTTCCTCTTCTCTTCCCCTCTCCTCATTTCCTTTCTCCAGCTCCGGTTTGCAGCATTAGTAACAGAAGTGAGGTGGAATCATCCGCCTGAAACGCAGAGCAGCAGGGAGCTGACACATCAATCACAGCTCTGCTGTTGGAATTAATGAGAGCGCCACAGGTTCGGGCTGTCACTCACTACCCTCACTTTGCTGTTTCCATATGGCTGCCAGCCTACAGCCTCACGCTTCCCAATCTCTGCCAATTACAGCCTCAGCACTCCCAACCTCCTCCTATTAGGCTCACAGCTTCATTATTCTAATTAAGCCAAACAAGCTGAGCCCTCCCTTTTTCACTGTTGATACATGTCCCTCACATGCATCAGAGCTACAATGCGGCAAACCGTCTCTCACTGGGGGAACCTTTGGAGAAAAAAGCTGCTGAGCAGCACAGGAGCATCAGGTTGTCTTCTTTCCCTACTGCTTCTCTGGTCCTGACTCTCTTAGCAGGGCAGTGGGTGGAAATGCCCCTATTTGGCAGCAGCTCTCAGAGAGGTCCTTTCTTGTCACAGTAATTGCAGACAAGGCTGGCTGATCTCAGCCAGACAGACCTCCAAAACTACCTAGTCAGGGGATTCAAAGCTAAATCATATTTCCACTATTTTTTAGGTCTACCTTCTGCCCCAAAGAAATGGGAAGGGGAATTGATGTGGGAAGGATTCCATTGAGACAGAAGGAAAGTCACCCTCCCCTTGCCCTGTTGGAAGAAATTTTGATTAAGAGGAGTGTTTGCCCCTCTGTGGCACAGCCGGACTGCTGTAGCATTAGGTAACTCCCTTTGATCTCGTTCTGCCTCACACGCTCCTGTGGCCACCTTGCTGGCTCGTAGTCATTCACTCCATTCTCTGGGTGAAAGTGGTTGTGACTCCAAAGGACGGCATTCTGCAGACATCTCAGCTGCTGATGGGGAGCCAGTGCAGAGCGTGCAGTGCATTTTGTAATAGGGTTTTCTCTGCCCTTAAGTTGCATTGCTGGACACGGAACAAATGGGTTAATCTGTCTTGGTGTGGATGGGACTGATAGACTGCAGGGAGCTGAGGTAGCTTTCCAAGAAGCAGCATGGATGCAGATCCTTGCATTATGGCACAAGAGCCCTCTCCTTTACCAGCATCTCTTCATCTGCACCAGCAGGAGCTGCCATGCCTTTAGCATATCTTAGCCAAAATAAGAACTGCTGGGCGAGGACTTCTGGGGAGGATTTGCTGACCTTTGGATCCCTTAAAGTGGTTGCTCTCAGCATTATGCCAACCAGCTCAGCCAAGAGATGCAGCTTCTGAGCAAGTGCCAGAGCAGAGCTGTGCTCCAGCTGAAGTAGGAGAAATGCCTCTTGCTGCTCTTGCTAGGAAGACAAGCAGAAATAGTGATATTTCTCCACCTCTCCTCCCCATCCCTGCTCTGTGCCACCAGTGCTCATAAAAGCCTTTGTAAATATAACAGTACTCTCTCTTTTAAGACAGGCTTTTCTTTCCCCCCAAAATTTGACCTATTTTTTTAATGTTAGATTTATAATTTCACTTTTCTGTGTTCAAAAAGTGCTGATTTTTATGCTCCCCCCACCCCCAGCGCCTCTTCTCTTTCCATAGCCAGCTAGAATTAGCAGCAGGAGACTTCTTAGGCAGCATGAGGATGGCTCATTTCAGTAAAATCCAGATTTTTTTAAAAAATTATATATTTTATCAAAATTAATTGGCTTCAGATTCTCAGATACCTCTGCTGACCACTCTGAGCTTAAGCTCAATCTCACCTCCTCTGTCTCCAGTACCGTATCACTGCCTGGCTCTTCCTTGTCCCCTGCTGTGCGTCACCACTATGAGAGTTTGTCCCTGCACATCTGCTGTCCATGCATTCCCAAGTACCTCTCCCTGACCTGCCAGCCATTCCCACAGACCCAAAGGGCACTCTGGTGCTGTGTCCTTGGCCAGGCTTGGGGCATCGTCAGGCTGTGAAGGCCAGGCTGACATAAATGTCCTTGGCGGGCTGATTGCCCCATGGTGGTCCTTCTCCAGCTGGCCTGTGCCAGGCTAGCAGGTGGAGGGGGGATGTAAGCAGGAGAGACACACTGGCTATGACACTGTTAGCATTTTCCCAATGAGTTATTACCAGGTTAAAGGGTTGTGATAGTGCCAATATCCAAAGCTGGGTTATTGTGTTATTAATGTGTGGCTGTCGCTGGCTATTAGCACTGTGATCAATCCCCTGTGACAAGGGCTTCTTTAGCCTGTCACACTTTGTTTTATCTTCCATTCTTAGACTTTTACTAACTCACAAATTGCTAATTCAATCTCCTATAACCCAGTTAAGGGAGGACATTGTCTCTGTGCTACTCAGAAGCAGGAGCTGAGGCTCTGGGAGAGGACGTGCTGACGGCGGGCTAGGCACACACGTTTCTTACAGGTAGGGGAATTACGCTTTGGTTGTAGTAAATACAAGCATACTTCTGTTCCTGTCTTGTCAAGGAAACGCTCCCTAAAATGCTGGCCAAAACAGAGTTATGGGAATCTAACTTCTGATACCCTTTGGGAGAACATTTGCCCCAACCCTTTTGTACTGATTTACCTCCAGGTCACATCCATGTCCTCTTCTTTCCTAGAGTCATCTGCAGGAATCTTTTTAGTCTTTTTAGTGGCTGCAGTGAGATCTACGAGTGCCTTCTCCATTTCTATTAGGGACACCCCAGTGGTTTGAGGAGCGCATTGCTCTCCCGTAAGTTTTGCAATTTTGAGTTATTTCACTTGAAATGACTTGCACTTTGAAATTCCCTCATGTTATGAGTTTACAGAGCTGCTAGACTTTATGTGGCAGAGCTGGGCCTATCAGAATGTCCAGAAGCCTGTCCAAATCCCTCCATCAGGCATCTCAGAAGCTTTGACATCTCCCACCTGGAGCCTTCATCAGGCAGAGACAACCCTAAAACTTCAGCTCCTTCTACAAGTTTGAGCTTCAGAGTAACTCACGACCAAGAGCTGGCAGCTTCTTCTTCATCTCATGCTTGTTTCATTGGCCAGTTACAGGAAATGTTGCAGGTCTGTGAGTCACTCCACTTCTGATGACTGACTACTGGAATATCTTTCCATAGGACTCTAGGCAAGCTGGAAAGAGGGCTGCTGCATTTCTGCTCCAGATAGTGTATGTGGAGACCATGCTGACTTAGCAATAAGATTACAAACTACACAGAAAACTTGCCCAAAGCGCACAGTCCTTTTCTTGAGGTAAAACACTGAGGAATTTGGATTATAAGATAATTTTCACTCATTCTGCTTAAGGTAGGCACAAAGAGTTGAGGGGAAAAGACTGATAGAGATGGTGGAGATGTTAGACTGGTGACAACTGGAGTCAAGGGGGAAGTGTATGGGACAGGACTGACATGGCTGGCCTGGAGGTAATGGGACAGAGTAAGTGTTGGTGGGCTGGGGCAGGGGATGTCTGAGAGTTCAGGATAGAATTGATTAGGCTGGAATAATACTAGGATGGAGCTTCTTGGGTAGGTGAGTCATAAATCTCACAGCTCATACAATCATCTTCAAGCCACTTTTTGTCAAAGGTCAGGCTTAGAAGCTGACTTTTTGCCAAATCCTCTGTGGCTTATGAAACTCACTGGGGGGAAAGGAGGGGCAGAGATGTCAGGAATTGGCCACTCTACATTTGGGTCCTTCATGCAGGCTCAGATGATTAATGGAGACATCCAGTTCCCTCAAGCTTCGTGGTGGCTAGCATCTCCCAGGCAAGCTCCCACCTTAGCAGTAAGTGCAACAGAGTTTTCATGGGAATTAAATGCCCTCTTTTTCAAACATAGGGAAACAGGGCTAGTACCATCAAGTGATGCCTAATCCAGGCTTAAAACAGAGATGTGATGCTGGAATTAAGTTGGAGCAGAAGTGAGTGCTTTCAGGGCCAAAACATTGCCAGGGTACTGGAACTGGTCCAATAAACAGTATTATAGATCCAGGGTACTCCGAAAAATGTTGCATTTTGAAGAAATCCTGGTATGTTAAACTAACCAACACCCAAGCTTTCCTTTTCTTTATTTCCTTGTGTTACAAGTAAGAAATGCAGAGGAATATCTAAAGCAGTATTTGCCAAAATCTCATCCCGGGGAACTCTCTGCTCTTGGCTGAGGTCATCCTCATTCCAGCCCAGACACCTTCCTGCACAGCTGACATGCACGGCGCGCACTGTGTCGGCTCCTGGTGCCCGGTGGGGAGTCTGTGGTGTATTCCCTGCGAGCCCTGCTCCTAGCCCCAGAAGCATGTGTTGTTTCAGTATACTTTACTCGGCACATCAATAATTTTGCTGCAGTTACTACACGATGAGAAACTGTTTCTGCTTCCTGCCCAAAACAGTTTTGTAACATCTCTGCATGCAGCAACTGCTTCTCTATGACGGCTGAGGTGAATTCATATGTGCGTAGTCTGAAAGTCTGCAATAATGCACTGAGGCTTGCAAAAGGTGTCATATCAATAAATGATAATTCCTGAATAAGAAAACAAACTAGCAAGTTTCACCAAGACTAGCAAGACTTCACTAAATCCCATGCACTCCCAGCACACAGGGAAGGTCTTCCTGAGGCCACACAGGAGAAGGACCTGGCTGTGCTGACCTGTAGGACTTCTGTGCTTGGCTCAGGGTCTGGCAGCTGGTTTGTCTTGGTGCACCAGAAATCAAGGAGGGAAAAGCATATCTTGAAGGCAGTATGTCCTTCTCTACCAAAAAAAAAAAAAAGTGTTTGGCATGAATGTAGAACTCTGCTAGGAGAATGGAGAATATGAGGATGCAATGCTGAGATCTAATCTGTGGTAAGCTCATAAGCAGGACCACACACACTAGAGGCCTTTTCATTGGTACATTCAGGCCCCTCCACAGGTCATGAGCCCTATTTTTGTATTTTTGTGTCTGAGAAAGACTCTATGTAACAGCTTTAGGTGTAACTAAAGATAGGCCTGGATTTCCAGCCCATCGCAAGAGCTGGGTAAATATTTGGACACTTGGATTTGTTCCCTAAACCCTGCAGCATTTCGTAAGCTTTGCCATGCTGGAGAATTGTTCTTTGTAGTGCTGACCCCTATGTCCATACAGTGTTGCTTACAGATCATATTCTGGCCAGTTATTAAGAAACGGATAATACCACCAAGGCACTAGAAGACCACTCAGGCTTATTAGCTAGCACCTACAGGAAGAACAGGATTCCATAGGTCTTGGTATCACATGCATTAGGACAACAAAATAATAAGCACATTAACTTTGAAACTCCACAGTGCTAAATGTGTCAAAATTGTTATCTACTGTGCATTTGCATGTTGCAAACTGGCATCTGCAGAAGAAGTTACAAAGTCCTTTGCAATTCATTGTCTCCACTGTCAACATCCACATAAATAAACACAAATGTTAAATGTTCCAAAGGACAAAAATTACAACACAAGATTTTCAGAGTCTTCCACAGCTGCTAGGTGGCCAGATAATGTGTGGTTTTTCTTCATAGCGTGATGATTTTTTTTGGTAAAAGTATGAAAGCTGAAAATTTCATGTGGAAGACAAAAACCATCACCAATATTTTTCATATCAAATAAAAAGTTATTCAGTACGCAATGCTTCTGCTGAGCCTAACACATTTTGTAGCTTTGGTACCACATTTATCCATTTTTATACCTAGGCAGACTTTCCAGCTGGACTCTGCCTACGCTGAAGAACTGCCCCCTTTTGCCAAAGCCATACATGCGCTATGGGAGTCCTTGGCTGCAATCGTGGGTGTGAAACAAGAGAAGAGCTCAAAGAAAGGAAGCCAAGAAAAATACATTATTTTACTAGCAATATTTTAGTTTGCAGTTGTTTAGCTTCCTGACAAAAAGCTACAATTTCCTGCAGAAAGCAGAAACTTTGAGGGGAAAAACTTTAATAAAATAATGTAAACCAGAAGCAGTGGGCAAGTATTTATCATCTCTGCAGCTGTCATTCCTGGAAACACTTGTCTGCAGCTTATAAAACGCAGTGTATTACAGGCACTGTGGTCTCTCTGAGTGCCTACCTTTCACTCCTCCTCGCGGAGGAGAGCGAATTCTCAGTGCTCCCGGCTGCAGGGTGATTGCAGGCAGTTTTCCCATCCGTGCTGGAGAAGCATGTCAGAAGCTTGCTACCTGAAGCCCTCCTCCGTGAGATTCATTGCACCTGCAATCAGACAAAGCTAGTGCAGCCTTCACAACACCCTGGACTTTCTCTATAGGAACAGAGAAAAATGGTTCTCCCCCTGCCTTGGGCTGGGATTCACTGGACTGGGCTGACTTGATGGTGTACTGGGGAGGGTGCCAGTTTGGATGTGACTCCATCCTACTCAGAGACAGAGTGTTCTCCTTGGTGCTTGTAGCTCCTGACCTCCCTGGTGTGCTAACCTCTACCAGTGCCAAGAGAAGGGTCCGATGTGAAGCATATTGATGGTAACCATCTCTGTGAGATCCCGTATTTTGTCCAAATTTCAAAACAAGTATTTAATTCCAAGTTTTGCAAGTGGGGGAAAACTGACTTTGGTAAACACCCTATTCAGGTTAGATGGAGATTCCAGCAATTATTTGTTTTAAATAAAGCCTTCTAGATAGATGAAAGTAAGGATTTACTGCTGCTGGGCTGTGCAACATTAGTAATCCATCTAGTGAGTACCTTTCCTTGAAAAGCTCTGCTTGCAATGACTAAGTGTCTGACAAAAACAGGTTTGTGTGACAATTCCCATTTTACTGTACAGCAGTGGCACCCTCCCCGACTGAGGGTGTCATGCTCACAGATCTTCCTCTCCCTGGAGAGCTGGTGCCAGCTGTGGTGCTGAGGGGAAGGGTGAATATACCAGGCAGTTTACTTTGGTGCAAGTTAGGGTTACTAGAAGGTCTTTTCCCTCCTCTAAACTCCATAAGGTCTACGTAGAAAAACAGCTTATATGTCAGCCTCAGTGTCACATTGGATGTAACAGGGCCAGCACTGAGTTTCAATCAACAAACAGGGCTAAGCACAGTTCGAGCACTCTGTGTTCCTGTGAGCTTTTAGATCAGCTTAAACTGTTTAAGCAGCTGCACTGCAGTTTAAGATTAAGCTGGTCTTTTGAGCAACCTAAGCAGTTTAAAATACTCTAAAGGCTTAACATTATAGCCAGTTTAAGTTGCTGTAGGGGCTTAAAGCAGTGATGTGCAGCCAGTATCTTAACAGGGTTTTCCACAAAATGTGTCTTTATAGCCTGTGATAAGCCCTATGGATCAGGGTATACGCGTTTGCATAGGGCATGTTCATCTGTATGCCTTGCAGGCATTTCTTTCTGACCTTGCATATCAGTGTTCAGATGCATGTTCCTGCGTCTTTGCTTGGACCACTGTGTCTGAGTGAGTTGGAGAATCCTTTCATTTTATCTTGCAGCTTCCTCTCCCTCTTCTAGACACACTGGAAAGACGCAGATGCACCAGAAAGATTTGCTTCTTCAAACCCACAATGAAGGAAGCAGAAAATTACCAAGTCAATTCAATGGGCTGAGCCTTTGTCTTAATGGGGCATCCAAACCTTGCAAAGGAAAGAGAAGAGGCCTCCCACATACTCAATATCTAGAGCAGGCAGTGCTCTGTGCCCTGCTAGAGTCAGACTGGAGCCCTCCAGAACAACCTAGCAGATGGGGCTACTCTCCAAAAGCCTTGGGAAGCTCTCCTGCTTTTGTGGGATCTTCAAAATAGGAGCCCCTGGGAAGCCCTAAGACTGCCTTCAGGGACCACAGAAGCTAAAGGAGGCTTATGTTGCTTTAACGCTGCCTTCTGATATACTACAGACTTAAAGCATTTAATTCCTTATGTGACATTAAGGGTTTAAGGTCTTACGCAGCTTTAGAAGTGGCTTAAATGCTCTCACCTTTCACATGGGATACAGTGCACTCTTGCCACAAATGAGAGCTACTATGCGCATTGCTTCTTCAGCCCCACAGCAAGGTCTTCAGTCCAGCAATGCTACACAGGAAGGTCCCAGCAGACTCAGCCTTCGGGACCTCACTCCTGTGATTCTAATCTCTTATTTTGGCCACCAGCACACAGCGCTGGAGATAGCAGCAAAGTGGGAGCAAAATGACACCTGCAGCCCCTCAAAGAAATTAAAGCCTTTTACCTAAAGGCAGCATCATGAGGGCTTTCCTGCCCTCACATACAGTGACACCAGTGCCTGAAAAGCACAAAGTTGGCTTTATCACCAACTCAGGAACCCTCTGCCTGTATCACTAATGTGAAGGAGACCCAATTCTCCCAGGATCTCTGAACTCATGTAGTCCTTTGAAACCTTGCCACAAGACCTGAAGGTGATTGTGCTGTGCCTGTTAAGGGATAAAGACGGCAGTCTCAGCTGGGAGACTGTACAGCTCACTGCTGCCCATTCATGGAGAGCTATATTCAGATCTTTTGGGTCAAATTAAGCCCTAGGAACTCCTGGCAGGATCAGTGCTGAACTAACCTCATGGTGCTGACAGAAACCCTGTCTCTAGTGGTTTCCAGGAGGTAGGATCTTTCCCCACATGGAGGGCAACTGCACAGATGCACTGCTTGTTTTATGCCTCCCATTACGGTGGACACTGTTCATGTTCAGAGCAGAAGGAAAATAACCATCAGAAAGATTTTACCAAGTGTTATTGTATTGCTTCTGGTAGGGATGGACGCCACCATCCCAGGTAAGTGTTGCCCCTGCATATTTCCTTTTCCAGGGAGCCAGAAAAATTCTGAGGAGAGAATTTCAACAAAACAAAACCCTGGCAATGATTCCCAAAGAAGTCAGGTAGCCTCCCAGCCATGGGAAGATTCAGAAAACAGCAAGAAGTTGTCCTGGCAATAGCCTCTCCTAAGCATGTGTGAATTGGTTCCTGGTGAATTGCAGTTCTTCCTCAGAGTCTGTGAGCACCATTTAGCTTAGGGTCTGAACAAGAACAGAGATTTTTCCCTCATTCAGTCTCCACCTGATCTAGGTAGCTGGAGTCAAGGATGGACTGACTTCTCAGCTGGGCTGAGGACAGTTAATGAAGTGAGCACAGGGCATTCCCTTCTTGATGTGGGAAGTGGAGCTGGTGGACAGTATATTCAACTGCTTCTATCCTTGATATCTTGCTGAGCTGGCTGGAGTAGAGGTTCTACTCTGTCCTCTGCCACTGTAATCCAGTCCACTAAGGCATTTGAGAGTAGTAGGGTAGCCCTACCCCAAGGACTTAGGATAGGTGCAGTGAGTCACTGCTCCTCTACAGCTGGGTTTCAGGCCCCTGCAGTGCTCTCTTTTTAACTTGCAACCCTGCATGTGTCCCATCTGTGGTCAAGGGAAACCAGGACTCAGGAGTCCACAGTCACTTGGATGTACTTTGCAGCCTCTTGCCCAAGGGCTAATATTGTTGGCTACATAAAACTATCGGCTGAAGGCTCAGTGGGTGGTATTCATCTGACCTGCCTTTCACTGTACAAAAGTTAACCCTGTGACTGTTGGGGTTCCCATAACAGTCCAGGGAGAGGATCAGATGCTTCCGGAGCTATTTCCCCCTGTTGCAAGAGAAGTGTTGAAGGCGAACTGGAAAATCACTCTCTGGAGTTCTCTAAATTTCACCTTTGATTACAGAGATAGCCTAGATGACTATGATCTCTGCAGATGAATGTGAGCTGCTGTATTTATTTTGCTACCAACCAAACAGTCAGATGAAGTGAGTTTCCCTCCTCCCATCCACTTCTCAGTTCCCGTATCACAACCCAGAAGCCAAGCTTGAATGCCCTCTCTCCCGAGTGCACCTAGACAGGATTATTTTGTATTCTTTTGAAAACTAAATCACCATCTAAAAGCAATCAATTGTTGTTATAGAAATCCAGTGTCCCAGGAAGTTTTACAGAACAACTGACCCTGTTTCAGGTCATGACAGAAGCAGAAACTGGCTCTGTCAGTGAGGTGGCATAGGGAGAGCAAGTTTTAAGGCCAAACCGGGAACCAATACCAATGTCATGTTCAGGGCTATGCACTGTCTCCTTGGACATCCGCAGTGACAGGTGTCAGCTTCTATACAGCAGACTACGTGGTGATCCAAGACTGCGTGAACTCAGAAAGAAGCACATCTCTTGGGCCAGGCCACAAATGAGTGTGTCAGTAGCCAGACTGACTGATATACCTGGAGTTCAGGGAGCTTTTGCACTCTGTGATGTCTGCTGTAATTTTTCTTTTATTGTTCTGATCAGCTAGCCCCTTCCCTGAAGAGCATGCCTGCCAGGGTTGTGTGTTAGGAGCTGTGGTGCCATCACTGTCACGAGAATGAAGCAGTGCCTGTTCATGAGTAGCTCAGCAGGGCTGGAGTCGTTTGAGGCAGTTTAGCATGACGCACCAATAATGCCCACATCAGCCTGTCAGTCTTTTTTAAGTGAGACTTTGTTATCTTCACTGCAGCCTCAATTGCCCTGTGGTCTGTGGAGAGCAAGGACTAGGAGGCATAGGAAGAAGGTACAAACTTTCCTGGACATTCCAATGGGAAAAGGAATCTGGACTTAAATTAGCAGTGGGAATCTGTTCTAGGATGCAGTATCTTGCAAGGATGGATTCATGCAACTAATAGTAATGTGCACACTAAGATACCAAACTTGGACAACTTGAGGTGGTGCGAGGACTAGTGAGACACAAGAAGTCTCTTTTGTTTAGGTGACAGGTATTAAGACTACCCAACAGAAGCTGATAGCATAAGGATTACATGTTGGTTCCTCCTCTCTTGCAGTCAGATGATGCAAAGTTGGGTGAGATGTTTCGTCTGAGATGAAACTTGACTGCTTGATGAGTCTGAGTGTACAGTTTGGTTATACCTACCGGAGAGCGCCCTGCATTTCCACCTGTGTCACTCAGGAAGTATCACCCTTTAGTGGTGGAGGGGAGGCAGAGGGACAAAGTACACTAAATGGCAGATTTGTTGTATTTAGTGTAACTGCGTCAAGCCTGCTGCAACCACTCACTTGGCCCTAGTTCACTTGTGGCTTGAGCAGATTACATCCATGTCAGTTTGACAAGCTCAGATTCATAGCTGCCAGCAGTCCTGCATACGTCTGTGTCCAGACCTTTCCAGCATTCATATTTTCCTTTCTTTGGCTGAACCACAGACCCTCAGGACTCTCCAGAGCTTCCTGTGTGAGGGCCTCATTCAGTTTGAACTGTCAGCGTCTGCACTGAAGTCTGCTCAGACATGCTGCCTGCTGTTTCTGCCTAGGCCTGCTCAGGATGAACCACGTGTGCCCTGCTGGGATCAGCTCACCAGAAGCAGGGGGCTGAGCCATTCCTTAACCTCTGCCCTGCCCTTGGCCCCAGGGAAGCTGATAGCCACCCTAGCCAGAAAGATGCATGTATTTTATTTAAGTTACAGCAGACAGGGCTGTTAATGCTGATCCACTGTCTTGGCCTTTGTGGGTATATGCTTGTTCCAGAAGTTGAGGCTGCACTGACAGTGTGGTGGGACCTGGAGGGGTGACACCATCAGACATCCTTCTGTGGCCTTTCAGGAGTATCAGAGTCTACCCTTGACAGGGCTTCTTGCTGCTTTCAGGCAGCTAATGACATTTATGTACCCACGTGCCAGGCACTGTGGGGAGCACCTGGGTTTGCAGATGGAGAGAATTCCCTGCATTGTAATGCTGGGTCTGAAGGACTGTGAACATTGCAACAAGCTAGATGAGATGTGAGCATGACCCAGGGCATCCTGGATAACCCTCAGAGTGGAAACTCCACAGACAAAAATACTTGTGCAACTCTGTGGCCTCTGTCTGGTGTGTGGGTAGACCCCATGACTTTTTCCTGTTATTCTTCTGTAGTTGAACAGGGATCTGCACCTTCTTGCACTGTTCATCTTGTCAGAGACTCTGGTGATGAGGGACCTGGTGGAGTCTAAAGGCTTCATATGCCATATAAAGCATGCACAAGCTGCATGTCATTTTCTTTCGTTTTGCACAGCTCTAAACTCTGCAGAAAGTGCCATATTTTTATAAAGTCTAGAGGCTTTATTTTTATAAATTCTAGAGGCCTACTAATCTTCCTGTTTTTCAAAATGCATTGGGTGCATTCGTCAGCTTTGTATTCCTATGTCCTTCATATGAAAAGAGGGGTGATGAAGGTATAAAAACAGAGTAGTTTACATAATAAAATAAAGTTGCTTGAAAAGCATTCCAAGGCCAGTTATTTTAAATGAGATCATGTCAGTCAAAACTTTCAAATTTGCATCTGGTTCTTTCTGCAAAGTATTGTTTGCTATCATGGCAGGTGAAGCAAGCGGACGCCTCTGACAAACACCAAGTAGTATTTTTTCTACATGTCTATTTATCCTGCATACGGAATATGAACACATAGCTCTCGACCCAGGCAGACTCACCACGCTATCATAGAGCCCAGAGAGAGTTGGTTTACTTAGGTTCCTGATCAATTAGAGCTGGCTTTAAACTAATTCAACCGTGATACAGGGAGGATCTTACACTGATGATAGTTCGCATTTTCCATGCTGAGATTCTGCTGTAGATGTCACTATCCAAACAGCTACACTTGAAAGTGTCCATAATATCAAAAAAGTCATTATTATCCAAACAAGAGGCTGCATTTCAGGTACAAAAGTGAGTCTAATAGCTGTCATTTTCCTTTCAGTCTCTGAAAATTTGGGCACTTGAAATGAGCAGCTTTTGTGTCTTGAAGAGTGGCAGAGGTTGCGCAGAAATACGAGGAGCTAGCTCTTGGTTCACTCAGAATTTCAGCAAACCATATTGCTCATTTAAATACCTAAGTGTAGACTGAGTTTGGGTTTCTATGTTTTTAATTCTTTTCCCTTCAACAATTCTAGATACACCTGCTAAAGCTTTAGGATAGGAGAGTGTTTTCCATTAGACACAGTCGCAGTGTCTCTCAGCAGGAGCTAGCCACCTAGGTACCACTTACGTGTTTGAAGACTCCTTCGGTATGACGTCTCTGATACCATGCTGGCAAATCCTGATTAACAAAGAGACATTATTTGTATCTGAACTCTTTAAAGTGTCTGCTCTGTTTCATTGTGTTAACACCTATTTAAACCAAATCCTTGAGAGACATTTGGAAAAAATATATCTGTTAAAGATTTTGCACCAAACTCTATCAGTAATAGGCAGAGAAAGCTTGTTATCCGCTCCCTAATGAGTCACCCAGCAAGACAAGGAAAACTGAGACTAATAATATACCAAAACTAAACAGAATGAAAACCTCCAGTTCTCAAAGAGGGAAAATTTGGAAGGACTCAGCAAAACAAACCAGAGCGGTTTTGTATGATCAGCTTTGCAAAAGTTTCCTCTTGCTTTTCAGTCAACTATTTCTCACAAGAGCAGCCTGAACCCACATTCTCAGTCTTCTTTCTGACAGGAGACATAGACCTTCCAGTGCCAGAGTTTTCCAACAGCATGACAGACAGGAATAATGGATAGATCTGAGGCAGGAAGAAGTGATGACTTCCTGAGATACTTCAAGATTTTTTTATGTCATCTCTAAGATATAACTGCCAGAGATGAGCTAGCTGGGGCCCAGACCTGGTGCAAAGAGGTGTTCTGAGGCCAGGTGTTTCTGTGCTCTTGCTGGAGAGGAGAGCTGGGCTGGCTGTGAGCTAATCAGTGGTGTTGCACGGAGAAGTCCCCGCTTAGTGAGATGATTTTCAAGGTGCCCAGATTTTTGATTATTGTTCCGCTCTGGATGCTGCTTCCTGCACACATTGTTTCCTGCTCAGACATACTTTTAGGGGCTAATCAGAGCTTATGGGCCTAATGGTAAGTGAACAGCCATGCACAAGGAATCAGCCCAAGGACACCTCTGGGGTTTGCCTTGCAGGCACTGCACCTCCTTTACCATGACACAGACTTCCCTGCCAGCAGCTCTTCCCAACCTGCCGTACTTGCACTGGAGATGCGGGAAGACCCTACATGCAGAATTCACCAAAGTGAGTTACTCTAACAGTAGAAGTTTACCCCTGGAGCTGTACAGGTAGCAAAAAGTACAGACAGGTGTAACAGCAGAACCTGTGGGACTCTGTGGGAGATTTCTTTGGCATCCAAGTATTAGTGGTCTCCTCCAGACCAGACTTCCAGAGGCACATCCCCAGCTCCCGTTTCATAGGCATCACATTCATGCAAATGTCGTCATGACATTCTTCAAGTGAAAGCTGCATGTTGCGTTGCTCACTGCTACGTTTGCTGTTCGCTATGAGCAGATAAAGGATAGTGGTCAGCTCTGGGGAGCTTTGCCATCTTCCTGCTTATAACAGCGTGCCTCTGACTCTCACAGCCTTTCACTTTCTCTTACATGTACGCAACCATCATCACTGTGTATATAGCCACAAGCTTTCCCGTGACCCTGCGTACTGGACAGGAAAGACCTTGTCAGAGAAAGAGGATGTTGTTTGGAAGTATAACCACTCTAATTATGTCTTAGCCACTGAATGCAGCTCAACCTCACCCTCGGCAAAGAAGAACCCCATGCAGCTGTACTTCATTTCCTAGGTGCTCTTTGACCTAGCAGGAGATGATTTCCTGGGTTTCCAATCTATTCGCTGTGCAGCCTTGCTTCATTCACCACGTACATTAAGGTAACAGTGCCAAGAGCTGTAAAATGCTACTTTAATCCATCCCTACTCACTTTGTGGTGCTGAGACCCTGTGCTGACTCTGCCTGCAGAGCTAAAAATCATGCTGAACCAAGCAGGGGTGCAGGATGTGGCTGGGCAGCTGTTGACTGCGCCTACAGCAAGACATAGCAGAGACCCTCTGGGTCAGCCCTCAGGCAGCTGCCTTGTATGAAGGGGACTTGGTCACCACAGAGCCCCAGAGCAGCCTTCGTGGCCAGGAGTGAACTGCCTTGGTTGTGTGGGTGATGAAAGTGCACTGGGGCACGCTCCATGGGTCTGGTCTGTCAGTTGTCCAAGCCAGCCTGGAACACACCACTGCTGTCCCCCAGCCCAGGCTGCTGTGTTTTCCTCCTTTGGAAACCCAGGCACAGGCAGAGCTGATGCATCCCAGGGTGTTGGTCCATTATAGGGCTGAGATGTAACCAAGATGTGCACTTCGGACCTCAGCTGTCTCTCACATCCATCACCCTTTGTCTAGCTATAACCCACTGGCAACCAGAAGCTTTACACATTTATGCAGGGTTCAGCAGTCCCAGGTCCGGTTGCAGAATCAGAGTGTGAAAATGTGGCTTCAGAACTGCTGTTTCAAACACCCTGCGACCTTTCATGGAGTGCTTTTCAGGCAGCCAGCATCTGCACAGGAACGGCAGCTCTGCCCAATCTGGCTCTGGCTGAATAGCAGTACTTGCTTGGAGAGGCTGTGCTCTTCCTGGCTTACTCATGCACATACCCATTCTCGCTTAATGTAACAAAAGGCTGTGATTCAACAAGCCCGGCCTCTTCAGCAGGAGAACAGCCAGCAGTGTTATACACACGCCTTCGCTGCATGGGGACAGACATAAGCTTGTTACCTCGCTCTGCTAGAAGCAGGGCAGGCAAGGTATATTTCCACGCTGTTTGTGCTTCAGCCTCTTGAACGCATATTGGCTCTCGCACTCCCAAACAGACATTTTCACTCCCTGGCTGTGGGCATGACACTTCTCAGTGTCCTCTGAGGCAATGGCACCCACCCCACTCGCAGGCTCAGGTCAGCATTAAGCTAGAAAAAGTGGAAATGATTAAGTGTGAAGAAGCCAAGAGTGCAAACCTGTCTCTCTGATACCTTGTGCCACCACTTCCCTTCGGGGCTATGGGCAACCTTTCCTGACTGATGGAGAAAGGGTCATTTGTGAAATTCCCTTCTTTTGCTCCCGTGTTCTTTGGAGTCCAAAGGCCTCTGTTCCATTCTTCCCCTTTTATAAAAAGTGCAAATACATACATTCATATTTAGATAACTCGCACCTTTTCTCACATGAGCAACTTCATCCCTCTTTCTTTGCCTTTCTAGCTATCAGTTTCCAAGGCTCTGCCTCTGCTGTGGGGACTTCTCTATGTGGGGTGTTTTTACAGTTCAGAGTGCCCAGCAGTCCTCTGAACCTGGCAGTGGAGTCCTTATGCTCTCTGCGTCTAGCAGAGGGCAGGAAAAGTGCTCAGGCCCTGTGAGCATGGATCCCGTGCTCAAGCACCCTCTGGCACATGCATGATGGTAATGCAGCATTCCCTCCCCGCATACGTGTGTAAATGTACACAGGTATGTGCATGCATGCACGCACATGCTCTCCTCTTCTGCCCCAGCTTCTTGGGAGAAAATCCCTTATTTCTCTATCTCACCGCCCCAGCCCACTCCATTGCCCTCCCTGCTCCTGCCCCTGCCCCTGCCATGGCTGCAGGCCCCCCTGCACCCTGGACCCTGCCAGCTTGGGGAGCGTTGGTGGGAGCCGAGCCACGCTGCTGCGTTGCATTGCGCTGTTGCACCTTGCGATGGGCTTTCTCCCGGCTGCCCGAGGATGTGGTTGCCATGGTGATGCTTCCAGGCAAGGGCCCTGGACCGCACAGCAGCCGCTGTGCTACCCTTCAGAGGATAGCACTTCTGTGCAGGGCAGCTCGGGGAACTGGCGCTTGCTCCTTCTCCATCTGCAAGAGAAAATTCTGTGAATCCCCAGCTGAAGGAGAAGCCCTACTCGGGATGAGCTAAAGACATGCAAAACACCCTTTTTACGAAGGCTTTTGGCACAGCCCAAGGAGGGTGGATTTGTTGCCTGCTCATGCTGTGTTGGCCCTGAGGTTGTGGAGATCTCTGAGCTTGCTCCTAGCAGCGCCTGCCTGTGCAGACATGTTGGAAATTGGGGCCTTCTCATCTGTAGTCCTGGGGGTGCACACAGAAGCAAGCACTGCAAGAAGAAGTCTGAGATCAGGATTGTGCAAAATCAAAGCAGAGGCTGAGAGAGGAGGCAGGGCATGTTGCAGGCAGTCCGACAGCGGCGAGTGACGCGACCTCGGTGCGGACGTCGCACCGGAGGCAGAACTGCGTTGCAGAATGACACAGCTAACACCACGCACGAGCGGCCTGAGGGCATGAGTCGTGGGCTTTGCAGAACAACTGCACGTGTCCAAATATGCAGATATTCCACAAAGCCTGTATAGATCTGCACCACGGTAACATCTCACACTTTTCTCACTCGATTATTTCAAATTCTGACTCTTCTCGGCTTCCTTTGGGCTACAAATCAGGAAATGCAAAGTGAAAAATCAAGTTGGAGTAGAGAGTGGTGTTTTTTGGATCCTAGAAATGTTATTGAGATATTATCTAAAAACATTGCAAAAAACTCCATTCAAGTTCTGCAGTATAAGTGCTCCTGAACCCATTATATAATTGCTCTCCATCATTAAAAAGGATCAAAGTTAGGCTGAACCATTTGAAAATGTGTCTGGAGACGTGGCACATAAGCTCCATCTCATAACAGATATTTAATAGTTAGGTGATTAATATGAAAGTGCTGCTTCTTTCAAATATCAATATTAGCTTGAACTTTGCCTTAAGTAGGCTTGAGCCTATATTTGAAAAAGTATATTGGTTAATGTGTTAAATAAAAATCAGTCACTTCATACTGTAATCTTTATGCTATAATCTTTTTACTTTGACTCCTTTTCATTTCAGTCCCTCAAGTAATGATTCAAGAACATTTTTATGCACAAAAATATACAAAGAAAATTGTAAGTCACCCGTCACACAGTACAGCCTGTAAATTCTGAATTTTAAATTCTTGAGGCAATAGAGCAAACAGTAGACTAAGAATACATAGGCTGAAATAGTTTTACATGAATGATTAACAGAGCTGGTTCATCAACAAATACATGTGGAACAAAATGAAGACTGCAAATATTTCATGAAAAGAGAAAAGACTAAATGAATCGAATAAAATGTTTGCTGTGAATTGCTTGGCTGCCTGTAACTGGAATGTTAAATTTCTGTGGCTCAATATGCCTTTTTTGTTTCTTTTCCCTTTCAGCAAAATTGCCAACATCCCAAGGATCCTAGCTGTGTGTTACTGATTGTTTAGTGTGATATTTTTCTCTGTACCAGTGAGCTGTTATTAATGAACTGCCAAACTCGAAAATAATTGAGCCAAGTGTATCTGCATCGCAAAATAGCTTCCTTTAATTTGTCATAGGTCTGCAGGTTAGTCGGTTTATCTGTGAGAAGAACAAACTTTAAGGCCCTGGCTCTCCAATGCAAGCTGTAGCAAAGAAAATAAGAAGCTGTAGCACAGAAGTAAGGTGAAATACAGAGACTGGAGATTAAAACAAATTCTGCCGATTTCAAGAGAAATACTAAAGTGAGTAAAATTAATCCCTTACACAGCTCCCCTCGCGCTGGAGGGATGACTCCAGGGCTGAATTTGGGTCCCAGTGCTTGCGGCGTGCCTCTGCAAGGATGAGGCTGTACAGGCGCCTGCAGAAGGGAGGGACCGCGGCCGAAGGGAGCAGCTGACGCCCAGCAGGGCTGCGGGCGAGCACGGCCGTCCTGCGGCCCTGCTCCGCTCCGAGCGGCTGGCCGCGGCTCAGCCTCCCCGCGAGGCTCAGGGCCAGCTCTGCAGCTGCAGCGCCTTCCAGGAAAAGTGCATACTTCATTTCTAGCATAAACTTGACGGACACAGCCCTTAATCTCAGGGAGCCCCTGCCGATGTGGAAGGACAGAATTGGTTACACAGCCTCTCAGACACATCTTAGCAGATTGTCCAGACTTCTAAACTGTATATCAGTTTAATTAAGGAAGGAAATAGGGTGCGCCACTTTAATGATCTAAGTGGAAAGAGAAAGAAAATGCTGTTTCACCCTCCCGGATGCTTTCAGAGCAACCAATGGAGGAGTAAGGGCTGGTGGAGGGGATGCCGCTGAGCATCCCCACTGCTGTTACCCCCAGATGTCCTGGTCTCAGTGGGGAAGGCAAGGCTAGCTGCACTGGGAAATTCATTACCCCAGTTGATAGAGGGCAGCAGACTAATATCCTCATATTCTCTTCCCAAATGTCCTTAGGTTCAATATGTGTAGTGCCAAGATGCTTGGTAGTGCTTGCTTGAGCACAGGGTGGTGGGGACAAGCCTTCGTCTTTTATGGGTGGCTGGGGAGGTGGGAGTGCACCTGTGGGCCAGGGCAGTCAGCAGATGCCTTGTTGGGAGGCTTGCCCAAGAGGCTGTCCTGGAGTGCCCCAGTCCTCCAGAATGCAAGTGAGCTGCAGACTCCCAGGATAGTAAGCAGGGCTGAGATGTCAGTTCTCCTGAGGGGAATTTGCCCCCTGACCATGGGAGGAAAGATGCTGCCTCATTGCCAGAGGAAATGCACAGCAAGGAGGCAGGGAACAGGCAATTTTGCTTGCACCAACTGCACCTATCCTTCTTAGCCATAAACATGAAGGTTCACATACTAACGAGACAGTGACGATACCAGAGATGTTTTCTGCCTGCAGGGTTACAGCATGGCTTCAAATGAAGGTGCCTGATGGATGGGGGTGGGAGCAGATCTCTGCTTTCTCTGTAGCTCCAGCAGGTAATGTGAATGTTGGCTCCAGGGCTGCAAGAGTATGTTGACATGGCTTGGGGGATGGCTGCTGCTCCATGGCAGAGTTGGGAAACTATGAGCATGGACCTGCAGGGATGTTTACACGCTGGTCATAGGGCAGCCTGGTTAGTTGTCTCACTCTGTGAGAAAATACCTAACATGTACCTGCACAACAGTTGGCTGCTGAGGCTGCTGGCCTGCATTTAGTGGTGGGGAGGTCACATTTATTCTGTTTAAATTTGTTTTATGAGATTATGAAGGTTATTCAAGTTTATTTGATTAAAAAATAAAAGGAGAAACTGCTTTAAATGTGGAGCTCCTGAGTGTGAGTGGACTGGCATGTGTAAAGGCTATGATTCCACCAGGTCCAGAGCATTTTGGAACAAAACCAGATAAGATGGGTAAAAACCAGTCTAGTGACAACCATACCGGGCATGTGGAATCCCCAGAGCATGAGAACTCACACAGCTGAAATGCAAAAGCAGAAGATGGGAAACCATTGCTAGAGGAGCATGAGATGGGAGTCAAATGAGTAACTCCCATGCCCAGAGAAGAAACTTGGCAGGGCTGGGTCCCCCTTCTGAGCAGGATTCAGCTCACATAATGGGCTGGACTGAGCCTTTGTACCTCTTCTGGGGTCCACCATGGGCAGAGCTACAGAGCTAGTTCTGGGAAAGGACCTGGTCTCATCACATGAACAGCCCTCCTTAGGTCCAACAGGGCACAGGACACTCATGGAAAGAGTCCAGGGAGCTACCCCAGAAAGGGACTTTTGCACCCAGGATGTACCAAGACACGCAAGATGAATCCTCCTGGCCTGGCTGGGAGTCCAGCCATTGAAGCTGTGGGATGCAAAAGACTGTCTGCAGGAAGAGAGGATTGTGCCATGGGTGTTGTTTGTTTGGCACATTGCTACTGTGAATACAGCAACTGAAACATGTTGATAGTATACCAACAGAGCATTTCCACCAGAAAATGGAATTTAAATGGCACTTTGCTGTAATAAGGAATTTCCATGGGAATACATTGATTTCAAGGAAATTTAATATTAAAAAAAATAAAAAGGAAGACACTTTGTAAGCTTTGAAAGCTCGAGCACCTCTATTGGAGTAAATACATCATTTGTTGTTCTGCAATTGACTTTATTTCTAAACTTATTCTACATCATGTAGTTACCTAATTTGATTCAAGTAGTTAGCTAATATTCAGGCTTGTCTTTTGGCAGCTATTTTCAATATGGAGGGGACTTACAAGAGAGACAGGTGTTTTTGATGGAATTCATCTTATATCAAAAAAATTGCAGTAAATGACACTTCCCTGAGCAGAGGAACTTGTATAGCAAGAGATAGTGACACCATCCAATTTCCCAAGACTCTTGCCTCTTTTTCCAGCGAACACACTACCCCAAATCTCTGTCTTTGTTTTTTCTGAACTTAAGGCTGCAAAGTGTTGGCTATGCTTGGCTTTCTGCTGATTGCTTCTGATTATTTCTGTTGTGTTTCCTCACTCTCAGACAGGCAGGCCCATAGACCTCGCTAACAAAGCAGCATCCATTTAACTCTTTCATGTGCATAGCTCAGCTCTTAATTAGTCTTACACATGGCCTGTGCTGTGGGCAATAGCCCCTGTTGGTTGCATAAAGGGAACCACTCACTCTAACTGAAGGATGGCAGGAATGCCCAGCTTTTGCAGTGTTCTCCCTGACCACTTATGGAGCAAGAGGGTCCTTGTTCCTCCATGTGCTCCAGTTTACAAACTCAACTTATTCCCAACGGCATGGGTCTGGCTGTTCACAGGGTAGGATCAACCTTTTCTTTCAGTGAGATCAGCCTAATCACACATACAGCCTGCAAAACAAACCACACAGCCTTTGTCATCCTGGCTGCTCACCAGAGCTTTTTAGGAGACTATTTGTACACAGTACCTGTGAATAAACACATTAGAAAGGTACCTGATCCATTCACAAGAAGGTGAAAACATGTCCAGCACAATTCTAAAAGTCTCATCCAAGGAAAGCAGACAAAGACTCTGGCTTTTAAACTGACTGAGTCCCGCTAGACCATGAGAAAGGGCAGCCAACATATCTTGGTCATCAGGATTAGGATAAGGGGATTACAGCACCTGCTAAAGTCTCTCTGAACTTCAAAGGCTCATGGCACATCATATTTTTAAACATGTCCCAGAGTAATTAAGCAAAGCAACTTTAAAAGAAAGGCATTTTGTCAGTCTGAGGAGCTCCCTTGGGGGCTTCCTTGCTATAGAGAAGGTTAACCTGATTACAGCAAAATGACAGGCATTTTACAAGCTTCCTGCCGCAGTCGCATCCGTGCTCCTGGCTATGAGGCTGTCTGCCAGGGCTGGAGCTCCGAAAAGCCACCACAGTGGCAGCTGAACCCCCCTCAAAGTGGAGACCTCTCTGTGCATAGGAATGAGGGCAGAAAAGGGAAGGAAAAGCCATTGCTCTGCTCTCCTGTCACCGCAGAAAGCTCCATGCCCAGCCATACCCTGGGCATGAAGAGGGCTGCCCCAGGAGGACATGCCATGATGTAGGTGCACGCTAGCTACAGCCCTGTGGCTGCAGCAGCTCTGAGCCAGCTGCTGGAGTCCTCATCCTGCAAAGGCCATATCGTAGCTCTCTGTCAGCCATGGTGGTTTGTGGGTGAGGACATGGGTCAGGATGCTTGCAAGGCTATCGGGTTAATGGACTGATGGTACTGGAGGCCAGCACTTAAGTCTTGCAGATATTCATATTGTGCCGCTGAAAGGAGCGGATGGCTCTTTGCAGTTACGAAGGGCACTGCCCTACTGAAAGTAGCAGGAGGAGCTGCCTGTTCATCCATGTGATGGATGCATGGCAGCGATTTCTCACAAGCACATTTTGAAAACCCCAGAGATCAGGAGGGTTATGATCTGGTTCCTGCTACTCGTGCTTGGAAAGCCTAACACAGGAAAGATGGGCACATTCAGGACCTCTGAGATTAGCTGTCCAGCAAAGCTCCTCAGCTGTCTCAAGTCTAGGACTAAGATTCAATTCTGGATTGAGAAGACAGCTTCTCTGGATGGTTTCTGATCTTGAGCCCTGCTTCAGTATTGCATCAGGTAGACAGAAATGGCATCCTGCTGAGCTTTCTGTGACTCACTGTGCCACCCACTTCTTGAGGAAAGGGAACGTTTGGTCTTTAACAAGCAAGCTGAGCACCAGAAATTGCTTGTGGAGTATTGATTGGTGTCCAGACAGCAGGGAGAAGGGGTTTTCAGTCATTATCTGGAAGATGTCAGGGCCATGAAACTGAACTTAAAACTGATCAAAAATAGAAATTATTCCTCTTGCTTTGTTTGCATTTTTGCAATTGAATTCTTGGTTAACATTTACAAGAGTGAAACCTGGAGGTTGCTGCAGAGTGGGAGGCATGTAAAATCAAAACAGCAGCTCTACACCAAGTATTGCTTATATCATAGCTGGAGAAAGGGCTGGGGAACACAAAGATCAGTAGCTTTTTTATCCCTCCCTTGTGGTCCAAATAGCAGTTTCCAGTGTGTGTGTATGCAATTAGTTGGTAGGTTTCTTCTGGCTCTAACCCAGTAAGAATAAACCGGTGCAACTAGTGCCCCAGGGAGCAAGGTATTCCTGCCTCTCCCAGGAATGAGTCACAGCGAGCGCATGTCCGGTTCCCCCTGCATCTCACAGCTCTTATCCAACTGCTCAGTGCACTCCAATTAGGCAAGAAAAATGTGTGGAAGTGAAAGGAGCCATGTGCAATTTCCAGCAGCTGTTAACTTATTCGCTCTGCTCCCAGGATGGTTAAATTTGAATCGATCTGGCTGTAGAGCCCACGCTGAAGTCTGCACATCTTCACTTAATGTTTTAGACAACATTTTTCCAAATCCCAAAGGCCAAGGACTGGTGACTATGTGAATCCTGTGGGGACTGTCAGCGTCAGAGGAGGGAGGGGGCACTCAGCACTGGCAGTTCCTGGACAAATATCCAGAGAAGAAACATCTTTACAGTCCCTATTAGCTAAGACAAGCATTTTTGACCAAGTATTTTCACCTCTGCCCAGACATTTTGCTTGAAATATAGCAATTTCTTTTTCACATCTGTTTCTGATTTCCCCCTGTGTCCTGCTCAGACCTTAACTGACGTCTGGCATTTTATCCCAGCGGCTAATTACATTTTGTGCGATCAAGTCATGCCCTCTCCATTCAGTGGGAAACATACAGATGAAGATCCTTGTCAGAAGTCCCTGGTCTTCAGGAGAGACCCATGTTGATCACAAAAAATATGCAGTGCCCTTAGCCAACAGCTTCCAGTGAGATCCCAGAGTTTCTTTACAGTTTGAATTAGGAAACTTAGGCAGAGCATGACAGTCTTCCTCTGCCTCCAACTCACTCCCCTCCCTAGAAATCCTGCATGGTTTCTAGGTTGCCCAGAGAGGTTGAAGAGTGTCCATCATTGCAGATATTCAAGAGCCATCTGGTCCTTTGAGAGCTCCTTAGATTGGCTGGTGCAGCTTGATCCATCCAGCTTTCTGTGGCTGTTATTTATGTAACCTGTGTCAGCTTTAACGTGCCATCGAGGCTATTAGCAATGATGGGTTGCGCATATACCTTGGAGCCCGCAGCAGCTTTGCTGCTGTGATTCCTATTTGCCATTTGTTCATAGCAGCCCTCAGGTAGTGTGTGCTCTGTGAAGCTCCTCAAGTCCTGGTCCACAGGTCCTACTGCCTCAGCCTCTTTTGCTCAATATTTCTCTCCAAACGTGCTATCCAGCATCCTGCAGCAGTGACTGGGTGTCACAGGAGCAGGAAGTGAGGGTGCTGACCCTTGTGGCTCCTCATCTGTGCCCCCTGAGTATGCATCCAGACATGCCATGTCCCAAAACATCACGCGTTTCTTGGAAGGTGATGTGATTTTTCTTAGAGCTGCCATGTAGATTTGTTGCTCATGCCTTGGGGCAGGCAGCTCTCAGGCCTCACCTGCACTGCAGTTCAGGGAGTCTGGAAGAAATGCAGCCTAGATGGTCCTGGCATTTCTGCAGTGCACAATCTCTCTCTCCGTGGGGAACCAGGCATTTCGACTCCCTGGTGGCCAGGAGTGGCTCCCTTGGATGAGCAGGGAGATACGGAGACAGACAGCGTGAACCCTTCGCTCCTTGAGACACCCTACTTGTCACTCTGCCAGGGTAGCTTTCAGTGTAATATCAATACTTCTATACTATCAAAAATATATACAGTTTAAATGCACAGAGTCCTCCTTTGCTCGTGCATACGCACAAACTCACACTCACCCACACAATCGATCCCTGTTTAATTAAATACTGGCAACGACTGTCACGTGGGGGCAATTCTGCTGACTTAGGCACTTTGGGATTTTTATGCATCTATTGCTGCTTTGCTTTTCCATTAACTTATTTTTCCCTTTGTAATAAGGGTTTGTCAGTATAATTTATACAGCAGTGCAGGAGGCACGGGCAGCCCGGGGAGCCATTCACAGCTTGCCAGGGATAAACACAATTACACATTTTTAAATGTCAGACTTCAGGAGAAGAAATGAAAAAGGTAAACTATATAAATCTCAGAGAGAGAGAGAACTGCTCCCTCTGGGGAGCAGTCTCACAGCCAAATTACCATGCCCACATGTCCAGGACACATGTATGTACTTCTGGGACTCTGGGATACAGAGACACAAGAAAAGGGCCACAACAAAATACATGGAGGAGAATGAAGGCACTTGTGCTTCCCATATTGTTATTGAACATTAAAGAGAAAAGCCTGGGAAAGCTTCATGGCCTGGCATATATTCCCACAGCCTGTCCCCACCTCACCCATCGCAGGCCAGCTCGCACAGGGGAGAGCCTGCTCTGCTCCCTACTCATTTCACAATCAGCTGCTTTGATCTCATATGTGATTAAAAGAGGATAGTTCAGATGGATTAAAAGAGAACCCCTTACATAATCTATTTAAAATTCCAGTAGCATGTATTCGAAGAAGAGGAGAAAGAGAACAGCCACTGACTCCCACTTGTTTTGCAGGTTAGGTAGGAGTTTCACTGCAGCTTCCTCACTCCTTGCAGGCTTTGGGCAGGTGCAGGAAGCAGCAGAAAACACATTCACATAACATAGCAGCCCTGTTCCCCCTGAACCATTAGCCTTTCTTCCCTATTTGAAAGATATAAGAAAGCCGGGGCTGGAGAGAGGAGGCTCATAATATTCAGGCCCTCTTAACAAGCAGCTATTTGAGCTTTAGGAAAGTTGACAGGTAGCATGATGTGGATGGGTGACTTAGGGGAGTGCATGTTGTGATGGCTCAGGGTGGTTCCAGGTGCTTGTTGGCTGAGGGAGGCCCCTTGACCCAGGTGTGAAGGGTGAACTCGAGGTGAGAGGAGGTAGTGAGCCTGCAGAGGCTGCTCATTTTGCCTCTGTGCAAAGCTGGACTCTATGTTTCAGGCTGCAGTATGCAGCCAAGGAATAGCCTCATGAGGAGCTGGGGCCTAAGGGCAGCAACAGGAGGGGGTTTATCCTCTGCTGTGCTGCAGTGGATGAAGGCTGTGAGGGGATCAGTAACAAGCTGTGCTCTTCAAGGCCAGTCTCAGTCTCCTTGAGCAACCTGACCATGGAGCACTGTGTAGGGGAAGCTGGCGTGTGGTGCGAGCGTGAAGCAGCACTGTGTGGGGAGAGGATCAGTGTCTCAAGGGAAGTGAGACAGATGGGTTTCCCTTTTCCTCTCAGGGTGCTGGATGAGGGCAGTGCAGGTATCAGATTGGTAAGGAAGGGCTTGTAGTCCCTCAAAAAGAGGATACCTTCCTTGTTGGACTGGGAGGAGGCTGCAGCAAAGCAAGGTGGGGGAAAGAAAGGGAACATCTCTTCATGCAGGGATAGGGAGGCATTCTCAAAAACATGGTAAACCGGATGGCCACTTTCAACACTTGGGCAGCAGTGCTGTTGGAAAGCTACTAAAACCAGCACAGCCACTCTTCAAAGATTGGTGAGTGTTGTGGAAGCAGATACTCTTTCAAGGGACTGGATGAGGAGGGCTGGAGATGGGGATAGCTGGTGAGGTGGAGGGTTAGGGGGAAGTTAGGGACCAGACTGGGGGCTGGCAGTGATAACCAGTAAAGTCAGTGCACACTTGAAAGGGGGTTGACCTTAAGAGAGCAGCATAAGGAGGAGGAGCTCAGTTCCTGCGGACACATGTCACTAACCTTGGGCCCCCTGGCCAGGCACTTACTGTTGTGGCAAAGGTATAGCAGACATATGGCCAGGGGCGTAAGATGGAGGTGCAGGCAGGGAGTACAGAGTAAGAGTAAGAAGGAAGTAACAACCCTTGGGTAATAGGCAGAAAAAGATACGATCCAGAGTCCTGCCTGAAAAGCTGCACTAGGAAACTAGATGCAGTTCTTAGCAGAAGGAAGCAGATGAGAGTGAACTGCTACAAGTGCTTCCTATCCTCTTACTCTAACAAATACTCCTCTTTCTCTTTAATGCAAACTGATTCTGGCACTCAAGTCTGGTTGTCAAGAGATGGAAAATGCTGAACATACAAGACCACCATAAATGTAAGTATAAAATTGAGAGAAATAGTATAAGGATTTCAAGCTGGGACAGTAGCTCTTAAAGGAAACGGAGGTGGCCATCATTGAGATTAAGGAAAGAAGTGATTTATCATGTAGCTGTTCAGTGTTGCTTGAACAGTCAGCTATGCATTTCTGAATGCCTCTTCAGGCACAAGCACCTCTTGAGCTGGATGCTCTTCATGAGTCTGTTGTTCACTTTGCATAAATGTTCAAAGGAACCTCCCAAGTTATTAAATTTTGGACCCTTCTAGCAAAAAGAAGTCATTTAGTATCATAGCAAATAGCAGAGTGTCATTAATAAACAAACAAAGCAACAACTGCAAACACTGAACAAAATACTGGATACAGACAACTAAGGTTTCCAAAGACCTTCCTAAGGTAAAGAGACAAGGACTTTTGTTTACAGACCTAATGCAGGGATAAAAGGGAGAAAGTGAAACTAAAGCTTTTCTGTGAAGAAAAAGAATAAGGAAACATGCTGGCAGGGATAAAATTTAAACTAGCTGGTACTACAGTCATCACAGCTGGACATAAACGAAATGGGGCTGCAGAGATGCAGCTTTGGATTTCGGTTTTCTGCCTGAAAGCACTGACACTCTGTAAACACAGAAGATTTTGTAGTCACACAATGTCTAGCTATAGAACTTGACTCTACAATAAGCACAGCTATGTCTTGCCTGAGAAAAAATCTCTGAAAAGCAAGATTAGCTGAGCTGACCAGGGAAGGATTAAAAACACTGAGTCATCAAGGCAGAACAAGGCAGGCCTTGCAGAGGCACCCAGGCAGTGGGAGGCGGGTTGGAAAAGCAGATATCATTACCCAGTGGCTACAGGGAGAGGAGAAAGGACCTCACGAAGCAGACAGAAATAGACAGCGTGGGTCATGGAACAGAGAGGGCTGGGAAGGGAAACCCTCAGGTCCTGTTACCTCAGCAGTCCCAGCAAGTGATGTGACCGAAATAAAGTCTCCTGCGAAGCTGTCTACCATTAGCAACACGGCAAAAAAGCACTCTTATTAGAGCAGCTGAGGCCCTTTGGCTGGTCTGGTATTACGAAAAACTAGCTTGAAGTCCCCTTCAGGCCTAGAAAGTGAGAGAGGCCATCAGTTACTTGATTTTCTGTGCTCTTTGTGATCTGGACTCCTAAGAAAATCTAAATTGTATGCTGGCTGGTGGAGTTTTCCCCTTTTCGAGTTCCTGCGCTGTAGCAAAACAGAACCGGATCTTGTGTCACCTTCTTAAAAGATCAAGAAAGACCTTCAGGTGCCTAAACCTGCTTCACCAAAGTGCAGAACTGCACTCTTCCGGAGAGAGGCAAAGAAGTTACATGGCCCTTCTGATATTTTAGCAAAATGCAGCAGGTGTGCAAAAATGATCTCTGCCTCAGTGAGGCCTTTCTCTTCAGGTGCCCTCTACAAGCTCTGTCCTCTTGGGGTGTCTGCCACAGTGATTGACTTCTCAGGGTATCCTTATATCCTAGTGCTAGTCTCCACACTATATGCTCTGGTAGCTTGGCTGCTTCTTCATGGTGTTTTGTGTGAGTTTATGCCAGATTTATCTTTGAACCTAAAGCTAATATGCATTGCTCTGCAGCTCCAGCTATTTCTTGGCATACTGAATTCCTAGAACTGTGTCTCAGTGGTCTTTTTTTATTCTTTCTGTTCTGCACTTGAACACTTTCCCTGTATTGACTCTCTCAAGAGCTGTCAGGCTTAGGAATTGTTTCAAGCAGATGAGCTTTCCCTGTATGTTTCTCTTACGTTCTTTTTCTTTATGGCCACCAGGTTCTTAAGGTGTAGAAGGTGTCTGTAAGTCAATGGATGTTGTGGAAGTAGACTTCAGATACTGATGGTATTGCTGTGATTCAGCATTTGGTTAGGAGTTGTTGTAACCTAATACTTGGTACAGGTAATAACAAGCATAGCTGAGAATCTTTCGACTATCCCACTGGATAGTATCCTTAAAAAACAAAACAAAACACCTTTTCTGGCAGTTATTCTGAGCTCTAGTCCTGTCCTCCTGTTTTTTTCACCATCCAGTCTAATAAACATCTTATATAGGGTAGCATTCAGGTCACTAATGAAAAATTGAATAATATTACAAAGATGCATGTTAAAAGAGCCTCCCTAAGGTCTTTCAATTCTGACAGTGGGTCATTTATAGAATCACAGAATCAGTAAGGTTGGAAGGGACCTCTGGAGATCATCTAGCCCAACCTCCCTGCTCAGCAGGGTCACCTAGAGCATGTTAGACAGGGTTGCATTCAGGCAGGCCTTGATGCAACCCTATAGCTCTTGGGTGAACCCAGCTAGCTTTGCTCTGGTGTCATAGTAAATTCTTCTAGAAAGTTTTCTTCATATGCACACATTTGTTTGGAAGAGCTTATTGAAAGACAGTCAAAAGCCATACTAAAATCAGTGTACATGGCATCATCTGCTGCTACTGCTTACCTTGCTGCTTCTAACAGCTGTGGTAATCAGTAAAAATGAGCTACAAAGACTTAAATGTGAAAAAATCCATGGTAGACTCTTTTGCCTGAACAGCATCTGTGTCAAACTGTTATAAAAATGAATATAACTTTGAAAAGAGATAATTCCTACAGAATTCCCTATTTTATTTGCCCAAGAAATCTCAAGAGACCCCTCCTAAGAAGCCTTCAAATATCTGTGCTGGACATTTGCTAGTTATACATCCTCTCAGCTCTCATACCAAAGTAATTTTCTTTTCTCCAAATTTCATCTTAATGGTGGTTTATAGCATATGTTCACAGTGTTAGTCATTAGCTGAGGGTAAATAAACCCCAAAATGAGGAAAAATCCCACAATAAATATGAACAGCAAAAGACTGTTTTAAGAAAGATTCTAAGAAGTGAAGCAGGAGAATTTTTCTACTTTGGCCATTAGTGTGTTGTTTGGAAATCACTCAGCCATTCTTGTTTACTTTTACTGACAGGAATTATGTGATTACAGTACATTACTATCCCAATTTATGGAAGAAAGGCTAGCTGGAGGACACTTAGGTCAGGATTATGATCAGAAAGCTGGTTGTACTTTTGAAAGATAAAACTGTGTCTAAGCACAGAGCTGTGATGCACTACAGCAAACAGGCACGCACGTACCTTCTTTTCCCAGGTGCCCGCAAAGCAATGTGAAGGCAGAAGTGGAAGCACCCACAAGCAAGCCACTGGATATGGCAGAGCAGAGAAGAACAAGAAATCTGAAGTCAGTGTATGCAGTCAAGCGAGTCCAAGCCCAGCACAAGCAGACCAAGCAGTGGCAAAGGCTACAGTCAAAGCTGTAATTGGATTAGTCATCTATAATATGCTCCAGGATCCTGAAGAAAAGACAGCTCTGGAGGCGTTCACAGCTGGCATATTGAGGTGCACACAATCAAACCTAGAGCTCAGAATGACTCTTCTGAGCAGCTGGCAAGATGAATATGCAATCTGGTGCAATTGAAGAGAAGATGAACATGATACCACATGAAGAATGGAGGAGGCAAAGTACAGGAGGGTATCTTTCCATCCTTACATCATAGCTTTTGTCGGGGAAGACTTTCAGGGAAGGACTTCAGAGTAGTGGACCTTGCTTTGAAAATCTCTAACACAAAGCTGTGACATGCACTTGCAAGAGCAATATGCTAAACGTTGCAGGAGGAGCAGGGATGAAGGAACTTAAATAGACCTGAGGTCAGTTTTCTGAGGTGAAAAGACTAGAGTTTGGTTTGGAGATATAGTTCAGCTTTAAGAATGAAAGAAAGTAGAAATATATATGTAAGAGAGGCAGCAAAAATAACAATTGGTTGCAAAACACCAGTTATGCAGTGGGAATCTTCCAGAGCCTTTAACAAGGCTCTTCCCAGCAGAAAGTCAAGACTTTCATCCCATATCTGGAGCACAATGGAGAAAAAAGGCTTAGACTGATCCTTTCCACACCTCTCTGTACCAAGGAGCTTACCCATATTCAGCTGTGTACCTGCACGTGTGAGAGGATGGGGCTTAGTGAGCCCCCATGCATATCCTCTGCGGCTGCTAAAGATCATGCAAGACATGATTACGTGACGTGAGATATCTCAGCTGCTTCTCTGCAGCAAATGGCTAAATTCATAACATAGCAGCACCTTGGGCTAATCTGTGATGATTTGCACATATTTCCTAAAATTTCTCCCAAGTGTAAAAGTGCCTTGCATTTTCCCCATAAAGACACCTAGCTCTCAAAACTGGAGACCAAGTTCTGTTCTGGAACTGCTGGACCAGTCCTTCGGTCCGTGTGGATATAAAATGGAGCTAGGCCTTGAAGTTTGGTGCTGGTGTCCTGACTGTGTGTTTCTCTTAAGAAAATATCTTCTGTTCACTGTTTCGCATGCAAGGATTCAAATTGCCCTCAAAGAGCTTTCTTCCAGTTTTCTTCTCCTTCAGAGTTTTCCAGACCCAGATTCAGCAGAGGATTTGAGTGGAATTGCTTGCAAACAGTTCATTTCTCAATAATTAAACCCATTGTTCTGCAACACTGCTGTAGATTTTTCTAAGGCATTATTATTTTTAAATGATTAAATACAAACATATAATTTTATCTCTTCTACTTAAAAGCGCATCAGGAGATCTTGTCAGTGATTTATTGTAGAAGAAAGAGTGGGAGAGGTGGGTTATCATTGGAATATCATCTGCTGTCTCAACAGAACTAATCTGTAGAAAGATATAAAGTTAGAACATTAATTTGCAATATTTATTTCCAGAGCTCAAAACATCACTGCAAAGAGTAGCTGTAATGTGGGATTTCAAAAAGTGTTCAGGCTTGGCATAAGCAATCCCTTGGACATCTGCAGCAGCACACCTGTTCACCTGTTGCAAAACTATGGAATAGGATATTCTGCTTTTGCAACGAAATCTCTCAAGAAGAGTTTTTCAGGCATTCTTTTTTCTAATTACATTTTATTACTAATATCTGTATACTGAAGATGCTCCATCTTTCCTGCTCCCAGTGTAACAAGTCACTCATATAGCCATGACAGCAAAGAAATGCAGAACTGTGAAGGCACTGAAGGGGGGGATGAAAGGGATCTGGGGTCTGATGGCAGTTCGGTCATTGTTATGATTCTGAGAAAGAGGTTTGTATTTGAATCAAGGAATTCTTGGACTCTGTAGGAGTCCAGAGAAATATTAAAGATTTTGTAAATAACAACTTGCATTTAATCTCCCCTGAGTACTAAGGCTTTTCTTTCTTTAGTTAAATTACTTTCTTCAAAATGTGAGCAGGTAGTAAAATCTGAGGTATCTACAGACATATGATTTGTGATAAAGGAAACCGTTAATATTTGAAAAAGGTGTATAATAAGGTTAGAAAGCTAATAGGTGTTCTAATTATCTCCCTGGGCTTACACTGGAAGAGATCTTTATTTACAGAATGAAATGACACCATATTTCTCTGGCTGGATGAGACAAAAAATCTAGAAGTAAAATTCACATTTATAATACAGTAAATCAGTGAACTATCTTAGTTAGGGAAGTATGATATCTCTCACTTGCCTTTCATTTGAGATTAATGTGCCTTTCCAGATCTATCCCCTAATGTAACCAGCAGATCCTAGGTTTAAAGTAGGGGTTTGTAAGACCGAGGTTTGCCAATGTACTAGATCATCAAAATTATCTTCTCTTAACACTTCTGAATATATGCTACCTCTTTCAAAAATCTTACAGAGAAATTCAGGCTTTTATTGAGTAGTTGGGGAAGTGTTAGTGGAAAGGGATCTCTGATGGTCTCTAGTCAAACCTTCTCCTTGGAGCAGGACCAACACCAGATAAGGTCATGGCTTTGTCTAGCCAAGTCTTGAAAACCTCTGAGGACAGAGTTTCTACCACCCCTCTGAGGAGCCTGCTCCAAAGTGCACCACCTCCCTGAAGACTTGTTTTTTCCTACATCCAGCCTGAGTCTCCTGTGCTGCTATGTGTGACTATTGTATTATCATCTGACATCACTGAGAAGAGTGTCTCCATCATCCTCCTACCTATCCTTTGAGGAAATGTAGGCTGCAGTTAGATCACTCCTGAGCGTCCTCTTTGTCAGATCAAAACAGCCCAGTTCCCCCAGCCTTTTCTCACAGCCCATATCTCACAGCCACAGGTCCCAATTGTCTTGGTAGCTCTTGCTTGCCTCTCTCCACTTTTCCCCAAGTCACTCTTGAACTGAGGGCCCAAAACTGGACATGACATCCAGATGTGGCCTTCCCACCAGCAGTGCTCCTAATAAAGTGGCCCAGGAGATGTCTACATTATTCATGGTGACAGTGCATTGGAGGTTTGTATTCGGACTGGTATTTGTTGTAAGCCTTGCATTCATTTTAGCAGGCCCTGCTGAGCCCATCAGTTCTCAGTCTGGACTTGTGCCAAAGTGATGCTGATCCATATGCATAATTTTGTGCTTCTTGTTGAACTCTACAGAATTTCTGTTGGTCCCATCCTCAAGTTTCTCAAGGTCCCTCTGGATTGAATCTCTACTGTTTACTGTGTCAATCATCCTCTCCAACTTAGTACTGTCCACAAATTTGCTGAAGGTGCACTCTGGCTCATCACCCAGGTCGTTGATGAAGATATTGAACAATATCAGCCCCAGTATTGACCCCTGAGGCACTCTGCTTATTACTGGCTGCCAACCAGATGTTGAGCCATTGATTACCACACTTTGAGCCTAGCAGTCTAGCCAATTTTCAAGTCATCTAATAGTTCTTTCATCCATCCCGTACTTCCTCAGCTTCCAAATGAGAATGCTGAGGGAGACAGCGTCAAAAGCTTGATCAACCTGGCTATGTTGAATTAAAGCCAAGTCTGAGGTTATTAACTGAAACAGAAGACATGCCTACACAACCAAATGAAGGAGTGATTGCAATGTCTGCTGCTGTAACCATGCTGGCTCTAGGGCACAGTAACAATAGCATTAACATGGGTATTAGCTCCTGCTAACAAGCAGAGTAAAAGCTCCTGAGGACTTGCACTTACAAATGCTGTTTTCTAGCAGAAACTGAAGTCCATGCTCCTGCATCTTTGCTGCACCTATTACCTGCCAGTTAGGTGTAGCTAGGATGGGCATGCTAGCACTTGCAACAACAGTGTTTGTTTTTGATTTATAATCATACTTAATAATTTTGTTCTGACAGAGCTGACTTTTCAGGAACACAAAGAAGCAATTAAAAACTGTATTTGAAGTCATTATAGAAAGACAAACCTTGTAACTTATGCTTCTGTGAGGCCCTTAAATGAGTGAGCAAATAGTAGCGGAGATAAAGAATTCAGATGGGAAAGTGAGGCCTTTTGGTATTTATGCGCTTTTCTGTGATTTACAAGTTCACATACATTATGTATGTTGTGTCCTCGTATTTAGATGGAGTAATGCTGCCAGATATATTATAAAGACTTATGGTGATAAACAAAGAAGAAAACATTTAATTGACCCAGAATGACTATTGTTATTGGTGTCAAATGTACAAGAACAAAGCTGGTCAACTTGAATCAAAAATCCTCAGCTGGTAGAGACATTTCAGTAAAGACCTGAGACAGCTGCGCAGTGCAATTTCTCTCACTAATGATTCTTAAATTAAGAAATTAACCCCCTTCTACAGGCATTTGGATTGTAGTGGAGTGGGAGACAGTTACAGAAATTGGACTGGAATCCATGGTAATCGCAGCCATACTTGTCTTTTCTAAGTCCCAGTGCTTAAAGTGATAAGGGACAGATTGCAAGATGTGGTTCTTGTAAAGGAAGTAACAGTCCCAAAGGCATTTGGTGAGCCCTATAATATACATGTGCTGTGGCATATGTTCTCCAGGCATGTTAGTCCTATCTAGAGGGTTATGCTTTGTATTGGGATTGTATTGGCCACTTCCTTTCAGATAAACACACGCAGTGTTTAATCTGCTTCCTTCATCACTAAGACTGGATATCTGCCCTGTTGGAACACCTTTCGTGTGCAGATCTGAGTTGTAGCAGTTGATATAAGCAGTAAACATAGCACAGAACTTACACCAGCTTTAGGCCTTTATGTGGACTTCATGGCATTTGTGTCCAACAATATGATACTTCACACAACAGAGTCCCACAGACAGAGAAAATCTGATTTCACCTATAATCTGCCAGTATGATGTCAACCCACCCAAAACACTTGAATGAATTTGAACTGGTAGAGTGAGTTCATGTCAGATCAGCTGTTTGTGTCATGAAGCTGCAGTATTTTTCATGTGATACTAGGATCCCTAACATGTGGTTTACCATATCATCAAGCTGCGACTTTGCCAAACTTTTTTGCAATTTGCAGAACTCTGCAAAAGAATGAAGTTTCTGTTATGGAAGCATCAAAAGGGCATCAGGGCTTGGATGCAGTTGCTTTATTGGTAAGAGACCCTGTGCAGCCTATTCTCCTTCACATGAAAAATTCTTATAGGGCACTGAGAGGTATAAAGACGCAAAATGGTTTCTTTAGCCTTTTCCTGAGTAAGTCCATAGCTTGTTGGGCAAAACTAAACTGAGCTTTGGTCAGATTGATCATTGAACCTTGTGATTCAGGTAATTGCTGCTAGTCGTGTCACAGTCCCATTGACTGCAGTCATTGCCTTTGAATGTGAGCTTAGGATCAGCCAGGTCAAGATGTAGCAACATGACAGAAAACTTGAAAGTTCTTGGAGAATCTGTAAATGCCGATGGATCTGGGATTATGTCCTTAGACTGTAAAAATGAGTTCTGCTTTAACGTTTCATCTTCTTGTTCTTTCTAAAGTCATTCTGAAGTGGTGATGCCTAGAGATATTTCCGTTAGCCTTTGCTAGGTGGTCATCTCCCCTCAATAGGAAATACCTGTGACGTGTTTATTTTTATGCGTGTGTTCTTCTAGTAGACTGCTTTTACCTTTCAAAGCAAACGTCATCGACTTTCTTAAGAGCTCACACTCATTTCTCCCTCCTCCTCCTTGCAGAAGCTTTGTTTTTGTTTTCTGCAGTGGTTTGCAGAATTGGCATAATTTCTTTCCTTCATGCCTTTTCCAAGAATTCTCACTTATTCACTAATTTTAATGGTTCTGTAGTACTGTGAGAGATTTAGAAAGAGCAAAAGTTCCCTAAAATGAAACCTTTGATATTTCCAGCCAATTCCTCATTTCTATCTAGGTCAACACCTGTTTGGGGCATAATGTTCAGTGCACAGTGAGCTGCCTTTCTCGTCACTCCTATGCAACTGTCTCAGTTATTCCAGAGTCCAGCATATTATCTGCTGCATCAGATATGACTGAGATGCCAAAACATATTAATTTCTCGGAAAAGCTTACATTGGGCTTTGATTTCATAAATCTATAGATTTTCTTGTTTTCTTGTTTTCTCACCCTTCCAGACTGAAGGTGACTTTTGTATATATACCACTCTTGTTGAGCTAGCCCATGTAGTCCATGAGAAGCTCACATTTTTCCTCAAAGCTTAAGTCTTCTTTCAGTCTGAAAGGGTGAGCCCATTCCTGTTGACTGAGGCCTTTCCTGAATCAGCTCCCATCAGACGGAACTGAAAAGTCTGCTTTCCCATCTACATTTTATCTTCTTCCCCCCCTCCTTTTTTTTTTTTTTTTTCTTTTCTGGATAGGAATGATATGTTGTCTTAAATCCTTGCTGACTGCTTAAAATTCTCCCATGTCTTTGGAGTGTTTAATTATTCCCCTTCAGGAACGGGTTTAAATTGACTGACTTCCTCTAAGGCTGTGATTTCACATTTAATGGCAATACTGCTTAAATTATTATGGGCTGACTCCCTCCCTTGTGCAGGTGACCGACCTGGGAAACAGTGCGCTTCAAAACCAAGCTTTTCTCTTCCAGTTGGGTTTAATCTGATCAGCTCTCACTCCAGTCACTGCCCGCCGTCGGGATGCTGGTGCTAGCACACAGGATGGCAGAAGCATACTGCGGGCCCAGGATGGAGCAGCCTATTTCAGTGAAAGTGCCAGTTTATGGCAGCGCAAAGCGTGGGTGGTATTTTGGTCTTAGTTTTGTCTCAAGCTTCCTTCACCAAGGGGATTGCTGATGTTCATTAGCAGCTAATTGGTGCTGGTGAGCTGTGACTTTTACCCCATAGTTTCGCAGCTACTCCAGCAGCAGCAGCTGATATTTAATTGCTAAGTCTGAGTGAAGCCGTGGGTTCACAGAGATTGCCCAAGTTCTGTTATCTGCCTTTGCTTGACAATTATGTGTAGTTTTGATTAGTGAAATTTTGATGGGTTTTACTGTTCTGCTTCTTTGATGTTTTGAGAAAGCTTTAGCTGTGCTGCTGAGCCATTCCCATAAAGTATGCCAGAGCATTATTTAGGCATGAGGAAAAGGAATCCTGCATCTGGACTGATGTTGCTTGGAGAGGCAGTTTGCAAACCAGATTTTTGTTTCTGACAGTCGCCATCTGATGAAGAAATTATGGCTGACATATTTTGCCCAAGAACTTGTTTTAATTTGTCAGTTTGCCTGACTAAATCAAATTTGACGGTAAAATGGCATATTTTTGACTTCCCGATCTATTTGCATGTATATCTTTGTGTGTAAACCTGGTCTATTCAGAGTGAGTTCATTGCTGAGTGCCTCTTACCTAGCATAGCTCAAAAGTAAGTGGGAGGATCAGACTCATGTTTTTCTGTGGTCCGTTTTGACCCAGTAGCTCTCCTCATCCTGGTGTGTGAGAGGCTGCTCAACCAGTCAAAAAGACCAGAAATTGCTGTTTGAGTATCCATCAACTCCAATCCAGGAGCTCTGGCCATATGAAAATTTATTTTTGCAGCAAACCCTCAGAATGGCATAGCTTTTCTTCTAGTACTTCCATGTACTGTGTGGCTTTCAAGACCATAGGTTTCCAAGACAGCGTGTGAATTCTGCCAGCTTCATCTCTGGCTCTGAGCTCTCCTGTTTAGAGTAGGTAATTGCAGTAAGTGAGCCAAAGTCTCAGCTGAGGTCTGGCTGGATCCTCCCTGTCTGAAATCAGAGTGACCCTGAAATGGGAAAGCAGCCCATCATCAGCCTCCGCTAATGCCAAGCCTCACCACTCACTGTTTGATAGCAGGTTGAATGTGTTGTGCTGTTCCCTGAGCAGAGAAGTGCCTGATGTGGGATGGAGGGCATGTGGCACGGTGGCACTAAAGTCATGTGAAATGTCTTCAGGAATGAGCACTTGTGTGCTATGATCTGCATTGCCTCCAATTTGAGATGCTGCACTGCACTTCGTGGTGTGGCTACACCCTCCTTCCCATTCCTCACTGTCCTTTTCTCTTTGCCTCAGTGGTCCCCTTTCCCTCTCCACTAGGGTTACTGGTTGGGCAGTTGTCCCATGTTTCCTGGGGACTCTGAGGGCTCATTTATACAGTCACATAACACTTCCAGTTTTCTTCTTTGTTACTTAACCAGTATGTCTTAGCATTTGATTTATTTTGGATTTTCTTGGTAGAGCACTTAACTTATATTTCCAAAGAGTTTGTTATCACAACCTGAAACAGTAATGCTCCTCAGTGGTGATGCGCAGCCTACAGAGCATCGGGGTAGGTGGAAAGTCAAATTATCTTTCTGCAGGCATCAATTTCCTCTTAGTATTTCTAGTTCTCCCATCTTTATATCTTGGGCTTACAGTGTTTGTTTAGAACCTCTGGCTCTCTTCTAAGTGTTCTGTTCAAAGGGGAAGGTTTGGCCTAATTTTTCCTTGCCTGTCCCACATGATTATTGTCAACTTCTGTCCTATCCTTTAGATGATGGCACAGAAGTCCTGCAACTTCATCCGATTCTTCCACATCTCCTGGCTTTTCCCCACTCTTCAGTTTAAAGGTTCTCCTTTTTGTATGATACTAGCCTCCATTCATTTTGGTTGGGGTGAAATTTGTCCCCCAGCTCCTATATCATCTGTTCTCAGGGTGATCATGTGTGTGATGCTGAGGGCCATAATCCCTCGACACCTTGCTCTTCTTGTACTGCTGTGAGTGTAGACATCTGTTCTGCGTTGCCCCTGCACCCAGCCAGCAGGTTGGGCTCCTCCTTTGGGGGGAAGGCTGGAAAGCCCACCAGTGCCCCGGCCCTAGCTAAACCTCCTGTGCCTAGCAGGGCTCAGCTCCACCCAGCTCATTGCTGGGCTCTCCGAGCAGTACTGGAGCTGGGTGGCTTCCTCGGCCAGCCAAGCACGGGTTAGACTGTGGGAGATGTCAGCTCCATAGCCCTGAGCGAGATAGAGGTTGGGGATCTTTTTGTTCATTTATTTTTAATGAGGAAGGAATTCCCCAGTTGCTACATTAACCTAATTTTCATGATCCTTTCCTGCTCTGTCAGCACCTTTGTGCAAGGCCAGGACTCGCATATGCAGCTTCTCCTCAGCCAACTTTTGTAACATAAGCTTTGGGACTAGTTTAGCCTAGCTTCATAAAGCTGAGGCTTTGCTTTATTTCATGTTAAAATCGTGAACTTCAATTGCCAGATGCTAAACTTTTTGAACTAGACTAGGGATTTTTTGTGATTTTCTCTACAGCTTGCAAGTACAGTAAGCTTCTTTGTCTCATGCTACACTGTCTGCAGCCAAAACCGTTATAAAACTGGCTGAACTTAGACCTGAGAGAACTCTCTGAATTCTCTTGAGCAAATGCTTCTTGAGATTAGCAAAGTTCAAAGCATCCAACTTGAAAGTATCCTACAAGTTACGGTTAGACTACAGTAAGATCAATTGAGATGAATTAAAGAAAAACAGTAAACGAGCTGGAATGCTTTCTTGTCTCCAGTTCTCCTGGCTGTAGCCAGACATCTCCTTCCCTTGCTGCTCTGTCTACCAATGTTCTCCTCACTTGGGAAAGGAGCTCTACTCTGCTCTTAGTTTTACACTTCTGGCTGGCTGTCTTTGCAGAAAGCTGTATCTGCTTCCCTTCCCTGGCTCCCTCTGTCTCGTGACATGTTCCTTACAGACACTGTGGGGCCTGGGAGCTTGCCCAGAGGACTCCTGATACACACAAAATGGGAGAAAATGGAGACAGGCCAGTCAATGTCCCTACTGTTCTTCAAGTCCAGATTAAGCAATGATGTAGAGCTGGGACTCAGCTGCATGTGCCACAGCAGAGTGGCAGGAGAGCATGGGGAACCAAGCAGGCTTCAGGGCCTCAGGCAAGAGTTGAGAAAAAATATTTTTTAAAGGAAAAAAAAGATTTTCTTTCTTGACCTTACCTTGCCCATGAAGGTACCACATCACTGATGGGCCTGTGGTGCTAGGATGTCAAAAATTGCCATAGTCCCAGAGCAGCTGTCCTCCCCCAAGATTCTGGTGAGGAATTCCTTCAGCCGCCTGGTCCTTCATGTAGAAGAGGAGATATATTGGCATGCCTTCCCTGTGAGGCCCTTCTACCTTCTTCAGGCCTGGGCCAGACTTGTAAGAAGGAAGTTCAACAAACTGGGAAATGAAGAATGATGTTGCCGAGATGAGTTTGGTTCCCCTCTCCCTTCCAGGACAGAGGGAATTATTTGGAGAATATGTTAATAAAACCTTTCCCCAGTGCCAGCAGCTTTCACTGGCAATCAGTTTGTTTAAGGGCTAACCTGGCAGAGAATCCCAAGGATGTGAATGTTCATGAATACTGGTAAGATCTTCACCCTGAGGAAATAACACATTTCTTTTCCAAACTAGGCTGAGGAATCTAATTGCACTGTTCTTCCTAATTGAAATGAAAAATACTACCATATCAACCTATCAAAAATATTGAGCGCTTATGTCTTATTAATTTACTGTGGGAGCTGTTCCCTGTAATGTGAATAAAATCTGAATAAGATTGTTTGAGGTAATTCACAGGTTTTGATTTAAAATATTTTATCTTTTTGTTTAAATTTGTTGTTGCTGGGCAAAATGACAGTTTGAAGATGATGCCTCATTTTAGATTTTACAGATCCTATGAGTGTGAAAATGAATGAAGCCTAAGAATGTAATGTTGCATATTATTGAATTATTATCTTTCAGCTGGGTCCAGAGAGCTTTTCTAACGCTAAATTCTGTAGGAGTAGCAGGAGGTAGCATACAGGCTCAAAGAAACCACTGGGCAAAATTCCAGCAAGGAAACTACTGACCCAGCAAAGGATAGAGTTTCTTGAGCATTAAATGGTGTATGACCTAGGGCCTGATTTAGTTTTTGCAAAGTAAATGCAGTTTTCATTTACTTTAGTGAGAGTTTGGCCCTGAAAGATTTATGCACACTTTTCTCCAGATGGTAGCAAAGCAGCAACCTGATCTACTTGTCAAGAGAAAGCCTTGGTTTCCAAAAAACAAAGCTAAAAAAAAAAAAGAAAGAAAACATGACATCAGTCATCAATCTTCAAACGTGCAGGGGCACTTGCTGCTGAAGGTATGCTGCTACCCATGGGTTTGCTGGAAGCAGCACTGTCTGTCCGTACTTGCAGCAGGTCCCACTCACTCGCACTGTGCTACAAGGAGATGGGCAGGGAGCAACTGGGCAGGGACAGACTTCGGGTACAGAGGATCGATCAGCTTTTCTCTGTTTCCTTTTGCCATGGCAAATATGAGTCCAGGATGGGACCCTGTGATCATTGTACCAGCGGTGCGAAATGGAGATGGGTTTGTGTCTTCAGACATCCAGATGAAGACTGTTATACAGTGATCAGCTCATGTCTCCCTTTCCAGTTTCTCTTGGGGCCGGTGAGGATTTTATTGGTTGTGGCTGCTGTCTCCCCCTCCTGCTGAACAGGATCTTGCCCCTAGTGTAGTGCCAATTGCAGCCTGCCTTCACTGCCAGAGGGAGCCTCCCCACTCACTCACGCTCAGAAACACCCAATCCAGCAATGCCTTAAGAAGGAGAGAGGAAGATATGCAGAGTGATATGATTTAAGTTTGGGGGCAGGGGGTGGAGTTTTTTTTTTATGGTGGTTTCTTCTAAGTGCTATTCTATTATTTTTGTTCAAAATCATACTTTGCCTTAAGGAGGCTGTTTGTCATTGGGTATCCCTGATGTTGCTCCCAGAGGAACCAGAACTGCAGGCAATGGAGATAAATCAGGTCTACCAGAATAATTGTGGTAGATAAGAGAGAACTGAAGCCTCCAGCCCAGTCTGAAACAGAGAAAACTGCTTAGTTGCAGCCTAAGAAAGAGAGGCTAGCTCAAGGCACTCAGAAGCGCAGTGTGTAACTAGCCTGGAAAGCAAAAACCAGCACTCCCATCTAAAACTAGGGAGGATCTTTCCATGTACTGGGCATATATACAGCAGAGTTGACAGCTCTTAGTTTCCAATGACTTCTTACAGGATTGAGAGGAAGAAAATAAAAGCTGACTGGAACATGGACTCCACAGCAAGAGTCTGAAACGGCATGAAAACCATAAAAGATGTGAGAAAGAAGGAAAAACATATTACCTATAGCTCCTGGCAGGACTGAGTGATTCTTGCAACTAGTATTTTCTCCAACAATCTGTCAGAGGTGTGCTCCATCACACAGCGATGTCTCAGCTGGGTGGCTATTGCTGGGTCATCTTTTGCAAAGGATTTACGTCAAAGTAAGCTGTGGTTATGGGGACACACTGTGAAGGTCTCTGCTGCGCAAGGAAGCACATAAGGCAGCAGTAGATTTTTTTTTTTTTTTTTTGCCAACATATATTGCTGTGTTGCTAGACACAAATTGCTGTGTGCTCAGTTTCTTTGTCTACCTGGCATCTTTTGTGATGCCAGTGCTGTTGTTTCAAGGTGCTTTAGGGAGGTTCCCCAAGGAGCCCAGCCATTTGTTTCTGGTGTCATCCAGCTGTTCCTGGAAGCTGCTTTCCTAGAAGGCAACCTTGCTGGCCCTTGCAGCCAAAAGTGTAAAAGGAACAGGCCTCTTTCAACTCCATCCTGAGCAATCAAGCTGGTTGCAGAACAGGCTGCTTTGTCAGGTAGAACCTGCAGAGTTGGCATCAGGGAGCACCAGCTCTCCATGCAAAGAGAGTCAAATATGCAGTGTGCCATGGTAGTATTTAGTAGCAGGCCACATGCAGCAGGGCAATATCATTTCCGAGAACAGTTACATGTCTTTATCAGAAGCAGAGGCTGGTGAGGCAAGGCCAGGCTACATGCGAGGTCCTGGCTGGGAGCAGGACCGAGGGCCAAGGGAAGAAATGGACTGTTCTCTTTTGTCTTATGCAGCAAACGCCTAGCATCAGCACATGGTGAGTGTGAGGCAGGAGCTTCCCCCAGCCTGCTGCAGTCGGGCAACACCTTACTCTACAGGGTCATACGCTGGCACAGCAGCCCATTGCGCTAATTGGGAAATTACAATGATTCAATTAAAAAATGCCTCCTGGATGCACAACAGGTATTAGAGGCTTTGTGTACAGACTCTGCCCAGCTGGGCACAAAGGAGCACACCCACTCTGCTGCCCTTCCCCAGCCAGGTGGGCTCCAGAGGTGCTCCAAGCTGCGTGGTTACTTCTCTGCCGTCAAATGTGCAAATCCTACTCAGCAGTCTGACCCGCAGCCCCTTCTCTGGAAGAACTTTCAAGTGCAAAGATTTTCTCAGAACAACGTGCTGTTTGGGTGTAAGTTTACTAAAAATGAAGTGCAAACCCAGAAAATATAAACTGCAAGCCTGAGGCAGCAGGCGAAAGAAGGGGGCAGCTAGGTGTCCACTGTGCAAGGTTCCTGAGCTGCCCCTGGCTGCCTGTTGGCTGCTGAATGCAAGGTGAGCATCAGGAGCATGGAGGTGGGTAGCATCCTGACTGGGGGGGGGGGGGCAGGTGCCTGGGACAAGAAACTATGGACACTGAAGGATTCGGTACAGATGTGGGGCAGGGGGGGGAAGCACTGGCAGCTGTGGAGACTTCACTGCAAGAGTTCTTGATTTCTCAGCACTTGCAGCTATTTCCTGGTGCCTTTCTGGGCTCTTACCACCTGGCTCTGACACAGAGCAGCTGTGGCATAGCTGTTTCCCTAAGATCTGCTTCTCTCTGTCCCTGCCACTTTGCACTGTAAAATAGCTCTCTCTCAGTGGTGATATGTAAGATCCACATGAAAGATGGAATCTGGTGACGGCATGAGGCAGGGCAGAAAGAGCTAGTCCCAGGGTGAGCATCCAATGCAAAGTTGTCATGTGCAGAGATCTGATACAAGACCAATGCTGCAGAGATCCATAATGAAGAAAAACCTGTGAGCATCCAAGGAGAAAGCAGAAGCACAGGATGCCCAGCCTGCACCTCGGGCAGAATGGAGGCACCAAGCAGGATGTACCCAGTGGGCAGGAAAGGACTGGTGAAAAAGCCTATGAGATAACTGGGGGATTTAAGAACACTCTAGTGCTGGCACAGTACTTGGCCCAGCATGTAGTTAACCCATCTATATTTGTAGAACAAATTTAAACCAGCAGTGTATTTTTACTCTGCATAAGCAATTAGCATCACATGGCCGTGGTGATTTTGATCTGGCACCTGCATCCAAAGCCAATTTAGCATGAAAATGCTCAGAGTGTAAACACAATGAGAATAGCCTCTTAGCTTCTGGGCCTTCTGTCCTTGATATGACATTCAGTATTTACAAAGGTTGGGTTTTTTACACCACAGCAGGGAACTACTCAGATTTCTCTGAGCTGAAAACACAATGATTGTGTTGATACCCAAAATGACCGCTTCTGCTATACTGATATTGGACAAATATTGATTCATGGCTACTACAAGTCTCTTCCTTCACTGATGAATGCTCAAGGCTACTTGGATAAACAAACAATTTCTCATGAATATTCTTACTTTAACACATTCCTAGAATAATAGTGTGTCCTGTATACATTCTCATTATGCTTTTTCTTCTGTTAACAGTTTGAGATGATATTATGTAGCACTTTATTAGCACTGAAAGGGAGTGTCCCCTTGTGGATAGTCCCTTGTCCAGTAGAGAGTTTGGCCGTGCAGCTCTTGGTCTCTACTTGACCCAGAACAATAGAAAAAAAAAATCAAAATTACTGCTCTTGTATGAGGGAGGGGATTCATATCCAGTACTATCTTGTCATTGCATAGTTTACTCTCACTGGTAGATCATTAATCAAATGCCTGATAATACTGCTGGCTACAGCTCAGATGCTGCAGGTGACTGCAGCACTTGGACTTGCTCCCAAAATGACTCTCTTCCCATTAGACAGGCTGGCTGCTTGTTACTCAACCTGTCTTCCTCAGCTCTAGGATCCCTGTGACTGCTTGCTACGTGGACATACCTTGCTAAGGACCAAGGATCGACTGTCACATACAACCACGGGTGTCCCATTTTTTTCTACTGAAGGCTGAACATGCCAGGAGCTTCCTAGCAGGAGAGATAATACAAATAATGACTGGGGAGAAACAGCAACATTGACTCGGCTACCTAGAAGCTACCTCTTGTTGCACCAAGAGGTGCAGACATAAAATGATCTTGGCATAGCCAGACCTTGATTAAAGATGGACCTTACCAGTTTCATTTGCTAGTATTGGCTGCAAGGCTTCCTGCTGCTCATTTCAGCTTTCCACAGTCTAAATGGTGATGCAGCTTATGGTTGGTTGGCTTTGGAGGAAATGGCTCACATTACAAAGTTAATAAGCACTTGGGGATAACTTGTGCTCTTCCTGATGACAGCAGGACCATTGACTTCATTCTGTTGTAATCAGTTACTCCAATTCAAAGTGGCTGGAAACATCAGCATCCTGCATTGGCACTGCTTTACATCCATTTTCCATTGATATGAATGACTCTGCAACAGTGAACTGATATGTAGGTGAGGCTATTAAAATTATTTAGTATAAGCTAGTAAGTATAGCAACCACAGAATGAAATATATTCTAGAATAACTCCTCTGGAATAGCTCCCTGTGTGAACATTCAGTTCCAGAATAAAGAGTTGCTTAATTCTGGAATAATTGCTTTAATTATTTTCAATGGGTTCTTTTTCAAATTGTGTGAAGTGTCTAAAAATTGTGCATGTCCCTGTCACCCCAGTGAGATCACATTGTTTCATAAAATTCAAAATAGATGAAGTTACTGACTTCTCCAGGCAGCCTGGTTATTTTTTAATCCATTTACAGTGTTTTGATTCCATGGTGATAAGGACTTTATAAATGCTAATTGATAAATGAGATATAGTTTATATTGGCTCATACAGGGCAGAAGTAGTCGAAGGCATATGAAATTGCTGTTATTTAAAGACTAGCCAAGGCTTTCCATTCTGAAGTTGATACAGTGAATAAACTTGGGGAAAATATGTCCTTTGACCTGTCAGCAGTGAATTCTGTGAACATCCGGGTTCACAGGCTAAAGCTACGCTGGTGAGGGCTGACTGCTTGGAAACCACCGAGGAATTGCTAAACAACTGTTAGATGTTTCCCAGCCATGGTTAGTATGGCTGGCTTCACACACTTTAATCTTTCCTTCTCATTTTTTTTCCTTCCTTCCTCTGTGAGGATAAGGACAGTCCAGGCAGTAACCGAGGAAGTGGAAAAACTCTGGTTCAATTCATCGCATGCTGCAAGCTTCCTTTGTGACCCAAAGAGATATCTGAGGCTTTGTCTTCGCTCAAAAGTACTGAGTTTACTGTGGTGAGACAAACATGATTCTGTGACTTTTAAGCTGGTTTTATTTCTCTGCTTTTTTTTTTCTCCAACAAATTGCTTGCTTTAACTACTGCTAAGTTAGCAGGCACCTTAAAAGTAAGTGTGCCTGCCTGCCAGAGGTGCGCGCTACTCTTGAAGGAAGAAGATGTCTTAGATTGCCAGCTCACCGGAAATCATGTTTATACCAGCAGAAAGATTACAAAATTAATACAGAGTCGCTCTGTGCTTTAACAGAAGAGACTGAAGCTTATGAAAGAAACTTGTAAAAATGAAGAGCCAGCACCTTCTTTGTGTCACCTAGAGATTTTATCTTTATGTTTTACAGGTCTTGATGGTCTTTCCCCCAAAACTCTCCAGCCAACAGCAGTGGCAGGAGATTGTTGTGACCGGCTCCTTGCTCGGTGAGGTGCGTGACTGGCTGGGATCTGGAACAGGGCTGTGTCAGTCCTGAGGCTGGGTCACACTGCAGAGCCCTGGGGCCATGCAGACGCTGCTTTCCCACCAGGGGAGCCCTCCGTCCCTGTGAAGCTCCAGCAGAAATATCACAGGAAGCCTACGGGCTCCAGGGAGTTGAGCAGCCTGCAGAGCCTTTATAAGGCTCCCTTCTTTTTCCCTTTTATTTTCTAGCTAAGCCTAGCTGTCTCTGAAGCCCACACAAGCAAAGATTCCCTGATGCTGGAGTGTGTCAGCAAAAGTATACATCAGTCCTTATTTTCCCAAGGTGTGAGGAATGCAGTGTTCTTAGCCTTGTTTTTCCTCTCTTTCTGGTCCTTCACTGGGCGACAGAAATTGGTAATAATTGCCTTGGTCACTTTTTAGCTGCAGTCTCTTGCTAGAGACATAGCAGGAAAAAATAGAAGTTAAATTTGTGTCTTTTAGTCCCGCTGCACAATTCCCTTCCTCTGCAAGATATGGTCCGCACACAGCACACATGACAGCCTCCAGACCTTGAACTGGGGGGGTCAGAATAGCGCTGCTGCTATTTTTGCCAAATGCTGACATTAGTCACACTAAGAAGGAGAAGATGCCTCTCACCTTACTGTACAGTCTAGCAGGATGCTCAGCACTTAAAGCTGCCACTAGCACCTGGGTAAGGATGTTTTCTGCCTTTGCCTGGGGATAGTTGGTTTATGGAGCAGTAAATCCACCAGGCGTGTCCACACTGGCATCTTACCTTAGCATAGCCAACATGGATGAGGGTGCCCACCATAAAAAAAGAGCTGCTTTCCTGTTCAGTGTGTGTGTGGTGATACTTTCTTTGTGCTCCAGTTCCCCTACTACAAAATGGGAGTGAAGGCATCCAGCAGAGAGGGCTGTGATGTTGTGTAGGGCGGTATAAGGGGGTCAGTGGGGAGAGACTGCACATATGGGGCTGCTCCTGCTAGGCTATGCACCCACCTGAGGGTGAACACCCCACCAGGCATGTCAGCAGTGGGGCCTGTGTAGATTGACAGACAGACAGGTGGACAGAAGACCTCACAAACTTTGTAACAGTTCTATGTTCATTTTCAAAAATTAAGAGTGAAAATTCTGGTTGCCCTTCAGAGTAAGTCCCTGAAGATTTATCCTAAAATGAAGCATGTTGCAGGCATTTTCTACATAATTATAAGCATGCTATATATAAATAAATAAAGCAAAGCATGTTATTGTGAATTACAACACAAGGCAATAAACAACCTCCTGTGATCTGTCAATCTGAAGGAGACCATAAGAATTTATTAAAAATTCTTTTATTATGTGTACATGCTTTTCTCTTCCTAAAGACCTACGAGCACAAAGCTTTGAACAAAAAACAGAGAAGACCAGTCTGGCCATACAGTCAGGTGCTGTGAGCTAAGTGGTTCTGGCAGCTTCTAGGCCAGTGCCAAAGCTATGAGAAGAAGACAGTTTATTACAAGCTTTGTAGTCACTAGCAGCAAAGATACAGTTGTACTTTAGTAGAGATGAGCACCACAAAGAGTTTACAGCAGCATCTGTGTCTGTCAGAAGTAAGAAGCAATCATCCTCAGCATACGAGAAGGTATCAGCGCGCTCCTCCCCACATGTGCCTGCATGGCTTGGCCATCCTCCGGCTGCTCAAGGCTGCAACTCCAAAGAAAAGTGCTGATGCTACAGTGCTTACTGGAGCATCAGAACAAGCAGCTGTATCTTGCAAAACTTGGTCATCTTCATACTGTTTGTTTATAGAAATGGCTAAAATTATTCCCGTTAATAAGATCTGGGAAACAGCCACACACAGCAATTATCATGGCTCGTTGCAATTGACTTAAGTGGTCCAAAAATCACTAAGACAAAGAAAATTTCTCCCTGCCATCAACTCTGTTCCGTCTAGACAAGATCTAAGTCAATATATTGCCGTGAATATTTGTGCTCTCTTGTTGTGCTCTGGCTCATGCACTTGTCCTGCCTGTCTTCCCATGCACATGGATGCACAGCAATCCTTCCCAGTCCCTACTCCAAACCTGAAACTGGCACTGGGAAACTCAAAATGTGCCTGAGGGGGGAAAGCTACAGTGGAATTTCTCAAAGTAGAGGTGACAGTTTAATGCACTGTCACTGAAAGACTGATAGTTTTAAACAATCTGTCAAGTTCCAACTTATATCCCCTCTGCCCTTTTCAGAGATATTTACGTTGTTTATATTGCTGAAAGTAAAGAAACACTAGAAAAAAAAATTCATCTGGGACCAGATTTGGGTCTGTAGTGCTTCCAAAGACACCCCAAAACTGTAGTTTCAAAGTCTCTATGCAAACCCTGCTTCTTGAATAACACCATGCAGCTCCCTACCTGCAGATAGCTCAGGGGAAGACTGCTCTCATGCCACCATGGATTGAAGGGATCAGTGGACATCTGATCACCCAAGATGCGGAGGAACGATGCCAAAGAGCTGAACTGACAGAATCATACTAGCAGCTGTGTAAGAAAATGCATTTAATAAAGAGTTATTGTTTGGCCGGCTCTCAATACAAATACTGAATTGGGAGTGGGAATTTGGTGTAGTTACCAAAATGGTTTAGAAACTTCTTCACATCATCTAGCGAAATAAGATGGCAAAGTCTGGCAAAGACTGCCCAGACAAAGCAAATGTATTTTTTCAGCAAAATGTGCCAGCCCATATGGTTTGCCTGGAAAGGTCATTTCAGCAATTGGTTCTCATTGTTTACATGGAATTTCATGTTCCTCAGGAGAAGTTCACTGAAAGCTTCTAGATCAACCGCATGTTGTCTGCTGTCACAGAAGTTAGCAAGGTACTATGATCAGAAAATTGAAAGGGCATTGCGGACAAATAAAGATCATTCAAACGTAAAATACTGATTGACAATTCTTCTGTTATAAAGTAGATATACGGTCAATTTGGTAAAAGGGAATACTTCAGCAAAGGCAAGAGCTGCTGAAATTGAAGTCAGCAAGAAAAGAAAGCTTTGTACCTTTTAAGGGTCTGAAAATATATTGAAACACTACTCAGGAAGAAAAAGTTAACTTGCTAGAGTAAGTGCCGAATGTCCTTCCTGGCAGGAGTTTTGGTAAAAAAAAAATATAACTGATGATCTCCCAGAAATCTCAAATTAAGAAGTATTTGTTATGAGGAACAGATAACATTCAAAGCAATGCTACAGGAAAATTACCACCCCCCCAAAAAAAAAAATTGATTTTTTTCTCTTGCCACCCCAGGTGGAAGAACAGCGGTATTGCCAATATTGATTTCACAGGAAAGACCTCAGATGCACTTGAATGTTTGACAAAGATTTTTTTTCCCAGTTCTGACATTATATGCACATTATATTCACAAGATACCTGCATTAGGTAGAGGCCTAGCAGCCTCCCTTCATGCTTGCATTGGCAGAAGCTGGTTTTTGAAAATATCTGTTGATAACCAGACCTGATAGTTTGTAGGTGAAAACAGATGCCATTCTGTGATAATCATGGGATCCATGATGCACACAGTGATTCACTAAGTCTAGATCCCACCAAAACTGCCATGCATGGTCCCCAGGGCTGCTGGGTACTGAAGCTCATAGACTGCGCAGTTGTGTCTCTGTGCATGGTGGTCTGCTATGGATGTGATGAGGCCCATCAGGATGTGGGGGACTGCATAAGCACAAGTGACATTATTTATGTAGCTCTTGCTCTGACTTGTTGAACCTCATCCAATTACTCAGCCCAGATTGTGACCTTGAAGCACTGGGCATCAGCATAATTGAATCCAGCAAGGCACTCCCTGGGAAGAGCTAGGCACAGGACTGGTGTTCTCCCTCATTGGTCAGGCATATTTGGAGGTGCCAGCTGCATCAACAGCCTTGTGTTTCTCCTTATGGGGCATGGGGTCTGAGCTGCTTGGTTGGCAGCCAATGCCCCCCTTGGGATAAAGGGCCAGCACTCAACTCTGAGGTATCTTTCCAAATGCCCAGGCTGCTCCATCACCATTTGAGCAGAGAAGAGGCAATCTCTGCCTGATGAGAAGGACCAAGCATGCAGCACTGCAGCCAAAGCCATAGAGAAATCCATCTCATGTCAAGTACAGCAACTCTAAGCTCTCAAGATCTTTCTCCCAAATAACCTGTCAATAGCCACTGGCCTGTTTTAGGAAACTTGTGTACCCTTTCTCTGCTCATGAGAATACTTTGCTTTTCTCTTCCCTTCCCTGTAGGAACCATCTTCTTCCCAGTCGTGAGTGGGCTGCTGCAGCTGGCTTCTGCAGGTGTGTGCTGCTTCTGTGTGACTCGCCTCTGCGCCTGTATATCCCTGGGTTTTCTTGGCATGGTGCTGCATTGCAAATCTGTGTTAGGAGCATGGCATTAGCACTGCAGCTCTGTGGGAAGTGCGAGTGCTCCAATTCCCCCAGCGATTAGTGGGTGACAGTTCTGATAAATCAACTGTTTTATCATAAACATGTGCACTCAGCATTAACTCTACATGTGCCCAGCTCTGGGTGAGGAGATTATTATTCACCAGGAAAGAGACAGCCTGCAACAGGGAGATCCTCAGCAAATCCCTCTGAGGAGCTGCTGCGTCGCTCCCCTTTCTCATGCATGCGTACACACACATGTACCTAGACGTACCATGACATTTATAGACATGCACAAGAGTGTGCTCACATATGTAGAGCATAACCCACGTGTGCCTGCACATATAGGAGACACATAGGAGACACAGACATGCATGTGAGCTTCCTGTATGGTCAGGCATCCTGTGCATCAATGCAGATATGCACAGTGATGCCCATGTTCATCCCATATTCCCCAGCCTGAATCAGAAAAAATATTTAACTGGGCAGCCAATAGTAGGTCTTGCCAAAGTGAGAGTGCTCAGCTGCCTGAGAGCCAGCAAGGAGCAGTAACCAGGCAAGAGATTAATTCAGGCTCTTCCCTGCCACCTTTTCAAACACATGGACCGTAGGGCTGACATGTTATTTGCCAGTCCCTCAAGTGGACTTCAGAGAAGATAGCAAGCACTCAGTAGCCCCAGCAGAGAAATCCATCTTTATTTACATGCTTGGTGCCTTCTTCGTGCCACCATCTTTGAAACTGATGGACACGATTTTCTTCTCTAAGGGTGGGTAGCCAGTGTGCATAGTCCTTCTTGCTTTCCCAGCTACTTGCCAGTACCCAGCTTGTTGGATTGATGATTGCCAACTTTTCTCAACTGCATGCTGAGGCTTGCGTAGTGGAAAAGTCCCGCTGAGCTGAGGATGGGAAACAAGCATGGCCTTTACCTTGCTTGTCACTGCTCTAATTCTTAGTGTTATGACATGATGATTTGTGCTATGCATCCATGCAGAGCAAAAGCACTCCGAGAGGGCCAATGCCGGCAGCTCTTGCAGGACAGAATTTTTGCTCCCATCACCTAGTGTATGATGTAATGCTCCCCTGGAGCTGCCACCAAGCTGCTGGGTATGCTTCTGATGGCAACTTGACACTGCTGGTGCTTCAGAGCCAGGCTTTGCTCCAGCCAGTGCAGTGTAGGATATTGAAACCAAGCTTGGGTCAGGAGTGATGAAAGAAAGGGCATCAAAGGTTGGAGAAGTTTCAGGACACAGCAGATCCTGCAGCCATGGAGGCCAGACACGGACAAGAGCTTAGGAAAATGCAGTAGGAGATCTGTGCTACCCCAGGTGCTGACTGAGCTTTCTCCTAGCTTTGGGGCAACACAGGCCATCTCCCCAAACCTCCCCACACAGAGCCTCCCCATGATTAGAGGCAAGTTACTACTGTGACACCATGAGGGAACCAATGTGGCATCTGAAGGGCCCATAAATCACTATGTCTTTCCGTGCATTAGTGGCAACTCCTCATTTAGTGTATGTATGTATTTGTGTATTCCTTCTGACATTTTTATTATTATGAGATAGTTCCCCCTGAAGGGGGATGAATAATGAAAATGCAGCCTTTGAATGTAGGAAAGTAGGGAGGCAGAGAGTAACTGTTCTGCCCAAAAATATCTTGTTCCAGAGCATATTCCCTTCCCACACTGTCTTCTCCCAGTGCAGGCACCTGGCACCTCTTTGCCAGGAATCAACATCTCCTCCCCACCCCAACCCATCGACACAAAACACCAGGGTGTTTCATCTGCCTTTCCTGCACTCTGGCAAGCTCTAGAGCTTCTTCTGCTGACCCTGGACTGCCAGCACCTCTTCCGGAGAGCTGTTCCCAAGCATTTGATCTCTTCTGTTTCTCCTCCTCCTTGGGCCCCCAATGCTGCCTTGGAGACCAAGGTGCTAGGGAATTGCTTTGCAGACTACTGGATGCTTGCCAAAGGGTGTTTTTGAGGGTGAACCAGGGAGGAGTGGAGGTGTGATGTGATGTCATGCCAGGCAGAAGGAAACTGCATGTCATGGAAAAACCTTGGAAAGCCATGTGAGTGCAAAAGCAATGTGGCTGAGCCCATACTGTGGGTCAGTGTGGGCTTTATGCATGCCCTAGCCTGTGCTCAGCTGAGCTCCACAGCTGTGCAGAGACAGCGGTGTAGGGGATATGTAGGGAGCAGCCACCGCACATCAGCTGCCATCTGGGCAATCTCAACGGGGTGGTGTGGATTGGAGTGCTGATGCCACAGGTTGGGTTTAGAGATTTGAAAAGTCAACAGTGTTGGTTTCCGTGGCAACCCTTCAGCCGAGCCAAAAGCAGGCACCATGGCCCCTAGTTATTACAGACATGTAGAAAGGCTTTGCCTGGGTGACAGTTTCTAGATAAAATGATGTCACGATTGCTGCCTGGTACCAGATATGAGCTGAAGCTCATGGGCAGCCTGTGACTTGAGAGCTGGAGCTGTTTTTCAGATCAGGGGACAGTGGGGCATTTGGAGCCACCTGGCCCATCCAAATTGCCAACACCTACAGCCTAGGGCATCTCTGACAAGCCAGGGTGATGCTCTGCTGCCAGCTCATGGCCAGCACCACCTCCCTGAGTCCTTGACATTATGCTGAGCACATCCCTCTGCTTCAGGGTCTGGTTGCCTCAGCTGCTGGCTGGTAACTCTGCTAAGAGCTGAGCCACAGCTGGTTCATCACCTGCTTCTCTGCTGGATGCTAGGGTGTGAGATGCTGTGCCAACACTGGCACCTCTTCTTCTGAAGAGTGGTTTTCTGCCTGACAGCCAGGCAGGGGCTGTGTGTATCAGCCTGGCCTTGTCTCAGGGGCTCCTGCAGCCTGGCCTTGTCTCAGGGGCTCCTGCAAGTGTTCAGATCTGCATTCAGCCATGTGATGGGGGCAGCAGCCCTATCCGCAGGATGGTGAGCTGAAAGGGCAGAAGAAGAGCCAATGCCACAGGGTGTAGCATGAGCCTAGGTACCGCTGGGCAGAATGATGTAGAGTTTAAGTCAGGTGACATGGGGATGGCCTTAGCAGGGGAGCTGTGCTGTGTCCATAGGGAACTGGGCTTTGAGAGTGAAGGGAAGAGCTGAGACTTAGGAAGTCAAGAAGACTGAGTGCCTGATGTGGAGCCCCATGTCTTCCCCAGTAAGTGTGGCAGCTGTGCATGGGCTGTGGCTGAGGCTGCTCCAGCAAGCTGGGCCATGTGGCAGGAGGCATCACAAGGCTCACAGTGGGCAACACTGGCCTCAGGGCTGGGGACCTTCCCATGGAAGGCTAGACCTGATGGAGGAGTGTGCTGTGAAATGCTGCAGCCATGGAGATCAATAGCATGACATAAAGCCATTTATATCACTGTAAAGGGAGCATACAGGCTAGAATTAGTTACACTAAAATGTCTGTTACGGAGTATTAATTAGGTTACTAAATATGTCACTGTAAATGTACTTTATAGGCAGCATATATTTTCGTATTAATAAGGGGCATTTCTAGTTCTCTCTGCTGTAGCTTGTCACTGTGTGAGCTCTCATGGCATGGGACTCCCCTCGGCAACTACCCGGCTGGACCTGCTTGGCACCATGTCCCAGGAAATATGCCTACAAATCTGCACCAAGGAAAATAGCCTCTGTACTCCCTGTGCTGAGCAGACAAGCAGAATGTGGGTTTTGAGGCACAACTCAGCACTCTGCCAGCAGGAATGGGGGAGGAAGGTCTTGGGATGATAAAAAGTGAGTGTGAGGAAGCCAGTTCCCCTTCGCTGGAGCAGGAGAAACCTAGGAAACACAGCTCTGAGCCCTGAGGGGCTTCAGTGGTTTCTCCACGGGGCTCTGCTGCTGTACAGGGGTTTGCACAACCTGGGAAGCTGCATATTGCCTGTAAATGTAGGCTTCACTGGTGCAACACAACTGTGCAGTGGTTGTTGTACTTGGGCATCATGTCTGGGGCTCTGGATTGCTGGGCTGGGCCTTTAGGACACAGGGCCTGGAGGAATAGTATCTTTGAAAATCCAGCCATTAATTTAGATGCAGAAACATGAGCACAGGGTATAGCTTCTGGCCTCATGTGGTTGCTTTGCTCTGCTTGTTCCAGTTCAGTGCTGCTTCCTCTTTCCTTGTATGTCTGCTGTTATCAAATACTTCTTTAAACACAGAAATTCAACTTTCCAGTTGCCTCATATTATTTTTGGTTCTTGCAGTGCAAAAGTTAAAAAAAAAAAAAAAAAAAAAAAAAAAAAGAGGTAAGCTTTCCCAGAAATGTGAACTTCTTCTTCGGTGCTGCCCAAGGGTCTCCTGCCAACACTTGCATCGGCAGTTGCAGAGAGGAGGCTAACCTGTAAGTCACCTGCCAATGGCTGTTGTGGGGTGGTCACAGAAGGAAAGCAATCCTGGTTTTACATGAAATATTTAACTGTATCTAAGTTACAGCTGGCATGTATCCACTGCAAATAAATATCTGTGGAAGATCTGAACTGTCAGTAAATGCCTTTGAAAAGAAGGGAGAAAAACACAGCTTTCAACATAAAAAATGTCACTGCAACTTGCTCCTTTTAGTTTAAAGAGTCTTTAAAGGAAAATCTTTGACCCTACAGTCCTGTTGTGCAGAGCTGTTTTGGACAAGCAGCTATTGAAAGGGCAGTTATTGAATTGGTGACGCTTGATTTTGATTTTTTTTTTTTTTTTTTTTGATGAAGCAAAAGAAGACAGGAGCAAATAGACACAAGGAAAGAAAAGGGCACAGAGAAAAAGGTAAAAATATCGTTTCCTTCTCACTTTGGCTTGGTTGCTGAAAAATGTCAAGCCTACAACCTGCTCTTGTTTCAGATTTGAGTGGAAAGCTTTGGCAGAGGGTTGGTAGCAGCCAGTGAGTTTACCGTGGGATCCAAGCCAGACTTGTCTTAGGGAGGCAAATGAGATGACAGGAGGAAGTGCAGGAGATAATCTTGGGATGACGTAGTACACAAAAAGCAGGGCTGGGACTTTAGGTTCATAACACTTACCTTGTGCCAACTTGGTCACCCCGGTACAGAAGGGGATGTCACTGGGATATCAGTCTCAACCCAGAGCCTGAACTATTTTCCTTTTAGAAGTGACTGTTCTTGAGACATGTGCATCTACATAGTGAATTCCTCCTTCCTTTAATGCTGATGACTCACACAGAGTTTGAGAAGAAAGAAATATATTCCTAAACATTGTTATTTTGGGTTCATGAAAAACAGATCGTTCACTAGGTAACAAGAGAACAACTTGCCAGACACATGTAGAGGTCAAGATGATTGTGATTCATCTGACTAATCTAGCAAATATCTAGTGCCATTTTAAATGTCTTCATGCTTGGCAGTGATTCACATCAACTGCTCCCAAGCACCTTCCTAAAAATGCAAGATACCTTCATTTTTTGTGGTTATAAGAGAGAACTGTTCATATGAGATGAGAAGAAAGCAGCCAAGCAATCGCCAAAAAACCCTGCCCCTCACCCCAAGCCAGGAGGATTCAGACAAACTATGTTTAGTATCTACACTCAGATATTAAGTAGTGGACAGATTTCCCCCCATGCACTTGGTGGATTCCCGTTTGCTTCTGAGTGTCCATGGCCTCCTTTCAGTATCTCTACAGTCTTCATTTATAGCTGGACCATAACATCTCCAGGAGACACCTCCAAGAGAGAAGCAAAGCTCCTCCAGCTCCTCCCAGTCCATAGGCCTGGGGTAGTGGCAGGACATCTGGTGAAAGCAGGAGAGACATTCAGGGACATTCTATAGGAAGCTGAGACTGAACAAGCATAGGATAAAATAAGATACTCTACAGAAGGACTGATGTATTATTTAAATCTGAGAACTTTAGATTCAGACTAGAGTCAGTGGGAGCAAGTAGGCAGGGCAAGGTGGGAGATCAGTTAGAGCATAGCCTGGGCAGGTGGGATTAGATAGGTCTGCGGAGGTAGAGAAAATGCCATCATATTCACTCCCACATCACACGCGATGCTGGGAGGAATGGAAGAAACAGGAATAGGAGAAGGCTGCTCGGATGCCACCAAAAGGGGCCCAGCTTCCATGGTTCAGCTTCCTTGGCATCATCCACATGTTTTACATCAAAGATTCTTGCCTCAGCATGGAAGCAGTGAAGTGACTGTGTGATTTTCATTGCACCACACAGTCCCACCACTTCCCCTGGCATGCACATGAGCATCTTGGTCCCTTCCAGGCCTGTTAACAGGCCTGAGCCAGATCTGAGCAAAAGTTTGCTAAAGCCCTTGAGAGGCACACAGAGCTCTTGCTGTGCCATCTCATACCCTGAATGGGCACATGAAAACTTCATACAACAGTATTGTCTTTACCAAGGAAACGGAGCTACAGCAGCAGAACCAGATATTGCAGACAACACTGGACACAGGCTTTGACAAGACTGGGTCTGCCAGACTCAGGGGTGCAGGATAATGTCATGATCCACTTCTTCACACACGTACAGGAGGCCTGGCCTCCCCCTCACCTTTCCCTCTTCTGAAGATGATAGAAAGATCCTTCCAAGAGGAGGTCATCTGATAGACGAGTAAGATACTGAAAACAAGATGGGGTCTTGGTAGGCACCTGAGAGGTGTGTGCAAGAGAAGGGAAAGGGAGATGATTGGCAGGTTTTAGCATACTGAGCTGTTCTTGCCCTGTGAGCATATTTCATCATGAAGGCACGTAGGTATCCCAGTAAGGTGTTAGGCAGCTGCACTATGCCAGCCAACTTTCTGCCATCTTGTTAGACAAGGAGTTAGATATCCGTATTGTCAAGGCAGCATTTGAGAAGTGTAGCCTAAATATGGACCTCTGATTTCAGTCAGAGAAATTGCACCGTCTCTGGCATTTCGTTACTAAGGATATCAACATAGGTTAGACCCTACAGAAAAATGAAACAGTCCTTTCAAACTGTCTTTATCTGGAAAAGCATGGGTTCCATTTCTACTTGTATTCCAGGAAAGAGATCTTCAGCCTGAGCTTTAATGTCAACACATTGAATTAAAGGGTTTTTCATTAGTTACAAAGAAGGTGAAAATCATGTTCTGCTGAAATGTGATTTACAGCAGCAAGCTGCAGGGAGATAATTGTGCCATCTTAAACAACAGGTTTCTATCTCCTCCATGAGTGTAAACGGGCAGGTCCTGACGCATGCCTGAATGTCAGACATACAGGAGATGCAGATGGAGAGCTCAGAGGCAGGGCTTACTTGAGCAAATGCAGCAAGGGTGAGGACATTTTGCTCTCCATCATCACAGATCTCTGTTCCCCAGAAAATGGGGTGTGCAAGTGCTCCATGATTCTTCAGAGCTTATCTTAAGACTCGAAACCAGACTGTCTCATATGACTTTGGAGTTGGAAAGCAGCTGGATAACACCATTAGGATAGACACAAGGGCCAGATGGGTCCAGGATATACTGACCCTGATGTACCGCACACTGTACGCATGAGGTGTCTGGAGGGGAGAAACATGACCACAAAAAGTTGCTTTCTGCTGAATCACAACCGGTGGACCTTTGAAGAGCTCAGTTAGCCAAAGTGGATTTAGGCCGTCAGGGTCAGCCAAGTATGAGCTGAGGTGCAAGGATAAACACATAGCTGGTGGTTTCCTTCCTCAGCTGCAGGAGAGTTAGGGCCTTTTGTAGCACTGAAACTCTGAGGAAGCATGATGTGGGGTGAGGACACGGGGATGTGTGCCTGCATCCATTCAGCAAGTACAAACATATATATGCAGCTGCATACACTCTATTTACATGACTTTGTAGGGTGTTTTTATTTTTTTATTACACTATAAAACAACAATAAGTGATCAGAAACAAAAGAATTTAGTTATCAGCTGCCAGAAAAAAAGACAGAGAGAGAAGCATTGTAATAAATTCCGCACTTCATAAAAAAATCCAGCATACTAACAAAAGTACTGCAGAGCAGACAACAGGTAATGATAAAGCTGAACATAATTACTAAAAAAAATTTCTTTTAAAATACTAGCCTATTCTCAGTTGAGAAACTTTGCTGATCTACAGTTTAGTTGGCTAGATAAAATAATACCCACAGAAAGTGAGGAAAAGCAGAAGCAAGCATGAATTGGGCAACAAATCCTACCCAGTCCACATTTAGGAGTCAGCGTATGAAAGCCTTACTTTTCCATCAGATCACTCACTCTGTCCGCTTCACATTTTTACCATACCCTCTGAATACACGACTGACACCTCGCCCTAGCCCAATTAAAGTAACACACTAAATCTCTGCAAATAGGCTGCCTGCTCTAGCCATTCTCTGCATTCCCAATGTACCAAATAATAAGTTCTTTCTTTATCTGACACAGGCTAAAAACCTACACAAATGATGCTATGAATATATGCTGGAGACACAAATTATCAAAGTCTAAATACATATTAATATAGGGTACTCTGCTTACGATTTTGTTAACAAAATCAAAACTAAAACTATCTCAGATTAAACCTGTTATACATTTTCCCTGCTGATAAGAGATGTAGAGGCTGACATAGAAACAACGTGCTAGTAAGGGGATTCAGAGAGCATTGACCAAGTCATTTTAGTTAATCAATTACCCATTCTATGGTCCTAATGGCTCTTTAGATCTCATTTCGTTTAGCTGAACTGCAAACTCAAGTACTCAACTAGACAATTTATTAATGAAAATTCACTTCATAGTAATTTTAGAAATTATGGAATGGAAAATAAAGATGACTAACAGTGCCTGCAAAGATTCAACAAATGTACATAAGATTTTAGAACTTTCTTGTAAATCAGTAAATCTAATCAATGGATAAATGTTTCATCAGACTTAATATTAACACAGTGGTAACTTATTCTAGTTATTGCATAACCTATTCTGGAGGAGTGATTTTTATATCAGCATGAGCTGTTGGTCTTTAATCTTTCATTAATTTCATTCACAGACTTTTATTAATTTGCCAATCAAGCTTTATATTTGAATTAAAAGCTCTGGGACTTGGATGTGTCAAGTCAACCAAACGATTTCAAAATTAGGATTTAGGAATTTAGGCAGTTACTTAATTACTGCAAACACTACATTCATTCACAACTGCCTTTTCCTCATCATGATACTTATAGTTACACCCTTCACCTGAGTGGTCTTGCTCTTTCTGTAACACTGATTTTTTTTTCCAAGAACAGGTGCACCAGGAAAAGGTCTTGTAGAAAAAAAGAGAATATGAACTGTGAAATAAAGGACTGCTTTGCATTGCATATATACATGAAGTCATGTCCAACTTGTAGGGCAGCCCTAAATGGTGCATTTCTTAATTATCAAGCCTTAGCTAGCTTGACTTTCAGATCAGAAAAGGGTCCTTTCAGACCAGGGAGCAGACTGAGTGATGCTCTCACAATGCAGCTGCAAAGTACACATGAACTGTCTAGCATTTGCTTTTTCCTCCACCAGTCTTACATACTTCCCTGACACTGACCACAGCTATTCAACACTCTCAGGACAGGACATGGACCTAGCCAGATCGTAGATGTCATCCACTGCAATATTGCTGTTCTTCTACGCCCAGGACCTCTCCTCTGCATGCCAACCCAGACACATCTATTTTTGTCATACTTACTTAAAAGTACAAAATGATTTGTGGGACAAGGAAGTGGAAGACAGAGTTATCACATCAGGCGAGAATACATACGGGCATACCTGGGTCACTCCTATCTGTATTTGGGGGTTTCAAGTCCATGCATCTTTGTAATATGCTGCTTGTAATGCTACTATCTAGTGACCTTAATGCCCAGCTGCTGCTTTGTGGAAATGAATATCATGAATATCAAAGTTACTGCGGTGTTTACAATGAGTTAGAAAATTGATCTCATCCTGCCCATGAGCACTGGCTTGTTTTCCAGGTACATAGCCTTGTTATTAGTAATTTATAGGCTGCATTTGATATTGCAGAGAGGATGAGGCAAGGAACAGTGGCAGGAATTGCTGTCAGCACAGTAAGATGCATACATAACTGGGGAGCCTTAGCATGCTGCTACCTGGTCAACTCATACTGCGTAACTCATACGAAAGTGTTCCCAAACAGAAAAGTCCTATCTTTCCTTTTGCACGCAGCCTTGTCTCTCTTACATTGACTGTAGTAACTCTGTGTAGCATCAAAACAGCTTGCTGCTGAATCTGCAAACTAACTTCACTAAAAAACATTTCATTTTCCACTTGTGAAGGCCAGATGTGAAATGGCACCCTTAGAACCGAGCAATCTGCTGCCCCAAATTCATTTCACTCATTATCAACAGAGGCAATGACTTGTTTGAAATGAAGATACTTCAAGCAGGATCAAGAGCTATCGACACAGTGTACTAAGAGAAACTGGAACCCAACAGTATACGATCATCAGCAAATCCCGTTAAGACTGTGCCTGTCCCAGCAGGGCTGCATGTATTTATGTAGTTCAAGTACAACTCACATAGTTCAGCCCCATGCTGTCTGTCACAGTAAACAGTTAACTGAGACCAAAGCCACTCAGAATATGCCCAGGTACATAAGTGCTGCAGAACTTCCTAAAGCAGCAGGGAGCTCAGGAAGTGGAGCTGGCCATGGGCATGGAGTAGTGAGGAGTAGGCACTGAGTTCAGATTGAAAGAAGTGCAGCAGCCTCAAATTTCCTTCTATAAATGAAGGACTCAGCACTGAACCCTGAAAAGCCCATGCACTTTATTTGTCTTGGGTCTGCTGAGTGCTGCAAGGACCCAAATTTAGCCAGGCTGTTTTGTCCTCCATCTAAACTAGATGACTCCCTTGTGTCCCAGGCCTGGAGCTCTCAGAAGAAGCAGTAGTGGGAATTATCCCTCAGGAGGTCATAGCGACATTTCGAGCCCCTAGGTGTTTGTGATGAGCTTCTGACCTGCGTCAAGGCAGACAAATTGAAGTTTCAGAATTCCCCTTCTATTGCAAAATGCACCTAAAGGGGTGAGAGAAGCTGGTGGTTCCCAGCTCCATGTAATGGAGGTGCAGATATGACTGGTTTGTAGGTGCCTCTGCTCTGCATAAGTGGAGCCAGTGTCTTGGCAATCTCCAGCTTTCATCTTTGGGGTGTAAGTGTTGCAGTTCTGGCAGTAGCCTGAGGGCATATTGTTCTGGAAAGTTTGAACAAAGCAGGTTTGACTGCTTCAAAGTAGGAAGCGAATGACAAAAATATATAATTGCCTTCTTAAGAAAATAAAAAGCAACTTTTTTTTTGGCAGATTGGCAAGTATACACTTCCTACGCACTTTCCATTCTACCCAAAACATGATTTCAGCCTTATTTTTGTTTCAGGAACTGTGAATTATGAAAGGGCTCTTCCCTCCCTCTTCCTCTGCCTTTCTCTCTCCCTCTCTCTCAAATTCTTTCTCTTTCTCCTCATTCCTAACTAGCATTGTGTTATAGTGCTCACATGCAGACCATGTTCTAATTTAGTTTATCCTCACATTGTAGGGCCTGTAGGACAAGGATTGGTTTGATGTTGCTGTGGCTTTATGAATAAATCCTTTTAAAAAACAAAATCCTGCTGCAGTGTCATGGCTGGGTGATACATTTTACTGAGTCCCAGTGCCCCTTGTCCCTTGTCTTTTCAGGCTCAAGGCTCTCACACTCTCGCATTCTTGCAGCCGAATGAAAACTGCTGCATCCCCTTGACCGCCTCTGGCCCACAGGAATTCCTCCTCTCCCTGTTGTCAGCATGCACTGGGATGCCTGCTCCCTCCTGCACCAGGGTCATGTCTCTCCCCTTCCCTGTTGGCACATCAGGGAGTTTCAGGAGCTCTACAGTGGGTCATGCTATTCACTGTTGCATGGATGATTACAAATTCTCTTCATCCTGAGAGGGGAAAAGCTAGCGATGAAGCTGTGCTTACTGTCAGCCGTGATGTGGCCTTTGCAGACATCCAGAATTTCTCTGGTCAAGCCTGTTCCAAGGAAGATGTATTTCTTGGCTGGAGCTGCTGCTTTTACACAAAAAGCCAACCTGTACTGACAAACTAAATCCATGCAGACAGGCAGCACGTGCTATCACATGGATGTTTTTCTGCCTCATGCCCACTGGTCCCCCTCGACCATCTGGTTACGTCAGTAACCAGAGTTGGTTACAGATGTGTGCAGGCAAAGCCCTGCTCCATTACCAGAGGCTGTACTTTCCTGTCGGGAACCTGCATCCTCCCAAACTGATTGCTGCAAAGAGCAGTCCAAGGAGCTCTAAAGCCATGGACAGAAACCTCCTGTCTCCAGCTTGGACAGCATTCCCAGAGCAACGCCCAGGCACACCTCACACCCAAGACTCAAAGACTCAAACCCAAATTCTCCAGGACCAGTAACATAAGCATGTAACATAAGGAAAAAGTTGCCCATTTATCTCTTTCCTGAAGGAGAGAAAAAGGCAGGAAACCAGGTTTTCTTCATCTCCCTCCCCTACCTCCATCCTGTCACCAGTCTGGTGGAGAGTCTTTTGGTCTGCTCTGCTCTTTGAAAATAAGGAGGAAGCATCCTCAGGCGCTCTGCACAACTCAGACTCCAAGAACTCTGCTCAGAAAAGAAATAGGCAGCATCTGCTGAACTTGTCAGCCAGCACCAGGGAGCATGCTGGCTCTTGTCCCCCGCTTTGCCAGCCCCCCATCGAGAATCCGGCAGGCGCCCGTTGGGCAGCGGCTGCTGTAGGAGGCAGCAATCCTGGACCACAGCAGGGCTCAGGGCAGGGAGCGCAGGAGCCCAGCTGTGCATGAAAGATGTGACAGCTGGTGCCATCGAAGGCTGGTCCTGGCTGACAGGAGAGTTTATGGCTCCTATAATCACTGGCCTGCAGACAGTAAGATGAGGTACACCACAGAGAAGGATCCTATGAGGAAGTGGCCTAAACATAACTGGCCCTGCTGTCCTGAGGGGCTTTAGCTCCCACTTGAGGTGGGCAGTGGTTTCCAGCATGCTGGTGCAGAGCACACGGCTCCCCGCACCTCTGTTGAGCCCTGCTGAGCTCCCTGCCTGGATTCCTCAGTTTGGAGCCTGAGGAGCCATTTCCATCCCTGCTACCACCAGCACTTGGGTCGCTGCTGTTACAGCATGGGCTCTGGTGTCACTGGCCCCATCACATCTTGTGTCTGGCTCCAGCACTGCAAGGCTTCTGTAGTCCTGGCAGTAAGCAGAATTGCAGGAGGCACGCACAGCTGTGGCAGGGCCTGGGCAGACTCCCCAGGTGGTGAGGTCCCTGCTAATTGCCCTCCCTCTGGTGGGATGTGGCTCTCATGCCCCCCAGTGCAGGGACTGGGCTGCAGCATGGAAGATAAATCCTCTCCTAAGAGCTGGGCCCACCACGTGTTCCTCACCGCTCCCCAGCTCTCGGTGCAGAGAGAGCTTCCCCGGCCTACAGCCCATCCATCTCCCGGCACGCTCATCTCCGCAGTGCCTCTGGCAGCGCGGTAAGCTCCTGAATATTTTATGTGGTTATTAGTCGACAACATAATCTATCTGAGGGGAAGTCAGAAGTGCTGACCAAGGAGTACGGCGCGGTGGCAGGCACCGCCAGCTCCCGCAGCACCCCGCCTTTCCCGCTGGCAGCACCCAGCTCAGCCCTGGATGGACGCAGGCGCTGGCTGGCCACGGCGAGCGCACGTGCCTGCCCTCGCGTGCACTGGCGTGCCCGCGCCGCTGCCGCGCTCCCGCAGACGCCGGGCCAAGCGCCGGCACAGCCTGTATTTACAGGCAGCTAGACTGAACGCTTCCCGGTTTGAAGCGTTCGTGTATACACACAGCCTCCCCACCTTGTAACACATTAGCTACAAACATGCCAGAGAAGCACACAAATGGAACTCATATAACACTACAAATGTGAACATGCAGAAATTATGCACACAGGCCTCTCTTTTACATGCAACCAGTCCAAATTCTGTGAGCCTGCAGCCATCTTCTCCCACGCTGCAGGCAAGCACTTACATGCACTGTAGAGGAGTGCTGGCCTGCATTTTGCAGGGTGAAAAATGCAATACTCATTGCAAGAAATGTCTTTGCAAAAGAGCATATAGTTAAGGGATGCATAAGAACAGTGCTGTGCAGACATTCACTCCGAAGCTGTGCAAGCAGCCTTGAAAAAAGTAAGAGGCTGCGTTGGCAGCCTGGCATATACACTGTAAACATACTCAGTGCACATGCTTACTCTGTGGAGCTGCACTGGGCCAGAGAGCAGTGATAGCAGTGTGTGGGCAAAGGCGAGCAGTCTATTTGGTATGCCTGCCATCCAAGGGATGTGATTACCAGGGCAAACTGCAGAAGATCTGAGATTGGGATGAAAATCTGGCCATGAATATAACAGGGGAGAGATTGAGAAGAAAATACCTGATGAACTTTGCCCCAAACCCTTTTCAAATCCTGGTCCCTGAGTATCCCTGAGTGATCTGAGTATCCCTGAGTGACTCTCAGCATACAGCATAAGGAAGGCTGCTGCTGAAAGGGCTCTGTCCCAGGCCCCTTGACTGCTTGTGCTCAGTCCCTCTGTTATGCTGGCCCTTGTGCTCCTGCAGGGAGCTGGGTCATATTTTCTTCTCTTCTTTTCTCAGCCAGATCAAGCTTCCCAGTCTGGTTTACTGCACAGCCATGAACTGGCATGCTGGGGTGGGAAGGCCCTGCTGGGGATGGGAGATGGGCAGGAGCAGCACCCAGCAGCTCAGTATGGCCCAGAGCCTGGCAGAGGTGAGGCAGGCAGGATGAGTTAGCAGTTTGGGGTGCTGGCTCCAACCTCGAGAGCTGAGTTTGACTCCCCACCACGGCAGTGACCTTGCTGTGGTGGCTCAGCCTTGTGGTGATCCTCCCTAGCTGCCTAGCAGGACCAGCAGTGCTGCTGCTAGCTGGGTGCAAGCACTTGTGGAGTGGGGGGACAGGGTTGCAGGAGCTGTGGGAGCATGGCGCAGCCCATGCTCCTGATGGAAAGCAGAGGCAGCCTGGCAGCAGGCGGTGCCATGGCCCCGGGGCATGGAGCATCCCCAGCTGAGGCCCAGCCTGCACCACTGTGCACGCTCTGAGCCACCCAGCACTGCCAAGGAAGACTCTGCCGAGCTGGTTCATCTTTATGTAAATCACATTCACTTCAGCTGGCTTCCAGGATAATCAGTATTAAAGGGAAACTATTTTCTAGTTCATTAGAGGAAAGCTGCGTCCCTGCGGCTGCTGCTGTCGGCACCTCCTTCTCCTTCCAGGAGAAATGATCTCTGCTAGCACCAAACACAGAGACATTCGCACTCCAAATGTCAGATGGGGGAGGGGGGGAGAAAAGGCTCTGGCTAGAAGGGCAGGCCTTCCTCTTTCCTTCTCCTCCTCCAACTGTCCTGGGACTGCTTGAGCCCAGTATGTAGCTCTTCCCCATGGGCTCTTCCCTGCCAGCCCTCGTCCCCAGTACCAGTTCTGCCAGCCCTCTCAGATCCCACCTGCAGGTGCCATGAGGTCCTCCCTTCCACCTGTTGCTACAGGATCTCTCATGATCCTAATAAGCCCTCATCTCTTGTCTCTTCCTAGGGCTCCCTGCTGCTTGGTGGCATCCCAGAGAACCCTACTATCCCATGCACAAGCAGAGTGATAGTCATGCCAACGCCTCTGCCAGAGCCTCTTCCTCTCAGGACATGCTGAGGTTGCCATGCTGCTAAGACTATGTTCCACATCTCCCTCTATCTACTCTGCTGCTCCAGATTAAAAAAAAAAAAAAAAAAAAGTATGTAATTCTAGTATAGATTATGCCTTTCACTGATCCTCTATGGCCTCAACGACCTCTCCACAGGGCTTCCTTCACCTTGTTTTTCCCTTGGGTTTTCCATGGTTACAACTTCTCTGTGCTTGTCTTACATCTTCTCTTTTTTTTCTGCCTCATTCCCTCCCTATTTCTTCTCCAGGATTTATTTCTCTCTCCATAGGAGAAGATGCTGCTTCCCTCTCCCACTGGCCTACCCAGGTAGCTGTGGCTGGAGGTATCAGCACAGACTCAGCAGGCAGTGATGTTTTGAAGATGACTGAAGATGAGGTACTCTTACTGACAGACCCTGGTGTTGAGATCTTCCTGTGGCTCCAAAATGACATCTGAAATGAAGAGCTTACACACTCACAGAGCTTGACATTAATCCAGCTCCCAAGAAACACCAACAGTACTGGAAGAAGTGGAGCTGGATTGACAATCTAAGGAACCCAGCTGAAAAGGCCTCCCAGGGCCCTGGGAAGCTGTTCTCAGCCATATCCAGGCAGATAGCGCCCAGACACTGCATACCACTGGTGCTCCAACCCTCTACTAGGCCTCTTGCTTTGGGGATAATTTAGTGGCTTCAGGAAAGCCTTCCCTATGGGGGTAAGGGACATGACATAAGTGGGGCTGCAGGACTGTGCTTTGCCAACTAGCTATGGAGAAAAGTGTGGGACTGCATCCTGCCAAGGCTGCATGGAGTCAGGAGGCTTTCTCCTTACATGTATTGGCACTGCTCATGTCCTTTGAGATTTCAGGAAGAGCCAAAGTATCTTTCCATTTACTCAGTAACAGGTGGGAGTGACTGGTGGAGTGCACATGCCAGTGAACCCCAGAAATGTTTGCTCTGGAGGTGGTGAGAAATTGATTTGGGCAGTGCTTTGGGGATTGTAGAGGCCATCCAGACTAAGCTCCAGCAGATCATGGTAAGAGACCCAGGTTAGCCTCTGGGTCAGCATCTTCTTGGTGAACTTTCCCATCTACTATAATGTGACAGTAGAAGTGAAGGGAAGTGAAGGAAAAGGACCTGAGACCTCCTTTTTACAGCAGCTCGGCGGACATCAATCACATGATGGAGAATCCCAATGTAAGAGTATATCCAGCTCCCTCAGCATTTGCATGACTCCAGAATTGGGATTTCCACAGAGAGGAGCAGTGCAAATTAGAGCTCCTGGTAAGACAGGGAGACCTAGAGAGATCCTTTTCCCTGAATGTGCCACAAGGCTGAGTTGTCTGCCTGCCTCTGCAGATTTAATCAGGAGAGGACAGGCTGTGCATTCACTCCGTGGTGGTTGGGAGACAGCATTTGTTTGTACAGGGCAGAGTGCAGGGAGAGTGCTGCACACCTCTGAGTCAGTTCTAACGTTGACAGGGCTGAGTTTCCAAAGGAATCACTAACACTGGGCACACCAGCCAAAACAAGGACCCCAGCTTTTGAAAAGGGCTGGGTGTTGCCCTCTCCAACCTGTTCCAGGTTGGCTGGGGATGGGAAATGGCCACACTACACTGGTTATGCAGGTGCGACATACACCTCTGTCTGTCTGTCTGCACACCCAGAAACTCCCATAGCATCTGCCAGCATGGCTTCTGTCATATCCACAGCTCTGCAGCTAGCCCTCCCTCAGTGGGTCCTTCCCCCTTGCTTCTGCATCCTCTCGTTGCCCATCTCTTAGTCATGGTGAGATTGTACCAGGAAGACAGGACCTGGCTGACTGAGACATCACACTAGCATGCATTTTTGTCCAAGCTCATCAGTGGCAAATAGAAAAGTGACAAAAGGACACTAATGCAGAATTATTAGTGGCCTCTATTAGGATGGCTTCAAAGCACATCCATTAGGAGCAGCCGCCCTGACAGTGGCTTCTGCCTGATGCAAGTAAAGCCATCATTACTGCAGAAGAAGGGCAGACATGCTGATGGCATTGATGTATTTGGCATCCGTTTAGGGAACAGGCAAGAGGGAGCCTGTGCTGGAGCCTACGGATGGGGGAGAGCAAGCAGATGTGTCTGGGGCAGAGTGCTGGGTGTGACTAGCATGCACTTGTCAGATCAGCAACTACGGCCAGCACTGGGCACAGCTTTTCCTACCTTATTCTGCAAGAAGAGGTCCTGGAGCTGATACGCTCAAGAAGGTGGAGCTCTAGCAGGGTGGTGGTAGTAGGTATGGTTGGAGTGTCCTGGCAGGAAAGAAGAGTTTTGGGGAAAGAAGCATGAAAAAAACCTGTGACAAACCTGGTAGCTCCTTCCCGGCAGCTATGTATGCAAATGTACTGGGCAGTTCGGCACGTGTGATGGGAGTCAGTGTGAACTCTCCATAGATACACTGTCTTGCAGGGAGATGCCAAGCTTTGGCCTTGCAGAGCTGTTCACTTCTCTGTCTCAGTCACCACTGTGGCTAGGGGATTGCTCCAAGGAGAGGCCAAGACTGACAGATGATCCCCTAATCGGCTGTATAAGCAGAGCACAAAGTCCCCATTAACACCTCTGCCAGCTAATTGCTTTTGTTACTAGCCCAACAGGGCAGAACCAGTTTTTGTGCTTTGGTGCCCTTTTTAAGCATTCACACTGTGTTTCACAGATAGGCTGTGCAGATGTTGATGAGCTCTGATGAGCTGTTTACCTATCCTCCCAGGCACCAGGCCTGATCTCTCCTGCACACAGCAGAAGCTGTTTCGAGAATGTTTCTCTGCAAGGTGGTGAATCTATTTGAGTTTGTATCCCTTTTTCTTGCTTTTATGAAGAAAATCCTATCACTGTTCAAGAAAAGAACTCTTTCTAGGCTGCTCTTGTCCTCAAACAGAGCCCAAATGTGTCTCGGGACCTGTAATTTTGTTCAGTGGTGGTCAGTGTGTGGAAAGACAGGACAAAACTGCTGCAGCTTGAGCCCACGGGTGAAACTTATATGGCATTTTTGGTGCTGGCAATATGGCTACCACCCACACACTTGTTGCCCAGACAGTCTGTAAATCAATGAGGAGAGAAAAACACCTCTGGAGTGTGATTCTTCTGATCTGCCCTGGATGCTTACCACAGCAGGAGACAAAGACATTCTTGCCAATGTCGGGGTGTGAACTGCTCAGTCATGTTTGGCTTGTGGGCCAGGCCTGTATCTACATTCCTTACCTTCCTGCCAAAGAAGGACCAAGGTCCACTTCAGGAAAGTGCTCACAGCGTTGCATCTCCTCTGCTCCCTCGCCATCCCCAATCCTTTAGCAGCCAACAGCTGCAAGGATATAGAGTGGGGACCAAATATGAAAAAGCTACTTTTCAGTCTACAGTGACATCTCCTTTTATGAATGATGGTGGTGCAAAAAGGAGTGGAGGTATAGAGTGAGTCCAGTGGCATTCTGTTCTGGAGGAATAGATGCATCTTTGCAGATGAGGCCAGAATAAGTTCAAAATGATATCTTTTTGGAGTAAAATGGGTGTTCTTTCAGACACCTTGGAGAAGGAATGTGAATTTATTTGAGTTGTTTTGTACCCGGGTTATTGAAGGTTCAGCCTCTAAGGCCTGAATTCGCCTTAGAGAAAAGCAGAACAGCAGTTTGCTAGTTTCCTGTTGTACACACCCTATAGAGTTTGGACTCAGAATATAGCAAACTGCTTGAAAACAGCTTAAGTGGTGAGTGACTATCATATGCCAAAAGGTTCCAGATGTAAATAGGAGCTTGGAAAATGAGAAGGAGCAGTTTGAAGCCCCCCTCAGCAGTCAGAGCTGAAATTTCCTGGAAATGTGATAAATAGCTGGGGAAGACTGAAAACGGAGGTCAGTCAAAGGAAGCTAAAAAGTAGCCTCCATGTTGACAGTAGTGGGGCTTAAAGTACTCGATAGTTTAGCATTCTTTAGCTAATTCAGGAAGAGGACAATCATTATGAACTGCTGTTGAAAGAATCTGAGGAGTACTGCACTCAACATAAAAATAATGCGTCTGAGGGAGAGCTTCTTAAATGGAGCATATGAAAGAAGGTGAAATCATAGAGGAATTTGCAGCTCATCAAGATCTGAAGAGCTAATTTTACAATTATGGATACTGAATCTTTGGTAAGAGACTGAATTCTGATTGTGATCTGGAACAAAAATTTTAGACAGAGATTACTGGAAGACTTTAAATTAACCCTCTGCAAAGCAATTAGAATTTACTAATCCAAGAAAACCACTTTGTCTAGTTTAAAGATTATAAAGGACTGGCATGGTTTTGACACTGTGGAAATGGCAGAGAATCCAAACTGACACAAGAGCTGACACAAGACAGAAATGCACGCAGACTCCAAAGCTGGAGACCAGCAGGCACGTATGTAGTAACGCCCAAACCGGGCCTGTGCCTGGAATATAGAAAAGGCAGAAGACCACAGTACATCACCTCACTTGGCAAATGTTTGCTTGCATCAGAAGACAGTGTACAGCTAAGACGAAAGAGCTGACATAGGAACATGAGTTCGAAGTAATTTGTAGGAGTGAAGGACAGCACTGGAGCAGACAACTTGACCATCCATCTAAAACACAGATGTATGTTATGTATAGGTCGGATCTTGGTGCTCAAATGAGGACGGTGCCAAGGTTATTTGTAAGCAACACGCAGTTCTCCAGCCCACACAGACCTCTGACTGGTAGCACTCACACCCCATGTCTGCTTTCCCCATCCATAACCCTGTCCTCCTAGACCAGCCAAAACAAAGAGTTTGACTATGCCCTCCGCTATGAGAGATGCAGCTGCAGAGCCCTCCCGGCAAAAAGCCCTCCACTCCGCCCTTGAGTGATGGCTGCCCAGAAATCTCCAATACAGCTTAATTTGATAATAACCCTGAGCCAGTTTAAATACTTCAGTCATACCACCTCTTAATCATCTTCTCTCAGAACAAAATAATCCCACTCTGGTTAATCTCTTCTCCTGTGGAAATCCTGTCATTCCTTTATTGTCTAAATGACTTTATACTTTGCTCTCTCCAACACAAAAATATCTTTCTTCATATAAATTGACAAAAACAGGACATTACTCCCAATGTGGTCTAAATAGCTTGATGGCACTGCATTTGTAACCCTAGTGAGCATCTTGTCAAGTCAGGACACCTCCACCAAATGCACCAAAGCAGATGGAGGTTCCAGAACACTATCGTTTCATCCAGACGTCTGCCTGTGTGCCCTCACTGACGCTTACCCTGGCACCACTGTGAGGCCAGCTCACCTAGGCTCTGAGTCGTACATGCACCTTTGGCTTCTGTCGCTCTCCCAGTGGCCGGCCCTCTGGTTGCAAGGTCAGTGGGCAACCCAGGGCAGAGGAGGCTGCATCATGGAATAACAGCAAGTGTGGTGGCAGAAAATTCAGGAAGTCATGTTTTTAATTCTGGAAACATTCAGACATTGTAGGGCCTAGGCAGAGAGAATAGGCAACGACCAAGGGTAGGAGATCTGTGCCTGCACAGCCTGTCCTGTCAGCTGGAGAGCTTCCGTCATAAGAAGTCAAGGCAGAGACATATCTGTGGAGGATGTCCTGGCTACACTTCAAAAATTTTGTCTGCAACTATGAGAACCAGAAATGTAATTACAAATAAAAAAAAAATCAAGATGAGATTTTCACACTTTGACTTTGTCACCAGGATCTAGGGTTTGAGAAGGAACACCAAATGCCTCACAACAAATTCGCTAGATCTGACATAAATAGCATTTCATAAAAATCTAGAAAACCTTTCTGCCTGGAAAAGGAATACAGGTGCATCCATCCATAGGAAATCTATTACTGTTAAGCCTGTGTCAGCTTTTCAGAACTAAAATATTCTCAGAATCCTTTTTTTTCTCCGGAAATTTTAAGACGTTGTAAGAATGATATTATCTGTGTTACTCCTACACAAGCAATAAACAGAGAAAGGAGTTTTTCTCCCCAACTTTTGTGTGCTTGTTGCAATTTGTGTCTCAGTTCCTCATGCCAAAAATGAAACAAATGTAATGTGTCGATATTTGCGCAGTTTGCAGCTGTACTGAAGTAAAAGATGCTGATATTTAGGTGTGAAATATTATCTTCATCAGCATGTGGTTCTGATTCAGAAACATGCAGGCCCCAGGACCCATGACACTCCTGATGTATCCCTTCATAATACCCTACACAGTACGGACAATTCTTTTCCCCAGATACTATCTTGTACTTATCATTATCAGACAGATTTTTGTTCCACTGGTGCAATGAGGCCAAGCTTGAGCTCAGATAATGAATAGGTACCTTTTAGTTGAGTTCATTGATTTGGCAGAGACAGCATTTCATAGCCCTGATTGATCTCTTGAATAACCATAGGCATTGCAGTCTGGGCAGAGATGCTTTGATTCTGTGTCTGCTTTGAGATTTATTTTCCTGACACACTGAAGTGTGACTCAATTGTGTACACTAGCTTAGATCACATCGCAGGCACCTCAGCTGGCTTCACACAAACACTCAGGAATCATGCAGTAGAAACCATCAGTTTACCACGTTAAATACGTGACCTCAGCTAAGTGAATGTACAGCTGGATTTTTTAATAGGATAAGGAATGGATATCTCTGGTGCTCACCATGGAGAGCTGTATTTTCGCACTCCTCTGGCTGAGGGATTTACCCTCCTTGTCTCCAGCAAACTGATCTGCATAGTGAGTGAGTGGAGTTCAATTAGAATATCATGCATGAGATTGAGAATTATAGACTAATAGCGGTGACGACAGGACTGCACGTTGCAGTCAGATCTTTCGGGCAGCTTGGGCACACGGTAACAGAGCATGAAGAGACTCCAGGATGGAGAGGTGGTGTGGCGTGAGTTGGGAGCTGGGGAAGGGGTGGTCTGGCCAGGCTGTCACGAGGCAGGAGGGAGGGATTTCTCCTCTCTGCTCCCTGCAGGAGGCTGGTGGCTCCTTGCTGGTTCCCTGCCAGGCCACCAGCACTTCTGGCAGTGGTAGCAGAGGCCAGTAGTCCCCAACTCTGAGCAGGGGAGGGCCTGTGCCTAGCAAAAGGAATGAGGTGAGGGCAGACTATCCTCCATCAGTGTTTTCATCTATTTATTTCTCTGCTTTAAGATAAATATTTGGTAACTTTTCTCGGATTAAACCCTCTGAATGGGGCCCTGATTGCTTTATTTAAGTACATGCCTATTTTGGTGCAGCACTCTGCCACAAGAGACGGAGACATCCTCATGGCTGGTGGGTGTCTGACACAGAGGCACTGCTGCAGTCACAAGTGCCTCATCTGGAGACACTAGCTTGACCGCAGTCAGCTCCCAGCACCCTCCCCATGCCAACAGGTTACCTGTGCTCTTATGCCAGGAGGCCTGGAGGAGGCAACACGGGCAGTGGCAAGCAGCTGGGCAAGGGGTGATGTGGCAATTGCTAAGGCATCCTGTGTCTGAGCTTCCCTAGAGAGGCTGGGATATAGGAGAAACTGCCAAGAAAATGCGCAGTAATAATGGAAGACCTGCAGGAGCCAATGAACCACAGATACATTTTGTAATATATTTTGTCATGTGCTTGCTTCATGCTTTCCTTCTGTTCTTCATGCTCTTCATACTGAAGAAAGATAATATGAGAGGATGGATTAGCATCTTCTTGGGCTGAGGAGCAATGGTGTTTAAGGAAATATATGTGTATCTGCCTCACTTGAATAGCCCTTGCAATACCTGAGGAGAAGCATCTTGCTGAAGCCCTCAGTCACTGAATCTCCACTTTGAGTACTGAGCTCTGGAGTAAGTGTCAGACACCTATGGAGAAAAATTTTTTTAAAAAGGAACAGAAGATAGAAGGAGGAAAATGATGATAATTTGCTAAGGAGATAGGACATGTCAAGGAGAGATACTTCAAGAACTATGTGCTTGCTGAGAATGACCTGCACTTTTGCCTCCTTTAATCCAGATGACTGACGCACACTGGCTTTGAAAAGCTGCCTTGTCAGGATGGCTAAGATTCATTGCTGGGTGTCTGGCTGCTGGATCCCCTGAAAGGATGAGTCCTCATTCACAGCTGGTTTAGGTGTCTCTGTTATGCTGTGGAAGTGAACACAGCTGTGGCTCTCTCTTCAGAGTCAGAGGAGACAGGCCTCATCCGTATGCAAAGGCCACTTGAGCACTGCCTCAGCAAGAGTGTAAGGGCTGATGCTGGAGCCCTGACAAGTGTTAAGGTTGTTGATTTCAGATACAGAGAGAAGTTCTCTGCACCCAAGGCAAAAAGGCTGTACTATCCACAGAAACTAGGAAGAGAAAACAAATTTTTGCCAAGTGCAGAATTACCTATTGGAAAGAGCCATTTCAAGAAATGTCAGGTTCCCATACCTGTGAGGACTGTAAATTAGGACAGTTCTACATCTGAAAAAAAAATCTATGCTAGCTTGCGCACCAAACTTGGGCTAAATGCAAAGCACCTTGCATGAGCTGCCTGCCCTATGTCCCAGAGTGGAGGAAGGCGGTGATCCTTCTAGTCTCAGTATCTCTGAACATATGAAAAAGTGCAGCATGGTCCTTATTAATGCCACTTTGCACAGCAGTGTTTCTCTTTGTAGGGACATGATAGTCATGCCCTGTCATAACTCTCCCACTTCTGGAAGGTCCCAGCTGGAGCTGCTGCTCCAGCTGCTGTTGAGCCAAGTTCGGGGTTTATTACCCCACTGCCCATCAAAAGCTGCCTCATGCAGGTCGCCTGGCAGAGCTGTGAGTCTGGCTGGTTTCAGACACTCTCACAGTGGGATGCAGGGTATCTGAAATGCTGCTAATGAGGTGATTCCTAAGCTGCACATTAGCGACAGCCTTGCCTTGGAGCAGCTGTGCCACAGCTGGCTGGGGCATGAAAGCACGAAGGCTTTGCTGAGCTTCTGGGCAGATCTCCCAGCTCAGCTACTGCCAGGACATCACCACTCAGCTCACAGCGCCTGCAGGAGGGGTCCTGACCTGACAGCATTCCATGTTCAGAGGGTACAGGGCACCTGCTCTCCACTGCTGGGAGAGAGATGAGCACCTCCTCCTGCTGTGTGCGTTGCTTGTCCTGGTTTTGGGAACAGCTCATCTTTGTATCTCTCATGGAGAGTCAGGCACTAGAAGAGCATCCTCACGCCAGCACATAAATCCTTCCCACCCCAGCCAGCCAGGTACCCCTTCTCTGCAGACACAACTGAAGGGTCCCATTGCTGCATTCACGGCTAAGCGTGACCCCATCTCTCTAGGAAGGATCCCATCCGTGTCTCTCAGCAGCATCCTCTTCCTCTCCACGGCATGGGGCTTGATTCCCTTTTCCGCACCAGTGGCAGCGCACTTCCTGAATGCTCCTGGGGGGGGGGGGGGCAAGCCATCCCTTTGCACTCAGGGGAATGGGGCCTGGTGCAGCCTGATGAGCAGCCGTGCACGGCTGAGCACTCGCTCGCGTGCCATGAGAAAGAACTGGCTCGTTTGTCCTGGGCTCTCAACTCATTTGTGTTTATGCTGAAGCACGCGTGTGGTGCTGGCTCTTCCACCCGCATCACCCCCTTCCCCTTCACTCCCGGCTGATGCAAGAGCACTCACTGGGGGCCTGTGTTCATTTATTCTTCTCATTTGCAATTCGGCCTCTGTGTGAAACACTGGAGAGCGATGCTCGGAGCTGAATAACGAGCTCTCAGTGTTTTGTTTTCTGCTGGCAGGTAGGAGGCATGGCCTTGGAGGGTGCTTGCAAAGAGCAGAGTCCTGGGTGCAGCTAGGCTTTGTAGCAACTCCTTTGGGCTTTTGGGTAGCAGCAGTTCAAATGAAGCAATTTTCACTCTCGTTCTACAGCACTGAAACAAAAACCCTGTCAGTCATATGCCAGGAGAGAGGCTCGGCAAGGCCCAGGCACAGGTAAGCAGGGCTCTCCTCCTCCTAGAGCTCCCCTTATATCCAGCTGAGTTCCTTACTTGCCCTAAGGATGCTCTACCCCCTTCTGGGGCTCACGGTGGCATTTTTGCTGGTGGTTCTGGAGGCAGTGGGAGGGTACCACTCAGGGTACAACTACCAGGAGAGCAGAGCGCAGGCTTGCATTAAGAGAGAGTTATCAGCACGGGCAGATGTTCTGGAGATTGGCAGCTGCAAGCAGTCGCGCAGTAGCTCAGGCACTCCTCTGAGGAGACAGACACTACGCTGCTGCCCATGAAGGGCAGCGGCAGTCAGCTGGGAAGGAGCTTTAGGTGAGAGCAGCCCTTTGTGACCAACAGACAGTTCCCTGCCACCAGCAACCCTGTCCTTAAGCATAGTGTGCAGAAGAAAGGTAGACTGAGGGCAGCTTTGATCACATGCCCTACAGGGCACAAATTAATCACAATTTTCTCCTTTGTTCAATTTGTGAATACACCCTGATTTCTTTGGTGTCTGAAAGTGTTTGCCTGATACCTCAGATGAACACATTTCAGCCTCTCTGCAGCTTTTACTGCCTGCTCACTTCCAGTATGTGCTATTTACTATTCATGCCCTCTCATCGGGCGCCTTTCACAACGATTTCAAGAGGGAAAGGATGGCTAACGCATGCCAAGCAGTAGGTGACAAACATTTGGAACCTAGTTTCTGACCTATAATCTTTGATGATAAAGTAGATAAAATCCTGGAGATCAAAATCCTTTCCATGCAAGGCTTACGTTTGTCTGGCTCCTGCTTCGGTCAGTCCTGAACAAGGTGGTCGTCTCACAAACAGCAGCTAAGAAAACTAGGCTGCAGGTCCTTTTTTGGGCATTTTTGGTTCAAGAAGAAGAGTTTTTAGAGACAGATGGTCTCACAATGAGTTAATGATATGGCTATAATACCGATGTATGCTGGAGTGTGTATGAGGGACACATCCGACTCTTTAGAGCTAATGATAAAAAAAAATAATAACAGTGAAATAGCCCTTACCTCTGTGCCAGATTGCCTTTGTGTTGTGCATAGCTGCTGCAGAAAGTGGCTACATAGTGGTGTAATTGCCCTGTTGTAACTTTTAGCTTCTTATTACTTTGGCTGTGTGATCACATGGGGTTTTGATACTGTGATATCTGAAAGGATATATAGGAAGGCTTTTTCTGCAGCTTGGGGCAGCAGCAAATTTCCATTGTCCTCAATTGGACATATACACACGAAGAATATAGTTCATCCTACCCAAGCTTGTAACACTTACTTTTTGAATGCAGAATAGGTTTCTGACCTTGTATGATAAAAGTGGCTTATGATTAATGCTATTTAATGGCACATCCACTAACAAGTCTAGCATTATATATAGGATATTTCATGTGTCTCAAGTGTCTTCACTTGAGAATAATACAGATACTTCAAAGAGACCCTATAATGTTAAGTCTCCAAAATTGTGCTTGAATTTTAAAGTAAAAATTGAAAGAAAATAAATAATGGCCGTTTTCTTTGGCTGATCTTCCTCATCGAAAATTTCTTCTTCAGTGTATGATGAAGAATATATTTTTGTTGAGAAAGTACTGTAAAGAGCTGTCCTTTCGGAAAATGACTGATATCAATGTTATTAAGGGAACTGAAGCCATTAGCCATTGTAAGTAAAGCTGGACTTTCAAAATGATCTGCTCAGTGGATACATTTAAACTGGCAAAGGTAGCAGAGCTCACAAGCTTTCATGTGTGAGGGAGGCTTTGAGAGGGGAAGACAGGGAAAACAAATGGTGAGGTCTTGTGGTGACCACCTCAGACTGCCCGGTTCCTGTGAATGTCTATAAACCTGGTGTCTTCTGTAAGTCCTGGTGCACTCTGACCAGATGGCTCTCACTGCTTCAAGGGTAAAATCTCACCACAAGAAAAAAAAAAAAAATTCAAAGAAGCTGGCACATCTGCTAAAACAATTGTATCCTAATCTGAAACCAGAGAGTGAATAGTCAAATAATTATAGTTCAGTTGAATAATATAATTTATAATTGCATAGAATCACTGCAATATGTGAGTGTTCAGCATAATGTCAACATACTTCCCTAATATTTTAATGTAAATTATTACTGAAATGCACTCTGAGATCTGACTGTACTTTAGCATATTTCTATATCATATCTCTTTCCTGGGAGGAATAGTCATCATAATCATCAGTGCCATCATCATTTTTGCAATTGGAAACTCTTTTAGACAGGGAAGATAATTTTCTAGAGGAGTGTGTGCCCCACAGGAATAAGCCAGGACAGTATATATCCCCTACTCTAGTGTACATAACAATAACTAGAATACACTCACAAAACATTTGGGAGACATTTCAATTTAGGTAAAAAATACATATATTTTGTTACATATTGTTATGATCATTATTATTACAGATTCAAAACATCTGGAATCTGTAGTATCTCTGTTGTAACATAGTAGCAGCAAAGCTCAGCTAATGTAGTAAAGCTCAATGCAACTCTATATAGGAGATGGAAGTGATTTTATTTTGAAATAAAACTGTTTTCTTTCACATGCATTTTCTTATGCCCACATATCACAATTACCAGGATATATGTATTCAGATAACCTGCCCCGATACTTGCAGTGACACAGAGAATAAGAGATGCTGGCTGTTAAGTCCTCCCATCTTCTGGCTTCTTCTTAGGATAGGACATGTGCTGGTTTTAGATGAGCTTCTGGTAGCCTTTAGGAGTTGAAAGCGATTGTTATCTTTTGTGTCTTCATCCTATGCCATCTCTGTGATTCACTAGGCACCAGTACTGATTTATTCAAAATCTTTCATCTGTTTGTCTGGGTATTTATTGTTCCAATTCTGGTCTTCATTTTCCTGCTGTTCTTTCTTTAGTAGTGTCCAACTGACCCTCCTTTCAATCTGGCCCTTGTTTAAGGCTGACCCTTTCTTCCGGATCTGGACAGCCTGGCGAACTGCATGGAGAGATGTAGCCGTCTTGGTGATCTGCTCATTTAGGTGCCATCACACCTGCCATTCTTGTATCTCTCTTCTGCCACCCCTGTGCCCCTCTTTGCCATCTCCTCTGGTCCTTCCACACCCAACACTCCCTTTCAAACTCTGCTCATTTCTACTAAAATCTCTACATCTGTTTTTGATGCAAGGCTCATCAGTTCCATTAGATTTCCCCCGCTTTTTGTCACTAATGAGTGGGACAGACTGGGGCATGGACACAACGAACTGAGGGATCTGGGGTCTTGGCTAACCCAGGTAATCAAAGTGATCCAGAATGCTCTTTTTTTCCCTTTCTTTTCTTTTTTTTTCTTCGTTGTTGCATTTCAGGAATTGCTGCACTGTTAAATCTCTCATTTCTGCAGGCAGGCACAGCCGGTTGGCTGTCTGACCCGCAGCATACACAGGTTATTATTCTTACAATAAAAAGAAGTGGCATCTAAAGTCAGTTGTGAGGGCTTGGGGTAGACTTGGTGATAATGGTTTCTGAATGCCAGAGAAGAGTCAAAGTGGTTATAAATTGAAGGAGATTACATTTAGGGAATAGGAAGATTTGGAAGTGGGTCACTGAGATGCACAAACCGAGCATACTTTCTGGCAGGCCTGTCGGGAATCCATCTAATGACGTATCCCTGTTAATTCTCATTCTGCATCCTCACACACTGGTTCATCCTCAGGCACTCCAGCCCAGATGGGCCTGCCACAGCTGCCTCTCACTCACAGTTCCCCGGTACACCTGGAGCCATAAAGTACACACGGGTGGCGTGACAGGACCAAAGGCAGCACTGCTAATTACCTTCAGCAAAGCTGTCATCTCCTTTGAATTGCGTTGGACCAGCAAGAGTGGCCTTGGAAATGAGACGGAAGGAGTGATTTCATGCACTGGTTGTGTGTCCTAGATAGCGGTTTGCTGGGAGGGTAGCTGAGGAGAAAGAAAGTTGATGGAAAAGTCTTGAACGTTGCTTGTTTTCCTTTCAATTTTTGTCAATATTTATGGCTGGAGTGCAAGGTTGCATGATTTTGTTCTGGGACCACAGGCATGTCCATAGCCGTGCCCTCTCATTAACCACATCTAAATAGCAGTGCTGACATAAACAAATTAACAACTGCAGCATTTCCCAATGAAGACTATCTCCTTAAACAATTTGAAAGCCCTGTAGTGGTGGTGACTGTGATTTCATGTAGTGTTGTATTTCTGTGCGTAAACCATGTACTTACTAGAGCTGTGCAGTAGGAGAGTTTTTAATCCACAAGTTATAGCCATATCCAGATGTAAAGCATTAACAGTGGGAACAAATCAGTAACACAAGAAATAAATGCAAGTATTTACTTATTTGTTAAGTGGGGTACAAACAAGCCATGTGCCTTTTAGGAATGCAAAACACAGCGCCATAGTTCTCATAACAAAGAAGATCATTCACATTTGGAGAAGTGGAGGTGGGTTTCTTGAAAACCAGTTGTTCAGAAAGGGGCTTGGGAAGCTAGCTAAGGAGGAAGTTAGCCCAATTTATGATTAATGTGGATGCATGTGACAGTTATATATTTAGAGGGGCTATTAGAAAGGATGAGGAAGTGATACAGAATGTAGGGAGAGCATTGCTGAATATTGTATCAAATTCTGCCATCCATACTTTTATCACAGATTTTTTTAAAAAACAGGAAGAACTCAGGGAAGAGCTACAAGAATGAAAATCCTGCCTTGTGGTAATAGACTTAAAGAGTCCAATCTATTTAGCTCATCAGAGAGCGTGTTAAGAGGTGACTTGATCACAGTCTCTAAGTACTTACTGGGAGGTTTTTTGATCGCGGATGGTCCTTTAATCCAGCAGACAAAGACAAGACTCAGTGGCTGACAGGTGGAGCTGAAGTAAGAAAAATTCAAACTGGAATTAAGAACAAACATTTAACAGAGAAGGTAATTAACTTTGAAACTGCTCACCTAGGGATGTGCTGAGTCCATCTTTAAATGATAATTGAAGAAATTTCCTGTCACTTAGACACAAGTTATAAGCTCAACAGTCTTCATCCACATGGAAGTAAAGGGAAATATGCTCCACCATGTTGCACTGTTTGCTCAGGTCTGACTCAATTGCTTCATCTCATGGGGATGATTCACCTTGAGCTCTGGATGCATATCCTTCCCATCTCAGGAGGCCTTGTACTAGAGATGAGGACAGCTCTTTCCTTCTGGGGAAACTCATTCTCTAGGTATATGCGGGAACTTCTTGTGGGTTTACATTTGAAGTCAAGTATGCATCATACAGAGTTTCTCCAGTATTTTCCTCGAATTTCCAGACTATGCTCATCTGTGGGCAGTCTATACCCCTTTTTATTGTTGCAACGTTCTTTGCATCAGTCTTCTGCCTCACCTTGGTTTTAGATAATATTTAGATAATATCAGGGATGTTTGAATCGGCATGCAAGCACAAATCTCCTCCAAGGTGATCACTGAACTCGTCATGATATTCTCTTCTGCTGCTAGAGATGTATCTACAAACTGAAAATGATTCAGATGTTCTTCATTAGAGGAAAACTTTTAAGAAAAACATAAACTGATCGCAGAAGATCTCCAATTGTGTTGGCAATAAAATCACAAAGAACAATCATTCGTAGCAGATGTCAGGACCCTGAGGGTACCAACAGAACTTAATGGCCCTGACTAGCCTCACCTGGCCTCCAACCACATCCTGCCTGTGGCTGAGGAGCCCTATTTAAGCTCAGCTTTAGGCCTTTAGTCTATGCCTGAGCTGCTGTAGCTGTGCTTGGTTCTAGCTCTGCTTCTGGCTCTGCTTCCTGGGTAAACCTTGGACCTATTCTGGGCCTCAGCCCTGTCTCTGGCTCCATAGCCTGCTTCTCCAGAATGGATCCTCTGCATGGACTATGGACCTGGGTTGTTCCTTGTTGTGTCTTGGGCTGCTGATGGATTCTGTAACCTATGCCTGGCTTTGCCTGCTGTGTTCAGAGCCTGTAGGGTTCTGCCTGTTGGTGACAGCTTTGCTTGTGCTGAGGTCACCCTTGACTCCTGGATCCTCTTCCCCTGGGGAGCAGCCAGCACTTGCTGCTCCCTGACAATAGTAACTCCTGGTAAGCAAGACCAAATTAACAAAGCCCATCTTCCCATGAACAGGTTTCATGGTCTCGCAGAGATGTGTGTGCAGCAGTACTATTCTTCTTGCAGTGGTAAGGGAATCACCTAAAACAGTGTCCAGCATATGTTATGAGCTGCTGAATATATGTAATCTAGTGCTTCCTACTAGACTGAAAAGCTTAGTTTAATGGCTGGTATCATTGAATTAAACACTAACAGAGAAATCTTCAGCAGCTCTTGGAAGCCTGTGGGAGAACAATGACTGTGAAGCTGAGAGCACCTATGTCTGTGACAGTACTTTCATAGTATGCTTGGTGAGTTCTCCAGCAGAAGTGAAGAGAGCTTTTTGGGAGATCTAGAAGACTTCTGTAAATGTAAGGCAGAATACTCACATTATCTATACCTAGGGACCTTGCCCTGTATAACACTGACCTGTATTGTGAATTAGAAATACTTGTATGCTAGAGGTGATATCTGCATTGTAAATTTGGCCTTCCAGGCTAGTTGCATTAGCAGTATGCCAAGAACTGCAGATGGATCCAAGATGTGTTCCTTCACTGCCTTACTGGACAATGTCTGTATTGAGCAGTTGAGTCTGCACACCCTACTCCCCCTCTACCACTCCACAAGCAGGGCTGCTGGGAGCCGTAAGAAGCTGTTCCATTATTGAGCAACACAGTAGCTCTTTAACTTGTCTCCTGCCTCATCCCGGAGGGAGAGCAAAGTTGCTCTGCTTGCTTCTGCATCTGCTCCCCTGCCATGCTTCCATGTGCCCAGGAAAAACAGGCCGGGCATTTCACCAAGCAGCAAACAACTGTCTCTCCCCATGCCTTGCTACTCCAGAATGTTTCAGGGCAGAGAGAAGAGGAGATGGGGAACCAGCAGTGAGTTCAGCCCTCTGGCTTGTGTCCTTAATGTTTCTCTGAACTCACTCCAGGGACCACTGTCTGCCAGGCCAGTGGAAAGAGGGCACATGGGTAGGCGTGTGAGATAACCAGCTCCCATGTGAGCTATGGCTGGATATGGATATTACTGAAGCATGACAGCCTTTCATCCAAGCATTTTCTTTTCTTGTATTTTAGTGGGAAAAATGGACTGTTTTGAGTGAAACAAGTAAAAGTCTGTTTTGAGACAAATTCATTCTTGTTGAATGAAAGCTCCTGAGCTGAACAGTTCGCCCACCTATCCACCAGTTCCACAGACTGTGTTGAGAATAAATTCTCAGCTGCCTCCCATAAGAAGGCAGCAGAAACCTCCATAAGAAGGAGGTTTCAGACAACTCTGTTTCTTCAGTGAGTTATTCCCCAAGGCAAAAAAATATTCTTAAAGAGCAGAGGTTGCCCAATTACTTTGGCCAAGAAAATGTTTTATCCTAATGTTATCCAGGGAAGAGAGGATCACATTCAGATGCACAGACTATCTACAGAACCTGCAATAGAAATTTAGTACAACAGATTTGAACCTGGCTATGTGCTTAATAACTGCTGGGTATGTGGAAGGGTGTGTTGGAAGAGATAAGAAACTTCTAAAAATTATGTTTTTCACAGGAAACTGCTGCTGTGTTTAGGACAACACAACAGCCTGGCCTAGGCTGGCTAGACTGGTCCAGCAGGCTGTCTGCAACCTTACTAGAGTCAAACACAAATTAGTAAGATCTGGGTGTTAGGAGGCAGTGAAAAGAGAAAACCATGAGCAGATCAGATTCATTCTGACACTCTAAATGAAAAGCAAAATGAAGTCTAGAAACTCATTCATCCATGTCGCTCATGTTAAGACTTAAAATGTTCATGCAAGCCAATGAACATCATTAAAGAAGAGAAAGCTACAGGATACACTTTAGCAAGAAAAATCTGATGAGCTAGCCTCTAAGTTAGTGATTTCTATGACTTCATCTGTACATTAAAAATGCAAGTGAATGCCATTTGGTGTTAGCTCTGCTTCTAAGATATTAGATGAAGTCAATTCACAGTTCTTTCATGGATAATATTTTGTTTTTAGCAGGGAACGTTGAAACAGAATGGAAAATTAAAGTAATTTTTTCCTGACCGCAATGCATAAGTGTTGACCATGGAACTAAAAAGCAAAAAAACCGAAATGAATATCTAACTGAACATGTCTGTATTAGGCAGCTGTGATTTTATTATTGATTTTGTTTGAGCATAGGCAGAAGATGGTATGCCCTTTCTGTAATGGAATTGTGCTTCAAGTCCAAACTATCTATGATCATTACAATCTGAAGAGAAGTGCTGGCAAATAGCTCTACGGAGTCAGAAACATGCCTGGGGCAGAGTGTCGCTCCTTCCATGACCAGACGTGTTTAGTTATATGGGCTGGGTGCAGGTGGGTTCTGGAGATGCAGTACATTTTTTTTCCCCCCAAGTCTGCAGGCATCATATTCCATCCTGGAGTGTCTAGGACCTTTTCCTACTGGTCCAGGAATTCAGTGGCCTGACTATAACAGGTTGTCCTTGCAGATCTTTTTGCCAGCATCCATGGAAGTGGTTTTAAACACTTACAAAGCTCAGGCAAAACTAAAGATTTGACTAGGGGAAAGACTGTATTTGGGATAACAGGTAGCACCATTGTTCTGGTCACTTCTTCTGTCCCAGCTTCCCCCACACATAACACAGGAACACCTGAGGCTATTGCTGCTGAAGCACGTGTATCGAGCATTTGTCTCCTGTTGATCTCTGCTAGTTTTCCCAGTCCTTACATGCTTCGGGCAAGAGCTTCCTTGCCTTTCCCTTCCACCCTCCTCCAGCTCTCTGGTGACGTTTGAGCCGCCTGGCTGCAACCCTAGCCCACACCATGGTGACATTTCTTGTGCTGTCCTGGTACGTTCTGCCTCTACGCCATCTGCAGTTCCTGCTCTCCAGCCAGGCACCATACTCCAGCACTGCACTACACAGCTCTCCAGCTGCCTGAGATGCATTTCTTTCCCTAGTCTGTACATGTACACCTCTCTGTGAGGGTATGGGAGCCGAGCCTCCACATGCTCTCATATGGCTTTGCATCCATTTGTAGTCATTCAATATCCCCCTGGAATGTCTTGATCCTAGAGAGGTCCTCATCTTGGAGAACACCTGTGTCCTAAGGAGCAACCGGGGCACTGTCAGTGGGCTCCTGTCTTCCAGACACCCCAGCTTTGCTCCCATCCTGACCTAAGCAGAGCACAGATGGGCAGTGATAAGTAATGGGAGAAGCTAGGGAGGTTGCTGGGCAAAGAGGAGCCAAGTGGTTGAAGGAAGCTCCAGCCATGTTGAGGCCGAGCATGCCGTCTGTTGTCGTGCCACTAGATGTCCTTACAAGAGAAGGCTTGGGGCTGCCCACAGCCCTGGTAACCAAGGAGACAAAGCTGGGACTTGAGCTGGGGGGAATCCCTGCCTCTTTCTACCTCTAACGTGGAGTTTAGCTCTTTGATAGTTGCACTCCATCAGCTGCAAGCTGTGATTCCTGATGGTGGAGCCAGGCATCTGAGGAAGCCCTGGGTGAGGGCAGGGAGAACAGTTTGGGCCCTGCAGTCACTCCAGGATGCTGTGGCATGGTGGTGCTGGCAGTGGGCACACTGACTCGGCCAACACCACTGCTTATAAACTCCAAATGTTAAAAAAAAAAAAAAAGGCTAGGCTGAGAGAAGCTGTGTGGGAGGATAAGCAGGCACATCGCTGGCTGTCCTCACCGAGCCCAAATCATGCACACTTGGTTCCAGTGCATATGAATTGCACCACGTCTCTGCAGAGCCTTTACTGTAATGGGCTTCGTGATCCCGGTTATCACACTGGACCTGGTCCTTCCTGTGATAACGGCTGTGTCCCTCTGCTCTGCTTTGCTCCCAGTGCTGTTGTCCTCACCAGAGACTGCTGGCAACGCCAAGGAAAGCCTGCGAGAGAGGAGGACCTCTTCTGGGCAGGCTGGCATCATACTCCCCCTCCTGCCAGCTTCCTCAGTGCCTGTGAGGTGTTGAGAGAAGGACAGAGAAGTGCAAGGTGAAACTCTGCAGTGAGGAGATTAGAGCTCTTGTTTTTTTTTCTCTTCTTCAAAGGAATGACTTTATATTTTTGGAAATAATAGCTACTCCTAAAATCCTGGTACAAACTCTTCTAGACTCTAGCCCTGCTTGTCAAGCCGCGTGGTAAGGGCTCTGCTGGGAATGCAGAATTTTAACTATTTACTGCCTTTTTGCCTTTCCCGTTTTCAGTAATTGACTCCCCTCACCCAGTGTAGTTTAATGACTCAAGATAACACTAGCTAATCCCTGGAATCGGGGGCAATGCTCAGATAGCAGGGAAGGTGCGGTGGATGCTTTGGGAAACTTGATTGTGCCTCAGCCTGATACTAACAGGCACTAGAGAGTGAAGCTGATGATGATGGTGTTGGATGCTGAGCAGCGGCGTTTCAGCCATGTTCAAGGTGTGATTGACACAGTCTGCAGCCAGGCAACCAGCAGACAAAGCTTTGATAAAGGAAGTTGCCCAAAATAGGGAGAATAGGAATAAATAATTCCTGTGGCTTAGTTTATACGTTAACCTTCTCGTAGTTATACAGATCTCCACAGACTTGATGTATCTTGATAGTCAGGAGCCTTAGGGCGAGGAGGAAGGGCAAAAGATGCAAGCTCCAAACTAGTGGAACAATAATGATGTAACCAAAGGGGGTTAGCAGCACACTAATTACATTTGCAGATAAATCCAAACTAGGAGATGTGAACTCCAGTGAGCAGTGAAACACAAAGGAACTCAGAGAATTGTGAGCTGCAGGTAGGAAGTGACAATGAAAGACAGCCCTGATGAAAGCAGTTCCTGCATTATGGGAAAATAACCCTCAAAGCTGAATTTAATGGGAGTGAAACACCTGGAGAGCCAACAGCCTTGGGCAAAAAGCACTCAGCCTACCAGGAACAAGCTTGCAGTCACTGCTATTGTAAGTTGTAGATCCAAAAGAATTATGTGATGGGGCAGGAAGGGGCCCCTGTCACTTCTCTGAATCCCAAGGATGCAATCTGGATAATGTATGCATCACTGGACCCCAGAGACCTTGAGAAACAGTGTAATTTAGGGGAATATAAGACAAGAACATACGAAAAGATGTGTACAGCATTGAACAATGAGTCCAGCAGAAAGAGGACAACAGCACTTGTGTAGGAACTGCCCGATCCAGAGCAGGTGTGAGGGAAGAGGGGGAACACTGAGATGGAAAAAGAAAGAGCTAGAAGGAGTAAGTAGAAAGATGAGGAAAAAGTAAGTAGAAAGATGAGGAAACCAGGAGGCGGGAGGAAGGGAAAGAAGAGGAAATGCTTCCTCTTCAGCAGCAGACATCAAACATTGTACTTTACTATTTTTAGTCATCATCAGGTGCCATGTGCAAAGGATCCTGCACACTGCACAATATGCTGTGCAATGGTCACACCAGTTGTCTGGGTTGGCGTGGAGAAGTGAGATGGGTTTCAGGAACAACCCTGTTCTGCTAAGCTCCTGCCATGACTCCAGCAAGGGACAGGAAACAAGGGGAGGTGGCATGGAGAGTAGATGCCCCTGGCATGCAGATTGCATACTTGCTCTGCCTCTGGCTTCTTCATTCATCCTTGTGACAGTGGCACCTGGCTGAGAGACATGGCAGGGAATGTGGAGAATGCAGCTGCACTGCATGTGCTGCCATGTGGATGCCCTGCCTGGCATTTGGGGCCTCTGTGTCTCAGTTCAGCAGCTCAATGGGACCAATATTGGCTGCTGCACTTGCTGTGGCTCTGATCTGGGGGCTCAGGACAGACATGAAGGGTTACTCTCTTCATAGCAGGGCTATGCACTGCAAGAGGAACCGTGTTTGGCCCAGCAGGGAAATGGCTGTGTTACAGCAAAAGAAGGGGCCACCAGCTTGAAGGCATGGGAGAGAAACTGTTTTTGTTCACTCATGGTTTGTCAAAGCCTAATCATCCTGGTATAGATTGTTACCTTGGAGAGACACCACTGACTCAATGACTACCCAGGATATGAAGTCCAGTGGCTGGGCCACTGCTGAACTATTTTGTAGGCTCATGTATTTTTCAAGAGGAGTTGTTAGAACTAGTCTGTGAAAATCTGATATTGCCTTCTACTTCCCGCTGAGCTTATACTGGGAGTGGAATGCTCTTCGGAAATGTTTTGGAAATACAGCCATGTGACCTCACACAGACACCTTGTGCTTGTCTCGGGGGCTGACCCACCCTAAATCTGTCCTCTTGGACTCAATGTCCCCATTGCTCTGTCACATCTTCACACCCTAATCGTTGAAAGGGGTCACAGAGAGACTTCCACATATATCATGTTTCTTGTGGGAGAAGCTGGCCCAGGATGCTTGGTGATTTTGACCTTACTGGTATGCAGCACAGGAACAGCCACTTCCACTTCACAGCAAGCCGCAGTACAAAGAGACAAATCCTCAGTCCAGGTGTGACAGGTCAATGCATATGTATGTAGCTAAGGCCTCAGATTTTGTGCATCCCTGGAGGAGTAGATTCCCTATTTAGAGGGGGTGAATGGCTAAGGAAGAGAGGTGTGCTGCATGTCAGCTCATTATAGCAGAAGCACAAGCCTGTGTTTCAGGAGCCCTCAGTTCCCTCTTCTTCTCCTGTAATTGTGAAATCTGTTTGCCATCAGTCCTCCTGGGATGAAACTGCAGGGATAGCAAGGGCTTAACATGCAGTAATGTGCTTGCTGAAACTGCTCCCCTCCTTAGGCTGCATCATGTACATTAGCCTGCCATTACTTCAATCTTTGGTCCATTGGAGTTAACAAGAATTGTAGTTCAAGTCTAGCTGCAGAAGTAAATGGGATTTCAAGGGGCTTCTCACAACAGACCTCACCAGATCATGAGCTGCCCAAAGCACACTAAAACTAATCAAAAAGCTTCTCATGTGAAAGGTCTCCCGAGGCTTGGGGAGCCTGGACCCTGTGCAGTGCAGGAGCTGGGGTGCTGACTGTGAAGGCAGATATAGATGTAATATCAGTCCCACACAAATCAGATAAACTGGCTGCAGACTGAGGAGTATGAGATATATCTAGTGAGAGAGATTACAAGATTGCTAAACAATGTGAATTACTGTAGTTGCAAAGGGGGATCAGCAGCAATAAGAACACAGTAAGAAAGCAAGTGGCATACACAGATCAGATGGATGGGTATCCCAGCAGAGAGATTGCCTTGCCAGTCTCGTATTTTCCATCTGGGGCAGGGGAACACATGCACCTTTCGTTCCATAGAAGTAGCACCTTGAAAGCCCCTGTCAGATGCAGCCAAAATTCCTGCTGCACAGATGCCATTCTCATCTTTGTGAAGATTTCAGTTTGCACCATCCAAGGCTATGTGCTTGCCTTATAGAGGGGCTGTTACTGGCTATGTCCAAGGGTGCTTGGAGGAGCCCCAGGTTCCCTTGAGGCAGTATGTTCTGGGGGTCTATCTGTGCAATGAGTGTTTCTAGCTCACAGTGTCACAGCAGGGGAGCCTGACCCAAGAGCCTGTTTGATTTTCAGGAGCTGCAATGAGCTACTGCCATCTCTAGCTGGCCTTGGGTGAACTCCAGTCTTTTGCAGAGGTTGCCTTGACATGCCATTTGAGTCCAAATGGGGTTTCCCTCTCCACCTTGTGTAGCCCTTGTTTGCGTGTGAAAAGCTGTGCATTTCAAGATAGATCTCACCAGGCCTGGAGCCTCGAACAGCCAAGGTCTGTCAGCAGGGTCTGTTCACTGTGCTGAGTACACTGGCTGTGCATAGCTATGTGAGCCATGTAAGACACCACAGAAGAGGGAGTTTCTCACAAAACAGCTCCTCACTTTAGTGACACTGAGGAGCACCATTTTATCTCCTTTACCTTCTCTTTTTAACCTACCTGGTATTTTTCAGGGATTCAGTGACATACTGAGCATCTGTGTGCTGTGTTGGAAGAGGCTTTTTTTTCCTTGGAGTTGTCTGTTAGGAGCTCTAGCATCCACATGAAGCTTTCTAAGGATTTTGTCATTTGCAGCCAAGGTAGTTTGGAAAATAGTGGTGGAGTTATAAGCTCCCACAGTGGCTAGTGAAACCTGCTGCAATCACAAAGCTGAGCTCTGGTGAACAGCCTATGTCCTGCAGTCAGAATAATTCAGGCTCTGCAACTTGAAGCACAGAGCAATTCACAGGCTAACCCACTTGTAGGGCAAAGGATGAAGCACTACATCCTGAATACGAGCAGTGAAATTACCAGTGCCACCTCTGTCAATGCCGCTGAATCCCTCTGAAATTAATTCTTGAGAAGAAATGAGCCTGTTATACTAAGAGATTTACTGAACACCACGGATTTGCCTTTCATAGCTGTGTGCAGGGGCAACATAGGCTGACCTTGTTCCAAGGTCAAATAAAATCAGTGTGGGTTCAGCAGCAAGTCCTTCCCAATGTGCCTGTTCACTCTGCTTACAAAACAGTGGCCAAATCCCTTCCTGGGGACACTGAACAAGGTTGCAGCAGGTCTGCTCTGCTTTCTACAGGAGGGAAGCTAGTCCTCCAGAAGCCATGGGTGTTAACTCATGAAGACAGGAGGCTGCCACCCCTGGACAAAGCAGCCAGAGTCAGGTCCGGGGTGGCTGCCTGACTGCTGAAGAGATGTAGTTCACTCAGCCTGGAAGCTGAGTGGGGTAGCACAGCTGGCCATCACACCTAGATACTCAGACCTAGATGGTTGTCCATATTGTCACCTCTCAGGCAGTCTGCTGCCATCTGTCCACCTTGGAGAGAAAAAGCATTTCTCTGTCACACAGCAGGGTCTGATTTATGCTGTGCATGTGAAGGCCAGAGTCTTTTCCAAGGTATCTGGGTTAGGGTCCTGTCCAGTGTCCCCACTTCTATGCTAAGGCCTTCTATCTGCCCATCACCATGTCCTTAGATCACCACCATTTTTTACAAAGGGACATGACATCTGAAGGGAAGTTAAAGTTCTGATTCAGGAACACGGTGAAGGGAGCTGATGGGGAGGGAAGCTTTATACATAAATGCTTCTGAACAAGAAATTGAGGTGATTATCATTAATCATGTAAATTGAGCTGCTTAGGTAGCGTGTCTCCATCAGTTTCCCATTTCCCTGGCCCTACAACATACCAAACAGATCCACATGTGTTGTGAACATTGCACATACAGACAGGAAGCTCCTTCCCACCGCACCACCCACCACTCCAAGCACTGCTGCCAGCTCTCTGGGGAGCGGAAGGAGGTTTGCCTTTTGCCTGCTGCTTCGCACCCTCCCTTAGTGGCCTGGCTTTTGGAGAGGCTCTGAGCAACATTGGGGGAAACCAGGCAGCACCAGTGTGGCTGCAGCTGCCCCTGCATGGGGCATGCATCTAGTACACAGGGCTTCCAGGTGGCTCACCATCTCCTGAGGCCTTCCACACAGGAAACCCACATGGGGACATCTCTAACCCCCTTAGGCAGATTTACTCCCTAAATGAGATAGGCATCAAGCCAGCACTGTTAATGTGCTGATAATGTTTGTGGTAAGGTAATACATGGACAAGCTACATTTCCTTCTTCTACAGAGTTCCTCCCATTCAGAGCAGAACATGAAGTACAAGACATATCTTCTGATCCAGACATTTCATGCCTGCTGTTTCCTTGCTGCTCTTCTGGCTGGTGCCGGAGTCCCCATATGGCTTGTTTCTAACTATATTTTAGGAAAGCTTATCAGCAATAACAGACCTTGGGTCCTCGTATGTTTGTGTGTTATGGTTTCCCAGCATGACCCAGAATAAGGTAACCTGACGTGCGTGCCTTTTGTTGCACGATTCTCAGAGCATGTGCTATGCTTTGCAGGATGCAAAGAAGCCCACAGAAGGCAGGTGGCTGTCCCCTCTGGGGCTGTGACACCTCTGTTGGGTGGTCTAGGTGGGAAGGGGATATGCCCAGAGATGCCCTTAGAGCCTGCAGCTCCCAAGGACTGCTGGGAGGAGCAGGAAGCAGATGGCTCCCTCAAGGGCCAGAGTGGGTACCGGGGAAAGCCCCCACATCGGCTGCAAGTAGGCCAGGGCAGGAGGACCCACCTTTGACATGGACATGGTGGGTTAGGAGAGAGGTGGGCAGAAAGCTGTTTTATTTCCCTGCTGCCTGACCCTGTGACTATGGGAACTCTCTAGTTACAAAGTGAAGCCTTCTCATGATATACAAATGAAACCTGGCTTATGAGTTTAGAAATCCTTCAGGGGTAGGAGAGGAGTGTAAGAACCAGGTTTAGGAGGAACCTCTGCAAAGCAGTGGCTGACCAGAAGCCTCATCATTTACTCTGAGCTGTCATGGTCTCTCATTGCCCATGCTGGGAGTTGAGAGGCAGCAAGCTCTGGAAAATCTCAGATTTGACTGATTCTGAGGAAGGGAGCACACAATAACAAATCGGTCAGGTTCCCCACTGCTGAGAATGCTCTTAGATGTTATGATTTCTTAATATACTCCCAACACATGAACATGCCAGGTGTTAGAAATTCATAAATTTGCATCTTTGCAATAAGTGCTTGATTGTCCCCAACAGGATCAAAGCTGATCTTTCCTGGAGAGGCAGCTTGTTTATTCAAAGCATTTTCATGTGACAGCTTAAAATGGGCTCTGTGACAGTGCTGTAGAGCTTGCAGTAGCCACCACCCAGAAATCTGTGCTGCTGTTTGCATGATTTCAGTATTCTTCATAATTCTGTGCTTTGGGGTTTCACCTTCTGCTGGCTACCTACCTCCATGCCCCTGGTGCCAAATGACCTGGAGACTGGCATGAGTGTACCACCATCTGAAAGAGAAACCTTTCAGCTGTCTCTGTATTCAGAGAACTTTTCACCCCATGCAGACTCTCAAAATCTATTAGAAAAGACATTTTTCTCAGGTGAATAAAAATATCTCAGTGCTTTAATGAGAACATTAAACTCAGTTTCACCTGCTTTGATTGGTGCCATGAGGTCTCATAGTAGAACAAACATCTTTTGTCCAATTACTGAAAAAAAACCCCAGCTCTTTCCCTGCTGGGTTCTGTATTACCTTGTTCTTGAAATTCTCTTCATTATTCACCACATCAAGCAGGGATACCTTATTGTTGACAGAACAGTTCCCAGTTCTTAGGCCATATAGCTGGGACAATTCTTTTTATCACTGGTTGCACACCATCCTTCTCATGACTACCAGACAGTAATCCCAGAAACAGAGGAATCCCATCTTTCATTAATAGAGCACTGCTGTTTCCAAGTATGACTTGCACAGTTCCAGAGACCTCCATCAGTATTACACATCTCTCCTCTCCAGTAAAAGTGCAGTCTTCCCAGTCTGACACTGACTAATGTACTATTCAGTGACTTCCAGTCTTCTGTACTTGGCAGAAATTTAACAAATATGCACCAAATATGGTGTTGTGTATTCCCGGATAACAGATCTGAACTTGCTACTCAGGTTCTTCTTTTGATGGCCTTTCAGAGATCTGTATTTATAGCCAATGGATTCCCATGAGCTTAAAGACCATAGCATGAAAACTATCAATATAGATTAGTACTGTCAAATTATTGGCCTTGGAAACACAGGCAGCCACAGCTTGTTACTGTCATAGCCAGCCTGTTACTAAAGCCACGATGACATGGCTTTGCTGCAGTCATGATGTACTGGGGCCTGCTTCCCTGTCTCTGGGTCTTGGTTCTGCAGGCCCAGGAAGGAATTCCCATCTACCCCACATAGCTTCCGGCTATTTCCTCCTTACTCTCCTTATATCTTTGTGACTTCTTTCAACATCAGCTTTAAGCCACTCTCTTAGGGGCAACTTCCAAATTTTGTTTTTCCTGTGGCAGGCGGATGGGTCATTTATTATCCTTTATCCTGCTACTCTGATAAAACCCTGCCTTTTAGTCACTAATCCATCTCCTGTTGCATAATCTGTCATGTCTGGGTAAGGAGTAAAGGTAACATTGCCCACTCTGCTCTTCTCTATTCCAGCCATTTCTTTGGGAGACAGCTCCATGCAGCATCCTGAGGAAACAGGGCCAATTTTGCTGCAAGTTCTCATGGTCAGGGAGTACAAACAGCAGCAAATGCTCTGCTGTGTGGACAGCAAAAGATTCTGTATATGGATTTTTGCTCTAGTCTTTATTTCAGATGACAACTGGTCATCTGTGCCTGGGACTGTTTTATCAGTGAGAGTAGCATGCCTCTCCCTTCAGCTAGTCAGAGTGGGATATGCGAGCTGCCCACACCCTTCCCAGATCCCTTTAGTTTCATGTGCTTTTGATAAGATCCTTCTCCATAGAAATCACTCTACAGGGTAATAGGCTTTTTCTCCTGCCTTCCAGCTCACACCTCAGCTCTCGTTTCGACACCCTCAATCCATCTGTCGGAGTCCATGTGCTAGGGCATCCTGAAAGAATTGTAGTCAGGAGGTAAATTGCCAATTAACATTTGCTAATTGAAGATCACAATTTCAGAAGAGAGTAACAAATACTTCTACTCAGGCTAGCTGGAACTTATGGCTGTGGTCAGAAACTAAGGGTAGTTCGTATACAAATGTGAGCAATATCATGTCTCTACGTGCTTCCATGCTGCCAAGCTAGGTGCTCTGACATTTAAGTAAATCCTTGATTTCTCAGAGGGCATCAAGTTGAGCAAAAGCAACAGCAGTGAAGACAGTGGAAAATAAGGGAGTAATTTGTAATCTGGTTACAAGTACTCTGCATGTCTCTATTTTTCCACATTTCTTAGGGCACTGTTTCTAAGAAATAAGTGGTCTCGTCTGATTCTGACAGACCAGACAGGACTTTTTTTCCCTGAACGAAGTAGCTTCTTGGGAATTTAGGAATCCCAATAAAGCTTGGAGAGTCACCTTCCAGAGATCATGGAAACATCGTCTACCTGATGTGAAGACACTAAAGACAGAAACCACCTGGATAAGTAGAAATCTGCAGAGGCAGAGGCAAAGAAGCATTTCACGGAGTACAAAAACAGCAGCTGGTGAGGGCTTTGCTGAGCTGGCTTCCTGACTAAGAGTCAGCTGCTGTTTCTGGAGGACCTCTAAATGCCGCTTTGCTTTGACAAGGGTATCTGCATAGCTGTTTCTTAAGCCACTTTGCCAATCTCTCAAGGGACTTCATCCTACTCAGAGTCAGCATAGCTTTCCCTCTCTGGCCTGTGATGTTCAGACCCACCTTGAGAAGCCAGAGGACTCGCTGTCTGCAGGATCTGTGCCTGGACTGCCACAGTGGATTATTCAAGGAAGCTGTTTTAGAAACAGGATTAAAAGCAAAAAACTCTGCTATGGGGCCCACATACTGTCAACCATATGGGACCAAACCTGCCTGATGGACAGGAAGAATTGAAGGCTCCTGTTTGCAATTACCCCACTGCCAGGGTGTGTGGCAGGGGGTTGCTGGCAGTGCTTAGCATCTCCCACAGATGGTCTCCAGAGGAGTTCATGAAGGATTGATAGCACTGGGTGGCTTTCCAAGACCGAGGTCCCATCACACAGAAAACGTTAAATATTGTCTGGCACGACATTGTGCTCTCTGGCATTGACCAGGGCAGCCTGCTGACTGCAAATCTGCTGGGTCCACAGGCAAATTATCCACACATCAGCACGTTTAAGAGAAATTAATTTCCCTGCAGGAGTAGGGAAGAAAGTCTTTTCCAAATCAGAGTCAGGTAATAGTTGCTGTTATGAAACACCATGATGAAAGAAAGCGGTGAGACTCTCCCTTGTGCTGCACAGAGAGGCACCAGCACCGTGCCTGAATCGTTGCACAGACAAGGCAGCAAGTTGAAAAGTCACACACACACATACACACACACACATACAAACAAACAAAAAAATAAGAAGGGACAGAAAGAGAGACTCTGGTAACCTGCTTTTAAAGATAGTTACACAGGAATGGAAATTCTGAAGGTGTTTGCATATTCCCTTTGCAGTTAGTTAGTGCAAGATACAGAAAATCTGTAGAGAAGCAGAGATGGGAGAATGGGGTCACAGATACATGGATGAAGAAGTAAGTATTTTTAGTAAATCCAGTATAATTTAAATAGTGATATCTATCTGAAGAATGCCAAATATCCCACTGATAGGAAGGAAGAAAATTTTGACATCCAAGTACTGCTAGCTCCTGTGTTGGCCTGCAATAATACATAAGGTTTGAGACAGAGGAAACAGTAACAGAAAGCAAAGGAAGGTACAGGAAGGTAAACATGAAATGGAATAAAAAGTAATGTGGCTTTACTAAAGGGAGATCAAGTGAGTCTTTATTTGGGAAGATAACTGATTTTTCATGGAAGGGAAATGCAATAGATTTCATCTAGCTGAATTTCAGTACAGCACTTGACATGGCACTATATGAAAACTTTCTTGTGAATCTAGACAAGATAGGCTCAGTCAGGCAGAAAAGACCTCAGGAAGGAGTGCTGGGCAATTTCCAAATCCAGCTCCTCTGCCTCAGAGTTTGGCTATGAATGAGAATTCAACACTACAAAGACAAAAAAGAAAAAAAAATAGAGGAATAAATCTATTTCTGATGTGGAAAGCTCTAGGAAAGATAGTACTTGCCAGCCTCAGCCAGCCTTGCTGCACGTGCAGCATGGCGAAGCCCCAGCTGAGAGGGAAGAGTGGGAAGGTGCTTTCCTGCCTTTGGTGCTCAGTCTCCATCTGCCCGTGAAGAAGAGGGCTGTCACACATTGGGATGATGCTGGACACACGCAGTGCTCCTGCTTTCTGTCAACTCATGCTAGGAGTGCACAGTGTTCCTCCGCAGTTGGAGGCACAAACACGTTTCTTCCAGCTCCTCCTACCTCTTGAGAGCTGGCACAGCATGAACTCCACAGCCCTGGTCTCTGGTGGGGACATCACGGAGGATTGCACAGTGGCACACGGTGGACTGGCTTTTATCTTGTGTTTTTTCTTTGGGGAAGCCCATAGAGACCAGCTAAAAAATCCCAGGAAAACCACTTTTAAGGGGCAAAGAAGCTGCCTGGAGCGGAAAGCTCCAACGTCCTTATGGCAAGATGGAGAACTTCATGCATGAGCCTGATCCTTGCCCGCAAGCTGTTCCCCTGGTACCATCCCCAGGCTGCCTCAGCCCCAGGCACTCTGTGCTCATACTTGCATCTGAATGCACACTTCTCCAGCTCACTGAGTCAGCCAGAGCTAGACCAGAGCTTGGAATTGTTTTACATGTGCAGAAATTGAAAGGAAATTAATGCTGCTTCTCTCCTCAAGTCTGAGATCAGGGAACAATTTGTTAAGGATTTGTATAGCTTTTAAAAAGACTTCTTGAGCAGGATTTGTGTGGGATAGTTCATAGGAAATAGGAAGAAAATTTTGAAAGCAAAAAAATATGGCTATATTCTGAATGGATAATTTGTTAGTTGGGACAGAAACATTAAAAAACAGGAAAAAAGAAAAAGAAGTTCGCTATGTACTGGGAACTGCTTTTGACCTTGAGGGGCCACACACAGCTACCAAGGGCAGGAAATTATCCTATGCTATCACCATTTGCATCTCCATAGAGCAAGTCCTGGGTCAGTATTAAGGCATACTTGGGAACATGGCTCTGCACAAATACTTCCTCCTGAATGGGAACCCATCTCTGATACCTAATGGTACAGAGTAGTACCCTCTAAACATTTACCCAAGTCCACTTGCTTGAAACCCTTCTGGGTGTACCCTGGGCTTTTGCTGGGACGCTGATGGCACTGTGAGTTGCGGGAGTCAAGTCTGTCTCCTGTTGTCACACTCTGTGCAAGGGCGTGTGGCGCTGACTAGACAACTAAAACCTGACCCTGAGTCTCCAACCTGGGCTGACAGATCTCCCATTCTGCGCACGGAGTTGTCTGTGCTCACTGTGTTGCTGTCGTTCAGCTCCCACAACAAGGCACCCATCCTGGGGGAAAGGCTAGGACATGAAGTCCTCCTCGAAGGGCTTGGGGGGACTGTGCAGTGGGGCTCCACTTGCACCACTGTGCAAGGCTAAATTTTTTTCATATTGATTTCACCTCACCAGTATCTTTCTCCCCCTCTCTCCCAGTCTTGCTCAGAGGCCCTGCAATGCAGCTGATTTTTGTGAGGTCTGAGGGAACTGTAGATCTAGCTAAGTTTGGAGTCGGAAAAGGCAGGATACTAAGGTCTGAATTGAAAACTTTTCTAGTTAATTGTTATGATGACTACTAAGGACTACCTCCCTCTGGGAAGTTGCATAAAAAATACATGGCTACTAGTTCCTATCACACCGTCTACTGACAGTTAGGAAGCCTTTTGCAGGGTAATCTCTGTGTTGATTTCCAGCAGCACTTTCATGCAGAATTTGAGAATTCTCTGTAACATTTATAAGATCAATATCTGCACCACTGTTTCCTTGGCTTCTTGTTTATTCTTATCCTGAGCTAAGAGCCATGAGCCTTTTCAGGCAACAGCCTGACTCATGGAGCAAATACTCCCCCAAGGAACTCCTGCTGGCATGCGGGAATCCAGCCCCTGGAAGTCATGTTTCAGAAATGAATTTTCCCTGGTGTGAGGATCAGAGGAGCCAGGGGAGAGAAGCCCTTGAAACAGGAGTAAGGACTGGAGTAAGCTGTGAAGGGTGAGGAAATATTCTGTTGTCTGTACAGGGCAAAAACTCAGTCTCTTGCCCTCCCCTTGCTGATAGGACTTTACAAAGTTTGGCTTGATAAAAGTTCCTCAAAATATGCACTTCTGATGCCTGTCTGTTGGTTGTCACCTGCGTCCTATTTTAATTTTCTATTTGCTGAGTAGCGAACAAGTTGTAGGTTACAACTGAAAGGACATTTTCAGTGGTTTGCAACCACAGGAAGACATCCTGCTGTCCTTCTCCCCCTTAAGCTGCCTTGGACATGACTTTGGCCATGTGATAAGGTGTACCACTCACTAAAATGTCATCACTGACCTAGTGAAAAAGCAAACATTGTTTTGCCTGTTATCCTTGCCTGGCTCACATGAGCATGAAGGGAGGCACAAGGGAGGAGTCAGGGCAGCAGGAAGGGAGCTGGGACCAAGAGGAGCAAGGCTGGAAAGAGCATGAAATTTCACCTTTCTGGTGCAGTGAGCTGTAAGATTATCTCAGCCACCTGCAGGGGGTGACTTTCAGCTTTTGTATTACAGATCTGGTAAGAGGCTGCAACTAAAAAGCCACAGAGGTAATTAATTGCTAATGACTGTCACTCTGCAAGACCATGGTGGAGAGAACAAAACAAAGGATTCTGTGTTCCTCAGTAAGGGCAGGAAGGACCAGTGTCCATGTTTGCTAACTCTGCAGCATCCAAGAGTCTCTCTGTGTGTGGAAGCAATGGGTAACCAGCCTTGACAATGTAACAGCGAGGGTAAGAGCAGGAAGCTGAGCAAAGGCTCTGCAGGTTGCTTGCCTTGCTGGAATCTCTTAAGTTCCGTTGAGGTGTTTCTACAGGACCCCAGCAAGGGCTCAGGGCCTCTACACTGTGCACGCAACCCCTAATGGCATGGGACTGTCTGGGAATGGCCCTGTGACCACAGACTATGCTCAAGCATCTTCTGGATTACTGCAGTGTCAGGTCACAATCAGGTCATGAAAGACATTGGGGAAAGAGCATCAGCCAGGATTTCCGAGAGATGGAACAAAAGTGACCAGATATTATGAGAAAAACATTTCACTGTTTCCCATCATGTATCCTTGTTTGATAAACTTCTAAGCTGTGTTTGATGAGTAGTCGTTACTCATCTCTGGGCTAGAAGCGTGATTTCCAGGGAAGTTGACTCACGGGCAGCTGCTGGAGAAACAGGGGCATGGCAACCTTGGATATTCCTATGATGTCCTTCAGCCAAGGAGAGCTTGAGCTCCCAGCTCCTAATGTGTGCCATTCTTCTTCCCTTGGAGATGGTCTCGGCAGTTTCATTTCCCTCACAAATACCAAAAAAGCACAAAATGCTTTTCACTTCTGGCATTTGATCTAGGCTCTCTGCCTCTCCTTTTGTAATACAACCAGTGAAAGCTGGCTAATTTGGAAGAGCTGCCTGCTCTGTGAAATTTGTTGACCCTCCTCCATCTTCCCTGTCAAGGTATGTCCCAGATCAGAGCAGATCCATGTCACACTTACCACGGTAACTTTGAAACCTAGCTTCAGCACGAAGAAGCCTTGGGGCTTACTCTTCCTCAGACTTTTTTTTGTGCAAAAATCTTCCTGAAAGTGGTAATACAACATCTTTTGTCCTGCAGACAGGATGGCTGGTGTTGTGGGCTTTGGTCAGCTTGCACCAAGCAGAATAAGAGTTATTGCCCTGTACTTTCTCAGATTATCTGCAGCTGGTGGGTGACAAGACATATCTGTATGCTGGCAAAAGAAATCTCCCTGAACAGCATGGTGGTGCCAAGACCAGGAGAGAGCTCCTGAGCAGCAGAAGTTGAGCTCAGCATGGTAGGGTGCTGTTAAGGAAGGGCATCTGCCCATGGAAAGGCCCTTTATTCTCAGCTAGGACTGAGCCAGGGGCAAGTTTGATCCATTTGCTCCCAGAGAGTATGTTATATCCCTCTGGATATAACATTGAAGAAAGCCACACAAGGCAGCTGTCTAGGGCTGCGAAACCTCTGCGGGGTTGTCCACGTGGGAACTGGGGGTGCCTGCAGCTCCCAGGGAACACTGGCAGGAGTGGGGAGCAAATGGCTCCCTTGAGGGCCAGGCTGGGATCCGAGGAAAGCCCCCACATTGGCTACAAGCAGGCCAGGACAAGAGGACATGGTGGGCAGAAAGCTCTTTTGTTTCCCTACTGCCTGACCCTGTGACTTTGGGAATTTTATGATTACAAAGTGAAGACTTCTCCTTGATGTACAAATGAAACCTGGCTTATGAGTTTAGAAATCCTTTGGGAGGATTTCTTCTTCACTTCTGTCCAGCCAGTGAACCTACCTGGGCAGTGGAGCAGTTGGTAGGGTGACTCACCCAGGCCATAACAGAGCAAATCACAGCGTGAATCTGGGGAATGGCGTTGTGCTGAAAGTCACAGTGAACTCTTCTGTGATTTCATGGAGTTGTGAGGCCACATTGCTTGCTTTTCAGCAAGGAAATACAGGTTTGCATTCTGCTCTGTAGCTGGAAGACTTCATGGCCCCTTGGTGAAGACCAGGATTAGTGGAGCATCTGTGCATGGGAAAGGTCAGGGGAAAATGCTCAGCAGCTTTTTAACAGAATAGAGTAGAGAGGATGGGGGACTTGAATATTTTCAAACTACTGACATTTACACGCAAGCCTTTTCCTCCCAGCTGTGCAAGATACGGAGAGACGTGGACTTGCCGCCTATCGTCACCAACATCTTGCCGCCTACCATCAGCAAGCAACAGATATTTTCAACCTTCCAGGGTCACAGTCTCAGAAATGGCAATCTCAGTGCATGCCCATGCAGGTTTATACCCACCGATCAGTGTGGGAGCATACCCACGCTTCATACCTTTGTCATGCCTCGGCAAGAGCAGGTGCTTGCTTTGGTGTCTCTGCAGTGACAAAAATTAGGACAATTTAACAGACAGAACTGTGCTGGCAAAAATTGCTTTCGCAAGAGGGACCTTTGTTTTCCTGATCACTCAGTCCCTGGGCAAGGTTGGTCTTTTTATGGAAACTCTCCTGTTGCAGTACTGTTAGGCTGCACTTAAATGAATCTTCCATTGTCCGAGCATTTCTGGGAGAGTGTGGATGGGAAAGCTCATTGAGTGGATGCTTCCTTTTGCCCTGCGTGATGCTGGCAGGAAGCCTATGGGCTGTGGTCTATTCACTCCTTCGGGAAGTGAATCTTTGCTATAGCTCTGGTGGCTAGGATGGGGAAGATGTGGACACTGGGATGCTGCCAAGGATGGAGGTCCTTTGCAGTCAGGAGCTGCGATCTCCTTTCTCCCACACTGAAAGCAAAAATGACCAGTCCCCCAGCCTCATTCCTAATTCAGGAAAAGCCTCTTCGATATTAATAAGAATCTAATTATACATTTATTGTTCCATGAATTAATTACATTGCAAGTAGAGTTACCTTTTACACAGCTATTAAACTTCAGGAAGGCCTCTTTATACCACTCCATGGATAATTTAATTAGCATACTAATGTCTTATTAGCTATAAACCCAAAGCTGGTTTAGAATCACTTAAATTAAAACTCAAAAGCCTTCAGCCACCCCATAACCCCGCTGCCTCAACGGTGGGCTAAGGATGGGAGCATGTGCAAGTGCTAGGCTTTGCCCCACCACCTGCCAAGCCTGCAGCTGCTCCTGGGCAACTTCCCTCACCAGCACCAGGTGGGAAGCACTGCTGCCTCTTCTGTCTGCTTGTGACAGGACAGCCTTGGCAGAGCTGAGATAGGAGGTTAGAAGGACCTCAAGTCTCCTAATTCTCTTATTATCTCCTAGTAGCTATCAATGATATTTGCATTAATTGGGCTAGTCTAGAAGAGCTGTAACAATCCATTGTGAATGTACAATTTCAAATGTACATCCATTTTGAATTAAAATTGCAGAGGAGAAGGCAGGAACTGACACCTCAGGTGGGGCCCTCAGCCCAGAGCTCCTTGGGGATGCACCTTCTCTCTAGGCCTTCAGCAAAGGGATCTCCAGAGCTGATGACTAGTTCAATTTCTAAAGCGTATACCCACGGCAAGCAGGTGCAGAAGGTATTTGCCCCATTGCAGATAGTACCAGTTCACAGTGCAGCATTTCCCATTGGCCCCTGTTTCCCACTCTGTTCCCTATTTCACGGCAGGATCTGGGCTCTTCACTGAGCCATAGCAACTTCAGTGTTGTAGGCGCACTGAGATTTGTGCAAATAGCCAGGATTATATTATCTAACATGATCCCAAAAATCCTACTCACTCTGAGGTAAGGACTGTCACTTCTATATGTTCTTAGATATTGTAGTTTATGTGTTAAAGTATTTTAAAAATTAACCCTTCTATCATTCAGTTCATGAGTGTAACTTTTTTCTGGATCTTCTTAGCTAATAAATAGCTTAGTCTGTTGCTTTGAAAATTGACTCAGAGGCAGAGTTTAACTAAATTGAAGAGGAGAACTACTGCTTGAATGTAATGATCTGAAAATAATTGATTAATTTGCATGAGCCTTCACAGTGCCTTCAATTTACACCCAAGAGGCCACTGTCATCAATAGATGAATATGACATAATTTTTAAAGTCCAAATAATGCATGGAAAAGAATTTAGAAAATTCACTCATTCTGAAACACAGAGTAGGCTACAGCACACGATCAGCTCAACTCCACGTCCAGCTCATTGCAAGGAAAACATTCATAGTTAGAGGAATCGTGCTCTAATTTAATTCACTTGTTAAGAATGTAATTATGTTCATCATCCTTGGGAAAGAAGAGGATCAAATCCTATCACAGTGATGCTAACCTTTAGACTGGGAGATTTCAACAAAATGAGGAAGCCAGTCAAAAGCCCAAAAGTCAAAAGTAAAGAGATTAAAATTCTAAAATTTGGCATGGATGCTCTTTAAGGAACGACATAGCAAAATATCTACCTTCTGCAAGGTACTTAACCACATGCTCAACTTTAATTGCCATTAATGAGATTTCAGCATATGCTTAACTATACTGAGACCTGATAATACCTAAGGGGCTCAAACTGCCTGCATAGGTCTGATCAGGAAGTGCAGGAGGAAGGCAAGAGAGAACACAGGTAAATGGCAAGGTTCAGGAAGGTGTTTGGGCCACACAATGGTCCTTCAAAAATGGAAATACAACCTTCATGAGGTCAATAAAGGGGGGCAGAAAATACATCATGAAAGAGGGGAAACAGGAAGCTGGCAAGAAATAGCAAGACTTAGAAGAAATGAAAACAAACAATAGATAATTCAAGTCTGCCAGGAACAGGAAAGCCTGCAAAGGAATGAGACAGGTCTGCTGGCTCCCCAGGAGTTAAAGGGAACAATTAAGGAAGATGAGGACACAGCTGAGAAGTGAAATGATTTCATTTTATAAGTTCTCACCTCAGGGGATGTTGGGAGAAATCTGCTTTTGACTTGCTCTTTTCTGGTAATAAAGGTGAGTTGCTATTAAGGATTAAGGTATCAAATGAAGAAGTGTTGGCGCAAATAGGTAATTTTAAAAACATTAAGTCACTAGGTCTAGATGGGACATTCAGGGGTTTTTAAGAATCCTAATAAAGTGGCTGAGCTGCTGGAAGAACTGCAACAGTATTTGTCCCTCTGCTGAAGCAAGTGAAGGATCAGAAGGCTGGAGGGCAGCAGCAATTGCTGTGCCTATATTTTTAAAGAAACACTGGGAAATCCAGAAAATGCTTCTTGTTGAGCCTTGTATCAGTACCAGAGGCACAAGATAAAGTGGCTGGTACACACAGAACTGCAAAATTCATGCTCAGCTGCGATCCATCCTCCTGATTCTAGGCTGCATCTCCGTGGGGGAATCAATCTGACTTTGGATGGCTCTTTGCTAACTCCTTTAACCATGACTTACCAGTCTTAGTCCCTTTCCACTTGCAGGACTTCCATAAGAAGGAAAGCTCAGGATAGATGACCAGTGGCAACAGCTTAGACAGAGATGTCTTGATCTTGCAGATTCTGTCCTCCTTGAGGAATTTCCCCAGAGGGAAAAGAGGACCAGCAAAAATGAAAATATAGAAAATGTACTGAAGCAGAAAAACATTCAGATTTAAGTCTGCCTATTCATCTCCTTGTGCACATATATTATGTTAGAGTACCTGATATGGTTCTGTTCCTCTCCAGTTTACTTCCTAAATGTTAGCATGCTATCTTTTCAAGTAACATTTCCTCCACCCTAAAAAAACAGCATCTGAGAAAGGTGGGATGGGATCAGACTAGACCCTAAGAGGTCCCTTCTGACTTGAACTATTCCATAATTATAGGAGTCTTACAGGAGTCCCTCCTATAGTAGTCTTCCTACTAAGGTCTTCCTAGAGGAAGCCCAGATGACAGGACACATAGTCAGATGGAGGTAGATGAGAAGAGTAGCAATATATTTCATATGATTGTTTTTTCTGGGACCACTGCCTCCTTTCAGTTTATAACAATTCAGGGGCTCCAATTCCAAGGTGCTGCCACCACAGGGAGTTAGAAGAAAGCTTGTTTAGGGATAAGTACTCTCTAAACAACTCGTTTCAGAGGTTCTGCACATTTCTCTGAAGCATTTCATGCTGGAGAGTTTCCTGGGTTAGACAGAGCTCTCTTCTGATGCAGCCCAGCAGTGCCTATGCTCCAGTTTAAACAATGACTTTCATGAGACACAATCAGAATAGAAATTCTCCACCCAAACATGAAATATTGTTGTAAAATCGCAGCACTGGAAAATAATATTTTATAAATGCCAGGCAACCCCCCATGTGGCATTTAATGTTGAGTTCTACAGTGTATGGACATTACAGTTGTCTCCAGAAATGTGTTAAGATATGGAAATGCAAACATGGCGCTTGGAAAACCTTCTCTGTGATTTGTGATGATGATATGCCATAGAGACATGACTGGGGCTGGAGCACAAGGGTGACTTTTTAAAATCTGTGTTCAGCACACTGGTATTTAGAGGCACAATAAATTTGTCTTATGATTTTCTCCTTGCTAAGGCAGAGAAGGGGTACCGCACTTGAGAGTCATAAAGTCTATGCACTGCAAGAACTCCCATCTTTGTCTGCTGCCTATCCTGTACCTGAAGAGAAAAGCTGCCTGGCTGCTGTACCTGTTCTCATTCTTTTAGACATTTCAGGCATAAGGCATATAAAAACAATCAAAAAATCAAGAGGAAAAGAATCAATATTGTGACTGTATACAGGGTCAACAGTAGTGAAAGCTTGGCTTCTGAAGGAAACATCCAAGATGACACCAGGATCTTTCATAACACTGTGGTACCTCTATTATACCTCTAGTATTTTTCACTGTCCCTCTGTTTTTCTTGTTAAACGTGTAGTATGGAGTATTTCTATCTTAGTGCTTTAATAGGGACCATAAATACCTAGTAAAAAGTGCTTTCAGACTATCTGGGATACTCTGAAAAGCATGTAAGTGGTAATATTCCACAGGAATATTTGCATCCTGGCACTTAGTGAGTTTATCTGTGTAGAGCTGCATCCGTGTAGTGTTTCCCATTTAATTTACACATTTTTCCAAGGAAGAAGAAAAATGCCTGATGTTTTCTGGGTGACTGGAGGAAGGGTTTACCACACCTGGCATCTGTAATCTCCCTGTGCAAGATTTCCTTAGTGGCAGACAGAGAACAACCTTTTGATTAGGCAGGAAAAGGTGGGTAAGATCTGAAAATGGTACTTTATAGAGGTGTGGGATTTCATCACATTTTTCTAAAAATACTAGCTCACCTTTGACAGAAATTATGTGATCTATGTTCATCAAAGCAATTGATGAGCTTAGGGTCTTACTGAGCTCAGCCCTGCTCCTGCATAGCTACAAATAACCACTGTCCAAAAATCCCTCTTCTGTCTCTGGAGTGCCACAAATCTCTACCCTTCCCTCTTGGAGAAGTCCCAGCTTCTCTGTGTTGATGGCATGCTCACGCCTCCCAGAGAGGCTAAATTAGTAGGAGGCTGGCTGCTGTTTAGAGGACAGTATTGCAAAAGACATAAAACAGAGAGCTGGAGTAATCGACAACGAAGAGGGCACTATCACTGTGATGGGAGCTGGGTGCAAAGGAGAAAGGAGCAGGTGGTGCAAGCAGCAATGTAGAATGAGGTGCTGCAGATCTCCATTAATCAGTCCGCACCTGATGCAGGCATAAACTGATTGAGCTCAAGACCTGTCTGTCAATACATGCGAACAATGTAGATATCACTGACATGCAGTGTGTGGCTGCTTCAAGAAATTCAAATTGGATTGCCAAACTTTTCACCCTTACAAGAGTCTACCAGCTTACAGCTGCCCCCTCCACAGTAGGAAGCTGCTTCCATTTAGAACAGAATGAAGAGTAGAGAAAAAAAATTCATGAATATTAATTTGAATTCAACTGAATTTCAATTAGGCTGTGTTCAGTCTCCACAAATATTTGAGCAATGCTATCGCAAATACGGTGAAAAAGCAAATCTGTAACTTTAACACACAAATATTCACAAAAGATAAATTCTGAACTGTATGCTCACAATTTGCATCAGCTTGACTTGAATTCCATAGTCATGTCCTATTATTTCTGTTCCCTGGTTGGATGGTGTATAAGGACTGAACAAATGAAACAAACTTTAGATGTGGGTGAAAGCATTAAATCACAGTGTGAACTCTGGTACACACAGGTTTGGGTGCCATGGCTGGTATGCAGTGCTCCTGAAAGGGCGAGCTGCTCCCTCTTTAGTGAGCATGTAACAGGCTGCCATTCCAAAGAGGGGCAAAGTTGCAGGCTAGAAATGGACTAGATCCGACAGATCTTACCGTGATAATATTCACTGATAGGGCTGCAAGTCATAAGGAGGATGTAGAAGTAAGAAGCAACATGTGGAAGCATTAGGTCATTAGGAATGAGAAACACCTGAGTTGCTGTATGTCCATGAATCTGCATTTCAGCAGCACTGCTTGCATGTCATAGACCCACGCATTAGGACAGGGAAGTTCAACTGATTTTCCTCTACCTTTTTACACCGTACACTAGCTATGTATCACCAGTGGGACATAGTCTGCATGAAACCAAAGGTAGGCTAAGCACACTTTAGTGCTGAGCTAACAGATGAAGATCTACCTGACTTTGTTAGGAGCTGATTTTGCCCAGGACCTAGGGCTGTGGAAATCTTACCCCTAAGCAACATAAGCGTTCCCATGCGGAGGGTGCCTCACTAATGGGAATCCCATCTGTATAACAGATGGGTTTGAAGGCCTCACACTGGGAAGCTGTTGATGACCTGGAAGAGTTTCAAAAAAGAAGGGGAGAAATAAACAGGGCCCAGAGGCTAAAGCTGCACATTGGAAGAGCCACAGTGGTGGAAAGGTGGGGGAAAAGCCACCCAAGGACCAAGAATGTGAATCCACAGTAGGAAAGGAATTCATCAGCAGGTACAAAGGTCTTAAATGAGGAATGATAGCACGAAATGTGATGAGTATGAAGCTGAGGAAGGGAAGGTGGGAGGAACTGATTACCCATCAGTGTGACTGACTTGTTTGGTATCATAGGCTATCACAGTCAAACAGGAGGAAGGCAAACAATAAATTGTAGAAATCCACTTCCAAGGGGTTATAGGGGTCTCAGATGTTCCACCTAGACTAATGTTCTCCCTGCTCCTGGTTAAACTCAGTTGGTATACAAGGCTTGAATCACCTAGGTCTGTCAGAAAAGGAATGGGGGCAGCAGGATTTATTTGCCCCTAGGGAAAATTCATTCTCTGGGGCTCTAATTGTGGTACTCCCTACAGAGATGCAGTGAGATTCACTTCAGCTGACTTAGAAGCCTACACTGCACTCTAATTAGCTATTCAGACTACCTTTAGGGAAGGCTGGAGAGAGATGGGCACTTTACTGAATGGTTCATTTTGTTCTAAGTAGATATTTCAAATATGTCAGATGAATTGCACCCTAGATTTTCTTTGCCTTTTCATGAACTGCAAAAGGAGACTAGATGAGTAGCTCAAGTGTAAACATCTCTCATATAAAAATTTCCGCTTAGAAATCCCCTTCTGTGTCCTTCACCTAGCTCTTCTGTGAATAACTGCTTTTTCTGCACACTGACCAAGCCTTTCGGGTGAGTGATATTCAAACAACAGGCAGCTACCCTGCTGCTCTTGTTGAGTCCCATTGTGAAGCTGGTGAACTGATTGATTGTTTGGTTTCTTGAGAACCTGATGTTGTTTCTGCTTTTTCACTGGATGACTGCAATGTTTAAGCAGGATAAAAGAACAATAGCAACAGCAAATACAGAGGAGAGAATTGTGAGAAATTAAGGCTGTATAACAAATGATTAAAAGTGCATTTCCTGAGACACCCTGCAAACAATGACCATTGATGCTGGGTCTGTGAAAAACTGGAGATTCATGATGCTTTTACTGACTTCTTAATAATGGATTTGGGGGATACCTTACCCGGTAAACCGAGTGCGGGGCCTAGATTCACAAATGCAGTCTCTGAGATTTGGTGAAGAATCTCAGGACAGCCATAAAATGACCAGGCTAGGTAGAGCCAGCCTTCACATGAAAGCGTGATGCATAAACCAGTGATACATTATGTGCAAAGGGCTTCACACATCCAAGCCTGTAGAGGACAGCTGAGTTTTCCTAACTTTGGAACTTTATGCCTGTGTGTGGCATGCACCCTTCTATCCTACTCCCTCTTCTACTTCCATTTCTTTTGCAATAGTGGTTGGAGTGGATTCTGTCATTTTTGTCATACATTCTGACGCTGGCTATGGAATTCATTCTCCGCTCCCCCAGTAGACTCAAAGATTTGCAGTAAGTCAAAGAAATTAAATTTTAAGCTCACTATTGAAGGATAATGAATCTGAAATATGTGATCTTTTGTAAAATTATATTCTTTCAAATGCTTAGATTCAGGGAACGCTATCTCATAAGGGAGGTACACAAAAAACTGCAATCAAAATGACCTATACAAAACATAAAGAAGAGTTAATAGGATTGCTCTGAATTCTAAAGGGGGTGGTGCAGAACAGCACAAGTGGGCCTTGCAGTGGGGCATTTATAATCTCCAATTCCATTAACAAATTTTAATATAGTCTTTGAGGGTAGAAAGCAGTCGTTAATAAAACTTTAAATTAAAGCATGCTAGCTGTCGGATTAGATCATTAAAATTGCAGGGTACTGGCGGCTGACTGGCTTTGCAGAAGAGACATCGCTGCTAACCCTACATTGTCGAGACCATGAAATAATTCCAAAGCAAACAGGAAAAAGGAATAAAACAATTTTATATGTGTGAATTATGATTCTATATCATGTTTAATGAAGAGAAAAATGTAATCATATTTCATCAGCTCTCAGTGTAATCAGTGTTTCTGAACATTGGAGACTAGACGAAGAGGCAGAAGGATATGCATAGTGGGTCAGCAGCCGGTTGTGCAGACAGGCAGCTAGACAGGTGCTGCTTTTAGGCTGGCAAAGATCATTGCCCTGGATCAGGGCAAGAGGGTTATTTTCTGTTGCAGTTAGAGGACAGGACTGAGTCTGAAATGCTCTAGAGAAATGACATCTCCTGGTGGAAGAGTTTTCTTCAGCAGGAAGGCAAATCTGATTTCTAGAAATAATTGTTTCCTGGGGATATGGGTAGGTGCAAGATGAACCCAGTTTTTTTAGCAACTCTTTCTCAAAAGATCTAGGAACTATCCTATGAGTGGGTCCTAGGAAATAGACTTGATAACTGAGTGTGCAATTTTGTTTGATAGTATCCAGAAAGTTTCTTCAAGGTCAGATATGTATCTATAGGAAACCTTTTGTTCCCAGTTGTATTTTACATCTCACATAAGAACATAGAGAAGCAGGCTGACTCCACTATGCCTGATACCATAAAAAAAAAGTTTTTTTTTTCCCCCAAAGAGATGTGACTAATGTATCAAGAGTGCATGGGAGCAGAAGAAACCCTCAGACAACCTGCAACAAAGCAAGTTTGAACAAAACTGTGTGGCAATCTCCAGTTACCCCATGGCTGTATCTGGCTCCTGGCTGACTAATGTCCCCTGTCTTCTCCTTCCTAAAGGCTGCTTACTTAGATAAAGCATCAGTGAAGGAGCCCTATTACCTCCATGGGAATGTTTCTTCATGGTCCTGCGCTGGTAGTGGTGGAGGTAATGACTTTGGGAAGGAGTACATGGAGCTAGCGTTGCAGGGAACCCATCTGCCTGAGGTTGTCTGTTTGTCCCAACATCTGCACCATTCCACCATCATAGGTTCAGATAGGACTTTGGATAAGAAATAGTGCTTGGCTGAGATTAAGCCCATGTCACACCTGGATGTCAAAACTTCTCCAGAGTTGCTCCCCATCTTGCAGCTGGAGAAACACAGAAAGGATATGACTTTTCCAGGCTATAGAGGACAGCAGGAAAGAGGACCCACACTGCCTGAATCCAGGGCATGCTCCATCTATGAAGCCACAAATAGTTTCTGTGAGCTCTACACTAGTGCAAGCCAGCCCCAAGAAATGACCCTTCCATTGAGTAATTTAGAGATGGCAGACTAACTGACATCACTGCTTATAAGAGACACTTGTGTTTCCATCTATTGGGACAGCACAGGGAATGGACAAACAGCTCAGGACTGGTGACAACCAATGACATTTAAAGCAGTGCTATTTAAAGGGACTGAGCTACAGAATTGCCCCAGGTTTGGGAAGATCAGGAGCCGAAGAAAAGCATGTTCAAGTTTGCAGAACCTGATCTGCAGAGATAGCAAACAGCAAACACGTTCCTTGAACATAGCCTCTTACTCTTCATATGAATTGCTTGTGAACACATTTGCCTTTCTATGAATTATTCATTCTCTTAAATGATTGGGCAGATGATTTATGTGAATGCTTCTTGGCCTATTGGGAGATCTTTGCTTGTACAAACAGCCATGCTGGAAGTGTCCAATTGGTGCACATACAGGCTTACATGAGCATTTGTGACACATTTGCTTCCTTCAAGCTTTTAAGTAAACAAAGTGTGCTCATATGAAAGTCTAACTGGTGTCAGTGTGAATCTGTGCATGTATGAAAAATGAATACTTCTATTTAGTCCATGCAAAACATTCTTTTGATGTTGAACCTCACTGGTGAGCATTTTCTTCACATGCAATCTTCTTTCTTCTTGAAATAGACTTTTAGACAGAATATGATTTTTGGTTATTTTACTCTGAAGGTTTATTTCTAATCGTCTCTCTCTGGAAAAAAGAAAAAAGGAAGGAATTAAATATTACTTGCATACAAGAGAGCGAAGTGTAGGAGAGCTGAGTACTCCTCCAGCATCTCAAAGAGAAATGAACACTTTGCAACTCAGTAGCTAGCAGGACTGGCAGTAGTACCTCCTGCCTGACCTCCAGAGACAGGGCAAGCAAAGATGGCCTCTCATGTGCATTGTCTCACTGCTTTACAGCATATACTTTTATTTGTTCATCTGAGTTTTTGTCTATAGACCAAGCTCTTGTAGCACATTTTTATTTACATAGTTCTCTTGTCCTTATGAATGATATTTCTTTTTTTTCACTCCTAGCCATGTATATGGGGGTGGCAGGGAAGATTTCCTTTGTTGAACTCCTCAGCTGTGTTCTCCTGCATTGTATTAGGGTTGAACTTGAAGTAATTTGCTAAGTTATTTGTGTCGAGGCTAGACTGGCTACTACTCTGCATTAGCCGAGGAATACAGAAGAATATCTGGGCAGTCTCAGAGCTTATAGGCCCTTCATTTTAGGGGCAATGACCAGTGAGTACGTTCTTTGATGGGTTAACCTTGGACACTCATTAAAGGGTCCTGGGTTCATTATAATCAGAACAGTGAAACCACCATAGAGAGGCAAAATAAGCATCAGTATAACTTGGGGTCCTGCCTGAAACTACGTCCAGCAGCACGCACTTCAGCAATGCATATGAAAACTGGTCTGCAATCAAGTGCTTCTTGCATGAAGGTAAGAGCCTCACACCCAGCAGCTTATAGAGTATCATGAGGTGTTGGTCACAACCAGACCAGTGGATCAAGTGCCACTGGCAGACCTGTTGTCTGTGAATGTATCACATTTCTTTTAACATGCATATAGTTTTGGTCTCTGTGAATCCCACAGCATTTAAACATGTGCTGTGCAGAAGAAAGTACTTCCTACCCATCATTTTAAACCTCCATCCACCTTCTTCCTACTGAGATGCTTGAAAAAGGGAATCACCACCTCCAATTTCCTTTCTCCTTCTTTTTCCTTTCTTGGTCTATTCAGTCTCTCAGTATTGGGAACATGCCTCGTTTGGTCTTTTCACTTTTTTTTCTTGGTTTCTATAGTCTTACTGTGTCCTTTCCAAGATGCAGGATCAGAACTGTGCACAGTATGCAAAATACAGACAGACCGTGGGTTTCTGTGGTGATTATGATGACGGTTCCTGCACTGTGATCTCTTTTGCGAGTGATGCCTGTTTGACCAGGCGGAGTGCTGAGCACTCTTTATCTGTGTGCCTTCCACAGTGCTCTATGAATTCGTTAAGGACTGGTAGTAGCTAATTCAGAGCTTATCATTGTCTGTATAAATTGGGTTGCTGCTATGGATTTTTTCACCTTTGCTGACATTGCCTTACATTTATTTACATTGAATTTCACTTTCCGTTTTATTGTCAGTAACTCAGTCTTAGAAAATCCTCCAGAGCTTTTCACTGTCAGTGTTAGATTTCATGATCCTGAATAATTCTGTAGCATAGGCAAACACTGTCACTTCATTATTCACTACTTTTCCAGATCAGTGATGAATATGTTGCATAGCACAGATCCCAGGATAGGCCTCTAAGGAACTCAGTGACTAGGCTTTGGTCAGCCTGAAAACTGATCAGTTATCCTTCCCTTGCTTACTATTTTTTAACCATTTCTTACTTTGTGGAGGAACTTTCCGTCTTATTCCACAACATCATGGTGCCTTTTGTGAGACACCTTGAAAGAAACTTGGAAAATGCAATTAAACTTTAATACCCAGCTAATCCTTGCTGTTACCTGTGTTGACACCTTCAAAGAAATCTAGTAGATTTATGAGATATGACTTCCCTCCAGAGAAGCCATGTTGACTCTTCCCCAATATATCCAGATTTATCTGGACTCCTATTAATTCTATCGTATATCGTAGTTTCTTCAAATTTGCCTGTCACAGAAAGCACACTTACTTGTCTCTAGTTCCTTATGCCCTTTGTAAAGAAAAATTACGTGATATTTTCTACCTCCCACACCATTTGGTGCTTTGTCTGAGGAGCGTGGAGGAAGGCTGGAATACAGCGTGGTATTTTATCCTGCAGCTTCATGAGAAATGAGAGCTACCTCAGGGTCCCCTCAATCAGATTATGCAGGTGAGTCAGTGTGATTTGCCAAAGCCCAAGTTAGCATCTGCATAGACACAGATTTACATCTTTACATTCATCTGAGTAGGTCAAGGCACAGCCTTGGGCAAGGGCAAGATTCTCTCTGATCATCTTAAAGGGACCAGTTCATATCTGTGTTTGGGAGTAATGGGGATGAGAGAGGTGCATTAGACATGAGCATCGGCCAAACCTGCCTCAAACCTGACCGTTTGTACTGATCAAGACAGGCCTGTGGTTCAGATGCCGGGTATATGGTCATGTGGATGGTTTCAGGTGTTATCAACTGGGTTTGTGGAAAGCAGTGCCCAAAAAGCTGCAGCTGCTGCTTAATGGTTTCTTGTTTTACCCAGAACATTTCATTGTGTTTTTTATTTATTATTTAAACCACTATGTCTCCCTAGTTTCTCCACCAGCACAACATGAGAATGGTCATGGTGGTTCAGATCAATTGTCACTGTAGCCTGTTTTCCTGTCTCTGCTAACTCCCTCAGGTCAACACAATATCTCCTCTCCCTCAACAGCTCTTGTTCAGTATCAGTGTGGAGATCTTAGATCTAAGACAGAGGGCCCTGGGCTTCTGGACTAGCAGATAGGACAGTTTCACTGGCACCCATTAGCCTTCAGGTTATTCTGCTTCAGCATGCTCTTCTGTGATTTGCCATGTGGGCTGCTCCAGTTGTTCTGTGTCCCCAGACATGTTGCAGAAGTTAGTTCCTCAAGCATATTGGACTCCAGGCTACATTGACTCCTAATACACTCTGTGCACAATTTGAAACTCCCATTTCACTTAGACGTTGAAGGTTTTGGTAGCAACTAATTGAGAGATTGGGCCTGCTCCTTCCATTCTGCCCCTCCATTTGTTCTGAGCTGTGATTCTGGAGTGGACATACCATGTACCAGAAGACATTAATGACCTTTCCTTTGAAGTGAGAGAACTGTGACCATCTGGCCTCAGAACCTGTTCTAATGCAGGTAGCTTTCATGCCATCCTGGCAGAAAGGAGCGCCTTCTAAAAGCTCCCTCCTCATAGATCCATGCCTACTAGATGATTTTGCCACATCTGCGTAAAATCTCAGCCACAGTGCTAGTTCCATGAATTCAGCCATAATGGCCTTTTCCATCAGCATTTATCCTCCATAAACCTATTTTCAGATCACCATCAGAAAATATTCTCTCTCCTTCACCCACTTCTGGTTGTATTGGTTGGTACACTCCTCACTTACTTACTCCCTGTAAGAGAAACCAGTGCTCTCTCCTGAATGACTCACTTTCAGCTCAAGATTAATTACTTATGGTTTATTTTCCAAAGCCAGCAATCTCTAAATAATGTTGAGTTGAAGTATGCATTGATAATGACCAATGGAACTTACTTTCAGCCTCAGCTCCTTGCTCTCGGTCCAGAGAATCTACTTTCCTTCTGCTGCCTGTTAGAAGAACCTACTCTTTTCCTTTTTCTCAAGCTCTGGAGGAATGCTTGCTTTCATTGTTTCACTCCTTCTGAGGCTTGGATACCTTCCTGTAATTATCTCTTCTTTACTGTGAGGACCACAAGGCCCATCTGCAACTTCTTATGGGTCCCCATCTCCTATCCAGACAGTGGCTAGGTAACCAGGCAGTAAGGCACACCTGCTTAATGAGTGCTCTGTGCTAAAACAACCACCTGGTCCAGAAGGAGATTCCTGAAACCAGACAGAGGAGAAACTCTCCCAGTGACTGCTTACTCAGATTGCCATGGCCCAACCATTAGGAAATACCAGGAGAAAAAGCAGCAATTATTTCAATGTCCTAGCCCAGCTTGCTCTTTCCTAAACCACAATGCTAGTGCTTTAAGTACTATATTTTTAGCACCACTTTATTTTATTATATCTGGATTGATATTTCTGTCCAACTGCAGTCCCCATGCAGAGCACCTCATATACAAGAGTAAAGATCTGCCAGCAGCATGTTCTTCCTGTGATAAACTGCAGTGTACTTAGCCACAAGGATGAGAGGTTGTTGTGAGTTTGCTAGTGACTGTCATTGCTCGTTTTGTAATCCTGGGTCATTGTAAGTGCTTTCTAAATTGATTTGTCCCTGTACAAGCATCACTGCCCAATTCAGAAAGGCCTGGTTCTCCGCTGCACTTCTTATGCAAGTGTGTCTCTCTGCAACATAAAAGTCAAATTGCATTATCTTTGCCAAGCTTCTTTCTCCTTAGGATCACACAGTCTGGGATCTGTTTTGAGAAGCTGAGGTTGCTTATACATGAATGACAAATGTTTCCTGTCTTTAACATACCCTATCTTGGGTTTAGCTGACTTATTTGTATGGCCACTGGTGCTGGTTTGGTTTTAACTGCTACTTTAATAAAACAACAACAACAGTCCTGTTGTGGAGATATGCTGTTCACAACAAATATGTGCCCAGAGACACTGACTTTTGCACCTAAACATTCAGCTGTCCCTAGAGGCCACTGGATGCCAGTTTCCTTTTTCTCACCTGGTGCCAAAGACATTCTGGTAGGATAGACCAAAAATCCAGCTTTACTACTGGGTGGCTTGAGCATATATTGCTTCAAGTTATTATAACTCCTGAAGTAGATGTTGAATGTAAAATAGGTGCCACAGCTCCTTCTTGGAATAAAATAGATAAAAAATCAATGCATTTGAAACAGAAATAAAAAATAATGTCTGCTAGCACTAATATTCCTCCATGCGAGACTGCAAGTGCTGAGTCTCTTGTGGCAACCTTGATTAAGAAAAACATCTTACTTTAGAGGGAAATTGAAGATCTAGAAAATATATCTAAACAAGTGACCTCTGGGTGATAAGTGTAATTACTGATACTCACATGGAGTTTTATGTGTGTGACTTAAAACAGGAAAGTAAGGACCTGGCATTGGAACATAAACTCAAATCTAGTCTGAGTAGTAGCAAAGCTTCTTGGATACAGGCAAAAGGTGTGAATCTGTGTTAGTACAGCTGTGACAATGACAGCACTCCTCTGCTGAAAGACCTACTCAGTAGGTTTTTTCATTGGTTTTAGTGGAAATAAGATCAATTGTTTCTTTGGTTTCCTGTGTGGAAATAAGATTATGTTGAATATTAATTTGTCCTGCAATGGGTCCTAACTGTAATTTTCTAACAGCAAAGGAGAATTCATGTATTTCCATAAATTCAGATACTTCCAGCTATTCACTCCACATATTCATAGACATTATCTCAATTCCCAGCTCTAGTTCAAACAAAAGTTAGTTCCTTTTACAAATAAATTATTTCTCACTGTTGCTGATATTTCTAATTTTTGTAGGCAAAATTTTACATTTGAACAAAGGAGACAAAAAGTATCTTTGATGTAACACAGTCTTTCTGAGAGTCATACATAAAATAAAAGAGAAAAGATAGTCTGGAAAATTTAAGGAACGGATGGGAATGACTCCAAGTTACCTTGTACTTTATTTAAGTCCTCAGAAATGTTCTTTTCTTGTTTTCTGTATTGGAGCTACTCCTTGAAGTACATATGAATGCCTCTTCAAACTAGTATTTAATCTTTGACTATATGTATTTTTTTTTTGCTTGTAGAAAGGGAAGGGGTCTTTATAGAATCTTTTATTCTTTATCGTCTCTTCACCTTGGTCCCTGATTTTTGGTGAATGTTGTTGGGAGATATGGTAGTACCATATACATTGTTCAGAACAGGAATTTCCCCACTTTCTTCTTTCTGCTGCTGCTGATCTCCCATGTGCTATAGTGATTTCTTTTACAGGGTGAAATCCTCAGCTGGTACAAGTCTGCCTAGCTTCACTGCTGTCAGGTTATCCCATGTGAGACATGGGATAGACATCTTTACTTAGACAGAAATGTTGTCTAGTGAAAAAGAATTTTAGCTACTTCTCCTCGATTTCTACGTATAACATCAAAATATATGCCCATTGAGTTGACGCTTTTCAGCCCCTCAACACATGGCAAACTCCAGCATGCTCTGGCATGGTGCATGGAGGTGGCATGGGGCATGCACACACACTTTACCCACAGCTTCTTGCCTAGATCCCCATGGGTGAGTGTAGAGATGGGTTTTGCCTTCTGTTTTGCAGAAATTACAGACTGAAAAGCTGGGGGATCATGAATGCTTTAACGTGCCTAGGCTCCACCCAGAGCAGCAGCTTTCTTTCGATGGGGCTAGTACATGTCCGGTGTGGGACCCAGACATAGGAGGTGGCCTGGCAATGTATCATGAAGATTTTCATTCTTGAAAAACCTTTTGGTGACCTCTCCTCTCTCAGCTAAGTTAGGAAAAGTAGTCAGGAGGTTGTGTGCAGTGTGCATGACCAAAGCTCCCAACACGTTGGCCTCTTTCACTGGTAAGTGTTGCTTCAAAGTGCTTGTGCCAATCTGCTCCCAGGGGAAGGGAAAAGTGCTGGCCTTATTCAACATGGGGAAAGTCACACTAATTTAACCATACTGCTTGAAACATCTATTAAAATCAGAGCAAATCCCTAGCGCAGGTGTTCTCAGCCCTCCCCGGTGTTGCCTGCGTGTGTTGCCTCTGCTGCTGAGCACCCAGCTGGAGCGTCCTCCTGTGGCAGCCCAGGGCTCCTCATTTCCCTCCTGGATCCATTCCTCTCCAGCAGTATCCAAGTCTGCAGGAGGCTGTTTCTAAAGGTGCTGCAATTTGTTAATGGCGAACATCCTTGCTGTTCCAGTGTGCATGCATAGCATCTCTGTCCTCAATAATTGCCTGTGTTTGATGTCTTAGATCAAGCTGCTTGAATCAGGGATATGCCTGACCTGTGTGGAGTCACTCATTCTACATGTAGTATAATAACCGTAGTAGTAGCAGCAATAATACTAATGGTAGTGTTGTCATGGGTGGGATATTAGAATACACTAGTGCCACAGCTCCTAGAGGAATCTTAAAAGGCATGATAATTAAGTCACAACAGCCTACAGACCTGCTGAGAAAAAGAGATGCAAGAAAAAAAGACACAGACAGCATGACTGCAGTATGGGCACTCAAAGAGCCAAGGTTTATGAAACTTCTACTCAAAAAGGAATAGCAGGAGGCAACCTGGAATTTCTTAAATAATAGGCAAAGAAATTGTGTAAGCTAATAATAAAGTAAAGGGTACGCAGTGCAATAACGGGGCCTTCTGCAAATATGTCTCAGAGGAAAGGAAACCATTGTAATAAAGAGGGAGGAGTATGAAATCAGTGTCAGCTCAAAGTCATTGGGATACTTCATTCTTGGGAAAAGCGAGGGAAAGGCAGGGAAAGAAAAGCGAGTGAAGAGAACGGAATGGAATGGAAGAGAAGGTAAGGCAAGGCAAGCAAAGAATCTGTAGTAACTAGGGAATGTGGAATTGATAACTAGCATATAGATTAATGCGTGAGAAATTAAGTTTTTATAAAGAAGGGGTCTGAGTAGCAGGAATGAGAATTTGCAGTGATTTGTTGGCACACTGGCAATTCCCCAGGGAATTATATGTGTAATGGAGAAGAGTAAAACCCTGGAAAGAGTCAAATATTAGCATTAAAATGTACATAGAGGAAAAAAAACATGATTTTGGTAACTTTCACAAGTTACTGTGACCTTAGCCACCGGTAAAATAACAGCACAAAGAGAAAAATACTGTATCTCCACACAGCCAAGAGATAATGGAGTAATAAGCAGCAAAAGTCTGCTTTGAAAAGAAAAATCACTACAGAGTGACTCTTTCAAAAATAGAAATTAAAATGGATGGTTTGATCAAAATAGGGCTAATTCTTCTGCACAGGAATAATTTTGATTTGTAAGCAGGATAACTTTTCACAGCTGGAAAGTTACTTCCACCTATGAACGTTTGCAGGACTGGAGTACTTGTGGTAATGGGAATGCAGCTCTCGGGATGTAAAACGTGAGTTCGGAGCTCCAGCGCTGGTTTATAGAGCCATGTGGCCTACATTAGCAGGAGATGAGTTTCCATCTGTACTGACAGTGCACTGCACCAGAAAAAAACCCTCACTTTTTAAGACTGCCTAAGGGATGCTCAAAAAGAGAAGGAAAAAAAAAAGATAACCACCTGTACGTGTCTGAATGGTGTAAACAGGGAAAGGCAGGAATTATTTAGTATAGTATTAGGAGGCATAATTTGCACTACTGTGATGGGAAATTAAAAAAAAATCGTATAGAAAGGAAAAGGTAAATTTGAAGGGGTATTAAAACCTTCCCAGAGCTTCTGAGATAAGCTATATAGGGCCACACTGGCACTCCAGTCTGGAGACACTGAAAACTGAGTTAAAGAAATAATAAGAAAATACAGAATAGGTTATGGTCTTATTCTGGCAAAGAGAATGGCTGTGAGAACCTAATTAGTTATTTTAGTCAGGCTCCCCAGAGGCAGTCATGTCTGGATTTGCCTTTCCGATTCTGCAGCTGGTTTCTTCTCTGACTTCAGGTCAGTCACGTGAGTTTAGCGAGTGCCTAACAGGGAGCCCCATGGAGCTGTTACAGCACCCAACACACAGAAAGTGCAGGGGAGCACGTGAGGGCAGCAGTGTCACCCAAGACTTAACTAGAAAGAGTAATGAGTAAAAAGAAACAACTGGGGATGACAAAAGCAGTGTGAAAAAGAGGACAAGGGAGACTTTTTGAAGGAATAATTGAGATGCAGCGACACAGAAGATGTCTTGGTGTGGCAGGGAAGCAATAGGAGATGGGGTTTGCGAGAAAGAAAGATGCAGGGTGCTTCTCGGCAGGGCTTGGGTCCTCAGGGGTGCAATGAGGACACAGGGCTTGGAGGTGGGCCGTGCTCCTTGGCCAGCGTGGTGCAGCCCATGGTAAAGTCTGGGCATCTGTCTGCTTCCCACCAGCTTGCTGTGGCTTTGGGGCAGAAATTCAGTTTTGTGATTAGGGTGGCAGCCCTGAATTTAGCATTCTTATGTTCAAACTACTGCTTCAGTGCTTGAAGGAGTCTTGGAGAAGTCACTTCACTTGTCTGTTTAACAATAAATTTAAAGAATGCTGAAGTTGTTCCCTGAAAAAAACTCCAAATTTGCCAGCCAGCTCACCTGGAAAATCCCATGCATCATATGCAGATGGGAGTGTGGATACGTAGGAGCTCCAGAGAGAGGTCCTGTTCTCATCTCATTTTCCAGACACTGTAACTGTGCTTCTATATCAGTCAGATTTTTGTCTTGGTCAACTCTCATTTGCAGCTGTGCATATATATAAGCACTTGTACAAACACATGCAGAAGGGCGACAAGTGAAAATGAAGAAAGCATGGAGATGAGCTGACAAATCACAACCCGACTTTGCTCACTTACAGACTGAGCCAGCTGTCATGAATTACACAAGCCATTAAACTGCTTTAATTTATGTCAGGATGTTCGGCTTGCCTTTTAGAGGCTGCAACATTCAGAGATCAAATCAACTCAGAGGTCTTCCTCCCCACTCTCTGCAGGGAATGCATCCTGGGGCAGTGAGATCCTCAACCCACAAGGTGCTGAGCTGGAAGCTGCTGAACTCTCACCAGCTCTGATGACTTTGCATTTTATACTGGAACAATTGTGCATTTATGAGTCTTATTTCAGGTCTTATTTGCTTAGGACTTTTCTTCGTCCATTACCAAATGGACATGGAGATGTCCATTCTTCTGCACATGATGTGGAGCATGAGACACAGGTATGTTTTTATGTGAGGTTTATGCTGACTGTGGGAGAACAGGTGATATGTGATATGGCATAAGGCCTGATGGTGCAAAGCTAGCAAATCAGTACTTTATAGCAGATATGAACCAGCAATTTGTGTTTGTACTGACATGATCATCCCATCACGTCAGTGTGACAATTTTGATTCTATACAAGGCCTCCTGATACCTGAGTTTCTCTACCATTGAACTGTGGTTGTAAGGAACGAAAGACTGAAAAATGCTTGTTAGGATAGGATAACATTTCTAACATTTCTGCTAATGGTTTTACACCTCCATCTTCAGGCTAGGCAGCTCCCTGGCCAGGAGTTGACAGTGACTCTCTGAAAGTCAAGCCAGTTCTGATATACCTTAAAAAAATGCAGCAAAATCTCTGGGACATCTTTATTCAGATGGTGAGGGCTTTCTTTCCCTCTGAGATAAATTGGCCAGAAGTGATTTTTAGCAGTGAGTTAGGGTCCCATCTTCAGACTGGAGAGAGCATCCTGCCATGCAGGACACCATGCACCTGATTTGGCAACCATCACCATCTCAATTCAATTTGTGTCCCCATCCTAGCTGTGTCCTTAGAGTCACAGGAGTATAGAGCCACGATTGGCTTTCCAGAGGGAAAAGCCAGACTCTAATAACAAGGCAGCCTGAGGGAAGTACTGGCTCACAGATCTAAAGTGATCTGGCTCTATTTTTATCTGTGGCCTTGCCCATTAACTGTACCTGCAACACTTGGTTATGTGAAATTTTGTTTGTACAGTCATCAACAGGAATGGTGAAAGAGAAGCAGAGGGACAAGACAGCCCAGGGAAATCTTACTGTATCTAGAGACATGGCTTTACATGCACGTGAGGCAGCAGAGGTCTTATGCGCTCCATCTTTGCTGATAGAGAAGTAAGAATGCACCTGGCTGCCTTTGCTCAGGCCATTTGATTACTGTATTGGTTGGCTTTGCTGCGACATCTGTGACAGGAGAAAGGGAGAGCAGGAACAATTCATTAGTGTATATATAGCCAAAACAAAAATTTCAGGAGAAAAGCAGGAGAGATGGGAGAGTGAAAGCATCCACACAGCAGACTGCCGAAGGAGAAGTCTGGGCATGTCTTGTTCATGGAGACCCAGCAAGTCGCTGGTTTTGCAGCACTCTCTCTCTGGCCTGTAAAGTTGTGTCTGTATCAGCATATCCTTTAAATTTCTTCCCGCAGCACTACATCACGAAACATTTCTGCTTGTAATACTGGGGATGGTATGATTCTGAGCAAGGCACAGGCAATTTTAAGCCTATGTTTGTTTAGAGCCCAATGAGTTTTTCTGCAATACCTGGGCTTTACTGAGCAGTGCCTAAGCCATGCATTTCTCCATGCATGCTGTTCGGGAGCCTGCAACCCTGTGTGGTTATGCCTCAGCAGCTTTGTGGCTCGAGGCACAGTGGCTTTGCAGTTCACAGCTGTGCTGCAAGATGGTCCCAGATGTGGCTGACTCAGAAGCTGAGCTCTCCTTCCCCATCACCTCTCCTGCCTGCTCTCCTGCTCAGCTGCTCCTAGGAAAGTCTCTGTCTCCAGCTTTTCCAAAGGGGCTGCATGACCCAGGCATCCTTTTCCCAAAACAACATGCCATGATAACAGAAAACAAGGAAGTAAAACAAGTAGCATCTTTCACAACCACAATATAATTTTTTCAAGACTGTCAGGATTTTCCCTGGCTTTCTTCTCTGAGTAATGGAGCTGAGAACCATGGTAGGGAGCCCTAGCCACATATCCTTGTCATCACACCCCACATACGTATACAGGCAGGGGGGGACTGTGGGTGCCTAGTGAGAACTTCATGCTGTGTCTTGTTTTTCTGCACAGTCAGGATAGTTTCATGGAAGTGGGTATAAATGCTCCTTTTTACCTCCCTAGTGTGATCACACAGAGAAGCTACAGGCCACCAGGCCAAAGCTGACTGAAGTCCCAAGCAGTGGACAGCCACACAGAGGAGTGCTGGGGGCTGCAGCCACCCAGCATAGATAGGTTTCTTTCCTTAAATTATACTTTAATTTCCTCTCCTTCTGGTACCAATGCCTATGTTTTAATGAGCTCTCTTCCTGAGCATATCAAACAAATCTGATCCCTGGTGCTCCCTGTTTGCAATTCCCAGTGGCTTCTAACCAAGAATTGTGCTGTTTAATTTTGCTAGTCTTCCAGTTTACATTGAAGCATTAAAAAAAAATACATAGAAGAAAGGACCATATTTCTCCTAGCCTATTGATAGAGCGTGATAGGTATTAAATTCTATAATTCTTTCACTGGCCTTTAAGCAGCCTTGGTGTTAATATTTAATGATGAAAGATGCTGGTAATCAGCCCTGTATCCCAAGTGTCTGAATGCTTTATGTTCTTGCCTTTGGGAGCCTAATTGTGAACCCAGCCTGCCAGAGCTTCCTACCCCAACTTAATAAACTTTGCCATTCAGATGCTAGCTTCCTGCCCAGCATATCATCTGTCTGCAGACAGGATCCAGCACAGAGATGATAGGATAGTATGAAGAGGAAGGATGGAGAAGAGCATGATAATAAGAGCACAGAGGCAGCTAAGAGATGGTTGTGAAGCAGGCAGTGTCCACTGCCATTACAGATAAAGCATAGTCCAACTAGAGAGACCAAGGACAACTCGATGGTATGGATTTGGCACTGCTTTATGGACAGCTTTAACTCTCAACCTTGACACAGATGTCTGTGGGTGACACTACAGCACAGCCTAGAAATAGCAAACTATAGTGTGTTGACCTCTTTGTCCCTAGAGTGGCAGAATAGCAAGGGCCGTGATCATGGGGATCCATGTATGTCAGCCCGGTACTGGTCCCACATTTCCGAGACCAGCCACCCTACCCCAGTAGGTGACATCCTTCCATCATCCTGTCTGATGATGATGTCTCTCCCACATTCCAGTCAGCCTGGGCTCCTATACAGATATCCCTTGGTCCAGATAAAGTCAGACACTTTGTTCTGGGACTCACAGCTCCATCTCCAGGTCCTTCATCTGCTTTTCAGAGCACCGTAGCATGTGCTGGCTGATGTGGAGGTCTGCGACAGCGCAGATAGCACTGCTGAGACTGATGCTTCACTGGGTTTGAATGGCCTCAGGCAAAGTCAGCAGAGCCCTGTTCCAAAGGAGAACGGCTGTTACTTGCTAATAGTACTTAGCGCTCACACGTTGCAAAGACATTCGTGTTCAAAGCCATGTACAAACATGATCTCATTAACTGCTGGCATGGGAACAAGTACTGTCATCCAAAGCCAACTGTTGGGAAACTGAGGCAGGCACATGAACGTGCAGCTGAGCTAAGGAAAATGCACATCACCCAGCTGCCATGATCACATCCCACTGTCACCATTCATCATACTGCCCCTGCTTCCCTAACTGCAGGGTTACAGCTGCTGGCTCTTTGGATGCCAGCACTCGGCTGGCTAGTCCTTGACCCTACTGGTGTCATTGAAGTGGGAGCCCTTCCCATAGAGCTGTGAGCCATGTTATACTAGTAGCAAATTATTTCACTTCTACACATTTTGTTCCAATTTAAGAGATGCAATAAGCTTTTGCCATAAGGCATAAATCTTGTTTTGCTTTATATTTGTCTGTCTAGCATTTATGCTTGTGTAATGAGATGAGTAGTAACCTTGCAAGCTGATTGTTTTATGTGGCCAGATATAACCATGGCAGAGGCCAGGACCAAGTCTGAATACAACCCTGTGGGAAGTCTGTCAGGAAGACCAAAGAGAGATGTGATCCTAGACTTAGGAAATATGAAACATTAGTGTGGAAGGCTCAAACACCATAGGTCAAGACACAGGCTGTTCAGCAGGAGGTTTTTAGGGGACAGGATGTGCCAATGGGATGGAAGGATGGACAGACAGATGTGAGTACCTCTATTTGGGCAGTTTCTCTAGGAAGATGCTTGGGAAACTCCCTCCAGCAGTTCCTTCCCTCTCCCAGTGCCCAGAGAGTACAGGTTTCAGGCCCAGCTATAGCTTTGCCCTGGTGTCCTCTCAAGTTGTTTGGCATGACCTGGCCTGCCCCAGCATCTCCCTCCTCCTGGGCGCTTCTGCTTAGGTGGTCAGTTCATGGAGGTAGAGCCATTCCCCTCTAGGTCACCCTGGTCACTCACCGTATTGCATTGCCTGTCCTTCAGTGTTGCTTAATCTCACTTTCTTTCTGAGGTAAGTAAGTGCAGCAAAATCTCCACTCTGACAGAGAAGTGTTTTATCACAGAAAGAAGAGACAAGAGCATCTTCTCTTGCTAGTGCCACAGACTTCAATAAACCCGCTTGTTTACCCTGGTAGCAGGCCAGCACCTCCTGAACTGGTCCAGAAAGGCTCAGGCTCTTCATTATACAAGGAGTCACAGAAAAGGTAGAAGGGCTTTATTACTGGAGCTGGGAGTACTGGGAGGCCCCAGCTAGGAGGAGAGCCCCGCAGACTGTGCAGCAACTGCAAACACCCATGCAAACTGCAGTTCTCAGGCAGTCCCAGCTGCCCCAAACCTGGGGTCAGGCCCACCAGAGCACAGGGATTTGTTTGATGATGATATTAGGCTTTTCACTGTCTAGTATAGAGAGGTACCAGAGCTTCCGTGAGAGAGAGGCAGAAAAGCCATCTTCGTGCTGATGGATTGGTCAGAGTCACTGCAATCACTCAGATTTCCTTCAACTTCTTGCTCCATTCCTGTCTCTAGTGAGAAGGGCTCAGTTTTCCAGGACTAGAGCTTGGCACCAGGGGTCTATCCCAAGGGACAGAGTATCTTTCATGCAGGTCATCTGGGCCACAGCCTAGCCAGAGCCCCTTCAAAGATGGGCAACTGCCATTGGGTGGTGGTATTCACTGCGATATCCTCAGATCTGAGCTCCTGTTGGTTCTGAGGCACCACAGGGGCCGAAAGGACTGTTTCTGAGTGGTGGGAAACCATGAAGTTCCAGCCCAGGTATTGAGGCTTGAAAAAAACGGTGGGAGAAATGTTGTGTTACAGAGCCAGCTCCTGAGATAGTGTGTCACACTGTCACTGTGGCTGGAGGTGAGCTTCCTGTTTTCTGCTGTGGTTGTGACAGTTGGGATTAGCAGAGGCAGGCATCTCCAACCTCATGATTCAGTACAGAATAAGAAATGGAGGAAGGCAGTGATGTGCAGGGGAGGGCGCCAAGCTAGAGACTGACAGAGGCAGATAAGGCTTCCCCATGGCATGCAGAAAGTGTTAATGAGCAGGCTGAGCTCCCTCTGTACCTCAGATGTATCACTGCTGGTGTCAAGCACACAAAGCTGGGACAGTGGGCACAGCCTGCTTTCACTCCCCCTGCCACCTCCAGGACAGCAGTCTTTCTTCAGTAGAGACAAAACTCCCTTTCCCACCTTTTCTCAGTCCTGGGGCTTCTCAGCTGTGGACATCTGAAGCCTCACTCATGTGTCATTGAATCCTCTCAGTTGGGTGCACTCTCCGGGAAGCTCCTATACAGATGCTTCTCAGGCACCACCTCCTCCAGGCAATTAACACTCACCTTGGCTCTTGGCATCTCAGTACGGCCATCAGTCAGCCGGAATGTGTCCTCCTCTTCCTCTTTCCATCCGTGTTTCTCACTAAGCCTCCCACTCTGCCATTGTTGTCTTCAGCATCCTGTCATTCAGCACCAGCCTTCATGCACACCTTTCTCCAAAATGAGGAGTTACTCCAGCGCTGCCGTAAGCAGGAGTCATACCTTGACGTGACAAAAAAACATGGACCGGATCAAATGTTGCCAGGAATCTTCGATTTTTCTCTGCTCTTTCTGATTCTAAATATCAAAGGCAAAATAAGATTTTATTTGTACCAGAAAATGGTGCAGGAAGGCACACTGTAAACAAACTAATGAGTTTAGCGCCAGTGAGAATAGCCCATGCTATTACATCTCTCTTCACAAAATGAGAGAATCCTTCTGATACAATTTACTGACATCATTAGCAGGACTTCCTGCACTGCTGCAGCATCTTTCCCCAACACTGCTTCAGAATTTAAGCTTTCAGGCTTAAAATGCTATTGTTTTAAAGTTTACATAGGAAGAACACTTTAGAAATGGAACTATGTTTGTCTAAGAGGTTGCCTGGAACTGCTCATATTCATCTAAACTGATGTAGACTTTGACATGTAACAATGACAGATTAACTTTCACCACTAGCAGCCATTCCAGGAAAAACCTCGGCTTCTGTTTTTATTATTCTCCTGTTGCAAACTGCTTCCTCTACTTCCTCAGGGGAGCAGAGCTGCTCCAGCTATTTTGGACAATGCTGTACTGATCCAACAATATCTAGCAAAGAGTTTTGAAGTGGCAACAAGATTGATTTAATATCAAAAGAGTTTCTGCGTCAAATTCATTTGATGCTTTTATTTTTTAATGCAACTAAACTCTTCATTGTGCAAGCTGACTGCGCTGTAGAATTTCTGATTTGAAGGAAGAGCTGCAGGACTGGAGAATCAAGTGGTGTCAGGATGCTTTGGAGTCAAACATTAAGTCTGCTTTCTGCTGAGGCACAGAATCTTAATTATTCCTAAAAAATACCATGAGCAATCCAGTCTGCACTTCAATACACTGTTGGCCTGTATCGTATCACTGTTATAAAGACTTCTGGGAAAATGCTTCTGAAACTGTTACAGAATCACAAAATTATTTAGTTTAGAAGAGACCTCAAGAAGTCTCCAGTCCAACCTTCTGCTCAAAGTGGGGCCAGCTTCAAAAACAGGTCAGATTGCTCATGGCCTTGCTCTGTCGAGTTTTGAAAATCTGCAAGGATGGAGATCCCTCCACTTCTCTGGGCCCTTGGTCTAGTGCTTGACCTGCATTACAGTGAAGAACTTCTTCCTCGTGTTCAGCTGAGATTTCCTTTACACTGTGCGCCTATTGCCTGTTGTCATTTGGCTGTGCACCTCCAAGAATGGTCTGGCTCCATCTTTTCTATCATCCCCTAATAGGTTTTACTGATGCTGTAGGACTGCATCTTGCTTCTGCTATTGCTTCTTAAGTTGCAGCAAGCTCTGCTGGGTTGCTACTTTAGCTGTGGAATAACAGAAGTAATTTAAGAGGAACTTTCCAGATAAATCTTCTTTCATATTCCTTTATTCAACCGGAGGAATATAACATTTGATGAAGACTGTCCCATCCAGAAACCACCTAGATTTTCAAGCTTCCTCTCCAGTTAATAGAGAGAGATTGACTATATGGGGTTAATTCTCCACTGTTCAGATTTCCCACCACACCTCCACCTCTGAATCAGCCTCTGGGGGAACCTGCCTCTGCTGGCTGCAGATGGAGCCCTTGGAGAAGTGCCAGCCATGAAAGATGCTTAAACCTGTGTGAGGCTGGCAGTCCTTACGGTCCCCTTCCTCTCATCGCTACAACACGTACATGCACTTCACACTCAGCTACCTTCCTCAGTTTTGCATTTATATTTAACTTAAGAACAGCTAACTCAGATTGAGCTGTTTCTTTTCCAGACAAACTTGTCAGAGCTCCTTATTTGTATGCTTCCTTCATCTCTCTTTAGAGCCTCTACCTTTTGCTTTCCTGAATTGTAATTAAAAGCCTACATCTGTCCTACAGACCCTGGAAACAACTCCCAGGTCCATGGCATACCACAGCCGCATTTCATTTTTCTGCTGGGGCAATAATTTTGAACCTATATCTGTCCCCTTCTGTTCCTTCACTGGTTTCCAGTCAATCTACCAACCCAGTCCTTTGTCCCATAAAGGAACTGTGTCACACTCTGGTAGTACTAGTATTAATGAGGGGTGGACCATAAGTCCGAATGTGCAGTCCAAATAATACAGAATCTACCATCATAAGGGAGCCATGGAGACAACCCTCAATGGATTTCAGGGCAAATCATCAGAACGGTGATAGGTCTTCTTGAAGGGAGCTGACAGCCCAATATTTATCAACGCCCTGGAAGAGAATGTACAATCTTTAGTGATAACAATTAAAGAGGATCTAAAACCCAGCAGGATGATAAATGTCACCAAGGCAATATGAATCACTTGGAAGGCTGAAGTCATTCCAATAGTCTGAATTTTGGTACAATGAAAAGTAGATCCATGCATCTACGAACAAAGACATATGTATAGATTGGGACTCTACACAGAATGGATTAAAAAAGCATAGCGGGATCGGATGGAAGCTATCTGAACTTGAACTCCCCACAGATGAGAATGACAAAGAGCAAAGCACACGGTCTTCACATTCATATAGGACTGTGTATTACTACTACACATGGCTTTAGTAAGACAACTAGTGTGCTCAATGTCCAGTTCCAGGGTCACACATCAAAAACGCTACTGAAAATGTGGAGAGGTTTCAAGAAAGAGGTATCAAAGTTAGTTAAACTCTGAAAAAAACATGTTTTATAATGAAAGGTTTAATGAAAAGGACTTTAAATAGTGACTTGATGTAAGGCTAGAAGTACCAGCAAAAGAGAAGATATTTGAGACCAGAGAGCACTTTAATCTGGCAATCAAAGGTGTAACAACGTCTAATGGCTGGAAGCTGAAATCAGACAAATTCAGCCTGAAAAGAAGACACATTCAAACAGGGAAGGGAATTAGCCATTAAACAATCTATGGAGGAAATGGTTGATTCTTCCTCACTTGGAGTTTTTACTTGAAATTGGATGTCTTTCTAAAAGATCTGCACTGGCTTATCCTGAAATTATAGACTTGACACAGAAATCACTTGGTAAAACTATCTGGCCTTGGTGATGAAGGAGGACAGAGTAGCTTTTCTGGCCTTAGCATCAATAATCCACGACATCCTGTCATGGAGACATTTGCTCATCTTGATCTACATGACTTTAAAAGCCACACGAACTAGTCTATTTGCACTTGTGTTACTCTGAGTTATTTACAGATTACTCCAATGCATGCAATAGCTCTGCATCAAATTCTTCTTGAGCTCTATACATGTCTATATGATCCAGACAGATCTCCTACTTCTCACTGTTCATTTTCTGACTAGGATTTTCACCTTCCTGCTTGCCTCCCAGGTACCTTTGACATAAAATAACTCATCTCAAAGCAGATTTAATCTGATTCCTGGGCAGATACCCCTTTTTCAGGGAGACTTAGCATAGTGAGTGGCAGCTATCCTAATTCATGACTATATTAAGCACAATTAAATTTATTGCATACTCCCAGAATGGCCATTGGGCATTGGCCATTGGACTGTCAGTCCTGCCCTGTGCTGATCTTGGTACAGTGCTGCCAAGCTGGTAGGAGGCTGGATCAGTCTGAGGACAGGGGTGGGACAACTCCACCCAGCATCAGACTCAGCAGCTGTGCAGAGGTGACACAGTCTCTGACATAATGGGAGTCAAAACCCCGGTCCTTGGCATAGTCCAAAACAGTGGGCGCAGGCTTTGCTTACCTTTTCATATTTAGTTTTGGTTGTATTTAGATTTACATAATCCAGTAGAATAAACAACACAGTGAAATGGGACTAAATAAGGGGTAAAAAGAGGAAAACACAAACATATTTACCTAGTCTAATGAGCTGCACTCCAATCAAACATGAGCTGCTGCCTGGACTCCTGAAAGGCATAGCCTGGCACTTGCTATGAAACCTGGGAGATGAAAGTGGGAGAAGAGAATCAGCGTGATTTGGAAAAAAAGCAAGATCAGTTTCTCAGGTATGAGGGATGCCACATCTGCCCAGTTACTTCCACCTGACAGTCATCTAGTAATGCCTCCTGGGCTGTGCATACAGCCAGTCACCACAGGGTGAGGCATCTCCAACTGCTGTGCTCTTGCCAGGAGCTGCAGTAGGGGTGCTTCAGTGCTCCTTGACACTGCCTGGTGGCATTCACTTCTCTGGAGGAAGCTGAGGATGAGCTGAGTATCGATGGCATGAGCTGCACGGAGGGTGTGCAGGTTAGAAGGTGTAAGTGGTTAGAGGCTTGCACGAGAAAAGCCATCTGGTCAGGCACTTCACCAGCACTGCCACATCCCTTCTATCTTTCCTCATTTTCCTGGCTTGAGAAGGTACCACAGGCACGTCCAGGTAAAATGTTGGGAACAAAGTTTACTCTCTGAGAAAAGAGCTGAAACTAATACTGAAACAATGCATGCTTTTATCCCGTGCTTGGTAAGCAGTCTTGATCAAAAGAAGAACAGATCAGAAAGTCAGTGTGCATTGTTACTCCACTGTTGAAATGCTAGGTTACATTTTTTTAATGAGATTCTGAGAATAAATGTATTCTAATTAAATAGCTTAAAACATAACAAAATGCAATGTTTCATTCTGGATTTAATGTAACATTTCATTTGACCTCACATCCATTTTTCAAGGCTTTGTGTCAGAAAAAAAGACCTGAAAAAAAGGCGGCTTTAGCCAATCAGGTGCATTTTATTTTGTCTTGGTTTACTAAGCGAGCTAAAAAAAAAGAAACCACTATACAAAGACTACCCCACAACTGAAGCTCCAGACATGCACCAGGCAGGAGGCACAGACACAGCAACAGCCCCACACATTCAGTAGGGACTCAATTGCTTGTCCATAGTCTTCGTACCTCCCTTGCACAGGTAATAAGAGCCTTGGCAGAAGGCAACCTGCTGCCCACTACTGAAGTGCATAATAAGGTGTATGTTTTATAAAGGAGATGGTTTTAATGGGGTTTAGTGGATCTAAGAGTCTCCACTGTGTCATAAATTCTGGAGACAAGCTTTTGGTGTCACACTGCTTCTTGTTATAATGAAGGGGATTTGAATAGGATGTAATGTAGTTGGGAGCTAAGATATGGCAGCCATTTATCACAAGAATCTGCTGCAGCACTCAGGAAAATGAAAGCTTTTTTAGATATAGATACAGATATATTGGAAACGGACTGAGTTCTCACACAGGAGGCTCTTTTATCACCAGTAATATCAGGACAAATACTGCTTTGCACTTGGCACCGCCTCTAATTGCATTAACATATCAGTTGTGAGTAGTAATGCTTCTAGCCAGAAACTCATCACCAGTAAAGCTTCTGGCATATGAAGAAGGGCTCCAGCTGCTTGTAGGTGTGAATATTGTCACAAATGGGATTTCATAAGCACAAGTAAAAGATCCACTCGTATCTCCTTCCATAGTAAATGAAGCAGCTCCTTGCTTTGCAGCTCCTTGCTTCCCTTCTTTAGCTCTCTCTCTGTGTGCGTGTGCGTGTGTGTGTGTGTCTGTGTACACTTGGTTGCAGGCAGAGGCAGTAAAGTAAAGTTTCAAGGCAATAATGGAAAGATTTACCCCTCAGGGACAAGCTCTCCTATACGTTCTAAGAGAATAAACCTCTGGCTTTTGTATTGACTTCTATTACCCTGTAGTGGGACAAAATGTCCCACTACAATGATAAACTGTGTAGGGCTCTGGGGGTTAAGTCAGGGAAAGAACTCTAAAGAGAGCTTTAAAATAAGCTGTGGGGCAAAGTTTGGCACTCCTGCTCTACCAGCTGTGTTACCTTCCTTACCTGGGATGGCTGGAAGGGATCTGCATGAGGGGATACTTATGATGATTGTAGAAAGACCATCTAATGTCACTCTTCCCCCAGACAGCAGGTGCCTGGCTGTGCCTCCACTAGGTTTCCTGCAGGACATACTATGTGGACTGGCCTCATGCCAGAGGCAGCAGCACTGCCCATGCAGCAACATGCACCTGCAGCCACATTGGCTGTCATGTCCCGGGGCTGACTGTGTCATGATGCAGCAGAAGGATGGCACTGTGTGGGCTGGTGCTTGGTGGGGTGCACACCTCCAACCTGGCCAGGCACCCCTCTGTTGGTCAGCACAGGGCCAGCATCTCCTTGAGGAGTCAGTGCTGGGAAGGGATGCATGGGTATGTGGTACTGGCTCTCTGAAGGCTGTGCTGCAGGAAGATCTATTCTTCCTTGCCTGGGGATACCCATGCTGTCCCCAGTGCTGCAAGAAGGCAATTTCCACAGCTGGGGTGGTCAGAGCATCAGGCCCTGAGGGCACTAATAGGTTATAACTCCCTTGACTGGCATCACCTGGAATCCTCCTCCCACGGGTCTAGCAGCTCCATTGATGTTCAGATCTGGGCTCCTAATCCTGGTCTTGGCTATGTTGTAGGTGTTTCTGTTCCTAGTCTTACTGCCCTGGGAGGGGAGCTAGCATTTCTGGTTGGACCTGGATTGTCACCTCACCTTGTGCAGGACTGCTAAGGGACCCTGTCCTTACTATTAACCTGGCCAGCTCAGTTTTTGCAGGACTGTGCCAGTCCCGGGGTGCTACCCTGCCTCTGCTGCTCTGGCTTGTCCTTGCTTAGGAGTAGCCCTACTCTAGTTGTTTCTTGACATAAAAGCCACCTCCACAGCCAACCTCAAGGGTGTTCCTGCATCACATGGAGAACTTGAGCAGAGCGCTGGTGAGTGTATTCCAACTGGATAGGGATGAAGGGAAGGTATATCCTAAAGGGATCATGGGCTGTGGCTGCATAGAGGAAGGTATGAGCAAGATGAGTCATACATCTTGGACAGCCCTTCTCCCCAGTTTACTTGCAACTATCCCTGGTTTAGCTGTGCAGCATGGCAGCCCACAAAACATGTGTGTGGCAGACACCAGGGTGCCTCTGGGTGTGCTGGCTTTTCTACCTGCTGAGCCTCTGGTGGCAACACTGCTCTAACCATCAGTGACTTCTCAGGACCACTTGATAAACTGCCTGGATTATTATATTTAGGATAACCTGGAAAAAAGCCTGGATATCTGTGCCTCTGACCTCCATTTGCCTGATGGTATTTTTTTCCTTTGAATGTAAGTCTGTAGCATGAGTGCTTGGGATATGGCACTTGCTGGGTGAGGGGAGCTTCTGGGCTTACTTTATCGCTTACTTTCAGGGCCCTCTGTGGCTTTCTGGCAGTATGTGCAGATATTGCTGAGGCTGTAAATAGGAGCTTAACATAACATCTCCTAATGCTAGGAAAGATCTCCTTGACGTATAGAAACAGAAGTCTGTAAATGAGAGCTTAGAGCTCAGACCGGCCCATGTCCTAAAGGATAAGACTGTCCTTTCTTTGAGGCAAGGAAAGTAACCTCAGGTTGTGTGCACCTGAGAGACTGAACCATGGAAGTGTGTCACAGGAGTGTGGTCCTGCAGGGTGCTGGAGTGTGTCTGACCAAGGTTTGGGCACCCTGGGTCATGCCTGTGCTGATTATGGGCCCTGCACTGCAGACATGGGATGAGCTGGGCTTTCGCTAAGACTTTCCTGTGGAGGGCAAACGGTCCTGGTGAAAATGTTATTTTTAGTGTTACATAAACTAGAAACTATTTCTTCAGCTCTGACTTGAGGTTAGATATGATTGACCTCCTCCTGTTTTTAGAGGTGAAAGACAGTTACTCTTAGTACCTGGGCTGCCCTGTGGGTGGGAGGGGGAAGGATCTGGATCTGTTCTGTAGCTGCTTGTGGGGTTTCTTCAGTGTCAGCCACTCAAGGATATAAGTGCTGCATACATCAGGTTATTCAGCATTTATCTCATCCTCTTTTGATCTCATTTGTGTCTTTTCAAGGCTCTGCATTTGTTTATGCACTCCCCCTCCCCCATTTCTTTCTTCCTTTCCCCTTATAACGATAATCATTCTTTTTAGCTTCTAAAGATAGGACAATGTTGTGATAAGGAAAATAATTTTGCAGCTTGACCTAAAAATGGGCATGTTTGGATTCAGTCAGTTCTTGGAATGCAGTTTCAGAATTGGGCACAACTTCTAAAATTCCAAATCTGGACTTTTTCTGTACTGTGCAGCTGGCTAGGTAACCCTTGAGTCAGTAGGTTCTTGTCCCTCCTCTGCTGTGAACACTTGGCACTGGTATTTTCTCTGGAATCCAGGAGCAAATAGGAAGGGTGGGGTGCAGGTCTGATACGCTTACATGGGCTTTTAGATTGCTTTAAGGAGTGTCATGGCAACAGCATTTGCTGGATGATTAATATTGCACACAGGATTATAGAAGGCAGGCGTAGAAGACAGTGCTTTAAATATATAAAAAGCCCCTCTTTGTGAGCCTGCTTTCCCAGCTGGGTGGGTACTGCTGTATTTCAGGATCAGCAGAGCCATGGGAAAGGCCAGAGGACCTATATCCAGCTCTCTAGCTGGCCCTTTTTCTAGTATCAGGCTAGTGAACAGCCCTCAGCCTGTCTGAAAGGAGCAGGGCCCTGCTGTGTGGTGGTTCCCAAGCTCCCAGCAAGCAGGGAATAGCAGAGAGTCAAAGCCAACAAGCTCTCTGGGGTGATGTGTTCCTTGAAGCAGGAACCACAGATGTGGGGAGAAGGAAGGATGGCACCATCTGTGCCTCACTCACAGGCCATGGGTTGACCTACAGGAGTAGGGAGATATGCTGGCAGTCAGTGGGATGGGAAGAGCCTCTCTGGCATTCAACATTCACAAAGGAGTCTTGTTCTTCTCTTACAGACCAAATCCCTGGGTAGGGGGAAGGGACAGTTCATGCAACCTCTGTGCATTACAGCTGTGTTTTGAAGTCCACAGCCTCAGGTCAGCTGGGACAGGCAGTGGAGAGGCATTGCAGGGAGAAGGAAGTCCTGCAGAGCTAGGGACTAGCACTCCACTCACTTCTGCTCTGGAACCACCTTCCCAAGCCAGCCATAGTGAGAGAGAAGCCAGCTAAAAACAGGCGTGCAGGTATCTACCCTGGGTCAGCACCCTGCCTATCTGCTCTCCTCTTCAGGAGCAGAGGGTGCTCCAGGCGAGTAGGTTGCAGGCCCACTGTACTTGGGGGTGCCAAGACACCTGGCACTCAAAGCAGGCCTGTTGGCCTCTGGTCCTAGGGAAAGCTCCTGGAGCAGGTCGTCTGTTCAGAAGGTGCGTTTTTGCAGTCTGTTTTCTTCTGAGTTAACACTAAAAAGGGTGCTCATACTCTTTCCCCTGCCTTTGATTGCATGTTTCTGCCAGGGCTCCTGCATTAGATTTAGCATTTGGGTAGCCATGAACTCAGTGAAACTAATCCTATAGAAGTAAAAAGGCATCTGCAGTAAGACCTGAGAGCTGATCTGCCTTAGCCATATGATGCTAGATTGGAATAAGTGCACAACAGGATTGTAGCTACTAGTACATCAACACTGTGTATTGTAGGTCCTATAGGGCTTCTGGGACCTCTCCTGATTTCCTAGTTCTAGGGAAAACACAAAAAGCATTCACCTTGAAGCACAGCAAAGGATTCCAGCCAGCTAGAAACTCTGGCAGGGACTTATTCTTTCTTCAGTAGGGATATGCCACAGGACAGCAGAAGTTCAGCAAGACTCTAACCTCCTCCCCTGGAATAAGGCAATTCTTGCTTCCCCACCCCCCACCCCCGCCACACTCTTCCTTACTGGAAATAGGCTGTGTGGAAGACCCCAAAACAAATCAACTCTAGGCCATGGTGCTTTCTTGGGGTAAACATCTCCTCCAGTCTTTTCCAGCCTAGCAGCTTTCAGCGGCTTCCTGGGTTGAAAGCACTGCTCACAGTCCCTCTGGGTTTCTGCAGATGCCTATTCCCTGAGCCACCTCTCAGGCCTGGCAGTGGTTCTACATCTGTGTGGGCAGCTTCTGCTGCCCTGGCAGCCTTCTGTTTCAGGGTCCCTGTTGCTTGTGTCGTATTCATGCTCAGCCCATCCTGTTCTCCAGGTGCTTCCTCCAGGTGAAGGTGCACCATTGCTCTGGAGACAGGAGAAATTTCTCTTCCCTCCAGAGCCTCCAAAATAACCAAAGAGCAGTAGCTGCAAGGGTGGGAGGAAGAGTTGGATTTCCTTGCTGGGGGCCCAGCTGGAGCCTTTAACAGAAGAGATAATGCAGTACTGTAGTGAAGTGTGAACAAACAAAATGAGCAGTTCTGCTGTTCATTAACACACTCTAGGTGTTGGCTTATATAGGAAAGACAACCTACTATTGCTGTAGGGAGCTGTTAACTTGAACGGCAGTGGCCTGTTATAAGTGAAGTGGTACTATGCAGACCTGAAAGTAGAAATGTTAGCTATTGTAATTGCAACTACAGTAATGAGGAGCTTGGGAATGGGGCTGATAAGCAGCTAGATAATAGACTAATGAGCAGGATGACTATAGTCTGTCAAATGACTAGCTAAGGCATATGCAGGACCCCAATGGTATTGTATGAGAAGGAAGTGCAGACCAGGAAACAACCAAATATAGCATTTAAAAGATGTATAGGGTGAACTGAACTCTTAATGCTGATAATAATTGGAGCTTGAAGGTGTGCTTAGTGTATGAATAAAGTAATTAACCAATTAAAAATGCACAGGAGACACATGATAGAAAATGATAACCAACAGGAAAATGATTGATGCCCTGTACAGGGAGCTGGAACATTCAATGTACATTATTAAGAGAGCTACCTTCATTCTTCAGATACAGGCACATGTGGACCCACTGAGTGCTCTTTGATCACGGGTATCCAGCACTGTACTTGCCACCTGCTGTGCGGCCTGTGTGATAAATTGCCTGGAATTCATTCAAAGCCCCTGTTTGTGAAAGGTAGGCTCTGAAAATGTTGGTATCCACATTGGCCAGGTTTGAAATGACTAAGCATGTGGAAGGCTCTATGAAGCAACAACTTTCCAGTGAGCAATGCAGTGCCTGAAAAGAAAGCAGCCAGCACCATGTGGTACATCAAGAAGTTCACAGATGAGTCAGGTGGGGATTGATATGGTGACACACAACTGAATTCTCCTTTATTAGTTTATTTCTTAAGAGCTTAGAAAATGACAATATTAGACATGAAGGTTGGAAAATAAGGTCTTGAAAACTAGAGGACCCAACAGGGAAGGTTGTCTGCATTGCTTTAACTGATGTGCTCTGTGAATGAGCATCACGATGAAGTCTTTCCTGTGGGGTCATAATCTTCGTTTCTCACTATATCCAGGAAATTCAGAATGTAGCTGCTGTGGTGTGGAATTAAGTCAGGGTTTATCCTGTGGGCTGTAGGAACCTTCATTTGTCACAAAACTGGGAAGGTGTTAGGAAGGAAGGCAGGTCGTTGTGGAAAGGGAAAGATTTAAGTAATCAAATGCTACCCTGGAGAACCACATGTTATTCTTGCCTCTGCTATAGTGTTCCCATTAGATAGCGAGCAAGTCATGTATGCCAGATAGTTCACTGGTGATTTCTAATGTGTTCTTCATTTCCTGGCATCTGGCTAGAGACCCTACTGCTCAAATTGCTTAAGGCTGAGCAGTCACACTGCAACTTAAGCCAGTGGGAACCTTACTCTGAACACACAAACCATCCCTGTAATAAGCTTGCAGGAAAAAAAAAATCAGGGACTGTTTGTCTCAAATTGGGCATCTAAAACTAATGGTTCTATTTAATCTTAATAAACTCCTTCACATTACAGAATCTTGTGCAAATGAATTCATGAATGTCTGAAGCACTTGGATACCAGAATGATAAGTATCACAGGAAATCTTAGGAGCACATTAATATTTTTTGCAGAATTAGGACAGTGGGCATTAAAAAATGTAGTGATCCACACTGAAAAATGAGAAAACAGAATATGGGGCAGGTGCTCAGCAAACACTATCTGTAATTCATGCACAAGCAGACTCTTTTTGTTGTTGTCTCTGAACTGTTGATTTGGTAACCTCACTGCTGTTTCTGTGTGGATTTTGCTTCATATTAAGGCTCTTTACTGCCTCAGTGTCCTGCAGCCAAATCCCTGTCAGTGCTGTACTGCATCACTGCCACAAAGCTTATAGGTTAGGAGGCCTCTCTCTGGACTGATGAAGCACTGGTGGGAGCTGAGGCTGTGATCGTGGAGTTAGGGCAACCAAAGACCTGCTCGGCTGATCAGGAGCCATCATAACCTGCCTTGGTGCTCTCAGACTGCAGTTTGCTTTATGGCAATGGCGAGTTTTGATGCACCTCGACGGAGGATTGCACACTGTCAGTAACTCGCCTGGTCCACTGCAATCCAAAACTGCACAAACAATTCTGCTTCCTAAACAAGAGGCACTGCAGGTGCCAGGTCTCCTCTGTTCTGAGAAGCTTAAACTCCTGACATGAAGACTGACAGATGAGTTTGCCATGTCATTTCTGTCAGTGGAAATGTCTGAGATATCAAGCCCACTTCACATAAATGCTATCTCCAGGGGCATACAATCAAAGTATTTGGGCTGCACAGCTTCAGTAAATTTCAGAAGTTCAGCCATAAAATCTGAATTCTGCTTTTTCTCATATCACATAGCCTATTTTAGATGTATTAATATATGCAACATACTTACTGTATTTATTATTTGAGGTTAATACATAGAAATTCCCTTTCTGCCAGGTCCTTCACAGCCCTAATCAGTGGCAAGGTCCAATATCTGTTTCTCCCTGAGCATGACCCTCAGTTTTGAACTGTTGCTGCTGAGCACCAGCCCTCTAGTCCCAAGAGGACAGCAGTTAGCATGGGAACAGAACAAGCCTTTGCATGAAGCAGCACCTGCTGCCTAGAAAGCAAGGAGCAACACAGGCCATCCAAGCTGTAATTCCCTCCATGTTTGCATCCACGGGGGAGTGCAAGGGAGTCAAACTCTCCCATTTTCCCTTTTTTTCTTTTTTTTATTGCCCCCTTTTTTCTTCACCTTGCTATTTTGCTATACCCATCTTTTTACTACACTGCCTGTCATCTTTTCTTTCTTCTCTTTTCCTTCTCTCTCACCATTGAGATGGTCAAGTTACTGGACTCAAAGCTGTTTATTTGAATATTTCAGCCATTTGCGTTTTCTCACAATATGACTTGAAGGGTTGAACCACTTTTATTAGTTTATTATTTCTAAGGGCTTATTAGGCAGCTTCCCTCCACACAGTGAAGCCTGCAGAATGACATCAGACTGTGTGGAGTAGCATAGGACTGGTTAAGTTAAAGGACACTACTTTGATATGTGACATACCAGCTAATAAATGGGATTCTTCTCGCCTGCATGATTAAATGTTTATAAATAAGTCTGCCGCTACTGAAAACAAACTTCCTTATTTTGTCACCAAATGAGTTTGGTCCCGTTAATAAATGAATCTAAGCTCTGGACTTGAAATCCACAGCTTATGAACACAGTGCAGGTATTAGTCACATTGTTTAATGCAATACTGAAAGCTTTTGGATGCTACAGTGCAAGCACAGTGTGAGCGCTTGTACAAACTAGAATAAAAAAGCTCCTTCCTGCAAGCAGTCATGAGCAGGCTTAATGTAATTCGGTTTCTAACAGAGAGCAAGTCTACCCGACCCGCTCGTTTTCTCTCCCTCTCCATTGAATGAGTTTGATATCTATGTTATTGAAAAAAAGTCAAGTCAAAGATAAGCAGTTTATATTTATGTCCTGATTCAGAAAAGTGCTTGAGAGTACTTAACTTTAAGGCTATCATTAGACTTAAGTGTTTGCACAACTGCTTTGTTTTATAAGGATGAATGCCCAGATTCAAAAAACAGCTTAAGCACCTAAAGCAGCACTGGGCAAGAATGTCTACATGAAGTAGAAAACATGGGCTTCACTGAACTCCTCTTCCGGTTACCTCAGCCAGGGAGGTATCTCTTCCCCACTCCCTGTTTGACACTAGAATTTCTCTTTACACCCTATCAAACCCCAGAAGCTCCTTAGTCCTGACAGAGCTGAACATCTCCATACCATCCCAGGGCAGCACTGCAGAAGACCTAGAAAGCAGGTTTTCCTTTAGGCCCCTCTCAGAGCATGCCCAGGTGTTTGGGTGCACCACAAAATTCCTCCGCTCGGTTGCAGAGGACACGAATAGGTGCCTTGGCAATAATAGGGTTTGCCAAAAGGGAAGCGTGGGATCCTGGTGAGTGCAGGGCAAGGACAGATGGACAGGCTCTGGGGCTTCCACTGCTGTTATAGGTTATAGCTTATGTCATATGATTTCATGAGATAATAATAAAATTGTGCTGTTAATAATGCCAAGAATAACCACAAATGTTCTTGTAAAGGATAATGAAGTCCAAAAGACCGTGATGAAGCAGTTTGTGGGCACCCCAGGGCAGAGTACTCTGCTGACCGTACTGTCTCACTGCATATGTTTCTCCCCTCCCCCTGCCGTCTTGAGGTCAGCTGTAATGTGGTGAGACACGCACATGAACTATACCCTTGTGGTCGCAGATCACTGAACGGCTGAAGCTGAGCCTGTCCATTTAAGCTCACCCATGTCCACAATCCTTCCTCATCATCCGTTCCCTTGTCCTTCCTTGTGACATTCAACTGGTTCTGCCAAAGATGGGACAAAGAAGGGACCCTTGCCTGGGTGCATTTTGTCATGCGTCGAGACATCTTCCTGCCTGGTACTCCTGTGGAGCCTCTGGGCATCCTGTTCTTGCTTATCCGCCACCTTTCCTGTGGCTCTCCCAAGCCCCAAACACTCCCCTGCACAGTACATCTCCTGCTGCGGTTGTATCCTGCACACGTGTCGGGATAGTGTCCAGCCAGTTCCCACGGAGGCCTGCCAGCAGGTTTTGCAAGGAAGACCGTATTAAAAAAAAAAATCTTTATTGTGAAAAATGTCAATATTTACATTCTCTAAGTTAAGTTGTTCTTTTTATGACTTTCTCCCATAAGTGCCTGTTATACTGTTTTGAAAAGACATGGACCTAAGAGCAACACAACCAGGAACTGACAGAATTAATAAAAGAGAGACTGGGACTTATGAAAATAAGATGATATTAACAAGATAATTATCTCTCATCAAATTAGTCCAGAGGGAGCCAAGCCAAGCTCCACTCAGTAGCCTGGAAGGAAAGGAACTGGCAGGGGAAGCTATTTGTGTAACAACAATAGAAATACTCTGCCCTTCTCTAGGAAAGGGCTTGGAGCAGTGAGACACTACTGTGATAAGCACTTTATAAAGGCAGATGGGGGAAGCTTTTGTCTGAGGAACTTGGAGCACTTTCCACTACAGAATTACGTCTCCTCAGCCTGCTGTGGGAGCTGAGACTGGTAGAAGGACCACGAGTCCCTGAAGGCTGTTGAGGGAGCCTGCAGCAAAGCGGCGCAGAGGATTCAGACCTGCCTATGCCATGCATCACTGCTTCTATTGGCAGTGCTGCCTGCTCATCCTCGCCCAATTTTCTGTAGCTTTTGTCTCTCTCTCTCTCTCCTTCTTTCTTTTATATTTTTTTCCTGTTCTTCTGAGGCATGCAGAATTTGTTTCTATCCATATGCATCTCCTATGCCTATCTGGATTTAACCTGGATTTAGTCTCATTGGAGAACTTGCATTGCTTTAATCTCTTTTTTTCTCTTCCTCTTTTAACAAAACAAAACAAAAAGACTCAGTATAAAAACCTGTGTTAACACACCTTGTCTGATTACTGAGGATCTGAGCGCACAGCGGGCAGGAGATCCTGGGGAAAGTTCTTCATGTAAATACACCAGTGAGACTGAGTACTGCTGCATTTACTTTCTGTGCGCCTCTGTGCTCTAGCCCGCTGCTGGAGCAGTGTGGCTGGGCTCTGCTTCCTCAGCAGCTGCCTGGTGCAGGAAGCACAGCTTTAGCACTAGGCAGAGCTCCTTTTTAAGCCCAAAGGGAATGGAGAGATCTCAGCAGCCTGCAGCAAGATACAGTTCAGAAGGTTTGGTATTCCTACATCGAAATATTTCCTAATGCAAGGGTCCTAAATCCAATCCTCTCTTGATGCAAAATCCTGCTTGGGCTGCATGGGCATCCTCTTTTCTATACCGAACAAACTCTGCAAGGCTTGAGAAAGCCTGTGCTTCCCTGTGCTTTCTCTGACTTCTAAAACAAATATTTGTTATGTTTATAATTATTCTGCTGTGTTGTATTTCAGGCACTTTAAGTAACTTAATCTCCATTATTTGTAACAGTTTATGTGGTAGCCATTTCCCTTTAAACAACCAGTGTAAAGCACCTCAAGGCTTCCAGTGTATTTTGTTTCATAACCCATCTCAAAGCAACTGACTTTTTCTGCTCCCCTAGATGGCAACTTAAGACAAGTATTTATCCATCTGAGAGCAGCATGTCTGAGGGAATACTAGCTGGGCAGAAAGGTGTGGGAGTTTTAGAGCAGCTGATGGACTGAATTTTGATTAACACGATATGATTCTCTTGCAAACTAGAAAATGCCAAGTTGGGCCACATTCTGGGTGCAACTTCTGCAAGGACTGCAAAGATTTCAAGTCATTTTCCTCTCAAATGGGAAGGTTGTCCCTGCCCATTCTGCTGCACCAGAAATGTCATGGAGCCACAAACCTCATTAGTCTTTGCTGTGTTTAAACAGGAAACTGGGAAGTACTTTTGAGCTGCATGTCCTCCTATGCTCAGCTGTGCTCCTGCTCCACGCCATGGTGAGGTGCACCAGCATCTTCAGGCCATTGCTCCTGCAGGCCATGGAGAGGTGTATGGACCTAAGGGGTTGTGACGGGTCCTGCATCGTAGCAAGCAGAAAAGAGGGATGCAGGGCATGCTCCATCAGGCAGTCTAGCTGCAGCTCTGTTGGCAAAATATCCCCTTATTCTGCCAATGGTACCATGATCTCCTGCTCATCCTTGTTCTTCTGCTGTCACTTGCATTTCCCCAAGCTAGTGAGCATTGCAGCAGCCAGGCAGGAAACTGCGAGCCAGCGTGAGTGCACAGATGAGTCACGGGACTCCACTTTGCGATGTGAGACACCAAAAAGCCTCTGAGAACTGGGTGCAGCCAGTTTTTCTGGGTAGATCCTGAACCTCACAAAGAGCAATAATCATGCAGCAGTGAGATCTGGATAAATGTTTAAAACAGTGAGGTCTGAGAAGGTTTTTACAGGTAACCCATAGGCCAGAGGAATCTAGATACTGCTGAGCAGCAGGACCAGGATGACAGACACATCTGACAGTCACCCTGTGGGGACTCACGAATCTTGTGGTTAGGGCAGTGCTGGGGCTTGTAGCCATGCAGCAAGATGCTATTCTGCCAGAGACTGCACGGACAGGCAGCCCCAGCTCCAAAGACCTCACCCTGCAGGCACCCAGGGCTTGCCATGCTGGATCAAAGAGGCCATCTATGCACAGGGGATTCAGCGACTATGCAGTGGTTGTGTGCTATGGTGTTGTGACCACAACTGCTGGTGCCGGATGGCTGCTTCTACTTGGCTTTCCCTCACTGAGCACATGTCATAGAGTACTTTGCTCTGGAGTCCCAGCTCCAGTAAATAAATAAATGTATGTTGTGGAATGAATGAATGAACGACTGAGTGAATGAAGACTTTTGGCTTCTTCTGGCTGTGGAGAAAGCCGCACTCTCCCCATGCGCCAGGCTGCTAAGGTCTGCCAAGTGCAAAGCCATCTGAAAAAAAGGCCAAAACGATTCAGTGAGCTAGAAAATGCCTGGACTGTTGTGTGAAATTCCTCTGCACCAGCCCTGTCACTCCTTTTCAGCCTTGCACCCAGCTCTGCCTTTGATGGGCATCACTCATATTAATTAAAGGTGACAGAGTGCTGGGAAAACAATAGGGTGGGTCTCCTGGAGTTGCACCCCAGCCACCTCTCCAGTCTCAACTGTCCCTTTGCTCCTTTTCCTGGTGAGCTGCCAGATACTTGCCACCAAGATCACAGAAGGGGCAAGAGGCAAAATGTTTGGTGCCACTTTCAATTAGTAAATTATTTTATCTTCTGGTTCCTAGCTCTAAATCTATTATGGCGGCTGTAAAATGCCTCCTTTGGTTGACTAGATGGATGCACAGGACATTTTTTTAATTCGAAGGAGGAAAAAACATCCTGTTTCTACCCCAAAGTGTCCTGAAATCTGTTCTCTGTGTGATCTCTAGCCTCCAGCGCTGCTGGAGTGCAGATTCATGCGTGCAACAGAGAGCAGCGCAGTCGCTGGGAAACCTGCCTGCCGAGGCACTGTTACTGTGTTAGTGTTACAGTGCGGTTAATGATCCCGCACGATAATAACTGCCTGCTGGCTCCCCATGGAGGAATCAGAGCTGACACAGGGAGCCTGCCTCCTGCGCCGGAGGAGCTCCCCCAGCAACCCTGGCTGTGGGAGAGGCAGCCCAGCTCTCTCCTTGGGGGAACCGCAGCCTGTCATGGTGCAAGGGCTGTGCGTGTCCTGATGGGACAGGGGGCCTGGCCCCACGGCACTATCTGCCTGTACCTTCCCTTTGTGCCCCCTGGCAGGACCAATCCCACATCCTCAGAAGAAGAGAGTAGGAGCAGACAAATTGTGAGTGTTAAAGAGATTGTTTGCAACCAGAGGCTTCAATGCACATGAATGTGGACTGAGCCAGGAGATAGACGCTGTGCAATTGGGTGGGGAGTTAAGCCAGGCCCAGACTGGAGATTTCTGGCTCCAGCCAGCATGATCGGCTGCAGCTGGGTTTGGCTCCATCCTTTTCCGTGGCCAGCCCTCAAGCACTGGGCCAGCAGAATTGCCACCTACCTGCCATCATGCACTCCCTGAGATGCACCAAACCAAATTTCTGTCTCCTGCTATTAAAAGCACTTCTCTGGCAACATGGCTCTCATGTAGTTGCAGATGCTTTGATCTGAGCCCCACACCTAAACAAAATACTCCTTTCACTGCCACTGGGACCACCACCTGCTGCTGAGAGGGGCTGCTGTGCTTGGAGGCCCGTTCAAGAGGCTGTCCTAAGTACCTGCATCAGTGCAAATCTTAGCTTGCCAGAGCCCTGAGAGGAAATAGCTGAGGAAGAAACCCAGAGGGAAAGATGGAGAATATCCCCATTTTATGACGAAAATAAGTTGCTGAAGTGTTCAGAGCAGGATGCATCTCTGTAACATGGCATGCCAGTGACATTGCACTTTAAAGAGAGGCTGCTGAGAGTCTGGCACAGGCATAGAGACAAGATTTCTTAGGGCAATCAAGCTGAGGAATGAGGTTCTCTTGAGTAGAGACAGTGCTCTACACAAAGCCTCAAATACATTTAAATGAGTGACAAAGATAAAAGCAATGCAGATAAGAGATAAGAACTCATATGACAGCAGTACAATCTTCGTAACTACAGTAGATGAGCAGGAAAAATATCCATGTTCAAACACTTGAAATATTATCCTGAAAAACAAAAAGTAATTAGCCCATCAGGAAATACATCATACTTTTCTTACCTTGGTTAAGTCACTGGGTTGCAGGGTCACCCGCAAATGGGAATCTTTGCACCAAAATGGAGTTGGTATATTAGGAATGCCACTGTGCTGTTGGGACCGTCTTCTTTTTTATTACTGATGTAAAATTGCCTTACTCTGTATAAGGCAAGGCAGTGTTATCAGTATAAATGATCTTACACCAGAGAAGGCAAACTTATACATCTATTGATAATTTACAATCAAGCTGGCTTCTTTTCCTTTGCCTAATTTTGCATTACTAGGTCTTCTCATTGCATTTTCTGATCATCTCATTTCCTATTAACAGGAATAACATCAAGAAGAGCCTATATTCACTCTTAATTTTATTTGAACTTTTCCGAGCTTCTAGCTGAGGTTGATCTAAGATATTTCTAGTATTATTTTCTGTTATCTAATGTACCACACCCTAAATGTGTTACGGTTAGAGAAAGGCCTGCACTATTCTAGCTCCAGATATGTCTCTCATTAGGAAGGACACTCGTGGGAATATGAGAATACCTATATTACATATGCACAAGAGTGCATCTTGTGTCTTGGCTTTGACACAGGCTGGTCCTGGAAAGTCCTGAGGAAAGGAATATATGAACAGCGTAAGCAAACAGTTACGGCTTCCCTGATTATACCCTCCAGTAGCTACAAGTAATCTTCTGTTGAAAGTCTTCCCAAGCCAGAGATTGTATCTGTGTTTTCAATTCCTTGATGGTTCTTTGTGCTATTAATTTATGTAACCACTTTCTGGGCTCACCTATACAGGACCAGAAGGTCCTGTACTCCTCAATTCCACACTTCAGTGATATTCTGGGGGCTGTTAAAAAAAAATGCTTCTTTTTGCTTTTGTTAATCCTGCTGCTCCATAATTTCATTTGATGCACCTCAATGTTTAACAAAGAAAAAGCATTCCCAAGTTATCTTCCCCTTGATTTTTCAGATAGCTCTCGTTATTCAGTTTGTTCCCTGCAAAGGCTATTTCACGTCCCTGATCATTGCCATCTTTCTCCCCTGCACCTCTTCTACTTCTGACACGTGTTTTAGAAATCAGTGAGCCAGGACTGCAAGGATTGTTTGCGATGTGAGTGCAGTGTGGATTTATAATATGGCAAAGGAATGCTTTTTTAATCGCTCAGATCCAAGAATACAACCTTGGTTCGACCTGTATTGCTGTTTAACCTGCTGAAGAAGTTTGCTACATTGTTCTTTTGAGCTCAAATAGTAAAGAGCATAACAATGTGCTGTTAGTATTTTTTTTCTTCCAGATTCAACAGTGGAGGCCCAGAGAGTGGTTTGGAAGGTCCTGTTCTCAACCCTGTGGCCCATCCCAATGGGAATAACACGCAATAGTGAAATGAAAAACATCACAATATGTAAGGAGGCAAAGTACAATCCTGCCAGAGTATGCAGGCTTTGTATTGCACAGTCTCCCAATGCCTGACTTTGAAATGCTAATACTCTTTTAAAGTAGGTAATTTTCATATAATGTCTATCTACGGGATTCAAAGAAGGTGTTTATTAAGATCTTGTCTGTCCTAGGGCATAGGTAATAAATTACAGAGCCTTTCTCTGACCAAAATCCAGCCTGACTCCTCAGCATTAAAGCTGTTCCCAGTCTTAATGGGAACCAGGCTGGCTGAGACTGGTGTGGCTGATCGGGGAGGTGTCAGGCACAGCTCCCACATCAGCACTTCTGCCTGGGACATTGCACAGCACCATGAGTCCCAGAGCTGCCTGCATCCCACAGCGTGGCCTGCTCCAGAGCGGGGAAGGAGACTTGCGCTCTCCTGAGCAAGCTGAGGCACCTTGTGAAGTGGCAGAAACTGTGTTGTCTGACACTTTCTCGTCAACATGAGGTCTACCCTTCTTTTCAAACAGCTATGACAGGTAGGCTTTTTGTAGAAACCAGTCTGCATCCCCAACATCTGTGCACATCTGTACTGCTGAGTAGTGATAGAAGAAAGGAAACTGTCATGCCCCAGGACCTGTACCAATCCCAGGGCGAGGAAAGAGCCCTCCAAGAGCTGTTGAGATCCACAGCATGGAGCTTTTGCATGAGCTTTTGCTGGAGGAGAGGGGAGGCATTTTTGGCAAAGACCTTGGTTTAGCTGGAGATGGAATTAGTGAAACCATTTGCTGAGAAAACCAAGCAATGGCAGCTGAGCACCTACCTGACCATCCAGCCCTAGCACACCCTCTCTACCACGTCCCATTCATCTTTGCTTTATCCATCCAGGCTTCCTATCACTCTTCAACAATCTTCATCCCTTGCTATGTGCACCTCAAGAGAACTAGGTTATTCTAAAGCTACTGCTCTTTACTCTCTGCCTTTCCAGGCTCCTGTCTGGTGCTTGTGAGGGAGCCAGAGTGGCTCACTGCTACCAGCAGCCCCATGGGTACTGCCACGGCAGTCTTCACCCTTTCTCACCTTCACCCTTTGGGCCTTGCGTCTTGCTGCTCTGTAGGGCTGGTGCAGCGCCTGTCCATCAGGGAGAGCAAACAAGCAGTGCACAGCCGAGTGCTGCCCTGACTTGTCAGGGTGCCAGCGAGGGGGATGGGAAAGGAGGAGGAGAACTGGCTCTTAGACAGACTTTAAGGAGACATGGGAGCCCACCCTACCCTGCAGTCAGAAAGGTTTTCTTGATTGTGTTTTCTGTGAGGCAATTGTTAAGATTATAAGCTCAGAAAGCTGTGGAGCCACAGCTGCTTCTCCTCTGGAGTTTCATAGTGTACAGCTTGTGATGCCTAGTGGAGAAGCATCGGGGACTGCTATATGGTCCTGCTCTCTGGCTGAGGCTGCTTGGCTTCCATATAACAGTGACTACTGTCGCATGGAAGTGCTGAATGCTCTGCCGTGCCCTGAGCACAAAAGCAGCCCCTTCCACATACTCAGCAAGCAACAGAGACCAGAGCATCCCCAGAACCCAGAGATGCTTGTATTGCCCAGGCAGTATTTTTAAATGGCATTTTAAAAGCAAACTCTCCCTGAGCCTGTGAGTGGCACACACTAGACTCATCTGAATATTATTTTTCTTGGGGGGTTGGTTGTGCCATGTGTCAGAGCCAGGCTTCTGAGCACGCTTGGTAATGATTGTCCATAAGCATCTGGAGTCAATCTGTCTAGTGACTGCTCAGCAGGGCACTCACTTAGTCACCCAGAGAGTGCCTGAAAAGGAGCTTTGGTAGTCAGGGCGGAGTGCAGCTCCACCAGGCTTGGCTGGCTGGGGAGGCTTTAGAGAGACTTGAGACACGTGAAGAACAAGCCTCAGGCTCTCCAGCAGCTTGGGCAATACTCAGATAGCCCATCCCACTACCAGTGGGATCAAAAACAATGGGAAAATGAGAACTGTGAAGCTAGTGTCCTGTGAGCACTCTACTTTGAAGGGCCACTCCCAAACCTACCAGAGCTGTGAACTAAGATGTTCCTCATGGTAAAGCCCAGGCCCAGTGGCAGTCTCTGCAGAGGTCAAGAAAGTTTGGGGAAGGTAGACACTGAAGTGCTTTTAAAAAAAGCCAAAGTTTGTAGAAGCATTCCAGCTGTTCTCTGAGAATCCGACAGCATTTCCCCCTCTCAACATCATGGTGCTTCCACAGGCAGCTGGGGAGAGGGGGGAGATGAGGCTGAGAGCTCAAGGGCTTTAGGAGTGCAAGAGCTGGGCTTGGTCATAAGCTTGGTCCTCAGCTCTCTGCTGCCCTCCCCACCCCGGAGCAGAGCCAATTCCCTGCCCTGCGTCATTGGCAGCGCAAGGAGAGCTTTCTAGATGACTTGGCGCGCTGTCCCGTTAATAATAGAAAGCGAGGCTGCCTGGATTCTGTGTTCTGGTGTGAATTATGCGCACAAAATACAATTTGCTTTGCTAATGGTTTTTTTGCTGTTTTGGTGCTGGGGAACTTTTCAGAAATCATTACCATGCGCTCGGCTCTTTATATTTTTCTCTCTCTTCTCAGGCAATTTGTCAGAAGGGATTTTTTGACAATTTCACTGAACCATGTTTGAGAGCAGGTTAACCCCTCAAGAGCTTAGAGCATTTTCCTTTCCTTTTCATTGGCTTAGATTGGTCTGCTATTGCTGCCTTTATTAAGGGCAGTGATGGGTGGGCAGGTGGATGGAGAGATGGATGGATGGATGGTTATCTATTCATAGGACTCTGAATTCAAAATCCTCTTTGACATCCCCTGCACACCCAAATTCTCAATCCTCCAAATAATGAGAAGCTCTCTATTCCTCAGGGACACCTAAACAACAACATAATTGCAGTGATACTGTTAGGGATGTCTCCACAAGCACTGAACCGTGGAGCATCCCCAAGCTAGGTATGCTCTGCCACCACTTCCCAGGCAGAAACTGTGCTCGTGTGCACAAGCTCCTTGGGGAAATTGGCTGTGGGCCAAGCAGAAGAGCAGAGCTCTGCAGTTGTCAGTCCTGGGAAACTTTTACAGAGCACATACATATCTTTTCCCAGGATAATTTTAGGAAATGTAGGAATGCTTGAATGGAAATGGATCTTCAGACAGTTGGAGCTGAAAAGCATTTGGGCTGTCCAGATCACTCTGCGATAGTGCCTTGGCTTCTGTATCTTTGTACAGCCCTCTAGATCTTTGTACCCTGCAGTTGCAGGATAACTCCAATTGCTGGGAAGTGGATTTGCAAACCTTGCTTAGCAAGTGCCCTAAAGCATCAGACATGTTCTGGGGCTTTGCTGCTCCAAGTTGGAACAGGCTGCTCCCCTTGGGAATTCTCAGGACGCTCCATGATGCTGAAAGGTCCAAGAGGGATGGAACTGGCCAGAGAGGGAAAGGAATGTTGCTAATGCTCTTCAGAGAGCCCAGGGCAGAACAGCTGGGAATGCTGGCACTCTGCAAGCAGCAGGTGATCCTGCTGTCTTAGAGGGAAGAGAGGATCTCACCTGTATTTATTTGCCTGATAATTAAACTGTGTTTCTTCTACAGCTCATTGGGGGCAAGAAATCATCTTTCTGACTGTCTGGACAAGGGGGCACTCATCTATAAACAGCCTCTGGGTAATAGAGGCAAACCTTTGGTCAGATTTAGCTACGTTTTGGATTTCTGGAGCTTTTTGCATGTGGATAGACCCTCATCACCTCACTGTCAGTCCCCCAGTAGCTCTGCCTGTCTTAGCAAACTCTTCTGCCACCCATTGCATGCTGCTGAGGATGCCCTTCCAGAGCTGCAGCCAGCACTGGGGCTTTGGCTCAGCTTGTGCAGCCATGCTCCTATCGTTTAAGAACAGCTTGATCTCTCTGTCACCACTTCCTCTAGTTTGCTGTGAGAATGTTGCAGGGAAGTATATTGGAAATCTTCCTAAGGCCTTGTCCTACATCTGAGGGAACCGTGTTCAAACATGAATTTTGTTTGAGCTCCACAGACACAAAAGCCCACATATCATGCTAACTCTGTTTGCCTCTGTACTACCATTGTCAAATCTTGCAAACTAAGCAGCAGGACTAGAACAGGTTTTGAACGACAAGAGGCCATCCCCAGGAGAATGTGGATCTTGAAGCAGGTGGTGGTCTTTAGTGGGGAAATATCTAGTCTCCATACCGCTGCATCTTTGACTGTGCTATTTGTAGATAAGGGTATGTCTTACCTGAGCAGGGCTCTCAGCCACTGCGATGTAGCCAGAGGTCAGGGTGGCTGATTCCCTCCTGCTGCCTGAAATTCCCCTGTAGTACTAGCTGGCTATAATATCCCCTTTGCTGCCTAAGGCCGTTTTACAGCCTTCTGCAGATACAGTTGCCATGTTTTGTCCCACTGCTCCTACGTCAGTCTATGAAGCGTTCCTCCAGGATGAAAGCAGTCTCCTTGTTATTAGTCATTATTATGATTATTTCTGTCACCTAGTAAGCTTATTTTCAAATAAGAAGTGAATGTGGTTAGTTCGGATATTGATTGCTGAAGTTTTCCTGTTGAGTGATGTTTATCATCTCCAGTGGGTGCTGCCAGGCACAAGGTCTATTAATTATTTCAGTGATTTCTAAGCCGTTGGGAGCTGGACTGAGACATGCTTGTGTGTATGTTAAACATAGCACTGGGTCTCTGCTGCAAGGTGAAGTACTACATTTGCCCTTTCCAGTCCTTGAGGCCCATGTGTCCTGCACAGCTCCTAACATGTAATTGCTAACGCCTCCACCTCAGCAACCTCAGCTCCATGGTGAATTACCTCGATTTCTGCTGACCTGAATATGTGCCACCACTTTCCTAAAGATCTTCACTGTGTCCATTCCTATGAGTTTTTTTTGCAATATCCTTTCCCTATCACCTGTTATTGTATCAGATATCCTTCTTCTCATTCATATACACTGTAATCTCAATATTGTTATAGATTTTTTCCTTTAAGACCCCTCTGAAATCTCAGAAGTTGTAAAAAGCCAGACGTGTAAGGAAGTGCATGTTGGACTGCAGTGTAACATGAAGGTATCCAAAATAAATTTAGATAAGACTCTCGTCAGTAGTCACAGCATTTATAGCTTCCTCAACTGTCTCTATACTGCACTATCTCACCAGTTTTCCATTACAAATTAATCAATTGACCTCTCAGTGGTCACAGCTACATTTATGAAAACAGCCCACAACACACAAATTTCAATTTGTAATCCTATCAGAGTGGTTTCTTGATGCTGCTAAGGACATGAAGCTAGGCGGTTAAATGAGCGGGGAAGCCTATCACTTTGTGAAAGCATCTAAATATCCGTAATGTCACTTTGCAAAAGCATCACTTTCTCAAGTGATCTAAATCTCTGCGATGTCAGCTCTTGGAGGACAAATCTAGCATTTTTTCTTCTTCTTCTGTGAACTCGCTTTTTAGAGATGGATGAAGCTTGTTTTCTATCACTTGCTACAGCCCTATGAACCTACCACCCTTATGTATGATTCTTCTGGGAGAATGTCACCAGCCTTGTTCAGTTCAGGATCTCCTACAGTCTGAACTATCCCAGCTGGCCTTAGGGAGGTCAGTGAATTGCCTTCTTCAACCGACACTTAGCACCCCTGGCAAGGTGAGCATCAATTAGGGCATCCAGCTGGTTGAAAGATTTACCCAAATCTATCAATCAGTTCAAAGGTTTCAAACACGCAATTAAAGGCCAAGTGTTTCTTCAACTTCTCAGTGAAGTAAATGGGATTAAATCATTGGCAAAATCATCTAGGCTAAAGGAATTTATGAAGCTGTTTGATGCAAGATTTCCTGTGCAGGTCATAAAGCCAAAAATACAGAAAAAATATATTTTTTTTTTACTTGGAAAGATAAAATATTTTAAAATATGCTAAACCTTTAAATTAAATGGAAGATGATCAAAAATAGACCTTTGGGGTTCTGTAGCTGCAGCATTAAAATAGTCTGTGGCCCATAACTAAACCCTCAGAAAAGAAGCAAGGGAGCAGCTGTCAAAACCACTAATAAGTAGTACAGGTATCCCTTTGCCACTTCTGCCTTCCAGGAAACAAAGCACCACAGCATGTTACAGGCTGGCTTCAAGCAGAAAGCCACTTTCTGATCCCTCTTTACATCCTTTTGAGTCAGTCTGTCTCTGGATTATGCTGACCCAACGTTATTGTCATGGGTATGAGAAGGACACAAAAAAGATTCTAGTTTATTTCCTGCAGAACGCATTTTGCCTTTTTGTTGCACCGCTTGGACATGCTTCCTGTTCCATTCTCACAGTCTGCAGAAGAGTTTCCACAGCTTTCTGTGAGGTCCAGATGTCCTGGAAAGTAGACTGGATATATTCCTTGGCATGTATAGTTCAGACACAGAGCTAAGAGACCCTCTGGCTGCAGCTCACACGTTACCCGCTCCTCAGCTTGCTGAGCCAGTTGATATTAGCAGTGGCACTCCTGCCTATACTTGCTCCTGCTTCCTTGGATATCTCCTCATTCTTCGCTGTCTGTTTTGTCAGCCTTTCTGCTTTTAAATACGTGGTCTTCTCTTGTGTCATTTAACTTTGACCATCAAGCCTGTGTGGCTGAACACCTGTTACTGCTCCTTTAAATCTGCTGTTCCTTGTTACCTGGCTGTCTAGTCTGCTCAAGCCTCTTCACCCCAGGTCTTTGTCAATTTGCGAGTCACCAGAGCAAACATCTGGAAGAGGAGCACTTTCCATTCACCCGTCCTTATCCCTCTCAGCTGCCTTCACCTGCTGGAAGTTCCTCCTGCCCCAGCTCCCCCAGATATGTGTGAGTGTCAGCTCCCTACCCTGTGCCAAGCAGCTGCTTTCACGCGTGCTGACCCTCTGCACACAGGCTGCTGAGTTGCACAGTCAGGCATTTGTCACTTAACATCTTGATTACTGTCACTTCTTCTGTGATCTTGAGAGCTGCTTGTAGCCATGTCCCACTCTGTTTAGTTTCTGTTGCATGCTTCCTGACCTGTGCATGCAGAGATCATCACATCAGAGAATACAGGAATGGCCCTGTGGACTTGAGCAAAGATTTCTCCAGCTAGACAGCACCCAGTAGTGGGAGCTTAGGAAAGAATGTAAGAAATCAGGCGTGTTAGAGCGATCTCTCTTCTGTCCATTGCAGCATAGCTGTCCTAGCCTTCATGAACTGAAGATTATCCCTAAGAATCATGCTAAATTGCTCCTGACAGAGCCGTCCTTGGTGGGGTTACCTAATCCCTTTTTGAACCCATCCTATGACAGAGTTCCACAATGTAATAATGCAATGTAATAATGCAAGGTTCTTTCTTTTGTTTGTTTAAAACAAGTTGCGAGATAATTTCATTTTGTTCTTATATAATCAGAAATCATGAATAATCACTCGCTAATCACTTTCTCTGTGCTATTCATGACTTTACAAAACTCTAATTATATACCCCTTTAGTCATCTCTGTTCAAAGCCAAAGAGCTTTTGTCTATTTAGTCTCCTTATAAAAAAAAAACAACCTATTTCTCTGGTCAGTGACGATGTTCTCCTTGCCCCCTCACTCCCTGATGCTCCTGTAGGCATTGCTCCCTGGGCTCTCTGGGTGCCCCCACTGCTTGTGCTGGATTTCTCCCCTTTCACATCAGAGCCTGGCTCCGTCTGCTGCATCAGACACATCCTAGCATATATCTGGGCTCTGTTCTTGAGTCAAGCATTCAATTCCTGTGTTGGGAAAAGTCAGGAACAGAGCTCAGGATGTTCACATCCTAGTGGCATCCAGTTCCCGCGACAGGCCTGAGCTACACCAGCTTCCCTTCCCACTGCTGGTCCTGCACTCTCACCAAGAAGCTGCTGCACAACGACATCTCCCACAAGCGATGATCCAGGGGTGCTCGCTGTTCCTTCCAGGCTAGGCATACTTCCCAGCAGGCAGGGTGCCGTCTCTTGGGACAACGGCTGCTCACGAGGGATTCTGGCTTGGGTTTATCCAGACAGAATTGCAAAGTTAAGTCCTGGGGAGCCCAGTCTTGGGTGGAGCATGAGAGCAGTGCAGGACATAGTTTGTCCCCAAACACCATCAGAAACTACAGGCCCACCACTCCTGCCTTCACAGCCACTTCTGAAGGGGAGAATTTGATCCCCTCTGCACCCTGATGGCCAGATGAGGAGGAGCTGGAGGCCATTTCTCTAGTCCTCTATGAGTCTAAACGTGGCAAAGGGAGGACAATTACTGAGCCAGCTTCACAAGGAGATTTCCAGAGCAGGTATCAGGGAAGAGAGGAGGACTCCCAGCTCCTGCTGTGGCCTCCAGGCTTGGTCTGCACACATAAGCAGAGAGAAAACCTAGAGGCAACTGCCTCCTGCTCCTGTCAGCAGAGGGGCAAGCTGCATGCCCTGTGGCCATGATCAGCAATTTCAGGCCAGGCAAAACAATGGCTTGGAAATGTGCCTTAAGTGGTTAATGAAAAAGCTCAAATGAAATGGAGACTGCTCCTGGGCCCTGTGGGGATTTTCTTTCCCTCTCCTGTGGTGCAGATGCTTGCTCTGCTGGCAGTCTCCTCTGGAGGGATGGCACAGGAGGGACGGCACAGCAGTCCAACTGATGTAGCCTGCAGACTTCAGCCTGTGTGAGGGAACCAGTCTGTGTGTGGAGAGCACCACAGGAATTTCGACTTTGGTAACAAGTAAAGTTTTCTGGGAGGATAATACTGCTTTCCATTGCATCGCTTTAGCCATGGGCTTTGCAAAGCAATCTCATGGACATTGGGGGGGGGGAGCAGGACTCAGGTGGATGCTGAAGGAAAGGTAATACTGTGTGTGCATGGGAGAGAGAGGTGCTTGTGTGGGAACAAGGTGTTTCTTCAGTGTGGAGGGAGATCTGTGTGGGTATGAGAGGAAGTGCTTATGTTACCTGTGTGGGAGGAGGAATAGCTCAAGTCCCCTGTTCGTGTGCAGCAGAGGTTTTGCCGAAGGGAAGCAGGGTTGTGTATGGGGAGCACTGGTTTTAGCCATGTGGACTCAGGAGTCATGCCTGTGTGTCTCTGCTGCAATTTGCGGCTGTCTCTGTAGCAGTGGCACCAGCTTGAGGAAAGGCCTAATGACTCCACATCATGAAGGAAGCTTGCAGAGACTGCGTTGTGCCCAGCAGGCCCTAGGATGCTGGCAACACTGAGGTGTTAGTGTCCCATCGTCTCAGGCAATTGGTAGGTATTGGGTGGGTGGGAATCTCAGGGGCACTGGCACTGGAGCAGGAAGGGTTGCAATGTTGAGGGGAGAAGGTACATTTGGGAATGAAGTGATGTGTGAGGCCATGTAAGGTATGGGCAAAGGTTAAGCCCAGAAGTGGGGCTGTTGAGGGTGAAATCAAACCATCAGGTCAGTCCCTGAGTGGGACCACGCAGCATCCATGCGAGCACCCAAGCTTTCGTGCGAGAAAGAGGGAACAGCAGGAAGCCACCCTCAGAGCTCAGCCAAAAGAGGAGCAGCTCATTGTTAAGGGTTTGGGAACTGACAACATTTAAGTCTGGAATTAAAAGGGACCATCAGGACTAGGGGCTAGGAGGAAAGGGGCCTGCCAGCACTGATGCCTGTGGCTGAAGGGTAGGATGGTGTGATAGCCCCTGTGCTACCACAGTCCATAGCCAGAAGAGTGCCCTAGCAGAAGAGCTCAGGGCTGGGACTGGGTTGTTTTTGGCAACGGTTAGAGTCCCCTGCTTACAGTTTTGAGGAGCCTGGAATATCCAGGAAGAAAGACTGAAATGGGTCTATTTATCTGTCTGCCCATCACAGCAGTGTCTGGAGGCTATCAATATAGCATCAATAGTGTGTTGCAAAGCCACAAATAGACTTTAGGGAATTTCTGGTACTTCTCTTTATGTGGGATAAAAACTCTGTCAAGGACTGGTTTTCATCTTTGATTTTTTTGTTTTTTAATTTCATTGATTTCCTTTGTTTGCTTGGCCAATAGCTGTTTATGGGATGATCAGTTTTGGGCTCTGTTGGGTAAAGGAAGGTAAATGATAGGGCTTGTTGTTAGAACACTGTGTTCTCAGCTTGTCCTCATGGTGGGAAGGAAAAATGTGAGCAAGACAACCTTTGGATGCATCTGACTTGCAGCGAGCCTCTTCCTAACTGCCAGGCAGGCTCGTACCAGCCCTTCCAGGCTTTGTCATCTGCACTCTCCCAAAATTGCCACTGTCCCCACAGTTCATAGGCTGAAAATTTGCCCTCAGTGGAGCTGGGATTGGTTCCTTCACTTCTCTAGACATTAATTCAGAGTAAGAAATGGCTGGAGTCAGTGCAGGAGTTTGAAGACAGGACTAATGTGCCTGTGGCAGCTTAACACTGCTGTAGCTCGTACTGCAGGAGACTGGATGCCACCTCACCAGCCAGGCACCGGGATCAGAGATACTCCAGCCTGGCAGGTGCAGAGGTCCTGGGAAGAAGATGACTGCAGGAAAGGCATTTTCATCCTTTGGCAGCATTTCCAGCAGGCAGCACTGCAAGCAATTGTACCATACAAGGCAGGAACAACGTGGGGAGAGGCACGGGGGTGAGGAAGGAGGGGTTTCTTGGCCATGTCAGGGACCATTTTTTCTGGCCTCTTCAGAGAAACAGCCTTATGTGCTTTAATCCTTGTGTCTTTTGGGATTGTGCCAAAGATGTTTCCGCTCTCAACCCTGCCTCTGCACAGCCCTCTGCATGCCCTGGATCAGTGCACAAGGAGCAGGCGGGTGCCAGCTCTGGCAGGGCGAGAAGCAGGGGTGTCCAAGGGGCTGCCAGGGACGAGGGCTGTGAGAGCGGGGAATTGGGATGCTCTCCAGTCTGAATTGCTTGTAGGTAGACAGATTGCTCCTTGCAATGTTAAAGGCCATTCACATCAGGTTAAGTAATAGGTGTAGACACACCCCACTTCCCTGCTCTCCCAGCCCAGGGCAGTATTTTAACCCATTCTGTCCTTTGCAAGTGCGTGGAGGAGGGAACGGGCAGGGAGCTGTGCAATGCGAACACAAACCTCTTATCAAATATCCCTGCATTCTCCCCTTGCTGAAAGTCTAAAGTGCACTGTCAGTCAACAAATGACTGAAATTTAGTTTTCATCAACCGACAGGCCAGCACAGACTGAGACCTCAAATGTTAGTCCAAAGCAAACACTAAAGGGCAAAGTCAGAGCTGGGTGGATTTGTTTGCAGAGCCCAGTGACTAAAGTCTCCTCAGTAGGTTTTGGATACGGGAGTGTGTCAGCAGGTGATGTACTGCCTGGCAGAGGCAATGGCACCAGGTCAGGAAGGGCGCGGGTGCCGTGGGAAGGCTCGCCCTGGGTCCCACGAGATGCTGGCTGTGACAGCTGGCATCTAAGATGCTGCCCCTTTAAAAAGTGTGATGAAAGACGCAAATGAGGAGTGGACTGAAAATTAGTAGAGCAGAAAACTCCAAATGATGCAGAGCTAATTCCTTAAGTGTAAGACTGGCTGCCAGCCCCCTCTGCTTCGCAGTCCCCCGGCCACTGCAGCACCCCGGGGCGAGCGTGAGGAGCACCCGCGGCTGCTCGCCGCCCTCAGTCCCCTGCTCCAAGCCAGGACCCCCACAGGACCCATGCAGCCCCACGTGTTGGTCTGTGACACATGCGTGGGCATCCTTCCCCAGGGCCAGCCTCACGCGTGCCCCGCAGCAGCCCTGCAGCATCGCCCCCGCCCAGCTGAAAGGGCAGGGGAAATTTTTTAATATACTTTTATTGGTCTGTAAATTTCTTTTCTTTCCCTACTGGCTTGGATCGATGTTTGCAGTTTACTGAAGTCCCAGGCACACAGATTAAATCCTCTCCCTCTATTACACTAGATGGGTTTTTATTCTCCCTCTGATCACTCGGAAATAAACACAGTGCGAGTGAGCGGGAGAGGGGGGAGGCAGGAGGAAGGGTGGGGGCTAACCAATTTCAGACCTGTTTATTTCCTACCAGCCTCAGAGCTCACAGTCATTAAACAAGTCACTTAGTCCGCAAGCTGCTGTATCCCTTTTCCTTCTCCCCTGCTTTCCCCTCTCCTCTGCCCTCCCGCTCTGTGCTTCGCTCTTCCCTTCCTCTCTTCTCTTCTCCTTCCTCTCCCTCCCCCATTATTTTTAGAAGAACAATAATAATTAGGCAGAGCAGCCTCTAACACAATTGTTTCAGCCTGAACAGGCAATTAGGACAGGCAGAGTGAGGCTAATGAACGGTGCATTGGTTCCCCCCCAGCCCTGCCGCCTGCCCCCTCCATCCGCCCGCCCCGTCCCCGCGCCGGGCAGGGACGTGTGGCTCGGCTCATGAGCTGCCTTTTCTAACGCGGTTAGGAGCTGGCAGGCAGCGCAGCCCCTAAGGCCACGGGCAGCGGAGACGTGATTAGCTGGGGGGGGGGGGGGGAGCTGTGCATTAAGCAGAGGGTGATGAATGGGAGTTGGGAGCTGCGCACGGGAGGGGGGATGGGGCTGGAGATGGGCTGCAGCCGAGCTGCCAAGCTGCGACTTTGGCAGGGAAACTTGTCTACAGAATAAGAGTGACAGGCCGTGTGCGGCCCCGGGCCCCGTCATGTGCAGGGGAGCGAAGGCAGGAGCCAGGCGTCTCCCTGGGGCTCGGCATGGGGTGGGAGTGGGGGCTTCTAGGCCCCACTGCGCAGGATGCAATGCAGGCAGCCTCCCATGCTGGCAGGAGCAAGGCCAATGGGTGCTTTCCCATAGCAGTCAGGAATGGAATATGGGGCTGGGGAAGGAAAAGACTGGGTCCCGTGGCACTCGAGGCACAGTGCTATACACAGCATGGCCAGGGCTGTGACCATCCACCTCTCATCCAAGTCCACATTTGGTGTGCTGGTCACAGGACTGGCCCAACACAGCAAACCTGGACATGGATGCTCCTGCAGCAACTCTTCCCAACAAAACAGTGTGGTAGACGGGGCCAAGCAGCTGCACTGAAATATTCATGCCAATCTCCCTTTGAAGACAGCATGATTTCTTGGAAACTTACTGCATGTCTTAAATGGAGCTGTCTGCTCTGTGTGGCTGCCTATGCATGATGGGAGCATTTGGGGTTCTGCAAGACCGATGCTGGGAAGCAGCAGAAGCATCCGCCCCATGGTACTCGGCCTCCTACCACAGCTTGCACAATGTGCCCAGCCCTCCCAGGTGCACTGACACACTCTGGAAGGCCTTGAGGGGCAGCCGTTGATCTGGAATGCTTTCTTTCTGCTCCCCAAGGTCCCTGGCAGGCATGTGACATTCGCATTCTGGAGAAGGATGGGGAGCACAGCCCAAGTAGGGCAAAGGCAGGATGGGCCCCAACTAGCTTAGAAAGATGAAACGCTAGAGTAGCAGTGCACTGTGCTATTGGGGCAGGAGGGAACTGGATCTGAGCAGGGATGAGTGCAGGATGGACTAAAACTGGGGATCCAGCAGAAGTGCTGGAGTCCTAGAGTCAAAAGTCAGGTGGTGACACAGAGGTACAAGAGACTGGGCCTTAGGGCAGCTATGCTGTCTCCTGGGAGAAGCCACAGGGACAGCATAGTGTCACAACCCAAATGCAGGCAATGCCCTGAATGCAGTTGGCCCCAAGCTAAGATAAGGCCAGAGCTGATGAGAGAGCTCCAGGGAAAATGATGCTAGATATTGGTACTGTGATGACAGGACAGCCAATACCAGGATTGTACATGCCATGGTGACAAGGTGGGAGGTGATGGAGGAGGAGGTACCACTGTTACTGAGCGAGTCATGTGAGAGTTAGTGACAGACTTACTTAGCAGGTGATGGTGGAGGTGTTGGTGCTGTGGCTACAGGGTGAGAGATGGTGGTGCTGATGGCAAGGTTTTACATGGCTCTGTTACTTGTTATAGGAACTGCTGCGTGCTATACTCAGGAGACTGATACAGCCCAGCAGATGCCTCCTCCACAGTGGGCTTGTACTGCCCAATTCCTGCCTCTTCTAGGCATGCAGGTATGATGGAGCCAGTAACAAAGGTTTAGATAGGTTGAGCGAAAGACTCTGAAGGACTTGATCTTAGGTTGTGGGTTGACATTCACATAGATGGGAACAGAGCGGAGGAGATAGGGGCAGATTTACTCTATCTTAAACTGTGCTTTTTCACTGGTTTAAGCAGCCTTCAGCCCTTTCGATTCCATCCCATGCCATTGCAGAGTACCAGATACACTTTGGGGATGCACGGGACAGAACTGTGTGTGCAGAGAAGGGGTCCTGTCCACATCCTCCAAAGGGACAGTGGCTCGCTAGCTCTGACATTTTGCTGTCTCAGCATGGCATGCAGCAGGAGGGCAAATGTAGCTCAGGGTCAACTTTGGCCCATAAAGCTTCCACATTGCACACACAGAAGTGCCGCCTGTTGCCTTAGAAAGTGGACGTGCCCCAAATGGCAGGTACCAGGTGCTGTGGGAGAGCTGATGCATTTGGCACTGGAGTTCCCCTAGCTCCAGCATCCTGTGCAAGTGTGGGGCTTTGAGAACAAGGATGTCGGGGGACCCTTTGAGTGCTCTTGCAGATCCCAGGTCCTGCTATAGCTCCAAATTGACATGGGCTGCCTCAAACACAAACCTCCCCATATTTGCTTAAGTAATGAGATCTTTCACCCTTGTAGCAGCTCAGACTTTTAGTATGCATGGGTATCATAACCCATAATGACACCTCAAGGAGGAAAACAGAAAATCTACCTTTCTGCCTGTTGAGATAAGCCTGAGAGCTGACTGTGTACAGCCTCTTGTCCTGAAGTCCACCATAACATACTGCAAATCCCAATGTAATTTGCTGTCCCTTAGGCCCCTCACTATTACTGCTTTCCAAATGTCTCTTTCCCAGTCTCCATGGTGTTAAATTATATTTCCCCAGCTGGATTACTTTGCATTTGTTCAGAATGATTTTCATTTGGCTATTTCCTTCCTATGCCTGACCTCTCTTTCCCAGTGCATTATCTTTTAGCTCTTTGTCCTCACCAGGATTTGCAGCACCTTCCCATTTCATATCCTCTGCAAATTTAATTAACATGCTCTTTACCCTCCCTCTTTCAGATCAAATGAAGATGTTAAAGGAGAGCAGACCTGGCACAGATCTAACCACTAACCACTAACAACAATACAAGTACCTTGCACTTAAATTATGCACTTTCCATCAGAAGATTTCAAGGGCCTTTACTGAACTGGGTAAGTATAATTATTAAAGCTGGAAACTCCATTACGCAGGGGAATTAAATACTTGAGTTCTGCCTGAGGGCATATATCTGGTTGGCTGTTCTGTAGTGTAGGCCTCGACAGTTGTGGGGTAGCTGGCCCTAGGGTGTTGTACCTGTCACGTTGGTCTGGACACATGGACACAGGCGTCCCTGGCTTGGGAGCTCTGAGCTGGAAAGCCTGGTTTCAGATAAAGCAAAATGATGACCTGGCAGCAGGTTAAAAGTGTCTTCTCTTTTGGATCCAGGAAATGAAAAAGTTATGTATTAAAATTTTGTGGAGTTAGGAAATATTTACTGGATGCTTCAGTTGTTATTCATAGTTATGCAATGGGGAAACAGAGGCATAGAGCTATTGGGCACACAGGCTATGATTCATCTGCCTTTAGGTATCTAAAATAGAAACATTTAAGGTTCTTGTGAGATTCAGTGCAGTGAGAGCAGCCCATCTAACGGGTTTCTCCTCTGACCTTTCTTGGTTTGGGTTGGAATCTGGCTCAGACAGGGCTCCGTGACAAGACTAACTGGGCAATTGACTGAGACTTAGACAGCTGAAGTCCAGGTATCTCAGTTAGGATGCTGGAATCCTGTCCCACTTCCCCCTCACCACAGACTGGATACTTCCTTGCTGCCTTCTGCACCTGCATGAGGAAAAGGGCTGGTTCTTCCCAAAGGGATAGCAGTGACCACCCCCATGAAAGATTTATAAGTCTCTAAAAATTCTTCTTTGGCTTAATCTTAACAGTGATATGCAACTGTGTAGCAACTTGCTTGCTGAGGGCAAAAGGGGTTTGTAGGAGAAAGTTACCAAGTCCGTTACAAGGGAGTGGCATGTTTTTCTCTTTTCCAATAGCTAAATTTTCTTATCTTGTTAATGTAACCTTGATAATGATTAATATACACAGTTTTGTTTTTTATGATACTGTCCTCTTAAATCTCTCTTTCATTACATGCATGCACACACACACACACACACACACACACACACACACACACACACGTCTACTATAAAACTTCCTGGTGAGATCTCCACCAGCTAAAAAGCCTGAGAGTGACCACTGTGAGGAATGATGTTCCAGGAGCATCCCAGTGGGTGTGCAACCCAAAAAGCTTTTGCTGAACTCACTGCCTGGGCCTTCTTACCTCCATATAATACAATATAAATTGTCCTCTGACTGAAAAAAATGAGCATGTAGTTTATTGAAGGCAAGTTACCCCTGGATGCGGCTTGGGCTTTGGCAGAATCCTTTGGGCAGCCTTTGCCCCAGTGCCTGAGTGATGGAGAACTGAGCCATAAAGAGCACCTGGGCTTCTCAGCAGACCCCCTTCCTAAGCACAGACACCTTGCCTGGGGCTGGAAAGACCCCAAAATTGTTCTCACAACAAATCTCAGAAGAGGTTTGCATGGCCTTTGCTTTGCTTGGCTGGCAGTTGTGTTTTCCTGGTAAAATCTGTAGTCTTGTAAGGCCTGTCACTACCAGAGGTTCCTGCCTTGCAGGAGGCATTTTGTTATTTACTGGATGTAGAGCTCCTGAGCCAGGCATTAGTTCTTCTGGTATTTTTCTTTTCTGATAAGTCTTCTCATATTCTTGATTTTCATAGCAATATTTCAAAGCAGCTAAGCAGGAGTTCAGCTGCTGTTTATAATATGGGGAAAATAAACCCCAGCACTATTTACGGAGAATACTGGTATGGCACCAAATGGAGATGAAGGGACCATGAAAATCAAGCTGGAAATTGGTAGCATCTTTCTCGCATTATAGCAGTGAGCTCCCTATCTGCTTCCTTCTAAGAGGGGTGGGATTAAGAAACTAAATTTCTCTTATGATGAATCATCATTCACCCATGAAAGAAATGAGCTGACATTGCCTGTTGTGAGCTGAATTTTTCAACCTTTATAGTCCTGTGGCCTAACTTTCTGGGATTAGGTCTGCTGCAAGTAACTTCCTGTGGCGGTGAGTTACATAGCATAACACTCAGTTATTCCCATTTACCAGGCTGCAATGAGTTGCCTTGATCTACCATAATGAGGAGTTGGGAGTCTAGGTTACCTTCTCTTAAGTCTCTTCTGATTTTCTCTGCTTCTGCTTAAGCTGAATTTTCAATTTGTGGTGGCAGTGGCACCCAGCTTCTCTCTCTGGGGCCATGGCAATGAATCACGAAATTTCTGATGAGAACAAGTCACCCCAGTTTTCCACCCAATTTTTTTCCACCTTGCACTTTTTTCCAGTGCAATCAATTTTCTCTGCTATTGCAATACCCTTCCTCATCTGTGCAGAGCAGGGAACAGGCTGGCAAGGGGACCGCTCTGGAATGCATGCTGTGATGGAGATGGAAGTTGTTGGAGTGTAAGTCTGCACATCAAAGTTAGTTTTTCTTCCTTCTCTTGCTGTTCTTCACACAATTTATTATCAGAGAGCTGTGCCAATCTCCTGCATGTGGCCTGTGTTTGTATACATGCATTCACCCGCAGCTGCACACAGCCATACATACACACACTGTCAGAGAGCTGAGAAAGTAACTGCTGCTGGATTTGATTAATTCATCCAGGTAACTCATCTTGGCTGTGAATTGTCCCCTTCCTAGTGTCCAGGCTGCTTGGCCAAGATATCAGACCTCTGAAGCACTAGTATTCAGCTTTTCCCAAGGTTGGATGCTGGGAAATACACACTTTTTGCCCAGCTTTAGGGGAGGGAGGGTCTGCCTCAAAATGGTGGGGTGAGAGTAGAAATAAAAGGGCTTGAAGGGGTGAGGTAGGGAGCACAAATATGTTTGACAGCTGTATGATGTAAACAACCATCAATCAATTTTTCAGGCTAAAAGTGGGCAACCTCAGCTCTGTACAAATCTCTCAAATTCTCAATTCTTTGAATTTCATTTCATACTGTTAAATGATTAATCTAGCAATAAAACTGCCCCTACTACCCCATGCCTCAAAGCCCTAGTCAGAGTCTCACATGGATTTTATCTCCCACTACATCACAAAGGAGCCTGAGTGGAGGCAGCAAACAGAGGTGGCAAGACGTTCCCAGGGATGAGAAAGGAAAGTTTAATTTACTGGTGTCCCTGAGCTGATGGTTTCTGGTGTCCAGATCCCAGGAAACCATACAACAGCAGCGTGACAGCTCAGCCCTGGAAGAGCTTGGGTGCCCCACCAGTGAGGATGCAATCATGTCTCTGTGCTGGAGGCTCCTATATGCTATGATACAGCATAGTCAGCACCATATGGCAGCCATGCTTTGGGTGCAGCTGGTACCTAGAAGGCATTGGAGGCTGTGGCTTCATGCTACAAAGTCCCTGACAGCTTAGGGAACCTCCTGGTGCTCATTTCTCTCATTTCTGTTCCTCCCCCCCGCCACGGGGCCATGGAACTTTGCTGACTTGAAGAAACAGCTACTTTTTTGGTCAATGTGCATTTTCAGCCAGTGTAGTTCCTTTATCTAGTTCACAGTGTGGCCCTCAGGCAGCTCTGTTGGTGCAGGTGAGGGCCTGTGCATTACAGTTTGAGTGGGAATGAGCAGAGGAGGGGAATGGAGTCAGGGAGAGACCTGTAGCCAGCATGACCACCAAATTACATAGCAAGCCAATGACACCGCCCCAGGCAGAGGGCAGGGAGCTCTCATGCTTGCCTGAGTGGATGACAAAGCCATGGTAATTGAGCATTGGATGTTGTCTACCTTGACTTCAGTAAGACTTTTGACACTGTCCCCCATAACATTCTCATAGGCAAGCCAAGGAAGTGTGGGCTAGGTAAGTCTGCAGAGTAGGACTCTCAAGGCGAAGAGTGACTATGTGCATGTAGCTGTAGCTTGGGTGGTGAAACCATCCTTGTGATAAATGAAGCCGTGAATATATCTGGTTGTGTGTGGGGATGTATATGTGGGGAGACAAGAATATGGATTAAAGATTGAGCTGCCTTAAGGAAAGGATAGAAAACAGTGCAAAATGCAAAGACCAGTGATAATATTGTTCTCATGCAGAATACTCTAGGAATGCTAATGAGGGTCTGTGTAAAATCTCCTCTATAAGGTTATGTAGGCTATGAGGTTTTTTAGTTAAAGAAAACCACAACACAAAGTCTGGCTGGTTTTAAACCAATGTGACAGATTTGTCTAAAAGACTGTGTAAGGAGAAACCACTGAAGCCAGGGTCAATAATCTAGTGCCCTCGGATGGGGCCAGCTGACAGAGACTGCTACAACCTTGCTGAACGGACACTTTTGTGGTAGTATTGTGGTGGGGCCTAGTGTAAGTAGTGACTGGGGAGAAGGACACTGAGCATGAGAGAGCTGCTGAACTGGCCTCCTTCGTTCCTCCTTTGCTGAGGCTGAAGCATAGGTGTGCTGAGTGGGATCTCAGCTTGCCATTTTAAATGTGATGATCAAGAGCTTTCTCTGACCTTCCTCCCCAAGGACAAGATTTTGGTACCCACTTTGTTTTACACCTCGGCAGGAATCAGTGCTGGGTCTTGACAGGCATCTGCCAGAAAAGAAGCTCTGTATGTGCTGCATTTTCTTCTCCTGTTCTCCAGGTGGCTGGTTGTCCCACTGCCCAGCCCCTCTCTGCCCACTGGCATTTCAGTAATGTTGATTTTTACACCACCTTCCACTCACTTACTCCGACTCACCAACACGTCACTTACTTACACCACCTTTCATGTCACCTCTGATTCTGGCCCATAATGTGCAGTGTGTCACCTCAGCAGAGGATTAACCACAGAATGCTTTAAAGCCAGCCAAGCAGAAAGCAAAGCATATGTCATCTCTCCTTATGTTTACAGGAGAGAACATCACCTGGCATCACCAGAGACAAGGGCACATGTTGAGTGATCTCCTCCCTGGGAAGAAGTGCCTGACTATACTGCAGCTCCAATGCATCCAAGGACACGGTCCCAGCAGCCTGCCTGCACTGGGGTCGCTGCCTGGAGAGGCCATGCACCAGCTATGTCTGTAGTTGGGAGTACGTTCATTTTCATTGGTTTGTGACTCAGAAAGGAAAAAAGCATTTCTTTAGGTCATTGCTAGTATAACAACACGTGACAGCAGAGCCCAGCCTGATCTATTTGGTCCTAAGGAGATTTAATTGCAGAGTAGCTTGCTGCAAACTTTTCACAAAATACTCGTATCCTTTGCTGTGTCACCATGTGTTTGGCACCCCTTTTCATCACAATCTCTTTCTTTAATGTCTGTATCTTTTAGAACTCTTTCCCCTGTAGTGTTTTTGCTCTCATATTTCACACTTCTAGATGGCTCCAGTTGAGATACTTCAGCATTTCTCTTGTGTGAGCCCTGAGAGAGCTGTGGTCCCATTCATTTGGCCCAGAAAGCTATTGTGGATGTGCAGGGAAACGCATTTATCCTCATGTTTTTTAAGATCTCTGGATTCCCGTTGCACATCATACCCTGACTAGCTTTTGTCTCAGTCACAAGAATACACAGCACCTGAGGGCTCATCTCTCTGCCCGGCTTTTAAAGCATTGTACATGTCTCATCACTGGCTCACGTCTGCAGAAGCTAGTGCGTCAGCGTAATGTGTTACTACCTGCCACGATGCCTGTTAGTTATCTGCTCTCTTTTCAGTATCTGCTGTCCCCCCCCCCCACCCCAACCTCATGCAGTGACAGGTTTGGGGAAAAGGAATAGTGGAGGAACCTCCTCCTAGAGACCAGTTGCCTGAGGGCTGTTTTAATATCCCTGTGGAATGAGCTGTTCTGCTTTCATTTCTGTCATGGCAAGGGTAAGGCATCTTGCAGGGGACCGTCCTCAGCAGCTCAGTGACAGGTATTTACTTGCATCCCATGACAGATTCTGCACACGTTCACACTAATATTGTCTTTTCATTGATCTGGAGTGAGCAGGGTGGCTAGCCCCTAGGAGACAGCAGCACCAGCTCCTCTGAAGACAACACTGTGGCCCCTACCCATAGGCGCCCTTCCCAGAGTGCAGCAAGTCTGCAGCCCTCGCTGGTGACAGTTGCATGTGGAGCTCGTGGTTCCACCCTGTCCTGCCACTCACAATGTCAATCATCACCCATGGCTGCCATGGAGAAGATAAATATGTCTATGTCCATTTGTTGGCCACTCCCAGGTGCTCACGTTGCTTGCATCTGCTTTTCCTATTGCTCTGAGCCAGATCACAATATATCCAGTTGGACTACAGAGACAGGCCAAGTGATGCTGTACTACATTTGGATTTGAAGACTGATTATCTGCATGTTAGGTAAATTAAATCCAAATTTAAATGTATCTATCATATGCAGGCATGTGCCATCATCTTAAGGGTGAGGACTGGGCACAAAAGCAATGAGAGTTGCTTGATTCCCCAATTTAGACTAAGATGGTCCAAAGGTGTACATACATTGCAGAGTGTATCTGTGTGTACCTCTTATAAACCCATCTTGCACTCATCCTTAGGTTTCTGTGTACATGTGTCTGTCCACCTCAAGACTTTGGCACAGGTACGCATGCGCATCCATTGGTGTGGCTACTAGGTGCACTCTCTATTTGAAGTGGTAGTATGAGGGTCTCCGGGCTTCTACGATGTGTGTCATGGCTGGGCAGCAGGTAGGAGAGGGTGAGCTCACGCATGAAGCCCTGTGCAAAGTGCCTGACACACCTATAATGAGGATGATTGAAGACTGAGTGCAGGATGATACAGAACAATATAAGTAAGTGGTTTTAGTGTCAGCAATCTTCAAACTTGCTGTCAAAGGGAACATTTAAACGATTTTCCTGCTACTCCAACGCATTCAGGTTATATTTATACCCAGAGAAAACTGGTGCTATAAATGTCAGGTTTGGAGAAGGGCTGGCTGCATCCATCAGAAGAGGAATTAGAAAGTAAGGAGGAATGATGTATCATTGTTAGTTGACAGACTTGTCTGGAAAGAAAATACCTACAGCCTAACCCATGTCACAGCATGCCCCAGGCTGGGGTATCCATCTCAGCACCCTGCATTTGCTTGTAATGAGTAGAGTGCTGTGCAGGGCCCCAAGCTGGCCGGAGACATGAAAAGGGAACTGCCTGATGCATTTTAAAGCAGGCTTTAGCAGAACACAAACTAGCACAAGAAAACTTCTAAAATGGAATGAATTCTGTTTTGCTAGGATAAAAGAGAATAAAAATAAGAGAGATTTTTCAGGGGGGTTTCTTGCTTTCTTCTAGACTTGTTCTCAGTCTAGCATCTTTCAGTTATTTCCAGAAACCCTCCACAGTGCCTTCTGGGTCTCTTTCTCCCTGTCTTTGCATCTGGCTGGGCATCTGCTCTCTGCTCTTCTCAGTAGTCAGGCTCTGCATTGGATTCCTCTTTTGCAGGCTCATCACTCTCGGCCTTGCACTGCCCTCTGCAATGCCCTGACAGCCATGCCTGCTGAGAGGGGCTCAGGGAAGTGGCTGCCCCTAGCTGCTCCAGGCCAAGGCAGAGGGGAGCTATTCTGCCTGTGACCCCGTGTGTCCTCATAGCACTCACTTTAGCAGTGCAGTACAGATGTCAGCTCTTTCAAGAGACTTCACAGCTTCCTCCTTGAGGCCACAGGGTGCTTGCTGACCTGGGTGCCCCTGCAAGGTACAGGACTGTAAGCTTGGAAACTCTGACCATCTTGCTGGTACCTCTGCAGCTGGAGGATGTGTTTGGTCCTTTTCTGACCAAAGGAGACTCTCTTTGGTTGACTCTGTGCTAAAAGTGTTTGGCTGTGCTCCCATCCCCAGTGCTGTCCAGGATATCAAGTTCGCCAAAGTACCAGAGAGTTTGTAATGCCCCTCACCCAGATCAGCCTCTCTCTGGTACTGCTTATGGAGGGATAAGGTTCCTCCCTTCCCTGGGGAGCTTCAGCCAGCCCTCTGCTCTCCAGCAGAGAGCCCTAACCCAGAAAGGAGTTTGTCTGTCTCCCATAGCTGGGAGGAGGTAGGAAACATACACTGGGGAGTCTGACAGAGAAGATAATACTAGAGGCTGAAGCAGTAAAAGGGCCCAGCTGTTGGGGACTCTGCTGTTTTTATTCCCTCAGGGATGGCTCAGTGCCTGTGTTCTGTGAGGATCATGCCAAAAAGGATGGCGCAATGCATGAAGGTGTGGAGGGAGGTGAGATATGTGCAGGGAATTGAAAATCATATCTAGTTCCTCAGACAACTGCAGAAAACCACAGCTTTCAAAGAGTTGTTTGGGATCTCACAGGTAATGAGGGATGATTCTTCAAGAAATGTTTGTTCTCCTGGAGTTCTGCTAATGCAAAGCCATTGGGAAGATGGTCACCCTGCTAGCAAGTCAGAATTCAGAGATCTGTCCAGTTGCTTGTCTGTAGGAAAGTGGGTTGGATCCCCTTCATCTTATGCCCTTTTCCGAGTTCTGACATTTGCTTGACAATTTTTTTCATGCTTAGACTCTATGAAAAGCCAGCAGCTTGCAAGTTCATTGGACTTGGTGCATAGACAACACCTCTTGCTGGCACATATGTTGCAGTGTAACAACATCTAGGAAGTTCTGCAGTTCAGATGTTGCTGTTGATGTGAGATGGCTTTGTTGAATGGCATATTTGATGTCAGTGCCCAATAGTGGGCCAAAGAACACTGCTGCTTGCAGATCTCTAATCCAGTACAAAATTACTCAGATGGTTCAGCTGTTCAAAGCATTCAGTGGAATTTGCTTTTCCCCAGCAAACTTCCTGCCATATTCAGTATTTTCTGCCCTTTTACAGCCAGCCTGTAGCCAGGATGAAGTCAGAATAAATAGCATATGGTTTGCTGTTGCAAATTTGACAGGAATATGATCATATATTCAAACATAATTCAGGTCAAATTGGTACTGGCAGGTGAGCCTACAGTGTACAGCTTCAGCTGAATGGAAGAAATTCACTGAAATTCAGATAATTGCTGGGCAAAAAAATAAACAAGAGAAAAAAACTGACGTTCCCAAGAACCTTTCATATATCAATAGGAAATCATTCCTAGATCAGTGAAAGGGTCATGTTGACAAGTTTAAGAGCAAGAAAAGGTCAGCACAGTAGGGTGTGTAGGAGAGCAGGAGGGGATTCCGATGGCAAATGCAATGGGAGTTCATCTCTGCCCCAAAACCTCCTCCAGCTTTGCCTCCTCCCAGTTATTCCTCCACTGAATATTTGCTGATACTTTTGCTTCCTACCTCATAGCCATCTGCCCTTACAAAATGCTCTGGGAACGGAGCCCACGAATACTCCCAGACAAGAGCTGAATATGCTCTTTGCAAAGGCAAAACGCAGGTGTAGGTCAAATAGGGCCATTGGGAGCCCCTTACCTTTGGTCTGCACCACTAGACTCATTCAGCCAGCCCTGCCATGAGGACACTCGTCAAGGAATCGCTTCTGCCAGCCCTGCACCCAGCCTGGGCACATCAGCTGGGTGTGCTGCCTGTGTTCAGTCTGTGCACCGCTGCTGGCACTTGCTTCAGAGCCAGTGTTGAAATGGTCCTGCAAGGTAAAGCAGCCCCTTCGCTATCACAGCAGCAGTCCTGTCAAACTCCTCCAACTAATCCTTCCTCCATTCAGCACAGCTTCACCTGACAAAGTGAATGTAGCTGAAATGCATGCAGATGAATGCTGAATTTTAATGTCCAGCTTAAAAAAAAAAAGAAGGTGGTGCGGTGATTTGATCAGTCTGTAAGGCCTACTGGGGGATAAAACTTTGATTATAGACTTTTTGGTCTAGGAACCAAAGTAGAAAGAGATCCAGAGCCAGAAGTAGTAATTCGTCAAATTCAAACTAGATATAGCAGTGAGGGCAATTAACTATTGGGGCATATGCCCTAGGGCTATGGTGGTTTCTGTTTGATGACTTTTTAACTTTTTTTTCCCCAGAAAAATGTGGTTCAGTTAAAATAAAAGTTATCTGAAAGAAGTCCAAACACCAGGATGTCCTATCAGCCCTTGAATACATGAAGACAGTATGGGCAGCAACACATGCCCTTGCACCATCTTCAGATACATTTCTCTGCATTGATAAAAAAAAAATCATTCAAACAACACAATCATTTTTAATGTGAGTGAGTTCCACCCACAAAAGTGGGGAAACAAAGGGCAGGAAGTGGAGGACTAGTTAACCAGCTCACTGCTGAATAACTAGGCCTTGGTAGATGCTCATGTCCTGTAACTGCAGCGACTTCTGACTGTGCCCTTCCTGCTGGGGGCCAGCAGCCTCCAGAGCATGGTGCAGTGGTTAGAGGGTATCTCCTTGCTATCAGAGGGTTAACACTATCATCGTATATTTTACCCTTTGGCTTCCATATGCTTTCTACATTTAGAAGTTCTTGGCACCACTGGGCACCATTGGGCAATAGTAGTTTTCCGTAGACAGGGTTTGGGGGCAATTCATGTCCTCACACTTCATGTGCTTGTTTCCTCCTACACAAGATGGTTTGGCGATATTTCCTCCATGGTATTATTGAACAGGACACAGGAACAAGCAGGCTAAGCGACAGCAAAGGGCTGCTTAGCACAGTAACTTTCCCTAACAGAGCCCAGAACAAATGCTGGGAAAGAGAATAAAGACAAGGTGAGCATATGTAACGTTTCTCTATAATAATCACCCACCCTCCCACAATTTACAGTTCAGGGACTTCCTGAGCCAGACATAATTACTATGTTTTTAGTAACCCTCTGTGGAATTCTCATCCATGAACTCATCCAGTCTGCCCTTGAATCCGTGGAGACTTTTTATCTGTCCGTGTTCTGTACACATCTTGCACTTCCCCTTCACAGGTCAAAATGAATGCACAGCAGGAAAGTCAGCCTCTTCTTTTCTGATGTACCATGGAAATCAGAGATAGGATTGAGAAAGGCAAAGCATTTATGGAGTCTAGGAACATTTGCATGGCATCAGATAGCAGAGACTGCAAAGGGTGGAGAATGAGAGTGAAAGAAGACCCTAGAGCCTCTCTCCTAGGTTTAGTGTCTGGTAGGGTCAGATTTCTGCAGTGAGAAGCAAAGAAAATTACTGACACCCCTTCAGGACAAGCTCAGGAAGAACCTAGGCTCTTGTGGGGAGAGAAAAGAAGAGCCACACGCTTCAATGAGGCAATGTTCCAGGTTGCACTGGCCAGATCTCTAGCACAGGAACATGACTTGACATTCACAAGGCTACAGGGAGAGCAGGCTGCAGTCTGATTTGGGCAGTTCTGGTGCATAAGGAGGAACAACAGGTATTTGCAGAGAAAATTAGATGTCCATTTTATCACTCAGATGTAGGCTGAACTCTCAGATTTGTGTCAACATGCATGCATCTGATATTTACCACAACTCGATGCGCCCACTGCCCGGTTCCCAAAGACTGTGTGGATTGATCAGGTACGCCCAGGCTCCTCTCCTTTCACTGCAGCAGCTCAGTCCCATACAGGGGGCTCTCACCTCCTTACCACTGCAGATGACCAAGGCACTTACAGAGGCCACTAGGCAGTCTAGATCTGCCAAACTTAAGCACTGGGATGTTGTAGAGATTAGTGCTTTATCCCTGACGTGAGCAGTTCACTGAGTCTTATTTTCGTTAGGGAGAAAATGGATTGGAAACTCGTATTTATTGGTAGTAATCCTATTTCAAAAAATACTCTGAATCCTCCAGCTTCTCTCCCAGCCAAAATGAGACCTCTGCCCTCCCACTCCCTTGTGTATTCATATGTACTTATGCATCTGATAGCTTGGAAACACCCTCAATTTGCCCAGGGCTTACACTCAGGAGAAGTCCTCCAGCACCGTGGCTCAGCTCCACACTGCCTCCAGTTGTGGTGGGCCTGTTGTTTCAGTTCTCACCACAAAGTCCATAAAGGCATTTGGTTCTTACTCATATATAGCCTGAATAAAAGATGCTGGCCATGCCTCTGAGATCAGTGAGGTGTCTCCTGCCCTCTCTTCACCTTAACAAAGCCTTCTAGATTCACCTGCCTTCATGTCTCTTTCTTTTACTGGCAGCTGTGTGGCAGAGCACATCCTTTCACTGGCAGCAGCTGAGACATCAGAAGAACAAGAGCTGGGGCAGCCAGACCAGACAGCAGAGGAGAGCTCTGGTGAGAGCTTTGACTGCATTCACTGGTCACAGTGAGAGCACTCCTGAGACACGTGGATATTCCCTCCCACATTTTGGTTGCCATCCCAACCCTCCAAATGCCTCTCTGATTCCCTTCCAGCCCTTCTCCTCACCCACTACTACCTTTCTCCAAGCACGTGTACTTGTAAACATACCCAATAAATGGATCAGTCTATGTCTTAACTAGTAAACTTACTTGTAGGATGGCTTGAATGTCCAGTCATTTGATCTATTCAATGTCCAGACATTTGCTCTATTCAATATTTGAATATATACTGGAGAGAGACCAGTGTAGGGCTACAAAGATGATCAGAGGACTGGAGCATTTGCCCTGTGAGGAACGACTTTTAGAGCTGGGCCTGTTTGGCCCCTTGACATGGGGTGAGATTCTTTCCAGTTGTCCCATGCAGAAGGACAAGAGGCAATGGGCAAAAACTGAACCACAGGAAGTTCCGCCTGAATATGAGGGGGAATTTCTTCACTGTGAGAGTGACAGAGCACTAGAACAGGTTGCCCAGAGAGGCTGTGGAGTCTCCTTCTCAAGAGATATTCAAGGCCTGCCTGAGTGCAACCCTGTCTAACATGCTCTCGGTGACCCTGCTTGAGCAGGGGGGTTGGACTAGATGATCTCCAGAGGTCCCTTCCAACCTTACCTATTTTATGATTCTATAATTCTATGATCTGTCCAAAAGAGAGATGCCAGGCCAGAAAAATTAGGAATTAGACTATTTTCTAAGCTGCAGAGCAAACCACAGCTTTGTTGGAATTGCAGATCATTAGATTGAATATGCCTGAAATGCCTTTTCTTAGGTAGCTACTAGGATCGTCCCACAACATCTTTTCTGTCCTGCCTGTGTTGTTGCTCCCACGTGCTTGGGACTGTAGACTCAGACCCACAGTTTCAGGGAAGTTGTGGCCAATGTGACAAGCTCAGCTCAAAACGCATCCAGGCAGTTCACCTTAGACTGTAGGTCCCTTGTTTTTTTGTTTTTGTTTTTTTTTCCTCATTGGAGTTATTGTTAATCTGTAGGAAGGAGTGTTTTATTTTCCAGACATCTCCTCCTCTGTGCAGTTAATTCTGAAATGTATTGATGCTTATTTAGGGGATGACACTGCTGGAGGTTTCACTGCTGAGACAAACCAGAAAGATGAACTAACAGCTTCATACAGCAGCTCCCTATCTCCTCAGTGCCAAAAGTCCTGGCAGTCCCCATCAGCTGCCAGAAAACCCTGGTTACGTGGCAATTGCCAAAGTGAGATTGGGTACTGTGAAGAGAATCACTAGGGGCATATGGAGATTTAAGACTGGATGAAATAGATTCATCCACTCAGATTTTGTTCAAACTCTTACTGCAGAATGAAAATGCAACTCTTGGACACAACAGCACTGGCCTAGTTGCTGCAGAAGCCAGGGAACTTTTGCTCCAGCTCAGGCCTGAATGACTGCAAAGCATGGTGGACCTTCCCAGGTAGTCTGGGAAATCTCATTTTCCATCCAGCTGACAATATGGAGCATCACAGGGCAGGGAGGGGAAGGCAGAGTGTTTGTAAAGTGCAGTGATTTCATTTCTGTATTTCCTGATGTACTCCAAAGCAGGTGTGAAATACAGAATGCTCCTCCTGTGTCCCAGAGCTGGGCAGGATTTACTCAGCATGATGCTCTGGATGCACATTCCTTACCTCATTGACAAGATTTATAAAGGCCTTGAGATTTATTCTGCCTGTAAAATTCTGTTAAATGTAGAGATGAGTTGCGCAATGACTATTGTTCAAAATGTATTGTGTCTGCTGGCAGAAAAATGATCACATCTCTACCAGACCTCATGCGACGACCAGGTGCATCGGGACAGCTGTGAAGATGCATATGGGTGGCTAGGAGCCAGATGCTGCTGTCAGGACTGATGACAAGACAGTTTGGCAGTAATGGGGGCCAGCAAGCCTTCAGCTCTGCTGTGTCCCACAGACCTGGCACAGGGGGCAGTGTATGGCATGGCAGCAGTGGTTCTCCCCTTCTCCAGCTGACACTCCCCGCTATCGCTATCATGGCACTGGGGGCTTCACTGTCCCAGTCCTGGTCCTGCTGAAGATGAACACGTGGGAAAGGTACCTGGATGAGTACCCAGAGGGACCTGGCACAGGTCATCTGCAGGGAGAGAGGCTGCTCAAACCATAGGCAGCCTTCAGGAGGGTAGAGGGATGCTCAGAAAATTGCTTATTGCCTGTGAAGGGCTAATGCAGGGTGCAGGCCAGTGACCTATGTGCATCACTATCCTCGTTCTGCAGCGTGGCACCTGCTTGAGGTGGATGGTGAGTAAATACACCTATTGCAGGATGAGGGCCAATTGCCTGTAGAAATGGTTTCTGGGAGCACAGACTGCTGGCACCCGACTCCCCAGACCGGGCTCATTAGCTGGCAGCCTCAGCTTTGGCTGGGGGAGGTGGCTCTGAGTCTCTTAGCAGAAAGGCTCTTTTGATGGAAACAAAAATTTTTGCTTTTGAAAAACCTGGAGTTGGGGAATGAGCCTTGGGGTTACCATGGAAACCCATCACAGAGACGCACCACAGCGGGAGACATAGCCACAGTGTCTCTGGGTCTGTCGTAGTGAAGCCGATGTGACTGCGAGCTGTCCACAGCATGCCTCAGAAAAGCTCCGGGTGTCCACAGCCAGGGCCTTTCCGAGGCACCCCTGCATGTGCCTTGGACTGTGCACATATGCAACCGCATGTCTCACCAGGACTTGAGAGGTGAGAAGAGTGATCAGCTGCCAGGATGGATTTGGTTTGCAATGATGGGAATGTGCTAACAGTCAGAACACGGCCCTACTTATCAGACCACAGGCCACCAGTCTAGTGTGTAAACAAATCACACTGAACAGCAACAGCAAGCTGCACACCGCAGCCTTGCTGCAGAATAGCTCTAAGTTATGTCTCGAGGAAGATCAATAGAACAAATTATACCAGCTGAACAATATGAGAGAGCCCTGAAAACCCTGATTACTGAAAACCTAATTAATATATTTTTAAACAAACGTTATGGCGATACTTCAAACAATATTAACATGGCCACAAAAAGTTTCACAAGGGGAGCAAAGCTATTTAGCCTGTGGCAATAGGGTGGGAAGGAACTCAAAATGAGAATGAAAATGGAAAACAATTGCTTTGATACAGGCACAGCTGGGGAAAAGCAAGTGTTCTTTCCAACATATAGCACAGGGACTCCCATATGCTACCCCCAACATCCTGCAGGGTTACAGATCAATAGTCCCATAGAAAAACAAAATCAGAGAGAAAGAAATGAAAAAAACATAATGCACTAGCTCCCTGAGTTCTTCTAGGAAGAATGTAACCAGACTAAGGGATGCAAAGCCCAACTATCCCGGCTTGAGGAACCTCAGTTGAAAGGAATCTGACCCGGAAACTTGACCCACGAACAAAACACCATCCTTGGAAAAACAATGACATTTAAATACGCTACTGATTGCTCCTGGGACCTCTGACACAATGCAGAAGCAAAAGGGAGGCGCCAACCTAGTCTGACACAGGAAATTGTGCACCCTAGCTCAAATGTAAATGAGATGCTGACATGCACTCCTGCACACCTCCAGGATGCCATTCTTGGCTGTTTAGATGGACACATACCTGGATGGTGGACAGGGGGCCACCCCTTTCACAGCAGCAAGGTGCTAGAGTGCAGGCAACTAGATAAGCACCTGTGTAGGTGGCAGTGGTAGTGAACTCGCCTACAATAATATAATCCATTACAATCAATTTGGATCCCTCTCTGAGAACAAACCACCAACCACACCTATAGCCTACGGATAATCACTTACAAACAGAGGGAAGTATTCACCTGTTTCAGAGATTATCCAAAAAAAAAAAAAAAAAAAAAAAAAAGGCTTTTGACTCATCCTGCTAGTAAGGACTAACCTTAAGTTGCTACACGAAGGAACTGGTAGAAGGTCATCTGAAAACAGTGAATCTGTGCACAGATCCATCAAGCACAGGATAAAAATAAACAGCATGCAAAGAGGCCCCAGGGCTGGCAGGAGGAGCTAGACTCCAGCCGTACCCTCCGCACACAGACACCAGTGATTACCCACCCTGCTGAAACAGCACAGGCCCTAGAGATGAAGAGCTGCCCTGTGCCAGCAAGACAACATGGTCTTTACATGAACAAGCACTGACCAGAAATTGAGAATGGCTCTAGGAAAGTTCTCAAGCTCCTGAGATTGCAGGCTATACCACATAGACAGGGTGCTTCTGACTGGCAGTACCACAACTACAAGGAAAGGTTTTTGGGGATCTATTTCAGAAAGAAGCTAGAGGTTCAGTGTGAGTCTCTCCAATAAACCCGCTACTGCAAGCATTCATCAGTGCAATTTGCTGCCCTATATTGTATGGCAGATAAGGGTGGAGGAAGGCATGTTAATACTTACCAACAGAAAACCCCTACTGCCATCCTGGCATGTGCAGTCCTGTAGCATATTCTTGCTTTGTGCAGGAACTGCCACATAGTACTCAGGCACCAGAAAGAAAGCCCACACAGGAGAGTTACATGAAGCTGGATACACAGACACAAGCATTTGCATGCAGCTTTTTAGTGAAATTGTTTGGCATCAAAAAAAATTCCAGTTCACTGAAACTGAGTCCATAGCTGGGTACACACAGATCTCAGGAAGGTGTTGGTTAGGAAAGTTTCTTAGAATAACACAGGAGTGGTGACACTGGCTGAGACCAAAAGCCCACCTAACCTGAGTGCTTTGTGAAGAATAATAACAATAAGACAAATGCAAACTGACAGTTTCACACTTTTGGTCCCAAACATTTGCAATGTAGAAAATTCCTATGATAGAAGTTGTATTTTGTGTTTAATGTGCCTTGAGGAACTTTTGTCCCATGAATTTTTGTAATTGTTTTTGGCACTGACATAAACTTCTCAGATTTAGGGTGGAATCTGCGGTCAGGGAAGGAGGATCCTAGAAGAGCATCATGTTGGTGGCCCAGGATGTTGGATGAAGTAAGAAAATGACAGTTCAGCTCCTGTGGGGAGTTCCCCTCTAACCCCAGAAGGGCTTAATTATGTATACAAAAGTACAGCAGTAGGAGGGTCTCCAAGGAAGCCTTTATTGCCCGGTGATTGGGGTACTGGGTTGTATAGGCCACAAGTTTAACTCTCCCACGGCCTGGAAGAATGATTTGACTTCTGGACTATTTGTTCTATCTCACATTTCTTTTGGAAGTGTTTTGAAAGGCTCCATTTTCATTCTGATGCAGACTGGCGACTGATCTTTTGAATGATGAATCTGTTCTTGTGCAATGCAATTGCTATTCCCAGATAACCTTGGCAGCCCAGGAGGGAACCTGGCTTTACCATGAGCCCACCAAGAAGCAATAGTTTTCTTTTAGCTTACCACAGGGGCTGGTTCTGGGCAGCTCTGGTGGGGATGATAAGTGATCAACCCACAGGCACACCCCACCTCCTCCACTGGGAGCTTTGAGACTGTTCTGGATTTGGAGGCCTTGCTTTCCTTGTTCTTTCACATGCTGGCATTGCTGCCTGGTGGTACTGCTGCCCAGTTGCCCTCCTTAGGGGCTGCAATTACTGAGCCCCAGGGAGTTGCATGGATCCCACTTGCTCCTCCTAAGCTCCCCTGCACTCCTGCACCTCCTTTCTTCTGGCAGTGTATTCATTTGGAGGAAGACAATAGTATAGTTAGGGACTGTTTTAAATCAAACTAACAGTGTTCTGCTTTTTCCTGTGCTGGGCATTATTCTCCTTCCTCCGTGCATCGCTCACTGGATGTAGGCTCCTCTCAGATAGTGCCTCTCCCAGCCCCTGTGGGGTCCCTACCCCAGGCTTTGTGTGTAGAGATGGATGAGAAGGGAAATGGGAGGGATGCTTAGTTAGTTCCTGTCCCTAAGTCTATCTTTTCTGTCTCACTGTGATCTTCTTGGGTCACTTTGCAACACTGCTGGTGTCCCAGGCAATTTTAGCTTTTAATTCTCCTTCTCTCTTGCCTGCGCTGACCTGGTGCATGGACTAAGCTGGCGATCTCAGTGAGACCCAGAAAAATTCTTTTTTGGGTCTTTTCTCCTCTTACAAGTCCTGCATGGCACCCTTTGGAGGAAGGAGTGCTGTTCCTACCACTGGGACATAGCAAGACCTGGGAGGGGACTGTTTGCCACAGTAGGAAACTGGGGCAAAACTCCCACCTTCAACCAGCTACCAGCCAGAAGAGAAGCAGTGGCACCAACTCTCGAGTCCCAGCACAGTTCCACCTTGCTCCTGAACCTGTCCATCCCTGCCAGTCCTGGGCTCTCCGTCCCAACTGCCTGCCTGCACTCAGACATCATAAACCACAGCAATGCAGACAGCTTTCAGGAGGTGTGCCCAGGAGCACACAGGGAGAGTGGATCACACACCTTGTATGTGAGAGACTCATGCATGTCCAATACAGAGGAGCCGTCAGGCGGTTAATTAGACTCAGCACTGTGCTCTCACAGAAGTCTATTAGCAGGGTTTTAGCTGACTGCTCCCTGTTTGGGATAACTGATGTAAGTAGGCTGGGAGAGAGGCAGCAGGAACCCCTAGAAACAAGGATTTGTGTTCTGGCTGGTGAGGGGGAGTGAAATCACACACTGTTCCTTGCTGGAGTTTCTCAGCAGCAGAGCATCTTATTCATCTCCTTCCATCCTGTACATGGAGCCACACACCAAGCAAAGCAGGAAGCAGCTGTGGCCTCCATTACCTGGTCTGATGCAGTGCCCTGATAAAGTCTAGCTCCCTTGCACCCCACAGGAAGGAAGACGGAAGCAGCACAATAGCCAAGGGCCAAAGAAAAATTCACACAGGAACACATCCCTCCCTCCTTCCTATTCCTTGTTTGGCGTCTTGGGAAGCTCTTTTAGCAGCTCTTTCCTTTGGATGCTGACTGTGTTGAAGGAAGGGATGTGTCTCAATATGGGACTGTAAACGACATTGTTATTCACTTCCCTGCATCCCAGAACACTGCAAGAATCAAGCCCTCAAAGAATAGGTGAGTAGTTCGCCTCAAGGTGCACTTCATCACCCTAGATGAACTTTTAAGGCACTAAGTTCATAAGTAGTTCCCAGTCAAGAACCAGAGAGCTGATAGTGCAGGAGGCACCTAGGCTTTGCATAAGGAAGCTGTTGGCAGTCAGCAAAGGCTTCTGGTCCCCTGGATACACCTGTGTGTGGTGTAGCTGAGCAGGTACCATCCTGTCTGTCCCACCCAGTCCCTAAAAGCTGACCAAGGAGGAAGCAGCAAGGCATTGTGAGGTGCTGCAGCACTGTGGGATGCTTGTCCCTTCTGCCAGCCAGTCTGTGATGCCCTGGGCTACTGGAAACCTGCATTCCAGCTGAGACCCTGACAGCAGCCTGGAGAATCTGCAATGAGATGCAAGCCATGCAAGACAGCAGGTCCCCAGGTTGCCTGTCCTGATTCCATCCCAACCAGCCTCTTTCACATATTCTTCTCCAACTCATCCTCTTTGTTTCTCCCACTCCTCCCTCTTACACTCTCATTCATGCAGATCTGCAAGGTTCCCTTGATGCTGCTAAGCAGCCTCCCGGGGCCTCTTCCTCTGCTTTGCTGAGGTTATTACTTTTTGAGTTTTCCCTTAAACAATGACAAACTTTTCTAAGTTGTCTAGTCTAAATGCAGTGCTTCATCTAGGGAATCCATTCACCTCCACAGAGGCTTTCTCATACAGGCTCTACCCTGACTTTCTCTCTACCCGCTGGGTGCTGCAGAGATGGAAATTCAGACATTTTACTTGCCTGTATAGCTCCCAATAAAGTATATCACACAGGAATGAAAACAAAAGCTACCTAGGGAAAAATAAAAGCTCACAGCACATTTCTAAGAGGGCTGAAATGGAAAAACTGCTTGACTGAATGTGACAAGGAAGGAACTGGGAAGCCAAAGGATTCACTTGCTCCACTTCTATACAAGAGCATGGCAAGAAGCAGTGAATCAGGAATTATTCTTTCACACACAAATGTGAGCAGGCCCCTGCCCTGGCCTGTCGCTGCCTCAGGACACAGATGCAGGCTGTGATAGAGCAGTGCTGCTGCCTGTGGGAATTTCCAATTGCTTCCTGAAGCATGCTCAGATAAATAGCGCTGTGGGAATTTACAACAGGAACCTGAGGACAAGCTCAGTCTGAGTTTCAAAGGCTTAGCTTTCCTGGGATCATTGCTGGATGACTCAGAGGACATGTCATTATCCACTATAGAAAGCTAGCAGATATTTGCTGGAATTTGTCCATACATTCAGCCCCATCAGATTCACTTTCCCCTGGGACAATTCTGGCATGACTGTTGCTTCCTGTTTGGAATCAGAGCAGAAAATAGGCGATAGGGTCATGCGCTGAGCAGTCTCTATCACCCAGCCCTAGCTCCACACCAAAGCAGTGCCTGTGCATATATTTGCTGGGACACAGCAAGGGTACCAGCTGACCTTCCAGAACCATCATATCTTGCCTGGATTTATAATCCAGGATACTGAATGTTTACATTGAATTCTTCTTGCATTATATTAAGAAAAGCACCCTAAACCAGAGCCTGTAGGATAGTCTTGCAATGAGCTGTCTTACAACTAACGCTGCTCCATCAACCATAGTAACACCACAGGATTAAGAGAGAACATCACAAGTCCCTCCTCTCCCAGAACATCCATCTCTAGTTTCCCCTGCAGTGTGATCTGTTGACTGTCTTCCAAATTCCTCTTCCTTCCTACCTCTTGCCCTACCCCCACCGACTATTTCTCCTCTCTTTGCTCCTGAGCTGACCAGCTGTTTCTCCTTCTCTGTCACAAAACATCCCCCACAGCAATTGCTTATTCTGACATTCAGCAGTTATTTAATGTATGTTTTGCTTCTTGTAAATGCAATTTGGTGGCTGGAAATGAGGAGGAAGCCATGTGACAAGCATTCTCTCAGCGGACCTCTGGCAAGCGTTCAGCCCATTCCTTGGTGCTCAAGGGACCATGGCTTTGAGCTAGGCAGTCAACTGCTTGCAGCATTTCTGCCTTCCAAAAGTCAATGCCTAATGCAGAACTCCCTTTCCCCACTCTGATAGTGTTTCCTATTAGTCAACCTGGCCCCTGCCTCAGCAGCATTGCTACAGAGTGGGTTCCCCTCTGCTTCCAGCCACCTCGTACCTGGCACCTTGTCTCCTCACTATCCCACAGCAGACAAGATCTTTCTGAGCAGGGTAGGGAGACAGCGAGAACGAAGAGCATTGGTTTATCCAAATCAACAGCACTGAACTTACAGGCAGATTAATTTAGCATGAATGAGATGCTATTGCAACAAAAAAGCCCTGCAGCAATAGGGACCAAGCATTTCTCAAGCTCCTCATTTTTTTGCCAGTGAGAATGTTAGTTAAAGCAGAGCTGCCATGAACTTGAGGGATGCCACTGTGCCGAGGGGAAAAACAGAGCGCACAGGCCCAGCAGGATATCCTGGACTGCCTGGGCAATGCAGGGGCACATAGGAAGCAGAAAGCAGCAGAGGGTCACTCCGAGAGCCTGGGAGAGGGTCTGCAGCCAGTCTCTAGTGAGAGTAGCATGAGGAAACGAGAGGCAGACAGGCAAGTGATACTGCCAATAGCTATTACTGCATCTTGCAGCTCTAACACAGGGCAGAAGAGAGTGAAATTCCCAACCAATCTAACATGACCCAGTTTGAATGAGCAAAAGTGGAAGGGTGTAGCCGCTACCCCAGAGCACATGCTACAGTTTCACTCTACCACTGGGCACACTCCAGCTCCAGGGAGCCGCTGGGTTGTTTCTGGGTGACTATATGAATAAGCATATTGAATTCAATATTCATATTGTTCTATAAAATAGTTATCTCATGTATACAATGCAATGCAGATAATGCACACAGTGCAGGCACAGGCTTTGATAGCCAAGTAAGTAGCACTACAGAACAACTGCATAAGGCTTCCAAAGCAGCATCCAATTGGGCTCACACCAGGGCTGAGCCAGTTGGCATCTTCATCAGTGATCTGGAAATGGGAGTGTCTAAGAGTACAGAACCAAAGTTTGCTGAGATAAAGTGACTGAGTATAAGCAAACCAAAATTAACTATAAATATTTATATAGAAGACTCAGGTATGTGAGGAAGATCAGTCCTCAGGTGTATAGCCAGTGATGGACTCCAAACTATTTCTTGCTATGAGGAAAGAGACCTGTGAGTCAGTGTGGACCATAATCTTAAAATGTCAACTCTGGAGAGGGCAAAACTACGGCTCAGAAGTGAGGAATTACTAAGAAAATTGTCGAGAACATCATTGCCACTTCAGCAGTTCAGGAGAGGTGCTGAAGTGAGCATGGAGAGGGAGGACACTGGAGAGGAACAACATGAGAAAGGGATGAGGAACAGCTATTCAGATTTCTGGACCCAGCACATTGGACAGGCAGCAGCCTAAGCATACCAATTTATCCAGTACATAATTAAAACATGGAATCAGAGATCATAGAATCATAGAATCTGTAAGGTTGGAAGCGACCTCTGGAGACCATCTAGTCCAACCTCCCTGTTCAAGCAGGGTCACCTAGAGCATGTTAAACAGGGTTGCATCCATGTGGGCCTTGAAGATCTCCAGAGAAGGAGACTCCACAACCCCTCTGGGCAACCTATTCCAGTGCTCTGTCACTCTCACAGTGAAGAAATTATCCTTCACGTTCAGGCAGAACTTCCTGTGGTTCAATTTACTCGTTGTCCTGGAAGGTCGTGCAGGCCAAAAGCATAAACAGATTTGAAAAGAGGTTAGACAAAGCCACAGCATTGAACATGATGATCTGGATACAAATTCCAGCTCTGAAAGCTCCTAAAGCACGGCCTGTGGGATGCTGGAGGAGGACTGACAGGGCAAGGACCTCTCTAAGTATCTATTGTTTCTTATCATCTTTCCCTCTGCATCCACTAATATCCATCTAGATGCTAGCTACTGGGCTAAATGAACCTTTGACCTGATCCAGCATGGCCATGTTATGTTCTTGTGATCTTTATGCACTTTTCTGTTCTCATGACTGCTCTATGAGAGAGAAATCTTCTCATGGGAGCTTTCTTCTTCAGCCTGCCTGCACACACTGCCTTCTCAGTGTCTCTGCGCTGAGGGTTCAGAGGGTGGATTTCATCAGGCCCAGCTCAACAAGCACCGCTAAGCATATCTACTGAAAATGGAGTAGAAAAGACAGTGCCACCAGGGTTGGGCTCTGCACAGCAGGCCAAGTCACTCCTAGGCATTTGGTCCCTCACACAGTTACAGCCATGGATGAGCTGCCATAAATTATCATCCCTCTTTCTTATTGGAAACAATTAAAATGCAGCTGAAATATGTTAGCGGTGGCAAACTGCAGGGATCTGCCAGCCCAGCTCTTGGGGAGGAGAGGGCTGCTTGCTGTGAGTACACTTAGATCCTCCCCAGTTGCCCAGGTGCAATTTTGGCATTCAATCTACAGGAAAGATACCCGCAAACCTTTCCAAAATTATCACTCCTGGAGATTCAGATAGATATTGTGCAGTGTATAAGGATTTGGCAGCCCTTCCAAGGTGATGGGAATAGTCTTTGCAAGGCTGACACTTGAGATTGCACTCTTCTGACTTAAATTAGAGGGCAAACCCCAAAGCTGGGTGAGATTGTCCATCATGGAGGCAGCAACTGCTTTGTGGCATCCTGTCACAGTACAAGAGCATCACAGGGCCAAACTGAGCATGGAGATGGTGGCTCTCACAGATGCACCAGGTCCTGGGACTGTTCTGGTACTTATCATTTTAAATCTTCACCACTCACCATCCATACTCTAGGATGCTAATTTCTGTAGTATATAAGCTATCTGCTCTCCAGTGCCCTTGCCCACTTGCCATCCCAGGGCAGTGAAGGAACAGGAGGAATAAACAGCTCTTGTTCTGGACTCCCAAAGCAAAACCAATCAGACTATCAGCTCAAGGATTTTTTTTCCCCCTGTGCCAATGAATGTTTATGCCCCAGGCTGTGTGCTGTTTCACCACTGCCTCTCAGGAAAAATGAAAACCTCCTAAGGGCTTTCTCCACTTTAATCTGGCACTTGACAAAACCAACTCTCAAATTCAGCTAGCACTCCAGCACTCCCTGCTACCATCCATCCAAAGACCACCTTGCCCTAGGGGTTTTTTCTTAGCCATGGTCCCCTTCTCCCTTTGTTCAAAGTATATTACTTGAGTCAGTATCTCTGGTAGCATGGGAGCCTAGCAAGTTCAGTCCACCATAGAAGGATATAACAATGGCTCTACTGTGCCAGACAAAACGGTTCATGTATTTCATCTCTGCTAGTGGCCAATAAAAATGACTAGAGATGGTTAAAAAAAGGGGGGGGAATATATTGCAATACTACCCACAAATGCTCTCCCGGCCTCCAGTAAGCTCTAGCATATGGACATCTTGAGCCAGAGGTGGTATATTTGTGTTTACAGCCCTTAAGACGCATTTTTCTCCCATGAGTTGCATTCAAGCACAGCTTAAGCTCTGGATTTAGAGTATTCTGTGGAAGTGAGTTCTGTTTATTTCAAATCTATTTTGAAAATTCCATTTAATACTCCATAATTTTACTATTTCCAGAAATAGAGGATAGGCATTCCAACTCACCTTTCTCATGCCACGTGCGAATTCCCAGCCCCCTTCCCATCTAACCCCATTCAAAACTGGGTTCATTCTGGAAGTGGCAAATAGAATTGTGTGTTTTATTTTCTCTTTCTTTCTTAGCCAACCTTATCACTTCATTTTTTTCTACCATCACAAAGGCTCAAGATGGTCTTTTTGATGGAAGCAGCCAGTCTAACTCTGAGCTCCTTTGCCTGTACTCTATGTGTATGGGTAAGATGATAGTTTTTTACCCTCATGCTCATTACTTTTTACTGAAATTGAATCTCATCAAACCATTTTCTTGCCTAATCACTCAGTCCCATGAAAACTTTTGGCAGCTTTACACAATCAGATTTTTTTGTCTATCTAAATTAATTTTATGTCATCAGTGAATTCTGCATCTTGCTGTTCACTTCCTCTCCTGAGCGTTTATAACCATGCTGAACAGCACAACCCAAGTACAGCTCCCTGTGTGACTTCACTGGCCAACTTCCTGCACTATGAAAATCACTCATTTTTCATATGCTTTCTGTCCTATTTTTTAACCATGAGAATTATTCATGAGAGGAACTTCCTTATTGGCCCACATCAGTTTAATTTTCCTATGAGCCTCTGATGTGGGACATACTGCCAAAAGTACTTTGAAAATTCTAACAGATTATGTTGACCAGATCACTTCAGCGCACATATTGATTCCTTCAGTGAATGCTAATGGATTTATGATGCATGATTTCCTTCTATGGAAACTGCAACAACTTTCTCCTATTATATCATGTTTATTCATTTGCCTTTACTAGCTCTATTCTTTATCACAATCTCCACCTATTTGCTTGACACAAAAGTCTGACCTACTGTTCTATAAGACTCTAGGTTCCATTTAATTCTTTTAAAAAGACCCTAAAACCATGGGTCAAATTTGATACCTTCTCTTACTTTGCTACAGAGAGCATGTTAAGCCATAGATTATGTACTACAGTTAATAGTTGAGAAACATCATCTTGTCCTCCTTTACAATTTTTGAGTGAATATCTCTGGTTCTGGTAATTAGTTCCTATTCATGTTGCCAATTTGTTATAAATTCTCTTTTCTAATGACACTTTCATTTAATTCAGTTCCTTTGATTGTCTAGTATCAACCTGGAGAGTTACCTGAGGCCAAGCCAAACCTGACAAAATGCAGAGTCCTCTTTTCTCCCTCTTTCCTCTTTCTCTGTAATTTCTTTCCTGATTCTCAAGCTGAGTTGTCCCTCAACTCTCTTTTTCTCTGGGACTGAATTTCTCACTTGCCAGCCTTGGTATCTTCTCTGGATTTGTAGCTTGACTGTGTTCTCAGTTAGCATGTTCCTTCTGGCTTTTATGGCTTCCAAGTCACAACATTTTCAAGACTGTGGCAATATATTACAGACTGTAGATGTAAAATAGGTATTAACTGCATCTATATCTTCCCAGACTCATAGTTTCGATCTTCTGTTGAGCTCTTCAAAGACTACACAAGACTTGGAGGCATATTTGACTATAGATAACTCTCTCTAAATTACATTCCCTGGTGCATGTTTGTAAGCATGAAAGTCCTTGTCATTCACTCTCTACTCCTTGTTCCTCTTGTGGAACTACTCCTGGTTAGAAATAAGTACACCTGCCTTTCCAACACCTTCCCTGCTCCTCCAGCTACAAAAGAGCTCTACCAGGTTGCAGAGTCTCAGTGAGTCCCAGAGGCCAGATCTGCACTTCAGGACAGCCCTGGTGGTTGCTCACTGCTCTCCCTCTGGGATAAAGCAGAGTGTGGTAGAGAGCCAAACGGTAAGCTTTTCAGATGTCTCTTTAAGAAGAGGAGGAGGGGGTAAGGAATTAGTTTGTGGCTAGACATAGACCAGCTGTCTGCAGTTGGAAATTTTGTCTTGGAGCAATGCGAGTGGCTCCACAATGCACTCTCTTCAGACTTGATGTGTCTGTGTCCAGGAAATTCTTTCAAAATATCTTGGTGAGGTACTGACTGCTGACTCTTAATGTCTCCCGGTATGGTCCTCAGGGCTGGACATCATTGGAAGGCTGGGCACTGAGTGCCAGGGCTGTGTAGCCAGGCTGCTGAGCTGCCAGCCTAGTGCCCCTGCCCTGCCACTGGTTCTCCCTCTTGTCCCCATGCCAGTCTGTGCCTCAGATTTTACCTTCTACTGAGGCTGCTCTGAAGGCAAGAAAGGGCAGGGCTGAGGCTGTTCCTATCTGGGGGCACATTTCTAAGTGATAGGCACTCGGGAAATGTGACTTGGGCAGTTAGCTGCAGCAGCACCTACAAGGGAAGATGTTACTGAGCCTTTGACATCCTTGGCAATTCAGGGAGAGAGAAGAGAAAGGCTTAGCCTGGAAACAAAGGCCCTGCTGATCTGCTGGATCCCCATCACAAGAAAGTAAATGCCAAATAGCATCAGCAGACACAGAGCAGACACTTTCAATTTTACATTTAACGTGTTGGGGAGTCTCTTCTAAATTGCCTGTCTGCTGATACATGAATACAGCCTTTCTCCTGCTACGTCTCCTTCTGTCTCATTGCTCAACATATTAGTTTATGAAATTAAGTTCAACATCCTTTTGGAAAAGACTCTAAACTGCTGCCTGACTCACTGACTTCCTCAGCTGTAACCTGCTGTCACATGACCCAGCAAACATATAGCTCCATGGACATTTTGAGACAAGAGAGAAGAATGTTTGGAAAAATATTACAGAGACATTTGCAATGTTTAAGAGTTGCATGCTATACTGTATTCACACTATGTGAAAAGCCAATATGAGGCTGAAACTTCTCTGAGATGCCGTGTGTGACCTCAAACTTGCACTAGCTACAGGATTTAAAGACCTTGCTTTGCTGTCTGAGCAGAGATGCAATGCAACAGTAGCTACGAGAACACTCTGCAGTCCTCTCTTGATGGTGTAATCCACACGAGGACAGATGATTCAAGCAATTCAGTGACCAAGAAAAATGTATTCTTCCTAAAAGCTCAGCTTAAACCCAAACCTGACAAAATTCAAAAATCATGAACCATTGAAAAGACAATGCCACTTGCAAACCCAATTAATTCTGAGGTTGTAAATAAAAATAGAAGTGAATTCATCTATGTGACTCACAGAAAGCCTTAAGAGCAAACAGCAGGCAGTGTGGACATTACAGAAATGGCAGTTAAGCTCTCGGGAGGAATGGGAGCCTCAGAACTGGATACACAACGTACACTTTGGCAAGGTGGATGACAGAATCAGTAAGTTGAAGCTAGAAGCTTTTATTAATCCAGTTGGACATCAGGAATGTAAGTGAATGTCTTTTGGTGTTAGTTCTGCTCCCAAGGCATTTGAAAGAATAATAGCACAGATTTTGGAGGGATTTCTAGAAGCTGAAATTAGAATGAATGCTGGTTTTAAATTGTACTAACGAATCTAAAGAGCAAAATGAAAGACTGAGCAATTTTGCAGAGTCAAGACACTTAACACTAAGTTAAATAACATCAGAACCTGATATTAGCGAGTATTTTCCATCTTATATACAGAAAAAGCAAACACGACCTACTGCCTGATTCAGATTAAATGGTTAATTATTGCTGCTATTGTTGAACTCTGACAGTGCAGCAAATCGGTGATCTATGAGAGAGAAATAAAGCCAGTCTTGCTCAGAATGGCCTGCGATGCAAGAGAGAATACGGAAAGTACAAGATCCTCACAGCATTGCAAGCATATTTATTAGTGTCATCTCACTTCTGCTGAGATTGACAGAAGATGGGAATCTTTAGCATGGACTTATCTGGAAAGAGATGATAGCCTGGGGGACAAGCATCGGATAAGTGTTAATAAAAAAATACAAGAGATGCCCAGATTTGTTGGGATGGTCACCTGCTCAGCAAAACTCATTCCAAATCTGTCTGCGGTAGATAAACCCTGAGGGATTTGCCAGACGGTGACATTGTCTCATTCTGAGAAGTCACACTGATGTTAAGTTAAAATTAAAATACATATTGGCTTGTTATCACTGCTGAAGTGCAATGATTTAAGTAAGGCAGGTGCTGTTCAATGAGTGTATCTTTTACAGTACTGGTTGCATGTTTTATGTAGACAAAGCAGGTGATTGCATCAGAAAATGTAAATGTAATAGATAGAAGCAGGACCCAGTATTCTAGTCCCACTCGTGAACCATAACTTGTATACAAGTGGAACAGGTATGCACAGAAGCCAGTAACAACAGCCTTCAAGATTTGTTTGGAGAGCATCTGGCCAATTTTTTTTAATGTGCACTTATAATTATAGTAAGGTCTCTGTAGCAAGTTGCAAAAAAAGCAAATAAATGTTCCCAACTGAGGCAGAAAGGCTAATGAAGGAAAGCTGCTCATGTAAAAGCCCTTTTTCCAGCTCCCCATTTCTTGAGAGGTGTGTCTTTGCAGCTGTTGCTCAAGCTCCCTTCCACAACAACAACAAAAAAAAAGAGATCTGTGAGGACCTGGCTACAGCACTTCCCAGGACTGGGACCTTAGGTAGTTGAGCGGTAGATTCATCTTTCTTCACAGAACCGACTTTTAGTTTATACATATATGGTTGTACCTTGGCTGAACAGTTATCTGGTATCAGTAGGCAGTGAGGGTGGCAACAAGGTATGGTGACACACAGGCACAGTCCCTCTTGGGTAGTGAGAACATGCCTGCAGTGCTGTGTCCCTGAAGGGCACACATTAGCAAGAAGCTGCCAGCTTCATGAACCCAGTTTATAGGAGTATCTTACCCTCATCTGCAGGAGGCTCTTCCTCCTCTTTTCTTCCTGATAGCACAAACATTACCATTTCTCTTGTTCTGAGGTGCTCACTCTTGGTTTTGTGACAGCTTTGCTCCCTCTCCATCTGTCGCATACACATGTAGATCACATATGAAAACCTTCCTCCATCCTGCATGCTCTCTCTGATGACAGTAAACTCCACTTACCAGATTTAACTGTAGAAGGGCCTCCTTTTGAGAATCATCACCTTGGATGATGGTGTCGTATTGTTCCATCTGATGCTATCCAGTGGGAAAGTTAACTGTTCTTTGCATGAAGCCTGAACTAAGGTTGGTAGGAATATCCAACAATTTTAACCACGGCTCCATGATGCATCTTACTACTTTCAGTGGAGGTTTCTAATTTAGTTTGTGGAAAAGAAAATGTTGTACCTGACTAATATGAACCTCAGATTTTCAATGGGAACGAACATGCTACAGGGTCTCCAGTTTGCCAGGACAGTGATACTGGTGTAAGATGTGCTCCTAGAGGTCAGCAGGAGCTCAGAGGACTCCCTCTTTGCATCTTGAAGACAATGGTGGTGCATTCTCCTTGGAACATCATGCGTTAACCAGCCCATGCCTGGACAGCTTAGTGAGCACTGCCCAGACCAACAAGCAGTTTCACTGCGCTGCCCCCTCAGCCTTTGCCCGCCCTTCCTGAGAATGAACTTTCCGGGCTGTCTCTTGGTCCACTCGTTGCTCAAAATGACTTGCCATTACTTTAACAAGGATTAAAGTATCCATTAAAATGGACTACTTTTCTCTAAATTATCCATCTGCATTCCTAGTAGAGCTTTCTCTCTTGTCCCTCCTTCCTTCTAGATCCCAGAAGCTCTACTCCCTTCTTGCCTATAACCACAATATGTCTGAGGAGTGGAGGAAGGGATGTGCAAAGAGAGCTGCAGGGAGAAATCCACACTTCCTGCCTTTGGGGGAGACAGCAAAGATCAGGCTGCAATTGAGAGCAGGGGCCATACCTGGCTCACCACTGGTTGCAAGACGTGTTGATGTAGAAGCCTTGCAGTTTGCTACGCTGTCCTCTGGCTTCTCTCTTCTCCCTAGCTTCCCAAGCCTTTCTCCAGCCAGGAGGAAGCACAATGAGCTGCGACCTCCCTCCAAATTGCCTACCATCAGGAGGGGACATCAAGGTAAGGATGTGAAGCAAGACCGGATCTGCTGGGCTCTCAGGGCCAGCAGGGTGGGGAGGCTTGAAACAATCCAATTTAGCAGGCGCTGCTCACAGGGACATGAATAATGGGAAGCTGATGCTAAACTGGAGCCATAATTTTCATACCAGTGCAAACAGATCCAAATTGTGATAAAAGGTTTTCATCTGCAGAGGCTTGGAGAGGCCCCTGCGCTCTGATTTACTGCGCCTCTTAATGTCGCATCTGACAGCACTTTGCAAACAAAATGTTCTGGCCATAAACTAGCAAGAGAGTGAGTTAGTGAGGCTGGGGGAGGGGAGGGGAGGGCTGAAATGAGGGGATGAAAGGAGAGTTTGGGAGAGGGGCGAAAGGGATGTCTTGCCTGCTATTATTTCATTGTTGCATGGGTATCGCTGCAATGTTCATTGATTTACCCATGAGGGCAGCAGCAGAGCCTGTCAGAGGAGACAAAGGAGGAGGCAAAAGGATGTGGCTGGAGGCCAAGAGACAAGGCCCACCTTTGTGAAGCACGGTTGGAGGCACCCTATTCCTTCTGCCTAGCCAATCACTATGAGAGCTGCATGTCCAAACAGCCTTACAAAACTGGATGCTTCCTGCCCCTAAGGGTAGTCCAGTGGTATGAGTGTTATTGACTCCTGCCTTCCCTGAACAACTGAAGCCCAGAAGCAGGGAACCTGCCTGGTTCAGCTGCAAGGACTCACTTTGACAAGGCACACTTCAGTTATGGCTGCTTTACCTGCCATGTTCTGCCACCTTCTCCATGTCTACAGCTGTCTTCATCCTCTGCTGCTTCCACCTTCCCCCTCTTCTTCCCTGGAGCCTGACCCTAACCCAAGACCAGGAAATCCATGTATCTCTGAGGGGAAAGGTTTCCACATCAAGGGGGAGCAAGTGAAAAAGATCGCAGAGTCCAACAGGAGAGGTGGATGTGATGTCTCTTGCATGGGAAGGACTATCTTCTACCACGATCTCCCTTTCCACCCACAGATTCTTCCCCATATGTGGCCAGCTGAGAAGCCTGCTGCTGGGAGAAAGCTAGTTTCAGCTAATGTGAGACACTTTAGATCCCAGGCTGGATACTGGTCAGAGGTGCTATGTTAATTGAGGGATATGGGTAAAAAAGCAGGGGCTGCAGGCTGATGGATCACAGTCCCTACACATCTGAGCATTCAGGCTGCTATATTTTGCACCAGTGAAAGCTTTCTCAGCCTCTTTGGCTCCATTCCCAGATATAATGAGCTGCAGTAATTGAGCCCGGAGGTCAAAAATGTGCAGCTCACTGTTGTCAGAGTGTATGGGTCGTCTGCACAGGAAAAACTTGGAGAAGGTAACGTCTTGTCTCCATGGATATGTGGATGCTGAGCACCATGGATGGGGCTGAAAATGGCCAAGAAACCTCCAGGGAACTGTAGGCAGGCAGGTTAACTTACTAGATCCCAAGCCTGGAGTGGTGCTTGGGCCCAGCCAAGGTGCTGCCTGGGCAGGCACCCTCCAGAGCAGTGTCAGGAGGATGCTAGGGCCCAGCTTATGGCTCCTGAGGCAACAGGATGCTTGTGGTACACTGGTTCTGCTCATGGTCACAAGGAGTCACAGCTGTCTCACTCCCAGCCAACATGGACAGCCCATCTGCAACTCAGCCACCACTCAGTAACATTGCCTGCATGGTTGCAAGGTTTAAGGACAGCTGCTTTACTGGTGGATGAGAGCATATAAATTACACTCCTTAACTCTTGCAGGTGGGAGGAACATTCCCAGTAAGAAACCAGTGGTGGTGAGTCCACAGGGTGGGAAGTTTTCAGAGAAGGACGAGGTTAGCAGAATGGTCGGAGGACCCGTGGGCCTCAGGTTTACAACGTGCTACACACTATTCCCCTGCCAAATCCATGTTTGTTCCCTGCTGCCTTTCCAGAGCTGCCTCCAGGCATCCTAAAGCAGCCACCAGTCTGAAAGGGCCACAACACCGGGGACACCTGGTTGGCAGGTAGCCTGGGATGACAGGGAGGGCAAACAGCTCACACATACAGTTTCCGTCCCTGCCAGCTCAAGGGGAAGGTAGGATCTTGTCCAGCTTTCATTGAGTATGATGCAAGTCTAGAGCTCTGCTAGTCATGCTCAGCTTCCTGAGTCAGTGGAGAGGAACAGGCAACAGTTTGTCTGACCTACTTGAGGGTAAGGCAAATTGCACATTCAGCAAGACAGAGTAGATCTCCATTGGAGCTGAGTCCTCACTGAAATTCAGTCAGATGACTCCCTTGATCTTGGCTTCTTTTCAGAGCTTTGGCAATTTTTTTCTCCCCAAACTCTACCTTGTGACCAAGTTCAGGATGATTTTTTTATGCTCTGCCTTCATCTCTCCATCACTTTTTCTGCCTTCACAGAACCTACTGTCAGGTGTACACTGTCACTTTTTTAAAACATCCATACATAGTCAGTTCAAAGTTAGCCCAAATCTGAGATTTCTGAGGGATCCCATGGCCCAAACCTTAGAGGTACCAGAAAACCTGCAGCACTGTATTGCATGTTCACTTAGCAAGTAACTTATCCAGCAGTGCTCTAAGTGCTGTCACATTTGTAATCTGAGCTGCCTCTTGTCCCCTGGGAAAAGCAAATGACATTACTGTAACCCACGCGGTTAACATCAGGCTCTCCTGCCTCCTATCCCTTGCATGTGCAATGACTGCTTCAGTGCTGAAGGCAGATGGGCATGTTCTTAATGACATTCCCGGCAGTGCATCCTTGCTCCAGCGAGGACTAATCCCTGTTGCCATTCATAATGTGCTGAAAGCAAGCAGGCTGGAATTTGCTTCCCCATCTTTACATATCAGAGCCTGGTCATGCTGAAGATGTGTCAGATTCTACCGGGAAGGAAAACTTAATGAAAATACCCCAGGCAATCAGCTTGCCTTGGGCATGCCCCTCTCTCCCTTGTGGTACAGATTGAACTAATCAGCATCAGCCAAATATTTCTCCATATCAGACCTGTCCCCACTGGTCTGTAGCATGGCCATGAAGCTATATCCCTCCATGCCTGGGTCTGCCCTCTCGCTTTCAGTTTTGAGGCAGGATCTCCCTAGCACTTCTTGGGGATTTATCCACATCTCTGACAACAGACTGAGATCAGATACAATATTCGCAGACTCCTCAGTTATTCTTATCTGGAGCACTTGTGGCATCAGACCTGGATGGAGATCCTGTCTGGGACTAGAGTGTCCTTTATAAAATGAAAATTTCTATTCTGAGGATGGAGCTACTGTTGTTCTCACTGAGGTGGGCCAAGTCTTGAAATCTTTGTCCCAGCCAGCTGAATTGACATTCAAGATTTATCATTTGATGCACATGCACATCCAGTGCAGTATCCTATGGATGCAAGGTGATTGCTCTTGATGCTGTCCAATCAGATAATGACACCAGGAAACTGTCCCGCCTTCAGGACCCCCACCTCCGCACAGGGCCTTGCTGATACCTCCCTGTCCTCATGTTATCATGTCATGTGGGACATGGCTCTGCTTTCTTGTTATCTCATGTGCACAGCCATGGCCAGAGCACACTACCATCCTGCTCAGTATCTGCTCAGTGTGAGGGCCACTTCTCTTCCCTGTGTTTGTCAGGAATGCACAACAGGCAGCAGAACAATTTTTCTTTCAGAAAAGATACCTGAGGACTCCTGTTGCCGTCATGCTCTGTTTTTCCCCTAGGAAAGTTTTTGCTCACAGGTTGTTGATGCTGCAGATCTTTATTCAGTCTCCACTTGCTCTTTGTCACCATGCATTGCCCTGGAGTGAGACAAGGGAATGTCCATGGTACTGGAAATGGCCCTGAAGAAAATCCAGAAGGTGAAGAAAAGCTGGTCTGTGTTTGGTATGAGAGAAAGACATCAAAGTCAGGATCATGAAGTAGATAGGCTCAGGCTCTGATTCAGTCTGCTACTTCTGGTGTTCCTGTGCACTCTGATATTTACAGGCCAACTCATCTGACAGTAGATCTCTGGAAAAATAAGGAAGCTATAAAGACAGGGCTCCAGCTTTCAAGAAGCTGGCGCACAATGAATGCTACTCAAATGCTGGTTCGTACTAAATGGGTTTGGAGACATTTTTCCCAAGCACGCAGGAGAACAAGGAGTTCAGTGTTCCGAAATGACCGTGGTTTTTCAGTGCCTGAGGTCTGGATTTTTGAAGGCTGCACAGCTACATCCAAGATCTAGGCACTGCCACACTTAAAGTACCTTGGAAACTGAACCCAGAGAGAAACACGTAGGCTTCCTCCTCAGTGACTGGAGACTAGTGGCACTACAAATGGGTACTGCACTAAGCATGTCCCAACTCTGGTCACACAGAAGAGATCACAGTGTCAGACTTCATCACCTAGTGGTTGTAATGCTTACCTGGCACTGTATATTCTGGTATGTTCTTTTGTTTGATACGGTGGTGAAGGAATTATGGCCCCAGACATTGAGGTTTTTGGATGTTGCTTTTCGCCAACTTGTTTCTAGCTACCAAGGGGTCCTGGGTGCGAGACAGGAGTCCCTGGACAGAAAAGTCATTCCCATGTTTTGTTGGACCTCTGCACAGTACCTTCTGACTGACACTGTGTGGATAAGCTGACACCTTTGCCACCCTGGAAAGCAAAGGCTTTATTTCAGCAATTGGAGCTTTTTAAATACCTCTAAGATACAGTTTGTTCCAAAAGCCAATATCCCTGGGTCAGAATTTTTATCATCTCTGTTGGGGTAAAAAGGGGCACATCCTGCGCCCTCCATGCCAAGTCCATTAACGTAAGAGCTTGTGATACTAGAAGACACATTTACTCAGCTCACACTGAGCTCAAGTCTTGCTTATCTAGGGACTGTGTTGCTTCAACTGTTGTCAGAGCAACAGCAGATGCTCTGTGGTTTCTCCCGGCAATAAAGTTTTGTACTGAACCTAAACGACAGTTACAGGTACTCCCAGCCCAGATGCTCTCATGATATCTGCTTCTTGTGCTGCTCTACAAAAGGGCAGCACACAAAGTGGCATAAAGCATGCTTTAAATTGTCCCCAACATGAAACTTCATGATAGAGATCATTGGGGCAGTAAAAGAAACCCAGTCCACTACTGAATTCCCCCTATAAACCAAGCCACAACAGCACAGGGCAGATCATACTCTATTGCCAGCTGTTCTCCCCACCTGCACACTGTTTGAAGCTGTGGGAAGTCAGAGGCAATGGGATCATTCTCTTGGAGTCAGGTCTAAGTTTTTATCTTTATTTCTGTGCTGAGAATATGGCAAGTGCTTGGTGCAGGGATGTATTTGTATACCAGTTACTCCTGACAAACAAGGTTAGAAATCTTCATCACACTAGCAACTTACAGCATTCCTAGGCAACAGAGTTAAATATCCTGTCCTTTCACAACCACCTGCCAGGAGTTTTTGGTCTTTGAGCACAACCCTGTATGCCCAGGGCATACCTCAAGTCACAAGAGGAGGCCCCATGACACTAGTGCCAATGAGGAGATCTGCTCAAGCCCAAATAGCTTTTCCAAGTTACCTTGCATTATAACGTTTATAACACAAATATCCATGGACCTCTTGTAAACAAAATCTTGCAGCCCCAGGTGGGAATGACAATTAGTCCTGCAATGTCTTTGGGGTCCTGCTCACCAAACCCAAGCATGCATAACGGTGGTCCAGGGACAATGGGCTCCCATTTTCATCAGTCTGCTCTTTCTGTCCTCCAGAGATAGTGCACCTGGCAACTTGAACAGTGCTGAGAACTGTCAGCCCTTATGGCTAAAAGCTCTGCCTCTAGAAAAGGGGGATATGTCTGCAGGGAACAAAACAAGAACTAGCTTGAGGGTAAAGCACTGGTTCCTGCAAGTTAAACTAACAGTGATCTGTGGTCAGGGTCCTGCTTTGTTCTGCCTTGATGCCTCTGAAACACTCTCCAGCCTCCCTGCTCCTGGGCCACTGGTAGAAGTTCTGGATCACAGATGCAAACCTATATTGGTAGGCAGCTTTATTAAAGATGGCAAAGATGCATCCCTTAATTCTGCCAGCTAGAGTGCTCAATGTCTCCCAGTACAGTACCCTGAAGGACAAATCTCCCACGTGTGGTTGCTCTGTGTTCAAGGAAATTCCTAATCCACCTGCTCCTTGGAGCTGCTGGCCTGAGAGGGCTTAATGCTCCTAGCACAGTGAGCCCTGGAGCCCTGCCATCCTGCCTCCCATAGTTTGTTGCCATTGCAGCACACAGTCCTTCCTGAGTGGCACAATAGCTCTGCACAATAGCTCTTCCTCTGTCCCTCTGAGGACAGGGCTGTAATGTTTCTAATGAGTTTGTTCAAAATGAATTTTCCAGGTTTTACCACAATTTCTCCCCCCGCCCCCTCATTCCTTTTTTTCCAGCTGCCTGATTCCAGCACTCCCAAGCTCACCCAGAGCTGAGGCTGTTTCTCTCTTCAGTTGCAGTTTAATTATATAAACTGCTCCCCCCCCTCCCACCTTCAGTTACTTTTTGGTGTGTGAATTCAATGTTCATAATGTACCCTGGGAACCCTCACTGTGTGTGTGCTCCACTGGGCCCAGCAAGGCTGATTAGAAAGAGATCCTTTATCCATTCTGGAGAGGCTGGTGTGTCAAAGCAGCCCAAACCTTGCCATTCACATCTCCCCCTTTCTGAAACGCCTGTGGGTCCCTGCCACACTTGGCATCTCTTTGAAAATCCCAGCAATTCTTATAGCCAGACTGGAAGCTTTCATTGCTGGGGTCACGGCTCCTACCAAGAGTTATTAGTGTGTCTTTCTTTATTCTTTAAAGCTCTTTCATAAAAGTTCTGTCTGTTTGTGTTTAGAAAGGATTTTATATAGATTTTCCAACTCTGTGGCTCTTTCTATGAGAAGATTTTTCTGGTCTGGGGCAGAAAATGTCCCTTGCATCTGGTCCTGGAGGGATCGCTCCTCACTGCAATCATTCTCTCCGAGGGGCTGCGGGACTGGGGTTCACTTTTCCCAGTGCTCGTCTGGTAACTGTGCTCCATGAGAGGGTTTGTAAGTGACACTGAATTTGCATGGACTCAGATGTTTACGAGGCTCTGTCAAGGCTAGCTCCTCTCAGTGATACCAGGCAAAATGGGCACTGATACCTACAGCTACAAGGCATGAGCTCTGCAGCCTGACTTCTATGCCGGAGGTGCTTCCAGTTATTTAAACTATTGGGGTTTACTGATCTTCAGTGTTTTTTAAGTACAGCTGGATTTTACTGCACCTACCCCAGCCTTTCCTGTCCAAAGCCAAATTCTCCAGTTTGCATCAGACTCTTCCCAAAAGAGCTGAGTTCCTCTGTACCAGTGTCCCACTGAAGGGCATTTCTCATCCTGCCTGTGTCCCCATCCTTCCAACAGCCATGTCCCACTGAGACATCATATTCTGCTCTCTATTCCCTCCTCGTTTCTGGAGTGCAAAGTGAATTCCTGTCCTTCTCTGCCCAAGTCTCTCTGGTCTCAGCTGGTGACCATTTTTTACCCCAGACACAGGGAACCTGGCAGCCCTTGGGGGCCTGCAGCAGAGACAGAACAGGTAGTGGATCTAAGGAAGCAGTGGTGAGGTTCTCTCTCCAGAAGGTCACTCCAACTTTACTACTCTTCTCTGTGACCCTCTCTTCCTATCGCAACCTTTTCATCTCTCCACTTGCAGACAAGAAATTTGTAAAGGTTACTCCTAATCTCCCTATGACTTTTTCTGGTCCTGAGTCCTTCTCTTTCTTGTACATTGGTAGCTCCTCTCTGTCCAAAGCATCCTAGGCTACCCTTGTTGAATGAGGAAAGAAAGATCCATAAGGCTTCCTATTTGCTACAAAAGCCTAGTTTCATACCAGAAGTGGGGAGGTAAGGTCTCTTCCTCTGCAGAGAGGTGGATAATGGGTTTGTCACAGAGACCCTGGAAAGCATGCAGGAATGCACTCAGGTGGCTCTTGTTTGCTAAAGCCCACGTAGCCTCCCTGCTGCAGCTACCTTTGCCAGGAGAGAGTCTGCTAGCACAGAGCCATCACCCACACTGGCCTAAGCAAGGGCTTCAAGAGCCCTGATGTGACACAGTCCTGTTGCTAGTCCTGAGCAGAACTGAGTCAAAGCAAGACATTTCATAGAGACAAGCACCATCTTACCATGTTCATTTCCAGTGTGACTAGTGCACCCTCTCTTTAGCCAGCCGTTAGTGAAGGATTCAGGGGAAGGTGAGGTGGCCTCCATAAGAAACCACTGAAAACTTGTTTATAGAGAAAACATCCTCCCAGTCCGAGAATCCCTGTATCCCTACACAGGCCCATATCTATCACAGAATTATGATCACCTTTGTGGGCTTATCTTCAGTAGTTTAAAGATATTAAGGCTAGAAGTGATGATCTCCCTTCCTTAACAGTAACAAGGGCCTTCTCTTCCTGTCCAGAATTGCTGCTCTGTGAAGAGATGTCCAGGTTTGAGTGAAGCCTCCACTGCTGAAGGCTTCGGCACAGTTGGCCTAGCTACTTCAGCAGATAAGTAGATAATATCTGCACTGGCATCATTACAGCCGGCATCTCCTCTTCAGTCTGTTATCTGGCCTCATCTCTGGCCATCAGATAAAGTTTTACTGTATTTCCTGTACAAGGATCCCTTTCCTTGCAGATGCCAGAAAGTGTGAGCAACTAGTTGATTTATGGCCCGAAGCAATGAAGGCTTATCTCCTTGCTAAGCCAAATGTGTGATCCTGTCCAGAGTGGCCAATAGGGACCTCATCTTACCTTTATACAGATCTAAGCCTCTTCTGTTGTCTGCTAAGTCCACATCCTTAGGCATTTCTTGTGGCTGTAAATTCCTGCAGATAAGCTTTTGCTGTACATATGAAACTATTTCCTTTTATCAGTTTTAATTATGTTGCCGTCCGGTGTAATGGTCTGCCACTTTCTTTTCCACTCTGAAAAAGGGCAATAAGGGGGACAGTCTGTTTATTACACGGTACTCTGCACCATGTTCCCACTCATCATCTCTTCTTAGACAAAGTGATCCCAGGCCTTCCAAGTTCCCTGCACACCAGGTCCCTGAAGTGGAGCATTCTCCTCACACTGGCATTGGTTTTATCTGCTTTGGGCAGCCATATCTGTAGGTAAGCAGGGTCATCACAGTCTTGTACCAAATGGCTTGGTCAGTTGCTGGTTTTCAGAGCATCACAGGACTGCTCCTGTTAGACAAGGACCAGATGGCTGTTTCCCTGGATGTAGCTGAAGCAAATGAGTAGCAGCTTCCTTGCCTGTAGCTTCCACATGTGCCCACCAGTCACACCAGTGCCCATGGAGTGCTTTGGCTTCCTTCAGGAGATATGCTGGGACCACCTCCCTGCCCTCTCCATGGATTACCTTCCCTTGTAACAACCAAACTACTCATGGGCAACACTCAAAAGTACCCTGCCTGGTTTCACTTTGCTGAGTCTCTTTCACTTAGCACAATGTGCTTGTTTCCAGTTAACATCACAAAAGGGTTTGTTTAACTGTTGCTTACAGTCAGCCTGAAAGAAAGCACATTTGTGAGCTTTACTGAGGTTTGTGACCAGCTGTAGCTCAAACACCACATGTGTTGCAGCTTTTGTCCAATCACCAACATGAAGATAGATCCACAGTGTCTACTGTCTAGTTTCTTCTGCATTCTAGCATGGTCAGAGGGTTCCTGACCAAAGAGGATGTGAATAGAGGATGCCTGTGCTGAACCACAACTATGGCACAGTCATGCCTATCTTCTTTCCCAGATACATGTTCTTTTTTTTGTTGATGCTCATATTTACACTTCCAGCTCATTCTCCTGATGTTTTTACAGTCCCAACTTCCCTTAATTATTTGTGTCATATGCAAGGTCACTGTTGCCCTTTTTTTACATGTTGTTAGCAAAGATTTTGTGCCACAGCTGCTACATTGAGCTGTTAGCCATAGTCCTGCAGATCTTCCCTAGAAAATAAAAAACTGGGAAAATATTTAGTCTAGAGAAGGCAGGCAGTGCCTCTGGAGTAAGGGACACATGAGATGAGATTGGGTGAGATCAGGATATCAGGATATCTCTTATCTCTTCCCTTCTGCAGGTACTGATGTTGTGTTACAGTTCTTCCACTTGCCTGGAGAAGTAGAGGGATGAGTGCAAGTGTATGGAAGCAGGAGTGTGCTCATACTCCTGGACAGAGCTCATCTCACCTGGCATTAGATGTTGGTAGTATAAATCTGTCCAACTGAGCTACTCAATCTTGTTTCATTTGTACTCAGTGCTGTGAAAAATAACCTTTCAGGGCAAGATACATCTGACCTCTTCTGGCACATGCCCCAGACCTGCTGTAAAGAAACCCAGGGTGATTAGCTCAGGTGAAAATGCCCACCTCTCATTATATTAGACTAACTCTGTGCCTAGTTTCATCTTTCAAGCAAGTGTTTCACAAGCAGGCACAGTGACAAAACAGAGTCTACACAAACACTGTCCAGTTCCAGAAGCTGGAACTGTTATTCCTAGATGGAGAGTAAGCAAACAGCTGAAGCATATGAAAAAGATCAAAGAGGACTGGAAGGAATTCAAGCTTTACCTGGAGGCTTTCTAGGAGACTCAGAGAGATACCCTAAAGCTACAAGGAGGTCAAAGCCAATTGCCTGGAAGTAGAAACTCTGATGAATGCTCAGGTGTTCAGGCAAGGTTTTAAGCGCAGCCATGAACTGCTCAATTTTGGCTGGCAAAGTTGTTTGAGGATCTGATCTGAAGCACATCTAGCTGGGGTTATAAAATCTTCATGAAAATAGAAAAGAGTCAGTTGTGTACTGGCCTTACTGGCACTTGCTAAGAGATGGGGGTCCTAGAGAACAGCCTTCTGCAAGAACATTTGAGGGTTTGCAAAGCACAGGCAGCTATCCGGCACTTATCCTTGCATGCTGTTTGGAACCAAAGGACAGTCTGCATTGGCCTGGACTCAACTGCAGACCAGCAGAAGAGGTTAAGTGGACCTCCACCTGTATTAACCAGGGAGCTGGGGAGCAAAGCAGTGTGACACTGACAGGTCCTAGTAAGAAGCCTAGGACAGCACGCTGCAAACCACAGCAAGGATGCCAGCCAAAGTCAACTGGTAGGAGAGAGCACTCTGTGAAGCTGCAGGATATGCTGCAGAGCTCAAGTCCCTCCATGCAAAAGAAAGGCTGATTACGATGGGGCCTGCACACAAAAATATGTCTCACATACATCATGGAACAGAGGTTGCTCATTTGATTAATGGCCTTTTCGGACAGTTAGAGAACTTGTTAGACTCAGTTAGTGAAACAAAAGAGATCGGCAATCATGTGAAAAATAAGAGAAAGAGTTCAGTGAAATCCTGGCACTGTGAAATGAATGTTATTAACTCGAGGCAAGCCAGGGCAGACTGTCACAAATGTCAAGGCCAGGCCTTGCCCTGCTCAGGAAATGGGCAGACACCAAGCAAAGAGAGCAAAGACCAGTAGTGTGGGCAGTGGCCCCACAATCTTTCTGTAGATCTGGGCAGTTGAACAACAGCAATGAAAGCTTGGCCACATAATGCATAATAGAGCCTGGGAAGTGCCTGGGAACTGTAGCCAGGGACTTGTGTGTAACAGTTATTAGACCAGACATGTGAGAAGTGCTAATGGCCGAGGATCCTGAGTGCAATGTTGTCTGGACAGAATGTCTGGGGAGCCTGCGCCACTGCAACAGGAGAGAGTATGCTGTAAAATAACTCCCTGAAAACTGAAGGGAGACAGGCAGGCAGGAAGATCCAAGATGGAGGAGAGCAAAGAACTGCCCCTAATTTCCAACCTGTGGACAATCGGAGCACACGATCAGCAGGCAGCTGTCCTTCCTGTGAGCAGGCTGTCCCACCTCCAGACACTCAAGTCCCAGCACCAGTGATGTGCTGTGGGGACATATGTGGACAACGGAGTCAGGTTCAGAGCCAGAAGCTGCAGCAGCAGTGTTAACTGCTGCTGTGTTTGTAGACTCAGAGCACGTCCGGGTTTTTATCTCATAACAGAACAGTTCTGTTTCACAAACAGGAGTTTTCCAAGAACAGCAGAACACCTGAAGGCATATTGAGGTGCCCTGCCCCTGACAGGGACAGGGATCTTGGAGCGAGGGGCTGTGGGTGACAGTTCTGTTCAGTGATAGGATGCAATGTCTCATACAGAGGAGTCTCGTGGGGCAGCACATGGCCTGGGGTAACACAGGAAGCTTCTAGTCTGAGTGAGATGGTATGGTCCCTGCTGCTGCTTTTCACTGGGTAGCATCAGGACGGAAAGATTCCCAGGAGACTCCCCAAAATGCATCCTTGGATATTAAAATCCCTTGTAACATTTACTAGCAAAGCAATTTTCAACCCAGCTCATGAGGTTACCCAGACTCTTCTCAGTGAGGAGCCCACTGCAGAACCACTGAGAGGAAAGTCTGGGAAAACACAGAGACCTAAACTTCATCTAGGCCAGGATGATATATGTGTACAGCTGATTACAAGCCTAGAAAGCTGTTCAGGCCACTGGTTCCTGCTGCTGGCAGCTCCTCTGCAGAAACAATGACAGGATCATGAACAATCAGATAAATCCAGGGCTTCAATGTGTTATGTCTGCATTACACATGGGAATGGCTTCATCTCATAGCCAGATGAGGGCAAGGTCTTTGCTGTCTTGCCCAAGGGAGATGACTGGGCACGTTCCTGTGAGAGTGGTGGTTTCTGAGAGGGGAGAATATGGTCAACATGGAAGTCTGTGTAGACTGCCTGGGTGCAGGCCACATTCTATTTGCAACTTATGATAGAAAGTGGTATAGAGACTAGATTTTAAGAGATGGGAAAACACTGAGGCCTCCAAATTATAGGAGTATTAAGGCAGAAAAAGATCTAAATGAAAGCATCTTTTTGAATGTCTCTTGGACTTGAGAATGTTAGCTTCTGCAACAGGGCAAGTATATTGTTTGGCCTGGAGAACAAGTTTCTGGTGTCTGTGGAGACTCTGCAAAGGGAAGTGTGAATACGAGGTCAATTTGCCCTAGTGTTCAAACTTGAATTTAACACATCACAGCTCTGCACATATTTGACTGTCCTTCAACACTCATGGCCCAGAACGCTTGTTACCTGAATGGCTTGCTCCTGTCATCTCAGGGCTGGCTCTTCTGTGAGGGAGCTACAAAGTAAGAAGTTCCAGACGTTTATGAAAACTGTGACTGTCCCAGCAAAACTGAGAAACATAGGCAGAGGTGTCTCCGAGATTAAAGTTCTGGGCAGTTAAGAAAGAGCAGAGAGAAGAAAGTCTGGAGCACCTTAATAGCTCAACTCTGAATCACAGGCAGTTCTACATACATAGGGGTCCTTCTTTGGCACCAGCTTAGGTGATCTGGAGGACTTCTTTTTCACAGTATGATAGATTAACATAAGAAGCCTTTATCTAAAATAGCTCATGGAAGTACATTTGTGCTAATTACAATCACAAGACCTGAAGCTGGAATTTCAGGCACTCCCTTCTATACTTGCCAGTGACCACATTTCTCTTCAGGTTTGGGGATCTAAAATTACAATATCAAAACTCTGAAGATTACTTTTTTTGTGTCTCCTTTTATTTCTTTTTCTTTCTTTCTTTTCTTTTCTTTTTTTTTTTCTTTTTTTTAGTGTGGGCAGTGGGTTTTAGCAGACTCTGCCAAAGGAGAATGGGTAAAATCCTGTGGATCTTGCAAGAGCATGCTGGTAGCCTCCTGGCATGGAGGACTTGATAGTGGAACTGAGCCACTGGAGCCTTTTGCACTGTATCTCCTTGAGGCCATGAAGAAAACAGTCCCATAAGCTCATGTATCCTCTACAACTGTTTCATGGATGCAGAGCTATCTGTTGCAGCAGGAAACATTCACAAGGTCTTATTCCTGCCTCATGAGTGCTGGAAGCACATGGTGATGCACATAGAAGTGGTTCATATCTTGGGCTATCTAAATTTATGATCAAGGACCACCAAGAAGGCCCCAGGCAGACCTTTCCCACCAGGTCCTCCAACCCAGGACAATTTCTAAGGTCTGGGACACCAAATGTAACATATTGCTGTAGTAGAAGTTATCTTCCTTTTGTGGCACCCTTGTCAGTGTTCATATCACTGCTTATTCCTTGGTATGGTTGTACCTAGAGTACGAGCAACCACTGTCTTTGCATGCCTCAGGGGCTCTGCTCCTGGCTGGCCCTCCTTACTTAGTTGTTACAGAAGGTGATAGCACGAGCTGCAAAAATCCCTAAGAGATAGGGCTTGCAGAGGCATGATTGGCTGGGGAAGACAAGTCCTACTGAGACTAGTTTCTAGCTCAGCAGCATAAAAGTGCTGGTTCTTATTCGGAGATGGTGATGGGGGGCCTGAAAGAGTCAGCAGGAGAAGGCTGGAGACTGTGAAGTTGAATGGCTAGTTTTTGAAAGTTGAGGAATGGGAAATGACAAAAGCCTGTCTCCTTTTGCCCAGGGAGGATATATTCTTCGCACTAACAGTCCACTCAGCATTTTTCATGGCTGCAACTGGCTCCTGGAGGGCCAACCCTGGAGCTGATGCCACTGCAGCAGAATTAGAATCAGGGAAGCTTAGTCCTTTCTTCCTTCCAGTAGATTTATTTGTATAGCCAGTGAGATATAATACTTGTGTGGTAGCAGATCCAAGCATTGCTGACAGGGAAAGGCAAAACTATACTGATGACTATGACAGGTTAAATGCTTATCCAATGTACTATACAGACCATGGTGCAGAGTTTTTGTGTTAGCCCAAAGCAGTTGGACTCCAAACTCCAGAGATGACCAAGAGGCTATCAGGGATCTGGACACACAGGCTGGCTTTTCTCCCCCTGTCCTGGCCCTCTGGTACTCATGCTGGTACATATTATGCTTCCATCTTCACATGTAAACCTACGCAGGGAGGGGGAAGGAGGAGAAATGGAAGAGGATCCACTGTTGCATAGGGAGCAGGACCTCATTCCAGGGATTGAGATGTACTCCAGCTGTTCCTCTTGAGTAGCCTTTGATTCAGAGCTCACCGTGATCTTGTATTTCAGGGGCTGGGGTCAGCTGCCCTCCAGGTACAAAGTATTTTCAGGTTTTTATTAGGAAGGCTGATGTTAGAGATCTCTGGTGAATTCTTAGTGCCTGAGGAGCACATATAAGTAATATGTGTCCAAATTTCAGGCTCTGGGGAAGCTTTAGCTCCCTCGTTTAAAGATGCATAATATTTTCAGCACTTCAGGCTTCTTGGGAACTAGCCAAAAATCCCTAGGCTATACCTCATTTGTATATAATCTGCATGTGAGTTTTGCTATGAAATAAATGCAGACTGGCAAGAGGACACAATTGTTTATATACTGGTGCAAGTATGCACAGGGCTTTGCAAACACAGAAGGACTTTCTCTACAGGGTGAGGGGGCTGCCAGGGTGGAGATGCAACTTCCTGTACCTCTGAAAGCAAATATTTGCTCTCCAGTTTCCCCTTGGGTCTGTGCACTGTGGAAAGAGGGTCATGCAAGGGCTTCTCTTTTTTTTATCACATTTCCATAGGAAGCATCTGCTCCCAAATGTATGTTGCTAGGAAAAAACATAAATACAGACATGTTCTTTTAGCTTCTTTCTGATTCACAGACACTTCTTGCAATTTGGGATTGGTTTCTCTGAAGCTTGGAGATGACCTGTCAGTTGTACCCAGCCTACCAACCTCACAAGTTTATTGCCTGCTAGGAATTGGGTGTAAGAGCTGGAGTACCTCTCCATGGATCAGATAAAAGGGAGGAGTAAACTCATACAAGGCCTTGCAGTGCTTACCTTTTCTCCCAGCTGTGCCATTCCTTGGAAAATGCAGCAAGAGAACACTGGGCAGAGAGTGTAGAAGTTAGAGGGATGGGGGCAGGCACCATGCAGGAATGGGGGAAGACAGGGTGCAGGATTAAAGTGCCTGAAGGGTCCCCAGGCTGGAGTCCAGCTTCTTGGGAAAGGAAATGTCGTGGCTGCTGCTGCCAACATTTGATGTCCTTGTTCAACATTGGGACCTACCGAGAAATGAGGATATCTCTTCCATGCAAAGCTATGACCGGGGAATGCAGAGACCTGGTCATGGTTTTGCACCACAGTATCTACAGCAGGGTTGCTCATTCTGCCAGGCTCAGGCCTGCCATCTCCCGCATGCCTGGGGACACTCAGCCTGGACACAGTGTTGGCATGAAAGTCACCTCCAGTCAAGCAGGGTTGTTCACAGTCAGGGTCATGTCACACTGGGGAAGGCACTCTCTGTTCTCTCCTCACCCACCATGCATCACTGCAGTGACTTGTACCAAGCCCAGGTAGCCTCAGGGGTGTGGCTCCTGCCTCCTCCTGGGTGACAGTGCTGTTGACTCCAGTCTCTGCTCCTCTCCCACAAAGTGACAACCACAACTGTCACTCACTGATACACCCATTTGCATTTCAGAGGAGCTTTTCCTAGCAAAGTTTAAGAAATGAAAAGTAATTTTGATTGTCCTGATCGAACAGAGGGCCCAGCTTAGAGAAGAGTAGTCTCTGTTTAATGCTAATATGAAATAAACTTCTTGCTTTTCTTAAGCAAAAAAACCCCGAGACCTTGTGAGATAAGGAAACCAAAATGTTCACACACTGGCAATTATAGGAATGCTGGTCACCTCAGATCTTTTCTTTTTCTTTTTTTTTTTTTTTTTTTTGATGAGGAAAATTTTGAGCCCTGGAGTAATGTACAACACAGGTCTCTTGGGGACAACGGTGCAGTGATGGCATGAGAAACCCAGAGGGAATGAAAGGTTACAGGGCATGTTGTAGCTTCTCCTGTGCAGACTCTCCAGGGTGCAGGGAGCCCTGCTGCAGGTGCAGCCTCTCTCCTCTGAGCTCCTGGGATCCCTGGGTGACCTACACAGCACCAGAAACATGGCACTGTTGGTATAGGGTAGGGACAGGGGGAGGCAACGGCTCTGCTTCTCTGGCAGCCTGTTTCATAAATAATGAAAAGGTTTTTAGCTCACCCCTCCCTGCTCCTCTTGGGAGGCTTTTCCAGAGCTGCCCCTAATCTTCTGATGGCTTCAGCATTTTTTCCAATTTCTACTCAAAAATATATTCATGAACAGTTTATCCCATCTGCTCTTGTGCCAACAGTGGCCTACCGTTTAAATAACAAGCTACCTTGCTGTTGTTTATTCTTCCCTCCCTCTCTTTCTCCCCAAAATATTTATAGAGTACTAGCACATGTCTTTAAGTCATCTTTTTTCTATATTAAACTTTATGGGGCAGACCTGTGCTTTATGTCTGAGCTGAGCCAGGAGAAGTTTACTGACAGGCCAGCTAAGAGCATACATTGAGCACAGTGAAGTGCACCAGAACAAAGGTATCTGATAACTGAAGTAGCTATACAGCATCCTAAAATCCCAGCACAAATCTGCAAAAAAGGGTAAAACAGAAGGTTTTGCTTTTTATGATAAGAGCCACATTGGCACAATACATCACTGCACTAGTTTACAGGATATGGGAGGTCTGCAGGGTGACTCAGACTAGAAGTTGTGGCAGAAAATGATGATGATTTTGCAGTGTGCTATCTCATGTACTGCACAAGTCGCCCTCATTCCTCCTTGCTTGAGTTCCTTGTCTCAGTACATTGTGAACCCAGTCTCTTCTCTCCAAGTTCTGCTGGTCTCCTGGCTAGGTTAGACACACTACTTCCTCAGTTGTGACCTACCTGCTCATGTCATGACAACTACCCACACTTTCTCTCTCCTGCCTGTCCATCCAACACTACGGTAGCTCATTATCCATTGCCGCAGAATCATTTTATAAATTTCTTCACCTTGAATACTGAAACCCAATGTTTCCTTGTTTCCGTGTCAAGGGTGTTAGAAAACCTTCAGGAAGGTTCATTTTCTTGTTTTCAACAAGCATATTGTGGTTCCCCACATCAGTAGCTGGGCTCTGGGATTCAACAGTCTGTCTACCCCTTCCCCTGTGATGGAGAGGCTTCCAACTGCCATTTCAGAGCCACATGTGAGGCTGGGAATGTAGAACACTGTGGCTCAAACTAGGTCATGCTCAAGACATCACCAAAGGTGGCTGTGGTTCAGAGCTGGCAGTCTTCTCCAAACTGGATGCACTTTGCCCAGACTTCTTTTCCAGTAACTCTTCTGGAAGAGTTACTCTCTCACACATCTGGAGAAAAAAAGACCTGAGAACTGACCTGAGCACTAGGCAGGGCTTTAGAACAGTTTTTAAAGCAAATTATAATTAAAATTATTGAAGTAAATAGAAAGTGGGATTAAATGCCACATTGGTTTACCAAAAGTGTACTGCGGCATGTTGGTTTGATAGCTTTCTTTAAGAAGGTAGCTGATTTCCCAGACAAAAGAACTGAAGTATATCTCATCTCCCTGAACCTCAGTCAAGCATTAGATGTAATGCACGTGAGAAATTATTAATTAAACTAGTGAAGATGGGGATTAATTGAGAAATGATAAGGAACAGGGTAAGATGGGAAATGGCTGGAGGGGAAGCAGCAACGAGTAGTGTTAGAAAAGCAAGCACTAAGCTTCAGGCACCTACTAATGGAGTTTCTCAGAGATCCATTTGGATCTGATTTTGCTTAATATTTCCACTAATGATCTTTGCAAAAAAAGGTAAGAGACTGCTAATAAAACCTGCTGATGATTCAAAGGAGGAAGCCAATGCATGGCAAGATTGGAATATCAAACAGAAGCAATTGGGTGACCTTAAAGACTGCAATAAGAGACCTGGAAGGAAATTCAATAGTATAAATGTGAGGTTGGGTACTTAGGAACTGATGCAGGAACTTCAGTGTAGCTTTAAGTAAATGAAAAGCACAAGGAGCTTGTTGTGGGAGTTAGTCACAAAACAGCCATAAATTGCCAATGTGGTTCAGCAGTGAAAAAGGCATGTGTGAGCCGAGCTGTATATTTCCTGGAGAGAGAAACCTATCACTGCTGCAGAAAACGCATTCGTGAGGCCTCACCAGGAGCATGTCTTACAGTCCTGTTCCCTCAGACACTCTCTCAGCATGGACCCCTTCCATCTTTGGAGAGAGAAGGGAAAGGTTTAGACCATCTGCCCACCAAGATGGCCCAGAGGCAGACTCCAGACCCCAGAAGGGGTCATGGAGGAAAATTCTTTGAGCTGATGGAGGGGATTGGCACAAAAAAACCCACATCTGAACAAGCCGCAGGTCCTCTAGACCTGGAAATAAGAAGACTTCTGAAGCACAGCAGTTCTGAAATAACTTTCTGCTAGCAGGAGGGAGGATGGTAAGCAAAGTGTATTGAACAGTTTGTATAATGAGTTATACAACATGATGCAAAAGCTGGAAGAGGTCTGGGACCCTGTGGTCCTGCTAATCCCCAGGAGACCTCCAGCCGCATGATGATGCAGAGCTAGTACACACTCATGCTCCAGGTTTGCATATAAAAGTCAACTGGCATAATACTGTTGTCCTTTTGTTTCCCTGCACTTTTCGCCACCTGCTATTTTGAGGTTTGGCACCAAACTGTGTGAAAAGATCATATTTCAAAATATGGTACCGGCTACACACTTAGCTTCTGTGGGTCTTTGCTAAATCTGGCAAGATGAGTGGGGCTGTGTGATCTGGTCTCAATCTCAGTGTTTGTGGAGGTCAAATCTCTGCTATAGCCACTAGTCTCAGCTTTTGCTGGTGGGTGCTAAAACACCAGCAGACCTATGTCGGTGCAAAGCCAGGCCATTGCCCAGTCCCACTTAAAATCCCACCTCTGGATAAAGAGCCACGGCTCTGCCTTCCTTCAAGATGTCATTTCTCTTCTTCAGGAGTTTCCAGAGCACACAGGGCTCTGAGGTTGGAGAGAGCTGCACATGTTAGTACTGATGCACTATGTTTCCCACATGTCATGACCTGACGTGGCTGACATGGCACTTCTCCATATGACTTGACAGCTCAGGAAATTCAGTCACACTGGCAGTACGCACAAGGCATTCACTGATCACAGCAGGGCCCAGCACTGGAGCCAGCTGTTTCTGCTTCCACTTCATCACTCCTCTTGGACAGGCTCTTCAGCACTGGCAGCAGCAGCAGTTCCTTGACTTGAGAGCTCACGGACGTCAGCTCTTGGAGAAAGCTTGTACATCTTTGTCAGACCAGTGGCAGAGATTGCCAGGAATCCTGCAGTGACATGGCACTTCTGGGATGCAGCAAACACGACTGCCTGTGCAGGATGTGAGTCCAGCTGTGGGGTACCTGGAGAGGAAACTCCACTAGGGTAGGATTGCAGGTGCTGAAAGCTCTGAGGGGTCCCATTCCACTGAGCATCTGGGTCTGTTAAGTCCAGCTTGGAGGGAATGAGGAATCCTGCCAAAGTCCTAGAAGACTGAATGCATTACATTCCTTGAGCAGAGGACAACTATTAATGCTGTTGTCTCCAGCTGAACTTCTAGAGGAGAGCCTCAATGCAACTTTCATTCACCTCCCCCCAGAAGGGTCTCTCACTCCTCCTCTGAAACATAGTTACTCCATGTCTTAGGGGTGAAAATACAGCTCCATTCCTGCACTTGTGAGTAGCAGATAAACCCAAATTATGATCATGCTTGAGAAAAAGTAAGCACTTTGGGCTGCCTAGGCCCTGCTCACAGGAACAGCCTGAGCAGGTTTCCAGGAGAGAGAAGTATTTTCAAGAAGGTCTTGGGTCCACTTGAGAAGTGCAGCCTGTGCTACCACAGGATCCACACACACCTGAACCGCTTTAGCCTCTTCCGCCTGTTGGCATGCTGTGCAGTTCGTTGCGGCTGTCACCTCCGCTTCCCACACTATTTACACTAGGGGTGGTTCGGGAATGGGTATGGCAGGAGGAGTGTTTCTGGCTCACTGCTCCCTTCCACACTAGCTGCTGAGGGCATCTTTGTTCAGTCCTGCAGCTCTTCTCCTGGCATCTGCTGGGGAACAAATCACCCTGCATCCTCTGCAGAGTGACCCTGGCTGCTGCTGCAGGAGCTGTGCTCTCTCCTAACACATCACTGATTTCTCTGTATTATTGTTGTTACAGTAGTATCCAGATACCTAATTTGAGACTCCTCAGAGCCTGGCTGGGAAGTCAATCCCACACAATATCAGTTTCATTACTTGCTATATATCCCAAGCATATGAGAAGAAACAGGACAATCACTCAGCTGCTAAGCAATCCTTATCATTTCTCTGGTCATGCAAGCACTAGAGAAGCAGGTTTGACCCTAGGGATAAAGGATATGTATTTCTTCTTTGCCCTGAGAGCGTTCAAGGACTGGAAGTGAACCCTTTAAAGACTAAAGCCTTTAGAGCCCATCCTGCAAAGATGAATATGTTTTTTCAAAGTGTTAAATATTGATTTGTGCATTACAAGGCCCTGAAACAGTGCCTGGCTGTCTGTGTCTGGGTAGAGGAAGGGCTGTTTCATGTGAGGCAAAGTTAGTGACTCAGGTACCTGCCAGCGCCCAGGTGGACTGATGTGACACCTGCTTGTCATTACTGTGTGTGTTCACTCTAGCAGACTGGGACATTTTTTCCTTGCAGTTAGGTGAACTGTGAGTCAGTTCAGAGCAGTATTTTCCTGTTTCTTTTGTCCTTCTACCACTCTATGTCTGCTAGTAGAAATACGTATCTTTACTTGGTTAAATGACTGCTTTTCGCTTCTCTATAATTAGATCTACTCATTGTCTGTTCAGTGTTTGTGTGACCATATCTGAGGCTGGCTTCTGCTGTCAGGCAACCACAGGGCATTCCAGTCCAAGTGCTGTTGATTTCTGCTTTTATCCATTTGAAAAAAAATGAATGAATACACTGACATGCTATTCCTGGCCTGGGTCCATGCTGCAGCCAGACGCCTGTCGCTCAGGAGGAGCGCTCGATGGGAAGGAAGCCAAGTTGCCCCCAAGCTGTCCAAGCCACCTCTGTTACTGGTTATGGAGATGCTGTGTGTTAACTGGAGCTGTGCACGAGAGAGGGTCTTTGCCCTCGACCCCTCAGTGCCTGTGCTACACGCTTCTCTCCCTTTTCTTTTCCAAGGAATACTCTGGTGTCTCTTCAGCTTCATATGAGTAGCAGGAGATTTGCAAGCTTAGGGACCACTAATAATGAAATTAGAATATCTCATGTTCAAACTGGTCCCTGCGTGGCTTCTGACCAGGATTCTGGTTGCTGTGGGAGCGAAGCGGTATCCTCACTAGCATGGGGCAGGACCAATGCCCGAGGATGGGCATCTACTGTAGAGGCAATGCTAGGTGCTACCGCAAGTGGTAAGCAGAGAGGAAAGCACTGTCCTTCTGACCTGCAGTTCATCAGGGTGACAGATGCGCAGTTTTGGCTCCCTTTTAGGTATGGTCTACACTTTGCAACTGCTAGCAATTTAGATGAAAAATCTCATCAGTGGAGTCAAACTCTGTTGGATTAATATCATGATACTTTGAGTAAAAAGCAAATCAAAGATATTTTAAATTATATTTTGGTCAACAGATAGAAAACCTGTGGATCCTGGAAGCAGAGAGTCAATGTAGGTGGAAACATTCAGATTTTACCTGCTAAGGAGCAAGAGGTACTTGTAAGGGTGGCTGAGCCCGGAGAGGATTAAAAGGAAGTGCTGGCAGGTGGCAAGATGGTTCAGACGCAGAGGATGGTCATGTTGAGGAAAGCAGGGACTAAGCATGAGTGATGCCAGGGGAATATGCCGTGCAAGTGCAAGGGGGGCTGCCACACACATCGAGCTGTGCAGCTATATCACAGGAAGAGACCTAGGCAGCTAACAGGGCAGAGGAGCCCCAGCTGTTGCAGACCAGACTCCATTTTGTCCATTTCTAGCAATCTGGAAAAACAAATAGTGCTTTGACAGTTCATGATTTTTTTTTTTCCTGACTTGATTTTTCTCTAAAATGAACTGACAAAAAGGTTTATCAGTTCTACCAAACTGGAGTGCTCCCAGAGAGGTGGTACTGGGGCCAGACTCCAGATGCTTTCAGAGTTCCCTGCTTTGGGTGGGCTGCAGGTATGTGAAGGAATTTGGCTGCAATATTGCTGAAAAGCTGGCAGACGCAAGATGTTCTGAGAAAAAATTGTTTCTCACTCAACAAATTGGCATTTCCCAGGGATGCTTTTTTTTTTTTTTTTTTTTTTTTTTTTTGATTGGATTGTTCCAGAGCTGCTTTAGCAGTGCGCCCTGCAATGTCTGTGCTGTGAGACAGAGCAGCTGCACCTGCAGGGTGAGACTCTAGGTGCACCCAAGACACAGTGGGCAGATCTGGCATCTCCCAGCACAGCACCCTGCAGTGATCCCCAACCAGTAACTATAGAGTGGCCCGGATTAGTGCAGAGCTGAGTCCAGGATAATAAACCCCTGTGAGAACCAGACAAGCCCCTGCTATGCCAGAAATGAATGACTCCAAAGGACTGTATGTTGCCTGAGGATCTCTGGAGCATTGCTAAAAAGTCCCCTAGCCCTGTAGGAGATGGAATGGGGTGGCAAAGTCCTGTATCTGCTTCTGCCCTCCCAGACCCTGCAGCTGCTGCAGCCCCAAATAGCACACGGCGCAGGAAACCCACCTTGCCTGCAGAACTGCATGCTGAATGGCTCTGTCAAAAAGTTTGAGATTTCTCTTTTGTACTGGTTTTGACCAAATCAAAAATAAGATAAAATATGTCTTTTCCTATCTTCTTCTTCTTTTTTTTTTTTTTTAATAGGATAAACTATTTTGGTGCTATCAAAATGTCTTTTCCAACGTCTCCAGGCTGAGAAATTTCTCTCTTTGTTCAAAATGACATTTGGGAACAAATTTAATTTAAATGCTCTTTCTACTTCTGTTTGACAAAGTCCAAATTGCAATGAAATATTTTGGTTTTATTGATGCTGAACATTTGAATTGATCCAAAAAAATGTTTTCAGAACCTCACTTTCACCCAAAATTCTGACTTTGATGGGACTGTTTCATTTGCAAATGAAGAAAAAAGAAAGGTCACATCCTCAGCGTTTCCTGGAAGCAGAAATAGTCCTTTCCTTCCCACCTGTGGCCTCTGAGGCTATATGGTTACAGATGTGAGGTGCTATCTCCATGGAGCTGTTGTCTGCTTCCCAGCTGGGGGTGCATTTGCAGCTGGGAATGTTGTGGCAGAGTTTATCGGAGAAGTGGGAAGGGTTGAGGGGTAAAGCTGCAGGCAGCACCAAGGCAGAGCAGTGATGTTGAGGTATTCCTGGCACTGGCATCGGCCATGAGGCTGGGTGCCTGAAGAGGGGACTCCCAGGCTGATCCACCTTACCATCCGGGGCCTTGTGCCATCGCTTTCGGGTCTCGTGGTGTGCCACATGCTGGAGGAGCAGCCCAGGACTGAGCCTGCCTCCTGCGTTGCGGGGCAATGGCAGGGCTGTGTATTCTGCACTAGGCAAAACACAGCAGCTCTGGTCCATGAGCATTCTGTTCCCTGAGGGTGAATGTTGCTTGAAAGGAGAAAAGGGCATTAGGCACCTGCTTCCCAGGCGTTACTACTCCAGGGCTGCCTTTCCAACAGAAGCCACCCCCCAGCAGATGCCCGCAGGACGCTCCTATCCAGCCTTCTCCCGGCTAGCTCTTCGGCGAGGCCAGGTTCCTAAAGGCTTGCTTGGCAGCAGATCTGTTATTATCAAGTTTCAAGCAATTGGGAGCTTCAGGGACCCTCTGCTAGCCCACTGCATCACTTCCCTCTGACAGCGCTTCAGAGGGATTTGCAGCATCTGTGATCTTGTGCCATACAGGGGAGTTACACTAGGGAGGGATTAGGCCTAATATATTTACTGTCACAAATCAGTCTCAGCACTTTTCTCCTGCTTTTAAAGCAGTGTTTACTTATCAGTTTACTCTGTACATTATGGGGTAGCTGGTGTGTGTTAGTGACTCCAGGTCTTGTCGGCGGAGTGCAGCACATTAGATGTTTTTTATTTTTGCAAAGTCTGGAGCTGCCTTAGCGGCTCAGCGAGTGATCCACCTTTGGCAGGCTGTAATTAATAAATCAGCAGCAGAACCTCAAGCTACAGATCCTGCCGAATGTCCCCTGCTCCTCAGTCAGCTAGAGAGAGAAGTGGGGGGGAAAGCGTGCTATCTTTTTTTTTTTTTTTTGGGGGGGGGGGAGCACTGAAATAATCTGACATACTCCATCAACAAGGGGCAGCTTCCAGCAAATCGTCTAACAAGAAACACACAAAGAGCAGACAGCAAAACTCCTCAGAGATCTGATGGGCTGGGACGTGACTGTCCTGGAGACAGAGAACAGAATAAGTCACTTAAACCTGCTAGAGACAGGGAGGAAAGGCAGAATGAACTAATGCTGCCAAGAGGTTAAGGGGAATAAGATGGTTTTTACAAATATACCAGGGGAATCTCAAATACTAGGGAGAAAGTAGGGCCATTAATAAATTAGGAAGAAGATTAAATTAATGATGACTCTCAAACGGCTGAACTTCTGCACAGTGTTCTAAAATCTGCCTTTAACCAAAAAAGCTAAAGAGCATCTACAGACAAACAGAAAACAGAGAAAACCTCGTAAAATAAAATTCTTAAGAAAAGGCAGTGTGAACCTGTACAGATCAGCAAAGCTGGGGGCACACATCAAGGAACAGGGTGGGACTGAGCTTATGAAATAAAGCAGGAACCAACAATAGAGTTGTTTGAGTTACAGAGAAGCAGGAAATTACCAGAGGATTTGGAAAAAGGAAATACACCAGCCTTCATGAAAAGACAGTGATCCCAGCCACGATAACTTTATGGCTCCATCTTCAACTCAACAATAGAGCCAATAGCCAGGGAGACTTCTGGAAAATAACAAAATTGCAACAGTGTTCAGCTGGACTTTGACGGCATAGCAGGGCCAGGCGTGCGACCCACAGCATCTGCAGTCTATACATCTGTTTTGCCCTCATGACTTATCCCTGGTACTCCTGCCCTCTCCCCACACGGACTTTCATGCCAGCAATCAGAGAGCTTGTACAAACTGTATCACTGGTGATCTGGGAGATATGTTTTCTGCTGGGTCCCCTGCACTCAGTCTCCCTCCTTGCAGAGCCAGCAGCTCCAGGGATCTCCACAGCAGCTGTAGTCTTGCTGCTTTGGGCAGTGAACTGCCAGGTTCCCAGGTGTCCAGCAGTCTGACTGTCAATGTCCCACCCTGACCACTGTGCCTGCGCTGGTGATCTCTCACAGGCATCTACATACCGTCAATCTAATAGGCAGGATGTGCTGGAATAACTGCTTTTGGACCTGCTGGATTTGACAGAGCTGTCTCTTTGGATAGAGGTTACACAGCAGACCCAGCTCCAAAACAGCTACCTGTTGACCCAGAGAAGTGGAGAACTGTAGTTTCTCTTTCCACATCTCCGCCCCACCCCACCCCAGCTCTTCAGAGCTGATTTTCAGACAGAAGTGCTCATTTCCCACACACTGCTGCCATGCTGGCTTCTGTTGCTTGAACTGCATTGACTACTCTTGAGGGGATCTGAGCAGTTTAGAGGCAGCCAAGGGAAGGTCTTTATAAGTTAGAGAGATAAAAACTAAAACTGTAGGCACCAGGAATACCTTTGAATGATACTGGGACAAAAACATTGAATTCTAGGTCATCTGGACAAAATGTTATGTTTCATAGTTACAGGAGAAGAGTCCCTAAAGCCCTGACCAAGAGGAATAGGATAGGTTCCTTCTTTGTGACCTGCAGTCTTGGTCTTTCTGCAAAGTCAGGCAAGCTTTACTGTATCAGTCACACTTAGTCATATTTATAAGATTTTTCTCCACAAGTACAAGAAATATCTCTGGTTTTAGCCTGGAGCAGAGATTTTGGCTCAAATTCTGCATAGAGAACAAATTCACGGTGGTGAATCCTTGCGAGACCAGAGCCCAGGGTGAAGCAGAACAAACTCTCCAGTGCTTGGGGCTCAACTGGGGAAGCAGTGGATGCCAAGCCATGCGAAGGGCTGCTGTCAAGGAGGGATGCTGCTGAGTCTGGTGTGGCATGGCAGGCTAGGACATTTCAAACTATGCTGCAGAGCAGAACAGACTGCCACTGTGCCCTGTCCCTCCTCACCTTGCCCCTTGCACTGCCTGCTTTGGCAGCTCTTTTTTGCGAGGGCAGTCTGAGGTCTGAAGTTCATAGACAACATCTACCCTCCAAGTGGCACAGAGGGGACAGAGCAGCACCACAAATGTCACTTTGATTCAGGATCTAATCTTGGATGGGAGTAAGATGAGGACCCCAAGATGGCATCCAGGCCAGAAGGAATAAGGATGCTAGTCAAGGAGCAAGGGATAAGAGGGATCATGACTAGAGCACTGAGGACTGCCTATCACATTGGAGAGTCTTCAGCCTGGAGCAGTGTTTGCAGATGAAGCTCCTACAGGCAGAGAAAATAGCCAGAGGCAAATGGTGCCTGGCAAGCAAGGTGTCACAGCTTGGCCTTAGGGGTCCTGAGCTTCTGGGATGGCACTGGGCATATAACCCTGGGAGGCACAGTCCAAAGGAATGAGGTGCCCTGGTGCAATATTAGTGCCACATTTACTGGGGCTGCCAAGCACCGTGCTGGCTTTGGCAGTCCCTCTGTGCAGCACGTGTGCCTGCGCGCAGCTGGAGGCACTGCTGTCCCGAGGAGATACAGACACAATAGAGAGACACAATGAAAATGATGAAGGGGCTGAAGGATGGGATTTAGGAGGCAGATTAAATGAACTAAATCTGTCTAGCTTGGCCAATCAATCATGCAAGTAGGAGCCGGATAACTGTCTCTGAGTGCCTGAAGGGTGCAAACACTGAGGGAGAAGGAAATTACTTAGGGGCTCCAAGGTATCAGAGGGGGAAGAAGGATGGCATAGCTGCTGATTCAGCTCTTCCTGCTGTTTGTGGCAGGTCTTCAGGGACAGGAGTCAAGTCTGAGCTCCAAGAGACCCCAGGGTAACCAAGCTTTGTCTGGGTAGTAAGGGAAGCTCCCATCTTGTGAGACATAGAGCCTGGCAGATGCAGAAAGGTGGCAGGGCATGAGGGCAGCAGAAATTGTATGTGAGATGATCATAGCTTGGGAGGACCTGGAAAACATGAGGGATAATGAGAGCATACAAGCACAGTGGGAGGATCACCAAAGTGGGAAAGAGCTGATAAGCCACTGCAAAGACTGCATTTTCTATTGTTTCTGCGTGGTAACAGACCTTGATTTCAGTCATATGCTTCCATGGGAAGCTGCCATTATGTCTGCGTGAAGCTTTTATCTGAGACACTATTCTGCCCTGGAGATGTCAAGGCAGAAGCTGCCATGGGAGAGCCTAGCACAGGAGAAGCTGGTCTGTTTTGCAACAGCTGTTGGACTTATACAGCAATCTGCATGCATGCACTCAGTTGTCTTCAAACTCCACAGGGATGGAGGTCACCCAACTCATCATTGTCATGGAGAGAGATCAACTCAATTTGTGTTGGGGAGGGATTTTTTTGGGTGCCCTCCCAACGCAGGAGAGTCATCTGTCCTCCCTGCTGACATCTGCATGGCACATCTCCCACCCCCATGGAGCAGCAATACCATCTTCCAAAGCCTCCTCCACCAGCCATCCAGCAAGCTAAACAGCACTGGCTTGCAGGACAGATCATTTTAACTTAGCCACTCATGGTGGCCTCCCTTCCACAGCCCAGCCTACTGGTTTATTACGGCCTCTGGCAAAGTTCTGCCTAGTTCAGGCTCTTTATCTATTTCCATTTTCTATGCACACCTCTAGGGCACTGTACAGATATAAAATAATCAAAATGACAGTCCCCAGAGAAAGGCCACTTTTGTTAGGAACACACCAAGATCTCATGTAAAATCATACAAATGGCAGTTTATTTTCTATCTCAGCACCTTTTGGGTCTTGCAAGCAGTGAATATCCTATGAGTCCAAAGAAAAATATCCTGGTCAGCTCTTTCACCCCCTTGTAACATGGTGCAGTGCATAAAGTTTAGAGCCAGGAGTGAATAACAGCGACTTTCATTAACTGTCAAGTGAAACCAGAGGCAGGCTGAAGTGTTAATTCCAGCTGGGACCCGTTCAATAGCAAATTAACCTGCCAGTGATCTCCCAGTAGGCTACTGAACAGACTAGAAAGAATAATTTGAAAATAGGTTTGTAGAGGTAGGTAATATCTTTTTTATTAGATCAGCAGATAATTTGTAGCTAGATACTTATTCAATGAGTCTCTCTATATGTGAGTGGCCATCTGCCTCTCCCTGTTCCCCCACATTCATTCCACTCTTGAACAAACAATGAAGAGCTTTTCAGATCCTGCTGTGGATTGACTGCACATAGACAAAATATGAGCAGGGGGGCTGTGACGGACCTCACACATCAGAAGATGGTGTTTGTCATCCCCAACTGGAAGGGCACCAGAACGCTTCTGGTACCAATGCTGAAAATGGTTTCTGCAAACACTTTGTAGCAGGAGAGGCGCTTCCTGCAATCATTAAAGGAGAGTGTAAGAAAAGACACACAACGCAAATCCAGGAAGGCTGAAGGAATATTTGTAAAGCCTTTTGCATTTCCCCTCCACCACTGGCACAGAGAGACAGCACAGGCTGGCAATGAGAGGCGCCAGAGGAGCATTACGTCACCAGGGCAGAGCAGCATTGGCTGCGCAGTGCCCGAGGAGGAGGATGCTGTCGCCTAGCAACCCTGTGCTCCTGTCACATACATCAGCATCAGCATCAGATGCAGTACAGGACTGATCATCTCTCGCAGCACCCCTCTGCCAAGAGGGGAGCTTGTTACTGTGTACCAGGAGGCCCCCAGGGGCTTTGCTGAGCGCTAAGGAGGCCTTCCATTCGATACCGCTTCCCAGCTGCAACATAGCTCCCCACCACCTATGGAAAGGTGTGCTTTTAGCACTGTCACCAAGAGTAGAGGTAACTCTGGGACTGGAGAGGGACCAGCCTTCTCAGCCTGCAAGAGGAACAAGCACAGCATCAGGGAATCAGACCCCTAGACAGGACAGCTCACCTCAGCACCTCAGTGCTGAGCAGATAGTTCTGTGCTGGGCCCAGTGGCAGGAGCCGTGCGCTTGCCCAGACTGACTGAGCAGGAATCTGGCCTTTGCCATGCAGGTGGCAGCGGAGAGGGAGTTGCCATGGCACAGTGGATCTTCCCTGCAATATTAGCTCAGATTGCCTCTGTACTGGAAAGGAGGAACAAGGACGCAGGGAGCTGCCAACTGCAGCAAGTACTGAGCCTCCTTCCTCTAGAGTGAGGAAAGAACAGTTACTGAACAGATACTATGACTATGCACAGTTACAGTAAGTCTAGCATGGACCAAGAATCTTGGGTGCCTGGGGCACTTCAGCCATTGCCAGTCAATCTCACTGGAGTCCTCCAGCACCATCTTTTCTGAGGAATTTCACCTTCTAGCCTCCAAAAAGGAGATGAGGCATCCATGCCTTCTCTGTTGGAGGATGCAGGATATGTCTTAACCCATTGCCTGTCCTCAGCCAAAGGCATCTTTCAGAACATCCCTTTCCACCCACATGCTCCCCAGATCCTCCATGTCTAATCTCTCCCAAAAGCCATGTCCTCTGTTTGGTCACAAGAGTGTCTCGCCTCTCTGTCTTGCAACCCTTATCATACCCCATACCCTTATCCCTGCTCTGGGCTACCCCACATGTTTGATGACTACAGATGTGCACAAGCAAAGGCACTGTGGCAGGAACCACACAGACGTCAGGATAAAAGGCAGTGAAGTCTGTGAATCGGCCTGGGGCTGTCAGCTAGGGCCTTTCCTGGCAACTACCAAGCTGCCATCAGTCTCAGGGAGACAAGTCCTCCAGCACTAGCCCATTTGGGGACCTTTACTACTAGCCTCAAAGGGGGGTGAGGAGGAGGCAAAAGATTCGTGCCTTCCCTGCTGGAGGATGCAGCACATCTGTGAGGATGGACTAGAAGAGGAGCAGAAGGGTAAGGGAAGTGGGCAGCAAGGCACAATCATCCAGGGGGATTTTCTCCCTCTCGAGGGAGATGTTGCCTCTTGCGCGGCTTCGAGCCAGGGGCTTAATCTGCAAGTGATTCAGCAGCATATCAGCATCCGCGCCAGCGGGGGGGCCAGAGGCACTCAGCATCCACAGGCTGCTCCTGGCAGCTAGGAAAATCCCCAGTGCCTGGCAGCCAGGGCTGCACAGAGCAGCCTGCACAGAGTGATGGAGACAGAGCAGGAACGCTCGGAGGGCCGGCGGCCGAGCAGCCACCAGCTCCTGGAAAAGAGCCACGATGGCTCTGCACTTCCTGAGCACTCCACACTCACTGGGCTTCCACAGCAGCAGGAGAGACGGGAGGGAGGGAAACCACACAGAAGGGGAGATGGGGAGAGAAAAGGGAGGAGGAGAGGCAGAGTGGGGGAGGGAGGCAGAGGGAGCGCTTGGTGAAGAATACAGGAATGAGAGGCAAACAGAAAAACTAATCGAGGATGATTGAGGGAGAGAAGGAGAGTGAGTGAAAGATTGAGACAGAGTGATAAAGAATATGTCAGATAGACAGGAAAACTAATAAAGAATAATAGCTGCTCCTGGCCAAATGCAGCACACATACCTGCCCATGGCAGTGTGTAAACACAGGCAGTGTGTATCCTGCCTCGCATGTAGAGTGCATGGAGAGGCAAGATACTCAGAGACATGCCCTATGGCCACCAGCCACATGCATGGCGTTCCCCTCAGATGTATGGTCACCCACACAACAGCCTCACCAGTGCAGGCATTCACATACACAAAGCCTTATCTGCTTGCCAAAGCCTGTGCAGTACTTTTGACCGTGCAAGGAAAGATGAAGGCACGCATGTACAAATGGATCCAGATGCACAGCGTCAGGGTGCAGAACCACACAGATCCTATTCTGTGTTGTTCTCCCTCAGAAGTATCTTTTCTTTAGTGGATCTATGTCACCTGGTCTGTGCCCACTTTTGCAGAAGGTACATGCTCTGGCTGGTCCTGACATGACTTCTTTATTTGCTTTATAGCTTGAAATGCTGAGGGAAAATGGCCCTTTTTGCTCTTCCATCCTCACAGCCAGCCTCCCTGTGTTTCTCTCATCCCTAGTCCCTCCTTGTGCAAACTTTCAGCCCCAGGGACACTATGGGCCCAGGAATAGGTGGATGCTGTTCACCTCTCCGTAAGCACAGTGCGGAGAATTGTCCCCAAAAGGGTTGCAAACTGTGCTTGCTGGCAGGGGCTGGCTCAGCCTCCCACTCTTTTACCATCTTCACTGAGCCTTGCAAGCTGCTTGTTTAAATAAGAGCTGACAGGGTAAGTGAAGAGTTACTCCTGGAGCAGTGTCTCATCTGCATTGATTCTCTTCTGCCACCACTGACCTCTGGCCCTGGAAAACTCCCAGATAGTGGCCAACTCCAGGTAGGGTAGGATTTGATTAACTGAGTCCAGTTCAGAAACATGTGAGAGCCCTGTTGTCTCTTTCTCATCTTGGTTTGGGACACTGATACTAGACTGGCTGAGAAAAGTCTGATGTCACCGACCAACCAGACAGAAATAAGGAACAAAAAATCTCAAGCTGGCCAGGTTCTGACTTGTGACTCATTCTAGATACCTGCGGCAGGACACACTCTGCCTTTGGCCAAGATGACCAGGATCTCTCTCCAGGTAAAAATAGTTATGCAGACACAGGCTCTCATGGTCCTCAGAGATTGATGCTGGGCTGCCCTGAAGGAAAATGGTGGGAGGATAAACACAAGGAATCAGGCAAGAAGGGAGAACCAGGAGGAAAAAAGCCAGATGAGATAGTCAACAATTTCAGCATGAGAACTGTGGTATTTGGTGTTTCCTGATAGCTCCCAGGCAGGGTGAGGATCTCACAGACCACATGCTCAGCTTTAACAGGAGCAGGAGGAAAAGAAGGTGATGTGCCATCAGCTTCTAGAAAGCTCAGTATGGCTAGTTTTATTTTGTGTATGTGACCATTCTGGGATGTCATCGTGTCCCAAAGGGTATTTGAATGACAACATCGGCAAAGGGTTCAAGTGTTGCCTCCATTGTGCTACTGCACTCAATGTTTGTTTGCGGCTGTGCTTTTGAAGCGTACGCCAGCATCGCTTTTGGCTGGAGGTGGAGCTTTGGAACAGCAAGTAGGATTTTATCATCTCTTCATCTCCTGCAAATTTGAGCTGTGAGCATAACTCTGCAGGTTTCAGGCTACTGAGAGCTATCTAAGGCAGAGGAAGACAGCATCTTCTTTGCTTTTGCTCTTTGGAAGTGCTCATTCCTTCCCCACTCTGCCTTTTGGAGTGCATTTGGTGCACCTTGGCATTTCTGATGAGCTTATCCAAGTGGTGACAAAATTGTGCTGTGGGGACCTACCTGGGCAACCAAAAACATGTTATCTTTTTCAAAGGGTTTTAAGAGGGCTGAGATGAGCACAACTTATCTCAGGAAAGGCAAACAATGGCCTCACAGCCATGCTTGGAGCTGGTTGCTCGTCTGTGATATAAATAACGCAGGGGGTGTGGTGCCGCCAGGCTTCCCGCACGAGTGATGGGTCTACTTGCAATGAGCAAGCATGGTGCGTAGGAGCTGCTCAATCTGTGTGCTGAGTGTTCATGGAGAAGTCTGACCTCACAGGGCCAGAGAAGAAGGTCCTCTGTGAAAGCCAGACACAGCAGACAAGCTGGCCAGGTCCAGAGGCAAATCAAGAGCAGAGCAATAAGTGGGACAGGATGGAGAGCATAGGGGAGAGACTTCAATCCAAGGAGAAACAGAGGTAGAGGGGAGACATCTCTAGAGGAAGAAGGCTCCATGTCCTCTGATGCTTTCCCCCTCTCCTCATTGCTCTACATCTCCAGTCTGCCTGTTAGCTTCCTCTCCTCACCCACCCCTACACAGGAGCCCTGCTCCAGCACTTTGCATACCCAGCTGTTTCCCAGCAGCTTGCACATCTTCTCTGCCGTCCTGCCCAAGCCTAATGTGGTTATAGCTGAGTACTGACATAGAGACATTTTCTTCAAAGGTTTTCCCTATTTGGTTCAATTTTTGCTGCAGCAAAGTGGTATTTGTGCAGGGACAGGTGGAAGTGGTTGTGGAAAGTGGAATACACAAGGTGCAGTCAGGGTAATTTGTTTAGCATGTGGGCAAGGCAAGGTGACCTTTATTATCCATTTCCTAAAGATAGACATCCTCTATTTGCAAACCTCCAACATTCTTGGGTATAAAGTCCTGTGTTTCAGAGATTTCCCAGCTTTGAGAGTGGTTTATGTTTGCATTTGCCGAGGTGAAGGCAGTATCTCTGAGCTGTGACACTGCCATGTAGGTGAGAACACTGTCAGACTGGGAATGGACAGAGCATGCTGCACTAACAGCTTCTGCAGATCAGAGCCACATATTCATGGGGAAATCAAGGTCTGATCACTTGACTTGCCCCTAGACATGTGGGCCAAAGACCATGCAACCTGGGAGAGTCCTTCATCTGCTTGGACAAAGATGGGAAGCTATCCCAGGTTTGTATGGCCTTTGGAAAAGACATTTAAGTCACCCACTCTGTGGTACCTTTCTGAGCCTAGAAACTGGACTGTGCAGCCCTTTCCTCAACCCTGGGATTATTTAGTAGGGCAAGAGGAGAAGTAAAAATCAGCTAAAGACAAGACTGGGTAATAAAGCACCAAAACACTAGAGAATTTCCCGTGCTGGACCTGCACTGGTGATAAAGATGCTCAAAGCTCATCTCAAATGGATGCCGAGCTGCTGCTCCAACTCGCCTCCACACTCTTGCTTGCGCAACAACACACCCTCTGCCCAGTGCTGGCTGCTGCAGGCACCTTCTCCTGCATGTTAGGAAGACCAGAGCAGTTTCTGCAGTAACGTCCCTCTGTCTTTCCAAGCCACAGGCAGCCAGGAGAGGGCGGCCGGCTCCGTACCGCCAGGACCCCACCCTGCCCACAGTGGCCTTGTGTGACAGCCGCTATCAACTTTGCGTAATTACAGGCTTCCTCCAGCTGATAGCCATCTTTGTGCCGTCTCCAAGGGCTTGTCTCAGCTACAGAATTATAACTGCTGCGCAGTTTCTGTCCACACATGCAGCCTGCCTGCCTGCCTGTAGCTGTGCTTCCCAGCAAGGGTAGCTGGCCAGAAGGTGTCTGCCTGGGTTATGGTTGCTTGGGTTGGTAGCCTTCTCACTCCCTGGTGCTGGCATATTATAAATCACATCACTGTGGGAATGCCAGGGAAGCAAACATCTCTGGTCTGTGTTTGCATCATGCACAGCATAATAGCACAGTGGTTTATGGTGGAAGCCTCGATGTTATTGCAAAGCTAACTAATCAACAATGATAAGTGCTGATGGTCCTTCAGAGCCTTTCCACACTGCCCAGAAAGACAGGCACAGTATCCTAAGGCTCTGAAACAGCCCAGCTCCCTGTAGCACTGGAGCTGTGACACCTGGGGAATGCTGCTGAGAAGAACTGAGAAAGGATTTGGTGCCCATGCTGACATTGTAAACCTTCCCTTTAAAGCCCTATGAAAACATTCTTTCTCCAGAGGTAAATCTGTGGATTTAACAATTCAGGGCTGCTTCAAAAGTGAAAGTGAGACTCATTTGAGTCCTGCAACAGAAGCTGGCTGTCCATAATGAGATCAGGGTGGAAAGATAGGCTCAAGGAGTTAAGATACCTACTGCACTGCATCCATTAATTTGGAGAAGCCTCAGACAGCAAATTTAACAAGCTGCCCTTTTTGAGCAGTATCCATGCTAAGACAATCTAGTGATTGGCATCCTAGTCAGGGTTGATGGACAGGCTGGGAGGGAGAGACTGGTTCGGTGAGGGAGAGCAGGCAAGTTCTTCCCTTTCCACTGTAACAGAATGTGGCTCCCATTTGTGCTAATCCCATTAGGTCTGTTTGCACTAAGCCCCTGCGAGGAGCTCCTTCGTAGAGAGAGTGACTGCCTCTGTGTGGGCCAGACTCAGATCCATGACCGCCATGAGCAGATGGGGAAGAACCACATGATCCAACCACCTGTGCCTTCCTGTGTGATTAAAACATGATGCCAGGACATTCAGGCGTGGGAGCTCAGGATCATGCAGAATTCATCCCAGGCTGAAGCATGCTTGCATTGGGGCTGAGCAATGCTCAAGATGGGGATGAAAAAAATAATGTGAGGTGAAAATTGGGTTGAAGCAGAGCTGGTAGGGGCTGAGCATCTGGCCATGGAGGAAACTGATAGACTGTCTTGGACGATGCCAATTCCTTGCTAGCAGCAGGGGGAAAGCTGTTCTTAGATTAGCTGCTGTTAGCAGAACCCCAGCCTTCTCTATCAATCTGCCTTTGGGAATAAACTGAGCTTCATATTCTGCTGGGGCTTCAGACTGAAAGCCCCCAGAGAGGGGGCTGGGCTTGCTCTAAATCTCCTAATCCCCTACATCACATTGTCAGACAACCAGAGACAGAGCAGTAAACTGCCTGGGCCTTAGCCCCCCTGCCTCCCCCGAGCTGCTTGCAAATCCCAGTCATCCTGTGGGTGATTACAGGGGTTTCTCCTGTAGCATAATATCCAATCTCCCCCAGAGGCCACAGCAACATATGCAGGGCAGGGCTCTATAGCCACTGCAGAGCAGAGGCAGCGCCCTGCTCATCCTATTACCATAAGTACACAGGAAGGGGATGAACATGCAGGCACAACCTCCCCACAGACTAAAGCCTGCTGGGGAAGGAGGGTTTTGCAGCTTCCCTAGCACCATGATCCCACTCCTCCTACAGTCTGGACTCTGCTCCTCGCAGGCTTTCGCTGTAGACATACGATTACATCCCACACCAGTGCCTGCATCAAAGCCCCTTACTGTTCTTCCTGTGACCGGTCTGGCTCTGTGGCCCCACAGGCCCATGCATACAGCTGTCTGTGGGCATCAGGGCATAAAACAGGTCCACCTCCAGAAGAGGAGAGGTCAGCTCTTAAATTGTCTTCAGCTCTTTTTTGAATCTCCACCTTAAGCATCAGACTTGTCAGAGAAGCAGTACAGCTCCTCTGTCTCAGGCCAGGAGTGCATTTGCAGCTACCTTTGCAGTGCCACTAGACAGCAAAAGCTGAGCTCAGTCTGGATGCCCAAACAAGAAAGAAATAATGTGGGAGGATACTGCCTTGCCACTTCAGCCAGGTCTGCACAGAGCCCTGCTGTGCTGTGGGCTCACTTTGACTTGTCTGCAGATCTGCTTGGATCCAGGAATAATCTCAGGATTTTTTTTTCTTTAAAGATATAATGAAAATAGATTAGACAGTTCTGAGATTTCCAGCCATCTGATTCTCCTTCTGCCTTGCAGATATGCCCACTACCTTAAAGTGAGAAACTGAGGCAGGGAACCAAATAAGCACAGATCTTTTTTGTTGACAATATTGCTTTTTACTCCACAGTAATTTTCACTGAGCAAAGCCATTCTGGGACAAAGCCTTACGAGAGGCAGCCTCCATTTGAAAGATGGGGCTGTTGCAGCTGGCCACTCAGACTAAAAACCAGGAAGAGATCTCAAACCATACCCATTTTGCTATGCAAACACTGAAAATTAATCTGCCAGATCTGTGCAGGTTAACTGCATTGCTGGAGCTGCAAGGTCAGGCCTTCAGGAGACACCAGAATTAGAGTTTCCATCACAATGCTTGTCCCCAGCCTGGCATCGTCCCAAAACATTTCAAGTTCCTGCTTGTAAGCAAAGGACTCTATTAAACAAGACACACTTGAAGAAGCCAGGTCAGATCAAAGCTTATGCGATAGGCAGCTTCTCTGCTCAGCCTGTCTCACTTCTTGGCAGAGAAGGTACCTTCATGTACCTTCAGGTGCACTATCTGCACCTGACAGACCAGTTAGTCCCACTGCCCTTCTTTGCAAAGTGGCAAAACTGGAACCCTAGAGGCTCCACAGTCACAAAATGAATCACGGAGCATGATGCCCCAGGGGAGGCTACTAAAAAACAAGCAAAGAGGAGCAGCTTCCCACCTCCCTCTCCATCTTAAGACAGGAAAGACGTTTGTGGAGCCCCAGGCTGTGCAAATCTCCAATAATCAACTGAGGGAACCCCAGCCAGGACACTGTGACCATGTTACTTGGCATTCCATTTTGGTTGCTCATGATGACTGTATCTTCGAGGGTACCCTGGGATGGAGATCCTCTTCCATGACTGCCTGCAGGCTTACTGGGCTCTTGAGAACTGAAACACATTGTGAAGACAATACTGACCAGGCAGTCTTGGACAGGGAAGTTATGTTACAACTCCCTGTAGCATAACTAAACAGGGTCCTCTAGCACTCACCCACACTGCGCCTGTGCCGTGATCCCACTGTGTCCTCCTAGATAGAGATTTGGGGAGGACTGAGACTGTGAGACAGGAGCAGGATTGATGGCCCAGCAGCCATCTGTGCAACATTTCCAAGGGACCCCACAGTGTTTCACATGTTCCACCTCCCAAGGCACCCCAGGACTCAGCTGGTACAGCTATTACCTAAATACATCCCACATATCCCCACACAGGAGTGGTGAGTATTCAGCAGGAAGTGAGTGCCTGAGTTAGCAACATCCTCCTGGGAAGCCAGTGCTGAAGCCAAACCATGCAGGACAGCTGCAGAGGCGACATTATGGGTGGCCATGCATGGGGCTGGCCAGCCAATGGGCCCAGAGCAGGTAAGTGGGCTGCCTGGCAGCCCCGGCTTGGTGACTGTGCTGCTGCAGAATGAACAGAGCTACTGCCTCCTGGAGGGCAGTGGCTACTGCAGGCACATTTATCCCTGCTCATAGCTATTGGGGAGGCAAGCTCCCAGTCTGGCTTCACATTTACCTGTGAGACTCTGGCACGGGACTCCCTCTTTGTCACAGAACCCGTCTCTGGCTCAGCCTGGCAATCCCTGGGGGTAACACAGCAGGTTTACAGCCAGGAGTTGCCCACATTCCTCTTGAACACCAAAGTCTGCTGCTCAAGAGCAGGCAACGGGCTACACACAGAGTCCTCTTTCACCAGCAGCATCTGCAAGGCACCTTCCAGCCCCAGAAATCAATATTTGCTGCCATGGAAACCAAACAGTTTCCAGACCAGTGCAAAGGGGAACTTAGCACTCAGAGCTGTGCTGGAGTGGGAAGCAAGGGAGCGCAGAAGATGGGAAAGCTTGCTACACTGGGGTGGAGAGTGCAGTGATCCAGGGAAGGGCATGAGGAAGGAAGTATAGTGGAGTAAAGTGGGAGAGGCAAGAAGGGCATAGAGGAGGCGATGGGAACAGTCAGGATGAGGCATGCCTGGGGACACAGAGAAGGACAAAGTAGAGATGGGGAAGGAGGTATGAAGTGCAAGAGCGAGGGGGCCATGGCATGGCCACAAGCTGAGCAGAGTGTGGAGAGGAGGACTGGAGCATGGGGAGCAAATAAAGGGCACAGCAGAAGGCCAAACGTGTTCAGGAGGGACAGAGAGGTCCTGGTACTGTGTTTCTGCTTAGAAATACTCTCTTTGGTAATGCCAATGGAGTGCCATCTCCATCCACCATGCCCTGGAGGCAGGTGGATGCTGACAGCTCAGTGCGGATATCTATACTACCCATCCCCCTATGCTAGTTGTGGGAGTCTGCCACCATCCTCTTGGACTCACCATCTGGATCCTCCTTTCCTGGAATAAGGCATCAGCAGGCAGCATGGCTGTTTGGTTACCCAGGTCTCCTAGACACATGTCCTTGCTGTTCAGCTGCTGTGTGCCTGCTCAGAGAGGAAGCTGAGAGCCAGTAAACATCTGCCAGAGCACTGCCACCCATGAACTCTGGGCCACAGACTCCGAGTAGCTTGGTCATGACCCTTCGGGCATCAGGCAGAGTGTGGTAGACTTGTTTCTCCCTTGCATAGACCAGGGAGAAAAAAGTTGCTAGAAAATGAATTTCTACAAAACCCCACCATGGGAACAACTGTCTACATCTTCATTTGGAAATTCTTCCTTCCGAGGAAGTGGCTTCCAAGCTGGAGGTGATTCTTGTCTTTCTCTGGTGCTAAGAACATGGCTATCCCAGGCCCTACAGCACAGCTTCAGAAAGATGAGAGAGGTAGAGGTGCAGTGCTGTGAAAGAGCCTAAGAGGTTGAGACATATAATAACACCCATATATGACCTGACCTATGAGGGGAAGTGTTTCTACTCTGAACTAAGAAACTACTCTGTACAGTCATTGATATTGTCTAACAAGAGTCTCTTCACAGACAAGCAGGAAAACACACTAGCTACAGCTGAGCAAGCTCCCTGCAGCCATGGTAGGGAGTAATCACAAACATACCCTGGTTTGAAGTGGCACAGCTGTTTTGAAAGAGTCTCAACAATCTGAAAAAAACCTATTTGATAAAGAAAATGGTGGAAGGGTGAGAATGGTTTCAAGTCTCCAAGGAGCAGTGACAGAGGTGGGAGGAAGTCTGGAACTGGCAGTTGGGACTCCTCTCCAGTTCCCAGCTTAGCTGGATGCAGACAGAGGTGCAGGCTGGCTTGGGGCTGAAGATATCTTTTCCCTGAAACATTTTGGCTTTAAATAAAGGAGGCAGGCCTATGTCAAGCTCCTTTTAGAGGCATCTCAGTTGTATCAGTGAAGAAACACCCATGAAAATAGCAGAGGGAACACAAGAGGCCAAGGCAGAACTCTTTGCATCAGGAGATGAGCGGCAGGAGCAGGTATCTCTCCACAGCAACTGGAGGCTCTGGAGCACATGAGGTACAGGGTCATCCTTCACTGATTGCACATGCTTTCCTCTCTAGTGGAGGACACCTCTAAGGCTGTGACATGTGGGAAGAATCTGGCAGGCAGAGGCATTCGGGTTTTCACACTTTTATTGTAAAGCTTTAGGAAGGGCTAATTACAATGGAATTGGTCATCTGACAGCTCAGCAAACAAACAGAACAGGAGAGAACAGAAAGGGGATCACGACGGTGTCATGCTCACTGCTCTGAACAGAAAGAATTACAAGGGAATCAATTGTGCTCACAGCGCCCGGGGAAAACCAAGCCCAAGGCCCAAAGCCTTCCCCGCACAGGGAAATGCATCACACATTGAAAGCAATACAACCTTAGCAAGAGGCATTGCCTTAGACATAGGTCACCATCTGAAAAATAGTTGGGTACTTTACTCTGCCATAGGATTTCTCCTTTAGAAAAGCTACACCTGCATGTACATAAAACTGTACAAAAAACAAGGCATCACAAGCAAGGAAATGAAATCTTGTATAAATAGAACCAACACTGAAGAGCTACAAAGGGGTTGCTTAGATCCTTCCCACGCAGCCCGCCTGCTCTCTGGCTCCCACCTTTGGTTTTACCCCTGGCTTGTCCTAGTGCAGTGTTAGATACAGTGAACCCCTCCACAGAGGCTTGGAACCCCACCCCCTTCCTCTTCTCTGTGCTTGTCCAGACTGGAGCCTGTGGGGAACTTCCTACCCCCACGTGCAGAGAGGCTTTATCCTTCTGGCTTATAATTGTGCAAATGAGCTTCTTTCTGACAGCACCTCTTTGCCCTCCTCCAGAACTGATCCCCAGTGACATCTCCAGCTTCACCCCAGGACAAATTCCCAGTGCCCCCTCTTCCAGGACCAATGCCCAGCACCTTCGCCTCCCCAGGGACCTGTTCCCACTGAACATCCCAAAGAATCCATTCCCTCAGCATATCCCTCCAGGACTGAGTCCCACTGTCCTCTTTATTCTTTCCCAAAGACCCACCCTCACTGCCCCCTCTCCGTTCCCCCAGACATGCATTCCCTCTCCATCCTTCCAAAAGCATGCCCTTTCCCCGCTGTGCTCCCCTCCAAAGACCCAGCCCCACAACTCCTCTGTGCACTCTCCAGAAACTTATCTCTTGATACTCCCATCCCCATTGGCCCTCTGCACACTCTTCTGGAACCCATCCCTCCCACTCCCTCTGTGCTCCCTTGGGGAGTCATCCCCTCTGCACTCACCCCAGTTGCAATGTGCTTGCACTGAGAATCTTAGCCAGACACTCCAGGAAACTGACTGTGGGAATGCCCCAGGCAGCCCCTAACCAAAGGGCTTTGAGCTTCAGAGTCCCTTTGGTGACCATGAGCAAAAGGTTGGTTGCCCATCTGCAGGCAACAGCCTGGGGAAGCTAGTCTTGGACAGGTACCGCTCAGATCTGGGCTATGTAGCTCTTCTGAGGGGGGGGGGTCCCCAAGAGGGACACTGAACACTGCCTCTGCCTGAGCCAAGGGGAGGCATGAGCAGTTGAGTTGGCAGTGGAGTCAAAGATCCTGGCCTACATGGCCAAATTGCACATTCTGCCCAGATAGGCCCTGAAACTACAGAGCTACAATAAAAACATGTTCAGGAATGTGACCTGCTCAGGCAGCCAGGCCAGGGGAACATGGGCCCCACAGTGAGGCCACCATGAGGAAGGGTAGAGCAGGAACTCCTGGACGGACATCCATCCAGAGGCAACGCACTTGCCCCAAGGGATTGCCGAACTTGTGTCCAATCCAGAGGGAGTAGTAACAGGAGGCCGGGAGGAGGGTCCTGCCTCCTCTGCATGGCATCTTGACGTGTCGGGGCTGTGGGTTACAGCCTTGCACTGCATTGCCTGGAGATGGCAAGGAGCAGGACTAGGGTACACCGGAGCAAGTGAGACCAGGCAGTGGGGAGCTGTGCCTTCTGCTGCCCTTCCCTGTCCCTTGTCATCTCAAGGTCTGGCTCAGTTTTTACCTCATCCCCTCAGGTTTCAGAGACCTGAGGAGGCAATATGAGGGAGCTGGCCACATCTTACCATCACGGCCAAAGCAAAGGGAGAGGAACTGTTCAGTAAGGAGCATGCTGGAGGAGGGGAGGATGCTGGGCATGAAGTCCCCTGGTGCTCCACGCTCTGACAGGCACTACAGCTATGGCAGGGTAGTCTCCAACCTTCAACAACTGATGGGGTGGATGCTGGGTGCCCTGTCTCTGCTGTAAGCCCCCAGTGCTGGTCGTGCCCTGCAGAGCCATCTGTGAGCCCCACAGTGAAAAGGCCACCTGCAGGCTACTGCCTGAATACACACAATGCCCTAAGACGGGTGGGTGCCCTTGGGGCCCTGGCCTGTCCCCTGTGTATAAAGGTTTGATGTGGACTGAAGATGATTAAAAGGGAACATTGTCCTGCAGCTACCACTGGCCTTACTCCCTAAGGAAGATCCCAGAGATGAAGACAACTGAAGAGCTAGTATGGGAAGAACAATGGTGCAGCACAGCTCCTTCCAGCATCCTTGCTAGAGGAGGACTGGGAAGGGCTTCTGAAGACAGAATGAGGCATGTGTCCCCAGCCCTCCTTCTGGCAGGAGGGCACAGGTGCCTGGAGCTCGATGGCACCCAGAGCCCCCCAAAACAGGGCTGTTCCCCAGCTCCCAGCTCAGCTCTCAGACAGCAAAGGGAGCAGAGGAGCTCAGGAAAACATCCAGGCATCTCCAGGCTTTCCCCCTAGGACTCACACCTTGGGGGACACTTTGGGTTTCTCTGGAGACGCATGGGAGTACCGTACACTCCACATGTGCTGCATCACCCCATTTTGGTACCCTGCAAGGGAGCCGAGATTGCTGGCACCTGGAAGGGCAATGCCATAGGAAGGGCAGCAGGGGACCAGCCTGGCAAGACTGATCAACCTTTGACAATGGAAGAGAAAGCTGGAGCCCTTGAGAGTGGGCCTGTGGCCTAAGGGCAGCGGGACTCCAGCGGACAGGGGCTTGGCGGCCCCCAATGTGACCCTGAGACAAAGCTCCTCCTCACAAAGGCAATGGTGGCTTACAGGCGGACAGGATGAAGGTCGAAGGCATGGCACAGCCGGCCTCGTGGGCATCCCCTGCCCCGGAGGAGGCACAAGGCGATGGGCTGAGATGCCACAGCCAATGACGACCTCCTTGCCAGCAGAATTGGACTGAGGGCTTCTATGGACCGAGACAGTCCCTTGAAGGGGGGCTTCCCCATCCCTCCTCCACCCATTGGGCACAGAGCCAAAAGGGAACCCCCCAACGCAGGACCCATCTATGGCACTAGGCAGTCCCTAGGGACCCTGCAGCTTGTGGGCACAGTGACAACGTTCAGAAAGAGATCCAAGTTGAAAAAAAGTAAAGTCCCTACAGTCCCACTAGGACACTGCCCCTCCTCTCCAGCTCCCCAGCTGCTATTTCAGGGACTGGTCACATCTCTATTTACAATATAGAACATGAGTGCGGGCCGGAAGCTGTGCTCCCATGGGCTCTTCCACGTAGCAAACCATTCAAAGCTGGAACTTGCTCCCTGTGGTTTGTTTTTGTATAAATGTCTTTTGTTTCAAGGATAATAAAAGTTTCAATCAGGCAGGACTTGAATGTCATTCCTAAGATTCATATTTACAGGAGTCTACAGTAAAGAGACAGGCAGCTCACTCCCTGTGTATGGAGAAACACCTTGTCCTATGGCCCAGGAACTCCATCAGCTTTGCATGGACCTTTGGTAAGCAAGCCCTTCTCCCCAGCCATGCCCTCTGCACTAGGAGCCTGCCCAGCCCTCCTCGATGCAGCAGTTCAGAGACATGCACCCTCAAGTGCTTGGAAATTCCTTAGGTTTTGGATGTGTTAATCCTTCCCACCCACCCACCCAACCCCAGAAAACAATGGGTTAAAAAGGCGCTCCTTTCATCCCTGCCTTGCCCTGCCCTGCCGTCCTCAGAGCCCCTGGGGCATCTCGCCCATGACCTGGAGAACCAGCTGCAGGAGCAATAAAGCATTAAAGTTTAAAATGTTCCTCTGGACACTGGCCTCAGAAGCACGTGTGCTCCCTGCCCCTCAGGCCCAGCCTCACAGATATATCTCCCTCTTGGTGGTTTGGGATGAGGGGGTGGTGGCTGGCTGGAAGTCCGAGGTCTGGGTGAGAGGAATTTCCTCCATGGGAGAGTCCTTGCAGGGCTCATGGCTACTATTGGAGAAGGCACTGTACGTGGGGAGCAGGCGGAGGTTGGCCATTTTGGTGCTGCGCTCTTCTGAGAGTCTGGGGCTGCCATTCCCAACTTGCTCTTGACTCCCTCTATCTTGGTAAGGCACAAAAGTGGAGAGTTTGAGGGTGTTCTTGGGCCTGCGGTTGGGGGAGGATTGGCCAGGCATCCAGCAGGTGTCGGAGTGGCCGAACTCTGTGCATTCCCGGGTACAGGTCCCAGTCATGGCTACATCAGGCAGAGGCCGGAGATCTGTAGAGAAGCAAGTGAGAACATTGTTACATATGCACAGGGCCCACATCATTGGGAGGTGAACCTGGAACAAACCGAGGGCAATGTGCTGTCCCGACTCCACAAGGTGGGTCACATGGCATTCTTGGCGACTGTGCTTCTACAGGGCTTCCCACCACAACTACATCCCAGGTAAGGTGCACAATGAGCCCTCTTCAATGCCCAGGGACCTTCCCATGAAATGATTAGGCAGACTAGCAGACTAGTCCCCTAGATAGGATCTCTGTTCTCCAGAGAGCTCACATCTATTGCCCTTTGGAAAACTGTGAACTGTCATACAGAGGATGACCAGCAGAACTGGAATGTCTCTACTGTAACAGCACCCTCCATCAGTGGAAGGAAGGGGTGCCTGGGACCCTGCCATATCAATGGCCACCCAGGGAATGAAGAAGAGCTGGGAAGGGAACACAAGAGTCCTGACAGCTGCTGCTTCCTATCCAAGGCCACAGCTCCATTTCTCTCTGGATAAGTACCCTTCCTACAGTTGGTGTGGAAGAACTGACCAGGCACAGCATTGTTCACTGATCCCACCTCCTTTGGTGATGAGGTCTACACAGTGGGAACTTCACAGCCTGGATTTGCACAGCAGGAAACAGACTACCACAGGACTGGTCATCCCACAACCAAGGGCACCACCAGGCCTTCCCAGGCTCTGGAAATCACCTTGGTCCAGGCACATCTGGGCACCAGTAAAAGCTTTGCAGTGCAAAGGCAGGAGTCCTTAGGGAATTGCCATTCCCTGCCATGCCCTACGGTACAGCCAGATATTCTGAGTGTCAGACACTCTGTGCCTGCGTACTGCCAGATTTCCCCAAGCACTTATATCTCTGTGTTCCAGAAAAAACAGGCATAAGTCCAGAAAACAGCCCTCTCCAACATGAGCTACATCCTAGCTCATTCATCCTCAGACATCCTTGGACAGTCCTGCCCTGCTCACCATCAGGCGTCCCAGGCCCCATGCAAGTCTGTGGCTCAGGCATGCATTTACAGGAGGTGTCCTTTCCGAAGCCCACCTAAAAGTCCTTAGACATCAGCTAGTCTCTCATGCAGAGTCTGACGTGCACAGTCAGGCAAAATCATTTCTACCCTCAGTGCAGTTGGATGTATCTGAAATCTGTGAATCCCTGTCCCAGAAGTGGTCAAGGTTCTCTATGCACTAAACACCTATCCCTGAGAGAGCAAGATATCCCTGCACATCAATAACTCCCTGCTTCTGACAGAGCTAGGAAACTCTGACCACCACTTACTCCCCTTTCTGGTCATGGCCTGGTATTTACAAGTACTGGCCTCTCTCTACCTGGATATTATGAGGCCCTTCTGAGTCTTGGCCACATGTTCTTTTCACAGAAAGTATCTGTCACAAGTATTCAGACCAAAACTAGTATTGCCAAGTACAAGTGAGTATCCCTCCAACAGGCATTGCAGATCCAAGACAACCCCTTGCCCAGACAGCAGTGGGCTGCCATGTGTCCACCTGCTCTCTTGTGACTAACGCAGAAGCTTTCTTAGTCATATGACACATACCTACTGCTTCCATCTAGCCACTGCTTGGACCACAACACAGCTCACTGCCACCACCCAGGACACATCACTGCCCACTGCCATCAGTACATGATGGCAGATCAAGCCTGCTGATAATGCTGGGATGAAGGGAAGGTTTCTTATGACTTTGGTCATAAGGATACACTGCTGACTCTCCAAAGAGACCTGCACACAAACAGAGGGACATACTCAGGTGCTTCAGGAACCTGATAGGTATAGTCCTACAGGGCTATCACAGGACCTACAGCAAACTGCTGCCTTTCATAGCAGCAGAGTCAGGACATCTCACAACCACATGTTTAAATGCTGGATCACTCACAAACTGTTTGAATTACCCTACTGAGGCCAGCCACTTTGTCTTCAGGTGCTGTGAAGGGGTGGGCAAGTCAGCACAGGGTATGTCCCCACACTTGCCCATTCCCACCAGATATACACTAGCATGAATAGCCCCATCCTTCCAAAACAAACAGATGAGGTGTCAGTCCCTCATTCCCGAAGAGAAGCAAACTGAAGCCATTCATACTGTGCTGGGGTCTCTGTCCTTGTCAGCAGGTCCCTCCTGTCCCAATTCACAGCTTTAGGGCACAAAAGAGTCCCCAGGTAACCATGGCATAGCTTTCACACCAGGTAACTCTATAGGATACAAAAAAGGTCTCTGCAGGATGCAGCTTCAAACAGTGTTAGGCACAGTTGACATGGATTAGAAGGGAAAGCTGAAAGGATGGACATGAAGAAAGGGGAAAAATTAGCAATGAACCAGTGTGCTAGAACAAATCTTGTCATAAAACAATCCCAGTGACTGTATTTCAAATTCTCAGCTCCTCTGGGGGATGAAGCACCCGTGTTTTTCACCCTGGTTACTGCAGAGGCTATGGCACCCACTTTGCTCCCCATGCTGGGAGCCTCCTCCCACGTCCCATTCCCTGGTGCACACATGAACTGTGGTATCCTGGTGGAAGCCATAAGGACATACCTCAGTGCAGACCCCTTCACAGCCTGCTCCGCTCAGGGGACTCTAATGAGGAGCAGAAAAAGGATGACAGGGTCACATCATTGCACAACCCCCAGCCTCCACACCCGCCCTAGGATCCTTGCCCTTTCAGCTTCTGCTAGCCCCCCCTTTACATTGCACTGAGACCCACGATGTTCCTCTGGTACCCTCTGCCTTTAGGAGTCCCCAGATCTCTCTTGGCCCTGCTCCAGCCTTCTAAAGGCTGCTTGATCACCACTGCCAACCATCAATCGTTTCTCTTGCCTCCCTGGAACCCACCAGCTCTTAGGACTCATGTACCCCTGAGATCCTCATTCAGCAATTTTCCCTGTTCTCTGGCCTTCACCAGTTCCCAACACTGTCACATCAGCTCCGGACACCTATGTCTTCCCTACGTTTTTTCTTGCCTGACTTCTACTCTTTATCTATGATGAGGTCTCTGATGTACTGGAACTTGAAGTGGAGCTTGAGGATGCCCGGCTCTGGAGCCCCAGGTCCTTGTATGCAGAGACATGGGCTCTGTGCATCAGACAGCAATGTGCCTACACACACACACACACACATACAGAGCACGCATGAATGTGTGTTGATTTGATTATGTGAGCATCCAGCACTACAGATGGGCAAAAAACAAAGGAACTTATGCTTCCTGGACAGCCATGCTGACATCCAAGGTGCAAAAGCAGGAGCTCAAGCATTATGGGTGCCAAGGTGCCCACATGAGAGACCATAGCTTGACAGTGCAGGTCTTTGGGATCATTCTCAGGACTACTCACAGAACAGCTGTTCTATTTCCTGAACACATGTAAAGTTGCCTCATGTCTTTCTCTTGGCCTCAGATAGAAAGCAAGACACAAAACAAGATGCAGAACAGCTCAGTTTTCACCTCTGCTCTCTGCAAGTCAAAGCAGAGTCTGGAATCCGTGTCCTAGATGATTCTCTAGTTCTTTCTCTCTGGTGGCAGTAGCTTGATCAGTTTGAGGTCCTGTTGTTTTCCTTCACTTCTTTTGTTGGAGAAGTAGTGTCTCTTTCTCCTCTCATCTCCTTTCCTTCAGGACAAATGGGAGGATTCACCATCACTTTCACTTCCAGAAAGGCCTTGGCACTGCACACTCCCAGGCTGGTGAGTGGCTGAATTCCACTGTTTCTTGCTGATGGAAGGTGTTTTTCTGGGTGCATGGAGGTTACTGGCAGGGCTAATATAAAAGCTACCTCTCTAGTGAACAAAGTTACAGCGATTTTCCTGCCTCAGTAGCAGTTTAGAAATCACAGGATCAAGCAGGAACTCAGTGTTCAGAGTCTTTTATTCTAGCTTTTCCTTTGTCTGTTTCTGGCACAAAAGTCTTTTTTCAGTGTTGTCCCTTTCCTTGCAGTGAGATGCTGGCATTGAACCTCTCCTGCTAAAGGAGCGTATTATGTGTCATGAGGACAATCAGCTCGGCTTTAAGAGCCCAGGAATGGGACAGGGCATACCTTCTGAATAGCTGTGATTTAGAACAAACACGACCCTTCGACCTTATTCTCAGCATATGCCAGTAGGCCAGAGCTGGATGTGTCACCACAGACAGTCCTAAATCTTTCTTTGGTGGTAAACACTTATAGAAATCTTGCCCACAAAGTGCTGATTCGGGATCACAAGTGCCCCTCTGAAGTCTGGAAAAGGCAAGGGGAACTGCAATATCACGAGCAGACAGAGCCCAAGCCTTGTCTAGGAATTTAGGTACTTATTCTGCCTTATAAAGTGTACTCAGGATTTCACATTCTTCCTCAACCCCAGGGATCCGTTTTTGTGACTCTGGAATCTATGGTGGAGTAGAAATGATGCCTGGAGTCTGAGGAACATTTCCTTGGGAATCAGAAACAGATGTTGGACACAGATCAGAGGAGCAAAGCAATGAGACAAGTCAGCCTATAACCATTCGTGAAAGAGGCTGAACTCCTGACATCCATGAGCAAGGGGTACACATAGAGCCTTGCTCCCTGGGCATGATGAAGCTTCCAGCTTTCATGGCTGTCTCACTGCACAACTGTCTCATTCCTCACTGAGAGAGGGATGTGGTCAGTGCATCAGTCCTTAAGCCTATCTTTGTCCAGAGAGATGTGGAAGCTGTGGCAAGATTGACAAAGTCCCCAAGTGATGAAGAGGACAGCAGTGACCTCTCTAGCACCTCTTTCTTCCATAGTGCTCTGGTCATGCAAAGTAATTACGATGCCAGTACAGATGCTGTTTTCCAGAGCTTCGCCCACTCTCTGCGCTCCTTTGGAGGGTCAGATCATTTTGTTATCAATATTTCCATGTCAGAATGCTATAGTTCACAGCCAGGAGGGATGTATAGTTCTTCAGACATTCATGGTCCCCATGGCTGACTTCTCTGGATCTCCCCTTTCTGTACCTTTGCACTTCTCTGTCATCCTTGTTAGCTTCCTCAGGGCTGTTCAGCCTCAGCATATCGCATAGGAATGAGTCTACGGCAGTAAAAGCCACAACCCTTTGAACTTTTCAGATGAAAAGCGACACAGTTGGGGTTTTACACAGAGATACATTCAGAGATGTATTCTGGATCCCTGTTCTGGCTGGAGGAGGGGAAACCTTCTTGAGCTATGGCTCTATCATCAAAGTTGGAGTGGCTGTTCTCTTCTTCTGACATCCAAGGCACCTCTTACCTTTGTGAAAGTGACTGTGCAGGGCTGTCTCCTTTGGGAAGAGGAACATATTGGTGCCACTGCTAATTATTTCAATCTCTATATCCCCAGGCAGGGCAGGAACACATCCTGCTGCAGTCTCTTATAAGGGCTACTCTAATAGTATTATTGCTTTTAGTAGGGGATTTCAACGAGGCACTTAAGTACCTTCAGATGTGAGACAAAAGGAGGCAGTCTCATTCAGCAGGCATTTCCATCTCCTGCACTGGATGTGCAGAGGTTCACTCATTCACTAGGTAACTGTGGTCTGTAAGCTAGGTAACTTCAGGCACAGCTGAGAGCCAGCCATCTTTGCCATGATGTCCAATGTCCATAGTCTGGTTTAGTTCCCCTTGCCTTTCATTTGTTCCACACATTAGCACTGGACGTTGGATGCACAGTGCTGGATGAGCAGGGATGATACAGCATACTGGGATAGGTCTTGCAGGTGAGGGGGTGTAGTGGAACAAATCTGGGAGAGAAGGAAGAAGGGAAGGTGGTGGGACTGTGGGGATGTGACATAGCAGGGCATGGCAGAGCATTTCAAGGAGAAAACTGAACAGAGCAGGAAGGTCATACAGCATGCAAGGAGGGGGTGGTTCAGTGATAGGGAAATATGTGGAGTATGATAGTGTAGGGAGAGCAACAGAGGGGCAAAGCAGGATGCTATTCCTGAAGCGTTAGGTCAGAAAGACTTATCTTCCCTGCCTGACAGCACAGATGCACGGGTCACTAACTTCAGCCACCTTCCCCTGTTCAAAGCCTGAAAGCACTTTATGTCTTCCAGAAAGTCATCTAGCCTTGGTCAGAAGACAGAAGGGTATAGCATGCTGTGCCCTGTAAACTGAGGGTTGGGGTACAAGGTATTTTTTTTCAAAATGTCTCTCTTCAGGCCAGTGCAGGGTGTAGTGTTTCTACAGTAGACAGCTTTATCCCCTCTATTCCCTGGTTCAGACACTGGAAACATGGCTTCTCCTACACTGAGCACTCAGGGCTCTGCAGAGATGAGGCACCACTCCTGGGACATCCCTTATGTCAGTCACCCTCCATGACATCATATCGCAGTAGCGCTGTCCTCTTTGCCTGCTCCAGAACATACATGTAATGAGACTTGCTTTACCACAGGAAGTTCTGCCTGAACGTGAGGGGGAATTTCTTCACTGTGAGAGTGACAGAGCTCTGGAATAGGTTGCCCAGAGAGGCTGTGGAGTCTCCTTCTCTGGAGATATTCAAAGCCCACCTGGATGCAACCCTGTCTAACATGCTCTCGGTGACCCTGCTTGAGCAGGGGGTTGGACTAGATGATCTCCAGAGGTCCCTTCCAACTTTACTGATTCTACAATTCTATGATTCCCTGGTGTTGCTCTTTCCAATGACTATTTTCCTACAGTACAACTCTGTGCAGTAGGCACCACTCCCTAACTCCACCATAGCTTAACAGTACTGCTCTTCTGTGCCATTGCTCCCCCAGGTACCAGTCCCTGGAGCGCTGTTACCTATGGGTACCATTCCCCTACAGCACTGTTCCCTACAGGTATCATTCCCCTGCTGCACTACTGCTGACAAGTACTTTTCTCCTGTGCCACTGTTCTCTACAGGTACCACTCCCCTACAGCGCTATCACCTACAGGTGCCATTCCCCTACAGTGCTGTTTCCTACAGGTACTGTACCCCACAGCGCTATTACCAAAGGTACCATTCTCCAGCAGCATTGTTCTCTCCAGGTACCGTTCCCCTGCAGCGCTGTTCCCAAGAAGTACCTTTCCCTCACAGTGCTGTTGGCTATAGGTACTGCTCCCCTACAGTGCCACTTCCTCCAGGTAACATGTTCTATGGTGCTGATCCCTCTAGGTATTGCCTCCCTACAGCTCTTTTCCCCCCAGGCACTGCTTCTCTAATGGTGTCATTTCCTCCAGGTACCATGTTTTACAGCTCTGCTCCCTCCAGATACCACTCCCCTGTGGTGCTGTTTCCTCCAGGCACCACTATTCTGTTGTCTACTCCCTCTTCATTGCTCTCTTGCAGTACAGCTATTTGGATAGTGTGCCCCAAGATCCTGTTTTCTTACACCAGCAGTCCTATTGTTCTTTACTCCTTCACATCACAGCACTGCTGGGATGAGTCCTTAGCACTATGCCATCCTTTGACTCCCGGCACTGTTCCCCAGCATCACACCTTTCTGTGCCTTTCTCCACAGTAGCATCCCATTCCCACGCCTGGCTCAGTGGCCTGGAAGAATCCCCACACACTGGTAGCAGGAGATGCTCAACTATCTGTCCCCTCAGGGCAGCAATCCAGCCCTGCCTCTGCCCTGTGCAGGCAGGCTCAGTGTGGGCTTCCTTTGATGTACATTATTTCAGTGGTTCTTTCCCAGTCCATCTTCCCTTTGAAAAGGACTTTTGTGAAGGAGAGCTGTGCTGTAGGTAGCTATGGAGCCATGACCTCTCTTGCAAAGTCCAGACTCCAGATCCTCCTTCAAGGGTTATCTTACTTCTTCTCACCTGATCCACATCTCCCATATAAAGGAGGCATGGCCAGTGCTTTACTTGTAATAGGGATGGCATACCCTCCTGACCTTACAGAAACAAGAGCAGTATGTTTGCTTCTTCAGCTCTCCAGTCCATCTCCTTTCAGGTCCCTAATTTCCATATATTTTACACAGACATGACCAGAGCATTTTACTCCAGAACAGCAGAAGCATAACACCATCTCACTTTCCAGCCCTTGGGAAAGGCTGCTGGACTGATGCCTATTTCCATAGTGATGTTTCAGAGATCAAAGAGTAGAGAAATACTGAAAACCGAAACACAACTAGAGAGCTCCCCACAGCCCATGTTGGTCCCTATTTTTCCTAGACTGATCTACCACCATCCCTAAAACACCCAAGCAGACAGTTTGCAGGATGACTCCTAACACTACAACACCCAGGCAGACGGCTTTGGGGACCAATTCTAGCACTACAACACCCAGACAGATGGCTTTCCAAACTTAACACCATCACTACAACACACAGACAGATGGCTCCTGATATCTGAGTTCGACCCTACAATGCCCATAAAGGTGGTTACTGCAGTTCAACACCACACCTACAACTTTCAGGGCAGTAAAAAGCAACACCAGCTAATACAACAAATACTGAGAAAGATCCTCAGAGCTGGCACTGATGTCAGCACACAGATGGATTTCTCCTAGGCACCAAAGTCTACAGATATAACACACACATACAGCTCCTACAGACCCCTATAGCACTTAACAGCTCTCCCTTAATACTAAACAATAGTATCTAAACACCAGTACGAACAGTTTCCTCCAAAGTTAATGGCCTGTCAGCCCCCGGATGCACACAAGGATCAAAGAATAGCCTCTGGAGTATACTGCAACAGCCTATACTAACTGCAGTACTGAGAGCAAATGACTTCCTAGATCCTGCCAAGGGTATCACAGCAGAATCAGAATGTAATTAATGCAGACAGATACACCCACTAGCTTCAATCTTGCCAGCACAGGTAGACTAACACTAAACTACTTTGTCACGGGCTTCAGCCCACCTTGGCACTGAGGACCTGAGCCCAGGGTTCCCAGAGGATATGTTCTTCTCTTGCTCATGGTAGCTGAAGCTTGAGGGACCACCTTTTCTCAGTTGTTGTTAAGCAGGCAAACTGCAGGTGGCTGTGTAACAGCCACTCATTTGCTAGGAAGTGTAGACATCCCACAGCAACATTGCCACAGCAACGGGAGGTGATTTGTACCATGCGCCAGTGACAAGAACACCCAGACAAAAGGCTCTGGAGCCTGACTGTGCCCCTGCAGGGCCCAGACAGGCAGCTCAAACAGTTCAGTCAAAGACTGTTTCACCCACAGGACTCCCAAAAGCACCATGAGCCACCCAGCTTTACTGCAATCCTCACAGGACCCAGGCAAACCAGTTCCATCCTATGTAACAAATTTTGTGCTCAGTGCTGCCTAGATGATCTCCTACCCAGGCAAAGTGGGGCTCCAGTCTTCGCTGAACTATAAAAAACAGTTACTACATTAAATCACAGAATAATTTACTTTAAAAACTACTTTAATAGAATTACAAGGTTCAAAGGTTAGGAAATGCCAAAATTAGGATTTTTCATGCTTAATTCTTAATTCACTTCATGAAGGTCTGCTTTATGATGCAGACCAGAATTACATTCTCACAGACACTGTTTTTCCCTAGGGTCTTTTGTGCTTTTAGGGGAGATGACAGAATCACCTGGGGATGTATCAGGCTCTTCTCACGGAAGAGGCTGTTGACAGTGAGACTCCTACCCCCATGTGCTTTACAACTTGAAGAACATAAAATGAATGGGGCAAAAGACTGCAGGAAATGGCATCTCTGACATGTACGGACGAGGGCTATGGTGGTTCCCTTTACTATTGAGCAAACTAGCAGTTTACTTTGCCTCCTTTCAGAAGTGAAGAAAGTGAAATATCTGGACGGCTTTTGTTGAAACTTTTCAAAATATTTGGTAAATGACAGATGTCCAGCACAGAAAATTCTTTCCCTACAGTTAGAGTCTGCCAAAACTTGAAGCAACTGAAAACAGAATCAGTTAACTGACATTACTGGGCCATCCTTCTCAACCATGTTATATAAAATACAGTAGCAAGTCTACCTCTAGAATGAATTCAGATTCCTGTAATAGCCAAGCAAACCTATTCTCTGGCCAGCCAAGAACTTTCTACGACACCTACAAACAATAGATATTCAGCAGCCTGCTGTAGCTGACCCTGCTCGAGCAAAGGGGTCTACCAGATGATCTCCAAAGATCCCTTCCAACCTCAATTATTCTGTAATTCTGTGAACAAATAACCACTAGACAAGATGGAGTCATACAATAACCAAACCAAACCATTCAATAACTAAACCATCTTCCCTGTGTCATTTCTTGCTCCTGCAATATCAACCTAGCAGCTGGCCAGATGGCTAGCTACTCCAGTAATCTCAGTTTCTGGAGTGAGCAGAGGTCTTGAACAAGTTTCCAGATGGATGATCCATGACACTCCAGGCAGTAGAGCAGTTGCAGCTTTTCCCTCTTGTGCCATGTGGAGAAGGCAGGTCTGAACAGAAAGGATTTCTGGCTTTTGATTGCTCAGTCCTCTCTTACAATGGCTAATAATGGTTGTGTAAATATACAGAGGAACATCACCTGCTATCCCCATGGGTGTCAGTTCATGCATGCCTTGTGTGCACATTCCTGCTACCCAAATAACTACACAATTGCATCTTGCATATTCCCACCCTACAGCTACCAGACACAGGAAGTTTAAAGCAGCAAATGCTTCTTACAGAAGGAACCTGAGCAGCTAATCCTTGAGCTTTGCCTTGTGCGTGAGCACGTGAAAAGCAGACATCTAATCCTTGCTGACCCAGTCCCTCTGGTCAAACACCCTGCCCCTTGTCACAGAGCTCATGGGTAGTAAATGGAGGGGTTTCCTCAAGTCCACATCCCATGCATGCGCCCAGATGAATTCCCATGCCCCATCGCTCAGGCTGGACTCCGCACCCTCCGTCTGCTGCAGCTCACTGCTCTGCCAGCCTTCCTCCAAGAGTTAATCTTCCTCAGTAGAGCTTCTCAAAGCTAATTAGAAAGAGCCTGGGCAAGTGTGGTGGCAGACACCACTGCACTTATCTCTCCACTTCCGGGACTCTGCCCTTATCATTTAATTAAAGCTGCCGTCATGCTTCCTGGCATCAGCTAATCAAGGAGGACACCGGAGCTTAAAGCAGCCTCTGCCAGTTTTCTGGGAAAGGGGGAAAAGGGAGAATATGCCCCAGAAAGAACAACAAAAGGGAGGAGGAGACAAAGAAAGAATCCCTTTGTGCTTGCACTCCAGGGCAGAGGACAGCAGGGAGGGACAGAGCCCCAGCCTCCACGCCAGTCTAACGGTGCAATACCATGGTGCTATGAGCGGGAGGATTTAGGTCCCTCTCAGACAGAGAGACCTCCACAGCATCAATCTGGGAGGGAGAGAAGGAAACACTCTCTAGTGCAGGTAGCCTGGGAGGCACTACAGCCTAGTCCCACCTCCAAGCAGGAACTGGGCCTCAGACCTCTCTCTGAGGCTGAAGGAGTTCTCCCAGTAAGACACATGCAGATACATTTTGATGCCCGTCACCAAAAAGGGAAGAACTGATGGATGCTACATGCTCCAGAAGCAGAGCAAGCCATTCTCAGTACTCCCATAAGGCTGAGCAAGTCAAGAAATGACCCACATCAAGCAATAACCTAATGAACATCCTGCCAGGAAAAATTGAGAAGGCTGAGGAACAAATTAGACTTCAGCAGAGGCAGGCAGGACACCCTGAGCCCAACAGAAAATAGAGCACCTCCAGAACACTGAGGAAGGAGCTTGCACCATGAGGGTGCAAGCAACAGCAACTGCAGCAACCTCCCGCATCAGATCTTCAAAGGAGAGCAAGGATGCATAAGGGCTGTGTAGCCCTTACAAATACTGCTGTTCGAAGGCATCAAGGATATGTGAACACAGCTACGCAGGGATCCATGCTGGCACACATTCAAAGAGAAATTCAGCCATTTTCGGGCAAACAACCCCAAAACGATACTGACAGCTTCTGTGCCAAATTCCACACCTCTCTCCCAAACTGTGGTTATGTCTTAAAAGGAAATTCTTATAACCAGTTTGTTAGCATGGCTGAGACAGCATGTCTTGTTCTCAAAAAACAGCTGGAACACCTTTGCTAAAACTTAAGGGAAAAAGAAAAAGAAATCAACCAGAGGGAAACTCAGCATGGAAAATTTAAGCTTTAGTGTTGGAAATCTGCTGAAATGATAAGCAGTTGAAAATAAGTCTTTATAATACAAAATGTCAAGCAGCCTAAGGCTGCGCAGTCTATATAATGATCCTCACTGCAAGTTCCAGAAGCTGCTCTAAAGGCGCAACCTGGTTGGGAGATGTGCATGTGTGCCTGGCACACTCTGAGATGAAGAAATAGAGTAATTTTACCAGTCTTATATCAACACTATATGGTCCTGTCCCATCTTTGCTCATTTTCTTGTTCCTATATCCTTCAAATGTCAGTACGATTATATGACCAAGAATCAGAACATTAGAACTAAAAAGAAATTAGTTTTCAGACAAATCAGTTTTCCGATCTCACCTACAGACTTGTGCTGGACTGGAGTGAGCAGGTAGCCACATGCCTAGTCTAGGCTGGATAGTAAGGTGCATCAGTTCATGTGCACAGGGATTTAAGAATACCAGTTTTCTTTTATGTGTTTGCTCCTTGGTGGCTGCCATTCATTGTATGCTTGTATTAAAGCTCTTGTGTCACGGAGAAAAGAACTGGCCTACGCGTGTCTGCCTTTGAACAAAACCATTGTTAAGCTCCATCAACAATTTAATAATCTTTCACTTGCAGGACGATGAATCAGGGGAAATTATTCTTGCAGGGAAGCTGGTAGCCACACAGCAAAGCATTGTTCAAGGCCTTTGAAATCACATAGGTGTTTAACTGACAAAAGAAATCACAACTTTATGAAAAGGACTTGCTTCATCAAGGGGAACTGGAAACAAAGCAAGCCAAGACCACTTAGAGAGAAGCAATACAAGGGAGAAGGAAGAGAATCAAGTCAAGCCCCCAAAGAAACTTGGAGAGGAAATGAAGATTCTTAGAAACGGCTCTGGCAGAGAAAAAGAAAGAGGGTGTGGAAAGAGGAAAAGAGCAGGTATTTATCCATCCACAAATACACCTCCCTGAAAAAACACTCAAAGAAATTTGGAGAAATGATCTGACACCCAAATGAGGGTATCTGACACTTAATTGCTCAGATAGTTCTCAAAGATCAAGAGCAGCCAACACAGGAGAGCCTAAATCTCTGAACTCCCCAATCCATTTCTTCTGTAGTGAAGAGTCACACAGGAAACTCAGCTGAAAATTCACGATATTCACTCTTCAAACACCCACAGGCTCTGAAATCAAAAATCCACAGTGGAAGTTAAATGCAGAGACATTTTGTGGCTGACACATGGCAGGAATAGCATATGCACTGGTCAAATCCTTCTGTAGTGCAGCCAAAATACATGCCAAGAAATCAGCCCAGGTGGTTAACATTTCTAGATTAAACCACTTGCCATCTTGCTGGCATGATTCCCCACTGAGGCAGTGGAAGGCTTTACAACATTGATGGCCACAAATGAGAAGAGCTCATCTCGTCACGCAAAAATTGAAGGTATCAGTGCTGCTGTACTTTGCTAAAGGTGAAAACAGAAGAATTTCATTGTGTTTCTGAAAATGGAGAGGTTTATGAAGGGTAAAAAGAACAGCTTTATTATACTTTGTTTGGGAAGACACAGGAAAAAAGCCCAGATCCTGCAGAACGCCATTGATCTGCCCTATTTTTCTTATTATTACGGCAGAAAGGGACTATACTGCCATAGGGGTGAGGAAAGAGATGGAGTAGGTAGTATCAACCTCCAGCTACCCCTGGGTGTTGCAGTTTACCAAGTGCTGGAGGTTAGACGTGATAAAGCTTGCATCACTCAAGGGAATCCTGCCAGAGGCAGTCCTAAAGGCGTAGAATGAATAACACATGCTTTAAAGAATGCTAAGATTAATCTAGCTACCTAACATCCTCTCAGGATGACAGGGATACATCATCAGTTTGCACTTGCGGCAGACTGGCAACAGAAATGTGCCAGCTTTGTGACCCGCAAAGCACAGCACAAGGGATCAGGAGAAGATTTTGATTTCATGGTCCACCAGAGATGTATCAAAACTTCCAGAATCATTCCAAGGGCATAATTTTTATGATTATTTTTTCAAAAAGAAGCAGACAAGACAGCAGGTCTGCTCCTTATTCATAGTCCATAGCAATAGAAAATATGTGTGTAGCCCTGAGCGAAGCAGCAATGTACCTATCTGAAAGAGCAGTGTAGAACTGGACAGACAGAAAGTGCAAAAAAGATCTGTGATTTGAGAGGATTATGATCAGCAGCTGACCCTCAGAAAGAAGCCATTAATCATCATTAAGGAGGTTTATGTTCCAAGGGACCAAGAGGCTGAACAACCCAAGCCCTTAGTCCTATGATGTGGGTGAGCAAAGAAAGAAAATGGGGCAACCAAAATGGGTATGGGTAGCAGGGCTGACTCTGACAAGGGCAGTGGAGAACTGCCTGAATATCGAAAGGGCTCCGGATCTGGGAAACTGATAGGGTGAACAATACAGTTGTAGCAGCATTGTTTTCAGGAAAGGCAAGATATTTGCTTTCTCTCAGTGATTTATCTGCAGCTCAGTGGGTGCCGCTTCCTGCGTGGCAAGTAAGCAGCGAGCTGCTAGACGTGGAATACACATTTTCTTTTGCTTTTATTCATTTTCTTTCTAGATATAATAAGCCTTGCTTTTGTCAAGATCCCTGTTGTCTCAGTAATTTCATACAGAGATCCTTAAGGAATAGAGCTCTCCACACCTCTTGAAGTTTAATATCTTGGTTTTAGTTGGCATATTTCAACTAATAACTTATACAGCTAAAGAAAAAAAAATTACTTACATCTAATTGGCATAATACTAATTACCAGCAAAACATACCAGTCAAACATTGTGCCTACTCCCTCTCTGTTATTTTACATTCCCTACTCCATCTTCTCTTTCATTGGCAGCCATAAAACAATACAACATGCTGTTCTGTCGCATCCCTTAAAAAGATCGTATCCTAACTCCTTCCTATCTCTCACTGTCTCCACACTTCTTCAGTTCCAAGTAAGGTGATCTTAAAACAAACATAGACATATAACTGACTGAGAACTGCTCTTTTTGTGAACTTGTGGTCATGCTACTCCAGTATCCCATTTTTCTCTTCCTATTCCCCTTCTCGGTCTCTCTTAACATTTCTTATATGGAGGGCTTATGGTCATTGACATAAGAATTTATCTGTAAACTATATGAACAGTTTTATCTGTAAACTATATGAACACAGGTTAACTGAAACAGAGGCACACTTCCTTTCATCAACAGGTTGTTGGAATGGCTTTACTCCTGACTCACAGCATTTTGTCATTTTACAGTAAATGATTTTCTAAGTGAAACACATTCAACCTGAGAATGTGATGCTTACCCTAGAATAAGTGCCTTAAGCATAAATCTAAGCATCTCCAAAGGCCGGCAGGAGCTCTGCCCCCATCATCTGGATTATGTTGTCATTAGCCCTGTTTTGCCGAATGCCAAACAGCTCTCTGCCAAAGAGAGCCCAGGCACAGTTTAGAGGTGAGCCAGTGAGCTCAGTGGAGGAACACCTCCCAATGCGCAGGATGGATGAGGCCACCCGGACTAAGAGATTTAACCAAACGAACATGAACTGTGTTGTTCTAGTTGACCTCAAAGTCCGAGAATAGACTTTGGCCCATTGTGCTTAGTGATACAACAGTGAAAGAGCACCCTCATAGAACTGAGTATCCATCAGACTCTGAGCACTCACATTTTTGCATTAGTGAAGTGCAGCCAGAGATGTGGGCTCTTGCCCCCTTCTTTCCCATGATGAGTTTGGCAGAAAGCTGTTGAAGAGATTAACCAGGAATCCCTGTATCCAGTGGAAAGACATAGCATCTTCTCCATCCTTCTATTGTTTCCAAAAACAGGAAACAGAGACAACTTGTCTCTGTGGGCCTCTGAGACCTTTCTAGATATGCTTGCTGGGGAAAAGGGAGCACACCAGGCACAAAGCACCTAGGGAATTTGAGTGCTTGCAGGTGCTGTCTACATTCACAAGTGCCCTTGAAGAAGTGAGGCATTGGGATATGGTCACTGCCCTCCCTTTAGTTACACAGCAGCAGAATACCATGCTCAGGAGAAGAGAGGTCTGAAGAGGGAGGAAACTGAGGCAACACTCACACAACATGTATGAGTGCAACATTATGCTGCTTTCTTCTTTAAGAGCTTCCCCCAATTCTGCTCACTCATGTGAGCATGTTCATGTTGGATAGAGGGCTGAGGTGTCAGACAGGGAGCCCATGTCCAAATACACTGCCAAGGAAAGAAGGAGCTAATTGCTATATAGCCTCTCTGCATAGCTGTTATGTCAGCACTGGCCCTTAACAGACTGCATGGTTGCATCAGCTCACATGAAATGAGCCCTAGTTCCTGCAAGAGAATCTCAGCTCTTCAAAAGGGAAGGCAAATGCATGGGCTGATACGGTTAGATAACCTCTGAGTCAAAGCAACCTATCCTTGGTACTTCTTGCCAGGTGCCATGACTAATGTTAGATTTATGGAGTGTCCTCTCTGCAAGTAAAACAAAGAGCTGGCATTACATTCACTTAATGGAGGTGACTTCAAATCAGGATAGATGAGAGCTTATAGGAAGGAGACAGGAAGAGAGATTCATTGATAGTGCAAGTACAAAGAATAATCCTGGGGAAGAGCAAAGAACTGAGACTGACATTTGACCTGCCTCAATAGTCAAGCTCCCATTGATTTCACTGGGGACAGGAATGAATCCCTTATCCTCTATCTCATGACTACAGGATGGATTTTCCATCTGAAAGATCTACAGCTGACCGATCCTTCAAACTCAGGCACAGGTTATAGAGTTCTTTTTATGAGAAAGAAAATTCAGAATGAAGTTCAGAAGCTCAAATGAGAGACTTCATAAGCTCCTCTAGCACTAATTTGATACTCCAACCAATGCAGGTCCATTTACGTGAGAAGAGGTACAGGCAATCAGGTAGATTTATAGAAACATTTAGGTGATTACGGAGGCAGACAGGAAAAATAATTGAGTTATATCATAGAGGATAGTAAATCAAAATGGTATATCAAAACTCTTCAAAAGGAACTTCCTAAGAATGTACACAGCACATTATTTGAATACAGCAAATAGTCTGGGACTGTTGAAGAATCTTAGTTGTCTATTGTTTTTACATTTGTTTGGTTATTTTAGTTTAACTATATTCTAAATATGAGTACTCACTTTCACTGCTAATTGCCCCTCTGCATAGCCCCTGCTTTCTGCAAGTTCAGCTTTTTGTGGAATCGCATAGTAATCAGCATAGGAAAATTGCTCTGACTCGAGAGTAATCTGGCAAAAGTGATCCAGAAAAAAATCAGTCTGATCAGCTCCCTGATCCAGTTTGCCATGAAGCTTGACAAACAGCTGTGTTGGCACAACAGAGTACATGGCACAGGGACAGGGATGAGCAAACTAAGGCAGAGAGGAGGCAGCTGCCTATTTTGCCACTCTTGCTGAAAAAAACACATGGGGTGTGGGCTGTGGTGAACAGGTTCATCAGAAGTGCTCATAACTCAGCTGTTGGCTCTCTCATGCATGTCACATGGAGCATCTGCAATTGCTTCCAAGCACCTGTCCAAAGACAGACTATCTGGGTCCCAAGACCTTTTCAAATGCATGCTTTAAACTGTTATTGAAAGTAGTAGACTGAAGGAGCTTCATCCTTCCCCTCATGCTGAGTGAACGTCTCCTACGGACAAGAAAGATCTGGACCAACTGGAGAGGGTCCAACAAAGAGCCACAATGACGACGAAGATACTGGAGCATCTGTCATAGAAGAAGAAGCTGAGAAAGCTGTGATTGGTCAGAAGAGAAAGCTCAGGAGAGATCTTATTCAAGGTATGTAAATATTTGACAGGAGAGTGTAAAGAAAAGGGAGCCAGACTCTTCTCAGTGGTGCCCAGTGACAGGATAAGAGGCAATGGCCACAAACTGAAACACAGGAAATTCCACTTGGATGTGAAAAAAAAATGCTATTTTCATGTGAGGGTGGCTGAGCATTGGAACAGGTTGCCCAGAGAGATTGTGGAGTTGACTGCACATGGTCTTGGGCAATATGCTGTGGCTGACCCTGTTTGAGCTGGAGGGTTGAACCAGGTGATCTCCAGAGGCCCCCTCCAGCACCAGCTATTCTGTGATTCCACGATTCTGTGAACAGAAAAGAGTGGTTCCAAAAAGCAGGATGAGTTTTGAGCTATCTCCCAATATTTTCTCCAAGCCTGGGGACTGTGCAGTATTGCCCAGCAAATGACCAAATTTCAGGTGGAGTAGTCTCTACAAGACACGCAGTCACAAGAGTGTGCTGTGAGTGTATTTTTATTTGGTTGGTTGGTTGGTTGGTGGTTTTCAATGTAGGGCTTCCAAATGGAAGAAAGAATAAAGAAAGATGACAGAAGGATTTTCTAAACTCCATGGATTCAGAGGAGGAAGAATATGAAGGACATGAAAGAATGGAGATGGATATCCACTATTTCCCATCTTCTTGCCATAGACAGCAAAAGGGAATAGAAGGTATCACAGCCCAGCGCAGAACTGCAGGAACAGCAGAAATCTCAAAAATCCAATCTGGAATGCAGGAGGCACACGAACAGCTGCAGAGACTGATATATTCTACAACAGAAAGTACCTTACTATTGAAATATGTCTCTCAGGTATTGACTGAGAAGGATTGTCCTGCCTATATTTTTCATAAGCTTCAACCACAGTTCAGGAACAGAAAGGGTTAAAAAAAAAAAAGTCATCAGGATTAAGCAGGAAAATTTGGTTACTTCAACCAATTCTTCTAGACACGTTCAGGATCTGTCAAGGGTCTTTGGAGAACTTGAGGAGAGTCTCTTATGTGCATTATGACATAATCCTGTGAGGCAAGAAAGAAAACGTCAAATAAATTATTAAAGCTTTTTTGGGGCAACCACTGAAAGAAGTGGCATCCTCTTTAGAAAGTCCTGAGAGGATTAAAGGCATTGTTTGCAGCTGGTATCAATGCATTTGTTACCAAACCCTCACAAGAAAATACATCTGTATCCTCTTCACCCTGAGATCCTCAACACAATTAACAAAGATGACCTGGTCAGCGTAACATACCGCGACTGCTCTGAGCTGAATGGTTCTTCTGCAAGAGAGAGTTTACTAAGACACAGCTTTGAGAAAATATGGAATGGAACAAATAGGGTGAGAACAAGTCTGAAATTACAGCTTAGACAGAAATGGCATGTGAAACCAAGATGGCGTAATCCATGACCGTTTGCAATCTGTTAGACATGTCTCTTGTGATGAGAATCTTTTCCCACATTGCTCTGCAGTAGCTATTAATAAAATCAGAAGTTATCTTTGGGGATGAACTAACATTACTTGAAAAAAAGTATATAGGGTCATGATTTCTTAAAAAGAAACGCAGATGCCTATAGAGCTGAAGATCACTGAGAAACCTAGATATTACTTGAAGAAGTAAATGAGATGCTGGTGATGGTCACAAAGATTGTAATTATAAATATCATAAATATTGAGTAGGACTTGGAAACTACTGGTAACAACAAAGCATCTAAAATAAGTGGTTTCAGCCCTGATCAATACTGAACATTAAAGAGGAGAGGGATGCAGACTAATAAGAAAAATATATATATATCTCCACAGTATCTCAGCTACAGAAGAGTCCAAGCACCAATCAGACATCTACAGCAGTACCAGGCACAGAAACAATGTGCCTATAATACTTTCTCAAGACAAAATGGGATATTTAAAGATAATGCAAAAAGGAGAATAAGTTTTAAGATCTAGGAACTTCATTCTGGCAGACCTGTGTTTCAGGAGGCTGAAAGTATTTTTTTTTTTTTTTTTTTTTTTTGGTCCAGTCCACTGACTGGAAGAAAAAGAATGACCATAGTAGCAAGAACTTAAAAAGAAGCTCACAACCAGATTGGAACTAAGCAGAAGATAGGAGGTAGTGGCTGCCCAGTGCCGAAACTCCATCTCATCACCATGAGATGTGAGAAGGGGTTGTTGGCTGTAGGGACCTCCTCTGAGTCACTTGCCTTTGTTGTGGTGTTGCAGGTTGCACGCGTAGCCTACGGTTACTACAAGCCATAAGAAGCTCAGTTTGCATATGATGCACATGCATGCCCGTGGTGAGATTCTGAAGACAAACACTAACAGCCACATTGTTTCTGCGCCTGGTACTGCTGTTGATGCTACTGAGTACTGCAGAAAATCTGTGGGCTATCAGCTGGGCAAATCTATGCTCCTAAATGGATGCTGACAAACTGGGGATCATGCAGACAAAAATTATGAAAGAGAACAGAAGATGTGAACTATAATCAGAAAGGTAACAAAGGGGAACAGGAGGAAAAATCTAAGCAAACTTCCATTGTAAAGGTTGCCCAAAAGCCTCAGTTACATCCAAGGCCTGTCAGATGTTGTTGCTGCCCAGAAATAAGGCTGTAGATCTGTGGCCGCATCATAAGCAGATGGCAATGGCTGGGAGGAGCCTAAAAAGGTGTGGGAGGAAAGGGGAGAGTCCCAGCTACCCAAATGCCTTGCCTTGGCTCTGCTCACAGTAAGAGACATGACTCAGTTTTTGAGTTTATCAAAGAGAACTTTAAATATCAACTTGCTTGCTTGTCTTATACAAGTATGCAAAAACTGAAACACCTTCTAATATCAGAAGGTAAGATTCAGTGGAAGGAAACAGGAATGCAGACTTATACAATTTGGAGCAGAGAGGATCTGCCACTGGAATATCTCACTAAGGGTCTTATACATTTGCTGACATTTGAAATCTGCTGTCAAAATTGTATCTTTTTAAACAAGTAGTCCTGTTCAGTCATGGCAAGATGCAGAAACCATTTAGTGAAATCTTGTGTTCTGTGTCATGAAGGGGTTACACAAGGTTCTCTTTCCTGCTTTGCAATGCATCAATACATTAATCTTTCTTGAAACAAAGAAAAGGAAAAGTCTAGACTGAAAGGATTGTATTAATCCAGCAGTCAGCCCTGGAAATGGTATCTCAATTCACTTGCTCAAGCTGCGCTGAGGTGCACAGGGGAGGTAGGAGACCATGAGAAAAGGCTGGTCTTGTTAGAAAAGCCTTTGGCTATGAATCAAGTGAAAGAGTTTTACATCTAGCTCTGCCACAAACTCCCAAAGCCATGCTGCTTGCGCCTCTTACGTCAGCAGCCGCCCGGAGGCGGCTGATGCGATCTCGGCTTCACGTTCCAGGAGCAGCTGGAGACCTGCCTTTCAGCACAGAAGCACTGGGACCCTACAACTGCCCTTGCCTTTAGAAGGAATCACACTGAGGAACTGCCAGCATAACCAATGGGGTCACCCAAAGTGGCAAAAAAACATCTCAGTAATGCAGGTTATCATTTTCTAGTTAATTTCCTGTCTGTGGTGGAGTTTCCTACCTGGAAGGGGAATTGTGAGGGTAAACTCATTAACAAGGGAGGGTGTAAAGAGGATGGGGCCAGACTTTTCTCAGTGGTGCCCAGCGACAGGACAAGAGGCAATGGACACAGAATGAAACACAGGATGTTCAGTCTGAACGTCAGGAAAACCTTCTTTACTGCGAGGGTGACTGAACATTGGAACAAGTTGCCGAGGGAGATTGTGGAGTTTCCTTCCTTGGAGGTACTCAAAAGGTATCTGGACAAGGTCCTGGGCAACATGTTCTAGGTGACTCTGCTTGAGCAAGAGGATTGGATTAGATGATCTCCGAAAGTTCCTTCCAATCCCAACCATTCTGTGATTCTGCAATTCTGTGATCTGTGAAGTACAGATACTATTGCACTAAACGCATTGTAGAATCTCAGGAGATGATTGTTAATTACATATTCAGTGCAGGTTTGTAATGGTGTGTATTACAAATGGCATGGGGTCCTACTTCAAGTAATGGGGATGAAATACATTAACTGTTTACCTCTGTCCTGTGGACTAACGAATGCAATTCAATACTTCAAGCAATATGTCATCATCTCACATACCTCTATACCCACAGGAACAGAGTGAAGACAGCCTTAGTGTAACATATTTCCTAAAATACAGGTATTTGAATTTTACTAAATTCTCACTATAATCAATGGAAAGAGACTGGCTACTTTCATAAACCAAACTTTGCATGCATTAGGATAGAGCTCTGGTTATGGTACAGTGGAAGCAGATGTCTTTAGCAAAAGCAACTGATAGCCAAGTGCAAGACTAAACTCAGCTCCTAGCTTATTATACCCCACAGAAGTGAAAAACAGCATGGCAAAATGTTGGGGAGGAAACAGTGGTCAGCTAGGTAAGATACCAAAGATGACAAATATCTGTGATGGCTGAGGAGCATATCAGCGCCTAGATTCTGGAGAGGTCTTCATCAATAACATCTTAATTTCTCCTAAAAGAACTTGGCTCAGCCCCTGCAATCCAGCATTTTACTGCAGTGTGCACAGCAAAAGGTGTCCAAAAAAGGAGGACGCTGATATGTGTGTTAATCAAGTGAAGAACCATCTACAAAGGAAAGGCATGGATCTGTCTTCCAGTTGAAAAGCTATAAATAGCCTCGCATACTCTCTTATCAGATTGGTTCGGCTGCAGGGATAATCTCCTGGAGAAAGCAATGGAAGCTCTGTTACATTGGATATTTATAACTAGATGAAAGCCTAGCAAATACACAGTTGTGTCAGTCTTGCTCTCGTGCCGGGAGATAGGGTGTGTGGAATCCAATTAGTGTCTTCAGTTTAATATAAGGTCAAGTGTGGCTTAGTTTTCACAGACTCACAAACAAAATCTGACTTCTTTGAGGGGCTGATGCTGTTTGACCAGCTGTAAAAGCTGAAGTAAGGGCACAGTAAGATAGTCCCCCACAGTGTCGTGTACCCTTCTCTGGTAAGCAAGACACGTTCTGTGCCAGTAATGACAAAAAGGCCGGCTGTGCCACATCTAGGGTGGGCAGACCATGGGAAACACAACTCTAATAAACTGATCTAACACAAGGAGTACCTCTTAATCTCAAAATCACCTGGCCTGGTGCCAGTGTCCCCTGATAGTCTGCTTAATGGATCATAACCATGACTCTAGCCCCTGAAGTTCACTGAACTGTCTTTGCCAGATTATCTACACAGCACCACAAACTGCCTAGAGTTAATACCAGTGGATTTTCCAGAGCCTTGGCCTGCTGTGGCCTCCACTCTGAATTGGGTTTAGACAAGTCAGGACAGTTGCTGGAGGCACCAGAGCCTGACTTCCCAACAGCTGCCACCTAAAGGGAGCAAGACTGGGGGTGATAAGCAGAATAAGGAAAGAGTATCTCCTGGGAACTGGTGTGCATATCTGTATCGCACCTGGCCTTGTTTGTGGATGGCTATGTGAGGAATTTTGTCCTGGGCTGTGAACACATACAAGGATCTCCTGTGAAGAAGGGAACTCTCTAACTTATAGAGCAGGCTGAGTTTTGTGATGCAGGGAGTGTGCTTGGGTGCCCTGCCCCTGTGAGAGCCACTGCTGAGGGCAATGTCCCTGACCTTCCTAGGGGTCTGTTCATCCCCATGCTATCCCCTAGGGGGAAACAATGAACATCCCAGGAAAGAGAACATCTCAAGGAGGAGTGACATGGCATGCCTACAAAACTCCATACTGATGCTCCCTCTAACAGCTAGCCAAGAGCCCCATGCCCCAAACGTGGCATGGGGCCATGCACTCGACAGGATTAATTGCCATAACAGGAGAAGTCCTGGACAATTGAGTTCCACAGCCAGTGGCAGCCCAGCCCAGCAGTGAGTTGCCTGCCTGAAGCACAGGGACTAAAGGCAGCCCTCTCTGGCCTCCAACCCTCCCTGATCCTCTGCTTTCTCTCCACTTTCACCTTTCAGCCCTGATGGTCCCTCATTTTCTCTGGATTGCCTAATGTTTTTCTCTCTTCTAGTCCTCTTGTCACCAGTGCCCCTACTATATCATTCAACATGCCTTTCTAGCCTCTCTTGCATCTGGCTGGTGCTTGAAGGCCCCAGTACAGACCCTGAGAAAGTCCAGAATGGTAGCCTTGCTCCAGGAACCCCGGGGAGCCTCTCCACACTGCTTTCACAGCCTACAGGCTTGTACTTTAGTGAAAAAAATGGTCTCTGTGACACTCCAAAACAGAAGGATACCTCATCTTGCAAGAGCATCAGATAGATTTGGGAGCCCTGCCAGATCTGGCACCACTCTGCCTTGCTCCAGCAGCTGCAGCACAGTGTCCTCCAGCATTACCCCAGGAATTAGAGAAGAAGGAAGAGATGTTCTGCTAGACCTTTAACACCATACATTATCTCAGACCTCAATTATTCCTTAATAGGGGGACCCAGAAGGTTTTCAAGTCCCTAAACAATCTGAGCACAATCTCAACAATTTTCTCACTATGTAAAACCCTGTCCCAAGTAAAGGATGTCCTCCAGGAGTAGGAGTAGAATTCAGGAACACCCTTTACAGCTCCTCTTTCTCCATCCCAGGGGTTCCTTTGGACTTACCAGCTCCGTTGTAACCTCCCCTCAGTACAACAGCACAGAAGGCAGAAGATACAGGAAAGTGGATGTTATATGCACAGCCAAAGACAAGTCTGAAGAAGCAACTTAAGCTGGTCAGAGAAGATAGCTTGGGGAAGTGGCTGGTTGAGGGTAGTCAGGCAAGCAGCACGTAGGCAGCACAAGGAGCAGAACTAAAACTGAAGCTGTGCCAGGGACAGGGAAAAGCCAGCTCTCCTGCAGTGAGATTGCAGAAACACCTCTGCTAGGTTCTCAGGTAAAAGTGAACCTGACCAGGAGGTGACTTGAAGGGCCCAGCTGAAGGCAGGGCATGGTGTTCTGGGGTTTGTCCCCCCCTACACACACACACTTCTCTGATCCTCCATTCCATGCATTTCCTCACCACAGTTTGAGATACTAAACCTGTTCTCCCTCTCTGCTCCCTGGAAAACTCCCATGGCTCCAACATCTACCACCGCACAGAGGGTTACATCACACCCTAACTGTTCCTATATTCCTGCCTTCTGCTCTGCCCCAGGGGCTAGGAACCCATGGGACCACCTGACTGCAAAACACAAGCTTTCCATCAGCCTGGGCTACAACACCCTCTGCAAGCATGTGTGCTGCCATCACAGAGCAGTCTTTTTGCCTCTCTCTCTATGTCATACCAAACCCAGTTACCTCCTTGATGCTTCCCACTCCCTCCTTTTCTGTTTCTCTCCAGCTTTCCTCACCCTCATCCATTTCTCTCCTCCCTGCCTCATCCTGGCTGGCCTCTGACCTTGAGCTTTACCTCTCCTCCAGCCTCTCTGCCCCACCAGACCACAACTGACAAACCTGCCCTGCCTAGGATTCTAGTCCCATCTCACCCCACACCAGGGTAGGTGCATCTTTGAGGCTGAAGAGCCTCAGGTGCAGGGTCCCGGGAAGGGGGCAGATGTGTGTATTGCTAGCTCCTACCATTCTCAGGGTGCTCCATTTCCCCGATGCTGCCGTCAGGTGTGGTGCGTTCATAGTGATCCTCAGGCAGGGCTAGAGGCCCAATGCGGGGCCCTGATGATGACTTGCTGCTTGGGGTCTCTGACTCCTCCAGCCCACTGTCATAATAACTATGCTGGGAGGGATCCTGCAGGTCTTGGGCCTGGCTGGCTGCAGAGAACGTCACTCGGCGATGAGGTAACTGGAAAAGAAAAAAGCCAGTGCATCAGCCACCCAGTAGATGAAGATAAGTGGTGGTCATCAGATACAACCTCTAAACAGAGGCAGAACTCTCCCTCCCAGTACTCTCAGTATCACATGGAGTCCAACATCAGCCCTCGCCGCCTCTAAGGCCTGCCTGACAGGCATAGCTCCAGGCTGCATCCCAGCTCACACCATCCCATGCTGGGACCAAACACTGAACAGCCCCCACTCACCCTTGACCCAAGAGCTCTCTCTGAGGACATTACCTCTCATGTCTCTTTCTCCTGACCAGCTTCCTCTTCCATCTCACAGCCACCCCTTGACAGACACCATCTCCCACCTCAGGATGCGACACAATTGTCACCCATTAGCATTGCGTCTTGAGTCACAGACTGGCCCCCAGCCTGAATGCCACTCTTTGTCTGGGGTCACCACTGCAGGGACAGCTTTGCAGTCAGATTCAGTTCACACCATTCATGCTCCTGAAGACCCCCTATCACTGAACTCACTTCTCCTGAGCAGGTCTCTGATGGGATCATCTCTTAGTCCAGAGCTTCCAATGACATCATTCCTCACCTTGCCAGCCTCTGACCTGACATCATCTCTCATCCTAAGAGAATCTCCATCAAGGGTCAGGATCACTTCTTTTGTCTGCTTCTTAGACATTTCAAAGCTCTACTCCACGATTTTTCTCCCCAGCTTTGCCTCATGCTTGGGAGGAGCTCCCTGTAAACAGCCACTAAGCTACATCATTATCCTCATTCAAGTCCTCCTGTAAAATTCTTATTTGTCATGATTACTGAGGAATTGAAAAGTATAACACAAATTCAGAGGGCAAAACCAGGATAATAACAGCACAGAATGACACATAACCATTAAGGGAGAGAAAGAGACAAGAAATCATCCTATAAGCATAAGAGGAAACCCAAGGAAGGAGCTATCTAACTGGGATCTGAAGATGATGGGGAGAGAGAGGAACCAATGCACTTAAAGATGGCACGATCTAAGCTGAAGTGTCGAATGCCTTTTTTTGCTGCAGTCTTTAAAAAGATTGAGTGGCAATCAGACATCCTACACAGCTAGCACCAAAGAGGAAGGGGAGGAAATTCTGATTAACAGAGGGAAAGAACACACAGGGAGTATTTAGATGAGCTAGCTGCTTTTAGGTTAGTTGGACCTGATTAAATTCACCCAAGTGCTTGGAGACCTGATTTAAGCAGCTTCAGAGCTGTTAGCGTTTCTCTCTCTCTCTCTCTCTCTCTCCCCCTTTTTCTTTCTTTTTTTTTTTTTTTTTTAAGAAAGAAAGAAAGAAAGAAAGAATTTGTAGAGGATGAAGGAGGCTTGAGAAAACTGGGAGAGAGCTAAAATAGTGCCTGTCTTTAAAGATGAGAAAAAAGGAAGAGCTGGAGAATTATAAAACAGTTAGCTTAATTTCAGTTCCTGGAAAAATACTGAAACAGATAAAAGATCTCTTTGTAAGTACCTACAAGATAACAAGGAAATGAGTAACAGCTACTGTAGCTTTGTCACAAACAAACACATCAAGCCATTGAACTTCTTTTGAAAAGACATCAGGCCCTGTGGATGGAGGAGGAGCAGTAAATGTTGTATCTTGGCTTTAGAAAGTTTTTTTGACACTATTTTGTACAATATTCTCATAAGTAAGGCAGGAAAAGTTTAGGCGCAGTACAGCACTTCAGTGCTTAGGTAATATAGTGCAATCCACTGTAGGGTGGATGCAAAACACTTAGAAAAGCTGTATTCAGGAAGTTATTAAAGCCAGGTCTTTCAGCTGGTAGGAGGATGTATCAAATGAAATTCCATGAGTCCACTCTGCACGAGTTCGTTCCTAGCCTGTATTTTCATTAACTGCTTAGATGACAGACGTGGAATATATCTGTCACATTTGAACACTTGGGAAAAATAATCACTGCATAAACAGCAGAGTAGCTGAAGGATTGAGAGTTAGAACTGATCCTGGGATGACTATCTGTCAACAACGTCAAACTATTACAAAAAATCTATGTTGGGGTGCACAAACAGGAGTTTTGTTTTTAAGTCACACAGTGGTTTGTCTGCTCTGCTAGGCCTCAGTGTAGTGCTGTGCCCAGTCTGAGACACTGTACTTCAAGAACACGTAGACCAGTTAAGAGGAGAGAAAGAATGGTTAGAAGTCTCTAAATCACAACAAACAAGGAAAGACTGAAGAAACCGGTTTGAAGAAAAGCAGCCTAAGAGGGACAATGGTAACAGTCTTCAAACTCATACAAGCCTTCTGCAAAGAGAAAAGCAAAGGACTGCTGGTATGCCCCATGAACAGACAAGAAAAAAATGGCCTTAATCTGCAGCAACGAAGATTGAAATTAGTCACTATAGAATAAACTATAATGGTAAGTTTAGAGACGTATGCTAGACTGCCAAAGCAGGTGCAATCTTTTTCATGAAGGGATAGACAAATACTTCTTAGTATTTCTTATTCTTATTCATATACAGCTCAGGAATAGTTTAGGGCAAGTTAATCTTGCCTGAGGCAGGAGAACTGCATACAGACCTTGAGAGGTCATCTCCAGACCATTTTCTAGACTCTGCAGCTCTATAAGGCCTACAAAACCCTTCACAGTTTGGATGTCGTTGCCTGACATGCTATACAGTGCTGACCCACAGCTTCCTCCTATGATCTGTCTATCTGTCTGAACTGCTTCCCTCCAGCATCTCAGCTCATCTTTAGCTCAAGCCCTCTGCTTTCACTCTGTACTTGTAAAGCCCAAAACCAATGGCTAGGGCTTCATAGGGTGCCTGCAATCATACAAACAGCCTCAGAAACCCAACTTGTAACAGCTACTCTCCCTCCCCTGAGGGGTCTCCTTCCTAATAGCATCATTTTACTTAAAAAGCCACCAACTTTAAATGTCAGATCTTGCCTGACAGCCCTCATAAGGACTCTGCTCTTCACTGCAGTGCAAAGGCAATCCACATTCACCCCTGCTGCCCTCTGACCCCTCCATGGCAACGTGACACTGACAGAGGTTGATGCCCTCCCTAACAGTTTCCCCTGTGTCGTGACAAATATACTTCAAAAATAACAGTAGCTTCTGTTTGACTGAAGCTCTCCATCCAGAGAAACTTGTTTTGGAGTCACCAAGAGACAGTGAATGCATTTGTCTGGCTCTGAGTTACAGAAAATTGGGCTTTGTTTGACCTTTCTCTGTTAGGTTAAAGAGCCTTTCAGCAAACAGTATTTTCTATACAAGCAGCTGCTTATACATTGTAATCAAGGTACTTCTCAATCTTCTTTTTGAGAAGTTAAACAGAGTTCCTTACATCTCAGCCTACAAGGCAGTTTCTTGAGCCACCAGATCAGTTTTGTGACTCTTATCTTTTCTTCCTCCAATTTTTCTACCTTCCTTGTCAGAAGTGATTTGTAGACTCCTGAGTAGAATTCCTCGAGCCATCTCACTAGGGCTCGCTGCAGAGTTTTATTTGTTCTAGTAACTCTCACATTTATTCATCTAAGGACTGCATTAGCCCTTTGGCTGGAGCATCACAAGAGCTCACACTGAGCTACTTGTCCAGTGTGACCCTTAAATACATTTTATAGTCAGGATATCATTTCCAGGATATAAAACAGCATTCCTTATTTCTAGATGTACAGCTTTGCATTTGGCTGTGTTGAAATGCACTTTGTTTAAATGGGCCCAGTTTACCAAGCAATCTGGATTGCTCTGCATGATTGCTCTATCCTCATCATGGTCTCCCACTTCACCAATCTCTGTGTCAGCTGCAAATTTTATCAGCTGTAATTTTATATTTACTTCCAGATCATTGATTACAATGTTGAATGGCAGCAGGCACAGTACTGCTGTTGAAGAGCTCCTCTAGGAAAACCTTGATCCATGAGGATTCCCAACTAATAACTGCTTTTCTTTTCTAAGCTGTCAATAAACCAGCTCTTCATCTATCTAGTAATCCCTCACTTATAATATATAGTGTTAATTAATAATAATAATATAGTGAATTATCAACTCAACATCTTTATGAAACTCCAAGTTGATTAGCTGCACACTGTAATCTTAAAAGTATCTAAAACCAGTTCTGATGCTTCAGACCCATGGGTATGTCTAACACAGACCCTGCTCCTCATAGTGGCCATGATCCAATGCCTTAAGAAAGGTTTAGGAGCATGAGCTGGCATGTAACGACACTGCCCAGTATCCTTTCCTATCAACCTGTGTTGACTGGGCTCAACTCTGTTCTCGTCATTTCATTTTCTGCTGTAGCTGTTAACCCTTTTGTTCCTGGGGGATGGCAAGAAGATGCAGTCAATGGTTGCACCCAGCATCCCACCCGCTTGTTCAGCTGGCACGTTACATCAGTACTCTTCTGCTCCTCTGGGTCCTTCCCAGGGTCCCCAGGTTCATTAACACCCCAAGACCAGAGAGGTCATACTTCAGACCTTTGAAAACCCTTTGGTGCAAGTTATCTGTCTTGATTATTTCAAATATCTCTATTCCAAGGAGATTATTTCTAATGTCCTTGTCAGTTACCAATGCATTCGCAGGTACTGCATCCTACATTGTTCTGTCTCATACCTCATTACCAGAATTGCTTATTGAATACTTTTGCATTTTCTGCATAATTAACAATTTTGCCATCTTCATTTGGAAATGATAACTATTTGATTCCACATCTTCCTAGTACATTTTTAAAGCACTCTTTATTGTGCTTAGCCTGTCAGAATTGATTTTCCTCTGATGTTTTTTTGTTTCCTCCTCAATTTTCTGCACTTCATAACTACTCATTTCTACCAATTGCTGTATGCTCCCTCCCTCTTTCCATTTTTTTTCCTTGTGTTTATTGCTTTTCCATTTCTAACTGATCTTTCCATTTTGCCATTGCAAAGGAGATCTGGGGCAAAGTTGCCAATTTTTGTAGTTGGGAATCATGGCCCTTTGACAAACCATTTTTAAGTATTCTCCAGTGATCATTCTCATGCTTCTGTTCAGAGAACTTGCATACAGCCCATACAGCCACAGAGGAAACCGAACCACACTCCTCTGCTTTCTGTTGGGGCCACGGACATGGGCTGCTGCCTCAGGCTGTGGCTGATGTTCTGATAAAGAGATTCTTCTCCTAGTAAACCCTCACAGTCTCTTTTATGCAGCAGCTCAGTTTTTCTTCCAGCTCCTTATGTTTAATGAATGCTGTTCTCTGTGAAGTGGTCTCACACCTTTTTGAGTCTGTATCTACTTTTGTCCTCCACAGCATTCTGTAGGAATGAATTCCCTATGTGGGGGAATATATTATGTGGAAAAGCATTTCCTTCTGGTTTTACATGTGCTGCCTGGGAATTTCTTCAAACTTCTTCTTATCATAAAACCCGAGTAATTGCTCCTTGCTCTATTTCTTTCCAGTTTCATAGTCCCTAGCCAAGGGCTCCTTTGTCCTGAAACCCTCCATCACAATATGTCCCATGAAATGGCACCACCTGCCTCCCCTCTTGCACTCTTCAGGTACCCTCTCAGCTCAGAAGTCTTATAGCACCTTCTCTCTCTTTGGACAGCCCTGGCTTTGCTCTCTTAAAAGGATGGAGCCAAAGATGTCCCCTATCCTTGCCCCTGAGGGGAACGCCACCTGGACCACAACCTGCCCTGCCACATGCTAGAATGCCAGCTCTCAGCCTCCAGCCAGGCAGCAAGGGGCTGCACCATCAGTTTCTCCCATTCAGGTGAGCTCTCACTGTGAAAAGCAAAACAAACCCCAAAAAAATCCAACACTTCCATTCCTTAAAGTCTAGGAAAATGGGTCTAACAGTGGCAAAATGGCACCCTGTTTCTTGGCAATCCTTTTCCTGGAAAAGTGGAGATAGTTTGAGTGTGGGACCCACTGCACTGAGGAGGGAGATACACATAATGGCTTGAGCTGCACTAACAGCCCGCTACTGCTGAAAGGGGACATCCCTCTCCTCAGTCCCACTCTGTTCCCTGCCATGCCTTCCCTTCAGTCACAGGTCTCTAGCACACATCTGGGCCCATGCTGAGCTGACTCTTCTCATTAAACCAGGGGAAATGCAGATAAAATAGGAACAGTTTTATGAGAGAATGGAGTGAGGAGATTGTCACACCCTGGACATGTGATTCACCTCCTCATGCAGGGCCTTCCTTGCACATGCTCCAGCACAGGCTGGGCTGCATGAGACCTTTGGGGTGGAGGTATGGTCCCATTTGACTGACGAAAACTGTGCTATTCATAAAGGAAATCCTAAAATGAGCTCCAGGCAGGAGGGACAGTGTGGAACAACAGCATCCATAGGGGTGAGCCATCCTGCTTTCCCAAAGCCTGGATTAATTCTGAAGCAGTTATGGCAATAGAACTGTCAAAATTATTAACTATCTCAGTGCTGATCTGAAGGTGGATCCACAGCTAATATGCTTATCTGGCAGCCTCCGATTGCTCCTGTGCCTCCCCACATGCCAGAAACCTCAACGGCCTTTTAGCCAGCTGCCAAAGGAGCTTGCTTCCCCAACAGCTACCACAATGCAGCAACTCACAGGGCTGAAAGTGAAAGGCAATGTCAGACCCAATGCCCAGAATATAAAAATAACTGACAAGGGAGCCATTGTAGCACATGAGTTAGTCAACTTCAGATTAATTCATGAACCCCTCTCTTTTAAAACCAACCTGGAGCATTGCAACATCCCTAGTTACTGAGGAAAAAAAAAAAAAAAAAAAAAAAAAAAGATAAAAAGCCAAAAACTACATAGATCCAACTTTACATATATGGAAGTTTTGCTGCATGTGGGAATTATTTTACATGTTCATGTCATGTCTGGAGAGGAACACAGCTCCTGTGCAATGCAATGCAAGCTTCATAGCAAGCAGCTGAGGGGAATCTTATCCTCAGCAGAAAACAGAGTGAGCATCTAGGAAGGCAGAACCAGAACTGCCCAAAACTGTCCAGGGTAATGCTCTAACTCTAGGAAACCAGACACAGGCTCAGTTCACAGCCATGAGTAATGACCATTTTACGGCTCATCTGAGCAGCAGCATCCCCAACAGCACGTGCTTTTGCTACCATTTTGGGATGAGGACAGAAATAACATGGATAGCCCTTCCCATCAATTCCTGTGTTGACAGTACATTGTCTAGCAGCAGCATAGACTTTTGGATAAGAAACCCCTCACGAGCATCACCACTCCTCCTGTAGCACTGCGCACCCACCCTCACCGCTAGGGCTATGGTGTCCACCCAGTACATGAAGAATTCAGAATGATATGTGGTACCAGACAAAGCAACATGATTAGGGAGGGCGTTTACATATGAGCAGCAAAGGCATATACTGCCTTGGCTTTGTCTTACCCTACTGGCACCTACAGGAACCCTTTGCTCCTCAAGAATTGCACTTGTCTGTCCTGTGCTCCCCTGATTCCCTTCATCATCTGCAGATCCTATCTGCCCCAAAGATTCCTCCCTGCTCTGTCCCAGCAACTTCAGTTCCAAATTTTTCTTAGGGAGAAGACTATCACATCCCAAATTGAATCCCGGACCAAGCCAGAGCAGTACTGGATTGCTCTGTTTCAGCACTACACAAAGGAATTGAGGAAAGAGATGGTGCAGAGTAAGGGAATTGGTCCCTGGGGCTCTGCCTGCTCTGTGACAAAGGGGGGGGACCAAGGCAACCAGGCATAACAATTACCTACCTGCAGCAGACCCATGCTCCAGCTAGCACAAATGACTCAGAGGAAGGGCTAAAAACCCTGCTGTAAGCAAGGGTATAGTCCATATACGCCTGTAAAATCACTCTTGCTTTCAAAAAAAATGTTTAGCCCCTCCCAAAATTTTGTCATTGAAAGTGGTGTCTCCAAATGGGCACTGACAATGCTGGCCTGGACTAATAGACCTTAAAGTATTCTGATCTACCCATCTGGTTTCCTCTAGGGCTCAGGTCAGCCAATTTGCCAGGGCTGCCTCCATCACAGCAATTGTGGTTGCACAAGGCAAATTAGCAGCACGGCTGTCAGTTCTGGCCCATCTCATGTTCATGAGGTCTTGTTTGATGGCTGTGCCCTGCCTGCCAGGTCCTCGCATACCTTCCTTCCAGGACTCTAAAAGGAGAGTTGTTTCCCAAAACTCTTCAGCTCTTTCATTGTCAACAAATGAAGCTAGAGGAGGAATCCATAATTGAAGGAAAGATATCACGGAATCCATGTGGATAAAACTTTTAGAAAATAGGTATTATTAGAAAAGCAGCTACTAATTCTTTGGTGTGCCTATCATGGGGGCTTCACTTCTGACTATTAGCAAGTGCCGACCTTGCAGTCAGAAGAGAGGTGTTACAAGTCCTGTTGAAATAATGACAGCCAAACAGCTGTCCTGAAATGGACATAAGATCCCAAGGCAATATTTAACGAATAAATCTGGGTGAAAATGTGGGCTGACTCCTGAAATTTGCATGCTGCTCAAAGAAGTTACAAAAGCCCAGTGCCAGCCTGCCTGGTCAGACTGAATTTATCTAACTCATAGCAAAATCTAACACAATTAGAGACCTATTTAGACAGCCTCAGGATGGAAATTGCCTAACCTCTCAGCCTATCAGAACTCTAAGCCCATCAAGGATGTTCAGTGTGGCTTTTCTTTGGTTGAAGTGAAGACTGGAAAGTAAAATATGGAAATGAATCATCTGAAGGGTAACTCGTAAAATTTAAAGGGGCCATAATCTTTATGGAATAATTGGACTGACCACGGTGTCCTGAAGTATCTATCACCTTCAAGCTGCTAATAGAGTCATTTCTGTAGATAGTTGCTATAGAGCAGAAATTGCTCGGAACACAGGAAGAGGTCTCAAAATTGCATTAAAACCATATGATGATCCCAGGGAGAAAAAGGTTCCAGGACTGGGAGAAATACTTGAATAAAGCCCTGAAGGAATCTAACAGCTGTAGAGTGGGAAAATAATGTTGGGCAAATAATGAGCTAATCTGGCTGCCAGTTGCACCCAATGGAGCTGATAGACTATTGAATGCTCTGGAGAGAGCAGGGGGTCCCGAACCGTAGACTCAGGCCTCTCAAAAAGAGATAACCAGGAATGTTTCAAGAGAAGGCTTTACATGGAAAAAATGTCAATTTTTTGAAATCAGATCTTTCATCAAGTGAATATCTTGTTTCAAAATTGATGAGAATATCTTAGCTTACGTGTAAAAATGAAAAAGTGATGTTCCTACAAAGCTAATTTTCACTTCAAAATTCAAGACAAATACTCATTATTAAGTTTAATTAAAAACGTCAAAGTTAGAATGGTACCTTTAGAAATTCTTAGAAATATAATATATATACATACATACATAAACTTATATACAGAGAGAGAAAGAGAGAGATTGACTTGAGTCAAAATGGGGGAGGGGGAAGATTGTAAATTCTTGCTCACTTGTTTTTAAATGTAAAAATTTCCCTGACGGGGAAATGTTTTCTAATCAATTATTTTTCAAAAAGGAAGAGGCAAAATTCTTTCTGCTCAGTTAAAGAACAGTGTCTACTCCATAAGGCTACGCACCTATTTAGTCTAGGTATCAGCAGAGTCCACTTCACTGGAAAGCAACCAACCTGCACCCAATGTGAACAATGATGATTCTAGGTAAGACAAGAGATCTTGCCTTCATTTGGAGAAGTCAAATAAGTAACACAAGTAATATTGTCAGGTTTATAAAATCCACTGATATTGCCAGCACTGATCTGGCACTGGCATTTTTCCTAGCACAGGACCCCTGGTATGTATGAGCTGAGGAGATACTTTGGCTCAGGATCCACACACATGATGATGAGCTATCACATGAACCCTGGCTTAGGCCACAATTTGATTGAGAAGTCCATGGAAATCTGTGCCTCCTGACAGAACAAGGGGTATAGATTTGCCAAGAGGGCTTCCTTCCTCTTGCTCCAAATGATGAGACGGGGAACCAGCAAACTGCTCTTTGGGTTTCAGTAGGTGAAGTGCTGGAGGCTAAGAAGTGTAAGGGGAAGTCCAGGGTTTAGGGTGTTTGGAAAGTAGGAGGCAGAAGTAATGACAACTGTAGGACTGAGCAGTGAGGGTTTCAGGACAGGGAGGTGCAGGAGAATCAGGACCCTGCAGGAAATGCAGAAGCACAGGGAGATCTGAGGTAGGAAGGAGACTGCACCTGAAGTTTGAACTGAAGAATCTAATGAAGGAAATCACACTCCCTTGTGCTCTGTGCTCCAGGTTACATGCTAAACTGGAATCTGCCTGACTGATGGGTCAGGGTCCTGCTCATTTCTCTGCAACACTTCCCGGGACAGCCAAGCTGCCCTGGTCCACAGTATACACATGGCTGGCCTGAGCACTTATTTCAGGGTTGCCAGCCTGGTGTGGTCCAGATGTAGGTCTCTGCCCCATCTTGTAGAGCAAATCCCATTCTGCCATTGCCTACCCATCCATCCCAGTGTAACTGATCATTAGCCCTCTCCACAATGTCATGAAAAATCCCCTTCCCCACGGAGTACAATTTGTCCATGAGGAACAGCCTTCACAGTTTTCAGGGTATAGCTGTCACTATGTCCTCCCAACACCTTGAAAAACCACTAGTGTTCCTGTCTACCCTTTTCACCATGGTCAGCACCAACATTCACCAAGTACACTGTGGTAAAATCAGGATGAGTGCAAGAAGAATCAAGTCTCATGTCTGTCCCAGAACATCTTGCCATATGTCTCCAGGGTCTGTGGGGCCACCTGGGCAGAAAGACCTCTACCAAGAGCCCATGATGCTCTTTCTGCATCATCTCTGCTGTATCCCAAAAAGAAGAGGTGCCCAAGACAGCTACCACAAAGCCCCAGGAATGAGGCCAGGACATAAGCACTACGTGAGAGATGGAGGTATTGTTTGACAACACTGGAACCTGGCCCATTAAAAGAAATAAAATTTTGAAGCAAGTCATTGAAGAGGAAAGAAATTGGCGAAGTGGAAGGAACAAAGCCTAGTGCAACGTTGTCTCCAACTTGACTGGTAAGGTCAAGGAGACTCTCACAAGGGCCTTCAAGAACAAAAGTTTGTCAGCTGTGTGAACATTCCTTCTGAAATGTTTGCCCTTCATCCAATGTCAGGATCTCTCAGCAGAAATCTCTAGTGGGCTACTAGTTCTGTTGCCAAGATCTACTGTCCCACATTTAATCTCTTACCCAGTTCTCAAATCCTGAGTAAGTTGTCAAATCCCGGGCCAGACCTTGCAGATTCTGACAGAAAGAAAATTCCCTGGGTACTAGCAGAGGTTCCTGAGTTCTGCTGTCTGCACAAGAGACATCCTGCTAGTCTATAATAAACTCTGATCTACTTGGAAAAGGAGTCCAGGCTCCTCCAGTTACTCCCAATGCCTTGAATCAATGTCACAACACCCTAAAAGGTCTTGCCCAGGATGAATATTAAATAAGAGCTTCTTCAAACATCTGAAATACTGATTTTGCTTTCTACTGGTCTTGCGTGCCTTTGATGAAAAAACAGAAAGACTAAATGATTAGTGTAAGAGGAACATCAGACTTCAAATTAGCAAGACATTTATAGCAGGATTTCAGACATGAGTTTAGACAAGAAGTTTCCTGCCACAACAGGTACAGATTGATCTACATCAGATTCTTTCTGGGAGCAGCTTTGCAGATGCTCAAGAGCACTATGGATTTTGAAGCATGTGAAAATCAGGGCACGTGGGAGCTAAATAGCTCCAGGCTTTCAAGTTGCTTGGGCCTTTAGAGATGTCTCCTATGAGTTGAATCATGGGACTCTTCTCACATTTCTTTTCTATGCTTTTATGCAGCAGGATCAATCCCAAAAGTGAGATGGTAGTTTATTGTCCTTCCAAAATAAACTCTAAATGACTCTAAAGACAGTTTTGATGAATCCTCCCAAGATTAGCAACTTCCTAATCCTTTCATGTGTAGATGGTAGACCAGGAGGTGGGCATTTTGTGAAGAGGTGCTGAGCAGAATGCTTTCTTCTTGGGGCAGGGGCATTTTATGTGCATTTGGACTAGATCCCCAAGAAATGGTTGTGATTGGCATGACTGACTGCCAAAGTGGATGTAAATTATGAGATAACATACATACTTTCTATTGCCCTTCTAGCAGGTCACTGCCACGAATCTGCTCCCTATCCACTACTTCCTGTGAACATCTGAGGGACTGTAGCAGTAAGTAGTTCTAACTATGGGAAACCATCAGTGCAAAACAGCTAGGAAGAGTTTTTAATGAATCTTGAAGAGTTGTTTTCTCTCTGTTCCTATGTTTGACCTCCTCTTCCTCAGGTACTCTCTTCCACAAGGTTGAATCTAGACTCTCAATTAAAAAAAAAGACACCTGTACTCTTGTTGGGAATCAGGAACAGGTCCTCAAGTGTGAAAAAAATCAGAAAAAAATCTCCAGAATATCAGAGAGAAAACAAGGTTGAAGGGGGACCTACTCGCGGGAGGCTGAGTGGATCCAACTTGCAGGTGACCTTGGCTCATAGGGGTAAAACTGAGATTCAGCTTCCTTCACATTGGACTGATGGACATCCCAGCTAGAGTCATAGGTAAAGAGCAGTACCAAGGTGCCAGAGGTGGCCTGTGCCCCTGCAACTGGGCTTCTCCCCACCAGTGCAGGGAGGCTGGGCCTTGTAGCGCAAAGGAAGCAGAAGGCTCTTGACTTCTCAGGATTTTTTTCCTCTTTAGTGGCCAATACCTTGAACCCCATTTAAACTCAGCTCTGCTCTGCCTCAGTGGGATGAACGGAGAGCTGAAGCTTGGTGCAGAGGGCTGAGAACTGCTATCTGAACAGGTCATTAACTCTGCTAAGCAAAGTGTGTGCTTACTGGGGCACTAACAGAGCAAGAGATAGTGAGAAGAGTCCTTTTTGGAGTAATCTCAATCAATCAGCTTGGCTGTGCAACTTGCAAAGCAGTATGTAAGCTCATGGCTTTCCCATGGAGAAAGTCTATGCCCAGGAATTAATGGACACGTGCTTACACATGACAGGAATGTATAAGAAGGGACAGTGGATAGGGAGGAAGGTTGGCTTTGGGCTCGGAGTAGGGCTCAGGTCCAGAGGACAGTTTCAAAAGAAGAACATGAAGTTAAGGGGATTTAGTAGGGTATTGGAGGGGCTGAGAAGCATCTTAGACAGTGCAAGATGGCAATCTCAGCCCTGAATGTCCAAGATATCACAAATGGTGAATGAAAGCTCCTACTCTTTGTGATCTACCCTGGTACAGCCCCAAGGAGCTTCACACACTTAAGCCATGTGCACAGCTGCACGGCGCTTGCACACAGTTCACACCACTGGTCCCAGGTTGGGGCCTGCCAACTGGGGGAGGCAGGCCACAGGCCATGCTGCCTGACAAGCTAGAGAGCTGCTCCAGGGACACCAGCATACAGCTTTCACCTCCTAACTGCTGCCCCATGCTCCCTCTGGGCTATCTTCCTTATCCTGAGCTGACCCAGTTCCCAGAGACAGAGCCGCCATGTGTCTCTTTGCTCCAGGCTCCCCTATTCTGCCCCAGAATACCCCACCCCATCCTGCATTACAGCATGCGGCCTTCTCATTGCCCCAGACTCCGCCCCATCCTGTCCTGGAACATCCTGGCTCTGTTCTCACCCAGAAGGACCCCACCCTCCACCCTCTTCTGCTCCATTCCTTGTCCTGCTGCTTGCGTTCCACCCCAGAGTGGAATGGGCTCCAGACACTACCCTCTGCCCTTCACCCCATTCGCAAGCTCCTTGCTATCTGTCTTTCCATTCACCCATAAGGATGACAAAGGCCTGAGGACACACCCTGGCAGAGAGCAGAGTCACAGAATCGGGTTTTGCCCCAGGATTTGGGTGACTGATTAACCAGGCTGCAGGGCTGGGCCCCGTTCCAGACTGGTTTGTGAGTGCAGAGAACAGCACTGCAGCTGAGAGCCTGGCCGAGCAGGCAGAGCAGTGCTGGGAATATCAATCAGCGTACCTTGGACCAGGCAGCTACCCACACAGCCAGCGCTTTCATAGCACAGAGGATCCACAGCTCGACTGCCGGAGCCAGCCTAGGGACTCAGCCCTGTGCTGCAGAGGTCTCAGCATCTCTCTGTTGATGGGGCAGCAGACAGGCAGGCATGCTGGGGCCTGTGTGTGCTTCAGAAAGAGACTAATGGGGAGGGGAAAGAGCAAGGGAAGGGGGAAGGTCATTGTCCAAGCAGAGTAAGAGGAAAGGAGAGTGATCAGACCAGGAGAGAGAGAGAAGAAAGTAGATACACTTCTGAAATGAAAGAGGGGAGGTTGGGGAGAAAAAGGAGAAGCCCTCCAGATCCGGGCTAAGGAAGCCCCTGTTCACCACAGACCAACACTGGCTCCCAGTGCAATAAGGAGGGAAGAACTTGGAGGTTTGAGAAGCAAGGAGAGGCAGGGAGGAATGGGCCAGCGCTTGTCTCAACAAGATGTTAAGGAGGGCTTGTCCAGTGCTGAAGCACTCAGGGAGCTGCAAGTCATCCAAGCAGCCCCAGGCAGGGTGGACGGGCTGGGCAAACCTTCCAAGGGAGCAAAGGAGGAGGTCGCAAGAGCTAGCAGGGGTAAGAACTGTCTGGTAGGAAAGGGCTGATGCTCTCCTCGATGGGACAGGGACAGCAAGTGTTGTTGGGTTCTTGCAAACATTCTGCTTACAGAAGAGTCATCACCTGTCCAAGGCTACAGGCTGTGTACACCCCACTGTCACTTCGCCATACCATACAATCTGCATATTTTCCTGTGTCACCCTTCTCTGGTACTGGCTTTGCATGCCACATACCACCGCCTCTTGCAGTCCAAGCTCTGTACACCACGATGCCACCTCTCACTGCAGTTCAGGCTGTACATATCCTACTGCCACCTCACAGAGCTTTTACCTATGGGTACCTGTGGATACCTAATTCTGGAGGAGATACAGGCTCCATACCCCTCACACACACCAACTATCCCAACTTACACTCTGCACACCTGCTGCTGTCACCCCTGCCATGTAGGTTGTGCTCACCTCTGTATCACTACTCCATGGAGTACAGGCTATGTATGTCCCATTGTCACCTCCTACACAGAGTACTGGCTGAGTACACCCTGCTGCCACCTCCCCCTGCAGCACGGTCTCTCCACACCCATGCAGTCTCAGATTCCACAAGCCAGGCTCTACCACAAGCCTTCTCCCCTGCTGTGGCCTAAGCATTTTCTTCTGAGGTCCCAAAGGCTTTCCAGTACTCTCCCAGGCACAGGCAACCCAGAGCCCTCCCTTCTATAAAGCCAAGGCCCTCCCAACACAGACAGTATTGCCTGGAGCCACTGCATGTTTCTGCCTTGTTCATAGGGCTTTTGACTGCTTCACCACTTCCCCATGGCCATCATAGCATCTGGCCCACTCCTCATCCCCTTCTGCACTTCCCTAGCTCCTACTAGCTCCCTGCTGGTGCTCAATCCTGCTCCACATCCACAGGAATTTTGCAGATCCCAGCAGATCCCAGTTACTCTTCCCAGCACAACTGAGGAGCAGGCCCTACACCACAGTCTCAATGGTATTACAAGCACATTCCTTCAGCTGGTCACTCCCAAATCTGAACCAGCTGTAATTGATCTGGATATTAAAGAGGTGATTTGCAGTGTCTGGAAGCTACTCCTGAAACAGTGCCTTTCTGAAACAGGGGAAAATAGAGCAGGTCCCCCATGAACCCTCAGCTTCACCTGCAACTCATTGCCTGATCCATTTATCAGCTTATTCCACATGAGTGACCTTGAAAAAATCCACTGACCCAGGACAGTAGGAGACTTTCCCAGACATCTGACAACACCTAAACCTGCAATTTATGGACACTCTAAACCAAATTCTAAAATAAGACAATTTAATTTCTGTCCATTACAGTTACAATATTCTTCTTATCCCTCCTATAGAGAGTAATTAATATTGCACTGTGCTCCTGAGCCTGCAGGCATAACCAAGTGCCTCTGCTCAGCTCACTGCAGCACACTGAAGTTACAACCACTCAAGCCAGCTTCTCAGATGGTGTGGGAGCTGTAATGAGTCTGAGCGGTGCTGGATTTATGCTGTGAGGAAAGGATTTAGGGCAGCCCCCCAGTATAAAGAAATGTTAAAGCATGGAGCCTGGGAAAAGGCAGAAAGGAGGGAGACACTCCCCACTCCAGTGTCTGAGAGGTTATGTTCTCACTCCAGATTCATCAAAGAGTTGCCGAGGACAAGGAAGGAAAGGAAATTTCTTTCAGAGAGTTCCCAAAGGGAAGCAGACAGTAAGACTGAGCCATGCCCCCAGGCTGCCCAGCCTAGCCCTGCAGGAACTAGTTATTTAGGTGGTTTCTGGTGTCTCCTTTTCTCTTTTGTAGACATCATTTCTCCCCACAGGCCCCAACCCAGCCTGCCTAGGAGGCCCCGACACTTCCTGGACAGTTCATGATAAAAACTTATGCTGTTAGCAAAACAAACTAGAAAGCTGTGAGAGCCAATGCTGGCACAGGGCTGAAACCACCAAAGCCAGAATCGCTGGTTTCCCCAGATGATCTAATGTCTCCAAGTACCAGATCTCTTCTTCTCCAGAAGTCTTGTGCAGTCAGTTGGAGCCCTTGGGAAAGAGGTGAATCTGGTGCGACTGGTACTAGGATTTCTGCTCTGAAACAAGAATTCTGGGGAGGAGGAGGGGGCATCTGGGAAGGGGAGGCCTGAGATCTGCCCCATGCTGGAGGGAAGGGTGGTGTAGAACAGCCCCATCCAGGCTAATCAGGGACTGGGAATGGAGTCCTATGCTGAATCTGCCTACCAAAATTCTTGCCAACCCCTTCGGAGACAGGAGCCTGTGGAAGCCCCGCAGCAGTGGTGTCACTCCCGACCTGCCCGCAGGGAGTGGCAGAATACCTATCTGAAAGCAGACGCTCTCACTGGGGAGTATGGCCACTTTGCTTCCAATGCCCTCCTGCAGCCCTGATGCTGCCAGGAAACCTTCCTGGGAAGACTTCTTCACTGCAAGGGTGCCTGTTGCATCCCAGGGCTGGGGGGGGGGGGGGAGGGGAGTAGGCAAGCGTCTTGCGTCAGGTGCTTCCCACATCATTGCTGATGCACTGAAACTCTATCTGCAACAGTGTCCTGATTCCAGCATTGCAGCTGGTGAGAGCAAAGCATCTCAGCATTTTGGCCCTCATCATTAGGATCTGGATCATGCTAGCCAGGCACCATGGGCCAGGGCTCTGCTTCTCCATACACTGGCCTTGGAAGACAGGAGTTCTCCAAAGGGCGCACGGAAGAACCAGGAGAAGTCACTGCAGGGGGATACTGGAGTTGGAGATAGCTGGGTTGCTTGGTCCATGACTTGGACTGTTTCACTTCATGTCTACACATGTCCACATGCATGTATATGTACATGAGGGTGTTGTGAACCGCGTCCTGGAGGAAGCTTTCTCCTTAGAGAACCAGCCAGTAACTAGAGATGGGAGATGTCAAGGGAGAGTTAGTATTGCAAGACATCTGGAGTGGCCCTGCTGGGGCACGGTAAAGGGTTTGTGATGGCTGGTCCACAGAAGCACCAGTTCTGGCACTGCAGGACCTAGGGGCTATGGCAGCTTGGGGCATGGAAGACACACCTGGGAAACTGCAGGCAGCAAGAGCAACCTAGGTGCAAAATGGAAAATAAGGCACAACCGTTCAAAAATAGAAAACTTTATTGAAGTTAAATCCAACAGGGCAGCAGAGCTCAGCCCCACGGCAGGAGCCCAGCCTGCCGCTCACCAGGGTACAAAGAGTGGAGCAGTGGTCTCCACAGGGGCACAGAGGATACAGTACAGTGGGGGAGCAGGTGGTCCTCATCCACGGGCCACAAGAAATAGGTAAAAACACAGGCACTCATTCCTCCTCTCCTTCCCCAGCTAGTTAAGGATAGACTCGACAGATGCCAAAGCAGAAACGTGGTGCAAGCTGAACTGACCAGACAGCACAAGAAAAGAGAGTTTTGCAAGCTCCATACCCTTCTAGTCACTCCACAGTCTCCTGAGACAGCTCCAAGCTCCGGTGCACACCAGCGAGCAGCCCCTCCCAGTATGCAGCCAAGGCTACCTCTGCCCTGCCCCGCACACAGCAGAAATCCAGCTAGACAAAGAGCAGTGACCCGGCCACAGCACACAGCAGAGACCCCAATGCCCCACACCTCGGATGATCTCCCTTCCCACCCCCACACAACACTGACCCAGCCCCAGCCCCGGCAGACAGCAGCGACCCTCAATTTTGCTGGTCCCGTGCCGCCAGGGGAAAGCACTGCATAGAGAAAGCACTGACAGCTTGGATCGCTCTCCTCTGCAGCGGCCTCAGCAAAGACTGCAGCACAGCTCCCGCAGAGCCGTAGCTCCAGGCCTGATGCTCGCACTAAAGGAAGCCTGGTTTTCACCGCTTCTGCTATGGCAAAGGGCCCAAGCCTCAGGGAAGCCAGAACTTGAGCCTGGGAAAAAGGCAGAGCTTTGCTCCCCCACCCAGCCCCACCTGCCCAGGCAGCCACAGTGGGTGCAAAATTCCCTTTCAGGCTGCTTTGCACAGGAATTGTAGAAGGCTCGGCCACACCAAAGAGAGCCAGGCTGGCAAAGCAATGTTATCGTCACCTTCTGCGCTCTCCAGCCCTAGATTGGGCTTGAAACTGGTTGCTTGGAGCTTTAGCAGGGAGCAGGACCAGTTTCTCCTCCCCATGAATCAGCCTGAGGCACTTGCTGAGTGGTGGAGGGGGGTGGGCACTGTGCTTCTCGGTGCTCTCAAAGCTGGTCCCCCAACAGGAACCCAGGAGGGTCGAATTTCTTCCCTGGGGCTCGTACATGCAGGGCCCTTCACATCACTGTAATCCAGACAGCGCCAACAGGACCCAGCCCCAGGCACTCTGACAAGCGTCCAATAGTTTTTGCCACCCCCCCTTCCCCTCCTTGTCCCATGATTAGGCTCTGTGGCTAGACTTTGTGGTAGTCCTTCGCCAGCCCCCCAGGTCATGCATGCAGAGCTCAGGCCAGTCCGTGCTCACTCCCACACCTCTGTCCAGATGGCTCCCCGGTGCAGAGGGGGGGCCACTGCCGGCCTCAGGATGAGCTCTCCTACCTGCTTGTTGGTGTATTTCTGGGGATTGGTGCGGTAGCTGTAGTCCGAGTACTGCTCGGAGCCTGTTGAGTTGTTATCCCCGGTGCCAACAAAGGTGTTGGTGGCTGGCAGGTCCTGCACCACCTGGTGCTTCTTGGAAGCAGAGGGTGACTGAGGCTGCAGCTGGATGGAGGGTAGAGGTGAATTGGAGCGGTAGTGACGCCCCAGGTCTGGGCTCCCTGGTGGGTAGTTGAGAGGGAGGTGGATGCGGGGGCTGTCGCTGACAGAATCATTCATGAGGTTGAACTTGAGTGATTTCTGCAGCCCTGTCTCCTCCTCATCCTCTGTGGGCTTGGGTGGCTTTGGGGACTTGCTCTTCTTCACTTTATTCTTGCTCTTACCACTCTTACTGGCCTGCTTAGGTGCATACAGGTCCTTGGTCTCCTTCTTGCCTGCCTGGTAGCCACTCTTGGCCTCCCGCTGCCGACAGTAGCGCACCAGGACAACCAGCACAATGACCAGGGTGACAGCCACGATGCCAGCAATGACTCCAAAGAGAATGTTGCTTCGTTGCTTGCTGCGCTCGTATTCAGGGTCACCAGCAATGTCTATGTCAAGAGGTGTGTCCAAGCTGTGTCCCACCAGCGTGTCAAGCAGGGTGCGGTTGGCCAGTGTTTCATTGACGTAGAAGTGCACCAGTGCTGTGCCATGCCGTGAGGGCTTGCCCTTGTCATTGACACGCACCACCAAGCGGTGCAGGCCGTGGTGCTTGCGCAAGATCTCCTTCTCCAGGGTGATGTCTCCACTGTGTGGGGAGATCTGGAAGAGCTCAAAGGGGTTGCCTCCTGTGATACTGTAGGTCAGCTCCGCATTGACACCAGAGTCAATGTCCTCTGCCTTGACCTTGCTCACTTGCTGACCAGGACTGGTGTGGGGCAGGATGTGTTTGTAGGTGGCATTGGAAGGTGAAGTGATGAAGGGGGCATTATCGTTCTCATCTAACACATTGATGGTCACACCCACATAGGCAGACCTAGGAGGGTCCCCACCATCCACAGCCTTGAGTCGGAATGTGTACGTACTCTGCTGTTCCCGGTCAAAGGAAATGCTGGATAAGATGGTGCCAGTGCCATTCTGAATCACAAAATCCCCATTGTCTTGCTCCACTGACAGCTGGATGCGGGCATTTTCTCCTTTGTCAGCATCGATCACCGTCACCATGCCCACGGGGCTGAGGGGCGGCATGTTCTCCATCACTGAGAAGTTGTAGCCGCTCAGCATGAACTTGGGGTCATTGTCATTCCTGTCCATGACGTTGATGGCCACAGACGCTGTGCCCTTGAGGCTGGGGCTGCCCTTGTCTGCTGCCACCACCAAGAATTCGTAGCGCTCCCGCTGTTCTCGGTCCAGCATTGCCTTCACTCGGATCTCCCCGGAGTCGGGGTCAATGGTGAAAGAGCCCTTGGAGGAGGGGTCCATCACTAGGGAGTAAACCAGCTCGGCATTGGAGCCACTGTCAGCATCACTGGCGCTCACCTCCATCACCAGGTCATCAGGTTCATTGTTCTCAGGGAAGGCCACCTCAGTGAAGCTCTGGCTGAAGACAGGTGCATTATCATTCACATCCACCACCTGCACCTTAAGCGAGTTGGTGCTGGAGAGGGGTGGGTTCCCCGAGTCCACTGCAACAATCTCAATTGTGTATTCCTTCACTGACTCATAGTCCAGTGGTGTGGTGGTCTGCAAGAAGTATTTCTTCTTGCTGTCACTTCCTGTTTCACTGGCCTGCCGCAGCTGGAATGGGACATCACCAGCTACCACACAGGTAACAACAGCATTTTCACCTTCATCTCGGTCAGATACCTGCACCAGAGCCACAGCTGTCTCTACTGGCACATCCTCTGAGATATTTGCCATGCCATCCTGGTGGGTGACAAGCCCAATGCCTCGGATCTCTATGGAGGGAGCATTGTCATTCATGTCTTTGATGGTGACCACCACCTGGGTGCGGGCGCTCTTGGGGTTGGCCCCCTTATCCTTGGCCAGGACAGAGAACTTGAGGACGCTGACATCCTCCCGGTCAATGGGCCCCTGCACAGTGATGAGCCCTGTGGTGCGGTCAAGGCGCAGCAGACGGCGCACCATGTCCGAGGCCTGGTGGAAGGAATAGTCAATTTCGGCATTGGCACCCTGGTCTGAGTCGTTGGCTTTCACCTGAGGGGTGGAAGGAGAAATCATGAGTGGGAGGATAAGCTGCATGAGCCCTTCTACCAGCTGCTGCGCTGCCCTCAGAGGCCTCCTTTGAGGCAGGCTGGGGGGAAAAATCAGGATTTCCTCTTCTAGGGCCAAGGCCTATGGGGCAAAGAGCCTGAGACTGAAAAGACAGCTGGGAGCAGCCCTCTGGCAGAGAGGCTTTTCCTTGCTCTTCCTGTGAAACCGGCTGGGCGGGTGAGGCAGTGCTCCCCTCCCAGCCAGCTCTGGCATGCAGGGAATCCTCCAGGAGCCAGCGCCACAGCCCAGCAGCAGCAGGGGAGGACTACAAGGCTGCAGGCCCACCTCACTCTCACACCACTAAGACCTCTCTTCCCACTACTAGCAGCACTGTGCCACACTTACCCTCGCCATTCAACCCAAGCACAGCACCAGAGTGGAAGGAGAGCTTGAATGGTTGGCCAGCCCCAGAGGAGCTGGCTGTGCCTCTGTGCAGATGAGCCATGGCCTGCCCCGCATAGCACAGGCAGCAGCTGCCTGTCCTGTGACCTGACAGTAGAGGTGGCCAGGACATTAGGTCGGGCCAAGCAAGGCTAGGGCATGCGAAGCTGCAGGAGCTCCAACCCAGCTTTAAGGGGTGCAGCCCAAGAGGGGCTGGGGCTGCCTACACTCTACATGGCACCAGCCTTCTCTGCTCTGCTGTCAGGAGCTCTGTGTTCACGTAAACCTGCTTCTACGCCTATTATTTGCTTTCTAAAGATGAGGTTTGTCTAACTTTTGCCTCCCTAATCGGCTCTCCAAGCAGCCTCTTCTCTGCACCATTTGCTGCTCTGCCGTTATCTTGCTCAGCAGATTTGGATGGAGAACGAAAGTTGTTAAATGTAAATTCCACCTTTTACCTCCACTCACAAAAAAGGCGGAAGTCATTTTCCCCCTGAAAGATAAAAGCTGAGCAATGGTAGCAGTGGTGTCTCAGCCCATTCTCCTCCTGGCCGTGCAGCTCCCTTATCTGCTTCCAACTTCCATTCTCTTAACAGTGAAAAATGAATTCTTAAAATTCACATCAGAATTAGCAAGCAGATGAGAGCTGGCCGCGCTCTGCTTATTAAGATGGCAGTTGCAGATAAACAGATGTCTACTACTATCATCTCAATGCCCCCTCCAAGCCAAATCCATGGAGATCCACCTCCTTGGGCTTCCTCAGACAGTTCTCGCTGCTGCCTGTGATAGGGCAGAGTCCCAGCCACAGCAGAGCCTTGGGCACAGCAGGACACCCCCAGAGCCATGGGCAGTGCCCTAGGCAGACATCAGGGAAGCTGTCTGTTCCCCATCTCCTGAGCACGCCCAAGTTTCCATGAAACAGCCATGGGAATGTAACTTATGAAAGGGTCCATGTCTTGCCTCAGGCAGTATTTAAAGCAGCCTGGCAGGAAGCCAAGCTCCCTGTGGCTCTTGGGTCCCAGCCTTCTCCTGAGACCTGAAGCCTTGCTCCTAAATATCCATAAACCCTGCTGCTGCTTCTTAGATATGGCCTGCAGCCCCTGCCCTGGCTACAACTTCCCTCACATGCTTCACAGCCTCATTTTAGGAGATGTGACCTCCCAGAGATGACACCCCCACTGACTCTGGAATAATAGGATGGGTTCTTGCAGCTAGCAACCCCTCTAGGGTCTTTCCTTCCTCAAGGCACTATGGCAGCTAGTGGCTGTATAAATGCTCCCTGGGTTGTTCCTGCCAAAGCCAGGCTGGAGGTGAGCAGGGGAGGAGAAGAAAGTCTCCACTCCTGCCTGCACTCACCTGGAGGACAGAGTGCCCCATGGGACTGTTTTCAGAGAGTTCTGCCTCATACAGGGCCTTCTCAAACTTGGGTGCGTTGTCATTCATGTCCAGGATGGTGATACGTAGCAGGGCACTGCTTGCCCTTGGAGGGTTGCCTCCATCCTGCACTTTGATGGTCAGGTCGTAGGAGTCCCACTGCTCCCGGTCCAGGTTTCCCATGACAATCAGCTGTGGCTGCTTCTCATCCTGATCCTCAGCCACCTGCAGCCCAAAGAGCTCCTGTGCCTCGGGGCCAGCCATCAGCTCATAGGAGGCGACGCCGTTGGGACCCGAGTCCCGGTCCATAGCCAGGGGGATGGAGAAGAGTGCCCCAATGTTGGTATTCTCATGGATGGACAGGGGAATAACAGGTGAGGCAAAGTTGGGGGTGTTGTCATTGATATCAAGCACCTCTATCTGCCCCTCAAGGAGGCGTGGGCTGCTGTTCATCATCAGATCAGTGATGGACACTTCAAACTCCAGGAAGCAGGGTTCTCCGGGTAGGAGGTGCTGGCACTCACGCAAGCTCTCCCGGTCAATGGAGGTTTCTGTGGTGTAGATGTCCCCAGTCTTGCCATCCACGCGTAGATAGGGGGCCCCCACTTCCAGCTTGTAGAGGTGTCCCATGTCTGGGAAGCCATAGTCAGAGGCCAGGCTTCCTATTAGCGTGTTGGGTGGTTGTTCCTCCTGCACTTTGTAGACCACACGTGTCCCAGAGACCAGGGCAGGGAGCTGGAAGACGAGCCACAGGCTCAGGCAGGATGCTAGTGGTTTCATCCTGCACTGCAGGGGAGCTGGAAGGAGACACAGACACCGGAGGTTAGGGAGTATGAGCCCCAGGCCCCGGGTCTGCTCCACCCCAGCCCACCTTCGCACTGCTGTGGCATATCTTTTTGGGTGCACATGCTGTGTCTAGCAGGATTGGACATGGTCCCAAAGCAGCTCCCTGAAGGGCAGGGGCTTCAGAGATTTTTCTAGCAGATCTAGCCCCAGCCATTGTCTCCTGGCAACCTCCAGCAAGAAAATGCCCAGGAGGACTGGTCCCTGCTTGCAAAGTTCCTGCAACATCCTGCTTGAGTGGGCAACTCAGTCATTGAAGCCCCAGCCCTGGCTTCCTGTCACTTGCAAGAAGCAAGTCCTAGTACTGACCACCCTCTTCATCATCACACAAACTGTAATTAGACCCAGCGAGGCACACAAACAGGGTGGACTACACACAGCCTTCTGCCAGCAACCCGGTGTGAGCCAGCCAGGCTTAGAGACAGCTTCTCACCACAGAAACACAGGGGCATTGTGCGCCATGCACTGCAGGGGCACTGCCTGCCATCCACTGCAGGGACACGCAGACACTGCACTCATCTGCCTGCGCGGCAGAAACAGAAGCACTGAAGGGACATAGGGGTCTATCTGCACTACAGGGAGGCACTGCCATCCAGCACTGCAGGGAGCCAGGGTACTGCCTACACTGCAGGGATACCACCCGTTCAGCAGTGCAGGGACATAGCAGCCGAACCTTCCCTGCCCTGACAACCACAGCGGCACTGCCAGTTTTGCACTGCAGTGATAGGAGGGTGCCACCCATCCTGCGTGGCAGGAATGCAGGAGCACCATGCATCAACCACCGTGCACTGCATGTAGGGGCACTGCCACCCATCCAGACTCCTTACAAAAAGAGGGGCACTCTTCACCCCTGTGCTAGAGGGGCACACAGTCACTGCCTGCGTTACGGTCACAGGCACTGCAGACATACACCCCACACTGCAAAAAAGGCTGTGGCTCCCTGCGGAGCAGAAGCACTGCACAGCCCCTGCACACTGCAATGATAGGCACACCATCTCCCCTCCGCTACCCAGTCACTAGGCAACCCCACACCCTGCACCAGCAGATATTATGTTCCTTGCACTCACTGCAGACACACTGTTCCTTCCCACTCCTTCCCACTTCAGACTGGGTCACTGCGCACCCAGCAGACGCCCATGCTGCCTTGCAGAGACAGCCCCACACTGTGTGTCCAATGCTGATGCCCACCCTACACGCTGCAGAGACAGTGACAGAAATACTGCCCCCCTGCATTGCAGAGACACGCACTGCACACGCTGCACTGCAGGCACACAGCCACTGGATACCTCCTTCCAGTATGCGCACATTGCAGAGGCAGTGCTGGGCACACCACCAGCCCTGCAGAGACTCTCCACTTCTGTACCAAGCCCCTTGCCCTGGTGCTGTGCCCAGCCATCAGCTTTCCTGTCCTCCTCAGTCCATTCTGGGAACATGTCTTCTTCTAGGCACAACCACACAGCTTCAGCTGGGCACCACTGTGGGCCATGAAGGGCTCCCAGAGAGCCCAGTGGATTCACATATGCCCTAAAAATCAGTACCACAAGCACAGCCCCCATCATCCACCATGGACCTGCTGGCTCTCTCCATTGCTCCCTCTCCCCATACTCTTCACTCACCTTGGGAGCCTCCATGGGACAGGCAAGCTGTCCTCTACCACCTCTGCTCTGCAGTGCCACATAGCAAGTCCCTAACTCCTGGTCACTTTGGCACCAAAGCTCTCCTCAACAAATGGAACACCTTGCACTGTCCACCCTGGTACTGCCACCAAGCCAGCAGCTCCTAGGCCATCCACTTCTCTGTTCCCTAATGGATGACTGCCACCCAGTTCTCTTTGCTGACATGAAGAGAGCTTTCCCTCCCTTACAAGTGAGAACACATCTCTGCTCCTGGAGGCACAACTATGGCCCCAAAGCCCGGCTCCACTCTGTCCGGTGCCTCTGGAGCTGCTCCCTTATTGTGCAGCCAGCTCTGCTGAGGGAAAGTGCACAGATGGCGGAAGGCGAGTGGTGTTACCATCGCTGCCCAGGCAGACACACACAGGCCAACACAACTGTTCAGACCAGGGTAGGGGGAAAGCATTCGCTGCACAGATACCTCTGAGACTTTCCTTTCGCCAGATGGAAAGGAAGAGGAAAACAAGTCTTCCTTCACCCCTCCACAGGGCCAGGAATGGAGGTGGTAGGAAGCAAAGCATAAACATACTGCATCTCTGCAACAATACAGGCTAAAGCCAGCAATGAATATGTGTGCACATGTGTCTGCACTAAGAGAATGTGTGCCTATGTCTGTGTGGGCACTATGAGGCTGTGTGCACCTGCACTGAGCACAACTGTGTGTCTCTACTAGGAGACAGGGTACTTGTGCAAGCATGTGTACTAGCAATGTGCATGTGTGCCACATATGTACATGCTACAAGAAGCACATCTGTGCCTGCACGAGCAGAGTATGTCCACTATATATGAGTATACATTCATGTATGGAGCACACATCCACACACACTGAGCAGCGTGCACATCTGCACTGGGGAAGCATGTGCATGCCAGTGTTGCCACTGTGTGTGCCAGTGTGTGTGATGCCACCAAGTGTGAGCGTATGCACACCCCAGGTAAGAAGAGTGCTCCCACATGGATCATGCATGTGTTTGCCCACAGCATGTGTGCGTGCTTGCTCTGCCTGAACTGTCCACAGCAGGAAGGCCTTCACGACCCTGTGCGCGTGTGCACGTGAACTGGGTTTCATCACCCCATTGCTTTGTACTCCCTTTGGAAATGACTGTGCGGCAGCACTAGACTGACAGGGAGAAGGAGAACACAGGTAGCCCCGTCCACCGGAAGAGGACTCCTGGGAAAAGCTGTTTCTACAGCCCTGACTGGAAGAGGCGCCCACACCTACCTCCCACTGCAGGACTGTTTGCCCAAGCCTGTTTGCAGTAGGCTGGGCCATGACTGCGGATGACGTAGCGTCACTCTGACTAAGCCTGAGCACAGGGTAGAGGATCTCAGGTAAAGGTGAAAGTCCCAAAGCAGGGCAATACTCTGCCCATCACATGGCCCTGACTCAGCTGTGACACTGGGCTTCAAGGACCCGGGCTTGCAAGGAGGCCTGTCCCATCCAGGCACCGGAAGGAGGAAGGGAGTTACCCAAAGGAGACTAGCACCCATGTTTTCTGCTTTGAAAAAGGGGCTGGCACATGAACCCACGCAGTAACGTGTCTCATCCATGCCTTGCCTCTGCAGGCAAATGAAAGCTCCAAAGCGGAAAGGCTAGAGGAAAAGAAAGGGCTGGAAACCTGAGTGAGATCATCACAGCATTTTCACCCCACAAGGGACTGCCTAAGGGGGATATAGAGTAGGCGTGAAATGCCCTGGGCTCACGAGGGTAACAAATCTTGCTTGGTACTTAAAGATGTGAGAAGGTACTTAGCGCAGACATGAGAGCCCTGAACAAGGCACAAGGTGGACATGGAAGTCTCGACCACCAGGGAAAGGTGTATCTGCGGAGGGGCAGAGGCTTCCGTTGGGCCAGTCCAACACATTAGACTGTTTTCCCATGGGATCTAAGGATCATCACAGACTTTCTTCTGTGGTGCCAAGCACCTTTTTCTGACCTGCTGGCAGAACACAGAGCACTTACAAATAAAAACCCCTCCCAAAACAACTATTTCTCTGCACACACAATTCTCCCTATGGGGAGAGTGTGAGAGAGACTGAACCACATGAGAGAGGCATTAGTCACGCTGCTTAATGCATGACTGAGAAGCTCTCAGAGGACAGTGGCATGTAAAATCCTACAGAATTCAGTCATTTTCCCCCAAAAAAACAACGCTTAATGAAGGAAAAGTTACAAGGTGCTGAGAATTTAAACAACTGCTTGAACAACCCTTAGCTCCCTGTGTTTCCCCACAGTCGCCTTGGCCCCGTTTCACAAAAAGCCAGCACTGCTCATGAAACAGGCAAAGTCCACCCTCTTATTCCTCCCAACAGCTGATTGCGTGCCTCGAAGCTGTGCTTGCAAGTCTATCCAAACCCTGCACTGAGCACACAAGTATTAATCCCCCCCCACCCGCCCCCTGCTCTGCTGTGACGCTCAGAGCTAAAGCAATATTGGAGCAAACAGTAAATGCTAATCATGGCTCCACTAGCTCCACTCCTCGCAAAGGGCTGAGATTGAGGATGATACTGTCCAAAACTCGTCCACTAACGTCCAGTCTCACTCACATAAAGATGTGGATGGGCCGAATCCCTAGCATTATATAGCACATCCCATTCTTAACATATGGTTTCCTTAGGCTCTGACTGCCACTGCGGCTGCTCGGTATTTATGCAGATTGGGCCCAAGCACCCTAAACTGGAGCACCCTGCGATGAGGAACATGACTCACTTGTAAACAGTTTTACCCCAGACCATCTCTTCGAAGGTCCACAGAGAAGAGCAGAAAGCCAGGGGCCCTCCCTCCTCCTTTCATCTTCTCCACATCCCTTCCAACTCTAGCAGCCATCGAGGCAGAAACCTGTCAGAGCCTCCCCGGGGCAGCAGCCCCCATCCTTCCACCCATGGGCCCTGCCAGAGCCCCTCCTTGATTGTGTGGGGCTCCTGTCCTCCCTGGCATTAGTCCTCTCGACTTCCCGAAGGCGAAAATGTCACGGGCCTGAAACACCCCGGCAGGGCCGCAGGAAGCTGGCGGCAGCGGAAGCGCCTCGCCTCCAGGACTGGAGCCCAGGGAGGCGGGTGGGCCCGGGGAGGGTGGACCTCTCGCAGGCTCCCGGTGGCATCTCCGCTCCCGCCCCCGCGGCGGGAGCAGAGCGGCTGGCAGCAGGGGCCGGCGGGCCCCGCTCCGTGCCCGGGGGCGCCGAGCCTCGCGGGCGGGCGGCGGAGGCGCCCGGGCCGCGGCCGTCGGAGCGGCGCGGCGGGGCTCGCGGCCCCCCGGCGGCGCCGGCTCCGGGCACGCAGCGCCCCGCTCCGCCGCCGGCAGCTGGCCGGGAGCCCGGGCAGCTTGGGGGCTAAACGGGGCGTCTGTCTCCAGCCCCATATCCAACACCAGCGCCCGGTTCGCCGAGCTCCTGCACAGACCTCGGCTGCGCTCGGCGAGCGAGGAAAGCCGCGCTGGGATGGCCGGAGAGATGCGCCCCGCGCCGGGCTGGCTGCCTCCCTCCGTGCCATACGCACGCACACACGCATCGTACACAGGAGCTGCTCTCCCGGCACTGGCTTCACATTCAGCTTCGCGTACACTCAGGAAAACACAGATTTTCTAAGGGACGCACACACACTCCGCTCCTGTAACACACCATCCGTGTAACACACCGCTCCGGTAACACACGTACACACACAGAGGGAGTCCGTTCCTCTAATAAGCACACCACTCCTGAAAGACACACTCACATCGCTCCTCCGGCACGCACACATAGCCCGCTACTGGCACGCACCGCACTCCCCTACAGCAGTACGTAGCCGCTCCCCCGCTCCTCTCTGGTACGGGCAAACGCACAAAACCCCGCTCCCAGCACACAGCGCTTCCCTCGCTCGCACGGATTTGCAGAGCTCTCAGCGCGCCGCTGCTCACCCACAACTTCTCTCGCTCTCACACCAACGCACCCCGAGCAGCGCTTACACACCCGAGTTCGCACGCAGCCAGAGCCACCCCGACCGACCGGGGAGGTGGGCGAGAGGGGGGAGACGCGTGCCAACACCCCTGCACAGAAACACACTCACACGCAGAACCACCCGCGACGGAGACACACACGCCCGCGCACGCACAAACACCCCTGCACAGAAAGGCACGCACAGAGAGCCAGCCTGGATGGGAGACACACGCACACACGCGCACACACACCCGCACAGAGCCCCCCAGCCCCGCTCGGCGCGCCGCGGGCCGGGCAGGCTGCGCGCTGCCGCGCTCCCCGCCGCACAACAAGTGGCGGCAGCGCCGGGCGCGGCGCTCCGGCCGGGGCCGCGGCGGGCTGCGCCGGCAGCCGCCCGCCCTCCCGCCGCTCGCCCCGGCGGAGCTCCGTGCCTCGCCGCCGCCGCCGCCGCCCGGGCAGCCTGGCCGGCCCGCAGCGGGCGGCTCGCCAGCGCCGCTCCGGCTGCCGCCCGGTCCCGCATTCCCGCACACCGGCTGGCTCACGCCCGGGGCAGCCCGCACCGCGCCGGCCCCGGGCGGAGGCTCCCGGCTCTGCCGCAGCTCTTACTTGGATGCGGACGGCGCTGCGCTCCGTGCCGACCCCTTGCGCGGCGATCCACGGGCGTCTGCATCGCCTCCTCCCCGCCGGGACCGGGCTCCCCCCACCCCCCGGCTCCTCTCGATCGTTATCCACAGATAAAAACAAATAAAAAAATAAAAAATAAAAAAGAGGGAGGATAAAAAAAAATCCCCGTCGGGAACCGCCCCCCTCCCCCGGGCCGGGGCTGCGGCTCCTCCGGCGGAGCGGCGGCGCGCAGGGCTGGCGGCAGCCCCGGTGGGCAGCTCCGTCCGTGCCCGCCTCCGTCCCTCGGTGTGTGTGAGGATGTGCAAGGGAAGCGCAGCGCAGGCACTGCCCCTTCCCCCCCCCCCCCCCCCCCGCTGCCTCCGCCTCTCGCCGCCACCACGGGGAGGTGGAGCTCCGGCTCCTTATCAGATCCCGAGCCGAGCCGGAGCGAGCGGCACCGGGAGCCGGGCTGAGCTGCCCGCCCGTGGCACTGCGGCCCGGCCCGCTCTGCCCGGCTCCGGGCGCCAGGCGCAGCGCCAAGGCCCCCGGCCGCGGCGAGGGGCGCCCTGCCGCCCCCACCCCTTCCCGGGACCCCTGAGCCGGAGGTGGCATGGTGCAAACTGTCTCCTTCCCCCTGTCTCACCCCGGGGACCTTCTGCTTCTTGCCCACACACTTGAAGGATTAGGCTCCCTTTTTGCTCCCCCCCCCCCCGGAGGATTTGGGGGGTTTTCCACCCCGAGCTTCAGGCTTCCTCAGCCCCACTGCATATCTTCTGCCTCCCCTGTGAGGGGGAAAGGGGCCCCACTGTGCTAAGGGGAGGGCTTACCCGTGAGAGTGCTCCCAGCAGGGGCTGCACCCACTCCTCCCGGGCCCCAGGCTGCTGCAGTTCAGAGCCTCCAGCCAGGGAGTCCCCCCCAGCATGCGCAACATAGGCTCCAGGGGCAGGCAGTAAGCAGTGGCTGCTGTGGTCCTGCCCAGATGAGGCAGTGGGGCCAAGGGAAGGAGCCATGCCCTTCCATTACACCTTGGTGAATCATGCTTTTATTACAGAGTGTCAGGACTCCTGAGCAGAGAGCACCTGCAAGCTCCCAGCTGCCCTTGCAATGCCTTTGCAAGCTGTGCACAGCCCATGCTACCTGACCCAGGTCCTCACTCACCTGCTGGCCCCCATGAGACCTGGAATGGGCAAGCTGGGGCCTGAAAACAGCATGCTCCAGCAGTGCCCCCTTCCCTTGGTGTCCTGAGCTCCAGTGGCCTCCCTGTTACTGCAAGGAAAGCCAGTGATCCTGCCAGCTACATGGATCTGCAGCCTGGTCCTGCTTCCTTGCTAAAGGCCTCAGCACTCTCAGCATGCAGCCAGACTCTCCCAGATGGAGCTGCTGGGGTGGCTCTCCTGGATGGCTGTGTTCAGGCAGGTTGCCTGCTGCACCCTACCAGGGCCAGGTGCCATGTGAGGCTGCAGTGTGCTTCACCAAGACGGAGCCAGCCTACTCTGGCACTGGGGCTCCAAGAGCCAATTGCACTTCAGGTTTATAGCCAGAATGCTGGAAAGTCCTTTTTGCTTCTCCGCAGCATGATGGAGAGAAACATAGAGATGGGAGCAGTGCTTCCCGCTGAGCTATGCCAACCTGTTGCGCAGATCCCTTCTCCGCACACATGCTCAGCTCTGCTGCGATGACCCACTGCACCATCTAGAGGCTGCGCCAGCCTGCTCGGAGGCTCTCTGGCTCTGGTTCAGCCTAACTCGTCCTGCATTTCCTCCGCAAGAAGGGGACTCAGCCCCTGACAAGGCTTCTTCCTGCTGGACAGGAAAAACAGGCTGGGGAGTTAACAAGAAATCATCCCCTCTGGGTGGAAAGCTCCCCTGAGCCTTCCTATATATAGCAGGGCCATCTCTGCTCCTGCTCAGCAGTGAAAGACTTCTCTCAATCTGTTTTTGTTCTGTTCTGTTCTGTTTTGTTTTGTTTTCTGAGTGTCAATTCTCATGAAGTCAGTTTAGCCTAAGATATAAAGTGGGAACCCAGGGAAGATCAAAGCCCACCCATGCAAAGGCAGGGAAAGGAGGCATAGCGTTTACCCTGCTGATACAGCATGAACTGGAGACAAGAACATAGAGAGTTAAGCTGTCTGGAAACAATGTGAGATTTAATTTATCAGTCACTTGTATTATTGCACTGATAGTACTCCTAGGAGTGACAGAGAGATACAGTAAAGGAGGAAACTGCCCCAAGTGACCGCTATGGATCCACAGCAGTCTGTGGAGTCATGAAGGTAAACTTAAAGAGATCGCTTGTGACAGAGTTTCCATTGCACATGAGACATGGGTAGTTGATATGCATGCACTTTGCTCCTTGCTGTGCCAGGGAAACTACACCACGGACATAGTTCATTAGATGCCACCAACCGGTCTGCCATCTGTGGAGGACTGGGGTCTGCCGTTTCAAATCTCTGCTCTGGCACATTTCTGAGAGGCAGGTCTGGGCTGTAAGAGCATGGGGAAAAGGTGTCTTGAGGAGGGGTATAAATCAGGTGCCATGGGGGGACAGGCATCCCAAGAGTGATATGTCTGTTTCTACCTTTCCACTTTGCCGACTTGCCTCTGAAAGTGTCCAGGCTCCCCCAAAAGTGCCCCTTGTCCTCTGACAATAAGGAGAATCCAGCCGGTTGCCAATATTGCAGTATTCTATTCTTTTGCTTAGGTATTAACGTGAATCACTGGCCCATACCTTGACTCTCCTGTTCCTAGGAAAACAGAGCCATTTTGAGCAATGGGAACCATCAAATCACAGCTTTGGCTCCAGCTCCCTGGCCAGGAGTATTTCATGAGAACAACCATGTCTTTCCCACCTGCCTGCTCCTTGGATTCCTGGTGCCATCGGCCTCAAGACGTTGCTGGAGGCTTTCACCTGCTTAGCCAGTGGATACCCTAGGCTGGGCTGCTCTGACATCATGCCATGATACCTGCTTCTTGGTGCCAGTTGGGCCTTGTCAGAAGAACAAAGCCTGCGAGGGAAGAACATCCAGATAAATCTCTGAGAAAGCGAGAAGAAAGGGAAACATAGAGAGCAAATGAACCTTACAAGAGAATAAATACCCCCTCCCCAACACACACAAGCAGCAACCTGGCTGCCGTCTGCTGCAAGGAGTTCAAAGGCTCTTCTGTTCTCTCTCTCATCAGCTCTGGGCTCCACAGGAGAAGCAGCAGCACGGATTGGGCAGCAAATGCTAATAACACAGATGTTCTGACAACTCACTTGTTTCTACAATTAAAAACAAAAGATCCTCAAAACCCAAATGCAAGGAAATGAGCACATTAAAGAACTTCTCCTCCGCATGCCTACCACTGCTCTTCGTAATGAAGGGGTGCAGATATGCGGGGGTAGGGGCTCGGAGTTTTCAGCCTGATCCTGCGCGTAAGTGGGATGCTGCGGGAGAGGCACTGCCTGGCTCATCACTTGGGCTGTGCTGCGCTGGCGTGCGGGTATAGCTGGGAAGACATGCTGGCCGTAGGATGCGAGTGGCAGACCCCTGCGCCGGGATCGATGGAGGGGCTGAACGACTTGTAATGGTCTGTCTCTCTCCTGCCTGTGGGATGCCTGCTGCCGAATTATTGAGAGATTGTTTTTATTACTGTTTTAACTCTTTTTTTAACCTTGTTTTTCTCTCGGCTGCACTTTCACTCACTCATTAATTTTGGTATTTTTCTCACGGTATATAACCCCTGTCATGGCTGCCATGGCAACAGGAGGGAATGTGCTCAGCGCTAAAATATCCTCTCAAAAATAACAAAAATAAGACAACAGAAGCAGCTTCTGTAGGCTGCTGCAAATGCAGATCTGGTCCAGCTTTGTGGTGACGGAGGATGAAATATCCTGCAAGCTGGGGAAGCCCCTGAGCTCTCCTCTTCCCACAATACCCAACCCACCTCCCCTCTTGGAGCTGCTCATGTTCCACCATTGCCACACTAGAAAGACGTCCTGGGACAGAAGCCTGGGGATGACTACCATAGATCTCTGTCTGGCTGAGAAAGTCCTTTCAAGTCCTTGAGGATCACCTTCCCCAAAATATAAATACATTTCCTCCTGAGGAAATGTGGGCATGAGCCCACAGGATAAAGGCTGCTAAGGAGGTTTTCCTGGGCTCCAGTGGGTTCTCGCCCCTCCTCACATGGATTCCTGACTCCAAGAACAAACAGTGATTTGAGGTCCTTAAAATCAGGAGTTAGAGAAGGAGCAGCAGTCAGCGTGGACAGCAGGGCTTGTCACACAAACCTGTTGTCTTTTTCTGACAGGATTATAGGTCTGGATGAGAAAGGCAATTGTGTTGATATAGTATACTTGGATTTCTCCAAGGCGTTTGACTTACTTCCACCTGACATTTTGATTAAAACTTGCATTATAAGGAATTAACAGGGCACATATTAGATGGATTAAAACTGCTTCACTGGCAGATCTCAGAGGTAGTTGCTAATGGGTAGATATCAGTAAGTAGTGCTATTTCTACCTATCTTCCCCCCAGGGATCAGTTCTTCGTCCACTGCTATTAAATATTTTTATCAATGATGTAGATGAAGATATGAAATCTTTGCTGGTAAAGCTTGAAAATGACACAAAGAGTGATGAGATAGAGAGGAACAGGGATGGTTTCATGCTGAATCACTTGGTTAAGTGGCCAAGGTGCATTTTAATATAGATAAACAAAGGAATATATCTGGAAACAAATCTTGTATGTTAAGCCTGCAGGCTAGATCTTGGAAAGCAGTGACTGTAGACATGCCTATACAGGCTGCAGGTATGAACACCATCTTTGAGCTAATAACAAAGTGGCTCATTTGAAGAAGCCCTCACAGGTGTATTTGCTTCATCCAGCAATGCAGATTTGCCCATGGAAGAGGAAATAGAGGTAAGTGTGGATAGTTACCCCAGTATGAACTTAGTGCACCCTGCTGTGGTTGCTGGGTGTCCAGCCAGAGCCATTCCTGGAATGCCACATTTGGCATCTGCCCTTGGAGGAAGATAGGGAAATACCAGAAGAGCTTAAAGGAGCACCACAGATGGGACCACAGACTGGAAAGCCAGGCCTAAACATGTGAGGCTCATTTAAAAAAAAGTATTCTCAGGTGCTCTGTTGACCCAGCCTACGTCCTCCCACACAGAAAATATAGTGGGGAGCGGTTGAATCCCACGGTAAGGTGTAACAAAAGCTGCGCTAGAGCTGAAAAGAGGCTGATTCAGTCTTAGATTGAAAGCCAATTTCCTACTGGTGAAAACGTTTGAATATTGGAAGAGCTTTTCTCAGGAAGATGATGGGGTCAAAGCATTCCTAAAACCTTAAAAAAAAATAGATCTCTTTTTAAAAAGAAACTATTTAATCCAGCTTTTGGGAGCTATCTAAGGCTATCTAAGGTTGACCTATGAATGGGCCAGGGTGACCTTCTCTGGCCTCACAGGTGGTGAATCTTCCACCTCATCCCTTCCCTTCACAGGCTGTTGGGAACAGTTTGTCTGCAATTCCCTGCAATTATTAAAGCAATGATTAAGCAATCTCTTGCTTCATGGATAGGCAGCCTTCTGTAGAGAACAGGAAGGTTTCTCCAGTCTCCACCCATCCTCTGCATCACCAAAGATTTCTTCAAGCAGAAATAGCAGAGCACCAAAAAAATCTTCATTTGAAACCCTGGCTGATAGATCATGTGTGGTACTCAAAGGCAGAACTGATCTTGGCATTCGGACTTAACAGGGACATTCTATGACCAGACTATCAAAACCCTGAAGACATGATCAGCTTCCTCTACAGCCAGCGCTGTGAACCATTTCCAAGGGGTAAAGTTCACTTTTCCCAATACCATGCCCATGCCAGGACCTTGGACTGTGGCGGCATCCCTCTTATCCCCTTCCTCTGTCACTCTCTGTAGTCCTCTACAAACATGAATTCTTGCTCATGGGGCTTAACACGGGGGGTTCCTGGACAGAAGGCAATGGGCTGTGCCGTGCACAAGGCCAGACAGGAGGTGTCTGTGGTCCTTCTGCCCCGTCACTGCCTCGCTGTCTGTACACCCCTGGACCTGACAGGGCTGGAGGCCTAGGAACAGGCATCTCAGAGGTTTCTTTTACTGCCTGTGCTGACTCTCAGCCATGCCTTGGCCAGGACACTGGGATATTCACATCCTACTAGTGTAGTGGCCTCAGCTAGCTCAGCAGAGCCTCTGGCAGCACTGGCCCAAAAGAAGGAGGATAGAGAGAGGTAGAAAGGGGGAAGCTATCTGGAGGTACAGCTTTGCAAGAATCCAGCTGAATCTATCAAGTCCCTACCACTTGCTAAACTGGTTTGGCCTTCTCTTGAGGCTCTTTTGAGGATCTGCTATTCACACCTCCTTCACAAGGAGAATTATACCCATTTCAGCTTTTGTTAGACCCCTCTGGGTCTGCAGGGACATTGTTGCAAGTCCCCCTCCAACCAGTCTGTCCTGGAATGGTGGCTGGGAGACTATCTTGCCTTGGAGACAGTCTGTGTGAACAGGCGCTGGTGGAAGTAGGTTTACATGTCCTCAGAACAGGAGTCAGTGGCTATCAGGGCAGTGGTGGTGTCTCCCCACAAAATCTTGCCTTTTTCCTGCTACGGGAAGCAAGAGGAAACTTGGGGAGAGGAGGCCAGATCAGACTTGCGCTTCTCGGCATGACTTACACAGGAGATGAGAGACACAATGGCAGAAAACTCAGCTCACGCTCTTACTTGCCCACAGAGACTGGGCAGGGCAGAAGAGGAGCTGCTCTGTGTAAGGAGGAAGGGAAAGGCTGAACTTCCTGCACCCCCTGCTCCTGGCAGGGCAGACACATCTTGGGGAGTCTCGGCTGGTTCCTTCATTAGCAGGATGCTCCCAGGCTGGGGAATCATTCAGTGCCACACCTGAGCAGACATTGTGGCACCCTGGCAAGGGCACATTGCTCTGCTTCTCACCTCTGCTTTTTAAAAAAGTTACAAAAATAACGTGGGATGGAAAGACACCAGGGGAACAGGACAAACTGTTGCCTTTAGTCCCAGGGGGTTCAGACTTTGGTCCCTGCTCTAACAAAGTGAACTAGCTGGGAGCAGCAGGTCTTCTGCCAGTTGTTCTGTGATGCATACTTTCTAAGTGCTTAGAATTGCATGGGCACAGAGGACACACAGCAGAGCAGGGAGGACACTGGATAGAGAAAGCAGGGCAGGGAGAAAGGTGGAGGCAACACATCATGCACATGGACACCAAAAGACAGAGATCAGAGGGCTTATGGACTTGGCAGGAGATAGATTGGGACAACCTTCAGCCCTGGGACAGATTGTGAAATGGGGAGGCTCGCTGGACATCAAAGCCTGAGAACCTAAGTAAAGGTTAGAGGAGAAGATCAGAGGAGAAGATCAGAGGAGAAGTAGGAGGTGAAGAAAGGAACCCTAAGATGCCGTGAGTATCAACAGGCTAGAGGGGAGATCTTTGTGGGCATACGGGTATAAACAGAGGGAGTCCTGGTGCTGGGAGCAAGGGATGTCTGAGCTTGGTGGGCAGGGGAGAGCAGGACAGCACTGCTTGGGGACAGAGGAACCTGAAGGCCAAGAGGGCAGTATCTGGTTGGTGAGCAGGATGTGCTGCACATGGCCTCCCTGTGCCATGAGACAAGCGCACAAGCAGAACCTTGAGGCCAGCAATGGGCTGGGATGGGAGGTGACAGCAGCAAGATGGAGCAAGGAATGCCACAGACCTGCGTGGCCTTTGCAGTTGCTGAGATGGAGGTTGGAGCGTTGTGTTTGCTCTCCTGGGACATTACTGTCAGCTCCTTTTATCTCTGCTCTTTGTTTGCTTTGTCATGTCCCCAGAGCCAATACTCTTCTAGGGCAAAATCTGGAGAAACTTGGGTGAGACTCCAGTGCTAAATGAGTAGCAAACAAGCTGGGCTCCACTGCAAGAGTCTGACCAAGATCTTCTCACAAGAGATGGAGTTCCCAGCAGTAGGAAGCCTAAACAGCAGGGCTGGCTACAGTTTGCCTGAGCTGGCTTTGTGCAGAAATGTGAGAGAACAACACTGAACTAGGAGGTTGGCAGGTCTGGAGTACGGGATCCTTGTGCTTGGATCCTCATGCCAGGGCACAGACACACAAGGATCCTCCACCAGGGCTGGAATGTTCCAGGGTCCCTGTGCTGGTGTTGGGATCTGCAGGGACTGGGATGTACTGGGGACGGGATGTGTGAGTGAGCTTTGCTGTGCTCTGTAATGGGGCTCACCATTTACAACAGCTCAATATGGGCAGAAAATTCTGCTTTCATACACGGAGAAGCTGCCTGGTTAGCTGCAGAAATGAGTCCCACAGTTTCCCTACAGGGACAGGGACCACACTGCTGTGGATCTACTCCTCTGTGTGCTGGGCTGCAGGAGGCTGTCCTGTACTCTGTGAGTGGAGCTTGCTGTGAGATGAAACAGAATAACCGCATGGCTTGGCCTTGCTGCCTCTCAGGCTGCACTAGAGTTGCTGCTCTGAGGTCTGCTTGGTTGTGCTAGTGAAATGCCCTAGTGTGCATATCTGCTGCTGTGAAGGACCTTCTTTATCCCCTATGAACATGTCCCAGTGACCAGTATTCACTTTAGCAGGGTTGACTGGGCTGGCCCTGAGTGCCTGGTGGGCTAAGTTATATGTTGTAAAAGGGATGGATGAACTCAGGAGAGTGAACGGGAAGGAAAAAACCCTCAGTCCTCTCTGGCCGCATGTCCCAGCTGGAATCCTAACCCTTCCAGGCTACAAGGCTCAGGTTTCAGAGGCTCTGTGCAGGGGAGGTGCTTGTGCCAGGGTAGTGGACAGGTGGCTAACATGAGCGTATGGCATCTCCCCTTCCTGCCTCCCCTGGACCTTCAGCAACAACATCCAAGACTGAGATTAAGTGTAGGTCTTCTCTCCTGCTGCCACAATACAAGTACTTCCGTCCACAAAGACCCCATGGCCTATACAGCAGTGTGTCAGATGTGTTGCTTGGTACCATGTTGCTGAGTGGTGCCTTTTCCACAAGCAGAAAGGCCAAGGAAACGGAGAAGAAGTGTCAGGGCTGTGTGGGCAGGGTGGCAAGAGGGCCCAGGGGCAGGTTCGTGTGGAACTGTGAGCAAGAAAATGTGTCCAGGGAGACTAGACTTTGCCCATCTTGGTAAACAAATAGCATCGATTGCTCCAAAGCAGTAACTGACTCAGTCATCTGTTTCTCTTGCTAACAGACACAACCTGCAGGGCCCTGAACTTTTGAATATTTATTTTAGGACAAAAGCATTAAAGGGAAAATATCAAACAACAAATAATCTACATGCATGCTGGCTTCCTAGGCATTCTCTACTCCCCAGGGCATCCTGGCAGGTACAGTGTGTGCTTGAGTCCTTTGATGCAGAGGGATTTGCATTCATTTTTCCCTTCCAGATGGGCCCTGTGGGTACTGGGCACTCATGGATTTGTGCAGTATCTGGTGCACAGGGACAAATATTTTTTGGACATCTGCAGCTATAGCATCTCAAAATAATCCTCTCCAGCATTCCTGTATTGGTTGTCTTTCATGCCACACTCCTGCCAGTGTGCCACCAATTAGAAATATGTTAGAAAATCCCCATGTCAATGGGCTGTGTCTGGCGGAAGAGGCTTCAGCCTGGAGAATGGCTCCTTTGGCTTCAAGAGGAGATGTTTGAAGCCTGATGAGGACACTAAAGCACCCAGCTCCTCTCAGATTCAGCTTGAGGCAGCCCCAGATCCTAGGGTTGGGAGCACTGACCTGAGCCTGGACTTGCCAGCAGCTCAGCTGTTGTCCCACTGGGAGCTCCAGCTTCAGCAGGGATCACTCATGCTGGCAAACAGCCTTGTTTCATCTCCAGAAAAAACTCTTCAAAGTCACCCAAGCACTTTGATTTGAGAAAGCTTTTCGTTCCTGTGAAGATAAGAAAAGCTCCCTTGGCACTATGTGAGAGACCTAGAGAGGCACTGCAGCCCATGTGTGTGTGAGCTTGGCACTCCCCTGGCAAGCAAGAGGGTGAGAGAGCAGGGCAGGTACCAAAATCTCTGGGGTCATTGTCTGCAGCATGCACAGCTGGTGGCCTGGTATTGGACTCTGCCCTTCATCAGGGCCAGTGGTGGTGTGAAGTGACCCAGAGAGAGGCCCCTTGCAAGGGGCCACAGGGAGCTATCTCCTTGCTGGGGCCTGGGACAGAGGCAAATGGCCCATCTGAAGTGGCATCTTGCAAACTGTACAGTGCCCCAGCTGCTGTGTCAGAGCCTAGGCTCAGTTGCCAAGGGACCGGTTTTAAAAGTGAATTGAATGCATCAGGATTTAAGAGCTGTGAAATGAGAATGTGCAAGAGTGACAAGATGGCAGGAAATGGGCTGAGAACAGGGAGTGATAGAGGTGTAAAGACCCACATGAGGACTGGAGAAAAAGGGGGAACAGGCCCTTGGGACAGTGCCTCTACCTGCTGGGGATAGAGGTGATAGGTATCAGCACAGGGTTATCCATTCTTACTGTGATTCTTCCTGTTGCCAGAGCCCTGTCCTTACCCTTCAGTTTTGTCTTGGTCCAGAGTAGTCACAAGATACTGTGAATTGCAGGATCTAGGGGCCAAGGAGAAAAAGCATTCTTGTTAGCTGTGTCCGCTTCACACCAGCAAATAAAACTGATGTCATAAAACAAATAGGAGGGGAGGTTTGGATGATGAGATCCTATCCTTCCAGCTGAGGCCCCTGACAAAACCACTGTGACCTGGCCAACAGTGAGAAAAGGAGACTTCGCGGTAATTGAGACTTCACAAGCTTAAGCATGGAGGTGGCTCTTCGAGTCAGAGGGGAGTCACAGGGAGCTACAAACTTTGGTAAGAGATAGAGGAAAGTGAATTCAATGCTGAAGTTCAAGGCAGGCATGGCAGGAAATCTTGGTGTCTGCTACCCAGCAAGTTCAACATCACCAAACAATGTCTCTGTGCTTCAGCAATAAAGTCAGTGCAAATGGGGCAGAAAGCAAGAAGTGCCACTGGAGTTACAGACTGCCATGCATGCCAAATATATGTTTTTGAGCAATCAAACAGATTAGCTGGAAAGAAAGAGAGAAGAGAAAGGAAGAACACTGGAGAGCAGTGGCTTGACTTGCAGTAAAGCATTTTTGGTGAAACTTCTATCAATAAACTTTACTCATAAAATTAAATCTGTTGGCTTCATTACTACAGTATCTCTTGGATTTGGAATGGACTGAGGAGCCACATACAAAGGGCAATGTGAAGTTGGTTCCTCACGAATGATGAGGAAGGTGAAAAGGACAGCATGCTGGTGTCACTGGAGGACTCTGTGTGATGGGAGGTGCCGAAACAAGGAGTGCACAGAGGAAGGATGCAAGTGCACAGCCAAACACAGCTGTTAATGAATTGCTGAAATGCAGCATGGGACAGGGCAGTGTGCTCCCCTCCTACTTCCTTCTTCTGGGCAAACTGATCCCCTGCAAACTGAAAGCTTGCCAAGCTGATGCAATGCTGGTCCCAAATGAAAGCTTGAATGCTTGCCATTATACAGCCTCCCCTCCCCCATTTCAGTGGTCTAAGTGTGGTGCAACTGAAGGCACAGAAGGTAGCATGAGGACAAGGCAACTCTAACACCATCCCTGCCCCAGTTCAGGCCAGCAAGGTGACCAGCACTGTGAATCCCTTGGTGATATGTGTGCTCTCTGCCACAGGGTTAGTTCTGGCAGGCTGCTCCCCGCTGCTCCCTGCTCTGGCTGGGAGCCCCAAGGCAAACCTTATGGGCAAACAGGGAGGTAGAAGAAGGCATTGTTGCCTGGCTAGCTCTGGGCTCAGCCTGCCTTGGCCATGGGGCCTTTCAGCTGTGCCGGTGCCAATCTCCCTCTATATCCCCAGCCCCTTTCCACACTATCATGGAGTGGAGTAGTTGGGCTGAGGATGAATTTTCCAGGCAGTGCAATGTGTTTCCCTTACCTGCCTTTCTTTTACTTCCTGTGCCTCCATGTCTGCAGTATCCATGTCCTGTGAGACTCTTGACAGTCCCCATTCAAAAGGGGTGCTGCTAAATCAGGGACAATGTAGAGTTTACTGAGATGGCCCAGTTGAGTGTTTCCAATATATCTGTACAGTGGTACTTGGAAGACCTGGTGCCTTATCTAGAGGGCAGAGGAATGGCGATCACCTCTGTAACTGGGAAAGTCCCCCACCAAACAAAATCTTTGAGTTTGCTGCCTCTCCAAAGCAGGTCAGCTAAATACACCATTGACAGAACCTTGCATGTTCTTAGAGGAATCCCAGCTCTGCTTATCTGGGCCTCATGCTGGTACTCTGAGTAGGGCAGGCTAGGACAAGAGAGGGTGGGATTAGGAGGGAGTGAATTGGAGAGATGCTGGGTGTGATGGAAGAAGCAGACAAGAGCCTGGGAGACCTGTCCTACTTTTATAACACTTAAGAGCCAGGGGTTTCTCCAGCTTTCTTGTCCTCAGGCCCCTCGGCATATGCTGTGGGAAGCTGCAGTGGAGATCTACAGAGCAGTGTCCCTCCAGACCAGTCTGCAGTCTCCATGGTGCCCTGTGCAAATCCTCTAGAGGAAGGTGCATGAGCACCCGAGGGCATCAGGCAGGCAGAGGAGACCCTTGGGGAAGGTGCTTGCTCCTCTTTTTACTGGGAAAAATCCACGCCAGAAACATTAATCTGTGCAAGCTATCTGTCTGTACCCCCACCTCATGGCAATGGGGACTCAGTGGAACTAGCACATTGTGCTCCCAGAAAACTGGAGCAGGCGAAGAGCTACTCTCCAAGCACGAAGATCTCTGATGATAGATCCCAGTGGTCTAAGGGTCTTTGCATGGGGACTTTGTTGCAGAAAAGTCTTTCTCATCTGTTTTGTTTTAATTTTCTTTTTTTCTAGTCTAAGAGGCAGGTGTTTAAAACCCCGTGGACCCTTTCATAGCCCTCCACCTATTTAGGAAAGAGAGAGAGGAGGAAGTGATTCCAGCATTGAAAAAATGTAATCCAAAATCCCATCAATGAAAGGCAACGTGCTCATTCCCTGATGCTGAAACAAGCCCAGTCTGAGAAATCTTGGCTGATTGTAGGGGGTCGATGACTACGTGGCCATTTGTGTCTTTCAGTTTTTGCTCTTTATATTTCAGCTCAGTTTCGAAAGGAAATGAAGTGACATTAACCTTGTTTCCGTCAGTTGGGGTGAGCCTTACAGGATTTACCTTCTTAAAAAATGTCACCAAAATCAGTGGGGAGATACCATAATGTGCTCTTAAGCTAGAAAAGACACACGAGCCAATGGCAGCCTCCTGCGTGGCTTGCCAAACCAGTTCCATAGTATGAGCCATTTGCTGGCAATGATCTTCCCAAATCACCTGCTCAGTCTTGGCCTCACTCTTCAATGGAGAAAGTGTTGCTCTGTAGTGCAAGAGAGATGATTGTCAAGGACAGGAGCATGGGGATCCTTGTTAGCCAGCATTGCCTCAGAGCACAAAAACACAGGGCCAGCCACAGCACAAGCTGTCTTCTGTGAAGGCTTGAGGAGATGCAAAACAAAGCAAGAACACTGCAGAAAACTATGGGACAGGGAGTGGAGTGCAGTTAGGGAACACGGACAGGAATCATGGGATGCAGTGGTGAAGGGATGTGGATAAGGAATACAAACACTCTAAGCGTGTTGTGCGGGAATGATCAAGAGCTGATGCCAACTGACTCCCTTCCAGTCCTGTTTGTGACCCCTCAGGGACCACATCATCTACTGTCTGGACGGGAGCTGTGAGCACACTGTTGGAGAAGCCAGGCAAGCAGCACCACAGGAACTAAGGGATACATAGAGGACAAGGTAGCTCTGAGAAAAGTGCAGCATGTTTTCCTACAAATAAGTAATCATTTGGATAATATATAGCTGCAAGTTTACCCAGACGCTAAGCATTTCTGTGGTATTATATATGATACATCTATTGCATACAGGACAGGAGCATGGAGCAAGTTCCCCGAGGACAGGCCATGAATGTCAAGGGAGCAGCATAAGATACAAGCACTGCAGGAATCAGGTTCTATCAGCACAGACCATCTTCTGCTGCCAAGGTGACTGCTGAAGAGGGCTCCACTAGGAGAGGGCAGCAGGGCAAACCAGCGTCTTCCCAGCATTGCAGTTGCAGCGCTGCCTAAGGGGGCCAATTCTCAGTTCGGGGATGGATCCCTTGAGTGCATGCACAGACCTGCAGAAACACAAAGGAATGAGCTGCTCACTGCTCTTAGAGAGTCTTCCTCATCTATGCACAAACAGCAGGTTCTCTTCCATGGTTTTCTGTCTTCCCTCCTCCCAGCAAACACTCCTTCTTTGCACGCTGCATCTGCATCATGCAGAGCATTTTGGGGAGGGGAAGTGCTATGGGGAAAATGAAGAGAGAAGTGCCTCTCAGGAGCATGGATGAAAAAGTCAGGGTCAGAACAGCTTTTATTAGAACTGGTGCCAGTAACTCAACAGAGTCTTACTAAATCCCTCAAGGCTTCTCTCCTCTGGTGGCTGATAAAGACTTGCTCACTCTGAAGTCTTGGGCTCTGCCAGCTTCAGCGGCAGCTCTGCCTGTTGCCAACCTGTCTACCTGTGACCCCAGATTGTGCCTCCCATTGTGCTGGCACAACTGCTTGTATGTCATTGAGGGGACCAGATCTACGAATAATCTGGCCTAGAAAAGAGAAGCTGCTAAGGCAATATGTGCTTGTTTGAAGTGGCAGGATATGGCAGCTCAGGAACCCCTGCTCTACAAGATTTCTAATTATGTTTCTGTATAATTGTTTCAACCATTTCCTCGTGCTGAAGCAAAGCTTATTGGTTTGTACTTCCTAGCATACCCTGGGGCCTTCTTTAAAATGTAGGCCCAGTATTTACTGCCCCCGGTCCAATAGTTGGAGGATGTGAATTTGTGTGTTATTGCAAAGAGCTTTAGTCACTCTGTTTTTAGCTCTTTGAGGATTCCAGATGTGTCATCAGGGTTCAGGGATTTGCTACCATTTGTGTGTTCCAGCAGTACTGCTTTTGAAATCTTGATTTTTACCTTTCAGCTTTCCTGCCTGAGGAGGATGAGTTTGGGAACATGGCTCCCTGCTCCTGCATGAGGAATTCATTTCAGGATGCTCCCCCATTTAGCCGAATCATCCTGCAGCTCCATTTTTCCTTCAGGCCTCAGCCCCCTGGCAAGCTCTCCTGTGCACATGTGGATTGTATTGGCTGTGTGTGCACTGAAGCATCTCTGCCTTCCAATTTCCATTCCATGTTTTATCCCCTGCCTTTTTTCGTTCTTTCTATCAGCTCTTTGGAGGTTAATATCTATTTTCTCAGATAGTTTCTTGCCTTGTATCTGCCACATGAGCAATATGAACCTTCCTTCTTGCTTTTCCCAGTTGTCCCAATAGTACTCCTAAGCAGGCTTTAGCCTATGCCTTGTCACCTTGCACATATTGATACATTTGTGTCTCTGCCTTTCCCACAGCTCTGATGGGCCAGATTTGAGCATCCTTCATCTCCAACCAGCTCCTCTATGGGACGTGTCACAGTGATAACTGCCCTTCCTACAGTCCCTCTAATCATCCACTTTCATGACTCCATAAATGCTTTTTGGGAACCACAGCATCTCTGAGAGTCAGAATCAAAACCAAAGTCACAAGCAAGGCCTGAGATTAAACCTGACCATGGCTTTTGTAAGAGCTACAGGGGAGGAGACCCTTACTGTGAACCTCCACAGGAAGGGAGAGGGCATGCCACCCTGTCCAGACAGACGGCTTGAACTCCCTCTAATTCCAGGGCAAAATACTGGGGGATGAATGTTGGAAATGCATAAATGATGTGTCCTGTGGGGCCTTCCAGATGAGATGCCATGGCAAGGGCACACTTAGGATGCAGGTATGTAGGGGTTCACTGGTGGGGAAGGTGGCACCAGGCCCAGCATGGACAGTAATGGAGCAGCAAGCTGATACTCTGGCAGGAACAGCTCATGCAACTGCTGTTTCCTCCCACCCCCATATGCAGCCTTCTCTCATTTTGCAGGCACTGCCAAAGCCTGCCTGCCTGTTCCACGTGCCCTTCTGCAGAAAGTGCGTAGTGTGCCTTAGGGGACTGCTCCCAACAGGGTTTTGAGACAATCCACCATGACTTCTCCATTTCCTTAAGTCTTTTAGGAGGAATGGGAAGTGCTAAGCTTCAGGACAGTCCATCAGCAGCTCTGCACAGCAGGATTCTGCAAGGAAAGTACCTGGACAGGGTAGATGGCTCCCAGGAAGGAAGGCTGACTACATTCAGCAAAGACAGATTGATTTCAGAGCCAAAGTTTCAAAATGGTGGTGGTTTTCTGGCAACAATCCTTGCTCAATGTAGTCATAGCATCCATTGAATCTGTCTTCTGGGGATGCTAGTTCCCTAATTCCCACTCTCAGGTTTTGGGATGCTCTTCCTACCAGTTCACATAACAGCAGGCTAACAAGGAATGGCGATTCAGGGCTCACAAACAGCTTGCTTTCAGACATCTAGACTCTTTCCCTAGCTGTCAATGACTCATGCACTCACTGCACAGTTCCAGGCCACAGCTGAGGCTGCCATTGAACAGTGTCTCAAGCCAGAGGAAAGAGGCATCATAATGTTAGCATCTTGCTTGTAACCTCTGCTGAGTGAGTACCTAAGGGTCCAGCCTCACCTACACAACCTAGGTCAACAATTTGCTGTTGACTGCATGAGCCTCCGACATCTTCTGAGACTATCTGGAATTAGGAAAACATTCCTGGCAGCTCCTAGGCCCTGAAGGGTGGTGGAGGCACTCAAGGAGACACAAGATCTGCTGGAGAAACAGAGCACTAGGGATATGTCTCCACCAAGGTCCTGATGAGGCTTGGGGATGTGATGGAAGAGAAGCCAGCTATGCACATTTGAGACCACTGGGAACATAGACAGATGTCTTCCGAATAGCTCGCCATGAATTCCAAACCCCAGTGCTGTTGTCTGTGGGAGGAAAGAGAAACAATATCTTCTGTTAGATTTGCTGTGGCACTTGAGGAAACAGAAGGAAGCAGTTCTGGGGTCTCTGTTCACTTCTGCCTCTTCTGGTCATCCTCTTTTGAGTGAGTTCCCATACAGCGATGGGACTGTGGTGATGGAACAGTGGCATCAAGGGATACAGCAAGTATAAACAACTTGGGCTTCACCCTGCTCCACCAGTTGGGTCAGCCTGTGGTCCAGGATCTAAGGCCTCTTTGGCCTTTTCTCAGCAGTGCCCTACCGTCCAGTTTCCTCCATGCTGCAAGGCTCATCCCTGAGCTGTGCTGATCTGGGAGGTAGGAGAAAGGATCAGGTGAGTGTAGCTTCCCAGTGCTGCCAGATATGCCACCCTGGCAGCCTCTCTCAGCTCCCTGCTGTCCTTGGACACCATCTGTTGTGGGAACTGATGTCTATATCTGAAGCTTCTATCCCAGCCATCTGAAGTATCTTGTGGTTATGAACTGAATGACATTGCTGATGGATGCTTGAATGGGCTGGAACAAACTACCTAGACTGGGAAAAACTTAGCTATCAGCACTCTCCTCTACAGACCATAGTAGACAAATATCTCTTGAGTGGCTTCAAAACTGCTGATTTCCGCAGAGGAGCCCTGAGCACTCCGGCCAGGACACAGCCTTTGGCAGAGAATTCTTCTATGGTTGTGCTGGTTAGACAAGGCCAGGCCACCGCATAGTCTCTCCAGAGCTTACAGGGCAAGACACACATGATCATGCCATCATGCCGCCCAAGAAAAGAAGAATAGCAGCAGCAGGCCTGCACGCAGTTATGCAGTAATATCCAAATCTGCTTACTGTCTGCCGCTGTGATTGAAGGAGTTTCTGTAATAATGTATTAGCTAAAGCTTCCAGATTATCCCAAAAACATCAGCTTTAACAAAGGGGTAATGCCTCTTTAATCCCCGCATGATCCCAGTTCCCAGTCTCTGCAGGACATTAATTCACAGCTAATACACAGATTCTAGGCAGACTGTTAATATGGGCTGCATGTGAGGCCAGGGCCAGCCGACCACACACTGTTTCTGCCTTGCAGGATCAGGGCTTTGTTCGCTGTGCTCCTTGACAGCAGCTGAGACTTCCAGGTTAGCCCCAATTTCTCAGTGCAGCTTCTGGCTCTGACCAGTTATGGTAAGTCTTGGGGCATCTACAAGTACCAAAAAGAAAAGCACAGGGTCAAAAATCACAGTGCTCTACTCTTTGAGCAAGCTAGGCTGTACATCTCCGATTGCAGCTCTTCAGGCTGTCCCTAGCTCAGGGTATGTGAGGCTCTTGCACATCCACCTTTTTACATGATAACTAGAGCTATGGTCCAGCCTGGTACGGGCTGGGTAAGGGGAGAGGGGAAAGAGCCAAGAGTCACGTTGTTCACAGCCTGCCTCTTCCCAGGAGCAGGCCCTCCTAGCAGCTCTGCTCACTTTGTTTCTGGTACCCTGGATGCCCCTCAATCCTAGCTTACTGCTGCTCTTGCAACAGGCTTACTCAGCTTTAGTTGTCCATTTATCACCTCCTAGGCTGATGCTCAGGCTGTGCCAACTCTGCAAGTAATAGTCAGACGAGCACAATCCTGTGAGTGCTAGCATAGCATTTGTGAACACAGTAGCCATTCCAAGGTCCAGGGCTTTGCTGCAGCTAGGAAGTAGACATGCAGTCTTCAAGGCACTGCTGCTATCAGAGGTGGTAGACTGGCCTCAATGCTCTCAACAGGGTCAGGACTGAGCTTTGCTGCTCTCCACGTAACAATGATTCTGTGGGACCCACAGAGCCTCCCTGCACAGCCGAACTGGCAGAACAGAAGACCAGAGGGCTGCAGAACAAGACAAAACCCAGCATTCAGAAGTGGCAACTCCATAATCTTCTGCTGCCACCATAAGTAAATCTGACATCTGTGCTCAGGGCAGTCTGCCATGGTCTTCTGCCAGACAAGCCCTGTGGCACTGCCAGGCATTGCAGGGTGCCACATGGTTGCCTATACTGTGACATGGGCAACCATGTGACAAGCCAGGCACTTGGTGCTGGACATCGAACATTTATTTCTCACTCGTACATCCCTGAGGACAAGCTGAGCTAGTATAATAGAGTACGGCTGTTTTTATTGCACTTGGCAAACAACACTCTTTGTTCCTGCTGGCCAGAAATGCCATGGTCTGGACGGATAGGGGTCACTGGGTCAGCATGGAAAGGCACATTTCTTGCAAACACAAAAGCTTCATGGGGACTTAACCCTGGCCTCATCTCTTGCGCCAGAGAAGTTATTGTCTGTCTGCCCCTGGGAGCTGGTTTTGGGGAAAGAATGGTGCAGATCATTGGCAGACAACAGCCCCCTGAGAGCCCAGTGAAGGCAGGGCTCTATGTGTCTGGAGACTAGCAGTGAAGCAGCACTCAGTGAAGGCAGGAGCCAGCCAGACAAAATTAACAGTACGCAGGAACCATGCAATGCCTGTGTCCTTCAGCAGAAGCCCAATAGCCGCTCTGATGTATGGACAAGTTTTAAATCATGGCACAGCAGCTAGGGCTGGGGTATACAGGAGCTGACAGGTGCTCTCTTCTCTGCAGATTTGGTCTATAACTAGGGACAAACCTCCCTCAAAATCCCTGTAAAAACTGCTGTTATCAACTGTAGCACTGCAGCCAAAGCTGTGAGCTCAAGGCCCGTACCTGGGCCTCCACTCCCACACCTCTTATCAGCCCAGCAATGCTTCATAGAATGAAGCTGATCCAAGTAGAAGTTCCTTTTGAAATAGCTTCTCCACCTTCTTCTATGCTCCTCTAGGCCCAGCTCCCTAAACAAAAGCTGAAAACAGAATTTCTGCTGATGGTCCAAAATCTGCTGCTCAGACAGTTTGAGAGTAGCTTGCAGCTGTTCCAACCAAATCTTCATAGAGAATTTTTCTCCATGTTACAGAAAGCAACCCACTTCATCCTGATCTGCTAGGAGTGTGCAGTTGTCCAGTTGCACATGTGTGGGATTCATGGCCATTAAAACCTTTCAGCAATACTTTTCAATCAATATAGCCAAGCCCTGTGGGCTCCAGGATCTGAGTCCATGGGCTCCTCCAGAAACAGTTTAGAGACCTGTCTTGGTGCCCTGCCTTTAGAATAGGACAAATTGTCTATGCAAGGTGTCTGTCCTTCCCCACAACTTACAACTAAGAGCAGACTCTGTGGGGAGGCAGTTTGAGTTGGGTGAGATGAATCCTGCCCTATCTACTGATGCAGGTAACTGTCTGGTTGGGGGTTTGAGCACAGTTCACCTGCAGCCTTCAGGCCGCTCTTCCCAGCTTCTTCTTTTGATGTGTAAATATGCAGCTACCTCAAAGAGTTTCGTGATGGCTGAATCGAGCAGCAGGCATCTTTTGCAGATTTTTCCCTTCTAAACAATTACCTTTCTGGTATCCTCAGTTACTGCATCATCCTGCAACAGGAAGGTTTCTCTGGCTGCTCATCCATCACCCTGCACCTGTGGGGCAATGCTCCAGATGAAGTGCTGCAGAGAGCCAACCACATCAAGAGTAGGAGGCTTGAGGGACCCCAGGCAGAAGTTCTTCTTTGGTTGTCCTTGATGCCTGACTAGCTGAGCTACAGCTTGGCTTGCTGGGAACATTTAGTTATTTGCCCACCCCAGCTTCCCCAGGTGTACTATATCAAGAGGTACCCCAGTGCCACAGACATCAACTCTCGAACCTCTGTAAGAAAGGAAAAAGCTGGATTCCTGCCTTATGGATAAGAAGGAGAACCCCAGGGCTGCAATGGCTGGTGATTTCCACAGTGGTCGAGCACTGACTTTTAGACTGTCTGCCCTGACCATGCCTGTGCTTGTGCCCCTTCACTGTGTACAGGCAGATGAGTACTGAGGCACTGGTGTTGGCTGAGCTCCAGAGGAAACACACTCATACGTGGATGTGAAGGCATAAGCTCTCCGTTCCATACCATGTGGGTATGCAATATGGATGTACTGGGACCAAATGCACTATAATTTGGCAGAGATTTTTCCCTCAGTTCTTCCAAGGCAATGCAGACACTCTCAGATGGAGTCAGAACTGGGCAATGTTTGTGTCAGGCAGCAGGTCACTGAGCTCAGCACACTTGAACCTGTTCCCACTATGGCTGGTGGTGCAGACACAAACCAGGATGTCGGCACTGTTTGCACTGAGAGCTTGCCAGAGCCAGGACCTGAAACTAGCCCTCCCACAGTGTCTGGGACCTGCAGTGAGTCAGACCACTTCTGTCTGCTCTCTGCAAAGAAAGCACTGGGGAAGTGCTTCAACAAGTCCTTTCTAAGATGGTTACCCAGGCCTGGACATTCCCCAGAGCTATATCACTGCAGGTAAGATATACCTGAGCTTGCAAGCGCAGACACACACAAATGCACACACACAGATGGGCACGAAGTATGTGCATACACACATCTTATCCTAGGGTGAATGGCAGAGCATCTAGGGCAGCAAAACAGCCAGGATACCCTCCTGTTCAGCTCTGGGAGATGTCTCCAAATTTCATTTTGGCATATGCTTTCCCATCCTCTGTTTTCTGCTCTGTACTCTATTCCCACACAGTTCCCACAACCAGCACTCTCACAAATGCCACTTAATGCTCCCCATGCCTCTGATCTGTGTTTCTAATGCCAGCACTAGGAGCTGCAGCAGCAAACCTGGGCTGGTGCCAGCTTCTGAAAGTCTGGCTCTGACATACCGCACACCTCTGAGCACTCACAAGGAATTAGCAAAGCTCTAGCCTCCACAGTCAGGCCGGAGGGAAGGGGACAGAGAGGGAGAAGTATATGTTGATTTGGTCAGTAGAGTCAGAGGCCTGAGATCCTCTGTAAGAATGAGTCACAGCCAGAGAAGAGGCTGGACTTATCCTCCCCATCGTGCTGCACACCGCAGGGCTCTGTCGGCAGCCTGGCCCTGCACCAGAATGGGCTGGTGCTGCTGGGAGCTGGCGCTTCAGGTGTAAGCGCAGTGCTCCTCACTCAGGTTCCCAGCAAGCATGACGCCACGTCTGGCCCCATGCCTTGGAGTTGCCTCCAGCAGGGCTCTTCTCCATGCCAAGGAGTATGTGATCCTTACAGTGAGGACTTCATGCACAAGGGAGGCTCCAGCAGCCTGTGGAGGTTTTAGGATAGACCTTGCTGCTCAGAGTTCCCTGCGGATAGCTGTCCTGGCAGGTTTGATAGGATTTTCCTTCAGGGCATTATTTCTCAACTAGAAGGTGTTTTCTCCACAGAGACATGTGCGCAGGAGCTGTGCAGACAGGCAGGGAGTAGCAGGACAGACATGCAAGGAGTTTGGATGCATGCCTGGGAATACCAGGAACATTGCATAAACTAAAGGGCTGGCATGAGGAGATATAGGTCCAAACCGGACATGCACGCATGGAAACTAGAAAAGAGGAGGCAGCTCCTGCCTGGTTGTGAATGGCATATCCACAGGATGCAGAAGGGCAGGTCATGCAGATGTTTTCACACAGAGCTTGAGAGTGGCTTCAGTGGTGGTGCCTGTGCTAAACAGAGACATATCTGAGACCCTGGAAGTTCACCGGTGCTTCTACACACAGCTCAGGACCAGCAGATTTGGATCTGTTATATTTCTAACAAAGCCATTCAGCTCCCCTCTGATGTGGGGAGTCACTGGACACGGTAATGTAGACAGGCTGCAGCACTGCTTTCCCAGCACCCACCACCCAGCAGCAGGCAGGTGCTGCCCAGGTTAGCAATGGTACCTTCAGCACTGTTTAGCTTAGATCTATCACTCCTGCCGTGGAAGCAGCCTGCCACCCTAATTACGAATACTTTAACAACAAATAAATGCCACATACCACCCACAGCAAGAAGGAGTGGGAAGCTAAAAATACCCTCCCCTTACGGCTGCCTGCAAACCCCAGCAGGCCACCTGCTAAAGGAGAACTAGAACCACTGAGAGTGGAGACAGGCACCAATCACATGCTAAGGAATACACATGAGCCTTGCAGTGTGACCTGGTGTCTCCAGCATGGGCTTTGTAGTGTGGCCTTCACAACAGAGATGTGGTCCTAGACTACTCAGCCCAACTGGCAGGTCCTCTCACTGTCTCCAGGCACAGCAGAAGAAGCAGCTCATGGGGACAGGCTTGAAAAATAGAAGGAGGGGTTATATCTTTCCCTGCTTCCTTCCCAGGGGTGGCAGGGAAGAATCACCAAGCCAGAGGGAAATGCATCATCAAGAACATGGGAGTGACAGCAGAGGGGTGGTGGAGCTGTGGTACTGCAGAGAAAAGGACATTGCTGAGGGGAGGGGATAGCAGTATTGCTACAGGGCCTAGAATAGAGACATTGCTGTGGGGCTAGGGACATTACTGAAAGGCCTGGAATGAGATGGGTGGAATGAAGAGAAGCATCCCACCCATCAGCCCAATTTGGCAGAAGCAGGATGTCAGCAGGGCTCAGGCCTGTTTGCGAACATGGGCCCCAGAGAGTAATCTGTTTGCTCTGCAAGTACAGCCTGTTCTGCTCTGGAGGCAGACTAATGCAATGGCAAGTGGTGGAAGCATAAGGTTGAGGACAGCAGGGAAATAGCGCAGGGTCTGCAGAGGACCATGACAATTTTTGCCAACACATCATCTGTTCTAGATGGTAGACATGGGGCCTTCCCATCAGAAGATATAGGGAAAGGCAATGGTGGCCCACAGAGTCCCACAAAGACATGGGCAGCATGGGGGTCGCACGAAGACACATTGTTGTGGAGATAGAGCAGGAGCTGCTGAGTTCCAGCCCCAAATCACTTCAGGGCCTTGGGAAAATTGCCCAGGCTGTACCTGATGCCTGAAGGAAGGAGTCAGGCTTATGATGAGACACTTAGGATCAGTCATAGTATTGCACTACCTGTGGTGGGCCAACAGGGTGCTCTTCAAGGTTTTGAATTTCCTTACATCACTGCTGGCCCCAGGCCAGGGTGTGAAGATCTGGCCTCCAGTCCAGACTCATCCTGTATTTCTCTATGGCTCCCTGCCCAGAAGGATTTGCTCTCATCTTTCGGTGATTTTTATCCCCTCCCTGTGCTAACTGGATTTTAGTTCACCATAGGTGCCAGATGCCACAGCTGGGCACTGCTGCAAGCTCATAGCACATAGGCTGGTAATGTAATGCGTTGGCAGCACTTAAACCTCTCCACCTTTCTGACTGCACTGGAAACCTACTCCTCAGGCAATTACCTCCCCCTCAGTCCAGAGGCAGACCATGGCACTTCCTTCCCCCAGAACTAACTTGCAAACTTGACCCTTCCTCATATCCTCCTCATGTGAGCCCTCCTCGCAATCAGCACTTAACAAAGTCACCAAGTCTATAAAAGCAAAGTTCACTCTCCCCTTTGAAAACCTCTAGACTCTCAGAGGTGGCCTATACAGACTGCAGTTCTCCTGACCTTTGAATACACAGTGTCTCAGGAGCTGCACATAGCATGACTTCCCCTGGGACTGAGTAAGTCATAGCTGCTCCCTTTGGTTGTCCCTGGGATCCCAGGTAATGGGATATAGAGGGGAACAGATAGGCCACATGCTGCCTTTCATTGTGCCTCATCCAACAAAATGAAAGCAAGAGGTCCTGGAGGACCCTTCAGAGCATAAAGACCGTGAAACCAGAAAACATCTTCTTGCAACTCTCTGCCTGCCTAACTCTGGAGAGACCTGCCCACTCAGACCTAATGATGAGGAATGAAAAAAAGAGAAGACCAGAAGAGCTGTGGCTCTATTCCAACCCATTGGAGATTTGAAACTTGTCAACAATACAGGAAATATTTTCACCCTATTGTTACGGATTATCAGTGCATGAAAAAGGCTGCCACATTTCACACCAGACCCATGGAGCAAACCTGTTCTGAATGGCCACACAGAAAATGCAAGCAAGCCCCAGTGAGCAGCTTGTACCTCATCAGCACCAGAAAGCCCATGACTTCCCTCAGCAACCACACACTATAAGATGAATGGGCTGCAGAGCCCTTCAGAAAGATGCTGCAACACTATATAACTCAGGGAGCAGACAGAGCCCTGCCTGGATGTTCCTCAGATCTATGCATTCTTTATGTGAGACACTGACTCACTCCAAAAAGGATCTCACTGGACTCGCATGAGCAGGCAGGCTCCTGTTGGAAGGCTTTTCTTGGACTGCATTTTGCTCCCCAAATATGATCCATCTACCCTCATACACCCACCTTGCTGACCCACGGATTCATCCCTTTATGTCTTTCTGCTAGACATTAGGACAAGCCTGAGGATCTCCAATACCCTTTCTCAGATCATGTTTGTGAGACTTAGGGGCCAACACAAACTCACTCATCTCCAGTAGGTAATTATCCCAGGAGAAGCCAAGCCTGCAGGACCCTACAGTTCCCACAAAAGAGGGAAAAAGAAAATCAGCTAACAACCCTCAGCTGGTGGCAGTACAGGAAGCAACAGATTAGCTACATTGCAAAGAACTGACTCATGCAAAGTGTTTCTTGCTGTCTCATGTTCAATACAATGGTAATGCATGAAACAAGAAAGCTATGGTTAGGTTTTCAAACACAGCCTCCTTTCATGCAGTGATGATGAAGCATGTGCAGGGGTAACCGATGGCACAGTGGGAACTAGACTGCTTTTTCCTTGGGCAAGGCTCAGCTCTGTAAAGCCTGTAAAATTCTATGTGAGGGGGACAAACTCCACTATCACCTTGCTGTCTGAAGGCTTCTTCACCTGCCCAGGGTTTTCTTGCCAGATATAGAACAAGGGAGCTGCTCTCTGTAGGTGTCTATCTCTGGGATTAAGACTGCTGCCCACACTGGATGCCCCATTACAGATTATGACCTGCTATTACAGCGTCTGTTTATTTAATCAGCTGGTAGCTAAATAGCCAGGGTTAGGAAAGGCTCTGATTCATCACCCAGGTGGACTAAGTTGAGGGCAGTGTTTGTTGTCCCTGCTCTCTGCTTCACCTGCTCTTGGAGGGTTTTTCCTTCCACTGCCAAACTGGTTACACTTGTAAAAGCTTGTAAAGCAGCCACTGAGCCTCTGCAGGTTATAGCTCAGCAGAAGATAGTCACTGCAAACAGACTTCAGGTTTCTTTCGTATGCCAGGCAGTGATTTATGGCCATGCAGCAGCTGCACGCAGGCAGCTAGGTGACCCTGCAGCATTTCTGGGAGCTCCAAGACCAGGCAGAGTGGTCACAGCAGGGGGAGTCACTACCACCAGCCCAAGACATTTGTGAATCCACTTCAAACATCCCTAAAATGCTCACATCTGAAGCCTATGCAAGAGGATGCAGAGACCAGCCAGGGTGCTATTCATTGCTATTCTCCATTTTCATCAATGGTCTGGAAATAAATCTAAAATCTTACTGCTAACATTTGCAGCTGACACAAGACACTGGCAGAGCAGTAAATAATGATGAAGATGGCAATCTTCAGACCAGCACAGGCCAATCCAATCTTCCTATTTAACCCAGCCAGCAGAGAGCTACAACTAGGAACAAGCAATGCAGGCTGTTGCTGCTGAACTGGGTTGGTGGTTTTTGAAGAAATGTGTAGATACCATAGCAAGTGAGTGTTAGAGTCTCTGCAAGTATTCAGAAGAGGGCAGCTGAGGTTCTGAGCAGAGGAGGTGAGGAGCAGCTATGGCTCTGCCACGAGCAGGAACAGCCTCCCTGGCTCACCTTGGCAATTGGCTGTGTAGTACAGCAATAGACAGCAGCAGCGCTGGTGCCTGTCCTGGTACAGCTCATCCTTGCCTGGCCAGCCAGCTGTGTGATGGAGAGGTGTGAGGACCTCAGGTGGCCCAGTGTGCATGCTGAGAAATGCTGAGCCTCAGCTCCTACTTAGAAATGTGAGGTTTTCAGTAATAACTCTTGCTTTCCCAGGGCAACCCTTAGCTCCATGCCAATGAAATGCACTGCCTAGGGACCACACGGAGAGAGATTATTCAAGCCAGAGAGAAAGACAACGTGCACGGTTACGGGAGCTTTTGCCTTGGCAATAGCATCCTGGCCAAAGGGAATATGCAGTCCACCTACCAGCTGACGGCAGTGGTGAATGAACAGGGTATGGGGTGAGGCAGGGGCACAGAGCATGCCAATAAGCTGCTACAAAATACAGCATGCTCAAACATATCACAGACTTTTCTGTCAGCTCCAGGGCATCCTCCTTGGGGTCCAGCTCAGCAGAACCATCCTTAAGGGCCCCATGAAGACAGGGGGCTCCTGTCCTCCTGCCAGCACAGCATTAGGAGCAGCCTTTGGTCTTGGACCCTGCTACTTCTGAGGCTGGAACACCAGCCAGATCACAACTCCCAACATGGGTTTATGTTCCCATAATGTGGGATTCTGTAAATGTGCCCTGAAGGGCAAAAAAAGCCCAAAAAGCTCAAAAAGTTGTGGGGGGGACTCCAGAAAGCACTAGGGAAATGGATGCAGAAATAATACAAGAGCTGATACTCTCATCTGCAGAACAGTGTCCATCTCATTCTTCTGGGAGAACTGCTGCTCCCAGGTGCAGCCGGAGCAGTAAGGAGTGAAGGCAATGTGCAGCTATTTGGGTGAGGTACTCCCCCAACTCTGCCACTGCCTGCTGCTGACCCACTTGTCAGCAGGTTCTCTGAGGATGTGGCACATCTATCACTCACTGCTCATCTGTGTCCAGTTCTGCACCAAGGGACAAAGTGGTAGGAGGGATCGGTGGGAATGATCATTGGGGCATTAATAGGAGTGTGTCTGCTCACCAACATTGAAGTCTTTTATTATAAAACAAAAAGCATTAGAAAACATCTCATTTTAAGAAACACATATGGAAAAAGCAAGAAATGCAAAGTTAAGCCTCTGTTTTCCATTCTCCTTCCTGTATTTGAAAATAAGAAAACCAGACTTAGTATAAGCTTCTCTGGCCTGACCCTGTCCTGACATGTGCCAGGCTGATTCATGTCTAAAAAGACAGGCTGATATCAGCCCCAACCCACATACCTTGCTGAGATTAGTATAGAAGGGCTATGTCATGCCTCCAAAGGCCAGAAGAGACAGCCTTGTGGTGCATCATTGCCATTAAGCTGTGGATATGTGTTGCCTGCTCTGTTAGGTGGTGTATCACCTGGATTGGTGCTCCCACAGTAGTAAGATCCAGAATTATTGTCAAAAGCTGCATCTACCTCCATTTGATGAAGGGCATGAAGTCCACAAGGCCTAGATCCCAGGCTCATGGGTGCATGATCCCTCCAGCCAGGGGGCAGGGACAAGTCCAAGTCAGGTCCCTGTGGTGTATGACCCTCAAATCCCCTACAGTCATGGTCAGCAGAGCTGGAGCCACTTGGAGATAATGCTGGAGCAGCATTAGCTGAATGATGAGACAGCATCAGCAGCACTCAGACAAGGCTCACAGAGCGCATGGTCTCACTCCCTGCTCACACCCGTTCTTGGGGGCCCACTGCTCTGGAGCAAGGCAGGCTCAGCACCTTGGACATGCCTGGCCACCCTGCTCTGTGCATCCATTGCGCGCTGGGCTGTGCCATAGGACGCACCGGGTCTGAGTATTTTTATCCTTTGCGTGTGTGAGTCACTCATTTGTCTCTCGCCAATATTAAACCATTCCACCACAGCGCAAGCTCTGGGGGGAGTGAGCAGCAGAACAAGATTTAAAATAAAGCTCTTCTTACAGGCTGGGGGAGGGGAAGGAATAAAAACCATTTCCACTCCCCCCAGCTCCCAGACAATAGCCATCTTCCCACAGCTCATCCAAGGCTCCCTCCCCTGTAGATCCTCTCCAGCTCCCCCTCAGACCCCAAAATCTCCTCTGTTTTACCCAGGCATGGCCTGCCGCCAGCACAGCCTGGTCCCCTCTCGAAGCAGGGAGTGAGAAAGGGGAGGCCCTCAGCAGAAGCTGGGCTCTGAAACGTGGCTAGAGGGAATCCGAAGTCACGAAAGTCATGAAACCATGAGGTTTGCTGGGTCTGCCTTGGGATCTGAGTGTGGCTGTGCCCCAAGTGGCATTTACAGGCTCTCCCAGGCAAATAAGAGAATTGCCCTAAATGCAGCTCACCCTCCACAAAATGCCTTTAACTGGGAAACTCGCAGTAGAGTGGCACATTGACAACTACACCTGTGTGCTTCCAGGTATGTGTGTGCTGGTGTGCGCCTCCTGCTTGGGCGTGTGCCTGTATGATTGTGTCTCTGTCTCTTGTGTCTCTGTGTGCACACACTCATGGGCAAGGCTGGCCCTGTGTGTGTGCATGTGTGTGTGAGAGCACAGGCATGTAGCTGTGACATCCTAGAAGCAGGGATGAGAAGGGACTGCCAAGGTCTCCAGCCTGACCTCCCACTGGAGCCACACTATTGCCAGTGCTAGGTGAGGTCAGGCCTGGCACTGCCTGGCAAAACATTCCGAGGAGAGAGATCCTCCCTCCTTTCTGGTGACCTGCTCCAGGGCTGATTCCCCTCCTGGATAGAAGCTCTGCATTACATCCAATGCAAGCCTCCCAAGGTGCAATATCTGGCAACTGTCACTTGTGTTATCATCTGCCACCGCAGAGAAAATTTTACTTGCATCATTTTTGCCACTTCTCTTAAGGCAGTTGTATACTGCTGTTAGATAACCTGTTGGCTTCCTCTTGGCCATGGTAACCAGGCCAATTCCCTCAGACTCTCCTTATTTGACATAATGGGCAGAGAGGAACCTCATGAGGTTCAGCAAAGGGAAGTACAAAGTCCTACACCTGGGGAGTAAGAGCTGAATGCACCAATATAGGCTGGGGGGCAAACAGCCCACAAGTAGCTTTGCAAAGAAGGACCTGAAGGTCCTGGTGAATGGCAAGTTGAACATGAGCCAGAAATGTGCCCTCATGGCAAAGAAAGCCAACAGCATCCTGGGCTACATTTGAAAAAGCACTGCTAAAAGACCCCTCTACTCAGCACTTGTGAGGCAACATCTGGAATATTGTGTCCCGTTCTGGTCTCCCTGGTACAAGAAAGACATGGACATACTGTCTACTTGGACACAAGAAAACACTATTTTCCTACTAGGGTGGCTGAGCACTGGTACAGATTCCCCAGAGAGGCTGTGTCTCCATCCTTGGAGATAATCAAAACTTGACATGGTCCTGGACAGTATGTTGTAGCTGACCTGCTTGAGCTGGGCGAGTTGGACTAGATGATCTCTGAGTCCCTTCTAACCTCAGCTTCTCCGTAATTTTGTGGTTCTGATTCTGTGCAAGGCACCACTAAGAACTTGCACCTATAAAGCTCCCTGAGGGAGCTTTCTGGTTACAGATAACACCCAGCAGTTACCTGCAAGACAGTGAGGGAAGATAAAAGGGTGCTGAGACCAAAGCAAAGAGCACCATGTCCATCTAAGATAGTAAGGAGAAGATAGAAAGTGGCTTTACTTGTGCGGACTCTGATCCATAGAGTTTCCGCCTCCTCCCCCCCCCCCCCCCGTTGTTGTCATCGCAGGACCAGGGCTGGCAGGAGGGAGAGGAGGCTGGAGGAGTGTGGGGGTCCCATCGTACCCTCCTTTGCTTGCTGCAGCCTCTCCTGCACTCTCAGCTGCGCTGCTTGTGGGGCTGTGCCAGGAATGGAGCCAAGATTTTTGAAGCTAGATCAATTCAGTGATCTGAGCTGCAGCATAACGCGGCAAAGTAGATATATTGGCACGGCCTGAGGGCTGGGAGGTGGGAGCCCAAAAAACAGCTCCTAGCCCTGCTGCCATACACAGCAGCCTGCCGTTACACCCAGTTACACGTAACATCTCATCCTGCCAGAGCTGAAGTCTCCAGCTGCCATTCCTTGGCTTTTCTAGCTTCTAACCTTTGATGGGTTTTGCAATTTTAGCTTCACTCATTCACTGATAGACTTTAGGGCTGCATTAGGCAGAGTGTTGCCAGCAGGTCCAGGGAGGTGATCCTTTGTCCAGCTCTGAGCAGGGCTCTAAGCTGAGACTGATTCACATGAGGCCCTGTGAGGATGTCTGCATCACTTTCTAGGTGCTCCAGCAGCAGTTTTCCAGATGGGCAGCACAACTCCCTGGCACCCAGCAGCACTATCAGAGGAGTAAAATTCTGTATAATGCCAAATGGCCCCGCTTCCATCATGGCGCGGGTGTCAGCAGCGGTGCCTGCTGCTGGGAGCACACATGCTTTTCTGCGCCTGCTGCCCTGGGATGAGGCTGGCTGCTTCTCCTAGCCTTGCTGAGCTCCTTGCACTGGTTTCCAGCAGTTCCTCTCCCCCTGCACTGCCTAGGGACTAGTGATCTTCCAAAGAGGAAGCTGGGGTCCCCAGGACAGCTTGAGGAACAAGAGTTTCATAAGAGCACCTTCAGGGAACTGGGGAAAGAGAGCATCTTCCCCCCACATATCCAGCAGACTCAACTGCTGCACCCAAGTGAGCAAGGACAGGTACACATGGGGATGCAGCCTCCAGCTCTGCCTGCTGGGGCAATGTTGCCGTGCAGGGCTTCAGGGGACCAGCAAGGACCTGCCGCGCTGCCACAATCCCTTTATCCCAGGCTACCCCCGGGACAGGTCTGCTAGCTTATGGTTTTGAAACAGCACAGAGGGTAAAATGGTCAGGAGCCGATGGGCAATGAGTCAGGGATGAGAGATCCCTGTTGGGCATGGGTGTCAAGGGGACAGCTCATGGTTTTTACATCTTCCTGCTCTCTGAGGGCTTTCCAGGACAAGCACACACGGTGCTTCTGCTACTTGCCCATGATGCTAAGGTTGTGCAGGAATAGGGCAAAAGGCAGCTGAGCTGCATGAGTTGGGAAGACAGGGTCAAGCCAGGCTTGGGCTGGGTTGGCACAGGAAGGGATGGGTTTGCAGGACTGATGCTCCTGGGAGCGCTACACCATCTGGGCTAGGCAAGGTGCCGTCTCCTGCAGTGCTGCAGATAGCCCTCATGCTCAGGGATGGGAGCGTGAGCTCAGGAAGTGCCTGGAGCCCTCCTTGCCAGCTAAGGGACCGAGCCATCTTGGCTGAGTGCTCTTGTTTGGTGTGTATCACCAGCAAGCAATTCTGCATCCTGCAACACCCCCCCCTATATCCCCCATAACATTCATAATCATCCTAATCCTTTGAAACAAAGTATTAATCCTGTGGAGCTCAGTAAAGCAGAGCGGGGTTACTTCGCCGTGCTATTGCTAAACAGTGCTCTAATCCCAGAACAAACTGCTCTAATCTCGGTGGCGCGCTCCCTGCCCCCCGCCTGCCAGCAGATCTGTAAGCGATCTGCACCGGGGTCACCACCACAGAGCAAGGATGTGGCTTCGGGATGCCGAGGGCCCAGAGCCACCCTCAGCTGGCCCCTGCCCTGGGGGAAGCTCTGCACCCTGGAGCGACAGTCATCCTGCCCGTGCTATGGTTCAAAGAGGGGGGGGGGGTTGAGAGCATGTGCCCACACCGCGCTGGATCTCCACCGGGAAAATGAAGCCTGGCATGCATGTGCAGGGCAGCACGATGTGAGTGAGCATCCGACACGCTTCCCCTGGCTCCCCCAGCCAACCTGCAGCCCTGCAGCAAGCGACTGGCACTGTGCTGAGGCTCTTGCTAAAAGGAATTAGGACTGGGGGCATCTGAGGGGACATGGTGTTGTTTGCTCCTTGGACAGTGCCTGAGGCGGCCTGGCAGCTGAGCCCTCTCCCCTTCACGCAGAAAAGCTCTTGGCAAAAGCCATGCTGGGCTTCTGTCCATCCCATCGATTGGCTTAAGCAATATTTAAAGTTCCCGTTTAATTTCCAAATGGAGAGGAGTGGTTTCCACTCATCTGGCTGGCTGTGAGCATTTTCAGGTTCACTCGGTTCTTGCACCAGGGGCCTGCCCGTCACTTATGGAGAGGTGAGCAGGAAGCGAGGTCGGAGGAGGCAAGGTGCCCAGAGAGAGTGGAGAGGAGGCAGGGTGTCCCATCCCTGCTCCCTGCTTGAGCTGCCTGGCTGGCTGCATCCTGCTAGGAGGAGGCAGCTCAGGGTGTGAGTGTGATGCTGGGAGCTGCAGAGCTCGAGCTGGCCAAGCCACGCATGCCTGGCAGCCTGCCTGTGGGGCCATTTCAGTGCACAGGCAAACAGGGAAGGCTCTGCAAGCAGTAATTGCCTCCATCTCCCCACCAGCCAGGAGGAAGATGATTCTCCCAGGGCTCTACATCCTTGCCTGCAGCTGCTCAGCTCATTTCTGTAAGCCTCCCCCAACATATGGGCAGCAGGAGCTCCCAGGTAGCAGCAAGTCCTGGCCCTCCTGGTGCCTCAGCCCCACCGGACCCACAAGTTGATGGCTGCATGTAGCAGCACTCAGGTCACCCTTGCACTTGGCAGCAGCACCCAAAGCAGGCTGCAAAGAGATCAATAGCATCAGCCTCTTTCCCAGTGCAAGGAAACTGCCTTCTCTGGGGTCACACAGTGGCAGTACTGAGACAAGCACCTAATACTGGGAAGCCCTAGCCCAGCACCTTCTGCTCAGAGGGGTGTCTGCTGGTGTTTTGGGGGTGCAAGGCCTGAGTGTCTTTCTTGGAAGTTTGCAGGAGGGCTGACATTATCTAAGCCGGGAAGAGGCAAGAACAGCTCCCCTGGGAACAGTCTTACCTCGGTCCATAATTTGCTCTGGCCAATGTGATTCAGTGCCTGTTTGTATAAATCTGTTCACCTAATAGCCTCCGAAGCCTGTGGATGCAGTTAAAATACTGGCTGAAATATTTATTGAGTCAATTTTCAACTAACATAAACTCCGTGCTTACTAAGTAAAAAAATCACTCTCATTTTCCGTGAATCCCAGAAATGCAAATACAGCAGCCACTGCCAGGCAGGCCAGGCTTGTTCAGCCACCATCTGCCCCAAGGCTGCTCCTGACCGCTGAGCCAGCCACGGGCTGACCCCGTCCCTTGATTTGGTGGGGGCTGGGGAGGGGGGGAGATGCTGTGCACTTTTGCACTGCTGTTGCCTGCTTCTTGTGCTCGCCAGTGCCTGTGCCTCTGCTGGACAGTGTGTGCTTTCCCCCATTCCCGCTTTCTTGTACTCCCAGCCCGGCATGCATGGGTACATCTGCTTCTTGCACAAGGGAGCTTTGTTTGCTCCCCCAGTGCTAGGTTAGCAGCTGCTTTAGACCTTTCCTCTCCAAACATCCAGGCCATGCGTCTGCAACCTGCTCTGGCTGTGCTCAGCCCCTGGCAGCACCCAGACCAATAGCGGCTCAGAGCTCAGGCGGTTTGGGAGCCTTCCTCAGGGGAGTGGCTTTGCTGGGACTCTGCAGTGAGGAGCCTTTGTCTTCTGTGCGGGGCTGGGGGGAGAGGACGGAAGATTTGCAATGGAAATGGAGTGGTTGCTATTTGAATATCCCCAGCAAAAGAGCCATTAGCGCTAATAACAGCTTTCAGCACGGTGCAGAGGGCACTTCCCATCTGCAGCCTCAGAGCACTTTGCACAGACCCATTTCCCCATCACATGAGATACAACAGCAGAAGCACCTTGCCTCAAAGCGTATGCTGCAGGGAGCAAGATGTCCAGGATGGGGCCTCCCCAGCTCTGTAGTGGGCTGAAATAGGAGCACACAGCTCTAGGGCTCCAGCTCCCTGCACCATGGCCATGTAACAGCACTGACTCTGGAGCAGCCTCTGCCCATGCCCTGGGAAGGGTCTTCACCTGACTTGTCCCCTGGGGACCTTCTGTCACCCTCAGAAGGTCTCTTAGGGACTCTGGGGTTGAAGATGGGGTGCATAGTTTCTCCTACTTGGATCATGTAAGAACATCCCCCAACTCCAGGAGGTGGCTTTGCCTGGGGACAGAGAGGGATGTATTGCTGCCAAAGGTGTGAGGAGCTGTGCAGAGGTGCACTGCCAGTCCAGAGATACTCACAGTGGAAAGGGATGCATGGAGTGGGCAAAGGACAGGCTGTGAGCTGGTGTAGGACAAGCTTTCCTTCACTGCAGGATCTGGGGTAGGGATTTGTGGGGAGATTTTCCAGGCAAGAAATAGATGTCTGAGGTTGAGGTCTTCCTGTAAAGAGGCTGAGCTCAGAGCACGGCACTGAGGGGGCCAGCGAGCCAAGCTCTGACAGGCTCCAGTGATAAGCAAGAATTAGAAATGCATTAAAGGCGGCTTCAAAGTCCTCTAGATCGGAGGGGTGCATCTCATGCTGCAAATGTTCTCTGGTGAAAGGCAGACAAAACAGACGGTCACAAAGACACTCCCAGCTTTGTGTCCCTAGGGCAATGATGTGCCCTCTGCCCACTTTGCAGTCTGTCCAGGTACTGGTACTGATCGTCCACCTTGGCTCCAAGTACCCTGGCACAAATCTCATGTCCTGGGTAAGAGCTATGCTTAACAGAACCTAGAGGCATGCTGAAAGCCAGGAGGATTGCACCACCTTTGCACCCACCTCCTTACAGGATCCCTGTTTTCCAGCTGCCACTCGCAGGTCCTGGCCTCTGCTGGCACGTTTGCTTGGATACAGCTCTGCCATTGATATGGGGCAATCTCCCAGAGCTCCTGGGGAGCTGCTGATAAGTCATCCCTGAGGGCTGGGCTTAGGCCAGGGTGCAGAGCAGGTCTTGGAGTCACAGGTCTTGGAGTCTTGTGACGTGAGCCCGTGACTGAAAGTGGGTCAGCTCACCCAGGGTTGCTGCCAGCAGGGTGGCAGGACCCTGACGGGGAGCTGGTAGGAGGTGTTGCTACCATGGCTACTGTCCTGCCCTGAATTGCTGGTGCTGGTTCAACTTGTGTAACATGGCTTGCTCAAGGGGTCAGGTTTCTATCTGATTTTCTTGCACAATCAGTATGTGGAGCCCACCTTTGTGGAGCTAGTCTCTATAACCCAGCCAGATGCTCAGTGGAGGATGTCAAGCAATGTTCCTCACTGCATTTGCTGCGGTAGAAATGGATTGAGTTGTGCTGCACTCCTCTCTCCAGAGATGTCCTAACTGGAATAAAACCAGGGCAATGCAGAGGCCAAGGCACAGCAGTAGGATACCAGCTGAGGAGGTTTTTGGTTGAGAATCTCTTGTTCGAGGAGAGAGGTAAATCTTTAGGCTCAATCCTGCAAAAGATTGAGCATTTCTATGCATAAGCTGACTGAGGATGCTCAGCCCTGTGAAGCTGTGAGTTCTGGCCTCAAGGAGGAACAGAGGGAACTAGTGTCAGTGTGTGGAGGATAAGGCTGGGGTCCTATCCCTCCTGCCAGCTCCAGAGTGTCTTTGCAAAATACTATTTTTATCCTGCAGTTGATGGATTGGTGCACAGAGTCAATGTTGCCAGATGATTTTCTACCAGTTCCATCACATAGCAATTTAAGGTTAGTTCTGACTGCCAGAATGAGTCAAAAGCTTTTAAAAAGCCTATAAAATGGGCATCTATCTTGCCTGGGTTTTATTCCACTTCTTTGTTTATTGTTGAGGTCACTGGCTTGTGCCTCAGGGAGGAATCCGGGTCACTAGTGGCAGTGATGTGGGGTGAGGGAGACATTCTCTGCTTGGTCCTTAGTCAAGCTAGGACACCTCTCCTTTTGCATTTGAACGCATGTGACCACAGCTCACACTTTAGTGCACACAGCACAAGGCTGCACATCTAGGAACTGTCCGTGCAGGACATGCTTACTGGAAGGGGCAGTGATGCTGAAAGCTGTGAGCAGCAAGAAACTGTAGGAGTCAGGCCTGAAAACACCTCCCTGGTGAGGAGCTGTCTCATTGCAGAGTGTAGCAGGCCCAAGAAGTGGCTGAGAAGGATTTAGGGGAGAAGGAGGCTTATTCCCCATCAGGACATGGACTACCGTGAGAACAGCAGACCTGAAGATGCAGGATGTGTTCTGCTGTTGGGCTTTCAGGATGGGCTGTGTCTTTTCGCCCAAATCATCCCTAGCTCTGCTGGTTGTCAGGACCCCCTGCTAAGCAACGACAGGATGGCTGCCGACAGCAGCTCTTCAGTTCAGGCAATAGCTTATAAGCAGTGTAGCCAAAACACAGCCCTTAATCCTCCTCCCAGCCCTCCCTCCTCCATGTTCCACAGTTGCCATGGAGAGCACCATAGAGCGCTGCTTCTCACCCCCCACCCTGGGTGATATCCTTCACCCATCTCTCTCTCTTTCTCAGTTTTCCTGCTGTCTTAAGTCCTGCTGTTTCTCCCAGTGCAGCATCACTGTAAATGCCCTCATCCATTCTCAGCCTGGTTTTCATCATCCATCTTATTTCTTGCTGTCTGGGACAGTCCTCAACTCTCTGTGCTCCCATGAAGATGCTCAGTCGCCCTTCATACCCACAGCACCCAAGTCAGCATCCTCAGCCAATCCTCACACTTCCCCATCCTCCCTGCTCCCCCCTGCATGGACACCCACTTCATTGCCCCCAGATCCCCCCTCAGGCTCTCTAGTAGCCCTGCATCGGAACTGCAGCTGCATTGCCTGTCCTTATATTATCACCTCCTGCTTGGCAGGCCCACATCCTCGATTCATCCATCCCTGGCTTTTCCCTGGGATGGGGACCATGGTCCCCTGGAAGAGGTGCATCCTGTTGTGCAGGGGTATGGCCTGTGGTGGTGTCACTTAGGCACTGATGTGACACATTCCCAGCTTCATGGCCCCAGTGCCAGCAATTTCGGGAGGAAATAGCAGCTTTAGACCGTGGTAGTACAGAAAGCCCAGGCTATATATAAATACACAGTTGTACAGTCAAGTGCACACACCCATCTGGGCACACACACATACAGTCAAGAAGGAAAAGGGCTCAGAAGCTGCCATTCCTTGCTGAGTTACACCCCAGCTCCTTCCTCTCCTTCCCACCCCTGTGCTGCGCTTGTGCCAAGTCAAGCTGAGGTTTTGGGGGAGTTATTTTTAAGACAGATGATTCTGGGATCTGGCTTGCAGTGAGGATGCACAGGACCACTGCAATTTAAGGGCCAGCAAAATGCAGGTTGGAGAGGGGAAGGAGCAGACAGATGGTCAGAATCCTTTCTTCTGGCATCTCTGATGTTTTGGGGTGATCCCAGGTTTCTTTGCAGTCGGGGGAAGAGAACTGACAACAACGCGGCCCAGGCTATGGCAGGAGGAGAGGAAACATGCCTGCACATCACCTTTTTGCTCACCTCCAGTGACCCCCCGGGCTGCACAGCAGCTCTGCCTGGCAGTCCCCAGGCAGATGCCCTTGGAGGGCTTGGCTATGTGCACCATGGAGGACCCAGCACCGTTTGGCACAGTGGGCGTTCCAGGGTGTGTTGCGAGGCTCCCTCTTGGGAGAGGAGCTGGGAGAGGCCAGGCCAGGCCAGCCTGCCCTACATTAGGCCCCTGCCCCCTCGTTTGCAGAACACTCATTTGCAGAGCACTCTCTGTGGGAGCTGCAGCAGTGGTCCCCTGCATAAAAGGACATGTGCCATGCTGGCAGTCAGGCATGCTAGGATCTCATACCCTGGATATGACCCCGTAGGGTCCCCTCCATCACACCACGGTGTTAATGGCAAAGCAAATGTTCAAAGCAGAGTGTTTCCAAAACTGCCCACAGGACTGGGAGGCCCAAACCCAAAATCACAGTCCTCATTTCCTCACATCCCTGGAATTGCCCGTGGATTTGCTCCTGCCCATGTCCAGAGACTACAGCTTGCCAGGGTTCAGTGGGTTGTCACCACCCACAAACCAGACTTCACAGGGGTGTGACACAAGCCCTGCCACTTGCACCAAATGGCTCTCCTAAAGGAAGTGACAGCCCTGCCCTGCTCTGCTCCCCTCCCCAAAGCTCAGTGTCCAGAGCTCTCACTTCAGCTGCAGCACTTTTCCCCTCTCCCTGGCATGTGGCTGCACCACTGAGAAAATGCCCTAACTCCTTCCTGGCCTGACAGCTTACAGATCTGGTGATTAGCATGCTTGTACAGAGTGCAGACTCCTAAAATCCAAGCCTAGCCCTAAGATTTGGCTTTTCTATGGTTCCCTTTTGGTCCCTCCCATGTGGCCACGTAGCTACGAAGAGGAAGGCAGAGCTGCCCCCGTGCCATGTAACACAGAAATGCCCGAACCACCTGTGAATGAGTTGCTCCTTGTTTGCAACGCTGCACTGATTCTAGTCTGCCTTCTGCCTCTCGCATCCTGGCTGGCATTAGCTGCCAGGTAATGAACTGGGAGGGAGGGCTGGCGTCAGAGCTAGCTGGGCATCTCTTATGCACGTGGCACCAGCTACCTGGCAAGGCTGCTTTTTGCTCTGTGGTGCCCACCTCAGTAGGGGCATTTCACAGCAGTGTCATTTGTAGCTCCATAGGACCAGCAAACAGCTTTTAACAAGCAGCTTATAGCGAGAGATACTATAACCTGCTGTTGCCCAGCTGCCTCACCAGAGAGATACCCGCCTGGGAGCAGCAGCCTGTTCAGGGAACGGCCCTGCTGCAGCTGTGGGTCTTTGGTGCCAGCTGTCTGCTGCACCCTGCATCAGCACATCTTTCTTACTTCCCAGCCTGGTGTGGTTGAGCTGGCTGAACATTGTTTACTACAGCCTCCAAAACACCCAGAGGCTGCGTACAAACTCCTTGAAAACCCCTCTCCACCCTCCCTCCAGCACAGAAACAGCCCCAAGGGAAAACAAGTGAGCAATCAACTGCTAGTTGCTTGCAAAAGCAAACCTGTGCAAGATTGCATTCGGAAAGGTTTGAGTGAGCATTGGGACTGCAGTGTCCCTTTCTGAGCGAATGGCAGAGGTGAGGGGTGCGCGAGTGACCCAGAGTCGTCGTTCGCCCCATGTTAATCTGGGCAACGTGGGTGCACGGGTAGGTAGGGTGTGGTGATCGGTGTCATGCTCCCCTGTGTATCAGTGCCCTGTGAGAGGGCACTGAGGGCACTCAGTAGGCGCTCTCAGTTTTCTTGTCCTTGCAACGCTTTACTCAGCCGCATAGTGGCTTGCCCAAAGGTTGCTCCAGAGCAGACAGATCCTGCCTGAGCAGGGGCTGACAAGTTGGCTAATGGCCCAGAGCTCAGGGGTGAATCTGGGAGGACAATAGCTGCTTTCTAAACCACCCCAGCATTAGAAACCAAGCCTGGAGCTCAGACAGTTTCCTTGTGTGATGGAAAGAGCAATCGACACATCTGCCCATGCCCCGGGCTAAACTGCTGCCCTGGGAATGTGTTTGACACCAGGATCAGATAAGGAGAGATCTGTGCCGGCTCTGGAGAGCTGAGCAGAGCTAAAGCGAGAGCCTGGCTGTGGGGGTGCTTCCTGGGCTCCTCCCCAATGAGAAGCCTTGCCGTAGACCAGGCTGCTGGCTCAGAGCCAGTCCAGCACGCTTGCAGCGTTGACCTATTCCTGACACCTGCCTGCAGACTCCTCCAGCCGATGTGGCTCCTCGACAAGGATTATACTGCCACGAGCTTTCCGCCCTCTCCCTGCTCCTTGTCTCCTCCTCTCTTATGGACAGCTGTCTCCCACCATGGCACACAGGGCCCTAGCTGCCCATCTCACCATGTCTATGCAGCTCTGGGCCCAGGAAACACAGTCACTGGAGTGCTGCTTGCTCGTCTTTAGGTGAGGCAGAGCTGGACTGGCAGAAAGCACCAGGAGCTGGTAATGACAACGTGTCCACCCATTTGTCTGTAATTAAAAGTTGTGTGTAGAGATTTCCTGTGACATGTCCCGTGAGTCCAGCTGCAGACACGGCACTGCTGAAACCAGGAGATGCTAATGAGTGCTTCTGCATATTAAATACCTTGTTTACACTAAGACAACAGCCGGTGTAGCTAAGGGAGGGAGAGGAGGTGGCTGCAATCTTCACTTATGGTCTCTGCCCCTGCAGCGCACTGCCTGCCAGCCCCTCAGAAAGCTGGATTCAGCAGGGGGAGTGACTGCAGAGATGATCCAGGGGTCTCATCAGGGATGCTACAGCCCTGTCTCAGCCTCTGCTGGCCCTATGTGTTGGCTTCATTGTCCCAACTCTGCTGAGGACTTCCTCTGTGAATAGAGGTGGTGCCCCAAACCCAGCTATGTGTGGAACATGTGGCAGGCAAGGACAAGATGCTCTGCAGGCCTTGCCTAGGGCTTTCTCATAGTGGGAGTGGTCTGGCCCTGAGACCAAGCTAAGGGAACAGGGACTGAAGAAAACAGGGCTAGGGGCTCAGCTGCCCTTCCTGTCCCAAGCTCACCAGCATCCCCTGTACTGAGGAGGTGGTCTTACCTGCTCTGTGGGCATGGAGAAATGGGTAAAATCCCATACAGCATGTGTCCTGCCACCATTCTTTGCAGTTATCACACTCCAGGTAGCAGGCCATCCTGGAGGAAGTGGTAGAGGGGAATCTCTCCCCAGGAGAAGGATGCAGGATCAGAGCCACAACAAGACTCCCTCTGCACAAGATTTGTCTACAACACTGTTCTCAGAAGGTGCAGCCCCACTACTCAGCACCTCCAGCTTACAGGGGATGCAAGCAAGGTGCGCAGCCCTTCACTTCCCCATGCCCCAGGGCCAGAGCCCACCGAACCCCAAAGGGGTCACTCTGCACCCTGAGCATGAGACAGGCAGGGTATGAACATGCAGGATGCACCAGAATCTAGCTATGGCTGGGGAATTGCTAGCACAGACTGGCTCTGCCCTGTTAGCATGGGGGTCCTGGAGCTGGGGGGCAAGATTCTGCAAGATCTGTCCTGGCTGATGGCGGTCTAGAGCTGTTGTGGCTGAGCTGAGACACAGCCACCATCCCTTTCCTAGCCCATGGACCCTTTCACAGCCCCAGGAAAGCCTCTCAGTTCTTGCATGACAGCCAGCAGGGCAGGCACAGAGGAAATAGGTTCAGTCTGGGCTCTTCTCCATGCTTGTCAGGTTGAGGGGAAGCTCTCAGCAGTGTAGGACACAGACAGCTCCTTCCATCACAGCCCTTCAGCATGCAAGGAGCCAGAGGTGACTGGAGGGCAGCAGCTTCAGGGGCCTCGAACAGCCTCAGGACTGCAGTTCTGTCCTTAGCCTGACCCCAAGGTTTCTGCCCCTGTCACTGCCAGATTGTGAGTGACCCTTCACTGGGTGTCTGCTATATCCCCTGCCAGCAGCAGTCCCCGCAGGCTCTATCCTGCACCCTGCAAGCCCCCACACCTTGTGCCACCCTGCCTTCCAAGATGCCTTAGGCCCAAGGATCCTTGCCTGCTTCCCTATAGCTGGGGCAGCCTCAAGGGGCTGCTGCATTCCTCTCACCCTGAAAACTGCAGCTTTAGCTGCGCTGCTCATTTCTGCTGCCTTCAGGAAAGCATCTCGCTGCCCTGCCACCGAGGCAACATGCACGCGGGCCTCACATGTGCTGCTCGACATCTTTGCCCAGCATTATTCCAGATCCTCCTGCTAAACATGTCCCACGAGGCCAGGCTTGGCTGAATGATTGATGTGATCGCTGACAGGTTTCCTGAGCTGGGCACTGTGGAAGTGTTTCTTCCTACAGCTTCCTCCAGGGACAGGCGAGCATCAGCACAGGGAGCTGCAGGAGCAGCCTGCAAAGGGCTTTGCTTTGGAAAGGCAGATCTGGTGTCAAGGCTACTAGCAGGGAGAAAGCTGGGCCCAGGATCCTAAGGCACATGCATCCAGAGGAGGGGACTGCTGGTCCTGTGTCCCAGAGGCAGCAGCTGGACCAAAGTAACATTGGAGTTGGTTTTTTCCCTTATTCCCATTAGTGCCTGAAGCATCTACTTGGAGTCTGCCCCCCTGCTGCACATGTCTGAGCAAGCAAAAGCAAGAATAAAGCCCAGTAATGGGGTCACACATGCCTCCATTGGAGGGATGACTGCAGGCAGTAAGTACAGTGGGAATTCAGCGTTGGGTTAGTCTGCAAGGATGAACTTGATCTCAGTTCAAGTTGCAGAGGAGCCTAGGGCATGCAGGCAGTCCTTCTGGTGCACAGAGCAAATGGCAAGGGAGCAAGGGGCCATCCCGTCCAGGGTGGCAGGTTTCCTTTGCATCTGTTTTAAATGGTGCACTGCTCCCAGAGCCTCCAGAGCTGCCTGCACTCCAGAAACTGCAGGAGTCTGTCCAGAACCCTGATCTCCTTCCTCCACTGTGCTTTGCAATGGGTGAGACTGGCCCTTGTCAGCTTGGCTGGTGGGGAGCTTTCTGCATCCCACCAGGAGGCCATGGCAAAAGCCAGTAGCTGGAAGGAGGGCAGCAGAATCAAAGCACCCACCAGTGCCAACCTTTTGGCTGGAAGCAAAGTCAGCAGCACTCCCCACAGCCTGCCACCAGCTACAATGGCTCAGCTGAGAACAGAGCACTGTGCATGGCTTGAGCCTTGGTGCAGAAAGTCCTCGCTCCAGCCCCACGCTCTTCCTGCTGGGACATCATGAGAAGCACCATGGTATGAGCTCGGAAGACCTGAGTCAGAAAGGCTTATTGATCTTGGAGAACCCTCTTTGTGTACACCTGCAGGTGATAAACTGCACACAGGCCCTCCTCTGTGCTCCAGGACACTATCCCTTCCTACTATCTTAAAAAAGTCCCATTCTCTATCTTCAGGGCACTGTTACTGCTGCTGCAAGTGAGGCTTAAGCCTCATTTGAGAATAAAACATGTTTACATGCTTGCTAGCTCCCTTCCAAGTTCTCCACCATCTTTCACAGGGCTGCTTGGGTAGAGCTATGCCGGAGCTGGACAGGTCTGCCTGGGCCAAGCTGGTCAGTGATGTCGTAGAGGGAAGAGGCACCAGGGGCTGCTGGGGACAGCTCAGTATGTCACCAAGTTAGACCATACCCCAATGCCTGTGGTCTTTAGAAACCCCTAGTGCCATGAGAAGGTTGAAGTAAAGCTTTCTGGGATTCAAGAGAGCCTTGGGGAAGTGAGTTGAGCTCCTGGGGCAAGTCAGGCCCTATTACTGGTGCCACACATGCACGATGCAGGGCTTGGTGACGTGTTCAAGCATGGATGTCCCTGCCTAAGACGCTTCACTACCTGGGTGATGGGGGCATCCCCTATCAGTAGGTCTGACTGTGCAGGTCCCCAAAAGCTGCAGCTAACGCACCACCTTGCCTCTTGCCTCCAGCCCTTGCACTGTATCTAAAGGGTAAGTTCTACAAAATCCAAAACATGCTGACAGGCACATCCAGATACCCTAAACAGCATCCAGACCTATAAGCCTCTGCAATAGTCACAGAGCATGTGGCTTGCTGGGTTACTGATCCTTGCGAGATGTCAGAGCTCAAGATGCCATGAAGTACTAGGTACTGGTCCGCTCCCATACTCACTGAAATGCTTGGGTGACACATTTTACTGCCATTCACCCAGTTGATTGCAGAGCTATGGTGCATGCCCCTGCCCACAACAGCAGACTCTCCTATACCCCCATCAACACCTCTGACCTATCCCATCTCTCCCACAGCTCTACTCAGCCCACTCAGGCCTTGCTTTATAGGGAGTTGCCAGCCGCAGGCGTTTTAAATGTTAATGACGACGTTTCAGATTTGTAGTGGAAACTAATTAAAATTGTTATTGTTAGCGGGTTTGAATTGCCCAGGTGTGAATCATTATCCTCATTAAAATAATCAAGGAGACGGGGATGTGACAGGATAGCAGATGGATGAGAAGCAGCCTGAGCCAGAGACCCAGGCAGCTCAAGAGCCCTGCTGCCTGCTAGGAGTGGAGGCACCACTGCCTAGGGCAGCTTGGACCTTCTGGCTGCCCAGTCCTGCAACATCTGCATTGGTGCTGGCCTGCAGAAGGTGTCTCGCTCATGGCCTATGGGCTGCTGGGGGCTGAGAGCAGGGTACAGGGACTCCCTGGGGCCAGGGTATCCATCCTACCTGCTCTTGTTCTCTTTTCTGCTCCAAGCTCTGTTTCTCCCGCTGAGCAATGGGAAGGAGAGGCAGAGAGGGCACGAGCCTGTCTGGCCTTGCTGAGGGCTGGAGGTGGTGATGGGTATACGCGGAACAGTTGAGCCTCACTGGGCCCCCAGTCATGGGCCAGGTTGCTGTGGCTGGCCTGGATGTGCCCCGAGTACCCCGGCACAGGGGGGAACAGAGCACTGCTGCTATCTCCTTGCTCACCTGCATCCCTGGCAGGCTCCGATGTTTCGGTGGCTGCTTCTCACGTGTCTTTCAGTATGCTCTGAGCTGCCTCAACTCCTGCTGCCTAGAAAGCAGTCACCCCAGGGGAAGAGAAAGGTCCAACACCACCAGGAGACTGCTTCAAAGCTGTGAGGCAAGTTCTCACCTTTTTTTTTTTTTTGCCTGCAAACTGGGTGCCTGAAGCTGCCAGGCACCCAGAGACCCTCCCGCCTCTCCTGTTAGCCTCCGAGCAGCCATCCATGCTGGACCAGGGATAGTGGCCACTGGCTGCCTTGCGCTGGCCTGCCTGAGCCATGTCTCTGGGTGCTGTGCCGCAGCCTGCTGCCTGCTCACAGGCACGGCTGCCCTCAGTAAAGCAGAGCCCAGCAGGGCAGAGGCTACCCACCTCCCTCTAGGGAAGATAGATGGATGAGGAACATGGCAGCACTGGTGGGCAGGAAGTAGCCAGCAACATCCTGGGGAATCCTGGGTTCCTTGGCACCTCTCATCTCCCCAGGATCCCCAGATCCCCCCTGGTGCTCAGCGCCCTTGTAGCTACGATAGGGCGAGCCGAGACTTGCCTGTCTGGCCCTAGTGAAGGAGGGGGAACAGGCATCTCCTGATGCATGTTGCAGGGTACCCCACTGCTGGATGAGGAAGATTTATTGGAGCAGGAATTGTGTGGAGGAAGCAGTGCAGGGGCAGGAGCCTCAGGGTAGAAGGTGAATGACAAGTGGGACTAATATCAGACTCGGAGCACTCATCCTGCTCTCACCTGAGTCAGCCAGCAGGTCAGCCAGCAGTGCTTCCTAGCCAAGCTGCTCCCATGTCCGTCTGGCATGGTACGGGCCAGGGGAAGGTGGTAGTCCCATCTGTGCCTGGATCTAACGGGAACAGCAGCAGGAGGGTGCATGGGGAAAGTCCCAGTACATCCTACCACAGTCTGCCTCAGGCTTGGGAGAAGAGTGGGTGCTGAAGGCTGTGGGGTCCCTGCCTGCACATCTGTCCACAGATGCCTGGGAATGGAAAACAGCGGGTGGTCCTCGGCCAGCCCTCCTGGAGCCAGCCGAGCTGTGAGACGCCCGGGGCCGGGGGTGCCCGGGGTGGCAGAGCCTGTGTACAACAGCGGCTGCAGCTGGCCCCAGCCCCTGCAGCCTGTCTGTGGGGAACAACGGACCCTTTCTCTGCAGAAGAATGGGCTCAGTGTGTGCGGCCCCCTGCAAGGCCCAGCCATCCCAGCCCCGTCAGCTGGGTAGGGCTGCTGGACAGCAGGGCTGGGGTCAGGGATACCCTGAGGGCCTGATGCAGTGGCGCAGCTATTCAAGGAAAAGGCAGGGCCCTCCCAGTGCTCAAGGTCGCCTTTGTGCCCTGCTCCCAGAGCAGAGGCTCTCTTGAGGACAGCGGTGACACCAAAGAGAGGAATGATGGCACATAGCCAGCACCAGGGCTGTCTCTTCTCATCTTCTCCCCCCTGCTACATCCCACCCCTCGTCCCTAAAGGCATGCCTGCCCCTTCCTTCCTCTGAGACTCCACATCCCCACCCCTCTTCATGCTCTGGCCATCTGGCCACCTCCAGCTGTGTACTGGGGAGCAGGGTGCTGTCTCTGGGGGTATCTACACCGCCCCATGTGCTCAGGGACACCCCCACTTTGCTTTCTGCATTTCTTGCCCTCCAGGCATACGGTACTGAGGTGGGCATCAGCAGGTCCAACACCAACCTGACTCCATCTGCTAGGCCAGTGACCTTGGAGATGTTCTTGCTGGTCCTCTTCTGGCCCCCTGTCATTGTTCATGTCACAGCCACCAGGACTCCAGTCCACAAGGGTGGCACTGGTAGCTGTGGTGGCAGCTGTTTTGCCTGGGCAGTTTGGAGCCCATCTCTCAGCCACCATCCAGGGACAATTGCAGGGATGTGCTGGCCAGGTGGCATTGAAGGCCAATTTATCTGATGATGTTTTCATCTATTGACAAACTTATTATTGATGATATAGTTTCCTGGACATGGTACAGCTCTATCCATGTTCCAATCATATCCATCATATATAAATGTCTGTCAGACTTTGCCATCATTACTGAATTAATTATCTCCCAATTGTTTTTTCATAAATATTTGACAAGCACTAACAAATTAAGGTGCGAAGACCCCGGTACTTCTGTGGCTCAAAAGTACCTTTAAAAGATGACCACTGCCTCTAGGACTGCAATGCTGAGCCTGCTTCACAGGAGATGTAAAGGGTGGGACTGGACCTCTGTGGAAGGCTGGCTGCTCATCCGTGGGCTTTCAGGATTTCATGAATTGAAGTGTAAATGGGTCATAGCACTGAGGCACACCTAACTCTCACATGGAAGACAACCTGAAACCATTTCCTGGGCAGGGATGCCCACCACAAATCAGTCCTAGATAGGCAGAGGGCTTCCTTACAAATACTGTATGGGACAGGGATCCCTTCTGCAGTGGTGCAGTGCTGTCTGTGGCTCTGCACAGAGGCCAATGCTTGATCCTGATGCATTATTCCCACTCTCCAACAACATATCCAAACTTTTGAGGGCTTTTCTTCAAGTGTGTAAGTAAGTGGGCAATGGAGCATACACTTGGGACATTTGGACATTACTGAGCAGAAGGTCCTGATGTGGAGTTCTTGGTGTCACTGAGCTTTTGCCAAGCATGCAGGTAGGGTGGAGCTCCTGAAATGGGTAGCACAATACAAGATGGACTGTGGGGCCTATGTGCATCTTCTCCTATGCCTCTCCTGCCTCTCTTTGTACTGACACTCTTCAAACTGTCTCTGGACTTCCTGGAGTCCTCATCAGCTCTCTTCAGGGCGCAGAGACACAACCTTAATATCAGGCCACTGAAAAGCTTTGGGGCTCAGCCTTAGAGGGGATTCAGGCCAGCCTTAGCCCCAGACTGTGAGCCCCAGACTGTGAGTAGAGGGCTTGCTGCAGGCACTGAGAAAAGGCTGCTGGCACTGGGGAGCAGGACTGGAGTGTGCCCTGTGCCAAGAGGCTTGCACCCTGCCTGAAGGAGGTTTGAGACTTTATGGATCAGGAACTGCATACCTCCAGATCCAGCCATGCTCCCGTCAGTGGTGCTGTCACATGAGAGGGAGTGGCAACCAAAACCAGTCACATAAATCACTAACAGCCAGAAGGCTAAAGGAACCAAAATAAAATTAAAGTAATAACCAAAGACATTAAAAGTGCAACTAAAATTGAATCTAAGAGAAAAACTGGAAGCTTCCAAGAAAAACTTGCAAAGTATCCTGCAATCAGAAGGGAAATCTTTGCTGGAGCCTAATACACCACAAGGCAGCCTAAACAGACAGTCTGTTAATTTCCCTGCTGGACCAGACTGAAGATGCAACCAGCAGCCAGGATGCTGTTGGCACAATTGCATAGGACAGCAGACACCAAAAGAGTCATTAGAGACTTAGGAATTACTCATGTAAATGGGCGAGCATAAGGACTTCAGGAGCTGAAATAAGAAAATCGTCTCTATGAGTTGCTCCATGGCCCCAACACCAAACAATTGTCAGATGTAGAGCACAGACGGAATTACTCTTCTGTTCTTCTCTCCCACCAGAGACCAGAAGAGAAGGATCAGGCTGTCTCAACTCTACAGAACCCCTCATCCTCTCTCTTACACGTTTTACCTCACAGCCCAAATGTGGAAGCAGGTGGGAGCTACCGTGGCCCAGCAATGTATGGTGCCATGGACCCAGCCGCTTTGGAGACTTTTTTTCCACAACTGGCAAAAATACTGACTTCCAGTTTGGAGACATCCTCTGGCCTGAGCTGACAAGGGCACAGGTCAGAGAAAAAGCCTGCAGGATCTCCTTGACTTTGCTGACTGGAAGAAGACCTCCTGGTGGGCTACGCATACCTCAAGGACTCCCAGGATAAACTGGAGATGGACCAAACCACGAAGACTGAGAGCTGTCAAATTAAAATGAGAGGAAGAAGGCCAAGAACACCTGAGATATGATGAAACTGGCTCTGAAATTGTAATTTTCTGTGCGGATATATGCTAGGAGACTAGGACATGTGCTAGAGATGGGAGCATGAAGCCTGTGCAAAGGCAGTAGGGCTGGCATAGGGAAGGGTGAGTCTAATCTAGTTCTAGGAGTTATCAAACAATTAAAAATGTGATAAATTTAGTCTGTGGAACAGGAAATTGGCAATAATGTAGAAATGAAAGGAAGCAGTTCAGCTAACTGCTGGGCACTCTACAAAATTGGCTGTAAAAAAGAAGGACTGCCATAAATATAAGGGCAGGCAGGAGACAACACTGCTGATAATGAAACCCCTGCTCCCCATGCGGGAAATGGGGAGACACAGAGCTGAAGATATGAAGATATCAGCTACGGCTGTGCTTATTCAGATTGCACAGCTGAACAACGATAATAGAAGGCCAGAAGCAAAGTGTGTGCTGGGTTAGCTCACTCCCAATCTGAATTGATGGTATTAGATTAAGATGCTTGAAAAAGAAAAAAATAACAAAAACTAAAAGCTAAAAAAGCACCATATTAAGAATTCTGACCAGGGCGTTGGCCTGCTTTCCCACAGGAAGAGCCTCCCAAGAAAAGTACCTGTTCTACAAGCTGGGAAACTGCCGCTTCAGTTATTCAAACAGGAAGCCAAGATAGTAGGTGAGCTAATTGTCTTGGACTCCGTCATATCCAATGAGCACATAATAAATGCCAGACTGGGGTCAGGCAAGTGCAGCCTATGGAAATTACCTTTGAAGATAGGGCCCCGGTGAACAACAGTCTGTAGGGAAGCTCTCAGCAGTAAACAGTGCTCTTCCACCACTGGAGCAATTCTTCTTCTGTGCAAGCAACAGAAACAACACCTTCCTGACAAAACTGAGCTAATTAATTGTTAAGATGACTGGAGTTATTTTCAGCTAATCCAGGACATGAAATTCAACAAAACTCCAACTACAGGAGAAAAAAATCTCATTTGTTTTGCATTCAAGCAGCAGAAAATAGAGCCTTACAGGTTGCATGCATGTGAATGGAGTCTCCCCTGCACCTCTTGGGATGGCACCCATGACCCTGCTTTCCCTCTGTCCTTGTACTGAAACAGCTGTGTGGATCTGTACTGCTCTGCCAGCAACCTCTGAGCCTGGGGCATTCGGCTTTCCTGGGCCTTCTGATGTCCTGACGCCACCAGCTCTGCTGATGGCACTGGCTGATCCTTCCACAGTATAGTATAGGTCCAAGGGCAAATCCATTCAGGCCACTAGCAGACAATTCCACGGGGAGCACTAGCACAAGTAGCTGCAGCACTGTGAACTGAACACAACACTGAGCACTCAAGCGGCTACGAGGAACTAGATATGCTGTGTCCTGTTTTCCCTCTCCATAACAGCATCCCAATTCTCACAGGTGCAGAGCACCCAGCAGCTTTCACTGTGCCCAGTTCATCTTCACAGTCTGAGTGCTCAGCCAAGGCCATGGACTGCTGGAGTGTGGATTGTTGCAGAAGGGTTAGTGTGATCCTGGTGGTGATGTCAGCAGTGACCAGACCTTCCCCAGGCATCCAACAGGCACCTGCACAATGACTTGTTCCACATGCTCCCACTGAGCATCTTGGTAAGCATGGTGGGGTGTAGGGACTTGGGGGCAAACCCTTCACTATATGAGGAAGAAAAATGTGACAGGCTTCTGGTGATGCAGGGCTTCTGACTTCTGGTGGTGCTGCTGTGGGCCTATCTGTCCTTAGCAACACAGCACAGCCAGAGAAAGTTCCAAACGTGGGAGAGTGAGTGTTCTTCACTGTCCTGGTGCCACATGGGAGCTGCTGCATAGATTGATGCCTTTGCAGAAAATTGGTCTAGGGCTAAAAATATTCTCACCTTTCAGTACAGGCTTACATGGTTAGCACAGGCAGCAAAGCAATAGGGTCATCATATGGTAGCAGCCAGAGCAGCAGAAGGGAATTTGCATTAGGCACTCACCGTAATGCTGTCCACAAGGGAGCGGCAAGCACATGCAAGCTGGTCTAAAGAGAGTCCCTTGCAGAAGGGGGTAACTGAGGCTAATGGAGATACAGCAGAAAGTCTGTGGAGAAGAAGAGAGGGTGGATGAGTCAACTTGTCTGCGAAGAGCTGGAACTCACATTCACCCCATCTTCCACCACTAATTAATGCCAGCACTAAATACAAACACTTCCATATTACTCACTAATGGAATGGGGACAGACTGAAATGCAGAGCCCTTACCAGCACTTGCTCTAAGAATGAAGCAAACTCCCACGTGGAAACCTCCAACTCCACTTGAAGCTGCTAATTTATTCCCCTTCTTGCTGCTCAGCCTGCAGGCATGCCCCAGCATGTGTGATGAGCCCCAGCAGCCAGCTCTGGAGCTGCCATGCTCACCCTCACTCTGCTGTGCACAAACAAAAGAGCAGTCAGAGCAGCCGTGATGCTGGGAGAGTGAGGAATGACCTTTTCTGAAGGGGCAAGTGAAAGGAAAAGGGCATGGAAAGAACTTAAAGGCTGTGAAGAGATGCAGGGTAGGATGCAGCTCTCTGACACCACCTGCCCAAAAAGGAAGGGTGCAAGGGTGAGGGGTGAGATGAGCATCTTCTAAGCAGCCACCCCCAGCCCTCCTCCAAGCAAAGAGTAGCAGAGGAGGGCTTCCGCACAGACCAGTGATGGACAGAGATCCTTATGCACCCTCACAGTACCCCACAACAGAGTGCAGGGTGCCTTCTCTAGGGTACAAGCCCTCTTAGGAGGACCAGGCCTATGGTGCTGTGGGGGCTGGTGCTCACTAAGGAGTGATGACTGAGATGTCCTGTGACAGTGAAATTTCTGTGATGCCTGCAGCCTCTTCTGGTTTCCAGGAGCATAGACCAGTAAAGCACCTCTTTTTGGTATTGGATCTGAGCCCAAGATGTGGCCACTCATCTTTCAACCAGGCTCTACCTCTGCTGCTATGAGGATGAAGGAGTCAACTTCAGACTTGCCATGGGATACCTATATTTGAGGAGTTCGCTTTGAGTGTCCATCCCCCTATGAGCATCAGCAGGGCAGCCCCATTCTATCACTGTGCAACTCTGCTGGCCCAGCTGCCCACAGCAAACCCAAACTGTGTTGCTATGAGCCACTTCATCTGGGGCAGAGTTACCTGAAGGAGAGGAGGAGAGGTGCCTGGAGATGGCCCTTGGAAGGACAGACCTGGCCATACCATGCAAGCCTTGGGTGGATACATGGGGCCAAGCTGCACCTCTGTAGCCCTGCCTTTCCCGGATCATGAACCTGGCTGTGGTACCCATGGGAGTTTTTATGGAGTGCAGCTCTCTGCTTTTGCAGCAAACAGCTGGCTGGGCATGTTTCGTTAATGCAGGCTGCTTAATGCAGCTGGTCGCTGTGACCCTTACAGTCCGTAGGCGATAGAAATCGATACCTTCTCACAACACACTGCATGATCTCTGTGATAGCCTGTGCTCTGCTGACTTACTGGAAAGGCCAGCATGCTGTGCAAAGGTCAAACTGGGACAGGACAGCACAAACCATTTGCCCCCACTGTTCCCAAAGGGCTAGGTGTCAGCATCAGTGGCAGTGGGCTGGTGATATGTGATCATTTTGGGGAACATCCACTATAGTTTAATTTAAATAAAGAGGACTGAATCCCTGCTTTAAACTCTAACAGACTTTGTGAAGCTCATAAACAAGCACCATGAGATCTGTAAAGAGATCTGGCAGTGAGTACAACCATACTGCACCAGCGCAGTCCGCTTTTGAAAGCAATGCCTGCTGACAGCTGCTCCTGTTCCACTGCTAGGACAGTGGCTGCACACCCAGCACAGAACAGGACATCCAGACAGGCCTCTTCCTGGGCACCTTCTTCATCTCCAGACCAAGCTCTGCCCTGTGCAACTGCACTGATATTGCAAAGGACAGAAGCAAAGGAGAATAAGCTGCAACATGGACCCAACTGATCCAAATAGAGCCACGCTTGTGCTATGGGGCTTTTAGGAATCCTCTATATCCTGATACCCAGCAGTGGGAATGCCCCTTTTGCTACATGCTCTTGCAGTCCCCAAGGGCTGTCCAGAGATCCTTGCACCACCATCAGTCCTACATACTGCTATACTCGGTGCACAGGCAAGGAGAAGGTGCCGCTACAGCCCCTCAATTCTTGGGGCCCAGCAAAGCCCCTCTGGAACTGTAAGACCTTGGAACACCAGGGAGTGTGTGGGAGGGTGTCTGCCTCACTAGTGGGCCCCACACACCCCTTTACCAGCTGAGACCAGCTGTCTGGGCACCTATGGGTAATACATCTGCTGAACATGCTACAGGCCATTAGCTTTAACTAGAGGGAGTTGCAGGGAGAATCATTAAAGGGAAAGTGCACAATGCAATTAATAAAGCACCTCATTAGGTCTCCTTCCTATATGAGTGTGCAGCTCTTGCCACAGGCTTTTGCAGGTCTGGTGCTCTTACTCTCTATAAGGAGACATTCATTTTCTTCCCAGGAGGCAGTTGATGGCTGGAGATGGCACCAGCAGGGTGCTGTTCTGGGGCTGTAGCTTGTACCTAGATGGCATTTATTCCACTGCAGTCCTACTCAAGCACTCTGAAGACCTGAGATCCTGCAGAACAGCTCTCCATGCTTGCGAGAGAGAGATGGGACAAGGATGGTATGAGCCCACCACTGGATGACAGGGTGCAGCAGGCATCTGCCTTCAGTCAGGACCAGTGTTAGTCCCTGCCTATCATCTGCTGTACTTTTCCCATGCAGTCCCACAAGCTGCATGCCATGTTCAGAGCTGCTGGTGTTTTGATCTTGTACTCTGGGACTTTATTACAACTACAAATGGATTCTTTACTCCATCTGGCTCTCTTTGCACTCCTGCACGCATCTATGTGAGTCCAGCCACCAGGCTGTGCCATTGCATTGGGGGAAGGTCTACACCACCCTCTTGGGGCCATAGTGAGACCAAAAGGAGGCCAAGAGCTACATCTGGGTATTTGACATGCAGAGCCTCCTACAGCAGAATTCCAGGCTCTTCTCCATTCATTCTTGCCTCTCCAGAAAGTTTACAGGAATCACTCCATGGTCTAGACTGTCTCAAGGTGTGCTTATCAGTGACCAAAGATGAGGGACCATGTGCAGAGCTGGGCTCCCAGATTTGCCCACTTCCAGACATGGGAACCACTTGCAGGGACTAGTTTTGCATCTGATTTCCAGGCTGTCTCTTGTAGCTACCCAGGGTCTCTTTTGCTTTCCTATCCCACCACCCACAGGAACGCTGTGGGCATTCATGTTGGTAATGCCTGGGCCCCAATCCCAGAAGTGTCTGCGCACCAGCTTGGGGGGGGACCCCACTTGGAAGCACCATGGAAATGAGAATGCCAGAAGGTGTTGTCATTACTGACTGCTCTTTTTGCTTCCAGCAACTCTCTTTCATATTAGTGGCTCTTTTTAGTTTTCCTTCATCCTACCCTCACCCTTGATAGACACCAGGGTCTTGCCATTCATCAGCATGGAGGGCACCTGCCAGACTCAGCTCTGCTTCAAAGACAGCAATACATTGCACCATGATCCCAGCCCGGCTGCATGCCAGGAGCAGTGTGTCAGAGCTTGTTTCCCAGGGAGTTTTGGCAGCACTGGGTGCTAAAACACAGAGGGCCTGGCACACACAGTGGGCTGTGCAGTAGCACCTAAGGCCCCAGCAGAGATCCCATGGCAGAGCAAGGCTAGTCCTCCTGTGGTGCGAGCTTCAGAAGCAAATGCTGGCTATGGAAGCAGGCAGAAGGAGACCAGAAGTCCTGGCATGATGCAAACAGCAGCAACCCTGGACAACTGAGCATCTCCTGTAGGACTCAGGACTCCCAGTTGGATTCAATGCTGCCTGTCCCCACAAGCAGGCAGTACTTTGAGGCAGCTGCTAGACCCTACAAGCTGGATCCCACTGGAGTAGGGAAACATCCTGGGCAAGAGGAGAGCAGGCATGGAGGTGACCTCAGAACCTTTATTTGGACCAGGCAAGCATGGGGCTCAAGAAATGAGTAAGAAAGTAGTGGCACTACTGCTGGTGAATTCCTGCAGGAAAGGGAAGGCAGTAAACACCAATTATCTGTATTTGTCTTCAGCTGCAGGCTTAGCAAAGGGCTTGTCCAGAGGGGAGAGAGGCAGATCAGAGAGGGGAGCAGGATCTGACTGGCAGACATTGAGAATGATGCTGTACTGGAGGAGGGATCACTGTGAATGGCAATACAGGGAGGAACACTTTCACCTGCTTGCAGAAAAACTGGTGGAGGAAAGGAAGAGTCCAGTGACCATCCTGCAGCCCCTGCTCCTGTCCTTTGAGTTATGCTGTTGTGGGCCAGACTAGAGCCATCCTGCACTGTGAGATACCAAAGTACATGGGCAGGACTCAGAGAAGAGGCAGCAGCAGATTTCACATCTAAATCAGACTCCTTCTCTGCCTAATCTCAGCTAGTACAAGTGGCTTAACCCATCGGACCAGCTCCAAATCCTCCTCTTCTCCTCCTGATCCCGCCTAAGCCATGAGTTTTTTCCCCTTGATAATCTCTGATTCAGCAGGATCATGGGATTGCTCTGCCAACTGCACAAATCTAGATGCTTAGCTGCTGTAAGGGACCCAAATGGGAATGGATGCAGGTGGTGAATCGTAAATACATCTTGCTGCTCTCCACTGAAGCTTTAGTCCTGCTGGTTCTCTGCTGTGGATCTTAGAGGCCCACCAAGCCTGTGCTAGAGTTGCTTAGGAAGCAGGATCTGACTTTAAACCATCAAGGAAAGCAAAGCAATGGCATTCCACAGGCAGAGACAGCCATATCCTGTGACTCCCTATACTCCTGTGGCAAAGTAGGGAGCTTGGACACCTGCCCGTAGCCAAGGCAGTATACAAGGCTTCCCTCCAGCTGCTCATTGGAGTTGATCCACAGTGACACAGGCTGTAGGCACATGCCTTCTGCAGAGGGATGCCCCGATCCCAACTGACACACAAATCCCATCCCATCCTCTTCTCTCCTCTTACCATGTTTTTGCACATAAGCTGGTGACACTTTGGAAAGCCCTTGCCTAATTCATAGCTCTTCTGAGACAGGTCTTCCCTCTTCAGCTATTTTGTCCATCAGGTTCCCAGGGAAAATCCTGATATCAAAGATCAAGATACCAAGTCTCTATGCGGCATGTGGAGAGCAGGCAGTCCCCAGTCACCTAATACTGCTGGGCAGTGCCTGGCTGCAGGGCACTGCTGGTGGGGCACACAGAACCCCACACACCATGCCTCTGATGTGGAAACATGCTTGTCACTGTCACTCTCCCAAAATTTCATCTTAATTTTGCTCTAAGCTGTGAAATTCCTGTCTGTCAGGAATTTAGCGTAGCATCATTGTCTTGCAGCCATTTTGAAGGCATTTACTTGGCATCCTTCTACGTGACTTTTTTTTTAAGCCTGGAATTTTCTGTAGCTTTTGTCCCCATTGCACTGGGCTCCATGTGCTTTTTACCCTTGGAAATACAGGCAAAACCCCTTAGCATCATATTTGAAGAGAGAAAGAGGAATAAGTGATTGCTGTTGGAGCACAGTGGGCTTTGCTCTGATTTCACATAGGGGTTTCCTTCATCTCTCCTACAAAAACCTCATGTCTAATGATATTTGTCTAATTAGAAACATGCCCAATTGTTTTACACAGTAGGAAAACAGGCTGTTTGGCAATGCTGATGTATATCACAGTGATGAGGGGTATGCAGAGCCCTGAAACAGATGAGATTTAGATGAGAGAAAGAGATTATATTCAGGTGCTCTGTTCTGTCAGAGAGCCTTTGATTTGGTGGATTGTGTAGCATGAAAGGCCAGGCTTGTTACAGCCTTTGTGTGACTAAGAGTAAGATATTAAAGTTTGATGCACTGCACTGGGAGATGCTACGTGATGGATAGAGAAGACTTGCCAGGCATTGTAGGAGCTGTGTAGGGCCTTTAGGATCTTTGGGGGCTATTTTGTTACATATTTCCTTGCCTAATGGTTTGTGCGTGAGTAGAGTGTTAAGGTCGGAGTCAGGACTGCTTATGTGACCTTGGCATATGATTTCCATAGGCAGGAACATTTGGTTCTGCGCAGTGAATAGTTTCTCATGAATTGCACAGAGTGACCCTGGGTGTCAGCAAGCAACCTCAGTTATTTCACTTCTTACACTTTAAAGGGAATAATGGTTCATACTATGGGGATGTTTTCTTGCACAGAATCCTACAAGGATTAATGAGAAGGTCATTGGAGGTCCCTGGTCCATCGTCAGGACAAGACTATGGCTATGTCTAGCTGAGTCTTGAAAATCTCCAAGGACAGACACAGCATCCTAGCTCTCAGTGAACAACTGTGTGTAAGGGGCACACCTGGACAGGCAGCAGGACTTGGACTTGAACTAGATTTGCAGCAGATCATCTCATCTGGGAGCTTCCTGACCATTTAGCACCTGTCTCCACAGCCTTTCCTCACAGATGAGGTGGATGGAGCAGGGCCGTGCCTAGCTGCAAGATACTTGTGCTTCCACCTAGTCAAGCTTTCGGTCCTGCAAAGCTGTGCAAAAGTGTGTCTTCCCATGGAGAAGCCAGTAAGCCTTTGATGTGGAAGCCATCTGAACCTTCCTGAGTGATGGATCCTGGACATCTGCAAGTCAAACATAGCCAGAGAGGCCTCTTCAGCTGAACTGGGGCAGCTCAGAGCCTATGGGCACTGTGTCCTGCGCAGAGCTGTCCAGGTCACCTCCCTGGACCACCTCAGGGGCATTCTTGCAGGTATATGCTTACCTGTGCCTGTCAGTGCACAGGGTCAAGCCTCTTCTCCAGCCCTTCACCAGAACAGGACAGAGGCAGTGGGTGAACGCAGCTGCTTTTACTGGTGTGCCTACTGTGATCATCATTGTCTGTACTGGGGAGCCCTTCCAACATTGAACTCTGTGGCAGATCTGTCCCTGGGCATTGCAAGGATGCTCCAAGGACTGACTCCAGAGCTAAGCCAGGCTGGGCATGGGGAGGAAGTGATCAGTCCTGAGACAGCCTGACTGTGACACATTTCCTAGGACTAAGTCTTCCATTCTTGCTTTAACCTTTTCTGGTGACTTGTGGAGCCTGTGTTAAACAATGATATGCCTGCAACATGACAGTGATTTGTTTAAAGAGCCCACACTTGTCCTTGTTAGCGCTCACTCGGTGCTCTGACAGTCCTGTCAAAAGCTTCTGCACATTTTTCTGTTCTCTCCCTCATTTGCTCCTGTCACCACGGGGAAACATCCAGATAACAATGGCCCTGGTGGCATTTGAGCAGCTCAGGGGCCTCAGTTGAATTGCCAAGGCTGCCGCTGCCTGCCCAGCACACCAAGCGGTGGCTGGGGGAGCTCTGTGAAGCATGGCTGCAGTCTGAACCCTCTGCATGGAGAGGCTGGGTGCCCACTGCCCTAGTCTGGCCCCAGGCAGCAGCATTGCAAATGAGCCTTTAGATATCAAAGGGCTGTCCAGCACTTCAGATCTGAGCAAGACCTTGGCCCTGTGCCCTGGTGCCACTTCACAGCCCAGCTTTCACTTGGCCAGATCCCAGGAGGCAGGCTGGGGTGGGAACAGGCTCTGATGTCTGTCCTCCACTACCCAAGCAGGTCTCTTCAAGGAGGGTTGTGTTTGTGCAGGTCACAGAATTACAGAATCACAGAATGTCACAGCTCCAGCCAGAACTGATCTGCTCCTAAGTCTGCTTGGGGTGAGAAAGGACAGGTAGCCTCTACCCCTGTCCAGCCATCCAAGGAGAGAGGGCTATCATGTCTTCAATTCTGACACCATGTAGGGCTTTCTCTGGGTATTCAGGAAGAGACTTACAGAGAGTCAGAGGACAGGACGATGGTACCCTCCTCAGTATCACCATGTAGCATTAGGCACACTCCAGCACCAGCTTCCATCATCTGCTGCCCCTGGCTATGGACACTCACAGCATTCAAGTAGCATGTCCAATTCATTGCCTGCCACCTCAGGAGACAGCCTACAAGGAGCCATAGAAAAGTGGGGTCACCTTGCCATCCCACACATGCCCAGTCACTCTTCCGTGCTCCCATATGGGCTCATGGTGCCCAGCTCTTGCCCCCAGGAGAGTGGCCAGGGAGAGCACTTGGGTGTTGCTACATGGTCTGTCCCACCGTTTCTGTGCGTCTGTGATTGCTCCAGGGCCTTCCAGCTCCAGCTTCCAGCCCCCTGGGAGGAAATCTCCAGGTGAGGGGAGGCAGGCTCCCTTCTGCCTATGCTTTCAACATCTCCCTGCCTGACAAGCCCTGCTGTGTGGTACCCTAGCTTCAACAGGAGTCATATGAGGACTTGATAGTTTCAGCATTTGAAAGCTGACCCAAAGAGAGGATTTTCCAGCTAAAAAGAAGGGCCAAGAATCCCTTCCACCCTCTAACCAGCAGATGATGTGTGGAAAGGGAATACTGCTGTCACCAGCTCTTGCTGCCAGGCTTCAGACTGAATGTAACCAGTGTAGGCAGAGTGTTAGGCATGCAGTGACTGGTCCTCTCTGGGGATGTGGCTGGGAGTGAGGTGCCTTTCAGAGAATTTAAGAGCTAATGCTTCAGTGTCCAGAGAACTCTCAAAAAGAAAAACTTAGGAGCTGAGCATAACATCAGGGCGGCTAGTTATGCTGAGATTTTAGGTGTCAGATAAATTTGTAAGAAGTTGAAGGTTGTTTGACAGTGCTGGGAGCATCAAACAGCAGACTCAGTATGCAAATGAAGCAATTTGATCCAAGAGTTAACTCCTGTGTGAGCTAAGTCCTGTGGTGGTCTGGACCAAGTGGTTGAAGTTGGACAGTTCAAGTAGTTCCAATGCTCTAATGTCTACAGGTGCCTCAGACAAGGACGTAGGTGAGGGAATCAGCTGAAATTAAACTCAGAAAATAGGCATCCATCACCATCTGCAACCTTGAGCCGCCCTTCCCCAGACCACCTAATCTCTTCTCCTCTGGTACAAGCTCCATGTGGCCTCTTCATTTCAGTCTCCTCACACACACAAACACACACACACAGCCTCTGCTCCCTTCTTGGAGGTGTCCTGGCCTCTCTGCTTTCCCTGTGCCATGACTATGCCATGCCATGTGCCAGGCTCACAGGTCCCATCTCCAACACCCCCACCCCCACCTGAGATAGGTCCAATCCTGCCATCCCACCCTGCCTCTTCCACGCATGCCAACATGCACTGGCATATCAGAGTCTGGTTTGCATCCACTGAGACACAGGGAGATGACAAGCTCAGAGAAAACCATTTCCCAGAGATAATGTTATATTTTCAGAGTACATGTAGACAAACACGGCCAAATGTTCCCCTCCCTGAAGCCATCAAAGCACCAATGACTCCGTAATATTTAATGGCTTGTTTTGCTCCCTAAATGATACAATGAAAAGGATTATTAATGTTAATAGCGTTCTTATCATATTTTAATAGCATCATGTATAACCAAAATGTCATCTCAGCACATATTTCTCTTGCTCTCACCCAGGGCGCAGAGTAATCATCCTCCAGAGATGCGGCGAAGGAAGAGAAATTGGACGATGGGGTGGAAAGGCGGCCAGGGACCAACACTGAGTTGAACTCAACTCTCTAGAGAAAGGAGATGCAAAGCTACATGAACAGGCACTCTGCTGTAGCTGGAGAGAAAGGAGATATCAGGGAAAGGAAGGAAAACCAAAGAGCCATGAGAGGAGATGGGCAGGGGAAGGATGTGCTAGGTAGCTCCAAACAGTCCCCAGGGCTGGCCTGTGAAATCTCAGGCACTGAGCAGGCCAATGGTATCCAAGGTATGAGAGAGAGCATTAACACCTTGCAGTCACCAGAGGAACTCCTTCTGGGCTCAGCTCCCTCCTTTAGGCCAGAAAAGGGCAGTATGCCCCAGATGAGGAGGGTCAGGCCCTCACTCCCCCAAGAACAGGGCAGGATCCCCCAGGATCCCAAGAGACCTGACAGAGATGATACCACCAGCCCTTCTTTTCCCGACACACAGAACTCCATCAAGAACAATTGTCAGAGAAATATTCCAATTTTCACCATATTGTTTCACAGTCGAGTGAGCATTTTTTTTTTTTTTTTTCCTCCTTTTTTTCCCCCCAGACCAATCCATCTTACGGATTAGTTTAACTAGGCTGAAAACCCTCATTTTTCACATAGAGTTTGGTTCCTCTCTCATTCATCCCTCATCTCCCTGCCAGGAATCACAGCAGTTGGAGTGTGAGCACACAGGGGATCCTTTGGTCCCTTTGGTCAGAGCAGAGAACAAAAATGGTGTCATTACATTTGGACAATTCCCAATACAAGGCATTACATTTTGACAGAGGAATTGCAAAGAGAGTACCTGGAAGGGTCAAGGCACAGCCCCAGCTCTGCTGAGCCCCCTGTGCCTGTCTATCCTAGTCCAGCAGCAGGGATGTCATTAGCTAGGGTCCTTGGCCTCATCTGGCCACACACAAGATGTTGCTTTGGTGTATAAGCCATAACTGTCTTTCACCACTGCAGAGAAGACATGTCCGTTTTACCTAGTTCTTTACACGTTGAATTGTATGCCAACGTATGCAACACGCCCATGCAAGCTTTGCGCAAGGGCATGAGTATGGGTCTTTCTCATCAACCCACAGCCAGGCATTGTGCACAGCCTAGTGTCTGCACTTGTCCATGCACAATACAGTCCTCACTGCATTCATGCCCGCCTGCTGACACCTCTGTGCATACACATATCCTACTCTTCCTCCTTGTTCACACACACATGGGCACTGCTCACATACAGACGCATATGCCCCCAGGACCTGGGAACTTCTTCCACAGATGTGCAAACATGCACACACACACATGCATGGACCCCCCTCCCCAAGCCAGCTTGCTTTTGTGCTGTGAGATGAAAGGGGGCAGCTCAGCTCTGACCTGCTCATATTTCACTAAAATGTTATTTTAACACTTAAAAGGGTAGAAAATACCATCAGCAGCTCTTCATTTATCAGATCGATGTGCAGGGAGTGGGGCACGCATACTCTCTACTTTAATGAGCACAGGAGCTGGCTGCAGCTTCCCGGCACTGCCCTGGCACTCAGGCTGCAGGGATGTGGGGAAGCAGGAGGGGGTCCTTCCTCCCCCACTGTGATATAGCCCTTTTTCCCACCTCCAGAGAGGGCTCTGAGTGCTTAGCAACTCCCTTGGTGCCCAGGGGCTTGTGCTGGAAGGAAGGGGATCAGTGATGGTGGAAACCTGCCTGGTCCTGAACCACAGCAGTGCCCATAGAAAATGCAACAGGGATGGGGAACAACAGACATGTTCTGAATTTCTCCTCCAGCTCCCAAGGCTGCAGCTGATTGCTGGAGCCAGAGACTAATGCAGAGAGCTGCTGCCTGGACTGGGAGGCTGACTGCTCTTTTTTCCAGCTGAGGAGAGTCGCACCAGCTGGCTCTCAATGAGGCAATGGGGCCTAGTATGTGTAGGAGAGTTTAGGGGCTTCAGGGCTGGGCCGGCTCTGTCTTCCCACACAAGAGGTAAAATGTAGCCTCTTTCCCAAAGCAGATGCTGGTTCCCCATGGCTCCTCCAAGCCAGCATGGCTGAGCACAGATTACCACCACAAGTCTCGCAGCCCCCGGTGACTGGTGGTGTATCTTGGCTGGAGACTGCTCTGTGGGGCTACATTTGGGTTCTGATGTATCCCTGCAGTCATTTGACTCCCCTCAGTGCAAGAAGGACTGCAAGTTTGGTCCTGCTTTGCCCCAGAGCTGATATACAAAGCCACTTTCAGAATGGAACACCCTCCTCTCCTTCTTGGCTGGTGCCCCACTCCACGTGACACCAACTTCCTGTTTCCCACACAGATGCATGTGAGGAAGGACAAATGTAGAGTTTGTCTCTCAACATGATGCAGCAGTGGAATGGTTCCTGCAAGTCAGAAGACTGGAGCAGCTCAGCAAAGAGCTCCAAAAAAGTCCCATGTGAAAGGTGTCCTGTAGACAACAACAGTGCAAGGCAGTGTTGTCCTCTGGACAGCCCCAAGGATGAATACATTGGTACGGAGACAGTCATCCTAATCAGCAAAGCCACAGTTACTGCAGAAACTTTGCTCACAGAGTGGAAAACACTATAGCAATAAAATCTTCATCTCCAGTGGGAAGTCATTGCTCTTAAACTAGCCAGTATCTTTGTCTTGGCAAAGTACTCTAACCATCCTCAAAGCTGAGGAGAAAGGACAATTATAAAGAGCAGGAAGTGTCAGGGGAACCACAGGAACTCATTCTAGGCTTGCTTGTTTAACACATTTTTTAATAATCTTGGCAGAGGGAGTAACCAGAAGAACCAACAATGAGGGATTCACAGGTACTTTCCAGGAGGAAAGCAATGTTTGACTGGGGTTGAATTTTTCACAGCCCTCAGGATATTTTCAAAAATGACTTTGAGTACAAAAGGTCTCATAGTTTTTTGCCCACTACTTGCTATTCTCTGACTTAGTAGTCAGAGACTCCTACAGTGCCCTGGAGGCCATGGAACATGCAAAGGTCTGGCCTCCTGTGCAAGTGGAGAGCAACTCCCATTACAGACACCTTAAACATGCAACAAAGAACTGTTCTGAAGACAAGCAGATTTGTACAGCCACAGTGAGTCCTACCTATCTTATTTTGGGCCTGCTAGGGGGGTACGATTAGGTCTAAGTTTGCAGTACCTTGGACCACTGAGCCCGTGGAAAGGCTGATATTTGCTGTGAAACTCTAAGATTTGCCATGTCCTCTATGCTTACATACAAGATATGGAGTCAGTCATATGATAAAATCTTTTTATATGAGATGTCCAGCAATGATTTCAAGGGTCCTTTCAAACCAGCAGCCCAAGTCTCTGGCATCCCATGATGAAGCAAAGTCAAATAGCACCATGAGCAGCCTGATCGCATAACATGCACAAGAACTGTCCATAGGGTGAGCCTACGATGAATCTCCCTATTTAGCTGATAAATAATCATAAAAAATTCAGGAGTTTTGCAGAAAGCTAGAGAAAATGATTTAAAAACAAAAAACAAGAGCTACATTACCAACCAGTATTGAGTAAGACACACAGTTCTCCTAAATAACACATTCCTGAAATCTGGGGAAGAGATCAAAATACCAAAGAGGATAGAGAACACAGTAAGAGGGTCCTGCTGAGATGGCAGACAGTCAGTGGCAGAATGTGAGCCACTTGGAAGAACACAGCCAGTCCATTTAGGAGAAAATGATCCGAATCACAGTCTGAGTCACTGGGAGGGAGAGCCCTGTGGTGCAGCGAGGCTGAGCAAGACTTATCACTGCTATTGTGGGGTATCTCGACACATCACTGTTTTCATTCCTCACCACCCCTCCTATGTTTTCAGAAGAGCAGAGTCTGTCTGGAAAATCCTTCTGCTCTTCCCATAGTATTTTAACTGAGGCTGGCTCCCTGGGAACCTCTGGGGACCATGCCATCCCAAGAGAGGGTGGCAACTGCTGGAGGGAAGATAAATCAGGCTGAACGCCTAGCCAGGAGCTTTATTAAACATGCACAGCCCAAAATACAGACTCTGCCCCGGTGCCCCAGGCTCACAGAACTGTACCAGGGAGCATGTCAGCAGCCGCAGCCTCACCGCAAACGCGGTGTTGCACGTTCAGCAAGCACAGCACCTCTCAGCGGCTGGCATGCACACACTGCATGCTTCCTTGCTGCACCCATCCTCTTCCTACAGCCTTGTGCCCCTCTGCCAGACCATCTGCCTGCAGGTCACAGCTTGGTCTTGGTCTCACTCGAGCTACAGCAAAGGCTTGAGAGAATCTCTTTGCAGTGTCTCCCTAACCAGACAGGGATTTTCTGCAGCAAACTGGAGTCCTGGCCCGCAGTGGGCTGCACAGGCTATGCACCTGATGAACCTCTAGACCAGGGATGGGAGCTCTTCTGAAATAGCAGTTCTGAGATGATCCATGTTTTAGCTGTATCAGTCAGTGGGCATATGGCAAGCCATTCACTAAATACAAAAATTAAATTACTCAAGACTATAAAACAGTCAATTTAGAACAATATACTCACTGTAATAGGGCAATAGCATTTCATTTACTGCTGTAACAGCAGTCTTGCAAGGGCTCACAGGATTCAGGGGGGTGGCATGGGGCACCCCAAATGAAATGTGCGTTTGGCAGCTGGGTGAAACTGCCAAGATCAAGGATATGTCTATGGGTTATTAGCTGGAAACCTGTTGGCTCCCACCAGTGAACAGGGGTTGCTCTGGCAGTCTTTTCTCTTGACCCTACTGCTATCATGTTCCAGGCTCACTGCTGGCACTTCAGACTCTGCAACATGGAGCATTAATGTCACATTAGCCTAATGGACAGTTTTCTCATTTCCAGGTTCCACATCCTCATTTCTGAGGCACAGATAAGATGTTTGTGCTACGGACAGCATCTCTTACCAGCATGAAATGCTATTGCCTTTCCCTCTTGTTATCAGTGTGGAAAATGGAAGAATACTTTGTAATCTAGTTATATTTACTTCTCACATCTCACATATCCCATTTTTTATAGCTCCTGTGTCTACTCACAGAAATGAATTGAAGCTTCTCTTGGATCTGAAAGACAGGACAACCAGGATTATTTGCACCCTCTTTTTTCTCCAGAAGCATTGTTCCTCTGGGAACTGGATCAGCAGCAACCCAAGCAGGAGTCACCTTTCTGTTGGTGTGGAGGCAGCAATCACCAGACATGAGAATTTATTGATGAACTCCCTGGAGCGACAGACAGAAATCACATGGTGGAAAGCTGTTAAAGAATACACATAGTGAGGGGAGCTGTGATCACCCTAGAGACACAGAAGGAAGCTGGGCAGGACAGAGAGGGGGGCAGAGAGGTGCTTAGGCCACCATTTGACAATATGATGCAGCCTTAAACAGCTCTCTGCGGTTTTTCTTTTTTTTCCTTCAAACCAGATCAGCTCAGTAATTCGACTTACAGGCCCATTGCAAAGCTGCAAGAATTGTTCAAGGACCAGCTCTGTGTGTTATCTGGGGAAGCTGTGTTAGAATAGACTGAGGAGAAACTCCCCTTGGGCACAAACCTGGGGCAGGCTTGCTGCCGCCCTGCTGTGGTCTCTGCCTGTGCCGGTCTGACCTGCTCACCATGCCTTGCTTTGCAGGTAGCAGTAGAGCAGGGATGGCTTCTCACCTGCCATCCTCCCCTTTCTGCCTCTTCCTACTCCTTGAACTGCCCTTTCTTCTTCACGGTCCCTGCCTGCTCCTCTGCATGGAAGTGAGCCTTGCCATGGTGCTGCCAGAGCTCTGAGCCATGTGAGGGGTCCATGGGCTCCTTTCTAGGCTGCTTTTATTGCAGGGTGCAGGCTCGATTCACAGGCAGAACAAGAGCAGTTTCCCTAGCAATTTATTTATATGGCAGAAGATAAATATAGATGTCCTGTAGCCTCCCTTGAACACTGGTATAACCTATGATGATTGTGTTAGAAAATCCATTCCTATCCATTTCCTGGGATTCTGACTCTTTTTCTCCCTATGCTTGCTGACTTTCTAGTGAGCCTTGCCATGCAGGTGGCTTGAGGGGATAGGAGAGAGATACTTTTGCAGTGCTTCTGGAGATAAGTTACTTCAGGACAAGTAATCTAGAAACTTGCTGGCTCAGTCACACTGAATTTCTCTGAGGAAAGGCAAATTTTAAAACACAATAATTGAAGATCCTGCCTGCCACCCCTCTGATTGATTTCCCGACAGAATGGCAGGCTTGGACAAAGCAAGTGAAGCAATCGCCTCTGACATATTCCCTCTCCCCGTGCTGCTGCCTTGATGCAAGGAGCTGGAGGAGACAAGCTCCAGAGCTTCTTTGAGCTGTGGGAGAGAAGCTCCCATGGGCTGCAGTGGCTTTGCCTGACACATGTGCAGACTCAAGTGACACAGTGTTCATCATCTTCATCTTACCAGATTGATCTGTTGTCTCCACTTCCATTCACAGAGATTTTTATGTATTTTGTATTTACCAGGTGAAGTGAGTTTTCTGATTTACTTTATCCATACTCTAGGCTCTCTTTTTCTAAACACAACCAGTATTTCAAGGCTGACACAGGGTGCTCATACTGCCTTTACACATGCCCCCTTACTTAAGTTTTTAACTGTGAAAATCCTCATAGAAGACTTCTAGCAATTGCTTTAACTTTCCTTCAAGCTGCCACAATGTCTTCTCATGGAGTAGCCCATGGGGTAGACTTAACACACATGGAAAAGTCTTTTCTCATCAACTAACTGGCAGTAATAGCTGCTCACCAAGATATCTTGCTGCTTCCTTCTATACATGATGACTGGAAGACAGCACTAATATTCTCCCTGCAGTGTATTCTGGTGTATTTTTCCATATTGAAGAGCACTCTGGATGGAGTACCTGTCCCCACATCAAATTTCCCCGAATGATACTTAACTTGGACCTTAAAGCCAGCTAAGGCTGCAACCCATCAGTGCACCGTGCTGTGGTGCTCAGCTTTGCAGGGGTGAAGACATAGGTCAGTGAGTTGTTATTGCTGCAAACCATGAAGGATCGTGTGTGGCAGAGGAAGTCACAACATTTATCAGTGGCAGTCTGCTTTGGTGTGAGAAACTCCAGCTTTTCTGAGTGCAGTGTTTCATTCTTTTCAGCGATTGCTAGTGCTCTTGACCCATAGCCAATAACTCTTATGTTACTCTCCTAATATCCATACAAGACTGGCCCTATTTTCTTTATCCTACAGCCCAAGTGCAAGCTGAGCTCTCTTAGACACATGCACTGCTTGGAGATAAGCTGATCTAGCAACACTCAGTGAGGAACGTCCTGTATTTCTGCCTTGTCACAGAACACACGTCCCTGTCCTGTGGTTCTTCAGAGGCAGCACTGCACATGGGGCTTGTCCTGGCAGACACAAGATCATGCCACCCTGCAGCACGTTCTTCTGAAATCTCCCTACTTAAACCTGCTCCCTCACTAAACCAAATGCCATCAGAGCTCACCTGTGACAGCACTGTAGCATGGCATAGGCCACGAGGATCCTGTACAGCTTTACTCTGACTCCTACGCTTCCTCAGGAAGGGGTACAGAGGAGTGAGTGTCTGTGTTTCACTTCATTCCGCACAGGCTGCCTTCATCCTCTGTGTCCAGTCTGTAGGCTCATGCTCAGTTCTTGGTCCTGAAGACCTATCTGCTAGAAGCAACCTACCTGTCTAGAGGCAAATCTTCCTGCTAGTGGGACATGTGGTGCTTGCTTAATCTGGGAGAGGTACCCAGACAGCTTTTGCTGTGTGTAGTTTCATATGGACACACCTGTTCTGACCTGAGGATGTCTGCAGGAGTATTTCCTTTAGAAAGTTTTCCAGATGGCAATTTGGGGCGCCTTTGGCTGCAGTCAAGTCCCAAGATGAAAGCTTTTGGATTGTGACTCATTACACCAGTTGAGCAAACTTTGGACTTTGAATTTACTCATCCTCTGGAGAAAGCTTTGGACTGATCTGGGAGCAGCTCCAGGGCCTTGCTCCTTTGCATGGCAGATGAATCTCCTGGGATGCTTGTAGGGCCAGACAGATCCTTGTCACCTCTCCTGGGGATGAGTTGTCTCAGGACTTGATCCTCAGTCACCCAACACTCTTGTAATCCTGATACAACCTGCACCAGTTTTATCTGCCAAATATGCCCTGGAATTTCAGGTTTAATCTACTGTAAGCTCCACAGCCCCTTCAAAATAATGCCATGTTTTGATGAGGTAGTGACAAGGACATTTAATCTTGCAAGATGATCCTTGCGTTCTTTTGACTCGTGTCCCTTTCATGTCAGGGAATCTTCGAGCCACTAAGTAAGAGCTCAAACACTACTGTTAACCTGTCAGTCTGCTGCCCTCCAAAATAGGCCCAACATGTTTCACTTGTGTTTTTCCCCAGGGGATAATCTATCTCTTCTCCCTGCTTACATGTATGCACAAGTAGTTGGAATTGTTATTTCTGATGAACTTCAAGGAGGCTCCGACCACAGAAATAACATTTGTGTTGGTTTATTTATTTATTGATCTGCTTTTTTTCCAAAGTAAAGTGAGAAAAAAGAAAAGAAGAAAAGCCAAAAGAGAAAGACGAAGAAGTAGGAGGTGGTAGGAGGCCAGGGAAACGAGTAACAGCTCAGTCCCAGCTGCCAGGGTTTATTCAAAGGTTTCTGCAACGGGAGGCCAAATCTTTTCAAATTTACCCTTAGCTCTTTCCTCTGAAGCTCTACCCTCCATTTGCTTGTGGGCCAGCCAAATCTCAGTGCTGAAGTGTCCATCCCTGGAGGCCAAGTACCCTTCTGTTTAGTGATGCAAGCTTTTTACCTACAAGCACTGTGACTGAGAAACAAGCTTCCTGCAAGCAGAACATTTCTGAGCGTTCATGAGGCAAGGCGTAGGCACTGCCCCAGGTGAACTGCAGCTGCAGGGCTTGACATGATAGTCAATGATTGCGCTCCCTGATTTGCAAGGGTTGGCCAGTCTGGGAGGAAATGCAGAAGCATTCACTTAAGTGCAAATGGATTGCAAACCACCCTCTGTGAAGGATCTGATTTCTCCTGGCAGCCTTAAAACCAAGCCATCTTCTATTCCAGTAATGCCTTGTGCTTTCCAAAGCACAGGTCTCATATATTCCAGAACTTGCTCGGGTGAGGAGCTACCTCCCCAGGATCCCCTCCAACCTCCTGGATTTCCTCCAGTTCTCAATTGCTAATAAAGGCCTTGATGCAAACGGGGCCACCTCTCTAAAACAGATTCAGAGCTCACAGTTTTATGCCTCCCCTCCCCCCCCCCATACACACAATTTTCCTGTGTAATATTGCTACTGAATTTAGGATGCTGAAGTTCTGCCAGTCATGCTATCCTATCCAAGGATGTCCTTCTGCTTGTGCCTGCAAAACAATGTGATCCTCTGACACCTGACAACCGCATAGCTCCATCCTCACCTCCTGTGTGATCCAGCATCATCCAACATCTGCACAGGCCAATCTTCAGATCCAGCATGGTCCTCCAGCACCAGAGATCCACACTGCTCCATTGGGCATCTGCTGGCAGTCTCCAGGCCATGTACCCTAGTGGGTTCCCCTGAGACTTGTGCTGCTCTGACCCCCACAGAGCAGAGCTTTGCACTGCCAGGCCTCCCCATGGGGTGACAAGGGTAATCAGCCCCTCTTTTGACCATAAGCTGGGGTAGCAAAGTCTGACAGTGATCTCAGCATCTCAGCATGCGCCTATAACTGCTCTACATGCCCCTTTCCTGCTGGATGCTAGGGCTGCCTGCACTTTATCTCCAGCAAGCATTTATTGCTGCACTCCACAGACCAAGTGCCTTTGAGTGGATGAGCTTTGATGTTGATTCATCCAGGGCAGACCCGAGATACCAACAGACTGATAACAAACACAACAGGCTGCTTGAAGAAGCAGATAGGATCTCAAAGACTGCTGCTCACACAAGGCATTACCCACTACCTAATTCATTGTGTTCATAAATATGCAGCTCCATTGTGCAGTCCTCTCTAGGACAACTTGATGTACTTTAATGCTGATCTCAGTCGACTCCCATGTCCCCAGAAAAACTTGGCAGCCTAGAAGGATAGCTGCAGATAGTTGTACATCCATCCCAGGAGAAGAAGCAGCTCAGAGATCCTTGCACCAGTCACTGCAAAGCAATGGCCATATTCCCTGCTCCTGGGCAGTGAGTGATCCCCTGTGAACTGTCAGCAGGATCCCTGGGGGCCCTGGTGTGGCAACCGGGGAGGGAGGCAGTGGCAGTGGCTCTTTTCTGCCCTGTACCAGGCTCTGGTAGGCAGGGCGTGGGGACAAGTTCTCACAAAACCAGTCCTCTGCCTCCCAGCAGGACTTCACCAGACTGTACTCTGTGTGGGCTCAAATTCTCCATTCCTGGGCATTAACTCAGGATAAGAGTTTTGGGGGAAGTTTTGGCTAGACCAGTCCAACTGCCTCCCTGGACAAGGTCAAAAGAAAGGTGTACTATCTAGAGTAAACTTTTTCACATGTGTCTGGTACTACCATAATTTGAAGGGGTGAACTTGGAACAGGATGTGCATTGAGGCTGTCTCCAAAGCTCTTCTCAAACTTGTCTGAGCTCCCCAAAATCTCTGCTTGGCGTGGCTCAGCAGAGAGGTGTCAGAGCTCAGCAGCCCAGTCCCATGCCTGCTCCAGCACTGCACGGTATGCCTGGATGCTACACCCCGGAGCTGGGTGCAAGTCACCTCTTAGTGCTGATACCTCTCATCCCTTCTTGCCCCTTAGCTGGCAGGAAGGGGCTGCAGTGGTGTTTGCAGGGCAGAAGAAAAGGCCCTGGGCAAAGAGGATGATGTGGCAGGAGCTGTAAGGGAAGAGGACGTGGATTAGCCCTGCACAGGGAGCAGCAAAGCTGGTGTGTGTTCTCTGCGTAGAGCACAGGATTTTGGCTGCTCTCCTTCCTCTGCCAGGTGATTCCTGCCGCAGCCTGCAGCCCCACCGAGGCTGACGACGTTGCCCGCGCCGCGATCCCCAGCCCCCGGGTGCAGCAGCGGGCGACGTTGCACCCCGGCCGTGCGGGCATGCCCTTGCGGCCGCCGAGCCGCACTTGTGCCCCGCCGCGTCTGCGCCGCCCCCGGCAGTGCCGGTGGTTTCCCACCCACCGGCAGCGCCACAGCCCGGCTCGGCAGCAGCGGGGGATGTGAGCGAGGGGATGGCTCCACGGGGAAATGCACCTCGCGCAAGGTCGGCCCAGTCAGCCTGGCCCCAAGCGTTGGCAGGAGATGAAGCCCTGCCGGAGATGCAGATGCCTTCGTTGCCACTCTGCTTCTCGCTGGTTATTTGCACCACCGAGCCTTTTGGCTGGGAGCTGGGAATGAAGTATTTGTGAAATTAATTAAGACAACAGAGGCCCGAAGAAAGGGAAAGTTAATTAGTCACGGCAATCAGTTAGATTTGATCCAAAAGAACAAACAAAGAGTTAGAAGCGTGTCACTAGCGGGCTGCTTCTCTGGAAAAGGGATTACGCGGAGATTTCCACCAAAGGGAATGGCTTTGTACTGCTGCTCCTTATGTAATTGGGGATTTAGAAGCAGCACAAAGAGTCATTACCACGAAATTTCTTTGTAAGAGAAAAAAGTTGACATTTATGAAGCACAGGAGGGAGCAGCAAAACACGACAAATCAATAGGCGCGCTCGTGGGAAAGGGGGCCTCTTTGTGCGGCACACGCTGGCGCGGGGCCGGGTGCCGGGAGCGCCGCGGGGAGGCCCCGGCGGCTGGGCCACGCGGGCGGCCGCCTCCCCGCTCGCGGCGCTGAGCGGCGCCGGCCACGGCGGACAGCCAGCGCCAGGCAGAGCGGAGCAGCGGCGGCGGCGGCTGGCCGCTGCCGGCGACTCGCGCGGAGGCAGATGGGGCGAGCGGTGCCAACCCCATCACCTCTTTCCTCCTCACTCAACATGCAATGAGAACGGCGCTTGCCGGCTGCAAAAGCCAGTGGTGGAGGTGTGAAAATGCGAGGGAGAAAGCAAAGCTCAGCTGGAGGTGACGAGCAGAGGGAGCACAGAAGAAAAGGCACCCAGAAAACCACTGCATCTGTAGAAAATCCTGCTGATGGGGCCTGGGCTGCAGCCCGAAGCAGCAGCAGCCCTCCCCGTGCCGTAGGGAGGCAGGAGTCAGGCTGCACCTGGGCACGGGCACACTCCAACCCCTCTGCACCAAGGCTGGTGATAGCAGTGCAGCAGGGCGAGCATGCCCCCTCTTTCTTGTGCTGGCTGAGCCAGACTGGGAAAGCTGGAGGCAGCTAATCCAGAGTTTTCTGCTTGAGCTCTCTCCGTTATCTCTGCTTTCCCCTCTGCAGTTAACAATTTTAATTATTTACTGTGACTCTGGCAGCTCCATTTCCCTCTGAATGGGCACAAAGTTGCCTGCTTGTTGCTAAGGTCCACCCTCTCCCCCCCACCCTGTACCAGCTGCAGTTGGGCTGAGAGCCGGCACCCGGTCCCCGATGAGGCTCTGGGCAGCTCAGCGTACCTCCAGGGAGCCTGCTTGTGGCACACTAGCACCTCTGCACTGCAGAGGACGGTAGGGCGCTTTCCTAGAAGTCACCTCTGAATGGGGCAGGAGAAGACTTCATGCACTGAGGTTTCCCTTGGGGACAGCTCTTGAGGCTGGAATGGAGGTGTCACAGATGTGGGTGTCCCCTGCTCCTGCAAGGCACAAACATGCTCACACTGAGCTGAGCTGACATCCAGCCATACTCCAGCATCCATCGCCATCCAAAGCCTCGCTCAGACACCTCCAGTTAAGCATCTCCCCATGCATCCAGCCATCCCTGGGCACTTATCTGCAATAGCCAGCCCTTGGCCTCTCAAATGTCCTTCAAGACCTTTGCAAACCTCTCACCACCACCTTGCCTGCGCCCAGCCCAGCAGAAGTGTCGAAGACTGCCTGTGCAAGGAGCATAATGTTGCCACCCTAGGGACAGCAGGCTTAGAGGGATTGTCCCCTGGTGAGGAGGTGGCAGCACAGTAGCCCCAAATTCAGCAGCACTGCAGCCTTCTGGAGAGGGCTGATACTTGTCAGATACTTGTTGCTAGAAAGCCTTCCCATGTGCCTTTGAGGCTGCCCAGCACTGGCTGCAGGAGGAAGAGAAATGACCACGGCTGGTCGTGCCCACAGAGTCTGGGCAAGCAGGACACTGTCAGCCAGGGACATGCTGGCTGTAACCTCTGGAGCCCCCAGCCAGCACTGCGTCTGAGATGTTCCCACTCCAGGCACAGAGCCTTCTCCTGCCTGCCAGCATTGATTTTACATCAGGAAGACGATATCTAAAAATAAATAAACGAATCAAATCCTACACTAAAGCTTACCTGTGCTCTCCTTTAAATGGAACAGGAGACTCATCAAATGCACCGCTGGACAGGTGGTGGATGCTAGGCACACCAAGGCATGCTTGGCAGTGCCCATGACACCCCAGGAACTGGGGTTCCCCTACAACTCAGAGTGCAAAGCAGGAGCCCAGGCCCTGCATCAAGGGCAGATCTGGCACACTGGCCTCCAGGATACAACTCTTTTCTCCTGCCTTGCTGGTTTTAAGGAGTACACTTTGAGCATGTCTCTTTTCCTGAGATATGTAACGGGCATATATCAGGAGGTGGCACCATGCAGATGATAGATGGGGCATCAGCAAAAGGCACCAGTAGGGCCCCATCACTCATTGCCGGTCCATGTCCCTGTATCTATTTATCATTAAAATATTGATTCAGACGTTGCTTTCAATCAAGCAGTGGAATAACGCAGTGCAAACTGGTTGTGTGTGCTCTAACAACCTCTTTGGATAGCTTGCAAAACCAGATGCAAAGCCCAGTCTTTGTTTAAGCACCGCCGTTAACACGGTTCATCCCCTTCTTCTGGAGCTGCATGTTCTTGGGACATGCAGTTCTGGCCAGGAGAACTTCTCTATTCTGGCATCCCAGAGACCTGTGCTTAAACCTCCTGTTCTGCAGAGAAAAATAACCTGCCAAGCCCCTTCCCAGGCTCTCAGCACTTTGCTTGAAGTTCAGGATGCATTTCCAGAAGGCCTTAGGGAACCTGCTCATTAGTTTCTGAGACGAAAGCCCTTTGACGCCAGCTCTGGAAGAACAGGGGGTGTGTTGCACACTCTCTTCAGGTCCCTCTCGCAAATGCACTCAGCTTCTGTGCTTTGATATGTGCTACCGTCTAGACGGCACCAAAATCAAAGGCCTGGAAGCTTGTGAATGTGGTGGAAGCTCAATTACTCGTAACCACTGGCCTCGCAGCACAGTGCTCAGCCTCAATTGCTGTCCCCGTACTTGCTGCAGGCACTGGAGAGAAATTTCTGGGTGCTGGGCTCTGCTCAGAGAAGTCACAGGCAGACTCAGGAGTGACTAAAGGCAGAGGACATTTTTGCAGAGCTCTGCTGATGTGAGGAGAAGGGACCTGGACTGCAGTGCAACTCTTAGACAGCTCTGGAGCCCCACTGATTTCTGCACTGGGGCCCAGAGGAGAGGACGCTTGCAGGGTCTCTCTGTGCCTTAGCCAGGGGACACCGACACCGCTGCGCTGTACCAGGGATCACATGGGCACGTTCCATAGCCCTTGGGTCGTTCTTCCCATCTCAATGACACCGGGACGGTAAGGCTCAGGCTGACCCTCAGCCCACAGCCACCAGCTCATGCAAAGTGCAGATTCCTGCCAAGCACTGATGTGTCCCCTGCCACCCAGCAAGGCCCAGGCAGCCTCCGCCGGCTGAGCCGCCTGACAGCCCAGCCACTCTTGGGTTTATGTAATGCTCTATTTCCATGATGCCTATTGGGAGACAATCGCTGTTTTTTAATTAATCGGCTTTAAAAAAATGAAACAGCAACAAATAAGAGTGCTGGAGGGAAAGCACAAATCGGGGGCTTGGTGCTGTTACAGCATTCCCACTGCCCTGCCAGTGGCAGGAGGACCATGCAGTGCAGCCCTCCCCTGTCCTCCTTACAGGAAGACACTTTTTGGACCGTCTCAGTGACTTGGGATGTCAGCTAGATGAGACATTTCTGGGATCGCTTCCCTACCTCAGTTTCCAAAGGAGAGCACAGTGCTTTCCAAACAGCAGCTAATGCCTACAAGGAAAGAGATAGGCCTCAGCACCCACCTCCGGGAGCTGGTTTGGGGAGACCTGCCTGGGAAGCCAGGCTGTCGGGAGCCGGGAGGCGAGGCGCTCGGCTCTGCAGGGCTGGTGAGTTGAGCAATGCCGAGCGTTAAGCCGGGTCCTGTGTCGTCAGCTGTTTACAAGCATATCGGTGTCAGTGGCCCTGCTGAATCCCAGGGGAGCCAAGAGCACTCACCTCTCCTGGCTGCCAGTGTGAAAAGCTGGCTGGAGGCTGGGGAGCGAGGAGGGATCCTGTCGGTGGATCACAGGAACATGATGGCCTGTCAAATCAGCTCCTCTCTCATTTGCTTAGTGACCGTGACCGGCAACAGCCGAACATGGGCCCAGCAATCCCCCTGTTTGGAAAAGACTTGTTTTGTTTGTAGTCATCTGGCTCATGAAAAATGCAGCCGCTCTTTGCATTGTACATGGAATTGGTTTTAGCTCTGTATTCGCAGGTTTGGTGCCAGGAGCGGGACAGATCCCTCCTCAGCCAGCTCCACATGAAGAAAGTGGCAGATTCCCTCCTTACGAATTAGGCCACCCCCAGCCTGGAGCCTCCACCCCATCTCCAGCCCCCTCCTGTCCAACCCCTTGTCCCAGCCCTAGCAGGCCAGGCAGGGTGGGAAGGAGGAAGAGCCACTCGCATTTCCAGCCTCCTCACAGGCAGGGACACTGCTGGAGAAGTTCTCATAAATAATGAAAAAGGCATCGGCAGCACTTTCCAGAGCCCCACCAGCCCCATCATGCATGGATATGTGTGTGCGCTTTTGCCAGCACTTTGCTGGCTGCGCCTGCCTCCTTCACCCCTCCAGCCCCCTTGCCTCGTCCCCTGCACACTGCTGTGCTGGGAAAGGGATTGCCTTGCTCCCCAGCAGGTTCAGGGCCAAGCATGTGGGGTGGAGGAGACCTCTTGGGAGGGCTTTGCATAGTGGAGGAGGGCTGGGACCCTCAGTGCCCACAGGAGTGCCAATGCATGAGGCAGCACTGGCTGGAGGAGGCCGAGCGCGGCTGCAGCATGTGAGCAAGCCACTTCAGCCCTGGGGAAGCCACCGAAAAATTGATGGATTTACAAAAGGAAAGAAAAAAAAAAAAAACACTGGCTGAAGAGAATGCAGCAAGGATCCAACAGTAACCACAGGCAACGGGAAGCTCATGGGGTGCTGAAGCAGGGGGATGACTTGTGTGGTGGCAGAGTGCCAGTGCCAGGAAGGTAAAGCCGGCCAGCTTTCTACACTGAGTCTGGCCAAAAGCAGCAAACCGGCAAGGCCTCTGCAGGCAGGGATGCTATCCCAATCACCATTTGAAGGGGTGCCAGCAGCTAAATACCCCCTGGCTTGGCAGCCTCGGGGAGCTGTTCTAGCTGCAAAGCCACCAGGTAGATCTGGAACAAGCCTGTGTGCTGTTTGGTCCACATGCCTCATCAGAGAGCAGCTTTTTTGGAGCTTTCTCAAGCAAGTGGTTCTGGAGAGGATAAATGACCTGTCCTCCTGCAATGGCGCATTGTGTGTTCCCTGGTACTCTGACTGGGGACAGGGACTCAGGGGTTAGAAGGATGCTGGTGCTAGTGCCACACACTCCAGGCTGGGTCCAGAAACAGGTATATCTCCTGGAGCAGCGTATCCCAGGGCTGGGGCTCTGTGCAGGTGGTAGGACTCAGCTGGAGGGCTGGTGGACTGAGCTACACTTTGATGGAGCTGTGGGGAACCCTGCACCCTCTGGACCATGCTTGGACATGGGTGGGGGATCAGCACTAGTGCACACCAAGACATGAGTGACTGCTCAGGAGGGATGGGAGAAAGCAGTAACCTGCTGTGTTTGGTGCTTAGAGAGACACCAGTGAGGACAGTTTTATGGTGCAAGGTAGACCTTATTCACACATGAGTTGGGCCTGTGTAGCTCTTGGTGCTTTCACCCAGGCTGATGAGCTAGTGTCATAGCAAGGGGAATGCCTGCTCCTGCTCAGCTTGCCTGGCTTGGGGCACAGACGATCAGCAGCTCCCATCTGGGTGCCAGTCAGCTCACTCAGTCTCAGCTTAACGATGGAGGCAGCTCTGCTTCTGGATTTCAAGCAAATCCTGAGCTTCTCCTGTTGGGCTCTGTCCTTGTCACACACCTTTCTTTCCACCTTCTTCTGCTCTGCTGGCCTGAACCACGACTGCACCTGATCAGATAAGGCTACTCTGTTACAGACAGCAAAGTCAGGTGCACCCAGAGCTGAATGACCCAGTTCTTTAAACACTCCTTGCGCAGTGGGGGAAAGACAGCACCAGAGTACTTCAAACCTAGTGTCAGGCGGACGTCTTACACTGCTGGTACCCAAAGGGATTTGGGATTCATGAAACACATCAATATCCTAAATTAAAAAAAAAAAAAAAAAAAGAAAGAAAGAAAGAAAGAAAGAAAAGAAAAGTTTCATCCAGCATAGAGAATTCTGTGTCAGACAGATCTTGGCAGATAAAGAAGAATTGATCTCACAGCTAAAAAGCAGCAGTTGCTCAGGTGCAAGTGATCACAACATGGCTGGAATTGAGTCCCTCTCTTGCTGCCCCCCCTCCTCCCCCCAGTGCTGTAAATGCCTGCAACATTGAGAGGGACAGTTCCACAAGCTGGAAACAATTATGAGCTGAATCAGCTGGAAGACCACATTTAAGCTGAAAAATTTGAATCATAATCCCGAGCTGTGAAGAATACTTTACCAGCTACCCAAAGAGACAATTCCTCAATCAGAAGAGCAGAGTACTGTTAAGAAAAGCAGGCAGCTTTAGACAAAAGTGAAACCAGCTGTACGAAATGAAAGCAGCAATACATACCAATCCAGGGAACTGGAAGCCAGTCGTTTCGAACCTTGCAGAGTGGCAAAGCAAGCGGGGGAGATAATGAGAAGGGGCCTTCTGACATCTGCAGCGCCCCAAGCATCTGCCCCATGTGACAGGGATGCTGGGGCTTCAGCCAGGGCTGCCCAGAAGCAGCATGCACTCTCCACCTGCCTTGCTCTTCCACAGGGTCCCGCTCATGCAAAATGATGTGATGCTTTCTGCCAGAGGCATTTTATGGAGCTGGATGACTCAAAGTGGGGAGGTTGGAAAGAGCTGGCTGGAAAGCTCTGTCCTGCTAATGTGACTGCTCAACAAGCGGAGGAGTAGTGGGGAAGTTTCAGATGAGTGGAAGTAGGCTAATGTTGTGCTCGTGTTTGAAAAGGTCGGCCTGACATCCGTCCCAGGCAGCGTTAAGGAACAGCTTATACAGGACTTGATTACTGAAGAGTTAGAGGAAGATAAGGTAACTAATGACAATCAATGTGAGTTGTGGGAAACAGGTGGTGTCAGATTGACAGGATTACTTTCTGAATATGAGACAAATTTGATGGACTAAGGGAATAGGGCAGACCTCTGGAATTATCTCCCCTTAGTTATGAGGCAGCAGGCCATCACCTGTCCCTTTCTCTACCCCTTCGTGCCCTCCAGCAGCTGGGGGACCTCAACTCCTTGCTACCTGAGCTGACACTGGCCACAGAGGTGGAGATGAGGACAAGATATGCAGTAGCAGAGACTACACTGACCTGGCCCAGGTCACACACATGACTGTGAACGAGCCCAGGGATCTGACAGTTTCCAAGGCCAGGGAGGTGAGGGGAATAGAGACGACAGGGTTTGGGAGAGCGTGATGTATGTGTGTGGTGTGGTTGGCACATGCTGATCTACACTGAAGGTGTTGATGTCCCACTCTTCCCCGCCCCCTCTTCCCTGAGAAGAGCAATGAATATAAGTATAGATCATCTGGGATGGAAGGTCTAATGAGGAGATGGAGGAGAAAGGTTGGGGTCCTGGGCTAGGCAACCTCACTGAGCTGCAGCACACCAGACTCAGTGCCAGAAAGCACGCGCCTCACAGGGCCAGTGGGGTGGAGAGCACCTCGCTGCAGCCGGACCATCCCCAAGTTCAAAGCAGTTTATAAGCTGCTCAACTAATGTCGATTTATTGCTGCTTGGAGCCACGGCACAGCCTGCCTCTGGGCAGCCTGCATGGCATCGCTGAACCAGCTTCAGCCCCTCAAAGGCTCATCCATATCTCTTCCCATGAGCCAGCCTCCTGAGGACAGACAATCCCTTGCCCACTCTGGGGACGTGGGGACAGGCTTCTCCGCTTATTTCCTGTTTGTCTCCTTCTCCCAGGGCAGCCGGATTTCGTCCTTGTAAACAGTATTAATAAATGCTCAGAGGTATCTCTGGAATTCGCTCTGACTGAATTGTATTTCAAGGTCTACTCTTGCCGCACATCTCTCAAAGACAAGCGATTGCATACAGACCTTCTGGACAGAGCTGTTCTGACCTCATTAGCTGGACGGATGGGGTGGGAAGGGAAGGAGAGCAATGTGTGAATCAGAGCTCTGAGGCCTCGAAGAAACCTTGTTTTATTCTGAGAGATGCTGAGGACATAGGGCCGTGGCCTTGGATGTATATTAAAGATGCAGGTACGGAGCAGATGAGGGGAGCGAGAAGCCTAGCTGGGCAGGTGCTGACAAGCAAATAGCGGCTCCTCTGGGAATGCACTGGTGTCATTCCAGGAGGCTGTGCACAGTGGCCTGTAGTGCCCATGCTGCCTGGTCCCCTCTTGCACATGACAGAAAGGGCAATGGTTTCAGAGAGCTGTGGGCTTTTGCATGAACTGAAAATTTGATGAGAGCCTCTAATTTGTAAACAATTCTGGCAGAGGAGGGATGGAGGAGCATTTGGCACTGGGAACATTTGAATGCCTGCGTGCTGACAAATGCACACGCGTTGTATGGGCCCTGCCTATCACATTGGTGTAGGGGACACACCAACGCACTGCCCGCAGTGTGCAGGTGTGCTACTGGCACTGCAGTGAAGGTGTACATCGGAAGAGGTGCTGGGTGATGGTGAAAACCCACCAGCACCCAGACACTAGGAAGCATATCTGGAGACGGATGTGCTGCACACAGCCAAGATATGCAAACACAATCCTATGCTCATTGACAAATCCACCAGCTTACTAACACGTACACACACAGAGAACAGTGTGGCAGCATTAGGACGAGAGTGCATATCCCAAAGCTCTGGTCCCTGGTGTGTTTTTTCTCTTTTCTCCTCATTTCTGTTCATAAAGGTCTGAGTTTAAGTAATGAGTTTTTTTCTGCAGGAAGATACACAAGTGTGCCAATGTAAATTGCTCCATTTGGAGGGCTAATTGCACTAAAAGGCAGCCTGATCTGTGGTTTTTCTCTATTTTACATTAGCAGCTGAGCTGTCAGATCTGAAATGGAAACTCATTTTTAAGGCTTTGCATTTACAGTGGCTTCAACAATGAAAAATGTTCCCTGACAGTAATAGAAGGCAAACCTCATTAGAGAAACTTAAACCAAAGCGGCACAGTGCTAAAGCCCTCAGGCTGCTTCCAAGCATCTTAAGAGGGAACGAGAGCATTTTTCACATGACTCTCTCTGCCCGTGGAGTGCTCTGGCTCTTCTTGACTATTGCTGTGCCCGCAGGAGCAGTACATCTGACATGCACAGTGTTTCAACAGAGATGGCAAATGGCTTTTTCTCAGGGGTACAAGCTGCAGCGACATTTCAGGGGTGGAGAACCCAGCTTGTTTGAAACACCTGCTTTCCCCACTCCTGGGCTGGCATTTCCAGACTGTTCTAATTGCCCCAGACTCTGACCATAGCAGATGCAGTGTGCAATGCAGTGTGTGCTGCTTACTGCACCCAGAAACACAACCTGTGCCTCTGTTATTTACCCCTCCTGTGTGGGCAGTTTGGGTAGTGCCAGCTGCCAGCATCAACAAGGAGCAGAGACCCAGCAAGAGAGCAGGGGGGAGCTGATCTTACCCATGGTGACTGTCTGTGTTGCTACTTGAGAAGGCAGAATAGAACCCCCTCAAATGCCCAGAGCTGACCCTTTGGCCGTGAGGTAAGGATCAAGGGAGTGCAGTGATACCAGGAAAGGCGGTCAGTCCTTGCCAGATCCGTCTGCTTCTCCTTGCCCCAACAGGAGCTTCCCCAACCATAAACCAGGCTCAACCCAGCAATGATCCATTAGCGAATCTGCATCTGTTCACTGTCTGGTCTTCTGCAACTATATTTGTGTCCCCCCTGCTATTACTCTTCCTGGTGCCACTGCAGGGTCAGCTCCTGCAAGGAGCTGTGCAGCATGGAAGGGAAGGGCCAGTCAGCTGGTGCACAGAGGGGCGAGAAATGCTGTGGGGCACACAGGCAAGCTGCCTGTCTTGCAGGTGGTACATACAGAAGATAAGCCCTGCAGGGAGGGTGACGGTGCTTGAGTGTGGTGCCGGCAGGTTTATCCAGCCAGGAATTACACACTGAGCTTTCAGACCCTCTACCGCAAAGCCTAACAAATTGCACCAAGCAGCAGATGTTAAAACTTGTGTGCTGCAAATTCAAGGTAAGAATGGCTGAGCAGAGTGTCTCCACTAGCTTTGCCAGGACCTATTTGCATATGCGTTAATAACCACCTTGTAATTTGCATGGTCTTGAGTTTTTTATAGCCTGAGAGTCCAGCTTATTCAGCACAGAGCTCAACCAGCTCTGTGGTCAAGGATCAAACTGTACTGGGCCATGCTGGGGATGCACAGGGTGTAAAGGTAAGGAGTCTCTTCATGGCCACACAGAGCTGCCAGAACAGGGTTAGGAGCAATAGGAAATGCATCATGAGTCCAGAGGTCACAAACCACAGTCTCGCCTCTCCACAGGCTCTACAAACCCACTAGTCCTGTCTCCAGCACCTTAGGGCTAGCTCTTGGTACGTGATGTCTCCTTTGGGCTTACATCTGACTCTGCCACGTGGTGAGGTGGCATGGGGTTCCCAGGGCATGGCACAGCCACGTAGTGGGTAGATGCAGGATCCCCAGAGCAGAACACAGCCACCCAGCCTGTCTCTGCCAGGCTTCCCTGAGCTCCAGATGCATACGAAGCCCCAGTGACACAGGCAGGATCCAAGAGGGGTGAGCTTTCTGGCTTTCCTGCTGAAAGGCTCCTGCTTTGTAGAAAACATCGAAGCCCCAGAAACCATCCTGGCAAAGTGGCTCTTTGGGAAAAGTATTGTTCTCCCTCTTTTCAGGGTACAAATCAGTCAGTGGAGCCTGGCAGCTAGAGAAGGGGATGAAATCTCAATCAAATCTATGTATCTCTTTCTATCAAATGGGCATGAGTTTGAACACACATTCCCTGCCTACAAGGGCTTTGGGAATAAAGTCCCCTCCTAGGAACTTCTTTACCAGGCAGGGTCTGGCAAACAAAGGACATCCCCCCTGCTGGAATTTCTTTGGACTTTTCTAGAGAGGTATCTCTTCAGTATCCCAGCTTCTATCAATCTCATTCCTAAGGAACTTCGCGACTATTCTTACAGCAACCCTCCTGCAGAGGTCCCACTGAGTTAGCCCAAGGGACCTTGTAGCTGCTGCTGCATGCCTGACAGTTGTGATGAGGAGTATGAAGCTCAGGGGCGACTGGCTGGGCTTCCCTTGTAAAACTGCTCCAATGGTTGTGTCTTCTAGCAGCCAGCAAGGTTGCATTTCACCACATTGCCTCCACTCACTCCCATTCCATCCCCAGTTCATGGCAGAGCACTTCTGTCAAGCACAGTACACTCAGACAGAAATCCTACTCACTTAGTTTTGGCCTAAAGGTGACATTTTGCGGAAAATGTGAGCAAAATCTTTTTCTAGTTAAGCATTTTCTAGTTAAGTGAGGCTGAAAACAATACCCTTTGTCCTTGCATTGCCCTCGTGCACTTCCAGCGCTCAGCACCTCGAGGAGATGGGTTTGTGTATGCCTCAGGAGGGAGAACACAATTGCTGGGGTGCTCTTACAGGGGTGATGCTTTCTAGGCAGCTTTTTCATCACTGAGGAGACTTCCAACAATGTTACTTGGAATTTTATTTTCCCTATAGCTGTTTTCCCTTGGAAAAAACACATTTCAATTTTCACTGTACATTTTCTACAGCGATTTCTCTCTGCATTTTCTGGGGATTTTTACTGGAAACAATTTTGACCAGCCAAAATATTTCACTTATTTGGTTTTGAAAAATCTCCAGCTCTTTCAATTGCTTGATAAAAACCCTGACAAATGTAATCAGTCACAGTCATTCCCTGCAGAAATGCTTTCGTTTGACCAAAAGAAAAAGAAGAGAAAAGAACAAATATTCACAGCAAAAGACACTTGGCTTCTGTATCTCACTGCCTCTCCATCCTAGACCCAAGGAGACTGGGCCTGGCTATGGGCACCCTGCTTGGGATGTCACAACCCAGGGAGCAGTGCAAGGAGATGGCCAAGGATCTGCCTGAACATGCCACATGGCAGCACTGGACACCTCTGTCCCAGAGGCAGTCAAGACAACAAGAATATGACTTGGAGCAGTGATGCTAGCGAAGGGCTGAGGCAGAGGGGTGCATCAACATCTCAAAGGGGAAGTGTCCCACTCGTTCTCCAAGGTCACCTACAGTGCTGGGGCTGGCTTGGCCACTGCGATCTTGCTGCACGCGAGGGAATCTTTGCTTTCTACCAGGCCTTAAAATAAACTCAGCACCTTGGGGAAAAAGGAGGTACTTTGAATGACAGCTCTGCCTAAATATCTCTCCCAGTGCTGGCTGCTCTTGACCTTTGTAAGGTTGCTTCTGCTCAAGATTTCACACTAAAGGAAATGTTTGCTAAGGGCATTTGCAATGCTTTTACCTCTGTTGCCTACACATCCCCAGACACATCTTCAGCTAAAGGACAACAGCAGAGTCACAGGCCCTGGTCAGCAGGCCTGGGGAGATCACCCAGCCCGATGCCCTGGCATAACCTTCCGCACCATCCCTGACAGCCATCAACCTGGTCTCTTCTTGGATGTGCCCGGAGCCAGAGATTCCCCTCCCTCTCCAGGTGACCCAGGTGTCTCCTGGGTGACCCCAGGCTGACAAGGAGATTTCTCCTCTTGGATCACTTTATGCCCTCCTTGGCCCTGATGGGGGAAGATGATTTCTGCTTTTTTTGTGGGAGGATTTTACTGTTTGCAGACTGCCACCCACTCTGCCCCCAGCTGTTCCTTTCACAGGCTCCATACCCTCCTTACTTCCATCTCCTCCAAGCTGTGTCTCCAGTTGAGAGACATGACAGGGGATGTATTCAAAGAAAAGCAATGGGAGATGAGGCCTTAGGTATGGTCCAGATGCTAATAGGCTAATCCAGCCTACAGATCATGTGGCTCATCCCACCAGAGCCAAAGAGGGAAGCCAGGCAGCTTGAGACCAGTAACATCAGGACATCGCTGGACTCCTTCCAGCAGTTTTGATAACAGCCAAGAGACTTGTGCCTCCCTGCATGGCAGGATGGGCAGATGACCAGCATCTCCTGCCAGGAAATTTGCCTGTGCTTGGTCACTGTAGGGTTAAGTGTACCCCATGCTCAGCACTACATTGTGTTATGCCGCTGCATTTGTGATCCCAGGATAGTCTGTTCTCTTCTCTGTGCTGACGGGGAGAGCAGGGAGACGTTTGCCTTCCCTCCCACTCAGTTGTTATTCACCGGAGCTGATCTGGACTCCAGATGGGCCGGAACTGGTTTTCCTAACACAAGGTTCGTGGGAAGGTGGCAAGAGGCCAGAAGACCAGTCTAGCCCTCTACAGGATCAGCATATCTCAAGAACTCCCAGACCAGCTCCCTGAGCCCTTCCTTCACTGCTCAGTTTCCACTTTTCTAGTGGTTCTGGACAGCAGTAGAAGAGTGATGGAGGAACAGCGGTCTGGCCACTTTGGGGCCAGGCTGTGCTCCTCTATGCCGTGCACACACACTTACCCAGGCTCTGGGCCTTGTGCTCAGAGCAAGACTCCAGGACCCTAGCTGAATGCAGCACGTGAAGCAGGCCAATGCTTCACTGACCCCAGGAACCCCACTCTAGCAGGGCCACCTGTGGATAACAGGAAAACAAAGCCTCCAAACTTCTAGTTGTTCCCTTTGTTCCCTGTGGATGCAATGTCCTACCCTAAGTGTCCCTGCATAAGCGCCTGTGTTTCAAGGATGGCTGTGAGCCCCTCTGAGGCTGGCTGGGCTGATTAGGTATTCTGGTATCAAGGCAGAGGTCTGGAGGGAATCCTGCAGGTCCTGCATTAGTATGATGATACTCCAAGATCATCCCAGTAGTATGATGCCTGCTGGAATTTCCTCTGAAAGCTGGACATTTCTCAAGCATCTTGAGGTTCAGTGATAACTACAAACAGGAAGGAGGGAAAGAGGAAGAAGAGCTGTGCCAGAATGTCCCTGGGTTCCTGCATGGCTTGAGTGTGTCTCCCAAGAAAACGTAGGTAGTGTTGAATGGGGCTGGCCTCAGATCTCCTCAGAGATGCAGCATGTAAGCCCATGTTGGTCAATTCAGAAGCCAGACTGGAGACTAGAAGAGGCACAGAGAAGATGCTCTCCCTGTATCTGCCAGGAGGGGAGGAGGGGGGCAGGGATCCTCGGGACAGTCTGACTTGGGCCAGAAACTGTTCCTGCTTCCCTCAGAGTGATTTGGTGTGGCTGCTGTGCTGAGACAGGCCTGGAACAGCCCAGCGGGCTGTGAATGAGCAGCTGACTATCCCTCTTTCTGTATCCCTGATGCTATCAGACACCTTCCCTCTGCCCAGCAAACTGTAGCAAACCTTTGTTTTACACAGAGAGTATTTGCAGTCAAATCCCAGTTCTCAGGCTCAATTTAGACAGGACATGGAGTTCTCTCTGTTATAAAGACCCACTCCCTCTTTTCCTGTACTCTGGCTGACACAGCACCTTCATTGGGATATTTCCACCCATTGTGGCAGATGGTGCATGACTGCCACCCCAACAGAGAGCACAGGCGCTCTGGGACCCAGAATAACTGCAGCATCAGCACATAGACAGCCTGCAGGGCTGGGAGGTGGACACCGCCCAGGCAGTGCCTTAGGCAGGCCTTGGCATTCTCCACCAAGGATCTATGTGGCCAGATGGTCAGAAGGGAAGAAGGAGGCATAGCTTCATCTGAAGGCAAACCCCAGCACTGTGAGCTGTAGGAAACTTCCAGCCACACCATCCTCAGCATGTACATGTCCTAGGATCTGCTCCAGGCTGGGGGAAGGGCAGGAAGACCTGAGATAATTCTTTCATCCCATAGCCATTACTGAGACACAGGAGCACAAGGCATAGTTCCTAATGAACTTACTCCCCAGCCTCTGATCTCTCCCCTGGGGGCCTTGACCAGCTCCCCAGAGTGACTGCCTTCTTTCTCCACAGGGTACAACGCACTGGGCCATGCTGGCTTGCTTACTGTCATATGCACACCAGGCTCCCAGTGGAACTAAATTCCTGATCAGGGAGAAGGGATTGCTTTCTGCCACCACAGCCCTCAGGGCATTCCCCTGACGTGAGTCCAGCTCCCTGAAGATGCCTAGCTCCCATGGCAAGGGTGAGGAGAAGCCCCAGTAGTGTGTGTGTGTTGCAGCATGCCATGTGTCCCTGCTGGGGGCTGGCTGAGCTTCGGCTCCTTCTGCCAAGCTCCCCAGATGGTATGTGGGTGGTAATCTCGGCAGGTTGGTGGTGGCAACTTGATGAATGGGCCGTAGAATTTGGTGAGATAATTAAAGAACCTGACTCTCACAATGCACCTGATAACAAATGAGGTGTCTCTTTTCCTTTTCTGTTTTGCACAGTGAATTGTATTTCTAAAGATTAATGGATTTACTATTCCTATCTCAACAATGGTCCCTTTCCCCGCTTCTCCTCATTACTGCAAGGTGCATCCCTCTGCCTCCCTCCCTCAGGTGTCTCAGCCAGTGCCACAGCCCTGCCTTAAAGAGACATAAGGAGGCTATGGGTGTGGTAACTCTCAGCCTCTGACTCCAACTAGCTCCAACCTTAGGCTGCAGCAGGGCCCCAGGAAGCAACTATGGAGAAGCCAGAGGACCTGCTGTCCACAGATCGTCTCTCTCTGTGGGAGCTAGGGCTGAGGACAACAACATGTTGTACAGGGACTTGCTCAGTTTGCTGACAACACACTACTTGATGGGATGCCAGAGTGTCTTGGGTCAGGCCATCAGCCATGTGGCCTCCTCCTGGCCAGGAGGCAACACAGAGCTGGGTTTCCACAGTGCCGGTGTGCACATCCCCACCCCAACTCTACACACTGGCACCCTAGGTCCCACTCTACTGGGCACCCAATTCAAGGCAGACTGACAGGAGGGTGAAGATGTTCCTTCTGGCTATGTCATACTTGCGCTGTCCAGAGCTCACAGTGCATGGCTCAGTCCTCTTTAGAGTCTTGTCCTGGGCCGTGCGATGGAGCAATGAGCATGAGGTATGGGCCTAGCCACTTGCACACAGCAATCTGGAGTATTTCTCCTGGTCCTTGGCACAGTTTTGGCATGGGTGCCCTACCCGACAACAGCTGGATGTAGCACAGTCAAGGAGTAGGATGGATAGATGGATGTGTAGAGTTCAGACACAGGCATAATCTTGGTGCCATGAGGGCTGGCTACAGCCAGGGCCAGGAGAGAAAAGCTGATCTGACTCCACTGCACTTGTAGCCAGACTCACACCTTTTGGCAAGAACTAAACATTCAGCTCAGGTGTAAGACCTGGTCTGAGTTGGGAAAGTTCCTGTCCAGTATCCTAGAGGCCAAGAGGCCAGACTAGCACCGGCTCCAGACTGTGCTAAGTGGCTGCTCCAGCCTGTCTCTCCTTGGCTCATGCACAGGGCATTTTGCCCTGGAGACAGCACCCTCTCCTGTCCCCACAGCTCCTTTCCATCTGGGTCAGACCCTCCTCTGGTGAGAAATACTGGCACAGGAGACACTTGGCAAACACATCTCTGGCCATAGAGCAAGCATAATGGGATCCCCAGGGTAGACATCCTCTCTTGCTCCTGTCCCTGAAGTCAGTGAGAGGCATGAGATGCTCCAACACAGTGCTCACAGCTTTTGCTCATGAGGATGCTCTCAGGAATGATTTTCCCAACATCGTTTGTGCATGCGTCAGAGCAGCTAGGGACCAAACCAAACCATCGAAGCATCTCCAAAATGTGCTTATATATTATATAGACATTTAAATTAGGTACCTGTGCAAATCAGCAGGTCATTAGTCACCCACTCATTTAATTGGTTTTCCTGCCAAATTGGTTACAAATAAATAATTAAAGCTAAAAAGTGGGTTTGGATGCATTCCTCTGGAAAGCCGGGTCAGCAGCTGGGAAGAAAATCTTTTAACTCTTCACCTGGTGCAGCCTGTCCCCAGCAGGCAGGGAGCAGGGAGGGGACAAGCAGCTGGGCCGGGGGCACCCAGTGGAGAGGCAGCATGTTGCCAGGAGCTCCCTGCCAGCACCAGAGTGGAGCCCGTCTCTGTGCGCTGTCCCACAGAGAGGTACCACAGGGGAAAGAGAAGGTGCCTGCCCGGAGGCAGAGCACCAGGGTGACAAGCCATAGACAGGCCAGGCAAGCGGCCTGCTCCCGCGCACTGCGAGTGTGGGTTTTTCAGTGCACTTGGCTGCTAATCATGCATAATAATCGCATTTGCAGAACACAAATGTCACTTGGCTGAGTGCTTTAATTTACTGCCCTGTAAACACACCCTGGGGATTCCTGGGCCCATAAAACATTGACAAGGGCCCTCGTTTCCTGGACACTGCCCCCCGTGGAGTCTTTTGTCAGACGCATCCACATGCTGGGCCGTGGACTGCATACTCCCAGCTGGCCGAGGACAGGCATCATCATGACCCAGCATGGGTTCCTGATGCTGGGGAAGAAGAGGTGACAACACACTACTTGATGGCAGTACCTTTCTCCCCAAGCATGCCCACTCCATGCAGCCCCAGCACACTCACATCAGCACCATGCCCATGCAAGCAGGGGAAGGATGCTGTGCTGAGCCCCCCAGCCTCAGGAGTGTGGGCCATGTTCCATGCTCTGCCTAGCCCTGCAGAAGAGCATACACCCATCCCATCCTGCAGGACATCAGCTCGTGATAAAGACTCTCCAGAAGCACACTAGACACCTTATCCCCAAAATAAGGTGCCTCCTAAGCAGCAGGATTCCTGGGTCCTGGCACCAGAGGGGGCTTGGCTCCAAGGATCCCTGCAGTATCCCACTACTTCTCAGTCTTTAAGGTCCGTATGTACCTTGCCCCAGGCAGCAGACAGCTACTCTTGGCTCTGGGGTGCAGGCAGCTCCAGAACAGGGACAAAGAGACATGCCCAAGGCCATGCTGGGAATCTGTGCCAAAGCAGACTCAGGCTGTGTACAGAGCCCCCCTCGAAGGACAAGGTTTCCAGCCATTGTTCAGGCTGTATCAGACCGTACTCCCTGCCAGGGGCCATGCAGTGCAGCGGGTGTAGCCCAAGGCATTGAGCCACACCAGCTTCCAAAGAGCCCAAGGGCTTCCTCACCAGGGGGTCAGCACTGCCTTGATTTGATCAACTCTTTCCACCAGCAGTTCAGCAGCAAGGGCAGAGGGGTTTCTGGGGATTTCTTCAACTTCCCTGAGAGACAAAAATTGCCTTCTCAGTGGTTTGCCTCTCAGTCAAGGAGAGCTGGACGTAGGAGTAGCATTGGGCTGAGCAGTCAGAAGTTGATTCAATGGAAATTAAAGAGAAGTATAAACAGAGGTAGGTCAGTGATGGAGGCTCTGATTTCCCAAGGACAACTTTAACAAAGTAAGAGAGTCAACTGGCCTAGCTCCTTGGATCTCTTTCCTCCCCTTTTTAAATATAGGCTCTACATTTGCTATTCCCCCACCATCTTCAAGCCTCCTGACATTTGCTGGAGCCGTGCTGCGTGGGCTGCATACCCAATCTCCAGAACAGTACCTGAAGATCTTGGTATTGTCACTTCTAGGTGTGCATGTAGTCATGCTGTCCTCCAAAGCAAAGAGTCAAGGCCCTCTCAGACCCCCTTTCACCCCATCTTCAGCCACCTTGTACCTCTGCAAAGTGTCAATATACTCCAAATGCTGCAGCTTGCAATGGAGATGCAGCATCCTCTCTTTGTTCTGCTCATGCTGAGAAGGAGCAACAAGGGCTGGCTCCACTAATGCTATTCTCAGCCCACATCATGCCATGTGCCCACCTGCTAGGGCTCGTGGCTCTGGCGGTCCCCTTCCCTTGCTCCATTTAGAACAATTTCAGCATCCTCCGTTGCTTTCTAATTGTCTCAGCCACTTTCCCTTGTTGTTCTTGTTAAAGGCACATTTCAATAAGTAGTTCACTAACTCAGCCATTTGAGAATCATCATTAATTTAATATCCTTCCTCATTTATTAATGGGCCTACTTTGTCTTGACTCTCCAGTATTTCCCTTTCCCCTTGATATATTTGTAAAAGCCCTTCCTATTCCCCTTAGCCACTTGGCTACCACTAATGTTTGCTTTTCCTGCTGTCTTTAACATTTCTCTTCAACCTTAAATGACTCGGGCTCCTACATCTTCTCTCAGTTTTTTGTGCAGGACTTTTCTGCTCCATCCCTGGAGCTGCCCTGCTGCAGGGCAGCCCATGGGGAGTCACCAGTCTCCTATTCAGAGCTTACTCCTCTGGCAGCTCTTGTGCTGAAACCCACAGCTGGAGGGACCCAGCAATTCCAGGCCTTACTCTTGCCCTGGTGAAGGATCCTAATGAAGCCAGAAAGGCAGGAGGTCTGCTCATTGCATATGAGAGCAAGAGCTTCCCAGAGAAACTATCCAAACCCATTCTGGAATAGGGTGAGTAGCCAAATCCAAATACGAACTTAGCAACTTTCCTGGACTGTTCTCTGGACTGAAAGGTGTGGGAGCAAAGGGAGAAGCAAAAGATTTCAGCCAAAAGTTGTAGGGGCATGGTAGGAACCCCTAATACATCCTAGGGAGAAAGAGGGATGGCTTTGCATGTGCGGTTGCTAGGGTGACCAGAAGCACAAGGTTTGGAGATATTTCTGCTTATTTTAGATAAGAATTGTTGATTAATGAAAGTATAGGTGAGCTAATGAAGCAAGGGCCTGGAGATGCCTGAGTTATCTCGCTATCAAGAATGGAATCTGAACAGGTATGTTAAGTGATTTGGTTGCAGATCTCTCCCAGTGCACCTCACTCTGATGTCTCAGCTGGACTATGGAGGGATAAGAGATGCAGACTGCACTGGTATGCCTGGAAAAATCCAAGTCCAAGACAGCAAGCAGTGACACAGGGACTCAAAATCTGCAGGAAAGAGAGGTCCCAAATGATAGACTTCACTGACTTATGCCCCTGCAGAGCCACACCAAGATGTCCAGGTAGTAACAGCTGTGCTTGGACAATCTCTGTCTCTCTCACATTGGGGTTGCTCACTTATCACCTGGCTACCTGCCTGGAGTGATGGCACTACCACACTGCAGAGTGGCCAGTTGGACTATACCTGCCACTGAGCTGAGCTGACAGGTGGTGACAAGGTGATGGACAGTCAGCAGGAGCTGGGCAGTGTGGGAACCAGCAGTGTCAATCCGAACAGGCAGCATCTCAGCCAAAGGCTTACCCAAATGCCGCTGGATTGTCTTGTCACTGGAATGCACTGGCTTGCTGCAGCGCTGAGGGGACAAAGAGGGGCTCAACAGCATCCTGGCACAAGACTGGGTGTCTGGCTGTGTGAGTACTGTGCACTGCCTGGACATAGGCTGCCCATACTCTAGCAGGCCATGTGCTCTCCCAACTCCTTCAGGAAAACACGAGCTTCCCCATTGGTCACCAGCACTGAGGGAGATGCTTGTTTTAGGATGTGCAGTGGACCCAGGCATCTCACAGGTGCCCTACATAGGTAAGAGAGAGTCTGTCAGGAAACTCAAGCGTGTCTTGCTACTCACAACCTTTCCAGATCACCACCTCCCTCTGGGCCTGCCCTGGGATGCTTTGAGCCCACAGCCTGCCCTGGACAAGATGTGTCATCCTCTGGTAGCTTGAAGCACTAAATCTTGACTTTTAGATCAAATCCACCAGAAACAGCTTGTTTGGAAGGAGTTCCCAGAGGCCAGTGAGGTCTCATATTTGCTAGCACCCAGGGGGTGTTTCATGCTGTTCCTCCTTGATGTCATGTGTGGATACACGCTTCATAGAGGCACACATGGCAGTATGTGAGAATGTCCAGGTACCCTCTGCAGGCTGGAGGGAAGGAAGGTGAGTTGGCTGCAAAGATCCTCATTTCCACTCTCATTGATAGCCCATGACAACATCCTGCAGAGCTGGCAGTCTCCACTTGAGGAAAACTGTGGATCTAGGAGCTTCTAAGGCCACAGACAAGCCATGTCCTGAAAAGTTGTGTGCTGGTTAGATAATACCATTACTTCACACTGAACCCCAGTCCAGAACAACAACATGTTGGTTTGCTCCCTCTCCCCAGGCAGGCCATGGGGAGGGGAGAAAGTGGTGGCCCCTGGACTTCTCTGCCTGCCCTTCCCTCCCTGCTGGCCCAGTCACCCTTATCTGCATCTCTGCTCCTCCATTCTCAAACTGCCTCATGTGGCCACACACCCCTCAGGCCCTTGGGGTTCCTCTGGCATGGGACAGAGTTGGGGTGCCTATCCGCCAATACAGTGTGTCTAATGGCACACAGAAGGGTCCACAGGAATCAGCCATCAGCCAGCATCCTTGCTGGCATTACACATTCCCTGTGCCATCCCAGGCTTCTCTTTGGATCCAGACCCCATGTGCAGGCCCGCAGTCAGTGACCACCAAGGAGAAAACCTGTGAGTGGAAGCTCATGGCCAAGAGATGGCCAGCTTCATTCCCTACCAGCCACCCACATCTGGGTGGTTGGTGAGAGAGGTAGAGTCTTCTGAGTTTCAGTTCCAGCTGCTATATCAAAGCTGTGATGCTCAGAGCCCTGTATTCAAGTTCAAAGTCTGAAGTGACCCTGTCCTCTCAAAGCTGAAATGTCTCTTGACCTTCAGACTGACTCTCAAAAAAAATACTATGTCCCCAGGTGGGAAGTAGGTACTGTTGAAGCAGGGGTACCTGCCTGAGGAGCAGGATAAGAGAGGATATATTGAAGAGTGGAGAGGGGCCTGGGAGCAAGGATGCTCTGACGGGATGGGAAATTGGGATGGGATGATGGGACAGGGGCAAGGTGAAGGGATGCAGTGGGCAGGAGTCTGGAGCTGGGCCATGTGTGGGAGGCATAGCCCTCGGCACCCAGACGGGTAATTGGAGCCTTTCTCCTGGGCGCTGGGTGCAGCGCTTAGGTGGTTTCCACGGCACTTTCTGGCTGGGTATCTGCTCATTCTAAAGGCTGTGATTAAGTTCAGGCAGACCCATAATTACCACGGGGCCTGCTACCAGCATCTGTGCCAGTCCTGCAGGAGCGCATGGGGTCCTGCCTCTCTGCACCTGTGTGCGTATGGTGTGCCAAGGCAGGGCCTGAGCTGCTGCTACCCTGCTTGCACTGCCTGCACTGCCGGCAGACCCACAGGAGTCCCCAGAGGCCCCACATGTCTCTCTGCACGGCAAGGATTGTGCCCCATGTGGCCCTCAGCAGGGCAAGGATCACATCCCACATGGACCCAGGTCAGGGAATGGGGTCCCTCATTCCCCCCAGGAAGGCAGGAATTACACCCCACAGGGCCCTGGGCAGGGCAAGGATCCCTGCTCTGCTTGGGACCACGTAGAGCAAGATCCCTGCCCTGCTGGAGACCATGTGGGTACCCAGATCAGGGATTGGAGCCTCCCATCATCCCCAGCAGGCAGGGATCCTTTCCCACATGGTTCCAGGCATGGCAAAGATCAATGCCCCAGATGGTCCCAGGAAAGGTAGAGATCGGTGCCCCAGATGACCCCCAGCAGGGCAGAGATCTGCTGCCCAAAGACCTATGGGCTATGCAAAGACCTGTGTCTGTGACATCTGCAGTGTAGAGAGGAGATGGGGAGCAGGGTCTGCCACCTCCAGGACACATTCAGGCTGACCCCTCACTCATCCCATCTATGCCCCCCCTTTCTGCTCTCTGCGTGCCCCCTCTCACCTGGACCCCATGCAGAGAGTGCTGCAGGAATGGCTGGGTGAAATCATTACCCTCCAGTTGTGCCTGGTTAGGTGCTCAAGTGCCAGGGCTCTCCTGGGATAGCTAATCTTCTCTGGGTACCTGCACCCTGTGTACCACCATATATGATCCTGGCCCTGAGTGTACAGCTATGGGCAAAAGCAAAGAGCCATCAGAGAGGAGGCGGCTGACTAGGAACGAGCCAAACCTGAGGATGCACTATGGGCCGTTGGCTCATTCAAAGCACAAACAAGAGCTGCTCATGGTGGCTGGAGGGGAAAATATGTGGTGACACAAGGCAAAGTGGGGAGAGGGGCAACACTACCACTCTGACAGCACAAGCAGCAGTGGGGCTGATCCCCTCTGCCCAGGCCAGGGCAGCAGGTCCCCGACGGGAGCTGCTGCACCCTCACTGGGCACTGCGGAGCCAGGGTGTGAAGGCACAGGCTGGAGCAGCAGCCTGCAGAACTGGAGCAGAGTAAATGTTGTAACTTTGAACAAGTCCGGAAATAATTACTTTAAAAATGTATCATTCTAAAAACTAATTAAGCCACAAGTCTGCATCCCCAGCAGCAGGGGAAGTGAATTGTGAGTAACACTCACAGAACTGGAAGTGTTCTTGATCTTTACAAAATGTGCACAGTAAGTGCTCCTGAATATTTAACCCTGCCGGCTCCCTGTGGCTTCCAGTCTCTCCTGCGCTCCTGAGGCAGACCTGACCCCAGTGCTGGAGAGGCTGCACAGGAGTGTAGGGGTTTCTCCTGGAAGAGGGAACACAAGGACATTGGTGAAGAAGGAGGACCCTTGCTGAGGTTAGATGGTGCTGATCTTTAATTTCCAGCTGCAGGTAATCCAAGTGTGCTGAGATCAAGACTGGTCCTGCCTCTGGTGCCTGTATCCCTGAGTGCTTCACAGCGCCAGATCCTGTGGCACCTTATAGCCCTTTTACCCAAGGTAACCTGAGGTGCCGTGTCCAAGGGACCCCATGGTGTTATGCCTTGTGGTGCCCCCATGGTGTCCCATGATACCATGTGATGCCCCATTGCCCCCATCCCATAGTGCAGTGCCCCACTGCTGTGTCCTGCAATGCCTCACAGGGCCATGCCCCACTCTCCCATGGGCCCTGGCACCCAGCATGCCTACCAGGCTGCACCAGGAGGCAACATGTGCTTGCAGCATCGAGCCATCACCCAGAGCAAGCCTGGAGTGCCTAGCCCCAGCAAAGAATGGGCCCATCATGAAATTAATTCTTGAGAAGGGGCTGTAATTACCTTCCATCTCCCCCTTCATAAATATGTAAAAATAAAAGCAGTGCACTCTGCCGAGCCCACCAACACTTGGCAGTGACCTTTCTGAAACAATATGTGCTGTGAGGCACATTCACACGCCAGGCAAGCGTTGCCATGGCAAAGCCGGAGCGCAGCAAACACACCGCAATTACAGAGGAAAAGCTCCCCAGCAGCACAGCGCGCCCGCGCTGTTTGCTGCGGAGCCATGCACCCACCTTTATTAATATGCCCTTTTGCACAGTGTAAATGTCGCCAGGATCTCACCTGCCTCACACCTCCCGCTGGCTACTGTATCCCACAGGGCTGGCAGTGAGTAGCACTCACAGAGGTGGGAGCTGGGTGCAGAGGCGGGTTGGAGGATGGAGCTGGATGAGGGAGGAAGGCACCCTATTCCGCCTCTCTGGGATACCCGCAGCCGGAGCCTCTCCAGTATCGTCTCAGTCCAGCCCAGCCCAGCCTAACTCCATGTCTTCTGACCTGTTCCAGGATACCACCTCCACCCTCAGCTTTGGTCTCAGTTCAGGCAGGACCTGGGCAGGTGTCATGCATGGTCTCTTTCTCTTCCTCTTTACTCTGCCCTGCTGAGAATGCTTGTTTTTTTCAGATGATACAATTCAGTGGCAGATGTGACACCCTGGGAAACATATGTACCCACATTCCTGCAGAGAAACACATCCCACCACCCTCAACATCTCTTCCTGTTGCCTTTCCAGTGGCATCCCCTGTGGCATCCCATCTGTGCATCCCAGACCTTGTTGGGCATGGGCACACCATCTGGCTTGGGGCTGAGCAGGGGTGGCCATCCCACAGCACCCATGCCACGGTGCCAGCAGAGGGGAATGTCCGGCCTTTCTCCTTCACTGCCACCTCCCAGCACACTCAGGGAGCCGGAGGGTTTTGCACATGCTGCCGGGAGCAGCAGCTTGCGAGCCCACTGCAGGCTCCAGGTCTTTATTTGCCCTGCCTTTTATGGAGCATGAGCAGGTGGCTCCCAGCACAGCACAGCACAAAATCAATCGACTGCACTCGCTCCCAGAGACGGATTTATACAGAGAACAAAAGGTCTAAAAATGTGCCAGCGCTCCCAGCCTAATGGGAAAGCTCTTCATGCACAGCCAGCAGAGATGCTTGCCGGGCTTCCAGAGCTGGCTCAGAGATGTGCGCTGCACCACGTCGTCTTCCTCCTGTTCTGGTTCTCCTCCATATGCTGCTGTTTGCCCCAGTCTCTGCTGATGTGCAGCCTTCCAGCCTGGCTTTCTGCCTCATGTACCCTCCCTCAGCCAGGCGCCCCTCAAGCTTGCTGCCTTTGGGGCTGCTCCCAGGGGTGCTTCAGGCCCTGCTGACAAGTGGGTCATGTGGGAGGGGGGGGGCTATATGGTGTCCTACGCTCCAGAGCTGAAGATGGGCACCCCTCAAAGAGCAGTACCCACCTGGGGCAGCCTAAGTGAGGCAAGCTTATCTGGAGAGGGGGAGATTTCAAGCATACTTGGACTTCCCCAAGAAATCTTGCTATAGGCTCAGAGCACTTTAGAAACCCTCTCTCATGCCTATGGTTTCTTTTTCTCATAAAATCCTGCTGCACGCAGCCCAGGGCATAGAGAAAACAGTGACAGTACTTAACACTCAGGCACAGTTAAGCAGTCAATGATTCGTGGAGGCACACTGATCCCAAGCGACATCCTTCCCACGCACCCACCACTTGCTCACTTCCTCTATGGACATAAAAGCAGTGGAGCCCTGACTGTCCTTTTCTGCCCCAGGGAGATGAGTCCATTCTCCAAGCTGAGCAGTGTGCAGTGTCAGTCCCCAGTTGCACACATGGTGAGCAAAGCCTCAGGTCCCTGTGCCACCCTATTTGCAGTGTGTGTCCCCTCATCATACAGTGCCTCTGGGATGGAGGATGAGAGGAGTCAACATAACTGTTAGATGGTCATGCAGATCCTGTTGCCAGAAGGGCTCAGCATTGCAGGAGCTCACTCACAGCAGGTTATATGTGGAGATGTTTTCTCTGCTGCAACCAAAAATAAGGTGTATGTCCACAGATGGCCACTGCTGATGGTCAGGGATGTCCATGGTGTGCTGGACCATATAGCATGACCTAGGCATGGCTGGCATGGGCAGGCAGAGCTGAGCTGGCAGCAGAAATCATGCAGGGAGGTGGAAAGAGGGGTCTCAGCAGGCCACAAATGTTACCCCTGCCCTGTCACACTGCTCGAGCTGCCTGTCCTGTCCTGGAGCATGCTGGATGCAGAGGCAGGCTGGGCTACAGCATGGAGGAGCAAGGAGCTGGGCCAGCTGTGGAGAAGTGCTGTGCCGTGGTGCTGCTCAGCTCTGAGCCCCCAGGATGCAGCCTGGCATCTTGCCTCAGGCAGAACAGCAGCCGTACTGCTCCACGTCACTGAGATGACACTCAGCACGCATGCCTGGCAGGCCATGCGCCACCAGGGACCAGCCCAGAGGGGCTCACACTAAACCCACAGGGCCAGCCATGGCCCCGCAGCAAGAGCCAGGGCCAATGTCAGCCTCAGGGCAAGGCAAGGAGTGTTTGCCCCAGGCTCTGCCCTCTCTAGGGGTGGATGAGGGTCCGCCAACAAGGGCCTCAGGCCCTGGCACAATGGGTCCAGGTGCAGCCACATCAGTGGGGTAGGAGTCCAGCAGGGCTCAGCACCCAGCATTGGGCCACGCTCCTCGTGCTTGGATGTAGCGAACTGCCTGCCACCACGCTACTGCTGTTCACCCGGCAAGAGATTCAAGGCCTGGGGAGACACCCCTCTTTGAACAAGCCACTGCTTGAAATACAAAATGCATTTGCATCTGAAAGCAGATGTGCAAAGAGAAATTTCTTTCATCATGTACCTGCTGGGAACACGCGGGATCCCTGCCAGCAGCAGTGCCCACCACGGGATGGCGTTTAGCACCAGCTGGTGCAGGGGAACACACACTCCTGACCCAGACCCCAGGCCTCAATGGAGAGAAGACACTTTTAAATCACCTTGTAACATCTCCATGCCTTGCTGCTCCATGATCTTACAAGGCTTTTACCAAAGTGTCTCTGTTCACCTTTCAGAAGAAACCAAAGGCAAGCACATGTCAGGGCTGGGCCTCACAGGCAGATGGAGCTGCCTCTTCACGGGGTACCAGTGGGAGCTTTATGTAACCAGCAGCCGGTGGTCCCCAGCCCCACACTTCTACAAAGAGACATACAGCTGTAGGGGGCAGCTAGTTTTAATAAAATACTGAGCAAACCCTCTTCACCTGCAACTTTGCTGCAAGGTTTTGTTTGTGGGTGGGGGACAGGATTTTCAAAGGGTCTGCCCAGAGCTGGCCTCTCTCAGAATTTTCACAGACACATCATTGTGAAGGTGTAAGGGGTACCAGCTTGGCAAGGTATTTCATGCCCACAAATTGCAAAGGATGAGGTGTTGGGCAGGAAAGGGGTGCTGCATTCCTGTCCTAGCTCAGATGTCATCAGCCTGGGACAAATCCTGTGGGCAAGGTTACAACCCTCTTTCAGCCTCTCTCCACCTCTGCTAATGCTGAACCAAAAGCTGAGCCAAATTAGATGCAACAAGGTCCTGAGATGCCAGGCCAGGCCATGGTTCCCTGTCTCCTCTCCCATACACCCCATCAGCATACACATGTGTTGACACAGCTGCACGCAGATGCGTGGCAGCTTGTGCTGCAGGCATGCGGCACGGCACGCTTTTCTTCTCACAGCATCGTGGCAGCATGCGCAGATGCATGGGTGAGGGAATAAAGTGCAACGCATGTGTTTGCGTATATGTTACTACATCAGTCTGTGTGCATGTAGGAGTGTGGATTCATGTGCGTGGCACTGTACATACACAACCCGGCAACATGTATGTGTGTGCAGTGCACATGTCTGGTGATACATGTGGGACAGTGACACTAAGCATGTGTAGAAGTGTGTGTGCATGTGACACTGTGTATGAGAAGGAGTGGCACGATGCATGCTTGCTTGTACCTCACCCTGATCGTGCACAGGAGTTCATTGATGCCCATGTAGTTCTGGTGAAGTGTAGGTGCAAGCGGGCAGCCGGGAGCAAGGGAGCATGTTGTGCATGTCAGGTAGAGACACGGTGGCACGGACAAGGGCTGCTTCCTACTCAGCTGGTGTGCATATCTATCCATCACTGTGTGAGTAGCTGTGTCAGCTGCCATGTGCGCGTGTCACTGCATCAGTCCCTCGGCATGCATGTGTGTCATTGCTGCAATTACACAACTTGGAGTGTACCAACAGGGGTGCCCATGTGACTAAGGGTGTAAGTGTGTCACCGTGTTTGTGTGTGTGTGTGTGTATCACCACCTGTGCTAATGTATGTGTCTGGGTGCATCACTGCATTTATCACTACGCACATCGCTGAGTGCACATGTGATACTGTGTGTCCCTGCACGCGCATGGCTGTGTGTGCCACTGCGCCACTGCATGTGTCGCCGCATACATGTGCACAACGCCTGTGGTGCTGTGCGTGTGCACCACTGTGTGCTTCACTGTCTATGTCCACACCTGTGTGTGCTTCCAGATTATCAAATGTTCCTATTAGCTATTTATTTAACCTTGTTTTGGAGGCGGGTGAATTCCCTTTGCAGTGATGTGAAGCTTTATTGCCGCCAACCCGTAAATCAGGGGAGTTACTCTCCTCTCAGATGCCAGAAAATTGCAATTAGCAGGTCTCTCACTCCACGCCTGACCTCGCACTGGAGCACTTGGCTGGGCATCGTGGGCCTGGGCACCCACTGGGCACTGCAGCCCTGCCCCAGGGAGCCTCCTGCACCCCAGCGGGGACTGGAAGGAGGTACTGGCAGAGCCCCCCCAAAATCTATAGGGATGGGTATGAGGCCTGACCTGGGATAAGCCACTCATCACAGCATGCTGGAGGGCTTGCAGAGCCACAGCCACCCGGTAACACACCCCAGATCAGCTAGGTGGGGAGGTCTCCTCTGCTTTAATTTTCTGAATGGCAGCAGCATGAAAGGACCTGAAATGAGAATAGGGGAGACCTATCCCTTGCAAAGAGCATCACTTCACACTCTCTGCTTTCTTTCCAAGAACACAATTGCAAAATCCCAGACACGTGAGGGTCCTAGGGAGGAGGGGACATGTCAGAGTATTCTTATTCGTACCAGGCAGGCAGCAGTGTCTGCTGCCTTTGCCCCAGCACCGAGCAGCCACCGGGCCAGGGAGAAGCCGCAAGCCACTGTGCAGGCAGAGCGCCCTGGCACGCAGGCAGCTGCAGAGGCTGCCCTGCTTCAGCACCTGCGTTTGCCAAATCCAACTTCCCAACATGTCCAATTTTCTTTCTCGCTAAGAGAGAGATGATGTTTCAGCAGAAACATCCCAGAGGTGTGCCAGCAGGGCTTGTTGGGGAGGTGGAGCCTGATGGGAGCCCACGGATGGGTCTGACCAGCCCCAGAGGTCATCCTGTCCGTACCAGGTTGGTGTGTGCATGGTGGCAGCTCCCCAGGTCCTGGCCCATGTGGTATGGTTGTTGCTTGTATGAATGTGTCCCCTAATCCTCCCATGCTCCCCATCCATCCTTGGCATCATCCTGCATCCAGGGAGATGCACCAGGCTGCTGTGCCTGAGGAGGAGCATGGAAAGCCAGGCAAAGCCCAAAGGGATTTGCAGAGGCAGAGGGAAGGCTTTTGTGGAGGGCATCCAGGCTCTGCAAAATCCCCCCTTAACCCTCAGGAGGGAAGGCGGAGGATTTCCTACTGCGAGAAAATTGCTACCAATCAGCCTTCCTCCAGGGAAGTGAGAGCTGGCGGATTTCTGAGCGATCAGTGCCCAACACATGGAAGTAGTTGCAAGGCATGTCCAGGGACTGCTACACAGCCCATGCACTGCTCAGCACGTGTGTGCGTTCATCCCCAGGCAGGCACATGGCTGGAGCATGCACATGCAGCCTGCCCACACATCGGTGCAAACATTCCTGTGCACGGCCACACATGCACATGAACTCACACTTCCAGATGGCTGAGGTGAAGATGCACACGTGTCTCCGTGTCCCTCTGGACCCCCAGCACATGCACATGCACTCTTCCCTTATGGACAAGGCACTCATCACACACGTGTCAGGCCCTGGCTGTGCGTGTGGGGATGAGCAGCACTGCCTACTGGCACTCCTGGCAGCTCAGCTGCTCTTCAAGGCACCCCAGGAGCAAGGATGGCACTGCACTGCGGAGCTGGCACCGAGGTCACCGGCTACGCACCTCCACTGTTGCAGGGCACCGCCAGGCACAGAGCTGCGCGGGAATGGCTTGCGCGGCTCTGCCCTTCGCCTCCGCCGTGCCCACCGCCACGCTCGGGCGGCAGGGAGCTGCTCCTCACGCGCCGCCTGGGGCTGCCGCTGCCGCTCTCTTCGGAGGGAGCAGGAGGCGGCTCTGTTTCCGGCTCAGCAAACCTCTGTGAGCTCCCATTTTCCTCTTTGCTACCCTTGCTGCTCGAGTGGCCACCGTGCCAACAGCACAGGGCGCTGCTCCCCAGCCAGCCGGGACGTGGCCTTTGCAGCGCCGCGTGCCGAGCTCCAGAGGCCTGATGCACTGCATGTTTTGCAGCCAGCTGCGGGGCCCGGGGTGGATCGCAGCCACCAGGGAACGAGGGCAGGAGGGGGCCACCGTGCAGCGAACCCTGAGACATGACAGGGATGCTCCTCAGCGGATGTGGGTACAGCCAGCCAGGTGTCACTTATGAGGGTGGCAGGAACCTCTGGGCTGCACTGGGGCATCTTCTTTTTGCTCATCCTGCAGGTGAGAGGAGGTGGAGCACCACAAGAGCAAGAAGCAAGGCCAGTGGGCCTGTTGGGGGGTAGCGCGGCTTGCCCCCAGCCGTAAGCCATTCCCTGCCCCAGGGTCTGGTGCGATGGGGCTGAGCACAGGGCCTGGCGAAGATGGATAGCGCAGAGAGGAGATGGTGAGCCTGGGGCAGGATGGGGAAGAGGAGGAAACTGTAGCGAGACGGGGCCAGCAAGCACGTTAGAGACTTCAAAGGGGAGCACAGTGTAAATATTTCACCAGGCCCTGTGCACTGCAAAGAGGCAGCAGCAATTAGAGCTGGGCACGTCTGCTCGGAGCAGACAGGGGAGGAAGATCAAAGCCACATGGCTGGAGCACCGCCAGGAGCTCACCTGGGCAATGTATCCTGCTCTCCTCCCCACGGAAGGCTGTTCTATGCTGGGCACAGCCTGTGCCCTCCTTTCACCCATCTGCCCAGTGGCTGGCACTGCCTGCATGCAGCTGGGGACACCAAGGTGCTACAGCCCAGGTTCCCCTGCCCTGGGGGGAGCTGCCGCCCAGCTGAGCATGGAGCAGCAGATGGGCATGGAGCAGCCCCTTGATGGGGCAGACCCAACCTCTCGCCACAGGGAAGGCAATGAATTCCAGCCTAGCAGCACCCCGCTCCTGCCTAGCAGAGCTCATATCCCCCTCCCATCCTGGAGCAACTGCGGGACTTCAACACATGGCCAGAGGTGGCTTAGGGCTCCAGGTGGCATCCAGCCCTGAGCCTCATGGCTGGGGAGCTGCCGGGGACTGCGGAGGGAGTGGGTGACACAGCGCCCTGCAGAGTTGGGAGCTGCATCGCTGAAAGATGCAGCCCAGCAGCCTGCTCTGCTGCTCAGGCCCCCAAATTAAATGGAATAATTCATTCACTCTGGCTTCAGAAAGGCATTTGCAGTAAGTCTTGTGAAACATGCCTGGGCCCCACCACCGTGCTGCTTTGCGGTGTGTTTGGCACAGACAGGAGGGATGGCATGGGCACAAGGTGGGAGATGGTCTCCTGGGCTTGCTCCCTAAGGATTGTTTCTCAGAGAGGAGTGGGCTCAGTGGGGACTTCACAAGCCCAGCCCCAGGGTGGAGAGCAGCACCGGGCGCTCTGCCTGCAGCCGTGTCTGCTCAGTGCGGCACCACGACACTCGTGCACAGCCCGCAACCCCCCACCCATGGCACGGCAACCCATGAATGGCTCTGCCCACCCCCAGCATGAAGCATGTCCAGGAAGCAAGTCCCACCAGCACCAGAAGAGACTCGCTCAGATGCAATGCAGAAGGGCGATGGCTGGGTGCTCAGATCACATCTAGCCCAGCAAGTGCCCGGCACACGCAGGCTCTCTGGTGCCATCGCGGAGCCTGTCGGTCCAGCACTGTGGGCCAAGCCTGGCAGGAGCAGTGGTTGCTCAAAGCCGTACCTGCAGCACCAGCAGGTCACACCTATGCTGGGAGGCACTGGTTTGCTGGGGGTGCCTGGGTGCCTCCCTTGCTCCCAGTGGTATGTTAGAGCACACTCCTGGCCCCACTGGGACACCCTGCTCCCAGTGCCTGAGCTATGGGGTGATCCTGGGGGCCTCATACAAGGGGCTGGGGGCAGCGTGCTGCAGTGTGCCAGAGATCCTCGGGAAAGATAAAAGATGAGCTCTCTCCAAATCGAGATCACCTGGGGAATTCGTCCGCGGGAATTTGGGATGCGCCACCGCATGTATTGCAGCCGCCGCCTTGAGAGCAGTCAAGGGGCAGTGGGCGCCCCATGGGGTCACTGCCAGCACTGTGCTGTGCAGCTCAAGGGATGTGGGGCTGGCTCTGGATAATTTACCCGCGAGAAGAGACACTAAACCGGAGGCAGGTTTCCCATCACCAGCACGGCAGCGCATGCCCATGCCATGTGATAGGGTCCCGTAGCCTTCCCCCTCACCCTGAACAGGTTTCGTTAGCCGGCACAGCTGCTGTGTCCAGATGTTGCAGGGTATTGAGGGAGGCAGGCTGCTCAGCCCACAGCTGCTCCATGCTTGGCTTGCAATTGCTTCAGAAATATAGTGTGTGCTCAGCTTTTTACAGCTAATCTTCCTCCTCCATCCTGCCTGCAGCCAGGGCTGGGGCTGAACACACTGTCCACGCTTGCAGGCCTGGGGTGCCCGCCAAGCCCCGGCCGGGTGAGCAGGCTGCAGGGGAGGAGGGAGGTGTAGGCTGCACGCTGGCAGCCCCTGCACCAGCACAGTGGTTGGGGGGGTTGGTACGGGCTGGCAGGGGCGCACGAGGGCGCATGGGTCCGTGCTGAGGCCGCCGTGATGCTGCGGGTGGGGGTGGGCTGGGTACCACCCCAGCGATTCCCTCCTGCTTGATTGGGGCCATTAATCCTGCGCTCTCAGCGAACCTGACAGAGCCTGTAAGTGTCAGCGTGTGAGCGATCCGCTCGCGCGGCACCATCCATCAGGCCCCCGGCAAACGCCATGTGACACCCCCTCCCTGATTTATCTGAGGCCAATGGAGTCATGAAAAACAGCTGGTAAATCCTTCCCCATCAGCCGGCTGATTATTAATGCAGCCAAGTGTGGAGGCAGTGAGCGATTTGGAGAGACGGGCCCGGCCGGTGCTGGTGAAAGGTAGCATATGGCATCGCGCGGCTTCCCCGGCGGCGCGGCCCCGGCTGCGGGCCGCTTGCTGCCTGCGCCGTGCCCGTGGCCCCGAGAACCCCTCTTGTGTGGTGGCAGCGGTGCCGCAGCCGGAGAAATGTCTGCTGCTCACAGCCAGGTGCCAGGCAGCTCCATCAGGAAGAGCAAGCTGTGCTCCTTTTGCAAACTGTACCCCCGTGGGATGGGTAGAAATGGCCCGTGCGCGGGGGCCTCCAGCACAGTGAGGCTTTTCCAGGGCTAGAGTAGGAGGAAGGTGCAGGTCTGAGGCAGCAGGGATGGTCGCCTGAAGGAGAGGAGAGCAGCTGGCCTTGGAGACCAACATTGCTGTGAGTCTGGGAGCCAAGGCTGGGTCCCACAGGGAAGGAGCTGGGCCTGGGCTGGCCGCAGCTTTCACAAGGGAGCTGGCCTCAGAGCTTGGCATCAAAGTTGCCGTATGGGGCCACGAGAGCGCACTGTGTGGTGTACTGCCCTGTCCCCATCAGCCTGCCAGGCATGTTGCGTCTCCTCCAGACCACCCCAAGGAGAAGGCACCCACTGCCCCCGGGGCCACATGAGCCCAGCAGGCAGGCAGGCACACGCATCCTCCTGGTGACACGACACCTGTGCTCGCTCCCCACATGGTGCTCGGTCGGCTAGAGACCCACCTCCCCCAGCCAGGCAGAAAGCAGCGCCCGCAGCCTGGCCAGGCCACGCACCCACGGGCACCCGCCTGCTTCTGCATCCCGGCATGCTCGACGGCTTTTGCAGCCCCAGCCTGTTTGTCATGCACCTCCGCAGGGAGCCGTGCACCGGGGCCCGGCGCGTTTCTTTTGCCCTGCAAGTCTGCCGTGCCCTCTGCATTGACGTAACGGCTCGGAAAAAAATAAATTGTGCGAGTGGGCTGGAGGGAAGCTAGAAGCAGCATTTTTGTGGTTGTGTGCTGAGCAGGTGCAGCTGACAATTAGCTATCTCTTCCCAGCCTCTTCATTTAGTTCCTCAAGGTTATTTTGAAAATTGAATATTCAATTAATGAAAGAGTGGCTTTGCAGGGCTCTCAGTGCTTCCTTCCCCAGGGCAGAGACACCCTTGGGGACATCTCAGAAGGGGAGAATGTGCTTTGTGGGAGCAAGAGGGAAGGTCCCCAAAGAAGAAGAAATGTTTCCTCCTCCCCATCACGACTTCCTCCTTTTAACCCCCTCCCCAGCCACATTTCAAGCACTCCAAGCCCCAGATTTGCACAGAGAAGATAAAGAGGCATAAGTCATTGTGGTGGAAAGTAGGTGACGTTGAGTCATGTTTGAGCCTGTCGCAGAACACGTTGTTCTCCCGCCGCCTGAGAACCTCCTGTTAAAAATATAGCCTGTAAAAGCCCCAAGTCCGGTCCCCCCCACCAGCATCACCTCAGCCCACCCACCACCTCCTGCCCGACTGCAGGCAGCAACACCCAGCCCCCCAAATTCATGGAGCCGCAGCTTCCCAGTGTGTGGGGGAGAAGGGGGGCAGCTCCTCCCCTCCTTCCAGCAGCTGCTTTCTTCCACCCTTCATTGTCTGTTTTATTTTCTTTTCTGTCACTTAAAATATCGTGCGACAATGAGTGCGAATTGCTTGGAAACGCTGGTGTTGTTTCACTAATTCTTATTCCCCTTCTCCTTCCCAGGGTCCAAAGCGATGCTATTCTCCAGCAAGCCACCTGCGCCCAGCTAGCAAACCTTCTCAAGGGCAAAATGCACAAAGTAGGATTGCTGAGTGGCACTTTCACAGCACGGTGATCATGGAGAAGATCCCTTTCTGTAGCTCCCTTTCCCAGGGCCTCCCCTCATGCTCTTCTTGTGGACCAGGGCATCCTCTGCTCCCCTAAATAAGCACTAGATGAAATTCCAAACTCCCGCATCCCACCGAGACCCGAAACAAGGGCCAAAACACCCAAGAAACAGCCAGACCCATGTCACGGCTGTGTCACCACTAGGACGTGCTGGTCCCACTGACATGAGGGAGATGCTGGGACAGGGCAGTGTCTATGGTTGGAGGGCCAGCTCCTAGAGTGTATTCTCTTGGCACATCTAACTGACGGCACACACTACCCTGCTCCCATGCTATTCCCACCATCTTTTATTAACAGCAACGAGCTCTGCTCTGGTATGTCCCCAGAGCCATGCTCTGAGGGGCATTCCCTTCAGTTCAGAGGAGGTTTATAAACCCCAACATTAAAAACCTATGGCCAGGCGAGGGTCTTAAATAGACTTAAAGTAGGCTCACACGCCCCCTGAGCCCTCTACCCACCTCCCCAGAGCCACAGACCATTCTCCTGGAAGAACTTTCCTTGGCAGCTCAGGTCAGGCTGGAGCTCCCAGAGGAAATGGCCACAGCAGATTGCCAAGGTGGCCAGAGCACGTGGCAGCAGCACAGGGAAATCTTGCCGCAGTGATAGACGAGCTCTGGCTCAGAGCTTTGCTTCCTCAGCTCTTTGTGAAAAAGTGATGATGGGAGAGACTAGAGAGATTTATAATAAAATTTTGCTTGGTGTGGACCAGTTGCATCCCACCTGATCCCACCTGTCCCCCCACCAAGTCTTTCTCTCGCTGCCCCCCAGAACTGCTGCATGGACACTTTGTGAGAAGAGAAGGTGCCCAGCAAGGACAAGAGCCTCTGTTCCCCCCTCCATGGGCCTACAGGTGCTTTCCCACAAGGTGCCCTCAAGAAAAGTCCCTATATTTGTGTGACACTTGGCCATGGGATTGGGCATATCATCCTGTGCACAGGAGTGCTTTATCCATTCTGCATGCCATGAGCTGAGCAGATCTGACTATGGCAGTAGTGCAATGCACAACCCTTTCAGCCTGGCTTTCTGCAAGCCTCTCAGCCAGGACCACTTGCTGGTAAAAGAAGGTTTCACTGGGAAGGCCCTGAGAAGCAGCCTTGCCTGTCTACCCCATGTGAAAGGACCATAAAAGGCAAAGCACCACGAATGGCACAGATGGCATGGAGGGGACCTTGCCTGAGTGGAGTTAGTCAGCAGGGTTTCCGGGGAGGGTACCTGTGACTCACTAATCACTACTCAGCCAGCCTGCTCAGGGAAGGTGGAGAGCTTTGAGAGAGACTTCCAAATTTGCCATAGAGAGATGAGAAGGTGGCTCACTCAGCTCAGCCCAGGGCCAAGCCTAGCACTGTGCACACAAGACACCATGTGGTCTCTCTGGCTGCAGTTAGGACCCAGCTGTTCCCACTCCAAAGCAGGAAGGGCCAGGGATCAGGGAAGGGACCTGCTTGGATTAGGGACAAAGTGCACTGGGTGGAGATGCTGTGTCTGTGCCAGGTCAACCTCCCCAGCCAGGGTTCATCCTGAAGCCACCAAGCTCCTCTCCTTCGTGTCACATCCCCTCATTTTAAGTTCCCAAAGCCTCATTTACATGTTCCTTATTATCTTCCTTCTCGCTCTATCTGGGTCACCCTCCCCTGCCATTACCCCAGATAATTGTGAGCTGAGTGGAGTCCACAGGCAGCAATCTGGCAGGCAGCACCTGCGCTGCCATCTCCTGAACACCAGGAAAAGTACTGCCTCTGCAGACATTCGGGTGCATTTCTCACCCCCTCCTTCTCAGTTTCTCAAGGAGACTCGTTTCCCTGTCTCTCATTAAAGCCAAGAAAGTCCCCATGCCTGGCAAGGCTGCTGGCATGCTGGAGGAGCCCAAATCGCTGGGCAAAATCACTGCAAGCTCACCCAGCCACAGGAAGGGCCACCCTGCTTTTGCACTCCCTGCAGCAGGAGCCATTTGCCAAGAGAACAAAAAGCTTTAGGAGATGCTTTGCGAAGGGCTGTGGGACAGGAGCCTGTCATGGTAAAAAGCTCCTGTTTCCAGAGGCAGGGAAATAGCTCACCCCAAAGGTAGGAGCATTCTCAGCTCGGTGCTGCCTGGCAGCAGCTCAGGCCTGCATCAGTCTCTCGGGATCTTGCTCGCAGCCACAAACAGATTCAAGCTTCACCCAGAAAAAATTAAATGGTACCATCTGGCACTCGGTGAGCTCTTCCTCCCTCCTGTGAAGGCAGAGAGGGTAATCCAGGCTTCTCCAGGTGAAGGATGGGAATCATGCCATGTGGCAGGAGTGGGCTGTGGCCACCAAGCCCTCACCGGTGGCCGGACATCCCATGGTCCATAGTGCCAAGTGGCTGCTGGACAGAGGGGAAAGGCCCTCTGCCGTGGCCAAGCAGGGTCCAGGGTCCTTAAAGGCCTGTCATGGCCCCAGTAGGTCCCAGCTGTCCTGAGCAGCAAAGTTGGACATATCTCCTCCCTACAGGCACAAGGCCAAGCTTTTTTTAAACATAATTATAACTCCAAAACTGGCCTAGCCTCCCCACGCAGCTGTTTTTAGCAGGATTGCTAAACCTACACAGAAATGCAACCTGGCTGCCCAGGACCCTGCCAAGGCATCCTCCCATCCCAGGCCAGGGAGAGCTCCCAGCACTGTGTCCGGTCACCTCGGAGCAAGCTCTGTTCTCCTAGCAGGCAGAAACGCCATGATTGCCTGGTAAGGAACGTCTGGCTCTGTGGGGCAGGAGATGGGGAAACATGGGTCCTAACATTGCCCCCACGAGCAGAGCATAGGGCAGTAGGGAGGCTGTTTGGCTGCTCTGCTGAAGGCTTCGGAAAAGTGGAATGAAATAGCCACAGGATGGGAGAAAAGCCATCGCTGAGGAAGGGCGCAGGGACTCCAAGGTTTTCCCAAGAGTGGGATCTCCCCAGCTTTCCCAGGCCTTCCTGCAGAGCGCAGACATCGGTGTTGGCCCCCCGGCTGGCGGTCCCCGCAGGGTGCCGCTTGACCGGCCGGGTTGGGCTGGCTGCTCGGGGGCGGTCAGGGCTTGGGCCACTGCCCTCCTGCCCGACCGCGCTGTGCCGCAGCCGCTGGCTCTGCCCCGGAGCCGGCTGCGTCTCTGTGGTGACTGGAGCGGAGCTGCGAGTGGGATGCATCTGCTCCCTGAGACGGTATCAGGGTGTCTGCGGTTCCAGCCTCCGCAGGAATGCAAAACCATCAATTAGGAAATAACTGCCTCGCCTGTCCTTGTTAATCCCCTCCTCTCCGGGCTGTTATTTATTATTTATCTTGTGCGCGCCCTGGGATGCTTTGTCGGAGGGACGTCTGACAGGCTCAATCTGTACAGTAAAATTACATCTTTCTCGCCAGCTGGGGAAGCCCTTTCTCTGCTCCCATGGAAGCTCCTCCACCCTTTTTCCTACATCCCCCCAGGCCTCAGAGCCCTTGCACCATACCACCGATAGCCAACCCCACCATCCCCAGTGACCACAGGGAAGGCTGGGACACAGCCGCATACTGGGGGGGGGTTGCAAATGTTGGCAAATGCGATGTCCCCGTGCATACAGGACCCTGGGGGACACAGCACCCAGCACCCACTGCAGCTGGCCCCTATCTCTCCCCGCTAACCGTGTGCTGGAGGGGAAAGCCTGGCTCCGGCTGTGGGCACGGCGGCACAGAGTACCCGGGGGGTGGCCAGGCTGAGCCGTGGGAGCAGGGCTGCCCCGCTCCTGCCACCTCGCCTGCCTGCTCGCAAGCGTGGGCAGTCACTAGGCTGGAGGGGGGCCCGGGCAAGGCGTCGCAGAGGCATTAGCTGAGCTGGGATTAACATTCACCAGCCAAAAATATATATATATATATATAATAATAACTCCATCCAAGCTGCATCTGTTCTGTGGGCCTTGTGTGCGGCACGAATCGAAGCGCAGGCTCCCCTGGGAGCCCTGGGGATGTGTATGCTGCAGCCGCGTCAGCTCTTTGCAAGGGCTGCTAACGTCTTGGCTAACAAGCTCCCAGCTGAATGTGTCCTACGCACACCTGAGGATGGAGCCCGCTGCCTTCGCCTCCTCCCGCTCCTGGTCTTCTCCCTGCCACTGTCCTCTGTCCCTCTCTTGGGAAGAGTGCGTCTTGCTCCTCTAGGAACCTGCTAGCCCTGCAGAGCAGAGCAGCCATGTGGGACCCATGCCGGGGTGGTGTGGGGTCTGCATGGGCACCGCGGAGATCGTGCAGGTGTAATGGGGAGTCAAGCAGGGGCTCAGAGGCTGGTCGGGCAGCTCATGGAGCCAAGCTGGCACTCAGGGACTCAGAGACCTGTGTTGCCATTAGGGCATTTGTGGGTGGGCATCTCACAGGGCCATGCTCGGGCTTGGGGGTTTTGTGGGTACTGGAGGGTCCACACCAGCACTCAGGGGACCTGTGACAGAGCTTGGGGGCTTGTTGCTCAGCTGGGCAAGGTGCCCCAGTTGCCCTGCCAGGGCTGCAGGCAGCTGGGGAGCCCTGTGAACCCTGAAAGCACTTCCCTTGCTCTCCTTTGCACAAATGGGTTGTCCTTGGTGCCTGCAGGGTCCAGGACCCAGCTAGTCTCCATGTGCTGCACGCAGAGTGCTCGTGTCACACGTGAGTGAGCACACATATGGGATGAACTGGATGCTCTGTGCATACACGTGTGCAAGTGTCTCTTCCTGATTTCTGAAGACAGTCATTGCCTGTCTCTTGAGAGATACCCCACAGAGCTGCTGGTATCCTGTAGCCAGGTAAATCCTTGGTGTACCTGCCCTTGCAGCAGCTCTGGTCCCCAGCGAGTATGCAGGGTGAGAGACCAGTGCCAGTTCACTGTAAGGGAGAGGCTGAGACATGTTTTTTTTTTGTTTCCTGGAGCTGCTAAGCTCCTGCTCACCAGGAGTGTTCTTGGCATCTTGGCATCCATGACTTTTTCCTCAGGGAAAATGCAGTGCCCCAAAGCATGGGCCACCTGTGAGGGCAAAGGCTGAAGATCCAGGTGCAATGGGCACTGCAGACTGGCACTTTAATAATAGGCTGAGGACAAGTAGAGTAAAAATAGCCCCTGGTACTGCCTCCCACTCTCCAATCTGTGGGGAAGTAACGCCTTGCCACCCTAGCCCAGGTGGATATTTTTAGGCTGTCACTTCCTTGCTTCTCTTGTTGGTGGCTTTTATAAATAGCCTGTGCCTTTGAGTGGCTCCAGTGCCAGGCAGGAGCTTTATGTGCCCTTGCTTGTGCCAGGCTGAGCTGGAAAAGGAACCATCTCACCTGCCCAGCTGCTCCCCAGCCATGTGGGCTTGCTGCAGCCAGCCTGCCTCCTCCCGCAGGTAGAGACAGCAGGGAGGGATCCCAGTCTGGCCATCCACACCTCCCTGCCACCCCCTTGGACTCAGGTACAACCTCCTGTGCTCACCTGGGTGCTCTAGATACAAGTGTTGCCCACCAGCCTGGGAAACCAGCTCCTGCTCCCGTAGCCTCCTGGCTCCTGCACATCCTCCAGCTCTGACCTCCTGCCCCTGCTCTCGGACACCCTGAATCCAGCATCTCCACCCCCGCTCCTGAGAGCTCCAGCCTTGCTCTCCTGCTGCCTAGACTCAATCCCTCTCTCTTTGTGCCTGGAGCATCCTCAGGACCCCCTGATCTTCCTCTTGCTCTTGGTCTCTGATTTATTTCAGTAACAGTACCAGGCCAGGGCTAGGCCCAAGCACCTTGTCCTCTAAGCACCTTCCTGGCATAGTTTCACCTCATGCCAACTAGCATCCCATTGGGCAGGGTTCAGGGGTACCTGCACCCAGGGTCTCTTCACAGCTACAGGAATAAGCATGAGCATGGTGCAACTGGTCAGTGCTGGTGGCCAGGGGAGCCCGGGCTGCACTGACAGCAAGCCCACTTGATGCCCATTCCCGTGCATGGTGGGAGGTGGCACAGGGCTCTGCAGCCCCTTTCCTTGCCCAGCTCTCGACAGCCATGAGCGCTATGGAGTGGCGGTCACAGTGCCGTAATTAGCCAGCTACAGTAGGAACACACTTGCAGTGCGACAGCTCTTCTGGAATCGAATGGGAGCCAATTAATCTAATTAAAGCGGCCACTGGCTTGTTATCTCTACACAGCTCAGGAAGACGATAAAGGCGCCCCATCCTCATGGCCTCTGTGCCCACAAGCAGTGATGCTAGGCGCTGCTTACTCCCTCCATGGCTTTGAGACACCAGGGGCTCTGCAGAGCCCTGGGTAAGACAAGAGGGCACAAAAGCTGGGTGCCCCTGTCTGTCCTAGACAAGGAGCTGGTGGCTCTGCCCCACATGCTGGGCAGCTGGAGGTACTGGCACGTCTGGAGTGCCGCTGCACCAGGGCGATGGGGATGCCACCGAGGACGAGAGGGCTGTGGGGTTGTGTGCCACGGGGCTGCAGTGCCAGCAGCCCCGTCCACCCTGGCAGGATTGCTGAGGGCTGGCACCGCACCGTGTCCTGGCGAGGAAGAGCTTTGTTTCCCAGTGACAGAGCAGGTCCTGCCGGGTGCCACGGCCACATCCTGAAAGCTAATTACGAGGCAGGCCGAGGAGGAGGCCTGCCTGCACAGGTGTCTGTCAGCAGGGCGCTGGCGCTCATGCCGCCTAATTAGACACCCTGCCAGCCTTTAATGAGAACAAATGAGAGGCCAGCCAGTGTGGGGCTGGGCCGTGGCATCCGGACCCCATCCTGCCTGCCTACTCTGGCCCAGTGCCCTCTGAGCTCCAGCGACCGCTCTCTCCCAGACATGAAGCAGAGGAGCTGCAGTGGCTCGGCCGCCTGGGCCAGGTAGCCCTGGTGTCCAAGGAGAGCCTCCCCAGTGGCCCTGTGTCCTCCTGCACCCTCTGCGGCACGCATGCTGCATCCCTTCTTGGGGCAATCCAGCCTCAGGTTTGCTTTGCTGCTGGTTGCAGTGTCCCAAAAGGCTATGAAAGGTGCTTCAAGCACACACACACCCTGCCAGGTCCGCACCATGCCAACAGGTGCCCTGCCGGCTGGGTTGTCACTCGACACCACCCCACATTGTGCCCATTCACAGGCCCTGACCTATCCCCATCTTCTGTCTCTTTGTCCCATGGCCAAGTCCTTTTGGGACCCAAGATGGGACACCAGTTGCCATGGGCTTCCTCTGGAAAAAGATCCTATTCCTACTATCTCCTCCACAACCTGCCTAATTGCAAAGGAGGAGCGTGATGCCAAGTAGGAGTGCCTCACAAGCTGTGTCAGGGGAGGTGGGCGGTCCTCAGCCCTGAGGCAGTAGGGACAAGCAGGTCCATGGGCCATGGCCACACGTGGCCTCTACTTTATGCCTGGCCACCTGCGGCGATTCCCCAGCTTGTCTCTACTTGAGCCTCCACTTATCATGTTATCATCTTGAAAGCTGTGATTGTCCCTCCCAGTGCTCAATGTGGGGCATCCCAGGGCATGAAGATCACCACTCCTGTTCCAACAACGTGGCAGCACCTGACAGCCCATCAGGCTGCACCCCTGGACTTACAAGCTTTTGTTCAGGTACTTTAAAGACTGTGCTTGGGCAGGGACAGTGTTTGTGGCATGCTTCCCCTGGGATCCCTGTGCAGCCCAGGGGTCTGCAGTGTCTCCCTGTAATCTGAAAGCAAATAGGTTGGGTTGAATGTGCTGCGGTCCAGAGGCCATGATGGAGGGAATGGGACATGTCTCTGGGCCTCGGGCTCCTGGGCGCAGGCAGGATCCTTGACAGGAGCAGGGATTGGAGTGTCCAGCAGGAAGAGCAGGGTGGCTGGCAAGGTGGGAGCACTAGGCACTCTCTGAAAACCCCTGAGAAGTTTGAGGAGAGGATGTGGGAGAGGACTTCAGTACACGGGCTCCCTGTTCCCTGGGAGAAGAAACTCCTATAGGAGGGGTTCAGCCCAACACTAGGACCTCAGTCAAGTCTGAAGGCAGAAATGGGATTGACCAGGTTGAAAATAAGGTGCAGAAGAGTGGGTTAGCTGCCCCAGGGCAGCTGGATGGCCAGGAGCTGAGGATGCTGCTGTTGGGGAGAGCTCTGGAGTCTGCTAAGGTCTGGTTAAAACCTAGCCCTGATAGGTCTAGAGCTGCACTGTGCTCAGACACCAGCCTGGTGCCAGACCCTGGCTGCAACCTCCCATCCCAAGCAGGGCAAAGCAGCTGTCCAGCCTCTGGACTGGCCCAGGAGAGACCACTGCATGCAGACAGGCCCTTTCCCAGGCATGGACTCCAGCTGGATAGCAATAAGTTCTGGCTGGGACCCTTGCACAAGCTCCCCCCCCAACTTGGCAAACCCCCATGGCAGCAGGATGTGGGTACATGGCTCCAGGCAGGGCTCTCCAACAGCTCCAGAGCTCTCACCTCTGTGCTGCAGCAGGCATGTGCCCTGCCTGGAAAGCACCGAAGGGAACCCAGAGAGGCTGGGAGGGCAGCCGGCTCTGCACCACGCAGCAGCCCTATAAATAAACACACCCACACGCCGCGGCACACATGACGGGGCTCTGGGGGGAGGCGATTGTGTGCTGCTCCCGGCGGGCAGCGGGGAGTAATGGGATGAAATTGAGCAAAGGGAAATGCCGAGCGAATATTAGGAAACATTCCCTGCCGAAAGAGCGGCGGGGAGGAAGACAGCTCCCCTGAGAGTCAGGCGTGCCGTCTCCACTGCAGCGGCACAAGCAGCGCCGGAGCAGCGCTGGAGCCCCTGACGGGAGGGTGTCTGAAGCAAACACAGCTCTTCCGCAGCCTGGAGGGGAGATGTGCCTTCATCCAACAGGCTCTCAGCCACGCGCCTGCACCCCCGGCATGCACGCGCAGAGAGGGTGCACGCACATGCTGCCCCACTGAGCACACACACACGCATCCTCCCTCACGTGTGCACATACGTGTCTTCACCATCGCATGTAGCCCTGTACATGAGCACACACACCGCTGCCCTTTATGCCTGCGTTCACCCCCAAGTGTGTACGCAGCCCTTCATCCCAGCTGTACCCCACTTTTGCTCCTCCTGTATCCCCTGTGCACACACCTTCATCCCTCCACATGCTTCACGCCCACCTCTTCGCCCCTGCATGCTTCTGCATGCACATGTATCCCTTCTTCCTGTGTGCAGCCCAAGCACACACACCCCGCTGCCCCTTGCACACCCGGACACACTTTCACCCCTGTGTGCACCCATGTAACCTTCCACCCTCTGCATACACCCTCGCAAACACCTCACCAATGGACACTCACACACATGCGCACACCCCTCACAGACACACACTGATTCGTACCTAACTCCACTAAATCCATGCTCACATACATTGGCATGTGCACGCGTGAACCAGCTTTAGCACCCACACATGTCACAGGCCCAGCAGGGCAGTCTGCACTGGCTTGGCACAGAAAATCACTCTTACAGCATCTAGATGCTGTTTTGCAATCTTCTACTCCATGGCCGTGCATCCTCCAGGGCTGGAGGAGGATGGGCTGCAGACCACAAGGCGCACGGCACTGCCGTGTTGGGGCTTTCGCAGCCCTGCCAGCCTGGCTTCTCCCAGCAGGCGCTGATCATGTGGCAGCTTAGAGAGGTTTAAGGGAGAGGAGGGGACGTGCTAGGTCAGAGGCTGAGTCCAGCCCCACCGGGCCAGGCAGGGGGTGGTGGGATTTGCTGGAGAGCGGGGTAATTTCCCCAGCACTCCACTCTGTCCTCTCATTTTCGCGGCAGGGCCTGAGTGGTTGATAGGCAGGTTGGTATTGCGGGTGCAGCCCCCCTCCATGCTGAGCGCGATGCTCTCCTGTCTCCGTGCCTGCCCGGCGTGCAGCCGCTTCTTCGCTGCTCGAGATGAAAGTGGAACAAGGGGCTTTGCAGTGAACTTGCACACTTTTGGCAGCGGGAGTTGGAGGCCACACAGCATCCTCAAGAGTCCTGGTCCTGTGTAGACACAGTGCCTCTGCTCCCGCAGTGCTGGCAGGACCTGCACAGTTCGGAGCAGCTGCCCACAGCTGTGCCTGGCTCCCTGCTTGGGACAGGCTCAGGCATCCTGAGTGTCCCGGGGTACCCAAGACCCACAGTTGGAGAGCACCTTATGGGGTACCCAGCCTGGGACAGCTGCCTGGGCATCCTATGGGTGATGCCACATGCCAACCACTGCATGTGTCCTCACCGCTGTGGCCACCGCAGGGCTCAGCCTGCCTGAGCACCCGCTGCAGTGGGGAAGAGGTCCAGGTGAGCAGGTGCAAGAGGAGAAACCGAGGCGCCATGGACCAAGATGTTCTGCCCCATCCCGCAGGTGCCCTCAGGCTGGCCATGGACCTGGAGGGCAGGAGAGCCATGTGGGGTGGTCCTGGCCCTGGCAGTCAGTGCAGGGCAGAGACAGGGGAGCCTGGGGGGGGCCCTGCAGCCTCCGAGCTGCATCACTCCCTTTCTCGCAGAGGCCGAGGGTTTGGCCTGCAGGGATCATGGAGCAGATGATGCTCTTGGTCTGAGGCAAAAGCCAGAGAAGGGTTGCTATGGAGACCAGCTATGTCATTTTAAGGAGGCACTGAGGTATTCACACCCATCCATCGCAGATTAACCCACAGGCAGGAGGCAAGGGGAGCGTGGGAGAGGCAGGATGCCCTTAAAACCTGATCAGGTCAGCTGGGTAGCCGGGCTCTGCTGGCAATGCCAGCTGTGATGCAGAGGAGCCCGTGAACCGGCAGTGAGCCCCCATCCGGGGCAAGGCTGCGAGCCCAGAGTACACTCAGGGGGCAGGGCACCTCGGGGACAACTGGAGCAACTGGTGATACTGGTGTAGAGTTACTCTGCTGCCAACCTGGCCAGGCAATAGGAAAGAGCCTGCAAGGACCAGCAGTCAGTAAAAGGCATCCCCCAAGGATTCCTGCAGGGATTTGTCAGCACTAGTCAAGGAGCTGGGGTTTTCAGGGTAAAAAGATTATAAAGCTTTCTTTATAATTTAAGCTTTAATTAAAATGAGGCTTTACATACTAGCAACTCCCTTTCCCTGCAACGTGAGAGAGCATCATCTGCTGCTCCGCGGTCTTCCAGAGCCTGCAGGCAGCTCTAGTGCCTCTGCTGGATTTGCCTCCAAATTGCCACAGCCCAAGCCAGCTCCTCACACTGAGGGGGCAAGACAGGTAGTGGGGGTTCAGGGGCTGTGCCAGGAGCTGTAGAAATTACTAGGGCACTAGATATATCATGACCTCCAACAGGTCGGAATAGCCAAATTTGGAGAGAAATGAAGGGGGCACAGGAGGATGAGCCTGCTCTCCCCATTCCTCCTGGGAGGATTATCAGGCATGCTCAGGGCTCATTGGGCAGCCTGAGCTGCAGGGCAGGCCAGGACTGCCAGCGAGCTCACACTGCTCGCTGCATATTTGCTCTAGCACCACCTGACCAGCACCAGCCCTTCGCAGGGTCCCGCATGCAGCGCCAGCGCCCCAGGGCCAAGCAGCTTAGTGGTGCAGCTGAATGCGGCCAGCTCTCTGCTGGTGCTGTCACGCTGCTCAGCGCCGTCGCCGTTCAGAAGGGACCAGAAGAAAACCTGCGTAGCTGCAGCGGTAAGTCAATGCCCAGGAGGATGCCAGCACTGACCTGAGCTGGGTGCTCACATGGTTGACACAGCTGGAATTGCTGCTGGCCAGGGGCTCTGGCCCAGGCTGGGGGGACACAACAGCATATGCTGCCTGCACAGGAGGCTGCTGAGCTTGCAAACTGCAGGCAGAAATGCTGCTTAGGTGGGAGAGTGGGGAGGAAGCAGGGCTACTGGCATTGGCAGGGTTCGGAAAGAGATGCTGGCACCTACCCGTGCCATGGGGGCCAGGCAACTCGTCCCTTCCAGCTGGGGTCAGGGGAAATGCTGCCCCACAGAGATGTAGGCACCTGTGGGTGCACTGGGAGTGTGCCAGGAAGGGTGGCACGGGGGGACCAGGCTGCCCGCTTGTGCAAACAAGTATCTTGGGAGTCAGGGAGAGGGTGCAGCTGATACAGCTGTGTCAGTACGGTTGTATGTGGTGCGAGGTGCATGCACATAGGAGTGTGTGGTGTGAACTGTATGTTCACACAGCACATGTGTGCAGTGCGAGGCGTGTGTGCCTGCGGAGTGCTGTGAGGTGTGTGAGCTCAGTGCATGTACCAAGTGCAAAGTGTGCATGTATTTAGTGCACATACAGAGTGTGAGGTGTGTACGGGCATGTTGCATGAGCAGGGTGTGGTGCACGTGCAGTTCACGTGTGCAAAGTTAGCTGTGCACATGCTTGTCGTGTTGTACACCTTATGAGGTCTGTGCACGTGGTGCGGCCCATGAGGCTTTGCACGGCAACGTGTCAGGCGAGGTCCATGTGCACAGCACGTGCTCACTATGCAGTTCAAGTCGTGCGGTGTGGTATGTAAAGTAAGGTGCGTGCGAGCAGTGTGTGCGCAGTGGAAGCAGTGAGTTTGTGCAGTGCAGCATGCAGTGTGATGCGTGTGTGTGCAATGCACAGGGGGCACGCTCGCAGCAGGAGGTGCAAGCCAGTGCAGTGCGGTGTGCAGTGCGACGGGTATGCGGATGCACGAGCGAGGTGAGAGGAGCGCGGTGTGTGCGGCCACATGTGCAAGGCTGGGTGTAGCAGACTGGCGGGTCACAGTGGCCAGGGATGACACTGAGCAAGGAATTATCCAAGTTTTGTAACCTTGGGGATCTGCAAGAGCCCCTGGTGGCATCCAAACGGACTCCAGTTCCTCTGTTCATCTCACCGAACCTTGAGGAGCTTTTCGCCCCCAAGTTCACTAGTGCTGCTTTGTGGTGGCAGCACCCAGCTGCCGGAGCCTGGCACAGCACCCACAGCCCGCCTGGCCAGGTGGGAGCAGTTCCTCCTGCCATGCATGCCAAAGCTCCCACTCCAGAGACAGGAGAAAAGGGAACAAAAATTCACGTTTTCACATTTAGCTTCCTTTGTACTCAGCTAATTAGCGCCTGAGTCTGGTGATGTCATTAAAGCAGCACTAAGTCTTTATTGGGGTAATTTAATTTTCCCTTTCATATCAGGATGATTTCCTTTGTTGGGGTAGGTGCTGAGGAGGGGGAAGGGCCCGTGCAGACAATTGCTATTGTCAGGATAAATAATTCCCCAGCGGATTGACAAGGGGGGAGGTGGGCTGGGGGCTGGGGAGCTGTCACTCAGCCGTGTGGGAGCCGGAGCTGGCCAGCGCCAGGGAGCCGGCTGCCTTGGAGTGCGTCTCCCTGCTCCGGGAAGGCTGGGCTCCCCTGCTGCCAGTGCACCCACCATGGCCCCGTTTCAGCCTCCCAGACTGCAGCAGCCTTGAAATGCCGGAGGCAGCTAGGTGAAGTTGGTGGTCTCCTGTACAGCCCTCCCCTTCTCCCAGCCCTGCCGCCATCTCCAGTGCCGGCAAGAATAGGGAACCGGCTCTCAAAGAGATAAGGAGAGTGTTTCTGAGCCATCGAAGACCCAGCAGATAGCAACCCGCTGGAGGGAAATACAGCGGGAGAAACACAGTGCTGTGCGGGCAGCATGGCCACCAGAGGAGGTGGGGAGACTGTGGCAGGCAGCAGGGGCCAGGAGGAGCTCTCACAGGGGTCTCCTGCCTTGCAGCAGGTCCCGATTCATGTCCTCATGCTAGAAGGGCTTGAACTGGGATTGACAATATCCCCATGCCAAACCCTCCTCAAGTTGGCTCCTGCTTGCAACGGGATGAGGAAGGGTGTGGCTCAAGAGCTCATGGCCATGGCAAATCCAGCACAAGGAGGAAGCGGCTAGTGTGGGGCAACAGCAAGGAACAATATCCAGTTGTACCTCCGCGAGACGCCCTATGCAACAAGTCCCCAACCCCTTTCCCAACCCCATCTTCCTCCATCCAGCTCCCCAGCCCCTTGGCTCATGCTGCTCCAAAAGGATGCCCAAAACAGGGCAGGAGGCAAAGAAGATGCTTTCCATGGGGTCCTGGGCCCTAAGCTCTGGCACAGCACTGCATAGCCATCAGCAGCCTGGCACTCTCAGCACCCTGCAGGGCGTCACCGGCATTGGGGACAGGTGCCCCGAGCACAGAAAAGCCCTCAGAAAGCCCTCTTGAGCTCAGGAGCACAAGGTGGTACATCTCCCAGAAGAGGTGAACTGAAGCCTCTTCCCACTTGGCCCATTGGGAGACTAGATCTGTTCCAGTTCTCTGGGAGCTTGGCTATAAAAGTCTTGTAAAGCCGAGCAATCCTGCAGGGGAGTGCCGTGGCTCTGGCTGCTGACATGCCTGCAGCGTTATTGCCAGTGCCAGTCCTCAGATCTCAGCCCATCTCACCCCAGCTCCAATCCCTGGCACCGCAGGTCTCCCCAGGAGTTGGGGCACTGCCCATCCTCACGCCCTGATGGGACGACCTACCCAGAGGCTGAGGCCAGGCGCTGCGTGCACATGTCCTGCTCTGGTAGAGCTAATGGCAGAGGGGAGTTGACCTCACAGGGCATCGCCAGGATGGGATCCCAAGCTCTTACTCATCAGGGGAGAGGATTAACTCTCCAGACCCACTTTCAGGGGATGAGATGAAGCCTGAAAAGGGGAAGGGATGCGCGTAGGAAGAGGAAGAGCAGATAACTGGAGGGGAGCCGTTTTCCACTCACCACTGGGTCCAAGTCCACAAGGAACCTGTTCCTTACAGCTCTTCCAGAGCCTGGCCCTGCATATCGTATCTTCCTCAAAGTCCCTTAGCGCTGTTTCTGGCTGGGGTGCAGGCCAGGAGGAGGGGGAGATGGGCTGCAGAGGGGAACGTCACACCCGAAACGCAAACACCGGCTTGTTGGTAATTAGCAAACGTTTCAAGAGGAATGATGAGAAGCCAGTGACAGGCGGGCGGGTTTCTATTAAAAGCTGCCACGTGTGATCCTTCTCCAAGCCTGCCGGCCCCTCCTTACCTGGCGCATGGGAAATCAGATGCAAACCTGACATTAATGCAACATTCAGGGTGAGCTTTAATTGCAGATATGACAGAAGCTGCAGAGTCGGGGGAATGGGCGTCCAGAGCCGGGGAAGGCAGCAGGGCCCAGGAGGCAGGGTGATGGGAGCTCTTGCCTCTTGCCAGCCCTGTGGAAGAGAGAGGACTGACCTGTCTGGCCCTTTTGGGTGCTCTCCTCCCACCCTATCTCCTTGACCTTCTTGCAGAGGGTGTGAGTCACGAGGCATGATGAAGTGAGCACTTGGCACCCTGCGTGTCTCCACAAGCAGAGGCACTTGCTTAAATGTTAAGGGTTTGTTTGCATCGAGCAGAAGGGAAGTGCGAGCCGAGGCCCAGCTTGCCAATTCCTTCTCCATGCCTTCCGGCAGCCAAGGGGCTGGAAGTGCTCATCTGCACAGAGAAACATCCCAGGGTGTCTCCCCCCTGAAATGCCTCTTTTTAGCCTCAAATGGCTTTTTTTCTGCCTTAGTTAAACACTTCTTAAAGGACCCCAAGTATAATGGAAGGCAAATGCACACGGGCAGGAGTGGGTGAAAAATGGCTAGGGTAGAGTTTGCAAGGTCACCCCTGGGCAGATGCACCATGATCGGGGGGTCCTTGTCTTGGACCTCCAAACTGAGCCCAGGAGGAGCCAGGATATGCAGCACTGGAGCAGTTGAAAGCTTGGGCCAGCAGCCAGCAGCATCTAGGCAGAGATGCGTTGGCCTTGGACTGGAGAAGCAGAGATTGCCAAAGAAGCAGGGACTGAGGAGGGGTGAGGGTGGATCTACTCAGCAATATATCCTGAGAGTGACAGGAGCTGGGAAAGTAACCTAGTTCTGGCTTTATGAGATTGGCTCCCCTGATCCCCACTCCAGGAGATGAAAGTGAGTAATTACTCTCTGACTCGGCAAAATGGCTGAAAAGATCAGCTGGAGAAGACACCCCCAGGCCTCTCTGCCTGTGCAGAGCCAACCTGGTGAGCAAGTCGGACGCAAGCCATTAGCACCATCACTTTGCAGTCTGGTGAGCATCCCTTGTGCCCATTCAAGGTGGCCACATCCTGCACCGGTAGCCAAAGGTGAGGACTCCCCTTGCTTTCCTGGGAAGCTCCTTGCTTCACTGATTTCTACTGGCCTCTGCATAATCACTACTTGCACTCAAACTTTCTGATGTCCAGCAGATCTGCCCAAGCAATAACCAACCTGGAGTTGGGAGTAGTCCCAGGAGCAGGAGGCCCAGGGGCTGGCCCGGGGGGGATGAATCCACCTGTCTCTTATCAGGCAACAGCAAGATTTTGCACCTAAGGAGGGCTGGTTAGTGTGAGTTACTTTTTGCTTGGTCTCCTGCTGCTCTGGACCTTGTCTTGGACCTGGACTTTGCTGGCTCAAGGAGGTGGATCATTCCCAAGGAAAGCCATGCTGTGGCCCTGGCTTTGCTCAAGACCTTCTGGGAGTGACATGAGATCTGCTTTACAGCATCCTGGGGGTTTGGAGCTGTGGTTCAGCTGTGCTGCCTGGATCTGGCAGGGGAGACCCATGTCCTAGCTGGGAGTAGAGAGCAGCATGTCTGGAGGAAAAGAATGTCATAGGGCAGCATTAGCTCTCCTTGCTCTGTACATCAGCCTCTGCTGCCTGGCCCTACCCTGGACCCTCTCCATGGCCTTCCAGGGGTGACCAGGTACTCCTCAGCCTCTTCATGCACATGGACACCCTATTCCCCTGTGTCTTCTGCTGCCCAACACCCAAACAGTGGCTGACTGCTAGACAGCTCTTGCCTCCTCCATCTGTTGCTGTTAGCCAGATGTTGATTTTGCCTTCACTGCTGTGCTGAGTGTCAAGTGGTCTTTGTTTTGTGACCCAGTGCCTGGGTTGTGGTGCCTGTGCCATGGGTTTGGCTGGGCTGTCTTGGTCCCACTTCAGGGTGACTCCTACCGCTGTGTTGCCGCCTGCCCCCAGTGCTGCTGCCTGCCTGGGCAGTGCAAGCTTGGCAGCTTTGCGTGGGTGTGTGCTCTCCACACTGTGCCTGTTTAGGGTGATTTGTGTCTTGCAAACACTTTAGTCATTGTTTAAGGGCTCTTCTTCAGACTACAAGTGTACAGGAGGTTGCCACACTTCTCAGCTCCTTAATGTATTGTCTTGCTTGTCTGTCTTCCCTTGAGGTTGAAGAAATACCTGCTGCCCAGGCAGAGTTTCTGAGCTCTCCTTCTGCCTGGGGTCACCACTCCTATCAAACATATTTGTGAGCTGCCCTTGTGTTTTCAGTTTTATTTTTTGCAAGAAGCAAGCCTCATTCCTTTTTTTTCCCACCTCTGTCCTCTATACTCAATCCTAGGTAGCAATTAGTTTTTTTCTTCTAGGGCTTGTGTGGGGACTGATTAGAGGTCCCTGCTGTTTGACCATCACTATCTCATCACTTCAAATCTACTGAGCATCTGCCTTGCTGATGCAAAAGGGTCAGCCACCTCTGCCACACTGCAGGACTGTGCCCACCAGTGCCATGCATGTAGCTTGGCTGAGCTCTGACCAGGCAGTTGCAGACCTTCAGGTGGGAGAATGGTAAGCTGGAGCAGAGATCCCAGAGTATTCAAGGAGGTTATCGCAACTCAGGAGAAGCTGGGTTGGGTGACCCCAGCAATACAGAGGTGACAGAGGGGAGGTTGAGCTGGAGGCAGCTGTCACCTGTGCTAGCTGACAGCATGCTACCCTGGGGCACCTGCTCGCTCCCAAGGATCCCAAGCTGAATGACCTGAGAGGTGGCATAGCACTTCCAGTGTGCATGGCCTCTTCTGACAGGGAGGTGCTGAAAGATGATTGCGATCCAATGCAGATATAGAGGTGTCCTGGCTTGGATAAAAGGGTGAGAAATGTGACATGGGGGTCTCCAGCTCTGGTGCTGTGCGGGAGAGTTGGAGTGGCTGTGGACTCCTTCCCCAGCCCATGGGGCATCCTCCCACCGCAGCTCCCTGTGGAGGGGCCCTTGAGTGCAGGCAAGCGAGAGAAGGCGGGGAAGGGGGGAGAGAGATCTTTTCATCTAAAAGGTTACATTTGTCCTACTTCCTCCCATCTCCAGCAATTAACTTGAAGGGAGACATCATTGCTAATTGAGCAGTGAAGATCAGGAGCAACAATTACGCCTTTTGACAAGAGACAGCACAAGAGGGACTGCTCTGAGGCTGAGAATGGTAGGGAACGGTTTCTATGGCAATATAACTTTCCTCTCTTCCTCTCCAGCCATAGAAATGATAAAAATGTAGATTTCTCCCTGATTAATGATTTAATGAAAATAAAGAATTTTTTTTTTAAAAAAAAAAGAAAGAAAAAAAAATCGATAGGACGCAATGTTTAGCATGAGTCTGAGGCTGCAGGGAGAATCAATGTCCTTCCCGAGGCTGGACACGGTGAAATCTATTACAGCAACGTGCCGAGGAGTCAAAGCGGCCCTGCCGTTTGGTAATTAGGCAGCGGGCTCACACGGGGGAAACGTGAGGGCTATATTCAGATCTCTGATCAAAGGAGCTGCCCATCAAAGAGCTCCTCACACTGGCTTCTCCAGCAAACCTTCTTGCTTGCTCCACATCTCTCCTTCCTCCCTTTCTCCTCGCCGCCTTCCCCCAGCCTTCAGCACCCCGCCCCGAAATCATTATTTTTAATTTTAATTATTCAGCCCCGTTCCCTTTGCGAGGCAGCTGCACATGGCCCAGGTGTGGTGCGCACTAGCTGCTGGGCAGGGGGCCGGGATGGCCAGGGGAGGATGCAGCCCTGCATGTGACAGCAGGTCAGAGGAGCCCTGGCTGGACTGTCCCTGTGGGTCCTGCACCCCAGATATCCTCTTGCCTCTGGGCGGATGCTTCCTCTGCAGGTTTTGCTGATGGCCAGGCCTCGGACCCTGTGCTCCCAGGGTGTGCTGGGTGCACAGCAGCTCTCCAGCACAACCTCCAGACCAGGTCTGGGGAGAAGGGATGTCTGGCCAACGAGACAGAAGGTCTCTAGAGGGAGTCTCCAGGCTCTTTAGGTGTCCCAGACTAGGACCTAAGGATTGTTTGGGCCATTACTAGAGGATTCAAGTCCAAAATAGATTTGTTGGCTTCCAGGCAAAGCAGCCCCACTTGCTGGAGGGAGAGGAGAGGCTCAGGGTGCAAGAAGTACCCAGGAGTTCAGGGAGGGGGTGCATGTCCACAGTGGGCTGGCACCCAGGATGTCCAGGATGGCGTTGTGTCCCCCAGCAGTGGGACACCCAGCAGTGCAGGGAGAGGGCTCCTGCAGCCCTGGGGCTGGGGATGCCAGCTCCGAATGCTCTTCTCCGGAGGGAGAGGTGCGGCGGCCGGGAGGGGGTGCCGGCTCCGGCTGCTGAGCAGCATAGGGCTGCTGTCAGCCCGGCGAGCCCCAATGCGGAGCGAGCTGCCATCGCGGCGACAGGGCAGCCTGCTGCGGTGGTTGCCCCGAGCTGGCTGCGCAGGGGGCTGCCGAGTCAAGCCGAGCTGAGCTGAGCCGCCGTCCCGCAGCCGGCAGCAGGCAAGCGCCTGTCCCAGCAGCGCGGAGGTGCCAGTGGCCACTGGGGCTGTGCCGCACGGCTTGCTCCAGCCATGCCTAAGCCGTAGCTCCGGGCTGGATGAGAGCCACGTCCATCCACATCCATCATCAGCAGCTGCTCGCTGCCACGCGCCGCTGCCCGGCCCGGCAGAGGGGAGGCAGCGGCAGCAGCAGCAAAGCCCCTCGTAAGCCTGTTTCTTCCCTCTGCATCGCTGAGCCCACGTGGGTGGCCACCCTCCTGCAGCGTGCCGCGCTCCTCCCCAAACCAGCCGGTCAGGGCAGTTCGGGAAGGGATTTTCTTTATCCCATTTGGAGGATGCTGCTTTAGCATCTGGGAAGGTGGCTGGCGAGGGTGGCTGCGGCTCCTCCACCGGTGTGAGAAGCTGAGGAAAACATGCAGCAGATTCAGGGCAACCGTGTGTTGATGCATCAAAATGCAACCTGTGTTGGCAAGCAGAAGGGGCCTCTGTAAGTCATCCTGGGCTGCAGGACACCCCCGGGGCCAGCTGGGGCTGTGACACCTCCACTCCTCACTACCAGCACCCACCAGAGCCCTTCCCGCAGCGTGGGATGCTTCTTGTAGCGTGTCAGGCGCTGGGATGCCTCCCTGTTCCCAGAGGGATGCTTATCCCCCTGGGTCGGGCAATTCCCTAGGGATGCACCTGCATTTCCAGAGGCTCTTCCCAGAGCCTGAATGAATCCGGAAGCAGCAGGCGTCTCCCCACACTGGGTGTTTCTGCCCCGTGCACGCAGCCCGTCTGGCCCCCGCGCCGCCCTGCGTGCTCGACCCGGGTAGAGCCCTGGCACACGGAGGGGCTTTCGCACCTCCTCAGCTCCTATTTTATTGCCAAACTGAAGCATAAAACACACATAAACAAATCTAATGGCGAGAAATGGGTTGCTATCAAATCAACAAATTAATCTAATTATAGGGTTGATTAAATCATATCAGATAAACCAACGAGTCCTTCCCAGTGCTCCGCAGCCAGGCGGGGAGGCAGGCAGCCCCGCTCAGCTCTCGCCCGCTGCAGCACGGACTCACCGGACGAGCGCCGGCTTTCGGATCCGGCCAAGCCGTCGGCACGGGCAGCCTCAGGCCGCTCGCTGGCCACGGCGCTGAGGCCTGCCCGCCGAGGGGGGCGCTGAGCCCTGCTCCGCCCCGCGCCGGCTTCCCGTGGCCCCTTCCAGCGCGGTGCGGCGCAGCGTGCTCCGGTGCAAATTTGAATGGCAAATGCAGATGCAAAGTACATGATTCCTCAGGATTAAAGATGCAGCTCCAGCGTGTGAAACGTATGTGGGAGCTGTCTTTGGAGCAAGATTGCTAAAATCTAAGCCTGCTTTAGGTATTTGAGGAACAATTTTATCAGTGCTGTTTGCAGAGCTTTGCTGGGGCCGTTTGCACTTGCACATACACCTGCACATGCAAACACATATGTGCATGCAGAAACACACACCTACCCAAGCCCCTACACAGGACACCCACCCTGCCAGTCGGCTGCTAGAGTTTTAAAAACACATCCAGTGTGAAAGGTAAAAACTCTCTATCTCCTAATAAAAACTGCAACGAGGGCCGTGCATGCAGGAGCGCTATCAGGATGTCTGCAGTTTTGCCCAGGAGGCCGCTGTGGGTCTGCAGATGTTAGCTGGCCGTCCCCTTGGCTCTGAGGTTGTGTGCAATGGACTTACTGGCTGGCTCAAGGATTCCTGCATATGCTGAACTTCAGATATTGCCTCTTACAAGACTCCGGCTGGGAGGGTGGAGAAAATAGCTGTGTGTACATGTCTGCCAGGCTCGGGGAGAAGTCTAACCCACAGGCTAGCATAACGCCGCAAAGAGCCTCCGCATCTCAGTGATGCCAAGTGCCGGCATGCATACCCAAAGGGAAAATCCTTCTCCGAAAAGGCTGGATGCTGGTTCTGGTTTTACCAGCCTCCAGAGGGTGGTAGAGGTTTTCTTGCCTGTAGCGAGTTGTTTTCCTCTTTCCAGGGCATCCTTTGTTCCCAGCCGTTGGTTTTATCAGTTTTTGTGATTTGATTTTCTTCCTCTTGCCCTTCTTTTAGCTGAGATCCACTGTTCCAGGAACAAAGATGCTTTAGTTGCACAATAATCCTTTGTTCCCCAATACAAGATTATAACAGAGAGCTGCAAAGTTCAGCCATTTGGGTCTCCACCTGCTCGGTCCTGCTCTGATGTGTCAGCATCTCCCTCGAGAGCATGATGCACCCAAGGACCCCACTTCACCTCCTTGCTTCCTGGCTGCAGCACGTCCGGCACCGAGGCTCTGGCTGTGGCACGCAGACTGGCTGCCCATGGGCATGCAGGCATGGTGAGGAGCGACCAGTGGGGAGAGGGCCACCTTGCAGAAGGCTTGGAGGCTGTCGCAGCCCGAGACCCACCTGCTCAGAAAGGTTTGCAGCTTGGACAACACACTCAGCCTGGTTCAGGCTTTCACCTCCAGCAGGGTGTTCCTGGTCTCAGGAAGAGCAGATGCATTTGGAAAGGGTGTCCCAGCTACCCACAGCCCGCCCAGGAAGTTTGGAGGGGATGAGGGGTGTCCAGCACCCCCCACCCCCCATCCTGCCCTGCTGTGTCAGCTCAGTGCAGAGCTCAGATCCACTCTTGGGACTGCTGGCAGGTCTCACCTTGCTCTTTGGTTTAGAAAGGGATGTGCTGTTGGTGCTCTTCTCCTTCACATCCTGGCTTAGGGCATCCTGTTCCACATTTGAGGGCCAAATAAAATGAATAGTGGTGGGTGAAGGGGAATATTTTCTGCCTCATTGCCTGCTTGTCAGAGCCAAGGGCACGGCATGGTACGACCGAGACTGGGCACACCTTGCCATCCCTTGGCAAGCAATCCATGGTGCCACATCTGCAGAGCTGGCAGAGAGCATCCTAGCTAAGAGCCAAAGCAACCTCAGAGATAGGCTTATGCAGCAGCTACTTAAGGAGAACAAAGATCTGGCTATGAGGGGCCTGACTGGACAGAGACAACAGCAGATCCTGCTTTTAGGTTCAAAAGTGCCTCTCTCTTGCTTGTCCCCAGTGCGCAATGGGTTGGCAGCACCTAGTCGAGGGCTGAGGGTACCAGTGGGGGGCAGGGATGCCCACTGAGCTGGGAGGCAGCCAGGATGGGCAAACAACATCCAAAGCGATGCTTCCCAGCTGATGAGCTCAGCTTCTGATGGCTTCTCATACCTGTCACTGATTTTTTTTTAAGAATAAATCCATAATCTATTATTTCCCCTGTAAAAACAAGCAAATAACGCAAACATTGGCTCAAGGATACTCAGAGGTAAGGCCTGGTACTCTTGCAGCACAGACTGCCCAGCAATATCACACAGGGTGCGCATTGCACAGCACGTCTCGAGTGGTGTCGGCAGAGGTGAGCAAGCTGCGACTCCCGGAGAGGCTGCTTGTTTGTGGCAGCGCATTTAGCATCTTCGCCGTTTCCATGGGCTGCTGTCACACTGCAGCTCATCCTTTGCAAAGCGACGCAGACACCCTGCAAGCTCCCATGTTTGAGACAGGCGCTGCCTCCCCGTCCCCAGCCCAAGCCTCCACGGAGCAGGGGGAGCATTGGCTGTGCAGGGGGGCACAGACCAGCTGGGAGCCGGGATGGCAGAGCTGAGACCGTGCAGAGAACAGCGGAAGGGATGAGCTGAAAGGAAGGATGCAAATCAGGACCTGCTCTTGCTCCGAGAAGGTGTGGGCAGAGTGTGCGTGTGCATGTGTGTGTGTGGTGTGTGTGTGCATGTTTTTATACACATGTGGGTGCATGCATACGCATGTGCATGCAGAGGTGCATGTGTGCATATATGCATGCATATGCTTATACATGTGCATTTACATGCATGTGCATGCGTGCACATGTGCCTGTGTAGATATGTGTGTGCTCATGTGCGTGTCCACGTGAGTGTTGGGGTGCATGCTGGTGTGCATGCAAAGATGGGGCAAGCTGTATTGAAAGGAACTGCTTTCCAGCCTGTGCTGATGTAGTTTAGCAATCAGAATAACTTTGCTAATGAATATTTAAGCCAAGTGTTGAATATTTAAAGTGTTCAATTATTTTAATGGCTGCTAAGTGTGGCAGCGGGAAGGGACAGGGGCTTGGCTGCCACCTGGGTCTGGCACGGGGCCCAGCGCAGGGTAGGCAGGAGGGGATGCCACCAGCAGCCCTGCACTCAGGGTGGTGTGGGGTGAAGCATGCCAGCCCTGACAGCACCGTGCTATCCTTGGTGTGCTGCTGGTGAGCTGCTGGTGCCAAGCCCCATGGCCACTGTGCCAGGACGCACATCCCGACGTGGGTGCCCAGCGCTTGGCAGGGCGGGCACAGCCGCAGAGTGCAGGAAGAGCGCTCTGCCCAGCAGTCCTGGCAGGCCCAGCTATGTCCTAGTGCCCTAATTACTGCACAAATGGCCTCAGACGTGTGCCAGCACCACCCTGTGCCAATCCCTTCCTCCCTGGCGGAGCACAGCCATGCCTCTAAGGACACTCCAAAGCTGCGCCTGTCCCCTTCCCCATGCCACAGGTCAGCTTCGCCCTCATGGCTCTGGAAAGCAACTGGGTGCCCAGACCCTGCTGCCAGGGACCAGCAGGACAAGTCATCCCTGCAGCCACCCCACAAGCTGCAAAAGGCACGTGGGCGTGCAGGCAGGACGCATCACTCTGGCACCTACAAAGTCCCCACCGAAGGTAACTCCTGGTGGCTATGGGGACAAGAGCGTAATCTGCCTGGCCCAGGCCCCAGCCTGTCCCTGTGACAGGGCCATCCTGAGCCCTTGGACCCTCAGCTGGGAGGGTGGCAGAGAGCAGTTGTGCACGGAGGAGCACTTTCCCAGTGCATGCTCCCACAACCATAAATATTCATATTCTTATACTAATTTTCCATGTACTTTTCTGTCACATCCAATTTTATTTTAATTTCCCTTTATAAACCTTCACAGCTAATGCACTCTGTGCTCCCATGATTACCCCAATCAGCCACTGCTTTAAACACAATCCCTGCAGGCAACTCCTGTTGGAAGCTCTGTGATCACTAAGCATCCACACACAAGTCGTGCACACTTGGCAGATCGAGCTGCCAGCATAGCCGGGGCTACAGCAGAGCTGCTTTGCCACCCTGCGGCTGGGCATAGCATCCATGGCAGCTGGCACAGGTGTGGGGCAGAGCTGTGCTGCCAAAGCTTCTGGACCAAAGTTGCTCTGCAGTCCTGCACCTCCCTTAGGTCCACTCATGATGGCTTTGGCCTGGCACTTGATAAGTTTGTGTCCTGATCTTGCAGCACGCGTGCTGAAAATAGTTGTCTCTTCTATGAGGATGTGGTTGTTCCCGGGGGGAGGTTTGGCAGATCCCACCTCCAGGCACCCTCTTGCACCTGCACCCAGCTTGATGCAATGCCGTGTCCATCTGCAGGGTAAATTCTGGCTTCAAGAAGTCCTTTGGGCTTGTGAGCAGGAGCAGGGGTGTGCAGGACCACAGCTCGACAACGACATACAGTGGGATCGTCTGTGGATGTACAGTGCAAGATCAGCCCAAGTTCTCTCTCCTTGCCTTGATCAGAGCTTGGCCTTGGAGCTGCTGTGTCCCAGGACTGGGCAGGGGTGAATGGGCTGAGGTCTGGCCATGTGTGCAGGCAGGGGGCCCCAGTCCTGCTCACCACTCAGTGCCACCTGGGCTGTGCCATGCCAAGCAGTGCGGTGGCACTGCACTGGCCGGGCTGTGCCGTGCCAGCCGGCATGGTGGCACTGTGCTGGTGGTACTGTGCCACATGCCTTGCAAGCATCTGGCCTCGGCGGTGCCATGCCCTGGGAGAGAGCACATGTTGCAGGGCTGCGTGCGTGCATCAGTGACAGGCTCCGTTTTGGTGGGTAACGAAGCCAGTGCCCAGGCCACGGCCCATCTGTTCACCACCTGGGGCGGGCAGCTCTGACCAGGCCCTGCTCGCTCCGCCTGACACACTCGCTGCCTGTGCACCACCAGCTCCCACTGCTCCCGCAGCACCTGGGGGCTGCCCTGGCTGTGGAGGGCACAGTGTTGCAGCAGGTGCCATCAGTGACTGTGTAAGCTGGGGATACCAGGGACTGTTGGATGCCATCAGTGGTGCCCACAGGGTGCCACACTGCCCATGGGGACATGTCCCTGTCCTGGGTACAGGCAGAGCGCTGCTGTGATGCACACAACTGGTACTGGGTGCTCCCTACCCCACGAAGACCCTGGGGTGGGCTGCCCCACTCTGCTTAGGAAGATGACAGATAGTGAGGAAGCGATGGCTGTCACCCACAGCATGGGCACACCTTGTCTGCTGCCCCCATCCAGCATCCTTCAGGTGGGGGCCTAGGCTGAGATCTGAGAAGGGGCTAGCTGGGAGGGATACCACCTTGGTAGGTGGTGGGACATCTCCTCAGCATGGTGGGACATCTTCCAAAGGTGGTGGGACATTTTCCCAGTGTGGCAGAACATCTGCCCAGGATGGTGGGACATCTGCCCAAGATGGTAGGACATCTGCCAAAGGTGGCAGGATATCTTGCCAGGGTAGTGGAACATCTCCTCAAGGTGGTGGGACACATCCCCAGCACAGTAGAACATGACCCAGGTGAAGCAGGACACCTCCCCAGCACAGCAGAACATCTGCCCCTGCAGGGGGGCACGAAGGGGACCAGGGGCATCCACACAGCAGCAGGCGACGGGAAGGGCCGGGCTGCCCTGGGTGCAGAGCGCTGTTGCTAGAAGGAGACAGCACGAATGGTAATTCGTTCCTTGCCATCCACGGAGACATGAATTAAAGAGGATCTGGGAGCCTGCACCAATTTACTCCTGGTTGCACCACGGAAATCCCCCCATGGGTAGGGGCAAGCCGGCTCCCTGGCTCCTGCCAGCAGTGGGAAGTCACTTAGGCTCTGCTAGCTCACTTCTGAAGACCTCTTGATAAACATTTATAAACATTTGTAGTATTTTAAATTCCCCCTCAATAATTTATGAATAGTTATTTTATATACTTTAAAGTGGATAATAATGTAAAATTTATAAGGAGGGAGAGCTCAGAATGGCAGCGCAGCTTCCGCGGGGCTGGGAGCGGGAGACGCAGTCTTCCCCGCCTCTCGCAGCCGAGCCGTGATTGAAACTTTAAAGGCTGGCGCGGCGGTGGGAACGCGGGCGCTGCGGAGATGGAGAGGTGCCCGAGCGCGCGGCGGGGTGGGCAGCACGGCGGGCACGCGGCCCCGCGCACCGGGGGGCCCCGGGGCCATCGGTCGGCCTCGGCTTGGCCCTGGCGGGCAGTCAGGGCTGCCGGGTGGGAAAAGGTACCTGGGAGAGAACTGGAGGGAGCAAGAGGAGAGGGAAGGTGAGAGAGCGATAAAGAGGAATCGGGGAGCGCGTGAGGAGTGCAAGGGATGAGCAGAGCCGGGGAGGGAGGGAGCAGGGATGTGTGCGAGGGACCGATAACAGTGGAGAGAGGCTGCAGGAGCGAGGGATGGAGAAAAGGAGGGATGGAGAGAGGGATGGGGAGGGGCGAGAAGCAGCTGGGAGCCAGAGATAAAGCAGGAGATGGGCACCCAGCGCGGAGTGAGGGAAGGTGTCAGGAGAACGGACGGACAGATGGATGGAGAGGGAAGGGAGGAAGGAGAGGCATTTGCAGGGCTGGGCTGGGAGCATGCCGGCACGTGCCAGGTGTAGGAGCGTGCCCGTGCCGGCTGTGGGGCACGTGGGCAAGCCGAGGTGTGCCAAGGGTGCGAAGGTACCGCCGTGCATGGTGGACGCGTGTGCAAGCCCGCCTGCAAGCTGAGCGCGTGCTAGACACAAGGAGGAGTTCGAGGTGGGGGGGGGGGAATGTGTGTGCAGGGCTTGACTATGTGTGCCAGGCATGCAAGTGCAAACGGGGAGGCCAGGAGCATATGGGTAAGATGTGAACATGTAAGGTGTGAATATGCCAAGTGTGAGTGCGCATACACAGTGTGAGTGCACACATAGACTACGAGTGTGCACGGGATGGGAGCGTGCATGGAGTGGGATCGTGTATGGGGTGGGAGCACGTGTGCAGGGGGTTAGTGCCCGTACGCCTGAAAGCAGGGAAGTGAGTGTGTGCGTACACAACGGAGTCCCCAGATCTGCTTGGAGGCCTGCAGCAGGACCCTCGTAGCAAAGTGCCTGGAGGTGCCAGCTGTGCCCTTGAGTGCCAGCTGTGTCCCTGGTGCCAGCCTTGCCCATGGTGCCAGCCGACTGCCCTTCCCCATCTCTGCCAGCAGGTGCAGGGTGGCAGCACCCCGTGCTGAGGTAGCCAGGGTGCCGGGCACCGAGGCGCTCTGCAGGGCCATGCCAAGGCAGCCCCTGTGCCCGGGGCTCCACGGGGGCATGGAGCTGCCGGTCCTTCCCGCACAGGGAACACCGGCAAGGTCAACCTCGAGAGGGACCCTCCCCTCCTGCCCCAATTACAGAGGCACCTCAAACAGCCAAGTGAAATCCAGTGGGATTTGGCAGCCGCAGAGAGGGACCTGCTACATAGTGATAACATCTTCCATGCTATATATAGCGCTGCCTTTACATATGTGTGTATATGTAAATATATATATATATATATACATATATATATATATATATATATGTTTGCTCTGCTTGAGGAAGGATGTCAGGGACAAAGGGAATGCATAGGTAGGGGATAAGTGTGACTGCAGGGTGGAGGTGTGAGAGGTGTGAATGCAGGTGCATGGTACGAGTGGGCATGCAGGGCATGAGTAAATGTGCAAGGCTTGGTGTGCATGCATGCTTTGAGCACACGCATGGTGTGTGGGGTGAGCGTGCAGAGCAGGTGTGACCGTGTGTGCAAGGCAAGAGCATACACCTACGACAGGAGATGTGTGTGAGGTGTGTGTGCACTCATGCAAGGTGTGCAAGCTGTGTATGTGCCAGGCACAAGGCGGGGGGGGTGTGCAGGAGTGTGCACACAAGTTGAATGGGTGTGCAGGTTACAAGTGCATGTGCAAAGCACGAGTGCTTGCAAAGGAGGGGTGCGCAGCCAGGGGGTACTTGCAGATTGGGAGAATACTGTGATCCGGCCTGGAAACCGCCATGCCTCTGCCACAGGTTGACCTGCTGTCCCCAGGGGATTTGGGGGGCCCGTCCCCAGGGCTGAGCTCTCTGCAAAGCTGCTCAGCAACCCGTGACCCCCACAAACCCCCTCCCTGCAGCTCAGGGAGATGCTTGAGGGCATCTGCCCTTGCCTCCCCGGTAAGGAGGGATCAGACCTCGGCTCCGCCGAGGGGGATTCAGATAACCGCATCGGCTGCACGCCCGCAGCGAAACGCCAGCACCAGGACATGCTCCTACAGGCACCGGGGGTGCCGTGGTAGTGGTGCGGCCGGCACTGGCTGCAGCGCTCTCCGCACAGGCTGCTCGGCGCCCCCCCAGGTAAGGCCCGCCGCAGGGAGGGCCTGCGGGTGGCTCCTGCCCCGTCCTGCCTGCGCCCCCTCGTCGTCCCCTCCCGGCAAGTCCCCAGAGCCCACCGGAGCGTGTCCGGCCGCAGCAGCATGGTGACGTTGGTGCCCTGCCAGGACTTGCCTTGCTCGCAGGGTGCCGCTAGGTCCCTTCGGCGCCACCGGGTGCACGGAGGCGCACGGGCAGCCCGCCGCTGTCCCGGGGCGGAAAAGCAGGACTCGCTACCATGTCGGCCGGCCCCGACCTAGTTCATTTGCACGCTGCCCAGGGATGCTGAGGCTTGCACGAGCACGGGAGCAAGCTGACCCACCAAGACCCGCTCGGAGCAGCCCCTCTTAAAAAGGGGGACGATGCCACTGGCTGGGGCAGGCACGGGGTGCGGGGTGACCCTTTCCGGAGGACGGGAAGGTGCATCCTGGGCTTCCTTCGGTGAAGAGCCGGGAAGGCACTGCTGCCGTCGGGGAAGGGAGGATTTCTTCATTTTGATGATAATTTCCCGGTGCTTGGGGCTGTCAGTTTTGTGGTTAGCGGCTCCCCCCTCCCCAGAGCTGCTGCACGTAGTTGACACCGCAATTGTTTTCTGAAGCGAACACGCGACTCCCTTCTTATGTATTCCCTTTCCCGGTGTTTGTATTTGCTTCAAAGTCTCCTCATCAGCCTGTTTGGTGACAAAAACTCATGTCTGGAGATCAGGGTAATGTGTTGCTTTTCAAAGCCCGCGGAGGAGGGGGTTGGCAGACACAGATTTTCTGCATTATTTACTCAGCTGAGCCGCCCTGGCTCCCCCGCAGCCCCATGATCCGTCCCGCTCCCCACCACATCACCCCGGGGGGGAGGACACCCCTGCGCCCACCTGGCCACGCAGGGCCACACCGGGACCCACAGGCCGCAGCAGGTGCCCTGGCGCCCGGGCCGTCCCGCGCAGCGGGCCCACGGGTGGATGTAGGGATGGGAGGGTTTGCACCCCACCGCGGGGACCCTGCAGCAGGTGCAGAGCATGCACGTGGCATGCTGGAGAGGTGCCCCACGCCGTGGCCCACGGTTGCCTCATGCCGGCCCTCCCTCGCCCGCACCCGTGCGTTGGCTCCTCAGCAGGTGCGTCCCCAGGGCCGCGTGCTGGTGGGCAAAAGGGAGAGGAAGGAGGCGGACGCAGGGGCAGCGTGGTGTGAGCCATTCTGAGCCCAGCACCAGTGCTCAGCCCCCGGCCGACGCAGCGCTGGGGAGGGGGAGTATGCAGTGCGTGTGCCTGTGGGTGCACAGCTGTGTGCACGCACGCTCAACGCTGCTGGGGGTGCACGCGCACACTGAGTGCGGTTGGGTGTGCACAGCTGTGCACGTGCATGCTGTGAATGTGGCTGGGCGTGCAGAGCTGTGCACATGCACACCAGATGTGGCTGGGCGTGCATGCTGAATGTGGCTGGGTGTGCACAGTGGTGTGCGTGCTCACCGAATGCAGCTGCGTGCGGCTCTGCCCACGCGCCCGCGCTGCGGCTGGGTGTGCACGTGTGCGCGCGCTGGGCGTGAGCTGTAGCACCCGCTTGCACTGCCGCGGGGACGCGTGCCGGGGGGGGCCGCGCAGCGGCAGGGGTGTTGGCACAGCCGCCCCCTTGGCGTGTGTGTGGTGCCATCAGCGCAGGCCGCTCTCTATCTAATTGATCCGTTAATTATCTCCGGCATTCAGCTGCATATTGGTTTTAGATGAAGGGATAGGCTAACGAGCGGATTAGGCGTGTGTATCACTGGAGTGAGCGAGCCAGAGACGTGGGAAGAAGGAAGGAAAGAAGGAGTGAAGGAAAGAAGGAAGGAAGGAAGGAAGGAACAGAGGGAGACAGGTGCTAGGCGAAGGGGGACAAGTGCCACCCGCTCTCGTGGACGCCGGAGCCGGGAGCCAGAGCTGGCAGCAAGGGCAGAGCAGCGGGGCAGCGGTGGTGCCATGGGGAGGTGGGATCCTGCACGCTGGATCCCATGGGCTTGGGGCACTGCTGGCTCTCCTGATGCCCACGTATTTTTGGGGCCACTTGGTGCCCCGAAGCCCCAGCTGCTGGAGCGCAGCGAGTCGTAGGATCTTTCCGGGTCGCTGCAGCCCGCGCCGCCGTGCCAGGGCCGTGTACACCAGCCTGCTGCAGGGCAGGGCGGACCGGGCCACCGTGGGTGCCGATACTGCCGGTGCTGGCAAGCCGGGGCCAGCTTGCCCTGGCCCTCCTGGTCTGCACCCCCCGCACCGCCAGCGTGCAGGGCAGCGCGGTGCGCCTGCGGGCTGTGAGAGGGGGGCAGCGCCTGCCTGTCCCCCCACGCGAGCAGAGCCCCGGAGCTCCTTGTTCACTGCCAATCAGTGTCAGACACCAATCCCTCCCTGTCAGCGGGGGATATGACAGTCTCTTAATGACCGACGCGGAGCCGCGTGGCCCCGCGCTTAGGGGAGGGATAATTGTTTGACTTTCTTTACTTTCCCATCCCGCTGTCACTTGCTCTTTGGAGCCTTGTCAACCGCGCAGCAGCCTCCAGCTGTCTCCAGTACCGCAAACAGGCCCTACACGGCTCAGCGCGCACACGCTGCGTCCTGCAAGCGTTTAGCACGGGAACACACTTACAGGCATGCACACGCAGAGTGCACATGCCCCCACCCCTTGCTGTGCGTGCATTTAGCATTGACACACTCACGTGTAAGTGCACAGGCATCCTATGTGCTGCATGCATTTGTGATGGCCACACATGCATGCACATACATCCTCCCACCCCCGTATTTTATGTGACTAGAGTAGGAAACACATTTGCACACATCATACATGCTGCTCATTCTGTACACACACGCACCCATTTTCATGCCTTCAGCCCTGAAAATTTTCTGTGCACATGCATGGATGCCCATGAATGGCTGTCTGTGCACATGCACCCACACCTGTGCACGTGCACACCCCTTAGCCCACAAGCAGCACTGGGACACACAAATGCACGCACAGGGCACTCACACATGTGCATGCACACTCCTGCACGCCTCTCCTCCATCCTACATCCATTTGGAGATGTGAAGCACGCGTGTGCCCTTGCTGTGCCCTCCACGATGACACGCAGCACCTTGCCCCAGCATATGAGGTATCAGTTTGTCTCAGTGTTTCCATCCAAGCTGCCCGCTGGGACCCCCAGCAAGTCCTCCTCCACCTCGGCCCCCACCTGACGCTGCCACCCCCCCGTACCACCCCTCCTTGGGCTCTCTGCCGCCCATCGTTTCGCAGCACTTCTGCCGAGCGGCACTTTAATTTGGTGGCGCTTGTTAGGGCAGGCGTGAGCTCAAACCCAGAGACAGCGGTGGGATTGGCGGTGCCGGTGGCCCCAGCAGCCCTGGGGACACGGCGGAAGTGCAAGCGATGGGGCTGGGTGGGCAGCACAGGAGCCGACGTTGCGGGGAAGGCTTGTCTCGTGCGGCGCGGCCCCAAGGGCAGGAAGCGTTTCCCTCATTAGCCGGGGACCCGATTCCCAGATTCCCAGCTCTTTTCTCCGGCTGTCTGCCTGCGGGCCCGCGCGGCACCGTTCCTCCTCCCCACTGCGCCCGCTGCTTGCCTCGGAGTAATTAAAGATCCAACGACCTTTGCTGGCTGCCTGAAACGCTGGAACAAATGAATGGTAAGCGGCAGATTACAGCCCAGCTCAGCAGCCCCGCAAATCCCTTTAATGAGACGTTTAGGCAGGGCCAGCGGGGTGGCCGGCCGCCGGGGCGGGCGCCTGCACCTGGCCACGGAGGTGGCTCCCGGTGCTGCGTCCAGCCTGGGCATCGCTCGCAGGGTGCTGGGGGCAGGGGCAACAGCCAGGCTGCCCCAGAGATGCTGGCAAAGTCTTCCTGCCAGTCTTCCTGCTGGAGACGAAAGGAATAAAAAAGGGAGACGGTGTTTGAAATGCAAAGTGTCGTGGCTTTCGGTTCATTGCAGGCTTTATTCGGGCATTTTTTTTTTTTTGCAAGGAGCCATACCTGGGCCTTTTGAGGAGTAGCAAAACACGCAGCAGGATGGGAAGAGCCTTGCTGCGGGCACTGAGCAGCTTGCAGAAGAGATACCAGCACTGATGGATCCCGATGCTGCTCCTCATCCCAGGCCCGCTCCCGCTCCCCACCAGGCAGGGCGGCCCTCGGGTACTGTCTCCCAGCTGGCACCGTGCACCCTGCAGCCAGACCTTGTTGCAGAGGGCACCTCCAGCTGCAGCTTGCCCCCCTCTCCCTTTGCACCCTGCAGCAAGCAAAACGATGAGCACAGTGCGCAGGCAGGCAAGGGCCAGCGGTGCCTCGGCCGAGCTCCCGCCAGGGCGTATGGTGTCCCCAAGCCACCCAGCTCAGGGACCGGCCCTGTCCTGCGCCAGTGCTTGGGGCTTTGTCCCATCAAGCCAGGCTGTCTGATGGGGCAGTACCGGTGCAGATCAATAGGTGACATTGCGAACTGCGTCTCCACTTGTATTAATGCCAAATTCAGCTGTTTAACTCAAGCTTGCCCTGTACAAAGAGGAGTTGGGACTGGCACAGGGAGTCAAAGATGGACGGCATGTTTAAGGACCTCGAGGTGTGATTGTTCTTGGCATCACAGACAGATTGCAAAAAACATTGGCCTTTGCCTAGGTACACGTCTCGGGACCAGATCAACCAGGAGATGAGGACACGTCACAGCCCAGACTCCATCCCTGACCACGCTGAGCTGACTGATGTCCCCAGCTTATCTGCACTGTCTCAGCACATCCCTGCCCTGAGTGTTAATCTCCAGCATCCCTACTGCAGGTGTTTATCCCAGTGCCCCTGTCCCAGGAGCTCAGCTGTCACCAGTGCCCATGGCATGACATCAACTGATTCATTGCACCCATCTTGCCGGGGGCTCGTTGCGCTCAGCTCCCTCTTCTCCCTCAGCCACAGTCACCTCCTCATGACCACATCACGCTCCGTGTACCCTGCCCACCTCCACCAGCCGTTCAGGTCCCTCCCCATGACTCTGAGGCTTCCCACATTGCCTGCCAGCTGGGGAATTTTTAACCAAGTCTACGTGTCCTGCAAAATCTGAGGAAGAACTGAAACAATAGGTAAATTCAGTTCAAACTTGGCCAATAGTTTTGGCTGAGTAAAAAGCAGGGAATGCAAAGCAGGAAAGCAGGAATATTTTCTAATCTTCTGCTTTCAACTTAGGTTTTCCACATGGACCTGGAGCTCTGGCCAGTAGAGTGCAAAGCAGGCGGCCAGGGTACACAGAGCTGGGGCTGCCCGTGGACCCCCTTGACCCGGGCTCCTGGCACCAGGTGCTTGGTGTCACCCTGGCCGTGCTGCACCCTGCAAGGGCTGCACCCCAGGGGGCTGCCTGCTTCCCCAGCCCCTCCTCATCCTCGGCCGGCGCTGGCCGGGAAGGGCTGAGCATCCGGCCAGACAGGCCAAACAGGCATCGTACGGGCTGCTGCCCGCCCCAGGGTGCTGTGCCAGAGCTCGTGTGCAGGTGGGATGCTGGCATTCAGGAGATGGCACAGTGGTTGGGCAGAGGACGGCTGAACCTGGCACAGCCGGCGCTCCTGGGCCAGCTTCCTGGGCAGAGTCGGGGGCCGGCAGCATCCACCTCATGCCTTTTAATAAAACATGAATTAGGTGCCAACGCATGTTAGATTCACTTCCCTGGTGACAGAAAATCAAAGGCTTCTCCCATCTTTTCTAGAGGCGCGCTCCTGATTGATCTGGAAGAAGCAGCTCAGTGCGAGGGAAGGAGTCTATACACACCGAAACAGCTCTTTAATTTCTTAATTTAATATCTGACACGTAAAGATTCTCATTAAGCCAGTCAATGAAGCCTGGAAATACAATTTTCGTGCAAACTGTCGCTATCATAACTTACACGAAACTTCAGATGGTGCCCTGTAAGCGGTGTGATTAAAACCATTCATCTTCCCTGTCAGTCGCCTGCTCCCGCACCTCCACGCGGGCTCCGCCACTGGCTGTGGGCACGCCACCAGGGCCCGCGCCGAGGCCACCAGCCCTCGGCAGGCGCCCGCCACTCGGGAGCCCTGCCGCGAGCTGCTGGGTGTCCCGCTGGTGCTGCGGCTCCCGCCACCACGGCTGGCACTGGGCCCCCCGCGTGCAAGCAGACCCCAGGGCACCGGCGCATCGCTGCGCTGCGAAGGACGGGAGATCGGCAGGACTGTGCCAGGTAAGACCATTTTTGTGGTTTGAGCAGTGAAGTCTCCTGCCGGGGCATGCGCGGGAGGGAGAACTTCCCGAAGACGCTAATTAGGCAAATTAATTCCTATTGAGTCTCTGCTCTTCTCTGCCTTAGCAAAAAGCTTCTTACTTCAGTGCTGATTAAATCCCAAATATCAAGACAGGGATTAGAGCTGAGAATATTCCTCGGGGGGTTCGTCCCCACCAGGCAGAGCGGTGCCAGGCATCGCAGGGCCAGGGCTGCTCCCGGGGAGCGCCCGGCTGGTACCACACGCACGCGGATGTCCAGGAAGGCATCCCTCACCTCGGTGGCATTGTCAGTGCTGGGCTTGTTTCTCCCACACAGGCTGAGGAGGAGGATGGCAAGACCTTGCCAGTGTTGGTGCACACACTTCCCCTGGCTGGCTGTGCCAGCTGGGACAGGGCATTAGGATGCTGTGCCACAGGGAACCTTTGCAGAGCCTTGGGGTGCCCCATGAAGCCACCCATGAAGCAGCTGGGCAGGAGTCCCATCCTCTCTGGGATCTGAGGATGGATGGAAGGGGCTTTTAGGCTTTTCTGCTTCTCAGAGCCCTTCACTCCCTGCTCTCTGATCCTTGCTCACCCACCACCAGCACTGCTGAACCTTTCAGGTCTGAGAAGCCTCCAGGAATTTCCCAGTTGCCAGAAACACAGAGCTGGAAACAAAGTTTAGGGAATAAAAGACACCCAAGGAGACTGAAGGTCACCAGTCCCAAGGCTACCAAGACCCCAGCATTGCTACACTCGGCACCTGTGATCTTCATCCCATCCTTATCTCCCTCACTCCCCCAGGGCTGTCTCCCTGTAGCCAGCATACAGGCTCCCTTAACTGGGAGCCTAGTAGAGGCAGCTTTGACTTATTAAAGACTTTATATTAAAGAGGTGTTCAGATCCCTAAGACCATTGATTTGTGGGATGTTCAGCAAACTCTAGCAGACTTGTCTCACCACAGTGAGGTCTGTGTTGCATTGCATCTAGTGGGAGTGGGGCAAAAGTTTCTCTTGCAGCATTTGCCACTTTAATTTCTGCCAGTCAGCAGCTGACAGAGTGAAGAACTAGCCACTTCCAGAGGACCAGAAAAGGGGACTCATGGGTATCTCCAGCTGCCCAGCCCCTGGTTTCCTGTGCTCATCACCTGGGTTTCCACATCTAGCCCTGAGCTGAGTCCACATGGGCCAGGCATGATTTCTGTCACCTGCACAGTAATTTCTGCATGGAGTTGCCATAACACTGCCCAGCCCCATCACCTTTATGAAAAATGGATATCAAACATTCTTTCCCATCCTAACCATGCCCTTTGACCTTGCTCTCCCACAGGTGACAGTGGTACGTTGCTGCCTTCGGGACAGCTAGCTCCCTACCCCCCCCCTCAGCTGGGGTCCAGTGGCAGGTCCTGGCCACTGAAGGGCGTACAAGTGAGATGAAGCCTGGGAGAAGCCCTTGGCTCCGTTGGCCTCTTTGGGGATTATGCAAGGCCAGGGATTTTCCCAGATGCGTATGTGTGTTGGACATCATACATGCCCATGTATGCAGTACAGTGGGAGCATGACAGGAGAGCCAGCATCAACATGCAGGCCCCCATTGCCACCTTCCAGCCCTCTCCACCTAGGGCTGCCATGGATCAGGTCCCACTGGAGTCCTGCAGGCTGTATGGAGTCACCTCTTCAGGTGGCAGCTCTCAGTAGGGACGCAAGCATCCCTTATTCCCATTTAGCTCCTGTCACTGGGGCTGGGGCAGTGGCTTCATCACCATGGGCTCTGCCCAGATACATCCTTGCAGATGGCCCTAGTGGAAGCAGGATACTTCCCTTTACCACACTGCCCTAGCACCTATATCTCACTCTCGCACACCTACCTCTTTCCCCTGGGTGCTGAGGCCATGTCTGACAGCTGCAGTGGCTTGGAGCCCATCCTCTTGTGTAGATACTAGAAACAAAACCTGCCCTGAATGCCACGGACAGCACTCTCAGGCCAGCCCCTCTGCCTCCCTATGGGCCTCATGGGTCCAACAACCAGGACACCCCAAAGGCAAAGAGCCCCAGCAGCCCCAGGAGAGGGGCACCTTGTGGGTGGCCCCCCGCAGCAAGGGCTCGGGAGGACACGGCGCTTTGTGCCTGCTTAGAGCGCTTGCAGAGCAGCTTTCCTTGTCTTTCTTCTGTGTGTTATCTCAAGACGTCGGAGCTGCCAGCTCCTGCCAGCGCTCGTACATCCTGACGTTGGTGCAGCTTGAAAGTGTGCGTGGCGTGTTTGATGTCAGGATTACCGGCTGGGTGTATTGTAAATGCTAAAATGAAATAAGAAGATTAGAGAAGAAAAGCACCGCTCCGCAGCGTGTGCCTGCCGATTGCCTGCCGCTGGATCTTCTGCAGATGATGGGGGGCGCAGGGACTTAGCCGGGTGGCAATCAAGCGGCGGGTGCGGCAGTGCTACGGAAAGGGTTAAAAAGGGCCAAGCGCGCTTTCTCTAGCACTTGCTCCACGCTTTCACTGCGGCCCTTCCTGCCGCTCATGTAATAACGTGGATGAGAGCCCCCTTCCTCAGGGGCAACTGGCAGACTCCGAGCACAGCCAGCAGCGTACCAAAAAGCAGGACAGATCCTTTCCTGGCAGCTCTCTAGGGAGGCCGGCAACCACCCGCAATGCACCCTGATGCTCAGCAGCTCCCTGGGGCCGTGTGGTGCCACCTACCCCCTGTGCCAGGCGCCGTGTCGGCAGGGTCCCCCAAAGCCCTGGCTCATGGAAGTGTTTGACACCTGTTCCTGCTGCCTTGCACCCTCTTGGGGGCCCGACGCTTCAGGGCTCACAGAGTTGCCCACAAGCCCCCAGATCAGCCCTGCCCGAGACAGAGCAAGGGAGCCAGGCAGGACTGTGCCCTGTGGGCTCCACGCCCGGCAGCGCAGTGCTGAACTTCAGCGGCAACGTGATTAGTCCCTGTTTTTAGCTGTGCCCTTGGCCCCCACCTGGCAGAGCCACAGCTCCCCTTGGTTAAGGAGAGGAGGAGGAAGAGGAGGAGGAGGCAGGGCTCTGCTCCGCAGCACATCCTGCGCTTGCTCGCTGGGCTGCCTGGCACTGCAGGATGCCACTGGGCAGTGGCACATGGGGTGGGTGCCGGAGCAGCCCACGCTCCCCACGAATCCCTGCTGCTCCGCACCAAGGCCTCTCCTCTGAGATGGGGAGAGACCCTCATGCGGCCAAGGGACAGTACATCATGCCAGGAGCCGGTGCAGGGTGCATCACCCACAGCCCTGCCACAGCAGCGGCCAGAGCTGCCAGGGCGGCACCCAGCACCCTGCACCCAGCAGCTGGGTGCCCCGGTGCCAGTGCATCCTCCTCCGACTCCTGCTGGCACTGCTGGCTGCCCAGACCAGCCCCGCGTGGCCGCCCAGGCCTGGCAGCCTGGGCTCAGGAGCCAGGAGAGCCTGCTCCAGCCCGGCACAACTCCGCGCGGCACTGCGAAGCCAAGCACTCCGGGGATTCTTCCCTTTCCTGCAGCAAGTACGTGGAAGAGGCTGCAGGCTGGCCCTGTGTGCATCACCAGCGGGAACCTGCCCCCCTCTGCTTATCTCCTGCATCTGTTCACAATCAAAGCGTCATTTCAATCCGTCCGGGAAAACATTTTTCTCCCTCTGCTACCAAATGCTATTGTTTTTCCGAGGCGCGGCAGCTTGGGAACAGCGGCTCAGCACCTGCCTGCACCAGCTCCGCTCAGACACGTGCGGGCAAAAGCCACCGACGGGCCCCCCCTCCTCCGCTCGCTCCACTGCTGCCTGCCGGAGAATGGAGCTGATTTCATTTCCATGACAAAGCGTGCAGAGCTGGGAGGGTGTCCTGGGTGGATGGACCCCCTTCCCATTGCTCACAGCTCTGTCTCAGCCGCCCTTGGCACCAGGCTGAGCAGCCGGCAGTGCTTTGGGACATGGAGTGGGTGCCGGAGCCGCCCTGCAGCACTTTCTTGTGTGCCCTTGCCATGGTACAGGCCTTGCATCCAGCACCAGTCCCTGAGGGGTGCTGGTCGGAGCAGGGCAGCTCGGGCGGTTGCAAAGCGCTGCAAGAGTGGGGCCAGGGTGCTCCTGCAGCTGTGCCCGCACCACTGCTGGCTGTGCCAGGCAGGCACGGCGTGGCTGCCTCCTCCATGCGGCTCACCCCTGCGCCTTGCCACGGCGCCGTTGTTGTTCCTGGGCAATTAATGAGCTTTAATTGCATGTAAATGCATCCTCGGCAGAGCTGCCACGGGAAGTCACCCGAGTCCAGAAAAGAGAATCGTAGCAACTGTTGCTATGGCTGGAGCAGCCGTGCCCAAAATGCCTCCACAGCTGGGGGGGGGGTGGTGGTGGCACGGCCAGGTGCCAGCCATGCACCCCAGGGAGCCCCACACTGCCCTGTGTGCTGGCCATGCTGGGGGGCAAACGTGGCCGGGGGGCATCGGCACCCCCTTCCTGCCCTCCAGGGTCCTGCAGGACAGTTTTCCACCTGGATCAGGCATCTCTTCTTCCCACCACACTGATGTTTTGCCCTGGGACTGAGCCTCATTGGGATCAAGCAGCCCGCAGCGGGCCCACGAGCTGGGACATAGCTGCATTTTGGGGGCTGCAGCGGGGATCACCAGGGCTGGGGGATGCAGGCAGGGGTCCCAGCTCTCCAGTTCAGGACAACCACCCGCCAAAGCTGCTTTGCACGGGTGTGCTCGGGACACGTGGCGCCGATGAAGTTTGCAAAGGTCAGGCCTCCGGGTGTCAGGAGGCGGTTTCTGCGAATGTTATTTTCTAGCTCAGTGCCCTGTAACTCTCTCTGACTGTTGCGCTTAAATAAAACAAACAGCGCATTTTAATCATCCCTGCATGCTGCTCCCAGGTGCCGTTCCCCATGCCCGGCACTGCTCACTGGGCACAGAGCTCACCATGTGCCCTGTGGCACTTCCATGGGCCCTATCCCGTGCCCTGCCCCAGGGGCACAGGACACGATGGATGGACGGATGGAGTGGGGGGATGCCCCAGGACACCCAGTGATGCTCCCAGGTGCTGTCTGTGGGATGGCACTGCAGCATGGGCACTGCCAGGCCCTGGTATCATGCCAGCAGGATGCAACGCTGTCCCTCACTCAGCGTGCAAGACCACCAGCATGGGACTCTCCCACCACAGCACAGCGCTTGGCCCAGGTCACCCTGGCAGGCCAGCGTGGGGGAGCCAAGCACTGTGCCCCCACGACTGGAAAGGGTGGAGGTGCTGCTAGACTGGCACAGCATGTCATCCATCCCCTGCTTACCGCTCAGCCGGCAATGGGAGAAGTACCTGCACCTGGGCTGCTCGGGCGGCGTGGCCTGTCCCTAGTACGCACTGCAGGCCGAGCAGCGCCGCGAGGGCTTTGGGGCATGGCAGGAGCCGTGCAAGGTGCTGTGCCCGCGATGGGGCTGCACACCGCAGCGCAGCAGAGCAGCCTGGCCAGTGCTGCAACAGTGGCGGTGCGATGTGTGTGCAGGTGTATGCATGAGCGTGTGCATGCACGTATATATCCACATGCCTAGGAATACGCGGGTGCAGGTTCACGTGTGTGAGCGCAAGTGGGTGTGTGCATGTATGTACGACAAAGCGTGCTACAGATGCATGCACATGTGCATATACACATGCCTATTTATGAATGTGAGTGTGTGCATGTATGTGTGATTATGCCTGCACACAAGCATGTGTGCACGATTTTGCAGGTATGTGCATACAAGTGTGTGCACACAGATGAGTACACACATTAGACTGTGTATGTGTGCTTGTATATACAACCACATGCATCAGCGCTCGTGAGCTCAAACGCATGCACGCATGTGCGTGTACATGTGCATACCAAGCACGCGCCTCCTCCTGTCACAATCTTCCAGCAGGTTTCATCACGGAAATCAATGGGAAGTTTTGCTTAAGCCTGGGAGATGGATGGGGCCGGGCGCGGGAGCGCCGGCAGCCAGCAGAGCACATGCCCGCGCCGCAGATAAGTTCCTGCCACAAAGTTTTCTTTCCCTGCTAATTTTGTGATTAGCCCCTGTCTGATGCGTCGGCAGCAGCGCTCCATGGAGCTTATTCAAAGGCGACGTAATCTTTCTAAGCAGCAAACAGGGGGCAGAGACGCCGTTCAGCTCCCAGCAGACAGAGCCTTGCGTCGGGAGGTAATAACTCTTCAGGGACTCGCAGTGTAACACTGACAAGCCGCCGGGAGGGCTGTGGAAATCCTTTCTGCGGATGAGCCGAGCGGATTCTCCCGCTATCCCCTAAAGCCTGCGTGTCACTTAGTCCAATAAAAGGCATTATCGGGAAGGTGGCATTTTGTTCTGGCGTATCTCAGGCCTCCAGCCCGGCCCTGGCTCTGCTGGCTTTGCACGAGAACACGCAGCTTAGGGCATGGGGGAGGCCCCTGGGTGCTGCGTGCTGCCTGGAAGGGACATGGCACACGGGCTGGGAGGAGCGGGGGCGCTGGGGGCTGCACCCCGCTAGGGGCCGGGAGCCAAGTGGCACCACCTCTGCACCCTGCCCCTTTGCTGCACCCACCGCGCAGCGCCCAGCCCCGCACCCACGGGCTTCGCCATGCCCCCGCATCCCACCTGGCCCCGGCACTGGTCTCATAGGGTTGCTGGACCTCCCAGGAGCCGTCAGCTCTACGGGGCGACTGCTGCCACGGCCCCCAGGGAGGGGGCCGCAGGGCAGGTGCCGGGGCACAGTGCCCCAGCCCTTCTGATGGGCGAATGTTGGCTTTGCTCCTGCATCCATGTGCTCACCAGTGCCAGGAGCCCTCCCTGGCACTGCCCCGCTTGGCAGGAGGGCAGCTGGGCTCGGGGCAGCCACGCGCAGTGCAGGCAGGCACCGGGGGGGCCCCGGGCCTGCTCTAATCTGCTAATTTACTGTGCCGCTGTGCACCGCGCTAGCCAATAACTTTGAAATGATGTGGAGATTTGCAGCCAAACCCTCTCATAAAGAGATTTAGGAGAGTGACGAAGATAATTAAACATCCTTCCCCGAGTATTGACTTCCAGCTGAAAGGGGGAAAAATAACTACATTTTTCACAGTCCTTTTAAATCATCCTGATGCCCGGCCTAGGCACTGTGCAAACGAGCCCTGGCCTGGCAGCCACAGGGCTCTGGCAGCACATCCCTGTCTGCGAGGCTGGAGAAACCACAGCAAAGCAGAGCCCGGGGCTGGGGCGGGCATTTGGGCAGCCCGGAAGCTGGCAGAGCAGCAGTGGTGCCAACGCATGCTCGGTGGGCCGGCAGCGGGCAGCGAGTGGATGCATGCTTGCTCGGCCCACCAGTCCAGCTCAGGTACCAGAGACCAGAAATACAACAAAACAAGAAGGAGAATAAAAACGAAGCATGTGTTGGGGGGGGGGAGAAGAAATGGAGTGCAGCACGGATGGGTTTCTGCCCAGCACACTGCTTGTATTTGCGTAGGCCCTTCTTAAAACCTGCCTGAGGCTTGCATTAGTGATTCCTCTTTGGCTTGTGCGGGAGCATCACAAGTTACCCCCCCAGTGCAATCACAGCCCAGTCGCGGGAAAGCCTGATGTGCTGGAACCAAACTGGCTGTGCCGCAGAGCCGTGCCAAGCAGGTTTGCCACTTAAGCAATGAGCGATCCCCGCAAGGATTAGCCAGCGTGGGACAGTGGGATTGAAGGAGGCAGGGAGACATGTGCTGGGACCAGGGTGGCTGCAGGGGAAGGAGACAGCTGGGGAAGGAAGATCATGGGAATTTAGTGCAGGATAGCAGCAGGAGGTGAGCGAGGAGCTGGATGCAAGGAAGGAGCTTAGGGAGATTAGAGCTGGGGAGGGTTAAAGAGAGTGCTTTTAAGAGCATCAAGACGTATGCAAAAGGAGCTGCAGTGTGCATGCATGTATGTGCACACATGTAATATGCATGTTCCTGAGACTGTGTGCATGCAGGTGCATGCATGTGCCAGGCATGTGCAGGTATGTTTGCAGACACAGTGTCTGTGGGCTCTCCTGGGCTCTTGGAAGGTGTGCACACATTCTGTGTGCTTGTGTCCACACTTCTGGCCTCCCATCCAAGGGAGCTTCATAGGTGCCCAAGTGCTCTTACATGTCTCTGGCAGGCCTGCCTTGCCGGTCACTCACATCCCATACAACCAGCTACAACCGTGCCTGCTCGCCTCCCTGCAACTGCACTGGCAGCAGCAGGCACCACCACACTTCCCCCCTCCCAGGCAGGCCATTCCCATCATCCTGCAGCACCTCCCCATGATCTCGCTGTGCATCTTGGGCTGACACATGTAGCCAGATATGTTGTCGCTCTGTGGCCTCTATGTCAGGGATGGCTCCTGTGCTAAAGGTTGAGGTGACGGGGTCACAAGTGTGCTAATCCTTGTTGTATGTCCACACATGCAACAGATACATAGCTGTTCTGCTGCTGCGTTCATGCAGGTGCTTGCCCAATGTGACTGTATGTCAGTGCATGACATGTTAGGCTGCATCATGCATGTGCTGCCACTTATGTGTTGTGCATTGTATGGATGTGCATTAGTGCATGTACTGTCCTGCATGGACATATGTTGTATGGGTGTGGGTGTATGTGATGCATGCTGCATCCCACAGGCATATTATCTAGTATCGTGTGCCTCTAAGTCCCACTTTTATTGCTCCGCATGGATGCACACCCCACATCCAGCATCCATTGGGAAAATGTGTCCTGCAGGAGTTGACCCTGTGGTCATGTGTGATGCCCATTACCTACCTGTTGGCAGTGATTTTGTGAGCAGGGACCCTCTGAACCCCCTGCCATGTCTTTGTCTGTCATGGTGAGGACGTGTCCACATGGCACATGGAAGGGACGTGTGCTGGGGTCCTAACACTGTGGCTGTGCTGGGCCACAAGTCCCTGAGAGATCCCTGCTCACATGCAGGGAAGCTTGTTCCCCACTTGACTGCCCCGTTTCCCCTGCGCTTCTCCCCGGCGAACCAGGGAGCCCCCGAACCAGCAGGAAAAAAAGCACCAGATTAAAGCATGGCAGAGATGTCACCTGCTAGTCTTCAGCCCTGGGCTCTGTCCTGCCTCTGTCCCGAGGCCTGTCCCCCTGGGTGGCATTCCCCTGCGTGTCCCTGGTGGAGTGCGTGTGACACCCAGCGGGCGATCACCAGACTGCACCCGCCGCGGGAGCCTCGGGGCCCGGAGCGGCCCCGGCGCGGCTGCCGCGGCGCTGCTCGGAGGCTCGGCTGCATCCGGCACACGGCAGCGAGCGCCCTGCGGGCCCGGGCTCTGGGGCTCCCCAGGTGCCTGTGTGCCCCCGCAGCCCCAGAGCTCTGGGGGCTCTCCAGGTCCCTGTGTGTCCCTGCGCCCCAGAGCTCTGAATCTCTCTGGGACCTTTGGATGTTCCTGAAGCCCATTCCCGGGCTAGGATCTCCCTTTTTCCCCAGTTCTCTGCTCCTGCTCCTGTTCTCCAAAGGTTAGGCAGACTGGTCAGTGCTAGCACAACCTGATGTCTTTTGGACGCTTAACACCTTTTTACTCTGGTCCTGAGAAGATCTTTGGCTCCTAGCCACAATCTGCTAATGCTGCGTGGCAGGCTGTAATCCTTCATTACTGCTCCAGCTGGATTTCTTTAGGCCAGGAAACTCCCAGCCCATCTTTAGCTTTTCCTCCTAACTCTCTTGTTCATTTCCCAGGAGATGAAAACTAGTGGAATGAGAAGGATCTGAGTGGAGCCAACCCTGCAGTTCACATAAATCCAAAGCATAACCGTTTTCCATAGGAAAAACATTTTTCATTTCAATTTTCATTTCATTTCAATTCAGCTTTCAAAGCTGATTCTCAGAGGAGAGGGAGCAGTCACTGCAGAGGGGATTGGCTGCTCTTCTCTGGCTCTTGAGAGGTTTTTCTCTTCCCCTCGCTGACAGCTTTCCTGCTGAGGTGTCTGAGCTCATTAATGGAGCTGTGAACACCTACACATGAAACCCTACAACACAGTTCAGAGGATCCCGTGGCTCCCTCCGTGTAAATCACACATCCCTGCTCCATTCCTCAGATCCAGGCATGATCTCCATGATGTGCATTTCCATCCACATATAAGGAAGGAAATGAAATCCATCCGTCCAGAATGAAAAATGGCTCACAGGAGCACTAACGGGCCCTGCTGAGCATTTTGCCACTAAAGGTGAGTCTCAGATGGATGGGGAAGTGCAGTAGCTCTCCCACACCTAAACACTTCCCTGCAAGATCAAAGGGACAACATCTTCTGTAGTCTGCAAAGAAACTTGAAGGAGGGTTTAGAGATTGGTCTTTTCTCTTGACAATGAAAGGAATAGGAAGAAGGGACTAGAAAGGCCCTCCTCAGAAACTGTCAGGACAGGAGCTGTATCCAGGATGAGACCAAGAGCCCTCAGCATCCTTTGGCCACACCAGGCTCTGGAGGGGCACCTGCCCTGGTAGTTCATGTTGCTGGTGTCTGTGAGATGTGCAGGGGTCCTGGGCAGCTGGTGGTAGGCTGGTCCATGTTATCCCCCACTGCCCATGTACAAAGCATGGCTCGAGAGCCCCACCAAGTGGAGGATCCCCTGTGATCAGAGCAAATGGACATGTTTTGGCAGTGTCCCAGTACTGGTACAGGGCCTGTACTGGGAGAAAATCTCAAAGAGAGAGGTACAGCCTTGTAAAATGCAAGCCTTTCTTTTGAAGCAGAGCAGCACTGAGCAAGGACACAGCATCTCCTTGGGCAATTTAACTCCATGTCAGCTATGGGGTAAACATCAGGAATCCCGTGGCTAATGAAAGCCAGCATTTCACTAAAACCTAGTATGAAGAGCAGGGTTATGCCACTAGTGCCAGGGTTGAATTAAACCAGCCTCTACTGCAATGCTCAGAAGGCATCCATAATGCGGACACATCTAGACCCCAGCCAGCTCCCAATTTATAGGTGTGTGTGCAAAATTAGCCATTAAAGTTCATCTTCCTCAGGCTCAGGTCTTGCTGGGGGGGCCAGGTCTGACTACTCCAGAGAAGCATGCAGCATTTCCAGCCTCCCTTATTTCCTCCCCTCCCCATTGCTGAGCTCCCTGCTATGATCTTGCGCTTCCTCTGCCTGCAGCATCAAAGCAGAGTGAGCAGGTATCACGTGGGAAGGACGCGACTGTCACACAGCGGAGACACCCTGTGAAACGGTTGTCAGAGAGCTCCTGAGATAGCCATTACCAAGCTACGTACTCAAGGCTATTCCATTTGATATTCAATGTTCACAAAGAAAAGTGAAATGATGTGTAACAGATGCAAGGTTACGTTAATGTGCTGCTTTACATTCACTGCAGTTACCTCCTGCTCTCTCCTTTAGTGTGTGCAAGCTGCCAGCAGAGGAGAGGTTGGAGGATGCTGGTGCAGCTGAGACAGGAATGCTTCTGGCTCCCAACCTCTGTTGCTATCTGGGAACAGATAAGGAAAGAGGCTACTGAGGCTGCAGAGAACAGGGATCCTTCCCCTGTGACATTGATCCCTCCTGCCTGTGGGAAGGCAAGAAGAAAACTTATTTGGCAGCCAGGGAGATACCGTGGATCCCAGACAGGGTACCCACTCCGACACACAGCTAAGGTGTAGTTCAGCAAACCTGGGAAGGGTCATCCCTTGTACTGGCAAAGTCCAAACCAAGCTAACCAGCTGCTGCAACAGCCAATTCCATATTTATTTCCCCGTTGAAGCTTTGATTCCCAGAGAGTCCAAGAGTATGGCTGGCATTGTGTCACCCAGATCCAGCCCTTGGTCCAGAAGAGCCAAGGGTAGGGGTGAATGGGGTTGATTTAAGCCCTGAAGACTATGTTTGCAATGGCAAATGAGTTGAGGGAATCTGTCTGAGCTCAGCAGGTGGCTAGAAGGGGACACATGACAGTGAGCACCAAGCTAACAGGTGGCTGCACTATCGTCCAGATTGAACACCAACCCTGAGGATGTGGTCTGCAGCTGCAGGAAGCCTCGACTGCTGCAGAAGAGAAGAAAGCACTTTCCATTCAAGTTTTCTTCCTGTCCCAGGGAAAGAAATGCTCCCATCTCTCATCTGATGGCAGGCAAGGTAGGGCTGGCTCTCAGTTTGACAACTGTGGGCAGGCAGTCTGTTCCTTTCCCTGCAGCTGTTACAGCCCCACACGGCATGTACCACCCAGTGTGTCAGTCACAGTCTGCTGAGTGCTGGGCTCTGAGCACCTCCATCCTTCCTTCATTTGCCCTGGGATGTGCCTCAGAGTTGCAAAGCCAGGAATCCCCAGCCTCACGCGTCACCTTCCCCCTCACACAAAGCCTCCTCCTCTCCACCCATGTGTGGGCTCTCTGGGCTGAGTCTGCATCTTGCAGGGGTTGAGCTGACTGCACACAGTTACCTGCACATGCACACACACACATGCACACACACACCTGTGTGCAAGCACACACATACCCATGTGCATGCATGTACCTGACAGGACTCTGAATTAAAGGCATCAGACAGCTCTAGCCATAAAGCCACCATGCTCTCCTGCCTTGCTTGCTTCTTGCTTCACAGGCCTCTGGGCCCAGCCCCAAGGTCATTCCAATGTCTTTTTTTCTGTGTTGTCTCCAACTAAGGATCTGTCACTCACTGCTTGCTGCAACAGCTCTTTAACCAAGCATGGCATTTGGCAGCTGCATCTTCCCAGCAAAAGACCACAGCATCCAGAACAGCCAGCTTAAGCTGCGAAATATGCAGCACCCTCAACAAGCCTATTTGTGCGGAGAAGTGCCTGCTGAATCCACTGTGCTCCAGCCCAAGCAGATGTAGCCAGCCTCCAAGCCAGGTTCTCAGCACAGTCTATCAATCATTCCTCCATTCCCTGGCAAACAGCCTCCACACCCTCTGCCAGGCAAAACTTTTTGAGTGGCTGCACCTCACCAGCTTTCTCCCTGCTTTCAGCACCACCAAAGTGTGCAGTCATGAACCAAGAGATACACACAAACTGCTGGTCACCAGTGTCAGCTGATATTATGCAAATGTTTGAGGAAGAGGTTGTCTGCCAGGAAACAGGCTGAAAATGAGAATCAGAGATGAACCATGTGAGACAGCAGGGTTGTGCTGAGGAGAAACCAGCTTTATTCTCCATCCCTAGCTCTTCGAGGACTATGGTTCGAGGACTGTCCAGCAGCAGTCTAGGCTCAGGAGGCAGGAAACACAGGGAAAACAGGCAGCACGACATTTAGGATAGAGCATCCTTAAGGAAACCAGGTGAAGTGTCAAGTCCCAACACAGATGGCTGGGCAGGTGGATAAGGATAGGCAGGGTGAAGAAGGTGAGCAGTACTCAGGAGCAACCACTCCAGCACACAGAGATACAATAAGGCCTCTCATGGAGTAGTACATGGATAAGGAGAAAGAGCCTCAGCTGGGAGCATCCAGCCGTGAGAGCTATTGGGAAGGTTCCCAAGGGAGTCCAGACTCCCTCCTGACTGCAGATCACAGAGTCAGGGGTAGGTTAGGTAACTTCCCTCCTGAAGGGTTTGTTCAGCAATTTATTGCTAAGCAATCTGTGAGTCTTCGGGCAGAGTTGAGTTTCTTCCATTGCTTCTACCAGGGCCCAAATGACAGTGATCAATGGCTCAATGTTCAGTTGGCAGCTGGTCTCAAACAGTGTTGCCCTGGGTCAGCACTGTGGCCATGTTGGTTAACATCTTCATCAGTGATCATCTGGATGAGGAGACAAAGTGCACTCTTGCCAAATTTGCAAGTGTAACTAAACTGATGAAATGAATGTACAGCAAAATACAGAGCCTCAGTTCAGATGGACTTTGAGTAACTCAAAGGTGAGGCCAAGAGAAATCACATGGACTTCAACAGGGAAAAGTGCCAAATTCTGTGCATATGTTGATAACCCCAGGCTTCATCCAGCCAGGAAACCGATGGGCCAAGCAGGGCCCCGCTGAAAAGGACCTGGGGGTGACTGTGAACAAGGGTTGAATATGAACCAACAGTGCTTCTATCCCATATGGGGCAAATTAAATCCTGAGCCATGGTGGGAGGAACATGGCCAGCAGACTGAGGAAAGTTGCTGTCCCCTCTGTTCAGCAGTGGGGAGGCCACACATGGATGCTGTGCCTAGACTGGTCCTACCTAGTTCAGGTAGAGCTGGAGGAGCTGGAGAGGGGCCTGCAGAGGCTGCCAAGACAGCCAGGGCACAGGGCTACAAGAGAGGTGGTTTGTCCAGGCAAGAGAAGGCTTGGAGGATCTAACAGCAGTCAGGATGAAACTGGGCAAAGCCATGGCTGACCTTACCTTGTCAGTAATATTTCTGCTCCAAGCAGAAAGTTGAGATAGAGACCTCCAGACAACATCAACGCTTCTAGGATCCTGTGAGCCTCTCTAGGAATAAAACCTGCAGGATGTTCAGGAGCACAGTCATTTCCCAACTCAAACCATGCCAGAGTGGGCTGCTGAAATCCGATAGTCCCCATTGTCAGTCCTCCCACCCCAGGACCTCTCCACCTGTGATTCCTCCTTTCCTTCCTTCCCTGCCCAATGGAGGGCTGTCTCCAAGCTGGAAGTCCACACAACAGCCACAGACAGCTTTGGCTGCCAAAATCTTGCTATTTGAACCTGCAGCCCCATCCCAAGCACTCCAGGACCTGTGCTGGCCTGTGTCCCACAGTCGCTAGATCTCATCATTTCTGCTGTGCTATTAGGAGGCCTGGCTGCTGCTCCTGGCAGGTGATCAGCTGATTCTGCAAGCTGGTACTGCAAAGTCAAACACCGAGATTGTCAGAGTGCCGGCAAGGGGAGAGCGGGGCCAGGAGGGCCAGGGGCTCTGGGAGCCAGGGCAGCTCTGCCCCGAAAACTAAGCCACCTGAGCGCTGTTACCTGCTGAATAATAGAAGAGCTGACAGCCAGCTGGGGAGAAATGTGATCTTTGTACCCGGGGAAGATATCTGAGCTTCCAGCAGCTGCATTAGTAACTGCAGAGAAGAAGCCTTGCTCCCTGCTGCTCGGTGTGGTGCAGTGTGGCTGGGGAGACATCTTTGCCCAGGGACTGCCTGTCCCTGGCATGCCTGCATGGCTGGTGCCTACCACTGAGGACACGGGCTCAGGGCTCAGAGGATGAGGGGGGCTGTGTGAGCTGAGGCAGGAACGCAGCGTGACAGAGCTCAAGGGCAGAGCCAGAAGGGTGTCCCTAGGCTTCCAAGGAGGTGAGGCAGAAAGAGTGCCTACAGCCGGCGCCTGCTTGTCCTGAGTCTGGCACGTCATCCCCATGTCCAGAGGAGGGGAGATGGTTTATATTCCGGATGACTCTGACTTCAGCTCATTCAGGGATCAGTGTGAGAATCTGGAAGGCTGGCACTGTCGGTATAACAAGGGTGGCGTGACTGTGTGGAGTCAAGGCCAGGAAGAAAGCTGCACCGTGCAGAAAATTAAGGTAAGTGGATGCCTGCGGACACGGGACTGCGAGCCCTTTCCTGCCTCCGTCCCTGTCTGCCCAACCTGCATGCCCTCTTGCTTTGGGGCCAGAGTGGCTCCCAATGGTCCCCAAGTGTTACCCCCAAACTGAGCACTGCACCTTGGTCCAGCCTGGCTGCAGACAAGGATGTTTCTGCCCTCAAAGCCCAGGGACTGACTGAGTTAGTCCTTCTAAACATGTCCTGAAACATGTGCTGTTGCATACATGTACATGCGCTCAGGTGCTCTTGCGCACTGCAGCTGCGGCCGCCCTTATTCTGGACACAGGCAGAAAGGCCCTGGATCAATTACACTGTGGAGACTGTCCTCATTGGGAGTCCCAGAGCATGAGATGTGTGTCACCCTGTCACCCTCGTGGGCATGGCCTCTCCTCTGGGCATACATCACTTTTTATCCTGTGATGGCTGAGTACCTTGAGTGTTTATGAGTCTCCCATGTGTTGACCTGACTTACTGTCTTGGGAGGTCTGCTGCTCCCCAAGATGACTGGGGATGTCACAAACAGATTAGCAAGGTGCACTCAGCCCTTGGTATTTTTGTTGTTCATCTGCATGGGCACCAGTGGCACTTCTGGGTGACCCTGAGCATATTAAGATTGACTACAGGGAACTGGGCGAGGGTAAAGGGTTTGAAGGGGGCCCTGTCATGTTCTTAGTGCTGCTGGTGAAAGGGAAGGACTTGCATAGGAGCAAGCATATACCACAGGTCGACACCTGGCTACACAGCTGGTATCTCGGGCAGAGCTTTGGCTTTTATGACCATGGGATCCTCTTTGAGGATGGAGGATTGCTGAGCAGGATTGAGCTCCATCTGAGCAAACGGAGTCAGAATCTTCACCAACAGGCTGACTAACCTGGTAAGGAGGGCTTTAAACTAAGTTTGTCAGGCAACTGTTACTATAATCTGAAGAGCAGGAAAGGCATGGGGAGGCAGTGAGGAAGCCGCTGGTGTACAGCATGCTGTGGGAGGCTCTTCCCCAAACCTAAATTCTCTGTTTAGGAATACAGAGTGACTAGGAGCCCATCTCCAGTACCTATGCATAAGTGCACCTAGTCTGGCAGACAGGCGGGAGGAGCTGAATGTCCACATGCAGCTGCAGGACCGTGACCGCTCTGAGATCACTGAGACATAGAGGGAAAGCTCACAAAGCTGCAGTGCTACAATGGATGGATGCAGGCTCTTCAGTACAACCAGGCTGTGAAAACAAGGAGGAAGAGGAGCTGCACACTCTGCAGACGGATAGCTGCAGTCCATGCAGCTTTGTCACAGGATAGGTGGTGAGTCAGGCAAGAGTCTGTGGGACAGGATCAGAGGACAGACACAGGGAGCTCCTAAGCCAGCTGAGCATGTACAAGTCCATAGGACCTGACAGGACACCTGATAGGGAGGGTACTGGTTGATGTCACTATGACCGGGGAAAGGCAAATGTCACATACACCTTCCAGATGGGCAAGAAGGAGGCTCCAGGGCACTATAGGCTACTCCATGCCTGAGAAGGTGATGGAGCACATCCTCCTGGAATTTATGTCCAGGCACCCGAAGGACAAGAAGAATATTGTAAACAGTCCATAAGGACTTAGCAAGGTCAGTTGTGCCTGACCATTCTGCCTTCTTCAGTGAGATAACTGACTATGTGGAGATGGGGAGAGCTGAGGATGCTCTATACCTTGACTTCAGGAAGGCCTTTAATAGGGTCTCCCATAGTCTCCTTACAGACAAATTGCTGAGATCTGGACTGAAGAAGTGGACAATAAGATGGGTGGAAAACTGGCAGGAGAGCCAGGCTTTCGAAGTGGTGATCAGCTGTACAAAGTCCAACTGGAGACAGGTTGTCAGTGGCATCCCTCAGGGACTCATGCTGGGTTCCGTCTGTAATGCTTTCATTGGACTGAGATGGTGGGATTGAGTGCGCTCAGTAAATCTGCAGGCAACACTTAATTGTCTGGAGTGATTGATACACTGGAGGCAGGGCAACTATTTAGCATGACCTGGCCAGGCTGGAGAAATGGACTGGCAGGAAAATCATGAACTTCAATGAAGTTTGGACAAGAACAGCCCTGTAGAGAGGATACAGAATTACAATATACAGAATATAATATAACCCTTTGCAAACAGCCACTGAGCCCCACAGAGAAGAGGCCTCTGGCCAAATCAGTGGGGTCTGAGCACAGTCCCTCAGTCACCCAACCTGTTTCACTGGTAACACCTCCCTGGTGTGGCTTTTCCCTCCTACCAAACAGGACGCATGCACAAAGCAAAGGATAGTGCTGCCCAGAGACCATTCCTAAAAGAAGAGATGGAGGAGATCACCCTGTTTTGGGTGGGAGAGCTGGACTGCAAAGTCTCAAGATGCACCAGGCTGATGCTTTGGGGTCAGAACAGCCCTGCTCTTTTTAGTAATATAGATATAATATGGAGAGTCTCTGCATGTTTGGGCACAGGGAATTTCTAACTTTTTCCACCTGACTTCTTCACTGTGGAAACTTCCTTCTGGCCTGATTTTGGGCTCTGTGTCTCTCCAGTCCTATCTGACATCCTACTGTGTCTAGTGAGGCCATTGCATTGCAACCATTTGGGCACGGTTGGCAGGAGGCTGGGGAGAAGTTCAGGGCTATGAAGCCAGAGCGTTGTTATGGCTCTGTTGCGGTAAGTGGAGCTTCCAGGAACCCAATAAGGACTTGTGAACACCACTTTCAGGTGAGGGCAGCATTTAGCCTTCTGGAGCAGTATGTCCAAACCTAGCCTCAGTGGAGCTGGATGCTTCCATTCAATCCTCCAGTGCATCCTGAGGAGCACAGCACTTCTCCAGGCCTGTCCTGGAGCAATAAAATTCAACATTTGGTGTACAGGACAGCGTGATCACCCTAGTCATTTGGGAAATCTTGTCTGAGATTGATGGGACCTGCCAGCAAGTGTTCAAAGGGCCGTCTCCAATTACTTGGCATTGGCAAATGCCTCATCAAAGATGCAAAGCCTCTAACGAGGAGCAGATGACATCTCCTTCCTCCCGGCATTGAGAGGAGCAGGGCCAGCCAGATTCATCAATAATGCACACACCTGCACAGACGGAGTGCAGTTCTGCAGCTCCAGTTCCCAGCTCCATGTCTCCAGTTACAGCTGGGGCCGAGCTAACCTTACCAGCCCCCCATCACAGGGAGGGAACCAGATCCTGACACACCTGAGCGCATCACGGTGATTTAGCCAAGGTAGGAATGGTCATTTACTTGGCTTCCAGGAAATGGATTGAGGGGACAAGGCTCGGGTGGAAACATGCCAGGCACCAGTCCTTATTCTTGCTGCTTTTCTTCTGGTGTTGGCTGCTACTCTGCTCTGGGATCAGGTAACCCAGGTACCTCAGATAAGTATTCCAGGTAGCAAAGGGTCCTTCCACCCCCTGTTGCCCTTGTGCCTTTGTACTGTGCAGCACACTGGTGGTGCCAAGCCCACCATAGGGACAGTGGGATGCTGTGCACTGGGACTCACAGCCAGCCCACAGAAGTGGCAGGGGGTCATGATGCAATCATCACCCAAAGATCATTCAGTGACAAGCTGAGGGCCCACAAGGGCTAGCCAGGCAGGCAGGGTGCCTGCTGCAGAGTCATGCTGCCCCAGGCCCACAGTGTGGCTGAGTTGGGCTGTGTGTGGCTTGGCCAGCCAGCACAGCAAGCAGTTGTTCATGCTGTTCAGTCATCCTTTTGCTCTGTAGACATGCATCTCCTGCAAGGATGTCCCTGCTGAGACGCTCTATGATGTGCTGCACGATACCCATTACCGCAAGAAGTGGGACTCAAACATGATTGAGACCTATGACATCGGGCGCCTGACTGTCAACGCTGATGTGGGGTACTATTCCTGTGAGCATCCCTGCACTCCGAGGTGCCCTTGGGTCCCCTCCAACCCTGCACCCACGCATGGGTATGCAGGCCCATGAGGGCAGCAGATTCAGGTGGTAATAGGATCTTTCTACAGGGAAGTGCCCAAGTCCTCTGAAGAACAGAGATTTTGTCACCCTGCGCTCCTGGCTGCCCCTGGGCAATGATTATATAATCATCAATTACAGCGTCAAGCATCCGGTGAGTCTCTAGCCGGCACAACCCTGTGCAGGGACACTGGAGCCAAGAGACCAGGCACAAAGCACAGGGCTGGGCAGTGGCTCCAAGCAGACTCTGAGGTGTGTTGCATCTCTCCACAGAAATACCCACCCCGGAAGGATTTTGTGAGAGCTGTGTCCTTGCAGACAGGCTACCTGATTAAGGCGAATGGCACCAGTGCCTGCATCCTCTATTACCTTACCCAGGTGGATCCTCGAGGTGCGTGCCAGCATAAGGGGAGGTGCAGCAGGCATGTCCTTAAGACTAGGCACCTACCTAGCCTGGTCCTGCTGTCCTCCCAGAGTTCACTCACTGGTACCTCCATCACCCTGAGGGCGTGACCTGGGCCAGAAGGGCCCTGGGAAGGAGGAACAACCCAGGGCAGAAGGGGATGCCTCCCAGGCATAGTGTGGGGCAACTGTCATCAGCCCAAGGGGCTTGGCAGCTCAGGAGCTGCAGCTGGGTGCTGCAGCATGTGCAGGGGCAGCATCAGGGAGAGGCCCTACCAGCCTCACTAGTGGACACTGCCACTGCAGCTCTGTCCAGCATCAGGTGGGACCTGGCACCTTAGTCAAGTGCTGCTACTGGATCAGTGCATTGGCAGAGATTTTAGAGGTTCATGATATCTCCTCCTGGGGGCTGGCCCTGGTCATCTCAGTAACTGGGATTTGGGCTCTTGCAGGGTCGCTGCCAAAGTGGGTGGTGAACCGTGTCTCCCAGTTTGTGGCACCCAAGGTAAGCAAAGCGTGTGACCTGCAGTGGGCAGAAGAAGGGGACTCTGTGTGAAGGTGACAAAACTCTTGGCCAGTCTTTGGAGACTCTCTGACTATCAGTCATGAGGACAGTCAGCCCACAAGGTGCCAGCAGCTCATGCCGGGTGTCCATGCCACTTCCCGGCCTTCCCAGGCAGGGCAGGCTGTGCTCAGCCCCTTTTCTAAGGCATGCCAGGGGCACCAGCATCACAGGCTCAGAGTCAGCCTCACACCGGTCCTTGTAGGGTTGTAAGCTCTCAGTCCTGCTCCCCTCTGCCCCAGTCCATGCCCAGCCCTGTCCACAATAAGGTGATGAGTTTCCCTGAAGCAGCCCATTAGGTAGAGGAGAGTGGTTACTGGGTGATCAGAGGAGTTACAGAGCATGCTACTGGGCATACAACTGGGACTCAGGAACCTAAGTGGTCTAAACCAGCACCCCTATCCTCTGCCCAGCACCCCAGAAGAGTGAGTGGCAGGCGAGCTGGAAACAGTACCTATAGACTGGGCAAGCTGCATCTCTGTTGGAGGCTTGGGGCACCTGGTGTGAGTGGAGCGGGTACTGGTAACCTGCTGGGGGGAGGGAGGGGCTGTGACAGGCTGAACCTGCTTTACCCACAGGCCATGAAGAAAATTTACAAGGCAGGGCTGAAGTATCCAGAGTGGAAACACAAGCACGACCCCGAGTACAAGCCCTGGGTGTACCCGGAGCAGAACACATTGCCCAGTGTCAGCCTGGACGAGCTGTCGGTGCAGCATGCTGACTCACTGGAGAACATCGATGAGACTGGCTTGCCTGAGGACCCCCTGAACATGAGTGACCATGAGGCCTGAGCCCTCACTGGTGGCCCAGGGCATGGGCCAATGCCTATCTGCACCCGTGGGGGCTTGGCTGTTCTCTGGGCTCCTATCATCTCTTTCCTCCCCCACTCCTTTGTTGTAGATCCTCCCTACCCCAGGCAGCAGGATGCTGACCCTGGGGCACTGAGCCCCTGCCCATGGGAGCCTGCAGTTTGAGTGCTGGAAAGAAGGTGGAAGAACACCCTGGTCCCCCTCTGCCAGGACTGTGGTGGTCCACAGAAAAGTCCTTGTGCAAGTGACAGAGCTGGCTAAGGGAGTGAGTGCCCTGAGGAGAGGCTTGGCACTCTGTGAGAGAGAGAAGGAGCCTTTCTGCCACTTGGATATCCCTTTGCTGCTGTAAGACCTTCTGGCTTGTCCCTGGTGTCTCTCAAAGGTCCAGAACTGGATGGTCTACAGGTGAACCTGGGCTTCTGCCCAGGCTTTACAGTAGCACAGGGATGGCATAGGGTCTGGACAGATCCCCTCCGGCCTGGGGTCCTGCTCTGCCAGCCCTACATACAGACTGGCTGCACTCTAGCCTACCAAGTCCCCCATAGTCCCTATGACCACTGTCTCTGGGACCACCCCCCTAAACCTCTCCTGCATGTCAGGCTTATGTCCAAGGGCAGACTCCAGCTTAGCTATGTCTGGGACCCCTTCATTGAGTGGTGTTGTGAGGGCTTTGACTGCCTCTGTTCACAATCCCTTGCATACCTCTCTCCTGTTTGCTACTGCTATGGTTTCTAGCAGAACAATAAAGGGATCGGTGTGTGTGCGTGAGAGCTTTGAGTTGACGGGTGCAGGATGGCACTTGGCTGACAAGGCAGCAAGCCACCTGACATTCCCCTCCAGGTATGCCCTGATGCTCTTCTTGGTGCAGAGTCCCAGATGAGATGGCTAGGATGGTGTTAGCCCAAGCCATGACTCAATGGTGAAAAGGGGTGGAAGGGGGCATTGAAGCGAATGGTACTGTCTTATCCAGTGAAGGATGGACCAGAGCAGTGCTAGGCTGTGCCTGGGAGTGGCCAGAGTGGCAGGTGTCTCTAGGAGCTTGGGAACAGTGGCAGCATGGGAGCTGAGAGAAGTTCCTGTGGTCCCTGCTGCATAGTGGATGCAGCCATATTTTCCTGCTCATCTCAGGACTGTGCCATTCACACTGGAAGCCACTGGACATGCTCCAAATGCTGTTGGAGGAGCCCATCTGCCCTGGCTTGGCTTGCAGCTGGCTCTATGTCACTTCTCCTGCATTCAAGTACCACGGATGTGCTACTGCCTGCATCCAGTTCCCCTCTGCACCATCAGAGATTAATACTGTCCCCAGTCTTGCTGGAGTAAAACCCTGATGCTGTGGTGGGCACAGAAGGGCCTCCCAAGAATATAAGAACAGAGTGAGGCCTCAGATCACAACTCAAAGTAAACCTTATCCACAGCAGTGAGCTCTGTGAGAAGATCCTGGAGGACAAATGCCACCTAGGAATGCCATGCCAAGGAACTAGGGTGTAAAGTAGGCTGGAAGCAGCCCCTTAAACTATGAACTCAGGCTACAGTAAGGTATAGGGTGATGGAGCCTGAGCTTCCCATACCTGTTACTTCCTGAGCAGATGAGAGCCAGATGTTTAATTGTTGTATCATGCCTGCGGTTTGTGGTCATGATGATTTTATTTTTTTTAGAATAAGAGACCTCTGTAACAGGTCAGAGGGACCCGCTCGGCTGCCCGAGGATCAGAAGCTTGCTCTTACTCTGATCTGAAATCTGGGTCCTGCTGATGCATCCAGCTGGGCCATGTACCCTTTGAGCCTCCTGCAACCATGTGTTGCTGGTTTCAAACCAGTTCAGTGAGAGCAGCCAGACACACCACTGCACATTTGTGAACCTCCCTGTGTGCACGCACGCACATGCGGGATGTGGGCCTATGCACGAGTGTGAGTGAGACTGTGCACATGCAGGCACTGTGCCTCTATCTATGCATATGTGTGGGTGGCTGGCCGTGTGGGCACAAGGCAGCTTCCGTTGGACAACAGGAAGTTATTCTAGGTGGATATCACTGAGGAAATGAGCTGATAAATGCTGGATTCTCCATCCTCTCATTTGCTCCACACTCCAAGGCTGGGTACAGCTGCTAGATTTCTGCCTTGGACAATTTTAAGCCTGATCTATCCTGGCTAATAAAAAAGAAGAGAGCTATCACTGCTGATGGTACTCACCTAAAGACCTGCACAGCAAGGGTTAGGGTTAAGATTAGAGGACATGGTCAGGATGTGAGAGCTGCTCTCACAGCCACATCTCTGCATAGGTGGTCATGAGGACAGCAAGCTGTTACTCTTTCCAGTGAAGGTAAGTTGTCCTATGAGCTGGGCTAACTCATCAGTAGTCCCTAGAGCATGCAAGCTGACCTGACTTCTGTGGTCCCGTGGCTGCATGGCCTTGGAGCTCAGCTGGATGCACTGAGGAACCCTTCCTTGGAATCCTCACCCTCCACTTGCAGGTCTCCACCAATAACCAGGACTTTTGTGGCTCTTCTGACCACCCCAGCCTCATGCTTCCTGGTCACCCCTACACCTCACAGCCTTCCCACAAGCTGCAAGTGCTGCTGCCCCATACTTGCTGCCAGCATATCTTGTACTGCCACCCTTCTCCCGAGCTTGCTGGGAGACCCCACAGAAGTCTAGGCACAGATGCTCACTGTCCTCATTTAGCCACCCTGTTACATCCTGTATGTCCCCTACACAGCTGCGGGTGGACATCACGTGTGTATATCTCTCTGCAGAGAGTGCTGAGTGAGGACAGAGGAGAGCCTCGCCATCAGGACAGCCAGCTCTCACAGTCTGCAGCAGGTCCAGCCACAGCAGGCAGAGCAGGGGTGAGAAGCCATTCTACAGAGAAAACACTGAGAAGGACTAAGGAGAGCAGATGTACAGGCTTCCATCTTGCAACAAATAAAGCACAGAGGGCCCTTTTTCGTGGGGAGGATAGCAGTCCCACAGATGTCCCTCCAAGAGAGGCAAAGAGCCCATAATTCTCCCACTGTGTTGTCACATGGAGGGTATCTCACAGCATGTAGGCACTGGCATGATTTTACCCTGGTTCATATTCTGTCAGCTCAAGTAGTAGCTTTTAGCAATGCCACCTTTTTTTATCATGAATGTTATGAAAGGAAGCATCACACTGTGCAACGTCCTAGCCCCAAGTCTGCCTCAAAAACTTTCCAGTATTTGTGGCAGGGGCGCACAGGAGACCACAGCTATGACAACCACTGTAGCTGGAGCAAGAACATGAAGCACCTCTGGCTGCTCCCTTGATGCAACAGAGCCCATTAGCACCCCGACCCCGCAGTGTGCTGGGGTGAAGATCACAGCACAGCCTCTCAGTGCTGCTTGAGACAGCATTTTCTCCCCTGTTCCCCCAATGTGTCTTTTCAATAATCAGGCTGCAGCTTTTCCTGTAGGGCGATTTTTCAGCCAGCCCTAAGCAGGCGTCAGGAGCTGCCATTTGAACACAGAAGCCAGGCAGAGCTGGAGAATCCCTCCTTGTTAGGGAGCCACAGTGAAGGCTGCGCCAAGGTGCCTGTGTTGGTGATGCTTCAGTCCAGCCTATTGCCCAGCACATCCCAGCTGATAGTGGCACCAGGACATACGGGGAGGGCCGGGGCTGCTGGTGTAGCAGGGGCACTGACCTGTGCTACAATATGCAGAGCTCCTGGTGCCCAGCATCTTCCTGGCCAGAGGGCTGGACAATACCCATGGGGCTGGACAAAGGGGGCCACCATGAACCCCAGGGGGGCAGGGAGACCAAGAGTGGCATTTTCTTACTAAATGATGTGCCACTGCCGGGTTTCCTGTGGCACAAACAGGAAGGGGGCCATGTGCTGGCGTCTCTCGAGCACCTGAGCTATGGAGCAAGCAGGACACCAGGGAGGGTGTGGGAGGACATGAGATCCCTTCGGTACACTCATAGGGATGCTGGGGGAGCTGGTGGCCCATGGCCCAGTTGGGTGAGGGCTGAGTGAGTGGGGCTGCAGCCCTGCATGAGATCCCAGCTGGACAGCTTTTCCTGTTTGGCTCCAAGCAGAGAGGAGCCGCCCTGCGGTGCAGAGATTGGAAAGGAAACAGGAAGCTGGTGCTGGACAAGAGATTAGCCTGGAGGGGAGTGATGTCAGCCGGGCCCGACGGATGGGGGAAGGGGGAGTGTGATGTGGGTTCCCCCCCCCCCCGACACCCCTCATCCTGCCCACACACATCGCTACTGCTCCAATGTCCCCCGGCATAGCTCTGAACCTCCCAGACCGATAGTGCCTTGAGTGTCTAGCAACAAAAGGATCCCAGCTAAGGGAGAATCCGCACCCCCTTCCTCAGGCAAACAGCGCTGGGCTCCTTCTGCAGCCACAGCTGCTATAAAAGGGCCATGGCTCCATTAGGACTCTCCTAGTTTGTAGGTGACATCTCCTGAGCTCACAGACAGGTTTCAGGCAGTACTCTCATCACCACCACCCGTGCCAGGAATACGGGCCCAGCAAGAAGCCCCTGAAGAGCCTGCCTTATCTCATGGACTGGCCTTCAGCAGGGCTCTTTCCAGCCCTTCCCAGTATCTTCACAAAGCCACATTCCCCAGCTTGAAGAGTGTTTTCTGATCCTGCCCTCTGCCTGGGAGCAGGTGAGACCTTCCTGTGGTAAATATTATCAAAAGTACAAGGAATGGTGGGTCTTGCTGCCTCAATCTGAGGAGGTTAGCGTCTAAATATAGACTTCATTAGCAGGTTGGCAGGTGCCAAAAAGATAACTGGAGCCCTTGAAACCTGTGCCATAGAAAGCAGGCCAACAGGAAGCTCTCAGGAAACTACCCAGCCACAACACACAAATATCACGGCTGTCAGCACCCTGCAGGTGCCCTGATGCTCTTTTTTGCACAGCGTGTGCAGCAACCCAGCCCACGCTCCCTACTCCCCTCCAGAACAGCCCCATGCCGATGAGGATGTGCGCCTGTCAGCTGTCTTGAGGAAGGTCCCTGTGGTATGGGGATGCCCCTAGTCCTTCCGTTTGGCCTTTTCTCCTGGCTAGCTCAGGGAAGGGACAGCCCCTGGTGGGAACTGAGCACCAGGGCTTGGCACAGTTGCTTCAGCAGCACTTTAGGGGGAATTAGTCTTAATTTCAGCTCTTAGGTGACTGTTGAGGATGAAGGAAGCAGGAGAGAAGGTTTGGGCTGCACCAAGCCCACCAACAGCTGTTGGGATGTGGGTTTTGGGGCTGAACCCTGCTCCCAGCTGTGCCAGGCTACCAGACAGGGGTAGGACTTGCAGCTGTGAGGATGTCCCAGCATCTCCATCCTGCCTCTGGGCAATGTTTCCTATCTCTGCACTCTACCTCTGCTCTCCTGGCACACAGGAAGGCAGCATTGTTACTGGCAGCAGGTTATACTGGAGTTGTTGAGATGCTGTAAGATGATTGGTGGCAGTATTCCAGGGCCTGGCCCTATGCAAGAGGTACCAGGGATGGACAGTGCTTGGCTGGCTCTAATGCCTTTGGAAAGGTGGGATGGAAACTATGGCATTTCAGCTGCCACCAGCACTACTGGCATCCTTTGCTCTGTCCTTCCAGCCACTCACACCATAAATGTCAGCAAACTTTCCATGAGTGGCAATGATTGCATTTAGCAAAACAGATGTGGCTTCCTTAAAGAGGCAGAGGTGGGAGCCTGGCAGGATGGCATGGCTCTGGTGCTTGCCCAGCACTGGCACAAGCCCTGAGGGTCCCTATGCACTACACTACTTTCCACCCTGAGGCGGGGGGTGGGAGGGAAGGGGTTGTGGGGCTACCTGTGCCATCTCCACCCCAGGGACATGTCTTCCCCAGATGGAGTGACTGGAGGGGAAAAGGAGGAAGGCAAAAGCTGTACTGGGCCCTAGCTGAGTTCTACTTCTGCTTTGTTCAAAGTAGAAACAAGCCCGTGATAAGCAGAAGCTGTGTTTCCACACCTAGCCACATGCAGAGACTTGTATGCGGCAGCCCTCTAATACCAGAGGCTCCCACTACTCCTAGCCTGCTGCAGTGACGTTTCGGGGGATTGTTGGTGCAGAGCAGGGAGAGATGGGCCCGAGTTGCAGCCCTGGGTCTCTGGGGGCCTGGGCCCTCAAAGGCCATGGGGTAATTATCAGTCTTGCATTCAGGAGCAGAGAAGGGCTGAAGGGCGTGAGATATTGACCTTGGACATCCTCTGCATGCTCCTCACCCTGTGGGCAAGGTTGAGTAACAGCGGAGCTGGAGTAACCACCAGCCTGTGCAGGGCCCTTGCGAAAAGGGCTGTATTAAAGGCAGCTGGGTAGGCCAGTGATGAAAGCACTGTCTCCTTGCAGGACCGTGGTCCTGGTCTCCCAAAACCTGTGCTGGGGCAGATCAGCTCATCCCTAAGAACAGGAGCTCTTGCCTCCGTTATGCCATGGAGCACAGCTTTGGGCAACGTTGCTATTGTACTGTGGGAGTCACATCAGGACCAGCAGCCCCTGAGCACCCATTACTGCTTGGGTCTGCAAAGAGTAGGAGGGCCAATGGGAGCTCGGGGGCTCAGGAGGGACCCCTCTTTGCTGTGGGGGGCAAAGCCACCTCCCTGTACTGTGTCTGTCAGAAGGGAAGCTGCCAGCTCTACTCCTGGGGCTACGAGGCCGTGGGTGCATCACTCCTGGCCACTGCTACCTGAGCAACACTGTGGGACTCAAGGGAGTCTCACCCCATGCGAAGTCAGCTGAAGTGCCCTGTGCAGCCCAGCATGGATGCTGGAAACCCACATCAGATGCTTGCCTGCAGCACTCCCTGGCCTGCCAGCTTGGCTGTGGCAGCAGTCACAGAATCACAGAATAGTTGAGGTTGGAAGGGACCTCTGGAGATCATTTAGTTCAACCCACCCAACTCATGCAGGGTCACCTAGAGCACATTGCACAGGATTGTGTCCAGGTGAGTTTTAAATATCTCCAGAGAAGGAGGCTCCATAGCCTCAGTCACTGCAGCAGAGCCCAGGGCCCACACTCACAGCTGCTGCTGCAATCCTAGCCCTCCATGTCTCGCTCCGCTTCCCTTTCAACATGGGGCACCTGGAGCTGGTTGAGGTGCTTCACCCACAGCATCCCAGGAGCAGGTTATTTTACAGATTCCCAACAATTCACCCTGCCAACCCCAGTGCCAGTCCTCCTGCTTCTCATCATTGGCATGAATAAGGAGATCTAGCCTGTTTCTCCAATTTGGCCAGATCTTTATGCTGTTGTCCCAGCACCTGCACCCTGCCCTGGACTATTGCAGACATAGTAAATATCTCCATTAGCCCATGGACTAGTGATGAAAATAGCAGATAGAGCTGGATGCACTTGGGAACATCAAAAATCTCCCTCAGTAGCCAAATCTTGCACTTTGAGTCTTGGGGCAGCCAGGTATCCCCATGGCAATGCAACAGGACACATTTGAGGGCTTGCGAGAAGTGGATGGGAGAGCACTGGGAAGGTGAGAGAGGATGGAGAGTGAGGGAAAGCACCTGAAGGAAGGCAGAGCCTGGCAGAGGTGCAGGACCCGGGGCAGCCAGAGCAGGGGCCAAACGCAGCACAGAGGCAGTGCTGGGGAAGGGGCAGGACGAGAGGGTGGGGACAAGGATGGGGCCCGGAGGGTTGGCCTAGAGGAGGGACCAGCAGTGGGAGGCGCAGGCTGGGTGTCTGAAGTCGGTCGGTAGTTCCTGTAGGGCTGCCTTCTTGTGCCCGGGAGCGGAGCCCTATGCCCAGCAGGGACATATTGGCATCACCCTGGAGCCCAGAGCAAGGCAGCGTGGAGCCTGCAGCAGCATTTCCATGATGCTGCTCTGCTGGAGCTGGCCCCGGGGGCCATGGACTACACTGCAGGGCGAGAGGTGAGGGAGCACCCCAAGGATGGCAGGGGGACCGGCAGGCTCGGGGGTGAGGGCTCTGTGGGAGGGGCAGGGGTCAGGGCAGTCCATGCCCACTGCCAGCGACCACACCGGCTTGTTTGCCTGGGTGGACAGGGGACAGGCAGGGACAGGGACAAATTCCACTTTCCTATGCAAGTGTCACTGCTTGCAGGGCACAGTCAGACTGCCCCAAAGGGCCACACCACAGCTCGGAGTCTGTCCCAGCCCTGATGCCTGGACACGGAGAGCTCTCGGGAGCCTGCTCCTGCTGGGAGACTGCCTCGTGAAGCTCTGGGTAGGGCAGGCAGTGGGTAAACCCGGCCAGAGATCACTAAGGTCGATACAGGCTCAAGAAAGGGGGAAATTGCCCCATTTCAGTGCCAGATGGTCAGATTGAAGTCTGGCCCTTTAACCCCGCAGCAGAAACACCTAGCCAAGTCCAGCGTGGGACATCTGCCCCCACTCCCCCCTCCCCCAGACCTTTCCTACAACTAGGTCCTACAACAACAGGCAGCCTTCCAGCTGTGATGTCCCCATCTCCTGCTCTCCTGGCTTCTCAGTCAGCTCCTGCCATGATTGCCCTTCTTCACCACATGCTGGTGTGCAGCCGCTTGCCCCACTGCGAGCCCCCAACATACACGCACACACACACACACAGCCGCAGGGTTCGCCACAAGCACCGCACGTACCCCACACCCAGCAATAGGCAGGCGTGTGAGTGTGCTCCCGCAGAGCCTCAGTGTTCACGCGTGCTTGCCTGGCACCATGCTCCCATGCACTTCCACATGCTCCCATGGTCACCACCTCCTCCTCTCACACGCCAGCCTACTCACACTTCCCTACATGCTGCACACGCAACACCTACCCGCTGCCTGCACCAGCACAAGCAGCAACCAGTGCCAGGCAGATACACACGCGTGTGCAGAAGCATGCACGTTCCTGCAGCATCCAGCCTGACTGGGCTCCCCCTCAGCAGGCTGGGATGTGGCTCCCGCGGGAGGGGGAAGGGGATGCGTGGGAGAAGGCAGGCAGCAGGAAGGAAGCCTGCACCGAACAATAGAGGGAAATGGAGGAACTGGAAAAAGACCCAGTGGCAGCACAGTCAGCACAGATGGTTTGGTACGAAGCAGCGTGATTCATGGGAAAAGGCACTCAGTGCTCCGCAGACAGCCTGCAGCTCTGTCTGGGGGCTGCAGGAGCTGTGCTGGCCAGGACTTCTGGGATGCGGGTCCTCCGCAGAGTGGGGCACTGCGCTGAGCCCGCAGCACTGCCCCCGCCGTGAGGAGCCCCCCCAGCTCCTCCGGCCATCTCAACCCTCAGGTGGTGGCGAGCAGCGCGGGAGCCCCCAGGGTGGGCTGTGGCTGGGCGCCGGGGCCAGCCTGGCTCTCTGTGGGAGGCTGTCCCCCTCAGCCTGCCTCTGAGTCATGCTGACCTCTCCCATGCCCTCACCAGCAGTTAGAAAGATTATGGTCTGGCCCTTCCGGCAGCAGAGCCCTCCCCGAGCTGGCCCCCGCATCGAAGATCATCCCCTGGGAGGGGCCCAGCTGCAAAGCAGTTAGCTGCCTCCAGCAGCCCCCCTCCACCAGGATGCGGCAGGGAACCTGGCTGCACCCCCGGCTGCGTCGCGCTCCCGTCCTCCGAGCTCGGGAGCTCAGCAGAGCCTGGGCTCGCCTCTGCGCAGCCAGGGATGCCACCGCGTGGCACTGGCTTGCTCTCTGAGAGTGGGAAGCCCGTGCCTGTGCAAGGCCCTCGCAGCCCGCAGGAGGGCTGGTTTCTGTCTAGGCTTGGGTCACAACCTCCCTGACAAAGTGGAGTCAGGATCCAGCAGCTCTGGGGAGGGGCAGAGAGGTTTTGGGCTGAGAAACAACAGGATGTGTTCATAATGCCTGGCTTCTTGGTTTGGGAGGTGAGCGGCTCTGAGCAGCTCTGGGGGTAGAGGCAAGGCTGGTGTGGGTGAGCAAGGAGGGCTCTGACAGCATCCCACACTCCCACCGATGGGAGTCATGCTGACAGCTTGGACTCATTGGTTGCTTCATGGCAGCTGAGACCCCATTCTCTCGTCCTGCTGCCTACTCACCTCTTTTCTCTCTTCCTTCCACAGATGATGGACTGAGCACCCATTGCAGAGGGACCCAGGGCCATGAGCTTCCAGTACAGTCCTGACTCTGATATTGCTGATTGGCTGGCCAGCATCCACTTGGAGAGGTACCAGGATGTTTTTAAACAGCATGGGTACCATGTGGCCAGAGATGCCACCTTACTGGATGGTGAGGACCTACAGCAGATTGGCATCACCGCCACTGGGCACCGCAAAAGGATCCTGAACCTGGTGCAGCAGACACAGCTGCTCGGGCGGCCTCTGAGGAAACCTGCAGCAAGAGATGCCCATCCTCAAGCTGCTGCATGCATGGAGGCCCTGGATGTGGCCCAAAGGCCCCAGATAGGTGAGGATGCCATGAAAGGAGTGCTGGGAGGGGCTACTGACGTCTCTGAGATGCAGCAGCGTGCTGCTGAGCCCAACCATACATCCCCTCTGGAGAAGGATCCTGCTCCACCCCTTGTCAGGCCAGTTCCCAAGCCAAGGACAGTTTTCCATCGCTCAAAGCCAGAGCAGGGCTTGGCACCCACACCAGCAGCACGGAGCACAGTGCTAACACAAAGCCTGGACAGTGACAGGACTCCTGGGGCATTTGTGGTACTGGAGGGGTTTGTGCCAGGGGAGAGCTCTACAGATCTGGAGAGCCCAGAGGCCAGGCCAAAGCAGCAGACTAGTCCAAGAGCAACCACTACCATGGGTATAGGAGCATCCCGGTCAGCAACACGGGAGAGCTCTCGGGAGGAGAAAAGACTCCCTGCATCTGTGGATCATGGACAAACCCTGGAAACCTCAGAAAAACCCTCCTCGTCTGTCCCATCTGTGCCACCACGGCTCGGCCACAGGATCCCAGCACCCGAGTCCAGCCCAGCAAGCTTGCCAGAGGGTCGCCCCACATCTGACCTTTCCCTGCCTGCTGTGGCCACCTCAGCCAAGACAGATGTTTTGCCATACCCTGGGGCACCTTCACAGCTGGGTTCAGGGCAGGGCAGGCTGGAAATGGTATCCAACATCATCTATGAAGGACTCAAGCCATCTTTGGCACCTACTGAGGACCCAGGAGGGGAGAATGGTCCCCAGGACCGGACTCTCACTGAGCCACCAGGGCCATCCCTGCAGGAGATGACCTACCTGGTCAACAAGCCTGAGTAAGTAGATGCTTTTCCTTGCCCTGAGGTACAGAACAGGGTGCAGGTCAGCCACAGTTGGATGCAAAGAGCAGGGCTGGGGTTCTAGAACGCGCACACGTCCCCTGGGTCACTCATCAGCCATACTGTCTACAGCCACAACTAGGCTCCTGGGGGCCTCCATCCCCCACCAGGCCCTGTCTGCCTCTGGATGCTAACAAAGCCTCTTTCACTATACTCCCCACTTGTTTCCTGTGTTCTGCACAGAGAGGTGAGGAGGGAAATGTGTCCTGCAGGCAGCTAGACTCCTTATAGTTTGAGCATCCCTGGACCCTTGAGGGCTCATGCTAAGCCACTGCTGCCACTTCTCAGCCCTCAGTCTGGGACTTCCTGAAAGGTGTGGGTAAGGCTGAGGGCTCGGGCTGACTCGCCCTGGGGCCAACACAGGAGCAATTAGAGGGGACGGAGGGGGTTGTGCTGGGATGGGAAATGCCTGTGGGCCTCTGGAGACACAGCCTAGCTGTTTCCAGACAGGAGCAGTTCTCAGGGGAAGGGGAGCAGGGATGGTGCTGAGAATATGGAGAAAATGATGCACATCCTTGGAGACAAAGCTGTGCTGAGCCCTCATCAGATGCAGCCTCTGGCCTGTATAAACCAGATAGGAAAATGAAGTGGAAAAAAAAAACATCAACTATCCTGAGGTCCCACCAGACTCTCCATCCTGTCTCAGCTCAGCACAGGCAACCACATCTGCAGAAACCCATCTCTACTCTTCCAGGAGTCCTGGCTGGTCTGCCGCAGGCCTGCCCCCTGTCCCAGAGAGACCGGCCACAAAGCCAGGTGAGAGCCCCCAGGCCTTGAGTGTGTGCAGTGGGGCCCTCAGTGGGTGGGGTCCCCTTGGGAGGTCAGAGAGGGGGGCATCCATCCTGGTCCTGCCCTGTGCTCCTTCCTCGCTCCAAGGCAGGGCCCGGCCTTACCTGTGTTTGGGCAGGCATCACTGCTTTGCCAGTCGGCATACCCTGGATGCATGGGGTGCACCAAGGCAGGCTCAGGGATAAGTCCCCCTCCAGAGCTCTATGGTCCTGGCTGGTAGCTGCTCTGCAGTGGGCACCACTGACAGCTGTTTCTCTGCCCACAGACATCAGTGAGCAGCCCATCAACCCCTACAGCGAGTCCATCTTTGGGCATGAGGTCCCTGCCCGGGAACAGAAGGTGAGACAAGGCCTCTGGGGCTGCTGGTGGCTCCTGCTATGGGTCAGAGTGCTGAGGAGAGACTCTGTGTGCCGCCAGCAACTGCAAACCAGAGAGCCCCAACTAGTGAGACTGCAGTATCTGTCCGGGGGGATGCTGGCTGGGCGCCCTGCTCAGTCAGTATGGCAGGCAGGCTGAGGAGGCCTAGAATGGGAGATGGCAGAAGGGAGAGGATATTTGAATGATATCTCCTTCTAGGGCATGGGCATCCCTTCCAGGCAGTCCTGCGAGGGAGGGGCAGAGCTGGAGCTGGAGAGAGAAGCATGCAGGTAGGCATCTCCGTTCTGCTTTGGGGGCTCCCTCCTCTGGGGTGCAGAGACCAGGCCTGCCTCCAGGGTCTGTGGTTTGCAAGTGGGGGACATAGGACATATCTGAGGATGGTCCAAGTCCTGAGAGGTGTCTGAGGGTCCTTCCCTGACATAGATTCGCAAGGTAAAGACTGAATTGGCCATCTCTGGAGAAGAGCTGTTGTCTTGCCCAGAGAGGAGAGGGAGCAGTGCTCGTTGGCAGCTCTCAGTGAGATGGTGCTCACTCCAGGTGCCATTAAACCGCTTGTTGGTAGCAGCATGCTGTCCAACAAGTGTCAGGAAGGAGAGACAGCTTGGATGTTGGGTCAGTGCTAGGTGGCACTGGACATCCACATTCTGAGTGGAACCTGGCTTTGACTGCAGGGAGCAAGGAAACACTACAGGGGCCTGCCAAGGGATGGGGATCAGAGTGCTTCCTGAAGCCAGCTCAGGAACAGGAGGGCTCCGAGCTTTTGCCGGGGAGATACCCAATCCCCAGACTCTAGAGCAGCAAGTCTGTGCTTGCTGCTGCACCATCCTGTGGGTAACGGCACTGAGGCAGCTTTGCTGAAGTTTTTAACTAAGTTAATAAGGTTTGGGGGTTTCTCCTTTGCCCGGGCCAGCAGTGAACTGGGTTCTCCTGGTCCTGACAATTGCAGTAATTTAGATTCTGCTCAGATTTGATCAGTCTGATCTTTAGAGATGAAGATGTTTTACCTTCATGTTGAAAAGCCTGAATTAAGACTTCCCTGCCTGGGGAGTCATTCAGCTGCCTGCATTGCTCAGTAAGTCATTCACTGCTGAAAGAGCAGCTAGACCAAGCAGATAGGAGGAGATGCCTTTCTCCTCCACTGAGGTTGTGAGAGCATCTTTAAAATTCTTTTGAAATGTACTTTCCATGACTCCTGATAGCATCTGAGAAAGAGGAAGGAAAGCTGCTCTTCCCATTTAGAAAGGGGAGGGTTCCTTTTCCTGTGTTACTTAGAAGAAGGCAAGTTGCAGTTCTGTGTCCTTCCCTTCTCCCTGTGTCCTTGCCAGGCTGGTGTGTCCTTCTCTCCCTGCTTTTCAGGCTTCAGTGTAGGTCAGTTCCCTATTCTCCTGCTTTGGATGTAGGTCACTGCACTATGGCCTGATGCAGTGTCATGGTGAGCCCAGACGTTGTAGCAGATCAGAATTAGCATAGTCCACAAGAATGAGAATTGCAAATAGCTGTGAACAGGAATTTTGCAGGCAGAAATACTGAAATCTGCTATGGAGCCTCTGAACCTACAGTTCACCTCATCCCAGAGCAGGGCTCGACATCAGCCCATTGCTCATGGTGCCCATCCAGCAGCCTTCATGGAGCTGCGATCCCGAGCTGGCACCCCAAGTCATGCCTTCATGGGGAGGCAAGATGGGGAAGGTGCCATCTTGGCTGTGTGGTCTCCCAGGCTGCATTGCTGCTTGTCCCACAGCCCTGCCCAGCACCCAGCACTCTTCCTCAGCCACACAGTCACCTGCTCAGTGCTGGGGGCTAATAATGGTACCGAGGCATTGGCCAGGCACTTGTGGCTCTAACATCACCTCCTAAGCTCTCCACAGAGTGTCTGCAGCCTGGATTCACTAAGAAGAGACAGGATGTGGCTATTAGAAGGGTGCCAGAAGCTGTTCACAGTTTTTTTTTCTCCCAGCCTGAGCTCTAAATAAGGCTGAGAGGGGGATGCAGAGGGTTGAACAACAGAAAGAAAAGCCTTTGAGTATCTTTTGCCCTGTCGTCCCAGACCTCATTGGCCAGCCATCTATTATCCTTCCATTTCTCACCAACTGGTGCAATGCTTTCCTCCCCAGACTGGCCCCAATGGCCTGGTCATGGCCAGTTCTTTATCCTGTTCCCCAGTACCTGGCACCCTGCCCAGCACCAGACCATTGTGGACACAATTAGCATCTCCTCTAGCCCATCAACCAGTTCGTTAAGGGAAATATGTCCTAATCTCAAAGCTCAGAGAGGCTCTCAAACCCCTTTGGCACAGCATCTGCTTCTCAACCTAGATAACTCCTCTGGGCAGTGGTCACAGTGTGAGAGCTGCCTTGTTCAAGGGCCAGGTGTGCAGCTCCAACACCAAGCAGACAGCCTGGGTGCCTGAGCTGCCAGGAGACTGCTCTCCAGTGAGAGAGATGCCCTGAGTTTCTCTCACTGGAGAAAGGGAGACACTGGTCATCGCTGACAGGTTGCTACTTATCTCTCTTTTATCCTCCAGGTCCCCAAAAGTAAGTCAGTTATTTAGCCCATAACTTTCAGTTGAGGTAACTAGACCCATTCCTGGCTCCTTGTTGCCCCTACCACCATCCTATGCCCTTCTTTCAATCCTGGATTCTCCATCTTCCACCACTTCTCCTGTGTGACTGCTAAGAGACTTAGGCTGCCTCTGCCCCAACTCAGTGCATCTTAGGCAAATTTCCCCAGGCTCTGCTCTCCTGGAAATACCTCATGTAGTCAATGACTTCCCCTCTCCTTGCACAAGGGACTTGCCTGGCTCTAAGGCTAGTTATCTTCACTGCCTGACACCAGCTGGAAATGGAGAGAACTTGGCCTTTGTGGCCTCAATGTCTGGTAGCCCTCTCGAGCACCTTGTCTTCCAGGGCAGAGCTGGGGGATGGCCTCTGTCCCAGTAAGCTCCATCTACTTTGATCCCTGGCATGCTGAGAGACCCTGTTCCTGCAAAGTTGTGCATTCTGCTTGTCCCAGTCAGGTGTTACTTGTCCACTGGCTTTTTATACTTTCAGTGGCTGTAAATCATGGCCTGGGAAGAGGTGCATGTTTTTTTTCCCATCCTTTTCTCTTTCTCTGACCTATTTAGCAGATCTGTCTCTGGCACTCAGAGTTGATGTCTACCTCTTTGACATACACAGTACTCCAACCTCCCGTCCCCCTGACCAGTCTATCTCGAAGAAGCTGGACAGTGGACTGGGACTCCAGCCAGAAAAATTGTTCTGCCAAGGCTCTGTTATACTAGTTGAAGAGCAATTTTGGTTGTGTTTTGGAAGTCCCAGCTCCTCATGAACATTTCTCATATTTCTCGCAGACACTGGAACCAAACATGCCATTTCCTTCCTCCACCACCTCCTTGACCCCATATGCTATCCCCCCACAGGTGAGGGCAATGATTTCCAAGACTTTCAGCCATACCTGGGGGCATCTCAGCATCTTCAGCAAAGGGCAAGGGAGATTTAGAATGAAATCTTTGGCTGGGGACTCATCAGTCAGACCTTTGTGATGTTTCAGTGCCAAGTGGTGAGGCCCCTCTTCTAAGTCTTGATCTGCTCGCTTTCTGCTAAGCATTGCCTTTAGAGGGGCCTGAGGCTGTCACTACTCTTCCCCTGCTGCCAGTCTCCATGCTGCCAGTCTCTGAGCCCTGTCCCCTAAGTCATCCTGAGGTTTACAGTCCTGATGATTATGCCTTTCCTTGGATTCTGGCCCTAAATCACCACTACAGATACCTGACCTTGCAGAGACACATGAAAAACTAGTTTGTGTGGTTTCAGCCCAACATGTTCCCAGTCAAACTTCAGGTCTTGCCTCTACCACATAGCTCAGGGAGATCTGCTGCTTTATGGCTGCATAAGGGCATAGCAAGGTGCCTGTCAAGGGTCAAAGCAAAGGTGGACGCAGTATCCTGGCTCCCATGTGAGACAGTGATCAAAAGCAAGTGCTTAGAGAAGAATTTAAGATCAGGGGAAATGTATAAGATAATTCTCCCAGTCTGCATTTCTATTTCTAGCCTATGTACTTCTAGCCTTCTTGTATTTAGTACCCCCCTCCATCTACTGCATCTTGTGGTAGGGAGTCCCGTGGATCAGCTGCTCCTTTCCTTTGTTGTTCTCTGCCCTGCTCCTGTTGGCTTTCTCCAATGGCTCCCAACTCCTGTGACTGAAGCGATGGTGACCTGCAGAAGCCCCTCTGCCCTCCCCACACCGCTCATGACTTCAGAAACCTCTTCCCTATCAGTGACCCTTTCTGAGCTGGGGGGAGCCACATCTTACTCAGGTCTTTCTCAGACAGAAGTTGTTCCAGAGCTTTGATTTCCTCCTTGCCCTTTTCTTTGTCCTGGGGCTGGGCCCAGACTCAGTATCACAAGCAAGTCAGTGGCATGAGTGCTATCCCACTGGTGCTGGGGAGTCTTGGCTGCTGATGGCCATGAATGTATTTCTGCCAATCACCACCGCACCTGGGCAGCTCCCCTGTGAGCTCTTGGACTGTCAGGCATTCTCCAAAACACTTCCTTTGGGGGAAAAAATGTCTGTCTGAGGGGAAGGGGCAGGCTTAGCAGTTTATTTTTGTAATTTCCTTTTATTGTTATCGCTGGATAGTCTAACCAGGTCTGGCTTGGGTTTTTAGCATAGCTTCCCAAGAAAATGAGACTGATGCAGGAGCTCCACCTGTCCTTCTCTTTTCCGTCCCAATCCCTTTGGAAACTGGTAGCCCCATTTCAGGACACTAGAGTGAGGCAGGATGCTGCTGGCAGAAGGATTTTCCAGGTGTCATGAAAGCCAATAGGGTGGGGGAGAGATGCCAGGTTGAAGCCCCCTGGTAGGCAGGGAGCTGGAATGGGTGTACAGCAGGGTATACAACATGTAATGTGGAAAGTATGGGACTTCAGTTTGCTGCTTACGATGTGTTGAGGGGAAGGCAGAGAGGCTGGGGGGGGGGGGCGGCGCAGGTTGTGTGGTGGCCTGTGCGATATCACCTAAGGTGTGGAAAGATTTTTTGCCTATTGCTCCCAGCCCAGCCTGGGAGCAAACTATTTCTGGGCATTGTGCCTTTGGGTTTCTTGTCTTTGTATAGGACTGGCTAAGCCTCAGGCTGCTGATGGCCACAGGGCTCCTGAGTACTGATTCCTTATCCTACTCTGGTCACAGAGTTGTTGGTGTCCTGAGGAACTCAGGGTGGGGCCAGGAGCAGTGTGAGACATCTCCTGAGGGGACTGTATTGATCAGAGGCCCTGTGAGTCCCCATGTGGTGAGCAGCCAAGCCACCACAGCAGGGGTCCCACAGCCCCATTTCATGCAGGACGAGTAGCGAGTGCAGCAGCGATGGAAAGAGTGAGGATGAGGAGACACGGACCAAGCTCATCGACCGCATCATCCAGAATGACACAGAGGGCTACTCCACTGTGGAGTCACCACACGCTGAGGGCGCTCAGTTCAGTCTTCCATCCCACTTCTACCCGGATGAGATCCTGGATGACCTGACCATCTCCCCTTATGCAAGCTACACCTCCCTCTCCGAGCCCCGGCTCACTATGCTTAGGGGCTGGCTGGACAAGCTCTCTCCACAGGGGTATGTGCCCACCTGCAGGGTAGTGATGGGTCAGCCAGGTCCCCATAAAACTCATTTGGGCACAGCTGGTGATGTGGTTGGGCTGGTCACCAAGCCCCATAACCGCTCAGAGTCATTTTGGGAGAGCCAGACCTCCCCTCAGACATCCCAGTACTCTTGGGCCCCCCAGCTGCAGTCTCAGTTCTGCCACCCTTGTGGGGAGGTCTGCCTCCGACGCATATACAGATGTGGGGTCCTAAGAGGTACAATGCACTTTCCAACAGTCCTGTTCTTCTGCTGTCCTGATAGGAACTATGTCTTCCAGAGGCGCTATGTCCGCTTTGATGGCAAGAACCTGATGTACTTCAGCAGTGAGAAGGTAAGAAAGGTCAGGAGGTAAGCGAGAGGGGAGGCTGCCCCACCCCATTTAATCAGGGTGTCTTGGCATCATGTGAGCTGCCATCTCCCCTTTTCCTCCCTTTCTCCCTCTCCTGTAAGAAGTCTGCATGGCTTCACCATGGCCATGGTAGCATGACCATCTCCCATTTGCCTGGGGAGCTCAAGATGTAGCCCCATCCCACAGGGTAGCAAAGGTCCATCTCCCAAGGGAAGAGATGAGAGTGGTCTCCCCATTCTGGAAGCGTTGGGGAAGACTACGAAGGGATCTGTGCCTCAGACCTCTCTCAATTCAAAATCTCAGGCCATGCCATATGATGGCTCGGTGGCCACCATGTCACAAGATAAGGGCAGCACTCAGCCAAGGATACAGGAGATGTAGAGCATGTGCTGAACTGAGGAAGTTTTCTCCGTGAGGGTGCTGGCTCAGCAAATTAGAAGTGTGGGATGAGTAAACAGCTCTTTCCTGTCTCACATCTTCTCAGCCTGCCTTGGGGGCTCTATACAACCCAGAATGGCATGCTGCAGGGAGCTGGTAGCTGCCATGCCAGCCAAGGTGGCAGGTGCTACTGCTCCAGACCCACAGCACAAACAGCTAGGCTTGCCCTGTGTCAGTGGCACCCAACACATGGCCTCAGAGCAGCTGGTGTTGCAGGAGGCCCAAGGCTGTGCCATGGCCCCTTCTCTCTTCTGCCCCACAGTTTTGATGCCAGTGTGCCCTGTAAAGTGGGTCTGCAGTATGTAGGCTGCAGAGGTGCCTGCAAGAAGGGCAAAAAGGGTAATCCCCCCTGGGGCTTGTTCCAGGAACCCTATCCTAAGGGGGTGATCCCACTGTCCGTGATCGAGATGGTTCGCTCCACCAAAGACAACAAGTTCCAGGTCGTCACCAGCCACCGGATCTTTGTCTTTCGTGCTGAAAATGAGGGTAAGATAAAAAACACAAGAGCTCTTTGGTCCTTGAGGAACCATCCCTGCCTCCCTCCTACTGTAAAAGAGCAGCTCTCACCCCTTCCACACCTCAGGCCGCTTGACTGCAATGAGTAGTTAGGCTCCTCTGCCCTGCCTGTGGTGGGGAGTGCCATCCCTGATAGGCACTTTACTCCATGCCAGCTGAGCCAACCTGGTCAGAAGGGCTTGAACCCACTTGCTCACACCTCTACTCCTTGTACAGCCCAGAGGAATGAGTGGTGCTCCACTCTGCAGAAGAAGGTAACGGAACAGCGCTTGGTGGGCTCCCAACCCCGGCCTGCCAACACTGCTCACTGCCAGAAGTCCGGCACCCTGGAGCTGAAGGGTCAGAAGTCCAAGGTGTTCGCAGCCCTGAGCCTATCTGAGATGTGGCTATACAAGAGCGAGCAGGTTTGTGACAATGCCCCATGGTGAGCACAGTGGTCAGAGCAGGTCCCAGAAACCCTGCTGGCACAGAGAGTTGTGCTGACAGTAGATGGAGCAGAAAGCAGCAGAGGGATGGAGAGAGCTTAACCAGGTCTGGTGCCAAAGGGGCTGTACAGACGCTGGAGTGGAAGAGGGAGGATGGAATGGATGAGTGGAAAGTTTGAGATCCTGCATCCCTTCTCCATGAACCTTTAAAACATGGCATCTACAGTAAGAGTCTGGGCTTGAAGACTTGGTTGGTGCCGGGACCCCCCTCTCCAAGCAGACCTCCCTCCCCGTCGCCTCACTAAGACCAAATTATCTTCATCTCTGGAAAGCGTTCAGGTCTTAGTGACACCAAATCACCCCAACACATTACAAGGCAGTTTGCTCAGTGGCCACTAACTTACCAGCAAACACACCTGCTGCAATACACGCTTATCCTGTGGGAGGCAGCAGATATCTCCGTCAGCAGCCCTTTGCACCCTGACAGCTGTCCATGGAAATCCCCACCTCCTTCTGCTGAATGTTCTCACTACCCCTGTTCTTCTAATCATCTAATTTTCAGTTTACCTGGCTTGAAACAAGCAGGTATCAACCATCTTTGGATTTTGCTCAGGTCGATATTTGCTTTATGGTGTACCTGATTCAATCTGTTGTGGGCTACCAAAGCAGACGGATTTGAAAGGCTGGGTTTCAGAGGTTTGGGGCAGAATTTGCCTTTCATTTTACGGTATAACATATTTCCAGGGGGCTTTATGTCAGCCCATATGGGACCACTGAGAGATGTGGCTGTGTCCTAGGTATGGCAGGTCCTGGCAGAGCAGGCCATCACCCATCCACAGGGATGTAAAGCTGAGTGGTGCAGGGCACAGCTACCTCGCTCCAAGCCTAGCATTACAGGCATGTCCAGGGTCATATGCCCACCACAGACATGGGCCCAGCACTGTTGAGCAGTGTCACCCACATCACCACTCACCAGTGTCACTCTGAATTGCAGTTCTTTAAAATGGGCATTGGCATCTGCTTGATTGAGATGCGTGGCTCCACTATCCGGGAGGCCAAGAACCGCAGCTTTGAGCTCATCACCCCTCTCAAAATATTCAGGTAACCCAAGCGCCTGGGTAGGATGAGGTGGGGAGAGCATCTGGGCACTGGGCCCCAGGATTGGCCACTCCGGGCCCATGAGTGTTTGGCTGCATTTGCGCTTGTAGCTTCATGGCAGAATCAGAGAAGGAGAAGCGCGAGTGGATGGAGGCCCTGCAGGAAGCCATAGCTGAGACACTCTACGACTACGAGGTAGCGGAAAAGATCTGGTCCAACAAAGCCAACAAACACTGCGCAGACTGCCGGGCTCAGAATCCCGACTGGGCATCCATCAACCTGTGTGTGGTCATCTGCAAGCAGTGTGCAGGCTAGTACAGCTCCCTGCAGGGCACCAGGGTGTACAAGGACAAGTGGGTGTGTGGTAGGGGCAGGGGGCAAACTGGCATTTGTTAAGTAGGCCAGAAGGGGACGCTGGGATGATAAGGAGGACTATGTCCAGCTAGCACCCAGGTGACACATGAAGGCTGGGTGGGCAGGATGCTGACTGGGGTATAGGTATGATTTTGGTGCCAGTTATCCTGACAGAGTCACTGGATGGATGCTCACTTGCTTGCTCCCCACAGGGCAGCACCGGAGCCTGGGCTCCAATATTTCCAAGGTGCAAAGTCTGAAGCTTGACACCAGCGTCTGGTCCAATGAGATCGTACAGGTAGAGGCACTTGGGACAGGGAACTGGGGCCTGCATGGCACTCCCAGGGGTCAAGCTGCTTTCCCTGGCAGGGTAATAGCCTCACAGCCTCCCCTGGGATGTGTGGACATGGGTATGTGGGAGTGAGAGAATACTGAGCATCCTGCTGCCCCTGGCTGGGCCTGGCACTATCCATGATGCCAGGACTTTCCTGTAGCTCTTCATCATGCTGGGTAATGACAGAGCCAACCGGTTCTGGGCTGCTCGCCTCCTCGCCACTGAAGGCCTCTACCCTGATGCAAGTGCTGAGCAGAGACGAGACTTCATCTCTCGCAAGTACCGGGATGGGCGGTACCGCCTGCCCCATCCCCACTACGCTACCCAGGATGATGTGCTCCAGGTAAGAACACTTTGGGGTGCATATAGGATGTTGGAGTGCTGGGAGTAAACCCAGAGCTCTGGATCTGAGACATCAACAGCTCCTGCTTGGCTGACTGTGCCCATAACCCCACTCTGGGCTGCCCTGTTGAACAGTGGGCAAGGGTGGGAGATTGTGCTCCTGCTTTGCCTGCCTTTGAGCATGCCTGGCAGGAGGTCAGGGAACTTAGAAGCTGTAACATGGTCACTAGGGGTGCATGTCTCATTCTAGGCCCTGTGCGCTGCGGTGACTGGACCAGGCCTGCTCAAGACTGTCCTGCAGTTCTTCTCATCCTCAGAGGCTGGGCTGACAGCTGACCCTGGGGCCTACGAGGTGTCCCCAGGAGCTGACCTGTTGTGGGGCCCAGAGAACAAAAGGCCCAGGAACCGTTCAGGTAACGAGGACACTCAAGTCTTGCAATGGTTGTCATGGGGGGCTTCCACTTTGTCACAGCCCTTATCCCTGACAGTACATCCCACATCTACAGCACAGCAAGGGCATCATAGTTCCCTGAGGGACCTGAGGTGCCCCACTACACCCCTCTTTCAGGATGGGGCAGGGTGATAGATACTGCCGGAGCCCCTTTTCTGTGAACCCTCCCTGCCCAGAGCACCCCGTTGCCTAAATATGCATGAGTGGGGTTGCACTGCCACCCTGGGGGCTGTTTTGGTGGATGCCTGTTCCCATATTTTCAGCACTGTGCCCCACAGGGAGTCCCAGCACAGGAGAACCAGGCCCAGAGGGCGTCTACAATGAGATCACTCAGCCAGTTACACATAGTGGGTACCTGCACCGGGCCTCAGCCCTCCCCAAGCTCCCAGGCACCAAGAAGAGCAGAGACGGTAAGCGGGGGAGCATGGGAGGGCAGCCCGCAGGGTGCCCGCCCCAGCACCACTGACAGCATGTTCCTGCAGACTTCCAGCGCATCTGGTGCTCCCTGGAGAAAGCCCTGCTCTTCTTCGAGACAGAGAAATGTACTGAGCCCTTGAGCCACATCGAGAGCAGGGACCTCCTCTCCCTGGGCGTGAGCAAAGCCCATGCAGTCACCAGCCCCGGCTCCACAGAAAGGTACCCCAGCTTTACCCACAGTCCCTGTCTGCCCATGTCATGGTTACCTGCCCTAAATGGAAGCAGCACTGGCACAGATGGACCTGCAGACCAAGTCCCAGCGACCCTGTGGACATATAGAGGGCAGGGATAGGCATTGCCCCCTCACTGGGAGCTTGGTGCAGTTTAGCCAAGGTGATGGGGCAGGGGATCTGAGCGAAGGTTCGGGGTGCGAAGGGCTACTTGTTGGGCTGGTTCACTCTTTACAGGTTTCGCTACACCCTCGAGCTCTTCCTTACTGGGGAGAAAGTGCAGCAGCTGGGAGTCGATGGGCCTGACACATTGCAGGCCTGGGCCAGTGCCATTGGCAAGGTGAGCCAGCCCCTGTCCCTGGGCTCCCAGCACTGCTGACTGGTCCCTGGGCTCTGTTTCTGTTTCCCCAGTGTTAGACTGCTCCCAGATATCCCCGCAGCTGGGCCCTATCTTTACCAGGCTCTTCTGTTCCTTCGGTCCCCAGTGGTTCACGCCTGTGAGTTGTCACTGCCTGCTCGGCTATGAGTTTCAACGCGTGGGCCAACTGCGCTACAAGTGCATGCTCAATCCTGAGCAGTGGCAGCAGGCCTTCTTCATCCTGCAAAAAGCCCACCTCTTCATCTGCCCCACTGAGGATGATGGGGCTGAAGACAGTATCAACCTCCGGCGGCTGCAGGAACTCAGTCAGTGTGGCAAGAGGGGGGGAGCTGCTCTGCTGCCCAGAGTGGGCATGATGCAGCAGGAGGCCATGGGTGACTGATCTCTCTGCTCCTCGCCCCAACACAGGTATGGTCCCCCCAACAGAAACCCCAGAAAAGAAGGAGCTGCTGATTCTGGTGGAAATGGGCAGGTGAGCCTTGCAAGGGGCAAGAATCCCATTCATGGCTCCAGAAGGGATGGGGAATGTGTCCCAGTAGGCCAAGCAAACTCAACAGGCTGGGGCAAAGATATTAACGTGTGGGCAAGCGCTGACCCCAAATCAGTAGTGCAGACACTGCTGGGGCAATAGGGTTGGGGCCAGCCCTGCTTGTCTCCTGCCTGAGGATCTCTCAACAGTGTACGGTGCCCTTTGGCTCAGCCTGGCTGTGCCTTGCTCCCTGTCCAATGCCCCAGAGTCAGACTGTGTTTTGGGGGAAGGGGGTGGTAGCCCAAGCCTCATTCCCTGTTCTCTGCCCTTGTCGTTGTCAGGACATTTTACCTGCAGGGCTTGTCGCGGGCAGACTCCACAGCATGGTACGCAGACATCCAGGCATCGGCAGGGGGCCGGGGTAATGCACTGCGGGACCAGCAGCTGAGCCGTGGGGACATCCCCATCATCGTGGACAGCTGCATTGCCTTCATCACGCAGTATGGTGAGCACAGTGGCTTGCTGGTGGGTCTGAGCAGTGGGGAACTATTCTCTAAGCTCCAGCACCAGTGGAGCTTAGCATACCTGAGCAGGATTGGGCCTCCATGACTTCACTTCCATTCCCAAGGGCTACGGCATGAAGGGATTTACCGCAAGAATGGAGCCAAGTCCCGGATCAAGGTACTAATGGAGGAGTTTCGGCGGGACGCGCGCAATGTCAAGCTGCGCATCAATGACAACTTCATTGAGGATGTCACAGATGTGCTGAAGAGGTTCTTCCGAGAGCTTGAGGACCCCATCTTCACCCTGGAGCTGCACCCACAGTGGAAGGAGGCAGCAGGTACCTCCCTTCACCCCAACCCCTTCTCCACACTGTGCTGCCTGCTGGGGACACTGGAACTGGGCCTGTAGATGTCCCTCAAAATGGGATCTCAGTGCTAGCCCCAGTGCCATGTTGGCTCTGGGTTTGTCTGGCTTGATGATTTTCCCTGACCCACTTTCCTCCTTCCAGGAATCTCCTCAAAGCCCCAGCGCCTGGAGCGGTACAAGGAACTCATTCATCGCCTGCCTCGTCTCAACCACAAAACCCTGGCTGCACTGATCGGGCATCTCTACCGGTGAGCGTGCCCCTTGACCACCTCCCCAGAGGGACCCCTGGTCTGCCTGGCATCCCCAAGACCCTTTGGCAGGGTGGTCTCCCCACTGGCCAGGAAACACTGGCTCCCATCTTCTGCTCTGCCAGCTCCTGAGCCTGGTGCTTGTGTATGCTGGAGGGTGCTGCTCTGGGACATCTCAAAAGGTAGAAACATTCCCAAAATTGCCCTGCAGCAGGGGGAGAGAGGAGGTTGGGGACTAGGCAATACCCCCTTGCAGGATGTCAACTGCACCCATGTCCCAGAAGAAGGAAAAGAAACAGACTTCTGTCTGCAATTAAGAGCAGGATATGAGGTAGTGTTCTGGTTCGATAGCAACTGGAAGTCCTGCAAACAGGAACTACCCAGCATGAAATTCCCATTCTTGGTTATCTGGGGAGCTGGGGAAAAATGGGCTGACTTTTTAGGTGAGTTTGTAAGCGGTGGAAGAGAGTAGCTTGTGCTGGCCCTTCATGCTCATGTCCTCTTGCCCCAGAGTACAGAAATGTGCTGATCTCAACCAGATGAGCACCAAGAACCTGTCGCTGCTCTTTGCACCCAGCCTCTTCCAGACCGATGGCAAAGGGGAGCATGAGGTCAAGGTGATGGAAGACCTCATTGACAACTATGTCAGCATCTTCAATGTAAGCTCCTTGTAGGGGCTGCGCCTGCCCCATTCTGCATTGGTCCCATGTGCCTTCCCCTGCATCCTCCTCTGCAGTTCTATTCCTCCTCCATATCCCTCCATCTTGGCCCTGGGTGCCTCAATCCATATCTCCCTCTACCTTAACTCCATCCCCCTCACCATGTGCCCTTCCTCCAATAGATTGATGAGGACCAGGTATCCCAGATGGATCTGGAGAATAGTCTGATCACCACCTGGAAGGACACCCAGGTACCAGGAATGCACTTTTTGATGGCCTCTGCCACACTGGGGGCTATGGGCTTGTGAGATTATCTGGAGGCTAGGGCAGCTCTGCTTCCCAGCCCCTGCCCCGGGTCCCCCCCTGTTCTTCCATACTTCCCTGCAGCATGGGCAAATATTTGAGGAAGGACCTCTTTCACCTTGTCTCCCCTTCACTAATCACTGAGCCTCATGCCCAAGGGAGAAGCAGCCCTCTGCTCTCTGAGATACCATTTCCAGCTCATGGGGACAGGTGATACATACCAGAACCACTCCGGCATGGTACCCAGTGCCACTCTTTCTTTCCCCACAGCTCTCACAAGCAGGAGACCTCATCATTGAGGTTTACCTAGAGCAGAAGCTGCCTGACTGCTGTGTCACCCTGAAGGTGAGTCCCAAGGAAGGGTCATGTTGGAAGAAGGGAGGAGGAGGCACAGGTTCCTCAGCACTGTCTGTCCCTGGTGTGTCCGGGGCCATGCCCACTGGCAAGCAGACCCATCCCACCACCACCATGCCGCAGCTTCCTGTGTGTCTGGCCCCAGGTGTCCCCCACAATGACAGCAGAGGAACTCACCAACCAGGTGCTGGAGATGCGCAACGTGGCAGCTAGCCTGGATATCTGGCTGACTTTTGAGGCCCTGGAGAATGGGGAGCTGGGTAAGCATCATGGTGATGGTGGAAAGAGGATGCTCACAGCATGACTGGGCTGGCAAGGAGGGGGATAGGATATGGGGGGCAGTTTACTGTCAGAGAGATAGGCAGAGAGCAGGGGGGATGGAGGCTGGCACAGGGGAGATGGCATGGTGATGAGGGTGTCCCTGCTTCTCCAGAGCGGCCCCTGCACCCCAAGGAGAAGGTCCTGGAGCAGGCCTTGCAGTGGTGCAAGCTCCCAGAGCCCAGCACCGCATACCTGCTGGTGAGGAAGGTCACTATCGGAGAGGGCAGCTGTCTCTTCACAGGTAAGGCAACACACTGGTGCAGCGGAGGGTCTCAGTCCTAATGCCAGATAGGCCCAGATGGGGCCCAGAGCAGGACAACTCTGTTCCAGTTTCCCCTTACCCCACCCACTGTCCTGTAGTCACCATCAACACACCCCTGAGACCATCATGGACATGGCCTTGCCCACAAAGGGAACACATTCTGATAACCCCTGATACCACCTCACATATCCCCCAGGCCACGCTGACCTCCTATCTTCTCTACTGTCCAGGTGCCAAGCGTGAGACCCCCAAGTGTGGGCTTCTGAAATGCCGTGAGGAGCCTCCCAAGCTGCTGGGGAACAAGTTTCAGGAGCGTTACTTCGTCATCCGAGACCGGAAGCTGCTGCTGCTCAAGGAGAAGAGGGTACTGGGGGACGTAGTGCGGCCGGGTCTGTGTTCCATGCACAGGAGGAGAACTGGGGTGTATGGGGAGGGAGAGCCCTGCAGTTGCAGGGACAAGTGGTGGCACTGCCACAGCTGTGCAGGATCCTCTTCCCAGTAGGGTGGGCAGATGGGAGGGCATGTGATGGGCCCCGAGCTGGGCTGTGAAACCCTCTGGCTGTTATTCCCCAGAGCGCCAAGCCAGAGCGAGAGTGGCCCCTGGATGCAGCCAAGGTTTACATGGGCATTCGGAAGAAGCTGAAGTCACCAGGCCAGTAAGTTGGACCTTCACTGGACATGACCTTGGGGAATGTATCCATCACCCCTTCTCCATTCCTGAGGTGCTGGAGCAGGCACCGTCAGCCCTCAGTTCCTGTAGTGTGGCACCAGACACTCCAGCTCAGCCACTGGGAATGTCCCAGTTCCCACTGGGACCCAAAGCCATGCTAGATCTGGGCCCTGTCGAGCATCCTGATCCCTCTACCCCACCAGCCATGCGCCTATGGCAACATCTGAGATTTGGTGGTCATGCCTCATGTTCTGTGTCTTCCTTCTTTAGGTGGGGTTTCACCCTGACCCTGGACAAGCAGCAGCTGTGAGTATCTGCCCCTGCCATCCTGGGGCTGAGAGGGCAAAACGGGTCCTGTCTCCAGTTTTAATGGGGCCGGGACAGCCAAGTTTTTTATCATGTTCCTGGGACGCTAGAGGGTCCCAGGCACCAGGGCAGAGCTGGAGCCTGGCTGGGGCACTCGAGGGCAGAGTTGTGGGGTTGCACATGTGGCACAAGATGGGGGGCAAACGAGCCAGGCTCAAGGGGCAATCAGTGCCCTAAGCTGAGTGGGCAGCCAAAGAGGAGGACAGAGCTGTGGCAGGCTAGCTAAGAGAGTAAAAGTTGTGCACACTGTCACCGCAGAGACTCGTGCCCATGAGCGCTCCCTGCCTGCCCCGTCTCTGTCACCCTGCTGATCCTCTCCCTATTTCCCTGACCCTGCAGATACTGGGCAGTGTCTAGCACTGGGTCCATAGTGCCAGCACTGGCTGGACACTTTGCTTGTCCCTGATGTTCTTCTAGGGGCAGCAAGAACAGCCAGGTTGAGCTGCCTAGTTCCAAACTGGGCAAACTCCTGTCTCTCACTGAAGCAGTAATTTGGGCATGTGGAGAGTTTCAGAGGGCCGTTCCTGATGCCAGTCATGGGAATGCCTCACTAGGGATCTGATTGTAAATGGCAGCTCCAGGCTCACAGGCAAGGTGACAAGAGGATCTGGGCTTTGTTGGCCCTGCTCCCTGGAAGCCTCTCAGCTGACTCCTTTGCAGGTACTTGGTGTGCTCAGGGCAGGCTGAGCTGTGGGACTGGACCACCAGCATCCTCAAGGCTCAGGTGAGTGAAGGCTTGTTGTGCCACTCAGCTGGACTGGGACAGGCTGGGGGCTAGCAGGGTGGTGTGACCCGCCTTGTCCTTGCACACAGCATGATGATCTGCGCCCTGTGATCATGCGCCGGCGTTCCTCCTCTGACCTCGCTAAGCAGAAGTTTGGCACCATGCCACTGGTGCCCCTGCATGGGGACAGCACCGACACCACCATGCTTTCTGCCAACCAGACCTTGGTAAGGCCATGGCAGCTGCCCTGTCCACAGGTGCTCCTGCACCCACCCCGAGACCAGTTTGGAGAGGGGCATGTGCCACCCAGAGCCAAGTGGATGCTTTGGGTGCATGTCTGTGCACCCAGCAGTGTGTGTGTGCCATGCGCTGTGTTTGTGTGTCTTGCCGATTCCCCATGTGTGCAGGGCACCATGGGACATGCAGGGTTGTGTTGGTGCCCTGGGTGTTGGCAAGGACTGCATGCCAGCATGCCAGGGTGCTGTGCTCTGAGCAAAGCACATGTTGCTGCCCATCCTATGCCTACTGAGGCAGGTTTTCCTCCAGCCCTGACCCCGCTACGCGCTATCAGGTGCTTATCTCTGCCTGTCTCCTCTGTTTCTAGCGCCGCCTGCACACGCGAAGGACTTTGTCCATGTTCTTTGTAAGTATCTGCATGTCTGAAGTGTGTTTATGTGGGCTTTGCACTGTGCCTCAGAGCTCCCAAGGGCAAGGGCTCGTTTGCAGCATCCTGCCCATGTTCATGTAGGTACATGTAGAACAAGCCATCCTGCCCACACCGTATGGCAGAGGATGAGGTGGCCATTGCCCTGTGTGTCCTATATGTGGCTCCTTGCATAGTGCTCGTGTGCATAGCCAAGATCACAGAAATCCAGTCCAGCTCCTTACATCGCTCTCTTTGGGCCTTGCATTGCCCAGAGGGGCTGAGCAAGAGAAATGTGAGGGAATAGGTTTGTCTTCTCCTCTCCATGGAGTCATTTCTGCCAGGACCACCTGCCCTGCCTGGCCTACAGGCCTTGCCTTGAGTGGCTGTGGGGTCTGCCTTTCCTCCCAAGGCTGCCTCTGCCAGGGGGCTGCTAGGTGGGTGCCACAGCCTGCTGGCACAGACCTTGCACAGGATGGGGCCCAAAGTGCCCACCCTTCATTCGTGATGGGCAAGAGAGCAGCACAAGGCAGGAGCAGCAGAAATGAGCAGTGCCTGAAATTGCTGGCACCAGAGCAGAGCCCTGCGCACGGCCTGGGACTTGTGCTAGTGCCCTGGCTCCTCCTGGAAGCATCCCCTGGGGCACAGCAGTGGCACAATGCTAGAGACTACCAGGGCCCAGGCTAAACCCAAGGGAAAGAGTAAAGACCTGGAGAAGTGCAAGTAACCCAGGGGAGGTCTAGTGGAAGCATCAGCCCCATGGCAAGGGAACAAGGCCTAGCAGGTCTCTCTGGGGAGCACCCGTGTCATGTCCAGGCAGGGTGAACTAGGAAGGGGACAGAGCATCTGGGGTTTCCTGGACTGTGCCCTCACCCCAGCTACTGCATCTCCCCTAGCCCATGAAGATGCACCAGGACTGTCTGGAGGAGCAGCAGGAAAAGGAGGTGGACACAGAGCCTGTCTACGAGGAGGTGGGCAACTTCCCTGAGCTGGCCTCACTGGAGCTGGACCGTGAACTGCTGGCAGACTTGTCATCCATCCCCTCCGTGGACAGGTCCAAGAAGCCATCCCCATTCCCTGAGCAGCCCCCAGCTCCAGCGCTGCGCTCCTCACTGCCCACCAATCCAGCCCAGAGGGTTTCAGGTCCCTCTGTCTCCAAAGCTCTGTCCCTCGAAAGGGGCTTGAACCTTGAGTGCGACAAAAGCCCAGCCCACGGCGGATCTGCTGGGCTCAGACCCACCAAAACGGCCTCTCTTGAGAGGAACCTGGAGCCTTCTCTAGTGCTGGCTGGGGACCAGGGCCAAGTGGCCATGCCAGGGGGCAGTCCCAGCATGGAGACATCCCTGGAGATCCCCAAGAAGAGGAACATTCAGCCTTCCTCACCCATCAACAACAAATTGATTCAGGAGCTCAGTAGTATCATCCTCAAGAAGAACGAGGGTCAGCACCCAGGCTTAGATCCAGGATTAGATCCAGGATCAGGGCCAGGGTCAGGGCCAGGGCCAGGGCCAGGCCAGCATGTAACATGACTTCCCATGCCAAATGGGTGGCCACGTGACCTGGAGTGGCAGGGGGTCAAGTCACGTCACGTGGCAGGTACCTGGGCAAGGGGCGCTAGGTACCAAGTGATCCCACATCAAGGCGCCTGTATCCTCCCTCCTCTTGGCCTAACCCCAGAGCCAGACTGGGAGCCAAGGCAAGGCTGGGACTGGGGGACCAGGGCACCCAGCAGCTGGCATGGTGCTTCTCCAAGGCGTCAGCCGAGGCTGAGCCATGGCACCGGGGCCATGCCAACACAGCCATCCTGCTCAGGAGGGCGCAGGCTGGAGACTCTCCCATGTGCCTTTATCGTGGGTGGCACATCCGCTGTCTGACAGCCAGACGCACAGGGTCAGGCGCAGCACTGAAGGAAGCAAGTAAAAAGGTAAATGAAAGCAGAAACATGGTGTCTGCAAGTTCTGGCTGTCTGGAGCAGTGCCAGACTGGGGAGCATGACGTGCCTACCTGCACAGGCGCGTGCCACAGTGGGTGCGTGGGTGTGCTGAGTGCACAAGGGTTCAACTTTCTTCCCACGTCGGTCCTCTGAGACATGTCTCAGCTTTGCCCAATATCCCATCCCCAGTGCTGCACCCTTGGGGGCAGGATGGAGATACCCAAGCTATCCAACACATCCCTTCTTGCATTTACCATGGCATATTGATGGGGTGAGGGAGTCTGTAAGGAGGAGGACTGGCCATATGTGCCCAGCATATAGTCCTGGCGATGGAGGACGGCTCCTGCTCAGCTGGGGTAGTTATACCAGTTTCTTCCATTATCGGAGTAAATAAAGGTTTATTTGTACACTGGAGGGTTTGGTCAATGCACGACAGGTGGCAAGGGCACCTCTGGTGCTGTGGGCAGTGCCAGGTCCTGCATCATGCAAGGCTGGGACATGGGAGCCAGCAGGATGTGGGCATGGAGGGGCAATGCTGGAGACTGCAGCAGAGACACCAAGCCTTGTAATATGCTGGGAAAGGGCAGTGCCTGGGAAAGTCTACGGAGGAACTGCTGCTTTTGTGGTCAGGGTTGGGGGGGGACTGGGGAAGGGGAAGCTACTGAAGGTTTCAGAGAAGTGGGTCTGTCCTAGTCAGGACCATTCCATCACAAGAGTGGCTGGCTGCTCCCAGCACTTTGTGCAGTGGGATGGGGGCAAGGCAAAGGGGCTGGGAAAGAGCCCTGTGCAGAGTGGGAGGCCCACAAGGTTCAAACCACCAGGATTTCATGTCAGTAGGGTCCAGCACAGACCATTCTGCACCTTCCTGTGGGGCTCCAATACACTTTGGCAAAGTCACAGCAAGCTTCTAATCCCAGGGGGATTTTCTGCTCAAGTTTGCTGCCAGTCTGGGACATGTGCTCAGAGAGGAGACTGCTCCAGAGCTTGGCTAGCAGCTGGGAATAGCACTGGTCCCATGGCACGGTCTGAATGACAGCATGTCCATTTGTGCTTTGGCTGCTGTATTCTGTGGTACCAAGGAATGTGCAAGTGGGTTGGGGAAAAGGCAGCGCCCATGGTGCTGATGTGGCACAGAGCCACAGAGAGGCATGGCTGGGTGCTGGGCTCTGAGCCACAGATTCCCACAGAACAGACACAGCCCCTGAGGCTAGGCACAGCCCAGCACCCCCTTGCTTCTGCCTAGGGCTGGCTCTGCTCGCTGGACCTCAGGGGCAAGGCTGCCTTCTCAGAGGCTTTCCTTGTTGAGGTCTTGAGTTGCCTGGGGCAGCAGGTGCCTTCACCCCAGATGTAGGCCCGAAAATCCCTGGAGACATAGAAGTAGATGAAGGGATCAAAGCAGGTGTTGAAGGCGCTGAGCACCAGTGCCAGGACATACCAGATGTAGGTGATGTTGCGGCATCCTGTGGCACCCAGCACATAGTGGTTAAAGAGCAGTACATTGCTGGGGGTGAAACAGAGGATGAAGACTAGGAGGACCAGAGCCAGGAGACGTACCACGTGCCCATAGTTTCTCCTCTTGGCCACCAGCCGCACCAGGATGCAGCCATAGGAGATGATCATGAGCACAAAGGGCATGCCAAAGCCCAGCCCTACCAGGGAGAGGAAATAATAAAACATGAACTTCTGGTCATCTTTGTCTAGGACATCATGGCAAGTAGTGATGTTCAGCCCTGAGATGTACTTTGTCTGGGGGCTGAAGAGCAATGGGCTCATGCCCAGCCCCACTGCCAGCCAGATCCCCACACAGACACCCACCCTGCCCCACATCCACCTGGACCCCTTCCACAAGAACGGGTGCACCACAGAGATGCAGCGCTCCAGGCCAATGCAGGTGAGAAATAGGATAGAGCTGTACATATTCCCATAGAAGAGGGCTACCATGGTGCGGCACAGGTAGTCCCCAAAGAGCCACTGGTTGCCCAAGAGGTGGTAGGAGATCTTGAAGGGCAGCAGGAGGACAAAAAGCAGGTCAGCGCTGGCCAGGTTAAGCAGGAAGAAGGTGGTGGAACATCTCCTGAACTTGGTCACCAGGACCCAGCAGGCCAGAGCATTGGCTGGCAGCCCGACAAGCAGAATCACACAGTAGAGAGCAGGGAGGACACGAGTGGTCACAGTGCTGTTGAGAAAAGCTTCCACAGAGGCGCCGGGGCATTCAGCTTCTTCTTGGGGAGTGAGAGAGATCAAGACTCGTCCTTTGCCATGCACTGAGAAGAACACAAGGAATTAGCTTTGTCTGAGAGCACCCTTCCACTGCTCCTTCCTGTTTGGGACCATGTAGGGAGCTGTCACTCCTCCCTGCAGCCAGCAAATGCAAGAGCTGGCATCTTCCTGGTCAACAGCAAAGGGCAGCTTGGGACCCACAGAAGTTCTGCATCCTAGTCCTTAACATCCTGGTCCCTGTGGATGTTCACAGTACCTCAGCTGGGGCAAACTCTGCTCTTGCTGGCATTGTGCTCCCAAGCTGTAATGCTAAGCAGAGGAGCACTATAACTCCCAAGGGTCTCCCTCCTGCCCCACACATCCCCCAGTAGCCCCATGTGAGTGTGAAAGACCATGCAGAAGTGACATCTCCAAGTAAGACACTGTAGTCAGCAAGGAAAGTTCACAGAGACACAAAGCTGCCCTTGTCCCAGAGCCACACCATATCCTGCTCATGCCATGCCACTCACCCAGCACCGCGGCCATCTCAGTGCCAGCCCAGCCAGGCTTGGAGAGGAACAGTAACCCTGTCTGGAGCCTGAGATGGGTGCTCACATGCATGCAGACATGCGCATGTCCCATCTTCTTGACAACATCCCTTTTCCTAGCACACTCATGCCCTGCTCTAGAGCAAATCATGAACAACACATGTCAGATGCAGGTCCCCATCCTGCTCCCCCAGCTGTGTGTGCCAGGAACACCTGCAGATCAGATCCTGGAGCAGTGCCTGGTCTGTCTTCATGGCAAAAGTAACCAAAGGAGGCCCTGCGAGCCTGACGGGCTGCCTGGGGCAGATAGGGGAGGCATGAGGAGCATGATGGTGGAGGAAAAGGGGTGCATGGCATGGATCCCACCCAAAGGACCTGGCACGGTCTCTACAGCATCAGTGAACATGCCCAGGTGCTCTGGGGTGTGATGCCAGCCTTTCAGGGCTTTGGGGTCTACTCTGCCCTGGCTCCCCAGCACTAAACCTACTGGCTGGGTCTAGCATACAGTGTGTCTCCCCAGAAAGGTAGCGGGTACAAAAAGGGTTGGGTGGCCTGAGGAGAAGCAGGGATCCTGTCTCTGCTGAGGCAGCAGCACCCCAGTAATATATGGTCCCTGCCTCTGCCGGCTGGTGAAAAGCAGCAGTGGGAGTGCTTGACTTCACCTGCAGCCTCGTGGCCTGATCGAACACCGAAATCAGCAGCATCCAGAGCCTACATGTGTCGGGCCTTTGACGGAGATGTGACACACCAGCCACGCCAGGACAGAGCTGTTCCCACCCTGCCACCTGAGCTGTTCTGGGTCTCTCGCCGCTTCCCCTCAGCCAGGCCCAGGCAGCCAGGCCCCCTCCACCCCAACCCCACGTCAGCCACGGCTATGCGGATCTCCCTCCGCTCCCTGTGGTCATAAGCTTCTCACTCTGTGCCCAGAGCAAAAGCACAGAACAGGAAGATCCTCGGTCACCCCCCCCCCCAAAAAAAAAAAAAAAAAAAAAGGAAAAAAAAGGAAAAGAAAAAAAAAGAAAGAAAGAAACCCACTGATCAAATCCCTTTTCTTAATGTTTTTTTCACTCTAACAGCACAACCAGGCCCTGCCTCCCTGCACGTCACCGTGACGCACATTGGTACCTGTACGAGCAAGTCCGCTTCCTGCTCCTACAACAGAGCTAAACATACCCTTCCTAAAGCCTTCCCTTCCACCCCACTGCACTGCTCCCAGCTCAGGGGCTGCCCAGAGAGACACAGCCCCCCCCCCCCACCCCCCCCCGAGCCTGTTTTGCCAGGGCTAGATGTTAACACTCCTTGGCACTTGCCAACATGCACTGCTAATGCACGGCCCCAGGGAACAGCGAAGGTGGTTCCTCGAGCCTGAGTGCACGGGGCGGCCAGCTGTCCCAAGCGACCCGCGCGGTCCTCTGCAAAGCTCTCACTGAGGCAGCTCCTCGGCTTTCCAAGCCCTGCCACGGCTGCCGGATTGCGCTAGGGCCGCCTCGCAGCCCCGGACCCGCAGGCACCACGTTGCCCTTTGAGCGGGCACACAGCGAGCCCGTGCAGTGACAACCATCCTGGCTGCTCGAACACGATGAGCCCAGTCTGCCGTGACAGCTGGGTCCAAGGAGCTGTGGCGGTCGTGAATCGCTGCCTCCCGCTCTGGGACTGGGAAACAACGCGGAGATTTCCTGAGAGCAGTCACCCACACCGGCTTGGGCGCAGGGCACGACGTGCCGTGCAAGACCACTTCCAGGACAACGTGTTCAGATGTGGGACTTACGAGAAAGTTTGGTGGCTCCAATTTAGCCTGAAATGAACCACCCCAGCTCTGAAATCCCAGAGACTTTCAGCTGGTCCCCAGGACACTTGAGGTCTAGGGCACCAGGAAGGCCCAGCTGTGTCCAACAGCCTCCTGCAAATGCTGCCGTCTCTGCCCTCTCCACTCGCGAAGGAGGCAGGGGAAATTTCAGGTTACAACAGCAATAATTTTATTTTTGCTGCTATAGGGAGGGGAAGAGCAGCGGCGTTTCAGGTCATCACTTGAGCTTTCAATATGGACAGTAAAAAGACCCAGAAAAAGCGGCAGAGTTGTCCCCCAACCCATCTCGGTAACAGGCAGCAATTCCCATCCAAGTGCCAAGTGACATGGTATTGGGATATCCCAGCCTCCATATGGTCCATGTCCCTCCTGTCCTGCCCCATCGTCTCCCAGCTGGCACGTACCCCCACCTCAGCCAGACGGCCCTTCCTGACCTTCTTTAACCAGATCCCCAAGAAGGACATTCCCCGGAAAGGGAGCGAGAGACCTACCAGGGCGCTTAGCTGTGGGGAGTTCGACAGCTGAGCAGAGCCAGGTGCAGCCAAGCAGGAGGGAGACGTAGATGGCAGCAGAGCCGGGCGACGGCAAAAAATACATATCTGTGGCGCGACCTCTGCAAAAACTGCTGATGGTTGTCTTCTGGGGTCCAGAGAAGTATCACAAGCGGGGGCTGGCCCCAGACTGTGAGTCACTGCGACATGACAGACGCCAGCCCTCTCCTCCACAGCACCCTTCCTCTTTTTCTTCCACTTTGCGTCTGGGGGCTGCTTTCCGCCCCTGAGGTCCAAGCAGCGAGACGGACACTCGGGAAGTTGGGAGTTGAGATGACTGCAAACTGCAAGCTATCTCCAAATGCTCAGAGCTGAGGACAGACAGATGGAGACACGTGGCTTTAGGGTGATTTCCATCTACCCTTGCGCAGTTAGGTGGCTGTGAGGAGGTGGAAGCAGTTTTGGTGCAACCACAAGAAGGTATTTTACAGACTGAGTGGGGAGGTGAAGTGGTGCCTGCCCTGTAAGTGCATGGCAGCAGGGTCACGGCTGGCTCCCAGGTCACCAAGGGAGTCACAACCCAGCTCTGTGTGCCCAGGCCCCATTGCACAAGGGTGCTCCTCATGGAACAGGACCTGCCATTCCCACATGGCAGCACTTTGGGGTCCATGGCACTCTCACCCCTGTCTGACCATCCTAGGAAGGCCCTGAGGACCAGAAACTCCCAGCTTCCTTGTGTTTGATCACTTTGGTTGGCCTGATGAGCTGGTTCCACCTCGCAGATGGGGCCACCCTGCCCCATCGCAGCTGTGCCATGCCCTTCCTGTCACCCAAGTGGGTGGTAGGTGGCCCCCATGCCCACTCTCCCAGCTCCCCGTGACTGCCTGAAGCAGAGGAGCTACAGAAGGGAATAACTGCCCCAGTGACCCACAGGGACAACCCCAGGCCCAGCCTCACTCATGGACATGCTCTGGGGGAACCTGGAAACATGCAACTGCCCCAAAAAACGTGAGAAAGCAAGAAAGGGACAAAAGGGACAAAAGGGACAGCAGGGAGGACCTGGAGAGCTGCAAGAACCGTGATGGCCATAAATGGAGGAAAAACGGGGTAAAAATGCCAAGTGAAAGAGAAGGAAGAGAGGAACGGCAGCGTGGGGGTGGGGACGGAGAGGCGACAGAGGGGCAGAAGGAGGGGCCGGGGGGGGACAGAAGAGGCCGAGGAGGCACAGGGAGGGCTGGCTGGCGAGCCCTCATGGATGCCAGGTGCCCCCACACCAGATGCCACTGCACACACACACACACGCACGCACGCACACACGGCGGGTCCTGCCGAGCCCCGTCCCCTGTGCGACCTGGGACCAGCCCCAGCGCCCCGCGCGTCCCCCTCGGCCCCGCCCCAGGCCCGGCCCCAGCGCTCCCGGGCGAACGCGCAGCGCCGAGCACCAGCCGGCGCCGCGGGCGGGGCCTAGGGAGGGGCGGGGCCCGGCGGCGGGGCGGGGCCCGGCGGCGGGGCGGGGCGGGGCGGGGGTTGGGGCGGGGCCCGGCGGGGGTTGGGGCGGGGCTCGGCGGCGGGGCGGGGCCCGGCTGCGGGGCGGGGAGGGGCCCGGCGGCGGGGCGGGGCGGGGGTTGGGGCGGGGCCCGGCGGGGGTTGGGGCGGGGCCCGGCGGGGGTTGGGGCGGGGCTCGGCGGCGGGGCGGGGCCCGGCTGCGGGGCGGGGAGGGGCCCGGCGGCGGGGCGGGGCGGGGGTTGGGGCGGGGCCCGGCGGGGGTTGGGGCGGGGCGGGGCCCGGCCGGTCCCGGCAGTTCCGGGCTCGGCACACGCGCGGCGGCAGTGGTGGCGGGGCCGGGACCAGGGCCGGGATCGGGCAGCGGAGCGATGCAGCCGCCGCCGCGTAAGGTGAGTGAGAGGGACGGGACCGGCCCCGGCCCCGCAGGATCCGGGATGGCACCGGGCCGCGAGGCCTGACCGGGGAGTCAGGACCGGCTGCACGACGGGCATCGGGGGAATCGGCGGTGGCGGCTGCGGGGTCGCGACTGGCACAAGCAGCGCGGCGCGACCTCGGGAGTGACCTCGGGGCGGCCCCGGGGGGCCGGCGGGGTCTCCCCCGCCGCCTTCGCCCTGCGTGCTCGGGTGCCCCCAGCCCTGCCGGGAGGGTGACACTGGCGGGTGGCCCGGCCTGGCACTGCGGACAGCAGGAGCCGGTCCTGAGAGCTGCCCCCCGCCCCCCCCCCCCAACCTTGCAGGTGAAGCTGACCCAGGAGGTGAAGGTGCACTTCATAGAGCAGCTCTCCAGCCTGCAGAGCAAGCAGCAGCGGGACACGGAGCTGCTGGAGGACATCAGGTACCGGCCACTCCTGGGCCTCCTCGGCCGCCCCGGGGGCCAGCACAGCACCCACGGCCTCCTGCCTGGGCTCCTGGCTGAGACCTGCAAACTCAGTGCACTGCTGACGCTTGTCTGCGCCCTGCGCTCCCTGGAGCATGCAAAGCTGCGGCCGGCAGCCGGAGTGTCGGGAGTCTTCGCTCTCCTTCCATCACACGACAAGCTGGGGAAGGAGGAAAACGGTCCCCGTTCCCAGCCCTCCGGGGCGGTAGGCCGGGAGGGGCTGCTGGAGGGGGCCGCATCCTGCACGCCCCGAGTGCCGCCGGCTCCTGCCGGCGGATCCCATGGGCGCCGAGGGCGCGGCAGGGTCTGACAGCAGCGCGGAGCCCGACGCAGCAGGGCTGCAGTTACCATAGATGCTTTCAGCGGCTCTTTAGAGGTCACCGGCTGCCCTCGTGGGAGGCTGCCTCCCTGCCCCCATCGGCCCCGGCATGAGCCGGCAGCCCTGCTAGGCACCCCGCGCCAGCCCCTGCGTGCCTCCGCACACGGTTCATGTGGGCCTGAGACCTCCCAGCTCATTTCACCTGTGGGGCAGGGAAGGGCCATCGCCATCGCATATGGCCCTCCAGGCTCGGCTTGCCTCGAGCCCGCTGCCGCGGCTGGTCGAAGGCTCCGTCGCTGCCGTGGGTCGGGCCACCCTGGGAGACGGGCGCTTCCAGAGCACAATCCAGGGGGGGGACAGAGGCGCCGCGATGCTGCGCCACGGCGAGAAGACAGCCCTGTCCATCCCACGCGCGCTGGGCTCTCACCTTCCCGGCGTGTCCTCTCCCTACAGGTCCTATAGCAAACAGAGGTCTGCGATCGAGAGGGAGTATGGGCAGGTAAGGAGGTGGCGCCGGGCTCCTCGCTGCTCCCAGGGACGTTCTGTGACACGTGTCAATGTGCAGCGGCACCAGGACTCCAAGCGGCCTCGCGCCGACCTCAGTGCCGCCGTTTCCCCTAGCCGGTGTCGCCCCGCCGGCCCTTGGCTCTCCGTCCTCCTCGGCTCTCCTCTCGCCGTCTCCCCTGCCACGAGAGCCCGGGCGCTGCGTGGGAGGTGCTGCTGGCCCGGCTTTGGGCATTTGCACTGCGTTCCCGGGGGTTTTGCCCACCGGAGCGGCCCCGAGCAGGGTGCTGGGTCCTCTCCAAGGCAGTGAGGAGACCTCGGCCCTCTGGTCCTGGGCGTTTTGCAGCAGCGCACAGCCCTGTGCAAGCAGATTGGGGTTTTGCTCTCAAAAGTCAGATGTTATTTGAGCCGAACAGGGTTTCACTGTGACATCTGTGTCTTAGCTCATCCCTTCATCTGTGCAAGTCAGGGCTAGCTGGGATCCGTCCGTTCCTTCGAAGGGGAGGATCAGCGCTTTCCCTCACGGCAGGGATCGATCACTTGTCGATTGCCCTGCTGAGGGACTTTGCTGAGCACAGCACAAACCGGACCGCGTGTGTTTTGGGGGCCGAGAGGGAAAACTGGGGGGAAGGAAATAATCCAACCGCAGTGTCTGCTTGATCGTTGCAGAGCTCTTCTTTTAAATATCAGAGCCTGGTTTTTGTTCCTTGAAGCATCCTCTGCTGTTTCCCTTAAAAAGATGCTGCAGCAGAGTTTCGCAGGTTGGTGACGTGCCGCAGGGAGTCCCCCGTGCGCCCTGCTCCCCCTCCCATGTCGCACACCCTCCGTGTTTGGTAGGCAGCAGCTGCTTCTCCCCCGCCTTCAGTACGTGGTACTGTGATGTTTGTAACTCGCCATGCTTTTGCTACAAAGGTAATGACTAATACCAGTTTAATACCCCAGGAGAGAACTAAATAACCAAGTTGCAAGCAGAAGGAGTCAAGGGCTCAGAGAGGTGGCAGATCCTAAGTGCTGGCAGAGCCAAGTCTCGTAGGGAAGACGAGAGCTTTGGTTGCGGGTGGCGAGCCACAGTGTAGGGCTAGGCCAGGTTTGTCAGGAGCCCTTGAATGAAGTGGTGGACACCAGGGTGTGATGCTGAAGCCAAGCTATGAGCTGTCAGAGAAGGGCTGGAGCAGAAAAAATACGCAGATAATGCCCAGGTATGTCTAGAAGAGAGAGCAGAGGCTTGGGGACCACTGCAAGACCTGTTTGTGCCCCCAAAATGGGCTGCAAGTACCCTGCAGGGGCCCAGCATCCCTCTCTGCCCTTCCTTCCCTCTCCCTGCAGGACAGCGGTCCGGCCCCGGCTGCCCAGCAGCGTGCCACCTCGCTCCTGCCTCTGCCTTCCTCCGTTCCACCTCCCACGCGCATGGCATCCGTCCCCCTGCAGCGTCGCTCCCCTGCCCTGCTCTGGCCTAACCTCTTCTCCCTCCTGGTGGCTGCGGGGCACTGGCAGGTAGCTTTGGGAAGCCATTGGCCTGGAGGGTGCAACTAACTCCCTACTCAGCCCCGCGTGAGTAACCGAAGAGGCCTCTTGCAGTACCTTGGCTTCCGCCCGTCTGTCGTTGCCCCGCTGCTTTCTCAGCCTCTTCCCTGGTTCGATGCCCAGCCTCGGCATTCCCAAATGTGCTGGAGCCTCGGCGGACATCTCTGGTGAGCCTGGGATGGGTTTGGACACATGGCTCCACCATGCACCCCTCGAGCTCGGAGGGGGATTGCCGCCCTCTGTGCTGGAGGTTCAGGTCATTCTGGGCTTGGGTTGTTGGTGGCTTCTCCCTGGCTTCTTTATTTGGCTGTTGCCTTTGCAGCCGCTGTGTGTTGTGGCCCATTTCTGGCCACTGGCAGTCCCCCTCCCAGCCTTCATTCTCAAAAGCTGCAAGATGAAGCCTTTCATGATGGTGGCTAGCCAAAGTCTGCTTCTCTGGGTCATCCAGGGGCTCTTCCTCCCCTAACTCACATGTGCTGTCTGGCATCACCTTAGCTGTAAGATGCCCTTGGCAATCGTGCATATCACTGAGACCGCAGGGGTTTGTGGCTCTGACCCAACCCTACAGGCACCCCAGCAGGTCTGGCACACGAGGGCTTTCTGTCCTTCCTCTGCATGGCCTGCTTTGGGGCAGGGGGATATACAAGTCTCCCTTTATGCCTTCGGTGTGTCCCCAAATGCATCAGCGTTTAAATGAAGTCCTTGGACTAGCCCACATCCTGCACAGGCATTCTAATGTTGAGGGAGGAGGTGTGATAAAAATTGGACTTTTTCCTCCAGGCCTGAGGCTGAGAAGGTTGAAATCCCAGCAGGGCCAACCAGAGTGACATATTGTGGGCAGGTCATTAGTGGGACTCAAAGGTGCGGGGCTTTGTCCACCCATCAGTGGGGCGGCGGGTGCCAAGCATCTGGCTGTGGGTGCTGTGCCTGTTTGAGCCAAGGTCAGGGAAGTTCTGCAGGGTGGTTGTGGGGCCGTGCTGGGGCTTGGACCTTCTGGGAGCTCCCCGGGGAGCCAGTTTGGGCTTCTCTGCCCTTTCAGGGACCAGGCTGAGCCTCGGGCGCTGCCAGGTGTATCCTCCTTGTATCTGTGTGCTGCAGCCAGCTTGGTCGCAGCCACAAGCCCTTGCTCTCGCTTCCTTCCCTGCCCTGCTTTTCCCGCTGTCGGCAGCGGAGCAAAAGCCACGTGAGGTTTTCCTGCAAGGAGAGACCCCAGGACCCTGGCTGCCCAGACTCCTTGGTCCTCATCAGCCTCAAACAACCGCAGGGTCCCCTCCTGCTCCATTGCTCTAGGGGCACTCATGAAGTAGGCAGTCAGCACGGGGAAGCAGGGTACTGGCACAGGAACATGTAGCCGGTGGGCTGGGTGCAAGCAGGCCTGTGTGCCAGAGGTGCCTGGCTGAGCGGTGGAGCGAGCGGTGATGGGAGGTCTGTCCACAGGCACTGCAGAGGCTGGCGAGCCAGTTCCTGAAGAGAGACTGGCAGCGGAGCCGCAGTGAAGCCAACGACTCAAGGTGGGCCATGGGCAAGGTAGCCAGGGCAGGGTGGCGAGGGGCTGGGGTGGCTGTGGCCTGGAAGAGGGAGGTGGCTGGGTATGTTGTCTCCTAACCAGGAGTCCAATGGCTGGCAGTGCCAGAGATGCCCTCTCTTGAGGGAAGCAGCCCTGGGTGAGGCTATCTCCGAGGATGTGGTATTCAAAACAGAAGGGACTACAGGGGGCAGGTGGCTGGTGATGTCCTCAAAGGCATCTCTTTGAGGGATCCCAGCCGAGACCTGGTAGGGAAGCAGGAGAGCCCCACGGCAGGAGGTGTGGGAGAAGAGAGTCGGTTTAACCTCTTTCCCTGGCATCCTTGCCTGCAGGAGCGTCGTTGCTGCCTGGAAGGGCGTCATTGATGGTACTATGTATGCTGGGCAGGCCCGTGTTACCGCCTCGGAGAGCTATCGCACCATTGCCCTAGAGGCCTCCAAGACTGCCCGTGTGTCCAAGGAGCGGATGCTGAAGAAGGTACTTGGGGAGGATGAAGGCATGTGCCCCATGGCCAGGGGCAGCTGCAGGGCAGCTCATGGCCAGGGCAGTTCATGGCCACCATGCCCAAGCAAAAGTGATGGGGCCACCAGTCCTGGGGCTGACCCTTCCCCCCCACCCTAGAGCACTGAGCAGTTGCAGAAGGTGCAGGCAGAGTTGTTGGAGACAGTGAAGGAGCTGGGCAAGGCGAAGAAGCAGTTTACGCACCTCCAGCGGAGCAATGAGGTGGCCAAGGACAAAGCTGCGGATGTGGAGGCCCGGTGAGCAGGACGGGAGGAGGGCACAGTGGTGCTGCGGCAGGAGCGAAGAGGATGGACCATGAACTCATGCCTTCACCTTTCTCCCTAGGCTCCGGAGGAGTGACCGGAGGATATTTCACACAAAGGCCAGCCTGCAAAAACTCAGTGCCAAGGTCAGCAATGCAAGGACAGACGGGTCGTTGATCACAGGGGTGGCAGCAGGACTGGTCCAGGGCTGGCACGGGATGCAGGATGGTATCCTCCACCCACTCGCCAGGGCATGCCCTCCCTATCCCACAGTTCTCTGCGCAGCTGGCCGAGTATTCAAAGCAGCTCACGGGGGTGCACAACGAGTACATCCTCACGCTGGTGTCTGCCAATGCCCACCTAGACCATTACTACAATGTGGAGTTACCCACTGTCATGCAGGTAAGAGCTGCTCCAACTCCTGGCTTTCCTCATCAGCTTTTTCCCTCCCTATGCTGGGAGCAGGGCTCTCTGACTCTACCTGTCCAGGGTCCTTGAAGAAACATCTCCCAAGCATGGCTAGGTGCTGGACACAGGGTCCCACTGCACCTGCAGTGCTGGGACAGGGAGCAGCAGGGTGTCCCATGTGCATTGCTGTCTCAGAGCATTTCTTGGGCATGTGGCAGGTCCCTGGTGCCCAGCCTGTGGATTGTCCTTAGCCCACCTTGGGGACAGCATAGGAACAGCACATGCTCCCCCAGGAGCTGACAGGGATGTCCTCCCTGCTTGAGCTCTTGGGAGATGAGAGATGCCGGATAATAAGCAGGCACTTGGAATGCCCCACTCCTTGGCTCTGCATGGGCACCATAGGTGCTGCAGGGTGTGGGGGGCTCTCCTGCCTCCCAGCCTGGTTTTCCTAGGCCCTGGACGGTGACCTTTACGAGCGGTTCCGGGACCACTTGACCTTGACCAGCCAGACAGAGATTGAGATCTGCCAGGCAACACAGGAGTGGTTCCAGCGCGTTTTGGAGTCATCCACACAAGTAAAGCTATCCCTCCTTGTCCCAGGGCTGGGGCTGGCCTCCACTGGTCCCTTTGCATTCTGGACACTGCTGGGTTGATGGAGGGCATGACTGAGTCCTGCATCCCGCCTTGGTCCCATGCATCTTCTCCCCGCCACTGCAGATATGCCAGAAGCAGAACCTCCTCCTCTTCCTCCAGGACCACACTGCCTTCACGCTGACCCCAGAGCAGCGATTCCAGCTTGCTGGCATGGACCAGGTACGTTGTGAGGCTGGTCTGGTGACAGGCTGAGCACTCGAGCCCTTCTCAGCTGTGCCATCCTTGCCTAGATGCGTCTTCTGGAGCCAGAGAGCAGCAGCACCAGTGAGAGCAGCCTGGAGAAGGAGGTGCGGCGCTGGGCCATGCGGGCAGCCAAGGACTACAAAATCAAGACACACAGCGAGCAGGTGGGTGCTCTGCACAGGTCATCCTTCCTTGCAGAGCCATGGTGTGTTGGAGGGCCCTGCGAGAGGGCAGAGGCTGCAGCCCCTTCCCTCACGCTCCTCTGCACTCGTGAGCCGCCATGAGCCGTGGCTGTTCATGCAGGTCCTGCAGAGGCTGGAGGCCAGGAGGCAGCAGGCCCCAGAGGCGGAGGTGACCGCCATGGAGCGACGGATGGAGGAAGTGAGAGAGAACATCCGGAAGGCGGAGGTGGGTCTGGCAGGGCAGAGCTATGCGGACCCTGTTCCTAAGCCCACCCTGGCCTGGAGCTCCCCAAACCTGGAGGCTTGGGGGTGGCCTGGGGAACCACGAGCAGTTTATCACCGCCTGGGAGACATGGGTGAGACTCGACCGACCTCGGCCCGCGGCCTCCCCACAGGTCAGCAAGGTGAAGGCGGATGCCCGGCTGGCGCTGCTTCGCACGACTGGGCTGGATGTGGACGCCTGGCTGGCGGGGGCCATGGCGCAGGCGCTGGAGGAGCTGGAGCGTGAGCGCAGCCTGAGCGCAGCCCAGCAGGCCGAGAAGGAGTCCGCACCTGCGGTGAGAGCAGCCTGAGCACCAGGAGCCCGGGTGGCTCTCAGCACCCCTGGTTGGGAGCAGCAGGGAGGGACAACGCCCCCCCCCCCCCATCCCGCTGACGCAGGGTTTGTCCCTAGACAGAAGAGTTTGACCTGGCGGAGTTTGATGATTACGATGACAGCGTTGAGCCGTTTGAAGACGTCGACCCTGGCCCTGCTGGCCGCACGTATCCTTACGCTTGCCGGGTGATTTTCGGATACCAGGTAAAGCAGCTGTTGGAGCTCTGTGGCTAGTTCCTTAGGGCTCTTGGCGCCCTGCCCCGAGCCAGGCGTGTCCACCGCTGGCCCTGGCAGCCTTTATACCGCTTTGCACCATGTCCCATGTGCTCCTGCAGGGCTGCCAGGCAGACGAGCTGTCCATCACCCAAGGAGAGGAGCTGGAGATCATCGAGGACGGTGATGTCGAGGAGTGGGTGAAGGTGGGTGCAGGTAGCCAGAGAAAAGGGCATCAGGCTGAGCATCCCTGAGGTCCCCTCCTCTCTCTAGCCTAGACTGCACGATCTGGCCCATGCCAGAGCTGGGCAGAGTTTGGGGGGTCCCTGTGAGTCCCCACTCACGAGGACTGTCCCAGTATGAGGGCCGGAACAAACGTGGTCACAGAGTCACGATTTGGGTACAGTGTTGGGATTGTAATGTGGCTTCTGCCCCTCCAGGCCCGGAACAAGGCAGGCCAGGTCGGCTATGTCCCCGAGAAGTACCTGCTATCCCTGGGCTGTGTGGGCACTGAAGCGGGCCCCACATCTGGGGGCCAGGCTGCAGGGTCCTTGGAGACAGCCTTGCACCGGCAGCTCTCCAGCATCATGAGCGCGGAGCTGGTCTTGGAGCCTGGAGGTGGGTGGCAACATAGTATCACCCTAGTCTGGTGCGTGTCCACAGGGCAGGCACCACGCCATGTCCCCTTGGGCTCGACCTCTGTCTTTCCCCATGGGATGTGGTCCCACGACTTGTCCCTAGTGCAAGGAGTAGCATCCCCTTCGCGCTCGCAGGGGCCGTGCCCGGGAGTGCTGAGCACCTTGCAAAGAGAGCTTGTCCTCCCAGGAGGACAGCTCTGGCCTCTACCATGTGCTGAGGCAGCTGACAGCAGCTTCCCGCTCTCTCCACAGCCTGGCTGGTGCGAGCCCTGTACGACTACGAGGGGCAGAGCCCCGAAGAGCTGAGCTTCCCCGAGGGCGCCATCATCCGCGTGCTGCCCCGGACGGAGGAGGAGGTGGACGATGGTTTCTGGACAGGAGATTTCAATGGACGCATTGGTGTCTTCCCCTCGCTCGTGGTGGAGGAGCTCACCGGGGCCGGGGGCTCTGCTGGGCAGGTGGGTTCTGCTGAGGCTGAGCTGGGCCTGGCCCATGCTGGGTGAGGGAGGGAGGTTACGTGTCATCAAGGAGGGTTGCTGCATCGCCATGGCACAGGACAGGGGGCCATCTCATACCCATCGTTGCTGGGACAAGGGTGCTGTGTCTCTGGGGTGACCTGAAGAAGTCCCTGGGCCCAGCACTGCAATGAAGGTCTCTGCAGGCTGTGGAGCACCCACTGCTTCAAACACCCTCTGCTTTGTTTTTTCAGGAGCTGCCGTCACCCTCCCCTCCACCATTCTCTCCTCCTGGCCTCGCACCTGGGAACAGCCTGGCCTCCAGCCCCGCTCCAGAAGTGCTAGTGGGAGGTGAGTGCCATGAGACCCCAGGGGCTGGAAGGGCTGGAAAGGAGGTTAGGGGGCGTGGGAGACACGCGTAGCACTACCAGAGCCCAGCCCATCTCTGTCGTGTGTCCAGTCTGCAGGCAGGATGGCATGGCCAGCGGCCAGAGCTCTCCAGACCTGTCAACCAGCCGCCTCCGTCCGGTAAGCACCTCTCTGGGGCCACCCACGGCCCTGGGCCTCCCCTACCAGTGATGATCTCCCTGCCCTCCTCATTGCCTCCCAGCCGCTGAAGCTGGAGGGGAAGGGGCTGTGACATGGGACGGTGCTGTCCGCACGGTGCGGGGTGGTCTGGAAGGCCTGGGAACGGTGCAGGAGTTAGGAGCGAGCCGGCAGAGCAGGGCCTGGAGCAGTCAGCACCGCTCTCCTCTCTCCGCAGCTCCGAGCGCCTCCCCCGCCGCCTGACAGAGCCCCTGAAGCCGAGCCCGAGCTGCACTTTAGCTGACCCTGGGAGTCCCTTGTGCTCTCCTAGTCTCTCCCTGCTCCCGCTGGGTCCTTGGGCCTGCAGTCTGCAAAAGCTTCACCCAAGCAAACTGCATCACCCGCTCTGGATGCTCCTCATCCCACGCAGCAGGGGCCGGCACAGAGGGGAGCGCTAGGACGTGCCCTGAGCCCCGCTCTGCTTCCCCGGAGCTGGTCTTCTTGGGGGGGGGACGCATCCTGCTGTTGCTCCTATGGTACTCAGCATAGCTTGTGGAGCAGTCTTGTCTCCGTGCACAACACTGGGCAGCCATGCTCCTGCCCGGAAGCACCTTTACCCAAAGCAAGGCAAGGAGCTCAGTGGTGTGGTTGTGCCCACGGCTCTTACCTCTGCCCCTTCTCCAGGCCCCCGGCTGGCGTCCTCGTACATGCCCCCCCTTGCTGACAATGTAGCACAGCCCCCCAGGGCTGGGGGGAGGGTGGGGTGATGTCTCCCTCCGTGCTAGGCACCGCATCTGCCATCCAGCCCCCTGCCCACCCAAGAGAGGGACGCGGGAGGTGGTGGGGGCAGCAGGAGCGGGCACTCTGGTTGCTGTGCCCCAATAAAGTGAGTCCACTCGGCCACTGTGTTCAGCAGCTTTAATGGTTTTAGCTTGTCTATTTACAGTGCGGTTAAACACCGAAGCTTGCCCTGGGCCTGGCTGCCGCTGGCTGGGTACGCTGGTGCCTCCATCTCATCTGCTCCACCAGAGCCAGGCTCTAGCCCCTCCTGAGCTGGGACAGGGCCAGAGTGAGGCCCCTCCTTTGCTGTTCCTCCTTGCATTGGCACCTCCTGGGGACTGCTGTAGTCCCCCTGCAGCGAAGATCCAGGGCTCGTGCCAGCATCTCCCCAAGGATGGCTGGCACACGACTGCTCTGTGCGATGGCGAATGCTGCCCCGTGTCTCTGCTCTGTGTCTGCTGTGCCAGCTCAGCTGGTCGCTGGCTGGCACCACTGAGGCTAGGATGCCCCGGGGGCTGTGCTCCACATTTAATGCGCCAGGCTGGTGTGGATGCGCTGCCACAACCACGGGTGGGCTCAGCCCGTGCCTCACCATGGTCAAGCACCTGCATTCCTGCCCAGTTGCTCAGCAGGGGCTTGGCTCCATCTGATGCTGTCCTTTCTGCAGTGCTGGCTGCCCCGGGGGCTGCAGGAGCTGCAGGGACCCATGTGGGCAGCATGTCTGGGCCAGGATGGTGCTGGTACTGTCCTGCCCGTGCCAGGCTGGAGGGGCCTGAGATGCCCCTATGGGGCCTAGTGTGTTGAGGAGGGGATCTCTGGGGCAAGTGCAGTGAGGGTGGGAGTTAGGTAACTATTGCCAATGGGATGAGGTCTGTCGCCGAGTGCAGTTGTCTGTTTAATGTCCGCGCGTCGCTCTGGCCATGCCAAGCACGTAGCTGCTCTTCTGTGCTGGGGCTGGCTGCCATCAGCCCCCGCGGCCCCACCACGGCAGAGCCCTGAGCCCGGCGTGAGGGATGGGGCTGCGCGCCTCCCATCAGCCGCCCGAGCCGGGAGCAGAGAGGAGCTGTGATAAAAAGAGGAGCTGAAAAGGCGCTCTTAGCCTCATCCATGCTGTTGCAGCTGCAGCCCTACCCTCGTCCGCAGGACGAGCCATGGCTCAGCCAGGCTCTCTCAAGCTGCTTTTGCCCCCTGTTCACTTGCTTCTAGGCCCAGCATGGCAATGGCAACCCCAGAGGGGTTTCTGCCAGAGGCCAGCACTGCCCAGCTCAGGCTTGGTACGCAGGTGAGTAAAGCTCCAGGATTCTCCATCCCCAGGAGGCAGAGATCCTGCCTCTTGCAGGACCTGAAGGCTCCTGTTTCTGTACTAGATGCAGGCTAAAAGTCAGCTGGGAAGATGGGCACTGACTCTCTTGAGAAAGACTCGCAGCAGGCTTTGCCCTTTCTCTGCAGCTGAAAGGTGGCATGAGCCAGGGCACAGTGGGCCATAACCCACCCGGGGCGTAGGCAATGCCTTCTGAATCCCATGCTCTCCAAGGACACCATGACCCAGGGGTCAGAAAGAAGCACTTACGTCACACGGTTATTCCTGTGTCCCGCACCATGGCACTCAGCTCCTGCTGGGAAAGGAGGAGACACAAGCACATCAGCGATGTGTAACCTCCTAGCCAGGGGCTAGTAAGGGATTAGGGAGCTGCTGAGCAGCTCCAGGGGTTCATGGCAAACATCTCAACAGGGCCTCGTCACCATGTGCCCTGAAGCACAATACAGAGCTATGGAAAAGGCTTTGGAAAGCCTAGTGGCGCAGCCCCTAGGCATCCTCCCATGGATGAAGGATCAGGCATTTTAATGTCCCCAGGGCTGTATGCTCCCCACTGGAGCTCTTTCCAGCCCACTTTGCAGCTGCAGAACTGGAGGAACTAACCCCTATTGCCTCCTATACATTCCCAGCTCTGCCCAAAAGCAAACCAAACTGCAGGATTTGATACAACAACCTAGCACTGTCCTGACACCACAAAGGCGACAGATGAAGGGCAAAAAAAATCTTCCCCCCACCCCCATCCAGTCTTGCCTGCATAAGCTTCTTGTGCAGATCAGATAGGCCATGGTCACCATCCAAAGTATGGTGGTCCACAGGAGGGAGAGCAGCCTGTTGCTGCCTCTCCAGGCCTCTCTGGAGAAGAGTTGGAGCACACTGGCTTTGTCCTACATGGCTGCCTTGGAGTATCCAAATTCATACCCACCCTCCTTCTTCCTTCAAGCACAACTCAAGCCCAGCAAACCACCAGCCCCACCCACAGCTCTTTAACACCTCCTGTTCCTCAACACTGGGAGCTGCAGCAGTTCAGTTGGGGCAGACTGTAGCCCTGTGTGCACTGTACAAAACTTGGGTTTGGTGCTTTCCAGGATCCCCCTGCCACGTCCTCCAGCTGAGTCCCTCAAAGCAAAACATGCTATTCCACAGCCACACTGTACTGCCAAGACCACAGAGACAAGCAGAGCTACATCAGCGGTGTGATTCCTCTTCCTTCAGTATCCACGTTGGGTGGGGGTGAGGGGAAGCCTGGGGGTGATTACTGCTGTCAGAAAAGGATGGGAGGAAACCCAGCTGCCAAGAGAACAGTGCCAGCAGGGAAGGGAGGGCACGAGGCACACCATATGTTCTCTCCGAGAAACAGCAGAAACCACTAGTTAAAAGAAGTCCAAGCCCCTCCGGCCCAAGTAACAACAAGTAAAGGAAGAAATAAATGCAGCAGGTTCCTCTTTAATTATTAACCTATGTATAAATAGTGGCCTATCCTCTTGCCTCTCCCATGCCCCAGCTCATGGTCTCACCATGATTCTGTCCCACTCCATATCATCTCCCTGCCAGAGATTGTTGGCACACGCAGTGCCTGGCCTATAGGGCTCAGCAAACCGCACAGTGCCAGCCATGGGGAAGTCCTTGGCTCTGAAACATGCTGTGGTTTTTAAGGAGACCATTTGCTTCCTTTTTCTTCTGAGCAAGTTGTCATGCAAGCCTTGGTGCTAGTTTTGTCACCTCTCTCCAAGGCAGCTCAGTGGGGGCTAGCTCTTGGGGCTGCTTGGTATGGCCAGTTCTGGCAGAGAGCAGGTCCGCACACCGGACTTCACCTAACCTCCATCCAAAAAAATCAAAGGTCAAGGAAGAAGGACACTGCTCCCCAAAGGCAGTGCAGGGAGCAAATTCCTCTTGCAGGCTGAGATATCCAAGACCTAGGGACCTATGTGCTCTCTAGCACCCACAGAAAGGCAATCGGTTGTGAAGACCCAGAGCAGCCTCGCTTCAGGCCTCCCCATAGACAGAGATACCAGGGTGCTGGTGTACATGTGCACTAGGAACCCAACACTGGCCAGAGTGGACTGTTCTCCTCTCTGAATGTGGCCAGCACTGGATTCCTCCAGACAGCGGAAGAACAACTAGGAAACACTCAGGTTGCTTTCATAGTTTCCTAGATTTTAAGGCAAGAAAGGATCCTAGAGACATCTTTCTCTGCCTGTATGTTGCTGGCCATGTTAAGCACCAGAACTTTAGCAAAGCTAAAGCTTCAAGGTCACTAAGCTGTGTGTGAATGCAGAGAACCACCAGCCAAATGGGCAAGGAAAAGTGATCCCTATGGACACGTCTAAAGGTAAGACTCTCAGGTTTCCTCCACACAGATCAGGCTGGAAAAATTTCTTCTATCTTTCAAAAACGACTTTGACCTGAGCAGACAGTAAGACCTGTGTGAAGGCCTAAAACAGGCTGTGCTGGAACAGGACAGGGCTTCAGCAAGGTCTCATCTCACTACAAGCACTGAAAGCAACAGTGGCTTTGCCCCAACACAGCATTGTGCTTAAAAGCTGTCCATAAGGGAAAATATATCTCCTGCCTGAGGCTTTGGGAGCAGCAAGCCTGCCCCTAGGTCTCTACTTCACCTCTTGAGTAAGTCAGTGATCTGCTTCTTTTCTGGAGTGAGGATACTGGCAGGGTGGGAACCGTCATGGTGACAGCAGCCACCTTCGATAAGGGTGGATCAAACTGTAAGTGCCTCCAGGAGAAACCATGTCTCTCTGGACCCATCCTGTGCCCTGATAAGCAGTGTGAGCATTACTAAGAGGGGCTCCGAGTGCGTATGAAATAAGGACTTTCCTGGGAAAAATTAAGGACAGACTACCTAAGGTGGGGGACTTGCACCATCCTTAACATATCCCCTAGGTATCCACTAGAGGGTATGGAAGGAGTTGTCACTTCCCTGCTGCCCTGAGCACTGGGAAAGAGTCCACAGCCTCTGCCAGCCTGAGCAGCCTTGCAGATAAAAGGCTCCTCTGTCTAGAGAGACATAATTGCTCTCTTGCCACTGCCTGAGACATCAGAAAAAGGGGAAGTGAAAATGCAATCGAGAATAAAAGGAAGCAGAAATGGGGGGAGGCAGAACAGAAAGGCTGGGCAAAACAGAACAGGTCCAAAACTGCAGGCAGGTAGATCCTGAGCCATCAGGATCCAATGTAAGCCTTGGCTTGTCTATTCCATGCTGTCACAGGTCACACCACTGGGCTTGGGCTGGTTGGTCTGTTTGGCAGTATCAACCATACCAGACTTGGTGATGCCGTGCCATAAACTTTCAAGCCCCTCCAACCCAAAGGATTCTATGGGGACAAGGAAGAGTAGCAACTTACCTGCTGCCCCATATCCTCCGCTCCAAGCTGTTTCCTGTTGGTGTAGTTGCTTCCCAACTCATCAGCTTGTGTTCCTTCTTGTAGACTCAGGCTCCCGTGAATATCTGACACTTCATCTGCTGACCCCAGTCCAGCCTCCTCCTGGTAGATGCCGGCTCTCCGCCCTCCTTCCTCCAAAGGCTCTCCTGGGGTGCTGGCACTTGACCCTCCCAGTGCCTGACGGCCCATATGCTTCCTTTGGTGACTAGCACTCCCAAGAGCAGTGTTAACATCCTGCAACGAGCCTGCCTTCCCAGGCCCCTTGCCATCTGGTCTATTGTTGTGAGTATCTGAGTTGGCTGGTGTGTTCGGAGCTGGCGCGTTTACATAACTTTGCTCTGTGCCTTTGCTGCTCTGTGCACCCTTCTGGACAGCTCCATTCTGCAGGCCATCCACGGGGACAGTTCCATTGCGAGCACTCTCCTGATGGAGCCGTTCATTGCTGTGCTCTAACTCCTCTGTGCTTGACTCCTTGCTGCCATCGGGCAGGGAGGCATCCTGTTGCTCATGGAAAGCGGATTTCTTCCCAATGTGTGTGACACGAAACCTAGAATGAGGGATGGTCAAGTAAAAATCTCTTCCCTTCTCTCTCCCACCAATATTTCCAGCTTGCCCATACCTCCAACCTCTGATTCCCTCTCTTTAGCATGGACCAATGCTGATTTCCAACTTTTCGGACCCATTGAACACCACTGATCATACCTTTCCAGGATCTAGTAATTTCCTCCACTGTTATCAGCCATCTTTCAAGCATGTTGATTGTGTCTGCTAAGCCACATCTTTCGTTTTTTAAGCATATGTGAATATTTCAAGTATATGTGAATGCTGCCACTGTATTCCAGACCCTTTTTGCTCCTACACTTTACAAGCAATTGGCCTTTGAGACTCTTCAAGCTGAACCAGCCCCAGCCGTGCCCTGGCCACCAGCCTTGGCTCTGCTCTCCCATCCTGGAGTCCTGTTCCCATTGACCTGTACCCATTTTGCTTTCATTTTGGCACAGCCTTTGAAGAGAACACAACAAATAAGAATTGATGCAAAGAGAAGGATGCAAAGTCTAAACCAGATACTGGCTGGTGCAGGCCCCAGTAGTCTAAGCCCTTCCAGCAGTGAAATGGTCACATCTCTTGGAAGCACCCTGAGATGCAATTTGGCCAAATAGGATCTTGTACAGAAACTCAGCTGTAAATTCAGCAGGTGAAAAGCAAATCATCTGAGCCTGAAAAGGAAAGAAGGGATGGTCATGTGGAACCACATGGACATTATGTCCAGTAACCAGCTGCTTTAAGTGGAAAAAAACAGAATTTTCAACAGTCTGTACAGCCTCAGTAAAGCCAGGCAGGACTTAAGTTTTGGCACAACACACTGTATTTGGGTAGACAGAGCAAAAGCCAGGAGGAGTTGTTTGGCTAAAATCTGCCAGAGCACATCTTGTGTGCATTGCCTTGGAGTGACAGGTGTTATCTAAGAGGTTCACCAAGCCTCTGTGGTGTGCCAAAAACCCGTTCAGAGCTCAAGAACAGGAATAGAGAGCTACTGCAGAAGTTGGTCTGACACCCATAAGGGATGCATTTATAATCTGAGGTGATCGCAATACTGCATTTGGGAAGAAGAGAGAAGTTAGGGAACGGCCATAACTTTGGGAGTTGGGAGGGGAAATATGTAGGCAGCACGGGTATAGTCTAAATAGCAAGTGAGCTTGTTGTGACTAACTGTTCTTATTCTTCATAAGCAATGCAAACCACTGCTGGATCAGCACACAGGAAATCTCTTCCATGGTGAGCTAGTGTCTACCAGCCAGAAAATACTGATCCCCCAGCAGAAAATTCATCCTGATGCAATATGCGACTCATTCAGTAACCAGTTCTAGCGTCACTTGAGTCACACATGGAGAAGCTACAGTAAGCACTGTCTCTGCTGAGGTTGAGCTGTGATTCAGTGTCTGGGCAAAATCCTACTACAGCAGCAATGTTCAAGCGTTGCTGAGGTTGAAAGAACAAGATCCATACTAGGTGAATGGTAACACAACTGATGAAGAAGGGAACTGAGAAGAAGGCCCAAGAAAGGACAGATCCCTGATGAGATGCTAGAGATAGCTGAGTGAAGGAGATCGCCACCAGACAGCACTGGGCTGCATAAACAAACACGAAAGTGTAACAAAGAAAGAGGAACAAGTGGACAGGCCAGCAAGCAGAGGCTGGCAACAAGGAATGTGACTTCAGGAAGATGTTCTGGTTACTTGGTCACTGGCAGAAGTTCTTAAACCCTCAAAGCTGGAATCACTACATCAAAGACGGGGGCACCAGAGGAGGGTCCTAAGCAGATAGCCAGAATACGGGACGGCCAAAACCATGAAATAATGTTACCGGAGTAGACAATACACACTTGTTAACATTACAATCAGAAATGCTGCTCATAATTAGAAAATTGGAACAGAGAACTGCTCCAGCTCTGGATGATATACCCACAGGATTACCTGGGTCAGGCCAAGCAGCAGTAAATATGACCTTTTAGGCAACAGCATCATGATTTAAGGAGATCAAAGAATGTTTTGGTCTCAAAGAGAGACTAGGAAGAGGTACAAATGACAGGATCATTTCTTGGTAATCTCTTTGAACAATGTCAGCCTAAAAGATCCAGAAAAGGACTGAAAGGAGCAGGGAAGATTCAGGCTGGAAGGAGCACATGACAAAGTAATGAACCTCAGGATCACAATGAGAAAGGCAGGACAGTTTTGGCTATCTGCCCAGTCAGTATCACCGAGGCTTTTAATTCAGTGGGACATGACACACTGTAGCTGATGACGCTCAGGACAAGATCTCCATCAGATGCAAATGGCTTGGTGGATAAGCTATGCGACTAATAGAGCAGGTAGCATAGCAGCAGGAACAGTCCTGGAGTAGTTTGCAGACAGGAAAGGTGCAAAATTAGGGAAGACTCCTTTGATGCAATATACATAATATACTACACAATAGTATTGTGGAGATGGCAAAGACAAAAGCATGGAAAGTTATAGGGAAAGGCCTAAGATAGTAAATGATTGAATAATTAGCCTCTAATTACTGAATAATATACTACAGATGATATAACACAGATTACTTTAGAATTATAGAATAATTTGGATTGGAAAGGCCCTCAGGAGGTCTCCGGTTCAAACCTTTGCTCAAAGCTGGGGCCAATTTCAAAACTCAGTCAGGTTGTTAAGAGTCTTCTTCAGTTTGGTTTTAGAAACCTCCAAGGATGGAGATCTCTCCTCTGGGCCTTGTTCCAGGCCTGCACCACTTTCAAGGTGAAATCCTTAATGTCCTATCTGAACTTCTCTTGTCGCAACTTGTGATCATTAACTCTTGTCCTTGCACTGTGTACCTCAGAGAAGAGTCTAGCTCCACCTTCCTTGTAAACTTCCCCCAGCCCTTCAAGTAGTTGTAGAGAGAAGTTACATACCCCCTTAGCCTTCTCTTCTCCACGATAAACAAAACCCTTTCCCTCAGGAGCTCCTCATCTGTCATGTACTCCAGCACTTTGACTATCCTGGTGGCCCTCTACTGAACTCACTCCTTTCTACCTAAGGTTTCTTCAGCTATGAGGAAGTGACTACCAGCTGGGGACCAGACTCAGTCACTAAGCTGTATGTAATAGGAAGGAGGACTGGACTTTCAACTACTATATCCAAGACAGAAGCAAAAGCTAAAAACAAAGAGGAATAAGACCTTAGGATTGCTACAGAAGAGGTTGGTTCAAGGAGCTTTTGTATGTAGGATCAGTCCTGAATCAAGACAGTTCATGTAATCGGGGTATTCATAGGAAATTAGGCACAGCAAGGCACTCCCAGAAAGTTTATCGAAGTTCAGAAAGAACATGGGGCCAACTTGGAAACAGGAATTAGAATTTGGAGATAATTTTGTACCTCATGGTCACATAGGGCACACAGTAGTCAGACTTCATAGAACAGGGATTCAGGAAGCAGAAGCATTCAAAATATAACCTTGGAGAAATACAGTAACTGTCCTCTGGGGAAGGCTGATGTGACACAGGATCTTAACACGGAAAAAGAGCGAAAACTGAGATGTGAGAGAAGGTGTGTTTAGAAAAGGAGACTCTCTTCCCGAGGCACTCAGACATGACTGAAAGGAGACTGAGAAGAGCATAGATGAAGAACACAGAGCAGCAGGGGGAAGTGGGCCTCAGCCAGGGAATGAGATTAACCACGAATTAGCAAGTGTGCAGAGACATGGCTTACCAAACACTAAACTTTAAACCAAGAACAGCTGACGACAATGGTTAAAGAGGTAGAAGCTGTCTGTTTATTTCACCTGTGTAATTTCAGCTCGAGTTCAGCATGGGGAGGTCCTGCAGTTCTCTTCCCTTCAACATCTCCCCATAAAGCTCCCAATTCACCTTTCTTCTGACTCCTAGAACTCCTAGTTCTGATGGTGGAAACACCACAACCTCCAAAGGTTTGCCCCACCCAGTCTGGCTCAATATTACTATGGAAAGACTGTCTCTCTGGACCACAATATGAAGCTTCATCAAAACCTAGCTAATGAAGAGCCTCTGCATGCACTGAGCACAGCAGAGTTGTCTTCTCTGGGTGGCCATCAGGAATTAGCAGTTCTTTGTCATCCCACCATGATCACCACAACAGTGGGGAACTAACACCTGGCACATCTTTCTAAAAGACACTGTGCACTCTAAATATTTATGGGGAAAGAGGCAACCTGGGCATGATTGCAGAAGAAAAATGTATTGAAGGCGACTAACTACACAAAGACCATAGATAGCTCATGAAGTCCCTAGAGCTGAGAACAGTTGGAGATCAGAGAATATCCATGGGAAGTATCAAATATGTTCCCCTACTCTTATAGGCCTTCCAAAGTATCCATTTACAGCCATCATTAGAGGCAGAGTCCTGAAGAACTACAGCCACACTTCTGTTCTGATGGTGATGCCTGGTAATCTGCCCATTGCACCTGCTGTCGCCTTTTCTCCCTCCTAACAAGACCCCTGAAGCCTGGAATCACTGCCCTTGCCTGGCAGAAAGCTCCACTCACATGGGGTGGCAGGCTTTGAACAGATATATATTTGAGGCCTGGCACTGAGTCAGCAGGACAACCCAGGCCCAAGCCACCTTCCTTGGGAAAAAGGAGGAGAAGGAAAAGGTGTCACTAGTGCAAGACACTGGCACAGCACGGCCTACTTCATTTCTGCATTGACTCAGTGGCAGGAGCTGTACCGCACATATTTTGAAGAGCAGGACACTCACTTGCTGAGCTACTATGACATTTAAACAGGGAAAAGCAAGAAGGTGCCTGGTATGGGCAAGTGGGGAAGGGGAAAGGAACACGGGACAGAGAAGAGTGATGTCAGGTAAGGCTCATTTAAGTACCTGCCCACTGAGAAGACAGTGGTCTCTCCAGGATGCATCCTGCCTTTCCCATCCTTGGACCTCCCTTGCCGATGTAGTGGGGGCTTCTTCCTCTTGCTGCAGTGGATGCAGGGGGCCTGTGTGGATCCCAGGTGCACTGTATGGTGATGTGGTGGTCCCCCATCTTGGCTGTTACGGTGGGGACAAAGGCTGCAATAGGAAGAGGACATGGTAGGTCATATCACCTGAAGGAGTCTTCCTTACCTTGGTGCAGCCTCAGCTCAGCAAATCCAGAGAAGCAGCAGTTCTGGAGGGGACCTCCTGTTAGAACAGGAGCGAGGGATGTTACAACTGACAGTGGAGTAAAGCATAGGAACCACCATGTACTGGGGCATTATGACTCCTTGTTAGGAAGATGCTTTGTACCAAACCATTGAAATGGAAAGGGGCTGCCTGAAGAGTCTCAAGAACAAGGTGGTACCAAAGACTGCTTCCTGCTCATTCTGCAAGAGACACAGCCTGGCATACGCTTCCCTCACCTGGGCACCGGCACTGGGACATCCCCTTCATTGTCCCCCAGCATCTCCTTGAGGGCCTCCGCATTTGCTGAAGAGAGAGGAGAAAGGGAATGTGTCAGCCAAAGCAGTCAGTAACCAAGAAGTCTCCAAGTCAGCCCTAGAAAACACTCACCTTCATTTTGGATGATGCATCTCACAATCTTCTCTACGGTGTCCTCGTTCAGCTCCTCCTCTTCATCTAAAAGGAAGAAACATAGCATGGAGGGCTGGGATTCACTGCCTCACCATTTCCTCCCACAGAACAAATATGAATACCCTAGGTCTACAGATGGAGAGGTCAGAGAAGCTCCGATTTCCCCATTATTCCCAGAAAGCATTTGAGATACACTAGAGCTCTGACCATGGAAAAGAAATGGTTAGGAGAGCCACGTGCACACAGAGTGGAGGTTTATACTTTTCCTCCACTACCAGAGCTAGGGAACATCAAATAAAATGAATAGATATCAGGTTTGAAACAAGTAGAAAGCAGTGGTTCCTCATGGGCACAGTTAAGCTATGGAACTCCTCACCGCAGGATGTTGTGGATGTTAGAATTTTACCTGTGTCCAAGGACAAATGGGATATGTTTGTGGAACAGAAATTCACTCGGGGCTGTCAAATACATGGAAACCATCTCTGACAGAGGAAGTCACAGAGCTACACAGAGTGTTAGAGAATTAAAAGAGTATTTGGGGGGAAAAAAACAGTAAATGTCTGCTCTGTTCTTGTATCCCTGAACACCTGCTTCTGGACACTGTTGGAGACAGGAGGCTTGGCTGGATGGACCTTCATTCCAGCTTGTGATGCTGGACATGTCTTCTCATAAGTAGGTCAGAGCCCAGGTCTGGCAGGGAGCCTCCCTGGAGAACACAGTTCTGGGGCTGCCACTGCACTTACAGATGTCCCCAGAGACATTTTCCCAGGCTGTGGAGTCTCCAGTGGGCAAAGCCAATTCTGGGAAGTTTGAATATTGTCTCTGTGTAACACCAAGTCACTAACTCTGGAGGACTGTATCAAAGTCTGCCTGGAAGCTCTCACTGTTTACACATAGACTCTGGGAGAGCCATGTTTCCCTCCCATGCACAGTAAGTCCCAATGTGAGGTGCTAACCCTCCTAAGCCCTGCTGATGAGACAGAGGAGTCAGCGGAGTTTTTGGACACCATTTGGCCGTCTTTTCAGTTAAGCAGAGAGCCTAAGAAACACATCTTCCCCATTTCAGCAGACACTAAGGAAATCCACAAATGATAGATCTTGCTAGGACCAAGCTGTGGCTTGCATTCATGCCCAGTGCTGCCCTGAGTTCCAAACCCCGTTCCCAGAGAGACACGATATCCTCAGGTGACCAAAAATACCTTTCCAGCATGGGGCACAGATCCTAAGAAAATGCCCTTCCTCCCCTAGAGGGTCTCTAGGTCTGCACCAAACACAATACAACTAAAAGAGCACATGACTGATAAAAAACACTCAAGAGCCTCTTACTGGACACAAAAGGGACAGAGGGACATCTTGTATCTCTCGCCTGGGGAATTTTTCCTCATAGGGCACGTGGGTTGTAACTCAGATCCCGGAGATTCAACAGAGATTCTAGCTCTTACCTAGAATTGTAACTTTATGATAACACCATGCCAGGAATTGCCACGTGCTGATCTCCCACCCTCCCTGACACCACCAGCCTTCATAAGCCTGCTACCATCACAAAGTCAACAACTCAGAGGGCTTCCTGGGCCCTACACTCCTGAGAGCTGCCTCACTGCCAACACAAGAATGGCCCTAGAGGGCTGGGGCAAAGGTCTGACTGCCCACCAAGAACCTCTTTTAACAGGCCAAACATCAAGGTCTAAAGAGTAAGAGCAAGACAAATACACAATTATGTTGACCCGAATACTCTCCTAGGAGCTGGACCAGCACAAAACTGGCGGCGGAGGCTGAGCATGGTCTAAGCAGCTCTCTGTCTTGAGGCTGGAGTATGGCTACCAAGAGCCTGCCCCGTCCTTCAATCCCATTAGCTCTTCTATGTCATGGCATGTCACAGTTTGGCCATCAAAGAGACCTAAGCCCCAAAGAAAAAAGAGCAGTGGTGGGAATGGCAGCCAAAAGTGAAATGAGATGAAATGGTAAAATCATGGCTGGCATTCATGCAGTGTTTGGTGTGAGTGGGTCATGGAGACCCTTGGGGAAATCAGACACAGAAGACCTTCACACCATGTGAAGTCCCATTCTCCCAAGCTAGGAACAAGTCCATCCAGTTGGGATAGGGCACAGTGCTCAGATAGCATTTCTGTTCTTCCCATCCCGCTGGCTGCATGCAACCTTCACGCTCATGCAGGGAATGTGGTACTGCTCTCACCGTTTCATTCCTTTCCCAGCCCACTGGTACATGATGGGTAATTCTTCCCACCTCCAGATCACTTCCAAGAACCATATTTAAGGAGTACCACAGCACCAGAGTCTCCCCCTCCCCCCTCCTGCTGAGTCCTCATATCCCCGTACTCACTGGCCTGGAGCTCTGTCAGCACATCTTTGTTATCTGGGTCGAGCTCATCACGGAAAGTCCGGCATCGATATCCCTTCTTCTTCAGGACGTGGCAGATCAGGAAACCGACCAGTCCCATGATGAAGAAGACCAAGACAAGGAGGAAGACCATAGACAGGCTGTGCTGGGGGTCTGATTCCCCATCATCGGTGCTGTTCTGGTCTGACATGCGGATCTAGGAGAAGGGGGGGGGGAGTAGCTCAGAGACCCTGGCACTCAACTCCTGCCAGTCTCCCGGCTCTCATCCTCCTGACCCTCTGCCCTCCCCTTGTCATTAGCACAGCCCTGGCCCCAGGCCCTCACTTGGAAAGAGCCTGCTCTCAGCTAGGGATGAGCTGGCAAGGGCTCATCTCTTGCTCCACAAGGACTGGCCTGGCAGGGGGCCCTGCCACCCCCATGTACTCAGGGCAGCACAGAGGAGAAGGCAAGCTGGACACAGCTCGGCACGGTTTCCCAAGGACACCTCCACCCCACACGCACCCAGCAAGAGGCATCCCAAGGGCAGCAGCAGCAGCCATGCAGGCCTGCCCAGCCATCCGGCTCTGAGCTGCTCTGTGTCTCTCTCCATTGCAGGCTCCTTCCCAAGGGCACAGGTCCCCCAGCTGCCCCCCGGCTCTGCAGCACTCGGCCTCACTGCCTCGCCCTTGGTGGAGGATGAACGCCCGCAGCCAGCGCTCTCGCAGCACTGCACCAGCCCGCTCCCCTCCGCTTCCCTCACTACTCACAGCCGCCACGGAGGGCCTCAGCCGGCAAAGGCAAAGGCAGGGTGGGCAGGGAGCCACAGCAGCCGGGCTTGCGAAGGGCTGAGCCAGCCGGCAGCTCCCGCATTGTCTGCCTTCCCCCGGGCGCCCCGCAGAACCGAGCTCCCTCCCTCTGCCGCTGCCTGCCCTGCTGGGTCTCTGCGTGGATCTCAAGGGCCTCCCCGGCTCCCCGCCCCGGGCATGTCCTGGGAGCTCGGGGGGTTGGCCGCCTGCTCGCTGGCTCCGCTCCTCGGCGCAGGCAGGGTCTCTCCGGCCGTCCCTGGTTACTGCTACATGGGCGCCGCTGTGCCGGAGAGCAACGCACGCAGCCGCTGTGGCTGGTACCTTGAGCCTCCGGCGCTCTGCAGAGCTCTCCTCTTCACCTTCACCTGTCTCCTAGCAACCCAGCATCCCTGCTGCAGGGTACCACTTTGAGCATCCTTCTGCTACCCCAGCTCCTGGCCTCTTCTCTTCCTCAGGAAGGAGCAGATGAGCCACGCTGCTTCTGCCTTCCTAGGCAGCCTACTGCTGTCTGCTAGCAAAAGCACCTGCCTGTCCTGATCCAAGAAAATCTCTCTGAAACTGTAGTGGATGAAGGTGCAGAGAGCAGCTCAGGGAAATGCTGGCAGCTGCAGCAAGGGGTAAACAACAGTGTCGCTCAGGGAAGATGGTGCTGGCAAACTGCTTGCTGTCCCACAGCAGATAACCTTGCAAGAACGCAAGTCAGCCCTGACTCCCCCAGCACGTTCCTTTCCAAAGTATTTGTCGATTCGTAGAGCAAGAAGAACAGTGGTGACAGGATGGAAAGGGGTGGAAATGGGTCTCAGCAAGAGCAGGATAGTTCCTCTATTGGTATGTGCAAGGCACAGTGGAGCACAGAGGAAGAGAGGCATGCATTTATCTACACTAACTAGTCCGTGACCACGGTACCAAAGAGTCAGAGAGGTCATGGAAAAGGAGCCTTGAAAGACCACGCAGCCCAACATCCTGCTCAGAGGAAGATAAGCTAACTTTCTCCCTCTCATTCTGTAAAAAAGTTTGTCTAAACCAATCTTCAAAAGCTCCATCAGTGGCAGTCCCAATAGCTCCTTCTCCACCTCTTCCACATTATCCTCACTTTGTGAGGCTTCACCAAAAACTCCTTCACTGCTGCAAATTAAGCCTGCTCCTCTTGGTCCTACCTACAGGGCCAGTCCTCCACCCAGACCTCAAAAAGTATATGCAACCCTTGAAATAACTGGTGACCTCGTATTTCCTATCACATCTTTACTGAACTATGTATATAAATACTCACTTCTGGGAATTACCTCACCAAGTCCGTGTGATGATTAATTCTTAGGTCTTACCATGTATTCAGATTCTCTGTTTATTCCTCTCCTTCTTGCATAAGCTCAGAGGCTGCTAAGTTGCTCAGCCTGCCCATACCCACTGTGGGTACATGTGCATATGATATTAATGTGTGCAGAGAGAAGTATTCAAACATCTCATCAACTGTCAAGACTGGACAGCAGAGACCTCACAAACTAGCTGAAACCCCAGCATAGACTGCTCCCATGTAGCTTCTTTGTTATCATTGCCTGGGCTCTCTTCAGCCAGGCTTCACGCCAGAGCTGCATGTGGAGACTACCCCATAGGGCTAGCCCCACTCCTTACCCTTTCTGGTGGGGCGCTAGCCCTCACTTCTCAGTCCTGCTTCCAAAAGTGACCCTTTGATACCATTCACTGATGCACTGGGAGGCCAAACTCAGAGGATCATCAAAGGTGAACTGTTCCTGCCTTTGAATCCTTAGGGATCTCACAGAGACCAGCCCTTTCACCATAGCATTTGTAAGGGTAGGAAGCTATTGGGAACACGACTAAAGGCACGGGGGCAGAAATAACACAAGTGCTGAACCTCCTACAGCTCAAAGATCCTCACAGCAGAACTGGCCCACATAGATGGAGATACAGGTGAGCAAAGGGAAGTGTTGGTATACATCTCTTTTTATCTACTGCTGAGGCAACCCACAACTCTTCCAGGCTTTCGAACGAGATGCACCTTGTAGCCAGCTACATGATGATGACAGCCCTCATTCCTATCCAAAAGCAGCCAGGAGAACCATGGAAGTAACATTCAGGAGCCCAGGACTCTCCTTCAACCCCGAGAATTCACCAGGTTACAGCACATCGTATGTGCCATTCTTCCGTCTGTTATCCTGGCAGGAAGACAGGCTGAAGCCATAAGATAGTCCTAATATGGAAAGAAAAGACCGCGGGCAGTGGGAGACTTTTTTCGCCTGTTTCTGCCATGTGTTGCTGGTGACACAGGATAGGAGAAGTCTCATGACCCCACTCTATTGAGCTGCCACCGACTACAACATCATGTGAGTCTCTGCTGATGCCCTCTCTTCTTTGAGGGGACAGCGGGCCAGGGACCTAGCAGTTCTGACTTTCTCCTAAGCCCCACGGTAACGTAGTCATGGTGAGCTTTCTTCCCATTTGTTCTCATGCCCACGCTGTCCTTTAGAATAAATCGTTCTTTCTCCTCTCTGGTGTTTCCGCCCACCCAATGTAGCTCTGCATGGCAATCCTATCCCCTTTCAGCCTTCAGCTTTGCCAGGCTAAACAAGCCCAGCTCATTTAACCTCCTTTCCCAAGACAAGATTTCCATTTTGCCACTGTCTCAGCTGTCTAAGCATTTCCAAAACCAAGGAGGCACATGATGGGGAGAAGGAAGAAGGCACAGCAGCCTGTCCTGGGACAAATCCTGGCCCTGCATGGGGTGAAGGAGGTTGAAACAGGACAAGCAGTGAGCTCCTCAGCTTCATTATCCTGGACGATTGTCTTCCTCCTCCTCCTCCTGGGATGGGCACCTATCTCTCAGCACACAAAACAAGGCCCCTCTGGACCCCTCTTGCCCAGGACTCCATCCTGTTTCCACCACACCAGGCCTCAGAGTCCTTCAGCCCCAGGGCTGCTCATTCTTTGTGTCACTACTGAATCTCATTAACATCCTTATGGCCAGGCCAAAGAAGACCAGCTTTGTCCTATACAGCCCTTCCCAGACTTTAGGTGACAGCTGTTAAAAAAAAAAAAAAAAAAAAAAAACCCACACACAACCCAAGCAATGGCTCTTTTCTCTCCTGAGACTGACCAGCGTGGTACAGCTTGAATTCATAGAGCTCAGCTCTCCTTCCAGCGCAGCATGGCCTTGTCCATCCTGTCCATTGAGAACAGTCCCTGGATGGGGCTATCCCCCAAACTACAATAGGGAGGTACTAACAACAGCTAGATGATTGTAAGATGCCTCTTGGAGCAGGTTTAGGTCCCCTCATACACATAGCCAGAGACCACGCTGCAGAGAAGGGGCCAGTTGGTCCCTGAGGCACTGGAGCTCTCTGCAACCATCAGGGGGTGATGAGGAGGGTCTGAGCCATACTGGCTGCAGCACGTTGTACCGGGCGCTTGGGAATACAGAGCAGCACAGATCACAAAGGAAAGACTCGGTGCCACCAGTCGCGGCATGCCTGGAGTCTGCTTCAGCTTGGATTTGTGTCCTTTCTCTCCCCACTCCTTCCTCCTACCTCTGCAACAGGTTCAGCTCCTTCCCCCACCCAGTGTGACCCCAGTAGCCAAGACAGAGCATAAGCAGAGACAGTGCTGGAGCCAACAGCAGTTCAGCAAAAGCTCCAGGACAGGCAGCTGCCTGTTTGCTGCCTGCCTGCTGCACTCACCACTGAGATCCCCCTGCATTTCCTCCCCAGGTCACTCACGGGAACTGTCCCGGCAGACAGACGTAGAAGTCCTGGAGGAACCTCAGGATCTTTGAGGCTTCCATCCCTCTTGTGAAATAGCCCAGAAGCAATTTCAAATTTAAAGTTTTAAGCCATCAGGTTTAGAAGTTACTGGGGAAGGAGGGGGGTGGAGCAACTGAGCACCCAGCAGACGGACAGCACGATCCACATGCATCGTCCCCTCAGGTGAACAGCTCCCCAGAGAGACACCGCTCCATCGCTCCATACAGCAAACCATGCCACGAGCTGTAGTCCCAATTTATCGCCATATTAGTGCTTTTCTGCTTTTTTTCCATGATTTTTCTACAGTGACTATAATACAAGTCATACCACAAACAATGCTAATACACCCATTTTGTGGATCACCTGCTTTGGCCATATTGATTGTCCACGTGGCAGTTAACAAAACAGGAGAGATTTCTAGGCTCTGAAGTTCCTGCAGACAGGCTGTTTGTGGGGTCTCTACCACGATGCTCAGCATGAAAATTGCCATTATTTCTGTGCAAATTCTATGCCTAAATTGCATCTCCTCAAACATTATCCTGAATCTTAAACCCACTTAAGACTTTCAAACGTGCCCAGGAAGTTAATGGCCTTTAAAACGCAATGTATTTTTGCTATTTGAGTACAAAGAGCAGCTAAAAATATCCTTCTCCTATGATTTCTTTGCAGTGCTCCAATACCCATCAGAAGGCCCTGAACAGTAACTGATTTTCAGAAAGTGAATTCAGCTAGCAAAGTCTCCATGTAAGCAAAATGTGCTCAAGGAAGGAATGTATTTCTTACCTATTTGCTCCTTTCCCATAGCCAGGCAGGTCTGTGGCTCAGCTGTGCCGTTTACGCAGCTCTCCAAGCCCGTGGGGATGTTATCTGGTCGCTGCACCTTTCTGATCTGCAAACAGCCCGTCATGCTGAGTGATCAGCCATCGGTGAGACGTCAGCTGGAGTGGAAACCCAGCCGGGGAGCAGAGTGCCGCTGACTTGAATCATTTTGTTGCTAAATCCTCGTTGCTTAGATCTAGCCTATTAAAGTCCATTTGTCTGACCTGGGGGTACGCTAGGCTCCCGGGCCCGGCGTCTGGCACGTGTCGGGTGCCGCCGGCACAAGGCCTGCTGTCACACGCAGCCCCAAGTGGCACGGGGAAAGAGCAGGTCCCGAGGTGAAATACTGCAAAAAGCAAATCAATAGTGCTAACCGTTGTCACAGATGGAGCACAGCTTTCAGCTCCTGCAGGATGCTTTTAAATCTCTCCTTCTCCCCATGGGCAGGCTGGTTTTTTGGCTTTCTCCTCCAGGATCCCACCTGGCTCTCCTCTGCTTGGGCCCACAGCCCTGTAGCATTGTACAGACTCTCATCCTTTCACACAGAGCCTCTGTTTCCACAGGTGCTGTTTGGGGTGAATTTGCTGCTACAAAAACCATCTACAGGCTCAGAGCAAGGAGAGCACTGCTCTGTGCCAAACCTGAAAGTGCTTAGCTTTACGACTGAGTTGGCCTGTAGCAAAGAGCGTCCCGGCCTTACAGCAGGGTTTGCAAGCCACGCTCTGCAGGGTCACAGCCAGAGACTCTCAGCACTCCTCCGACGCATACCGCCTTCCTGGAGCAGCCCTTTGGTGATCAAAGAAATTGGAAACCACTGTGCAGAAGAAAACTACTGCCAAAGGACAGGAGCCAGGAGGAGCAGCAGCACAAAGGGCACAGCAAGGGAGACGAGCGTTCACACAGTGAGGGGCAGATGACCATGGGTGTATGAGTTAATAATCCCGTGATATAACTGCATACTAAGAAAAATTCTTTCCCTGTTTGCAACTCTCTTAGCACGCAAAATGACAAACTGTCCCTCCATTTCCTTGCCTTCCCTCCATCCTCATCCCACACACTCAGGGCTATGCGTTTGTGAAACTCCTGTTACTACAAGCCAAATGACTTCCCTTCTGCACATTTATTACCCAGTTCAAATATACTTTTGCTGAGAAGCTGGGGAATCTCCCAGTACAAATCTGTAGCGCTCTCCATCCTGAATCTGCTCCTCTTATGTTCACAGGGACCCCCAGTTTTGGGGCTGCCCATTTGCCCTTTTCCTCTCCGACACCCTACAGAAGCTGCTGTGACCTATTTTACTGCAGGTGTCTTTGACCATCTTGTCTCAAACACAGCATCCTCCATCTCCAACCTCCTGCTCATGGGATCCACAAGGGCAGGTTTTCCCTGTTGCCCAGGAAACCTGCAGGACCAATTCCCTGCTCAGCTCAACTCTTCTACTCTCAGTGAGGTCAAACTTGACCTAGAAAAGTAGCTTCTGCTGCTGGGTTCATGGGTGCATGTTTTGTTTGTCATGTCTGTGGTTTAGCTGCAAAAATAAAGCTGCTGCAAAATTCCTGGTTAGTCTTTCCTCTACTTGAGGTCTCCCAGGCTCTTCCTGCCGGTTGCATTTTCCTGCATCTTCCTTTCCAGCAGAGCTAGCCCTGGAAAAACAGGACTGCCTCGTAAGAAATTTAAAACAGAGATGCATCCGAAACCTTGGAAGCAAAGGGAGGATTACGTTGCAAGGGCCAGGCACCCCGTCTCCAGCGCAGGCTTACGGGTGCCGTGACAGCGGCTGCCCGCACACCGTCGGCGCCGCCTGAAGCCGCCCCCTTTTTCTCCTGCCCTCTCTCCCTGGGGCCGTTGCTCTCCCTCCGCGCTTTGCCGGTCCTTATCCGCAGCGCCCTGCGGGCCAGGCGCCGTCGCGGGAGCCGGGAGGAAGGCCTCCCTCGGGCGGCGCGGCGGCGGGCCGATTTCAGGCTCTGGCTAACCCGGGTCCCGACCCGTCGGGAACGGCCGCGTGCCGCTTCCCGCTCTCCTCGTCTCCAGCGGCGCGGCCGCTTCGCCGCCCGGGCGCCCTGCCTCTCCTCCAGCCCCGCTTCAGGCCTTCCCTGAGCGCTGCAGTTTTATACACCTCAGCCTGCCCCGCGGCTTTTGTCCGCCGGCCGCCCTGCCTGCCTCCGGGTGCCTCCCTGTCCCCGCTCGCTGCCAACCGATTACTGCTGAACGCTGCCACAGGTCGGGAGGCCCCGTTCCCCTCGGGCGCGCCCCGTGCCGCGGCGGCGCAGCCGAGGCCGCCTCGGCCGCCGCCCCTTCCCCGGGGGGAGGGCGCTGAGCCCGCGCACGGCCCCAGCACGGCGGCGGCCGCGGGAAACGCCCGGGACACCCGGGCGGGCGGGAGGGGGGGGGGGTGGAGGGGGGGGGCGGCCGCGCCTGCGCACAGCGCGCCTCGCGCCCCGCCCGCTCCCCCCTGCGCGGCCCCACCCCCGGGCCACGCCTCTCGCGCGCGGCGGCGGCGGCGGCGGCGGCGGCGGCGCGGGGCGGGCTCGGGCCGGTCGCGGCGCGATGACGTCAGCGTGTGCGCGCGGCGGCGGCGGTTGCGGCCTCTCCGCCATGTCGAAGACCGTGGCATATTTCTACGACCCGGACGTGGGCAACTTCCACTACGGTGAGGGCAGGGCCGGGCGCGGGGCCGGGGCGCTGGTGGGGGCCCCGAGGAGAGGGGAAGGACTCGGCGGGAGGGGCCGGGGTCCCCTCCCCCCCCCCTCCCGTTCTGGTGCGGGGGCTGGTGCCGCAGCTCCTCCGTCCCAGTCGGGGGGCTGGTGCAACCCTCCCCCCGACACACGCACACGCGTCTCAGTATCCTAGTCAGGGGACTGGTACAACACACTCCCACACACGAACATCCTAGTCAGGGGACTGGTATAGCGTGCACACACATACACATCCCAGTCAGGGGACTAGTAAACCCCCCTGCATACACACACATCCCAGGCAGGAGACTGGTGCAACACCCCCCACACATATACACACGCACACATCTCAGGGGACTGGTACAACTCACCACCCCTCCCCACACACACGCTCATCCCAGTCAGGGGTCCAGTACAGTGTCTTTGTCCCTTCAGCTCTCACTTTGGAGTGCCTGTATCCCCCTGCCACCCTGAGTTAGGATCAGGGGGCTGGTGCAACCCTCCTTCTCCCATCCTGGCTCAGAGGGTTTGTACACTCCTGATCCTTGCTTGGGGGTCAGTACAGTCCCCTCCCCCCAACATGGTCAGGGACTAATGCACCTGACTCTTCCCCAACCCCAGTTTAGGGGATCTTAGAGTCCCCCCCTTCCAGATCCTGTCTTGGAGGACAAGTTCTCTCCATGCTTCTCCCCATCCCAGCCTGGGGGCCTGGTAGGCCCCCTGCTCTGGTCCATGCTCAGGGAGCCACTGCTCATCCTTTTCTCCCTGCAAGGCCCAGCACAGAAAGGTGGCTCAGAGGGCTGGGTCCCCCTACCTCCATCCCAAATGTGTGCTGCTCTGGCGGAGGGGTGGCTTGAGGGGGGCCAGGACCATGAATCCCCGTGTTGTTTCCCTTCCAGGAGCAGGGCACCCCATGAAGCCACATCGCCTGGCACTGACTCACAGCCTGGTCCTGCACTATGGACTCTACAAGAAGATGATCGTAAGCATCTCTTCTCTTGGGGCATATGGCTCTGGCAGGGCACGTGGGACCCTCACCCCGACTCCTGGAGAAGCTATGGCTATGGGAAGTACCTCTGGCCAGACAGCCATTGGAGGGAGCTATTTATCCCTGGGCAGACAGGAAAGGTGTTGGAGATCCATGCTCTATCCTGATTTTCAGGGCTTATTTTTACTGCCAACTCCAAACAATGGCATCTGTTTTAAGGCTCAGGCTGTGTTAGTAAGTTGTCCAGAGGTTTTTCATGTTGCTGCTTCTTGTTCGGCTTCACATGTATCACAGCAGGTAACAGAGTTTTTACAGACAGGGTTGCATGTGGTCTTGGGCTTTTTCACTAACATGAGCTCCCAGCATACCACCCAGAGCTGATTTGAACTATAACGGAGAGAGGTCATCATTGGCTGTCAGCGTCATGTTCAAACTTGTGCTTAGCGTACTGTACCTGGAGCTGAAGCTGTGACAGTGGGAAATGTATGAAATTTCAGTGTCTATAACTGCTTCTGGGAAGGACCCAGAGACTACTGTGAGGTTACATGTCCTAGGTCACTATTCCTATCTCATCCTTGCTAAATGTTTTCCAGCGTGGTCTTCAAAGTCCTTATTGCCTAACCATCTCACACGATCTAGTTCAGTTCTTTCCTCTCAGTTCTTTCAGTTCTTTCCTCTCATTGCCATTAGAAAGATTTTCTGAAGTCTGGCTTGTGTAAACCTGATAAAATATGATTAACATGCAGTAATAATAAAAAAGCAAACTTGATTCTCTGTATCTTTCAAGAAAGGAACTAATGTTGCAATAGTAGAATATGGCTACAAATCTGTGGTACAAATTGTGAAATATGTTATTTCACTTGGAGCAGGTGGGATTGAACTGGGCCCTTCCCTAGAATCCTCATTTCATTTTGTGTCCGTTCTCATAGCACAGTGGGAAAAAAAAAAAAAAGAAAAAGTAAAGATCTTAACAGTATAGGATGTGTAGTTTAATGGTACAAGATTAAGGAGGAATGTTAAAACACATGCATCTACCTGTTACTTTTGAGACAGCTTTTGCACATTTTGACATGCAGAATATGCCCTCTCCAGCTGCTGAATGTTTTGGAGCAACTTGTTTTGTCTCTTTAGCTTGTTCTGGTTTTCAGTATTGAGAGATTGCCTCTAAACTGTTTCAGACGATTGAAGGATTTAATTCTTGTGCTGCCTGGCATGGTGCCAGGTCATGATATCTGATTCAGAGGCCAGATTTAACTGCTAGCTATTGTCTCTGTAGCCCATAATCTATTTGATGTGCCTTAGGGAAAGGTCATGACCCAGAATGTTTTTCTAAATGTTGATCTATACACTACAGCTCCAGGCACTTCTGTTTTTTATATATGTATATATATGGTGTATATAGATATATATCTATATATGGGTATATATATATAAAATTACATGTTTGATATGTATTTGATGTTTTATATTTTTTTATATACAATTTTATTATGATTATATAAATAAATAAAACACTTTACAAAACAGAAACTTCCACTGTTATTCACGTGTCTGAACTCGATGACCTAGGAAGTTACTTGAATGCGTTTTTAAAACTGTTTGGAGGAGATGTGATTGCAAGTTACTGGTAAGCAGGTAACTGCAAGTAAGACTTGTTTTGAGGTTCTATGGATGAAAGCGTGATCAACCTGTCTCAGTGATGTGTTTTCACATTTGCAGCATGTTTTAGGGATAAGTCATGAGCTGTTGTAAAAACATAGTGATTGTACAAATCTGTCAGACAGAAATGTGCAAATACCAGGCTCTTTCCAGCTAGACCAGGCACTTCTCCAGATTTTAGATAGCTTCCTGTGTTCCCTCATGCCCAGCATTAAGTTAAGCAAAACTATAACCAATTCCACTGAACTATCAAAAACCTGACCAGTATTTGATTGTCATGATACCAGAAAAAGCCCATACTTAAAAACACCTGTCAAATACTTGAAATTCAGGCAATGCTGAGATCGGAATTGTGCCATTGTGAGCACTAGAGAACAGGATATTTACAGTGTCTTCTCCAGTTTCTGGGAAGGACAAGAGGCAAAATTCGTGTGAGGGTGATAGCAGTGTTTTAGTGCATCTTTTTAGGACAAAGTGTCAGCAGCCAAACCTGTACAAGTGGGGAAGAGGGAGAAGGTAGATCTCAGCTGTACCTGCCATCTGTGCAAGCAATTTTGTTGTTGTCTTGTGCTATACTGGTGCCTGGCATTTGTCACAGGGTCACATTCAAGCTTTTCAATGAGATGCTAAGATGCAGCAGTGGAATTTTGCTTGATAGAATATGTAAAATAAATTTGGTGTATTTAAACATTAAAAAAGTTCCCTTGTGGAACTTGTTGGTATTTGGTAGAATCAAATCCTTTTGATTTGCAGCTGTCATGGTAAGAGCTTGTGCAGGTGGAGTGACCTGTAACAGCTGAATGTTCAGCCATCTATAGGAACCGGCCTCATGAGGGCATGATTTTCTGTGTGTGTATTGGCAGGAGAAATAAGAAAGGATTGGGAAGTTAGTCCCTACTCCACATGCTAGTAGAAAGTAGCACATTCCATAGTTGAGTTTTCCTTCATCTGTCTTGGTGTCCCATCCTTTCCTATCTGCTCTACTTCTTCACTGTGGGATTCCCAGACCTTATCACCTAAGTGGGCATGTCTGCTTTCCCTTTGAGTTTCTTATCTAACGAGTCTGCCTCAGAAAGGCCTGGTCTTCTTTCTCCTCCCAACCTCTGAGACTTTTTCTCCATGTCTGCTGATTCTTTCCTTTTTATCTTCTCAGATACATCTTTGCCTTTTAACCAAACTGCTTTCAGCTCTGTGCTGCTTTGGTTCTGACAGTTGAGACCATAGAGACCTCAAGAAAAAGTTGCCCTGTTCCCAACTCCTTTCATTGGCATCTTAAAAGAATTACCTGCTGTAGCAATCACAGGGGAAATCTAGCTGAAGCATATTCAGGGCACACAGAATCTTTAGAGAATTTAGTTTCCAAATTTTTACTGTAAATGAGTGATTTTCTATGAATAACTTCTCAAGATTTGGGATTTTTCCTACAGAAACAGCAAAAAGCATATTCTGACATGACACTTCTAAATGTCAAATCCATGCCTGAGTGAGGCAGTAGGCAGAGCTATATACTTTGCCCTATTTTTAGCCATGAAGCCAGCTGGGTTTGGAGGGTTTTTTAGTTATATTTTCCATAAAATGTCATCCTGAGGCAGAAAACCACACAGGAAACTTCATCTTGAATAGTCAGTGACTGGCAAAGTTACGAGTAAGTAAAACCAAGAGATTATTGGTCAACTGTGATTATAAAAGGTCCTACTAACTTTATGTTATGGTTACATCATTATCTGCCCTTTCTGCCTTTTCCATATAAAAGACTGCTGTTCTGTCAAGGTAATTGAAGCTGGTTTTATCTGTTGACATCTTTCCCAGCTTGTTTGCGGCTGTGGTATGTGGACAGGTGGTGATCCAGTCTTTAAGGCTCAGTATTGCTGAAACAGAAGGAGTTGTACTGCTGCCTGTCTGCTCTGTTCTCACTGCTTTCCTTGTGCTGCATCTGGAAGCTGTTGGATCCCTTTGTGAGCTGATGTGACTCAATAACTCGGCAAAACCAGAAAAACAATCTGCTGAATTAGCAAAATGAGAGAGCCTACAGAGGGGGTTGAGTGCCAGAGCCTGCTTAGGAAAGCAGGTGGGGTTGTATGGCTGGGAGCGTGGTGAAGGGGAAAAGGTGGAAGGAGTCAGGTTTTCCCTTCTACTAGTAGTTGATTCAGTCTTGAAGTTTTGGGTCCTTTTCTTCTCCTTTCTGTTTTGGGTCCCCAGTCACTACTTAATATCCGAGAGAACTTCTTAATATCCTGTGAGATTTGTTTCTTCTCCATGAGGATTCTTTAGTGTTGCTTTTGGTCTTGTTTGATTTAATCAGTCCTCTGGACTCCCAAGAGATGTCTGCCTAGATCTTCATGGGGAATAGGTCTTGCCTTCTGCTTTAGCAGCTGCTAAGTGGAAGCTAACGGGTCATCATTTTGAGTCATTTCATCTTCCTTGCATGAGTTGCCGCAAACAGTGTCCTGCAAGAAACACTGAAGCCTGCACATGCCTGTGGAAAACACCATTCCGTATCCAGGTCAATATACAGTTACGCAGTAAAGGAGACTGTGTTTGTTAGGGTCTCTAGAAAAATATCCTCTGCTGTGTATGAGTAGTACTTAGGATAGTTGATTTAATACTGAGGAGAGCATCCAAAATACGGCAGGTGAGAATGTTCCTTTAAAAACTAGCATGACTGGCACTTGCAGAAAGAGATTACCTGAGTAGAGGAAAGTATAATAGCCTCTGCAGCCCTCTTTTAGAGAATCTGCAGGGCTTATCTGGTGGACTTCACAATGAATTTTCAAACATTTGACTTCAATCTTTGTTTTTCAAAATGGCAAAATTATTTTTCTTTAAAAATTATGGAATAAATAAGGTTTAAGAATAAGGCTACCACATTCTCAATGAAGTATGTTTATACTGCACCCAGATTATGGGCTTTTAGTTATATTTTGCAGCTATGTGAACTTACAAGGAGGTGTTTATCGGTCTGCATGAGTTTATACTGCTTTATGATACTAATACAGGTCTCATATTTAGCCTAAGAAACAGTCATGCTGATAGAAGCTGCCTTGACGTATTTTCCCTCCAGAGACAAGCTCATGCTTTTCCATGTTTTACCATGTTCCACTTCTTCCCAGAAAGGCATGCTTTAGTTGAAACAAACTGGGAAACAGAAAAGTTCCCCCTTACTGATTTCAATGGAGTTTTAATTTCCCCACATTGGATAGGTGGTGTTAATTTTTAACTTAATATATATTAAGATACTCACTCTTAAGTGCTAAATTGGCAATTGTGTGCTGTCATGAAAACCTTAATTTGAATTTATCCAATTCCCTGACCATTTTAGACAACTTTCAAAAGGAAATAAAGCTTATATAACCTGTCCCATTTGTCCACAAGCGGTCTAAATAACTTTTGAACCTATCAGCCCATTACAGACAAATCTGACAGAGGGACAGAAATCTTCACTTTTTCAAAGTATTAGAAATTCTCTGAAAGCTGGTGACTGATGAGGGAATAGTGTCCCTCAATGAAGAAAAAAAATAAGTCTAAACTCAGCTATTCTCTTTTACTGGCTTGCCAGTTGGCCAGTAAAGAGTATATGTGTATGTATACACATACATGGAAGAGAACTGACCTACTACTGAGATAAATGAGCCTGGGGTGTGTGTAGGATGTGGGGAGTTTTGTAGTGGGGGAAAGAAGGAATCAGATTTATGTGGCGAGAGCTGTAGTTATTGCTGGAGATGGGGATATGGTTAAGAGGCAAATCAGTAGTAAAATGGGCTTCATGGAGCATCTTGTTGAATTTAAATGAACATGTATGTCAGGGAGCCAAACATGTATTGGAATATTTTTGGATATACCTCATGCAGGTCATTTGTCAATTAGTTTGAGATTTATTTTTTTTTTTTTTTTAGTCAAAGCAAATGCAGTTCTGGATAGGAAATAAGTCTTGTCTTTCTTTCTTGAAGGTTTTCAAACCATATCAGGCATCCCAGCATGACATGTGCCGGTTCCACTCTGAGGATTACATAGATTTCTTGCAGAGAGTGAGTCCCAACAACATGCAGGGATTCACCAAAAGCCTCAATGCCTTCAACGTGGGTGATGACTGGTGAGTCCTCTGTGCCTTCTGTGAATCCCGAGTCATAAAGGCTAATATGATCCTCAATTTCTTATATCTGGAGAGCTCTCCTTGAACGTACTGTTTTCTCCCTCTCCCTCTCCTTCTCCCTCTCTTTCTTTTTTCTTTCTTTTTTTTGAACAAGAATGAATTACATATCCATCTTGATCGTATCAGATTACTGGAACCTCCTTGCTTCCTTTCCCTTCTCTTTTTAACTCTTTGCAGTCCTTGTTTGTAGATTTATTTTTAGACTGTAAGCTTGTTGGGTTGGAGATTTTATCTCTACTTGTTCTCACAGAGCCTCCAATTCTTGAACATGCTAACTACTTTTTAAAATAATTGCCTGTCATTTTAGCTATCTCAGTGTGTGCATGTAAAACTTGAGGTAGCTTAGAGAGCCTGATTTTCAGGCAGAACTGTGCAGGTATTCATGCAGCTGTACAAAGCCACATTAAATCTTGTTGAGAGTACTCAGTTCTAATCTTTAACATTTGTGAGAGTTGATGACATGGAAAAAATATGTGGAAAGGTTCCCTGTGTGACTAAAGAAGTGTAGACAATACCTTGTCTGGTTGAAGAAAATGAGGGCTGTCACAGAATAGTGTTCTTATGTGTTCTTTAGGGGAGAAATCTGTAAATACTACAACAGCAGAAGTTATAATAGCTATAGAACAGTGCTATCCCAAGAAGGTATTAGTTTAGCTTGTTTTAAGCATGTAGTCTTGGAATCAAAAGATTGTTCCATAACCTTGCTGCTGTGATGATCAGAAATCATCCTCTTATCAGAGATGAGGGGGAAAAGGCAATCTTTAAGTCATTACTTGCCTCTGAATGAAATTTGCAGTGTGAAGCTGAAGGTCAGTGACACGGGGTTCCACATCCTGTGTGTCCGTACTCTCCCAGAGATCGTGATGCCTGGACTAGCTCTTTGTGGTGGGATGGATCATGCCTTGGTGCTGTCTTAAGAGCAGCATGCATCTCTGACTTCAACATGCTGCACTGTGTGCTGGCAAATGGAGGGGGCAGGATCTTCCAAATACAGCCAGTGGGAAGATGCTGTGGGAGCAGACTAGTCCTTCCTTCTCCTCAGCGCAGTTTCATACTCCATGCCTTAGTTTTGTACATGTCAGCAGAGCTGTGGGACGGACTTTGGTGTACGTTTTGAGCAGCACAGCCTTTTCAGGCCTAACTTGAAAGCTTTGGTAATCATTAGCAAATTCACTGAGTTTTCCATTGTGTTTGCAGCCAGATTGCTACCTGTTGGTACTCAGTGTGTTATAAGAAGGGTCAGAAGGATCTCAAATTAACTTTTTCACAGAGAATGAGTTTTGATCTTGCTCAGGAAATGTCCCTGGACTGTTTTATTCCCAGCTTTGCTGTATTCCCAGCCTTGCTCTGGAGAGATGTGGAAGACATTCTGTATTTGAACTATTGTTTCTTTTTCAGTCCAGTGTTTCCAGGCCTCTTTGAATTTTGCTCTCGCTATACTGGGGCCTCCCTGCAGGGAGCAACACAGCTGAATAACAAGGTAACTGAGCTGATACGATTATCTTTTGAAACATATATAGAAGCTAATTCGTTATTAATTTAAGGACAAACTCCTGTGTGTGTTTTTTTACAACAACATAGTAAGCGCTGCTGTGTTACTGGATACATATTTAGTGTTGCAGGATTTGACTATTCCTGTACCATCAGAGGTAACTCTTTGGTAGATGTTTAATCCAGTAAGAGGTTGCTAAATCTTCACTGTGGAAATGCACTAACAAGGCTGCCCAGATGATCTTAAAAAGTGGGTCTCCTGAGGAGGAAGAAAGAAAAACTCCAGAGGTTTGAGAGTATTTTAGAGGGACAACACTTCAGAGTCTAGTAAGTGTAAAGACAAGTGTGGGAGCAAACTATACATGCTAGGTGCTTTGTCTAGTACTGTCTGGAGGGGGAACAGTGGTGGTAGCAGGTGATTTTTCTTGTTCTGCAGAGGAATATACAGTATATGACTAATCCAGCGTGGACATGATGTAGCAAACTGCTACCTGGACTGGAGCGAGGTGGAGCTTCACAATGGCCTGCATAGGTGTAGGAAAGGGCAGAGAGGTGTTTGGAGGCAACAGTGCTGGGCAGATTGAAGTCCCTGCTGACTGGAGATGTGGGTGGAGGGTGATTGTTACCATGTTCTCATCTAAACTAATTTATCTTTCCTCTCCTAGATCTGTGATATTGCAATAAACTGGGCTGGGGGTCTGCATCATGCCAAAAAGTTTGAGGTAATGAGACAAATCTGAATACTTCTCTGTCTTTTCGAGGACCGTGCTCTGTGCTGATCCTATTCTAACGCTGTTTGGTTTTCTTTGTATTGCAGGCTTCTGGTTTTTGCTACGTTAATGACATAGTTATCGGCATCCTGGAGCTGCTTAAGTAAGAACGTGGAGCAAGTGCAGAGCCATCCTGGCCAGCTTGTGGTTTTCTTTTAGTGCTTCTTTGATATGCTGTCTCTGTTCTCTCTCTCTTCTTTGATTGATTTATGTCTTTTCCATTCTAGAGTTTCAGAAGGCCAAGAACTTGGTCTTTCAGCCTGATCTCTTCTTTAGACATAAGACTGGAGTTAGAATATGGTGCTTTGGTGATAATGGAGAGTTCTTAAATTCTGTTTCTCTATAAATTTGTGAAATATCCATTTTGGAGTTTTCATGAATCTCAGCATTTTTGCCAGGGTGAGCCTTTTTTAGGTAAATGGCTTACTGGAAATAAAGCAGAGTTAAATGACTCTCACATTCTTCTTGATTTGCTTGACTGGCTTAAGAACAGGACTTAGGCATGGATGATCAAAGGGTATCTGTTTCGAGTAGAAAAGAGTCTCTTTTTTTTTAACAGAAAGGAAAATCAGATTGGAAAGAAGAGTTACAGAAATATGTTCCATTTCTTGGATTAGTCTTTGATTTTGTCCTCTCAAGTCCACTACTCGTGTCTATACCTCAGGCATTAGGTTGTGGAATCAGAAAAGATTTGGGGGCTGGCCAGGAGATAGTTACATGATTGGTGGCAAGCTTACTAGCTAACAAGTCACATTTATGGAACATGCACAGATTTCTTGCATCTCTTCCATCTATGCCAGTTTTTCCTACTTTATGTTTGGAACCTCAGATCTTCACTATTATATCTCTGAACACGCATTTTTCAGTCTCGTGTGTTAGGATCTCACATGTCAGAGGCTTCAAGTACAGCCTCATTACTCCTCAAGGAAGATTATAATATGTCTTTATTCCTTTGTTCCCTTTTTTGGGGGAGCCATTTCCACAGGAGGTGGCTGCATGCTTGAGTCTCTGAGTTTGCATCTCACCGCAGGGATATGGTGGTCCCTCTGCTCTTAGAAGGTCCCTTTCTCCCTTTGGCAGTAGTGTACAAAGGCTGGGTGTGCATCCCCTTTTTTTCCTTGCTGTTGTTTGTGTGGGGGGGTGAATCATCTGGGTTGCCTTAAATGGTTTCGGCTTTGGTGTTGTCTGACTTTTCAGGTCTCTTCCAAATCTCCTTGGGTTTTAGACACATGTGCCAGATCCCCTGCTCTTCGGGTTGATCAGATGCCCTATTTCCTTATAAAAGGTTGCAAAAGTTCTACCAGCTGAGTGGGCAGCTCCACAGTTGGCAGGCAGGACATGACCTAGGGGTATTTCTCCAGTGCTTGACAGTACTGAGCACTGCCGTGTGCATTGACAACATTAGCTTTCACTGTTAAACCAAGGCATTTACTGATAATGATCAACCCTCATCCACCCTCTGTTTCTGTGACCCAACAGACTTTTCCTCCAGTAAATTTTGTGCCCCAAATGCTCATTTTGATGGAACAGCTGAGCCAAAGGTTGAGTCCAGTTACCTCTCTTTTCTTAGCTTCTGCCTAAATATCCATTCTGACTTCCATCATGTTCAGTGCTTGTGTCATCCCTGTCTTTGTTGATCAGCTTCTCACCATCCTCCCAGCATTGTCTCAGGGCCAATTTCCTACCTGTGAGAGTGACAGCACTGCCCTGATTTCTGCAGCCACTAGGATTTCCATCCAAGCCTCTTGTTCCTTGTTGGAACAAGGCAACTCTTCAAAATCCAACTTGTTTTCCTTAGAGCTTGCTGGCTGGGACATAGAATTGCCAGTATTCTGGCACATGGAGGGAAATAAGTGTTCTTACCTCCTTGGCTAGCTTACTATTCATTTCCAGATGTGGTTATAAATTGCTGGAGTGCTTAAAAATTAATCAACCGGCAACTGCTTAAAAATAACTTTCTAACTCCAGTGTGGCTAAAATAGTTTCTCTTTATCGTGTGCTTTCCAATATATTTCTGGCCTCATCTGAAAGCCTTCTATGCTAATATCTCCTTCTAGAAACATCAAAGAAATTATTAGAGTGGTGGGTGCATTTGTACAGACACTATATACAAATGTAACACATATCTAAAGCTATTCGATATGCCTGGAGTGGGACAGGTGTGTTCTTTCGGCAGGTGGGTTTGCGTGTAGCCTTGACTGATGGTTTTCAGAGTGCTGTACGATAGCGAAGCATGCGGGTAATGGTTTGGTTGCATGCAGAGCAGACTGTGCAATGCTGCTTTTTTGCCTGTTTCTGGCAGATACCACCCACGTGTTCTGTATATTGATATCGATATTCATCATGGAGATGGTGTCCAGGAAGCTTTCTACTTGACAGACCGTGTCATGACAGTGTCATTTCACAAATACGGGAACTATTTCTTCCCTGGTACAGGTATGTGGATTCCTTTGTAATGCAAACCTAGCCTCCCTTCAGAATCCCTTGAAAGCATTGCTGCAGTATAGAAGTGTAAAATTGAGATTACAGCTGCAGGAAAAAATGATGAAAGCAAGCACATGGAAAAGCAGCTAGAGAGGAATAGTACTGTAGTCATTTGTAAGAAGGAGGGATCGTAGCTAGCTTAGCACAGATCTTGACCTGGACCAGGTCTGGTCTGTCCACATTGCTGAAGTTTCAGAGCTGTCATGATTTTGCTGTCTTTCGATGGCTAGGTGACATGTATGAAGTTGGTGCAGAGAGTGGTCGTTATTACTGTTTGAATGTGCCTCTACGAGATGGCATTGATGACCAAAGTAAGTAGTTGTTCCTCACCTTCTCCCTTTTCCCAGTTGTTTGCTGGTTCCTTCTACTCCTGAGCCGTGACAAATCTGTCTGTCTGTCTCCTTAAAGGTTACAAACATCTCTTCCAGCCAGTCATTAACCAGGTGGTGGACTACTATCAGCCCACCTGCATAGTACTGCAGGTAAGAAAGCAAGCCTCTGTGTACATGCACATCCTTTTCTGATGCTGTAGGTTGGAGGGATATGCTATAGATTGGGTGACCCTCTATTCCCAGGGAATAAGGTCATTATAATATAACCATAAAAGAGACCCATATATAGAGAGTCATTACATCCTAGCTGAGCTGCTATCTGTAGCTCTCTGGTGAATTAGGGTAGCAAAGGTGTAGGGATGCTCATATGCGTCTGGAAAGTGATGCCTCTGTAGACAAAATTCATCTGTTCTTTTTCTGTTCCCTAGTGTGGTGCTGATTCTCTTGGTTGTGACCGTTTGGGTTGCTTTAACCTCAGTATACGAGGACATGGGTGAGTACAGCAGCGCTGGGGGCAGAGCAGTTGAAGGACCTTCCTGTATTTTGAAGGATTGCAGAGGGCCCTCTGCTGTGTGACTTGAGCTTTGACCTTGGCATTCCAGCAGCACCAACAAGTTTTTTTATTTTTTGTGACAGGAGGGACTCTCAGAACAGGGCTGCATACAAGGTGTTGCAGAGCAGTGGTTCCTAGACTAGCAGAGTTTTCAGGCTCCCTGGGTGGGATTCCTGAATGCCGGGTGTATCACACCAACAGAGCGGGTGGTTGAATGCATGGTGACGTATGGCAGAAATGACTGCATTTCTGACATGTGAGTGTGTGCTGCAGTTAACAGCTCTGACATTTCTGTTTTGAATTTCTAGGGAATGTGTGGAGTATGTAAAGAGCTTCAACATCCCCTTGCTGGTCCTGGGAGGAGGTGGCTACACAGTCCGCAATGTGGCACGATGCTGGTGAGTCTTGTCTATGCTTTTTGAAGGTCACCAGTACAACAGTTGGTGCCATATATATGCATATACATACAGCATTTTGTGCCTGAATCTACCATGTAGCTTTCTCTGGACTGAGCCCATCTTATTCTGGGTTTTCAGGACTTACGAAACATCACTGCTTGTAGAGGAAGCAATTAGCGAAGAGCTCCCATACAGTGGTAAGTTGGAGTTCCCTTGGTTTCTTCATTAGTTTAGCTAAGGTACCTGTTATACCAGTTGAAAATTAATATTTCTATCGTGCATTCACTAGAGATAAGATCAGGGCCAAAGTGACGGCACTTTCTGATCTTAGATGTGGCCTTGGTCTCCTCCTAGCTCCCACTTGTAGGTTTTGCTGGACAGAAAAATCCTTACTGTGTTATGCAGTTTGGATCATTTCAGTGACCTAGGCATTACTGCTGCTCTCTTTATTGTTTCATATAATCCTTACAATTAGAGCTGTGTATCACGATGCCCTTTAGGGTCTGGTCACAGCTGGAATGGTGGAAGAGTAACCTCTACTTCCTTGCAGAGCAGTGTGACTGGTTCTGCTCCCTTACTCCTGTGCTTTAACTTTCTTCTTCATTCCATCAGAGTACTTTGAATACTTTGCTCCAGACTTCACCCTTCATCCTGATGTCAGTACAAGGATTGAGAATCAAAATTCCAGGCAGGTGAGTGCTTGCAGACTTACCCTGCTGTCCAGCTGTGTATTCCCCAAACCCTGTGGTTAATGCTGTATCCTGTGAAACCAAGCAGAGCCCAGACAAGGAATTCTTATGGGGGCAGAAAGCTGAGGAAGTATAGGCAGAGCCTTCCCTCCGGGACGGCAGAAAGTCCTTCTGAGAGAAATGGTCTGTCGTGTTTGGGAACCTTGTTGAGTTGTCTATGTGTTTTCTGTTTCTGTATCTATCTGTTTTCTATGTGCATGAGTCTCAATGATGGTATTAACTCTGTCACCTCCTCTGCCCTTTGCACAAATGGTATTTCTCATAGCAACCACTTAGATGATGCAGGCAGGTAACAGTGCTAACAGCTGTGACTCTGTGCCGACTGTGAGATCTGATTGTGGTGATCTCCCTTTGTTTTCTCTCTAAGTAGTACTTGGATCAGATCAGACAGACAATATTTGAGAATCTGAAAATGCTGAACCACGCTCCCAGTGTGCAGATCCATGATGTCCCTTCTGACTTGCTCAGCTACGATCGCACAGATGAGCCTGATCCAGAGGAAAGAGGCTCTGAGGAAAACTACAGCAGGTACCTGCTCTATTGTTCTGGAGAAATGGGCTTCTCTTTCTATTCTTGCTGGGATCGGCAGATGATATACTAAAGACCATCTGTTTCCTGGGAACAGGAATACTAAGCCACTTCTGAGTCTCTGGTTGTATCCAGGGATCCATTCTCTACAAATATATGGTCTCCTTACAAAATATTTCACAGGGTGCTTGGCTGCAGTGCATCTTTTGACCTTCTGCATGTGAGCTAGGCCTTCTTTTCTGTCTCCAAGGGGTGCAGGATAGTGGTCTGCCTACTTATGGTGATTGTCTTTCCCCCAGGCCTGAAGCTGCCAACGAGTTCTATGATGGTGACCACGATAATGACAAAGAAAGCGACGTTGAGATCTGAGGGCTATGATGTGGGACTTTGGACTATGGGTGGTCCCACAGTGGACATTGGTGCTTGGTGCAGTGAACTGGGGCACATGTGAGCCGGCTTGCCCTCCCCTTCGTATTTGACTGCAGGTGGTGGCAGCAGAAACAGCAGCAGTGCGTGTTTCTGCTACCTGGAGAGGCAGAGAGCAGTGAAACGTGGTCCTTACTGCCTGCCATGTGTCAGGGTTCCACCTGTCACCACTCTGGGAAATGGAAATCCAAGTAGTGCTCAAATCTGTGCTGTAGACTCTGGCTGGCAGACATTCAACTACTTCCAGAGCCTGATCTGCACTGGCTTTCAGTCAGCTCCTTTAACTGCAGTGCAGGCTTCTGACAGAAAGGTGGGAGCTGGAGTGCTTGTGCCTAGAATCTCTGCCTCTCTTCAGCAACAACACGTGATACATCCCGGTTTCCCCAGCCCTCTACTCAGGTACCAATTCCTCTGAAGCTTGCACTGAGAGTTGCTTCCTGATAACCTTTCTAACCACCTGATGCTCCACAGCTTGAGGAAAACCATTCAAGAAGACAAGGCCAGTTCTGAGCTGGGGGCTGGGGGTGTGACTGGAGCAGGGAGCAGCTTGATGAAGCAGGGTAGAAGAATGTATGCAGAGTATAGTCGTGTTTGTTCCCCCCTTACTTAGTTGTGCATTCACAAGCAAGTACTGCAGCACTTGCCAACCTGGACCTAACTCTCCTGTTTTTTTATCATTCTTCAAGAGGCTAAAATCACTGTGGAACACAGGTTTGGTTGCCGAGGTCAGTACATACTGTGTCTTGCACCTTTAGTGTAGCTTCCAGCCATGTTTTCCCAGTTCACACATGACCCTTTTATGTGTTTGAAAAAGATTTGGGCTGCTCACTTGGAGTGAAAAGCATTCCTTCTTGACTGTGCCCAAGAGACATCACTCTGTTCAGGGGTGAGGGAAGCTGCTTCCTGTAACTCCTCTCTTGCCCTCACACAGCAAAGACATTTCTCTTGGCCATCCCTGCAATCTCAGAGATTGCTGCTCCATCTCCCGAGTCATCACCTGGCATCTGTCACGGTTTGGAGAATGCTGTTAGGGGAGATGGGAGGAGTTTAGCCTCATACTGTCTGTACTGTTCTGTTTGTTTACTGATGTCTTTAAACATTAAATCAAGAGGCAGTATTTTTCTTACCTGACCTGTTGTTCGTCTCTTTAATACTCATTCCTTTTTGGCTCCTGTCCTGTCAAGGACTGAGAATACATGTATCATAGGGTAGTGTCCTCTGCTGTCTCACCTGTGAAGCCTCCTTTTTGCTAGATGAATGAGGGGCATTCAGCTCCTCTTGAGTGCATGCCAGCGAGTTTTCTGCTTCAGTGCACAATGAGGAGAGAGTCTTGAATTCTTGTACGAAAGGACAGGTCCTGCTTATCCCTCTGATTCCAGTAAAAGCTTTGCAGGAAGCTACGAAGCTGGTTTAAGCAACCTTTCCAGTAATAGTTTTAAATGTTGTTTCTTTGAGTTGCAGCCTGCATAAGAATCTGCCGCATTCTCACTTTCCTAAAGCCTGTGTTAGTGACTGTTTCTCTTTGTTCATAGACCTGCCACACACTGCCTCTTCATTCCCCCTCCCCAGCCCCATGATGCTGGTCATATCTCATTTATCCATGAGCCTGCATGGATTGATGTTCTTCATATGTTCTGTACAATAGCCTCTGCCAATAAAGCTTCTATGGAAAAACAGGAGAGGTAAAAGAGGAAAAGATGATTCAGGAAGTATTGAACAGAAGGTATGTAACTTGGGATGTGAGGGCCAGAGGGAGACACTGACTTGACCGGGTCTGTTGGATGTGTTCACAGGCTACGCCTCTTCCTGTCAGGCTGTTTACACAACTGCCAGTCCAAGGTCTCAGAATTATGGCGGGGGGGGAGGGGGGCAGGTAAAACATGGCCATAAGTGAGCTACAGCTCGCTTAGCTGGTGTAAAACAGGCAATAATTCACCATTACTTCCACTGTGTGCCTAGAGAAATAGTCTTTTTGCATCCAGGATTCTCTACATTTGTTTCCTCCCTAATTGACCAGTGTCCTAGGGCAAACAACTTAGGATATCTCAGGCAATGATGTGCATTGCTCTGTGTGCACTGCCTTCTCCAGAAGGTTATAGCAGAATTAGACTAGCTATAAAGAAGGACACTGAGGCTGATCAAAGGTATAGCACAGCTTCTGTATGAGGAATGACTCAGTGGACAAGGATTCATTAGCTGGGAAGAGAAAAATGAGTTGGAAAAGGATCCGTAAGTTCTATAAAGTCACAGGTGTCAGAGAAAATCTCTCCTAATACAAGAATTAGAGGAGCATCAAATGAAGCTAGTGAGTGGTGAGCTCAAAAGAATGAGGTTGCTTTGTTCACACCTGGATGAGCAGTGCAATTTAGCATGAGGTACTGTGAATACTGAAAGCTTTTGGGGGTTCAAAAAGGGACTAGAAAAAAAAGCATCAAGGTTGTTAAATGCAAAGATACTTCTAGGTGCACATTTTTGGAGACTGAATATATATTCTGTAGAAGTATCGCTATGTGCTTGCCCTATGGTTTGTTCAGCCATATTTGTGTTCCTTATGTCCTTTAACTGAGATGCTGTAGTTTGCAAATCAGAAGACGCAAAATACAGATACAATGGCCAGAGTTTTTAAAAACAAAGACTTGAGTATGAACAGAAAATAACTTTTTTTTAAATTCCAGTTCATGTTTCATCTGATAGCATCAGAGAGATAGCTCGTTTCATCTGATGGAGTCATCAAATGCATCAGAGCTGATTTACATAAACCCAGTCTCTCACCTCTGGTAGTAGTCAATATTTGCTTTTTCCAAAGAAGAGGGACTTCCTCCCCTTGCAGCTCCATCTCTTACTGGTGAAGATTATAAACTTTGCAAAAACCCCACAGCCAGTTCCTAGTCAGAACTACCTGTCCTATTTGCATTGAGATACATCCATTACCTTTAAGAAGCAACAAATACTGGGAAGTTCAATTGCACTGCTCTTCCTCCTGCACTTTGAGTCCCACAACTCTTTCTATTCCATGATAAACCATCTCCTGGCAGCCTTTTCAAGCTCCAGTCCTTCCACAGTAGAGAAATGTAAGTGCTTTCTTTCCTCTTTGTGATATGGTATGTATCACTTGTGCAGTCTATGCTATTCAAACCAAAGGTTCATTTAGACTTGTGTCTGACATCACACAATAATAGATGCCTAGTGAACTGGATAGGAACAAGGCAAGTATTGAAATCCATAGTAATCTGCAGCAGTAATACACTGCTAGATAATGTGGCAAACTTGCAGATCTTGAATGTTGGGTCATGATACATACCTAAGGCAAAATTGACTGGTAAGCTGCTTTATAAAATACAGGATAGTCTGGTAACAACTGAAATTAAATTAAGCCGGATTTAATTAACATTAGGAAATGTTTGAGAACAAACTTGCACAAATACATAAAACGGCTGCAGTTTATAATGTACATAGTGAGTGTCAACTGACTGCATTTAGTTGCTGTTATTGATGGGCAACAGAAATCACAGAAGGGTGAAAAAAATTCAATAACAAAGTTCCTAGAGATTATTTTTGTCCTCTCTCGTTGTATTTTCTTTCCTGTATTTTAGCGTGAAAAAAAATCTCCTATCGTATTTCCTCCAAGCTCAAGAGCGGTGCATCCCTATGAGTAAGAAGCGCAGTGGAAGGGGCAGGAGACCTGCATGGGTGAGCAAGGAGCTCTTGGCCAAATTCTGACAGAGGAAGAAAATAGACTGTGGAAGAGGGGACAGGCTACTTGGGAGAATTTTAGGAATTCAGTCAGAGTACGTAGAGATGCGGCAAGGAAGGCTAAGGCCCAGTTGGAATTGAGTCTGGCAAGGGATGTTAAGGGCAACAGGAAGGGCTTCTTCAAATACATTAGTTGCAAGAGGAGGACTAGAGAAAATGTGGGCCCGCTACTGAATGGGGCAGGGGCTCTGGTGACAAGGGATACAGAGAAGGTAGCGTTACTGAATGCCTTCTTTGCTTCAGTCTTCACTGCTAAGGACAGCCCTCATGATTCCTGCAGCCTGGACATGAGGGAGAAAGTCTGGAGAAGGGAAGACTTTCCTTTGGTTGAGGAGGATAGGATTAGAGACCTTCTGGGCAGGCTAGACATCCACAAATCCATGGGCCCACGGGTTCTGGGTACGTGGGATGTACCCACGGGTACTGAGGGAGCTGGTGGATGTTGTTGCCAAGCCGCTCTCCATCATCTTTGAAAGGTCCTGGAGAACTGGAGAGGTGCCTGAGGACTGGAAGAAAGCCGATGTCACCCCAGTCTTCAAGAAGGGCAAGAAAGAGGACCCAGGCAAGTATAGGCCGGTCAGCCTCGCCTCCATCTCTGGAAAGGTGATGGAACAGCTCATTCTGGATGTCATCTGCAGACATATGGAGGAAAAGAAGGTGATCAGAAGTAGTCAGCATGGATTCACTAAGGGGAAATCCTGCTTAACCAATCTGATAGCCTTCTATGATGGAATGACTGGCTGGGTAGATGAGGGGAGAGAAGTGGACTTGTAGCTTGACTTCAGCAAGGCTTTCAACACTGTCTCCCATAACATCCTCCTAGATAAGCTCAGGAAGTGTGGGTTAGACGAGTGGACAGTGAGGTGGATTGAGAACTGGCTGGATGGCAGAGCTCAGAGGGTCATCATCAGTGGCATGGAGTCGAGTTGGAGGCTTGTGGCTAGTGGCGTCCCCCAGGGCCCAGTACTTGGTCCCATCCTGTTCAACGTTTTCATCAATGACCTGGATGAGAGAACAGAGTGCCTCCTCAGCAAGTTTGCTGGTGATGGAGGAGGAGTGGATGCTGGGAGGAGTGGCTGACACACCTGAGGGCTGTGCTGCCATTCAGAGAGACCTAGACAGGCTGGAGAGTTGGGCAGAGAGGAACCTCCTGAGGTTCAACAAGGGCAAGTGCAGAGTCCTGCACCTAAGAAAAAATAATCCCAGGCACTAGTACAAGCTGGGGGCTGACCTTCTGGAGAGCAGCTCTGCAGAGAAAGACTTGGGAGTGCTGGTGGACGACAGATTGATCATGGGCCAGCAATGTGCCCTTGTGGCCAGGAAGGCCAATGGTCTCCTGGGGTGCATTAGGAAGAATGCTGCCAGCAGGTCGAGGGAGGTGATCCTGCCCCTCTACTCAGCCCTGGGGAGGCCTCATCTCAAGTACTGTGTCCAGTTGTGGTCTCCCCAGGACAAGAGAGACATGGAGCTACTGGCGAGAGTCCAGCATAGGACTGCAAAGATGATCAGAGGGCTGGAGCACCTGCCCTGCGAGGAAAGGCTGCGCGAGCTGGGCCTCCTCAGCCTGGGGAAGAGAAGACTGAGGGGGGGATCTTATCAATGTGTACAAGTCCCTGAAGGGTGTCAAGGGGGCAGGGACAAACTCTTTTCAGTTGTCCCATGTGACAGGACAAGAGGCAATGGGCAAAAACTGAACCGCAGGAAGTTCCACCTGAAGGTGAGGGGGAATTTCTTCACTGTGAGAGTGACAGAGCACTGGAACAGGTTGCCCAGGGAGGTTGTGCAGTCTCCTTTCCTGGAGAGATTCAAAGCCTGCCTGGATGTAATCCTGTCTAACATGGTCTAGGTGACCCTGCTTGAGCAGGGTGGTTGGACTAGATGATCTCCAGAGGTCCCTTCCAAACTTACCGATTCTGTGGTTCTCTGAGGTGGAAGCCCTTGATCTGGGAAGTATGCTAATGGTGACAGAGTTGTGGATCCCTCTGACAGTCCCCTCCAGAGCCTGACCCACCTTGGCCAAGGAGGTGTTCTAACAGGCCAGCCTTGTGCTTTCCTCGGATTTTGCAATCTGCAGTTGTCCCAGAGGAACACAGCTCTGATCAGTGCTGATAATCTGAAATGACGACTTTTCATATAGCCTGACCTGGCTCACTAATTGCTTTGGAAATTAAGACCAAAAGCCTTAAACAGCTCTTACAAAAATGACTGGGTACCAACAGAGTGACTAGAGCAGGTGCTTAAAAGGAGATGAAAAGAGAGGGAAGACAAGGTACTGTCCTGTACTAGCAGCTGCCCCTTGGACACAGTGAATGACGTAATTTAACCTGGAGGCCACAGATGAGTCACTAGCTCCCCGTTTGGAAGCAAGGCGAGTCAGTGGAGCTCCACAACTGAACTGGCAGCAAAAGGAAGAGTGCTTAGTCATCAGCAGCACATAGTGACTGTAAGACTGGAACATGGATGCACCTCCGTGACTAGGAGCAGCTTGGCTTTAATTACAGAGGATGCCTTGACTATCCCCTCAAAACATTTTCAGGTCAATGTCAGAGTGGTCTTGCGTGGTGTGAATCTGGGAAAATGGGTGCTTGGCATTAGAAGTGTCCTCCCTCCTTTCAGAGAGGAGACAGGACTGTGTTTTGTTGAGCATATTCTGGGATTTCACGGGCAAATGGAACAGAAGCAAACAAGCATTTTCTTGTCATTAAAAGGAGAAAACTTGGACTTGTTTGATGAATGCACTTTTGAATAGCTGCTTGTTTCAGGCTTGCATACTGTGCATCAAATACTAGTTATGACATAAGCAGGAAAGATGCGTGGGCATTATTCTGATAATTCAGTTTATCAACAAGCAAGTGCGGCTATGCTGCCCTGCAAGGTGACTTGCAAATCTTTTGGTGGGAACAGGATGTAATGCTGGGTGCTGAATAAAGGTGCGACTGTTTTTGCCACTGCATTGTACCTCAGTTCTATTTAACAGAAACTTAGATGAACAGGTCCTAAGAATTCATTTGGATCTGAAGAGTGAATACATTCAGAGATGATCCTGTCCTTGGTGAGTAACTCTGCTTTATTTCTATTTTAGTATTTGCATAGATCATGTTTCAAGAGAGAAAGGCTAGCTGGAAATGAATGCATGTTGTTGTTACTCCAAGGATGTGATCAAGCTGCCACTGCAGTAGTGATGTTTTAGAAAAACGTCATGTATAATCCAAGTGGTGGATTGTGAGGCTTCTGCAACAGTGCTCGCACACTCGGGTCTAACCCTTCCCGTTAGGGACGCGTCTGCCGACTCCTGGGGGCTGGACACACAGCATGGCTAGTTTGGATACCCAGAATGGATGCCCCATTGCCCTGTAGGGATAGGGGCTAAGGGCTGAAGGAATCCAACTTGAAACAAAAGCATCCTTTTTATCCTGAGCTTGGCACCCTTCGAAATATCCTGTGCCTGCTTGTTTGAAAAAGAAACAACCTGAGGCCCAGATGGATGGAGGGTGGAAATTCCCTAGCGATCCTCCAGGAGGTGGTAGAAAAAAAGGTTGGGAGAAATACTATGGTATGTTGGCAGCAAAACAATAGGTAAGTAAAAGCCCAAAGGCCTTTGCTTGCTGAAGCGGACCTTAGATCACTGGCACCACTACCTTTAGAGAAGGGTTGTGACCTGAACCATGTTGCAGCCTCAGAAGGACCCTCAGAGCGCGTGAGTGGGATGTTTCAGGCACGCTCAGATAACACCCGCGTGGGTGAACTGGTGCCCGGCCATCCTGGCCCTGCCTGTTCTCTGTGGTGCCGCGGAAGGTGAAGCGCCTTCACTGAAGGAAAGAATACGGAAGCACCTCGGAAGAGGATCCCCCGCGGCGTGCCACCACGCGCGCCTCGCGCAGCGCCGGGGACCCCACGCTGCCGCTCAGTCTAATTCACCGGAGTGTTTTTCGAGCGTGTTAAATTCTGACCACGTTTTTTTTTTGGGGGGGGGGGGGCGCTGCCGACCCCCGGCTTGCGGCCGTGCCTGGAGTTATTTGGAGGAGCGGGCGCTCTCGGGAAGAGGCGCCTCAGCCTTCACGGCTGCTTCTGCCGCGGCTGCTGGAGCTGCAGCTCGCGTTTATTCGTTCCTAGCGATGCTTTTATTGGCTTTTTTTTTTTTTTTTTTTTAAGGCTCGTTAGTGGGAAAATTGCCAGACGACAGAACCCCGGCCCCCTCCTCCGGGGCGCCGACACTCACTCAGGGGGCCGGGGCCGGGCCCCCCGCGCTCCGCCGCCCCCGGGCCGCCTCGCCGGGGCGGGGGCGGGGCTGGGGGCGGGGCTGGGGGCGGGGCCGCCCGCCGGCGGGGGGCGCGCGCGGCGGCGGCGGCGGCAGGAAGTGCGCGCGCGGCGGGCCGGAAGCGGCGGCGGCGCCTCCTGCATATTCATGAGGCTAATGAGATGCTGCCTGCGGGATGAGGCGGGCGGGGCGCGGCCGGGCGCGGCCGGGGCCGTTGGGCAGCGCGGGCTCGGCGGCCTGAGGAGCCGGCGGCGGCGGCGGCGCCATGGAGGGCGGCGCGGGCTCGGCCCGCGGCGGCCGCGACAAGAAGCGGGGCAAGGCCCCGGCGCCCGAGGAGGCGGCGGCGGCGGGGCCCGGCGACCCCAGCAAGTCCAAGAAATTCGTGAGTGGCGGCGGGACGGGGCGGGACGGGACGGGACGGGGCGGCGGCGCCGCCCGCACCTGCCGCAGGTGCCGGCCCGGGCGGCGGCGGCCCGCCGCGAGGGAACGCCGGTGAGGGGCGGCGGGCGGCCGCTCGCCCCTGCGGCCGCTGTCGTTTTCCGCACTCGTTTCCCCCGAGAAAAGGGGCGGCCGGGGTGCGCGGCGGGGGGCGGCCCGGCCCGGCCCGGCCCGCGCGGCGAGGCGAGGCGGAGCGCGCGAGCGGCGGCCGCCTGCGCGCTGCGCTGGAAGCAGCCGAGAGCCCGGGCGCGGAGGTGCCGCCGGCGGCGCCCCGGTGGCGGTCGCCGGGCGATTTAAACTCTCCTTTCCTTCCGCTCGGGTCCCGCACCGCTTCTGCCGCTCAGCGGCTCTTGCTGAGTTGGACGGTGGTTTCCGAAACACCCGCCGTAGCAGTTAAAGGCGAAAGTGCGGTGATCTGACTGTTCAGAGCTGCTAACGGTGCCGGCTTGTTCCCAGCACCAGCCGCGTGGGCCCCTCGCTGCCCTGCCCTGCCCTCCCCTCCCGGCACACCGCCGGGCCCCCCCGCCGCCGCCGCCTCTCCCCCGTTAGGTACTTTCTTCTCCCTTGGTTGCAGCCCGGTCGCAGCTCATGCACTGGCGCGTTGGCCTGATGCCGCTTGCCCGGAGGAATCACGTTCCCAATTGGCGAGTAGAAAGTTTTGATCTAAAAACAGGGATTAGCCTTGTTTGTTTAGTGTTTGCACTTTAAAAAAAGAAAAAAAAAAAAAAAAAAAAAACACAAGCTCACTTTCATAGATTCAGCTGCTCAAACATGTTTTTGATGTGTAGCTGTGTCTATCCTTTTACCTTAAAGCTGACACTTTTTTGCTATCCATAAGGGTATGTTGTGTCCATACAGTTTATCTATTAGCTTATACAGCAGGCAGGTTTTTTAGTTCCATTGTTATTACTAAACACACAAAAAGATGTCATGTTTAGTATCTTCTGCTGTTTATAGAGGTTTGAGTTTGGTAGTTTTAATCTGCTGTACAGCCACATAGTAATGTGTCAAATGGCCTTAACTAAAACAACCAAAAATATATTGATCATACTGGTTGCAAATAATTTTTGAAGAATGTATTAAGCAAGGGGATATGAACTGGAATTAGATGAGATGGATTCTTGTCTTCTCACTACATGCCAAATTTTCAAAGTTAGTAGGTACTTAAAGAAGCTGCTACTGGGATTTTGACAAGTCTAAACACCTTTGGAAACCTGTCCTTACTGCTTGTGATTTCAGAATAGAGGGTTCAGTTCCTGTAGTGAGCTTTTTATTTGTGTAAAAGGGGGGGGGAAGAAATCAAAAACAGACTCCAGTTTGTTAACTTTGAATGACCTGCTCCAAATTCAGAAGCTAATCTTCTATGTCTGCTGGCTAAGCAGAAATCCAGAGTAATTAATGCACAAGACTTTTTCCATATGCTGGGAAACAGAGTACTTCTACCTGGGAAATACAGCAATAGCAACACTTGCTCCAAGGCTGAAAATAGCCTAAGCACCTAATACGATAGATGATGTGGTAACATATTTATGAAGCTGACTTTAGCCTCACAAGTTAGCTATTTCTTTGTCTTCCCTCTTGTGTACTGCACAGTTTTGCATATGAATTCAGTCTTCTGTGAAGTAACATTTTGGCTGCTGAGAGCTATAAATACCATGCAATTAATTGTTATTGTTTCCCTAGTTGCAAACTTATGCTCTCTAATTTGCTCTAAGCGTGCAAATCATCACTGCTCTCTGTTAGATTAGTTTACTGCTGCTTCTGCTGGAGTTGCAAGTGCATCTCGGCTTTTAAGCAAGTCCTGCCACTGCCTTCCCAACATCCAAACGCCGACCCACCCTTCCTGTCCCAGTGACTAACATACTTGTGCACTCCTTGGTCATTTCCCAATTTCTTCATTGCGGCAGCCTCCTCCTTGGTTCTGTTACTTCATTCTACCCAAAATACAGGTCCTGTGTTTGTCCCTTGTGATAAGGAAAAAACAGATTATTAAAAGTCCGTTTATGCTATTTGTTTGCATCAGTTACAGCTTTCTAAACAAGTCATTGAAAAATGCTGGTGTGATGTTAGAAAGCAGTGAAAACAATTCTCTTCAGAGCTCTGATAGAAACTTGCCACTTTTTTTCCCCTTCACCTTACTTTGAGGATCCTGTTCAGCTCTGCCTTGTCTTGCATCTGTTTTTGTTTCTTGTCATAACCTATTACATTTAGTTAGACCAACTTCTTCCTCCTTTTCTCTCTTTTCCTCTGAGGGAGACTGATTTTTCTCCTCCCTTTCTCTGTGTATCTTCTTCTGAATCTGTTTTCTGTAACTGTTCTTAATGGAAACACTTTTTAATACTGTTATTGCATGCTGGCTTCAACCTTTTCATTAGTCTCACTAGTCATGCTTTTTGAAGCATTTTTGAAAAGTTTGGAGTCTGGCTTATGTCACCGTTTACATCCTTTCTGATATGGTTAAGAGAAAGGGGCTGCTATAAATATGCAGCTGTAGCTCAGATGCAGAGGAGACCAGTGTCAACAGGGAAGACGTTTGCAAACTCTCCCACGCTGCCGGAGTCCGCGAAGCGTAGAGCTGTCAGGTCTCACAGCAGAGCGCGAGAAGAAGCCTTGTCTCGGGGTGCGCATCTCTGCTCCGCAGCTTTGGGCTCTCGGTGGTTTTCAGCGTAGCCGGGTGCTTTCCGCCTCTGGGACGCGCCTTGCCTGTGGATCCCGAGCTCGAGGAACCCGGCAGTGCTGCCCGCAGCTTGGGCCCTGTGACAGCCCGTTTCCATGCGTGCTGGAGACCCTCTCGTCGCACGTGTGGCGGTGCGTCGCTCGTACCCACTTGTCACTTGGAGCTTCTTTTGCTAGCTTTCAGATAAACTGAGGTCTGAAAGCACCTTACTAGCACACTGTCTCAAGTTTTTTTTGGTATTATAGGGAGGAAGTGCAGTAGGTTAGAGCTATATATCTCTGCTAGATCTTTAGGGCAAAGTCCTGTTATGTTTCTAGATTTTAGAAGAGTTAACTCTAAAATCTTGTTCTGCTTATTTTCTTTTTTACTAAACTATTGCTGATTAATATGAAAAGTTTTTTTCCATTTGACCTACTGCTATTTTGATAGTTTATGCAGGCACCTGGGGTTTAGTAAAATGCAATGCTTAGTAAGTGCTGTTTTTCTTTCTGGAAAAAAAAATCTAAGGTATATCCTCCTGTTATGTCATGTAAGGGAAATCATATGAAATTAGATTTGTTATTTGTGGATGAATGCTGAAGTCTGCCAAGCTAAGCATTCAGAAGTTGAAGTTAGAATGAAAATTGTGTGACTGTAAATTTGCATCTTCAAAAGACTCAAAAATATGTAAGGTATAAATTGTTTGGTTAGCTGGTTGATGCATTTATCCTGTGATACTGAATGACGTCCCCACCTCTTTACAGGTCAAAAGCCAGAACAGGATTTGTTTGCCTAACATATTGTAGCACCTGACTGATTTATTACTTGAAAATTTGTTGTTTATGATTTAATAAAAATCAAAATGATGTTAACAGTGTATGTAATATATGAAGTTACTTGAATATCAAAATAAACAAGCATAGTTTCTAGTAAGCTGTTAGATGTCTCTTATTTTTATGTTTTGCTCAGCTGAAGCAAACTCTAGTTTGGAATCTGAGGCTTTTCAGGAGCTTCTTTCTTTCGTATGGAAGTGTGGAGCGGAGCGCCAAAGTTTGAGACTAGCTCAACATGGACTAAACAGTATCTTGATTATAGGTTTGTGGTTTGTTTAGGCTTTGTAGCCCTTTCATTATCCTGTAGGTGTTCAGATTTTGGAGTTTATGAGCTTGTTTTGCAGCTGATGATTTTTCCAGGCAATGCTGACTGTTAAACCCTTGCCTACTTTAGGGAGGGGGGGAAAGTGTTAAGCTCTAATCTCTTTCTTTAGCCTGTTAATTAGTGAGAACACTACAAGCCATCAAGCTCCAATCAGATAATTTAAGAGCTCTTTTTTTCTCCTAGTTGAGAAGACAAGTTTGTGCTTGGATACCAAGAGTCCTGCCCAGGAGAGGCCTGATGGTTTTAGCTTCTTTGTGCTGGACTTTGCTTGTGGCCACACCAAAATGCGGCTTATTTGCCCCTGGGAAGAGCACCCTTGCCAAAGCCCTGTCCAAGTGACACTGCCTGGCAAACGCTTTTAGCTGCTGATGTTGTGATGTGAGCAGAGGAATCTGTCTCTTGCAGTAGTTTTCTCACTGATCTACTGATTTTTTTTTTCTTTGCCCCCCAACTCAAAGGGTCCACGCTAGGGAACGCTGATGGTATTTGTGGGCTTTATTGATGCAGTGACTGGTGTAGATTCCAGGCTGTGTAACTGAGATCATAAAATCTCTCTTCCAATTCCAGAAACTGTCGGATTGGGCAGTGGTTAATAATTAAAGAGTAAATTTTCCTAACAGCACACAGAAACTAATTATACTGTCTTGTTTTTCCTCACACTCAGAAACCTTTGAGAAGTGACCCGCGACTGCTGCCTTGGGTAGTATTGTACTGTTTTCCCCTCGCTGCAGCCTGATGTGGGTAGGAAGGCAGGTTTCCCACTCCTTATTTTCTATTTTTGCTTTTGGAATGTGAAAAACCAAACTCGGGCACTTCCAGCCAAAAGAACAGCCCTGTTTAGATTGTGCCTGTGATAGGGGAAGATATGTTTTAAACATGTATTTGGCTGATATGTGTTAAAAATGCACCTTTTCCTACTGCAGGCCTATGACTAAGGTCTGTGCCCGGTGAAACTCTTTCCCTCCCTGCTGCACAGTAGAGTGGAGAGGGGGATGGGTATGCAGAAGTTATGCAAGAGTGCAAGTACAGCAGCAGTGGTGTTGCTACCAGGAGGACTTTGGTCCGCTCTTTTCAGGCTGCCCGGCTGCCCAGGTTCTTCTGAACAATCCCTCCCTTTCCCCTGTCTGCTCAGCAATGTGATCTTGCTTGTGAGCTTTCTTGTCTCTTTAATTCAGCATGGTCTTAACACGAAAGCTTTTGTTTCTCATTAGTGCTTCTGGGGTTGAGGAGGGCTTTTCTTTTTGTTTGTTTGCTTTTTCACTTCCTGTGCTGTTTTTAAAAAGCTTGTTGTAACTCTTTGCGTTTTTCATTAAATTAGGTAACCGGACTAAGTTTCTGACTAGCAGCATCCACTGCCGTTAACATCAGTCACTCACCACTTTTATACCCATGGAATTTGACCTCGGAGTTGAGATGGATGGATGAGTTGTTTCCAGGATAAGTGAAAAAAGCAAAATTTAAGAATCTGTGCTCTGAAATGCAGATCTGATAGTACTGCTGCATCCACATACTGGCTTGAGAAATCTTTGCAGAAGAAGAGCCAGGTGGAGGAGGGATGAAATCTCTGCAAAGCGGTTAGCCTTGGTAACTTTGCAGAACTCCTATCATCACTTCTCAGTGATGCAAGCAATGTTGGTGTGCTACAGCTTGCAGTTGATGATCCCATCTAAATAACACAGAAACAGGCCCTCTCGTATAGGTTATTCAATATGGACCTCGAGCACTCACTGTTTGAGTTTGAATCAAGGGCTAAGTGAAAAGCATGCCATGTAAAATGCAATGAGATGCTCCAGGACTATTAGGGAATCAAACACCCTGAAACTGTTTGGCATCAGAACTACCTGGATCAAATTTAATGATGAGTCTTTGGGTGTCATTACCATGCCACGTTCAGACTCAGCTATGAGATGGAAGTTGCTGTCTCTGCTGTGGGGTGACTTGCATGTTGGGCGGGTTTTTTTGACTGTTGGAGATTGCTAGGGTTTGTTCCGTTAGTTTTAGCACAAGTTTCGTTTGCTTCCTGTGCTTGAAACCACAAGAAGTGGCAAGTGTCTGTTTTAGTCAGATATGCTGTATGAGGGGGTGAGGGAGGGGAAGCAGCCTCGCTCGTCCTGGGTTGAGAGTCTTTCTTTGCAGCAAGAGTAATTAGGTTCTGGAAGAGGTTCTAGATGAGATGGGGTATAACCAGAGGTATATGGGAAAATAAGGGGGTCTGTACGAGACCAACAGTGATGTCTTAGGTCAATGCTGAAGCAAAATCAAGTGTCCCTCGTCTCTTTACTTTAAAGCATTTAAAAGGTAAACCCGCTGATATAACCGAATCACAGCAGCTGTAGTGGTTAGAAGAGTGGCTGCATATGGAGTTACGTCAGTAACGAGAGCAACTTCACTGCTGCAGAGGTCATTTTTCTGTTCTTGCTCTGGCGCTTGGCTCTGGTTCAAGGCTCAGGTGCCCTCATAATAGGAACAATAACATACCTGTGAACCTGTGTGGAACTCCTGGTGGAACGTGTTTGTTGGTTTTCTTTTCATAAGTGGTAGTGATTTGAGCTCATTTGTATTTGATACTTTGAAACGCCTCCTTACTCTAGCTTGGAAAGGAATGGAAGATTTTCCCTCTTCACTTATTCAGCAAATCGAACCTCTGCGTTCTGCTTTCTTACTGACTTGGGTTGGTATCTACAGCTGCCGTTGCTTCCTCTTCTGTACCCATCCCCAGTTTTGGGCAGTGATGCTGTAAAACTGGCAGGACTGCTCGTTTTACAGCTGTCCACAGCTCTTGGAGCTGTGAAGCTAGGAACAGTGGTGTTCCCGTATTTGTGCAAGTGCTGTATCCTGATAGGGGCAATGGAGCTGCCTGAATTAAGACTTAAGGAGAGGGGCAGTGTAGTAGTGATGAGCACAAATTATTGCTGCCTTTGGGTAAGGGGTCAGCAAGACTCTTGGGATGGAGGAGTAGGAAGTAACTGTCTGTTGTCTGCTGCAGGGGCTTCCCCCTTAATGTGAACTCACTGGAAGCCCAGGATTGACCCTTCTGCTAGTGAAGGCTGTAGTGCAAGGTAGAGCTGGAGCTTCCTCCCTCCCTCCACCAGGAATCTTATTCTTACTGCACTGTCACCCAGCACCTTCATCTGAACCAGAACTCAGCTGAGATGCAAGAGCAGAGCTGCTAGGTGAGGAGCTGGGGCTGGGGGATGGAGTTTGGTCAGCTTGAAGCTCCTTTGCTCCCTACGGAATGAGTGTGCAGAGATCATATGAATGCACTTCTGCGTAGGGAGAAAAGGAGAAGGATGAGACAAACATACCTAAAGAGTCTGCTGGACCGTGGAGCATACTGGGACAGGTAGAGACAGAAGTTAATAACTCAGGTGATACTACAGTTATATGGAAGTAGTTGTCTTGCATGGATTTCAAATTGCAGTGATTCTGTAATAGGTGTATTGCCTACTGCTGTGGTACAACATCTGTTTAAATTCATTTGAAGGCTTTTCAGTTTGACAAGGGTTAGTCTTCAAATGTCTGAAAACTGAAATCTCAATATTATAATGACTTAATATTTTTGTAGACATCAAGAAAAAAACTTTTCTCCCCTAGCTTTGAGCTAATTACTTTTAAAAGACCCTAGGGTTAGTGTTTGTCCTTCAGCCTGCTTTTCATTACCTCTTCTGTTTCCCCTCCGACCCCCCACCTCACATTCTTGCCTCCAGGACTGTCCTTTTCTGCTTTCCTGAAATTTCTCACTCGAACATGTGGTGTTCTTTGGGGAGTTATCTACGCGTTCTTTGTTCAGGAGGCTCAGTGGACCTGGGTACTTCGCTGGTGATGGGTGAAGAATAATGAGGTAAGGGAGGAAGAGAAATCATGGGCCATGTGTACTTTTAAACCAGAACACAGAAGAATAAGGAGAAATTCCTATTTCGAGTTATTTTAGAAAGGATCTTGGCAGAAAACCTGCTTTATGAGATGTTTTTAAAATAGCTAGAATATCTAGTTTATGTTACTAAATGGAACAATACTGAATTTTTTTCTGTTAGCTACAGTTTAAAGATGGAGAAGTTCATCTATGTGCATTGGTACTGGCAGCAATTTGGATTTGTCAAACATGACTAGCAATGACTGAGCTTGCGTGGAGGGGAAGCGGGGCTCCAAGAGTCTTGTGATGTGGAAGGCATCAAGAAAAGGCAAAGTCACGGAGCAGAGTCGCTCACGGTGCTTGCGGAAGCTTGGTGCTGTGTATTTTTTTTTCCCCTTCCCCGTTTCCCCACCCTTCTCCTGCGGGTCATTTCTGTAATCTGGGTGCGCCTCCGTCATACCCAAGCTTGATGTGTGGCAGCAGTGGCAGTTTCCGGTGTCCCAGGTCTACCGCTTGCCCCCTCTTTGGCAGGAAAGGGCAGTGCCCGCTGCTCACATGCATGGTGCGAAAGGGAAGCTTTACTGTGTTCCCATAGTAACAAGTAAACAGCATTCCTTAGTCACTGGGACAATTTTTCTGTTTTAACAGACCAACACCCAGGTGAAAGGCTTTTCAGCGAGTGGAACAAATTAGGGTAGTTTTTTGGTTAAGGTTGGAGAGGCGAGAGGCTGTTACTCTTCTAAAAATGGGAGGTTTTCCTACTGCGTAGCTACAAGTATCTGTACATGCTGTCACAGGCATTTGTTGCTTGAAGGTCCGTATGTTTCTTTTACGGCCACTTGGAGAAATGTCCCCTAAGTGCTCAAGAAGAATGCACCTTGAGATGCCACCCCAGAAATGTTTTGGTAATGAAAAAAATGAGATCTGCCTCTGATGTCTATAAATACAAGCTATTTTGGAAAAGTGTTCAGGGAACCTGTGACAAGCCCTGCTATAGTGCCTCCTGCGTAGTATTTCTTTATTTCTTTTTCTTTTTTTCCCCCCTCTTTCCCTCTTAGTAGCTAATCCTTCTGACAGATACAGTATGCAGCAATGCTCTTTCAAAAAGAGCAGTACAATATGTCTGAAGAGCTTGCCCGAATGAAGCAGCAAAGTAGCTCAGCTATCCTCAAAGCAGATATCTGGCACTTGGGAAGAGCTGCATGTGTCAGTACCTGGCAGTCTCTCCCATGTACTGCTTTCTGAATGTGACCTTTAGGCCGTTCAATACCAGCATCAGGATTTATAATTTTGGCTTTGGTAATTCTAGTACTGACATTGTCAGCACACATTGTTGCTTCAGTGCTGGTGATCTCAGAATTGCCTCCAGCACCAGCAGACTTGGAACCAAGATTCATGGTACATAAAGATAGTGCCTGACTGCTGTGTTGTTTGGCTGTTCCTGACCTTACAGGCAGATGTCACTTGCCCCTTGAGCAGTAAATGTCTTCCCAAATACGTGTGCCTTGTCTGCTCTCCATCCTCCCAGAGGATTTGCATGCATCATGTCCTAGGATGCTTGCCAAATCAGCTCCCCTGGTGTGCTTCAGGTCTTAGGGATGACTATTCGTGTTCTCCCCATTGCTTTGCTCTTCATCATGTGGAGGCTTCAAGACTCGCATTACTTCTAGAAATGAGATGTTGGGATGGCTATCCTATGTGGTGGTGTTCCCTAGCTTGCTAATAAATTTTAACACTTGACAAAGTCTCCATCCTGTCAAATTGCTTTCTTTTCCCCCGTCCCCTCTCCAGGCTCTTCCAGCAACCTGAGAAAGAGAAGCTATTGCAACAGAGGGTGCAATTACCACTCAAGTCTCATCAAAAAAACAAAATAAAACAGAACAACTGCCACACCCCTCTCACTGTGTTCTCTTCCCTTTTTTGGATAATGAAAAGCAAGAGGTCATTTAATAGTTGACTTGAAGTTATTCCTAGAGTTAAGTTTAGAATCTCAATGCTCCAGTAACTCCTATCTCTAGTGCTCAGGACTGATTTGTTACTGTCCATCTGCATAAAGAACATCTGTAGGATCTCTAGCCAGGAGTTAGATGTCCAGAAAAGTCTGTCTATATAGACGTAGAGGGCTGTCAGCCCTCAGTCTAGTAAAATGTCTTGTGGTAAGTAGTGTATATTTAGGGGGAATGTAATTCACATGCATCTTAAATAAACAAGTTGTGTCTTTTTTGCTGGTTTGCCTGGGGGAGGTTTATAACCCTCTCAGCAGGTCATAAACAGTATGTTATGCTATGCTTTACCAGTTGGAAATAATACATAACCAGAAATGCCTTCCCTTAGCACCCTTACAGAACAAAAACCTATGAGAGTATTTCTGGATGCTACAGTAGCAAGAACATGCTTACCTTAGGCCTTCAAAGCAGTGGATAATTGTAAAGAGGTTACAAAAAGCCAATTCCCTAGTGACTCTGTGTGTGTGTGTCTAAATCCACACTCATTCATCATGGCGAAACTTTTTGTGGGCAAGGATGGGTGAAGTGCAATATATTGCAGATGCAAGTATTAAAACTGGCCAGCCAGTATAGCCAAAGAAGTCAAATTGCTTTTAAATGAACTTGTGTGCCTTTAAATATCCACATGTGTTGCTTTTTTCATTCTTGGTCTCAGAACAGCATGCTGAGAGGTATTTGCCATCCAGGTGAGGGAGACTCATCTAAGAGCCATCATCAGTCTCAGTATTTGTGCTCTTTTGTGAAGACTTAAGTGTTTAGGATAATTTTATTGTTGATGTTTCTAACTCTGCTCCTAGGTTTTTCATTAATGTTTGGTATTTGCTTTGTTTGCCTTTGTAATGACTTGTAAATGCTTTCCGTTCACAGCTCTGAGCATCGTCCTTTTCTTTTTTAATGGCATGTGAACTACATGTTTCTTTGAAAACCCATAAATAGCTTTTGGGTTTATCTTGAGAGCAGAGAAAATAGGGGACTCTTTAGACTAGAGAAGCAAATGCAATAGAGGGAGCACTTCAGTGTTCTTTCTGTGATGATAAAAGTCTTTACTTGCTTTAAGTTTTGTTTTTGTTTTCGCATTCTTTAGCAATATGTAGTTAAACAATTGGTCACTTCAGCAAAAAGAGGAGGAAATAGCTTCCGATGACTGTGCATCCCTTTGAAAGAAGTACCTTGGATATACAGAAAACTTATGTGAAAAGCCATTCTTTCTGTGTCAGCACTGGGCACCACATCTCACTTCTAGTGCTTCCTCGATGGGTAGGGTAGTGTTTCGTCCGTGACATTGTCCAAACTGCTTTTTAAACTGAGCAATTTATTCATTTGCAACTTTTAGTAATATTTTACTTGACATGCAGCTTCTCGTGGTTCATGTGTCATCTGGTGGCTTCCAAGAAAGTGCCTGAGATAGCGGCAGATTTTGTTGTCACTGCCGTGTCCGCTCTTTGCGGCTTAAGAAAGCAGCAGGGAGATGGGGCACCTCTGCATTTATTTCTGGCATTTGATCTGTGATGCTCGTTCCAGATTGCTATCGGTTGCAAGATGTAAGGCAAAAGGCTTATCCTCATTAAATGCTGCGTGTGTAATTTCAGAGGCTGTCTACGTAGAAAGATTTCAAAATTAGACTTTTTGTACTTATTTTGAGATCTTACAGAAAAATAGGAAGTTTTTTTCCCCCCCTTCAGGACTGTGCCACCAGGATAGCCTTTAGGAGACTGACCTTCCCCTTGACCCTTAGAGGAAGGGGCAGTGAAATACCTGGGAATCTTGTGCATGTTTCTAGTGCTCACTGGAACTGTTTGTTTTTGTGGCAAGCCAGAGGTTGAGTAGTTGTTAAGGTAGGTATTTGCTAAGACTCACGGACCACGTGCTGTCAGAAAATAGACTGGTTCTGTCTCAGTGGTGTCCTTGTGTTGTGGTCCCAGACTTAGTTTTTTTGCTGCTTAGTATCAAAGTAATTTCAGACAGTGTGTGGATTCTTTGTCACTTCTGAGGAGGAGGACTATGATATCTTGTGTATTTTAGGAGAGAGACTGAGTAATGTCAGGGGTGGAAATGTGGAAAGGCTTGTAAGGGACTATTAGCTTTAAAATATTTTGTACGGGCCTTCAGGACAGAGTTTTAAAAGCCATTTGACTACAGGAAATTCCCCAAGGTGAATTACAGCATTTAATTCTGATAGCAGTATCTGCTTCTTTCATTAAAATGCAGAAGTTTTGAGTGATTTGGCTGTTTTTCCTGATCTCCAGGTAGATTACTTTGCTGGTGCATCTGTAGCAGCAAGTGACTGTAGTTTCATGAAGGCCTCTGACTGGCATCTGCTGAGGGGATGCTCCTGTGCTTGGAGCAGTTCCTCCCTCTGCTTGCTCGTTCCAATACACGCGCTGCGCTGTTGAATGAGGTTGGGGAAGTAACCCAGCTTAAAACTCATCTGGCAAAAGTGGTTAGTTTTAGTAGTTAGCGTTAGAATTAACTTAAATTAAACTTTGAATTAATTTTTAGGAGGGCTGTGAGATTAGGAGGAAGGACCAGGACATAGGAAAGTATGTGCTTACTCAGGTGTCAGATATTTGTTTTCTGTATCTTTCTTTAAGTGAGTGTCAACACAACTATCCCGAGTTTAGGCTGTTCAAAGGTTGACCTGAACATGATATCAGGCCTATGCCTTGCAAGGTGAGGCCTGGATGCAACCCTTTGCAGCAGCCTCTGGCCAGGCCTAGAAATCTTCGCCCTCCCTTTCCTCCCCAGCTTTGTGCACTGGAGTTGCCTCCTACTGTTAAAATAATCATCTGGCAAATGCTGCACACTTTCGCACAGATGCAGGACTGAGGAGAAGCAGAAATGGCAACACAGATGGCAGCGTGATACTCTCACAACCGAGTAGTTTTTTTGTGTCGCTGTGTCAGAGGAATTTCCACGGCTTGGTATCTAGCATGGAACTATGGAGATCCTCCAGTTTTTCAGGTCTGGCTAAATGATTGCGCAGCTCTGAGTGGCTAGCAGAGTCTCTAGGAGTTTTGGTGTGCGCTCGCTAAATAGTTTGCGGACAATTAGCTCCCTGGGGCTTGGCACCTAGGGAGAGGAGCACAGCTGAAGCTGTCACTTCGTGAACCTCAGCAGCGCTGTTGGATCAGTGCAAGGGGATACACTGTACAGGTGCTGCAGAACCTGAACTTCCAAGCTTTAGATGTAAAGCCTGAGGGAAAAGGGTGGGAGGAGGAGGGAAAGGGTCTTTTGAGACTGCAGTTATTGATCAGGCTCTGGAGCTTTGTAGGCAGAATGCTCCCCCTGAAACTCCTCCTCCTCAAAGGTCTGCTGTGCACTGTACCTCCTGCTTCATTAAATGCTACCAAATATGACTGCTTTTCTCTCCTGCCTGAGTTTCTAACGAGGCACAGTACTATAGGAAAAGAGCTATGTCTGGTGGTAATAGCTGAGTAGGAGGACACAGAGCAGGCACTGCTGGGAAGGATTTGTCTTGCAAGGTCCAAATGCTGCCCACACTGAAGTAGGAGGCACTGAAACATGATTGGGAGAGGGGGAAAGGGAAAAAGGGAGAGGTGGGAGGTAATAGTTGAAAATTAGATCCCTGATTTCCCCCCCCCCCCATGCTGCAGTAGTATTTGCATCTGGATTCTCCTTTCCAGTTTTAAATGTCCTTTTCTAATGATCATCTGTAGCAGAGCTCTGGTCTGTCTTTCAAGTAAGATGAGCTGAAGCAACAAAGTATCTGCTAGTCCTACTGAGCAGGGCTAACGGAAAACACATTCTGCATCCTTGAATTACTGGTGCTTCTTTCTTTATGATCCTACTAGTATTGACTGAGCTCCTCTGGGGCTCCTGCCCCACAAGTTAGGCATAGCAGTAGCGTGGGAGAAACCTTCCCAACTTGTGTATTTTCACTAGTGCCAGATACAAAGAAGGGTCAGGTAGGCAAAGGAGGAGCCACAGAAGTGGCAGGATATGGGAAAAGGTGGCCTGTGTTTGCCTCGGAGGGTGATGTGGGAAGTGTTTGACTGTTCAGAATATAGTGTCTGGGCTGGAGTGTGTTTCGTGTCTTTGTTTTCGGTTCCTCTCGTCTCTGTATGCCTCTGCTTGCAAAGGTAAGGGCTTTTAAGGGAGCTGCTATTCCTGCAGGTGCAGCCAGGACTGTCACCGTTCTTGAGACTATTTCTTTCTCATGCTCTGGGTGGCAGCGTCCCTTGATGTCCTAGCTTTGCTTCTAAAGTGAGATCTGCCTTGTTTCTGCTGGCTTGGAAGTCTTTCATTTGCTCAAAGTGTGAGCTGCTTTATATCTGCGCTTAGAGTGCCTGCGTGTGTTGTGGGCTAATGCTTTCCTGTGGGAAGAAGAAATCTCCCTTGAATGGCACTCTGTTCACTAATTAGATAATTCTCCAAGACCTGGGAGCTGGTGGTGGTTCTCGCTTTCCTGTCCTTGGCTGCCCTTTCATGGGCAGCCGTGGGATAAGGCGGCTGCTGTTACCAAGTTTGCAGCCCTATGAGCTTTGGGATTGGAGCTACCTGAGCTGTTTCCACTGGTTATGGTAGTTGTTGGGTCCTTGTGTTAGACTCTGTGTGTGACTAGTGAGATAGCTCTGATCTACTTGAATGCTCCTCACGCCTGTGCAAAGCATCTAGCATTTTGGATTTTCCTTATTGCTCCAGCCACTGAAAGCCAAGTGGATTTTTTGTTTGTTATTTAAATTAGGATGTAATATGTCTCTGTTTTGGAGAGAAGACTGAGTAAAAGAGCAGAAAGCTGAGGTAGGTCTAGAAAAGTGGAAGGGAGAGGAGTGGAAGAATATTATGGCCAAAATCGGGTATAGATTTTGATCTGTCCAGAAATTTTTATATCATCTTTCAAACTTACTTTTAAATGAGTTAGTAACAGTGAATGGAGAATGGGGGGGGGGGAGTGAGAGAGAGGGAGAGGGAGAGAGAGAAGGGCTCAGAGAGGATTTGCAACATCTCATGCTGCAATAATCCGTTCAGTAAGGGATCCCTCCTACTCTTCCCAGAGCATTAACATGCCACTGCTTTGGAGTCAAAAGGGATGACTCAGGAGGACAACTTGCCAATGACACAGCTGTAACTATTCTTAACTTGATAATTTCCCTTTAACCCCTGACCATGAAAACCAGAAATACAACCCTTCTCTTGAGAATATACATCAGACAAGCGAGTGCACAGGGAACCAATGCAAACAGTAGGTAGTGAGAACAGGACTTCTTATTCCTGCCTTCTGGTGGTGGGATGCAGTGGGCTTTAAAATCTTGTGGAGGGATGTTTCAGGGGGGATGAGACACAGGGAGCTGCTCGTCCGTCTTCCTAGAGATGAGACATCAGCCTGCCACAGTTGGGTTTCTACTGTGTAGGAAAAAAATCCACTTTTCATCCTGATTAGTTAGGACAAATTCATTTTAATACATACTATCTTTATTTGCCCATGGAAAATCAAAGTAGGCTGGTCCCCACATGGATCTGTTCCAGCCAATTTTGTAATAGCCTACTAATTTTATCACCAAGACTTCTCCTTATTTAGCTTTTGGGTTCAACCTTCATTTCGTGTTTCCTGAAGCTTAATATTTATCCAAGTCTGTGTTGCCATAATTACAGTTTGAAGAATACCCGATGTTTTTGCAAGTGGTTGTAGAAATGATGTCAAGCTTTATGGTTCAGCGTTTTTAGGGCTAGAGTGTGTGTGGGGGGGGAAATGACAATTTCTATCCCAAGAAAAAATTTCAATGCCACCTTTTGAGGTTAAAATTTGTCACAGAATATAAATTCGTTTACAAATAGTTTGATGCTTCTGAAATCAAAGTACTTCATTGGGGGGGTCCCCCCCCAGTTTTGGCTTTTCTTTCAGCAAAATGTTGGGTCGCTGCAACATCAGAGCACGTTTTTGACACGTTTGTTGCTTTCTCACACTTTTCTCTCATGACTCCATGCTCTGCTTTCTTCTCTGTTACCATCTCTGCGAGGACCTGTGCAACACTATCAGAGGGGAAACTGTGTGCTGCTTGGCATATAATACAGTCCTCTAGTAAGCCTGATGCACAGTACGGGGTATGAGACAAAACTGTAATTTTTAAAAGGGATCTCAGGTGATTTGGGGGGAAATATCCATTTTTTCATGGAATTTGATATGAAATCTTTCAAGCTGTTTCAGAAAAATGCAATGTTTTGATTTGAACTGAAGCTACTGTTTCAAGCACTTGCTGATGGAAAACTAAAGAGTTTCTGTAGAATTTGAAACTTTTGTGTGGAAAACTTAATCTCTATCAGAAAAAACAATGTAATCTGGCAATCTGCTGGGGCGCTATGCAAATATACCCTCTTAGCACAACTGAGTTTATTATATAGTTCTTCATTGGCTAGTTGAGAATTATAATCTCTTTGAAAGAATAATTGAGCAGATGTCTAGGCGATAAGCATAAATAGCACCTCAGAAATATGATAGCAAATAATAGTCCTGGTCATATTATTTGGAGATAATTCTATTTGCAATGAGATATACTAGACACTTTGCTTCAGAATATAAATAGACATCTGGTACATCTTGGAAGCAGCAGAGAACTTTCTTAACTTCTTCATATCTGTGCCTGCAGTTGAATTCCTTCCTTAGGTGTGACAATTTTAATAGCTGCAATAAATTGAAAACAAGATTCTTCTTCTGGAACTGGAGTGAGAGCAGTAAGTGATCTAGCAGAAAAGCCTGTCTTCTCCCCAGTGGATAGCAGGGTCATGGCCTTTGACAAGTCTGGAGTTACCACTGGAAATAAACACTTACTCTGTTTAAATTTTGAGGAACGGACAGCAGTCTGGTAAATCTAGCTTTGCCTCCTGTGCTGCGTGCTTCTTTTGATGCTGTTGGGCCATTCCTGTATTTTCAGTAACATATTGTTACTGGAGCTCATTTCCACTTTTTGAGTAAGATTGCACTTAGATGACATGGAGGAAGAAAAAGGTTTTGGAGTAAATTCTAGTGTGTGTTAAAGAACCAATCCTACGTGGTGCACTAGTTGTCTTTAGGTAAAATATACCTAGCTGGCAAGGATCCAGTCTGCTGCAGGAAAGACGTGAAATCCAAGTGAAGAGCGTTCTCCTGAGGCAGTGGAGTTCCTGTGCAAGGCCACCATGAGCGTCTTTGCGTCCAGCTTGCCATATTGAGAGTGTAGCGCGCACCTTCCACTGCCTGGCTACTTGCTTGTCTCCCTCCCAGGAAGATGGTAGAAGCTGTTCCAGGAAGAAAGCTTACCTGAGGTAACCACTGCACAGTTAACTCTTCCCCATCTTCTCTTTTTTTCCTTAGAGCCTAGGATTTTGACTTTACGTTTCTTCAAGTAGTGGAAAATATCTCATCTCCCCTACTTTTACAGCCTTGCCTCAAATGTTTGGATTTGTAAAGACTGAAGTGCATCAAGGGCCCTGCTTTTGAGAATATTACTGGCCAAGTTTCTCTTTAGTTCCTCTCAAAGGCAGAAATATAGAGGGGTCAGCAGAACTTGGTTAGAGAGATGCATACCTCTATTTATCTTTCAGAGGCCCCTGCAAAACCCAAGTTGAACTGTTATCTTTCTGTGCTGCAGTTGCTCTGCTTGCCACTCGTGTTTCCTCTGGGGGAGGAGGGTTGTGGGGAGTTGGTAGTTCGTACCTGGCACGAGCGGTTCTGCATCCTCTTGTCCAAAAGGACAGATCCCGTGCATCAGCCTCTAAAGTCTGCACGAGTGCTAATCTATTCTGTTTCCGTTAAATTCCCCTCATTCCCACCTTCTGACCCTTCAATCCCTGTGCTTGGCTATGAGTCAGCAGTGCAAACTGAAGGTTTTTTAAAGAATGAAAATAACTATATGGGTTTTACTTCCTCATAAATGACTTCTGAGGGGGTTTTTCTGCTTTCATGTGCAGCCTTCATGTGGCCAGATTTGTGATACGGGCCTCAGCTGGCGTTTTGGGGTCGTTGGGCAGTTGGGTCCAGGGTTTCTTTCCTTGCTTTGGATGGTGTATAGTGCGTTTCAGCCACTCTCTTTTAATCTCTTGGCTGCTATGACTCCTGCCAGCCAGCCGCACGCGGGAACGTGGGTGCGCAATTCGGTACTCTCCTTCCTGCTAGGAGGAAGACTGACGGGAAGGGAAGGCTGGGGAGCAAGAGGCAGGTAAGTCAGACTGGTGAAATAACAGGTGACAGCAGGTGACAACCTAGAATGCAGTGGGACATTCCCTGGCCAAACTCCTGTATTTTCCTGATATGTGACACTTTGCAGAATACAGTAAGTGAAGCCCACAGAAGCTGGCCTGAGATGAAGACATAGTGGATGGCTCTTGGTTAGTTTTAGGTTATTTGTAGACAACTTCTAAGTTGCTTACATTTGGTTTGTGTATTCAAGGTCATTTTATTAAAATAGGAGCAGAAATTCTGTCTTCTTTCCTTAATAAAAAAAAGATCCTGTTGTTAAGGGATTTGGGAGTGTTTCAGGTCCCAGAGATAACAACAGATTGCCACAATAGGGAATTTTTGTCTCGATTCTATCACACAATCTGAAGATAACTCTTCTAATATCTTAAAATTTCCAAGTTATTTTTAAGTGCTCTGTGGGGCATGTGATGCGTTGGGTTGCCAGCTGAAGGACTGCTGTTCCTGTGCTCTGTTAGACCGTGTAACCTGTCTCCAGGGCTCCCGCTCTGCGTGCTCACTACTGTGTTTATGTTGTACTCGGTCTGTGTCCTGTACCGGAGGCAGATATGTGGCTTGCTCGTCCTGTGATGTGGATGCTTTCTGCCCTCTGCTGGAATTTCATTCATGTGAAAAGCTGAAACTTTTAGTAGTAGTGGGAACTGGCGTGACGCAGGATGAACCCCACAAGCAGTGTGACTAGGGGACCTGAGCACCAGGCCTCGCGGTTTGGGTGCAGTTGTGATCATGGAAATGCACGAAGTCGAGCTTGGGATGGATTTGCATTTCTGAGGAGCTGCTTCCCAACGTACGGTTTATGACAGGTTCTCTTTATTCAACTCTGCTGAGCCGCAAGACCTGTAAGCTGGGGAATTTTAACTTTTAGCTGTTTGCATCTCTGGTGGAGGAAGGTCTGGGCATAGCCGGGTGATGGCTCAATTCGTACCCCTATGGAAGGAAAAGACGGCATTGCATATTGAAAGCAACTGTGCCCTCCTTGCTGCAGGGTATGCACAGTGGTGGGATTGTCTGCTTTTTCCAGAGCTTGTCAATATATGACGTTAGACAGAGTTTTAGTGTGGGACAAAACTTCCTGCCCTGAAGGAAGAGGTGCTTAATCCATCACTTTAATTGCTATGAACTGCCCTGGTGCTCTGAAATGTTTATGTTGGAGGAACTCGCACCAGATATAGCATACAGGATGTAGAAACTGAGCATTTCTGGCTTTTGCTCAAACTGAAGAAAAGGAAAATCTTGGATGATCACTACATACTTCCTTCCCTCCACTTGTCCTCTTTTGTGTCTGAAACATTTTGTCACTGATTTGTTTTTCCCATTTCTCCTTCCCTTGTCTCACAGACTTTGAAGCGGCTCATGGCAGATGAAGTAAGGATGGTGTTTTTTTATGCATGTGTTTTGCTTCTGCTTGTTGTAACCTCTTTGCGCTGGCTGTTTCCCCAGCAGCCGATGACACGTCATATGGACTGTCTGTTTGCTCATGGCAGGTTCTATTCTAGTGCTTTACTCATACAGGAATTCTGCCCGTACTCTGCCAATAATGTTTACCTGTTGCATGCGAGTTAGTCCTTGTGAAAGGCATTTGGGGGATTTTTTTGTTGTTTTTGTGGGGGGAGGTTCTCTAGTTTTGCTTCTTGGGTAGAGACTAATGTTCTCTTCTATCTCTGTTCTTCTAAGTGTCTACCTAACTGGCAGTCTTAACACTAGCGTGAATCAGAAGTTTGGCACTATAAAAATGTTTGGATCTGGCTAGGATTTGGTCTTTTCCAAAGGAGATATTGAATTTACATCCTCTCTAATCTAAAATTTCAAAAGCTTCCTTACTAATATCCATTTGGGTACTTAATGTACAGGCTCAGGACTCTTGAGCTGTCAGGTTCAACTTTCTCCACTGCTGAGTATATCTGGATTAACCAATTGTAGGATTGCAGGCAGGATGCCTGGTGTAACATTTGGGACAGCACATAGGCCATGAATGATTGCTGATTTTTTTTCCTTTGTTTCTCACACCAGTTGGAGCGATTCACCAGCATGAGGATGAAGAAGGAAAAGGAAAAGCCCAATGCGGCTCATAGGAATTCCTCTGCCTACGTGGATGTTTCTACTTCAGGACAGACACTTCAGGAAATACCGGACGAAGATGTGCTAGCACTCTTTGAGCAGATGCTGGTAAGTTAATGTCATGTTTTCTCTATCTTTGTGTTATTATTTCCTGCTTTCTGTGACAACTTGTTTAACAAGCACAAGAGTAGAAATGATTTCTGAAGTCTTCCACTGGCCTGCTTCACCTGTCCTGCTTTTATATACCTCCTTGTTATTATTTTTATCATATACCTCCCACTCTTATTATTTGGCAGCTGTTTTTCAGATCAGAATGAGGTGTTCAGTTGGCTTGTTGAGGACACTTTTTCTTTCTGGCTCTCCAGGCTAGATCCTGCAGTCTGCACTTGAGAAAAATAAACTTGCTTCAAAAGGCTGAAAGCAAGTTTTGATTAGAGCTGCATCTCTAGTTTCTCTCCTAGTGAGTTTTAGTCTCATTGCTGAGACTAAATTCAAATGGGTATCAGATAAGCTTAGAAGTAGTCATATTTAACCACTAAAGACCCTGGATGATGTGACACTGCCTGTTGGGCCTTGTGAAGGATAGCATTTTATGTGAGCACCATACAGCAGTAGCCTTGCTTCTAAATGCCTACCTTATAACTGAGCTGGGAGCAGCTTTGTGGACCTCAGTGTAATAAATGTTGAAGTTAACCACTTAACATGCAGGATCTTTAGTCACATGTTAAAAGCTTCATATTCACCTAGAATCCCAGAGGACTTAGGGGCTGTCCTCTGCCTTTTTGGAAGGTCAAGAGTCCTACTGAAAGGAGATAATCTTTTCTCTCCTTTGAGCACTGATACCTGCTTTGGAAAAGTAGATGAAGGTGGCTCTTGTCCTTTTACCATAATGTCACCTTTCTTGGGGAATATTAGAAGGGAAGTGCAGGCTCTCTTTGCTGCTGACATGCATGCTCATTTTACCTTGGCAAAAGTGGAAGACTTCTACCACAGCTCAGTAACAGACTCTGTTCTAAAAGGTAAATGATGCTTTGCTTGCTGAATGTTGCTCTAAGAGTAAGGGCATTTGAAAACTTTTTTTTTTTTTTTCCAATAGTTGGACATGAACTTAAATGAGGAGAAACAGCAACCTCTGAGGGAGAAAGACATTATGATTAAGAGGGAGATGGTGTCCCAGTATCTGCACACATCTAAAGCTGTGAGTATTTTCCTCCCTCAATGCTGTGTTGGAGTCGTCAGGGGAAGCTGCTGTAAGCTCAGCAGTGGCTCCAAATCAAAACTCTAACCTGACTTTTAAATAAAAAAAATTCAGAAGTTTCTTAAGTTAAAACAAGACATAAAACATAACCTTCTTGAATAAGTCAAAATAAATGTATCTAGACAGTTGATGTAAAATCTTAATGTCTCTAGGATGTAACTCCACAATTATTTATTCAGTTGTCCTTGGAGGAAGTTTTCAGTGAAGTGGTTGGTCATGCGGTAATTAAGCTGCTATTAAATTGTAAAGATTCAGCTGTCATTTATTTTTCATCATTTGGCTAACTTCTGTAGCTGGATTTACTGGGGAAGAGGGAACCAAAGTATTCTATAGCTAGTAATGGCATTTTTTTTAATACAACTTCTTAAAAGTTCCTGCAAGTACTCACTTTTTTTCAAAACTTTGCTTTATAAATTTTGTATTGATATTTCTTGATATATTTTAAAAGGCTTCTTCACAAGAGAAAAAAATAATGGAGAACTGGTACACTAAACTGTTTTATGGCATGACCGTACTGCTAAATGCCGAAGAGATCCGGTAGTACAGCCTTACTAAAGACTATTTCAAAAGTTGAAACATTGTATTTTGTTCTTTTGATTTTCCACCACCACCTGTCTTGGCACCACATACCTTCTTACATTTTGGAAAATGTAAGAATTTTTACATCAAATAGTGCCTATTAAATGAGGGAAATAAAAAAAAAATAAATAAATAAATAAAAAGAGAGAGAGAGAACAGAATGTTGACCCACATTTTCATGTCTTATGTGGGGATGATCTGGAGTTTGCATGTAAACATTTTATGCTGTAAGCCTGAATTGAGCCCTGACTGCTTCCAGATCTTTCACAAGTTTGGCCAGAGATCATTTTAGATGGAGAGGAGAGGAAAAGGTATCTTAAAGCAAGATTTCTGGTGGAATTTCCAAGCAACTTCTGCAGTTTGGGACTTGAGCTGTGTAGGTGTATTCTCTCTGAAATTCACTTGAGGTGTGGTGGGATGGGATCTCAAAATTTGATTTTTTTTTTTTTTTTTTGACAGTCCGTATAGTCTATATTGAGACATTACATTCAAGAGCTAAGTTACTGGATGAAAAACCTGCTTTCTTCTCCACTTATCTTTAAAACTGTTTGCTTCTTGGCTACTCCCTCACTGCTTCATCTCTCTTCCTCTTTACAGTCTTTGTGGGTGTGAGCTCCTAAAACCCTTTTTCCTCTACTCTTGGATCTGGTAGACGCTTGCTGCCCTTGGCTTGATCTTGATTCCTGCAAGTGCCTTTTCTCCTATTCTTGCTGCTTCTGTCACCCCATCACCTGTGGGTATTTGTTTTTTAATGTAAGGTGATGGCATCCACACCTCATCCCTCCTGTAGTTCTGAGTATTGACTTGCTGTTTTGAGATCCCATCTTTTTTTTTTTTTTTTTTTTTTCCCTCTACTGGAAGGTACCAAGATTCCCAATTTCAATGTGATGCTCATTAACCCTGTTCATTAAGAAAATATACCTTTTTCTTCCCACTTCTGTCTTTTGTGGTATAAGCATTTAAAATAAGCCAGCTGTCTTCTGGCTCCCCGGTTCCTGGAGGTGGGAGTGGGAAATTGAAGATCCAGCATGTGAGTTTTGACTCCTCCACTTTAACATCCATACGCAAGAGAGGCAGGGCCCGCAGAAGGAAAGGTTATAGTCAGTTGCCAAGTTTTATGCAGTCTTATTTTCTGCCCACCTCCACCTCTGAGAGAGTTTCTAACTTCTGTTAGTGGCGAGAGGTGACGTGCATGAAATTAGTGACCATTTCCCATACTGCAAAGTTGATCCAGTCAGAGCTTTGAGCTTGGGCAGGTGTAAGGGTAGAGGCCTTCAAGACTAGGTAAGGTAGGGGCTAAGGAGTAGGACTTGCAGATATGCGCTCCTGTAAGAGGAAGAGCTTTTTGCATTATTATTGGAGCATTATATAACATGTAGCAGAACAGTAAATTTTGGAAGTATAATTACATCACATCACGCTGTGATGTTAGGCTAGAAGGGAGTTGTCTAAAACTACCAGGCTCAAATCCATGACTTAAACAGTCAGGAGGTTAGCTGTATTTCTTATTATTTCAGTGAAGACTTGACTCCTGACCTCCCAGCTCTTTAAAGTGACTGCAGGTGGTTTTTTTGGGGTGTCAGTGGCATGCTGCCTTCTCCCTAGGTCACGTTGCTGGTTATCCTGGGCTAAGCTTGAGCAAACGCACTTTTGTCAGTTAACTCTCCAATTAGAACCCTGTAGGGAGGAAACAGTAGCTTAAATGGCAAAACTGATTCTAGAACTTGATTTGTGGAGCAAAAGAATTTGGAAAAAATAAATACTTGATATGGCAAATTCCAGCTATCTCAGCATGTTGGCAATACTCTTTAGTACGTCTTTTCTAAACCCAACACAAACAGCTAGAGCTGGCCCCAGTATCTGCATCAATAACAAGGTTCAGAGGCGTTCTAGAGGAATCTGAGGGCTGCTTTTGGTTAATAGTGTCTACAGCATGAGAAAAGCCCAAGTGAGCAGTCCTCTAGTCCATGTCCTTATTCTAGGATCATGGAAAGGTTCATGGTCATCTTTTTGGATTCAGGCAGACTGTTTTTACAAAACTCCCATGTATCTTCTCCCAGTGGTCACTAGAGAAGGGAAGAGCACTGTGAGCACACTATCTCTAGGCTCCTACTGTGTGAATCCTGTCCTTTCTGCACTCTTTTTCACAAAGGCCTCTCTCTGTTCTTGGAGTTGGCTGAATCTTACTGGGCTGTTTCTTCAGTTTTACTTGGATCCTCTGCGCAAGCTCCTGTTCTGGCAGGATTTCCTCACCTCTCTCCAGGTAACTCTCATGTTACCAGGTCTCTGTTCTTTTTTCATTGCTCTTTTTTCCTGAATAGAGCCTCTGTGTGAAGACAATTATAAAATTGGAGTGTGATGCATTAAGTCATTGGGCACCTGGCCCTCTTGCAAAGGTGCAGTACAATAAAGTTTGTCAGGACTTGGCAGAGAAGAGTTTGTGTTTCAGCTGTGGAATTAATTGTCATTGCCTGAAGTGACCAAGTAAGTTCACACGGTTTGCATGTAGACTAAATGGAATCTTATCCTTGGAGTTCTGCTTAAGTATCCCATGAGGAAACTTTCTTGAACTCCACACTGAGCCAATAGCATCAGATTTTTTTTTTAAGCCCCTTTCTATGTGCCATGAGTAATTCACAGTACCTATAACCTGAGGCATATGACTTCGACCTGTCACATATATACGTGTGTGTGTGTGTATGTATACACATGTGCATAAAGACCTGTATGTATATCTGTGTACATATATGTACTTCTTATGAAAACATATATTGATGTGAACTTTTAACAATAGGTCAGGTTGAAAACAGTGACACTCAGTCTGCTCAGAAAATGCTATGAGCATCGTTAGCAATGATATACTAATGTGCCAGCTTTCCTTCCTTCTAAGCAAAGGCTACTATTGCTACGTGTTCATGGAGGAGAGCTGATCTACCTGCCAGGAGCTTGAGTGATAGTGCTTGGAATAGGGGAAATTTTTCAGTTACTGGCTAAAAGCAAGGATTTGTCTGGGAGTTTGTCTTCAAATGCGACTCTGGTGGTATGGGTGTTAGTTGAAGCTTTTCAGTCCTGTTCAGTAGCCGCTTGTGCTAGATATTATCTGAGGTAGGCGGACGATTTTCTCTTTGTTCCAGAACATGTACCTTTTCCTCAGGTGTGAAATTGGGCTTAGTGCATCATTAGTTCAGCACCTTCTGGCCTCAGTTTTTGTGGTACAGAACTGGTGTTGAGAAAGGCTCATGTAGCACAGCAACTGCCTTTCCCTATGAAACAGGCAGAGGTTGTTAACAGAAGTATATGACTTCCTTTTGAATTCGAAATACTATAGTCACAAAAGACCATCCTGTTAGAAACTTATTGCAAGATTATAAAGATGAACAAGTACTAGTTTCTTCTTTTGACAGAGGAATGTTGGTATGTCCTTCATTACTGTGAACAGAAGCCTGTGTAAAGAAAAAAGCCTTAAAGGGTGTATAAGAGCTTGAATGATTTGGGCATATGTGATGTTTCGGGATTTGTAACCACATGGGTTCAAGGTAAAGATTTTAGAGAAATCTCCTGACTTTAGCCTTTCTACTAGAAGCTTTGTCAAAGTCACAACTTCCTGGCAGAATATTAGATCGGTTTCTTTGAACATACGATGAAATGCTAGCCCTTTCCTAGCAACAGGAACAACAATGTAATCATTTCCTACGTACTCTAAGTACCTCATAAAGTGTTATGTCGTTTATGCGCCTCATATTGTTAAATATAAAGTGTAGGAAGAGGAAAATTGGTCTTTTGAACAGAATTGTACTTCACTTACAGTAAAGATCTACTAGTTTTGAAGCTGTTGAACAGCATGATATCAATACAGCCACATGGCAGGCAAAAGAGAACTTCCTGTAAAACAATGACAGACCGTGGATAAATAAAAGAGCAGATCCATGTATAGGTTCAATACAGCTTCTGTGAGGAACCTCTTGGAGAATTACCTGCCTTGCAATCCTTAGAACAGTTACTGATTGAAATGTGCAAGTTATCTGTTTTACATACAATGCCCATTTAAAATTCCTGCTTAAAACTGTGTTCCTGTGCCTTGGTGCTCCAGCTGCAATTAGCTAACTTAATGAGCTTACTTTCTTCCCTGAGCAGGGCATGAACCAAAAGGAGAGCTCTAAGTCAGCCATGATGTATATCCAGGAACTGAAATTAAATCTCAGGGATGTGCAGCTGCTCAACTGTCTAGAGTCTTTGCGAGTGTCATTGAACAACAACCCTGTCAGGTAAGGTTGGGAAGGCAGGTTGGGTGGAACACTAGACAAAACTGGAGTTACAAATGGAAAGGTTGGAGCCTTTCACATTGGGAGCTGCACTGTGACTGAGTGAGAAGGGGTGTGGGGTAGTGCCAGACTGCTTGTACTTGTTTTTTTTTTTTTTTTTTTTTTTTTTTTTTTTTTGGGGGAGGGGGGAGTGTATATGTGTGTGCTCATTATTTTTTTATGTTTCTGACAGCTGGGTGCAGAACTTTGGTGCTGAAGGCCTCATCTGCCTGCTGGATATTTTAAAAGGGCTCCATGAGGAAAAAGAAGAAGCACTAGGGTGAGGAGTTGATTGCATGAGAATCATTTTAGAGTGTAATAGTTTCCAGAAAGCCACAAAGCTTGTTGCTGCTCTGGGCTCTTCGCTCTCCTAGTGTGGCCCCATGGATGTGAGGCTCTGAGTCCATCTCTTACAGAGTGGGTGCGAGGACTGTAGTGCCTGTTTGTCCCCCGCAACACTTGCTATACACTTCTGTTAAAGATGGAGCATATGCTATTTTTTCTTGTAGGGTTTATTCCATGTTGTATGGTGATCAGGTAGCCACCTTAGACCAAAGTGAGGTTTATTTTAGATGTAAGGGAAAAAAAAAAAAAAAAAAAGGAAGGAAATAAATTTGTAGGTATTTTATAGGTTATGATCAGACTGCAGAAAACCACAGGTCTGAACTGGATTCTGTCGTAAAGCTAAGGCTGACCAAGCTGCTCTAGACCTTCAAGCAGGTATCTGTGTTCTTCTACCCCTCAGCTGCTCTGAATCGGTTATTGCTTCTCTCATGAGAGCATGTTCTCCTGTCTCTTTTCACAGTTCTTTTGTCCTGTGGATGCATGTGGACCTTCCTTCATGCTGGTTAATGTTGATTTTGTGATTTCAGTCAGAGGTGAAATCAAATGCAGTGCAACTGGCATTGCCCCTTGGCCACCTCTTGTCTGAAATAATTATTTCAAGTATTTTTCATCTTCCTGTCTCTGTAATGCTGTATTTGAATTTAATGAGTATAATACAGAAAATACTACAGCAGCTGACCATCTTGCCATACTTGCAGTTTATCACAAGGCTCCTCAGAAATGGTTACTCTTGAGATCAGACCAAGCAGTATAGTGCCTGGAGAACGGAGTTCAGAGCTGTGCTTTTCCACGGTCTGATCATAACTCTTACCCATATTGTGTCTGCATGCAGTCTGGTTATTGAGAAGAGAAAGAAAAAAGCATTCCAGTGTGGTAAGGCCAGAGAGACAGCAAAAAGGGAAGACCACGAGGGAAGGCTGATTGTGTGAAGATGAGGCAGTGGGTTGTTTGGGGACTTAATAAATATCTATTTTGGGATGGAGATGTGTATGTGTGAGAGTGGTGTTCAGGGCTGAGCTGAGGGATTCTTGTGAGTAGGGGGAGGTAATAGATGGCAATGTGAATATTGAATATATCAGAAGTCAGTCTGGTGGCTTCTTGCATAAACAGCATTTTCTACTGCCTTTTGAAGAAAAGGTCTAAATAAGATGGACTCTCAGTGTAATAGAGGATGGCCAAGGCCTCATGTTATCCATATCTAAGAGCTCCTGTTGAGAGGGATGGGGCAGGGGATGTGTCTTGTTCGGTAAATCTGTCTGTCATCTGGCTGATTTTTTTCTTCCTCGCAGTTCATATGACACACGGAGCAGACATGAGATCATCCGATGTCTGAAGGCGTTCATGAACAACAAGGTGAGTGCCCTGCCCAGTGTCCAGAGGTAACTGTGCACAGCCACAGCTTCCTCCTCCTATTGTCTAGCCTGTTATCTTAGGGTAGTTGCCTACGTTCCCTAAAATGGGCACCGAAAACAGTAGTGAAAGTATCTTACTCTTTAGTAAATCATTACTGTCATCACATTGCTTGTCTTGTTTTTTCCCATACTGTGTTTTCTGGTACTGTTACCTCAATCCTATACTTAGAGGCACAGTATTTTGGACATCCAAGGCTATTTGTTCAGTCCTGTGGAATTCTAACTGCTGTGCCCTCTTTCTTGGCTTCTGCTCATCTCTGATTGTATCTCTGTCTACGAGGGCTTGAGACATACCAGTATTTTTAACTTGTCCCTTGTATTCTTCTGCATCTTTTTGTCTTACTCCTGTGCAGTTGATACCTGTTTTCTCTTACTTGTGATTGAGCTAGGGTACTTCCTTCTCCCTGTATGTGTTCTTCTTCACTCTCCTCAAATAAACTAATAGTCTTTACTTCCTCCCAAGTTCACATATTCCTTCTGCAGTTTCTGGAATCTTAAGTTCCACGGACAACTTTTTCTCTTGCTGGCAGTGTATACTTCGAGGTATATCACTCCCTTTCTTGTCATTCCTCTATTTCCTGTCAGAAACAAGGATAACACATGTTCAGACAAACGTTTGGAGCAAGTGTTGTGTGTTTCATTCCCCATAGCATCCTGAATCGTGAAGCATTCCCACTTCACTCCTCTATAGGGCTGGTTCAATCTTGGACATTAATTCCAACTTTCTCTTCTCTTTAGTTTGGAATCAAAACAATGCTGGATACGGAGGAAGGGATCCTACTACTTGTGAGAGCTGTTGACCCAAAAGTCCCTTCCATGATGATAGATGCTGTGAAGCTTCTGTCTGCCCTCTGTATCCTGCCTCAGCCTGAAGGCATGTACGTGGTAGTAGATATTCTGCTTTTTGCTCTTGAATTTTGACTGTTACTTGCATCTTTGTGAAGTCTATCTGTTGACTGTTGCTCTTCTTCATTTTACAATTGCTGTGCACATGCATGCTCCTCTCCTGGCCTATGAGGTAGCTGCTGATTCTCTCTCATCGCAGGTATGAGCGAGTTCTGGAAGCGCTGACTGAAAGAGCAGAAATGGATGAGGTGGAACGATTCAAACCTCTGTTGGATGGCCTAAAGAGTGGCACCTCAGTGGCACTGAAGGTACCTAATTTCCTAAGATTTGGTGGGTGCTGCACTTAGAATCTAACACAACAGCCAGAGAGCTTGTGGCAAGATCAGTTTGGGATGGATGAAATACCTTTTGGCTTAACTTTTTTTTTTCTACTGCAGCTTTTTTATGTGGCTTTCTGGTTCCTTTGAAGTTCTGAAGCACTGAGTTCCAGTCCTTGCTCAGAAGTTTTTTCTCTCTCACGCTCTTCCTTTCCCCCCCCCCCCCCTTTTTTTTTCCTTTAGGTGGCCTGTATGCAGCTGATCAATGCAATGATCAGCCCTGCTGATGAACTTGACTTCAGAGTTCACATTCGTAGTGAGCTGATGCGTTCTGGACTGCAACATACTCTTAAGGTAAGGAGCAGCCATCTTTCCTGTTCCCTTGCCCCCAGCCCTTGAATATGACGACCCCATTAAAAACACTCAGAAATGCTATATTTCTAGCAGACAAAGCAAAGCTGACATAATGAGATATGCTGTAATGCAGCCCTTTCAGTGCCTTTTTAGTGCCCGCACTTGAAGAGACATACAGCTCTGAGCATAGACTGTTTATTTGTTTAATAATGGTAGTGCTTTTTCCTGTAAACACATGATAATCTCTTGCAAATGTGTTGTTTGTTCCCTTTAGAGGTCTGTTCCTTTGGTATCTGCTGGCCTCAGCTGTCCTCACTGTATGGTTGTGTGCTTTTACTGGGGCCTTTTTCAAACCTTTAAGAATATTTTCAATAAACCTGATCCAGACCATGTTTGTTTGAGCTTTACTGTAACCTCTGAACCACTGCCATCTTCAAGCAATGCACTTCAGAATTACTAGCCTGTGACTTGGGAATGCTTGATTAATATTGTAATACTGTTAGTTTTCACTGGATGTTTCTGAGTATGCTTATGTCATTGGCAGGAGCTGCATATGCTGGAGAATGAAGAGCTGAAAGTGCAACTAAGTATATTTGAAGAACATGGTGAGGAGGACTCTGAGGACCTCAGGAGCCGTCTAGATGACATTCGCATTGAAATGGAATATCCTTTTGCTATTTGCTGGGCTGAGGATGAGCTTGGGGAAGCTAACGTTCCTAGGAGATTTCTAAACTTGCATCTAGGTGGAAATATGAATAGAGCTGCAATCTCTACCAGACTAGAAAACGTGCATATATCCAAACCCTTTACACTACCAGGCAGGCATGGGGCTGTGTATGTATTGAGAAAGAAATCTCCATACAGCCCTCTCTTTGTGGAGAGATGGATATGTGCTGATTAGGTTTTGGGTTTTTTTTTTTCAAACCCACTCACCCAGTCCAAGTCAGAAAGAAGATGAATTGAGATAATTTTCTGTCAAAGACTGTAGTAGTTGTTAGATCTACTGGAAAGTTTTGCGTTCTGGGATTTCTGACTCACTGTCTAAAGAGTAAAGGAATCTGACTAGAGGTCAGTCTGCAGTTAAGTGCTTGGAGCCTGTGAGCAACAGGAGGCAGAACTGGCTGCAGAGATTTGGGAGTCTGTGGACCACGGCTTGGTTTCGTGCATCTGTGCTCAGGTTTTGACCTTTATGGCAAGCTATGGTTTGTCTTCTGGTCAGTGCGTAGTACAGGTCATCTGTCTGTGCAACATACAGTGAGCTTTTGGAGATAGCCACCAGAGGGCCTGTGAAACAGTAGCTGCTTTGCAGGAATGTAATTCTAGAGTATTTTCATCAGTCCATTTTGCTGCTCTCCCTAAATTATATACCAGTGTCACTACTGGATCCTTCTCTCTGGATAGAGAGATGTAATCATAGGGCCATATCGTGTGAGTATTGCAGCACCCACACTTTACTGCTGCAGCTAGTTTGGGGCATAGATTTAGTCTGATCAGGAGGGTGACCAGATAACTCATCATCAATTCCAAAAGACAAATGCTATCCTTGAAACGGTACTGACAAAATCCTAGGACGCTTCTCATCTTGATTAATATATGGGGACTTCGAAAGCTGGGTAGGCAGCTGGTGGTTCAGGCCTGGCTTTGGGAAGAGGTGGGCAGGTGTAAAGAAATGGGTAAAGAGCTTACTGTTGCCCTGCTAACAGGGGGCCAATATGAGCAAGAGACTTAAACTGAAACGGTTTCACATAGGAACGCTCAGAAGTGGCCTGTGTGCTCTTTCCACTTATCAGTTCTGTTAGCACCCACTGAGTCACTAAATTGTCTCATCAGAAACTAGAATAGGAATTTCAGGGGTTTGTTTTTTGTTTTATTTTTACAGGGAAGTGAGAGAGAGAGAAGGCGTCTGGGAGAAAGTCTGGTTGCCTGTAGGTCTGTGCTGCTCTATTTGGCCTGCAGTTCGGGAGCTAAGGGTGGCCTTCTTCAAAATATTTCTGTGAAAGAGTGCAAGCCTAGTGTTGCTTGGCTGTGATACTGCAGCTAGTTTACTGCTGTCCTTAACTAAAATTATTCTTAAACAAAAAAACCACACACAAAACTAAATTTAAAAAATTGCCATGTTTTTTCTTGTGCTCTTGTGGGAAAGAGAAAATTCTTAAATTCTCTGGTCTCCACAGCAAACTTATTTCCCCTCCCCCCCCCCCCTTTTTTTTTGGTTAAAATGACTTTGTGCAGTTGTGAGGGAGAACTGTAGGACTAAATTTTTAGAGGAAAGAGAAAATAAGAGTATTATGGAAAAAATCCAAAGGGATCGTGTGGAATTGGGTGGTGAACAGGGAGATGGACCTCCTCCTGGCTTGTCTCCTGTGAGAGGGAAACGAATGACCTGCTAGCAACCTTTCTTTGCCCATCCTTATGGGAGGTAGAAACCTCCTGGAAAAAGAGGTGCACACACCCATTTTTCACACCTCTCAGGTGATGCTTTCACTGATTTCTCCAGCAAAATTTCTTGAGGGAAGTGTAAATAGCTCTTTGTAAGAGCAATGCCCAGAAAAGCTGCTTTTACAAAGAAAGGAGCGAGAGAGTAGGCAGATAACAGGTTTCTGGGAAGACATTCAGGCATTTTCCTTAATCCATTTTTCACTGATTTCAATGAAGTCTTCCAGATTCTCCTCAACACGGTGAAGGATTCCAAAGCAGAACCTTTTTTCCTCTCCATCTTGCAGCACCTTTTACTAATTCGCAATGATTACGAGGCCAGGTGAGGAGGAAAATTTTAAACTGGACTGATATAACATGAATGTTTGTTTGTAGTCTCTAGCACACTGCTTTTGTACTGGAGGGAGCAATGGATTAAAATTGCATAGGTAATACAAGAAGCTCTCTTAGCTTCAGTTGGCCTCAAATGCAGAATAAAGCAGACAAAAAACACAAATTAAGTTAATTCCTAATGAAGAGTCTTTAAAAGAAAATTAGCACAAGTATGGAAAGAATCAGACAAAAGCACAAAATTAAGTACAAGTACTAAAAACTAACAACAAGAAGAAATAATTTCATAATTTTTTTTATATTTTTATTGAACTCAGTATTAATGATCCACTACTTGCAGTGGAATGTTATGATTCTCGTAAGCCTTATATATTTACCATTGTGTTTCAGGTGTCACTAAATGAAAAACACAGCTGCACTTAGTTTAACAAAATGAACACTAATAAGAAAAACAAAAAATTTCATAGTAAAATGTGGGGGGAAACATAAACTAAAGATTAAAGAGCATCTCTGAAAGCTAGCTGTTTTCAGATTAGACTTACCTAAACATAGTGGCCCTAATATTTTTAGAGAACAAACTGAATTTGCCTTAGAGTTATTAGTGGTCATTCTTAAGAGGTCACAGAAATTCCAAAAGACTCAAAATGAGCAAACATTTTTATTTTGGATAGGTGATTTTTCGACATGTTAAAACTGAGAAGCCTCTCTTAGAGAACACAGTGCGAAACTGAAGAGTATACTAGGATGTTTGCAGTGGTGATTGAAAGTTTTAAAGTTACTCTTTGTCCTTTGAGGCCATTTTGCAACCATGCAATACAGTGTCAAGAAAGTCTTGATTTCCAAAAGTGCTGTAATAGTTTCAGCCTGGTAGTGGGAGAGGGGAGTATGTGCCAAAGGTGCAAAGAGTTATTGAAAAAGATCCAGGCAGATGTTTGACTTTGTCCTCCTAGAATCATTCTTCTAATGACAATAAATGAATGAAATTGTGTTTGGCCCATGATATCTGGTGACCTGCTTGTAAGAGGGATCTTTAAACAAAAATGTTATCACACTATTTCAAATAAAGACATTGGATTGCTTAATTTGTCTGCATCCCCATGTTTTCTGTATCTATATATGTACTGCCTCTTATGTCTGCCACTATGCCCAAAACATGCTAAGGATATAATCTTACAAGTTTTAGCGTGGGTAAATTTCTCTAAATGTAGTTTATTTGTATACCTCCTTGGGAATGGCTGTAGAGTTCATGACTTGCATTAGTCAGTTGTTGTTGTAGGATTTTTTTATACTTATGCTCTCAGTTTTAACAGAACTTGAATTTCAGAAGAGAAAAAATACTATGCCTGACTTAAAGAGAAAAAACATTAGATAGAAGAGCATAAAATAAAGCAGATAAAAAACAGAAAGATGAAAATGTTTCTTGGAAGAATAACTAAAATAACTGCCTTCTTCATTAGGTCATCAGTGAATGTGAAGCCCTGTGGAAGTTGTTTCTTGAATTAACTCAGTACAAATTGATCCTACTAGAATGGAAGTAAAGCTTACTACCAGCAGGAGGGGTTAGCCAGTTGCTGCTTGTATGAACAGAAAAGGAACCTAGTGCTGCAGGGTCTTGGGATAAAGGGCTAGTTTAGAGGTGGAAGTGCTACCAGCCAGTGGTAGCGAAAAAGCTAGGCAAGAAGCTGAAGGTTAAATAATACGGAGTGTACTCACTGTTCATCTAGTGTACTGGTGGGAAGTTTGTCTTAATGCTTCGTTGCTTGTAGTGCAGATTCTGGGACAAAGCGGAATGTGCCTTACTTAAAAAGCAAACTTGCTATTAAAAAAAAAAAAAAACGTAACATAGGGGGTCAGAGCATATATTTGATCTCTTGGTCTGCCCAGATATCTAGCCTAGTATCCTGTCCGTGACAGTGACCAAGGGCTGCTGTCTGGGGAAGCATGTAAAAAAGGGGGGAAGGGCTTATAAAATATGCGACTTCCCAAGAGTACTCTCCTAGCCTCCAGCTGCACACTGGTTGGAGACCATTTGAATCATTCATAGTTTCAGTGTAGTTAATAGCCCCAAATGAATTTGTTTTCCATGTGCTTACCTGGTCACCTCTTGAAGCTGTAAAATTTGTAAGATCCAAAGCAAAGAATTTTGTAGCCCAATCTTCTCCTTCTGTAAAGAGCTATCTCCTCTTGTTTTCCACTTGACTCCTGATGGCCTCTGGTCTTGTTTGAATAAGCAGTGAACAACAGAATCCTATGCATGTGACTTTTGTCATTTTATAGATTTATCTCCCCCCCCCTTCACTGTTGCTATTTGAGAAAGCTTGTTTGTCCTGCATGTAGAAGCCTTTCTATGCTTTCGTCACCCATGTGGCCATTCTCAGAAATCTTGAAAAGTTATGACTGTGTGCTTATAAAAACTCAACAACACGATGTTGTGCGCTGTTTCCTTATTTGGACTACTTGAAAACCATCTATTTTGTGAAGTGATACTAATGTTTTGTTGCGTTGTCTTCTTCTAATGCAGACCTCAGTATTATAAGCTGATTGATGAATGTGTCTCCCAGATAATCCTGTACAAGAATGGTGCCGATCCAGACTTTAAGTGCAGGCATCTTGACATAAACATTGAGGGGTTAATTGGTAAGTCCTTTAGCTGATAATAGCTCTGTTGAAACTAGCCCAGTTAGATCATGCTCTAGAACAAACTCTTACTGAATCCCTGTATTCATCTGAGCTGCCCTCCACCAGATCTTCCTGCTTCTCTTTGTATTTTGTCTTCTAGCTGATCTGTGTTCTGGTGTTAGTCCTCTTCCCTTCCAAATCCTTGGGACAGAGATCTAGGCTGTCCCTCACCACTTCACTTGGGCATGTCTTCCATCACACACAGTTATTCCACTAATATAAAATCCAGAATGCTGTGTTTTGGACAGGGAGCACTGCCAATGCTTTTTGATGAGAGCAACTTCCAGAAGAAACCAATTATTTTATGTATTATAGGAAAAAGAAGGGCATGTCCATTCTCAGACAGAGGTTCTGTAGCAGTGGTGTGGTAAAGGGGAGACAAAGTTTCTCCAGCAAGGGCAGAGCTCAGCCCTGAAATGAATGGTGTGGAGAATCAGCAGGCGCACTGTACGGCTTATGTGAGAGGTGTTGGAGAAGGAAAAGGGGAGCTTGTTTACAATGGTGATGTTTCTTCTTAATCTTATTTCCTTTCTTTTTATTTTTAGATAACTTGATTGATCAAACCAAGGTGGAGAAAAGCGAGGCCAAAGCGGTGGAATTGGAGAAAAAGGTTTTTGGCTGATGATGTGGCCTGGGTAGCAAATATGTTGGCAGGAATCAGAATAATGCCTATTGTATCTGACACTGGACTCTCAGTGCTGCCAGCCCCTTTACCCTAATTAATTACTGCTGTACACATTGTGCTTGACCCTTTTGTCAGTAGAAGAGCATATGTTTACATCCTAATTTAAAAAAAATTGTAGCTATCAGTGAGGGGAAAAAGTTTGAGCTGTGCTATGCTGCATGGGACACTTATACCCCTCGAACTTGCGGCTGATCTGATAGGAACAGATAGAAACTGCAGGTGACTATCTAATAAATTCCTAATAATTGAAGCTGTGATGGGATATAATTGAAAAGTTCAGCTCTTGCCACTGCCATGCAAGTAACTGCCTTGAGACTGTGCCAAAACTCTGAGGAATTCTTCCCAGCCGGAAAGATGTCTCTGCATGTACTCCAGTGTGAACATGTTTCACTTGGAGACTACCAGACTAGAGATCAAAGACTGTTACTTTTTTTTTTTTTTTTTTTTTGCCTCTTGGATTAGGCAGAGGCATGAATCTTCATCTCTATGTAATTGGAGTACTGCATGAGAGCAATGTTACCTAAGTTCTGAGAGGTTTTTAGAAAAAGAAAGGAAGGCCCCCATCTGTCCCCTTCTCGCCCGATACACTGTTACCACTCATTGCACATCCTTGTTCAACCCATGTGTGTGTTGTCTCTGCAGCTGGACTCAGAGCTGACTGCACGTCAAGAGCTGCAAGTTGAAATGAAGAAGATGGAAAGTGACTTTGAGCAAAAACTCCTTGATATATGTGGTGAAAAGCAGACACTGGATGAGGAGAAACAGCAAATTGTTGTAGAGAAGCAAGAGCTAGAAAGCAAAGTCTCGCAGCTAAATGAGGAGGTAAATAGGCTCATGGGCTCATGTCTGTGTATACTTGGTTTTGCTCACTGGAGAACCAAGATTGAACAAAGAAATAAATTTTTGGATCTTAATGCAGAAATTTCTGCCAGTTGAGTCCCTTAAGTGATAGAAAAGAAAATACACACTTTTTTTTTTGTATTGACTTGTTTACCCAAGAGAAAAAGAATATAGAGCAAGATAGAGCCATTTGCAGTTGTTTATACAGAACAGTCTTGAAATCAAAGTCCTGTTAAAATCCTTTTCAGGCAACATACTTCTGTAAGTATCTTCTTATGGAGCAGAGGAAGAAAAACCTCTCTATTATTGGATCTTATCACTCTTGCTGTTTATCATTGACAAGATTAGGAAGCAAACAGACAGCTAAGGGAGAGAAACATTAAACTTTTCTGTACTCTTCGAACTGCTTGAGATAGGCAGGCAGATTGTGGTAGCTACTACTCTGCACTGACTTCTTGCCATCAGGCAGGAAGGAGCTGACCAGTGGAAATGACTTCTGGTTGGTTACTATGGTTAAAAGACTTGATTTCATCTGGCTTTTACTATCTGATGCCAGAACTAGGTCAAAAGCTGAGAGAGAACAGGAGGGGACATGATGAGAAGGGGCCATGCAACGCAAGAGAAGGCCTGTCTGGTTCTTTGACATTGCACAGCAAGGACTTGTAAGGTGCTGATGGGTTGGACACACCATCACCAGTGCATGGACTCTGGGTGTCCTGAAGGTTCCTGAAGGCAATTTCTTTTGAGCAAAGCAGGGCTAATTCACCTTGGAGAGAAATGCCCCTTGGAAAATCTTTCCTCCCCATGGTCTCATCAAATTAAAAAAAAAAAAAAGAGAGAGAGAGAGAGAGAAGACTTTCTTATTCATTTGTCTGCAAACGTAGCCCAGCTTTTTGTACTGACTTTACCTTAACTTCTGATATGGTGCTCTCCAGTTCATAAATCAGGACCTCAGTACAGTTACTGAGTCGTATCTGTAACTCTTTTTATTGACACTGACATAGTCTTTCTTCCCCTCTTAAACTTTAATGATGGTAGGATTGGCAGATGGTGCAAACAGAGAATCAGGTTTTCTTTGTGACCTACACTCTCTCTAGCACCCTCACTGATATTCCTAGACAGAAATTGCTGGGGCATTTTATGTATTCATCAGCTTCCTAACAATTGAGACCATCCAGTAAATCACAACAGGCTCTCTGAGGCCTGGTTCAACCAAAGAATTTTTTTTTTTTCTTCTGCGCTGTCTGTGTTATGCTTCCCGCTCCGGCTGGCTGGATTCCTTCTGAGGCCATGGTGCTGTGGGAATGATTCCTTTCCTGTAGCAGCTCAGAGATGGGGGCTTTGAGTCCCCCTTCCATAAGTTTCATATGAAGAAGATAAAAGATAACCTGCTGTGCTGCTGTATGCTCTACCTTTTCGTTAACAATGGAATTTGATAGTATCTTGGGAAGGGAAGAATAGGGCTTTGCGATGGGCCCAATCATTTGGGAAAGGTTTAAGCATGATACCTCTGCATGGCTGGTAATGGCATGTTGCTTCTACTTTTCTTTAGATTGCTAAGTTGGAAAAAGAGCTTGAAGACGCCAAGAGAGAAATGGCTTCATTCTCTTCTTCCTTGCTTCTTCCTTCAGTTCCAGGGCATACAGGGAACCTCCAGCCACCGCCTTCACTCCCAGGCACTGTTTCTGGAGGCATCCCACCACCTCCTCCACTGCCTGGTGCAACTAGAGTGGCCCCAGTGCCTCCACCGCCCCCTCCTCTCCCGGGTGCAGTTTCTGGGGGCATCCCACCGCCCCCTCCTCTCCCAGGCTCTGCTTCTGGGGGCATCCCACCGCCCCCTCCTCTCCCAGGTGTGGTTTCTGGGGGCATCCCACCGCCCCCTCCGCTTCCAGGCTCTGCTTCTGGGGGCATCCCACCGCCCCCTCCTCTCCCAGGTGTGGTTTCTGGGGGCATCCCACTGCCCCCTCCGCTTCCAGGCTCTGCTTCTGGGGGCATCCCACCACCCCCTCCTCTCCCAGGTGTGGTTTCTGGGGGCATCCCACCACCCCCTCCGCTTCCAGGCTCTGCTTCTGGGGGCATCCCACCACCCCCTCCTCTCCCAGGTGTGGTTTCTGGGGGCATCCCACCGCCCCCTCCGCTTCCAGGCTCTGCTTCTGGGGGCATCCCACTGCCACCTCCTCTCCCAGGTGTGGTTTCTGGGGGCATCCCTCCCCCACCTCCACTTCCAGGCTCTACTTCTGGGGGCATCCCTCCCCCACCTCCACTTCCAGGCATTGGTGGGGGCATCCCTCCCCCGCCTCCTCCTCCAGGTGGTCCTGGGATCCCACCACCCCCACCAGGAATGGGTGCCCCTCCTCCTCTTCCCCCTGGCTTTGGTGGCTGGGGAGTGCCTGCAGCTCCAGTTCTTCCATATGGATTAGCTCCAAAGAAGACTTATAAGCCAGATGTACAGCTGAGGAGACCAAATTGGTCCAAGGTAAGACCTATTTTTTTAGGCCTTCATAAACCCTGTTCTTTCACCCAAATGAGCTCCTCTTTCCTGGTGTGGCATCTTGCCACACAATATCGTAGTGTCATGAAACCACTCAATCAGGATGACACTTTCCATGCTCTATAGACAAAGGTGATCTCAAGGTGATCTCGTCTGTGTGTCCAGAGAGAGCAGAGCAGAGCAGAGTGCACAGACTAGAAGTGCTTGGTGGCTGAAGGGGCACACAACTGGGACAGGCTACCTTTGCAGCGTGATGTTGTCCCTTCCAGCTTGCAATGCAAAGGGACAGGCTGTTTCCTAGTTAGTCTGCAGCCATGGATTAATTGACTCTATTTAGTTTCACTGATGTTCATTGAATATTTTCTGCCCTCTGCCTTGTAGAAAGCGCTTTGAAGGTGACTCCATGGTAACAATTTAATAATCACAACCTTTTTGAAATATGCAGGCAGCAGATAATTACCCTGCTTGATAGAGTACAGACTACTTTTGTCATTTAAATTACATTTCCCCCCTGCTCTTTCTTCCTTTTTTACTGGGATGCAGCTAATGAATGTGTATGTGAACAGAATTGCTGTCCTAGCTGCTTTTGCATTTGAGCAGCAGTAGGCTCACAAGGTCTCTGCTGGCAATAGAGTTTCTAGTGGAGAAATAGCTTTTAGCCTAAAGCGTATGTATCTGCCTGCACACAGCTTGTTGTCACAAAGATACTCCAGGTAATGGCTTATTTGTTTATTAGGCTGATCATTTGCTTTGGTGGCTTGAATTCAAATGCTGCTATCTCAGAACTGCAGTTGTGTGGATGATACTACTACTTGGCAGTCTGACACCAAATGAGTTTGCTGAAGGCCAACCAGGGTAAATTGAAAGAGCTGCAATAGTTGGAGTGCTATTTGCCACAGTGCATTAGACCTGTACGAAAGTTATTCCATCAGTCTGTCAGCAACAAACTTGTCAATATTCAGTGTGTTCATCATTCCTACATTGTGAATGAAGTTTTATTATCATGCTGTTACTGTGCTAGTCTTCAGGGCAATCATAAATACAGTCAGGAGAAGGTTTTTCAAAAAGTGGTGGTAACGGAGTTATCAGAACTGCTTGTGGTCTGATTCTGTCTCCAAATTCCAGGTTTCATGTTCAAAAGTAGGTGGTTCCTCTGAGCTTAAAAGTCATCGATTTAAGATGCCAAACAACTGTGACGAGCGTGAGGGAGGGAAGAAATACCCAGTCCTCATATCCCTTCTAAACTCATGTGTTCATTAACATGGTAATTCTTTGTGGAGGGTATTGGGCAGGAGTGATTTGCAATGAAAATGAAGTCTAGATGAAAGATGGTCAAGAATGTCTGAATGGATGGTGAAAGAGAATGGCACATGAAAAAGAAGAGTCAGGTTATTAAGGGTGATTGTTTCCGGCTCTAAATTAGTGCTTAAAAAGAAGGAAAAATCTATGCTCAGAGTGTTTGTGAAAATAATAAGAGAAGTTAAGAAGGATTTTTATTATTATTATTTTTATTATTTAAACCAGAGAGAGATGCATTTAAGTCTGGAGATAGCTGCTATGAAAAATTTTAGAAGTTTAGAAAGGGAAAGTGATTCATAAGCTAATGGAGAAACATGGTAAAAATTGGCTGATGCCAGATGTAACAGCTGAGAAGAGCTGATTATATAAAGTGAAAAGAGGATGCCTATCTCTGGAAGGGAATGCAGACTTACCTATGACTTGTTTATAGACAAACCTCTGTCTCTTACCTGATAGCTTGAAGAGTCAGAAAGAGGCAAAGGTAGATTTGGAGGTAGTGCTGAAATCCCTGAGAGATTTAATGGAAAAGGAAGGGGTGGAGGACTGAAGCAAGTCACAGACCTTGGGCACTAATGAAAATAGAACGGAGCTCAATGTGAGCTGGGACAAACTGAAGCTGTGAGCTGTGATAAACTTGAGGGGAAGGAGTACTGTTCTAAAGGCTTCTGGGGTTCATGCTTTGTGTTTCTTGCAGATCGTGGCTGAAGACCTCTCTCAGGATTGTTTCTGGACAAAAGCAAAAGAAGACCGGTTTGAGAATGATGAGCTCTTTGCTAAGCTTACACTCACCTTTTCTGCCCAAACAAAGTGTGAGTGCCAAGCTCGGCATCATTGTAAGAAGGACTGGGGTAGTGCTTGAAGGGTTGCTGGCCCCCTTTGGAGGGGATTTATAGGAGCTAGGTACGCCCATCTTGTTGAACAAGGGGAAATGGATCAAGTGTATTTAAGTAGTTCAGCACCTTGAGAAAGAATTTTGCATAGTGACTGTGGATTCGAAACACCACAAGTTTGGAGGAGAGTGGGAAGAAAGCTTACAATCAAATGTCTTCAGATGAACTAATTTTTTTTTTCTCTCCCTCTGCCATCCGCCGTACGTCCCTGTGTTCTTCTCTGTGGATTCATCTCATGTCACCTGTAGCCTCCAAGGGTGAGTAGTATCTGAGTGGTTTGGGGAAATCTAGTCTTTGAAACACAATTCAGTGGGAGTGGGAGTTGCTACCTCTCAGTGAGAGACACCTAGGCAGAGAGTAAGCCTAAAGAAGGATTTCACAGCAGGAATGTGCTAGCTCGAGCTATATGCCTGTACTAGTAATGGGAAAGGACTCTAAGGATTGCTTTACCTCTCAAGAGGACAGTGTTTCAGCTGTGTTGTCAGGTTACTGCATCAGCTCCAGCTGCCTCCTTCTCTGTTCCTTTACTTTGAAGTGGTTGAGAACAGGATGTGCAAATCTTGTTCAGCAGGCACCAAGCTCCTCTAGTGGTAATGCCCTCATGCTAGGTGACTGTGACAAGTTTTCCCCCACCTCATTGTGAAAGTTTTTCAGTGTTGAAGATGCATTGTTCCCCTATCCGTGTACTAATTCTCAGCTCTTGTCCTCTGAATATTACCTCTTAGCCAAAAATCCTGGTGACTTGGGTTTGCTTAGGTATGGAAAGGAATAGACTTTATATAAAAAGAGGTTCCCTGACAGACAAGTAAGGCTCTACCTTCTTGTTCAGTCTGTATTTCCCCTCTACCACTAGACCCTCCTGACAATGCTTTGGATGTGAAGTCCTTGTCAAAACAGTCTTGGTAGCAAGGAGCTGTACACATGTCAGGGCAGAGCAAGTTTTAAGTGCTAATCATGCTGCAGATTGCTGTTGCAGCCCAGCTAATACACTTCCTTCCTCATTCAGTTTTATCTAGGTTTGTTCACTTGACCCTTAATGAGTAAAGCTAGTGTCTGTGGCTTCAGAACTACCATCCTCATCTCCTTGCGTAGAATTAATGTGTTTATAGATGGTAGAATTTTTTTCCTCTTTCTCTAAGCAGCAAAACCAGAATTCATCCCTGTTTGGAAAAGGGCGTGCAGTCCTTGTCAGCCTCCTGCATGCTGCTTTTTGGATGATTGAGAGGGGAGCAGTGCTTTGTTTCCCCCTTTTCTCCCTATCCCTTGACACTGACTCTTTCTACTCCCTGCCTCTGAGAGCAGAACATTAACATTAGCCTCTTAGTGACAGACTGCTTTCTCATTTCTAGGACCCTCGAGGGATCTCCAGATTATGAGAGTTTGGTTTTTAATAGGAATTTTTTCAGCTGTGTGCACAGATGACTAATCCACTGACCCGGAGTTTTGCATGCTGCATATGTTGATTCCGGTTTTATCAGATGTGTGGGTGTGTTTTTAATGTTGATTTGACAGAATGCTGGACACAATTTTTTTTTTTATTGTCCTCTTGTCTATTCTTGTTAAGAATCAATTCTTCCCCTTCAGCATCCTCATTTGTTTCAGTTATTGCTGAATGAGTCTTGTGTTGTGTGAGATCACGAGTGATGCTGGGTGAGACAAAAGGCCCGTCCAACCCAGTATTTGATCTTCCAATTCAGGATTTTCTCCTGTCAGGGCTCTATTTGTTCTTTGTAGGCATTTTGAACCACCTTCTGGAAGGAGGCTGGGCCTGATCTGTATCTATAGCCAGCTTGCCACCTTCCATCTCCAGGCCCTCCAGAAACGGCACAGGATGTTTGAATCAGCTTGATGATGTGTGCTTTCCACCATCATCTTTGAAGGTTTTGTACTTGAAGTTCTTCGTGTTTGACCTGAGATGTCTATCCTGTGTAGGCTGGCAGGAGTAAGCTGTTTTAGTAAGCTGGCCTTACTAAGATCTTGTTAAGATATGGGAGCCCTTCAGGATGAGGAGTTCCCATGCAGCCAGCAGCAAAGAAAGGGACCTCCCAGCTCAGCTGTTGCCACACTATACCCATATCTGTTTGTGGTTGGCAGATGTTCCCTTGACCATTCTGGCCAATTCTCCAGGTGGAACTGTGGCAGGCCTCAGCGTTTTTGGTACATGAAAGTGGCCTCTCCTTCTGCATCCTCTTCTTCCCCTTTGGGAGAAGAGGGCTACCTTAAATACTGCAGTCTTTCTGTATCTTGAACATGTTCTACAACAAAATTAGGCAAATCTCTATGGTACTTACATCATTTTGTACTGGTGTATTTTTAATATGCTCATGGTACATTTTTTTGAAGAATTTGTGTGGCTCTTTCAAACCAGTAACTGATGTCCGGGAGAGCTCTGTTGCCCTTGTGGTATGGAGCAGTTAGTCAGACCACTCTGAGCATCTGTGATTTGGTTAAGGGAGATGGGCAGCTTCTGAGTCAAGACAGTTCTGGCCCAGCTGTGTGCAATGTTTGTTGTGGTGATAGAAAGGGTGTGGTGACAAAATCCATGAACAGGACCCAAAAGTAGCGGGGAAAAAAAAAAAAAAAAAAAAAAAACCACTCTGAATTCCTTGTTTTTCGGCTATGGAGCTTGTTCTCTGAACCAAGAGTAGAGATGAATGAGGTCAGTAACTTAGTCAGCTGTGCATGAGAGTGTCTCTATTTCTTGCTTTCCAGCTCCAGTAAGTTGATGCAAAGGCTGCAGCATCTTGGTATCAGGCATGAAAGTTCCCTAAAGAGACACTTTCAGAAGTAGAATCTGCTCTGGCAAGGCAGCCTTTAATTTTTAACTGCCTTCTAATTAAAACCACTGAGTTGCACTTAGTTGTATCTGATGAGATTGGCTGTTCATGGAGCTCTGCTCTGCAAAGACATAAGCTGCACTGCACTTGGCCATCTTCTTTCTTGTTGTTCTTGCCTGTGACATAAGCTTCCAGCTGTGACAACCAGAAGTTCATTTTTCCTGAAGTTAAGCTTCCCCATCCCACCTTTAATCTGGAGGTTTAAGAACCACCTTTTCCATGTATGAGAGATCAGTGATTCTACCTCCCCTTGATTTTTTTTTAATCCCTTTCAATAAGTCAATAAAATGGCCAGTGATGATTCATCTATTTAAATGTTGATTCTCCTGGACTTTAACATCCCTTTCAGCAAAATGAATGGTCTAGCAGGAAGAGTAAGGGCAGAGGTGGTGCCCAGAGTTCCTCTGTTCCCTAAAGCTGCTCAGCCATTCCCAGGATGTTATGGAGTGTGGTGGTGTACTGTTAATCTCATAGCTGCCTATGAGCTGCATTTGAAGTCTGGATACTGTGATTTGGACTCCCCTATCCATTCTCTTCCCCCTCCACAAATTCTGCTTTTACTACCTGACCCAAGAAGTCTGTTAAGAGTAGGCTGCTTGACAAAGTCTGTACAGAATCGTGTACAGTGAGTTACTACTCTTCTCACTGACTGTTTTTCCTCTCTTACCCTCTGTGTTACCAGGTGAATGTTGGGGCTCTCTTTCCCCATCTTAGTGCACTCTTTATAGTCTATTTCACTGTTAAATATTTATGGAGCTAGGAGCAAATGGAGCATGTGGTGCACTTTCCTCCATAGCAAGGTAGGCTCTGCTCTTCAGAGACTCCAGGCCTGTGAATGTTTTACAAGCTTGGAGTATGAGTCTGGTTGCGATGGATGCACGGCTGGGAGGTGAGACCCCAAACAGACTACTAGGCAATATCCCAGGTGAACTGCGAGCATCCTTTTGGGCTTTTGCTATTTCCCTACTGCTACATGTGAGGAAGATCAGCAGACTCCAGGAGGCCACTGCATAGTTGCCACACATTGCCTGGGGAAAGGGAGCGCCCCTGGTAGAGGGTGCTCTCTGCCTTTTACTCCTTGAGGAGCTCCAGGCCCTATCCTTCAGAAGGACCCTGTCTTGAGGACAGAGTTTGTGACTGTTATTACATCCCAACACTTATGGTTAGCCCTAAGACTGTGCAAAAGAGAGGATGTATGAATAAGAGGATTTGAAAGGTGATTAACACAGACATTCCCCCCCCATTACGTTCCTCAAAAGGTAGAAGTGAGGGAAAAGGTTCAAGCTGATGCCTTTTCACTTACCCATCACCTTAAAATAATCTCTCAGTCATGGAAATAGGTTTACTATGGGTTACAGTAAGTCATATGCTTTCCCTCTCACCCCACAAATAGATGCAAAGTTATGTGAGGGATTTAGGCAGGGAACTTCATGGTTGCCTGTCTGGATCAGTATAGCTGAGAGTTGTTCAGCCAGGTTACATTTGGACTATGCTTCTTAGAGGCCAGAGGTATTTATATGCCTGTGACCTTTGTGTCTCTTTGTTGCAGAGTGCAACATTCTCAAACTTTTCATTGTCAAGGCCTTGGGTTATCCGTATCCTAGTGTGCTGCTCCTACAGAAGTCTAGTTTGTCTACAATTCCTTGTACTGAACTCATTTCTCAACCTTTGGAGGCTGAGGCATGTGAGTGAACCATGCTTTTTGCCAAGGGCTCACATTGCCCCAGAGGAGTGTTTGTGTTTGACTCACAACCTTAGTTATTCTTTTGTTGTTCCTTGTCAAGGAAGGTGGGAAGAGAAAACCCTTTGGACTTCATCTGAAAGCTAAAGACCCTCCTAGTGTTTGCAGATGAGGGGCTAGCAGCTTGCAGAGCTTATCTTCTGCTTTTAAGGAATTTTGGCTGTTCCCCTCGTCCAGGGGAGTCCTTGTCTACGGCTGTGGTAGCAGCAGTCCCACACCTCCCATAGCTGGTAACTAAAAACACATGTAAACACAATTTATCTCTATTTAAACCTGCCAAAAAAGTGATGTGACTGGGGAGTGCAGGAGCCACACTTCATGTTCCAGTGCTTGCAGTGTGGAGGAACATCTTGCAGTGAACCAAGGAAAGGAGGACTCATCCTTCTGCTCAGATTGTGATGTTCACACAGTCTGATCTGGGGCAGTGTGCTTGGCCGTGAGCCCTTCTGGAAAGAATTCACTTTTGGGGGGGGGGGGGGGAAGGAATTGATTCACCTGGTTGGCACAAGTGTCAGGTTAAGTTGGACACCTGTAACCACAAACCCTCTCTGTTAAGTGAGACTTTTTTTTTTCTTGCCAGGCTTTGTGGATGTGATGCTGTGCTTTCTGTAGCTCTCATGAGAGCTTTCAGTAATAGTGGCATTCCTACTCACTCCTTTTTAGGTAGGACAGAACTCCTTCAAAGAGGACTGGAGATAGCTGAACAATTTTGCACAGAAGGCAACTTTGCTAGTAATGCTGAGAGCAGTGTGAGATCATGGACACAGCAAATGGCAAGGTGGCCCTGTGTCCTCTAGGAGCTAGTTATGGTGCTTTTGGTTCTGTTGATACTCTTCTGGCATAACCACTTTTCCAATATTTCATTTCTTTAGAAACATTTTAATTGCTTTTGTGTTCTCAAGTAACTTTTGTTCAGTGATTGCACCTGTCTTCCTTGGAGTTAGGGATATATTGCATGGTCCAGTCATGCTTAACCTACAGTGCACAGAGTTCCCAGGACACTTAGAGTCTGTGTGAGTGCAGGCAATGACTCAGTGAGGAGAGCACTTTAAAGACATTTTCCAGGAGATATCGGTAAACCCCAAACTCTAGGTCTGTATGGAAATGCTCAATTTTCAGGACCATTAGAGGGAAGTATGCACTTTCTGCATTATTTGTTAAGTAAATATTCCTTGCTGCTTTTCTGTGCTCTGTGCACGTCCTGGCCTCAGTAGAATTGGAGGATGGAAACTGCGTGTTGTGGGCTTGGGATCACTTTGGCTCCACAAGACTAGGGCATGTGGCTGTGAAACATGTAGTTGATGCAGAGCTTTGCAAAGACTAGGTGAAACCTGAGTGCACACAGGCAGTGTTAGTGCTGTGGCTGGCTGTATCTGCAGGGAAAAGTGTTTGGACATCAGTTTCCTGTGTTTCCGTATTTTTTTCATTGCATAATGCAGCCCCCACTACCCAACTATGCAATGCACTAATGCTACACTTATTTCCTCCCACCAGCTGTATTTTGTATTATTTCAGCTACTAAAAATCTCTGTTTTGTGCTGCTCTTCTCTCAGGAGGCCTGTGTGTCTGCTTCTCTGTCTCTTTTGGAAGCAGAACTGCTTATGCTTTTACTCTGCCTTGGTTTTCTTTTTCTTCTTTTTCCTTCTCCTACCCCTTGAGGCTCAAGGACTGGTCTTCTGGGAGAATTATTACCTCCATCCTGGGCTCTGGTCATGTTCGGACCAGCTTGTCCAGGTGCAAAGGTCGCAGTGAGAGACCATCTCCCAGATTTCCTCACGTTCACGGCTGCTCTATTTCTGTCCTGAAGAGCTGTCCTTCAGAAATGCAGCTCCCCAGAAATACCACCCTCCCCTTGGTGCTTTCCTGGGAAAGTCTTCAGGCAGCAGTAAGAGGCACTTGTCAGAGCTGTTGAAATTTGCTCATTTTCCACGCTTCACAAGGAGCATAAACACTTCACTGCCAGAAGTGCTATCAAATTTGAATGAAACTGGGGGCAGTCCACACACACTGAATCCCTGTCCTGGTGGCCTCTAGGTATTCCTCACGATCTGCCCACCCATGGGGGAAAACCTCACCCTCCTTTCTCCATCCAAAAATTTGCTTTGGCGCAGGGCAGGTGAGTCAGAAACTTTCTGATTCCTGTTCTCACTGGGATACTGAGTACTCAGAAGTTGGGAAATACCAAGGGAAGGGTGACCATGCTATCTCTACTGACCTCTCTGCAGTCAGCTCTTGTCATGATGAGAGTTATCCGGATCGAGGACTTAACTGAGCTTCAGGCTTAGAGGCAGCTTGCATCCAGCAGAACTTGTAAGCTGTGGCTTACTGTTGGCCTAGCTCTCCAGATGGCTCTGCACCCCGCTCCTTCGAGATTTGCTATATTAATCAACGTGTTAAGTAATACTTAACACATTGAACTCAGTACAGGGCTTAGAAGGGCTTATCAGCACAGCTTCAGTGCTGCATCAATCCCTGGAGTCAGATCACATCAGCGCTGTGCCAAAGCACCTAATGCTCAGTCAGACCTGACTTCAAGGATTCCTGTGATACTGAAGCCAGTGATGAACATCCTGCAGCCTGGAGGGAGGGTGTTGGAGACATATTCGAGCGACAGTGCAGACCTGCAATCAGTCTGGCAAGGCAAGCGCTGGGAGCTAATGCATGTGCTTGGACAAGAGGGAACAGACACCCAGCTATGTCTGCGTTACCTCCCCATCACATCTGCTGTGTGTGTTCTTCCATCATCTAGGGAATCAGAACCTGGTTTTTGTTGCATTGTTTATACACAGATCAGACATCAAAACTGTCTTTTATATTTGCTGTGGGATGTCTCAGTAATATGTCCAGTTCTTTCCAGTAAGTTGCATTTTTAGTAGGTGGCAGGCTATTAATTTTTAGGTGCTACTGATTTTACCCAGCTGCTACTATAAATACTCATCCTGGCCCTGCAAGGCTCTTGGTAGATGCTCAATACTTTTTATTATCTGCCATGCTCCCAAGAATTATGTTCTGTGGCTCCTCCACACACGGCAGCCTCGTGACAGATAGCTTGTTTGCTCCATGCAGCTGGCTTTTGGACAGGATGGGTCCAGATGACACTTGGAAATTGCAGAGTTGGTAAGAGAGACTGCGTCTGTGCCTTGAAGATCAAAGGCAGGAGGCACAGTAATGTATTGAGGATCCAGCAATGACTGTGTAAGGGCTCTAGGCTAGAGTGGCGTCTCTGCTGCTCCCCCGTGCTCTCCCTGCTAGAGCACAGCCACCTGCGTGCTGATGTTTTTGCCTCTCTGACAGTCTGTGGAACTAGCAGCCATGCAAGGCAAAAGGGGAGATAGTTCCTTAAAGCTGTTACCAAATCAGCCCCCGTATGTAGGGAACGGATCTTGAAGCCAAAATTCCTGGTGCTGTGAACCAGGCAGAGCCTGCCTACGTAGTAGTGCACCCCTGGGGAGTTGTGTGAGATTCCTCGTTGCTTAACGGGGTGGAGAGAAAGTAGAATGAGGAGGCATGAGAACATGCAGGTGTGAATTACTTTCTTTGCCCGGGTAGGAAGTAGGAAGTGATAGCTGACCATGCCTGAAAATTCATAGCACTCTCCTCTATTAGGTGAGCTACATCCAGAAAGTAATTAGTGAAGAAATAATTTGTTGCATGTGGTTTGGACCCTTGTAAATAAAAGCAAACAGTCTCACATATCATGCAACAGATTAAAATACTGCATGCTGTATCCACTGGATGGCGTTCTCACTCCTGTGCTCAGGAGATCCTCTTCTGTTTCTCTCATGGAGTATCATTTATTTATTTATTTATTTTCTTAGCTTAGGTGCTGCAGAGGGACATGTGTGCCAGGTAGGCCCTACTGTTGAGGAAGAGAGTAGTTCAGTTGTAACTGTTGTAACTGTTAATCAATTGTTAGTTGACATTTTTTTTTAATAGAAAAACTCCTATCACTTCACACTCTGCTGTTCACATTCTGTATATTTCCTTAAACCTTTATCTCCTGGACTTACAGGGAGTTTTTGTGTCTAACTCACGCTGGAGAAGTTGTTTGCAGGATTACCACTCAGGCACCAAAATCACCAAGATTTGGACTTTGTTGTGACCTGGTTGCCCAGCACAAGAAATTTGACACTTTTCTTTTGCAGCTGAGCATGCTTTGTATAGTCCAAAAAATCTCATGGAAAACAGAATCTTCATGAGCAGAACTTTAAGTGTTGTTTCCTGGTAACTGCAGCTGAAATGACACTAAATCTGACAGTGAAAGCAAAAACAAAGTTCAAATTCCGAGACTGTTGTGAGGACAGAATGTCTGGCTTTGAGAGAGGTTCTATTTCCTCCCCCCCCCCTTATCTGATTTTTTTTTCCAGCATTCTTGCTGCCTTGTGTCACACCTCCCTGTCCCCGTAGCCAAGGCTCTGAAGTCCATCTCTTGCAAGAACAGCTGTGAAAGCAAATCTCAAGTGTACCTTCTGGGAGCCAAGTCAGAGTCTTTGGCAGACCTCTCCGGGAAAGAAGCATGGGCTGGGTGGGGAGAGAGCCTCCAGTTTCTGTTCGTGGCTTTACCTCCTGGCCCCTTCTGGGGCCTTGAGCAAACCACTTTTGAGTGTCCCGTTCCCAGTGCTGGAGTCTTCTCATCTTTTCTGCAGGAAAACTTTCCCCCTTCTATTTAGACACTTGGTTTTTTGTACTGCACCACTAGCGATATTAGCTGAGAGCTGCTTGGTACAGTCCTTTATGCTCTGTAATTTCTCTGTGATCTTCAAACTATCTGGTTTCACTTGGGATTCAAGCTAATGCCCTTACTGCTTAGTCTTGCTTTGTGTGTGTGAGAGGGATCATCAGTGTTTTGTGCAGTCTGTGCTGTTCTTGCTTCTTAAAAATGGAGAGCAGGGCCCTTCTTAATATGTGACCAGTGCTGATTTGCAGCACTGAGTCGCTATGTTTATTTGGGTTTTTTATTTCTAACACTGGTACCAGCAAGTGGTGCTTGTGATCTGGATGCGGCCTGCTTCCTAATAGTTCCTGCCACGAATTCATTGTTTCCCCAGCACGTCTCTCTCTGTCTCAGCCTCTGTGGATCTAATCTCTAAAAACTTGTGGATCAAATCTTGAGCGCTGCAGATGTGCCACAACAAAGGTGAACTGTTGCATTCAGGCCTTCTTCTGATGGACCCGGCAGTGACTGAAGGGCTTGGGAGGCTGCCTGTCCTGCAGCCATCAGGTAGCACGTTGTGCCGTGTGGGGCTCGGCTCGGCTCACGCGAGGTTGCGTTTTAGCACCTCTTAAACGGTTGCAGCACTAGCTAGGGACAGTTCCCCACTTTGCATCTACGTCTGCATGGCAACGCAGAAGACATCACATCCTATTTTCTTTTGCCAGTTGGCATTGATAGGAGTGGATGCTTAGCATCTAGTTTACTTTATTATTCTAGAATTCATATAATATTTGGTACAGAGGAGAACCTGAAACTTCCCAGATGGGAATGGCATCTGCACGTATTTATGGAAGCGTGGCTGTGTTTTTTTCCATCTTTCCTTTATTGGGCTCATGCCCCATCTCTTGCTGGAGCCCTTAGGCTGGCTGTAGCCAGGCCTGTAAGCAGCTGTTACCAACTCCCCACAGGGCAGTTGGTTATATGGGGTTATGTCCCATGAAGTGCAGCGATCTCGTTGAAATGCTGATTTTGGTGCCTGCTTTGGTCCCAAAGAGTAAAGGAGCACACAACCTAGCAGCCTTCACAAGCTCCCATTAGCTGTCTCTGCCTGTTAAAATCTCTCCTAGGTTCCCAGCACAGCTTTAATTGGGCTCATAGTTAGCTGCAGGCTATGCACTCTCCTCTGATCTGATGAGTCCCGCTGCAGCCTGAGTGATGCAGAGGTGAGGATGGCATGGGAAGTTAATGAAGTGGGCTCGTGTCCCCTGCAGCAGGAGCTGTACCAGACCTTATGCTGGCCCCCTCCTCACCCCCAAAATACAGCAACTCAGCTAATTAACCTTGCTGTTGCCCTTTCTGGCCCTCAGGCTGATAAGCAGGAAATACAGTATAAGCTGGGAGAGTGTACATTCACATGAGTGAAACTTCAAGGTAGGAAAATCCTGATCACTTTGGGGCTGTAACCCATCATTTCTTTTTGTAATTAATAAGATTGACTCTCTAAGATTCCTGCCTTGTCTTTCACTGTGTTGAGATGGGTCCTTTGCACTTCCATCTGCCTTAGTTCCCCCCTCCCTTAAATTACCCAGCGCAAAAGCGCGATGTTGCTGAATGAAGTTAGTGTGACTGAATAGGGAGCGGAGAAAGCTTGGCCCTGTGCAAGGGACCACAGATGGAATTAGGGGATGAGAAGAGATGCCTTCTGAAATGCAGGGAGCATTTCTGTATCAAATTCTGCTGCTGGAGGCCTGCATTGCTGTTGTCAGGGCAGACCAGTGGCCGTTTTTTTTGCCTTGCATCTCTCCACTAACCAGAAACCCCTACCTAATATTTCAGAGGAAATCAGGGCAACATGTCTATTTAGGTCAGGCAATGTAACAGTGTTTTCAGCACTGTCATACCTGCAGAAACAGACCTAGAAACACTGTTGATAATTTGTTTCCAGCACAGCTCCCAGGACTGCTTTGAGTGCTTTTCCTTGCCTGCTTTCACCCGCAGAGGGCACCAGTCTGTAGGTCTGAGCAGGGAAGGCTGCGGGCTGCACACACTGGTATTGTAGGAACTGAGTTTTGTTTTATGCTGCCTGGCTTCACTGCCCACATCTCATTTTCATTCCATAAAACATGTTCTTCTGTTTCTCCATCCCATGGCAGGACAAGGGGGCCTGCTGTGCCTTCTAGACACTTGAACTCATGGGCACGTCTTAAGACTGAGGTCTGGCATAGACATAGTACTGTTGCAATCTCCCTTTCTTTTTTTAAAAAAAGGATTGAGAGTGCAAGGAGCAGAAAGGTATTTTAAAGCCAAGTCCACACTCTTTGTGCTGAGTGAAGGGACAATTTTACAGGTAACAGGTCCGCCAGACTATTACCTCTACCTCCCTCAGTAGTAGATGCAAGACTTGTTTCTTCCCTGAGGCTTTCCTGTTCTCTGCCCTGCTTCTGTTGCACACAGCGTTCTTTCTGGAAGACAAGCTTGTGTTCAGCCTGCTTGGTGGGGTTTTTTTGGTTTTATTTTTATTTTTGTCTCTTTTTTCCCCACAGACTACTCTTTTTTAAAAAAACTATTTTATCTCCTTCCTTTTAACCTCTGGATGTTGACTTTGTAAGCAGATATGATGGAACACATTCTGTTTCTTCCTTTAGGCCTGAGCAGTGTAACAGTGATGTAGTAACAGCAGAAGGTCTATTTGGAAAATTTCTCAGTGGAACAGTGGCTATGGGATGAGCAAGGGCTGCACATCCTCTGGCTTGCGGGTGTTCTGGAAACAGGTCAAGGGCAGGTGGGCAGCAGTAGCATGTTTTGGTTATATTTGACTATAAAGCTTCCCATGAGTAGTAAGGCTGGCCTGACAGAAAGTGAAGTTTTGAGACATGTGCCGAGTTACATGTCGTCTCTATCGGCTCTGCAGCGTATGCAGTCGTATGAACACAAAGGCGGTTTTCTTGGTGCTTTGCCCCGAAACCAGCTGTGACTGCTCTCTCTCCTGTGAACGTGTGGCCCAGGACCTGGCTCTGTGATTGCCCTAGCTGCAGGGAGAGTAAGTTTCCATCTGAAGACCGTCTCCTGCTGTGTTCTCACGAGGAGCACCTTGTCCTGGTGCTGTGCAGCGTCCCCAAGCTGCTGGTGTGGCAAGCGTCTGCTGTGTGTTTCCCCTCCCTTTTTGCTCTCTGAGCTTAGATCTGTCTTTCTGAACGTGTTTAATGTCGTCACTGGAGTTCAGTTTTGTGGTTTGAGTTGTCTTTAGGAGTTGTCAGGCTGGCAGACTTTCGTAAGGGGCCACAAGTGATCTGTGTGAAGGGTGTTCAGGTGCTTGCTGAAGATCTGGGCTGCTGTAGTCTACTGCACAGGTGTTTGGGACAGGCAGGGTGGCAGTCCGTGCTTCTGCACCCGAATCAAGCGGTGCTTGCCCTGGTGGCCGGTGTTGTTTAAATTTCAGGCGTTTTAGTGTCTTAGTGTCTCGGCAGCTCAGGTCACAGTGCAAGACCTCCTTTTGGACACCAGGTGGCAGCTGGCTCTCCTGCTTTGGCACTGAGGCTTTGCGACACTGCTGCAAAGGGTGTTTAAATGCAGCAGCTCAGGGACTGTCAGCAAATTTCCAGTCCTAAGGGGGTGTGTGTATTTTTTTTTTTTTTTTTGTGGCGAGCAGAGTCCTGTCTGTGGTAGCTGTGAGAAATCCTGTGGTGCTAGTGCTGTGCAGCCCGTGTGGAGCTTGTCCGAGGCAGCGGTCTGGCAGTGCTGTCGCCAGGTGCAGAGGAGGAGAGTTTGCTCACCGTGGCACGGTTGTACCTCTCTGCTGTGAGTCTCTGCGCTGGTCCAGCAACTGCTGTGCCACCAAGCCTGTGGCCGGTGTGGCACTGCTGCCGCTCTGCACCAGCTTTAGTACGTGGAGAACCCTTTTGCCCAGATACTCCTCCCTTTCTGTGATTCTGCATCTTCCAGCCACGCAGAGCCTAGCTGCACGCCAGGACAGTTCCTGTTGTGGCCGTGCTGGTAACGCGGTGCAGCTCAGGTGTTTCGGTGTCAGGTGTGCAGCTCCAAATAACGCACTGGGAGACCGCGCGGTCGTTCTCCGCGCTGGATTGTTCCACGTGTTAAATGGCCCGTGGGTGAAGTTCCTTGCAGGCGCCTCTGTCTGTTTTTCTTTTTTCTTCTAGTAGGTGTACTCTAGAGAGGCAGGAGGCAGTGGTGTCAGAAGGTCTAGACCTTCACTAGAGAGCAGTGGCCTGTTAGGTCCAGAAGGCGCAACCCGCAGAGGGTATTTAATTTGCAACACGTAAGTAGGTAGTAAGATGCTACTGCAATTGTTGGGAATCTGAACACGTAGGTGGGGGAGATGGAGAGGTGTCGGAGCTCTGAATATCTTGCGTGGACCTGAATCAAAATCCCTCTTGAGAATGAAACTTGAAGCTTTTCTGGAGGGGCCGCTCAGTGCTTCAGGCAGTTAACAAAAAACGTGTGTGTGTGTGTGTAATATATATATTTTTCTTTTTTGGGTTAGCTGGGCCCTCTAAGTGCTCACAAATACCTTTAAAGCTTCCCCACGTGCTCTCCGTGCGTCTCCAGATCTATGAAGCCCTGGAGGCATCACTTCCTCCAGCTCACAAACCTTTTGCTGCAGGCTTTCCTGACGCAAGTGCCTCATCTAGCTGCTGCCGGCCTTCCTTGTTCCTTTCTCAGCAGTGTCAACGGCTTGGTCGCGTCGGTACTTTAGGAGGCAGAGGCCCTCAAAGTTTGGTCACTACTATTGCTTTTTTTATTATTGCACTATTTTGCTCTAGCAGCTGTGCATTTTGTGTCGTTGATGGCTGAAAGGTGGTGATGAATAGGAAGAGAGACTTGGCTTCTGTATTGCTGAGGACTATTTTCAGACAAAGCAGAGATACCCGTTCACAAGGCTAGGAATCCAGTAAATGTCAGTTGAGAACTTTTTGCTAAGGGGAGTAAACGTGGAGGAGCGTGTGCACTCGTCAGGTGTCCTTACAGCCTCACAGAATGACGTAGGCTGGAAGGATGCTCTGGGAATGTCAAGTCAGTCTGTCCGCCTCGGAGCAGGGCCAGCCTCCAAGTTTGCTGAGGTTGCTCAGGGTCTTGCGCGGTCAAATTTTGAGCCTCTTCAAGGTTGGAAGTTCTCCCGCCTGCCCAGGCTTAACCAGACTCCCTTTCCAGTGCTTAAGGACCCTGTTGTGAAAGGCATTCCCCTTGTATCTGCTCAGGATTTTGCTTGCTGCAGCTGGAGACCGTTAGGTCTTAACGTTTTCCCTGCTCTTGCTGGGCTGCTGCCTAGTTTCTCTTGAAACAAGCTTGGATAATGCATGCTGAAAGCATCGGGGTACTTTGTGACGGGACGTTGGGTGCTGTTGCTGCTGGAAGCCTGAATAGTTGCCTTCTCAGGAGGCAGGCGGCATGGAGGGCTTTCTTCCGAGGTCTCCTACGTGTTTAATTTGTGTGAGTACGCGGGGTCCCCGCTCCCCGCACGGTAGCCTGCGAAAGGGCTGGAGGCTGTGCCTGGAGTTACTGTTCCTAGAAGGGTGTCTCGTTCCTCGTTGCGAGTGTGCGGTCCAGATCTACGGGCGTCTAAACGTGTTTCAGACCTGGCAGCGCTTTGTGCGTTACCTCTGTTTCCTGCCTGCGCGTACCGGAGTCCGGAGAGGAAAAACCACAACCAGCTCAGAGGTTTTGCTTGTGCCGAGTTACGTGTCGTCTCTATCGGCTCTGCAGCGTATGCAGTCGTATGAACACAAAGGCGGTTTTCTTGGTGCTTTGCCCCGAAACCAGCTGTGACTGCTCTCTCTCCTGTGAACGTGTGGCCCAGGACCTGGCTCTGTGATTGCCCTAGCTGCAGGGAGAGTAAGTTTCCATCTGAAGACCGTCTCCTGCTGTGTTCGCACGAGGAGCACCTTGTCCTGGTGCTGTGCAGCGTCCCCAAGCTGCTGGTGTGGCAAGCGTCTGCTGTGCGTTTCCCCTCCCTTTTTGCTCTCTGAGCTTAGATCTGTCTTTCTGAACGTGTTTAATGTCGTCACTGGAGTTCAGTTTTGTGGTTTGAGTTGTCTTTAGGAGTTGTCAGGCTGGCAGACTTTCGTAAGGGGCCACAAGTGATCTGTGTGAAGGGTGTTCAGGTGCTTGCTGAAGATCTGGGCTGCTGTAGTCTACTGCACAGGTGTTTGGGACAGGCAGGGTGGCAGTCCGTGCTTCTGCACCCGAATCAAGCGGTGCTTGCCCTGGTGGCCGGTGTTGTTTAAATTTCAGGCGTTTTAGTGTCTTAGTGTCTCGGCAGCTCAGGTCACAGTGCAAGACCTCCTTTTGGACACCAGGTGGCAGCTGGCTCTCCTGCTTTGGCACTGAGGCTTTGCGACACTGCTGCAAAGGGTGTTTAAATGCAGCAGCTCAGGGACTGTCAGCAAATTTCCAGTCCTAAGGGGGTGTGTGTGTTTTTTTTTTTTTTTTTTTTGTGGCGAGCAGAGTCCTGTCTGTGGTAGCTGTGAGAAATCCTGTGGTGCTAGTGCTGTGCAGCCCGTGTGGAGCTTGTCCGAGGCAGCGGTCTGGCAGTGCTGTCGCCAGGTGCAGAGGAGGAGAGTTTGCTCACCGTGGCACGGTTGTACCTCTCTGCTGTGAGTCTCTGCGCTGGTCCAGCAACTGCTGTGCCACCAAGCCTGTGGCCGGTGTGGCACTGCTGCCGCTCTGCACCAGCTTTAGTACGTGGAGAACCCTTTTGCCCAGATACTCCTCCCTTTCTGTGATTCTGCATCTTCCAGCCACGCAGAGCCTAGCTGCACGCCAGGACAGTTCCTGTTGTGGCCGTGCTGGTAATGCGGTGCAGCTCAGGTGTTTCGGTGTCAGGTGTGCAGCTCCAAATAACGCACTGGAAGACCGCGCGGTCGTTCTCCGCGCTGGATTGTTCCACGTGTTAAATGGCCTGTGGGTGAAGTTCCTTGCAGGCGCCTCTGTCTGTTTTTCTTTTTTCTTCTAGTAGGTGTACTCTAGAGAGGCAGGAGGCAGTGGTGTCAGAAGGTCTAGACCTTCACTAGAGAGCAGTGGCCTGTTAGGTCCAGAAGGCGCAACCCGCAGAGGGTATTTAATTTGCAACACATAAGTAGGTAGTAAGATGCTACTGCAGTTGTTGGGAATCTGAACACGTAGGTGGGGGAGATGGAGAGGTGTCGGAGCTCTGAATATCTTGCGTGGACCTGAATCAAAATCCCTCTTGAGAATGAAACTTGAAGCTTTTCTGGAGGGGCCGCTCAGTGCTTCAGGCAGTTAACAAAAAACGTGTGTGTGTGTGTGTGTGTGTGTGTAATATATATATTTTTCTTTTTTGGGTTAGCTGGGCCCTCTAAGTGCTCACAAATACCTTTAAAGCTTCCCCACGTGCTCTCCGTGCGTCTCCAGATCTATGAAGCCCTGGAGGCATCACTTCCTCCAGCTCACAAACCTTTTGCTGCAGGCTTCCCTGACACAAGTGCCTCATCTAGCTGTTGCTGGCCTTCCTTTTTCCTTTCTCAGCAGTGTCAGCGGCTTGGTCACGTCGGTACTTTAGGAGGCAGAGGCCCTCAAAGTTTGGTCACTACTATTGCTTTTTTTATTATTGCACTATTTTGCTCTAGCAGCTGTGCATTTTGTGTCGTTGATGGCTGAAAGGTGGTGATGAATAGGAAGAGAGACTTGGCTTCTGTATTGCTGAGGACTATTTTCAGACAAAGCAGAGATACCCGTTCACAAGGCTAGGAATCCAGTAAATGTCAGTTGAGAACTTTTTGCTAAGGGGAGTAAACGTGGAGGAGCGTGTGCACTCGTCAGGTGTCCTTACAGCCTCACAGAATGACGTAGGCTGGAAGGATGCTCTGGGAATGTCAAGTCAGTCTGTCCGCCTCGGAGCAGGGCCAGCCTCCAAGTTTGCTGAGGTTGCTCAGGGTCTTGCGCAGTCAAATTTTGAGCCTCTTCAAGGTTGGAAGTTCTCCCGCCTGCCCAGGCTTAACCAGACTCCCTTTCCAGTGCTTAAGGACCCTGTTGTGAAAGGCATTCCCCTTATATCTGCTCAGGATTTTGCTTGCTGCAGCTGGAGACCGTTAGGTCTTAACGTTTTCCCTGCTCTTGCTGGGCTGCTGCCTAGTTTCTCTTGAAACAAGTTTGGATAATGCATGCTGAAAGCATCGGGGTGCTTTGTGACGGGACGTTGGGTGCTGTTGCTGCTGGAAGCCTGAATAGTTGCCTTCTCAGGAGGCAGGCGGCATGGAGGGCTTTTTTCCGAGGTCTCCTACGTGTTTAATTTGTGTGAGTACGCGGGGTCCCCGCTCCCCGCACGGTAGCCTGCGAAAGGGCTGGAGGCTGTGCCTGGAGTTACTGTTCCTAGAAGGGTGTCTCGTTCCTCGTTGCGAGTGTGCGGTCCAGATCTACGGGCGTCTAAACGTGTTTCAGACCTGGCAGCGCTTTGTGCGTTACCTCTGTTTCCTGCCTGCGCGTACCGGAGTCCGGAGAGGAAAAACCACAACCAGCTCAGAGGTTTTGCTTGTGCCGAGTTACGTGTCGTCTCTATCGGCTCTGCAGCGTATGCAGTCGTATGAACACAAAGGCGGTTTTCTTGGTGCTTTGCCCCGAAACCAGCTGTGACTGCTCTCTCTCCTGTGAACGTGTGGCCCAGGACCTGGCTCTGTGATTGCCCTAGCTGCAGGGAGAGTAAGTTTCCATCTGAAGACCGTCTCCTGCTGTGTTCGCACGAGGAGCACCTTGTCCTGGTGCTGTGCAGCGTCCCCAAGCTGCTGGTGTGGCAAGCGTCTGCTGTGCGTTTCCCCTCCCTTTTTGCTCTCTGAGCTTAGATCTGTCTTTCTGAACGTGTTTAATGTCGTCACTGGAGTTCAGTTTTGTGGTTTGAGTTGTCTTTAGGAGTTGTCAGGCTGGCAGACTTTCGTAAGGGGCCACAAGTGATCTGTGTGAAGGGTGTTCAGGTGCTTGCTGAAGATCTGGGCTGCTGTAGTCTACTGCACAGGTGTTTGGGACAGGCAGGGTGGCAGTCCGTGCTTCTGCACCCGAATCAAGCGGTGCTTGCCCTGGTGGCCGGTGTTGTTTAAATTTCAGGCGTTTTAGTGTCTTAGTGTCTCGGCAGCTCAGGTCACAGTGCAAGACCTCCTTTTGGACACCAGGTGGCAGCTGGCTCTCCTGCTTTGGCACTGAGGCTTTGCGACACTGCTGCAAAGGGTGTTTAAATGCAGCAGCTCAGGGACTGTCAGCAAATTTCCAGTCCTAAGGGGGTGTGTGTGTTGGTTTTTTTTTTTTTTTTTTTTTTTGTGGCGAGCAGAGTCCTGTCTGTGGTAGCTGTGAGAAATCCTGTGGTGCTAGTGCTGTGCAGCCCGTGTGGAGCTTGTCCGAGGCAGCGGTCTGGCAGTGCTGTCGCGAGGCTGCAGAGGAGGAGAGTTTGCTCACCGTGGCACGGTTGTACCTCTCTGCTGTGAGTCTCTGCGCTGGTCCAGCAACTGCTGTGCCACCAAGCCTGTGGCCGGTGTGGCACTGCTGCCGCTCTGCACCAGCTTTAGTACGTGGAGAACCCTTTTGCCCAGATACTCCTCCTGTGTTGCTTTTTGTCTCGCACTTTCTGTGATTCTGCATCTTCCAGCCACGCAGAGCCTAGCTGCACGCCAGGACAGTTCCTGTTGTGGCTGTGCTGGTAACGCGGTGCAGCTCAGGTGTTTCGGTGTCAGGTGTGCAGCTCCAAATAACGCACTGGGAGACCGCGCGGTCGTTCTCCGCGCTGGATTGTTCCACGTGTTAAATGGCCTGTGGGTGAAGTTCCTTGCAGGCGCCTCTGTCTGTTTTTCTTTTTTCTTCTAGTAGGTGTACTCTAGAGAGGCAGGAGGCAGTGGTGTCAGAAGGTCTAGACCTTCACTAGAGAGCAGTGGCCTGTTAGGTCCAGAAGGCGCAACCCGCAGAGGGTATTTAATTTGCAACACGTAAGTAGGTAGTAAGATGCTACTGCAGTTGTTGGGAATCTGAACACGTAGGTGGGGGAGATGGAGAGGTGTCGGAGCTCTGAATATCTTGCGTGGACCTGAATCAAAATCCCTGTTGAGAATGAAACTTGAAGCTTTTCTGGAGGGGCCGCTCAGTGCTTCAGGCAGTTAACAAAAAATGTGTGTGTGTGTGTGTAATATATATATTTTTCTTTTTTGGGTTAGCTGGGCCCTCTAAGTGCTCACAAATACCTTTAAAGCTTCCCCACGTGCTCTCCGTGCGTCTCCAGATCTATGAAGCACTGGAGGCATCACTTCCTCCAGCTCACAAACCTTTTGCTGCAGGCTTCCCTGACACAAGTGCCTCATCTAGCTGCTGCTGGCCTTCCTTTTTCCTTTCTCAGCAGTGTCAGCGGCTTGGTCACGTTGGTACTTTAGGAGGCAGAGGCCCTCAAAGTTTGGTCACTACTATTGCTTTTTTTATTATTGCACTATTTTGCTCTAGCAGCTGTGCATTTTGTGTCGTTGATGGCTGAAAGGTGGTGATGAATAGGAAGAGAGACTTGGCTTCTGTATTGCTGAGGACTATTTTCAGACAAAGCAGAGATACCCGTTCACAAGGCTAGGAATCCAGTAAATGTCAGTTGAGAACTTTTTGCTAAGGGGAGTAAACGTGGAGGAGCGTGTGCACTCGTCAGGTGTCCTTACAGCCTCACAGAATGACGTAGGCTGGAAGGATGCTCTGGGAATGTCAAGTCAGTCTGTCCGCCTCGGAGCAGGGCCAGCCTCCAAGTTTGCTGAGGTTGCTTGGGGTCTTGTGCGGTCAAATTTTGAGCCTCTTCAAGGTTGGAAGTTCTCCCGCCTGCCCAGGCTTAACCAGACTCCCTTTCCAGTGCTTAAGGACCCTGTTGTGAAAGGCATTCCCCTTGTATCTGCTCAGGATTTTGCCTGCTGCAGCAGGAGACCGTTAGGTCTTAATGTTTTCCCTGCTCTTGCTGGGCTGCTGCCTAGTTTCTCTTGAAACAAGTTTGGATAATGCATGCTGAAAGCATCGGGGTGCTTTGTGACGGGACGTTGGGTGCTGTTGCTGCTGGAAGCCTGAATAGTTGCCTTCTCAGGAGGCAGGCGGCATGGAGGGCTTTCTTCCGAGGTCTCCTACGTGTTTAATTTGTGTGAGTACGCGGGGTCCCCGCTCCCCGCACGGTAGCCTGCGAAAGGGCTGGAGGCTGTGCCTGGAGTTACTGTTCCTAGAAGGGTGTCTCGTTCCTCGTTGCGAGTGTGCGGTCCAGATCTACGAGCGTCTAAACGTGTTTCAGACCTGGCAGCGCTTTGTGCGTTACCTCTGTTTCCTGCCTGCGCGTACCGGAGTCCGGAGAGGAAAAACCACAACCAGCTCAGAGGTTTTTCTTATCTTAATACCACCGTGTATTTTAGCATTAGGTATTTTCATCTCGTAACAAGCAGTGGGTTGCGGATAGGTCTTGAGCTGACCTTTTCTTGCACCTTTAGGATTGGCAGCACCAGACTGGTGCTGTTGTATGGACAACGCTTAGTTTTGTGGGTTCTCGGGATGATAAGTGAGCTTTGTTCTGGGGTGCTCCTCCTGCCTGTCTGGTATGGCCAGCCACTTCCATCAGCTCATTGCTGTTATAGAGAAACTCTTGCAGTGTTACTAGCATGTGTGCAGGTATGTGGTGCTCAGTGAGAGGTGCCAGTACCAGGGACAGGTCTGTAGTGCCCGCAAACCCGCAAACTTTCATCCCTGGTGGTAGCACTGTGCTGTCAGTGTTGAGCAGTGGGTTTTAGCTTTTTTTTTTTTTTTTTTTTTTTTTTTCTCCAATTTGAAGTTTGAGAAGCCACTGGGTGAACCTCTGGTTAGGGCTGTGGATGTCCTAGGGTTTTCTGGCCTCACGTGCATTTTGGGGCTTGTCCAGCTTGGGAAACCGGAGGATTTTTCTGGGAAAATGTGTATGATGCCCTTACTCTGCATTAATGTTTCCAAATCCCTTGCAGTGCTGCTCGCAGCCGCCAGATGTGCGCAGTTGAGCTGTTTTGGCCCGGTTCCTGGTAATGAGGTCAGAGGCCTGGGATTGGGAGAAGAGCTCAGCTGATTTCCTGGCGAGGCTCTGACGCAGCTCTGCACCCTCCCCTGGCTCCCCCCGCGCCCCCCGCGCTGACCTCCTTCTGCAGACAAAGAGAGGAAACGCCGGCCGCGCATGCCCGCCGCCGGCTCCTTGCTTTGTGCTGTGTCCCCCCGCCCCGCTTCTCCATCCCCTGCCCCGGCTCAGCCTGGAAGGAGCAGTTTGGCTCACGTTTCAAGGAGTCTTTGTCCTGCCGGGCAGCCTCGTGCAGGAGATTTGTCCCTCTTTTCAGTGTGTGACAAAATCCTATTTGTGGGGAGGGGGGAGGTCTCCATCTGCTGCTGGGGTGGACCGGAGCGGGAGGGGGGTGTCCCGGGGAGAAATCACCTGCCCGTGCACACAAAGGCACCAACTGCCCCCCGGGCAGCTGCCCCAGCCTTTGGGGTACTTAGCTGTTCTGCTGTTTAAAAGCAGAAGGAGGGGGGGATTAGCAGTCTTTTATGTCGGTGGAAGAAACAGAGATCTCTGAGACAGTACACAAGCCCTTTTCTAGCTCTCTGCCAGTGGACTCTTTCTGTTCCTCTTTTATGGGGCTCCCGGCATTTTTCCAGTGCACCCCATGCCTGTCCTGTGCTCTCCAAGCCTATTGCTATTGTGCTTGTGTATCTCTTTTTTTAAAATAACGAAAACTTTTCGCTCTCCCTACTGGCATTACAGATTTAGCCAGCTGCACGGCGGTGCCAGCGTACCCCTTCCCTGAGCTTCTACATAGTTTTGCCCGTCTTCCTCGCTCCTGCCCTGTGGCACTGTCTTGCCAGGCTGGGATCCACCCTTATGTGTGGCTTGTGCTTTCCCAGCGCTCCCATACTGAGTCACCTAGGGCGTGCTGGGAACGCACCAGGGTTTTGTGGCCTCAGAGCTGTGTTGTGCAGTTATTCAGTCCTGCATTGCTCCGAGGCTGAGAGATTCCGGTGTTTTTCCCTGCTGACACCCCTTCCTGTGCAGCAATGCTGCAGAAACCGGAGCGAGTCAGTACCCTGGCTGTGCTGATCCTGTCTTGCCGGCCAGTTTGGGCATGCAGGTCTCTGCTGTCCTGGTGCTGGGCTCAAATCTTGTCTCTTGACAAGCAGGGGATGTGGCTGTAACTTCTGCAGCTAGTACAGTCAGCAAAATGACAGCAAGACTGAATCTACCTGTGTTCCCTGTCCTGCGTGTGCCCCTCGGCGTTTGCACCTGGGCACGCTCCTGCTGCAAAACACTGTTGCCAAGCTCAGGCTCCACGTCAGCCTGGCAGCGACTCACAAAATGGACTATTCTCTCCCAGAAAAGGGCCTTAGAGTGAGCTTTTCATAGTGGCATGGTTCTTTTTTTGGGGGGAGTGGGATTGGGACTGTTATATAACCTGTGTGGTTTGCAGTATGTGGCTTTGTAGCGCGTGAGCGCTGGTGCCCCCAGAACTTGGGCTTGCGAGGGTCTGTCCCCGCAGACAGGGCGTATAGTGTTACGGTGTTTAAACATGTGCTGTGCTGAGACCCCTGCTACTGACTGAATTTAATTATCATTTTAGGTGCAGTCACTTACATAAGTGTGTTCTCTCTGTATTTTCCTTTTCCTCTCTCTCTCTCTCTTTTTTTTTTTTTTTAAATCCTTTGCTTTTCCTCCTCATCCTCCCAAGTATATTTGCTCCAGTTGTCATAAAGGATTTGGGATCACGAATCTGTCTGGGATTTTTCCCCTGTCGTTACCGAATGCTTGCCCTTGGCCTCTTGTTAAACTAATCCGAAAAAAAAAAACTCCTCTAAGATTCACATGTGAATCTTAATCTTCAGATTCAGCTAGATTTGGCCCTAGGCTGATTTACTCTTAGCTTAAAAGTTGGAGGATCAAGGAGTGTCCTTATTCTGATTTTCCACTTGTCCTTTGGCTCCTAAATCTTGTGGATAGGCAGTATCTGGTCATCTCAGTCTTGATCTGTACCAGTTCTCATGCAGCGTCTGGATTGCATCCTTTCTCCTGTCCTTGGCTCTGGGTGCTGGCCAGCCCCCATGCTCCTCGAGAAGGGCTATTCCCACAAGAAGAAACACCAGACTTTTAGCACAAATCCTAAACTGATTCCTAGTGCGGATGTTAATGCAGATGAAACTTGGTGCTTTTCCCAAACCTGGAAAAATCTATGAATATGGAGGGTAGCAGCATTAGTTATTGGGAGTTGTGTATGTGAAATATGGTAGAATTTCTGCAGAGTAAAGGAAATATTAGCCTTACCCTCTGGATTGTGCCTATAACAGTGTGAAAGATTGAATTAGAAAAAGAGGGGGTGAGAGGCAACCAGGAAAGCTCAGGAACAGACAAGGCTGTGAAAGTGTTTGAAGCAAATGATTTGGCTGTGATGACAAGTTAAATGACCCATTAAGAGCTGGTTGGAGTCTCCTTTTCTGCCTGTGTTGTGCACAGCACCTAGGTATGGGGCTGGCATGCTGCTCCCCTCGCTCAGCAGCCTGTCCAGCGGCAGATGGTGCTCTTGCACCGCTGTGCGCATCCTTCCTCTTCCTCAGCCATTTTAGGCAAAGTGTTTTCCTTCTTTGCAGTCTCCATTTTATGTTTATGACGCAGAAAATAAAAAGGTTGGCAAGGGAGGAGCCCGGGGGAGGAGGGGGAGTGAGACAAGCAGAGGCAAAGCTGTTGCTGGAGCTCTGCGGCAGCTTTCTTGGCTCCGAGACTGGATGCAAGGCCAGGAGAGGCAGCTGGGGGCAAGAGTGCGGGGCATTTGGTGGGGGGATGCCAGACCTGGGGGTCTGCAACCCCTCTGCTCTCCATCGAGTTGGTATTACAGATGAACAGTTACCCCAGGGTCACCCCCCTGCCACCTCTCAAGGTCTGATATTACCCTCCCTTGCTGGTATAGGATGCTTTAGCTGCAACATAGTTCTCTTGCCCTCGCTTCTGTAGGAGGCTGGGCAGATCAGGCATGGGTTATCCTTCAAAACTGTGTGGAAGCTGGATGCAGTTAAGCCTTCCATGATCAGCTGCTGTAGTCCAAGCTCCCCGACAGACGGGAGTTTCCTGTTCTCATTGTTCAGGATACAGATGCCTTGTTTTCCTTCCTGCCTGGGCAGGTTGGGGGTGGATCCTTGCCCCAGGTGCGTTAGCAGTAGATCCTGGCAATGGCACCTCTCCCAGCTGCGTGGAGACCTCCAGGAGAGCTGCCAGCATATGACATTTGAGTAATTGTTATTAATGTCTCTATTTGTAGTAACAACTCTTATCTTACTCATCAGTGCATCCTTCTTGTGATGCAGTGGAGCACTTAGAGGTAAGCAGATACTTCTCAGTCCAGGAAGAGAGCTGACAGACTAAGCTGTTGGAGGCTTAGTGCTGCTTTTCGTAAAGCAAAAGTTTCTTTGCAGAAATTCCCCATCGCAACCTCAGAATACCTTCTTGTCTCCCCAAAATTCCCCCTTGAATCCTTCCCCCAGAAGACTGCATACTGTCTTACATGCTAGTGGTCTTGTGTTCCTCCTGAAATCTGGCACTGAGCTATAACTCGGCACTCTTGGAAGAAACAGGTTTGGGTGCTGCTGGGTCTCCCAGCAGCAAATGGTGTCGTGCTTCTGGTGAAACCCCAGGTACCTCTCTGAGAAGTGGGGGATACATCATCCTCCAGCAAGCATGCCTGATACGGCTGTCTTACACTGCTGGGACTCGGGGCTTTACCATGCACTCAAGATTCAGTGTAGCTTTTTCCTTGTTAGTTATATTCTGCATAAAAATTCTTTTGATCTAGTTTGTGGCACTGCACAGGACTCTGTTGTTTTCTGGACTATTGACTCTTACCTGTGTGCGGCCTTCGTTGGGGTTAGGTGGGTTTTTCTGGGCATCATTCCATTTCTGGGCTCTTTCCTAGGAGCTGGATAGTTGTGTTACTCCTATGGAGGTGTGTAGGGTGTGGTTTTTTTGTTTGTTTTTTTGTTTTGTTTTCTGTGGGATTTTTTTTTGGTTGTTGTTGTTTTAGTGTTTCTATTATCTCTGCAATTTGAGTCTCAGGCTACAGAGTGCCTTGGCTGCTAAGGGAGGCTTGTGACTCAGAAGATTGGGAAGTTAGGGAGTTCACGCTAAACTTGGATTTGTCACTGACAAAATATGCTGCTTCAGATCTCTGTAATGTTGGCGCCTCTTGTCTTGATAGTGAATTCTGTTATACCAACCTGCTAGTAGTAAGATATCAGTGAGGCTGGAGGCTTTCCAGAAGGATGGGTAAAACATGCTTATATTTCAAGGAGGTGGGGGGGGGGGGTAAATGGCTTTTAGTGTAAGTGCTATAGGCAGAGATTTCACAGCTTCGAGCTTAGTGATGAACTTCACTGAATCAACTAAAAAAAGGATGCTCTAGGCTCAGCGACGGACTCGCTTGCAGCTAATCATAGGCGTATCTTGCAGTGTATGGTCTGCTTCCAGTAGCTGCCTATTTGCAGGCTCTTGCTCTGTTACAAGCACAGCAAATCTTTCCCTTCCATGAAAGGAGGAGAAATAGTTTTATGAGCCTCTGCAGGGTGCCTGTTTCTTTTTCTTTTTTTTCTTCCCTCTCCAGACTTGAGTGTAGTTTAAGGGTTAATTTTCTTTTTGTAGCATCTGTTGTTCCAATACCCAGCTTTCAGAGGTGTATGTATATAGATTGTGCCTGGTTTAAGTGTATCTGACTAACTTGAAACTAGCTAACACTGAAGCTGCTGTCTCCCAAAGCTGCCTGAGGTATGGATTAAAAGCTTAGCAACTTTGTCCAAGTCCATCTGGGATCTTAAACAAAACAATTTAGTGAGACTGACTTGTATAAAACTGGTTTAGATTAGTCCACGCAAGTAGCTTGTCACTGAGTGACGGAGAGATGAGGGATATATCTGCAAGACTACTCAATTCCACCTTGGTGCATTTTTATAGATATTTGTTCCTTCCACCTGAAATAAGTGAGACCCTTCTACTTATCAAGTCCTGGGCCTAGTTTGTTCTTAAATCCTCAGGATTGAATCTTCAGCAATTGTCCTTCTGTTGCTTTCTTAGAAGTATTGTTTTACAACTTAACGGGTTTTTTTGTTTTGCCTTTTATAGCCATGTGGTCTGTGCCTTTTCTTCCCACAGCCCTTCACAAGGATGCTTCTTGGGAAGATAATGAGTATCTTTGTCCTAAGAACTGATTGTGGTTTCCAGGGATAGCTATATGAGTGTCTTTTCCTTTAAATATCTCTAAGCAACAGTGCCCTTTGCTTGTGATCGTGATCATGCCCACATATATGAAAATAGGTCAGTGAATCTGTGCCTGCAGCAGCTGTACTGTCTGCGCGCTAGCCTGGGGTGTCAGCACACGTCTGAGGGCGGAGGCATGGAAGAGCAGCACAGCCATAGGTTAGCTCCGAGAGGAGATGCTCGTCTTCCCTTGCCTTGTTGCTGGGCAGCATGCTCCCTCGCAGACTGAAGAACGGGGTGGGATGCTGAGGGTGCTGCAGACTGCAGTTGTCCCCGTGCCCAAGGTGTTGAAGGGGGAGCACCTTGTAGGACACATCAGGGTTGTGTTTGTGTGCTATTCCCCTCTCATTTACAGAGTTTGAGGTGCAGGAGGAAGGATCGTCTTGGCTTTCCAATTGCTCGTGTCCAAAAGCAGACTGGAGCCGTGCTGCAGTTGCAGGGCAGTGTAGCAGAGCTGTAAAGTTCCTTTTTCCATGGTCTCACCTGCCAACTTGTGTCCCTGTTGGCCTCAATGTATTAGCTACGTGGCTTGTGAGGTCGCCATGGGACAAGGATCAGCTGCTCCTTCCAACCCTTGATGTCACTTACAGCCAATGAAGCAGTGAGTGTTTAGGCCTCTAAGCAGTGTGATGCCTTAGTCATCCCTCTCCTGGTATGGAAGCTGGCAGAGCATGTTGCAAGACAAGGTCCAAACCCCTTCAGTGTTCCTGGATGTGCAAGTCTCAGGAATGCCTGAGTGTAACACAGAGGAGAGGACTGTAAGCAGGCTGAAAGCAGGTCCTGGGACTGTGCTGACACTGGGCATCTATTTTGCCTCCTTTTCTATGCAAGACACCACAAATTCCATGCATATGGTATCTGACGTTGAGCTCTGATGTATAGCTGGAGGTTGTCACCTTGACCTGAAATCTCTGCTTTTGTTTAAGGCAATAGCTGTCTTTAGCAAGGGGGGTCGTGGAGTTTTTTGTTGTTGTGGGTTTGTTTTGTTTTGTTTTTATGGGAGAGTAAAGACTGTGTCCATGTGTGACAAGGTCAAGGAGAGCAGCACTCTGAGCTTTCTCTATCCCTTTGTAAAGACATTTGTTATATAAACTAGCCAGAGCTTTGTCATTGATTACTAGGGCAGTTCTTTTCGGATCTTACATGAAGAAAAGCTCTTGCACATTCAGCTTTTTACAGCTTACCTGTATTTTCTGTACTCGCAGCGAAGAAAGACCAGGAGGGTGGAGAGGAGAAAAAGACGACTCAAAAGAAAAAAGTCAAGGAGCTGAAAGTGTTGGATTCAAAGACTTCCCAGAACCTATGTGAGTATGACAAAATCAGGGACCATTTCCTTTAAGCACTTGACAGGATATTGTCCCTGAAGATTGACCTATGCTTCTCTCTGGATTCTGGCAGCCATTTTCCTGGGATCTTTCCGCATGCCTTATGAAGAGATCAAGACTGTAATCCTGGAGGTGAATGAGTCTGTGCTGACTGAGTCCATGGTTCAGGTGAGAGCGTGGACTGGGCAGGGGAGAGAATTCTGCGGGCAGTTGTTTCCTAACTTCCACTGCACTGCAATTTGGGGGGAGAAGGGAGTGACCTTGTTCACTGCAGAACTCTATTAAATTTGTATCCCCTTCTTTTCTTGAGCAGGAGGAGCATAGAGTGTACGGGGGCTATTTCTACTCTAACATTTGGGCGTCTCCATTGGTTGCATGTGTTGGGTGCTGGTTCAGGCAGTCCTCTGCCACACATGTATTCATTTCTCTTGTAGAACTTGATTAAGCAAATGCCAGAGCCAGAGCAGCTGAAGATGCTAGCGGAGCTCAAGGATGAATACAATGATATGGCAGAGTCTGAGCAGTTTGGAGTTGTGGTGAGTGCCTTTTCCTCTCCCCAGGCAAAGAAAGATCCATCAGTTGAAAAACTGAAAAAAACTGCATTTCCCCTGGTTTGTTCCTTGTGTGATATCCCATTCCACCTCCACGCTCCTTGTACTGTCTCTGAATTTCCTCTGTCTAGCGTTGTGCAAAAGATCATCAAACAGGCTAACATTCACACAGATTTATTTCCAGAAAAGGGAAGACTCTTCCCCAGGGGCCAACTAGGAGGAGAGACAATGAGAGTCTCCCCAAATGAGCATTCTTTGTCCTCCAAGTACCTTTCCCACAGTAACTATTGGGTTCTTCAAGCACCTTTCCCACAGTAACTATTGGGTTCTTCAAGCTGTGCTCGATTTCCCCATTAGGGAGACTCACTCATTAGGCTAATGGTGTTGATTGGAGCAGGCTTTGATCAGGTGCAGCTGTTGCAGTGCTAATTGGCTCGTAAGCTTTGTGTTGTCCATCATCAGGTAATGTTGGTTTTGGTTGTTTAAGTGTCCTTGTCCCCTATTGTTATGTACTGAGCACTGTGTTCCTTTGTGTAAGGTTACAGATCAAAGCTACAAAGTGAGAGGTGGAAAAGGAAGGACAATTGGCCCATCAGGGACAATCACTTCCCACTGCAAACCCCCTCCCCCCCCCCCCCCCCCCCCCCCCCCCCCCCCGCATGTTAGACTTAATGACCTTTTCACAGCACACCTGGGCAAGACCCCGAGGCTCAGAGTACTGTCCTAGAGCCTGGGAGTGGAGGTTGCAGGGCTCTAAGTGAAAAGCAGACTGCAAGGAGTGGGAGGTTACAGAGGAGAGGCTTCAGATTTGCAAGTAGGAGGAACTTAGCATTACACAGGTGAAGGCATTATGCAACTTCAGGACTTCTAGGTCTCATTTTTAAGCCTTTGCCTACATTCAGGATAAATAAAAATTAGAAGGTCTCTTCCACCTAGTCTCTCTGCTACACATCATGTCTTTCATTTGTATACTCTTTTTTTTTTGTTTGCTTGTTGATAATGTCTTTTAGCATCCTTGCAACAAACCAGGAATTAATTTAAATACTATACTTAATTTGTCAAAAAAGCTGTTAACATATTTAACCCTAGATAGAAGTTTTTAAAGTATTTAACTTGCCTGGATAGAAGTAATTCTCTCTGGGCTGCTTTATCAGGACCAACTTTATTACCTAGGTTTCCAAATAGGCTGACTCTCCCTGTGGAACTGGTAACTTTTATCATCTCACTTTGTGTGGGGAACCTAGATGAGTAACTCTTGGACCTGGTGGATTTTTAGAGCCAAATGGTATGACAGGTCCTTCTATCTGTGTTGTAGAAAATCTATTTCTCCCTGTTCTTATTCCTTGAGTGCAAACTTTCATGAAGTGTATGGTCACTTGGGTTCTTCTTTTTTTCTTTCTTTTTAAGGCAGGAAAAAAATGAACACTCAAGAGCTCCCTATTTGTCTTCCCCAAACATCTTGAGAGGGTCTCAAATATAGTCTTTTTGAGGCACAGATTTTTAGACTGTCTACATCTGAGAAACCTTGTGCTTGAAACGTGCAAGGATCTAGTGGCCAGTAAAACTCCAACAGAATTAGTCCATTTCTTCAGCTACATTTAATTCCAACAAATAAAACTTTGATCGTGTAACGCCAGAAGGAAACTCAGAACAGTGGAGAGGGTTTTGTTTGGAGTTTTCTTTTTTTTTTTTTTTTCTTTTTTCTTTTTTTTTTTTTTTTACTTCCTTCAGTCCTCTGTAAAGAGGACAAGTTCTCCAAGAGTTAAAACTGACTTCAGCTAAGAGTGCTGCTCATCAGAAACAGCAGAGTAGAAAATAAATCTGATCTTGTTACTAATGCCAGAATCTTTATGAACCATGAGAAGTACAGGAAGGATGAAATACCTCAGCAATGTCCTGTTCCTATAATATTTTTTCACTTTATTGATCAAAATAGGATTCTTACAGTTAAGATGCATTTAATGCTTAGAATGACCTTCTCCACAAAGAATAATGATTCTGCCATCGTTCAGCCCTTGCTGATGCTCTTTTTGGAAGTCTCTTGTCCCTATACCCAGGTGTCTGTAATCTGTCCAGTGTCTGGAGTCTGAACACAATCCCCTTCCTCAGGCTTATGCGCAACTTTTAGGCCTGTTCCTGGCAATGATAACGTATGTTTGCTCTGAGATTGCTTCCTTTCCAGACAGCTTGCCCGAGGCAGGGTTTTGTGATCTGAATGTAAAACTTCTCTGGGGGCAGAACCCAACTGCTCAGAAAATTGTTTGCATTACTCTAACAAATTGAGAAGCAGCACAAGTAACGGGCAGTTGTTTGGTAACTGTATTCAGTCATGTGGCAGTCAGGAGTTAAGAGCAGAAGGCCTTGGCTAACGAGCTGCGGCTGCTTCAGAGACGTGCCTGCACTGCCAAAGGATCCTGTGGCCCCGATGGGCTTGGTGATATCCCTTGAGGCTAGATCAGTCAATGCTCGTCTTTGGGAAGCACCTCTTCATCTCTCTCTAAACAAATACTTCTGTGTTATTCTCCTGCTGATTTCTGTGCTTGTAGCTGCGTTGGACTTTGACTCAGGTCAGCATGAAACAAGTGCTTGATACATCTGAAGTCCGTGGGACTGCAGGCATCACTTTAATGTTTTCCGGATTTGATCTTTCAAGTGGGAGTTGGCAATAGCAATTCTGTGCAAAGAAAGGGGTTACTGACTGTCACTCCTAGTGCGTATGCACAGCCTGTGCTACTCACCTGCCTCCTCTGCCCCTTCAACTTAATTTTTTGCTTAGCAGAGTGGGTCTGAGTTATGATATGGGGGGTGGGCCCAATCTTTTCAGTTAAAACCAAGTACCTAATGTGTGACTGGGTGTGAGTCTCTGAAGGACAATTGCTGGGGGGTATCTTTGGGACTCTGGAGGTGTGACGCTCACCCCTAGAGAGTGGGTCCATACAAATCTGTAATTGGTAGTGAGTAACCATCTGTTCTCATCCCCTTCTTTTTCAGACCACCTCAGTTCCCCCTCCCCTTATGCGTGAACACTTTTCCTTTCCCGTTCCCTTCTCAGATTAGCTCAGTTTCTCGTCTCCGACCTCGTCTCAATGCCATCCTCTTCAAGCTGCAGTTCAATGAGCAAGTAGAGAACATCAAACCTGAAATTGTCTCAGTGACGGCAGCCTGTGAGGAAGTGCGCAAGAGTGAAAATTTCTCTGGCCTGCTGGAGTTCATTCTGCTGGTGGGTAACTTCATGAACGCAGGCTCTAGGAATGCTGGTGCCTTTGGCTTCAACATCAGCTTTCTCTGCAAGGTGAGTGCTTTTTGATGGGCAGCTCAGGGAACTGATTTTTGTATTCTGTGTTTATTTCCTAGTCACCTGCACGTGGGGCTGGAAATAACTGCTGGCTAATCTCCAAATGCTCTCTATACAGTCCTGTTCTTTTTTTCATTACCAGCTCCGTGACACAAAGTCCTCCGATCAGAAGTTAACACTGCTGCACTTTGTGGCTGAACAGTGTGAACAGTCCTACCCAAAACTGCTGACATTTCCAGATGAGCTCATCCACGTGGAAAAGGCCAGTCGAGGTACTGCTGTAGGGCGGGTGGCCTGTGGCTGGGTGCACAGGGAGCCCTTGTAGATTTTTTTTTTTTTTTTTTTTTTTTTTCCAGAAGAGCTGAAGCTGGATGTTTGCCTTGACAGGAGACAGGGGTTTGGATCTAGGCATTTCTGAATGAAGACAGTTGAAGTTTGTTTATGTCTATGGGTGCTAGATGGAAGGTGGCTGCAAAGTCCAAGGCTGCTTGCCAAAGATGCATTATTTTTGTTGTTGCAATAGAAGCCTTGCTCCTATTAAATAATTGCTCTAGCTGTACTTTACTGTGCAGAGTAGCGAAGGAAGCGTCAGTAAAATAAACAGATATGCTGCCTGGAAGGAAGGATACACATTGTTTTGTCTTGCAATAAAAGAGTTGGTTATGCTGAATCAGTATCCAGGGAGGAAGGAAATTGCATCTCAGCAGCAGGATGCAGACTGCAGATATATCCTTCTCTGAGAAAGGATGAAAGCTCTCTGCAGCAAGCCTGACTACTGCTGCCCCTACCACCACCCCCCACCCAGGACTGTGCTCTTTAGCTTACTCATCAGTGTTTCCCTGGTTCTGATCTAATATTCCCTTTTAGCTACTGCTAACACGTAATGATATTGCTGGTGTAACGCTGTCCTCTCTCTTGTCCCAGCACTACTGAGGCAACCTTGATACGCTGAAGTAGAGGTAGGCAGGTAGCTTCACAGTGTCTTTGCAGATAGCCAGTGTTGGAGCTTTGTCAGTCTTTAAATAGCTCTAAGTCAAAAAGAAGTTCCCTTCTATATTTTAGGGACTGGAGATTGTTAAAGCTTGGAGAGCTTTCCCGTCCTGTCTCCCCAACCAAAATAGTGCAGAAAAGGAGAGTAGAGAACAGTACTGGCTGGTATAACTTGGGGTTTGTACTTGTACCAGAGATTTCTCCTTTCACTATCCAGGAGCAGAAAGGGCTGTAGATTCAAAGATCTGCTGTTCACATTTTTGGAGCACTGAGGTATTGTTTTGCAGCAATTAATCATCAGCGTATGGGTGTGATTTGCCTGAGCCTAAATTGGGGTAAGACACTTCTGGCAGATGTCAAACATGTTTTCAGGGATATATGTGCAGTCCTGATAGCAGCTGCAAGATATAAAGCATGCTCCTGGTTCAAGTAAATATTTTGGGAGTGTCTTTCTCTATTTTGGTATGTCTTTTCTGGGGTCTTTTTCAGTGTCTGCTGAGAACTTGCAGAAAAATTTGGACATGATGAGGAAACAGATTTCGGATGTGGAACGCGATATTGAGAATTTTCCAGCCGTTACAGACGAAAAGGACAAATTTGTGGAAAAAATGACAATATCCTTTTGCTTGTAGGAAGAAAGATGTTCCAAAATAGGTGTGAGCTATGGTAAAAGGGACTCCAAGGCTTAAAGTCTGGAGAGGGAGAGAGCAGAAGGACCTGTTGTATGGAAAAAGACCTTTCTGTCATGATGCGTAAGGAATGTTACTATATAGCTTTAGAGAATCTTGCATTTGTCCCAGGGATGCTATTTGCCATCAACAGGGAATCCTCTGTCGTTCTCAATCTCCATGGCAGCTTTGGGCAAAGGGATTGTCAGTGAGCTGGCTGATGCGTTCCTGAAGTTCCTGAACCACATCAAGGTTGATGGGCAGGCTGGGAGCGCTGTGCTCTTGCAGAGGGGCTTTGAGTTGCATTGGTGTCAGGATGCAGCTGCACTGATGCCGGCGGTACTGTGGTGCGTTGGGGGTATACCATGAAATCTGGCTTTTGTAAGAGGCACTTGCAGGAGTGTGTTTTGAAATTATAATCCAGGCTGTGAGGTGGGTTACAAGAATGACACCGTTTACTTCGGAGCTGCTTATTCCTACTTCTTTCCTTTGAAGTAGGAAGCCGAAGCCTCATTCAAACACTGAACAGATTAGGCTGAGTTCATCTTAGCATCACAGTCTGGTGATGGTGGAGTATATCTGATCAGCTGCTTAATAATGCTTTCTACCTAGCAACTGGCTTTTCCTTGACTTCTGGATTTCACAGCTTCATTAAGGATGCCAAGGAGCAGTACGATAAGCTGCGAATGATGCACTCAAACATGGAAAACCTCTTTAAGGAGCTAGGCCAGTACTTTCTATTTGACCCCAAGAAAACATCTATTGAGGACTTCTTCATGGATCTGAACAACTTCAGAAATATGTTTCTGGTGAGCAGGATGCCCTTTCCTACTCTTATCCTTGTCTCCATTTCCTTCATTGCCCAGATCTACCACTCTTCTTCCACAGAGGAATGTTAACTGCTTTTACAGGTTTTTTTCCCACACCCCCTCAATCATGCAGTCCTTCAGCATCTGTTTCTCCTGTTTGCAGCAAGCTGTCAAGGAGAATCAGAAGCGGCGTGAAACGGAAGAGAAGATGCGCCGAGCAAAGTTGGCAAAGGAGAAGGCTGAGAAGGAACGACTGGAGAAACAGCAGAAGAGAGAACAGCTGATAGACATGAATGCAGGTATGAGATGCAACTGGGCTTTTGGGACAGCAGAGGTTTTGGGCTCAATGCACAGCCCTACTAGCAATGTATGCAGAGAACTGCTGTTGCAAAGAAATGTTCTGGAGTTGGATTCTGAGAGATGGAGTTTTGGGGATATCCTCCCAGTAAGAAATGGAGCAGTATTACTCAGATGAAGTTCTGTGCTTGAGAGCAGCAGCTTGCGGATTTGCATGAGAGCTTTAAACATGAGGGTTAGGTGAATTGCAATAAACCCATCTCCAGAGATGTGCAGAGCCTACCAGGGTACAGAAAACCTGACTGAATTTGAAAGACTTTTTGAGGGACTTCTCATCAAAATAAAATGCAGAAATTGGTATTACGCACCAAAAGCGATAGGACAAAATGAGCAAGAATTCAATGCTATGGTCCTGTGCTGTCTTTTCCCTTGTTTTATTTGAGAGGCCTGGTGCACATTAGTGTGAGCACTCATGTTTCCCGCTTTCCAAACAGTTCTGCTGTACACTCTTCTACTAATGCAGAAGTCTGGCATTCGACTCATCTATTCCAACCACATATGTTTCAGATTTCTTTGCAAATTTATTTTTAAAAGGAAAAGGGGAGAGATTTCCCTTTCCTCATCCCTTCAGTGCCCTAACTTCTGAGTGGACCAGTCTGCACAGCAGTAAATATTCCTATGCTACAATTTTACATCTTCCTGGGAACAGAACAGACCTGACAGAACCTGCTGGCATTGTTGATGAATGGCAAGATCATGTTTTGATGTTAGGGTTGTCCACATTGTTCACTTTCCTTCCTAGATCCCAAATACTCTGGAATGACAGGGGTATATTTATACCCATGTCACTGCCCAGTGTAAATCAGCCATTTTTGTGACCTTTTTTAATATTAACTGATTCATAAAAATATTAATGAGTTTAAGGTTGCTGTTCAGGACTGTTAAGACAGGTGCAGTCCTGAAAGTCCAACCTGGAGGAGCATATGAGTGACAAGCAGCCCATTTAGCTTCATCTGCTGTGTGACTAGTATGATTTCAAAGACCACTACAAAGCTCTCTATTTTAATTCTTGACCCAAAGTGTAACTTTGCTTGTGAAGTGCTCTGCTGTCCCCCCAGCCCAGGCTTCCTCGCTTACACTCTTTTCCCGTCTACAAGATGCATTCTTCTGTTGCAACATATGGACTCAATTATTCTCTCTCTCTCCCTCTATTGATTTCCTGTGTCTTTGGATTTCCTGAGTGCATCCCCTCCTCCTGAGCTCATGCAGTGAAGTGCCTCAAAAGCTCACATTCCTCTCTGCCTCCCACTGCTTTGCATCCTTTAACAAGGTGGTCCTGACCCAGAATATGAACAGATAAAACCGCAGATCTGTGTTGTCGTCATAGCTGAGCTCACAGACCTTAAAGGCTTGGGTTGCCACAGAAAAACTTACCGGCCCACTAAATGCATGTTCAGTGACTAGCAGGATCGTGTTCTGACTCTTTTTCTTGACAGAGGTCCCCACCCTGTCCCAGCATCATTCCTAGATCACTGTATTGTTTGCAGCCAACTGTTTCATTTGCAAAACTCAGAGGCTCAGAGGAAATGGAAAGAAAGTCTGAGTTTTGAAAGAATGCATTGAGAAATGTCAAAGTGCTGTGTTTCTCCTGGATGCTGTTTGGCTTCTTTCCTGATCATCTACTTTTACTGGCCTCCCCCAGGGAAGCTGTGTGCCCATGGTTTCTGCTTTTTTAGAGCATTTAGGGAGGAGGGAAGAGGGAAGCAGTGTGTTCTCCATTAGTTCTCTCAGCTCCTGCCTGCTGCTCTGGGAGGGGGCCCAGGCGCTGCAGCATCTGAAAGCTTGAAATCTTAAGAAGTCTGAGCTCATTTAAGAGGTGGTGAGAGATGGAAACAGTTAAAACATGCAAATGTATAAGTTAATGATTTCCATCCCCTCACTGGCATGTTACAGTTTTCGGAAGAGGGTCTGGCCGGCAGCTGTGCCAGCAACCACAATTGTAGCTCAAAAAGGGTATTATCTTCTGTATCTGCTTTCAGCTGTGGCCCCTTTGGATTCTCCTGGTTCCTGCAGATGCCAGTTTCCAGGTCTCCTGCTGCTGCTAGTCCTTGTGACTGTTTTCTCTCTCATCCCCAGCAATGGAGTTAGGTGATGGGGGGAGCAAAGAAGGCACTGTTTGCTCACTGCTTGCTTTCTTCCCAGTCCTCTGGCAGAGTAGAGACTCTCCCAGGATCCAAGTGACTCAGCAGCATTCACAATTAGAACAAAAAGCTGCAGTTTCTCTGCCTCTGTAGCTGAGAGCAGGGAAGTAACTTGCTCGTACAGGGTTTCATATGGAGATGATTCAATAAATATCTGTGGCTGAGCAATCCTGCAGTCAGCTTCATATGCAGAGACGCCCATGCAATCACTGAGTATCTAGGTCCTCGCATCTGAAAATGCTAAGTAACAGGAATATGGAAATGGGTTATTCCTGTAGCTGTTCTGAAATCTTTCCTTGAGAGATGGTACCTGTTCTTTAGCAGACCACTTCCCTCATGATTAGTAGCATCTCTCTAATATCTTCTCATTGTTAGCTCCTTGCTTGCTCAGTAATCAGCCTTTTGTGAGATACAAGACTGAACTTGGCACTGCTTTTCTTGCCTACAGCTGGAATGGATCTCTTGTTCTGGCATAAGGAAGATCACCTTAAGGGATTTGTGCAGCACCTCTCTAGCTTCCTACCTCCAGCTGGTAGGAAGTTTTAGGAGGTGACAAACTGCAAGAAGAAAGCCACCAGGAGTGCCTTGTTGCCCAAGAGCAGAGTTTGGCTCTGTGGACAGACCTGAGTTCATGCTGGCAGAAACCTTTTCCTATTGCAAGGGGTCACAGAAACAAAGAAAGGAATATGTATTTTCTGAATCAACTAAATTATCATAAAGGATGTTTCGATTTCCACGGGCACTTAAAATCTGAAGAGAGAGCGTTTAGGCTTCGTTTACTGATGGTCCAGGGTCCTTGTCTAACTTTAGCTCCCCAGCATCCTTCCTCTGTGTTCCTGTCTTCCTGTTGTCTGCCTTGGGATGAGTTCAGTTTGAAGTCCCTTTTGTCCTGCCTTGTCCTCAGAAACCCTGCAGAGCAACCTAGCCTCTCCTCTTCGGTATCTACCAGCATAAGCAGATTGATAAATATTGGAAACTAGTACGTAGCACCTGTAATAGATGCTGATGGCCTGCTGCTGTCACTGTATCCTGCCTATCCAAACTTTACAGGAGTCCCTGGCATGTGTTTGAACTGGATTGCTCCAAGAGTGGTCAGGTCAAAGTCAGTGATCAGTGTTGCATCTGTCCTACAATTCCCCCCAGCCCACGGCCCTGGTGACTTGTGGGGTACCCTGCTGCCTAGACACTTGGAGGAGCGTTGCAGACTCCTTTCTGTAGCTTACAGGCCAGGTCTGGTAGCCAGGTTTCAAGACCCTAGTTTCTTCCTTAGCATGCTAGCACTGCCCCTCCTCTTGTTTCCATCTCGGGCAGGACTGGCTGTATTTCTGGGGTGCAGGGTGCTGCTAACCTGCTGTCCCAGCATGGGGAATATAGGTCAGCACAGCGGGGTGGATTTGCCAGCAGGTGGCACCCTGCACAGGCTGCATAGATGGGCGCTGGCAGATGTTTAATGGGATTTTATAGCTCTAGGTTTCATTGGGAGCTGTTGTTATGGAAACTGAGATTTGCAGAGTGCTCATGCATTCAGAATTAACTACTTCGATGCCTCTCTGATCACCAGAGAGGCAAAGGGAGGATGAGCAGGAATCTTTCCTCTGTTACTACCAGCTCTGAGGCAGAAAGGAAAACCAAGGGGCTCCTCTTAAAGATATGCCACAAGCTATGTGCACCTGGAGCAGGACAAGTTAAAAAGTTAGCGCACTCATCCTCTCTTTCCAGAGCAGCAGCGAGAATGTCCTGCTGTGTTTAGGACTGGATTTTTAGCAGCCTTTTGAAAACTGCTACTGTGCTTTACCGGTACAAGGCTATGTCCAGGAGGGATGCTGGGGAGCTCTGTTGTTTGTCAAGGAGCCCTGGACCTCTTCTCTGCAAGCTTTGGAAGCTCCCACACAGACAATAGGGGATAGAAGGAGAGGACCAGTATAGGTCTCCAAGGTTGCCAGCTAGGGTAAAGATGCTGTGCTGGTGTCTTCTTTCCAGCATATCTAATTCTACCTGAGATAAAATGAAAGTGTATGGCTCATATGCCTGCTCTGGGCATGCCTGAGTAGGCAGGGGAAGGCACTGGAGATCCACTGTCCCTGATGCGCTGTAGAGTCACCGCTGGTGTGGTGGCAGCGCATGTGCCACTGCTGGCACATGGGCTCCCAGCACAGTGACATCCTTGTTGCTAGGGAAAGAGCATAGCTGAGGCCGAGCTAATCTCCTTAGTGGCCTGAGTATCATCAGGACAGTGAAAGGGAGATTAGAGGGCAGTGTCTGGCATTAACAACCAGGGACTCTGATTGGAGAGGACCAAGGAGACAACTGAGCCAAGCAGAGAAGGAGAACGCTCAAGGGAGGTTTATGGAAGGGTCTGACGGGCCTCAAATAGCAGCAGAATCACCCAACAGCTGGGAGCTCTGAGGGAAAGAAAAGCTTCAGAGAACTTGCCAAAAATCCTGCCTGAGCTGTCCCTGTTTTCTTCTCCTTGGAGAGGAAAGTGTTGCCAGGCAGTCTGCATCCTAATTCGTTCCCTCCCCTCCTCTGTGCAGAGAAAAGGATGTCCTCTGGGGACAGGAGGATCCAAACTTCCCTTAACCCTGCTAGAACAAAGGAGGAGATTGACTCCTTCCACCCTCTGTGGTACCTGTGGGACATGAAAGCATCCCCTCAAAGTATACTCGGAGGGAGGAGAAAACTATCTGAGTTTTGCCCCATACTTGTCAGCACAGAGGAACAAGATGTAGAATATTTAGTCCCTTCTCTGATATAGGAGAGAAAGAGAGATACTGTTTTCCTTAGACAAAGGAATGTGAAGCTGTTCAGTAAATTTGAGCTGCCTGAGGGAGCCCAGATGCTGGAGTCTGCTCCCTTTTTTTGCCACATGAATTTCACTGGGTATCCTGTTTTCTTTGCAGAAGGTGATGAGACAGGAGTGATGGACAGTCTGCTGGAGGCCTTGCAATCCGGAGCTGCCTTCCGCAGGAAGAGGGGACCGCGCCAGGGTAGGTATTGCTCACAGTGGCATGCTAATTCTGCTCCCTGAGGAAAGAAACTCGGAGTTCCTTGTGTGAGGCGTTCCAGGTGTTTCAAGGCTGGCAAGGGAAGCAGGGGGAAAAACAACAAAATGTATCCTATTATTTGAAGCTTGTTCTTACCTGGTGATGATCGGGTATCAAGTAAACCCATGGCATGGTTGAGATATCTAGCTAGCATTGCTGCATTTGCTCAGCATTTACATGCTGCATTTCTTAATCCATTTTCCAAACAATTCTCTGTTCTGCTCTATTAGTGCTGGCTTGCACAGCACTTTTCACTGTGTACTCTCATGTGCCATCTGCTCTTCCCCTACATAATGATGTGGACCAGGACTCCAGAATTTCTTTTCCAGACTGATCAAATAGAATTGTACCTTTTACATGTATGAGTGTGGTCAAGACAGGACTGTGTTCCTGCCAGGAGTACTTGCAAAGAGATGAAGTTGAAGCAGTGGTGAAACACATGAAGGTACATCCAGCGGCAAGAAGCTACATGAAAAATTAAAGAGAAGGGACTTGTGTTGCACTATAGGCAAAAGGAATAGAGATCAAGAGAGTCCTGAAAAGGAAGATAACTTGGAAGCAAGTCCAGAAATGGTTTGGTTTAAGGAGAATGATGTGAAAGACAGCTACAGTTATCTCAGCTTTGAGTGTGGCCTGGCTGAGTGTGTAGAATTCTGGACCTGAGGTAGCCAGAATGGAAAAGAAACTACAACTGTCTAGCAGGGAAAAAAAAAACAAAAAAAAACAAAAAAAGAAAAACACAACACTGAGAGCGAGGTCATGGGGTACTGTATCTGTGCCACAGAAGTGGCTGCAGGCAGATGACCAGGTAGAGGTGTGGGAGGGAGATCTTTGAGCCAAGGTTTTGGAAAATGAGAAGCAGAGCTCTATGGGAAATAGAGATGCAAAAGAGAAAGCTACATGTTTTTTTTTCCTCAAGTATAGGAGGAGAGTCAGGAGAAGCATTGACAGAAATCTACAATTCAGTTTTAACAACCTGCAGTGACAGTGGGATGTTTCTGCAAGTAAAAGAGTGGCAAAGGGGTAAGGATTTAAATTAACAGTGTTCTGCAACGTGATAGAGAGCAAGGGTCACAACCTTTTGGTAAGGAAAAGCTTGAGACTACTGCAGATGACTGCAGAACTGAGTTACTATAAAAGTTCAGGTAAGTGTTTTGAGTTTCACAAGTTTGACAAAGGTCCCAGGCAAAACAGATCTGATGGCAGAGTGACATACAGCACAAAGTGGGGAGGAAAACCATACTTTGAGAGAGAAAGGAGCAGCTGTCCCAGGATCCCAAGTGTTGTAAAGAAGGGATGAGAACAGAAGTGATAGGCTGCTTTCCATTTCTTCTCTTTTAAGTTACTACAAAGCAGTAAGCAGTTGGTAGTCTTCTCTGCTTTGAGAGAGGAGAGAGGCAGAAATTTGAGATGAAGTGATTTTGAAAATAGTTGCTTAAAATCAAGATAGGCTAGAAAAGGATGCTCAGGCTTCATAAAGTGACATTCCTTGGACTCTGGTGGGCTGTTTAAGAACAGGGAATAGCAAAAATGACAGCTATCAACTTTGGGGCTTTAGGAAAGTTTCAACCAGGGTTAAGGAGTTTGCTCAAGATGGAAAGTCCAGGGTCTCAAAGCCCCTGAGAGAAAGTAAGGATGGTATTGCTTTGAAGAATAAGCCAACACAACCTCACAGAGCATTAGGGAGAGGTGGATGATCATGAGTTAGGTAAAGAAAAGAGAGAGGGCTCTGTACACTAGCAGCAGGTGGTACAGATTAAATTTTGATAACTGATAGCAATACATGTCTGAATGCCACCCAATAATGTGTTACTTCTGGGCAAGAGTTTAAGATTTCAGAAGTCAATGTTTTTAGCAGGGATCTTTGTCCTTCCTAATTCTTCGGTGTTAATGCACAGGGCATGAGAAGAGGAGTGAAGGGGCAGGTCTTCCCCCCACCACCACCCTCCTTTATAGAGTAGCTCTGGATGCAGAGATCTCCTCCACTGCCTCCCAGCACAGCTCCCTCCCACAGTACCAACTCTGAGCATGGTGCTCAGCTCCAGCACTTGCTAGCAAGCCCCTGGGAAGGGGGAACTGTCTCTGCATTTTAGCCACAGCAGGACCTAAGGCTAATACATGATTAGCATAATCTTGCAATCACATCAGGCTTGTGTGTCATCAGGCTTGTGTGTCATCTTGGTGTGCGCTTGGCTGAAGTTAGTTGGTACCATCGCAAGTGCAAAGCACCTGTGGTACCCCACCAGTGATGGGACCATGGCTGTGACTGGGTGCAAGGGCAATGCAAAACCTGTATTACCAGCGTGCACAGCATCACATGTATTCCCATAGCCTTCCTTAGCTGTTTCTTGATAACGTGTCCTATGGCCTTCCCCTCTCCAGACTTGGTTCGCTCTGGTGTCCCTCCTCTCTTTCCCAAGTCAGCCCTGTTTTCTCCAAATGCAGGCTACTGGCAGGAAACTCCCAGCATGTAATCAGAAGCCTGTGATGACATTAGCAATCTTCACAGCAGTTTCAGATCCTGCTTCCCTTTGAGGGGGAGGATTTCCCTTTCCACACCTGTGAAAACAAGGGGCCATTACTCACTGCCTACAGCATGCCAGGTACAGCACTGTCGGAGAGGCTGCTGACTAGGAATCGCCTGAGGTTCAGGCAGCTGTGTTTTGTTCCTGGGCAAAACCGGAAAAAGGAGACCTTGGTTTTTGCACAAATGGGGTTTTGGAGTGACCTGCTGCTACAATGAGGGTCTTCAGTCTCACTGTCAGTGTTGGCACCAGGCACCTCTTTGCTGTTACCTTGGCTGCAAGGGGCAGGAGAGCTCCCTTTACACCATGTCACATAGGTAGAAGGTGGGGTGGTCTCAGACACACAAGCCTGAAGTCTGCATATTGCTGGGGATTTCCTTTAACTGCTTTCTGGATTTTTCTGTCTCCCGCTGTCTTTTCGAAAGATGATTTTTGTACAATTCTACAGACCGCAGCAAATGTGTGGTCTGAGTTTTGGTATTGCCATGTAGCGCCCTGAGAGCATGTGTCTGTAGAAGATCTTGCTGAAGAAGGTGCTTCTCCCCCGAGTTGGGACTTCTACAGATGCTGCGTTTCTGATTCTTTATGCCTGCCAATCTGCAGTGTGAAGCTTTGTGGTCCCTGAGAGCATTGCTTCGGCTTTCCCCGTGGGACATCATGCTTCCTCATTGCTGTGTCGCCAGTTGTCAGGGTGCATCTCCAGCCCCCGTCACTCCTCGGGCTGCCTTGTCACGGCCGCTGAGGAACACAGAAGCTCTATGTGTAGATCCTGTCAGCTCTGATCTTTGACTCCTGTTCCTTCGTAGGCAGCTGTGCCTATTCAATCACTAGCAGTTTCGTTGCTGGGCTGTAAAGGAATGGGAAAAGCTGCCAGGCCTCCGGGGACTCTGCTTAATAGCTTAAAGGACTCATTGTGGGGGACGGAGGTCAGCAAAAGGGGATTGTTCCAGCTAGCTCATGAAGAAAGGAGAGCAGGCCGCGAGAGTCACCGGATGCGCACACAGTAGCTCAGTGTCCTCCTCCAGTCTGGCTGCGCAATTGTCCTATAGTCATGGTTTCGGCCTGACGATTCAGAACTGGGTTCTGCTTTAAGTGACTCAACTGGTCTCCTTTTTCAGTAGCCTCGACGTCACGCATATGCCATCTGCTCCCCACAACAAAGGAAAGCGAAGACAGAAAATCAGTCATGAATCCATCCCTCCCACCCTTAGCTCGTTGCTGGCCCAGGCGTCCAAAGCATGGCCCAACATGAATGGGAGCAGTGACATATATGTATCTTGGCTGGGTGCAAAGAGCCTCCTTTTCCCTAAACAAGATAAAACTACAGTGTACAGAGCAGGCAAATTACCTCCCAGTCCCTATTGCTCAGTTTGTTGCCTGATTTGTGGTGGAGAATAAAGCTCATCCTTAACATAGGTGTTGCACCATTGACAAAGACTGTAACCTGTTCAACTCCCCTGACTTGTTATGGGGTTAGCAATCACACCATGGCAAAAATCTGTGCCTCTAGTAAGAGGCAGCAGTCTCCAAGTCGTCTTAAATGTTTTGCCAGTGCTCTGCAGAGCCACTGCACTCTTGAATTGGATTTACTGGGGAAGACCAAAGAAAGCGTCTTTGGGCATGGCCTTGCTTGTCCTGTTATCCATCAGCTCTGCCATAAATGCTCACTGCTCAAAAAATATTAATTTAGTCCAGTAGCTCCAGTGTGGTGGTCTACTGCTGTTGAAGATGGCTCGGGGGTCTGGTTGATAAAGCCTACCAAAGGGCATTCAACTTAGGTGAAAAGGTCACTAGCTGAATCGTATGAGAATCTATCTATGCTATTGAAGATATTCATAAATGGGCTGGATGAGTGAATTGTAGTAATAACAGTAATAATAAATGTCTGTGGTGATGTCAGCTAAGTGCTCTGTAGTCGTCAAAACCTAAAAGCCCAGTTTGAGATCTAGGAATCTTGGGGGGAGGGCGGAGGGAAGAAAAAGAAAAGGAACAGTAATGGCATGGTATAACAATGTTATGTTGTTTTAAATCTGTTTTACGGCTGCATCTTGGATATGGCATGCAGGAAGGACACGATGAATTAGAAAAAGTGCAGAGGGAAGCAGCAAAGATGATTAGGTAGACCTGGGACTCTTCAGTCTGGAAAAGGAGGATGGGAATCAGGGTGTGAATAGGTGTATGAAATTATAAGCTGGAACTTAAAGGCATAAATGAAGCTGGGAGCAGCAGGCATAAATGAAAAGATACAATTTCACACAGCACTCTTTACAGCATGCTATGGATGCTTAAAATTTACATGGATTAAAAAAGCAATTGAGTGTATTTATGGAAGAAGAAGGTAGGAGGACGTGAGAGAATTTGCTGGTAGAGAAAATCAGTGGGGGATGTGAGAGAATATTTATGAGAGCTGCAAGGAGGAGCGGATATGATTGTCTCTAGGAGAACTTGCTGGTTTTGTATCGTGTGTTGGGGGAAGGGATTTGGTTTGGGAGTGAGCCAGGCTGCAGGAGGAATAAGAGCTTTCTGGTTTGTGCTGGAGCCTGGAAGAGGAATGGGCTCAGCCCACAGGAGAGGAGGTGACTGTGGACAAACAAGGGGTCAGGGCTATGTGTGAGCGAGACTGAGCTCTGAACAGGCGTTTGCAGTGAGAGGGGCTTGCTGGATCACAGGAAGGCTGTCAGGGAGAGGAGGATTAGCCAAAGGAGAGGGAGGAAGATGACATCGAGTACATTTAGTGCAGGCTCCTGCTTTCTCTTTCTAGCTACAGTGTGGTCCACCTGACAGCTGGTGGGACCGCTCTCACTTACCGTTCTGCTGTAGCCCCAAAAGGATCAGTGCAAAAAGCCCAACAGCTATGAAGGCTTCCAGCTTTGTCTGCACAAACCACACACCTGGTCCCTCATTTGCCACTGTATCGAGGTGGGAGAGCAGACCTTGGACTGCCCGGGCCACACCTGCACACAACCTAAGCAGCAGCTACCTCCTGCTGAGAAGCTTGAGAGTGGCTGTCCCTTCAGCAGCACCTGTAAGGGCTGTGTAAAACCTGTCGCCAGGAGTCAGCGCTGAGAAATTCCCACCCTGCAAAGGGGGTATCTCGGCAAACCTGGAAACAAAAGGGAGGCAGTAAAGTGTCTTGGTTTTGAGGGCTGTCAGTCCCTTCTTGAACTGTGTACATCCACATATCTCTTGCTTTTTCAGTCTGAGGGAGACCCATAAGTGATCTCCCTCTACCTGCTGCATAGCTGTTAAAAGGCTGGAGGTACAGAGCTTGGCCCAGCAGGACATGGACCTAGCAGGTCTCAGGGCTGGGAGCCCTGCTTATAGCAGGAAGGCACCAGTACTGCTCTGGTCCCCTTGTCCCAGTTTGGAGGTACGTTCTAGCAGGCTCGGAAAGCAATCTGACTGGAGACTCTTATTTCCTCTGCTAGACTCTCTCCTGTCCCTCTGTGAGGTGGAGGAGGATACGCCTGAGCGGGTAACACATGGGCATGTTGTTCTTCACTCCCCCACTCATGTGTCTGTAACCCCTTGTGTGCTGCAGGCAGGGAGGGTTAGAAGAGGAGACTGAGACAAGCTTGCAGCCTGAGGCTGCAAGTCCAGCGATACCTCCACAGTGGATTGAGGAAAAAAAGGGGGGGGGGCATTTTCAATGGTAACTTTGGGAGTGTTTACATTTCCTGGTTCTTCCTTTTCTTTAAAAACTTCCATGCTTTTCCAGACCTAATGCATGACCCAGCCTGGCTGCCTGCTTGGGAGCCAAGGGCTGGCTCATGCTGCTGGGCTGTGGGACTCCATGCTCTCAGGATCTGGCCAGAGCAGACTGTTTCTTGCTGTCTCTCTCCTCATTCCCCTCCCTTCCTGCTCTTGTGTGCCCTGTTTCTGACTCAGTGCTGCAGTGATCCATCAGGCAGGGAGTGCAGCCAGCTGACACTGTCCTATCCTCACTGCTTCAGTTACTCACTCTTTATCCCCCAGGGTAGGTACTCTCCATGCCAGGGCACAGTCTTGGGTCTTGCAGATATCAGGTGGGGAAAGGGAGCTGTGTCTGTGTGTGCCCTTCCAGTTGGTCGCAGGCTTGGAGGATTGTGATGGGGGTGAGCCCTTCAGATCCGAGAGACAAGCAGTGGACCGAAGGACTTGACTGAAGCTGCAGATTAGCAGCAGGCTGTGGGTATGGGCAAGGCATGCAAAAAGAAACTTTCTGGACCTTGTTAACTCTTGGGCAAGGATTTGACTGGAAATGGAGTGTATATTGAATTTTTATCTGGATTCAGGTAAAAGATGGGACACAATCAATTACAGAGGGCAGTGAGCCAGGGAGCAGAGCAGCTTTGGATGGGAGGGAGAGAGCGATGAGGGTGAATTGTAGAAAGGGACCACAGATGTCGAGCCAGAGGAGCACGGCCAGAAGTAGTAGTGCTAGCAGTGTGCTGGGGAGAAGCTCAGAGGTGCTGCCAGGGGAGGGGGCAGGCTGGATGGTCCTTTGTTGTCCTTAGGATTTGGCTGTTTTCTGTGGCCAGGTAGGAGAGAGCTCCCTGTGTCTGAGAGATGTAAGAAATCTCTGAAAGTAGTTCTTGAGAGCTAGGGTGTAGAAGCATGGCAGGAAGAGGCATGCATGGCAAGGAGAGGTGAAGGCAGGGCGGTTATTTCAAGGGTGCTCTAAGGCACGGAGGAAAGAGGGGTTCCAAGGATGATCTGGAAGAGGGGATGGGTTTGTGGTAGTTATTTCGGCAGTCTCTGCAAGGCGTTTAAATCCTGTACAGGAGCTCCCCGGTTCCTGCTGTGTTTGCCTGTTGCATGCCTCTGCATGGGTTTGCATGCCTGCCCTTTGTGTTCACAAGCCTGCTCCCAAGGGCTGCATGACAAACTGCCTGTGAGAAAGGGCTGGAAGGTTTTTCAGTCCTGAAGGAGTTAATATTGCTTGTCTGCAATCTCTGGGCGGTAATTCAGCCACTGCTTTGTATTCCTGAGAACATCCCCTCCCTTCTTCCTTCTCCTCTCAAATGTAAAGATATTTCTTCCTGGACATTCAAGCTGAGGAGGTTGTGCATGAACCACAATTGGAGCTTGTGAGCATGGCACTCGTGCGTGGCCTGCCTGCGTGTGCCACAGCGTGAAGGTGTCAGTGCCTGCCTGAACATACCCCGCAGTAGCTCGTTGGAGTGAGCGGAAAGGCTCCGTGCACACTTCACACACTGCTCATGTGGCTGTGCAGTCTGGGTGTTACGCATGGGTGTACGTGTTGGTAGTGTGTAGCAGCTCACCAAACTTGTGCGATGTGGCTGATGTCTTTCCTTGTCGAAAGCACTGTGGCCTGTTTCTGCTGAGTGCCCCAAAGCCTACAGATGCCCTCAGTGGGGCACAACTGCTGTTCTAATTCCAGGGTATTAGCTTGGCTCAGCCTCAGATGTATCTACCACATCGTGATCTGTATCAGCTCAGGCCTTAAGCTGTAAAGACATCTTAAGTGTTATGTGGTGCCTGGCCCTTGTTACTGGAACACCAAAGCTCAGCTGCATCTGGAAGGTAGCACTGTTCTTAAATGGGTAAGACCGTAAGACGAAGCATAGAACAAGGAAGGACGTGAAAGGATTCGGAGGGCTATAATCCTCCCCTGACACAACGCAGTAAGAACCTGACAGACAATATTCGCAATTAGACCATTGCTTTCCTCTCCCGTGGAGAGAGGCTGCCTCCCTAGATTGCAGTGTGTCACGATGCTTCTAGCTGGGAGCTGTGACTGCTGTAGTCACAGTGAATACAGAGGAATCTTGAACCCCAAGCTGCAATGCCATGCTTGAGATTGGAAACACCCTTTCCTGCCATCAGACTGCTGGTTTTAAGGACTTTGTGTCCCAGTAGCAGTGGAACTGGAAGGACACAACCTCACAAGCATTTGGATCCTACCCCATGCTTGCTTGATGCTGTGAATGCAGAGCAGATTTCTCCCGTCTGGTGTTCCTGGTCCCTCCACCTGCCTTGCCAATGTGTTCTTGATGCTCTCTCTTCAGTGCTGTTGCCATGCTGTCTGGGGCTACCAGGTGTTTTTTCTGCACTTGTAGTCTACGTACCACATCACACAAACATTATACTCCACATCTTCCTCCAGGAAACTTTTCTACATGCCATAAATCTTAAGTGGGGGAGATGTTTCCAACAATAATTCTTGCTGTATTTAATCCCACCATATAGGTCCTGGCTGCCCCCAAACTGAGCTTCCACAGGCTTACCTTGTGGTGCTTACATCCTTTGAACAGCATGTGTTCAGGCAGCTCTGGCCCCTGTGGTGGCAGCTTCGTGATCCCTAGTGTCTTGAGGACTGTTGGCCAAGTGGTTCTGGGGCTTTCCCCCAATCCAGGTAGTCACTGCCCTGGAGGAAGATGATCTGTACCAAAGCAAGCCTGAAGGCACTTGTCTCTTCTGTTTCTAACAGTCTTTTCTTTTACAGCAAAAAGAAAGACTGGCTGTGCTGTCACCTCTCTGCTAGCTTCAGAGCTGATGAAGGATGATGCCCTGAGTTCAGTACCAAGTAAGATGCTCAAGAACAGTGAGAAGACAACAGATGGAGAGGTACATGAGGAAACCATGGAGATGAATAGCCGCTCAAGCTAGACTTTGGGCCCTGGACTAGGGCTGAAACCTGCAGGACTGAAAGTTTTACAGAGGAAGTAAAATACACTGGGTCACTGGAATCTGTGCATGAGCCTGAGGGGGTAATTTAATTTCTGTCTTGCTCCTGGGGCTGCTTGTGCCAGCTTTGAGCCTTTTGTTATTGTTCTAGATCTCCTCTCCAGTCTTCGGTCTGCCTCTGTAGAGAATTGAGGGGGCAAAATGCTTTAGCTGAGCAGAAGCTATGCTCAGCACAAAGGGGAGGAACTTCATTTGCAGCCCTCCTTTTCTCAGCAGGAGTGTGGTGGAGCAGACTGGGCAGAAAGAGGCATGGACAGAGAGGGTAGAGCCACAGCCCCACCTACACATATCTCTATGTTGGGGTGCCAAAGCAGAGACATTGTAAGCTGCCTTAACCCCGACTTTTTTAGTCTCTGTTACTTTGGGACGTGCTGATGAGCCAGACCAGCCAAAGCTCTTGCTCCAGTTGACTCTCCTCTAGCAGTACTGGAGGCTCCTAGCCTGTTCCTTCATCACCTCTCTGCAGGAGAGAACCCTGTAGGTCAATTTAGCTGGACTTCTCCAAATGCTGTTGTGTTATTGTACCAGCACCTTCTGTGCCCTCATCCTGCTGCCCGCTGGGAAAGGAAGCGATTCCTGAGCTGTCGGAGGTGGGAAGCTGCGCCTTTGTTTGCCTCAGGACCTGTTGCTTTCCTGCTTTCTCTCTGCTTGCTCTATTTATTACTAGTGTCCTTTAGCTGAGCCCTCCCTGCTGCTGGAGAGAACACAGTGATATATGTGCCCAAAGGGAAGGGAAAGGATCCTGCTGCTGATGGCCAGGGCAGGCAGGGAGGAAGCTGCTTCTACTCCAGTAGCTGCCTCTGCATGTCTTGAAGCCGAGAGGACTAAGGTGAAGTGTGTTAGTCTGTGTTACTCTGTGCTGTGAGGTGAGGAACTCTTCCCCTCAGTGGCACATGCCTAAGCACTGGCCGCAGCCCCCCGGTGACGTCCGCTCGGGACAAGCCAGGGGCCGCTGTTCTTAGCAGCGTACAATCTTCACGGGATGCCGTGTCAGGAAAACACGGCCTGTCGTCTTTTGTGGTAACCCCCTCCTGTGGCTGTAGCCCGGGGCCTGGGAGCAACACCCTGGGGCCCAGACCTGTTGCAGCTGCTTGCTTCAGCTGTTGCGTTGTGCCATGCCGGACTCCCGCTCACCCTGCCGCGGTGATGAGGGCGGGAGCCTCATTCTACAAAATCACTTTGCAAATGTATCTATTTTTGTATCAGATTTTGTTTTAAAAGAAAATTTGAATGTAAGATGAAAATATCTGAAACATCTGCATGTTCCTCGGAGTCCGCTCCGTGCCCTGTGCCAGCCAGACGAGCACTGCACCGTCCTGACCCTCCCTGGGTGTGGAGGGGACCTGCCTACCTGCTTGAAGCCCCCAGCCCCAAGGTCAGTGGAGCTGCCTTGTTTGCTGCAGCTGAGCCTCCACATCCTGGGCCTTCAGTAAGGTAGCTCGGACTGCCTCTACTTACCTCTCCCCTTGTGGGACTGTTATTTTATACGTGCTGCTGAGCAACTCTGATGTGAGCAGCTGCGGATACTCCTGTCAAAAGCCAGCTGCTTGGGCTTGGAAAGCAAGATGCGGAGCGGTGCTGGACACCAGAGGTATATAGGAGCACAGGCCCCCCCCTCCTCCCCACAGCAGGACCCCAGGTCTGCACTGCGGGGTGCTGGCTGATGGTGCAATAGTTTGTGGTGGGAATGTCTCTGCCCTAACTTGTGATATCCAGAAATTGAATTTTGTTGTTGTTTTAACTTAATACGTTTATAATGTTGAAGTGATGGAGTGGTCTAAAGCAGCCCAGTGTAGTCTGGGCCTGGCACGCAGCCTGGCTGCTATTGCGCCCATGCACTTCTGCACCCAGAAGCGTATGGATGGGGACTTGGCACATGCATACAGTGTCACAGGCCACAAGCTGTATGTGCGTGTGGCAGCACAGTGACATAACCTGCCTGCGGTGAAACCAGGAGCAGAAAGTGCCAGCCCCTTGGGCAGGAGGAGGCAGTCCATGCGCTTGCATGAGGTTGCCTTCTAGCGTTGTTACCTCCCAGTATGGGGTTACAGTGATGCTTCTGCATTTGAAAAATAGCAAATTAGGCATTTGCTGCGCCTCACATAATGATTGCTGCCTGCAGACACTGCCCAGCTCTTCTTGGGAGGAAATGGGCTGATCCCACCTAAGGTAGGAGTTGGGTACAAGGAGGCAAGGGAAGGAAAGGGGGTAGAAGGGAATGCTTTTGGAGAGAACACCATTTGGCACCCTCAGACTTGGGGAGCGCACAGGAAGGGCTTACCCAGCTGAGGCAGTGCACTGGGGTCTCGGGGACTCTTCTGATAGTTGATGTTGCCCAGGATGGGGCAGGTCCTTTCCTGCAAGAGCGCATGCCCGGCAGAGGTGCTGGTGGGAGAGCTGACCCCCTGGTCCCTCCCACCCCACCAAAGGTGTCACGCTGAGGCTTTGCAGCTTTTATTTTTAATCTACTTCTGTTGTGTTCAGTAGTAAGAAAATTCCATTTTCATAGTGTTTTGGGGTGTTCCTGGGATTTGTGATCACATCTGATTATTGGCTGAAAATGTTAATAAAAAAAATGGAACTGTGCAGGGCTCTCAGCCTCCCGTTTCCTCTGAACATCACAGTCTGGCTGGGAGGGAGGCTCAGGAGGCAGGTGCCACATCCCCTGCCCTTTCAGCCTGAATATAAGGAAAGAAATGGAGGGGCCAGTGGATGAGAGGAGCTAGGTTATCCCTGCGGCTGCACACGCCCACTCCCTTCGCTGGCACGTGGCGTGGCCGCTGCTCTGCTCGCGGCAGCGTGTGCGCTCAGCAGGGCTCTTTGTGCAGGGCATGACTTCCAATAGCTGTTTCAAATGCACTTTGTGTCTATTATCTCTGTCCCATCCCAGGTACTAGGCTCTTGCATGAAACCCAGTGGTGCATGAACTGGAGAGAATAAGAAAAACAGCTAGTGAGCCCCTTGTTCTGCAGAGTAGGCCCTTGGGAGGAGGTAGATACTTGCCTGTGTGTCAGAGACTTGTTTTTTAAATGAGACAAACCTTGATTGTGGAGGGGACAGGGATTACTCCTGTTCAGCCCCAGGCGACCAGTAAGGCAGGATGATGCTGACCCCGTGGTGGCAGCAGTGGAGGGACTCGGCTCACTCAAAGCTGGGTCGATCGGGAGGCTGCTAGAAGCCAGGCTTCGCTGCCTTCCCCTGGCGTCTGCTAGCTGCTGCCTACCTGGAAAGGGGTGAGAGAGTCGGAAAAGGCAGGTAGGACAGTTTGTGCGATGGCCCCTTTACCCTGTCTGGCTGAGAGCAGGGTGTCACCCTCGCAGCCAGGTGGTGCAGCAAGCTCTGCCGGGTCTGTGACTTTGTATTAAGGAGGAGTTGTCTTTGCCTGGCCAGATGCCAGCGGCTGGATCCGGTGCCCCCAGGAAGCTGCAAAATGAGACGCAGAGATATGTGAGCTGCACCTGGGCCAGTCTGGAGCCTTGCCCGAGAGCTTTTATTTTCTGGTGGGCTTGTAAGGGTTTCCTTCATTAAAACCTTTTTTTTTTTTTTTTTTTTTTTTTTTTTTTTTTTTTTTTTTTTTTTTTTTTTTTTTTTTTTAATGGCTTTGCAGCTGTGGGCAAGCACTGCTCTGGTAGCACCATGGTATCATGACAGTTTCTTTATATGTACAAAATATGGAGAAATAAACATTATTTTGGGTACAAAAATGGCTGTGGTCTTGACCTTTCTCTGCTTCTGTATCATTTTTCTGCTCTTTCTTGGTGTAGAGACAAGCCTGGATTGGAGACCTGTGGTGCTAAGCCATAGGGACCCGCTCTGGGCTGAAGTATGTGTAGCAGTGAGGCAGCTTTGTGACACCCTGTGTCCATCCTGGTCCAAGACATTTGTCCCTGGTCCTGCCCTGCATGGCAAGGCACCTAGGACAACAGATGCACTCACTGGCTCCCTCTGAGTTGGACCTGGGCGTGTTTGGAGGGTGACCCAGCAGGAAACCTGCTGAGCTGTGACCACCTGCTGTTGTCTTGGCCTGGAGTTTTTTTGTTCTGCTTTTTCTTTCCAGATAGCTCTTCAGAAGTGCAAATGCATTTCCCCATGTTACTGTCTCAGGGTTGTTAGTAGGGGAAGAGCTTTTTCTTGTGACTGCTGCTGTATGTGGGACAGGGAGCAGCAAGGCCGTGTCCTTTGTGCAAAGAGGACCACATCCCAGCTGAGTTCCTCACCGGTGGGGTCAAGTGCATGTTCCAGCAGCTGTTCAGTACTGAAGTACCCTGATCTCTAACAGTGCTCTGGGCTGTGTGAGATTCCCCTCTCCATCCTGCCTGCCCTGGCAGTGCCATGGCCAGCCTGTGCTCCCCTTTCAGCTGGAGCAGGAGCAGAGCATCCCAGTAGGGTGGAGGAGGAGGAGAAGAGAGCCAGGGAGATGAGATCATTTGGGGAACAAGTGAGCTGGGGAGGGATCCTAAAGCCCCACAACCTACCTCTCATCCAAACAGCTTAATGGTGTTTGGAGGAGACTGGAGCTGGGCCCTGCTCAGATGTGAGCAGGATTAAACTCAGCTGTACCTGCAGCCCCAAACCCTCCATCACTGCTTTTTCCTTGGGCCCCTTTGGGAGTTAGGCCATCCCCGTTCCCGCAGGGGGAGGGAAGAGCTGTCGTGCGTGCAAGCGAGGCCAGGCCCAGGGCTGCTGGCTGGCTGCTAATCGCTCCGCTCAGGTTTCTGGAACTGGTCCCCATGGGCGTGGAGGGATGAGATTGCCATGATAATTTTAAACAAGGGCAGAGACCTCATTATTGCCCTAGTTTGATCTCAATCCTATAAAAATGTTAGGTAGCATATTTAATTACCTTGTCAATGACAAGTTGCTAATTGAAGAGCATGAGGCCCTGGCCAGGCTGATGGCACTGGGACCATGGTGTACCAGGGTGCCTGTTGCCTACCTAGCTACAGTCTCACTGGCTCCTCTTACAGCTCAGCTCAAAGAGCCTGCGTTACCCTGCTAAAATGGAAAAAAAACCAGCTGTGATAAACTGCTCTTAAAGTAGAGCTGAGCCTTGCCAGAGGGGACCCAGGTGTGCCCAGCTGTCTGTGCTGGCTGCCCAGCAGCCTGGCTGCTGCAGGATGGGACCTTGTGGGAGAGGAGATGGGGCAGTGACCAGTGCACTGAGCTGGAGCTGCTGCAGAGAAGGAGCTGGGATGAAGGAGAATAAACCAGCTCTGAAGCCAGTGTGGGAAGGCAGCAACCACCGAGGCCAGCGCTGGCATCCAGCAGTCTGGTGGCTCAGCTCAGAGCAGCTGGTGAACAGGGCACTGCTCTTGTCCCTGCTGGTTAAGTGGAGATGGTCAAAGCTCAGCTTTGGGACAGAGGCAAATAGGAACCCCAGGGCTGATGGCGAAGGCGCATCTCCACCAAGCTGTGGTTGGGAGGGCAGAAGGTGTCTGGGGACTCAGACACCTGTAAATGAGGCTCTGCCTGGGCTGCAGCTCCTGCAGCCAAACCACCAGCTGTGGTCTTGCTGGCCACGGCACTGTCGGAGCTGGGAGCAGCCCAGACTCTGAGGAGAGCCCGACCTTGAGCTCTCCTTCACCTGCCAGGTCTCAGTGGGAGATGCTGCTCCCAGGCCCCGGCAGCAGGCGCTATGGGCCAGGCAGAGGTTTTCACCCCCCCCCCCCCCGTGTGCTTCCCGAGCCCCTCCGAGGGATTCCCCTTCTCTCCATTGGGGTATCCGGTGGGGGGGCACGACAGGGCTCTGCGCCTCTCTGCCAGGCATGGGGTGCTCGGTGTGGGCATGAAGGAAAGCCTGCCTGAGGGCTTACTGGAGACGTCCTCAGGGGCCCGCCAAAGTATCGGGAGGGTCTAGGGCGCTGGAGGGATTTTTAAATTTGCGGTCGATGCTCGGTTAGTGCATGGGGACAGATGCCCAAATGTCAAAGCTTTGAGCCAAAATGGACTTGAGAGACCTCAGCACAAGGCGAGCAGAGACCTCCCGGGCTTCCCGGGGGAGGGCTGCTGCGGGGACCGGGAAGTGTCTGGACTTTGCCAGCGAAGGCTGATGCCTGCTTGGGTTTATGCTCCTCCAGCATTGGGCTGCACCGCGGTTAGAGGGAGCCAGCCCAGACCCCTGGCACCCCCTCGCCACCGTCTGGCACCCAGCAGGCCCAGAAGCCTCTCCCCCCACTGCAGCCCCACGGGTGCTTCCTGCACAAAGCAGCCTTGTCTGCCGCCTCCTCCTCCTCCTCCTCCTCCTCTCCTGCCCGCCTGGCCGCTCTCCCCTGCTGGCGCCCACCCTGCCCTGTCCCCTCTCCTCTCCCTCGGGATTCCTCCGGCTCCTCTCTCTGTTTTGGCCGGGGGGAGGGGGGAGGAGAGTTTTCAAGCAGGTTCCATCTCCGCCGGGGCTCAGCGCTGCATCGTGAGGCTGGGGGAGGTGGTCCAAGCCCCCCTCTTGGCCCAGCCCGGCTGGGTGGTTCTGCCCCCCGCCCCCCGCCACGAGTTTGCCTGCTGCTGGGTTTTGGCAGCGATGGAGGTGACGTGAGAGCCTGCAGCCCCCCACCCCACCCTCCTGCCGCCGGCCCCGGTCCCCATTGCCCCATCGCCAGCACAAAGTGGGGGGGGGGGAGCGGCACAGCTGTGCGCGGGGGCCTGGCATGGCAGACGAGGGGCTGGAAAGCAACGCGGAGGCTGGCTGCGGCATGCCGCGGGGCCAGCATTGCCGCGGGCTCCGCCGTGCCTTCCCTCGCACCCAAGGGGCGGCTCGGGCTCCTCCGCACTGAAGCCCAGGTGGTTCCCGGCCCTGCGAGCTCAGCGAGGAGAGGGAGACCTGGACTGCGGCCACATGCACTGTGGGAGGGTAATTCTGGCTGCTTTATTTATTTTATTTTAATTTAATTTTTTAAGTTTTTTTAATTTTTTCCACTTGGGGTTTCCCGAAGCACTAACTCTGCCCTGACGCCCCGCAGGGACGGATGGCTCCGTGCCCACCCTTCCTAAGAGCTGCCACGGGCTGGGGAGATCCACAAGGGAGTAATTTAGGATTTCTGTTTGACTCAAGGCAGAGGCTGCAGCGAAGCACAGAGCTGTGAGCAGGCTCTGCGCGAGGAGGCAACGGCTGAGTCATGTCCCCCGGGGTAGGGAGCAGAGGAAGTGCTTCAAGCCTGGACATCTGCGCTGGGGGAGGATGTTCGTCTCCGGCTCCTGCACCTCGGCCAGATGCTGGCGAGGCCTTGGCCTTTCTTTTTTGAAGCTCTGCCCCCATCACGGGACAACATCTGCCTTTGCTGATGCTAAAACAGCCTGGCTCTGTGGGGCAAGGGGCTTGCAAAGCCCCACTGCCTGCCCCCACAGTGGGGACATGGTGGGGCCCGGAGCAGGCACGTGCAACTTGGGTGCACCTTCCACAGAGCTGAAGTTTAGGCAGGACCAGCCAGGAGCCCTCGCTCCCACGGTATTTGGGACAGGCCTAGAGGAAGACAGCTTAAGATGTAGTGCCATCCCTGGCTTCATGTTTGGTCTAGACCACCCTTAAGCACTCGGGCTGGTGAAGGTCATGGGTGTCCTCATGCTCACACACAAGCAAGTCTCCAGCAGCATCTGCAGCCGGTGCAACCTGTCGAGATTGCAGGGGCAGAGGGGGGGGGGAGGGATGCAGGAGGCTCTGACTTGACATCTGGCAGAGCATAATGTGACAACTGATGGCAGCCATTGCCATAGTATTAGCCACCATGGGCCTGCTCTGGGCCACACCAGGTGCAAGGACAGCATGAAGACACTTTTAGGCGGCCACCTCTCCTGTGCAATGAGCCACCTTCAGCTAGGAGTTGGCAAGGAGAAACTAAGTCTTTTCTCATCAGTAGTAAAGGATCCACACATGTGAAAGCTGGGTCTTGCTGGTGACACACACAGGTGAAGCATCGCATGATGACGACCAGGCGCAGAGTGGTCAGTAGCCAGCACCTGGGCTGTTGCGCACACGTCCAGCAAGAGAAATGCCAGCACCAGCAGAGCCCGGCAGCTTGCAGAGGGAACTGGCACCCATGGATGCGTGTGGATGGCATTCACCCATCCCCAGTGCTCCCAGCAGTCAGGTTTGGCACTGTCTGAGGTGTTTCCACTTAGAGCTGAGCCCCTTACTCTGCCATGGCCTGGTGGCAGCGCCAGCGTCCTCTCCCCTTCCTCTGCCCCTGCTGCGGTGGTTCAGTTCGCCTTTGCCCCTGCTCTGGGGGTTGCTCTGTCCCTTCCCTTCTCTTCCTTCCCGTCCCTTACCTTGTCTCCCTCCCCTTTCCGGTGCTTTCGTTTCCCAGCTCTGATTTCACGGCCTTGGCCACAGCTGTCATCCTGCAACAGAGCTGCTCTGATCGAATCCAGACAGCTTCTCCCAGACAGGCTCTGCTGGCGCTGCTGCTGCATGCAGCCGTGAGCATGGACAGGAGGAGGGGTTTGCAGGCCAACTCTGAGCAGGGGGGGGAGGACAGGGTGGCCAAGCCGAGGTCCGGAGGTGCCAGCCTGAGGGCTACGTATACCAGGACCTGAGCGCCTTGTGCTGCGTCCAGCTCCTGTCCATGCAGGCAGGCGAATGAAGGGTCCCACCTGGGTGCAGGCTGCACGGAGAAGCTGCAGAAAGCTCCCGGGTTGAGCTGGGGAACGATTTTGCAACACCCTGTGCAGCTCCCGCTCCAGAGCCTCAGTGGAGGGGCCAGTTTGGCTCGCAGCTACACCGTGGAGGCCACTACAGCGTAAAGCAATGTGTAGGAGGGTGAAATCCCACCACGTCCTATTTTGCCTGGCCTTCTAAAGCCCAGAAAGCAGCTTAGGGCTGACCTCCCTCCTTAACCTGGTCAACGAGTATAGTCACACTGACCTCCCGGCACTCTTGGCAGCGATGTCGCATTTAAACCAAGGGCTGGCAAAGGCAGGCACGTGCCCTCTCCCGTGCTTGCTCCTCCAGGGCAATCACAAGGTTTAAGCAATCAAAAGGCAAATTTTATTCTGGCCCCAAACACTGGGCTTAAGGTGTAAAAGCATCAAAGCATCAGGAAGTGGGTTATGGAGCAGGAGGAGACTTGCAGGATCATTAAATGCTGCTCATTCCTACACAAATAGTTGAAGCTGTAAAAGAAGATGGTGGCATAACTCAGGGGGGAAATAAAATCCTGCAGTGATTATGGAAAAGCAGCTGGCTGGGATGCAGACGGCTCTGTCTGCAGGAAGGGGTTCCCATCCCCTGCCCGGGCAGCCCGAAACGCCCCACGCGATCGCCGTCGCAGCCAGCTCCCCACGCCGCCCCGCGCACCGCTCGCATGCGAGCCACCCGGCCGCCGGGCCCAGCCAGCGCTCGCACCTGTAGCGGTCACAGTCTTTGGAGGGGACACCACAAAAACGGGCTCCTGTGGAGAGAAATGGGCCGGTTTTGGAAGCAAATCCACGGCACTGCTGCAGGGAAGCTCCCGCAGGCTGGAGCTCAAGGGCGACCGAGCTACAGTCCTCCGGCCCCCGGCACGTTTTCTTCACCTGCTTTCTGATGAGCTCAGGTGGAAGGGGCCCGCTGCAGACGTCCACGCTCGTGTGCTGCGCTGCTTACACCCTCTGCCCCGCCTGGGCCCTGCAGGAGCCAGCAGCGCGTGCGCTTGGTTTCGGCAGCAGCGAACACCCACAGTTACCTGGCTGCCGCCGTTTAACATCCCAAGCAACAGGCTTTCAAAGCGCTTTTTGGTGGGATCGGCCGCCCTCCCCTCGACGCGTTCGTCAGAGAGGCACTCGCTTACCCGCCGGCTCCCCGGCGCCGGTATAGGTTAGCTCTGCGCAGAGGCAGCTGGCGGGCGAGCTGCAGGCTCTCGGCCGGGATTCACCGCTGAGCCGGATGGGCAAAGCCCCGATCAACCCCGCAGCTCTCTGCCTGTGCCTACGGCACGCGGCGCCAAGCGCCCGGCGCCGGAGCTCGGTGCCCCGCGCGGCTCGCCAGTGGGACCCCAATGGAGCAGCCCTGCTCCCCGCATGGCTACACGCAGAGAGATGGAGGGGCTTGAGAATGAGCTTTTTTTATTATTATTATTATTTTCTCCTTTTTGCTGGGCAGGAGCCCAGCTGGATGAGCTGCCCTGGACTCATCTTGTGACCGCAGTCTGACGCAGGGGAGCACGTGGGGGCCAAGCCCTCCCCAGGGCCACCTCGTCCCTCCGTGTGGCCTGCAGGGAGCTGCTGCCGAAAGGGGGCAATCCCGTCTGGGGCTACAACGGGTGGTCAGGGGTCAGTTCAGCTCACTAATCCAGCAGAAATCTGTTTTCTCTCTCTTTTTTCTTTTCTTTTCTTTTATTAACAGGTTAATTTGGCAGGAAAACAACTGCTCTGAACAAGCTGGTGGTGAGCTGCTCACACCTTGGTGCCAGCCCACGGGACACCCTGGGGGCAGAGGGTGATGCTGCCCTCCCAGCCTGGCTGCATCAGCAGGCTTTTCCGCTCCTCTTTGCGTAAAATGCTCCTGGCACCACAAGTAGCCAGCAGTGATCTAGCGATAACCGCTGGAGGACGGGACACGTGGCCTCTGGTCGCTGTTCCAGCTGGTCCTCCACCACCTTGGCCTCTGCTTTGGCCAGGATGGTCACTGATCCCACCAGCCCCCAGCTACGGGGCTGAGCCACCACGGAAGAGAGGATGTCAAGGAACTGGGGACGGACAGCCTGCGAGCTGGTCCCGAGAGGGTGGGAAACCAGCAGAAGGAGAAGTACAAGGAGAAAAAAAGAGGGGGCAAGACAACACCAGGAGATCCAGCCCCAGGCTGAGGGGGTGATACAAGCCTCTTTGGAGCCAAGAAGCCCCTTTGCCATTTCCGGGGTGCCACGGGGAAGGACAGTGATTGCTGAAGGACTTGAGGGCTTTGGCTCCAAGCACGCAGGGAGGCTGCAGTTTCCTGAAACGTGACCCACGTCCGCCGCCAGGCCGGCTGCCGGCTTTGCAAAGTCTCTTTGTTTCTGCTTCCCAAGCTGGAGGCGGCTGTAGCCCAACCAGGAAAAAAAAAACACATTTTTGCCCTTTTCCTGCTCTTTCACCCTTAGCCTCCATCCGAAGGGCCCGGCGCCCCAGGGTGGGACATCGCCCTGGCTTGGGGCACGTGTACAGGGCCACTTGGGCCAGCCTTGTCCCCAGATCCAGACTGTGGCTGGTGGGGATGGCACGGGACAGCGCGCCCCTGCGCACGGGGAGCCCGGCTGGCACCCTGGTGCCACCCTGGGATGGGGGGGTGCTCAGCTAGCAGTTCCCCTTGGCAGCAGGTCTATTTAATTGCTGTGGGGCAGAGGGTAGGGTGCAGCACCCTCTCCTGCCCTGTGACCCTAGGGCGCCAGGTCCCCATTTGTGCCCCCCCCAACCAGCACCAAAGGGGTTCCCGCTGCCACTGTTGGGGCAGCACAGAGGGGACAGCAGTGGCATTCCCGTGTGCCACCGCCTCCATGCTGGGCAGGGGGCAGCTCTAGAGGCGACTGTGGGCAGGGGGGTGTTTGGCGGGGGGGGGGGTGTCTCTGTGCATGGCGACTACTGCTGGAGGGGGACGTGCCGGAGGGCAGCGTGCTGCGGGAGCAGACAGATGCTCTCGTTTCCTGGGGGGGGTCCCTGCGGGGGGGGGGGGGGGTCCTGTGTGCTGCGGGGGGGGGGGTTGCTTTGCACAGAAATGTGTATCCTTGTGGGTTTTTTTGGGGGGGGGCTGTGTGTTGGGGGTCGCTGTGTGCAGGCGGGGGCTGTCCCGGGGGGGGGGCGGTCTGTGTGCTGGGCGGGGGGAGGGGCATGGCGTGCACGGTGGGATGTGCACGGGGCTCGGGGGGGGGGGGGCTGCTGTGCGTAGGGGGTGAGCACAGGGCTCTGACCGTGGGGACAAGGGGTCGGGAAGGGATTCGGGGAGAGGGGGTGTCTCGGGGGGGGTGCTTGGGGGGGAGGGGGTCTCTGGGAAGCCGAGTGGGGTATTCGGGGGGGGGGGCAGGAGCATTTCTGTATGGGGGGATGTCTCTGTTGAGGGGTGTCTCTGTGCCGGGGGAGGGATGTCTGTGTGTCTGTACGGGGCGGGGGGGGCGCTCCGCGGCGCCGGGACGGAAGCAGGGCTGGCTCCGCCCCCCGCCCCCCCCCCCCGGCAGCGGCTTGGCCGGGGTGGGGGTCGGATATGCGGCGGCTGCACGGAGCTTCCCCCCCCACCCCCGGGTGCAGTGCGGCCGCGCTCCTGCGGGGGGCGTCCTCGGCCTCCGCGGGGCGCCGCAGCCGCTCGGTACCGGCGGGGGGGGGGTGGGGGGGCGGAGGGGGCGCGTCCTGCGGCCACGGTGCCTCCCTGCGGGGGCGCTTATGGGGAGGGTGGACATCGGGGGGAGGGGCACAGCCTCCCCCTTCCAGGCGGCGGGAGGGCGGGAGGGGAGGGGTGGGGCTGCGGGGCTGCTTTGCACGACCCCCCTCCCCCCCCACCACCACCACCGAGAGAGCCCCAAACACCCCCCCCCCCGGGCCACCCCGCTCCCCCCTCCCCCCCCCGCGCTCTCCCTCCCTCCCCCGATCCGGGCGGCAGCGGCCAAAGCAGAGACTTATTTTTTCCTCCGCGGTTGCAACATTCTCCGAGTCACAAGATGTTTGCGAAACCTCCCCGTCGCCGTCGGACGGCAGCGGAAGGCCGGGCTGGCACCGCCGGCGGCACCGCTCTGTCGGGGTGGGGGGGGCGCAAAGGAGCCCTGGGCCTGGGTTTAGCAGGGGCCGGGGGTGCGGGCCCGGCGCTGGCCCCCTCCACGCTCGCTCCTGCCCGCGCCGTCCTTCATCAGCAATAGGAACTGCCAGAAACGGAGGTGGATGCGCCGGGAGGGTCATGTCAGGTCCCGGCGGAGCGGGGGATGTTTGGCCAATGCCCCCTCCCGGGGGGGGGGGAGGTCTTTCTCCAGCAGCCTCTACCTGCCCTCGGACATGGGGGCGGGGGGGGGGAGGGGGGGCTGCTCCCAGCAGCAGCTCCGCAGAGCCCCTCCGGGGCTGCTGCCAGGAGCTGGGCTGCAGCCTGCCGGTCCCGGCCCAGGCAGCCCCGAAGCCACCTTGCACACGCAAAGCCGGGGGGTGTTTCGGGGCCTCCTGCACGGGGCAGTGAATTCCGGAGAGGTTTGCACCCGCCTGTCAGAGCCTCACGCTGTGGCACCCACCCAGCCGCTCCCTCAGCCCCCAAGGGTGCCGGCTGCCGGGGGGGGGAGGGGGCTGGCTGAGCGAGGAGACCCTGTGCCCTTTTGGCGTCTTGGGGTAACTGCTCATGCCCCTCCCCCCCCGCCCCAAAGATGCCACCTTTCCCCAGTAGCAGCTGCCCCCCCCGGAAGCGGGGCACTGGGAGCAGTGTGGTGGGACCCATGGCTGGCCCACGTCCTCCCCAAACCAGGCTGAGACAGCCTATTTGGGGATGACTCAGATGAGGGAAAACAACCCAGCGTGACATTTCCAACCCAGCACGGTCAGTACAGAGCCATGGGAGCTGCGGAGAGGCCAAATCCCACCCCCACCGTGGCTGCTGGAGCATCCTGGACGGGTCTCACGGACGCCGTGGCCTCCTCTGTGGGCTGTGATGGGGGTCTCCAGATGGGCTGCCCTGCCCCAAACCTGCCAGACAGGAGCAGACCAGTGCAGCCCTTGGCCACATCACCCTCACCCCAAAGCCTTGAGGGACCCAAGGACAAGGGTGGCCTGAGAGCCTCTGTGCTGGCAGAGCGCGGCCGGTGCAGAGGCAGCGATCCCGGCCCCGTTGCACACTTGCATCCCGGAGCACCGGGCTGGGGTCGCTGTCTGGGGAGGGGGGCTCAACCACGCATAGCTGCCTTCTGCCGGCAGCCTCACCCCATGCAGCATCGGAGAGAAAGAGTCATCGCTCGCTCTCTCTCCCTTTCTCCCAGGAACAAATACCATCTATTCAGAAGAAACCATTTTATTATTTTTTTTCCCAAAGAAAAAAGCAATATAAATATTAGAGTATAAAACTTGCGTGTAACACATTGACATTGGTCTATATGGGTATAAGAAGGATATAAGCATATATATAATATATAAGTATAATTCAATATTAGACACATTGAAAGGGCAAACGTGTTTCATTTCAGGTACACTCAGAGCACAGACCACATGGAAAGAAGGTACAGAGAAATTGAAAATACTGGTGTCCACAAGTTAGTTACTGAGATAAAAATAACACGCCACTAAATACACAACACTCACTACTCTACCTCAGATTGCAGAATAAAAAGAAATATAAACACTACGATTCATCTACAGTATTTCTAGAAGGGCCATGTAATAACTACATGAGATTGTGTAAGCCTTACTAATCATGTAAACTGTTTCTAGTGCAGCCACCACAGGAGGTGACTGGGATCAGTACAAAAAATCATATGCAGACAGGTTCCTCCCACCAGCTGGTCCTGCTTCTCTGGGCGTAGGGCGAGAGCAATCGGGGCCCGGCACCCCGTGGAGCGCTACGGGCGGCTGGGCTGCGTCGCCGGCTGCGCCGACGCTTCCCCAGAGCTGAGCAGAGGAGGCTACATCTGCTCAGGTGAGCTACAGGTTAGTGATTAAAAGAGAAAAAAACAAAACAAAACAAAACAAAAACCCAAACTAACCTCCCCCAGAAATTCAAGCTGACTCTGGCATGGCTACCTCATCCCCGACTCCGCACCCCTTCTCCTTTGCCCTCTCACTGGAAAAATGCCCCCGTCTGCCTTCCCAGGTCCCAGTCAACAGCTTTGATGGGGAGGTTGGCCTGGCGAAAGGCTGTACACTCGGGGCAGGAGGGGCAGCAGCCCTGGTAGCCGGCGAGGCACACCAGAGGACCTAAGGCCAGGCTGACGTGGTGTGGAGGGCACAAGGCACCTTCTCTTTGCTGCGTTTATACCAGCGGGAGAAGGGGCAGAGATGTGAAGGGCACATAGTGCAGAAATCCTGTTCCTGATCCTTCTGCTCCAGCTGTGTGGTGGAAATCCCAAAGCCAGTGGTAACACCAAAAACAAACTGTCCAAGCTGCAGGTCTGACCTGGGTTAAGTCCCATCTACCTGCCTGGGTGCTGTGTGGTCACACACAACCCCCGCAACAAGCCAGAATCCTTCCTCTCAGTCTCTGACCAACATGGGCCATCCCCAGGCTCACTGGCTTTGCAGTCAACACCACACACTCATTTCCAGTTCTCAGGTCCCTGACCCAGGTCTGGTCACCAGGTGCCACCAAACCAACTGTCACTTAGTAGCCAATTCTGAAGGCCAAGGAACCAAGGCTGTTCACTGGCACCTCTGCAGATCTCATCAACGCCCCATTTGGGAGCAGTGGCTCTCCCGACTCTCCCCATCTCATATTACTGAACCCTACTCCTAGATAGACACTGCTCAGTCTGCACTTAGACTTGTTTATCTGCCCATGTATTTATACCATGCTGCATAGGCATGCGATGACTTGTCTAGGTCCGTGGAGTTAACTGCTCTACTGTAGATGTGAAGTGAGTAATTTGCATGCAGACTGATGTGCAGAAATGTGAAGCATTGTCTCCATTCCCTACAAGCAGATTGGAGCTTACTCCAATAGCACAAGCCCTTGGTAAGGACATGGCTATGTTTGAAGGAGCTGCAGCTCCAGTCTCTCAGCAGGAAATTAAGACTTTCTTAACTTTAATTCCAGAAAAACATTTACTGTACATATAAATATTTACTGCAAAGAACGGATGAGATGTGTCTGCTCTTTAGAGACCTCTAGAATCATTAGGACAGCTTTTGTACACCTCAGTAGAGAGTGGCACGCTCTTCCACTGCAGTTAGATTGAATTCCCTGTCTCTCAGACATCGTGACTTTCTGTCTCTTATTTCAGGCCATCACTGGTTGCACTTAAAAAAAATAAATGTTTAGGATGCAGCTTTACCATATTCCCTTTGACTCATGCAATATAAACACTTACTTTTTTTAGGATAACAGGTAAACAGGAACTGAAGCACTCCCTACCAACTTCTTAGCAGGAAATCCATAAATAGCTCAAGGTGAATTTTACTAATGGAAAGATAAACTGCAAAATCTTGAACATGGGCTCTAACCTAGGAACTTTCTTTCTCCTTTCAAACATGATCAAAGGTCTATAAATTAAAAAAAAATCATGTTAAATTATTTACACTGGACGAAGCCAAGCACAAGCCTTGTGCCTTTCTCAGACTATCTGGGAGCAAATCGAATCCAAAGACATGATTAAAAGACCTTCCACCCTTGCATATTCTAATACCCGAGGGATTGTATAAAATATTAGCTAGTATTAACAGGGCACTTGTTTTTGTTAGTTTTTTTTTCCAGATTGATTTTCATCATGAGATCTAACAGTAGCGAGACCCTACTCCTAGCTCTGATGATGATATACATTCGTAGTTTTTCCTACTTTAGCATCACAAGATTCACATTCGTCCTCCATCCTAGGCTGTGATTTGGGGGAGTGCTGGAGCAGTCTGCCCTGTAGATCTAAGCTGCAGATGGTCTCTTGTCAACTCTACTTCTTCTCCTTCTTCCCCGACTTCTTCTTGTTCCCGCCGGAAGAGCCTGCGTTCTTGGTGTCACGTTTACCTGAGGAGTTGGAGAGCGTGGCGGTGCTGCCCGGGATGTACACATTCTGCCGGTAGTCGGGGACGTGCTGCAGGGTGAACTGGGGGCCATACCTGGCGCTCAGGCCCATGGTGCCTGTTCCTCCACCCAGAGTCGAGTTCCCATCAGCAGCTTCTGCTGGTGCCATGGGAGAGAAGCAGACAAAAAAGGGTCAACGAGAGTCCAGGAACATCGCAAAGCCCATTCCAAGCCTGAACCTGCTGCACAGAGGATCCTAGTGAGCCAAAAAGACGCTCCAAAAGGCTCTCTCAGGCAGAGGACATTTAATCCAGACCACCTCAGTGCCATCAACCTCCATCACAAACTCTCCTTAGCCTTCATCACTAGCACTCCCCCCATACTGCAAGAGGATAAGGGCTAGATAAGCAGCTAGGGACAGGTCCACGAGTCTAATGGAAACGGAGATGCTCAGCGGGGGAGCTGCCAGGAAGCACAACGTGATTTTTTTTTTTTTCTGGAGAAAGCCATGCTGCAGGGGTAGCATTCTACCCACCATCCGACAGCTTCCGAGGGGTGGGATCACAGAATCACAGCATGGTTGAGGTTGGAAGGAATCTCTGGAAATCATCTAGTCCAACCCCCACCCCGCTCAAGCAGGGGATGGCCAGCACAGGGCTGAGAAGCAGCAGGGAGGGCTGTCAGGCACCACCACCACCTCCCCAGCAGTACATTGCGCAGGGGGGTGGCAGAAGCCAAGAGCAGTTTCGGGCCTGCTTCCTCTTCTCTCTCCCAAAACCTCCCATAGGAAAGGCCAGGCAGGTCGGCCACAACGCCTGAATCAGTCGACAGGGCACATCGTGCGTGCATGCCGAGTCTAAGAAAGGGTCTCTTCAGGACACACCGGTCTCGTAGGGTGGCTGTCATGTTTGTGCTCAGGAGCACAGCTCAATCTGCAGCAGAAATCCCTTCCTTTCTTCTGCAGCAGAAGTCCCTCTCTCCCTGTCCGGGCAACAGCTCATTACAAACATATTGTACAGTTACAACCATTAGTAATGCATTAAGGGAAATCCATTATTGGGCCCTGCAGTTTTTTTTCCCTGCATTTAAAACCCTGACCATAGTATTTCTAAAGATAGGTTTATTTAAGGAGCAGAACACATGACATGACAAAGAAAAATCCCTATCATGCAGTACCACAAAACGGCTCTAGGAAGCTGAGCATACAGCTATCAGTGCTGAAGTGTGCATGATAGCCCAGATTTGGGAGCAGGCCACAGAGGGGGAGGGGAAGGCAAATTAATTCTTGTCATGCTGCAAAAACCCAGCACAGAGATAGCAACCGTGGGGGCAGGGAGGGATGCAGAACCCGCCTGTGCTGCTGTCACACTGATGTGAGGGACCAGGCTGCAAAATGGAAATAGGGGAGATGAACAGAGACAGGGGAGAAATAAGCACAGGGAGAAGTCAGGGAATGAGCAATATTGCTTCTAAGAGCAGCTGCATGATCCACTCCAACATGACTAGCACAGCCCAGGATTTGATTTCAACACAGTTCTGGCTGGAAATGACTCGCTAAAATCCTGCCTTTGCATTTGATATTACAGATCTGATCTGGAAAGAGCTTGCAGCTTTCCTCATGAACGGGACTTTTAACTGCTCCACAGAAATGTCTGGGAACACGAGCTCCTGGGGGGCTGGGAGAAATCCCTCAAGTTCTCCCTGGACTTCCAGAGGTGGCACCTCCAACGACAGGGCATGCCCACACCAAACCAAGAGGTTGTATCACTCTAACAATAAAGGTTTGGCTGAGTTTTCGCAGTGAAAGGAGGATGAAGTGACTGAGGGGCCCAAAGCAGAGTCCAGAGCTGCTGCTCCCTCCTTTCACAGTCAGAAAGACTGCAGGAATAAAGCAAAACAACAAGCATAAATTGTGGTCTGGCCACGACCTGTTTCTCCTCTCACCAGCTCAGATCTGCAGATGCCATCTTTTTGCCTTTGCTTTTGCTTGAGCCAGAAGGATAGGAAAAACAGAGAAGAATCCAAATAGAAACTTGGGACACACTTATTTACTAGTCCCCTGAAATATTTCAGTCTATATATACACCCTTAAAGGCACTGTAAATATTAAACAACTGAAATTTGAAAAGCTACAACTGCTGTATTACAGTAGACAGAGAAAAACACACAGTGAGTCTTAAAAAAAGGCGTAACATTATGCATTAAGGATTAAGGAAACTCATGAAGGTATACAAACGCGGCAAAATATACTGTGGGGAAATGCCATTCTGCTTTCTGACATGAAAGCATCAGAATTCACAGGCAGAAGACTTTATTCTGTCGTCCCTTTTGAGAGATTCACAGAATTGGCCCGGCTTTCAGGAGCTTCTTCGGGAGAAGGCACAGGAGATCAGGTGGAGAGGATGAGCATATACATTTAATTATATTTGTCACTAATCCTCTGTGCTAACTCTTTATTCCAGGGTTTTACCATTCACCCCCTGGGCTGTGTTTAACTATCTTCTTCTTTCTTCTTGTTTTAAAAGGTACTTGGAGATTTGTAATTGTTCAGCTCATCAACAGCTAATTTCGTTAACGACCAACTCAATTACGCACCCCTCAGGGTGTTACGGACCAGGATGTGATTGCTGGAGATGCGCTATCAGGCCAGGCTGCAGTCAGGGACCAACCTGCAGGCAGATTACTGCCTCTGGCACTGGGGGAGAATTTTCTCTAGGCTCAGCCACTGCTGGATTTCGGCTGGTGACAGCCTGGTTGGGGGCTTCGCAGGTCTGGGCATGTTTTAACGTGCCCTCGCTCCTGCGTGCCATTGCCCCACCGATCCATTTCTCTCCAGGTCATCCTGGCTTCACTGAGCGAGGGGCCTGGGGGCTCTCAGCAGCATCCCCAATAGCCTTCCCCTACGAAACAACTTGTGGAGGCAGCACAGTTTCCAAGGTGTGTGTGTGGGAGGAGGGGACTGTCAAGTTCCCAGTCTGCCAGCTGGTCCAGTCCAAGAGTTAACAGTGAGCAGAAAGCTGTTTCTAGGTAACATTGACATTAAGGCTGAAAAGAAGAGAGAACAGGGACAATAGAGATTTATAAATCGGTGCTGAGCTGCTTTTGCCAAGCAGGGCACTACAGCTCTTCTGGCTGAAAAGGTTATGCTCAGCCTTTCTCAACAGCCAGCCATTATCCTAAACAGTCTTGAAGCTCCTGCAATCAAATGGTAAAGAGGAAAAAAAGAATTTGCAGTTAGGCAAAAATAACCGAGCATCTCCCTTCCCCTTATAAACCGAGCTTGCCTCTGGCAGGGACAATGAGATTTAGGGAGTCAGGCCCGGAGCACTTGCTGGTGCAGCTGCTGGTGGGGCTTTCACAGGAACCAAATATAGAGTGTCTGCCTGAGCCTACAGACTGCAATGCTTGGAAGGACCTTCTCAGGCTGCCCTCCTGTCTGCAGAAGGAGGAGTGTGCTTTCTTGCTGGCTGTTTCATGGCGCCCATATAAATAAATTTGTGCTAAGAGACAAAGTATTTTAGGGGAAATTTCCCAGGACAAGATGCCTCATAAGCCTAGCCTTTAGTGTCTGGTTTCCTAGAGCATCTGTACTCCTCAGTTTGTCTTAGCAGCTGCCTCTGCCCTTTCAGATTGCTAAAATCACTAGCTTTTCAAACTGTTGGCAGCTCCCAGGCCTTTGAAAGTGGGAGTGTAAATGGCAGCCTCTCAGATGGACCACAAGGCTCAATCCCCAGGGATGTGGCACAGGTCCTCGTGGCAACCCTCTCTCCTCTCTTAACATCCCCCGCCCGGCAGCGCTGGATGCTCAGCATGCAAATGTGTTTCTGAAAAGATTCTGTTCAGACAGCACTTTCTCCATCCCTGCTGTTAGATCAGATGGTTTACCACTGTCCCCTGTGTGAGAATGTGTACAGGTGGTGGAGAAGGTGGAAGATCCTTTGCCCAAAATGTTGGGCTGGAGAGACTAGCAAAGAGAAAGCAAGGGCCAAGCTGGGAAATTAGTAGGGAAATAGGTCTCCCAGCTCTGAGAGTAGAGGATCCAGAGGGACCCTGGGAATGGAGGCAGAAGCCCTACAACCGGGCTGCAGCCCTGTGAGGTCAATTTACTCCTAATCCAGCTTGCCCCAGCAGTCCAACCTGGGAGAGCCCACGGGCCTTAGTCCAGATCCTGCAGCTGCTCTCTGGCTCAGACCTAAGTTAGCTGCTCTCTCTCTTGGAAGGAGTAGTGGCAACTGCTTTGATCTTCAGAGAGACTGGATCAACTGGGCCTGGCATAGACAAACAAGCTCATTGCTCTCTCTCGTTCCAATGAAGGATAAACGGTGGCATAGGGTCAAGGATGCAAACAGGACAGCACTATCCCCTTCCTGAAGCTCACAGAGCAAAGCAGCATCAGGAGAACTACCTCCAAGACAGTCTCTGCTCAGCACGGACCTGAGCTTGGGCTTTACACCGAACACCAGCCGGGTGGCTGAAGTTAGCGATATGCCTGCTCTGGGCAGAGAGGAGCTCATGCTGAGAAGACCTGGGGTAAGCAAATGGCACACAGTGCTTTCACCTGTGTAATGGCAAGGTACTGCTGTTTGCATCTCCAAAGCTTGAACAGAGCTCAGTTGACAGCAATAGGAGGCAATGGTCAATCAAAGAGCCAACAAACATTACTCAAGGATAGGTAAGTACAAAGCTTAACAGCCAATTAGAGCTGCAATATCTGCCCTTGATCAAAGCCTGCCCCATCAGCACTATTAGCCTAATGAATGAGGGCAGCATGCAAGGAACAGAGCTGGGGGTGGAGGAGAGGGAACTAATGAAAACAGTTACTGTGGAAAAAGTATTTGGGGGCTCCTTGCTCTACTGGAGATGGACTCTTGCACTGTGTCTCCACCCTGGCCCCATCTATCTCAGCCAAGTACCAAAGTGAACAGGAAAAGAACTAACTGCACTAAGCCAGCCTCTTTCTGGGGCTACACTAGAGAAAGTAAGTTGCTTTGATCTAGTAGATGGAGCTGACTGAATTTAGCCTCCTGGGCAGACAGAACTGTGGGAGAGGTTAGGAGTGTTTGAGACTTGTGTACTGGGGGAGACTTGCCAGAATAGGGCCTGGGGCAAAGCGGAAGTCAGCGCCTAACCTAGAAGGAACCAGCTCAGCTTTCAGATCCTGAGGAACTCCTGGAATGGCAGTCAGCAGAACAGCTTTATTTGTGAGCAAGGAAACTGGATCTGGAGGCCCTGAGTGATGATAACCATATGGGCCCCCTGAGGCTATTTTTCCATGGTCATTTTTCAGAACAGAGACACATTTTCACGTTGTTCCTCTTCCTTGAGTGTAAACAACTCTAATACCCAAGACCTTCATCCCTTCACCCTGCCACAGCAACTGTGTCTCTGAGCTGCATGGTGTCTGCAGAGCCTTGTAGAGAGGCAAAGTTCAGCTGAAACAGCTTTCCAAGAAAGCAACACCATATGAATCCCTCCTCCCCCAGATTCCTTCTCTCCCAAGAGCTCAAAGGAAACATCCTAAGCATTTTACACAGAATTTTATGGCTGCGTTGTTGTTTCTATTTTTAAATCAAGGGGGAAAGACTTGGTGGTATTTATAAATAAAGGCTTTATAAAAAACAACCTCTTTATCCAGAGCACTGTGTAGAGTGATAATTGCACTTCTTTTATCCAAAGCCATGGAGACTGCAGGCTCACAGAAACAGCCCTCTAAGTCCATCACTTTCACACAACACAGCCATTAACCAGAACAAACCAACCAAGCATCAACACAATACCAGACCAAATCCAACAACTGCAAATACAAAGAACCAGTAACAGGATGTAGGGCAGAGTCTCGCTCAGTCCTCAGCCCATCAGAGCCCACCTCACAGTGATCTACAGCCCGACGCTAGCCGTGAGTAATCAGAAGAGCCCCCAGATGCAGGGACACATGCTCATGGGGACCACCTCCATATCTATGTCTCCAGACATAAGGCCTGATAGTGGCCTCTTCCTTAAAACCTGCAAGTCTTTTCTAAAAACATCTCTTCTGCTCCTGACACAGGATATTCCCTTCTCATCACGAGAAGAAAAGGGACCTGTTACTCTACAACAGCCTACTTCTCTCCAGCTTTTATCTGAGCATATCATTCTGGCCATCTGTAAATATAGGACCCTAGACTGTAAATAGAGGACCTAGACTGACTCAGGCCAGCATTAACTGCATTTCTGATATCACTTATCCAGGCCCTAGCTCTGGCCACAAGCAGATCTTTCAAGCTTTTTACCGCCTTACCTTATGCCAAGTTCCACCACAGTGGATGCTTCATTTACTGTGACCTTCTGGAACCAAATAGCTTACAACACATCTCAAGACCACCTTTTTCATTCAACACAATCCTTCCATGAGCCAGATAACATTCTGTCTAATACATAGATAACACAGTTTGGGTGGAAGAGACATCTCTGTCTACTGCATGCTCGAGGCTGATGACTATCTCTGCCTGAGTCCTATCTGAATCTTCTCTTCTGCAGGATAACACAGACAGCAGTGCTTTTCAGACAGTGTCTCTTTAAGTACTTCAGAAGCTATTCAACCCAGTTAACCCAAATACATCAATAACACAAGCATCTTGTCTAATGGCATGCACCTGAGATGTCTGTATTATAGCAAATGTTCTGGTTTTCCCATATGTAATGGAGACTGACCGTTTGCTGAAGCCAGGATCATAGCTTGAAGCATTTCTGTGTCAAACTGGTTGTTTGGCCAAGCTCCACCTTCCTCTCCATTCTGAGAGCTAAGGAAAAAAAAAGAAAAGAAACAGCAAGTTATTACAGGTCAGTAAAAAAAGAGTGGAATTGACAGAAAGAATGAAAAGGCAACACTGTGGACTTGTCAGTGCAGTTCTACAGCCTGAGAGAAGCCTCGTCACACTACTTTGGGTGCATCTGCTGAGTTGTGTAGTGCTTGCTAATGGAGAGGCATGGATTTTAAACCACTCTGCTAAGGAACACCCTATAGACAAAATACTTTCTGAGGTCTTCATCCTTTTCCAGGCTTTTGAAGACGAATCACTAATAAAAAAGGTTGTTGCAAACTCAGTGACACTTCCAGAAATGCCTACCTAACTCCTGCTGATTTCAGAGAGAGCCAGGCACCTAACCAGTTCAAAATCCCAGCAGGTGCCTTTCCATATCACTTAAATATCATAAAATGCCAGTCCTAAAGTCCGAGAGATGCACACATCCTTGTATAATCAGAACCTCTCTTCCTTTTGAAGACCACATGAGGTGGAGGCCCTCTCAGATTATTTTGGGCTAAAATTCCGTTCAACGACTTCATTTGTGAGAACGAAAGTGAGAAAATATTATGGACTCATGAGATTTGGCATCAGCGGGGAGCCAGCTGTCTAACACTGAAGGGAGTCAAAGGGCAGCCACCAGCTCTGCAGAATGTGGAGCAAGCTGTTTTGGGGAGGCTGGAGCAGTGAGGAGCAGACGGAAAGGAGGTGAGAGACCAGTTCGGTTCCTCAGGGAAGGCTGATGGGTGTATTGTTAGCGTAAGAGTCCGGCAGATCAGCTTGGAAAATCTCTGGAGACGCTACCAGGCTTCGGTTATGCAGGAGTTTTTGTCGAGCAAGGTTACAATCAGTGTAGCTTGTGTAAAAGCTCTGCATTCATGTTTGCCAGATCCCTGCCAACCGTCTTCATCCATTATCCATTTGTGGTCAGATTTTCCCTTTGGAGAGGGTCAGGGATGTGCTCTTAGAGCCTCACATACCTCCACTACTTCCAGTCATCTCCCTGCTCCCACTGTTCTTATCACAGTGGGATGGTAGCACAAGACCTGCCCACTACAAAAGCTTCATTAATCTAGGCTCTGACCAGATGTCTACCAGTCAAGGTTTGTGTGTAGGCAACGGCTGATCAGCAGGTCAGCAGAGAACTCAAAAACTCACCAGCTTTCAGGGCCACATGGGTTTCCTCTGCTCTGACCTTGCAGCAGCATGTGAGTGACCATGTAAGACCTGAACTGTCTTGGGAGCTGGATTGGGACCACAGGTCTTCCCTCTTCCAGCCAAGTGCTCTGACCACTACACAACTCTTGCCAGGTTTTGAGAAGCAAGGCTCTGCATCCTCAGCTGTGCATTTGCTCACTTCAACAGGTGTGGTGAGGACTGCCGCCACTTTTGTGGCCAGGAACTCTCAAGAAGTGAGAAGCCATTCACGCTGGAGAAAGCTAAGCCCATTTCCTAGGCAAACATTCAAACCACTAGGCTGCAGGCCAAGGAGGTGGCTTCCTCCACCAATGCTGAGCCTTGGAGGGGAAGCTGTGGTCAAAGCACTCACATCCAAGAGGAGGTGTCCAACTCGAAAGCCCTGTTCATATATGCTCAAGTAGTGGAGCTCTCCCCTGCTCTGGGATCTCCTGTTAGCTGCTCTGTGTTCAAGTGCTCAGTAAGTGTCTCGCCACCTCATACAGCACTGCCAGTGTTGATGCCTACTCAGTACTGCATACTGTACAGCAGATGGGCACCTTACCACCGTGCTGAGCATCATGCTGCCTGAGTCCTCCTCCTAGATGTGGCTGCTCCAGCCTTAAGACAAAACACAGGTCAAATATGCCTGTTTTGAAAACAAACACTGACACAGAAAACAGACACTGATACAGACAGATCCACGTGCAGATCCTTGAAGGCTGTGTCTACCCAGATGACCCTGCAGCACATCCAGCTCCTGTATCTAGGTCACTGATCCAGCTGTGTCAAAACTTTGTAATGAGGGAAATCCTGAATGCACATCTTTCCCCTTCCTCCCTGTCCAAATGTCCTGTACACACAGGAAGAAAAAGCCCAGATGCATAGGCCAGATAAGAGTCCCAGTGGTCTCTGATCAGGATCAAAAATGGTCCTGCTTGGTCATACAGCTCAGGACAGACCCAGTGAAAGGTATGTATGTGCACAACTCCCTTTGAAACACGGGGATTTCAGCTTAAGGGAGGCAGGGACTTGGATACTTCTGGGTACTTCAGTGAGGGATGGAAACGCTTTTGAAAATCTGGTCTTAAGCAACTTGCCTAAAGACATGCAGGAGCTTTGCCAGGACCACATGACCATCCTTCCCTTCCCCCTTCTGTATTGCCTTTCTGGCCATATCACTGTTCCCACTCTACTGTTTTATCTGTTGAAGACACAAACAATTACTTACTTAGCAGAGGATGCCCTGGCAGGACACTGCCAACAATACTGCTTCTGAGGTATCTGCCATCTGCTGCAACCTGGGGCACCCCAAAACTTATTTATATCTATCGTCTACTACATAGCATGCTGGCCCAGTTTCAAGAAAGCCAGAAGTTTTGCCTGCCTTTCACATTGACTTCTGTGATTGCTTGTATTCCAGTTTCAGTAAGACTCCTCAAACAAGATTAAAACTCCCATTGTACTCGGTGTTACGCCAACAAGCAGTATGTAGCAATATTTGCCTCAGAGGACAGACAGTCCAAGCAGTCAGAACAAGGGGGAGACAGCTTCAAGGATGGAGTGACCTATTCAATGTCACAGGCAGGGCTGGGAATAGAGCCCCAGGCTAGATCCAATAAAGGGCTTATGCACCTAAAACCCAGTCCAAACCACAACCCATTTAGCCACCACTTAACCCCAGCAGCTCCTCCCTTACCAGCTGTCTCGGCTGACAACTGCACTTCCCAAGTCCTTCAGTGCTGCAAGAAGCCTGCCCAGAAATGCCCAGTCTGGGCAGGTCCACATCTGCTTCTTAGTGAGGAACTCAGTCTGGTCTGGTTGTCAGAGACCCCTAGCATAGTAATGGCATCCAGGGAGAGGAGTGGGTACAGAAGGCACAAGAAAGGCCAAAGTTAATTTGTCTGGCAAAGAGGGGATTAGTGGTAATAGTCCAGTGGTTTGAATCTATGTTCAACTTATGTTCAATTCCTTCTTTGGTATGAAAGCACAGGCACTGTTTAAGGCATCCCATTTTCCACTTCCCAGAAGACTGTTTCATTGCCTTTCACCCCTCCTTCATGCAGCAAGCTACCCTGGACAGAAGCCCCTTCCACCTCCTGTTAAAGCTGTGCCTCTGCACAGGAGGATAGAGGGAACGCATGGAAGGAAAGCATCAGCCTGTGACCAGGGCATACATCCCGGAGGCAGGATCAGGGCTCACAAATTCACAGAGATTCCTAACTGCTTATTTCCAAAGTAAATATCTCCATCTCCTTCCCAATGAACTTTGGCTTCTTGGTTGCACACAGGCGCAGCTGGAGAGTCCTCATCCTACAGCAATCACCAACCATCAGACTTGGGACTGGGTTGGAAGGATACTCTGCTGAGCAGGGAGGAGGGTGAAGAAGTGATGTGGCTGTCAGTCCCTGCAGACTGGGAGGGTGTTGAGGCTCTGTGTCTTCAGCAAGACACAGTTTAACCACTCTAGTGCAAGGCACAAGACAAGTAGTATATTGAAAATAGAGTGTGTGGATCTTGCTCAGATTTTAACCTGTTGTTTTGAAGGTACATGACCCCAGGGAAGGACAACTGTGCCTCAGGAGAGTGCAAAGGGAGGTTTATCCCTGAGCCAGGTAGCAGGCTGGGAAGATAGGCAGGATTTCTGATTCTTTTCCTAGCTTCTGTTTTTAGATAACCACGGTCCTGGGTTCTCCTCCAGGTATCAGATGCAGGAATGCAGTGATAATGTGTCATATTCAACTTATTGTCCATCAGGACACTCAGGCCAGTTTCTGCAAGCCTATTGCACCCAGTATTCCCAAGTAGTCTCCCATCCAAATAGTAATTGAGCCTGATTGTACCGAGCTTCAGCGATCAGACAACAGCTGTGTGCTCAGGGTGGTGTGACCTGATGGAAGTCACCCCATGCAGGAGAGGTCCAACCACCACCCTGATGACAGGTGATGTTACGGCCCACCATGGAAGGAGTCTAGCCCAGTCTATCTCCCTGCTGATGACATGAGATTGCTGCATAGTCTACATAGGGGAACTGGCCTGCACAGCAGATGGATGCACACTCAAGCTCAGCTCCTTTTCCTCACTCCAACAGTTGTCCCAAAGTTCAGCACAGCCCTGCTGGGGTGCTGGCTTGTGCCCATGCATGATGGAAGGTCAGTGGGCTTGACCTCTGGTGCAGGCTTCTGCTAGCACTCAGTATACAACACAGGAATGCACTGCATCTCTTGACTTCTGGCTCTAGCTCTTTGTAATACTCTCTCTTCAAAGGAGTGTAGATAAACTGGCACTTCAGGCCTGAAACAGTGTCCCTGCTGCACATGATGTCACACAGAAAAGCTATTTTAGAAATGCCTTAGAGCTGCAAAAAATGGCATTTAGCTCATTTCTATATGCAGGAAATTCAAGTGCCTCAATTACTTGCAGTGCAATCATACAGAATTCAGAGGCACAGAAAACATAAGTGCAGTAATCTAAAAATGCTCTAAAATAAGTACTTACACCTAAAAAAGGCACACATCTGATGACCAGATCTGGCTGTCTTCCAAGGCTATAGGACGGAGTTGTGAATTGCTGATTTACAACTCTACAACTAAAATCCTGCCTTTCCACATTGATTAAAACCGCTTCTCCTATCTGCCTACAACAGAGAAACCTTAAAGCACTCCCTTACAGGACTGCTCACTGCTCATCCTGAGCCTTAAGTAATTCTGTGGGGAGGATGCCTAAAACTTAGAAAGGCTAGTTCCTATGGAAATGACTCCAAGGACTCACAGTTTTTAATACAAATGACATTTACTCAATAGGCTTAAAAAAAAAAATCCATTGGACAGATTTTTTTTTCCTGTTAAATTCTATTCCTCCGTTCAGCACAGAAAATAGCTGGGTTTTATTCAGGGACATTTACAATGCAGCTAGGACTGGAGAAAAAGCAACAATTCCACAAATCTACATTTGAGACAAAGAGGTAAGTCTTTCTGTGCCAGATCCCTAGGAATACAGTGTCCGAGGTGGATCAGAGGGTGATGGACACAGGCCATAGGGAGGGCACCGCAGCAGCACGGGCAGCATGGAGGTGCACAAAATCACACAGCTCCCTGAGGGGAGCTGGACGGCAGAGGCAGGTATTTCCAGCGCACAGGTCACAGAGGCCTTCATTAAACTTAACCAAACTGGATGCATTAGGAATGTTAGGAAATACCAAAATGAAAAGTTTTCTGTGCAGCTCCGTTATGCATCATATTACAATACTGCCTAATTACACAGAAGCCTGTAGGTTTTCCATAAGCATCTGCCCCAGCAGTGCACAGGGTGGCCGCATGTCCCTTGCTGACCTGCTATTTTGTGACACCTCACCTGGCCAATGCACTGTCCCTTTTTTAAATTCCACTTTGAGTACAGAATTATTCATTTCCTTATGGGGTTTCTATGGAGCCTGTTACTATGGCATCCCAATGCCTCACAAACATTTATTTGCACAGCTGCCCAGTGAATTTCTGAAAAACTGTTTTCTTCATTCTGCAGATGGAAACCTGGCTTTGCGAGCAGAGCCACAAGAAACTGAAGAAGTTGAATGCCACAGACAAGCAATTTCAGAGCCCCCAGAGTTAGAAAGGCCATTGCCAAGAGGGACACAGCCCCCAGTGCCCAGTGCTGCCTTCCACCCCACCTTGCTGGCTGCTCTCAGACTTCCCCACTCCCAAGAGACATGTCTGGGATTCATCCCAGCCCTTCCCCATTTTGCTCCTGTTTGCTCCTCAGCTCTGGCTCCTTCTCCCACTCCCCCTTCTGCTTCCTCAGCATCCTCCCTGGGGGAAGGACCCTGCTCTTCCATCACTGCCCAAGGCCAGGCTGCATCCTCAAGCCCTTTCCTCCAGCCTCATTCCTCACCAGTCCCTGATGCTCCCAGGCTGTTTGCCTCAGCTCAGCCCCCCCCCTTGCAATGCTGTTTCCAATCTCCTTTCCCAGCTTCCTTCAATCCCTTCCCCCACTACTCCATTCAAGCAATATCTGCCACACACCAACCCAGCCAGAGGCAGCAACAGAAGTAAAATCTCAGCTCGAGTGTTTTCAGCTTGGCAAAGTGACAAGCAACAGGAAAAGGATCTGTCATGGACAGCACAGAGCCTCAGCCACTCTTAAGGTGTGCTGGAGACACTGCTGCGGCTGCTCTCCGAGCCCCAAGCCGAGGGCAGAGCATCCCTTGGTCCCGCAGCCTGCCCCATCCTTCACTCTTCCCAACAGCAGCCCACATGCCCCAGACCTGCTGCCCGCCATCCCTTGCCCTCCCTCTCCCACCTCCCAGAGTCTCCAGAAAAACAGAACACAGAAACTGCCAGAATCTCCTTCCTTCTCCCTTAACAGAGGATGCTGCCTGCCCTCCCCCTGCTCCCTTCCCCCTCCCCAGCTCTGCACATTCCCTGCTTCTTCCGTAATGCAATTACATTGGCTGGAGACAGCCTGGATAAAGCACAGATTTAAGATCATGACTTTGCAAAGATGGGACTGAACATTTTAGTAGGTGGAGGGGACGATTTGCAGCCTCACAAAGCAACCGCCAGGAACCACTTGCAGCCTCCAGAGCTGCTGAGATGCTGCTCTGCGAGCTGGAGGCAGAACCCAAGGCCATGATGGTGCTGCAGCCAGCAGCAGCTGGCTGGCAAGGGGAATTCAGGGGAAACCATCCCAAAGGAGAAGTTCCAGCACTTAAGAATGAGCTGTGTCTAGCAGCGTAAACAAGGGCTGAGAATAGCGTTTATGCATGACCCATCCTGTCGCCATACATGCCACAAGCATGACAGGAAAGCTATTTCGAGAAATTCTTTGGAACTGTTATTGTGTCGGTTTGTTGGCTTTCTGCGCCTCTACAGCCAACCATGGCATGTGCTCAGCTGTGCAGGAAACAGATGGAGAGAGAAAAATTAAACTAATACATGTAGCACCTGCTAAATTACCTAAAATAGTGTTTCTATACATAAATCCATGATGATGAAACTCTTGATATTTTGGGGACCTTCTAGAGTGAGAAACATGTCCCTTTTCTAACATATTTCCTGTTCTCCATAAGTCTCTCTCTATCATTCTTTGTCCAGCCTGGCAGGATCCGGATGTCTCAGACTTCAAGGGCCATGACAAATACAGACAAAAGTGCAGCAAAGTACTGGCCCAGAGTGGTCTGAGAATTCTGGGGAGAGGAAGGAAACATCTAGTTGGCGAGGAGCACATGGTCCGAAAGGAAACCCAAATACAGCTTCTTCTGAGATGTGGGCTGTTAATAAACCAGAGGGAGAGGCCTTCTCGGCAGGAGAGTTCATAGGAGTCACTCACAGCACTAGCAGAAAGTTGCGGTCTCTCGCAGTGGTGGAAGGGAGGGTAGAACTGGGACAGACCATTACAAAAATTTCAATTTCAAGTCCTGGGAACTGGCGTTTATTTCAGCAGGCCAGGGCTCACGCAACTCAGGGAGAGGAGAAAGGAGAGCAGTTATCTAGGCGCAGCTCCTGCTCCCAGCTTCAGAGCAGCTCCCATGGGATCTCTCCCTGCCTGTACTAGTCCCAGCCCCCCCACCAGCACGCTCAAAAATTGCAACACCAGACTACAGCACACACTAGGGCAAGGCCAGGCTCTAGGCTTTAAAACAGCTTTTACACTGTGGCACTGAATAGGAAACCACTACAGCTAAAGCTCAGAGCCTCTAAGTGCTCAGTCTTGTTTTAAGACCCACCAAGCTCCCACCAGAGCAACACTGCATGTTGCAAAAGCAAACGTCTGGCCCATGCTGGCTTTGTATAGTTCCCTCAGAGGTGTCTGCTGAGCAAAAGGCTCACATGGGCTGCAGGTTGGGGTGTGCTGCCTCATCTGGCATGTCCCTCACAAAGACAACCTCAAATTTTCCCCAAAATGCACTTCTCTCTCAAACTCCTGAGGATCTGCAGCAAGCCCCAGGAGTTTTAACAGGGGGTAAAAACCTCTCTTAGAAGTCTAGCACACTTTATAGCACAACTCCTCCATCGCTGAGGTGTCCTTGTGTGCCACAGTCCTCATTTCAGCCTTAGGAGAGCACTGCCATTCCTGAAAAGCAATGACACCAAAGGCACTTCCAGTGTGCCACGATTTTTCAGGCAGCCTGCATCTCTCAGCCCCTGACCTTGCTGGGCTCCTGCTCCCACCTTCACTAGTCCCTGGGATGGCTCTGTGGCTGCACTCAAAGGCACTGCTCTCCTCACTGTCCAGGGCAAGTGGGTGCACAGCAGGTGCCTACATATAGCCCTGGAGAGATGCGCCCAGACCATGCAAAAAGCAGATGTGACTGCAGGGAAAGGCCAAAGGCACTTTACTTCCCCAGCCTGTCACTTATGCCTGCATGTTCCCCGAGACAAGTTAAGCAGCTGAAAGCAGCACTATGTTCTACATATTGCAGGAGTCACCAGAGAATCACTTAATATAAAAGTGTCTGCACAGACGGATGCAAAACAGCCAGAAGAACCAGTGAATTTGGACCTAAGACCATTCCATCGCTTTCCATTCACCTACAAAGCATGTGAAGCCTCATGTTCAGAAGCAAATTTCACTGTCGTAACATAGCTCTTGGTTTCAACCTCTGTGTATTTGATATGAAAAGATAGGAATTATATTCTATTTCCTAAATTATCAAGGATGGCAGTTATTTCTGCTGCTCCCACTGCCCCCCTGAATGAAAGACTGAGGATGGAAGTTTGCCCCTCCAATCAGGTAGTACAGAAGTGCCAAGAGTTATTCCCAGGGCCGCCCAACCTTCAGTGGAAACTGCTACATCACCAACTGCACCGCATTCATAGCTCTGATTTTTTACATGCTCTCCAGGTGATACTGTTATGTTTTGAAGACCGTCGTATAACTACACATACGATCACAAAGAAATGTGAACTACCTTCTTCGTTCTTCTTCAGCCTAGTTCCTCCATGCTGCCTGTCTGACTATTCATTTACTCCTGCCTAGTTTAAATCTGATCTGTCAGGCACGTAGAAGTTTCTGACATACTGCGCCTCTACCATTTCCATGAACATCAGCAAAGACAGACCCTAATTGCTGTCTTTTGCTAGCGAAAGGCTTAGTTATCCACTGTGCTTGCCCTGCTAACTAGCTTGTCAATGTCCATCACCAGGTGGCTGTTCAGCACACGGGTGGCTGGAAATCACGATAGCTGCTTGTTCTGCTGCTATGAGGGACAGTGGGGATGTTGGGGAGGAAGGTGGTGGTACTGTGGAAGGGTTTAGGGAGAGCAGAAGGCTGGAGACAGCATGAGGAACAAAGACAATGTCAGAAGAGGTGCATGGGGAGAACCTCACCATACTGTGGGGAGAGGAAAATGCTGGAGGGAGGCAATAGCAGCTTTTGTGGAGGGAGACTTTAGAAACATTAAAAGGTGCTGGACAAGCCGTTGTGGGGTGTGAGAAGGATGGAGGAATAGCATGCACAACGATCCAGCTCAACCAACGCAGCATGCTGCTACGGCTGAGGGAGGCGGGGGGAAGGCAGCATTTGCACACTGCTGACTGCTGCAGGCTCTGGAGCTTGACATGCAGCTGTGTCCCACCTCGAGCAAATCTAAAGCGCTTCCCCTTCTGCAGTACAGCCAGCTCCCTGCAGTGGAGAGCCTGCAGGTCCCACACCACACATGAAATGAGTTTTCACATGTTTTCAATGAATGAGTGAGTAAAAGTTAAAACTAAGACTATTTATGCTGATATCCATCCCCATCCACACGCCCACGTGCTTTAGTACTTGCCACTGTATTGACCATAATGTTATGTAAACGTGCAACATAAATTCCTTTAGGGTTACAATACTCACAGACCGCCTCCCCCCTTTGACTGTTCAGTCAGCAGTTTTCTGCTTTAGAAAGGATTTATGAATGTTGGAGTCTGCGTGTGTATCTGTTTGTTTCTGGGTGGTGTATCTGCCTCTCCTGTGTAAATGCATGAATGTGTGTGCATGTCTCTCTGTGTGTGTCTGTCCTCCGGCTCCAGCTTGTGCGTGCTTTGGGAAGTCCCACCCAAATACATAGCATGTTTGCAGGGCAGCCTACGTGCTGCATATAAAAGTTTCCTTAGCAGGAGCACGTCCCTGGCACACTAGGCTGATGGAGTTGCACAGGAGCTCCTGATCCTCCCAAATACATACCAGAAGCCCCTAGAGTTACACCAGGTCTTTGGGTGTACCTCAGTGCCATACATCTTGCAGACACCAGGAAGCCCAAGAAAGCTTCAGGGCGCTTTAAGAAATATTCTTGGAATGTCTTTTTTCATCAGTCTCTGGGCAAAGTCTGATTCATTTAGTAATGACTGTCCAATTCTTGGCACCCGGGAGTGAAAAAAAAGGAACTAAGAAGGAAAAAATCCTCCTTTCCTTTACAGCTTTCCTATCACTACAGTTGCAGTGTCTCCAATCCCTTCTGTCCTTGGCACAGGCCGGGGGTACGGTGACCCAGCGTCAGACAGTGCAGCCGTGATGCTGTTTAATGGGTGAATGAAGTGAACATCACTATTGACTATGCTTAGCCTGGGAGGGCTCAGGGCAGCATTTAAAACCATTAGCACAGGGAGGAGATTGAGGATTAGAGCAAAAACTGAGGGGGTGAAGGTAACGACAACACACTTTGTATCTTGTTTGCATATGTCACTCCTCCCTCCCCTGTGGGACCCGGGACTCCCCTACAGTCTCCCACTTCCTTTCAAGCCCCCCCCCCACCCCAGCCTCCTCAGTTCCTCCTCTCTGAGGTCTCCTCCTCCAGCCTATCCATATGGCCTGAGATTGTCCCCACTCCCTCCTTGAGGTCCCCAGGACATACTGTCCCTTCCCAATCTGGATGCCTCATCCTCCCATGCTCACCTGTAAGCTACCTGGACTCTTCGCTACTCCCCCAAGTAGAAAATCCTGACTTGAGCCCAGTGCTTTGCTGAATAAACTACTGAGCAAAGATCAAAACAAAGAACTGGTTGTCAGGCAAATATCACGAATGTGCAGGGCACAAGCCAGTTCTCTGTTCCTTTGGTGAACCTCGCACCAGTACCAGTCCCTGAGTTCTCCTCCTCTCCAGCCCACCCTGGGAAATCCTACACTGGCAATCGCACAGAGATACGTCCTGCAATGCTGCTAGACTGTAGGTCTGCACCACTTTGGATAATTCACCACTGTAGTCTCCACTACAGCCACCAGTGTGATATGTTTATGAATTGCATTTGCTGCTAATTAGCATTCTGTATTCATTTACATTGGCCCAGAGACTGCAGGGTGCATTAAAAAAAATTATTAAACAAATCAATTTGTCCTCCTATTTCTCCCAAACAAGATTCACTGAGAAACACTCTACTTATTCACAGATCTAACTCTCTGCCATGCTTTTCCAGGATATTGTCTAAAGTTTTCTGACAGCTCTCCTGTGTTTCAGATCACAAAAGAACAAATTCTCTTCATTGTCCAATAAAAATGATAGCAGTGTCCTGCAATGCAAAGATGTACAAGATCAGAGGACAGTCCCTGCCCTATTGAACTTGCACTGAGCTTTGGCTGGCTCCAGGTACTAAGAGACCTGTGAGATTTTTCTCTGTGAGCAGATCTATACTGTGAAAAGACAGGACTGCTCTCTCTTCTACCTCACATTAAAAAATTTAAAAAATGATAACATTGGTTTTAGCTTGCTTCCTGGTTTAGGGTCAGTGCCAGACTCCCTGCAGGATCCATTCAATCTGCTAGCCTAAGCTGCCTTGTCTTTATTGCTATTTAATTTGCACTAGGCAAATTCAGTTAAGAGCACATCCCTTTTCTCAGTTTAGAGTTATCTCGCCAAGCCCTGAGCAGAGCCCAGGAGTTCACAGTGCTGCAAAGATTTATTTTCAGTAGAAGACACTACATGAACTAACATCACAGAAAGTAACAGTAAGAGGGCTCAGGCAGTTTCCCTTGTGCTCTCCTTAGTAAATGTACTATCAGCTGATGTCTGAGAGAGTCACACAACAGACGTTAAAAATACCAGTAAGAGCACAGGAACAGCACAACAGGGAGCAAACTGCTCTCCAAGATTTGCCTGACTTGCTTGATCACCAGAGAGGTGTCAGGGCTAGTCATTGACCATATGATAATACCTTCTACTGACATCTTTTTAAATTTTAAATCAGTTTAGAATAAAAGTATCTTCTTTGATTTAACTTAAAACAGGATAAAAGGAAGTTACAAGAAATTCAGTGACAAATGTTTCATTGCAAACATGAAATCTGCACATATGCAGGTGGTGAAAACCAGCATGAATTAAAATCCTCCAAGTTATTTCAATTCAAATCTGTGTTCGGACAAATCCTCTCTCCAAGCCCTAGAAGTCAATCTGTGCAGCCTGTGTTATGAAAAGCTCTGCCAGAACTGGCACTGATACGAGCCTTTGGAGGCTGTTTCAAGGACTACACCGGACACCTGATCACCCAGTTCACAGATCATAGGACAAACCTATGGCACATGTGCCAGAATCAGCACGTGGTGCTATTTCAGCTGCCCCTGAGCTGTCTGAGGCTTCCTTCCTGCTTGCCCCCCCACTTCCCATCCCAAGTGTTGCCACTCCCGCTTAGGAACTGGAAAGGGTCTGGAGGCTGTGAAGAGCTGTAGCCAGTAGCTGGGGGACTGGTGTGAAGTCCTGATAGAGTCCTGAGGAAAGGTCGCTATCACTGAGCTATGTAGGTCAGCACTGCATTAACGCTGTGCCTTGAAGAGCTCCAGCATGATGCTAGGACGGAGAGCAACAGAGCTGCTCTGAAGGGGTTCATTTACTCACTTCTTATAGCAAAACTATTACAGTGGCGCTTGTGCATTTCTGCATAACAGGGTTTTCCAGACAATTATCATTTGAACTCGGGTGTAAGTGTTTAGAAGTATTTTTCTTGATTAAAAAGTTGTCAGTGATGGGGAATTCAACTGAACTCTGGGAAAACTGTTCCAGTGACTACAGCAGTCTCTTGACGTTCTCTCTGCTAAGTTAAATTATTGAGCCAGATCGAGTGAAGGATTCAAACAGTAAACAGTTAGCTGTTGTAAATGCTTAACTGCAAGTCCCAACTCCGGAATCTAGACCCCTGGGATCTCCCTATGGGGTGGTCAAAACCTCGGAGGGAGCCGCCCAGGCTGGCCAACAAGAACTGTGAAGCACAGAAATGTGAGCTCCTCACTTATCTGCAGAGATAAGATGCCTGACCCATCCAGCCAAGGAAGCACAGCATCAGAATTTACTCCTATTTCTTCCAGCCAGGTGTTACAATCTTTTCACATATAAATTATCCTGAAGCTTTTTCTCCAGTCACCTCATACACAACAATCTAGTGGTTAAGGTTTTTACACAGGAGGGTGTACTTCTTACATAACTCTTTCTTACCCTTACAGTGCTCAACAAAGTTCATTCTCAGAAGAGCATCTCCTCCCTCTGCCTATGAACTAGGAAGGGAGATGGGAGAGGTGAAGGGCACTTGCTGAACATTTTCTGTCAATGCTTTCTCACTGTGCAGCAAGGAAAGCAAATTTTTTTGAGTCAGAGGCAAGAGAGAGAACAGTCGAGAGATGGGTACTCAGTCAGGAGGCAGGCCCCCTGTTCTGCTTCCAGGGCTTCATATCATTTTGACATTACATATCCATTAGCAAAAACTCAGACATAGTTTTGAGAACAAGACCAGACCTTGGGAGACCTCTGCCCTGTGAGTTTCCTGACATACTAGATCTAATTTCTTCTCCCTTAGTGTGCCTCTGCTCTGTTGCCCAGCTCCAGGGCAAAGAGTGGGGAGGGCTCCAACTCTGCATGAACCACCCTGTGTTGGTTATGGCATTTCCCAAGGAATGTGAGAATGAGTCCAAAATCCCAAACAATTGGAACCGGATCCCAATCTCCCAACACTAATTCTATCAGTCAGACTAGCTCATAGGAGAAAGCAGGTACACTTGTATTTTGAAAGAACATGGTCCTGCTGAGATGAGTTAGATGTTACTAAGGCACATTTTTCTAGCCAGACCTTTGAGGACTTGGGGCCCATCTGCCCAACTTCTGGCTGTCTTGGGGGTTTACACAGGAGTTCGACATTAGGTGCTGAAAGTCAGAGCAGGTAATACAATTAACAACACAGAGCATAAGGGTCTCTGGCTGGAAAAGGGACTCACACAGAGATTTCAGTAGCCTCTGAGCAGGAGGAGGAATCATGATTTTGGACACAGAATCTGCCTAAATCTTGTCTAAATACTCAATATCTGCTTTAGATAACAAGCTGTCCTCTATGAAGCATGTTTTCCAGTTCTTTGCATATCTCACAATTTCATCTGGAGCTCGCTCTAGTTCCTGAGTGTCCCTCTTGAACTGCAGATACCAAAACCAGACACACTATTCCAAATAGCTGTCACACCAGCATCAGACAGAGCTAACACAGGAACAGCACTACTTCTGATTCTTCAGCTGGACAGTTCTACCAAAAAAAAAAAAAAAAAAAAAAAAAACAGAAAATCCATCCTCAGAGCTGACAATTCAGGACCTTCCAGCACTACAACCAGCACAGAAAGGATTAAAACCTGCACTGGACACATACATGGAAAAAATGCACTCACCCACTAGTTCCAGGTCTCTGGGTCTGAGAGAAGCGCCAATCTGTGTTAGGCTGAGCTTGCTGCAAAGAAAATAGGAAAAAATTAATGCTTCTGTTCTTCTGTTTGAAACCAAAGCAAACGGATCCTGGATTATTTCAGTCTGGAATATCAGAATATTCTTTCGAAGTAAAGCAAATCAACTAGAACAAAAAAAAAAAAAAAAAAAAAAAAAAAAAAAAAAAAAAGGGCCACCAAACCCACCCCTCTTTCCTGAGTATTTTTGAACTACTGCAAACAGTGTGAATACTAAAAAGCATGACAAAACTATTCAGAGAATAATCTTCCAAGGCAGCTCAGGAAACCAGGCTGTGAAAGAAATGAAGCATGAAACAAACTGATAAGGGCATCAATTTAGCAGGAGAAATGGTACCAAAGTAATGAGCTTGGAGGAGTGTAAGGGGGGAGGGTGGGGGTGGCAGAGTTAATTGATACTGGGAAAGATGCTTTTAATGCCAGAAGGTAAAATGATAACAGACCTTCCTAATCTGTCCTTCTTCTGTCCTTAAAAAGGCCTGCCTGAGATCTTGATTTCACACATTGTGTTTGAATGACTTTTCCTAGATGCTGTGGCCTTGGAGCACTGCAATATTTTTCTGTCCACAGAGAAAAGAATGAACTTCCGACAACACAGAAAAAGCAGTATTTGTTCAGGGGACACAATAGTCAGACACAGCAACATACTTTGTAACTTCATTAGTAGGCCTTGTATTGCTTTCTGTCCATGTTATTTTACCATCAGACAATGGACATTTTGTAAATAAGGAAGGATACGAAACAGGACTGTGCATTTATTTGTTTGAATCATGCCTTTGTGAAGAGCACTAAATAGCAGAACTGTTTTCTGTCTGAAAGACGCACACTTCCTAAAATCGTAATCTTCTTAATTAATTCCCGAGTGATAACATGCTACCTGGAAAGGATAACATTTCTCTCAGTTACCTTAGGAATGAGCAGTTCAAAATCTACACAGTGTAACAGAAGTTTTACAGGATTATTCTGCCTGTACATGCAATTACTACGGAAAATTGAAGACGGATACAGCTGACCTAGATTCTTATTTAGTAGATGTGATTTTACTAATTTCCCCAAAGCTTTGATGATTCTGGTAAAGGAATACATTAGAATAAATTACTGACTTCCTTAAAATAGAGGCCCCACTGTTACCCATGCCGCATGCAAATCAAGTTGTTTAAATGCTTGTCCTCTAGATTTCCGATACACACATTTTCTGCACACACTGACACACAATCTCCCACTAAATAAGCCCTTCCCAATCTATTTTTTGAATTCCTGTTGCAATTACTACTTTCAAATTTAGGGCAGGCATTTACTGACACAAAAAGTCTTTTCAGCTATATCCCAAAGTTATAAAAGGTACAGCTAAATGCAGACACCTACATCCATATTTAGACATACACATAAAAGTGGCTGAAGGTTTTGAAGCACTCTACTGCCTAGGTCTTGTCAAGTTCGAGGGCAGATAAGGTCATCGGGACCTCTGAGAAAATGCCACTACTTCTGGTGATGAACTATGAATTCAAGCCCCTTGCTTTAAATGACCAAGTTCGAAAATGATCCCTTGCCAGGGCACAATCAGCAGTTAACATTTCAGAGTAAAGAAACAGAAATTTCTGCAACACACCTCTAAAACAGAGCAAGATAAGCACTGATAAACTTTGCTTTACGGATAACTTTCTCTCGTGTCTAGTTTCATATGACATGCAGAATAAAGGGGTTAAACAGAATCAAGAAGTTAAATGCCCCCAAAATCATCATACTGACCACGCTAAGAATCCCTTTAAAAAGAAAAGAGTACCAAGAAGGCCAAAAGAAAATTCTCCAGTCTTAGCCCAGCTGCTACAAGTACACAGTCTTTGATTTTACAGTGACTTTCACCCCCTTGCCATCACTCCATCATGCAGAGCCAAATCTTTCACCAGCCACTTCCTGGGCAGGTGAAGGTAACATACATTCCCTGAGGCCACCTTATTTAGCTGAAGGACAGACACCGAACAGCAAAGTAACCTGGACAGTATGGATCATTGCACTTAGCAAACAAGACAGCAAAAAACACCCATCTCTTACCCCATCACAGGGACTCGCTAAGGTGCTGGTCGCCTGCTCATAGGCAGCCATGCTTTCCGCGGTACTAGAATGGCTGAAAGGTTTTACAAAGAGGAAATCACTTTGATCAGACATGGGAGAGAAACAAGATGTGTACTGCTGTGCCTGGGACGTCAGGCCCGCTCCTCCCACATCCAGGTACTTGATGAAGCCGTCTGGCTTCAGCTGCCCACGGAAATGGGAGGCGGGCTTGCGGCCTGTCCCTCGGCAGCAGCCCATGAGGGTCCAGCTGGAGCCAGAGCCAGCTTTGAGACACCTGGCACCCACGACAGCAAACATCACACAAGTCACTAAAGAAATGGACACAAGGGAGATGATGAGATAAAGAGTTAGATTGGTTTCCTTGGGAGAAGATTTGGGGAGGTCCATGGACTTGGCAAAATCCTGTATGCTGTTCTCCTCCAGAGAGATGACTATTGCCACAGAGACTGAGAGGGATGGTGTCCCGTTGTCCCTCACTACAATCACCAACTTATAGGGACCTTCTGAGTCCCGAAGGGTCTGTGTGACCCTTATCTCTCCAGAGCGGTGTTCTACACGGAAAGGCAAAGTTTCAGCAGTTTCCTCCAGCTGGTAGGACAGCCAGGCATTGTGGCCACTATCAGCATCCACAGCTACAATTTTGGTGACCAAATAGCCAGGTTCTGCTGAGGCTGGGATGCTCTGGTGGAAGGCAGTGCCCTTGGGAACAGATGGGTAGACAATGGTGGGGGCATTGTCATTCTGGTCCAGGACAAACACATGGACCACAGCAGTGCTGCTCAGAGCTGGAGACCCAGCATCTTTCACCTCCACAGGCACCTGGAACACCTTGTCCTGCTCATAATCCAAAGCCTGGATGGTGTAGATGGTGCCATTATCCTGGTCTATCTGGAAGTAAGTTGAGATAGGTAAATCTTGCATTCCGTTGTCCAGGATGGAGTAAGACAGCTTGGCATTGCTTCCCTCATCAGGGTCAGATGCTGTCACTGAAAAGACAAAGGCCCCGGGGAGGGAGTTTTCTTGAATGTGAGCTGTGTAGGAAGAGCTGGAGAAGCTTGGAGCATTATCATTCACGTCAGCAATCTGGAGGAAAATTGTTTTTTGCGTGGCCCTCTCTGGGGACCCTGAATCCGTAGCCCTTACAGTGATGTTGTATCCACTGGACTTCTCCCGATCAAGCGGACCATCTGTGACCAGTGAGAAGTGTTCTTTGAAAGATGACACAAGTTTGAATGGGAGATCTTTTGCTATCTGCAGGCGGACCTGACCATTGTCACCAGAATCGCTGTCCTTCACACCAATGAGGGCAATCACAGTTCCTGGGGTTGCGTCCTCCTGCACTGGGCTGGAGAGAGAGGTCAGCACAATCTCCGGACTGTTATCATTGATATCGATTAATTCCACTCGCAGGTGACAGTGTCCCTCCATGGCTGGTGATCCCTTGTCTCTGGCTCGAACTGCAATCTCATAAGCACTGGATTCCTCATAGTCCAGTGGGGCTTTGGTTCTGATCTCCCCTGTCTGAGGATCTAGGGTGAACAGCCTGGTGAACTTTCCAGGTGGATTATTGCTTGTTTTGAAAGAATACTCCACTTCCCCATTGGGGCCTTCATCCAAATCAGTGACATTCAGCTTGGTGACCAGAGTGCCCACTGGCACATTCTCCTCCAGATGCACTTTGGATACAGGTGGGTAGCAGACAGGTGGGTTGTCATTTGCATCCAGGACATGGATGGTGACCTTGGCAGTGCCAGATTTCACTGGATTCCCTCCATCCAGAGCTGTCAGGGTTAAATGATGGACAGCCACTTTCTCTCTATCCAGTGCTTTCTTGAGTACAATCTCAGGCATTTTAACACCATCTCCTCTCATGTTGATAGCCAGGGCGAAATGCTCACTGGGGCTGAGTTCGTAGGTGGCGATGGAGTTGGAGCCCATATCTGGGTCTTCTGCTACCTCCAGGGGTAGCCGAGTCCCGGGGTTGGCTACTTCAGTGATCTCCAAAGCCACTTCATGCTTGGGGAACTGGGGCGCGTTGTCGTTCACATCGAGGATGTCCACCTGGACGCGGTGGAGCTGGAGGGGATTCTCCATGACGAGCTGGAGGTGCAGGGAGCACGTGGGGCTCTGGCCGCACAGCACCTCCCGGTCCAGCCTGCTGTGGAGGAGCAGCACCCCCGCCGCCAGGTCCACCTGGAAGTGCTGCTGCTCCCCCTCACTCACCAGCCGCAGGCTGCGGGCAGCCAGGCTCCGCACCTCCACCCCTAGGTCCTTGGCCACGTCGCCCACGAAGGAGCCCGGCTCGCGGTCCTCGGGCACGGAGTAGTGGAGCTGGGCGCTGCTGGGGGGCGGCAGGGAGGAGAGGGCTCCGAGCAGCAGCAGGAGCTGCCATTGCAAACTCCGTTCGCCGTGCATGCCGCGCCGGCTGTGCGACCGCAGCGGCGGGCAGAGGCGGCTCCGAGCAGCCGCCCCCTCCTCCCCGCCCTCCTCCCGGCCGCGCCGCAGCCCCCGCGCCCGGGCCGCGCCGCGCCGGGCCGAGCCGAGCGGGCTGCGCCGGGAGGAAGCCGCCCGGAGGCGGGCACGGAGCGAGCGGGCGGGCGCGGACGCGATCGCGGCCCCGGCGGCCGAGCGGCTCCTGGACGCACAGAGTCGGCGAGCGCAGGGGACGAACCGAGTGACAGTTTTACGTCTCCCAACAGCGGGGGAGCCCCCCCCCCTCCTCCTCCTCCTCTTCTCCCTCCTCTACCGCCTTCCTCAAAATACGCACGGCGTAGCCCCCCCCCCGCCGCCCCCGCAGCGCCGGGAGGGAGTCGGGGACTCCCCGGCAACGGGAACCCCCTCCCGCCCCCCCCGCTCCGCCCCCAGGCCGGTGCTGGAGAGCGGGGACGGGCAGGGACTCCATCCCCAAAGCCGCCTAGGGGGACTGGACCCCGGACGGCGGCGATGCCGAGCCCCTCAGGCGAGCGGGCTGGAATCAGGCTGGCAGAGAGTGGCGGCACGCTCCCGAGCTCACCTCGCTGCACAAGCTGGCATCCAGCAAGTTTGCACCAGCCGGACCCACGGAAGGTTTCACGAACATGAATTCGCTGATATCAGAGACTGGCGAAAAGCAGGAGCGATAGCGCGGGGCAGGGGGGGCTGTGGCCACCACCTGGACGCCCATCACCGTGTCCCCTTGCTTGGGCTGGTAACGCGAGTGTCCAAACATGTGGCTAGAAGGGGGGTGAAGCGTGTCCACACTCTCTACACAGCAGCCCCGGGCAGGGGGCGCAGAGCCCTGCCGGAGATATCGCACAACCAGTGCCGCCAGTCCCACCAAGGACACAGTAGAGATGAGGACTAAGGAAACGATCAGATAAAGTGTAATTGTGGGTAAGCCTCCACTGTCTGTGGCCTGAGCCTCAGAGCCCTGCAAGGCCTCTGGGCCCTTCTCCTCCACTAGCACCACAAGCGTGACAGCTGTGGAGAGTGGAGGCTCTCCGCTGTCCCGGACCACCACCAGCAGTTCATGAGCAGAGGCATCATTCTCCTGCAGGGCCCGCATGATCCGGATCTCTCCAGAGCGCAGGGCCACACTGAAGAGCCCTGGGTCTGTGGCTTCCACAAGGTGGTAGGAGAGCCAGGCATTGCGCCCCGAGTCAGCATCCATTGCCACCACTTTGGTGATGAGAGCAGGTGGGTAAGTGGCGGGTGAAATTCGGATCTGGGCAGCAGAGTCCTCCCTGGCCCTGGGGAAATGCACCTGTGGAGCATTGTCATTCTGGTCCGCTATGAAGACGTGAACCAGTGTCCTGTTCCTCAGGGCCGGAGAGCCACCATCAGAGACCTCCACATGGAACTGGAAATAAGTGGTTTGCTCATAGTCAAAGGGGAGTTTGGCTGAGACTCGTCCACTTGTGGGATGGATGGAGAGGTAGCGGGTTGGATCCAGACCTGGATCTGTCCCGCCAACTTGCAGGATGGAGTAGGAGAGGCGTGAGTTCTGCTCCGAGTCAGGGTCAACGGCAGAGACAGTAACCAGCACACTGTCCACTGGATTGTTTTCTGCCACCAGCACTTCATAGGATGCTTGTTCAAACTGTGGTGGGTTGTCATTGACATCTGCCAGGGCAATTGGCAAGATGGTGTAGTGGGAGAGTGGGGGACTCCCCAGATCCGAGGCAGAGACGGTGACATTGTAGAAGGCAATGCGCTCCCTGTCCAAATAGGTACTGGTTAGCAGTGAGTATTGGTGCTCAAAGTCCTTACGCAGCTGGAAGGGAAGATCTGAAGACACGTAACACTGAACCTTGCCCTGCTCCCCGGAGTCCTTGTCTCTGATGTGTATCACGGCCACCACTGTGCCCGGGGGAGCATCTTCACTCAGGGAGCTGGAGAACGAGGTGACAATGACCTCAGGGGCATTGTCGTTCACATCAATGATTTCCACAACCACACTGCAGTGTTCCTCCATTGTGGGTGATCCCATGTCCTTGGCCTCTACTTCTATCTCATACACTGTTGCCTCCTCGAAGTCCAGCTTGCCCCGAACACGGATCTCCCCAGTTTGCTCATCGATAGCAAAGATCTGGCATAAGGCAGCCGAGTTGTGGCTGCTGAGGGAGTAGCGGATGTCTCCATTGGGCCCTTCATCCACGTCGGTGGCATTTAACTTCACCACGAGGGTGCCCACTGGGGAATTCTCCACCAAGCGGGCTCCATATGACGGTCTGTCAAAGACCGGGTGGTTGTCATTGGCATCCAGGACATGAATAGCGATGTGCATCTTGCTGGAGCGGGGAGGAGACCCACCGTCCTCAGCAGTCAGGACTAGGTTGTGGACAGCTCTGAGCTCCCGGTCCAAGGCCCTCTCCAGCACCAGCTCAGGGAACTTCCCGCCATCTGTCCGTGCCTTCACGTTGAGGTTGAAGTTCTCATTGGCACTCAGGTGGTAGGTCTGCAGGGTGTTGGTGCCCACATCGGGGTCCTTGGCGGGCTGGATAGGGAAGCGGGCACCCAGCGATGCCAGCTCATAGATGCGCAAAGAGACCTCAGCACTGGGGAACTCGGGGGGGTTGTCATTGATATCCAGGATCTCCACCTCAATGCGGTAAAACTCCACTGGGTTCTCGATGGCAAGTTTCAGGTGGAGGAAGCAGCGGGGGTTCTGTCCGCAGAGCTGCTCCCGGTCTATGCGCTCGCTGACCATTATAACCCCAGTGTTCACATTGACAGAGAAGTACTGGGAATCCGAATCGGACAGTACCTGCAGATTAGCTGCCGCCAGTTTCGCCACATCCGTGCCCAGGTCCTTAGCAATATTGCCCACGAAGGCACCCCGGGTGAGCTCCTCCGGGATGGTGTACCGGATCTGGGCAGAGGAGCTGTGCAAGAACAAACAGAAAGAAAAGACACGCGGCAGTCCCAGGGACCAGCCCGCCTTTCCTGCCCTCAGCATCCTTGCCAGGTGGGCAGCCGCAGCTCGGGAGCGATGCCCTCCGCCGGCGCCCCGCGGGGGCGAGCTGTGGGCCGGCGGCCGCCCGCGCTCCGCGGCCGCTGCTCAGCGCTTCGCTCTCCCATTCATTGTTTGGGGCGGATGCGGCTCCGACGGGGGGGGCGCGCCGAGCGCCCCGCCAGCCTCCTCGCCATTGGCTCCGAGTGCCGCCGCGTTCGTCCAATCGCCGGCCTCCTGCCCAGGACAGCAACACCGGCACCAATCCCGGCGCGCGAGGCGCTGCCGCGGCGCGAACCTGCGGCGCTTCACCTAGCGACGGCGGCGGCGGCCCGCGCCCGCGCCCGTCGGGGGCCGCCCGCCGGCACCGCGCCCCCGGAGAACAAAGACGCCCCGCGCCGCCGGCGCTGCCCCCCGCCCCGCGCCCCCCCGCCCCGTGTCCCCGTGCTGCAGCGGTCCTCGGGGAAGTCCCAGAGCGGCGCCCCGCCGAGCCGCGCCCCGCGGCACGGCCGCCCCTTCCCCTAGCGACAAGCCCTCGCAGGCTCTCACCTGGCTGGGGTCTTGCAGGGTACCGGTAGCGGAGAGGAAAGCATCGGTTTCCCTCGCTAGGGTCCCGGGGGCCGGGCAAGGCCGCACGAAGGTGAAATCGCTCCGGTCGGAGCCGGGAGAGAAGCAGGTGCGGTAGCACTGGGTCTGGGAGCCAGTGGGCCGCAGGGTGACCTCCATGTACTTGAGCGTGCCGTCGGAGCTGAGCTGGAGCTTCGGGCTGGAGTGCTTACAGAAATCCCGGGACGGCGACTCGCTGAGCCAGCAGCAGCATGGCGAGCCGGCAGCACGGCCTCTGCGCCGGAGGCAGCGGGCGGCGAGGAGGGTAAAGGTGGCGAGCGCCACGGTGCTCACGGCTGCCAGCGTGATAATGAGGTAGAGGGTCAGATCCGGCTTCTCCTTGGCTCCAGCCACGAAATCCCGAGGCTTGTAGCTCTCCTCCTCGGCTGTCTCCTCCAGGGCCACGGCAATGGTGACGGTGGTGGAGAGCGGCGGGTCACCGTTGTCCTGCACCAGGACGAGGACCTGCTGCGCCACCATGTCGGTGTTGCGGAGGGCACGTGCCGTCCGCACCTCTCCGGTGTAGGGCGCCACGTGAAACAAGGAGGGGTCGGTGGACTGCGGCAGCAGTCGATATGAGAGCCAGGCGTTGTGCCCGGCGTCCGCGTCCACTGCTGTCACCTTGGTGACCAAGTAGCCTGGCGGGGCGGACAGCGGGACCCTCTGGGGTGCCAGGACATCGCCGCCGCCAGCAGGCTGCAGCACGGTGGGGGGGTGGTCGTTCTGGTCCAGCACAAAGACATAGACGGTAACATTGGCGCGCAGCGGGGGGGACCCCGAGTCCCGCACGGCCACGATGACTGGCAGGACCTGCACCAGCTCAAAGTCGAAGGTGCGCTGGGCATAGAGGTCACCGTTGTCGGGGTCGATGTGGACAAAAGAAGAAGTGGGAGCGCCCTGCATGTGGCCACCCTCTATGGAGTAAATGAGCCGGGAGTTGTCCCCATCATCGGGATCCGAGGCGGAGACGGTGCACAGCAAGGAGCCTGGCGGGTTGTTCTCTGGAAGGAAGGCATCGTAGGAGGGCTGGGAGAAGCGTGGGGGGTTGTCATTCACATCGGAGATGTTGAGGAGCAGCGTGAGCCTCGTGGTGAGGGCAGGAGAGCCACTGTCCCGGGCAGTGAGCTCCACCACATACTGCGGGGTGGTTTCTCGGTCCAGACTCTCTCGGGTGATCAACGAGTAGTGGTTCTGAAGGGATCGGACGGCGAAAGGCACATCGGGCGAAATCTCCAAGCTCACATCCCCATTGGCCCCCGAGTCTCGATCCCGCACGTTAAAGAGCCCCACGACGGTCTCCGGCGAGGTGTCTTCTGGCACCGGGTTGAGCAGGGAGGTGAGAAGCACCTCTGGGGGGTTGTCGTTGGCATCCTCCACTTCCACCTGGAGCACGCAGTGGCCCTCCATCTCTGGCACGCCGCCATCGCGAGCTCGCACGTGGATCTCATAGAAGGGTGATTCCTCGAAGTCCAGGGTCCTGCCCACCCGCACCTCCCCGCTGCGGGGATCCAGGGTGAAGAGCCTCTGGACCGAGTCAGGGGTGTGCAGCCCGAAGGAGTACTGCATCTCCCCGTTGGGACCCTCATCGGGGTCCGACGCGTTGAGCCGGAGTAGCAGAGCCCCTGCAGGTGTGTTTTCTGACACTCGCACCTTGTACACGGCGCGGTCAAAGGCGGGCGCATTGTCGTTGCTGTCCAGGACCAGGACCGTTATTTGTGCTGTGCCCGAGCGGGCCGGGCTGCCCCCATCCACGGCCGTCAGCAGCAGCTGCAGCTCCGGCTGCTCCTCCCGGTCCAGGGCGTGCTCCAGCACCAGCTCCGGGAAGAATTTGCCATCCTTCAGCTGCTTGATATCCAGGGAGAAGTGGGAGTTGGGACTCAGCCAGTAGGAGCCCACGGCATTAGTGCCCACGTCAGGGTCCTGCGCGCTCTCCAGGGGGAAGCGCGCAGCCACGGTGGCAGACTCGGAGATCCGCAGGGTGCGGTGGGCAGTGGGGAAGCTTGGTGCGTTGTCGTTCAGGTCCAGGATCTCCACTTCGAGGCGGAAGAGCTCCAGGGGGTTCTCCGTCACCACCTGCACCGACAGCACGCAGCTGGCAGCGGCTCCGCACAGGTGCTCCCGGTCTAGCTGCTTGCTCACCACCAGCGCACCGCTGTCCAGGTGCACAGCGAAGTAGCGCAGGCTCTCCTCCGAGCCCAGGCGCAGCCTGCGACCCAACAGATCCTCCACCTTCAAGCCTAGGTCCTGGGCCACGTTCCCCACCGCGGTCCCCACCTCCGACTCCTCAACCACCGAGTAGCGGATCTGCCCGGAGACCCAGCCCCAGCCGCAGAGCGTAAACAAACTCAGTACTTGCCATTTCCAAGTGGGTCGCCGGAGGCTGACACACTCCATGTCCGCACGCGTTTGGCCCGGGTCCTGGCCCAGGACACAGCAGGCAGCGGGGGAGCTGCTAAAAATCCCTGGGTCTCTCTTGCACGGCTCGGGAACAGCTCCGGGGCTTTGGCAGGCTGCGGTGCCGGTTGTGAGCCTGCGAGCAGAGGGGGTGGGCTGGGGGAGGGGAGCTGCAGCACAGCCCGGCGCCGGGGGAGCAGATCCCCCCGCTCCCGATCACTCCCGACTGGCGGAGCGCTCCGGCCCCTCTCGGCCAATGGCGGGCTCCGGCGGGCGGCGGGGAGCGGGGCTCGAACCCGCAGCAGCGCGGCCGCCGCCCCCGCGCTCCCGCTCCGCTAGTCTGAGTCACTTGCTCCCGCAGCTCGGTTTAGCAGCTCGTTTCCCCCGTTCTCAGGGAGACTGCGCGTCCTGGAAGCCGTCTAGGTACAAGCCCGCCCTGTGCGCTCCCACTCCCGCAGCGGCGGCTTCGGATCGCACCCGCAAACAAAGGGCGGCCGCGATGGACGCGGGCCAAAGGGCTCCTCACGCCCCGTGAAAAAGCGCTTGTTCAAGCCCCGAGGCACCGGGGACGCGTCTCCCGTCCCTCTCCTCCCCCACAGCTGATGCTCTGCCCGTTCCACTGAGGCCCGCGCTCCAGGACCACCCTGTAACGAGGCACCTCGGCCACCAGCGCTGCCCGCAGCCAAGAGCAGCCCCCACCCAGAGATGGGGACATCCCCACCAGCCCGCTTGGTGGGGGAGGCAGCACGAGGTGGGCCGGCAGAGACGGGTGAGTTCTTGAGAGCTGCCATGCAACTATTCACCGTATGTGTCTGGCCGGGTGCTGCTTCCTTATCCCAGAACAGGGAACGGATAAAGCTTCATAGTGCCCAAGTTGCTGCAAATACATGGAATCAGTGAGCAACCCCACTGGATCATCACTAGATCACACAACGTTACCTCAGGCCATCAGACTGAGCGAGAGGCCCAAGCCTCTCAGCTGGCACAAGCATGTATGGAAACACTACTAGAGACAGCTTCTCAGTCGAGGGAGCTTCTCACAGGCAAAAGTTGGGGCCGTGGCCTCCGTGCTGGGTAGCAGAGTAGTGAGTCACCTGTGCTGTCCCCCTCCCCAGCCCGAGGGGAGCGGCAGGCCCCAGCTCAGGTCGGGTCCCCGCAGAGGCCTTGCTGGGTCATGCCCTGAAGAGCCCTGCCCTGAGAGCGCTCAGGGCAGCACTCGCTCCCTCGAGTGCCCCACGGCCCTGAGGGGGCAGGAGCCGGCAGCAGTGCTGCGCCCCCGGGGGCTCCAGCACTGTCCCCGGCGCCCCGGGGTGTCCCGGGGTGGGGGTGGGGGGATAGCCTGGCAGGCCCGTCAGGGACGCGGTCAGTCCGGTCGAGGATGGAGACGGCAGCCGGGGCTGGGGACCGTCGGCCCGCGGCGAAGTGCCAGACGGGCGGCCCTCGAGGGGCCTCCGGCCCCAGGTCAGCCTCGCCTGCCCCCCCTCCGCCGCCCCCCCCGCCCGTTCAAGGCGCTAGGGGGCGGGACCTCGCTGCTGCCAATCAGAGGGAGGCGGAGCTTCGCTCACCAAGGAGGCTTTGAATTGGTGAAAACCGCGGCCCAATCCCGCCTACTGCGCGCTCCGGCGGAGAGGAGAAGGAGCTCTTAAAGGGCCAGCTCAGGAAAACGCTGGGCGAGTGGCAGCCCCTGCCTCAGAGACAGACACTCCATCTTGGACGCATTCGGGCCCCAAGGCTTCCGGAGGTGCCACCAGCAGGAAGCTATCGCCATAACTGCGATTCTGGCACGCAGAAAAGCCCATGTAGAGGTGGGGCTTTCTCCTAATACCCTGAAGACTCCAGTGCCCATCCCAGACAGGGCCCCTGGACAGCGGAGCTGGATAATGGGGGGGACGGGACGGGACATCGTCGCCAGCGACACGGGGCGCTGCTCCCGCGGGAACGGAGCAAGAGCAGGAGCGCCTCGGCAGAAGCCTCCTGTGAAAACCACAAGGTCTGGGGGATCTGCTCAGAGTGTCCCAAGGTGGCTCGGTCACTGAGGGACTGGGGCGGGCAGCGGGCTGCTGCTCGGGTCCGCCAAGGCCTGGGCCAGGGATGAAGGCAAGCTGGACCAGGGGGTGGGTGACAGCCTGGTGTCCCGAATGGAGATGTCCCCATTCGGAGAGGCAGCGCTTGCCCTGCGAAAAGGCTGCCGATGCAGCCATCTGAAGGGAATCGAGGGATCACGGGAGATCCTGCGTGGTAGCAGCGATCAAGTAACCGCTCTCTGAAGGGGGGATTTCGGTGCAAGGCAATGCTGGGACCAAATCGCAGGCCGGACATGCCGCCTGCCCCGCACAGGGCCAGCACGGCAGCTGGGGACTGACAGGCAGTGTCGTCCCCGCTGCAGCGGTATCGGGAACTGGTGATGGAGGCACCCTTACGGGGTTCACCCCCATAAGGCAGAGAGAGCCATTTGCGGGCTTGGTGCGATCCATTAATCATTTTTCACCATGAAGACTGAAAATCCGTGCCCCCGAGCCGGAGCAGCCGGCTTCTCCTGGTCGGTGCCTTTCTGCATGGTGCTGGGGGGGCGGAAGGGTTATGCCAGGGGCTCTGAGTTGTCGCCTGCCCGTTATCAGCTGCTTGTAGACCCATCTATCTCCATTCCCCAAGCATTTACTCTCCCCTCCCAGAGGCTCCCTGCCAGGACCCTTTGCGGGAGAGCGGGGTGGGGAGTGACGACGACAACACATCCCTGTCCCTATATGTAACGCCACAGGCACAGGAAAAGGAAATTTGCTCCAGCAGCTGCCGCAGCCCCTTCCTGCCCACGACAGATCGGAAGCAAAGCGATGGAGGCGGGAAGCAGGGGGCGGTGAGGGGGAGCATAAAATATTGCGGGAGGTTTCTGCCTCCACCTGCTATTCGGCCGCTCCAGGCAGGTGGCACAGGCAGCCCCACGCCCCCCCTTCACGCCGCCCACGGCTCCCGCTGTGCCTCGCTTCCTTCCGCTCCGACGAATTGGTCATTTCTACACAGGGCCTCCCCTGAGGGCAGGCATTACCGGCACGGTCCACCTTGGAAACCTTTCAGATCTTCCCCTTCTGCCGGATCCACTGCCCGGTCTTACCTCTGAGGATCAAAGCTTTCCCATAATTGAAAGCTCTCAAATTGAGTTGCAAAATTCCCACCAGGGAGGAAGCACAGAAGCAGCCTGCCATGCTCCAATGTTTTCTGACTGCAGTTTATTCAGTCGGGCTATTAAGTATTTCTCAGCACACTACAGACCATGCAGGGTGTTTAAAGCCACGACCAGGTGGAGCGCTCACCGTCCTGCTCCGAGCCACAGCCCACCTCAGCTGAGTGCTTGGGCAGCCTGCGATAACATCGGGCACCCTCAGAGGCAAGCACATCCTCGCAAAACTGACATGGAAATAAAATCAGAATAACCAAGAGTCAAACATGAAGGGAGACACAGGCAGAAGGAACTGCTCTGTGGCCACTGCCTACCAAACAGTGACAGGCGTCATCCTTCAGCCTCGCGTGTTAACCACACCATGGGACAGGACGTCCTGGTCCTCTGCCAGCAGCCCGCAGCTCCCACGACCCAGTGGCGCAAGGATGACCTGGATCCCACCACCACCTCCCCCAGGCCGCACCAGTGTGTGGTGCCGAAGGGCTGTGCTCACATCCCTCTCGATACCCAGCTCTCACATCTTGTTTCCCAAAGGGAAGGACACACCGTTAGCACTGTCATCGAGGATATGTAAGTGGTTGTAAACTAATCTCAGCTGCTTTCTCCGGCTACTCACTCCAGCCAAACCCAAAACTTCCTACAAAAGACATGTGCTCACTAAAGCGAGTAAGTACACCAGTTTGGTCCCGCTCCTCATTCCATCAGCTCTCAAGATGGCTCATTTGATGAAGAGTTGTTCAGCTATCATTGAACTGAGTGACTCGATATTCTCCCTGAGCCCAATCTGCTACCATGCGCGTACGGCAAAAATGAGCCACGGCTCGACCTGGCCTGGCCCGGCCTGGCACAACACCAGTGAGGGCCAAGGAAGGTAGCTACGTTACCTCGGCAGGCATGGGTAGCCGGCTGGCGGTGCCCGTGATCTGGTGGTACAATCCTGGCTCACCATTCCTCAGGGTATTTTGGCGGCTCCCCAAGGGGCTGGAAGTGAAGGGTTTTTTGCACAGGAGATCACTCTGGCGAGAGTCTGTGGTAAGATAAACCTGGTGATAGAAGTTGGGCGGTGTGAAGCCACCCCGCACGGCATCGATGTGGTGGAAGGGCCCTGGCGTCCTGTACAGGGTGCTCCTAGAGCTATTGAATAACTCCTTTGACTGCCTCCACTTGTAGCACTTGAAAATGCCCACCGACAATATGGTGATGAAGAAAGCTGCCGAGACCACGATCACAGCCAGGATGAGATAGAAAGTCACATGCCTCCTGGGGTCATGGGCTGGCGCCACATCAGTGAGGTCAATAAGCGCCTCTTTGACTGTCTCAGCCACAGAGATGGAGACGGTGACACTGGCAGAGAGCACGGGCTCCCCATGGTCTTTCAGCAGGATGACCAGCGTGTGTTGGGGTGCCTCGTCCTCCTGGAGCTGGCGGGCTGTGAAGATCTCTCCACTGTGCAGCCCAACTGAGAAGAGGCTGGGGTCAGTGGCCTGTAACAGGGTGTAGGAGATCCAGGCATTGTACCCTGCGTCTGCATCCACTGCCACCACTTTGGTGACCATATGCCCGGCGGGAGTGCCTGGGGCCACCACATCAGCATAGGAGGAGGTGGTGTTGGGACGGGGATACAGCACGACTGGGGCATTGTCGTTGAGGTCAGTGACAAACACACTGATTGATAGGTTGGTGGACAAAGGCGGAGAGCCACTGTCCTGGACCTGCACTGTCATGCTAAACTCCACCTGGTCCTCGTGGTCTAGGGAGGCGAGCAGGTAGAGGGTGCCATTCTCACGGTTGATGGAGAAAAGGCGGCCCACAGAGGGGTCGCCCTGCAGGAGGACATAGGAGAGATGGGAGTTGGGCCCCAGGTCCGGGTCCGTGGCACTTACGTTTAGGATAGGGATGCCAGCCACATTGTTCTCTGGCACGTACACATCGTAAGAATCCTGGAGAGACTTGGGTGCGTTGTCGTTGACGTCCGACACCTGCACCAAGAGTTGTTTTACCATTGACAAGGGTGGCGAGCCCGAGTCCCTGGCCGTGATGGTGATGTTATACTCTGATGCTTCTTCACGGTCCAGAGCCTCTTTGGTTTTCAACGTATAGTAGTTTTTGAGGGAGGAGCTAAGCGTGAATGGGATCCCGGGGGAAATAAAGCAGTTCACCAGACCGTTGTCTCCAGAGTCCAGATCTGTTACGCTCAGCAGAGCTACAACCGTTCCTGGGGCGGCATCCTCGGGCACGGGGCTGTACACGGATGTCACTGTCACCTCTGGAGCATTGTCGTTCACATCCACGACTTCCACCAGCACTTTGCAATGAGCCACGCCAGGAACGGCGCCCTTGTCTTTAGCCTGTAAGTAAATCTCGTATAGTTTTGTTTCCTCATAGTCCAGCTGTCCCTTGACCCTCAGTTCTCCCGTGGCCGAGTCCAATGTGAAAAGCTCTCGCACCTTTGCCGGTGTGTGGCTGCTGAAGGAGTAGATGATGTCACCGTTTGGCCCATCATCCAGATCGTAAGCACTGATCTTGGCCACCAGGGCGCCGCTGGGCGTGTTTTCCCTCACGTTCGCCTTGTAGGTGGAGTGGTTGAAGACCGGGGTGTTATCATTGGCATCCAAAACGTCAATGTGGATCTGCACGCTGGCCGACCGCAGTGGGCTGCCTCCATCCAGTGCCGTCAGGACCAAGTGTAGTTCCCGCTGCTCCTCCCTATCTAGCTCCTTCTTTAGCACCAGCTCCGCATACTTGCTGCCATCCCCCCTCGTCTGCACATCCAGCACAAAATGCGGGTTGGCGCTCAGCTGGTAAGTCTGCAAAGAGTTAATTCCCACGTCGGGGTCTTGCGCGCTCTCTAGCGGGAAGCGCACCCCGGGTGCCACTGACTCGCTGATTTCCAGCCTCGCCTGGTTGCTCGGAAAAACTGGATCGTTGTCATTGATGTCCTGGATCTCTACGACGCCGCTATACAGTTCCAGCGGGTTCTCCACCACGATCTCAAAGCTCAAGGAGCAGGGAGACACAGCGCCGCAGAGCTCCTCCCGGTCTATCCGCTCGCTCACCTGCAGCGCGCCGCTCTTCGGATCCACCCTGAAGTACTTCTTGCTGCCGCCTGACACCACCCGGAGCCGGCGGTTCGGCAGCCGCCCGAGATCCAGCGCTAGGTCAGCTACCACGTTTCCCACCGCGGAGCCTCTCCGCACCTCCTCGGGAATCGCATAGCGGATCGCGGCGGAAGCCCAGTCGGAAACGCCGAACAAAACCAAGAAACTCAGTACCTGCCCCGTCGTCACCCCGCGGCTCCTTGCAGCAACGCCTTTCATCGCACAGGACGGCAGCTCTCCCCGCCCGCGCCTCTGCGGTTTGCCCCCCCTCCACTAGAAATCCTCAGCTCGCCCCTTCATGCCGCTTCCCAGAGCGCCCCGGGAACCGGCCGTGCGCCGCGGAGACGGGCATTGCTTTGCAGCACAGCAGTGACTCACTCCCCGGCTCTCTCTGAGGCTGTCTCTGCCTCATCCCGGCTCCGAGCGGGGACGGGCCGCCAGATCCCCGGCTTCACCACTGGCCGACAGCGGCACGTAGAGTCCCGGCCAGTAACTGCACGGAGCGCGCTCAGAGAGCCCCGCCGTGGGAAGCAGCCACTCTCGGGGAGCACGGCAGGCAGCGGCGCACCGACCGACCACGGCCCGCACCTCTAGCCGGCAGGTTGGCTGAAACGCCAGCCCTGAGAGCAAAGCTGCCAGGAGACCTGCTGACCCGGCGCGGAGAGAGTGGAGAGCACCTTCCTGCGAGGAACCAAGCAAATAAGCCCGTATAGATCTGACACGTGAACTGCGTGTGGGGATAGGAATGCGCAGGAGCGGAGAAGATGATGCAAAAAGAAAATGAGACAACCGGAAAACAGCGAGGTCCCCCAGAAAGGGAAAAAAAATAAAATCTCGTTGGAGAAAGACAGGAGGAGCAAGAAAGGGAGAAGGAGCGGGTGGGATGAGGCTGATGGAGGGCAATGCTCGGCAGGGCTTCGGAACACGGCCTTGGCACAACGCGCTGTGCCGTCTCCGGGTGTCAGGATCCTGAAGGGACCCAGGTCCTCACGGATGCTGTTTCAGCCTTTCCTAACATCTCACAGGGTCCCGATGGCATATGCCTGTGCGCAGCCAGGCAATGCCGCCAACTGAAACATCGATTTCGTGCTGGTAAGTTACAATCAACTATTTTGCCCACAGCAGACAATTATCCTGGAGGGCAGCTCCTGCTGTCGTGTCCCTAGGAGCATCTCACCTCCTACTCCCAATCATCGCCACTTTCCCAGAGAAGATCCTCCTACGATAAATCGTTAGAAGAGAGATACAAAAGCCACGTCCGTGGGACACGCGGCCGGGCGAGGCAGAAGCAGATAGCCCTTCTCCGGGCTCCTGGGCTCTAATTTTTGGTTTCTCTCTCTCTTGCTCTCGCCATCTCCCAGCTTGGCTCCGGATGCCTATTTCCCTGACCCAGGCACAACGAAATCACAGTCCGGGACCTGCTGGCCTCACTGAGTGCAGGAGTTGGGGCACACTCGGAAAATGGAAAAGCCTATCCTATAATAGCCCCGGAAACATGGCATCGGGCACGCCTGGGCGAGAAACAGCCAACTCCAGAGCTGTCTGTGGTACGTTTCGAGTTGTTCCTGTCAACAACTTGTGATACAGCGCTTATTCAACGTTACGAACGCACAAACGAACGAAACTACTGCAATTTCGGAGTTCAGCGTCTGTAATCTACGAAATGATGCAAAATTAACATTGTGGAAAGGGAAGGAAACAAGGAAACTTGATATGGGAACGCCATGAGCTCTATCATAATAAGTTTAATAACCATCGAAAAGGGTTGGCTAGGAAAGAAAACTGACTCGAAATCAGCACCTAGTTTTTCACTCGTTTATCCAGGACAGAGGCGCAGGCTTTGCAGAATTTTGCAGGAAATATTACAGCTGGTTATCTGTTATCCCGCATCTTATCACAATCGACAATACCGCAGAACGGCTGCAAATCACCCTTATCAGTGTGAGATACACAGCACAGACAGAGCAACAGAGAAGTCGAGCCTGGACACATGGCATGCTCTCCTACACAGTCTTCCTAACTGCCATGAGCCGAAGGGATAGACTCAGAAGCAAAAATTTCAGCGCTTATATAAAGTCAACAATATAACACGGATCGGTTCGAGGTGACGATCTTTCATCTCTACATGTTCAGCCATTTCCTTTCATACCTAATAATCAATGGTGAAAATTAAATCATATCAACAGTGCTTACTACTAGTACAGTGTTATCACCAGTCCGTAGAATTTGATGAAAGTGTATGTTTCAAAGCGTTAAAATGCAATATTAGTAATCTAAATATATATATATATATATATAGTTCTGGAGGAATTTAAAAACTCACAAGGAAAGTGGATGAAAACTGATATTTTAACACCCACCGCAGCTCTACTGTGCCCAGAAGGACTAACACTTATGTCAATCTATCCATTCTGGACCTTCTGTACAAAGGACTATATCTTCAGATTCACCATCCTGAAATGAAGTTTCTTTCTCTCATAAACCTCTACACAACAAAACTCCAGTTAGTTTTCTCTCTCACGTCTGATCTCAGAAGACAATCCATAGCACCCTTCGAGCTACTGTTCAAAAAACGTCAAGCCTCTTCACTTATTTACTCTGAAATGAGATCTGAATCTTTTAATTTTTTCCCCAGCCCCTGCTACCTTCTTCAAACGTTTATCTCTTTCCTAAATTCTATTTTCAGAATCATTTATCTCTCTAACATGTATATCGAAATTCTTTGGTTTCTCTTGATATGAGTACATACAACAATTCCTCCAGAGTGGCATGTCTACATAATACCTGCAGGAGTAGTAAGATGGTCAAAGGCAGCATACTCAGTGAAACGCAAGGATCTCGCCATTCAGTAAAGGCACAGAAGATTAAACATTCCCATCTCTTATCCTTTGACTGACGTGGGGACATCACCCCTCATTCGCTGTTACAGGAAGTCAGAAAATCCAAGGTGATACCTCTCAGAACTCCTGAAAATACCGTCTAGATGGACAAGAGAAAAAGACACTGGGATTCCTTCAAGCACGAGTTCAAGAGAAATCACAGGCAGAGTCACTCACAGTATTCGCAGACCCGCTATGGCTCCAGAGGAGTCAGTCTCAGCAGCAACTGGTGGAACCAAACTACCTTCCTGCTCAGCTCCAAGCTCTAAGTGACAGTCAGGCATCAGTTCCAGCTCCCCAGTGAAAGGAGGATGAATGTTAAATCACTGGTCTGCATGACGGGGACAGGATATGAGCTGGAGGGGAAAACGGTCGAAAGGACCACAAGAGTCGCAACCCTCACTAAACGAACGGACCGAGGTAAGTCTTAGATCTATTTCACTGAATTGTCTGAGACACTAAATGAAGGAATCACTGGAACAAGACGAAAGGCCTCTTTCAGTTTCGACCCTCGAGAACCTTTTCCTATCGCTCCCCTCAACACCCACATGACAACCCGCAGTAAAACTCATTCCCAGGATAACTCATTCAATGTCAACAGAAATGTTATTAACACAACCTCGAGCATCGCATGTCAGTTCTAAAGGGCAGAACAGAAAGTTCGAGGATAAGATAGGTCTAAAGGAAAAAAAAATCAAGATAATCTCAAAAAGCTATTGAGCCGTGTACTGGGAGGCGATGTGTAACGACCACCATTCCCAGATGGAGCAATAAGAGAAAAGAGAAGGACTGTAAAATCTCGCTGGCGAGGCGGGGACAGTATATCTCACCTGTACTGAGCTGTCTGGGCTCGGGCCTTCCTTCTCAGACTGACTCCTTGAGACGACTTCGTCCAGTAGTGGACGGTCCGTCAGTGCTGCTGCCCCTGGTCTGAGAAAGGTGAAGTCTTTCTGGACTGACTCAGAGGCCGAACAAACTTCGTAGGAATAAGGGAGAGGCAGCGTGCTGCTGCAATAGGTGTAAGGTGCTTTGGAGCCCAGGCTGGAATAAAATTCCTTGTCAGAAGATATGAAGACGGGAGGGCTCCTTGGCCTTCGGCATTTAAAACATAAAATCGTAATGACTGTAAAAATGAATAACAAGGAAACCACAGCGAGCGCCACCACAAGAATGGTATTTAAATCAGATGTCAGCTCGGATTCAGTGTGTCTGTTGCTCAGCGCCGGCAGCGCCTCCTGCAAGCTCTCGGCCAGCACCACGTGCAGCGTGGCCGTGGCCGACAGCGCCGGCTGCCCGTGGTCCTTCACCACCACCACGAGGCGCTGCCGGGCCGCGTCGCGCTCCGACACGGCCCGCGCCGTCCGCACCTCGCCGCTGTGCAGCCCCAGCCGGAAGAGCGCCGGCTCCGTCGCCTGCAGCAGCTCGTACGACAGCCACGCGTTGCGCCCCGCGTCCGCGTCCACCGCCACCACCTTGGCCACCAGGTAGCCCGCCTCGGCCGACCGCGGCACCACCTCGAACGGGCCCGCGCCGGGGCTCGCCGCCGCCGCCGGCCACAGCACCTGCGGCGCGTTGTCGTTGAGGTCCAGCACGAAGACGCGCACCGTCGCCGTCGAGCTGCGCGCCGGCGACCCGCCGTCCTGCGCCCTCACCTCCACGGCGAACTCGCGGCACTGCTCGTAGTCGAAGGAGCGCTGCGCGTACAGCGCGCCGCTCCGCGCCTCCACCGACACGTAGGGCGCCGCCGCCGCCTCGCCCGCGCTGCCGCCCGCCAGCCAGTAGCTCACGCGCCCGTTGGCGCCCGCGTCCGCATCCCGCGCGCGGACGCGCAGCACCGCCGCGCCCGCCGCGTTGTTCTCCGCCACGTAGGCGCTGTAGGCCGCTTCCTCGAACACCGGCGCGTTGTCGTTCACGTCCGACACGGCCAGCGCCAGCGTCGTGCGGCTGCAGAGCGCCGGGCTCCCGCCGTCGCTCGCCACCACCGTCACGTTATGCTCGGCCGCCCGCTCCCTGTCCAGCGCGCTCGCCGTCACCACCTTGTACGAGCTGCCCGACGACGTCACGATGGCGAACGGCGACTCGCCCTCCAGCTCGCACCGCACCTTCCCGTTGTCGCCAGAGTCCCGGTCTCGCACCTTGACGAGGGCGACGACGGTGCCGGGTGGGGAGTCCTCGGGCACCGGGCTCGACACCGACAGCGTCGTTATCTCGGGCGCGTTGTCGTTCACGTCCAGCACCTCCACCTCCACTTTGCAGTGCGCCACCAGCCCGCCCCCATCCCTCGCCTTTACTAGCAACGTATAGCTCCGCGTGTCCTCGAAGTCCAGTGCCTCCTTCAGCGTGATCATTCCGGTCTCTGTATGCAAATTGAATTGCCGAAGGACCTTGCCTGGCACTTTGTCGAAGTTGTAGGTGATGTGTGCGTTGCTGCCGTCGTCGCCGTCGGAGGCAGAGACACGCAGCACCGAGGAGCCCGGCGGCGCGTCCTCGCGCAGGCTCGCCCGGTATCGGTCCTGCGCGAACATGGGCGCGTTGTCGTTGGCGTCGGCGACGCTGACCCAGAGCTGGGCGGTGCCGCTGCGGCGGGGCTCGCCGCCATCCACCGCCGTCAGGACCAGGCGCAGGCTCTGCTCGCTCTCGCGGTCCAGGGCGCGGCGCAGCACCAGCTCCGCGAACTTGTTGCCATCGTCACTCTCCTTCACTTCTAACGCGAAGTAGGCGTTAACCTCCAGCTCGTAGCTCTGCAGCGAGTTCTGGCCGACGTCCGCATCCACAGCATTTCCCAAGTGAAACCGAGCGCCAGGAGAAGTTAACTCATTGATTTCGATGTGGATATTCTCTTGGAGGAAGCGCGGCGCGTTGTCATTGATGTCCTGGATGGCCACGTCGACGTGGAAAACGTTGAGCGGGTTCTGCAGCACCACCTCGAAACTGACCGAGCAGGACGCGGAGTCGCCGCACATCTCCTCCCGGTCCAGCCTCTCGCTCACGTACAGGTGCCCGTTCTCCGCGCCCACCGCGAAGTAGGGCTTCTCCGAGCTGATGCGCAGCTGCCGCGCCGGCAGGTCTGCCGGGCTCAGCCCCAGGTCCCGCGCCAGCGGCCCCACCAGGGAGCCGCTGCCCGTCTCCTCGGGAACCGCATAGCGCAGCCGCTCCGGCGCCGCCCGGCAGCCCGCGGAGAGCAGCCAGGCGCACAGCAGCGCTGCCCCGGCTCCGAGCGAGCGCCCGTGGCTCTGCCGCCTTCCCATGTTCAGCAGTGCGCGCTGCGCTCCGTCCCCCCGCCCCTCCCGTTCATTCCGTGCCGTCCGGCACACGCGGGGACCCCGGCGGGGGGCGGCGATCCCGGCTCCGGCTGTGGCCGCCGCTGATCTCCGCGGATCGGCTGGCTGCTCTGCTTCCTCTGCGCGGAGAGTCCCTCGCCGCGCCTGCGCTTAGTCCTCGCAAACTGTCCTCCAGCAGGGTGAGAGTGGCGGCGGGGACGAGTGGACTGCACCGCTCGCCGCCTCCCCCGCCGGCCGCTCCGTCGTTGCCGCCCTCCCCGCGGGGGTTTGTGCCTGTGCCGCCCGCCCGGCGCTGCGCGAGCGAGCAGCCGCCCCGCGGGAGCCTGCGGCGGCCCCGGCTCCGGCGGCTGCTGCGGCGCTTCGCATCGGGCAACAGCGGCACCCGGAGTCCCCGCGCCGCCACTGCAGCGGCGCCGGGTGTGCGGCACCCCTGTCACTGCCCCGTCCAGCCGCACTGTCAGCAGCGGGGTCTGAAACTGCGCCCTCAGCTACCCGGGAGCGAGACGGAGCCGTGCTGCTTTGTAGTATGAGATTCACCTTTGGCTTCTGCGATTTTTCTCATCCAGCGGGGACGAGTGGTCAAACGACTTTGGTAAGGAAAACGAGTCTGTGTGGGGAATGTGCAATGGAGCAGTGAAGGAGCACACAGTATGTGTTCACCAAGGCACAGATGAGTACAGGTAAGTACACCGTTCAGGATATATTGACTAGGTCTGATATTTTCTGAGAGTATCCACTGGTACAGGGGATTAACTTCTCCAGCTCTTTTAGGAGATCTGACAAGCCACAGTCTGAAAATACTTCAGAAGATGAGTTACTATAGTAAGGAAGCATTGAATCCACCATGTAAATCAGCTTGTTTGAGGAGACTCTTGGTTATACCCTGTTATTTTATATACCTTTGGGACTGACAAAGACTCAGTGCTTTGGGAGAACATGGCAAGCTATTATTGTTTAGAACAACTGTATCAGTACACCAGCCAGTTTATGAACTATAAAGATCACAAATTCTAGCTTTAGAACAGTGAAAACATCCCTGTTATTCCTCCCTTTGAAATTCTTTCTCTTAGTGAACAGAAGAACATGGATGCGCAGCGAAAATATACCTGTGTATTTCCTACTTCCAGCGTGCTCCAATGGCCAACGTGTTATTCCAAGAATTGTAAACAGGAGCAATCATCTACTAGTCTGCAGCAGTGGCTGATTTAAGTGTTCACAGCCCACAAAAACCAACATGCCAGGTACAAATTCAAGTAAAGGACTAGGAGAAAAAAAATTAAGGAAACTCTCACAAAAGAAAGCTCTGTAAAGCTTCTAAGAAAGGCAACAACCTCTAAAAGGAGTAGTCTAATGATGACACAACCACAGGACCATATATTTTGCAGCAGGAAAACATAGAATATTCCAGGAATGGAGTGGACTGAAGAATGGAAAGGATAAAAGAAGATTTTGAGTGCAACACCTACAGAAAGGAGCTTAATCATGTGTACCACATATTATTATGATAACACTACCTGTACTGAAGGCTAACGATCATGAGAGGAATAACAAGATGTCTCGCATTGCAGATACGACCTAAATGCACCCGGTCCCAATATCTGTATTGAAAGCGATGAAGAAAGTAATTGCCTTCTTAACAAGATTACTTCAGCATTCATTGAGTTCTCACTACTTCCACTTTCTTCCTCAATGTCATCCCAAAGAAATATCCTACCAGTACTATTAGGTTCTTGAGAACACACTACATTCAAACATTACTGGTCACATCAGCACTGAAAGACTAGAATCATGCAGCGGATGCCAGCGTGACAGTATTCCCACAGAGCAGCAAGTGTTCAAAAGACTTCAGTGACTTCGAGCCATCAATCATAATGCCTCACTTCCCACCAAAAAAAAAAAAAAAAAGAAAAAAGAAAGAAAAAAAGGTCTCAGAAATGGTATCTGTTGGAGGTCGGAGGAAAAAGAGAGAGCTGCACTGCAATTCTCCTGCTTGTTCATGGTGTTGGCCACCTCAGGAAACACGTACAGCCATCACTCGACTCACACCCTATAAAGCCTTGAAGATACCAAAACTGTAACACACCTTCCCTAAACAACAGGCGTATGTGTATATATATGTGTGTGTGTATGTGTGTGTGTGTGTGTGTGTATTTTGAGCACAGTTCGAGGCTGGGGCAGCATTCACTGAACTGCATTGCCTCCAACCTCACAGGTCCACTGAGACAGTGATATCGACTTGACATGAAAGCTTTTCAGTTCCTCTAAGAACTAAGAAGGCATTCTGTCCTCTCGTAAAGACATCAAGGGCTCCATACGCTACTGGGAACCATGCTCCAGCTTGCTTTCACATGCTTCACCCATACTTTCCAGGCCTAAGGATAGGCTGCCCTCTGCAAACATACAGTCATTTATCTCCACTCACAGTAGACCGCAGAGTGCCTTGAGAAGGGCACAACGGTGATTCCCTGCTTAGGTCAAGGGGTGACTGTGTTATATGCACATACCTTCTACAACCTAAATATTAGCAAGCAGTCATTTCACTGTTCCAGCCCCTTACCCCATCTACAGGTCGGAACTCACTGTTCTCCCAAAGCAGGACATTCCAGCAGGCAACCAGCAATACACAGGCACACCCAGGAAGGGTCTCCAGGAGGAGATAGCAGTACCTCCCATTTGGAAAAGGCACACTGCATTCTGACATATCACGTTCATCCTTCTGTCACCACCCACCAATCAACACTTAATATGATGAATATTCTCACACAATGACAAGTGGAAGACATACCCCAGACGAGTATGTATGTCTCACTTCTCTTCCACGCAGTGATGTGAGTGGGATTTATCACAATGTTTTAGAGCCATCAGAAGACTACACTATCTCCGGGATCAGCTCCCTTCTCTGGAAGCTGATGACTCTTGTCTGTGTCTAGATGTCTCTAGACACACCAGGAAATACATTGTCCCCACAACGACTCTTTTTTTTGCCTCGTTCCCCCATCACTGAAATAAGAGCAATGGTCAGGCTCAACACACATCAAGTGTCACTCCTTTTGCCAAGTGCCTTCCCTGGACAATGCTGGTCCTCAGAGCCTAGAAAAGAAAGTCAGATCGAACCAGTCCCTTACATCCCTCCATGGCCAAGGATAGAACTGGCTGTAACAGAGACACATGTGCCCTAGCATGCACCACATCGGAAGCCTCTATCAGCATGAGCAAAGAAACCTTCTACTATCTGGGGAAAAAGGTTCACATCGTCCTGCCAAGAAAGGACAAAAAGTGTCTCTCTGAATAAGCCCTTCCTCGTCAGTAAGGTCTCCCTCACCAACAAATGCTCACACTCTACCTCAGGTAGAGTAAGATGTGTTCTAAGAGGAGGATGTCAACATCAGTGACTGATTGACACGCTTTATGAAAAAAAAGGAAATAACAAGTCGCTCTGAAGAAGCTACATTTACAAAAATGCATTTATGCTTGTGACAGTTGCGCACCATCTGCAGCACTGCAAAAGCAAATTCTATCAGTGCTAGGGACCTTGGGGGCACTCGTAGCCACGTCCTCAGCTAGACCTCTACTTCTGCTTGTTACTCCCCCACAACATGGCAAAAGCAACGACGCACAGGAAAGCAAAGGCACAAGCAGTGCCACGGAGGAGCAAAGGCAGGAGGACGGGCAGCACAAAGAAGGACTCTGAAAGTCTCGCTCGAGGGACTCACCAGCAGGGCGTCTCCGCTGTGGCCGGCGGCGCTCGAGGGCTCCTGGGGCAGCAGCGCAGCGCACTGGTCGGGCGGCGGCGCGGGCGTGAGCGTGTTGGAGCAGCTGGCGCCCGGGGAGCGGAGCTGGCTCTTGCGCGAGCCGGCCGTGAGCGAGACCTCGTGCGAGTAGGAGTGCAGGAAGGCGCGGACGCCGTCGATGCCCACGAAGGGCGAGGCCGGGATGGCGCGCAAGGTGCCGCCGCCCGCTGCCAGCAGCCGTGAGCGGCGCCAGCGCCACAGGTGCAGCGCCAGCAGCGCCAGCAGGAAGGCGAGGAAGAGGCAGCACACGGCCGCCACGGCCACCACCAGCCAGCGCGTCAGGCTGCCGGGGGGCTCGCCCGGCGCCGCCGCGCCGCCCAGCTCCGAGAGCAGCTCGGCCACGCTCTCGGCCAGCACCACCGTCAGCGTGGCCGTGGCCGACAGCGCCGGCTGCCCGTGGTCCTTCACCACCACCACCAGGCTCTGCCGCAGCGCGTCGCGCGCCAGCGGGGACCGCGCCGTGTACACCTCGCCGCTGTGCAGCCCCACGCGGAAGAGCCCCGGCTCCGTGGCCTTGGCCAGCTCATAGGAGAGCCACGCGTTCTGCCCCGAGTCCGCGTCCACCGCCACCACCTTGGCCACCAGCGCCCCGGGCTCCGCCGAGCGCGGCGCCAGCTCCACGCCCGTCCAGCCCAAGCCCGGACCCGCTGCTGCTGCTGCTGCTGCCGCCGGTGGCGGGTACAGCACCTGCGGCGCGTTGTCGTTCTCGTCCACGATGAAGAGCCGCACCGACACGTTGCTGCTCAGCGCCGGCGCGCCCCCGTCCTCCGCCTGCACCCACAGCCCCACCTCGCGCACCTCCTCGTAGTCGAAGGAGCGCAGCGCGTACAGCGCGCCCGTCTCCGCGTTCACCGACACGTACGACGAGAGCGGCGCGCCCCGCACCTGCCCCTCCCACAGCCGGTACCGCACGCGCGCGTTCTGCCCCCAGTCCGCGTCCGCCGCCCGCACCCGCAGCACCAGCGCGCCCTTGGCGTTGTTCTCGCGCAGCCGGGCGCTGTAGCGCGCCTCCGCGAACACCGGCGCGTTGTCGTTCACGTCCAGCACCCGCAGCGGCAGCACCGCGCTGCTCCACAGCGCCGGCGACCCGCCGTCCGTCGCCCGCACCGTCACGTTGTACTCCGACACCTCCTCGCGGTCCAGCTCCCTCACCGTCACCACGCTGTAGTAGCTGCCCAGCGAGCTCCGCAGGCGGAACGGCAGCCCCGCGCCCAGCGAGCACCTCACCTCCCCGTTCGCCCCCGAGTCCCGGTCCTGCACGTGCAGCAGGGCCACCACCGTCCCGGCCGGAGAGTCCTCGGACACCGCGCTCACCAGAGACCGCACGGAGATCTCGGGCGCGTTGTCGTTCACATCAGTCACTGCGATCACGACTTTTGCTGTGTTGGAAAGGCCCCCACCATCCTTTGCCTGCACCCCCACTTCGTACGAGTCGCCTTTCTCAAAGTCCAGGATCCTGACCAGGATGAGCGCCCCCGTTTCCGTGTCCAGCTGGAATATTTCCGATGCCTTTACTGAAATCTTTTGAAACGAGTATTTCACCTCTCCGTTCAGCCCGTCGTCGGCATCGGTGGCCCTCACGGTGAGCAGCGTGGAGCCCACGGGCACGTCCTCCCGCACGCGCACCGTGTACACCGCCTGGCTGAACACCGGTGTGTTGTCGTTCGCGTCCAGCACGACCACGCGGATCCGCGCCGTGCCCGTGCGCGCCGGCTCCCCGCCGTCCACCGCCCTGAGCACCAGGTCGTGAAAGGCGCTTTCCTCCCGGTCCAGCGCCTTCGCCAGCACCAGCTCGGGACGCTCCTCCCCATCGGGTGCCGTCTGCACGGCCAGGGAGAAGTGCTCGTCGCCGCTCAGCTCGTAGCGCTGCACGGAATTGCTCCCGCTGTCCGGGTCGTGAGCCTCAGCCAGGGAAAACCGTGATCCCGGAGCTGTTGTCTCGCTCATTTTTTCCTCCATCAGCACTTCCTTGAAAGTGGGCGCGTTATCATTAATGTCCCTGATTTCCACTTCGATGGCATAAACCTTCATTTCGCCCTCCACTATCACCTCACAGCGCAGCACACACCCATCCGCGGCTTCGCAGACCTGCTCTCTGTCTATCCGTGCCGCCGTCACTAAATGGCCGGTCTTCTCATGCAGAGCAAAATACTGACTCCTACCTTCGGACACGACACGCGCGCCGCGGTCGCGGAGCGCCGCCAGCTCCAGCGCCAGGTCCTTGGCCACGTCGCCCACGAAAGAGCCCTTCTGCATCTCCTCGGGCACCGAGTAGCGCAGCTGCCCCCGCGCCAGCTCCCACGCCGCCACCCAGGCGCACCACAGCAGCGCTCGCCCTCGGCGGTCCCGGCGCCTTGGCGTCCCGCTCATTGCCCTGCCGACCGGGGCGCGCCGCCGCCGCTCCGCTCCGCCGCCTGCACCGTGCGGCGCGGGTCCGGCACGGCCGGCGCCCAGGCGAGAGCTCAGCGCCGCCGACTCCTGCCGGGAGGGCGCTTGCGGCTCTGGACGGATCTCTCTCCGAGCCGTGTCACGGCGAGCGGGGTGGCAGCATCTCGCCGCTCTCCGCTCCCGCCTGGTGAACAGCGGCGCCCGCAGTCTCGGCCGGCAATTGCAGCACTGCAGGACTGATTTTTGACTAATGTGTGAGACTGACCAAGGAAACAGCACAGTTTGATTTTTCTTTTCTTTGCCTTTCCTTTTTCTCTTTTTTTTCATAAACTACATGCTGCGCTCGTCTCCCCAAGAATCAGGAGAAACAGGGCCACGTTGAGTGCTTGCTGCCCGCTATGGTTTCTGCCCAGGGGCTGGCACCTTGGGACACATTACATTTCACCTCCAAGTCAGGGAGACGTGGAAGAAGGAAGAAGCTTTCTTCCTTTGCCTTCGGTGATGACGTGATGCACTCCAGTATTTTTCGGCCCAGCACACGAGTTCCTCAGAAATACAGCACAGGGCCTGCACGAATTCCACTGGAAGCCCACACGCTTGCTGCCCAGGGGCTCTGACAAGTCACTGTCCCCTGTCAGAAGGGAGAGTGGGTTAGCCTCCCTGGAATGGCCACGAAAGGGAACAGCTTCAAGCAGTGAAGACAACCAGGGACAGTGTCTAAAATGCATTTTTCGAGGGGGAGGGGAAAGAAGGAATAAATACGCCATCTGAACAGCAGAAGGAGCCACGCGACTGATTTGGGGGATGCATTCAACTATCCGATTATACTGCCTTTTTTTTCTTTTATCTGACAAACGGTTTTTAGGCAGAGCACTATTTCCCTCCTACACACTCCAATTTTCGCTATCCGCACGCTCTAGCATCCGCTAGCACCACACTTCCATTCCCACCCAGACACCCATTTCCACCTCTTTCAGCAATTTGCAGAAGTGACGGATAAGACGCCCAAAGTGCATTTCAGCCTAGAAACAGGTAACAGCCGTTGTCGCAAACAACGGTCGCCCCTACAGGAGGAAATCCCACTCATTGTTTCTCCTACCGCCTTACAAACGCAAGGAGGGAGGGAAAAGACCAACTACTTCACTCCAAGGCACACGGCTCTGCCCCTCACGCAGTCACTCTGCTCTTAAGTGGCCAGTTCGACAAGAACACCCCAAAAAACACAACACAAGACAGCTCTCATCCTGCCGAGGCGAAGACGGTTGGAGATGGGGACGACAGCTCAAAGGCACACTCATCTCGAACCACGCGGGGGAATCAGGGCCGGCCAATGTGATGGGTCCCACGAGTGCTATCATGTCTGCAGCAGCCTTCCACCATAGCCCTGCAGGGATGAGGCATCGCACAGCCGCAGAAGGTACACACACACCGCCCCTCCCACCTCCCCTCTCCTCATCCCACTCATCAGCTGCATGAACACACCGGGCCTCGATGCTCTGAGCACACGGGGAAAATCGGCAAACAAAACGACCCTCCTCCTCCTGAAAATTCAGTCACATTCGCCACTCACCCCAAGCAAAAGCAAGAGATGTCAGTACAGGCAATGGGGATCCACACGCACCATTACCGAGGCATATCGCTCAGCACCACTATCATGGCCACAGTTCCCAAGTGAGCCCATGCATGTGACCAGTGATGACCCGAAAGGTGCCGTGTTTCAGGACCTGCGATTACACCTGCAAAAAAGCGATCATCTCCTTTCCATTCGGGAAGATAAGCGCAAATGAGAGAAGCTCCCGCCACAAAATCGTGTAATGCGCACACACATACATGCACTCACCCCAATAAACGTGATACGAAGATAAGGAAGGGTGCGAGAAGAGGGCTGGGGTCGGCTTACAGACCTGCACTGCGTCGGGGTGCGACGGCGGCTCTGCCGGGGCACGGCTGCTGCTGGGCGTCAGCATCGCGGGCGGGTCGCCGCTGAGAAGATCGTCGACGGCGCGGCTGGGGAGCGGGGCCGGCAGCAAGGCGCACTCGGCGACGGCGCGGCCCGGCGCCACGCACAGGTTGTAGGAGTAGGGCAAGGTGCCCTCGCAGAAGTCGGCCGGGAAGGCGGGGCCGGCGGCGGCGAAGCGCTCGGCGCCCAGGCAGCGCAGGACGGCGGGCGGCCCGGCGCGCCGCACCCGCGCCGCCACGGCCAGCGCCACGCTCAGCACGAACAAGGCGCAGAGCAGCGCCAGCGCCAGCACCAGGTAGAACTGCAAATCCGCCGGCGACTCGGCGCCCGCCGCCCGCTCGCTCAGCGCCGGCAGCGCCTCCTGCAAGCTCTCGGCCAGCACCACGTGCAGCGTGGCCGTGGCCGACAGCGCCGGCTGCCCGTGGTCCTTCACCACCACCACGAGGCGCTGCCGGGCCGCGTCGCGCTCCGACACGGCCCGCGCCGTCCGCACCTCGCCGCTGTGCAGCCCCAGCCGGAAGAGCGCCGGCTCCGTCGCCTGCAGCAGCTCGTACGACAGCCACGCGTTGCGCCCCGCGTCCGCGTCCACCGCCACCACCTTGGCCACCAGGTAGCCCGCCTCGGCCGACCGCGGCACCACCTCGAACGGGCCCGCGCCGGGGCTCGCCGCCGCCGCCGGCCACAGCACCTGCGGCGCGTTGTCGTTGAGGTCCAGCACGAAGACGCGCACCGTCGCCGTCGAGCTGCGCGCCGGCGACCCGCCGTCCTGCGCCCTCACCTCCACGGCGAACTCGCGGCACTGCTCGTAGTCGAAGGAGCGCTGCGCGTACAGCGCGCCGCTCCGCGCCTCCACCGACACGTAGGGCGCCGCCGCCGCCTCGCCCGCGCTGCCGCCCGCCAGCCAGTAGCTCACGCGCCCGTTGGCGCCCGCGTCCGCGTCCCGCGCGCGGACGCGCAGCACCGCCGCGCCCGCCGCGTTGTTCTCCGCCACGTAGGCGCTGTAGGCCGCTTCCTCGAACACCGGCGCGTTGTCGTTCACGTCCGACACGGCCAGCGCCAGCGTCGTGCGGCTGCAGAGCGCCGGGCTCCCGCCGTCGCTCGCCACCACCGTCACGTTGTGCTCGGCCGCCCGCTCCCTGTCCAGCGCGCTCGCCGTCACCACCTTGTACGAGCTGCCCGACGACGCCACGATGGCGAACGGCGACTCGCCCTCCAGCTCGCACCGCACCTTCCCGTTGTCGCCAGAGTCCGCGTCGTGCACGTTCACGAGGGCGACGACGGTGCCGGGCGGGGAGTCCTCGGGCACCGGGCTCGACACCGACAGCGTCGTTATCTCGGGCGCGTTGTCGTTCTCGTCTGTGACCTCTACGAGGACTTTGCAGTGACCGCTGAGCCCGCCCCCGTCCCTCGCTTCCACGCCGAAGCTGTATCTATTCCTCTCCTCGAAATCCAGAGTCCCTTCGTTTCGGATGTCGCCGCTGTCGCTGTCTATGCTGAAGACAGCGCGGACAGCCTCGGGCACGTTGCTGAAGGCGTAGGAGACGCGGCCGTTGGAGCCCGCATCCGCGTCCGTGGCTCGCACCCGCAGCACCAGCGACCCCGCCGGCGCGTTCTCCCGCACTCGCGCCTCGTAGGCGCTTTTGCTGAACACGGGCGCGTTGTCATTCGCGTCTGTCACGTTGATGCGAATCTGCACCGTGCCCGACCTCGCCGGAGACCCGCCGTCCACCGCCGTCAGCACCATCTGGAAGGAGCTCTGCTTCTCACGATCCAAAGCTGCTTCTAACACCAGCTCGGGCTGCCTGCTTCCATCCGGGCTCTCCTTCACCGCCAGCGAGAAGGAGGGGCTGTCAGTGAGCTGGTAGCTGAGCAGCGAGTTGCTTCCCACATCCGGATCTTGCGCCATCTCCAGCGGAAACCGCGCACCAGGAAGCATCAATTCCCCGATCTCCAGATCGAGAGCTGCCTTGCTGAAGACCGGCGAGTTGTCATTGATGTCCTGGATGGCCACGTCGACGTGGAAAACGTTGAGCGGGTTCTGCAGCACCACCTCGAAACTGACCGAGCAGGACGCGGAGTCGCCGCACATCTCCTCCCGGTCCAGCCTCTCGCTCACGTACAGGTGCCCGTTCTCCGCGCCCACCGCGAAGTGTTTCAGCTGCCTTTTAGCCGCCGAGACCAGCCGCAGCTGCCGCGCCGGCAGGTCTGCCGGGCTCAGCCCCAGGTCCCGCGCCAGCGGCCCCACCAGGGAGCCGCTGCCCGTCTCCTCGGGAACCGCATAGTGCAGCCGCTCCGGCGCCGCCCGGCAGCACACCGGCAGCAGCACGGCCAGCAGCGCGACGTGCCTGGCTGCTGCCCGCCGCTGCGCTCCCTGCCTCGCTCCCATCCCCGCCGCTCGCCGCCTTCGCTGCGCCTCGCCTCCCGTCCTCCGACGCCGCCCTGCTCTGCAGATCCCCCGCAGCTGGCTCACAGGTCGACCGGCGCGGCGAGACCCAGTCCGCCCCTGCTCCGCTCCGCTCTTCCGGCTCCGAGGCGGGCACTGCGCGAGCGAGCAGCCGCCCCGCGGGAGGCTGCGGCGGCTCCGGCTCCGGCTCCGGCTCCGTCTGCGGCGGCGGCGGCGGCGGCGGCTGCTGCGGCGCTTCGCATCGGGCAACAGCGGCACCCGGAGTCCCCGCGCCGCCACTGCCGCCGCTCGTAGCAGCCCAGAGCCCCGCGCAAAGCTACATGCTGCGGCCGCGCTCTCCCCAAGGGAGCTCTTCATCCCAGAGCTGCTTCGTAGCGTTACCGTGTGCCACCCCCAGCTGTCACAGAAAGTCGCCTCGGGGAAGCAATCAATCGTCTTCTCTGGCATCAGCTTCGGTAAGTCAGGGCTGCGGTTTCTGTTGTTGGCACCTTAGTTGGCATCACGACAATGTGATGCTAGAATTATATATTCCCTTTGGGCATACATGTCTGGCATAGGCACAGGTACTCCCCAAAATTTGCTTGGAGGATATAGGCTGTCATCTCTAAACGAATGATACTGCGTCTCCATTTAAGGGATAGCAGAACATATTTTGTATGAGCACAAGGGTGATTCCTCACATTTGACTAAGAGGTCTCTGTCTGGAGTAGAGAGCTATTTAGGGCTGAAAGACTTCTGGGAACAATTCCTAGGAAACTGTTCTTACTCCACCACAGCCTGAACTCACTTTCCCCAGACCAAGGGCATTCCAGCAAGCAGTGAACATTTCTCAAGAATGCCTAGGAAAGGCCGCTGGGTTCAACAGGTCATACTTCCAGTTTTGTGAACATACACTGCTGTCTGATACACAAAATTCATTCTCCTGTCACTTCTGGCTGAGGACAGATCTTCTGCAGAGCATGCAGTCGTCAGGACTCGCAGGGGGCCCTCCATTTGTACCTGTTCCATACCTCAGCTTCTCTGTTCTCAGCACAGTGACCTCACATGGCATTTCTCGCAAGGCTTTGCAGCCATTGATCTTAGGCACAGGCCCACTGTACTTGTTCCTGTTTCTCACTCCATCGCTTCATTCTTGTGGTCATGAGCAATAAAGGATGCTGGTGGTCTCAGTTTCTGATGGTGCCAGCCCTGACTGTTCCCCCAAAACATATGAAGACTCAAGACTTCGCAGCCTCAGAGCCCTGCACACAGTTCTGCGTACTATGTGGCAAACTACACGTCTTTTACCCATCAAGAAACCTCATATTCTCTGGAATCCAGGTGTCACCTTGTTTTTTCAGGACACACCATGCTATGCATGCTGCAGTCCCTGCCATGTCGTAGAATCACCACTCAGAGTGTGCAAGATCACTACACATATTTTAAAAGAACATAACACTCCTTCTACCATGAGTAGAACTTCATTACTACTTCCTCCTTCAACACAGATTTCAGACCAAACAAGCAGCCTGCCACTGCTCTCAGGTCCCTCAGCATATAGTTCATTCACACATTATTGGTCACAACAACACAGTAAAGCTGGGCAAACGCAGAGGATGCCAGTATTACAAGATTCTCACAGAAAGGTAAGTGTTCAGAAGCCTTCACTGACATGGGACGTGCCATCAACAAATTAAAGAAACCACAAAAGTACTAGAGGCAGTATCTGCTGGAGGCCTGAGGAGAAGGGGAGAGATACAATTTCCAGGAACCAGTAGAGCCATCACCTAATTCCCACACTGCAAGGGCTTGAAGAGACCAAAACTGGAACACACATCTTCCATAAATAGTAGTTTTATTTATTCATTTATTTTAGAGCACGTTTCTAGGCTGGGGCAGTGTTCACTGAACTGCATTGTCTACAACCTCACAGGTCCACTGAGAGTGATATCGACTTGACACAAGCGCTCTCCAATTCTCTGAAGAACTAAGAAGGCATTCTGTCCTCTCATAAGGACATCACGGGCTCCATACGCTACTGGGAACCATGCTCCAGCTTGCTTTTGCACGCTTCACCCATACTTTCCAGGCCTAAGGATAGGCTGCCCTCTGCAAACATACAATTGTTTATCTCAACTCACAGTACATAGGAAAGCGCCTTGGGAAGGGCACAATGGTGATTCCCTGCCTAGGTCAAGGGATAAGTTTGTTGTATGCACATACATTTCACAACCTGAAACTTAGCTGGCAGTCATTTTGCTGTTCCAGTCCCTTACCCCACCACAGGTTGAAACTCACTGTTCTCCCAAAGCAGGACATTCCAGCAGGGAACCAGCAATACACACAGGCACAACTAGGAAGGATCTCCGGGAGGAGGTAGTGGTACCTCACATTTTGAAAAAACACACTATATTCTGTTATATCACATTCACCCTTCTATCACTACCCACAGATCAACACTTACAGTGATGAACATTCTGACACAAGAACAAGTAATTTAGATCAACCCTGTCCCTTACATTCATCCACGATCAAGGCTGGAATGAACTGCAACACGGATGCATGTGCTCTGGCATTCACCAGGTTGGAAACCTGGGCTGGCTGTGTCGTTATGCCAGAAAGTGACAGAAGGCATCTCTGTGAACATGCTCTTCCTCATCAGTAAGGTCTTCCTCACCAAAGAATACTCACACTCTACTACAAACAGACCTCAGGAGGGTTACCTGCCTCTGGGGAGTACATCTTAACACAGAATCTCATCCTGCCAAAATACTTGCCATGCCATTACCCAAATACTGATTACACATACTTAAAATAGTTCCTATTAAATGAAACAGGTGTGTTCTAAGAGAAGGATGTCAACATCAGTGACTGATTGACACGCTTTATGAAAAAAAAGGAAATAACAAGTCGCTCTGAAGAAGCTACATTTACAAAAATGCATTTATGCTTGTGACAGTTGCGCACCATCTGCAGCACTGCAAAAGCAAATTCTATCAGCACTAGGGACCTTGGGAGCACTCGTAGCCACGTCCTCAGCTAGACCTCTACTTCTGCTTGTTACTCCCCCACAACATGGCAGAAGCAACGACGCACAGGAAAGCAAAGGCACAAGCAGTGCCACGGAGGAGCAAAGGCAGGAGGACGGGCAGCACAAGGAAGGACTTTGAAAGTCTCGCTCGAGGGACTCACCAGCAGGGCGTCTCCGCTGTGGCCGGCAGCGCTCGAGGGCTCCTGGGGCAGCAGCACAGCGCACTGGTCAGGCGGCGGCGCGGGCGTGAGCGTGTTGGAGCAGCTGGCGCCCAGGGAACGGAGCTGGCTCTTGCGCGAGCCGGCCGTGAGCGAGACCTCATGCGAGTAGGAGTGCAGGAAGGCACGGATGCCGTCGATGCCCACGAAGGGCGAGGCCGGGACGGCGCGCAAGGTGCCGCCGCCCGCTGCCAGCAGCCGCGAGCGGCGCCAGCGCCGCAGGTGCAGCGCCAGCAGCGCCAGCAGGAAGGCGAGGAAGAGGCAGCACACGGCCGCCACGGCCACCACCAGCCAGCGCGTCAGGCTGCCGGGGGGCTCGCCCGGCACCGCCGCGCCGCCCAGCTCCGAGAGCAGCTCGGCCACACTCTCGGCCAGCACCACCATCAGCGTGGCCGTGGCCGACAGCGCTGGCTGCCCGTGGTCCTTCACCACCACCACCAGGCTCTGCCGCAGTGCGTCGCGCGCCAGCGGGGACCGTGCCGTGCGCACCTCGCCGCTGTGCAGCCCCACGCGGAAGAGCCCCGGCTCCGTGGCCTTGGCCAGCTCGTAGGAGAGCCACGCGTTCTGCCCCGAGTCCGCGTCCACCGCCACCACCTTGGCCACCAGCGCCCCGGGCTCCGCCGAGCGCGGCGCCAGCTCCACGCCCGTCCAGCCCAAGCCCGGACCCGCTGTTGCTGCTGATGCCGCCACCGGTGGCGGGTACAGCACCTGCGGCGCGTTGTCGTTCTCGTCCATGATGAAGAGCCGCACCGACACGTTGCTGCTCAGCGCCGGCACGCCCCCGTCCTCTGCCTGCACCCACAGCCCCACCTCGCGCACCTCCTCGTAGTCGAAGGAGCGCAGCGCGTACAGCGCGCCCGTCTCCGCGTTCACCGACACGTACGACGAGAGCGGCGCGCCCCGCACCTGCCCCTCCCACAGCCGGTACCGCACGCGCGCGTTCTGCCCCCAGTCCGCGTCCGCCGCCCGCACCCGCAGCACCAGCGTGCCCTTGGCGTTGTTCTCGTGCAGCCGGGCGCTGTAGCGCGCCTCCGTGAACACCGGCGCGTTGTCGTTCACGTCCAGCACCCGCAGCGGCAGCACCGCGCTGCTCCACAGCGCCGGCGACCCGCCGTCCGTCACCCGCACTGTCACGTTGTACTCCGACACCTCCTCGTGGTCCAGCTCCCTCGCCGTCACCACGCTGTAGTAGCTGCCCAGCGAGCTCCGCAGGCGGAACGGCAGCCCCGCGCCCAGCGAGCACCTCACCTCCCCGTTCGCCCCCGAGTCCCGGTCCTGCACGTGCAGCAGGGCCACCACTGTCCCGGCCGGAGAGTCCTCGGACACCGCGCTCACCAGCGACCGCATGGAGATCTCGGGCGCGTTGTCGTTCACGTCAGTCACTGCGATCACAACTTTTGCTGTGTCGAAAAGGCCTCCGCCATCTCGTGCTTGCACTTCCAGCTCGTATGAGGAAACTTGTTCGAAGTCCAGTTCACGCATGAGAGAGAGTTCCCCTGTCTCAAGGTCTAAATAGAAAATCTCTGATGCCATGTCAGAGATTTTCTGAAAAATGTAGTTCACCTCTCCGTTCAGCCCGTCGTCGGCATCGGTGGCCCTCACGGTGAGCAGCGTGGAGCCCACGGGCACGTCCTCCCGCACGCGCACCGTGTACACCGCCTGGCTGAACACCGGCGTGTTGTCATTCGCGTCCAGCACGACCACGCGGATCCGCGCCGTGCCCGTGCGTGCCAGCTCCCCGCCGTCCACCGCCCTGAGCACCAGGTCGTGAAAGGCGCTTTCCTCCCGGTCCAGCGCCTTCGCCAGCACCAGCTCGGGACGCTTCTCGCCATCGGGTGCCGTCTGCATGGCCAGGGAGAAGTGCTCGTCGCCGCTCAGCTCGTAGCGCTGCACGGAATTGCTCCCGCTGTCCGGGTCGTGAGCCTCAGCCAGCGGAAACCTCCATCCCGGCGCTGTTATTTCATTCACTTTCAGCTTTATTTCTGCCTCTCGGAAGCTGGGCGCATTGTCGTTAATGTCTCTGACTTCCACTTCGATGGCATAAACCTTCATCTCGCCTTCCATTATCACCTCACAGTGCAGCACGCATTTCTCCAGCAGCCGACACACCTGCTCTCTGTCTATCCGTGCCGCCGTCACTAAATGGCCGGTCTTCTCATGCAAAGCAAAATACTGACTCCTACCTTCGGACACGACACGCGCGCCGCGGTCGCGGAGCGCTGCCAGCTCCAGCGCCAGGTCCTTGGCCACGTCGCCCACAAAAGAGCCCTTCTGCATCTCCTCGGGCACCGAGTAGCGCAGCTGCCCCCACGCCAGCTCCCACGCCGCCACCCAGGCGCACCACAGCAGCGCTCGCCCTCGGCCCCGGCCGCCCCGGCGCCTCCCTGCGTCCGCTGCCATCTCCGCCACGGCGCCGCCGGCAACGAAAGCCCGCGGGCTCCTCCGCGACGCTTTCGCTCCGGCTCGGCGCTGCGACCTGCTCTCGCCGCCCCCTCCGCCTCGCCGCAGCCCGGCTCCGCACCGCGCCGGCCGCTCCGGGACCGCCCAGACGCCGAGCCAGCGAGCCCGGCGCTGCGGCGGCCGAGCGAGACGGGCCCCGGCGGGCGGGGCTGGCTGCAGCGCTCCGCTCCCTCCTCGCCTCCGTGGTGAGCAGCGGCGCCCGCAGCCTGCGCCCAGAACTGCAGCCACTATGTTCACCGCGGCCGCCTGCTCTGTCCATTTTCCACGGCTCGCCCGCACCACACGGCCCGGAAAAGCGTTATGTAAAGTAAAATTACATATTATATTGTCCCCTTTAAATATCATATATCCGTCATCGTCAGTCCAAAAGCAGAACATGCACTACGAATGGCAGAGTTAATTCCCATAGCGGCGCTTGAAATCTTTCTCCTCAAGGTTCCCGCGACGAATGGTCACATAAAGCCCAATCTACTGTGAAAGGATAGCTCCCGTTTATAACTCACCGTTATTGTTGTTGTTGTTGTCATTATGGAGGTAGACCTCTTGCACTCTATTCCAAGACCTTTGTGCACACCACCTCCACTCATCCCTCCTCCGAAGCAACTCCCAGCAGCCACTCGGCTCTCTGGAACAGAGAGCATGGACCCTGAGTAACGGGGATCCAGCCTCAGACGTCAAGGACAGAAGAAACACGTCCGGCTGCCGTCCTTTACAACGGATTGGCAGCTGGTCAGTATTTCCCTCTAGGCGTAGACTCTTCTCCTTTGCAGTCTCTCCGCAGCTTATGCCATCCGAGGTTGGAAAGGACCACGCAAGCAAGCACTCTCCAGAGATCACCCTTTTGTCTGAGTGTTTGTCTTCACATCTCCCCTCTCGAGGGAGAGCTCACAGCGGCAGCACACGCTAAAGCTCAGAGAGCTGGCCGTTTACAGGCACTTGCCGAGATAAGAAGTGCCTCAAGGGGAGCCAAAGAGATCAGCAGCCTCCTGCCTCCCGAGGCAGAACTCGGAGCAGCTGCTGCAGACTGCAACACACCCGGGGAACGAAAACGTTCCCACGGCTTCGCTTCAAACAGGAGAGGGAACCTCCCTCACTCATCTGAAGCACCCCTGGGCGCCCAGTCCCGAAAGGAAACATTTCACCCCTCTCAGCGTACAGCGAGAAGCAAGGAGCGCCATGAGCTCCTCGGATACTCTGGTACGAGTGGCTGGCTACCTTCCTGCAGGTCAGGACAGCCCCGTACCGGAACGCTACCCATCGCATTCGTTCCCGAAATCACGACTGACAGTACATCCCAGCAACGAAGATCCTCCCTAAAACGCGGGTCGCAGGAGGAAATGAATTACGCGGTATTTCAGGAACGCATAGGCTGTCGTAGTCGGGTGCCTCGGTACCCGCGTCGATCAGCACGGGAAGTAAGAGCTGTAGCACAAGCTTCCACCCTTCCTTACCAGCTGAGCAGCCTACGCTGATCAAGTGAGCTATAAAGGCATAAATGGAAACTAACACGAGCAACCTCGGAAAACGTTGACAGCTACCAGCCTACGGGAAATACCACGTCACTGCCTTCTCTCAGTTACAAGGGGCTATTCCTTCAGCCCCCAAACCCACATCGCACAAAAAAGGTTTCATGTGGTGTACTCGGACGTAGAGGAATGTGCAGACTTACAGACCTCATTGCACGGGGGGCAGACGATAGCTCTCCCGCCAGGGGCTTCCACGCTCGGGACAAGCGCTTCAGAGGACATCTCCACCTCCTCGATCCTTTCGCTGGTCGTTGCCTTAGCCTTTGCAACTGTTAATTCCTCCCATTAGCAGTCCCTCTTATCTCCCCAAACTGCCTTTCACTTTTGCTTTCCCACACACCTCAGAGGCTGCTGTGAATTACATTTCATTCCCACCCCCCCACCCACCCCACCAACACACACACACCGCTTAAGGGCCATTTTTCTAACCTTACACGAGCTTCCTTTCTATCTTTAATATAGCCAATAAGCATTACGCAGAGATGCACGTGGTCGAAGCCCATCTGCCAACAAGCGCTGGAGCAGCTGCGCCTTAGCAAAGCGTGCTCCAGTCGGCACAGTCACTAGTGTGAGCGAGAAGAGCCCGTGCGGAAACGAAGCGGGGCCTGCGCTGCGCCGCGCCGCGCCGCGCCTCTCATAGGCAAATCCCCATGTCATTCAGTGTGGCAACAGACATTCATGTTACTAATTTCTCTGCTGCCTCTGACATCGATCCGCGATCTACGCCCTGGTCTGTTCCCCCTCGGCATACCTCCCAAACTGTGAGCAGAAGAACCCTACGGGAGCACTTGCTGCTCCTAAAAGCAAGGCGTCACCGGAGTGTTGCTTGTTCTCAGTCATTCGTCCGTTCATCCATTCGCCTCAACAGGCGCTCCCCTTTCCTCGTTAAGATGCAAATACAATCGAGGAGAAGCAGCACAGGCTGCTAAAGCTTACGAAAACTACAAACGAGCAGACGCGGGGGGTGTGAAGATAAGGAAGGGTGCGAGAAGAGGGCTGGGGTCGGCTTACAGACCTGCACTGCGTCGGGGTGCGACGGCGGCTCTGCCGGGGCACGGCTGCTGCTGGGCGTCAGCATCGCGGGCGGGTCGCCGCTGAGAAGATCGTCGACGGCGCGGCTGGGGAGCGGGGCCGGCAGCAAGGCGCACTCGGCGACGGCGCGGCCCGGCGCCACGCACAGGTTGTAGGAGTAGGGCAAGGTGCCCTCGCAGAAGTCGGCCGGGAAGGCGGGGCCGGCGGCGGCGAAGCGCTCGGCGCCCAGGCAGCGCAGGACGGCGGGCGGCCCGGCGCGCCGCACCCGCGCCGCCACGGCCAGCGCCACGCTCAGCACGAACAAGGCGCAGAGCAGCGCCAGCGCCAGCACCAGGTAGAACTGCAAATCCGCCGGCGACTCGGCGCCCGCCGCCCGCTCGCTCAGCGCCGGCAGCGCCTCCTGCAAGCTCTCGGCCAGCACCACGTGCAGCGTGGCCGTGGCCGACAGCGCCGGCTGCCCGTGGTCCTTCACCACCACCACGAGGCGCTGCCGGGCCGCGTCGCGCTCCGACACGGCCCGCGCCGTCCGCACCTCGCCGCTGTGCAGCCCCAGCCGGAAGAGCGCCGGCTCCGTCGCCTGCAGCAGCTCGTACGACAGCCACGCGTTGCGCCCCGCGTCCGCGTCCACCGCCACCACCTTGGCCACCAGGTAGCCCGCCTCGGCCGACCGCGGCACCACCTCGAACGGGCCCGCGCCGGGGCTCGCCGCCGCCGCCGGCCACAGCACCTGCGGCGCGTTGTCGTTGAGGTCCAGCACGAAGACGCGCACCGTCGCCGTCGAGCTGCGCGCCGGCGACCCGCCGTCCTGCGCCCTCACCTCCACGGCGAACTCGCGGCACTGCTCGTAGTCGAAGGAGCGCTGCGCGTACAGCGCGCCGCTCCGCGCCTCCACCGACACGTAGGGCGCCGCCGCCGCCTCGCCCGCGCTGCCGCCCGCCAGCCAGTAGCTCACGCGCCCGTTGGCGCCCGCGTCCGCGTCCCGCGCGCGGACGCGCAGCACCGCCGCGCCCGCCGCGTTGTTCTCCGCCACGTAGGCGCTGTAGGCCGCTTCCTCGAACACCGGCGCGTTGTCGTTCACGTCCGACACGGCCAGCGCCAGCGTCGTGCGGCTGCAGAGCGCCGGGCTCCCGCCGTCGCTCGCCACCACCGTCACGTTGTGCTCGGCCGCCCGCTCCCTGTCCAGCGCGCTCGCCGTCACCACCTTGTACGAGCTGCCCGACGACGCCACGATGGCGAACGGCGACTCGCCCTCCAGCTCGCACCGCACCTTCCCGTTGTCGCCAGAGTCCGCGTCGTGCACGTTCACGAGGGCGACGACGGTGCCGAGCGGGGAGTCCTCGGGCACCGGGCTCGACACCGACAGCGTCGTTATCTCGGGCGCGTTGTCGTTCTCGTCTGTGACCTCTACGAGGACCTGGCAGTGACCGCTGAGCCCGCCCCCGTCCCTCGCTTCCACGCCGAAGCTGTATCTATTCCTCTCCTCGAAATCCAGAGTCCCTTCGTTTCGGATGTCGCCGCTGTCGCTGTCTATGCTGAAGACAGCGCGGACAGCCTCGGGCACGTTGCTGAAGGCGTAGGAGACGCGGCCGTTGGAGCCCGCATCCGCGTCCGTGGCTCGCACCCGCAGCACCAGCGACCCCGCCGGCGCGTTCTCCCGCACTCGCGCCTCGTAGGCGCTTTTGCTGAACACGGGCGCGTTGTCATTCGCGTCTGTCACGTTGACGCGAATCTGCACCGTGCCCGACCTCGCCGGAGACCCGCCGTCCACCGCCATCAGCACCATCTGGAAGGAGCTCTGCTTCTCACGATCCAAAGCTGCTTCTAACACCAGCTCGGGCTGCCTCTTGCCACTTGCAGTCTCCTTCACCGCAAGCGAGAAGGAGGGGCTGTCAGTGAGCTGGTAGCTGAGCAGCGAGTTGCTTCCCACATCCGGATCTTGCGCCATCTCCAGCGGAAACCGCGCACCAGGAAGCATCAATTCCCCGATCTCCAGATCGAGAGCTGCCTTGCTGAAGACCGGCGAGTTGTCATTGATGTCCTGGATGGCCACGTCGACGTGGAAAACGTTGAGCGGGTTCTGCAGCACCACCTCGAAACTGACCGAGCAGGACGCGGAGTCGCCGCACATCTCCTCCCGGTCCAGCCTCTCGCTCACGTACAGGTGCCCGTTCTCCGCGCCCACCGCGAAGTGTTTCAGCTGCCTTTTAGCCGCCGAGACCAGCCGCAGCTGCCGCGCCGGCAGGTCTGCCGGGCTCAGCCCCAGGTCCCGCGCCAGCGGCCCCACCAGGGAGCCGCTGCCCGTCTCCTCGGGAACCGCATAGCGCAGCCGCTCCGGCGCCGCCCGGCAGCACACCGGCAGCAGCACGGCCAGCAGCGCGACGTGCCTGGCTGCTGCCCGCCGCTGCGCTCCCTGCCTCGCTCCCATCCCCGCCGCTCGCCGCCTTCGCTGCGCCTCGCCTCCCGTCCTCCGACGCCGCCCTGCTCTGCAGATCCCCCGCAGCTGGCTCACAGGTCGACCGGCGCGGCGAGACCCAGTCCGCCCCTGCTCCGCTCCGCTCTTCCGCCTCGGGCACTGCGCGAGCGAGCAGCCGCCCCGCGGCTCCGGCTCCGGCTCCGTCTGCGGCGGCGGCGGCGGCTGCTGCGGCGCTTCGCATCGGGCAACAGCGGCACCCGGAGTCCCCGCGCCGCCACTGCAGCCGGCTCGCACTCGCACAGCGAGGTATTTCTTCACTACTGTAGTTATCCACTACAGGATAGTAAAAGCAACAGACCCGTACAATGATTTCATAGCTTGAGAAGACTTTGAAAGCAATAGCCCTCTGTCAGTATTTTTTTCCCTTCTTCCGTCTCTGTGAGTGTGACTCATTCCCTGACTCGGGACGAAGGCAAAGAAAGAAATAAGTAGGACAGAGTGATAAATAAGATTTCTCATGCAGAGGATGAAACGCATGCCCAGGTTGGGAAGGGGCTCGTCTGAATATTTCACACTTCTATTTCCGGTAAGCCACACCAGTTTGGTAAAGCGCTGTGCTTAGTTGCAAGCAAAAGGGAGAAGGAGTAGGAAATCTTAGAAGACCAAGCTATTCCTCCTTCTCAGTTTGGGAATCAGGTCCGTGATTTTATGGCAGGCCTCCAAACGCTTTCCAGCTTGCCTAAGTCTCGCCTTACTTTTATATGTAGGTGCCTGAGGTTTGTTCTTTCCTTTTTATAAGCAAATAATATTGATTGAGAAGAAAGGACCCTAAAGATATCGTGCGTGTTAGCACACTAACATAACTGAGCTGCCTATTAAACCTGCTCCTTTTCCATATTGGTACCAGGCTGGCCAAGAACAGTACAAAACAATGTAGATTGTTTGCCCTAAGCACATCCTGATGCTGACTCTTACACTGTCCATAAAAAGCTCAGGGTATGATTGGCTGAAACTCTGCAGTCTGAGGTCTGCTGTAAAAATGATTTCACACTGTTATGCCTGAGACCTTGTTGCCTTGGGGAGCTTCTAGGCAAAAGTCCTGTTACCAGGCCTTATCCAGGCTTAGGCTATCTGAAGTGAAGTTCCTGAGTACCTAGTCCATCCACACATTGTTGGTCACATCAACACGGTAAAGCTGGACACATGTAGAGGATGCCAGTGTGACGACATTCCCACAGAGAGGCAAGTGTTCAGAAACCTTCAGTGACACGGGACCTGCCATCAAAAAATCAAACCCAAGAAACCACAAAAGCTCTTCCAACAGTGTCCGTTGGAGGCCTGAGGAAAACGGGAGAGATGCAATCTCCAGGAACTGGTAGAGCCGTCACTCAACTCCCACCTGATAAAGGCTTGAAGAAACCAAAACTGAAACATACATCTTTCATAAGCAGCAGGTGTATTGATTGATTTTAGAGCACGTCTCTAGGCTGGCGCAGTGTTCACTGTAGTGCGTTGCCTCTGACCTCTCAGGTCCACTGAGACAGTGATATCGACTGGACACAAGCGCTCTCCAATTCTCCGAAGAACTAAGAAGGCATTCTGTCCTCTCATAAGGACATCACGGGCTCCACTCCCTACTGGGAACCGTACTCCAGCTTGTTTTCACACCCTTCACCCATACTTTCCAGGCCTAAGGATAGGCTGCCCTCTGTAAACATACAGTTGTTTATCTCCACTCACAGTACATAGGAAAGCACCTTGGGAAGAGCACAATGGTGATTCCCTGCTTAGGTCAAGGGGTGCCTGTATCTTATGCACATACATTTCACAATTTGAATTTTAGCAAGCAGTGATTTTGCTGTTCCAGCCCCTTACCCCATCTACAGGTTGGAGCTCACTGTTCTCCCAAAGCAGGACATTCCAGCAGGCAACCAGCAATACACAGGCACACCCAGGAAGGGTCTCCGGGAGGAGGTAGCAGTACCTCCCATTTGGAAAAGGCACACTGCATTCTGACATGTCACGTTCATCCTTCTGTCACCACCCACTGGTTAACACTTAACATGATGAACATTCTGACACAATGACAAGTGGAAGACATGTCCAACACTGGTAAAGGCCCAGGTGGCTCTACTTCCCTCCATGCTATGCATCAATCTCTATTCAATGCAGTGATGGAAGTAGGATTTATTGCAGTACTTTAGAGCCACAAGAAGACTACACTGTCTCTGTGACTAGCTCCCTCCCTCCTTGAGGTGATGGCTCTTCTCTTTGAATCCTAGGCACAACCAGGGAATGCATTGTCCCTACAAAGACTCTTCATGCCTCGTTTCCCCACCACCGAGGCAAGAGCGATGGTCAGGCTCAGAACACACCACAAGCTTCACTCCTTTTCCAAGCACCTTCCCCAGATGATGCTGGTCCTCAGCACCTAGGAACAGAGTCAAATCAACCCAGTCCTTTGTATTCCTCCTTAGTCGAGGCCAGAGTTGGCTGCAACAGAGACACCAGTGCCCTGGCGTGCACAATGTCATAAGCCTGTATCAGCATCAGCAAAGAAACCTACTCTCTGGGAACAAAGGTTCACACCATTCTGCCAGGAAGGGACCTAAAGTTTCTCTGTGAACACACCCTTCCCTGTCGCCAAGGTCTGCCTCACCAACAAATGCTCACACTCTACTTTAGACAGAGTAAGCACGCAAGAGGGTCACTTACCCCTAGTTAGCACATCTTTACATGGAATCTCACTCTGCCTAAATGCTCGTGACATCATTAGTATAGGGATGTTTAAAACCACCTGACGTGACCTGAAATGATGTAGCTGTATTATAAGAGGTCGGTGATAGACTAAGTCAGCAATGGACAGTCTTCACAGAAAATGTGCGAACAATAACCTGATCATTTCCTTTACCTCCAAGCCATCTGTAGCACTGCCAAATAGCACACGACAATGTTACTGGCATTCAGGCACCTTAGGACCAAGTACAGCCATACCCTCCACTTTATCTTACCTCTTCTTCTAATGTTACCACCGTCTACAAGATGAACAGTAAAGCAAATGGACCAGTACCACCCTAGGGGTAACAGGAACCTCCAATAAAGCAGCCAACAAAGTTGCTATGCGAGCAGGCTTTTGTGGTCAGCAAGTCATTCAGAAGCAGCACATCAAGAGAAATGCAGACTTTCTTAACCTTTCTTCCAGCATTGCTTGGAATCACAGAATCACAGAATGGTTAAAGTTGGAACAGACCTCTGGAGATCATCTAGTCCAACCCCCCTGCTCAGGCAGGGTCACCTACAGCATCTTAGACAGGGTTGCATCCAGGGGGGTTCTGAATATCTCCAGAGGAGGAGACCCCACATCCTCTCTGGGTAAACTCTGCCAGTGCTCTGTCACCCTCCCAGGAAAGAAAGTGCCCCTCATATTTAGGTGGAACTTTCTGTGGTTCAGTTTTTGCCCATTGCCTCTTCTCCTTTCGCATGGGACAACTGAAAAGAGTGTAGCCCCATCCCCTTGACACCTTCCCTTCAGATACTTAATAGATCCCCCCCTCAGTCTTCTCCAGGCTAAACAGGGCCTGCTCTCACAGCTGTTCCTCATAGGGCAGATTTGTACACTATGTTCTACCACTAATACATCCAGATTTCAAATAGTTAACATTAAAAGAAGTAGTTGCACTATAAGCGGGAGCTGCTAAAGGAAGGGACAAGATGTCACACAGCACAGAAGAAGAAAAATAAAGAACCCTTCACTATGAAACAGCTGCATAGGTCTTATCATTCCCCACTGTCTGTAACGCTGCCAAGCAGAATTCATAAAACAACACTATGCACACATTAGGGACATAAGGATCACAATTAATGACCCTCTACTTCTCAGTAAAGCCATTTGTACAGGATGACTCAGCAAACAGAGGGACAGTTTCATCACGCTATACAAAAAAAGATCTACTAGGCATGGGAAAGGGCAAAAAAAGTACACAAACAATGTGCACCTAAGGCAAAACACTGGGTCATCCCACATGCTACTTAAAGATAGTCTCATTTGACTAAAGCACATGTCACCAAGAACATGCAACATCTGTGATACAACTACTAACGCAAAGTGTACGTCTACACCCAAAAACCTAACATTCAGAAGAACAGCTGAATGACACACGAAAGGCGGTAAACCGAGTAACAACGAGGCACAGGCCTCAAAGGCCCAGCTCAAGGAATGGGCAGTTCAAAACATGAAGAAACTATATTTATAAAAATCCATTTACGTTTGTGACAGTTGCGCACCATCTGTAGTGCTGCAAAAGCAAATTCTATCAGCACTAGGGACCTTGGGAGCACTCGTAGCCACATCCCCAGCTAGACCTCTACTTCTGCTTGTTACTCCCCCACAACATGGCAGAAGCAACGACGCACAGGAAAGCAAAGGCACAAGCAGTGCCACGGAGGAGCAAAGGCAGGAGGACGGGCAGCACAAGGAAGGACTTTGAAAGTCTCGCTCGAGGGACTCACCAGCAGGGCGTCTCCGCTGTGGCCGGCGGCGCTCGAGGGCTCCTGGGGCAGCAGCGCAGCGCACTGGTCGGGCGGCGGCGCGGGCGTGAGCATGTTGGAGCAGCTGGCGCCCGGGGAGCGGAGCTGGCTCTTGCGCGAGCCGGCCGTGAGCGAGACCTCGTGCGAGTAGGAGTGCAGGAAGGCACGGACGCCGTCGATGCCCACGAAGGGCGAGGCTGGGACAGCGCACAAGGTGCCGCCGCCCACTGCCAGCAGCCGCGAGTGGCGCCGGCACCACAGGTGCAGCGCCAGCAGCGCCAGTAGGAAGGCGAGGAAGAGGCAGCACACGGCCGCCACGGCCACCACCAGCCAGCGCGTCAGGCTGCCGGGGGGCTCGCCCGGCGCCGCCGCACCGCCCAGCTCTGAGAGCAGCTCGGCCACGCTCTCGGCCAGCACCACCGTCAGCGTGGCCGTGGCCGACAGCGCCGGCCGCCCGTGGTCCTTCACCACCACCACCAGGCTCTGCCGCAGCGCGTCACGCGCCAGCGGGGACCGCGCCGTGCGCACCTCGCCGCTGTGCAGCCCCACGCGGAAGAGCCCCGGCTCCGTGGCCTTGGCCAGCTCGTAGGAGAGCCACGCGTTCTGCCCCGAGTCCGCGTCCACCGCCACCACCTTGGCCACCAGCGCCCCGGGCTCCGCCGAGCGCGGTGCCAGCTCCACGCCCGTCCAGCCCAAGCCCGGACCCGCTGCTGCTGCTGCCACCGGTGGCGGGTACAGCACCTGCGGCACGTTGTCGTTCTCGTCCACGATGAAGAGCCACACGGACACGTTGCTGCTCAGCGCCGGCGCGCCCCCGTCCTCCGCCTGCACCCACAGCCCCACCTCGCGCACCTCCTCGTAGTCGAAGGAGCGCAGCGCGTACAGCACGCCCGTCTCCGCGTGCACTGACACGTATGACGAGAGCGGCGTGCCCCGCACCTGCCCCTCCCACAGCCGGTACCGCACGCGCGCGTTCTGCCCCCAGTCCGCGTCCGCCGCCCGCACCCGCAGCACCAGCGCGCCCTTGGCGTTGTTCTCGCGCAGCCGGGTGCTGTAGCGCGCCTCCGCGAACACCGGCGCGTTGTCGTTCACGTCCAGCACCCGCAGCGGCAGCACCGCGCTGCTCCACAGCGCCGGCGACCCGCCGTCCGTCGCCCGCACCGTCACGTTGTACTCCGACACCTCCTCGCGGTCCAGCTCCCTCGCCGTCACCACGCTGTAGTAGCTGCTCAGCGAGCTCCGCAGGCGGAACGGCAGCCCCGCGCTCAGCGAGCACCTCACCTCCCCGTTCACCCCCGAGTCCCGGTCCTGCACGTGCAGCAGGGCCACCACCGTCCCGGCCAGAGAGTCCTCAGACACCGCGTTCACCAGCGACCGCACGGAGATCTCGGGCACGTTGTCGTTCACGTCAGTCACTGCGATCACGACTTTTGCTGTGTCGAAAAGGCCTCCGCCATCTCGTGCTTGCACTTCCAGCTCATATGTTGAAATTTCTTCGAAGTCCAGTTCACGCATGAGAGAGAGTTCCCCGGTCTCAAGGTCTAAATAGAAAATCTCTGATGCCATGTCAGAGATTTTCTGAAAAATGTAGTTCACCTCTCCGTTCAGCCCGTCGTCGGCGTCGGTGGCCCTCACAGTGAGCAGCGTGGAGCCCACGGGCACGTCCTCCCGCACGCGCACCGTGTACACCGCCTGGCTGAACACTGGTGTGTTGTCGTTCGCGTCCAGCACGACCACGTGGATCCGCGCCGTGCCCGTGTGCGCCGGCTCCCCGCCGTCCATCGCCCTGAGCATCAGGTCATGAAAGGCGCTTTCCTCCCGGTCCAGCGCCTTCGCCAGCACCAGCTCGGGACGCTTCTCCCCATCGGGTGCCGTCTGCACGGCCAGGGAGAAGTGCTCGTCGCCGCTCAGCTCGTAGCGCTGCACGGAATTGCTCCCGCTGTCCGAGTCGTGAGCCTCAGTGAGTGAAAACCGTGATCCTGGTGCTGTTGTCTCGCTCACCTTCAGCTTTATTTCTGCCTCTCGGAAGCTGGGCGTGTTGTCGTTAATGTCTCTGACTTCCACTTCGATGGCATAAACCTTCATCTCGCCTTCCACTATCACCTCACAGTGCAGCACGCATTTCTCCAGCAGCCGACACACCTGCTCTCTGTCTATCCGTGCCGCCGTCACTAAATGGCCAGTCTTCTCATGCAGAGCAAAATACTGACTCCTACCTTCGGACACGACACGTGCGCCGCGGTCGTGGAGCGCTGCCAGCTCCAGCGCCAGGTCCTTGGCCACGTCGCCCACGAAAGAGCCCTTCTGCATCTCCTCGGGCACCGAGTAGCGCAGCTGCCCCCACGCCAGCTCCCACGCCGCCACCCAGGCGCACCACAGCAGCGCTCGCCCTCGGCCCCGGCCGCCCCGGCGCCTCCCTGCGTCCGCTGCCATCTCCGCCACGGCGCCGCTGGCAACGAAAGCCCGCGGGCTCCTCCGCGACGCTGTCGCTCCGGCTCGGCGCTGCGACCTGCTCTCGCCGCCCCCTCCGCCTCGCCGCAGCCCGGCTCCGCACCGCGCCGGCCGCTCCGGGACCGCCCAGACGCCGAGCCAGCGCGCCCGGCGCTGCGGCGGCCGAGCGAGACGGGCCCCGGCGGGCGGGGCTGGCTGCAGCGCTCCGCTCCCTCCTCGCCTCCGTGGTGAGCAGCGGCGCCCGCAGCCTGCGCCCAGAACTGCAGCCACTATGTTCACCGCGGCCGCCTGCTCTGTCCATTTTCCACGGCTCGCCCGCACCACACGGCCCGGAAAAGCGTTATGTAAAGTAAAATTACATATTATATTGTCCCCTTTAAATATCATATATCCGTCATCGTCAGTCCAAAAGCAGAACATGCACTACGAATGGCAGAGTTAATTCCCATAGCGGCGCTTGAAATCTTTCTCCTCAAGGTTCCCGCGACGAATGGTCACATAAAGCCCAATCTACTGTGAAAGGATAGCTCCCGTTTATAACTCACCGTTATTGTTGTTGTTGTTGTCATTATGGAGGTAGACCTCTTGCACTCTATTCCAAGACCTTTGTGCACACCACCTCCACTCATCCCTCCTCCGAAGCAACTCCCAGCAGCCACTCGGCTCTCTGGAACAGAGAGCATGGACCCTGAGTAACGGGGATCCAGCCTCAGACGTCAAGGACAGAAGAAACACGTCCGGCTGCCGTCCTTTACAACGGATTGGCAGCTGGTCAGTATTTCCCTCTAGGCGTAGACTCTTCTCCTTTGCAGTCTCTCCGCAGCTTATGCCATCCGAGGTTGGAAAGGACCACGCAAGCAAGCACTCTCCAGAGATCACCCTTTTGTCTGAGTGTTTGTCTTCACATCTCCCCTCTCGAGGGAGAGCTCACAGCGGCAGCACACGCTAAAGCTCAGAGAGCTGGCCGTTTACAGGCACTTGCCGAGATAAGAAGTGCCTCAAGGGGAGCCAAAGAGATCAGCAGCCTCCTGCCTCCCGAGGCAGAACTCGGAGCAGCTGCTGCAGACTGCAACACACCCGGGGAACGAAAACGTTCCCACGGCTTCGCTTCAAACAGGAGAGGGAACCTCCCTCACTCATCTGAAGCACCCCTGGGCGCCCAGTCCCGAAAGGAAACATTTCACCCCTCTCAGCGTACAGCGAGAAGCAAGGAGCGCCATGAGCTCCTCGGATACTCTGGTACGAGTGGCTAGCTACCTTCCTGCAGGTCAGGACAGCCCCGTACCGGAACGCTACCCATCGCATTCGTTCCCGAAATCACGACTGACAGTACATCCCAGCAACGAAGATCCTCCCTAAAACGCGGGTCGCAGGAGGAAATACCGGTCGCGGTATTTCAGGAACGCATAGGCTGTCGTAGTCGGGTGCCTCGGTACCCGCGTCGATCAGCACGGGAAGTAAGAGCTGTAGCACAAGCTTCCACCCTTCCTTACCAGCTGAGCAGCCTACGCTGATCAAGTGAGCTATAAAGGCATAAATGGAAACTAACACGAGCAACCTCGGAAAACGTTGACAGCTACCAGCCTACGGGAAATACCACGTCACTGCCTTCTCTCAGTTACAAGGGGCTATTCCTTCAGCCCCCAAACCCACATCGCACAAAAAAGGTTTCATGTGGTGTACTCGGACGTAGAGGAATGTGCAGGCTTACAGACCTCATTGCACGGGGGGCAGACGATAGCTCTCCCGCCAGGGGCTTCCACGCTCGGGACAAGCGCTTCAGAGGACATCTCCACCTCCTCGATCCTTTCGCTGGTCGTTGCCTTAGCCTTTGCAACTGTTAATTCCTCCCATTAGCAGTCCCTCTTATCTCCCCAAACTGCCTTTCACTTTTGCTTTCCCACACACCTCAGAGGCTGCTGTGAATTACATTTCATTCCCACCCCCACCCCACCAACACACACACACCGCTTAAGGGCCACTTTTCTAACCTTACACGAGCTTCCTTTCTATCTTTAATATAGCCAATAAGCATTACGCAGAGATGCACGTGGTCGAAGCCCATCTGCCAACAAGCGCTGGAGCAGCTGCGCCTTAGCAAAGCGTGCTCCAGTCGGCACAGTCACTAGTGTGAGCGAGAAGAGCCCGTGCGGAAACGAAGCGGGGCCTGCGCTGCGCCGCGCCGCGCCGCGCCTCTCATAGGCAAATCCCCATGTCATTCAGTGTGGCAACAGACATTCATGTTACAAATTTCTATGCTACCTCTGACATCGTTCCGCGATCTACGCCCTGGTGTGTTCCCCCTCGGCATACCTCCCAAACTGTGAGCAGAAGAACCCTACGGGAGCACTTGCTGCTCCTAAAAGCAAGGCGTCACCGGAGTGTTGCTTGTTCTCAGTCATTCGTCCGTTCATCCATTCGCCTCAACAGGCGCTCCCCTTTCCTCGTTAAGATGCAAATACAATCGAGGAGAAGCAGCACAGGCTGCTAAAGCTTACGAAAACTACAAACGAGCAGACGCGGGGGGTGTGAAGATAAGGAAGGGTGCGAGAAGAGGGCTGGGGTCGGCTTACAGACCTGCACTGCGTCGGGGTGCGACGGCGGCTCTGCCGGGGCACGGCTGCTGCTGGGCGTCAGCATCGCGGGCGGGTCGCCGCTGAGAAGATCGTCGACGGCGCGGCTGGGGAGCGGGGCCGGCAGCAAGGCGCACTCGGCGACGGCGCGGCCCGGCGCCACGCACAGGTTGTAGGAGTAGGGCAAGGTGCCCTCGCAGAAGTCGGCCGGGAAGGCGGGGCCGGCGGCGGCGAAGCGCTCGACGCCCAGGCAGCGCAGGACGGCGGGCGGCCCGGCGCGCCGCACCCGCGCCGCCACGGCCAGCGCCACGCTCAGCACGAACAAGGCGCAGAGCAGCGCCAGCGCCAGCACCAGGTAGAACTGCAAATCCGCCGGCGACTCGGCGCCCGCCGCCCGCTCGCTCAGCGCCGGCAGCGCCTCCTGCAAGCTCTCGGCCAGCACCACGTGCAGCGTGGCCGTGGCCGACAGCGCCGGCTGCCCGTGGTCCTTCACCACCACCACGAGGCGCTGCCGGGCCGCGTCGCGCTCCGACACGGCCCGCGCCGTCCGCACCTCGCCGCTGTGCAGCCCCAGCCGGAAGAGCGCCGGCTCCGTCGCCTGCAGCAGCTCGTACGACAGCCACGCGTTGCGCCCCGCGTCCGCGTCCACCGCCACCACCTTGGCCACCAGGTAGCCCGCCTCGGCCGACCGCGGCACCACCTCGAACGGGCCCGCGCCGGGGCTCGCCGCCGCCGCCGGCCACAGCACCTGCGGCGCGTTGTCGTTGAGGTCCAGCACGAAGACGCGCACCGTCGCCGTCGAGCTGCGCGCCGGCGACCCGCCGTCCTGCGCCCTCACCTCCACGGCGAACTCGCGGCACTGCTCGTAGTCGAAGGAGCGCTGCGCGTACAGCGCGCCGCTCCGCGCCTCCACCGACACGTAGGGCGCCGCCGCCGCCTCGCCCGCGCTGCCGCCCGCCAGCCAGTAGCTCACGCGCCCGTTGGCGCCCGCGTCCGCGTCCCGCGCGCGGACGCGCAGCACCGCCGCGCCCGCCGCGTTGTTCTCCGCCACGTAGGCGCTGTAGGCCGCTTCCTCGAACACCGGCGCGTTGTCGTTCACGTCCGACACGGCCAGCGCCAGCGTCGTGCGGCTGCAGAGCGCCGGGCTCCCGCCGTCGCTCGCCACCACCGTCACGTTGTGCTCGGCCGCCCGCTCCCTGTCCAGCGCGCTCGCCGTCACCACCTTGTACGAGCTGCCCGACGACGCCACGATGGCGAACGGCGACTCGCCCTCCAGCTCGCACCGCACCTTCCCGTTGTCGCCAGAGTCCGCGTCGTGCACGTTGACGAGGGCGACGACGGTGCCGGGCGGGGAGTCCTCGGGCACCGGGCTCGACACCGACAGCGGCGTTATCTCGGGCGCGTTGTCGTTCTCGTCTGTGACCTCTACGAGGACTTTGCAGTGACCGCTGAGCCCGCCCCCGTCCCTCGCTTCCACGCCGAAGCTGTATCTATTCCTCTCCTCGAAATCCAGAGTCCCTTCGTTTCGGATGTCGCCGCTGTCGCTGTCTATGCTGAAGACAGCGCGGACAGCCTCGGGCACGTTGCTGAAGGCGTAGGAGACGCGGCCGTTGGAGCCCGCATCCGCGTCCGTGGCTCGCACCCGCAGCACCAGCGACCCCGCCGGCGCGTTCTCCCGCACTCGCGCCTCGTAGGCGCTTTTGCTGAACACGGGCGCGTTGTCATTCGCGTCTGTCACGGTGATGCGAATCTGCACCGTGCCCGACCTCGCCGGAGACCCGCCGTCCACCGCCGTCAGCACCATCTGGAAGGAGCTCTGCTTCTCACGATCCAAAGCTGCTTCTAACACCAGCTCGGGCTGCCTGCTTCCATCCGGGCTCTCCTTCACTGCCAGCGAGAAGGAGGGGCTGTCAGTGAGCTGGTAGCTGAGCAGCGAGTTGCTTCCCACATCCGGATCTTGCGCCATCTCCAGCGGAAACCGCGCACCAGGAACAGTCCATTCCGCGATCTCCAGAGCGAGAGCTGCCTTGCTGAAGACCGGCGAGTTGTCATTGATGTCCTGGATGGCCACGTCGACGTGGAAAACGTTGAGCGGGTTCTGCAGCACCACCTCGAAACTGACCGAGCAGGACGCGGAGTCGCCGCACATCTCCTCCCGGTCCAGCCTCTCGCTCACGTACAGGTGCCCGTTCTCCGCGCCCACCGCGAAGTGTTTCAGCTGCCTTTTAGCCGCCGAGACCAGCCGCAGCTGCCGCGCCGGCAGGTCTGCCGGGCTCAGCCCCAGGTCCCGCGCCAGCGGCCCCACCAGGGAGCCGCTGCCCGTCTCCTCGGGAACCGCATAGCGCAGCCGCTCCGGCGCCGCCCGGCAGCACACCGGCAGCAGCACGGCCAGCAGCGCGACGTGCCTGGCTGCTGCCCGCCGCTGCGCTCCCTGCCTCGCTCCCATCCCCACCGCTCGCCGCCTTCGCCGCGCCTCGCCTCCCGTCCTCCGACGCCGCCCTGCTCTGCAGATCCCCCGCAGCTGGCTCACAGGTCGACCGGCGCGGCGAGACCCAGTCCGCCCCTGCTCCGCTCCGCTCTTCCGGCTCCGAGGCGGGCACTGCGCGAGCGAGCAGCCGCCCCGCGGGAGGCTGCGGCGGCTCCGGCTCCGGCTCCGGCTCCGGCTCCGTCTGCGGCGGCGGCGGCGGCGGCGGCTGCTGCGGCGCTTCGCATCGGGCAACAGCGGCACCCGGAGTCCCCGCGCCGCCACTGCCGCCGCTCGTAGCAGCCCAGAGCCCCGCGCAAAGCTACATGCTGCGGCCGCGCTCTCCCCAAGGGAGCTCTTCATCCCAGAGCTGCTTCGTAGCGTTACCGTGTGCCACCCCCAGCTGTCACAGAAAGTCGCCTCGGGGATGCAATCAATCGTCTTCTCTGGCATCAGCTTCGGTAAGTCAGGGCTGCGGTTTCTGTTGTTGGCACCTTAGTTGGCATCACGACAATGTGATGCTAGAATTATATATTCCCTTTGGGCATACATGTCTGGCATAGGCACAGGTACTCCCCAAAGTTTGCTTGGAGGATATAGGCTGTCATCTCTAAACCAGCACAGCCATAAACACACGTGACTCCATTTGTATCTCTTCCATACCTCAGCTTCTCTGTTCTCAGCACAGTGACCTCACATGGCATTTCTCACAAGGCTTTGTAGCCATTGATCTTAGGCACTGGCCCACTGTACTTGTTCCTGTTTCTCACTCCATCGCTTCATTCTTGTGGTCATGTGAATGCGGACCTAGCAATAAAGGATGCTGGTGGTCTCAGTTTCTGATGGTGCCAGCCCTGACTGTTCCCCCAAAACATATGAAGACTCAAGACTTCGCAGCCTCAGAGCCCTGCACAAATGCAGTCCTGTGTACTATGTGGCAAACTACATGTCTTTTACCCATCAAGAAACCTCATATTCCCTGGAATCCAGGTGTCACCTTGTTTTTTCAGGACACACCATGCTATGCATACTGCAGTCCATGCCATGTTGTAGGATCACCACTCAGAATGTGCAAGCTCACTACACATATTTAAAAAGAACATAACATTTCTACCATGAGTATCACTTAGAGTATTTGGGAAATAGGGTATTCTGTTAGTGATATACTTCTTCCAGATAATTACCAGTCATGCAGAAAGCTGTATTGTAAGCTGAAATCATGAGTGGAATCACAAGACATTACACTCTACAAACATGTGCTATTAGTGAGGTTCCTCTTCCAAATACCAGTCAGGAAAAAAGCTGACTGGTAGATACCGATCAGGAGAGGAATAAAAAGACATCAGGCACTACAAACAGGGTGTAAGTGCTCCTGGTCTCAATAGCTGTGTGAGTTCTCACTACAAGTATCCTGCCACTGCTCTCAGGATCCTGTGTACGTAGTGCATTCACATGTTGTTGGTCACATCAACACTGTAAGGCTGGATGCATACAGAGGATGCCAGCATGATAGCAGTTCCCACAGAGAGCCAAGCCTTCATTGACATGGAACATTCCATCACACAGGAAAAAAAAAAAAAAAAAAAAAAAGCGCTACAGACAGTATCTGTTGGTAGGCTGAGGAGAATGAGAGAGATGTGCATGGGAATTTTCCAGGCCTTTCTCAGTGCTGGTAATCTCCAGGAATGGGAAGAACCATCACTCAATTCACGCTCCACAAAGGCTAGAAGAGATGAAAAACATCTTCCATAAAAACACAGATTTCTCTCTCTCTCTCTTTTCTTTTTTTTTTTTTTTTTTTTTTTTTTTTTTTTTTTAGAAAACAGTACTAGGCTGGGGCAGTGTTCACTGAACTGCATTGTTTCTGACCTCACAGGTCCACTGAGACAGTGATATCGACTTGACAAAAGCGCTCTCCAATTCTCCGAAGAACTAAGAAGGCATTCTGTCCTCTCATAAGGACATCAGGGACTCCACACACTACCGGGAACCCTGCTCCAGGGTTTTCACACCCTTCACCCATACTTTCCAGGCCTAAGGATAGGCTGCCCTCCGCAAACATACAGTTGTTCATCTCCACTCACAGTACATAGGAAAGCACCTTGGGAAGAGCTCAACAGTGATTCCCTGCTTAGGTCAAGGCGTACCTGTATCTTATGCACATACATTTCACAATTTGAACCTTTGCAAGCAGTCCTTTTGCTGTTCCAGCCCCTTACCCCATCTACAGGTTTAAACTCACTGTTCTCCCAAAGCAGGACATTCCAGCAGGCAACCAGCAATACACAGGCACACCTAGGAAGGGTCTCCAGGAGGAGGTAGCAGTACCTCCTGTTTGGAAAAGGCACACTGCATTCTGACATGTCACGTTCACCTTCTGTCACTACCCACCGGTTAACGCTTAATGCAAAGAATATTCTGACACAATGACAAGTGGAAGACACATCCAACACATCCAACACAGGTAAAGGCCCAGGTGGCTCTACTTCCCCCCAGGCCATGCCTCAACCTCTCACTTCTCTTCCATGCAGTGATGCCAGAAGGATTTATCATACTGCTGTAGAGCCACAAGAAGTCTACATACTTTCCACAGTCAGCTCCCTGACTCCGGCAGGGGATGGCTTCTCTGTGGAATCCTAGAAAATGAACCCAGTCCATGGCATTCCTCCTTAGCCAAGGCCAGAACTGGCTGCAAGAGGGACACATGTGCCCTGGCGTGCACGATGTCATAAGCCTGTATCAGCATCAGCAAAGAAACCTCCTACTCTCTGGGAACAAAGGTTCATACTGTTCTGCCAGGAAGGGACAGAAAGTCTCTCTGTGAACACTCTTCCTCATCACCAAGTTCTTCCCCATCAACAAATGCTCACACTCTACTTTAAACAGAGTAAGACACAAGAGCTTCACTTACCCCTAGGGAGCACATCTTTCCACAAAATATCACTCTGCTTAAATACTTGTGTTATAATTAGTATCAGCACAGCACACGACAAAGTTACTGGCATTCAGGGACCTTAGGACCAAGTACAGCCATACCCTCAGCTTTACCTTACCTCTTCTTCTAACGTCACCACTGTCTACAAGTAAAGACACAGTAAAGCAAATGGACCAGTACCACTCTGCGGGTAACAGGAATCTGCAATAAGACAGCCAACAAAGTTGCTATGCGAGCAGGCTTTTGCAGTCAGCAAAGTCATTCAGAACCAGCACATCAAGAGAAATGCATACTTCTTTATCCCTTATTCCAGCGTTGTTTGGAATGCATGATGTCCTACAGTTAATAAACTGCTTGCCCACATTTCAAATAGTCAACATTAAAAGAAGAAGCTGCACTATAAGTGGGAGCTGCTAAAGGAAGGGACAAGATGTTGCACGGCATAGAAGAAGTGAAATAAGGAACCCTCCACTATGAAATACCTGAAGAGGCCTTATCATTCCCAACTATCTGTAACGCTGCCAAGCACCATTTGTAAAACACCACTATGCACACATTAGGGACAAAAGGACCACGCTTGGTGACCCTCTACTTCTCAGTAAAGCCGTTTGTACGGGATGACTCAGCAAAGAGAGAAGGAGACGGAAGGTATCATCATGGAACGATAACACCATAAAAAGAGCTCCCTGTCATGGGAAAGGGGAAAAAAAAGTATACGAACAATGTGCACCTAAGGCAAAACACTGGGTCATCCCAAACTCTACTTAAAGATAGTCTCATTTGACTAAAGCACATGTCACCAAGAACATGGAACATCTGTCATACAACTACTAACGCAAATTGTACGTCTACTCCCAAAATCTGGCATTCACAGGAATAGCTGAATGAGACACGAAAGGCGGTAACCTGAGTAACAACGTGGCACAGGCCTCAAAGGCCCAGCTCAAGGAATGGGCAGTTCAAAACATGAAGAAACTACATTGACAAAAATGCATTTACGTTTGTGACAGTTGCGCACCATCTGTAGTGCTGCAAAAGCAAATTCTATCAGTGCTAGGGACCTTGGGGGCACTCATAGCCATGTCCTCAGCTAGACCTCTACTTCTGCTTGTTACTCCCCCACAACATGGCAGAAGCAACGACGCACAGGAAAGCAAAGGCACAAGTAGTGCCACGGAGGAGCAAAGGCAGGAGGACGGGCAGCACAAAGAAGGACTTTGAAAGTCTCGCTCGAGGGACTCACCAGCAGGGTGTCTCCGCTGTGGCCAGCGGTGCTCGAGGGCTCCTGGGGCAGCAGCGCGGCGCACTGGTCGGGCGGTGGCACGGGCGTGAGCGTGTTGGAGCAGCTGGCACCTGGGGAGCGGAGCTGGCTCTTGCACGAGCCGGCCGTGAGCGAGACCTCGTGCGAGTAGGAGTGCAGGAAGGCGCGGACGCCATCGATGCCCACGAAGGGCGAGGCTGGGACGGCGCGCAAGGCGCCGCCACCCGCCGCCAGCAGCCGTGAGCGGCGCCAGTGCCGCATGTGCAGCGCCAGCAGTGCCAGCAGGAAGGCGAGGAAGAGGCAGCACACGGCCGCCACAGCCACCACCAGCCAGCGCGCCAGGCTGCCGGGGGGATCGCCCGGCGCCGCCGCACTGCCCAGCTCCGAGAGCAGCTCGGCCACGCTCTCGGCCAGCACCACCGTCAGCGTGGCCGTGGCCGACAGCGCCGGCCGCCCGTGGTCCTTCACCACCACCACCAGGCTCTGCCGCAGCGCGTCACGCGCCAGCGGGGACCGCGCCGTGCGCACCTCGCCGCTGTGCAGCCCCACGTGGAAGAGCCCCGGCTCCGTGGCCTTGGTCAGCTCGTAGGAGAGCCACGCGTTCTGCCCCGAGTCTGCGTCCACCGCCACCACCTTGGCCACTAGCGCCCCGGGCTCCGCCGAGCGCGGTGCCAGCTCCATGCCTGTCCAGCCCAAGCCCGGACCCGCTGCTGCTGCTGCCACCGGTGGCGGGTACAGCACCTGCGGCGCATTGTCGTTCTCGTCCACGATGAAGAGCCGCACCGACACGTTGCTGCTCAGCGCCGGCGTGCCCCCGTCCTCCGCCTGCACCCACAGCCCCACCTCGCGCACCTCCTCGTAGTCGAAGGAGCGCAGCACGTACAGCGCGCCCGTCTCCGCGTTCACCGACACGTACGACGAGAGCGGCGCGCCCCGCACCTGCCCCTCCCACAGCCGGTACCGCACGCGCGCGTTCTGCCCCCAGTCCGCGTCCGCCGCCCGCACCCACAGCACCAGCACGCCCTTGGCGTTGTTCTCGCGCAGCTGGGCACTGTAGCGCGCCTCCGCGAACACCGGCGCATTGTCGTTCACGTCCAGCACCCGCAGCGGCAGCACCGTGCTGCTCCACAGCGCCGGCGACCCGCTGTCCGTCGCCCGCACCATCACGTTGTACTCCGACACCTCCTCGCGGTCCAGCTCCCTCGCCGTCACCACACTGTAGTAGTCCTCAGAGGACTTCTCTAGGCGAAATGGCAGCCTGTCTGGGAGGGACAGCCTGACCTCCCCATTGGCCTCTGAATCTGCATCTTTCACATTTATAAAAGCGATAACAGTCCCCGGGGGGCTGTCCTCGGACATGGAGCTCACAACAGATGTCACTGTGATTAGAGGTGCGTTGTCATTCACATCAATCACACTCACCAGGACTTTTGCCCTGGCTGAGAGGTCCCCACCATCCTTTGCCTGCACCTCCAGCTCATACAGAGCCGCTTCCTCATAGTCCAGCGTCCCTATGGCTGTAACATCCCCAGTGTGGGCGTCCACCTGGAAGATGCATGATGCTTCACCGGGCGTTCTGCGCAACGAGTAGGTCAGCTCTGCATTGGTGCCCTCATCTGCATCCGTGGCGTTCACAGTGAGCAGCCATGACCTCATGGGCACGTCCTCCCGCACACGCACTGTGTACACCGCCTGGCTGAACACCGGCGCATTGTCATTTGCATCCAGCACGACCACGCGGATCCGCGCTGTTCCCGTGCGCACCGGCTCCCCGCCGTCCATTGCCCTGAGCACCAGGTCGTGAATGGTGCTTTCCTCCCGGTCCAGCGCCTTCGCCAGCACCAGCTCCGCATACTTCGAGCCGTCTGGTGCCACCAGCACATCGAGAGCAAAGTGCTCGTCGCCGCTCAGCTCGTAGCGCTGCAGGGCATTCACACCCACGTCTGCGTCTTGTGCTTCTTCCAGTTGGAACCGTGTTCCCACGGCTGCTGTTTCACTGATTCGAACCTGCAGTTTATCTTGCTGGAATGTGGGAGCATTGTCATTCAGGTCAGTGATTTCTATTTCCACAGTATAAAGATGGGCTTTATTCTGTATCAGAATCTGCAAATGGATCAGGCACGTCTCCAGCAGCCGACACACTTGCTCTCTGTCTATCCGTGCCGCCGTCACTAAATGGCCGGTCTTCTCATGCAGAGCAAAATACTGACTCCTATCTGTGTCTACGATGCGGGCGCCGCGGTCGCGGAGCGCCGCCAGCTCCAGCGCCAGGTCCTTGGCCACGTCGCCCACGAAAGAGCCCTTCTGCATCTCCTCGGGCACCGAGTAGCGCAGCTGCCCCCGCGCCAGCACCCACGCTGCCACCCAGGCGCACCACAGCAGCGCTCGCCCTCGGCGGTCCCGGCGCCTCTCTCGCGGCCACATTTCAAAGCTCGGGCCACCGCTTCCGCCGCTCTCCTCCCGGCTGAATCTCCACTGCCAACAGCACAAGCCGGCTCCGACCGCACCCTGCTCTTTCCTGCGCTGTCCTTGCACTCCGGCGGCTCCTCTCTCTCGGGCTCGCTTCTCTTCTCGCGCTCTCGGGCTGCCGAGCGGCCCATCGTGAGCAGACAGCGACACTTGCAGCCTCCAGGAATCACTGCAGCGCTCTAGCGCCGGCAAAGCTAATCGCTGCTCCGCTCCTCTCCGCTCGTTCTTATGCGCATATGCGAATCTCGGCTTACAACACGCTTCACGATACTGCACCGAGACGCGAGAGCACACCTTCACGATTCAGCCGTGTCTTCACCCCACCATGCTCCGCAGATCTACACGTCAGCGTGGCCGTCTCGTGGGGGAGAAAATACAGGCTTTTGCTTTCTGCAGGCACTCTCTGTATTATAACACACGACCATTAAAAGGCAAAGGAACCCGTGTGTCACTGAGATGCCCCCTCTTATGAACCCGCCGACACCCCTGAATCCAGACACGTTTCTAAAAAACGCATTTGTGTGTACCTCTGTAGGTAAGGTCCTACAGCTGCCATTCTAGGTACAGCTGCCTGTGGAGCCCACGTGCTCACACGGCGCCTTCCCTCCAGCATGTCGCTAAACGACAAGCCCAATCTACTGCGAAAGGATAGCTCCCGTTTATAACTCGCCATTATTGTTGTTGTTAATGTCATTATGGAGATAGACCTCTTGCACTCTATTCCAAGACCTTTGTGCACACCACCTCCACTCATCCCTCCTCCGAAGCAACTCCCAGCAGCCACTCGGCTCTCTGGAACAGAGAGCATGGACCCAGAGTAACGGGGATCCAGCCTCAGACGTCAAGGACAGAAGAAACACGTCCGGCTGCCGTCCTTTACAACGGATTGGCAGCTGGCCAGTATTTCCCTCTAGGCGTAGACTCTTCTCCTTTGCAGTCTCTCCGCAGCTTATCCCATCCGAGGTTGGAAAGGACCACGCAAGCAAGCACTCTCCAGAGATCACCCTTTTGTCTGAGTGTTTGTCTTCACATCTCCCCTCTCGAGGGAGAGCTCACGCATAGGCTGTCGTAGTCGGGTGCCTCGGTACCCGCGTCGATCAGCACGGGAAGTAAGAGCTGTAGCACAAGCTTCCACCCTTCCTTACCAGCTGAGCAGCCTACGCTGATCAAGTGAGCTATAAAGGCATAAATGGAAACTAACACGAGCAACCTCGGAAAACATTGACAGCTACCAGCCTACGGGAAATACCACGTCACTGCCTTCTCTCAGTTACAAGGGGCTATTCCTTCAGCCCCCAAACCCACATCGCACAAAAAAGGTTTCATGTGGTGTACTCGGACGTAGAGGAATGTGCAGGCTTACAGACCTCATTGCACGGGGGGCAGACGATAGCTCTCCCGCCAGGGGCTTCCACGCTCGGGACAAGCGCTTCAGAGGACATCTCCACCTCCTCGATCCTTTCGCTGGTCGTTGCCTTAGCCTTTGCAACTGTTAATTCCTCCCATTAGCAGTCCCTCTTATCTCCCCAAACTGCCTTTCACTTTTGCTTTCCCACACACCTCAGAGGCTGCTGTGAATTACATTTCATTCTCACCCCCACCCCACCAACACACACACACCGCTTAAGGGCCATTTTTCTAACCTTACACGAGCTTCCTTTCTATCTTTAATATAGCCAATAAGCATTACGCAGAGATGCACGTGGTCGAAGCCCATCTGCCAACAAGCGCTGGAGCAGCTGCGCCTTAGCAAAGCGTGCTCCAGTCGGCACAGTCACTAGTGTGAGCGAGAAGAGCCCGTGCGGAAACGAAGCGGGGCCTGCGCCGCGCCGCGCCGCGCCGCGCCGCGCCGCGCCTCTCATAGCCAAATCCCCATGTCATTCAGTGTGGCAACAGACATTCATGTTACAAATTTCTCTGCTGCCTCTGACATCGATCCGCGATCTACGCCCTGGTCTGTTCCCCCTCGGCATACCTCCCAAACTGTGAGCAGAAGAACCCTACGGGAGCACTTGCTGCTCCTAAAAGCAAGGCGTCACCGGAGTGTTGCTTGTTCTCAGTCATTCGTCCGTTCATCCATTCGCCTCAACAGGCGCTCCCCTTTCCTCGTTAAGATGCAAATACAATCGAGGAGAAGCAGCACAGGCTGCTAAAGCTTACGAAAACTACAAACGAGCAGACGCGGGGGGTGTGAAGATAAGGAAGGGTGCGAGAAGAGGGCTGGGGTCGGCTTACAGACCTGCACTGCGTCGGGGTGCGACGGCGGCTCTGCCGGGGCACGGCTGCTGCTGGGCGTCAGCATCGCGGGCGGGTCGCCGCTGAGAAGATCGTCGACGGCGCGGCTGGGGAGCGGGGCCGGCAGCAAGGCGCACTCGGCGACGGCGCGGCCCGGCGCCACGCACAGGTTGTAGGAGTAGGGCAAGGTGCCCTCGCAGAAGTCGGCCGGGAAGGCGGGGCCGGCGGCGGCGAAGCGCTCGACGCCCAGGCAGCGCAGGACGGCGGGCGGCCCGGCGCGCCGCACCCGCGCCGCCACGGCCAGCGCCACGCTCAGCACGAACAAGGCGCAGAGCAGCGCCAGCGCCAGCACCAGGTAGAACTGCAAATCCGCCGGCGACTCGGCGCCCGCCGCCCGCTCGCTCAGCGCCGGCAGCGCCTCCTGCAAGCTCTCGGCCAGCACCACGTGCAGCGTGGCCGTGGCCGACAGCGCCGGCTGCCCGTGGTCCTTCACCACCACCACGAGGCGCTGCCGGGCCGCGTCGCGCTCCGACACGGCCCGCGCCGTCCGCACCTCGCCGCTGTGCAGCCCCAGCCGGAAGAGCGCCGGCTCCGTCGCCTGCAGCAGCTCGTACGACAGCCACGCGTTGCGCCCCGCGTCCGCGTCCACCGCCACCACCTTGGCCACCAGGTAGCCCGCCTCGGCCGACCGCGGCACCACCTCGAACGGGCCCGCGCCGGGGCTCGCCGCCGCCGCCGGCCACAGCACCTGCGGCGCGTTGTCGTTGAGGTCCAGCACGAAGACGCGCACCGTCGCCGTCGAGCTGCGCGCCGGCGACCCGCCGTCCTGCGCCCTCACCTCCACGGCGAACTCGCGGCACTGCTCGTAGTCGAAGGAGCGCTGCGCGTACAGCGCGCCGCTCCGCGCCTCCACCGACACGTAGGGCGCCGCCGCCGCCTCGCCCGCGCTGCCGCCCGCCAGCCAGTAGCTCACGCGCCCGTTGGCGCCCGCGTCCGCGTCCCGCGCGCGGACGCGCAGCACCGCCGCGCCCGCCGCGTTGTTCTCCGCCACGTAGGCGCTGTAGGCCGCTTCCTCGAACACCGGCGCGTTGTCGTTCACGTCCGACACGGCCAGCGCCAGCGTCGTGCGGCTGCAGAGCGCCGGGCTCCCGCCGTCGCTCGCCACCACCGTCACGTTGTGCTCGGCCGCCCGCTCCCTGTCCAGCGCGCTCGCCGTCACCACCTTGTACGAGCTGCCCGACGACGCCACGATGGCGAACGGCGACTCGCCCTCCAGCTCGCACCGCACCTTCCCGTTGTCGCCAGAGTCCCGGTCTCGCACCTTGACGAGGGCGACGACGGTGCCGAGCGGGGAGTCCTCGGGCACCGGGCTCGACACCGACAGCGTCGTTATCTCGGGCGCGTTGTCGTTCTCGTCTGTGACCTCTACGAGGACTTTGCAGTGACCGCTGAGCCCGCCCCCGTCCCTCGCTTCCACGCCGAAGCTGTATCTATTCCTCTCCTCGAAATCCAGAGTCCCTTCGTTTCGGATGTCGCCGCTGTCGCTGTCTATGCTGAAGACAGCGCGGACAGCCTCGGGCACGTTGCTGAAGGCGTAGGAGACGCGGCCGTTGGAGCCCGCATCCGCGTCCGTGGCTCGCACCCGCAGCACCAGCGACCCCGCCGGCGCGTTCTCCCGCACTCGCGCCTCGTAGGCGCTTTTGCTGAACACGGGCGCGTTGTCATTCGCGTCTGTCACGTTGATGCGAATCTGCACCGTGCCCGACCTCGCCGGAGACCCGCCGTCCACCGCCGTCAGCACCATCTGGAAGGAGCTCTGCTTCTCACGATCCAAAGCTGCTTCTAACACCAACTCGGGCTGCCTGCTTCCATCCGGGCTCTCCTTCACTGCCAGCGAGAAGGAGGGGCTGTCAGTGAGCTGGTAGCTGAGCAGCGAGTTGCTTCCCACATCCGGATCTTGCGCCATCTCCAGCGGAAACCGCGCACCAGGAAGCATCAATTCCCCGATCTCCAGATCGAGAGCTGCCTTGCTGAAGACCGGCGAGTTGTCATTGATGTCCTGGATGGCCACGTCGACGTGGAAAACGTTGAGCGGGTTCTGCAGCACCACCTCGAAACTGACCGAGCAGGACACGGAGTCGCCGCACATCTCCTCCCGGTCCAGCCTCTCGCTCACGTACAGGTGCCCGTTCTCCGCGCCCACCGCGAAGTAGGGCTTCTCCGAGCTGATGCGCAGCTGCCGCGCCGGCAGGTCTGCCGGGCTCAGCCCCAGGTCCCGCGCCAGCGGCCCCACCAGGGAGCCGCTGCCCGTCTCCTCGGGAACCGCATAGCGCAGCCGCTCCGGCGCCGCCCGGCAGCACACCGGCAGCAGCACGGCCAGCAGCGCGACGTGCCTGGCTGCTGCCCGCCGCTGCGCTCCCTGCCTCGCTCCCATCCCCGCCGCTCGCCGCCTTCGCCGCGCCTCGCCTCCCGTCCTCCGACGCCGCCCTGCTCTGCAGATCCCCCGCAGCTGGCTCACAGGTCGACCGGCGCGGCGAGACCCAGTCCGCCTCTGCTCCGCTCCGCTCTTCCGGCTCCGAGGCGGGCACTGCGCGAGCGAGCAGCCGCCCCGCGGGAGGCTGCGGCGGCTCCGGCTCCGGCTCCGTCTGCGGCGGCGGCTGCGGCGGCGCTTCGCATCGGGCAACAGCGGCACCCGGAGTCCCCGCGCCGCCACTGCAGCCGGCTCGCACTCGCACAACGAGGTATTTCTTCACTACTGTAGTTATCCACTACAGGATAGTAAAAGCAACAGACCCGTACAATGATTTCATAGCTTGAGAAGACTTTGAAAGCAATAACCCTATGTCAGTATTTTTTGTTCTTTTTCTTTCCCTTCTTCCGTCTCTGTGAGTGTGACTCATTCCCTGACTCGGGATGAAGGCAAAGAAAGAAATAAATAGGACAGAGTGATAAATAAGATTTCTCATGCAGAGGATGAAACGCATGCCCAGGTTGGGAAGGGGCTCGTCTGAATATTTCACACTTCTATTTCCGGTAAGCCACACCAGTCTGGTAAAGCGCTGTGCTTAGTTGCAAGCAAAAGGGAGAAGGAGTAGGAAATCTTAGAAGACCAAGCTATTCCTCCTTCTCAGTTTGGGAATCAGGTCCGTGATTTTATGGCAGGCCTCCAAACGCTTTCCAGCTTGTCTAAGTCTCACCTTACTTTTATATGTAGGTGCCTGAGGTTTGTTCTTTCCTTTTTATAAGCAAATAATATTGATTGAGAAGAAAGGACCCTAAAGGTATCGTACGTGTTAGCATACTAACATAACTGAGCTGCCTATTAAACTTGCTCTTTTTCTATATCAGTACCAGGCTGGCCAATCTACAACGTAGATTGTTTGCCCTAAGCACATCCTGATGCTGATTCTTAGCGCTGTCCATAAAAAGCTCAGGGTACGCTTGGCTGAAACTCTGCAGTCTGAGGTCTGCTGTAAAAATGATTTCACACTGTTATGCCTGAGACCTTGTTGCCTTGGGGAGCTTCTAGGCAAAAGTCCTGTTACCAGGCCTTATCCAGGCTTAGGCTATCCTATTCAGCTGGAATTACTTCTGCCTGCAACTGTGACCTTCCTTCTGCCACTTGAGAAGGCCTGGTTCCAGTCCTGGGCAATGCAGGATGGCACACCGAGAGGCAGGCCATGTGTCCACAGGCCTCTAAGAGATCAGAGCAACCCAGAAGTAGCTGGTATTTCCTAGAAGCACTCTGCACCAGACTATACCACATTAGTGTGTGGCCAGCTTGAAGGAGAGGCATCAGAGGTGACAGGCATGTGCAGTAAAGAGATCTCGTTTATCACAAAGCAGTAGCTCAGATCTCGCTATCATTTTTGAGGATTAGTGATTCCGAAACCTCCAACTGGCCCCTTGGAGGCATGTATTTCACATGTGTGATTTACAGCTGTTTTGCCACAGCTCTGCCTAAAAAGGCACCCACAGAGCATCTGGAAGGTCAGTGAGACCTCAAGTTGCAAGCCAGGCCCTGAATTCTTATGTTGGGCTAGATAGGAAGGGGTCTGTTTTCACAAGTGTTCATCCCTGTGCGTGGATTTGTGTACCATACGGCCTGCTTCCTCCTGCGCCTAGGAAGCCAGAAGGCTTATTGCAGGCCTCCGCCGGAGCCTAAGTCTCGTGGGGGATAGAACAGCATGTATGGGAGATGCTGGTTTAGCTGCTCAGCTTTGTCTTCCTCACGGGGAAGAATTCAGTCTTCAGGTGGCTGCAAGCTTGTCTAGGGAATTAAGTGTTCGCTGCAAAACAACACTGACAGGTTCCAAAGCAACAGCCCGTTCTGTAAATGTGACCTAGGAAGACATCTAGCAAACTCAGCTTGAAGGTGGCTCAGGCCTGGGAAAGCTACATGCAACTGTGATGAGACTCTCCATCCTGGTGTTAAAAGGTCGTACGGGTAGAAGAATGAGGTTTCACACAGGAATTACGAGGCATTCTAGTCAAGCAGCACCTTTGTACATACAACATTACTGCCTGAAGACACATTCTTCAGAGGACTGTCACCGCCTTTAAGGATGGGACAACAGAGACCTAGCATAACTGCCACGGGCGGTGGCACAAGGCATGAAATCAATATATTGCCTAGCCAAAAGCACCGCTGACCCACCTATCCCCACTTTCACACCCAGCCTCTCACCGTCAATGCACTGCCTGACGACCCTTTACTTGCAGCATCGAGAACATCTGACTTTAGGCCGTGCACAAGCAATAGGCGAGAGCACTGCGTGACATACTAAGCAAGCGTGTTCATCAGAGTCTTCCTGTTTTCAGCTGAAAACGTTTAAGATATCTATGGAAACTGCTCCTCCACGCGTACATTTAGAGCATTTACATCTCCTTTAAACCATGGTCAGACACTTTGAGGCCTGGCTTTAGGTGACAACCACAACCAAGGCTGGAATTTGAAGCACACTGAAATGAAGGAATCATGCCCTGATATTGTAGTTTATATTGCTTGTAGGAGGTATATAGTAAAGGTATCTAGTAAGCAACATCCACTGAGGAGGCTCCTCACAATGCTCACGGCATAGGCCATAGCCACATTTCCTCAGCCACACTTCACAGAAAATAAGACCGGATGAAACCACAGCTGTGGGTGGAATATTACATCTACGACCAGTGTTCACACTCACCTTGTATTCGTTTAAAATTATAATTCAGACAACTCTGCAACCTCCCCTACATCTACACAAACAGAATTCTTCAGCCTGCCTTCAACACGGTGCTACAAAGGTGCATGTGATGAAGCAACTACGTGGCCTCATAGAAGCTCTTTTTGAACTTTCATCTCTCCTAAGCCAAGGCCAGAATTAGCTGCAACAGACTTCTGCTCTAGCGTGCACTGCATCAAAAGCCTGAATCTACATCAGCAAAGAATCCTCCCACTCTCTGGGAACAAAGGTTCACACCGTTCTGCCAGGAAGGGACTTCTCCCCATCCAAAAACCCTCATATTCCCTGGAATCCACGTCTCACCTTCTTCTCTCAGGACACATCGTGCTATGCATACTGCAGTCCCTGCCGCATCGTAGCATCACCACTCAAAGTGTGCGAGCTCTCTTCACGTAATTATGAAGGGCAACACATTCCTTCCACCATGAAGAACTCTTACAGTACTTGGGGTATAGGGTATTCTACTAGTGAGCTACCTCTTCCAAGTCACTACCAGTCACAAAAGAAGCTGTACTGTAAGCTGAAGATCATGAGAGGTATCACAAGACGTTATGCACTATAAATGTGGCCTAAGTGCTCCCGGTCTCAGTACCTGCGTGAGTGCTCACTATGCCCACCTTTGACCCAGACCTCATAATAAACAAGCAACCTTCCACTGCTCTCGGGTTCCTGAGTACCTAGTGCATCCACACATTGTGGGTCACATCAACACGCTAAAGCTGGACGCATGTAGAGGATGCCAGTGTGACCACATTCCCACAGAGAGGCAAGTGTTCAGAAGCCTTCAGTGACACGGGACCTGCCATCAAAAAATCAAACCCAAGAAACCACAAAAGCTCTTCCGACAGTGTCCGTTGGAGGCCTGAAGAGAACGGGAGAGATGCAATCTCCAGGAACTGGTAGAGCCGTCACTCAACTCCCACCTGATAAAGGCTTGAAGAAACCAAAACTGAAACATACATCTTTCATAAGCAGCAGGTGTATTGATTGATTTTAGAGCACGTCTCTAGGCTGGCGCAGTGTTCACTGTAGTGCGTTGCCTCCGACCTCTCAGGTCCACTGAGACAGTGATATCGACTGGACACAAGCGCTCTCCAATTCTCCGAAGAACTAAGAAGGCATTCTGTCCTCTCATAAGGACATCACGGGCTCCACTCCCTACTGGGAACCGTACTCCAGCTTGCTTTTGCACGCTTCACCCATACTTTCCAGGCCTAAGGATAGGCTGCCCTCTGTAAACATACAGTTGTTCATCTCCACTCACAATACATAGGAAAGCACCTTAGGAAGGGCACAATGGTGATTCCCTGCTTAGGTCAAGGGGTACCTGTGTCATATGCACATACACTTCACAATTTGAATTTTAGCAAGCAGTGATTTTGCTGTTCCAGCCCCTTACCCCATCTACAGGTTGAAACTCACTGTTCTCTCAAAGCAGAACATTCCAGCAGGTAACCAGTAATACACAGGCACACCTAGGAAGGAGGTAGCAGTACTTCCCAAATGGAAAACACACACTACATTCTGATATGTCACAGTCACCTTTCTGTCACTACCCACCAATTAACATTTAAGGTGATGAACATTCTGAGACAAGAACATGTGGAAGAGATACCCAACACAGGTAAAGGACTCCAGGTCATACCTCAACCTTTCATGTCTCTTCCATACAGTGATATCAGGAGGATTTATCACAATGCTGTAGAGCCACAAGAAGTCTACATTCTCTCTACAGTCAGCTCCCGCACTCCTTGAGGTGACGGCTCTTCTCTTTGAATCTTAGGCACAACCAGGGAATGCATTGCCCCCACAAAGACTCTTCTTGCCTTGTTTCCCCACCACCGAGGCAAGAGCGATGGTCAGGCTCGGAACACACCACAAGCTTCACTCCTTTTCCAAGCACCTTCCCCAGATGATGCTGGTCCTCAGCACCTAGGAACAGAGTCAAATCAACCCAGTCCCCTGTATTCCTCCTTAGCCAAGGCCAGAGTTGGCTGCAACAGAGACACCGGTGCCCTGGCGTGCACAATGTCATAAACCTCTGCCATCATCAGCAAAGAAACCTCCTACTCTCTGGGAACAAACCTTCACACCGTTCTGCCAGGAAGGGACAGAAAGGTTCCCTGTGAACACACTCTTCCCCATCACTAAGTTCTTCCTCACCAACAAATGCTCACACTCTGCTGTAGACAGAGTAAGACACACAAAGGGGTCACTTACCTAGCGAGCATATCTTTACATGGAATCTCACTCTGCTTAAATACTTGTGTTATAATTAGTATCAGCACAGCACACGACAAAGTTCAGGGACCTTAGGCCCAAGTACAGCCATACCCTCAGCTTTAATTTACCTCTTCTTCTAACGTCACCACTGTCTACAAGATGAACAGTAAAGCAAATGGACCAGTACCACCCTGCGGGTAACAGGAACCTGCAATAAGACAACCAAGAAAGTTGCTATGCGAGCAGGCTTTTGTGGTCAGCAAAGTCATTCAGAAGCAACACATTAAGAGAAATGCAGACTTTCTCACCCCTTCCTCCAGCATTGTTTGGATTACAGGATGTCCTACAGCTAACAAAATGCTTGCCCAGATTTCAAATAATCAGCACTGAAAGAAGAAGCTGCACTACAAGCGGGAGCTGCTAAAGGAAGGGACAGGATGCCACATGGCACAGAAGAAGTGAAATAAGGACTCTTCAATATGAAATACCTGAGGAGGTCTTATCATTCCCTACCATTCGTAAGACCGCCAAGCAAAATTCATTAAACAACACTATGCTCACATTAGGGACAAAAGGACCATGCTTGGTGACATTCTACTTCTCAGTACCACCATACAGGATCCCTTGGCAAAGAGAGAAGAGGGAAAGTATCATCACGCTATAAAAAAAGATCTACTTGGCATGGGAAAGGGCAAAAAAAAAAAGGACACAAACAATGAGCACCTAAGGCAAAACGCTGGGTCGTGCCAGGTTGCTTAAAGAGAGTCTCATCTGCCTAAAGCACATGTCCGAAAGAACGTGGAACATCTGTAACACGAATGCTAGCAACTCCCAGCAGCCACTCGGCTCTCTGGAACAGAGAGCATGGACCCAGAGTAACGGGGATCCAGCCTCAGACGTCAAGGACAGAAGAAACACGTCCGGCTGCCGTCCTTTTCAACGGATTGGCAGCTGGCCAGTATTTCCCTCTAGGCGTAGACTCTTCTCCTTTGCAGTCTCTCCGCAGCTTATGCCATCCGAGGTTGGAAAGGACCACGCAAGCAAGCACTCTCCAGCGATCACCCTTTTGTCTGAGTGTTTGTCTTCACATCTCCCCTCTCGAGGGAGAGCTCACAGCGGCAGCACACGCTAAAGCTCAGAGAGCTGGCCGTTTACAGGCACTTGCCGAGATAAGAGGTGCCTCAAGGGGAGCCAAAGAGATCAGCAGCCTCCTGCCTCCCGAGGCAGAACTCGGAGCAGCTGCTGCAGACTGCAACACACCCGGGGAACGAAAACGTTCCCACGGCTTCGCTTCAAACAGGAGAGGGAACCTCCCTCACTCATCTGAAGCACCCCTGGGCGCCCAGTCCCGAAAGGAAACATTTCACCCCTCTCAGCGTACAGCGAGAAGCAAGGAGCGCCATGAGCTCCTCGGATACTCTGGTACGAGTGGCTAGCTACCTTCCTGCAGGTCAGGACAGCCCCGTACCGGAACGCTACCCATCGCATTCGTTCCCGAAATCACGACTGACAGTACATCCCAGCAACGAAGATCCTCCCTAAAACGCGGGTCGCAGGAGGAAATACCGGTCGCGGTATTTCAGGAACGCATAGGCTGTCGTAGTCGGGTGCCTCGGTACCCGCGTCGATCAGCACGGGAAGTAAGAGCTGTAGCACAAGCTTCCACCCTTCCTTACCAGCTGAGCAGCCTACGCTGATCAAGTGAGCTATAAAGGCATAAATGGAAACTAGCACGAGCAACCTCGGAAAACATTGACAGCTACCAGCCTACGGGAAATACCACGTCACTGCCTTCTCTCAGTTACAAGGGGCTATTCCTTCAGCCCCCAAACCCACATCGCACAAAAAAGGTTTCATGTGGTGTACTCGGACGTAGAGGAATGTGCAGGCTTACAGACCTCATTGCACGGGGGGCAGACGATAGCTCTCCCGCCAGGGGCTTCCACGCTCGGGACAAGCGCTTCAGAGGACATCTCCACCTCCTCGATCCTTTCGCTGGTCGTTGCCTTAGCCTTTGCAACTGTTAATTCCTCCCATTAGCAGTCCCTCTTATCTCCCCAAACTGCCTTTCACTTTTGCTTTCCCACACACCTCAGAGGCTGCTGTGAATTACATTTCATTCTCACCCCCACCCCACCAACACACACACACCGCTTAAGGGCCATTTTTCTAACCTTACACGAGCTTCCTTTCTATCTTTAATATAGCCAATAAGCATTACGCAGAGATGCACGTGGTCGAAGCCCATCTGCCAACAAGCGCTGGAGCAGCTGCGCCTTAGCAAAGCGTGCTCCAGTCGGCACAGTCACTAGTGTGAGCGAGAAGAGCCCGTGCGGAAACGAAGCGGGGCCTGCGCCGCGCCGCGCCGCGCCGCGCCGCGCCGCGCCGCGCCGCGCCTCTCATAGGCAAATCCCCATGTCATTCAGTGTGGCAACAGACATTCATGTTACTAATTTCTCTGCTGCCTCTGACATCGATCCGCGATCTACGCCCTGGTCTGTTCCCCCTCGGCATACCTCCCAAACTGTGAGCAGAAGAACCCTACGGGAGCACTTGCTGCTCCTAAAAGCAAGGCGTCACCGGAGTGTTGCTTGTTCTCAGTCATTCGTCCGTTCATCCATTCGCCTCAACAGGCGCTCCCCTTTCCTCGTTAAGATGCAAATACAATCGAGGAGAAGCAGCACAGGCTGCTAAAGCTTACGAAAACTACAAACGAGCAGACGCGGGGGGTGTGCAGATAAGGAAGGGTGCGAGAAGAGGGCTGGGGTCGGCTTACAGACCTGCACTGCGTCGGGGTGCGACGGCGGCTCTGCCGGGGCACGGCTGCTGCTGGGCGTCAGCATCGCGGGCGGGTCGCCGCTGAGAAGATCCTCGACGGCGCGGCTGGGGAGCGGGGCCGGCAGCAAGGCGCACTCGGCGACGGCGCGGCCCGGCGCCACGCACAGGTTGTAGGAGTAGGGCAAGGTGCCCTCGCAGAAGTCGGCCGGGAAGGCGGGGCCGGCGGCGGCGAAGCGCTCGGCGCCCAGGCAGCGCAGGACGGCGGGCGGCCCGGCGCGCCGCACCCGCGCCGCCACGGCCAGCGCCACGCTCAGCACGAACAAGGCGCAGAGCAGCGCCAGCGCCAGCACCAGGTAGAACTGCAAATCCGCCGGCGACTCGGCGCCCGCCGCCCGCTCGCTCAGCGCCGGCAGCGCCTCCTGCAAGCTCTCGGCCAGCACCACGTGCAGCGTGGCCGTGGCCGACAGCGCCGGCTGCCCGTGGTCCTTCACCACCACCACGAGGCGCTGCCGGGCCGCGTCGCGCTCCGACACGGCCCGCGCCGTCCGCACCTCGCCGCTGTGCAGCCCCAGCCGGAAGAGCGCCGGCTCCGTCGCCTGCAGCAGCTCGTACGACAGCCACGCGTTGCGCCCCGCGTCCGCGTCCACCGCCACCACCTTGGCCACCAGGTAGCCCGCCTCGGCCGACCGCGGCACCACCTCGAACGGGCCCGCGCCGGGGCTCGCCGCCGCCGCCGGCCACAGCACCTGCGGCGCGTTGTCGTTGAGGTCCAGCACGAAGACGCGCACCGTCGCCGTCGAGCTGCGCGCCGGCGACCCGCCGTCCTGCGCCCTCACCTCCACGGCGAACTCGCGGCACTGCTCGTAGTCGAAGGAGCGCTGCGCGTACAGCGCGCCGCTCCGCGCCTCCACCGACACGTAGGGCGCCGCCGCCGCCTCGCCCGCGCTGCCGCCCGCCAGCCAGTAGCTCACGCGCCCGTTGGCGCCCGCGTCCGCGTCCCGCGCGCGGACGCGCAGCACCGCCGCGCCCGCCGCGTTGTTCTCCGCCACGTAGGCGCTGTAGGCCGCTTCCTCGAACACCGGCGCGTTGTCGTTCACGTCCGACACGGCCAGCGCCAGCGTCGTGCGGCTGCAGAGCGCCGGGCTCCCGCCGTCGCTCGCCACCACCGTCACGTTGTGCTCGGCCGCCCGCTCCCTGTCCAGCGCGCTCGCCGTCACCACCTTGTACGAGCTGCCCGACGACGCCACGATGGCGAACGGCGACTCGCCCTCCAGCTCGCACCGCACCTTCCCGTTGTCGCCAGAGTCCCGGTCTCGCACCTTGACGAGGGCGACGACGGTGCCGAGCGGGGAGTCCTCGGGCACCGGGCTCGACACCGACAGCGGCGTTATCTCGGGCGCGTTGTCGTTCTCGTCTGTGACCTCTACGAGGACCTGGCAGTGACCGCTGAGCCCGCCCCCGTCCCTCGCTTCCACGCCGAAGCTGTATTCGTTCCTCTCCTCGAAATCCAAGGTCCCTTCGTTTCGGATGTCGCCGCTGTCGCTGTCTATGCTGAAGACAGCGCGGACAGCCTCGGGCACGTTGCTGAAGGCGTAGGAGACGCGGCCGTTGGAGCCCGCATCCGCGTCCGTGGCTCGCACCCGCAGCACCAGCGACCCCGCCGGCGCGTTCTCCCGCACTCGCGCCTCGTAGGCGCTTTTGCTGAACACGGGCGCGTTGTCATTCGCGTCTGTCACGTTGATGCGAATCTGCACCGTGCCCGACCTCGCCGGAGACCCGCCGTCCACCGCCGTCAGCACCATCTGGAAGGAGCTCTGCTTCTCACGATCCAAAGCTGCTTCTAACACCAGCTCGGGCTGCCTCTTGCCACTTGCAGTCTCCTTCACCGCCAGCGAGAAGGAGGGGCTGTCAGTGAGCTGGTAGCTGAGCAGCGAGTTGCTTCCCACATCCGGATCTTGCGCCATCTCCAGCGGAAACCGCGCACCAGGAAGCATCAATTCCCCGATCTCCAGATCGAGAGCTGCCTTGCTGAAGACCGGCGAGTTGTCATTGATGTCCTGGATGGCCACGTCGACGTGGAAAACGTTGAGCGGGTTCTGCAGCACCACCTCGAAACTGACCGAGCAGGACGCGGAGTCGCCGCACATCTCCTCCCGGTCCAGCCTCTCGCTCACGTACAGGTGCCCGTTCTCCGCGCCCACCGCGAAGTAGGGCTTCTCCGAGCTGATGCGCAGCTGCCGCGCCGGCAGGTCTGCCGGGCTCAGCCCCAGGTCCCGCGCCAGCGGCCCCACCAGGGAGCCGCTGCCCGTCTCCTCGGGAACCGCATAGCGCAGCCGCTCCGGCGCCGCCCGGCAGCACACCGGCAGCAGCACGGCCAGCAGCGCGACGTGCCCGGCTGCTGCCCGCCGCTGCGCTCCCTGCCTCGCTCCCATCCCCGCCGCTCGCCGCCTTCGCTGCGCCTCGCCTCCCGTCCTCCGACGCCGCCCTGCTCTGCAGATCCCCCGCAGCTGGCTCACAGGTCGACCGGCGCGGCGAGACCCAGTCCGCCTCTGCTCCGCTCCGCTCTTCCGGCTCCGAGGCGGGCACTGCGCGAGCGAGCAGCCGCCCCGCGGGAGGCTGCGGCGGCTCCGGCTCCGGCTCCGGCTCCGGCTCCGGCTCCGTCTGCGGCGGCGGCTGCGGCGGCGCTTCGCATCGGGCAACAGCGGCACCCGGAGTCCCCGCGCCGCCACTGCAGCCGGCTCGCACTCGCACAACGAGGTATTTCTTCACTACTGTAGTTATCCACTACAGGATAGTAAAAGCAACAGACCCGTACAATGATTTCATAGCTTGAGAAGACTTTGAAAGCAATAACCCTATGTCAGTATTTTTTGTTCTTTTTCTTTCCCTTCTTCCGTCTCTGTGAGTGTGACTCATTCCCTGACTCGGGATGAAGGCAAAGAAAGAAATAAATAGGACAGAGTGATAAATAAGATTTCTCATGCAGAGGATGAAACGCATGCCCAGGTTGGGAAGGGGCTCGTCTGAATATTTCACACTTCTATTTCCGGTAAGCCACACCAGTTTGGTAAAGCGCTGTGCTTAGTTGCAAGCAAAAGGGAGAAGGAGTAGGAAATCTTAGAAGACCAAGCTATTCCTCCTTCTCAGTTTGGGAATCAGGTCCGTGATTTTATGGCAGGCCTCCAAACGCTTTCCAGCTTGTCTAAGTCTCACCTTACTTTTATATGTAGGTGCCTGAGGTTTGTTCTTTCCTTTTTATAAGCAAATAATATTGATTGAGAAGAAAGGACCCTAAAGGTATCGTACGTGTTAGCATACTAACATAACTGAGCTGCCTATTAAACTTGCTCTTTTTCTATATCAGTACCAGGCTGGCCAATCTACAACGTAGATTGTTTGCCCTAAGCACATCCTGATGCTGATTCTTAGCGCTGTCCATAAAAAGCTCAGGGTACGCTTGGCTGAAACTCTGCAGTCTGAGGTCTGCTGTAAAAATGATTTCACACTGTTATGCCTGAGACCTTGTTGCCTTGGGGAGCTTCTAGGCAAAAGTCCTGTTACCAGGCCTTATCCAGGCTTAGGCTATCCTATTCAGCTGGAATTACTTCTGCCTGCAACTGTGACCTTCCTTCTGCCACTTGAGAAGGCCTGGTTCCAGTCCTGGGCAATGCAGGATGGCACACCGAGAGGCAGGCCATGTGTCCACAGGCCTCTAAGAGATCAGAGCAACCCAGAAGTAGCTGGTATTTCCTAGAAGCACTCTGCACCAGACTATACCACATTAGTGTGTGGCCAGCTTGAAGGAGAGGCATCAGAGGTGACAGGCATGTGCAGTAAAGAGATCTCGTTTATCACAAAGCAGTAGCTCAGATCTCGCTATCATTTTTGAGGATTAGTGATTCCGAAACCTCCAACTGGCCCCTTGGAGGCATGTATTTCACATGTGTGATTTACAGCTGTTTTGCCACAGCTCTGCCTAAAAAGGCACCCACAGAGCATCTGGAAGGTCAGTGAGACCTCAAGTTGCAAGCCAGGCCCTGAATTCTTATGTTGGGCTAGATAGGAAGGGGTCTGTTTTCACAAGTGTTCATCCCTGTGCGTGGATTTGTGTACCATACGGCCTGCTTCCTCCTGCGCCTAGGAAGCCAGAAGGCTTATTGCAGGCCTCCGCCGGAGCCTAAGTCTCGTGGGGGATAGAACAGCATGTATGGGAGATGCTGGTTTAGCTGCTCAGCTTTGTCTTCCTCACGGGGAAGAATTCAGTCTTCAGGTGGCTGCAAGCTTGTCTACGGAATTAAATGTTCGCTGCAAAACAACACTGACAGGTTCCAAAGCAACAGCCCGTTCTGTAAATGTGACCTAGGAAGACATCTAGCAAACTCAGCTTGAAGGTGGCTCAGGCCTGGGAAAGCTACATGCAACTGTGATGAGACTCTCCATCCTGGTGTTAAAAGGTCGTACGGGTAGAAGAATGAGGTTTCACACAGGAATTACGAGGCATTCTAGTCAAGCAGCACCTTTGTACATACAACATTACTGCCTGAAGACACATTCTTCAGAGGACTGTCACCGCCTTTAAGGATGGGACAACAGAGACCTAGCATAACTGCCACGGGCGGTGGCACAAGGCATGAAATCAATATATTGCCTAGCCAAAAGCACCGCTGACCCACCTATCCCCACTTTCACACCCAGCCTCTCACCGTCAATGCACTGCCTGACGACCCTTTACTTGCAGCATCGAGAACATCTGACTTTAGGCCGTGCACAAGCAATAGGCGAGAGCACTGCGTGACATACTAAGCAAGCGTGTTCATCAGAGTCTTCCTGTTTTCAGCTGAAAACGTTTAAGATATCTATGGAAACTGCTCCTCCACGCATACATTTAGAGCATTTACATCTCCTTTAAACCATGGTCAGACACTTTGAGGCCTGGCTTTAGGTGACAACCACAACCAAGGCTGGAATTTGAAGCACACTGAAATGAAGGAATCATGCCCTGATATTGTAGTTTATATTGCTTGTAGGAGGTATATAGTAAAGGTATCTAGTAAGCAACATCCACTGAGGAGGCTCCTCACAATGCTCACGGCATAGGCCATAGCCACATTTCCTCAGCCACACTTCACAGAAAATAAGACCGGATGAAACCACAGCTGTGGGTGGAATATTACATCTACGACCAGTGTTCACACTCACCTTGTATTCGTTTAAAATTATAATTCAGACAACTCTGCAACCTCCCCTACATCTACACAAACAGAATTCTTCAGCCTGCCTTCAACACGGTGCTACAAAGGTGCATGTGATGAAGCAACTACGTGGCCTCATAGAAGCTCTTTTTGAACTTTCATCTCTCCTAAGCCAAGGCCAGAATTAGCTGCAACAGACTTCTGCTCTAGCGTGCACTGCATCAAAAGCCTGAATCTACATCAGCAAAGAATCCTCCCACTCTCTGGGAACAAAGGTTCACACCGTTCTGCCAGGAAGGGACTTCTCCCCATCCAAAAACCCTCATATTCCCTGGAATCCACGTCTCACCTTCTTCTCTCAGGACACATCGTGCTATGCATACTGCAGTCCCTGCCGCGTCGTAGCATCACCACTCAAAGTGTGCGAGCTCTCTTCACGTAATTATGAAGGGCAACACATTCCTTCCACCGTGAAGAACTCTTACAGTACTTGGGGTATAGGGTATTCTACTAGTGAGCTACCTCTTCCAAGTCACTACCAGTCACAAAAGAAGCTGTACTGTAAGCTGAAGATCATGAGAGGTATCACAAGACGTTATGCACTATAAATGTGGCCTAAGTGCTCCCGGTCTCAGTACCTGCGTGAGTGCTCACTATGCCCACCTTTGACCCAGACCTCATAATAAACAAGCAACCTTCCACTGCTCTCGGGTTCCTGAGTACCTAGTGCATCCACACATTGTGGGTCACATCAACACGCTAAAGCTGGACGCATGTAGAGGATGCCAGTGTGACCACATTCCCACAGAGAGGCAAGTGTTCAGAAGCCTTCAGTGACACGGGACCTGCCATCAAAAAATCAAACCCAAGAAACCACAAAAGCTCTTCCGACAGTGTCCGTTGGAGGCCTGAAGAGAACGGGAGAGATGCAATCTCCAGGAACTGGTAGAGCCGTCACTCAACTCCCACCTGATAAAGGCTTGAAGAAACCAAAACTGAAACATGCATCTTTCATAAGCAGCAGGTGTATTGATTGATTTTAGAGCACGTCTCTAGGCTGGCGCAGTGTTCACTGTAGTGCGTTGCCTCCGACCTCTCAGGTCCACTGAGACAGTGATATCGACTGGACACAAGCGCTCTCCAATTCTCCGAAGAACTAAGAAGGCATTCTGTCCTCTCATAAGGACATCACGGGCTCCACTCCCTACTGGGAACCGTACTCCAGCTTGCTTTTGCACGCTTCACCCATACTTTCCAGGCCTAAGGATAGGCTGCCCTCTGTAAACATACAGTTGTTCATCTCCACTCACAATACATAGGAAAGCACCTTAGGAAGGGCACAATGGTGATTCCCTGCTTAGGTCAAGGGGTACCTGTGTCATATGCACATACACTTCACAATTTGAATTTTAGCAAGCAGTGATTTTGCTGTTCCAGCCCCTTACCCCATCTACAGGTTGAAACTCACTGTTCTCTCAAAGCAGAACATTCCAGCAGGTAACCAGTAATACACAGGCACACCTAGGAAGGAGGTAGCAGTACTTCCCAAATGGAAAACACACACTACATTCTGATATGTCACAGTCACCTTTCTGTCACTACCCACCAATTAACATTTAAGGTGATGAACATTCTGAGACAAGAACATGTGGAAGAGATACCCAACACAGGTAAAGGACTCCAGGTCATACCTCAACCTTTCATGTCTCTTCCATACAGTGATATCAGGAGGATTTATCACAATGCTGTAGAGCCACAAGAAGTCTACATTCTCTCTACAGTCAGCTCCCGCACTCCTTGAGGTGACGGCTCTTCTCTTTGAATCTTAGGCACAACCAGGGAATGCATTGCCCCCACAAAGACTCTTCTTGCCTTGTTTCCCCACCACCGAGGCAAGAGCGATGGTCAGGCTCGGAACACACCACAAGCTTCACTCCTTTTCCAAGCACCTTCCCCAGATGATGCTGGTCCTCAGCACCTAGGAACAGAGTCAAATCAACCCAGTCCCCTGTATTCCTCCTTAGCCAAGGCCAGAGTTGGCTGCAACAGAGACACCGGTGCCCTGGCGTGCACAATGTCATAAACCTCTGCCATCATCAGCAAAGAAACCTCCTACTCTCTGGGAACAAACCTTCACACCGTTCTGCCAGGAAGGGACAGAAAGGTTCCCTGTGAACACACTCTTCCCCATCACTGAGTTCTTCCTCACCAACAAATGCTCACACTCTGCTGTAGACAGAGTAAGACACACAAAGGGGTCACTTACCTAGCGAGCATATCTTTACATGGAATCTCACTCTGCTTAAATACTTGTGTTATAATTAGTATCAGCACAGCACACGACAAAGTTCAGGGACCTTAGGCCCAAGTACAGCCATACCCTCAGCTTTAATTTACCTCTTCTTCTAACGTCACCACTGTCTACAAGATGAACAGTAAAGCAAATGGACCAGTACCACCCTGCGGGTAACAGGAACCTGCAATAAGACAACCAAGAAAGTTGCTATGCGAGCAGGCTTTTGTGGTCAGCAAAGTCATTCAGAAGCAACACATTAAGAGAAATGCAGACTTTCTCACCCCTTCCTCCAGCATTGTTTGGATTACAGGATGTCCTACAGCTAACAAAATGCTTGCCCAGATTTCAAATAATCAGCACTGAAAGAAGAAGCTGCACTACAAGCGGGAGCTGCTAAAGGAAGGGACAGGATGCCACATGGCACAGAAGAAGTGAAATAAGGACTCTTCAATATGAAATACCTGAGGAGGTCTTATCATTCCCTACCATTCGTAAGACCGCCAAGCAAAATTCATTAAACAACACTATGCTCACATTAGGGACAAAAGGACCATGCTTGGTGACATTCTACTTCTCAGTACCACCATACAGGATCCCTTGGCAAAGAGAGAAGAGGGAAAGTATCATCACGCTATAAAAAAAGATCTACTTGGCATGGGAAAGGGCAAAAAAAAAAAAAAAGGACACAAACAATGAGCACCTAAGGCAAAACGCTGGGTCGTGCCAGGTTGCTTAAAGAGAGTCTCATCTGCCTAAAGCACATGTCCGAAAGAACGTGGAACATCTGTAACACGAATGCTAGCAACTCCCAGCAGCCACTCGGCTCTCTGGAACAGAGAGCATGGACCCAGAGTAACGGGGATCCAGCCTCAGACGTCAAGGACAGAAGAAACACGTCCGGCTGCCGTCCTTTACAACGGATTGGCAGCTGGCCAGTATTTCCCTCTAGGCGTAGACTCTTCTCCTTTGCAGTCTCTCCGCAGCTTATGCCATCCGAGGTTGGAAAGGACCACGCAAGCAAGCACTCTCCAGCGATCACCCTTTTGTCTGAGTGTTTGTCTTCACATCTCCCCTCTCGAGGGAGAGCTCACAGCGGCAGCACACGCTAAAGCTCAGAGAGCTGGCCGTTTACAGGCACTTGCCGAGATAAGAGGTGCCTCAAGGGGAGCCAAAGAGATCAGCAGCCTCCTGCCTCCCGAGGCAGAACTCGGAGCAGCTGCTGCAGACTGCAACACACCCGGGGAACGAAAACGTTCCCACGGCTTCGCTTCAAACAGGAGAGGGAACCTCCCTCACTCATCTGAAGCACCCCTGGGCGCCCAGTCCCGAAAGGAAACATTTCACCCCTCTCAGCGTACAGCGAGAAGCAAGGAGCGCCATGAGCTCCTCGGATACTCTGGTACGAGTGGCTAGCTACCTTCCTGCAGGTCAGGACAGCCCCGTACCGGAACGCTACCCATCGCATTCGTTCCCGAAATCACGACTGACAGTACATCCCAGCAACGAAGATCCTCCCTAAAACGCGGGTCGCAGGAGGAAATACCGGTCGCGGTATTTCAGGAACGCATAGGCTGTCGTAGTCGGGTGCCTCGGTACCCGCGTCGATCAGCACGGGAAGTAAGAGCTGTAGCACAAGCTTCCACCCTTCCTTACCAGCTGAGCAGCCTACGCTGATCAAGTGAGCTATAAAGGCATAAATGGAAACTAACACGAGCAACCTCGGAAAACATTGACAGCTACCAGCCTACGGGAAATACCACGTCACTGCCTTCTCTCAGTTACAAGGGGCTATTCCTTCAGCCCCCAAACCCACATCGCACAAAAAAGGTTTCATGTGGTGTACTCGGACGTAGAGGAATGTGCAGGCTTACAGACCTCATTGCACGGGGGGCAGACGATAGCTCTCCCGCCAGGGGCTTCCACGCTCGGGACAAGCGCTTCAGAGGACATCTCCACCTCCTCGATCCTTTCGCTGGTCGTTGCCTTAGCCTTTGCAACTGTTAATTCCTCCCATTAGCAGTCCCTCTTATCTCCCCAAACTGCCTTTCACTTTTGCTTTCCCACACACCTCAGAGGCTGCTGTGAATTACATTTCATTCTCACCCCCACCCCACCAACACACACACACCGCTTAAGGGCCATTTTTCTAACCTTACACGAGCTTCCTTTCTATCTTTAATATAGCCAATAAGCATTACGCAGAGATGCACGTGGTCGAAGCCCATCTGCCAACAAGCGCTGGAGCAGCTGCGCCTTAGCAAAGCGTGCTCCAGTCGGCACAGTCACTAGTGTGAGCGAGAAGAGCCCGTGCGGAAACGAAGCGGGGCCTGCGCCGCGCCGCGCCGCGCCGCGCCGCGCCGCGCCGCGCCGCGCCGCGCCGCGCCGCGCCTCTCATAGGCAAATCCCCATGTCATTCAGTGTGGCAACAGACATTCATGTTACTAATTTCTCTGCTGCCTCTGACATCGATCCGCGATCTACGCCCTGGTCTGTTCCCCCTCGGCATACCTCCCAAACTGTGAGCAGAAGAACCCTACGGGAGCACTTGCTGCTCCTAAAAGCAAGGCGTCACCGGAGTGTTGCTTGTTCTCAGTCATTCGTCCGTTCATCCATTCGCCTCAACAGGCGCTCCCCTTTCCTCGTTAAGATGCAAATACAATCGAGGAGAAGCAGCACAGGCTGCTAAAGCTTACGAAAACTACAAACGAGCAGACGCGGGGGGTGTGCAGATAAGGAAGGGTGCGAGAAGAGGGCTGGGGTCGGCTTACAGACCTGCACTGCGTCGGGGTGCGACGGCGGCTCTGCCGGGGCACGGCTGCTGCTGGGCGTCAGCATCGCGGGCGGGTCGCCGCTGAGAAGATCGTCGACGGCGCGGCTGGGGAGCGGGGCCGGCAGCAAGGCGCACTCGGCGACGGCGCGGCCCGGCGCCACGCACAGGTTGTAGGAGTAGGGCAAGGTGCCCTCGCAGAAGTCGGCCGGGAAGGCGGGGCCGGCGGCGGCGAAGCGCTCGGCGCCCAGGCAGCGCAGGACGGCGGGCGGCCCGGCGCGCCGCACCCGCGCCGCCACGGCCAGCGCCACGCTCAGCACGAACAAGGCGCAGAGCAGCGCCAGCGCCAGCACCAGGTAGAACTGCAAATCCGCCGGCGACTCGGCGCCCGCCGCCCGCTCGCTCAGCGCCGGCAGCGCCTCCTGCAAGCTCTCGGCCAGCACCACGTGCAGCGTGGCCGTGGCCGACAGCGCCGGCTGCCCGTGGTCCTTCACCACCACCACGAGGCGCTGCCGGGCCGCGTCGCGCTCCGACACGGCCCGCGCCGTCCGCACCTCGCCGCTGTGCAGCCCCAGCCGGAAGAGCGCCGGCTCCGTCGCCTGCAGCAGCTCGTACGACAGCCACGCGTTGCGCCCCGCGTCCGCGTCCACCGCCACCACCTTGGCCACCAGGTAGCCCGCCTCGGCCGACCGCGGCACCACCTCGAACGGGCCCGCGCCGGGGCTCGCCGCCGCCGCCGGCCACAGCACCTGCGGCGCGTTGTCGTTGAGGTCCAGCACGAAGACGCGCACCGTCGCCGTCGAGCTGCGCGCCGGCGACCCGCCGTCCTGCGCCCTCACCTCCACGGCGAACTCGCGGCACTGCTCGTAGTCGAAGGAGCGCTGCGCGTACAGCGCGCCGCTCCGCGCCTCCACCGACACGTAGGGCGCCGCCGCCGCCTCGCCCGCGCTGCCGCCCGCCAGCCAGTAGCTCACGCGCCCGTTGGCGCCCGCGTCCGCGTCCCGCGCGCGGACGCGCAGCACCGCCGCGCCCGCCGCGTTGTTCTCCGCCACGTAGGCGCTGTAGGCCGCTTCCTCGAACACCGGCGCGTTGTCGTTCACGTCCGACACGGCCAGCGCCAGCGTCGTGCGGCTGCAGAGCGCCGGGCTCCCGCCGTCGCTCGCCACCACCGTCACGTTGTGCTCGGCCGCCCGCTCCCTGTCCAGCGCGCTCGCCGTCACCACCTTGTACGAGCTGCCCGACGACGCCACGATGGCGAACGGCGACTCGCCCTCCAGCTCGCACCGCACCTTCCCGTTGTCGCCAGAGTCCCGGTCTCGCACCTTGACGAGGGCGACGACGGTGCCGAGCGGGGAGTCCTCGGGCACCGGGCTCGACACCGACAGCGTCGTTATCTCGGGCGCGTTGTCGTTCTCGTCTGTGACCTCTACGAGGACCTGGCAGTGACCGCTGAGCCCGCCCCCGTCCCTCGCTTCCACGCCGAAGCTGTATTCGTTCCTCTCCTCGAAATCCAAGGTCCCTTCGTTTCGGATGTCGCCGCTGTCGCTGTCTATGCTGAAGACAGCGCGGACAGCCTCGGGCACGTTGCTGAAGGCGTAGGAGACGCGGCCGTTGGAGCCCGCATCCGCGTCCGTGGCTCGCACCCGCAGCACCAGCGACCCCGCCGGCGCGTTCTCCCGCACTCGCGCCTCGTAGGCGCTTTTGCTGAACACGGGCGCGTTGTCATTCGCGTCTGTCACGTTGATGCGAATCTGCACCGTGCCCGACCTCGCCGGAGACCCGCCGTCCACCGCCGTCAGCACCATCTGGAAGGAGCTCTGCTTCTCACGATCCAAAGCTGCTTCTAACACCAGCTCGGGCTGCCTCTTGCCACTTGCAGTCTCCTTCACCGCCAGCGAGAAGGAGGGGCTGTCAGTGAGCTGGTAGCTGAGCAGCGAGTTGCTTCCCACGTCCGGATCTTGCGCCATCTCCAGGGGAAACCGCGCACCAGGAACAGTCCATTCCGCAATCTCCAGATCGAGAGCTGCCTTGCTGAAGACCGGCGAGTTGTCATTGATGTCCTGGATGGCCACGTCGACGTGGAAAACGTTGAGCGGGTTCTGCAGCACCACCTCGAAACTGACCGAGCAGGACGCGGAGTCGCCGCACATCTCCTCCCGGTCCAGCCTCTCGCTCACGTACAGGTGCCCGTTCTCCGCGCCCACCGCGAAGTAGGGCTTCTCCGAGCTGATGCGCAGCTGCCGCGCCGGCAGGTCTGCCGGGCTCAGCCCCAGGTCCCGCGCCAACGGCCCCACCAGGGAGCCGCTGCCCGTCTCCTCGGGAACCGCATAGCGCAGCCGCTCCGGCGCCGCCCGGCAGCACACCGGCAGCAGCACGGCCAGCAGCGCGACGTGCCTGGCTGCTGCCCGCCGCTGCGCTCCCTGCCTCGCTCCCATCCCCGCCGCTCGCCGCCTTCGCCGCGCCTCGCCTCCCGTCCTCCGACGCCGCCCTGCTCTGCAGATCCCCCGCAGCTGGCTCACAGGTCGACCGGCGCGGCGAGACCCAGTCCGCCTCTGCTCCGCTCCGCTCTTCCGGCTCCGAGGCGGGCACTGCGCGAGCGAGCAGCCGCCCCGCGGGAGGCTGCGGCGGCTCCGGCTCCGGCTCCGGCTCCGGCTCCGTCTGCGGCGGCGGCTGCGGCGGCGCTTCGCATCGGGCAACAGCGGCACCCGGAGTCCCCGCGCCGCCACTGCAGCCGGCTCGCACTCGCACAACGAGGTATTTCTTCACTACTGTAGTTATCCACTACAGGATAGTAAAAGCAACAGACCCGTACAATGATTTCATAGCTTGAGAAGACTTTGAAAGCAATAACCCTATGTCAGTATTTTTTGTTCTTTTTCTTTCCCTTCTTCCGTCTCTGTGAGTGTGACTCATTCCCTGACTCGGGATGAAGGCAAAGAAAGAAATAAATAGGACAGAGTGATAAATAAGATTTCTCATGCAGAGGATGAAACGCATGCCCAGGTTGGGAAGGGGCTCGTCTGAATATTTCACACTTCTATTTCCGGTAAGCCACACCAGTTTGGTAAAGCGCTGTGCTTAGTTGCAAGCAAAAGGGAGAAGGAGTAGGAAATCTTAGAAGACCAAGCTATTCCTCCTTCTCAGTTTGGGAATCAGGTCCGTGATTTTATGGCAGGCCTCCAAACGCTTTCCAGCTTGTCTAAGTCTCACCTTACTTTTATATGTAGGTGCCTGAGGTTTGTTCTTTCCTTTTTATAAGCAAATAATATTGATTGAGAAGAAAGGACCCTAAAGGTATCGTACGTGTTAGCATACTAACATAACTGAGCTGCCTATTAAACTTGCTCTTTTTCTATATCAGTACCAGGCTGGCCAATCTACAACGTAGATTGTTTGCCCTAAGCACATCCTGATGCTGATTCTTAGCGCTGTCCATAAAAAGCTCAGGGTACGCTTGGCTGAAACTCTGCAGTCTGAGGTCTGCTGTAAAAATGATTTCACACTGTTATGCCTGAGACCTTGTTGCCTTGGGGAGCTTCTAGGCAAAAGTCCTGTTACCAGGCCTTATCCAGGCTTAGGCTATCCTATTCAGCTGGAATTACTTCTGCCTGCAACTGTGACCTTCCTTCTGCCACTTGAGAAGGCCTGGTTCCAGTCCTGGGCAATGCAGGATGGCACACCGAGAGGCAGGCCATGTGTCCACAGGCCTCTAAGAGATCAGAGCAACCCAGAAGTAGCTGGTATTTCCTAGAAGCACTCTGCACCAGACTATACCACATTAGTGTGTGGCCAGCTTGAAGGAGAGGCATCAGAGGTGACAGGCATGTGCAGTAAAGAGATCTCGTTTATCACAAAGCAGTAGCTCAGATCTCGCTATCATTTTTGAGGATTAGTGATTCCGAAACCTCCAACTGGCCCCTTGGAGGCATGTATTTCACATGTGTGATTTACAGCTGTTTTGCCACAGCTCTGCCTAAAAAGGCACCCACAGAGCATCTGGAAGGTCAGTGAGACCTCAAGTTGCAAGCCAGGCCCTGAATTCTTATGTTGGGCTAGATAGGAAGGGGTCTGTTTTCACAAGTGTTCATCCCTGTGCGTGGATTTGTGTACCATACGGCCTGCTTCCTCCTGCGCCTAGGAAGCCAGAAGGCTTATTGCAGGCCTCCGCCGGAGCCTAAGTCTCGTGGGGGATAGAACAGCATGTATGGGAGATGCTGGTTTAGCTGCTCAGCTTTGTCTTCCTCACGGGGAAGAATTCAGTCTTCAGGTGGCTGCAAGCTTGTCTAGGGAATTAAGTGTTCGCTGCAAAACAACACTGACAGGTTCCAAAGCAACAGCCCGTTCTGTAAATGTGACCTAGGAAGACATCTAGCAAACTCAGCTTGAAGGTGGCTCAGGCCTGGGAAAGCTACATGCAACTGTGATGAGACTCTCCATCCTGGTGTTAAAAGGTCGTACGGGTAGAAGAATGAGGTTTCACACAGGAATTACGAGGCATTCTAGTCAAGCAGCACCTTTGTACATACAACATTACTGCCTGAAGACACATTCTTCAGAGGACTGTCACCGCCTTTAAGGATGGGACAACAGAGACCTAGCATAACTGCCACGGGCGGTGGCACAAGGCATGAAATCAATATATTGCCTAGCCAAAAGCACCGCTGACCCACCTATCCCCACTTTCACACCCAGCCTCTCACCGTCAATGCACTGCCTGACGACCCTTTACTTGCAGCATCGAGAACATCTGACTTTAGGCCGTGCACAAGCAATAGGCGAGAGCACTGCGTGACATACTAAGCAAGCGTGTTCATCAGAGTCTTCCTGTTTTCAGCTGAAAACGTTTAAGATATCTATGGAAACTGCTCCTCCACGCATACATTTAGAGCATTTACATCTCCTTTAAACCATGGTCAGACACTTTGAGGCCTGGCTTTAGGTGACAACCACAACCAAGGCTGGAATTTGAAGCACACTGAAATGAAGGAATCATGCCCTGATATTGTAGTTTATATTGCTTGTAGGAGGTATATAGTAAAGGTATCTAGTAAGCAACATCCACTGAGGAGGCTCCTCACAATGCTCACGGCATAGGCCATAGCCACATTTCCTCAGCCACACTTCACAGAAAATAAGACCGGATGAAACCACAGCTGTGGGTGGAATATTACATCTACGACCAGTGTTCACACTCACCTTGTATTCGTTTAAAATTATAATTCAGACAACTCTGCAACCTCCCCTACATCTACACAAACAGAATTCTTCAGCCTGCCTTCAACACGGTGCTACAAAGGTGCATGTGATGAAGCAACTACGTGGCCTCATAGAAGCTCTTTTTGAACTTTCATCTCTCCTAAGCCAAGGCCAGAATTAGCTGCAACAGACTTCTGCTCTAGCGTGCACTGCATCAAAAGCCTGAATCTACATCAGCAAAGAATCCTCCCACTCTCTGGGAACAAAGGTTCACACCGTTCTGCCAGGAAGGGACTTCTCCCCATCCAAAAACCCTCATATTCCCTGGAATCCACGTCTCACCTTCTTCTCTCAGGACACATCGTGCTATGCATACTGCAGTCCCTGCCGCATCGTAGCATCACCACTCAAAGTGTGCGAGCTCTCTTCACGTAATTATGAAGGGCAACACATTCCTTCCACCGTGAAGAACTCTTACAGTACTTGGGGTATAGGGTATTCTACTAGTGAGCTACCTCTTCCAAGTCACTACCAGTCACAAAAGAAGCTGTACTGTAAGCTGAAGATCATGAGAGGTATCACAAGACGTTATGCACTATAAATGTGGCCTAAGTGCTCCCGGTCTCAGTACCTGCGTGAGTGCTCACTATGCCCACCTTTGACCCAGACCTCATAATAAACAAGCAACCTTCCACTGCTCTCGGGTTCCTGAGTACCTAGTGCATCCACACATTGTGGGTCACATCAACACGCTAAAGCTGGACGCATGTAGAGGATGCCAGTGTGACCACATTCCCACAGAGAGGCAAGTGTTCAGAAGCCTTCAGTGACACGGGACCTGCCATCAAAAAATCAAACCCAAGAAACCACAAAAGCTCTTCCGACAGTGTCCGTTGGAGGCCTGAAGAGAACGGGAGAGATGCAATCTCCAGGAACTGGTAGAGCCGTCACTCAACTCCCACCTGATAAAGGCTTGAAGAAACCAAAACTGAAACATACATCTTTCATAAGCAGCAGGTGTATTGATTGATTTTAGAGCACGTCTCTAGGCTGGCGCAGTGTTCACTGTAGTGCGTTGCCTCCGACCTCTCAGGTCCACTGAGACAGTGATATCGACTGGACACAAGCGCTCTCCAATTCTCCGAAGAACTAAGAAGGCATTCTGTCCTCTCATAAGGACATCACGGGCTCCACTCCCTACTGGGAACCGTACTCCAGCTTGCTTTTGCACGCTTCACCCATACTTTCCAGGCCTAAGGATAGGCTGCCCTCTGTAAACATACAGTTGTTCATCTCCACTCACAATACATAGGAAAGCACCTTAGGAAGGGCACAATGGTGATTCCCTGCTTAGGTCAAGGGGTACCTGTGTCATATGCACATACACTTCACAATTTGAATTTTAGCAAGCAGTGATTTTGCTGTTCCAGCCCCTTACCCCATCTACAGGTTGAAACTCACTGTTCTCTCAAAGCAGAACATTCCAGCAGGTAACCAGTAATACACAGGCACACCTAGGAAGGAGGTAGCAGTACTTCCCAAATGGAAAACACACACTACATTCTGATATGTCACAGTCACCTTTCTGTCACTACCCACCAATTAACATTTAAGGTGATGAACATTCTGAGACAAGAACATGTGGAAGAGATACCCAACACAGGTAAAGGACTCCAGGTCATACCTCAACCTTTCATGTCTCTTCCATACAGTGATATCAGGAGGATTTATCACAATGCTGTAGAGCCACAAGAAGTCTACATTCTCTCTACAGTCAGCTCCCGCACTCCTTGAGGTGACGGCTCTTCTCTTTGAATCTTAGGCACAACCAGGGAATGCATTGCCCCCACAAAGACTCTTCTTGCCTTGTTTCCCCACCACCGAGGCAAGAGCGATGGTCAGGCTCGGAACACACCACAAGCTTCACTCCTTTTCCAAGCACCTTCCCCAGATGATGCTGGTCCTCAGCACCTAGGAACAGAGTCAAATCAACCCAGTCCCCTGTATTCCTCCTTAGCCAAGGCCAGAGTTGGCTGCAACAGAGACACCGGTGCCCTGGCGTGCACAATGTCATAAACCTCTGCCATCATCAGCAAAGAAACCTCCTACTCTCTGGGAACAAACCTTCACACCGTTCTGCCAGGAAGGGACAGAAAGGTTCCCTGTGAACACACTCTTCCCCATCACTAAGTTCTTCCTCACCAACAAATGCTCACACTCTGCTGTAGACAGAGTAAGACACACAAAGGGGTCACTTACCTAGCGAGCATATCTTTACATGGAATCTCACTCTGCTTAAATACTTGTGTTATAATTAGTATCAGCACAGCACACGACAAAGTTCAGGGACCTTAGGCCCAAGTACAGCCATACCCTCAGCTTTAATTTACCTCTTCTTCTAACGTCACCACTGTCTACAAGATGAACAGTAAAGCAAATGGACCAGTACCACCCTGCGGGTAACAGGAACCTGCAATAAGACAACCAAGAAAGTTGCTATGCGAGCAGGCTTTTGTGGTCAGCAAAGTCATTCAGAAGCAACACATTAAGAGAAATGCAGACTTTCTCACCCCTTCCTCCAGCATTGTTTGGATTACAGGATGTCCTACAGCTAACAAAATGCTTGCCCAGATTTCAAATAATCAGCACTGAAAGAAGAAGCTGCACTACAAGCGGGAGCTGCTAAAGGAAGGGACAGGATGCCACATGGCACAGAAGAAGTGAAATAAGGACTCTTCAATATGAAATACCTGAGGAGGTCTTATCATTCCCTACCATTCGTAAGACCGCCAAGCAAAATTCATTAAACAACACTATGCTCACATTAGGGACAAAAGGACCATGCTTGGTGACATTCTACTTCTCAGTACCACCATACAGGATCCCTTGGCAAAGAGAGAAGAGGGAAAGTATCATCACGCTATAAAAAAAGATCTACTTGGCATGGGAAAGGGCAAAAAAAAAAAGGACACAAACAATGAGCACCTAAGGCAAAACGCTGGGTCGTGCCAGGTTGCTTAAAGAGAGTCTCATCTGCCTAAAGCACATGTCCGAAAGAACGTGGAACATCTGTAACACGAATGCTAGCAACTCCCAGCAGCCACTCGGCTCTCTGGAACAGAGAGCATGGACCCAGAGTAACGGGGATCCAGCCTCAGACGTCAAGGACAGAAGAAACACGTCCGGCTGCCGTCCTTTACAACGGATTGGCAGCTGGTCAGTATTTCCCTCTAGGCGTAGACTCTTCTCCTTTGCAGTCTCTCCGCAGCTTATGCCATCCGAGGTTGGAAAGGACCACGCAAGCAAGCACTCTCCAGCGATCACCCTTTTGTCTGAGTGTTTGTCTTCACATCTCCCCTCTCGAGGGAGAGCTCACAGCGGCAGCACACGCTAAAGCTCAGAGAGCTGGCCGTTTACAGGCACTTGCCGAGATAAGAGGTGCCTCAAGGGGAGCCAAAGAGATCAGCAGCCTCCTGCCTCCCGAGGCAGAACTCGGAGCAGCTGCTGCAGACTGCAACACACCCGGGGAACGAAAACGTTCCCACGGCTTCGCTTCAAACAGGAGAGGGAACCTCCCTCACTCATCTGAAGCACCCCTGGGCGCCCAGTCCCGAAAGGAAACATTTCACCCCTCTCAGCGTACAGCGAGAAGCAAGGAGCGCCATGAGCTCCTCGGATACTCTGGTACGAGTGGCTAGCTACCTTCCTGCAGGTCAGGACAGCCCCGTACCGGAACGCTACCCATCGCATTCGTTCCCGAAATCACGACTGACAGTACATCCCAGCAACGAAGATCCTCCCTAAAACGCGGGTCGCAGGAGGAAATACCGGTCGCGGTATTTCAGGAACGCATAGGCTGTCGTAGTCGGGTGCCTCGGTACCCGCGTCGATCAGCACGGGAAGTAAGAGCTGTAGCACAAGCTTCCACCCTTCCTTACCAGCTGAGCAGCCTACGCTGATCAAGTGAGCTATAAAGGCATAAATGGAAACTAGCACGAGCAACCTCGGAAAACATTGACAGCTACCAGCCTACGGGAAATACCACGTCACTGCCTTCTCTCAGTTACAAGGGGCTATTCCTTCAGCCCCCAAACCCACATCGCACAAAAAAGGTTTCATGTGGTGTACTCGGACGTAGAGGAATGTGCAGGCTTACAGACCTCATTGCACGGGGGGCAGACGATAGCTCTCCCGCCAGGGGCTTCCACGCTCGGGACAAGCGCTTCAGAGGACATCTCCACCTCCTCGATCCTTTCGCTGGTCGTTGCCTTAGCCTTTGCAACTGTTAATTCCTCCCATCAGCAGTCCCTCTTATCTCCCCAAACTGCCTTTCACTTTTGCTTTCCCACACACCTCAGAGGCTGCTGTGAATTACATTTCATTCTCACCCCCACCCCACCAACACACACACACCGCTTAAGGGCCATTTTTCTAACCTTACACGAGCTTCCTTTCTATCTTTAATATAGCCAATAAGCATTACGCAGAGATGCACGTGGTCGAAGCCCATCTGCCAACAAGCGCTGGAGCAGCTGCGCCTTAGCAAAGCGTGCTCCAGTCGGCACAGTCACTAGTGTGAGCGAGAAGAGCCCGTGCGGAAACGAAGCGGGGCCTGCGCTGCGCCGCGCCTCTCATAGGCAAATCCCCATGTCATTCAGTGTGGCAACAGACATTCATGTTACTAATTTCTATGCTACCTCTGACATCGATCCGCGATCTACGCCCTGGTGTGTTCCCCCTCGGCATACTTCCCAAACTGTGAGCAGAAGAACCCTACGGGAGCACTTGCTGCTCCTAAAAGCAAGGCGTCACCGGAGTGTTGCTTGTTCTCAGTCATTCGTCCGTTCATCCATTCGCCTCAACAGGCGCTCCCCTTTCCTCGTTAAGATGCAAATACAATCGAGGAGAAACAGCACAGGCTGCTAAAGCTTACGAAAACTACAAACGAGCAGACGCGGGGGGTGTGAAGATAAGGAAGGGTGCGAGAAGAGGGCTGGGGTCGGCTTACAGACCTGCACTGCGTCGGGGTGCGACGGCGGCTCTGCCGGGGCACGGCTGCTGCTGGGCGTCAGCATCGCGGGCGGGTCGCCGCTGAGAAGATCCTCGACGGCGCGGCTGGGGAGCGGGGCCGGCAGCAAGGCGCACTCGGCGACGGCGCGGCCCGGCGCCACGCACAGGTTGTAGGAGTAGGGCAAGGTGCCCTCGCAGAAGTCGGCCGGGAAGGCGGGGCCGGCGGCGGCGAAGCGCTCGGCGCCCAGGCAGCGCAGGACGGCGGGCGGCCCGGCGCGCCGCACCCGCGCCGCCACGGCCAGCGCCACGCTCAGCACGAACAAGGCGCAGAGCAGCGCCAGCGCCAGCACCAGGTAGAACTGCAAATCCGCCGGCGACTCGGCGCCCGCCGCCCGCTCGCTCAGCGCCGGCAGCGCCTCCTGCAAGCTCTCGGCCAGCACCACGTGCAGCGTGGCCGTGGCCGACAGCGCCGGCTGCCCGTGGTCCTTCACCACCACCACGAGGCGCTGCCGGGCCGCGTCGCGCTCCGACACGGCCCGCGCCGTCCGCACCTCGCCGCTGTGCAGCCCCAGCCGGAAGAGCGCCGGCTCCGTCGCCTGCAGCAGCTCGTACGACAGCCACGCGTTGCGCCCCGCGTCCGCGTCCACCGCCACCACCTTGGCCACCAGGTAGCCCGCCTCGGCCGACCGCGGCACCACCTCGAACGGGCCCGCGCCGGGGCTCGCCGCCGCCGCCGGCCACAGCACCTGCGGCGCGTTGTCGTTGAGGTCCAGCACGAAGACGCGCACCGTCGCCGTCGAGCTGCGCGCCGGCGACCCGCCGTCCTGCGCCCTCACCTCCACGGCGAACTCGCGGCACTGCTCGTAGTCGAAGGAGCGCTGCGCGTACAGCGCGCCGCTCCGCGCCTCCACCGACACGTAGGGCGCCGCCGCCGCCTCGCCCGCGCTGCCGCCCGCCAGCCAGTAGCTCACGCGCCCGTTGGCGCCCGCGTCCGCGTCCCGCGCGCGGACGCGCAGCACCGCCGCGCCCGCCGCGTTGTTCTCCGCCACGTAGGCGCTGTAGGCCGCTTCCTCGAACACCGGCGCGTTGTCGTTCACGTCCGACACGGCCAGCGCCAGCGTCGTGCGGCTGCAGAGCGCCGGGCTCCCGCCGTCGCTCGCCACCACCGTCACGTTGTGCTCGGCCGCCCGCTCCCTGTCCAGCGCGCTCGCCGTCACCACCTTGTACGAGCTGCCCGACGACGCCACGATGGCGAACGGCGACTCGCCCTCCAGCTCGCACCGCACCTTCCCGTTGTCGCCAGAGTCCCGGTCTCGCACCTTGACGAGGGCGACGACGGTGCCGAGCGGGGAGTCCTCGGGCACCGGGCTCGACACCGACAGCGTCGTTATCTCGGGCGCGTTGTCGTTCTCGTCTGTGACCTCTACGAGGACCTGGCAGTGACCGCTGAGCCCGCCCCCGTCCCTCGCTTCCACGCCGAAGCTGTATTCGTTCCTCTCCTCGAAATCCAAGGTCCCTTCGTTTCGGATGTCGCCGCTGTCGCTGTCTATGCTGAAGACAGCGCGGACAGCCTCGGGCACGTTGCTGAAGGCGTAGGAGACGCGGCCGTTGGAGCCCGCATCCGCGTCCGTGGCTCGCACCCGCAGCACCAGCGACCCCGCCGGCGCGTTCTCCCGCACTCGCGCCTCGTAGGCGCTTTTGCTGAACACGGGCGCGTTGTCATTCGCGTCTGTCACGTTGACGCGAATCTGCACCGTGCCCGACCTCGCCGGAGACCCGCCGTCCACCGCCGTCAGCACCATCTGGAAGGAGCTCTGCTTCTCACGATCCAAAGCTGCTTCTAACACCAGCTCGGGCTGCCTCTTGCCACTTGCAGTCTCCTTCACCGCCAGCGAGAAGGAGGGGCTGTCAGTGAGCTGGTAGCTGAGCAGCGAGTTGCTTCCCACATCCGGATCTTGCGCCATCTCCAGCGGAAACCGCGCACCAGGAAGCATCAATTCCCCGATCTCCAGATCGAGAGCTGCCTTGCTGAAGACCGGCGAGTTGTCATTGATGTCCTGGATGGCCACGTCGACGTGGAAAACGTTGAGCGGGTTCTGCAGCACCACCTCGAAACTGACCGAGCAGGACGCGGAGTCGCCGCACATCTCCTCCCGGTCCAGCCTCTCGCTCACGTACAGGTGCCCGTTCTCCGCGCCCACCGCGAAGTAGGGCTTCTCCGAGCTGATGCGCAGCTGCCGCGCCGGCAGGTCTGCCGGGCTCAGCCCCAGGTCCCGCGCCAGCGGCCCCACCAGGGAGCCGCTGCCCGTCTCCTCGGGAACCGCATAGCGCAGCCGCTCCGGCGCCGCCCGGCAGCACACCGGCAGCAGCACGGCCAGCAGCGCGACGTGCCCGGCTGCTGCCCGCCGCTGCGCTCCCTGCCTCGCTCCCATCCCCGCCGCTCGCCGCCTTCGCCGCGCCTCGCCTCCCGTCCTCCGACGCCGCCCTGCTCTGCAGATCCCCCGCAGCTGGCTCACAGGTCGACCGGCGCGGCGAGACCCAGTCCGCCTCTGCTCCGCTCCGCTCTTCCGGCTCCGAGGCGGGCACTGCGCGAGCGAGCAGCCGCCCCGCGGGAGGCTGCGGCGGCTCCGGCTCCGGCTCCGGCTCCGGCTCCGTCTGCGGCGGCGGCTGCGGCGGCGCTTCGCATCGGGCAACAGCGGCACCCGGAGTCCCCGCGCCGCCACTGCAGCCGGCTCGCACTCGCACAACGAGGTATTTCTTCACTACTGTAGTTATCCACTACAGGATAGTAAAAGCAACAGACCCGTACAATGATTTCATAGCTTGAGAAGACTTTGAAAGCAATAACCCTATGTCAGTATTTTTTGTTCTTTTTCTTTCCCTTCTTCCGTCTCTGTGAGTGTGACTCATTCCCTGACTCGGGACGAAGGCAAAGAAAGAAATAAATAGGACAGAGTGATAAATAAGATTTCTCATGCAGAGGATGAAACGCATGCCCAGGTTGGGAAGGGGCTCGTCTGAATATTTCACACTTCTATTTCCGGTAAGCCACACCAGTCTGGTAAAGCGCTGTGCTTAGTTGCAAGCAAAAGGGAGAAGGAGTAGGAAATCTTAGAAGACCAAGCTATTCCTCCTTCTCAGTTTGGGAATCAGGTCCGTGATTTTATGGCAGGCCTCCAAACGCTTTCCAGCTTGTCTAAGTCTCACCTTACTTTTATATGTAGGTGCCTGAGGTTTGTTCTTTCCTTTTTATAAGCAAATAATATTGATTGAGAAGAAAGGACCCTAAAGGTATCGTACGTGTTAGCATACTAACATAACTGAGCTGCCTATTAAACTTGCTCTTTTTCTATATCAGTACCAGGCTGGCCAATCTACAACGTAGATTGTTTGCCCTAAGCACATCCTGATGCTGATTCTTAGCGCTGTCCATAAAAAGCTCAGGGTACGCTTGGCTGAAACTCTGCAGTCTGAGGTCTGCTGTAAAAATGATTTCACACTGTTATGCCTGAGACCTTGTTGCCTTGGGGAGCTTCTAGGCAAAAGTCCTGTTACCAGGCCTTATCCAGGCTTAGGCTATCCTATTCAGCTGGAATTACTTCTGCCTGCAACTGTGACCTTCCTTCTGCCACTTGAGAAGGCCTGGTTCCAGTCCTGGGCAATGCAGGATGGCACACCGAGAGGCAGGCCATGTGTCCACAGGCCTCTAAGAGATCAGAGCAACCCAGAAGTAGCTGGTATTTCCTAGAAGCACTCTGCACCAGACTATACCACATTAGTGTGTGGCCAGCTTGAAGGAGAGGCATCAGAGGTGACAGGCATGTGCAGTAAAGAGATCTCGTTTATCACAAAGCAGTAGCTCAGATCTCGCTATCATTTTTGAGGATTAGTGATTCCGAAACCTCCAACTGGCCCCTTGGAGGCATGTATTTCACATGTGTGATTTACAGCTGTTTTGCCACAGCTCTGCCTAAAAAGGCACCCACAGAGCATCTGGAAGGTCAGTGAGACCTCAAGTTGCAAGCCAGGCCCTGAATTCTTATGTTGGGCTAGATAGGAAGGGGTCTGTTTTCACAAGTGTTCATCCCTGTGCGTGGATTTGTGTACCATACGGCCTGCTTCCTCCTGCGCCTAGGAAGCCAGAAGGCTTATTGCAGGCCTCCGCCGGAGCCTAAGTCTCGTGGGGGATAGAACAGCATGTATGGGAGATGCTGGTTTAGCTGCTCAGCTTTGTCTTCCTCACGGGGAAGAATTCAGTCTTCAGGTGGCTGCAAGCTTGTCTAGGGAATTAAGTGTTCGCTGCAAAACAACACTGACAGGTTCCAAAGCAACAGCCCGTTCTGTAAATGTGACCTAGGAAGACATCTAGCAAACTCAGCTTGAAGGTGGCTCAGGCCTGGGAAAGCTACATGCAACTGTGATGAGACTCTCCATCCTGGTGTTAAAAGGTCGTACGGGTAGAAGAATGAGGTTTCACACAGGAATTACGAGGCATTCTAGTCAAGCAGCACCTTTGTACATACAACATTACTGCCTGAAGACACATTCTTCAGAGGACTGTCACCGCCTTTAAGGATGGGACAACAGAGACCTAGCATAACTGCCACGGGCGGTGGCACAAGGCATGAAATCAATATATTGCCTAGCCAAAAGCACCGCTGACCCACCTATCCCCACTTTCACACCCAGCCTCTCACCGTCAATGCACTGCCTGACGACCCTTTACTTGCAGCATCGAGAACATCTGACTTTAGGCCGTGCACAAGCAATAGGCGAGAGCACTGCGTGACATACTAAGCAAGCGTGTTCATCAGAGTCTTCCTGTTTTCAGCTGAAAACGTTTAAGATATCTATGGAAACTGCTCCTCCACGCGTACATTTAGAGCATTTACATCTCCTTTAAACCATGGTCAGACACTTTGAGGCCTGGCTTTAGGTGACAACCACAACCAAGGCTGGAATTTGAAGCACACTGAAATGAAGGAATCATGCCCTGATATTGTAGTTTATATTGCTTGTAGGAGGTATATAGTAAAGGTATCTAGTAAGCAACATCCACTGAGGAGGCTCCTCACAATGCTCACGGCATAGGCCATAGCCACATTTCCTCAGCCACACTTCACAGAAAATAAGACCGGATGAAACCACAGCTGTGGGTGGAATATTACATCTACGACCAGTGTTCACACTCACCTTGTATTCGTTTAAAATTATAATTCAGACAACTCTGCAACCTCCCCTACATCTACACAAACAGAATTCTTCAGCCTGCCTTCAACACGGTGCTACAAAGGTGCATGTGATGAAGCAACTACGTGGCCTCATAGAAGCTCTTTTTGAACTTTCATCTCTCCTAAGCCAAGGCCAGAATTAGCTGCAACAGACTTCTGCTCTAGCGTGCACTGCATCAAAAGCCTGAATCTACATCAGCAAAGAATCCTCCCACTCTCTGGGAACAAAGGTTCACACCGTTCTGCCAGGAAGGGACTTCTCCCCATCCAAAAACCCTCATATTCCCTGGAATCCACGTCTCACCTTCTTCTCTCAGGACACATCGTGCTATGCATACTGCAGTCCCTGCCGCATCGTAGCATCACCACTCAAAGTGTGCGAGCTCTCTTCACGTAATTATGAAGGGCAACACATTCCTTCCACCGTGAAGAACTCTTACAGTACTTGGGGTATAGGGTATTCTACTAGTGAGCTACCTCTTCCAAGTCACTACCAGTCACAAAAGAAGCTGTACTGTAAGCTGAAGATCATGAGAGGTATCACAAGACGTTATGCACTATAAATGTGGCCTAAGTGCTCCCGGTCTCAGTACCTGCGTGAGTGCTCACTATGCCCACCTTTGACCCAGACCTCATAATAAACAAGCAACCTTCCACTGCTCTCGGGTTCCTGAGTACCTAGTGCATCCACACATTGTGGGTCACATCAACACGCTAAAGCTGGACGCATGTAGAGGATGCCAGTGTGACCACATTCCCACAGAGAGGCAAGTGTTCAGAAGCCTTCAGTGACACGGGACCTGCCATCAAAAAATCAAACCCAAGAAACCACAAAAGCTCTTCCGACAGTGTCCGTTGGAGGCCTGAAGAGAACGGGAGAGATGCAATCTCCAGGAACTGGTAGAGCCGTCACTCAACTCCCACCTGATAAAGGCTTGAAGAAACCAAAACTGAAACATACATCTTTCATAAGCAGCAGGTGTATTGATTGATTTTAGAGCACGTCTCTAGGCTGGCGCAGTGTTCACTGTAGTGCGTTGCCTCCGACCTCTCAGGTCCACTGAGACAGTGATATCGACTGGACACAAGCGCTCTCCAATTCTCCGAAGAACTAAGAAGGCATTCTGTCCTCTCATAAGGACATCACGGGCTCCACTCCCTACTGGGAACCGTACTCCAGCTTGCTTTTGCACGCTTCACCCATACTTTCCAGGCCTAAGGATAGGCTGCCCTCTGTAAACATACAGTTGTTCATCTCCACTCACAATACATAGGAAAGCACCTTAGGAAGGGCACAATGGTGATTCCCTGCTTAGGTCAAGGGGTACCTGTGTCATATGCACATACACTTCACAATTTGAATTTTAGCAAGCAGTGATTTTGCTGTTCCAGCCCCTTACCCCATCTACAGGTTGAAACTCACTGTTCTCTCAAAGCAGAACATTCCAGCAGGTAACCAGTAATACACAGGCACACCTAGGAAGGAGGTAGCAGTACTTCCCAAATGGAAAACACACACTACATTCTGATATGTCACAGTCACCTTTCTGTCACTACCCACCAATTAACATTTAAGGTGATGAACATTCTGAGACAAGAACATGTGGAAGAGATACCCAACACAGGTAAAGGACTCCAGGTCATACCTCAACCTTTCATGTCTCTTCCATACAGTGATATCAGGAGGATTTATCACAATGCTGTAGAGCCACAAGAAGTCTACATTCTCTCTACAGTCAGCTCCCGCACTCCTTGAGGTGACGGCTCTTCTCTTTGAATCTTAGGCACAACCAGGGAATGCATTGCCCCCACAAAGACTCTTCTTGCCTTGTTTCCCCACCACCGAGGCAAGAGCGATGGTCAGGCTCGGAACACACCACAAGCTTCACTCCTTTTCCAAGCACCTTCCCCAGATGATGCTGGTCCTCAGCACCTAGGAACAGAGTCAAATCAACCCAGTCCCCTGTATTCCTCCTTAGCCAAGGCCAGAGTTGGCTGCAACAGAGACACCGGTGCCCTGGCGTGCACAATGTCATAAACCTCTGCCATCATCAGCAAAGAAACCTCCTACTCTCTGGGAACAAACCTTCACACCGTTCTGCCAGGAAGGGACAGAAAGGTTCCCTGTGAACACACTCTTCCCCATCACTAAGTTCTTCCTCACCAACAAATGCTCACACTCTGCTGTAGACAGAGTAAGACACACAAAGGGGTCACTTACCTAGCGAGCATATCTTTACATGGAATCTCACTCTGCTTAAATACTTGTGTTATAATTAGTATCAGCACAGCACACGACAAAGTTCAGGGACCTTAGGCCCAAGTACAGCCATACCCTCAGCTTTAATTTACCTCTTCTTCTAACGTCACCACTGTCTACAAGATGAACAGTAAAGCAAATGGACCAGTACCACCCTGCGGGTAACAGGAACCTGCAATAAGACAACCAAGAAAGTTGCTATGCGAGCAGGCTTTTGTGGTCAGCAAAGTCATTCAGAAGCAACACATTAAGAGAAATGCAGACTTTCTCACCCCTTCCTCCAGCATTGTTTGGATTACAGGATGTCCTACAGCTAACAAAATGCTTGCCCAGATTTCAAATAATCAGCACTGAAAGAAGAAGCTGCACTACAAGCGGGAGCTGCTAAAGGAAGGGACAGGATGCCACATGGCACAGAAGAAGTGAAATAAGGACTCTTCAATATGAAATACCTGAGGAGGTCTTATCATTCCCTACCGTTCGTAAGACCGCCAAGCAAAATTCATTAAACAACACTATGCTCACATTAGGGACAAAAGGACCATGCTTGGTGACATTCTACTTCTCAGTACCACCATACAGGATCCCTTGGCAAAGAGAGAAGAGGGAAAGTATCATCACGCTATAAAAAAAGATCTACTTGGCATGGGAAAGGGCAAAAAAAAAAAAAAAAGGACACAAACAATGAGCACCTAAGGCAAAACGCTGGGTCGTGCCAGGTTGCTTAAAGAGAGTCTCATCTGCCTAAAGCACATGTCCGAAAGAACGTGGAACATCTGTAACACGAATGCTAGCAACTCCCAGCAGCCACTCGGCTCTCTGGAACAGAGAGCATGGACCCAGAGTAACGGGGATCCAGCCTCAGACGTCAAGGACAGAAGAAACACGTCCGGCTGCCGTCCTTTACAACGGATTGGCAGCTGGCCAGTATTTCCCTCTAGGCGTAGACTCTTCTCCTTTGCAGTCTCTCCGCAGCTTATGCCATCCGAGGTTGGAAAGGACCACGCAAGCAAGCACTCTCCAGCGATCACCCTTTTGTCTGAGTGTTTGTCTTCACATCTCCCCTCTCGAGGGAGAGCTCACAGCGGCAGCACACGCTAAAGCTCAGAGAGCTGGCCGTTTACAGGCACTTGCCGAGATAAGAGGTGCCTCAAGGGGAGCCAAAGAGATCAGCAGCCTCCTGCCTCCCGAGGCAGAACTCGGAGCAGCTGCTGCAGACTGCAACACACCCGGGGAACGAAAACGTTCCCACGGCTTCGCTTCAAACAGGAGAGGGAACCTCCCTCACTCATCTGAAGCACCCCTGGGAGCCCAGTCCCGAAAGGAAACATTTCACCCCTCTCAGCGTACAGCGAGAAGCAAGGAGCGCCATGAGCTCCTCGGATACTCTGGTACGGGTGGCTGGCTACCTTCCTGCAGGTCAGGACAGCCCCGTACCGGAACGCTACCCATCGCATTCGTTCCCGAAATCACGACTGACAGTACATCCCAGCAACGAAGATCCTCCCTAAAACGCGGGTCGCAGGAGGAAATACCGGTCGCGGTATTTCAGGAACGCATAGGCTGTCGTAGTCGGGTGCCTCGGTACCCGCGTCGATCAGCACGGGAAGTAAGAGCTGTAGCACAAGCTTCCACCCTTCCTTACCAGCTGAGCAGCCTACGCTGATCAAGTGAGCTATAAAGGCATAAATGGAAACTAGCACGAGCAACCTCGGAAAACATTGACAGCTACCAGCCTACGGGAAATACCACGTCACTGCCTTCTCTCAGTTACAAGGGGCTATTCCTTCAGCCCCCAAACCCACATCGCACAAAAAAGGTTTCATGTGGTGTACTCGGACGTAGAGGAATGTGCAGGCTTACAGACCTCATTGCACGGGGGGCAGACGATAGCTCTCCCGCCAGGGGCTTCCACGCTCGGGACAAGCGCTTCAGAGGACATCTCCACCTCCTCGATCCTTTCGCTGGTCGTTGCCTTAGCCTTTGCAACTGTTAATTCCTCCCATTAGCAGTCCCTCTTATCTCCCCAAACTGCCTTTCACTTTTGCTTTCCCACACACCTCAGAGGCTGCTGTGAATTACATTTCATTCTCACCCCCACCCCACCAACACACACACACCGCTTAAGGGCCATTTTTCTAACCTTACACGAGCTTCCTTTCTATCTTTAATATAGCCAATAAGCATTACGCAGAGATGCACGTGGTCGAAGCCCATCTGCCAACAAGCGCTGGAGCAGCTGCGCCTTAGCAAAGCGTGCTCCAGTCGGCACAGTCACTAGTGTGAGCGAGAAGAGCCCGTGCGGAAACGAAGCGGGGCCTGCGCCGCGCCGCGCCGCGCCGCGCCGCGCCTCTCATAGGCAAATCCCCATGTCATTCAGTGTGGCAACAGACATTCATGTTACTAATTTCTCTGCTGCCTCTGACATCGATCCGCGATCTACGCCCTGGTCTGTTCCCCCTCGGCATACCTCCCAAACTGTGAGCAGAAGAACCCTACGGGAGCACTTGCTGCTCCTAAAAGCAAGGCGTCACCGGAGTGTTGCTTGTTCTCAGTCATTCGTTCGTTCATCCATTCGCCTCAACAGGCGCTCCCCTTTCCTCGTTAAGATGCAAATACAATCGAGGAGAAGCAGCACAGGCTGCTAAACGAGCAGACGCGGGGGGTGTGAAGATAAGGAAGGGTGCGAGAAGAGGGCTGGGGTCGGCTTACAGACCTGCACTGCGTCGGGGTGCGACGGCGGCTCTGCCGGGGCACGGCTGCTGCTGGGCGTCAGCATCGCGGGCGGGTCGCCGCTGAGAAGATCGTCGACGGCGCGGCTGGGGAGCGGGGCCGGCAGCAAGGCGCACTCGGCGACGGCGCGGCCCGGCGCCACGCACAGGTTGTAGGAGTAGGGCAAGGTGCCCTCGCAGAAGTCGGCCGGGAAGGCGGGGCCGGCGGCGGCGAAGCGCTCGGCGCCCAGGCAGCGCAGGACGGCGGGCGGCCCGGCGCGCCGCACCCGCGCCGCCACGGCCAGCGCCACGCTCAGCACGAACAAGGCGCAGAGCAGCGCCAGCGCCAGCACCAGGTAGAACTGCAAATCCGCCGGCGACTCGGCGCCCGCCGCCCGCTCGCTCAGCGCCGGCAGCGCCTCCTGCAAGCTCTCGGCCAGCACCACGTGCAGCGTGGCCGTGGCCGACAGCGCCGGCTGCCCGTGGTCCTTCACCACCACCACGAGGCGCTGCCGGGCCGCGTCGCGCTCCGACACGGCCCGCGCCGTCCGCACCTCGCCGCTGTGCAGCCCCAGCCGGAAGAGCGCCGGCTCCGTCGCCTGCAGCAGCTCGTACGACAGCCACGCGTTGCGCCCCGCGTCCGCGTCCACCGCCACCACCTTGGCCACCAGGTAGCCCGCCTCGGCCGACCGCGGCACCACCTCGAACGGGCCCGCGCCGGGGCTCGCCGCCGCCGCCGGCCACAGCACCTGCGGCGCGTTGTCGTTGAGGTCCAGCACGAAGACGCGCACCGTCGCCGTCGAGCTGCGCGCCGGCGACCCGCCGTCCTGCGCCCTCACCTCCACGGCGAACTCGCGGCACTGCTCGTAGTCGAAGGAGCGCTGCGCGTACAGCGCGCCGCTCCGCGCCTCCACCGACACGTAGGGCGCCGCCGCCGCCTCGCCCGCGCTGCCACCCGCCAGCCAGTAGCTCACGCGCCCGTTGGCGCCCGCGTCCGCGTCCCGCGCGCGGACGCGCAGCACCGCCGCGCCCGCCGCGTTGTTCTCCGCCACGTAGGCGCTGTAGGCCGCTTCCTCGAACACCGGCGCGTTGTCGTTCACGTCCGACACGGCCAGCGCCAGCGTCGTGCGGCTGCAGAGCGCCGGGCTCCCGCCGTCGTTGGCAGTGATTGTGATATTGTAATCAGAGGTTTTTTCTCTGTCCAGGCTGTTTTGAGTTACTAGTTTGTAGGAATGTTTGGAAGCTGATTCTAGTCCAAAAGGCAGATCGCCGTCGATGTAACAGTTCACATCTCCGTTGTCGCCAGAGTCCCTGTCGCGAACATTGATAACTGCTACAACTGTGCCTGGAGCCGAGTCTTCGGGTATTGGGTTCAAAATAGGCAGGAGGGAAATTGCCGGGGAGTTGTCGTTCACGTCTAGAATGTCTATGTGGACTTTGGCGTGCCCACTCAGCCCACCTCCGTCTTTGGCTTCAACAGTCGCCTCGTAATATTTCGCCTCTTCAAAATCTAATGTGCCACTTACCTTGATGTCCCCTGTTCTGGGGTCTAGACTGAGAAGTTGGCGAGCTCTGTTTCCGATATCACTGAAAGAGTAGATAATTTCTCCGTTTGTACCTTCGTCACTGTCAGTAGCTTCCACCCGGAAAGCTAAGGAGCCCTCAGGCAAGTTTTCCTCCAGTTGGACCTTGTAGATCTCCTCAGTGAAAACTGGGGGATTGTCGTTGGCGTCGGTCACATTAATCCTAATGTGTGCAGTCCCGGATCTGACTGGATCCCCACCATCCTCAGCTGTCAGTATCAAATGGTGATTTTCTTGGTTTTCTCTATCCAGCTGTTTCTCCAGTAGCAGTTCCGCTTGTTTCTTGCCATCGGGACTCTCCTTCACTACTAAAGAAAATAGTGGATTGGTGGTAAGATGGTAGTTTTGCAGTGAGTTAGTACCGATGTCGGGGTCTCTAGCACTCCCCAGTGGGAATCTCGCTCCTGGAGGTGTGGATTCTACTATTTCTAGGTCCACAAATTCTCTGCCGAATCGTGGCGCGTTGTCATTGATATCCTGAATAGTAACGCTCACAGGAAATATATTGAATGGGTTTTCTACGATCGCTTCCAAACTGAGGGCACAGGGCGACATGTCCCCGCAGATATCCTCCCGGTCTATCCTCTCATTCACACGCAGGCTTCCATTATCGTCTCCGAGAGAAAAGTATTGCTTTTCATCACCCGAAACAATGCGGAGCTTCCGCGCCGGCAGGTCTGTCCGGCTCAGCCCCAGGTCCCGCGCCAGCGGCCCCACCAGGGAGCCGCTGCCCGTCTCCTCGGGAATCGCATAGCGCAGCCGCTCCGGCGCCGCCCGGCAGCACACCGGCAGCAGCACGGCCAGCAGCGCGACGTGCCTGGCTGCTGCCCGCCGCTGCGCTACCGATCTGACTTCCATTTGTCGCTTTGCTGAGCGGTATTCTGCAGACGGTATGAAATTAGGCTCCCCGATCAGCTGACACAATCCGTAAGGGAAATAAATACATGTAACGCCAGTTGCGGGGCGGCGGATGGGTCGGAGCACGGCCGGGACCTTGCTGCCTTTCTCTCTGAGCCCCGTTACGGAGCAGCGCTGTGGGCACACCCAGAACCGGGGAGGCGCCGGTGACAAAAGCTGCTGCTCCGCGTTGGCCAACAGTGACACCCTGAGTCCATGTCTGAGAACCGCAGCGTCCGAGGTAAAGTGAACAGCTCGAAGCTCCAGTTAAATACTTCCTTAAAAAAAATACTCAAAAGTAGATTGTATAATACGGATATGTCAGCAGCACGAAAAAGAAAAGCTGTATCTGTGGAACATGTGAAGCTAGATAAATCTAAAGCTGACTTCCCTCCACCTTGAAGATTTCTGCAAGACAAATCCTTTCTCTGTCTTGCTCAGAGAAAACTAGGATCCCTGCTCTCTGCACGCACATTGCCCTGAGAGATGTCTTGGGACAGAGTGGTGCAGTGTACCCATCACTGTGTGCCTTCACTGTCATGAAAAAAAAAAAAAAAAAAAAAAAAAAAAAAAAAAAGACAAAACAGGCAGGTGGTCCCAATCGCTGAAGTACTGCATGGAAATAGTGGTTTGAGTTTTGATAGCTGGGAAATCCTGAGCTAACAGGTGGGTGCCAGATTTCTTTCCCAGTTTGAAAGAAAGTAGATGGTCACTGATACTCGAGCAGAACTGGGAATGCCAACACCTGAAAAAAGCATAGTGGTCACAAGAGACCGAATCCCATCTCTTTCAACATTTCTTACCTCAAAACCCAGCATCATCATATCAGTACCATACATCCTAATCCAGTATCTGTGTCTCTTCGACGAACTACATTGTCCTCTCCTGACTTAGTCAGGCTTTACTGCGACAGAACCCAAATCTTAAGAAACTTTCCTGGAAAAGGTCACTGACGGTGACTGTTTCATGTGGAAATCACAGGAAAAAGATCACATCCTCAAGAAGAGTCATTATGTCTCACCTGTGCATTAAAAAGCATGTCTTCCTGGTGAAGAAGGAAAGGTCTGATGGAGAACTGTATTGCCACAGCCCCTTTACACAGAGAACATGAAGAAAAAAAACCCTCCACATCATCCAACTGGTGGTTGAGCTCCAGTATATACACCAGTACTGAGTCTTTGTAGGTATTGATCAGAAGACCACTCCCCACCTCAATAAGATGTCACTAGAAATCAGGGGAAAATAATTCCTTTTCCCTCAAATGTGCAGCTGTGCACAAGTCAGTAACAAACACACAGTCCATCCCACTGAGTATGTGATTTGGATTTTAACTTTTTCAGGAAGGGTCAAGAGGGTAGCAGGCATGTGAGCATGTGCATATGTGGTCAAGGGAGCACAGAGAGGGTGTAGATGTGTAGGGATTGGAGGACTCTGCTGAAATATGCCAGGGTCATTTCAAAGCCTCCTATCAGAGACTATGTGCAGAGTTGCCAAATACAACTCAGATGCAGATTTTCATGCATCCTGCACCCAAGAACACCTTTGAGATGGCGGTTTTCTAAGAGGAAGTGATCCCTTCTAGCTCCTGAATGCTCTCTCCCCTTTGTACCCCAGCCTGTCAGCCACAGTACAGTCAGGTTCCAAGACCACATAGATGCGAACCAGCCTACATCGAAGAGGGAAATGCTTTTTTCCCACCCTCATAACACAAATGATTTAGTATCTTACAGATAGCAGTGGGAAGTGATAAGGGACACAATGTTTGTTCATCTGCAGCATAAGCTCATGTCAAAGCTCATGTAGCCATCACATGCAAAAGGACATGTACAAAGTCATAATATTATGAGAAGGACTAGGATCTGCATGAGAAAACTTTGCAGACCTTCCCCTGAAATCTTACCATATTACTTTCTCTCAACAACCCCATTCTGAACTAAAAAACAGTTGGATTTATGTCTCATTAGTTTATTCTGCTTAATTTTAAATTCCAAAAGTGTACTGCTGGGTTAAGTGGCAGAATAACAAATAATAGAGCAACATAATCTTACTCATTTGCTGTATTTTTGAAGTCTGAAGAAGCCTGTGCAATCTAGGCCAAAACATCAGTAAGGAAATAAAGCAAGCTATTTTGAGGATAACCTGTGTTGAAGACGTATCTTCAAATGGCACAGACTGGCACGTCTTGTAGGTAAAAATATTCTAATACTCTATGGAAAACAAGAGGTAAGATACCTGATTTTCTCTTGTTCCCCACACACTAAAATTAGAAACACGATGAACAGATAGTGGTGAATCATACTCTGTTTTAAAATATTTTGCCATCCATATTCAGATCAATACACTCTGCAGTTCAATAACACACATTAAAAAAAGAAAAGATAAGTACTATTATATCCAACCCAAAGATCTAGTCACTAATACAATGATTTCATAGCTTAAGAAGACTTTTCAAAGCAATATTACACCTTGTCAGGTATTTTCAGTTCTTGTTACATACTAAGAAGGAAATGTAGCTGAGAGCATGATTTTTAACCTCCCATACATTCAGAAGTGAAAGTAAGCCCGATCAATTTTGGTAAAGCCCTGTGATTAGTTGCAAGAAAAAGAGAGAAATAGTAGGAAATCTTGGAAAAACAAATTGTTCCTCTTTTGCATTTCTGGTTCTATGATTTTTTAAAAGGTCTGCAAATATTTTTCAACTTGTCCGAGCTTTTGCTTATATATTTGTCTGAATTATTTCTGTATCTTGTTTTTCAAAAGAAAATAGAAAATAATATTGAGAAAAATTGAATTAAAGCAAACACACATGACACCGTATTTCTAACTGAATTACTTAAATTTATTCTTTTTCTCTACCTCTATATCTGGTTGGAAGAAAAAAGGCAAGTACAAAACACAGTAGGTTCTTTGCCTTGAGCACAGCCTGACACTGACTCCTATTGTCCATAAAGCCTCTGCGGTGGACTTGGCTGAAATCTCTGCAGCTTGAGGAGCACCATAACAACGATCACACATTGTTCGGTTTTAACACACTGCCTGTGTGCTTTGGGAGCTTTTAAGGAAAGGCTATCTTAAGAGGTCATGTTCAACTGAAAGTATTCCTGCTTGTAGCTGTGGCCTTCCTTCTGCCGTTGGAGAAGGCCTAGTTGCAGCCCCGGGATGGAATGCAGGACGCCACACCAAGAGGAAGCCACGTGCTTCTTTGCCAGAAGCACTCTGCACCAGACCATACCGCGTTAGTGTGTGGCCAGCTGTAAAGAGGGGTATCAGACGTGCCAGAGGGTAGGCAGTTGTGCCTGTTAACCTCCCACTTACCTTTTGGAGTAAGCAATTGGTGGCGGCATATACAAGTGTTCTCCCCAAGTTCCTTCTCACAAAGCAGCACCTCAGATTTCTCATTCCTTTTTGGTTATCAATGTACACAGCCAATGCCTGCAGGGGACCCCAGTGAGGCAAGTGCTTCACTGCGGTAATTCACAGCTGTTTTGCCACAAGTCTGCCTTGAAAATCCACCCCCAGAGCCCCTGCAAGCCAGTGAGGCCTCCGGTTGCAAGCTAGGCCCCAAATGATTGCTTTGGCCTACATAGAAGGGGAGAGAGCTTTCCCTCATTTCCAGAGACTTGCATGAGCTCCCACACATTTTATGCTAGGCGGCCTGCTCGTCCTCTACGCCTGTGAAGCCATAAGTGTAAATCTCAGTGGCATGAGAGATAATGAGAGATTCTAGTTGAGCTTCTCTGCTTTCCTTCCAACATACAGTTCTGTCTTCAGGTGGCTGGGAGCTTGTCTGCAGAATTAAAGAGGTCCTTGCAAAACAACCCGTGCAGGTTCAAAAGAAAAAGCCCACTCCATACAGGTGAACTAGGAGGACTTCCAGCAAAGAAAGCCTGAAGACAGCTCGAGCCTGGGAACACCTAAATGCAACTGTGGTGAAACACAAGGCCATGCAAGTGAGAAAGTGAGATTTCCCACACACATTGTTAGGCATTCTAGCCATGCAGTCCTTCCATAAATACAGAGTTATTGCTTGAAGTCACACTCCTCAGAGGACTTTTGCCACCTTTAAGGGTAGCAATAACAGAGTCTGAGCACAGCTGTCACAGGACGTGGTGCAAAATGTTCAATCCAAGCATTCCCAGCCAACTGCACTGCTCACCCACCTACCTTCCTCTTCCTAATCCAGCCTGCCCCTCTCCTTGCACTGCCTGCACATACTTTCCTTGACGCATAGATGTCTGGCTTTTGGCCCTACCTATGCCACAAGCAAGACCGTTTAACGCTGAGACACGTTAAGCCAACATGCTTTCCATGGCTTTCAGCTTTTACGGTAGATATGCAAATTGCTCTTCCTGTCATGCATTTCCAGCCCATTATCAGGTACACTGAGGCTTAGCTTCAGGTCATGGTAACCAACACAGCTGTCATTTGAAACCTCCAAAAATGAGGGAATCACAGCATAATAATTTAGATTACAACACTCACAGCCCATACAAATAAAGGTATCTGGTAGATAAGAGGGAGACAGGAGGCCTTCCCAGGCAGAAGGGGAATGAAGCCAACCACTAACCCTTCAGCAGTCCCTCAGCAGAACTCCCCCACCTCCCCTCTCAACACCTTTATAACTTGTAAGGTTGTCTTTGAACCTCATAATGTTCAAATTCTCACCATCCAAACAGCAGCTGCTCGCACCATTTCTCCACATGATGCACCAGCGTGCACACACTCACACAAAAGGGAGGTACAGCTGCAGGCTCACCACACTGTTATGATGGAACACACAGATGCCAAAGCCTGTAAACTGTGCCAGGCTGAAGTAAAAGATGCGCAGTCCTACAGCAAAGACTGTGTCGCCGGACAATCTATCCGCTTAAAGACACTGTTTAAGGTCCTGCTTTTAGAAAGAACACGTGCTCTTTCCAAGAGAGGCACCTCTTCTCCTAACACAGCGTTGACGGCTACTCCCCAGGCAAAAACAGTGTCGAACACAAAAGCGCACTCACATCTCCTGCACTTCACACGAAGTCTAACGCCGCAGCAAAACGAACTAGCAAACGAACGAGCAGCCTCTGTTGCAGCTGAGCAAGAGACGTTGGCAAACAACGTATCGGTGCCCGCGGGCCTGGCTCCCAGCACAAAGAAAGTCCCGCACAGAGAGGGAAGCGGGGGTCTGGAGAAGTCTAGAGCAGCACCACAGCGTAGCATAAAAGCCGCGTAACAGTCTCGCTCGAGGGACTCACCAGCAGGGCGTCTCCGCTGTGGCCGGCGGCGCTCGAGGGCTCCTGGGGCAGCAGCGCAGCGCACTGGTCGGGCGGCGGCGCGGGCGTGAGCGTGTTGGAGCAGCTGGCGCCCGGGGAGCGGAGCTGGCTCTTGCGCGAGCCGGCCGTGAGCGAGACCTCGTGCGAGTAGGAGTGCAGGAAGGCGCGGACGCTGTCGATGCCCACGAAGGGCGAGGCCGGGACGGCGCGCAAGGCGCCGCCGTCCGCCGCCAGCAGCCGCGAGCGGCGCCAGCGCCGCAGGTGCAGCGCCAGCAGCGCCAGCAGGAAGGCGAGGAAGAGGCAGCACACGGCCGCCACGGCCACCACCAGCCAGCGCGTCAGGCTGCCGGGGGGCTCGCCCGGCGCCGCCACGCCGCCCAGCTCCGAGAGCAGCTCGGCCACGCTCTCGGCCAGCACCACCGTCAGCGTGGCCGTGGCCGACAGCGCCGGCTGCCCGTGGTCCTTCACCACCACCACCAGGCTCTGCCGCAGCGCGTCGCGCGCCAGCGGGGACCGCGCCGTGTACACCTCGCCGCTGTGCAGCCCCACGCGGAAGAGCCCCGGCTCCGTGGCCTTGGCCAGCTCGTAGGAGAGCCACGCGTTCTGCCCCGAGTCCGCGTCCACCGCCACCACCTTGGCCACCAGCGCCCCGGGCTCCGCCGAGCGCGGCGCCAGCTCCACGCCCGTCCAGCCCAAGCCCGGACCCGCTGCTGCTGCTGCCGCCGGTGGCGGGTACAGCACCTGCGGCGCGTTGTCGTTCTCGTCCACGATGAAGAGCCGCACCGACACGTTGCTGCTCAGCGCCGGCGCGCCCCCGTCCTCCGCCTGCACCCACAGCCCCACCTCGCGCACCTCCTCGTAGTCGAAGGAGCACAGCGCGTACAGCGCGCCCGTCTCCGCGTGCACCGACACGTACGACGAGAGCGGCGCGCCCCGCACCTGCCCCTCCCACAGCCGGTACCGCACACGCGCGTTCTGCCCCCAGTCCGCGTCCGCCGCCCGCACCCGCAGCACCAGCGCGCCCTTGGCGTTGTTCTCGCGCAGCCGGGCGCTGTAGCGCGCCTCCGCGAACACCGGCGCGTTGTCGTTCACGTCCAGCACCCGCAGCGGCAGCACCGCGCTGCTCCACAGCGCCGGCGACCCGCCGTCCGTCGCCCGCACCGTCACGTTGTACTCCGACACCTCCTCGCGGTCCAGCTCCCTCGCTGTCACCACGCTGTAGTAGCTGCCCAGCGAGCTCCGCAGGCGGAACGGCAGCCCCGCGCCCAGCGAGCACCTCACCTCCCCGTTCGACCCCGAGTCCCGGTCCTGCACGTGCAGCAGGGCCACCACCGTCCCGGCCGGAGAGTCCTCGGACACCGCGCTCACCAGCGACCGCACGGAGATCTCGGGCGCGTTGTCGTTCACGTCAGTCACCGCGATCACGACTTTTGCTGTGTCAGAAAGGCCGCCGCCGTCCTTCGCTTGCACCCCCAGTTCGTAGGAATCGCCTTCTTCGAAGTCCAGGCTCCTAACAAGGGTGATCGCTCCCGTTTCCGTGTCCAGCCGGAACATGTCTGATGCCATGTCCGTGCCTTTCTTCAGTGAGTATTTCACCTCTCCGTTCAGCCCGTCGTCGGCATCGGTGGCCCTCACGGTGAGCAGCGTGGAGCCCACGGGCACGTCCTCCCGCACGCGCACCGTGTACACCGCCTGGCTGAACACCGGCGCGTTGTCGTTCGCGTCCAGCACGACCACGCGGATCCGCGCCGTGCCCGTGCGCGCCGGCTCCCCGCCGTCCACCGCCCTGAGCACCAGGTCGTGAAAGGCGCTTTCCTCCCGGTCCAGCGCCTTCGCCAGCACCAGCTCGGGACGCTTCTCCCCATCGGGTGCCGTCTGCACGGCCAGGGAGAAGTGCTCGTCGCCGCTCAGCTCGTAGCGCTGCACGGAATTGCTCCCGCTGTCCGGGTCGTGAGCCTCAGCCAGAGGAAAACGTGATCCCGGAGCTGTTGTCTCGCTCATTTTTTCCTCCATCTGCACTTCCTTGAAAACGGGCGCGTTATCATTAATGTCCCTGACTTCCACTTCGATGGCATAAACCTTCATTTCGCCCTCCACTATCACCTCACAGTGCAGCACACATTTCTCCAGCAGCCGCCTGCAGACCTGCTCTCTGTCTATCCGTGCCGCCGTCACTAAATGGCCGGTCTTCTCATGCAGAGCAAAATACTGACTCCTACCTTCGGACACTACACGGGCGCCGCGGTCGCGGAGCGCCGCCAGCTCCAGCGCCAGGTCCTTGGCCACGTCGCCCACGAAAGAGCCCTTCTGCATCTCCTCGGGCACCGAGTAGCGCAGCTGCCCCCGCGCCAGCTCCCACGCCGCCACCCAGGCGCACCACAGCAGCGCTCGCCCTCGGCGGTCCCGGCGCCTCTCTCGCGGCCACATTTCAAAGCTCGGGCCACCGCTTCCGCCGCTCTCCTCCCGGCTGAATCTCCACTGCCAACAGCACAAGCCGGCTCCGACCGCACCCTGCTCTTTCCTGCGCTGTCCTTGCACTCCGGCGGCTCCTCTCTCTCGGGCTCGCTTCTCTTCTCGCGCTCTCGGGCTGCCGAGCGGCCCATCGTGAGCAGACAGCGACACTTGCAGCCTCCAGGAATCACTGCAGCGCTCTAGCGCCGGCAAAGCTAATCGCTGCTCCGCTCCTCTCCGCTCGTTCTTATGCGCATATGCGAATCTCGGCTTACAACACGCTTCACGATACTGCACCGAGACGCGAGAGCACACCTTCACGATTCAGCCGTGTCTTCACCCCACCATGCTCCGCAGATCTACACGTCAGATTCCAAACAACTTCCAGCAGCATTCAAAGACTTGAGCAACGGTGCAGAAAGGGCATGGTCGGATGTGAGGGGAAGGAGTTTCAGGCGCAACAGGAACCTGGGCAAGACAGGCTGCAGCAGCAGCGTGGCCGTCTCGTGGGGGAGAAAATACAGGCTTTTGCTTTCTGCAGGCACTCTCTGTATTATAACACACGACCATTAAAAGGAAAAGGAACCCGTGTGTCTCTGAGATGCCCCCTCCTATGAACCCGCCGACACCTCTAAATCCAGACACGTTTCTAAATAACGCATTTGTGTGTACCTCTGTAGGTAAGGTCCTACAGCTGCCATTCTAGGTACAGCTGTCTGTGGAGCCCACGTGCTCACACTGCGCCTTCGCTCCAGCACGTCGCTAAGGACAAGCGGGGCTCTGGAGCAGCACCTCTCTGACTTCCAGGCGCCTTTGCATGCGCAGGGCCACGGCAGGTGTAGGGCCGATAGCCCGTGGTGCTCACAGAATCACGGAATCGCTAAGGTTGGAAGGGACCTCTGGGGATCATCGAGTGCAACCCCCCTTCTCAAGCAGGGTCACCTAGAGCATGGTAGACGGGGTTGTATCCAGGCGGGCTTTGAATATCTCCAGAGCAGGAGACTCCACAACCTGTCTGGGCGACCTGCTCCAGTGCTCTGTCACTCTCACAGTGAAGAAATTCCTCCTCACGTTCAGGCGAACTTCCTGCCGTTCAGTTTTTGCCTGTTGCCTCTTGTCTTTTTGCATGGGACAGCTGGAAAGAGTTCGGCACCTTCCCCTTGACACCCTCCCTTCAGGTACTTTTAGACATTGAGAAGATCTCTCCCACACAGAAACACAATCTTCTCTTCTCCAGGCTAAATAGGCCCATTGAACTCAGGTCTTCTGCAGCCCCTTCCCCGCACCACAAAAAACCCTCACACCTTGGTTCTTTTATGGAGGGTGGAATGATGGAAATACGTGGCCACAGCTGCTGCCGCATACCAGTTATATTTTATTGCAGGAATGGCCCCCGAGAGATTTTTTAATTATGTTTATATTTTTATTGTTTTCTATTGCCAAAGGACGCTTACACTTTTCCACTTTGTAGCGGCAATTGCATACAACGCCAGGGTTTCAGAACACTTAGTGCTCCACAGTCATCGCTCACACAAGGCATTCATACATTGCGAGTGGCAGCCCCGATGTTCAGAGCACGGGGAAAACACCGATAACAGAGAGTTAGCATACAGAAAGGAAAATTAGGGGGCGTGTGTGTGTGTGTGTGGGGGGGGAGATTGCAGAGCTTGCGACGACGAATACAGCATCGGCCCTTCACGTCAGTTCTAACTTCAGAGGAAAGCCCTGAAGAGACACGCGCAGTTTCTCTACAACCATCCGCTCAGATTTAAACCCTTTGCACGGTTTGGTATTGTTACAGTCTATCCCGGCATCACGAATCCTGCTATCTCTCCGAAGCGACTTCCAGGACATCGCCTCCCTCCCTCCCCGCCCACACCCACCAGTTTCGGGTACGAGGGAGACCTGGCTGGGCGTTTTATTAATCTCCCCCGACAAGCTGAGTCATCTGCACCCGCACAAAACTACCTCTACCGACTGATAAGGTGGAAGAGGGCGATTCAAAAGGGATGGATGTGAGGACTTCCAAGAGTCATCAAGGGCTGAATGGGACACTCCAGAATTAATTCTGCCCCGCAAGCACTTCAGAAACGACCACAGAAGAAAGGAAAACAATTAAATAATTAGGAACAAATTGAGGAAGACAACTTTTAGTTTCTTTTTCTTTCTTTTTTCTTTCTTTCTTTCTTTCTTTCTTTCTTTTTTTTTTTTTTTTTCCTGGTGGGGCTGGTGGCGGCAGCAAATCCACGGTCAGCCAAGTGAGGGCATTGCACGCCGTTTGGGGAGGGAGGCATCAAGCCGTTGATTTGCTCCCGTGGCGCTACTCGAAGGCCAGCCTGCTGAACGGTCCCGCCGGCAGCGTCCCATGGCTCTGCGGACGCGGGTCCCCGGCGGGGGGGAAGTCCCCGGCGAGATCCTCTTCGCCGGCCGCGCCCGCGGCCGTGCCGCAGCGCTGCGGCGGCAGGCCGGCGAGGACCGGCTTCAGGAATTTGAACTCGCTGCTGCCCGAGCCCGTTGTGAGGCTGACCTCGTAGCAGTAGGCGTGCGGCAGAGTCGCCGTGCCGGCTGCGTCGGCCAGGCTGCTCTGGAAGTCGCCGGGGCCGTAAAGCACGGGGCCCTCTTTCAGCGCCTTCCTCTTGCACACCTTGCAAGCGACGAAGGCTGCGGCCGAAGCGAGGAAGAGGATCGAGACGAAGGCCAGCGAGAGGATTAAATAAAGCGTCAGGGAGCCGCCCTCGTCCTCCGCGGCCAGGCCGCTGCGCGGCATGTGCGCGTCCGAGAAGCCATCGAGCAGCAGCGCGCCCAGCGCCGCGGTGGCGGACAGCGGCGGCCGCCCGTTGTCCCGCACCAGGACGACCAGCTTCTGCTTCACGGCGTCCCTCTCCGTCAGCGGCCTCCTCAGCCGCACCTCCCCGCTTTGGGTCCCCACGGCGAAGAGCCCGGGGTCCGTTGCCTTGAGCAGGTGGTACGAAAGCCACGCGTTCTGCCCCGAGTCGGCGTCGACGGCCACCACTTTGGTGACGAGGTAGCCCGCCTCGGCCGACGTGGGCACCAGCTCGCTGGACGGCGGCGAGCTGTCCTGCGCCGGGTGCAGGACCACGGGCGCGTTGTCGTTTTCGTCCACCACCAGGACGCGGACGGTGACGTTGGCGCTGAGGGGCGGCGAGCCCGAGTCGGCGGCGCTCACCACCACCTCCAGCTGCCTCAGCTGCTCGTAGTCCAGCGGCCGCAGCACAAACACGTTCCCGTTCTCGGAGTTCACGGAGACGTAGGAGCGCGGGCCCCGCTCCGCGGGGCGGCCCGGCGCCAGCGAATAGGTCACCTTGGCGTTGGGCCCCACGTCCCGGTCCGCGGCCTGGACGGCCCCGACGAGCGCGGACGGCTCGTTGTTCTCACGCACGTACATGGTGTACGACGTCTGGTTGAAGACGGGCGCGTTGTCGTTGACGTCGGAGATGTCCACCGTGAAGGTCTGCGTGGTCGTGAGGGGCGGGGACCCCGCGTCGGCCGCCGTGACGGCGAGGACGTACTGCGCCGTCTCCTCCCGGTCCAGGGCGCTCGCTGTCACCAGCTCGTAGTAATTCTTGTAGGCGGGCCTCAGCGAGAAAGCCGGCTGCTCCTGCAGCGAACAGACGACCTTCCCGTTGTCCCCGGCGTCCCGGTCCTTAACGACAAAGAGGCCCACCACCGTCCCGGGCAAGGCGCTCTCGGCCAGGGGGCTGCTGAAGGAACTCACCACTAGCTCCGGCGCGTTGTCGTTCACATCCGCCACCTCCACCACCACCCTGCAGAGCGCGGAGAGACCCCCGCCGTCAGTGGCGCGCACGCTGAGCTCGTGTTTCTCCGCCGCTTCGAAATCCAGAGGCTGGCTGACACGAATTTCACCACTCAGCGGGTCGATCTTGAATGCCGAGGGGCTGTGCCCCACCGCTTGACTGAACGAGTATGATATCTCCCCGTTAACCCCCGCATCCGCGTCAGTTGCGACCACACGGAGAACCACCGAGTCCTCCGGGGCATTTTCCAAAATCTGTCCTCTGTAACGTTCCTGAGTGAAGACGGGAGCGTTGTCATTTACGTCCAGGACAAGGATGCGGACCTGGGCCGTCCCGCTGCAGGGCGGAGAGCCCCCGTCTGTGGCAATCAGGCTGAAAGCAATCTCCTCTTGCTCCTCTCTGTCCAGCGCCTTTTCCAGGACTAATTCGGCAGAACTGTCGCCTTCATTGTGACTCAGGAAAAAGACGCTGAAATGCTCGTTCTCGGGAGTGATGCTGTAGGCCTGCAGGCTGTTGCTGCCAACATCTAGGTCCCGAGCCCCCTCCAGCGGGAAACGGGACCCCGGATCGCTCGTTTCCGGGATCTTAAAAGTCACTTGTTCCTCCGGGAAAACTGGCGCGTGGTCATTGATATCCTCTACGGCCACTTCGATGCGAAAGAACTGCAGCGGGTTGGCCAGCAGTAACTCAAAGGGGACGGTGCACGTGACGGCCTGGCCGCAGATCTCCTCCCGATCGATCCTCTCCCTAACTGCCAGGCGGCCGGTGCGGGGGTCTAAGCGAAAATACTGCCGGCTGTCCTCCGAAACAAGGCGGGCCTCGCGAGCCCGCAGCTGCGCCACGTCCAGCCCCACGTCCTTGGCGACATGAGCCACCAGGGAGCCGCTCTCCCTCTCCTCGGCGACGGAGTAGCCTGCGGCACGCACAGAAAAGCACAGAGACAAAGCACTTGCCTTGCAGACGCCATGCCGGGCTCGGCGGACGCGCCGCGTCTCGCGGATCGCTGCCCGCTCCTCCGGGGCAATTCGCGCTCGGAAAGCCGGCAGCCTCGCGGGCGGGCGCCCCTGCTCGCCGAGTCCGCTCCGCGGCGCCGAGGGCGGCCGAGGTGGCCCGGCAGCGGCTCGCTCCGAGCACCGCCAGCCGCCCCGCCCGCCGCCGCCGCCGCCTCCCCGCGCCGCAGCGCCGCGGCAGCGCCGCCTTGGCCAACAGCACCACCCTGCGGCCCGCGGCGGGGACTGCTGCCGCCGGCCCGGCCGAGCGCTCGCCCGCCCCGCGCCGCCGCCCGAGCCCGGCCGAGCCGCCGCGAGCCGCGAGCCCGGGGCGCCGCTGGGCAAGCGCGGCAGAGCGGCCGCGGCGGTCAGCGGGGAAACCCGAAGGGGGCTCACAGGCTTTGCGGACTCCCTGTTCCTGCGCCTGGCGCACGGTGAGGGCTTCCTCGCATCAAAAGGTAGAGCTCCGACTGGAGAAGGAAAAAGGGCAGGGGCAGGGCAAGGGGAAAAGGGAAAGGTGAATTGGAAAGGGAACCCAAAAGGGAAAGGGAAAAATGAGAAGGAGAAAGAAGGAGAAGGAAGAGAAGGAGAAGGCTCCGTGGCAGAGCACCCGAACTCGCGGCACTGCTCCTAGTCGAAGGAGCGCTGCGTGTACAGCGCGCCGCTCCGCGCCTCCACCGACACGTAGGGCGCCGCCGCCGCCTCGCCCGCGCTGCCGCCCGCCAGCCAGTAGCTCACGCGCCCGTTGGCGCCCGCGTCCGCGTCCCGCGTGCGGACGCGCAGCACCGCCGCGCCCGCCGCGTTGTTCTCCGCCACGCAGGCGCGGTGGGCGGGAAGGACGCGATGTCAGTGAGGCGGTAGCTGAGCAGCCGCTCCGGCGCCGCCCAGCAGCCCGAGGAGAGCAGCCAAACGCACAGCAGCGCTGCTGATGTCCGCGGATCGGCTGGCTGCTCTCCTTCCTCTGCGCGGAGAGTCCCTCGCCACGCCTGCGCTTAGTCCTCGCAAACTGTTCTCCAGCAGGGTGAGAGTGGCGGCGGGGACTAGTGGACGTATGTGTCAGGATTTTTTTCTGCGTTTTGTTCATAAAGACAAAAGAGCAAATCGTATTTGTTTGAGAATTATGGACCCCGAAGGCAACATGTGTGACTCTCTGCTAACCTTACTGAGCTGCTTATTAAGCTTGCTCCTTTTCTGTTCTTCCATACCTGGTTGGCAGAGAAAAGGCAAGTACAAAACACAGTAGCAGCTAGGTCACTGAAGTCTCTGCTTAAAGACAGTCTCATCCTTCTCAAGCACATCTGAAGAAGGTGTAAGATGCGCCACTAACAAGATTGTACATCTCTCCCCCAAAGCTAACATTCACAGGAATACCTGAATCCTAAGCAAAAGGCAATGAAATGAGTTACGACCCAGCACATTCGTTGAATACCTGGCCCAAGCTAAAGGCAGTGCAAAAGCAAAGTACACGCACATGCCCCACGCTCCATGCCAACCCTAACACGGCCAAAATAATTCAGCAGTTAGCCGGCAGGAACAAGACCATGTGCACCCATCGTATTTGTGTGTGAGGAACCCTAATGAGCCGCTGCTTAGAGCAAAAGCGACAAGTAATGCTGACTGAGAAAGCTGGGCACCAGGGATAACACACATGATACCATACCAATATAACTGAACCGCTCCTTAAACTTGCTCCTTCCCTCTACCTCTGTACCTGGTTGGCAGAGAAAAGACAAGTGCAAAACACAGCAGGTTCTGAGCACAGCCTGACACTGACTCTGGTTCTGTCCATAAAGCCATTGAGGTGGGCTTGGCTGAAATCTCTGCAGCTCGAGGCCCACCATAACAACGATCTCACATTTTAACACACTGCTCGTGTGCTCAAAGTATGCCTGCCAGCAACTGTGGCCTTCCTTCTGCCGCTGGAGAAGGCCTAGTTGCAGCCCCGGGATGGAATGCAGGACGCCACACCAAGAGGAAGCCACGTGCTTCTTTGCCAGAAGCACTCTGCACCAGACCATACCGTGTTAGTGTGCGGCCAGCTGTAAAGAGGGGTATCAGAGGTGCCAGAGGGTAGGCAGTTGTTCCTGTTTACCTCCCACTTACCTTTTGGAGTAAGCAATTGGTGGCGGCATATACAAGTGTTCTCCCCAAGTTCCTTCTCACAAAGCAGCACCTCAGATTTCTCATTCCGTTTTGGTTATCAATGTACACAGCCAATGCCTGCAGGGGACCCCAGTGAGGCAAGTGCTTCACTACGGTAATTCACAGCTGTTTTCCCACAAGTCTGCCTTGAAAATTCACCCCCAGAGCCCCTGCAAGCCAGTGAGGCCTCCGGTTGCAAGCTAGGCCCCAAATGATTGCTTTGGCTTACACAGAAGGGGAGAGCCCTTTCCCTCATTTCCAGAGACTTGCATGAGCTCCCACACATTTTATGCTAGGTGGCCTGCTCCACCTCTATGCCTGTGAAGCCATAAGTGTAAATCATAGAATCCTAGAATCAGTGAGGTTGGAAGGGACCTCTGGAGATCATCTAGTCCAACCTCCCCACTCAGCAGGGTCACCCAGAGCATGGTAGACAGGGCTGCATCCAGGTGGGCCTTGAAGATCTCCAGAGAAGGAGACTCCACAACCTCTCTAGGCAACCTGGTCCAGTGCTCTGTCACTCTCACAGTGAAGAAGTTCCCCCTCATGTTCAGGCGGAACTTCCTGTGCTTCAATTCCTGCCCATTGCCTCTTGTCCTGTCACAGGATTTTGTCCCCATCCCCTTGACACCCTCCCTTCAGGAACTTGTACACATTGATAAGATCCCCCCCTCAGTCTTCTCTTCCCCAGGCTGAGGAGGCCCAGCTTGCGCAGCCTTTCCTCGTAGGGCAGATGCTCCAGCCCTCTGATCATCTTTGTAGCCCTACGCTGGACTCTCTCCAGCAGCTCCATGTCTCCCTTGTCCTGGGGAGCCCACAACTGGACACAGTACTTGGGATGAGGCCTCCCCAGGGCTGAGTAGAGGGACAGGATCACCTCCCTCGACCTGCTGGCATCGACTCGACTCTTCCTAATGCAGCCCAGGATACCATTGGCCTTCTTGGCCACAAGGGCACATTGCTGGCTCATGGTCAATCTGTCGTCCACCAGCACTCCCAGGTCTTTCTCTGCAGAGCTGCTCTCCAGAAGGTGAGCCCCCAGCTTGTACTGGTGCCTAGGGTTATTTCTCCCTAGGTGCAGGACTCTGCACTTGCCCTTGTTGAACCTCAGGAGGTTCCCCTCTGCCCAACTCTCCAGCCTGCCCAGGTCTCTCTGAATGGCAGCACAGCCCTCAGGTGTGTCAGCCACTCCTCCCAGCTTGGTATCATCCACAAACTTGCTGAGGAGGCACTCTGTCCCCTCATCCAGATCATTGATGAAAAAGTTGAACAGGATGGGACACAGAACTGAGCCCTGGGGGACGCCACTAGCCACAGGCCTCCAACTAGACTCCACACCACTGATGACAACCCTCTGAGCTCTGCCTTTCAGCCAGTTCTTAATCCACCTCACTGTCCACTCGTCTAACCCACACTTCCTGAGCTTTTCTAGGAGGACGGTATGGGAGACAGCGTCGAAAGCCTTGCTGAAGTCAAGGTACACAATGTGCACTGCTCTCCCCTCATCTAACCAGCCAGTCATTCCATCATAGAAGGCTATCAGATTGGTTAAGCAGGATTTCCCCTTGGTGAATCCATGCTGACTACTCCCGATCACCTTCTTTTCCTCTGTATGTCTGCAGATGACATCTAGAATGAGCTGTTCCATCACCTTTCCAGGGATGGAGGTGAGGCTGACTGGCCTATAGTTGTCTGGGTCCTCCTCCTTGCCCTTCTTGAAGACTAGAGTGACATTGGCTGTCTTCCAGTCCTCAGGAACCTCTCCAGTTCTCCAGGACCTTTCAAAGATGATGGAGAGCGGCTTGGCAACAACATCCACCAGCTCCCTCAGTACCCATGGGTGCATCCCATGCACCTGTGGGTCCATGGATCTCTGGATATCTAGCCTGCCCAGAAGGTCTCTAATCCTATCCTCCTCAACCAAAGGAAAGTCTTCCCTTCTCCAGACTTTCTCCCTCATGTCCAGGCTGCAGGAATCAAGAGGGCTGTCCTTAGCAGTGAAGACTGAAGCAAAGAAGGCATTCAGTAACTCTGCCTTCTCCGTATCCCTTTTCAACAGGGCCCCTGCCCCATTCAGTAGCGGGCCCACATTTTCCCTAGTCCTCCTCTTGCTGCTGCTGTATTTGAAGAAGCCCTTCCTATTGTCCTTGACATCCCTTGCAAGACTAAATTCCGGCTGGGCCTTAGCCTTCCTCACCACATCTCTACATACTCTGACTGCAGTCCTATAATTCTCCCAAGGAGCCTGTCCGCTCTTCCACAGTCTGTGTGTTTTCTTCTTCTGTCTGAATTTGGCCAAGAGCTCCTTGCTCACCCATGCAGGTCTCCTGCCCCTTTGGCTGCACTTCTTACTCATAGGGATGCACCGCTCTTGAGCTTGGAGGAAGTGATGCTTGAATACTTGCCAGCTCTCCTGGAGCCCCCTTCCTTCTAGGGCCTTAACTCACGAGACTCCACCAATTATGTCTCTGAAAAGCCCAAAGTCCACTCTCCTGAAGTCCAGGGTTCCAATCCTGCTTGTTGCCTTAGTTCTTTCCTGCCACATCCTGAACTCCACCATCTCACGGTCACTGCAGCCAAGGCTGCCCCCAACCTTCACACCTCTGACTAGTCCCTCTCTGTTGGTAAGGACAAGGTCCAGCAGGACACCCTTCCTCGTACGCTCCTCCACCATTTGTGACGAGAGGTGATCATCAATGCTCTGCAGGAGCCTCCTGGACTGTTTGTGCCTTGCTGTGTACTCCTTCCAGCAGATGTCAGGGTGGTTGAAGTCCCCCACAAGAACCAGGGCCTGTGATTGTGAGACTACCTCCAGCTGTCTACAGAAGGCCTCATCAACTTTCTCTGCCTGGTCAGGTGGCCTGCAGTAGACTCCCACAACAGTGTCCCCCATGCTAGCCTGCCCTTTGATCTTCACCCATAAGCTCTCAACTGCCTCCTCCTCCTCCCCGCCTAGGCAGAGCTCAATGCATTTGAGTTGCTCTCTCACATAAAGAGCAACTCCACCACCTTGCCTTCCTGGCCTGTCTCTCCTGAAAAGCACATAGCCATCCATGGCAGCATTCCAGTCATGTGAGCTATCCCACCACGTCTCCATGACTGCAATGAGATCATGGCCCTGAGATCGCACACAGATCTCCAGCTCCCCCTGTTTGTTCCCCATGCTGTGTGCATTGGTGTACATTCCAGTGGCATGAGAGATAATGAGAGATTCTAGCTGAGCTTCTCTGCTTTCCTTCCAACATACAGTTCTGTCTTCAGGTGGTTGGGAGCTTGTCTGCAGAATTAAAGAGGTCCCTGCAAAACAACCCGTGCAGATTCAAGAGAAAAAGCCCACTCCATACAGGTGAACTAGGAGGACTTCCAGCAAAGAAAGCCTGAAGACAGCTTGAGCCTAGAAACACCTAAATGCAACTGTGGTGAAACACAAGGCCATACAAGTGAGAAAGTGAGATTTCCCACACACATTGTTAGGCATTCTAGTCATGCAGCCCTTCCATAAACACGGAGTTATTGCCTGAAGACACTCCTCAGAGGACTTTTGCCACTTTTAAGGGTAGCAATAACAGGGTCTGAGCACAACTGTCACAGGACTTGGTGCAAAATGTATAGATTTCCTTGATGCATAGATGTCTGGCTTTTGGCCCTACCTATGCCACAAGCAAGACCGTTTAACGCTGAGACACGTTAAGCCAACATGCTTTCCATGGCTTTTTACGGTAGATATGCAAACTGCTCCTCCTGTCATGCATTTACAGCCTATTATCAGGTACACTGAGGCTTAGCTTCAGGTCATGGTAACCAACACGGCTGTCATTTGAAACCTCCAGAAATGAGGGAATCACAGCATAATAACTCAGACTACAGCACTAACAGCCTGTATAAATAAAGGTACAGATAAAGGTATCTGGTAGATAAGAGGGAGACAGGAGGCCTCTCCCAGAGCTGCCAGTACAGAGGGAAGCCCATTAGGCAGCAGGAGCTGAGATTGCCTGATGCCTCAACTGTTTGCTTCATGTAATAACTAAGGCAAAAGGGGAACGCAGCCAATCACTAACCCTTCAGCAGTCCCTCAGCAGAGCTCCCCCACCTCCCCTCTCAACACCTTTATAACTTGTAAGGTTGTCTTTGAACCTCATAATGTTCAAATTCTCACCATCCAAACAGCAGCTGCTCGCACCATTTCTCCACATGATGCACCAGCGTGCACACACTCACACAAAAGGGAGGTACAGCTGCAGGCTCACCACACTGTTATGATGGAACACACAGATGCCAAAGCCTGTAAACTGTGCCAGGCTGAAGTAAAAGATGCGCAGTCCTACAGCAAAGACTGGGTCGCCGGACAATCTATCCGCTTAAAGACACTGTTTAAGGTCCTGCTTTTAGAAAGGACACGTGCTCTTTCCAAGAGAGGCACCTCTTCTCCTAACACAGCGTTGACGGCTACTCCCCAGGCAAAAACAGTGTCGAACACAAAAGCGCACTCACATCTCCTGCACTTCACACGAAGTCTAACGCCGCAGCAAAACGAAAGCAAACGAACGAGCAGCCTCTGTTGCAGCTGAGCAAGAGACGTTGGCAAACAACGTATCGGTGCCCGCGGGCCTGGCTCCCAGCACAAAGAAAGCCCCGCACAGAGAGGGAAGCGGGGGTCTGGAGAAGTCTAGAGCAGCACCACAGCGTAGCATAAAAGCCGCGTAACAGTCTCGCTCGAGGGACTCACCAGCAGGGCGTCTCCGCTGTGGTCGGCGGCGCTCGAGGGCTCCTGGGGCAGCAGCGCAGCGCACTGGTCGGGCGGCGGCGCGGGCGTGAGCGTGTTGGAGCAGCTGGCGCCCGGGGAGCGGAGCTGGCTCTTGCGCGAGCCGGCCGTGAGCGAGACCTCGTGCGAGTAGGAGTGCAGGAAGGCGCGGACGCCGTCGATGCCCACGAAGGGCGAGGCCGGGACGGCGCGCAAGGCGCCGCCGCCCACCGCCAGCAGCCGTGAGCGGCGCCAGCGCCGCAGGTGCAGCGCCAGCAGCGCCAGCAGGAAGGCGAGGAAGAGGCAGCACACGGCCGCCACGGCCACCACCAGCCAGCGCGTCAGGCTGCCGGGGGGCTCGCCCGGCGCCGCCGCGCCGCCCAGCTCCGAGAGCAGCTCGGCCACGCTCTCGGCCAGCACCACCGTCAGCGTGGCCGTGGCCGACAGCGCCGGCTGCCCGTGGTCCTTCACCACCACCACCAGGCTCTGCCGCAGCGCGTCGCGCGCCAGCGGGGACCGCGCCGTGCGCACCTCGCCGCTGTGCAGCCCCACGCGGAAGAGCCCCGGCTCCGTGGCCTTGGCCAGCTCGTAGGAGAGCCACGCGTTCTGCCCCGAGTCCGCGTCCACCGCCACCACCTTGGCCACCAGCGCCCCGGGCTCCGCCGAGCGCGGCGCCAGCTCCACGCCCGTCCAGCCCAAGCCCGGACCCGCTGCTGCTGCTGCCGCCGGTGGCGGGTACAGCACCTGCGGCGCGTTGTCGTTCTCGTCCACGATGAAGAGCCGCACCGACACGTTGCTGCTCAGCGCCGGCGCGCCCCCGTCCTCCGCCTGCACCCACAGCCCCACCTCGCGCACCTCCTCGTAGTCGAAGGAGCGCAGCGCGTACAGCGCGCCCGTCTCCGCGTGCACCGACACGTACGACGAGAGCGGCGCGCCCCGCACCTGCCCCTCCCACAGCCGGTACCGCACGCGCGCGTTCTGCCCCCAGTCCGCGTCCGCCGCCCGCACCCGCAGCACCAGCGCGCCCTTGGCGTTGTTCTCGCGCAGCCGGGCGCTGTAGCGCGCCTCCGCGAACACCGGCGCGTTGTCGTTCACGTCCAGCACCCGCAGCGGCAGCACCGCGCTGCTCCACAGCGCCGGCGACCCGCCGTCCGTCGCCCGCACCGTCACGTTGTACTCCGACACCTCCTCGCGGTCCAGCTCCCTCGCCGTCACCACGCCGTAGTAGCTGCCCAGCGAGCTCCGCAGGCGGAACGGCAGCCCCGCGCCCAGCGAGCACCTCACCTCCCCGTTCGCCCCCGAGTCCCGGTCCTGCACGTGCAGCAGGGCCACCACCGTCCCGGCCGGAGAGTCCTCGGATATCGCGCCCACCAGCGACCGCACGGAGATCTCGGGCGCGTTGTCGTTCACGTCAGTCACCGCGATCACGACCTTTGCTGTGTCGGAAAGGTCCCCGCCATCTCGTGCTTGCACCTCCACTTCATATGAGGAAGCTTGTTCGAAGTCCAATTCAAGCATGAGAGAGAGTTCCCCTGTCTCAGGGTCCAGCTGGAAAATTTCCGATGCCGTGTCGGAGATTTTCTTAAAAATGTATTTCACCTCTCCGTTCAGCCCGTCGTCGGCATCGGTGGCCCTCACGGTGAGCAGCGTGGAGCCCACGGGCACGTCCTCCCGCACGCGCACCGTGTACACCGCCTGGCTGAACACCGGCGCGTTGTCGTTCGCGTCCAGCACGACCACGCGGATCCGCGCCGTGCCCGTGCGCGCCGGCTCCCCGCCGTCCACCGCCCTGAGCACCAGGTCGTGAAAGGCGCTTTCCTCCCGGTCCAGCGCCTTCGCCAGCACCAGCTCGGGACGCTCCTCCCCATCGGGTGCCGTCTGCACGGCCAGGGAGAAGTGCTCGTCGCCGCTCAGCTCGTAGCGCTGCACGGAATTGCTCCCGCTGTCCGGGTCGTGAGCCTCAGCCAGGGAAAACCGTGATCCCGGTGCTGTTGTCTCACTCACTCTCAGCTGCCTTTCTGCCTCTCGGAAGCTGGGCGCGTTGTCATTAATGTCCCTGATTTCCACTTCGATGGCATAAACCTTCATTTCGCCCTCCACTATCACCTCACAGCGCAGCATACACCCATCCGCGGCTTCGCAGACCTGCTCTCTGTCTATCCGTGCCGCCGTCACTAAATGGCCGGTCTTCTCATGCAGAGCAAAATACTGACTCCTACCTTCGGACACTACACGGGCGCCGCGGTCGCGGAGCGCCGCCAGCTCCAGCGCCAGGTCCTTGGCCACGTCGCCCACGAAAGAGCCCTTCTGCATCTCCTCGGGCACCGAGTAGCGCAGCTGCCCCCGCGCCAGCTCCCACGCCGCCACCCAGGCGCACCACAGCAGCGCTCGCCCTCGGCGGTCCCGGCGCCTCTCTCGCGGCCACATTTCAAAGCTCGGGCCACCGCTTCCGCCGCTCTCCTCCCGGCTGAATCTCCACTGCCAACAGCACAAGCCGGCTCCGACCGCACCCTGCTCTTTCCTGCGCTGTCCTTGCACTCCGGCGGCTCCTCTCTCTCGGGCTCGCTTCTCTTCTCGCGCTCTCGGGCTGCCGAGCGGCCCATCGTGAGCAGACAGCGACACTTGCAGCCTCCAGGAATCACTGCAGCGCTCTAGCGCCGGCAAAGCTAATCGCTGCTCCGCTCCTCTCCGCTCGTTCTTATGCGCATATGCGAATCTCGGCTTACAACACGCTTCACGATACTGCACCGAGACGCGAGAGCACACCTTCACGATTCAGCCGTGTCTTCACCCCACCATGCTCCGCAGATCTACACGTCAGATTCCAAACAACTTCCAGCAGCATTCAAAGACTTGAGCAACGGTGCAGAAAGGGCATGGTCGGATGTGAGGGGAAGGAGTTTCAGGCGCAACAGGAACCTGGGCAAGACAGGCTGCAGCAGCAGCGTGGCCGTCTCGTGGGGGAGAAAATACAGGCTTTTGCTTTCTGCAGGCACTCTCTGTATTATAACACACGACCATTAAAAGGAAAAGGAACCCGTGTGTCTCTGAGATGCCCCCTCCTATGAACCCGCCGACACCTCTAAATCCAGACACGTTTCTAAATAACGCATTTGTGTGTACCTCTGTAGGTAAGGTCCTACAGCTGCCATTCTAGGTACAGCTGTCTGTGGAGCCCACGTGCTCACACTGCGCCTTCGCTCCAGCACGTCGCTAAGGACAAGCGGGGCTCTGGAGCAGCACCTCTCTGACTTCCAGGCGCCTTTGCATGCGCAGGGCCACGGCAGGTGTAGGGCCGATAGCCCGTGGTGCTCACAGAATCACGGAATCGCTAAGGTTGGAAGGGACCTCTGGGGATCATCGAGTGCAACCCCCCTTCTCAAGCAGGGTCACCTAGAGCATGGTAGACGGGGTTGTATCCAGGCGGGCTTTGAATATCTCCAGAGCAGGAGACTCCACAACCTGTCTGGGCGACCTGCTCCAGTGCTCTGTCACTCTCACAGTGAAGAAATTCCTCCTCACGTTCAGGCGAACTTCCTGCCGTTCAGTTTTTGCCTGTTGCCTCTTGTCTTTTTGCATGGGACAGCTGGAAAGAGTTCGGCACCTTCCCCTTGACACCCTCCCTTCAGGTACTTTTAGACATTGAGAAGATCTCTCCCACACAGAAACACAATCTTCTCTTCTCCAGGCTAAATAGGCCCATTGAACTCAGGTCTTCTGCAGCCCCTTCCCCGCACCACAAAAAACCCTCACACCTTGGTTCTTTTATGGAGGGTGGAATGATGGAAATACGTGGCCACAGCTGCTGCCGCATACCAGTTATATTTTATTGCAGGAATGGCCCCCGAGAGATTTTTTAATTATGTTTATATTTTTATTGTTTTCTATTGCCAAAGGACGCTTACACTTTTCCACTTTGTAGCGGCAATTGCATACAACGCCAGGGTTTCAGAACACTTAGTGCTCCACAGTCATCGCTCACACAAGGCATTCATACATTGCGAGTGGCAGCCCCGATGTTCAGAGCACGGGGAAAACACCGATAACAGAGAGTTAGCATACAGAAAGGAAAATTAGGGGGCGTGTGTGTGTGGGGGGGGGGAGATTGCAGAGCTTGCGACGACGAATACAGCATCGGCCCTTCACGTCAGTTCTAACTTCAGAGGAAAGCCCTGAAGAGACACGCGCAGTTTCTCTACAACCATCCGCTCAGATTTAAACCCTTTGCACGGTTTGGTATTGTTACAGTCTATCCCGGCATCACGAATCCTGCTATCTCTCCGAAGCGACTTCCAGGACATCGCCTCCCTCCCTCCCCGCCCACACCCACCAGTTTCGGGTACGAGGGAGACCTGGCTGGGCGTTTTATTAATCTCCCCCGACAAGCTGAGTCATCTGCACCCGCACAAAACTACCTCTACCGACTGATAAGGTGGAAGAGGGCGATTCAAAAGGGATGGATGTGAGGACTTCCAAGAGTCATCAAGGGCTGAATGGGACACTCCAGAATTAATTCTGCCCCGCAAGCACTTCAGAAACGACCACAGAAGAAAGGAAAACAATTAAATAATTAGGAACAAATTGAGGAAGACAACTTTTAGTTTCTTTTTCTTTCTTTTTTCTTTCTTTCTTTCTTTCTTTCTTTCTTTTTCTTTTTTTTTTTTTTTCCTGGTGGGGCTGGTGGCGGCAGCAAATCCACGGTCAGCCAAGTGAGGGCATTGCACGCCGTTTGGGGAGGGAGGCATCAAGCCGTTGATTTGCTCCCGTGGCGCTACTCGAAGGCCAGCCTGCTGAACGGTCCCGCCGGCAGCGTCCCATGGCTCTGCGGACGCGGGTCCCCGGCGGGGGGGAAGTCCCCGGCGAGATCCTCTTCGCCGGCCGCGCCCGCGGCCGTGCCGCAGCGCTGCGGCGGCAGGCCGGCGAGGACCGGCTTCAGGAACTTGAACTCGCTGCTGCCCGAGCCCGTTGTGAGGCTGACCTCGTAGCAGTAGGCGTGCGGCAGAGTCGCCGTGCCGGCTGCGTCGGCCAGGCTGCTCTGGAAGTCGCCGGGGCCGTAAAGCACGGGGCCCTCTTTCAGCGCCTTCCTCTTGCACACCTTGCAAGCGACGAAGGCTGCGGCCGAAGCGAGGAAGAGGATCGAGACGAAGGCCAGCGAGAGGATTAAATAAAGCGTCAGGGAGCCGCCCTCGTCCTCCGCGGCCAGGCCGCTGCGCGGCATGTGCGCGTCCGAGAAGCCATCGAGCAGCAGCGCGCCCAGCGCCGCGGTGGCGGACAGCGGCGGCCGCCCGTTGTCCCGCACCAGGACGACCAGCTTCTGCTTCACGGCGTCCCTCTCCGTCAGCGGCCTCCTCAGCCGCACCTCCCCGCTTTGGGTCCCCACGGCGAAGAGCCCGGGGTCCGTTGCCTTGAGCAGGTGGTACGAAAGCCACGCGTTCTGCCCCGAGTCGGCGTCGACGGCCACCACTTTGGTGACGAGGTAGCCCGCCTCGGCCGACGTGGGCACCAGCTCGCTGGACGGCGGCGAGCTGTCCTGCGCCGGGTGCAGGACCACGGGCGCGTTGTCGTTTTCGTCCACCACCAGGACGCGGACGGTGACGTTGGCGCTGAGGGGCGGCGAGCCCGAGTCGGCGGCGCTCACCACCACCTCCAGCTGCCTCAGCTGCTCGTAGTCCAGCGGCCGCAGCACAAACACGTTCCCGTTCTCGGAGTTCACGGAGACGTAGGAGCGCGGGCCCCGCTCCGCGGGGCGGCCCGGCGCCAGCGAATAGGTCACCTTGGCGTTGGGCCCCACGTCCCGGTCCGCGGCCTGGACGGCCCCGACGAGCGCGGACGGCTCGTTGTTCTCACGCACGTACATGGTGTACGACGTCTGGTTGAAGACGGGCGCGTTGTCGTTGACGTCGGAGATGTCCACCGTGAAGGTCTGCGTGGTCGTGAGGGGCGGGGACCCCGCGTCGGCCGCCGTGACGGCGAGGACGTACTGCGCCGTCTCCTCCCGGTCCAGGGCGCTCGCTGTCACCAGCTCGTAGTAATTCTTGTAGGCGGGCCTCAGCGAGAAAGCCGGCTGCTCCTGCAGCGAACAGACGACCTTCCCGTTGTCCCCGGCGTCCCGGTCCTTAACGACAAAGAGGCCCACCACCGTCCCGGGCAAGGCGCTCTCGGCCAGGGGGCTGCTGAAGGAACTCACCACTAGCTCCGGCGCGTTGTCGTTCACATCCGCCACCTCCACCACCACCCTGCAGAGCGCGGAGAGACCCCCGCCGTCAGTGGCGCGCACGCTGAGCTCGTGTTTCTCCGCCGCTTCGAAATCCAGAGGCTGGCTGACACGAATTTCACCACTCAGCGGGTCGATCTTGAATGCCGAGGGGCTGTGCCCCACCGCTTGACTGAACGAGTACGATATCTCCCCGTTAACCCCCGCATCCGCGTCAGTTGCGACCACACGGAGAACCACCGAGTCCTCCGGGGCATTTTCCAAAATCTGTCCATCGTACAGCTCCTGCGTGAAGACGGGAGCGTTGTCATTTACGTCCAGGACAAGGATGCGGACCTGGGCCGTCCCGCTGCGGGGCGGAGAGCCCCCGTCCGTGGCAATCAGGCTGAAAGCAATCTCCTCTTGCTCCTCTCTGTCCAGCGCCTTTTCCAGGACTAATTCGACCGACCTTCCCCCCCTACTCTGACTCCCCAAAGAGACGCTGAAATGTTCGTTCTCGGGAGTGATGCTGTAGGCCTGCAGGCTGTTGCTGCCAACATCTAGGTCCCGAGCCCCCTCCAGCGGGAAACGGGACCCCGGATCGCTCGTTTCCGGGATCTTAAAAGTCACTTGTTCCTCCGGGAAAACTGGCGCGTGGTCATTGATATCCTCTACGGCCACTTCGATGCGAAAGAACTGCAGCGGGTTGGCCAGCAGTAACTCAAAGGGGACGGTGCACGTGACGGCCTGGCCGCAAATCTCCTCCCGATCGATCCTCTCCCTAACTGCCAGGCGGCCGGTGCGGGGGTCTAAGCGAAAATACTGCCGGCTGTCCTCCGAAACAAGGCGGGCCTCGCGAGCCCGCAGCTGCGCCACGTCCAGCCCCACGTCCTTGGCGACATGAGCCACCAGGGAGCCGCTCTCCCTCTCCTCGGCGACGGAGTAGCGAACGGGCTCGGAGCGAGCCTGCGGCACGCACAGAAAAGCACAGAGACAAAGCACTTGCCTTGCAGACGCCATGCCGGGCTCGGCGGACGCGCCGCGTCTCGCGGATCGCTGCCCGCTCCTCCGGGGCAATTCGCGCTCGGAAAGCCGGCAGCCTCGCGGGCGGGCGCCCCTGCTCGCCGAGTCCGCTCCGCGGCGCCGAGGGCGGCCGAGGTGGCCCGGCAGCGGCTCGCTCCGAGCACCGCCAGCCGCCCCGCCCGCCGCCGCCGCCGCCGCCGCCTCCCCGCGCCGCAGCGCCGCGGCAGCGCCGCCTTGGCCAACAGCACCACCCTGCGGCCCGCGGCGGGGACTGCTGCCGCCGGCCCGGCCGAGCGCTCGCCCGCCCCGCGCCGCCGCCCGAGCCCGGCCGAGCCGCCGCGAGCCCGAGGCGCCGCTGGGCAAGCGCGGCAGAGCGGCCGCGGCGGTCAGCGGGGAAACCCGAAGGGGGCTCACAGGCTTTGCGGACTCCCTGTTCCTGCGCCTGGCGCACGGTGAGGGCTTCCTCGCATCAAAAGGTAGAGCTCCGACCGGAGAAGGAAAAAGGGCAGGGGCAGGGCAAGGGGAAAAGGGAAAGGTGAATTGGAAAGGGAACCCAAAAGGGAAAGGGAAAAATGAGAAGGAGAAAGAAGGAGAAGGAAGAGAAGGAGAAGGCTCCGTGGCAGAGCACCCGAACTCGCGGCACTGCTCCTAGTCGAAGGAGCGCTGCGTGTACAGCGCGCCGCTCCGCGCCTCCACCGACACGTAGGGCGCCGACGCCGCCGCCTCGCCCGCGCTGCCGCCCGCCAGCCAGTAGCTCACGCGCCCGTTGGCGCCCGCGTCCGCGTCCCGCGTGCGGACGCGCAGCACCGCCGCGCCCGCCGCGTTGTTCTCCGCCACGCAGGCGCGGTGGGCGGGAAGGACGCGATGTCAGTGAGGCGGTAGCTGAGCAGCCGCTCCGGCGCCGCCCAGCAGCCCGAGGAGAGCAGCCAAACGCACAGCAGCGCTGCTGATGTCCGCGGATCGGCTGGCTGCTCTCCTTCCTCTGCGCGGAGAGTCCCTCGCCACGCCTGCGCTTAGTCCTCGCAAACTGTTCTCCAGCAGGGTGAGAGTGGCGGCGGGGACTAGTGGACGTATGTGTCAGGTTTTTTTTCTGCGTTTTGTTCATAAAGACGAAAGAGCAAATCGTATTTGTTTGAGAATTATGGACCCCGAAGGCAACATGTGTGACTCCCTCCTAACCTTACTGAGCTGCTTATTAAGCTTGCTCCTTTTCTGTTCTTCCATACCTGGTTGGCAGAGAAAAGGCAAGTACAAAACAGAGTAGGATCTTTGCCCGGAGCACAGCCTGCCATTCTGTCCATAAAGCTGCTGGGGTGGTTGAACTTGGTTGAACTCTCTGCAGCTCGAGGTCTGCCATCTCAACCATCTCTCACTGTTTGGCTAGGGACTCTGTATGCTTTGGGGAGCTTCCAAGCAAAAGTCCTTCTCTCTGGCCAGCCCATCTTGGGAGATCACGTTCAGCTGAAAGTATTCCTGCCTGCAGCTGTGGCCTTCCTTCTGCTGTTGGAGAAGGCCTGTTTCCAGCCCTGGGCTGCAATGCAGGATGGCACCCTGAGAGGCAGGCTCGGGCTGTGCCTCTAAATCCTCTGAGAGGTAAGAAGAGCCCAGGAGTAGCTGGTAGTTGCCAGAAGCACTCGGCACTGCATGGTACTGTGTTAGCACATTGCCAGATGCAATGCCTTTTCACAGTTGCTTTGCCACACCTCTGCCTTAGAAAGCACTCCCCAGGCACCTGGAAGTCAGGGAGGCCCCAAGTTGCATGCTAGACCCTGATTTCTTGCTGTGGTCTATAGGGGAGGGCGTGGGGGATGTTCCTTTTCAGAAATGTTCCTCAGCTCCCACGAGTTCTGGTGCTACGTGGCCTGCTCCTCTCCTGCGCCTGTGAGGGCATAAGTGTGAATGTCATATAGGAGGCCTCTGAATGTCAGTGTTATGAGAGATCCTGATGGAGCTTCTCTGCTCCATTTTCCTCTGCCATAAAATTCTGCCTTCAGGTCGTTGGCAGCTTGTCCACGCAATTAAGTGTTTGCTGCAAAACAACCCTGGCAGGTCCAAGAACAAAGGCCCACTCCACAAGAGTGACGCAGGAAGACTTGGAGCAAGCAAGGCTTGAAGCTCAATCCAAAGCTCAATTCCAAAAAAGAAAAGGAAAGAGCAGGAAACATACCGACATGATGGAGCCATAGGTTATTATTTTGGACTATGTCGCTTGTAAGAGGCACAGAAGAACGGTATCGAGTAAGTCACAAACATGAAAGGAGGCTCCTCACAAACCTCACAACACAGACCAGAGCCACAGCTCCCCAGCGTAATTAAGGCAAAAACGAACAACAAACTTGCATACAATGACAACTGCGTGCCAAATATACTAAGACAATTAGAACTTTCACGCTACTGCAAACTCTTTCACCTGCCCTGTGCCTACACAAGATCAGTTCTTCTATTTGCCTAAAAATGCACCAGGCAACAAGGTAGGAAAGTGCTCAGCCATCAACGTGGCCCTTTTGTAGCCCCGCCTTGTCAAAGTCAGCAGAGTTACCAGATGTACTACCCAGTTACTTCCTGAAGTAACCAAAAACCCCTAAGATGTCCATTCACCTCCACTTTTAATTAGACAGCATTCACATGCTCTCCTCCACACATCTCATGGCGTCCCCCAGTAGCTCCTCATGCACAATCCACTCGAGTCTCATCTCTTTACAACCCTTTACAACATGTGTGGTGGTCTTTGGCCCTCATATGTTGTAAATGTATATCATTAAAGGACCAGCCGGACAAACCATTTCTTTGTGACACGCATCAGAATCACAGCATCGACCTATGGGGACATTCACCTGCCCAACTTGTTCTTAGGAGGAAACCCACAGGTTTGGAAGTATGTGAATGATGGGCAGCTAGGTCACTGAAGTCTCTGCTTAAAGACAGCCTCATCCTTCTCAAGCACATCTCCTGAAGAAGGTGCAAGATGCGCCACTAACAAGATTGTACATCTCTCCCCCAAAGCTAACATTCACAGGAATACTTGAATCCCAAGCAAAAGGCAATGAAATGAGTTACGACCCAGCACATTCGTTGAATACCTGGCCCAAGCTAAAGGCAGTGCAAAAGCAAAGTACACGCACATGCCCCACGCTCCATGCCAACCCTAACACGGCCAAAATAATTCAGCAGTTAGCCGGCAGGAACAAGACCATGTGCACCCATTGTATTTGTGTGTGAGGAACCCTAATGAGCTGCTGCTTAGAGCAAAAGCGACAAGTAATGCTGACTGAGAAAGCTGGGCACCAGGGATAACACACATGATACCATACCAATATAACTGAACCGCTCCTTAAACTTGCTCCTTCCCTCTACCTCTGTACCTGGTTGGCAGAGAAAAGACAAGTGCAAAACACAGCAGGTTCTGAGCACAGCCTGACACTGACTCTGGTTCTGTCCATAAAGCCGTTGAGGTGGGCTTGGCTGAAATCTCTGCAGCTCGAGGCCCACCATAACAACGATCTCACATTTTAACACACTGCTCGTGTGCTCAAAGTATGCCTGCCAGCAACTGTGGCCTTCCTTCTGCCGTTGGAGAAGGCCTAGTTGCAGCCCCGGGATGGAAAGCAGGACGCCACACCAAGAGGAAGCCACGTGCTTCTTTGCCAGAAGCACTCTGCACCAGACCATACTGTGTTAGTGTGCGGCCAGCTGTAAAGAGGGGTATCAGAGGTGCCAGAGGGTAGGCAGTTGTTCCTGTTTACCTCCCACTTACCGTTTGGAGTAAGCAATTGGTGGCGGCATATACAAGTGTTCTCCCCAAGTTCCTTCTCACAAAGCAGCACCTCAGATTTCTCATTCCTTTTTGGTTATCAATGTACACAGCCAATGCCTGCAGGGGACCCCAGTGAGGCAAGTGCTTCACTACGGTAATTCACAGCTGTTTTCCCACAAGTCTGCCTTGAAAATTCACCCCCAGAGCCCCTGCAAGCCAGTGAGGCCTCCGGTTGCAAGCTAGGCCCCAAATGATTGCTTTGGCTTACACAGAAGGGGAGAGCCCTTTCCCTCATTTCCAGAGACTTGCATGAGCTCCCACACATTTTATGCTAGGTGGCCTGCTCCTCCTCTATGCCTGTGAAGCCATAAGTGTAAATCATAGAATCCTAGAATCAGTGAGGTTGGAAGGGACCTCTGGAGATCATCTAGTCCAACCTCCCCACTCAGCAGGGTCACCCAGAGCATGGTAGACAGGGCTGCATCCAGGTGGGCCTTGAAGATCTCCAGAGAAGGAGACTCCACAACCTCTCTAGGCAACCTGGTCCAGTGCTCTGTCACTCTCACAGTGAAGAAGTTCCCCCTCATGTTCAGGCGGAACTTCCTGTGCTTCAATTCCTGCCCATTGCCTCTTGTCCTGTCACAGGATTTTGTCCCCATCCCCTTGACACCCTCCCTTCAGGAACTTGTACACATTGATAAGATCCCCCCCTCAGTCTTCTCTTCCCCAGGCTGAGGAGGCCCAGCTTGCGCAGCCTTTCCTCGTAGGGCAGATGCTCCAGCCCTCTGATCATCTTTGTAGCCCTACGCTGGACTCTCTCCAGCAGCTCCATGTCTCCCTTGTCCTGGGGAGCCCACAACTGGACACAGTACTTGGGATGAGGCCTCCCCAGGGCTGAGTAGAGGGACAGGATCACCTCCCTCGACCTGCTGGCATCGACTCGACTCTTCCTAATGCAGCCCAGGATACCATTGGCCTTCTTGGCCACAAGGGCACATTGCTGGCTCATGGTCAATCTGTCGTCCACCAGCACTCCCAGGTCTTTCTCTGCAGAGCTGCTCTCCAGAAGGTGAGCCCCCAGCTTGTACTGGTGCCTAGGGTTATTTCTCCCTAGGTGCAGGACTCTGCACTTGCCCTTGTTGAACCTCAGGAGGTTCCCCTCTGCCCAACTCTCCAGCCTGCCCAGGTCTCTCTGAATGGCAGCACAGCCCTCAGGTGTGTCAGCCACTCCTCCCAGCTTGGTATCATCCACAAACTTGCTGAGGAGGCACTCTGTCCCCTCATCCAGATCATTGATGAAAAAGTTGAACAGGATGGGACACAGAACTGAGCCCTGGGGGACGCCACTAGCCACAGGCCTCCAACTAGACTCCACACCACTGATGACAACCCTCTGAGCTCTGCCTTTCAGCCAGTTCTTAATCCACCTCACTGTCCACTCGTCTAACCCACACTTCCTGAGCTTTTCTAGGAGGACGGTATGGGAGACAGCGTCGAAAGCCTTGCTGAAGTCAAGGTACACAATGTGCACTGCTCTCCCCTCATCTAACCAGCCAGTCATTCCATCATAGAAGGCTATCAGATTGGTTAAGCAGGATTTCCCCTTGGTGAATCCATGCTGACTACTCCCGATCACCTTCTTTTCCTCTGTATGTCTGCAGATGACATCTAGAATGAGCTGTTCCATCACCTTTCCAGGGATGGAGGTGAGGCTGACTGGCCTATAGTTGTCTGGGTCCTCCTCCTTGCCCTTCTTGAAGACTAGAGTGACATTGGCTGTCTTCCAGTCCTCAGGAACCTCTCCAGTTCTCCAGGACCTTTCAAAGATGATGGAGAGCGGCTTGGCAACAACATCCACCAGCTCCCTCAGTACCCATGGGTGCATCCCATGCACCTGTGGGTCCATGGATCTCTGGATATCTAGCCTGCCCAGAAGGTCTCTAATCCTATCCTCCTCAACCAAAGGAAAGTCTTCCCTTCTCCAGACTTTCTCCCTCATGTCCAGGCTGCAGGAATCAAGAGGGCTGTCCTTAGCAGTGAAGACTGAAGCAAAGAAGGCATTCAGTAACTCTGCCTTCTCCGTATCCCTTTTCAACAGGGCCCCTGCCCCATTCAGTAGCGGGCCCACATTTTCCCTAGTCCTCCTCTTGCTGCTGCTGTATTTGAAGAAGCCCTTCCTATTGTCCTTGACATCCCTTGCAAGACTAAATTCCGGCTGGGCCTTAGCCTTCCTCACCACATCTCTACATACTCTGACTGCAGTCCTATAATTCTCCCAAGGAGCCTGTCCGCTCTTCCACAGTCTGTGTGTTTTCTTCTTCTGTCTGAATTTGGCCAAGAGCTCCTTGCTCACCCATGCAGGTCTCCTGCCCCTTTGGCTGCACTTCTTACTCATAGGGATGCACCGCTCTTGAGCTTGGAGGAAGTGATGCTTGAATACTTGCCAGCTCTCCTGGAGCCCCCTTCCTTCTAGGGCCTTAACTCACGAGACTCCACCAATTATGTCTCTGAAAAGCCCAAAGTCCACTCTCCTGAAGTCCAGGGTTCCAATCCTGCTTGTTGCCTTAGTTCTTTCCTGCCACATCCTGAACTCCACCATCTCACGGTCACTGCAGCCAAGGCTGCCCCCAACCTTCACACCTCTGACTAGTCCCTCTCTGTTGGTAAGGACAAGGTCCAGCAGGACACCCTTCCTCGTACGCTCCTCCACCATTTGTGACGAGAGGTGATCATCAATGCTCTGCAGGAGCCTCCTGGACTGTTTGTGCCTTGCTGTGTAGTCCTTCCAGCAGATGTCAGGGTGGTTGAAGTCCCCCACAAGAACCAGGGCCTGTGATTGTGAGACTACCTCCAGCTGTCTACAGAAGGCCTCATCAACTTTCTCTGCCTGGTCAGGTGGCCTGCAGTAGACTCCCACAACAGTGTCCCCCATGCTAGCCTGCCCTTTGATCTTCACCCATAAGCTCTCAACTGCCTCCTCCTCCTCCCCGCCTAGGCAGAGCTCAATGCGTTTGAGTTGCTCTCTCACATAAAGAGCAACTCCACCACCTTGCCTTCCTGGCCTGTCTCTCCTGAAAAGCACATAGCCATCCATGGCAGCATTCCAGTCATGTGAGCTATCCCACCACGTCTCCATGACTGCAATGAGATCATGGCCCTGAGATCGCACACAGATCTCCAGCTCCCCCTGTTTGTTCCCCATGCTGTGTGCATTGGTGTACATTCCAGTGGCATGAGAGATAATGAGAGATTCTAGCTGAGCTTCTCTGCTTTCCTTCCAACATACAGTTCTGTCTTCAGGTGGTTGGGAGCTTGTCTGCAGAATTAAAGAGGTCCCTGCAAAACAACCCGTGCAGATTCAAGAGAAAAAGCCCACTCCATACAGGTGAACTAGGAGGACTTCCAGCAAAGAAAGCCTGAAGACAGCTTGAGCCTAGAAACACCTAAATGCAACTGTGGTGAAACACAAGGCCATACAAGTGAGAAAGTGAGATTTCCCACACACATTGTTAGGCATTCTAGTCATGCAGCCCTTCCATGAACACGGAGTTATTGCCTGAAGACACTCCTCAGAGGACTTTTGCCACTTTTAAGGGTAGCAATAACAGGGTCTGAGCACAACTGTCACAGGACTTGGTGCAAAATGTATAGATTTCCTTGATGCATAGGTGTCTGGCTTTTGGCCCTACATATGCCACAAGCAAGACCGTTTAACGCTGAGACACGTTAAGCCAACATGCTTTCCATGGCTTTTTACGGTAGATATGCAAACTGCTCCTCCTGTCATGCATTTACAGCCTATTATCAGGTACACTGAGGCTTAGCTTCAGGTCATGGTAACCAACACGGCTGTCATTTGAAACCTCCAGAAATGAGGGAATCACAGCATAATAACTCAGACTACAGCACTAACAGCCTGTATAAATAAAGGTACAGATAAAGGTATCTGGTAGATAAGAGGGAGACAGGAGGCCTCTCCCAGAGCTGCCAGTACAGAGGGAAGCCCATTAGGCAGCAGGAGCTGAGATTGCCTGATGCCTCAACTGTTTGCTTCATGTAATAACTAAGGCAAAAGGGGAACGCAGCCAATCACTAACCCTTCAGCAGTCCCTCAGCAGAGCTCCCCCACCTCCCCTCTCAACACCTTTATAACTTGTAAGGTTGTCTTTGAACCTCATAATGTTCAAATTCTCACCATCCAAACTGCAGCTGCTCGCACCATTTCTCCACATGATGCACCAGCGTGCACACACTCACACAAAAGGGAGGTACAGCTGCAGGCTCACCACACTGTTATGATGGAACACACAGATGCCAAAGCCTGTAAACTGTGCCAGGCTGAAGTAAAAGATGCGCAGTCCTACAGCAAAGACTGGGTCGCCGGACAATCTATCCGCTTAAAGACACTGTTTAAGGTCCTGCTTTTAGAAAGGACACGTGCTCTTTCCAAGAGAGGCACCTCTTCTCCTAACACAGCGTTGACGGCTACTCCCCAGGCAAAAACAGTGTCGAACACAAAAGCGCACTCACATCTCCTGCACTTCACACGAAGTCTAACGCCGCAGCAAAACGAAAGCAAACGAACGAGCAGCCTCTGTTGCAGCTGAGCAAGAGACGTTGGCAAACAACGTATCGGTGCCCGCGGGCCTGGCTCCCAGCACAAAGAAAGCCCCGCACAGAGAGGGAAGCGGGGGTCTGGAGAAGTCTAGAGCAGCACCACAGCGTAGCATAAAAGCCGCGTAACAGTCTCGCTCGAGGGACTCACCAGCAGGGCGTCTCCGCTGTGGTCGGCGGCGCTCGAGGGCTCCTGGGGCAGCAGCGCAGCGCACTGGTCGGGCGGCGGCGCGGGCGTGAGCGTGTTGGAGCAGCTGGCGCCCGGGGAGCGGAGCTGGCTCTTGCGCGAGCCGGCCGTGAGCGAGACCTCGTGCGAGTAGGAGTGCAGGAAGGCGCGGACGCCGTCGATGCCCACGAAGGGCGAGGCCGGGACGGCGCGCAAGGTGCCGCCGCCCGCTGCCAGCAGCCGTGAGCGGCGCCAGCGCCGCAGGTGCAGCGCCAGCAGCGCCAGCAGGAAGGCGAGGAAGAGGCAGCACACGGCCGCCACGGCCACCACCAGCCAGCGCGTCGGGCTGCCGGGGGGCTCTCCCGGCGAAGCCGCGCCGCCCAGCTCCGAGAGCAGCTCGGCCACGCTCTCGGCCAGCACCACCGTCAGCGTGGCCGTGGCCGACAGCGCCGGCTGCCCGTGGTCCTTCACCACCACCACCAGGCTCTGCCGCAGCGCGTCGCGCGCCAGCGGGGACCGCGCCGTGCGCACCTCGCCGCTGTGCAGCCCCACGCGGAAGAGCCCCGGCTCCGTGGCCTTGGCCAGCTCGTAGGAGAGCCACGCGTTCTGCCCCGAGTCCGCGTCCACCGCCACCACCTTGGCCACCAGCGCCCCGGGCTCCGCCGAGCGCGGCGCCAGCTCCACGCCCGTCCAGCCCAAGCCCGGACCCGCTGCTGCTGCTGCCGCCGGTGGCGGGTACAGCACCTGCGGCGCGTTGTCGTTCTCGTCCACGATGAAGAGCCGCACCGACACGTTGCTGCTCAGCGCCGGCGCGCCCCCGTCCTCCGCCTGCACCCACAGCCCCACCTCGCGCACCTCCTCGTAGTCGAAGGAGCGCAGCGCGTACAGCGCGCCCGTCTCCGCGTGCACCGACACGTACGACGAGAGCGGCGCGCCCCGCACCTGCCCCTCCCACAGCCGGTACCGCACGCGCGCGTTCTGCCCCCAGTCCGCGTCCGCCGCCCGCACCCGCAGCACCAGCGCGCCCTTGGCGTTGTTCTCGCGCAGCCGGGCGCTGTAGCGCGCCTCCGCGAACACCGGCGCGTTGTCGTTCACGTCCAGCACCCGCAGCGGCAGCACCGCGCTGCTCCACAGCGCCGGCGACCCGCCGTCCGTCGCCCGCACCGTCACGTTGTACTCCGACACCTCCTCGCGGTCCAGCTCCCTCGCCGTCACCACGCTGTAGTAGCTGCCCAGCGAGCTCCGCAGGCGGAACGGCAGCCCCGCGCCCAGCGAGCACCTCACCTCCCCGTTCGCCCCCGAGTCCCGGTCCTGCACGTGCAGCAGGGCCACCACCGTCCCGGCCGGAGAGTCCTCGGATATCGCGCCCACCAGCGACCGCACGGAGATCTCGGGCGCGTTGTCGTTCACGTCAGTCACCGCGATCACGACCTTTGCTGTGTCGGAAAGGTCCCCGCCATCTCGTGCTTGCACCTCCACTTCATATGAGGAAGCTTGTTCGAAGTCCAATTCAAGCATGAGAGAGAGTTCCCCTGTCTCAGGGTCCAGCTGGAAAATTTCCGATGCCGTGTCGGAGATTTTCTTAAAAATGTATTTCACCTCTCCGTTCAGCCCGTCGTCGGCATCGGTGGCCCTCACGGTGAGCAGCGTGGAGCCCACGGGCACGTCCTCCCGCACGCGCACCGTGTACACCGCCTGGCTGAACACCGGCGCGTTGTCGTTCGCGTCCAGCACGACCACGCGGATCCGCGCCGTGCCCGTGCGCGCCGGCTCCCCGCCGTCCACCGCCCTGAGCACCAGGTCGTGAAAGGCGCTTTCCTCCCGGTCCAGCGCCTTCGCCAGCACCAGCTCGGGACGCTCCTCCCCATCGGGTGCCGTCTGCACGGCCAGGGAGAAGTGCTCGTCGCCGCTCAGCTCGTAGCGCTGCACGGAATTGCTCCCGCTGTCCGGGTCGTGAGCCTCAGCCAGGGAAAACCGTGATCCCGGTGCTGTTGTCTCACTCACTCTCAGCTGCCTTTCTGCCTCTCGGAAGCTGGGCGCGTTGTCATTAATGTCCCTGATTTCCACTTCGATGGCATAAACCTTCATTTCGCCCTCCACTATCACCTCACAGCGCAGCACACACCCATCCGCGGCTTCGCAGACCTGCTCTCTGTCTATCCGTGCCGCCGTCACTAAATGGCCGGTCTTCTCATGCAGAGCAAAATACTGACTCCTACCTTCGGACACTACACGGGCGCCGCGGTCGCGGAGCGCCGCCAGCTCCAGCGCCAGGTCCTTGGCCACGTCGCCCACGAAAGAGCCCTTCTGCATCTCCTCGGGCACCGAGTAGCGCAGCTGCCCCCGCGCCAGCTCCCACGCCGCCACCCAGGCGCACCACAGCAACGCTCGCCCTCGGCGGTCCCGGCGCCTCTCTCGCGGCCACATTTCAAAGCTCGGGCCACCGCTTCCGCCGCTCTCCTCCCGGCTGAATCTCCACTGCCAACAGCACAAGCCGGCTCCGACCGCACCCTGCTCTTTCCTGCGCTGTCCTTGCACTCCGGCGGCTCCTCTCTCTCGGGCTCGCTTCTCTTCTCGCGCTCTCGGGCTGCCGAGCGGCCCATCGTGAGCAGACAGCGACACTTGCAGCCTCCAGGAATCACTGCAGCGCTCTAGCGCCGGCAAAGCTAATCGCTGCTCCGCTCCTCTCCGCTCGTTCTTATGCGCATATGCGAATCTCGGCTTACAACACGCTTCACGATACTGCACCGAGACGCGAGAGCACACCTTCACGATTCAGCCGTGTCTTCACCCCACCATGCTCCGCAGATCTACACGTCAGATTCCAAACAACTTCCAGCAGCATTCAAAGACTTGAGCAACGGTGCAGAAAGGGCATGGTCGGATGTGAGGGGAAGGAGTTTCAGGCGCAACAGGAACCTGGGCAAGACAGGCTGCAGCAGCAGCGTGGCCGTCTCGTGGGGGAGAAAATACAGGCTTTTGCTTTCTGCAGGCACTCTCTGTATTATAACACACGACCATTAAAAGGAAAAGGAACCCGTGTGTCTCTGAGATGCCCCCTCCTATGAACCCGCCGACACCTCTAAATCCAGACACGTTTCTAAATAACGCATTTGTGTGTACCTCTGTAGGTAAGGTCCTACAGCTGCCATTCTAGGTACAGCTGCCTGTGGAGCCCACGTGCTCACACTGCGCCTTCGCTCCAGCACATGGCTAAGGACAAGCGGGGCTCTGGAGCAGCACCTCTCTGACTTCCAGGCGCCTTTGCATGCGCAGGGCCACGGCAGGTGTAGGGCCGATAGCCCGTGGTGCTCACAGAATCACGGAATCGCTAAGGTTGGAAGGGACCTCTGGGGATCATCGAGTGCAACCCCCCTTCTCAAGCAGGGTCACCTAGAGCATGGTAGACGGGGTTGCATCCAGGCGGGCTTTGAATATCTCCAGAGCAGGAGACTCCACAACCTGTCTGGGCGACCTGCTCCAGTGCTCTGTCACTCTCACAGTGAAGAAATTCCTCCTCACGTTCAGGCGAGCTTCCTGCCGTTCAGTTTTTGCCTGTTGCCTCTTGTCTTTTTGCATGGGACAGCTGGAAAGAGTTCGGCACCTTCCCCTTGACACCCTCCCTTCAGGTACTTTTAGACATTGAGAAGATCTCTCCCACACAGAAACACAATCTTCTCTTCTCCAGGCTAAATAGGCCCATTGAACTCAGGTCTTCTGCAGCCCCTTCCCCGCACCACAAAAAACCCTCACACCTTGGTTCTTTTATGGAGGGTGGAATGATGGAAATACGTGGCCACAGCTGCTGCCGCATACCAGTTATATTTTATTGCAGGAATGGCCCCCGAGAGATTTTTTAATTATGTTTATATTTTTATTGTTTTCTATTGCCAAAGGACGCTTACACTTTTCCACTTTGTAGCGGCAATTGCATACAACGCCAGGGTTTCAGAACACTTAGTGCTCCACAGTCATCGCTCACACAAGGCATTCATACATTGCGAGTGGCAGCCCCGATGTTCAGAGCACGGGGAAAACACCGATAACAGAGAGTTAGCATACAGAAAGGAAAATTAGGGGGCGTGTGTGTGTGTGGGGGGGGGAGATTGCAGAGCTTGCGACGACGAATACAGCATCGGCCCTTCACGTCAGTTCTAACTTCAGAGGAAAGCCCTGAAGAGACACGCGCAGTTTCTCTACAACCATCCGCTCAGATTTAAACCCTTTGCACGGTTTGGTATTGTTACAGTCTATCCCGGCATCACGAATCCTGCTATCTCTCCGAAGCGACTTCCAGGACATCGCCTCCCTCCCTCCCCGCCCACACTCACCAATTTCGGGTACGAGGGAGACCTGGCTGGGCGTTTTATTAATCTCCCCCGACAAGCTGAGTCATCTGCACCCGCACAAAACTACCTCTACCGACTGATAAGGTGGAAGAGGGCGATTCAAAAGGGATGGATGTGAGGACTTCCAAGAGTCATCAAGGGCTGAATGGGACACTCCAGAATTAATTCTGCCCCGCAAGCACTTCAGAAACGACCACAGAAGAAAGGAAAACAATTAAATAATTAGGAACAAATTGAGGAAGACAACTTTTAGTTTCTTTTTCTTTCTTTTTTCTTTCTTTCTTTCTTTCTTTCTTTCTTTTTCTTTTTTTTTTTTTTTCCTGGTGGGGCTGGTGGCGGCAGCAAATCCACGGTCAGCCAAGTGAGGGCATTGCACGCCGTTTGGGGAGGGAGGCATCAAGCCGTTGATTTGCTCCCGTGGCGCTACTCGAAGGCCAGCCTGCTGAACGGTCCCGCCGGCAGCGTCCCATGGCTCTGCGGACGCGGGTCCCCGGCGGGGGGGAAGTCCCCGGCGAGATCCTCTTCGCCGGCCGCGCCCGCGGCCGTGCCGCAGCGCTGCGGCGGCAGGCCGGCGAGGACCGGCTTCAGGAACTTGAACTCGCTGCTGCCCGAGCCCGTTGTGAGGCTGACCTCGTAGCAGTAGGCGTGCGGCAGAGTCGCCGTGCCGGCTGCGTCGGCCAGGCTGCTCTGGAAGTCGCCGGGGCCGTAAAGCACGGGGCCCTCTTTCAGCGCCTTCCTCTTGCACACCTTGCAAGCGACGAAGGCTGCGGCCGAAGCGAGGAAGAGGATCGAGACGAAGGCCAGCGAGAGGATTAAATAAAGCGTCAGGGAGCCGCCCTCGTCCTCCGCGGCCAGGCCGCTGCGCGGCATGTGCGCGTCCGAGAAGCCATCGAGCAGCAGCGCGCCCAGCGCCGCGGTGGCGGACAGCGGCGGCCGCCCGTTGTCCCGCACCAGGACGACCAGCTTCTGCTTCACGGCGTCCCTCTCCGTCAGCGGCCTCCTCAGCCGCACCTCCCCGCTTTGGGTCCCCACGGCGAAGAGCCCGGGGTCCGTTGCCTTGAGCAGGTGGTACGAAAGCCACGCGTTCTGCCCCGAGTCGGCGTCGACGGCCACCACTTTGGTGACGAGGTAGCCCGCCTCGGCCGACGTGGGCACCAGCTCGCTGGACGGCGGCGAGCTGTCCTGCGCCGGGTGCAGGACCACGGGCGCGTTGTCGTTTTCGTCCACCACCAGGACGCGGACGGTGACGTTGGCGCTGAGGGGCGGCGAGCCCGAGTCGGCGGCGCTCACCACCACCTCCAGCTGCCTCAGCTGCTCGTAGTCCAGCGGCCGCAGCACAAACACGTTCCCGTTCTCGGAGTTCACGGAGACGTAGGAGCGCGGGCCCCGCTCCGCGGGGCGGCCCGGCGCCAGCGAATAGGTCACCTTGGCGTTGGGCCCCACGTCCCGGTCCGCGGCCTGGACGGCCCCGACGAGCGCGGACGGCTCGTTGTTCTCACGCACGTACATGGTGTACGACGTCTGGTTGAAGACGGGCCCGTTGTCGTTGACGTCGGAGATGTCCACCGTGAAGGTCTGCGTGGTCGTGAGGGGCGGGGACCCCGCGTCGGCCGCCGTGACGGCGAGGACGTACTGCGCCGTCTCCTCCCGGTCCAGGGCGCTCGCTGTCACCAGCTCGTAGTAATTCTTGTAGGCGGGCCTCAGCGAGAAAGCCGGCTGCTCCTGCAGCGAACAGACGACCTTCCCGTTGTCCCCGGCGTCCCGGTCCTTAACGACAAAGAGGCCCACCACCGTCCCGGGCAAGGCGCTCTCGGCCAGGGGGCTGCTGAAGGAACTCACCACTAGCTCCGGCGCGTTGTCGTTCACATCCGCCACCTCCACCACCACCCTGCAGAGCGCGGAGAGACCCCCGCCGTCAGTGGCGCGCACGCTGAGCTCGTGTTTCTCCGCCGCTTCGAAATCCAGAGGCTGGCTGACACGAATTTCACCACTCAGCGGGTCGATCTTGAATGCCGAGGGGCTGTGCCCCACCGCTTGACTGAACGAGTATGATATCTCCCCGTTAACCCCCGCATCCGCGTCAGTTGCGACCACACGGAGAACCACCGAGTCCTCCGGGGCATTTTCCAAAATCTGTCCTCTGTACAGCTCCTGCGTGAAGACGGGAGCGTTGTCATTTGCGTCTAGGACAAGGATGCGGACCTGGGCCGTCCCGCTGCGGGGCGGAGAGCCCCCGTCCGTGGCAATCAGGCTGAAAGCAATCTCCTCTTGCTCCTCTCTGTCCAGCGCCTTTTCCAGGACTAATTCGACCGACCTGCTGCCTTCACTGAGACTGCGTAAAGAGACGCTGAAATGCTCGTTCTCGGGAGCGATGCTGTAGGCCTGCAGGCTGTTGCTGCCAACATCTAGGTCCCGAGCCCCCTCCAGCGGGAAACGGGACCCCGGATCGCTCGTTTCCGGGATCTTAAAAGTCACTTGTTCCTCCGGGAAAACTGGCGCGTGGTCATTGATATCCTCTACGGCCACTTCGATGCGAAAGAACTGCAGCGGGTTGGCCAGCAGTAACTCAAAGGGGACGGTGCACGTGACGGCCTGGCCGCAGATCTCCTCCCGATCGATCCTCTCCCTAACTGCCAGGCGGCCGGTGCGGGGGTCTAAGCGAAAATACTGCCGGCTGTCCTCCGAAACAAGGCGGGCCTCGCGAGCCCGCAGCTGCGCCACGTCCAGCCCCACGTCCTTGGCGACATGAGCCACCAGGGAGCCGCTCTCCCTCTCCTCGGCGACGGAGTAGCGAACGGGCTCGGAGCGAGCCTGCGGCACGCACAGAAAAGCACAGAGACAAAGCACTTGCCTTGCAGACGCCATGCCGGGCTCGGCGGACGCGCCGCGTCTCGCGGATCGCTGCCCGCTCCTCCGGGGCAATTCGCGCTCGGAAAGCCGGCAGCCTCGCGGGCGGGCGCCCCTGCTCGCCGAGTCCGCTCCGCGGCGCCGAGGGCGGCCGAGGTGGCCCGGCAGCGGCTCGCTCCGAGCACCGCCAGCCGCCCCGCCCGCCGCCGCCGCCGCCTCCCCGCGCCGCAGCGCCGCGGCAGCGCCGCCTTGGCCAACAGCACCACCCTGCGGCCCGCGGCGGGGACTGCTGCCGCCGGCCCGGCCGAGCGCTCGCCCGCCCCGCGCCGCCGCCCGAGCCCGGCCGAGCCGCCGCGAGCCGCGAGCCCGGGGCGCCGCTGGGCAAGCGCGGCAGAGCGGCCGCGGCGGTCAGCGGGGAAACTCGAAGGGGGCTCACAGGCTTTGCGCACTCCCTGTTCCTGCGCCTGGCGCACGGTGAGGGCTTCCTCGCACCGAAGGGTAGAGCTCCGACCGGAGAAGGAAAAAGGGCAGGGGCAGGGCAAGGGGAAAAGGGAAAGGTGAATTGGAAAGGGAACCCAAAAGGGAAAGGGAAAAATGAGAAGGAGAAAGAAGGAGAAGGAAGAGAAGGAGAAGGCTCCGTGGCAGAGCACCCGAACTCGCGGCACTGCTCCTAGTCGAAGGAGCGCTGCGTGTACAGCGCGCCGCTCCGCGCCTCCACCGACACGTAGGGCGCCGACGCCGCCGCCTCGCCCGCGCTGCCGCCCGCCAGCCAGTAGCTCACGCGCCCGTTGGCGCCCGCGTCCGCGTCCCGCGTGCGGACGCGCAGCACCGCCGCGCCCGCCGCGTTGTTCTCCGCCACGCAGGCGCGGTGGGCGGGAAGGACGCGATGTCAGTGAGGCGGTAGCTGAGCAGCCGCTCCGGCGCCGCCCGGCAGCCCGAGGAGAGCAGCCAAGCGCACAGCAGCGCTGCCCTAGCCCCGCCGAGCGCTTCTGGCTGTGCCGGGACCCCGGCGCGGGGCAGCGATCCCGGGGCCGCCCCAGCTGCTGCTGATCTCCGCCGATCGGCTGGCTGCTCTCCTTCCTCTGCGCGAAGAGTCCCTCGCCGCGCCTGGCTTAGTCCTCGCATACTGTCCTCCAGTAGGGTGAGAGTGGCGGCGGGGACGAGTGGACTGCACCGCTCGCCGCCTCTCCCGCCTGCCGCTCCGTCGTTGCCGCCCTCCCCGCGGGGCTTTGTGCCTGTGCCTGTGCCGCCCGCCCGGCGCTGCGCGAACGAGCAGCCGCCCCGCAGGAGCCTGCGGCAGCCCCGGCGCCTCGACCTATGTGCGACAGGGTGATGACTGAGCTTGCTTCTGTGCGGCATGGAACATATGCCCAGTCCGGAAAGGTGAGTGGGAAGGCGCACTTTTCTGCCTCTACTTCAGGCAAGCTGCCTGAATTCTGGAAAAGCCCGGTGCTTAGTGGCAAGGAAAGGAGAGAGGAGGTAGGAAATCTTGGAAGACCAGACTGTTGCTCTTTCTCATTTGCAGGCTCTGCTCCATGCTTTTCTGGCAGGCCTGTGAACACTTTCCACCGTGTCCGAGGTTCACCTGTTTGCTCACGTATGTGTCAGGGGGTTGTTCTGCGTTTTGTTCATCAAGACGAAAGAGCAAATCGTATTTGTTTGAGAATTATGGACCCCGAAGGCAACATGTGTGACTCCCTCCTAACCTTACTGAGCTGCTTATTAAGCTTGCTCCTTTTCTGTTCTTCCACACCTGGTTGGCAGAGAAAAGGCAAGTACAAAACAGAGCAGGATCTTTGCCCGGAGCACAGCCTGCCATTCTGTCCATAAAGCTGCTGGGGTGGTTGAACTTGGTTGAACTCTCTGCAGCTCGAGGTCTGCCATCTCAACCATCTCTCACTGTTTGGCTAGAGACTCTGTATGCTTTGGGGAGCTTCCAAGCAAAAGTCCTTCTCTCTGGCCAGCCCAGGCTGAAAGTATTCCTGCCTGCAGCTGTGGCCTTCCTTCTGCTGTTGGAGAAGGCCTGCTTCCAGCCCTGGACTGCAATGCGGGATGGCACCCTGAGAGGCAGGCTCGGGCTGTGCCTCTAAATCCTCTGAGAGGTAAGAAGAGCCCAGGAGTAGCTGGTAGTTGCCAGAAGCACTCGGCACCGCGTGGTACTGTGTTAGCACATTGCCAGATGCAATGCCTTTTCACAGTTGCTTTGCCACACCTCTGCCTTAGAAAGCACTCCCCAGGCACCTGGAAGTCAGGGAGGCCCCAAGTTGCATGCTAGACCCTGATTTCTTGCTGTGGTCTATAGGGGAGGGCGTGGGGGATGTTCCTTTTCAGAAATGTTCCTCAGCTCCCACGAGTTCTGGTGCTACGTGGCCTGCTCCTCTCCTGCGCCTGTGAGGGCATAAGTGTGAATGTCATATAGGAGGCCTCTGAATGTCAGTGTTATGAGAGATCCTGATGGAGCTTCTCTGCTCCATTTTCCTCTTCCATAAAATTCTGCCTTCAGGTCGTTGGCAGCTTGTCCAGGCAATTAAGTGTTTGCTGCAAAACAACCCTGGCAGGTCCAAGAACAAAGGCCCACTCCACAAGCATGAAGTAGGAAGACTTGGAGCAAGCAAGGCTTGAAGCTCAATCCAAAGCTCAATTCCAAAAAAGAAAAGGAAAGAGCAGGAAACATACCGACATGATGGAGCCATAGGTTATTATTTTGGACTATGTCGCTTGTAAGAGGCACAGAAGAATGGTATCGAGTAAGTCACAAACATGAAAGGAGGCTCCTCACAAACCTCACAACACAGACCAGAGCCACAGCTCCCCAGCGTAATTAAGGCAAAAACGAACAACAAACTTGCATACAATGACAACTGCGTGCCAAATATACTAAGACAATTAGAACTTTCACGTTACTGCAAACTCTTTCACCTGCCCTGTGCCTACACAAGATCAGTTCTTCTATTTGCCTAAAAATGCACCGGGCAACAAGGTAGGAAAGTGCTCAGCCATCAACATGGCCCTTTTGTAGCCCCGCCTTGTCAAAGTCAGCAGAGTTACCAGATGTACTACCCAGTTACTTCCTAAAGTAACCAAAAACCCCTAAGATGTCCATTCACCTCCACTTTTAATTAGACAGCATTCACATGCTCTCCTCCACACATCTCATGGCGTCCCCCAGTAGCTCCTCATGCACAGTCCACTCGAGTCTCATCTCTTTACAACCCTTTACAACATGTGTGGTGGTCTTTGGCCCTCATATGTTGTAAATGTATATCATTAAAGGACCAGCCGGACAAACCATTTCTTTGTGACACGCATCAGAATCACAACATCGACCTATGGGGACATTCACCTGCCCAACTTGTTCTTAGGAGGAAACCCACAGGTTTGGAAGTATGTGAACGATGGGCAGCTAGGTCACTGAAGTCTCTGCTTAAAGACAGCCTCATCCTTCTCAAGCACATCTCCTGAAGAAGGTGCAAGATGCGCCACTAACAAGATCGTATATCTCTCCCCCAAAGCTAACATTCACAGGAATACCTGAATCCTAAGCAAAAGGCAATGAAATGAGTTACGACCCAGCACATTCGTTGAATACCTGGCCCAAGCTAAAGGCAGTGCAAAAGCAAAGTACACGCACATGCCCCACGCTCCATGCCAACCCTAACACGGCCAAAATAATTCAGCAGTTAGCCGGCAGGAACAAGACCATGTGCACCCATTGTATTTGTGTGTGAGGAACCCTAATGAGCTGCTGCTTAGAGCAAAAGCGACAAGTAATGCTGACTGAGAAAGCTGGGCACCAGGGATAACACACATGATACCATACCAATATAACTGAACCGCTCCTTAAACTTGCTCCTTCCCTCTACCTCTGTACCTGGTTGGCAGAGAAAAGGCAGGTGCAAAACACAGCAGGTTCTGAGCACAGCCTGACACTGACTCTGGTTCTGTCCATAAAGCCGTTGAGGTGGGCTTGGCTGAAATCTCTGCAGCTCGAGGCCCACCATAACAACGATCTCACATTTTAACACACTGCTCGTGTGCTCAAAGTATGCCTGCCAGCAACTGTGGCCTTCCTTCTGCCGTTGGAGAAGGCCTAGTTGCAGCCCCGGGATGGAATGCAGGACGCCACACCAAGAGGAAGCCACGTGCTTCTTTGCCAGAAGCACTCTGCACCAGACCATACTGTGTTAGTGTGCGGCCAGCTGTAAAGAGGGGTATCAGAGGTGCCAGAGGGTAGGCAGTCATGCCTGTTAACCTCCCACTTACCTTTTGGAGTAAGCAATTGGTGGTGGCATATGCAAGTGTTCTCCCCAAGTTCCTCCTCACAAAGCAGCACCTCAGATTTCTCATTCCGTTTTGGTTATCAATGTACACAGCCAATGCCTGCAGGGGACCCCAGTGAGGCAAGTGCTTCACTACGGTAATTCACAGCTGTTTTCCCACAAGTCTGCCTTGAAAATTCACCCCCAGAGCCCCTGCAAGCCAGTGAGGCCTCCGGTTGCAAGCTAGGCCCCAAATGATTGCTTTGGCTTACACAGAAGGGGAGAGCCCTTTCCCTCATTTCCAGAGACTTGCATGAGCTCCCACACATTTTATGCTAGGTGGCCTGCTCCACCTCTATGCCTGTGAAGCCATAAGTGTAAATCATAGAATCCTAGAATCAGTGAGGTTGGAAGGGACCTCTGGAGATCATCTAGTCCAACCTCCCCACTCAGCAGGGTCACCCAGAGCATGGTAGACAGGGCTGCATCCAGGCGGGCCTTGAAGATCTCCAGAGAAGGAGATTCCACAACCTCTCTAGGCAACCTGGTCCAGTGCTCTGTCACTCTCACAGTGAAGAAGTTCCCCCTCATGTTCAGGCGGAACTTCCTGTGCTTCAATTTCTGCCCATTGCCTCTTGTCCTGTCACAGGATTTTGTCCCCATCCCCTTGACACCCTCCCTTCAGGAACTTGTACACATTGATAAGATCCCCCCCTCAGTCTTCTCTTCCCCAGGCTGAGGAGGCCCAGCTTGCGCAGCCTTTCCTCGTAGGGCAGATGCTCCAGCCCTCTGATCATCTTTGTAGCCCTACGCTGGACTCTCTCCAGCAGCTCCATGTCTCCCTTGTCCTGGGGAGCCCACAACTGGACACAGTACTTGAGATGAGGCCTCCCCAGGGCTGAGTAGAGGGGCAGGATCATCTCCCTCGACCTGCTGGCAGCACTCTTCCTAATGCAGCCCAGGATACCATTGGCCTTCTTGGCCACAAGGGCACATTGCTGGCTCATGGTCAATCTGTCGTCCACCAGCACTCCCAGGTCTTTCTCTGCAGAGCTGCTCTCCAGAAGGTGAGCCCCCAGCTTGTACTGGTGCCTAGGGTTATTTCTCCCTAGGTGCAGGACTCTGCACTTGCCCTTGTTGAACCTCAGGAGGTTCCCCTCTGCCCAACTCTCCAGCCTGTCCAGGTCTCTCTGAATGGCAGCACAGCCCTCAGGTGTGTCGGCCACTCCTCCCAGCTTGGTATCATCCACAAACTTGCTGAGGAGGCACTCTGTCCCCTCATCCAGATCATTGATGAAAAAGTTGAACAGGATGGGACACAGAACTGAGCCCTGGGGGACGCCACTAGCCACAGGCCTCCAACTAGACTCCACACCACTGATGACAACCCTCTGAGCTCTGCCTTTCAGCCAGTTCTTAATCCACCTCACTGTCCACTCGTCTAACCCACACTTCCTGAGCTTTTCTAGGAGGACAGTATGGGAGACAGCGTCGAAAGCCTTGCTGAAGTCAAGGTACACAATGTGCACTGCTCTCCCCTCATCTAACCAGCCAGTCATTCCATCATAGAAGGTTATCAGATTGGTTAAGCAGGATTTCCCCTTGGTGAATCCATGCTGACTACTCCCGATCACCTTCTTTTCCTCTGTATGTCTGCAGATGACATCTAGAATGAGCTGTTCCATCACCTTTCCAGGGATGGAGGTGAGGCTGACTGGCCTATAGTTGTCTGGGTCCTCCTCCTTGCCCTTCTTGAAGACTAGAGTGACATTGGCTGTCTTCCAGTCCTCAGGAACCTCTCCAGTTCTCCAGGACCTTTCAAAGATGATGGAGAGCGGCTTGGCAACAACATCCGCCAGCTCCCTCAGTACCCATGCGTGCATCCCACGCACCTGTGGGCCAATGGATCTCTGGATATCTAGCCTGCCCAGAAGGTCTCTAATCCTATCCTCCTCAACCAAAGGAAAGTCTTCCCTTCTCCAGACTTTCTCCCTCATGTCCAGGCTGCAGGAATCAGGAGGGCTGTCTTTAGCAGTGAAGACTGAAGCAAAGAAGGCATTCAGTAACTCTGCCTTCTCCCTATTCCTTTTCAACAGGGCCCCTGCCCCATTCAGTAGCGGGCCCACATTTTCCCTAGTCCTCCTCTTGCTGCTGCTGTATTTGAAGAAGCCCTTCCTATTGTCCTTGACATCCCTTTCAAGACTCAACTCCAACTGGGCCTTAGCCTTCCTCACTACATCTCTACATACTCTGACTGCAGTCCTATAATTCTCCCAAGGAGCCTGTCCGCTCTTCCACAGTCTGTGTGTTTTCTTCTTCTGTCTGAATTTGGCCAAGAGCTCCTTGCTCACCCATGCAGGTCTCCTGCCCCTTTGGCTGCACTTCTTACTCATAGGGATGCACCGCTCTTGAGCTTGGAAGAAGTGATGCTTGAATACTTGCCAGCTCTCCTGGAGCCCCCTTCCTTCTAGGGCCTTAACTCACGAGACTCCACCAATTATGTCTCTGAAAAGCCCAAAGTCCACTCTCCTGAAGTCCAGGGTTCCAATCCTGCTTGTTGCCTTAGTTCTTTCCTGCTGCATTCTGAACTCCACCATCTCACGGTCACTGCAGCCAAGGCTGCCCCCAACCTTCACACCTCTGACTAGTCCCTCTCTGTTGGTAAGGACAAGGTCCAGCAGGACACCCTTCCTCGTACGCTCCTCCACCATTTGTGACGAGAGGTGATCATCAATGCTCTGCAGGAGCCTCCTGGACTGTTTGTGCCTTGCTGTGTAGTCCTTCCAGCAGATGTCAGGGTGGTTGAAGTCCCCCACAAGAACCAGGGCCTGTGATTGTGAGACTGCCTCCAGCTGTCTACAGAAGGCCTCATCAACTTTCTCTGCCTGGTCAGGTGGCCTGCAGTAGACTCCCACAACAGTGTCCCCCATGCTAGCCTGCCCTTTGATCTTCACCCATAAGCCCTCAAATGCCTCCTCCTCCTCCCCGCCTAGGCAGAGCTCGATGCATTTGAGTTGCTCTCTCACATAAAGAGCAACTCCACCACCTTGCCTTCCTGGCCTGTCTCTCCTGAAAAGCACATACCCATCCATGGCAACATTCCAGTCATGTGAGCTATCCCACCACGTCTCCATGACTGCAATGAGATCACGGCCCTGAGATTGCACACAGATCTCCAGCTCCCCCTGTTTGTTCCCCATGCTGCATGCATTAAGATTTCCCACACACATTGTTAGGCATTCTAGCATGCAGCCCTTCCATAAACACGGAGTTATTGCCTGAAGACACACTCCTCAGAGGACTTTTGCCACCTTTAAGGGTAGCAATAACAGGGTCTGAGCACAACTGTCACAGGCCTTGGTGCAAAATGTTCAATCCAAGCATTCCCAGCCAACTGCACTGCTCACCCACCTACCTTCCTCTTCCTAATCCAGCCTGCCCCTCTCCTTGCACTGCCTGCACATACTTTCCGTGATGCATAGGTGTCTGGCTTTTGGCCCTACCTATGCCACAAGCAAGAGTGTTTAACGCTGAGACACGTTAAGCCAACATGCTTTCCGTGGCTTTCAGCTTTTACAGTAGATATGCAAACTGCTCCTCCTGTCATGCAGTTCCAGCCCATTATCAGGTACACTGAGGCTTAGCTTCAGGTCATGGTAACCAACACGGCTGTCATTTGAAACCTCCAGAAATGAGGGAATCACGGCATAATAATTTAGATTAAAACACTCACAGCCCGTACAAATAAAGGTACAGATAAAGGTATCTAGTAGATAAGAGGGAGACAGGAGGCCTTCCCAGGCAGAAGGGGAATGAAGCCAACCACTAACCCTTCAGCAGTCCCTCAGCAGAGCTCCCCCACCACTCCCCTCAACACTTTTATAACTTGTAAGATTGTCTTTGAACCTCATAATGTTCAAATTCTCACCATCCAAACTGCAGCTGCTCGCACCATTTCTCCACACGATGCACCAGCGTGCACACACTCACACAAAAGGGAGGTACAGCTGCAGGCTCACCACACTGTTATGATGGAACACACAGATGCCAAAGCCTGTAAACTGTGCCAGGCTGAAGTAAAAGATGCGCAGTCCTACAGCAAAGACTGGGTCGCCGGACAATCTATCTGCTTAAAGACACGGTTTAAGGTCCTGCTTTTAGAAAGGACACGTGCTCTTTCCAAGAGAGGCACCTCTTCTCCTAACACAGCGTTGACGGCTACTCCCCAGGCAAAAACAGTATCGAACACAAAAGCGCACTCACATCTCCTGCACTTCACACAAAGTGTAACGCCGCAGCAAAACGAACGAGCAAACGAACGAGCAGCCTCTGTTGCAGCTGAGCAAGAGATGTTGGCAAACAACGTATCGGTGCCCGCGGGCTCCCAGCACAAAGAAAGCCCCGCACAGAGAGGGAAGCGGGGGTCTGGAGAAGTCTAGAGCAGCACCACAGCGTAGCATAAAAGCCGCGTAACAGTCTCGCTCGAGGGACTCACCAGCAGGGCGTCTCCGCTGTGGTCGGCGGCGCTCGAGGGCTCCTGGGGCAGCAGCGCAGCGCACTGGTCGGGCGGCGGCGCGGGCGTGAGCGTGTTGGAGCAGCTGGCGCCCGGGGAGCGGAGCTGGCTCTTGCGCGAGCCGGCCGTGAGCGAGACCTCGTGCGAGTAGGAGTGCAGGAAGGCGCGGACGCCGTCGATGCCCACGAAGGGCGAGGCCGGGACGGCGCGCAAGGCGCCGCCGCCCACCGCCAGCAGCCGTGAGCGGCGCCAGCGCCGCAGGTGCAGCGCCAGCAGCGCCAGCAGGAAGGCGAGGAAGAGGCAGCACACGGCCGCCACGGCCACCACCAGCCAGCGCGTCAGGCTGCCGGGGGGCTCGCCCGGCGCCGCCGCGCCGCCCAGCTCCGAGAGCAGCTCGGCCACGCTCTCGGCCAGCACCACCGTCAGCGTGGCCGTGGCCGACAGCGCCGGCTGCCCGTGGTCCTTCACCACCACCACCAGGCTCTGCCGCAGCGCGTCGCGCGCCAGCGGGGACCGCGCCGTGCGCACCTCGCCGCTGTGCAGCCCCACGCGGAAGAGCCCCGGCTCCGTGGCCTTGGCCAGCTCGTAGGAGAGCCACGCGTTCTGCCCCGAGTCCGCGTCCACCGCCACCACCTTGGCCACCAGCGCCCCGGGCTCCGCCGAGCGCGGCGCCAGCTCCACGCCCGTCCAGCCCAAGCCCGGACCCGCTGCTGCTGCTGCCGCCGGTGGCGGGTACAGCACCTGCGGCGCGTTGTCGTTCTCGTCCACGATGAAGAGCCGCACCGACACGTTGCTGCTCAGCGCCGGCGCGCCCCCGTCCTCCGCCTGCACCCACAGCCCCACCTCGCGCACCTCCTCGTAGTCGAAGGAGCGCAGCGCGTACAGCGCGCCCGTCTCCGCGTGCACCGACACGTACGACGAGAGCGGCGCGCCCCGCACCTGCCCCTCCCACAGCCGGTACCGCACACGCGCGTTCTGCCCCCAGTCCGCGTCCGCCGCCCGCACCCGCAGCACCAGCGCGCCCTTGGCGTTGTTCTCGCGCAGCCGGGCGCTGTAGCGCGCCTCCGCGAACACCGGCGCGTTGTCGTTCACGTCCAGCACCCGCAGCGGCAGCACCGCGCTGCTCCACAGCGCCGGCGACCCGCTGTCCGTCGCTCGCACCGTCACGTTGTACTCCGACACCTCCTCGCGGTCCAGCTCCCTCGCCGTCACCACGCTGTAGTAGCTGCCCAGCGAGCTCCGCAGGCGGAACGGCAGCCCCGCGCCCAGCGAGCACCTCACCTCCCCGTTCGCCCCCGAGTCCCGGTCCTGCACGTGCAGCAGGGCCACCACCGTCCCGGCCGGAGAGTCCTCGGACACCGCGCTCACCAGCGACCGCACGGAGATCTCGGGCGCGTTGTCGTTCACGTCAGTCACCGCGATCACGACTTTGGCTGTGTCGAAAAGGCCCCCACCGTCCTTTGCCTCCACTTCCAGTTCGTAGGAATCGCCTTCTTCGAAGTCCAGGCTCCTAACAAGGGTGATCGCTCCCGTTTCGGCGTCCAGTTGGAATATTTCCGATGCTTTCACTGAAATCTTTTGAAATGAGTATTTCACCTCTCCGTTCAGCCCGTCGTCGGCATCGGTGGCCCTCACGGTGAGCAGCGTGGAGCCCACGGGCACGTCCTCCCGCACGCGCACCGTGTACACCGCCTGGCTGAACACCGGCGCGTTGTCGTTCGCGTCCAGCACGACCACGCGGATCCGCGCCGTGCCCGTGCGCGCCGGCTCCCCGCCGTCCACCGCCCTGAGCACCAGGTCGTGAAAGGCGCTTTCCTCCCGGTCCAGCGCCTTCGCCAGCACCAGCTCGGGACGCTCCTCCCCATCGGGTGCCGTCTGCACGGCCAGGGAGAAGTGCTCGTCGCCGCTCAGCTCGTAGCGCTGCACGGAATTGCTCCGGCTGTCCGGGTCGTGAGCCTCAGCCAGAGGAAAACGTGATCCCGGAGCTGTTATTTCGCTCACTTTCACTTGCGGTTCTGCCTCTCGGAAGCTGGGCGCGTTGTCATTAATGTCCCTGATTTCCACTTCGATGGCATAAACCTTCATTTCGCCCTCCACTATCACCTCACAGCGCAGCACACACCCATCCGCGGCTTCGCAGACCTGCTCTCTGTCTATCCGTGCCGCCGTCACTAAATGGCCGGTCTTCTCATGCAGAGCAAAATACTGACTCCTACCTTCGGACACTACACGGGCGCCGCGGTCGCGGAGCGCCGCCAGCTCCAGCGCCAGGTCCTTGGCCACGTCGCCCACGAAAGAGCCCTTCTGCATCTCCTCGGGCACCGAGTAGCGCAGCTGCCCCCGCGCCAGCTCCCACGCCGCCACCCAGGCGCACCACAGCAGCGCTCGCCCTCGGCGGTCCCGGCGCCTCTCTCGCGGCCACATTTCAAAGCTCGGGCCACCGCTTCCGCCGCTCTCCTCCCGGCTGAATCTCCACTGCCAACAGCACAAGCCGGCTCCGACCGCACCCTGCTCTTTCCTGCGCTGTCCTTGCACTCCGGCGGCTCCTCTCTCTCGGGCTCGCTTCTCTTCTCGCGCTCTCGGGCTGCCGAGCGGCCCATCGTGAGCAGACAGCGACACTTGCAGCCTCCAGGAATCACTGCAGCGCTCTAGCGCCGGCAAAGCTAATCGCTGCTCCGCTCCTCTCCGCTCGTTCTTATGCGCATATGCGAATCTCGGCTTACAACACGCTTCACGATACTGCACCGAGACGCGAGAGCACACCTTCACGATTCAGCCGCGTCTTCACCCCACCATGCTCCGCAGATCTACACGTCAGATTCCAAACAACTTCCAGCAGCATTCAAAGACTTGAGCAACGGTGCAGAAAGGGCATGGTCGGATGTGAGGGGAAGGAGTTTCAGGCGCAACAGGAACCTGGGCAAGACAGGCTGCAGCAGCAGCGTGGCCGTCTCGTGGGGGAGAAAATACAGGCTTTTGCTTTCTGCAGGCACTCTCTGTATTATAACACACGACCATTAAAAGGAAAAGGAACCCGTGTGTCTCTGAGATGCCCCCTCCTATGAACCCGCCGACACCTCTAAATCCAGACACGTTTCTAAATAACGCATTTGTGTGTACCTCTGTAGGTAAGGTCCTACAGCTGCCATTCTAGGTACAGCTGTCTGTGGAGCCCACGTGCTCACACGGCGCCTTCGCTCCAGCACGTCGCTAAGGACAAGCGGGGCTCTGGAGCAGCACCTCTCTGACTTCCAGGCGCCTTTGCATGCGCAGGGCCACGGCAGGTGTAGGGCCGATAGCCCGTGGTGCTCACAGAATCACGGAATCGCTAAGGTTGGAAGGGACCTCTGGGGATCATCGAGTGCAACCCCCCTTCTCAAGCAGGCGACCTGCTCCAGTGCTCTGTCACTCTCACAGTGAAGAAATTCCTCCTCACGTTCAGGCGAACTTCCTGCTGTTCAGTTTTTGCCTGTTGCCTCTTGTCTTTTTGCATGGGACAGCTGGAAAGAGTTCGGCACCTTCCCCTTGACACCCTCCCTTCAGATACTTATAGACATTAATAAGATCTTCCCTCCAACACACACACACAGTCTTCTCTTCTCCAGGCTAAACAGGCCCATTGAACTCAGATCTTTCGCAGCCCCTTCCCCGCACCACAAACAAACCCTCACACTCTGGGTCTTTTATGGAGGGTCGAATGATGGAAATATGTGGCCACAGCTGCTGCCGCATACCAGTTATATTTTATTGCAGGAATGGCCCCCGAGAGATTTTTTAATTATGTTTATATTTTTATTGTTTTCTATTACCAAAGGACGCTTACACTTTTCCACTTTGTAACGCCAATTGCATGCAACGCCAGGGTTTCAGAACACTTAGTGCTCCACAGTCATCGCTCACACAAGGCATTCATACATTGCGAGTGGCAGCCCCAGTGTTCAGAGCATGCGGAAAACACCGATAACAGAGAGTTAGCATACAGAAAGGAAAATTAGGGGGCGTGTGTGTGTGTGGGGTTGGGGGGGAGATTGCAGAGCTTGCGACGATGAATACAGCATCGGCCCTTCACGTCAGTTCTAACTTCAGAGGAAAGCCCTGAAGAGACACGCGCAGTTTCTCTACAACCATCCGCTCAGATTTAAACCCTTTGCACGGTTTGGTATTGTTACAGTCTATCCCGGCATCACGAATCCTGCTATCTCTCCGAAGCGACTTCCAGGACATCGCCTCCCTCCCTCCCCGCCCACACTCACCAATTTCGGGTACGAGGGAGACCTGGCTGGGCGTTTTATTAATCTCCCCCGACAAGCTGAGTCATCTGCACCCGCACAAAACTACCTCTACCGACTGATAAGGTGGAAGAGGGCGATTCAAAAGGGATGGATGTGAGGACTTCCAAGAGTCATCAAGGGCTGAATGGGACACTCCAGAATTAATTCTGCCCCGCAAGCACTTCAGAAACGACCACAGAAGAAAGGAAAACAATTAAATAATTAGGAACAAATTGAGGAAGACAACTTTTAGTTTCTTTTTCTTTCTTTTTTCTTTCTTTCTTTCTTTCTTTCTTTTCTTTTTTTTTTTTTTTTTTTTCCTGGTGGGGCTGGTGGCGGCAGCAAATCCACGGTCAGCCAAGTGAGGGCATTGCACGCCGTTTGGGGAGGGAGGCATCAAGCCGTTGATTTGCTCCCGTGGCGCTACTCGAAGGCCAGCCTGCTGAACGGTCCCGCCGGCAGCGTCCCATGGCTCTGCGGACGCGGGTCCCCGGCGGGGGGGAAGTCCCCGGCGAGATCCTCTTCGCCGGCCGCGCCCGCGGCCGTGCCGCAGCGCTGCGGCGGCAGGCCGGCGAGGACCGGCTTCAGGAACTTGAACTCGCTGCTGCCCGAGCCCGTTGTGAGGCTGACCTCGTAGCAGTAGGCGTGCGGCAGAGTCGCCGTGCCGGCTGCGTCGGCCAGGCTGCTCTGGAAGTCGCCGGGGCCGTAAAGCACGGGGCCCTCTTTCAGCGCCTTCCTCTTGCACACCTTGCAAGCGACGAAGGCTGCGGCCGAAGCGAGGAAGAGGATCGAGACGAAGGCCAGCGAGAGGATTAAATAAAGCGTCAGGGAGCCGCCCTCGTCCTCCGCGGCCAGGCCGCTGCGCGGCATGTGCGCGTCCGAGAAGCCATCGAGCAGCAGCGCGCCCAGCGCCGCGGTGGCGGACAGCGGCGGCCGCCCGTTGTCCCGCACCAGGACGACCAGCTTCTGCTTCACGGCGTCCCTCTCCGTCAGCGGCCTCCTCAGCCGCACCTCCCCGCTTTGGGTCCCCACGGCGAAGAGCCCGGGGTCCGTTGCCTTGAGCAGGTGGTACGAAAGCCACGCGTTCTGCCCCGAGTCGGCGTCGACGGCCACCACTTTGGTGACGAGGTAGCCCGCCTCGGCCGACGTGGGCACCAGCTCGCTGGACGGCGGCGAGCTGTCCTGCGCCGGGTGCAGGACCACGGGCGCGTTGTCGTTTTCGTCCACCACCAGGACGCGGACGGTGACGTTGGCGCTGAGGGGCGGCGAGCCCGAGTCGGCGGCGCTCACCACCACCTCCAGCTGCCTCAGCTGCTCGTAGTCCAGCGGCCGCAGCACAAACACGTTCCCGTTCTCGGAGTTCACGGAGACGTAGGAGCGCGGGCCCCGCTCCGCGGGGCGGCCCGGCGCCAGCGAATAGGTCACCTTGGCGTTGGGCCCCACGTCCCGGTCCGCGGCCTGGACGGCCCCGACGAGCGCGGACGGCTCGTTGTTCTCACGCACGTACATGGTGTACGACGTCTGGTTGAAGACGGGCCCGTTGTCGTTGACGTCGGAGATGTCCACCGTGAAGGTCTGCGTGGTCGTGAGGGGCGGGGACCCCGCGTCGGCCGCCGTGACGGCGAGGACGTACTGCGCCGTCTCCTCCCGGTCCAGGGCGCTCGCTGTCACCAGCTCGTAGTAATTCTTGTAGGCGGGCCTCAGCGAGAAAGCCGGCTGCTCCTGCAGCGAACAGACGACCTTCCCGTTGTCCCCGGCGTCCCGGTCCTTAACGACAAAGAGGCCCACCACCGTCCCGGGCAAGGCGCTCTCGGCCAGGGGGCTGCTGAAGGAACTCACCACTAGCTCCGGCGCGTTGTCGTTCACATCCGCCACCTCCACCACCACCCTGCAGAGCGCGGAGAGACCCCCGCCGTCAGTGGCGCGCACGCTGAGCTCGTGTTTCTCCGCCGCTTCGAAATCCAGAGGCTGGCTGACACGAATTTCACCACTCAGCGGGTCGATCTTGAATGCCGAGGGGCTGTGCCCCACCGCTTGACTGAACGAGTATGATATCTCCCCGTTAACCCCCGCATCCGCGTCAGTTGCGACCACACGGAGAACCACCGAGTCCTCCGGGGCATTTTCCAAAATCTGTCCTCTGTACAGCTCCTGCGTGAAGACGGGAGCGTTGTCATTTGCGTCTAGGACAAGGATGCGGACCTGGGCCGTCCCGCTGCGGGGCGGAGAGCCCCCGTCCGTGGCAATCAGGCTGAAAGCAATCTCCTCTTGCTCCTCTCTGTCCAGCGCCTTTTCCAGGACTAATTCGACCGACCTGCTGCCTTCACTGAGACTGCGTAAAGAGACGCTGAAATGCTCGTTCTCGGGAGCGATGCTGTAGGCCTGCAGGCTGTTGCTGCCAACATCTAGGTCCCGAGCCCCCTCCAGCGGGAAACGGGACCCCGGATCGCTCGTTTCCGGGATCTTAAAAGTCACTTGTTCCTCCGGGAAAACTGGCGCGTGGTCATTGATATCCTCTACGGCCACTTCGATGCGAAAGAACTGCAGCGGGTTGGCCAGCAGTAACTCAAAGGGGACGGTGCACGTGACGGCCTGGCCGCAGATCTCCTCCCGATCGATCCTCTCCCTAACTGCCAGGCGGCCGGTGCGGGGGTCTAAGCGAAAATACTGCCGGCTGTCCTCCGAAACAAGGCGGGCCTCGCGAGCCCGCAGCTGCGCCACGTCCAGCCCCACGTCCTTGGCGACATGAGCCACCAGGGAGCCGCTCTCCCTCTCCTCGGCGACGGAGTAGCGAACGGGCTCGGAGCGAGCCTGCGGCACGCACAGAAAAGCACAGAGACAAAGCACTTGCCTTGCAGACGCCATGCCGGGCTCGGCGGACGCGCCGCGTCTCGCGGATCGCTGCCCGCTCCTCCGGGGCAATTCGCGCTCGGAAAGCCGGCAGCCTCGCGGGCGGGCGCCCCTGCTCGCCGAGTCCGCTCCGCGGCGCCGAGGGCGGCCGAGGTGGCCCGGCAGCGGCTCGCTCCGAGCACCGCCAGCCGCCCCGCCCGCCGCCGCCGCCGCCTCCCCGCGCCGCAGCGCCGCGGCAGCGCCGCCTTGGCCAACAGCACCACCCTGCGGCCCGCGGCGGGGACTGCTGCCGCCGGCCCGGCCGAGCGCTCGCCCGCCCCGCGCCGCCGCCCGAGCCCGGCCGAGCCGCCGCGAGCCGCGAGCCCGGGGCGCCGCTGGGCAAGCGCGGCAGAGCGGCCGCGGCGGTCAGCGGGGAAACTCGAAGGGGGCTCACAGGCTTTGCGCACTCCCTGTTCCTGCGCCTGGCGCACGGTGAGGGCTTCCTCGCACCGAAGGGTAGAGCTCCGACCGGAGAAGGAAAAAGGGCAGGGGCAGGGCAAGGGGAAAAGGGAAAGGTGAATTGGAAAGGGAACCCAAAAGGGAAAGGGAAAAATGAGAAGGAGAAAGAAGGAGAAGGAAGAGAAGGAGAAGGCTCCGTGGCAGAGCACCCGAACTCGCGGCACTGCTCCTAGTCGAAGGAGCGCTGCGTGTACAGCGCGCCGCTCCGCGCCTCCACCGACACGTAGGGCGCCGACGCCGCCGCCTCGCCCGCGCTGCCGCCCGCCAGCCAGTAGCTCACGCGCCCGTTGGCGCCCGCGTCCGCGTCCCGCGTGCGGACGCGCAGCACCGCCGCGCCCGCCGCGTTGTTCTCCGCCACGCAGGCGCGGTGGGCGGGAAGGACGCGATGTCAGTGAGGCGGTAGCTGAGCAGCCGCTCCGGCGCCGCCCGGCAGCCCGAGGAGAGCAGCCAAGCGCACAGCAGCGCTGCCCTAGCCCCGCCGAGCGCTTCTGGCTGTGCCGGGACCCCGGCGCGGGGCAGCGATCCCGGGGCCGCCCCAGCTGCTGCTGATCTCCGCCGATCGGCTGGCTGCTCTCCTTCCTCTGCGCGAAGAGTCCCTCGCCGCGCCTGGCTTAGTCCTCGCATACTGTCCTCCAGTAGGGTGAGAGTGGCGGCGGGGACGAGTGGACTGCACCGCTCGCCGCCTCTCCCGCCTGCCGCTCCGTCGTTGCCGCCCTCCCCGCGGGGCTTTGTGCCTGTGCCTGTGCCGCCCGCCCGGCGCTGCGCGAACGAGCAGCCGCCCCGCAGGAGCCTGCGGCAGCCCCGGCGCCTCGACCTATGTGCGACAGGGTGATGACTGAGCTTGCTTCTGTGCGGCATGGAACATATGCCCAGTCCGGAAAGGTGAGTGGGAAGGCGCACTTTTCTGCCTCTACTTCAGGCAAGCTGCCTGAATTCTGGAAAAGCCCGGTGCTTAGTGGCAAGGAAAGGAGAGAGGAGGTAGGAAATCTTGGAAGACCAGACTGTTGCTCTTTCTCATTTGCAGGCTCTGCTCCATGCTTTTCTGGCAGGCCTGTGAACACTTTCCACCGTGTCCGAGGTTCACCTGTTTGCTCACGTATGTGTCAGGGGGTTGTTCTGCGTTTTGTTCATCAAGACGAAAGAGCAAATCGTATTTGTTTGAGAATTATGGACCCCGAAGGCAACATGTGTGACTCCCTCCTAACCTTACTGAGCTGCTTATTAAGCTTGCTCCTTTTCTGTTCTTCCACACCTGGTTGGCAGAGAAAAGGCAAGTACAAAACAGAGCAGGATCTTTGCCCGGAGCACAGCCTGCCATTCTGTCCATAAAGCTGCTGGGGTGGTTGAACTTGGTTGAACTCTCTGCAGCTCGAGGTCTGCCATCTCAACCATCTCTCACTGTTTGGCTAGAGACTCTGTATGCTTTGGGGAGCTTCCAAGCAAAAGTCCTTCTCTCTGGCCAGCCCAGGCTGAAAGTATTCCTGCCTGCAGCTGTGGCCTTCCTTCTGCTGTTGGAGAAGGCCTGCTTCCAGCCCTGGACTGCAATGCGGGATGGCACCCTGAGAGGCAGGCTCGGGCTGTGCCTCTAAATCCTCTGAGAGGTAAGAAGAGCCCAGGAGTAGCTGGTAGTTGCCAGAAGCACTCGGCACCGCGTGGTACTGTGTTAGCACATTGCCAGATGCAATGCCTTTTCACAGTTGCTTTGCCACACCTCTGCCTTAGAAAGCACTCCCCAGGCACCTGGAAGTCAGGGAGGCCCCAAGTTGCATGCTAGACCCTGATTTCTTGCTGTGGTCTATAGGGGAGGGCGTGGGGGATGTTCCTTTTCAGAAATGTTCCTCAGCTCCCACGAGTTCTGGTGCTACGTGGCCTGCTCCTCTCCTGCGCCTGTGAGGGCATAAGTGTGAATGTCATATAGGAGGCCTCTGAATGTCAGTGTTATGAGAGATCCTGATGGAGCTTCTCTGCTCCATTTTCCTCTTCCATAAAATTCTGCCTTCAGGTCGTTGGCAGCTTGTCCAGGCAATTAAGTGTTTGCTGCAAAACAACCCTGGCAGGTCCAAGAACAAAGGCCCACTCCACAAGCATGAAGTAGGAAGACTTGGAGCAAGCAAGGCTTGAAGCTCAATCCAAAGCTCAATTCCAAAAAAGAAAAGGAAAGAGCAGGAAACATACCGACATGATGGAGCCATAGGTTATTATTTTGGACTATGTCGCTTGTAAGAGGCACAGAAGAATGGTATCGAGTAAGTCACAAACATGAAAGGAGGCTCCTCACAAACCTCACAACACAGACCAGAGCCACAGCTCCCCAGCGTAATTAAGGCAAAAACGAACAACAAACTTGCATACAATGACAACTGCGTGCCAAATATACTAAGACAATTAGAACTTTCACGTTACTGCAAACTCTTTCACCTGCCCTGTGCCTACACAAGATCAGTTCTTCTATTTGCCTAAAAATGCACCGGGCAACAAGGTAGGAAAGTGCTCAGCCATCAACATGGCCCTTTTGTAGCCCCGCCTTGTCAAAGTCAGCAGAGTTACCAGATGTACTACCCAGTTACTTCCTAAAGTAACCAAAAACCCCTAAGATGTCCATTCACCTCCACTTTTAATTAGACAGCATTCACATGCTCTCCTCCACACATCTCATGGCGTCCCCCAGTAGCTCCTCATGCACAGTCCACTCGAGTCTCATCTCTTTACAACCCTTTACAACATGTGTGGTGGTCTTTGGCCCTCATATGTTGTAAATGTATATCATTAAAGGACCAGCCGGACAAACCATTTCTTTGTGACACGCATCAGAATCACAACATCGACCTATGGGGACATTCACCTGCCCAACTTGTTCTTAGGAGGAAACCCACAGGTTTGGAAGTATGTGAACGATGGGCAGCTAGGTCACTGAAGTCTCTGCTTAAAGACAGCCTCATCCTTCTCAAGCACATCTCCTGAAGAAGGTGCAAGATGCGCCACTAACAAGATCGTATATCTCTCCCCCAAAGCTAACATTCACAGGAATACCTGAATCCTAAGCAAAAGGCAATGAAATGAGTTACGACCCAGCACATTCGTTGAATACCTGGCCCAAGCTAAAGGCAGTGCAAAAGCAAAGTACACGCACATGCCCCACGCTCCATGCCAACCCTAACACGGCCAAAATAATTCAGCAGTTAGCCGGCAGGAACAAGACCATGTGCACCCATTGTATTTGTGTGTGAGGAACCCTAATGAGCTGCTGCTTAGAGCAAAAGCGACAAGTAATGCTGACTGAGAAAGCTGGGCACCAGGGATAACACACATGATACCATACCAATATAACTGAACCGCTCCTTAAACTTGCTCCTTCCCTCTACCTCTGTACCTGGTTGGCAGAGAAAAGGCAGGTGCAAAACACAGCAGGTTCTGAGCACAGCCTGACACTGACTCTGGTTCTGTCCATAAAGCCGTTGAGGTGGGCTTGGCTGAAATCTCTGCAGCTCGAGGCCCACCATAACAACGATCTCACATTTTAACACACTGCTCGTGTGCTCAAAGTATGCCTGCCAGCAACTGTGGCCTTCCTTCTGCCGTTGGAGAAGGCCTAGTTGCAGCCCCGGGATGGAATGCAGGACGCCACACCAAGAGGAAGCCACGTGCTTCTTTGCCAGAAGCACTCTGCACCAGACCATACTGTGTTAGTGTGCGGCCAGCTGTAAAGAGGGGTATCAGAGGTGCCAGAGGGTAGGCAGTCATGCCTGTTAACCTCCCACTTACCTTTTGGAGTAAGCAATTGGTGGTGGCATATGCAAGTGTTCTCCCCAAGTTCCTCCTCACAAAGCAGCACCTCAGATTTCTCATTCCGTTTTGGTTATCAATGTACACAGCCAATGCCTGCAGGGGACCCCAGTGAGGCAAGTGCTTCACTACGGTAATTCACAGCTGTTTTCCCACAAGTCTGCCTTGAAAATTCACCCCCAGAGCCCCTGCAAGCCAGTGAGGCCTCCGGTTGCAAGCTAGGCCCCAAATGATTGCTTTGGCTTACACAGAAGGGGAGAGCCCTTTCCCTCATTTCCAGAGACTTGCATGAGCTCCCACACATTTTATGCTAGGTGGCCTGCTCCACCTCTATGCCTGTGAAGCCATAAGTGTAAATCATAGAATCCTAGAATCAGTGAGGTTGGAAGGGACCTCTGGAGATCATCTAGTCCAACCTCCCCACTCAGCAGGGTCACCCAGAGCATGGTAGACAGGGCTGCATCCAGGCGGGCCTTGAAGATCTCCAGAGAAGGAGATTCCACAACCTCTCTAGGCAACCTGGTCCAGTGCTCTGTCACTCTCACAGTGAAGAAGTTCCCCCTCATGTTCAGGCGGAACTTCCTGTGCTTCAATTTCTGCCCATTGCCTCTTGTCCTGTCACAGGATTTTGTCCCCATCCCCTTGACACCCTCCCTTCAGGAACTTGTACACATTGATAAGATCCCCCCCTCAGTCTTCTCTTCCCCAGGCTGAGGAGGCCCAGCTTGCGCAGCCTTTCCTCGTAGGGCAGATGCTCCAGCCCTCTGATCATCTTTGTAGCCCTACGCTGGACTCTCTCCAGCAGCTCCATGTCTCCCTTGTCCTGGGGAGCCCACAACTGGACACAGTACTTGAGATGAGGCCTCCCCAGGGCTGAGTAGAGGGGCAGGATCATCTCCCTCGACCTGCTGGCAGCACTCTTCCTAATGCAGCCCAGGATACCATTGGCCTTCTTGGCCACAAGGGCACATTGCTGGCTCATGGTCAATCTGTCGTCCACCAGCACTCCCAGGTCTTTCTCTGCAGAGCTGCTCTCCAGAAGGTGAGCCCCCAGCTTGTACTGGTGCCTAGGGTTATTTCTCCCTAGGTGCAGGACTCTGCACTTGCCCTTGTTGAACCTCAGGAGGTTCCCCTCTGCCCAACTCTCCAGCCTGTCCAGGTCTCTCTGAATGGCAGCACAGCCCTCAGGTGTGTCGGCCACTCCTCCCAGCTTGGTATCATCCACAAACTTGCTGAGGAGGCACTCTGTCCCCTCATCCAGATCATTGATGAAAAAGTTGAACAGGATGGGACACAGAACTGAGCCCTGGGGGACGCCACTAGCCACAGGCCTCCAACTAGACTCCACACCACTGATGACAACCCTCTGAGCTCTGCCTTTCAGCCAGTTCTTAATCCACCTCACTGTCCACTCGTCTAACCCACACTTCCTGAGCTTTTCTAGGAGGACAGTATGGGAGACAGCGTCGAAAGCCTTGCTGAAGTCAAGGTACACAATGTGCACTGCTCTCCCCTCATCTAACCAGCCAGTCATTCCATCATAGAAGGTTATCAGATTGGTTAAGCAGGATTTCCCCTTGGTGAATCCATGCTGACTACTCCCGATCACCTTCTTTTCCTCTGTATGTCTGCAGATGACATCTAGAATGAGCTGTTCCATCACCTTTCCAGGGATGGAGGTGAGGCTGACTGGCCTATAGTTGTCTGGGTCCTCCTCCTTGCCCTTCTTGAAGACTAGAGTGACATTGGCTGTCTTCCAGTCCTCAGGAACCTCTCCAGTTCTCCAGGACCTTTCAAAGATGATGGAGAGCGGCTTGGCAACAACATCCGCCAGCTCCCTCAGTACCCATGCGTGCATCCCACGCACCTGTGGGCCAATGGATCTCTGGATATCTAGCCTGCCCAGAAGGTCTCTAATCCTATCCTCCTCAACCAAAGGAAAGTCTTCCCTTCTCCAGACTTTCTCCCTCATGTCCAGGCTGCAGGAATCAGGAGGGCTGTCTTTAGCAGTGAAGACTGAAGCAAAGAAGGCATTCAGTAACTCTGCCTTCTCCCTATTCCTTTTCAACAGGGCCCCTGCCCCATTCAGTAGCGGGCCCACATTTTCCCTAGTCCTCCTCTTGCTGCTGCTGTATTTGAAGAAGCCCTTCCTATTGTCCTTGACATCCCTTTCAAGACTCAACTCCAACTGGGCCTTAGCCTTCCTCACTACATCTCTACATACTCTGACTGCAGTCCTATAATTCTCCCAAGGAGCCTGTCCGCTCTTCCACAGTCTGTGTGTTTTCTTCTTCTGTCTGAATTTGGCCAAGAGCTCCTTGCTCACCCATGCAGGTCTCCTGCCCCTTTGGCTGCACTTCTTACTCATAGGGATGCACCGCTCTTGAGCTTGGAAGAAGTGATGCTTGAATACTTGCCAGCTCTCCTGGAGCCCCCTTCCTTCTAGGGCCTTAACTCACGAGACTCCACCAATTATGTCTCTGAAAAGCCCAAAGTCCACTCTCCTGAAGTCCAGGGTTCCAATCCTGCTTGTTGCCTTAGTTCTTTCCTGCTGCATTCTGAACTCCACCATCTCACGGTCACTGCAGCCAAGGCTGCCCCCAACCTTCACACCTCTGACTAGTCCCTCTCTGTTGGTAAGGACAAGGTCCAGCAGGACACCCTTCCTCGTACGCTCCTCCACCATTTGTGACGAGAGGTGATCATCAATGCTCTGCAGGAGCCTCCTGGACTGTTTGTGCCTTGCTGTGTAGTCCTTCCAGCAGATGTCAGGGTGGTTGAAGTCCCCCACAAGAACCAGGGCCTGTGATTGTGAGACTGCCTCCAGCTGTCTACAGAAGGCCTCATCAACTTTCTCTGCCTGGTCAGGTGGCCTGCAGTAGACTCCCACAACAGTGTCCCCCATGCTAGCCTGCCCTTTGATCTTCACCCATAAGCCCTCAAATGCCTCCTCCTCCTCCCCGCCTAGGCAGAGCTCGATGCATTTGAGTTGCTCTCTCACATAAAGAGCAACTCCACCACCTTGCCTTCCTGGCCTGTCTCTCCTGAAAAGCACATACCCATCCATGGCAACATTCCAGTCATGTGAGCTATCCCACCACGTCTCCATGACTGCAATGAGATCACGGCCCTGAGATTGCACACAGATCTCCAGCTCCCCCTGTTTGTTCCCCATGCTGCATGCATTAAGATTTCCCACACACATTGTTAGGCATTCTAGCATGCAGCCCTTCCATAAACACGGAGTTATTGCCTGAAGACACACTCCTCAGAGGACTTTTGCCACCTTTAAGGGTAGCAATAACAGGGTCTGAGCACAACTGTCACAGGCCTTGGTGCAAAATGTTCAATCCAAGCATTCCCAGCCAACTGCACTGCTCACCCACCTACCTTCCTCTTCCTAATCCAGCCTGCCCCTCTCCTTGCACTGCCTGCACATACTTTCCGTGATGCATAGGTGTCTGGCTTTTGGCCCTACCTATGCCACAAGCAAGAGTGTTTAACGCTGAGACACGTTAAGCCAACATGCTTTCCGTGGCTTTCAGCTTTTACAGTAGATATGCAAACTGCTCCTCCTGTCATGCAGTTCCAGCCCATTATCAGGTACACTGAGGCTTAGCTTCAGGTCATGGTAACCAACACGGCTGTCATTTGAAACCTCCAGAAATGAGGGAATCACGGCATAATAATTTAGATTAAAACACTCACAGCCCGTACAAATAAAGGTACAGATAAAGGTATCTAGTAGATAAGAGGGAGACAGGAGGCCTTCCCAGGCAGAAGGGGAATGAAGCCAACCACTAACCCTTCAGCAGTCCCTCAGCAGAGCTCCCCCACCACTCCCCTCAACACTTTTATAACTTGTAAGATTGTCTTTGAACCTCATAATGTTCAAATTCTCACCATCCAAACTGCAGCTGCTCGCACCATTTCTCCACACGATGCACCAGCGTGCACACACTCACACAAAAGGGAGGTACAGCTGCAGGCTCACCACACTGTTATGATGGAACACACAGATGCCAAAGCCTGTAAACTGTGCCAGGCTGAAGTAAAAGATGCGCAGTCCTACAGCAAAGACTGGGTCGCCGGACAATCTATCTGCTTAAAGACACGGTTTAAGGTCCTGCTTTTAGAAAGGACACGTGCTCTTTCCAAGAGAGGCACCTCTTCTCCTAACACAGCGTTGACGGCTACTCCCCAGGCAAAAACAGTATCGAACACAAAAGCGCACTCACATCTCCTGCACTTCACACAAAGTGTAACGCCGCAGCAAAACGAACGAGCAAACGAACGAGCAGCCTCTGTTGCAGCTGAGCAAGAGATGTTGGCAAACAACGTATCGGTGCCCGCGGGCTCCCAGCACAAAGAAAGCCCCGCACAGAGAGGGAAGCGGGGGTCTGGAGAAGTCTAGAGCAGCACCACAGCGTAGCATAAAAGCCGCGTAACAGTCTCGCTCGAGGGACTCACCAGCAGGGCGTCTCCGCTGTGGTCGGCGGCGCTCGAGGGCTCCTGGGGCAGCAGCGCAGCGCACTGGTCGGGCGGCGGCGCGGGCGTGAGCGTGTTGGAGCAGCTGGCGCCCGGGGAGCGGAGCTGGCTCTTGCGCGAGCCGGCCGTGAGCGAGACCTCGTGCGAGTAGGAGTGCAGGAAGGCGCGGACGCCGTCGATGCCCACGAAGGGCGAGGCCGGGACGGCGCGCAAGGCGCCGCCGCCCACCGCCAGCAGCCGTGAGCGGCGCCAGCGCCGCAGGTGCAGCGCCAGCAGCGCCAGCAGGAAGGCGAGGAAGAGGCAGCACACGGCCGCCACGGCCACCACCAGCCAGCGCGTCAGGCTGCCGGGGGGCTCGCCCGGCGCCGCCGCGCCGCCCAGCTCCGAGAGCAGCTCGGCCACGCTCTCGGCCAGCACCACCGTCAGCGTGGCCGTGGCCGACAGCGCCGGCTGCCCGTGGTCCTTCACCACCACCACCAGGCTCTGCCGCAGCGCGTCGCGCGCCAGCGGGGACCGCGCCGTGCGCACCTCGCCGCTGTGCAGCCCCACGCGGAAGAGCCCCGGCTCCGTGGCCTTGGCCAGCTCGTAGGAGAGCCACGCGTTCTGCCCCGAGTCCGCGTCCACCGCCACCACCTTGGCCACCAGCGCCCCGGGCTCCGCCGAGCGCGGCGCCAGCTCCACGCCCGTCCAGCCCAAGCCCGGACCCGCTGCTGCTGCTGCCGCCGGTGGCGGGTACAGCACCTGCGGCGCGTTGTCGTTCTCGTCCACGATGAAGAGCCGCACCGACACGTTGCTGCTCAGCGCCGGCGCGCCCCCGTCCTCCGCCTGCACCCACAGCCCCACCTCGCGCACCTCCTCGTAGTCGAAGGAGCGCAGCGCGTACAGCGCGCCCGTCTCCGCGTGCACCGACACGTACGACGAGAGCGGCGCGCCCCGCACCTGCCCCTCCCACAGCCGGTACCGCACACGCGCGTTCTGCCCCCAGTCCGCGTCCGCCGCCCGCACCCGCAGCACCAGCGCGCCCTTGGCGTTGTTCTCGCGCAGCCGGGCGCTGTAGCGCGCCTCCGCGAACACCGGCGCGTTGTCGTTCACGTCCAGCACCCGCAGCGGCAGCACCGCGCTGCTCCACAGCGCCGGCGACCCGCTGTCCGTCGCTCGCACCGTCACGTTGTACTCCGACACCTCCTCGCGGTCCAGCTCCCTCGCCGTCACCACGCTGTAGTAGCTGCCCAGCGAGCTCCGCAGGCGGAACGGCAGCCCCGCGCCCAGCGAGCACCTCACCTCCCCGTTCGCCCCCGAGTCCCGGTCCTGCACGTGCAGCAGGGCCACCACCGTCCCGGCCGGAGAGTCCTCGGACACCGCGCTCACCAGCGACCGCACGGAGATCTCGGGCGCGTTGTCGTTCACGTCAGTCACCGCGATCACGACTTTGGCTGTGTCGAAAAGGCCCCCACCGTCCTTTGCCTCCACTTCCAGTTCGTAGGAATCGCCTTCTTCGAAGTCCAGGCTCCTAACAAGGGTGATCGCTCCCGTTTCGGCGTCCAGTTGGAATATTTCCGATGCTTTCACTGAAATCTTTTGAAATGAGTATTTCACCTCTCCGTTCAGCCCGTCGTCGGCATCGGTGGCCCTCACGGTGAGCAGCGTGGAGCCCACGGGCACGTCCTCCCGCACGCGCACCGTGTACACCGCCTGGCTGAACACCGGCGCGTTGTCGTTCGCGTCCAGCACGACCACGCGGATCCGCGCCGTGCCCGTGCGCGCCGGCTCCCCGCCGTCCACCGCCCTGAGCACCAGGTCGTGAAAGGCGCTTTCCTCCCGGTCCAGCGCCTTCGCCAGCACCAGCTCGGGACGCTCCTCCCCATCGGGTGCCGTCTGCACGGCCAGGGAGAAGTGCTCGTCGCCGCTCAGCTCGTAGCGCTGCACGGAATTGCTCCGGCTGTCCGGGTCGTGAGCCTCAGCCAGAGGAAAACGTGATCCCGGAGCTGTTATTTCGCTCACTTTCACTTGCGGTTCTGCCTCTCGGAAGCTGGGCGCGTTGTCATTAATGTCCCTGATTTCCACTTCGATGGCATAAACCTTCATTTCGCCCTCCACTATCACCTCACAGCGCAGCACACACCCATCCGCGGCTTCGCAGACCTGCTCTCTGTCTATCCGTGCCGCCGTCACTAAATGGCCGGTCTTCTCATGCAGAGCAAAATACTGACTCCTACCTTCGGACACTACACGGGCGCCGCGGTCGCGGAGCGCCGCCAGCTCCAGCGCCAGGTCCTTGGCCACGTCGCCCACGAAAGAGCCCTTCTGCATCTCCTCGGGCACCGAGTAGCGCAGCTGCCCCCGCGCCAGCTCCCACGCCGCCACCCAGGCGCACCACAGCAGCGCTCGCCCTCGGCGGTCCCGGCGCCTCTCTCGCGGCCACATTTCAAAGCTCGGGCCACCGCTTCCGCCGCTCTCCTCCCGGCTGAATCTCCACTGCCAACAGCACAAGCCGGCTCCGACCGCACCCTGCTCTTTCCTGCGCTGTCCTTGCACTCCGGCGGCTCCTCTCTCTCGGGCTCGCTTCTCTTCTCGCGCTCTCGGGCTGCCGAGCGGCCCATCGTGAGCAGACAGCGACACTTGCAGCCTCCAGGAATCACTGCAGCGCTCTAGCGCCGGCAAAGCTAATCGCTGCTCCGCTCCTCTCCGCTCGTTCTTATGCGCATATGCGAATCTCGGCTTACAACACGCTTCACGATACTGCACCGAGACGCGAGAGCACACCTTCACGATTCAGCCGCGTCTTCACCCCACCATGCTCCGCAGATCTACACGTCAGATTCCAAACAACTTCCAGCAGCATTCAAAGACTTGAGCAACGGTGCAGAAAGGGCATGGTCGGATGTGAGGGGAAGGAGTTTCAGGCGCAACAGGAACCTGGGCAAGACAGGCTGCAGCAGCAGCGTGGCCGTCTCGTGGGGGAGAAAATACAGGCTTTTGCTTTCTGCAGGCACTCTCTGTATTATAACACACGACCATTAAAAGGAAAAGGAACCCGTGTGTCTCTGAGATGCCCCCTCCTATGAACCCGCCGACACCTCTAAATCCAGACACGTTTCTAAATAACGCATTTGTGTGTACCTCTGTAGGTAAGGTCCTACAGCTGCCATTCTAGGTACAGCTGTCTGTGGAGCCCACGTGCTCACACGGCGCCTTCGCTCCAGCACGTCGCTAAGGACAAGCGGGGCTCTGGAGCAGCACCTCTCTGACTTCCAGGCGCCTTTGCATGCGCAGGGCCACGGCAGGTGTAGGGCCGATAGCCCGTGGTGCTCACAGAATCACGGAATCGCTAAGGTTGGAAGGGACCTCTGGGGATCATCGAGTGCAACCCCCCTTCTCAAGCAGGCGACCTGCTCCAGTGCTCTGTCACTCTCACAGTGAAGAAATTCCTCCTCACGTTCAGGCGAACTTCCTGCTGTTCAGTTTTTGCCTGTTGCCTCTTGTCTTTTTGCATGGGACAGCTGGAAAGAGTTCGGCACCTTCCCCTTGACACCCTCCCTTCAGATACTTATAGACATTAATAAGATCTTCCCTCCAACACACACACACAGTCTTCTCTTCTCCAGGCTAAACAGGCCCATTGAACTCAGATCTTTCGCAGCCCCTTCCCCGCACCACAAACAAACCCTCACACTCTGGGTCTTTTATGGAGGGTCGAATGATGGAAATATGTGGCCACAGCTGCTGCCGCATACCAGTTATATTTTATTGCAGGAATGGCCCCCGAGAGATTTTTTAATTATGTTTATATTTTTATTGTTTTCTATTACCAAAGGACGCTTACACTTTTCCACTTTGTAACGCCAATTGCATGCAACGCCAGGGTTTCAGAACACTTAGTGCTCCACAGTCATCGCTCACACAAGGCATTCATACATTGCGAGTGGCAGCCCCAGTGTTCAGAGCATGCGGAAAACACCGATAACAGAGAGTTAGCATACAGAAAGGAAAATTAGGGGGCGTGTGTGTGTGGGGGGTTGGGGGGGAGATTGCAGAGCTTGCGACGATGAATACAGCATCGGCCCTTCACGTCAGTTCTAACTTCAGAGGAAAGCCCTGAAGAGACACGCGCAGTTTCTCTACAACCATCCGCTCAGATTTAAACCCTTTGCACGGTTTGGTATTGTTACAGTCTATCCCGGCATCACGAATCCTGCTATCTCTCCGAAGCGACTTCCAGGACATCGCCTCCCTCCCTCCCCGCCCACACCCACCAATTTCGGGTACGAGAGAGACCTGGCTGGGCGTTTTATTAATCTCCCCCGACAAGCTGAGTCATCTGCACCCGCACAAAACTACCTCTACCGACTGATAAGGTGGAAGAGGGCGATTCAAAAGGGATTGATGTGAGGACTTCCAAGAGTCATCAAGGGCTGAATGGGACACTCCAGAATTAACTCTGCCCCGCAAGCACTTCAGAAACGACCACAGAAGAAAGGAAAACAATTAAATAATTAGGAACAAATTGAGGAAGACAACTTTTAGTTTCTTTTTCTTTCTTTTTTCTTTTTTCTTTTTTCTTTCCTGGAGGGGCTGGTGGCGGCAGCATATCCACGGTCAGCCAAGTGAGGGCATTGCACGCCGTTTGGGGAGGGAGGCATCAAGCCGTTGATTTGCTCCCGTGGCGCTACTCGAAGGCCAGCCTGCTGAACGGTCCCGCCGGCAGCGTCCCATGGCTCTGCGGGCGCGGGTCCCCGGCTGGGGGGAAGCCCCCGGCGAGATCCGCTTCGCCGGCCGCGCCCGCGGCCGTGCCGCAGCGCTGCGGCGGCAGGCCGGCGAGGACCGGCTTCAGGAATTTGAACTCGCTGCTGCCCGAGCTCGTTGTGAGGCTGACCTCGTAGCAGTAGGCGTGCGGCAGAGTCGCCGTGCCGGCTGCGTCGGCCAGGCTGCTCTGGAAGTCGCCGGGGCCGTAAAGCACGGGGCCCTCTTTCAGCGCCTTCCTCTTGCACACCTTGCAAGCGACGAAGGCTGCGGCCGAAGCGAGGAAGAGGATCGAGACGAAGGCCAGCGAGAGGATTAAATAAAGCGTCAGGGAGCCGCCCTCGTCCTCCGCGGCCAGGCCGCTGCGCGGCATGTGCGCGTCCGAGAAGCCATCGAGCAGCAGCGCGCCCAGCGCCGCGGTGGCGGACAGCGGCGGCCGCCCGTTGTCCCGCACCAGGACGACCAGCTTCTGCTTCACGGCGTCCCTCTCCGTCAGCGGCCTCCTCAGCCGCACCTCCCCGCTTTGGGTCCCCACGGCGAAGAGCCCGGGGTCCGTTGCCTTGAGCAGGTGGTACGAAAGCCACGCGTTCTGCCCCGAGTCGGCGTCGACGGCCACCACTTTGGTGACGAGGTAGCCCGCCTCGGCCGACGTGGGCACCAGCTCGCTGGACGGCGGCGAGCTGTCCTGCGCCGGGTGCAGGACCACGGGCGCGTTGTCGTTTTCGTCCACCACCAGGACGCGGACGGTGACGTTGGCGCTGAGGGGCGGCGAGCCCGAGTCGGCGGCGCTCACCACCACCTCCAGCTGCCTCAGCTGCTCGTAGTCCAGCGGCCGCAGCACAAACACGTTCCCGTTCTCGGAGTTCACGGAGACGTAGGAGCGCGGGCCCCGCTCCGCGGGGCGGCCCGGCGCCAGCGAATAGGTCACCTTGGCGTTGGGCCCCACGTCCCGGTCCGCGGCCTGGACGGCCCCGACGAGCGCGGACGGCTCGTTGTTCTCACGCACGTACATGGTGTACGACGTCTGGTTGAAGACGGGCGCGTTGTCGTTGACGTCGGAGATGTCCACCGTGAAGGTCTGCGTGGTCGTGAGGGGCGGGGACCCCGCGTCGGCCGCCGTGACGGCGAGGACGTACTGCGCCGTCTCCTCCCGGTCCAGGGCGCTCGCTGTCACCAGCTCGTAGTAATTCTTGTAGGCGGGCCTCAGCGAGAAAGCCGGCTGCTCCTGCAGCGAACAGACGACCTTCCCGTTGTCCCCGGCGTCCCGGTCCTTAACGACAAAGAGGCCCACCACCGTCCCGGGCAAGGCGCTCTCGGCCAGGGGGCTGCTGAAGGAACTCACCACTAGCTCCGGCGCGTTGTCGTTCACATCCGCCACCTCCACCACCACCCTGCAGAGCGCGGAGAGACCCCCGCCGTCAGTGGCGCGCACGCTGAGCTCGTGTTTCTCCGCCGCTTCGAAATCCAGAGGCTGGCTGACACGAATTTCACCACTCAGCGGGTCGATCTTGAATGCCGAGGGGCTGTGCCCCACCGCTTGACTGAACGAGTACGATATCTCCCCGTTAACCCCCGCATCCGCGTCAGTTGCGACCACACGGAGAACCACCGAGTCCTCCGGGGCATTTTCCAAAATCTGTCCTCTGTACCGTTCCTGCGTGAAGACGGGAGCGTTGTCATTTGCATCCAGGACAAGGATGCGGACCTGGGCCGTCCCGCTGCGGGGCGGAGAGCCCCCGTCCGTGGCAATCAGGCTGAAAGCAATCTCCTCTTGCTCCTCTCTGTCCAGCGCCTTTTCCAGGACTAATTCGACAGAACTGTCGCCTTCATTGTGACTCAGGAAAAAGACGCTGAAATGCTCGTTCTCGGGAGCGATGCTGTAGGCCTGCAGGCTGTTGCTGCCAACATCTAGGTCCCGAGCCCCCTCCAGCGGGAAACGGGACCCCGGATCGCTCGTTTCCGGGATCTTAAAAGTCACTTGTTCCTCCGGGAAAACTGGCGCGTGGTCATTGATATCCTCTACGGCCACTTCGATGCGAAAGAACTGCAGCGGGTTGGCCAGCAGTAACTCAAAGGGGACGGTGCACGTGACGGCCTGGCCGCAAATCTCCTCCCGATCGATCCTCTCCCTAACTGCCAGGCGGCCGGTGCGGGGGTCTAAGCGAAAATACTGCCGGCTGTCCTCCGAAACAAGGCGGGCCTCGCGAGCCCGCAGCTGCGCCACGTCCAGCCCCACGTCCTTGGCGACATGAGCCACCAGGGAGCCGCTCTCCCTCTCCTCGGCGACGGAGTAGCGAACGGGCTCGGAGCGAGCCTGCGGCACGCACAGAAAAGCACAGAGACAAAGCACTTGCCTTGCAGACGCCATGCCGGGCTCGGCGGACGCGCCGCGTCTCGCGGATCGCTGCCCGCTCCTCCGGGGCAATTCGCGCTCGGAAAGCCGGCAGCCTCGCGGGCGGGCGCCCCTGCTCGCCGAGTCCGCTCCGCGGCGCCGAGGGCGGCCGAGGTGGCCCGGCAGCGGCTCGCTCCGAGCACCGCCAGCCGCCCCGCCCGCCGCCGCCGCCGCCTCCCCGCGCCGCAGCGCCGCGGCAGCTCCGCCTTGGCCAACAGCACCACCCTGCGGCCCGCGGCGGGGACTGCTGCCGCCGGCCCGGCCGAGCGCTCGCCCGCCCCGCGCCGCCGCCCGAGCCCGGCCGAGCCGCCGCGAGCCCGAGGCGCCGCTGGGCAAGCGCGGCAGAGCGGCCGCGGCGGTCAGCGGGGAAACCCGAAGGGGGCTCACAGGCTTTGCGGACTCCCTGTTCCTGCGCCTGGCGCACGGTGAGGGCTTCCTCGCACCAAAGGGTAGAGCTCCGACCGGAGAAGGAAAAAGGGCAGGGGCAGGGCAAGGGGAAAAGGGAAAGGTGAATTGGAAAGGGAACCCAAAAGGGAAAGGGAAAAATGAGAAGGAGAAAGAAGGAGAAGGAAGAGAAGGAGAAGGCTCCGTGGCAGAGCACCCGAACTCGCGGCACTGCTCCTAGTCGAAGGAGCGCTGCGCGTACAGTGCGCCGCTCCGCGCCTCCACCGGCACGTAGGGCGCCGCCGCCGCCTCGCCCGCGCTGCCGCCCGCCAGCCAGTAGCTCACGCACCCGTTGGCGCCCGCGTCCACGTCCCGCGTGCGGACGCGCAGCACCGCCGCGCCCGCCGCGTTGTTCTCCGCCACGCATGCGCAGTGGGCGGGAAGTACGCGATATTCTTGGCTGTAGAGATATGCATTCTCCATTTCAGACTGGGTAACCAAAACAGTATTGTTGAAAGAAAAAAAAGATCTTAAAGGGAAACGCGTTGCTGCAGTCTGAAAGCATGACTAAGGCACTCCCGCGCGTTTTCACCCGAAATACCCAGAATCTTCTGTTGGAAGTAATCAGACTTTTCATCTTCACTGCGAATACAGCAAAAGCCCTCATACTCTCCCCGTTGGTCTCTTGGGGTTTCAGTGTCTACAGTCATTTGCCTTACCACAGTTATCGCGAAATAGACACTGAAGCTCCGTCACCGAAAACATTAGGGTGAAGGTCAATGTGGAATACTTTTGCTTTAAAGTCACGGGATCTCGTAAGTTACCCGAAGCAGAGAAATCAACACACCACAGAGCTAACGTTAGATAGGCAATATATATTACAGCACAGCACTGGCACTGAATCTAATCGCCGGTCTTGCTCTAAGGATGAGAAGCACTGTTCCAGGAAGGCTTACTTGTAAACGCGTCCCCATATTCCAATTTGCATGCGGGGAGGAGCAACTAAACATACGGTGAAGTTGTTCTCACCTGATTAACTTCACTTTCACAAGTTGGTTGTGAGCGGGACAGAATTTCTTCATCCTTGCCCGCTTCCATCTCAGAGCAGCTTTGTGGAGGAGGTGGACTCGGGAGGACGGGTCTTAGGAACTTGAATCCGCTGTTCCCTGAGCCAGTAGTCAAGCATACTTCGTAGCGGTAACCCCGCGACAGAGTAGCCATGCCGGCCATGTCCACAAAACTACTGGAGAAATCACCATCAGCGTAGCAGTGGGCAGAGGGAGGTGAACGTCCTCCCCATAGTCGACCGTTGCAGACCTTCGCACCTGAAAAGGCGACGATGAATAAGAGGAAGAGAGACGAGATGGAGCACAAGGAAGCGATGAGGTAGGTGACTAGCAGATTCTCCTCCTCCTCCGCCTCTGGCCTGCTCACAGGAGCGTGGGAAAGCTGCAGGAAGGCGTCCGAAAAGCCCTCCACTAGGGCGAGGCTGAGGGTGACGGTGGAGGAGCGCGGCGGCTGCCCGCTGTCTCTCACAAGCACCACGAGTCTCTGCCGGGCCGCGTCGCGCTCCGACACGGCCCGCGCCGTGCGCACCTCGCCGCTGTGCAGCCCCACGCGGAAGAGCCCCGGCTCCGTGGCCTTGGCCAGCTCGTAGGAGAGCCACGCGTTCTGCCCCGAGTCCGCGTCCACCGCCACCACCTTGGCCACCAGGTAGCCGGCCTGTGCCCGGCGCGGCACCAGCTCGCCCACCGCCGCGCTGCTGTTGGGCAGCGGGTGCAGCACGACGGGCGCGTTGTCGTTCTCGTCCCGCACCTCCACGCGCACCAGCGCCTCGGTGCTGAGCGGCGGCGAGCCGCCGTCAACGGCACGCACGGCTACCTGGAAGGCGCGCACCTCCTCGTAGTCCAGTGGACGCATCGCTCGCACGGCTCCGCTCTCAGCGTCGACCGACACTAAGGAGGGCACGCCGAGCGCAGACGGTACCAGCGCGTAGCTCACGCGGGCGTTTTTCCCTGTGTCGGTGTCCGTTGCGCTCACGCGGCCCAGGCTTGTCCCCGCGGGCTCGTTCTCGTGCAGCACCATGGTGTAGGAGGCCTGGGTGAAGGTGGGCGCGTTGTCATTCACGTCCGAAAGCCGCACGAGTAGCGTCTGTGCCATAGAGAGTGCGGGGGCCCCCGCATCGCGGGCCCGCACAGTAATGTTGTACGCGGCCTCGCGTTCCCGGTCCAGCGCCTCCGTCGTCACTAGCGCGTACGAGCCTGCCGCCAGCGCCGTGATACTGAAAGGCACTTCGCCCAGCAGCTCGCAGCTCGTCCTGCCGTTGTCCCCCGAGTCCCGGTCTCGCACACTGAACAAGGCCACCACGGTCTGCGGCGGGGCTGCTTCCGAGAGGGGGCTCGTCAGAGAAGTGATGGTCACCTCGGGGGCATTGTCATTCACATCGACGACCTCCACCAGAACCTTGCAGTGCGTAGACAGGCCCCCTCCATCTGTGGCCTGGACATCTATCTCGTAAGTCTTTGTTTCTTCATAATCCACTGTCTTTTTGAGTCGAATGTCCCCTGTCTTAGGATTTATTTTAAAAGTCTGATGATTCTCCTCTGAATTCTGAATGATGGAGTACGCTATTTCCCCATTCATTCCTGCGTCTAAATCGCTAGCAGACACTGCCACCACTAAGGTGTCTTTAGTGCTATTTTCAAACACTCGGACTTTATACAGACTCTTGGTGAATACTGGGACGTTGTCGTTTACATCCAGAACTTGCACGTGGATCAGGGCTGTAGCAGACCGCGGTGGAGACCCGCCATCCACAGCCGTGAAGCTTAAAGTGACTTCTGCCCGCTCCTCCCTGTCCAGGGCTCGGTCCAGGACCAGCTCAGCATAGCGCCTGCCATCATTCCTCCTCCGTGTGGAAATACGGAAATAGTCATTGGAGCTGATGTTATAATGATGGAGACTGTTATTCCCCACATCTGGGTCATAAGCACTTTCCAACAAAAATCGAGCTCCTGGCATTGCAGTTTCTGGGATCCTTAAAATCATCTCATTGCTTAAGAACATGGGAGCATGATCGTTTATATCAGTGATGCTTACCTCGGCACGGAAGGACTGAAGTGGACTCTCTAGCAGCACCTGGAATCGCACCAGGCAAGGCTCACTCTGCCCGCACAGCACCTCTCGATCCATCCTTTCTTGCACCACCAAATCCCCAGTATGCTGGTTCAGCTGTAAATAGTGCCCATTTCCTTCAGGTACGAGCCGGGCCTGGCGAGTCAGTAATTCTTCAGCCGTGAGTCCCAAATCCTTCGCGATATTCGCCACAAAGAAGCCTCTCTCTGCCTCTTCAGGCACAGAGTACCGGGCGGTTTCTCCACTCACCCCCGACACACAGAGGAGCAGGATCAGAGGCATCGCTCGCCCTGGGAGTGGTTTCTCGCTCTTTCTCAGCTCCATTTTTGCCTAGCTGAAGCGCTCTCCTCCCTCTATGAGCTGAGCGGGAGCTCCCGATGCCCCTCCGCCGATCTAGCGGGCAGGGATCTCAGTCTGGCGTCCCCCGAACAGAGCAGCCTCAGGGCGGTGCAGCCGCCGCGATCCGCCCCGCCTGGCCGAGCCCCGCAGAGGCGGCGGCGGCGGTCAGGAGCTGCGCGGCGCCTCCGCGCCTTCGCGGTCAGCAGCGGCACCAGGCGGCCGACGGGGATATTTTCTGAGTGCAAAGCCGAGAAAACGGACTGCTCGATTCCTCTACTCAAAGCTCAGAGCGTATGGATTTAACTGCCTACACACCTGTCAGACGGTTAGACACTGACTGATGAATATTATGCCTTATAACTGCAAGTGCATCACTTAGGTTACTCAATAAATTTAATGTGGATGAGATTGACCTCCCTCCCAAAAAATAAATAGTAATAGCTTCTGCGAAGCTGAACTTCTGAGTTTAGAGGCAGATTCCTGTCATATCATCCGCAGGTGTCTGTGATCCGTGGATGGTGGGTTGGAGACACTGGCATTATCAGAGCTGATGGAAAGTCTATCTGACTGCCATACAGGTTCTTTCCTTCCATTAAAATCAGCAGAGATGGGAGGAACCGTCTGGGCAGGCAGCACAAGGTGCTGAGTCCTCCCTGAAGGCTGTTTAACTAAAAAACTGTATATTGATATAGCTGCCCAGTATCTAAAGCGAGCTGGTCCATGAACCGTTCCAATGATGACTATGTAGCTGATGATAGTAATTCTTGGGATGATTTCTGAAATGGATAGAGATTTTTTGCTGATTCACAGCCCCTTAAGCCGAGAGCCCTCGTGAAAAGCGGCTTCCGGGCAGCATCTCTTGCATCTTGAGTCTCAGCGGAGGACTCTCATGGCTCAGACAAACTCCCTCCTTCCTATTGTGGCTCCTGAGCACAGCCTTCTTCAGGATGACCTGATTTCTCCGGCATAAAATCCAATCTAAAATGCTCTGGTTTATTCCTGCAATACTGCTCTTAGTGAGGCTATTTCCTTGGCAGTGGCTGTGACAGGTGACTTCAGAGGCACTTCAGAGAAGCTCGTTAGAGCCCCTTAACTCCTAGCACAGTTCCTTCCTCCCATACCTAACAACTGCTGATCGCCCTTCTGCTGAGCTGAGAAGTACCGTTAAAAGTCACTGCTTTAACACCACATTCATGGACTGGAAGCCTCTCTGCAGCGAACAGCAGCAAACACAGACTGAAACAGAACACTCACCCGAGGCAGATCCAGCAAGTAGGTTTTATTGGTTTTTTCATCAGACATTTGACTCTTAAAAACGTGTGAGCAACAGGAAATATCACATGAATTCGTATTTCAGTACCGAGTAATGAAAGCAAAAGAAGATAAAAAGTTTCCAGACTCACTGCATTTTACAGTGCCTTATCTTTGTTATAGAAGCTATAACCTATTTTGCTGTAAAACCACTAATACTACTTCTAATTCTCTACCACCTTACACTCAACTATCCTGAAATGCTCTATAACTATTCAATTTCATATTGTGAAAAAAAAAGGAATGCAGTCTTCATCATCCACGTTTTATAATGTGGAAAATCTGTAAAGTCTTGGTCTAATAGGCAAAGTGTGTTAAGGTCAGCCGTTTCTAACGTAATCAACTTCTGCTTGTTATTAAAGAGTTTGTTTGCACGTATTACTTCATGTCATTTAACAAATGTTTGGGGTGGCATTTAGCAGACTGCTGAAAATTAAGACAGTATTACAGAACCCCCTCCATAAGGAAAAAAATATAGAAAACATATGAAGGAAAAATTACCCTTGAAGATCTCCTTTTGGTTTTCATATTTCCCTTGATATTCAGATGCAGCAGCAGTCCCACAATCATACATCAAGAAAGGTGTAATCAGCATGCGACACAGTTTTCCTCCATCCATATCACAGTTGTAAAATACCTAAGTGAACAAAATACTACATAAGAGGAGAGTGTCCTTGCTCTCTTGCAGAGACGACTTGTGCCTTCTTGGTATTTCTTTTTGGTGTATGTTATGTCTCTTGGTTCTGGTTTCTCCATGATGGCTTTAAATGGTGCAGACAGACATGCTTGTTCTTGTCCTCATCTACTGATGGGTGAGCCAAGGGTTTTGATCGGGAATATCCTTTAACCCTATAACCTTGTTAGCAGCGCAGTCTGCTTCCACTGGCCTGGGACCCGTGTCTTCAGAGTGGGAAGCTCTGCCCTGCAAAGAACAGAGTAGAGGTCTGTAATTTGAAGGCTGAAAGTAAGCAGAAGTCAGTGAGAAGCGCACTGGTTTCCAGATATGCCTTATACCTTGGTACTCTTCTCTACCCAGAGACAAAAGTGAAGGTGGGCAGCAGAGTCTCTTTGATCCTAACAGGGCAAAGCTAAAGCCTGAACATATCCTCCTTATTATGGACATCCTAAGGGAACTACTGAAAACCATTTATGAGTCTGGGATGGGGGAGGGAGCACTGTTTCATGAGAAGATCCTAAAAAAAAAATCACTTTCATAAAAAAGAAATAATTCGATTTAATATTGATGTCTCGAGGTGAATCCTCATTTCCCACCGAGGCATTTGCATAGAAGACTTCCCTGCCTCAGTGGCTATTAAACAGGGCGATGCTGTGGGGTGACCATGACAGGATATATGGGAGTCTTCACTGTCATAGCTGTTTGTTATGTGGACTCTCATGAAATGCACGAGGTAGCTGGATCCCCCAAAACTCTGAAATTCGAGTTAAAAGGGAACCTAGACTTGATTCTAGAACAAGGAGAGACAGAGAAGTCACAGGAGCTCTTTTAACTACCATCTGTAGTCTGCTCATGCTCTTTTAAACAGTCAAGAGATTAAAGGGAACCTCAGAAATGACCCATATCAGGCGCCTACTTTGCATCATGCCTGGAAACCTTAAGTCCCTTCAACTGCGTAAACGCTGCAAACACTGGGGTATGCAGCCCAGAGGGAGGAGAAATGCTGCAAGAAAGAGACCTCTTCTGATGTCCATTAGCTTCCACCGTGCCCTTCCCAATCCCTTTACTCCCTTGCAGCAGCTGTGTCTTGGCCCACTAACAGCTTTTGGCTGATCAGTATTGGCTATGCAACGGCTATCCACTGGGTTGGACGTGAGGTACTTTCTTGCGGAGGATGTGGCTATCCTACTGGTAGGAAACTAAATTGTGATAGATCGGCCTAAGAAAATTAATATCCCCTACTAACACCTTGCTCCGTAGAGCAAAGCAAAACTGGAATCGTTCTTTTTTTTATGTAGCACAACAGAATTTAATGACGAGTGTTATTAAATTTATTCAGGACATATGCAACATACAAATACTAGAGGACATTGTAAGTTTAAACATACTCCCAAATGTACAAATATTTACTTCAAGAAACCATCAGGAAATCCCACAGTGAGAGAACATTTTAAGTATTTGCTGAGACTAAAACAACTATTCTTCTTAGAGTCACTGAGATCAGCTGCAGGATCTGACCTTTCCTTTCAGGTGGTGTATATTTTTACAGACTGTTTTTCTTGTTGCCACAGATAGCAGGAGGTTTTGGTGATAAAAGAGCAAAGTGCTCACTATGAAGGATTTGGGCTCCCTGCAGCAGGACGTTACAACCTTTGTTACTATTTTAAAACTCCTGTGCACAACACTGATATCTCTCTTATCTCAGCTCTTAACAATAGATGCCACAGAGATGAGTTGGGCTGCGTTACTTCTCGACTTCTCTCAGCATTTCTCCCTTGTCCTTCTGGTTCGTCCTCTTCCTTGGCAGCTTTCAGCTGCCTTTGGGCCACATCTCCCCAATCTCTTGCCCCTTGTCCACTGATTGTCATCATTCCAGCCACTGCAACCTCCACTGGAGGACAGAGAAATTCATAGCATTTGTGGGCCAATAGTGGTGAATGGCAGACGTTGGACCGAGAAAGATGACATCTAAGATTGAATGCATGGAATTGAAGATATTCACATGGCAGATTCAAGGCGCAGCTTGTAGGTGGGGGGATCAGATACCTTTTTTCTCTCTCTTTTGTCCTTGGACTTTTTAAATCTGGAAATAGGCATCAACTATACAAGCTGCAAACTACCCTCGGGGAAAAAAAAGAAAGAAGAGATTCGCTAAGATTACTCAAAAAGAGATAAGATCAGATTCCTAATTGTTTTTCGTATTCTACTGAGCCCACAGAGACGTCTCTAAACGGCAGGCATGTCCTGCAAATCGCTAAGCAGCTCCGGTTTGTTTTTCCTTAGTTAGCCATTAACTTTTCTTGCTGGATATGACACAGCTTGAGGAGACAAGAATAGCAGTTTGCAGAGTCTTCTTAAGAGGATAACTGGGAGAGAAGAGAGTACGAGAGTGTACCCATCTGAACCAAATGGAAATGGGAAGGAACAGCAATAACAGAAAACTACTAGAAATGAAAGATCTTTGTGCAATGCAATGGCACTCGTAATGAAAGCATTTATTTCTCCTAAGGACTCTCTTTCGTGCTTTCAAGGCTAATGCGATGCTGCAAGCAGGTGCTCTGCTCCCGTCAGAGAAAATGAAAGTCTGTGGGACCCCAGACAGTGAAACTGCCCCATGCCCAAGATCAGTGACAAGGGATCTTCATAGCAGCACTATGGACAGGGTTGCTGGTGCTTTTCATGAGCGCTTGAGTGGATCAGGAACGAACAGGGAGGATGCATTACAAAGCCCAGATTTCCACATCTAACCGGCCAATATTATTAATATATATGACAAAAATACAATGGATGTTAATGGCAGAGGTGTGCTCTGTGGCTTTCAGTAACTTGTAGAACGCTCTGGCTTTCAGCTCTCAAAATTATCTGTTCTCTTGCTTTCGGTTGTGGGCAGCGGTAATGAGCAGCAGGAACCAGATTTCTAATTTTTTAAAGTTTTGTTGCTGGAAATAAGGTGTCTCTTGGCTGGGAACACAAGAAGGGACCTCGAGTAGCTTTTTGTTACAATTTTAAAGTGATAATATGTTATTACGTGTTCAATACTTTAGTTTACATAACTAACCAGGTCTAGCCACGATTCTTAGTTCTGCCAGTCCCCTTGCCATGTTACAGTACGAGATCCGTACCAGCCTTATTTGACCCAATTTTTACACCTCTTCCGGTGTTACCTTTGAACAACTTTTGTACTCTTGGCTGGATTAAACGTGTTTCTTTGTAGTTCTTCAACTTTGCAAGAAAAACAGGGCTAAGGTAAGGTCAGAGAAGATATTCTGCTTGCAGGGCTTGCGACTTTGCACGTTCTTTTTCTGCAAAATCAGAGTATACTGGAAATTTCCTTAACACTGCCTCAAGTCAGTTCCACCACCAGCACCGATAACCACCCCAGCTTCGAATAGCTGTTGGAGGATGTTGTCAACGATAGGGCAGCCCACCATATTATTGTACCCGGAGTCCTGCTTGTTCACTCGGACAGGACCACCACCGTCCCAGGGAGGCCGTCTCTTTGGGAGCAGTATCATTCCTGCCCTGGATCACCACGGGCTCTTTGCAGTGCATGGACAGATGCCCCACCTTCTACTTCATCTGTCGGTGGCTCATATATCCATTCCACAGGCCTCGTCTTCTCATGATCCAATTGCCCACCATTCGGATGACACCAGAGACTTTATCTAGTGCAAATAATCAGAGGATCTTCCGGGTATCTGCAGTGGCGCTGTGATCCGGGTCACTTATTTCCACTTTAGTGACAATAGTCCTGGGAAAGCTGTTTTCCATTTACATCCTGCTTTATACCTCGACAGAGCGGATGCAGAAAAGTTCAGTAATCCAGCACTTGGAGTGCAGCTGGGCCGTGCCAGATCTCCATGGTAAGCCTCCACCAGCGCCTGTGAGACCGTCTCCGGCCCATGCCTTCTCTCCAGGGATTCCTGCTGCACCAGCTCCGCCTGTTTGCTACTCCCCTCTGTGCCGCACCCATAGTCAACGATAACACCTCCCCCACCCTTCCCTTTGCTCCATCCACCTCCCTCCCTGGAGCCTTGCCCCGCGCAGGTCCCTTACCTGTGCTGTCCAGTCACCTTCTTCCCTGAGGCTGGCCACGTCTTGCGAACACACAGAGCTCCGCTGGTCTCCTGGACCGGGGGGCAGTCCGGCTGGGAAACAGGGGAAGAGGGGCCTGAGGAACCGGAACTCGCTGTTGATAGTCCCGGCAGCGAAGCAGACATCGTACACGTAGCTGCGAGGCAGGGAGCCGGAGCTACCTTCCCCGGCAATCTTCGGGAAAGCGGGCCCTGTCTCTGCCTCCCTCCCCCTGGCCCGCCGCACCTTCACAACCACAATGGCCACCACGGTGATCAGGAACAGTGCCGACACGGAGGACAAGCAGATGATGAGGTACGGCGTCAGTGGCGCGTCGGGGTCGTCGGCGGGCACCTCCTCGCTGACTCGCAGGTGGGCTTCAGAAAAGCCCTCCACTAGGGCGAGGCTGAGGGTGACGGTGGAGGAGCGCGGCGGCTGCCCGCTGTCTCTCACAAGCACCACGAGTCTCTGCCGGGCCGCGTCGCGCTCCGACACGGCCCGCGCCGTGCGCACCTCGCCGCTGTGCAGCCCCACGCGGAAGAGCCCCGGCTCCGTGGCCTTGGCCAGCTCGTAGGAGAGCCACGCGTTCTGCCCCGAGTCCGCGTCCACCGCCACCACCTTGGCCACCAGGTAGCCGGCCTGTGCCCGGCGCGGCACCAGCTCGCCCACCGCCGCGCTGCTGTTGGGCAGCGGGTGCAGCACGACGGGCGCGTTGTCGTTCTCGTCCCGCACCTCCACACGCACCAGCGCCTCGGTGCTGAGCGGCGGCGAGCCGCCGTCAACGGCACGCACGGCTACCTGGAAGGCGCGCACCTCCTCGTAGTCCAGTGGACGGAGGATATAAAGTTCCCCATTCTCCGAGTTGACTGACACATTGGACTTCTTTCCCTGCTCCCACACCAGCGCGTAGCTCACGCGGGCGTTTTTCCCCGTGTCAGCATCCGTCGCGTTCACGCTGCCGATTCGGAGCATTGGGCTGTTGTTCTCCTTCACTGACATGGTGTAAACTGCCTTTGTGAACTCCGGGGGGTTGTCGTTCACATCAGATATCTGCACGAAGATGCTTTCCTCAGAACTCAGCCGCGGTGTGCCCCAGTCCATGGCCGTGATGGTGATGTTGTATTCCGCCGCTCTCTCCCTGTCCAGGGCCGCGTCTGTCCGCAGCTCGTAGTAATTGTCGAAAGTGGCTGTGAGACCGAAGGGCAAGTCCTCATTGATCGCACACTCCGTTCTCCCGTTGTCTCCAGAGTCTCGATCTCGCACTTTGAACAAGGCCACCACGGTTCGGGGTGGGGCGTCCTCGGGAATGGAGGCGGAGATGGAGGTAAGTGCTATCTCTGGGGCGTTGTCGTTCACATCCAGGACCTCCACGTGCACTTTGCAATGCGCAGACAGCCCCCCACCATCGGTGCCTCTCACCACCATCTCATGGCTTTTTGCTTCCTCGAAGTCCAGGTTGCCCGAGATCCATATCTCACCGGTGGCAGGGTTCAGCTGAAAGAGGTGGCGAGACCGCTCTGACGTTTGAGTGAAGGCATATCGCACTTTGCCATTGGACCCTTCATCGGGATCCTCAGCCGCGACTCTAACCACTAGCTGCTCCGGCGGGCTGTTTTCGGCCAGGCGTACCTCATAGACTTCCCGACCAAAGACAGGATTATTGTCATTGGCATCCAGCACCACGATCCGGACCTGAGCCGTGCCTGACCTGGGAGGTGAGCCCCCGTCAGTGGCGATGAGAAGCAAATTTACTTCTGGCTGGTCTTCGCGGTCCAGGTGCTGCTGTAGTACAAGCTCTGCGTATTTCCCCCCATCCTTTCCGGTCCCAAGATCTAGAGAAAAATGTGAGTTGGGCCCGAGGCTGTATTTTTGCAGGCCGTTGCTCCCCACGTCAGTGTCTCTGGCACTTTCCAAAGGGAAACGAGACCCCGGAGATGCCGTTTCCAGAATCTCTAGAACCATCTCCTTTTCTAGGAATACAGGGGAGTTGTCATTTATGTCAAGAATCTCCACTTCCCCTCGTATCAGTTGCAATGGATTTTCAAAGAATATCTTAAAGAAGAGTGTGCAGATATCGCTCTGTGGACAGATCTCCTCTCTGTCTAGCGTTTCCTTCACTGTCAGGACTCCCGTGTCTTGATTCAGCAGGAAATACTGCTCGTTCCCCTCGGATACAACGCGGGCCTTGCGAGCAGCGAGCTGGCTGAGAGAAACCCCCAGGTCCTTTGCAACGTTGGCCACAAAGGAGTCCTTCTCCATTTCCTCTGCCAGAGTATAGCGCAGGGTTTCAGACCCGGTTTGACAGACGCATACACAGAGAATAAACAAGCTCACTTGCCTTTTGATGCCTCTGCTCGCCATCAGTTTCCAGGAAAACCATCCTTTCGGGGCATCCTCTGTGGTTCTCAGCATTTTTACACAGCGTCCAAAGCAGAGCGGTGTTTCCCGGGAATCCTGCGGCGAGACACTATTTCTGAACCCCCCCGGAGCCTCCCAAACTCTGCACCCCGCCGCCCTTCCCGAGCAGCTCGATCGGCTTTTCTGTCTCCCTATATCCTGCTTGCTGCTGACTGAATAACTGGTGTGGGCAGAGAAACCTTCCGGTCCGTGGCCAACAGCCCCACCCAGCGTCGCAAGGGCGAATCTTTCCTTTGCCTTTCACATTCGGGGAAAGTGCTGACATTTTGAGTTTACTGCTTAAATCTGCACTCTTCGTGCCGACCTGAACCACTGTAATGTAAATACTCGTCTTTGTTTGGAAGCAGACTTACTCCTTGTATATAGGAGTTTGCTATCTCACAGTGGGGAGCTCTTCAGAAAGCTCTTCAGAAATAGCTTGTGTTTTCCCTTTATGTTGCGTAGGATTTGTAAAATCTACCACTTCCACAGTATACGTTACTGTATTTTCAATTTCTTCTCCTCTAAAGAATCACCGTAGATCATTTAGCAAGTGGGGCGGGCCAGAGAATCTCTGCTATTGAACAGAAGAGCTGGTGCCATGGAATTTATAGGGAAAGCTCCTGGAAGCAAACTCTTATGACAAGAGCTCACCATCACAGTAAAATCATTATAACTAATCACTCTAATAGATCACTGTAATGCAGTTTTCCCCACATTTGTATCACACCTCACTCAAAGGTTGTAGGACTCTTACACTTCTCCATCTCCCAAATATTAAGACCTCAACAAGTATCTCTGTGAACTGACAAAAATACTCTCCCCTGCTACCTGCTGATCTGCCTGGTTCTTCCATCCGTCCTGAGATGCGTGATTGTACGACACAGCGCTCCTACGTCCGTGAAAAATGTCCCCTTTCCTAGTCAAAAAATCGAAATGTTGCAAACTACTTTCATATTTTGGAGAGATACAGTTCTTTCTGTTCTGATATTCACCACACGGGCTTAGAAATACCTTAAAGGACAATGCACTCAGAGATCAAAGCTGGACTTCATCTGTGTAAGGATACTTAACGGCTGTGTAAAGATACAAAAGCTGTTTAACATAACAGGAGAGGTCATAAATTAAACACCCAGATACACAAACCCTAACGAGAAGGAGCAGACGAAGACGATGACAAAGACCAGTGCCCTTAACATACTGATCGATGGGCCATTAAAGGAACCGCTCAAGTGTAACCTCAAAGAGATTCAACCGGAAACTTTGTAAACGAGACGACGAAGGGGGAGGAAAAAAAAATATCGTGGATTATCAGGACCCGTCCATAGGAAATAGCAAACTGATTATGGACGTTTGTTTGAGGCGGACTGGGTTAATCTAAAAAGTTTAGTTTATTAAGGGATGATCAGTGGGAGGATCAAATTCGAGGAACAGAAGGAGTCAGCAGTTATGGAGGAGGAACAAATGGGAAAATGGTGGGGAGGGGGGGTAAAAAGAGCTGATCGTGTTTGAGCAATGGCTTGATGAGCTTGACCCAAGATCCGGGTCGGAGACTGGATAAAGACCTAGGGTTTAATTGCCAATCCTGAGAATTGGGTTACCTCCCGATGGCTCCTCGGTATCCACCGCTGAGTTCTGGCTGCCTCCCCCCCCGCCCCCCGCCAGCGCAAATGCACGTTTAACGTACAGATATTTTTAATGTATGAAATATACTAATCACCTCGATTTTGACAGCTTTCTTTTAATTTCCTACATGTTATTTTTCTTCTTTTAGTTTGCTAACAGGGTAGACCCCGTCAAAATATATTCACCAGGTGAAGTCTGAGAAACTCAGATTATTTGTAAATTTTGTAGATTTTTTAAAAGAAACTTCCTGTTGGGAGAAAGAGTGACAGTCAAGGTTGACTTTAGGATTACCCAGAATATTAGATACTAGGTAACTTTTCACAGATGTGATTTTGTGTGTGTGTGTGTGTGTGTGTGTGTGTGTGTGATTTCTTCCTTATATCCCGTTGACTTCAAACCGTGAGAGGCTCTAAAGGCTAAATCATATCAAAAGCCAGGTCAGTTCTTCCTTCTTTCCTCCCTCCCTTCCTTTCTTCCTTTCTTCCTTTCTTCCTTCTCCTTTCTGACTAAAGATATAAGGGGGAATGTGTTCGACTCTCGAGTTTCTATCATCAACGGCAACATGACAGAAGCTTGTTGTAAAAGCGATCTCAAGCCCGGTACATTCGCAGGCTGCATTGAGAGTGCGACTCCTCTCCCCATTCACGGGCTGCAAAAATAGCTAACACCTGAAATCCATTCCCTTTGCACCCTCACCAGTGCTTCTGCTCTCCTTTTGGCCTCTTAGAGAGGGGAAGGTGCCCTTTCTTGACTGCTACCTGATCTCTTGGTATCACTTCGGGGGCTCTCATCTCACTACTGAAGCCCTGGTAATGTGTGGTACGCTGCACGGAACAGTCTGAGAAGAATCTCTATGAGCACAAACCATCTCTATAGTAACCAGGTAACATGCTCCCCTCATTTCGGGTGGGAGATGTTGTCCTTCAGCCGACTCGGTCAAGAAGATGTAACAGGAACAGTGACCCTAACAACGACACTCTTAGCAATGTATCTTGGCACATTAGAAGGTGCTGCTCTTAGAATGAAGCTCATATTCTTTCTCATTTTAGAGGAAATGAAGTGAGTCACTTCCTATGCATCACCAGATAACTAATGCTGATATTTTCCACTGGGTTGCAAAAATAATATTGACATGTTCTAGAGGAAAACAGGAAGTACCTGTACTGACAGGCCAGGATACATTGTCTTTTAATGTAACGTAGGAATTACAGCCAAAATATGATATATAATGTGTTTTAATGTTGCCAGAGAATTCACTATCTCCTTCAGCACACGGTGATGTTTTGGATTTCTTTGAATTTTTGAATGAGTTATGATTTATTTAACTTAAGAAAGAAGTCTTAAATGACTGAAGACCTGTTTTCCTCCCTATCCAGAGATTTACATCTTGACCCTAAAAAAGAGCTACAGTAACATATTCTGCTCAGTTCCTGTGATATCTCTGTATTTCAGAACATGGAGATCCTAAAAAGAAAAAAAAAATCATTTTGCAAGACCTTCTTCTCCCAATTCTGCAGCCTGAGCAATTCCAGTTTCCAAAATCCTCTTCGTGCTCTTCTAGTTGGGAATTCCGATCTGCTGAGTAAAATCTCATCAGTCACAGTCCATGTTCTTTTCCCAGATTTTCCCCGCCGGATAAAGACGCCTTCCCATCCCTGGCGCAATCAGTTCAATTGTTGTTAAAACGCCGCTTTTGATCGTCCTCTTCGGCCACACGCTGCAGATAGCTTTACCTGGGAGGTGCAATTGCCTTCATACCAAAAACACAGATACTTTCGCACGTCATTATGGATTTCCAAACCCAAGAAAAGAAGAGAGAACAATTGTTTTCACAATCAGTTCCCAGAGCGGGTTTCTTCTCTCGTCTTTAACACTCAGCTAGCGCTTTGATTCCCAGCACCCGGGAGGAATTGCTGCCTTGAGCACTCAGCCGGATGCAGACATGAGGAAAGCTGGCAGAACTCTTTCCCATCTTCGAGGTCTCCATTTTCACTGTAAATACAGTTGGTACGTGTCCCATTTGTGATTCGATTCTGGAGAGAGAAAAAAGCTTCCCCCCACCCTCATTCGCTCCAGCTAATCCACATTACTCTGTTAAATGTAAACGTTTGTTTCTCCCGGTATTAACTCGGTGCTTACCAACCAACAGGCTCTGCCTGAGCCACCACAAAGCTTCGGCGAAATCCTTACAAATTTTCCATGAGCAGAGAGTCGCATCAGCGGGCTGGGGACAGAGCCTGGGCGATTTTCTCCCTACTCCACACCCTCAGTTGTGCGTTGTGCTCTTCCATTTCCAGGCGGTTTTCGATGAGGTTATTCCCAGCAGAGCCCTTAGAAAGGCTTTGAACCAGGGCAATTCCGGTCCAGCCAGGTTATTTCAGCCAGGCTCTCAGCTAGTATCAGTCAGATAACGTCTGACTGGTTCTCGCTGGTCCCTCCTTGTTTGCTAATTCCCTGCGCAGCAACAGCAGTAGACGCACAGCGCTGGCCGACAGCGGCACTGAGCGTCCAGAACAGGAACTACACAGGCGTGCCTGCATCTGGGGCTTTCAGTGCGGGTTGCTGCCATTACGTTTGGGCTATTTCCAGAGCGAATTATGAAATATATTTCCCACTTGAAGTATTTAGCAAATAGACTCACTTTCTTGTCACTTATTGAGACATTTGATCTGGCATTAACAGTACAGGCTAATGTGAAAGATCTAGAAGTCATCCTACATAGACCTTCTGTTAAATATGCCTAATGAAGACATTGGTAAATGTAGCAACTTTGCTCAGAATATCTTCCAGAAATAAGATAAATATTCTAGACATCATAAAGCTCAGACTGATTGCACCAGGCTCAAATATTTGGATATTTTATTTTTATAAGGAGACCTCTAACTCTTGTATGTTCTTGCCTAAAGTAATCTGAATTTAAGAACCAGTTCAGTATTAATATTAGCACATTTCCTCCTACATAACTGCACCTCCTTTCTACTAACAGCTGTTTATGAGGATCCATGCTCTAAAATCTCCGCTGCATACCTTACAACTTTGGAGAATAAAGGAAAATTCTATTTTACATACTCTAAGAGTATATACCTTCTCAGTGACATTCTGGTAGATGTTATCTCCAGCCACTGAAGGTTACCCTGGCCAAAAGACACCTGGAAGACATCTAAACACATCTTTGCCCTCCTACTTCTTTTGGAGAAAAGAAACAACAGCTGTCTTATCTTTAGCCATGACAACCTCAGTACTTCCCATTTGAAAGCAAGTCCTTCTCAGGTTCAACATTTAGCTTCAAAAGGCAATCATATTAGTAAACCAAGTAATTATTCTCATCCTCCTAAACTTTTTGCTCAGTGGGATCCAGCTTTTCCATCTTCAACCTCACTTTTAGTTCAAACATATTGTAGGGAGATTTCTTCAGAAATTCCTAGAACAGTGTGTTCTCATACCCTGAAGATTCAAGTGGCCCACAGTTAGTACTTTAATCTCTAATCCTCTGTCGACTTATTCTGTGAGGAAAATACCATCTATTGAGCTTTATGTCTCCCTTTCCCTCCAGTTGACTAGGAGGAAATACTTATCAAAAATCACTTGAAGAACCTACAAGCAGCACAAGGATGTTAAGTAATTCAAGTCCACTGTATGAACAGTCTTGGACTTGGATCAACAGCCCACTGAATCAACAGTTCACATGCTTTTCATGAAGCAACAGACAGAAGAAAATAAGATGATTTGTAAGTGACATTTGGATAGGTTTGAAAAGAGAATTCAGAGACAGAAAGGCATCACTGGAACAAGGGCAAGGCGCTTACAGCTTTTGGACAAATATTTCTGCAATTTGCAACTCTCCTTCTGCAATTCTGCAAGAAGGAGAGTTGGAGAGATTGAAGGAAGACAGTCAAGTGATATAATAAGGAAAGGAGAGAAAGACAGGCTTATGCTGTTCTGGGCATGGAAATAAGACCTCCCCCCCACCTTTCTTTCGTTCTTTTTAATGGATGGACCAGTAAGTGAATATAGGATTTGAGAAGATGTCGGTTTGGGAAAGACTAATTTTGAAGTGCTGTTTGAGGAGAGAAATGGGGCATGGACTGAGAAGAAGATTTGCAAATGAAATGGGAAAAGAGAGAGCAGGAGGAATGAGCAGCAGTTAGAGGAGGGAAAGAGGCCAAGAGAAGATGAGTATCAACCCGTTGCTTTGACAGGACTGATCAAGTAGGATGAAGACAGAGGAATACATATAGGATCTGTTTTGAAAGCAATCTGTGAGGAGTCTGTCAGTATAGAGCCTGTCAGTAAAGAATTAGAATGGCCATCACCAAACAAAAAATGAGGTCCAATCAGCCAGAATATGGGACTTACAGAGAAAAGCAGGAAGGGCAGTGGATGTAGTTTCAAGTGAAAACATGAGAATAAGTCAGAAAGGAGCTGAAGTGTACAGAAAGAAGGAAGAAACAAAACAACGAAACAGAGGAGGAAGGAAGAGGAAGACAGGTCGAGACACAGTCCTTCCGGTTTGTGTCTGTCCTTCTCAGGTTCTCAGTGTTGAACCCAAGGCACAGGATTCCTTCTTTTCCATCTTTCTCCCTCAGAGTCTCACTTGCCTCTTGGGGAGCAAGAAAATTAGAAAATGTAGCAGCAAATCAAGGGGATCCTAATCAGCTTTACAGGATGTAGTGTCTGGAAAAAGGCAGATAGCTGTGCTCTACCTTTTCAGTCTCTTGATGCAAGGCTAGGCCCATCTTCAAGCTAGTTTCCCAGATCCTGTAACTCTTGGACTTAATTCTCAGCAAGTATGAAAACACTAAGTGGAAAACATTGACTATGAAAACATAAGGTGGAAACACCTAGTTCAGTGCTATCTAATTGAGAGTTCAATGGAAATCTGATTTAAGCACAACCTCATGAACAGCTTGGTCACTGCCCAGGAGGAAAACAGAGCTTCCGAACTGAGGCTCTCTTGGGAAGACAGAGAGATCAAAGGTGCCAGGAGCTGTCACATTTGTTCCAGTCACAGGTGAACATGGAGATTGGTCAGTGTTAAAGGATTATCTCCACTTCTCTTTGTCTAGTGCATCTGAAGATAAATGACCAATCCAGCAGTTCACAACTAAGTGGCTGGTATTGTTCCAACTAAATGACAAAGACAATTTGACCCCAACAAAAGAGAAATCTGGCCTATGCTCTACAGAAGCAGCAGAGAGTTCCCACCTGGGGAAGATGCTGGGGGGGGGAAGGTTTTTCATGAAGCCTTTCTTCTGCTTTTCTACCGTCAGCTGTAAGTCTCAGTATCTTTTTGACAGCTTCCATAATGAACCTCAGAAAAAGACACAGAATGCATCCTGATTGATTTTCCCATGCCGTGTCAGCATCTCCAGTCTTCTTGCCTCTGCCTACCTGTCCCTATTGCTCCCAAATCCGACTATGAAAGACACAAGCAGTACATATCTTCTGAACAGGAGCTGTCACATTACAGTCACATTTAGAAGACGTAATTGTTTGATTTTCTTCTCTCACCTTGAAAGTAAGGACATAAATGCTGGCTTCTAAAAAGTCTTTAGTGGTTCCTCCAGTATCACCTTTTGGAAAATCTCTTATGTCTGCAAGAAATCTCTTAAAGCCACTATTTCTAGCATCAGAAACATGGAGGGGGATTTCTCAGGTTACAGTTTCAGCAGCAACTGCAAACCAGGCGCCCTCCTGCATCACAGGATAACCCTTGTGTCTCAGATACAACTAAACCATTTCTAGCAAAGCCGGATGACGAATGAACTTTCTGTCACATCTTTGACACAAAGTAGTGAGGTTTAGGCTCTGATTATCCTGAGATGTCCTGGTATCTTCACCATCTTGTTTAATATCTGTTGTATCTTTACAAAGGTGAGTTGTGCAAAGCCATCTTTATTTTTGAAGGATGTTTTGACATGCTCTGCATTGCTATCCGATGTTATATGTGGATACTCAGCGAAGTAAAGGAGCCTTCCAGGACAGGAAACATCCATCCTATAAGGAGAAATCTAGAAAGGCCTTATTCACCCTTTAGTCAACAAACACTTACTCACCCCAATATCACATTTACTCATGGAGTGGACAAACAATGGCAATGAAAAACTGAACATGAACCTAATGATCGATGCATATATACAGCTATTATTGAGAAATGATAAAGCAAACAGGTATGAAAACAATTTATTTAACAGGTGCTGGTAAAAGTACATCATGGCTAATTCACTTTATGAAAATCTTATACATGGGTAGGTGCAGTATTCCTCTTATGTTAAGATTCTTCCATCTGAACATTTTATCCTTTTGTATTAAAATTACTGGACCACAGCAGTGATGGGGAGGACTCGCTAATGGAAAGCAGCCAGGACTCCATGACCACTCTCACATTTAAAAATAGTATCTGATGAAGTGCAGCCAAGAAGGTGATGAGACCCGCACACAGCTAACCCTAGGGTTCGATGAAATGGAGTTTAAGGTCCACCAGCAAGTTCACCCCCCCTTCCCCTTCCCTGGGCTGGCTGGACCAGCGCGGGTCAGCCCAGAGACGAGCGAACTACAGGCAGCGGGTGTTGGATTTGTGGCTTCGTCCCTGCCTCGGCTCGGCTCGGCTGGCAGAGGATATTGCGCTGCAAATCCCGCTTCGCGCCAGTGGAGGGAGGCCGCCACCGAGGAAAGAAAAAAAGAGCAGCGAATTTGCAAGTCACGGAAAGGAGCGTCAAAAAACGGCTTGCAGAGAACTGGGCTCTGCCAGCTCCCCGGTTTCGGCTAGGGCAGGTCCCTTTGATTTTCATTTGCCAGGTAAGAGACTGGTCGCCTTTCTCTCACTGAGCCAGGGCTTGGCATCGTTATCCACAGGAGCTGGCTCCCATTACGGTGTGCAGTGCCTGGGGGAAAACGGGAGCACACTCAGATTTAGGGGAATAAGCTCAGACTGAGAGAGTTTTAGGCTCAGAGCAAGAGGCTGAAGATAAATGGGAATTAAAAGGTCACTAGGGATGCAGTGAGACTTTCAGGGAGGACCCAGTACTCCGGACCAAGCTGTATTTGGGAGGGGAGGTAGATCGTGGAGCAGTCCACAGGATCCCATGGAAACCCTAAGGCCCCTGCCACAGATCAAAAAATGAAACTAATGTGGTATTGAGCAGTGTGTTGGTTCCCCCCAGCACTTGGACTGCAGGCCACCTGGAAACGTGATCTCCCAGAAGTCGGCTTAAAGCCTGGGAAGCAGAGCTTGTCAAAGGAGAGACCAGGGCTGAATAATCTCGTAGTTCCTTCCCTTTTAAGCCAGATGCTGAAAATATTTATAATCATTTTAAACGTGTCTAAAGCAGTGTGTGAACTTTCATTACATGTTTGTTTTCTGTTCCAATGTTTACAGAAAACAGAGAAAAGAGATAGAGAAACATGTTTAAAGTGAAACAAATCTCAATTGGGAATACATATATATTCCTGACCACATACCTCAATTTAAAGTAGAATTCACAGATTCATCTATGGCTAATTTATCTGTTTTAAAGAAACTATATCTTAACAAGTTTAAACTAAGTTTTTAAAATGAGATCAGTGATATGGAGGGGTTCCACATCAAGGTGTTTCAGCCAAAGTACAGTGAACTAGTTTAGTTTTAAGAAGCAAGTATGTCTTGCATCCCTGAAAAAATCCTATTTATATTCTTAAGGCACAAGCAAAACAATTTTTGTTCCATTTTTTTCTTCTTCCTGTTAAAAAGATTTTGTGCTAAATAAATAAAGAAACCAAGTCTGCACTTCACAGTACAATTTAAATTCTGCTCAGAATCAGTTTATTGTTTAACTTTTTCTCAGGCTGTATAATTTTAGTTCTCTAGTTTGGCAGATAAGAGACTATTACACAAGGATATGAAACATAAATGTGCAATGTATTCTATACTATGTTACAGAAGAAGAAAATGAATTTACATGCTCCAAATTAGGCAGCTACATAATACTTCCACTGCTGAAGAGAATTGCATCTATAGAAAATGCCTGTCTTGTTCAGCCTCACCAATAATCTTTTACATAGTCAGGACTAGCTTTCAAGGCCCATATGAGGAAAGGCTGCTTAAAACATGCTTTTATTGGAAATAAAGAACCCATTTAAAAAAATGCAACCCCCAAAGCCCTGCTCAGCATCTCCTGAACTTGGAGATACTTATACTGCTTAAAAGCTTTAGCTTTTTAACTTTAGAGTTTTGTGAGCCCACAAAATTCTACCTCTGCCATGTACATGTGTCCTGGCAATAACATGCAACCTTGCTTTATATGATCAGTTGGGATCCAGAAGTTTGTGGTTCTATGATTATCTTTCAAAAGGGGCTGGGATCAGTGGCATTTAAATGACAGATGTTATGCAGAACCTATGCAAAATACAGTGCTCCTATGCAAAATGCAATGCTTTATTTTAAAACCTAAAAAGAAGAGAATATTGTATGATCCACTTGCTTTTCTCTAATACCTTTCTACTTTTAAGATGCTTAACAGGGTTCAAACTCACCTTTGACTGTCTGGTTACAGAAACTCTAGCATGGGGCTGGAGGGGTTCTCAACCTTACTGTCTAAACAGGGATTATATTCCTTTGCAGACATCAGTTCACCACTAAATATTTGTTTCCTCATTTAATCACTTTTGTCTATCTTGTTTGATTACTTGATGTATTAGTCTAGGTAGCTAAAAAAAGAAGTTATCTAAAACTGTCAGTACAACAGCCATGGATGATGCTGAGAAGGTTAAGAATTGCTATAGGCTGTCTGTGTGAATAAGAAACATGTCCCGTGACTTAAACTTTTTAGTCCCAAACCCAAGCCTAAGTCTGTGTACTTGAATATATGAAAAACCCATCTCTATTCCCTGTTGACAGTCATCAGCCATTCTGAGGGTAAAACCAGGGTTTCAGATACTATGACAGGAACAGATATATATATTTATTACATCAATGCTCAGCAGATAGAGTATGAATTACTTTTACTAATGTTAAATGCTAAACAAATAGAGTCCTAGTTATCCAGTCTTCATTAATCAACACTTCCCACTAGATATATATAACAAAAAGATGGCAGAAAAGATCCTGAAGGTGCTGATGAGGGCACATTTACAGGACAGAGTGTGCACAGTGAGTGACATTCAGGTGCTTAAAAATAGTTGTCTAGTGCGATCTAAGATGCCATATGGCACATATCTTCATAGTGTATATGTATAGTATATATATGTGCATACGATTAAGATATCTGGCCTTGTTCATCAGTTTCAGGACTCTGGCCTTGCACAGGTCCTGTGTTTCTTCCACCCTTGGTGGATATGCCGGTTACTGCTTTGTATGGACTGGACTACAAATTAGCAGGCAATGTAGTCTGAGCTGTTGTGTCTAAACCGTGGTTAATGGGCCAGGGCACAATGGCAAAAGTGTAGCAAAACAGAAGTCAAGCAAGTGAAAGTAGAGGTCATCAATCAACTGGAGGTAGAAGGCACATATAAACCAACTCCCCCTTCCCCATTCTTACTGTGGTATACCTTTTTCATTATTTTCTTCTAGATACTGCTCTCATTGTGTGGCAATAGCTTAAAATCTCATCGTGTGACTAATGAGGACCATGCAGCTTAACGGAAAATAGGTTATGTCAAAAAGATCTGATATTGTTCTCTGGCAAGATTACTAATATGAATGATAACAGAGTCTGTACTGTTGATATAATATAATCAGACTTTTGTAACACTTTTGGCTTTATTTCTCTAACATCCAGATAAAAAAAGTGAAAAAAACCAACTGCATGGAGAATCAAAATGGCACATACTGAATAGAATTAAATCTGCCTGATAGTCTCACTGCAATTAGTGTGGATGTATCAAATAATTGCACTGTGACAACCAAAAGGAAACCTGCATACAAAGCATGTCAGGAGGCTGGCTTGGCCTATACAGGTTTTTTTCTTACCTGTATAGATAAGATCATCTTTTTTTAAAATGATCTGAGGATATAATGACAGTGAAAACATACATTTGTTCATTGTTTAGATGATAAAACATTGGCATGGCGATAAGCAAAAAAAGAGAGCCAATGATCAGTTCACTGATCTGTGGATTGCTTGGTATGGCAGACACAATCAAGCAAGGCACTTTTTAATACAATAAATCACAGCATCATGCCTGCTGAAGCAAAGAATTATACAGACAAACAGGAGACAGTATTCCATAAAACATAGGATTCTGACAGACAGAAAATTTCTCTAGGCAGTTTTTGAACACCACTGTGAAGACTAATATGATGCATGGATTATTACAGAAGAATATTGAATAGAAATATAGCATTTCCTTGATATCAGCTATGGGAACATTGTCTCCATATGTGCACTTCAAAAATGTTAATAGTTCAGGGAAGAACAGTGAGAATGATAATTGGTGTAGAGAACAGGACACAGCATGAAAAATCTCCATTCTCCAGCTTATCAAAGGGAAAGGCTATAGGTAATTTGATCAGACTCGTGAAAAGACATCTATTAAAGTGCTGTTTAATCTAGCAAGCACTTCTGACATGTCCTTGTTATCATCTGGAAATTTAAAGAAATTAAGGAATATGGCACAGTTTATAACAGCAAGGGGACACGGCCAAGACATGTTAGTTACCTCTCATTTGACACTTTCAAGTCAATAGTAGAAGTCTTTCTAAACATAGGTTACAATTCTGTCACAAGTGATCTTGCTGTAGGAATCAGTGGATAAGAATATGTGATGTATGTATGTCATGCACTGAACAGATCAGATGATCACAAAATTCCTCCTGTATCTGTGAGAATTATCCATTTGTATCTAACTTGCTTCCAGTTATATATCATGTTTTCGATATTTGATGTCCCCACATTTACTTCCCAAGTCTTGAATAATTATTAGCTTTCAAAATTATCTATTTTTTAAAAAATTGACATTAAATTCCCTGGAATTACATTTAAAAAAATACAACAGATGGAATTCAATTTCTATTCTCCTTTATGCCGCTAATAGAGTTAAATAGAGCTAGAGAGCTTTGCAAAAATTACTGAAATGACAAAGAGAAAACAAAGATCATGCTTTAGACCTTTGGAAACAAACACAAGTTTCTTTCCTTCTGCTGGAGACATATGTGAGCCTCAGATGTTGCTTTCTGTGACTCTGCCTCCCACAGAATTCTTTCAAATGATACGATCACCTCTGGGAAAACCTCTGTGTGGCCCCACAGCAACTGCATATATGTGTGTTAGTAGTGTTTTCCTGCCTTTTGCTATTTTGGAAGCACCACTTTTCAATTCCAATTATCTTCTGAAAAGTAGACATCCTCCTGATCCCCTAGCTGTATGTCATTTTGATACTATTTCTCCTCTGAAAGCTCTAGGGCCAACCCTACTCTGTCTATTCAATTTCAGACATACCAACAGAATAATTAGTTGAGATACACCTGCATGGCCAGATGTTGGCCTTAGTTGCTGCTCTGCTCAGCTAGTGCCTTTATATTCTGAAATGATGGGCCTTCAGAAGATAAATATCAATGATGTGATATGTTATACAGATTTTCTCATTCAAATTCAGTCTGACCCTTATCAGAAACGGTGTTTTCTGGCAACAGAAATCGCATTTTTTTGGTTGTATTAGGAACATATTTGATTTGTGTTCAGTCAGATGGTAAACATTGGCTTCTTAAATCCTGCAATTACATCATTATTTTTAAAGCAAAATATGAGCTGAGTCTGCCTTAACTGGGATAGGACTGCTTTTGACATGTCTTTTGTCACTACATCCCTTGCCCCATTGAGCACTTGGCCCATATTTTCCTTAGCTTTCCTTTTGCTATCAATGTACTTCTAGAAGCCTTCTTGCTGCCTTTTATATTCCTCAGTTCAATTTCAGCTCAACTTCAGCTACCCTAACTCCACCCCTGCATGCTCAAGCCTGGTCTTTATATTCCTTCTGAGTAGCCTGACTGCACTTATACACTTTGCTTATTTTCTTTTGCGTTTGAGCTTAGTCAGGAATTCCCTCCTCATCCATGCTGGCTTCTACCATGCTTGCTTGACTTCCTGCACATTGGAAAGGCCCTTTCTTGTGCTATGAGAAGGTTTTCCTTGAAGATTAATGGGTTGTCCTCAATCGTTTGCTCTCCACAGCAGTCTCCCACGAGATCTTGCCAAGATGATTGCTTAAGCAGTTGAAATCTGATTTCCTGAAGTTCAGTGTTATAATTCTAGTTTGTTTTACTCCCAAACTGCAAGTTGCTGCTGTTCCACTATAATATTATGTGCCTCTATTAAGGAGGATTTGGTTTTATCATCTTTGTAATTGCCCTTCAAGTAGCTTCTTATAGAGCATAAATAGGTTCCTTCAGTTTAATCAAGTTATTTTCTTTCAGCTCTAGTAATAAAAGCTTGTGCTCTTGATGTTAGCTATCTGATTTCTTGGTTTGTTCATGGTCCATGATGGGTTTCTTACAGCAGTGATACAGTCTGCACATGATAAAATTGTGGATCAGTATGAGGAATCTTCTGTAGGAATGAACTTGCCCCAGATTTTGCACTAAGCACAGACAAAAAGGCAGTTTGTATTGGTTTAAAGTGAGCATGCAACAAGAGCATCTGCCTGGACCAGCAAGAGTTGCTTTTAAATCCCTGGGCCTGCCTCTTTTTCTCTTACCATCTCAGTATTCAGCATGCTTGGTTTGTTAGGCAGAGGTGGACAGATGTACTCGAATGCCCAGCCCCCTCAAATGACCTTGCCCCTTCTGCACTTCGGTTTATAGTGCTTCTTACAGCCAATGTGTGCTGTGCTCTGCAGTAAGGGTAAGCGCAGCTATGCTAGGCTGACCTCTAGAGCTGGCTTGCCTGGGGATATTTTCTGCTCTGCTTCTCATCTGCTGACTCACCTGAAACTGTTACTGGTTCGAAACTACTCCTATGTTTCTTGGAGGATTCTTCTACGAAGTCACAAACAATCCTGACATTCACTATGAGCCATCAGAATGGCTCTTCACTAGTTCTCTTTTTCAGTTCTGAGGAATGACAACTTTCCTTACCAATAAATCTCCTGTCCTGGTAACCAACCCCTCTGTCCATCATGCCACATAACAGGTGTAGGCCGTCTCCAACAGCAATACTTCTTGCAGCATCATCCAAGCAGAACCTATAGACGCATTTCTTCAATCTAGGGAAAGAGCCAGAAAATGCTTCCCAGGGGAAAACTCATTTCCCAGATTGATGTTCTGGGTATTGTTTTGCGTGTCCAATGAAGTTAGAAAGCATGAGGCACCCGCAGAGTATATGGAAGATTCTGTCTTTTACACAAATAACAGACTTGAAAGAGACCAGTCAGATGCCCTGTATATGACTTCATGCTGCAGCGCAGCATATTCAGCTGCAACAAGGAAAATCTAGCAGAGAAGGTATTTGGAGATGCTCTGATCTGGTCAAGTGGGTCCAGAAGAAGAGAGGACCAAGTGACTTTTCACTCCCCCTCCCCACGGTCAATCTAGGTATAGTCTCTGACACAGAGTGCCTGTGAGTGCTGTGTAACTGAAAGCGAGTTTCATATTTCTGCTCTTTTAAATTTCAGTTGTTTTTAATATCCCAGTAATCCTTGATTCATACCCTGGAGTTCCTTGGTTACACCATGTCTCTCATCTTAAACAAGACATCATTTGTTTCTGAGGAACAGTACTAGATTTTATATATTGCTGCTTTTATATAAAAAACCACTGCTCAAAATTCTGTGAGCTTTAGCTTCCTAAAAATGCAGGAACCTGTGTCAAGCCAGTACATGTATCCCAATCTCCTACCAGTTACAGTCCCAGTTTCTAAAGATTCTGTAAAGTCTAAAAAAGCTCATAAAGATTCTCTTTGAATTAATGAAGTTTCTTCCTGGTTTCAGAAGCTGGTTCTCCATTTCTTCTTTATAAACTGTCATCCTAGTTGCCAGTGGAGCTAAAAGAATGTACCTATTTCATTAGTAGTACAAACTCCTACTGCTCATTCTCCATTTCCAGAAGATAATAATAACAATAATAGAACTATAGAACTGTAGAACGATAGAGAGCATAAAACTTGGGTGAAACTTCAGCCACCACAACTATTTTTGGACTATATTATGTGAATCTTGCCAATCCTCATAATCTTCAATTTGTTTCAATAAATATTTCAGGGAAGTTTCTTTTATAATTCTTTTTTTATCTCTAATATTTCTTTCATCCACAAAACTGAACATTTACTAATCCTGATCTCAAGTAGTGTTATAGTGTCAAGCAGTAGTTACGATTAGAAGCTCAACACCGATTTATAGTATATTTTGCTGCCCTCAGAGCACTTTCTTTCCATTTGATAACACTCTTACTGGGGGGGTCTCTGCTTAACAGTGACCTAAATTCACTCAGGAGTGTAAAATCAGTTCCACATTTCATCATCTACTCCCATTCTTGTAATAAGTCCAGGAATCCTTTGTAATTACGTATGGATTAATTTATAATGGAACAATTTAGAGAGACATACAAATCATCCTCATATAAACAAACACTGGTTACAGAGAACCTCAGCATCATAGAAGAGAGGTACTGAGCAGAAGTTTCTAAGAAATGTGACTAGGATATGGTTAAAATAGGCTGGGATATAAGGTGGTAACGAAAGAGAACTGTTTGGATTGCTTTTAATAGGTTAGTGATGCAGAAGAGTTTTAGTGTTTGCCATCTCATGATTGCTTACCCTCTGGGCACCTTATTCACCTACGGTGCCTAGATGTTAACTCTGGCCTTTATTCCAATATAGGTCTGTAGAGCTGCTTAACCTACACAGTGCACATTTTTATTTTACACACAGAAAAACCTGGAGAGCAGGGTAAAGACAGAAAAACTCCGCACACCAGAAGAGCACAAACACCCTTGTCCAAAAATGTAAATAGAATCCGATGAGCAATCTTTGGACAGGAAGAGTAGTTCTTGCTGGTGAACAATACTGTTAATGTCTCCATTGGGATTAGACATGACAGAAGCAGAGGGGAGCCTGCCTTCAATTTGGATTGAACAAAGTGAGGATTTTTCAAATCTTTTGATTTGCTTGTGGCATCCTAAAACAAGTTCAGATATATGAAAGTTTTTTGTTTGTAATTAAAAAAAAAGAGAACTTTATACACTTTATCAAGCAGGCTGAGTAAGCTGCACAGTGGGTTAAAGAAAGAGGCTACCGTGGAGTTCAGTTTACAGAAAGGAGGAGCTTCATATATAAAATTAATATTGCATTTATTTTTTCCTATTGAATGTTGTTCCCTTCCGCATTATTCATTCAGCTCTTCACTCTTCCAATGTTCTCCATATTTTCTTTCTTTTTTCTGCTTATCTCCATTTCCTTTTCTCTTTCTCTGTGCTCTTTTTCTCACACTCTTTCCAAAGTTGGGCACCATTCTGATATTCAGAACACATCATCAAAGTCAGAATAATGAAGTAGGTCTGAAGTTAAGCTACATGAGCATGCCAGTTCCTTATAAGCACAAGGTAAATCTGGAGCTAGTTTTTGAAAGGTATTGGGTGTTTCTTTAAGACGCATTATGTCTCTGCATAGAACTAACCACCTGGCACATCCTTTGCAATAACAGACCTATACCAATGGCACAGAACTTGACATCTACTTTAAAAAACATCAACTGTAGTACCGGCTTTCCCTTTGCTCCTTAGAGATCAAGATTCACCCACAAGTCTACTCCTCAGACAACGGAATTTATAAATAAAGTAATAACCTATCCTAAGGGAAGATTGTGATGAAAAAAAGAACAGTACTAGAGAAGGAAGGTGTAAGAAGCAACTTGCAGGAGATGATGAATTTCTGCAAAATATGGAAAGTATGCTCAGACACAATCCGGTGCATTGTGAGAAATTCAGACAACAAGTTCTGAGTAATGACAAAATCTGAAAGAAATGAGAAAAACTATGACACTGAGCAAATTTTGAGGGACACCTGAGGACCAAGGTGTGTATTTATTTCCTGCTGTACTTGCAGGGTAGTGATAAAGCACACTGAGAGAAGAGACATAATAATTCATCATCTTTCTTTTCTGGGTATTCCCAGAGGATGGAGCTGAGGAGCTTTTCCTCAACTCTGAGAAGACCCAGTTTATTTCCTAGCACAAATTAAAAATGTTTCAAAGATCTTGTGGTGCCTGACAGCTGGTAGAAATTTTCAACGGACCTGAATATAAATTCAGGATTGGCAGAGTGAAGTAATATCCTAGTTTTACTTTTAGTATTCCTTTTACATTCTCCCTAATAGTAGTAACTGGAAGCGTATACCAGCCTCATACTTTAGAGGGATTTCCTCATGGCAGTTGTTCCCCTTTTTTCAGCACAGATCAGTAAAGCAAGCAGGCACTTTCCCAGTCCCTCCTTCAGATTCTGGGCAAGGTTTTATCATAAGTCACCTCATATGAGATTTTTTCACCTGCTGAATGATCTTCATTGTTGATGATCTTCCAGCTCCTGACAAAGACAGAAAATAAATTTCTTCACTTGATGTGTATCATATGTCACTGATACCACTGATCACAAGGTAAAGTCGACCTGTTCATACACTTGGAGGGGTGGAGCTCCACAGCTCCCTCCTTTATTTCAGGAGAAACCAAGTAACAGCAGCTCATGAATACCTGTTAGTTTTGATGACTTCTTCGAAGAGATGTCCACAGAGTCTTTTTCTGCCTTTCAATTCTATTGTAATGCCATTTTTCCCTCTAGACTGAGATAACAATGCTTAATCTGTAGGTTCCTTCTTAAAGAACCTACTCTCTCCAGGTAATAGCCCTCCATCAGATCTATTCATGCCAAATCCACTAACTTATCTTCATTCCAAAGTATCCTTGGGATCCCTTATTTATTACATTCTCCTCTGAGCCTAAACAGAATGCAGCTGACATGTGTGTACCGCATTGGATAGTGATGGGAGCAAAGAGAGCACTGCAGTCCTTTTAAGTTACCAGTAAAATCATATTTGATGAACTCTATGCTAACTTTGTGCTTATCCTACCTCTACATTCTCTCATTATGCAAGAATATGAAAGGTCTCTAAGAAGGATGATTCCAAAAGACTTTTTCTGGCTAAGTCATGATAATCACAAGAAACTTGTAAAAGGAGTATGTGACTTCTGTAATAAAACAGCTCATTTTCCCAAATCAATGGTGAAAGTAATGGTGAGCTTAGTTTTAATATTCAGGGACAGCTCATGCTCCAAGATATCATCCATATCTTTCTTGTACCAAGAGGTCTCACATGCCTGTCCCAAGAGTCATCAGTGAAACTTGAAAGTTTGAAAGTGAAAGTTTGTAAGGACTCCAAAGCAGCCATCTTCCAAATCTCTGACTACACAACTTCCCTTTTTGTTTTGTTAAACTCTTGACATTTCAGAGATTATATCACTGTTACAGAATGCCTCAGAGAATCTATTAACCTGAGTTAATTGTATGTAAGGTCTTAAGAAGAGAGACTGAAGGCGTCAGAGTTCTGGACACATATAGAAAAGAACAGAATATCTCAGGCAGAAACCCTTTTTCAGAAACCCACAGTGCAGTCCACATTATATGAGGCAAGAAGATGATCTCTCAGAAGACTCTTCTTTGCTTAAAGTTTTTGAAATAATTTATTGTATTAAAAGTTACTTTGAGATCTGACAACACAAGAGTGGAGGGAAACATACGATCACTAAAGATAGATGAAATTGAAGATATCAGATTTCTCAAACATTGTTAATTATTACTTGGAATACTGGCTTGGAAAAATGGTCATATTTTTGTTTGTGTTTGTAGCTATCTAGAAAGATACAGTTTTAGTCCCAGGATAGGCTTTCTGAGGTGATCTTTCTACTGTAAAATTCCTACTGTTCCTGCTACTTCTGCTAATAATTGTGGGTTTGTAAAGTCCAAAGAAAATGAAAATTCAAAAATCATTTTCCCTTGTAAGGTAAAATTCGTGTAATTTTTGTTATTTCCTATTTGAATAACTTTCTTATTTATCTTGCCAGCTCAGTAAATGTTGATCACTTGAAGGATTTCTGAAATACTCTTAAAAGTAACATGTACTCTGGACTGTTAACTTGGTTTTAGCTGAACTGTCTTGGGAGAAGATGTAAGGTAAAAGACAATATACTCTGCAAGTCAGTTACGTACTTTGGCAATTTCCTGTACCATCACTTGCTGCTTTATTCATATATTTCTTTACACCATACAGTATAATTTGTAAAGACAAGTTCAAATATACCTGTTGCATCTCTTTCTTTTCAGTACAATGAACTTCAAATAAGCTTCCTATTTTCTAAACAGCACACATGAAGCTTTTGTAGTATGTTTAATTAACTGAAGTTCATAGGTCCACATGTAATTCTGACTGATTTGTATTTTTCTCTGTTTTTATAATATCCGTTTTATAAGAAACTGATGGCCACATCACGCAGGGTAGCTCAAATGTGAGGTGTTCATAAACTTAGCCAATCCAGAGAAATATTATCAACTGATAAAAGGCTTGGAGGAAATTAAATGTGAGGAAAGAGAGTTAAATAAGTATAGCTTATGGAGAAGATCAGGAGGTGAGATATGAGTCTGCAAAAATCAAAAGTGTGCCAACAATGAACACAGAAATCTTTGCAGAGGCACAGGGTTACCAAACTAAGCATGTACACAAAATGGCTTAGGGCAGAGATGGGCAGTATGTTGAGGAACTGTTGGAGTTTATTTTCATATAGATCTCTGCAAATCTGTATACAATTTCCATATAAAAGCATATTCTAAAATTGGTTATAGCAGATTTTGTGAATATCCTGGAGCAACACAGAAAAATATAGAGATCATGAAAGAGTGACCAATATTTTCAACCTACTTAATCATTTCTCCTTCAAATTCTTTTTCTCAACTGTAAACTATAGTAGAGAAATTTTAAGTTTACAGAGAAGTATCCAAAATTTAAGAGGCAGTGTTGTAGTTGCACAAAAAAAATAGTGTTCCAAATACAGGAATCCAGGTTTAACTTTGACTTTAATTGCCTCTAGATGTAGAAAGAGAAGGAAAGGTATGAGTAAGAAATATCGAGTGTTTTGTCTCTGCCCTGTAGTTACACCTTGTACTATACATATCACTTGTTAAATAGTCATCATAAGGTGAAGAAAGATTGTGCCACCAGATATTTTGAACATCAGCAGGTATATAATGTTTTTGAACTTTCTTATTTTTGCCCAGACTATATACTTCCTTACTAAAAGCTCATGGCTTGCTGTTCAGAAGTAACCATCAGTTAATAACTGACAATAGTATTTGAACTACATGAGGAACAAGAAGACCCATGGAACTACTAATAAACGTATAATCATTGAAGTAAGTCACTTTTCCCATTAACAGATGGTGTTATTTTAGAAAAGAAAACCTACTGAGGGCAACAGGAGACTTGCCATATAGAATACAAAAAAAAAAAAAAAAAAAAAAAAAAGAAAGAAAAAAAGAAAAATAATATTTGAAGACTAAGCAACTGTGCAAAATGAGAAAGCCTCCATCCCAAAATCCTGAGGCAAGTTCCAGAAGAACTGGGATGCTTTCAGCATATGAGTTTAGTACCCTTCTGGAAGCAAGTGGATATTTAGAAAGACTCTAATGTAACACCTGTCTTTTAAGCTAGGGAAAATACAAGAAGCAATAAAATGCAAATCTAAGACTGGAAGGGTAACAGAGGACACCATTAAGCTGAGATGAAGTAGGTCACTGGACTGTTATGATTTAATTAAGGAGAGTTTGGCTCAGTAGGATTCACACATGAGAGACTGTTCTTAGCAAACCTGACAGAATATTTCACAGTGATAAATATCATAGAAGGAAACTGTGGACATAAAAATGATTTGACACAGTACTGCATACTGTTAAATTAGAAAGTTAATGATTAGGGTATATGCAGTATGAAAAGCTTACAAAAGGAAAAGAATTCCTGGATTTTAAATGAAATAAACAAAATGGAAAGATAATGTTTAGAATAGATTTTAGTTGGCTCAGCTCCATCAAATCACCTATACCTACCTAGCCCCATATATTTTGGTCAGCTAGTGGCTGAGGAAGACTACACCCATTTCACTCAGTTAAACTGACTTCTCATGTTTTACTGGCCCATCTTTTACCTAAATGTGCCTGAACTGTACACTACTTAAAGGTGATCACTGCTTCTTTGGTTCTGGTCTTGTCTTGTCTTTTCTCCTTGGGAGCTAACAGTGCATTTACTTTATTGGGAAGCATTTTCCCCATTGTTCACAGAATCACAGAATGCTTGAGGTTGGAAGGGACCTCTGAGATCATCTAGTCCAACCACCCTGCTCAAAGTAGGGTCAGCTACAGTAGGTTTCTCCGGCACTTGGCCAGTTGGGTTTTAAATATCTTAATCCTCAACTTCTCTGGACAACTTGCTCCACTTCTCAATTACCCTTGCAGTTAAATAAAAAAAAAAGTACTTTTTTCATATTTAAAGAGAATTTCCTGTATTTCAGTTTGTGCTCATTGTTTTGTACACTGATCACCACTGAGAGGAGTCTGGCTCCACCTCCTTTGCTCCCTTCCATTAGGTATTTATTCACATGGATATTTTTTCCTGGAGCCTTCTCTTTTCCAGGCTGAACAATCCCAGCTCTCTCAGACTCTTTTCATATGTCAGATGTGCCAATCCCTTAATTACCTTTGTGCCCCTTTGCTGGACTCACTCTAATAGGTCCATGTTTCTCTTGTACAGGGGAGCCCAGAAATGGGCACAGCACTTCAGATGTGGTCTCAGCAGTGCTGAGAAGAGGGGAATAATCACCTCCCTCAACCTGCTGGTTGCAACACTCTTTCTAATGCAACCCGGAATACTGTTGGTCTTCCTTGCTACAAGGGCATATTCTTGGCTCATGTTCAAACCGCTGTCCACCCAGATTCCCTGGTCCTCTGCAAAGCTACTTTTCAGTTTGTCAGCTACAGTTTGTACCAATGCATAGGGTTACTACTCCTCAAGTGCAGAACTTTACATTTCCCTTTGCTGAACTTCATGAGATCCCTGTCATCCCATTTTTCCAGCCTGTCAAAATTCCTCTGAAGAACAGCACAACCATATGGTGTATCTGATGCTCCTTTCTGTTTTTTGTTATCTGCAAAGTTGATGAAGGTGCATTCTGTCCCATTATGCAGGTCATTAATGAAACTATTAAACAGTATTTGCCCCAATATTGACTCCTGGTGACTACATTCCTAGTGACTGGTCTCCAGCTGGATGTCATACTGCTGATCACATTCCCTTTTGCCCAGCAGTGCAGTTAGTTTTCAATTCATCTCACTAATTAGTAATCTGAGCCATACTTCTTCAATTTATCTATGAGGGAGTTACAGGAGACTGTTGAAAGCCTTGCTAAAGACAAAATGAACAACATCTACTGCTCTTCCCTCATCCACTGAGCTAGTCATCTGATTATAGAAGCTATCAGTTAGGTCAAGTATAATTTTCCCTTCACAAATCCATGCTGGCTACTCCCAGTCACCTTCTTGTCCTTCATAACTGGTTTTCAAGAGGATTATTTGCTCCATCAGCTTCCCAGAGTGATGATCCCCAGATCCTCCTTCTTGCTCTTCTTGAAGATAGTAGTGATATTTACTTTCTCTCAGTCTTCAGGAACCACCCCCAATTGCTGCAGCCTTTCAAAGGTAATAAGGTAATTAAGAGTGGCTTTGCAGTGACATCAGCCAATTCCCTCAACACTTACGGGTACGTTCCATCAAGACCCATTGAGCTGGGTATGTTCATGTTACTTAAATGTTTTTTAACCTGATGGGTAAATCTTGATTGCTCCTGACTTTCCCACTAGTCTCAGGGACCTGGGATTTCTAAAGGCTGGTTTTACCAGTCAGGCTAAGGCAAAGAAGGCAGTGGGGATCCCAGTCTTTTCCATGTCCTTTATCATCAAAGCCCCTGCCACATTCAGCAGCAGGCGCACATTTTCTCTAGCCTTCCTTTTGATGTCAACGCATTTGTAGAAGCCTTTCTAGATGCCCTTCACACATCTCACCAGATTTAATTCCAGATGGGCTTTGGCTTTTCTAAGTCCACTCCTACACACTCAGACAGTGTCTCTATATTCCTCCTGAACCGCTTGTCCCTGCTTCACCCCTCTCATACAATTCCTTTTAATGTTTGAGTTTAGTCAGGACCTCCTTGCTCATCCATGCAGGCTTTCTACCAGCTTTACTTGATTTCTGCTCATTGAAATGGACTATTCTTGAGCTGGAAGGAAGTGCCCCTTGAATATTAACCAGCTCTCCTGAACCTGTCTTCTCTCTGGAACTGTCTGCCATAGGATTATTCTAAGCAGGTCCCTGAACAGGCTAAATTGTGCTCTCCTGAAGTCTGGGATTATGATTCTTTTTGCCTAGTTCCTTCACTGTAGTATCCAGAATTCCAACATCCCATCACCTTTACAGCTAAGGCTACCCTCAGCCTTCACATTCCCAAGCAGGTCTTCCTTGTTTGTTTCAGGTTCAGCAGAGCACCTCAACTGCTCAATCATCTGTGTTCAGCAGTTAGCATCAATACACTTCAGAAACCTCCTGGATTGCTTCTGTCCTGCTGCAGTATCCTGCCAGCAAATATCAGGGTGGTTAAAGTACCCCACAAGAACTCGGTTTGAATGTTTCCTTTTCTGACTATTGTTTGTTTCTTATGATGTGGCCAGTTACGCTTATAGTTATCGTCCCAGTTGGGAGGTCGGGGATGGTGGTGGGAAGGATGAGAACAAACAACGATGCATTACTACAGAGAGAATATACTAATAGGCACTGTTTCTTCAATAAAACATCAGAAAAAAACAGACTTTCTGTGTTTTTAATCTTTTTCTGCCTGCATATCACAGACAGGAAATGAATCAGTGTCTACCTACCTACCCTTTCCATGTAGTTTTTAGTGTGGTTAATATGCCAGGGATTAACAGGAGGGAACACACTCCATGCTTCACTGAATGCAAGGACTGTAATCATAACCTAAAAAGACTGCTGATCTTCTCGTACAGTCCTTTGGTAGCTTATGTCAGCTATGACCTCTGTACTACCAGGAAGCAGTTCTAACAGAACTACAGGTCATTGCTTGTTGCAAAACATCTTCAGTGAATGCTCCTCAGCTCTAAAACTCACCTCTCCCCTTAGCCTGAAAGAGACTAAGTTTGGCGACTTTTGTCCCAAAACTGTACTTTAGCCGATATTGTCAAGCTGGTTGTGTAGATCCAAAATGTATTTCTAGATAAGAGTTTAAGGTTGAAAGAACATAGGCAGTCACTTTAGATAACATCAAAAGAATAATAAAGAATGTGCAAGTTAAAGAATTCATCATCTATTTTACCAGCAACCATGTTTATAGCAAAGTAATTTGTTACAATGGTCACTTGAAAAGAGCCCTATATTTTGGAGGAAATTAAATGCAGACTTTGACTGTTATCTGTTCTGAAGATCAGAGCTGGGACCACACTGATTCTGTGCAATAACATTCTGAATTCAATTTGCAGAATCTCGGGGCTTTCAATTTGGCAGCAAGAAAACAAAACATCCATCTCTGTCAGGCTGATATTGAGGTCATTTCATAGACAGAAAGGAAGATTGTAGGTTCCTTGCTAAGAAAATGTAATAACAACTTAAAGCAATGTTTGGAAAGTTTAATCCTCTAGCTCCACACACATTGTAAAATGTTTTAAAAGTCGCATGTTAGAGTAGCATTTGTCCATATGCACATAGAGTACATGTGTGAAAGCTGCATTGCATCATACAGCCACTGCCAATGTTCTGGCTCAGGGTAAAAGATGCATAAATCCACTTTCAGAAGTGATTTGTGATTGAAAGGAGGAAGCCAGAGAAGCAGTACTTCTATGCCACTAATGCCTCCAGCTGATGATTAGTATTCACATCAACTATTTACATAAATATGGGAATAGCTATTGGTCAACAGACCTGAAGAAGGGATTGTGCAGTACTGCATAAAGGTCAATAAGCAAAAGTCACAGTTGAGGGCACCAACCTGGACATATTTTCCTATATGGAAACATGGGCCATAAATTACTTGCACAGTCTTGGTAACCAGCCAGCCACAGCTTTCTAACTGTACTGGCTCACCAAACCCAAGCCCCAGGGAGGGAGATGTGTTGTAGCTGGGATGCAACTAGAAAGTTTTTCCTTCTTCTTCTTCTCTTAGATGTTAAAAAAAAAAAAAAAAAAAAAGAAGAAGAAGAAGAAGAAGGCGGCGGCTCACCACTTCTGGGTTCTCCTTGTTACGGCTCTTGACATGCATTACGACATATGGTATAGAGCCACAATACAGATGTGAAAAAGGTACAGTCTGACCACATCATCTCTGTTTGAATATCCCTTCCTTATTCCTGACTTTTATCTACTTCAGATCCCTCATGCAGTTCTCCACATAACCTGTGCCAGAAATGGTGGGCAAAACTTCCTATTTGTCCAGAACATCTCTGTAGCTTAGTTAAATGCCTGGAACACTTATAAATAACATTTTTTAAAAAAGGAACCTGTCTGCCTTTGTATATTCTTACATGACTAAAAAGCATTGACCTTTCTTACAGCTAGTTGGTTCTTGCATACAGAGACAGTTTATGGTGATTGGTGCTCCATAAAGCAGGTAAGGACTACCTAAAGGTAGGCTTCAGTGAATTCAAATTAAAATCCAGCTCATAGCTCTTAAACACAAACAAATCACAGTGAAGCATCAAAATGAAGGCAGGCATAGTCTTCTCTGAAGAAGAAGAAAATGCCCTTGAGCAATAAAATCATGCACAATGAAGGAGGTGTCAGCAAAACAGACTGATTTACACATAAGAGATGTTGTGAGCTGTGCAGTAAAAAGGTCTTTATTGTGCACTGGTACATGCAGTCACATGGGCACCAGTGAGCCTGACTTACCCCATGGCACTGTCACCCTTGATTACAAGGATCTTAAACGACAATCCCTGTACAAGGAAATCCCAGATGCTCTGACATAGAAAGAGAGCACATAAAAGGAGAGATTTCTGTTACAGAAAGTGATTATCCAATAAGTTTTTTCTGTCCTTCCTATAGAGGTACAACTCCTAATACTGTCTTCTGCTGATATTAGTTCTCATTAACAGTTAGCAGACAGAAAAAAAAAAAAAAAAAAAAAAAGAAAAGAAAATTAATATAGTTTCTCAGAGGGTTAAACTCCTTATAAACTCTCTGGCTTAGCAAACCAATTCTGAAAATGGCTATGTGAATTTGAGCTTGCACCATGCATAATCCATCCTAATTTCCATATTGCTGCTATAGAGACTGACTTTTTTTTTCAGAGAAGATAAAAAGTACACCTATTATCTCCTATTGCTCTTTTCCCCTTCACCCGGCTGTGCATCCTCTGCCCCCTTGCCTTCAGTCTCCTATTACACAGTGTTCCTTCTCTGTTACAGCATTGAGATTTCTGGCCTCTGTTCCCTCTGGGTATTTAGCCCTTCCTTGCAAAACCATTCATCCCATATCAAGAATTATGGCCTATTTCCCAAACATTTCTGTTGCTTTTAATCTTCTGTTGTTTAGTGAGTCTGCAAAGAGTCCTAATACTGTCTTCCTTCTTTCCAATTTCTCCTTCAAGTCAGATCTGCTCCCGACTAGACAGAAGTGCGTTTCTTCTCAAAATTTATTTCTCAACATACTGTATGACTCCACTAACTCTCTGCTAGTGTTTCTCTTTTCTTCCTCCAGATTCTCTGGCAAATCTTTGAAAAAAATCCTTCCAGGCCTCATTTTCTTTTTCACAGTATGCTTTATTGTGCTATTTAGACAGTCAGCTTTAATGATGCAATTGTCTATCTCTGATGCCCCTTCCCCAAGTACACACAATCCTCACACAGGAAAAACCAACCTGATTACACCCTAAAAAAATGGTTAAGATTAAATCACCGTAAAGTACCTACAGCTGACTGGTGGGGAAAAAAAAAAAAGAGAGAGAGAGAGAGAGAGAGAGAGAGAGAGAGAGAGAGAGAGAGAGAGAGAGAGAGAGATTAAGCATTTATGCTACAATTTACTGCCGGTCTTTGACATTTCATGTCTACTACTACAGAAGTCTGCTATAGACCCAATTCTATACAGCTTTTTCACTAATATCTGAAGAAATACATAATCATAAAAGCAGAGATATGTTATCAGAGGTATTGTGGGTAAGACAAGGTGGGTAATCATCCTGCTGTATTTGTTAGTAGTGATAACTTGGTTCCTGCTTTGTGCATAGCATTTTAAGCAGCATGGACATCTTGGAAAACATCCAACAGTGACAATGATATATTCAAAAATACAACTTTTAAAGAAAGGATGAAAGAATTGGAATTTTTCAAATAAGGATGTTGATAGGATAAGGTAAAGGCTGAAGAGTCTTTCAATACTTCAAAGGTTATAATAAAGAAGATAGCAATCAATTATTCTCCATGTCCTCTGGAGCAAGACAAGAAGTAATCAGCTTAATTTGCAGTAAAGAGGATTTAGGTTACACATTATAAAAAAAACTTGCTACTATAAGGAGAGTTAAGCTCTGAAACAGGCTATCTGAGGAGGCAGTAAAGTTTCCTTTAACGGCAAATTTTAAGAACAGTTTTGGCTGAGGTGTCATGAATAAGATCAACATATTTATTCTATTGCAGAAGCAGCAACGTAGGGGTAGAGGGTCTGTAATCTTCTCTTGCATCTTTAATGTAATTTTACCACTGTATTTACATATATTGTACACAGAATGATACAGGAAAAGACTTCATCCAGCCTCACTGATGAGCATTTTGATAGCAAAATTAGCAAGAATCCTTGTGAGAGTCTTATTTAAAAGTTTGGTAAATGATACATTGAGTATATTCCAGTCATCCCTGATATAACCAACCATTAACACATTCCAACAAGGGCCATTAACAGTAGTATTTGATGAGTGTTTCATTGTGAACCAAAAAAAGAAGTTATTTCAGGAGAGATCCTGCTGGAGCAGTCTATCAGTTTGTTGACAGCTTGCCATAGTATTTTTGATACTGATCTTCTCAATTTTCCACAATTCTTGTGTGTGTGAAGTAATAACTAAAATATAGGAATGATGCAGCATATATGGAGTCCATGAATGTTATAGATAATCAATACCTTGAAATTCGCAACTGTGGAAAAACTTTTGTTGTTTGTCTTGTTTACCTTAAAAATCCTATTTCTCCTCATATGATGCTTAGTGAATTCTTGTTTACTGCACTGCTTTGATACGATTACCTTTTCAAATTAGAAGAAGTTATTATGATATTTTTTCTTGGTGACCTGCATGTTGAATTCATCTCCCCCAAGATCTGACAAAAGGCAACACTGATCTCTCACAACATATAATATGGCTAGAATGTTTTATTAGATTTTAATTTGGTAGAAGAATAGCGAATTTTGTAGATTTAAGAATATTGGATTTTTTGTTTCAATTTTGTAGAAGTCCTCCATGATCTAGACAAGTGTTTTGAGTAAAGTTAAATATATTGAATTGTGATAGTGACCTTTGTAGTTTAGAATTTTCATAATTTCTTTTCACTTGCCATATTAAAGCACTTACATTGTGTGACTGCCAATAATAAATAGAACTAGAGTTTTAAAAATGTATTATATGCTTGCTTGCACAGAGGTTTAAATCTATTTCAACAATTCCTTTCAAAACAGCAGGTATATCACAAGAACATTTTTCTAACAAGTAATCATTGATGCATGCAGTAAAATGAGAATACTTAACTTTCAACTAACTCATGGGCTTGTAACCACAAGCCTAATGTTAAGCAATAATGGGCATGAAAGAATATCCATCAGATATTATTACAACAGTGTAGAAATGCAAAAAGAAAAGACCATTTGTCTGTATTTACTTAACTAGATTTCATGATAAAGAGCTACTCTCCCACTCCCCCTACTCCTTCCCCCCCCCCCCCAAAAAAAAAAACCCACACAAAAAGGATTACAAACACAGTAAAGCTGACCCCTGCACCAGTCAGAACAATGATGAGACACCAAGGATACTGCACTAACAGAGCTGGCTTGTGTTTTAGCTGGTGTAACTCATGACTGAGAATTTCAAAGTTTGTATATGTAACTCTGGTTTATTCCATCAGGTGATCTTAAAGACATTGTATACCTAATAGGAGCAGTTTAAGTTATGCAATGCTTTTCGCACACCACTGTAATGTAAAAAAAAAAAAAAAAAAAAAAAAAAAAAAAAAAAAAAAAGTGACTCCTCCCACTGCAGGTGAGCACAGAAACCACCAACAAGTGTGAGCTGTTTATAGACTGTTTTGGAAGTGTCTGTAGTTTTTCTGGGCCTAGACAGAAAATGAGTGCTGGACAACCCAGTTAACTGACTGTCAGTCCCTTTACTATGACAAGGAACAACCTGTTACAATCCAGAAGTCTTCAGCTTTTCCCTAGTGCTTGAAATTATTAATTCAGAGAGAAAGCAGCAAGAGCTCATCAATAGCAACAGGACAGGCTGGGTTCCATGCTCTCTTACCTTTTTCCATGGTAATAGGACTGAGTTCCATAAAACTGGTATGAGAGAATTGGAAGAACACCTTCAGACCCACACAGGCTGGAAGAAATCCAACACAGTCTTGATGTGGGTGGGCCAGTGTATTAGTCTTTAGGAGCTAGAATCATTTAGAGAATCTAAAGATACACTGCTAGCTAGGTAACAGGGAGGAAAAAGGTGTGTATGTGGTGTGTGGGGGGCAAATATTTTCTTACTGTATTTGTATTTCCCTCATCTATAACAAGTTAGCTTTTAAACCCCAAAAGACATGCTGCACCACATTCATGAGTGATACAGCAGGTCAGGGAGGCCATAGTAGAATTAATACATCCAGAAATAGCATTTTTGGGGGACTGAGTCAGCAATACACAGCTGATACAAAATTTAAACATGACTTCAACCTGTGCATGATCTGTAGAAAAAAATACAGCTCCAGAGTTTTCCCTAGTCCTTGAATTCCAACATCTGTCTCTCTACATTTATTTCTACTCTTGCCTGGAAGCCATTTTAATGCAAAAGCAATGCAAGCACATGTGCTCCAAGAAAGACTCCAAAGAACAGCAGACGTGATGGGTATACTCCTACAAGTGTGTTGTCTTCAATAGACTAGAAGACCTTCTCAAGGGTCACCTGATCTCATTCAGAGATAGGACAAACCACTAGAATTTCAGAAGAGTTTATTTCCCTCCACTGAATTTGAAAGGAGACTCAGAGATTAGATCAGATAGAGACATCCATGCTGCCAACTTTGCAAATGAGATGAGTCCCACTCATAGCTTTCTAAATCCCATCTATCTGTTTCTCATTTGTCCTTTGTAACATGAAATACATGCTTGCATATTATGCTTTTATTCTTTAGGGCTACAAAGATGATCAGAGGACTTCAGATCTGCCCTACGAGGAACAGCTGCAAGAGCTGGACCTGTTCAGCCTGGAGAAGAGAAGGCTGAGAAGAGATCTTATCAATGCGTATAAGTACCTGAAGGGAGGATGTCAAGGGGATGGGGACAAACTCTTTTCAGTACTGCCATGTGACAGGACAAGAGGTAACAGGCACAAACTGAAACACAGGATGTTCCACCTGACCATAAGGAAGAGAGTGACAGAGCACTGGAACAGGTTGCCCAGGGAGGTTGCAGAGTCTCCCTCTCTGGAGGCATTCAAAACCCCCCTGGATGCAATTCTGTCTAAGATGCTCTAGGTGACCCTGCTTGAGCAGGGAGATTGGACTAGAAGGTCTCCAGAGGTCCCTTCCAACACCACCCATTCTGTGATTCTGTAATTTATCTTCTGAGAATAAAGTTTCTTGCAAGTCCTCTTGCCATGTTCAACTGAATACATCTGTATTAGTTAAGGAATTAGAGATTGCTATGACAAGAATGTTTAGAAAACAGGTAAGTTCAGGCAGCTTTAAACTTAATCTCTCTACTTAATCAGCCTGATATTCATTAACAATTCATATTACCAATGATAGTTCCTACTCATTGTTAATAATTATCACTGCATATGCAAAGCAGTTGGCATTGTACACTTGCAGCTAATTTAGGACAAGACTGTCAAACTAAGAAAGAGATGTCATACAATTAGGGACAGCTGCCCTGTCCTTGATGTTCTCAGTCCTTGAGATGAAGGGGTCAGATCTGAGAACTCTTTACAGTGGAATCTGGAAGCTAAGTGTGCAAATTATTTCTCCACCATCCTCCAAATTTAATATATTCTCTTTTAACGTGTTTCAGTCTTTAGAGAGTTCTTAGCCCTCACCTTCCGAAGAAGGCTGAGAGTGTTACTTTCCCAGGCTGCTGCAAGTGTCCTGGCCTGTTGCTTGTCTATTTGTTTGTTTGTTCTATTTTTAAGTTTTGAATAGCTGCTGCTATTTCTTTGTCCTCCCTCTTCAACTTTCTTTAATAACCAGTAGTTGACCACTAGCAAGTTCTCCATAATTCTGGGGGTCCTGTTTCAACATAGAATCCTATTTCAAGGCCTTTACTGCTGTCTCATATTTAAATCATGTATGTAAAATGAAAGACACCTAGTTCAAGCTCCACTTCACACAGCGAGCGTGTGTTATCCTAACAGGTAAGGACTGGAGTCTGGCACAGTTATTATAAGGCACAGTTTGGATAGAGCCTGAGGCCTATTCATAGCAATGGCAGTATTATTTTTACTAGGACACTAGGTACAAAAAAAAACTTGAACACTTTTTTCTAGTTATGCAGAATTAGTGTTTGAGATCGAAACAAGCCAATATTAATTATATTCTGCTTATTGAGCTCTTACTACCGTGAGTACAACTGGTCTCCAATTTGGCTACAGCTACATTCAGGCCTCAGATATTTGGAATGCTTCATCTTCTCTAGAAAAGGCTACCTGTATTTTGGACAGGGCACTTGAGACAAGTATTCATTACACTAAAAAACAGGAGCTTCGTTCAAAACTTTAGTAACTATATTTCAGATAGTTGTTTGAATTAGTAGTTTACAGTCTTGCAGTCTTTATTTTTCTGAGAGACTCATATGTCTGCATTTGTGTGGGCATAGCTCTAGGGATAATCAAAACACATTACAGAGGAGAGAAAAAAAGGAAGAGATTAACCTGAAAAGTTTGAGAACCACTAACTGAATATTGGAGGTTTCAGTAGGATAAGTTCCCATCTGTAATTTTACTTTAAGAACAATTTGCAACTTAAGGGCCTAAGCAAGAAAGACTGAGAGTCTCTGTTAAAAGGAGTAACTTAAGTAATACAATGCATTTATTTACCAGAAAAAGGTTTAGGGGAGGAAGGAACTATTTAAACATCTTCATAATATTTAACGTTATAGTAATCCCAACATTTAATGTTATAGTAGGAGCTTAACAATATAGCAAAGCAAGTATTAAAACAGACTTACATGCATATAGGTTTACTTATAGCATCCACAGCTGACAGCACACATGAACCCTAGCAGCAGAAGTCATCACTAGACAAAAACAAATTAAAAAAACTGAGAGGGAGGAAAGCAAAAGGAGGGAGAAAGGAGAACTCTCCCCAACAGTCAAACAACCTCTCTGATGCAGTAGTCCTCTAATTTTCCCACACTAACAAAATGGTTTCATTAAACCCCACTCAATCTCCCCATTGGCTGTCTCCCTCATTAGGCTAATAGTGTTGATTGGAGCGGGCTTTGATCAGGTGCAGCTGTTGCAGCACTAATTGGCCGTTAAGCTTTGTGCTCTGCATCACTGGGTAATGTTTATTGGTTGTTCAAGTGGCCATTGTCTCCTATCGTTATCTACCGAGCTCTGCGTTTGCTAGTCTAAAGTTACAGACTAAAGGTACAAAGCGAGGGGCTGGAAAAGGAAGGGCGGTTCACCCATCAGTGGCAATCGTCTCCCACAACAAAACCCAGCAAACAAGACCTAACAACGTTTTTCGTATCGAACCGGTGCAAAGCCCTGAGGATTCCAGTACTACCCTGAAGCCTGGAGGTAGAGGTGGAAGTTGCAGGGCTCTAAGTGAAAGGCAAACTGCAGGAAAACAAGGGAGAAGCTTCAGACCTGCAAATGGGAGGAAGTTCTCTTTATATAGATGAAGGCACTGTGACTAAATCTTTTGTATCTTTGTTTATTTGAAGCACATATATGTTTGAAGTTTAGTCCCTTGTTTTAACAGAGCTACAATGAAATATTTTGTGACCGACGCATCTTCCTCATCAGAATGTGCCAGATTCATTCAATTATGTTTCTATCTTTTTAAGTGTTAGAAATAGATCTTCATAAGCTTGAAAAATAGTTATCCTGGGATTCAAGAACCTAATAAAGGAACTTCAAGTTCATAGGCAAAATTATGCTGCTATCCTACACAGAAATATCTATTAGGTCCTTAGATTTAGAGCCTCCAAACATTTATTAATAGATGTTCTCTCTCTCTCTTTCTGTGACCAAATTACTTTCCTGTGTGCTTAATGCCCAGAATTTTGACTGGGCATTTTGAACATGGAATAACCTGACTCTGAAACAAATTAAGCTGTGTATTAAAAGAAGCTTACTTGCCTTTTAAATGGCAAAATCATTTGTAAAATAACGTGTTGTCCTTTAAAAATAGCACGAATGAGAAGTATGGTAGATAAATCATTAAGGGATCAAATTTCAAAGTCACAAAACACAGGCACTAGGTTAGTAAGAAACACAGAAATTCTAGCCTCAATCAAAATAATAAGCTCAGCTGAGCAGTTCTTTTATTACAAATAATATTCAATTTCCAGATTCACTGTTATGGACAAAAGTATATTTTCATTAAAGATATGTAAAATGAATTTTTTCACTGTTTATTTTGGGATCTCCCACAGAAAACACCTAGACAGCGTATGTTCAGTGGGATTACTAAATGCTTTCTGAAAGTGCTGGACCTATTTCTTTAACATGTGGCTACCTAAAATTCTCAGTTTCTGACCATTTCTTGCACTCACATGTACATGTGATAGGCTCTGATGTGGTCACTGCCCACAGTAGGAATGCAAAAAGAGCAGATGCTTATTATTAATGTTGCTCAGGTGGAAAAGAAATAGTGCCTACTAATGCTTCATATCTAACTATGCCTTTTCTTAGCCTCATTCATCGTAGGTCATAGTAATCTACTATCAAAAAAAAGGAGAAAAATAAGAAGATAGTGCAAAGACATTCACCTTGATGGACGTATTTGAGGAAGTCCATATACGTGACTGTGACAGGGAATATCTTCCATTGACTGAGGAGAACAAAGTACATAATACACAGTTTTCAAAATGTGTCAGCAAATACAAATGCAAAATTTGCCAAAACAAATGCAAACTTTTCTATAACTTCTGTAGTGGCACATTGCATTTCATTGTAGTTAAAAGCTAGAGGCTGGTGAAAGAACTTGTGCCATTTCCCTATTGCAAGATAAAAGTTTCTCTTTTATTCCTGCTATTTGATGCTTATCTTTGTCATACAGAAGATGACAGACACAAGCATGTCTATATTTTGATGGTATTATTATAAGTCACCAGCCAGGCAGAGGAGTGTGAATTGCCAGATCTCGAAGAGCTGAAGATGTTGAAACGTAACATTTGTATTTTGAACATCAATATTTTTAACTATTTCATTTTTGTTCAAGTTTGCAGAAAAGCTCACTAATTCACAACTTCTTCCTATTTCTTTTCATGTGTCAAAAGCTCCAGTTCTTCTCTAATTGTTGCCCAAAACAACCAGCCTCTGTCTTGACACTTTCTATGAGGCTATTTTCTGTGAATAGGAAAATCAAGGCTCTGGAGAAAAAAAATAGCGTGTCATGCATGCAATGTAGTATTAAACCAAACAATTTAGAAGAATTGTATTGATTATGTAAGCAAGATGAAAATGAAGCCACTGCAGAATTTCTTTCTTTTTTCTTTCTTTCTTTGTTTCTTTCTTTTTTTTTTAACCAGGGTCTGGAAAATCCAAATACTTGAAAGTAGGATTTATGGTTCAGTTCACTGCAGCATGTGCAATACCTTGACAACTGGATTTGTGACATTTCCCTACATACACCGAACTGCATTTGCCAGAGGCATGATATTGAATACTGCACTTCATTGCAACCTGAGTGAAACACTTCTAAAATGTATCTGTTTATGAGATAAGATGTAAGCATGGTGATGCTATGTGTGTTTCATTCTACAGAACCTTGAAGGGGATGAGAAATGACTAGATATAATTAGAGCAGTTTTGGTCAGGTTTCTAATGATTTTCATTAACAATTATTATTTTATTAAAGTATTGGCCCAGAACATTCCTTTCAAATTTTTGTTCTACTATGTTAAGCATGCAATAAATCTCTGCTGTGATGAGATTATAGTCAATACAAACAAAACACAAAGAGCAACAAATGAGCATTAATATCTCTCTTCAGGGCAAAGTTTGGAGACTGAGGCAAAAGAAGTCTTGTTCTCAGTGCAGCTAATGACAAAAATTGTTGTTTCGAATAGGCCAATCACTTGCTTAAAATGCACAAGAATTTCAATGCAGAACAGCACTGAAATCTGCATTATAGCATCATGAAGGATATGGCATAGTGTTTCTATTTACATGTCCTTACATTTCTGTGTGGATAAATCAGCTTGGAGCTGATTGTAGGTTAGATTGATAACTTCATTCAAGAATAACAAAAGAATTGGCTCAAGGCCCTTCAGAAGCTGATAATTTTTATCACCTCCTGGAACACTGGAGAAAAACCAGTGAAAGAGGATAAATGGCCTAACCTAGAAAACTATAGGACAAAGGACCTGAAATTTGTGCTGGGAAAATTTAAGGGAAGAGTGATATACTGTGCAGATGGTGATGACTGAAATGATGGTTTTATGTAAAATAGGTCTTGTCACATAAATGCAATGCAAATTCTTTTAATGATCATAAGTTTAATTTATAAAGGAAACTATACTAACAAAAGAAAATCAGTTTGTGTTTCTTAGCTTTGCACAACACAGATCATACATAATAGAGCTGTAAATTATCTGCTACTGAAAATCTTACAACAGATATGAGGCCAGTAACTACAAATAGAAAATTTTCATCAAAAAAAAAAATGTGTCTCTGGGAGTCTTGAGGGGATTGTTTCTTCATCAAGTGCTGCTAAATCAGTAATCTGGAAGAAAATACAAAATTATTTAAGGGAAAATATCTAGTTCACATATTATTTGAACAGAAAATGATACAGCCATGTCAGTTATACAGACTGACCTGAATTGTTTGGGAACATGAGGAACAACTGAAACACATATACTTCACCACTGCCAAAGACATCACCTTACGTGATCAGGTCATGCATCTGACTAGGGGAATCATATCCATAACAGCCATCGTATTAAAAAGGTCTCTGAGCTAGTTAGCTAATCAGTTTCATAGGATGCTTAGGCACAGTATGTCAGCTAAAATTGCCCTTAGATATATAAGTGCTGGTCATGGATGCCAGGAAAGGATCAGGACAGCCTGTACATGGGTTTGGGAGATGTTTATTTTCTTTGTCTTTGTCAGTTCTTGGTCCATTTGCCTGTTTAAACCACTGAAAAGCTGTGAGCTATCAGTTGCCAGAAAGGGAGGTAAATGGGCTTTCAAAACATACTAAATAGTTTTCTGAAATTGAGCTTGAGATGGGTACATGGGTAGGAGAGCAAAGAAAAGCAAACATAGGTAAAGGTAGAAAGAATTTGTATAGTCTCTCTATTTTGAAAGTGAGTCTGGACACGGATACAAATTCAGTCTCACTGAATTTACCCAATTCAACATTTTAAGACGAGTTATTGGAGACAGCTATGGGAGCTGAACTAAGACAGGAAGAGGTAGTGTATGATTTTCACCACCGAATCCTCCGTTTTGACAGTATATAGGAAAGAGAAAGAAATAATCTCCCATATGCTTTTATAAGAGGACATAGGACTTGCGGTTGAGCTGCCTTATCAGAGGAGAGAACTGGCACCCCAAATCTTGTCTTGTTGCCCCTGATGCAGATGGACACCTGCAGAGATACGAAGAGACCTGGGGATGGAAGGAGGGGGAAAAGCAGAAAACATGCAGATTCAGTGCAGGCTGAGGTATATCACTGCCTGCCATACAAGCGAGTGAGCATCAGGGTATTTGACTTGCTTGCCATCATAATCTCATCATTGATTGGCAGCACATCTGCTTTTCATAGCCAGCTCAATGTCTTTACACAGGGCAGGTACCAGTAGCCCAAAGCCCACAGGCATCCACAGGCAATGATACAGATATGAGAAGCAAGGTCAGAGAGCCTGGACTAGAGTCTCTGAGGCTAAGAAATTTTACTGCATCCCTCCATGTTAAAGTAGAACAAGTCTTAACAGGACTCAGCACCTTTCTAGTATTTACCTTGCAGAGTGTATAGCAGGCCTGCAAGTGTTTATTGCATAGCATACACTTTGGGCTGTGCATGGTTACATTTGTCATTTGCCTGTGACCTATTTATTATTTTATACAGTTGCAGACATTGTGGCACCAAGCAGTTCATGGTGAACTTGCTGCAGGGGTTTTACTTCACAAGTTAATCAATGCAGAGCTAACTGCACCATCAACATTGATCAGGTTGTGAAAGCTTTGGCATTATAGTAACTGCAATATCCTGTTACTTGCAGTTTGATTTACTTAGAGTATGTTTTACATCAGGCTGTGCGCACACTAATGAACACTTGCACTTACATAATTTGGCTTGGTCTGTTCACACAGGGAGCCCAGCAGTGCACAAAAGGCACTCAGCAAAGATACCTGATAGGAATTTTAATTCTGCTTAGGTATGAACAACTGGAGCAATACAACTCACAGGTCAGCAGTTCTTGCCATCAGCCAAACAGCATATTTGACAACTTTGTGGCTGACACAGGCTGTTCATTTTGAAAGCGTGCTTGAGCCAGGGGGCCATTAGCAAGATCTATAAGTAAAGCAGTCCCTCCCTCTGACTGAAAGTAAGTGCATTTAGTGCACTGGGTTGACCTGTTACATGTTAAGTCTCGTATCTTCTAGTGTTGCAGAAGGATTCACCCACACAATATCTGAATGCTTCCTTGTTAATATATGTCTGAGAGGCCTGATTTTTCTCCCCTTCTCCCTGCTTGCACTGCTAGTAAGAATCTAACTGTATCGGACAGCAGAGGCCTTCCATTGTGTGTATGAGAGGAGCTCTCAGATAAAATAAAACTGATTTCACCACTTTTGTATAATTTCCTCCCTAAGAACAGAGGAAGGTATTTGCTTCCACCAATTCTTAGTGCATTAGCCCTTCAGAGTAAGATACACCTTATTGTCTATATTGCATTTATATTGCGACTGCAATGAGGTGGGTTAACAAGAGATGGTTACATGTGGTTTTGGAAAGATCAAGGCAACTTTTGTGATGTTTGATGATCACCTAAATTCAGCCATCTAGGGAACTGCATGAGTCTAGAAGTAGCTGGTTTAGTGAGATTTACAAACCTTGGGGTTAGGTAAATCTTTTTTTTTTTTTTTTTTTTTTTTTTTTTTTTTTTTTTGATTTACCCATTATGAGCATTCTTAATCACTTTCTCAAATATCAGTATCTAAATACTGCCTAAGATGACCAGAATTTTACATTTGCAGACTTGCCCATTATCTAACGTACACTAGATCCTGCACTTCATGTGATTTCCACATTGCAAGGCAGGTGCTTGAGAGCAAGTTCAGCAATTCTGAGCCCCCTCGTCCTGTCACCATGAGGCCACACAGTCAGCTGAAGTTGCCTGCAGGTGGGGTTCACAGTATCTGGGAAGAGTCAGGCCTGGTCTAGGCAAGGTCTGAGCCATTTTCTCAGCCCATAATAATGACATCCTAGACCCTTACTGAGCCTAAAGCTACTTTCGCTGTTGATGATGGAGAGGAAGGTAGACATCAGCCTGCAATGACTTTGACAGTGTAGACAAACCTGGAGGACTGGTGCATTTTGCCTTCAGGTTTATTTCCCAGTATGGTAGGTGTCAGAACCAGAAATGGTTCAGTTCATAGCTGCTCTTGGGACCTGAGTGGAGCGGACATAGATAGAGAGACTTTAGCTTCTTTAGACACCAAAGGAAAGAAATTTTTCAAGGGAGGGAGTGATTCATTTGCTCCTAAAGTAGAGCTATGATGCACTGGAGGCTTAACTGTAGCATAGAATTTCATCTGAACCCATTTTTAGTCTTTTCTCCCCCCCAACATTTTTCCCACTGAGACTGCACTGAGAGGAATTAGAGTCTCAGCAAAGGATAAGGATTTATTGTAACAGAAAAACTTTTACAGGATTAAAGTCTGGAGTGGCTGCGATTGGTTTGTTGTAATAACTGCTGTGTCTTGTCATGTTTTCTGTGCAGCACCTTTCCTAAAATTAATGGGCAAGAACTTTCTAATTCTCTCTGCTGCTCAAGGGGTGCCAAGCCTCTATAAAGCATCACCAAAGGATTTTCCGATAGCAAGAACTCAGCTGAAACATGACCACCAGGACCAGCTCTAACATTATCCCGTTTCAGTGTTGAAGCCCCAGATCAGATGTAGTACCCTGTCACTGATGAACTCATTGACAAGTTCATAGGGCAACTTATCCGGAACTCACATTCAGTACAAGACGCAGGTGGTGTTCAGGCTTTTGCACTGCTTTGTCCCTCTCACACATTGACAGTGGATTGTTGCTGTCTTCTTGAATGCTGAAATCTCTCACAGATTTCAGCTGTTTGTCCTGTTTATTGGGCCATCATGCTGGAATGGGGTGTCTGCTTGGCACACTGGTGAAAAGGGCTTTCAGCTTTCACACGACATAATGCCCTATAGATGTACTGAGCACTTGATCTATATGCCTCATCCCAATGATAACACTGTAGGATAACATTTCCCATATGACAGCATATATAGGGTGTCTTCATCACACAACCCTTCTTCCCCTTGCAGCTCATCAAGCTGAGGTACAAGTGAGTTGAGTGGTGAGAGTGACAACAGACTTACAGCTGTTGTACCTTGTATGAAGATCAATTTAACACTTCCAATCCTTCGTCAGGGTCCCAGTTTGGAAATCTGATTTTCAAGCCTGGCACATTTGTGTTATAATACACTGTAGACATCAGCTGTTAAATGCTGGTGAGTTACTTACTATCTTTATTCAGACAACAACTACATGGCTCTGGACATTACTGTTAGGCAAACATTTTTAAGAGCAGTCAAACAGTGTGAATTATGAGAGATGATTACTGCACTATCTCTGTGTTATCTTTTGATGTTAAAACCTCAGTGTCAGAGTCTTTGCTTCAGGGCAGTTTGAGGATGTGAAAGGGAATCTACAGTACAGTGTAAGGTGTGCTTTATTCATCATATGGCAGAACCAATTCTCTGGTACTTCGTGCTGAAGGATTCTTTATTAGTTCTCTAAGTAGGGTCACCTAGAGCACATTGCCCAGGATTGTGTCCAGATGGTTTTTGAAGGAAGGAGACTCCTGGCAATAGGTGTTGCAGCATCCTGTATAACAACATAACTATGTCACAAAATATATAGAAATATACACACATCTACAAGTGGATCCTCTAATGCCAATGGATCCTTTAACGAGAGATGGACACCACAGAGAGCAGAAAGAACTCAGGAGAGTTGAGAGTATGGCATTTTCATACCCACAGCTTATGGAAAGCTAATTTGTATGCTAGCTATATTGATTTTCTGGTATGTTGGTTTAAGTAGCACAAGGTCATGGTCACAGCATTTATTTTGTTATAGCTACACTGTGCACTTCTAGCATGTCCAATTTGTTGTATGAGTACTGTGCAAAGCTAGCCACTCAAATGTGTGCGAGCGTCATACATAAGTTTTATGTACACAATTTATTAATGCATCTCTTGCAGTCCTCAGTCTGTCCTATGCATTCCAGGGCATATAATTGCTTCATGCAGATTTAACTATATATGATGATATTAAAATGCTGTTCGGCTGTTCACTCATTTCTCCTTCAGAGAGATTTGAAGGAAAAAAAATGAAGGTCTTCCGTGTACACTTAATCACTAAAGACAACCTATTGATCAAAGTGATACTTCTGAATATTTGCAGAGGCATTAAGAGGACATCGGACTCTTGGTACCATTTTAAAAAAGTAGAGCTCTGTGTCAAGGAACAAGCAGTAGTAACTGAGTAACAGCATAACCAAGGAATCTTACTAATTCCTTAAGACTCGAATAAGGAGAATGGCTGAGTACCTTCCACTGCCTTCCTTACAGGAGATCCACAAAATTGCTGCTAGGGCAGGATGGGATAAAGAAAGGAAGATTGCATACATTCTATTTTACCCAGTTGTTGACACAGGCTTGGCCACAACCTAGACTAAGATAAGCAAGGCCAAATGTGCAAAAGAAAGGTAGTAATTGACTTTACATTTTGAGAATGTAATTGCATTTAAAGAACAGACAATTTTAGAAGAACAGAAAGCTCTTTTTAACCAAAGTTTTTGGTGAAATGAAGCAGGAAGAATCGTGGACTCATTTTGTACCTAAATACGTTACATATAGATTAGGCAGCTAACAAAATAAGAATTTTTTCTGGAGGAAATACTATTTACAGGAATCTTAAGACTTTTAAACCTCAGATCTGACCAATATGAATGACATACATTATATAAATTTTAGTCAGTTTATTATGTACTAGTAAGCACTGTTCTATAAAGGCAGCTTACTCACATATCTCTTGGGGAGAAAGTCAATTAACAACCTAACAGCTTCTTCCAAAAATGGAAGTGGTTCTTCAAATACATAAAGGGAATGAAGAGGAAGGTGAAATTAAAAATGATCCTAAAAGTTATCAAAATTGACTGCAATTAATTCCATAATAGATTTGTATGTATAAAATTTGAGAAATGCATTTTGGGTGCTACATTCTTCCCCTTACATAAGATCAGTGGAAAATTTTAATTGACTGTCCTGTGATATCCTGACCTAAATACAGAGCAGAAAGAAACTACACAAGACTGTCTTGCAAGTCTAAAAAAAATGAGAAATCTTCATAATGACAGGATATAATTAATATGCAACATAACTCCGTCTTAACTGTAATAAAAATCCATTGATTGTGACCACTGACCTTATATGCGTAAAAACCACATTTCCAAAAACAATATATTCACAGTTTAGCACTGTGGAATCAACTGTTTTTTTTTAAAAAAAAGCTCTTTTCCTTTTTAAAAAATTGTGCAATGTACTTTTGTCTTGCTCATTTTATTGTCAGCAAGAGGATAAAAGAAAATTTTGTTTCTTGGTTACTATTATTCTTGGCCACTTCTGATTCTTGATTCTCATTGCTGGGTATTTTTTAAATGCTAAACCCCCAAACTGCCTGGAAGAATGTGTTATCCAGAGTCTGATTCCCAACACATAGTCCTCCAAAAATAATTAATTCAGTAAATCACATTTCTCTTCTCTTCATGGACATCTGAAACCGAAGATGCTAATGGTATCATTTGCATACTAGTTTTGAAATAGCCAAATTTCACTTCAGACATCTCAGCATTCCAGTTGTGGTAAAGGGTTCAAAAACAGAAAAATGTTTAAAAAATGTGGTGAGGCATCTGATTCAGTCTCCTGAAAATACAGAGTGAACCTGTATAACGTATGTTTCACAGCTGCAATTCAGCCTTATTTTAAAGAATTCCAACAAAAGCATCTCCAGCCCTTTCCTCCCTTCTCTGGGAGTTTGTTCTCTGTTCTATCAGACCTCCATACAGGAATGCTTATCTTCATGTATTCTGCTTTTCCTTACCAGGCAATCCAAGCGGTTTTACGTAGACTTCCTGCAGTAAGCATCTGCGTCAATGCCAGCACTGACAAATGTAATTTTGTGTTAAAATGGGCAGATCAGAGACATGCTACAGCTCTTTACCTGTTCTGAGAGAAGAAAGCCTTCAAACCAGAACATTGATGGAAAATGGAAGAATCAGACTGGCCTGTATAAAGGAAAATACAAGCATCCAAAAGATACGAAGTGGAAAGATGAGACTGCTAGCAAAAATCTTGAAAATCATGATAAAACAGATCAACAAAAATAATAAGTGCAAATTTTTATTACTTTTCCCCTACTCTCTTCTACCTTTGGTCAATTTATTCAATCAAAAGCAAAAAGAAATAAAATGTTAAAGATTCCTGTAAGCGTTAAATCTATGTCGTGCATTTTTTGCCAGAGGCATTGATGAGAACTACTTTCTGATCTATAGTATAACACAGCAGCATCCTTTTATGTGTTCAAATTAACACTGTAACTCCAGTTTATGAACTCTTGCTTTAGGTCACCACAAGGAAAAAAAGTTAATTGTACTCACATAAGACCCGTGCACATCATTTGCAAGGCTGAAAAATTAATAGCATCCCCCCTCCACCCGCACACCTTATACTTTTTCTTCTTGGCTAGCCTGCAAAACTGAATCAGTGAATGTCTTTCTCAAGTAACAGTTTTTTTTAATTGCCAGTAATATGAGACTAGTAGCAAAAGAAAATTCTAAATAAACCACAAGGCCATTTGTGATTCATAACGGTCATACTTTGAGACATGAAGTTCTTTTATTAAAGTCTTACCTTCGGTGATGTCTTAAGACTTGCTGCAGGTTTTAAAAATGAATGGTAATTGGCCTATTCTGAACTGTCAGCAGTTTGAGAACTTAAAATATGCAGGGCATGTCTCAAGAAATCCAATTGTCCTCTTTGATCTTAGATTAAAAGGACTCTTAAAAATTTTAGAGCTGTGTAGTTTCACAACTGTTTCTTAAACAGTTTCAATTAATATCATATGAGCTTTATTCTGTGAATGTAAAATAAAGTAGAAAACTCCTTGGAATTCCCCATCGGCTATATTCTGTTTCAAAAACATGTATTGGCTTTATATCCACACTCTCCATCACAGTCAGTCTCCATTTACATCCCTGATGCTTACCTGATGCTTACCAATAAATCCCCAAATGCATGCATGTCTCGATTTAAGAAAGATATTTTACTTGTGTTTCATACACAAAAACTGATAATCAACAGTGGCTTAAAAAATTAACACTACTCCACCTTCTCACAAGTGTACAAAAAAAGAAATAATGGATTTACATTCAACAGTAAAGCTTAAAGTCCACCCTAATAATAGTTGCATTGACATTCACATACACAAGCACAGAATAAATATTTCAGGATTCCTATAAGAGCATACAGCATACATACAGTACTTGAATTTTACATAATGAGTGTTAGTAGGGTCAGCAATTCATAATCTTATATAAAAGTAAAACTAAAATCAGAAAAGGGCGTGTGGGAGGTAACACCAAAGTACTGCACAGAGCTAGCAGGTTAGTAAATCCATTTGTGAGGAGTTTGCTTCTGTTTCTTCATAATAGGACAATTTGTTTGCAAATGTGTATTCAAAGTGCATATTAATGCAAAACAAAATTATTGTATTTATTAATACATGCAAGAGGCAGCCCCCAAGTGACCCGACAGAATAAAGCTGTTATTGGCAAGTGGCCGATATAATACAGATGTTTCAGGCAATTTTTCTAAAGCACTTTAATAGCAGCAATTTAATTTATAATGGCTCTAGTCTGACTTCTGTTTGGGTTAAAGGGCATCTTTTTTACATTTACAGCTATATTTCTTTATAAATAAATATCTTAAACAACAAATAGCATAGTCAACGTTTCTTTTCTCTCTCTTTTGCATATGTGTCGTGGAAAACCTCTGACCTTTTCAGAGACATAATGTGCAAAATAATGTTAGAGTGGAAATAGGGACACAGAGCATCACAGTCAGTTACATTCCTGGGATGTCAGCCCTGCCCTTCTTACACTCTGAGGGCTAGCCTTGCCAGGGTAATGCAGGGCTTTAAGGGACAATATTCCCAATGGCTTGGAAAGAGATATAATTTATGGTATCTTAAAGAGCTGTAAATGTGAGGTTTAATTTGCAAGAGTGTGTACAATACGTCATGTACAGGATTCAGTATTCCCACACAGCTACTTCTCTAGATTTGAAAAGTCTGGTCGTCTCCTTTCAGACATTTCCTCCCCAGCCCGAACATCTTGGAACATTTTTGTTCTTTAGGTGTTTCCTCTGTTGCATATTTATCAGCTCTTCTTGCATCTTACAATCTGATCTCACATCACCTAGCTGACATCTGCACACAAATATTTCCAATCAGATATAGGGTGCACAATATTAAAACTTTTAAACCTGTCTATAAGTCTCATCAAGACAGGAGGACAGGAACCACAGTGCAGAGAGTCCAACCTCTCACTGGCTGTACTGTGAAGATTCTCCTTTTCGGCGTAGGAGAAAGGAAACTTGTGTCTGCTTTTTAGATTCTGAAAACAAGCCAGAGTGGAGAAAAAGAGTTAACACCAGACTTAATAAAGCTTTTAAGACAAAACCTGTTAAGCAATTTAGACAGACACTGTGAATTTCCTGCTGATTTTCTGAAGTCTGTACATACAGGAAATTTGTTAACAGTAGGAAGAAGTTGGGAGTTGCTACATAGGAGAAATCTGCCATTATTACAAAAACTGGCTAAGTGGGTTCTTTCAGTATAAACCCCTCACTGGTCACTGTTCTCAGTGGTGCTGTTCCCCTTTTCTTTTTTCTCCTGAGTCTTGTTTCCCTTCTTCTTTTTCTTCTTTTTCTTGGTCTCCTCCTTCTTGCCAAAGGTAATGAAGTCACTTTTGTCAATTTGGCTGTTTGGCGGCTCCTGCCGGATGGAGATGATTGCAGGAGATCCTGGGATAATGAATTTGTCTGGCAACTCACCAGGACCACCTTGTTTGGGATTGCCCGGTCCAAATTTAAAGGTCCAGCTGTTGCTGTTCACACCAGCTCCCACTGGGGGGGACACCTCTCCTGCTTCAGGTTCTGAAAAAGTAAAAACAGCAAGAAAAACTTAAAGCGTCATTAAGCAAGCACCTAGTGACTATCAGATTCCTGTTCAAGAGCTACAGCTTTAGCCTGGGTCTGTGTTGATTCTGTGGTTGCAGCAGTGTGAACCTGGCTGCTCAGCTGTGTGGTACTGACTGGTTCAGGTCCAGACTGTTCAGTGCTAGTACACACTGACCCACCCCACATAGTGCTTGGCCCAACACACGCTGGATCCCACGTGGTGCCTTGAATACAATTATTCTTTATGTTTCTTTTGGATTTGAGGTGTCTGAAATAGAGATCATTGTGTTGCAGCCATCAAAGTGGTGTTTTTTAGCACAATACCCAAGCATGTGTATTGCATGACACAAAGGTATGTTAGATGGTGCTAAGCCTTCTGGGACTGTGACTTGACAGGTCAAGTCAGAGGCAATCAAACTTGGCAGTGTGCATATCCATACTGGGGCCCTTAGCAAACTATCTTGTCAGCTGTGTTCAGGATTCCCCGTGGAGGGAATTAGATGGTGCACCCAAGAAAGGAGCCTGAGACCAAGCTAGTATGTATTCAATGCGGCTGATATGCAGAGAAGGTCATGGAGCAAAAATGAGAGTGAGCTGAATTGTCTGCATAGAAACACTGCAGAACTCCTTTAACTAGGGTACAAGATCTGGTCTCAGAAATATTCACAGTCTTTTTCAAGGTGAGGCTCTAACAACCTGATCCCTTTTGGAAGGGAATGTGATGGCTCTTTTAAAAGATTTGTAAAATTCTTCTAAATTATTAAATCGTATGTGAAATGGAGAAACAGAGAGGGCTAGTGCCAAAACTGTGTTGAGCTGTCAAAAATTGTTTGGAAGGAAAGCAATATAGCAGTGAATTCTCAAATTGGAAGGTCCATACTATTATGCTTCTTTTCTTTTTTTCCTGTTGTAGTACAACAGTATCAAGGTTAAGAAACACTAGAGCTTGCTGTTTTTTTCTGTGAATAGGCATGGCAGAATCACAGAGTCACAGTATTTTACATAGGCAAATATAAAATGAAGCTCTGTCACTAACTTTAGGCTTGCATTATGAAGCAAGATTTTAATCTTACTTCCCTGATTTTTCCAAGATTGAGCCAGTCAGATTGATTTTTTTTGTGTGTGTTACTCTAACAACAGCAATTTTCTAGTGTAATGAGATATGGCACACGATGTGTTCTTCTGTGATAAGGAAAGTCTTAAAAAGTAGCTGTTTTATTTTTTCTTAAACTTTGAGAGTTTTTGTAACTTAAAATAACTCCCAGTTTTGAATAGGTACCACATATTCACTTTTTTGTATCTTTTTAAGTACTTAAAGGATTCTGCTTAGGGGAAAACTCGATGCTTATAAATTAATTCTAAAGCCCTCAGATCTGATGGGAATGTTCTTCTCTACACTCTAAAAGTGCAATACTACAAATATACGACCTGGCATACTTGTAACTGCCTACACACCAATGTTTGCAATACTGCGTGCACAGTGCCAGCTCCACAGATCTGATTAAGTCTCAACATCATCCTGTTTGCATCAGTGCTGTCTTGTTGAATAGGTAAAGCTCTTCCAAACAGGAAGAGCTTTTTCACTATGAAGAAAGCTTGGGAAAAGAGTACAGACGGTTTTCCACATAGGGTTGGAAGAGGAGACAGTGCACAGGAATGAGGAAAACAAACAGAGTAGGAATCCTTGGTCTCTCACTGGTGAGGAAGGGCAGGAAGAGGAACCACAGTACACAGTCTAGGGGGAGATCTCCAGTGTTTGCCAAACCAGAAGATGCTATCCAATGAACCTCATGTACTGACTGTTCTACACCACTGTAGTGGTAAAGGAGTTCATTGCATTCACTTTAGCAATCGTTCCATGAAACGAACAGCATCTCCTGTACTGCTGATTCTTGTTTTATGATTCTCTATTTTCTGTAATGTTGTTCATACAATTACCTATTTCATGAAATAACATGTATGTCATACATGCAAACAGAAGGCTTTCATAATTAAATAACTAAAGAGGACTTGACAATCTTTCTCCTGTCTAGTAACAAAACAAACATCTCTGGAAAGCATGATTCCTTTTGAGCTTTGTTTTTCATACTTATGCAGTATATTCATGTTCCAGACCCAAAGGATTCTGTATACACGATACATCAGAACTATCTTTGAGGCCACCTCTATAATGTATTTGTCATATGCAATCTTTGTAAAAAGGGGATATGACTGTTTTTACAATGTAATGTTTAATTAAGGAATAGAAGAGCCTGTACACTTCTTTTTCCCTTAAACCTGTTTTCAGCGATGAAGATTTGACTTGGAGTTTATATTCTCCCCAGGAACTGGTGAAGTTGTTACTTTAATCTTTCTATTCTCAAATTTCTTTTTAAAGTTATTGTTAACATGGAACTTACTATATTTTTTTTGTAAATTGTAGCTTTTCTTAATTTTTAATAGCCTTACCTATCAATTTCAGGGTTTTTAAATGTTTGTTGTTGATAATGGCTACATCCTAACAAGTCCTTTCCTACCCAATACATTAATACGAACTTTCAGCCTTCATTTCTGTTAAGTAAAATATTTTCATTTCTGTTAAATAAAGTATTTTGGCCAGGTATATTTCATTGTTTCTTTGAAATAATAAGTTACTTAGCTGAACATTGTGTGTCTTGGCCTATTTCCAAACTATGAATCTATTGTCGATCTTCAGCAATATAAAAATATGAGCTTTCACACTGTACAGAATAAATTAAGCCCTATTTGACAATAAGACCTTTCTCCTTCCCAACAACACCATGCAGCACTTATTCCAAATAACACTGGCCCAGATCCACTGCTCTTTTCCTGTTGCTGGCGGAGGAACAGCTAAAAAGCCCCTCTAATCAGTTTTGAACTCTCCTTGTTCTGGGCTGGGGAGAATCCTCTAACAGTGAATAGTCTAGAAACTGCTTTGAAGTGTATAGGGTTACAATGCTCTATGGACCACAGTGCCATTTGACTTTACTAGGACATGAGGCAATGACAATGATTTTATATTAACCATCTTACCACATAAATATGATAACCTGCAAGACCCATTTAAGGATACAAGTATCCTTGAGGTACAGTGTCTTTTTTTCTTTGCATGAAAACTATCACAAGCCTAACAGGGTGCATATACACGTCTGCTGCATTATTGAAATCTAATTCAAAACAGGACACTGACCCTTTAATCTGGTTCTGCCTAGACAAATCCACTCACCAGATGAAGTTAGAAGCGTTTATCACAAATCCTTCTGATATAATGCAACCAAACTCAACAAACCCATCATATCTACTCTGGAATCAGGATTCTGTCAAACAAAAAACTAAAGGGTTTGCCTACATTTCTGTGATTTTTCCTGGTCCTTTAATATGTTTATTGTTGTTATAAACTAAACATATTAATACTCCTTAATACTCACTAAGCCAAAGGAAACTAATTACGCTTACAGCTGTGTGGAGAAGTCACGTACAAAAAGACAGAGACAGACAGAACATAATGAGTTAATAATCATCATTTCCTAAGAGTGGAGCTTCAGCAGTCTTCTCAGGAAATTTAATTTCTGCTTGATTTATCTGATAACATGTGTGTTTATCTGGATTGGCAGGTTGGAAGGTCACAGTTCAGCTGTACCAACAGTGCTGTACGTTTAGGCATTTCAGATCAAGGATAAATGTCACTTACCTTCTAGTTTCCAAAGCCCCCTTAAACAGCTATTCTGTTTCTAATCAGTGGGAATTTAAGAACAAAAACTTTCCATTTAAATGCTATTTTACATTTAACAAGATTAGTTATGCTTCTCTTGCCTATTTTCTGGCTCTAACTAAATGCTTTAAAGTTGTTTATTAAACTTAGAGAAATATCTATATAAAGTAAATCCTCCTCCTATATTTATACTACTTAATTTAAAATGCTATACTTCTTTTCTCTTCCTCCTTGAGCTAAACAGGTTTTTGTCAAGGTCAACACAAAAGTACAGACTGGCCACTTTTTGATGTTTCACAATAGGTTACTTTAGGGGCTGCTCCCCTGCCTCCTTGTCTTATTCTGAAGGAATATGGCAGCCTTCACGTTCAATGGCCAAATAATTCATTTTTAAAATGTATGCATGCACCAGAGCCAGAATCTAGGAATCTGTAGCACCTTATGCGTCTTCATCTCTGTGTCTGCATACTAAAATGAAGGATGAACTTTTCACCTCTTCCATCTTTTTGTGCTCTGATCAAAATACAAGTGTCTTAGCATACTTCTGAGAGAGAGCTACAAAAAGAGAGATTGATGTTGAGTAGTTCATATGTTTAGTTGCGAAGAAAGGACTTTAAAATACTTATTTTTCTATCCAGTGGCTGTTACCTGAAATGAACAGGCAGACATAGATGCAAAACCACATTCTAATAGCAACTAGCTGAAAGCTTGAATCAGTAGGATATAGTATATAGCTACTTTTTTTCTTCCAGAAGCACTTATGGGTCATATGCTGCAGCCTTCTACCTCTCACATGACTTGAAAAGCACACAAATTACATTCAGTAAGCCTATATTCAACAAGTCCTATAAAAACCCAGTGCCATGCAGGTGTCATAAACTCAAAGATCTCAGAAAGGGAGCAGGTTGTAGGTGGGATGAATTGCCTGCTGAGCACAGTGCTTCTCTTTTCTGTGCTCTAAGTAGTCCTGATCTCAGTGTACAGATTTTTCAAAGATAATCAGCTTTCAACTTTCCCCATGCTGGGTACAGGGAGTCCAGGCACATACTACAAGGAATGGGATCCCTAAAAGTTAACTAGTACCTACATTGTGGGCCTCTATTCTTTTTTTTTTTTTTTTCTTAGATGTAATACAGAGAGTGAGGTTTCCCCATCCTACCTTCAGCCACCTAAATAGTAGGTATCTAGTCTAAACCATATAATCTAGTTCTCAATACAGTCTATAGATAATCACCCTCAGGCAGTGGTTCAACTGACCTAGTTTAAATGTGTATTTTTTTAGATAGAATGAATTATCTGTGTCCCTGTCCTCTCTCTCCTGGAGCTGTCTTGCCTTGCTTCATTAGCTACAAATAATGCCCAGACAGCCAATTTAAACTAGACAACTAATTCTTGGGTGGTTAATGCAAAGTGCTCTCAGAAGCTCTCTCAAAGTGTAAGCTCAGAAGCAAAGCAAGCAACATCATGGCTTGGGGGATGTTTTACCGAAGATCATGCCAGAATACTCAAAAAAAAAAAAAAAAAAAAAAAAAAAAAAAAAGTAGGAAACTAATCTCTTTAATAGTGACAGTCATAAAAATCCTGTTCAACGATTTGCAAGATGTGGCCACTTTCTCGGCCCTGATCTCTCTGTGTGTTTAGGCAGGCATTGGCGCCATCTGTTCAAAAATACCTGAGTGAAATCAGTAATACTGTAAAGGATGCTTCATTTCCACTCCTTAGAAGGCCACATATCAGTCAGGACAGCAATGATAGCTGCAGATTGGGTCTTGAATAACATTCTGTGGAAAGACTCTGAAATACGGGTCTGTCACTGAGATTTACAGTGCTGTCTTTTCAAAGGCAAAATTTGTGAATGCACTCAGTTGAAGAGTTGCCTTTCATCAGCTTGTAAACCATATGAGCTGATATGTAAGTGGAATAAAGTCAAAATGCTGAGTGATCAGTACAAACAGTGTGAAATCGAGATGTATTCTACGGTTGGGGAAAAATGCCTTCTCAGAACATCGCATCATTCAGCCCATAAATCAATACTGTATCAAGTCTAGGTAAAGAGTGCAGTGCTTTTAATCCCAGTGACAATACTCTCTTTTGAGGGGCTATGTGTGATCTTCCTGTCCCTGTATAGCCCCAAAGCTACAATCTGGTGTTTACTAGGAACAGGTGGTGCTCACTTCCGCTAATGCAAGCTGACCATACATTATGAGTGTCATGTATGTTTTCTCTTCTGCTTTCCTAAAGAACCTTTGTCAGAAGACGACTAAGTCAGTGTGAGAACAGATGTGCCCCTGGTGAAGGGGGAAAGCAGGGAGGCATTTCTGTGCAGCTTTGTCTCCCTGTGGAGACGTTTCTGATGATGTGACATACTCAGCCAAGACAGCAGCTTGCTTTCATTCTGTTCCACCCTTCCTCATTCACCACTTTGTCTCTAAAAATTTGGTGGCTTATGGACTGAAGAGGTCATTTAGACAAGAGCTTTCAATCAAACCATCTAGTATTATTGAATTCAAATGAAATCTCTTTGAATAATTTTTCTAGCCACCAGAACACGCCAACTAAAACCACTATGAGCTTAGAAATAGCCCTTGTCATTAATCACAGATCCTTCCGTCCCCAGGTCACAGTAGCAATACAATTATTAAATGAATTTATTTAAAATGGAGATCAGGCTATAAGCAGAAAACAAATTGCAGAGAAAGCTAGTTGTTAACCTGATTTCTCCCTTCCATGCCTTCTCTGCTGATGCTGTGCTGAGTGTAGCTTCTGCCTCTGGCAGGCATAATGAATATTCACTGTCATAAAGAGTCTGACATTCTGAACTGATTCCGAAGCAGCACATCAAATACAAGCAGCATGCACTGAAAAACCCTCTCTGTGTCATTCTGAGGATCTCTGCAGACATTTTGGCTTCACTGATCTTTCCTAAGCCTTTTCTGGATTAAAATGCCCATTTAATCTTTTTTTTTTTTTTTTTTTTTTTTAAAAAAAGAACAACAAATCAAAAAAGCAAGTTAAAATCCATCATCAGCATTAAAAGTGACAGATACTGAACTGAAAGATGGGGAAATGATTCAGCCAGAACAAAGCTGAACCATTTTAACTACCAGTTTGACAAACAGTCTCAGCCATCTCTAAGGACCATTTCATCTTAAAGGGAATCTTATAGAGAATCTTAAAGGAAAAACACATAAATAATTCTTGCTCTCTGCCCTGCCATCTGTTTGACCTGTTCTGATCAATGATTTAGAGACAAAAGGAATGAAAAAATGAAATGTTCTCCTCATCAAAGAGTCTATATCTTTAATCCCTTGCCTGGATTTAAAGTCAGTAACATTAAACAGGGTAATTATAGCACATATGTTGTGTGAGATCCCTAACCCCCCACTGCTCCAGCATCCAGCTACAAAGCAGGGGGCAGGCATGGGAGTCACTTCCCGTTCAGTCTCAGGTTACTGCTCATGCTGACATTTAAATTTAATTTAAATAGTGATGATTTATCTCATAATAAGAAAACAATCTTATATGTCTGTGTATTAAAGTTGTCTCAGATACCAAGTAGCTCTGCCTGCATATTCTGAGATGTTTAAAAGCAAAAGATGGACTTGCTTGTTCGTACAGACCTCCTGTGGCCAGAGCACAACACAGGGTAAATGGCTTCTCACAGTTGCTGAGCAGGCAAGCAGAGTAAGGCTTCTGCAGCCCCAAGCTCTTATCACTCTCTCTTCACAAAAAGAGGCTTTTCCACCAGCAAAGCCATCAACCTTCTCAGGTAACATCTTTCTAATGCTGTACCTACAGCCATCCCTGCTCCCACTGGCAGAATTTGTCTGTTACTTCTTACTCAGCAAAAGCGTTAACCTTTTCCTCACCAAACTGAGAACTACACCTTTATCTGCTGCCTCACTGAAACTGCACAGACACATCTAGGCTGCTCTGTATTGTCCTTCCAGCAGCAATCAGATGCTGGACTCTGGGGGATGCAGCATACGAATATTTGCATCACATGCAGGAGTTGTCGAGGGAGACAGCTCCTGCAGCCTGTGGTACATAGATTTTTATTTGTGCTTTTGGCAAAGTCTACAGGCCCATGGTAACGATTTTTAAGAATTCATACTTAAAACTCCATGATTTTCATCTTATAAATGCACTTTATAAATACAGCATGAGCAGTCAGAGCACCAACCATTGTGCCCTTGTTTTGATGCAAACAGGGTACTGAGTAATGCAGGGACATCGGAGCTGTGTGTGTGTATATGTGGTGGTGGAGGAGCTTCTCTCTCTCTAACCCCTGGCTACAGCCACATGTATGCTGGGTGGGGATTGCCAAGCCAGCTTGGGATGTTCCTTCCCCTTGGGCCCGGTGGTGGATCTGCTCCCCCTGTTTGAGTCCACTTCCCTGCTCTGCCGCCACTTGCAGGGCCCTATGGGGCTGACCATGGCAAGCCCACCTGCTGACAAGCCCAATGGCTCCCACCTGCTAGTGGCCAAAGTGGCCTCAAGTCCGCTGGTGGAGACAGTGGCTGATGTTTCTCTGAAACATCCCCAGTTCTTCCCCCCCCCCCCCCAATTCCTGAATTTGCTTGACACACCTGAAAACCAGGTCAATTTAGGTAGGGACCTAAAAACATGCTTGAGAGCTTTGCTCTATGTATCTCTGCAAAAACTGATCCTTCCTGCTGTTCCTGGGTTTTACTATGCAGCCCTCAGCATCATTTGCTCTGCAATTTGAAGTTCAAAATATCAGAAGTTGCTGCTATCTTAACTTCAAGGTACTCTGTTATTTTGTTATATTTACTGTGATGAAAAGCCAGTATTGATTTCATTTTTTTCTAATTTTCAGTTGGCGGGAATGCAATTTAGGTTTTAGCTTTAAGAATAACACCTATATAAGTTCCTATATTTTGTTACATTAAACCAGCTTCTTAGCAGTTATTATGAGCAAATACATCTCTCACTACCTGCAAACACAAAGTCATTTATTCAAAGTAAAACAACTCAAACATATTGAAAAGGAAATGTAATACTCAAAATGATTTGAGTATGGATGCTTGTATTTGCTAGCTCCAGCCTTGTCTTCTTTTGAAGTATTTTTTTTGTTTCCTGTTGTTATCATGTGGTTATTGATTTTATGTGCAAGGCCTGCACAGTGGATTACTGAGGTCTCCCTTAGCTCCAGGAGACACTCGGCAGACAGAAGGATAATAATTCATACAGGTGGAGGCAGGGAGGCAGGGGGGAAAGCTCAGCTTTATTTTGTGTTCCTATTTAGGCAGATTTACGATACTTCCTCTCCAATCTACATTATAAATCAACTAAGCATAAGCAAATTTGCAGAGCTTTTTGAGGAAAGACCAGGTAGAGTTCAGTAATGGAAGACTAAGCCACCACTCCAGGACTCAATCTTAGGTGAACAAAAAGGAAGAGAATGAGACTGGGAGGCATATAAATAAAGATGTAGATTGTCTACAAAAGTTTAAGACACATACAGGACCCTCTGTCTATGGAGATTGTGTTGTAACTGCTTTCATTTGACTGGTACTGTGTAAGGGTGCTGCCTCCACGATAAAGAGTGTGAGCTACTGCAAGGAAAACAAAAGCCATTTCAGAAGCCAGAGATCCAAACGCTAGGAACAGATTAGTGCACTGCGTGCTTTCTATTATGGAAAGCTAGTTCTGGTTACTGTGTTCTGTCAAATTTTCACAAAAAAATAATTTAATTATTGCATATAAGCACCTTTATGCAAAGGACAACAGGCTCATAGAACATCATAAATCCTACTATGAAGGGGAAAAGGAGGCAGCACAGATGGAGCAGAGTTTGCTGGCTGGTGCTGCAGCATGTAACTGCATTCTGCAGACAGCCCCTCTATATTCTCTGCTAGATGAGCTACTGAACTGAATCTGAGAACACAGTCATGCTATCTATGTGGCCTCCTCCTACCACTGGAGGCCACTCTGCTTCTATGGGGTGATCGTAAGATCCATAACTTCGACTCCTGTCTGTGGCCATTACAGCCACTATTTCTATGACTGCCTGTGACTGATTCCCCAAAGCAGGAAACCTGAAGGTCAGGGGAATTCAGGTTAGCCTGAAGGGAAGATGGAAGACAAGATTAGATGTTCCTACCATATAATCCACATCAGACCTCCTGATAATGGCTAGCATGTTTTTATTCACGTCCATCAATCTTTACAGCTGTGAAAACCTGCTGCAGATAGGCACCTCCTTTAGCAGAGTCCATATTATTATTGGTGCATAGAGAGGAAAGAGCTCAGCATGGCTGTTAAAACCCAATGCTGGTAGGTAAAAGAAATCCCATCTTTTTAACTGAATTATTTAATTATTTAGTTGAACAAATTAACAGAAAGGCAATAACTAAGGAACCCTGCAGCATCAATTTTAGTCTTGCAAAACAGAACTTGCTTTTAAACTAATTAGTTGGACAATTGAAGTGGTAGTGAGAAAAAAAGGGACATGTTTATTTCAGTGCTTTTAGTACTGAATGTGTATGTTTAGCAAGAATAACATAGTAATAGATCACAGATTCTGAAGAAATAGTCTTCAGAGATAACACTTTTTTTTCATCCTACATTTAGGTTACAGGCTTCAATTCTTCCTCTCCTATATGGTTCTCATCCCAGCAGCCCAAACCATCATAATCTCCAGGCTAGATGACTGCAGTGTGAAGCTTTCTGTTTGGTTCTTCTTTTAAAAAAATGCACAAAGCTTCAGAGAGTGAAAAATGCAGTGTCTGGTCTCAGAGGTTAGATGCAGCTCTGTGCACAGAACTTCAGATTTGGAATTTGTTTCCCTGGCTCCCTGTGGCTGTGATTACAAATAAAAGGGTAATTTTACTGTTTTTTCAAGAATCAAGGCTGAAGCTAGCCTTTTCTGTTTGTGAACTATAAAGAGGAAGGAAGGATATTATTATTATTATTTAGTCTAGTTTGGTTTTCTTTTCTTCATAGGATTTTTTTTTTAATAAACTGTACTGTACAGGTGTTTGAAATCAATTTAGATCTACCAAATCCTTCAGCTGACCTACTCTGGCTAGTTTATCGCAGTACCTCTGTAATGTTATCCTCCTCTGAAAGCCAATTAAGTAAATACTAACTGATGTCTATTTTGATTCTCACTGATATGAGTGCTAGCCAGCAACCTGGCCTAAGACAGGTGTGTTACTTCAACACCTTCCACAGAAAACTGCACCCTGTCTGTGAAGATGAAGATATTGCAGACCTCAAAACAGAACCTGGCAGTTGCACTTCCCTGTTCCTTGCACAATATGCATTTTGCATTACAGCTTCCTATCATCTCCTGTTAGAATCATATCCCATTATTTTTCCTTTTTACTGATATGAGATGAATGGAGCTAATATTATAACATTTCACATCAGCTAAAAAGGAAACTTAATTAAATGTGATGGGTAACTGCTAATACAATATGATAAGCCCCCTGGATAAGCACGCTATAAAATTTCTCTGTTTTTTCAGAATCCATTAAAACTCTGAGGAGAAAATGGAAATGACCTTGAGAAGACACCCCACATTCATCCTCCTACTGCAGGAATAGTTTGGCTCTTTCAGGGAGTCTCAAGGCCCATACTTTGAAGACTTCTTGGATTGTAGACGAATCCAAATATTATGTTAACTTGCAGTCATCTGTGTTTTAACCTTTTAAAGGAGATTATTTCTGTACTGACGAGCTGACCCAGATTGACCACACTGGGAGCTGGAAATCTGGAAATACTATGGCTTGGCTCCAAAGCTTCTACCCATTTGCCTTTCCCTGCAGCTAAAAGGCTCCTCTGTTAATTGAGAAGACAGTACCTACTTGCACCTTTTTGTGAAAATTTTTCATTAGGTTCTCAGCAGATGTGTACCTGTGTAATTCTACTGAAGTTAATAGATCTTTGTGCAGTTACGCTCTGGTTCGCTACTGAAAGATGATTTAAATGTATTTATGCACCTCCTAATTTGTTCAATGCTTGATATGAATTTGATCACATGAACTACAAACTGCTAAACAATGCACTGTAAAGACCATATAACGCTGAAACAAAATATATTTAACAAAGAGATTACCTGAGGGTAAATAATATACTGTTACAGATTTTAAAAGTATGGTTATTTAAGTAAAGGTGAAATCAATACTGTTGGTTGCTTAAAACGAACGGCATTGCACTGCAACAGCCATTTTAAGAAAGACGCAGATCCCTTCCATTACGCTGTTTCCAGCCCTACAGTCTCTTTCTTAAACACTCATCGGATAGCAATTGTAAAGATTTCAATACTTAACATGTTTAAGAAAACCAGATAGAGTCATTTTTGTTACTTTGTGATTGCTCTAACCTTTTCAGAATAGAGCCTGTTATGCAAAGACTCACCCTTATAATCCCAGTTTAAGAGTTAATAAATGACCTACTTTATATTTTAATTGTTTAGATTTTAATTTTACAGTCCCAGACAGACTTTTGGCTAAGAGGTGCTCCCTCGCTACAGAAATGTATCAAGCTTTTCCTTCCACAGAAAATGATGCTTTACTTTATACTTGTGAACCACTCATTTGCATGCTAATGAAGTCTCTTTCAAGAAAGGCATTACTCAAACACTCTCAGCAAAGTATCAGAAAGATATTTTTATAATATGCCTACCATTTCACTTGTCCAAAGGAAATATTAAAAGTGGAAGGAATGACTTAAAATGGACATGAAGATCAAATTTGGAAAATGAATTTTTGCACATAAAGTACAGTGGTTGTACAACAGATGTTTGACAGCAGAGTAAGGAAAATGCACTTTATTTCTACATTATTGCTTAATGGAGGCTGAATTAGAAAAAAATCTTATCTTGATTAAAATTTTAACAATTCACATTTCTTGTGGTTGTGATTCCTTTAAATCAAATGGCAGGGAGAAAATCACAGGCAGATTATGTGTGGATTGATATTATAGTTATTTTCCTTCCAGAAAACTTGTCCTATGCCCAGGACAAGCCATCAGAGAATATAGGTATTCAAAAGATCTTAACAATTACAGCAGCTAAAGGTAATACTGTTTCTTCTTGAATCCTTCACATGAAAAGGAATTTTGTGCTAACATCTGGGAGGATCTACATGTAGAATATATTTTTAAATATTTAAACACTGAATTAACCTTTAATCTTTTGTTTCCCATTGTAATTTTATGTATATGTGTACACACGCATATAAAATTGGTTCATTTGTTTTGAAATGTCATTTGATTTTTAAGGAGATGACTGACTAGCATCTTAATTATTCTATGAACACTCTACGTGTAAATGCACTCAGAACAAGGCAGACACCAATGTCTGATAGCAACAGAGACTAACATGAAGTAGCAGCCTTCTGTATGCCAAACTGTAATATTGGCACCTCTCTGAATAGCAGCAGATGGAGCACCATGCAGGGTAGTCCTTTATCCGAAAGCAAAGCAGTGTAAGGGAGGATATGCAGATTCTTATCTTATCTTATTCTTATCTTATTTTTGGCATAAATTGTGATTTACTACTACCCACAGTAGTCCTTTAACAGACATGAACATAGGCAATGCAAAGACAAAGTTTCTTTTAGGAACTGTAGACAAAATGAGACGGCTGTCTCTTGAGAACAATTTAATGATTGACTTGAGTTGGAAAAGTGAAGTGAGACTATATTATTAAATCCAATTTGTATGCAACAAGGACATCCTGTACCAGTCCTTACACTTCTTGGAGCAGGCCAAACCTTCTCCCACCTCAAAAAAAAAAACCTCACCTCAGATTCGATTTTCCCAGTGTCTTTCCTCAGTCTCACAGCTACCAGGCAAGATTATGGAGGAAAGTGGACTTGTTACATCATGAACTCTATATGTGGAATAGTAGCTTAATGAGTATTTTGTCATAGAATCATAGAATCAGTATGGTTGGAAGGGACCTCTGGAGATCATCTAGTCCAACCTCCCCACTCAGCAGGGTCACCTACAGCATGGTAAACAACGTTGCATCCAGGAGGCCTTGAATATCTCCAGAGAAGGAGACGCCATAACCTCTCTGGTCAACTTGTTCCAGCGCTCTGTCACTCTCACAGTGAAGAAATTCCCCCTCATGTTCAGGTGGAACTTCCTGTGCTTCAATTCCTGCCCATTGCCTCTTGTCCTGTCACATGGGACAACTGAAAAGAGTTTGACCTCATCCCCTTGACACCCTCCCTTCAGGTACTTATACACATTGATAAGATCCCCCCCCCCTCAGTCTTCTCTTCCCCAGGCTGAAGAGGCCCAGCTCTCACAGCCTTTCCTCATAGGGCAGGTGCTCCAGCCCTCTGATCATCTTTGTAGCCCTATGCTGGACTCTTTCCAGTAGCTCCATGTCTCTCTTGTACTGGGGAGCCCAGAACTGGACACAGGACTCGAGATGAGGCCTCCCCAGGGCTGAGTAGAGGGGCAGGATCACTTCCCTTGACCTGCTGGCAGCACTCTTCCTAATGCACCCCAGGATACCATTGGCCTTCTTGGCCACAAGGGCACATTGCTGATCTGTGCTAGTACATCTTAATAAATGAAGACCACTCAGATTCAAGGGATCCTAATGTGTGATGCCAATCACACATGACAGTTCACATGATGACAGATGCATATTCTTGCTATACCTAGGAAAGCTGTTCCTCTCCAGTCAGGAATTCCAAGGGTCAGGCAAACCAACTGATCCACCAGATCTCCAGATCTGCTAGACAGCTGCATTTGGTTCATGATGTGGCAACAGCAGCAGCTCTTCATTGCAGATGTGAGATCTGCATGTGTCAGCAGAGCAGCACAACGCCAAAAGAACTTCATGCTCAGACTGAAACTTAACAGTTCTATAAAAGGGGATTTTTGTCAGCTATTTCAATATATTTCCTCATCGGAGATGATAAAGGCAATTTCTGCAGCAAAAGACCAATTGCCAGAGAATCAACACTGCAGTCTGGACAGCAGCAAGATCGGCAATTCATTCATCTTGACATATCTTGTCCCACTAAGCACTACATGTAAATCGCTGCAATCCATACCTTTTATCAAATTCTCTGTATGAACCAAAACTGTAGCACTAAACACAGTTTAAATGTATTCCCTATATACTATATATTATATATATATATATATATATTATATTATATATATATATTATATGTATTCCCTATATCCCTAGTATATACTAGACTTGAAGAAGAAATGGCCATGTGTGACTTGGGGTATCCAACAGAAACACAGTACCATGACAACAAGGAGGAAAAAAAGCTCTATTTATATCTTCTCCTGCTGACACTTGTAATAGTGAACTCTTATTCAAGCATGCACGCAGCTGCTCAGTGGCTGAAATTTCTGCAGTGGCTTATAGACTAGAGAAAGTGCAGTCAAAGCACATAAACTGTGTAGTGAGGAGGAAAGACAGCTAAAGGATGCTTTAAAATACTGTGTTTGATCTAGTTCACTCCACTCAACAAAGAGAACCACAAGTCAGGATTTTGTGTTCAAAAACCTGTGTGCACATTTACAGAAACTAATACTAACATTTAATATCTCTTCATGTAAAAACAGGATAATTATATGTGTAGATCTGAGGCAAGCAACTATCAACTTTTTTTTGCATCATCAACTACCCAATTTATATCTCTTGTGAGGCAACTCAGTGAACAGGCAAAGGGATTTGTATCTCTGTGTGCATGAGCTGATCTGCTAGTTGCTTAGAGTTGATGTTACATCTTCAGGAAGCAAAAATATATGGAGAGAGGACAAATATTTAAGCTCTGTAGCAAATACTGACACAAACTGCATGGCCTTGACTGTAGTACCTGAGAGGAACAAACGATGAAGATGAATTACGATGACATTACTGATTTTTTCGGATAGAACTTTTACTTTGGCCCATAAATATTTTTAGGGATCTATGTACACAATAAAGAGAATAAAATGTGAGAGAGTGGAGGCAAGAAAAATGCCAGCTAAAGAACTGTTTATAAATAGTGAAAATAGAATCTGTGAAATGCTCAGCTGCTCTCTTCTTTAGGGTCCCAATCGCTCATCTCGCAATATCAAATGGTGCCAGTTGCGATGATTTTTTCCCCCTTACTGAAGAAATTGAGATAAACTCATGGGTCAAAGGCCCAATTGGGGCCCAAAATCACCTGTTTAGACAATTACATCTACATCTGCAGCCGAACTTGCAGAGTCTTGTTGAGACAGTAAACACTATTTTTCCCCACCCCACACAGAAATCAGTTGCATACTCTTCCCAAATATTCTTCCTGTTCCCTGCTCTTAGGAACCAGCTTTGCTTTAGTGTTTCTCTTCAGAAGCAAACCTGAGTCACCCATTTCCTCCCTCCTAATCCTCAGCTATCATAAGCATATATGCAAGTTTACTGCTTTTCCCCAGGTAACTCCGTTCTCTATTCAGTACAAAAGCTGCATTAAAAAAGAAAAAACTCTGAGCAGGTGGCACTGCCATAGTGCACTGAAGTTTATACACACACAGAATGGAGTCCAATTTGTTCCCTCATGACTGTTGTGTTTTAATCACAACTAAAGAAAGAGCATAAGCTGCAGCCTGAGCTTCCACATCTAGCTTTTTCTGCTCACATGGGATTTTTGAGTCTCTAGTCTTTGCACCATGGGACCATATCATGCCTATTCACCCTGTCAATTATGAGAAAATTTGTCACTTTACTTAAATCTCAGCAGTTATGTAGTTGTGTGAAAATCTCAGACTTCATAGGGATAAAAAGTTATTCTTGACCATTCATGCATCAGAAAGCAAATAAAAAGAACTCATTCTCTGTTTTCAAAAAAATCAGAGTTTAAAAATGATCTCTATCTGAGGCTTAATTTTTGAGTGTTTGGCAGCACAGGACAGGCGCAATGCAATTTCATGGTCTGTTTATCCATCCTGTTCTCTACACCATCATGAATTTAATAACAGGTGCTCTCTCTTACCCAAGCATCTGTGACAAACAGAACATGTCATGCACTACTGCTATGGAGAGAGCAACTGCCTTCATAAATGTACATCCAGTCAATGAAGAACTCACATCTCAGAATCACAGGACTGAGTAATCAATAATTGTGGTTTGCAAGACAGAAAAATATCTTCTGATGGCTTCCTTCAGATTTATGTGCTGGTCTCTGGATTCTTTTTCAGGATTCCGGTATTATGCTGCTTCCCTAAAGGCTGTGTGGACCTACACTGCTATCCTGCATAACTGTATCTGGCACATGACCTGAATATGTTTCTCCCGATTAGGCAATGACATTCTCATCTAGAAACTCTATTTGTACATTCAAACTGTTATCTCAGCAGAAAGGTGTACCTTAGTTATTCTGAAATCCCAACTGAACATTTACTCTCTCAAAACCTTTAGAGGTTTTGGTGATTAATATGACTTGGAGCCTTTCACTGATGTCCCCTCATGTACCTCATATATCCTGGTGGGTCTCTGTCAAGTGCTGGATGGATAAAAGCTCCACACCACAGATAACAGTAACTGCATTTTTTTCCTCTTATTTACAACCTCAGCAGAGGGATTAAAGAATGAGATAGGAAAGAGCCAGCAGCTGCTAAATGTGGTTCTTTCAGGTCAAAGAGAAGCCCCAAGTAGGTCTGTAAAGAAGAGACAAATTGCTACCCACCTCTTCCCCACTGCAATAAATAGTAAACCTTACTGCTTGGTGGAGCAATTTGCCACCTTTCACAAATACTGAATTTGTTTCAGCAATCAAATATTTGGCCTACTTTAACCTATGTTACGTATTTTTCATATTTATAAAATGGCATAAAATTGCAGTCTCAGACCACAAGTTCAGTTTCTGAAAAACCTGCAAAGTTTGCCTTTCCTCAAAGTTATAGAGGCCACTCAAAACACAAACAATCCACTCTAGTCTCCTTAGCTTCCCTGTGAATGTAGAACTGCTTTGTTCAGAGACCGAAAGGCCACAAACTCAACATCTGGCAGAGCAAAAAGCAAGCTGTGCTCTATTAGAATACCTATTCATCAGCTTCATCAGCATCTGAGCTGATCTTAACTACTAACCCAATACATAAAAAGTGAATAGCTGTGCATCCAAAACTGAAGATCAAAGACATAAAAAAAAATCCTACTATTTCAGCATCAGCACTATGCACTGGATATTGACATATCCTTAGAGTATGTGAGAAGGGTAGGTGGAACCCACCATGACTTCTTTCTCTCTTCTTGTGAATATGCTGATGCAATACTGCAATCACATCCAAGATTTACCCTGCCAGCTATGATAAGTTCCAAGCAATAGTGTCTCATGGTTAGTGGGTTTCTTCTAGATAGCCTGCAATTGCCCACTAGCCATTAAATAGTCCTGTTATACAACACCAGCATTTGGTCATGTTTTCCAATTCAATATTGCTGCTTATCTGTGTGGCTGATTGTATTGCAGCTGGCAGCACAATCCATCTGAAATTGAATTGGTCATTGATCGAATAGACTAGCTGCAAGTACAGCAGCTGAATGCCTGGCAGCTCTCTTCTAACAAGTGTATCCACTGATAATGTCTGGATCTGCTAAAATCATACTACAGGTCTCCACTGCAAGTTTCCACATCATCAGGCACTGCGTATGCTTGCCCTTACTTCTCCCTGATAGCTACAGAATCCAGACTCAGAGTAGATCTGTTTCTTTATATTGTGTTTTATGCAGCTTGTCTTCCCCAACACAGGGCAAACTTCTTTGCCTTAACTAAGAATGCAGATGTCATGCCTCTGTGTATTTTGGCCTTTGTCTAAAACACAGATCTCAACATTTCAGCTAGTCATATACGCTCCTTGAATAATAGTGAAATAGAAACTTGGTGGGCATAATTCACCTGATCTGTTTCAGCCATCTGTTCTAGGAAGTAACAAACCAAACGTAAACACGTCATTTCTTTCCACTGGAATTTGGTTGTCCAGCTCAGGAGTTTGGGTGACCAACTTGGATGCTGTCATTTACACTGTAGATGACTGAAGTTTGGGTAAAAGCAAATTCACCCTCTGTTTCTGTTCTGATTCTTAGTTTCTTACAAGCTGAGCTGATATACTAGTTCTGTGTTCAAAGCTGTGAAAATTCCTACCCTTCTCCTAAGCAACACAGCACTTCACTATCTGTATGCATTTTGCTAAAGACTTTTTATCTTATCTTATCTTATCTTATTATTATTATTATTTTGCAGTGGCCCTAAAGCTGAACTAAAATCACTGGCTTATTCTTCTGAGGTTGACCTTAGGCAAACCAGGCAGCATAAATGGGAGAAATGGTCAGTATTTTTCCAAAATCATTGTAGTATGGAGGATTTGTGCATGCTGAGCATAACCTAAGCATAGCGTAGAGGTAGTCTGTCTACCTCATCCCTACTTTTGGAATTCATTGTCTCCAGTGTTGGAGTTCTAGCTTCCTCTATTCAATATTCTACTTCTTCATCTCAAGTAAATTAATAACGTTATTATGAGAATAACGAATTATGAGAATTCATTCTGTCAGAGGGTTACTATGCTTCTCAACCCTCTTATCAAATGCTTCACTAATCTTGGAAAAAGTATCTTATTCATTGTTTGTGTTCTTCTCACTGAAATAATGAAAACCGTTATCTTCCTTTCCTCTTCATTGTCTTTTATGATCAACTCTACAGCAAGATCAGTTCTTGTTTCCTCTGCCTGCTATATATTCACAAGGTTGTTTCTCTATAAGCACAATAATCCTTTGTTCTGAACATGCAGTTCTGCACAACTGAAAAAAGTCTGATCTGTTTGTCTTTGTGCCAGTACTAGTTCTCATCATCAGGTAGTTGAGTTGAAAACCAAACCTACACAAAAAGTCTCTTCAGCCAGATCAGCTGCCTTAACTGGCTAATTGTATAATCAGAACAAACCCAGTGCTGCTTTGAGAGAGGACTGGATCATACGGCAAGCACTAAAAGATAAAGCAAAACCAAAAAAGCACGGACTTTGACTGGTATAAGCTGATACGGAACTACACGAAGCCCATTCATACGGTCTACACAGTCTGCCTGAAATGGTGTTTTATCTAGTGATTAATCACAAGCTCTTCCTTACTACAGGTCTCACTATCTTCTTTGCCAGCTGCCACCTTGTTTCTTGGGGTACAAAGTGGATAAGAGCATGGAAGTATCAAGCTGGAAACTGTCTGTCTTTTAACAAAAATTATTTGCACTAAGCCTGCAATAGTGGTAGGACTACAAACATAGAAACAGAGATCAACCTCCATGTACCCCCTCCAAGCTCTTCTTTATACAGCCTCTCTCCTCTCTCTAGCCTCCATATACGTTGTCACATTAATAACAAGGAAAAGAGGAATAGCGGTAAAATTTTGCCATGCTTGAGATATTTCTATGTACTTAACAAAGAAGAGATTTTTTTGTTACAGTTTCCTAGCAACTCTGCAGGCACACTTAGCAGCAATTTTGTGCTAAGGACTTGTTTAACATAGGTTTGTTGCAGCTCCTTTCAAAGAGATATTTTAGACTCTTTAAATGCCTCTTTCTATCTTTTTTAAAAAATATATAAATGTAATGTGCTCTAAGGCCTGCCTGGAAGCTTTATATGTAGCAAACAACACTGTAGGCAGAAATACCTCTATTCACTTCTATATGCATTCCAGTCTCTGGTGACTTTCAGTCTACATTAAAGAACTGTAACAAACTTTTAAAATAAAAGGTAATTCAAATTAATCAGGTGAAATGAACAAATGGAAAGAAAAATTCATAAATTACAGTGAAATTATCATCAAAGAAGATCTCCACCCAGGGCTGACCTCAGTTCAAAGCTATGAAAGACCTACATGCAGTTTCTATCCTGTCTATTACAACTGCTCATCATCTGGGACCTGCATAAAGAGAAATACTAGCCAGGAATAAGGATGCTAATTGTAAATCCTGATAAAGATTAAGCTTTGTAAATTAGATTTGGTATATAACTTGAAGATTCACAAAAAGACATCAAGACATGAACAAACATAAAATCAGCATTCATGGATGAAAAATCACGTTACGCTGATAACAGATACAAGGCTGGCAGAAATGATCCAAGCTTCCTATCATGCTGCCTAGCCAACATGCCTCAGAAGAGATCAGAAGAGGACCTGTATGGATTTAGGCCACCAGCCTTTCTGCTGGGACTGCCAGTTAGTGTCAGTTGTGATGGTGTTTCCTTTGATGTGATAAATTGCCGATGGGGAATTGGATTAGGCCCATCAAATTATTTTGTCTGTGAGCCTAGAGGTGAGTAGTTCCTTTGCCAGCTCTCTTACACTTAGCTGGGGTTTGAAAGTCTGTACACTGGGATGGATATAGCGATTTACAGTTTAGAACAACAGGAACGTGCTTTGTTATGCCTCCAAGCTTAACTGCTGAAAACAGTTTTACTATGTAACTGCACCTGTATTCTTCAGAGAGGTAAAGACAGGGAGCCAGGGTTGAACAACAGTATGTGATCTTTGCGAAAAATCTCTAACCTTTCTTGACCTGAAGGAAATAAGCTAAACAGCAGGAGGGAAAGTAGATGGTGATGTTGTCCAGAGTGCTTTACTTATGCCAACTGCTGTGAAGTCTGGGAATAACTGAGGCAGATAAGGCATCTGAGAATAATGCTATTCATTTATTTTCATTTCTCCGTTTCCAGTCATACCTCTGCTACCTACCCTCTGCTACCTCCTTACAATAAATTTGCATGGCAAGATAATAACCTACCGAGCACAGGTAATTATTGCCATGAAGAGATGACGTAATGCACAATAACTAGAGAGAACAACCTGCTTGGAAACCTAAAGAGTGCCGTGGTGCTAGCACACTCCTTTTATTACTGCATGCCTTCTGATGGCCTATTTGTGCTGCAGTTGCAGGATATTTTGTTGGGCCAGCTTACCCTCTGTATGTGACGGGATACATTCAACTCCAGGTGTTTGGAAAGACACTGATTACAGTTACTCTGTCTGTCTGCTTGTACTGTCTGAGATGACAACAAGAGCATTTAGAAATGGTACTAGTAACACTGAAAACAAAGTAGTCAGTTCCTGCGGTTAGTAATTATTACTACTTAAATACTGCTATAGGAATGCATGTTGATTTACCTATAAAATGACAGGCAGTTGCTACTGGGAGCATACAGGATCACTGAAAAGCAATACAGTGTGGGATAGTGATGAAGTGACAGCAGAAGGGAGGGGAATGTAATTTGCAACTGCAGATCCTGAGAGGTGTTTAAGGTATAACATTCCTTTGCAATCAAAATTCCAGGCTGGATTTTATGTCTTAAATTAAATGTTTTAAAGTTTGTGTGCAGTGTTTGAAGGGAAGATGGGATAGGACATTTTCCAGTGTGCATTTTAAAATATTAATATTTGAATTTTTAAATATTAATATTTTAATACAGCTCTTTCCACTACTACCTTTGTTCAAACCCTCTGATTTTGTTCCAAATCTTACCACATCCTGTTCTTCTCTTAACCTCAGCTACCATATTCAAGTGATCTGTGTACAATAAAAAGACTAGAAAATTAAATCAAAAGAATTGAAGAAGGTTCAGGAATTTCTTGATTATTTTTGAGCTCAGCCCATGGTTTCTTGATTTCCAAGTGACTCCCTAAAAAAACCTAGAAGTGTTAAAAACCTAGAAGTTAAAAAACTGAAACTACTTGGACAGCAATTTATAGAACCAGGCTTTAGGCCAAGGAGGTGAGATTACAGGGTAAGAAGGTATAGCTAGAGGAAAAATGCATCAGCTAGGTCTAATAGCTCCAGGGAGGAATGCACAGAGGGAAGAGGGAAGGACCTCTCCTGCCATTAATAGTCTAAAGGAGCCTAAGAAGATTAGCTGCATAATCAGGTACTCAAACATCGCCACTCCCAGCCCAGTCAGCAGGCTGAGTTAAGTGCACTCTAGTATTACTTGTGTGAGGCTTGACCTTTACTTGCAGCCTGAACTCACTTTACAGCCCCTCAAATCCCACCCCTGTCTATGCAACAGAATGGTAAACATCTCAAGAGAGCCTGTGAACCCATCCTGCAAGTGCAGGAGTTGCTTCCCAAGCCATACCCCTTACTTGCCTTCCCAACAGCTGACAGAACAGGGCCACTAACGGCAACAGATGAAGCACTCTATCTTTTCTTAGTAACAAATTTGGTCAAAATATAAGCTGTCTAGTTTCACCGTGTTCCAAATATAGCCAGTGAATCCTGTTCTAGCTCCTGCCTCCTTGGTAGCACTAGCTGTATTCAGTTTTGCATTTGGTCCCCTCTTGGCATCTGATTGTGGCACAGCTTGCATGCTGAGCTAGGGTGTGCAGGCTCCACACAAGATACCACAGGCTACAAAGGTCTCCCCTGCTTCTCTGAACCTGTGCAAGCAGAAGCAGCACACGTTTTTCTCAGCACAAACATAGAAGCACAATTTCCACAAGACCAAAGTTTTTTTTTTTTTTTTGTTCCCCCCCCCTTCCTAGTCAACCCATTTAACTTCTAAGCTGTGTGTGCATGCCAAGAGGGAATGCTTTTAGGGATGGGTGACTGTAATCACACAAGACAGGAGCTGAGAAGCTGCATTCAGATTCATTTCATCCACAGCTAGAGCCTTGATTTTTCTGAGAATTAAATCCCCATAATGAAGAGGATGCATCTGCATGCTGTTATTACTGTTTCACATCCCTCATTACACCCTCTGAGTACACAAGTAATGACTGAGTGTCTGAATAAGAGTTTAGATCTCACACGAAATTCAGCATCTCTTGGCCAGTGTTATGTAAATAGTCAGTGTACATGCAGGAAAAATAGAAATTTTAGTGGAGCTCCATCTTTTGCTCTAGTCTGCATAGCTCTGCTTTGCCAGTCCCACTTCAGCAGAAATAGGGCAAGGAGATCAGGGAGGTGCAAACCACAGAAATGTAATGGCCAAGGAGAATCTGAAGCAGCGTCTGCCTGACTCTTTAAAAGCAGGACTTCAGAGCTACTGAAGGTCTGACACTGCATGTGAAGGGCCTGCAAGCACAGCAGTGAAACAGAAAGGCTGAGACAACAATCACATAGTGCTCAGGAAGCCCTGACCTAAAGGGCTCTTTATGGCTCAGCAAGCTGGAAAGGTGTGAGGAAGGACAGCATCAGAAACTTGCTTAAAGCTCTGCTATTCTTTCCTTACCCCTGCTGCAACAGGAGTGTTGTGGGGAGGGCAGATGTTGAGCCAGTCCTTGGCTTTGCCAGAGGGAGTTCTGAGACGAAAATCATTTTGATTTTTTTCTATGTCTTGCTCTTTTTGTTTGTTTGTTTATTTTTAACGGGATAATGATTGTTTTATTTCCCTTATTTTCTCAGACTTGGTCTCTCTTGGTCATGTAAATGGCAAATTCCTTAAGGCAAGGCTTGGTTTTTTTTGCTGTTTGTATGGACTTTGTAGGGGGCCGTCTGACTGAGAGGCACTGCCACAGTGCAACATTAATAACTGCTACTGAAGCAATGCCCAATTCTATCTGTTAGGATGGGCAGACTACAAAAATAAACACATGAAAAATACATTCATGGCCCTTATGTGCTGTTATGCAGCCTGCAGTTATGCAGGCTGTTATGTGCAGCAAAGTGCTGCACATAGGCAGATACCTGTTAGAGGAGGATTTAATACCACAAAGTAGTCTGTCCTCCCTTATCCTCTGCTTCTTCCATCAGTTAAGATATAACTATATTCTAGATCAAAATTTCTCAGAAAAAGGAGCTTGCTTTTTTTATTTGCCTATTTTTTATCAGATAGTGAATTGCATACACATGAAAGAGATAGTAGGGTTGAAATTTCTCTGGAATCATGAATATCATAGGTCAATTTAACATTTATTTTAGTATTTTTTCCTTTAAAAAAATCTAAAAAGAAAGAAATTAAGACCACAGCAGTAAGTACATTGGTGGAGAGAAAAACAATCAGAAAAGGGAGACACAACAGGGACAAAGCAGCTGCAAGCTCATCTGGAAACAATTTGATTACCATCAACTCCCCCAAGTACTGACCAGATAAATATTTGTTTACCTTATAAGTTCTGACAAGATCATAACCCAAGGTAGTATAGCTGCAAGAGAGTGATTGTTTATTTATTTGTTTATTTATTTTTGAAACCTCTGGGAAAATAATAGGCACAGGAAACAAAATTCTTGTCTTCTACATAGCTGCAGAATTTTACCCATAGGCATGCAAGACATGAAATCACTGGTAATGTTCTCAGGAACACAAAGAAGGACAAGCCTAGGGCCACAGACAGTCAGATAAGTACAAAAGTTGCTTAGATTTTAAAGTTGGGCATAATTTTTAATTACAAAAGAATTTCCTTCCAGATGCTCAGTAATCAATTAAATTGTCTGCCAAATCTAATTTTTACTTCTTAAAGAAGGGTTCTGCCTATTTTTGCTTGCTCCCACCATCATTTGGGCTATAAATAACTTCTACACACTAGGTTAATCAGGAAGCAAAACCTGCTGAGTATCTGGAGTGTTTGGTATCTGACTAGTTAAGCAATTACTGGCAATTATAGAGATAATAAAATTATCAATAATCAAAATCAAGTACATTGCAAGAGATATTTCCGTGTTCTTCAAATGAGCTAGCAAAAGGGAAGCGTTCTTCAGGTGCAGCTGTAACTTCCATTTTGAAAGCGCAAAGGGATGTTTTAGGAAAGGATAAATGGAGTAGGTGAGGAGTTACTGTCACTTACGTGTTCTCCTAGCCAGCTAGACCCTGCTTGGCAATGGCCTAGCAGATATAAGCTAACATAAGGGTCTGCACTGAACGCCAGTTCTGAAACTGGTCGTTTGCATGTTTGATCCCTAAGGGTTCATCATACAGGTTTGAATCCCCTGTTCACTCTGCACACACTGCTCCATTTCACACTGAACAGTAAGCCCATGTCTGAAGACGCTGGTTCGGCTGTTCACCTGCAGGAAGCCTGCCAGTTCCCAGATGTTTTGGTTTCACCATGCACGCACCCCATAGCTCCTGCACTAGTATTTCTGCCCAGAAAAGCCCTGATAGAAACACAGCAGCTAATGTAAAGCACAGCTCTGCATCACCACTCTCCAACCGTGAGCCCTCCCCTCTGCCAGCTGCCCTCCTCCCATGTGTCTGCAGCCACATCTCAGCACCTGCCCTGAGTTCCCTGTTTTCCATTATTGTAATATCTGGAGCCAGAAATGAAGTTTCCAGGCTGACTGGCTATGTACAGGTGCTGTGACTTGTACCAAGTTTGAAACTACTGCTTTTTTTCCTAGTGCAGCTGGTAATTGCCTACATACAGTCTCTTATCTCCTCTGGCAGCAGCAGCAGCTTTTGTCCACAGTTTGGGAACATCTAGTTCACACTATTCAGTCCTAGAAAGCCACTAGCCTCTTATCTCTTGTCACTTTAGCTTTTACGGGATTTAGAAAGTTTGCAAGTGTCTTGTATTATTAGTATCTCATATGCAGCTACTAGTCTTACATGAATCTTTAAGAAATTTGCACTAGAACAATCATCCTATGTGAAGACCATAACTGAGACACGGTCATCATCACAGCTGCTTCCAGTCAGGGACAAACACATCCCTAATCTGAATGAAAGGGTTTTCATGCACAGGGCTTTTACTTTGATTAAATTACATGATGCACAGATACATTCAGCACTGGCCAGAGCTAAGGAGAAAGGTTATTTTTTTTTCTGTAAATCTTTGCAGCAGGTTGAATTAAGAATTCTCCACAGTCTATGAAAATATAGACTCTTCCAAGGCCAGTCCCTTTCATGGACAAAATGAATTAAAAAGCTTAGTCAAATATATCAAATCTTTTCAAGACAAACAGATTACACAAATTTGAAGTGCCCAGGATTAGCCTTTTTCAGATTTTGAAGAGTCCTCTTTTTTACAATAATCCTTCAAGGACAAAGATATCTCACATTCTTAAATCTCTCATCTGTGTCATCTGATTTAGTTTGTATCCTCCACTGAAAAATAATAGGCCATGCCATAAGGATCACATATGTAATTTCAAGGAAATTATGGGGTTTATTTAGGTCTAAGAGGAGAATAGCAAAATAAGAGAAAGTAAATTTAACATTAGGTAGATCATGACTGCAGTTTCTGCAAAATACAATGTCTTCTCCTCTTTCATTGCTTACTCACTCAGCTAAACAGAAATCTAAATTAGTCTATTCATTTTCTTAATCGTGGCTGCAAATTCTGAGAGCCCAAACTGCTGTTTCAACCATGTTTTGCATCTGGTGAAGCAGTGTGTGCTCCTGGTCAGAAAGATCACTGGCTTCTTTAAAATAATAATCAGAATGTCAAGTTGCATCTACCATATAAATATTTAAATCTTTCTGACATGTTTTTTGAAAAATCTTTCCAATTTCAAATGCTTTTCTTCAGACCAAACAGCATCTGAAATTCTCAGCCTTCTCCAACTTCCAGCGGGCTGTCAGAAATGAGAAGCATTTATTACTAGAGAGCCTTAGTTCGATGTGAAATATAGCAAAGGTCATGTGTGGCCAAGCCAGTGACCTGCTTTTGAGTGCTCACGAAATAACAATATAGAGGGGAGACACACAGGGAAGATGAGTAGGAAGGGACCAGAGTGATTAGGTGAAAGGAATAAACAAATTCCAAAGAGGAATATGGAAGAGAGATATGCACACTTGGCAAACCAGATAGGTAACATTGAAGAGGTAAAAATGGAGGAAAAGGAAGTGGAAAACAGAGGAATGGGAGGTGTGCCAGGAGTGTCCTGGGAATAAAGTGTTCTGGGAATGGGGGAAAAACTCTGATGACTAAGCATCACCACGAAGGCTTAAGCAACTAGATGGAGCTGACTCGCGATTTCAATGACCAAGGTCAAAACATAAATTAAAAGGAAAGGATTTAAGTCTTATATAGTACTAGCAGATTATTCCTATTTAAGTACAGTCTCACTGCTCCAGATCCTATATGAGAAAATCAGCACGATTTCCTTTTTCAGACTCTGCTGAGCTGGCAGAGATACTGCAGTTGTAAATAATGATTTTAGTGCGCTTTATGGGGATGATTTTTTATGTGATTACCTTAGGCCATGAACCAAATCTTTATGATACTTTACTATGTAGGCTTAAGATCAGATTAAACTTCTTATAACTTTCATTTTGAGCATTTATTGATCCTTGATTCAAAAACTGATTTTTGCAAACAACATGAATGACTTGGCTGTTCTGTACTTCTTATATTCTCCTTTAAAATATTACATATGTTATCATTCAGGCAATGCTTCTAAGACCAGAAAGATAAGTTCTTAGAATGGATATTTTGATACATAGGTGTATATGGTCTTGGAAGTAAGAATTATGAAATTATGTGGAAAATTGGTTATTAACGAAAATCACTATGCAGGACACAAATGTGCACAGCTGCACTTTCTAGCTCTTTCCATTTTAAACAACTGCAACATTATAGAACAAATCATGATCCCAGTAATATATTCTGGGTTGCTGATTGGCTATTACGTTTTACAGCCTTAATCATAAACTGATAAAGCTAAACCAGACCAGCCTTCTGTGCTGTTATTTGTAAATTAACCTTTAGTAGTCTGAAAGAAGTAGCACTTACAGCCCCTGCATATTCTCTTTAATGACTGCTGTGCTAGCTGAGGAGCTTTAATTAGCTGTTTTTCTATAAATAAGGAAAGTCATTTGAAGAAGGTGGATGGAAACTCACTGATATTTAGAAAGAATTCTCAATTTACAACACAACACAAAGCTATATAATATGAAGTAAGTTACACGTGAGGTTTCCTAACACTCTGAGTTATTATTTTCCTGGGTTCTTTCTCTTTAAACATAATTTTTAGAAAGACATTTCAGAAACCAAGATCCTTGTGACAACACTGTGGCCTCCCAGTGAGCTATTACAGGAGTGTTATGCCTACTGAATTTCAAGAAATCTGACTGCTGTAGCAGGGTCCAACTAAAAAATCATTCATTCTCTTCTGCAGTGATGCTAAATGAATTCAAAGATACAGAGAGACCAAAACATTGCATTCAGTGGAAAGAAAAGCCAACCTCAATTCAGCTTTCTTTCCCCTTTCTCAGAATCTATTAACCAATCTTGGTGTGCCACCTTTATTTCGCAGGGACCTATTATCAGTTGTCACTTAAGGGTCTACTACTCTGTCCCATTCCCAATGCCATCTGCCACCCGTAGAACTTCTATCATCATTTTCTAATGTTTTTTCCCCTCTCTCCCAGATCCTCTCTGCTCACCTGTATATTCTCAGCTTTTTCCCCTTCTCTATGCACTTAGATTTCCCTTCTCAGATCTCTCAGTCCCATTTTTCTGGCTTTTATTGTGCTTACACTAATGTCTCCATCTGTCACCTGGGCCGTTCTCATTTTGTTCCGTTGCAAGAAAGTACATCTTTCTGAAGGAATGGTCTTGTTCAGCCAGAATTAATTTGCTTGACATACAAGTTACCATGTGAAACATGGAACTATGCTATGCAGAAACTTACACTAGATTATTATAATATTTCCTTCTCCTTCCAAGGCATTCTCTCTGACCACATTGTTCTTAGACACTTTCCTCAGAATCCATCCAAGTATCCCCTCACCTTTTATTTCTTCACAGAATACTTTCAGATCATTTTGTTAATTTGCTGTATTTATAGCTAGTTTTAATTCTATTTTTCAGCAATTATCATTTGTTCCACAGCACATGCTCCATCCACTTACTGACCTCCTCTGCATGGTAGCTGGTTAGAGCATGAAGTATCTTCAGTTACAGAAATCTATTCCAGACCAACTGTGGTACGAAGCGTAAAACCTAAGAGCACAGACAGTCTCTCAGGACAGTCTGAGAGCATGCAGACATGGAAGATCTTTAAGCAGCATTGCAAAAAATGAGAAGATCAGAGAGTTAAGACGCAAGGAACTGCAGGAAAAACAGTGAATAAAGAGAAGAAAGCTGTGGTAGAGACAAACTTCAGAGGACAAGCATTGAAAGAGTCAGAATTGGGGTAATGGGGCATGAGGACATACATATCTTTATATGAAGGTTATGTGTGTGTGTGTGTATGTATATATATATGTATATGCCTATGAACTGTCCACTTCAAAACCAGACCTAAACTCTGAGTTCTTTAGTTACAATATTCCCTTGCCTTTACAAGCAGCTATGAAACCTACTGTTAAACTGCCTCTCTTGTTTAAGGAATAGCAGCCTACTACTACTACCAGTTACTTAGCCAAAGCAATCAACGTATGTGCTGTGAATTTCAAGTACAGAGGACTACCCATGTTGAGATCCATAGATTACCACACAATATAATTTCATTTTTCTTAAGCGTGCTTTAAAAAAATCAAATCTAACATCTCCTTTCCACAGCTGGTTACATTTAAAGTAATTTTATAAAAGGCAACAAAAAGGACAGAAATACCTAGAAGAATATTGCTACTGCAAAATCAGAAGCACAAAATTATCATATCTTAGGACTGCATTTGCCTATGCAACCTTAATTCAGCCCACAGTGTGTATTCAGATGAAAAGGCACTGGAATCCTGGTTTCCTTGAAGTCAGTGGGATTTTTGCCATGGACTTCATGGTACCACAAATACCAGTATTTCAACCATGGTCTTCCCTTAGACACCTGCATATTTCAAATGCAATTTTTTTTCACAACACCCTTTTCTCATTCATTCACGGCATTCTTTGAATGGAAATCTATTTTTTCCTGTATGTGAATGTGTAGCCTAGTGCCTTACTTTCTGCATACACATAAAGCCTATATCAAAGAGAGGACTTAAAAATTCCTTATGGTTGTTTTTTCTTCACAAAACCTTAAAATTCTCCTGAGGGTTGTGTGTGCCATGAATACATCTTCAGAATGTTTTTTGAAACAAATTGCATTATCAGTTCTGTGTTGTAGATTTGAACCTGGAGCACAGAGAAATACAGGTAGATTTATCTAATGCCCACTAATTCTGATTTCTGAATTTTACATAGGTCTAATTTCTTCCAAAATCTTCAGTGTTGTATGTTTAGAGCATTGATTTTAAGTCCCATTGATTTTAGTTTCAATTACAAGCTTCCAGCATTTCTGAAAATAAGGCTACAATTATTCTGTGTTAGGCACTCAGAACATAAAGGTTATACAAATAAGTGATCGCCTATAGAAAGTCTGAAATAATTACCAAATATCTCAGATGCTGTAGACCCAAAATTAGAACCCTGTCTGTGGATCCTAGACTGACCATGCAGCATATGGGGCAAATGAGATGCCCCACACAGCTGGACCCAATGCTATCTTCTACCCAAGGGAAGTTTGAGTCTTCTTGCCCCACCTTGTTTGGACAGGTCCTGACCACGAGCCAACAAACAATTAAACTGGTGCATAAGAAAATGTAAAGACAATTTTAAAATACCAGATCAAGATCTGCTCCACTGCATGGGTAAAATATCCCATAAAATCAATGGAAGTATTGTCAGTGCAAATGCAGACTAGGTTTTGCTTGGAGAAAGTATATTTGCTGATACAACATATGATGATCAAGCAAAGTGATGTCTTAGGAATTAAGAATTTACTGGTTTAACACTTGACTTGTTCATCCTTCTTAAAGCATTCCTATGACATCATCTTTGGATTCACTTTCTGAATCTGTCTCTGTGAGGCATCTTATCCACTACTTTTGCAGCTTGTTAAATTAAATGAATTGTTTAATGACAAAGTGTTTGGGAGTAATCAACTGACTAAAACAACTGCGTGGAACATGTGCACAGAACAGATTTGGAAGTGGTTTATAGCAATCAGAAATGGAGACCTAAAGCTGCCACATATGCGGATGATAACAGAGATAACGAAGAGCTTATTTTCGAGTTTATTTGGACACAGGTGTAAATATTCAGATGCAAATGATATGTCAAGAGCAAAAGCTTTAATGATGCTATCACTAGATTGGCCTTTAATGAGCTGAATTTCTACTGAATAGCATCTGTTGTGTATGTTAACCTGATGAAAAACATCACAAGTCATGAACCTACGCAGTAAAAATAGAGAACCATTGAAACAAATATTTGTGGCAAGCTGGAGATAGAATCATCTAAACTAGCACAATAAATTGTTGAAAATGTGATCCATGATGATGGACTCAAGTTATGATTTAACATTAAAATACATTTTTCAACTCTTCATAACCACCAACACAAATAGAGCAGTGTGTGTGGCAGATACATATTCACTGCATAGTGCTTCATTTACTAGCATGGCCACGAGTAGGAAAGAGCAACCGAAGTCAAAGGCTAATGCTGCTACTCAGACCTGGAGATGTTTAGATTCCTAAGGTAAGACTAAAATGATTAGACCCGAAAAGAATAGCACAGAGGAATCCCATTAGAGGAACAGAGCTCTAAGACCCAAATGGCAATAAAGCTTCTGAAAAATATACATTCTACCTTACCAAATACTTCTGGGTCCTTAGAAATTGGTATTACCAGCCAGCAAGTATCTGGGTGAATTTTTGCAGCGACACTGAGTTTTGTATGAGGTAATGTACTAAGTGCTCAGTTCAAGGTGACTAGTGGAGCTGAAACCTCTTGTTAAGGGAGGGAAACCTCTTGCTAAGGTTAGAGTGTGTTTGTGGTGACATTTTCAAATGCATGCTCAACAGTTACACACATAACAGTTACATAATGTGAACAAGCTGTGTCTTCCTTCAAAGCCTGCAACAGAAGGAAGAGCACAAGATAACTAGGTAGTTATAGCCTAGGGGCCAATTATGTCTAGTTTCCAAATCTGTTTATGCAGATAACCCTTCTGCAATACCAATACCAATGCAAATCCTGAAGTTACTCCTCAATCTTTCATCCAGGTAAAATTCTCATTTAAGCCAAGAGAAATTTTTGCACCTAAAATGATTTAATAAAGTGGCTTTACATTTTTTCTGCTGGAGACCCCACTTCTGGGCCTTTGACCCAGATCGGTAATACCAGCATCACTCCTCAGTTGAGTGGAGTTATCAGGACACAGGTGTAATTCTATTCAGATGCAAATAACATGTCAGGAGAAATAGCTTTGATCACTCTGTCAACTGTGATTCACCTTCTGGAGGACTCACAGTGCTCACACAGCTGTCACACAGGGGTTACAACCCTAAGTGGGGCATCCACTGAGGGGAGACCTTTTTTGAGTTATCTCGTTGTTCTTGTTTGGACATGACTGTGAAAGGGCTGATCACACCAGTGACCGGCTACTCCAGTGAGCAGTTCTATTGATGTCAAGCATGGTGTCTCATTCCACAGAAAGAGGGGAAACAATCTACTCCCACCATCTGGCCTATTCCAGGGTTAATGCAGTTATCTCTGTTCCTCATTCTCAACAAACTGTAGGATTTCGTTTCATTTTTGTTTCCCAAAAGTCCTGCTTGAAGCCTAAAGATTTCCCCATATTTAGCCAAGCAGGCAGGTAAATGACTTCTTCTATATGTATTGTCAATTTTGTTGATTCTCATCTGAGTGGACCACACATATTTTGGTTGTCAAATACAATTTTTATATGAATCACAAAATGAAATTTTTGAAAGGTAGCACTGCATCTTAGTGTAACTGCTAGTGTAACAACAAGATATATGTTGTCCATGTCTATGTTGCTATATCATTTCTGCTCTAAAATAAAAAGTGAGAATATTTTATTACCTCCACTGTAAAAATGATGGGTGATTTTTCTTAACTAAACGAAGACCCTTTGTCAGTTCTTATTGGCTGTTTTGAATTAGTCAGCCAGTGACTGAACAAGGGAAAAAAATGAAGATACTACATTGTAAAATGTATTTTGGTCATTTATTCTGATGAGCAAATAATTGTCTTGTTTCCTTTATGGTGTACGAGTAAATGAAAATTGTTGGCAAAAATAGGTCTCATTTCACCAAGGCAGGTAGAAAATAGGCATTCAAATAGACTTACTGCGTTTTTAAAAACAGCAAAAGGAGAACTGATGAATTTCGGAACTGATGAATTTCCTACCCAAAGTGCCCTCACTTTTTAAATGAAGGGCAATCAACTCTAGACCAAATCATGGGAATTTTGAATCTGAATGATTCCCTTTGATTACACAAACCAGTATCCTCCAAAGGCGGGGTCAGAGCTAGAATTAAGGATTCTCAGCTACAGTGCTTATCTACAACTAACTAAAGAAAGAGGTATTTTTGCTTAATTACTCCACGCTATTTTGAGTCCACAGATAAATTTAAAAAGACTTTGCTGAGAGAGACAAAGCAGAAAAAAAACTAAGACTGATGCTTAGGAAGTGTATTTCAGTACACATCATTTCTTCCTTTATATGCTATAGTCTCACACCCTTACCTGGAGTAGCACTGGAGATTGTCGGCCACTGCTGATCAGGCCCTCCTGGTCCTCCACGTAAGACTCCTGCCTCCTCCATATGCACAGCACTGAATAAGCATATATCATAGTTAGATTATAAAGTCTCCATCTGCCCTAAGTTTTATAGCACTCCCCTTCCTAGCTGTTCTTCAAAATGTTATAATTGTTTGTCACTGTGCAAGTACCACTACAATATCGCATCATGCTAACAAATTCTGTTGGATCATGGGAAAACTAGCTATCTTGACTTGCAAAAATCACTTTTGATTATTTACTAAAACACAGTTGTGGTATAATTCATAAAACAAACATATGTCCAAGCCGTTTTGCTTTAACTGATTGGAAGTTGCTGGCAAGTAAGTCTTTGTTTTTATGATGAATAAAATGAATAACAAAAAATTTGTTCAGTTAGTTCTGAGCTTCTGTAAGTGTGCTACTCTAACACACCCTGCTTTCCTGGGTTACTGTATGTTTTTGGTGAGCAATTCAGAAAAAGAAATTCATCTTCTCAAATGCAGTAACTACACGTTAAATTTTACAGGGCTGCATGGTGAGCATGTGGCTTTGAAAGCACCATTGCAATTGCTGCATGCTAATCAGCATCCTTATATGAAAGGAAAGAAAATATATGCTATTTTTTAATGCAAAACTAGGTGCTTATTTATGTGTGATTCCTAAGAGAAATAAGATTCTGTGACTGTGCTCTCTGTCCCTGTCTCTGCTCATCTGCCTCTCAGTTCATTTCCACTCTCCGTGTTGAACTTCATTTACAATTTCACCCAATTTGACATATGTCAATGGTCTTAATTATAAAAAATTCCTACTGTTTATATGAAAATCAGCAGCTGAGCAGATCACAAAGTCTCAAATACTGAGATTTCAGGGAGGGATAGGAGCTGCTGATTTGAGAGAACAGAGGACACAGACACAGTTTCTCAGAAAGGCTTCATTAGCTTCCCTGCCTGTGGGACCAATTGGTTTAAATGAGCTTTGACTTTTAATTTATTGTACGAGTAACTTCAGGCAAAATCTTGAACTCCTTTTAGAAAGGAATGTCAGTCCACGGGGCCAGATTGAGAATACACAAGAGGACATCTGACTAAGTGGATTGGTAGAGAAGATGCTCAGGTAGGCAGAAGAATTCCTGTTTCTGGATCCTTTATTTATTTTGCAGTAAGCAGTCAGGAATCAAAAAAAAAAAAAAAAAAAAAAAAAAAAGGCAGGAATATAAAAGAAAAAAAATCAATAAACCCAGGTTTTTTTCTGCCCAACAGGCCACAGAATCAAACTCTCCTTCTTTTCCTTCTAGTCTCTGAAGCTTATGTTCCTTTTCACACAGCAGACCAAAGTTAGCTGCAAGGATGCAGTGTGCCCTCACCCACAGAAAGCACAGAAACTCCTGAACGGTCTCGGGGGGTGGGGGAGTGCCTGTCTTCAGCTCTATAATGGAGAACAATAATGGATAAAAGGTGACAGCCACAGCCCCATTACACCAAAAATTTTGGGAAAAACATGAAGTCCTGAACTTCAGTGTTATTAGGAATTTTTGCAGCCTTTTAGTTTCTAAGCATGTAATGCAATCTTGTTAATCACATCAGATTACATGTGAAAATAAGACCACTTTGCTAATTTTCTCAAGAAGAGGGAAAAAAACATTATTTTAGCTAGGCTCTGTAAAAATGGCTTATATATATATATATATATATTTTTTTCAGATGTACTGAGTAGCAAATTATAGCAGAGACTAGGATGTTAGGCAGGGATTTTTAAAGACATAAGGACATTTGGAAATGACTTTACTTTACCTTCTTTGAAAATCTGAGTTTTATATCCTCAAAATGTCCTTTTAACTGTGTTAATCACCTTGATTGCACCATGTTGTTAATAAAATGCCTGCAGGAGCAGTGTACATTTATGGTAATGAGAGACAGTAAGATGGAAAATGCATCAATGCTGCAGACAGACTATTGAAACATATCAGCATTGATGACAACAGGGAGCTTTAAAGTAAACATGAAGTGTACAATCACAGTTAAATAATGCAATAATTGTAGCAATTATGTCTTGACAGCCAACATATAAAAAAGTAGGAAGTAAACAACACAAACATGCAGATCTACAGAAGCACCGTTATAGCATAAGATGCAGTCAAAATGAATCTGTAACATTTGTAAATTGAAAGAGACAGCAGCAGAACTCAGGTGCTTTCTGTCTCAGCGTACAGATATCATCAGTCTAGGCCACCAGAGGAGCCTGACAGAAAGAAGGCAGTCCTTTTTACAGAGGACACAGGCAGAATTCCCCTTCATATTAGGAAGCACAACACATACCTTTGCATTCCTGCCCTTAGGGACGCAGAGTAACGCCAGTCAGGATTAGGGTGTTTTGGCTGTAGAAACAAAAGCCAAAGAAAACATTGTTAATGTGTGCTAAACATGCTGAAAAACCTGTGTATCTGGCTAGTCTTGTCACTATTGTCTGAATAAATCCTAAAGGCTCCATTGTGACAAGAGGGTCTAAATGGAGTTACTCAATTTTTGTCAACATTCAGAGCTGCCAAATCCTTCTACAAATCTAAAGAATCTTTTAAATGGACACACAGAGATCATCTATACAACAGAAAAATTGTTTAAATGCCAAGACCTTTGACTACAGATGATCTGTGCGGAAAGACATTAGATGTTGAAAATTGGCAGACAATTATTTTGCATATTCAGAAACCCTCTGGGAAAAGAAGGATTAAAAGATCATAAACCCAGAATACACATCCTGCTTGTTTACCTGATAAAGTGAGGAAACTTGAGTTCCTGCACTGGATAGCATTTGCATGAGTACATATAAACTGCAGTCCTCTGCAAAGGGAGCATGTGGGCTGAGAGGTTTCTGCTAGAGTTTAGTGGACTGCAGAGGACTATACTAGATTTTATCAGATCTGCAGACTGCAGCAAGTCTTTTATCAAAGGCAGACATGTTCTTTCATAAAATGAAGAACTAAAACATTTTCCATATTCATGAAAGGGTATAGGAGAAGGGGGGGGGGGGAAGCCAGCACTACCTTTGACCAATACACCTCAAAATATGTTGAACTGCTGTAGAATGAGTTGCTAAATGAAGAGATAACTAAGAAATTCCTTGATGATCAAAAATTACTCCAGAAAATCTCATTTATATTGTCATGAGACCGCCACAATAATTTTCAGCTACAGCCAATGAATGCAAACCGAGATGCTGCAAAATTAAGCACTTACATAGAACTCTTACACACATTGCATGGTTGTTTCTTGGGATTTTCAAGACATTCCTTTTATGCAATATTACAATTGGTGCTTAACTTCAGGCGCTTAGGTCAAAACTGTAAGTCCAGGGATATAATCGACTATACTCATTCCTGGTGCATCTTCTACAGGGCCAAACACACAAATAATATATAATAATAATGGTGTAATTCTCTTCAAGCCATTGGAGGCAGCCAAAAAATGAATTTGGTCCCATTAGGTGAAAGAGAATTTAAAAAAACATTGAATGCCCTGAATTATTTAAAGCCAGCTCTGCTTTTCCTCTTGAGGTTTAGCAAATGCTCTTCCCTGGATCAATAGGTTTTATTCAAATAAAAATGGAATAATTACAACTTGCACCATTGCTCTATCACTATATTTTCTGGGTCCAGTACTAAGTGTGAGATGCTCTTGGATGATGTGCATCTTGGCATTTTTTATGGTAAGAGTTACACAAAAGGGAAGAAGCTGCTACTTGCAACCACACATTAAACATCTGTGCCAGCAATTTGCTTCTCTGGAAAGTCCCAGTCCCTTGTTATGCTCAGCTTCTGCTGAGTTTAACAGAAATTGGCTTGAGAAGGAGCCTGTTATGGTTCCAGTACTTTCTGGTGCATTCCATTTTGGCCACAGTCCCAAGAATATTAGGGCAACGCTGAAGTTTACCACATAGTAATAGCCAACTAAAGTGGACAGAAAACACTATACACTAATCAGTCTCTCCCTCCAATTTGTCTTACTGTATGAAGGGTGCTGACACCAGAAGATTTGGCTTTTCCTCTGCTGGGGTTTCCCTTACAGCAGAGGAACTGCCAGTTGAGGTGGGGAGGCAGGGGAAAGCCCATTTCCTCATTTTTGCAATGAAAGATGTGCAGCTCACTATTTTGCAGCTTTGTTCCTCTGCAAAGTCCCTGTCACAGGCTTTGGTATGAGCAGTATAGCTGTGTAGTAAGTCAATACAGGACAAAGTACAGCTGAGAGGGTGGCCAGGAAGTGTGAGTACAGGGAGGAAGGACAAAAAGGGATACAGACTCTGAAGTTCTCCATCCTCTTCCCAGATGTACATCCTCATGTGTTTGCTAGGTCACACAATGCTGATGAACTAATACTGTGCCTTTTACCTCTGCAGTGTCCAGCTCATTATAAGGCACAGTTTGCCACCTGCCAACCAATCTACTAACTTCAAATTAATCTTAGACTGCCATCTCCCCCAGAGATTTTTGGAGGCCATGTATCAAATCTAGAGGTCCTGTCTTTTCCACTCATCATTGGAGGTGCGGGAAATCTTGCAATCCAGCACAGAAACAATCAACCACTTCCTGTTCCTCCCATCATACACGTTTTTCTAACTTAGAAAGAGCACACAACATCGCACTTGAGAGATGTCAAAAATCTATCCAGGTGCCTATAGTAGTGGTTGCCAATGCACTTTTTGAAAAACTTCATGACAACAGCTTCCTCCATCCTGGTTCCCAGGCACCAGGGTTCCTTTCTTCCAACCACAGAACCACAAGCATTAATGTGATTAGTCATAAACAACCAACCCTATTTAAAAGTTTGATAAGCGAAGTGAATGTATAACACAAAATCAAGTCACTTTAGTAACAGAAAAGCTCATGCAGAATTTCACTGAATTATTTTTAAATTACACAGGATGAGTTAGTTTAAGAATTTCACTGGTTCACTGAGATAAAATTTAATTGAAAATATAATGCTAAAACCATTCTGCTCAGTACCCTTTTTAGTTAATATTTTAACATTTTAAGGATTTGTCATTGGAACAGAAGGAAAGATTTAAAACTTTGGATGTTGGCTTGATCCCATACTCATGAAAATCATGCAAAGTCTCCCATTGACTACAGGGCTGGCCTGAGGTAGGAAAGTGTGAATCAAACATTTATAAACAGTTACAAGATGATGAGACTGCTAAAAGCATCTCACTCTCTTCCTATTTCCACACAAACATACAACAGAATGACAAGGTATACTTATCAAATATACCAACTTCGAAGCAATAATAAAAGGCCTTTCAAAATCCCCAACTGCATACAGCTCTGGTTATTTTCTAGTGAGACTACGCTGACAGCTGCGGGATAACTGATTTCTGTTGCTGATTCCCTACTATAAATGCTTATGATTAATTCAATATTGACAACAAACTATTTATAGTCTGAACATAGTTTTTTCATACAAGAAATCAGAATGGAAATAGAAAAAAGCCATAACTCAGTAGCCTACAGGTTTGCTTCCTAGCAGTGATCATTTGCATTCCTAACTCTGAAAAAAGTAAAGTTAAGTGAACAGGTAAATGCTTCTGTAAAGTTATTTAATGAGTTACAGGAGAAGGAAATCTGCTTTGTCTGCTTAATATTGGATGTAAATTTCTGCTGACATAGCAGTAACCCCCAGATTAACACTCTGACTTCCCTGAAGCACAGAGCACTGACCCGATAGAGGAGAAAAGGTTCAGATACCATGGCTAAACAAAAGAACAAACATTTATAGTTAACCTTTACAATGTCAGTGAGGCTGAAGAATTTCTTAAAGGCTTAAGTTCTTGAACTGAGATTGTAAGATATTCCACCATTAATACCTTTAAAGCCCATGTGGGAAATCTCTCAGAGAGATTGCTCCGGACAGTGTTACAGGCTTACTAGATTTAGACACTTCAAAACATGCTTGCTTTTAAAAGCAGTATCAAGATGTGTTCAATTCAAACGCTGTTTGGTTCTCTTCATGTATTTAGCTAGCTGACTTTGAAGTGCAAAATATGGGGAAGAGGCCAGAAGTAAAGCAGTGTGCTTAAAAAAATGTAAAATGCCAATGAATTCCTGGGTCTTACAGCTTTAGTTCTTCCTTAAAAGTGTGCACAAATCACCATGCAAAGTTAGTTACGAGTATCACATGCAACTGTATTTTTTAAGTCACACAATAGCCACACAGAATGGTAGTAAAAGGAAATCTACAGTCAGAAGAGCTTGTATCTACTTCTGTCAAGGATCTGGAATGCCTGCTCATTATTACGAATGTGCCAGGCTGCCTTCTGGGGCAGGAAACTTCAGTTAAACCATATGTCAGTCTGATTGTTCCTTCCTGCATCAAAGGGAGAAGGTTGCAATGAGAAACAAGACATAATAAACAAGCTTAACTACAGAGAAGGTAAGAAGAAAATGGCAGAGTTGAAAAGACAGGCCAAGGAACAGATACTACTCAAACTACCCAGTGTCTCCACAGGCATGAGAGGGAAAGGAACTCCAGATTAAAGTACTGAAACCATTGCTGAAAATGACAGATCATCACTGCAGCAGTGACTAGCAGTGAAATCACACTGCCTCCCCCCCCCCCCAAAAAAAAGGCAAGAATACAGGCTAGACATAAATGGTGCCACCAACAAAGCCACAATACTTTCGCATTCTTAATTTTTTTTTCCAATGTGAGATGTTCCTCTATTGCCTGCCTGGTCATCCTGTTGTAATGATCTAGTTAACTACAGCATGATACTCATTGACCCTGCATTCTGACCCTTATCACTAGACTCATGCCACCAATAACTGTTTCTAAGTTTTTTGGTGCACATACTAGTACTCTTCCTTTACAAAACACATTTTGTCTGAGATATACTTATAAACCTATGAAGGATCATAGAGGCAAACAAGGTGAATGCAGAAGCACGGGCTGTCTTGCAGAAATAAGCCACCGTTATACAATTATGACATTACACAGTACAAACCAAAATAACTACACAGAAAACAGCACATCAACAGATACAAAGAATTCCCTACCTGACCTTAATACATTGATTTTTTTCCCAAAGCATTCGTGTAACAACCAAATGAAGTTAGTCCGAACTTAGCATAGAGTAATTGCTAGCAGCTTTGACCTTAACTATTAAATATGAAAAGGACCAAGACCTTATTGCATAAAATGTTAGGAGATTATTCCCAAATAACTTTGAGATATTCTGAGATTGTGAAACAGCATTTGCAAAATAGTAGTCTCTGTGAAACCCAAGAGATATTGTCATGCATGGTATGCATACATATGAAGCCCTTTCAGCTGGTCCCATTCTCTTTACTGACTACTTAACATAAGAATTCCAAAAATTGTCATAAAGAAAGACCTGTTTACGTTTTTCAAAAGTAACACACACATCAGAGATTAGCTATGTAAATCATTGCAAGGTAGAGTAATGCTTGTTGTTATGCTTTATAGGTGAAAGCATAGGCCTTTAAAGACTGGTATGAACTCACAGTAAATAAGAAAAACACATTTGTCTGAAGATCTAGTAACAAAAAGATCATTATCTTTAAAAAGTATGCTTTGATGTTGCTAAGCAATGGATGGCGTGTACAGCGTACATGTTGAGCTTGAAACAAGGGAAACACATGATTTTGTAGTACATAATTAGCTAGGAATTAGTAATTAGTAATGCCATTACCTGCATCTATTTTCTCACACATGCCTGACACTGATATACCTTCATGGCACATACTACCATAAGCCAGTTTAATAACAAAAGACCTGAGAAAAGCGCTTGTGATAAGTAGTAGTTGTTGGAATTACACCTCTATTTAGATGATACAGAACTACTTGAATAATTGATTTCTCTTCTGGATCATAACTCCTCATAGGCAGGTATTCATATGTTTGTTCTAAACATTTCTCTGCTTTTGAACTCCAAGTTTAGGCTGCCAAAGCTGACGTTGCCTGACCTGCATTGGGGTTTTGAAAATTTGCTACTTCATTGCATTCAACAGACTGATTCCTTAAAGTGTGATAGGAATCTACAAAACTAATTTCCTACTGATCTTAAATACAAAGTAAAATTATTTTCAATGATTGTCCTTCTATTTTTTTCAGAAATTCAGATTTAAGGTATATATTCCACTCTATGATTCCCCTCCACACATGCTTACACAGTATGTCTCACATACCCTCCTCTGATCAAGCAGATTCTAAGCATTTTTGAAAACTGTATCTATAGCAGATGTTAATAACTACATCAATATTGATTAATTTGTCCAGTACATTATAACTAAAGTGAATTCGAGGTACAAAAAAAATACAGAAAAAGGTCCCCTATACCACACCACTGTGATTTATAGAAAAACACTGCAGTGATTTTTAAGTGGAAGATCACTCTTCCATAAAAGCATTTTTGTGGAAGCCTTACTAATCCTTAGGATCTGTATATTTTTAAATACCAGTTGTAAAAGATGCTAACATCTTCGTATGGGAATAACTATGAATAAATAAATAACCATAAATAAATAAAGAAGTAAATCATATTTCTGTGCAAGTACACACAAGTCAGGCTCCTCTCCATCCCACCACAATAATTCCCTTCACTTCCCCATGCCTGGATACATACTACACATTAACGCACAAACTGACTTCATGCCTGCCACAGTCCTGGCATACACATAATACAGAGTAATTGCAAAATTTTCCTTTTGCCAGCCAGAATTATTCTCTCCAGGTGAGTGTTTCTGGGTTTGGCTCCAATATCTGTAAAGATGAAACTGTACAGAGTATAAAACCTATACACCAACTGCAGACTGGCTGTATGCTTTTCAGAAAGCAACCATTAATTTCTCACCATGGGAAAACATTGAAAAGGTTAATATACTGCTGGTCAGACCATAGGGATTAAACAATTTTCAATAGCAACACAGCAGGTTAGAAGTTGTTGCACTGTAACATAATGATTGTAACTTGCTATGATGCTCTAGAAAGATGTCACTGGATTGTCACAGTCCAGAAAGTGTAAAACTTAGCATCATGTAAAACAAATATTATTGAAAGAGAGACTTCAGTTTTTAGACAACTGAAATATACCCACATTAGTAACCAACATGTATTATTGTAATGATCTAGCTCCAACAACTTTGCTTAGGTATGAAATCAATAAAGTTGCAAATATCTATAATTGCCATAAAGTAGCCTCTTGATTTCCTGGCTAATCTCTTTTTATTTTTTTCCCACAATACTAGCTTTAGCATTAAAAATGTAAGACCACATGTGTCATATCCTAGTGCTCTGTGGCAGCAGGCAATTTTAGATCTCTAAGAGAAAAAGGCAACACTCTATTTAACATATACTACAAGAAAGAAATGAATAGCTGATAATAGACACATATGCTGAACTTACCAAATGGACCCTGAAAGCCCCAGTATTTACCTAGAAACAAAATGCATTGCACAGATTAAAATTCCTTAGAGATGAGTTTTGTAGTTGTTTGTCAGTAAATGCAAAAGGGAATACAAGGACTCTGAGCTTTTCAGTTTGAATCTCCTCTTAAGTATAAATTTGCCCAGACCACTGGCCGTTATCAGTGTAGCCTCACCTCGTTAGGAGTAATGGAGTCATTTTTAAGTATGATCAGGTTTTGTGCACTCTGCCCACTCTGTCCTGTCAGATGCCTCTCAGTCATCACTGCAGAGGGACCAGTTCCTGTTGGGCCACAAGTATTGTAAAACATAAAAGTGTCACTTCCTGATCCTGCAGTTAGGCATGCCTTATAGCAGTAGGTCTTAGTGAGAGACCCATTGCCCCTCACTTCAATGAAATGGGGCTGCACTTTTAAACCATGGGGCAACCTAGCATCGATGTTGTTGTTGGCCTGTTTGTACATTTCAGCAGGGCACCGTTCTCTTACCCCACAAAAACCTGCACAGCAAGAGTCCCCATACAGACTGTATCTGTAGCACTTGATAATAGTAAGCCCAATAATCGTGAAAAGGAAAACGAAGGAGATGGCGCTCAAAGCAATAATGAGATAAAGAGTGATTTCTGAGTAATTCCTTGTACTTTTAACATGCCTTCTCGTGTCAGGGATGATTTTGGAAACTCTGTCCACCACGGCAATTGCGATGGCCACTGATGAGGACATTGCTGGCTCTCCATTGTCTCTCACCTCCACTGTCAAGTTGAAAGTAGATGTGTTCTCTTCCCCAATTTGCGAGTAGTCCTAATCTCCCCACTATGGAGCTCCACCCTGAATAGATCCGAATTTGATGTTTGTACCAGACGGTAGAACAACCAGGCATTTTGTCCTGAATCCCCATCAATGGCTATAACTTTGGTTACCAAATATCCTGCATTTGCCGAGCGCGGGATCATCTCTAGGGCTGCTGAATTGTTGGTTGAGGTAGGATACAGAATCTGTGGAGCATGGTCATTCTCGTCCATGACGTAAATGTGGACAGGAACAGTGCTGCTCAATGGTGGGATCCCAGCATCCTGAGCCTGGACAACCACTTGGAACTCCCTTAGTGTCTCATAGTCAAAGGAGTAGACTGCATATATGTTGCCATTATCAGATTTAATGGAAACATAGGAGGTGACAGGTAGCCCTTCAATATCCCCATCCAGTAGAGAATAGGATACATAGGCATTTTCAGCAACATCTGGGTCGGTGGCTTTGACTGTGCATAGCAAGACCCCAAGGGGGTTGTTCTCAGGTATGTAAACTGAGTAGACAGGTTCCTCAAAGTGTGGGGGATTGTCATTGATGTCAGAGATCTCCACATGGATCACCTTCTGGGAGGAGAGAGGGGGGCTCCCAGAGTCAGTAGCTGTAACTGTGATGTTGAAGGATGCTGCCTTTTCACGGTCCAGGTTACCCTGAGTGATCAGGGTGTAGGAGTTCTTGAAGGAGTTGAGTGTGAAGGGGAGGCCAGGGGGGATACGTAGACTCACCTGCTTGTTCAGTCCTGAGTCCTGGTCAGTGACACTCATCAGGGCCACCACAGTTCCTGCCTTTGCATCCTCTGGAACTGGGCTGTACAGGGAAGTCAGAACCACCTCAGGAACATTATCATTGGCATCCACAATGTTGACCAACACTTTGCAGTGCCCAGCCATGGAGACAGGGCCCTGGTCAGTGGCTTGCACATAGATTTCATAGGATGATGCCTCTTCATAGTCCAAGGTACCATTAACCCGCACCTCCCCCGAGTGTGGATCCACACTGAAAAGCTGTCTCACCTTCTGTGGGGTGTAGCTCCCAAAGGAGTAGATCACATCCCCATTGGAACCCTCGTCAGGGTCTGAGGCATTGAGTTTGACCACTAGTGTGCCAGGTGGGGCATTCTCCAGGAGCCTCACAGTGTAGGTGGAGCGGTCAAAGGCAGGTGGGTTGTCATTGGTGTCCACAACCCGTACAGATATCTGGGCCGTGCCAGACTTGGGAGGATTCCCACCATCCACAGCAGTGAGCACCAGCTGCTGCAGAGCACTCTGTTCCCTGTCCAGCGGCTGCTGCAGCACCAGCTCCAGCAGTTTGCTCCCCCGCTGGAAGCCTTTGAGGTCCAGGGCAAAGTGGTGGCTGGGGCTGAGCTGGTAGCTCTGCACAGAGTTGGTGCCCACATCAGGGTCCTGGGCACTCTCGATGTGAAAGCGAGCCCCGGGCACCGCAGACTCACTGATGTCCAGCTGATAGTCCTGGCGGGGGAAGCGAGGTGCGTTGTCGTTGATGTCCAGCACCTCCACCTCCACGTTGTGCACCTCGATGGGCTGCTCAATGACCAGCTCCAGGCTGAGAAAGCAGGAGGGGCTCAACTCACAGAGCGCCTCCCTGTCCACACGTTCCCGCACCAGCAGCACTCCGCGGTCCAGTTCCAGCTCCAGGTACTGCCGGCCACTGCCCGAGGTGAGCCGCGCTCCCCGTGCCGCCAGCCGCCGTGGATCCACACCCAGGTCGCTCGCCACGTTGCCCACGAAGGCACCGTGCGGCAGCTCCTCCCGCACCGAGTAGCGGAGCTGCCCGCCGGCTGCCCGCCCGGCGCAGAGACCCAGCAGCAGGAGCAGCAGGCCCAGTGCCGCCGCCCCGCTGCGGCTCTGCCAGGCAGCCGCTGCCATGGCCGGAGGTGGGGAGCTCCGGAGCCCGGCCTTGGCCCTGGCTCGGCCTCAAGCCCCGCCACCGGCTCCCGGTCGCCTCATGCAAGCGGCGAGCTGCAGTCACCGGCCGCCTCCGGCCCCGCCGCCGCCTCCCCAGGCTCCGCCGCCGGCCGCGCCGCCGCCCGGCCCATGCTCGCCCGTTGCCCGAGACGGCGGCTCCGGCCTCTCTCCCTCCGGCGGCTCGGGGGAGGGGGGGGGGGGAGGAGGAGGAGGAGGAGGAGGAGGAGGAGGAGGAGGAAGAGGAAGAAGGAGGAGGGACGGGGAATCGCTGGATCCGCTTTCTCCTGCTCCAGCTGCTGCGCTGAAGGAGGCGGGGGAGGACGCTAAGCCGCGGCTGGCTTCGGTTCAGCACCTGGGCAGGGAACAGCGACACCGAGGCCGGCTGGGGCGGGGGGCCTTCGGGGGCGAGCCCTCCTCTTCCTCCCCGGGGCCGGGCACAACTGCCCCACGCTGCACCGAGAGCCCCTTTCCCGGCTTCCCGGGGAAAGCGAGGCCGACACCCACCCCACCCCCTTCCCCGGCAACACCGTCCTCACCCACGTGTTGCGCCGGGCCCCGTCTCTCCCGGTAGGCGCCCGGTGGCGGGGGGCCGCCCCCGCGACGGGAGGGGCGCGGGCGGCTCCTGCCCGCCCACGCCGCGGGCGGCTGCCCCGGCACGGCAGTGCGGGCGGCGTGGCGCCCCGGCCCCGCTCGCCTCCGCCGCGGCCTGGCTGCTGAAGCCACGGCGGCGCGGGGGGAGGGCCGCCAACCCCTTCTGGACCTGCTGCTGCACTGCAAAAACGCATCCGCCGGGGAGGGTTAAATCAGCGCAGGGCTCCGAAGAAAATGGGCCTCCAGCCAGGTCTGGTGCCTTCGCTGGTGCCGTTTCCGTGTTGCTGCAGTAAGTCTGATGACCTTCTTGGAGATCTGCCCCTCTGCTCCCTCGGAGATTCATGCCTGCTGCAGCACGGTCCTCCTGCCCAGCCTCCGTGGCCCCTCTTGCCACACTTTCACCTTCCTCCCCAACAGTTTCTCTCACACCCTTGCTGCAGCAGCCATGCTCCGACAGCAGCTCCACTGGGTAAATTCTGCAAGTCACACCCATGAATTATGAGTATTTAAGGTGGGCTTTGGTTTCTCATCCAGTGCAACAGACAGGCTCAAGGTGATCAAAAGCAGTTGAAGAGAAGATGGAGCAGTACAGTATTATCTGGTTTCCCATTACTGCTTCTTCCTCTTCCACCCTCATAGTGGACAAACAGCAAAAAAAAAGGGCTAGGTAACTGAAGAAACTCGGCAGTGTGGGTGGGGGTGGGGCAGCCAAGCTGTGCACTGAGGCTGCTGTAAGTTTTACCACGATGCTACAACTCCTGACAATAAACTTAAACATTCATTCATACAGCATCTGAATCACTAACCTGACATATTTAATAAGACAAATCAAAGGACATGGTCCTCCAGGGGTGCAACTATGTTGTACCTATTACCTAGTGCAGAAATTGCTTTTCTGCTAGGATTTTAGTTTTCCTGTTCTTCTGTCCTTGCGTGCCCCATGAAGTCTTTTGGGATGACTGGTGAATCTTTCCTGGATTGAGCTGGTCTGTCAAGGAGGCTGGGGACCACAATATCCAGCTAAAGTATCTCTCATCCTTAGTCGGGCTGGACATCCATCACCATGTGGGGTGACTTCTGACAGCACCACCTTAGGCTATACATCCCCAAAGCTTTTATTATAATGTACCTGGTGCATAAACCCCAGAAAAAAATGCCTTAATTGCATGGCTCAACATGGCTAAGAATCCAGTCTATCAGCTTTTATCAATGGCCCTATTATCAGAGCAACATTAAGAGCAAGATTACTCTATTTTTTTTGGGGGGGGGGCTGATGAGTTTATTTACTTCTCAGACTATTTTTGGTGGCCTAAGTAATTACCTTTATATTTATTCACATATGTCCAGTATCCAAGGGTCTGCAAATATTGCTGTGGAACCACCCAACCCTGCTTATATTTTTAAGTAGGACAAATGTATCTCTGTGAGAGCAAGAAGGGCAGATTAAGCAGCCAAGTGCCTAGCACATCTGGAAAGCTGCCTGTTTCATCCAGTTGCCTAAATGGGAGCCAAACACCTAAAAAAAAAAAATAAAAGAGAGAGAAAAGAAAAAAGAAAAAAAGAAGAAGAAAGAAAGGGAAAAGTCCTTGGTTCTTTGCCTAAACACCACCTTCACGATCATGATAATCACAGAATTGGAGCAAAATGCCCTGAGATCCCTGTGCAAAAGCCTGCTAAATGCCCAAATTCATATTTGTTGTCATTTTGGAATGGATAGCGATAGCAATACTCATACACATGGATTAGATAGCTGTGTCTCAAAACAACTTGCAGTCATCATACAAAACACAAGTCTGAAGGGATACACCCTCAGTTTTCCATACAACCAAATAATGGCTTTGTTCAAACAGCCCACAACCATTTCTGCCCCACACCTCCAAACAGTGTGTAGCCATGAAGTCCTGTAAAAAGTGTACTGATCATGAGTAAAAGACCAAAAAATCACAAAAACACTGTGTGAAAACAGGCAGCAGGGATGTCTAACAGGCACCTTCAAGGAACATGCTTAGCAGAGGCTCTTCTGGAAACGGCCAACGTCCATGCTAAGAGGCAACGGAAAACCAAAACCCATCTCTGCAGGTAATGCTCTTCTCGCCACTAGTTGATTTTACCCATAGTGTGTGAACAAAATACAGCAATCATATCTAGGAGATTTTAATATCATTGCAGAATCGTCCCTTTTACTTTGCTCCTAGACACCAATGATTTCCTCCTCTAATACATGCTCACGCTCCATGCTAGTATATACCAGCCAGCTTCCTCAGCAAGTGAAGCTGATGAATGCTGAAAACTTGCCCCTACTCACTGTTTACATGTTACCTTGCTTCATCTCACCTCACATCTCATCTCATCTCTCTGGACAAATAGGACAGTACACATCCAAAGTTTGGCAAAACATCACGGAATGTAAAATCAAATAGGAATAACACATATTTAACTGAGCCATTCTATTACATACATCATAATATATGCATTCCCATCAAACAACATGTGTCTAAATCCTATGTTCTTTGACTTTTCACCTCCCACTTTCCGAACGGTATCGTTTGGCTTCTGGCCTCTTCTGGAACTTTTATAACATCAATAAAACAGCACGTTGATTTCCATTTTACAAATTAATCTCATAGCTTGGCTGGTTACTGTAGCACTGTTACAGGTTTTCTGAAAATATTAGCCTTATATAATTACAATTACAAACAGTTTATAAATGAGATATTGAAACTTATTCTGGTCTGATTAAATGTTATAATAAAACAAAGACAAACAAACAAAAGCTAAAAAATCATACTGGGACCAAATATGCATTTGCTTATAAGCCTGCTAAGCCTGAAGTGATTGGATATTGCCTGAATGCAATAGCTACATATGCAGGCCCATCGGGATTTACTGACATACAAAAATCACATGACTTTAATTAGCTTGGTTGAGGTAGATCGTACAAGACCTTTAAAAAGAATATAAATATATGGGTGTAGCAAAGAATACATTAATTTTATCAGTTACTGTAGATGAAAAATAAGTTGTATCAGGATAAAGTACTAAGATAATGGTATATATCTGTGCTAGAGACTGTAGCAATATAACCATTTCAGTATAAAAAACACTCACATTCTCAACTGAAACAGTTATACACATAGATATGCCTGAATTAGCAGCAGTGTAATGCAGTGAAAGCCTAAACAACATTTCTCAGTAGATCTTTCTCTCAGGAAAGATATAATTATACACAGATCTAGCTCTGAAGATACATAGGGTTTGAAAATTCATCCTTTTCAAATTCCACTTGTATCAGGAATGCTTTTATTTAACATTACTCCAATCACCTGCATTTGCTAAACTGTGTTCAATTTACTTCATTGCAGACCATCGTACAGAATCCATCCTCTGGTTATTTATATGAGGGTCACAGCAAAAGGAGAAAGATGTGACTGTACAACATATTAACCGAAGAACTCCAGGGAACTGCAACATATGAAAAGACATCTCACTTCTTTTTAAATAACTTCACCTTCAGTAAATCACATCCCTTAAATATAAGATCCAATGACTCAACATCATGATGTAGCTCCATTCTAAGCTGACAAGAAGTCAACAATGCCAGGGATCAGTCTCTAGACTTTCGCACGTAGTTTTGTCAGCACGTAGGGGTTTTTAGCAACAAAAAACTACTTGTGCACTATATAAATGCTCTTGGCTCACACAGATTCTCCTTACAAATAAAAGTGTGCAAAAATCATTAAGACAAGTCTAGAGAATTCATATAGCTTAGTCATTAACAAGCAAGCAAGCTGTGTCATTCTCTAGAAAAATCTGGATTTTATTTCTGCATATGTGCATATATGTGTGCATGCATGCACACACGTGGGCCTACAATTTGTCTGCCTTACTCAGAATTAAATCAAGTCCAGAGGAAAGCGGGAACCATCATTCACAGGCCAGATTACATCAACCACAGTAGAAGACAATACTCAAAACTGTAAGGAAATGACTCAAACTTGTGAACATTCCTATATACCACTTGCCCAGTCAGGTATTGCACTGCAGCACTATCTTCTAGGCCACAGGTACTCTTAAGATCTACAGGAAAAAAAAAAAAAAAAAGAAAAAAGAAAAAGATTTGAAGAGACGCTCACATTAGTTCCTCAGTCCAGCCCCAACTCTCATATGGCTCTCTTGGGATTCCTACATTCTCTTGCACCCTACTTACTCCAAATCATCCCCTTTCCGAAAGGAGAATATGTACAGAGCCTTGAGCTGTTCCTGGTGAATTTGTATGTCTCAAGTACTATCTTAACAGGAGAATACTACTTAAAGAAGGTAAGGCAACACAAAGACAGGCATGAAAGGGATTCATAACCTACAGTAGCTTTCTGCCTGATATTTTTCCATCAGGCTCTATTTTGCCACTTGAGCTCAGAGATCCTGAAATATGAATGAGGAGGTTCAGCAAAGTCAGAACAGAGTCACTGAGAAAACCCTTAAACAGCAGCTGAAAAGTCTTTTTCAGCATATGGTCTCTGTTTTCTCTGTATGACATTTTTCTGAGGACAGAGGATTCCCACTCTTCCTAAAAATACTGCAAAAATCAGTCCCTGGGGTAATGTCATTTTTTATTTCTAGATCTATCTTCTTTGTTCCCATGTTCCAGTCATCTTCAGCACTTGAATTTCTTGTTAACAAGTTATCTTTTTACATGTAATTTGCATCTCCTTTGTTTAAAATAGACAGGAACTATGCCTGTTTGCTCAGTTTGATTGACTCTGTTATTTCATATCTTTCCATGAATCCATCACTGTCATTGGTATGAATCTACCTGGTAAGAATTTCCTTTGTATCACAGACATCTCAAGCCAGACTATTTTAAGCATTGCTGTTATGGGAATCCAGGCTGCTAAACAGCCAAACAAAATCATGCTTGTATTTAGGTCACAATTTCTTTTCTCATGTTCAGTAAGTACAATACTGTTGTTTTAGAAAATGCTATGCAGAGAAAAAAGGTGGTGGCTCGGGGCATGGAGAGGTATCTATGTTGTTAACCTGAATTCAGACAAATCACAGACGGAACACATATACTAGAGGTGAATACAAATTACATTTCTTTGCTCCTAGTCCCCAGTGTACATTCAATTATTTCTTACTTTTTGTATGAAAGTTAGGGTTGGATACTTCTGATTAATTTTATCTTCTGCTATATTTTTCTGATGGCTGCAAAGTCCTTCCAGTAAGCATTATGTGACCATAATGTCACAATCTGTGCCATTCTAAATGAGAGGACATTAAAGCCTTGGACACCACCAAAATAACTTTCAGTTTTGTAAAGTCATCACAAATCCTGAAGTGCTATTTTTACTGCCAAATGTTCTCTTGAAGTTTCTGGTTAGTGTGTTTTCCCTCATCACCATTACATCTCTCTCCAGAGCCACAATCTTTGCCACTCTTCTCTGCAGGCTGTGATTCTTATAACTCAAACTATCACCACTAAAATTCAGCTCAGTGAACTGCATGTTGCTTTAGTTATCCTATTAAATAAGATCTTCTGCAGGGTTGGATGGTCCTATCAATCTGTAAGTCTCTAGTGATGACTCCTGAGCTCTCCCAGTTGGACATCCTATTGGACTGACAGCTATAAAATTGCCTATGTTCTCTGTTGTTCACAGTATGACTGTTAAATCTGTCTTTCTCTTCTTGTCTCTCTATTCATCTTCCTAAGTATCTGTTCCATATGTGTTTCTTTTTCTACTTCTAATCACAGCTTAACATCAGCTTTCCAAGTTTTATTTGTACTATCCTCTTTTACTTCATTTTGGTCCACCCCTTTCTCCAGCTCCTCTCTTTCCAGTGAATATTCCTTATGTTTCCCTTTTGTTCACTATCTTCCTTGCTCTGTTTCTCAGCTTCTTTCTCTCTTACACTCTTCCTTCTCTTGCATCTTCTACTGTTAGTCCATTTCTTACTCCACTTTCAATCATCTCTCTATTTTTATTCAGGCATCCTCTCAATTCCTCTCATTATGCTGCTTTACCACATTTCTTCTCTCTCAGTATTCTAGGACTTTTGTGTGTGTCCTTCTGGATGAAAAAGAAATTTACAGTGTTCCAAAATGTTGCTGGTAAGGGCTGCTGCTGTCTCTTTTTTCCTTCATTTTGTCTACACATCTCAAGTAAAGTAGAAAGCCAAGCACCAAACAGTGGCACTGAACCAATGGAAACAGAGACCTAGGCATAAAAATAGATACCTAGAGACTAAAGTACAGGCAAGGAGTAATATGAGGAACAGTCACCTTCTTTAGTGAGAAAGATTGAGAGCATTTTCTTTAAAGCCTATCAGTGCCTCATTAGTTAGCAAAAGAGTTTAGAGATACATCATAAAAGAGTCTATCTATCCAAGCAGATAAGTGCTGTATAGCCACTGCCTGAAAGTTTTAAAAACAGTATGAGTTACATATATTAACTTTACTTCTACTCCCTGCTTACTCCAAAGTATCTTACTGGTTGACTACCTAAATCTGAAACTTCATATTCCGCACCTAAAACAAGAGCTGGCAACATTGTAGGTTTTCTAGGCCTTGCGGTTACATTGTTTTAACAATGACCTTAGTTTGCCTTTGAGCATGTTAAAAGTATCATCTCTCCATGCCCTAACTACAAACTGTACTCTAGTGCGAGATCAAATTTTGCTTTTTTGGAATGTCAATGCTTTCTCCTTCCTTTGCATTTTTCATTCTTGGTCTACTGCTTATCTAACAACTTCTCTGTGTTTGTTGCATTTCCTAAGGGCAGTTATTTCCATGAGTTATCCTAATTCATGGAAGTATATTAAAAAGAGATAAATTCAAGTCATACTGAAATTAAGCTTAATGTTTGCTTGCATTTAATTTCTTGAGTCCTATATCTAGATAATATCATATTCAATTTGGAGATACCAAACTGTACAAAAAGACATTGTGAAGATCTCCTTTCTTCTTGAGAGCTGCCATGTTAATGCATTGAATGACAGGATAAACACTCACAATGGCGATTTAACTCATGCTTTTGATATTCAGAGAATCTGTCACTGAAATGCATAGCTTATCAACTCTTAACACATCTTCAGGCTACCTAAAATGTAGTAAATCTGCTGAATAAAGCCACCCTTCCCCCAAAAAGAGAAAAAGCAGAGTCATCCCTCACACCTGCTGCCATTCCACTTTCTGATGTTTTAAAGAACTGTACTTTTTACAACTCTGAAACATGCATTAACCTATTGAACTGGGCTCCTAATACCAGATGGATTTTCTCTGCAAAGCAGACCTACACGCAACCTCAGTACCATTTTGACAGCTTAAATGTTGCTTAAATGTTTTGTGCTTATTCTCTATAAAAGGATGAATTTAAATATACATTCAATATACAGCCTGCAGCCACTCTAGACAGCCCAAGACACAAGTAGAGATCCAACTTGCACAACGTAGACATGGATCAGCCAGTGCTTATAACAAAGCAGCCTTCAGATTGGTCTAGATTTCCCCAACTGCTGAGAATCACAGTTCTGTCCTTTCTTCCTCCACGGCGTATCTCTACTACAAGGCTGTATGGGAGGTTAGCACTGAGCTAAAAATGTCTATTCAAAATGACCATGATATTCTAACATAGTAGCAAGTCACAACTTGCTCTTGAAGCTAACTATGTAAAGCAGCACTGAAGTGATGAAAGACAGATTTTATGAATACAAAAATCAGACCCAAAATATTACAGTACTGATTTCTATAGAGCTGCCCTAAATGTCAGCAATTTCTCAAATTAATAAAATAAATTATAACTAAGTAGAGTTTAACAGTGTAGGAATTATTTTCCTTTTCAGGGTTGCATTTTAGAATTAGTTACTTAATTGCTGTTTTCTTGATGTTGGAAAAAGCCAATGTCAAATTTGCCATGAAAATAAATTATTTGAGCTATGCTTTTTGAGACACAAAACTGAGTGAAATCATTACCTCTGGCTGTTGTGCTCATAAACACAACTCCCACGCCTTCCACAGCTAGAGGCTCCGCCACCATCGTGATACCTTCTCCAGCCCAAAGTAGGCAGAATTGCTTATATATCATGTAGGTTCTTGGCTACAGAAAGGATGGACAATCCAAAGAGTTAAAAAGGTGTTGCTCTGGGCTTCCAGAGTTTGCCACAAAAAAAAACAAGTTGTGTACAGTTTGCATTTAGCACATCTTCCACAGTAGAAGAGACAGATGTGGTGTGGAGGGAACCTCTGCGTGTTTAGCTCCATCTCATGATCAAATGATTGATGAAAATTCTGTTCCCGAATCTGCCCAGCTTTTAGCATAGATGGGAACAATTTTGCCCTGCAACTTTGCCAGTTGTCCTCCATTCTCTTGTCAGCCCTGTTACTACACTCTCAGCTGCAGGTCTTTGCCTTCAGTTCTTATACATGTACTATGGTCTTAACGCACGGACAGAAAATGAAAACTTTTAAACTATTCTAAAAAGCAACTGAGAAGAGCCATAAAAAAGGAAGGAGTAGATAAGAGCATAGGCCACATAAAAGACACTAATTCTTTGAGGATTTTTATGAGAACAGTAGTGTAATGGCTGCTGCTCCACTGCTTTCTGTATCTAATATATCCGTACAGAAATGGTTGAGCAGGAAAAGTAGGGCAGGCAAATATTTTATTTTGTTTGCTAATTCTCAGCAGGCATTTCTGAGCTTAGAAGATTTTACTTCAAATCCTCATAAAAAATCCATCTGCCCAAACTGTGTTGTTTGGACTATTTTTAGCGTATAACCACATACACGATGAGCAAAATTCTACTACCCTAGCTTTTGATGATACTCTCTGACCTCAGGACGAGTCCCATCGATCTCCCTACTCAGCAGAACCAGGAGCAGCATTTGACTCTGAATAATATCCTCTGCCAATTGCCAATGACTTCATTATACCTTTGCATTTCTTTTGGGGCATCCCACACCTTATGCCTTGCCCCTCACCTCTCTTTTTTGAAGAGACATGCCAACACTATTTTTTTTTAACTTTTACTTGTAATTTATGTTCCAGCCATTTTATGCCCTTCACTGCTCCTTTACAGTCTCAGTTATGTTTTCCCTTTAATAAGGTTACCAGAATGGCATAGAGAACAGAACTCTAACTACACACTTACAAGTAGTACCTGATAAACTGCCAGAATATGATCTATCAATAATGTCTATACATAAACCCAGGAACAATTTTGCTTCTCCCTTCTTGCTAACACTGTACCAATAGCTTGAATGCATTGCCCATAACTAATCCAAGTCTTTCCTTTCTGTAGTTCATGTTATCTGTGCCCATGTATCTTTCAACATGTAAAGATTTTTCAGAAAAATATTAAAATGAGTATAAATGAAATACGAATGCAAGTGTGTGTGTGTGTGTGAGTGTGTGTGAAAGCACACAAAAACAGCAAAAAAAAAGGAATAAGAACAAAGGTATGCATTAACTGATTTTCATTCAGACGAAGAAGCGGAACAAAATGACTTAAGAAAAAGTATCAAGAAGATGGAGAAAAGGACTGGAGCATTAAAAGTATCCAGAGGAGGATATTGGGAAAACTGTGAAATTCAAAAACTTTTCCTAATACTTGTGAGGTGATTAGACAAAAAAATGGGGCAAGGGGGGGGGGCAAAAATTCCCAAACATCCCATTCCTAAAGAGTATCAAAGGCAAGTCCCAAATCAGTCCACTGTCATCAGTGAAGAAGAACCCAAGAAACACAATAACCATTGTCCCTTGTCTTCTCTGTCACATATCACCAGTATCTGGTGATACTGGTCAGGCTATGGGGCACATGAGTTGGTCCCTGGGAGTATGTAAGTGCAAGTTAGCAAAATTTATGAGAGAATGAGTGAGAGTGAGGAAACCTGCAGAATAATATCAGTTTTCCCTTCCATAAGATCTTGCATTCAGTCTTGTTATACCCATTTCCTGCATATAAATTTGAAAATTTTCTTTATGAGACAGTGTTTGTACACAAGTAGGCCAGATTTTGAGAGGCTAAGTGTTCAGCCTGAAAGGATGAGACATAACAACGTGCAGAAGATGCTGGGAGGAACCAGAAAAGAAAGGCTGTGGAGAGGCCTAAAGAAGAACAGGCAGCAGTAACTTTTGCAGCCCAGACAGGCTTTGAGAAAGGTTCAAAGGGCAAAACCAATGCCAACTCTACCCCAGATCTGCTTCTCTACCCACATACAGACATCAACACCAGCTCCTGCTCTGTTCTCCACAGTTTCTCACAGTCTCCAGCATTCACTGTTGCTGTTGCTGCTGGAGTAGAGGACTGGATGCAGATGGCTGGATGTATTGCAAGGAACAGAGCAGGAGGGAGATGGATGTGAGTAGCTTGCAATGCCTCTCAGCTCACTACCAGAATGAGAACAGCAGCAGAGAAAGAGGCAGTGGCCAATGGAAATATGAAAGCCACAATATCACATACGGTATTGATAAAGAATTTGCCAATGTGACATGAGAAGTCCTCTGTTTACAGGCTGACAGGCCCGCCTATAGGTGCAACAGTTATCAAATTAGTAAGAATAACAACAGAAAGCTACTGACTGCAGCTGCCCTGTTATGCCCTGTATGCCAAGGTTCAGAAATGGTGAGATAGCTCTTTTCAGCTTCATCAGTGCAACAAGTTCACCTCTGATTTCTAGTAAGTGAGAGCATCTATGACAGAATGTCTAAAGGGGGCAGCAGAGAGAAGGGCAGAAAGAAGATAGGGGGAGAGGAGATTATAATCCAGAAGCCCAAAGGAAGGAATGAGAAGCAGTTGGTCTCATGTAGCAACAAAAGGAAGAAAGCTCCCTGGACCTGAGTTGAGGCTTTTCAAATTATGAGGCAAGACAAAAGGGGGATGGTGATAGAAGCAACTGATCATGTTATAGAAGCCAGAAGTCAGGAGAACCAGGTCCTATTCACTGTTACATCAAGGGCTTCATAATTTTTTGCATGTCTCTTGATTTGTCCCTAAGAAGTCAGCAATATCTGGCTCAAATGGCTATGGTGAGGTTTAAAGCACTACTGCAAAGTATACTTGGATATTATCAAGGAAGAAAGTACATGCAATGCAATGTATAATTTATTACTTGTAATGGGTGCTAAAGGGATAAAACTTTTTTAAAGTGTACACCAAGCAAATCTGTTTTCAAACTTATCTCCAAGTTTCTTAAAACTTAGGCAACACCAAATATTCATGTTTTGACTTTAGTAAGATTTCAGCATTTCTTTCCTCAGTATAGAAGTTGGAACTGAATAGGTCAAAGTGGTTGACATAATAAAATATCCTTGTGAAAGCTATAACATATTTGATGTTTAGCACCACATAGCACTACATTATTAATGCAGATTTGCATTATGCATTTACAAACTAATTCTTTTGTGCTGAGGAAAACTCCATATCATATGTATATGTTCCTCCAACAGCAAACAACAATTTTCTGATGCTGCATATCCTGCCTGGTGCTCATCTGCCCTTCTAGAAGGGCACAGATCTCCCATAGGTCCTGTGTCACATTTGCCAACCTTACAGGTTGAGCCTAAGGGCTCAGTAGCCGTTGTACATCTCAAATAACACCAGACATCTAGCTTTAAACAACTGAACAAAATTCAGTGTATTTCTTCCATCCTTGAACAGAGATACCGAAGTAGGACATGTGAGAATTAGAGTATTAAGAGGAGATAATGATATTAAGCGTAACCGGTAAATTCAATCCCCTATCATAATACTAGTCAAAATATTGTTCTCAACAACCTGACACACTTGAAACATCTCAGTATGATCCTTCTCATTTAATGTTTTCGAACTGTCATAATTTGGAAACAGATTTCAGGAATGAGCATTTGGAATACAAACTAATACTGGCCACAGAGTTAGGAATAACATTTTAACTTCAGGTTTTACCGGAAACAATGTCCAGCAGAAGCACCAGTGCCCCTTTCTGGTTTTCTATGACACACTGAACAGTGGTGGAAGGCACAGAGCTTAGAAGCCATCAAGTCCATTCCACTGAGAAGAAGGCCACATTCCCCAACCATCAGCAGAGCCAGTCTCCAGGCAACAAATTCTATTCATGATATCAGAAAGGCAGCCTAGTGTTGTGCCCTGGTAAGTGCACATACCTAGGAACAGGAGACCCTGATTCTGATCCCTTTCCTACGGTTTTATACATTTTAAAACAAATAGTTAAGGGTTAAAATATGCAAGCATTTCCAGTAGTAGGAACTAGATCTGAACAAACGGTAAGATGAGAGGTATAAGGACTGAGAGGGACAAGATGAAAGGAGAAAGAGCCAAATAGAAGCTTGGTAAGACAGAGAGGGACAACTAGGGACAACTTAATCTGCATTTCTACCATTTAGGTACCTAACCCTTCAAAAATACCACCATGTTATCGCCATACTGTAAATACACTAGGAGTAAGCTTGACATTTGATCTTCACCAAAGACTAGCAGTTCTTTTTCAATCTTTTGTGCAAGAATTCTGGCACATAAACAACCCACACTGAGCATGCTGCCAAATGTTAATATTTTTGAGGTTTTGTTTGTTTACACTTCTGCAATACAAAAGCCTTTACACCTTTCAGTCTTGCTAGAATCTCTCTAAAATACTGTCTCCACTCCAGGTGCAAATATTCCCTTTATATGTTTCTAATTATTGGGTATTTGTTTAGCAATTATCCTAAAATAAAAATCTAAGGCTATATAACCCAAACACACAAATTCTGAACCCCAATGTAAGGCTCAAGTTATTAGGATCTTTTTTCTCTTTTCATTCTACATGTATCATGGTTATTTTATGCCTATTTCTGAGAAGCATTGGCCTTAAGCTTAAGTAGCTAAAGGAGTTCCTCCTAGAGAATAAAACAGTATTTGCTAAACAGCTCTAGCCCTTTTAATGCACACTCACATGACACATTCTTCTTTCCTCACTCACATGACCCTTCTCAGTATCTCTAATAATTCAGTCTATCCTTTCTGAGCACAGGTAGAAAGAACAGGTCTTGCCATTCATTGTATAATTGTTGCCAATACTCCCCAAGGTCCATTAAAATTATCTTGACTGATACACCTTCTTACTGATGGAGGTCTCTTACTGACAGTTAATGAGCAATCTTGCAACCAGAAGTTCTTTTTTTTGTGTTTTCCTCCCCAAGTCATGAACTCATGTCCACTTATGAGTTCCCACATACAGAAGATTAAAAAAAAAAAAAAAAAAAATCTGCCCCCATCATTGTACTCCTTTTCATCTGAATCCTCAAAGCCGTGTATTTCTTTCTGCAGGACATGCCAGCCTTTCACATGTCACAACTGCACTTTTAAACTCTGTGCTAAACAGAACACATGCTTTTTCTGCCATGGTTTTTTGTAAGTATCCGCTTTCAAAATATCCCTCTGGATAAAAAGTTTCCATTCTTGCATCAACCACAGCAATTTAAAGTCAACTCTTTAGCATCTTCAATTTCTTTATTAATCACCATCATCTTTAGCTTCTTTAATAGTTTCCTATGTGTTATCAAGTTCTTTGCTGATGCCGAAATGAATGGTCTTTCTTCTAAAGACATCAGTTTACATTGTGACAATAACTTGCAGAGATATGTCAAAACCATGCAGAAGAACAAAGAACTGATCCTGTCTTCCAGGACTCAGCTTAGTGCCCTGCATGTGAAGACCTTTGGGCTCTTTCTGTCCAGTGTTTATACTTTCTTGATTGAAATTAGAGATCCTCCCCTTCCCTGAAACCAGGTCCTAAGCTGGTCATTGATTTTTCATTGTTCCCATTCTGTCTGTCCTCAGTCTCCATCCTCAACTCCACCCCCAACTGTGGTCTAGATCACAATCATATACAACTGAAATTGCAGGAAGGTCCTGCCAGCTCTTGGCTAAACATGCCTCTGTGCTGGCAGGGCTCAGAGTGAGCTTTCCAGTTCTTGCAAATATCTACCAAGTACAATGAACAAGAATTCTCAAATGCTTACAACTCAGCCAACTTGGACAGATTTAATAGTGATCAAACATCACACAGAGACCACTTCATAACAAATACCAAGTGTCTTTTCCAAAGGATGGCTTAGTAAGGCTTTTTAAAGTAAGAAATCAGTCTCTTTTTTATTGTAGCAAGACAAAATTTTCACTACCCTCAGTCTGAGGAATCACCAAACTGTTCAGCTGAACTTGTCTAACAGACAATCCATAGCTCACATACATCACATACAGTATCACCACAATTGGCTAGAGGGTTTTATACAGAATAGCACCAGGCAACTTTAACAGCAAGCAGTAGTATGAACACAACAGAAACACTGGAAGGGTTTCATTCAGTCAGTAATGGGTAGAACGGGAAACACGGAAGAGTTCACAGCTTCTAGTTAAAAACATGTAATTGTTTTCATTAAACAGAGAAGAATAATTGGGAAGTTGCTCACATTTTTGAAACTCCTCCCATCTGTTACTCCATTCCATATAAAGGGACAGAGTTGCAGAATGGCACATTGGTTTAGCCTCTGCTTGGAGCAAAATTTCATCCATAGATATAATATAGGTTTGCTATTAGAAGAAAATTCATGTCAAACACAAGATGCTATTACATACAGTGATTACTACTGTCCAGTTTCTCTCTGTGAAAGTGTTTTGAAAAACATCCTTTTCTAAAGAATTAAAATTACATTAAAATGTGAGGTATTGAGTGATCAGACACTATTTATAATAGTTAGTAAATACCATCTTTCAGACAGACAAAAACTTCTCCCAGCTTTATTGGAGATGAACTTGGCCATATGTATTAGCAGCCAAACACATACTTAGAACAGTCTATTTTTATAGTAATCTGGCTGATAAAAAGGATAATTTTCCTAGTTCAGTGAAGCTGACTGGAAACCCTTGATATACAGAGAGGAAGTATAAGAGGTAGTATAACATATGCTTTTGGGGGGATTTTTAGTGCATTTTAAATGGCAAAAAGTTATGAAGATTTACCAGAATGCACACCAAAATTCCTTATGTCCAGATTACAATATATTTAGATCCAATACATTTTATACAAATGAGGAAAAAAAATGTGGCAATGTTTTCAGAACAGAATAATAGCTATTGTAAATCTAGTTTTCTGCTACTTTTGTTCTAACTTGCCTTTTGTTCTAAAAGACCAGTTAGAAAGAAATAGGAGCATTTAAAGTTTGCTGAAATATAGTAGTTTTGCCTTTTCTGATGCTTTAGACTCATGAGATGGAAAGCCAAATGCTTCACGTTCAAGTTCAGAAGCAAGTTCTGTGCCATTAAACAAAAGACCATCTTCCTTTTCTAATGGGAGAAGAACACTGATGACAGTCCTGACAAGCTGCAAGCTCTTTTACCTTGAATGCTGGCTCTGTTGAAAAGCTAAACTTCTCCATGGGTCTTAGGACAGTGTAATCTCAGATGAAAACTCCTAGGCTATGAAGTGAGGTGAAATATGTTTGCAAGTGTTCAAACTTTTCTTTCTTTCCCCACCTTTTACTAGTGACTAAAAGATTGTTTAGACTACCACGTGTGAAGAAATTCTAGTGAAATTAATTAGAATGTTGATTGCAATAGACAAGCAATCAGAAAATCATTAAAAAGGAAATATATAATTTACGTATTTCAAATGAGATATTTGTGAATTATTCCAAAAACATCCTTGCTATCTGGCAGAAGTGAAAAGAAGTTAAAACACTCCTTAATAACTTCAGTTTGGAAGGACAGATGTAGTTGATACCAACAAAGCTACCTCCCAGCTAGTCTCAATGATACAATAGGGGCTTGGCTCTAGGTAGATACAGGCTCATTTTGGAGTATTAGTAATTCTTTCCAGTAAACTGAATTTTACATTAAATTAGAATGACATTTAATCTAAATGCACAAAGAAAAAAGAAACACACACACACACACACACACACACACTCCTTTGTTCTTCTGTCTTACTGGTATTTATAATCTGTCAGGAATCTCTATCCCATTAATTTGTCTCCCTCTGGAGCACTGCTTTCAGCGTTTTCACAAAATGTCATCCAGTAGAAGCAAAAACCAATAACAGAACATATCCATTCAAATCAGGCCATATTTAAAAGATGAAATTATTCAGTATATATTATGTATGAAAACAGACATTTTCTTTAATCAGTTTCCTGACGAGATTCATCATTGTTTTTTCAAACAGTGCATATAAAAAGCTACTATGTTACAATGATTGCCTCTAACTCCTTTGTATTGAGGCTTTGCTTGGACAGAGTTAACAACTAGTTCAAGACAGAGTAATAGAACCTATGAATTTCCAGGCAGAAAATACATTTAAATATACTTGAGACTAAGATTTCCTTGTAAAAGGTGCATATGAGCTAGAGATTCTTATATAGTAAACCAGTAATCAATAGTTGGAGTAAAGCAATTTCCACAACTTCCCACTGAATTAGGACACTAGACCTTGAAGCACCTCTCCTCTTTTCTTCTTTCCAAGTATCCTAGAACCCCAAGTGGACACAGTCAACAGCTTTTTCAACTATACAACTAGGTTCAACATTTATATAGTGCTGTTTCATCCAGGGAACCCTCATATTATAAGGAGAAATGGGAGAAAATATAGATATTTGCTATACATCTCAATTACATGTATCTGAAGATACAGGTTAAAAAATATATATCTTCTTGTGGGGACTGAGCTATTGGGAAAAAAAAAGTCTTCTAGTAAAGGAAAATGTCTATGCTATTGTAAAAGATTTTTTCAGTAAAGAACTTAAGATTACAGTTAAAAGTATGAAGCTGATTGAGATACCAAAGCTTCAGGTGAAGCTGGGTAGGTATAGTCTGTATGGTATTTATTGCATGGCCAAGCAGGGCTTTAGTATGGGAAATATCCCATATTATAGGAAATATACCATAGTGTAGGAGCCACTGTAAACATCTCAATAGAATTTTTGAGAATGGAATAACGCATTATTTTCTGAAAGGTTATAACTTTAACTGTATTTTGTCATAATTCACAGAATCACACACACACCAAAAAAACAAAAAACAAAAAACAAAAAACAAAAAACAAAAAACAAACAAACAAAAAATGTGGAAAGGACCTGAACATGTCTCTAGTTCTTCTAGGTATCCAATCAAGCTTTGAGTATCTTCAGGGATGGAGAGGCCATCACCTCTCTGGGTCCCCTCTCTGGGCTGCACCATTCTCACAAGGAAGAATTTCTTCCTCTTGGCCAGAGAGAATTTCCCTTGTGGCACTTTGTGACCACTTCCTCACAGTCTCTTACAGTGCACCTCTACAAAGATTCTGGCTCTGTCACCTCTGCAATGCCTTTTAGGTAGTGGAAAATTGCTGTTAGATTCCCCCCCCCCCCCAGTGTTTGTTGTTGTTGTTGTTGTTTTATCTAGTTTAATTCTGCTATTAGATGTCTTCTGACTTTTTCCAAGAATCTAAATTACCTAAATTAAAGAATAATGACCCATTTCCAAGATGATAATATAAAAAACACAGAAGAGATCTACCTAGTTATAAACTATTCATTCATACAGTGGGAAGTTACAGCTCCAGTGCCTCATGCTTCAGTTCAGATTTTATCCAAAAATATCTGGTTCCTCTTTCAGCAACTCAAGTGAAGAAAAGCTTTTCCCTGAAATACATGGTTGCAATATAAAAAGTTGTCACTAAGAACTCCAAAATGATATTCTTCAGTGCTGACCTGTACTCTACAGCTCCTTTCTGACCCTGATAAAACTGGCATCTCTCCATGTTCTGCATTAGCTCAAGTTAATTTTTCTTGTAGTTTTACAGATAAGGTGAGATGCATTAAAGAGACTGAATGTCCTACAGAGAAGTGTGGGGTCATTAAAGAGGAGATAGGAATTCACTAACTCTAACCCCTAGAAAATACATAATAAAACTAAAACAAAGAGGAAAGAAAGAGGAAAGTGCAAATAGCAATCCTAAACCAATTACCCTAAATCCTTTAAAGGAATTCCAACAGGCAACTCAGATTAGACAAATCTTTTACTAGGATAATTTTACCTCACCAGCCCCAAAAAGGCAAGACAGGAAGGTAGTCATAGCTTCTCTGATCTGAGGAGGAAACATTTTACACCAGGTTTCCTTCCCAGCAATATTACTTTGAAAACAACACTTTTAAAGTTGTAATATCTTTAGGGTATGCAGAGTCACCCAATACCCCTCTAACCCCCCCCCCAAAAAAAAGCCCTTTAAAAGATTTACTTGAAGGAATATATAGATGATATAATTGGTATAGATCATGCTCCATGAGACTAGGACTTTATAAAGAAAAAAAATAAGTCAACATGAGGAAATATACTTAAAACATTGCTTTTTAATAAATGATTCCTGAAATATTACCAGTTTTCTCATGATCTAAACCTATTTTGAGATAGAGAGCAGACTAAGATATAGAGCAGAATTAAGATTATTTGAACAAATTTTAGCTATCCTTTTTTTGTCCCATTTTTGGATGAGGAGATGGATAATGAAAGCCAATGGTATTCTGGCTACTAAATCTGAAAACTGTCAACAAAAAAACGCTCAGCCTGCATTGTTCAAGGAATTATCCAAGCTTAGAGTACAAAATGGTTAGAAGCCCTGTTTCATCAATTAACGTCCTGATGCTCTTTGCAAGATCCATGCCTTTTCACAAGATTCGGTCACCAAACAGTTAACATTTACCTTGAACAGCATCTTTACTGGTGCTTATTAATGTTCATTGGTTTCCTATTTTGTATTAAACAAAGTTCATCATATTCTGTAGCTCTAGGTCGAACCAAATGCCAGCTATTTTGAGCTCTTATTACTAATCTTCAGTCATGTAACTACAGAAAATACAGAAAAGTTTGTCTGAGCAAACAGCTAATCAAGCTTTATACTTTTTTCTTTTCTCCTCAAAAAAGACACACACACAGAATACATACAAACATCAATTAACTCTGGTAAAAATCTATGGTGTGTAGATTTTCATATAGAAGTTTCTTGACCCCACAGATCCTGAAGATAGAACATACTCTCGGAGTATCCAGTGGTTGAAAACTTTTATCATGTTAACCCATTTTTCCAGTCTCATTTGCCTTAAAATCTCTAGTGCACTACTATTGTTTGAGCAACAATTACCAGGAGCATTGTTTTGTATAGACCTGCACATTTGGTCCACACTTTAGGGACTAACATGAAAGCTATTGGTTTTGCTAAAACCCATAACTTCATAATGTTTTTCTGTTTTACAGTTATTTTCTTGATTAGGATAAATGACAGGCTTAAACTTGTCAAGTCACAACAAAACAAACGTTCATAAAATTTTAACTCCCTCTGTGCAATCCTCAAGCTTCTGCCTACATTTCAGCACCACGTTTCTCACTTTTGCAACCCAGCTCTGCACTCTCTCCCACTTGTGCAACGCAGTCAGTTGGCCTCAAGCCACTGGTATCGGGGAACACAGACAGATCATAAGTATGGAGGGAAGGCCCAAGAGTATTTTACCCACCAGGAATCCCATAGGGAACAATTTCTCCCTCTTCATCACATACCTCTGCAGAGCAGGGCACAGCCAGCACATTCCTCTACTAAAGGAATGGATGTGTGAGGTCTCATAAGATAAAAAGTCTGAAATTTGGCTTATATTGAAATATCCTCATGCTTCATTTATATAGGTCTGATCACGTTTCTGTGAATTTAACAGTGCGCGGTACAAACAGCTATAATCTTAAGGATATTGCACCAATTGCCATACAGCTGTTTGGTAGAAAACTGAGTCTAATACCTATTTCAAATACATTCCTGAGGCAGGAAATTTGTACAGTTCAAAAGGTGAAGAGCCCATTCAGCTGAGAAACTACCTTGCTCAGTTCTGTCTCCTAGCAAGGAACTGGCAAAGCATGAGCAACAACAAAAGACCTCTTGGAAACACCAGCCTCAAGGTTCTTAAATGACCATCATAAACCTTGATTTTGCAAAATAGTAACACAAAGGTGTTTGATTTCTAAAAGTTAGATTTGATAGAAAAAGAAAGAAAATGAAAAGTCACTAAACAAGGTTTCCAGGAGAAAATAACCGTCAGGCTGAGCAAAGCCCAAGAAAGAATGGAAGAGGTAACAGGTCAAAACAGAGATGAATTTGGAGAAGGACTGAAGGAACAAGAATGCATTAGGGTGTCTTACAGAGACTGCTCAAAGACTGGAAAGTACAAACTTTTTTCTTAATCCACCTTCTTTCTCAGATATTCATTTTCCACTGGCTACATTTTTCAGATCTACTTTTATTCTCCAAATGCCTCTGCTAACATCAAGTCTTTCTGCTGTTCTGCTGCCATTTTCTTTGCCTTACAAGTCTAAATTGAATGTCTTAATTCCTATGGGCTTTCTTCCCACACCTTTCAGATCTACTGTTGGACTTCATTCTGATTCTTTTGATTAACCACAGATTTCAGAGAGTCCTCAAAAAACTGCGCTCTTAGTAGTATTTCTTTCATTACATTGGGCCTGTATTGTTTCATGAATCAGTAATAATTTCCTCAAAAAGAAAAGCACAAATTTGCTATAAAGATAATGTATTGAATAGGGGTATCTTCTAGCATTCCCTCAACTACCTGATTCACAGTACTGGGTTTCCCTCCCACCCTCACTTTCTTAGATCTCAACAAATTACAAGTCTAGTATCTTTGTAATAATCCTTTTAAAGGTTAACTCGTTGTACCAGAACTAAATACCCAGTCTTTACCAATAAACATCCTCCTGTACTAGTACACTTCCAGTGTATCCATAGAATATACTATCCAAGTCTGTAATACTCTTATTTGTTTTAGATTATCCACTTTAAAGACAGCTCCAGCAAAATTGTAACAGTTACCAAAAATCAGCAGATGGTAACAGTTATAAACATGGAGGCACTTCAATTATCAGAAGGTATTAAGATGTACAGAGTATTCTAGTCATATATTAGGAGGCAAGTATCTTAGTTTGTATAAATTGATATCATTCATTGAAACCAGTTTGACACAATTAACTACCTTCTGCAAAGGATTTTCCCTGTGATAAGAGAAGATGTTTTAGAAGCACGCACATTAATGAGGAGCATCAAGGAGGCAGAGCAAGTTCTTTGATATAGTCTTCACAATGTATTCTTCTTTATGGACACATGATTTATTCACCGGGAAGTGAACTTTGTCACTGTTGTAGAAACCAGGCTTCAGTTTGCACAGAGAGTTTGGTCCAGCAGGATTCATTGGCTCAGATACAGCTACATACAGGGAGCCCTGGACTCAGATGGCTTCTGAAGACTGGAGCACAGATGAGCTCAGAGCAGGGATTTCAGACCTGTCTCAGCTCAAGCTCTAGAACAGCCTTGCCAATCTGCTATGCTGGCTGTGGATACAAGTGCCTTTATTCCTTTATACTGCACAGCCTAAGATGTCCTATAATGTTTATATTACCTATATATGTGGGAAGCCCCATCTCCTTAACACTGGAGAGCTGACTGCACAAACCAAAGACTTTCATATAAAATTGAAAGACAACTACTTTAAATGTTTTCAAAAAAAATTTTTTTTTAACTCAAAGCATAACTAACTGTCACAGAGGTTTATAAGTTATCATTCGGTAGAAAAATGAGACAAATGAATTATTATTCTGCTTTTGGGTCAGAAATTTTGCAGCAAAGCTGAACCTAAGCTGTAGAGGACTGGGGAGCTACAAAAAGTAGCCAGGCCTTTTGTAGTAACAAGGCAAGCTTAACTTCACATGTGATCTAGATTAAACTTTTACCAGGTTCAGCAGAACTGTACCTAGGGTAGAACTAGAGAGATGAAGAAGGACATCCAGTTATAGAAGGGTTCAAAAAGCCTAGCAGCCTGTTACTGCTGTGACAGGAGAAAGTGGATGCCCAGAAGTAGCCTGTGAAGAGGACAGGGTCTCCAAAGGTTTTGCTAAGGCTGTTTGCGTACAATGCAATATTACTGCTATTAGCCACAAAGCATCTATTTCTGACACAGTATGAAAGATTCTTGCTGGGCAGTGAATGCTACTCAGATCATCAATTCAGTCAGTCCCCTGAGGGAAAAAAAGACAAGGGATTTTTGAAGCTCTGTGATATGAATTGACTTGATCCTTCCATACAAGATTTCTTTTTAATTTTCATTCCCAGTGAAATATCTGTCGCATATACACAGTAAATGTAACATTTTTTTCTTTTATGAATTCTCTGTGAACATGCTTATGTATTAATTTGCTAGCTACTTGGAAATATAGTTTCAAATCTGTGTGAGCAAATTTCAGCCTCTGAATTGTTCAAAAAAAAAATCTCTTCTGTAACTGCCCCCTTGAAATACCACGTTAAAGCTGTGAAACTGCCTATGAAAGTCAAATGGTCTTCATATAGCTGCTCCCTCTCAAATATGGCAATAAATTTTTCATAATTACTATTCCAAAATGTCCTCAAAAATATTTTTGGCATGATTTTTTGGAGATTTGTTAAGAAATTATTCTTCCAGGAACTTTCAGTGTTCTGCCAAATCATCCTGCCCTATTAAAATATTCAAACAGACCTTTCAAAGAGCAAATGAAAAAGCGTTAGAATTCTATTCAAATAAATGTAGTTTACAATTTGCTGAAAATATTAGCAGATTTTACAGTACAGTATTAAGGAGCATATACAAATATATCAATCTCTCCTAGAAACTTTCATTTAAAATTGAATGATATATAATATGAAGTGTTATATATTTATATTTTGCATGAATGTCTGTGCTTCCACAATGTTGTCTTCAAAAAATCCAGAGATATAAAACCTTGGAAAATTATATATTTGTTCACACTGCTGTTAACTCTTACTCTCTCTGAGTAAGCTAACAATATCTCCAACAAAGATACTTTGACTTGCACCACACTGGTAGGAACGCAATATTGTCAAACACAGTCTACTCCATGGAAGGAAATACCTCATCTGTTTACTTTATTTTTCTTCCAAAATTCCCGCAGGACATTGACCAATATTGTAGCACCATTTGCCCACTGTTAAACATAGATAATCTAACTAGTCTCATTGGCAAGATGATCCCCTCCACTCTTCAGGTAACAGAGTCTCCTATAAATTTCTGCTTCTCAGATGTGGAAATATCCTTCTTTTTCCAAAGGCATGTCCCTCCCAGGCCACGTCTAAATCAGAATGCTGCCTGTCTGTTGCAATCAATACTGACACAGCAGAGAAAGATGGATCAAATGCAGACTATTAGCTATAAAAAGCTCCAAGTGAAAGTTTTACAGGAGTCTCTTACCTGTGAAGTTTCCAGTTTTCACAGATTTTAGTTTTGTTCAACTTGATGGACTGGAACTGTGTTAAATATCACCTGGAAAGCTTCATTGTAGAAATGAAAGGATCTGCTGTAAGATTTACTCCACCATGTCAGTGAATTTATTCTCACAATGCTTTTCTGGAATATTATTACTTCCATTTTAAAATGGGAAACTGAGGCACGGAGCTATTAAGGTCAATAATCCATACAAAATTTTGTCTACATTTGTAATGCCTACCTTTTTCAAATGAATTAGTTTTATAATGTATTTTATGCATTCAAAATGTAATGCCAGTTGACATTAGATGTCATTGTCAGTGTTCAGTACGTTTACAGGGCAAATTTCAAGGTCTCAAACTAGGAATCTAGAATATGAAGCACAATTTGGAGCTACCTTAACTCATTCAGCATACTGAAACCAAATGTCAGCATAAGATTTGTAACCTAGTTCTCTAGAGTAGACCTCAGCTCTTCTCACCCAGCGGAAGACCTTCCCTTCCCTCCTGTGGTCCTGTAGTTCATCTAGTGCACATATTCAACTTCTGCAATAATCGAACAAGCTATCTTTTGAACACAAGGTTCCTTCACCATGTAACTCCACTTTCTCACTGTATCACAAGACATCTTAGTACTGAATAGGGTAATGATACCACATCAGGGAAGAAGAAAAAAGAAAAAGTGTGTGTAAAGACCATACAATGTACATGAAATAGGGAAAGAAGGAACAAATATAGTCACAGAAAACAAATCTCAGATTAAATGCAGAAGAGGTTAATTCCATTTAAATTAAGCAAAATAATAAATAAAAGAGTGGCCACTTATTACTGAAACAGAGAAGTGAAACATTTAAGAGTATGAACATGGAGAATGTCTGCTGTCTCTAAGTCAATGCAAAAGTTCTGGAGCTTTCACTGCAAAGCAAAATCTTTGTAAAGAGTATTAGAGAAAACAGGATACACTGCTTCTGCAATAGTTATAACACAAATAAGCAAAGAAGCCAGTAAGATGGGGGGCAGGGGAAGGAAAAGAAAATTTTCACTGGCAAAGAAAACTCAAAAGAAAAGTCAAAATGTACAAAGAAATGGAAGATAGTAGCAAAGCTTTCTCTACTACATAAAAAGTGTGTGTGTGTGAGAGAGAGAGAGAGAGAAAGAGAGAGAGAGAGGGAGAGAGAGAGGGAGAGGAAAGAGAAAGGAAGAAGAGAAAGAAATCTTTCTCTTGAGACATCATCCTAACTTATGACAATAAATGTGTATTTTCCTCCATTTTCAATATGATTGTGACTACACAGCAAAGTAGCTATAAATGATGACTCTTAGGAAATGGAAACTGTTATCACCAAGGTAGAAGCAAAACGCTGAAATGTCAGTATCCTGAAATCTCCACTACCTCTATTTGAGATTAGGAAAAAAAAGGGGGAGGGGGGGAATGAAACCAGGAAACCATGGGATTGAAGTTTTGGGGGGTTTTTTGTTTGTTTGTTTTCCCCAATAAAACTATTGAGTCTGGAGTAAAATAATCAGATTGGAAAGAAATAAATACAATGCACATAATTAAGAAAGTTAAAATTCAACTTACATGTCTACAAGCCTATTAGCCTGCCTGTTTAGAACAAATTTTGTGGAAAAGAACAAATACAAGATGTAAGTATGCTGAAAAGGAACTAAAATTCACATAGATTCGGAATGAATTTGAAAAGAAAGAATAAATAAGAGATGAAAGTACATTGAAAAGGAACTAAATTTTTATAGATTAGTCAAAGACAAATATTTACTAGGCTGATCTTAGAATCTCTTTAATGAATATTAAAAAATCAATCTCATTTATTCTGTAACCAGTAAAACATTCAATACACTGCTACATTGAAAACTGTAATGATGGCAGAAGAAGTTGGGCTGTTCTAATAACATTTGTGGAATACACAAGTTGGATGGCATCATTCACTGGAAGAACAACTTGAGGTCTGTCACAGAAATAGATGGCATCTAACAACTCAAAGTTGGAAGTCCCATAGGATGCTACTCATACAACGTAACCTTTTAGAAATCAGGCCTGTAATCTGAGTGCCATTTGTAAATCTTCTCAATACTTAGCGAAAAGAGACCATTTATTTTATGTGTAAGACAGACAGATGAGTTGATCTCAGCAGGTGGCAATGATTTTTTAATATCTAAAGTTCAGCCAACAAATATTTAGGTGACTGAAGGTAGGCAGAAGAACCACTATCTTAGGAACCACCTCCCTGCCCTTTGTGCTCCCCCTAAAAAAAGTCTTGCAATAATCTTCTGAGCAATCTATGTGTTACAACTATGGAGAAGGTAACTGCCCTCATATTTCTAGCAGAGATAGGGAAGCACTCACATCACTTTGTACAAAGCACTTTGTCTGAAATATTGCGTATGATTCTGGTCACGTATTTGCAAGAAATACATGTCTGCAAAGCAAGAACAGATGCAGAGAAGGAATATTAGCATGATCAGGCAAGTGCAGAGATACCTTAGAAAAAAGACTAAAATGATTTGTTTAACTTAGTCAAACAAAGACTGAAAAAAAGGATGTGGTTGCTTTCGAAACTTTATGAAGAAAGCAAGCACCAAAGAGGGTGATAAAATACAAATACAAATAGCAAATAAAGATGCTAGAAGATGAAAGGATGTTAGAAGAACTCTTCAAAGCCTTAGAGGAACAGTTTTCCAAAAGGAACAGTGAGCACAAAACTGTCGGTGAATTTTACAGTTAAAAGGAGTTTAAGAATAAAAGTTTAAGGATTTAAAGATTTAAGAATGTTATCTGATACACAAAAAGCTGTTTTCTTGTCCTATGGTCTATTGTTAAAAAGAATTACTGCTCACACATGCACTTACTGTGGGCTTTTCCTACACGGTTTTTAACAAAATCCCAAGTCTGATTGCCCAGTCAGTCCCTCTCTTCCCTTCCCTCAGCCCAGCTCCTCATCTAAACTTTAGTCTATCCAGCTCATGATTTCCCTTTGCTATCATGCATCTCTAAATACAGTTACATTACTCTCCACATTCCCTGAAGCCCTTTGTCTCAAGCTATTCTTTCTGTCACTTTCCCTTTTGCTAATTCTAAAAATAGTACTCAGAGGCAGACATCAGACACGCAAGGTTTCAACTTAGGCATTTGAAGCCTTCCTAGACACTCTGTTCACTAAATGAACACTGATGCAGGACCTTTCTTTGCAAAAGGTAATTGGAGCAGTCAAAAAGAAAGAAATCTACAGTGTTTTCCCTTGTTAAATTTTCTTTGACCATTACTCTTTCTAGGGTTTTCTTGGCAGCGGTCAGAGAGTAATTTCAGTAGCCAGGAAATCTGCTTACTCATCTGAAGTCTTACAATGTGGGCATAAGACCACAGTCTTAGGAAAGGTTCTTAGCACTGCAGACAGAAGAAGGTGGGAAGGTGCTTTACCATTACATTTAGCACATTCTCATCAGAACCAGATATAGGGAGACTATACTCACATGCTGGATCTTTACTTGCGTGAGTAAGCCATCGATGCTTTGCCTACAGCAGTTCAGCCTAGATCACATGCCACTGTCAAAATGAAAGTGCATCCGTTTTTGTCTTGACATGCATGCCACATTGAATAAAATGATTCCACTCTTATTGCAGTTTAGCAAGAAATATTCTCTGTCGCTAGGGTTGTCTCTATTTTTGGATGTAACCTAAATATGGTATGTAAAAGCACAGAGAGGTCACTACACTTTGAATGTGCAAATATCTTGCAAGTCTTGTCTAGCACAATGGACAAAAAATGAGCATACAAAAGAAAAGGCTGTAAAAAGCTGCGGTTACCCCAAGATCATGGAAACATTTACTCAGTGAACTTATCCATACTTCAATGTGTAATCCCACTAATGCCTTGTCTGTAACACAGCGTAGTAGCATAGCAGTGTAATATATTTTTCAGTTAGCTGTCACATATGTTACATCACATAAAAATGCAGCAAGACACTGAAATATATACAGTTACAGTTTACTATACTGCTAATACAGCCATACATAGTTCTATTTTTAGCTCTAACCTAAACAGAAAATGCAAAAGCACAGAAGTCTCTTTTTTCTGAGTAAATACCATTCAAGCCTAGCATTTAATTCAGTAGCAACAGAGAATCATCAATAAAGAAACCAACCTGAATCTTAAAAATACATTTAATTTTCATTCGTGGAACTTCAATTAACTCCTATTATATGTAATTCTTTTTTAATATTTTCTGGGTACTAAAAACTGTAATACTAAATATATTGTAAAAGTCAGGGATTTAAGTTCTGCTCAAATTGTAATTATGGAGCTGCTCCCAGTAGGTTTTAAATATTTCATGCTTTATTTTTGTTACATGTATATTTTCAGGGAGCCGTACAATGAACCCCATCAGAAGTTCAGAGGGTGATACATGTTTATCTTTTTGTAACACTGAATAAGTCAGTGTGAAAGCACTTGAAGTCAAAATTTATTTTATAATCAAGCTTATATTTTTTATTTTTTTCTGAAATGTCTATTGATAAATATCCAAAAATGATAATCCTCCCATTTTAATATACAATGAGTACACATTTCCTCATTAATGAAATTATTGAACTTTCTACATAGAAATCACATCTAAGTCCACAGGAATTTGGACTAAGGAATATTTTTCAGGAATGAATGATAGTTTTCTTTCCAACTTCCAATCACAGGAGACAATTCCCTGGTATGTCTTTAACATGATTCTACTTTATTTTATATAAAGCATTAGCAAATCTAAAGCATGTGTAGAAATGAAAGTGCACAAACTACTGCTTCTGTCCTCTTCTGGTTATTTTAATATAAGCACCCTTTAATGACTTGCAAATTCTAGAAATATATAACTTACAACACACATATAGTTGATCTTTCAGCAAACTAACCCTTGTGATCATCAGCACCAAACTAATGATAACTAACATCACTTTGTCTCTAAGGATAAATAAAGCCTCACAGTCTCTGCCTGTGTTCCTTTGCACTCTTCTGCTTAGCTAATGCATGGCCTTTGGACTTTCCATGAGGGTTACACCTATGCTTACCCCATCTCTGTTCGAGCAGAAAGAATTGTGAAAGGTGATTTCTGGGATTTGTCTCCCCCACCACCAAGGAAATACAATGAGATTCAATGGGACACATTTTGGTTGTTCCAGTTATAGAGATCAGGGATAAATTTCCATTTTTGTTCTTGTTTAATCCAATAATGTCCTAACAACCTGAGTGTCAAGATCTTGATCATAGAAACATAAAATTTTGTTGTTCCAGTTTTTTATGCCACCTCTGTTTTCATACACGTTTTCCAGCTATGTACTGCTCTCCAGCCAAGGAAGTGGCTCTAAGATATTACCAACGTTCTTGCAGACACTCTCCAAGTTAAGAGGGCTAAAAAGGCTTTTAATGTCCCATTTTGAAGGTGTAGAGTTGGATATTTTTTAGGTCCTCAAAATAAACAAACAATTATATTGCCAAATGCACTTGACCAAAATTCTTCTTCTGATACTGCCAAATGCTATTTTCTTGAAGGCTACAATTTCTGACCAAGAGGCATTGAAAATTCTGCTTTTTTGACCTTGATTTGCTGCATGCTCCCCTTTGCATAGCGAGGTACCTATGAAACATGCAACCCTCTGTCACTGCAGAACTTGAGACTGATTATGACCTTGATTAAATACTATATAGACCACAATGAATAAATCAAATTGTAAATGTTTGAGAGAGGATCTTTGCCTGTCACTACAATTTATCTGTAGAATTGGAAGGGGTTCAGAAAAGGGTAGAAAGAGAGACCAAAAAGCCACATTCACCTGGCCATCAGAAAAATAAGAGAAATCGCAGTAAAACAACTGTGTAGTTGAGACTGGATCAAGAATCTTTTCAAGAAGGGAAAAGGTAATGAAATTATGACCTGGAAATTGATAAGTAAAAAGGAAGTCTGTTTATTTTTTTCCAGATACTGTATAGTTGAATACGTATTTGATTATCCAAAGAAATCACTGAAGCTACCCATACATCAAAGTTCAAAGGGGAACTGGGCATTTCCATGTATTAAGAACCCTCAACTATAAAAAAAACTAATTATAATGATCTCAGATAAAAATAAACCTCAAGATTATAGGATTAGGACAATCTTTAATGATTATAAATTAGCATAAGAACAACAGTGGGGAACAGATATCTACTATGGGTTCTTACATTTGCCTTGAAAACATCTGCTTTAGCTATTACTACAGAGTACTGGCCTTGACAAAGCCTGCATTGGTCACAATTCCATAGACCTAGAAGTGCCAGCATCCGATTATCCCTAACTTGGGGGATTGGAACTTGATACATACCAAAACATCTGGTTTCAGAAGTTGTTCCCTGATGTTCAAGGTCTTTCAAAATGGCTTAAACTGTGGCATCCAAAGTTGGTGTAACTGAGAAAAATCATGCTCTTTTAGAAAAGTCACAAAAACTTATGATATAAGCCAAATCAAAGGAACAGCATTACCTGAGCTATATATCCAGCTCACATTCACAGTGGTGTTTTTCAGGCACATAACCACTGATTACACAACTACCCTTATGCATACTTGTGAACTTGGGTAGTCCACACACAAAGCACCTACAAATTTCACAAAAATGCAAACAAGACTCACAACATGCATTAAAAAAGTATCACCAATGTTATTATGTGTATAGGAAAATTGAATTTTGGAGAAATGACCCAGTGACACCCAGCAGATGAGAACTACACACATATCCTACCTTGTAGTCCTGCAGTATGAGTACACTGGGACATTTTTTCATGCAAAGTCATCCATCAGACTATTAGGAATAAACCAGCTTAGTCAGAGGAGCAGAACAGACTTTTCTTTTTAGTTTCACAAAGCCTGCAGGTTGCTTTGAAAGGGAAAGATGAGAACTGCAAGGAACATTTCAACATTTTCCAAAATTGGTGCTAAATATTGAATTCCTGCTATTCCACCACAAGGCCTAGCCTAGGCACTGTAGAACAACATCTTGGCTTAGCGGACTACTCACCTCTCATTGGAAAAATCTCATTAAGTAGAAAATCATAGTCTCCATACAGTGTGTAAGCTTCACATGAATCAGAAGCTAGAGGGGACTCTTATGCCACCCCTACCTAGCTGTCTGAATAGGACAGATGAACTTACAAGGTATTTAACTTTCACTTACACCTTCCAGCTATGTCTGCATATCCTAAATGCTGATGAGAGAAATTTTCTTTTGCCAACCCATGTGCATGCTCTGCCTACAGTTTCTGAGTCAGTTCTCAGCTTTAGAAAATATATTAAAGGGTCCTGAAGTTTCCTTTAGATGCCATGAAATGCCACCTGCTCTCCTGCCAACAAATAGTGTCCGTACCTTCTTCCACACTGACATCAGTCCAGTGTAGACTTGGGGTCATGTGCCAGGGAGCAAAAAAGCAGTAAATACTTACCACAAGAACAGCACTCAAGTGATCACTTTGGACCTGCTGCACTTGGATGGAAGGTCCTGGCATTTTTAACTCTGAGCCACTGGGGAGGTTCCCAGTATCACCATTTGGGATGCTGCCATTATCAGGTCCAAAGCCTACAGACGCCCTGTACAAGTAGGTATGAGTCAGTTTGCCCACACCAGCAAATTCCAGCATATCTGTTGTGAGGTGAGAGCTGGGAAGCATGCGCACATTGTAGCAATACTTCTCATACTCATCCACTGGGCAGCAGTGGCAGCAGCTGCAGCATCCATGGTGGTGGGAAGTCCGGCAGTGGCACAACCGTGCCAAAGCAAGGAAGAGGAGGAATGCTGCAAAGACACAGGAGACACAGGCAATGGAAACAATCAAGTAGAGGTTTGTGGTGTTGAGCAGTGGTGGTGGCTCCCCACTGTCATCAAAGTCAGGCAGTGCCTGGGGCAGGGAGTCAGCCAGCAGGATGCCCACAGTCACAGTAGAAGAGAGTGGTGGGTCCCCATGGTCCTGCACTACTACAACCACCTTGTGCTTGAGAAAGTCAGTGGAGCGCATGGAGCGTGTAGTGCGCAGCTCACCAGAGTGAGGTACCAAGCGGAACAGTGTGGAATCAGAGGACTGGGCAAGGTGATAGGAAAGCCAGGCATTCTGTGCATTGTCATCATCATCTGCCACCACTTTGGTCACCAGGTAATCCTCATCAGCCAGGCGCGGCACAATTTCCACAGCCACTGAGCCGTTCTGGCTGGTGGGATACAGGATGGCTGGAGCATTGTCATTTTGGTCTGAGATGTAAACATTCACAGTTATGGCAGTGCTCAAGGCTGGTGACCCATTGTCCTTGGCTTCCACTTGGAAATGGAAGCTCCTAAGCTGCTCAAAATCAAAGGCACGCTTTGCATAGATGCTACCATTGACCAAGCTCACAGATAAAAAACTGGTCAGGGCACTGCCTGCAACTGTGGAGTTCCTGAGTGCATAAGAGACCCGTCCATTTTCCCCCACATCAGGGTCAGATGCTGAAACCTGGTAGAGAAAAGCACCAAGTGGATTGTTCTCCTCCACAGAAATGTCACATGTGTCAGCAGTGAAGACAGGGGGGTTGTCATTCACATCAGAAATCTGCACCAAAAGGATCTTCTGAGTGGTAATGGGAGGGGATCCCAGGTCTGTGGCAGTAACAGTGATGTTGTACTCACTAATCACCTCTCGGTCCAGAAGCCCACTAGTGACCAAGCTGTAGTAGTTTTCAAGGGAAGGTTTTAGCTGGAAGGGAAGGTTATCAGGGATCTGGCAGGTTATCTTCCCATTCTCCCCAGGGTCTTTATCCATAATACTCAGAAGAGCTATCACAGTGCCAGGCACAGCATCTTCGGGGATGGGACTAGAAAGGGATGCAATTGTTATCTCTGGGGCATGATTGTTCACATCAGTGATTTCCACCAGCAGCTTAGCTGTGCTGGACATGCCAAATGTCCCTTTATCCCTTGCCTCAATAAGCATCTCAAGAAGAGGTCTCTGAACAGCTAAAATGCCATTGACTGTCACCTCGCCGGTGTGAGGGTGAATTAAGAACATTTGCTGTAGATCAGCAGCAGTGCTATTGCTAAATAAATACCTGACTTCTCCATTTGGACCTTCGTCCAAGTCTGTGGCATGAACTCGGACTACCAAAGTGCCATTGGGGGAGTTTTCCAAGATACTCGCCCTGTAGACAGAGTGTTCAAATTCCGGTGCATTGTCATTGGTATCCAGCACAGTCACAATGACCTGGACGTCACCAGACTTTGGGGGATTCCCACCATCTTTGGCTGTAAGGGTAAGTCTGTGAGTGGCTTGCTGCTCCCTGTCTAAAGCTTTGTCCAGCACCAGTTCAGGATACTTACTCCCATCCCCGTGTGTCTGCATTTCCAAATAGAAATGTTCATCAGGGCTCAGAGTATAATTCTGGACACTGTTGGAACCTTCATCAGAATCTTGAGCAGTGGGGAGTGTAAACCGTGCCCCAGGTGAGAGGAACTCAGCCACATTTACGTGATATTCACTTAAGGGAAAGCTGGGGGAGTTGTCATTTATGTCCAGGACTTTAAATTCCATCCTATAAAGCTCTAGAGGGTTTTCTAGCACAAGTTCATAATTCAGAAAACAGGTAGACTTTAATTCGCAAACCTGCTCTCTATCTATGGGCTCCTTAATAGATAGAGCCCCAGTGCTTACATCTATATTAAAATATTGCTTACTTGAACCGGAGATCATGCGAAATTTCCTGGATGAAAGTGTAGCCGCATTTATTCCTAAATCTTTTGCTATATTTCCAACAGACACTCCACGTTCCGTTTCCTCGGTGATGGAATACACTATTTGCCCGTTCACAGTGCAGGAAATAAGGCAGAAGACCATTAAATAGACCCGCATTCTTCCTCCCCTGGCTCAGCTCCCTGCAGACCGTCTCAGCAGTAACATAATCCAATATTTCAGCGAAGACCTGAAGTTTCCAGTGCAAAAGGAACTGGCGCGAGGGTGCACCGACGGAAAGGCGAAAAAGTTCGCCGCAGGTAAAGGGAGCGCCCCAGCCCCGCCGCGGCTCCCCCGCGCCGCCGGCAGCCGAGCGCGGAGAGCCGGCAGCTCCGCTGCGCCCGCCGCCGCCGCTCGCTGTGCCGGCCCGGCGGCCGAGCGCGCCGGCTACACGCCGCGGCGGCCCGCGGCGGCGGCGCCACCCAGAGGCCGCGCTGCGAGCTGCACCGCGCCGCGGGGAAGGGGCTGCGGAGCCCACGCGCCTGAGAAAAACGCCGGCCGGCTTCTCGGCTTTCTTCCCCCCTCCCCTTCTCCTTTCTCTTTAAGGCCCCTAGGGAGGTGCGAGGGGCCTCTCGGCCCCCAAGTCTGCAGCATGAACGTGTTTCCGTGAGCGAGAGATGCAGAGAAGACGCGCTCCCCCCCTCTCGTGGGTCTTTGCATATTCGCAGAAGAGCCAGCGAGAGGATGCGCCCGTCTCACGCTGTCGGAGTACCGGGGTGGAAGGGAAACGCTTATGAGAAGTGACAGGCATCGGCTAAACAGGGGTCAGCGCAGTCCCAGCACACTCCGGCTGAGCACAAGATCTCCCAGAGGGGGTTTAAGAGCACGATTAAAGCAGGCAGTCGTGCCTGCTCTTTTAAGCAAAAATATTAAAAATAATGCAGATAATAAAAATAATAAAGATGACAACAATATAATAAAACTCTTGCCTGGTTCTCTTTCTGCACAAGATAAAATAACTCCGATTATTGCAGAAAAAGTGTCTCTCGTCTGACTGCCCCAATGTGATCACCTGCAACCACAGAAGAGCTCCCATCCAACGCGCCAGAGCAGGACTGGGACAGCTTGGGTAAGCAGGGAGAAACTGGGAAGCTGCAGCAGTCGAGTTACTTGCACAGAAGTAGGTACCAAAGTCAGGGAGGTCTGGTATTTAGGATTAGGTTTAGATTTCTCGCTCAGGAATACTGACGAGAAACAAGCAGAAACCACCAAGATATAACAGACCGGGCGTGGAGATCAAAGCTCTCCAACTCCCCCGACTTCCTGCACCGAAGGTGTAGATAGCCACTGCTCGCTGACGGTGTGGGAGAAGGCAGAATGCATTTCAAAAATACCTTTCTTAAAAGAATGGGTCACTTCCTTCCCGCAGCAATTTTTAGTGTTTTCTTTCAGCCCATGAAAACTTCCCGATTGCCTATGATAGCCTATTATCATGAGATCCTGATCAATCAAAAGGAAGAGGGTATAAACATGCTGCAAAGGCAGACCTTAACCATTCTCACACTGGCTGCTTCTACTTATTTCATGCAGCTGAAAATTTCCAGGCCAGTGAAAAAAGAGCATTTCAATTACACAAACTGTCAGTGCTTCTAAAAATAGGAGAAAACTAGGAGCACAGCCAGAAATGATTCATTAAATAAAAATTCGATACATCTGTCTGTATCCTTAACTCAGCAAAACCTCCAAGAGAGGTTCCTATCCTATCGGCACTAGAGCAAGCCTTGGTCCACCGCAGCACAAGTGTTTGAGATTATTAAGATTCTCAGCTCTCCTGGAAATATTTGAAGGTTGTATTTTCCACTTATTGCATTGATGCTACAGCACCTGTAAGAGCTGCGTGGGTGGTTTGTCTCTGACTTAACTCAAAGACCTTGTAAATTTGGCCAGTGGGCCGTTGGATGCAGTATATAACATATATACCATATTTACAGCATGCTGTTTACCTGGACTTCCCCCCCCACACACTAACTGTAGAAATCCTAATTCTCACTTCCCACTTAGTCACCATAAAATTACCATCTAGACCCCCCTGCCCTAAATTCCCCCAGACTTCCCATCTATCAGAATGTAATGTCCTCTATAATATGGAAAAAGACACTGTTCTTACTTCTCTATAATGATGTGCAGCTACTATAAACATGCTGGACCAACATAATATCACTTACTGAAGTCAAAGGGAAGACACCTAAAGTTTTTCCTTAGCCTTGGCCAATAGCAAAGATAAATATATCCTTCTGGGAAAACTGGAGCAGTGTTATTATACCTAGATGCATATACAGCTATAATACACACGCTCTACTCACCCAGGAATCTTGGGCCCAAGTTCCTCTCATCGAAGGGACAGACTCACTTCAAAGGTAGATTTTTTTTAATCCTAATATTTGAATTAAAAGGCTGTGGTTATGCACACTAGTACCTGAAACATTGGCTGGATGATCAGTGAACAAAGGCTACAAACAGTTAAAGTGATTGTACATTTGCCTCTCTACAAGATTTACTAATCTTTTAGAAGTATTTGGCAACCTTCACCGATTTTTTACTTGTTAATTTGCTCATTTACTACTCATTTATCATATGAGATAATTTCTTCAGCTTTCCACTACATCTCCTCCTTTTCTTCTGTAGTGTTGCCTGACATCTGTCTAATGAGTCCTGCCTACAATTCTCTTTTTCATAACGTTACAGTCCTGCTTTTAAATTTTGACATCTTTTGTCCTGTTGTTTCCTTCCACTCTCTGCTGTTGAAAGAGAGTGATATCCCCGGAAGTCATAAGCTATTGATCACTGGAACATAAGTATTGCCAACACTGTTTTAGTACACAACCACTCCTCCCATTCCCGCCACGCTTCCTTTCCGGTTCAGACCGGACGAGTGTCTGCACGGGTTGACTGCACGGGTTCCCTGCTCACGGGAAAATTCTGGGTCACACAAAAATAAAACTCTTAGCAATATTAATATCTACGGCCAATTACAACTCAGCCACTCGTGCTCTGAAGAGAGTGACGCCGCTATCCAATGGAGGTAGACGAGTGCAGACCCCAGCCTTGCTCCGTGCGTGAAGTGCCTGCTGTGCCCGGGAGACTCCCGGGCCTGTTCGTGCACCACAGAGCAATTTCCCCCTCACACACACACGCATATATAGTTTGCTCTCAGTCTCCAACATCCAGCTGCCCGGCGTCTCGCCTCTCACACTCAGATGCCCAGTGCCTCAAGGATGTCCGCTCTCGCTCTTGTTCGGCCGCTCTTCCGTGTCACCACTTACAGGTCCTGTCACTTCATGGTCCAAAACCTTAGGGATCTCCTTGCCATGCCCAGTCTCTTTCCCTAATTAGGTTATCTGCACGAGCCATATCAAATACCTTTAAACATAGACGCCTCCCTTGGTAACTCATCACAGCGGATATTGTAACCACTTTTTAAAATCTCTTATCTCTGATGTCGCCTTTGCCTTCAATTTGCCCTCTCTGAAACGTTTCCTATTCCCTTCCCTCCAGTTTACCCACCCACCAGGCTATTTTGGCCCGAGTCGCCGAGGAATCAAACTTTTTGCGACTCCGAGGGCGTGTTCCGGGACCTCCGCGGTCTCACCCACCGCTACACAATCCCTCTATAATCTTCTGCTCCTCGACGTGCTCACAGAGCGGTTCTTCCCTGTGCTCCCACCCAATAGGCTATTGCATCGTTGCAATTACACTGCCTCTGAGCCCTGAGAATCTCCTACGTCCTCTTTTCTCCCGCCCCGTCTTACATTCTCAGCCAATCATCCCTGTTTTCAGCTGTAAGACGTCATTTCTCCAGCCGTGCGCACTGTGCTTGAATCAATGGCAGCGGCCCGAAGAAGCTGGTAGGCGATCAAAGGCAGAAAACAAAGAGGAATGATCAAACCGGATTATCTCGGGGCTCTGAAGGACATGGCTGCACCATACGAAGGGTCCCACGTGTTTGAATACCATCATTTACGTTATTATTTTAACGCCTCATTATCCTCATGGCCATCGAAGGCCACGCAAACGCGGATCGGCATCTCTGGGGGAGGTCTGCAGATCACAGACATCTCTAGATCTGTATTGAGGTTAGGGAAAATGCGAGCAACAGAACTTGCCCCGTTTCTCCGAGGGTCCCCACCACAACGGAGGGCCCCCGTTGATGCTAAACCAGAAACAGGGCGCTTCCGCGGCAGCAGAGTGTCTCCCGGGAGAGGTGAGACATCAGAAGAAGCTAGATCCGCCCGGGAAAGCAGATGCAGCAACAGCCCTGCAGTTTCTCCGTTGAGGTGAATGGATGAGCACTCCGCGGCGGCATGGACAGCTGTTCCCGGACAAGCAGGGAGCCCCAGCTTTGATCTCCACCCGGAAAGGTGCATAAAAACAGTTTGCATACTGACGGTGTCACAGGGGTCCGTCAGAAAACGGGATCTGCCTGCGGTCTGAAGACGACTGGGGCAAGTGCAGGGGCTCCTCCTAGGACCGAGCCCGAAATGCCGGCGCGGAGAAAGGGTTTAATAGCTGCCGATGGAGGTACAGGGACCCCGCTATCGCCTTCCCCACATGGGCTCCCTCGGACAACAGTGAACGCAAAGGTGACGACAACCCGAGCGCCCCGGAACACTGGGCTCTTTCGCTCGGGACTCGGCGTGGCTGTAGCACCCGCTGCTTCCCCCGGGCTGCAGCCAGTGGGACTGAGCCATCTCCCGCGCCCGGCTGCGTCTCCCGTGCAACGCTCAGCCCCACCGCCTCGCGCTTCCCTCCGTGTTGATTGCAGGGCTGGGGCTGATCTGCTGCTGTCACCGCAGCAGGAGGCTCCGAGCCAACCTCCCCCTTCCGCGCAGGCAGACTGTGACTGCTGGCAGAGCGGGTACCGATGCCAGAATGCCCTTCGGCAAATCATGAGAGCTTGGAGTTGCGACGTGGGCACAGTAGGAACTGAGGTTACTATAATAAGCCCGTGAGAATAAGTCTCGCACGCAGAGGATTTTTAGATTTCAGCATCCTCCTAAAGATCTTCATGACCTACATCAAGCAATAGAAACACTAGCACCGTGCCATCCACTAAATTTCAGGCAAGAACACGCGTCTATTCCCCCTGAGGTCTGCGACTGGTCTATTTACCCCTCTCAGAGACCACCGAGCTTTGTGGGAGATGCCGGGGGACACCAGCGACAGAGGGTACGAATGACAGGTACTACGTGTGCAAAAGCGCGGCTCCAAGCTGCGCACCCAGTGGCGGTATCTTCCCGCAGCGGCGCTCGGCATTTCCCTGCAAAATTCCCGCTTCCGCAGCTGCGAAACAGCCTCCTGCCTGCAAATCGGTGCGGAGCGCTGCAGCAGCCGCTCTCTACGGCCAGTTCCGCTCCAATTTTCCGGCTCAAGGAGCCACCTACTGATGAACGGCTACAGCGCGCCCAGCAATAGCCGCAGCTCGAGCTCTAAGCCCCGACATTAGCTACCCCTGTCAAAAACCCATGACTCCCAACAACACGACTACATCGTGCGTCAGTCGTCATTAATCAGAATCATTTTCCAAAACCACATGCGGCAACGGTGACAGCCTCTGAAATGAAGAGAGCCTGGTCTGGCAGAGACTGACGATCTTGCGCCAGTCTCTTCTATCTTCTGTTAACGACTTCTTCCCAGAATATACTACGAAGTAAAGCATTCATGAAGTTTATTTCTGAAGTTAATGCTTCCGGGTTTCTTTTAGAAACATGCAGCAATATTTCGTATCACTGTAGGGTCTCCTCCGATCCTCAGTTTATTCTAGTGGTCATAGTGAAACCAAAGAAATATGTGGAATTACGCGAGTCTCTTCAGACAACACAAATCTTTTCTTACCCCTAATTGATCGGCATTAAGAGATTCCATATCATCTCTTTTAATCTCAGCCCGCGGAAACAAGTGACTCCCCACCACCTCCGCGGTGGCGGATCGCGTTTTCTTCATTTCCGCACTAGCTGTGAGGCTCTCTCGGACGGGAATTGGTTCGGCAACCTTTTCTAGAGTTAGTAAAACCTTCTTAAATCAGGGAAAAACAATCTCCACCAAGTCTGAAATCTCATTTTTTTTCCCTGCCTTCTGTCGGAGCCTTACGAATTAAAAAAAACATCCTAACACTTCTACAGCACTGTGATAACCCTTGCTGCTCACAGACAAGTGATTCACACCTAATTAAAAAGCGATCAGCATCTCTCTCCGTATGCACATCACCTATCGGATGTGGTCAGAGGAGTCTTCGAATAAAATTTCCAACAAATATACAAAGAAGTCGAACTTTAAGTCTTTTTAAAGTGATGTAAAAGAAACTCAAGAATGAAAATTAAACTGATGGGACGCACTGACATTTTCTATGGATCCACAGGAGATATCTGGTCCCTGAGAATTTATATAAAGCTGACATCCACCTTCTTTACCTGAATTTTGGTTTACCTATAAGCAACATTCCTGTCAATTTGGAATTATCGATATGTGACTTTGATTTTTAAGCTATGTTCTTTACCTAAGTGAGATCTGTTGCTATAAGAACCAGCAAAATAAGTGTTCTCAAGAGAAATATGAGTGGTCAGGATCACGTTTTCCCAAAACTGTGGTAGTTATCTAAACGCATGACTTTCGCGACTTGAACACGAGCCGCGAAAATCGATCATATAAAAGTACTGACAGTGTTGACCTCTCCGGAAGTCACACGATCTCCGTTTCTTAGCGTTGCAACGAGAATTACATCAGTTATACGAGATCTTTCCAAGGACAACACACCATTAAGGACCTTCAACACTTCTTCCCCTCACTTCAGACCATAATAGTATTTCAAGGTGTTCCACCTCCATGAGATTAGCAAGGTAAACCACCCAGCGAGTTTCTCAACCAGTAAGATAAGAATAAACGGTGACGCATATAGGCACATTCGTCATTAAAACCTATCGCAATCACAGTGGATTCGAACATAATAAATAACCTATCTTTGATCAGCCTGACGAGTGGGGTCAGCTTGAGAGCAAGGCCAACAGAGTAGACACTAATAAGGTAAAATAACAGACTGACTAACCTTACTCCATGGGCACTCAATACCGTGTACAAGATAAAAACCTTAAAACGCTAAACACACATTTCACCAAATACACCATAGCAAATAAGACTTAGAAAGAGCGATGCTTCCCGAAAACATAGTGCGTCAAAAAAGAATAAACAGTAACGTCTTCCGAACTATTAAATGTCAAAGAAAAATGTTTTACAACACGAGAAACCGGAAAAGGGGGCAGTTCTAAGACCAAAAACAGGGTTATAAATTTGGACCACTCCAACTACATACAACAGCAAAAACGGGGTCGGACTACACTTTCAAAAAAATATACATCATCAAAGATGCTTTTCTTCCCAAAAGACTCGTAATGAGAAAAAAAAACTGCTAGGAAAGAAAACACTCTGGACCAGAAAAACAAACGAGCGCACTTACCACGCCTGACGAATGTGGGAATAGTGATTGCTCTTTCCCAGTAACACCATTCCCTGATGGAGGCGGGAAGTTGGGGTTGAAAACCATGAGGTCGCATAAAAAGCATAAAGTAACAACAGAGGGCACATTGCATGAATGAAAGAGGGAATGAAACAAGAGGAGGAGTATGATGCTCTCAGTAAGCAAGAAGACCGGAAATCGGCATTCTGTGGGAGCATCATCAGCCAAAAATAAAATATCCATTAGAACTGGCCTACATGCAAAACAGGAGAATGTATACAAATGAAGGCACTCCACACAAAATGAAAGGAGGCTAAAAGAGGCACTAGGAAGTATAATATAACAACACAGGTGGCAGAAAGACCGAGGCTGGTCACTTGAGCAAAATCAGAAAGTCATCACTGGAGTTTGGTTGAGACTTTTTTTCTCGGGCTTCTGTCATATAATGTCTCCAGGAAAAGATCTAGAAAAGGCATGGAGAGCAACGTGAGGAAGATTTCAGCAGATATTACCTCACTGAGTAGCGTTATAAGGGGGGTCTTCTGTGAAAAACTGCAAAAAAAAAAAAGATTTACAACACTGAAGTACTGAGTGGGAAAATGGTACATGATTTTCCATGAAAGACAGTGTAAAAACGAGTGAATGAGGAAAAGAATCTGTCATCTACAGAATTTAACACGAGCTCTGAGCTAAGCCTATACCACTCTGAAATTACATCTTTTGCATAGGAAAGACAGCAACATAGGTATGTCACCTCAGTCCTCAGAGAACATCAAAAGAGTAAGCTTTCTGAGAACGGAGAGAAGAAAACAAAGAGTTTCATTCCACATGAGGCAAATTCAAGGTTCAACGAGAGTTTGAATTGTGCGTGCAGTTCATCATCTTCTAAATACGATAAAGAGAAGAGCAAGAATAGTGCTTTCAGAGATGGCCATCAAACTGATCAAAACACTAAAGGGGGGAACTTCTCTTTGAGGAATAATTCCTCATATTCAAAAAGAAATGACTGAGGAGGGCACACGGCAGAGCTCTTCACAAGCAGGGGTAGATGGAGAATGACAGTGAGACATGATATGCAGAACTAGAATGGACAACATCCTCAGCAACCTCATCCAACTTCAAAGTTAGATCCACTTTAAGCACGGGGATAGCACCGGAGGCTTCCAAACGCCCTTTTCATCCCAGATCATGCTCCAGATCTCGGTTCACTTATAGGTCTTCCACCAAGAAAAGCAAAAGCAAAAGCAAACAAAAACAAAACAAAAAAATCCCTAGGAGATTCTACAGGCCGTAGGAGCCTACGCCTGCTTTCCAATAACATCTTAGTCAAGAACAGAAAGGGAAACCGTCATGCGAAACACTTCACGGTATAGAAATTTTGTAAAAAAAAAAAAAAAAAAAAAAAAAATCCCACCAAGCCCCACGCTCCAGAGTGCGGACTCCTTCTACAAGCGCGCACCGGCTCAGAACGCCGAGAGCGTTTGCAAGCGAAGGGAGACACAGCGGGCATCGCAGTGCCAAGAGGCGCAGACCAAAGAGCTGCCAAGTACTGGCCCCCCGCAGGCGCCGGGGGCCGACCGCGGCTCCGAGAGGCGCTGCCGAAAGGCAGAGCCAAGAAATAAGAAGGAGCTTCCGGGAGACGCGGAGGTGAGAAGCAGCAGAAAAGAAAGTGCCACTGACCGTGTCCAGCAGAGCGGGCGGATCCTGCGGCGTCTCCTTCGCCGCGCCGCCGGCGGGCGGCGGGAAGTTGGGGCTGAAAACCATGAGGTCGCTCTTGCCCGCGCCGTCCGCCACGCACAGGCTCCGGCTCTGCCGCTGCGAGTACGACCAGCTGCCCACTTCGCTGGCGCACACCAGCGTCGCCGGCCCGGGCCCCGAGAGCACGGCCGCCCGCGGCGCCCACCGCCACGCCCCGTACAGCACCAGCGCCAGCAGGAAGAGGCTCGACACCGCGCAGATGGCCACCACCAGCCACACGTTCGTCGCCGTCGCCGCCGCGCCGCCGCCGCCGCCCTCGGCGCCCGCCGCCGGCCGCAGCCCCGACGACGACGAGCCCGCGCCCGCCGCCGCCGCCGCCAGCGCCGCCTCGCCGCCCTCGCCCAGCGACACGCTCAGCGTGGCCGTGGCCGAGCGCGCCGGCTCGCCGTGGTCCCGCACCACGATGAGCAGCGTCTGCCCCGGGCCGTCCGCCTCCTCCAGCGCCCGCGCCGTGCTCACCTCGCCGCTGTACAGCCCCACGCGGAACGCGCCCTTGCCCCGCGGCTCCCGCAGCTCGTAGCGCAGCCACGCGTTGTAGCCCGAGTCCGCGTCCACCGCGCGGATCTTCGCCACCACCTGCCCCGCCGGCCACCCCCACGCCGCCCACGCCCACAGCGACGCCGACGCCGACGGCCCCGCCGACGCCGACCCCGACGCGCCGCCCGCCCAGGGCCCCGCGCCGCCGCCCGCCGGCGGCAGCAGCGCCGGCGCGTTGTCGTTCTCGTCCACGACGAAGAGCTGCACCGTGGCGTTGCCGCACAGCGCCGGCTCCCCCGCGTCCACCGCGCGCACCTCGAACTGCAGCACCTGCACCTCCTCGTAGTCCAAGGGCTGCAGCGCCCACAGACGCCCGCTCTCCGCCTCCACCGACACGTAGCTCGACGCCGAGCGCGACGCCCCCCCCGCCACGCCCTCCGCCAGCGAGTAGCTCACGCGCCCGTTGCCCGCCTCGTCCGGGTCCCGCGCCCACAGCCGCGCCAGCTCCGCGCCCGCCGCGTTGTTCTCCCGCGCCAGCACCGTGTACACGGCCTGCGCGAACGCCGGCGCGTTGTCGTTCACGTCCGACACCGGCACCCGCAGCCCGCGCCTCGCCCGCAGCGGCGGCGCCCCGCCGTCCTCCGCCCGCACCTCCACCTCGTACTCCGCCACCCGCTCACGGTCCAGCGCCTCCCGCAGCACCAGCGAGTACGAGCCCTCGAACGTCGCCACCAGCCCGAACGGCGCCGCCGGCCACACCGCGCACCGCACGCGCCCGTTCGCCCCCGAGTCCCGGTCCGACACGCTCAGCAGCGCCACCACCGTGCCCAGCGCCGCGTCCTCCGGCACCGGCACCGACAGCGACGTCACCCACACCTCCGGCGCGTTGTCGTTCACGTCCAGCACCTCCACCACCGCCTTGCAGTGTCCCGACAACGGAGGCGAACCCCGGTCTTTCGCTTCCACTTGTATCTCGTACAGACGAATGTCCTCAAAATCCAGGGGACCCGCGAGCCTCATCTGCCCTGTGCTCGGATCTAATGCGAACAGGTCCATTCCACTTTCAGGATTTACGTTTTTGACTGTGTACGCCATTTCATGGTTAATTCCCTCATCCGGATCCGTGGCGCTCACGCACAACACCAGTGTCCCCTCTGAGGCATCTTCTGATAAATGCGCACTATAGACCGACTGGTTGAACTCGGGTGCGTTGTCGTTCACATCCAGCACCAAGACCACCAGCTCCATGGTGCCCGACAGCGACGGTCTGCCCCCGTCACTCGCCGTCAGCAGCAGCCGGTGCACAGGCATCGCCTCCCGGTCCAGAGCCTTCGACAGCACCAGAAATAACGATTCACTGTACTTCTCGTTCTTTTGCAGCTCCAGAGCGAAATGCTCGCTCGGGCTGAGTTTGTAGGAGAGCTGCGCGTTGGCTCCGATATCTGCGTCCGACGCGCCCTCCAGCGGGAAGCGCGAGCCCGGCAACGTTAAGGACTCCGCGACACTGAGGTTTTTGCGGGCGGCGGGGAAGAGCGGCGCGTTGTCGTTGATGTCGGTGACCTCCAGCTCCACGTGAAAGACGCGCAGCGGCCGCTCCAGCAGCACCTCCAGGCGCAGGGCGCACGGCGCGCTCTTCCCGCACAGCTCCTCCCGGTCCAGCCGCGAGCTCACCACCAGCGCCCCGCTCGCCCCGCTCACCTCCACGCTCGCCCGCCGGCCCTTCGCCGCCAGCCGCAGCCGACGCGCCTCCAGCTCGCCCGCCTCCAGGCCCAGGTCCTGCGCCAGGCGACCCACCACCGTGCCGCCCTCGGCCTCCTCCGGCACCGAGTAGCGCAGCTGGCCGCCTCCCAGCGCCCAGGCCGCCTGCAGCACCAGCACCCGCAGCACCGCACGCACGCACACGCCCATGGCCGGCGCCGGCACTCGCACAGGCCCCGCGCGGCTCCCTGGCACCGGCGCCGCGGCTCCCCGCCGCAGGCGCCTACGCCACCCCATGCCGCCTCATCCGTGCTCCGCCGGCCCCGGCCGCTGACGGGCAGCGGTGTTAGCGGCTCGGGAGGAGCCGCCTCCTTCCACACGGCTCGCGGCGCTTTCGCGGGCGACAGCGACACTCTGTGTCCGACACCGGCTCCGCCTCCTGCAAGAGGACTCTCCCGCCGGCTTCCTGCTCTTCCGAAGCTGAGCCCACACTGAGGAAGGACAGGATGTTGCCGTGCCCGCTCGGGCCGGGGAGCTCCTCTATCTCCCTTCAGAACTTCTCCCTCTGCCGAACACGAGTCTGCAGATCTTACGTCTTTTTCTTTCCCCTTCTTTCCTTTTCTTTTCTTAAATGGTGCATCATTGACCAGTACTTACCAAATGTTTACTAACTGCCTACAGCTCTCTTGACATGAAGCATGTCCGTGGTTTCAGACAGAAGACCTCATCCCTGATAGTTCCTGTTCTCCATCAAGCCTTCCATAAGGTCATTTCTGAAGTCTGGTGCTCTCTTAGGAGCTCCTTTTCCTGTAAGTTCTCTTCTTCCAGATGCCTGTGCACTCAGAGATACTGTGCAAGGGATTGAACCTGAGGCGGCCTTCACTGAAAACAGCCTCCACCACTTCTGCTCCCCTTGACTTTGTCTTCACTGCACATTCCTCTGGCAGTGTAACAAAGTGTTCTGGCTTCTGTCATTCTTTGCAAAGCATACAGGTTCCCCCTGCATCTCTGCTTCCTGTACTGTTGAAGATCACACTTTGGGGTCTCCATCCATACAAGGACCAAGGTCTTCAGAAGATGATTTGTACCTAGGGTTTGTCGCTAAAAACAAGAATAAATTGTTTACTTTCTTATTACTTAGTGCCAGTGGTGACGTCAAGCGATTCTATACACTCCCCCTGCTTTTCAAACACCAAATAACAGAGCAAGGACATCCTATTACAAATAATATCTCTCTAAGACTGTAACAGTGGTTTCAGTCTTTGAAATATTGTATGCACAGTATTTTATGATGCTCAAACACCATCTGTACATACACTACTTCAGTGTCTCAACTCCAGCAGGATCTCCTTAACTTAACATAGCCCAGATTGCACACATCCTTGAAGAGTGAAATAACAAAGTAGAACCACAGCTCTCTACTAATCTTTATGTGCCTCAATGAAGTACTTCCTACGAGTTTTGTTTCCCACTTGTAGTTGCACAATAAAAGTGAAGTTCTTACCTTTCTAGGTAAGCATGCATGCATCATACAACAAAGCAAGATTATTTCTATTTCTAGTGGAAATTAGTCCTTGCCGGATGCCCCTCATTCATTAAAGCGATCCACACACCACATAACCAAGCAGAACCCCCCAAAGGTTACACCACTGCTTAGGCAAGGTATTGCTTGTCTGAAAACATCTCCCCAAACTCCCACCACACCCCCCGAGATAAAGACATCAGAGCCCCTTCCAACCCTTTCTCTACACTACTGTGCAAGCTTGCTGCCACCCTGCCACATAGGCCAGGCAGAAACACGAGATGGATGATTTCATACACAAATTACTTGCTCGTTCTAGCAAAGAAACATTAGCCATGCAACATGAGGTTGCACAAAAATAAAGATACTAAATGCTAACACAAACATGTCTGTCTGACAAACAGATTATCTCTAATTACACTTTTATCCATACAGCTGTTCTAACAGTAGTCTTGGTTTATTTCCAGGTCTCAGCCATATAAAAAGTTCAAAGGGCAATTATCAGTGATAGTTGTCAATGATTTCCAAGGAAGTGCATCTAGAAAAAAAAGCAGTTTTTGTCAATGGGCTCAGTTCTTTGCATTATTGCCAGTAATCCTATATCCACTTCCACAATAACAGCAATCACAATAAAACCTGAAAACTCAAGACATTCTCAACGGGTAAACCTCAGCTCAAGAGCCTAGAAGACAACTACCCACAAGGATGATGAGAGGCACAAATTCTGAAATCAAACAGCCAACAATGCTTCGCAACATTGGCTCGCACCTCACAATTACTCACCTATGTCCTCAGAGAGGAAAGTTAAGTCATGCTCTTTACAGGGGAATGGGGAGTTTCAAGTGTTGTCCAAGCTGATGTCTACATGATCAACATAAGGCACAGATTTAAAAAATACCGATTTTTTTAATAACTCTCAGGAAAAGAAAATACAATGACTACCATAGCAGGTTACTTGGAAAGAATTCAGTCAAGAAATATGAGTGAAGTGTCTCTATAAAGGAATTCCTTCACTAGGAACAAGTCCTCTAGCAATACATCCTGCTTAATATGGCAATACAGCTACGGGTCTCTTACACTTCTCTTGGTTTGCACTCTTCTGGTAGAACCACTTTGTATTACAAAGTACATGAACTTCATACTTGGAAATATGAAATAGTCCCATTACCTGTTCCACCTACAAAGTAATTGTGTAGTGTGTCAAGAACACATACATGCCGTGCAAGGGGAGGAATAAAAGCATAAAGTAACAACAGAGGGCACATTGCATGAATGAAAGAGGGAATGAAACAAGAGGAGGAGTATGATGCTCTCAGTAAGCAAGAAGACCGGAAATAGGCATTCTGTGGGAGCATCATCAGCCAAAAATAAAATATCCATTAGAACTGGCCTACTTGCAAAACAGGAGAATGTATACAAATGAAGGCACTCCACACAAAATGAAAGGAGGCTAAAAGAGGCACTAGGAAGTATAATATAACAACACAGGTGGCAGAAAGACCGAGGCTGGTCACTTGAGCAAAATCAGAAAGTCATCACTGGAGTTTGGTTGAGACTTTTTTTCTCGGGCTTCTGTCATATAATGTCTCCAGGAAAAGATCTAGAAAAGGCATGGAGAGCAACGTGAGGAAGATTTCAGCAGATATTACCTCACTGAGTAGCGTTATAAGGGGGGTCTTCTGTGAAAAACTGCAAAAAAAAAAAAGATTTACAACACTGAAGTACTGAGTGGGAAAATGGTACATGATTTTCCATGAAAGACAGTGTAAAAACGAGTGAATGAGGAAAAGAATCTGTCATCTACAGAATTTAACACGAGCTCTGAGCTAAGCCTATACCACTCTGAAATTACATCTTTTGCATAGGAAAGACAGCAACATAGGTATGTCACCTCAGTCCTCAGAGAACATCAAAAGAGTAAGCTTTCTGAGAACGGAGAGAAGAAAACAAAGAGTTTCATTCCACATGAGGCAAATTCAAGGTTCAACGAGAGTTTGAATTGTGCGTGCAGTTCATCATCTTCTAAATACGATAAAGAGAAGAGCAAGAATAGTGCTTTCAGAGATGGCCATCAAACTGATCAAAACACTAAAGGGGGGAACTTCTCTTTGAGGAATAATTCCTCATATTCAAAAAGAAATGACTGAGGAGGGCACACGGCAGAGCTCTTCACAAGCAGGGGTAGATGGAGAATGACAGTGAGACATGATATGCAGAACTAGAATGGACAACATCCTCAGCAACCTCATCCAACTTCAAAGTTAGATCCACTTTAAGCACGGGGATAGCACCGGAGGCTTCCAAACGCCCTTTTCATCCCAGATCATGCTCCAGATCTCGGTTCACTTATAGGTCTTCCACCAAGAAAAGCAAAAGCAAAAGCAAACAAAAACAAAACAAAAAAATCCCTAGGAGATTCTACAGGCCGTAGGAGCCTACGCCTGCTTTCCAATAACATCTTAGTCAAGAACAGAAAGGGAAACCGTCATGCGAAACACTTCACGGTATAGAAATTTTGTAAAAAAAAAAAAAAAAAAAAAAAATCCCACCAAGCCCCACGCTCCAGAGTGCGGACTCCTTCTACAAGCGCGCACCGGCTCTGAACGCCGAGAGCGTTTGCAAGCGAAGGGAGACACAGCGGGCATCGCAGTGCCAAGAGGCGCAGACCAAAGAGCTGCCAAGTACTGGCCCCCCGCAGGCGCCGGGGGCCGACCGCGGCTCCGAGAGGCGCTGCCGAAAGGCAGAGCCAAGAAATAAGAAGGAGCTTCCGGGAGACGCAGAGGTGAGAAGCAGCAGAAAAGAAAGTGCCACTGACCGTGTCCAGCAGAGCGGGCGGATCCTGCGGCGTCTCCTTCGCCGCGCCGCCGGCGGGCGGCGGGAAGTTGGGGCTGAAAACCATGAGGTCGCTCTTGCCCGCGCCGTCCGCCACGCACAGGCTCCGGCTCTGCCGCTGCGAGTACGACCAGCTGCCCACTTCGCTGGCGCACACCAGCGTCGCCGGCCCGGGCCCCGAGAGCACGGCCGCCCGCGGCGCACACCGCCACGCCCCGTACAGCACCAGCGCCAGCAGGAAGAGGCTCGACACCGCGCAGATGGCCACCACCAGCCACACGTTCGTCGCCGTCGCCGCCGCGCCGCCGCCGCCGCCCTCGGCGCCCGCCGCCGGCCGCAGCCCCGACGACGACGAGCCCGCGCCCGCCGCCGCCGCCGCCAGCGCCGCCTCGCCGCCCTCGCCCAGCGACACGCTCAGCGTGGCCGTGGCCGAGCGCGCCGGCTCGCCGTGGTCCCGCACCACGATGAGCAGCGTCTGCCCCGGGCCGTCCGCCTCCTCCAGCGCCCGCGCCGTGCTCACCTCGCCGCTGTACAGCCCCACGCGGAACGCGCCCTTGCCCCGCGGCTCCCGCAGCTCGTAGCGCAGCCACGCGTTGTAGCCCGAGTCCGCGTCCACCGCGCGGATCTTCGCCACCACCTGCCCCGCCGGCCACCCCCACGCCGCCCACGCCCACAGCGACGCCGACGCCGACGGCCCCGCCGACGCCGACCCCGACGCGCCGCCCGCCCAGGGCCCCGCGCCGCCGCCCGCCGGCGGCAGCAGCGCCGGCGCGTTGTCGTTCTCGTCCACGACGAAGAGCTGCACCGTGGCGTTGCCGCACAGCGCCGGCTCCCCCGCGTCCACCGCGCGCACCTCGAACTGCAGCACCTGCACCTCCTCGTAGTCCAAGGGCTGCAGCGCCCACAGACGCCCGCTCTCCGCCTCCACCGACACGTAGCTCGACGCCGAGCGCGACGCCCCCCCCGCCACGCCCTCCGCCAGCGAGTAGCTCACGCGCCCGTTGCCCGCCTCGTCCGGGTCCCGCGCCCACAGCCGCGCCAGCTCCGCGCCCGCCGCGTTGTTCTCCCGCGCCAGCACCGTGTACACGGCCTGCGCGAACGCCGGCGCGTTGTCGTTCACGTCCGACACCGGCACCCGCAGCCCGCGCCTCGCCCGCAGCGGCGGCGCCCCGCCGTCCTCCGCCCGCACCTCCACCTCGTACTCCGCCACCCGCTCACGGTCCAGCGCCTCCCGCAGCACCAGCGAGTACGAGCCCTCGAACGTCGCCACCAGCCCGAACGGCGCCGCCGGCCACACCGCGCACCGCACGCGCCCGTTCGCCCCCGAGTCCCGGTCCGACACGCTCAACAGCGCAACCACCGTGCCCAGCGCCGCGTCCTCCGGCACCGGCACCGACAGCGACGTCACCCACACCTCCGGCGCGTTGTCGTTCACGTCCAGCACCTCCACCACTACTTTGCAGTGACCGGACAGCGGGGGGTTTCCCCTGTCCTCTGCATCCACTTGCAGACGATAGAGGGGAACGTCTTCAAAATCCAGCTGTTCTCTAAGACTGATCTCCCCACTGTTCCTGTCGACTCTGAACACGTCCCTCCTGTCCACAGGAAAAATACTTCGGAGGACATATGAAATATCGCTGTTCGTTCCCTCATCGCGATCCGTGGCTTCCACTCTCATCACTAACGTTCCCGCTTCCCTGTTTTCCACCAGCTGCACTTTATAGACCGACTGGTTGAACTCGGGTGCGTTGTCGTTCACATCCAGCACCGAGACCACCAGCTCCATGGTGCCCGACAGCGACGGTCTGCCCCCGTCACTCGCCGTCAGCAGCAGCCGGTGCACAGGCATCGCCTCCCGGTCCAGAGCCTTCGACAGCACCAGAAATAACGATTCACCGTCCTCTTCGGTTTTCTGCCTCTCCAGAGCGAAATGCTCGCTCGGGCTGAGTTTGTAGGAGAGCTGCGCGTTGGCTCCGATATCTGCGTCCGACGCGCCCTCCAGCGGGAAGCGCGAGCCCGGCAACGTTAAGGACTCCGCGACACTGAGGTTTTTGCGGGCGGCGGGGAAGAGCGGCGCGTTGTCGTTGATGTCGGTGACCTCCAGCTCCACGTGAAAGACGCGCAGCGGCCGCTCCAGCAGCACCTCCAGGCGCAGGGCGCACGGCGCGCTCTTCCCGCACAGCTCCTCCCGGTCCAGCCGCGAGCTCACCACCAGCGCCCCGCTCGCCCCGCTCACCTCCACGCTCGCCCGCCGGCCCTTCGCCGCCAGCCGCAGCCGACGCGCCTCCAGCTCGCCCGCCTCCAGGCCCAGGTCCTGCGCCAGGCGACCCACCACCGTGCCGCCCTCGGCCTCCTCCGGCACCGAGTAGCGCAGCTGGCCGCCTCCCAGCGCCCAGGCCGCCTGCAGCACCAGCACCCGCAGCACCGCACGCACGCACACGCCCATGGCCGGCGCCGGCACTCGCACGGGCCCCGCGCGGCTCCCCGGCACCGCCGCCGCTCGCCGCGGCTCCCCGGCACCGCCGCCCGCGCCCTGCCGCTCCCCCGGCGCTCACAGCCGGGCTTTCCGCCGCGCCGGGGCGGAGCCGCGCCGCCGCCGCCGCCGTTCCTGAGCCTGCAGCGACACCGTGTGCCCCGACGCCAAACGCGCGCCGGCAAAGCCGCCGCCTGCGGCCCTCACGCCCCACACCGCCGACTCGCGCCCCGGCACCCGCGGCCTCTCCCGCACACGCCCCACACCGCACCTCCACTTCCCCTCTCCGCTCAGGCGCCGCCGCTTCCGCTGCCCGACGCTCCACGCGCCTGCCCAGGCGCGGACACGCCACCGCCGCCCGCGCACCTCTTCCCGCGCTGAGCCGCCTCCCGCCCAGCGAGGCTTCCTTAACCGCAGCCTTCGCCTCCCACAGCGCACTCCGTGCTGCCGCCCCCGCCGTAGGCCGAGCGCTGGCCCGTTGCACCCATGCAGTCGAAGCACAGCGAGCGCCATGGGCGTCCTGCTCCTTTTGCCTCGAGCCCTCGAGCCCTCCGGCTGCCTGCCAGGAGCACTCGGCAGTGGCGTACACCCTGCATGAGTCCCGCGTATCCCGGTAAGCGGAGACCTGCGGGAGCTGCACAAACGCGGTGCAGGAAAACGTGGGCAAGGGGCAGGATCTGCAACAAAACAGCAGAGGATGCAAAGGGAACGGCAACGAGCTCTGCTGCACCGGAACAACGTTCTTCTGCTAAATGGTGTGATAGGCTCTGTGGAGGACCGATGAGCTCCCCCCGCTTCCTTTGGCGAGGAGGGGGCCATGAGGCGAAATCCAGAAGGGATGCAGGAGGAAAACGGAGTTCGTGAGAAATCGCCCACTTCCGTCTTGCTTTCCTCTGCGGGGGAACTCCGGATCACCGCTTACCACGGGGCATCACTTCCCTGGCACGGTGCGATTGCTCTGAATGGTGGGTAAGCTCCTTCGTGACTAGCGGTATTCAGCAGAGAGCCATCATGCTCGCTAATGTTGGCGAATTCTTTTTTCCTCCTTCCCTCTCCTGCCTTTCCCTCTGCTTCCTACTCCTTCTCTTCTAGCTTCTTCAAAACGCTTTCCACCTCTTTGTGTTCTCTTCTTCCCTCCATTTCTCTTCTCCTTTCTTCCCTTTTCCAAAGCGTTTTCTGAATGTCTGTGCCACTCTCGACATGAGGCTCATGCATGACTTGGGGCAAAACCTCTCCTGCCTCTTCTTAACTCTTTCCCATCTTGGCTTGCACGAGGTCCCTGAGTACTGAGGATTCCGAAGGGCTCTCGGGAAACTGCTTTTCTGGGGAAGTCCCTCGGTCTCCTCAATCTCTCCCCATCTGCCACTGGATTCAGAGCCACGGAGCACGCCTGGGAAGGCCTTCAGTGACACCACACTGCCCTCAGCTCTGTCCTCTTTGACCCGCCCTCACTTCTCTGTGCTCAGCAGGAATAAAAGGGCTCCCGCCTGCTTCCAGGCTGCACAAAGCAGGCACTCCCCCTCTCTGGGAGAAGACTTCCATCCACTGCACAGACCGAGGCTTATACCACAACTGTAGCCACATGGGACTGATTTCTGAAAGATCACTGCTAGCAGCAGGCACCAATTCTTCTTCTTGCAAGGTTGCATTTGACACACACATGTGGTTCCACGGTTTCACGTACTCTCCGTCTTCACCAGAAAGCACAGCACAGAGCAAGGAGATCATGTTACAAAGAACGTCTCCACTGGACCATGACAGCATTGTCCACCCTTTCAAATACAAGCCATCCCTGAGACAGGGTGAGCACACAGACACTCCAAAGAGATCTGACAACTGCTTACTTCAGCAGGACAATGTGAGCATATCTTGGCATGCTGACCTTCAGAGAAGGGTGAAAACATAGAGGAGAAGCACGGCTCTTTTTGGTGGTCTCTCTCTCCCCCCACCCCCAAGGAAGGTGGTATTTCCCTTTGCCTCGTTTTCCATTTGCAGGTGCATTTTGCTTGTCCAGCTTCTCCTTATCATTCCAAGAAGGCAAGTACTCCCACAACAACAATATAGGAATTTCTCTGCCCACAGCAATGTGTCCCCACACATTGCCTCACACCCATTAGTACCTGCTATCTGTTAAGCAACAAAACAGAAGCCGTGAAGGTTACACGCCTGCATTTTCATGCAAAACATCCACACACACTCCCCCCACATCCACTGAGATTAACACACCAGGCAGCCTCCCACACTAAATCACACGGGCTTCCTACCACCCCCTCACATTCTGCCGGGAAGCGACGTGGAAGGCACGAGGTCACTCACAAGTTCTGCCGGCTGGGATAAGCTTACAGCCATGACCTGGGCAACATTACATCGATCCTAACAATCATATCACGACTGAACGGGAACACAGAGACATCTGCCTGTCGGGCACATCTTCCTCCCTTGTAGTTGGAGGCACCTGGACATTCTGCCACTGCCTGCTTCTTCAGAAAAATAAAACAGATTATTCCTCCAGAAGGCATTCTAAGGGAATTCTCCAGTGATCAATAACAAGGATAACTTCCGTGGAAGTGGGATTTGCACAAACTGTGCATGTCTTCTCAAAGCTCTGAAATCACTGCATCCCTGACTTGTTCCTATAGCCACTTCTGTGCAATTCAGAAGCAGAACAGAAAGCTGAGCATGCATGCCATTCTCTCTTCTCTCGAGGTCATCTCCATAAAGAAGAAAAGAAGTGCCCAACGGACGGCACGCATCCCCGGTTTGCACATCCCACAGACATCAGAATGAAGCAGTCTGCATCTTGCACACAATACTGAGATATCTCCCAAGTCACGCTGGTGATGGGGAAAGGGGCTGGTTCCACTGGGGGGAAATGCTGTCCCAGCTGGAACCCACATGCTCACCATCAGGCACCGTGGCACCATCACAGCATGTTTATCTGCACTCTCACAAAACAAGCACGGCCCACCACCACGGGACACATGGAACTGGCCCACTCAGCAACCATGAGTGACAAGCTTTCAGCAGGGCTCCTGGTGACTGAAGGGAGGTCCTCAACCAATACATCCCAGCTAATAGATCAACATACTTTCCCTGTGCCTTCCACCTACCTTGAGATTGGCTATTCCACTGGCACCCTGTAAACTACAAGAGCATGTTAACAGCATCATTGAGTCGGGGCTTTTTCAATGACAAGATTCACCTCTCAAGATAAAAGTCAATCTGTTGCTCTTTATGCAGATGGAGGAGTGACATCTTGCACCTGCAGAGTCAAGGTAAGGCAGTATGTAACAGCACATGATTACTTCTGCTTTGCCTGGAACCCACACAGAGGCACTGGAAACAGTATGTCTCGAGACAGTGTCCTTTACCACTAAAATATAGCTGAACATGAGTGCCAGCTGCAGTAGAACTACATCTTGTGACACAGTTACGCATGAGTATATAGCAGTATGTAACTCGAGAGCGGGAAACTTCTGGCACAGTCACACAAACAGCATGCAGGAAAACACATGCAAGAAATAAAATCGTCAAGAGAACAACCAAGCATGTAGCACAAATGTGAACAATGTCTGCTGGAACAACAGACTCTGGAGGGAAGACCTGAGGTTCTCTCCCAGTTCTCATGGATGGGGACTAAGAAGTATGAGCAGGACTTCAGGGAAAAGCTCCCAGGAATCTTCCTCTTTGAAATTCATTGAGCCTTGGCAATGACTGATGCTTCCACAACTAGGATGTTTGCATGGGAAGGATTCATAGCTCATGCTCCACCATGAGTAACAAGCACAGGAGGTTACCTTCTGCTCCTGAATGATACAATGGATTCTGCAGTGAAAAAACGTGCTTCACCTGCTTCCTTTGGTGAGGAGGGGGACATAAGTCAAAAACCAGAAGGGATGCAGGAGCATAGCAGAGCCCATGAGAAATAGCTCACTTCATACTCACCTACCCTCTGTGAGGAGCTCTCAGATTGCCTCCACCTCAATGGCTGACACCATCACAGGCAGAACCATCACCACTTACTATGGGGGATCAGCTCCCTGGCATGGCACACTCACATGTGATGAAGGGTAAGGTCATTTGGGACTAGAGCAAGCCATCATGTTTGTGCATGTGGGCGAATATGTTTTTCCCCTTTCCCTCACCTTCCTATTCCTTCCCTTCTAAACCTCTTCCAAATGCTTTCCACCCCTCCACATTCTCCTCTTCCCTCCATTCCTCCTCCTCTTTCTTTCGTCTGCACCACTCCTCACCTAAGACTCACACATGACTTGAGGAAACCCCTGCAGTCCCTGCCTCTTCCTGACTCCTTCCCATCATGTCTTGCACGAGGTGCGTGAGTACTGAGGATTCTGGAGGACTCTCAGAAACTGCTTTTCGGGGCAATCCCCCCACTCCCCCACCATGTGCCTGTGGACTCGGAGCCACAGAGCACACCTGGGAAGGCCATTCACAACAGGACCCTGCCCCCGCCTCTCCCCTCCTGGGCTTGTCCTCACTTCTCTCTGCTCACCAGGCAATACAGGTCTCTTGGCTACTTGCAGACTGGGCACAGCAGGCAATCTCCCCCAGTACTTCTGCTCCCTTTTGGGGAGAAGACCTCCATCCATTGCAACTACTGAGGCTTGCATAACAACTGTCATCACACGAGACTGATTTCTGAATGATCACTGCTAACAGCAGGCACAGATTAGTCCCTCTCCCAAGGCTGGGCTTGAGACAAAAACACATGTGGCTCCGTGGCTTCATGCACTCCCCTTCTTCTTCAGAAGATGAAGATCAACAGCTGATGGGGAGAGATGGGATCTACCTCACTTAGTGGGGCATACATGTCTTGGCCAACAGGTTGGCCTGTGGGGTAAAGAGGGCTTTAAACTAGGTGGGACGGGGGAACGGGACAGTTATAAAGACAGGGTAGTCAACAAAACAGAGCTCAAGTCAGGAGGCCTCCAGAGGGTCTGTGCAGCCGGGGATGGGCATATGAGACATGGCTATGGGGGATCCCCTTGCACCCCTCCTGGGAAACCTGTGTCCACAACTACCTCTCTGAAATGCCTGTACACCAACAAATGCACCATGGGGAATAAACAGGAGGAACTGGAGATCTGTGTGCAGTCACAGGGCCACAATCTCATTGCAGTTACAGAGACATGGTGGGATAGCTCGCATGATGGGAATTTTGTCATGGATGGCTACATGCTTTAGGAAAGACAGGCCAGGAAGATGAGGTGGTGGAGTTGCTCTTCATGTGAAAGAGCAACTGGAATGTATCGAGCTCTGCCTAGGGGTGGATGAAGAGTGAGCAGAGAGCTTATGGGTAAGGATTAAAGGGCAGGCTCACATGGGGGACACTGTTGTGGGTGCCTACTACAGGCCACCTGATCAGGAAGAGGAAGTCGAGGAGGCCTTCTACACACAGCTGGAAGTAGCCTCACAATCACAGGCCCTGCTTCTCATGGGGGACTTCAACCACCCCGATATCTGCTGGAAGGACTACACAGCTAGGCACAGACAGTCCCGCAGGCTCCTGCAGAGCATCAATTAGGACTTTTTGACACAGGTGGTGGAGGAGCCATGAGGAGGGGTGTCCTGATGGACCTTGTATTACCAAAGAAGGACTGGTTGGAGATGTGAAGGTTAGGGGCAGCCTTGGCTGCGCTGACCATGAGATAGTGGAATTCAGGATCCTGCATGGAGGAAGCAAGCCAATAAGCAGTATTGCAACCCTGGACTTGAGGAGATCGGACTTTGGCCTCTTCAGAGGCCTACCGGGAGGAGTCCCACGGCTTAAGGCCCCAGGAGGAAGGGGGGTCCGGGAGAGCTGGCGAGTATTCAAGCATCACTTCCTCCAAGCTCAAGAGCATGCATCCGAAGGAGAAACAAGTCCAGCAAAGGGGGCAGGAGACCTGCATGGATGAGCAAGGAGCTCCTGCCAAAACTCCAACAGAAGAGGAAAGAATGTGGAAGAGGGGACAGGTCACTTGGGAGGATTCTGAGAATGCTGTCAGAGTATGCAGAGATTCAACGAGGAAGGCCAAGGCCCATTTGGAATTAAGCCTGGCAAGGCATGTCAAGGACAACAAGAAGGGCTTCCTCAGACACATCAGTAGCAAGAGGAAGACTGGGGAAAATGTGGGCCTGCTCCTGAATGGGGTGGGAGCCCTGGTGATGAACGATGCAGAGAAGGCAGAGTTACTCAATGCCTTCTTTGCTTCAGTCTTCACTGCTAAGGGTAGCCCTCACCAATCCCAGAGCTGTGAGAGGAGAGAGAAAGTCTGGAGAAAGGAAGACTTTCCTCTGCTCAAGGAGGATCGGGTTAGAGATCTTTTGGGCAAACTTGACATCTGCAGATCCATGGGCCCTGATGGATGCACCCACGAGTACTGAGGGAGCTGGTGGATGTTGTTGCTAGGCCACTCTCCATCATCCTTGAAAGGTCGTGGAGAACTGGAGAGGTGCCCGAGGACTGGAAGAAAGCCAGTGTTACTCCCATCTTCAAAAAGCGCAAGAAGGAGAACCCACGAAAAAACGGCTGGTCAGCCTCACCTCCATCCCTGCAAAGGTGATGGAACAGCTCGTTCTGGACATCATCTCCAAGCAGACGGAGGTAAAGAAGGTGATCGGGAGGAATCAGCATGGATTCACCAAGGGCAAACCACACTTAACCAATCTGACAGCCTTCCACGACGGAATGACTGGTTGTGTAGATGAAGGGAGAGCAGTTGATGTTGTCTACCTCGACTTCAGCAAGCCTTTTTACGTTGTCTCCCATAACATCCTCCTAGGCAAGCTCAAGAAGTGCAGGTTACATGAGTGGACAGTGAGGTGGATTGAGAACTTCCTGAAAGGTAGAGCTCAGAGGGTTGTCATCACTGGCACACAGTCTAGCTGGAGGCCTGTAGTTAATGGAGTTCCCCAGGGCTCAGTACTGGGGCCAGTATTCTTCAACTTATTCATCAATGACATGGACAAAGGGACAGAGCGCCTCCTCAGCAAGTTTGCTGAGCATACCAAGCTGGGAGGAGTGGCTGATACACCAGAAGGCAGTGCTGCCATTCAGAGAGATCTGGACAGGCTGGACATTTGGTCAGAGGAGAAGTTCATGACGTTCAACAAGGGCAAGTGCAGGGCTTTGCAGCTAGGGAGGAATAACGCTTTCAGTTATTCACCAGTACAGGCTGGGGGCTGACCTGCTGGAAAGCAGCTCTGCAGAGAAGCACCTGGGAGGCCTGGTGGACAAGTTGACCATGAGCCGGTAATGTGCCCTTGTGGCCAGGAAGGCCAATGGGATCCTGGGGTGTACGATGAAGAGTGTTGCCAGCAGGTGGAGGGAGGGGATCCTGCCGCTCTACGCAGCCTTGGTGAGGCCTCACCTCGAGTCCTGTGTCCAGTTCTGGGCTCCCCAGAGCAAGAGAGACATGGAGCTCCCAGAGAGTGCCCAGCATAGGGCTAAACTATTTTCAGTGGAGACATTCAACAGGACAAGAGGCAACAGGCACAAACTTGAACCACAGGGAGTTCTGCCTGACCATGAGGAAGAACTTCTTTACCATGAGAGTGCTGGAGCACTGGAACAGGATGCCCGGAGAGGTTGTGGAGCCTCCTTCTCTGGAGATATTCAAAAGCTGCCTGGATGCAATCCTGTCTAACATTCTCTCGGTGACCCTGCTTGAGCAAGCAGGTAGGACTAGGTGATCTCCAGAGGTCCCTTCCAACTTCTGCCATCCTGTGATTCTGTGATCAGAAAGTTTAGCACAAGGCAAGGAAGTCACACTGCAAAGAACATCCCTACTAGGCTTTGATTGATCCACCCTTTGAAAGACAAGCCCAGCCTGAGACAAGGTGAGTGTGGACAGAAACAAACATGAAGTTTGCAAAGTTTTTGTATAGTCTCTCAACTACGCAGTTGTCATTCTGAAACATGATCTGGCCTATGTCTGATAACTCCATGCACACATCCCCTTAGGGTTCAGAGGCCACCAAAGTGCTACAGATTCCAAGAATATTGAGAGAGGGGGAAAAAAGGAAAGGAAAGAAAGGACTTGATTTTGCATTATCTGAATGCAAGGTTCACCAACAGCCTGAATGGTGAGGACACTTCTCTTCCCTAGGTAAAAAATTTGAAATTGCAGGGAGAAGAATTGGAAGAGGTTTGTTTCAGCTGGCAGCATGATCAGAGTCTGGAACAGCTTCTGTTGGAGCAGCAGCTCTCCATACTCAGCAAGAGAGGACTGCAGGGCCGCATGGCAGCTCTCTTCAAAACTAGGGCTACAGTGTGCAACAGTGAGACCAAGGATAAGGGACTGGGTAAACAGAAAAAAACCTCTGAGGTGAGAGTGGCTATGTAGCTGAACAGCAACCATGAGTGACCAGCTTTCACCAGGGCTCAAGGGGACCAAAGGCAGCTCCTCGACTCATACGCCCTGGCTTATTGAGGAACACATTTTCCCTGTGTCTTTCACCTACCTCGAAATTTGCTCTTCCACCTGCACCCTATAAACTACTAAGTATGTTAACAACGTCCTTGAATCGAGGCTTTTTCAACGACAAGATTCACCTCCCAGGATAGAACTCAAGCTGTTACTCCTTCTGTAGACAGCAGAGTGGCTTCGTGTGCCTGCAGAGTCGAAGCAATGCAGCATGTGGCAGCATGCAATTACTTCCGCTTTGCCTGGCACTCAGACACAGGCAGTCGAAAGCAGTCCGTCCCGAGACACTGTGCAAGTATTCTGCAGCACTGAGTCACAGCCGAACACGAGTGCCAGCTGCGGTAGAACTACACTTTCTGGCAGAGCTACGCATGAGTATGTAACAACATGGAATCCCACAGGGGGGAAACCTGCACTACAGCCGCGCAAACGGCACACAGGAAAAAACACACATGGAATGAAACCATCAAGATGACAACCAGGGATGCGGAGCGAACGGGAACCATGTCTGCTGCAAGAAGACACTGGGTGGGGCACAGCTGAGGTTCTCGTTCTCTCCCGCTTCTCGCGGACGGGGACTAAGAAGGTGGGGAACACAAATCCAGAAGGAAGAACGAGCAAAGGCAAAGAAGAAAGAAAATGAGGGAGAGAAGTCACCCACCCCCTTCTCAACTTTCCTCCGCGAGGAGCCCTTCAGGGGCCTCACCCCCACTCCCCGCCCCCTCAGACCATCAAAGACGGAGCCATCAGCGCTAATTACGGCCACCAGCTGCCTGGCATTGTCCATTCACACCTAATGAAGGCTAAGCTCGTTAGGCACTGACTGCAGGCACTATATGGAGGTGATGTCGGTTAATGACGGCAATCTCCTGAGTTTCTTTTCCACCCTTCCCTTCCCTTTCCTTCCTTTCCTCTCTTTGGCCGCAACATCCCCTGCCGTTACATTCCTGTCCACAACACCCTCTTCTCGCTTCCTCGTCTCCAATCCCGCCTTTTCCACTGTAGTGCTTTTTACATGTCGACTCCACTCCTGCAACAAGTACGCGCAGCACTTCAGGAAAAAGCCCTCAGGCCTCTGCCTTCTTGATTCCCACCGAGCCATCGCAAACGCCGAGGCCTCCACAACGAAGCTGTTTGCGTGGGAACGAAGCTCCTGATTCACCATGATCAACAGGCACAGGCGCAGACTCTTCCCTTTTGCAAGGCTGCCTTTGAGACACTGATGTAGCTCAGCGGTTTCAGGCGCTCTCCTTCCTTACCGAAGAGCGGATAATAGAGCAGGGTAATCCTTTTACAAACAACACCTCTGTTACGCCGTGACAGGGTACTCCACCTCCCGACATACGAGACCAGCCGAAGATACGGTCGGTGTGGACAGACTCCAGAGACACCTGACAATTCCAGGCACGCTTTCGTTGGCAAGTCCCACTGAACAAAGCCCAGCAAGAAAACGCCCAGCGAAAGATGAATTTCAATACGGGAGACACAGCTCTCCAGTGATCTCTCTCCCCCCGCCCCCCGCCAATCCCGCCAAAGAAAACTTCCGTTGTATCTCGTTCTCCACTTGCAGCTGAAGGATGAAGGTCAGGCATCCTTTTCAGGCTGCCTCTTCAGGCTCGTGCAGCCTGCAAAACGGTCTTGGGAAAGCATCACTAAGCAGCTCTCTTGACTTAGGCACTTCTCTACGCATTCTCGGCGCCAGTGCCACGGTGCCAGGAAATTGCTGAACACCAACCAGCTCCCACAGTTCTGCTTCCCACTCCCAGCACGACTGGGCCTAATGCAGATCCTTACCCTAACAGCCACACTATTACTAAAGGAATATACGGATTGTGCCAAATAGGCAGCTTCTGGCAGAGCGTCTCAGCCAGAACCTACACGACGGGCATCGAAGCAGCAAACGGTTGCTGGGAACTCCACACACTGGAGGCAATAACATTTGTGAAGGTGCTGCCGAGACAGCTCCAACCACAAGCGGCTCTCATTTCATTCTCTGAGACGACTACCCAACTCGGGAAGAGCGAGCAACAGCTACCAGGCAGCAGATTTGGTCTGCTGGCTTTCAAAGAGCCGAGGGGCACCCTCCTCCTCATGCCTCGCTGGAAACCATCTCTGAGAAGGATAAGGCCCCAGCATCGCAGCCCCAACACCTCCGGAGGCCGAGGCAAGCTCCCGGCGCCGCACGCCACGAGAACACCCTCCCGCAGCACCGTTCCCAGGAACGAAACGGGAAACGCTCAGGAGAAAGCGTTCTGGGGAGAACCCTCGGGAAGACCTCTGCAGAAGGGATCCCACCAAGCCCCACGCTCCAGAGCACGGACTCCTTCTCCAAGCACGCACCGGCTCTGAACGCCGAGAGCGTTTGCAAGCGAAGGGAAACACAGCGGGTATCGCAGTGCCAAGAGGCGCAGACCAAAGAGCTGCCAAGTACCGGCCGAAAGGCAGAGGCAAAAGCGGGCAAGGAGCGTCAGGGCAGGCGGAAGGGTGGGATGGGAGGAGAAAAGAAAGTGCCACTGACCGTGTCCAGCAGAGCGGGCGGATCCTGCGGCGTCTCCTTCGCCGCGCCGCCGGCGGGCGGCGGGAAGTTGGGGCTGAAAACCATGAGGTCGCTCTTGCCCGCGCCGTCCGCCACGCACAGGCTCCGGCTCTGCCGCTGCGAGTACGACCAGCTGCCCACTTCGCTGGCGCACACCAGTGTCGCCGGCCCGGGCCCCGAGAGCACGGCCGCCCGCGGCGCACACCGCCACGCCCCGTACAGCACCAGCGCCAGCAGAAAGAGGCTCGACACCGCGCAGATGGCCACCACCAGCCACACGTTCGTCGCCGTCGCCGCCGCGCCGCCGCCGCCGCCGCCCTCGGCGCCCGCCGCCGGCCGCAGCCCCGACGACGATGAGCCCGCGCCCGCCGCCGCCGCCGCCAGCGCCGCCTCGCCGCCCTCGCCCAGCGACACGCTCAGCGTGGCCGTGGCCGAGCGCGCCGGCTCGCCGTGGTCCCGCACCACGATGAGCAGCGTCTGCCCCGGGCCGTCCGCCTCCTCCAGCGCCCGCGCCGTGCTCACCTCGCCGCTGTACAGCCCCACGCGGAACGCGCCCTTGCCCCGCGGCTCCCGCAGCTCGTAGCGCAGCCACGCGTTGTAGCCCGAGTCCGCGTCCACCGCGCGGATCTTCGCCACCACCTGCCCCGCCGGCCACCCCCACGCCGCCCACGCCCACAGCGACGCCGACGCCGACGGCCCCGCCGACGCCGACCCCGACGCGCCGCCCGCCCAGGGCCCCGCGCCGCCGCCCGCCGGCGGCAGCAGCGCCGGCGCGTTGTCGTTCTCGTCCACGACGAAGAGCTGCACCGTGGCGTTGCCGCACAGCGCCGGCTCCCCCGCGTCCACCGCGCGCACCTCGAACTGCAGCACCTGCACCTCCTCGTAGTCCAAGGGCTGCAGCGCCCACAGACGCCCGCTCTCTGCCTCCACCGACACGTAGCTCGACGCCGAGCGCGACGCCCCCCCCGCCACGCCCTCCGCCAGCGAGTAGCTCACGCGCCCGTTGCCCGCCTCGTCCGGATCCCGCGCCCACAGCCGCGCCAGCTCCGCGCCCGCCGCGTTGTTCTCCCGCGCCAGCACCGTGTACACGGCCTGCGCGAATGCCGGCGCGTTGTCGTTCACGTCCGACACCGGCACCCGCAGCCCGCGCCTGGCGCGCAGCGGCGGCGCCCCGCCGTCCTCCGCCCGCACCTCCACCTCGTACTCCGCCACCCGCTCGCGGTCCAGCGCCTCCCGCAGCACCAGCGAGTACGAGCCCTCGAACGTCGCCACCAGCCCGAACGGCGCCGCCGGCCACACCGCGCACCGCACGCGCCCGTTCGCCCCCGAGTCCCGGTCCGACACGCTCAGCAGCGCCACCACCGTGCCCAGCGCCGCGTCCTCCGGCACCGGCACCGACAGCGACGTCACCCACACCTCCGGCGCGTTGTCGTTCACGTCCAGCACCTCCAGCTCCACACTGCAGTGTCCAGACAATGGAGGCGAACCCTTGTCTTTCGCTTCCACTTGTATCTCGTATAGACGAACGTCCTCAAAATCCAGGGGACCCGCGAGCCTCATCTGCCCTGTGCTTGGATCTAGCAAGAACAGGTTTTTTCCTCTACCAGGGATTACGTTAGTGACTGTATATGTCACTTCGCTGTTCATTCCCTCGTCCGGATCCGTGGCACTCACGCGCAAAACCAGCGTCCCCTCTGCAGCGTTCTCTGACAGCTGCACTTTATAGACCGACTGGTTGAACTCGGGCGCGTTGTCGTTCACATCCAGCACCGAGACCACCAGCTCCATGGTGCCCGACAGCGACGGTCTGCCCCCGTCACTCGCCGTCAGCAGCAGCCGGTGCACAGGCATCGCCTCCCGGTCCAGAGCCTTCGACAGCACCAGAAATAACGATTTCCTGTTTTCATCCGCGGATTTCACTTCTAGAGCGAAATGCTCGCTCGGGCTGAGTTTGTAGGAGAGCTGCGCGTTGGCTCCGATATCTGCGTCCGACGCGCCCTCCAGCGGGAAGCGCGAGCCGGGAGGGGAATTCTCCGATACGCTGAGGTTTTTGCGGGCGGCGGGGAAGAGCGGCGCGTTGTCGTTGATGTCGGTGACCTCCAGCTCCACGTGAAAGACGCGCAGCGGCCGCTCCAGCAGCACCTCCAGGCGCAGGGCGCACGGCGCGCTCTTCCCGCACAGCTCCTCCCGGTCCAGCCGCGAGCTCACCACCAGCGCCCCGCTCGCCCCGCTCACCTCCACGCTCGCCCGCCGGCCCTTCGCCACCAGCCGCAGCCGACGCGCCTCCAGCTCGCCCGCCTCCAGGCCCAGGTCCTGCGCCAGGCGACCCACCACCGTGCCGCCCTCGGCCTCCTCCGGCACCGAGTAGCGCAGCTGGCCGCCGCCCAGAGCCCAGGCCGCCTGCAGCACCAGCACCCGCAGCACAGCACGCACGCACACGCCCATGGCCGGCGCCGGCACTCGCACGGGCCCCGCGCGGCTCCCCGGCACCGCCGCCGCTCGCCGCGGCTCCCCGGCACCGCCGCCCGCGCCCTGCCGCTCCCCCCGCGCTCACAGCCGGGCTTTCCGCCGCGCCGGGGCGGAGCCGCCGCGCCGCCGCCGCCGCCGTTCCTGAGCCTGCAGCGACACCGTGTGCCCCGACGCCAAACGCGAGGCTTCCTTAACCGCAGCCTTCGCTTCCCACAGCGCACTCCGTGCTGCCGCCCCCGCCGTAGGCCGAGCGCTGGCCCGTTGCACCCATGCAGTCGAAGCACAGCGAGCGCCACGGGCGTCCTGCTCCTTTTGCCTCGAGCCCTCGAGCCCTCCGGCTGCCTGCCAGGAGCGCTCGGCAGTGGCGTACACCCTGCATGAGTCCTGCGTATCCCGGTAAGCGGAGACCTGCGGGAGCTGCACAAACGCGGTGCAGGAAAACGTGGGCAAGGGGCAGGATCTGCAACAAAACAGCAGAGGATGCAAAGGGAACGGCAACGAGCTCTGCTGCATCCGGAATAACGTTCTTTGCTAAACGGTGTAACAGGCTCTGTAGGGGACCGATGATCTCCCCCTGCTTCCTTGCGAAGGAGGGGGCCATGAGGCGAAATCCTGAAGGGATGCAGGAGGAAAACGGAGCTCGTGAGAAATCGCCCACTTCCGTCTTGCTTCCCTCTGCGGGGGAACTCCGGATCACTGCTTACCACGGACCACTTTGGACCACTGCCACTCCGCTGCTAAGACCATCACAGACGGAGCCATCAGCACTTACTACGGGGCATCAGCTCCCTGGCATGGCACATGCACTCCAAACGAGAGGCAAGCTCCTTACTGATTAACAGTATTCAGCAAAGTGCCATCAAGCTTGTTCCTGTGGGTGAATTTGTTTCCCCTCCCTTCCAACTCCTGCCTTTCCCTCTGCTTCCTACTCCTTCTCTCCTAGCCTCTTCAAAACGCTTTCTGCCTCTTCGGGTTCTCTTCTTCCCTCCATTTCTCTTCTCCTCTCTTCCATTTTCCAAAGCATTTTCCGAACGTCTGTGCCATTCTTGACATGAGGCTTGGGCAAGATTTCAGGCACAGCCTACTCTAGCACTTCCTGATTCCTTCCCATCCTGGCTTGCACGAGGTGCCTGAGTACTGAGGATTCTGTAGGATTACCCCGAAAAGCAGTTTCTGAGAATCCCCCCACTCCCCCACCATATGCCTGTGGACTCGGAGCCACAGAGCACACCTGGGAAGGCCATTCACAACAGGACCCTGCCCCCGCCTCTCTCCCCCTGGGCTTGTCCTCACTTCTCTCTGCTCACCAGGCAATACAGGTCTCTTGGCTACTTGCAGACTGGGCACAGCAGGCAATCTCCCCCAGTACTTCTGCTCCCTTTTGGGGAGAAGACCTCCATCCATTGCAACTACTGAGGCTTGCATAACAACTGTCATCACACGGGTCTGATTTTGAATGATCACTGCTAACAGCAGGCACAGATTAGTCCCTCTCCCAAGGCTGGGCTTGAGACAAAAACACATGTGGCTCCATGGCTTCATGCACTCCCCTTCTTCTTCAGAAGATGAAGATCAACAGCTGATGGGGAGAGATGGGATCTACCTCACTTAGTGGGGCATACATGTCTTGGCCAACAGGTTGGCCTGTGGGGTAAAGAGGGCTTTAAACTAGGTAGGACGGGGGAACGGGACAGTTATAAAGACAGGGTAGTCAACAAAACAGAGCTCAAGTCAGGAGGCCTCCAGAGGGTCTGTGCAGCTGGGGATGGGCATATGAGACATGGCTATGGGGGATCCCCTTGCACCCCTTCTGGGAAACCTGTGTCCACAACTACCTCTCTGAAATGCCTGTACACCAAGGAACGCAGCATGGGGAATAAACAGGAGGAACTGGAGATCTGTGTGCAGTCACAGGGCCACAGTCTCATTGCAGTTACAGAGACATGGTGGGATAGCTCACATGATGGGAATTTTGTCATGGATGGTTACGTGCTTTTCTAGGAAAGACAGGCCAGGCAGGTGAGGTGGTGGAGTTGCTCTTCATGTGAAAGAGCAACTGGAATGTATCGAGCTCTGCCTAGGGGTGGATGAAGAGTGAGCAGAGAGCTTATGGGTAAGGATTAAAGGGCAGGCTCACATGGGGGACACTGTTGTGGGTGCCTTTAGAGAATTGGCTGGACAAGCATGGATATCAGGCCATGCAAATGAGCAACCCTGACTTGCTGATATGGAGTAACCTTGGAGACACCTTGAAGGACAAGTAATGAGGGAATAAGAATGAATGCTATGCAAAAACAGGATGAAGGGGCTGGTGAGATGGGACAGTGAATATGTGGATAGCCAATAGCACAGAGCTTTGCGGTGTGAACTATAGTACTAAGCCAATTAGATATAGCCAGCAGGATGCTTGAGCGTGTGAACAGCATACGATGGTATATAAGCAGGTTAAGTTGCTGAAATAAACAGATCATATTGCTAGCTCATATTGAGTCGTCTTATGATTCCACAAGCCCGCCTCCAACAAGTGGCACCCGAACAGGGACCCCGAAGACATAAGTGAACCTGCTTTCTATGAAAGCTGGAGGAAAGGCCCTGTGCGCACTAAAGAGGAATTCGTGCAGCTGCCCTCCGAATGCCAGTAAGACCGCTGATCCTTGCCATAGAGATGGAACGAGAAGCAGCAATACAGTTATTGATGGAATTCCTCGCTAAGCAAGAGGCGCCCGTCTCTACTAAGAAGTTACTTGCCCTCTGTGAGTGGGCGAGGGGGCATGGACATTTAAGTGACACCCACCTTGGTATTTAGTGTCGACGAATGGCAGGAGGTTGGCAGTACCCTATGGGACAAGACTCTGGATGGTAGCAAAATCACGAAGGAATTGAGTGCAACCTGGCGGGAAGTGATTAATGCCCTGTAGAAATATCAGTCAGAAAAAAGGGTCGCATGTGCCGCATCGGCAATGCTGGGGGATCGCCCCTCGGAAACCTCTCCCGCAGTTACTCCCTCACGGCTTTTTGCGAGCCAGTCCTCCGCAGGAGGAATGGAGGTTCCTGTGGCTGAGAGCGCAGCAGAGATAAGGGCAAAAGCGGCTCAGAGCCAGGCAGAGCAGGAGGGGCAGACTTCTCGTTTGGACGAAGGCCAAGGGGGCCCTTGTTGCCGTCCCTCTGCACCGCCTCTGCCAGAGAACGAGAATAGTGATAACAAAGGGAAAACAGCTGGGGCAAGGAGTGCGCATGCGGAACCTGAGGAGGAGGGCCGCTTCCTTGACCCCCCTCCTTCGCTGCGGTCACGCCGCTCAGGGCCTCGGCCTTCAGACCATCTGTTGGAGGAAGTTACTCGGCACATGAGCAATTTGCAAGCTGGAGAAGTGGGTGATGTGCTTGTTATCTCTTCTGGCGGAGTGCAATTAAAGCCCTTGAATACACAACATCGGTGGTCAGGGGTGATCTGCGATGCCCTTTTGGAGGGTGAGTGGCAGGCCGCCGCTGCCTCTCCTCCCTCTGCCTTCCCTGTGACTGGTACGAATGCAGGTGGCCAAGCCACTGCTAGATATCACCCTTTCGAGTGGAAGTTGATGCAGCAAATTCGCAATACAGTTGCTACCTATGGATTACACGGAGAGCCGTCATGACAAATGATTACGTATTTGTTTGCATCAAATGTCATGACACCGGATGACTGTGTTTCAGTGGCAAAACTGGTGTTGACCCCGGCGCAGTTTCTCCTGTGGGAACGATATTGGGAGGAGGGCTGTCGCAAGGTGGTCAACGTGCCGAGGCCATAAACTGATCCCCTGCGAGATGTCACCTTGGATATGCTGATGGGCAAAGGAATTTATGCTGCCGCTGCTCAACAACTGCAGTTTCCGGTGGATTTCCACAACGCCTCTGCTGAAGCAGCTAAAAACGCGCTGTGGAGAGTGCCGATGGAAAAGAAGCCACCCAGTTGGGCTACGTTGTGTCAAGGAGTCCAGGAGCCCTTTGACTCCTTTGTCAATAAGCTTGTGGTGTCTATTGAGGCGTCTCACGAGATCGGGGAGGGGGTCAAGGAATAGTTGTTGCGTGCTTTTGCGTTTGAGAATGCAAATGCGAAAATGAAAATGTTGCTAAGCACCTTGCCTAGGAGTGCCACGCTCTCTCAGATGCTGGAGAGAGCAGCTAATTCTGGCCTCCAGCAGCAAGCTGCGTTTGTGTCTGAGGCGGTTGCCGCTGCTGTTAAACAGCAAAGCAAATCGCTTGCAGAAGCAGTGGCACAGCAGACACAGGCGCTTGCCGCTGCCTTACAGGGCCCGACCCAGCAGAAGAGACCTCGTAACTTAGGGGCTTGCTTCCGCTGTGGGAAACCGGGCCACACCTGGAAATAATGCAGGGAGGCACAAGTGTGGTGTGAGAACTGTCAAAGAGACACTCACGCCTCTGCTGCATGTTGGCGGTCGGGAAACGGCTTGTGGAGCGCGAAAGGGGGTTGCATGCAGACAACAATAACCCCTCCTCTGGCTCCGGTGGTTGGGGGACTCCAGCCACTGCCGGGAGCTTGGGGTTCGACCTGGCAACAGCAGTAGAAATCACCCTGATTGACACCAGGCCACAAAAAATTCCAACAGGGTGGCACAAGCCACCTGATCGAGTGGGGGCCTTTTGTTAGGCCACTCCTCGGCCGGCTTGAAGGGCATCATTGTATGCCCTGGGGTTCTTGATGCTGATTATACAGGTGAAGTTTGGATAGTAGCATATACTCTAACTCCTCCCATTTTTATACCAAGGGGAAGTAAAATTGCCCAGATCATCCCATTTCCACAGTTATTAGCAGAATTGACCAATCCTGCTCAGCTTCGAGAGTTGCCCCAGTGGGGGAATGCTGGGTTTGGAAGTACCGACCCGCTGGCTTGTCTAACTCTAAACATGAACCGTAGACCGATGGTCTCGGTGCAAGTAAATTATGCCGGTGAGCAGCGGTACTTCTGCTTGCTGTTGGACACAGGAGCTGATGTTACGATCATGTCAGCCACGGTTTGGCCCACACTCTGGCCAGTTCGTCCGTCTCCAGATGCAGTTGCGGGTGTGGGGGGATCAGCTCAAGCCATGGTAACTTTGCAGCCTGCGGAGCTGATCCTTGAGCAACGCAGCCCCGGGTACTCCTTACTATCCTGCCACTACCTGAAGGGGTCAATGGGTTGGTGGGACGGGAGTGCCTCACACAATGGGGAGTTGTTTTAGCAACCCCTGACTCGGTTTTTTTCTCAGTGGCCGCTGTGAAGCAACCGACACCCCTGAAGCTCACTTGGCTCACTAATGAACCAGTGTGGGTGGAGTAGTGGCCGCTGACACAGGAACAGTTGCAACGGGCGCATGAATTAGTTGCTGAACAGTTATGTGTCAGGCATATTCAACCTTCAACAAGTCCTTGGAACACACCTATATTTGTTATTCCAAAAAAAATCAGGGAAGTGGCATTTGTTACATGACCTAAGAAAGGTAAACAAGCAAACGCTGCCAATGGGGGCGCTGCAGCCAGGGCTGCCAGCACCTACAATGATTCCACGTGAATGGCACATTCTGATTGTAGACCTTAAGGATTGTTTTTTTCACAATTCCACTTCACCCGGTTGATGCACCTCGATTTGCCTTTTCCCTTCCAGCGCTTAATAAGGCCGCCCCGAGTCAGTGATTTGAATGGGTCGTGCTCCCTCGAGGGATGCGTAACAGCTCCACCATGTGTCAGTTACTCGTAGCGGCCGCCTTGCAGCCCATCCGTCAAGCATGGCCACAAGCAATCATTTATCATTATATGGATGACATTTTAGTAGCCCAGGCTGCTCCCTTTTCACACCATCAAAGCAAATATTTGCATGATACGATACTGGCCAGAGGATTACAGGTTGCTCCAGAAAAGATACAGGTTACCAGCCCATGGAAATATTTGGCATGGCACATCAGTGATACTATGGTCAGACCACAAAAGGTTACACTGACAACTGCCATCCACACCCTACGGGATGCATAGAAACTTATGGGAGATTTACAATGGATCAGGGCCATAGTAGGCATTCGAAACGAGGAGCTGGAGCCTCTTCGCCCCTTATTAAAGGGCTCGGATCCAGCTACCCCTGTCCATTTGTCTACAGCACAACAGGCTTGTTTACAGCACTTAACGGATTTAGTCACATCACGGTGGGCATCTTGTCGGTTTGAAGACGAGCCATATAGGCTTGTCGTACTGTTATCTGGCCATAAGTGTGTGCAGTCATCATGCAGTGGCAAAAAGAAAAGGGGGGGGAGGGAGAGATGTGATAGCGGTTTTGCAATGGATATTTCTCCCTCTCCAACCGAAGTGTAGTATTGTTACGCGCCTGGAGCAAGTAGAGGAAGTAATTAGAAAAGGACAGGATAGGCTGGTGGCCATCACCGGCCAGGAGCCCGATGCAATTCACATACCAATGGCACAAGCAGATTTGGACGTGTCTGGTAGAAGTTCCCACTTTTTGGATCAAGTATTTTAAGCCGTTTAGCATTCACAATTGTAATCAATCCCTAAACGTAAGCCATTGTGCAGCAATTGATTTTTTCCTATTGGCACAAGGACATGGATGTGAGGACTTTGAGGGAATGTGTTGCTTGAACCTGTCAGATCACAGTGAATCTATCCACAAGAAGATTCGGTGGCTACAAGATCATACGAAGAAAATACAACAAGAGCAGGGACTTTTGGACAGATGGCTACAGGGTTTGTTTGGCCCTTTGCCTCGATGGTTGTTAAGTTTGATCAAAGAACTATTGTGGATAGCAGTTGTGCTGTGCTTGCTGGGTGTATTCCTCTGTATTACATTTAGCTGTGTTAAGCGGATGTTCCCAAGGCTCTTAAACAAGTTTGGGTTGCTCAAAAGAAAAATGGGGGAATTGCAGAGAATTGGCTGGACGAGCATGGATATCAGGCCATACAAATGAGCAACCCTGACTTGCTGATATGGAGTAATCTTGGAGACACCTTGAAGGACAAGTAATGAGGGAATAAGAATGAATGCTATGTAAAAACAGGATGAAGGGGCTGGTGAGATGGGACAGTGAATATGTGGATAGCCAATAGCACAGAGCTTTGCGGCGTGAACTATAGTAGTAAGCCAATTAGATATAACCAGCAGGATGCTTGAGCGTGTGAACTGCATACGATGGTATATAAGCAGGTTAAGTTGCTGAAATAAACGGATCATATTGCTAGCTCATATTGAGTCGTCTTATGATTCCACAAGCCCGCCTCCGACAGGTGCCTACTACAGGCCACCTGATCAGGAAGAGGAAGTCGAGGAGGCCTTCTACAGACAGCTGGAAGTAGCCTCACAATCACAGGCCCTGCTTCTCATGGGGGATTTCACCCACCCCGATATCTGCTGGAAGGACTACACAGCTAGGCACAGCCAGACCCGCAGGCTCCTGCAGAGCATCAGTTAGGACTTTTTGACACAGGTGGTGGAGGAGCCATGAGGAGGGGTGTCCTGATGGACGTTGTCCTAACCCACAAAGAAGGACTGGTTGCAGATGTGAAGGTTGGGGGCAGCCTTGGCTGCAGTGACCATGAGATGGTGGAATTCAGGATCCTGCATGGAGGAAGCAAGCCAATAAGCAGGATCGCAACCCTGGACTTCAGCAGATCCAACTTTGGCCTCTTCAGAGGCCTACCGGGAGAAGTCCCATGGCTTAAGGCCCCAGGAGGAAGGGGGGTCCGGGAGAGCTGGCGAGTATTCAAGCATCACTTCCTCCAAGCTCAAGAGCATGCATCCGAAGGAGAAACAAGTCCAGCAAAGGGGGCAGGAGACCTGCATGGATGAGCAAGGAGCTCCTGCCAAAACTCCAATGGAAGAGGAAAGTACACAGAATGTGGAAGAGGGGACAGGCCACTTGGGAGGATTCTAAGTATGTTGTCAGAGTATGCAGAGATTCAATGAGGAAGGCCAAGGCCCATTTGGATTTAAGCCTGGCAAGGCATGTCAAGGACAACAAGAAGGGCTTCCTCAGACACATCAGTAGCAAGAGGAAGACTGGGGAAAATGTGGGCCTGCTCCTGAATGGGGTGGGAGCCCTGGTGATGAACGATGCAGAGAAGGCAGAGTTACTCAATGCCTTCTTTGCTTCAGTCTTCACTGCTAAGGGTAGCCCTCACCAATCCCAGAGCCATGAGAGGAGAGAGAAAGTCTGGAGAAAGGAAGACTTTCCTCTGCTCAAGGAGGATCGGGTTAGAGATCTTTTGGGCAAACTTGACATCTGCAGATCCATGGGCCCTGATGGGATGCACCCACGAGTACTGAGGGAGCTGGTGGATGTTGTTGCTAGGCCACTCTCCATCATCCTTGAAGGGTCATGGAGAACTGGAGAGGTGCCCGAGGACTGGAAGAAAGCCAGTGTTACTCCCATCTTCAAAAAGCGCAAGAAGGAGAACCCACGAAAAAACGGCTGCTCAGCCTCACCTCCATCCCTGCAAAGGTGATGGAACAGCTCGTTCTGGACATCATCTCCAAGCAGACGGAGGTAAAGAAGGTGATCGGGAGGAATCAGCATGGATTCGTCAAGGGCAAACCACACTTGACCAATCTGACAGCCTTCCACGACGGAATGACTGGTTGTGTAGATGAAGGGAGAGCAGTTGATGTTGTCTACCTCGACTTCAGCAAGCCTTTTTACGTTGTCTCCCATAACATCCTCTTAGGTAAACTCAAGAAGTGAAGGTTACATGAGTGGACAGCGAAGTGGATTGAGAACTGGCTGAAAGGTAGAGCTGAGAGGGTTGTCATCACTGGCACACAGTCTAGCTGGAGGCCTGTAGTTAATGGAGTTCCCCAGGGCTCAGTACTGGGGCCAGTCTTCTTCAACTTATTCGTCAATGACATGGACAAAGGGACAGAGCGCCTCCTCAGCAAGTTTGCTGAGGATACCAAGCTGGGAGGAGTGGCTGATACACCAGAAGGCAGTGCTGCCATTCAGAGAGATCTGGACAGTTAGGCAGAAAAGACCCTCAGGAAGTTCAACAAGGGCAAGTGCAGGGCTTTGCAGCTAGGGAGGAATAACCCTTTCAGTTATTCACCAGTACAGGCTGGGGGCTGACCTGCTGGAAAACAGCTCTGCAGAGGAGGACCTGGGAGGCCTGGTGGGTGACTATGAGCCAGTAATGTGCCCTTGTGGCCAGGAAGGCCAATGGGATCCTGGGGTGTACGATGAAGAGTGTTACCATCAGGTTGAGGGAGGGGATCCTGCTGCTCTACCCAGCCTTGGTGAGGCCTCATCTCGAGTCCTGTGTCCAGTTCTGGGCTCCCCAGAGCAAGAGAGACATGGAGTCCCCAGAGAGTGCCCAGCATAGGGCTACAAAGATGATCAGAGGAGTGGAGCATGTTCCCTATGAGGAAAGGCTGCAAGAGCTGGGGCTGTTTTGCCTGCAGAAGAGAAGACTGAGAGGGGGTCTTATCAATGTCTACAAATACCTCAAGGGAGGGTGTCAAGGGGATGGGGCCAAACTGTTCTCAGTGGTGACATTCAACAGGACAGGAGGGAACGGTCACAAACTGAACCAGACGAAGCTCTGTCTGTATATAGGGATGAACTTCTTTACTGTGAGAGTGATGGAGCACTGGATAAAAGACTGGGTAAACAGAAACTAACCTCTGAGGTGAGAGTGGCTAGGTAGCTGAGCAGGGGCCCAGAGAGGGTGTCAAATTGCCATCCTTGGAGATATTTGGCATTTGACGTGCAAATGCTCAGACAAGGGTGAAAAATTAGGACAGCCACAGCTCTTTAGTGGTCTCTCTCTCCCTCAGGCAAGACGTGTTCCTCTTCCTCATTTTCTGATTGCGGCTGCATGATGCATGTCCAGTTCCTGCCTATCTTTCCAGACAGGCAAGCACTTGCAGAGCAACAGAGACAGAGGTTCAGTACGCACAGTAATGAGATCCCACACATTGCCTCACACCCGTTCACTTCTGTGACAGGTGTGTGATGATGTTAACATAAGTCGTGACAGTTATCCCCCTGCATTTTCCCGCAGAACATACCCACACGCTCCCACTTCATGAGCTGCGATAAATGTATGCACTATGTCCACTTCCATGAGAAGGGTAGCAGCAGAAAGGAAGTTTGTCATCTGATGTCATTCCCTCGAGGTCAAACGCACCTCCGTACAGGAGAAAAGAAGTGCCCACACCGATGGCACACGGCCCCAGTTTGCACATCACACGGACATCAGAATGAAGCAGTCTGCATCTTGCACACAATACTGAGATATCTCCCAAGTCACGCTGGTGATGGGGAAAGGGGCTGGTTCCACTGGGGGGAAATGCTGTCCCAGCTGGAACCCACATGCTCACCACCAGGCACCGTGGCACCATCACAGCATGTTTATCTGCACTCTCACAAAACAAGCACGGCCCACCACCACGGGACACCTGGAACTGGCCCACTCAGCAACCATGAGTGACAAGCTTTCACCAGGGCTCCTGCTGACCAAAGGCAGGTCCTCGACATATATGCCCTCGCTTACTGAGCAACACACTTTTCCATGTCTTCCACCTACCTCGAGATTTGCTCTTGCACCTGCGCCCTTTGAAGTACTAAGCATGTTAACAACGTCCTTGAATCGAGGCTTTTTCAACGACAAGATTCACCTCCCAGGATAGAACTCAAGCTGTTACTCCTTCTGTAGACTGCAGAGTGGCTTCGTGCGCCTGCAGAGTCGAAGCAACGCAGCATGCCGCAGCACGCAATTACTTCCGCTTTGCCTGGCACTCAGACACAGGCAGTCGAAAGCAGTCCGTCCCGAGACACTGTGCAAGTATTCTGCAGCACTGAGTCACAGCCGAACACGAGTGCCAGCTGCGGTAGAACTACACTTTCTGGCAGAGCTACGCATGAGTATGTAACAACATGGAACCCCACAGGGGGGAAACCTGCACTACAACCGCGCAAACGGCACACAGGAAAAAACACACAAGGAATGAAACCATCAAGATGACAACCAGGGATGCGGAGCGAACGGGAACCATGTCTGCTGCAAGAAGACACTGGGTGGGGCACAGCTGAGGTTCTCGTTCTCTCCCGCTTCTCGCGGACGGGGACTAAGAAGGTGGGGAACACAAATCCAGAAGGAAGAACGAGCAAAGGCAAAGAAGAAAGAAAATGAGGGAGAGAAGTCACCCACCCCCTTCTCAACTTTCCTCCGCGAGGAGCCCTTCAGGGGCCTCACCCCCACTCCCCGCCCCCTCAGACCATCAAAGACGGAGCCATCAGCGCTAATTACGGCCACCAGCTGCCTGGCATTGTCCATTCACACCTAATGAAGGCTAAGCTCGTTAGGCACTGACTGCAGGCACTATATGGAGGTGATGTCGGTTAATGACGGCAATCTCCTGAGTTTCTTTTCCACCCTTCCCTTCCCTTTCCTTCCTTTCCTCTCTTTGGCCGCAACATCCCCTGCCGTTACATTCCTGTCCACAACACCCTCTTCTCGCTTCCTCGTCTCCAATCCCGCCTTTTCCACTGTAGTGCTTTCTACATGTCGACTCCACTCCTGCAACAAGTACGCGCAGCACTTCAGGAAAAAGCCCTCAGGCCTCTGCCTTCTTGATTCCCACCGAGCCATCGCAAACACCGAGGCCTCCACAACGAAGCTGTTTGCGTGGGAACGAAGCTCCTGATTCACCATGATCAACAGGCACAGGCGCAGACTCTTCCCTTTTGCAAGGCTGCCTTTGAGACACTGATGTAGCTCAGCGGTTTCAGGCGCTCTCCTTCCTTACCGAAGAGCGGATAATAGAGCAGGGTAATCCTTTTACAAACAACACCTCTGTTACGCCGTGACAGGGTACTCCACCTCCCGACATACGAGACCAGCCGAAGATACGGTCGGTGTGGACAGACTCCAGAGACACCTGACAACTCCAGGCACGCTTTCGTTGGCAAGTCCCACTGAACAAAGCCCAGCAAGAAAACGCCCAGCGAAAGATGAATTTCAATAGGGGAGACACAGCTCTCCAGTGATCTCTCTCCCCCCGCCCCCCGTCAATCCCGCCAATCCCGCCAAACAAAACTTCCGTTGTATCTCGTTCTCCACTTGCAGCTGAAGGATGAAGGTCAGGCATCCTTTTCAGGCTGCCTCTCCAGGCTCGTGCAGCCTGCAAAACGGTCTTGGGAAAGCATCACTAAGCAGCTCTCTTGACTTAGGCACTTCTCTACGCATTCTCGGCGCCAGTGCCACGGTGCCAGGAAATTGCTGAACACCAACCAGCTCCCACAGTTCTGCTTCCCACTCCCAGCACGACTGGGCCTAATGCAGATCCTTACCCTAACAGCCACACTATTACTGAAGGAATATACGGATTGTGCCAAATAGGCAGAGCATCTCAGCCAGAACCTACACGACGGGCATCGAAGCAGCAAACGGTTGCTGGGAACTCCACACACTGGAGGCAATAACATTTGTGAAGGTGCTGCCGAGACAGCTCCAACCACAAGCGGCTCTCACTTCATTCTCTGAGACGACTACCCAACTCGGGAAGAGTGAGCGACAGCTACCAGGCAGCAGATTTGAAAGCCAGCAGACCAAAGAGCCGAGGGGCACACTCCTCCTCATGCCTCGCTGGAAACCATCTCTGAGAAGGATAAGGCCCCAGCATCACAACCCCAACACCTCCGGAGGCCGAGGCAAGCTCCCGGCGCCGCACGCCACGAGAACACCCTCCCGCAGCACCGTTCCCAGGAACGGGAAATGGGAAACGCTCAGGAGAAAGCGTTCCGGGGAGAACCCTCGGGAAGACCTCTGCAGAAGGGATCCCACCAAGCCCCACGCTCCAGAGCGCGGACTCCTTCTCCAAGCACGCACCGGCTCTGAACGCCGAGAGCTTTTGCAAGCGAAGGGAGACACAGCGGGCATCGCAGTGCCAAGAGGCGCAGACCAAAAGGCTGCCAAGTACCGGCCGAAAGGCAGAGGCAAAAGCGGGCAAGGAGCGTCAGGGCAGGCGGAAGGGTGGGAGGGGAGGAGAAAAGAAAGTGCCACTGACCGTGTCCAGCAGAGCGGGCAGATCCTGCGGCGTCTCCTTCGCCGCGCCGCCGGCGGGCGGCGGGAAGTTGGGGCTGAAAACCATGAGGTCGCTCTTGCCCGCGCCGTCCGCCACGCACAGGCTCCGGCTCTGCCGCTGCGAGTACGACCAGCTGCCCACTTCGCTGGCGCACACCAGCGTCGCCGGCCCGGGCCCCGAGAGCACGGCCGCCCGCGGCGCCCACCGCCACGCCCCGTACAGCACCAGCGCCAGCAGGAAGAGGCTCGACACCGCGCAGATGGCCACCACCAGCCACACGTTCGTCGCCGCCGCCCCACCGCCGCCGCCGCCCTCGGCGCCCGCCGCCGGCCGCAGCCCCGGCGACGACGAGCCCGCCGCCGCCAGCGCCGCCTCGCCGCCCTCGCCCAGCGACACGCTCAGCGTGGCCGTGGCCGAGCGCGCCGGCTCGCCGTGGTCCCGCACCACGATGAGCAGCGTCTGCCCCGGGCCGTCCGCCTCCTCCAGCGCCCGCGCCGTGCTCACCTCGCCGCTGTACAGCCCCACGCGGAACGCGCCCTTGCCCCGCGGCTCCCGCAGCTCGTAGCGCAGCCACGCGTTGTAGCCCGAGTCCGCGTCCACCGCGCGGATCTTCGCCACCACCTGCCCCGCCGGCGACCCCCACGCCGCCCACGCCCACAGCGACGCCGACGCCGACGGCCCCGCCGACGCCGACCCCGACGCGCCGCCCGCCCAGGGCCCCGCGCCGCCGCCCGCCGGCGGCAGCAGCGCCGGCGCGTTGTCGTTCTCGTCCACGACGAAGAGCTGCACCGTGGCGTTGCCGCACAGCGCCGGCTCCCCCGCGTCCACCGCGCGCACCTCGAACTGCAGCACCTGCACCTCCTCGTAGTCCAAGGGCTGCAGCGCCCACAGACGCCCGCTCTCCGCCTCCACCGACACGTAGCTCGACGCCGAGCGCGACGCCCCCCCGGCCATGCCCTCCGCCAGCGAGTAGCTCACGCGCCCGTTGCCCGCCTCGTCCGGATCCCGCGCCCACAGCCGCGCCAGCTCCGCGCCCGCCGCGTTGTTCTCCCGCGCCAGCACCGTGTACACGGCCTGCGCGAACGCCGGCGCGTTGTCGTTCACGTCCGACACCGGCACCCGCAGCCCGCGCCTGGCGCGCAGCGGCGGCGCCCCGCCGTCCTCCGCCCGCACCTCCACCTCGTACTCCGCCACCCGCTCGCGGTCCAGCGCCTCCCGCAGCACCAGCGAGTACGAGCCCTCGAACGTCGCCACCAGCCCGAACGGCGCCGCCGGCCACACCGCGCACCGCACGCGCCCGTTCGCCCCCGAGTCCCGGTCCGACACGCTCAGCAGCGCCACCACCGTGCCTAGGGCCGCGTCCTCCGGCACCGGCACCGACAGCGACGTCACCCACACCTCCGGCGCGTTGTCGTTCACGTCCAGCACCTCCAGCTCCACTCTGCAGTGTCCCGACAACGGAGGCGAACCCTTGTCTCTCGCCTCTATGCGGAAGTCAAATACTTTGACTTCTTCAAAATCCAGGGGCGCCGTCAGTCTGATCTCTCCCGTGTTTGGATTCACGCTAATGACATCTTTCCCAAGGAGTGGCAGGAAGTGGGTGGCTGTGTAGGTCACTGCGCGGTTCGATCCCTCGTCAGGATCCGTGGCGCTCAAGCGCAAAACCAGCGTCCCCTCTGCAGCGTTCTCTGCCAGCTGCACTTTATAGACCGACTGGTTGAACTCGGGCGCGTTGTCGTTCACATCCAGCACCGAGACCACCAGCTCCATGGTGCCCGACAGCGACGGTCTGCCCCCGTCACTCGCCGTCAGCAGCAGCCGGTGCACAGGCATCGCCTCCCGGTCCAGAGCCTTCGTTAACACGAGTTCGGGTAGCATATTTCCGTCATTCATTTTCTGTAAATCCAGAGCGAAATGCTCGCTCGGGCTGAGTTTGTAGGAGAGCTGCGCGTTGGCTCCGATATCTGCGTCCGACGCGCCCTCCAGCGGGAAGCGCGATCCCGGCAGCATTAAGGACTCCGCGACACTGAGGTTTTTGCGGGCGGCGGGGAAGAGCGGCGCGTTGTCGTTGATGTCGGTGACCTCCAGCTCCACGTGAAAGACGCGCAGCGGCCGCTCCAGCAGCACCTCCAGGCGCAGGGCGCACGGCGCGCTCTTCCCGCACAGCTCCTCCCGGTCCAGCCGCGAGCTCACCACCAGCGCCCCGCTCGCCCTGCTCACCTCCACGCTCGCCCGCCGGCCCTTCGCCACCAGCCGCAGCCGACGCGCCTCCAGCTCGCCCGCCTCCAGGCCCAGGTCCTGCGCCAGGCGACCCACCACCGTGCCGCCCTCGGCCTCCTCCGGCACCGAGTAGCGCAGCTGGCCGCCGCCCAGAGCCCAGGCCGCCTGCAGCACCAGCACCCGCAGCACCGCACGCACGCACACGCCCATGGCCGGCACTCGCACGGGCCCCGCGCGGCTCCCCGGCACCGCCGCCGCTCGCCGCGGCTCCCCGGCACCGCCGCCCGCGCCCTGCCGCTCCCCCCGTGCTCACAGCCGGGCTTTCCGCCGCGCCGGGGCGGAGCCGCCGCGCCGCCGCCGCCGCCGTTCCTGAGCCTGCAGCGACACCGTGTGCCCCGACGCCAAACGCGCGCCGGCAAAGCCGCCGCCTGCGGCCCTCACGCCCCACACCGCCGACTCGCGCCCCGGCACCCGCGGCCTCTCCCGCACACGCCCCACACCGCACCTCCGCCTCCCCTCTCCGCTCAGGTGCCGCCGCTTCCGCTGCCCGACGCTCCACGCGCCTGCCCAGGCGCGGACACGCCACCGCCGCCCGCGCACCTCTTCCCGCGCTGAGCCGCCTCCCGCCCAGCGAGGCTTCCTTAACCGCAGCCTTCGCCTCCCACAGCGCACTCCGTGCTGCCGCCCCCGCCGTAGGCCGAGCGCTGGCCCGTTGCACCCATGCAGTCGAAGCACAGCGAGCGCCACGGGCGTCCTGCTCCTTTTGCCTCGAGCCCGGCCAGGAGCGCTCGGCAGTGGCGTACACCCTGCATGAGTCCCGCGTATCCCGGTAAGCGGAGACCTGCGGGAGCTGCACAAACGCGGTGCAGGAAAACGTGGGCAAGGGGCAGGATCTGCAACAAAACAGCAGAGGATGCAAAGGGAACGGCAACAAGCTCTGCTGCACCGGAACAACGTTCTTCTGCTAAATGGTGTGATAGGCTCTGTGGAGGACCGATGAGCTCCCCCCGCTTCCTTTGGCGAGGAGGGGGCCATGAGGCGAAATCCAGAAGGAATGCAGGAGGAAAACGGAGCTCGTGAGAAATCGCCCACTTCCGTCTTGCTTCCCTCTGCGGGGGAACTCCGGGTCACCGCTTACCACGGGGCATCACTTCCCTGGCACGGTGCGATTGCTCTGAATGGTGGGTAAGCTCCCTCGTGACTAGCGGTATTCAGCAGAGAGCCATCATGCTCGCTAATGTTATCGAATTCTTTTTTCCTCCTTCCCTCTCCTGCCTTTCCCTCTGCTTAAAACTCCTTCTCTTCTAGCCTCTTCAAAACGCTTTCCACCTCTTCGTGTTCTCTTCTTCCCTCCATTTCTCTTCTTTCTTCCCTTTTCTAAAGCGTTTTCTGAATGTCTGTGCCGCTCTCGACATGAGGCTCATGCATGACTTGGGGCAAAACCTCTCCTGCCTCTTCTTAACTCTTTCCCATCTTGGCTTGCACGAGGTCCCTGAGTACTGAGGATTCCAAAGGGCTCTTGGGAAACTGCTTTTCTAGGGAAGTCCCTCGATCTCCTCAATCTCTCCCCATCTGCCACTGGATTCAGAGCCACGGAGCACGCCTGGGAAGGCCTTCAGTGACACCACACTGCCCTCAGCTCTGTCCTCTTTGACCCGCCCTCACTTCTCTGTGCTCAGCAGGAATAAAAGGGCTCCCGCCTGCTTCCAGGCTGCACAAAGCAGGCACTCCCCCTCTCTGGGAGAAGACTTCCATCCACTGCACAGACCGAGGCTTATACCACAACTGTAGCCACATGGGACTGATTTCTGAAAGATCACTGCTAGCAGCAGGCACCAATTCTTCTTCTTGCAAGGTTGCATTTGACACACACATGTGGCTCCACGGTTTCACGTACTCTCCGTCTTCACCAGAAAGCACAGCACAGAGCAAGGAGATCATGTTACAAAGAACGTCTCTACTGGACCATGACAGCATTGTCCACCCTTTCAAATGCAAGCCATCCCTGAGACAGGGTGAGCACACAGACACTCCAAAGAGATCTGACAACTACTTACTTCAGCAGGACAATGTGAGCATATCTTGGCATGCTGACCTTCAGAGAAGAGTGAAAACATAGAGGAGAAGCACGGCTCTTTTTGGTGGTCTCTCTCTCCCCCAAGGAAGGTGGTATTTCCCTTTGCCTCGTTTTTCATTTGCAGGTGCATTTTGCTTGTCCAGCTTCTCCTTATCGTTCCAAGAAGGCAAGTACTCACACAATAAAAAAATAGGAATTTCTGTATGCACAGCAATGTGCCCCTGGATGTTCTGCCACTGCCTGCTTCTTCAGAAAAATAAATCAGATTATTCCTCCAGAAGGCATTCTAAGCGAATTCTCCAGTGACCAATAACAAGGATAACTTCCGTGGAAGTGTGATTTGCACAAACTGTGCATGTCTTCTCAAAGCTCTGAAATCACTGCATCACTGACTCATCCCTATAGCCACTTCTGTGCAATTCAGAAGCAGAACAGAAAGCTGGACATGCACGCCATTCTCTCGAGGTCATCTCCATAAAGAAGAAAAGTGGTCTCTCTCTTTGGTGGTCTCTCTCTCCCTCAAGCAAGACATGTTCCTCTTCCTCATTTTTGCACAGCAGCTGCATGATGCATGTCCAGTTCCTGCTTGTCTTTCCAGACAGGCAAGCACTTGCAGAACAACAGAGCCAGAAGTTCATTACGCACAGTAATGAGATCCCACACATTGCCTCACAACCATTGACTTATGTGACAGGTGTGTGATGATGTGAACAGACGTGACAGTTACTCCCTGTGTTTTCCCGCAGAACATACCCACACGCTCCCTCTTCATGAGCTGCGATAAATGTATGCACTATGTCCACTTCCATGAGAAGGGTAGCAGCAGAAAGGAAGTTTGTCATCTGATGTCATTCCCTCGAGGTCAAATGCGCCTCCGTACAGGAGAAAAGAAGTGCCCACACCGATGGCACACGGCCCCAGTTTGCACATCACACGGACACCAGAATGAGGCAGTCTCTGCATCTTGCACTCAAATATTGAGATATCTCCCAAGTCACGCTGGCGATGGGGAAAGGGGCTGGTTCCACTGGGGGGAAATGCTGTCCCAGCTGGTACCCACATGCTCACCATCAGGCACCGTGGCACCATCACAGCATGTTTATCTGCACTCTCACAAAACAAGCACGGCCCACCACCATGGGACACATGGAACTGGCCCACTCAGCAACCATGAGTGACAAGCTTTCACCAGGGCTCCTGCTGACCAAAAGCAGCTCCTTGACATATACGCCCTGGCTTATTGAGCAACACACTTTTCCATGTCTTCCACCTACCTCGAGATTTGCTCTTCCACCTGCACCCTATAAACTACTAAGTATGTTAACAACGTCCTTGAATCGAGGCTTTTTCAACGACAAGATTCACCTCCCAGGATAGAACTCAAGCTGTTACTCCTTCTGTAGACTGCAGAGTGGCTTCGTGCGCCTGCAGAGTCGAAGCAATGCAGCATGCCGCAGCACGCAATTACTTCCGCTTTGCCTGGCACTCAGACACAGGCAGTCGAAAGCAGTCCGTCCCGAGACACTGTGCAAGTATTCTGCAGCACTGAGTCACAGCCGAACACGAGTGCAAGCTGCTGTAGAACTACACTTTCTGGCAGAGCTACGCATGAGTATGTAACAACATGGAACCCCACAGGGGGGAAACCTGCACTACAGCCGCGCAAACGGCACACAGGAAAACACACACAAGGAATGAAACCATCAAGATGACAACCAGGGATGCGGAGCGAACGGGAACCACGTCTGCTGCAAGAAGACACTGGGTGGGGCACAGCTGAGGTTCTCGTTCTCTCCCGCTTCTCGCGGACGGGGACTAAGAAGGTGGGGAACACAAATCCAGAAGGAAGAACGAGCAAAGGCAAAGAAGAAAGAAAATGAGGGAGAGAAGTCACCCGCCCCTTTCTCAACTTTCCTCCGCGAGGAGCCCTTCAGGGGCCTCACCCCCACTCCCCGCCCCCTCAGACCATCAAAGACGGAGCCATCAGCGCTAATTACGGCCACCAGCTGCCTGGCATTGTCCATTCACACCTAATGAAGGCTAAGCTCGTTAGGCACTGACTGCAGGCACTACGTGGATGTGATGTCGGTTAACGACGTCAATCTCCTGAGTTTCTTCTCCACCCTTCCCTTTCCTCCCTTTCCCTTCTTTGTCGCAACATCCCCTGCCGTTACATTCCTGTCCACAACACCCACTTCTCGCTTCCTCGTCTCCAATCCCGCCTTTTCTACTAGTGCTTTCTACATGTCGACTCCACTCCTGCACCAAGTACGCGCAGCACTTCAGGAAAAAGCCCTCAGGCCTCTGCCTTCTTGATTCCCACCGAACCTTCGCAAAGGCCGAGGCCTCCACAACGAAGCTGTTTGCGTGGGAACGACTCACGGCTCCTGATTCACCATGATCAAAAGGCACAGGCGCAGACTCTTCCCTTTTGTAAGGCTGCCTTTGAGACACTGATGTAGCTCAGCGGTTTCAGGCGCTCTCCTTCCTTACCGAATAGCGGATAATAGAGCAAGGTAATCCTTTTACAAACACCACCCCTGTTATGCCGTGACAGGGTACTCCACCTCCCGACATACGAGACCAGCCGAAGATACGGTCGGTGTGGACAGACTCCAGAGACACCTGACAACTCCAGGCACGCTTTCGTTGGCAAGTCCCACTGAACAAAGCCCAGCAAGAAAACGCCCAGCGAAAGATGGACTTCAATAGGGGAGACACAGCTCTCCAATGATCTCTCTCCCCCCGCCCCCCGCCAATCCCGCCAAAGAAAACTTCCGTTGTGTCTCCCACTTGCAGCTGAAGGATGAAGGTCAGGCATCCTTTTCAGGCTGCCTCTCCAGGCTCGTGCAGCCTGCAAAACGGTCTTGGGCAAGCATCACTAAGCAGCTCTCTTGAGTTAGGCCCTTCTCTGGGCATCCTCGACACCCCACCCCGGGATACAGGTTCTCACGACAAGTAGGCTTTCTGTCCTTCTTGGGTTATGACACCTTCTGCCCCCCAACATTACCGCACACACACTCATCTCCACATCCCTCAGGCAAGGCTCTGCACTGCTCAGAGCAACCTTCAAACCAGCACATGGCCAGGCCTCACTCGGCGCCAGTGCCACGGTGCCAGGAAATTGCTGAACACCAACCAGCTCCCACAGTTCTGCTTCCCACTCCCAGCACGACTGGGCCTAATGCAGATCCTTACCCTAACAGCCACACTATTACTGAAGGAATATACGGATTGTGCCAAATAGGCAGAGCATCTCAGCCAGAACCTACACGACGGGCATCGAAGCAGCAAACGGTTGCTGGGAACTCCACACACTGGAGGCAATAACATTTGTGAAGGTGCTGCCGAGACAGCTCCAACCACAAGCGGCTCTCACTTCATTCTCTGAGACGACTACCCAACTCGGGAAGAGTGAGCGACAGCTACCAGGCAGCAGATTTGAAAGCCAGCAGACCAAAGAGCCGAGGGGCACACTCCTCCTCATGCCTCGCTGGAAACCATCTCTGAGAAGGATAAGGCCCCAGCATCACAACCCCAACACCTCCGGAGGCCGAGGCAAGCTCCCGGCGCCGCACGCCACGAGAACACCCTCCCGCAGCACCGTTCCCAGGAACGGGAAATGGGAAACGCTCAGGAGAAAGCGTTCCGGGGAGAACCCTCGGGAAGACCTCTGCAGAAGGGATCCCACCAAGCCCCACGCTCCAGAGCGCGGACTCCTTCTCCAAGCACGCACCGGCTCTGAACGCCGAGAGCTTTTGCAAGCGAAGGGAGACACAGCGGGCATCGCAGTGCCAAGAGGCTCAGACCAAAAGGCTGCCAAGTACCGGCCGAAAGGCAGAGGCAAAAGCGGGCAAGGAGCGTCAGGGCAGGCGGAAGGGTGGGAGGGGAGGAGAAAAGAAAGTGCCACTGACCGTGTCCAGCAGAGCGGGCAGATCCTGCGGCGTCTCCTTCGCCGCGCCGCCGGCGGGCGGCGGGAAGTTGGGGCTGAAAACCATGAGGTCGCTCTTGCCCGCGCCGTCCGCCACGCACAGGCTCCGGCTCTGCCGCTGCGAGTACGACCAGCTGCCCACTTCGCTGGCGCACACCCGCGTCGCCGGCCCGGGCCCCGAGAGCACGGCCGCCCGCGGCGCCCACCGCCACGCCCCGTACAGCACCAGCGCCAGCAGGAAGAGGCTCGACACCGCGCAGATGGCCACCACCAGCCACACGTTCGTCGCCGCCGCCGCCGCCCCACCGCCGCCGCCCTCGGCGCCCGCCGCCGGCCGCAGCCCCGGCGACGGCGAGCCCGCCGCCGCCAGCGCCGCCTCGCCGCCCTCGCCCAGCGACACGCTCAGCGTGGCCGTGGCCGAGCGCGCCGGCTCGCCGTGGTCCCGCACCACGATGAGCAGCGTCTGCCCCGGGCCGTCCGCCTCCTCCAGCGCCCGCGCCGTGCTCACCTCGCCGCTGTACAGCCCCACGCGGAACGCGCCCTTGCCCCGCGGCTCCCGCAGCTCGTAGCGCAGCCACGCGTTGTAGCCCGAGTCCGCGTCCACCGCGCGGATCTTCGCCACCACCTGCCCCGCCGGCCACCCCGACGCCGCCCACGCCCATAGCGACGCCGACGCCGACGGCCCCGCCGACGCCGACCCCGACGCGCCGCCCGCCCAGGGCCCCGCGCCGCCGCCCGCCGGCGGCAGCAGCGCCGGCGCGTTGTCGTTCTCGTCCACGACGAAGAGCTGCACCGTGGCATTGCCGCACAGCGCCGGCTCCCCCGCGTCCACCGCGCGCACCTCGAACTGCAGCACCTGCACCTCCTCGTAGTCCAAGGGCTGCAGCGCCCACAGACGCCCGCTCTCCGCCTCCACCGACACGTAGCTCGACGCCGAGCGCGACGCCCCCCCGGCCATGCCCTCCGCCAGCGAGTAGTTCACGCGCCCGTTGCCCGCCTCGTCCGGGTCCCGCGCCCACAGCCGCGCCAGCTCCGCGCCCGCCGCGTTGTTCTCCCGCGCCAGCACCGTGTACACGGCCTGCGCGAACGCCGGCGCGTTGTCGTTCACGTCCGACACCGGCACCCGCAGCCCGCGCCTGGCGCGCAGCGGCGGCGCCCCGCCGTCCTCCGCCCGCACCTCCACCTCGTACTCCGCCACCCGCTCGCGGTCCAGCGCCTCCCGCAGCACCAGCGAGTACGAGCCCTCGAACGTCGCCACCAGCCCGAACGGCGCCGCCGGCCACACCGCGCACCGCACGCGCCCGTTCGCCCCCGAGTCCCGGTCCGACACGCTCAGCAGCGCCACCACCGTGCCTAGGGCCGCGTCCTCCGGCACCGGCACCGACAGCGACGTCACCCACACCTCCGGCGCGTTGTCGTTCACGTCCAGCACCTCCAGCTCCACTCTGCAGTGTCCCGACAACGGAGGCGAACCCTTGTCTCTCGCCTCTATGCGGAAGTCAAATACTTTGACTTCTTCAAAATCCAGGGGCGCCGTCAGTCTGATCTCTCCCGTGTTTGGATTCACGCTAATGACATCTTTCCCAAGGAGTGGCAGGAAGTGGGTGGCTGTGTAAGTCATCGCGCTGTTCGTTCCCCCGTCAGGATCCGTGGCGCTCAAGCGCAAAACCAGCGTCCCCTCTGCAGCGTTCTCTGCCAGCTGCACTTTATAGACCGACTGGTTGAACTCGGGCGCGTTGTCGTTCACATCCAGCACCGAGACCACCAGCTCCATGGTGCCCGACAGCGACGGTCTGCCCCCGTCACTCGCCGTCAGCAGCAGCCGGTGCACAGGCATCGCCTCCCGGTCCAGAGCTTTCGTTAACACGAGTTCGGGTAGCATATTTCCGTCATTCATTTTCTGTAAATCCAGAGCGAAATGCTCGCTCGGGCTGAGTTTGTAGGAGAGCTGCGCGTTGGCTCCGATATCTGCGTCCGACGCGCCCTCCAGCGGGAAGCGCGAGCCCGGCAGCGTTGTTAATTCCGCGACACTGAGGTTTTTGCGGGCGGCGGGGAAGAGCGGCGCGTTGTCGTTGATGTCGGTGACCTCCAGCTCCACGTGAAAGACGCGCAGCGGCCGCTCCAGCAGCACCTCCAGGCGCAGGGCGCACGGCGCGCTCTTCCCGCACAGCTCCTCCCGGTCCAGCCGCGAGCTCACCACCAGCGCCCCGCTCGCCCCGCTCACCTCCACGCTCGCCCGCCGGCCCTTCGCCGCCAGCCGCAGCCGACGCGCCTCCAGCTCGCCCGCCTCCAGGCCCAGGTCCTGCGCCAGGCGACCCACCACCGTGCCGCCCTCGGCCTCCTCCGGCACCGAGTAGCGCAGCTGGCCGCCGCCCAGAGCCCAGGCCGCCTGCAGCACCAGCACCCGCAGCACAGCACGCATGCACACGCCCATGGCCGGCGCCGGCACTCGCACGGGCCCCGCGCGGCTCCCCGGCACCGCCGCCGCTCGCCGCGGCTCCCCGGCACCGCCGCCCGCGCCCTGCCGCTCCCCCCGTGCTCACAGCCGGGCTTTCCGCCGCGCCGGGGCGGAGCCGCCGCGCCGCCGCCGCCGCCGTTCCTGAGCCTGCAGCGACACCGTGTGCCCCGACGCCAAACGTGCGCCGGCAAAGCCACCGCCTGCGGCCCTAACGCCCCACACCGCCGACTCGCGCCCCGGCACCCGCGGCCTCTCCCGCACACGCCCCACACCGCACCTCCGCCTCCCCTCTCCGCTCAGGCGCCGCCGCTTCCGCTGCCCGACGCTCCACGCGCCTGCCCAGGCGCGGACACGCCACCGCCGCCCGCGCACCTCTTCCCGCGCTGAGCCGCCTCCCGCCCAGCGAGGCTTCCTTAACCGCAGCCTTCGCCTCCCACAGCGCACTCCGTGCTGCCGCCCCCGCCGTAGGCCGAGCGCTGGCCCGTTGCACCCATGCAGTCGAAGCACAGCGAGCGCCACGGGCGTCCTGCTCCTTTTGCCTCGAGCCCGGCCAGGAGCGCTCGGCAGTGGCGTACACCCTGCATGAGTCCCGCGTTTCCCGGTAAGCGGAGACCTGCGGGAGCTGCACAAACGCGGTGCAGGAAAACGTGGGCAAGGGGCAGGATCTGCAACAAAACAGCAGAGGATGCAAAGGGAACGGCAACGAGCTCTGCTGCACCGGAACAACGTTCTTCTGCTAAATGGTGTGATAGGCTCTGTGGAGGACCGATGAGCTCCCCCCGCTTCCTTTGGCGAGGAGGGGGCCATGAGGCGAAATCCAGAAGGGATGCAGGAGGAAAACGGAGCTCGTGAGAAATCGCCCACTTCCGTCTTGCTTCCCTCTGCGGGGGAACTCCGGGTCACCGCTTACCACGGGGCATCACTTCCCTGGCACAGTGCGATTGCTCTGAATGGTGGGTAAGCTCCTTCGTGACTAGCGGTATTCAGCAGAGAGCCATCATGCTCGCTAATGTTGGCGAATTCTTTTTTCCTCCTTCCCTCTCCTGCCTTTCCCTCTGCTTAAAACTCCTTCTCTTCTAGCCTCTTCAAAACGCTTTCGACCTCTTTGTGTTCTCTTCTTCCCTCCATTTCTCTTCTCTTTTCTTCCCTTTTCCAAAGCGTTTTCTGAATGTCTGTGCCATTCTCGACATGAGGCTCATGCATGACTTGGGGCAAAACCTCTCCTGCCTCTTCTTAACTCTTTCCCACCTTGGCTTGCACGAGGTCCCTGAGTACTGAGGATTCCAAAGGGCTCTTGGGAAACTGCTTTTCTAGGGAAGACCCTCGGTCTCCTCAATCTCTCCCCATCTGCCACTGGATTCAGAACCACGGAGCACGCCTGGGAAGGCCTTCAGTGACACCACACTGCCCTCAGCTCTGTCCTCTTTGACCCGTCCTCACTTCTCTGTGCTCAGCAGGAATAAAAGGGCTCCCGCCTGCTTCCAGGCTGCACAAAGCAGGCACTCCCCCTCTCTGGGAGAAGACTTCCATCCACTGCACAGACCGAGGCTTATACCACAACTGTAGCCACATGGGACTGATTTCTGAAAGATCACTGCTAGCAGCAGGCACCAATTCTTCTTCTTGCAAGGTTGCATTTGACACACACATGTGGCTCCACGGTTTCACGTACTCTCCGTCTTCACCAGAAAGCACAGCACAGAGCAAGGAGATCATGTTACAAAGAACGTCTCCACTGGACCATGACAGCATTGTCCACCCTTTCAAATGCAAGCCATCCCTGAGACAGGGTGAGCACACAGACACTCCAAAGAGATCTGACAACTGCTTACTTCAGGAGGACAATGTGAGCATATCTTGGCATGCTGACCTTCAGAGAAGGGTGAAAACATAGAGGAGAAGCACAGCTCTTTTTGGTGGTCTCTCTCTCCCCCCACCCCCAAGGAAGGTGGTATTTCCCTTTGCCTCGTTTTCCATTTGCAGGTGCATTTTGCTTGTCCAGCTTCTCCTTATCGTTCCAAGAAGGCAAGTACTCCCACAACAACAAAATAGGAATTTCTCTGCCCACAGCAATGTGTCCCCACACATTGCCTCACACCCATTAGTACCAGCCATCTGTTAAGCAACAAAACAGAAGCCGTGAAGGTTACACATCTGCATTTTCATGCAAAACATCCACACACAATCCCCCCACATCCACTGAGATTAACACACCAGGCAGCCTCCCACACTAAATCACACGGGCTTCCTACCACCCCCTCACACACTGCCAGGAAGCAACGTGGAAGGCACGAGGTCACTCACAAGTGCTGCCGGCTGGGATAAGCTTACAGCCATGACCTGGGCAACATTACATCGATCCTAACAATCATATCATGACTGAAGGGGAACACAGAGACATCTGCCTGTCAGGCACATCTTCCTCCCTTGTAGTTGGAGGCACCTGGACATTCTGCCAGTGGCTGCCTCTTCAGAAAAATAAATCAGATTATTCCTCCAGAAGGCATTCTAAGGGAATTCTCCAGTGATCAATAACAAGGATAACTTCCGTGGAAGTGGGATTTGCACAAACTGTGCATGTCTTCTCAAAGCTCTGAAATCAATGACTCGTCCCTATAGCCACTTCTGTGCAATTCAGAAGCAGAACAGAAAGCTGGACATGCACGCCATTCTCTCGAGATCATCTCCATAAAGAAGAAAAGAAGTGCCCAACGGACGGCACGCATCCCCGGTTTGCGCATCCCACAGACATCAGAATGAAGCAGTCTGCATCTTGCACACAATACTGAGATATCTCCCAAGTCACGCTGGTGATGGGGAAAGGGGCTGGTTCCACTGGGGGGAAATGCTGTCCCAGCTGGAACCCACGTGCTCACCATCAGGCACCGTGGCACCATCACAGCATGTTTATCTGCACGCTCACAAAACAAGCATGGCCCACCACCATGGGACACATGGAACCGGCCCACTCAGCAACCATGAGCGACAAGCTTTCAGCAGGGCTCCTGGTGACTGAAGGCAGGTCCTCAACCAATACATCCCAGCTAATAGATCAACATACTTTCCCTGTGCCTTCCACCTACCTTGAGATTGGCTCTTCCACCTGTACCCTATAAACTACTAAGTATGCTAACAGCATCCTTGAGTTGGGGCTTTTTTAAATGATAAGATTCACCTCTCAAGATAAAAGTCAAGCTGTTGCTCTTTATGCAGATGGAGGAGTGACATCTTGCACCTGCAGAGTCAAGGTAAGGCAGTATGTAACAGCATGCGATTACTTCTGCTTTGCCTGGAACCCACACAGAGGCACTGGAAACAGTATGTCTCGAGACAGTGTCCTTTACCACTAAAATATAGCTGAACACGAGTGCCAGCTGCAGTACAACTACATCTTATGACACAGCTAAGCATGAGTATATAGCAGTATATAACTTGAGAGAAGGAAACTTCTGGCACAGTCACACAAACAGCACACAGGAAAACACACGCAAGAAATAAAACCGTCAAGAGAACAACCAAGCATGTAGCACAAATGTGAACAATGTCTGCTGGAACAACAGACTCTGGAGGGAAGACCTGAGGTTCTCTCCCAGTTCTCGTGGATGGGGACTAAGAAGTATGAGCAGGACTTCAGGAAAAAGCTCCCAGGAATCTTCCTCTTTGAAATCCATTGAGTCTTGGCAATGACTGATGCTTCCACAACTAGGATGTCTGCATGGGAAGGGTTCATAGCTCATGCTCCACCATGAGCAACAGGCACAGGAGATTACCTTCTGCTCCTGGATGATACAATGGATCCTGCAGTGAACAAACGTGCTTCACCTGCTTCCTTTGGTGAGGAGGGGGCATGAGTCAAAAACCAGAAGGGATGCAGGAGAACAGCGGAGCCCATGAGAAACAGCTCACTTCAGACTCACCTACCCTTTGTGAGGAGCTCTCAGATTGCCTCCACCTCAATGGCTGACACCATCACAGGCAGAACCATCACCACTTACTATGGGGGATCAGCTCCCTGGCATGGCACACTCGCATGTGATGAAGGGTAAGCTCATTTGGGACTAGAGCAAGCCATCATGTTTGTGCATGTGGGTGAACTCTTTTCCCCTTTCCCTCATCTTTCTATTCTTTCCCTTCTAAACTCTTCCAAATGCTTTTCACCCCTCCACATTCTCCTCTTCCCTCCATTCCTCCTCCTCTTTCTTTCGTCTGCACCACTCCTCACATAAGGCTCACACATGACTTGAGGCAACCCTTCAACCCCAACCTCTTCCTGACTCCTTCCCATCATGTCTTGCACGAGGTGCGTGAGTACTGAGGATTCTGGAGGACTCTCAGAAACTGCTTTTCGGGGCAATCTCCCCACTCCCCCACCATGTGCCTGTGGACTCGGAGCCACAGAGCACACCTGGGAAGGCCATTCACAACAGGACCCTGCCCCCGCCTCTCTCCCCCTGGGCTTGTCCTCACTTCTCTCTGCTCACCAGGCAATACAGGTCTCTTGGCTACTTGCAGACTGGGCACAGCAGGCAATCTCCCCCTGTACTTCTGCTCCCTTTTGGGGAGAAGACCTCCATCCATTGCAACTACTGAGGCTTGCATAACAACTGTCATCACATGGGACTGATTTCTGAATGATCACTGCTAACAGCAGGCACAGATTAGTCCCCCTCCCAAGGCTGGGCTTGAGACAAAAACACATGTGGCTCCGTGGCTTCATGCACTCCCCTTCTTCTTCAGAAGATGAAGATCAACAGCTGATGGGGAGAGATGGGATCTACCTCACTTAGTGGGGCATACATGTCTTGGCCAACAGGTTGGCCTGCCTGGTAAAGAGGGCTTTAAACTAGGTGGGACAGGGGAACGGGACAGTTATAAAGACAGGGTAGTCAACAAAACAGAGTTCAAGTCAGGAGGCCTCCAGAGGGTCTGTGCAGCCGGGGATGGGCATATGAGACATGGCTATGGGGGATCCCCTTGCACCCCTCCTGGGAAACCTGTGTCCACAACTACCTCTCTGAAATGCCTGTACACCAAGGAACGCAGCATGGGGAATAAACAGGAGGAACTGGAGATCTGTGTGCAGTCACAGGGCCACAATCTCATTGCGGTTCCAGAGACATGGTGGGATAGCTCGCATGATGGGAATTTTGTCATGGATGGCTACGTGCTTTTTAGGAAAGACAGGCCAGGCAGGTGAGGTGGTGGAGTGGCTCTTCATGTGAGAGAGCAACTGGAATGAATCGAGCTCTGCCCAGGGGTGGATGAACAGGGAGCAGAGAGCTTAGGGGTAAGGATTAAAGGGCAGGCTAACATGGGGGACACTGTTGTGGGTGCCTACTACAGGCCACCTGATCAGGAAGAGGAAGTCGAGGAGGCCTTCTACACACAGCTGGAAGTAGCCTCACAATCACAGGCCCTGCTTCTCATGGGGGACTTCAACCACCCCGATATCTGCTGGAAGGACTACACAGCTAGGCACAGACAGTCCCGCAGGCTCCTGCAGAGCATCAATTAGGACTTTTTGACACAGGTGGTGGAGGAGCCAACAAGGAGGGGTGTCCTGGTGGACATTGTCCTAACCCGCAAAGAAGGACTGGTTGGAGATGTGAAGGTTGGGGGCAGCCTTGGCTGCAGTGACCATGAGATGGTGGAATTCAGGATCATGCATGGAGGAAGCAAGCCAATAAGCAGGATCGCAACCCTGGACTTCAGCAGATCCAACTTTGGCCTCTTCAGAGGCCTACCGGGAGGAGTCCCACGGCTTAAGGCCCCAGGAGGAAGGGGGGTCCAGGAGAGCTGGCGAGTATTCAAGCATCACTTCCTCCAAGATCAAGAGCATGCATCCCAAGGAGAAAGAAGTCCAGCAAAGGGGGCAGGAGACCTGCATGGATGAGCAAGGAGCTCCTGCCAAAACTCCAATGGAAGAGGAAAGTACACAGAACGTAGAAGAAGGACAGGCTACTTAGGAGGATTCTGAGAATGCTGTCAGAGTATGCAGAGATTCAACGAGGAAGGCTAAGGCCCATTTGGAATTAAGCCTGGCAAGGCATGTCAAGGACAACAAGAAGGGCTTCCTCAGACACATCAGTAGCAAGAGGAAGACTAGGGAAAATGTGGGCCTGCTCCTGAATGGGGTGGGAGCCCTGGTGATGAACGATACAGAGAAGGCAGAGTTACTCAGTGCCCTCTTTGCTTCAGTCTTCACTGCTAAGGGCAGCCCTCACCAATCCCAGAGCCGCGAGAGGAGAGAGAAAGTCTGGAGAAAGGAAGACTTTCCTCTGCTCAAGGAGGATAGGGTTAGAGATCTTTTGGGCAAACTTGACATCTGCTGATCCATGGGCCCTGATGGGATGCACCCACGAGTACTGAGGGAGCTGGTGGATGTTGTTGCTAGGCCACTCTCCATCATCCTTGAAAGGTCGTGGAGAACTGGAGAGGTGCCCGAGGACTGGAAGAAAGCCAGTGTTACTCCTGTCTTCAAAAAGGGCAAGAAGGAGAACCCACGAAAAAACGGCTGGTCAGCCTCACCTCCATCCCTGCAAAGGTGATGGAACAGCTCGTTCTGGACATCATCTCCAAGCAGACGGAGGTAAAGAAGGTGATCGGGAGGAATCAGCATGGATTCGCCAAGGGCAAACCACACTTAACCAATCTGACAGCCTTCCACGATGGAATGACTGGCTGCGTAGGTGAAGGGAGAGCAGTGGATGTTGTCTACCTTGATTTCAGCAAGCCTTTTGACATTGTCTCCCATAACATCCTCCTAGGCAAGCTCAAGAAGTGCAGGTTACATGAGTGGACAGCGGGGTGGATTGAGAACTGGCTGAAAGGTAGAGCTCAGAGGGTTGTCATCACTGGCACACAGTCTAGCTGGAGGCCTGTAGTTAATGGAGTTCCCCAGAGCTCAGTACTGGGGCCAGTCTTCTTCAACTTACTCGTCAATGACCTGGACAAAGGGACACAGGGCCTCCTCAGCAAGTTTGCTGAGGATACCAAGCTGGGAGGAGTGGCTGATACACCAGAAGGCAGTGCTGCCATTCTGAGAGATCTGGACAGGCTGGACAGCCTGGACAGTCGCGCAGAGGGGAGGTTCATGAGGTTCAACAAGGGCAAGTGCAGGGCTTTGCAGCTAGGGAGGAATAACTCTTTCAGTTATTCACCAGTACAGGCTGGGGGCTGACGTGCTGGAAAGCAGCTTTGCAGAGAAGCACCTGGGAGGCCTGGTGGACAAGTTGACCATGAGCCAGTAATGTGCCCTTGTGGCCAGGAAGGCCAATGGGATCCTGGGGTACATTAGGAAAAGTGTTACCAGCAGGTTGAGGGAAGGGATCCTGCCGCTCCACTCAGCCTTGGTGAGGCCTCACCTCGAGTCCTGTGTCCAGTTCTGGGCTCTCCAGAGCAAGAGAGACACTGTGCTACTGGAGAGTGTCCAGCATAGGGCTACAAAGATGATCAGACGACTGGAGCATCTTTCCTATGAGGAAAGGCTGCAAGAGCTGGGTCTGTTTAGCCTGCAGAAGAGAAGACTGAGAGGGGATCTTATCAATGTCTACAAATACCTCAAGGGAGGGTGTCAAGGGGATGGGGGCCAAACTCTTTTCAGTGGAGACATTCAACAGGACAAGAGGCAACAGGCACAAACTGAACCACAGGGAGTTCTGCCTGGCCATGAGGAAGAACTTCTTTACCATGAGAGTGCTGGAGCACTGGAACAGGATGCCCGGAGAGGTTGTGGGGCCTCCTTCTCTGGAGATATTCAAAAGCCGCCTGGATGCAATCCTGTCTAACGTTCTCTCGGTGACCCTGCTTGAGCAAGCAGGTAGGACTAGGTGATCTCCAGAGGTCCCTTCCAACCTCTGCCATCCTATGATTCTGTGATCAGAAAGTTTAGCACAAGGCAAGGAAGTCACACTGCAAAGAACATCCCTACTAGGCCATAACAGACTGGTCCACCCTTTGAAAGACAAGCCCAGCCTGAGACACGGTGAGTGTGGACAGAAACAAACATGAGGTTTGCCTAGGAAAGCATAGTCTCTCAGCTACACAGTTGTCATTCTGAAACACCATCTGGCCTAAGTCAGATAGCTCCATGCATACATCCCCTTAGGGTTCAGAGGCCACCAAAGTGCTACAGATTCCAAGAATACTGAGAGGAGGAAAAGAACAAAACAGAACAGAACAGAAAAGAAAAAGAATGGACAGCCACAGCTCCTTAGTGCAAGACATGTTCCTCTTCCTCATTTTCTGATTGCGGCTGCATGATGCATGTCCAGTTCCTGCTTATCTCTCCAGACAGGCAAGCACTTGCAGAGCAACAGAGACAGAGGTTCAGTACGCACAGTAATGAGATCCCACACATTGCCTCACACCCGTTCACTTACATGACAGGTGTGTGATGATGTTAACAGAAGTCGTGACAGTTACACTCCTGCATTTTCCCGCAGAACATAACCACACACTCCCACTTCATGAGCTGCGATAAATGTATGCACTATGTCCACTTCCATGAGAAGGGTAGCAGCAGAAAGGAAGTTTGTCATCTGATGTCATTCCCTCGAGGTCAAACGCACCTCCGTACAGGAGAAAAGAAGTGCCCACACCGATGGCACACGGCCCCAGTTTGGATATCCCACAGACATCAGAATGAAGCGGTCTGCATCTTGCACACAGTTACTGAGATATCTCCCAAGTCATGCTGGCGACGGGGAAGGGAGCCAGTTCCAGTGGGGGGAAATGCTGTCGCAGCTGGAACCCACATGCTCACCACCAGGCACCGTGGCACCATCACAGCATATTTATCTCCACGCGCACAAAACAAGCACCGCCCACCACCACGGGACACATGGAACTGGCCCACTCAGCAACCATGAGTGACAAGCTTTCACCAGGGCTCCTGGTGACCAAAGGCAGCTCCTCGACTTATACGCCCTGGCTTACTGAGCAACACACTTTTTCATGTCTTCCACCTACCTCGAGATTTGCTCTTGCACCTGCGCCCTTTGAAGTACTAAGCATGTTAACAACGTCCTTGAATCGAGGCTTTTTCAACGACAAGATTCACCTCCCAGGATAGCACTCAAGCTGTTACTCCTTCTGTAGACAGCAGAGTGGCTTCGCGTGCCTGCAGAGTCGAAGCAACGCAGCATGCCGCAGCACGCAATTACTTCCGCTTTGCCTGGCACTCAGACACAGGCAATCGAAAGCAGTCCGTCCCGAGACACTGTGCAAGTATTCTGCAACACTGAGTCACAGCCGAACACGAGTGCCAGCTGCGGTAGAACTACACTTTCTGGCAGAGCTACGCATGAGTATGTAACAACATGGAACCCCACAGGGGGGAAACCTGCACTACAGCCGCGCAAACGGCACACAGGAAAACACACACAAGGAATGAAACCATCAAGATGACAACCAGGGATGCGGAGCGAACGGGAACCACGTCTGCTGCAACAAGACACTGGGTGGGGCACAGCTGAGGTTCTCGTTCTCTCCCGCTTCTCGCGGGCGGGGACTAAGAAGGTGGGGAACACAAATCCAGAAGGAAGAACGAGCAAAGGCAAAGAAGAAAGAAAATGAGGGAGAGAAGTCACCCGCCCCCTTCTCACCTTTCCTCCGCGAGGAGCCCTTCAGGGGCCTCACCCCCACTCCCCGCCCCCTCAGACCATCAAAGACGGAGCCATCAGCGCTAATTACGGCCACCAGCTGCCTGGCATTGTCCATTCACACCTAATGAAGGCTAAGCTCGTTAGGCACTGACTGCAGGCACTACATGGAGGTGATATCGGTTAATGACGGCAATCTCCTGAGTTTTTTTTCTACCCTTCCCTTTCCTCCCTTTCCCTTCTTTGTCGCAACATCCCCTGCCGTTACATTCCCGTCCACAACACCCTCTTCTCGCTTCCTCGTCTCCAATCCCGCCTTTTCCACTGTAGCGCTTTCTACATGTCGACTCCACTCCTGCACTAAGGACGCGCAGCACTTCAGGAAAAAGTCCTCAGGCCTCTGCCTTCCTCATTCCCACCGAACCTTCGCAAAGGCCGAGGCTTCCACAACGAAGCTGTTTGCGTGGGAACGACTCATAGTCGGCCTAATGCAGATCCTTACACTAGCAGCCACACTATTACTAAAGGAATATACGGATTGTGCCAAATAGGCAGCTTCTGGCAGAGCGTCTCAGCCAGAACCTACACGACGGGCATCGAAGCAGCAAACGGTTGCTGGGAACTCCACACACTGGAGGCAATAACATTTGTGAAGGTGCTGCCGAGACAGCTCCAACCACAAGCGGCTCTCACTTCATTCTCTGAGACGACTACCCAACTCGGGAAGAGCGAGCGACAGCTACCAGGCAGCAGATTTGGTCTGCTGGCTTTCAAAGAGCCGAGGGGCACCCTCCTCCTCATGCCTCGCTGGAAACCATCTCTGAGAAGGATAAGGCCCCAGCATCACAGCCCCAACACCTCCGGAGCCCGAGGCAAGCTCCCGGCGCCGCACGCCACGAGAACACCCCTCCGCAGCACTGTTCCCAAGAACGAAACGGGAAACGCTCAGGAGAAAGCGTTCTGGGGAGAACCCTCGGGAAGACCTCTGCAGAAGGGATCCCACCAAGCCCCACGCTCCAGAGCGCGGACTCCTTCTCCAAGCACGCACCGGCTCTGAACGCCGAGAGCGTTTGCAAGTAAAGGGAGACACAGCGGGCATCGCAGTGCCAAGAGGCGCAGACCAAAAGGCTGCCAAGTACCGGCCGAAAGGCAGAGGCAAAAGCGGGCAAGGAGCGTCAGGGCAGGCGGAAGGGTGGGAGGGGAGGAGAAAAGAAAGTGCCACTGACCGTGTCCAGCAGAGCGGGCGGATCCTGCGGCGTCTCCTTCGCCGCGCCGCCGGCGGGCGGCGGGAAGTTGGGGCTGAAAACCATGAGGTCGCTCTTGCCCGCGCCGTCCGCCACGCACAGGCTCCGGCTCTGCCGCTGCGAGTACGACCAGCTGCCCACTTCGCTGGCGCACACCAGCGTCGCCGGCCCGGGCCCCGAGAGCACGGCCGCCCGCGGCGCACACCGCCACGCCCCGTACAGCACCAGCGCCAGCAGGAAGAGGCTCGACACCGCGCAGATGGCCACCACCAGCCACACGTTCGTCGCCGCCGCCGCCGCCCCACCGCCGCCGCCCTCGGCGCCCGCCGCCGGCCGCAGCCCCAGCGACGGCGAGCCCGCCGCCGCCAGCGCCGCCTCGCCGCCCTCGCCCAGCGACACGCTCAGCGTGGCCGTGGCCGAGCGCGCCGGCTCGCCGTGGTCCCGCACCACGATGAGCAGCGTCTGCCCCGGGCCGTCCGCCTCCTCCAGCGCCCGCGCCGTGCTCACCTCGCCGCTGTACAGCCCCACGCGGAACGCGCCCTTGCCCCGCGGCTCCCGCAGCTCGTAGCGCAGCCACGCGTTGTAGCCCGAGTCCGCGTCCACCGCGCGGATCTTCGCCACCACCTGCCCCGCCGGCCACCCCCACGCCGCCCACGCCCACAGCGACGCCGACGCCGACGGCCCCGCCGACGCCGACCCCGACGCGCCGCCCGCCCAGGGCCCCGCGCCGCCGCCCGCCGGCGGCAGCAGCGCCGGCGCGTTGTCGTTCTCGTCCACGACGAAGAGCTGCACCGTGGCGTTGCCGCACAGCGCCGGCTCCCCCGCGTCCACCGCGCGCACCTCGAACTGCAGCACCTGCACCTCCTCGTAGTCCAAGGGCTGCAGCGCCCACAGACGCCCGCTCTCCGCCTCCACCGACACGTAGCTCGACGCCGAGCGCGACGGCCCCCCCGCCACGCCCTCCGCCAGCGAGTAGCTCACGCGCCCGTTGCCCGCCTCGTCCGGGTCCCGCGCCCACAGCCGCGCCAGCTCCGCGCCCGCCGCGTTGTTCTCCCGCGCCAGCACCGTGTACACGGCCTGCGCGAATGCCGGCGCGTTGTCGTTCACGTCCGACACCGGCACCCGCAGCCCGCGCCTGGCGCGCAGCGGCGGCGCCCCGCCGTCCTCCGCCCGCACCTCCACCTCGTACTCCGCCACCCGCTCGCGGTCCAGCGCCTCCCGCAGCACCAGCGAGTACGAGCCCTCGAACGTCGCCACCAGCCCGAACGGCGCCGCCGGCCACACCGCGCACCGCACGCGCCCGTTCGCCCCCGAGTCCCGGTCCGACACGCTCAGCAGCGCCACCACCGTGCCCAGCGCCGCGTCCTCCGGCACCGGCACCGACAGCGACGTCACCCACACCTCCGGCGCGTTGTCGTTCACGTCCAGCACCTCCAGCTCCACTCTGCAGTGTCCCGACAACGAAGGAGAACCCTTGTCTCTCGCTTCGATCTCCAGGTCATACGATTCTACGTCCTCAAAGTCCAGTTTCCCTACAGTACTTAGTTCCCCTGATTTCGCGTCTATTCTGAACAGATCCTTCACTTTGGCAGCAGTAGTGTCGCTAAAGGCATAAGAAACCTCTTGATTAATTCCCTCGTCCTTGTCTGCCGCTCTTAGGTGAAGAATCACCATTGCCGGAGGTGAATTCTCGGGTAACTGCACTTTATAGACCGACTGGTTGAACTCGGGCGCGTTGTCGTTCACATCCAGCACCGAGACCACCAGCTCCATGGTGCCCGACAGCGACGGTCTGCCCCCGTCACTCGCCGTCAGCAGCAGCCGGTGCACAGGCATCGCCTCCCGGTCCAGAGCCTTCGTTACCACGAGTGCTACGGATGTTTTCTTTACGTCTTTAGATATCACTTCTAGAGCGAAATGCTCGCTCGGGCTGAGTTTGTAGGAGAGCTGCGCGTTGGCTCCGATATCTGCGTCCGACGCGCCCTCCAGCGGGAAGCGCGAGCCGGGAGGGGAATTCTCCGATACGCTGAGGTTTTTGCGGGCGGCGGGGAAGAGCGGCGCGTTGTCGTTGATGTCGGTGACCTCCAGCTCCACGTGAAAGACGCGCAGCGGCCGCTCCAGCAGCACCTCCAGGCGCAGGGCGCACGGCGCGCTCTTCCCGCACAGCTCCTCCCGGTCCAGCCGCGAGCTCACCACCAGCGCCCCGCTCGCCCTGCTCACCTCCACGCTCGCCCGCCGGCCCTTCGCCACCAGCCGCAGCCGACGCGCCTCCAGCTCGCCCGCCTCCAGGCCCAGGTCCTGCGCCAGGCGACCCACCACCGTGCCGCCCTCGGCCTCTTCCGGCACCGAGTAGCGCAGCTGGCCGCCGCCAAGAGCCCAGGCCGCCTGCAGCACCAGCACCCGCAGCACAGCACGCACGCACACGCCCATGGCCGGCGCCGGCACTCGCACGGGCCCCGCGCGGCTCCCCGGCACCGCCGCCGCTCGCCGCGGCTCCCCGGCACCGCCGCCCGCGCCTTGCCGCTCCCCCCGCGCTCACAGCCGGGCTTTCCGCCGCGCCGGGGCGGAGCCGCCGCGCCGCCGCCGCCGTTCCTGAGCCTGCAGCGACACCGTGTGCCCCGACGCCAAACGCGCGCCGGCAAAGCCGCCGCCTGCGGCCCTCACGCCCCACACCGCCGACTCGCGCCCCGGCACCCGCGGCCTCTCCCGCACACGCCCCACACCGCACCTCCGCCTCCCCTCTCCGCTCAGGCGCCGCCGCTTCCGCTGCCCGACGCTCCACGCGCCTGCCCAGGCGCGGACACGCCACCGCCGCCCGCGCACCTCTTCCCGCGCTGAGCCGCCTCCCGCCCAGCGAGGCTTCCTTAACCGCAACCTTCGCCTCCCACAGCGCACTCCGTGCTGCCGCCCCCGCCGTAGGCCGAGCGCTGGCCCGTTGCACCCATGCAGTCGAAGCACAGCGAGCGCCACGGGCGTCCTGCTCCTTTTGCCTCGAGCCCGGCCAGGAGCCCTCGGCAGTGGCGTACACCCTGCATGAGTCCCGCATATCCCGGTAAGCGGAGACCTGCGGGAGCTGCACAAACGCGGTGCAGGAAAACGTGGGCAAGGGGCAGGATCTGCAACAAAACAGCAGAGGATGCAAAGGGAACGGCAACGAGCTCTGCTGCACCGGAACAACGTTCTTCTGCTAAATGGTGTGATAGGCTCTGTAGCGGACTGATGAGCTCCCCCCGCTTCCTTTGGCGAGGAGGGGGCCATGAGGCGAAATCCAGAAGGGATGCAGGAGGAAAACGGAGCTCGTGAAAAATCGCCCACTTCCGTCTTGCTTCCCTCTGCGGGGGAACTCTGGATCACCGCTTACCACGGGGCATCACTTCCCTGGCACGGTGCGATTGCTCTGAATGGTGGGTAAGCTCCTTCGTGACTAGCGGTATTCAGCAGAGAGCCATCATGCTCGCTAATGTTGGCGAATTCTTTTTTCCTCCTTCCCTCTCCTGCCTTTCCCTCTGCTTCCTACTCCTCTTCTAGCCTCTTCAAAACGCTTTCCACCTCTTTGTGTTCTCTTCTTCCCTCCATTTCTCTTCTCCTTTCTTCCCTTTTCCAAAGCGTTTTCTGAATGTCTGTGCCACTCTCGACATGAGGCTCATGCATGACTTGGGGCAAAACCTCTCCTGCCTCTTCTTAACTCTTTCCCATCTTGGCTTGCACGAGGTCCCTGAGTACTGAGGATTCCAAAAGGCTCTCGGGAAACTGCTTTTCTAGGGAAGTCCCTCGGTCTCCTCAATCTCTCCCCATCTGCCACTGGATTCAGAGCCACGGAGCATGCCTGGGAAGGCCTTCAGTGACACCACACTGCCCTCAGCTCTGTCCTCTTTGACTCGTCCTCACTTCTCTGTGCTCAGCAGGAATAAAAGGGCTCCCGCCTGCTTCCAGGCTGCACAAAGCAGGCACTCCCCCCCTCTCTGGGAGAAGACTTCCATCCACTGCACAGACCGAGGCTTATACCACAACTGTAGCCACATGGGCCTGATTTCTGAAAGATCACTGCTAGCAGCAGGCACCAATTCTTCTTCTTGCAAGGTTGCATTTGACACACACATGTGGCTCCACGGTTTCACGTACTCTCCGTCTTCACCAGAAAGCACAGCACAGAGCAAGGAGATCATGTTAAAAGGACGTCTCTACTGGACCATGACAGCATTGTCCACCCTTTCAAATGCAAGCCATCCCTGAGACAAGGTGAGCACACAGACACTCCAAAGAGATCTGACAACTGCTTACTTCAGGAGGACAATGTGAGCATATCTTGGCATGCTGACCTTCAGAGAAGGGTGAAAACATAGAGGAGAAGCACAGCTCTTTTTGGTGGTCTCTCTCTCCCCCAAGGAAGGTGCTTTTCCCTGTGCTTCGTTTTTCATTTGCAGGTGCATTTTGCTTGTCCAGCTTCTCCTTATCGTTCCAAGAAGGCAAGTACTCCCAAAACAACAAAATAGGAATTTCTGTACACACAGCAATGTGCCCCTGGATGTTCTGCCAGTGCCTGCCTCTTCAGAAAAATAAATCAGATTATTCCTCCAGAAGGCATTCTAAGCGAATTCTCCAGTGATCAGTAACAAGGATAACTTCCGTGGAAGTGGGATTTGCACAAACTGTGCATGTCTTCTCAAAGCTCTGAAATCACTGCATCACTGACTTGTTCCCATAGCCACTTCTGTGCAATTCAGAAACAGAACAGAAAGCTGAGCATGCATGCCATTCTCTCAAGGTGAAATGCATTTCAGTACAGGAGAAAAGTGCCCACAACGATGGCACGCGGCCCCAGTTTGCACATCACACGGACACCAGAATGAAGCAGTCTGCATCGTGCACACAGTTACTGAGATATCTCCCAAGTCACGCTGGTGATGGGGAAAGGGGCTGGTTCCACTGGGGGGAAATGCTGTCGCAGCTGGTACCCACATGCTCACCATCAGGCACCGTGGCACCATCACAGCATATTTATCTGCACTCTCACAAAACAAGCACGGCCCAACACCACGGGACACATGGAACTGGCCCACTCAGCAACCATGAGTGACAAGCTTTCAGCAGGGCTCCTGGTGACTGAAGGCAGGTCCTCAACGAATACATCCCAGCTAATAGATCAACATACTTTCCCTGTGCCTTCCACCTACCTTGAGATTGGCTCTTCCACCTGTACACTGTAAACTACTAAGTATGCTAACAGCATCCTTGAGTTGGGGCTTTTTTCAATGACAAGATTCACCTCTCAAGATAAAAGTCAAGCTGTTGCTCTTTATACAGACGGAGGAGTGACATCTTGCACCTGCAGAGTCAAGGTAAGGCAGTATGTAACAGCATGCGATTACTTCTGCTTTGCCTGGAACCCACACAGAGGCACTGGAAACAGTATGTCTCGAGACAGTGTCCTTTACCACTAAAATATAGGTGAACACGAGTGCCAGCTGCAGCAGAACTACATCTTGTGACACAGCTAAGCATGAGTATATAGCAGTACGCAATTCAAGAGAGGGAAACTTCTGGCACAGTCACACAAACAGCACAGAGGAAAACACACGCAAGAAATAAAACCATCAAGAGAACAACCAAGCATGTAGCACAAATGTGAACAATGTCTGCTGGAACAACAGACTCTGGAGGGAAGACCTGAGGTTCTCTCCCAGTTCTCGTGGATGGGGACTAAGAAGTATGAGCAGGACTTCAGGGAAAAGCTCCCAGGACTCTTCCTCTTTAAAATCCATTGAGCCTTGGCAATGACTGATGCTTCCACAACTAGGATGTTTGCATGGGAAGGATTCATTGCTAATGCTCCACCATGGGAAACAGGCACAGGAGGTTACCTTCTGCTCCTGAATGATACACTGGATTTTGCAGTGAACAGATGTGCTTCACCTGCTTCCTTTGGTGAGGAGGGGGCATGAGTCAAAAACTAGAAGGGATGCAGGAGCATAGCGGAGCCCATGAGAAATAGCTCACTTCAGACTCACCTACCCTCTGTGAGGAGCTCTCAGATTGCCTCCACCTCAATGGCTGACACCATCACAGGCAGAACCATCACCACTTACTATGGGGGATCAGCTCCCTGGCATGGCACACTCACATGTGATGAAGGGTAAGCTCATTTGGGACTAGAGCAAGCCATCGTGTTTGTGCATGTGGGTGAACTCTTTTCCTCTTTCCCACACCTTCCTATTCTTTCCCTTCTAACCCTCTTCCAAATGCTTTCCACCCCTCCACATTCTCCTCTTCCCTCCATTCCTCCTCCTCTTTCTTTCGTCTGCGCCACTCCTCACATAAGGCTCACACATAACTTGAGGCAACTCCTCCACTCCCTGCCTCTTCCTGACTCCTTCCCATCATGTCTTGCACGAGGTGCCTGAGTACTGAGGATTCTGGAGGACTCTCAGAAACTGCTTTTCGGGGCAATCTCCCCACTCCCCCACCATGTGCCTGTGGACTCGGAGCCACAGAGCACACCTGGGAAGGCCATTCACAACAGGACCCTGCCCCCGCCTCTCCCCTCCTGGGCTTCTCCTCACTTCTCTCTGCTCACCAGGCAATACAGGTCTCTTGGCTACTTACAGACTGGGCACAGCAGGCAATCTCCCCCAGTACTTCTGCTCCCTTTTGGGGAGAAGACCTCCATCCATTGCAACTACTGAGGCTTGCATAACAACTGTCATCACATGGGACTGACTTCTGAATGATCACTGCTAACAGCAGGCACAGATTAGTCCCTCTCCCAAGGCTGGGCTTGAGACACATGTGGCTCCGTGGCTTCATGCACTCCCCTTCTTCTTCAGAAGATGAAGATCAACAGCTGATGGGGAGAGATGGGATCTACCTCACTTAGTGGGGCATACATGTCTTGGCCAACAGGTTGGCCTGCCTGGTAAAGAGGGCTTTAAACTAGGTGGGACAGGGGAACGGGACAGTTATAAAGACAGGGTAGTCAACAAAACAGAGTTCAAGTCAGGAGGCCTCCAGAGGGTCTGTGCAGCCGGGGATGGGCATATGAGACATGGCTATGGGGGATCCCCTTGCACCCCTCCTGGGAAACCTGTGTCCACAACTACCTCTCTGAAATGCCTGTACACCAAGGAACGCAGCATGGGGAATAAACAGGAGGAACTGGAGATCTGTGTGCAGTCACAGGGCCACAATCTCATTGCGGTTCCAGAGACATGGTGGGATAGCTCGCATGATGGGAATTTTGTCATGGATGGCTACGTGCTTTTTAGGAAAGACAGGCCAGGCAGGTGAGGTGGTGGAGTGGCTCTTCATGTGAGAGAGCAACTGGAATGAGTCGAGCTCTGCCCAGGGGTGGATGAAAAATGAGCAGAGAGCTTATGGGTAAGGATTAAAGGGCAGGCTAACATGGGGGACACTGTTGTGGGTGCCTACTACAGGCCACCTGATCAGGAAGAGGAAGTCGAGGAGGCCTTCTACACACAGCTGGAAGTAGCCTCATAATCACAGGCCCTGCTTCTCATGGGGGACTTCAACCACCCCGATATCTGCTGGAAGGACTACACAGCTAGGCACAGACAGTCCCGCAGGCTCCTGCAGAGCATCAATTAGGACTTTCTGACACAGGTGGTGGAGGAGCCAACAAGGAGGGGTGTCCTGGTGGACGTTGTCCTAACCCACAAAGAAGGACTGGTTGGAGATGCGAAGGTTGGGGGCAGCCTTGGCTGCAGTGACCATGAGATGGTGGAATTCAGGATCCTGCATGGAGGAAGCAAGCCAATAAGCAGGATCGCAACCCTGGACTTCAGCAGATCCAACTTTGGCCTCTTCAGAGGCCTACCGGGAGGAGTCCCACAGCTTACGTCCCCAGGAGAAAGGGGGGTCCGGGAGAGCTGGCGAGTATTCAAGCATCACTTCCTCCAAGATCAAGAGCGTGCATCCCAAGGAGATAGAAGTCCAGCAAAGGAGGTAGGAGACCTGCATGGATGAGCAAGGAGATCCTGCCAAAACTCCAATGGAAGAGGAAAGTACACAGAATGTGGAAGAGGGAACAGGCCACTTGGGAGGATTCTGAGAATGCTGTCAGGCTATGCAGAGATGAAATGAGGAAGGCTAAGGCCCATTCGGAATTAAGCCTGGCAAGGCATGTCAAGGACAACATGAAGGGCTTCCTCAGACACATCAGTAGCAAGAGGAAGACTGGGGAAAATGTGGGCCTGCTCCTGAGTGGGGTGGGAGCCCTGGTGATGAACGATACAGAGAAGGCAGAGTTACTCAATGCCCTCTTTGCTTCAGTCTTCACTGCTAAGGGCAGCCCTCACCAATCCCAGAGCCGCGAGAGGAGAGAGAAAGTCTGGAGAAAGGAAGACTTTCCTCTGCTCAAGGAGGATCGGGTTAGAGATCTTTTGGGCAAACTTGACATCTGCAGATCCATGGGCCCTGATGGGATGCACCCACGAGTACTGAGGGAGCTGGTGGATGTTGTTGCTAGGCCACTCTCCATCATCCTTGAAAGGTCGTGGAGAACTGGAGAGGTGCCCGAGGACTGGAAGAAAGCCAGTGTTACTCCTGTCTTCAAAAAGCGCAAGAAGGAGAACCCACGAAAAAACGGCTGGTCAGCCTCACCTCCATCCCTGCAACAGTGATGGAACAGCTCGTTCTGGACATCATCTCCAAGCAGAGGGAGGTAAAGAAGGTGATTGGGAGGAATCAGCATGGATTCACCAAGGGCAAACCACACTTAACCAATCTGACAGCCTTCCATGATGGAATGACTGGCTGCATAGATGATGGTAGAGCAGTGGAAATTGTCTACCTCGACTTCAGCAAGCCTTTTTACGTTGTCTCCCATAACATCCTCTTAGGTAAACTCAAGAAGTGCAGGTCAGATGAGTGGACAGTGAGGTGGATTGAGAACTGGCTGAAAGGTAGAGCTCAGAGGGTTGTCATCACTGGCACACAGTCTAGCTGGAGGCCTGTAGTTAATGGAGTTCCCCAGGGCTCAGTACTGGGGCCAGTCTTCTTCAACTTACTCGTCAATGACCTGGACAAAGGGACACAGGGCCTCCTCAGCAAGTTTGCTGAGGATACCAAGCTGGGAGGAGTGGCTGATACACCAGAAGGCAGTGCAGCCATTCCGAGAGATCTGGACAGGCTGGACAGTCTGAACAGTCGGGCAGAGGGAAAGTTCATGAGGTTCAACAAGGGCAAGTGCAGGGCTTTGCAGCTAGGGAGGAATAACCCTTTCAGTTATTCACCAGTACAGGCTGGGGGCTTACCTGCTGGAAAACAGCTTTGCAGAGAAGCACCTGGGAGTCCTGGTGGACAACAAATTGACTATGAGCCAGTAATGTGCCCTTGTGGCCAGGAAGGCCAATGGGATCCTGGGGTGTACGATGAAGAGTGTTGCCAGCAGGTTGAGGGAGGGGATCCTGCCGCTCCACTCAGCCTTGGTGAGGCCTCACCTCGAGTCCTGTGTCCAGTTCTGGGCTCCCCAGAGCAAGAGAGACACTGTGCTACTGGGGAGTGCCCAGCATAGGGCGACAAAGATGATCAGAGGAGTGGAGGATGTTCCCTATGAGGAAAGGCTGCAAGAGCTGGGGCTGTTTAGCCTGCAGAAGAGAAGACTGAGAGGGGATCTTATCAATGTCTACAAATACCTTAAGGGAGGGTGTCAAGTGGATGGGGGCCAAGCTGTTCTCAGTGGAGACATTCAACAGGACAGGAGGGAACGGTCACAAACTGAACCAGACGAAGTTCTGCCTGCACATAGGGATGAACTTCTTTACTGTGAGAGTGATGGAGCATTGGATAAAAGACTGGGTAAACAGAAACTAACCTCTGAGGTGAGAGTGGCTAGGTAGCTGAGCAGGGGCCCAGAGAGGGTGTCAAATTGCCATCCTTGGAGATATTGGGCAAACTGACATGCAAATGCTCAGAGAAGGGTGAAAAATTAGGACAGCCACAGCTCTTTAGTGGTCTATCTCCGTCAGGCAAGACGTGTTCCTCTTCCTCATTTTCTGATTGCGGCTGCATGATGCATGTCCAGTTCCTGCTTATCTCTCCAGACAGGCAAGCACTTGCAGAACGACAGAGACAGAGGTTCAGTACACACAGTAATGAGACCCCACACATTGCCTCACACCCATTGACTTATGTGACAGGTGTGTGATGATGTTAACAGAAGTAAGGACAGTTACACTCCTGCATTTTCCCGCAGAACATACCACACGCTCCCACTTCATGAGCTGCGATAAATGTATGCACTATGTCCACTTCCATGAGAAGGGTAGCAGCAGAAAGGAAGTTTGTCATCTGATGTCATTCCCTCGAGGTCAAATGCGCCTCCGTACAGGAGAAAAGAAGTGCCCACACCGATGGCACACGGCCCCAGTTTGGATATCCCACAGACATCAGAATGAAGCGGTCTGCATCTTGCACACAATACTGAGATATCTCCCAAGTCACGCTGGCGACGGGAAAGGAGCCGGATCTGGAGAGGGAAAAATGTGTCCCAGCTGGAACCCACATGCTCACCACCAGGCACCGTGGCACCACCACAGCACTCTCACAAAACAAGCACGGCCCACCACCACGGGACACATGGAACTGGCCCACTCAGCAACCATGAGTGACAAGCTTTCACCAGGGCTCCTGGTGACCAAAGGCAGCTCCTCAACCAGTACTCCCTGCTTATTGAGCAACACATTTTCCCTGTGTCTTCCATCTACCTCGAGTTTTGCTCTTCCACCTGCACCCTTTGAAGTACTAAGCATGTTAACAACGTCCTTGGATCGAGGCTTTTTCAACGACAAGATTCACCTCCCAGGATAGAACTCAAGCTGTTACTCCTTCTGTAGACAGCAGAGTGGCTTCGCGTGCCTGCAGAGTCGAAGCAACGCAGCATGCCGCAGCACGCAATTGCTTCCGCTTTGCCTGGCACTCAGACACAGGCAATCGAAAGCAGTCCGTCCCGAGACACTGTGCAAGTATTCTGCAGCACTGAGTCACAGCCGAACACGAGTGCAAGCTGCTGTAGAACTACACTTTCTGGCAGAGCTACGCATGAGTATGTAACAACATGGAACCCCACAGGGGGGAACCTCTACTACAGCCGCGCAAACGGCACACAGGAAAAAACACACAAGGAATGAAACCATCAAGATGACAACCAAGGATGCGGAGCGAACGGGAACCACGTCTGCTGCAACAAGACACTGGGTGGGGCACAGCTGAGGTTCTCGTTCTCTCCCGCTTCTCGCGGGCGGGGACTAAGAAGGTGGGGAACACAAATCCAGAAGGAAGAACGAGCAAAGGCAAAGAAGAAAGAAAATGAGGGAGAGAAGTCACCCGCCCCCTTCTCAACTTTCCTCCGCGAGGAGCCCTTCAGGGGCCTCACCCCCACTCCCCGCCCCCTCAGGCCGTCAAAGACGGAGCCATCAGCGCTAATTACGGCCACCAGCTGCCTGGCATTGTCCATTCACACCTAATGAAGGCTAAGCTCGTTAGGCACTGACTGCAGGCACTACATGGAGGTGATGTCGGTTAATGACGGCAATCTCCTGAGTGTTTTTTCCACCCTTCCCTTTCCTTCCTTTCCCCTCTTTGGTCGCAGCATCCCCTTCCGTTACATTCCCGTCCACAACACCCTCTTCTCGCTTCCTCGTCTCCAATCCCGCCTTTTCCACTGTAGTGCTTTTTATATGTCGACTCCACTCCTGCACCAAGTACGCGCAGCACTTCAGGAAAAAGCCCTCAGGCCTCTGTCTTCCTGATTCCCACCGAACCTTCGCAAAGGCCGAGGCTTCCACAGCTGTTTGCGTGGGAAGCTGTTTGCGTGGGAACGACTCACGGCTCCTGATTCACCATGATCAACAGGCACAGGCGCAGACTCTTCGCTTTTGCAAGGCTGCCTTTGAGACACTGATGTAGCTCAGCGGTTTCAGGCGCTCTCCTTCCTTACCGAAGAGCGGATAATAGAGCAGGGTAATCCTTTTACAAACAACACCTCTGTTACGCCGTGACAGGGTACTCCACCTCCCGACATACGAGACCAGCCGAAGATATGGTCAGTGTGGACAGACTCCAGAGACACCTGATAACTCCAGGCACGCTTTCGATGGCGAGTCCCACTGAACAAAGCCCAGCAAGAAAACGCCCAGCGAAAGATGGACTTCAATAGGGGAGATACAGCTCTCCAGTGATCTCTCTTCCCCCCCCCCCCCCGCCCCAATCCCGTCAAAGAGAACTTCCGTTGTATCTCGTTCTCCACTTGCAGCGGAAGGATGAAGGTCAGGCATCCTTTTCAGGCTGCCACTCCAGGCTCGTGCAGCCTGCAAAACGGTCCTGGGCAAGCATCACTAAGCAGCTCTCTTGACTTAGGCACTTCTCTGGGCATCCTCGACACCTCACCCCGGGCACATAAGCTTTGACGCAAGTAGCCTTTCTCCCAAGAAGAGCGCTTCTTGGTTATGACACATTCTATGTCCCCCACCACCACCCTCATCTCCACGTCCCTCAGGCAAGGCTCACTCGGCGCCAGTGCCACGGTGCCAGGAAATTACTGAACACCAAGCAGCTCCCACAGTTCTGCGTTCCACTCCCAGCATGATGCGGCCTAATGCAGATCCTTACCCTAACAGCCACAGTATTAATAAAGGAATATACGGATTGTGCCAAATAGGCAGCTTCTGGCAGAGCGTCTCAGCCAGAACCTACACGACGGGCATCGAAGCAGCAAACGGTTGCTGGGAACTCCACACACTGGAGGCAATAACATTTGTGAAGGTGCTGCCGAGACAGCTCCAACCACAAGCGGCTCTCATTTCATTCTCCGAGACGACTGCCCAACTCGGGAAGAGCAAGCGACAGCTACCTGGCAGCAGATTTGGTCTGCCGGCTTTCAAAGAGCCGAGGGGCACCCTCCTCCTCATGCCTCGCTGGAAACCATCTCTGAGAAGGATAAGGCCCCAGCATCACAGCCCCAACACCTCCGGAGGCCGAGGCAAGCTCCCGGCGCCATACACGACGAGAACACCCTCCCGTAGCACCGTTCCCAGGAACGGGAAATGGGAAACGCTCAGGAGAAAGCGTTCTGGGGAGAACCCTCGGGAAGACCTCTGCAGAAGGGATCCCACCAAGCCCCACGCTCCAGAGCGCGGACTCCTTCTCCAAGCACGCACCGGCTCTGAACGCCGAGAGCGTTTGCAAGCGAAGGGAGACACAGCGGGCATCGCAGTGCCAAGAGGCGCAGACCAAAGAGCTGCCAAGTACCGGCCGAAAGGCAGAGGCAAAAGCGGGTAAGGAGCGTCAGGGCAGGCGGAAGGGTGGGAGGGGAGGAGAAAAGAAAGTGCCACTGACCGTGTCCAGCAGAGCGGGCGGATCCTGCGGCGTCTCCTTCGCCGCGCCGCCGGCGGGCGGCGGGAAGTTGGGGCTGAAAACCATGAGATCGCTCTTGCCCGCGCCGTCCGCCACGCACAGGCTCCGGCTCTGCCGCTGCGAGTACGACCAGCTGCCCACTTCGCTGGCGCACACCAGCGTCGCCGGCCCGGGCCCCGAGAGCACGGCCGCCCGCGGCGCACACCGCCACGCCCCGTACAGCACCAGCGCCAGCAGGAAGAGGCTCGACACCGCGCAGATGGCCACCACCAGCCACACGTTCGTCGCCGTCGCCGCCGCCCCACCGCCGCCGCCCTCGGCGCCCGCCGCCGGCCGCAGCCCCAGCGACGGCGAGCCCGTGCCCGCCGCCAGCGCCGCCTCGCCGCCCTCGCCCAGCGACACGCTCAGCGTGGCCGTGGCCGAGCGCGCCGGCTCGCCGTGGTCCCGCACCACGATGAGCAGCGTCTGCCCCGGGCCGTCCGCCTCCTCCAGCGCCCGCGCCGTGCTCACCTCGCCGCTGTACAGCCCCACGCGGAACGCGCCCTTGCCCCGCGGCTCCCGCAGCTCGTAGCGCAGCCACGCGTTGTAGCCCGAGTCCGCGTCCACCGCGCGGATCTTCGCCACCACCTGCCCCGCCGGCCACCCCCACGCCGCCCACGCCCACAGCGACGCCGACGCCGACGGCCCCGCCGACGCCGACCCCGACGCGCCGCCCGCCCAGGGCCCCGCGCCGCCGCCCGCCGGCGGCAGCAGCGCCGGCGCGTTGTCGTTCTCGTCCACGACGAAGAGCTGCACCGTGGCGTTGCCGCACAGCGCCGGCTCCCCCGCGTCCACCGCGCGCACCTCGAACTGCAGCACCTGCACCTCCTCGTAGTCCAAGGGCTGCAGCGCCCACAGACGCCCGCTCTCCGCCTCCACCGACACGTAGCTCGACGCCGAGCGCGACGCCCCCCCCGCCACGCCCTCCGCCAGCGAGTAGCTCACGCGCCCGTTGTCCGCCTCGTCCGGGTCCCGCGCCCACAGCCGCGCCAGCTCCGCGCCCGCCGCGTTGTTCTCCCGCGCCAGCACCGTGTACACGGCCTGCGCGAACGCCGGCGCGTTGTCGTTCACGTCCGACACCGGCACCCGCAGCCCGCGCCTGGCGCGCAGCGGCGGCGCCCCGCCGTCCTCCGCCCGCACCTCCACCTCGTACTCCGCCACCCGCTCACGGTCCAGCGCCTCCCGCAGCACCAGCGAGTACGAGCCCTCGAACGTCGCCACCAGCCCGAACGGCGCCGCCGGCCACACCGCGCACCGCACGCGCCCGTTCGCCCCCGAGTCCCGGTCCGACACGCTCAGCAGCGCCACCACCGTGCCCAGCGCCGCGTCCTCCGGCACCGGCACCGACAGCGACGTCACCCACACCTCCGGCGCGTTGTCGTTCACGTCCAGCACCTCCAGCTCCACGCTGCAGTGTCCCGACAACGGAGGCGAACCCTTGTCTCTCGCCTCTATGCGGAAGTCAAATACTTTGTCTTCTTCAAAATCCAGGGGCGCCGTCAGTCTGATCTCTCCCGTGTTTGGATTCACGCTAATGACATCTTTCCCGAGGAGTGGCAGGAAGTGGGTGGCTGTGTAGGTCACTGCGCGGTTCGATCCCTCGTCAGGATCCGTGGCGCTCAAGCGCAAAACCAGCGTCCCCTCTGCAGCGTTCTCCGCCAGCTGCACTTTATAGACCGACTGGTTGAACTCGGGTGCGTTGTCGTTCACATCCAGCACCGAGACCACCAGCTCCATGGTGCCCGACAGCGACGGTCTGCCCCCGTCACTCGCCGTCAGCAGCAGCCGGTGCACAGGCATCGCCTCCCGGTCCAGAGCCTTCGTTAACACGAGTTCGGGTAGCATATTTCGTTCATTCATTTTATGTAAATCCAGAGCGAAATGCTCGCTCGGGCTGAGTTTGTAGGAGAGCTGCGCGTTGGCTCCGATATCTGCGTCCGACGCGCCCTCCAGCGGGAAGCGCGAGCCGGGAGGGGAACTCTCCGATACGCTGAGGTTTTTGCGGGCGGCGGGGAAGAGCGGCGCGTTGTCGTTGATGTCGGTGACCTCCAGCTCCACGTGAAAGACGCGCAGCGGCCGCTCCAGCAGCACCTCCAGGCGCAGGGCGCACGGCGCGCTCTTCCCGCACAGCTCCTCCCGGTCCAGCCGCGAGCTCACCACCAGCGCCCCGCTCGCCCCGCTCACCTCCACGCTCGCCCGCCGGCCCTTCGCCACCAGCCGCAGCCGACGCGCCTCCAGCTCGCCCGCCTCCAGGCCCAGGTCCTGCGCCAGGCGACCCACCACCGTGCCGCCCTCGGCCTCCTCCGGCACCGAGTAGCGCAGCTGGCCGCCGCCCAGAGCCCAGGCCGCCTGCAGCACCAGCACCCGCAGCACAGCACGCATGCACACGCCCATGGCCGGCGCCGGCACTCGCACGGGCCCCGCGCGGCTCCCCGGCACCGCCGCCGCTCGCCGCGGCTCCCCGGCACCGCCGCCCGCGCCTTGCCGCTCCCCCCGCGCTCACAGCCGGGCTTTCCGCCGCGCCGGGGCGGAGCCGCCGCGCCGCCGCCGCCGTTCCTGAGCCTGCAGCGACACCGTGTGCCCCGACGCCAAACGCGCGCCGGCAAAGCCGCCGCCTGCGGCCCTAACGCCCCACACCGCCGACACGCGCTGAGCCGCCTCCCGCCCAGCGAGGCTTCCTTAACCGCAGCCTTCGCCTCCCACAGCGCACTCCGTGCTGCCGCCCCCGCCGTAGGCCGAGCGCTGGTCCGTTGCACCCATGCAGTCGAAGCACAGCGAGCGCCACGGGCGTCCTGCTCCTTTTGCCTCGAGCCCGGCCAGGAGCGCTCGGCAGTGGCGTACACCCTGCATGAGTCCCGCGTTTCCCGGTAAGCGGAGACCCGCGGGAGCTGCACAAACGCGGTGCAGGAAAACGTGGGCAAGGGGCAGGATCTGCAACAAAACAGCAGAGGATGCAAAGGGAACGGCAACGAGCTCTGCTGCACCGGAACAACGTTCTTCTGCTAAATGGTGTGATAGGCTCTGTAGCGGACTGATGAGCTCCCCCCGCTTCCTTTGGCGAGGAGGGGGCCATGAGGCGAAATCCAGAAGGGATGCAGGAGGAAAACGGAGCTCGTGAAAAATCGCCCACTTCCGTCTTGCTTCCCTCTGCGGGGGAACTCCGGATCACCGCTTACCACGGGGCATCACTTCCCTGGCACAGTGCGATTGCTCTGAATGGCGGGTAAGCTCCTTCGTGACTAGCGGTATTCAGCAGAGAGCCATCATGCTCGCTAATGTTGGCGAATTCTTTTTTCCTCCTTCCCTCTCCTGCCTTCCCCTCTGCTTCCTACTCCTTCTCTCCTAGCCTCTTCAAAACGCTTTCCACCTCTTTGTGTTCTCTTCTTCCCTCCATTTCTCTTCTCCTCTCTTCAATTTTCCAAAGCGTTTTCTGAATGTCTGTGCCATTCTTGATATGAGGCTTCGGCAAGATTTCAGGCACAGCCTACTCTATCACTTCCTGACTGCTTCCCATCGTGTCTTGCACGAGGTGCGTGAGTACTGAGGATTCTGGAGGACTCTCAGAAACTGCTTTTCGGGGCAATCCCCCCACTCCCCCACCATGTGCCTGTGGACTTGGAGCCACAGAGCACACCTGGGAAGGCCATTCACAACAGGACCCTGCCCCCGCCTCTCCCCTCCTGGGCTTCTCCTCACTTCTCTCTGCTCACCAGGCAATATAGGTCTCTTGGCTACTTACAGACTGGGCACAGCAGGCAATCTCCCCCTGTACTTCTGCTCCCTTTTGGGGAGAAGACCTCCATCCATTGCAACTACTAAGGCTTGCATAACAACTGTCATCACATGGGACTGATTTCTGAATGATCACTGCTAACAGCAGGCACAGATTAGTCCCTCTCCCAAGGCTGGGCTTGAGACAAAAACACATGTGGCTCCGTGGCTTCATGCACTCCCCTTCTTCTTCAGAAGATGAAGATCAACAGCTGATGGGGAGAGATGGGATCTACCTCACTTAGTGGGGCATACATGTCTTGGCCAACAGGTTGGCCTGCCTGGTAAAGAGGGCTTTAAACTAGGTGGGACAGGGGAACGGGACAGTTATAAAGACAGGGTAGTCAACAAAACAGAGTTCAAGTCAGGAGGCCTCCAGAGGGTCTGTGCAGCCGGGGATGGGCATATGAGACATGGCTATGGGGGATCCCCTTGCACCCCTCCTGGGAAACCTGTGTCCACAACTACCTCTCTGAAATGCCTGTACACCAAGGAACGCAGCATGGGGAATAAACAGGAGGAACTGGAGATCTGTGTGCAGTCACAGGGCCACAATCTCATTGCGGTTCCAGAGACATGGTGGGATAGCTCGCATGATGGGAATTTTGTCATGGATGGCTACGTGCTTTTTAGGAAAGACAGGCCAGGCAGTTGAGGTGGTGGAGTGGCTCTTCATGTGAGAGAGCAACTGGAATGAGTTGAGCTCTGCCCAGGGGTGGATGAAGAGGGAGCAGAGAGCTTATGGGTAAGGATTAAAGGGCAGGCTAACATGGGGGACACTGTTGTGGGTGCCTACTACAGGCCACCTGATCAGGAAGAGGAAGTCGAGGAGGCCTTCTACACACAGCTGGAAGTAGCCTCACAATCACAGGCCCTGCTTCTCATGGGGGACTTCAACCACCCCGATATCTGCTGGAAGGACTACACAGCTAGGCACAGACAGTCCCGCAGGCTCCTGCAGAGCATCAGTTAGGACTTTCTGACACAGGTGGTGGAGGAGCCAACAAGGAGGGGTGTCCTGGTGGACATTTTCCTAACCCGCAAAGAAGGACTGGTTGGAGATGTGAAGGTTGGGGGCAGCCTTGGCTGCAGTGACCATGAGATGGTGGAATTCAGGATCCTGCATGGAGGAAGCAAGCCAATAAGCAGGATCGCAACCCTGGACTTCAGCAGATCCAACTTTGGCCTCTTCAGAGGCCTACTGGGAGGAGTCCCATGGCTTAAGGCCCCAGGAGGAAGGGGGGTCCGGGAGAGCTGGCGAGTATTCAAGCATCACTTCCTCCAAGATCAAGAGCGTGCATCCCAAGGAGACAGAAGTCCAGCAAAGGAGGTAGGAGACCTGCATGGATGAGCAAGGAGCTCCTGCCAAAACTCCAATGGAAGAGGAAAGTACACAGAATGTGGAAGAGGGGACAGGCCACTTGGGAGGATTCTAAGTATGTTGTCAGGGTATGCAGAGATGAAATGAGGAAGGCTAAGGCCCATTTGGAATTAAGCCTGGCAAGGCATGTCAAGGACAACAAGAAGGGCTTCCTCAGACACATCAGTAGCAAGAGGAAGACTAGGGAAAATGTGGGCCTGCTCCTGAGTGGGGTGGGAGCCCTGGTGATGAACGATACAGAGAAGGCAGAGTTACTCAATGCCCTCTTTGCTTCAGTCTTCACTGCTAAGGGCAGCCCTCACCAATCCCAGAGCCATGAGAGGAGAGAGAAAGTCTGGAGAAAGGAAGACTTTCCTCTGCTCAAGGAGGATAGGGTTAGAGATCTTTTGGGCAAACTTGACATCTGCTGATCCATGGGCCCTGATGGGATGCACCCACGAGTACTGAGGGAGCTGGTGGATGTTGTTGCTAGGCCACTCTCCATCATCCTTGAAAGGTCGTGGAGAACTGGAGAGGTGCCCAAGGACTGGAAGAAAGCCAGTGTTACTCCCATCTTCAAAAAGGGCAAGAAGGAGAACCCACGAAAAAACGGCTGGTCAGCCTCACCTCCATCCCTGCAAAGGTGATGGAACAGCTCGTTCTGGACATCATCTCCAAGCAGAGGGAGGTAAAGAAGGTGATTGGGAGGAATCAGCATGGATTCACCAAGGGCAAACCACACTTAACCAATCTGACAGCCTTCCATGATGGAATGACTGGCTGCATAGATGATGGTAGAGCAGTGGAAATTGTCTACCTCGACTTCAGCAAGCCTTTTTACGTTGTCTCCCATAACATCCTCTTAGGTAAACTCAAGAAGTGCAGGTCAGATGAGTGGACAGTGAGGTGGATTGAGGACTGGCTGAAAGGTAGAGCTGAGAGGGTTGTCATCACTGGCACACAGTCTAGCTGGAGGCCTGTAGTTAATGGAGTTCCCCAGGGCTCAGTACTGGGGCCAGTCTTCTTCAACTTACTCGTCAATGACCTGGACAAAGGGACACAGGGCCTCCTCAGCAAGTTTGCTGAGGATACCAAGCTGGGAGGAGTGGCTGATACACCAGAAGGCAGTGCAGCCATTCCGAGAGATCTGGACAGGCTGGACAGTCTGAACAGTCGGGCAGAGGGAAAGTTCATGAGGTTCAACAAGGGCAAGTGCAGGGCTTTGCAGCTAGGGAGGAATAACCCTTTCAGTTATTCACCAGTACAGGCTGGGGGCTGACGTGCTGGAAAGCAGCTCTGCAGAGAAGCACCTGGGAGGCCTGGTGGACAACAAATTGACTATGAGCCGGCAGTGTGCCCTTGTGGCCAGGAGGGCCAATGGGATCCTGGGGTACATTAGGAAAAGTGTTACCAGCAGGTTGAGGGAAGGGATCCTGCCGCTCCACTCAGCCTTGGTGAGGCCTCACCTCGAGTCCTGTGTCCAGTTCTGGGCTCCCCAGAGCAAGAGAGACACTGTGCTACTGGGGAGTGCCCAGCATAGGGCTACAAAGATGATCAGAGGAGTGGAGGATGTTCCCTATGAGGAAAGGCTGCAAGAGCTGGGGCTGTTTAGAGTGCAGAAGAGAAGACTGAGAGGGGATCTTATCAATGTCTACAAATACCTCAAGGGAGGGTGTCAAGGGGATGGGGGCCAAACTCTTTTCAGTGGAGACATGTGACAGGACAAGAGGCAACGGGCACAAACTGAACCACAGGGAGTTCTGCCTGACCATGAGGAAGAACTTCTTTACCATGAGAGTGCTGGAGCACTGGAACAGGATGCCCGGAGAGGTTGTGGAGCCTCCTTCTCTGGAGATATTCAAAAGCCGCCTGGATGCAATCCTGTCTAATGTTCTCTCGGTGACCCTGCTTGAGCAAGCAGGTAGGACTAGGTGATCTCCAGAGGTCCCTTCCAACCTCTGCCATCCTGTGATTCTGTGATCAGAAAGTTTAGCACAAGGCAAGGAAGTCACACTGCAAAGAACATCCCTACTAGGCCATAACAGACTGGTCCACCCTTTGAAAGACAAGCCCAGCCTGAGACACGGTGAGTGTGGACAGAAACAAACATGAGGTTTGCCTAGGAAAGCATAGTCTCTCAGCTACACAGTTGTCATTCTGAAACACCATCTGGCCTAAGTCAGATAGCTCCATGCATACATCCCCTTAGGGTTCATGGGTAACCAAAGTCCTACAGATTCCAAGAATATTGAGAGGGGAGGAAAAGAGAAAAAAAGATAAGGAATGGTTTTGCATTATCTGAATGCAAGGCTCACCAACAGCCTGAATGGTGAGGACACTTCTCTTCCCTCAGTTAAAAAAAAATCAAATTGCAGGGAGAAGAATTGGGAGAGGTTTGTTTCAAGCTCGCAGCATGATCAGAGTCTGAAACAGCTTCTGTTGGAGCAGCAGCTCCCCATACTCAGCAAGAGAGGACTGCAGGGCCGCATGGCAGCTCTCTTCAAAACTAGGGCTACAGTGTGCAACAGTGAGACCAAGGATAAGGGACTGGGTAAACAGAAACTAACCTCTGAGGTGAGAGTGGCTAGGTAGCTGAGCAGGGGCCCAGAGAGGGTGTCAAATTGCCATCCTTGGAGATATTTGGTAATTGACATGCAAATGCTCAGAGAAGGCTGAAAAATTAGGACACCCACAGCTCTTTGGTGGTCTATCTCCGTCAGGCAAGACGTGTTCCTCTTCCTCATTTTCCGATTGCGGCTGCATGATGCATGTCTAGTTCCTGCTTATCTCTGCAGACAGGCAAGCACTTGCAGAGCAACAGAGACAGAGGTTTCGTACGCACAGTAATGAGACCCCACACATTGCCTCACACCCGTTCACTTACATGACAGGTGTGTGATGATGTTAACAGAAGTCATGACAGTTACACTCCTGCATTTTCCCGCAGAACATAACCACACGCTCCCACTTCATGAGCTGCGATAAATGTATGCACTATGTCCACTTCCATGAGAAGGGTAGCAGCAGAAAGGAAGTTTGTCATCTGATGTCATTCCCTCGAGGTCAAATGCGCCTCCGTACAGGAGAAAAGAAGTGCCCACACCGATGGCACACGGCCCCAGTTTGGATATCCCACAGACATCAGAATGAAGCGGTCTGCATCTTGCACACAATACTGAGATATCTCCCAAGTCACGCTGGCGACGGGGAAGGGAGCCGGTTCCAGTGGGGGGAAATGCTGTCGCAGCTGGAACCCACATGCTCACCACCAGGCACCGTGGCACCATCACAGCATATTTATCTCCACGCGCACAAAACAAGCATGGCCCACCACCACGGGACACATGGAACTGGCCCACTCAGCAACCATGAGTGACAAGCTTTCACCAGGGCTCCTGGTGACCAAAGGCAGCTCCTCGACTTATACGCCCTGGCTTACTGAGCAACACACTTTTTCATGTCTTCCACCTACGTCGGGATTTGCGCTTCCACCTGCGCCCTTTGAAGTACTAAGTATGTTAACAACGTCCTTGAATCGAGGCTTTTTCAACGACAAGATTCACCTCCCAGGATAGAACTCAAGCTGTTACTCCTTCTGTAGACAGCAGAGTTGCTTCGCGCACCTGCAGAGTCAAAGAAATGTAGCATGTGGAAGCATGCAATTACTTCTGCTTTGCCTGGGATCAGACACAGGCAATCGAAAGCAGTCTGTCCCGAGACACTGTGCAAGTATTCTGCAGCACTGAGTCACAGCCGAACACGAGTGCCAGCTGCGGTAGAACTACACTTTCTGGCAGAGCTACGCATGAGTATGTAACAACATGGAACCCCACAGGGGGGAACCTCTACTACAGCCGCGCAAACGGCACACAGGAAAAAACACACAAGGAATGAAACCATCAAGATGACAACCAAGGATGCGGAGCGAACGGGAACCACGTCTGCTGCAACAAGACACTGGGTGGGGCACAGCTGAGGTTCTCGTTCTCTCCCGCTTCTCGCGGGCGGGGACTAAGAAGGTGGGGAACACAAATCCAGAAGGAAGAACGAGCAAAGGCAAAGAAGAAAGAAAATGAGGGAGAGAAGTCACCCGCCCCCTTCTCACCTTTCCTCCGCGAGGAGCCCTTCAGGGGCCTCACCCCCACTCCCCGCCCCCTCAGGCCGTCAAAGACAGAGCCATCAACGCTAATTACGGCCACCAGCTGCCTGGCATTCTCCATTCACACCTAATGAAGGCTAAGCTCGTTAGGCACTGACTGCAGGCACTACGTGGAGGTGATGTCGGTTAATGACGGCAATCTCCTGAGTGTTTTTTCCACCCTTCCCTTTCCTTCCTTTCCCCTCTTTGGTCGCAGCATCCCCTTCCGTTACATTCCCGTCCACAACACCCTCTTCTCGCTTCCTCGTCTCCAATCCCGCCTTTTCCACTGTAGTGCTTTTTATATGTCGACTCCACTCCTGCACCAAGTACGCGCAGCACTTCAGGAAAAAGCCCTCAGGCCTCTGCCTTCCTGATTCCCACCGAGCCATCGCAAAGGCCGAGGCTTCCACAGCTGTTTGCGTGGGAAGCTGTTTGCGTGGGAACGACTCACGGCTCCTGATTCACCATGATCAACAGGCACAGGCGCAGACTCTTCCCTTTTGCAAGGCTGCCTTTGAGACACTGATGTAGCTCAGCGGTTTCAGGCGCTCTCCTTCCTTACCGAAGAGCGGATAATAGAGCAGGGTAATCCTTTTACAAACAACACCTCTGTTACGCCGTGACAGGGTACTCCACCTCCCGACATACGAGACCAGCCGAAGATACGGTCAGTGTGGACAGACTCCAGAGACACCTGACAACTCCAGGCACGCTTTCGATGGCGAGTCCCACTGAACAAAGCCCAGCAAGAAAACGCCCAGCGAAAGATGGACTTCAATAGGGGAGACACAGCTCTCCAGTGATCTCTCTCCCCCCCCCCCCCAATCCCGTCAAAGAGAACTTCCGTTGTATCTCGTTCTCCACTTGCAGCGGAAGGATGAAGGTCAGGCATCCTTTTCAGGCTGCCACTCCAGGCTCGTGCAGCCTGCAAAACGGTCCTGGGCAAGCATCACTAAGCAGCTCTCTTGACTTAGGCACTTCTCTGGGCATCCTCGACACCTCACCCCGGGCACATAAGCTTTGACGCAAGTAGCCTTTCTCCCAAGAAGAGCGCTTCTTGGTTATGACACATTCTATGTCCCCCACCACCACCCTCATCTCCACGTCCCTCAGGCAAGGCTCACTCGGCGCCAGTGCCACGGTGCCAGGAAATTGCTGAACACCAAGCAGCTCCCACAGTTCTGCGTTCCACTCCCAGCATGATGCGGCCTAATGCAGATCCTTACCCTAACAGCCACAGTATTAATAAAGGAATATACGGATTGTGCCAAATAGGCAGCTTCTGGCAGAGCGTCTCAGCCAGAACCTACACGACGGGCATCGAAGCAGCAAACGGTTGCTGGGAACTCCACACACTGGAGGCAATAACATTTGTGAAGGTGCTGCCGAGACAGCTCCAACCACAAGCGGCTCTCATTTCATTCTCTGAGACGACTACCCAACTCGGGAAGAGCGAGCGACAGCTACCTGGCAGCAGATTTGGTCTGCCGGCTTTCAAAGAGCCGAGGGGCACCCTCCTCCTCATGCCTCGCTGGAAACCATCTCTGAGAAGGATAAGGCCCCAGCATCACAGCCCCAACACCTCCGGAGGCCGAGGCAAGCTCCCGGCGCCGCACGCCACGAGAACACCCTCCCGCAGCACCGTTCCCAGGAACAAAACGGGAAACGCTCAGGAGAAAGCGTTCCGGGGAGAACCCTCGGGAAGACCTCTGCAGAAGGGATCCCACCAAGCCCCACGCTCCAGAGCGCGGACTCCTTCTCCAAGCACGCACCGGCTCTGAACGCCGAGAGCGTTTGCAAGCGAAGGGAGACACAGCGGGCATTGCAGTGCCAAGAGGCACAGACCAAAGAGCTGCCAAGTACCGGCCGAAAGGCAGAGGCAAAAGCGGGTAAGGAGCGTCAGGGCAGGCGGAAGGGTGGGAGGGGAGGAGAAAAGAAAGTGCCACTGACCGTGTCCAGCAGAGCGGGCGGATCCTGCGGCGTCTCCTTCGCCGCGCCGCCGGCGGGCGGCGGGAAGTTGGGGCTGAAAACCATGAGGTCGCTCTTGCCCGCGCCGTCCGCCACGCACAGGCTCCGGCTCTGCCGCTGCGAGTACGACCAGCTGCCCACTTCGCTGGCGCACACCAGCGTCGCCGGCCCGGGCCCCGAGAGCACGGCCGCCCGCGGCGCCCACCGCCACGCCCCGTACAGCACCAGCGCCAGCAGGAAGAGGCTCGACACCGCGCAGATGGCCACCACCAGCCACACGTTCGTCGCCGTCGCCGCCGCCCCACCGCCGCCGCCCTCGGCGCCCGCCGCCGGCCGCAGCCCCAGCGACGGCGAGCCCGCGCCGGCCGCCAGCGCCGCCTCGCCGCCCTCGCCCAGCGACACGCTCAGCGTGGCCGTGGCCGAGCGCGCCGGCTCGCCGTGGTCCCGCACCACGATGAGCAGCGTCTGCCCCGGGCCGTCCGCCTCCTCCAGCGCCCGCGCCGTGCTCACCTCGCCGCTGTACAGCCCCACGCGGAACGCGCCCTTGCCCCGCGGCTCCCGCAGCTCGTAGCGCAGCCACGCGTTGTAGCCCGAGTCCGCGTCCACCGCGCGGATCTTCGCCACCACCTGCCCCGCCGGCCACCCCCACGCCGCCCACGCCCACAGCGACGCCGACGCCGACGGCCCCGCCGACGCCGACCCCGACGCGCCGCCCGCCCAGGGCCCCGCGCCGCCGCCCGCCGGCGGCAGCAGCGCCGGCGCGTTGTCGTTCTCGTCCACGACGAAGAGCTGCACCGTGGCGTTGCCGCACAGCGCCGGCTCCCCCGCGTCCACCGCGCGCACCTCGAACTGCAGCACCTGCACCTCCTCGTAGTCCAAGGGCTGCAGCGCCCACAGACGCCCGCTCTCCGCCTCCACCGACACGTAGCTCGACGCCGAGCGCGACGCCCCCCCCGCCACGCCCTCCGCCAGCGAGTAGCTCACGCGCCCGTTGTCCGCCTCGTCCGGGTCCCGCGCCCACAGCCGCGCCAGCTCCGCGCCCGCCGCGTTGTTCTCCCGCGCCAGCACCGTGTACACGGCCTGCGCGAACGCCGGCGCGTTGTCGTTCACGTCCGACACCGGCACCCGCAGCCCGCGCCTGGCGCGCAGCGGCGGCGCCCCGCCGTCCTCCGCCCGCACCTCCACCTCGTACTCCGCCACCCGCTCTCGGTCCAGCGCCTCCCGCAGCACCAGCGAGTACGAGCCCTCGAACGTCGCCACCAGCCCGAACGGCGCCGCCGGCCACACCGCGCACCGCACGCGCCCGTTCGCCCCCGAGTCCCGGTCCGACACGCTCAGCAGCGCCACCACCGTGCCCAGCGCCGCGTCCTCCGGCACCGGCACCGACAGCGACGTCACCCACACCTCCGGCGCGTTGTCGTTCACGTCCAGCACCTCCAGCTCCACTCTGCAGTGTCCCGACAACGAAGGAGAACCCTTGTCTCTCGCTTCGATCTCCAGGTCATACGATTCTACGTCCTCAAAGTCCAGTTTCCCTACAGTACTTAGTTCCCCTGATTTCGCGTCTATTCTGAACAGATCCTTCACTTTGGCAGCAGTAGTGTCGCTAAAGGCATAAGAAACCTCTTGATTAATTCCCTCGTCCTTGTCTGCCGCTCTTAGGTGAAGAATCACCATTGCCGGAGGTGAATTCTCGGGTAACTGCACTTTATAGACCGACTGGTTGAACTCGGGCGCGTTGTCGTTCACATCCAGCACCGAGACCACCAGCTCCATGGTGCCCGACAGCGACGGTCTGCCCCCGTCACTCGCCGTCAGCAGCAGCCGGTGCACAGGCATCGCCTCCCGGTCCAGAGCCTTCGTTACCACGAGTGCTACGGATGTTTTCTTTACGTCTTTAGATATCACTTCTAGAGCGAAATGCTCGCTCGGGCTGAGTTTGTAGGAGAGCTGCGCGTTGGCTCCGATATCTGCGTCCGACGCGCCCTCCAGCGGGAAGCGCGAGCCCGGCAGCGTTAAGGATTCCGCGACACTGAGGTTTTTGCGGGCGGCGGGGAAGAGCGGCGCGTTGTCGTTGATGTCGGTGACCTCCAGCTCCACGTGAAAGACGCGCAGCGGCCGCTCCAGCAGCACCTCCAGGCGCAGGGCGCACGGCGCGCTCTTCCCGCACAGCTCCTCCCGGTCCAGCCGCGAGCTCACCACCAGCGCCCCGCTCGCCCCGCTCACCTCCACGCTCGCCCGCCGGCCCTTCGCCACCAGCCGCAGCCGACGCGCCTCCAGCTCGCCCGCCTCCAGGCCCAGGTCCTGCGCCAGGCGACCCACCACCGTGCCGCCCTCGGCCTCCTCCGGCACCGAGTAGCGCAGCTGGCCGCCGCCCAGAGCCCAGGCCGCCTGCAGCACCAGCACCCGCAGCACAGCACGCACGCACACGCCCATGGCCGGCGCCGGCACTCGCACGGGCCCCGCGCGGCTCCCCGGCACCGCCGCCGCTCGCCGCGGCTCCCCGGCACCGCCGCCCGCGCCCTGCCGCTCCCCCCGTGCTCACAGCCGGGCTTTCCGCCGCGCCGGGGCGGAGCCGCCGCGCCGCCGCCGCCGTTCCTGAGCCTGCAGCGACACCGTGTGCCCCGACGCCAAACGCGCGCCGGCAAAGCCGCCGCCTGCGGCCCTCACGCCCCACACCGCCGACTCGCGCCCCGGCACCCGCGGCCTCTCCCGCACACGCCCCACACCGCACCTCCGCCTCCCCTCTCCGCTCAGGCGCCGCCGCTTCCGCTGCCCGACGCTCCACGCGCCTGCCCAGGCGCGGACACGCCACCGCCGCCCGCGCACCTCTTCCTTCGCTGAGCCGCCTCCCGCCCAGCGAGGCTTCCTTAACCGCAGCCTTCGCCTCCCACAGCGCACTCCGTGCTGCCGCCCCCGCCGTAGGCCGAGCGCTGGCCCGTTGCACCCATGCAGTCGAAGCACAGCGAGCGCCACGGGCGTCCTGCTCCTTTTGCCTCGAGCCCGGCCAGGAGCGCTCGGCAGTGGCGTACACCCTGCATGAGTCCCGCATATCCCGGTAAGCGGAGACCCGCGGGAGCTGCACAAACGCGGTGCAGGAAAACGTGGGCAAGGGGCAGGATCTGCAACAAAACAGCAGAGGATGCAAAGGGAACGGCAACGAGCTCTGCTGCACCGGAACAACGTTCTTCTGCTAAATGGTGTGATAGGCTCTGTAGCGGACTGATGAGCTCCCCCCGCTTCCTTTGGCGAGGAGGGGGCCATGAGGCGAAATCCAGAAGGGATGCAGGAGGAAAACGGAGCTCGTGAGAAATCGCCCACTTCCGTCTTGCTTCCCTCTGCGGGGGAACTCTGGATCACCGCTTACCACGGGGCATCACTTCCCTGGCACGGTGCGATTGCTCTGAATGGTGGGTAAGCTCCTTCGTGACTAGCGGTATTCAGCAGAGAGCCATCATGCTCGCTAATGTTGGCGAATTCTTTTTTCCTCCTTCCCTCTCCTGCCTTTCCCTCTGCTTCCTACTCCTTCTCTTCTAGCCTCTTCAAAACGCTTTCCACCTCTTTGTGTTCTCTTCTTCTCCCCATCTCTCTTCTCCTTTCTTCCCTTTTCCAAAGCGTTTTCTGAATGTCTGTGCCACTCTCGACATGAGGCTCATGCATGACTTGGGGCAAAACCTCTCCTGCCTCTTCTTAACTCTTTCCCATCTTGGCTTGCACGAGGTCCCTGAGTACTGAGGATTCCGAAGGGCTCTCGGGAAACTGCTTTTCTAGGGAAGTCCCTCGGTCTCCTCAATCTCTCCCCATCTGCCACTGGATTCAGAGCCACGGAGCATGCCTGGGAAGGCCTTCAGTGACACCACACTGCCCTCAGCTCTGTCCTCTTTGACCCGTCCTCACTTCTCTGTGCTCAGCAGGAATAAAAGGGCTCCCGCCTGCTTCCAGGCACTCCCCCTCTCTGGGAGAAGACTTCCATCCACTGCACAGACCGAGGCTTATACCACAACTGTAGCCACATGGGCCTGATTTCTGAAAGATCACTGCTAGCAGCAGGCACCAATTCTTCTTCTTGCAAGGTTGCATTTGACACACACATGTGGCTCCACGGTTTCACGTACTCTCCGTCTTCACCAGAAAGCACAGCACAGAGCAAGGAGATCATGTTACAAAGAACGTCTCCACTGGACCATGACAGCATTGTCCACCCTTTCAAATGCAAGCCATCCCTGAGACAGGGTGAGCACACAGACACTCCAAAGAGATCTGACAACTACTTACTTCAGCAGGACAATGTGAGCATATCTTGGCATGCTGACCTTCAGAGAAGGGTGAAAACATAGAGGAGAAACACGGCTCTTTTTGGTGGTCTCTCTCTCCCCCCACCCCGAAGGAAGGTGTTTTTTCCTGTGCCTCGTTTTTCATTTGCAGGTGCATTTTGCTTGTCCAGCTTCTCCTTATCATTCCAAGAAGGCAAGTACTCCCACAACAACAAAATAGAAATTTTTCTGCCCACAGTAATGTGTCCCCACACATTGCCTCACACCCATTTGTACCAGCCATCTGTTAAGCAACAAAACAGAAGCCGTGAAGGTTACATGCCTGCATTTTCATGCAAAACATCCACACACAATCCCCCCACATCCACTGAGATTAACACACCAGGCAGCCTCCCACACTAAATCACACGGGCTTCCTACCACCCCCTCACACACTGCCAGGAAGCAACGTGGAAGGCACGAGGTCACTCACAAGTTCTGCCGGCTGGGATAAGCTTATAGCCATGACCCGGGCAACATTACATCAATCCTAACAATCATATCATGACTGAACGGGAACACAGAGACATCTCCCTGTCAGACATATCTTCCTCCCTTGTAGTTGAAGGCACCTGGACGTTCTGCCAGTGCCTGCCTCTTCAGAAAAATAAATCAGATTATTCCTCCAGAAGGCATTCTAAGGGAATTCTCCAGTGATCAATAACAAGGATAACTTCCGTGGAAGTGGGATTTGCACAAACTGTGCATGTCTTCTCAAAGCTCTGAAATCACTGCATCACTGACTCGTCGCTATAGCCACTTCTGTGCAATTCAGAAACAGAACAGAAAACTGAGCATGCATGCCATTCTCTCGAGGTCATCTATGTACAGGAGAAAAGAAGTGCCCAACCGATGGCACGCGGCCTCAGTTTGTACATCCCACAGACATCAGAATGAAGCAGTCTGCATCTTGCACACAATTACTGAGATATCTCCCAAGTCACGCTGGTGACAGGGAAAGGAGCTGGTTCTGGTGGGCAAAATTCTGTCCCAGCTGGTACCCACACGCTCACCACCAGGCACCGTGGCACCATCACAGCATGTTTATCTGCACTCTCACAAAACAAGCATGGCCCAACACCACAGGACACATGGAACTGGCCCACTCAGCAACCATGAGTGACAAGCTTTCAGCAGGGCTCCTGGTGACCAAAGGCAGCTCCTCAACCAGTACATCCCAGCTAATAGATCAACATACTTTCCCTGTGCCTTCCACCTACCTTGAGATTGGCTCTTCCACCTGCAAGGATGCTAACAGCATCCTTGAATCGGGGTTTTTTCAAAGACAAGATTCACCTCCCAAGATAAAAGTCAATCTGTTGCTCTTTATGCAGATGGAGGAGTGACATCTTGCACCTGCAGAGTCAAGGTAAGGCAGTATGTAACAGCATGCGATTACTTCTGCTTTGCCTGGAACCCACACAGAGGCACTGGAAACAGTATGTCTCGAGACAGTGTCCTTTACCACTAAAATATAGCTGAACATGAGTGCCAGCTGCAGCAGAACTACATCTTGTGACACAGCTAAGCATGAGTATATAGCAGTACGCAATTCGAGAGGGAAACTTCTGGCACAGTCACACAAACAGCACAGAGGAAAACACACGCAAGAAATAAAACCATCAAGAGAACAACCAAGCATGTAGCACAAATGTGAACAATGTCTGCTGGAACAACAGACTCTGGAGGGAAGACCTGAGGTTCTCTCCCAGTTCTCGTGGATGAGGACTAAGAAGTATGAGCAGGACTTCAGGGAAAAGCTCCCAGGACTCTTCCTCTTTAAAATCCATTGAGACTTGGCAATGACTGATGCTTCCACAACTAGGATGTTTGCATGGGAAGGATTCATTGCTAATGCTCCACTATGGGAAACAGGCACAGGAGGTTACCTTCTGCTCCTGAATGATACACTGGATTTTGCAGTGAACAGATGTGCTTCACCTGCTTCCTATGGTGAGGAGGGGGCATGAGCCAAAAACCAGAAGGGATGCAGGAGCATAGCAGAGCCCATGAGAAATAGCTCACTTCAGACTCACCTACCCTCTGTGAGGAGCTCTCAGATTGCCTCCACCTCAATGGCTGACACCATCACAGGCAGAACCATCACCACTTACTATGGGGGATCAGCTCCCTGGCATGGCACACTCGCATGTGATGAAGGGTAGGCTTGCTCTAGTCCCAAATGAGCTATCATGTTTGTGCATGTGGGTGAACTCTTTTCCCCTTTCCCTCACCTTCCTATTCTTTCCCTTCTAACCTCTTCCAAATGCTTTCCACCCCTCCACATTCTCCTCTTCCCTCCATTCCTCCTCCTCTTTCTTTCATCTGCGCCACTCCTCACATAAGGCTCACACATAACTTGAGGCAACTCCTCCACTCCCTGCCTCTTCCTGACTCCTTCCCATCATGTCTTGCACGAGGTGCCTGAGTACTGAGGATTCTGGAGGACTCTCAGAAACTGCTTTTCGGGGCAATCCCCCCACTCCCCCACCATGTGCCTGTGGACTCGGAGCCACAGAGCACACCTGGGAAGGCCATTCACAACAGGACCCTGCCCCCGCCTCTCCCCTCCTGGGCTTCTCCTCACTTCTCTCTGCTCACCAGGCAATACAGGTCTCTTGGCTACTTGCAGACTGGGCACAGCAGGCAATCTCCCCCTGTACTTCTGCTCCCTTTTGGGGAGAAGACCTCCATCCATTGCAACTACTGAGGCTTGCATAACAACTGTCATCACATGGGACTGATTTCTGAATGATCACTGCTAACAGCAGGCACAGATTAGTCCCTCTCCCAAGGCTGGGCTTGAGACAAAAACACATGTGGCTCCGTGGCTTCATGCACTCCCCTTCTTCTTCAGAAGATGAAGATCAACAGCTGATGGGGAGAGATGGGATCTGCCTCACTTAGTGGGGCATACATGTCTTGGCCAACAGGTTGGCCTGCCTGGTAAAGAGGGCTTTAAACTAGGTGGGACAGGGGAATGGGACAGTTATAAAGACAGGGTAGTCAACAAAACAGAGCTCAAGTCAGGAGGCCTCCAGAGGGTCTGTGCAGCTGGGGATGGGCATATGAGACATGGCTATGGGGGATCCCCTTGCACCCCTCCTGGGAAACCTGTGTCCACAACTACCTCTCTGAAATGCCTGTACACCAATGAATGCAGCATGGGGAATAAACAGGAGGAACTGGAGATCTGTGTGCAGTCACAGGGCCACAATCTCATTGCGGTTCCAGAGACATGGTGGGATAGCTCGCATGATGGGAATTTTGTCATGGATGGCTACGTGCTTTTTAGGAAAGACAGGCCAGGCAGGTGAGGTGGTGGAGTGGCTCTTCATGTGAGAGAGCAACTGGAATGAATCGAGCTCTGCCCAGGGGTGGATGAAGAGGGAGCAGAGAGCTTATGGGTAAGGATTAAAGGGCAGGCTAACATGGGGGACACTGTTGTGGGTGCCTACTACAGGCCACCTGATCAGGAAGAGGAAGTCGAGGAGGCCTTCTACAGACAGCTGGAAGTAGCCTCACAATCACAGGCCCTGCTTCTCATGGGGGACTTCAACCACCCCGATATCTGCTGGAAGGACTACACAGCTAGGCACAGACAGTCCCGCAGGCTCCTGCAGAGCATCAATTAGGACTTTTTGACACAGGTGGTGGAGGAGCCACAAGGAGGGGTGTCCTGGTGGACATTGTCCTAACCCACAAAGAAGGACTGGTTGGAGATGTGAAGGTTGGGGGCAGCCTTGGCTGCAGTGACCATGAGATGGTGGAATTCAGGATCCTGCATGGAGGAAGCAAGCCAATAAGCAGGATCGCAACCCTGGACTTCAGCAGATCCAACTTTGGCCTCTTCAGAGGCCTACTGGGAGGAGTCCCATGGCTTAAGGCCCCAGGAGGAAGGGGGGTCCGGGAGAGCTGGCGAGTATTCAAGCATCACTTCCTCCAAGATCAAGAGCGTGCATCCCAAGGAGACAGAAGTCCAGCAAAGGAGGTAGGAGACCTGCATGGATGAGCAAGGAGCTCCTGCCAAAACTCCAACAGAAGAGGAAAGTACACAGAATGTGGAAGAGGGGACAGGCCACTTGGGAGGATTCTGAGAATGCTGTCAGGCTATGCAGAGATGAAATGAGGAAGGCTAAGGCCCATTTGGAATTAAGCCTGGCAAGGCATGTCAAGGACAACAAGAAGGGCTTCCTCAGACACATCAGTAGCAAGAGGAAGACTGGGGAAAATGTGGGCCTGCTCCTGAGTGGGGTGGGAGCCCTGGTGATGAACGATACAGAGAAGGCAGAGTTACTCAATGCCCTCTTTGCTTCAGTCTTCACTGCTAAGGGCAGCCCTCACCAATCCCAGAGCCGCGAGAGGAGAGAGAAAGTCTGGAGAAAGGAAGACTTTCCTCTGCTCAAGGAGGATAGGGTTAGAGATCTTTTGGGCAAACTTGACATCTGCAGATCCATGGGCCCTGATGGGATGCACCCACGAGTACTGAGGGAGCTGGTGGATGTTGTTGCTAGGCCACTCTCCATCATCCTTGAAAGGTCGTGGAGAACTGGAGAGGTGCCCGAGGACTGGAAGAAAGCCAGTGTTACTCCCATCTTCAAAAAGGGCAAGAAGGAGAACCCACGAAAAAACGGCTGGTCAGCCTCACCTCCATCCCTGCAACAGTGATGGAACAGCTCGTTCTGGACATCATCTCCAAGCAGAGGGAGGTAAAGAAGGTGATTGGGAGGAATCAGCATGGATTCACCAAGGGCAAACCACACTTAACCAATCTGACAGCCTTCCATGATGGAATGACTGGCTGCATAGATGATGGTAGAGCAGTGGAAATTGTCTACCTCGACTTCAGCAAGCCTTTTTACGTTGTCTCCCATAACATCCTCTTAGGTAAACTCAAGAAGTGCAGGTCAGATGAGTGGACAGTGAGGTGGATTGAGGACTGGCTGAAAGGTAGAGCTCAGAGGGTTGTCATCACTGGCACACAGTCTAGCTGGAGGCCTGTAGTTAATGGAGTTCCCCAGGGCTCAGTACTGGGGCCAGTCTTCTTTAGCTTATTCATCAATGACCTGGACAAAGGGACACAGGGCCTCCTCAGCAAGTTTGCTGAGGATACCAAGCTGGGAGGAGTGGCTGATACACCAGAAGGCAGTGCAGCCATTCAGAGACAGATCTGGACAGTTAGGCAGAAAAGACCCTCAGGAAGTTCAACAAGGGCAAGTGCAGGGCTTTGCAGCTAGGGAGGAATAACCCTTTCAGTTATTCACCAGTACAAGCTGGGGGCTTACCTGCTGGAAAGCAGCTTTGCAGAGAAGCACCTGGGAGTCCTGGTGGACAACAAATTGACTATGAGCCAGTAATGTGCCCTTGTGGCCAGGAAGGCCAATGGGATCCTGGGGTGTACGATGAAGAGTGTTGCCAGCAGGTTGAGGGAGGGGATCCTGCTACTCTACTCAGACTTGGTGAGGCCTCATCTCGAGTCCTGTGTCCAGTTCTGGGCTCCCCAGAGCAAGAGAGACACTGTGCTACTGGGGAGTGCCCAGCATAGGGCTACAAAGATGATCAGAGGAGTGGAGGATGTTCCCTATGAGGAAAGGCTGCAAGAGCTGGGGCTGTTTAGCCTGCAGAAGAGAAGACTGAGAGGGGATCTTATCAATGTCTACAAATACCTTAAGGGAGGGTGTCAAGTGGATGGGGGCCAAGCTGTTCTCAGTGGAGACATTCAACAGGACAGGAGGGAACGGTCACAAACTGAACCAGACGAAGTTCTGCCTGCATATAGGGATGAACTTCTTTACTGTGAGAGTGATGGAGCATTGGATAAAAGACTGGGTAAACAGAAACTAACCTCTGAGGTGAGAGTGGCTAGGTAGCTGAGCAGGGGCCCAGAGAGGGTGTCAAATTGCCATCCTTGGAGATATTGGGCAAACTGACATGCAAATGCTCAGAGAAGGGTGAAAAATTAGGACAGCCACAGCTCTTTAGTGGTCTATCTCCGTCAGGCAAGACGTGTTCCTCTTCCTCATTTTCCAATTGCGGCTGCATGATGCATGTCCAGTTCCTGCTTATCTCTCCGGACAGGCAAGCACTTGCAGAACGACAGAGACAGAGGTTCAGTACACACAGTAATGAGACCCCACACATTGCCTCACACCCGTTCACTTCTGTGACAGGTGTGTGATGATGTTAACAGAAGTAAGGACAGTTACACTCCTGCATTTTCCCGCAGAACATACCACACGCTCCCACTTCATGAGCTGCGATAAATGTATGCACTATGTCCACTTCCATGAGAAGGGTAGCAGCAGAAAGGAAGTTTGTCATCTGATGTCATTCCCTCGAGGTCAAATGCGCCTCCGTACAGGAGAAAAGAAGTGCCCACACCGATGGCACACGGCCCCAGTTTGGATATCCCACAGACATCAGAATGAAGCGGTCTGCATCTTGCACACAATACTGAGATATCTCCCAAGTCACGCTGGCGACGGGAAAGGAGCCGGATCTGGAGAGGGAAAAATGTGTCCCAGCTGGAACCCACATGCTCACCACCAGGCACCGTGGCACCACCACAGCACTCTCACAAAACAAGCACGGCCCACCACCACGGGACACATGGAACTGGCCCACTCAGCAACCATGAGTGACAAGCTTTCACCAGGGCTCCTGGTGACCAAAGGCAGCTCCTCAACCAGTACTCCCTGCTTATTGAGCAACACATTTTCCCTGTGTCTTCCATCTACCTCGAGTTTTGCTCTTCCACCTGCACCCTTTGAAGTACTAAGCATGTTAACAACGTCCTTGGATCGAGGCTTTTTCAACGACAAGATTCACCTCCCAGGATAGAACTCAAGCTGTTACTCCTTCTGTAGACAGCAGAGTGGCTTCGTGCGCCTGCAGAGTCGAAGCAACGCAGCATGCCGCAGCACGCAATTACTTCCGCTTTGCCTGGCACTCAGACACAGGCAGTCGAAAGCAGTCCGTCCCGAGACACTGTGCAAGTATTCTGCAGCACTGAGTCACAGCCGAACACGAGTGCCAGCTGCGGTAGAACTACACTTTCTGGCAGAGCTACGCATGAGTATGTAACAACATGGAACCCCACAGGGGGGAAACCTGCACTACAACCGCGCAAACGGCACACAGGAAAAAACACACAAGGAATGAAACCATCAAGATGACAACCAGGGATGCGGAGCGAACGGGAACCACGTCTGCTGCAACAAGACACTGGGTGGGGCACAGCTGAGGTTCTCGTTCTCTCCCGCTTCTCGCGGACGGGGACTAAGAAGGTGGGGAACACAAATCCAGAAGGAAGAACGAGCAAAGGCAAAGAAGAAAGAAAATGAGGGAGAGAAGTCACCCGCCCCCTTCTCACCTTTCCTCCGCGAGGAGCCCTTCAGGGGCCTCACCCCCACTCCCCGCCCCCTCAGGCCGTCAAAGACGGAGCCATCAGCGCTAATTACGGCCACCAGCTGCCTGGCATTGTCCATTCACACCTAATGAAGGCTAAGCTCGTTAGGCACTGACTGCAGGCACTACGTGGAGGTGATGTCGGTTAACGACGGCAATCTCCTGAGTGTTTTTTCCACCCTTCCCTTTCCTTCCTTTGCCCTCTTTGGTCGCAGCATCCCCTTCCGTTACATTCCCGTCCACAACACCCTCTTCTCGCTTCCTCGTCTCCAATCCCGCCTTTTCCACTGTAGTGCTTTTTATATGTCGACTCCACTCCTGCACCAAGTACGCGCAGCACTTCAGGAAAAAGCCCTCAGGCCTCTGCCTTCCTGATTCCCACCGAACCTTCGCAAAGGCCGAGGCTTCCACAGCTGTTTGCGTGGGAAGCTGTTTGCGTGGGAACGACTCACGGCTCCTGATTCACCATGATCAACAGGCACAGGCGCAGACTCTTCCCTTTTGCAAGGCTGCCTTTGAGACACTGATGTAGCTCAGCGGTTTCAGGCGCTCTCCTTCCTTACCGAAGAGCGGATAATAGAGCAGGGTAATCCTTTTACAAACAACACCTCTGTTACGCCGTGACAGGGTACTCCACCTCCCGACATACGAGACCAGCCGAAGATACGGTCAGTGTGGACAGACTCCAGAGACACCTGACAACTCCAGGCACGCTTTCGATGGCGAGTCCCACTGAACAAAGCCCAGCAAGAAAACGCCCAGCGAAAGATGGACTTCAATAGGGGAGACACAGCTCTCCAGTGATCTCTCTTCCCCCCCCCCCCCCCCGCCCCAATCCCGTCAAAGAGAACTTCCGTTGTATCTCGTTCTCCACTTGCAGCGGAAGGATGAAGGTCAGGCATCCTTTTCAGGCTGCCACTCCAGGCTCGTGCAGCCTGCAAAACGGTCCTGGGCAAGCATCACTAAGCAGCTCTCTTGACTTAGGCACTTCTCTGGGCATCCTCGACACCTCACCCCGGGCACATAAGCTTTGACGCAAGTAGCCTTTCTCCCAAGAAGAGCGCTTCTTGGTTATGACACATTCTATGTCCCCCACCACCACCCTCATCTCCACGTCCCTCAGGCAAGGCTCACTCGGCGCCAGTGCCACGGTGCCAGGAAATTGCTGAACACCAAGCAGCTCCCACAGTTCTGCGTTCCACTCCCAGCATGATGCGGCCTAATGCAGATCCTTACCCTAACAGCCACAGTATTAATAAAGGAATATACGGATTGTGCCAAATAGGCAGCTTCTGGCAGAGCGTCTCAGCCAGAACCTACACGACGGGCATCGAAGCAGCAAACGGTTGCTGGGAACTCCACACACTGGAGGCAATAACATTTGTGAAGGTGCTGCCGAGACAGCTCCAACCACAAGCGGCTCTCATTTCATTCTCTGAGACGACTGCCCAACTCGGGAAGAGCGAGCGACAGCTACCTGGCAGCAGATTTGGTCTGCCGGCTTTCAAAGAGCCGAGGGGCACCCTCCTCCTCATGCCTCGCTGGAAACCATCTCTGAGAAGGATAAGGCCCCAGCATCACAGCCCCAACACCTCCGGAGGCCGAGGCAAGCTCCCGGCGCCGCACGCCACGAGAACACCCTCCCGCAGCACCGTTCCCAGGAACGAAACGGGAAACGCTCAGGAGAAAGCGTTCCGGGGAGAACCCTCGGGAAGACCTCTGCAGAAGGGATCCCACCAAGCCCCACGCTCCAGAGCGCGGACTCCTTCTCCAAGCACGCACCGGCTCTGAACGCCGAGAGCGTTTGCAAGCGAAGGGAGACACAGCGGGCATTGCAGTGCCAAGAGGCACAGACCAAAGAGCTGCCAAGTACCGGCCGAAAGGCAGAGGCAAAAGCGGGTAAGGAGCGTCAGGGCAGGCGGAAGGGTGGGAGGGGAGGAGAAAAGAAAGTGCCACTGACCGTGTCCAGCAGAGCGGGCGGATCCTGCGGCGTCTCCTTCGCCGCGCCGCCGGCGGGCGGCGGGAAGTTGGGGCTGAAAACCATGAGGTCGCTCTTGCCCGCGCCGTCCGCCACGCACAGGCTCCGGCTCTGCCGCTGCGAGTACGACCAGCTGCCCACTTCGCTGGCGCACACCAGCGTCGCCGGCCCGGGCCCCGAGAGCACGGCCGCCCGCGGCGCCCACCGCCACGCCCCGTACAGCACCAGCGCCAGCAGGAAGAGGCTCGACACCGCGCAGATGGCCACCACCAGCCACACGTTCGTCGCCGTCGCCGCCGCGCCGCCCCCGCCGCCCTCGGCGCCCGCCGCCGGCCGCAGCCCCAGCGACGCCGAGCCCGCGCCCGCCGCCGCCAGCGCCGCCTCGCCGCCCTCGCCCAGCGACACGCTCAGCGTGGCCGTGGCCGAGCGCGCCGGCTCGCCGTGGTCCCGCACCACGATGAGCAGCGTCTGCCCCGGGCCGTCCGCCTCCTCCAGCGCCCGCGCCGTGCTCACCTCGCCGCTGTACAGCCCCACGCGGAACGCGCCCTTGCCCCGCGGCTCCCGCAGCTCGTAGCGCAGCCACGCGTTGTAGCCCGAGTCCGCGTCCACCGCGCGGATCTTCGCCACCACCTGCCCCGCCGGCCACCCCCACGCCGCCCACGCCCACAGCGACGCCGACGCCGACGGCCCCGCCGACGCCGACCCCGACGCGCCGCCCGCCCAGGGCCCCGCGCCGCCGCCCGCCGGCGGCAGCAGCGCCGGCGCGTTGTCGTTCTCGTCCACGACGAAGAGCTGCACCGTGGCGTTGCCGCACAGCGCCGGCTCCCCCGCGTCCACCGCGCGCACCTCGAACTGCAGCACCTGCACCTCCTCGTAGTCCAAGGGCTGCAGCGCCCACAGACGCCCGCTCTCCGCCTCCACCGACACGTAGCTCGACGCCGAGCGCGACGCCCCCCCCGCCACGCCCTCCGCCAGCGAGTAGCTCACGCGCCCGTTGCCCGCCTCGTCCGGGTCCCGCGCCCACAGCCGCGCCAGCTCCGCGCCCGCCGCGTTGTTCTCCCGCGCCAGCACCGTGTACACGGCCTGCGCGAACGCCGGCGCGTTGTCGTTCACGTCCGACACCGGCACCCGCAGCCCGCGCCTGGCGCGCAGCGGCGGCGCCCCGCCGTCCTCCGCCCGCACCTCCACCTCGTACTCCGCCACCCGCTCTCGGTCCAGCGCCTCCCGCAGCACCAGCGAGTACGAGCCCTCGAACGTCGCCACCAGCCCGAACGGCGCCGCCGGCCACACCGCGCACCGCACGCGCCCGTTCGCCCCCGAGTCCCGGTCCGACACGCTCAGCAGCGCCACCACCGTGCCCAGCGCCGCGTCCTCCGGCACCGGCACCGACAGCGACGTCACCCACACCTCCGGCGCGTTGTCGTTCACGTCCAGCACCTCCACCACCACCTTGCAGTGTCCCGACAACGGAGGCGAACCCTTGTCTTTCGCTTCCACTTGTATCTCGTATAGACGAACGTCCTCAAAATCCAGGGGACCCGCGAGCCTCATCTGCCCTGTGCTTGGATCTAGCACGAACAGGTCCATTGCACTGGCAGGAAAGCCGTTGCTTGCAGTGAACATAACTTCGCTGTTCATTCCTTCGTCCGGATCCGTGGCGCTGATGCGCAAAACCAGTGTTCCCTCTGCAGCGTTCTCTGCCACCTGCACTTTATAGACCGACTGGTTGAACTCGGGTGCATTGTCGTTCACATCCAGCACCGAGATCACCAGCTCCATGGTGCCCGACAGCGACGGTCTGCCCCCGTCACTCGCCGTCAGCAGCAGCCGGTGCACAGGCATCGCCTCCCGGTCTAGAGCCTTCGACAGCACCAGAAATAACGATTCTCGGTAGTCTTCACTCTGCTGCCTCTCTAGAGCGAAATGCTCGCTCGGGCTGAGTTTGTAGGAGAGCTGCGCGTTGGCTCCGATATCTGCGTCCGACGCGCCCTCCAGCGGGAAGCGCGAGCCCGGCAGCGTTAAGGACTCCGCGACACTGAGGTTTTTGCGGGCGGCGGGGAAGAGCGGCGCGTTGTCGTTGATGTCGGTGACCTCCAGCTCCACGTGAAAGACGCGCAGCGGCCGCTCCAGCAGCACCTCCAGGCGCAGGGCGCACGGCGCGCTCTTCCCGCACAGCTCCTCCCGGTCCAGCCGCGAGCTCACCACCAGCGCCCCGCTCGCCCCGCTCACCTCCACGCTCGCCCGCCGGCCCTTCGCCACCAGCCGCAGCCGACGCGCCTCCAGCTCGCCCGCCTCCAGGCCCAGGTCCTGCGCCAGGCGACCCACCACCGTGCCGCCCTCGGCCTCCTCCGGCACCGAGTAGCGCAGCTGGCTGCCGCCCAGAGCCCAGGCCGCCTGCAGCACCAGCACCCGCAGCACTGCTCTCCCGAGCAGCCCGGGTGGCTCCCAAAAGCCCATCGCAACCAGTGTTTTCTTCTTCTGCCACCGTTTATACTGACATTTGCAGGAGAACGAATCTGGATGACTGTTGAATAACAATCGTTTCTCGGTTGATGAACATCCGTTTCCCTGCAGCTTTTTTTCTAATCTGCGGGGAGGAGGTCGGTACTGGAAACCGTTCCCCCACCCCCACCCCTCTTTATCATTCTTGTTTTTTAGGTCAGAGCGGCATCATGTGGCATTCTGTACGAATTGCCTCTTCTCCTCATTTCTCACCAGATTGGCTCTATCCCTGTGATTTTTCATTCTATACTCTTCACTTCTGCTTCAATTTGGTGCTTAGTATTTTTCACCATCATTTTCGCTGTACTAATTTAAGAAACGTGCATATAGTTTTTGTAACGAGATCTCACCTCGTCCTGCTTTTATTTTTTCATCTTCCTCGTAGAGCATGCTTCATTTTATACTACTAATTGTCCCTTTCACCGTTGATGGATTGTGCCCCCTCCCCCAAATTCCCTCCGAGGGTCGAACGGTTCAGACGATAACTTCTTCACAGATGATGATTCCCTGCTACCCATCAGGACACGAAGTTAGTGCACACTCTCAGAAACGCAAATTAAGCCACACTCCCTCCTATTCAGCGCGATGGGAGGGAGAGGAGGGCGCAGAGGCCAGCGATGAGAGGAGATGTATTCAACACGCGTGGTATCTCGGGTTCCGTGGGAGTAAGAAGGAAAAAGTCAGGTCCTCGGCAAGATCTTTCCTTTATAAAAGACAGGACTGAGACCTACGCTTTGATAGTGTCTCTGTTCTCCATTCGTGTTCACCATCTGCCGAGTCACGCAGGGGCATTTGCACATTGATTTCGCGTGAAGCCCATATCTACAGCTAAATGCCACCATCCTCCCCACCTACTCGCCCCGAAAAGCCGGTGCGGGGCTGTGGGAAGAGTTTGGACACATTCTCCAGCTTCAGGATACAATGAGGGCACAGCCCACCTCTTGCCTACACAGCTCTTCTCTGTCCACCTTCGCATTCACTGTCCCACACTGCCCTTCTCTTCTGCTCGTACCCTGCTCTAAGGCGTAGAGCACCTTCAGTCCTCACCTCTGCAGCTCGTCTTTACTCTGCTGAGGTCAGAAGAATGCCAAAGCACCATCGTGTATTACTGATCCGGGTTACGTCCCTTTTTGCATTCCGACTTACCTCCACAGAGCTGCTGCTTCATTCTCGCCACCTCTGTTACGGAAAGCTGATGCTGAAGGTAGCCAACCTTTCTAGGGACAGCAGCAATGTCGCGAGTCTGGCTCCGGATCTGGCCACTGCCGCCAGTTTTGTATAGCCTGTGTAGTCAGTTTACCACGGGTAAACCGAGTGAACTCTTTTGCCTACTTCATCTTTGCAATCTTACTTGCTTTTCCTTGTTCCAGACAGGGAGAGACTCATCTCCCCGACAAAGGCGTTCAAATAGATCACGTTTTCTATCTCAAACCTTTCAACACAGAGTATAGTGAAAGTAGAGTCTTTGAAAATGAAGCATGGAGATAATTTCCCTCCAGCGCTGCTTCCCAGTGAACAGGCCCGCAGGAGATGGCTAAAGGGACCACTGTGTCCAGCCGCACCTCTGGCCAGACTCTGCTGCTACCGATGACCAGGACTTACTAAGCCCATTAGCACATTCCTGTTACATTCAAAACAGGATTTGTTTTCCACTTCATCCTTTATATCTGTTATCAAGAAGAGGGATTCTACGAGTAAGATTTGACAGGCGATGATCTTGCAAAATTAATCTAGAGCCTCGCTCCTGACCTCTAGATTTCTCGGAGAATATGATCCGTACGCAGTTTCTTGACAACTTACCCATGCAGCAAAAGGAATGAATGGAGACCACTGCTTTGATTCGTGGATGTGAAGGGGTGCTGCGTTAGGTCTTCTATGTGTATAGCCATCATGCATATCCAGGAAGAAAGGTGTTTGAACAGATTTTTTCCTCTACTTTCCTTGTTACAAAGTTCATCCACTTACCTGGAATAAGTGTATCTTCTCTGGAGGAAACATTCCACAACATATTCAAAGGGATGAAAGGATTCTTAAAGGTCCACATCGAGCTTGCTGTAGAACTGGGACATTTTGATCAACAAAACAGTTGTTTAATGAGAAAACAAACACTGATGTCAATACACTATGTCCCTTTTCCTATGCTTTGAATAGTTCCCTGAATCATTTCCATATCCATCGGGCTGCAAATCCAATAAACGGTTCCATAACACCAGAGATCTGATTTTAGCTGGATGTAAAGCTATTTCTGTACACAAAGAAGCAGTTAAATAATCCGAAAAAAACCTATCCATTGGAAGAGCTGTTTTTTGCTTACCCAGATCCAGTCCACGTGAGGTTTTCATGCAGGAGATTCCCTTCATGCTAAGTTCTGATGAAATTCAGCTATTTCTATCCTCTGCCAGGTGTAGAGAACAGCATACACTGTAAATCCTGAAGCACAGAAGAATTGCACTGCTAACAAAGATGTATAACTAAATTACCTTTTATACTACATTCATCTGTACTGAGAAGCTGAGAAGATCATACTCTTATACTGCAAAAAGCACCTGAGCTGGTGGATTTTCTGTTGATAAAAGCACTTAGCTTAGTTCCCCCGATTTCGGTCAGTCTCAGTGTATGCCCTGTGCCTCTGATCGAGCAGCAAGAGGTGCAGACAGGTGATCCATCAGTTAAAAGTCCTTGCCGGAGGCCCGGACGGCCCACCAAGTACTCGTGCGTTACTCTGTTAGCCTCCTGAATAGGCAGAAGAGGTGACCGGGTAGTTGAAAATAAACTACTGCAAAATAATGGTGTTTCTTGGCATCCTGAGTTCAGTTTATCTGTCATCGGAGATCACTAATTGAACGCTGGGTTCTTAGAAAAGCCGTTGTAGGAGGTTTTCACACTACCTAATGCAAAGTACTTACAGAAGCTCAGACCAGCGAAGAGATTCGTCTTCTGCCCTTCTTTAGGCAGTGCAAAGAGACAAACAGACACACTTCCCGGGGATATTTGGAGAAGTCTAATTCCTCCACTGAACTCGAGTATGACTTTAATTATACGGCGAAGAGAGACGGAGAATTAGCAAGAGAGAGAAAAGTAGCGGCTTCGGCAGAATCTGCAGGAGATACGGAACATTTCCAGCTTTCTCATCACTGAGACAGAAAAGCGCTGACCAGCAGCTCCAGATCAGCCAGCTCAGGGCAGTCGACAAGGATCCGGAAGGAAGAGTGTCCTCTCCTGAGGGGCAGGAGAGCTCCAGGCTTGCACTATCGGATTCGTCCTCCTACAAACTCGGTCCCTATCGTCTCTTCATACAGCCGAGTGGTTACAGCACGGCCCAGAAAAGGGGCAGATCAGGTTTCAAAGCCTTCCCGAGGCGGGAAAGCTTTAAAATCGCCTCTCCCACCATTCAAGCATTCAACTACCCGTAACCTCTGGAAAGGAGACCGTCCGTATGGGGCCACACCAGCCCTTCTGCAGGGCTCTCTGCAACAGCTAATGCCGGAGGAGAGCCCGGGGACGGACGATCACTTGGTCGCTTAGCAGCTAAAGCCTCCGCGGGGTTTAGTCTTCGCTTTTGCATTTCACCTTCAGCAGTCACCGAATATAACATAGGCAAGATTAGAGAGCAGGGACGGAGACCAGATCCGTCCATTCCTCCACACACATACACACACACCGGCCTTCAGGACGCTGGCAGAGCTGTAACTTTCCTGGGTTTTCTTGGGAAGTGCTCGGCGATGTCCATTGCTTTGTACCTACCGCTAGATGGGTGTTACCGGCACCCAGCCTATGCCCCAAGGGTGACCGCCGTGACCTGTCCCCGTTGCTGTCACTAGGACGATGACAAGATCCTTTGCAGGGTCACACAGACACCTTTCTCAGGGCTCCTGCTGGTGGCCCGCGTGGCTTCCCCCGACCAGCCGAGCTCCGTCGTGCGAGCCCCTGCCCGCGCCTGGTGCCGCTCGCACGGCGATGGGGGTGACAGCCCCCATCGCCGCCTCGCGTCAGGCTCCCAAGCCGCCAGCCCCGGGAAGGTCGCGCACGGAGAAGGCGTGAAAAATCAGCCACTTCCAAACCACCCCCAAGCCAGCGCTTTCTCTCGCGCCGGGTTTGCACAGAGCCGCTTCTTGATACTCGTTGGGTTCCGCAGTGTTAGCAGGGGCTCTCTAAGGAGCAGGCGAAAATCCGCTGTTTGCTTCCTATTTTCTCTTCCTCCAGCACAGGAAATATCCCGGCAGCGTTTGCTCCCGCCGCAGCGCTCTGGGTAGGCAACGCGCCGGTGCCGGCTTGCAGCGGGCAACAGCGACATCGTGAGCACGGAGCGATGATCGCCGCGACGGCGCCGCCGCCACCTCCCTCGGCCCCCGGCGTGGTGGTCAGGCCTCGTCCCGCCGCGACAGCCCCGGGGCCGGTAGTGCTCGTGCCGCCGCGCTGCCGCCCCCGGCTCGGTGCCAGGGGCCGCGGCAGATTCAGGCGCCGCCCCCGCCACCACCCCATCGGGCTCCTGCGCGCCGGTTGGGTGCCGCTGCTCACGGGGGGAGGGCGGGAGTGTAGGGGGGGGGCATCTCGTCCCCCTCTGGGCGGCACAGGACAAGTCAAGGGGAGGTCTCGCCTTTTCCCAACGGGTGACAGCGGGCAGGCGACAGCAGCTGGCGAAACTAGCGGTGTCGGGGACTGCTTTCCTGAGCGCCGGAGCAATCTGGGCTCTCGCTCGTGCCCCTCAAAGGAGGCAGACACCGACCATGCCCGACTCTCCACCGCCGTGTGGGCATGACTTTGCAGACTGGGCACCACCAGCCCGGCCAAAGCAGCGACTACGTTCGTCCCTTTCGGACTCTCTCCTATTGCTGCAAGTTTCGCCTTCAACTCGCCTTCATTTAGTACAGAGCAGCAGCACAAGCCGCCTCCTCAATCTCACTCTCAATTCTCCGAGTGGGGTTTATTGGAGCCCCAATTTTCACACTCATTGGTATTTTAGAGCCGCAGTGCATGCAGGCTGTCCAGGCCTGGATTCTTCTTCAGCAGGAAGACTGTTCCTCTTTCCCCGTCCTTCTGGACCGTGTCTACTACCACGGCCCCCACTCCCTCAAGCTGACTGCGGGAATACACAGAGCTCTTCACCATTTTGCCTATTCCCACCGTGACAGAAGCTCATGTAATAGTTTCTCCACATCACCAGTCCTCTCCAAATTACATCAGTGATGGATATTCTCATCCACATTTTTCCGAGATGAATGCAGACACTGAGACTAGATGATTTGCTGAATATTAGTTGCGTTGCTTACACCTCTGTGTATCGGTGGAGAAAGCTGCGTCTGTGCTGCGTTATAACCACCACGTCGGGCGTCAGCCCGTCCCTTCATCCAGCCCAAAGTTTGGAGGAGTTGAGCTGGAAATCCTCACTAGCTGCTCCGAGGGGCAGAAAACACATTAGGCATCATTAGAGGCAGAGAACAAAACGAAGAGAGCTCTCTCTGTGCGTCAGTAATTACCGCGGACGGAGATTAAAGGCAGGCGAGCCGTCGGCGCTGGGGTAAGCGGGTTTACCAGCCGCCGGAGGGGGTCACACGGCAGCGCACAGAGCGCAGCCCAGAGGCCCCAACACCGCCTGGGAGCGGGGCTCTTCTTGGCCTAGGACCCTCTGAAAAGGATCCTTAAAGAAAGAGCAAATTCCCTGATCTGACCTCAGCACTGCGGCGTATAGTACAGGAGGCTCAAAATCGGCCCGAATCCAAATTCTCCGTGCACCGGTGCAGGATCCTACTTCTGGGGCTGCGGGGTGAGACGACCCGGTTTGTCCCGCCCGGGGACAAATGCGGAGAGCCAGCACCTCGGGGTGCTCGTGGGAGCCTTGCTCCCAGCGGCGCTGTGCGGCCGGCCCGGCCCCCGGGGCCCCGGCCCGCGGCCTCGGGCTCCGCCGAGCCCCGCCGGCCCGTCTGACCGCGGCAGCCCCGGGGCCACCGGCGGCCTCGGGAACACGTCTCGCTGGTGATAGCTCCGGGAGGCAGCTCGGGACCTCGGAGCGTGGCTGGCCGATCCCATCGCTTTCATTTGCTAGGTTCATTCCCCGGACACCATTAGAGCTACGGCTCGGGAGCAGATGGTTCTCCTCCGTCCCGAGGTTCATCCCGGACAGATTGTATACAATTTATTAATAACCCACCAGATGCTCGGGCACTTTCCAGCTCAGATTGTATTTCCTGATTGCTCAAATCCCGGCTAGGGCGAGGGGGGAGCTGCTCATTTACCTTCCTCCACTGCTCTTTGTGCCTGACCAGCACCGACCTGACAAAGAGGAAAACGAGCCCCATACACACCCTGGCCGCATCCTGGGTATAAAGGTGTGCCGAGGTGTGAAACTAGCCTTGCTTTGCCCCTGCGAGCCTTCGTGTCCCAGGAGAACCACCGCTGGTCCTGCCGGGGCCGGCCCGCTCCCCGTCGGGCACGGAAGAGTGGTGCTGCATCCCGCGGAGGCAGTGGAAGCCGAGAGGTCCTGTTAGCAGCCTGCCTCGACAGTACCTGGTAGGGAGTGACTCCTATCAAAACGTCAGGAACCGGGATTTATGCCCGCTATTTCCCGGGGCTGAGCCAGGATTCCCCCTCTCGGAGCTGTTTTCCAAACGAGATGGGAAGGGAGGGGGGGGAATGCGAGGAGTCGCCGCATCGAGGTGAAATTAAAACAGTTCATCAAGAAAAGTCATACTGCCCTCGACACGATCTCCCCCAGACCCGGGTATATCTGGCAACGAAGAAGCTGGAGTCGAGGGCTTGTGCTTCCCTCTTCTCCCCTTGCAGACAGTTTTAAGAGAAGGAGAAAATACTGGGAGAGACTGGCTAGGTCCTGTGAGAGCCCTCCTGGATCTAAATAAAATACTCTGAGCTCCAGGAAAAGTCATCACAGACCTTTCAGCAACAGTGTGTTCATTTTTAATGCATAAAATGGGCTTTTCTTTGCTCTGCAGGGAGAAACACGAAAGCAGCTGGTTGTTTATACTACTGAATAAAATAAATGCAGGTCTCTGAGGGATGTTATGCCAACCACTTACCTTGAAATGTAACCCCATGGGGAAGTGAGCTATGGAGAGATGCATAGTTAATGTACTACATCTTCAGAGAAGTATCCAAGGGGCTGGCTCAGCACCAGTTATCATTAGGTATCATTGATGGTAGGGGCTGTGGTGATGATTTGGCATGTAGAGGTCACTTGTAAGGAGTAAACAGCAGGGCACTTTGGGCTGAAGTTTACAATAGGTGGAGCATGATATAGGAGCTAACCCTGAAGGCTGAGGGCTTAAAGTTGAAGGTTTTTTACTGCAGAAATAATCTGGAGGTAAAGTGCATTCATCATCAAAATGCATGTCATAGTGAAATTTTAAAATAAAAGTATGAAGCATGGAAATCTTTTCCTGCTCAGTGAAGGTTCAGCTGAATAAAAGGCACTTCACTTTCAGTGGATGCAGGTGAGAGATGCTCTCAGTGATAATAGCAGGAGAGTGTTAGTCTGCTGCATTTTTCATAACTTCTGACATTTAAAGTGTAATTCCACTTCCTCGCCTTCACCACACTCCCCCTGCCCAAAATATTTGTGACAGGAAAGAGTTTTCTTCATTTTGGTCTCTATAAATACAGTGAGAGAATTAAATAACTGTAGGAAAAAGAATTTCTTCCTCCTTGCTCCTACTGCAATGCGGAGGAACTGCACCAAATGATGCCAGCTAGGTTTGCTGTGGTTTTAAGGAAAATGAGAGTGTAAAAGTTAGGGATGCTGTGCTAAGGTGTCTGGAGAGTATGGCATGAAAGGAAGTAGTGGGCTCTCAGAGACTGAGCTTGTTCTGTTTCATGTAGAAGTCATGTAAGGCCTTGCATCCTGCTTACAACTTCACTTCCTGCTGGAAAGTTCCTCTAATAACACTCATCCCCTGAAATGTCCACCAAAAAGAGAGTGGAGGGCATTTTAAGGCTAGTAGAGCCTTGAAATGACCGGTCTGATGCTGGTCATTTTATCAGGTTTTTAATATTCTTCCTCCCATCTTTCAGCTTTCCTTCTGGGACAACAACTGAAAATTTTCTCCCACAACAGGAATTCTTGTAGGCTGTTAAAGTAGACAAATCTCCCACCACATTTTTCCCACTTCTTTGCACTACAGTGCACTAGACTTTCCCATATCTCTCTCACAGAGAATTTGCCTGCTCTGCAGGCACTGAACACCGTCTCTCTTTTTCTTCCACAACCCTCCAAAATGCATATGTCTTCAAGGAGTTGCCAGATCAGGTTACAGAATGAGAAACAGAATGAGCAAAACAAGCAACAGCAACAAAACATTGTCTGGGTTGATAAAAGAAGTTCTTCAATTGTGCACCACTTAGCGTCTCTGACAAATTTTCACCATAGTCAGTAAAGCTCTTTGAATAACACATAAATTTTGAAAGAGTGTGTATTCTGTTGTCTTGCTAATTTTTCAGTCCTGATGTTTTCACTGCTGAACTTGGAAAAAGGAAGTATGAGACAAACACAAAATAATAGAAGTTGCAAACTAGTGCCTTGCAACAAATGTGAAGGATTCATTTCCTGCATTTCTTCTCTGTTTTCTATCACAGGTACCTTGAGAGTGGAAGGATCAGCCTGTCCATCACTCTGAGGACAGACACACCACAGTACAGGCAAAATGAGAGTGTGTTATAAACATCAGCCTGCGCATCCAGAGTCATTTGGGAATTTCATATCTCACAGGAACAAGGATATCTATAAATGTTCAGGGAAGAGCGAATGACAGGGAGAATCAGGACTCATGGGCCAGTTATTCAAAGCAGGAGGAAAAGGCTACATCACCTGCAGACTGACCTCCTGCTGGTACAGATTCTAAATGGATACCAGTAATGATGATGGTGCAGGGTCTGGCCCTCGGCGTTGCCCTTGTGCAGTTTCACAGATCAGCACAAGCTTCATGGAGCAGAAGTGTCTCTCCAGGGTACAAATTTGGTACAAGCTCCTGCCCACATTGCAGGCAGAAAGGGGTGAATGAAGGGACGTGAGGAGTCTGGAAAACTGCTCCACCTTCCCTAGTTCACACTATACTCTCAGCTAAACTTCCTGACTTATCAATACCTCATATTTCCAAAAGTCCCAGTATTCTAGCTAAGATGCACGACCCTGGACATTGTCATGGAAGGACATCTGCTTCTGTTCAAGCGGTGTCAAAACTAAGCTTGCCTAGTGCTTGAGCGGGGAGGCTCGAAAGCCAGGACAGTCAGGGGAGCTCAGCTGGTGTGCAGCCCATAGCAAGGTTTGTCTTGCTTAGTACAGGGTATGTCTGAGCTTTGCAGAGCACCTGGAAAGCTTGGTTCCAAACAAAAGAAAGAAAAACTGGTTTGCAGGCTCTTGATGGCTATGCAGAATTTTGCACTGGGATGTATCTTGTAGGAAACTGTGAAGCAAACATGGAAATGTCTGAATTGTCCATCTCCTTTGGGCCACAGCAAGATGTTTTTTTGTTTGTTTGTTTGTTTTTTCCACTGAGAAAAACATAAAGCTGACTGGTTGTGGTTTTATAGCCTTCCTCCTTAAACTGAGTATGGTCATTTCTGTTTCGCTTTCATTTCTGAACATTTTTCTCTCTCTTTAGAAATACTAAACAATCAACAGGGATTCACAAGGAGGGACTTTAGGAAAGGACAAAGGAAAGGATCTAAGAAGGCTGGAGATGGCATTTTTGGTCAGTACATGTATTAATTTCTCCAGCAATAGTTTACATGTTAGACAGTTCCTCCACACTGGCTCCCTTGCAATCAGCTTTCAGTATTTGAAAGCTGGAAAAGTATATTTATTTGGAGGGTATTCTTTGTTTTATTTTGTTAGAGAGGTATCTGCATTGTCCTTATTTTGGAGGTCTTTTTATGTGCATGAACTTAAAAATGTTCTCTGTCAGTCTTGCTGTTCTCTACTCATTTTTAAGGCAACAGCCTGCTGTATGTGGGTCAAAAGGTTTATTGAAATCTAATACAACAGCAAGTAATCTAGTTAAGCCAATGAGTGAGAGTCTCACAACTCCAAACCAGAAAGCTTTGAGAGCTGCATCTAGATAGATATTTAATTTGTCATCAAAACAAACAAATAAGTCAAGCCATAAACACTGCACCATTTATCACAGACACAACAACTAGAGCAGATTATCAGCCTCCTCACTTGGAACTGGGCAAAAGAGAGATAACTGAAGCCTGACACATAGTCTTAGTCCAAATAGGAAAGTAAAATAAATAAATAAATAAATAAATAACAAGGTCTTCTGTATCTTGCAAACTGCAGAGTGTTGCATCTACCAGCTAGCAGCCCCTGGTTAGACTTGCAGCATGAACACCCGTTTGTGGTCTCTGATTGTTTTGTCTTTGTTTGGTCTCCTTTGGGCATATGGAAACAACCACCTACACGAAGATCTACTGTCTTCAGTTCCTGCCCATGGCCTTAGACTAGCTAAAGGGCTCATTAGAGAGCTGAAGATCAAGGGATTCTGCAGCTTTATCTGTTCCTGAGGGTGTCTGGGCAATGCTGGCCTGGAAAACTCTCATGCCTGAAATTTTGCTCGAATACACTCCCTGTCAAGCTTAGTGCACTGCCTTTATCATTTCTTGGCATTTCCACTGAATTCTGGGAAGAAAACAGATGCACATAACATAAAAGCAGAACTTATGTTTTCCTTTCAGTCCTTGATACTGGCTTTATGCTTGTTAGAAACCAGTTACTCCAGAAATGCTTGGATTTGGGTCCCCACTGATGTTAGCAGGATAAATAGCCTCATTTACAATCTCTCAACTGGAAAACAAATAATAATAACCATAATAATAATAATAAGTATTTTCTAATTCTCTCTGCCCCTGTTGTAATTCACAGGAAAATTAAACTAATAACTCTCTTTGTAAGTGTGCTATAGAGATGTCAAGAGTCAGGGATAAATGAATAGAACCATCCCAGGCAAAGTCCCTGGGGAAGAACTTCTGAGCAGACAACTGTTGTGTCTTGAAAGATTTTGAGTTTCCACAGCAACACAATGTACCTGGAGAGGCAATTGTTTCATTTTTCTGGGGTTTTCTTTCTTTTTCATTTTTTTTTCTTTGTCATTTGAATTCCACCTATGGGCAGTACAAACTTTTATGATTTTTTTGCTAGGTTCATTTTCCATTTCTTTTCAATTTCCTGTCTGCCATACAAAGGTCTTTTTTTCAAAGAAACTTCCCCATGACTCCTAAATGCCAATGGAATCAGGCCTTTCACAAGGAGTTGCCAGGCCAGTCTTGCCTTCCTTGTTCCTTTGGCAGACAGGCAGAAACAAAGCCTTGGGAGAAGACATGAGAGTCCCTGAGCCTGTAAGATGAACATGTTCCTGGGGTCTGTGATGTGGTTGTGGTTTGCTCCAGCAGTTTTATTTTTTTCTTTTTGTTTAGGCAGATGTCTAACCTGACTCTGCTGGCATCCAAGGTAGGATGTTGGAAGCATCTTGCTGATCAGCACCAATGCCCAGCATTGGCCCATCCTGCAATGTGTTTCTCCGAACCAGGGCGATAAGCTCACACCAAGATAAACTCCTTCCATATAACTTCTCTGTGAAATAATGCACAAACCCCTGCTCTCTGGATTGTAAGGCATCAAACTGCTGAAAAAAATGGTGTGAACCCACAGCAGGTATACAAAGAGAAGAAACCCTTCTGCCTCATCTCCTTGATCCTAAGAAGGTGTTCGGACATGGTAATGCTGAATACAAGATGGCTCAGTACACACACACACACAGCAGATGTGATGGTTTTGCTCTGGTTGGGTTCTGGCAGTATTGCACAGCATATGTACAAAATGAAGAGGCCACAATTTTACTAGGGATTTGGCAGTTTATATCTTGGGATTTTCATGGATTCATAGAATAAGTGAGGTTGAAAGGGATGTCTGGAAGTCGTTGGGCCAGCCTCCTTCTCAAAACAGGGTCAGATTTGACCCTGCCTCACCAGGAAAGTAGTGCAGGTATAAAACTGGAGGCAAAAGAAAAGAGGAGAAGAAAAGAGGGGACAAGCGTGAACCCAGCAGTGAAGAGAAGAGTATCTTGCAGTCTGTTCAGACATTGAAAGAGCATGACCATCAAATAAGTGCCATCTGATAGGCATTGAGGGAGTCATATGGCTCGTGTTATGTGACATAACCATCTAGGATGACCCCTGGGGAACATACCAGCACTTTGGAAAGGGAATTGGCCCCAGCTGTACAAGTCCTTAGACACTAGGGCAATTATGAGAACATCCTGAAAAGAAGAATTAAAGCTCAAAAAAGATGATTTGGGGAAGCAAACTCAATGTGATACTGCATTTCTTGGCATCAAAACAATTAAGCTATACTTTTGGGAGTTGACTGCAGGACTACTTTCCTAGAGTTTGGTCTTCCAGAGAAGAATCTAAGCAAATAGCAAACCTGTTCCTCTGGTCTCTAGTAAAATGCCACTGAAGGACAGGTACTGAATGCACAGTTTTATCTCCACTTCTAGTAAATGATACTAAGAGAAGAGCAAGGAAGAGACTGAGGACAAGTGGGATCCTGCAGAAAGGATTTGGCCTCAGAGCAAGCCTCCTACATTTAGATACTCAGAGAAGATTTAATCAATAGATAGAATGACTGCAGAGCACGAGCTGTGATAAACTGAATGACCAGCAGGTCCTTGATGGAAAATGAGGCCTGGAATCTCTAGGGCTCACACCTGGCAGTTTGAAAACACATTTGTCGTAACAAAAACAGTGAGAAATATGGACATAGTTGTTAAGAGGAGACTCACCAAATTGTAAAGCCTATAAGCTGGTCCAGATGAGCTCAGAAAAGGAGGGATAGTCCTACCGGCATCCTTCCCAATAACTGCAGAAAAGATGGAAGTGGTGTATAGGGAGGCACGGAAGAAAAACAGTGTCATGGGAGAGGGTGGGAATGCTGTGGTCTCAACCGTGACAAATGACCTGAATGTAAATACTTCACCAGTACCAGGAACAGATCATCCGCATGTGTGTGGTGACATTCCACCTGAATATAAGGAAAAATTTCTTTACTGTGACAGTGACAGAGCCCTGGAACAGGTTGCCCAGAGAAGCTGTGTAGTCTCCTTCTCTGGAGATATTCAAAACCCACCTGGACATGATCCCATCCAATGTGCTCTAGATGACCCAGCTTGAGCCAGGGGTTTGGACTAGATGATCTCCAGAGGCCCCTTCCAACCTCAACTGTTCTGTGATTCTGTGAAGGAAGGCTGCAAAAACAGGACAGTCCTTAGCCTGCTTCAGCCAATGAAGCGTTGCAAAGTTCTCTTCATTACGGCCATTAACTGAATCTGACCCAATTAGAAGTTTGTTAGGGCAACCTCTGCATTTTAAGCAGCTCACGTAGAGGAATGTGACTATTCCTGCCTGACCTCTCTGTGCTCCCAGAGCATAAACCAAACTCTGAATTTCAGCTAGACTTGGGCTGAAATCCTTCTGTAAATGTCTGCTGTATTGTTTGCACCACTACAAAAATGCTGAACTCCAATTTTATTTAGAGGAAGATTTGGATACAGAAATGCAATAACTCTTTATAATAAAACAGAACACATTCAGACAGCTCATCTCTTCTCTGGGTTCACATAGCAATTTAACCCCAAGTTTTCTATTTCAGATGCAGACTCCTATCACACAGACTCTGCATCTTGGCCTATCCAAAACCCTACTAATGCTTATCATGATTTTCTCATTCAGTTAATAGTTACTTGTCCTGCTTATATTCCCTTCATATAAATATGATTTATTTCTGTGCAGGTAAAATATACGATAAGAAATTTCTCGAGCTGTTTAATGATATTCAGTGTTGTAGACATTATTGAAATGAGTGGATATGATATGAAGACCTTAGTGACCCTTCTGGGAATCTTCACTCTCTCTTCATTTCTTCTGATTATTTCTTCTACTTGTTGTTACACATATTCCTAGCAACGAATTAAAAAGACTATCTCATCACAAATATCTCCAGATTCTTGGGATGCATATCTGCAGGTCAACTGCACAAATGTTTTATTTTTCAACCTGTTTAACATGAACTTGTTTGCCCTGCTTCATGCCATTGGAAGAACATGCTGAATTCTGAATGCTGAAATAAAAAAGTGCTGCTATTTTTTAGAATGTGCAAAAATATATTGCTTATTTAAATACAAGATTTGTAAATCAGAGAATTTCATGGGAAATGAATCATTAGTCAAAGTGCAGACTGCACTGGAGGCTGTATTTAATTTATTTTCAAAGACTGTATTCGTGCTCTTTGGTCCATGATGTCATAAGTTATTCAATACACAAAGGTGTCTCCTTATGTCTCACAATAATTAAGCTGATTAAGTTGTATTATCACTAACAAGAAGTGTTCATTCCACTCAAGTGAACACAGCAAATAGAGTCAGTGACATTTCCACCTCTTAGATTGAAAGCACATTATAGGCAAACTGGGAGGCAAGAGCCTCACTTAGCCCAGGCCTATTTCTTCATCTGATCTCTGTGGAGGAGTTAGCAACCGACATTTTCAGAACAGTAAAAAAAAAAAAAGAAAAAAGAAAAAGAAAAAGAAAAGGAGCATAGGAGCAGAGCAAAACAAAACATGACAATCACATAGACAATTTTTCATTGCGGCAGAGGCTAAATTATGAGGGCATAAGTGAAAGAGTATTTATTTTTACAAAATGTGTACTGAGATCAAGAAGGAAGCAGGCGGAGAGAATCTAGCCAAGAACAGGAGGCTGTTCTGTAGGATGAGTCCAGGGAGATGTTTAAAATACTAAGGCAACTTAAAACAAACAAATAGACAAAAAAAACCCAGTATGGATCTGAACTGAGTCATAACTAAATTAAGGCATGTTCATCCTCATATAATCTTCAGGTGAGAGGAAGAGAAGGTGAAGGCCTAGCATCACTGGAAACTGTAGTTAACCACTGAGTGCTGCAGACCTCAGGCTGAATCCAGAGCCCTCCAAGGTCGGTGCACAGACTCTCACTGATCCCCAGGGCTTTTAGATCTGTTGATATTGATCCCCATGTGCAGCTGTGACCACAAGTGTCCAATAGCTCTACCCAACCCAGTATAGCTGCATGTTGAAGGAGGGCCATGTCTCCAGTTTCCTGGGGCCCTGGCTTTTCTAATTGCTGCTAGACTCCATGCAGGGGTAAATAAGGGGTAGAGTTGAGCACAAGCTCCTCTGCATGCCTTCTTTCTGTCTTCTTTTCTCTGTACCTTTGGATTCATTTTACCTCTCTGGTACAGACTTCTAAGTCATTATAGAGATGTAAGTAATGTTTTCATCCAGAAAGCCTATTCAGCAGTAACAGGAGCATGAAAACAGTCCCTATTTGTGCTCGTGCCCAGAAGCACTGTATGTCTGCCTAACATGGCCTGCAGCATTTTGCACCACATGGCAGCCTTCCCACTGTTGTAGAAGCAAATCTCAGGCTGTTTGACAGGTCCCTGAAAGCTGGATTTGCCTCTGGATCTCTGCAAGAACTGGAGGGCATAAAGAGAGCTGTTTGTTGAGTGCATCTCCAAAGTGGCTCCATGCCTGTGCATTACCAGACTAGAGAAACCAGATAATGCTCATGAGCTGTGCAGGAGTATAAGCACAGGAAGAGCTGTAAAAATAACTGGCTGTAGGGCTAAGACCTTGCATTTTTAATCACTTTCTGCCCCTCTGGGAGATCTTCAAAGTAGGAAGATCTATCAGACTGATGTATCTGACCAGGGATGCCCTTTTGAAGAAGGGACAGTACTATGGTTGTAGTTAGGTTTAAGCCAGTGCTATCTTCCCTAAAGCAAGTCCTTTTTTAATCATCTTTTTTATTGATATACCAGTGCAGAAGAGAGATTGGAACTGAGCTCTTGTCAGAACAGCTGAATTTCCTCTAACAAAACAAAAGGAGACCCTCAGAGCCTGCAGCGAGCTCTGCTTGAGGTGGGCTGTTTGCTGACCCACAAATACCTACTGGAAGTGGCCTGGCCTGCACTGTGGTGATTAACCACACTGACCTGGTGATTAACAAAAACCACAACTATTTGTATGTATCTATCTCATCTCCTGGGCTGAGGATGGCCAGGAGTGATGGAAAGGAGAGGGCAGCAGTTTACTCAAAATTGATTTAGCCTTAGCAGTAAGGGAGAAAAATGCTGCTAAAATGCACTAGGCAGTGAGACACATTTCTGGGAAGGTGACAACAGCTGGCTGTTTGGCTGCTTAATTCCATGAATTACCACAGAGAGGGGTGAAAAATGTCCATTTCAAATGCCTCTGTTTTAAGTGCTCATTTTTGAGACCACTCTTTGGGGAGGAACATCTAAGAAGCTGATATAATGTAACAGCTCCGTGGGTAAGAAGCACAGTCCTTCTCTCTGCTCCAGGATACCACATACCAGATAACTAGGTTGTGTGAGCTAATGGCTTGGCCCCACTGCAGAGGGGACAGGGCTGAGTCATTCTAGGCTTACTGGAGAGGGGCTACAGTGCCATCTCCTAAAGCCTGCCCAGCACCACCTAAAAACAGCTGGGAAGATATTGCCAGAGCTAATCTGGGAAACAGGGATGCCCACTGCCCCCACAGGGAGCTGAGTCCATTTGATGCTTTTATTGTTTTTTAACTCTGTTAATAAGTTTATTGTATCACTTCAAATAATCCTCTTGTTTTTCTCCTTCTGCTCCTTCACTGCTTCTCCTTCTGAAGCAGTGAAACAGGCTAATACTGTACAGCAGTCTGAGGCTGCAGCTGTTTTGGGCTTTTTTTTTTTAAGCTTAACACTCTGCAGAGGCAGGCCATTGAGCAATCCACTTCAAGAATAACATCCTTCATTCTACTGTCAAATCAGGATAGAAAGTCTTTCATCTGCTCAGACATGAGCAGGGATTGAAGTCACTAGAGGCAGTCAGATCCCTTTCATGTCCAAAACAGTGCCCCCCTGGGGTGCCTGACCCCCCAAGGACCCCTTCGAGTGCCCTCTACCCCCCCCCCCCCAACATCTCTAGGAAAGAGCACATTACATGCATGTAGACAAGGACTTGCTGGATTAATCTCAAAAGCTGCACCGCAGCCTCAAGCTGGTTGCTGAGTGAGTGGGGGGCACAACAGCCATGGTGTGGCCATCTCAGGGCTTCATCTGAAGGTGGACTCCTTGCCCCATTCAAGATGAAAAGTGTGCATCCCCCCACCAGATACAGACTTCCCTACTCTCAAAGTCAGTTCCTGTTCCGGGCACACATCCTGATTATATCTTCCTGTCTTCCTGCTAGTCTCAAGGCAAATTTGTGGGTAGCACCAAGCACTCTAGCAAGCATCAAGAGGAAAGCTGAAATGAATCATAGAAATAATGCAGAAAAAAAGAGCATTATTGTTAGATCCAGCCCCTGTCCCCAGCAGGCCAAGGTCTGTCATGCCTGTGCCTTGGCACAAATCTCTGAAGAATCTCTGTGTAAGCTGGAGCAAGAGCAAGGAGATGTGCGATGTCTCCAGCACACAGACCCTCCTGACCATGTTCCCTAAATGGCCCTGAATTCGGAGAGGGAGGAAAGCAGACCTGGAGCTCCCAGTACCCTGGTAAAATGAGTAAAATGATGTTCTCTCCTGGGGTGTTCTAGTAGGTGAGGAGGCCAGAGTGACCTGCATGACTGCTGGAGCTGATGGCCATGTTCTTCAGCTCAGCAGCAATTTCTGCTGTCAGGTGTAGCTGATGGCTCAAAGACAGTGAGATGCCAGGATGAGCTATTAAAATACATTTTTATTGGTACAAAACAGACATTGTGAAACAAACTTGGTTTAGAAAGAGCCATCATGCTCTGCACAGATGGGTTGGAAATGAACTGCCCAATGACATGCCAGCAATTGGCAATGCTGGCAGACAGACTGGGTGGACAGACACACCATCAGGTTCCCACCATTTCCTCCTCTCCCTCCCTCTGCCCTTGACCTGAACACGAGCAGAACTGATGGACAAGGTGCCTGAGAGTGAACTTTTGGGGCTTCCAGTATGTCTCACCTCTTTTGGTAGGGTTTCCTGCTACCTCTGCTCCCCAGGGTGGGGGAGGTCAGTGGAGTAGGAGGAGATAGTCTTCTGGGGATGGAGTTCTGCCATTAAGGCCCCCTGACAGCTTGCTAAAAGCCCTCAAAGAGAAGCAGGGCACAGAGGGAGATGTCTGCCCTGTGCATGTGGGGACATGCAGAGACTTCAAGGCAGAGGTTCTCCCCAAAGGTTTAAGGCTCAAGGAAAGCAGAGATTCTGGTGAGGGCCAGGGAAGGGGAATGTCACACATTTTGGAGTGCTTCTGATATCTGGAAAATTTCAAATGATTTCACCTTGGGCTAAGGGGTAACTCAGCAAGGCCTCTTACTGTGCATCTCTCAGCCACTTAAACTAATAGCTCTTCTGAAAGTCACATCTGTTTCTACTCCATCCCATACTGCTCAGAGAGCAGAGACTGGTGGTGACCTGGACTCTGGTTGTGTCCTAGGCACAGGATCTCTAGCCCTACAAGTGTTGTGTCACAGTCAGAAGGGAAGCACCCATGATGACTGGGTTTTACACTCACTTCCCAGAGAAATCAGGCACCAGTGGCTGCTCCGAGCATGCAGCACATCCTGCTGGGTCTCAGGGCCAGAGCAAGGTACATGTGTAGGGCCAGGCTGGACTGGACCAGGCTTAGTCTGTTCCCTTCATGTGGAGAGCCCCTTTCCATGCCTTCTGGGGCAGAAATACATGCATGCAGCTCAGTACATTCACATAGCCAGACAAGACAAAGAGATAATAATGTGTACAGAGAAGGACCGTCCCTAAAGGGACATGGCAATGGGTAAACTCGAGGCAGATTTGCTTAACAGGTCAATGGAAGCCCAACACAGCTCACTGCCAACAGAGCCCCACAGAATGAAATGGGAGAACCCTCCTCCCACCCCTGTCCCTAATCTCTTGCTCCCAAAAGCCTTTCTGTGCACCCTGGTGAACCACAGTCTTGACAGCCCTGTGGGGTCCCGAGTGGTTCGTACAGGGATTTATATGCTTTGGATGGACTTTGTAGCTGAAATAATGTAAGCAGCCCCCAGGACCTTGGGCAGAGCCATCCAGACCTAACCCCAGCCACTATTTTAGGTCATTGTTGATAACCACATTGTCATGCATGTCACAGTAGGTTGTCATCTTCTTCCTCTTGCCAAAGGTGGAAAAGCTGTTCTTGTCTTCCCGGCCCAGGAAGAGAGGCCCATCTTTGCTGGAAAGTAGGGTAGGAGTGCCGGGTATGTAAACATTGTGTTGATAATCCAGGGCTGGTATGTGCCCTGGGTACAGGGGGCCATACCGGGGTGTCCAGATGCTGTTGGTGCCTGCTGAGGCTTTCTGAAATTCTGGAAGAAACATGGGTGCGAAATCAGCTCAGGGGAGGTCACATTCCATTGCTCAATGGGGTGATCAGATCCATGTTCCCACATGCAAGCCCATGGTCACTTGCCACTATCCTTCCCTTCTGGGGCCCAGATGCCCTTTTCCCCCACACTACCCTACCACTGCCAAAAGCAAGTCTTCATATCTCCACCAGATGACAGGAAACTCTGGTTTCCCCAGCCCCAGTGCCCCAAAACGAACCAGAAACAGGGGTCATCAGCGTGCACAGCCTCTCATGCTCCTTCTGGAGGGCTCTGTGGATTTCCCCCATGTCTTCCAGGCTCTGGGAGCTAAAAGGAAAAGATTAATTCAAAGCTGAGTCAGAGATTTCCATCTTTCCACCTGCTCCCTTCTTTCCCATATTGCCAGATTGAATACCTCTTCAGGGTAGGTCGCTGCATGCCTGGAGGCAGCCAGTCTGTGTTGGGCTGTTTGATCTGGAAAACACAGGGAAGGGGAAGAGTGGTTATCAGGGTCCTCTATTGATCAGTCTAGGCTCTTGTACCCGAGGTTTCCCATTCTCTTTGTGGAGGAGCAAGCAGTACATACCCATTTTACCTATCGAGAAACTGAGGAAGAGTTGAACTAGTCCATTCCCTTCCAGGTCTTTCCTACCCTCTTGGGCATTTGGGTGGCCTGAGGCTTAAACTCTATCTATGGAGTTTAATTGTCAAGTTCTGACCTTCTGAAAAAGGGGTACTTTTCTTAATCTTGTTAGTTTTAGAAAGTCTCTTTTTCAGATGTGATGATGGTTTAACCCAGCTCTCAAGCCATAAAAAGGGAGAGGTGAGGAAACTGGCTCAGGAAAGAGGGAGTGGATTAAATATCTGGGGGTTGTAAGTGACTGGAGGGGGGATATTAGGCAAGTGCATCGAGAAGCACAAGGCGAAGGACCAGGAGAGTCTGTCACCAGGGAGTCAGGCTCTTCTTGGAAGGGCTGTTTCGTTAAAAGTCAAATATTTGTAAGTGGATTAGACGCCTCATCCCTCTCTATCCCTGTAATCGCGTTTCCGAAGGAGTCTTTCATCGGAGAAATTAGACGTTCCTCATTTCAATACTTAACAAGTGTTGACATCAAAATCCCTCCCCGGCGGCTCGGCCCGGCGCCGCGCAGCGGCCGTCGCGGGGAAGCGCCGGTTCCTGCGGCGGGACCGGGGATGAGAGGAGCGGGGTGACGAGCGCGGGGCAGGACCGGGGCCAGAGAGGCGCCGGTGGGGTGAGGGGGGGGAGACGGCGAGCGGGGCTGCAGGGCCACCGCGCCCAGTGACCCCCGCGGTGGCTTGACAGCCCTGCAGCCCCCCAACCCGATCCGACCCGACCCGACCCGACCCGCGGCCGCCCCCGGCCCAGGGCAGCGCCGCGGCGAGGCCGTGAATTGCCTACCGAGACAAATGCGAGCCGCGCCCCCCCCCACTCCTCCCCTCGGGGCGCAGGAGCGTCTCCGTTGCCTCTCACGCGTGGGAAGGGAGGCGGGAGGGCATTTCCACCCGTCTCAGCTGAGCCTGCCGTTCCCCCAGTAATTAGACCCGCAGGGAAGCTCGGCAGAGAATTTCCCGCTGTCTGACGGCTGCTAATTCCTACACTGATCAAAGGTCCGGGCTGTTTTCTTGGAAAACTTGAGCCTGCTTTCTCCCATGGCAAAGGTTGAGGGAGGTGGTCTTTAAGGCAGGGGGATGGGGGATCTGTGGAGCCTCAGTAGGTGCCACCCAGCCTGGTGCCCCGACATTACCTGCTTAGAGACCTGGAGCTGCTGGCTGGTTTGGGACTGCTTCCCGGGAGCTGGGAGGTTCCCAGGATCTTTCTCATTGTTCCGGGGTGGGCTGCAGGGCTTGAGGAACATGAAGTCACTCTGTGCAGACTCAGGGCTGAGGCAAACCTTGTAGCAGTAGCCTGGCGGGCCCCCACCAGGCACATCCAGGCAGGCGGTGGGCACTGTGCCCGCAGGGAGCTGTGCTGCAAGATTCGACATCTTGAGGCCATCGGAGGAGGTGCCAGGCCCGGGGCAGCAGCGGCAGTGAGGTGGTGAGCAGCCACCACCTCGCCAGGAGTGCTGCTCCCCACGGCATCGGACGGCTGTGAGAATGAGGATGGCAAGGAGGAAGGTGAGGGAGACTGAGCCCAGGGAGACAAGGAGGTAGAGGGTGAGTGGGGAGGATGAGGAAGCCTCAGGGGGGAGGCTGAAGTCACTGAAGTCGGAGAGGGTCTGGGGCATGTTCTCTACCACTGAGAGCAGGATGGACACGGTGGCTGAGAGGGCTGGCTGTCCACCATCTCGCACCTGCACCACCAGTCTCTGCCGGGTTGCATCCTGCTCCAGAAAGGAGCGGAGCGTGCGCAGCTCACCTGTGTCTGGTGCCACACTGAAGAGGGTGAAGTCAGTGGCCTGAAGGAGCTGGTAGGAGAGGCGGGAGTTCAGCCCTGCATCCGCATCCACTGCTGACACTGTGCCCACCAGGTAGCCAGGCCCAGCTGATCTTGGCACCAGCTCAGTGGCCACTGAGCCATTGCGTGGCATGGGTGAAACGATGACAGGTGCATTGTCATTTTGGTCCAGCACAAAGACATGAACAGTGACATTAGCACTGAGTGGGGGGAAACCTGCATCCTGTGCTTGCACTTGGATCTGAAAGCTGCGGATCTGCTCATAATCAAGCGAGCGCAGGGCATACATGTGCCCGCTGTCTGAGTTGATAGACACGTAGGTGCCCACAGGCATGCCATGGATGTGCCCGTCAGCAATGGAGTAGGATAGGTAGGCATTCTGCTGGCAGTCAGGGTCCAATGCACTGACAGAGCAGATGGAGGCTCCTGGTGCATTGTTCTCCATCACATAGACGCTGTAAGAGGGCTGGAGAAAGCGTGGCGCATTGTCATTCACATCAGACACGGGGACAGTAAGGGTGCTGCGGGTCAGCAAAGCAGGTGAGCCCATGTCCCGTGCTGTGATGCTCACATTGTACTCGGGCACAGCCTCTCGGTCCAGTTCTTCCGTGGTGACCAGAGTGTAGTAGTTGTGGAAGGAGGAACGAAGCTCAAAGGGCACATCGGGGCTGACCTCACAGCTCACACGTCCATTCTCCCCAGAGTCCCGGTCAAGAACACTGATGACAGCAATGACAGTGCCAGGTGGGGCATCCTCCAGCACGGGTGTGGACACAGAGGTGAGGGTCACCTCTGGTGCATTGTCATTCACATCAAGGAGGTGCACGAGAACCCGGCAGTGTACAGCAATGGCCGAGGGCCCACGATCCTTGGCTTGCACATAGAGTTCGTGGAGGCTGGCACGCTCATAGTCCAAAGGGCCCTTCAGCAACACCTGGCCACTGCGGGGCTCCACACGGAAGAGATCACGGACATGAGGTGGTGCATGCCCACTGAACGAGTACTCAATCTCCCCGTTGGAGCCCTCATCCAAGTCAGTGGCATTGAGCTGGATGACCAGGGTGCCAGCAGGGGCATCCTCAGGCAGGCTCACTCCATATGAAGGCTGGTCAAAGGCAGGCACATTGTCGTTGGCATCCAACACCGTGACAAGGATGTGTGCTGTGCCTGAGCGCTCAGGGACACCACCATCGAGGGCAGTGAGCAGCACCCGGTGTGTGCGTTGCTGCTCACGATCCAGGGCATGCTCCAGCACCAGCTCTGCAAACTTGCTGGCGTCACTGCGCGTCTGCACCTCGAGGGAGAAGAAACCATTAGGGCTGAGCTGGTAGGTGCGCACAGAGTTGGTGCCCATGTCAGGGTCGTGGGCACTCTCAAGTGGGAAGCGAGCACCAGGCACAGCAGATTCAGCCACCTCCAGCACGTACTCCCGCCAGGGGAAGGTGGGTGCATGGTCGTTGATGTCCTGCACCTCCACCTCGATGCGGTAAAGCTCTAGCGGGCTCTCGACGAGTAGCTGTAGGTGGAGCAGGCAGGTCCCCCCGGCCTCGCACACCTCCTCCCGGTCGATCCGCTCATTCACGAAGAGGATCCCGTTCTCGAGGTTCACCTCCAGGTGCTGCCGGGCACCGGCCCGCGACACGATGCGGAACCGCCGCGCTGACAGCGTGGACACGTCCAGCCCCAGATCCTCCCCGAGGTTGGCCACGAAAGCGCCGTGCTCCAGCTCCTCTGGCACTGCGTAGCGCAGCTGCCCGGCAGCGGGGCGTGGGGCCGGGGTCCCGGTCAGGAGGAGGAGGAGGAGGAGGAAGGAGGGGAGGAAGTACTGCCTCTGCCTGGCGCCTGCTCCGACCCCCATGGTCCCGCAGCTCTCCCGGAGCGGCGGCGGTGGGAAGAGGCGCTCCTCTGCGGCGGGGGGAGCCCCGCTCCACCGGCGCTGCTGCCTCCTCCCTCGCTTTTGCTTCGCCACTTGCACTTCCAAGTAGTTTCGGGCTCTCGGGGGCGGCGGGGGGAAGGCCCCGCCCGGCGCTTCAGCACCGCATTGGTGGGCCGAGCCGCGGCCACAGGCGGCCGCTTAACCCTTTCCCTGCGGGCCCGAGGGCCACTGGGGCTGCAGTCCACCCGGTTTGCCCCCCTCCAACTCCCCCCACCGAGAACCGGAGGCGGACGGACTCGGAGCGGGGGAGGATTAGCCCTCGGGAGGAGGCGACGTCCCGTTAAAGACGATGGGAGCCGCGGCGGGACCGGCCGGTGGCCCCGCACCCGCGGCGCCGATATTACCCCGCAGATGCTGCGCTCGTCCCCGAGGTAGATTAAGAGGAGCCCGGAACGCGGCGGTTGCCAAATCCCCCGGCTGCGTCCCCCGCCGCGCCGGCCCTAACCTTTACCAGATGGTTAAGCCCCTCCAGACTTGATTACATTTCTCTGCACACCGTTTTCCTTGTAATGCGGAGTTTTTAATTACAGAAGCAGGGGGATTACAGCCCCGGATAAAGCTGAGCCCATCAGCGTGGAGGCATAGAGAGACCCCCCCCCCCTTTCCCTGCTTGCTTCCATACCCGACACCCTGCCTGCCCAGAGCCCCTCGCCCCTGATCCCGCGGCTCTACCGGCCGCCCCCACCGGGCACCCGAGCGCCAGTCCCTCTGCTCCGCCGGGGCACAATCGCCCCGAGGACCGAGCGCCAGCCTCCCCGTGCCCCCCAGGGACGCGGGGGTCAGGCCCTCCCGCCCCCCCCCCCCCCCCGGGGCAGATCCCCCCGCGGAAGGCGCCGGCACAAACTTTCCGCCGGGGGCGGGAGAGGAGAGCGCGGACCGAGCCTCCCTTCCCCGGAGGGCGAGCGATGGAGCCGGTGGCAACCCGTCCACCTCACCCCGGTACCAGCCACGGTTCCTTCGCCGGACGATCCGTTCCCGCTGCAGCCGCGGTCTCCTGCCGCTAAGGCGCCCGGGCAGCTCCGCGCTTCGCCTCCCGCCGGCGGAAGGTCCGCGGCCGGCGGCGCCGTCCCCGGGCGCTCGTTAGCGGGACGGTGCGGACGCGCCGAGCCCCGCGGCCGCCTGCCCGTGGCTGATTAGGGCCCGGATAATCTCCTAACGATCTAGTTAAGGGATCGGCAGGGCTCGGAGCGGCTTTAGCTGTGCAGTGATATTTTACCGCTTTTGTCTCTTCCTCCCGGTCCCCCTCGGAGAAAAGAACTGCCTGTCGTCCCCTCCCCCCCCCTGCTCCCAAAGACCCGCGTGGGAAGCAGAGCGTGGAGGCGACCGAGGGGCGGGAGGGAGCACGGGGCTACGGAAAGGGGCAGAATGGAAGAGGCAACCTGCTGCAGATAGGGAATTTGTTCCCCGGGAAACCCAGCCGACCCCTCGTGGGACGTGTCATGCGTGGGGCTGCCAGTTAGGGAGAGGCGAGGGGATGGACAGTGTGAGAGCAGAGTGACACTGCAGGGTGAACAGTGGGCAAGAGCGGCAAGCCTGGGTCACGCATGGGATCAGACTCAGGGCTCCCGTGAGGGCAGTACAAACAGGATGATGCCTGGTAAGTGAAGCCCAAATGGTGTCAGAAGCACTGATGTCTGCCACCCTACTCCTGGACCATCTTCCAAACCAGGGCCACCTCTGCCTTCATGCCTCACCCCCGTAAGAGCAATCTACCCCTACTCCATACCTGGTCCGACCCCACGCTCTCTGATCTGTCCTCCCAGTTCCCGATCAGTCCTCCCATCGCTGATCTGCTTCTCTGTCTAGGTTTGTCCAGTGCCTGGACCTCTCAGAGCCGGTGCTGGGGTGGTTGGGATACAGCTGCTCTGGCAGTCTTCTGAGTGCTTCCCAGGCAAGAAGGGTATTTGGGGATAGGGGATTTGGGGGGGGGGGGATGGGAGGGGGTCTCTTTTCCTCCAGTCCAGTCCTCTCCCATCTCTGATCCGGTACATGCTGGGAAATTCTTGGAGCTGCTCTCACCCCTTTGTCTGATTCAGATTAAAATATTCATTCCTCCCCCCTCTCCCCCCTGTGGTTCCAATCTGCTCCCAGAGGGATCCCTGCTCCCCCCAACCCCCTCGCCCACCCTGCGGAGTCACAGCACCTGCTGCCTCCTGCTCAGTGCTGCCTGCCCTTTCCCAGCTCTGCTGCTGGTGCACCCCCCCTACCCCAGCATGTCTCTCCAGCTGCTCCCCAGGCTTATTGCTGCTTCTTTGGGTAGGAGGAATCTGTCCATCTCCCCTCTCTGCCTTGCTTTCCTCTCATGGGGGACCCTGTAGCCCAATCATCTTCACTCCCCCAAACCCTGGGGGTCCTTCCTGACCTTCTCCCTCCCCCAGTCTCCATCTGTGCCCTAACCCTATCAGACACCAAGCCACCCCTCAACATATATTTTACCAAACACTTAAACTCTGCCTGTCCAGTCCTTCTTGGTCATCCTTTCCCCCATGTCCACAGTTTCAGAGGACCTAGATGAAAAGTGGTGGGCTTGGGAGATGAGTCCAGGCTTGTTCCGAAGATCCCTTTTCTGCAGAGGAAAGACCTAGGAGGGAAAAAGCACAAGCTGGGGGGTGCCTAGGGGGTCCTGCAGGGATATGGGGGCTCCAAGAAAGAGCCTTTTGTTGGGGAAAACACAGCAGAGGAGGGCAGACAGCAGGACAAAGAAGATGGCATGGGGGCAGCTCTGCACCTCCTGTTAACACCTCAGTTTGCATCCTATAGTTTTTAAGTTCTCTCCTGTGACTGGGTCACCCAGGGGAGAATTCAGCTGTCATTCCTGTTCTCCTGGGGTGGGAAATCAGGGTGCAACTAAAAGTCTGTTTTTGGAAGAGGCTGGAGGCTAGAAAAAGTGTGTATGAGGAGGGTTGTCCCTTGCTCTGACATGTCTTGGCACAAGCAGGTGGGAGGCTGGGTGCTGCAGGTCACTGCTGACATGTCTTGGCAGGCCAGCAGGAAAGATCAAGGTGGGATGTACCAGGAGATGCTGTGGATTAGGACTGACTTGCCTTGGAAAAGCCATACAAAAAGTGAGGGGAGATGGGTCATCCAGCTGCCTGCTGGCACCAAGCCTTACTCAGCCACCACTGTCACTCCACTTTCCTGTCAACTGCATTCTGGGGCAGAAGGGTCTGAGAGGCAAAGATACCTCTATTAGGGCACATATCCCTCCCCCCAGCACTCCCAAGCGCTCAGCCATGTACATGGGTCTGCCACTCCCTTCCTCCTGGCTGTGAGAACAATTACAGTTTGAGGAACACCACTGTGGAGGGTTCCCATTTGAAGGTCAGAATGGGCCCAGCTCTTTGCTGGTACTGCAGCTAGCGAATTGCTGCTGAGTTGCCTGCACAGGGTCAGGAACAGGGGACCTGGGTCTGCGAAGCCAAGAGGTTCTGTGCAGAACAGTGGGTGTTGTGGTCATCACTTCTTTCTCAGAGGCATTGGCTCCCTGCAGTCACTTGAGAAGATAAAGGAAGCACCTTGAAGAGGATGGTGGCTGGTCAGGTGTTTTTACCAGTGCTTGCTGGGCAGTCTACCACACCTTCGTTGCTGGAATATCCTTGGAGATATTCAAATCTCACCTGGATGAGACAATGTTCAACCTGATTTACCAGCCATACTGAGAGCAGCTGTTGAACCTGAGACCTCCAGAGGTTCTTCCTGACCAAAATCATTCTGTGATTCTGAAAGCCCCAGTCTGCAACAACTCAGAAGTGGCCCGAGAGGTGAAGGGGACAGATGCCTTAGTTTCAAGAGAGCTCTGCTATCATCTTGGGCAAGGAGACATTGCTTTTTGCAGGTCCCTGGCCCAAAGGTGAGATATGGAGCTCTGGGGGATGCTGGGAATCCATTCCACCTGAGTGACTGGAAATCCCAGCCCACAGGCTCCATTCTTGCTCAAGTTGCTCAGCATCCTCATACACCCTGACAAAGGACAGTGGTGCAGATACGCCTTTCACACCAGGTAGAATTGGACCCTGGTACATCAGTAAGGTTTTCCTGAAGTTCCACATGGTCTGTAGGTGAGAATAAGATGCAGCTGAGGAAGCCAGATCAAAGGCCAATATTGATAGGGTAAATTGGATTCTCTTGGCCAGCCATACATAGGAATGAATCCCCCAACTTTTCTACCTGGGATGGATGGAGGTTGAGATACAGACTCAGATCAGCTCACAGCAATCCTCTGTAGTTGTCATCTACTTCTCAGCATTTTTAGGACATGTGTGGACAGGCCCTGCTCAGCTTCTGGGTGACCCAGTTCTCTTGGCTCCCTGTAGGACAGAGACCTCATTGGCAGCTTATAAAGAAGACCTCTCCATTCCTGCTTGAGAGAGGGAAATTTTCTTGCCAGCCCAGTGCTGCAAGGGGAGCTGGTTTTGTGGCTGGTGTCTCATTCCTCTTGAAGTAAGAGACCCCCAGACCTGAAACAGAAGAAGAGTTAATGCTCCATTATCCCGAGAGCTGAAACTTGTCCTCTCCCAGACACCTCCTTAATGCCCTGTGAGTATATTTCCGTTCCTGGAACTCTGAGATATACTGTGGGGATCGACAGGCAGGAAAGTCAGGCTGAACAGTGCTGTGATCCTTGGATGAGGGAAAGAATAGGCCTTGGGAGAGAGAAGGTGATGTCACTCCTCTGCTGGCACCGTGTAACTCGTCTTGCAATATTGCACACAACATCTATATCTGCAGATTTGAAAGGCTTGGGAAAAATACCTTAGAAGAACATACTTAAATGAAACAGATTGAACTTTTTATTCAAAAGAAGCTGGAGGTGGTTTGACTGTAAGGCCAGAGAGCTGTCACAAGGAAGAAACATTGGGGACAACAAGACATTTAAAGGCATAAGGTCTCATGGCTTGAGGTTAGAGCCTTGGGCAATTTCATGCATTGAACCGCAAGAGGGGATCAAGCTGTTAGAACTGCTAATAACTTTCCGTCTTTTTATGTTTGCAGATCCATGTGGGGCAGAAGATTTGGTTTCATCAAACCCACGTTTCCTGATGTACCTGGATGAAATGGAAAGATCAGCTCTGGGGAGAAGGGTTCAGGTTGACCTCACATTTTCCAGCAGAGAAACCATTGCAGCTGTCTCCTTTGTGTTGGTGATACAAGAAGACACTTCATCTGCTCTCTCCTATGAGAAGCAGGTCCTGTGGTCACAAGGAAATCTCCTGTCAGCTCCTAAAGAACTCCAGGCAAGGGACCATAACACTGACAACCTCCCTTGGCAAAAGGCCTCCATGGTCCTGTGCTTAGACCCTGAAATCATGCCTCCTCCTCTCCTCTCCTCTCCTCTCCTCTCCTCTCCTCTCCTCTCCTCTCCTCTCCTCTCCTCTCCTCTCCTCTCCTCTCCTCTCCTCTCCTCTCCTCTCCTCTCCTCTCCTCTCCCCTCCCCTCCCCTCCCCTCCCCTCCCCTCCCCTCCCCTCCCCTCTCCTCTCCTCTCCTCTCCTCTCCTCTCCTCTCCTCTCCTCTCCTCTCCTCTCCTCTCCTCTTTCCTCCCCTTTCCCTTTCCCTTTCCCTTTCCCTTTCCCTTTCCCTTTCCCTTTCCCTTTCCCAGCCTCTGTCCTTGAGAGCACTTGGCTGCATGCTCCACTCTCCAGGAGAGATGGACACGTTCTTGAGGAACATGCCCACTCTACTGGTAGAAAGTACAATGGAAGGACATATCTGTGGACAACAGCAGGGTTTCTCCCGGTTTTGGTGTTATGGAGGGGCAGTGTCCACCCACTCACTACACAGCATGGTGTGGGCATGCACTCACAATGCAGCTTGTCCCAGGGGACTCACTGCAGGAGGACTCACCACAAGGGCAGGAGGCTGAACCAAACTCTGGTTGCTGTCGAGCACTTTCAGGTGAACTTAGAAAGGTGCCTCAAAGCTAAATAGCAGCCAGGAATATGGGAGTTACAGCGACCCAGGCAAGAAGACAGAGAGATGGGAGCTGGGGTTGATGTTCCTTTTTTGCTCTCCCCTTGCATCTCCCTGCACCAATACCTGAACAACCAATTTGTGCATGCATCTCGCTTCAGATTTCCATGCTTCTGGGCTGGGTTGGTGGATCTCGAGAGGGAAAGGGAGAAAAAAAGCACATTCTCCTTTGTCTACACTTCTGCTCTTCAGCTATCTGTTCCCATGGACCCATCCTGGCTCTCTGGGAATGCCTCTCTGGAGAGGAAATCCCAGTTCTTTCAGTCCTGGGCAGGTATGAGAATGTTTCTTCTTCCCAGTTCCCCCTCCATTTTCTTTAGCCATCCTCATTCCTAGACTAGAGACCCTCTCTACCTTCCTACCCTCCCTTAACGCTTGCCAGGAACTGTGTGGCCCTCCATGATGCCTCCCAACATCCCTGTCTACTCCTGGGAGATTTGCAGATCCTCCAAGACTCCCTTTCTCCCCCACCAGCCCTACTTCTTTTCTCTCTGTCTGGGAGATCAGTCACTGAGGGTGTCGACACGTCCAACTCCCCTGGGAGGATGGGGAGTGCAAAGCTGGGGGGTGTTGTTATGCTGCAAGGAGGCAAAGCTGCCATGAGCAAGCGCTTTGATCTACAGACAATTACAGACGAGTGTAGGACCTCGCTTCGCTCAGCCGATAAATAATGGAATTCGTGCGTTGACACAGACAGATTCCCCCAAACTGTCAGCAAAAGGGAGACAGAGAGAGAGAACGAGCAGGGAGACAGAGTGACTGGAGGGAAGGGGAGAGGAACAAGGAGAGAAAGGGAAGAGGAGGTCCTGTGGGAAAACGGGGAGAGATGGCAAGGGAGAAAGAACAAGTTTAGAGAGGCAACACTGATGGAGGAAAAAGGATAATAATTAGAAGATGGAGCATGTGGAGAAAGGACAGTGACAAGGAACACATATTTGTAGAGAGAAAAGAAAATCAGACAGGAAATGTGGGTAGAAAGGGGAGGGAGGGGAGTGATGTACACACAGTGGGCTGAAAGCAGAGAAAAAAATCTGAAGGTGGAAAAGAAAGAGGAGGAACAAAGGCATGCCAGTGCCCCCTGGGCTCCCCGGCTGCCTGGTAGATCACACACTCTTGAGGGCAGGGACCGTTTTCCTGCTTCGGGTGTGCGCAGCGCTCTGCAGAGGGGCCCTGACCCCCCTGAGGCTCTCAGCACAGCAAAGCCATGCAACGGGAACACACATGTGATTTGGTCAAATGATTCCCCTGGTGAACAGCCAGCAGCAGAAATTTGCTCTAAGATCACAGCTCCCCGAAAGGGTTCCTGTGGACACCCTGTCCCCATGTGCCTCCTCCCTCGTTTCCCCCTGCTTCTCTCCATCACCCTATTGCCCTGATCCTTCTTCAGCTTGAAGCTGTTTGTTCTCTGGCTGATGATGATTTTTTCTTTTGTCAGAACAAAGAAAATGTCTCTCCTTTGCTCATGTGCCCTACCAGAAGCCTCCCACGCTCATGAGCCCTTCCACGGAGCCCAGTAGAAACGATCCTTCCAGCAACCCTCCAGCCAAACAAGCGAACAGTTCTGACAGCGATGGAGTGAGCCACCGGGGGCCATCCCTGTCCTCCCCATCTGGAGCACTCACGTGGACTGTCACTTCCCACTCAGCCCTATTTGTAGCCTAACCTGGCCCAGCCATGAGTGCTGAGTGTATGGAGAAGAGCCTGACCTGCTCAGGTTTCCAGGACAAGCATCACTTCACTGCCACTGTCCCCTGCTCCCCACTTGGCTCTTTTCAGAAAATCACAACCTCCAAGCTCCAGAGGAGAATTGAACACCTCCCAGCCCAAGGAACCCACACTCAAGTCTCCAGCCTGCCCCTGCCACTGTTCCTCCATCCCTCCATTCTTCCTTCTTCAGAAATGCAGATTCCGACTGAGTCTTGCACTGTTGCCCTCACTGGTACATAGCAGGGTCTCCCACAGGGACGTGTTCCTCTCCTGGGTGAGGAAAGCAGGACAGGTTGCATCCTCAGAGCTGGTTAGGCTGAGAGCCAACCCTTAAGTGTGGCAATGGAGCTTGGGATGCACTGGGAGGATGCAGAGCAGCCTGAGGGTGCTGCCGAGTGTGCCACCTTCTCCACCAGCTTCACAGGAAGCAAAGGGCATGGACCAAACTGGATCAGGATAACACTTAGGAAGCAGGAAGCTCTAGGGCTGTCCCTCAACAATGTTGAGCCAACAGGCTGGGGTGGACAGGCAGAAGTATTGGCCCCAGGGTTATATGGCAGACTGTCGCAATGGAGGGTTGACTGATGGGGCACGGGAGACCCAGGAACCTGCCTTTGTGGTCTGGCCCCGCCCATGTCCTACCCCCCTCCAACGCACATCCCAACAGAGCTGGGGTTTGATGGTAGATCCTCCCAGCACCGTGTTACTGGGTCAAAGTAAAGCGGGAGGGCAGATTTATGGGAATGTCTCCCATGGAAGTAATTTAGCTTAATGATGGTGAATGGCAAGAACTGCTGCCTAACTGGGGCAGCATTAGCATATGGCCTGAGCAGTGGGAAGACTGGAGCCTCTGCCAAGCACTTACACAGCAATCTGGGGGGGGGGGGGGGAGAGAAGGGGGAGGGAAATGGGTGTAAACCGCTAAAAAAGCTGGTCTTTTAGTGCCAACACTGCCAATAAAGTCACTGAGGCACATCGCGATTCCACTGGCCAAGGCAGAGTAATGCACGGGGCTGGGCTGGAAACCTCCCTTCCCCAACATCCCTCTGGGTCTCTGGTGCAGGGCCAAACCCAGTTGTTTTACTGGTACAGTGTGAACCCTGGGTTGGATCTAGCTGCTGCTACTCCATTCCTGAATGCAGTGTGAAGAGAGAGACAGGCCCAGCTTTGCCCATGCAGGACAGCAGGAGAGGGCAGGGATGCAGGGGCGCAGAGCAGCCCTCCAAATGCCCCTGGCAAGAAGGGGGGCAGCAGCATCGTGCTGCACGTGGCGGGATTCAGGCACTCTGCAGGGTCTTCCCTCCCCCTACCCCCCCCCCCCCCAGGACAAGGACAGGGAAATGAATAGCTGTGAGAGAAGAAGCAGCGCGAGCAAAAGAAATTGTTGTTTTCTCTGGGGTCTGCCGTGACGCTTGAGCGCTTCCCCAAGCACCGCCATCAATGTTTAATTTCACGGAGCAGGGATAGACTCGTTCAGGCTGACCACAGTCTCCAGCTCATCTGGGACTGAGTGGTGTGTGTATAAGTCTGCTGAACCGGGAGATTGTCCCCACAGGGTCGAGGGGCTGCATGTCACAAAGAACCACTCGCCAGCCGGCCAGAGTGGGCCCTGCACCTCTCCACCCAGGCACTGAGACCAGGCACTGAGCTGGCATCAGGCACATCAAACCACATTCCTAGGGAGATGAGACAGGGTATCCTGGCCAGGACACAGGAGACATGAGAAATGCCCTGCCTTTCTCCACCAACCCCCATTTGGCCCAGTACAAACCAGCAGAAGAGCTGCACCAGAAGAGGTCACAAGCCTTAGAAGAGTGAAGTCAGAAGGAGCAGGCACAGAGTGTCCTGGGGCTGTTTGATGGTGAGGAGAAGCAGCAAGAAGAGATGCTAAGCTGGGCCCTGCCTCTCCCCAGATAAAAACCCCCAAGCCACCTCCGTGCTACAAAGGCACAACCTCCTCTCCACCGGCAGGCTTGCAGCTCAGCATGGAAACAACGAGAGTTAATGAAGAGCCATGGAGAATCACTGCTCTGCTGCTGCGGGGGCAGCAAGCAATGCTGGGAGCTAAGGGTTAATGCAGAGTGTGCAGGGAACGTTATCTGTCTCTTCTCTAAATATTATTTCCCCCCATGAAACCAGCTTTTCATCCTTGGCTAGAGGCAGCTCCTGCTGCTGGGAATCCAGCAAGAGCTTGTATCTCTGCTCCTGCACACGCCGCTGCTCTCAGCAAGCAGCCAAGACAAAGAGCTGGGCTCCCCCAGAGAGAGCAGCCCCAGCGCGGGGACCGGGCAGCGCACGGAGATGTTGGCACGCGTAGGCGGCCGCTTCAGCCCAGTGGATGCAGATGGCCTCAGGCTTGGGTCTGGGTAAAAGGCTTTTAGTGAAGGCTGGGGAAGAGCCATGTTAATGAAAGCCCTCTCGCACCCCGCTGCACTGCAGAGGCATTTCCTGCTCCTCTTCCTCCTCTCTGACAGGGCACAGAGAGCGATGGAGAGCACCAGGCAGAGAGAGTGAGACCTGAACATGCTCAAGTCCTGCACAAGCCTTGCCACCTGTCCCAGGACAGGAGAAGAAGGCATTTAGGAGCATGGGAAGCTGGGCTATCCCTTTCATACCTCTCCCCATGGATGTGCTGAGATGAATGAGAAGCAAGAGATGCTCCACAGGGAAACCAAGGCAGCAGCCGTTGACACTGCTTCAAGGTCACAAAGCAGGAAAGATGAAGGGTGCAAAGCAGCGTCTGCTGGCCCATCACACATTTCAGCAGTGTTAGCCCAAACTGAATTAGTTCAGGCTGCAGTGAGGGTCCGTTTGGCTGCAGAGTTGGTGCCTGGGGTAAAACGGCTGCTGCTAAATCTTGTCTGAAATGCCCTAAACTTTTAATGCGCGTGAAACAGCGCCATGGCAGCATCTCTTCCCCACCCTGGAGGGCACAAAGGCACAAGCATCTCCTCTCTCCCATTCAGCTGGAGCCATGCGCTGCAGTCTGAACAGCACCAGGTACGTGGCTGGAATGAAAGCTGCCTTTCCAGCCCGTATGCTGAGGGAGCATTTGCAGAAGTCAAAGAATTGCCGAGTTGAAAGGGTCAAATCTCCAAGGACAGTTGTATCTGACTGGCTATATATCATTTCAATAGCATCTTCAATGGGGATTATAATCTGAATTGAAGTGGAAAGACCTGAGGCAATGAAGCTGTCAGCAGTCTAAGATTAAGGAATTAAAACAGCAGCAAAGCATTATAGGATTTGTTCTAGACGTATCGGAAAGAGAAGGCTAAACACACTTCAGCCTTCCTCAGCTAGGAAATTTCATAAAGGTACAGAGAAGGGCAAGAACAAGGATCCCATCAATATACATAAAAGAGTGAGAGCAGAAAGAGAGATACAGAGCTATGAAGGAAAAAAAAAAAAAAAAAAAAAAAAAAAACACTCAGTCACACAAGATGTAAATCCTAACCGGAGATGGAAATGATTCACACAAGGTCTGATTGAAGTAAATAAAAGCAGCAATGAAGAGGATTTAGGGAAGAGCAGAGGTGAAGTGACACTCAAAGTCAGTAGGAAAGAAATGATCCTTCATATATTGACTGGTAAATTCTGGAGCACAGCCCAGTCCGCTCTGGGATTCCCTAATAGAAATGCAGGTCCCCAGTCCTGTCCTCGCCTCCCTCCACCCTCCCAGTTTTTATACACATCTCCAGCACTACTTTAGAAAGCAAAGAACAAGGACAACTGCCTGCGCATGGGATACAGCTGAGCAAGTATCCACTGAGGGACGGGGAGGACAAGTCCTGTCTTCATTTCCATGAAGCGCCCCAAGAGACCACCGCCGGCTTTGCATACCTTGGGAGATGTCAGCCACTCTTCTCAGTAAGATGCAGAAGCTTCAAAACAAAAAAGGAATCAAACTCCCAGCAAACGGCCAATTAAAATTATCAGTTTATTTATTTTTGGCAAACTGCACACATCTTTTCTGCCATTTGCTCTATCCTAGATCAACCCCAGGGAGGAACTTCTCCCTTGCTTTAGGAACACCATAGTTATGCCATGAAACACAAGGAAAACCAGGAAAGTAAAAGTTAAATCTGTTACTGATAAAATACACAGGAAAGTTTCAGCAACTCAGACTCCAAGCAACCACCAGCTCTGCTCAGCTCAAGCCATAAAGATTCAGGTTGAACAAATCACCACCGCTCATGTAGCACATTTCCTTCAGTTACATGATCTGAAAAGAAACCGAATCACTCCCCGCATCTTGAACACACAGCCCCAAAACAATAATGTCCATTTGACTAGAATAATTCTGAGCGATGCTGCCTGTACAGAACTGTGTACTTTATTGACACAAAAACATACCCAGCAGAACATTTCCCTGCACACACAAGGCCACAGAGCACAGTGACGAGTAGCCAGATCTAGGACACAGAGGGAGATGAGAAGCTAATGACAGGTGGAGCTTGTTCTGCAGCACAGGTAGAGCGTGGAATCAGTTTTCAATTCCTCCAGCCAAATTCTACTGGCAGATTTACATACAAGTCCTCAATCAAGTCTTTAAAGAGTTATCCAGAATCCCCTGGTAAAAACAATTGTTTCAAGAAAGAGGAGAGTCCAGAGCTGCTCAGTGATTCTTTTTGGTTGAACCAAAACCAGAGAAACCCATCACAGCTGCCATTTCATCATCCTCTTCAAATGTTAAGTCTTCTTCTGCCCTCCTTTTCTTCTCTCTCTGCTTCTCCTTTTTGTAGGCTTTGGCCTTTTCCTCCTGCAGTGAGGAAAAGATAAGCAAAGCAATTTGAACCTCTTTAGCCAACTAAGCTTTTGAGACACTGGGCACTGCCCAGAGACACAGTCATCCCAAGACCTACCCAACACCCAAGCCATCTCTGAAGAAACAAAATAGTCAGAGGGAACCATGGACTGCAATCTCTCAGGAGGTCTCCCTTTGTCTACAGACCCCAAGAATGAAGTCACACACAGAGCGGATGTAGTCAAAGAGAAGTGTCATGAAATTGTCAGCTCCTGCTTCAGAACAAATGTCAGAGGCTTCATCTGGAATCAACACTGAGGCAAGAAGGAGCTGTTTTTAAAGCAGGAGGTGTTTCCCTTGTACCAGTGCCCTGTTCCAGCAACTGCAATGTCGAATGTCACTGCCTGATGCCTTTCAGAGTGGCAGAGTGACAGCTGCTCACTGGAACAGAAGCTGAGCTCTGAGTAGCTTTGGGGGTTTTGGCATCAAAGAGTTTGCACTGCTCTAATCAAAGTGTTTCACTACGCAAAGATCACAGGTCATGGAAGAGCGCCAGGCTTGTACTGGGTCGTGTAGAAGCACAGCTTTGGCTTCCAACTTAGCAACTACTCCCACCATTCCCATCATCATTCACCATTCAGCAACTAGGAAAGACAGCCATGCCCTGGAGAAAGCTACACCACAAAGTTGCTGCTGATTTCTTTGTTGCTAAACTTGATTGGCAGCAGCTTTTCAACCCACAGCTCTCCCCACACTGCTGAGGCATGTCTCTTACCTCCTCCAAATAGATTAGGCTCAGCAGCACCAAAGCCTGCTGGAGACAGAGCACAGGGCTTCTTTCTATGCTAGGATTTGAGCAGCATCCCTAAAAGGGCATTCAGCTGCGCAGCAAAGCTCAGGGCTCAGACAGGGAGACTCAAGCAGGCAGCAATTTTAATATTTGGCTTTTCAATGACTGCTGATCAAAGAGAAGCATCCACAGAAGCTTCCCCAGTCCCCAGGAGAACTTTGTCAGCTGCTTTTCCAGTGAATTCAATCTTCATTTCATGATACTGCCATTTAAGCCCAGATTTGAGAGGGATTCAGTATCTTTCACTGCCTCCACACACATCTTGCAGCACATCACATTCCTCACAGGCCTCTTCCACATGTTGGGAGGCCATGCAGGGGCAACGTGCCACCTGGAGAAGGAACCCCAACAATCCAAAGGATCGCGCAGAACTTCAGAATGACGGGGGGCAAATATGTGCTCTGATTAGCAGATCTGTTAAAGTCAAAGTTAAGGTACAAAACAGGTGCACTGTCAGAGCTGTGCTGCTCTCAGCTGGAGCCCAAAGTGTCAAAAGTTATTCTTGCACATAAAGGGGGAGAAGAATTTCCAGGGAGACTAGCAGAGAATTAAAGGGGAAAAAACAAACAAACAAACAAACACACACACACAACAAAAACTCAAAGCAGTCTACCAGAGGTGCATGCTATCAAGAACAAGACTTCTGTTGAATAGAATTAGGAACTAGAGCTGCTTTCTCTATGAAACATGTTTCTTGGGGCCCATTGACTCAGCAGTGCACTGCCATTGCCCAGGCTCACCTCCTCACGGAGCTCCTTCATCCTCTCCTCAAAATCATAGTCCTTCTGCTTCTCCTCCATCTTCTTCTTGTTTACCTCAAAGCGTTTTTTCACCTGATCCAGCGTGGAACGCTCCACCCTCATGGACATGCCCAGATTCCTCTGGTCTATAGAAAAAGGAACGGAGCCAGCCATGTTCAGCAACATTCTGAGCCTTTAAAGCTCTGTGCATAGCCCCTTCCCTGACTCCAATTTAAATTTCTTAGAATGGCATCATCTTACTGCTTGCCATCCATCCCCTTAAAACAGTTCCTATTGCCAGACTAAACTCACGCACAGGGCTGTACATGGTCATTCACCCCAGAAGCTCAGTACTGCCAACCTGACCTAGCCGCACTGAATCCGAGTCCTAAGGGTCAGAGCAAACAACAAATGGAAGTGCAGGCAGCAGTGTTGCCCCCGTGTTCCTGAGTGACAGCGCCTGACACAACACTGTACAACCCACCCAGTAGGCCACCCAGCCTTCAGTATGAAGGTCCAGAGCACGTACGAACTGCCTGGAACACTGCAGCAACCCTCTGAGTCAGCCAACCCTCCAACAACCCACAAAAATTAGCCTTACGTTTTTTGCCATTAATGTGATCCAAGAAGTTAATGGAGTCTTTCACCACACAGTCACACACGTTGCAGTAATACCTGCCAGGATAGAGGGACATTAGCTCCAAAGCAGGGGATAAACAGTTGTTTTGTGAAGTGAAGTTTAAGAACATCTGAAATGCAAAATCCATGCATCATTTGGACCCATTGGTTCTAACCCAGACTGCTGCTCTAGGCTAAGATCAAACCAGACCAATGCCACAAAGCCAAAACTCCTCATCAGCATTAGAGAAGCAAGTGCAAGCCCAGCATTATAAACTGAACTTCCATTTCATCATCTGGTCTCAAACTCATTGGAGGACCATGCCTTCCTTTGGGATAAAGCTCTTCTACCCAGGACAAGGAAATTTCCATTGCAAAGAGCCCCAGCGCAAAGAGATGTGCAAGGCCAAGCCCCAGATTTACAGAGCTACCTGAGTTAACATTGGAGTTGCCACTTCTGATCTTGATGCCTACGCCACTGCAATGAAGGACGGGAGCCAAGACCCATGCTCACCCATCACCAGGGCAGCTGTGGCATCTTCCCCTTCCAGTGGCAGGGAACATGGCTGCAACAGGGCTCCAAAGGCAGGACTGGCCAGGTTCCCACCTCAGCTCCTAACTGCAGTCTGTTCTCATCTGGCGGCAAGGTAAGTCCTCACATAGCTATCACCTCTTAGGAGTGAGTCACAGCTTTAAACAGCACTGCTCTAGTCCTCTTTAACACCTATTACTGCAAAAACTCAGCCAGGGCCTGCCTGCACTTCCATCCCTGGATTCTGTATAGGGATGTGGATCTCCTCGGGCACTGCTGGCTACTTGGCTATGCCAGTGAGTCACTCACAGACTACTCTTATAACAGTACAACCTTAAAGCATTTGTTTAGCTGCTCAATGGCTTAGGATGAATTACGAATCTTTTCAGCATTTGGCCAAACACAATCCTCACAAATAGCAACCAAACACCATTCCTACGGACAGGCCTCTAGCTGTTTCTCTCATTCCCAGCACAAAGATATCAAGATCACAGACCCAAACCAACAGCAGTTGGCCCCTTTCTGCAGGCAGGCCTCCTGGCTAACAAAACCTAAGTGTGCAGCAGAGATCTGTCTCAGTTGCATTTTCAGGAGGGCTAAGTCCTAAGTCCCCAGGTCTTACCAACACAACCCTGACTCCAACACAAAGACCTACCCTCCCATCTCTGACTGTGGGGTAGTTTTGGTGATGACGATGGTCTTTCCCAGCTTCGATTCCAGGTCCACCTTATAGTCTCGGTGCCGCAGGAGTTCTCTTTTGACAGGCTGAGCTGGTTTGCCTACAACACAAGCAGAAAACCCAGGCTCTCATCAGGAAAGGTCAAGCTTTACATGCTGGATTTTGTGTTGCCCTCAGTGAAGAGAGGCCCACCAGGAACCTGAGAACTATACGATTCATTCAGGAATTACACATTTTTGTGAAGAAATGGTTCCATTCCCTCCTCATTGTGCAGGCCAGAATTAAGACTCTTATAAAAACAGAGATCAGTAAGGCATCTCCAGCTCTGATCTGGGTCATCCTCTGAGATTTTCCTGTTTCCAGAGGCTGATCGTTCCTCTCCCTCCACAAAGAATAGGCAGACAAAGGCAAAGGAAAGAAAGTAATTGCTTTTGTAACAATTATATTCAACGACAAACACAGGAAAAAGGATCAGAGCAAGCCAGCCTTGAACTGCTGTTATTTCCCTTTGGGACTTCACTTTTAGCTGCTCTCTCCCTCTCAAACTCAAAGGGTTTGGGTGACTCACTGCCAAACGAGCAAAGCTTGCCTGGAGTCAGTATATTACCCACCATCTTTCTTTTCTCTCTCTTCTGTGAGCCGCTTCTCTGCGAGTTTCTCATATTCATCTTTGTCCCACTTTCGGCGGAAGTCCAAGTTCTTAGTCTGAGAAGGAAATAAAGTATATTAACATCTGTTAAACAGTTTGACTAGCTACAAGGAGAGAATGGGGAAAAAATGGAATCCATTTGGCCTGTGATGCCACAGCAATACATTAAGGGCACTACATTATATTCTAATCTCTGTTTTCATACCCAAAAACTAATGATATAGTTTAAGAGAGTAATATTTAGTATGCCTATATCTGCTTCTTTCAGAAGGATTTCAAAGCACTGAGCAAAGTAATTAATTTATCTTAATAGTTCCTGAGATGAACATACATGTTCTACATTTGAAAACCAGGCACAAACAGGATTTAAACTGCTTTATCTAAGGACTTAGAAGTTCCAACTGGCAAAACACAACATAGCCATTAGCTGATCATATCTATTTTTTCCAAAGTCAGTTAAATGTGAGTTCCAAAAAAATCAAGTGAGGAGACCATGAAACACAACACAGGCTATAAAGAGCTTGATTAAAATATATGCAGAAGCATGGAAGGATGTACATATCTGCTCTCAAAGACAACAGCAGCACATGTTTATATTATAGGAATCACAGCACTCCGTTTGCTATTAAACTCTCAGTGAAGTATCCCACCCCTATAACTTTCCCATTCCAAGTTTCAGACAGGTAGGAAAAGGAAGAAACATCTTCAAGACAGACTGGCTCTTAACCAGCTTCCCAAAGCACTCGGAACTGAGAGTGAGGATATATAAAGACTATTCTTTTTGCAGGTAGCTCTGTCACCATCTGTCACATGTGGATTTTTATCTAGCCACCAACACTTGAAGGCAAAAGTGACCTGAGAAGAATCCCTTTTGCACCCACATCTATTCTTTCACTTAATAGTCAGAGTCTCTTCTTAATGTCTGTATGTCATACAGTAAAGGCCACAAGGAAAAGGTCCAACACCTCGTAAAAGTCAGGGCTTAGAGCTCAGACACTTCTTTACTTCCTACAAAAGGTAATTCTTGGATGATTAGAAAGTTGCATTACACTTAGCATGGCAGAGGCAGCAATAGGTTCTCAATTTCATATTAAGAATGAGGATAGCTGTACTTTAAACCACCGCTGGGGAAAAAAAGACCCACATACATCCACCACCTTCTCCAATTCAGGCAAATCAAGAATCCAATCACAATCCGAAGAAAATAAATCTTATTTGAAGCTACAGCAGCAGCAGCACAATCATTTAAGGTTTTTTCCTCGGGCACTCCTTCAAATGGAACGAACAACTACTGATAAGAATAAAAATGCCTTAGAGAAATGTAGAAAAATTCTCATTTATTCTCAGAGCTTCTTAAGCACTTTAAGTGTATCATAACAGGTTTTATTAGCCACCCTGAGCAAAGGAAAGAGGAATTATCACACAGTATAAATTAATGTTTCAGGGTGTTTTCCAGAATCTAGATTCTCCTGCACACTGGAATATTATCACAAATCAAAGCTGGTTGGAGCCCAGAGAGGAAGAGATTTACTTGCTGCTTCACTCTCTAGTTATAATAAAAGGGAAATAGCCTGCCATAGATCTTTACCAGTCTCCCTAGGCCAGAGACAATGAAACAAATCAAATCAAAAACTGCGAGCTATCTGTGGCAAGCTTTTAGACATACACTATCCAAAGGAACTTTCTTTAATTGGTCCAGTGGAAGCAAGGGTGGCTGCAAGCCCCCCAAAACTTTATCTAACAACTGCTTTGGGTGACACACAGTATTTCCCAAATAAGTAACAACAATTAAAAACTGAATCGTGCTCCAAAGCCTCCTGTTTGCTGCAGACATAGACGCTGAATGATCTGTTCAGTATCAAAGCCTATAAAAGATTTCAGTAGTCTCAAGTTGGGCTCTAAGCAAGGGGAACACAATCACCAGCAGCTAAAAATGAAACACAAGCTCTGAGCCATTCCCCGGGAGACATCCTGTCTCTTGCCCTCTCTCAGCATTGCTCACTTCTCAGCAAGAGAACGGTAAAAATATTTGCAAAGAAAGTATTAAAACACAGCCCCTGGTGCTGTGCTGCTGACAGCTGTCAATGTGTTTACCAGTCTGGCTCTCCAGTTTGGTTATACAAACAGCACCCACCTCAGTCACCTGATCTCAACAGGCCCCAAACCCAGTCCTGCAGGATCTGTACAGGCAGAAAGACCTCACTGCCACAACATACAGATCAACCAACGCCAGTAAAACAACCAAGCAAAGCAGGAGCCATCAGAGACTTGAGCACCACCACCATGGGAAGGAAGGTTTCTCTATGCAACGAGTAGCAATTTTGGCAGGACAGCGCAGACGCTAGCTCAGATACGGGCAACCATTTCCCAAGGAAACGGAAGAGAAGCCAGGCAGGGTGCAAAGGGGGAAGGGAAGGAGGGAGCTGCCTCCACACCGGGCCAGCCTGCCCCGGGAGGGGGAAGGCAGGGGAATGCCCCCACGCCAGGGCTGCGGCAGCCACAACCCCCCTCGCGAAGGCTCGCAGAAAAAAAGCAGGGCTCCCCGGCTCTAAGAGCGGCGCTCGGGGTGCGCTCACCCCCCCCCCCCCCACTTCGGCCACGAAGCCATCGGGGCTCCGCGGCGCAGCTCCCGGGAAGCGGCCCGCTCACCCCCACCCCCCGCGGCCTGCCCGCAGGCCCCGAGCACGGCCCCCCGCCGCCGCCCCTTCACCGCCCTGCGCCCCACGAGCGGCCCCAGCCAGCGCGGCCCCCCCCCCCCCCCCCCCCCCAAAGCCCACGGACAGAAAGGGGAACGGGCCACCGCAGCAGCCACCACCACCACCTACCCCGCTGCCTGACGCCATGTTGAGGATGCAGGCGATAAGGGAACGGAAACTGTCGCACTGTGCCCGCCTGGGTCGTAAAGCGAGGCAGTCCGCCCAAGCACCACGGAGGGCTCGCCGCTTTGGCCTAGAGCGCCACGGGGAAGCGGCGCGGGAATGGTCACGTCACGGCAGGTGGCCTGCGGTTGGCTCTGCGGCCGGAGCGCCGCCTCTCTATGGTTGCCGCGCGGCGCTCTAGCTGCCCTCATCTCCAGCTGTCATGCCTAGAAACTCTATGGCGGCGGGGGCGGCCCCGCGTGCCGCCCGGTGCTGACGGCGGGCCGCGCTCGCCGCCGCCGGCCATGCTGCGGCTGCGCTCGTTCGCCGCCGTCGTCGCCGCCGGGCGGCTGCCGCCCACGGGCCCGCGCCTCGGGCCGCTGCGCCCCGCCGCGGGCCAGGGTAGGCCCGGCGCGGGCCGCCCCCCCCGTCCAGCGGGCCCGCGGCGGGGGCGGGCGGCGGCGGCGGCGGGGGGCGGCGGGCCCGGCCCGGCGCTGAAGACGCCCAAGGTAACGGTGGGGGGAGGAGAGGGGGCGGCGGGGCCGGTAAGCGAGGGCAGCGCCGGCGGCCGCCGCGGCATGGCCCGCCCCGGCGCTGACGGCCCCTCCGCCCCCCCGGCCAGGGCACCCGCGACCACCTGCCCGCGCACATGGCGCTCCGCGACCGCCTCTTCGCCGCCGTCGTGGCCTGCTTCAAGCGGCACGGCGCGGCCGCCATCGACACTCCCGCGCTGGAGCTGCGGGTAGGGCAGGGGCCTGGGGGCGCGGGGAGGGGGGGCGGATCTGGGGCCTCCGCACGGCTCTGTTCGCTGCGGGAGGGCTGGCGCACCCGGCCGCGCCGCGCCGCCTCGGCCGAGCTTCCCCATCCCCTGGCCGTGTGCGCCCCGGGGCGAGTCACGGAGCGCTTCCCCACGGGGGGCCTGGGCCGGCAGCAGCTTTAGCGCTGAAAAGCTGTGCGTGTGCCCCCTGCTCCCCTCCAAGTGAGTCCTCACTGCGAGGCTGGGGATGGGGTTCAGGGCAGCCAGCCTGTGCCGGCGTTTGGGCTTCAGTGCCCGTTCTCCATCCCCGGGGGCTCTGAGCTTCACCTATGGCTGCCCTGCTTCTCACTAGGAAACGCTGATGGGGAAGTATGGAGACAACTCCAAGCTCATCTACGAGCTGCAGGACCAGGGGGGAGAGCTGCTGGCCCTGCGCTACGACCTGACTGTATCCTGCCACCACCACGACCGTGTAGAGAGTGTGAAGTTCTTGTGGAAGCTACAGTGACGTGCTGTGGTCTCTGCCTAGGTTGAAGGCATTAGCGTCCTACTTGCCCATGTAATGTTGCCGTGACCCATCCGCAGATCCCAGCTTCCTATAGTCTGGATGACCAAAACTCTGACTCCTTCGCTCTGACCAGATGAGATACCAGCTGGTCTGACTCTCTCTGTGTGACTCCCACCGCTGGTTGCCTCCCAGTCAGTCCAATACCTGCAACAAATCTGTTCTTTCTCCTGTAGTCTGTGGGCAATAACTGGTTCTAACCCAGTACTGTGCACCAATATCCTGCACAGTACCGTTTTTCTCTCTTCCTAGTCATGGTCCCCACCTGTGAGCACTCCTATCCTCTCTGCCATGCCAGGCTAGGCCAGGCCTTTCCGAAGCCAGTGCAGGGCTTTGGTAGCTATTCCGAGTGCAACAGCTGCAGATATGAAACAAACATGCATCCTGGGCCTTCTCCGTCTCTGCATGTTTCCCCTAAAAGCTCTTTTCTTTAATATCTTCTGCACTGTATATTGAATTGTCTCTGTATCACAGCTTAAGAAAGCAAAATGACCCAGCAGAGGTCTGTGTCTGCCAGGTGTTAACATCCTGCAGTTAAATGAAAGGAAGTGAAGTTGTCCCTGCGTTACAGAAAAGCTAAGCATGGTTCCTCACGCTCTGCATCAACCCAGTCTGTGTTTTGGAGACCTGTTACGCAGTGAGCAGCCTACAAAGTGACAGGAGGACAGGGGTGGCTTTGGGGATTTGGTTGTCTGTCTCAAGGAATCTCTGGGTTCTGTCCTTAACCTTTTGGACCCAGGTGCCCTTCGCTCGCTATTTGGCAATGAACAAAATCACCAACATTAAGCGCTACCACATCGCTAAGGTGTACAGGAGGGACAACCCAGCCACAACCAGGGGCCGCTACAGGGAATTCTACCAGTGCGTGAGTGTTGTAGCTCCTGTGTGCGAGGAGCAGGGCCGGTTCCTGCCAGGAATGTGGGAAGAGAGCGCTGGGGAATGGCAAGAGGGCTGTTTACCTTCAGCTGCTGTGTGGTTGTTTGTGCCCTGTTGAGCTCTACAGCTGGAATAAAGGCTCTGGAGTAAAATAGAAGGGAATGCTATGTAGGAAGATGGAATTTCTCTGCCTTTTCTTGTGCCTTAGGATTTTGACATTGCTGGCCAGTTTGACCCTATGATTCCTGATGCTGAGTGCCTGAAAATAGTGCACGAGATCCTGAGTGAGTTGAAGCTTGGGGACTTTCTCATTAAGGTGAGACGAAAGCCAAGTGGCTTTCTTGCATATGTACTTTCCCTCCCATCCCCTGCTCTAGTGGGCTCTGGGTCTGAGAGACCAGTGAAAAGGTAAAAGGAGATCCCAACAGCCGTAACTTCCAGCATGTCTTGGGCAGGAACAAAGAGAAATTGCAGTGGAGTGACCTCCCCTGGGCTGAGCATGCCTCTTCCTCCCCCCAGGTCAATGACCGACGTATTTTGCATGGTGTGTTTGCCATTTGTGGCATCCCAGAGAACAAGTTTTTAACCACATGCTCTACCGTGGACAAGCTGGACAAGGTAAGAGAGTTGTGAGGGCTCTCCTACCTGCATCCAGCACTGTGTGGGATAGTAACAAATGCCTGGAAGTAGCCCTGAGGTTGAAAATTGTGCATTATACCTTTTGGGCTGGTCACTTCCAGTTTCAGGGTATGGATGTCCAAGCTGGGCAGTGGTGTTGCTATTCCCATGAGAAAGAAGTATCACAGCAGTTGACTCAATATTTGTAAGGGATTCTGAGAGCTCTTTGGCTGGTAGCGGTAGCCAAGAATAAAGCCTGGCATTGTCTGTGACTTCCATTTAAGGATTCCTGTGACATGGACACAGATCATTAGCAAGAGTGCTTGCTGTGAAGCATCTGCTTTCCTTCCACACGTGTTCTGAATCCATAGGCTGGTGGAGACCACAGATGAGGGCATTCTGCAGTGACTGATGTTCTTGTCTCCCCTCACAGATGTCATGGGAGGATGTGAAGAGCGAGATGGTGGGAGAGAAGGGGCTCTCTCCTGAGGCTGCGGATCGCATTGGGAAATATGTTCAGCTCCATGGTGAGCACTGTAGGGTGGATCCCTTCTCCCTCTCAGCTGAAAGCCCCCTTCCAGCCTGCTCGGTCACTGTCCCCACAGGTGCGGCCACTCTCTTCCAGACCAGGCAGAGAGGGGCCAGTGCACCCTGGGCAGGGACAGAGCGTGCAAAGCAGCCCGCGTGACTGGCTGGGCCCCTGGTTGCCAGTGCTGCCCTGTTGCTGGCCCATGGCAGACCCCAGGCATGCCTTGTTCCCACAGGTGGCCTGGACCTGATTGAGCAGCTCCTCCAGGACCCAAAGCTATCTCAGAATAAACTAGCCAAGGAGGGGCTGGGGGACATGAAGCTGCTCTTTGAGTACCTGACACTGTTTGGCATCACAGGGAAGGTGAGGAGGTGCAGAGGATGGTGGGGGGGAGGGGGGAGCGGGTGCTGCCTTTGTGTCTGAGCTGCGCCCAGTGATGGGACTGTGCTTGTGTCCTGCAGATCTCCTTTGACCTGAGCCTGGCACGAGGTCTGGACTACTATACAGGGGTGATCTTTGAGGCTGTCCTGGTACAGCAGGAGAACGACCTTGTAGAGGAGTCAGTCAGCGTTGGGAGCGTGGCTGGAGGTGGTCGCTACGATGGGCTGGTGGGGATGTTTGATCCCAAGGGACGCAAGGTGCCCTGTGTGGGAGTCAGCATTGGGATTGAGCGGATCTTCTCCATCATGGAGCAGAAGGTGAAGGTAGGTGCTGCAGGCAGTACTTGATATGGGCAGGGTGCTCTGAAGCAGTCTGTATCATTTGTTACGGATGATAGAAAATGCATAGCTCCATAGTGCTCAATAAAGGGACTTCCTGGAGAGGGCTGTAACATCTGAACATCACTGTGGAAGACAGAGCACTTTCCTCTTCTCTTCTGCAGCCCATTATGTGGCAGTCACTGGCATCTGAGGGCAGCGTTTTGTAGCAGAAACTAAGGAAGTGTCAAAGATGGACCCCGAGTTCTGGTCCTGCTTCTCTCTTTGATTCCTGCGTGGCTTGGTCCAAGTCACTTCACTCTTGTCTCTCCCCTGTGAAGTTTTTCCCCTAGGGATTGTGAAATTATAAATTCAGTAACAGCTGTGAAACTCACTTTATAATGAGTGCCATAAAAAAACCCTGAGAGGAAAGTAATCACTTTACATTTAGTTCTGAGCTCATGATTGATGGTAAATGAGGCCAAGGCAATGTGTTTGTATGTGAAGAATCAAAAGAAACATGGGAAAGTTGTCCAGGTCCCATCTGGGAAGGAGGAAGGCCATTGTCTCACAGAAACAGCAGCACACAAATAGTCTGTCAGAATGCAGATTCACTGCGGGGCTCGTTAAATTTGCCCAGGCTGTCTTAATTGTGGACCCTGTTAGCTTCTGAAAGGTTAGCCTTGCTCAGTAACATTCACTGAACAGTGATGATCTGCTTTTAAATAGACTTGTGTTAGTGAGCCAACAGTTAAGGTCTAAGGTGAGTTAGGATGAAAGCGGTGAGCTCCTGTTGAGAGCTGCGGATTCTCTCAAAGCCGAGTGTGATGAGTGTGTCTGTCCTTGCAGGCCTCTGGGGAGAAGGTTCGTACGACTGAGACGCAAGTGCTGGTGGCTACACCTCAGAAACATTTACTTGGTGCAAGACTGAAGCTCATCTCTGAGCTGTGGGATGCAGGCATCAAGGTAAAGCAGGGATGTTGGCTTGGCCCTGTTACATTAACTGCAGTCACAAGACAGGAAGATCAATCCCCACTAGCTGTCTGTCTGTTCAGATCTGGGCCTGTCTGAGATCTAGCGGACGGAGAAGGAAGGCAGCTGTGAGCACCACAGGCAACCACTTGCTGCAGGAGTAATGAGGCAGTTTTCTATGGGGCTGACTGTTTTGCTCCATGATCATCAGAGAAAATTTTGCATTAATGATTTAGACCACCTGTTCTGCTCCCTTCTAGGCAGAGATGCTCTACAAGAAGGACCCTAAACTGCTGAAACAGCTGCAGTACTGTGAGGACACAGGGATTCCCCTTGCAGCCATCATAGGAGAGCAAGAGTTGACAGATGGAGTTGTCAAACTGCGAGTTGTCACAACAAGAGAAGAGGTGAGAATACCCTTTTACACCAGGATTCAAAAGTGCTTCCAAAATCTATAAATCGTCATTGAAAGGCTCCAACTTTTCCCTCATTGATGGTGTTCTTTTGGGTAGTTGTATCACGGATCTGTCAGAAAATCATCGTCACAAACTGTGTTGGGATCCACAGCAAGTCCTCAGGGCCGGATCATTCTGCTTAGCAGCTTTAAATATATTTGTTCCCTAAAAAAGAGGGCAGCAGTGGGCCTCTTCATTTTTCACTGTCCCTTCTTGAACAGCCTAAACTGTACTCCGAGGTGGGAGGCAGGACATGTGGAGTAGGGGTCCTGTTAAGCCTGGGGGATGGTTGAGAAGAGACAGTTTCCTGATCAGCAGCGCTGATTTCCACAGAGCAGGTTCCACTGCCGCTACCTCTTTCTTGCTGTTTGCTTTGTAGGTTAATATCCCAAGAGAGAAGCTTGCTGATGAAATCAGAAGAAGGCTGGAGCCCTGCAGCCTTTCTGACCAGAGCTGCTCAACTCTGTGAACTGCTGTGTAACTGAAAACCCCCAGAGCACTTAGCCATCAGCTGCCAGCTGAACTGTGGTCCCCACTTGTTACCCTGAGGCTCATCTGCCTAGGCTAAAGTGGTGTTGAAATGGGGTTATCTGCTCAGAAGTAGAAAGGATGGAAAAGGCATGGACAACGCGGTCGCCTTCTTAACCTTCTGGTTAACTGATCTGAGGGGGCAGGACAAGTTTGTGCGCTCCTAATTCCGCAGTAGCGGTTAACCGTACAGCAACTAGTCTATCTGCTGCGAGGGTGATGCGGCCGGGGTGCCTGGAGGGTCGCGGCGGGCTGGGGGAGGAGGGTCTGCCGGTGCTCGCAGAGGTTCGAAGGGGCCCTGCGGGAGACCGCGCTGGGGCCGCCGACGCCGGGGGCGCAGCCAGCCGCCCGGCCCACTGCCGCCGGGGAGCCGAGCCTCTGCGTTGGGGCTGCGGTGGCGCTTCCGGGGGATGGGTGGGTGGGAGCAGAGCGCCTCGGCGTGTTGTGTTTTTTTTTTTTTTTTTTTTTAATTATTATTATGATTTTTTGGAAGAATGACCGAATGAGAAAATAAATGAAGCGGAGCGGCCGCTTCACCCCGGCGCCGCCCCGCTTCGCCGCCCGCCCCGTCGGTGCGGCGGCCCCGCCCCCGCGGCAGGGCGCAGGCGCGCGGCGCAGGCGCAGGCGCGGGCGCGGCCATGGCGGACGCGGCGCGGCGGCTCAAGCAGGAGACGGCGGAGCCCAACGCGGTGCGGCAGCGAGAGACGTGGGGGGCTGGGCTGGGCGGGGGGGGGGGTGCTGCGGGGGAGCTCGGGGCGGCGGCGGCGGCTTGGACGGGGCGGGCTTGGGGTGCTCAGGTTGGGGGACCCGCAGCAGCAGTGGGGCTGCGGGGGGACAGGGGTGCTAGGGCTGGGACTGAGGCGGCTGGGGAGGCAGCGGAGATGGGGCGTCCTGGGGATGCAGGGGCTGAGGGTGCTGGGCGAAGCCTGGGGGCTGCGCCTGCCTGGTGCGCTCACCCCGCTTCCCCTGCTGCTCCCTCCCCAGATCGCGGAGGAGGTGGCAAAGTTGCTGGAGATGAAGGCCGAGCTGGGAGAGGAAGGGAAGGGCAAATTTGTGCTCAAGACCCCGAAGGTAACGTCTTCAACCGCACGTGCCCGCACACAGCTCTCCGTGCGCAGTCTGCTTGTGTGAGCACCCACCCGTATGCACCTGGGTGTGTAGAGTCTCCGCTGGCAGCGCTGACCTGCCTGTCTTTGTTTCTGTTTCCCTTTTGCTCATAATGGCTATGTGGTAGGAGAGAGAAGGATGAAAGTAACTCTGACAGCATCCAGCCCAGATATCCCTACTAAAACTCTAAAGGCTTCTGGTGCTTCTGTGACAAGCCACCCCAAACTGATGCAGTTAGGGACATAAGTTCTCGTTTGGTTGTTTTACAGCTGCACACTATAAGGCGTGTGTCTGCCTCAGTCTCACTGTTTGGAGTAGGATCACAACTTGTATTACCCCTGGTGGCAATCATGACTTGTATTACCTCTGGTGGGCAATTTAGGACTAGGGCTCTTCAGCACTGACCAGTAGCACCAGTGTCTGCAAACCCTGGCTCTCAAAGGTAAGGATCCTCAATGTGCTCATACTCCTGCTAACCACGCAGAGGGGTGAAGCCGCTGACAGGTTGAGTGAGTGCACAGTATTGCAAAGTGCCAGGCTCAGTGCGGGGTGCTGCAAGGAATATATGAGCCAAGGAAACCCCAATGCCCGGCAGTGTTTGCCGGAAATATTCAGCACATCTTACAATGTGGCAGGGAGGAAAGATGTCTTTTTTTTTTTTCTCATGGCTTCTGGTTTTGTATCAGTCTGTAGGAATGGATCCATCCTGTTTAAAGAGCAGGTCTGGACTGCTGCCAATATCTCTTCTCTCACAAAAGAACTCTTTCCTCATGGGCAGCCTTAGGCCCCAGAGAATAGTGTCTGTAATACAATTTATGCTAAAGTTTTTTTGTAACCCAAATGTTTCTTTGCTAGCAGCTGACCAAAGACAAACTGCTCTGCCACACTGTGACTTGTAGACAGCTATGGGTGTTGTTCACTAATAAACCAGCTTATGCTAACACCAGTGACTTAGAGGAAATCCTTAACAATGTTCTCCTCTGATTACTGCATTTCCTTTGTTGTATATTTTGGTAAACTTAATTGTGATCTGGAGAGGCGATTTCCAGCCCTGTGAGTTCCAAGGGAAATACAAGTGGAATTTTCTGCATCTTAGCCATGTCAAAGCACTACTGAAAGGCACTTTTCACTGTGCAACCAGTATACAGGATGTTGCTGAGTGTAATATGCCTGAGCGCTCTGCTTTTTCTCATCTGACTGTACCTTGAAAGAGAGATCCAGTTAATTAACAGTCAATTATGCATTGCTGAAAGCTTAAAAGGGAGTTATCAAAATGACTCAGTGGCTCTTAATAGTGAAGAAATTAAAAGGGAGCCTATCCCGTTGAACAGCAGATGAGCAGTTTTTAGGTAGCACCATTTGAAAATATCTGACTTCCCTCTACATGAGTTCTTTGGAAAGTATAAAGTTGCTGTTTGTTTGACAGTTTCAAAGGGTGTATGCCCTCTAAGCCCAGTCGTCAGAATTATTTTACAGATCTGGCTGATGCATCTGAATCAAAGCTGTGAACAGATCTTCACTGTATCATCTGCCTTAAGAGCACTGAGTTCTCTGGGTCCTGGATCCACATAAGCTCCTTTGCCTCCTGCATCTTGAAACACCTGGCTCACATTTAGCTCTGCTGACTGTGACAGTTCACGTAGGAGCCGAGTCCTGATGTTTTCTAGTATTCTTTGGCGATGCTTTTTACCAGCTGTCTTGCCATCTGGTTTCTGGACATGATCTTGGTAGATTCTGCACCTCTCTGTCTGCTGCTGCATGCCTGGCCCACAACACAGACAGTCGCCAGGGATATTCTCTGTTACCTCTAACCTGATGTGTGTTTTGCTCTTCTTTTCCTCATCTCATCCCAGGGCACGCGGGACTACAACCCCAAACAAATGGCCATTCGGGAGAGAGTCTTCAATGCTATCATTACCTGCTTCAAGCGCCATGGAGCAGAGGTTATTGACACACCAGTGTTTGAGCTGAAGGTGAGCAAAGGCAGAGTAAGCTGGCTGAGCTGGTTCAGATCCAGCAGTTGAAGGCTTAAGGTGCATTTACAGAGTGGGAAAATCATTAACGCTGACCTTAGGAGACCAGTGACCTCAGGAAACTGGATTCTCTGTAGTAAGCTGGAGGACTAAGAATTGTTGTCTTCCATTTCCTGGTGTGTCCTTTCTTTCCATTCTTGTTCTCTGCATGTTCTAGGGCTGATCCCTTAGATCAGCTTTTAGGTATCCCAGACAGACTGTGGACTGTCCATCTCTGGAGATATTCAAAAGCCATCTGGACACAGTCCTGAGCAACTTGCTCTAGGTGACCCTGCTTGAGCAGGGAGATTAGACTAGACGATCTCCAAAGGTCCCTTCCAACCTCAAGCATTCTGTGATTCTGTGATCTGTTGTCACTGAAGACGTTGTTTGTTCATGTGTGCTTGTTTTGTAGGAAACGCTGACAGGGAAGTATGGAGAAGACTCGAAACTCATCTATGATCTGCAGGATCAGGGGGGAGAGCTGCTGTCCCTGCGCTACGACCTGACTGTATCCTGCCAGAGCCCAGCTCCTGCAATGCTGAGGGGTCTTGTTGTCTTTGGTATCTCCCTTTTGGAGCAGCCCTATCCAGAGGGCAAGGGAGGAAGAGGGATGACAGTCTCTTGCTTCTGACCTCTGTAGTGGCATGAAGAGCATGAGCAGATGGTGTAGTTCAGTGTGGGCAGAGCTCTTGCTCAGTTACTTGCTGTTTAGCTCTACAGTTGAGCAAAGTAGTGCTTGCATGTGGAGGGAAGGGAGATCTGTGCTGAGTGGGGTTTGTTCTATAACAGGGTACCCGAAGCAGGCTACAATTGTATTTAAGCCACACGGGCATGAGATCTGGCCTGTGGCAGTGCAGGAAGGTGTCTGTAAGGACACCTTTTCTTGTGCTAATGGCAGCACATGTGGGATTGTGTCTCAGAGAGCTGGGGAGGCCTCAGGGAACCGCAGGGAGTCCTGACACTTGTTGCTTTCTCATGGGTGTATGCTGCACTGTGCTAGATCTTGGGGAGATAATGAGGGCCCAGCACTGCCTGTGGGTGATGATTGGGTTGGGGTGATTCCTCCCCATTTCTGTCCTTAACCTTTCGGTCTCAGGTGCCTTTTGCTCGCTATTTGGCAATGAACAAAATCACCAACATTAAGCGCTACCACATTGCTAAGGTGTACAGGCGGGACAACCCAGCCATGACCAGGGGCCGCTACAGGGAGTTTTACCAGTGTGTGAGTTTGGCCATTGGCAGAGATGTTGCTGGGCAGCAGTTGTGAGGATATAGGACCAAAGTCAGTGCTACCCTGAGGTCAGCTTCCCCGTGACTTTAAGATGCTTAGGAGGATCTGTTGACCTTCTCCTCTGTGCACCCCTGTGGGTGCTAAACCCAGCCTGAGAGTGAGAGCCTGAAGACAGTGGCCATAACTTAAGGCACTGTTGTAACAGGGAACTTAGTAATGGAACTTCCTGGAGCCCGAGGCAGCAGGCTGTTGCTTTGCACTGTGGAGGAGGGCAGCTCCTTACTGCATCCCACAGTGCCTACCAGCCTGGCCTAAGGGAAGAATTTCTTCCTGATCCCGAATCTGGCATCAGTTTAACATATGGGTATGCAAACAGGACACGTGAATTAGGCAGGTGAGTGACTCAGCCACAGCACTTTTCCTGTGCTTAGTTGATCCTCCGTTTCAAAGGAAGGCGCAGAAAAACCTGGAGGCCTCATTACAGAACAGGTCAGAGAGCAATGTCCCTTTTGGTGCTCTCAGTCAAGTACAGGAGCCCTGAGGAATGGGTTTGTTCCACTGTATTGACACAGTCTCCAGGGCCTCATATCACAAACTAATTATTAATTGAGAATATTACTGTTTCTCCATACGATCTCTGTTGATGTATTCCAATTCCTGATGCTGTCAAATTCCCATTTCCAAAATGTCTACAGTTTGCCTGCTGTCTCATTTGAAAGATCAATCCAAGATGTTATTCCTAGTTAGAAATGGTCTTCTAATATCTAAGCTAAAATTATAGCTTATTTTCCCTTGTGCCAATGCAGTTATTTAAACAATAGCTCTCATCCCTTGATATTGATTCTCACCCCTTTCCAAGTATTCCCTTAGAGAAAACTTGCCTTCCTTAAACTGAGTAAATCAAGTTCTTGTACCCTCTCTCCTTGACCTGCTTCGCTTCTCTGCTCAGCCTAGCAGCTTTTTCTGCATCATTTCTTAAATATGATTGACCAGCTCTTGGCTGGGTTTTTCCAGTAGCATTGCCAAAGCGCTCACTACCTTTTCTTGTCCCCAGGATTTTGACATCGCTGGTCAGTTCGATCCTATGATTCCTGATGCTGAGTGCCTGAAAATAGTGCATGAGATCCTGAGTGAGCTGCAGCTTGGAAACTTTCTTATTAAGGTGAGACCAGAGCTAGATCCCCAGGCATGATTCTCTGTGCCACAGTGCAAAGCCAGTGGTCTTTGTCTCTATGGCTCTACTCAGCAACATCTGTTCCCTTTCTAATCCCTACCAAGTCCTCATCCAGAAACCCTAGTTGATCTGGCCTCTCCCTGCTCTTGCACTGTCTGTGTTTGCAGGTTGAATGTTGGTCCTCAGCTCAGACTGCCCTTTAAGTGGGAACATAGGGGGTTCCCCAAAGCCACAGTTAGTGAGGTTCTCTGAAGAATTAACCATGGTCCCCTGCAAAATATCCAGCAGCCCAAATAACAATGTGGCTGTCATATACACTGCCTGCAGTAAAATAGGCTCTAACCCAGGATGCTTGCCCTTGTCCCCACTTCTGGTCCCTTAGTAGGGATATCTCCTGTGTGTGTGCAGTGTTGTCTGCAAATTCCACCAGGTCCTTTGTGGGACTGAGACATCTTCCAGAAGACATATGCATTACTTTAGGTTGCACTTGCCATTTGCTTCAAAACAGCTGTCATCTTGGTATGGTAACAAATGGTTCTAGGTGTGCAGATCAGGATAAGTATGTTTACAGCAGCAGGAGAGTGATGGGTAGGAGGATCTGACATGTAGGAGGACAGTGGGAGCTCTGAGGGGGGCCTAGAGCTGGGCTTTTGATGGGCTGGGCTGGGAGGTGAGAGGTGTAGGTCATATCTGACAGCAGGCTGGGTGTTAGGCTCACCATTGTGGCCTCCGCTGCGTCTGTCTGCCCTTGAGCCAGTCTGAGATGAGCTGAAGGGCTGTGCACAGGAACTGCCATCAAGTTGAGGTCCAAGTAGTTTGTGTTTGGTCAGCGGCAACAGCAGATCCTTATGAGGACAGACAAGTGACCCTGTAATGGGGAATGGCAGAACAGCCTGCCTGTGGTGGAAACAGCTCCATCTCTTCCATGAGTGACCATCTGGTTCATGTCAATGCAGGAGTATTTATAGCCTTTGAACAGTCCGTTGCTGTCTAATTTAACTGCAGATATTCTTGCTAGCCATAGAAATATTGAATCCAGCTAAGCCTTTGGCCTCAATTATCTCCTCTTGCAGAGCATAATTAAACTGTGGGAATTTACTGTGCTATAAAAAAAAAATCCCTCAACAATGTTTTAACATAATCGGATATCACTTTACCCTGTTCTCTCAGTGCAGGAACAATGTACTGAATTCACCTCAGTTCATGGTCTGTTCCTGGCCTGTTTTTAAACCTGCATTAGAGACTGATGGCATGTGTGCTCATGTAAGAGGGCTTGTAGGTCCCACTAGTTTTCTTCAGCTTTTTCTCTGTTAAGTGGAGATGTCTGTGGCTCTAGAAGGAGAAGCTGATGGCTCTACCCAGGCTTGGTAGGAATTAATTGCTGTAGTTGGCCTGGTGTGAGGAGAGAGGCAGCTTTGCTCCTCAAAAATGAGGAAAAGACTGAAATTGCTCAGGAATTATAAGCAGCAAAAAATACTACCAGCCACTTGCACTCCACGTTGACTGTTGTTTCTCTTCCACTATCTGTCTCTCCACCCCACTGCTCTAGCTGAGTCTGATTCTCCACATTCTGATAAAGCTCATCTCATCTTGGTCTTTCCTTTCTAGTTCCTAACCAATGACAAAATTTTGCCCACTCCTGACTGGCTTTTTGAGTCGCTGGAGAGGTGCGTTGGCAGACTTTTGAGAATGCAGATAGCTGTCTTTTTTCCCTACTATTCTGAAATGGGAAATATCTTATACATCAGAATGCCAAGCAGCTCCACAAGAGTTCCCCATCAGGCTAGGGTGGCTGCTAGTTTTTCTCTTACATAGCTGAAACCAGAGAGGAGAGAAACTGGACTCAGTTGAACCATATGTCTGAGTTCATAGTAAATGACTTGTTTCCTATCCCCCAGGTCAACGATCGACGCATCCTTGATGGGATGTTTGCAGTTTGTGGTGTTGCAGATAGCAAATTCCGGACCATCTGCTCCAGCGTTGACAAACTGGATAAGGTATGGGTTGGAGCTCTGGCCTGCAGCAACTGCTACTGGGCTTTCAGTGAGTCCCTGTCCCTGTGGTTGCTCTGGCCATGGGGCTATGAAAGCTGGCTGCAAAATGCAAATAATTGAGGTGCTCCTTCTCCTTCTTTTTCTTTCCCACATGAATGTTGAGGAGGAGACGTGCTGGGCACTGCAGCCACATAGCAGAACTGGGTTCTATGCTTTCTCCTCCAACATCTCACATGGTGCTGACAAATGGAAAGAAGGGAGGAAAAGGCACTCTTCTCCTTGGAGGCTCTCTAAAATTAATATCCCAAACCTCAGGTGGCTTAAGCTACCGCTGCTTATGAACCTAGAGCTTGAGATCCCACCTTTCAGACTGAGCCACAACATTGAAAAGCCTTTTCCAATGTGGTTTTTAGGATGGTGGCTTAAGGAATCATAATTGTATTCTGGAATCTTTGCTCAAATTTCAGAACTCAGTAGGAAAGAGATCTAATGGCAAACTGCTGTGGTAGTCTAGAAGAGGAGAACTGCAGTCGTGCATAAAAGCAGTTACCCTGCAGGTGACAGGGCTGGGTCAAATGGAAGTGGTTGTGTTGGCTGCAGAAATCGTTGTGTTGTCCAGCAAATCTTGCTGTTGAGTAAGTACTACTCTTGCTTGGCAATGTCATGTCCAGCATCCTTGCTGGGAACATATGGACCGTAGTGTGTGCGCTTTGCTGGCCATGCTGTTTAGGGGTGATCAGGGAATCCTGGTAGAACCTGTGCCTCTAGCTGGGTTGTGGGGCCCTCGGGAGATGGAGTGAGCGAACAACAGGAAGACGGCAATAGAAGCAAGAAGGACATATAGAAATGAGGTTTTCATGTTCGCTTGGAAACAAGTGTCTGAGTTAGAGAAAGAGATTTAGAGTGAGAAAGAATGAGAGATCAGAAACTCAGATCAGAAACTCTGTGCACAACTGGTTCTGTAAGTTTTTACTGTCCTCTACTAATAGCTAAGGAATAGGAATCTTAAAATAAAGATACAATTTTTAGTGCACTTCTTTAGTGCACTGCAGTGCTGGGATATAAAGAGGCTCTGCATGGATATAAGAGATGGAGTTATGTACTGGAGAAGAGATGCCGTGGAGAGCATGGAAGAGGTGATGACGCAATTCTCCAGGTGCAGCTCATGTCTCACAGGAAGTGTCAGCATCTAGGGAAGAGTGAGCATCAGATTAAGCAAGATGCTAATACAGATTAGCACTTCTTGCTATGAGTCCTTCTGTCTCTTTTTAGATGGCTGAACACAGCAAGGGGAGCTTGCCTGCTCCTGCCTATACTGTCCTTAGCCTGTGCTTCCCAAAGCCCTGTTTTAGTTTCAGTTCAGTCAGCAAACCTTAGCAATGCTGTCAAGAGGAACAGCGTTACTGCTTCACGGTGTCCAAATTACACCTTGACAGCATTCCCAAGTTGCTTCTGGCCTTGCAGCTAAGACTGCTATCATTGTGGGCTGATCATCTGCGTATTCAGCTTCATACAAGTGTTCCCAGCTATGCTGAGGTCTATGCTGTCTCAGTGCAGGCCTGCTGCATGAATCACAGTTTAGGCACAGCTGTAGAAAGAACAGTACCAGGTGAGAGTAAAGCTCACATAGCCCAACATCCTTTCCAATGGTTACCAAATGTAAGTGCCAAGGGAAGAACTGAACATGTCCCAGCTTTCTTACCAAGTGTGCCCTACACATTATGAGAGAGAGATTTACTGATGGTAAGCATCAGGTGTGGTGGACTCTTTCTGTTGTATGCCTCTGTCTTCTTGTGGTCATTGATCCGTCCTCTGTATTTTGGTTTCTCTCCTTAGCACAAAAGATGCAGTAGTCTGGGTTGTGACTGGATATATGCCTACATGGTATTAGGGAATAATGGGACTGTTTAAAGAACAAATGGATCAAGCCAGTTTGACTTCAGAACAACCCTTGGTTGGAGTGACATTCATTAACAGTACACATTGCCAGTGCTCAGTTCTTAATTATTATCCAGCATTATCACTACAAAGAATTAGTCCTATACAATCTCGTGCCAAATTAGCTGTGAGTGTACTTAACTGTTGCTGTGTTGTTAACGCTGATGGCTCCATCCTTTATGATCTCAGCAGCTCAGGTGGAGGCGACTCAAGGTTTCCATGGAGGGAAGGTGTGGAACTGAAGTGGTCAACTTCTTTGTTTCTTGTTTTTTATCACTTGTTATTGGTGTTCATATGCTCCTGACTCCATCTCCAGAAAAACAGAGAGGCTTCATTTGCTCCCGGCACAGTTTGTCTTGTTTCTATGACCAGGACTTGTTCTGGTTCCACCATACATCTATCCTGCTCATTCTGCATCCTTTGTTGTTGTGTTAGATTTTACTTCTTGCGTGTGCTTGTCTTCACCTGCTTTATGCAACTGCCTCAAATCTATTTGCTGCTTTGTAGTTACATGTTTATTACATATTTTTGCTGAGCTTTGTAACAAAAGGTTTTTACATTGTTGCTGGCAATGCGATTAGTAGTATTACAGTGTTACAAAATGCTCCTACAGTGTCAATTATTATATCATGCTCCTATCCAGGTTCAAAGCAAGTATATTAATTATATGCTGCTAAGAATACTTCATGGGTGCAACAGGCCTCAGTTTTGGCTACATTTTGTTTTCCGTTTCCTTCACGGAGTCCTTGTCCACTCTGACACTGACAGAGTCCCACAGTGTAAAGACATGTTGGAGGAAGACAAGTCTGTTCACCTGTGTGAGGCAGGACAGAGGGCCAGGGCTGCCAGAGAGCGTTCCCAGGAAGAGCTGTATCCCTGGGGCAGCAGCTGATGTTCTTGTCTCCCCTCACAGATGTCATGGGAGGATGTGAAGAGCGAGATGGTGGGAGAGAAGGGGCTCTCTCCTGAGGCTGCGGATCGCATCGGGGATTACGTCCAGCTCCATGGTGAGCACTGTAGGGTGGATCCCTTCTCCCTCTCAGCTGAAAGCCCCCTTCCAGCCTGCTCGGTCACTGTCCCCACAGGTGCGGCCACTCTCTTCCAGACCAGGCAGAGAGGGGCCAGTGCACCCTGGGCAGGGACAGAGCGTGCAAAGCAGCCCGCGTGACTGGCTGGGCCCCTGGTTGCCAGTGCTGCCCTGTTGCTGGCCCATGGCAGACCCCAGGCATGCCTTGTTCCCACAGGTGGCCTGGACCTGATTGAGCAGCTCCTCCAGGACCCAAAGCTATCTCAGAATAAACTAGCCAAGGAGGGGCTGGGGGACATGAAGCTGCTCTTTGAGTACCTGACACTGTTTGGCATCACAGGGAAGGTGAGGAGGTGCAGAGGATGGTGGGGGGGAGGGGGGAGCGGGTGCTGCCTTTGTGTCTGAGCTGCGCCCAGTGATGGGACTGTGCTTGTGTCCTGCAGATCTCCTTTGACCTGAGCCTGGCACGAGGTCTGGACTACTATACAGGGGTGATCTTTGAGGCTGTCCTGGTACAGCAGGAGAACGACCGTGTAGAGGAGTCAGTCAGCGTTGGGAGCGTGGCTGGAGGTGGTCGCTACGATGGGCTGGTGGGGATGTTTGATCCCAAGGGACGCAAGGTGCCCTGTGTGGGAGTCAGCATTGGGATTGAGCGGATCTTCTCCATCATGGAGCAGAAGGTGGAGGTAGGTGCCTTGGAACTTGACTAGGGTGGGAGGAAGGTGAGGATTTCCACTCTTCACCTGTGTTTTGCCCCCTATTCCAGGAGATGCTGAAGTTAGTCTTACTCACTGTGGTCCTTTATGGAGGAGCCAGTCAGGTCCCCACTCTGCTCTGCAGCAAGAGTCAGAGCCAGGTCACAATCTCCTTTTTCCTCTTGTTTGAGAGATGATCTTTGGAAGTCTCACTAGAGATAAGATCCCTCTTCCAGCATGATTAGAGATGGGAATCTGACATGTTCAGCTGCAGCTGGAGTGGGTTCTCTCAGCAGTACCAGGTACCCACATCAGATGCCTTAGTGTTCTCCGCTGCATTAGGCACCTAAAATGACCACTGAGCCTTCTTGGCATGCCAGCCAGTGCGAGACTGACAGGGTGAGAGCAGCCCTGTATGTGCACCCATCATAGAATCAGTAAGGTTGGAAGGGACCTCTGGAGATCATCTAGTCCAACCCCCGTGCTCAGCAGGGTCACCTAGAGCATGTTAGATAGGGCCACATCCAGGCGGGCCTTGAATATCTCCAGAGAAGGAGACTCCACAACCTCTCTGGGCAACCTGTTCCAATGCTCCGTCACTCTCACAGAAAAGAAATTCCTTCTCACATTCAGGTGGAACTTCCCGTGTTTCAGTTTCTGCCCATTGCCTCTTGTCCTGTCACATGGGACAACTGAAAAGAGTTTGTCCTCGTCCCCTTGACACCCTCCCTTCAGGTACTTGTACACATTGATAAGATCCCCCCTCAGTCTTCCCTTCCCGAGGCTAAAGAGGCCCAGCTCTCACAGCCGTTCCTCATAGGGCAGGTGCTCCAGCCCTCTGATCGTCTTGGTAACCCTATGCTGGACTCTCTCCAGTAGCTCCATGTCTTTCTTGTACTGGGGAGCCCAGAACTGGACACAGTACTTGAGATGAGGCCTCCCCAGGGCTGAGTAGAGGGGCAGGATCCCCTCTCTCGACCTGCTGGCAGCACTCTTCCTAATGCACCCCAGGATACTATTGGCTTTCTTGGCCACAAGGGCACATTGCTGGCTCATGGTCAACTTGTCATCCACCAGCACTCCCAGGTCCTTCTCTGCAGGGCTGCTCTCCAGCTCCCCAGCTTGTACTGGTGCGGAGGGTTATTTTTTCCCTAGGTGCAGAACTCTGCACTTGCCCTTGTTGAACCTCAGGAGGTTCCTCTCCGCCCAGCTCTCCAGCCTGTCCAGGTCTCTCTGAATGGCAGCACAGCCCTCTGGTGTCTCAGCCACTCCTCCCAGCTTGGTATCATCAGCAAACTTGCTGAGGAGGCGCTCTGTCCCCTAATCCAGGTCATTGACGAAGAAGTTGAAAAATCACATTGCATACAAGATACTATGAGGATCAGAAAGGGATTGGATCTCCCAGATCAGGGAGCATAGTGTGTCTAGGAGGTGCCAGATACTTTACTCCTGTCCCTTCTGCTCAAGAGTTTCTCTGCCCATTCCTCATCTTTAGTCCTATTCAGTGCATGCCAGGTATATCTTGGCCTCCCATTTGCATCCTCCAGAGCTCTGTTGTTGTGGAGAGCTCTCTCCTGGCAGCCAGATACAAACTGGATTTCTAAGTGGAAAATGAACCCTCTCCCCACTACCTCCAGTCCTGGACAGGTTTGTCCTTCTTCAGGTGACCTTTAAAGATTTCTCCCTCCAGAGAAAGCAGAGGCAGGAAAATGCCACTTTGAGTATCCAGTGTCTCATTTGGGAGCCGATGGCTGATGATTACTCCTGAGAGTCCTGGAGCATATCAGTTTGCTGCTGTTACATCCAACTCACAGTTTCCAGCCCAACTGTGCAGCAGACAGCTGGCTCTGTCCAGCTCCCACTAGGCTGCTCCTGAGCCATTCAAGGCAGGTTTCTGTGAGGCTGCAAACCTTTGGGTGCAGAGGAACAGTCTCTAGGCAGCTGAAGAGAGAGAGAGATTGCTCATCCTCAGCAGATCCTCCAGCCTGCACACACTTGCAGTGCAAGAAGGAGACTGTGTTAAACACCTATCACAGAACAATCCCAGAAGGTTGGATTTGGCTCCAGGATGGGGGTCTGTGGGCCTCTCTGACTGTGATGGAGCTGTGCTGCTTGTCCCACTGAGCCTGGTCCTTTTCTGAACAGGTGGATCTGGGATGTGGACCATTCCTCCTCACAGGGTCTGGGATATCTCTGTATGTCCATGGCATTTACTGAGTCTGCCTCTTCTCCAGGCCTCTGGAGAGAAGATCCGAACAACAGAGACGCAGGTGCTAGTGGCCTCTGCCCAAAAGAAGCTCCTAGAAGAGCGACTGAAGCTCATCTCTGAGCTGTGGGACGCTGGGATCAAGGTATAAACTGCTGGTGGTCACATGAGGAGCTGCCTAGTCAACTCTCCTGTTTCCTATGCCAGGAATGGACCAGATCTAGCTTTACTCGGAGAGGAGGGAGTTGTGGAGAGAAGGTTGGCAGCAGGCTGCCTTCCTGACTGGAGTCAGCCTCTTCTCTGTGCCCCGAATTGGACATTCCCTAGGAAGGGCTGGACACAATATGGTTACCTCCCTAGCACTGCAGGGGTTGCTCTGGCTGCATCTTTAACTTAAGACAGATTGTCAAGCCAGCCCCTGCTGCATGGCAGCTGTGATTTCATGCTGCCTCCAAGAGAAAGCCAAAAATACCTGGCCTTTCAAGGAGGGGAAGGAGTCAGGGAGGAGCCTGGGCTGTTTTCCACATGCAGAAGGTAAGTTGTGCAGCATGCCCTGCTCCCTGCTGGCTTCAGGCAGCTTCTCCCCAGACTCCTTGGAGGCTGAGTAGCACCTCAGTACACTGCAGGGGATTCTGAGCCCGCAGGGACATTATGGGTGTCAGCCCTGGTCTGCCACAGACTATAGCTAATAAGCTGGTGCTTTCCTATGATAAACAGAGTGTTGTGAGTGCCTTTGAGCTGCATTGCCTTACTCACTAGCTATAATGTCCAGCCTTCTCCTTTAGCTCCAGTCTCACAACCCACTCTGTACCCCACTCACCAGACAGCGATGAGCAGGTTAGACCAAGAATGTCCAGCTGAGGGTGCAAAGAAATGGGTTGGAGCTGAGCAGAGTGTTGTGCTTTGGGTCTCTTGCAGGCAGAGATGCTGTACAAGAAGAATCCCAAACTACTGAATCAGCTTCAGTACTGTGAGGACACAGGCATTCCCCTTGTTGCCATCGTGGGTGAGCAGGAGCTCAAGGATGGAGTTGTCAAGCTGCGAGTTGTGGCCACCAGGGAGGAGGTGAGGCCTGTGCTACCTTGGGAGTGGGACTGCCAGCTACTTGACCCTTCATCTCAGCTCAGGCCAGCCCTCAGGACCCATCATACTCAGCTGTTCAGCAGCAGTGCAGTTAGGTTGTAGGTAGCAAGGTGGCTTTGCAGGCTTGCATTCTGAGCTTAGTATCCAAAGGGGGAGATGGGAGGAGCAAGGCACTTCCACCTGATGTGAAAAGCCTCCAAGACTTTGGAAAGCTGCTTGTCAAGGAGGTGCTGCAGAGGGAAAGACTGTCCACATATAACAGTCAGAGGAATGAGAGCCTGTGCTGGCAGACTCGATAGGAGGTCCATTGATTGATGGCAGTACTTTAATAGGCCTGGACTTGTGTGTGCACCTTTGGAGAGAGTGTATGGAGAGTCTCCTCAGCCTTTCTTGACTTGCTGTGCAGCACTTGCCTGGCCTCAGTTTCCCACAAAGCCTCCTGTAACAGTTTAGGTTCTCAGGTCTTTATACATTGCACTTCTCATTAGATCTTTTTAAGTTGTGGTCTCTCCAGGGACTTCTGAAACACATGCTATTCCAGTTCTTCCCCCTGCACCGTTCCCCCAAGCCAAGGAGCACTGTCTCCTCCAGCTCTGGAGAGTCTCCCATCATGTGGCCTCCTCGAACTTCCAACTCTTCCTTAATTCAGAGGTCTGGTGTGTGTGGGAAAGCTCAATGGGCTGTGTGTATGCTCATGCTCTCCTTCCAGGGCATAGGACATCACTCATCATCCTGGGTGCACTGTTAGGATGAGTGGGGACAGCAGTGATCCATGTGGCTGTGGCTTTGGAACCAGTAGGAAGCACTCTGGGAGGAATGTGACTCATGATTGTCAAGAGCCAGATCTGCATTTGCTGCTCGATCCCTTTGGAGGAACAGGGGACAGAGAGCACCACCATGTGATCTCCTGAGATGGAGGGCAGCGAATGTTGTGTGGGCCATTCCTGTGGGACCAGAAAAAGTCACAATATGTCAAGCTGCTTGTGTTGTATTTATGGAACTTCGTGCTTCTCCTTCGTAGGTTGGTGTTCCCAGGGAGAACCTTGCTGAGGAAATCAAGACACGAACAAGCCAGTTTTAAACCCTTCTGGCCACATCTACCTGTTCACTGGATTTCTGCTGACAGATTTCCTCCTGTAAATGCCAAGCTGCTTGTCTCCTTTACCAAGCGATGTGGCTCTGGAGAGCCTGAGAGCCTTTGAAAGCTGTGTTTATTCTTGTCTTGTGCCCTCCTTTCCGCAATGGGAGCAGAGAGGCTGCGTTGCCTTCTACAAAACACTGTGGCCCTGAGCGATTTGCTGGAAAGCTGTTTTGTGAGAGTCCCTGGCAAGCATTTGCCTCCTGTCCATGATCGTTAAGGTGACAAGCGGAGCCCCATGCTGCTGGCAGACCCCAGGGTCTTGGCTGCAGCTTCTTGTTCCCTTCATTTTGAATAAACGTCCAGTCTAGCGTCGCTGCTCTGGCTTGCAGGGAGGTGACCTTATGCAAAGCAAAATGTAAAGGCCATTCCAAGAAACATAAATCTTCTGTCTGTCCCATCCCTGCCTCCTCCTTTTGCCTGCTTTCTGCTTGGGGCAGGGATTCATTTACCTGCCTCCGCTCCTCTGAGCGGGAGCTGACGTTAAATGCTGTCTTGGCTGCTTCTTGAGCTGTGCTTCCTTCACGGCCCCTTGAACAAGCCATTCTGCAAAACATGGTGCTGTGCACAAAGAAAGGCTGTGCTGACGTCCACCCTGGACAAACGGTGCCGGTGCAGGGTGCCACTGCTACGCTGGGTCAAACGGGTCCCCTCCCCTCCCGCCCCGAGCCTGTGAGTGCCCAGTCCTCAGCTCTGCGTCTCACCTCTGTGCCTGTGCCTCTCGCCCATCATGCTGCTCCCCTGCCCTCTGCAAAGCTGTGTTTTGTTTTTTTTTTTTTTAATTTGCCCAGTTTTTCCCCCTTCCCAGAGGTCCTACGGTTACAGAGCCCTGGTGGAGCGCCCAAACCTCACTGCAAGGCAGTGGGGAGCAGCAGCGTGGAGGGCGCGGGTACCCCCCCAGGGCGCCCCGCTTCCCCGGGGGCGCGTCCCTGGGGTGGGGATGGGGGGGGGCGGTGGGATCCTCCCGCCCCGGGGCGGGGTAGCCGCGGCCCAATGGGCGGTGGCGGCGCTGGAAGCTTCCAGGCCCCGACGAGGGCGGAGCGGCGGCGGCGAGGAGAAGCGGGCGCGGCGATGGAGGCGGCGGTAGGTGCCGTCGGGGAGCGGCCCCGCGGGCAGCCGGGGTTGGGATTGGGATTGGGATCTGGGGGGGGAGTCTAGGCCTGGGGCGGGCCCGGCCGCCGGCGGCGGGTTCGAGTCCTCCGCGCTTCCCTTCGAGGGGCGGCCGGGCCCCCGATCGCCCCGTAGGGTGGGGGTGACGGAGCTCCGGTGCTGCGGCTGGGCCCGGCCCGGCCCGGCCGCGAGGCCGGTATCTAGAGCGCGGGCGCCACTTAGGCTGCGGGGGGGCGGGGGTGCAGCCGCCGGTTTCGGAGCCGTCTCGAGGGCTGGCGGGGAGGGCTCGGAGCCGGTGTGTCGGGGCTGGAGCCCCCGGGGCCGGTCTTACTGCAAGGCCCCGTCGTGGTCCGCACCGGCAAACAGCGCCCCGAGGCACCTCCCGTTGGGCGGCGGCGGGGTCGGGCCCAGCCCGAGAGCCGTCGGGGCGGCGTAGACCCCTCGCTCCGCGCCTTCTCCTGGCGCGTTTGCGCTGGCTCCGTGGGAACGGGCCCCTCCCGGCGGGGCAGCCGGCCGAGCTCATGGCTCCCCCGGGCCTGGAGCCCCGAGCCCGCCCGCCTGCCCTCCTGCGTGTCCTCGGGGCAGCGGGTTGGCTCCGTGCCTGGGTGGTGTTTAGGGACCATCAAGGTGATGTTAGCACCTAATCGGTTGCGGCTGTGCCTGGAGAGCCGGGCCCTGCCCTTCCCGAGGGCCTGCCCGCATGCACAAGCTACCCGAGACGGGGTGGGGGGAAGGATGGCCGAAGGGGCGGGCAGTAGCCTGGGCTGTAACGCAGCTCTGGCGCTGTGGCGGCAGGAGGCCTAGTTGCATAATGGCTGGAGGTGAAGCTGGTCTTTCCGCTCCCTCTCAGCAGAATTGACCCACTGTAGAGTCCCCACCTCTATACAAAACTGTTTTCTCACCTTCGAAAAAGACCAACAGCTTGGAGAGAGAGAGCAGCCGTTACCTGATGATGCAAAGGTACATCAGATTGAAGTTACCCATTTGGGTACATTTTAATCTACTCAGTTTGTGGCCTTCAGAGGCCCTAATGGGACCTTGCAGCACTTAATGAGCTAAAGCATAATATTGTCACATAGGTGGTGTTTTCAGTCCCTCCTTGAAGTTTTTGTGACCCCAAAGCATAGGAAGGTGCTGGCAGAGAAGAGAGTTGGCTGTCTGGGGGGTCCCAGAAAGGGCTCTAGCCCTTTCTTGCAACAGTGCAGGCTATTGAGCAGGTGCCTATGTCTTTGCTTTCAAAGCTCCAATGGGTATCTGTAGAGGAACACCAACAGTGTCCTTGTGCTGTACAAAAATCTCTGGAGTTGACTGTTTCACATGGAGCAGACTTGGAGAGCACACGTGGAAGCTCTTAGAACGTACAGTGTTGGGAGTCCGCTCGGGTTTCCCGAGGAGCCTTACCTTAAAGGCAGAGCAGCAAAGCATTTGTTCCTCCGTGGCCAGCTGGTGGTAGGGCTTATGGTTGCTTCCTGGGGTTGGGATGCGCCTCGCTGGGAGGCTGGAAACTCTTTGCCCAGAGCCGTTGTAGCGTCATCTGCCTTTGCAGACTTGGACTGACAGCATCAACCAAGTCAATAAGATGGCCCTGCTCACCTGGATGAAGGAAACTGGCATCGACCTAGTGCAGGTCAACGGGCAGAGGCGATATGGCGGCCCACCACCAGGTATGTGAAGGGTATCTTAGTACTGCCGTGCACTGGAAGCGTGGCATGCCTGGGCGTCTGGTGGGCATGGAGGCTAAGTGGGTCTTGCCCCTATGCACTGTCACTGTGTACCTGCAGGCTGGGTGGGTGACCCCCCACCAACGGGATCGGAGGTATTCATTGGGAAGTTGCCACAGGACATGTACGAGAACACGCTGATCCCCCTCTTCCAGAGTGTGGGGAAGCTCTATGAGTTTCGTCTCATGATGACATTCAGTGGGCTCAACCGGGGCTTTGCCTATGCCAAGTACAGCAACCGGCGCAGTGCCAAGGTGGCAATCACCACCCTCAACAACTTTGAGGTGCAGGAAGGCTGCGCCATCCTGGTGTGCAAGAGCACGGAGAAGTGTGAGCTGAGCATGGATGGCCTGGCCACCTCGCTGAGCCGGAAGCACCTGGAGGCCATGCTGCAGGAGGCTGCTGAGGGCATTCTCAGCATCACGCTGTATCCCAGCCCTTACTGGAAGCAGGCCCACCTTGCTGTGCTGAAGTACAACTCACACCGGGCTGCTGCCATGGCCAAGAAAAGCCTGATGGAAGGTACTGGGAGGCAAGGGGGAGGCTTGTTTGCTATGGGATGGTGCTGGGTTTTGTCTTCCTGGTATGTCTAGGCAAGCACTGGCCCCAGCTCCAGGCTCAGCTGGGGGGTGACTTCAGCCTTGAGACATCGCATCCCCTGTCCTCTCCCCATGTTCCCTCTAAGAGCAGTGGTCTTCTATGAGGCTGATCCCTGGCAGTCATTATGCAAATTGAGCAGTGCTGGGGGCATCTGGAGGGCCTCAGTCTAGTTGGCTGCTTGGAGCAAGGACACCAGCAGTACTGGTCTGTGTCAGCTGGGGCTTTGGCCAAGTTCTGCAAACCGCATTGGTGGAGGCATCACACCTCTCAGTGCCCTGTCCCAGGGCTCCACTAGCCTCTTATGGGACATGTTTCCCAAAGGTCCAAACTGAACCTTCTCAGCTTTTGTGTCTGTCTCCAACTTTTATCTGCCCCAGTTGAGAAGCATTTGGCTCCGTCGTCTTTGCACCTGTCTCCAGGTAGTTGTAGTCTGTCTCTAAAAACACCCAAGCTTTGCAGCCCTGTGCCCCAGCTTAGCTTGGTTGCAAAATGGAGTGGAGAAGCAGTACTCTGAAATGAGAGCTGGCCTGTGGCTGAGCGAGGTGTCACAGAGGTGGAGGATCCTCTGTGGTTTATGCACTCTGGGTCGGAGTTAGACTAGCCCTTGGGTCATTGTGCCAGATGCTGGGGAACAGGAAGGGACAGTGTGATAGTGACTGCAGAGCCTGTAGCACTCCTGAGAGGTAGAGGGCTGGTGCACAAGTGTCTCTTGCAAGCTGAGATCTCTCTTGCACAGGGAATATGAGGATCTATGAGGAGGAAATGAGGGTGGACTGGCTGAAACCTGACCTGAAACAGAAGCTACGATCCAGTGAGGAAAAGCCATTGGCCATCTGGGTGCCACGTGTCAAGTCTCCAGGGAGCTTCAGGCAGGCACAGGTGCCCCTGTCTCCAGTGTTGTGCAATGTGCTGGACCGTCTGGATGCCCTGTGCCGAAGGAGACACCTGGGGACCCCCTTGTTCTTTACAAAATGTGTCCAGGAAAACCCTGATGGGTGGCTGCGGTTCTGGTGTCAAGTGGTGATCCCGGCGTACCCAATGCCCTTCAGTGGGTTCACATGGGTCCGGCAAGACGTGCCAGGTGCCAGTGGGCATGAAAAGGCAAAGGACATGATGGCACTGCAGGTGCTCAGGATACTAGGTGAGTCCTTCCACAGAGCCAGCACAATACCCACCTCTCCCAACGTCTTACAGCATCTTCTGGGCCTGTGGGAGTTGTGTGTTCCATAGGGCAGGTTGGGACCCAATCGGGGAAGGACCCAGCATAGCCTGGCAAGTGGGGCAAGGATTTGAGCCCAAATCTAGGATATGCAAGAGTGGAGTGGGGTTCCTGGTTGGAAGCAAAGGGCATGAGGAGCTAAGAGGAGGTGTTGGGATTATGAGCTCTTGGCTTCCTGCAGAGCCTGATACTTTTCTCTCTGTCACAGGGTGCCAGCTCATGTAGGCAGTCATCCCACCTGAACCATGGGCCAAACCTGAGCCATCTGCCTACTCATCACCAGTCCACAGGAGTGAGATGCAGGCCCAGCTGGGGATGCGGTCCTGTTTGTTTTGGTTTGAGTTTGTTTGGGTTTGAAAGCTAGCTCTGGAGAATAGAGGTGCTGTCACAACTTGTGATGGCTGCCACGTCCTCAGCCAGCAGTTGGTTCTGTTCTGTTTTTGGTGGGTGTAGGTTTTACCCCCCTGGTTTAGCTTTTCTCTAATCAGTTTGTGTTGCTCTGCTCTGGTGGGGAAGCCTGGCGTAGGTCCTGGGAGAAGAGGAAACTGCTTGGAGGGACTTCTGGCAGTGGGTAAAGGCCAGGAAGGCTTAGGGGGCCGCAGGGGCTGGCCTGGGATCATGGGCACTGTGCGTGGCCTTGGCTCTCCTTTGCTGGCATGCCTGGTATCTGAGGAACGGTCTGGCTGATGGCATGTTGCCAGCGTTCAGGATGAGGACAGGGCCGTGCATGGGGACTGTCCTGATAAAGGGGGTATGTCCCATTTCCTGGCAGAGCTGCTTTTTAACTAGGAGAGCATCTAAAGGCTCTTGGAGATGTGGGGCTGTTTGTATCCCTGGGCTGCGAGGAAGCAGCAGTGGGGTTATCAACTATCTATGAATGAGTCCTCAGCACCGGGAGGACCGGCCACAAGCCGGCCACTTGGTATTAAAGTTGCCTGGAAGGCGCCTGCTGTTTTATGTCGTCTTTTGCCGCTGCAGCTTCTGTTGTCCCATGTGGCTGCTCAGCAGGTGAGGTCTGCATAGTTTCCATTCACTCCCTTAAATCTCTCTGCACCTTCTATTGGTGCCTCCTAGAGCCCTAGGTGCTGCTGAGATTTCTCCCTGTTTTCAGTGTGACCAAGAGAGCTGGGTGTCTTCTGCTGTCCCTGGGCCCCTCTGTGCCTTTTGGTACATGCCACCACCTCCATGTGAGTTTGAGAGTACCCTACAGGAGTAATGATGTCTAGGGGATCCTGAATAATGCCCTGATCCATCTCCTCCAAGGCCTTCAAAGGCTCAGCTCCTCACACACATGCACACCCCGCCCTGCTGCCAGGGCTTTCTGATGTGTTTGACGGCCCCACAGGCCAGGGTTCTCCCAAGAGCTGCTTGGAGGCTAGCACCCCGTTGAGGCCGTGCTGCCCCAGTGTGGGTGAGGCTGGAGCAGGCATGCCCATGCAGCTGGCTCGCAGCCCTGGCCCTGAGCTGTGCCCCAGGAGCTGTGCTGTTTCCCTGCGTGCGTGTGAGATGGGGTATGCATGGGGGTTGCGAGGGCACAAGCCTCGCTCTGGGGTCGTGGGGTGCCTGTGCATCTGCTCAGCCCTACTGACCTGTGTGTCCCTCTTGGAGGAGGCCCATGTCTCCCAAACCACTGGCTGTCCTGGTGTCCCTGCTGCGTCCCTTCTCTGGGGTGTGCCTATGTTACATGGGAGCCAGGCCCCTTGCCATGGCCTTATGCTTAGGTGGAGGGCAGCTGTGAGGCTTGGGTGAGGGGCACCCTGTTTAGGGTGCTCCTTCCATCTCCCCCCCCCCCCACCTCACACTGCTAGGTTGCAGGCAATAAGAAGTAATGCTGGGTTGCAGGAGCCACCTCCTCATCTCCCAGGACAGGCTCAGGGAGGTGTCCTGTGTTAGGACATCAGCTATGTGTTGTGCAGCAAGGTCACCCAGGAGAGACATTAGTTGGTGCTCTCAGTGCATCAGCTCCCAGGCCTCCAGCAAACCAGACTTGCCTTCCTCATCAAGCTCCAGCCTCTGGCAGGCTTTGAGGACAGACTGTGAGGTGCTGATGTGACCCAGTGAGCCCTACAGTGCAAGCAGCTCCTACTGGGACACAGGGATGGCCAGCTCATCCTGCTCCTCAGCCAAGTGGCAGTGGAGCTGAGGTTTCCTGCTGAGTCAGATGATTCTTCCCAATCCCTGTGGAAACAGCAGTGGGAGTGTGACGAGCCAGGCTTGGAGTGGACAGCACAGGCACATTTCCCCTTGTGCCCATGGGCACACACCTCAAAGTGGTGACTAGAGCCAAGAGGCCTTTAATTGACCTCCCAACCTACCTCAGGCTTTGCACTCAGGCCAATGAGCTGGTGGGACCAACTTGTGCTGTGAAGGAGAGATATCAGCCATCAGGCTGGATCCCCCATCATATGGCTGATTGCGGGGAGGCAGCCCCCTGATAGCGTAAAGCCTCTGTTCTGTGTCAAGGCTGGAGCTGGGGGCAGGATTTCAGGAAAAGACTGTGGATGCACACAGTGAGGAATTGTTTAGAGACCAAGCTGGGAATCCTGCCCACCTTGGAGTGGTGATCCTATGATGTGTCCAGCTGCAGAGTGGTGCCCCCCCTGCCACACACACCCACCCACCCACCCACCTTCCATGTTACTGCACTCTGGTGCTGCTGCCATCTATGTCTGGACAAGAGAGACCTTGTCCCTGATGGAGGAGGATCAGGAGGCCCTGGAGCTCCATGCTTGGGCAAAGAGGCTGCACTGTCACTGGGGAGGGTTTGCTTGGGAGATTGCTCAGAGCATCTGTGTCCCAGGCACCAGAGTCACCCCAGACAGTACTATCTGGAGCTCTGCATCCAGCACCACCCTCAGCATATGCTTGCCCTCCACCAGTCACCTGGCACTGCTTGGAGCCACAGGCAACTGCTTCCTTCAGGAGCAGATCCGGATCAGTGGGCACAAGGTAAAATAGTATCACAAGGTCCAGCTTGGCATGCCAGCCTGGTGCATTGGTCCCAGATAGGCGTGCATGAGGAGGAGGGGGGCAGTTAGGCCGAACAATCATCTGCAGCCAGAAATCCCAGGAGGCCACTGAGGCAGGGAGTGGCCTGGGCAAGAGCTAGAGCTGCTCCCACCTGGTCTCCATTGGAATGCTAGCTTGGAGTAAGAGGAAGATCCTTCAGGAGCTACAGTTCAACTCTGAGAACCTGGTCCCCTCAGGTCTCACCATCACTCTTGGGCATGAGGAAATGGACCCTGAACCCAGCAAATGCTCAGCCCCCCTCCCCATCTGCCCCAAGCCCCAGGCTGGGGAGCACTGCCCCTTGGGGAAGGGAGTCCTGGAGGAAAGGGAGCAGGGGCTCTCTGAGTCTCCCTCTCCTGCTTTCCTGGGGGAGTGAACCCCAAAACTCCCTGGCCTGAGCCAGTGCCTCCCTGCCTCAGAGGCACTGGAAGAAAGGATGACTGCCCTGGTTCAGGTGGGACCAAAGTGGTCCCATAAGCATGGGGCTCTCCCTGGGTGTAGGAGGAGGTGAGCTCCCTCATCTTGCTTCTTGCCTTACACAGATACACTTGGCAGAGGGGCAGGCTGGCTGTGGGAACGTGTCCTGCCTTAGTGTGGCTCAGGGCCATGGAGGAAGCTGTAAGCTGCCAGGAGAAGGAAGAGGGCTGGAAGAAGGTTCCCTCCAGCTCATGTCTCTTTATTGTGACAATCTGGAAGGAGAGAAATCAGCCTCACCTCAGTGAGACTCCAGGAGAGATGGAGCACCTGTTCCCAGGAAGACCACTCATCTTATCCATGGTCAACAGCACCAGCTACAGCCACATCATCCCTCCAGATGTATCTTATGATGTATCCACAGACACATCATATTTTAATCTTCTTCAAGGGAGGAGCCTGGAGGTCCAGCTGGGAGATAGTGCTGGCAGTGAAGGAGAGGCACTGGCTGATCCTCTTGCCAATGGTCTCCACCTGGAGTACAAACCACCCCTAAGCAAACCCTAGGCCTGGCAGTACCCCAGGCACCAAGGCTGGGCTCAGTAGCAGCTTAGCTGCTGGCACCAAGGCCATACCTGGAAGCCAAGCTGCTGCAGCCGGCCATGCAGGTTGTCCAGAATCCTCCTGCCATCAAAGATAAAGGCTGGCTTGAGCATGGCCTTGTAGATTCGCTCATAGTCCAGCTCCTGGAACAACACACAAGTGGAGTGCACAAAGGTAAGAACTGGGGCTGAAAGTGGTGGCCTCTCTGAGCTGGGACCACAGGCCTCCCAAGGGGTTCCTAGCCCCTGTATCCGTACTACTTGATACTTGATGGGAATGGTCCGTGTTGCAACTTTTGTATCTGTACTACCTGATACTTGGTGAGAATAGTCTAGTGCAGTAACTTTTTAGTGCCTAGAACACTACCGCTGTGTTACGCAGGATACAAATAAGTAACTAACAAGGTCTTGGAAATCTGTGAGAAAGAACAGCAGTTAGTCACATATAGATTCTGTGGCTGGAAGCCACAGAATCACTATGAGAAGCAGTCAATATGAAGGTCAGAAGCTGAAGAGTAGTGAAATAGTGATCCCCAAAGTCAAATGTGGCCCCCGAAATAAGTCTGTACGTGTGCACAGTATCACAGCCTGGTTATGCAACCGGAGTGGAGTTGGGCTAGACTCCCTGCACTTGTTGGCCCCAGGTGCCAGGACTCCTGCCTACCGCAAGTAATCATAAATGCCGGAGTTTTCTGAAGGAGGGGGAGGCTGCTACACAACAGAGGACCACATTGCCTCCTCGGGGACGCCCGAAAAGATTGTGCCTGCCGACTCTCTCTCTCACCATGCAGACAATCGGGACAAGCATTGAGGTGGTCCTTCTCAAGATTACCATCGGGTTGGTCTGTTTGTAAGTATCTACTAATAAACTGCCTGCTACTGAAGAGTGTTAGTGTGTGTGTGTGTGTGTGTGTGTGTGTGTGTTTGTGCTGGCTTGCCAAACCAGATGTTTGGCCCCCGGGAATCTAACTAGAACAGCCCCTCCTGTTTGGAAAGTTTTGGCTCACAGCCAGGGTGGAAGTGGTTGTAGTGTTAGATGTTCCAGGTGGCGGCTCAGATTTGAAGGGCAAGGAACAAGCAGTGCCACAAAGAGAAGGGGAACGTGGCAGAGTTTATGCCTAAGTGGAGTAACCACAAGGGTGCTGAGTCTTTCCGAGCAGTATGGCTAAGGCTGGGCACCTTACCTTGAAGATGTCCCATTCAGTGCAGATGACAATAGCATGGGCATTATCACAGGCTTCATAGGGGTCTGAGGCAATGGAGACCAGGCTGAGCCCTGCAAGACAGGAACCAGCACAAGCACAGCAGGAGGCTACCTCCTAGCACACAAGATGGCACTAAGAGATCTGTGCCAGGCTTTGGGGCTGGGGAGTGTCAGTGGCCTGCAGTCTTGGACAGCTCAGGCAAGCATGGGCCCTACCCCTCTCCAGATCCTCAGGTGAAGCAGTGGAGTGGGCTAAATCCTGCATGATCTGCTCCTTCTTCACTTTAGGATCATAGATGTACAGATGGGCGCCCTCATCCATGAGGTACTTGCTGATATGGATGCTGGATGACTCCCTGGTTTGAGAGAGGCAGAGCTAAGCCGTGTGGGGTCCAGTGGAGGTCTTGTGTGCCCACCTCAGGGTGATCAGTTGTTTGCTGCAGCTGGCAAGAGCCAGGGCCAAATCTATGCTAGAAGCCCTTGGTTTCCCAGCTCTAGCTCCTCTCTGGGCCTAGCCTTCACGTTTCCTTTAAACACTGCCTTTCACATTCCCCACACAGCCCATGGCTAGACCAGCCTCTCCCCAGCTCCAAGTGTTAAGTCATCATGAGCCAGTGACTTGCCAGACCAATGCCACCTCCCCTCATGGATAGGTTCCTTTTCACTAGGACATCATGGGAATACAACATAAGTACTTTCACTGCTGCTCTGAGGTGGAGCTGTAGAGAGTAGGAGACTCGTCACATTGTGCCTGTCAAATGACTACAGAAAGGGGAATGGCCCATCTCAGATGCTCCTTCCCCACCCCACCCCACCCCACCCCATTGGTACCTTGTGTCCCCGGTATCCTTTTTGAATGCAAAGCCCAACAGCGCAATTTTCTTGTCCGTGACAGTGTTGAAGAGGCAGCTGACGATACGGGCAGCAAACCGCCGGCGCTGGTATTCGTTGAGCTCAATCACCTGGTGGGAAGTGTTGTGGCAGGTCAGGCCATGTGCTGAGCCCCAACCCAGCAGCTGTGGTGGGGGCCAGCTCCCTGAGCAGGATTCCAACTTCAACCCTTGCTGAGATAGTACTCTGACCAGAGCTTACCTGCTGCCAGTACCGAGCCACTTCAGGCAAATTGAGAGCTTCACAGAGATAGACCAGGTTGAGGACATCTTTCTGGAAACAGCTGCCCCCAAAACCTGCTCTGACAGAGCACCATGGTCAGACAGTGCCAGCCAGAGACCCTAAAGGCCCCCTTGGGTAGGAAGATAGCTGCAAACCTCCTCCTCCACCCCAGCACTAGGAGAGGTAGAAAACAAACTTGAACAGGCCAGGGGGGCACCAGGGCTTATGAGGGATAAGCAAGCTACGACGTAGATATGTCTCAGTCTAGATGATACGTCCCAGCCTAGATGCCAGTACAGACCCAGCTCACAGTTCCTGGGACAGAGGAGCAGGAACCCTCTGGGCACAGCACGGTGGGCTGCAGAGGGCAGCAGTCACCCACTGGGGCAGAAGGTGTAGGACTCACCCACACTGGCCTTGAGGAAGCGGTTACCAATGCGCTGGTCTGTGCCAATGGCGTGGGCCACTTCCTCCACATCAGCCCCTGTCACCTCACACAGGGCACTGATGGAGTTAATGCTGCTGATCCTCTGCGCCAGGAATGCGTTGGCAGCCTGGACAAAAGGGATATGTGGGACCCTTGCCTGCATCTCCTGGGTCAGCTTAGGGACAGGAGTACGTACCAGCTTGGACAGCTCTGAGGACCATGTATTGGTAGTGATGATACGGGTTTTGGGCACCCAGTGCACATAGATGCTGCTAAGGGTTTCGATCGCCCTTTGCCCCTCAGGTGTCTCATCACCACCAATGAGGACGCGGTCGGGGTTCTTCAGGTCGGAGATGGCTGTGCCTTCAGCCAAGAACTCAGGGTTTGACAAGACCTGTGGGGAGGAGACTGTGTGGGTGTGGGATGTTGTAAACCCACATACTCCTTTCTTTCAGTTCTTGCTGTCCCTGATCTAGCAATGAGATACAGGGGCCTCCCCTCTGATACAACATCTTCCTGTGCTCCCCAGCCACCCCCTAACTTGTGATTTCCCAAGGGTCTCTAGCACCTAATGGTGCTGGGAGTGAGGGCTCTGCTCCAGCATGCTGCCCACCCATGCTGTACCTGGAAGGACAGGTCAGATTTGGTGTTGGCACTGAAGATTCGCTGGATGCTCTCAGCTGCTCGCACAGGCACTGTGCTCTTTTCCACCACAATTTTGTAGCCTGTGGCTACCTGGGCGATGCGTCGGGCACAAGCCTCGATGTACTTCAGATCAGCTGCCCGACCCTTGCCAAGCCCAAAGGTCTTTGTGGGAGTGTTCACCTACCGGGAGAGCCAGTGCAGCAGGAGAGTTGAGTGGCCACAGCAGTCAGGGGGAAAGGAGGTCCCTCTGTCACTCAGACCCAAAGAGGACACAGCATGGGGCAGGTCTTAGCCATGGGCTGCCCTCCCCACTCACCGATATGAAGATGATATCGGCCTCTCTCACCGCCTTGTCGATATCAGTTGAGAAGAAGAGGTTGATGCCACGCTGGGCTTCCACCACCTCCTGTAGACCGGGCTGCAAAGGAAAGGTGCAGGCATGAGCCCCTGAGAACAGGGATGCATGGCAGAGTGCTGGGTACCACCTGCTGAGTACCCATCAGCACCCAGAGCCATACTTTTGGGGAAGCTGCTGAAGAAAGGGAACAGCAGATCCCCTACAATTGGGCACATCAGGTTACTCTATCCAGGCAATGTGCTCTGCTAAAATACTGCATGCAAAGGGCTGTGGTGGAGGGGTATAGGACTGTAGCAACCTCCTCTGAGAAGCCTGCCTGCCCAGCAGAGTCTCACCTCAAAGATGGGCAGCTGGTCCGAATTCCAGGCCTGAATACGCTCCTCGTTGACATCCACCACAGTGACAGCAATTTCTGGGCACATCTGAGCAATAACACTGCACGTGGGACCCCCCACATAGCCAGCCCCAATGCAGCAAATGCGCTTCACTGGCCCCATGGTCTCAGGGCTGGCCAGCTCAGAGAGCAGGACTTGCTGATACCTAGGAGAAACAGCTGGGGAGCCATGCTGTGAATTAACAGCTGTGTCCCTCTCTAGAGCCAGAGTGGCCCTCTCTGGCCATGTCTTAAGGAGCAGGACTGAAGTGAGTACATGGCAGGTTGCCTAGGTCCAGGGAGATCAGCATTCCTGCTGTTTGCCAAGAGCAAGGTTCCTATGCTGATTTACGGGATTTGAAATCCCATGAGTGTAATGCAGGATGCAGGCTCTTCTAGGACACAGAGTGTCACAGGAAAGCAGTCCCCTTCCCCTGGCTCGGTCTCAGCTGCCAGGGACCCGTGTGCCTGTAGCCAACGCCTCTAGCAAGGCCTCAAGGCCAACGTGCACCCTGCCTGGCAAGATGAGCACACGTGGTCATGCTACCTGGTGCACGGCTATGAGGAACATGCAAAAGCCACCTGGACAGTCCAAGCAGCTCTGATGGCAGAGTTGCAGAATGGTTGAGGTTGGAAAGGATCTCTGGCAATCATCTAGTCCAACCTCTCTGCTCAAGCAGGGTCACCTAGTCAGCAGTTAGGAACCCCTGCCCCGAGCGTGCCGAGCCTCAGGCGATGACAACCACTAGCTCGGGACGGCTCCAGCCTAGTGGAGACCATGTAGCATATGTCATGTCCCCACACTGCATGGGGCTGAAGGGGGCACCAGGGCCTCCCCACCACAGGCACCCATTGTCACCCCCCAACCCAGGCATTGCCCCAAAAGTGACGCCCCGCCTTGTCCCCCCCTCCCCAGATAACGTCACTCTTGGGACAGCTCTCGTCAAGGCCCCAGTCACCCTCAAACCCTAGAGATCCCCCCCCGGGGCTGCTCCCTCACACGCTTCCAGCACCCGCCATGAATGCTGCTCCCCCCCCCCCTCATCATTAGGGACCCCCCAGCCCCGGCTGCCCCATCCTGAGGCAGTCCCCCAGCGCCGCTGTCCCCACAGCCCCCCCCGAGGCGGGCCCGTCCGCGGCTCCGCCTGAGCGGCAGTGCCGCGAGCCAATGAGAACACCGCCACCCGCCGGCACGGCCCAATGAGGCGAGCGGGCCGCTCGCGCTCACAACAGCCGCTCGCGCCCTACCTCCGCGCGCCGGCCGCTTCCCGCCGGGCGCGCACGCGCTCGCGACGCCTGGACAGCCCCACCCCCAGCCGCCGCACCAACGGAGCCAGACGGCGGCCAGCGAAGCTTTATTGGCCGGCCGCGGCCGCGAGGCCCCGCCCCCGCCGGCCCCGCCCCCTCAGTCACTGTCTTCGCTGTCGCTCCCCGTCGCCGCCTCCGGCTCCTCGCGCAGGTCCGCAAAGAAGTCCTCGCCGCTGCCCGCGGCCTTGCTGCTCAGGGCCTTCAGCGGCCCCCCCTTCTTCTTCTTCTTCCGGTAGTCGTCCACCACAATGGAGGCCAGCGAGGAGATGTCCCAGAACTTCACCTTCTGGTCGTGGGCGCAGCTGGCCAGGAGCTGCCCCCCCGGGGCCACGGCCAGCTGCTCGATGGGCTCCCCCGCGTGCTGCCCGACGCAGCCCAGCACTCGGTTCGGCAAGACGTTCACTGCCCTGGAGATGAGGTGAGTGACACCTGAGCGAGGACCTTCCTGGGGCAACCGTGACCTCATCCAGGCCAGAAGCCCAGCCCCTGTGGCATCAGGTCAGACACATGCCCCCTAGGCACCAATACAACTGTTGCTCACCTTCCTTCTTTTTCATCCTCCTCACTCCCACCCAAGGCCAATCTCATCCCGTATGTTTCCCAGAGCCTTCCCCCATTCTAGCCCAGCCCCGGAGCACTCTGACCTGATGACTCCATCAAGGGACCCCGTGCACACGATGTTCTCCGTGATGGGGACCATGCAATCGATGGACTCTGCCCTCAGAGCGAAGCGGTCACTAGTGGCCCCAAAACCATCCCAGTTGAAGAGGTAGATTGTCCCCTCGCTGGAGCCACAAGCCACTTTCTTCCCTCTCTGAGCCAGGCAGAGAAATGTAAGATGGAAGCAAGACAAGCAGCCTGGGGACATGGAGAGCAAGCCATGGGGCTGTGGGGCTGCAGCAGGGCCTAGCACCTACCTTCAGAAGCACAACAGATGTCAGGTCCCCATTCTGCGGCTCTGAGAGCAGCTCAAAGCGACGCCTCTTGATGTTGAAGACACCCAGGGTGCCATCACCACTGCAGGAGACAGAATCATCATCATAGGTGCAGGATCCTGGAGCAGGGTGCAGACAGCATGAGCCCAGGTCACAGGGGAACACCCTACACGAGCACATGGAGCTGATCCGGGCACTGAGGAGCCCTGCGGTACCTGGCAGTCAGCAGCAGCTTCCCATTACTGTCCACAACCATAGCGCTGATGTATTCCTCGTGCTGCTGGGCCTCCAGGATGGTGGCTCCCTTACGCAGGTCCCACACCTTCAGTGCGCCACCGTCATCCCCCGTGGCAAAGACGTGATCATTGATAGGCAGCACACAGTTGAGGGCCGAGCTGCAGAGACCCCAGCCCCATATTGGCATAGTCACGGCACAGGCTCTTGCCCCAGTCACTAGCAAACAGAGCCCAAAGCGCTGGGGCAGCCTCTGCCTGCCTGGCCCTGGGCTTGTAGCCCAGCACAGGACAAAAAGGAAACAGGGTGTCAAAGTACCTCGGATGAGCCATCCCCCTCCCCAGGGGTTGCGTGGTCTGCGCACACATACCTGTGAGCCTTCGAGAAGCGCGTCTCCAGCCGGCCCTCCTCCACCGTCAGGATGTGGATAGACTTATCTTTGGACACGGTGAAGAGCTCTGGAGAGCCGTGTCAGCCCCGAGGGCACCACGGTGGGCACGTGGGTCGGGGCCACGGGCTCCTGCCCCGCCGGCCAGCGCCCCAGCCGAGGCCTGGCCGCCCCGCATGGTTGCGCACTCACTCTGCCCGTCAGGAGAAAAGGCCACGTCCCGGCACGACTTCAGGTGGTGCCCCGACGACCAGAGCTCCCGGTTGTCCCCCTCCACGCAGGAGAACGAGTACCTGCGAGCAGCAGAAGCCCCGTTGGACCCCCTGCCCCCCTCCCCTGGGCTACGGCCGTGGCCCCAGAGGGCCCGGGCGGGCGGCCCCACTCACAGGTACACGTCGCCGTCCACGTCCCCCGCCGCCAGCACAGCCCGGGCCGGGTGCAGGGCGATGGCGTTAGCCGCCGCCTCCAGGAGGATGTCCTCAGGGGCGTCCCGCAGCCGCGGCGCCGCCGCCTCCTCCGCCTCCTCCTCCGCCTCGCCGCCGGCCGCGCACACCTGGGGCAGAGCGGCGCGGTGAGGCCGAGGCCGAGGCCGAGGCCGAGGCCGAGGCCGAGGCCGAGGCCGCCGCCGCCCTCCCCGACGCGCTCACCACCGCCGGCGCCGCCATGCCGGCCCAGCAGCCACGCGCCGCGCAGGCGCAGGTGCACACCCCGGCGCAGACCCCGCCCCGCGCGCAGGCGCAGGCTCACCCCCCGCCCCCTCGTTTGCATGCAGCGCCGGGCGCTAAAGCCCTCCCAGGGCCGCCGCAGCCCCGCCCACCGCCCGCAGTACGTCACGGCTGCACTTGCGTGCGGCCGCAGCCCGAGCTCTTAGGAGCAGGGGAGGGCAGAAGAACGCCGGGGCCGGCTATAGCCCAGCGGTTACTTCGGCAAATTGAGTTGTGCTCAGTTTCGCCCCGTTTGGGGTTCGATTCCCGCGGGCACCCCTGGCCCTTTTGTCGGACGCCAGTCCATTATCTTTTAGTTTGTTAATGTACCTGGCTTTGTAACATATTCTCTTTTTTAATTACTCATTTGCACACTAGGCTCCTGCTGTGCCGCTCAGGAAGCCGGTAGGAGCCCTTGGCAGCACCTTTCTTTGTGCCATCTGACTCTAGAAATACCCTGGCCGTGGCCTCTTCTGCCCCTCCCGTGAGAGTCCTGTGTGCCAGAAGAAAGCAGCCAGGGCCTGGTGGTAACCTGTGTCCAGGTGGGAGCTCAACCCCTCTCAAAGGCTTAGCTGCAAGAAGCACATAGCACCCAAAGGTGCTGCTCAGCACCTCATCCACACCCCCAAAAGCAGTCAGCAACATCTCTACACTTGCCCTTATGGGCATTTCCAGCTCTTTGCAGGCTGCACACTGCAGTGATGAGCTTTGCCCCGTGGTGGCCACATCCCCAGGCTCTCTGCTATACCAGCCCCATCACATGCACCACGCAGCTAGTCCCCCGGCCGGGCTGCACAGCAAAGTGTCACCCCGAGCCCCAGCACCCTACCTGCCTCTGAGACAGTGACAGAGGCTCCTTGCACATCGAGCCACAGCACTGGGCAGCAGAGACCAGCTCTGAGGCTGGGGCTGTAGAGCTCAGGGAGGGTTGCTGCTCCCATGCTAGGTTCAGTCCCACCACCAGCCATTTTGGCAGCTTGGACAAATTTTACACACAGGAAGGAGTATGACTCCTCCATGATGAACGATGAAGTCCCTCAAACTAGCATCCAATTTCTTTCCCAAGCATCAAGACATAGGTGCCTGATACACTCCTGACAGCTGTGTCATTTCCTCCAGTAGGCTCAGCAGCTAATTTTCTCCAGCCCCAAAACACCATTAGAATAGCATTTACTGTTTCTCCAGGTACTAAGATAGCCTAAACATACTCTAATCTTTACTAGTTGCAGGTTCTCACAGCCAGGTAGTAGTGCCCTGAAAATCCACACTTCATAGATTGGGGTAAGAGAAAGATGTAATTCCTTCCTAACTTGTTACCAACTTCTCTGCAGGTACAGCAGCATTACTGTTAAAAGCTTAACTGCAATTCATTTCAGGTTCCAACTTCTGGAACGCTCCGGCCTCTGCCCCCGCTCTATTTGCTGGACAGGGCTCATCTGTGCCCTAGGCAGCTCCCATGCAAGATGTTCTTATCTGGGACAAGGGAGTGGAGGTGGCTTTGCCATGCCAAGGGTAGCAGAACCAGGCTGAAGCCCCAAATGGATGGTCACTACTAGGGGTGGACAGACCCCCTGTATGAGGGAAGGAGCTCATGCTGCTCTCAGTTCACACAGACACACACTCCCTCAAAGTTAGTGCAATTTTATTGCAGCTACAAGGGTTACAACAAATCACAGGCTGCACAGCTGGCTCCAGAGTAGGGAGAGCCTTGGAGCACAGCCAGACAGCACAACATCAGGTAGCACACATCACCCCAGCCTGGAGCAGAGAGAAGATTGCTCAGAGGCCAAGGGAGCATGTCAATGAGCTCTAGGAACACAGCATCCAGTGGGCAGGGGCTCCAGGAGCTGGAGGATGAGACATGGGAATGCAGCCAGGGCATCAGTACTTAGGCCTTTTCACCTCAACCCTGAAATGAGATATGGGAGTGATGCTGGAGAGAAGAATGCAGAGCAAACAACTCAAGCCTCCTCCCACCCAGAACTCAGCCCTGGGGCCAAGGGTTTCACCTCACAGCAGAGTGCTGGGACTCAGCAGTTCCTTGGTGCACCCAGCTAGACCGTGCTCAGCTGACTGCCTCGTCAAGGAAGAGTCCAAGCAGGGCCCTCAGCTGTTAGGGCTGCTCAGCACCCACCCACAGCCAGGGACAGAGGTGCCCTGCAAGCACTGCAGAAACACTCTGGAGAGGCTGAATGTTCTCCACTGTCTCTCCAGGCCCACTGATGAGAGCTGGCAGGGAGATCGGGAGTCCTTGCCCATTCCAGCCCCAGGGAGAGCTGGCAGGAGGCGGCCATGTTCTTCACACTGAAGGATGCAGGCCTCAGAGCTGCCCAGCTACTGAACTAACAGCAGAGGCAATTATACTAACCCATCAGCCTCCAGTTTCTTTCTCTTCTCGATGATCTGCAAAGAAAACACAAGCTTCTGTTACCCTGAGGGTAGATGGCTGCCTGCAACCACACAAGGTCAACTCCCTCCTACAAGGGAAAGGCAGGGTGGAGCTCTGGTCTTTTAGCAGAGGGCTGAAGCCAGCTGAGGTAAGGGGAGGCTGTGCCACGAGCTGCCCAAAGCCTAGAAAAGCTTGCCCTGTTCCTTCTTTGTTCCCTCTGGGCCAGCAAGGATAAGCCATGTTTTCTTAGTTTCTGTTCTTGCTTTCTCCTACCCAATCATGCTGTTCATGGCCAGCTCGTCCTGTCATGATACCCTCCTCCCAGAGCTCCCAGCACCACCAGCTGGGGAACAAGGGACTAGTAACACACCTGGGCCCTCCAAGCCCATTCAGACAGCTCAGAGCTGTCAGCTTTGAAAACATTCATCTGCTGCAGAGCTCTGAAGGCCCTGAGCAAGGCTACTTGGATCAGGGCTGCTCAAAGTGAAAGAGCTGCAAAAGGAGAATCTGAGCCTCTGGATACCTCCCAGTTCCTGAAGCCTCAGGTACCTGGGTCTGGCTGATGATCTGGTACAGAGCAGATCCAGCTCTGGAGGGAGCCAGACCTGCTGCACATCAGCAATGCCTGGCTGCAATGATAGGCTGGACCAAAGAAAGGTGTCAGTGAGTGCAGAGCTGGTGCGGGAACTCTCCTGATCCCAAGATATGCTAACAGTCCGTGGCCCAGGCAGACAGCACCCCAGCTCAAGGCACTTACCGCACTGATCTTCTTCCACTGTCGGTCCAGCTCTGCCTTGTCATTTGTCTCCTTGAAGCGACGGGTTTTGCGTCCCTCGGACATCTTGATTCCATACTGGAATGCCGCTCTGGGGAAGGAATAGGATAGAGAGCACAGTACTCAGAGCAGATGCACTAGGCTGACAGTGAAAATGGACACTTAGATCTGCTCCAGTTACAAGTCTATTCTCCAGAGGGCTGTATTGGATCCCTGAAAGCAGCATGGATCTCTCTGAGCTGAAGTCCCAAAGGGAGATACTAAGAGCAAACACAAGCCACCAGGCACCAGACTTTGGGGATCTTTTTCTAGTCCCCCCCCTTCAAAGGATCCATCTCCTTCTTGATTTAAGCTTCTCCAAAGCATAGCTTTGGCCAGTGTTACTGTCCCCACTCAGAACCCTCCTCCAGCTGCATCCAGCCCTTCACAACTGCTGCACTCACTTGGGCAGAGCCTCTTTGTTGTTCATGTATTCACTGTACTCCTCCTGCGTGTCGAAGTCCCAGCGGCCTAGGGGCCCCTTCTTGTTACCCTGCAGCAAAAAAAGAGAGAGAAATTCAGTCCTGCTCCCCAGTAATTCTTATGCAGCCTATGGGCTCAGGTAAGATCTCAACCTCCTGTCAGCTTAACGTTCAATGCAGCAGCATTGAACTCTAGCAGCAAGCCTAGATTTGGCTCTGAGATCCCTTCCCCGAGGAACTCCAAATGGTAGATGTTGTGGAACAGGGAGTCGAGACAGACTAGCTCACATCCCAAGAGCTTCTCCGTTAATTGTCAGAAAGCAGCGCATATTTGCTCCCTAGGACAATAGCTCCTTCACAGACCCAGGCACACAGCGCTTCAGCAAGCCTCGAAACACATTCGACATCCAGGTCCAGAGCATCCAACCCACCTGCACAAGCACATTCCCCTCCTGCGGGCTCCTCTGAGCCTGTACTGATGCTTAGATAACTACCTGGTCCTAAAAGTTTGTAAGGGCATACCTGATCCATTTTGCTGTAGTCCACCTCTTCATCGCTATCCACAGCCATATCATCCATTCTGCAAAAGAAAAATAAGAAAAGTGCTGGAAGAAGGGTCCTTGGGACACAAATGAGGACCTCATGACCTAGCTACAAAGCTCATAAGGCAGCAAGCCGGCGCGAGCCATCTCTCACAACCCCAGGTCAAACACGCTTAATTCCCAGACCAGAGGGAAGTTACTCCACTTGCAAGCTATAAAGGTAAACCTGGATCACAAGGGCATCCAAGGTCAAATGGCACATACTCCTAAGATAACTCTACAGGCTGAAAGCTGCTCTTATGCTGACTGACTGCTCTGCAGCCCAAGCTTAATGAGGGCATCCTTTACCAGGGCACACAGCCAACTCCAAGCCCCCTTCATCTCTCCCTGCAAGAGGACTGGGACAGGACTGGGTGGGGGCAGCAGGCCCCAGGTAGATGTAGCAGAGACCTGCTAAGAAAGAAAAGTCATCTCTATCTGAATGCAGGGAGTATTTTACTAACCAGTTGCATGGGGTGACAAGGCCTCCAGAGACAGCAAGGGACAGTGGGGCTGCTGTGCCAGCTCTTGCTGCTAGAGAAAACTAGCCCCCTCAGTGCCTCCCACTCCCACCTCACAGCCTCCTGGGGCTCACTTACGTGGCAGGGTAGCACTCAGCGTAGCTGTTCGACATGCCAAAGAAGTCGCCCAGCTGCTTCTTGTCTTCTGGCTTCTTCAATGTGACATTGGTAAAGGAAAGCAACAGCACAGCAACACCACGTAGCCCCATAGCAAAGGGCTGAGCACAGCCAGGCAAAGAGCAATTCTCTTCCACCTCCCTCTGTCCCCCCACTCCCCAGGCATCTGCTTGCCCCACAACAAGCAATTTAGAGGCTGCAAGACTTGTATGTAGTGTACAACATGTAGCAAGGTTTGGGTGACATTTCTCCACTACAGCAAAAGGAGCCCTACTGCATTAAGAAAGGGCAGCCACGCAAGTATGCTCATGCAAGACTTGCTCTCCAAGGAAGCCCAGCCCTGTAGTCAACCAGGCTGGCACGGATGGTAAAGGATATGTCTCTGTTCCCTCCCAACCAGCAGCTCCAGCAAACTTCTCATTGATAGATTTGATGAGCTCCTTGGCTGAGCCAGGTCCTGGGATAGAGAGAGCAGCAGACTGAGTTTTGGTGGGGGAACAGCTCCTCTTGATAAACATGTAGGGCTGACATGAGCCCCCTTCTGCATGACCAATTCATACAGCCTCCTGTGGCAGCCAAGGGCAGCCTGTGCAAGGTATTTGAGATGGACAGTCCTAGGATGGGACAACAGGCAGCAGGACAGTTGCTTTTCTCCATACAAGGTAGAAGAGGAGGAGCTGGGAGAAAAATTGAGGAGCAACAAACTCCAATCTGATGACAGAACAGGACTAGTGAGGGGCAGTTTTTGCAAGGCTAATCCCAGGAGACCCTGAAACTCCTTAGTTTACTGCCAGCATACAGCCTGTTGAGCTGGTCCACTGCCAGGAAAACATCTGCATGCACACTCAGGCAGGGCTGGCATGCACCAGCCTGGAGGCAAAAAGCTCTTCACTCCAATCCCCATCCCTCAGGGCAGGCAGTTCCCCCTGTCATAGCACCCTGCGGGAGCACAGAGAGCTCATGCAGTTAGAGAGAGGGAACTAAGCAGCTGTTCTACAGCCTGCACATGACTTGACTCACCTTTGTCCATGTCTGCGGGCTGGAAAGAAAAGGAAGAGATACAGTGTTACCTAGGACAGCTCAAAACAGGCAAATGACAGTGCTGCAGGACATGCAGCTCCACCTTAGACTGTCTGTGGCAAGTGAATGCATACAGGACCAAGCCATAAGGGTCATCAGCTTGCTCCAGTCCTGCCTTACCACTGAAGAAGACAACAATTGCCCAGGTCCACACCAGCCCCTGGCTGTGAGACAGAGCTCAGTAGGAGCTGAACATAGGTACACATGATGACATGACCAGGGAGATACCCAAAGCCACCAGAGTAACCACACTAACCCCGCAGCTGTGGTTCCCAAAAGGCAGAGATCAGGTGGAGGAAGACCATACTTCATAAGCAGGGACTCACCTCATCATCAGCTTTAGGCTTCTCAAAGTAGCTGTGTCTTTTCTTCTCCTCCTCCCGCTCCCTCTCACGGTCACGCTCCCGGTCCCTCTCGCGCTCCCTGTCCCGTTCCCGGTCTCTGTCGCGCTCTCTCTCACGGTACCTTTCCCGCTCCTTCTCTCGCGGAATCTTTGCGGTGGAGGGTACGTAATCCCCAATGTCTTCAAAAATACTGGAAGTGGAAAAGAGCCTCCAGTTATGAATGGTGCAACAGGAGAGGCCACAACCACCTCCCCTTGAACTGGAACTTAAAGAAGCAGCACGCAGCACTAGCAGAGAGTTAAGGATGCCCACTGGCTTCCATATCTATCCGAGTTATCACTGCATCTCTGCTCTCTCCTATTGCCTGGACTTACTTCCTGTGGACCAGGACAACACAAAGCCCTTTCATACCTCAAATCTGAACTAAAACCAGGGCTTGCCCTCAGCCTGGGCTTCCTTGTCCTAAAAACAACTCAAAGAAATGACATGCAAAGAGGCACCTTGCTCCAGATGACGTAAACACGGCCCTCTCCCAATCCAGAGAGACATTCCAAAGAGCAGAAAGCTATGACCTAACAATCCTAGTGGGGCCCACTTACTTCATATCAGCTTCAGGGGGTTTCTTCTCATCCAGCTTCCCTGCAAATACACAGCAGCAGTCAGAGGCAGGTCATCCTTCACCCCACCCATACAACTTCCCTGTTTCCACCCTGGTTCCCAAGTCCCTACAACAGCAGGCCTAGAGGATGTCCTCCCAAGTTCCTCTGAGGTTCCCACATCATATCCCCTTCAGTAAGCTACCATGCCCCTCCCTGACAAGGAGCATTTCCCTAAGGAAATTTGACTTAATCACAGAGGATAGAGCAGCTGCAACTCTTGCAGCTCTAAGTTCCCAACAGCCTGTCCCCATCCCTTGTAGTCCTGGCACAGAACGGCCCACCTTCATGACCCAGAACTATAGGGAGTTGCCATCCTCCAAGTCCACCACCTCATGGCACAGGGACGTATGACACCAACAAAATACACCTCATTCTTTCAAGGTGTGCTTCAAGCAAAAAGTCCTGTTATTGGCTCACTTAAGCCAACTGTCTTACCTTTGTCTTTCTTCTTGAGCTTCTTGTTGCGGGTCCCTTGCCTGAGATAGGAGAGGATCTGTGTCAATTTGCTGATGACAATATCATTTGTGGTCAGCGTAGTTTGCGCCTGAAAGGGAAATCCCCAAGGAAGCAGCTGATTCTCTAGCCAGGCAGCCCCTCTTGCCAGGCCCTGCCCTGGCCGGGTCAAACCAAAGTAGTTAAAAAACCGGGATGCTAGCTGGGTACCTCCATAGTGGGGCAGTCAGCCTTGCTCCGGATCAGCGTGGTTGGGATATCAGTGTCGGCATACTCGTCATCCAGATCCACCACGTAGGCCATCCTCCCCGGCAGGAACAGCTCGTTCCGTTCATAGGCTTTGCTCTTGAACAGAATGCGGTAGACGTTCCGCCCTGAGCAGAAGGAAACATGTGGGAGAGCTGCTCTTGAAAGAGCAATGGACAGTGCCATGCTGAGGCACCTGGAGCTGATCAGAGATCTCATAATCACCTGCTAGGCTGCTTCCTCCAGCCCTCAAAATCAGAGTTTCTAGTCAATGGAGATGTTCTTGTTTGCCAGACCCTCCCGTCCAACAAATTAAGACTTTCATTTTTCCATTCACCCTTCAAGACTTCTCCTACCCTTCATGACAGAACCCATGTAAGGTGGTGAGTAGCCACATGCAGACAGTCTTACCCAACCGAGTCTTGAATTCAATTTTGTTTTCAGGATCTTCATCTTTCCTGAAACGGAATAGAAGCATTACAGTAAGTGTTTGTATGCTTCATCCTCTTCCTCCAGGGGGGGCTGCTGCACTCAGGAGCAGAGCATCCTTAACTACTTACTTGGTTTCCTTTTGGGGCTTCTCCATCATCTCCTCCTCTTCCTTCTCTTTGCTGGCAATCTCAGCTCGTACCTGGCCACAACGCAAATCCGTATGTTACAGACCAATCCATGACACAGCTGTCCATCTGAACCAGCAAGAGTTCCTCCACCAGATCCTCAGCCCCTCTTAAATCGCTCCCCATAAGAGCAAGCTATTCCTGGAACACACTGACAAGACTGGATGGAGGAGTCTGTAAGAGCAGTGACTGTTACCTTCTCCCTACCCTCTGCCATTAGAGGAAAAGAGGAGAAAACTGAGGAATACAAGTGACACTCTAAGACAAGCGCTATCCAAAGCAACATGTGCTATCTGTGCTCACCTTCTGCAGCAGCGCAAAATCCAGACCCTTCACCAAGTGAGTGTGCTCCATGTCACCACCCAAGAACTTGGACTCCTGAATCAACTGCCTCCTCTTCTCTGCAGCTGACTTATCCCTGTAAAACAAAAATAGAGCCAATTATGATAGAGTCAGCCTGAAGCAGACAGGTAAGAAAGCCTGGCCACAGGCTCACGTACGCCTCTGCAGTGGGCCCCACAGCTCTGTAGTTTGCAGTTGTGCTGATCAGCTCTGTTTCCTCGTAGTCCTTGTTGACACCATCTCTCCTTTCCTTGGCTCGATCCCTGTACTTCTCAGCCAGCTCCCGCTCCCGCTCTATCTCCTGCTGGCGCAGCTTTGCATAGTAGCTGGGATTGGAGAAACAGCTCAGCATTAGAATTACAGGGTTACACTTATAACACTTGGCCAGCTAACACAGCCACCAAGGCCCCATACATGCCTTTTCTGCTCCCTACCCCTTCCCCTAACACGTGCTAAAGCAGCAAGGGACACAATTTGCTTTGAAAACACTAGACGAGGTAAAACCATTGCAGAGGCTCACTGGAGAGGAGCTAAGCCCCTTCTAAAAGGGGAAAAACTCCTAGTACCATCCTGCTACACAGATATGCACCAAAGGAAATGCTCACTAGTATAGATGTTCCAGCAATGTCCAGATTTGCCAGTCACCTGCAGAGCTCTCTCCCACTTCTTCTGGCAGAGAAGCTTTACTCCCACTCTGCTATCATCTTTCCACATCCACTCCCACAAGCAGTGACAGTCACTCAGTCTAAGCCTTTAGCACTCAGCTCCTTTGCTCTTGCTCCAAAGTCCCTAAATAATCCAGGCCATTTAGGGTCCTCCTTGGTAGCCCAAGCTGCTGAAGAATTGCTTCCATGGGAAGGAGATGACATGGGAAGATGTCTCTTGATGCATTACTTCCCCCATTTACCTTTTCTTCTTCCTTCTGCGAGCAGCCGGATCTTCATCTTCATTGTACTCCCGGGGCATCCTGAAAAAGGGTGAGAAACCACATGCATTGTAACCTGCACAGACTCACACCAGCAAAGGCAGCTAGACAGAACAGGAACTCAGGCACAACAAGACACTGAGATACCAAAGGGCTTTCACAGAATGAAAAAACAAGGCTGCCTCTTGAAATCCTTCACATAGATTTTAAAAAACCATGCAAAATCCACTCTGCCATGCCTAGCAGTTCTGACCAACTTACTTGTCCAATTAACTCCAACAACATGTACACGGTTTGTATGGGCCTGAACACAAAGCAAAGCCAAAGTCTGCCTGAAGTGCCCCACTACAGAGTACAGGCTGGGAAAGTCATACAGAAACAGTCCGGAAGGGCCAAAGGCTGTGCTCGGACCCGGGCTACGCGAAAAGCTCTCTACTCACTCATGGTGGCGAGATTTGGACGGCGGCGCAGATGTTGGCGCTGCCCGCGGGGTCATGAGAAGCTTTCGGAAGTCTTCATTGGTCAGCTTGGATCTGCAAAGAAAACACGGGAAAAGTGACGCTCACCTCCCGGAGAAAGACCGGCCCGAGGGACGGGCACCGCGGAGACCGAGGGCGCCCGGCACGACGCGGGCGGGTGCAGGGCAGCGCCGAGGCAGCCTGCGGGCCGTGCTCGACGGGGCGCCCTCGGCCTCCGGACCCGGCACCACCACCCCGAGGCCCGCGGGCGCGCGCGAGCCGCCCGGCGCGCGGGTGCCGTTGCTCACTGGTGGAAGGAGTGCGCGTCGTCCACGTCGTGGCCATCGGGGGCCAGCGGGTTGGAGAACGGCTCGCCTGGGGCGCGGGGGAGAGAGAGAGAGAGAGAGGCAGCGCTCAGAGCGGCCGCCCCGGCCCTGCTGCGAGGGCGGCAGCGCTCGCGCCGGGCCCGCCCAGCGCCGCTGCCCCCCCCCTGCCCCCTCGACGGGCGGCCACCACCCCCCGGTGCCGCCGCCGCCCCGACTCACTGTCCCGCTCCGGCATCTCGGCCTGCTCCGCGCAGCAGCTCCGCACCGGAAGCGCCCCCTCGCCCTCCCAGCACACCCCGCGGCCAGCCCTTCCGCCCCAGCCCGGCCTTGCCTCCCCCCGCCCCCCCGCGCATTGGCCAGCTTCGGAGCCAGGGCCGCGGCGATTGGCGGGGGCCGAAGCCCCGCCCCCTGCCGTCGCCAGGGGCAGGCCCAAGAGGAAGATGGCGGCGGCAGCGGCGATCGTGAGGGGTATCGGGGGCGGCCTGGGCCGGAGCGTGCGGGAGCTCCGCGTCCACCTGTGCCAGCGCTCCGCGGGCAGCCGCGGCGTCAGGTGCGGCCGCCGGCGCCGCAGCCCCCGCGTCATGGCTGCGGGAAGCCCGAGCCGCGCGGCGCCGCCGCTCGGTGCTGTCGGGGCGTGCCGGGCGGCCTCGGCCGTCCCTGCCGTTGGCCCGGCGGGCTCCCCGGGGCCGGCGTGCTGCCGCGGTGGCTCGCGGGGGCGGGGGGTAAAGGGGGGGCCCGGCCGTGCGCCTGCCGCCCCGCGAGCCAGGACCCCCCCTCTGTTCCCAGGGACTTCATTGAGCAGCACTACGTGACGCTGAAGAAGGCAAACCCGGATTTCCCCATCCTCATTCGCGAGTGCTCCGAGGTGCAGCCCAAACTGTGGGCGCGGTACGGTAAGCAGGGCAATGGTGATCCCTGACCGGTGAGATTCAAACGCCGGGGCACGTCAGCGGCGTTCTTATCTGCGCGCATTCTGGACACATCAAGTGGGTGGGAGGCACAGAGCAGACACACTTGCTGCGAGGGCTTTCCCAGCATGTGCCTGCCATCTCCCGCCACCGTAAAATGCCCATGCAAAAAAAAAAAAAAAAAAACCCCAAACCCTGCTTTTTCTTTCTGCTTTCCCTGTATCCTCAGTGAAACAGGAAGGAGCAGGAAAGCACCTGCAGAGGAAGCTTTGGTTTCTTCTCAAAGGCATCTGGGCTAGGCAAAGATCATTCAGAAACTTTCTTTTGATGAGATGCAACAACTCTTTAAATGTGAATTTCCCAGTGTTAGCAGAAGGGCCAGCACAGCCTCCAAGTACAGTGTGTCTCTTCTGTCTTGCTGTGACTTGCAGGAAGACATGGTGCAAGGCAGGAGTTGCTGAGGAAGCAGTGTGTCTTTCAGCAGCATTTTACTGAAGTGTTTGTGAGGATTTGGATGCGTGTGTTGAAAGCCCACATATTACTTTGGGGATATCACTGCAGCCTCTGTTCAGCTGCTTTAAGAGTAAACAAGAAGAGGGAAGCAAGCCTGGCATGCTACTTTGGCTTTTCTAAGGGAAAGGTCGAATCATAGTGTAAAGGGAATGTGGAAGCGGTAACTTGGGCATGGCAAGGCGCACTACAGAGTGCTGGGTGATAAAGGAGGGTGGTGGCAGCCAGGGCTGTGGCTCCAGTGCCACTGGCTGAAGCCCTCACAAACCTAAATCGGGGCTTTGGCTGCCCTGAAAAGGAACAAGGCATCTATTCCCTCTCTCTTACCTTCTGTCTCTCCTACAGAGTTTGGCAAGGAGAGAAGCGTGCCGCTTAATAACCTGAGTGTGGATGAAGTAGCCAAGGCCTTAGAGGACATTGTGAAATGCAAGGTCTGAACACAGTGAACTGCACATGCTGATGACTTTTCTGATAAGCTTTAATGTTAAACGTGTCTATCATTAAGTTATTAATCTCATAAAGGCATATGCTTACCCTGAGCTGTGTGTGTTGGGCTTAAAACTGCAGTGACTAAAGGAGACACTGGAGTAAACCAGCAAATCCAGCAAGGCTTATACGCCACCATACCAGAAGTGAGAGCCTTTCTGCATTGGTTGCAGCACAGCTCTGCCCTGGCTGCACACAATGAAGCATGGAGGAACCTGCCGGACTTAGGTCCGACTAGCTGACTGCGAATACCTTGGGGAGAGAGCATGGAGAACAGCCATACTTTGCTAAGGACTCTCATCTGGGACCAACAGCCCTGTGCTGGGGTTTACAGCTGGCTGTTAGACCCCTAACCATCCCTAGGTCAATGGTGCGTGTGAGAGTAGAGCACACTTCATTCCTCCTTGTAGCACAAGGGCAGGTGGAGGGAAGGGAGACAGCATCACCTAGGAGAGAGCAGGCAGTGCTGCCTGCGTGGTACTGACAGCAGAGGCTCCTGCTGGCTGCAAGGCCATGTCCAGCAGTGCTCGCACTCGCTCCTGGAGTTCTGGGGTGCTCTGATGCTGCTCAAGGGCTTGATGTCCTCCTTGGCTGACAAAGTCAACAGCAGCCTGTGGAAAGAGAGAGGGAGGGGTAAGAGCTGTCAGGATCTCGGCTGCTTCCTGAGAGCTAAGGCAGCTGAGTAGTCACTACAGTTGCTCTTATCCATCCGAGCCCTCCAACCACCATTCTAAACCCCAGGAGCAGGGCTAGAAAATTCACCAGAGCCCTACCAGACACCAAAGCCTAAAGTCAGGTAAATACAGCTGCCTAGATCATTTTAAGCACAAAGCTGTGTTGACCCCCTGCACACTGAACACCTGCATTCAGTGCCAAGAGCTCTGCACAGAAAAAGGCCTCAGTACCTGGGCTTTTCCCATTAGCCCATTTTTCCATAGCAGCTCCATGCTGGGTTGGCCCAGACAGGACTGACCCAGAGTTGTACTGGAAATAAAGTTGGTCTGAATGAAACATCAATGGAAATGTATGTGAAAGAAACAGCAGAACAAGAGTTCAAAGACAGCCTGTATTACTGCCAGTTGTGTTCCTGACTATCAATAAACCACAGAGAACGTGTTTATGTGAAGCCCTGAAAGACTGTGTTGCTGTAGCTGCATCACAGACAACTTGGCAGTGGAAATGCATCTGCTTAATGGCAGGAGGATCGTGAAAAGGTCCCAGCAACAAGGCACGTGCCCTCCTTCTCCCACTTAGCCTGACAGAATGAGGAAAAACATGCTAGGCAGCAGGCCAGCCTGGAGAACATGGAGCCTGAAGTAAGCACAACTGAAGAAAGCTCTGTAATAACCAGCAACTCCTTAAGGGTACAAACAACCTGTCCAAAAAAAACACTTTGGGGTTCCTCTTGACTGCCAGGGACAGACACATGACAAGGACTTCTGTCCTCTCTGTCACACAGTTGATCCTGCTCCTTCCTCAGGCACAGGTCGGTGTGCTGAGGCATGTGGGGACAACATTGGAGTGGGTGAAGCCGGCTTTGTTTAAATAACCATTCTTGTCCCTTGCTGTAAGATCTCGCGCTGAGCTGTGTGGTGTGAATCTCGCAGCCCTACCTCTGGCCGGTGCAGGAAGAGAAGGTGCAGCAGCTCGAGACATTGCCCCACCACTTCTGAGTCAGTGAGCGTGAGGGTGCCCAGCAGTGGGGGAATCATCCCCTGCCGGTGCTGCTCCTGGCAGTAGGCTGGCCCCTTCTCCGCTATATTGCACAGCACGGTCAGGACCTGGAGGGAGAAGCTGTGACAGTGACCAACCAAAACTCCATTAATGGCCAAGGGATTTCTGACAGACTTTGGAGGGCTGCAGACAACCTCCCCATCCCCTCCCTGGAGGCCAGGCAAGCCGTGTTTCCCCAGCTCCGTATGCCCACTGATGCCTGCTGGTTTTTGAATGCTCGTTAAAAGCCTTCCTCATCTTCACCCTGCTGGGGCTCTGTTCATCCATCTACCCTGCTCTGGTTTAACTTGGCAGGATCCTTTCCTCAGTAGCAAAGGCCAGACCACCCCTGGTAGAGCACCTGCCAAGAGGAAGGCATGGGGTCTTCCAAAAGAAGGCAGCAGCTTCCCTCAACCCACTCCAGGTATTGGCAGGCCTGGCACCAAGCTAGTGGCTGCCTTGGGTTCCTGCAACAATGGCAGTAGGGAGAGTTGGGGATCCCTCCTCCGCTGGGAAAGGCCTCTGTCAAGGGCACCAGTGAAGGCAGCGACTTCAGAGGAGGCAGATGGGGATGCTAACACAAGGCAGGATCCTCCGCCAAGCTGTTGTCCCTGTCCCAAGCCAATGTCCAACCTGAGCACTGCACACGCAGGATTCAAGTTCCTGAAAGCTGAGTGCTTTTACCCGGATCTGGGGTGCAAGACAAGTTCTTACCAACACGCTCACTGTCTGGGAACAGGGCAGGAGCTGCAGCAGGGCCGGGAGCAGGTCCAGACCAAGCACAGCAGAGCAGAAGAAGGGCTCATCCGCTAGGAGGGGTGAAGGACAAACATGTTAATGAAGCAGAGGTCTCAATGCAGGAGGTGGCTTAGACAAGGGACAGAGGTGGTATATGCCAGGTGCGCTTGGCAAACATGAGGTATGCTCACAGCACATGACGGGCTTGGATTCAGAAACACAGGGTGCAAGAGGACAGATGATCCCCACCCTTCCATTTACCAAGTTCAAAACCTATTCTGGGGACTGAATCAAGGCAGCAACGTGCATAATGGGAAAGGCCTGTTCAATTTCAGAGCATTTTTGCTGTCACACCTCAGAAAGGAGAATTTTCCCATCCCACGGGCATTGCCAAGTGCTTGACTTCAGGCACCTACTGGCAGTCCCTCCCACGCTGACTAACCCTGCGTGCGGTGTTGTTCTGCTGGGAGGCTCCTTGTGCAATGATCTCCGAGTCTCCCATCAATCAGGGCAGGTCCCAGCAGCAGCAGCTCTAGCTCTGCTCGTGGCCACACAGGGACACTCACCCGTAAGGTTATTCAACAGCCAGAGACACTCTTGCACAATGAATGGGTGCTCCTGGAAGAAGCATCGCAGGATTATGAACAGGGCCATGAGCAGGCGCTCATCCTGGATCTGGTCTTTGCAGCCCACCGTCTCCTCTGCAAGCAGGTTGCTAAGGCACCGCAGCACCGGGCAGACGAGCTGACAGTGGGAAATGTAACATCCTAGAGCTAAACTGCACCCCCACAGCAATGCTGAGGAAGGCAAGAGCCCTGCCTAAGCTTACCAGCTCCAGGCCCTCGGAAGCGTTTTGGGAGATTTCAGAGGCCAAGTCGAGCAAGAGTGAGGCAAGAGCAGGAATAGCCCCCAGGGATAGCAACGCCGTGTTGGCTGTATGGCTGCAAAAGGAAGGGACAACATCATTGCTCTCTGCACTCAGCCTAGAGACTGCAGCTCTTCCCAAACATCTGGACCTGGAATTGTTTCCTGTCCTTCTGAACCATCACAGGGTTCATTCTGCATTCAAAGAGTGGCTTGCACCTGTGCAGATGCTTTTAGAAAGTTTAAAAGTCCATGGAAAATGAATGAATCCTCGAAATGGCTCCAGAGACAACCACCCTGGCTGTTAGCTCTGAGTACTCATTTACACTCCTTCCCCCCCCTTGCGGGTTTTTTGTGTCACCAAAACAGCCAGGCTGAGGCAGACATAGGTTGCTGGCTGCAGTCAGCCTGGCCAGGTGACACTGAATTAGCCCCACAACTTTGAGGATTCAGGGAGCTTGGGAGGACAGGGCCAAACACGGGGAGGTAGTGGATAGTTTCTCAGAGGACTTTCTCAGAAACAGCCTTGGGTTACTATCAACAGTATTGTGCTGTAAACAAACTCAGTGATCCTATAAACAGCATGTGTGCACTAGGATGTAAGATTTGATGTGCCCAGCATGAGAGGAAAATTGCTTTCCCAAAGGATAAGGGCAAGGGGAGACAGTCCAGGTCAGAGCCCGGAGATCAGCAGCAGCAGGCTCCGCGCAGGCCTGTGCTCCAGCCAGCGGAGCCCTCGCGCTTCTGCGTTCTGGCTGCCCCAGGGGATTCGAAACAAGAGGAAAAGTGTGTTTACCTACAAATGATGTAGTGGAGACACCAGGCAAACTCCACAGCAGCTCCTGTTCCAGACTTGAGGCCAGAGCAAACCAGTCGAAGCATGTGCTGGGGGAGACCAGAGTCCAGAACCAAGCTGCAGGCAGAAGGGTAGAGTTAACAGAGACACAGGCTGGAGTACAAGCAGGACAGACAATCGACAGGCAAAGATCAGTCCCCACTGCCAGGCAGAGCACTGCTCTCCTCCATGCTGTCCAGGCAGGGACATGTGCTCCGAAAAGCACCTGGAAGAAACTCTCTCCAAAGGGCTACAGACATGGGCACAGCTAAGATGTGGTGCAAGGCAGTTGCACGCTTTCAGCAAACACCACTGGCTGCTTATATCCCATCAGTTAATAAATCCAGACTGCTCAGTTATCTCCATTGTGAAAAATACCATGCCAGGCACTAACATCCCTGTCTGTGGCAGGGCTTTGAGGACACTTGGAACACCTTGGCCAGGGTCACATCTTTGGCACTGGGGACTGTCAAATGGATCTTTTCCCTGTCAGGAAAAACACGGACAGAGTTTCCCTAGTCCACTCACCACTGTCCTTTACTGAAATACCAAGGCTGTCTGCTCAGATAAGGCTGAAGGAACAGAGCCAAGCCCTGCACCCTGATCTGCATAAAATCTCCATATTTCTGGTAGGGTTCTGCTCTGAACTATTAATATCACTGGGATGGGAGATGCATCATTGTCCCTGGCATGCAAATACCATGCTTGGCCCCAGGGACCATCCTTACAGGGTAAGAGACTCAGACTCACGGTACAATCTCTGTGGGGGCTTCCTTGGCTTGGAGCAGCTGCGACAGGACGTAGCCCAAACCTTCCAGCACAGCCTCATGTGGGGACTGCAGTTAAAGAGAACAAAGCTAATGCCACAAGATAGACTCACGAGGAACCCAGGGTACTGGCCACCATGCTGGAGAAAGGGCGATACTTTTATGTAATGCCAAAACCCAGCAGGTAGGAGGCATAGTCTCTCTATGCCTGGGGAAGAGAGGGGCAACAGCAGGGGCTGAGAGCAACGGAGCCAGCTCAGGCCTTGCGTGAACAGGTCACAGCGGCTGCGTTGCACTGGATGTTCAGCTCTGCGAATGACAGCCCTGCTCACTTTGTGCTGGCCTCATCTGCCTGCTGGACCCAAACCATGCAGCGGGGAGAAACCTGCAGGTCACTATGTTAGAGATAGTTTATCTGCAAGTCACAGTTATGCATGTGAGAGGTTTAATTGGAGAAGAGCGCAAAACGGTATCCTGAGTCGCTAAACTGGTATGCTGGAGAGCCCATGCAAGCCCCTTGCCTATGAAGAGGCAGCCCTTTGCTGAGCAGTCTCCACGCACAGCCACAACTGCAGAACTCAGTACTGTCAGACAGTGTCTAAGGAGCACAAGGAAAGGCCTCTTTTGGGGCATGGCGTGCGAAGAGCCTTGGCACAGCTATTTCACTTACCTGGATGCAGGATGCCAGTGCTGGAATAATGCCCTGAGGCAGAAGCTGTTTCCTCACGGCCTCGCTTTCTACTACCAGGTTCCCCAGCGTATACAAACACAGCTCCTGAAATACACCCAAAAAAGCAGGTCACCTCCTCCATGATCCTCAGCAGGACCCCAGCCAGCCTGGGTGCCCATGCCATGGCAGCCAGGACGACTTCGGGGCCCTGCAGCCCAGGCCAAGCTTCCCCAGAGCAGGGCAGAAGCTGTCTGCAGAAGGGCAAACACAGGAAGATGAAGCTGGACTCTCCCAGCTCCCCTCTGTTCCCAGCTAGATTGGCTTCAGTTTATCTTTCTTCTCTTGCTCAGGCTAGGACTGGCAGAACATCTGATCATTTCCATTTCAGAGGTTTTCGAGGCCTCTTATTCTCATCATGTTTCTCTGAGACCCCTCTAATTCCAATGCATCCTCTTGGAGGCTGCCTATGTGCTGTATTAAAATGTGGTGTGTGTTGTCTTGGAGTTAGTCCCCATCTTGTCCCTTAGCTCTGATCCTGTCTGCTCCTCAGAGAGGCGCTGCTTGCTAGGCAAGGCTCTCTGCTTTACAGCTCACGTGTGGTTCCTTCCCTAAACTGACCACTTGCCTCAAACACTGACTGAGTAACACTGACTGACTAACACAGCCTTCCTCTCCACCATCAGGGGCTCTGCAGGGTTCTCTTGCTGCCTTTGTGCTGCCCATTTGCCCATCCCAGGAAGCGTTCTCATAGATCCAGCCTCCGCAGGCACTAGCTGACCCAGCTGGCAAAACACATGTGTCCCAAAGCTTGTCCAACTGTTCACTCATTCACCTGGATCAAGCTTCACAGTTTGGAGTCACAAGCACCCTGCTCTTCCCTCCACCTCGATGAAAGCTGTCTATTTTCTTGACAGGTGAGCCAACAAAGTATCCGTCCTCTCATCTCAGCCTGCAACTGCTCAAGTTTTTCAATCGCTCCTTGCAAGCAATCCAAGGTCTTTTAAACATCTGAAACAACCTGCATCACCTGGTTCTTGGCACACAGACACGAAGCCCACAGATCTGATGGTAGAGTCCAAGCGCCACAACCCACAGCCCCCCTGAAGATGTAGCTCTGAGCTGGAGAGGGCAGCTGGTCCTGGGGCTGCACAGAGAAACCCACTGCGAGTGGGACAAACCACTGCAAATGACAGAGCCCAGGATGCAGTTTACCTCATTAAATATACCAGCAGTGTGGCTAGCAGAGTGAGAAATGGAGTTATCCCCTCTGCTTGGCACTGGGGAGACCACACCGGAGTGGTGGGCCTAGTCTGGAGGCCCCAGCTCTGGAGAGCTGGAGGCTGCCAGAGTAGCTGGGACATCAGCAAAGGGCTACAAGAGGGATGAGGGGTGCTGGGCTGGGTTCACCTAGCTAAGACAAAGCTCAGGGACATTTACATGAGCAGCCAGCAGCCGCTTGGAAGGAGGTACAAACACGATAGGGTCAAGCTCCTCTTGGTTTTGGGACAGGGCACAGCAAGGAAGATTTTTCACACTTGTGGATTTCCAAGACTCGGTCAAAGTCATGGCTGCCCTGGGCTAATGCTGGGGACAGTCCTGCTCCAAGGGAGAGGTTGGACTAGAGACTTCTAGAGGATCCCTTCTCACCAGCACTTCTGTGTGAGCCCTGTTAGGCCACAGCTGACCAAAATAGGTCCTACTGAAACCCAACAGCTACCAAATGAGCATCAGGAGAGAGACTCCTGGCATACATAGGCCTGGATCTTACCATAAACTCAACGCTGTGTCCCGAGAGGTAGGTCAGGAGATAAGAGGTCACTGGTAGACATGCCTCAGCCACAGCAGGGTCACTGGAGTGGGAGAGCTCGTGGAGACAGCGAGCTGCCTCCATCTGCATGTCAGCCAGGCTGCTGGTGAACAGTCCAATGAGCACCCGAACACTGCCATCCAGCCTGCAGGAACCCAAAGGGTGCTGTTACCTCCTGCCTTCCCACCCGCAGCCACACACCACTGTGTCCATGCAAAGAGAGGGACAAAGGACCACTCTGGGCATAGCCTTAATAGCACTGCTTTGGTTTGGCAGCCACACAGTGTCAGACTTGGGCTGACCTGACAAATTTTTGCTGTGTCTCCTTATTCTGCAGAGCCCAGCGGAGGCGGCTCAGCGATCTTTTCCTGTCCTCCGAACCTCTCTGCACACCTCTAAGCAGTCCCAAAACCTGCCAAAAGAAAAAGAGATGGGTGAATTTCAAACAGAACCAGGGTAAAAATTTCATCCCGTTAACCTTGGAAGTAAAGAAGTCCAGGGTACAACTGCAGATGGTCATGATGGACCTTGGTGCTTCTCAGGGTAACTGCGTCTCACAGTGACTAAGAAAACACTCACACCCCCACCCCTAGCCACACATGCTCCTCAGCATGCCTGGGGAAGAGCCCCAGGACTCCCCATCATCATGCAGAAGGTAATGTTCCTCACCTCCTCCTCCGTGAGGGGGTCTGGCACGATCTCCACTCCATCCTGCCCACCCTCTGCCACAGGGTCTTCCCGCAGAAGCCTCTTGCTGACCAGCTGCTCCTGCCGCCGGGCCTTCCTGAGAACTGCAATCAGACTGGTCCCTATCACCACCTGCCTACACCAGGGCATGTTTTGATCTCCCCAAATGGCCTCATTCTTTTCAATGGGGAGATGCTGTCACGCTGGGTGCCCCGGGCTAGGCACAGGGCCGGAGCTGCACGGCAGCACGTGAGGCCGCGGCAGCCAGGCCAAGAGAGCACGATGGAGCCACGAGGGCTGTGCTCGGAGGGCCCCAAGGCTGCTTTTATAAAGGGCAGGCCTTGAAAAGCCTCAAGAGAAAAACTCCCACAGGGAGACAGCCAAGGAAACACTGGGGTGCCCAAGACAGAAAGGCCACGGGGATAGAGAAGGATGCAAAATGCCGGCCCAAATCGGCAGGGAGCCCTGGGACCCCAGCGCACAGGACCTTCTCAGGCACCCATCGGGCACACACAGCACCCAGTGCAGAAGCTGGGCAGGGTGAGGGTCCCCGGGGATCATGGTGAGGTGGGCGGCCATCCTGCCGCGGGGCAGCCGGTGGCTCTCGGTGCCCCGTGTTACCCCCGTGACCTGCTCCCCTCCCCGGGTCACTCTGCCCCTTTCACCAGGCACCGACGGGCCACAGCGGGGCAAGACCGTGGACGGAAGCCGCAGGCAGCCGGGCCCGGACCAGCAGCTCCCTCCAGAAGCACCTCCACGGCCTCCTCCCCCGGCCCTCAGCTCTGCCCCGGGCCCTTCCCTTCCGCCGCCGGGTGCCCCGGCCCTGCCGAGCGGCCCGGGCCGCTTCCCCGGCTCCCGACCTGCCTCTCGCTCCCGCCGCCGAGCGCGAAGCTCCTCCAGGCCGCGGCCGCCGGCCCGGGCCCGGCACCGCCTCCGGCTCCACATGGCGGCGGAGGAGCGGCGGCGGGGCGGGGCGGGGCCGGGAGAGGGGCGGGGGCGGGGCCATGCGTACGGCTGGCGGGGGCGGGGCGCGGCCGGCAGGGAGCGCGGCGGGACCCTGGGGGCGGGGCGAGAGGGCGGGAGGGGGCGGGGCCATGGACACTGCTGGGGAAGATAGGGCCGGGGGCGCGGCGGGGCGGGGCCTCGGTACCGCTGGCAGGCGGTGGGGCGGGGCTTCGGGGGCGCGGCGGGGCGGGGCCTCGGTACTGCTGGTGGGCAGTGGGGCGGGGCCTCGAGGACGCGGGCGGGCGGGCAAGCGGTGGGGCAGGGCATTGGGGGCGGGGCCTCAGTGCCGCTGGCGGGCGGAGGGGCGGGGCTTCGGGGCGGGGCCTTGGGGCGGGGCCTCGGTACTGCTGGTGGGCGGTGGGATGCAGCCCGGTCCTGGGGCTGGGAGCATTTCGCTGGCGAGCTGGGGGCCTCCGGCCTATCCCAGCTTATCCCAGCGGGAGCCCCCGAGAAGGCGGGGCCCGGCCCGGCGCCACACTGCAGCGCCGCACCTGGCGCACGGTGCCCTGCTGTGCCCTCGATGCCAGCAAGCAGAGTTAGTCCCTCAGTCCCCCTCGCACAGTGTGGCCGTATGTCCACAGCTGGGGTGTCAGCTCCAGGCAGTGTGCTGGGATCTTTCAGGGTAGAAGTTACAACCAGAAGGATGTCACCCAAGGGCAGGTGCAAAATCAAGTGCCTTGGAAGGTGAATGTAGCAGACCACTAAGGAGATGGAAGAACTCCATTTTTACAAGAAGAAGCTGTTTGGGCAAATTTGCAGCAGACAGCAAGAAGAAAGAGTTAAAAAGTACCAGACCTAGCGAGTTAGAAGCACTGATTTCACCAAGGGAAGTAGTGAGGGGAACTCAAAAAGGCTGCTGCAACTTTTCAGCAATTTACATGGAAGTGGTTTCATGTAACCCAAGAAGAAGAAGGAGAAGGAGAATCGCTGGATTGCTCAAGAAAAGGAAGTGAAATTAGTGCAACATTGAGCCCACAATGCTGAGAGCAGGAAAAGGAACTGCCATGCATGCAACAAGTGGATAGAGATCTTCCCTTCACCTGCTGCAGAAAGACAGTGCCAGAGAGCCAGGACCAGGCATCCTGGGCCCCAGAAGTTCTTATGCCGATCATCTCTCCCTGCTGGGTCACATCAACAACGAACCGGGAATTGCGTCTTCCAGCTGTGCTGTTTCGCTGTCTTTCTGAAACCTTTTGGTGACACAGAGAAATTCTTGTGGAGGAAACTGGTGTCTTTCAAAAAATGCCTAGTGATCTCTGCTCACTGACAGGCAGCATTAAGATTTGGAGCAGGCACCGCCAAGAGCAGTTGCCTCTGGAGCACAGGGCAGAGGGTGTGTGTGGTTTCCTTGGCCCAGTGAAGGAGCCAGCTTGCCAAGAATGCCCGACCTTGGATGAAGAAGTGTCCTTAGCAGCACTGGGCTGTGTAGTGTGGAGCAGATTGTGTGAGAGGCTGAGGGGAGCGAAGAGTATTTTGTCAGTAGATGTCCCATCCTACATGGCACACAGGGATCCAGGGACTGTCTGGAGGCAGGATGTGACAATCCTCCTTCACTGGTGGCTGCAGGGTGCTGACCAGCCAGACTCGGGTGCATTCACGGCACCCCAGCCCCACTGTTCCCCAGTCCTTCCTAGGAAAGCTGAGACTATTGGCACTTAGACCAAAATCCCTCCCTGCCTGCAGCCAAGGGCAGCTGTGGTTATCTGGGAACCCTTAGATACAGGGAAGTGGAGCAGAAGTGACTTAGGGCGGTTGCTTTCTGAGGCCCAGGAGGCCCCGTCACGCTCAGGAAGTTCCTCAGCAGGACTGGTGCAGAGCCCGGGAGCCTGCTGCCACGTGTCTGCCAGCCCTGGGTGCGTGGATCAAGGCGGGTGATGCAGGGCGGGGGGACGCCTGTGTTCACTAAACACAAGCAGGACAGGGCTGCAAAAGAGGAAACAGCAACTGGAAGACACCTGCGGGCTGGAAAGTCTCCTTACGCAGGGGAAGATCTGGCTCTGGAGAGCAGAACCTAGGAGTCTGACACCTGAACCTAGGAGTTGGCAACAGCGAGAGAAAGCAGCCACAGCACAGGGAAAGATTTCAGTTGTAACCTGGCCGGTGAGTCCCTGGACAGCCCCCCCTCCCTTGCTTAATGCTGCTTCCTTGGTGAGGGGTGGCTTCATGCAAGTGCTTCTTTGCACCAGGAGGATAGATTTTCCCTTGGAGAATGGTGCAACCCCACGATGACACAGAGAGGTGGGGAAACCACTGTCCTCGGAGGTATTTGAGACTCAGCCAGAGAAAGCTGTGGCAAGCCTGGGCTACTGCCGGCAACAGTCTTGCTCCGAGCACGAGGCTGGACCAGAGACTCCCAAAGTCCCCTTTCCACCACTTGTAGGGGTCCTCGATTGAACCGAGACAGCACAGTCTTAGGAGCTCTTAATCTTTAACTGCCACTTTTTTGCAAGCTATTAATAAGACTCTCCCATCAGAAAAACAATCTCGGTGCTGCCAGGGGCGTTAGAGAGCCTCAGAAATGATTTCCAGCTGTCCACTTGCCAGCTGGTAATGAATCAAATTCCTGTGTGAGAAAGGAAAATATGAAGCCCAGTGCTGCAATTTCCTGTCCTGGACTGCGCAGAGCCACGCAGAAACCCAGATCTGTGGCTCTTCTGTCTTGCAACCCGATAGATCGGGCTCTGTTGTGCATTGCTCAGCATTTCTCATTTTTCCTGATCCTCAAAATTTGCCGGTCATTTAGACACAGGAGGCTCTGCAGGAAGGTGACCCAGGCATGAAACTTGTGTGGCAGCCACTGCCTCGGGGGGAGGTCTGCTGTCTGCGTCTCAGCCCTGTCTTGCTGAACTCCTGCTTTTGGGGTTGAGAGCTTTGCACTGGCAAAGTGACCAGGCGCAGGGGTGCTGGACCCATACGAAGGGCAGTCAGGCAGGTGTGGGGAGCACCATCTCTGTGAGGCTATCGCATTGCTCAGGCTCTCCTGTGCTGAACAGACCCAGATCAGCCCTTCCCATTCCTTTTGTGCTCCTCTCTGCTGCCACTGCCAAAGCAAAGTGCTGCCTTTCACCTTCGCGCTCTTCATTTCTAGGCTGTTCGCCATGAATGTGGCCATCCTCCTTCTGCTGGGGCTGGGCCTGGTGGAGGGAGAAGGCAGGTGTTTCTTCAACCGCACTGAGGAACATTGTGTGTGCCGTAGCCTGTCCGAGGAGACCCTGGGGAGCATCATCCAGTGCCTCCCAGCCTCTGTTGTGGAGTTTTGGGGGGGAGACCTGGAGAAGTATGCAGCCTTACCTATTAGCAATCTGCAGCCCTCCACCATGGACTTGCTGGAAACCCTCCACATCAGGAAACTTGTCTTTGGAGACCTCCTGGTGCCTGAGGTCCTGCTTGCCAAGGTCTTGATGTTCTTTTCCTACACCCGAGTGCAGGAGCTGGTGTTTGAGAGCTGCAGTTTTGCGGGTAGAAGTAACTGGACCGAAATGGCCGGGTGTAACTTACCCATATTGACCCTGCGCTTCCACAACGTGACGTCAGCCCCTCTGACAGGCCGTGAGCAGGGCTTCTCCAGCCTAAGCAGCTGGCTGGAGACACTGCAGGAGCTGGCAGTCACCAGCTCCCATGTCACCACCCTGCCCTGTGCCATCGGCAGAGTTTTCGGAACATTGCGCTCCCTGGATGTGGCACAGAACAGCCTCAGGGATGACAGCTTGATGCCCACCTTCTGTGAGGGTGCATTTCCACAGCTCCAGTTACTGAGTCTGCAACGCAACAACCTGACATCCTACCACAGCGTGTGTGAGAGCCTGCAGCTGCTGCATGAGCTCCAGCATTTAGACATCAGCCAGAACAAGCTCATTGCTGGTCTGGCCTCCTCCTGCCAGTGGCCGATGTCCCTTCGAATCTTTAACTTATCTGGCACTGGCTTGGATGGAGTCCCCACACCTCTGCCTCCCAATCTAGAAGTGCTGGACATGAGCTACAACCACCTCCATACTTTAGACATTTCTTTTGGCTCCCTGAAGACGCTCCTCCTCAGCCAAAACATGCTTCAAGATGCCTCCTTCATCAGGAATTGCCCCGTGTTGGAAGTCCTCCATCTGGATGACAATTTGATCCCAGAGCTGCCCTGGGATGAGGTGCGGGTCCTGGAGCACTTGAAGGACCTGGCTGCAGCTGGCAACCCCTACAACTGCTCATGCTCTGGGGCCAGGGGGATCCAGACACTGGCAGCAATGGTGCACCTAGGGCCGGCCTGGCCCCATGGCTATGTGTGCCATGCACCCCCTCACTACCAGGGCATTCTGGTGAAAGATGTGCCTGTCTCAGTACTGCAGTGCAACAGTGCTGCGGTGATCACTCCCATCTGCATTATTCTTGCCTTACTCTGTGTGGCTGGAGCAGTCTACCTGGCCAAATCCAGGTACAGGCTGTTCCAGGACTGCCGCAGGGCTGTGAAGGGGGCGTAGGACCGTTCCCACCAGTGCTTCCCATACAGCAGCTTGGCTATGGCACATTCAGGGGGCTGCAAGGCTGGGAGCTGCCGGGGAAGTCTCACAAGGCCCCAACATGCTGGTGGGAAACTCTCTGGGGTCCCTAGTCCAGCCTCCCCTGTGGAGCAGGACTGTACTAGGCTTTAGCTCAGGGGGGCCACAGCTTTGTCTGGCCAAGTCTTGGAAAGTCCCAAGAATGGAGTTTGCCCTTGCTGTGCTCTGTCCCAGGGCTGCACCATGCTAGACAGAAAGATTTTCCTAACGCCCAACCTGAACCTCACAAGTCCTAATTTGCACCCATTGCTCCCATGGTCTCGTCTGCCCTGAGCAAGAGGAGTTTGGCTCCATTGTGCTTGTTCTTCCCTCCGAGCAGCTACTGGCTCCTCTTGGATCCTCCCCCCGAGGCTCAACTTGGCTGGACCATCCCATCCCAGCTTCCCGCACCTCTGTGTAGCCCTGTGCCCTCCAGCACAATCATCCTGGCAGCCTTCACAGATCCCTTTCCTGCCTCTTTCCTGACCTGAGGGCTCCACACTGGGCCACATCTGTAAGGATGTCTGGTTTGTGAGGATATCTGCTTAATTGCTATTCAGCCTAAGAGAAAAAACACAAGAAAGGAAAAGTGATAAATTAAACAACCGCATATGCAAACCCTAATGAGCAGGAGATAATGGAGATGGTAACAAAGACCAGAGCTCTCAAGGCACTGGTGGGTGACCCTCTCCAATGCAACCTCAAAGAGGTTCAACCACAAACTTTGTAACTGTTAAGAAAGCAGGTTTATTCTGGGTTATCAGAATGGGTCTCACAGGAAAGACTGAACTGATTAGGAGATGTTGAGGATTATGGAAGTGTGCAAAACTTACCAAGGGATGTTTAAGAGAAGCATCAAAGCTGAAAGGGAGGGGTCATGGTGAGTGGCTGGGCAAGGAACAAGCACAGGAAAATAGAGAGGATGGGGAAGAAAAGGGGCTGGTCACAGGTAAGCAGGGTTGGTAAAGGACTTTGCCTGGCTGAGCCCTGCACTGGTCCCACATTTTGTGTGTGACCTCCCTCTCTATGCTTCGGTGGTGTGTGTGAGTGTGTGTGTGTGTATGTGTGTGTTGGTTGTGTCACCTGCTAGCAAACACAAGTTGGATGACCTGTTGAGTAGGAAATCAGAATATAGAAAGAGCCAAGGTCAGAGCTGGAGACTGGATAAATCAGGCCCAGGGTCCAGGCATGGATCCTGGATGGTTTGGATGTCTGCTGAAGGGTTTGAGGGCCTGTGGGTGCGCATGTGCATGGGGATCGAGGGTATGTGCCGTCAGCGAGTGTCAGTCCTGATCTGGAGGGGAGGGACGGAGTCAGGCTGCCCATGTGCTTGTGTTCATGTGAGTGCTGTAGGTATTTAGGTGGGTGCTGGTAACAGCAGGTTTGATCCACAGGGTTAATTGTGTCTGTACTGTGGGTCTATAATTGCATTTTTGAATTTGCACTCAGCCTCACAACTGGCCAGACCTGGGAATGGGGAGCGGCAGCTTACATCTAGTGAACTGGGAAGGAGAAATCCTTGTGTTTTAAAATCCTAAGACTCACCTTCCCATGACAGCATCCAGGAGATGACTCTGCCAAGCCTAAGGGATATCTGAACCCTTACTTGACTGACTGTGCTCATTTGCCATTTCCTTATTTGCAGTCATGGCTCATGTGCAACCTGATATCACCCTCATATCTGAAAACATTTGGGGAAGCAGAGGATCAGGGAAGCAGGGGCAGCTCCATAATCTCCTTCTGCAAAGGGGAGTAGTGGCAGACATGAGACAAATGTGTGCATCTCCCTGTGGTGCCTGGTCCCATCCAAACGCAGGGAGCAGGGGCTGTCCTGGGATCTCTCTCTTGCATCTCACAGTCTGTATTTCCATGCATTGTGGAGACCTTGGCTTTAGCATTTCCTTTTATGCTTTCTTGGTATGACTGATTTCAAATAAATGTGGTTCCATGGTTTGTGGTTGCTCCTTGTGTCTAAAAAGCCTTCATGATGGTCCAGAGTCCCTCCTCTCCTGCTCCTACCTTGCAAGGATGTCACTCATGAAGCTGGGAGCTTGCTAACACCAGGCAAGTGATGTCAGGTGCCCACTGGCCTCCCATGACCCCATCGGCTTCTGGGGCTGGCAGCAGTGTTGGAGGGAGCTGGGCCACAGGGCCTGTGGGGGGCACGTGCTCTACGGCGCTTTGCCAACCCACCATCAATTATGCATGAATGGCGCTGGGATGGCTGACCTCACACCCTAGCAAGAGCCCTGCCCTCTCCAGCTGCTTTGTCCGAGGGCCAGGAGAAGTTCTCGGGGCATCATTGCCATCAAACAGCCCCATGATGAACAATCTTCGACACTGTAAAACCTCACTACTCCGTCACCAGTTGGGCTTGGTGTTGCAGGATGCGACCTCCAGGCTCTGGCCCTGCCCAACTCTGCCCACACGGCTGTGCCTGACACCCATGAATAATGCACGGAAACGCGATCACCCCTTGTAACCTCATCCTCTGCCCTGTCCCAAGCACCAGCTCCAAGTTTGCTCATATTGAGCTGGTCATGGATGCTGAGAAGGTGAGCGTCCTTGGGTGGGACAGCACAGGCTGGTTTGGGGGGATCTGCCCTCTGCCTTTGGCATGGTGTGGCCTGATGCTGCTCAGGCCTGAAGGGCTCGTCCAGCTCTTTACGGTGCTGAGTGGTTGGGGCAGGACCCAGCTCACGCCCCCTTTACCACACATCCCTCCAGGCCGAGCAGGATGTGCGCGTACGAGCAGCTGTAGGACTCCACCGGGCAGCAGGTAGGGCCAGGGCTTGGGAAGTGGCTGCAGCTGCAGTGTCCCAGCCCCTTTGGGCATGGGGCCCTGCCCAAATGCCTCCCCAGGGAACTAGGGTTGGGTGCTGTGGTGGCACTGGGTGGCACTGTGGCACTGGGACCATGGGTCATACTGGTGGGACTGGCCGGGGGGGGGGGTTAGGGAGAGGGAATCCTCCCCCATGCTGTGGTGCTGAGTGCCATGGTCACAGCAGGAGGGCTCACAGTGATGGCGAATGTGAAATCCCTAGGAGCCGGCTCTGAGGGAGGGGTAGTGGGGTCTGGTGGGGATGGCACCCTCCCTGCATCACCCACTTGTGGTGTTACAGGGCTGGGGCAGAGCCAGATGGCCAGCAGCGAAGATCCCGCACGGCTCCTCTTTGCGGAGAGGGAGGTCCAGGTGAGAATGGCAGGGACAAGGGAACTAAGGGGATGAGGGTTCGTGGGGGATGAGATGGGAGCAGGGGTCCCCATCCCAGCCACCTGCCAGACCAGGACCCCCAGTAGAGGCCTGTCACACTCAGGATCCCAATGGGTGCTGAAGCCTTTGGTTGACCTGCCGTATGCCTCTCTGGATCCTTCTGGGGGGGTTCTGAGAGCTAGCAGAGAGCAGGAGAAGGAAGGGGATCTCCACCATCCTCCAGGCCTGTGCCAGGCCCTCCATGCCATGCCCAGATGCAGCACTGCCAAGTCCCTCCTGCAGCCTGCGCTGGTCACACTGGAACAGCGGACAGCTGACCGTTAACATACTCATTCCCTCCTGCCAGGAGAGCTGTTTGACCATCGATGGCATCTTTCACTTGGACACAGGACAGGTACTGTGAGCTCTGGGTCCTCCTTCTAGACCCCCATCCCTACATCCCTCCCCAGCTGGGTGCTCCAGGGACATGCTGGCCCCAGGCAGGGGCCTATCACTCTGCAGCTCACCTGGCTCATCTCCAGAGGTATCGAGTGCCACTGCCAACTCCTCAGAGGTTGCAGGCAGTGCTTGGCACCTTGGGCTTAGTCCTAGGCGTGGCTCTACTGCTACTCTTCACCACCTCCTGGCTACTCTTAGGTGCTGGGATGTGGCTGCCATCTGTGCCACACCATCTGTGCCATGCTCTGTGCTGTGCTCTGTGCCATGCCATACCATATGTGCTGTGCCATCCCTGCTATGCCATCTATGTCTCTCCTTCCAGGAGAAGGTTTTGGAGCTGGCAAGACCCCAGCTGGCCCTGGTGCCCCTTGGCTATAGTGTATCCCTGCTGCTGTGGGATCCTCATGGTTCTGAGACACAGCTGCCACTCCAGGACATCATCTGGCAGGTAAGGGCACAGCCATGTGGACACTGGACACATGACAGTGTGTCCAGTGTGCCCTGTAGTGCGGGGCTCTGGGCTCCCACCCGGGCTGGTGATATCAGGCTCATCCTGTTGGCCCTGATCCTGCTGGTACAAGAGTGAAACCCAGCCACAGGTGTGAGGAACCCATGGCTCCTAGCTTGGTCGGCTTGTCCCTAGGTGATTGACAGTGTTTTCCAAGAGCTGGAGGCCACAGAAGGTGACACACGGGGCATGCAAACTGTCAGCCTGGTGCAGGTATGGTGAGAGCAGGGCTGGCTGGGACAGGGTGCCCCGGGTGGGGGTCCCACTCTGCCACTGCTGCTGACTAGCCACTGCTGTGCTGTGAGGCTTACACTGTACCAGTGTCCAACCCCAGGGGCTGAAGACCTTGAGATTTCAGGTTTTCTCACCCCCTCACAGGTCTTTGTAGGCAATGGAGGCCTGCCCTGCCTCCCTGTCACCCTGAGGGGCTGAGGGTGTCTCCAAGCTTCCCCAGCAGCATGTCACTTGCCCTGCTCCAGCAGCACTGTGGGCACAGGGAACCCTCTAATATCTCCTTTCCCACCACATGTCTGGACTTTGGGGCTTTTTCTGATGCTGACCCTTCTTCATGGCTTGAAAAGACCCTCCCATCTGTGCTCAGTTGGCATAAAGAAGATGCCAGCTTCCACTGCCAGGCCAGGCTTTTGCTTTTGGTTCCCAGATGCTGCCAGGGCCTGCCAGGCTCTGCGTGCCTGTCGATGTCCCAGGGCAGTGGCTCTCTCCAGTCCTGGGCTTGGAAATGCTGGAGGTGCTCCAAGACATATTCCTTCCCAGCATTCACATTTGCATGGGCATGAGCAAATGAGGGCTCCAGTGAGCAGGGCAGGTCCCAGCAGCCCCATCTTGCTGCTCTGTTTTCTAATGCTGCGCCTTTCCAGGTCTGTGCCCAGGGAGGAGCCTGGGACCTGCTCCGTCCTGGTGGCCAAGCCCTGCAGGTGATGGACATTGCACCCCTGGGCTTGTAGGTATCCAGTGCCCTATGTTCTGGCATCTGCATTCGGGGGCGGGGGCTGATGGCCAGGCATGGGGCATAGGGCTGGGACTGGGACATAGTGCTCATGCTCCAGTCCCTCGGGGATGTGGGGTGAACATGGCTCCACTTGTTCACTCTTGGCTCTCTCTGCTTCCAGGATGGTGGAGGAAGTGATGGAAATCGCTGTGCCAGACGCCCGAGCTGCCATGAGCATCTACGCATGGGGGCTGGGTGCCCTTCCAGCACCGTTCCCTGGGTGCATGCAGTGCCCCGTGGCAGATGGGTGCTCAGCTGCACAGGGGTGAGGGATTTGGGTAGCACCTGAAGAGGGATGCTCTGGGAACAGCTTAGCTCAGAGGGCCAGAGCTAGGCTGGTGCATAGGGAGGGACCAGGCCGAGGTCACCTCCACAGCTCCGCTTACCCGCCTGCCTCTCTGCAGGGCCAGCAGCCTCTTCACGCTCACCTTGGAGTGGGAACTGGAGGGATGTGGGTGCCGGCGCTCGGCTCTCAGGATCCTGGCTGTCTCCGGGGGCCCCGGCCCTGAGCCGTATGTACCGGAGCTGCGGCTCTGCCTGTGGGGCTGAGCCAGCTCCTCTCTCAGGGACTCCCATGAACCAGCAGTGCCGGGCAGGGGGGTGAGGACAAGGTTCGCTACCTGGAAGAGAAACTGTTTGGGCTTCAGAGGGGCAGGAGAGCCTTGGTATCCCAATGGGAGCCTGTGCCTGGGAGCTAAGGGAAGATCCCACTACCCCTCAGGCACACGGGCTGGCTTGCTCCCACTCTGGCCCTGTCTGGCTAACTGGGAGACCAGTCCCAAAGCTCTCAGACTGGTGCTCAGCCCAGCAAGGGGGTGCAGACCCTGCTGTGATGCTGCTGTGCCCCTCACCTCTGTGCCCCATCGCTCCCCTCATGCTGACTCTCCCCAGGCTCTCACCCCTGCTTGGGGCGCTGGCTACAGGACGCCCGCCGGCCAGCGCCGGCTCCCTGCCCTGGGTCATCGAGCGACTGCTGGAGGGGAACAGCCTCACATTCCTGCTGCTGTGCATGACGCTGCCAGGTAACCCCGGGAAGGGGATAACCGCCTCGGGAGGACCTTCCTCCCACCCGGCTGCAGGCACTTGGTCCCTGCTCTCCTGCTGCCCTGGGCCCTGCCTGGGGATGCACGTGGTCATCAACAAGCCAGGCACCAGCTCTGCCCATCTGTGCCAGCCTGGCCCATCTGCTGCGATGCTGTGCTGGGCCTGGGGACATCGCTGGGCCCATGCACACCACAGCCCCTATCCAACCATCCAGACATTTTTTTCAGACACTTCTGGAGAAGATATCCTGGCAGCCCTGGCACTTGCTGAGCGGGTGAAGGGGCTGGCCAAGACAGTCTCACCCACCCACTGGGACCCTGTGCAAGAGGCCACGGTGCGGCAGGTGGAGATCCGAGGGCTGCGGGCCAAGCTGCTGGCTGGAGCGGGCCGCCCGGAGCAAGAGAGAGCCGTGGCCCAGCTGCGGAGAGCACTGCAGGAGCTGCAGGTAGAGGGATGCCCCGAGCACCATGTGCCTCAACTGGGACCCAGGGTGGCACCATCCCCCCTGTTGGATGAGGTCTTGGCTGTGTCCTGGTGTTACAAACCCTTGTCTGGCACCATGGGCAGGGAAGGGAGCCAGAGGTAGCCTGCCTAGGGGGAGGGGACAGTGCAGTGAGACATGCCCATGCAGTTGTGCCATGCCTGGCAGTCTCCAGCACCCTAGCAAGGATGCCCAGTCCCTTCTTCCAGGTGCTGAAGAGCCAGAGGTGGGAGAAGAAGCAGATGGCGACCAAAGCATTCAGGGCAAACCAGATGCATCAACCTGGCGCCAAGGTGGGCACAGGCCAGACCTCCCTCTGTGGGGACAACCTGGACATAGAAGAAGCCCCAAATCCTGGTGACATCCCCATAATGACACCTCCTATTCCCACAGGACCTGGTCCCTGCAGAGAACCCAGCACTGGGCAAACAGCCTAGGACCCAAGAGCCCCTGGATGGACCCAGTCTGGAGCAGGGGGAAGGTATGGAATATGGAGACAGAGATGTGCCACTGTGCCCTGGTGGCTGATACATGGGCATGGGGCATCACTTTAAATTATGGGAAACCCCTCTGCTCAGGGGACTTGAAGAGGAAAAGGGTTCGTGGCTTTGGACTGGCTTCTCCAGCCCCCTACATCACACTTATTTTCCTTCCCTCTTGCCAACGAGGAGCCAGTGCTGCTGAGAGCTGCTGGAGAGGGAACAGCCAGGGCCCTAGGAGGGCAGAACAGGGCCTGCCAGAAGAGCCCTTGCAGGGCAAAGCGCCGTGGCAGTGGGCACCGAGTGGGGCTGGCGTGGTGAGCGAGACCCTGCTGGGTCCCTGTCTGGGGCTGGGCAAGGGAGTGCCTCACTGTAAGCCCTACAGCTCCAGTCCAAACCCTCTCTGCTCTCTCTCTCAGGCGAGGAGCCAGTGCCAGCCCTGCCTGTCCCAGCCCTGCCTGTCCCTAGAGGTCCAGTTCTCCCTGGCCAAAGCCCGGAGGCAGCGCCTGCAGGCTCAACACCATCTGCTCCTCCAGCAGGAGCTCGGGGAGTTTGGGGATGAGGTAGCGCCAGGCCAGGAGGTGAGTGGGGAGGTGGGCACAGGAGAGCTCTGAGTAGGACAGGGGCAGAGACTGGAGCTAAAGTAAAGCCTTCAGCAGGAGCTTCCTCACCTCCCTGGAGCCACTCTCCTGCGGCAAAGCAGCAGGCAAGAGCCTCAGGCAGCTGCCACACTCCAGCGCAGCTCTGCCCTTGTCCTTGTCTCTGCCCCTGCAGCGGGACACAGCTCACCGGCAGTGGGAAGTGACTGTGTTGAGCCGGAGCCTAGAGGCAGCACGGAGAGAGCGTGAGATGGCTGAGGAGGATCTGGAGGCTCTGCTGCACAGTCACCGGCAGGAGATGGAGGCCTGGAGGCAGCACACACTGCAGGTGGGCATGGGGCGCACGTCCAGGCTGCTGGCATGGCCCTGGACAGCACCAGGGCTGCATTAGGGAACCCTAGTTGCCTCGCAGGTGTTTCAGGCCCAGCGGCGCCTGGCAGAGGAGCAGGCAGAGGCACTGGATCGCCAGTACCGGGTACTTCTGCAAGAGGCACTCCAGGATGCTGTGGAGCTCTCCGCACAAAACCAGCAGCTGAGGGCAGCCAAACAGCAAGGCGCAGCCGATGCCGCCACGCAGACGTCCTGAGCCAACAGCTCCAGGGTGGTGGGCACGGCTGCTCTGGCAGGAAGGAAGGGATGTCCACAGGTCCCTGCCACCTGGGTCCACACCATGCAGCACATGTAAGCCACCAGCCCTGATACAGGTCAGATGGACAGGCCCATCCTCTGATTGTCCCCAGGGCAAGTCCTCCAATCTAGCCTGCTCTGGCTTTGGAGTGCTGCTGCTGTAGGAGTCTGGCGAGGGTACAAGGACAGGACCCTCACCAGTGGAAGAGGAGCTTTTTACCCCTGTCCCCCGGGGAAAACCCTGTGCTGCAGCAGGGCAGGTGTCTGCAGGAGCACAGGCTCGGACACAGCTCTGCTGCCTAAGGCTGAGCCTCAAAGGTGCGCAAGGTAATGAGACCAGACAGTGCACCGGCAGGGCCCCCTGCGGGCACCGTGCTGACGCGGACGAGCACAGCAGCAGGAGCAGAGCACGGGCCACAGGAGATTTAACAGCCCTGAGGGTGCTGCCACATGGAATAAAGTGGGTGCCCTTCACCAATGAGTGTTGTCAGGCTCAGATGTGCCCTGGGCCCCTTGAATGGCGACTGCGTAGGGCTCTGCCAAGCAGAGCAGATGCCTTCCTGCAGGGAGGACAAACACATGCGTGCTGTTGAACAGCAACTTTAATAATCCCAGCAGAGCCAGCACCGACTTCTGCCTGCCAGGAACTCACCAGCAGCAGTGTTCATGAAAATCCAGGTGCCATCTCCCCTGTGGGGAGTGGGCAAAACAGTCCATGCACCCTCATATTCCCCATCTGCTCAGTATAAGGCAGTGGCGGAGGGCAGCCACACTGTACCCAGGAACGGCAAACAAGCCCCAAGGGCAAAAGCCCTTTGGCCAGGAACCGGGGTGAAAGACAGGCTGGAAAAAATGCTGAGAAGAGGTGGAGGGAGAGACTCCAGGCTGTGCCATGAGACTCTCCAGAGCAGCACGCAGCTCTATGCAGAGCACCATTAACCTTAAAAGCCCAGAAGGAGAAAACTCTCTTCCTCACATTTCTGGGTCCTCAGAAGTGGCAAGGATCAGCGCAGGGCACCTCCTACCCAAGGACTTCAGTGCCAGGCTCCCCTAGAGATGAGGGCTGGGGATCAGCTGGGCACTTGGGGTGGACATGGCTCCAGCCACAGGAAAGCACTGTCCCACAGTGTTACAGGAATAAAAATGGCACCAGAGCAACGCTGGCCTGGCAGATTGTGCAGCAGGGCTCGGTAAGTGTACATGTGAGCCTACAGCACACCAGAGCTAACCGCTGCAGGGGAATCTTTGAGCCAGCAGTGCTTGTTGGCACAGGAGAGAGTGTGTTCTTTGGTGTGTAGAAGATGGGCAGAAGCAGCTGGACAATGCAGTACGCTCTGCACCAGGCTCCATTGCAGAGGCTGGGCCCATCCAGTGGTGCAAGAATCCCAGGACATGGAGCGTTCCCTCTTCCCAAAGGCACTTGGAGCCTGGCTGGCCAGGAAGCTGGCCAGGCTGGAGCACGGTCCAGCTCTCCCAAGCAGGGGCACTCTGAAAAAGGGGCCAATGCTGCTTTGTACACACATTACACTGCTAAAATAGGGGCAGAGAGGTCCTAGCCCATTTTTTCTTAATGGAACTTTGTCAGCTCCAGGAGTGGGAGGATTTGGACTCGGTCCTGCAAAGAGCAGGGCACAGAAGGAAGGTGCCAAACCAGCATTTTCAGCTCCAGTCCTTTGGAAACAGCGATAGGGCACCCCCGTCCCAGCACGCCATCTCCTGGAGTCCTTGCTAGTCTTGCATGCACTAACCAAAGCCCTCACGTGCACTTGCTCCTGCTCAGTAACAACTCGCATTCAGCTGCTCTGCCTCTTTGCACATAAAGAAGGGCAGGAAGGCTGATGGTCCGAGCAGTGCTATGCTTCTTATATAAGCCAGCCCCGATACAGCAATGACACCCCTAAGTAATGGCTGCCCTGGTACTGCATGCAGGGCAGGAAGGCAGTAGCTATGTGATCCCATAGTATAAGTGAACAGCAAGGCCAATACTTGCAACAGCGACGAAGAAGAAGAGGGTGAGCTGTAGGTCAAAGAGGGTGACGGACAGGAAGGCGTTAACAAGGATGGAGCAGGAAATCACAAAGAGCCTGGTGATGTTACTGCTGTGCTTCATGACCACAGACATGATCAAACCATTCAAAGCCTGGCTGACCACGATGACCAGCACCCAGGAGGAGAAGCCCTCCAGGAAACCTCCCTCTGTGCTGCTCCAGAAGTGGCCAGTCACATTGAGCAGAACCCCAAAGAAGTAAAGGAAGAGGTTCTGGAGGCTGAGAGGTAGAGCCTGGGCTTTCAGGATAGCTTCTGTGTATACAGCAGACAAGCCTGATATGAGGCAGTACACTGAGATCAACAGCAAGCCCACCAGTGTGATGTGCAGCTGCATCTTGGAGGGGTTGCCAGGGTCATGCGGGTCCTGCAGGCCTCCACAGCTGTAGCTCACCCCAGCAGCCGTCAGCAGGAAGAGAGCCAGCCACTTGCGCATGCAGAGCCTTTGGCGCAGAAAGAAGCTGTAGAGGAGTGCCGTGCTGACGATCTTTAAGTTACTCAGGACCTGGTAGGTGCTGGGATCCATGAAGAGCTGCATGTGAACCACCAGGTTGTTGTTTGCAGCATAGAGCAGGGCAGAGAGGCCAAAGGGGGCAACATGATACCATGACACAGAGCCTCCCAACAGCTTTCGGTCCCAGATCAGCAAAAACAGGAGGGAGAACACCAACTTCGTCAGTTCAATAAGAACCACAACAGATGAGGAGCTGAAGGGGATCTTCCCATCCACCTTACAGAGGTTTAGGAGGGGAGCATGAGAGCCATATATGGCTACAGACAAGATCAGCATCAGTCCCCACAGCACCCTCCGAAGCAGCCAGTTCGCAGGGCTGAGCAGAAAGCCAGCAGCATTACCAGACATTATCATTCTGGAGTGGCAGCCAGCAAGGGCAAGCTGCTACCAGGGCAGGGAGGCCAGACAGACTTGCACCCTAAAACATTCAAGAAGAGATCAAATACCATGAATTTAATGAGTTCGATTAAGATACGTTAACTGTTACATTTGTGGTAGAACGGAACAGTTTCATTCTTCATTCAGGAGAGAGCTTCAGGCCTTGCCAGGAAGCCAGGCAAAGCATGTTCCTCAGGCACAGCGATTACTGGATGGAAAGGTGCACGGGCAGACGTGCCACCGACAGCTTTTCACTCCACAGGGGAACAGGGGGAGAAGTGAAGGGAAAAGGCAACTGGCAACCACTTGGCTGCTGACGCTTCCAAGCTACGAAGAGTTAACGGAGCAATCGCCTCTTCCACAATACTCTAATAAATATCGCAGAGCCAGACTTGCTGATGTCTCAGGAGTATCTGGTATGAAGCATTTTTCCAGCAGAATGGTGTATGTGACTGCTGTCCCCAAAAGCCCATCTGCTCCTGCCACCTCACCGAGAAAAGCTGCTTCTGGAGAGTCACCTCTGCCAAAACCACTCCTCTCTAGTCCCGGCCTTTTTTCAGAGAATTGAAATAGTCCCGGATTGTCTTTTCGACGTTGGGAACGGCGTAGTTCTGCGCGGCGTATATTCCCGTGCACGTCCCAGCCACGAACCCCAGCACGGCCGAGAAGCGCAGTTTGGCGACCACGTAGCCTGCCAGAAAGCCCTTGAGAAACGGAGAAGCCAGCAGCGAGCCGTCCTGCAGCAGCAGAGCGGGGAGAAGCATGAGAGCCCCGCGCCGAGCCGCGCCGCGCGGAGCCGAGCCGCGCGAGGCCGCGCCGCGCCGCTCGCCGTTACCTGCCCCACGCCCGCCTGCACCTCGTCCTCCACGCGCCGCTGCAGGCTCTCCAGCTGGCCCTTCAGGAAGGCGAGGTCCTTCAGCTTGGGCACCGAGTCCTGCGCGAGAAACACGTGCTGCTAGACGGCCACGGCCACGGCCACGGCCAAGAGACGCCGCGCGCCCCGCGCCCCGCTCACCTTATCGTCCGCCATCTTCCCGCCGGCGGCGCACGCGCAGCCCGCGCCTCACGGGGCGCCCGCAGCGGCGCGCGGCGCCATCTTGAGGCGGGGCGGTGGGAACGGCCGGCAGTCCGGAGCTCCTCACGCGAAGGGGCTGCAGCGGCTGCTGGCGGCTGCCCCTGGCGCGGCTGGGCAGGGGGGGCGGTGCTGGGGCCGGAGAGGCGCCGCTGGGCGGCAAGCAGCAGCCTTGGCGGGCCCGCGCCCTGCCCGCTTTCCGCTCTGGTAAAGGTCTGCCTCGGGCCCGTGGGCTTGGGGATCCCAGTCGGCCCCCGGCTGGGCAGTTAACTGCAACCACCGAGTCTCTCTTCCCTCAGGCCTAGGGAAGGAGCAGCTGCAGATGAGCTTGGAGGCCTGGCCAAGGACGCAAAGGAGAAGAGGAAAGGGGTGGAGGCAAAGTGCTGCCTTCCTGCCACCAAGCACGGTGGGGGACCACCTTCCTGCTGCCCGCTCCACATTCCTGCCGAGGGGAGGAGGAGCTGCTGCACGGGAAGTGAGGGAGCAGGTTGAGCCCAGCCCTTGAGCTCAGCCCTCTTCCCTCTGCTCCAGCTGCCTGACCCAAAAAGGTATGTAAAAGGGGTCCCTGATTATGGAACTCCCAGTCCTTTTCTAAGCCTTTTGTTTTATGCCTCTGTTTTTACACCTCTACCTGCACTCACCCGAGGATGCTGTGATCCACCTGTGGGCAAAGGAATGTCCTCCTAGTCATGGGGGGACTGGCCCCTGCAGTTCAAAGGGGAGCCTTTGTGAAAGACAGAAAACATCGAGGAACCAAACTGAGTTAAGGCAGCTGGGTGAGAGTGGGAGTCCAGAGGCAGGGTTCAAGGAAAGCACTGTCAAGGCTGGGAGGGCCCAACTGAGGTTCTCCGGAGTCAGGACCTGCCCCTCTGCAGCCCCTGTTTCATCAGAGTCTCCTCCCTTCATGTCTGTACTGCATGTGGGTCAGCTCTTGTGTCGTAAAGGCCTGTTCTGTGTAAGTCTGTGTGAATAGATAACTGCAGATGGAGGTGAAGAAGTAGCTATTTGAGAACAGCAGGCCAAAGAGAGGAAGAGTATGTGCTAAGAGACAGATTGTGAAAGTCTCCCCAAAACTGATGTGGTCTGGAGACTGGCAGTGGTGTTGAATCTGCAAGAACTTAAAAACCCAGCATACTATGAACCTGCTGAATCTGTACCAGGCTAGCATCACAGGCTAGCATCAGCTGTAGGTTGTGTAACTTGGACCATGACCAAGAACGCAGAGGCTGCTGTATGCAAACAGAGACTGCAGCATTATACAAGCATCAAATGAGAGAAGAGCCCCTCTGTGCAATGCTGTAAGCTACTACCTGGAAACCCCTGCTGTGTCAGTGTGACCCTCCACTCCTCAGTAATCATCTGGAGTCGGATCCCAGGGGTTGTCACCCAGGTAGCAGCATGGTGAATGCAAGTGACCTGCATGAGTAAGTCACTTTGTTGTGGGACTGGTTATGTTTCTAGTAATACCAGTTAGAGTCTATTAATAGTAACAGCTTAACGACTGAAAGGTGTTCTAATAAATTTTAGCTCTGACTTGATGCACCTTAAGATAAAAGGTAATTGCATACCTGTTCCACATCTGCCCAGAAGGAACGTTTGGGAAGGGGAGGAGTTGGGGACCCCTCTCACCCAGCTGTGTGCGTTGCAGTGCCTGGAGACCAGCAGAGGATATGCAACAGCTCACCAAAAAGAGTCTGCAGCTGCTGATATGGGTGCAGTCCCTGTGCCACCATAGCAGGTGAGGGAGTTCACCCATAGGGGTGGTCAGAGAGAGCAAGTTGTCCCCACAGCCCACACAGGAGAAACAGCAGTTCTCAGCTGTGGCTGTGCTCACAGTACCACCTTTCACTGCGGTCTGTCAGCAGGGGTCTGTCAGGACATGCTTGGTCCCAAATGTAGTGGCTGGATATTACTTGCCAATTCTGTGGCTGGGACTCCTACCTGCCCACTCCCTGGCCGTAGGCGGTGGTACCTGGACAGCTTTCCTTTATCCAGCATTGAGGGGTAGAGGCAGCCCCCTCAGGTCTCTCCTGCTGCAGGTTTCAGGGCAGACATGATGGTTTCTTGCTGTATCAGGCTATGTCCAGCCAAGGACAGTACCAGCAGCAGGAACAAGAGGCAGAATCTTTCTCATCCTTATTAAACCATCTTCCTCTCTGTTTCAGGAACAGAACACTTGTGTTTGTGCAGACGATGCTGTGGGCTCTTCACTCACCAGTCAAAGTAGATTAGAAGTCAGTGCTTTTTTTTCTGGGGGTAGAAGGTGACCAAGGCATCCTGTCTGTATCCATATCTGCCATGATTCTTCGGATCGCTGTTCTTGCCATGAGCAGCTTCCCAGGTAGACTTGAGCATATACTCAGGTATGATGGGAGCAGCAGCCTAGTTGGCTCTTCCTTTTACTGCAGACAAAATTTGCTGCCTGGAGCAGTGGAGATTCACTCTCAACTTTGGTCCTAAGCGTAATGTTACCCAAGGGGTGGAGCAGGCTTGTAGGGTCTTAGGGTTGCCAGGCGGGACCAAAGCAGGAGTGATGGGCAGAGGAAGGAAGTTTCGGGTTTTACTTCTCTGTAGCGCACCCAGAAACAAAGGGGCTTCACCTTTGCCCTGGAGCTTAAAGCACATTGGTGAAGTGGCAGCTCTTCTCTAGAGCTGCTGGGATGAAAAAAAGCCTCTCCTGCCCTGCTGGGCTGTGTTCCCAGCACTCGCAGGTTATATCTCCTTGAGGAGGAGTGGGTGAAGCAGCAGCTGCTACTATCCTGGGAGGGGATTTTAGGGATGGGTGAACCTCTGTAATGGCAATGGAGGGGCTGGATCAAAGAGAAAACGACTAACCCAGTCAGTAGCTATGTCTCTTCTGGGGAGATCTCTCTGCTAAGAGATAAGTGTAGTAGCGGTTCCTAAATACAGTAAATTCACTGTGGGGGAACAGAGGTGGTTGGACTGAACTGTCCTCTGCCAGCTACCATATAAAGGGCTGAGGCATTTTGTTCCACTTGACTGTTTTGGGGACCAAAGTGGGAGGCTCAGTCAGCCATTTCTGGGAAAGAGAGCCACATGCATGTAGGACAGCTCTTGGAGACTGCTGGAAGGGGAGTCTGTCTTCAGTCTCCAGCAGCCACAAAGACAGCCTGCACAAATCTGACTCATGTCTGATACAGTTTTTAGAGCAGAAACTTCTTTTCTCCCCACCCAAGAAACATGAGCAGACAGGGCTTCTGATTTCCAGTATTTATTCATATTCCAACAGTGATATTAATATTGATTTATGACAGTGCTTTACAGCCTTGTAAATGGAATGTAAGTACATAAGTAGCTGAAATTTTACTTTCTGTACCTTTGTAAAAAAAGAGAGCGCAGTGGGACAGGAAAGCATGTGTAAAGGGGAAGGAGAGAAGGAACCCCAGGAGAACACTTGCTTCTCCCACCATGACCCATGAAAAGAAGTGCAGTGGGCAGACAGCAGTAGGGACATGGAGATGGTTCTCAGCTACCTTCTCTTAACTCCAGCAGCATAGCCCAAGAGCTCTTCCAAAGGAGGAGCTGGGGAACAAGCAACTTGTTCTGCAAGCAAGTTCGTTCTTTTTCTTTTGGCCACAAATTAAATAAGTGAAGAGCTGCTTTGTATCAGTTGTGGCTCTCCAAATCTTACTCCCAAGGGTAAAAATGATGCAGCATGTTGATGAGACGTGTGATTCCCACTCAACTTTTCCCAGTAGCTCCACAGCAAGGGGTGTATAGGCTGCCATAAGCAGAAAAAGCCAGTGGGGGAAAAAGTGCGGCAGGCCTGCCTGCTTCCGTTCTTCTGCAGTATTTTATCCATGGGTTAATGAATACAAATTCTAGTTACTGCTCCTTCTGCAAGGTTGTCTGGAAAACAAGCTCACTTACCCTTTGCGGCTCTCTCTGGTATTTCACAGAATGGCCCTAAACAGCTGGTCAAAGGATGGGTAAGAGTTGAGATAGCACTTACCACCAGCAACAAAGACAAGGGCAGAGCATGGTTTTCTATCACCAGCCTGGCAGGCCCATTTGAGGGTTCACACTGAAATGCTTTGACCATTTTTGTACAGAAAAAGAACAAAACTCCACATTGTGACAATTCCAGTCCGTACCACATTGGGAATAAAAGCTCTGTTTTTTTTTCAAGCAGAGGGAAGGCCTGATGCACTGCTGAGTGAACTTGTATCATTCAGCTGCAAGTGACCTGAAAACCAGCTCCCAAAGACCTCAAGATTTCCTGCTGAATAGAGGGGAAGGATCACCCCTCTTAATGTGCTGGCAATGCTATTCCTGATGCTGCCCAGGATGCCATTGGCCTCCTTTGCCGTAAGGGCATGTTGCTGGCTCATGGTCAACTTGGTGTCCACCAGGACCTCCAGGTCCTTCTGTGCACCTGCTTCCAGTTGCTCTTCTGTGTGGGTATGTTTCTTCCACTGGGATGAGAGAAGACTGGTGGTATAGGGACATATCTCTGGAGGGAAAAAAGCTGCGGTGAGATGTGACCTCTTTGGGGTGTGAGCCTCTGGAGGGAAGACAGCCAAGATGGGATGCGTCTCTGCTGTAGTTTTCTGGCTGTAACTGGTGGTGATCCCCTCCAAGGGCTGATCTGTGCGTCCAGACACCAGTCTTCTGTGCTGCCATCCCAGGCAGAGCCCTGTGGGTCGCACTGGCCTCAGGGAAGGGCTGGGAGGCCCAGGAGCCCGATGGCACCAGCCCCAGCACTGACATGACACACACCATCCAGCTTGGCAGGGGAGCAGACCACTGGGTCAGACTGGGCTCTCAGCCCAGTGCCCTACAGGGCCAGGGCTAAGACCCCCCTGTCTTGGCTCCCCAGGGCCCCAGCCATCTGGAAGACGAGTGAGAGGGCCTGGCTGGGAATGCCCCTGACCTGGCATCATTTGCAAACCATGAGTGGCCCTGCAGCCCCCACAGATTCCTTTGGTGGCTCTGCAGCCCCTGTGGTGCTCCCTGTGGTGGCCTTTCAGCCCCTACAAAAGTCCTTCCAGCAGCCCTGAAGCTCCCGTGGTAACCCTGCAGTTTCAATGGTAGCCCCTGTGGCCCTGCAGCCATCCTTAGCCCCTCTAGGTGCCCTTGGCCCTGCACAGCTGGGCTACTTCACCCACACTTGGTGCACAGAGGCTCCATGGGGCCTGGGGCAGGAAGCGACCCATGCTCACACTAGGGTTGGGGTGTGCGGGGCTGGCTGCTGGAGCCTGGCTACTGCCTTGGTCAGTAATGTCACCAGTTATTCCTCGAAGGACTTCATGAGAAGAGGCATGCAGGTTGCAGCTGTTGTGTATTGCAGAGGCCTTCAGCATCAAAACAGTTCCCTGCCTTCAGTCAACATCTTACAGTTCAGGCCAGTCTGGATTGTTAAAAAATGGAAAATTAAATGATGCAGAAAATGCTTTTCTTATAATCTAATGTTTTCACCATACTCTTCTTGTGCAGTTAACACAGGCTTTCTCTTTGCTGGCCCAAGAAATAGCAGGTCAGGTGCTGTGCACCTGCAGACCAGTTCACAGGGAAAGATGCTGGAATATCACGGCTGCCATTACTTTCTCAGTCAGGGCACAGAGCCTGCAAAGTATTTTACTTTCCCACCACCTCGCTTCACCCTCGCAAGACACGGTTTTACTTGATGCTAGTACCCAGGGTGACTGAAGAGGACAGTGTAGGGAGGAGAGCATGCATCTACCTCTATCACCTGCTGTTGATCAAAATTTTCAGCATCAAAAAATGCTAAGTAGAGCAAAAGGCTCCTCTTTTGCCTTACCTCAGCATGTCACTCTGAAAGTGGCTGCAGCACGACTAATGCTGCCAACATTGCTTTGACCTCCCTTCCCTATGTCCTCGGAGCTTTAAGTTGTTTTTCCACTGCTTTGCCTGTGCACCTTTCCTAAGCACTGTGCAGACATATTCAGTGTGACACGTTCACTGAAGGTGCCAGTGAAACCCTGAACTGCAGCACTTATATCTTGGTAAACACACACTACCGAGCCACAGGGGAATTTGAGGGAGCAAGAGAAATGCACATTGCAGATCCTGAGCCAACAATTTTATACGCAATTGGGGCAGTGGATTTTCTCTGTGTACTGCCCCTCGTGGAGGCCACTCCAGGATTTGAAGGCTCAAAGATATAAAGATGGGTGTTCACAGTCGCAGCTATGCTCTGAAACAGGCAGCGTGCAGGAACATCAAGTCAGCCCAGTGAAGGCTTCCTGACCTTCAGACGGCTGGCTGCTCTCAAATTCAGTTTATACACACCCATAGTATACTTCATACTGCTTGCACTGAGACAGTGGGAGGAGGAAATCGAAGGCACTGCAGAGTCAGTGCCAGATGTACCATCGAGCGGAGCAGTTACTTAATATCTAATTTAAGTCTGAGAGCCATGAGAGGCCAAATGTGGCTGACAGGCATGCTGAAGCACTGGGTTGCTATTTTCCTTGCTTTGCAAGGATGAAAAGTTTGCGAGGGTGTAAAGTTTGGGATGCAAAACTTTAACTATAGGCAGGAGATGGCCCTTGGGGAACTGCCATCTTCTCGATTACTTCAAATAAACTCATTTCTCAAGCAAGGTCTTAACTACACGAAGGTAAAAAATCAGTCTGAATGCAAGGGCTGTTTCTGGAGCACATGCACAAAACTTGAAAAGTGCAAACCGTGCAGGCTGACTTTGAAAATTGAGATATTGCTGGAAAAAGCACTTGAGGGCAGCATAGCATCACTGAAAAGCCATGGCTGCTCACTGCCTGTAGCAGCTTCTTCAGGAAACACCCACTCGTGGCCTCTCTGACAAGCACTTTCCTGCAGAACAGCAGGAAAAGCATCTTTTCCTCCATTGAAGCACGCAGCTCCCACTGGCTCCACGCACACGTATTGGAGCTGTATTGGTGATACCTGGTTTTACTGCAGCCTCACAAAGCGAAACCAGCAGCGCAAAACTGATTGTGACTCACCATCGTTCACAAAGTGTTACCACCACTCCAGAGTGGAGGGATCAGCTGAATTGACCTGCTCTTTAGAAATCGTATGGATGTAAGATTTAGGGATACAAGTGAAAGTAGGTCCTGGTGAATTTTGTTAGCTATTGTCAGGCTTCAGCAATATTTCACTTTGGCTTCTTCTCCCCTCCTGCGCACCTCAGATAAGGAAACAGCCTGAATTTGCAAGCCTCCTTAATATGACCTTTTTAAAAAAGCAGGAAGTTTCTTCTCAAATACTTCTAGGCCCAAGTGAGGATGGGGTTGTTGTTCATGGGGGTGGTGGATGGGTGGGAACACAAGCAAGGCTGGGGACACTTTGGGCCACTCGGTACTGGAGATGGTTTTAGAGCAAGTCAAGTTTCAGGGTCTTCTAGAGGATTTGTTTTATTAATGCCAACATTTATATTCAAGCCACTGCATAACGTTTTAGAAGCTTTGAAGTTCACCCTGGCTTTTCCATTAGAAGGAAAATGTTAAGACATATATTTGGCACAAGACTTGAAGACACAGCAGACAGCAGTCATCAGGAAGGTAAGCAGAAATGGGAAGCCGCTACCCATTTCCCATGATCCAGTTGCTAACTGCCAGCATTAACAACCTTTGCAGGGACAAAGTCCTACAGGCACAGTCAGTGAGAGCTAGATGGAGAAAACCAGCATCAGGATCAGCTGCTCCGATTCATGAACAAGCAAGTGATAGCATAGCTGAGAGCAAGGAACACTGCATCTTCTTTCCTCCTCTTTGAAGCCGTGGGTCTTTCCTATGCTGCTCAAGATGAGATGTGAATACGTAAGCATTCTGTACAGTGCAACTCCAGTTCCCACCAGGAACTGAATTAACTTAAATGGCTCAAAATAAGTTCCTCCAATTTTAAGCAGAGCATTGATGTATTCATAGTTTCGGGCCAGAGAACTGCACAAGGTTTTAAATTTGGAGACAAAAAGGGTCACTTCTCTGTAGCAAGCAGTAATGCTCCACCTCAAACTCTTTAAGCAGTGCTGGGTACTAGGGGATCAATGTGTGGATGTGTTGGAAAGGACTTTAAAAAGCCAGTGCTGAAGAGAGCACAGTCTGAGCTGAGAAGAGATGCCAGATCAAGGGATCCGGCTTGCAGTGCTGGTGACATTTTGCTGATGTGAGACACAAGTTATCTTGGTGAATTTTTCTTGCCTTTCAGCTCTGGAGTAGGAGCAATCCAAACCTGGCCACGGTACCAATGTCCATTGCTACCCAGCAGGAGATGGGATGAGGTTTCCCAGAAGAGCTGGATGGGATTTCCAGCTCCCAACACGGTGTGTCTCACAGTGAGCATCCCAGAGCATGGGATTAAAGGGCACAGCAAACTGGCCGGGGTCCCTCTCATGGCCATATGTGAACACTGGTCTGGTACTGCTTCTCATAAGCATCTGCCACACCAGCAGCAGTTTCATCTTCTAACTGCAGATCCTGGACAGCGAGGGTTAAGATGATGCTCTGCACCACCTTGTGTTCGAGAGGACTAGCCAAAGGAGGCAGTTTATCGGTGCGTTTCGTTACTATGCATCCCAAATGAAAACCTGGCCGTTAAAATAAGACAGCTGCTGCGATAAAGGTGGCAGTTCACAACCTTTTTGTATAGGTACCAGAGCCCAGCTAGGCAGCAAGGTTTGCTGAAGTCAAACGGCGGCACAGATCAGCGGCTCCTGGCGGTGGCAGGGAACCCTCTCCTCTGCGCTGAGCCGATGTTTACCGAGAGAGGGATGAGACCGGTCCTGAGCCTCCAGAGAAAAATTGCCAGGGAAATCTGCTGATGTTTCAGTACTTGCATCTTAAACCTCTCATCTTAAACCTGTTGAGGACGAAGCACCTTTCAGCTCCCACCCTTCTGCTGAGTATTGGTGGAGTCAATCTCAAAATACCCAGGACTTTCAGGCAAGTTATCTTTAGTATACATTTCCCTTTAGAGAAAAAAATACATATTTTTGGAGAGTCTAAAGGGATTTTAGGTGGTAAGGGTAACCTCCATAAAAAAACCTCCACACATCTCCATAAAAAGAAATCCTAAGCTCTCCATTTCCAAACACAAGCACCTGGTCTGCACTGGGTCTTTAAGAAAACTCTCCTACTGGCCACGCTGAGGTTAGAGACTAACACTCACCTCTGCTATAGGGAGCAGGACTGATGGATCACCGCTGGCAGTTAGCAGTCACTGCTGATTTCTAATCACCTGCAAGGAGAAAAGACCAAAGTGTGCCTCCGTAATGACTGCCAGCTTGGCAGCTCCGTGGCTGCAAAGGAGCAGGAGCTCAGCTCATTTGGATCCAAGCAGTACTGACAAAATTTGCTGGGCAAACAGCTAAGCTGTGAGGAGGAGCTCCGGGAAGCCTTGTCCTCGCTCGGGAGCTGCAGCCGAGCTTGGTCCCGGCACCGCTCCCGGCCAGAGCTAGGTTGTGGCCACACTGCGCCCAGCTCTGTGCCTCGCTCATGCGTGGCCAGACCCTGTGCACTGACTGATGGCCATGGTGCTGGAGCATGGGCCTCACTGAAGTGAGGCTGTGTTGGGGCCCCAGGGAACCAGCAGGGACATCAGGGCTTTTATCCCCTTGTATCTGTGGGCTGCTGAGAGCTTGGGGCCGCTGCTGCCCAGCCTAGCACGTACCAGTGGTGGGCCAAGCTACGTCTGCGTTTATGCCACCCTGCAGCACCTTCAAATACCCGCAAAATTGGGGCACCCTCAGTCAGAGCTGGGGGGGGGGGATACTGCAATGAGTGCAAAACCTCAGCTGTTTGGTGGCTCTTAGAGAGGTTTGGGGTAGGAGGCAGTTGTCCTCTGTCTGTCAGCTTGGGCAGGGAGCTTCCACTCGCTTTTGAGGCTTGCTTTCCTCCTACATGGGATTCAGCTCTGCTTGTGCTTCGCGCTGCCAGCAAAGCCTTCCAGCCTGCCTGCTTCCTCGGTGCTGGCAGCAGCAGGAGCAGACCCTTTGGCTAGCAGCGTGGCTTCCCCTGGCAAAAGGCTGCGCTGACGAGTTTGCTCTGTGCTCGTGCCCACTGCTCTGTTTGTCCCCTGCTAGTACCGGCTGAGCTCATCAGCCAGCTCTGACTGCAGGTAGTGATGGCAAAGAGAAGTCCCTGTGTGTTTGAAGGAAGCAAGGAGCCAGGGAGAGGAAGGAGATGGTGTTCATACCCCCATGAGCTAAAGGTTGCTGCTTTAGCTCGACCCTTTCTAGACCTTGCAGGATCCCTGCAGGTGTTCAAGACACAAACCCGTGGGGACTGCAGTGGCACTGTCTTCACTGCTCGCACAACTGCTCTGGCTCTGTCCACGTTGCAGAGCTCAGCCCGGATGCTGTGCATGTATCTCCAGTTTCAGCATTTCCCCATGGGATTTGCTGTGCGTCCTCGGAAGCACTGTGCTGCTGCGAAGCAGGATGCTGGTGCGCAGCAGCAGGGCCAGTGGGAACTGCTGCTGGAAGTCCCAGTTGAAGCTGATGGTCCAACTGGGCAGCTCTCCAGACCTGCGCCTGTCCCCGCAAGGGTGGCCGTGTTGCCAGTGGCTCTTTCTCCCACTCTTGGGCACTTTGTGGGCTGCATTGGGACCATCTGCCTCTTTGCCCTCAAATGTGGGATCTCCCCAGGCAAGGCGCCTGAAGTCTTTCATTTCCCTACAATGTGCCCTGTCTTTGGGGAGACTGAGTTTATCTTCCTGCAGCAGCTTTGGGGTGACTGGAGGTGTTTGAGGGCAGGCCAAGGTCTGCATCTGCCTGCAGCTTTCCCTGTTTCCCCTGCTCGGCAGACACAGCACTGTGCACTTGGCACATCCTGGTGGCCTCGGCAAAGATGCCCAAATCCTGCGCAAACTAGCAGGCCCAGAGTAGCTGGCTCTTTGCAGCAGCCTTCGCTGTCGCAACCCCTCCCTTAGCAGCCCTTTCATCTGCCGTTTTTGTCTTGTGCACAGATGCAACACCCAGAGATTAAGCTGCAGATTAAGGTTTTACTGAATCCTGAAAAGGGTTCCAGCTCCCGGGCCCAGCGGCACTAACGTGTGGCCAAATCTCTTTTTGTCAGCTTGCTAGGCTGGAGGCAGGAAAGGCATCTCCCACCTCCTCCCCACGTGCACGAAAGATGGAGCCCAAATATTTGCTTGGGCTTGTTTGCTGGGAGGCAGCCGCTAGGTAAGAGCAGTTTCGTCCTGCGAAGAAAGAGTGGGGAGAGAAGGGGGCTGGGGCTGTTTCACAAGTGGCTTCCCAGAGAGACAAAGAAGCTGTGGCAGACCCATCTCTACACAGAGTGCCACCGGGGTGCAGAGGGTCTGCCCATCTCCAGGCCAGGAGAGCAGTGCCTGCCTGTGAGGACCAGCACACGCTGCCCTGCAGGGCCCATCAGGCTCACGGGCATCCCTGGAGCCTCATCATGCTGGCACTGAGCGAGGAGAAAGACGTGCAAGCGCTCACGGTACAGCGGCAAAAGGATTTGGGATCCTGAGTCACAAAACTCAGTGCTCTCAGCCATTTTGGAGCATATTCCCTTGGCAGGGATGGGCCTTCCCTGTTCTTCTGAGGAGCTGGGACATGTCCATGGGGTCAAAGCCCTCACCCTATATGCAGCTGTCTTTTTTGTCCCCTGGATCCTCCTCCTTCTCTAAATGCCCCATTCCCAGGCTGGTGCCCACTGATATGTGTCTCTACATGGCCATGGCTGGGGAGATGCTGGCCTAGGACAGCCAGCAGCCTTGGCTGAGGAGAAACACATCTGCAGGAAACCAGGCACAACCATGGCTGTCAAGCCTGGGGAAGAGAGGTGCTGGCCAAGCAAAGCCGCACACCCATGTCACCAGGGCAAAGCAGGACTGGCTCGTCTTCGCTCCAGCCACACAAGTGGCCAGAAGTGTTTGGGAAAAAGGAGGGTGACAAACAACATGACAATCAGTTCAGATAAAGTAAGTGAGCATTTCGGCAGGTATCTCTGCACGCAGTCCGGCGCTGGTGTGCATATACCAAACTTGACTTTTTCAGCTGCAAAGAGGAATCTGTCCCATCCCCTCAAACAGCCAGGCCAGAGCAGCAGGCAGGATTGCTAAAGCTGTTAGAGAAAGCCACAAAGCATGGCCAGGGCATCTGGCATGTAATTCACGCCTGCAAAAGCTCTTCTGTGGAGGGCATGGGACCGGTGAGGGCATAGAGGTCATCAGCAGGTGCTGCAGGCAGCTCTCAACACAGAATTACTGGAAGTAGCAAATGCAGGGAGAGCTCTCCTACTGCGGGACTGCAGTATGTCACACTTCCCCAGGCCTGACCTCTTTTTCCACTTCCAAATTGCATGTTGGTGGAAAGTAAAGACGTTATTGTGTAACTGCATAGTCGGTCCATCAGGCTGGAGGGCTCATGGAAGTCCTGCACATATTCCTTGTGCCTGCATAAGCGGTCAGATTAGCCACACCATGCAGCTTGGAGGTTTTGGGGACTGAACACACACATAAACACATGCAAGTGGGATTTCCAAAGGCCTGTCCAGCATCACATGATCTCCAAGGGCAGACTGCACGTTGTGCCCAAAATTTGGAATAATACAACATCCTCCAGAGGAAAATGCCTTATGCGATACAAGTCAAAGCAGATTAAAAAGGCCCAGATGAATTTATATGTACGAGAAATATATAACACTAAGGACAAATAAAATGGGAAGCAGGTCACAGGACTGTGGTTTGAGTCAGCTGTTTCCAGCAGACATGATCCCTGCGAGTTTATGGTGGTTAAAGTGTCTGGAAGAGGTTGGGGATCGCTGCTATGCAAGTGATTTGCTGCAAAAGAATGAGGTTTGGAGAAAGAGGACCAAAGCCCTGAGGCTGTGGTGTGGGGCTACACAGCACTGGTGCTTCAGAGGCAGTTGCTTCGCAGAGGCTGAGGCAGATCAGACTCGCTTATCTGGAGGTTGAGGTCTGTCGAGCAAAAGGTCCCATCGCACACAGTGTACTCCTCCTGACATTGCTGCTGGAGGTGCCGGAGAATCTCTCTGGACAAGAGGTGGGCCTCAGGTTCCCCTAACTCTGCAACAGGAGACAAAACCCACCTTTGTTGGTTTGGCCTGAGGAAGGGGTCTGGGCAGGGAGCATAGCCTCTGGGGGATTCCTCAACACACACAGAACTGACTCTGAAGTCAAAATACGGTTCTTGCCTCCCTGCTCCCCGCACCAGAAAAAGGAAAAGAAACATGAAATGCAAGAAAAGAGGTAAAATACAGGCACTGTGTGCTGGATTCCCAGCCGTGCTCGTTGTGATGGGAACTACCTTGCTGCATAGAAATGCTTCTTTCTCTGAGGGAGTGCTCTGAATTTGCTTTGAAAAATGACGAGATCCATTTCAGTGAGAATCCAAAGAGCTGTTTTCAAGCCCTGCTGCCCTGGCAGAGATGGGGAGATGGGAAATGAAAGGAAAAGGAGGAAAGCCACAGCATATATATCCTTCCCACTGCAAGGGATGGCTTTACAGTCCCAGCCATTTCTCCCAAGAAACTGAATGCTGATGGGAGCCAGTCCTTCCCCTGAAAGGCTGTTGTTGTATTTAGTGTTGGACAAGACATTCCTGCTGCCCCAGTGGCGAGGCCTGCTTGTCTCAGGTGCCCTTGAGGACTTGAGTAAGGACCAGCTCTGTCTGCATCCTCCTTGCTCCTTTCAGACCACCACCAGGAGGTCCTTCTGTGTTGGGAGACAGCCCCTTCCCCTGACATAGCAGAGTCCCCACCACGCCTGAACAGGGATATTAGCCAAGCACTGCATGGCTCTTTACTCACCCTCATATGCAATGAGCCGGTAGGTACCCGCACACTCCTTGGCACCTTGTAGGATCTCCTCCAAGGTCCTGTAGAAAAGCTTGGCCTGCTCCATGCGGTCCTCTCGGCTGAAGGCAGCACACTCATCCTGGGACATGGCGTAGAGAGACTGCAGTGGGGTAGCATACTCCACTGCACAGGGCCTGAGCTGCAGGGATGCAAGAGGAAGGCATGGGAGAAGTAGGACTGAGCCCCTTGGCCCAGTGGCTCCTTGGCCTGCTATGCGTCGGTGCTGCAAGCTGGGGCTGCCGGGACAGCGAAAGCAGAGCAGGCCATGGGGCTGTATAATGTCCAGTGGGACAAAGGGGGCTGGCACGACAGGGAGCCGGCTACCACCATGCCCTTGGCATAAGACAAACTCAGAGAGCACAGAGCAACCAGCTTTGCTGGTGCTCCAGAAGATGAACCCAAGCCATGATTCTGGGGGTGATTTTCCCCATGGAGTTTGAATCCTCATGAGACCTCCCTTCCCATTTCTGATCACACCTTCTTGGTAGCTCTTTCACTAGAGAAGGGGAACCGTGAGCATCCTTTGGAGAGCAGGAAGACAGAGAAGAGGGTGAACACTGGCAAGATAGATGTAAAGCTAGAAGGAGGCTAGCAAAAAAAAATGAGGAGGGATTTGTTAAAACTATAAAAATTCCTCATAAAATCAGTGTCAAATACATCAAAAGTAGAATCTTGCTAGGGAGTTAAGAAGGCTGACAGATGATCGAAGAGCACACAGAGCTTTCAAAAAGGCAGAGAAGTGACATTAATGCTTTGCCTCTGCAAATGGGGCAGCACAGGCAGATGCCTGCAAAGACCACCCCCAAGGAACTGTCTCAGCCCAAAGCAGCTGAGATGATGAAAGATGTCAGCCAGTTGCTTGGCCTTGCTTGTGTCCTTCTGGTGAGAAGAGCTGAGAACGGACTTCCAGAGGGTCCAGTCCACTAATCAGCTCGGAGGGTCGCAGGTGGGACATCAGCTTCTAGAAAGAGCCTTGGGAGGGAGCAGGTTACCAGCAAGTCTGACACTTATACAGGGTAAATTGGCAGAAGGATACTAAAAAGGAGAGGTAGAGGATCAGTGGGTAAATTCAGAGTAGTGGGAAGCACTACTGGCCTTGGAGTACAGTCACCCCAGTGGTAAGGGAGCAGGAGCATGCCCCAAAAATGGGAGCTGCCCATGCTGCATATTCACGAGTGAACCAGCAGCGAGTGGAGGTGACTGATTTTACTGATGACACAGTGGGCCAGGACAGGTCCGGGCTTCAGAGCTGCTGGAGCTTGCTTGGTACCAAGCGAGTCAGCAGGGATTGTCAGACAAAACACGGCATAAGTGTGTGCAGCATAATGGGAAAAAAACAGTGGTGCATGTACTTCCCCAGTAATGGGGAAGCCTTCCCTGTAGAAGAACACTGTAGAAAGAGGCCCTGGAGTCTCTGTAGCTGGGGCTCTGAAGGCAGCAGCTCAAAGCTGCCATCAAAAGGCAGATCAGGAAGAGCCATGCAAGAAGCACTGCTATACCACTGCTTCCATCTGTGGTTGTGCCAGCAGGGCTAACACGTGCACTCCCGCCCCAAGGGTGCAGGGGGCTGAGGCCAATTTGCCTGGAGTCACAGAAGGGGATGAAAGCAAAGGGAGTGCAGAGTAACTTAGGGCTCATCAACTTGGAAAACAAATAACTGGAGGAATGGGACAGAGTCTAATTAAATAATGAACAACATTGACATTTTCAAGCAGCTTTTTACAACAAAAGGAAATACTCATTCGCTCCATGGCAAGTGACACTAGGACCCTACATCTGCTTTTTTAAGGTTTTCTGCTGTTTTCCTGATTTAATACTATTCATGGAGCGGTTAAGTGGTAGATGAGGAGAGAGCAGTGGACGTTGTGTACCTTGACTTCAGCAAGGCTTTTAAACTGTCTCCCATAACATCCTCCTAGATAAGCTCAGGAAGTGGGGCTTAGATGAATGGACAGTGAGACAAATGGATTGAGAACTGGCTGAAAGGCAAAGCTCAGCGGGTCGTCAGCAGTGGCGTGGAGTCTGGTTGGAGGCCCGTGGCTAGTGGCGTCCCCCAGGGCTCAGTACTGGGTCCCATCCTGTTCAACTTCATCAATGACCTGGATTAGGGGACAGAGTGTCTCCTCAGCAAGTTTGCTGATGATACCAAGCTGGAAGGAGTGACTGATACACCAGAGGACTGTGCTGCCATTCAGAGAGACCTGGACAGGCTGGAGAGCTGGGCGGAGAGGAACCTCCTGAGGTTCAACAAGGGCAAGTGCAGAGTTCTGCACCTAGGGAAAAAATAATCCTCCGCACCAGTACAAGCTGGGGGCTGACCTGCTGGAGAGCAGCTCTTCAGAGAAGGACCTGGGAGTGCTGGTGGATGACAAGTTGACCATGAGCCAGCAATGTGCCCTTGCTGCCAGGAAGGCCAATGGTCTCCTGGTTTGCTTTAGGAAGAGTGTTGCCAGCAGGTCGAGGGAGGAGCTCCTGCTGCTCTACTCAGCCCTGAGGAGGCCTCATCTCGAGTACTGTGTCCAGTTCTGGGCTCCCCAGTACAAGAGAGACATGGAGCTACTGGAGAGAGTCCAGCATAGGGCTACGAAGATGATCAGAGGGCTGGAGCATCTGCCCTATGAGGAACGGCTGTGAGAGCTGGGCCTCTTCAGCCTGGGGAAGAGAAGACTGAGTGGGGATCTTATCAATGTGTACAAGTACCTGAAGGGAGGGTGTCAAGGGGACGGGGACAAACTCTTTTCAGTTTCATGTCCCACAGGACAAGAAGCAGTGGACAAAAATTGAAGCACAGGAAGTTCCACCTGAACGTGAGGTGGAATTTCTTCACTGTGAGAGTGACAGAGCACTGGAAGAGGTTGCCCAGAGAGGTTGTGGAGTCTCCTTCTCTGGAGATATTCAAGGCCCGCTTGGATGCAATCCTGTCTAACATGCTCTAGGTGACCCTGCTGAGCACGGGGGTTGGACTAGATGATCTCCAGAGGTCCCTTTCAACCTTACTGATTCTATGATTCTATGAAGTGATACTAATCCCCCTGAAAAGGCTGAGTCTGAGAGTATGTAGCCAGGAGGAAGGAGTGTAGATGGCAGTCATGGACAGACCTCCCCACCTTACAGAAGACTGCTGGAAGCTGAAACCATCTAATAGGAGAGGGGTCACTGTCCTGTCACTGCTGGAACAGGACCTGAGGCCAGAAAGATCTTTGGGCTGATGCATGCTGACTGCTCTCGTGACGCTTAGTATACCTTGTTGTCTTCATCCTTGATCATGTAGAGGCTGTGTTTGTAGACTCTTCTTTTTGTGCCAGCTCGGGTCAGGGTTGTTTCGGGGAGGTCCATCAGGTACTGGATGTTGTTGTCAGCTTTCTCTAAGTTGTCATAGATGTCACAGCTCAGAGGAATCAAGATGTGGAGCTTCCAGGTCTCCCTGTGTGCCAGCACATTGGGATTGGCTCTGCTGAATTTCTCCATTGACTCTTTCAGGCCTGGTGGAAGAGAATTGGGAAGAGGTGCCTGGGGTGAGAACAGCTGCTCTCTAGTTTGCTCCCCATTTCCCTGCTAACACTGTAAAAGTGGGAGGATTGATATTAGGAGCTATTTCTATCTGTAGGAGTGATAGCGCAGGGAAACAGCTACGTACGTGGCAGAACTATTTTTAGGTACCCAACATAATAAGACCAGGCGAGCCCGTGAGCGACGTTCTGCTTGGACCGCTCAGACATCTCGGATATTTCCACAGCTGAGGGCTTCTGTGGAGGGAAGAAAAGAAAATACTGGTGATGAAAGTGACTGCTTGGGCTCTTCTGCAACAGCTGGCTTCCCTATGGGACTAGAGAGAGGCTGTCATCTCAAAAAAGCTCTGGAGGGAGAGCAATCCTGCTTCTCCTGTCCATGGCCACACCTGGCGGAGAGGCCAAGAGCCCTCATTGACCCATGCAGCTCAGCTGACCCGCTGTGGCAGCCCAGTGCCCGCCTCCTTCCCGCAGATGAGGAAGCTGATGCTGGAGTGAGCCTTCTGGCTGTATCATCAGTAGTGATCACGTGTGCTAGTGCAACTTGCACGTCTGCCCGGTGCTCACAGCACTCAGGAGGAGGCACCCAAACATCTACCGGACACCTTCTCCAGTAGGGATGGTGGGAATTCCAGGACCACTGGTGGCCCCTGCCTGCTTTATGTGTTCATGTAATGGGAATTGTTCAAAGCCCTTAGGCACCTAAAGGCTTTGCTCCCCAAAACACCTTTCTGTAGCCTGGGTGATCTCTTTCCCCCCCAGGCTCTGCCAGGGTAAAGCACAGCGAGGCTTCTGCGAGGCTGCAGATGTGCTGTGCAGCGCAAGCGTGGCTCTGCCGCACGCCTGCTAATTAACCCTTGGGAGACTGTGCAAGCTGCCTCCCCTCCCCAAGCACTAGCTTGACTGACATGTTTAAAAATACCCATGTTTTCATCTCAGTTGGGCTCTGCCTGTGCTGGGGCTGCTGCCAGCGCCCCAGGGCGGCTGTGCTCATTAAAAGTCTGCCTGAGTGCGGGTGGTTACCTGGCCCTCCTGCCAGGACGCACAGCAACACCGGGCCGAGGAGATCAGCTCTTCAGGGTCGAGCTAATCAGATGGTTTCTCCTGCAGCAGGGCCCCGAGGTGGCTGGGCGGCTGCAGCGGCGCTGCATGCAGGTGGGCTGCACGCCTCACTGGCCAGCGAGGGGCCAAGCAGAGCTGGGCTGGGTGCCCCTGCAGCCCTGCCACTGCTGTGCCCTCTGCCCAGGGATCGCCTGCACACCCCTGTCCCCCCTGTAACAACCACTGCCTGTGAAGGGTGGCCAGGCTGGAGGTCGTTGACGCCTTACATGGAGACCGAAGGTGAGGATCAGGAGCTGGCAGAAGCAGGCCAGGCCCAGGTGGAGGCCGAGCGGCTGCCCATCTTCATCGAGAAGAGCCACGTAGGCTGAGCCGCAGACAAGCAGCAGGGTCACGTGCCAGTGCAGGGGGAGGCAGGCGCTCAGGGCCCTCCGGAAGCTGCCGCCATGCCTGGGTGGGAGAGGGACACAGGTAACACGCTGGCGCCCTCCCACCTGCCCTCCCCAGACCCTGTGGCATGCCGCTGGGGCTGGGGTGTGCTGCCCGGGGCATGCTCCCACCTCCCTGCCAATGCTGCCTGTCTCCCTGAGCAGAAGGGAGCCCCAGGGGCAGGCTGCCTCTGCTTGGAGCACCCTGGGGTGCCCTCCGCTGGGACAGGCCATGGGTCTTGTGCAGCACCTGCTGGTCTCAGAGAGGAGCAGACGCAATGGTGCCCTGGACAGCAACAGACCCATTATCACCAAAAGCCCTGTGCCCTCAGGCACCTGAAGTTAGAAGAAGACTGGGAGCTGAGATTTATTTCCCAGACATCACAGACAAAAAGCAAAATGGGGAGGTACAGCTTAGATGGGAGGGACAGGTCCATAGACACAAGGGGGAACTGGGCGGGCAGGAGAGGGGGAGAGGAGGAGGAGGAAGAGCTGAGAGATCAGTGAGGCTGATGGAGAGCAGCATGTGCTGCCAGAGGATGACAGTGTCGGTGTGAAGGGCATGCATGGGGACAGAGCAGGAGCAGATCTCCACAGGCAGCTATGGTCTTGGCTCTGGGGTGGCCTCACAAGCCCAGCAGACAGCCCCCCTCCACGCTGGCTCACCTGGTTTCAAGGTGGAAGATCTCCTCTGCAAGATAGGAAATGCCCTTGAGCAGTGCCCCGATCTGGAGGGCTGCAAAGTGGGCGGTGAGGATGCGGGCGGTGTGCACCAGGGACTCCCTGGTGAGGTACAGCGCTGCAGCACACAGGGCCAGGAGAACATATGTGGCACGCTGTGCTCGCCCCTCCCTGGCCTTAGGGATTAGTGGGGCAGCAGGGTTGGGAGGTGTCCTCGATTCGTGAGCCATCTGCAGCAGAGAGGGGTGTCAGCAGTGCCCATTGTGCCCCAGTATCAACAACAGCACCTTGGTGAGCGTGCGCAGCCAGAGGTCACCGAGCACTCCAAAAAGTGCAATAAAGTTATCCTTTCCCTTGCCCTGCTCCTGAAACGCAGCCACCTTTGGGGAAGAGCCTGCATGTCCTGAGCAGGGCCACCTCAGGGCTGCAAACACAGCGCTGTCCGGGGGGCCTGCCCCAGTCCTGGACTCACAAATTAGCCCCCCAAGACCCACCAATTCTATCTCACTTTCCTGGCATGGGCAGAGATGGCACCAGAGCTGCCCAATACTCCTCTGGGCCACTGACCCCCATCGGCTGCCCCCTGCATGCCCAAATGGGTTGGCAAGCGAGATCCTGGCTGCCGGTCCCACTCCCAAATCAGTGCCAGTCCCACACCGGCTCTTACCGCTCTGTACCTGTGGGGGCCGTTGCTTCTCTTGCAGCACTCACCTGAGCAATTAACAGCCACAACCACAGACGCTGCCTGGGTTTCTTGTGCTGCAGTTAATGAGTTCGAGCTCCAGCCCAGACACCTGCAGCCTCTGGCTCTTTTTGGAGGCTGCTGCTGTGGCCAGTGTCTCCGAGCCTCTGTGCTATACCGATTTCTGGCACCAAGGGAGGGGCTGCATGAGTCTCAGCAGCTCTGCGCAGAAGAAAATGAAAATGAAAATGAAAATGGAAGGAGTTACCCGCAGCTGCAGGCCGTGCAGATGGCACTGTAGCTCTCCCACACTGGGCACTCACAAGTTCTCTAGGAAGGAAGGAAATCCAGACACTGGGCAGGGCAGGGGAATTTCCCAGGGCTCAACATCCAGGAGTTCACCTTTCCAAACAGCCTCAACATACCAATCAGCTCATAAAGGGGCTAAATCAAGCAAGAATGAAAAAGGAAACCAGAAACCTTGGATTTGTTAAGCACAGTAGGTTTCCAGGTGTGAGCTGGACCTTGGAAGAAGTAGATTCCTTTTGGCAAACAGCCTGGAAGGAGGGTGGTGCACAGCTACCTGGACCCATAGAGCTTCAGGAGACAGCAATGCACCTGGACACCAGCAGCACAGCAGGGGTACACCACAGCTGGGCCCTTGCTGGTGAGGCTGCTCCCTCCACCAGTATCACTATCCCGCTCAGCTGCTGGCCTCTTGGGAGGGATGGGGAGGCATTGCCTAGGTGGGCAGCAGTGAACCTGGGAGAGCCAAAGCTCAACTGGAGTGGGAACCAGTGGGAACCAGTGAGGGCTGTGAACAACAAGGAGAGATCCTAGAGGTACATTGGCAATAGAAGGAAGGCTAAGGGACATGTGGTCTGCTGCTCACTGCAGTAAGGGTCTAAGCAACCATGGATGAAGAAAAGCCTGAGGTACTCAAGGCCTTCTTTGACCCAGTTTTTACTACTGAGGTTTGCCCTCAAGCCTCCTAGTTCCCTGGTCCTAGCAGCAGAGCCTGCCAGAGGCATTACCTGCACAAGAAGATTGACTTAGAGTGCACTGAGCTAGCTGGACACACAAAAGTTCAAGGGTCCTGGTGGGATGCACCCAAAGGTACAAAGGGAGTTGGCTGCTGCCATTGCAAGGCTGCTTTCCCATCTCTTCAGAAGGTCATAGCAATCCTGATGAATGGGAAAAGGCAAACGTCACACTCAACTTCAAACAAGACAAAAAGGAGGACCTGGTGAACTACAGCCTGCTCAGCCTCACCTCAGTCCCAGGGAAGGTAACGAAGTAAATCCTTCGGGCAGCCAGCTCAAGTGCCTGAAGGACAAATAGGGCAGTAGGAACAGCCAGTGGGGATTTACCAAGGGCAAATTGAGCCTGAGTAACCTGATTACCCCCTACAAGACACATAGCCATGTGGCTAAGGGAAGAACTGTGGCTTACCCTGACTTCAGCAAAGCCTTCAGTATGGTCTCCCATATTCACCTCATAGCCAGACTGGGGAATATGGACTAGATAAGTGAATGTCCAGACTGTGCTCTGGGTGAGCTTTCTTTCTGGCCATGAACGCCCATGGAAGCAGGGAGACTGGCAAGAAACTCTTGCAGACCCAAAGACTGGCAAGCACCTTGCTGAGAGGTCTAAGAAGGCTGCAGCAGGCACCCAGCACAAGATCTTGATCCAGACCTGCCTACAGGTCACATTTAATTCAAGCATTTGCAAAACAAAAGGGTGGGAGGAAGGAATAAATGCACTGAGAGACTGATGTTGTGCCATCTGTGCTTTTCTCAAGGTCGAGGAGCCTTGTTTTATTAGTACCTTAGAAAACCCAACAAACCTGCTTTACAGGACATTTGACTTGTTTTCCTAGTCTGGGGAGAGCTTGCTGCTCTAGTCTAAGTCCAGGTTTCCTCTTCAACATAAAGGCTGGCGAAAACATCACACAAGTCACTCCCTCTTCTGGCCTTGAGCTGTCCCTGTCTGCTGGGCCTGCGTGGGCCACCTCTGCCTGGTTCGCTGACCATCTCTGGCTGGCTCTCACGGTGTGCCAGAGCAGCCAGCCTGTCGGGCCCTTGCTGAAGCAGGCTACCCTGCATTCCATCTCCTGTCTTCTACTGGGGCCTCTCTTAGCAGCTGGATTGCATTCCCAAGCGTGGAGTCTGGCCACCTTTCAGTTTTACCTTCGGAGCACAAATGCATGCATTATTTCTGTCCCTTTCACTTTTGCTTTGAGCCAGCATGTGCCCCACAGCCCCAGACCTGCTGCTAACAGAGCTGTTGCCAGGGTACTAATTGCAATAAAAGAGCAGCATGAAAGAGCCATTTTGACTGCTGCAGGCTGCAGAAGCTCACAAGACTAGAGAGAGATGAGGATCAGAGCAAAGAGCAATTGCATCCACAGCTCACAGGCCGGTTGCAGAACTGGACAAAAGCTGGGTGAGCAACTTCTGTCCTGGCTCCTGAGAATTGACCTGTGACAGCGGAGAGAGGATGCTGCTTGCAGCATAAAGAACTCAGCTTGGCATTTTTTCCTGGGAATTTCAGCAGTCTGTATGCATTCATAGCCCCTCTCCCAGTCACTGCTCCTAGGGTCTCAACCCACTTTGCATCACCTCCACCCCACTTTGTACCTGAACAAGTTCTGTTCTCCTGGCCACCATGGCCTTTGCGGGCTCTCGGCCATGCTGCTTGTGGTGCACAGCTTGGAGCAGAGCTGTAGTGCTAGGTCCAAGAGCCAAGTCTAGGCTCTGTGAACAGCGTCTGAATATCTCCAATGGACACCACAACATCTCAGCTGGCCTCCCTGTAAATCAGTGTTGGCAACCCCAGCCCTTGCCTCCTGCATGATGGAGCTTGCTGATGTGTGCTGGTCTCTCCCCACTGACTCCCACGACAGGTAGCTACTCAGGATGAGTGAGCCAACCCTCAGACAGCTGCTAGGTAAGACACAGGTCGCCGTGGGTTTCCTGTTGGCTTCATTTCTTTTACCCAGGTGAGTCACTTTCTCAAGGTCTCTGTGTGATGTCCTGTTTAGACCCAGATGTTAGTTACTGTCTCTGCGCATGCAGTGTTAGGAATCTAGTAGACTTGCCTTCATCAGTCATACTCTTCTCCACGGGCTTAATTAGCCCTGCAGGGCAGAGCAAGCTCTCCGGATCAGGCCTCTCCAGCTGCTGCACTGCAAACCCTCTGGCTACTCCGGAGCCTCCCTGCTCCGGACCTGGGGAACACAACATTGCCCCATACCTTGGCACAACTAGCAAGAAGCAAGCACTGAAGTTGCCAGTGTTTTCCTCTCTGAGCTTTTGCTTTAGTTGATATGTTACATTTCCAGGCTGTGCCTTGTTTGGTAGCAAGCAGTAGGCAGGCTGGCCTCTTCTTATAATTGTGTTTCCATAAGCTTGGGAGTTGATTAAAGTTCCCTCTTTCAGTACTTGCTGTTATTCACTCAGTGAGAGGAAACAGGAAGCCACCTATTATGCCAAAAGATTTTACTGATATATAAAAAAACCCAGCAAGCAATCTCCCCAAATCAAAGTAATGGCACTTCCAAACAGGCTAGTGCTGAGAGCTCTGTTTGAGATTTAACTGGGCAAAGAAATCAAACTATAAAATGCACCCACACTGCAGAGCCCATTGAGATTAGAAGTTTCTCATCCCAGAGATTTTTAAAAAGAATACTGTGACAGGCACTACAAACCATTCATATCATAGAATCATAGGATCATAGAATCAGTAAGATTGTAAGGGACCTCTGGAGATCATCTAGTCCAACTCCCTGCTCAAGCAGGGTCATCTAGAGCATGCTGCCCAAGACTCTGTCCAGATGGCTATTGAATATCTCCAAGGAAGGAGACTCCACAACATCTTTGGCAACCTGTTCCAGTGCTCAGTCACCCTCAAAGGACAGAACTTTTTCTTTCTCTTCAGAAGAAACTTCCTGTGAAACAGTTTGTGCCCATTGCCTCTCATCGTCTGACACTGGACACCACTGAAAAGAGTCTAGCCTCATCCTCTTTACACTTATTTAAACACATTGATAAGATTCCCCCCCACACCCAGTTTTCTCTTCTCCAGGCTAAACAGACCCAGTTCTTACAGCCTCTCCTCATATGGGAGATGCTATAGCCTCTTAATCATCTCAGTGGCCCTTCACTGGGCTCACACGAGCAGCTTCATGTCTCTCCTATACTGTTGAGCCCAGAGCTGGACCTAGTACTCCAGGCGTGGCCTCACCAGGGCAGAGTAGAGGGGAAGGATCACCTCCCTCGAACTGCTGGCAATGCTCTTCCTAATGCAGGCCAGGATACTATTAGTCGTTGCCACAAGGGCACATTGCTGGCTCATGGTCAACCTGGTGTCTGCCAGGACCTCTAGGTTCTTCTCTTCAGAGCTGCTTTCCCCCAGCACTTAGTGGTACATGGTTCCTCCACATCAGCCCCCGGCATGTAATGGTGTATGCTGAATAGCTTGGGCTTACTAGTCCTGGACCAGCATCCACTTCTGCACTCTTGTGAGTGGAGTGAGACAAAGTCAAAGCAGCACTGCAGCTGGGTGTTATCTGGATCCATGTTTTCCATGGCCTAGGGCTCTACAACATCCCTCTGATCAGCTGCTCTCCCTATATGCACTTGGTTAGCAATGTGGGAGCTCATGGTCCAACTTCCCACTTTTGGGAGCAAGACATTCAGCTGAGTTGGCCCACAATACAAGATGGACTGGTTTCTAGAAGGGCCTTGGTGTACTGATCGGGGCAGGAAATGGGGTCAGCCCCACTTAGCATCACAATGCTATGGGTGTGTGCCTGTAGGCCAGGTGGAGAGCTGTAGCCAGGACTTGGTTTAGCCAGTGAAGAGTCTTGGTTAAAAGTCTGAGAATTTGTGATAACCTGGAAAGAGAATGCAAAAATCCCACCAGGACAGGAGGTGAAATCCCTTGTGTGTAGAGAGATGCTATGAATTTGCTCTGGCCTGCATTAGGAAGAGCATTGCCAGCAGTTCGAGGGAGGTGATCCTTCCCCTCTATTCTGCCCTGGTGAGGCCACGCCTGGAGTACTAGGTCCAGCTCTGGGCTCAACAGTATAGGAGAGACATGAAGCTGCTCGTGTGAGCCCAGTGAAGGGCCACTGAGATGATTAAGAGGCTATAGCATCTCCCATATGAGGAGAGGCTGTAAGAACTGGGTCTGTTTAGCCTGGAGAAGAGAAAACTGGGTGTGGGGGGGGGGAAATCTTATCAATGTGTTTAAATAAGCTCCTGATCTCTGGAGACTTGGCAGACCTGTGTGTCTGGAGAGTAGAGGGCTCAGCATGCTGCTCCCCAACCCAACTGGGCTCTTCACAGTCCAGGATGTCCTGGTGCATCCTTCTAAGCTTCCTAGGGGAAGAATATGGAGGCAGCAGCACGCAGCAGAGCACAGCCGGAGCAATGCTGTTGCAGGCTGGGGCATGCCTTGGTGGCATGAACTACTGGCGCTAAGACCTCCCAAGTCCAATCAGGGTAGCCTAGAGACCCAAGCAGGAGGTGCCAGTGTGTTCCACTGTGCTCTTCAGCCAAAGGTCTAGGTCAGGGTCACGGCATGGCTCTTGCAGTCCCACCTTCTGGAGGTCCTCCAGCCCTGACCTCCCACTGCCTTCCCCTTGGCATGGAGGGGCCACATTCCTGGAGCAGGCACTGGGCTGCCACTGGGCCGTGTGGTGCTGCATGGCAAAATGAAACATCCCAGGGTGCCTGGTGCAGCAGATTGGGGGCTTGCAGTGTCCCTTTGACAGCACCTTGTGCAGATAATGCTGGGGAGCAACAGAGAAATGTTGCCTCCTAGCTGCAGATGTACATAGTCCTGGCGGGGCCAAGGGCACATATGAAGTTTGTCAGCTCACATCTAGGCCTGGACACTGGCTTTGCATCCATGTGGCTTTTTGGGCTGCTCTGTGGTACAAGGTGCATTAGCTGCTTCAGTATATTGGCCCTGGTCAACAGCAACTGGCAGAAGACAAAAAAGGGATTTTCTTGCTTTCCCCTTAAAATGCAGCTGCTTTGAGAAACAAGGAGGACAGAGCTGCTGCCTGCTCTGGGGCTGCTTTGTGCATGGAGGCTGCAGTTTAGGGGAACAAAGGGTGCTCAGTGCCCTGGCTTGGAGGGCTGCAGACCTGCAGCAGAGGGTTGATGCTATCAACCAGGGATGCTGCCAAGAGGGAGCACAGCCAAGGAATGGGCTCCATGTGCTAAGAACTGTCATGTACAGAGGGATGGTAGCCCCCTCCCAGCTTATATGGGGAGACCAGGGATGGAGTGGGCAGAATAGGCTGCAGTGAAGGCTCTGTGCTGTGCTCTCAGCCCCTGGCACAGCAGGCTCCCCAGGGCTGCTGTGGGGCACTGGGCTGAAAGCAGGGAGGAAACACTGCCTGCACTGGGCAGGGGCCTGGCAGCGTGAGGAGCAAGGTGCACTGGGAAGCTGGGCCTGGCTGCTGGCCTTGTGGGAGGCTGGAGTCTGATAGGAGAAGGCCCTGGATATACGTAGTGCCTCCCCAACCAAAAGCCAGTCCAGGAGCACAATGTCTTCCCTAGTATCTTCCAGGTAAAGGACTGCTTCTGGGGCAGGCAGGACAGCAGCAGGCCTAACATAGCCTGTTCCTGCTGCAGGATGGGCACTGCAGCATCAGCTTGCTCACTCCCCCTTTTTTGTGTCATGTGCTGTTGCCCTGCAAAAGCCAACAGAGCTGTTGGCTTCAGCCCTGTGACAGCCTTACACAGGGGATGCCTGCAGGGACAGAAGTCAGATGCTAGACTGCTGTTACAAGCAGCTTCTGGTCCTTTGGCTCAAAAGTGCTGCAGTTGAGTCTGTTGTTTTAGTACTGCAATTGCAATGCCAATGTACGCTCAGGGATCCTGCTCACTGCTGGTGGTTGCTTTATGGCCCACCTTGGGAAAAATACAGCACTTTGTTATATGCTGCGTTGTACTGGGCTGTGAACTGGATCAGTTCCTTGGATGCACTGAGGAGCCTTTGCTGTGCTGAGTTAAATCTTGCAGAGAGAAGAGACCTGCTTCCTCCAGTCCTCAAACACCCATTGTGTCTCACTTCATCAGCAGAGTGGTTTTGTTGCAGGGCAAAAGAGGTCACAGTCGGATGAGCTGCAGAGGTATAGGGGCCAAAGGAATTGGTAAACGCCCCCTCTGTCTCCAGATTACATGGGGGTCTTGATCTTTGCTCACAGAGTGTACCTGGGCATGGGATACCTTTCCAAGAATGCAACCAACTTGAAGGATCCTTTGCCTCACCCCAACCTCAGGCTGTGATCCCTCATCGATGCTGAATTTAAAATGCTGATGGCAGCCTGAACCGTGCCTCTGGTTCTGGCTCTGGCTCTGCCTGCCACATGGCCCTTATCTATTAAGGTTCTTCCTTCCTTTGTGGCACTGAAACTTGTTGCCTGACAGTTTTTATCCATTTAATAAGCATCATTGGATTTCTTACCTGTGATTTATTCAGTCTTCTTTTGTTCTCCTGTAAACTGCCAGTGCCTGCAGTATCCTGTGGCAAAGAGCTCCCAGTTGCATGTTAGCTCCTTTTGCTTGTTTTGAAGCAGTCCTGGGCTAGCATTGTCTGGGATGCCCCTGTTGTTGTCCCGGGAGAAACAGGGACAGCCAGCCAGTCCCTGTATCCATCCACAGATCACTCACGGTTTCACAACTCAGCCATTTCTTTACCAGGCTGAAGCATTTCAGCTACTCACTCATTCTTTGAAAAGAAGCTGTTTTATACTTGACTGTCTATGTCAAAATACTCTGAATAGCTCTAGATCATCAGCAAACTTTCCTCCCCCCTTCTCCTCTTCCAGGTCATGTGTATTAAATAGCCTAGGTCTCAGCACAGATTCCTGGGGGACTTTTCTTGGGATACCTCTACACACACACGTACTCCTGCCCTCTATCAACTATCAGACACTTTTGTTTCTTGCCCTTGCCAACCAGTTGCCTTGGCACGGACACTTAGAAAAGGGAAGTGGCTATCTTTGGGTCTTCTCTTGTCTCCTGCTGTGTGTCCTCTGGGCACCTGATGGTATCAACTTGAGCGTAAGTGAAATGATCTTAGGCAATGTTGGTCAACCACCTGAAAAGTGAAGGAACAGCTTGTTCTCAGGGAAAGAGGAAAAAGTAGTTTTCATTACAACTGAGTACAACAGACTCCTGTGTATTGCTTTTGTTTTCTTCCACCTTCTGTATTTGCTTGGGTGTATATGAACTCACCTTATGACTGACCTTCTTTTTACAGGTATAGGCAAAGCTGGCCTCAGGGATAAAGCCACCAAGAGCTTGCTGACAGATGATGGTTGGTCAGTATTGCAGTCCCAGGGCCATCTGGAAAGCCAGTCTCACCATAACTCTCCCTGAGTCCCATCTTTGCAGCAAGAGAGGGAACATCATCTGCAAAGATGGGATCCCATAGCTGGGAAGACACAGGAGCCAAGAAGGCATCTTTAAAACTAGTGATTCTTGTTTTAACTCATTTCCAGTGACTGTGTCCCCTCTTCTCCTGCAGCAGCAGGCTCATCAGCTTTGCTGGGGATGCCTTGTGTAACAGGGAGGCACAGAAACCCCAAGTGCAACCAAATCCTGCTGGTGCAGTGCTAAAAGGCAGAGAAGGAGACCCAACAACTGACCCTAGAAGACTGCTATTCACACAGCTAAGGAGGATGAAAGGGGAGTAAAACAACTTGGGAATGAGAAGAGGAAGGGAAGATAAGTGTGAGGGGAAGGAGTAAGATTGTCTCTCTGACAAAAAACGTCAGGGAGCACCATGGGAACAGTGCTTGCAACTACTAGTGATCTTCTCTGCAAGCTCTCAAACAAAGAGTCAGACACATGGGGAGATACCACATAGGAGTAAGGAGATGTGGGGATGAATGAGGAGCTCCAGTACTGCAGAGCCTGGCTGTGTGAGGGCAGAAGGCATCCTGGGGACTGAGTAGGGCAGGCCACAGGGTTTGAGGAAGGGGCAATGTCTGTGTGGAAAATGGAGCCACAATATGAGTGCTGGAAGGGGGCACCACATTTCCTCTTCCCATAGAAATAGGTTTAATTTTCCATCTCTCTCAGCCACTTCCAGGAAATTTCTTGTCACCTTCTTGGCCAGGACATGTATCCAAAAGAGATTTACAGGAGCCCATCCCTGCAGCACAGACAAGTAAGCCCAGGGGGAAAAAAATTCTCTGATTTGTTGTGGCAAATGATGGAGATACAAGCAGGCTGACTAGTGTGGATAGGATGTTCACACAAATATGCATGGCAGCCTGAACTGCCAAGAAGGTTTGCTCCAGCAAGCTGGGAGCATGGGAAACAACAATTTAGAGCCTATCTGCAACTGTCTGGATTTCTACCCCCAAAGCTCCTGTTGTTTCTCTTTAACCATGTTACCAGCTTACCATTCTATGATTGCCCTGTTGTTATCCTCAGTATCCCATGGGAGCTTTCTCAATGCTTGCTGAGCTCAGAAGCTTCCCGAGCTGGGACTGAGCTAAAAGCTCTGGGTCTGCCTCCCCTTCTTTTATTTTGTTCCTCATATGACAATTCCCAAGCCTAGCACTGAGATCAGCATGGTCATGAGCCTGAAGTGGTGCTAGACCTCCGTGATCTTTTGCTCCAAAGACATGGGCCTCAGTGAGCTGAGCTGGAGAGGATGAGTCTGATCTTGAGTGACTGGGAAGCTTCTGGTGGTCTTGGGCGAGGCATTTGTATCTGAGCTTGTCTCCTGTGTCCCACATGGTGGCAGTGGCAGCCTGAGGTTCCCACTGTGGCACTCCCTTTCTCACCCTTCTGCATGCACTGCAATGTATTCTTAGCTGTTTGTGGGGCTGTGCTGTGAACTTAATCCAGGTTTGCAACAAAACCAACAAAATCTTGAAAAAAATGGCATTTGGGCAGAGAAGGGGTGATTATGACTGAAAATGAAAACCATATCAACAAAAGAGCATGACAAACTCGTTCAGTCTGTAAAACCTGGCAATACTTCTTTTTCACTTTGGATCTTTTTTCACTGAAATCTCCATTAGTATCTCTTTTCTTGTGGAAAAATCCATTAAATAAAAAAAACCCCAAACCCTGTTTTATTTAAAGAAAAAAATCTCTGCTTCTTGAACTAGCTGTAATTTTAAATACTGAGAAACAGTATGTTTCTCAACATCAACAACAAGAGTAAGACACTTTAAAAGTGACTTCTGATATGTTTTAAAATAGTGACAGTTCTGGTTTTGAATCATTCAGCACAGGGCAAAGGACTTGGAAATGGAAAATGACTTTGGAGCTGGGGCTCATAACACTGCAGGGTACTCGGGGAGACCTATTCTTGTTGAAGATGCCCCACTCATTTGGCCACTGCTGGACTTCTGTCTCTGTGAAAATATGGCCTCTCCACACCCTTCTGTAGCAGAGAAAAATGATGGATCAACATGGGTTGCATGTGTTATATTGCACATGGAGGATGTGAACTCAGTACCAGGTGACTCGAGGGCTGGGCTGCTGCCTCTGCTTTAGCAAACCAAACTTTGCTGGTGAATGGCAGGCATGGTGACTGCTGATGAGATCCTTCTCTGGGATACCTCCAACTAGCCAGAAATCAGCTGAGGAAGGTCCTCTATGCTGCCCTATGCATTGCATGAATTTTCCCAGGCAAGGGAATAAATAGTACTTCCTATGATCATAGAATCATAGAATTGCTAAGGTTGGAAGCGACCTCTGGAGATCATCTAGTCCAACCTCCCTGCTCAGCAGGGTCACCCAGAGCATGTTAGCCAGGGTTGCATCCAGGCGGGCCTTGCCCATGGCATCCATTCTGCACCCAAGTGACACACGCCTTGTTGGCAGGGGCCTGCTCTTTGGTGTCAGTAATACCATTTTCTTATCCCTGCTCTCTTTGACATCAGGACATGCCCAGACCTGAGGACACCACCACCAGACTGGTGAGCTCTTTGTCCTGACTGCCCTGGTCTTAAGGTGAATGCATACTATAGAGCCAGTGAAAGAGATGATTTTGACCTCCCCTGGCCTAATTCCTCCAGCCACTTTCCTTGCACTGGCACAAGCAATTGTGTGGAGAACCATGTCAGCTCTCAACCCAAGGTGACAACTAAATCTGGGAGAAGGTAAGAGCTACTTTTGGATCAGATGATCCAATTGAAGCACAACTGCATTTCAGAGAGGCTTTAGCTATTGTGGGGGTATGGGCAGGACTGCTCCTCTCAGCAACAATTTGCAGTTTGATCTTTTTAAGGTAATTGTGAGATTGTGCCTTCTGCTTCAACTGCCAGAGACTATAGTGCATAATAATGAAACAAAGAAGGGCTCCATCCTGCTAGAAACTTGTTACAATAGATCCAGGATATCCAGGGCCCACAGAGAACTACATTGTGGATTTTTTTTTTGGTGACTTTCATGGCATAATGTTCAGGGAATCGGGCTTTGTCCCAAGCCTTGCAAAGAAATCACATTCTCCTCACAAGCTGAGTGCCATGCTGTAATATAAGCCCCCCCAACACATAGCTCCTCTTGCTTTAGTCATCTCTCCTGCATCATGGAAAGAAGATGGACACTGTTCCTCTTCAGTGACATCAGTGAGTCTCACACTGGGATTTATAGTTACGATAACTTCAGCTCAGAGCAATGCATTACCTGTTGGAAATTTTCTCGTGGACAAAGTAGGTAGTGGTGGTGGTAAATTCTGAAGTTTGGTTTGTGGTTGTTTTGGTGTGTTCTTTGCCCTTCTCTAAAGTTCAAGATTGTTCTGGAGCAGGATGTTAGACTTGAAAGCTTTATAGTTTGATGTGTTACAAAAAATCCTATGTTCTGTAATCTTTTGCTCACGTTCTGCGGTTAAACTGATTGCCATGTTCAAGCCTGCGATGGCTTGTGCCACAGGCCAGATTGGCAGAGATCCTGCTGCTCTGTTACCTCAGTGGATGATGCAGGGCACATCTTTTGGGCTCACATGGCCAATTTCACCTTCATGCCATATACCATGATAAACACAGTGGCTTGTTGACTGTTACCAAGCTTCTAGTTCCAAGTTTGACTTGGCGAACAACCTTGACAGCATTCCAATCATTTTATACTAAGAGTCATCTTTAGATTTCAAAACTCTATGCTGAGAATGATTCTATGCATTTTCTTCCCGGATGTGACCTCCCATGTTCCGTAACACACCACCCTGGACTACATACTGTTTAGACTTGGATCAAGACTAAAAAGAGCACTTTTATAGCTCTTCATTTGAGAAAAAACAAAACAAAACAAAACCAAAAAAACACAACAGAGAGATGGAGAGAATGATAGAAGAACAATGCTATAGGTGAGTTACAGATTGCCCTTGTATCTGAATACACCCAAGCCTAGGATTCACAGCAAGAGAGGGAAGAAAGTATGTCTTTTATGTGGCAGGAGCCTCCATGTGGCATATATACCAATACTAGTTCAATCCAGAAGTTTCTTTAGAAATGCTTTGAGCTGAAGGCTATTCTCTGAAAGCAACTGCAGAAGCAGAAGGATTCCCTCTGAGGTTGAAAGATTGCTAGCCTGGCAAATTCCCAGGATCAGAGGATCAAGCCACTACACTGAAATTGCCATGGTTCATGTTTCTGCGGATATTGTACCAACTAGACTGGACCTCAGCTCGCTGTCCCATGACTAAGTGACCCTGCAGGATGTGAACTAGAGGGAAGAACAGTCTCTGAAATTGTATATTTGCATGGTATTGCTAGGCAGAGCACCTTTTGGACAGGAGTAGCTGTGCTTATAGCTGAAAACAGTCCTCACTAAAAGAGCTCTTCTGGTCAGCCAAATCAGCAAATAGGATATCAGATGCTCCTGGAGGAAATGAAGAGGAGGAGAGGGGAAAAAATGGCCTCTGTGCCTGATTTTCAAAAATACAAATCTGTTAGCAGCTACAAAGTCAAGTAACTCTCCTCAGTTTCTGGCTATAGAAAGAAATACAGGTCCTTTGCTGTTTGCCCCCAAGACTCAGACATAGAGCTTTCTTTTCCCCAACGCTCAGCTCTACTTTCTCCACTGCTTCAGGTCCAGTGTTCTGGGAGTTTTATTGGACAATTGTCCTCCAGTGCGGGCAGAACATTGGTAAAGTGTGAGATTTTTCCTTTTCTAATTGCATCTCATTTCCTTTAGAGTAACCTTTTTCACCTTCTAACCATCATCCCACTAGTTATTAAAGCCTAGAAAAAATGGATTTGGTTGTCTAGGCTGGAAAGTTCATTCATTTTTAAAGTTTTATGCCTTTGCCTAACAGTGTCAAGTTTTTCCCTAAATACAGCACTACAGTTTGACCCTGTTGAGCAGAGCTGATCAGAGAAAGGTGCTGAAGGAAAGATATATGGAGGCAGGAATCATCTGTGGATAAGGCAGGGCCCAGCTTATTTCTCTTGTGATGCTGTGCTGTTTTGCACCAGCTCCCAGCCCATCCTGCACAGGATGATGTTGGCAGGAGAGACAGGAGATTGCACAGTGTTCTTCCTGGAACAGAAGCTAAGAGCACTGTGGTGCACCTGACGTGAAGGACCACAGTATTCCACAGTGTCCTGAGTCCTGAGCAGGACCAGCTCCATTGCCATCTATGCCCCACTCCATGGGAGAAAGAAGGCAGAAAGCTACAGGCAGAATATATTTGGAAATGTAGTGGAGGGAGGCTATGCAAGAGGCAAGCAGCAAAATATGCAGGGAAACAGTGCCTGGCTAACAAGTAATGCTTCATCTGCAGTCAGGGCTGCTTTGAATGGAGAATATCACAGATTTTTCAGAGCAGATGAAGACTAAATCTTATTCTCTGCTCCTGATGAGAACAGGAGCAGAACATGACGTGATGTAGGATACAGTAAGTGTGGGGAGCATGCCAGTCCCACTATCTTTATGTTTGGAGTGGGGTGGGAAGAGACTGAGACTAGCAGGAGGACTCCTGTGAGTGTTACAGCCAAGGCAGAGGAGAAGCAGGGGAGAAAGGCAGCAGGCAGAGAGAAAGGCAACAAAAGAAGGTTACAGACAGGGAAGGGAAGGGAAGGGAAGGGAAGGGAAGGGAAGGGAAGGGAAGGGAAGGGAAGGGAAGGGAAGGGGAAGGGGAAGGGGTAATCTGAACAATAAACCTTAGTAAAGAAAGAGAAAATAAAGAGAATGCAAAGCAAACAAAAACTGTAGAACAAAAGGGGTAAAAAAAAGAGGAGAAACCCTGGCCTGAGTATGGCCAGGGATTTCTAGTTCTGAGCCCTGTGATCTTAGGTTAATGCTTTTTGTGCCTGGTATTTCTTGATTCGCATGGCATTCTTAAAACATCTTCTAGTTCTAGTGGAAGTGTTTAAACTATTGACCAATCAGACAAAGATCTAACTGTGAATCAGGGAGAAATTACCATTCTGGCTGCCACATGTTCCCGTCTCCAATTCTCTACAGACTTTAAGGAGTTAAAATCTATCTTTTTAAAGCTACAGGCCAAATCTCTGAAGCTGCAGGTGAGAATTAAGGCCTTTCAGCAAATCTAAGGGAACTGACCTTATGAATAACGACAATAAGAATGAATTTTTAATTTATTATTTTTTTTTCTCTTAGAGGAGTTCACATCTGTCTAGTAAGAAAGAGTAAATCAAAGTCATCTCTGGTACTAGACTCACAACATAACTATTTTACAGTCTTTTTACACTTTCAAATTTGTTGATTCTCTGGATTAAGCTTTACAATGCTTTACTACTCAGAGAAGACTTTTCACAGCTTGACAAGGAAAAAATAGCAATCGAGACTGTTACTGCTGTTATTATGAGCCAAAAATAGATTTCCAATTTGGGCAGAAATTCCAATACTTTTTATTAGCATACTGGAGAAAACAAATGACAATCTTAGCTGGTGCATAGACCTCTGAAAGTTGCAGGTGCAGCTCTTAGAGGATGTGACTTAAACAATATTTTGAAAATTGCCCCAGAGACATTAGAGGGATGCTTCAGAAGATGCCTGAGGATAAGGAGACCGTTATTTCTCTCATCACTCACTAGTAGGACTTCAGTTTAGGATATTTAACATTGAGCTAAACTCCTAAATGCATTTGAGTGGGGCAACAGTCAGGTGCTGTTTTCAACATAAGTGGAGATTTTGACTGCTGCTGCCTTGAGCCTGGAACATATCTTTACTCAGCTACAGTGACAGAGCTAATGCTGACCTGGAAGCCAGGTGACTACAGTGATGGTGGATATGATGGTGGATATCTCTGTGCTAGTAGTTCTAGGCTGAATCATGGAGATTGTCACCTGTACCTAAAGGTGCACATTGCTCTTGGGTAAAGCACATGGGTTGTATTTATGCTACAAAGTGGTGTGCAAAGCAGGGTCCTCTGAACTGTTTCTCAAAGCAAGCAACACTGATGTTTGCCCTACCAAGGGATAACACAGGAAATTCTGCCTGAATATAAGGAAAAAACTTCTTTACTGTGAGTAACAGAGCCCTGGAACAGGTTTCCCAGAGAGGCTGTGGAGTCTGCTTCTCTGGAGATATTCAAAACCTGTCTGGAGGTGATCCTGTCTAACATGCTCTAGGTGACCCTGCTTGAGCAGGGGGGTTGGACTAGATGATCTCCAGAGGTCCCTTCCAACCTCAACCATTCTGATTCTGTGAACCTGTGAACTGGGCAAGTTAGAGCAGGGCAAAACTATTGTTGTGACAACTGTACTGCTCTCAGGGCCTAAGGAACACCTCCGAGTAAAGAGGAATTTGCAATGCCATTTCTAGTAACCAGAATAAAATTGCTTGATTGTGATCTGATTATTGTAATGTTGGCTGGGTGGCAAGAGGAAGGCAGAATGCTTTGGAAAAAGAACAGCTTCGCCATGGATCCAGGACGGGGATAGCCTTAAGGTGAAGGACTTCTTGGGGTTAGTATCTGAACATTTCCAGCTCCTGAACACCTCCTCCTTATGCAGGTAGACTGGCATGGTGAGGCAGGAGAGCAGGCTCTCTTGCCACAGAGTGGAGCCTCAAGCTCATGCTGGGGGTGACAGTGATGAGTTGGGAAGAATTGCTGTCTGCTTTTCTGAATGAATGAATGAATGGTGTCTGGTGGGTGAACGAACAGGTATCTGGCAACCTAAGGGGAGCAAAAGGCTACAGAAAAGAGGGAGAAGATCAAGAAACTGAAAAGTGAATCAAAGTTCTGAGAAGACCCAGAAAACCCAGAAAAAAACATTTCTATGAGTGAAATATTTTCTCTGTCATGTCAGAGGATTTTATGAGATGGCAAAGGAAGGGAAGAAAAGCAGAACATGATTTCTATGGAGAGAAACCTAATGTGGAAGAGGAAAGAGAAAATCATTTGAAACACATTATATCCCAAATACACTAAAAGAGAAATCTTAGATTGTTGGAGAAAGGCTGGCAGCAAAGTCAGCAAAACAGACAACAACTATCCCTGAGAGGCAGCAGCTCCCAGGCTCTCCAACAGCACTCCGCAAGTGGTGCAAGCACTATCGGAGATCCTCATCTCCACTCTGAACATGGCGAGCAGCAGCTATGCTGGGAGGAGAAAGCAGCAGGTGCTCTGGGAGGAGCTGGCAGGATTTTATCTTTGCTAGCTCTACATCAGATTTAGTGTGGGGTTTCCAAACCTTCACAGTTCAAAAGCAGCAGGCAAATTAATGCTATTGGTAACTCTGCTGGCTACAGGGACTGGTCTGCAAAGTGCTTTTTAACAAAGGCATAGTGTCTGACCTCAGTGGAAGTTTTAGAGCTGCGTCGGAAGCACAGATCTGCTTCTTGCAGCTTGAAATCGAGTATTTTGCTTCTCTTTAATGTCTGCCATTTAAGCCTTCCATCCCTCTCTGCCAAGAAATGCCTAGGTGTGAGAATGACAAGAAGAATGGTGAAAAACACAGCTCTACCACAGCACCAGAAAGTGAAGAGAGGAAGACAGGTAGTAACACAAAATCTTAGTACAATCCACTAGAAATGTCCATTGCATAAGACATAAACCTATAGGAAACCAAGCTTTGCTATGAGTGCCTATAAAGGAGCAAAAACTCTTGCCTTCTTGAAAGTCTTAGAAGTTCCAATAGCAATTAAAAATTCTCTTGGCATTTTCTTTGCTAGAAATTCAGGATCAGAGCTGCTAGCTTGGAAGTATGCAGACAGCACAAGGTACCAGCCACTCCAAATCTAACATGGAGGGGCGACTGCCCTGTCCCTCTTCTTAACTGAAAGATGGCAATGGGAAGAGAAGTAGGGTCAATGGAAAACAGTTCAGTTAGAGTCTGAAAGAGTGTAAGATGTCTCAGGGCTCACAGCTTGTAAGGGCACTGCTTTGGTTATAGGTGTGTTTGTGTGATGACTATTGTTAAGCTGAACTGTATTACAGCAGTGACTTGTTCAAATTTTAAAACAAAATCGACTATAAGCTGTGTCCTGTTCCCAGGCCGGTTCACTTCGTTTCTGATTATTCAAACCTAAAGAGAAGTTGCCCTTTCCTTTTGGAGCTTGCTGTTTATGGTTATTATCCATTCATGCTTTGATTGTGTACCTACACAAACAGGAAGTGGTTGCATGGCGCCAAGGTCTGCTGAAGCGTCACAGAACCTGTTCACAGCTACTGACTGGGAGCAGTCAGCAGTATTATTTGATGACTTTTTGATAAAAGCCACATGAACACAAGTGGGTGCTCACCCATCTGAAAAGGAATGTATTTTTGCCTTTATTGGTGTTCTCCACAGAGAAACTAACATCTGTATAGAAATGATTTTCTTCCTCCTCCTCTGGAAGTGGGACTTTACAGGCAAGGTCATTGCTCGAGTATTCCTCTCCCTACATAGTCCTGTTGGCCTGCTGAGCACTTTGGTGTCTTTTAAGTACCGCACTTGCCGGTACTTCGCGAGTCCTTCACACAGCGGCACGATCTCAGAATGCTTGGTAAGCCTGATGCTTGACGTACTCTCTTGCTACTATAAATAAAGCATGTCTGACTGTTCAGGCTTTTATTTTGCAGAGACATACTGCGATCTAAAGCGTGCTCCTCCCCACCCTGAGAAGAAATAACTGCGCATCAGCCCCACGATGCTAAACACGGTAAAGAGCTGCTTGATGTGACAGCCTAGTGCTACTGCAGCGGGCACCAGGCAAGGCCAGCGCTGCTTCTCGCGCCGTGCGAGGCGGTCCTGGGGGACTCGTGCTGCGGGGCCGCTGCGGGGCCGCAGCCAGCTGGCGTCCCGGGCCCGCTCCCAGCCCTCAGGACAGGGACGCAGCGGCGGCTCGCCGTGAGCGGGCGGGCGGCCGGAGCGCGGCGCTCCACCCGCCGCCGCCGCCGCCACCCCGGGCTGCGGCCCGGCCCGCCGCCTCACGGCCAAGGCCGCTCCACCGCGGCGGCGCGGCCGGAACTTCTTCCTCTCCTGCCTTCTCGCGAGAAGCCGCCGTCACGCACGCCACCAGCCAACCCCCCTCCGCGCGGCCGTCCCGCGCCCTCCCGTATCCTTCCGCTCTCCCCCTCCCCCTTCTGGAGAGTTCTGTACGCGCGGCGCAGGGCAAATAGTCCCCGCCGCCTCCTCCCCTTCCCTCGCCCTTCCCCCGCGCCGCGCTGCGCCCGGGCCCGGCCCCGCCACCGCGGCCCCCCGCACGGCCCCAGCTTCGCGGCAGCCGGCAGCGACGGGGAGCGGAGGGGGCAGGGAGGCCGCGGCGGAGTGATACGCGGCGGCGGCGGGGGGGGGGGGGAGAGGCCGGCTCGGAGGCGGCAGCGCATAAAGGGCCCGCGGAGGGATGCGGTAGGAGCTGCGGCAGTGAGCGAGAGTCCAGCGGCCGCCGCCGGGGGAGCAGCGCGCGAGGCCCGCCCGCCCGGAGGCCCCCCCACCCCCCGTCACCTCTGCCGCCGCCTTCTGGCTCCCCCTTCCCCTCCCTCCCCCCCTTTCTCTTCTCCTTCCCCTCCCCCTCCCCTTCCGCGCTGTCGCCACCTCCGCACTCCTCCTCCTCCCCTCCCCCTCGGAAAATAGTCCCCGCGGGCTGCCCCCTCCCCGCCCGTGCGCCCCTCCTCGCCGCCTCGCGCACACAATGGCGCTGAAGAGAATCCACAAGGTAAGGGCAGGGCCGCGCGCCGCCCCGGCCCCCGCCCGCCCGCCCCCCGCGCCGCGCTCCGCGCCTGCCGCCGCCGCGCTCCGAGCGGCCGCCGGCCCGGCCGAGCGCTCGCCTTACATAACCCAGCGGGCCCGGCCCCCCTCCCGCCGCCCCGCGCCGTGGGCCCGGCCCGGCCGCTGCCCCTGGGCGGCAGGATGGGCCCGCTCGGGCCGGCCCGGCCCCTCCGCCCGGCCGCGGCGAGGCGGGGAGCTCCCCGGGGACGCAGCCTGCAGCCCCGGGCCCTGCCGCGGCCCGGCACCGTCCCGCAGGCACCGCGGGAGAGCTGGGCCCTGCCCGGGCAGGGCAGCGTCTGCGCGGCGTCACTTGCTGCTTGGAGTTCTTGAAGGGTGTTTTAACCTTTTTTTAACCTCTTCTCTTTCTTTTTTTTAACGCTGAAGTAAACATCCCTTTTCTGGGGGGGAGAGGGCCTTGCACGCTGGTTTTCTTTGGCACTAGCATGATCGTTGCTCGACTAAAGACTGAGGGATGGGAACGCTACGGCTTCTCAGAAACGCCGAAAGCTGGTGGAGCAGCGGAGACTAAAGAGGTGAAAGCGGGGAAACTTGGTGGCGAGTCTGAAGCAGACCAGGTTCCTTGGTGCTCCGCTGACTCGGATCTCCGCACTGTTAGCAGGCCCGATTGTGTTGGCGCTGCTGTGGCTGCCAAAGGTGCAGAATGCTCTTGGAGCCTAGAATAAAGTGGCACTTTTTTTTCCCTCTTTCTTCAGAGTAGAAAGTCTCTTAAATTCTTACCATTATCCCAAGAGTTGTCGCTCGCTTCAGACATGCACTTTGAAGGAGTCAGTTCTTGACGCTTGGGGCTAATCTTTATTTTTTTTTCCTAGGAGTTGATGTCTTCGGGAAGAAAACTGTAGGTGCGGATTTGGTTTTGTTTTAGTAACTTAATGAGGATGGTGGACTTCTCTTTCTGGGTCTCCCCCCCTTCCCCCACGCACCCCCTTGTTCCTCAGAAGCGCCGTGGCACGGGCGGCTGGCGGAGCCGAGCCGCTGTGAGCTGCGTCGCCGCCAGGGGGCCCGGCTGCGCGCCGGGGGCCCCCTGCCCGCTCGGCTGCCGCAGCTGTGGAGGGGAGTTGGGGAGGGGAGCTTGTGTCCCGGGAGATGGCATCCTGCAGCTTCAGTCTTGCAACTGCTGCAGCTAATGAAACGTTGCTTAGCACACATGCATTCTCAGATTACCCCCCTCTCCGAAACTATGTTTAGTACTTGGTAATGTCAAGATAGTGTGTCCTGAGGTGTTTTGTTAAGTGGCATTTGCCTTTTTTTAAGAGCAGATATGTGGAGTAGTGCAGCACTACTTTCACCCAGAAAGTTCTGATGTAGCTCCCTTCTATGCTTCATGTTGAAGTTCTTCATCACTCACTTGAAGAAAGAGGAGCTCTTGGGGACTAGATAGTAAAATGTGAAGTGTAGTGAGTTTGTCACATTTAGCTAATGACAAATACTGTGATATTGTAGAATAGCATTGACTCAGATTAATAGTTTGATGAAGCCATCTACTATCCTTGTAGGGAAATGTGTGTGAGACATGCTTTCCTCTGAAGAAGATGGTGTGTTGTGTTCCATGTGCCAGCTTTTAAGAAAAACATTGCTTCTGAATCTCTACTCTGATCTTGGAACTATAGCTTACTTGATCGTTATAGTATATTTTAAATACCAAAGAAAAAGATGTTCCTCCCAGAGAGGACTACTCAAGCACACTTTTATTGCCTTGGTGAATCAGGCAGGGAATTGGTGTTCTTCCCCTGGAAGGTGTAGCTGTTGACTTGGAATGTGCCTACAAGGTTTGGAGCTAGAAGCCAATCCTCCCATAGGATTTCTGGTTTAAATTATCTATGTGGGTCTTACATTTGTTGAGAAATAAATGTGAACCTGATGCCAAATAATCAAAATCTCCTGATAATTTTTGGATTTTTTTTTCTGTGCATAATATAAGATTTGGACAATATATTAATGACCTCCCTATGGTAGTAGGATTATCTTTTAAGTTTTTGTGGAAGTTAATGTATGGTATTGATCAAATTAAAGCTAAAGCCAAAGAGCAAATTGAAGAGAGCTTGAAGGCTTACCTGTGCTCATGGAACAGGTAGCGCATAGAAGGGAGGGATTTAGAGTATAATTGTTAGTGTATTTAAATTTCCTGATAAGTGTACAGTAATGAGTTTTCCAGTTTTTACTTAATTGGCTATGAAAAAATACAGATAAGGGAGAAATGGATGAATCCATAGATTTGACAGAAAATTTACACAAATTTTTAGCTATTGAGTTAAACTTGCTTTTAAGCAAGTTACATTCTAGTTTAGTATCAGTTCAGTCTGCAGTACTGTCACTTGCTTTAGTGACACTTTCTGCAATGTGAAGACTGTTCTAAATTATTGCAGCAATACGTTTGTGGACTTGAAGGTATTTTGAAAGATCTTTGCCTCTATGGGAGTGGGTCCTGTACCTGCCATTAGAATATACCTGGGGCAATACAGTGAATAGTAGAACAGAATAAATGTGACTGCTGGGAAGGGGTGGGGGGAAGATGAGAAAAGTCATGCAGGGGTTTTGTTGGGAGGGTATAACTTTTGTCCAGTACCTTAGGAAGGCAAAGCTAAATGCAGCTCCTTTGGAGTTTAGCGTTCATTTAGGTTCAGGATTAAACATTCTCACAGAGCACTTACGTTTCAAGTGTGCATTTTTTCAAGGGAAGAGAAACAGAATGTATCTAGTCTTTGTTAACACTGGTTAATCATGGATTAATTGTTCATGCTCCTCAAAGCGAAAGAATCTTGAAGAATAATGGGGACTGTTAGGTAACATGAGTCTCTAAAGACTTGAAAAGTAGCATGATACTGAGCATCACTAAAGCAATAGTGTATATTGAGCCCTACAAAGTAGGCAATGTTTTAGTAGACTGCATGGTTGTTGAGGGGAGAAGTGGTGATAAAATCTCCAACAGGAATCAAGTATGTGAAGGGAAATAGAACCACTTGGTTTATCACTACTTGTGAAGTTATCTGTGAGTCAAGCTACAGATGGAAAAGGAGAACTCTAACTTGAGTTAATGTGGTTGTATTTCTCTCCTACTTGGGTGATCACTGGTCATGTATGCTCCAGCTATTCTAAATGCTGTGGAAAGTGTTCTCTGTGTGTGTGTATGTATATAAATAAAACTTCTTAGGGGGTCATTAGGGAAAGCAGCAGTAGTATTTAATGTGTACTGACCGTCCTTGTTGCAGCAGAATGGCAATTTTCCCACCTTTGCTCTTGCACCTTGTCGCTAGAACAGAAGCCTGCAGAATGTGGATTAAGTGGAAATAATCCCAACAGAGTTGAGTACAAGAAAGGCAATGGAAACAAAAGCTGCTGCTTAGGCATTTTTAGAGGGTATTATCAGTCTCAGTATATTCAGTATTCAGTTCTCAGTTTTGCCACAGGCTTTGTAAATACTTGGCAGTTTGAGTTTTGTCCTCTACCAAAGACTGTGAGGTTTTCTCTAGAGCTCTTGTATGCTTTGATAGTATAGTGTGAGAACTTAAGACATAAATAAAGGAGAAAATTTGAAGAGTAATAAACCTTTGATGCAGTGCAAATGATTTTTATATAAAATGGCCTCTTGCATGTTGAACCCCACTGAGTGGCGAGAGGGGCAGAACAGAATAAAGTTGTTTGCTGTTGGGCAAGTGGTATTGCTACTGGCATGTGAGCTAGTACAAGAACCTCTGTGGTCACGCCTGATCCTGGGCATGTCTCTGGAGGTGCAGTTGTCTCTGGAGTTCTCCAGAGACCCAAGCTGATGTAACGTGTCTGCACTAAGAAGCAGCAGCTGTTCTTTAAACACATGCTCCTAAAGATCTTAAACACTAAGACTTGCTGTTGGACTGTGGCTTGTATTATTCACTGTATGGGCTTTTGGGCAGTAGTTTTCTTAATTTTTACCTAGGTGCTTATTAGCTCACTGGTCTGAGGAAATCGGAGGCTCTTGCTCTTGTCCAAGGCTAAATGCTTCTGGCAAATGGGGTTGCATGTAATAACCAATTGCAGAATAGCCATGAAATACAGGGATAATTAATGTTACTATTATCTTCATGTTTTATTTTAAATATATCTAGAGAAGGGATAAGATTTATAAGATTTATATAAGATGGAGGGCTGTAATTAATGGTTTCTATTTAAGATTAAAGCCAGAACACTTCGGATTCAGCTACATCCCTGTCTGCATTGCTTATTTTTAGGAAATACATTAGCTGTAACTGATTAAGTAGGACACCATTTGGAATTGCTTTGAATGAGAGCAAATAAAAGGTAAATTCACTCTCTTTATGGATTACTCAATATGAACTGGTTAAGATCCCTACAATATGGGGGAATGGCAAAGCAGAAGCTGTGCTTGAGCCTTGCTGAGCTAAAGTATTTTTGTAACACAGAGGAATGGTGGTATGTTACCTGCTTTTGGACCTCTGCAAATAAGCAATACTACTCTACAGAACGAAAGTACAGTCTGTAGCGATGCCTGGGCTCAACAAGGCTCACTTGTAGTCCAGAGTGCTTGACCATATAAAATTCTTAAGTGTCACTTCTGTCAAAATGAAGACGACTAGCAGATGGCTTACATCAGGATCATTATCAGTTATTATTCAAATGATACTGAATTATAAACTGTATGGTACGCATGCTGCCTGTGTTTAGCAGACTCTTACTTGTGAACTATTGGCTCTGCTCTCAAGCAGTTAGTAGGAACAACCTAGTCCTTCCATTGTCGCTTTTTACTGCATTCATGGAACTGCTAGGGCAGCCCACCTGAGCTAATACCTTGTTTGTGGCCGGTACACTGTATACTGGTGAAGCTTCTGTTATCTAGACTTTGCTGATACTTGTATTCCCCACCAGGAAGAAGTTACATGTTGTGGGTATTCTTGTCTCTCAGAGATGAAAGGTGACCAGTATATCAGAACTTGTTCATAACATGTACCTTGCTTATTCTGCTGTATTTGATGCAGCTTGACTTTCTAAGTTACTCAGTTAACTGATTGCCTTCTAGCAGTTCTGCTGAGACTTGTGAGAAGTCAAGGAAGTCAGTGGAACTGAGCCATTTCAAGTATTGAAAAAGCAGATTCAGTCCAAAAGGATTAAAATCCTTCTGAAGATTAAAATGCTTCTGTTAATAGGGGGAAGTAGCCTTAGAACGGCAGTATTCTGGAATCACGCAAGCCTCGTAGACCAGAAGAGCGCTTCTGAATGCTGTCTGGAATCAGTCATCTGACCTTGGTGTACACATGAGAGCACTGCTTTGCAGAAAGGTACTGCTTGATAAGCAGTTAGTACATTTATAAAAAGTGATGTAAAATGCATTGTAATAATAGGCTATTGTACCTTATCCTACTTAGTGTCTTCTGTAAACAGATAAATGTAGAACCCACTGACCTAAAAAATGTTCAGCAGACTTTTATGATGTTTAACTTATGTGTTGGACCCACTCAGATGACTGGCAGCTTCTCATCTGAGCTGTGATCTTGCTGCTCATGTTGAGGTAAGGAAGAGTTACTCTTGGTTTGGCTTTCACCCTGATTCTGTGTTGCTCAGAGTTGCTCTGACGGCTGCTGCCAAGTAGTGGTTAAGTGGCTTGAAGTTCTATTTTAGTTAGATAAATTACAATTTTACAACACAGTCTTAGATTGCTTGTCAAGGAAGGCTTCAGGAACTTCAGGCAAAGGAACTTGCTAAAGTCAGATTAAAAGCTTGCTTTGCTGTCAGGTTGCTATTGCAAGTGAAAATTATTATCAGCCTAATCTTGAGTCTCTGAGTAATTTTCAGTATACGAAAGCTAATTTCCTGAAACTGGAGTAAGAAAAGACAGGATACCATAGAGTCTTTATTAAAACAAACAAACCACAAAAAAAAACCAGAAAAAGCACACTTCCAAGTGGCTAAGAGTATGTGAAGGATATCTAAATGTGTTTAGGGAATTTTACTGAAGTTTGTTTAAAACTACTGGAACTGACTGGCACAGGACAGTGATGTTAACTACCAACATCATGAAGCCAACCTAGTGAGTAGTAATCTTCCATGTTAGTTATTCTTGCTGAAGGCTGTATCAGCATTAACTTAAAATCCTTAAAGCTAGTCTGATCTCCCAGTCAGAACAACTTTTTCAAGAATGGATTTCATAGGCTGGCTTGTTCCCTAGAGGAGTAACTTTGAACTTTAAAATAAAACTTAAAACACGTACGTTTGACAATGCTTTAAACTTCTTGTGCAGTTTGAACTCCTTGATCAAGATACAGCAGTTTTAATTAGTGTACTAACTAGCAGGAAATGGAGTAATGGGAGAAAGGGAGCAATTGACCTTGATCTGAATGAGATTTGTGGCACTGGCTTTTCAGTTTACCCTGAATCCTGACTGGCAGCTGATGATATTCATGATTCTTACAGCACAGCAAGTGAGCCTGTGGCTTAACTGTATTCTCTCTTCTTTAAAATGCTTTCTTGGAACTTCTGAGTAGGTGTATACTTTTTTGGGGGGGGGAGGGGGGACTTGGAAACACAGATCTGCTTTTTGGAGCTTGAACATCAATTTCTTGTGGGAGTTCTGTGGCTTTAAATTAGGATAACTAGTTTATGGACGTAGTGATAGTGCTTGATCTTTGGGCAAGATTTCTTGAACACTGCTGTGCTTTGCAACATGCTCCAACCTACTCATTTTTGCTGGGAACCAATTAATGCCTTCAGCTTCTAAAGATGGGTCAAGTTAATACCCTCAACACTGGGCTCACCTCCAAGGCTATGGTGCTGCAGAAGAGAAGGCAGGAACTTGAAGTTAGGTAATTCAGTTTTGCTACTGAAGAGAACTCATTCTGAGGTAACCTTCTAGGAGCTGAAAAATGAAAACTGAAATTTAATCTAAAGGCTGCCTACTTTTTCACTCGTAAGTTCTTAAAGTAAAACCTCCATATGCTGAAGGATCAGAAATGGCTTTGAATGGTAACCAACTACAGCTTTCTTCAAATATTAGTTTAAAATCAGCATTGTCAAGATTAGAGTTTTTCACTGACCAAGTGTCATCTGTGACTGCTTGGAGATACTAGCAGGCCTTGCAGCTTAAGATCTGATGTATGTGGTAATGCTTGGCTTATAGATGATACCAAAATGTAATTGAATCCTGCATGTATTATGAATTCAAGTTTTAACTCTTGAGTCAAAGCTGCTTTTCAGTCTACCTCAGTAACATCTGGAAACAAATACCTTACTAGACCTGCTGCTAGGAGTACTTTAGAAACTGCACCAAAGTTTTCAAAAGGCAAGATAACATCTTAGGTGGATGCAAAAACTTGACATGCTGTCCCGTAGCAGTGTACACTTCTGCATTTGTACTGGATGAATGTGGCTGTATATAATTATCATTCTTCTTTTAAACTCTGCAAGTCTGAGAAGTGACCAGTGGAAGTCTTGCTAGCATGTAGGCAGCTTAGAGAATGGCATGTTAAAAACTTGTCTGTGCCTTGCCAGCAAATCATGTAATATGTTAGTGTCTGGTGTTCAGGGGCAACTAGATGTCTACTGTGGATAATGACCATACTCCAAAGAAGGTGTATTGTGGAAGTTAAACTTTCTCATTGTCACCTGAACTGTTCCACAAAACTTTGCAAGATCAGAGGCTTGGATTGAGACTTGTTGCTAAGCTTTTCCAGATACAAGGAGCTTATGCATCAGTCTCACAGGGACCTTTTAATTTGTGACACTTAAATTTGTGAACTTCTAGAGCAGAACCTGAAATACAGCCTTATATGAGAGCTGCATCATTAAGTGGCATGAGTATTCATTATGAGGCATCTCTTTCCAGTGAGATGCTATACAAAGCTTCAAAAAACTGCAGGTATTTCTTCTAACTGGAACTGCGGATTGAAGGGAACTAATATTTTGAGAAGCAGAGTGACTCTGCCTTGTCATGAGACTCTTTTTTTTTTTTTTTTTTTTTTTTTTTTTTCCCAATGATGCCATTTGAAATATACTATTTCACCCATACATGGGAGCTGTGCTACAGTGCTGCTTTTGAGCTGCAGGATGTAGGGTAAACATAAGAGTACGTCTGGAGTTCTGAATTCCATTAGATGATAAAACATGTTCAAGCTGTAGGCAGAGTATGTAATTTAATTTTCCTTATATAGAAGAGATGATGAATGGTAGATTGTTGTCTTGCATGAAAAATACAACTTCTTATAGTTGTATTCCCCCTAATAAAGCTTAATATTTTTGCGTCTTGTGTATATATAAAACTGAAGTAAAGAGTTGCAAGTGACAAGGAGAGGCTTAGGGTTTTTATGTAGATGCGTCTGACCAGAGTTGAGTACTGTAGCATAAATGTCTTCTTCAGAAGACAGGACTCCAGCAGCATTTGAAAATGAACGTTGTGCAGTTACTGAGGGTTGTTAGGGAAAAACTAGAATAGTCCATATTTGTAAACTTTCATGACTGTTCTTCTCAATTTGTGCATGTGGAGAGTTGCCTCATTCTTTCTAGCCATAATTTGACTGGCCACGAAGAATGTATGTGGCCTTCAGGTGACCATGAAGGTGTCAGTGAATTTGCATGCAACTGACCGCATACTCCTTTGCTGCCTTGATGGCAAGGAGTATCTCCTGGTTTATTGATGTTGAAACGGAGCGCAGTGCAGTTTGCTGCTCTGAGGGGCACTGTCTTTTTGCAGACTATTACCATCTGAATTTGTTAGGTGTATTTGGGATGTTGGTACTTCTCTGTTATTCTTAATGATGTTCACCATACTTACTTGGACTTAGAATTTAGAGAAACGTACAGTGACTGGGGTAAAGTATGCTGATGGGGAATGAGAGCACTGTTGCTGACTTTCATGGTAGCCGAATTTTATAATCGGGAGGGGAATCCTTGCGAGTGGAACTGGCTGCTCTGAATTGACTTATGACTAACACCCTTGAAGGGTTTATCTTCCCGTATTTTCTACAGACGTGCTTGGAGATGCTCTCTACCCTCAGGTGTAGAGGTAGCTGTTCAGCAGATGCTGTATTCTCAATATCTACCCCAGTCAACATATATGTTGAACCATAAGATGGATAAGCAGGGCTTCGTTGCATCAGCTTTGTGAGAGGTTCAGTGGGAACACCAGAAAGCCTTCAGCTGTCCATGGTGTCAAGTAAGGAGGTTTTGAACTGGACCCATTAAAAGTTGGGAGCCTCATTGAGGAGAATACTAAACTTACATGCTATACAGGAGTCTGAAGTTCTACACTTCCACTGTAAGATTCTTGGGGAACTGCATATGGGGGGGAGAAATTTTGAAATTTTGTCTGGTGTAAGGCAGCATCAGATGGTAAATCTGAAGTGGGGTTTCACTGCTTGTGGTATCTGGTAGCTTGTACTTAGGTAGAGGTTTGGTCAGCAGTGGCCTCCCTATTCAGCTGGAATTTCTTGAGGTCATCTAATCAAGAACTTAAATACTGCCTATAAATAACGAGAGGCAGTTAAGCTGCAAGCTTTTTCACTTCCTACAGTTGCTTTGTCTTGATCGCTGTCCTTCAGTGTTTTGTCTTTCACAAGCTTCAGATAAACCTTCTTTCTTGGACTCTGCTGTGGATAAGTGAAGCGAAGCAGCAGCTTTTTGCAGTAACCCTTGTAGGCTGTAATGTGTTGAGCACACAAGAGGCCAGAGGACAGCATGGGAATGTTTCCTGGATGCTAGATTTAGTTCTCCTCATAATAGTTGTCTGGTGTTTATATTTAGCTTCCTAGACTGAGCCAGCATGAGCAAAAGCTAACCTGTTTGGGGGCCCAACATTTTTACCTCTTTAAAAGTCACGCAAAGCAGGTCAATGTCTGAGCCAGAATTAGAGCAGATAAGCTTGATTTCAGAGCTTTACTTCTATTTCCGCTTCCCGTTAAATCTTTACTTCCTGAGCAAGAGTAGCAAGAATGCCAGCTCAAACCTGGTGGTATATTTAAGAGGAGTAATTTGCTAATATGAATTACCAGTGGCAGTGTCAGCTTTTATGCATAAAATGACTCCTGATGCTTTTTTTCTTCAGACTTGGATGAAAATCTACTTTAAACTGAAATATGGTATAACTCAGAAGCATTCTGAATTACTCAATGTGTTCAGCTAGAGAAATTTTGAGATTTTTAGTGGAGTTCCTTCAGAATAAGACTTGACTGACATAGATATGTTAAAAAATGAAATTTAATGTAAACTGAGAATTTCCATTCATGGACTAGCAGTTCTGTAGCTGCATAAGACCTTGCATTCTGTTCAGCTCACCACCTTGAGCACTGGTGCATGGATTTGGTGATTAAAGGCACCTAGGCTATTGAAGTTTTGTGTACTACAAAAAGACAACTGCATCCTTGAAATAGACTGGTTCACTATAGCAGGCACAGTGTGAGAGCTGTTGTAATACAAGGGTTGAAAAGAACTCTTATACAGAGTGTGTATGGATTGAAGCCATCTTATCTCTATGGTCTACAGATAATGGAGTGTATAATACCTTGATAATGCTTGGATTTCTTAAAATGCTGTTGTTCCAATGAAGACAAAGCTAAGATGATTGTCTCTGACAATGAACACTTCTTTAGGCTTCCAAACTGTTAAGTCACACCAGGTAATGGAAATATGTGCCAAATACTTTAAGGTACAGCTCTGCTTTCTGGGGTACTGGCATTAGTTTTGTGGGGTTAATTTCCTTGCAGTGTCAGAAAAATTATATTGATACAGGCATAGTAGCCTAAGTACTACTAGCAGTGTTTTTAGAGTTAATACATGATTGAGTTTGAAATGAAATTAAAAAAAAAAAAAACACTGTTCCTATTTTTTTTAGGAGTTGAATGATCTGGCACGTGATCCTCCAGCACAGTGTTCAGCAGGGCCTGTTGGTGATGACAGTAAGTATGATAGTATCTGAATATTAACCCAACAAACACTTGAGTCTAGCTTTCCTGTCTGTTTCCTCAGCTAGGAGGGCCCTTACAATGTTTTGGTTAAAAGTGTGCTAGACATTATTCTACATATAGGCCTTAAACTTCTTGCCCTACTGTATCCCTTAATGCTCGTCTCTGAGTCACTGAAGATCCCTCAGTCGTTTCAGTTTGGGCAGCTGTAGGTGCTAAACACATCTTAAGCTGCTTGCTTTTTTTTTTTTTTTATATCTTTTAGTGTTTTTACACTACATGCACTCTTCAGAAGCTCATAAACTTCAGTAGCTCTCTGGCCAAAGCAGCAAGCTAACTTCTGCAGCTTTCTGAACTTGTTTAGTGTCTAAGTTACGTGTAGTATATATAATCAGAGGGTCCTGTAAAATAAGAGACCAATCTGGTCCTCATGTTACTACAGTGAGGTCAGAGTTAACAGTATTTAACAGGAATGGAAGCTGCCACTGCCTTTTGTGAAAGGGTTACATGTAATCCTTGGGGATAACAGGGTAAAATGTGAATGGAAGGGAAACTAATTAGTGAATTAAAGCTTGAATCATGCAGTAATGTTAGGGTATGTTTTTTTAATTACCACAGTCAATGAGTTATAGGAACACTGGAAACATGGCTTGTTCTTTAATCTGTTTTGTGTTATTGTATTATAGGAAACATCAGAGTATAAGAACTGAAAAACAGGCTTGGCTGTTCTCCAGTTTTAAGCAGGAATTCACTCAGTCTGGCTTACTACTTCTGGATTGCTTGCTAAGCAAAATTAGAATGTTTAAATCCTGCTGTAAACAACTAACTTATCACTTGATTTGGACATAGCCTCAAATGAGATAAGGAAGTACAGGTAGTGCATCTGTAAATCAGATGGTACTGCTATATTAAAAATGATATTCAAATTAGTTGGCACTGTCTGATTCCATATGCCTAGGAATATCTTTTTGGCATGTACATCAGCTGGTGGTCTTTCCTGTTTAATTCTTATGGAAAGCTGTTCTCCTGGTGTGTGTTCTTTGAACTTACTGCTTTTGGTTTTTAAAGGTTTGAAAAAAAAAGTGTTGAAGCAGAGGAAAAATCAATTATTGCTTTAAAAAACCCTACTCCACATTTTTCTTTTCAAATACACTGCTTTGTAGTAGGAAGAAAACCTACTGCTATCTTGGCGTATCTTGGGCTGGGGAGGGCAAGATATTGTCATTAATTAAATGGTCTTTATGTAGATGCTTCTTTAAATGAGTTCTAGGTGATGTTTCCTGTCTACTTGATTAGTTACTCTTTCATAGTAACTCTTCAACTCTTATTCATAGCTTAACAAACTGGCAAGCGGAACACTTTATAATGACTTACACCTGTAACTTCAGTCTTTGTTTCGGTTTTACCAAGGGCATGGGACAAATTTGGGTAGCTGCACTGTGAATGTCTTTGCATATAGGAAGTGCATAAGAAATAGAAATCACTTCATATTTTTCTTGTAGTAGCTCTGTCATACTGGAAAGACTAAATAATGAACGCTTCAGCCACTTTAGCTCTAACTGGCATACTGTAAAAAGCGTGGATTTGTAACTCGCTGTGCAGCATCTCTGATAAATGTGCTGTTCAGCATAACATCTAATTTGGAGTAGGAAATAATAAACTCAGGTTTGCTAGTTCAAGCTCTAGCTGTTCTCGCATAAACTTTAAGTTCTTAATGTATCATTTCCAAAAGGAAAAACTGCTGAAATCTTCAAGTCCCTTCTGAACTACTCAAGTGCTACAGTATATAGAAACTCACACCTATAAAAATCTAGGACTAGATCAAAGACAGACTCAAGAATGAAAATACCTAAAAGTGTAGCTTTTTTTAGCAATGCTTTCAGACAAGTCAAAGTTGCCTTTATTTTTGAGGTTTCTTACAGTTGTATCGAGCTTGTTTTGTTACTCCATAGTTTATTTCTGTAATCAAAACGTGTTTCAAAGTATGCAGTTGTGAATCTGCATAGAAGGGAAATTACTAAGATACAGGGCCAATTTGAGGCTACTTGTCCCATAAATTTGCACGTGTGATTTGTGCCATGATACGTTCTTTGGAAACTCTTTATCAAAGTGAAACAGTTAAGCTGTTTCATAACTGGTCATGTCAAAGGTGCTTGAGATGATCTGACAGAGAAGGTGGGAAGATGAGTTGATAAATGTAATGGAAAGTTGCTTTAAAGCTTTCAGTATTCAGCAATAATATTAAATACGTAAATCTTCATGCCACCTTTTCTGGAAGATCTAACGTAAGGCTTTCACTGTTGAGAGCTGGCATTTTGGAGGTGTGAGTAACTGAATAGAAATGGAAAGGTGACTTCTTCCATACTGAGCCCAGTGTTCATTCTGACAAGGTGGCCTAGTGAGAACTGGAAGTTTCTTAAAGTTTAGAACATGCTATGTTTGCAAAGTGGTACTTCCTCTAGTCTGATTAATCTATTCCTTGTTATAAGCTTTTCATCCCTGAATTTGATAAATTTTGTAAGAAGGCACAAGCAGCTTTTCTCCTTTTAGCTTACAGGAAAGATTTTCTTTCAGTAATGTTGTTTTAATTCCTCCCCACACGCATGTGCATACTTCGGTTTTAGAAAGATGCTTGTGATGGAGTTGCACTGCCAAAGATACTTCTCAATTGCTACACAGTAGTTTAGTTGCAGGTACCTCTGTTCAGCTATTGAATGTCAGAGATGTCTTTTTTAAAAAAAAAAAAAAAAAAAAAACTCCTGAATGACTGATTTCAAAGTAAATAATTGACTGAAACAAGTTTTGCATGAAAGATATATCTTTCAATTCATCAAACTTATCCTGGATACTGTGAGAATCTAAAGCTAAAATTAAACCAGGAATTTTCCCTACTCTGGCATAGGAATCAGAAGGAAACCCATCTAATCTGGAAAATGTTAAGGCTCACTGGTAAAGCTTTCTTAATTCTTTATGGCTTCTTTGGGGTTTAGGATAATGGCTAGTTAACTTAGCTTGTTTAAGTGTGCAAATGTATGCAGGTTAACATCCAGTGTTACCTGTATTTTCCAGTACAATCCTGGTGGATCTTATCAGCATCTATTTATGCCTGTGAAATTCTTAGTTCTTGTTTCACACTTGGCAGCACTCCTCACTATGTTTTTTTTTGTTGTTGTTGTTCCCCCCCCCCCCCCAATACTTTGGCCACTCCTCTGTCCTCTTCCTCCTGAGTTGTTCTCTGTCCTTCAACAGGTAGTATGAAGTCACTCTGAAGCTACCTGGAGTATTTTAAGATAACTGAACACTACATTTGATTGAGAACATAAGCCATTGTCTTGATTTCCTGAGTCTATATCAGATGTAATTTTTCTCTGCTAGCTGGTGTTGTTTAAAATACATTCTGTTACGGACCTTCTGTTACAAACCTGTTAATCCTAACCCTTCTCCCTTAGCCTTGGCAGGGCTATTTCTGCTGCACTTTTTCCCCCCACCTTGTATGGTATCTTGCAATTGTAGTGCCTGTACTGTGTGTGATTAAAGGCTGCTCATGCCAGAGTAGAACAAGTGGGCCAAGATTACTTTGACACAGCAGCCTTGAAAGCTGTAGACATCAGTTGCAGGTTATGTACATAACCTGCAGATGGCTTCAACCTCTATGCTATAAGAAAGCATTAAGAAAGAACTGTATTGCAACAACTGAACTGTCCTCTGTACGCCTCCCGTATTCTGAAGGTAATACTCATGTGTAACTGATCTCTGTGCGGAGGGAGATTTCTTGCAATACTGTTTGGCAACTGTTAAACTGGTACACCTTGAAGACTAGCACTATAATCTTCAGAGAAAAAAGCAGAGTAAACAAGGGCAACATTAATCTGTATAAGAAATTCCTTTATTTCCTTTCTAACAGCATTGATTTGGTTGTTTCCTACAGCATAAAGGCATTCTCAATGATTCTATATTATCAGGTGTAGATATTCTCTTGAACACCTGCATATGAATGAGACAATTTTATTGATCTTGCCTGCAGCATAGGCTAGCATATCCTGGTCTCAAGTACTGACTTTCCTGTATTCCTCTGCCATTCTTGCTTCTCTCTCTCTTTCTTTTTCTTTTTTTTTTTTTTTATTTTGGTTTTTGCTCCTCTGAAATTTTGAGGCTGTGTAGAGACTAAGCTAAAACAGATGGGATGCTGCTGATTTTAGGTTATCTCTTTACACATGACAAATGCAAGGCTTAGGCTTACTCTCAGGCAGTCCATTCCACTAAGAATCTATATGGGAGAGAGACTATGTAGTAAAGGATGTGCTTATGCTACAGCTCTGCTTTGCTGTAGCTCACTCTGAAAGGGTGCTGCAATCTCTGGAAACTACGCATTACTTTAGTTTAACTTTTTTTGGTTAAAAGTTCAGGCCTGTCTAGAAAGTCAAGGAGAACTACAAAACAATACAGAAATTTGTACTAGGTCTAAAAGGTTGACTCTATCTGGATTTTTGTTGTGAGGGGATCTTTTGGGGGGGGGTATGATGGGTGTATGCCACTGCAACAGTCTCTAAAAGTGTAAATCAAGTGATTGTGAAGCATTGGGTACTTCATCCTGTCTCTGTTTAGTTTTCTGGCTTGCTTCCCTGCAGCCTTTCAGAGGGTTTTGTTTTACAAATAGACTCCTGCTTTGTAGTGCTTTGTGTGGATGTAAGTAGCTCATTACTTGAGCTTTTCCAAACAAACTGTAGTAAATCACTTTTTCTCTTTCAGTGTTCCACTGGCAAGCTACAATAATGGGACCAGTAAGTATGAAAGAATTGTTCATGGATTTTCTTTTTTTTTATTTTATTTGTAAGACAAATTCTCTTGTAAATAACATCTCTAAATGAATAATGATTCTTCATTTACAGAATGACAGTCCCTATCAGGGTGGCGTATTTTTCTTGACAATTCACTTCCCAACAGATTATCCCTTCAAACCACCTAAGGTGAGTGGCTTGTACTGTAAATCCATTTAGGACCATGTGTTGTAATGCACACTTGTGAGCCTACACTGAATTTTCCCTTCTTCTGCAGGTTGCATTTACAACAAGAATCTATCATCCAAATATAAACAGTAATGGCAGCATTTGTCTTGATATTCTACGGTCACAGTGGTCTCCAGCACTAACTATTTCAAAAGGTACCTCCCATGCTCATTTAATTTTACTCTGCTGAAATGAATTATTGATTTGAATTTAGAATGTGAAAACTGCTGCATTCTTACTATTAACTGTTCTTTTGGTCACAGCTTGAGTCATGTGGCCCCACTTCTACCTCATACCCAATTCATCTCTACATCTGATCTCCCTTTCTCCATAAGGAGACTGATTACCTTTGCCAGTGGATCAGATAACTCCTACCAGTAGTCCTGCACTAATAAGCACAGTCTTGGCACCTGTCTTCAGACTGTACTTCAGTCCCAGTGATCAAACTTAAATAATTTTAGCCTAGTGCATGAGAAAGCAAGACTTCCTCAGTATCTAAAAAGCTGTGCCAGGTAAAATGGGAAAACAGATGTGTTCAAAAAGGTAGTTTTTTCAGTAAGCCTTTACAGTCATCTAATATTTCCCCCCCCCCCCCCCCCCCAGAGGACATCAGAAATTAGTGTTGGTTACTGGAAGTTTTGTTTTAATGTTCCATGTTGCTTATTTAAACATGTTTCAAAACTGGTTGGCTTGCAATATCTTAATTGCTGCTTTTAGCCAAAGAAAATTTGAGGTTCTTATGGAAGATCTCTTGCTTATTAAAGTAGTATTCATATTTAATGAAGATCAGAGTTGTTTGAATATATGGTCATCTTTCAAACTGTTTAAATCTTTTTGATCTTCTATCTATCAGTTTGCAGACCTAGTCATGGCAATTGAAAAGAAAGCAAACAAGATTTTGGCTCTCTTCTGTACATGGATCATATCTTGATCATTCATTCCATTCTGTAGCTTTGTGCTAGCTCTGTAATCAGCTGCTGCCAAGTATCACAACTTTCTGGATATGCATTTAAGTATCTGACACCTGTAATTACAGTATCCTTCACATCCTTTCCTGTCTTTAGCAGGTCTTCCAGGTACCTGTAATTCTTCTCTCTAACTACATGTGTTGATATTCCCAGACACTTTGGTTCAGACAGATGCCTCCTGTTACCCTTCTGTTGCTTACAGCTGTCCCCCTTTTACTGAACCGGTGAAAGTTCCTACCTTCTCTGTCCAGCTAAAGGCTTATGTATTTGTAGAAGCAGATAGAAAGGCAAAAACAATTTTCTCACTTCTTCCTTGCCAGAAGTGAATCTGCTAGTGCATGAAGCTGTCTTCACTGTGGGTTGAAAGAACTGAATAAATGACCTTAACAAGGGGCAAACAATAGTTAGGTTGACACCACTTCCCTTATGAATGTTTCAGTCAAGTACTAGCTTCTCCTGGAGGTAGAAAGATGCATCTATGTTTGATTAAATCGCTGTCTGCTTGTAATTCTATAATTGGAAAATGCACGATAATGTGGCGTAGTACCTTATTCATTCTGGGGATTCTGAAGTGGTCTTATGCAATGGGGTCTCAGATAGCATGTTTGAAAGTATTGGAATATAGACTGTCAACAGGATGGTTAAAAGCAAAAAGATGGTGCAAGAACTTAAGTGCTAGTTAAGAACACGAATGCACTTTTAGTCATGGCTGTTGTAGTATATTTGGAGTCATAAAACTTCCTGTCTTACACTGTTAATGCTAACTATATTTGTGTTGCAGCATGCCTTGGACACCTCTAGCTCCTCCCTTTCTGTGCCTTGAGTCCTTTCTCCCCCTTTCACCTTTCTGGCCTGCTTGAAATTGCATCCTCCTGGCTCAGCTCAAATAAGCTGTAGGATTGATGTAACCATTTTGTAGTACTTAGCCTCTTCTGTCACACTCCCTCCCATTCCTCTTAAAGCATAATTTCTGAGAATAGATGTATTTGTATTACTGTTCATCTTTCACTCATATGATCCCATAAACTCTTCTTTGTATGGCACAAAGTGTATACAGCCCTAGATGGTGAGAAAACAGTCTTTTCTGAGTTTCTGTTGGCCTTTGTTTCATGGAGGAATTAAAGGCAGCAGGAGGAGTTCTTAAGGATAGCTCTCTAGAAATTCAGTATTTCCCTCAAAAATAACAGGGATGTTTGCCAGAAAGCAGACACAGCTTATTACAGAGGAAGAGATTCTAAGCATCAGTCCTTTCTTGTTCAAGTGTAAGTATCTTCTGCAAAAGCAACTTGAATCTTTTAGTGTGGACATGTTTTCCATCAGGTTAAACTACTTACGATGCCTGCTCAAAGAGTTAGCAAAGAACAAGTGTACTGCTGTTGGCCAAGCTGTAGGATTAGGTAATTTAAGTGAATAAGATTCAAAGCATTGGTTAAGCTTGAAACTTGGGTTCTTTCAAAAGCAGCAACTTAATATTTATAATATCAATTTCTTAAAGTACTTCCTGAACTGTGGCACCTTTAAAAGGGGATACCAGTGGGAGCAAGCTGTTTAAAATCTTCAACTAGAGCACAGCTCAGAATATACAGGGAGGGCTAGAAACAGTTCTAGGAAGGTTTATCACAAGCTACTTTCTTCTGAGGTGTGGTAGAGATCAGTCAGCTGCTCATATGACTATATGTTCTATTGCAGTTACTATGTAGTAGCTCAAACTTCTTCAACATAGTCTTTTCTCCCTATCTTGATAGGGGACAGGTAAAGTGGTATGCTGTGACTTGATTTAAACCTGTAGCTTTACTTTTTGGTGGAAAAAGTGAGAAAGATTGTGTCAGTGCTACTTAACCATCCAACAGAAGTTGTGTTTAGGGATCTTGGTTCCTCACGCTCTAAAGGAAGGTAGGCTACTCCAAAGGGGATTCAGAGCATGTAGTTTGGGAGCCTGCCTCTTGTTGTCTTTGCTGGGTTAGATAGCTAATGTCTGAGTCTAGGAGCTATTGTTACAATTTCATTTCAGACTATTAAATAGGAAAATTTCTACCCCTCTATAGATAATTAAAGTATAATACTAGAGGTGACTTACCATCTTGGAATTTGCTTTCCATTTGCTAGCGTTTGCACCTCCTAAGCTTGTTAAAATGGGTTATGAAGAATTGGGAGAACACGAAGCATCTCAGGAAACAGTAAAATAGTGAAGGTGCTGATGTTAGTAATGATGAAATGGTCATTAGAGTATTCATTGTAGAATAAATGATCTTAAAATGATATTAAAATACTGTCTTAAGCATGTACCTTGATAGTTGACTAAATGCGAAAGCTTAAGCTGAAGGTATAGCCTTAAAGTAAAAATACTCTCAGCATATTCATACATGAGAATTACTGTCTGAAGATCAGGGGTAAACAGTGTCTTAAACTGATTGTAGCTGTTCTTAACCGTTTTTGAGAAACACCTCACTTTCTCGAATCTGTCAAATGGTATGCTAGAGTTAAATATTAACCAAAGTACTCCTTTAGAAAAGGTTAGGATAACTTGCTTTGTCCACCTCTCCTTCTCCCCAGTGTGTGTCTTGACAGTGATTTTTAGATAATGAACTATGGAGCTTATTCAATGCATTGGAAGATTGTACATTGAATGGCAGTGAGTACCTTAGTGTCACTTCATGAATTCAACTTTGCACTGAGCATATGAGAACAAACAGTACAATCTGAATTTTCTGTGGTGCTGCTCTTACAGGTGCAAGTATTCAACACTCACTGTTTTAAAGACTTCTGGGAGTTCCCAGAGTAGACCTTAAATGAACTTCATAGTGCTTCCCTCTTCAGTTGCATGGGTGAAGATTCAGCACTTCTGTAGCTCAAATCACTAGAAGTCTCAAGTCCTAGCCTCAGAAAATGAGGAACTTGGTTACTGATCATTCTCTTGGCTTTTGATTTCTGTTGTAATGCTTACCCAAGTGTGGGGGGAGGGAAGGAGGCACTGTGGGTTTGCCACAAAATGATTTCTGTACGTATATGCTGAGATAGGGTTTTATGGGCAATTAATTCTAGAGCTTCCAACTCTTTTGTGAACTTTTATATAACTACTTGTATAGCTTGTGTTGCACTGGGCAAAACTTAATCTCTCTTCTCTCATCATCCAGAAATTGTTGAACTGGCTTAGCAGGAATTTAAGTTACTTTGAAGCAAGAAGCTTAAACTACTCAGATTTAAAGCTACACTTCCTGTAAGACTAGGTAAGATTGCTGAAAGAATCTGAAATGGAACTGTAGTGAAGTAAGATCTACCTCGAGCAGAGTCCAAAGTTACTTTTCAGTGTTTACCCAGATGCATCTTGTCCATTCACAGTCACAAGTGAGTCACTCAGAAGCTAACATGATAGTTGAGTCTCTTCAGGTGTATTCTTTTGCTACACATCTCTAATTTTTTGTCAGTGCTTGTTAGCTGTATCAGTGGTCTTCAATAACTTTATGCCCCAAGCTTGAAAGCCTGGGGTCTGAAACCCAAATGTGGTGCATGTATAGGTGGTCGTTCCAGGAGCTGGCTGTCTGATCTTTTTGGAGGAATTCTGAAGAATATGGGCTAAAACTATCTTGACTTCTTCCTTATGAGAAAAAGTTGGCAAATTTTTTATTATTCTTATTTCTTTGTTTTCTATATATGAGGAAAAATGGCTCAGCATTGCTTCTTTTGATCAAGTTTCAAGGTATCTCAGCGCTAATATGAGATCAAAATAGCAAATGAAAAATTAAAATAGGAACATAAAGCCAAATTCCTTAATCTGCTTGGTATCATATTAGGCAGCTGATCACTCATGTGACACCCTTGCTTCCAGGGAAATAGTTTCATCTGAGTCGAACCCTTTCCGCTTGCATGTTTCTCAAAATATGCTGCCTTTCTGAGCTTTTCTTGCATGTTAATCCTCATTGTGGCTACACCTGAGGTAGATACAAGCACTGTCATTCGGCTTCTGCCTTGTGGTACTCCCAGGAGCCCTGACAAGCTCAGCCCCTCATCTGAAGAGAATACAGCCATGAAAATGATAGGTTTTTTTTCCTGTTCCACTTAGTACTTTCCAGCTATTTGAGAACTTGCTTGCATTTCTGCCAGTTCTTTGACCATCGTGCACTTGCTCTGTGCTTGTCCCAGAAAGAAAGCCCGTAAGTGTTCAATGTAGTAGTCCCCTCAGATGTGCACCGTAACAACAGCACAAGGCTGCCAGCAGGCCTAAGAAGTAGTAGACCTAGATGAGAGGGTTTTTAGTTGTCAGGCTGATGATTAGGAAAAGAGGTGCTTTAGCTGGTTGAGAAGTGTGGCAGCTGAATAAATCCTCTGAAATGGAATTAATTCCCGAGCAGCGATATGTGTCCACAAGTGTTATTTATGCTAGCAGAGGTGTTTAGTAATCCCCAGAGTAACTAGTTGAATTAAGCTTTAGCTGACAAACTTCATTATTGTCCTGTCCAGAAACTGGCTTTTGTATTCATTGGCAGATCAGGAAGCATAACACCATACGGAAAAGCCTTTGGCCTGTTCTCCAGGACGATGGCAACTTTCTCTTACAGAAGGAACTTGTGACAAATGTAATACCAGTATCTGGAACAGAGCAGGCAAGGATAGGCTTTTTTTTTTTTTTTTTTTTTTTTTCATTCCTGAACTCATGCTACGGACATGATGTGTAAGAGTTGATACTCCCCTCTTTATCCAACTGCTCTGTGTCAGTGCACAAAGCTTTTTGATTATATGGTCAGCTTTGAGATTGCTGTGTGACTTGAGCCAGGACAAATAGCTGGGTAGATTATGCCCTGCTGTTCTTGACAATCTGGTGTAGAAGCAGCTGTCTCTCTTATCACCTCAATTCTGTAACAAACTGTCTTGGTTGCAGCCTTTAAGGAAGCTTAAAGGCAGACCTTCCTTTCGTGAGAGAAGGCTGACTTGGGGTCTGCTGAGGTCTTTTGCCCCATGCAGGATTTGATTCAACAGGAATAACTTCTTTTGAAGATACAATTGGTCTGTTGTTCTTAATGTACGCGTTTAAAGTTCTGTGCTCTTTGCCTTCAACAGCAAAGGTAGGATAGGAGTCTTCAAGGAGAGACATGGATTTCACTGATATTCCCTAGTTCTGACGCAGGGTGCTTGGTGCCTCTAATCTGATCTATAATCATTTTACTCCTAGGTGAATTTCAGATAGAGCAATTTTTTTTTGTAACTATTTAGTTACAGCTGCTGGGATGTTCCTTTCTGGTAGCTCATCACTGTGGAGGAATTGAAGCTTGGTATATCTCCCTGCTGTGATTCACCTGGACGTTCAGTTGCTTCTCAGTTGCTTCTCCGTCGCTTCTCCTCATTACCCTTAAAGAGTGCTTTACTGGAGCAAGCTTTGTTGCTCACAGTTCTAGAATTATAGCAGTGTATGTGTATATAGTGGTTAGTACTCTGTGTTAAAGGGACAGTTGGAACTGGTGGATGTTAAACGCTCTTTTGGCTTTGCAGGCAATGTTTGAATGCTTTGTTTTGAATTTTGAAGGTTGTTTCTACTGTGAGGATGTGGAGATAAACACCAGCTTCTTTGGCGGTCTTGTGGAATCAGTGCCCTGCAGGTCATCTCAGGCTTGTTTCAGAAGCACATGTATTTCTATATCAATTAAAATACTGTCTCCCTATAGGGTGATAGGGCAGAACAAACACTAACACTAACACTTTCTAGTGCTAGTAGCTAAAGAATCCAGAAGATGCAGCATTTGAGTCTTCTATCTGGAAGAGAGTCATACTCTAACCAGATACAAATAGAAGTTTGCAGTCGCGTCTGGACTTGCCAGTCAAGTTTTGTAGGAATAGGCATAGTCTGATTGCTTCTAACATGCAGAAGTTCTATCTGCTGGGGCGTATGGCCTCTTCTGAGGCCTAAAGAAGGCCTTCAGCCACAACTGCTTATCTTGGATATGCAAAGCTGTCTCATAGTAGCATGATGTTTACCTAGAGAGTCATTTGATTACAAAATCTGTACCATCAGCAGAAGTTAATTGCCATGTGTAAATAATTAGGCACCTTTACTTCCTGCTGCTATTGAGATGCTAGGAAAGATGTCTTCTGGTTGTAGAGCTCACTCCTTCTAACTGGAGCTTGGGGCTTGTGCTTTATAAAGCAGTCTTTTTGCCTCTGAGTTCCAGGAGCTTTTCACATGTCTTGGCTTTTTATGTGCCAAAAGCATGTTCTGGCAGACAGATGGTGGTGTTAATTATGTTCCATATTGCTTGTTGGGCTGGTGCTAGGAGGCAGTAAGTCTACAGAGAGCTTATTCTATGAATTCTGTCCTGGCTGGTGGCTGAGCCAGCTCAGGTTCCAGTGTTGTGGCTGAAGAGACCCAGCTGTGGAGTTCACACATTTGAAACTGCAGGTAGGTGTAAATTCAACTAGAGGTTTGGAAGAACCAGAAAGATGAAATAGCTTATTACTAGAAATGGTAGACTATTACTGATTCAAGAGCATTGCGCTGAAGCCTTTGGAGAAGAGCTGGGTTCTCATCTAACAATAAACTATAGCAAAGCTTATTGACAGGCTGTGAATGATGGGATTCCCTACACAAAGTCCACCTTGAATAAGGCTCTCCTTGAATTCCAAAGCATTGTGTGCTTCTTTCAAGGGAAGTGTTGTGCATCTCTGGTTCAGATTTCCATTGCACCATTAAAACAACCTGAAAAATCTACCAGTGTAAAGAACCACGTTGCTGGAACATTTTTTATTATTAAAAATGATCAGTGGGCTTGATGAGTAGTCTTTAATAAATGTACTTAGAGAAAATTAAGCCCGTTCCTTTCTAGGAACACTGTTCTGTTAGCATTCTCTGGTTAATTCTTTTTTCCCAGTACCTCATTTAGGTGTCATGAACTACTTGGTCTGTGCTAGTTCATGGCAGTAAGTCTCCTAAAGGGTAAGCCATTCCTTATTGTCTGTGGTAGATAGATGGGGAGCAGGGTTGAAGTATCAAAGTTAAACAGGCTGCACACTTAGAACTGGACAAATACAAACTTAAAAGCCAAGTTCCAGTTTCAAGCTCCCTTTCATTCGCAGTTTGATTTTGCTATCTCTGCTTGGTGTTTTGCCACAGACTGGATTGCTTTGGTGATTAAAACTGAAGAGATGAGAAGCAGCTCTGCATTCGAGAACACCTTAAATCAGTGGAGGGGTAGTTTTTTTTTTTTTTTTCCTGTTACTGTCAAAAATCCATATTCAGCTTCACAACTGCACACACTTCTATATTCCATTTAGTGAAAGATTCCAGAAGGAATGCTGTCAAAGTGGTATCACTAAAGCAGATCCCACATGTCACGTTGGACAGATGGGATATGCTTTAAAGCAGAATGTGGTGTAAAACATTACTGACGACATACCTGTTTCATGTAGCTGCTTAACCTAATTTTGTGGTCATAAGACTTTGAACAGTTAATGCTTTGTATTTTACTGTTTTTTCATGCTAGTCTTGTAGCCAAATGACTAGTAAACATCAGTTTTATTATTATTTTCATTACTCTAATGCTTAATTGCCCTTCATAAGGGGGTGTGGCAATTTTGTTCCACAGTGCTGATTTAATCAATTATTCTGAATATCAGAGGAGAACTCGCATATATAACTGGCTTTTTTTAACTACTACTTCCCTCTTTCCCTTTGCACTTGACTCCTTAAATTTAATGAGAAAACTTTTCCCTAAGAGCTCAAAAGACTGGTTTGCAGGTTGTTTACATTAATTGGTGTAAAACATGGGAGTATGTGGAGTGCTCTGAAGAAAGTGCAGTGAACAGAGCAACTTCCTAATTAATATTGGACAACTAACTGGGTTCAGTAAGCTATTAAACCACTTTAGATCAAACTCCAGTTAAATGTTTTGCTTACTGAAACTATACAGGTAAGAAGGAAAGATTTAAAGTTACCAGTAAAAGGAAGCAAACCAGAGACTAGTTTAAAAAACAAAAAACCCTAAAACCCCAACCTGATTGTAGCAGCACTGCTTGTATTCATTTATTAGGTGACTAAAGTAATACTTCAATATAAATGAAGTAATGAAGAGTGAAATGACTTTTCTTACTTATTGGGTCACCAGAACTCATCACTGAAAGCACTTAGCTACTGATTCAATTCTAACAAACCCCAACCCATTTTAGGAAAAACAGGATATTAGTGGCATGGGATTTGTAATAGCTGGGAAGTAGCACTGATCTGCTCACATTAGTAGCTTGTATTGAAAAAAAAAAATGCTGGACTGGGACACTGATTAACTCCCCTTTCTATTTCAGTAAGGGAAATGCGGGCGGACTTGAATATGGCCAGGAAAAAGTTGGCATGTGTGTTGCACTAACCTGTGGTGTTGCTGTTCCTCTAGAGAGGACAGAGCAAGGGATATCACGGTGTGTGGGCTGATACAACTGCATAGCACCCCCTTCGTCAGTAGTCTGGTGCTTAGAGCAGATGGTGATGGGGCAATGTTGCTGTGAGGTGTGCATGGAGGAACTCCCAGCCTGTACTGTGGGCACTGTGTAAGAGGCCTTATAATGGTTGGGGAAGGTAGGCAGAAGGAAGACTGAGGAGGCTCAAAACCACATTTTACCTGTGAAGGGTGAATCACCTTGTTCAAAAGAAGTCTTAGGTTATTAAAATACTGTCTTAAGTTATTAATATACAGTGGTGAGACAGAACTTGGGGCAAGCTGGATAACAAGTCAGCTGGGAAGCTTTGAAGAGGTTTCATCCTGCTTCTGTCAAGTGTTTGGGCATTAAATGGAGGGGACAGGTGTTGACTTATTTTCTTATTGGATCACCTGAAGGTGCTTGAATGACCAGCAGACTGGCAATGGAGTCTAAGCACAAAGAAATAGTGATAGGAGAATAGCTGGAGGTATTGCCTTATTTGTGCTGAACTGACTGACTAGCAGCTGCTGGGTGCAGGGTGGTAGATAACCATGTTACAGAACACTCATAAGTCTTGTTAGGGCTGTATGAAGAACATAGCTGAAAGTGGTGGGGAAGTATTCAACCTGCAGTATTTCCAGGTCCTAAACCTTCTGTGCATGTTACAGCCTTGGATGCCATAGCAGCTTACTCCTTCCTTTCAGTTATGTTAAGGGACAGCAGTTCAGGAGCAGTGATTTCTGTGTGCCTCGAGCACAACAGAGTTAAAATGTTCATATGGTTAAGCCATGTTCAGAGAGGTAGTTGAATAAATGTTCAAAGTGGTAGTTGATGGCAGAGAATCAATAAGCTGTAGCTCACAAGTGGACAGTAGAAAATAACGAATGCAGTGAAACTGGAAATCAGTCATTTCAAAATTTAAAACCCCACTTATTCTTTGAGTAGTCTGTTTATGAACAGCGAGAGATGACTGACACCAAAGGACTTAAGACCTGAAAGGACTGGATCTTTTCTAAGGATGTTACTTGTAGAAGTTTGGCACTTGTAAGGATAAGCCTTTATGCTGTCTTAGGATGTAACACTTCTGAAGCATGAAAGCTGCTTGCTTTTTTTTTCTTTTTTCTAGAGGTAGTTGCAATAGACTCTGTTGCTTTTCTGGGGGGTGTGGCCCAAAGCTATCAGGGTTTTAGACCAGCAAAGGAGAGGAGGTTGAGTCTTTACGTATTACTGAGTTTTTTTTTTTTTTTTTTTTTCTTTTAGGGCAAAATTATGTTTTTCATAGTATGTTGATCAGGACTATCTTAAGAGGTTTTGTTTCTTGATGTCTCCAACTAGGAAAAAGGGTTCATTCTTCATTACAACAAGACAATCAACTGCTTTTAGGTTACAGTGGCATCTTGACTCAGACTGGAACAGGATGCTTGATGAGGGGGGATATCTATTCCAGAACAGGAAACATGTTTGTTTAGATCAGAATAGGGCAGTTTGTATGGACTGTGTGAATTACCTGGAAAACTGAACTCATCTGGGTTACTGAGAATTGTTAGTGTTCTTACTGCCACACTTGTATACCTTTAGCTAGTAATCAGTTAAGTGAAAGCTTAACTATTTTTTTTTTGTCCTAACTTAAACCCTCAAAACTCTTATAGCTTAAGTGAATATCAGACCTGTTCTCCCATTTCTCTCCTGCTGCATCTAAGCCATTCTTTATTTTGTGATCTGTATCTTGAGCTCCCTTTTTAAAAAAAGAGTGAAGCAAGGTTAAATGTATACTAGTCTTTAACTTTCAGCTGGCATCATTCTGCATAGTGATATCTTCATCTCATCTGCTCTGCTCCCCTTAACAGTATCAACTGATGGAAGTTTCTACAGTTTAGTGTTTATAGCTTCAGGCTTTAAAAAAGTGCTGTTATCTTCCACTTCCCTTGGAGGATGCCTTGCAACAACGCTGCCGCTGCTAGCAGTGAAAGGACTTTACTTGTAGCATTTTTCTCAACATGTTTCAGTCAGAGGATTTTTTTGGCCCTACTTAAGGGGCAAGAGGTCCATGGCATGCTTAGTGTAGAGTTCCAATGTGCTTTCTTTGTGACTCGTTGCCTTTTCTTGCCCACTTTGCAAGTGTAGGAATGTGCTGCCTGTAGTTTTGCAAGCAGTCTCCTAACTCCTTATATGGAAAAAGGTTGATGCTACACAAAGCATCATTTGAGCGGGATGTGGCTCCTGGAGTATATGCAGTACATATTTATAGTAAAGTGTTAAAGTTCTGGGCATTGTGGTTGGCATGAATACCATAAGCTGTGCTTTCTCAGTTCGTTGAGCACTATTTTACAATTAAGCTATATCAAAGCTCAGTATGCTGAGAAAATAATTGGATAAAGCTTCTTAATTCTCTGTACAAAGCTAGGACTCTTTTTCTTTCTTTTCTTTTTTTTTTTTTTTTTAAAAAAGAAATAGTTAAGTAGCTGCGAGCAGTTTGGGTTTCCTTCATCTCTTTGTCTGCATTTTGACTTTGATTAGTGCTTCTGCATGTCACTGACAATGGGATTTTCTGGGTTAGACAAAACCTGTGTTTCAAAAGTAAAAGCAGGGATGCTTTCGGAGAAGGCTTCCAGGTAATGTTTCAAACAGAGCTCTGTATTGACCTGTGATTTAAGCCTGTAATCAGATACTCCTGTCTAGGAGGTTCCTGGTTGTTGTGGTGATACTTGAACAAACTTGTGGTTATGCAAAGCTGCTTAGTTAAATGGTAAGAATTTTTGTACAAAATCACTTGGCTGAAGTATGTGGGATTGACTGCTCCTTGGTGTTTTTGCAGTGATACTAATGGCCAAGGGGAGAGCAAGTAGAAGCTGTCTTCTACAGGTGTCTTCAGCTGCATATGAACTCTAATGCAGTATCTTTCTTTTCTCTCCCTAGTACTTTTGTCCATCTGTTCTCTGTTGTGTGATCCCAATCCAGATGATCCTTTAGTGCCTGAGATTGCACGGATCTACAAAACAGATAGAGAAAAGTGAGTATGGAAGCCAAAAGCTTGTAACATTCTTGACAGAGCAGAATTCCCAATTAAATAGTAAAGGGGAACTGGAAGGAGCTGCTTCTTGCAAAAGAGTGTATATATATGTATATATTTATTTTTTTTAAAAAAAAACCTTAAACCATGATCTCTGTGGAGCTATTCCTGGGATTTTTATACAGTTATTTTAACTTCCAATAGTGCATATACCTTGTTCCTTACAGTAATGCTGTTAAGTATGTAGGGATCTTGTACTTCTGTGGGTTCGTTACAGAGTTCTTACCTCACAAAACAGTTTTTTGTTAGTGGTGTTAATCACAGGTTTACTTGACATAGCTTAATGGAAGTGCTGAGTGAACAATAATGCAAACCTGTATTTTATATGAAACACTTAAGATGAACAATTTCAAGAGCTTCACTGTGTGCTTTAGTTCTATGTAACCAGCAGAGGGAGAGCAAGTTACTTTACTGGGAGAATGTTTCCATGCTAGCTACTGATGATGGAGTTGTGTAAGCAAGAAAATAAAAAATATGCCTTGTTTCACCTCCATTTGACAACACAAGGGAAGAACAAGTGAGGTACAGCTGAGATGGGAAGACTTTCAAGCTTATTCTGAAACAAAATGCAAAAAGAGGAGAGGACTCCAGCATTGATGAAAAACTTTAAATTGCTTTGTTTGAAAGCAGCAGCTTAATGACTATTGTAAACATTCCTCCACCTTGCTGTTCCCTTCCAGTTTTGATGAATAGTGTTAATTTCTGAAGTTATATGGTCATTTAATGCCAGGTAAGGTAAAGGTAGGGAGGAAGGGGAAATAATCCAGAAACTTGCTTACTATACTGGAAGATTGAGAAGCAAGGTTAGTGGCAGCCTATTTTTAATCAGAGTTGCAAGACTAGCAGTCTCTTTTGAGGCCCAGTTAATGTCTGATCAGCACTTAATGTATGCAGAGCAATTGTATTTTTTCAGAAATGAAAGCTTTGTACTACAGTGTATCTGGACTTGCTCTTCAGTAGTCTCAGAACAGTGAAGTAACACTTGCTCTCCTGCATTCACCTGAGTGGTTTGTCTAATTTCTTGGGCTAGAGAGCTTTCTTCTATGGGTAGCATTCCAGTCAGTGTTCTTAGTCAATATGTATAACTAGAAAACCTCTTGCCGCTATAGTCTTATGTTTTTTCTTATTTTTTTTTTCCCTAAAAACTCTTCAGAATGAAAAGAGCTTGTATTGTCAAAAATACAGCTTTTATCAGTACTGTTAATCACAGACTGCTGTGTTTTACATAACTATTCTGAGCTTCCTCTAGGTGCGACCCTGGCTATAAAGGGTGTTGTAGTGCAAAAAGTACAGTTGACTTGCAAAAAGGAGCATATTGTGCCTTCAGAATAAAAACTTCCGGTGGACAAACTTTGTGTCCTGATAGTCATCAAAATAGCCAAATGTAATGTATCGCAGGAAAAGAGCAGTCTGAAGGGCTGTTGTGAGCCTGTCAGGATTTGACTGTATAGTATACACTAGGAGTTAGGTTTAATCTTATTTCTAAGGATGGGGGAATGGTGTGGGAGGGAATACTAATGAATTTTTACAGAATGCCAAATAGAATATATGTGGCAATACTTTCCCCAAAGATGCAGTAGCTGGGAAGGAAGGGAGCAGGTAGAGACTTCCTGAAAACACTTTCCTCTGAAACAGACACTGACTTTTTTTGTGGCTTCAGTTACAAAGGTCTTCTGTTCCTGTTGTAAACTTGCAAAGTGCATGCATGTGTTCCCCCTCACCATGAAGCAGTGTGGATTTCTTTTGTTCCCCTCCTGTTTGCCTGATGCTTCAGTTTGCCCTTAAATTTGACAAATACCATATTACTGGAGAAAGCTTAAGTTGGTGCCATGTGTAGATTAGGCTGCTGGAGTTGAAATACTGTTTGGATATTATGTTGAGTAAATCCTCTTTTTATACATACAGGTACAACAGAATAGCTCGGGAATGGACTCAGAAGTATGCGATGTAATTAAAGAAATTATTGGATAACCTCTACAAATAAAGATAGGGGAACTCTGAAAGAGAAAGTCCTTTTGATTTCCATTTGACTGCTTTCTATGAGCCCACGCCTCATCTTCCCCTGTGCACATGTTTACCTGATACAGCAGTGCTGCGTGTTGTACATACTTGGAACAACAAAATAGAAATACTGTATTTCCCCGTACCAACATTGACTCCTAGCAAAGAAGTGTGTGTGTGTGTGTGAAAAGCTAGTTCTTCAATCATAACTTTGTGAGCCTAAAAGCATTCCTTGTTGATTTAATTGGGTAATACAACGTGAATGGGAGCGTTCTGGTGGGTGTTACGTATTTCTATGGACAGTTTTGCCTATCCACGAAGGATTTTAAGTGGAATCCTTTTAAACTCATAACAGTTATGAAAAGCAAGGTGAAGAACTTGAAGCTGTTTCTGTATTCATTTTATTCTGAAGGACCTACACCTTAGGTAAATGTTATGACCAATGAGATAAACTGTACCCACATCCTGTGTTTAAGGTCTAAGTTTAACTGGTCAACATTTAAATGGATTGGAGCTATTAGTGCATCAAGTGATGTTGATTTGTTTCAACTTTCTCCCCTCTCCCTCATACTTTTTTGGTTTGTATGTGGTTTCTCAGTTAATACATAGCTAATAGCTCTTATTTTTCTTAAGTTTTTTTTAACTGCTTAGGTCTTTCTGGATGTAAGGGTAAAAATTCATTTGACAGGAAACTTGTGTATATTTAAAGACCCAACTGCTCCCCTGGAGCTTGTACGTTCAAGAATGATTAATCTGTGTAATAAACTGATTACTACAGTCATTACATATAACTTTGTGTGAATAGGCTTTTAATTTTAAGAGCAGTTTGTTACAGGCTAAAACTAATGGTGGATTCCCCCAAAACTTCTACATTCACAAATGGTTGCATTTGAAAATCATGAAGCAGTTTGGTTTGCATCACACAAGGCTATGCACCTGAACAAGACAGATTAAGCTTAAAAACTTACATGAAATCAAGATGTGTAGTGTGCCAGGAACTTGACTGTTAAACCAAATAAGCAGTTTACTAAATGAGAATCTGAGTGACATTTTTACAAAGCCTAATGGTATTATTCCCACTTGCATGGGACTTAACACAATGCGTATGTACTGTAGGTAAGTGAAACCTTATGTAACTAAAATAATGGATGTAAAAGGGTAAAAAAAAAAATTACCAAACACATCAGCACAAACTTTCATAAAATGTAGCTTTTACATAATTACTTTGCACTAAACATTTGCAAATGTTCATACAGTTTTAAATTGTACTTGTATGTGTCTTTTTTGAACAAAATCTTCACTTGAATCTAGTGAAAATGTAGTTTGAAACTTTTCTTTGTATACAAGTGTATTTGCCAGCATCATTCATGTGAAATAGGTGAGTCTACAAGTTTATCTCCTCTTAATATAATTGTAAACAAAGCCATCAACTATGAAGGAGAGGCTGTAGCCTCCAGCTCTCCAGCCACAGGGGTCTGTCCCATCCATTTTCAAATGCATCTTTACACTCTTGCACAAATGAGGAATAAATGTCCACTGCTTTTGGTCTAAATCTGTTCCACTTGTCTCATCTCTCAATGTCCTTGTGTATACACTTCTGGATAAAAATGTTAGCAGTGTTTTTTTTTGTTTTTTTTTTTTGGAGTCTTCTGTACAGCAAGCTGTAGGTGAAACTTGGATGTGTGTGCATCTTCAGTAGGCATGAAGACTGCTGCCTTTGCAGTGTGACAGGCTTGTTGCCTGAGAACTGCTGTGTGGGGGTGAAGCAGTGTGTTCTGGTGAAGGTGGCTCTAAAACGACGGTGCAGAGTTGCAGTTGAAAAGAAATGGAGCACGTGGCAATGGGTTGTGGCTGAGTGACAGAAATAGGACTGACCCAGAGCTACTGGGGAACGGGGAGAAACATGGTATGCAGAGGTATGAACTGATTATCGAATCCCCTTAAACTTGATACTTCTCTGTTATGCCACAAGGTGTTAGTCTCTTCTGGTTTAGAAAGCATTAAGTGGCCTGCTGCTGAAGTGTGGCCCTGGATAGAAACATAGCCTCAAACATGAAAACTACTTATACTGCAGTGGCAAAATTAGAAAACAGACTAGTAGCTACAAGGTGGCCTGAACTCTTGGTCTTTTGTTAACCTTTAATTGTGATCTGGCCTTACTTTTTACTAAACCTCTGTCTTAACATGCAGGCTAGCACTCCTGCTGGACCCTTGGTGATGGGGGAGAGAACACGCATCAGCTACAGTGAAGTCATTCACCCAGGTTTTGGAGGGGAGGGGTGTGTGGAGGGGGTCATATTTTCTTTGAGATGTACAAACAGGTTTGGCTGGAGTTGTTGCAAACCTTGCAGCAAGTTATGTTGGGTGGGCTCCTTTACTGCTTTACAAGAAATGTTTTTTGGGGACAGATCTGTCTGGTAACTATAGCTGCTGAGGGCCAGAACAGATCAAGAGGCCTATACAAAAAAGTTGGAAGCTGGAGAGCAAAAGAAGGGAATAGTAACAAGTATAGAAATCGAGGATGATGACCTTCCTTTCTGTGAAGGTGCAGAAGTAGCATACACTAGATGACAGAAAGCAATGCAACCATAGGTTAACTGTAACAGTCAAGTCCTGAATGCTTGAATAACCTGAGCTTGCATACTGTATTAACACTTGCTTGTGTCAAAGTGATGGTCATATTTTTAGAATGAAATGTTTTAAATAGTTTGGAGCCTTTTTGCTGTTGGCATCACAAACTCCATGGTTTGGTCAGAGGAAACTTGACAATACTGCTCAAGGAGTTCTGTGCTGTCTCTCATGTGGGTTGGCCATTTGAGGATGGTGCTGTGAACTAGGTAAGGGAGCTCTTTGTAAGGATTTAACCTGAAATGTGATCCATGTCAGCCATTCTTAGGACTGGGTGTCACACTGACTTGCTGTTTTGAAACCCTTGTATTGTCCAGCTATGTTATAAAGCATGTAATAGTACAAGAAGCCACAGATTGCTTGTTGCCTTTTTAGGAACTCTGAAATTGTCATGTGATGAAACTTTTTTCAGTCGCTGTCCAAATTTTTTTGACTTAATAGTATTTTAACAGTTAACTACCCTACTTTGCATGTTTTTTTTGTACTGAGACTTCTATGGACATAGATTGTGAGTGCTTATTCAATTTACTTTTTCTTTTGCTGTGTGCTAAGCAAGTCTGTTTTTTATGAAGTTACTTGTCAACTATTTAGATTCTTCTAACTCTGGCAATGATATAAAGCTGGAACACTTACATGACTGGATGCATTAGATGTATTCATCAACACTCATCCACTAAAACAGAACAGAGGACAAATTACTTCAGGTTCAGTGAGCCATACGGCGTGTAAATCTCCTAGGACCGTTGCCTGTATCAAGCAGCTGGGATTATTTGCCAGTGCATCTACCCACTTCTGATGTGTGTTGTTTGTAACTTGAGTTTTCAGGGGCTGTTTGCGTATGTTGTCATACTTGCACACGGGATGACATGATCCTCTAGCTCAACACTAAATGGCTGCTGCTCCATATGCAGGAAGTGCCAGTTAGTTTAAACAGGTCATGTTGCCTTTGTGTAGAATTCAGCCTCCTAGTTATTAGGATGAAGCTGATTCTAGACAGTACTGGAGGACTGCAGAGTACTGTACTCGATCTGTCTAGTTTATCCTTAGGTAGAAAGCACTAGCAGCATTTCTTAGTTGTAGCTTTCTGGCAATGGAGTAATTCTGCATTGAGATTGCTTTGCTATACCAATGCTTTAAAATTAGCCGCATGTTGAAGCGTATACCGATCTTTGTTTGATGTCAGCATATGTCAAATGATGTAGCAAAACACAGTGAAACTAAGATAGATCCAGTTGTGTGTCCCTACTGTGTTCAGTAAAGCGAGTGGTAACCTTTCCCTTGCCACTTTAGGCCAAGTGGTAGCTTTTCTAGTTCTAAGAAGCTGCAGCTGGTGATGGAAATGCCTAGCTGCTTTTTCTGACTGTCTTGGTCACCATCTTACTAGTCACAGCAACAAAACTGCTCTCAAGCTGTTCTCCTTCATCTCCATTCTGATAAATAGTAAAAGATCAGAAGCCTGAAGGAGAGATGATGCGGGTGCTTTGCTGTGTGAAAGACTGCATTCTTCATGTGTCCAGAGCAGCTCTTGCTGTTGGAGAGAGAATGGCACAACACCTGGGCATGTGGGTGGTGCAGTGATCCAGCTCAAAACAGTCACTGTTCAAATGTCATCTTGCTGTAAAGAAGTGGAGTAACATGACAAAATATTACTGCTGAACATGCTCAGCAGCACTTCTGCTGCAGCTTGGAGAGCCCTTTGGCTCTGGGCATGCTTGCTTGCCCAGGCAAAGCTTAGAAGCATTCTTCAAGAATGAAAGCCCCTAGAGCTACTGGAGTAGAGGGAAGGCTGTCTTCTCTCACAACAACTGTTCTACTCTTGCAGCAATTTTGCTCTCATTCCTTCAGCATTATGGAAGTCTGACTCTCCCTTACAGCTAGAAATCATTCGGTGCCTCCCCCCTTCCCCCCCACTCCACCCTGACTTAAGCTCTTGTTTCCTTCCATTCTTTGGCTCAAATCTATAGCAAGTTCATGACCAAAGTGGCAAATACTAGTTGGTTTGGGTTTGGTAGAAGCTGTTTACTATGGGGAATACACAGGGACAAGAAATACTTTGAAGAGAGCCCAATGGAGGATTAAAAACCGGAAAAACCTGCTATCCAGCATTCTGGATCTGTGAAGACCAACCCCTGCGTGTGTAACAGCAATCAGAGGTATTAGGAGAAATTCCTACAACTACCGTCATGCTGCCCCTACCTTACCCTCATCTGGAAAGTGTGTGTGAATAGATCTATTCTAACATTATCTACCTGTACTGTTGTAATGTGTTGGAATTTGATCATCATTAAATAATTCCGTTAAACTTACTATGGCTTGATTGCTTTTTTTTCCCCCTTTAACTGTCCCTTAACCCTTTTCTTCAGCCTATCTTCCTATGTTTTTTCCTCTTCTGTTGTGACTACTCTCCTTTTCCCTGATGATTTAGTTCTGAACTGCCCTCTGCTCTGTCATCTCCAGTAGACTTACATAATCTTAACTTCCTGCTAAGTTTGGCTGTGCTCTGAAGATGGGCATTGATTTATGGGGAATATTGAGTAACTCTGGTCTTCCGCTTCCTTCTTACCTTAGTGTAGGCTCTCACTGATCTCTTTAATTGGCTCTTGTAAGTGCTTGCTTTTTGATTCAAAAACAAACCAGTGCTAACATCTGTCCTTACTTCAGTGGGCTTTCTGTCAGTCATCAAGGCATCTGTCATCAAAGGAGATGAGAGCAATCTTGACTGTTCAGTGGTTCCCACAGCACAAGTGACTTATCCCTTATGGACTTATCCCTTATCCCTGTTCCTGCTCCAATTAGGTGACAGTGCTTTTTGTTCTGATCTTCTGTTTCTGCATCTCAGCCTCACTCCCCATTTCCTCCACTGTGTGAGAATGAATATTTGCTTTTTATAGTCATGGTTAGGTCAGAACTTCTCAGCGGGAGAGGGATCTAATGTGTAACTCTTGCCCATCTATGAGGAAATGTCCTTTTAAAGATCAAATATATTTATAATGAATAACTCTTAGGGATATTCTCTTAGCAAGTTGCTGATGTGGCTGCATGCATATTTCTTCCTTGCCTCCCCAACTATGGAAAAAAGTCAGCTGTTCCCAAGAATGGATAAACTTACTGATCTAGAGCATCTTCTAGATAGTAAGGGATCCTACTGAACCTGCAGAGCAGATTTGGGATGGAAGCATAAATGACTGGATTGAAAGATCAAGTTAGAGTGAAAATGCAAGCCAGCATTTTTTTTAATTAACCAAACTTGTGTTTATGTGGTTGCTGTTTAACTACCAGTGTTCTTGGCTTCTGTACTGTCTACTCCATAATAAACAGTCATGTTGATCAGTGCTACAAGTGCAGCTAGCCCGCATTTTCTTCAATAGAGACCAAAATCAAAGGCCTATGAAAGAAAACACAGCAAGATGAGAAGCTATGATGCTTAGTCTGCAGTCATTTTCAGCTGAAGAGCTTTCTGAGGGGAAGTACAAGTTCTGTAACATCTCTGGTTATCTTAGATGGGCCATATCCCTGGAAGTCTATTTGTCTTTAAACTTATGTAATCTCTAACTGTTTATGCTTAGTTGATCTTGTCAACTAAAAGTAGATTAATGGTGTGGACAATGATTGCAGCACTTGAAGCAGGGTTTGTCTTCAGGTGATTAGCTGAGAATAGTCAGAGGGAACTAAATTGCCTTAAACTTTTTGCTGGTGTATGATGCTCATAATAGGAAAGATCCCCTTTCACTGAGGATAAAGGTGTGGGGATCAGCTTCTGAAGCTTGACAAGGGCGGTCTGTGCCAGTCCTACCCCTGATCTGCTACTTGACCACCTTTTTAGTTTTGGATTTACGAGTGAATTTATGCCATCTGAAGACTGATTTTTGTAGGGCTTTTTCCTTGCTGGTGTTTGATATCTTTGTTTCAGAAGGCAGCCTAGTAGCGCTCAAAAAGTGACATCCTTTATAAAGCAGTGCTGAAAGGAGGAGCTAACAGATAATAGAAAGTTGTCAGTTGTAAACTTGGAGCTCTGTGCCTTCAGCCTGTTAAGAGTCCTGTTTAAAGCCTCATTGGGGTCAGAGGAGCCCTGGAAGGGAGTACAAAGTGGAATAATTAAGTCTGCATTACTGAGGCTTGGATCCCTCCGTTGAGGTTCTCAAACTTTAACAAAAGCCCCCCACTCAGAGCAGCTGATGGGGAATATAAGCGCTTCCTGTACGCGTAATTTGTAAGTGCTTCTTCTGTAATCGGTGTTCTGAAGCCACAAGCACTGTGTGTCTACTTTCCCTATTCTGTGCCTATGTGGTCCCTTTTGTTTGGCTTGCAGATCATGGTCCTTCACTCCCTTGCCCAGCACTAGCTGCTGAAGGTAGGGTTAGGAGATGATTCCAGCTAGAGCAAACAGCTCCTTCCTTGTTGCCCTCTCAGCCTTTAGGGGTCTTCTGGGCTGATCAGATTGGGGGAGAGGATTGAGCCAAGGTTGGGAAGGGCAGGATAGAGACTGTGGAGTTGAAGCTGGCTGCAAGACAAGGAAAAAGGCAGTATTTTAAATGTTATATGCATATACATATGTGTATGTATAGGTAGGTACCTGATTTACTTGCTCTGAGGATTCTGAACTTTTCCCTTAAACAAGAGAAGCTCGCTTCCAGCATCTGAATCCTCTCCTGGCTCATGTCCTGAGGTGCCCTTAGTAACTGATGTTTGGGAGATTCAATTTCTGTGCATTGTGTCTGCCCTTAAGACAGTTCTTAGCATGCTTTATCAGAGCTCATACAGCTTGAGTATTATTTTTTTTCTTGATCTAGAGCTTTGTGAGTTGAAGCAGTGACATTGTGAATGATTGTTCATGGAATTTGTGCTAATGTTGTTTCAACATGTGATACAGTAATTAGGCCTTGGTTCTGCAGAGAGTCATGCATGTTGCTAACTCCGTGCTTGGGAGCAGCCCCAGTAAATTCAATAGTCCTGCTTGTGAGTTACATTGAGCACGTAAATAACTCAGTGTCATCAGAGCTTCAGGAAGAAGTCATCGAAGCTTATGACTATCTTGATGTCAGCTTCAGCTGTTGCATGGCTTTTTTTTTTTTTAATGTTGACCTGCCTCCTGCTGAGCTCTCTGGATGGAGTGGTGTTCTGTAACATCTGATCTGCTATTCTGCTCCTGTTAATTCTGTGCACAGGTCCTCCTGACCTGCCTGGACTCTTTCCTTAACTGACATATTATAGGGTAATGGTTCAGATTTTCAGGAAAACAAATTAAGCAGAGCGGTTGGTGAAGATGTGAAGCACAGTGACGCAAGATTGTGTTGCCTGTTCGTGGATGCACTTGGACTGTTTGCTGTAACTAAGCAGGTGCAAGAGGCAACTTGGCTACAAAGATAATGGCTGTGTGCATAGCCCATATGTGACACCTTAGTCCATGGTGAGCTGTCAGCAGCATGTGGTGCATGTGCTAATCTTGCTGAATTGGTGACTGAGATTGACCCTGTTGATTTATCAATGTTATATAAGCCCCTCTGTTTTTCCTGTTGTAACCCTATATAGCAATGTAAAGTATTCGGTGTTTCAACCTGTAATTCTTCACTGGAAACAGCCGACGGAAAAAAAAGCTGTAGGTGCTTCTCCAGGTCCACACCAGATGCCTTACAGGAGGATAGGCTTTTGTCAAATGGACAGTACTGGGTTCAATATGGTATAACTGATAAAAATGCTGTGATTTTAGGTGACATATAAATGGTAAGCATAGACACTCTACTGGCACTTCTGTATTTAAATGCTGAAATCTTTGCTCAAGTCAAATCTTGCCTTGGCCAGGTAACTCATTCAGTGGCCAGTTGGTCTCTGTAAGGCACCCCAATTGGAAAATGAAATTTCTTGTCCAGAGGTAAGATCTTCCCTTTCTCAGCAGCTCCTCCAGAGAAAGCTTGTCTTGGCCATGTGCCTGAGAAGCTGCTTAGCTGGAGCTCAGGTTAGGCCAGAGGCAGAGTGGAGGAGACGTCCAAACATGTTTCACCAGCAGTAGCTTGAGCACCCATGCTCACAGCATGGAGCTGCTGTGGTGTGAAGGGGCACAGTGCTGAATGCAGTTATGTGGAAATGACCTGGTGCCTTTCAAGGAGAGCTCTGAGGGGTCCTGGGCCAAAGCTAAAGGGGACTTCACTTTGACAAATGTGAGATTTGAACGTCACCTTCCTTGACCAGGCTTCCTATCGGGTAAAGTAACCATACAGTCCTGCCTTTCAGGAGTGTCATGCATTACCTTACAACTAAATAAAATTCTTAAGACTTCAGGCTGCTTGGCCCCGTTTCTCGTGTTTATTGCTATAGCTTTCTTCTTGTTTTCCTTCTAGCAAACTTGAGTTTCTGTTGAGCTGTTTGCAGCAGCAATAACATGCTTTATGAGCCGCGAAAGGAGCCCTTGCTCATGTTAGAAGCGGCATCTGTGAAGATGCATGTTTTCTGGCCCAGCTTGTGGCCAGGCAGCAGCAGCAGTGATAAATGCAAGGCTAAGGCAGAGCCAGCTGGTACAGCCCTTGGCACTCAGTACCTGTGCTTTCTAGAAGCAGCCTTATCTTGATGCCAGTGGAAAATAAGACCACCACCTCTGACTGCAGCTAAGGTAAGCAGCAGGTCTCCTCTTTGCTTCCCAAGCTGGCACTGTCTAGAGTCTCATTATTCAGCAGTGGGTCCACTTCCCCAGGCCTCTCCTGATAAATATCTTGGAGTTTTTTTTTGTAAAGGATATAAAATTTTCCCTAACTTCACTTTTCCTAGGGATTCACCCATTCCTGTCTGTTTATTTTTCAAATAAGCTTTCGGCCTCCCTCTTTGGAGGCCTGCTTTGATGCTGAGCCCTGTAGCTGGCCTGGCAGAGTCCCAGTGCAGCTGCATTTGCAATGTGCAGCTTGTGTGGGGGGGGGGGTGTTCTGGCCTGGTATCAGCTGATACTGGCCAAAAGGTCCTGATGAGTCACCCCTCTGGATGTGAGGAGCAAAGGGGGATGCCATGGGAACAATCACCTACCTAGCAGCAGGCTAAAAACATAGATGTGTCATTGTATTGAAACAGCAGAACTGTGCTTTTTGAAATGGACCTGAGCCTTCTGAAGACCAGCTCGTACTCGGTGCGGAGCGGCCTCCTGCCTCTGCTTGGGCCACTTCTGACCTGTCACTCTGGGCAGGAGCAAGTCATGTTCCCAAATCCCTCTGGGAGGAAGGCCTTGATGCAACAGGAGAGACTATTGGGTACCTGGTCTGCAATCAGGTCTGCGTGTGCCAGGAAAATCGGTGTGGGCCCAAGAGCAATCCAGCAAGACCAGGGGATGGCCTGGCTGGTAATGATGGAGCCTGGGCATTGAACCCCCACCTTGGCTTATCAGGGCTTGAGCTCTGGCTCGAGCCAGAGGATGGTCCCTTGGCTTCAACTGCTGAGCAGAGGCCAGAAGGGAGCTATGGAACCATTTTCCCCTTATAGGATCCAGCTAGAATGACAGTTGGAGCCTTTAGATGTTACAAAGGGGGAGCTAAAATGGTCAGTGAGGGAGAATCCCCTTGTACAACTGCTGTTTTGTAGTTTGCTTAAAAAAAACACCCTACTTTTTGTTTCTACTTTTTTTTTTTTCTAGCTCTGACTTTCAGCTGCTGGCTCCTGTTCTGGTTTCCTCTGCTGAGAGAGGAGACCTTGAGCATGTGGCTATACCAGGAGCCTCTCCTCTTAGTGCTGTGGGCCTCCAACAAGTATAGGGATAGCCAGGGGCTGTGCTGGCTTTTGGGGGAAGTTTGGAAACCTGCTTGGGTTGGCTTGCCCCAGCTGCAGGTGAAGAGAAGCATCTCCAACCTTAAGCACTCAGCCATTTACAAGTGATTACTAAATTCATGCCCCTTCCCTGCTCCCTTTCTTTGGGGCCTAGCTCAATCTCCTGCCCATCTTTCTCAGAGAAAGCCAAATGGCCTTCACTAAGCCTTCACACAAGAGTTTTCTCTCTTGACTTTGCATTTGTTGGCAATCCCAATCCACAACCTCCTTTCAAAGGGGCTAGCTACATCCCCCTCCTTCCTGCTCTGAAGCCACTGTGTCTCTGGGTAATACTGCTGTGCTCAAGGGCTTCTCCGGGAAGAGAGCAAGTCGTCCATGCCCGTGCCATCCTGTGGAGGCAGCTGCCAGCACAGGGAAGGTGGGTACCACAGAGGCTGTTTCTCTGGGCATTGCAGGATGTGAAAGGTGCCCTGTACTGGAGCACATGTGAGGTTGGCATGAGGGGCTGTGCTCTTGGCCTTGAACCTCTTGCTCCATGCAAAGGGTGGGTTTGCTGGAGATGGGACTCAGGCAGTGGCTGATCTGCTCTGACTTCTGGTGAGGTGATGATCTCTGCAGCACTATGAGTGATCCCCTTCCCCCCCCCCCCACCCCGGCTGTCTCCAAAGATGCAAGAGCCACGCTCCCGCATGCATCCAGCCGGTGTGGCTGAGCCCTTGCCAGCTGGGGTGCTACCAGGCTTGGGCTTCATCCTAAGGACTGGTCCTGGATATATGCTAAGCAGTCAGCAGGGACCTGGCTTCTGGAGGTGCAGCCCTCTGAGCTTGTCTCTGCAGTATATCTGCCTTCCCGGAGTGAGATGAGACATGACTGGGAGAAAGGCAGCTTTGGGGGAGGCTGGAGAGGGGAGAAGGTTGTTCTGGCTAGCCCTGGCTGTCAGCTGGAAGCTGCCTGTACCTACATGCTCTCTTAGGTGCTGCCCACAGGCTGGGCCACTGCGGCAGGAAGGACATGGGGAGAAGCAGATGCATGATGTGGGGCAGGCCAGTTGCTGCAGGAGAAGAGTGCTGATCTTTTGCCTGTTACTTGTCAGGCTGCGTTCAGGGTTTTTGGCTGGGCAGAGGAATGCGAAAGCCCTAGGGAATACTTTGGCCGGGGACTTCTGCCATCAGCTTCCCCCTCTGCCATGGGTGCTAATGGATGGAGCAACCCCTGGGGCTGTGGCTGACAGTGCCAGGGTGGGAAGGGTCCCTGGGTCCGGATGGTGGGATGCTGCTGCAGGGAAGGCCGGGACAGAGGCAGTTGACACTTGGGCCCAGAGTCTGCAAGAACAGGGAGCGAAGCCATCGCGGCCACCGATCTGCGACGCTGCCAGGGGATGGCAGCAAAGGCCCAGGGAACAGCAGATTGGCAGACGCGAGGCCTGGACGCCTGGGTCCATTTTCAGGCCCCGGCCGCGTTGCTTGGATGGAGGCGGGAGCGGCGCCTGCTTCCTTTCTGCCTCTGAGCATGGAAAGGGGGGGGCGGTCCCTGTCCCTCTCTTTTCCGCAGCCCAGGGGGAGTGGGCCAGTGCCCAGAAAGGTCATCTTCAGAAAGCATTCCCCCCCTCGCTTAAAGAGAGCCTTTTTTCCCCACAGGCTGCAGTTTGAACGCTGCGGTACCCCGACTAGTCCCCTGGGGCGGCTTGTTTTGCCGCCACTGCTGGGAAACGGGCTCCAGGCGGAGGGGAGACCGTGGCGGCGCCTGGGCCGGGGAAGCACCGTACCACGCTCCTCGGCCGCCCCTGCGGAGCCGGGGCTGGGCCGGGGGCTGTTCCCCCTTTCCCGCAGCATGCGCGCTGAGGCCATGCCGCCTCCGGCGAGCCCCGGTGCCTGGCTGGAGGCCCCCAGCCGCCCCTGGTGTCTCAGGCTGCCCCGGCCTCTGCATCCTGCTGTCTCACGCCCCGTGAATAATTCACTCCCTCCCGTTCCCCCTTGTTTCCCGGCAGGTATTTATAGCCCGTGAGCGCGGCGCCTTGGAGGCAGCTCGCGTAAAATTAGCTCGCGCCGTCTCCCTCTCGCATGCGTGTGCGTGCGGGGGGAGGGGGGGGGGCTCCGCAGCCAGGCCAGCCGCTGGCCCGATGAGGGGCTCAGCCCGCACCGTGGCTCGTCTCCGGCAGCTGCGCCGGCTGCCGAGCCCTTCAGCTGTGCCCCCCTCCCCGTGCGCACAAGCAGGGTGACGCTTTGAAATTCCTGGGCTGCCATCTGCGCTGTGCAAATCCCCCCCCCCCCCGGTTTGATGGCTGCGCGTAGACCCACTTCCGGGCCCGGCGGTGGCGGGAGCCCTTGTTATCTCGCGCCTCCCAGCACCCGGCGGCAGCCTCGTGGGCCGAGGAGCCCGAAAAGCGCTGCAGGAGGGTCTGTGCTGCAGGGAGATGGTGGGGGCAAGGGGGGGGGGGGGTGCTGTGGGCCCGCTGCAGCCAGCCCCTGCCCTCGGGTCCACAGCGTGCCCGCGTCTGCCAGCGTGGCGGGTACGACCCCAAAAAGCAGGACTAAGCGCTGACTGAGCCCTCGTGGAAATTGCCTCAGAGCCTCCCACCCTGCCTTTGTTTCCCACGGCGGCTTTTTGGAGCCGTTGGGGCTGGGGGGGGCCACGAAGGTTACAGCTACGGCGGCGCGGGGCGCCAAGCGCTGGCTGCCCGTACTGCCGTACGTGCTCTTTAAATGCTAATCTTGCGGAAAGGCAGCAATTCCCCGGCCAGCGGGAGCGGCTGCAGCCGGCTTGCCGGGGCGGTGCGGCGAAGCGGAGCGGGGGGGCCCCCCGGTTTCCCGGCACCGCGCGCGGAAGGTAATTAGCCAGCATCCTGCTCTGCGCCCCAGCGGGGCCGGGAGCGCGGGCGCTGCGGGCTCCTGCTGCCTTTTGGGACTGGGCGGTGCAGGGTCTGCTTAATATTTTAGGAGCTCTCAGGCCACAGGGGATGGGAAGGTTCTCTTGCAATCGCCTTTTATCTCTGGGAGGCCTCCATGCCGGCTCCAGCCGAGGGAGCTGGTGCTTCGAACACGGCTCTTATCTGCCCGTTTCTCTTCGCTTCGCTACGGCCAGCTTGTTACGTATTTTTTTTTTTTTCCAGGCAGGGCTGGAAAAAGCCTGACTGCTCCCAGCCGAAGGTCGTTTTTCCACCCGAGCCTGCAGGAGCATCCCTGCACGCCTCCTACTCGCCCCTTGCTGCCTTGTAGCCATGTGCTTTTGGGCTGTTGCCCCAGCTGGAGCGAGGCCCCCAGGGCCCTGCCAAGGGGCTGGGGCTGGATGTGGCCCCTGTGCACTCTGGGGTGGCCCTGTACCCTGGCAGTGGGGACATGGGGTCTGGCGTCACCATCCTTTCGCCCACGCCCTGCTGCGGCCTTCGTGACCCGTGCCTGGGTGCCCACGTGGACTCTGCCCACCGTTGTCCCTAGCTGCTTTGCAGCCCCAGCCCCGGGCAGGATGGTAAAACAAACACAGCCGCACAAAGCGCGGGCCCACAGCCGGCTCCCGACCCTGTTACTCGCTGCCGCTGGCGAGCCCCGACCCCGCGCCGCGTGCTTGCCCCTGAAACCAGAGCTGCTCCGTGACCGCCAGCCCCTGAAACGGGAGCTGCTGGCGCGCTGCAGCGCTGCCTCAACACCCTCCCTCCGTGGGGCCTCCCTGGCTCTCCTGGGGCCCGCGCCACCGCCGGCTAGGTGCCGCTGTGCCCTGCTGTCCCCTCTGTCCAAGGGCAAAGCCGAGGCAGGACCTGCCAGCGGCTGCCGTGGGGCTGGCTGTGGTCCCCAGGCTCTGCTGCTGATGGACACCTCGAAACCCCACCAACCTGGGCATCTCTGTGGGGACGCTCACTGCAGCCCTGAGCTGCAGGCTCCCAGCCAGCTGGGAGCACGCAGAGCTAGGGGGCAGAGTCAGGCCAGGGCCTCCTGAGGAAGAGGAGTATGACAAAGGAGCAAGAGGCTGGAGGAGAAAACAGAGGCAGAGCAGCGTTTTCTCTCTGCTCTGCTCTCCTCTGGCCTTTGTCAGGGAGAGCGAGCGGCACTGGGAGAACTAAAGGTGCTCTCGGCCACAGCCCGGGACGGATGTGGCAGTGGGTGGGCTCCTCGGACTTCTTGCCAGCTTGGCCGATGGCTATTTCTCCATGTGCCCTGGCAGCCAGGTGTTAACAGCTTGTGTGCCCACTGCCCAGCTCCCACACCAGTAGGCTCAGCCTCGCTCAAGCGTCTCAGCCTGCCTGGAGCCCTGGGCTGCTGCCTTGCGCGCTGGTCCTGGATCACTGTGAGGTGCTGAGGGTTGGTTTGGATTTTGTTTCTGGACACCTTCAAACCTAGAGAATGACCTTGACAAGGGTGACATGCCTCTGCCTGTGCTTGCTGTATCTGTCCAGCTGGAGCCACACCATGTCTGTCCAAGAGTTTGCCCAAGCAAGAGCCTGGTTCTTGGGAGAAAGACGAGGTGACAGCTTTCAGAGGACACGTCATTCTGGGGCCAACTGCTTCGCCTGGTGAGAGGTGGGTCTTTCACTATCACCCCGTAATACAGGGATGGAAGCAGCGCTTCCATCTCTAACTGCTGAGCTATTGGAGCAGATGCACACTGGGCCTCATGCTTCCTGCTGGAATGGGAATCCCTTGTCCCATTCTAGTTACATACCCAGGCATCGCCCAAGGTGTGTGCAGCACCCAAGTGGGGCTGTTGTAGGTGAGATGCTGCTGGCTTCCCGTGGCAAAGCTCTCATGAGCAGGCCGACATCTCTGACCAGGTTGTGAATGCTCGCACCTTTGCCCAGGCTTGCAAACCTGGGTCTATCTTTGCCCAGCTGTCCTCCAAATGTGCATGGCCAATAGGGACGTGCCCCCTGCTCTGGGGGCCTCAGCAGCACCTGGCCCACTAAATGCTCCCCTTCACCCAATAGGAGCTCACAGGGGATGGCCTGCTGCGAAGAGTGGCACTGCTGCCTGGCCACCCCTGTTTCCAGGACAGGCACCAGGGATCACAAGGACTACCGGCGCCTGCCTTCCAGTAAGGCTGTGAGCTCACAGGTTTAATTTTCTCAAGACTTAGTTTGGCTCTGACATGTGATCCTCGTTACAGGAAGGACGAGGCAAACGCATTATCCCCCAGGGCTGGCTGGCTCGACCTTGAAGGGAAGAGTTAAGAATGCATCACGGCTTTTCCACCCTGCCGGGGTTGCTTCCAATAGCAATTTAATATCTCTCTGATAACCCAGGCTGAGTTTCAGTCACCATAAAAAAAAAAAAAAAAAAAAAAAAAGGAGAAAAAAGAGATCTGCTGATGAAAGTACAAGTCCTTACTTGTAGCCTAGGGTCTGGCTTTGCATGGTTGAAGCTGCAGCGTGGCTGGTATTCCTCCTGGACATGTTGCCTGTTGCTGGCCTTGCCCACAGGGCAGGTCACTAAAGGCCATCTCCTGGAGCTTCTAGGCATGGAGGGGGCAGCAGAGTGTGGACTCACATGGCGGGAGCTCTTGGATATAGAGCAAACCTCAAGCCACCTCTGCTGCAACCAGCCACCCCTGGGGTGGATGTGCCTGACATGGAAACACATGCAGGTGGTGCATTGCCCAGGACTGCAGCTCATACCATCTCTCCTTGTAAAGGGAAGCTTGCCAGCTGGGGCAGAAAGGGGCCCCTGCCGCACACGTTGCTCCATCCCCAGCCTCTTCTGCCCCCAGTGGACTGGAGAGCCCAACTTTGTCTGTACTGGCCCTTCCCAGCCTCTTCTGGAGCTTCAGCCGTGAGCTGTTTCCACCAGAGCAGGACTGTGGTGGCCCTCCTGGAGAGGTGAGCAGGACCGCAGTGGCCTCCTGACATGGAGTGTGTCACTGCCAAGCTCCTGGTGCCTGGCGAGGAGGCAGTGGCCACCGGCCCGTCTCAGACCAGGCAGGAGCCACCCCCAGCTATGTTAATGGCCTGGCACTCAAAGGCCTTTGGAGACACCTGTCCATCTGCAGGGTTCTGGCTCAGAGGCAGGGTCTCCATGCTGAGGGGTGGCCGAAGGGACCCCGGGAAAGGGGAGGCCCCAGCTGTCGCCGGCTGAGGACGGGCCCATGCTGCCAAGACGACAGCGTCCCCGTCCCGCATCCCGCAAGCGTGCAGCTGGCCTGACGCCTGGGAGTGAGGCCTGCTTCCTCCTGGCACCGTCGCGTGTCCCGGCGCCCTCCGCGGAGCGACACCTTCCAGGCTGGAGGCTGCTTCCTGCTATTCTTTGCCTCTCAGCTCGCCAGAGCAGGGAGCGTGCCAGAGGCCCGCTGGCGGTGGCACTCACGAGGCTGGAAAACCCAGCCCTGCCGTGGCGACCTGGGATCAGCGGCCGTCCCCCGTGCGCCGCGGCCGTCCCCGGGCAGTGGCACGCGCTCCCTGCCAGCCTGAGCACGGGCTCATGGCAAAGCCGCCGGCACTTCCCTGCCGGCTTGCGCTGAGCCCGCGGGAGCTTTCCGCCCTGCGGAGGAGACGTTTGGGCTGCCTTTGCCCGGCGCCAAGCGCAGCCGCCATCCGCGCCGGCGTTGCGGCCGAGACGGGTCCTGGCTTTGCATGAAGCCAGCCGGGGAGCCGGGGCCTTCGGCAGCAAGGCTCGGCACCGAGGCCCGGCTCCGTTTTCCGCCCTCGGCTCCCGGAGCTCCGCTCCCTGGCCGATCCAGTGCCAGCAGAGGGCCTCCCTTGCCCAAACAGAGCTCAGAGCCCGGCGCAGGCACGAGATTATAAAACACATTATCTATTTGGCAAAACTTTGTGGAAGGACCAGGAAAGGGGCTGGAGTTCATCCTCCTCCAGAAAAGCGGCGGACAGCAGGATTTTGTGGGTTTTTTTTTCTTTTTCTCTCCTTGCTTTTTTTAATGCTTTCCATTGCCGGCGCTTGAAGCGCGTTAAAGCAGCAGGAGTGGTCCTCGGTTAAACGGCCGTTGTGAAGCAGGCAATAAATTGAACGGCGTAAAAAGCGCTGGCAGGGTCTCGTTCATCTGTTGCTCTTCCAAGGAGAGTGTTAGCCGCTTCTGAAAAAAAAATAATTGGGAAGAAGCAGGTGAGCTGGAAAAGGGCGAATGCCCCTGGCTGCTGGGAGCAAGAGCTGCTGCGAGGGGAAGCGCCGGAGCTGCCGGCCGGCTTTCTGCGGGCGACACCGTAACCTTCCTGGCTGTTTTTCTCCGGGCTGGGGCTGCTGGAGGAGGAAGTGCTCAGGCTGTTACTTGTTACAGGTGAAGGAGAAGTGCAGCAATCTGCCGCTTTACAGCCTGGCATTTCTCCCCGTGGGTTTTTTGTCCTTTTTTTTTTTTTTTTTTCCTTTCTGTGCACGGCGGCAGCGGTGGGAAGGAGGGTGGGGGGGGAAGCACGAGCAGAGGAGAGCGAATTTGCCGTAAACATCTATCTTTTCCGCCGCGTCCTCCACCCCGTCAAGCCGGGAACAAAAGGTGATTTGAAAACTGCAGCCCGTGGCCCCCCGGCGAGAGGGAAAAAAAAAAAAAAAAATCAGGCACGGCTGCCGCCGGCCTCGGCTTAACCGCCGCCGTGCCGGCGGGTGCTGCCGGGGCTGGCGGGCGCCCAGGCCGGCGGGAGAGCCGGGCCCGCTGTGGAGGGTTGGGGATGGGGGCGAGGGGGGGGGACACGACGGCCACGACGACGGCCACGGTGGCGGCGGCGCCCCGCTCGCGCCGCCTCGCTGGCCCCTGCCGATAGCCATCTCCCACCGGCAGGCTCCGCGAGCCGGCGCCTGCCAGCAGAATTAGCCGTCACGTTGGAACCGTTTGCTAAATAATTCAGGAGATTTCTTTCTTTCTTTCTTCCCCCCCCCCTTTTTTTTTCAAGAAAAGCTGTTTCTTTCTTTCTTTCTTTTTTTTTTTATTTTTAAGGTGGTAGCATTTTCCAGCCCCGGTTTTAAGTGGCGGCGGGGCGAGGTGGCGGCGGGCGGGGAGGGGGGGCACAGACACGCTCGTGCGGTATCGCCATGTGTTTGCAGCTAAGCTCCCGGCGTTATTTAGGGCTTGTAAAACAACAGTGGATTTCTCTCTGCCTCTCTTCAGCCAATTTTATTTATTTTTTCCCCCCCTTTCTTGCTTCCCCCTGCCCCGCCCCATCCCCTCTCCCCGCGGCCGGTTATCGGATTCGGGAAGCCGCCGGGGGTCGGAGCCCGCGGTGGAAACGCGGGGGCCGGCTGTGGGGTCAGCGCGGCGGCGGCGTGCGCGGCGGGGCGGGGGGGCCGGCGAGCGGGAAGAGGGGGCGAAGGCGGCCGCCCGCGCGGCGGCGGCCCCGGGCAGAGGGGCGCGCGGGCAGCGGCGAGGGCGGCGCGCGGGCGCCCGCGGGGGGCCGGTTCAATGGCGGCGATCATGGGCGGCTGCCGGGGCGAGCCCCCGCGCCCGGCTCTGGCGAGCTTTCGAGCTGCGAGAACAAACGTCTCCGGCAAGGGCGAAGGCGGCGTGGCTGCGTGTGTGTGCGCGCGTGGGGCGGGGGGGGGGGGGGGGGGCTGAGCCCTGCGCCGGAGTGCTGGGGGTCGCCGCGGGGGCCGCGGCCCAGGCGTGGGACTCGCAGCCCAGCGCTGGCCCCCCGGCACCGGGATGAGTCCCCCAGCACGGGGAGCTGCTGCCCCTGCTGGGGGCGGGGCACAGCTGAGGTGTAGGGCACAGCCCAGGCATGGGGCACAGCCCAGGCTTGGGGCAGAGCCCAGGCATAGGGCACGGCCCAGATAGGGCACGGCGCAGGCATGGGGCACAGCGCAGCCGTGGGGCAGAGCCCAGCCATAGGGCACAGCCCAGGCGTGGGGCACAGCCCAGGGGTGGGGCAGAGCCCAGGTTTGGGGCAGAGCCCAGGCATAGGGCAGAGCCCAACCATGGGGCACAGCCCAGGCATGGGACAGAGCCCAGGCATAGGGCACAGCCCAGCCATGGGGCAGAGCCCAGGTGTGGGGCACAGACCAGCTATGGGGCACAGCCCAGGCATGGGGCACAACCCAGGCATAGGGCACAGCCCAGCTATGGGGCACAACCCAGGCATGGGGCATAACCCAGGAATAGGGCACAGCCCAGCTATGGGGCACAACCCAGGCATGGGGCACAACCAAGCTATGGGGCACAGCCCAGCGATGGGGCACAGCCCAGGCATATGACACAGCCCAGCCATGGGGCACAACGCATCTGTGGGGCAGAGCACAGGCATGGGGCAGAGCCCAGGCACAGGACACAGCTGAAGCTTAGGGCACAGCCCAAGCGTGGGGCACAGCCTGAGCGAAATACCGAGCCCGGGTGAGGTGCAGAGCCCTGCTGTGGGGCAGCCGGCGGGCGGGCGGCCGTGAGTCCCGGTGCCGCCATGCCCGCGCCGCCTGCCCGGCCCTGCTGCAGGGGGTCTTTCGCTGCCACCCCGGTAATAGCCAAGGCACCGCACAGTCCTGCAAACTTCGCCAGCAAACGCTTCTTAATTAAAACCAGCAGACGTTCCTCCGCGCCCCGGCTCTTCGGAGATGACCACCGCTTATATCCTCTGCCTTTGGTCTTCCTTTCCGCACAGCTTGATGCAGGGAGATGAAAGTAACCCCAAAAGCACCAGCCAAAGAGAGTCGTAAAATCCCGTCTCCAAGGCGTCCGCCCTCGCCCCCGACGGAGCCGGGCTGGGCGCCGCTCGCCAGGGCCTCGGCGGCCGCAGAAGCAACTGCTGGGCTGCCGGGGGCGGGGGGGGTGTCATGCGTCGCCCCGGCTGAGCACGAGGCGCCGAGCCCGCGTCCAGCCCGGGGAAGGGGAGCCGTTGCCTTCGGCCCTTCTAAAAATAACAGCTAGAAAGCACCGCAAGCGCCTAACTGGAAGCAGCTTTCGAAACTCCCAGCTGGAAACTGGTTTCGAAGCGCACACGAGCCTTTTCTGGGAAAGGGCAATTAAAAATAGCGACCGGCGGAGAGCAGAGCCCCTGCCGCGGCTCCTCCGCGCGCCCAGGGCGGCGAGCGCCAGCCGCCAAGGGTCTCCCTGCTTTTCCCACGCGGTGGGATGCGTCCCTGGGGAGCCGCGTGGGCTGGGCCAGCTGGAGCCCCTGCAGGCCGAGCCTGCTTGGGCTATCGTGGCGTTTTCCTCCGTCGGAGCTGACACGCGGAGCTGGGGCTGCATCCAGGCTGCAGCCCAGAAGGGCAGAGGCCACGTTGTCCTGGCGGGAGGATCCGATACAGCAACATCCTGCAAAGGCGTTCCACCCGGGCCGCGGTCCGGAAGGAAGGCTCCGGGGCGGAGAGGCAGGACGGACTTTGCCTTGACGCAAGCTTTCAGGGCTGCCCAGTGCGGGGGGAAGCAGGTGGCACCTCCACAGTGCCACCGTGGCCTCCTTTCCGCTCCCAGCGTGGGCAGTGGGACAACCCTCATCTCTCGCTGCATCTTCAGCTCTGCTGTCAGGCACCATCAAGGCCTTCTGGGCTTGCATTTCAGTCCCTTACTGCCGGGACAGGTTTGGCCCTTTGGGCAGCATGACCATCCCCCAGGCCCTGGGGCAGGCATACCAGCTGAAGAAGGCCTTGGAGAAGCTGGAGCCCAACCTGATTGCCCCTCTGCTGCGTCTCAGTGGCTGCTGTTGGGATGGTCGGAGGGACCTGGTGCAGCAGGGAGGTTAGGGAGCTCTGCTGTGGATGGGGACCCTCCCTGGGGGGGTCTTATGCCTGCCCGGTTGCCAGCAACATGGAGTGCAGGGCAGGAGCTGGTGGAGGCACCTCTGCTTGAGAGGAGACCAGAGTCATGTTGCAGTGCGTGAATGAGGTGAGCTTCTCTCCCAAACTGCCCCAGCCTTTTCTTGCCTGGGAGCAGGGTCATGGGCACCCACCAGCTGCTCACTAAACACCCTCTGAAGATGAGAGGAGGCCAGGAGGACTCTGGCATTTCCTTATTCTCTGTAGCCAAGCTCCCCCGAGGAGATGCTTGGCCATAGCACCCAGATAGCACTGGGGACCGGTTGGGTGCCACATCCAGCACCGGGTGCCTGCTTGGCAGAAGTCCGCATTGCCGCTTTTGCCAAGCTGCTTCTGTGTTCTTCTACATCCCCAACAACAGCACTGGGTGAAATGGGGCCACGATACAGCCCCTGAAGCTCTCCCAATGGCGGATCCCTTGGCATTCATTTCCTCTCCGCTGCATTCATGTTGTTTTGTCCTAATTCCCTAACGAAGAGCCACGAGAGAGGAAGTCTTGCGGAAGCCCGTCCTGGCAGCAGCTTTCCTGCTACCAACCAGCTCATCATCTCCTTCAGAAAATAATTTCCTAGTGATCAGAAAAGATATATTTCATGTATTTTGACTGGCATAAAGCACACAGCTCTCCTTCCCTTCTGCACTGATAGGTCCCCATTGGTCATCCTCCCTCCAACCTTTCATTTATCAAGGCCACAAACTGAAATGTGCCATTCTCCTCCTCTAAAATACTGGCAAAATGCTCAATTTCTCTTGAACCACTGTCAAAATCCAACAGTGGTCAAGATGTCCACTTTGAGCACCCCAAGTGTTCCCTGTGTGGCGAGATCCATGCGCTGAGGAACCACCGCTGATAATACCTGAGGTCAGAAGAGGTGACCTGAAAACCTCCAGGCCTCTGTGTAAATGGTGACGTTTTGTCATCATCCTGGGATAACAACTGTCCACTTGAGAAAGGGTTTCCAAACACAATTGGGAATATCCATTGCCACTGTTTCTCCCTGGCAATGCATGAATACCCCTGGCTCATCCCTTCTTTACTGTTATTAGTCAGAAAAACCTCTCCCTTTTCCTTTTCTCTGGAGTCCAGAGAGTTCCCACATCCCTTGGTTTCCATTACCAATTTCCTCTAATTCCTACTGGCTCCTTTGCTCCCTTATTGCCTGATAATGGCCTTCCAATATGTGAAAAGCTGCCAAAAAGAGGAACGTAATAACCTGTTCTCTCTGTCCAAAGACAGAGGACAAAGAAAGGAGAAGGCTCAAATGGGGACGTTCAGGCTTGCTGCAGGGAGGTCCTCTCTAACCGCTGAGAGATTTAGGGCTTTGGGGTTAATAAGTGAGGGTGAGGATGAGGGTGAGGGCCCATCCATGGAGGGCAGGCTGGAAAACATCACCAAGTGGTGTGCTAATCCTGGCTGGGGCCGAGTGGAGGTGGCCAAACCACCTGAGGAGCTGCTTCGCCTCTCCTGCCCCAGGCACGCTGGGGCAGCTGCAGCAGAGGGAGGTGCCAGCGAGGCGAGGATGGCCGCGGTACCCTACCTCCCAAGGACGTCCGGAGGCTGCAGGCGTCAAGCAGCGTGAGCCATTCAGAGGCTGCAGCAGCGGGCGCTGGAGGAGCAGACAGATGAAGTGACACAGCCAAGGTTGTGCAGTTGGTTGGGAATAGATCTGCCATCGCTTGGCGCTGTGCTCAGCCTGGCTGCCTATTATCTATCTTCCAAGCTGCCAGTTTTAACAATGGACATGCTGTCAATTCTGTGTAATAAAATCCTTCCTCCACATACATATATGCACAATCAGAGGCTTTTATTGGGGGCTTTTCATTTTCTTTTAGAGCCAGCCGCATCCATGCAATGAGCAGCCAACGACACCAGAGCACCGGGCAGAAAGAGCAGCGTAAGCAAATCTGGGGTGACCCCAGTTCCTTCGGCATCGCGTCTCAAGGCAGCGGCATCAGGGAGTCCTGCTGGGGACGAAAGCACACATGAGCACGCACAGTTGTGTTGCGTGTGCGCGGGAGTAATGAGTTTAACAGTCTGCAAATCTCCTTTTGGGACACGGTGTAAAAACAAGGCCCTGCAAACACGGCAAACACTCTGTCTATGGTTTGACTGTGGACCAGGAGTGGCTTGGGGATTAATCTCTGATGCTCCCAGCTTGCAGGAGCTGGGTTGCTCAGCAGGGTTTGCAGTTTGGGGTAGCCCAGTGCAGCTCAGGGGAATGTGGAGATCTGTCCTGTTGACTCTTCCCAGAGAAACTTTGCTCCTGCAAAGAGTCACAGGAAGGTCCAGGGCGGTGAGGGGGTCCCCCGGCCCAGGAGCATTTTCAGCAGCAGTCGCCCACCCTGCTGCTGACTCTGTGTATGGTGAATACCTGGCCAGGGGCCGGGCGTGTTCTTCGCCTCCTGCTGTGCAGCAGTGTGAGCCCATGCTGGGCAGTGGAGTCCCACGGGCGTCCCAGGAATGCTTGGAGCCGTGGAGGGGTGGGTGGTGCCAGGGGATGGGGGCGGCTCACAGGGTCCTCCTGGGGCAGGAGGAGGGCTGGGATCCCTGCAATGCTGAAAGGCCGGGTCCGAGCCAGAGAAGCGGAGACTAGAAGGCTGTGGAGGATGCTGCAGGGCTGGTCCAAGCTGGGACTGGGAGATACGGCCTGGCTGGCCGGGGGCTGTGGAGCTGCCAGTGACAGGGAGTGGTCCCGTGCCGTGTTGCCTGCCCACCGTGCGTCCAGCCTCGTGCCCCAGTGCCCCGGCGGGCATTGGGAGCAGAGATGCAGCCCTGCAAGACCGGAATGGGTGGTCCCAGCAAGCGGAGACCAGCTCCGAAGCCTCACAGAGATCAAAAGGGAGCCGGGGCTTTTCATTCCTCTGCCGCACTGCCTGCCTTGCTGAGCACTGTGCCGCAGGAGCCAGGTGAAGGCAGGGAGGCGGCAGGCAGCCGCGGAGGCTGTGCAGGCAGGAGCACAGCAGGGGCGGTGGGAGTAGCCTAGTGGGGGGCCCAGCTGGTGCGTGGGCCCGCGTCGAGGCTGCACAGAGGAAGGAGAAAAGGGAAAATGGTTTCTTTAAAGCCCCCAACTGCTGGTGCCGTGGGAAGGCTGGAGCGGGAGGGACGGCAGGGAGGGCAGAGTCCATAGGGAGTCACCCCTGCTACAGAGGAGAGCAGGTCCTGGAGGTGCCAGAGAGCCCTGTGACTCCAAATCCAGGAGGGACAGAGAGCAGGAAGACAGGTAGGGAATGGGGCTGGAAGAGGCTAGAGCCATTACGGGCAACCAGGACAATAATGGCTGGTTATTGTGTCCCCACAATAATGTCCCCCCTGGGACTGCCCGGAGGGGCTGCCCAGAGCCAGGCTCTGCTGTCAACCCGGGGGGAGAGTTGAAGACCAAGGGCATTGCAGATGCAGCCATCAGGCCAGCAGCAGGACTCTCCCAGTATCCCACAAGCCCTGAAGAAGCTTGGTCCCTGAGAGCTCCCAACATATTGATTTAGCCTCCAGACGTCCCCCACCACAACCTGGGGGAGCCCTTTAGAGGCAGGATGCAGGCAGGAACATTTTCTTACGTTGAGACCATCCTGCCTTGCTCAGGAAGGTGCTGGCACCTACACAGGGTAACACGTTCCCCTTCCAGCACTTTCAGACCTTCTGGGCTTGGATTCTGACACCTGACTGACCTTCTGGATAAAGTGGGCCAGATCTCCAGCATTGCAAGGCTGTGGCAGGAGATTTCTTCTGAGCCATCAGCTGAGTTCTTTGACAAACAATGATATTGGTTGGAGGGACAGATGTGTAGTCCAGGCAGGGGGACATATTGCTAATTTGGATCTGTCCTTCTACACATCTACCTATCCATCCATCCATTCACTCCTATCTAGCACTGGTTGTTTCTCTGGTTGAAGGCAGTGGCCTGTGCTACAGACTCCTCCATTATCCCATGAGTGCTGATGCCCATGTCCCTCAGCTGAGGGAATACGAGAACTGGTGAGAGAGCACAGGAGCTTAGTTCTGCCTAAGAAACATCTCTTTGGCTGCCTTAGAAGCAAAGCCAGACACTCAGGGAAGTCCTGTTGTTCCTCACTGCAGGATGAGGGTCAACAGCTGGGGCTGGCACTGCACCAACAGTGGCTTGTATTAGCACTGACACAACATCCAGGACTTGGGCCATGGAGATGGTCCCTCTGTAAGATGAACGCTCAGTAATATCTTTATGTCTAGATCATCAGAGTTGCCAGGTAGACTCCTTGAGTGTGTTACCACATCTGTCTTGTTTCAAGGGCTTCTCTCTCCTTCCACCAAGGCAGGGAGCAGGAGCCTGCCACCTTCCACCTGTGCACGCATCTCCACTGCTTTCTTCCCACAGAGGGGTCAGTCCCCACAAGGCCCTGGCAGTCACCTCCAAAGCTGCTGAAGCGCAGTGAGCAGGATCGTGATGGGCCTGTATGAATACCTGTACAAATATGCCACAGGAAGGCATCTCCTAGGGGGTGGCAGTCAACAGAGGCAGGACTGAGGCCAGACTGCGAGCTGGCTGGACTTAAACAAAGAGCGATATCATGCCAATGATGTGGAGAGAAAAATGAGCAAGGGGTGGGAGCAATCTGATGAAAGGGGTCACCAGGAGAGGGCTGTTGAAGAACCATGGAAGCCGAGACTGAAAAGAGATTCAGAGGAAGAGCGTTAGAGGAAGAGCCTGTGTTGGAAGAAGGCTGGAGGGCTGAAGGTGCTGCAAGGTGTGTTTAATTAAGTGGATCACTACAGCAAAGGATGCCCTAGTAATGCGGTATGGTTTCTCCCAGCTGTGCCTGTCTGCAATACAGCCATCACTGCTTCCCCCATAGTATTTGGGAGGGCTGGAGTAGGCCAACTCCACCACCCTCATCCATGCTGCAGGGAGCCTATTTTAAGCCTTGCTAACGTAGGAGGATTAAATTTGGCTGTCTGAGACACGTCCTGCTCCCAGCTGTCCCCCAACCTCTCCTGAGGTTGGCAGCTCTGCTGCAGGCATGTCTCATGACACAGGAGGCTGCCCTGGAACTCCATGGTCAGCTGCCCTGCACAAGAGGAAACCAAAATTACGCTATTGTGCGTCTCAGCTATGCAGGCACCCATCTTCGGTTTGTGGCAAGAACTCTTCCAGGTGTTGATCTCAACAGGTTGAACATGTCCCCCATGTGCAAAGCACCCTGGGACAAGACGTAGTGGGACAGGTGGGTTAGGAGGGGCCCGCTCAGCCCCACAGTTACTCTGCCTCCTCCTGTGAGGAGCAGTGCCTTTACCGGGGGGAACAGAGCTTTCCTACACCCGCCAGCCTGCATTTCAGCTTGTTACACAGCAGCTACAGGGGGGCCCTGCATCTTCTCCCCTGGCCAGGCCATCACTAGGGTGAGGGAACAGAGCCAGTCCCACAGATATCTGCCTGTGCCCACCCTGCCCAAGGAAGTAGGTGTCTGGGGACCTCCACCAAAACCAGCTTGGTGATTCATCTCTGCAGCCATCTTGCTCCTGCTGAGCCGTGCAGTCCTATAGTTCACCATCCTTCGTCCGGACTCCTGCATGCACTATACGTTCCTGGTCAATCATGTGTTTTATTAATTTATAGAGCGCCTGTTCCTGGAGCACTTGCAAAAGAGCCTCATGGAAAATTGTGTTTTGCCTGGGCAGATCAATCTGCCCAGAACCTGCAGTGTATGTATTTAAGAGAACATTACATCTGGCCGTTGCTGGCTGAATTACTGACCACCATCTGGAGACTGGGCAGGAAGGACCAAATTTTCAGCTGGAGGAAACTGGGCAAGCAGCAGAGGAGACGGTGCTGATTTACGCTCGGTGGGGCAGACTGTGGCCTCCTCCTGAGCACTGAACTGGGCTCTGTCGGTGGTTACCAGTTCCACAGGGAACATCACTCAATGGCCCTTCCTCAGTTTGCTCACTTAGAAAATGGGGGTAATAATACCCATCACCTATCTGCAAGGCTGTTGTGAATTTTCATGAGCTACCATCTGAACGGGGCTTTGAGCAGGGAAATTGCTGTATCAGCTCTAGGCAATGATAAACAATACTCAGCATTTACATATTCAAAGCACTTTGATTAACTCTTGGGGTTTAAGGACTTGATTCAATTCCCACTGAACCGTAATGGCAGCTGGACGGGGTTATCGGCAGCGCTGCTGTCTCGTGCTGGCCCTCAGCTCTGGGTGCAACCTCGGCTGGCTGCAGGCTGGCAGCCTGGGGTGGGTGGTGGGGCTGGGGCTTCACCCCTCCTGCCGCTGCGTTGCTGGCAGACCCTGGCAAAATCAGGCAAAGCACCTTGTGTCTTAAGTCCCTGCCTAATAAAGAAGAAATAAATAACACTCATCCCTGCTTTGGAAAGCAGTGAGATCCTGTGATGCAAAGACGGGTGCAGAGCACAGAGTATCATCAGTTCTGCTGCAAAAGCTGTAACCAGGTGTTAAATAGCTGTGAAATTCTAACCTGATTCATGCAGAAGATGCCAAATAAAGTTTCTTTTCTTTTCTTTTCTTTTCTTTTCTTTTCTTTTCTTTTCTTTTCTTTTCTTTTCTTTTCTTTTCTTTTCTTTTCTTTTCTTTTCTTTTCTTTTCTTTTCTTTTTTCTCTTTTTTTTTAATACGGAAGGGTAAGAGGTGGGCCTTTGCCTCCTCTATTGCAAAGCCCTGTAGATCCAGGGTGACCTCCCCCTCCACCCTGTCTGCTAATGCCAAGGTGGCATTAAGCAGAGGAGACCAAAGCCAGGAGCACTCTTTATAATTTTATTCAGCAGATTATTTTGCTTTTTCCTTTCAAGTCTGTTCAGCCCCTTGATTTTAAATGGCCCCCCTCTGTCCAGCCGGATGATAAATCTCCCCCGGGGTGCCTTGTGTAAGAAGATCCTTCGGCATTATTATTAAGATCACCGTAAAACAATAGCGAAACCTGGTGAAACCGTGGTCCCACCGTGACCCATTGGCATAAGATTAGGAAGCCTCCAGCCGGCTGTGGGAGTGGGGCTGCTCGTGCAGGGCAAAGGGGTGTCCATGGGGAGCGGCGACAGCAGGCTGCGAGCTCCCAGGGTAAAACCCCTCCAGCCTTCCTAACTACCGCCAAGCCACCAGGCAGCCCCGGCAGCGCCTTCTGCCATTAATTAAAGGCACGCTATGAAAAAGTAGCTCTCTCTCCATGGCTTGAGCATTGGGGGACAGCACTGATCCTGCATGAACGATTTCGGAGCATCCCCTGAGGCAGCCTGGGGAGGGGTTGCCGTGTCTGACACTGTCATTTTACACCACTGCTGAGCCCAGCACGGCCAGGAGACCAGCCTGCATCCCGGGCCCTGAAAATCAGGCGCTGACTGGAAAAGATAAACCGTAGAGATGCACGTCCATGTCCCCCCGCCCTCTCCCTCCCCCCCTGCCCCCAGCGGACGAATACCTGATCTTGGCTGTATTGGCCTCCGGTGCCTGGGCACTGAACACCAACCTATTTGGTTTTAGTTATTAAAGAAGGTTTTGCTGCCACCAGGAAGGAAACTTTGGGCAATGCCTCGTGTGAGGCACTCTGAAAGATGCAGCCAGAGTGAAGTCCTCACCAGCCCCAGGCACAGCAGACGCCCGGAGCTGGCAGAGGTGGGGTTGGCGCGTGGGTCTGCCTGCTCCCATCCCGGCTGTGCCAGTCAGGTGGCTCTTTGGGCTTGGTGGCAGAGACACCTGCAACAAGCTGCAAGGCCCAAGGTTACAGAAGCTGCGCTGCATCATTAGGCAGGCTGGACCTGCCCCTGCCTCTAGAACTGCTCCACAATTTGGGGGTGAGGGAGATGCCCAAGGGAGCATCCTGCTACCTTCAGCAGGAGGATCTGGGAGTGGAGCCACAGTGTGGGGGGCAAGGCTGGGTTTGAGGTGCAGGGGGTGGCCGGGCTGTGCTGCGGCTGCCCCCCAGTCTCAATCCGTCCGTGATCCCCCCTCCCTGGGCCACACAGTGGGCTGGGGCAGCCAGAACTCCTTGCACAGCAGCAAATTTTGCTGTGCCCTCAGCACATCCCAGGCAGTCCTAGGCGTGTGAGCGTCGCGCTGGCCGACCTCCTTGCAAGCAGGTCCTGCCAGGCTTAGTGGGACATGCTTGGCGCACGGTGCCCGACTTTCGCCCCCTCCCCAGTCCCGGGGCCGTGTGACACCCTGGGGTGGCAGTGCCAATCCCTGCAGCCTCGGCACGGGCCCCTTCTTCTATCGGGGTGTCGGGGGTGGCATTGCCCGGGGGCTTGGCACCCGGGGAGCTCCGGTGCAGCGCTGAGTGGGGAAAGGCAGCTTGCGGTCGTTAAACCAAGGCTCGTCGCAGGGTCCCGCGGCGCGGTGCGGAGGCGCGGGGCCGGGCGTCCCGGGGCGGCGACGTGCGGGCGCGCCGCGCCGCTGCGCAGCCCGCGCCGCGATCGATCCGCATCGACCGTCCCCGCCGAGCTGCTCCACTTTCCAGCCAATGTCAGGCGGCGGCGGCGGCGGCCCGGGGAGCCCCGCCGGTGGCACCGCACACCCTCGCCTGGCGCGCCGCCCGCGCCGCGCTGCCCCGAAGAGCCGGCCTGGACCGCGCCACGCCGCGGAGCCGCGCCGGGCCGGGCCGCGGAGCCGCGCAGCGCCGGGCGCCGCAGCGGGCCCCGCACCGAGCACTGCACTGAGCACCGAGCACCGCAGCGGGCACTGCAGCGGGCACCGCACCGAGCACTGCACCGAGCACCGCAGCGGGCACTGCACTGAGCACCGCAGCGGGCACTGCACTGAGCTCCACACAGAGCACCAAGCACCGCAGCGGGCACTGTGTTGAGCTTCGTACTGAGCACCGAGCACCACAGTGGGCACCACACTGAGCACCGCACTGAGCACCAAACACAGCAGCAGGCACCGCACCGAGCACTGCACTGAGCACCGCAGCGGGCACTGCGCTGAGTTCTGCACCGAGCACCACAGCGGGCACTGCACCGAGCACCAAGCACCGCAGCGGGCACTGCACTGAGCTCTGCACCGAGCACCACAGCAGGCACTGCAGCAGGCTCCGCACTGAGCAGTGCAGCGGGCACTGCACTGAGCTCTGCACAGAGCACCAAGCACCGCAGCAGGCACTGTGTTAAGCTCCGTACTGAGCACCGAGCACCACAGTGGGCACCACACTGAGCACTGCACTGAGCACCAAGCACTGCAGCGGGCACCGCACTGAGCACCGTACTGAGCACCGAGCACCACAGTGGGCACCACACTGAGCACTGCACCGAGCACCGCACCAAGCACCACAGTGGGCACCGCACCAAGCACCACAGCAGGCACTGCAGTGGGCACTGCACTGAGCACCACACTGAGCACTGCAGTGGGCACTGCACCAGGCACTGCACCAAGAATTGAACTGAGCACCACAACAGACACTGCACCAAGCACGGCACTGGGCACTGCACTGAGCACCACAGTGGGCACCGTACCAGGCACTGCACTAGGCAGCACCGTACCGGGACTGGGCAGCATCTCACTCTCACCATACCAGTCACTGTCGTACTGGGCAGCACCGTACTGGGCACCTTACCAGGAACCGCTGTGACAGGCAGCAGCACACCAGGCACTGCTGCACTAGGTGCCACTGTACGGAGCAGCATCATGCCAGGTTCTGTCACATCAGGCACTGCCATGCTGGGCAGCACTGTGCCACTGAGTGCTGCACTGGGCAGCACCAAATCCAACATCTCAGCAGCTTGTGCTGTTGTACCAGGCACCACACTTGCCACTGCCCTGGGCACAACTGCACTAGACACTGCACTGGGCACTGCCATAATGGGCTGCGCTGCACTGGGCATAACCACATTGGACATCACCACACTGCACTGGCACTGCCACAGCAGGCACTGCACTGCAGCAAGCATCATGCTGGGCACCACTGCACTGGGAAGTGCATCACCACCCCACCCCACTATGCTGTACACCCTGCGTTGCATCACCATCCTGCACTGGCACCCTGTAGCACTACCCAGCACCTCCCACCACGCCGTGGCACCCATGCTGCCACTCCCACACCCCACTGTGCCAGGCCACCACTCCACCCCGCACCCACCATCCCCACCCCTGCTGTACCCTGCGCCCTGCTGCCCATTGCCCTTCCTCCCAAGCTAGAAGGCTCCCAGGAAGAAGCATGTCTGCCCCCAGCACACTTACTCTGCTTTCCCATCCCTCTGAGCTGTCCCCTTGATTTTGCAGTTGGAAGTAGCACACGGAGCAGGATCTCTCTCTGTGTTTATGCTGGTGGCCTCCGCAGGACAACCAGACCCATTCCCCCTGCGCCGTATCCAGCTGCACGGCCCTGTTGCAGAGCCCGTGCAGGCACACAGCAAGGGAAGCTGCCCCTCAGCACAGGCCTGCATGCCCAGGCCAGCGCGCCTGCAGCGCCGGAGCCATCGTGCAGCTGTGGAGATGATTGTTGGGTTGCGTTATTTCCCTGATAATGCAGAAATACGTCCAAACACTGACTCCATTATCTCCTGCTTGGTTTTCTGCGTAAGCATGAGAGTGACCCATGCATGTTTTAAAATGTAGCCTTTGCGCTAGGTACACAAACTGGTGACTTTTACTTACTGCGGAAATGCTGTCTGCAGACTTAATAGAACAGTTTTTGATCGTGTGGACAACACTTTGAAACCAGACTTGCTGGGTACTGCTTACCTCAACCGCTTTACAACCAGCAACACAAACAGTTTAAAAACAAGGCTCTCCTAAGCACGATACAAAATAAGCCTGTGATAATGCTTCACCGAGAGCCTGCTGCGGAAGCCCTGTGTAGTCCAAATACTGAAAATGAGAGCACAAGCAATGCACTTTTCAGGGCGTCCTTTGTGAAAGTGGAGGAGGGGGATTTTTAAGTATCTAATTGCCACGCCACTCGCAACGGTGATTTCGGAGGAAGAGGCTGCTGGTTTTAATGAGCAATGAAATGAGTGTGCAACATGTAGCCATCAGTGGGGCCGCAAGGGCAGGCAAAATGTTTGCAGTGGCAGGTGAACCGGGAAGAGTTTGGGCAGCCTCGGCCCTTGGGCTGCTTTCTGAAAGCCGGAGTGCCTGCAGACTGCTTCGCTTGTGCTAGTGAGGAGAGCCTGGAGGGTGAGCGCTGCATGTGGCTGATCTCCCCAGCGAGATGGCGGTGGACAACAGCCAAAGCAGGCGGCCAAGCTCTTGGTGTTGGGCTGGCACAGTCTGAAGGCCACTGCCCCAAGGGTGGGTTGGAGAGTCCCTAGACATGCAGTCAGCACGCGCGCGTGGTGCCCAAGCAGGAGAAGCTGGGACCTCGGGCTCCCTTTGGAGGTGTGCGTTGGTGGGGAAGCACTTGGTGACTCAGTTTCCCTGTTGAGCAGGGGGCCGGCTGCCCCCCGCTGGCTCTCCAGGAGGCCCGCGGCGGCCGTTGGGCTCGCAGGCAGGCGGTTGCAGAGGCTTCCTGTTTCTGCGGGATGCGACTGGCATTGTGCCGCACAGCGAGGGGGGCAGAGCCTCTTCTTGCACCTGCCCAGAGCATCTGCTAGGGAGAAAATCGCCATGGCAACTCCGCCAGTTCCTCTATCGCCTGTTCCGCGGGGGGACGAGGGGTCTCCCGCGCCTCCCCCACCTCAGCGCCGGCCCGCTGACCCAGGGAGATGGGGGATCCCCTCAGCTCAAGGTGGGCTGCCTACGCCCCAAGAGCACAGCTTATGGGGAAGGAAGGCTTTGCCGTGGGGTGTCTTCAACCACCAAACCCTGGTGCCCTCCTGCGGTGCCCAGCCTGGGTGGGGGGAGATGCTGTCCTCTTCCAGCTCTGATCCAGCCTTGGGGGGATGCCGGGTCTCCAAGGCCACCCATGATGGGACATGAGATCTTTGGACTTCACCAGATTTAGGGGAGGGTCCCCACTTTGAATGTAGCTTAAGGAAGGGCACATGGCTCCCCACTTTCCCAGATAGCTCCACACAGGGCACAAGATGAAGATGAGGACTTTGCCATTTATGGAAGGTGGTAATTTCTGGGCCTGGAACAAGGCTCAGGGCTCCTGAGCCTGAAGCAAGCAGCAAACCTGGCTACGTGGTCCATGTGGCTCCATGTGGACATCCTGCCCTGGGCTGCTTCTGGTGGTAATTCGGAACCCTGATGTCTCCCCTTCACCTCATACAGGGGCAGGGGAAGACAAGGGAGATGTTCTCATTGGCAAGGAGATCCCCACAAATCAGGTGTCCTGGGACTCCCTGGGAAGCTGGGCAAGGTGGGAGGCAGGCCTGCCCCTCCAGCCACCATGACACAGTCCCCTTGAGCCCCAACACCCTTCATCTTGCTCTGCCCTTGCTCATTGCCAAGGAGCCATGGGCCTGGGCTTCCTAAACCATGGGCAGAGGAAGGGACCATGGAGGGCGACAAGGTGAGAAGAGATGTTTTTCAACTGAGATTGGAGAGGAAATTAAATCTAGAAGCTGAGCTCCTGAGGGCTCTAGAGACTGTCATAAAATCATCTGGCCCTAGCTCCTACGAAGGCACAGGTGCACCCAGGGAAATATTGATTTTGAAGGGCTGACAACACCCAATTTCTTGCAAATCTGCTCCTGGTTCCAAAAGTGGGTGGGATACTGGGGAAAAATCCAGCTCCCCAAAGGTCATCAGTCACTCTAAACCCTCCCCCATGGCTTTCAGTCCTGCCACCCTTACTTCCCAGTGTGGCCTGCCTGGGGGCTGACTCAGGCCTGGCCTAGCTGCTTATGAAAGAGCAGCCAGCAGGGTGGCTTTTCCTGGAGAGAGGGCTTGTGAGTCTCCCCCTTCTTATCTACTTTCACCTCCCTGCTGAGCCAGTTTCAAGCCCTCAGGTTGGCGAGGACATAGCTCTGATCTGCTGGGGTGGCAATTCCAGCGCAGAGATTGTGTCTGGATCCTTCTCGTTGCAGCTGCCCAGTCAGTACGCAGGTGGGACAAGGCAGGATGATGCGCAATGGCAAGAGCAAGGTGTGACCAGTTGAGTTGCTTGGGAACATTGGGCTACTGGCCTGCGATGGGCTCTCATCTCCTTCAGTCTCACGTGCAGCCAGAAATGGCCTTCTTCCTGGACCTAACTTGCAAATAGTGCGTGAAGACACCAAATGCTTCGATGTCGGAGAGCTGCTCCTTGATGTGCCAAATCTTCCTCACCACTGTGAGCCTCCCTTCTTGGGCTTCCCTTCATGGGACCTTTGCAAGCCTTTTCCCCAGCTGTGATGGAGGCTTTGGCCACTCCTACTTTAAGGAAACTTTTCCAGCCTCCTTCACCAACTGGCTGGGAGAAGGCAGCAGTCGAGCTGCAGAGAGTACCGTCCCTTCACCCACCCCAAATCCTTGCAGGGTGTCTGTGCTGAACTGCAACCCCTCTCCAAATTCAGAGCATTTAGTCAAACTTCAGCTGCTTGAAACCAGAGCAGTGCCCCAGTACATGCATTTTTTAACGAGAAAAACAAGCCCATTTCGCAGTGCAAACAAGTAATTTAATGAGGGAAGCCCAGCCCTTGTTCTGAATGAAGACAGGCCCATTTTTCAAGTGCAGGCAGCTTTCCCTGCTAGGGCTGGATGCTTAAGGGTTTGGTTTTCTCAGCCAAGATGCTGTCAAGCCTGGCAATGAGGGACTGTCTCTGCCCCAGAGAGCTTACAGAAGGGAGGACAAGAGTCGGATGAAAAAAGGAACAGCCTCTTCATTTTACTAAAGGGGAAACTGAGGCACAGAACAATTTAGGGACTCAGGTCATGTACAACAGCAAAGGTAATGCTGGAGTAGAGTACGGATGGCCCAAATCCCAGGCTCTTGTCTGAATTGCAGCTGAATTTTCCAGAGGCAAAAGTGACTGTCTTTGCCTCTGAAGCACCCAGCCAAGGCTGCTGAGCTCTGAGAAGGAAGGGAACCATCACAGTGTCTGTGGAAAATCTCCTGAGACACAAGCTTAAGCATGGGAAGAAGGCCCACAGGGGACAGATCATAAGTGTCAGAGTGCTAAGACTGTGTCCCACTCCTCAGGATCAGGGTTAGGTTTAGCTCAGCTGGTTAGTGCATGGTGCTAATAATGCCAAGGCCGTGGGTTCGATCCCTGTATGGGCCACTCGCTTGAGGGTTGGACTAGATGATCTCCAGAGGTCCCTTCCAACCTTATTAATTCTATGATTCTATGGCACTGCCCTCCCAGACATCAGTATTTGTGATCATCTGTGGCATGAAGCAAGCATCAGCACCCAGATCTCTATCAAGCCTTCACTAAGGCACCTGCTGGCCTCCCTCCATTTGTTTCTGGAGAGCTTGGGGCCTCCTGCACCCTTGTGACAGAGAGCCAGAGGGTGCTGCAATTTGATGGGACCCTTGTTGGGACAGTCTCCGTGCCCACCCCTGAGGTGTCTAACTTGTTTTATTGGCTAATATCAAGGTGGACCCGTATCACTGTTCCCATACAACAGCTGGGGCAGCGAAGGCACAGAGAGGTGGAAGGACTGACCCAGAAGCATCCAGTAGGCAAAGTGGGACTGACACCTGGCTCCTCAGAGCAATCATCAGCTATACTGTGGCCTGTGGGCTCCATATCTGCCCCTCAGTCAGGGTATCACTTGAAAAAAAAAATGATTTCTGCCTCTGGGCAGTATTGGGCATCTCCAGACAACCTTGCTGGTGGGGCTGACTTGTGGACTTGAGCGGGGCTCAGGGTGCCAGGTGCCCCATATCCTGGCTACTCGCAGGGGGTGCACAAGCTCAGTCTGGTTTTGCCCCTGTGCCTGCCTACGTGCCAGGTGGTGGAAGAGTTTGGCCTTTGCTGTGGGCTGAGCAAAGCACCTGTTGAAAACTGGCCATGTGTGAAGATAAAATAAAGGGAATGTCACGTTCCAAAGCCGTGGTCTCTGGGTGCTGCTGAGCAGGGCTGGGATTGTGCTGGGAAGACAGCGGTCAGGACGCCAAGGCAGATCGGCAACTCCCCCCAAGCCCAGCCTGAAATCAGAGATGTTTGTACCTAAGCAACACGCAGATCTGCTATGAGCTGAGTTTACTGATTTCACTCCTCTTCTAGACATTGTCAGAGCACTTTGTACAGGGCAAAAGCAGAAGGCACTGAATACCAGGCCCTTCCCAGGGGCTTCCAAGCCACAAAACCTCCCGTTTGCTCTGCTCTGCGTTTAGGCAGTTGTGTCTGTCCTGTCTTGCTATGCCTGGACTCTAGCTGAGGTCCCCAATTAGCTGATGAGCAGCTGTGAAGGCATGCAGCCCGCAGCGGGCTCACTACGGCCAGGGTGCTGGGACAGCATGCTGGGAGTCTGTCCTCCAGGCTTATTCCTATCCTTGGCCTTGGTGTGGTCATGTCCTGACCATGCGCTGGACTTTTTAAGCAGATCTGAAAGAAGAAAAAAGTGTCCAACTGCTCTTGAAAGTCAGAAGTGGCCCAGCTCGCCCATGAACGCTGCTGCTGAGGTCCGCAGTAAGCTGGCACAGCCACACACGAGATTTCTGTCTTCCCTGCCATGAGGTGTGACAGAGCCCAGGCTGCACAGTGCCCCAGTCCTGGGACAGGACCCCCATCGGGAACACTAGAGGAGAGCTCGGATGTTTGGGGCCGGGGCAAGGTCTGGACAAAATGTGCTCATCACCCCGATTTGGACCGGAATCTGCTATTTTAGTAGCTGTGACCTAATGCTCTGTAGGTGCCTTTGAAAATAGCCAGAGTGTGTTAGCAGAGGCTGTATTTCAGTAGTGCTCTTTAACCTGAGCTCTTATGGAGTAGCACCAGCCATACTTCCACAGTCCAACAAAAAAGGGCAGTTTGACAGCAAATTCTTGAGTTCTGGTGGAATTTAAATTCCAATTTATTGTATGTGGAAGGATTGAAAATGTATTGTCCAGAGCACTGGATTATAGCAGTACATGAGAACAGTGGAAAGATAGTGAAGTCCAGAGGAACAGCGCTGAAATAGTCTGCATTAAAAATGGCATGAAAAATCAGCTTTTTCCTGTGAAATACTTTGGCTGGGATGAAATTGTTTTTCCTGATGGCAGCTGGTTCCTTCAGGGGTTAACTGCAGCCCTTTCCAGAGAGCTGTAAAAAGTGTTTCCGAAATAGTTCCACTGCCCGTTGTTTTTATGGCCGGGAAAGGCAGGGCAGGCCTGCCCAGGCAGGAGGTGAGCCACAGGCTCGCTGCGCAGATGGAAACAGGCTTCAGAAGATCAAGTGGGAATTCAGACTGTGCATCAGGAAAGTTATCCTAGCAGCGAGGCCAACGGGCCTTTGGCAGCAGATGTCCAAGCCTGATCTGCAATCCAGGTCAGTAGTGTGAAGAGAGTGCAGAACCACAGCAGTGGGCACAGAAGGGGGCTTGGGAGCCCCTGTCCTGATGCCACCAGTGTCATCAAGGGAGTAAATGGCTCTCCCTCGCTCACAGGGCGCAGTGAGGCCACTCAGACTGAATGTGTCCAGACCAGCTCTGGTCTGCTGATTTCAAGGAGAGTGGTGGAAAGCTTGGAGGTGCTTGTGGCTCCCTTGGATACAAGCTGTGATATGAGGATACTTGTGCCGGGAGGATGGTGTTCGGGGCACTGAGGCTGCAGCCCACTGGAGGTCCTGTTCCCTAATGCCAGCAGTACTTGGGGCTGCTGGCCCAAGTGCCCCCACCACCAGCACACTGGATCCTCTCATGGCAATGGAGACTCAATGGGCCAGCTCCAGGAATGAGGGGAGAGGGAGAAATTTGGATTGCACCAAGCAGAATCCAAATCTTAGGTGCCTGTTGCACTCATGGATAGCAGTGGTTTTGGGGGCTGTGGGGCTATGTTCAGTCAGCCTAATTCAGCCTACCTTGCCTAGTACTGATGGCTGAGATGTTCATGGGTCTCAAACAAGGGAGAAGAGTAAGAGATACAACTCCCTGATGATGGTAACTCTCAAAGCCAAAGTGGGCAGAGATAGAGATGTTTGCAGATCTGAAGGCCACAGGAGAGTCTCTGGCCTGGTCACTCCTGTTTACCCTGGGCCATCGGAGTTCTTTATGATGTCCTTGGGTTGGGCTTCAACACATGGGACTGGAGACATGGGGACACTTTGGTAGCCAAAGTCCTGAGGGAAGAAGATGCTGGACGTTGGCTTACCAAGTACTCCAAAACTCACCAGCGCCTGAACAGCACATATGAGAGAGTGTGGCTAACAGGCATGCTTGGCTTTGACGCTTGCTAAGCAGCCAGGAGGTTTCCCCCTTTCTGATCCCTCCTTTAAACTGCCTCCAGCACTCAGGGGTTGCACTGCACTTGCTCCCTCCTGCTCTGCTGTGCAAACCTTGGCTGCTTGTCTTCCTCTGATGCTTTCAGGCCAGAGAGTTTTCCAAGTACTTTATACTTAACTCAGGCATAGAAATTAACGTCCAGGATGCAGCAGAGAAGGAGCAGCCAAATCTGATTTGGGCAAAAAGAATATAGAATTCCCCAATCTGCAGAGTGCATGTCTAAAAACAGTATGTGAAACGGGAAGGCAGCCGAGGGGTCTCCTCTCCAAAGCGTGTCTATGTTTGAGTGGGGGGTGTCAGAGGAGCAGAACAGGGAAGGCAGCTGGGCAGGGAGGCGCGTGGGCTCCAGGCACCATGGCACCTGGAAAAGGGTATTCTGGGTTTAAGGATAAGTGGAAGAAACGTGCAGTTTTGTGAGCAGCAAATCTGGCAGAGAAGGGATTTCTGCAGATGTACGTCTCAAGGGTGGAGGCCAGCTTATAATTGTGTAAGCGACGAGGCTGATAGAAACAGGCTTGCGTTTGGTGGCCAGGCTTGGCCCAGCCTGGCGGGGGTGAAGAGCTGGGGAATTTTTATTTTCGCTCTGTGCCTTTTCTCACTCTCAGAAGTAATGAAATGCAGGAGCCAGCATTAATGCACCATTAAGACTGCAAATTTCAGCACGCAGCCATCAGGAAATGCAAATACTCGGGTCTACTGTCAGCTCTACCTTCACTACAGCAGTGGAGGAAGGGGCTGGCGTGCTGCTGACCTTTGCTACCTTGATTAAATCCTTGGTGACTCGCAGTTTCTAGTGCTTGCCTCCCTTTTCGAACCCTTCATCTTCCCTCACCCACATCTGGGCTGCTCTTCTATGGCATGGGCGCACATATGGAGGATCACGGTGGTGTAAGCTGGCTTGCTCTGGGACCCTGCACTCAGGCTGAGATGTGTGGCCAGAGGGTTCTCCGAGGAAGCCTGCATTCGCAGGAGGGTAGGAATCTGGGAACTAAGCTGTGCTATGGGGTGCAGCATCTGTCGGCAGCCTGGAAGGATGGTACAGCCTGGCCCCAGATCTTTTGGCTATGCAGAGAAGTCTCCATCAACTGGGCCACCAAGGACAACGGCCCTGAGATAGAGAGAGAGAGAGAGAGAGAGAGGGAGAGAGAGAAAGAGAGAGAGAGAAAAGGGTTGCGAATGGGGAAGGGGAGGCTAAAAGGAGCCCTTTTTGCAGCCGGCAAGCACCGTCTGTTCTACCTTTGGGTTGTACTGCGTTTCCCTGGCAGGAACCTGCTTTTCCATAAATTTGGGTGGAAGGGAGAGTTTGGCAGAGCCCCTGGCTGCAGAGAAGGATTTACTGCTGCTCTGGCTGCTCTGCACAATCCCTGCGGAGCCTAGGCTCCCGCAAAAATGCCCTGCACAGGGAGGAGGAGAAGGAGGAGGAGCAGGAGGAGGAGGAGGAGGGAGTGGGTGCCAGTGTCCAACTGGAGGCAGCTGGCAGGGCCTTTCCTGGAAGTCCAAAGGGGAAAGGTGATGCTTGGACTTTTTATGGAAGGGACCCCAGAGTCGCTGTTGCCACAGGGGCGCATCGCTCTTGGGCAGCCCGGTGGGCAAGAGCGGGTGCCTGGCCTGTCTTGCCTTGTGCTGGCTGCCTGTCCTTGGTTGCCAGCCGGCAGCCCTGTGCCCCTCGGTGGAAATCCTGGCCGGGTTTGCTCTCCTCCTCATGCTGCACAGGTGAGGGCAAGGGGTCTCGGCCAGCCCCAGACCGGGGCCATGCGGGAGATGCAGGCAGCAGGGCAAGGAAGGAAGGGGCGCTGGCAAGCGTGGCCTTGGCTCACCTGTGGTGATGGAGGTGGCTGGGGACTGGGGGCTGTCCAGGGCCCCCAGTGCTGTCCCGCTTGCTTGCCAAGCAGTCCTGCCAGGCTCAAGGAAGGCGAGAGCTTTCAGAGCAGGCACAGCCAGCTGCCAAGGCTCCGGTGAGTCTCCTAGCAATGAGGAAGCACCAGGGTGACCGTCTGAGCTGCCTCCGCTGAGGCCCATGAAATCTCCTGGCACCAGCCCGCCTGCGTCCCAGCATGCCGGCCTGTCCGCCTCATCCTGGGCCGTCGCTCTTTGGAGCTGGGTGCAGCTCTCCTGCGCCTGCATGTCACCGGGCATGCATCGGGGCCGGGCCGCCCATGATACCCGCTCTCTGCGGCCGCCAGGTCGCTACGGCAGGCAACGGCCTCCTCGAGCGGGCGATGGTGCGGTTGGCCTGGGTGCAGGTTTGCTAATAACCGAGAGGTTTCCGACGCTGGCTCTTTGCCGCCTGTCTTGCTGGCCCGGCCCTGGGTACCTTGCAGCCTGGCGGATGGTGCCCGGATGCTCCCCGCAGCCCAGATGGCGCATGTCTGCGCATCCCTCCTCAGAGACAGCGAGCCAAGGAAACGGCTGGGGCTGAATCGCGTGAAACAAAATGAGCTGGAAGCAGCGGTTGGAAAGGCCAGGCTCCAGCTTGCTCTGGGTTATTAGAGATGAAAAGTCATGTTGCCGCATCCTGCTGGGAAAGGACATTTTCTTTCCATTTCCACAGAGGACGTGAATTTGCCAGGCAACCTCCAGTATGTAAGCAATGACCCTACTACGAGCAGCTGTGGAGCTCTTCCCAGCTGGGCTCATTTGGGCACCGCATCACCTTGCTTCCCAGCTGCTGGTGACCCCAACGCCGTGGAGTGCCGGGCAGCAGGCACCGGCCCTTGCCGTGCTCCTCCAGCCATGCTCACAGCAGCTCTCGGGGCTCCTGGCAAACCTGCCGGCAGCCTCGCAGCGAGCGCGCACAAGAGGCATATTGCGGTGGGTGTATGTTATGAAAGGCGAAGCAGAGCCGGGTGGGTTTTGCTTTCTCCCCCTTCAATCGAGAGCCGTCGGGGAAGTGATGCGACAGCTGCCATTTTGTTTGCGGTTGGACGCGGAGCGCCGCAGAAGGAGCCATTCTGCTTTCTTTCCCTCGTGGTGACTTTCTATTTATTCTTGCTTTCTTTCCCGCTTGCTCTCACTAACTTGAAATGAAAGTCACCCGAGGAGGGAAATGCATCTCAAATGCCTGTCCTCTCTCCTTTGCAGTGAGCACAAAATAGGTATTGGCCACATTCTCACATGGAAAAGAGAGGCCTGAGGATGGATAAATACTTTTCCAAGGCTTTGGAGCAAGGTGTGGACAGTGCTGAGAATAGCATCTCGAAATCTCAACTGCCAAGCCCTTAGCCTAACCAGAAGGTTATTCTTCTTCCCTTATGCTCATACATATCCATTAGGATGAGACCATATGTGTGAGATGTAGATGAATTTCTTTCCTCTTGACAAGTCCAGTTGGTCTTCCTAGGTAAGGAAATGGGGATCTGTTCCCATCCAACTTTGGGCTGGCTCTTTGCCGTGATTTCCTGGGTTGCATTTGCCCTGGTAGGAACAGAGCTACGAATCTGACGGTGCCCAGTGTGGCTTCAGGCCTAGCTATTCTCCACCCTTGGGGGCTTTTGATGCCAGACATCGCTGGAGAGGTGCAGAGGTTCCCCCTGGGTGCAGGAAGAGGATGAATGCGTGGAAGCCTTCACTGGAGGAGAGCAGCAGTGAGATGTTTTAGTGAGGAAAAACAGCTGGCTAGGAGAGTGCTGGAGGCCTCTTTGAGTGATCCTAATGAGGACTCAAGTTCCTCAAGAGATCACAGAGAACTTCTTGGTGAAGAGGTGACTTCTCTGACAGTAGGGAGCAGTAGAGTGAGCACAATCCAACGTGAAGAGCTCCTGCTCTTCATGTAGTTGCCCAATGTATCTCCTCAGACTCCAGGCAGATGAGCCTTTGATGAGATCCCTGCACATCTCAATCTGCCCAAGAATTTGGTGCTAGTTGAACACTGTCCTTTGAAGATAAAGTTAGGAGAGAGATCTTGGAGAGGTCTTAGGTGGTTAAGGAACTAGCCTGTGATGTGAGAGACATGCAATTATTGCTTAGCCCCTAACTTTCCTTTCTGGAGGAAGAGATACCTGGATGTAATGGGTCCTTTTGACTTCTTCCAATCCATTATAGGCTACAGATCAGTGCAGAAGTGGCATCAACCTGGATGATGGATGCTGTTTAAGTGATCAAGGGGAGATAGCTTCCTAATACCCATATGGTCAGATCTATCAGCTTCTTTCAATAGCATCGATCACATGTTGCTGCTGACATCTTTACAAACAGTAAACAGGAACACAGAGGGATGCCCTACGTTTTGGGCACTTTTCCAGTGCTTAGGTGTAAGCTTATGGGCCTGATTGCTCATCATGTCTAAGATGGTGGAGCTGGGCAAAGGAACCCAGTCCAGCCTGGAGGGGTTAGCACTTGGAAATCCTTCCTGCAAGGCATGCAAAAGGGAATCAGATGAAGTACCCTTAGTAACTGGTGCTATGCATGGCTCTCGTACCCCCAGCTCTCCTTTGAAGTGTAGCTCAGTCAAGATTGCAGCTGTGCAGGCATTAGTGAAGCAGGAGATGTCGAATAAGGGGAAAATGGGTCTGGGAGGGATCTCACAGCAGGGGGGACCCGTTGTGCTCCCTTTCTCAGAGCCCTGATGACCTGCAGAGGTGACAGAGCATGCTTTGTCTGACAAACTTTCTCAGCCTCACTCAGACTTTCTTGCTGCCAAACTGAGTGCTGAGGGCAGCCTGAGCTATCCACAGACTGACCCGCCTGATGATAGAGACTTTCCTCTGTAGGGATCTGGAGGATGACAGGGAGTTTTGCGGGGGTTCTCATAACCCTTAAGGTTAAACTCTGCTCTAACATTACCATGCTCCTGGGGCCCTCTAGGAATTTACTTCTTGGGAGCATACCCCCAGGTCGGTGCCCTCACTAGGCAGGAGCTCTGCTACCAGGGCTTGCCTGACCAGGGCTCTCAGTGAGCCAGCTCCCCCAACTCAGGGACCACCACAGTGCAAAGGGTTCCCTGCAAAACAGGGGTTGTCACCTGCTTGGTCAACCCAGAGACTTCACTATGTTCATGTCCTTTGCTGACTGCCGGTCAGGTGCGCCAATGCTGCTGGAGAAAACTATTGTGAACTGGTTCTTGCGATACAAGCTCAGCTTTGCTTGATTGCTTCTCCATGGCTTGCAATGAGATAGCAGTGTGCTCAGATAAGTCTCACCACCATCTTCAGACACCCAAATCCTCCAGGCTTCTTTTGGCATCGGTGCCTGAATGTTTTGTCAGCGCCCTGTGGGTGCGGGGGCCAAGCTTGTCCCTGCTGATCACCGCCTGCTAGGAAGTTGTACGGGCAAGGCCTTGGGTGCAGGCGGCATGGAGGGCACGTGGTTGACGTGCTGGGTGGAAGGAGACGTCCTGACCGTCATACTGGTGAGGGGGAGGCCATCACAGCTTTCACGGTTGTTTCTCCGCAGCTCCTGACTCAAGTGTGCCCAAATTAGCTCCTGCCATAAGTAACTTTTGATATTTCCTAGGAGGGGATCGTTTAACTTACATATCCCTTTCTAAAATTGCAATTGCCTTGAACCACGACGTTTGCTGACTTTGGAGAGCTGCTGCGAGCAGAAGTGGTTCAGCAAGCCCCATCTGATGCCCTCTGTGCATGCCTGCAAGAAGGGACCCTCTCGAACAACCGTCCTGTCTCTCCCCAGGTACTGTGGCAGAAGGGTCCTGTCCTGTCATGGGAACGATGCTGAACTGGGTGGGCCAGGGGCTGTGATGGCAAAGTAGGGCTGACCAGGAGAAGAAATGGGTGAGTATGCAAGCAAGGCAGTAAGAACTTTTCCTGTGGGTCTGGCTTGTTTTGTATTTTAGCTTCCACCTGAAGGACAGCTGCCCTGGGCTGAGAACAGGCATTTTCATGTCACTAATGTGTTCCCAGATTTTGCTGCTGAGCAGCAGCTTGAGGTGAGCCAAAAAGCTGCAGGCACTAGGAAAGCTCCTGTGTTACCCCGATCCAGGCCGAGTGTCCCTTGCCTGGCTGTGTGTCGCAGTGCTTGCCAGTCCCGCTCTCGCAGGGCCTGGGCACGCTTCCTTAAACCACCAGCAGCAGACGTACGCAGCGGGAGTGGCCGGGAAGGGATCTGAGCAGAGCCGACGTGCCCCAGCCCCACGGCCACATCCCGGCTGCCTGCCCAGCCTGCACAAGCAGATGGCTTTTGCAGGGTGCTCCGGAGGTTGGAGCAAGGCTATTTTGGACCACGTGGGCGTCTGAATTCCAGGCGAATCCCTGCTCAAAAGACGCCTGCCAGGGTCCCCGGAGGTGGAAACACTGCAGCTTGAATGTCCTCGTGGCTCTGCTGCCGTCTCTCACGTAGGCGTTCCTGCAGCCATGCCTGCTCGCCAAGCAGCCAGGCCGGCACCCAGTCCCACTCGCCTTCCCGCATTGCAAAAAGGCATCACGCCCACTTACCCTGCTGCTGGGAAAGGCTGCTTGCCGGGGGCACCCAGTCGGCCTCCAGGTGCCCCACACGTTATCTCAGCCTCCTTAACGCTGATGCAAGCAGCAGCTCAGCCACCAGGCAGGATTGCTTCGGAGGGGGCTTGTCTTGTGTCCCCGCGGAAGGCACCAGTGGGTGCCCTGCACCCCGGCCGCTTGGCGCTGTGCCACAGTCACGGGGAGGCCACCTCCATGGGCAAGGGACATCTGCTGATGCTCCCCTGTGCCCAGCAGCCCCTGGGTGCCTCAGGGCACCGGGGACAGCTAAGCGCAAAGGCAGAGACCCGCAGATGAGCTGCTCCGCCTCTGGTGAACGCTTCCCCGGGCTGTGCCGTGCAGCAGCACGTCCCAGCGCCACGGGCCGAGGTGGGGGGGGGGGAGCAGACGGACGGGACGCTCCCCCGCCTGCCCCCTCTGGGGGTTTCTCCCCAGCCCCCTGCCCACGGCAGCTGCCGCGGTCGCCTGCTCTTTCTCCCCGCGGCAGGGCTCATGCAGCCAGGCTGGCTCGCCCCGCCGCCGCCGCCGTCGCTGCCGCTGCGCTGGGGTGGGAGAGGGCAGAGGGAAACCGACTTCCTGCCCTTCTCGCCACTGCCTGCGCCGCTTGTGTTTGCTTTGAGGCCCGTGTCCCTCTTGCCAGGACATTCCCGGGCAGCGGCTGCTGCAGTTGCAGAGGAGCCGTGGGACAGCCCTGACCACAGCCGCCCGCATGCTGCTTGCAAAAAGTCGAGCGCCGCATGCTGGCCCCACAGCTGCATCCCCCCCCCGCCCCAAACCCCCCCTGCCCTGCCCAGCCTGCCCCAGCCCTGCACTGGGATCCCACGGGGTGGGGGGGGGAGGGGGAAGGAAGCAGCCCCTGAGCCCGAGGCCCTTTCTGCGGGGGCGAGGGGGTTGGCCAGCCCCAGGGCAGCGCCAAGCGCCTGCTGCACCCTCCCTGGGGGTGGTGGGCGGCGGTGGGCGAGCGAGTGAGTGCCGCGCGGGAGACGCCTGGGGTTAAAAATTAACGCAGCCAGAGCCTCGCTCGATGCGAGCTGCCTGCAGGCTGCAGGCCCCTCTCGACGCTCGCTGCTCGGGACCCGAAGGTTTTGCGCCCTGCTTCGCCAGCCTCCGCAGCCCCCCGCCCCCGCACTGCTGGGGGAACACGGAGGCACCGCGGTCCCCCCTCGGCTGGGCTGGCGGCCACCCGACCAAGAAAGGCACGCGCCCACGTTCGCCCGCGGCTGAGAACCGGGCAGCCCAGAGCTGGGGGCCGAGCGGCACGGCGGGTCGCGCTGACCCCGGGCGCAGCAGCCACGCCGCTGTGTGCCCGCAGGCAGGTCAGCTCAGAGCCGCCGCCCCCCCTCCCCTGCCCCCAGCTGCTCCGGCTCGGTTTTCTTGCGCCACGGCAGCGAGGGCTGCTGGAGGAAACGGGCTTTCTGAAAAGACCAAAGGGTTGCGCTGGCCCGTCCTCCCTGCTGGGCCAGGGGCTCTCGCAGGCCAGCATCTGGAGGAGCTATTCCGGCTTCGCAGCCCCACGTCCCACTAATTTCCCATGTCCTCTGGCACTGGGAGGAGGAAACTCGTTGCAACAGGGCTTTCAGCTGCTTAAGAAATCCAGACCCTCCTCTAAATTGGGGGCGTCACCAAAATCTGGGGCTCCCTGCACAAGGCTGCTCTTCGCGGCTGCGTAGGTTTGGGCTCCCTCCGGGAGAAGGTGCCCTGCATCCCCACCGGGTCCCAGGCGGAGGAGGCGGCGGGCGGGCGCCCGTGCTGTAACCCACTTGGATCGCGGCGGCTGGGCCGGGCTCTGGGCTGGGTTTTTTTTGGAACGCGTTTTTGTGCCGGAGGTTGTTAGGACGCATCTTTTGCTCACGCAGCCTTGGCAGTCCTCCAGCGGCTATCCCACAGTGCCCTGCATCCTGCTGGCATCGGAGGGGCCGGGTACCTGCGTGACCCCCACCTACGCGGGGCGCTGGCCTGCCAGCGTCCCCTCCCCAGCTGCACACTGGCACGCTGCCTGGCCGGCTCCATCTGCGGTGCGAGGGTGCACGCCTCCGCTTCCCCCACTCTTATTCCAACCGCGCCGTAGCAGCCCGGCCGTGTGCCTCCGTCTGGAGCCGTGCAGAGGTCCTGGCTTTGCTCACCAGCCAGGGAGAGGAGACAGCGCAGGCCCCCGCTGCGGGAGCCGCGTGCCCTGCGTGGAGGGGAACATTTCGGCGCCAGCTGGGGCATGCAGAGACGGGAGGTGGCATGGCTATTTGCGGGCCTGCCTTCTTCCCGTCTCCCTTGCCCTCCACCCATTCCCCCTCGCCCTCTCCTCCACACCTTGCCCCCTCCATCCCTTGTCTCCTTCCTGCTCCATCCCTGTCCCCTTACCCTCAGTCCCATCCCCCCCACCCTCCATCTCTGTCTTTCTCCCTCTGTCCTGTCCACCTTGCCCTTCATCCCTGTGCCCTTTGACCTTCATCTCCATCCCCCTCACACTCCATCCCATCCCTCCTGTGCCCCCCACAAGTGCTGGTGTTCCTGCAGCCCCCAGGCGCTGGGCTGCAGTGCAAGGACATTCCCAGGAAGACAGGGACTTTCTGCAGTGCAGAGGCAGCTCAGCACAGATTTCCTGGGGAGAGGGAGTAGAGGAGATGCGGGGAGCATGTATGGGTGCTTGGGAACTGCCCACGGTGGCCCTTGGTCTTGCAGCAACCATGCCGGCAGCAGGTCCTGTTGCAAATGCCACAGTAGCAGCAGGGGGATGCTGGCAAATCATGTGCCAGCTCCAGGGCCACTCGGGAGCTGGAGGTTTGCTGGGGAGCTCTGGGATGAAGTTCTGCCTTTGCTATCGGCTTCCTGCCTAATGGTGAGCAAGTCGCCGCGTGGCTCGGTTTCCCCCTTAGCTGAGTGCAGCGCCCGTTCTGTCGCCCTCTAAGGTCATGGCGGGTTTTCTTGCTGTGCCACATGGGCACGAGGTTGTCCATATCCAGACTGGCACAGACTGATGCTTTAAGTGGCTTCAGGCCTCCATAAAGGTAATTTCCATTTACTGGAGTTTTCCAAGCCTGCTAGCAGGTGAAATTGCCCCATGGTTGTGCAAGGACCTTCTGCAAGGGCTGTGGTGTCCCTGGGCTCGGGGGACTTCAGCTCGGTGGTTAGGGCATGAGGCCGACCGGGGTCTGCGCAATCCGGGCGCAATTGCGATGGGCTCTGCTGTGGCCCTGTCTCTGCAAGGAGGCTGCTAGAGCCCTGTGTCTCGGAGCGGCCCCTAAAACCGGCTCTCCAAGCGGCAACGAAATGCCCAGGACCTCTCTGAGAGCCGGGTGAGGTGGCCTGCCCGTGGGGCTGGGGCTGCAGCGGGTAGCCGCCCTCCAGGCTCAGCCCTGGCGGGGAGCCGGCCACCACTGGGATGCCGTGTGTCTGAGGGCAAGGCGCTCCAGCTTTCTGGGAAGAGCCTTTTGGAGCAGAGGCAGGGGTGCTCCCGGGCTGCTGGAGCGCTCCCCTCGCAGCCGGATGTGCCCCCCTCACCTCCTGGCCGCCCGGCCCCACTCTGCCCACCGTGCTGCTGGAGGGAGGGTCGGGGGGAAGCGCCTCGCGTCGGGCTCGCGGGGAAGGGAGCGCGTCGGCACGCCAGCAGCAACCGCGTCCGAAAATCCCGGTTACTAAATATGTGAAACTTGCATAATTAACGAGACGTGTGTCAAATACAAACGGCGCATTCACATTTGCTTTCACGTTATGTTTTCTGCGCGCCCCCCCCTTCCCTGTCCCCACCGCACTGTCTGCAGTTTTGTTTCGTTTAAAGGCTCAAGTTGGGGTGGGGAATGATTTTGTGTTCCTGGGGGTGGGGGGAATATCAACGGCAACAAAACGGAGTTTCATTTTTGCTGGTGTTTTTCTTCTTCTTCTTCTTCTTCTTTTTTTTTTTTTTTTTTTTTTTGCAAGGTTTTGGATATTTGCTGGCAACTGAAAAGTCTGCAGGACGGAGGGCTGCTTGGTGTTGCATCCCTGGAAAGCTGCAGCGCTCTCTGCCAAAGAGGGTGTTCCGATAAATTTTTGACTCCTCTCTTCCACTCCCTGCTGCTAATAACCGCCCCCCCCAACCCACCCCTCCAGAACCTGGGGCTGTGCTTGTTTTAGAGGACGCTCCATGCACGGCTTTGCGGGAGTCAGAGCACAGCGTGGGCTTATCCTGAAGCCAACTCCACTTTGCCGGGATGGGGGGGGAGGCATGCAAAGAAGTTTAGCAGCAAACTTCTGGGCTGAGCATAGCTCAGCTGGGGCCACACCTCGGAAGATCCTTCCCCCCTCCCTCTAGCTGGCTGATTATTTTTGCATCTTTGGTTATTTGCTGTCTACCTGCTGGGGGTGGTGGTGGGTGGGGGCAATTTCTATGGTGCAGAGGGCAAAGGACGCTTTGCCTTAGAAAGCAGCAAGATTCAGGATCCTGGGAGCTCTCTCCTTGGCATGGTGACCCCCCCACCTCCGGCTGCTAACGCCTTGGGTTTAGGTGGGGGTGGCAAGCTCAGGTGCACCAGCCGGGGACATTTATTTCAGCCTTCTTTGAGGCTGAGAAGTGGTCGCTTGGGCTTTTCGCCCCAGGAGGCAGCAGGCACGTTGAGGCTCGGCCTTGCAGCAGCAGCAGCGCTGGGCAGTTTGCAGAGGTTCAGATGCCATCAGCTAAGATGTCTTCTGCGAGCGGCTGCCGGGCGCCCAGCTGGCTCCTCGCACACCGCACTGGGGTGACGCTGCGGAGGAGGGGAGTGTGGGGGGGAGTGTGTGTGGTGGGAACACAGGAGCACCCTGGGGTGATGCCCCACAGGTAGATGGGGGGTGCTGCGGGGTGACATTCGATGGGGCAGCTGGGACAGGAGGACCCTGTGGGGGCATGTGGGGTGTGAGGGCGTCACCCTCATTGGAGTGACAACCCACATGGGTGGAGTGGGGCACACAGCAGGGTGCCACTGGCTGTGGGGGGGTCCGGACAGGGTGGAGGAGGGACACCCCGAGGTGACATCCCAGAGGGATGCGTGGGGGGGAGGGGCGGGCGTAGGAGCCCACCCCGGACCGCCGCCCTATGGAGCAGAAAGGATGGGGGAGCACCCCGGTGGGACACCCCGGCAAGTGGGTGCGGGTTGGGGAAGCCCACGGTGGAGGGGGGTGGACGCGCCGCGGTGCCTCCCCACGGGAGCGGGGGCCGGTGCGGGGCGGCAGCGGGGGGAGCCGCGCGGCGGGGGCCGGCGCGCGCGCGCGCGCGCGTGGGGCGGCGGGGGGCGCGCGCGGCGCGGCGCGGCGTGGCGCGGCGCGCGGGGCGGTCCGGTCCGGTCCGGGTTTTGCCGGCAGCCGCGGGCAGCGGCCGCGGCAGCGCCGTGCAGCGTGTTTCGGTGGCTGTGCACTCCCAGAGCGAGCAGGGATGTGGAGGTGGGTGTGCGGCGGCGGCGAGGCACCGTGCCCGCCTCGGCTCCCCTCTCGCCCGCGGGCCCCCTCCCCGGCCCCGGGCAGGTGCTGATCTCCCCCCCTCCGCGGCGGTGCGCCCCGCGGCCGCCCGGGCGCACGGCCGCGCTGCCCGGAGCGGCGGCGGCGGCGGCAGCAGCAGCGGCGGCTCCGGTGCCCCCGCCGCGGCGCCCGCCCCGGACCGCCGGTAGGTGCCGGCCCCGCGGGGCCGCCCCGGCGGGCGGCGGCCGCGGAGTTGGGGGAAAAGTCTCGGGAAAAAGTTTGGCGGGGGGAGCGGGGAGGCGGAGTGGGGGGGGGGGCGGGGGGGGCCGGTGCCGCGCCGTGCCGTGCCGTGCCGTGCCGCTCGCGGCGGCGGCGGGCGCGGGGCTGGCCGCCTGCCCGCGCCGGGGCCGGCTGCGGCCGGTGCTGCGTGCGCGGCGCCCGGGCGGCCCCGCCGTGGCGGCGGCGGCGCGGTCGCGTTGTAACGAGCAAAGTTTTGTTGGCGCGGTGGAAGCCGCCGGCCCCGCTGTCCGCGGCGCGGCCCTTTCTGCCCGCGGCGGCGGGCGGCGCTGCCCGGTGCCGGCTGCCGGCGGGGGCCGGGGGGAGCGGGGCGGGGGGGAGGCGCAGCATCGCCGTCGCGCCGTGCCCGGCGCGGCCGCCGGTGGTTTCCCGGGTGACAATGGTGGCGGCGGCGGCCGGGGGCGGCGGGCAGCGGGGCGCCCGCTAGCGCCGCGCCGGCTCGGGGCCGCGGCGCCGCCCGCGGGGGAGGCGACGCGCCCGGGCACCGGGCACCGCGCCGCGGCGGCGCTGCCGGCCGGGGGGCTGCGGGCCGCTGTCGGCGAGCGCCGGCGGCGCCCCCCGCCGCCGCCCCCGCGCGTCCCGCTCCGCTGGCCCTGGGGGCGGCAGCGGCCCCGCCGCGCTCGCTTCTCGGCGTTTTTTTTTTTTTTTTTTTTTTTTTATTTTTTTGTTTGCCAGCAGATTTTTGCCTCCCCGCAGTCGGTTGCATCCTCTGGGGTTTCTCTCGCTCGCACGGCAAGCGCAGTTTTGTTTTCTGCCGGCGACAGCTGAGGGGTGGACGTGGGAACGGTGCCGCTCCGTATAGCTGAGCCATGTGTAACAAGTAACTGAAGTTTTTTTTTCCTCCTCCTTGCAAAGTAATTTTTTTCCCACTTTGCTGGTGGATCTGTAATATGCAATTCATAAAGCTCCGCTCCCCCCTGCGTTTGATGTGAGGGCACTGAACATACTCTAAGAATAAAAGATTAAATGGAAGCAGACAAATCGCAATGTACAATGTGTAATATGTCTAATACGCATCCAGAGCGGGTGCTGCCAGCTGTAAAACGATAGTGGATTTTGTGAATGATGACTGAATGTTGTGATTATTGTACAAAACTCCGCTGAATCGGAGTCAGACAGGCCCCATGGGTGAACAGCTTTTCTTTCTTTAATTTTTATTAGTAGTATTAGTATTTTTTGTGGCAAGGTTGTATCCTGTAATCAGAGACATCCTTCTTATTACAGGCCGGTGTTCGGTTTGGGTCATTTCATTCTTTGCTCAAATGATTGATTAGGAAAAGAGAGAAGCGGAGGGGGGGAACAGTCCTCCTCGTTCTGCGTCCTACACATAAACAAAGCTGTACACACATCCTGTGATAACGGATCACATGTGTGCCGAGCCGGGCCTGACCCTGGCCTGGCAACCTTTACTCCCGGGAGCAGTTCCCTTGAAGTGGCGGGGGATGGCTCACGTGCCCGGGGCAGCGGGTGCATTGGAAGCGTCGCCCGAAGAAGCGCCTTGCTGCTGTGCTGGGGTGCCCCTGTGCGGGGGTCTGGTGGGGGTTGGGATGGGACTTACTGGCTCCCGCTAAAGAAGTCAGGGGAAGTTTTGTTTCTTTGGAAAGGGGACCCTGCTGTGCCAGCGGCCCCTTCTGCAAAGGCATGCCAGCGTTTCAGCCCCCGCTGGCCCCGTCCTTACCCCCACCGCGGAGGCGATCCCGTGCCCGGCTCTTTGCTTGCTGTGAGCGGAGGCCGCTCTTGCGGCTGCCCGTGTCACAGGTTGCTCCTGCGAGGCTGCGTGCTGGGGTGGGATGGGCAGCTCAGCGCGCGCATCCTCAGCTTGGTGCTGTTGGGGAGCCCTCGTGCCAAACTGGAAAGTGGCGGGCGCGGGCTGCCGACAACCACTGCAAGCTGTTGCGGAGGGTCCCACTGAACCCCAGAGGAGCTGGAAGATGCCAAACTGAGCCTGCAGCTTCCTCCTTGACTCCGTCCCGCTTATCGCCCTTGGGTCCTGGAGGGCTCCCCAGCCTCTGGGCAGTCTCCCAGGTCCTACGTAGCAGACTGGAGTGACTGTCGGCCGCTGTTACACTCGCCTGAACGTGCTGCTGTGCTTTCTGTCTCATTGCACTCATTTCCCTTTGATTTAGTTGTTTCTCGGCTGCGTTTCTGGGCTGCTTTAAGATCGGCCTGCAGACAAGCAGGGGGAGGCCAGGAAACCTGAATCAAGGTGTTCGCCTCCATGCGGCACTGGTTAATGGGAAAGCGGAGCTGGTTTTCCTTGGAGGGCTGTGTTTGAGGGTGCGGAAAGCATTCCCGTGTCCGCTTGGTCAATCTGCCTTTTTCTTAAAAAAAAATATATATATATATCCTGCGGGAAACAGCTTCTTTAGCAAGCGAGGAACTCCCCGCGTCCCGCGGGGAAAGACAAACCACAACAGGAAAAGCAAACCTCGGCTTTTCAGAGGCGGCCGAGAGCTCTCATCCCACCGCCGCCGTGCGACTTGAGCCGGCGACCCTGAAAGCGTTGCCGCTCCTGCCGGCGTCGGGGAGCTTGTGCACGCGGGCTGAGGCCATGGAAAGCGCCCGGCTGCAGCCGCCCGTGAGGCGATGGATGGTTTTAGGAGCATTGGCCCTTGGAGGCGGGCAGTGCCGGGAGCGGGCGACATCCCCCTCGGGACGTGGGAAGGAGCTCGCTCCGCGAGGTGAGCGTCAGCAGGCTCGCAGATGTTGCGCTCCGACCTCCGGCGCTGACGCCGGGGTGACCCGCCGGCGGGGGACAATAACAGCCAGCTAACAAAGGAGCCGCTCGGAGCTCTCGGAAGTTCATCCCAGCTTTGAGCGTTGCGCTCACTTTAACTGCGGGGCGAGCCTGCGCCGGACGCCGGGGCTCGTGAGCCGGATGGGCAGAGTCAGGCGCTCGGAGGTGCCTTTGCTTGAGGACGCACTAGGGATCGTTAGCCGAACTCACCGGAGCGCTGCCTGGTGACCCGGCTGCTCCGCGTGCATCGTGTGGGATGACGAGGGCTGGAGGGGGTGGTGGTGGTGGTCCCCAGGCGCATCGAGGGCCGTGGCCTGGGCGAGGAGGAGGCAGGGGCCTGGGAAAGCACAGGGAGGTGCGTGTGAATCGATGCTCTTTGCACGCCCCCCCCAGCCGTCGCTGCCCACGCCGTGCAGATTACGGTGGGAAAAAACGCGGGAGTTGTCTGAGGCTTTGAGCGGAGCCGTCCTTGACATGGATATCGCGGCGGGGAAGTGGGGAGCGGACGCGGTGCCGTCAGGTGCCTCCCCACTGCCGACCTCGGGGCACGTGGCTCGTGCAGCAGCAGCCTCAGCCCCACGGCCAGAAGCCCATGGCGCAAAACGAGCCGGCAAGGTGTGTGTGGGGGATTTGTCGATGCCGCTCTCCAAAATGCAGCCTGTTTCTCAGCGATAAAACAATGTGGCTGGCGTAGGCAGCAGGGGCTAAAGCGGAGGCGCCTGGGGCAGGAGGGGGCGAGGGCGCGCGTGCAGCACGTCTCCCGCTGGATCTTGATTGCCCTCTGGCCCTGTCCCCATCCCAGGGGGGCTTCACCCTCGCACCAGCTTGGCTCAGCTGCTGTCCCTTGCCGATGGGGCATCGCCTGGTGTCGCCAGTGCTGTTACTAGGTTGCAGCCCTGATGGTGCCGAGGACGAGCAGAGCAGGGGCTGCCAAGGCCGGATCCAGCGCCGGCTTGTCCCGGGCTCATGGCCTCCTCCCTCCCGAGGAGAGGGAGGCTGGGCAGTGCACAGCCCAGAGCAGGAGCACGTCACTAGGGCTGCGTTGACCTAGTCTAGCCCTGTCAACTCCTGTCCCTCTCTTTGCTCTGGTGGCACATTTGTTTTCCTAAACCTTGGGTGTAAGAACAACCTCTTGATTAAGTGTATTAATAGTTAAACTTTCAGCTCATAGCTTAAACTCACCAGACCACGAAAAGCCTCCGTCCTTTACTCATGCTCTGTTGCTCAACTAAAATATTGCACTCAAAGGCGTTTTTTCCCCCCTTTTCCCCTGACTCAACTTTGACTCTTGGGAGCTTGGGGGCCTTCCAGGGGCTCCATCACCTTCCCAGCTAGGGGCGACCCCACCTTTCCACTCTGCTGCAGGCTTCTCCTGCTCTGTTTAACAGCCAGGAGCAAAATTCTCCTCCAAAGGCTGAGCAGAGGGGAGGGAGAGAGGTTTGCAGCCCTCAGGCTCCGTCTCACAGTGAGCGCCCTTGAGCATGACCCGGCCAAAGTGACTGTGTCTTGCCCCACGTAACTGGGAATTGAAAGTCCGGATGGGCTGGGGAGCACTGGAGCTGCTGTCTGGGGGAGATGGGAGGCCTGGCTGCATCCAGAGCTGGAGAGTAGAAGAGAACCTTGGCTGTTCTTGCCCCAAATCACCCTCTGCTCTGTTAGAGATGCGACCAGTCAGTGAGGGTGATGGACTGGGACCGACGGGAAGGGACAGGAGTTGCTGGTGGTAACTGACCTCTGAGATCAATTATTTTCCTTCCTGTCTGGCAAGCCATGAGGTGGATGGGGCAGGGGAAAGCAGGAGGAAGCATGGAAAGGAGGAGCTGTGGCGTAGGAGGGAGAGAATGGAAGAGGTGTTGGGAGCAAAACAGTGGCCAGATGAGGAACTGCTGCTCCTGCCCATGAAGCTTGGGCTCAGGCAAATAGAGAGGGTACATGAATTTGTTCCACCTCAGAGGTAGCTCTCCTGTGGGGAGTGGGTCAGGATCAGCCCTGCAGCAGGTTTAACCTTTATCGTGAGCATGGGCCCAGGAGCGAAGGTGGAGCATGAATACACTGTCCTGGGGTGGCTGCGTGAAGCTGCTATCCTTGGGCAGGGCAGGGGGTGAGAGGCAGGGATGGGGACAAGAGCAGCTAGCTGCCGGCTCCATGCCCCTGCACAGCCCTTGTGGGATCTCTTGGGGGACTTCCAGGATGGCAGCAGCGTTGGAGCCGGGGATCGGACACAGACTTGTGAGATGAGCCCTGCCCTAGGAAAGTTCCCAAGAGCTGGGGTGCAGGGCAGAGTGACTCAGAATGAGTGGCTGTGGATCCCATCATGTTTGAGAGAGTCCAGAAAAAGGGCATGGCAGGTGTGTGTTGGATGGTGGTATAATGTACATTGGACGATGGCCCTCAAGTGTCTGAAGACAGTTGAAGAAAGCTTTTGAGCCCATCAGTATCTCTGTGCTCATGGCATGGCTTTGTTGTGCCAAACAGCAGGTCCTCCCCCTGCCCAATATCCTTACCTTTGTGGTGCTGTAGGGCTTGGGATGTGCTACATTAATGTGCCTGGAGTTGTTTCATCCTGGCTCATCTTCCCTGATGGCTTGGAAGCAGGTGGAGGGCACTGTATCGACTTGGATGACAGTCATTGCTGTGCAAGGGTGGCAGCCTGTTATTATATGAATAAAAGGATTTTTAAGGTCATAAGTTTTTCAAGAGGCAGAATAAAGCTGAAGGATTCCATGTGTTTGCAGGAGTGCTTGGACCTGTTTGTGCAGCAGGCTACCTTGCCCACATTTGAATGCAGTTGTCTGTCCAGTATGAACGGCAGTTGCATCCTGCATGTGCTTGCTTCAGGCTTTCTCTGCTGCCTTCGCTGATGCTGGGTCGGTCCAAACGAAGCTCACTGGGAGCCTATGGGCTGATGCTCCCTGACGTGCATATTGTCTACTGTCTCTGACCTCCACCCATCTGTCTGGCATGGCCTCATGTGCCTCCCTGGGAGGTGCTCTGTGATCCCTTGCTTTGAGGGTGGCATCTGCATAGTGGTCTCTCCTGCCCTGTTCCATGAATGTTGTGTGACCTGTCCCATCCTCTGTGCAAAACTAGCTTTCTGTGCTGCTTTTTGGAAGGGAAGTGTCCTTTGTGGATCTCTACACATGCAGCAACCCAGAGATGAGTTTATGGTATGGAAAAGGGACTCGGGTAATGGCCTGAATGTCCCTTGCCTCCCTTACTGAATTCACGTTGTGAATATTTGACTCACAATCCATATTCTGGCCTTGGGATTTGAGGTCCAGCTCAGTAACAGTTGTACCAGAAGGTCTTCCACAGGCCAAACATGGACATCCTTTGTGCTGGAAGGATGTAGCACAGGACCCGTCGCCTTTATGGAGTGATGCCTACAGAGTGCTTGTCTTGACCAAGGAAGGTATATGTTGGCCTTGTCCCTAGAATTGATGGTGAAGAAAGGAAATGCTGCCTTCTGACTTTCCAAGTGGGATGTACTTCCCCACCTTGCCTCTCCCAGCTCAGAGAGATGAGAACTGGAAAAAGGCTTAGATCATTGGCTTTATCTCTTGTTGAAGGCATGATATAATTCTTCAGTGAGAGCATGTTGCAGGTAATAAGTGGGCCCTGCACTATGTTGTAAGATATAGAGTCTCTCTTCTGAGTCATTGGATCAAGTTCACCCTAAAGGCCTGATCCTCAGCTTCGTGGCACCAGATCCTGCTGGCATGAGAAACCTTACTTCAGGAAGCAGCAACTTGCCTGCTCCCTGGCTGGATCAAAGCTAACCCCAAGTGACAGTACCATTTCTTTCCAATCCCTGGTCAATGGCCTCTGAAATCTCAAGCAGCTTGGCTTGAACTAACTTCATGGCACTCCAAGGTGAGACAAATAGCTGTTGTACCCACAAGGCTTTCTCTGTGTTCCTGAAATGTCTTGGTAGCAGGTGTAGGAAAGGGTACTGTGGATCCAGCTCTGCTATTGGGATAAATCTGAGTGATTCCACTGAATGTTAGATAATGGGTGCAACTGGGCTGAATGTGGCCCTATGATTTTGAGATGCATCTGACCCTAAAATAGTTTACTCAGCACTTATAGTTTCTAGAGACGGTTCAGGCCTGAGCAAGGTTTGGATTTGTTCTCTGGCGTGATGGTATTGGGCATGTTCACTTCCAGCTTCCTTTGCCTGTGCTGTTCCTGGTCATTTCTTGGTTTCCTGATGGTTGCCTGCTGTTTGAAGGCAGCCCTAGTCTAGCTTGCGACCATGACTTATTGGATGTTTCATTTTTGCCTTCGCAATCCCACCTTGAGTTCTTGTCTCCATTCCAATTTTTGATAGAAATATCTTGGCCACATCTACCTCCCACAATTGTCTTCATGAGAGTCTTCCTCTGAGCCCAAAGAGGCAACACTGTTCCTAGTCTAGCTTGCGACCATGACTTATTGGATGTTTCATTTTTGCCTTCGCAATCCCACCTTGAGTTCTTGTCTCCATTCCAATTTTTGATAGAAATATCTTGGCCACATCTACCTCCCACAATTGTCTTCATGAGAGTCTTCCTCTGAGCCCAAAGAGGCAACACTGTTCCATCTATTTTGATCCCAGATGGTTCCCAGGAATCCCCAGGGTCCTGGGGTCACTACTCCTGAATTTTTACTTGAGCCTGCCCTTGTGACTTGTGTATTTCTTTTTCTGTCTCAGAGGCTTGAGCAGAAAAGTTGTTTGTGGTCTGGATCCAGGTCCAGGGTCTGTCATTTCAACGTCTCAAAGACTATGCCTCTGAATAATCCTGAATGTTTGCAGTTACAGGTGTTCCCAGCTCTCATTCTCCATTGCTCCTGGAGGGCTAAGTTTCCCTTTGGTTTCTCTGTGCTCTGTAGACTTTCTGCTGTACCCACATGTTATTGATTAGAGGCATTGCTGACTGGTCCTTGCTGTCCAGCATCTGCAGCTGGCTGAGAGCTAGAATGTAGTTGTGAGGGGGCATTTGTGCCCAAAGAGCTCCGATTTCTCAAGGACAGCTCAAGACCCCCAGGCATGAGTGTTAGGAATTGAGCAAACCTTTGGGAAAAAGTGAAGCAGCACTCTTCCTTTAGCTTTGCAAGAGTTGTTTTTTTTTTAATATATATATAGGGGAAGATTTGAGTTCATGTCAAGAGAGAAAGAATTGTGCCCTCAAATGTTGCTTGGAGGTTGTGGCAGTCTTGTTTCTTTTTGGCAGCTCTAGTCCTCATCTGGGCTGTGTGTAGGCAAGGGATCCAAGGTGGCCTTTGTGGCTCAGAGGTGGCAGCAGGCCCAGGGACAGCAAGAGTGGATGAGTGCCAGGCTGAGGGGAGAGTTTGAATGCTGAGCTGAGCCATTCTGCCCCACAACTTTCCCCCCACTTGCAGTATTTCAGCATCCTGGCTCAAATAACAGCACTGCAGTCTGTCCTGCAGGTGCTGGGGGCCCTCCACTCTCACTGACCTTCTTCCTGGCTTAAACTGCTATGCTCTGATGCAGCACCGTGCCACGCAGGGCCCTGGGCCCTCTTTCTTGTGCCAGGCTGTCCTGTTGCACTCAGATACTCCGTCCTTCCTCTGTGCTGTGCTGAACCACATCTCCTGCCAGCTGGGACCCGGCACAATGGCAGTACCCACAGGCTTCGCTTCTTTGTGCCGGGAGAGAGCTGCCGCTGGGTTCCCGCACCCACTTCTGGCCCCGCCGCCTGCCTGGAGCTGGTGCCTGACCTTGGGCCGCCCGGCGGTGCGGCCCCTCTCCGAGCCTGGCTCTCCGCGTGGCGCTGCCGGAGACTTTTCCCCTAGTTCCTGTAACCTTTGCGAGCGAGCGGCTGAGGATCGCCGACTCTGGGGAGTGCTCGCCTTGCCCTCTGCTTTACCTTCTTCATCTCACTAATCTGATGACCGGAGGTATGCGAAGCATTTCAAATATGGCCTCGTTAGCTGGCTCCGGACAGAGCACGCAAGAAGCGTTTCTTCACGCTCTTATTCCAGCCTGCTGTTTCTGTCCCCTCCTCCCACGGGGATCCCGCTGCAGTTTGCCCGGCTGCTGCAGTATGTGGGCACGTCGGTTGGGAGCAGCGCGGCTGGTTGCCACGGGGCCCGTCTCACGTGCCTGGCTGTGGTAAAAGCCCCAGGACGGATGCCTCCTTTACAAGTGAGGTCTGGGGTGTGCCAGAGGCCGTAGGCAGATGCAGCCACCCGCATATGTGAGGTATTACGGTGGTTAGAGAGCATCATCTGTAGTGTGGGCAGGTGGATACTGATGATGGGGACTGGGACGTCCCTTCTGCCCACGGTCTTGGCACGTGCCCGGGTCTCTTGCAGCCCTCGTTCCCAGTGCTACGGTGTGGTGGAAAGGTCTGGAAGGACCTGCCCAGGACAACGTGCCTGCTGTCACACCCTTGCTAGGGGAGTGGCCTGGGGAGATGTCCTAGGGACTGCCACGGGGGGGGGGGGGGGGCCTGTCTGGAAGGTGCCACATCAGCCTTGGGTGGGACTGAGCTGTCACGTCTCCAGCGCGGGCCCGTCTGGCCACTGGCTGATGGTGGCCACTGAGCTGAGGCTTTGAATGCAAAGTTGGGCATGTTGGGGAAGGGGTGGTCGTGGCGGCCCAGCGTCTGTCGGCTCGGTGGGATGGGGAGAGTGGCGGGTGCCCGGGCTGCTGGCCAGCCCCAAGGGAAGGGTCTACCCCGGATGGTTTCTCTCCAGGTGGGAATAGGCTGGTGCGGTGCTGGGAGCACGGGAAGGGCGGCCTGGAGATAAACAGCTGGCTCGGCGCTATCCAAGGAGACTGCGGAGCCAGGCACCCGGCTCCCGGCTGCTCTCCGGCGCCTTTATCGCCGGCTGTCCTTCCAAGGGCAGGGTCAGGCCCGGAGCGGGGGCTGGAGCCGCTGCAGTGGCTGGCGCACGGTGGTGGTGGTGGGGGGTGCGCGCAGAAAGCGTCACTCGGCCGTGAAATCCAAGGTGGGAGTCTGCCGGCGCTTCCCAGCTCCGCTGAAGCAGCTATTTAAAGCTGGGGGGAGGAAAACTAAAAATAAAAGGCGACGGGAGCTGGGAGGTTTGGGGGTCCACGGGGTGGCCGGGAGGGGTGGGAGGGCGGTGGCGCCGCGGGAGGGGGCCGCCGCGGCCCCCCGCAGCGGCGGCGGCAGGTCTGCGAGCAAGGCGCGAGGCGTTTGCGCTTTAATGCGTCAGGACAGCTTGCAAATTCCAGCCCGGCGCAGCGAGGTGCCGGCGGTGGCCGAGCGTGCGCTGTCTCGCGTCCGAGCGGGGCCCGCTGACAGAACTAGTTAGATCGCGGGCCGCCGGCGGCGGGGTGCACTGGGGTGTTTGGGGGGCGGGGGGGGGGACAGCTGCGGGGAGGGCGCCTGCTGCTGCCGTTTGGGACTGTGCAAGGGGCTCAGTGTCTGTCTGTCTGTCCGTCCCCGCTGAGCCCCTTCCCCGGGGGGAGAGAGCCACTGTCCTTTACGCTCGGGGCCACCGAGGCGCAGAAGGGCAGCGCCGCTCCGAGGTGGCCCCAGCGCTGCTGCGCTTCGGTCAGTCCCTCCCTGGGCTGCGACGGGTGACGTGGCAAGCACGGAGAGCCCGCTGCCTCACTGCTGGCCTGGCCACGACGGCTCCCTTAGCGTTCAGGGCCCGAGACCCTTGTGCCTTCACCGCAGGGGCTGTCCGGCGGCGCTGGAGAGAGGCACGTGCCACCTTTAAGGTGCTAAACTGGAAGCAGGCGACGCGAGTTCAGTTTCCCCTCGCTGCTCAGCGGGTAACATCTGCCTCCCGCTTCCTGCCTCGCTCCCGGTTTCCCCTCCTAACGCGGCGCATGTGGCTTGCCGTGCTGCTCGGGAAGTGCTTGCAGAGCACCTCATCTTGGGGCGCTTTGGTCCCCGGCAGGACTTTTCTAGTGCAGCGTGTGATGCCAGACTGACACAATTTGGCTCGGGAAAGCTGTGTGTTCACACATGGGCGCTTCCAAAGCGAGCAGCTGGGTATGTGTGCGGAGGAGGAAGGAAGGAAGGGGAAAGCCAGCCGTCAGGGCGTTTCTATTGATGAGTTTGTTTTATCACGTAGGTGTCGAAATACTTTGCAAAGAGAGCAACGAAGCAATGTTTGGGCCTGGCCTTTAGCAGAGGCGTGATGGGAGGGAAAGGGCTGGATCTGGGCTGAGCAGCGGCCCCAGGAAAGCACAACCTGGGGCTTGTGCGAGGCGTAAAGGAGGAAGAGCTGCACCTCCCCGCCGGAGGGGGAAGAGGAGAGGAGGGAAAAGGCATCGTCGCTGGAGCGTGGCAGGGAGGCCGCCTTGGCTGAGCGGCGCCCTGCACGGTGCCGTGGGACAGACGCGCTCGCCAGCGTGGCCAGGGAGCGCCTGGCAGGCAGGTTGCCCTGGGGCTCTCGGGGCAGCTCTGCCACAAGGAACGCAAGCTTGCAGTTGGACGGCTTTTCCCTGAGTCCTTTCTAAGAGGCAGCTGATCATCCTTTCCCCTAAATATTTGAGTGTATGAGCTCCCAACAGTTGAGAGCTGTAGAGGTTTCCTCCGTTGGTTGCTGCGTCCAGATCTTCCTAATGCTGCTTTGATTCCCTTCTTCCCACCTTTAGGTTTTGCTCCTCTAAATAAAGAGCCTTTAAAAATGCTTATTAGCCGTCTTAATGGGAAAAACTGGCGTCACCCTGAATACTAAACCAGCGGCGCTGAGAGGCCTTTAGCCTCTTTGCACGAATTTGCTGGGCTGTGGCTTCAGCGTGTCGTCTCCCCTCCCTGCCAAACTTCCCGAGCGCGGCGCCGCCAAGCACGGCGAGCGGTCTCTGCCTGGCACTGCCTGCTGCGGGAAGCCTGAGCTCGCAGCCCCTCTCCAAGGCGCTCAGCCCTGCGGAGGATGGGGCCTTTTTATTTGTGAAGGCGTTGGAGGATTAGCGAGAGGATTAGTAAATATGACCCCAGGTAAAGATTAAGACAAAAAAAAAATTGCTGTTTTTTCCCCCCCATGCTGATGCACCGTGAAGATTAAAATGGGATGAATTCACACAGCTAGTAGTTAGTTTATTGTCGGAAGGGGTGTTTTTGACGGGGGGGGGGGGGTGGAAGGAGACGAGAGTGTCGGGACCAGGAGGGTGAGGTGCAGGAGCGGATGCTGGGCTGGCAGATGGCCGGCTCCGGTGCCCGCCCCGCAGGGACGAGGTGCGGGGCCGGGCCTGCGGGTCTGTAGGTGCTGTATGCTCCCCGCTACAGCCCGGTGCGTGCAGCGGTGTGGGGCCCAGCTGGAGGCTGAGCTCCTCACCAGCGAAGGGCGCTGCGGTGGAGCAGGTTGACCGTGCCGATGGAGTATGCGTGTGCGTGTCAGGATCCGACACCGCTGCTCCGGCGAGTCCCTGATGCAGGGCTGCCTCATCCCACGCCGGCAGTGGCACCCTCCCCGGCGGAGCATGGGTTACCGTTGCCCTGCGGAGCTCGAGAGGGATAACCAAGGTCCCAGCAGTGTCTGGAGGGCGTTTGGTGGAGCAGAGAGAGGTAGCGGATGGGCTTGGGGCTGTTTGGGCCGTTGGAAAGTCTCCTGTTGCCTTGCCAGCCTGTTAAATCCATCGCTTTGCAGCGTCCCGCGTGGGCTCAGCTGCGCTGCGTCTGCTGCAACCCGCTCACGGGGGCATGTTTTATTTCAAGTAATACTTGGCTTTTCCTTCTCCTCCTGCTGCAAGAACAGACCCGCTGGGGCTGCAGGGAGCGGGCAGAGCCAGCGCTGTTGGGAGCGGGGCTGGCGGCTGGGAAAGCAGAGGGATTTTGGGGAGCAGGGAGAGGAAGGGAAGCGGTTCAGCTGTCGTCCCTTCACCTGCACTCGCGCTGGATGTTTCGGTAATTGCAACCAGCCTAATCCTGGAAATAACCGACACTCAGCTGCAAGGCCACAGCTTCAGCAGCTAATCTGAAAGGACGTTAACTCAACAGAGGAGGCTGGAAAACACTTAGAGCAGCCAGGAAGGCAGAGGCAAATAAGTCCCTCTCTTTGCAGCTCTTCCCTGCCCTTGCGAGGAACGGCCTCTGTTATCTGTAATATGTGGTCTTTTCCATTTTGAGCTCCTCTGATCCTCTATCCCGCAAACCGGCCCGAGATTCCCCACGGAGCAGCGATCTTTAAGGATTAGCTGTGGACCTGGAATTTCAGCTGCGCGTTGAATATTCATCAGATAAAGCTCTTCTCTTTCAGCTGGGCCCCTCTCCCTCCGTTTATGCCGGTGCTGGGCTGGAGGGTGTGCGTGTGGCTCTGTGACGGGCTGCCTGCAGAGCCTGCGTGTGCTTTGAGGGAAGGAGGGACCTCCTAAGGGTGACTGGGGTTCCTGCGCCTTCCCTGAGGTGATGCAGGTCAGGGCGAAGCCCTGAACTGGGAGGCGATAGCACGAGAAAGCCCCTCTGAGAAATACAGGACTCTCCCCAAGCTGTGGGGCGTTGGATCCGGTAGCATTACCCTGGTGCTGACCATGTGCCGGGGACGCTCACTGGCCGCGGGGACGTGGGGTGGGATGGTGCTTGCACCCACCAGGGTGCAGCGGGGTGGGAGGCCGGGCTGCGGGGCAGCCGTGGCCGAGCTGCCTTCCTCCGCAGACTTCATTAGAGTCTCTCCTGATTTACACCAGCGCGCATGGAGAGGCGCCGGGAGGCGCTTGGTTTCGCTCTGCTTCAGGCTTTAAATTTTGTCACCGCATAAATCTCTCGCAGCACATTGCTAATGAGAAGAGGGGGCTGGCGTGCCCTGTGCCGCTCCGGGGGGACTGGGCGCTCAGCGTGCTGCGCCCGGGCACGAAATACAATCTACCCTAGCTGCTTTGCCCAGGCTTGCCCCGGCACGGCCGCCAGTCGCAGCGCTTTGGAAGGTCGCAGGGGACTTCCAAGAAGAGAGAGACCTTCCCTGCTTGGGACACGTCCTCTCCTGGAACTAGGTGGCTACTGGGAGGGGGCCGCCTTCCGTCACTTGGAGTGGGTGCATCGCTTTGGCTACGCAGGAGGAAGAGAGGAGGGGAAAGGAGGGAGAAATCCCTGGGCTTTACTGACCTTCTGGAGGACCTGAAAGCATGTGCTGGGGGAGGGATAGGGCTGTGTCTAGTATATTTTGGGAGGAAACTGGAGTAGCCATCTCTGGGGAGACCAGCAGAGGATGAGAAGCTGTGATTGCTCTGAGCTGTGCCTGGAGCAATAAAGGGGCCCAGGCTGCGTCTCCGGAGCATCCCTGCCTTTATTTCTTCTTCTCCCATTGCGCATTTGTGTTTCTGGCTTGGGGCTGCCTGCTTACCCAGGGGCAATATTCTTCTGGGAGCCGAGACCTATCTCCCGGGTTCGTGGTGCATTCCAGGAGTGAAATGGGGCTGACCCTCCAGTTTGGGGAGGGGTTTGCATATCCTGGTGGCATTTGCCTATCTATACAGGCCAAGCCAGGCTGGAGGGAGGACCTCAAGGACTTGTTTTGCAGACAGTGGATGGGTAGATATGCCTGTCCTGATCCAGCCTGGAGCTGCGACTGCCTGGTCCTGTCTAGAAGCACTTGGTGGGCAAACGCTCTTGTCCTCAAAGGCACCACTGATGGGCTACCCAAGTCCTTGGGAAGCTGTCTCAGGCAGGAGAGAGCAAAGAGAGAGGCGATCGAGGAGAACTGGGGCAGGGGCATGGGGATGAACAGATTGGGAGGCCCTGTGGACCCCTGGTCACACTGTTTTGGTGAGTCCTTCCCTTACAAAGGTAGCATTCATCAGTGTGCTCATGTCATGCGTGCTGTAAGAGCACATGATTGCTCTCGGGTGGGGTACAGACCCCCAGGAACACCTTGCAGCAAGCATTGCCTCTTGCTAACTCCCCCATCCCACGCTGAAAAGTCAAGCTGTGCTGGGGAAATGTGCATTGAGCACGCCGGCACTTATCCATGGCACTGGGCAGAGCTGTGCCGGCTCCAGGGCTGAGTGCTGGGAAAGCAGCTATTGCTCCGGAGGTGGTGTGGGCACATCTGGCAACTGCTTGCCCGTGAATTTTACGGGCTGTGGGGTTGGGTCAATGTGACAGTGTGTTATTGAAGGCCAAGTGGCAGCCCATGGGTCAGATCCAGCCTGTGAGTCAGCTTTTTCTGGTGCTGGGGGCATTGTGCTGGTTTGGGTTGTGCTCTTTGCATTGGCCTCTGCACCAGGAGGGTGGGAGCTGGGGCTGCCTGGGTTACTGTGGGTGCGACGTTGCTGCCTGACGCGTTTAGTAGCCAGGTTATGTGGCCACCTGGCTGGAGTGGCAAGGCCAACCTGCCTTGGGACAGGGCATGGGCCAGGCACCGCTCGTGGCACTGGGCTCCTCGTTTCCGTGAACCACAGGATTGGTCTGAGGCACTTTGCATTTCTGCTTTGGACTGTGCTCTTTTCCTGCCACCTCTTCTCTCTCTGTCCCCCCATGCACACACTTATACCCAGGCTGCAAGGGTGGCTGTGTGATGAGAATTAGCAGTAAAAGCTGAAACCTCCAAGCTCGGATGCCCTGTCTGATGCTAAGTGCGTGGCCATGTCCCAGTCCTTCCCTGCCTCAGTTTCCCTCTGGTAGCAGAGCAGTAAAGAGGCTGGCTGGCCATCCTCACCAGCCTTTCCTGGTTTGCAGCCCACTGCTACATGCTTTCTGAGGGAGCGCCAGGCTCTTGCAGGAACATAGAGGTGCTCCGAGGTGTTGCTAACCATCTGCTGATCCCCAAGTGGGTTCACTTCTCTATGCCCGAGTGCTCCCATAGGGATGCCCTGCCACAGACAGGGGGTTTGGGAGACCTCAGACTGGACCTCCATGCCAGGGAAGCTGGTGCCTGGAGAGATGCTGGCTGCGTCCCTGGCCTTGGAGCACCAGGGTGGCCTGAAGCATCTCTTTAACCATCACCCCAGGGGCTTTGGTGGGGCAGCACGCCCCGGCAAGCCCTCGCCAAGCCGGTCCTGCTTGGCTGCGTGCTGCCTTCCTCGCTGTGTCGGCTGCGGCAGCCGGCACGCCAGGCGGTCCTTGGCCGGGCACTGGCGCTGCCTCCCAGCCTGCGGGGATGGGGAGTGCAGTGAGCTCTCCGCGGAGCATGCCGGGTAGGAGCGGCCTGGCGAGGGGCTGACAAGAACTAATGACCCTGCAGCCGTCGCCTGGCTAGGAGCTGAATCCGCCAGGAGTTTCTTTCACGCCACGGCCGGCACTCTAATTAGTGCTGGGGAGACCTGAGGACGCTGCAGAGAGGAGGAGAATTGCTCCCAACCCTGAAGGCTTTGGCTGCTGAGCTTATCAGGAGAGCGAATTGAATCTGGAGTTTTGCATTGCGTGGAGGGGGAATATGGCCTTGCTGCACCCTTCCCTCTGCCTTCCGTGGTGCAAATGAGATTTTCCCCCAGCAAGGTGCACAGATGCCCTTCGAACTGGTACTCATGTGTGTGTGTGCGCACGCTTTCAACAGCTGTCATTAAACCCCTTCTACCTTTTACCCTCCACCAACCAGCCAATGAGCTAACATTGCCTTGGGTAGGTTTGTGGGTGCTGGGTGAGCCTGCCCTGCGCTTCAGTCGTGTCTGATGAGGTGCATGGGTGCCGTGGCAGTTACCCACTGCCCTCTTCAAGCTCAGTGCTCCTGAGGAGGGGAGAGACATGTGGTCCTGCTCTCCGGACGTGAGGCCCTTCCCTGCCGAGAGCATTTCCCCTGCCTGTTTGCCAGCTGGGAGCGGAACAGGCGTTGCTGCAGAGAAGTGGAAAGTTAGAGAGGCTAAAGAGCAACAGTTTCCCCTCTGAAAATCACCTCTCACAGCCACGCTGCAGGAGAGGCCTTGTCATTTGCCCCTTGTCTGCAGAGACCTCCGGTACAAGGTGGCAGGAATGGACTTTGCTTTTGAACACAGCTTTAAAGAAGCCAACGTGTTCCCCAGCCCCATGGAAATGAAGGGCACAAGCCCACTTTTTGCTTTGCAGGTCACCTTTAATCCTACCGGTCAGGGCTGTCCTGCAGACCCATCTGTTGCCCTGCTTCTCACGACAGACAGCTCGTGGGATCAGAGCAGCTGAACCTTTCCCTGCTGCCCTGGGGGGAAATAATAAGAGGACGAGGGTAGGATTTTTTCTCAGCGCCAGGGCTGTGCGGTGTCCCATGGTTTGGTGTCTGCAGGCCTGGCTCACTGGGGCCATCTCACTCTTTCACTCTGACTGCACGGGCTGTGCTGTGCCACCGTCTTGCAGCGGCCCCTTCCCTGGTAACACGGTTGGGCTCCTCGCAGCGTTTCCTTTATTCCTATATTAATTGCGTTGAGCGTGTCGCAGGCGGCTGGGAGCGGCAGGGCCGGCAGCCGGGGAGCAGAGCCCTTTGTTCAGTCGGGTACGAGGCAAGTCCCGCTCGGCCGTGGCCCCGCTGGCTGCTGTGCTCTCCCGCGGCAGGGTGGGCATTGTGGAAGGGAGTGCTCTCTGCCCTGGGCCCTCTAGCTCACCTGGTGCCAGGGTGACCCTACACCATCCGGCTGGTCGTATCGAATGCAGCCTTCCTTGGAGATGCTTCCTTTACCCTCGTGAAGCACTTGGTGCAAGGGAGTAGAGCTGGGTCCGCTGAAAGAAACCCACACTGATCCAGTGCTTGGCATCCGCATCGTGCCCTATGCCATGGAGTCGTGCTCTCAAAGGCATTCAGGCTCTGCCCCGTGTCCCTCTGAAGCGGACTGTGCATGTGCTGCGTCCTTGCAAGCAGCTGGCTGCCTGCAGCCCTTCTGGGACGCGGTGCTGCTAAAAGCCAGGCTTTGTGTCTTGATGACGAGCAGAGGTGTCTTGTGTTAGCCACTGAGGTGGGAGATGCTGGCACAAACTCTTGGGCTGTTCTCCTCTGCCTGCTTGCAGATCTTAGTTGCGTCCTGTCTCCGGGTGTAGGTGGCATTGATCGTTTGCTGTAATTTGTGAAGGGATTGGGCATCTCTTGCCCTGGTGCAGGCAGCTGCCCTCCAGCGATAATAGAAAGCTCCCCCTCATACGAGAGGGAGGAATATAGGCCTCAAGGGACACTGGTTCCAGTCGTGCCAAGTCCAGTTCAGAGGATGAAATCCTGACGTTTCCCTCTGATGCTTTTTCATCAGCTCTGCTCTTGTGCTGATTTGGCTCTGCAGCGCTGCTGCGTTTAGTGGCGGCATTTCCGTGCTGAACCCCCAAACACTGAAACGAGGGCTGGGGTGTGGGAGGTAAGTGACGCTGCTCGGCTCTTGCCGCATTTCTGCCTGCTGGGTGGACGGGGATGTAGTAACTTGCCAGGGCCTGGATGCGTTGGAGGTGGGGGGGGGGGCTCTGCGAGGACTGGGAGCCCTGCCCTGCTGGAGCATGGACCAGCCTGTTCCTCCCCCACTTTCCCCAGCTTGGCTAGCAAGCAGATGTGGATCTCAACAGCTGGCCACATCCACCCCACTGCTAGCCCATCTGCAGCACGCAGGGCCCACCGTGCTCTGTGTGGCTGGGGCTGGGAAGGAGCCCGCTCAGCAAGGGGATAGAGGGGCTGTCTGTGGGCATGGCAGTGAGAGCACTTTTATAAGCCAGCCACGGCATCTGCCTCAAAGCTCGCCTGGTGTCTGGGGTGGGCAGAAGGAGCTGCTTCACCCTCCTCTTGAAATTGGTGAAGTCATCCTCTGGCCTTCCTCGTGGGGTCAGAGGCTGATATGAGGGGGACTGGTTTCACGGGCGTGTGAAGGTGGTGGCATGCCCTCTTCCTCTGATGGCTTACTCAGTCTTGGCCTGTTCAGTGCCTGGTGGTCCTCTGCCATCCACTTGGCTTCATCCCTCACCTAAGGGGGTCACCACTGATTCACCACCATCGCTAACTCCTGCGGTATTTAGAGCTGCCGCCGTGGGTTGAGTCAGCCTGTCTGCATTCACTTGGCCCTTTGGGGGCCATCTTTCCTCAGTGCACTCCAGTCCCATCCTGCTTCTTCTCTGCGTTGATCCTGAGCATGTCTTGAGAGCCCCCATTTCAGAGTTTGGATTGGAGGCCTTCAAAGGGGGAAAACAGCCTCATTAGGCACAGTTTCTCCCTCGGGAACGGGGTGCTTCCCTGCCCTGACCCCGCTGCGTCAGCCCGGCTGTCTGCTGCAGCCGCCTGCTTTGTCGCCTCGGCGAAGTCTCTGCCAGGCAAGGAAGCGCCTTCCCCAGCCGCAGCCTTGTCCTGAAGCGCCACAGGCACCATGAATCATTTATGAGGCAGAAATGAAAGCAATTAAGGACAAACTTGGAAGTACCATCTTGAAGAAGGGCTCACTGCTGCCCTTGGAGTTTGAGGTGCTGACAAGTAGTTTGGGGTCTGCATCTTGACCTACGTAAAGGATGATCTGATCAGAAATCTGCTGGGGATGTTGATTACAGTGCATTGAACCATCTCTCGGTTCCTGGAGATAAGATTGCCAGACATGTAGATGTGGGAGGAGAGGCAAAGCTGAGGTTCTGGCTCACTGGGCTGGCTGCACCCTTTGGGAGCTATATTCTGCCAGTCTCCCATCTTGCTCATGCTGAGATCAGTGTCCAAGTGTTGAGTGCTGAGCAGCACCCCAATCCTATCCCAGAGCTGGCTGCGTGGTAGTACTGGGTGACACAGATTTCATGGGCAAGAGCACCAGCAGGCACTGCATGGTGCAGCCATCATTGATGCTGGACACACAAAAACCCTGTGTGTTTTCTGCTTGTCCTGGTCCATGGCACAGCAGTAATTAAGCATCAGTGCTATTTCCAGGGTTGCAAAGGTGCTTTACTTGTGTCCATGCATGATTTTTACCTGCAGCGGGGAGGGCCTGGGTCTCTAGTGCTCAGCTGAGCCAAACAGATTGGGTGGGGACCTGGCTTTGCTCAGGTTTGGGAAGAAGTTCTCCCCACAGCTGCTGAGACAAGGAGGAGAAAGAGACTTGAATTTTGTCAGCAGAAGCTTTAACTGATGAGAAAGTCAGTGCAGAGGTCTAAAGGCAGCTTAATGGCTCTGAACAAAACTTCCCGACCACTTCAACTCCCTTCCCCTGCTGCTGGGGATGCATTAAGGTTTGACCTTAGGTATGTGACCACTGGGACAGCTGTCAGGAGCAGAACCACTACGCAGAGGAAGGCCTACAGATGCAAAATACATTAAAGTCCTGCAGCTTCAGGACTGCGAATGCCCCAAACCTGTGTCACTAGTGGGAATAGCCATTGCTAGTGTGTGGCAATGTGTCAATGCATGGCCTTCTTAACTCTGTCCTTCAGCTAGAGCAGAAGCTGTGGAGATGTCCTCACTGTCTCTGGGTTGGGTGTTCACAGGCTGGTTTCCTCCCTGCTCTAATCTGGAGTCTCTCCTGTAGCCCAGCTGCCTTGAAGCATACGGAGGTGTCAGGCTCTGGCCTGGTGCATTCACCTTACCCACCTGCTGCCTGGGTTGGGTTTTGAGCCGACCAGGCTGCGCTTCAGCTGGGGAGAAGTGGTATTTGGAATGAGAGCTGCAACTCGTAGGAAATCACGTGGCTTGAAGACCTGGGGCTTTACGGGAAGAGAGATTAGAAAAGAGAGGGAGAGGGGGTGAGCTGTGGAGGGGACTCCTGCCTGGGGCCGCAGCCTGCCACGGGGGGCTCAGTAACCCGCTACTTGCTCCAAGCTCGCATGCAGCTCCATTCGTGGCTGGAGGAGTTTGGCCCCCGTTAAGCATGAGTAAGGCCCTTGGGATTTGGCCTTGCTCCTTCCCTAAATCTCTCCCCGCACACAAGCTGCTGGCTGATGCTTCCCGGCAGGCGCGGGGAGGCGCTTGGAGAGGTCGTGGGGCGAAGGGCAGGTGGGCAATCAGTCCTCCCTCCCTAAAGCAGATGGTCCCTCCGAAGCAAGCTGCCCCTTCCGCATCGATTACCCAGGCTGGATGTTTAACGATTGCTTTCCAGGGTTAATTAAACTCTCCTCGTCAGGGTTGCTGTGCCGTGGGGGAGGAGCGTTCCCTACCTGTGTTTGTGCTGCCTCCGACTGCAGCCCTGTCGGCCCCTGGGAGGGAGCGAGTCTGTGGCTGGAGCTGGGATTTGCTTCCAGGCCAACACTCACCCTTAATATAAATCTAGGAGCGTGGCAGTTGTGCGGGGAGGATCTCCGTGATGGTCTGTTCTTCTCTCTAGGGCATCCGAAGCACAGCGTTTGTCAAGGTCAGCTGCAGAGTCGAGAGTTAACCAGCTCACCAAGCGGCCTTGAATATCAGAGAAGAGGCTGGCTGGTGCCTTCTCCCCCGTCTGTCATTTTTTTTTTTTTTGAAGCCAGTCTGGTCCCTCCTCCTGATACCTTGTTCCCGTACGCTTAGGTTGCAAACATGTCTCTATTTCCAATTATTTTTAAAGCCGTCAAATATTTGGCAGCTGGACAGTCATTGTAAAGTAGCGTGTTTTGTAGAGCGGGTCACCAGCCATGCAATTGTTCAGAGTTTCTGATTCTTGCATATATAAATATACCCTTTCATCGGAAGCTCTCAGTCGAAACTGCCGTCTTTTGCCTCATTGTCAAAATCTGCGAGGTTACGCATCGTTTGCTGACTCACAGCCTCCTGCTCTAATTACTCGCCTAAACTCCCTCCTCAGAGCTGGGAAGAGAATCCAGGCCCCTTGTTTTGCCTTACCCTGCTCTAGCTGCCAGGCTGCGCTCCTCTGCTGAAGACGGGAGACGATGCCTCCTCTGGGCTGCCTCACATCTCTAGCTTGGCCCTGATGTCGGGTGCAAAATCCCACCTTCCACCCTCAGTCTCTGCCTGTTGGATTAGACCAGCCGAGAGGTTGCCGCCAAGCTGCAGGCAGGTTGTGGGTGCATCCATGTGGACCTGCACTGCCACTCTTGTGCAGGCGCGTAACCTGAGTTGCCAGTGGTGGTGGGAGGCCGTAGCTCCTGCTGCCATTTTTTCTGGTTGCTCTGTACTGATGCGCTGTAGTGCTCTTGGGGAGCTCTGGAGTGTTCTCATTTTCGGAGGTGTGTGGTTGTGTCCTGCGGTTCCCTCCCAGAGGAAGATTTCAGCATGGGGCTGGAGGCATTGCGAGGGCTGGCCGTTCCTGCAGGCAGCTGGCTTCCTTGCGTGGCCTGGGTGCCGTGTTTCCCAGGGACCAGGAGGTATTGCACCTAGGCAGGATGTTGTAGGCACTTTGGACTGAGCCTGAGCAGACCAGAGGGTTCTGCGTTCACTGCCAGTAGGTATGCGGGTCTTGACGATGCGGCTGGCTGCCTCTGCCCCGTCTGCAGAGGGCTCGCTTGCTCACCATATGCCCCAGCCTTCGCTTTGCTGAGGCATATTCGCCTGCGTGCTGGCAGGAGTGGGCTCCCGCATAGCAGCTGCTTAGCTTTCGTACTGCTGAGCACCTGGTGTGCTGGGACCCTGGCGAGGCGTGCGGCCACGGCTTGTGCTGGGGTAACCTGGCTGAGACCCTCGGGGTAAGCCTGGAGCCTGGTCTCCTTCCTCTGCAGCAGCACCAACTCAGACAAGCTGTGCACTAAACCTGTTAGCTTATCCTCTTTTATCCCAGTCTGATATGATCATCCGCACTGTAAGCTTTCATCCAGGCCCAGCGTGATTTCCAGCGTTGGAGTGATTTGAACAGACGCCGCAATTACTGCAGGGTCAGTCTCACCCCACTCCTCCGCACTGGCTCGAGCTCTTCTGGAGGGGTCCCGTCCACGTGTAGGTGTCCAGAAACAAAGCTGCAGAGGAAGACACAGGCTCTGACATTAATTAGTACTATTATTTTTTAAAACATTCTCAATCCCAGGCTTGCCGATGTTAAATTGTGCCAGCATTGCCAACAGGGGAAGAGCCTGCTCTCTGCACGCTGCTCTGGCACAGGTCTCCCTTCTTAGAGGGCTGCGCCTTCCCTCTTTGCAAGGGAGGAACCCAAACCCACCCAATTCCCTTCTCTGAGCCTGCGCCCGCCCCCAGTCCCAGTAAACCCTGCCAGATTTGTGCAGGGCCCGAGTTGGATTTAATGTGCTCTTTTTATCTTCCCATGTGTTCGGTGGTAATATTGCGGTGGAAACAATGCCCCTGCAAATCCATCTTGCTAGCGGAGGTGAAACCTAGCCTCGTAATCCAGTGGTAACGACAGCGCGCCGAGCCCAGTAATGCTATAGCGCTTGCTTTGGAAGAACAGATATTTTATTTATTTATATACGTGGAAAAAAAAAAACATATATGTATTTGCACAGGCTTCTGTCTGTCATAGAATGGTACAACCACGCATCTTATCTTGTAAAGCCATATTTTGGCCCCTTTTTTTCAAAAGAAAGTGAATTTTAAGCACAGGAGACAGTGATGGTTTCTTTGGAGCTGTTACGATCTGCCATGTACAATAAATCCGTCTTAGTTTGTGGATTATTGGCCCAATAGACCGTAACAGCTCTGTCAGCCCCTCCTGGCATGCTGTGTCCAGCTAGCTCAGTGTTGTGTGGGTTTTCTTTCTTTTTTTTTTTTTCTTTTTCACAGAAATTTCCTAAGGATTTTTCCATGCCATGTGTGTGTACAGCAGCTGATACGGAAATCATGGGAGCTCAGTTGTATGCCTAGTCTTTTCTTTTTCTTTCTTTCTTTTTTTTTTTTAATTCATTTCCCCTCTCAAAATACCCAAAGACACAAATCTACATGATGGAATCCAAGTTCCCCAGATATTTGAGAGCATAAAGGCAGAGCCGTTGTTTTTGGGAGAGCAACGGGACAGCAAGCGGCTGCGTTTGAAGTGCGCTGCGCTGGTTTAAAGGACGCTTTTGCCGCCGCTTTTGAGCAAGGTTTTCCCTTAAACAAAACCCCCCCAGTGGCCGCCTCCGCCTGGCACCCTCCTGCCGCGCGAAGCTGTTCCGGGTTCACCGTGTGGCTGCGGCGTTTCCTGCCAGCGCGCTGGAGAGCCGAGCCTAGAAAAACAGCGTTTCCAAAGAGCGCGCCGCCGCGACGGCGCACGCAGGCCGGGCCACCGCGTGTTGCTGGGCCAAAATGAGCCCCCTCCCGGCGCCCGGGGCTGGGGGGGCTGGGGGAAGGCCGCAGGGGGCAACGCGCCGGCCAGCCTGGCCGCCCAGAGCCCCGGAGCAGGCGCTGGGGCGTGAGCCACCCTTCGGGTGCCTGCTGTCGCCCCCCCCCCCCCCGCCCCCCCGGCACCCAAAGCCTTGGCGCTCGCCGCCCTCCCCGCTCCTTGGCCGGGGCAGAGCCGATAAGCGCTAACCCGCCGGTCGCGGCTGGCGCGGGGGCAAAGGTGGCCGCGCGGGGGGCAGGGCCCCCGGCCCTGTGGGCCTGCTGGCCCGGCGGCGCCCGCCCCGCTCACGGCCGCCGCCACGGCGAGGGCTGTGTCTCGCCTTCCTCCCCGCTCTTTATCTTGGCCCTTCCTCCCTTTCCTCTCCCGATACGTATCGCCCTCCCTCTGTTCCTTCCCTCCGCCTGCGGCTTTTCGCTCCCCTTCCTGTGTTTGCCTGCGCCGGGTGACCGGGCGGTCGCCAACGGCCGGGCCGCGGCGAGCCCCCCCCCCACACACCCGCGCCGCCCTGAGGCTGGCCGTCGCTTCCCGCCCGCGTGTGCAGAGCCGGGGGGCGTGCGAAGGCGGCCGCGGGCCTGCGTGGGGCCCCCGCCGCGGTGCGGCCTCGCCGCGCGGCTGCGGCTCCCCGCCCTGCTCCGGCATGTGCCCGGCGGCCCCGGCGCTGCCGGCCGGCCGCGAGGCCGCCCGGGGGCGGGCGGGCGGCGGCGGGGAGGGAGGGGGTCTCCGGCGCGGTGGTCAGCCAGGCGGCCGGCGCAGGAAGCGCTTTCATCTCCCGCCCCGTTCTGCAGATGAATGCGTCGCCTCAAAGCCGTCTGCAGTGCTCCGAAGTCCAGCTGTGCTGGGCCGGCCCATCCATGCGGGCAGGCACTCCCCCCGCCCCGGCCCCGGCCCCGGCCTCGGCCCCGCGCGGCGGCCCTTGTCGCCGGACCCGCCGCCTGCCCGCGCCACCGCAGCCCGCTCCCAAGGTCAGTGAGGGGCGCTGGGGACGGAGGAGAGCGAGGCTAAAGCCGCCGGCGGTTTTGCCAGGCAGCGGCTGCCCGGGTGCAGGGCTCTGCGTGAGCCGCATGTCCCACAAGCTCTGCCCAGGGAGGGCGCGAGCCACCGCAGGGGATGGTGCCAAGCAGCCGTGGGGCAGATGGTCCCCGTCTTTGTGCTTGGGGCTGAGCGCGGTCCAGCGGGGTGTTTAGGGCGAGGGCTGCGGTGCTGTGACGGGGCAGGCGTGTAATTCAGAGCAGGCCTGGGACGGGCTGAGAGCTTAGCGCCGGCAGCGATGGCCTGGGCTATGGCAGTTACGCTGACAGCCCATGCTGGGGGGTCGCACGAGGGGGCTGGTGCAAGGCTGCTGGCTGGTGGTGCCTTTAAAGCCCCCGGCCCCTCCTGCGGAGGGAGCTGGTCGGAGCAGGTCCATAAGCCCATTAAGAGCTCAGCGAGCCTTACGCCTCGGGGGTCTGCAGGAGGGACTTGCACTAGTTTAACTTAAACCGCTTGAGTTGAAGCAGGGCCGCCTGCTGCGTGGACACGAGGACGCGGGCAGGCGGTTGCATGCGACTATGTTAGCACCTCCGGCAGGCAACCCCCCTCGCTGGCGCCCGCCGTCAGCCGGAAGCCCCAGCCGCAAGTCGCTAGCAGCGTGCTTGTCCCTAATCCCTTGCAGATGCACGGTTGGATGGGCTTGCTGCACCCTTGGTGGGTTAGAGCTGAAATCCCAGCAAAGACGGTCGAAGTGAAGCATCTTCACTAGCTCTGGGGGCACCATGGCGCATGTCTACAGGTGGTTACAGCAGCTCAACTGACCAGTGGTAACGCGGGAGCCTGTCGGACCTTAGCCTGTGCCTCACGTGCTCTGGGAGTTGGACCCAGGCTTCTCTGGCCACTAAGTTAATTGCCAGGCTCTTCGTTCTGCCAAAAGAGAAGGTGAAGTCTGCAGCCCTGAGAATGTCATAGCTCATTTTTTTGGCTTCGATACATCATTAAAATGCAGCATCAGGGAAAAAAAAGTGTGTCCTGTTTTCCCAATACCTCTTTCGCTGTGAATCCTGAAGAAGCATTTTCCCCCTCCCTGCTGCTGCAGTTCACCTTTACATCATGTGGAAGAAAGGTGCTGGAAGGGCACACGGGTCCATCGAAGGTGCCGTAGGATGGGGCAGCGACCTCGATGGAGGAGAACCTGGATGATGTGACTGTCTTAATATGTAAAGCAGGAGGAGCCGCTTGGATCTGTAGGGGGAGAGGATCTTCCAGATAAAAAGAAGGGCAGTGGGATCTCACAGTGGTCCCACTGTTGTACTCTAACACATGGATGACCCATTAGAGAGTCCCCAGAGGTACCAGAATTGTGTAGGATAGTAGGAAGTGCTGGGGAGCTTTCTCTACCCTTAGCCTGGATGTGCCGTGTATCAAATGTGTCAAAAGCTAACAAAGGAGGAAAAATATCATGATGAGTCTTTGTGAAACCCTTGGGATGGAAATGCCCCTTCCTCTCTTTTCTGTGCATAGCATTCTTCACAAAACTTCCCTTACTCATGTCTTGGATTTACTGAGAACCTACCAGAAAACTGAAAAAGATATCGCAGACATTCTCTGAAATGCCAATGGCTCGTCCTAACTGTGCTGTTTTTTTTTTTAATAGTTTCAACCACTCCTCTAATTCAAGTCTAAATTCCCTCAGTGCTCCTGCTCTCTGTGAGCTGAAGGTGCTGGGGCTGTCTGCCTGCCTTGCTGTGCTCTGCCCCGTGGCACGTCTTCCCCAGGGCTTTGCTGCTGCAGAGTCACTGGGGAGCTGAGGTGTGACAGCTCCTGCGCTCCTGTCTCCTCAGCCCCATCTCCTTGTTCCCTCACTTCTGAGGCATGAGGAGTCTGTGACGTGGCTCTTCCCTGCCACTGTGTCCCAGCTTGGTGAAGAAGATGGAGAAGGATGAAAGGAAGCAGCAGGCCGGGGAAGGCAGCAGATGGAGTAGGATGTATGTCATGTAAGCTGAGAGCAGGCTTCAAGGATGGCAGCATCTCCGTGGGAGCTGGAGCTCCCAGCCTAGCTTGTCCAGCCCTACCTGTGGAAGGATTCAGAAACCCTCCGACATAGGTATCTTCTGCCCATTGATGTGAACTGCTCTGTTCCTCAGACCTTCACTTGTGTCCTCTGGAGCTCCTCTTTCAGGAAAAAACAAGTGCTGGTAATTTGCCTTTTATGCAGAAGATCACGTGGTCCCTCCTCAGTAGCCTGCTGCTCCTTGCCTTGCTTCTAGCTCTCCATAGGGATTTCTTTCCTTTCCGTAGCCTAGCTATTCTGTACCATTCTGGAACCACTAGGGATTCTCTGATGGGTGGTTCATATGTTAGAAAGGACAACAGTGGATCCATGGCAGTCAGACTGGGCAGGAATGGAAGGATGTTGGCTCCCCTGCCTGCATTAGGAGCTGTTTTCAGCCTCTGTGGGCTGAGCTATCTTTGCAATCTCCTCCTTTCTTTGTATCTCCCTTCCCAGCTCTCCTGCTTGCCCGAAGGAAGGTCTTTAAGTGGCACAGGGGGAAGAGCTTGCCTGTCTCCTAGAGTTGCAGTAGTGTAGAGATGGCCAGCAGGGCTAGAGCCTGGCCAGAGAGGCTCTTCTAGGGCAGTGTCCCACCGTGTCAGGTGTGTGCCCTCAGCCCTGGTGGCCGCTTCTGAGAGCAGAGCCTGATTTATCCCTCAGCAGCAGGGTTGATATGCTCTTAGCTGTGCCCTTTTGGATTGGTGCCCTGTCTTCTAGAGGATATGTTCCTCCATCCTCTGGGGCTTCCATGCACTGTGGCAGGAGGACCAATCTGGAGATGTGCTGCTCTGTGACTGAGTCATTGATTGGCCACCCTGGTCCAATATACTGAGCTCTTATTAATATGTCTTCATAAATCAGCTTCTGGCACTCCCAGCCACTCAACTGCTTTTTCTCTGAGTTTCCTCAAACTTCTGTGCTTCACTGTGGTACCAGGTCACCTGGAATAGAGTACTGCATCCCCCATGGGTCATCATCAGTCCATGTGGGATGCATAAGCACACCATTACCAAACAAAATTACCTCTTCCGTGTTCGGCGTATTTCTTTCCCATCACATTTATATCTTGTCTAGTCTGTTCCAAGGGTCTGGGTTGCTGAGTCAGACCTACTCGTCTTTTCCCAGATATTTTGTTCAAGGAGTTTTGCTTCTGATGACTTTTCTCATAAGGGAGCCAAACAGCCCATTGGAGCACCTGGAACATGTGGATGTTTTGTTTCAGGAGTGCATGGGATCATCCCCTTCTTAAGAGTGGAGAAACATGCTCTTGCAGGGGTCATGAGCTGAGGAGGTTGGGGACTCTGAACCCTTCCTGGGTGGACTGGGGAAGAGGTGAACAGCAATGCAGAATGTATTAGCTGTGATAACCACATCCAGTGCCTTCTTGTTCCTCGGGTGGCAGGGAAGTGAGAAAAGGTAGAACATTCCTGTCTACCTCCAGTTTTATTTGTACTCCCTTGGAGTTTAGGGCCAGAAAGGACCAGTTGGTTAGCTTGCCTGATTGCCTATATAAGTGGATGAAGATCTTGAGATACCCTCATGCTGAGCATGGTCACTCAGGCAGTGACTGGTGTGCTCCTGTGTAGCTCCTATCCTAGCAAGGCATCCCCACAGGAACCAAAGGCTCTGCTTCTTTGAGAGTGTATTCCAGCGGTGGATTGTCTGTGCTGTTAGAAACCTCTGCCTTATTTTGCTTTTGTGTTTGTCTGGCCCCAGGTTCCAGCCACCAACTTCTGTCAGGCCTTTCTCCTTCAGATAAAGAGCTGTTCAGGGTCTGATGCTTTCTCTCCGTAATGGTACTTACACTCTGTAATCAAGTCTCCTCAAATCCTATCTCCTGTTCAATAAGCTAACCACATCAAGCCCTTTCTATCTCTCACCTTGTGTTGTTTCCTTCATGTTAAGTGATCAGATCTGTGGCTTTTCCATTTTGCAACCTCCTGTGAAACTGGGGCTATTCCAGAGCTGGTCTCCCTGATACCAAACACAGAGCTTAATCCTCCCTCTTACTTAACGTATACCCCACTGCTCTTTCATCTGAGGATCTCCCTATCCTAATTCATTACATGGCTTGGTTCTGGTGGTAGCATCTTCCTTTCCTTCCCTGGGCCCTTGCACTGTTTTCTGCTTGTATTATGGCTGTTTCTTTGTGATCTGCCAGTTCTTAATCTGTCTCGCTTATGCTCTATTGCTATGGCACAATGCTGATTTTTTAGAGTAGGATGGCTTGTGGCTGTAGGCAAGACATCCAGTGAAAATCTATGTGTGTTTTACTGGTGCAATTGCTTTTCTCAACCAAACTTGTAATCTTATCAAAGACAGAAATTGGGGGTTGTTGGTACAACCTCTACCCACCATGCTGCTGTATCGATGAAGGATAAGTTCTTGTCCCATCCTTTGCTGGGAACTGTTTTCCCAATGACTGTTCACATCATGTTGCCTAGACTGCTCTTTTTCCATCCTGCTCCATCATGCTACATAGAAGGAAGAAATCCTCTCTTGGGTTAATTCTTGAGTAAGCATCAATAACCCAAAGAGCTGTGAGAAATCCCCTCCAAATGAGAGCTTGGCAGGAAGGAGGTGCATCACCTGTGCTCCTTTGACCTCAGATGTGACTGCTCACCTATGGCTTACTGAGGGAGCTCAGCGTTCATGCATCTGAGAGCGTGGCACAGATTTGGTGCAGGTTTTTTTTTGAGGTCTTGAGCAGTTCCACAGCAGTCGTGGCACTGGCACTTCGGAGGGTCCAGCAGAGTGCCTGAGGATAGAGAGGGAAGGTTTTTGTGACTGGAGATACTACCTGGAGTTACACTGCGGAGGCAGAGTCTCTCCTTTGCCCAGAGCTGCGCTGAAGGCAGAATTTCCCATTCGCGACATCACAGTAGGTCGCTGTCGAAACCGATGTCACAGCTGCGATGTCTCTGCTCTCCCTCTGCATCGTCTCTCCACAGCTGTCGCCAAACCCTAGATGCAGGCAGCCAGGAACAGACTGTTCTTGCTCGTGAGCCTTTGCGTTTCCAAGTGCCAGGATTTGTTGATCTCCGGGACGTGGTGCAAAACCTCTCTGTGCGCGGTTCTCCCAGAGGATAAGGAGCTGGTTGCTTTGTGGTCTCCAGCAGGTACGAAGGGATGAGGGCCTTACAAATATTTATATCACCTTGCTATTTATACTGTGATGCTCCAGCTAGCCCACTGTGTTAGGTGCTGTGAGAACATGTTTTTTATGGATTGTCCTTGCGTACAGTGAGTGTGTAGGTGTCCAGACGGCTTTGGAGATTTGAGTCTACTACCAGCAAGGGCCCGTGCTGTAGCTGTGGAGAAGCCAAAAGGAAGAAGGGAGGGGGCAGACAGAGTCTCAGGAGACCTGAGGACCTGCAGAAACAGCGTCTGTGCTCTCCAGAGTGAACAGATGTGACAGAGGATGTGCAGAGGACCACAGGTCCGGGAAGTGCCAGGACCTCTCTTCCCAGCTGACCTTTGGAGGCAATATTGCTTCTGCCGTTAGCACCAGACTGCTCATACAATAAGGCCTCCCACCCCAGCCTTGTAAATGGCATCTTCCAGAGGGGCCAAGCCTAGCTCATGCTGCTGAGGCAGAAGATGAGAGGCAGGGCCCTGAGCTTTGGGGTGCTGCTATGGAAATGAGCAGGAGCAGGGATGGACAGAGCTTGGCTATGGGCTCTGGACTGTGAGCAAACGAGCTTCTTGCCACAAAGCAGTAGCATAAGCCACTCTCACCTGTGTGTCTTTCCGCAGGAAGACAGTGGATCTGGTGGTGTGAAGAGCAGGGCTCATCCTATTTCCCTTCAGTGCCTAGTGGTGTACTGGTTTTGTGGCAGTGGTGCAGTTCTGCTCGGGGGACTGATATCCAGGGAGCCTCAGGTTTCTGTGCATGCATCTTTTGCATTCTAAGACCGTTACAGAAGGTGGTGATGTGTTTAGTATAAGCAAAAACCTCAGCTCCTTATTTACCTTCTTAGCAGAAGTCTGAGCCTACCTTCACAGCCTTTCTTGGCCCCAATTCTGATGGCATATTAGAGGCCAGCTCCTAAATGCACATATAATTAAGTTGGTGGCAAGGGCACGTATTGGCTGCTTGAGTCAAGCGTACACGTACATGTTGTCTAGAATTGGACTTTCCAGTTTTAGTCACTGCTGACTTCAGCAGGATCTTGCTCAGCCCCGTAAACTTGCCCTGGTGAGGGATTGAGTGGGATGTTCTTGCTGTGTACGGCAGTGGGCTTGAAAGATTAATTTGTGTCTGAACTAGAGTGTCAGGGTTTGATCTGTATTATTCTAGATCTAAAAAATGTGATTGCTTTTTCCCGTTTTTTGTATTTCCTGAGAGCAGTCTAGTTTCTAGCTTATCTTCAGACAGCCTCGGGGGTATTCTCTAGGAGTTTGGGAGTTTAATCAGGCATTGCTGGGGCATGTGAACTCTGCATATAGTTGCTGTTCCCATGGAGGGGAGAGCTTCTTGCAGATATTTAGGTTGGCGTGCCTGTGCTGGGGGCTGGGCCTGGCTGGGAACACACTGCTCCTTTTCCTGGGGACGGAATTGGGAATGCTGGCGGTGAAGACCCGCTTTGCTGTGGGCAGCTCTTGGACAAGGCTCTGGCAGCAGTGATGGGCATGGCTGGCTTTCTGAGGGCTGCCCCCCTGCAGCAGGACTCGCACCAGGGAACAGCTGGATTTGGTTTTATTTGATGTTTTTGCGGCGGAGGGAGGGAGCTCTCATTCCCTCCAGCCCTGGCTCAGCCACCTGCGTCCTTTTTCCTAGCTGCTGAATTTTTGTTATAGCATCCTGGGTGGGGCCTGCCATCCCCCGCCAGCAATCCCAACCCAGTGCTATGCCCATTGCTCTCCTCGTGTTCCTCCTGCCAGCCCCAGGCAGCTCTGTCCCCTGCAGCCCCGACCTAACTTCGCTGCTCTTTTCGTTTTGGGTGATTTTTAATTCCACTGCTAAGTGCGGACAATCAGGACCTCCGTGGAAATGACCGATAGGCGAGATGCTGGGCTCTGGTTTGCTGGTGAAATTGAGGGTTTTTGTTGCTGGCTGTTTAGCAGGCAGTATTTCTTTTTGGGCTGGATATATTCCTGGCAAGAAAAATGATGGATGCTCTGTTTCGTTTCCAGTGGCAGTGTTTCAGATTCCTTGCTCCAGGGCAGAAGCTGAGCTAACTCCGATTCCGGAACAGCTCTGGTACCTTGGCAGCTTAAAGGCCACAGGGTTGCTTGAATGACAAGTGGCACTGAGCTCAGGGAAAGCTCGGGAGAATCATTTTTGTGCGGCGTGCCCTCGATCTCTCGCAGGAAGCAGGGCGGGAGGACTGAAAGCCCGCTGAGCGGGGAGGGAGCCTTTCATTGTCTTAGTGCTTTGCAGGCAGAACGTGTGGCGTTAGTAAGTGAGCCCAACGCACAAAGGAGCAGAGTGCCGTGCCTTCCCGGCAAGCGGGGAGTCTCTCCAAGTCTGCCTGTGGTGTCTGGGTAGACAGTGTGAAGCACAAAGTCTCAGGGCATGATTCTAATTTTTCACTCCTAGGAGCTCTTAGACTGCTCTTATCCCCTTTTGTGCCTTGGCCTCCTGTTATACCTGGCTTGGAGGGCTGAGTGTGGATGCTGGCAGCTGTGCTCTGAGAACAGCATCCTGTAGTGTCAGAAAGGCCACGGGCATCGGGGAGTGCTGGACCTGCCAGTGGAGCTCGCCTGCCCCCTCTGAGCCTGGCGCAGCGGGAAACCACAGTGCTGGGAACGACAGGTGAGGGATGGATGCTAGGCTTGGAGGGGCCATGAGGCAGATCTGAACCTGCTGGGGTTCATTAGGCTCTCCCAGGCTCTCTGTGCCTGTGTGAGTGGATCTGAGGAGGTTGCAGGTCTGGAGGCAGAGCCCAGGGCTCAGTGCTTGCAACAGAGCAGGGCCTGGCTGTCCGTGCCAGAGCACTCCAGCTCCATGTCTTGTGATGAGAAAGCACCTCTGGAGTCATCCCTGACTCTGCTCCCTGTCTGGGAGGGCACTGGCACCTGGGCAGAGAGAGTTGTTACCCTGTGAAACCCTTCTGGTCCATCAGGATTGCTGGAGACCTGGGGCAATTCCTTTGGATATCAAGTGAGACTGATGCAGTGTGGGAGGGCACCTGGGTGAGATGCTTCCGTTGGCCACAGCATGCCCTCGCTGCCGACTGGGCTGGCCCTGTCCATGCTGCAAGCTCAGATCTTACCCAGAGAAGCTGCAGGGTTGGGAAGAGACTGATCTGTGTTTCCTGAGCATTGTCAGGTGCAGGGAATGCTGCTGCCCCTTCACAAAGTAGGGTCAGTATCCTTCACCCCAGCTCTGGTCATTCTGTCTTCATCCTCTTTCTTTCCCTTCTTTCTGTATTCCTTATGCAAGTGAGGCCAAGTAAAATGCAGTGCTGACCAAAAATAACAACCACAAGCAGATCCAGACAATGGATAAGCCCCCAGCGAGGGCAAGGGCGACCCGAATCCTCCCGGAGGAAGACAGGATTATTCTGCGTCCTATTAGACATCTGTCAATAGCTGCCATTTCTGGACCCCGGCGCCTTTCCAATTGCACAGCCGCCTTCCTAACATTAAAGAAACTCCTCCTCAGCAGCCCTCTGCATGTGGAAAAGGGGCTCTGTTTAGGAGCCAGTGTTCTTGGGGACGTGAGGGTGATTGCATGTGTTAATCCTGCAAGTGCAAAAGCCATGTGGGCCCAGCCCTCAGGGATATTTCTGGTGCACAGCTTGGGTGCGAGTGGCTGAGATGTTTACTGAGTCCTCTTGGATGCCGATGTCCTCTCCTGCCTGCAAAGGGGTAAATGGTTAGTCATCTAGGATCCCGCTGTACCCTTGCTTTCATGGTTCCTTCTGGCCTGCTTCCTTGTGTTCAGTCATTATCTCGGTTTGGACACCAAGTCTTTAGCCCCATCTCACCTGTCTTTGAGCCATGAGGTTTGTTGCCACGCATTAATGACAAAATGCAAATCTGCTGAATCGGCCCAGGTGCTCTCAAGTGTTCGTTCCCGCTGCTGGCTGCTTTTCTTGCTAGACTGTCTGACAGCAATGGCGAGACAGCTACCAGAGGTGCCATGAATAAAACACCCATGAATTCCCAGCCTTTCCCACTGCCAGCTTTCCTGGGATTCCAAGGATCCCATTGCTTTATGATGGGTTGTTGTGTAGCTGCTTAATGTGTTGTGGAATGATCCGGTTTTGAGAAAGGTGGGAGTGAGAGAGGACTTCTCTCTGCCAGGGTGGCTTCTGGAGGTGGCATTGGTGGATATGGGCCTCTTAATTTACAAATGTTCCCATGCTGGTGTACATAAACTTTTTTTTTTTTTTTATTAACTTCTAGGAGCTGTTCTGCTGCTGATCAGTCTCACTGTGACCTGATTATCAGTTATACCCCAAGTAATGTATGCTTTAATCGGCCCATCTGTTAACTGTAGTGATTCACACATCTTAGCTTGGCCTCATAGGTCTGCAAGGCAGCATGTGCGTCTCTATGGGGTGAAAGCTTGCGTGGGTCAGTTGGAGCACTCTGCTGTGGCTCTAGTAGGTCTTTTGGGATGCTCGGGGTGGCCCAGCAGCCCCGGAGCCCGCTATACAGGGAAGTGCAGTAGGAGTGCTCTCTGCAGCACTCCTGTCTCCCAGAAAAACTGGACACCCTTACAAAAAGCTCTTTCAGTTCCCTCCTGCATTCCCTTCCAGTTAGAGGGGTTCAAGCGTTTTCCTTTGTGACACTGTCTGCCCAAGATCCAATTTTCCTCTCACCTTCTGGGTGAGGGGAGTGCTTGGAAGTGGGCGAATTGCCATCAGGCTGTATGTTGGTGCAGTGCTATTACTGCACCTGTGACTGCAGCTCTGGGATCAGCGACTCCTGAACTGCTGGGATCCACCTCTGCACAGTGCTTGCAAATGGCTGGCTACAGCGCAAGAAGTGGCTGGAACATCTTTCATGCAGGGTGTATGGTCCATTCAGTTTGGTCTCTCTGATCTTGTAGCCCTGAAATGTCATCAGTCACTTTCCTTGGTGGTGCGTGTAGAGACACACCAGGGACTGGCTGGGCCAGAAAGACTCAGCTGCTCCCTCTGCACTGGAAAAAAAAATCCCTTCAAGAAGGTTTGGGAAGGCTTTGCAGAGGGAAGGGGGTTCTGATGGGGCTGGGCTGGGACTGATGTCTCATCTCCAGGGCTTTCTCCACAAACCACATACTGGCTTGCAAAGTCTCTGGATAGGACAGCACCTTGCTGATTTATTTTGTATTTCCCAGGCTTACATGTTTTTTCTTAGCGGCGGATTCAAAGTTTTGTCTCCTCCACTGACCCCAGGGGGAGGACAGCATTAGGAAGGCGATGCCAGGCTAGGAGAGGTGGGCGAGAATGGAAATGTTCCCCAGCGGAGAGCCGTGCCACAGCGCGTGAATGTCAGATGCTGCTTGGCTGTGAGATCGGCTCTTGCAAACACAGATCTGTTCAATCCCATTTGGAGGGAGGTGGGGGGGGGGGTGGAAGAAAGAAAGAAAGAAAGGGGGGAGGACTTTCTGAGTCTCAATCTGGTAGGTTTTAGTTACAGTCGTTTTAGGATTTGGGCAGCGAATGGCACAGCTTTGGCAAGGGGGGTGGATGAGCTGTGCAATGAAAGCACCGGGGGTGGTGAGGCTGCCAAGCCTCTGTTATCCCGCAAACGGAAGGGGGGGGGGGCTCACGGGTAGGGGCACAGCCCCCTGGCTTGCCCTGGGGCTGGAGGAGGCTGAGCGAGGCCAGGCTCTCCTTCGCCTGAGTCTCTGGGCAGCAGCTGCGTGAGCAAAGAAGGGGGAGGAGGTGCCTGGAGTTGTCCACAGGGCAAATGGAGTCCTGAAATACTCGGATGGACGTTTCAAATCGCGTTATCTCCATAACCGCCCTGGTCTGGCCGTTCCAAGTGGCAGTGGAGATAAGTGGATTTCAAGGGAGCGCCTGGTCGTCTGACATTTAAGACTCTTTAATCCGTAACTACCACCCCTCAAAGGCAGGATGGAGCCATGTTTGCAAGCCGGGCGGCATGGGGTAGCCCACAGGCACATGCGGGCAGCCTGAGCAGATGAGGATACCTGCAGGGGTGGCTCACCTGTCTCGGTGCTGTGGCTCACCTGGAGCAGGTCACGGTCCCTGTGAGCACAGAGACCAGCTTACGACCAGTAGCTCCCTGGAGTCCTGCCATTGCTGGGGCAGCTGGGTTGAGGTGCTGCAGGGAGGAGACTGGACCACAGCGGTGCAGGTGCTGGAGAGGCTGTAACAGCCCTACTCAGGGATGAATCTCCCTGTTTTGCTTCTGATCATGGAGGTGATGGTAGGGTTGGCAACATCCTTTTCTGTTCTGAATATGCTATTTTAACCTCTTTGGAAGGCCAGGGGACCATGCTGCTGATGCCATCCTTGCCTAGTTGTGTTTGCGTGAGTTGGAAGATGGGAGCAGTGTGTGGATGTGCATTGCAGCCTGGTTAGTCAGTGGACTGGGAAGCGCAGGAGGGTGTTCAGCTGATCTCTGCTTGCAGCAGCAGCTGTTGTGCAGATAGCATGTTATGTGGGGAAACTCTCTGTCATCAGTAAACAGAGGCCTCGGCCCAGGCCTCCGACCTGGGGAGCCTACCTTTCTGATGGAGAGGTGTTGTCACCTTCTACCTGCTCAGCAGAGCATCTGTGAGAAGTCACTGTGGCCTCACTGCACCTTCCCTGGTGGATGCACCAAACTGTGCTTAACGTGGCAGGGTGGTGACTCCTCATTGAGGTCACCTGTGTTCTGGCACTGGCTGGCTCGGCTGTGTGTATCAGGAGCAGTTCTTATGAAGCATCACCAGAGAAAAGTGTCTGTCTGCAGAGGAGGCTGGTGAAAGCCACTCTGTGCACCATGATGATTTGCCATCTGCTTTCAGGGCTAATTCCAGATGCTGGATTTAATCTTCCATAGCCTTTTTAATTCAGGAGTTGGCTTCTTAATGTCCCTCAGTGCCACCTCAGTAGCAGAGATGAGCAGAGCGGCTGCCATGACCAGCCCTTCAAAGGACATTCTGGAGGATTGGAGATGAACTGTCTCCATGAAAGATGTCCATCTGGCGACCTATGAGACCTTGGCCTAGTTAACCTGCAAATGCCCAATATGAGGCTTAGCATTTGCAACACAGCCCAACAAAACTCAAGCCTCTGCATCCTCTCTTGATGTCTTGGGAAAAGTGATGGTAACTTTCTTGGTGCATCCTGAAGCTGATCTTCTTACCTGAACCTGTTGTTGGGAAGATGAATGTGAAAAGCAGAGCTTGCAGGGGAATCTAAGCTGTTGGGTTGACAGCATGAATGACTTGCAAACAAAGTGGGTGAAGGATGTCCTTGTCTTTGTCTGATGGTACCTCTGCACATATAGCAGGCACAACATTCTGGCTGAATGGGTGTCCTGCAGGGACACTTAGCCTTTGGAGATGTTGGCTTGATTTCTCCCTTCCTCTCCTGGTTCTCCTTGCAACACTGAATGGCTTTGGCAGAAGAAGCGGTCCAGTGACTGTGGCAGCAGTCTCTGCTCTCCCAGCAGTCTCTGTCTGGCTGTTGCCTGGTTGAATCCTCTGCAGCTAAAGACTTAGTGACTGTTCCCTGTAATGCCATACTGTTAGTCTCACTTGAATGTGTCTGGAGAGGTCCAGGAGCCTTTTGGTCTAGCGTTTTCTGCTGAACCTCTTGTTGATTAGGCTGTGATTAGAAGTCACCGCTAGCTTTCAGTTGGCCTGTGTCACCTGGTGAGGGGAACAGCACAGTGATGTCATCATTCCAGCTCTGATTTTTCTGTGGAAGCTGGCTATTTGAGAGTTGAGCTGGGTGCTGCTGTGCTGAGATTGGAGCTGCCTGAGACTCATTCTGGTTCTGCTTGTTCTTGTGAACCTTTCCTTCCTTGTTTTGCTTGTGAACCTTTTGGCTAGTGATGATGCAACAGAGTGGTGGTGCCATCAAACCTACTAGCTTTTCTCTGCTGGGAGGGGGAGAGGGTGATGTGAAACACAGCAGCCAGCATGCATCAAGGGTGTCATGCACACCACCCATAGCACTTCTCTTCTGGCTACAGAGATGCCATGTCCTCGGCTACCAGCCAGGATGGTGCAGCAGCTCAGAGGGCCTGTGAGAGCCATAACTGACCATCGCCATAGGGTATATGGGATGTAAGAGCAGGGGAAAAGCTGTGGCACAACACGACTGAGGGATGTAACCCAGGTCTTGCGTGGGGCTCACAAGACAAGAGCCAGCTCTGTAGTTCTCTTGCTCAATATGTGCTGCTTGGCAGGTCCATTTAACATTGCTTTGCTACTGAGAAGTGTCTGTGGCCAAGGCCGTGGCTGAGGCAGAGACTGTTTTTCTGTAGACCGAAAAAAAACCAAAAACCAAAAAACAAGGTACTGAGCTACAAAAACTTGTACAGCTGCTGAGGCTACGATGGCTTGCAGAGGCCAGACTCCCGTTCTCCAGAGCTGCAAAGACTTTTAGCTAGGAAGGCATCTTCAGCTTTGGTCGTGATGGCCAGCAATAACACACTGCCTCCCTGTATCTAACTCCTTCCAGGGATGCCTTGGAAAGAGAGAAACTCTGGGAGCGGGTGCTGAGGGCAGCAGGGATGCTGCTCCTTACTGGGGCTGGCCACGGTGTGGCCTAGTTCCTCACCAGCATTTTGCAAAGGAGGTGGAAGGCTGTGCTGGGTGACTGGCTACTGCCTTGGCTGGATGGGGAGGGGGCCAGCGGGGGAGGGAGCGGGGACAAAAATCCTGCAGTGTACACAATTATCGCCACTTAGTGCCTCCTTTTTTGAGGCTGAAAAGATGCCGGTTTCCCTTCCGTCGTACGTCTGCTCCACCTCTGCCGGCCAGACAATGCCGTGGCCCCAGCGCCCACCAAGCAGTGCACAATGGGGGAGAGCGCGGCACTGAAAGAATTTGAAAAGCAGAACTTTTATTTTCTCTCTTTGTCTCCCGAGCCTGGGAGCACCTCGGCTTTGGCTTTTCTTTTTTTCTCTCTTTACAGTCGTGTCTGTGCATGGCTGAACGAACAGTGGCTGTTACGGGAGGAGATTGATCTATTTAAAATTAAAGGAAAGCAGAAGTTATTTTTAAAGACAAGAGATTTTACATCTGAAGGAGCTGATTACTTTCCAGTAATGTTGGGCAGCGGACAGTGAAATAATATGGGGGGGGGGGGGTGGAAATCGCTATCTGTCATTTTTACAAGAAGCAAAGCTCCTCTCTCCTGCTCCCCTCTTATGATAAATGGTTCCTGCAATCAAGGAGACTCTTAGTCCGTCGGTTGATGACTGTTTCTCCAGGTGCTGGGGCATTCGAGATCTTTTTGCAACCTTTTTTTGAGTTGTTAGCATTATCATAACATCGTGCTGTAAGAAGAGCCCCGGCTGGGCTGCGGTGATGAGGACCAGAGCTCTCCCATCTGAGCCAAGGCAGGCAGTGCACCGAACTTGTACATGCTACGCCTCTGAGTGAAACCAGGGACCCCGTGGGGAAACCGAGATCAGAGCCCTGGCTGAGAGAAGAGACGGGGAGAAATGAGGTCGCTTAGCTTTGAGATATTTCAAGTTGAGCTCTTGGGTGAACCTTGGAGAAAAGGAGAGGCCTGGTGTGCGGCCAGGCTGCCTTTTTTCCTTGCTTGGGATGTGGGAGAAGGGTACCATCTTGCCTTGGTAAGGCATCTCAGGCTGGCGGTCATGGTCGCTGGGGTGGGGAGTCCCTGGGCAGAGCTACTTTCTCTGACTGCAGCTCCAGGCAAGTTCTTGGGGCTCCCGAGCCCCCTCCGTGGACATAGGCCTTTCTCTGGAAAGAAGGAAGGACAAGTGGGAGTGTCCAAGTTACTGTGGGTCAGCTCCTGGCAATGAGCAGAGACACGGTCAATGTGGTAACTCGCTGATCGCATGAAGCTCTGGGACTTTCAGAGTCTTTCTGCTGCTCTCAACAGCCACAGGCTCACTGCATGCCTAGGACCTCTTAGGAGACGCAGGCTTTGGACAGGAGCCTGTGAGAATAATGCTTTGGTCTTTGCAGACATCAGCATGTTTGCTGGGGGCAGTGGGTAGTAGAAAGGCCCAGCGAGGAGCAGGGTCCAACCTCACGGCCTCCAGCTGCCCTTGAAGCGTGAGTGGCCCTGGTGGCATCCCCTTGCTGCGTACTGTGGCTCATGAGACAAGGTTGCTGTACCCCTCTGCCCCAAGCTGGATGCTGAGCCTCAGCCACAATGACAGGGCTCCTTTGCAGCATCCTGTCTTGTCCTGTCACCTGGTGACATGCGCATGATCTGGGCTCGTGGCATTTGTGCCTGGCCACAGGCTGGATGTGACCAGGACTCTACTTCTCCCTGCTTGTGGCCACTACCTGGGGGGAAAGTTGTGGTGCTGAGGGCATGGGGACATTCACACTGTGGTCCCAGGCTCAATGCATCGTCTCCTTTGGCTTCTCTTGCCACGGGCCTGCAGCCACTGGGGTGGCTTGCTTCCCCACTCCATGGCATGCTGGGCTCTGAAACACCTCTCCAGTGGGGCACACAGTGGGAAAAGGGCCAGTGGCCCAGCACTTCTCCAACCCATCTTTCAGAGCTGCCTGGACCATTTGCAAAGGGCTGGTGGCCTGTCGGGTCTGCTTTTGGGCCTCCTGACCTTGACAGCATCCCCTTGAACCCTGGCATCTCTCCAGCCTGCTAAGCTGCTCGGTGTAAAGACCTGAATGAATGGGTACATCACATGGTCCTTAATGCTGCGTCTGAAACTAAGCACCTTCTGACGGACCCAGATGACACTGCCCGATGCATTCTCCAGGGGTATAGGGGCCGGAAAAGGGGCAGGAACGGAAGGCGGGGGTGCCTGTCTGCCTTTGCTCAGGTCAATCATAAAGAGGGGATTAAGATAATTAATCCCCCTGCACCCCCCAGCAATTAGCAGCGTGTCTGGGCAAAGGATGGTGATGAGTAGCTGGGATGTGCCGAATTGTTCTCACTGCTGGGGTTCTGTGGTCCCAGTGGGTGGGCAGGGGGTCCCTGTGCACATGGTTTGGCTCGGCACCCTGTAGCTGGTCTGCAGGCAGGTCCTGGGGGCTCTGTGTGATGGCACTGGGATGAGTACATCCTGGCCAGGTGCTGCCCTGTGCCTCCTTGTCACAGTAAAGTGGGAACATCATAGACGATTCGGCAAGCTCCTTCCCTCGGAAACCTAGTACTGGTGTTTGCAAGAGATTTTCTCTCTCCTCCCTGACTTTGTGAGGCTCTTGGGCTCGTGGGTCTATCATGGGGGCAAGGGGCTGTGGCTAGCATCCTTGCCCAGTGTATACCACCGTGGAGGTTGAGCAGCCTGAGCCCCATGGGACCACGGAGCAAGTGCAGCTGAGCTGCGCGGGAGCTGAAGATGCTGCGAGGGGCTGCGCCAGGCGGTTCCAGATGGCAGGAGCTGGAGGAGCTGGAGCAGCCGCCTGGACAATGACAGGATTGTACAGCGATGGGGCCGCTCAGCTTGGCCACCCCTTCTGAACCACCAGCGCTTTCTAGAGTGAGGGCATGCAAGCCCTGGGTGTGAACGTTGGCAGCGTGCTGGCTTGCTGGCTCGGGCTGAGGTGGTGGTACCTGTCTGGTGGGGCCCAGGAGCCCTTACACTAAAGGGTGGCAGTAGAAGGAACTGTGCCAGACGGGCTGTGGTGGCCTAGTCCCGCTGGTGCACTGCCTCCTGCTGCTGCAGGAGGACCCCAGGGAGGGCTCCAGTCCCAGCCCAGGCCACCAAGGAGGTATTCATGGCAAGACTGGCTGCTGGCTGGAGATAGCCAATCCTGTGCCAGTATCACGTCCTGCTGGCAAGAGGGTGGAGGAGAAACGAGAAGCAGGACCTTGTGCCTTCCTCTGAACTCACAGCAGCCCAGGAGCGAGGAATCCCTCTCAGTCCCCTGTCGGCCTTGGGGAAAGCTATTTATGATCAGTATGTGAAACCCCCTCTTTTCATGCTAGGTAATGATCGGTCCCTGTTAAGGAGGCTGCAGGATGGTCTCTAACCTGATGTTTGCATACATCCGTCTGGTTGGGGCTCAGAGCTGCTGGGGCTGATTTATGTGGCGGAGTGGGAGCACAGAATAGTTCCCTGATAGAGCCAGCTGGAGAAGGCTGGCCGTTACGGCCGACCGCGGGGGAAGATGTGCCCTTGGAAATAACTGATGGAGATGGAGACTGCAGCGCGTGGCTGCGCAGAGAAGTGCGGAGGGACAAGGCTGCCAGGAGCAAAGCTGGGGAGGGAGCCAAACGTGAGGGACTTCGACTTTACGCAGCAATGAGTTGCGATAGCGACAAGCTCTTGCTGGGTCCAGCTGGTGACCGACGTCCTGGAGCCAGTGTCCTTCCTGGTGTGGTGCTCAGACCATATCGCCTGGTGAACGGGGCTGGGAACAGGGCCCTGTGGTATGGAGAGCTGGCCCCTTGCAGCCCTGTGAGGTGGGGAATCCCTTGCAGGCATGGTTTGAGCTCCCCTGCTAGGAGCAGTGCAAGGTGGGCTTTTGCTGTCCCTCTTACTGCTGCTCTTGTTTTTGGCCAGAAACCCCTTCTCTGGGATTAATATCAGTGCTCTGATGCTGCCGAGCCACCGGAGCATCAAGACCAGAGACACGTAGTGGAGATTTTAAGAAGGGAACACAGTAAAGAGCCCCAAAAGGTGTCTGAGCAATATCAGCTGCAGCTTAAACTCCACAAGATTACAGACAGGCCAGAAATGTGAGCTCGGCAGGTTGGTAAATCCGGGATTGATCCAGTGTGGTGCTTGGGCCTTGCAGATCCCAGCTCAGCAGCAAGGCTTGGCCAGGAGCCCGCTGCCTGGGCACGATGATGCCGAGGCTGGGGCAGTGGCAGCGCCGTTCCTGCCGCTGCCGGCGCCGGCTCAGCGTGGCACGGCCCCTGGCGCGTTGCTGCAGCGGCAGGAGGCAGGGTGCCCGTGTGGCCTGGCATTCGCTGCGGGAGCCGTGCTGCCATGCTGTGCCACCTCACCTGCTGGTGTCCGCCCTGGAGCCAGGGCCTGCAGAGGAGAGACTGCTTAATTAGAGCATCCTGCTGGCCGCCCCACTACCCCAATTACAGCTCCTTCATTGTCAGCTGAAGGCGCCCTACAGTGGTGCTCAGCAGGGGTTTGTAGCCATGGGCTTGTGAGAGAGCCGGAGGGGTCCGCGCCGTGGCCTCTTTCTGCAAAACGTGGAGAGCCAGCTGAGCCAGGCCTGCTGTAGCACGGCGAGCAGAGGCGAACCCATTTCATATGCAGCGGGCGCTTCTGTCTCCCCTTCCAGCTGCAGCGGGAAAGGGCCAGTTGTTCGGCACCAAGCGATGCTGGGAGTAACCGAGCTTCCGTTTGCTGTGGCACGGGGAGCCGGGGAACCTGGTGCCTCCGGCCCGTCCTCCCCCCTTGCGGATGGAAGCGTTGCCTGCTGGAGTGGGCTCTCACGTGCCAGGCCTGCAAAGCCTGAGCAGCTCTCACGTGGCACAGTGGTCCCTGCCGGCACCATGGCCCGAGGAGCCACGAGGTGGGGGCCTGCCGCCCGTTGCGGAGGGGAGTGGGACTGCTGCGCCGCGGGGCGGAAGAGGAGAAGGGCCGCAGGAAAGGCAGTCGCGGGAGGGCGTGAGATAAAGCCGCCGGGCTGCTTTATCTCACATCCTCCCGTTAGATGCTTTTCCTGCTGCACTCCCCTTCTGGCCCCAGCACCGGCAGCTTTGGTCATTAAGGTGTGACCTGTCCTAATGCTGCTGGGACGAGCCTGGGTTGGGCCCTGCTGCGCCACCGGCAGTGGCTGGGCCGGTCCTGCCAGCTGTACCGGCACGGCTGCTCGCCAGTGCACCCTCCGGCACCCCGCTGTTCCTGGGCGGCAGGCGTGTCCCCAAAGTGCCCATGATCCTCGCCAGCGACCTTTCCCGTGCCCGGGGCTGGGGCACCACGCTCCCCGCTGGGCCGAGGCCCAGGGAAGGGCAGGCTGTCCTGCTGCGGCCCCCTCCCTCCCCACGGGAATTGGAGAGCTCTGGGCTGGAACCCGAGTCCTGCATCGATCCGCACTCTGTCTTAAATCCCACAGCAGCTGAAGCAAGCGGTTTTAGTGCGAGGGTGGGGGTGTTTTTCTCTGCAGGCGAGCTGTCTCCTGTAGCGGGGTGAGATGGGCTGTCTTCCTGTTCCAGTAATGTGGTGTTTGGCTTGGGCTTCTTGCCCCTGTAAGCGTTTAACGGCAGAGCGGCGAGGCGCCGTGCGTGCAGCCGTCGCACTCCCTGCCGTGTCTCCGGCACTGGGAGGGGTGCACCCACCGTTGCGCTCCCTGCCATGTCTCCGGCACTGGAAGGGGTGCACCCGCTGTCGCGCTCCCTGCCGTATCTGTGGCACTAGGAGGGGTGCACCCGCCGTCGCGCTCCCTGCCGTGTCTCCGGCACCAGGAGGGGTGCACCTGCCGTTGCGCTCCCTGCCGTGTCTGCGGCGCTAGGAGGGGTGCACCCGCTGTTGCGCTCGCAGTGAGTCCGCGCTGGCACAAGGGCGACGTGGCGGGAGGATGTGCGGGCTGCTCTGCGCTCTGCGGGCGCTGCTCCTGGACTTGGAGCCGTGGGGCCCAGCGGGGCCCTCGTGGCCTGGCTCTGTTCCCGCGGCCGTCCAGGGGCAGAGCCTTGGCACATTGAGGAGATAGGGCTGCGGAGTGGGCCCGTGGGAGCGCAGGGATGGCAGGGGGACGCTGCCTGCACGTCGGGGTGGCGGAGGGGAGAGGAGGCCTCCCGCTGTGGCGCCCTCCCCCAGCTGCTGCCGGGGTGGGGACATGGGTTCCTGCTCTGCTAAGCCCTGGAGCTTTTCTCCTCTAAAGCCTGATTACTCTGGTGGTGCCTGTGCGTGCGTGCATGCGTGCGTGCTCCCGAGGGGAGGAGGAGGAGGAGGAGGAATTTCACAACAACAAGTGTTTGCAGCCACGCTGGGCCCAGCTGCCCCAGACCTGCCTGAGGGTCCCGCGGCGTCGCCTCCTGTGCAGGGGGAACCGCGTTGAGAGAAGGGGGAGGCTCTTTGGCACCACTGAGCCTCTTCCTGCCCTGGCGTGACGGGGCAAATGCTGCGGCCGTGCAAGCAGGGAGGCCATTGGGGGGGAAGGTGCGCGTGGATGGTCAGTGGGCTGTCCCGGATTTTTGGCTGGAGGGGATCCGAGCTGGGCCTAGGTGGAGGACGGTGTAGCTCTCCCCTTAACTCTCCAGTGCGCTTGTGCGGGTGGACAGGTTGGGGGTCTTCATTACAAGAAGCAGTTGTATCTGTCTAAATTTTCTATTTCTCCCCCTTAGAGCAGAGAGGAGGGGTCTCTGTCACACTTGCTCCTTAATATTTCTGTGTTTATGAGACCAGAAAATAAAAATCAGCAGGTAGCTGTATTTCCTGCTTGGCCTCGGGGTGCTGGGTGGGTTGCATTGCCTAGGCAGATGGATGGTCTGTCCCTCCCTCTCCCAGGAGGGGAGCCAGGCTGGATGCCCGGCTCGAAGAGCTCAGAGAGCAGGGAGAGGAGGACCTCGGAGCAAGGAGGAGGATGGAGGCAGCGCTAGCCTGAGCTGGGAGAGAGCAGCTTCAGTGGAGAGGGCCTGGAAACCTGAGATGCCTCTAGGTGCCCTGTCAGGTCCTGCACCCGGCTTTGTGGCTGCTGCACCTGCCTGAGGTGTGAGGGCCGGGTGGTCCTGGGCTCTGGGACCTGAGATGGCCTGCGGGTGCCTGCAGCCCGTTCTGGTGTTGGGGCCGCCCGCCGCTGGAGCGGAGCAGGAGCGCCCCGTGACTTCCCTGGGATTTCAGTCCTCAGGGGGAGGAGAGCTGGGCACAGAGAGCCTTTAAACAGCAGAGTGACATTGCTCCCAGGCCAGGACTTCCTTTGTAACCCCCCGATTTCTGTCTGGATGGTGACCCTTTTAAAGAGCAGCGGAACGGATCTCCACTGAGGTCCGTTCCCTGGAGTTTCTTTGTTCGTGGCACTGAGACTTTCATTGCAGGGGGAGGAAGAGCTGCTTTGAAAAGCCTGTTTGCTCTTGCCAGTACTAACTCTCTTTTATTTTCTACTTCCAGAGCCGTATGTTTTGTATCAGAGCCGCAGACTATGTCTTTGCACTGAAATTGTACTGAAGACCTTTGCAGTCGACCTTGGAGGATACGCCCCGTTCATGAGCATTGCTATTTAAGCTTTCTCTGGTGGCTGGTGTGTTGGTGCTGCGAGAGGGGCTTTGGGGGTCTTTTGCTTTGGTTTGGGTTTTTTTTTTTTTTTTTTTTTTGGTTTGGTATTGCTGTTTTGCTCTGGGCACCATGTCGAATTCGGGCTCCCATCAAGACACTGGGAACAAGCCAGACACGTTGGAAAAAAATAACCAAGATGACTCTCAACCCCCTGTCAACTCTGAGAGGAGGAACAAAAGTGGAATAATAAGTGAACCTTTGAACAAAAGTCTTAAGAAGTCCCGTCCACTCTCCCACTATTCCACCTTTGGTAGCAGCAGCTCGGTAAGCGAACATTCAGAGAAAGGCACCTCCTTAACTAATGGCAATGAAGCAACTGTGGATAAAAGTAATTCTACCTCAAAGCACAAAAACATCTCTAGTATGCTGAGCAAATTAGACAGGGTGTCAGAAATCTCCTCAGAAGGACAGAACGCCCTACAACAGTTTGCTCAGTCAACAGAAATGCTCAAAAGAGTGGTACAGGAGCATATTCCTCTAGCAAGCGACCATGGGACTGGTATCTCTGATATGGAGGCAGTCTCAGCTGCAGAGACAATGAACAGCCCCTCTGATTTTCCTTACCTGGGGGCTTTTCCCATCAACCCAGGCCTTTTCATTATGACCCCCGCTGGCGTGTTTCTGGCAGAGAGCGCGCTCCATATGGCTGGCTTGGCAGAGTATCCAATGCAGAATGAATTGGCATCTGCCATCAATTCGGGGAAAAAGAAACGGAAAAGATGTGGCATGTGCCCACCCTGCCGAAGACGGATAAACTGCGAGCAGTGCAGCAGTTGTAGGAATCGCAAAACTGGCCACCAGATTTGCAAATTCCGAAAATGTGAAGAACTCAAAAAGAAGCCTTCTGCAGCACTGGAGGTAACCGGCCCCTGTCAGGCACCCTAACCCTTCTCTTGGGCTGCTCTCCTGGGTTTGGATCTTGCCCTAGATAATAAAACACCTGGTACTTCTTACTTTTTTTCTTTTCCCTTAACAGTTCTCACTACAAGTTGTCTGCTTTGCCCAGCGCCCCCAGTCCCCAACCCACTCTTATGTACTGGGGTTGTTCTGGTTAGGGATGAGGGCTGGAGTCTCTCCCCAGGTTGCTGGTGGCCCTATGCATGCTGTTGGTGTCCCTTTTGCAGGCATTTACAGCAGAGAGTTTTTGCTGCTGAACTCCTGCTTGAGTTTCACTGCCTGTATCTGTTCTACTAAAGGGACTGCAGCTATCCGCTGTCCCTAGCCAGGGAGCACTTTCTAACCTGTTAAGGGAGTCAAAGGATGGAAAGACGGAAGGCTTTTTGGGGTAGAACTTGTGGGTAGTTGGTGGTGGCTGTGAAACCAATGTTTATGTTGCACCTGAATCCCAGTCTCTCAGCTCACTCTTTATTGTAAATGGGAGAGAAGAGGCCCAAGGTTTTGTGGTGGGAAATGGTTGCAGCATGTGCTCTTGGATGTTACTGAAGATAAAGCAATGGACGGTGCCCTGGGCAATGACTCTTGTGCTAAGGCAGTGTGAGTTGTTCCAGGGGCATGGTCTGATCGTGGCTCTGTCGGTGTGAATGCAGGAGGGATTCATTGGATTTCCTTTGAGAAATCCAAAGGCATTGTGTACATCCTTGAAGATGGCAGGAGTCCCCCTTCCCCTCCCCCTAGCTACTGAATTCACTGAGCACAGAGGCTGCTCTTCTCTCCACAGAGTGAGGCCTTATGGTGGTACTCGGGCTCTACCTCTGAGGTCTATGGAGACCATGTCAACACAAGGTTGTTGGGTTTGGTCTTGGAAGCTGTTGCAAATTCTGCTGCCGGGTTAGGGTGCTGACTTGCTAAAAATGCCAGGTAAGGGACATTATTAATGTGAGCTCCACAGGCAAGGTCAGGTGAACTGAGTCATCAGATATGACTGAAATTCAGCTGGAGCCTTGCAGGTCTGACAGGAATGTGGTTGTTCCCATTAGTGTGGTGTGAATGAGAGCTTGATGCCTTGGGAGTACTGGGGATGCACTGCAGTGTGCTGGGGGCAGTGTGTGGGCACTCTTCCCTCTGGCAGTGACTGCTTCATGCTGCAGACCAGTGGCTGCTCTGGGCCAACACTTCTCTGTAGAATCTACTTTGCATTGCGCTTAATCTAGGTTTGATTTTCTCGGGAGTTAATCTAGCCATCAGCTGCATGTGTATACCTTTTGTCCTCTTCCTGCTGGTGAGTGTACCCACAAAGCTAGCGAAGGTTAAAAAAATCACCCTGACACCAGCTAGACCTCACATACTGGTAATGCAAGGGCATCGTCCATCCTCTGACATCTTCCCAAAGAGATAACCCACTGTTTTCTTAACCACGTTCTATGTTTTCAATTAGCATCAGCTCTGAATGAATAGTGAAGGGAAAAAAGGTCTATTTGGGCGGTGGGGATGAGGAGAGTGGGACTGTGTCTTTCAAAAACCGCTGTATTGCTAAATTATATTCTTGTTCTAATTTGCTGAGTCAGTGATCTGGAAAAAGGGAGAAAGGAAAAAAAAAGTTCATCTCTTCCAAAGAGTCCTAAAACAGGTCAATAGAATCGCAGCTCACATCAGCCTGAGGAGCCGCTCCTTTCTCCCCGGCATTACACGAGTTATGGGGATGTTAAATAGCACAGGGAACCCATGAAACTATCACCCCATTGATTTGTTTCCCTATTCTGTGGCTGACTGAGAAATTGGAGCCACTGAAATTGGACTTTTAATTTGATAGCATTTGGGGACCCCAGAGAGGACGGGTCACTTTGCTTTCCAAGGGGATCTGCAAGAACGTTCAAGCTGAGGGGAGCTGGTGCTCCAGAGGAATCGGACGCCTGGGCAGACACAGGTTGCCTTGGGATGTCACAGGCTCATCCATCAGAACACATGCTCAAAGGCTATGTATTTTGAGCCACTATTTTAGGATATCACCTCATGCAGTGTTAGCTTAGGTAAAGTTGAACTACATTGTGACAATATGTAGAGGTGCTGGGAGAGGGATACACTGGGACCCTCTCTGATGTCATGATGATACTAGTATTTATGACCAGGCTGTTAGGTCTCACCCCACATCATCTTCCAGCCTTGGCAATGCATTGCTTTTGGCCAAGCTTATAGCAGCCATCAGGGCTGCTGCTACCTGTTTTGCTGTGGAAACACCATCTGGAGGTGACAATGGCCGGGGGAGTAGAGGTGCTGGCTGCGTAGGGTGGTCCATTTGGCATCTTCATGGGTGATGGGTCATGGCAGCACATCAACCCTGTGTTAGCATTAATGTCAGAGTAAGGTGATGGCTATTTATACATGGCTGCAAAATTCATTGTGTTTTCTTTGAAGTGTCGTCCGCACTGGTGGGGCCCTGATCTGACAGGAGAAGAGCACCCTATGGAGAGCCCTGCCAAACCTCTGTCTGCGGGTCAGTCTGCCAGCCATGTATGTTGAGAGGAGCGTCCTTAGAGAGCTAGGGCAGGGGCTACAGCTGTGATTAAACATTGATCTAAAATCAAGCAGTAAAAAAATAGAATTAAACCTTTATGGCAGCATAAAAAACAGACTAAATCCCAATACCATCGTTAGGCTTTATCTGCCCATCTAAAGAGCCTGAAGAACCGGCCACGACTGGTGTCCTGGTGCAGCGGCTGCTGGCTGAAGCACTGAGGCTGGAGAGGCAGGTCAGACACTTTGAAAGGGCAGTACCGTGTCCCTACACCAACCGGGCTCCTCTGGGCTCTACCAGCCCAGGCAGCTCTAGGTAATGCTGGATGGTCTGCCATCCAGTCCTGGGCTTATCTCTGGAGTGGAAGGCCATGTGAAGGCCATGAGTAATGGGGATTTTACTCCACAGAGCTGTCTTGAGTAGCCTTGGTGAAGTGCCTACTGCTGGCCACGATGTCCCAGCTAATAGTGATGTGAGGGTGCTACATTGTATGGACAAGGCAGAATCCAGCCTGAGCATCCTCGTGCACTAGTTGTCCATCTTCCCTTAATAATGAAGAGAGAGAGAGGTGTTTAAGATGACTATTTCTGGAGTCTCCTTCCAGACATGTTAGAAGCTCCCTCACATCTCATTCCTCTCTGTTAGTCAGATGTGGACATCTGTATTTGGGTAGATGACTCTTGCACGTGAATCTGTTGCGGTCTGTTCCTGTGGGTTCCATATTTGGACTTTAGCTTTTTTGTCTTTCCCAGATATTAGATTACAAATGCAGAGCCCATTGGGAAACTGATTCCTGCAGCTCTCTACTCATTGGCCTCCTCAGCTCAAATTTGCTGCCTAAGTCAGACATGCACTGGGAGTAGGAGAAAGTCTGATCTGTCCCACCTGGGCAACACCTTCTACCTCCTGTTATCTCCCTTCCACTTTTCCCATGTGCCTAAGCCCCAAATCTGGGTGCTCATAGAGGTGAGCACTTTGGGGTACCTTCTGCAGGAATGTAGGGGAAAGTCACTGTTCTGGTCATGCAAATATCTTGCAGATGTCTGCAAAGGAGAGCCCAGCTAGCTCCTGAAGAGGTTTAATGACCTGCAGGTGGCCTATTTATGGGCTTTAGGGCAGTACATGAGTCACCATGCGCCCTGCATGGGCACATGTATGTGGTGAGCTATCTCTAGGAGCCAGTGTGCTTCTTTGGAGCATAGCCCTGGAGCCTGTCTCAGGGTTGGCTCTCTCCACTGCTGCTGGCCCTGTGGCAGCTGTACCCACTGCCCAGTGAACCCAGGCACCAGAGCCCCAGGCTTGTCCAAGGGGCTTTGCTTACCTGGGGTGCATCTCTCCTCCTGCTGGTTGCTAACATGTTGCTTTGGGCGATAGAAGAAGTACCTGTACCAGTGAAACCTTCTAGGTTGTCTATTCCCACATCAGTCTGGGAGGTGGTGTCATATTCCTCCAGGTTATTTCAGAGTATTTGAGGCTTGGAGAGTCTTTCCTGGAGAAGCAGAGATCATTTAGGCAAAATTGATGCCCACAAATCCATAGGCCCTGATGGGATGCACCCACAAGTACTGAGGGAGTTGGTGGATGTTATTGCTAGGCCACTCTCCATCATCTTTGAAAGGTCATGGAGAACTGGAGAGGTGCCTGAGGACTGGAAGAAAGCCAATGTCTCTCCAGTCTTCAAAAAGAGCAGGAAGGAGGACCCAGGAAATTTCAGACCAGATAGCCTCACCTCCATCCCTGGAAAGAGGATGGAACAGCTGATCCTACATGTCATCTTTAAGCATGTGGAGGAAAGAAGGTGCTCAGGAGTAGTCAGCATGGATTCACCAAGGGGAAATCCTACTTAACCAGTCTAATAGCCTTCTGTGATGGAATGACTGGCTGGGTAGGTGAGGGGAGAGCAGTGGATGTTGTATACCTTGACTTCAGCAAGGCTTTCGATACTGTCTCCCATAACATCCTCCCAGATAAGCTCAGGAAGTGCAGGTTAGACGAGTGGACAGTGAGGTGGATTGAGAACTGGCTGAAAAGCAGAGCTCAGAGGGTTGTGCTCGGTGGCTCAGAGTCTAGTTGGAGGCCTGTAGCTACTGGTGTCCCTGGAATAGATTGCCTAGAGAACGTGTGGAGTCTCCTTCTCTGGAAATATTGAAAACCTGCCTGGATGCAATCCTGTGCAACATGCTCTAGGTGACTCTGCTTGAGCAGGGAGGTTGATGATCTCCAGAGGTCCCTTCCAACCTTATCGATTCTGTGATTCTGTGATACTTATCTCATCTTTCAGTAGCTGAAGCACTTAGGCTGGGGTGCTCCCAAGTATTTTGTAGGTTATGTTATGTCTTGAGCATTTCAGAGAAATTACTAGTTCCCTATGGCTTTCTTAGAGCCAGGAGGAGTTCAGGGTGGGGTGGGAATGGGGACATTCTCACCAAGGTTTGGTTCAGGACCCTGGGCTGTTTCACATTAGTGTCACATGCTTGTTTGGACATGCAAAAACCAAAGGGGAAAGTTTTCACAGATGGCCTTGTTTCTGGCATGTCCTGTTGGTGATCGTGTGCCCCATGGTTCTGGCAAGTATCACTTCACCTTCACTGGAGTCTCTTGGCATCTAGAAACATCATGGTACTTGCACAGGTAGCACTTGGTCTTGTAAATGTTGCTCTGGCTTCCCATCTCTATCCAGCTGGGAAAACATCCTACCTCCTCCTTCTGGGTAGTCATATCCTCCTACCAGAGTAGGACAGAGCATCTCTCTTTCTGGGCCTTTGGATCACAAGTTCCCTTGAACTCTGTCTGTTACTGGAGGTGGCTTCGGAGGTGTTCTTTGTTATCAGGCACTTTGTCACATGCAAGATTGAGCCTGATCAGAGCCTGGAGCATGTTACTGTCCAACTTTATCCCTCTTCACTCTGTGCAGCGAGATGCTGAGGGGTCCACTGTGGTGCCCAGAGTTGCTCTGCAGGGGAAAGAGGTGTTCGTCAGGGCCCCTGGTCAGGCTGTAGACATCTGTCCCTGCATCCCCCTGGGGCAGGAGCGGATTAGAGCCTGTGTGTCCTCACAGATTTCAGTGTGGGACCGTGCAGTCCCACCAGTGCACAGCCCACTGGTAGATTAGCAGCTGCATGGGGTCCGGCTCTGAGCGGCAAAGCCTTGGCCTGTTCCTGGGCAAGGGATGCTGTCGACTTTCCTTGCAAAAGCCCAGGATAAAGTTGAGGGTAGGAGAGAGGAGAGTTTCTGAGAGTTCTGAGGGGGGACACTAACCATTAAATCCCATTTAAGCTGCTATCCCAAGCTGCATCAACTATGTCTGTACCACAGTTTCTCTGCTTGATATCCTTGTAAGCACATCTGCTGGCTGGACCGGGGGAAGGTGTTTAGGCAAGGCAGCTGTGTCACAAGATGTGTCCTTGTGCCTTGTGTTTCTTTTGCTCCTGCGTGCTGGGTGGGATCTGTCTGTTTTCCCCGTGTGGCTGAATCGCCAGGGTCCCAGCCCGACTCATGCGTGCACCCCTTTGTATTTTTTCTTGCATTTTTTCCATGTCCTTAAGCGCAGGGGAGGTCTGGGCTGGGCTGCCGGCACCGGGAGCGAGGGAGGTCACCTCGCCGTGCCAGGCTCCGCTGGAAAGGCCGTGCCCTGCCGCAGCGGCGGCGGCTTGCTGCGGCCCGGCCATTGTGCTCGCTATCGGACGGAGGGGAAGTTGGAGGCTGTGCCATTGTGTCTGGAGCGGAGAGGGGACAGTGGGAACAATCGCGGAGCTGTTTTTCCAGATGCCCTTTCAGGAGCGAGTGTTCCCACTGCCTCCTTGTTGTCGCTGTGTTATAACTTCAGTGAAATCCTTAAGCGGTAGAGTGCTGCTGCAGGGCAGTCCCAGGTCAACGAGGCCCCCATTGGCACGAATTTGTTCGGCCTCAACTGAGCCGTAAACCCTCTCGCTCATCTCACACCTAACCAAAGATCTTTGCTCAGGAGAAAAGCTGAGTCAGGGACTAGGAGCTCTTGTCCTGAGCATTCGGCTGCCTCTGCAGGTGGCTGGCGGAGGGGGCAGCCGGGAAGCGGGGGGCCTGCCCAGCGGCCCGTGCCTCGTGCCTAGGGAGGAAGGCAGGGCGCTCGGAACGTGCTCGCTGGCCCCCCGTTTTGGCCGGGCTGCGGGAAGGGCCGTGGTCAGCCCATCCTTTGCGCAGAATGAAAGCAGCTTGGAGTGGTTCTGCTGCCTGCCCCCATCGTGGGGCAGGGTGGGAACCTTCCTAGGCGCAGTGCTGCAGCCACTTGCTGCCACACGCGCAGGACCTCTGAGATGAAGCTTTTTCTGCCGCTGGAAGGCATCCTTTCATTTGAAGAGCACCTGTGGGAAGACAGGTCTTTGCAGGGTGGGGGTAGGCAGCAGGCAGGACCACTGGAGCGGCGGTGACTGGATCCAGGAGAGTGTCAACACACAGGTGTGGACCGGGTTGCCAGCCCCAGGGTGTCCCGCTGAGGAGGGACCCAGGAGATGCTCTGCGCTGCCTGGGCCATGGCCTGGCGTGCCGGCCGGGAGAGCAGTGCTGAGCCGCTCTCCCTCGCCCCGATCCTGCTCTGCCCGGCCAGCCCCTGGAGGGAGCAGTGCAACGGCTGAGGTGCGGGAGACGCACCGGCTCCTTGCACCCGGGACAGCTCCAGCAGCTCAGCCTGTGCGAGCCTGAGCTCCCTCCTAAAGGCGCTGAGCACCCGGGGCCCCCGCGGGCTCCCATCCTACCTGGCAGTGCTGAGCACTTTTGAATGGGGTAGGGGTGGGAGCTCTTCATTTGCTGCAGGTGGCAAACGTGGGGCAGAGCCTTGTGCGGGGATAGGGAGGGTGCTGAGCTGTGGCTTGGATCGGGCTGGCAGCCGGCGGCTTACGTGTTGGGCAAGGCCACGCGCTCGCCTCCCTCGCGCCGGCTTTGTCCGGCGGCGCCGGGAGAGCACCGGGGCCGGCCCTAATGCCGAGCGCAAAGCGGTTCAGTGCCGGGGCAGGGCGGCCGGGCGCGTGGGGCCGTGGTACGGCGAGGCACCCTGAGCTCCTTAGCCAGCCTAGGTCGCTTTGTGCCGCGGCCAGCGGGCGTGTGAAGGGGCGGCTCAGGGAGTGGGCTGAGCTCACCGCCCTGCGCCACGCCGCCCCGCGCCGCCCCGCGCCGTCCTGTGCCGCCCCGCGCCGGGGGCTGGCACCCTCCGGCAGGAGCCGTCCGCCAAGAATGCAGCGTTGTGCTGCTGGGGCGCTGGGAGCACTCGGCCCGCCGGGATTACGGCCCCTCTCGCCCTCCTTGGAGCCCGCGGCTTCTGCCTGGGCCTGAGGCCGGTTTTGCCTTTTCCGAGCAGGCTCTGCCCGACCTTCCCTCCCTGCCAAGGACAAAACTGGCCGCGCTGCCGCCACTGCCGAGCCCTCGACGGGAGGGATGGGGCAGAGCTGGCCCGGGCTCTCCGCATGGTTGCCTGCTGCTTTTACTTAGCTGCCTTTAATCAACTTAGCGCTGATGACATTAGTGGCGCTGCCCGCTAATACCTGTTTGACGAGGCTCCCTCACGTAAACAAGGCCGTCGCGGGGGCTCGCTAGCTGCGGCCAGAAAGCACTGGCCCCAGCTCCCCCCTCCGAACCTGAGCTGGCCCCGGGGAGCAGTGGGTAAGGAGCCCCCCAGCCGTCCCCGGAGCAGCCGCTGCGGGGCCAGGGCCGCGGCGTGGGGCTCGTCCTGCCCGCGACCCGACTTAATGCCTCGTCCCTTCTCTGTCTTGTTCTTCTCCCCCCCTCCCCTTGTCTCTCTTCCTTTCCAGAAGGTGATGCTTCCTACAGGAGCTGCGTTCAGATGGTTTCAGTAGGAATGGGAATCCCAAAGCTCTGTCATCCAAGTGCAATGTCACTGCTTGCTTGTGTTGTCTCAGGCAAGGGATTTTTGGCTGAAATGAATGGATGCACCTGTGTCTCTTTAGAACCAAAAATATTTTCTCGCAAAATTTCATTCCTGTTTTTATAATTTTTTTTTTGCGTTCGTTTAACATCTTCGAGTCCTAGTCAGACATTTAACTGCTTTTCAAATAAAATAATTAAAAGAAAAAAACAATGGATCTGTAAAGTACCAAGACTTAATAGACAGAGTATGGACAATCAGTTTCTTTCTGTGTTTTGGTGTTGATGTTGTTTATGTGTGAAAGATGCAGTACTTGTGTAGGGAATGTAAATTTACAGTAACCTTTTAAAATCTAGTTACTAATAAGCACTACTGTAATTTAGCACAGTTGTTTAATTGCACCCTCATTTATACTTTTTATTTGATTATTTCCCATCATACAATAGAGTGGATAGTTTCTAGAATGCCTCAACTTCATGTTTATAAATGAGAATATGTTTAAAGCAATGTAGTATCCCTTTTCCTAGCCATTCACGTATGTAGGTTTAACCAGCAAGAGGTTTGGTATAAAAGATGAAAGAAAACAATTACTACAAAAACGGCGGTCCTTAAAAAAGGAAAAAAAAAAGAAGAAAAAAGAAAAGAAAAACATGTCATTGTTAGTTTATTAATATAGAACAAGAAATACTGAATACAGAAAAAAACTCCTAATTGCAATGGTTTACTTCTAGAAGTCATTTTTGTAAACTTACTGAAGTTAAAATCAAAATAAAAATAATATTGCAGGACCTGTGCTGAAGCAGTTATGAAAAGTGATATTTCTCTTCTGTTCAAATCCCCGTCTCTCCAGCGCTCTCTACATCATTAAATTGAAATGCTGTTTGTAATGTTTTAGCGATCCAGGCTGTTTTTGTGAATAAAATGAATGCATGTTTTGTGTCATGATTTACAGCTTTGTTATTTCTCTCCATCCCTGTCTCAAGCAGTTTGGGTCCCCCCCTATCCCCCCAGCCCCGACGCTGCTGGCAGGCGAGCCGGCCCCCAGCGCCATCCTCGACGCGGTGGGTGCACCCGGGAAGTGGAGCTGGCCGCCCCTGGGGGCTTGCTGGCAGCTAGGGCTGCTGCTGCTCGGAAAGGGCCGTCACACCGCATAAACCTGCAGCTCCTGAGCCGGCCGTAACAAAATAATGACCTAGGAATAGTGTCGCCGGCTAAATCTGCGTGTGTTTAATCCTGGCGGTAGCTGGGTTAAGCCAGCCTTGTGTCTCCTCCCAGGGATATTTCACAGCTCGACCTGCCTGGAGTTTTACCATGTTGCGCATGCCATTTGTTTTTGTAAAAGAAAATAATTAACATGCCACAGATAACTGCACTGAGAGTTGTTTTGTCAGGACAAGCAGAAAATGAAAATGTAGAGAAAGAAACTCTTCAAGGTGAGTAAGTTTAGGTGTTTGAATATTTGAGGAGACCACACGTCTGTTTTTATAGGCTGTTTTTTCTTCAAGTTTTTTTTGTCCAGCACCAGATCAGCATGAGCTGTTTGGGGCAGAGGGTTGCTGGAGGCAGCACTGGGCCTGGCTGTAGGACGGCAGCTGCTGGGATCGCTGCCCACGCTGTGTGGGGCGGGGGAGGATGTCGAGACATGCTCTCCATCGCCATGGTCATTTGGGAGGAGGACAGTGCCATGCTTTGATCCAGCCCTTCCCCAAAGCGGACGGTGTCATGAGCACAGCCCTTGGCAATCGGAGACGTGGCGGCACGTGGTTTCTGCTGCATCCCGCTTGCCCGCGCCTGCAGGAAGCCCTGCACTGGCCCTCCTTGTCCCAAGAAGGTCACAGGGTCTCCTGGTGGGAGCAAGGTCAGGCCCCATCTCAACCAGGGCAAGAGGCAGATGTGACATGACGTGGCAGACCTGGCTCCTACCTCCCTCGGAGGAGGTCTTTGTCCCTGGCTCCAGCCAACTTTTGGGCCGGGCGGGTGCCCGGAGCCGAGCATCTGTTCAACAGATGTGCAGCCCAGCAGGAGGGGAAGGCAGGGAGGCGATGGAGATACGTGGACTTTGCGCGGCTCCGCTCCCTCCCTGCCAGGCAGGAACCTGCGAAGCCCCAGAGAAGGCAGAAATCACAGAAAAGCCCTTTGAAAGCCCTTAAGGAAAACTTCCACAAATTCAATCTCCACCAGCTTTTGAGTCAGACCATCTCACCGCATCCATTGGGCTCACGCCGGGGGACAGGAATTTCATGTGGGATCCTTGCCCCTCGCTCTGGAGCAGCTGGGTTGTGCTGTCAACTGTGCCCAGGGGTGCAAGCTGGGCAACCTGGAGCCTGCGATGGACGGAGCTGAGCCAGGGTGGCAAGGGACAGAGCCGCGACGTCAGTGGGGACAATGGAGCCTGTGTGCTGCCACTCACGCTGCTGCACGGCATACCCAGGGTGCCTGCATGCCCCACACCAACCAGTTTGGCACTGGTAAGTGTCTGCAGGGAGCTAGGTCCCTGTTTGCACTCCTCGGGCAACAGCCAAAGTCACTTAGCAGGAATGTGCCTGTGGGGGGGGGGTGTATAAGGTGGAAAACAGCAGTCCAGCTGATTTTTATGACTGTGACAAATATTTGGGATAGTGTGACTGGACAGTGCTGGCACCTGGGGGGATGGGCCCCTGCCCCATGCTGGGAGTCTGTCCTGGGGAGGGTGGTGGGAAAAGGGAATGGCACGCAGACCCCTGTGCAGGGCTTTCCACTTCCAACCACTATGCTAGGCGGAGGTGCTGCTATTTCTTTCATTCTCAGCAGCAGCCACAGCTGGGGCTGTCCTGCAAGGCCATGCCCAGGCAGCCCCCAACTTGTTGGGATGCCTTTGCCCACCGTCCCCAGCTGACTGGTGTGAGCCCACCCACTGCTGACTGGCAGCACTGTGGCTGGCAGTGTGGCAGGGCTGAGGGCCGCCTGGCACCGGCAGGGCGAAGGGTTCTCCAGCCACGTCTCCGTGGCAGGTCTGCGCTTGGCACTGTACATACAGCCACAGTGGCTGCCATCAGCACAGGTCACAGGGTGGGGAAATGCCCCCAGGCCAGTTGCAGATGGGGCAAACTCCAGACTTACTCCCCACTCTGGAGTCGTAATGCTTCCAGCTCTGCTTTCTCCCAGGGGAAGCCCCACGCTTTTGCCAGGCAGGAAACTGAGGCATGGTGTGTGTCCCTGAAAACCCTCTTGGGCATCACTCGGGCATGGCATGCTGTGGCAGCCCATACGCTCCAGTGAGCCCCTTGCCAAGTGCTGGGGAGGTTTAGGGGAAGACACCCAGGGCAGCACCATTTGAGCACAGAGTGCAGAGCAGGAAGGCATCTCCAACGGGGAGCTGGGCTCTCTCCCAGCCGCTCTGCCTGGCTGCAAAGCAACTGGCATGGGCTGTGCCCTGCAGGCAGTGCAGCTGCTGTGCCTGGAGCTCGCACCCATGCAGGTGTGTGATCCTGGAGTAGCTTGCAGGCCTGAGTGTGAGCGGGGTGGGGGAGGGGGGATGGTGCCACTGCAATGAGAACGGCCTCTGCCCATGCCTGCCTTCATGCTGATAGTTCTCTTGCCCCTTATGTGGGGTCTGGAGCTGGGAAGCAGTGACTGGCACCGCTCTCCACGTTGCAGTGGCCTCCCCAGCCCCCTGGGGACCCCTTAGCCTTGCTGCCATTCCAAGCACTAGCAACTGCAGCAGCTGCATGCTCCTCAGCTCATGTGGGTGCTGCCGCTGCTCCTGGTCTCCAGGCACTGCACTTGTACTGGAGTAGGTCCCAGGACACCAGGGCTACAGGTAGCATTATCAGGGGCAGTGGGTGCTGACAAGGGATGTGGACATTAACAAAGGATGTGGGCATCAGCAGAGGATGTTGGCATCGACAGAGGACATCATTAATGATACCAGGGATGTCGGCATCAGCAGGGGATGTGGGCAACAGCTTAAGAGATGAGCATTCACAGGGCACATGGGTGTCTGCAGGGACTGGGGGCATTGGCAGGAAATGTGGATGTTAGCAGAGGGACATGGTGTTAGCAGGGCCTTCCCCAAGAGGAACAAGGACAAAACAGTTTGTGAGATAATATGGAGCCAGAGAGAAGATGGGATTCAAACTCTCCCTGTGAGCAGGCCTGGGATGGTGGGGCTATGGGGAGGTGGGAGAGAGTAGCCTCTCCACAGCACTGGTAGCTCACCCCCATACTGGGCTGCATCTTTGCCTCTGTGTCTCCTGGGGTGAATGGCCTCTCCTTGCCAACAAGCTCCGGTCCAGGCAAGCATGGTGCAGGGACCTCAGGCATCCCTGAGGGCCAAACCCTTCTTCTGCAGCACATGCAGCTGTGATGTTGCTGCTGGCCACAGACCCTGAGCTGTGCTATGCCTCCAGCCTGTCCAGGCTGCTGAGGAAGAAATCCCCCAGGCTGCCATCCCCCAGGCCCAGCAGGGCTGGGTGCTGGGGCTGGGACCGGCTGCTGGGAAGGTGTGACGGTGATAATGAGCTCTGCACAGTGTTGAGGGAGCTGCTTAAGCAGTACCACAAGGGCTGGCATGGGGGTCACTCTTAATTAACATCCTCATTAACACTTGGAAGAGGAGTCAGTGCAACCTGCCGCCAGTTGCCGCCAGTCCTACTGTGTGCTAGCACAGAGGGCATGACTGGATTCAAGCTCCCCTTCCTGCCTGACCTTGGTAGCTCAGCCTCTGCATAGGAGGACAGAAGCAGCTGATGCTGTGAGACACTGGTGTCCAACACAAAGCTTGGGCTGGGGCTGGCAGTGATGCATGGCCATGGGCACAACAGCAGCACCAGCAGGGGTTTGAACAAAGAGCTGGCTCAGCCAGGCCGGAGGGGGGACAAACCCCAGAGCCCCTGGTATGGGAAGAGCTGCATCAGAGCAGGTGGCAGGAGCTGTGAGCTCCACACTGATGCTGGAGCTGCACACAGGCACCTCTCAGGTGGTGACCTGGCCCAGGCAAATGAGGCTGGCCTGCCACAGGAGCACCCCCAGCACCTTCAAGTGGCTTTGCATGGCCCAAGGGTGCTCACACAGCCCGCTCCAGAGTGGGGTGAATGCTTTATAGGCTGCTCAGTGAGCTGATGGCCCCCCATCCCTTGCCTTTGCCACCTTCCCATCCACTGGAGCCATCATTGGCCTCCCTGGCCTGCTGTTCTTCCTGCTGCTGTTTTGGGCTGCTGGTTGCAGTTGGGGCCTGGTAGATTGATGGCCTCCTCCAGGCCCGCCATGCTCTTGGATGCAATTAGTAGCCTGACCTCGCGCTGACCCATGCGTCCCCCCCCTTCCCTCCCTTCCTCCCTCCTTCCCTCTCAGCACGGGGAATGTGAGCAGGATGCAGGAAACGCTGAACAAAATGTGCTTCAGCTGAGCCGGATGGCGGGCTTGCTGCGAGTGCCACAGGCTGAGCGTGACCTTCCCAGGCAGGCTGGGGCAGGCTGTGGGCAGCGTTGCTCCCACTGCTTCGCTGCAGCTCGGCTGTGACGGCGGGGCGGGCAAAGCCGCAGCGGAAACGCTTGCTGCCACGCTCAGTTAATGTTCAACAGGGAAGTTCAAGGCTCTTCCTTTGTGTCTCGAAGGCAGAGTGGGATGTGCAAAACCCTTCCAGCCTGGTGGCCCTTGCTATGACACGATTGCAGCTGGGGGAAGCATGGTGGTGGCTATCCCTGGAGAGAGGCAGCCTCCCGGCTCCTCAGCACCCCGGTGACACAAGGCAGCCGCCAGCCAGAGTGCCCAGCTATGCCTGGGCCCTGCATGGCCTCGGCAGAGTTGTACTGTGCTGCTTGCAGGTGGGAGCCTGGCCCAGGAGCGCCTGGCAATGGGGTCCTGTTGCAGAGGCTGAGCTCTCCAGCCATGCTGGTTGCTAGAGGCAGGTGTCAGAGGTACGGGCAGCACTGTTCTCATGGCCCCTCTCCGGCTCCAGTTAGGACTCAGGAGCTGCAGAGAGGCAGGTAGTGAGCTGAGGAGGAGGAGAATGTCATAAGAGGGAAGCTGTGAACTTGTTTGGTGCTGGTGCCTTTGTGAAGATGGGATGGGGTTGACCATGAACAACGAGGCCTTGGAGCTGCTCTGTGACTGTTCAGCCCAAGGGTGAGAGGGCTGCAAGAGCTCCCAGCAGGGCTGCAAGAGCTCCCAGCAGGGACCGGTGGGCTAGGGAGCAGCTTGGGTGTATCACACAGGAATGCTGCACAGCCAGGGGAGTTCAGTGGGGCCAAGACATGGGCTGGCCAGCCTCCATGTGAAGCAGAGAGGTGGTTGGCATCTCCTACAAGGCCAGGCCATCTGTGGCTGCTCCCCTGTGTATCATGGCACGTGGGCTGAGCTGATGCCACTGCAGAGTGAGGCAGCTGCTGCTCTTGCATCAGGAGGATTGGCAGCCTTGGCCCCTATCTCAACTGGATATGCCCTGTGCAGACAGCATCACTCGCTTGGGACATGCTGCTCTGGTGCCAAATGCCAGTGGGGTTGCTGGGACCGGTTTACCCCAGAGAGGTTGGCAGTGGGTTGTCAACCCTCACCAAGAATGGGGAGCCATAAGGGATCCTGGCCCACACGCTGCCTGCTTTTTTGGGGCTGTTATGGACTGTTAAGAGCTTTCTGATCATTTTCAAGTCTGGAACCTTAGGCCAAACCTATCAGCCACTGAGTCAGCTCACACAGGAATATCAATCTAAATAAATCTCTCTCCATTCAGTTCTCCCTGGCTGACCAGTTGAAATTTCCCCTGCATCACAAAGCTCCCATAAGCTTTTTTGCCCAGTTTTCAGCCCTGGATGAAGTTCTTCTCAACATTATGCATTTTGAAAATTCAGACTAAAAATCTCCCATCTTTTGTAGCTTATCCTCCAGGAACAAGTGCTGAACTGGCTTATTCCTCTGGACGATGCCCATGCTGAAGCATGTGATGGGGGAAGCAGGAGGATCTTTCCAAGACAGTGAACCAAAGAGCTGATGGCATTGTCTCTGTTCTGGAGCAAGCCTGAAGAGGATCTATGGGCTCTTCTCAGGGTAGATGAACCATGGGGGATCCCTCATCACTTCACTGCATCTCTGAGTCTTTCAAACTCCCTGACCTACTACCACACACCGAGGTCTCCCCTGTGGCTGGGAGCCATGTGAGGCGGGTGTATACATAGCAGAGCCCCTAAAAAGTGGGCTGTAGGTGGGAGATGACATCCACTCCTGTGTCCCACCATTCTGAAAAGAGATAGGTCCCAGATAAGACAGAGCTGTGGCCCTAGATGGCCAAGATCTCCAGGCTGGTCATAGTAGCATGGCTCTATGGGATGCATAGAGCCATCTATGCATCCCATAGATGCAGGAGTCATGGGTGGTTTTTCTATTTGGGGATGTGCAGAAACGCGCCAAGATCCTCCTACTCTGAGGACTTGTGTACCATGGGACCTGACACCCTGCCTGGAGCTCAGCTCTCTACTCAGCAGGGCTGCTCCCAGCCTTGTTCTGACAAGGAGGAAGCATCCTTGGTGAGCAGGGAGTCGAGGTCTCAGCTCCCATCCCTGTGTTCTGTAGGGTATGTGAGACCTTGGGCAGTGCATGGAGGGGGACATCTCTCTCCTCCTTGGCCCATTGTCATCACTCCGACTCCTGCAGCATACCACATCCTCCAGCATACTCCACTGCAAGGAAGACCCTGTAGGCAACAAGGAACATGTGCCCTGGTTGAGCAGTGGTGTCCTTCCTTTTAATGAAGGCTGAAGCCTGATTATTCTTGGTGCATGTGTAGGTACCCCCAGATTCAAACCATGCCGCAGTTGTTCTGCTCTTCCAGGCAATGTTTGCTCGCTGCAAAGTTCACACCAGTCCGCTGTGGCTCCTGCTTAATCGGAGACTTGTTGCTGTGCCAAGACCGGTTTCAGCACTGCGTCAGGATGTTTTAAGGCCAGTGCAGTCAGGATTTGTGAGAAATAGGTCGGCCTGTGACAGCGGAAGGAGGCTACTAAATACGAGACGCTATGTTATCAGAGGGAAAAAAGTACTGAGGCCTTTGCATTGCAGGAAGAGGAGAAGAGGAAGGAGTGACTGGTGTGGCTGCAGTCCCAGCATTAACATTCAGCCTTTGGATGACGACTTGTGAACAACAGCAGCTGAGCAGAGGCTTAGGAGAGGCAACAAAATACCAGCCCAGGCCAATGGGTTTGCAGCCTGGAACCAGCAGGGGCTGCTTCCCCTTGCCTGGGTGCTAGCACCGATAGCCATTATGAGTCCTCTGTCCTGGGGGGGTGGGGGGGGGTGCATGTACACCCCTCTCCCCCCTCCCCTGACACATTGTGAGTGGATGTAGTACTCATGATGCCAGCCAGGTGGTATCATGGGCAACAGGGAGACAAGATCCTGCTGTCCTGTTGCTTCCCTCCAGCCTGCCCCACAGCCCTCTTGTTCTTCTGCTCTAGGGCTGGATGTTGAGGCCTTGTAAAGTCGGAAAGGTGCCTTTCTGTCTCCTGTCTTGTGTTTGAGATCTTTTGGCTTGCTCCTCCTGTGAGTGGCCTGGTGGGACACTTTGCAAGCCTTTAGCCCTCTCCCCAAGGCTAAGCAAACCTAGCAGGCCTGCTGAGGCCAGAGGAGATGCTGGTTTGTATCTCATTGACTGGCAACAGGCAAACCTAGGAGCCAGCAAGAGTTAAAAGAGGCTATACTAAACCTAGGAAAGGCGCAGGAACAGGACAAGCATAGATGAAACGTTCCAAAGTATTTAGTCTCTTTTCCCAGATGTGCCAGTTAGTGCCACCTACTTTCTGGCCTTTCCTGTTCTCCTCTTCCTTGCCAAAGAGGGATGGTGTCCAGAATATTTCACAAGACCACCTTCTATGGTCAGGGTTTCTCTTGCACAGGAACAAGAGAGTAAGATCATCTCCCCCTTTCTTTCCGGATGTGCCCGTTTTACCTTGGCAGAGCCCTGGCTGACCCTGGATTTCTGCCTCCTCTCACTGCCCTTCCCATTGCTGAGCCATTTTATGTTATCTTCAGGGACATGAGTTCTGAGCAGCTGGGCAATACAGGTAGCCATTGCTCTTCTAGTCCTTTAGGCCAAGTAAGGCAGCACTGGAAATCATCTGAGCCCCACTTCCTCCAAGCTGATTGGTGGGAGCCAAGGATCAGGGCTTCAAGGAATACATCCTCCTTGACCTTTACAGACATTAATTTCTTCATTTTTTCCCCTCACTCACTGGTTCTGTTCTTTTTAAAGCCCCATCTGCTGTAGGTTGTGCTATTTCCAGCAGTGGCATGGTCATGCGCCTCCTCACCTCCAGTGGATTCAGTTTCCCAATGGAGGGAACAGACTTGTCAGGAGATCAGAGCCCACAAAGGACTCATGTCCTGCATCTTCCTCCTTCCTCTCCTGCAAATCTGGACAGTGCTGAACCCCTGAGAGTGAGCAGGAGAGCTCAGCTCAGAAGCTCTCAACTGTGATCCACTCACTGCTGCAATCTTCCAGATGCTCCCACTCACATGACAGTGATGACATGTTTCCTTTGACATCCTTCCACCATGCCATTGCAGGCACAAGTCTCCCTTAAAAAGCTGGGAACCAGAAGTTTCACAGAAATACTAATTGCTGCATAATTCCCTGGAAATCATGTTTCCCCAGCCCAGCTCAGACAAAGAGTTTGCATATTTTATTATACTAGGTGCTATCTATTTTTGAACTGTGTTTGAGTGATAATTTGCATGTTCAGGGGTACTGAAAAGCCATGCTAGCCCCAATGGTGTAAGGCTAACCATGGTAACCAGTTAACTGACACCACAGCAGCCCTTAGCCGGACATGCCTGGTACCCTCTCCACCCTGCCTGGGACCATCCCAGGCCCACAGCCACCTCACGTACCTCCCAAGATGCACATGTGCAAGCAGTGCACACACTCTGCCCCCTCCACGTCCACAGCTCCAGAGAAGAGTATTCAGGTCAACACACGGCTGTTACCAGCAGCCGTTTGCCGGCGTGGCGTGCCGAGGCGACTGAAGCGTGCAGGAAGCAAGCCGCGGTGGCACGTCCCTGCAAGCATAGTGCACTAATGTGCGCTGACAGCTCCTCCTGCCGCCAGGCGACCTGGGCACTGTCCCCGGTGGCAGATGCTTCCCGGAGAAGGGTGGGCGGCCATGCTCTGCACCCAATCTGACTCACACGTCAGCCTGCGTAAGCAAGAGACACTCTTTTGCCCTGTTGCCAGGCCAAGGCTTGGTTTGCTTCAGGAGATGATTCTGCTTTGCACTGATGCTTGGTGACGTCCATAGGGCACAACTGCCATGAAGCAACCCTTGTGCTAATGCCTTCTGGACAACCCTGTAAGTCTGGCCCTGCCTAGGAGGGAAGATTTGGTCCTCATGGTTGTTGGGGCAGAGGAAGGAAGCAACTGGACATAGTGGTGGTGGCGATGGAGGGGAATACTGGGATTAGAGAAACCAAGGGATTGAGACAGCTCAGCCCCCCATGTCAATCCAGAGAGTGCAGTCAGATCACAGATGCACCAGGTCTTTTTAATCTGGAGAGTGTGAGGTGAGGCTGGGCTATGGCAGGGACCACACCACATGCTTGCTGCTACTCCTACATGCAGTGAGGCCATAGGTGCAGGAGCCAGGCTGAGTGGGACAAGGACTCTGGCACTGAGCCATGGCCACCACCTGCTCTACATGGTCTAGAGGGCATCCATGGGCAAGATGATTTGTTGCCTATTGTGGTAAGTCCGGATAAATTACCATTTGACACCTGCAAGGGGAGGTTTGAATTGTCTTTGCTTGGAGGATAAGTATGTGTGTAATGGGGGTGCTGCATGTGGCTACTTTCCAGTCCTCCAATAAGCACTTGAGCTCGCTGGTAGCCCCTGCAATCTCTCTTGGCCCTGGTTCAGTTGTGGTCCCTTGCAGAGGAAACAGTTGTGGGAGAAAAGACACCAGCACTTGTTTGGGAGGCCAAGCTATAGGGCCATGGAGGAGGTGTTGCTGCTCCTGGTGGACTCAAGAGCAGGACTGAGCCTGAGCCAAGGAATGGGGGACAGTGAAGAGCACAGGTATGAGAGGATGAGGGATTGCATGGTAGAGTCTGGAGAAGGGAGAACACCAAAGAGGAAAACTTGCCCTTTGGGCAGAGGGAACAGACAAAAAAGTAGGGGAAGAGGGAGAAGCTGGGGATGGAAGGGAGACACAGGGAGGACAAGATTTGCTGTAGAAAATGTGACTTGCTGGGGAATGGGGCAAGGTGGAGTCCTCGATGCCACCATACTCTGCACTGTCCCTTCAAGAGACAGTTAGAGAAACCAAGGAAAGACCAGAGGTGAATACTGACATAACACAATTTAACTCCAACCTGCAAGGAAACAGCAGCAAGACTTAGCTGGAGCCTCCTGGGTGAAGCCATGCAGTGTCTGCCAAGAGCTGAGATGCATGTAGGCATGTTAGCAAGTCTCAGCTAATGGGTAGTGACCTGCCTGCACTCTCTATCTTGGAATGGTCTGCCACCTGAACCAGCTCTTCAACACAGCATCTAGCTGCAGACTCCATCCTCCCACTGCTGTTTTCTTATGTTTCCAGATAAAGTGGCCTTTTCCCCTTTGATTTCAAGCTGTGTGCACAGCACTGTGCTCACCCCTTTGGCTGGACACAGGGAAGAGGAGGAATGTAACCAGGCAGGTTTGTGCAAACACGGGCACTGCACGGTCCCCCCTTGGTCTTTAGTCTGGTAAGCAAAATCAGCATCTAATCCAGATCAAACAGGACTTTAGCTCCTGTCAAAGGACTGATCCCCTATTCTGCACAGGCTGTGGTATTTAAAGGGACATGGCCAGGTTAAGTACAACTGGAAACAGGGGGTCTGTAAAAAAAATCATAATAAAAATAACAACAATAACTGGGAAGGATTAGGTGGAAGAGAGTTTGTAACGAAATAAAACTGCCAAAAAACACTGTGGTTAATCAAGACATCTCCTTGGTGCTTTTGAAAGCTCAGATAGTACGAGGGGGAAAGAAAGAAGTGAAACCACACAGAAACAACAGTAAAACAGACCAGACTGTTCCTGAATCAGAGCAATATCTTCCCTCCCCTCTCCTCTCCTCTCCTCTCCTCTCCTCTCCTCTCCTCTCCTCTCCTCTCCTCTCCTCTCCTCTCCTCTCCTCTCCTCTCCTCTCCTCTCCTCTCCTCTCCTCTCCTCTCCTCTCCTTTCCCTTTTCCCTTTAACAGAATAATCCCAAGAAGGAGCTCAATAGATTGAAGGAGCTCAATAGACTGCATCATTTAATTACATCATTTTGAATCTGAAACACAAGCAGCTCACAGACCTGCTCCGAATGGAGCAAAAAGGTGCTTGGGTGGCATGGGGCAGCTTTGGGACTAGTGGCACTGCCTCAGAGCATTGATACCTCTGCATTGTCCAAGTCCCAAGATGGGATTTAGCCACTCGACTTCTACTGACCTTAATAACTGGTGTTGACTTAACTGGGAGTCAGGTGGCTAAATCCCATGCGAATCTAGAAGTGTAGGAGTCAGTGTCACAAACGATTTATTCTACACATCTCTCAGCCTCCTAAACTTGGGAAAGTCAATTCTCAACAAAGATCCTAGTGCTGCCAGAGCCTGGGTTGGAGCAGATCTACAATAGCCTCTCTTCATACCCAATTTTCTCTATTTTCCCCTGCTTCTCTTGCAGCTCAGACAAGCTGCTGGATCTCCCAGGTTGGAGACCAAAGTCCGTCTTGGTCTCCTCTCCCTGTCCAGCAACGGGCATGCACCAGCACCAGACCTGGGTAAAGCCCCCTCTGCCCACAGCCCTGCTGAGCCTTCCTCCAGCCATGGGCAATTTGCAGGCCTGGCTCTCTCCTCCCAGCCCCTATGAGCCAGACTTGGCTCACACATGAGCACTGCACATGGATGTAATTCAACCTGGGGACTCATTCCTACTCCAAGATGATAAGAGCCAGATGTCTCCTCTGCCTCATCCCAAATTGCTGCCCTGATGTGCTGAGTGTAGAAGATCTGAGAAGACAACTCCGTTGGGATCTGATATGCTGGGAGTGGGCACTAAGTCTAGGGTGGCAAAGGGAGCCCAGGCTTTGAACTTTACCTGTGACTTCTGGCCCATTCAGAGCCAGAGAAAAATGTCAGAGGCAGGTGGGGACCCCCGGACTGCAGTCCCCTGGGCTGAGATGTCCTGCATGACTCCAGCCCATGACTTCCCGGTACTGCCTCACACGGGGGAGAAGTGAGCACCTACATGCCAAGCAGCACTGCGTTCTTGAAGCAGAGCGCCTGCCCTCCACTGAGATGATTTCTCATGTCTGCGTCCCTGGCTCTGCTCTCCATCATGACGTGTGTGGCTGCAACGCCCTGTGCTTCTCATTATGAACGCAGGACCAAACCAAACCAAATGGCCTGGACCTCTCCCAGACACAACCACTCATGGGCTACTCCCTTTCCTTTGGCATCTGCTTGGACAACCTCTCTGTCAGCAACATTCAGTGTGTCACAACGCAGCTGAAAGGATCCTTGGCAATTCCCTCGTGTGCTATTCTCAGCTCTGAGGGTCACGTCACTCCTGCAGGAATGGAGGTATGTGCAGGTAGGAGAGAAGTTGCTCTGGCCAGTGCTTTGCAGGCAGGAGAGAAAGGTAGGACAGGCAGCAGGACTGTCGGGAAGCAGCTGACATGGACTCACCGATGGGCTGGTGTCCGAGGGCTGAGGCTGGAAGGAAGGTTTGGCAGCTGAGGGCTGGCGGTTGTCCCTGCTGTCTGCAGTGCAGGATGGACCTTTGTGGCTAGAGAGTTCAGGCTAGGTTACAGCTGATGCTGCAGTCTGAACATCATATTCATATCCCAGTTGAATTTTTTTGGCATCTTTCCCCTCTTTGGACATGGCAGAACTCCAGAAGGGGAGGGTAAAGAGGGAAACAAACCCAGCTTGCTTCCTCTCTGATGCTTCGACTGTCTCAGAGGTGTTTGCCAGTTGTCCTGACGCCCTCAGCCAGCTGTGAGCTGTCCTAGTTGGTGCCTGGGAGCCTCCCATTAAGGCCAGTGGAGGGTAACAGGGTCGCAGCCTGTCCTGTCTTGACTATGTGGATAATGTTGGCCCAGAAAGGGGTGGCCACAGCTTCTCTGCCCAACCTGAGAAGGTTATGAGCCCGGGAGCAGCTGCATGGAGCCAGAGACCTGCCCTGAGGCGTGGCTTCCAAGTCCAACACGAAGGGCAGGCACAAGGCTGGCAAGCTGCATGTAGAGCTTCTGAGGCCTGTCTGCAGGCTTTCTTGGGCAGGCACCAGCAGGGGACCATTTGAAGATATAGCTGAGAAGATGTTTTGGCATGTCAGACCTTCTGTTTCGTGGCAAACACAGCTGCGTGAGGGTGCAAGCACTCAGAGTTAGACCATGCAGTAACCATCAGATCTCAGAACTGTCTTGAATTTGATGACTACGTTCTGTTTATTCCGCCTGGTCCTGATTCATTTGTTCCAAACATGACACAGCTATTGCTTTCCTTCAGTGGGTAGCTCTTGCCTCAGTCTCCATGTAGTCTTTGAGCTTTGCTAGGGAATTAATTTTTTTGAGCATGGAAGAAAATCCTGGGGGAAGCTGTCTTCTCCCTAGTACCCATGTGCTAGGAAGGGGCATTGTTTCCTCAGTTTGCCACTGGAATGGAGGCCAAGAGGACCAATTGGCAGACATATTTCAGGGGCTAAACATGAAGCTAGACACTAGTGAGTTTGCATTAGGCTCCTAACTCTTCTGCCTATATACCTTTAAAACTTTGCACAGAAAGATTAGGGGAAAAAAAAGCAAGAAAGAATAGAAGGCATAACACAACACCCCCAACTTTGCTTTGGGAAGCCCTTGGGCCACATGCCATTGGGGTTGGGAACGTATCATACATGTTTGTCCTATTTATGTGCCTTCCCCAAGTGTCTGTTGTCGGCCGCTGTCAGACCCAGATACAGTGCTGGTGGGACATTCAGCTGGCCTGGCCTGGCTTGCCCGTCAGCCATCACACACTCTCTGCATGCTCTCCATTTGAGAGACCTAGCAGCAGGTTTTCCAGAGGCTGAGCATACATTCTGTGGCATCTGCAGTCTGCAAACAAATCTGCAAACAACAATTTTCAGAGGCTGATAATTTGACTGAATATATGTGCAGCTCCTCAGGGAAAGGAGCAAGCATGTCTGAACCTAGCACAGCCATGGCCTGCCAGATTTCAGGCAAGGTGGTGGGAGATCTTCAAAAGGAAATGGTCATGCTTAATGAGCAAGCTGCATTCTCAGAAATGACCGCCCATTTTTTTTTGTTTAAATATTGGATAGAAAAATTCAGCCTGAACCAGCCAGAAAGCACAGAAAATTTCAAGCAAGCAGTTGATGTGTGGCAAAAGTATACTTGGGATGTGAGAGTAAGTAAGGTTTTTGTTTTGTTTTGGCTTTTAAATAAAAAACTCAGAGGAAAGAAATCACTTTGGGTCAGCTCACAATGAACTGTTCTTGTTATTCTTTCTGAAACAAAAAAGCATTGTTTGGACAGGAGGCATATGGTTTTAGCTACTACCAGTATTAATTAAATTTCTAGATGAATTACAAGTGAAAAGTTGAGAAGTGCCATTAAAAACATAAAAGTCAAAAGGAAATATTTTGATTGTTCCATGATAACAAATGTCCCTTTTCATTCCAAATGGTACCCAAATTCACAAATAATTATGGTCATTCTGAAGCAAGATTTTGGTGGATGAACTGTGCAAGCAATTCCTGCCTGGCTGCCCGAGTTGGGAAGCAGAGGACTGGAGAAGGTCGCAAAGTCCATCCTGTTCCAAGGTAGGATCTGCTCTATCTACAATATCCTTAAGAAGATGCAGAGTGCTGAACGACTCTTATTTTGTGTGCCTCTATGATCCCGCTGGGCTATGTTTGGTGGGAATACCTGGTGATACAGCAAGAGTCCTCTGGCCTGGCCTGAGAAGGCGCTGGTGTAGGGGCATGACTGACTTGCTTTGGGAAGTTCACCCTGTCTGGTTTGCCTGTGAATCTGGTTTTGGAGCTCAGAAGCAGAGATAGAGTGTGTTATTGACTTGCAAAATTGGCTGTGATTGACTGAGGGAAGTGAGGTTGCAGGCTGCTCTTTTTCTGAACGTATTAGAGTGCACTGTTCATGATATCACTGCATGTCACATGTATAACATGTTTCCATCATTCTTGTGCGCTGCTAGTGGCATGGATCACAGCAGAGCCACTCCAGACCTTTGCACAGCCTGTTTTCCTCTCAAGGTGGCCTGGAACAAGGACGATCCTTAGCAAGACACCAGCCCTTGTGGGTCACAAAGACTCAGTAGCTTTCTTATGTAGGCTTTTCAATTTGAATTTTGCATCCATTTTGCCAGAGCATAGTTCGGCTTTCACATGGGCCAAAATGTGTGCAGGATCTGGCTGCTCTGGGAGAATATCCTGCTCTCCCTCTTGCTGTCCTTTCAGCCCAGTTTTCCAGGCTGTTCTGACGGTTTCCCCTCCCCGAAGCCATTCAAGATGGTGTTTGGCCAGGGAAACTCAAGTCCTTTTGGATGTTTCCTCTTGTGCTTTATAAGCAGTGCCAGAGCACAGGCTGTAAGAGCTGCTTAAAGAGTCCTTTGCACTGAGACAGTAGCTTTCCCCAGCTCCCCAGCCTCAGGGACTTCTCCAAGGAGCTCTGGGCAGCAGCTCTGCTTTTTGCTTTGCCTCCTCCATACTGGTTATGCAGGTTGGTTTGGAAGCAACACAAATTACAGCAGGAAGAAATCATTGTACAGCTCTTGTGGGAAAAGATATTACCCTGTGTTGCTAGTGAGATTGGCCGTCTGCAGGTATGGCCTAGAGGAGAGCTATATTCCAGGATGATCGCTGATAAGATGCCGGGTCCTGCTCTGATGGCCTCAGGAGACGGAAGCGCTGCACTGTGAAGCTATGGAAACAGCAAGGCTAGGTACGAAGCTGTAATTGGGCCACTTCTCCTCACATCACAGCCGCGCAGGCAGGTATGCCTCGCTCTTTTGTGTGTGTGCGTGCATCAGAAATAGCAGGCTGCGGAAACGGTGCCCTGCATTAGGTGGAACAAAGTTGCTCCATTTGGAGTGGGCCAAGCGGCACGGGCACCGTCAGCAGCTGTCCCCAGGCCAGCCTCCCTCCTCGGCTCCCCGCTTCTCCCCCCTCAGTCCTGCCTTTGAGTCACCTCCGCGGCACGATGGCTGCGTCTGCCTCGTGTGAATGTCATGCTTAAAAGAATTGGACATGGCTGGGCTCGGAGGTGGGAGAGGCGATACACAAGTCGCATCTTGTTTTAAGGAGTTGCACCAGGGCAAACCACCCAAAGTTGCCCTTCTAGGAACGAGGCTTGAAGAGCCTTTCATTATTCGCCAAGAAATGTAAGCCCAGAGGTCCGTGAAATTGTCAGGATGTGTGAAATCAGGCACCGCCGGGGTAGTTCTCCCGCATGACCGTTTTAAATATTTAACACGTTGATTATACAACATTTGGAATAAATCGCCGGCCTGAGCCCGGACCTGGGGGAGGATGGGGGATTTGGCGGCCCCGCTTCGGGCTCCTCACAGCAGCCACCACGGTGCCAGTGGGAGGGGAGAGGGCGGCTGCGGGGGCGGCGGGGAGGCTGTGCAGGAGGCACTCAGGCGCGAGTCTCCGCTGCTCAGGAGTCTCCGGGTGACAAATGCGCTCAGGAGCAGGAATTCATTGCTGTAAATATGTTTGCATTATTTATTTTAAGCATTTTTATAAATCATAATAGGAGAGACATCTGCTGTTAAAACTGCAAACTGCATTCATGCCTAGGGCAAGATGGGAAGAGGCTTTTCCTCTGGAAAGGTTGGTGAACTTTGGGAAACATTGCAGATTTCCAGGGAGAATGAGAGAAAAACACCTGGGGATATTTTCTTAGAAGGAGTTATTATCAGCCCCCTCCTTTCTGGGGTCTTCATTTAAACAGTCACAGTCCTCCCTGTTTCCCTTCCTTTGACAACTCTTTACATGAAGCTTTATCATTAGGATGGAGTCTGGTATCTGGAGGGGGGAACAGCACCTTTCTTGGTAGATAAGGCTCTGAATTTGCCATACTGCAAAATTAAACTCTCCCCAGGCCCCGTGGCGTTTGAAAGTCCCCCACACTGAGATTTTCTCCCCTCAGCTAGAGATCATGGCAGCCTCGTTCCAGGTGATAGGAGGAAGCTCTGGGTGACTCTGACTCACCGCTTCACAAGATTAATTGCCAGGCATTGCAGGAGGTTTATCACTGCCACCTTGGCTCCCTGAATCTCACCTCTCGCCACGGCTCCCCTGGCTCACTCTGTGCCAGTGCAATATTTCCAGGGGGAGTTACAGTGAGAAGAAGCATAACCACTTCCAAGCAAAATTGCACCTTTCTCCAGGCACCTGTGTATCAGTGCGACATTTCTGAAGGCTTTTGTGCTGCTGGAGACAACCCGACACTGCCGGGGAATGGCCATATTGCTGCAAGGAGGAGGCTGGCCAAGGAGGTGATGGGGAAAGGGTGAATTATCTCCGCTCTGTACACTGTGGAGGCAGCTTCATTGATCAGCTCAAACATCTTTGGGAGGAGTACGCCCAGATTCTGTTGCTACCCTTCAGTAACTGAGTAGGTCACGCTGCTCCTTCAGCTTGGCTCCCAGTGCCTGGGAAGTGGAGTAGATTGCTTGAGTCAGGCTCTCAACTCAACACATGACTCCCTTTTCTGAGCCACGCTACAGCTCCTTGCCCTACTCTGTCCCACCAGGGAAAGTGAGTAACAAATGCACTCTCCAGGGCCCATCCAGACATACTCAGGGACTCTCTCCATCCTGGAAGCCTCAGTCCTCAAGTACGCCAACACTGACAAGCTCAGCAACTGTGAAGAACAAAATCTTTTGCATAATCAATAATTAATGTCTGGGATTTCCAAGTAGCTAATTAATCTCTTGGTGAATCCTGAAAGAAATATTTAGAATAAGTGTAGATGTTTGAAACCCAGGTGAGCAGAAGCTCAGGCTGAACCCAGGATCTTCCATCAACCTGTGTACTTTCCAGCTGTCCATGGTGAGCTTCTTGCTTCAGGTGATGCTGTTCATTGCCAGGGAGTGCACAATATTGATCATAAATATTTGCCTAATGAGATCTTCTATGCTTTCCAGCATATGCAGTGGGTGACCTCAAAAGGCCGCTGTCCTTGGAGTAAGCTTGCAAAGAGTCTAATTGTCTAGCTCTGGGGATGTGTGGCACTGGTTTTGTGTGATAGTGGTCTCACACTGTCCCACATCGGAATAGGAGCACTGGAGAGGGGAAATAAACCTTCCTTTAGACATATCAGAACATCCAATCCTAGTGCCCCCACCCAAGATCTGGGAAATGCAGAGCATTCAGAATCTTCATCCACTGCAACATTTTATCTTCTACTTGGGGAACCTCTGCTGGATTCACTACAGCTCCAGAAAAGTGGAGATTAAGAGCCTGTAGAGCAACAGTTGAGCTTGCATATCTCTAGAAGATCTAAGACTTTTGTCCAAACTGAAAAGAATTATTTGGTGGAGGGAGTTTTGGGTATGAGAAAGTGAGGAGGGAAAGGCCATTTGAAAAATTTAGATTCAAGGTTCAGTTTTTAAAGTGCTTAACCAAAGAAAACCCATAGACAATTCAGTGTTTGAACCTCAGATGTTGTCTTCTGCTCATGTGCAATCTTCCTGCAGGTTTGCAAGACTTCCTGGTTTGCTCAGTTCTCCCCATAGGAATTAGAAGAGAGCAAGTCCTGGATTCTTCAGCCTCTGTGGGCTTCCGATCATAGCTGCTGGGATTCATTCATTCATCTAACTCAGAGCTGTCTCCATCTCATCTGCCAGGAGCTGTCTTCATCTCTGCTAGTTGTTCAGGATCCCTTTCCAGTCACTGGAAAGGAATGGGTATCTTTAAGGCAGGATTCCTTTGTCTTATATAAATGTTGACACTCACAAGAGCCAAAATTATCCCTGAAGTACCTTTCTCTCTGTGACTTTGGCGGATGTTATATGGTTATCCTCAGTTGTAGAACTGTGAGGTGCAGGAGGTAGATCCCATGCTAGAAATGCAAATTCCTCATTAGTGACCGAGGACTATGCTTTGAGATCTTAGACCAGCACCAGACAAACCTGCATCTGTTTCACCTCTGTACTGGACACTGTTCACATTTAGGCTTGATGCAGTCCTTTTATGTACTAGCAGGCTGTGAATTTGCTCTCCCCAGTGCTGGCTCCTAGATTGTCCCAGAATAGCCAAGTCACCAACTCATGGCTCGTTTTGAACAATTTCCAAACAGCTGCAGCTTTAGTCCTTTAACTTTATCTCTGCTCCAGTGTGGCTTTGCCCAGCTCCATAAGTTCACTCTAGGAGACTCCACTCCCCCTTCCCAGAATAGAAGACATCCATGGCTCAATGTCAGCAAGTTTAGCAGCTGTGGGAAGCATTATCTTTTCAACAATCAGTAATTAGTCTAGTTGAAAGGCCAGAGTCCGTGTGGCTAATGAGTAGCTCAAAATGAGAGCCACAGTTTTCTGTTCTTTTTAAGCCTGGCCTGGTGACTTCCAAAGACTTCTTGGCTTGCTCTCATCTTTATGCCAGCTCGCAGACGGCCTTCTGTCCTGGAACCTGATCCTCTCTGGCAGATGCTAAGCTCATGGGACTGGCCCCGTCACTTGCTGTTTCTTCCTATTTCTTCTCAAGTTCTCCACATCCCTTTCAACCACCTGTTTTGATCACACTCTCTGGGTCCTCCACCGTGATAGTCTCATACTTATCTCTCCACAAATTGCTTGTCTAGTACTGCTAGGTATTCAATGCTGCAGGCCAACCGGAGCTGGTCTGGTTCGATGCTTGTCTATGAGACATTGTTGTAGGCAGAGGGGCTGATGGCTGATGACAGGATTGTGACAATCTGTTTTTGATCCATGTTGTGTGCTTCCAGTGTTTCAAACCCCTCTTAATCCAGTCTTCAACTTGGCAAAAATACAGCTTGCGTTCTGAAGAGGCTTAGCTATGGGAAGACTGACTTCTGGGTTTGGCTCATGCTGAGGAACTGTGAAATCAGAGCATGGGGCAGATGACTCAGCCAGGGGAACAGGCTGATTGGACTATACTTGCTTTTTCTGTGTAAGCTACAAATGTGCAATGACATTCACACATTGGTTCCTCCAGGAACAATACGGAAATTTAAGGTGCAGTGGGACCTCTCAGGCCTCCTTGTCTGTTGTTTTAAATGTTAAATATGTCTATTTCCTTACAGAAAGCTCATCTTTTACAAAAAGTGGCTTTCCCTCCCCCCTTCATTGGTATTACAGGCTAGGAGTGTTCATAGCCCTGTGTTACCGTGTAATAACTGAGAGGCAGGAACATCTCGGATTGAGCTAATTCAGTTGATTTCAGTCATTATTCCCTGTCTTTAGAGCAGCCCAGAGTGTGATGGGATATGATCTGGTCATCTGCCTTCATGTTTAGTGGGTTTGGGCTCCAGAGGCATGCAAGAGCTCAGGGCAGCTAGTGAGAACTGTTGTACAGGACTGCAGGAGCCTCCTCTCAGCTGGAAAGGGTGTTGAGAGCAGCAGTACCGGAAGATTTAACCTTGAGAAGGGAAGGCTTCAGGGAGACCTAATAGCAGCCTGCCAGCACATACAAGGAGATTATTGAGAAGATGGAGCCAGATTCTTCACAGTGGTGCATGATGGGAGGATGAGAAACAATGGGCATAAGCTGAAACCTGTATCTGCTGGAAAGACAACACAGCTAGGCACAAACAGTCCAGGAGGCTCCTGCAGTGCATCGATGATAACTTCTTGACACAGGTAGTGGAGGAGCCTATAAGGAAGAGTGTCCTGCTGGACCTTGTCCTAACCAACAAAGAAGAACCGGTAAGAGATGTGAGGGCTGGGGGCAGCCTTGGCTGCAGTGACCATGAGATGTTGGAGTTCAGGATCCTGCAAGGAAGAAGCAAGGCCATAAGAAGGATTGCAACCCTGGACTTCAGGAGACTGGACTTTGGGATCTTCAGGGTTCTACCTGGAGGAGTCCCATGGCTTAAGGCCCTAGAAGGAAGGGGGGTCCATGAGAGCTGGTTAACATTCAAGCATCACTTCCTCCAGGCTCAAGAGTCCCAAGGAGAAAGAAGTCCAGGAAAGGGGGCAGGAAACCTGCATGGGTGAGCAAGGTGCTCCTGGCAAAACTCCAACAGAAGAAGAATGTACACAGAATGTGGAAGAGGGGACAGGCCACTTGGGAGGATTCTAAGAATGTTGTCAGAGTATGTAGAGATGCAACGAGGAAGGCTAAGGACCATTTGGAATTAAGTCTAGCAAGGCATGTCAAGGACAACAAGAAGGACTTCTTCAGATACATTAGCAGCAAGAGGAAGACTGGGGAAAATGTGGGCCTCCTACTGAGTGGGGTGGGAGCCCTGGTGGCGAAGGATACAGAGAAGGCAGAGTTACTGAACGCCGTCTTTGCTTCAGTCTTCACTGCTAAGGGCAGCCCTCAAGAATCCCAGAGCCTGGAGACAAGGAAGAAAGTCTGGAGAAAGGAAAACTTTCCTCTGATCAAGGAGGATAGGATTAGAGACCTTCTGGGCAAACCTGACATTCACAAATCCATGGGCCCTGATGGGATGCACCCATGAGTGCTGAGGGAGCTGGAGGATGTTGTTCCTAGGCTACTCTCCATCATCTTTGAAAGGTCATGGAGAACTGGAGAGGTGCCTGAGGACTGGAAGAAGGCCAGTGTCACTCCCGTCTTCAAAAAGGGCAAGAAGGAGGACCCATGCAACTACAGGGTGGTCACCCTCACCTCCATCCCTACAAAGGTGATGGAACAGCTGATCCTACATGTCATCTCCAAACATATGGAGGAAAAGAAGGTGCTCAGGAGTAGTCAACATGGATTCACCAAGGGGAAATCCTGCTTAACCAATCTGATAATCTTCTATGATGGAGTGACTGGCTGGGTAGGTGAGGGGAGAGCAGTGGACGTTGTGTACCTTGACTTCAGCAAGGCTTTCGATACTGTCTCCCATAACATCCTCCTAGACAAGCTCAGGAAGTGCAGGTTAGACGAGTGGACAGTGAGGTTGATTGAGAATTGGCTGAAAGGCAGAGCTCAGAGGGTTGTGCTCAGTGGCTCAGAGTCTAGTTGGAGGCCTGCGGTGGTGTCCCCAAGGGATCAGTACTGGGGCCAGTTTTGTTCAAGTTCTTCATCAATGACCTGGATGAGGGGACAGAGTGCCTCCTCAGCAAGTTTGCTGATGATACCGAGCTGGGAGTTGTGGCTGATGCACTAGAAGGCACTGCTGCCATTCAGAGAGTCCTGGACAGGCTGGAGAGTTGGGCAGAGAGGAATCTCCTGAAGTTCAGCAAAGGCAAGTGCAGAGTCCTGCACCTAGGGAAGTATAACCCCATGCACCAGTTCAGGCTGGGGGCTGACCTGCTGGAAAGCAGCTCTGCAGAGGAGGACCTGGGAGTCCTGGTGTACAACAAGTTGACCATGAGCCGGCAATGTGCCCTTGTGGCCAGGAAGGCCAATGGTCTCCTGGTTTGCTTTAGGAAGAGTGTTGCCAGCAGGTTGAGGGAGGAGCTCCTGCTTCTCTACTCAGCCCTGGTGAAGCCACATCTTGAGTACTGTGGCCAGTTCTGGGCTTCCCAGTACAAGAGAGGCATGAAGCTACTGGAAGGAGTCCAGCATAGGGCTACAAAGATGATCAGAGGGCTGGAGCATTTGCCCTATGAGGAATGGCTGCAAGAGCTGGGCCTGTTTAGCCTGCAGAAGACAAGACTGAGAAGAGATCTTATCAATGTTTTTAAGTATCTGAAGGGAGGGTGTAAAGGGGATGGAGACAAACTCTTCTCAGTTGTCCCATTTGACAGGACAAGAAGCAACAGGCACAAACTGAAACACAGGAAGTTCTGCCTGAGTATGAGGAAGAACTTCTTTACTGTGAGAGTGACAGAGCACTGGAAGAGGTTGCCCAGAGAGGTTGTGGAGCCTACTTCCCTGGAGATCTTCAAACCTGCCTGGATGCAACCCTGTCCAACACGCTGCAGGTGACCCTGCTTGAGCAGGGTGGTTGGACTAGATGATTTCCAGAGGTCCCTTTCAACCTTACCAATTCTGTGATTCTGTGAAACAAGAAAAACTCACACTGAATTTTACTCCATGAAGACAATCAAGCATCAGAGCTAGTTGCCTAGAAAGACTGTACACTCTCTACCCTGGGAGACTTTCAAATTCGCAGTGGACAAAGCCCTGAGCAACTTGGTCTTATAATTAACCTTGCTTTGAGCAGGAGGTTGGACTAGAGACCTCCTGAGGCCCCTTTCAGTCTGAAGTATTTTGTGATTTGGTGATGAGGTCAAGACAGTTGAGCTCATCCGAAAGGCAACACTTCAGACCTGCTCCACCTTATCAAATGATTAATTCCAACACACTATGCCGCATCCGAACAGCTGGAGGAAGATGGCTGAGGTGGGGCTGAGGCCATGGGTTTACAATGCATTGGCTTCTTCCATCATTGTGTGTTTTTTTTTTTTTTTTTTTTTTTTTTTTTTGAGTTATTTTTTAATAGAGATCATTTTACTGAGCTGTTCACAGCATGGCCTTATGAAGCAGCTGGTGTGATCATGGGTACAACGAACATGCAGCAGCACAATTAAGAGGGCAGACAGAGGGTAGACTTACACTAAAGCTGCTACAGAAGTTAGTATACCAGGACACCATGGTCTAAAGAAAAATGGATCACATGATGCTGTCACTTTTGGGATTTCCTGCTTACTATGGGATGCCAGGATACTGATGAGGTCAGGTTTTGGGTAACAAGGGTTAAACTAAGTTACAGTGCTTACAGATACAATCATGCCTGGAGAGCAACTGCTCATGACTCCTATGAGAAAGAGGAGATTCATAGGAAATGTTCATCATCTATGGGGTCTCCTCCATCTTCCCACAGAGGTCTTAGAAAGGTCCTCTTCTGAGCTGGAATGCCAGATTCCATAGAACCTACACCCCATCCATTGCCCTTCCTCAGCACATGTCTCATCCCCGGGGCTTCCCCGGGTATCAGAGTGAAGCAGAATGAGATTCACAAAGTTTGGCAGTGGGCTGGCTTCTCCTGAGCCAAACTGACCTAGTGGGATATACAGAAATGTAATCAGGCCATCCCCTGCAGTACTGCAGGCCATTCTCAAGCACTCAGGAACTCCAGGGGAAAAGAAGGTTGTCGCAGTGTTTGAGTCAGTGTCTCTCTGAGCTCAGACTCTCAGAAAAAAACCCGCAGAGCGCAGCAGCTGGAAAGGCCAAGGACGTGATTTGCAATATAGCAGTGGTTTCTTCCTTTCTATCTTCTACAGCTTCTCTCCGAGGCACATTCTGGTGCAGAGGTTCACATCCTGTCTGGCTCTGTTGGCTGCATCAAAGTGAAATCAGCCCTGCAAAACTTTGCGCTGCTCTGCCAAGGAGCTGGGGGACAGAGATGTCTAAAGTCACTGTGCACTGATTGCTTATGGGATGGGTACCTGACAGCAAAGCAAACCTCAGTCTGCTGCTACAAGGATCACACCTACTTGTGTGGCTCTCCCCTTTACAACTTGGCTCCCCTTTGTGACACTGCTCTGTTTTGGCTGGGGAATGCTAGTTCTTTAGCAACTCAACTTCCAGAAAAACCTGCAGTCACACAACTATGTATAGCCTGAGAGAGCAGGCCGTGAATACTGTGACGCAGCCTGGAAGTGGTTCCTGGCAGTTTTCCAGCAGCTGGGAGCAAGGCACATGGCTTTGTCTTTTTAGGTGCAGTGGTATGCAGGGGCTATGAAGGGAGCAGGGAGCTGGCAGCACAAGTAGCTCAGAGGGAACTTCACCCTTATGCAGCTTCAAGTGCATGCTGGTGAGATGAACCAGCAGATGTGATGCCCCTCCTGGTACTTGGGCCTTGCAAGCGGTTTCAGTGATGAAGAGACATAGCCCAGCTCTTCACTTAGCTGAAACATCCTGGTAGATGGGACTTGGCCCTGAAGCAAGTGTGCAGGTTATCAGTGGTGAAACTCCTGAGAGGACCACAGAAGTTTTGCTGGTCTCACCATCTTTCCTGCAAACTGTTTTCCTCTGGCCTGAGGACCATAGGGTCTCCTGGATTGAGAGAGCTCAGCGGAGGGCACGCACAACCATTAGGACAGATCTTGGTTTCAGCATGGCCAGACCAGCAAGGACAAAGCACAGCAACAAGCCAGCTAGCCTCAAAGTCCCCCTCATCTTATATGTTGCGCTGGGAAAGTCTAACAAAACAGCAGAGGCTTTGGGCTGGACACTGCTCCATTGCTGCCTTTCTCCCATGAAGATAAGAAACAAAGCCAACTCTGACTCAGCAATGGGATGAAATCGGTGGGGATTGGCTCCTCTTTGAAAAGCAGGGGCATTTAGGGCTTACATACCCTTACATCACTGCAAAGCTGGCAGCTGCTGGGAGGTGGCCCTGGAGAACATTCAAGGGGCAGGAGCCGCTGCATGATGTGCCCTTTCCCTGGGGACCTGGCGGCCACAGTGATATGGGCTCTTCAAACAGGAGTCAGGGCCCAGGAAGGGACTTCCTCTGTCTGGCCCTTGTACAAGCCCCTGCCATCTCCCCGCTCTGGGACCTAGGCTCCACATTGGAGAGGATGTTCGTGCTGATGTCTCCAACATCTCTGGTAGCACCTCATCCTGCCAGTCACAGCTGCAACAAATCTTCTGATGCCTCCAAAGCTTGGAGTTTCCCCTGAAACAGGCCAAGGCCTACATGGGAGATGGGTTGGTCTGCCGGCAGGTGAAAACTGCATGGCTTCAGCCAGGGCGTACTTTGGCCCTGTTCATGTCCCAGAGCCAGGCTCATTGCCTAGCTGTTGAGTAGGAACATCTGGAGCCTTTTCAAGGCCAAACTCCAGGCTGACTTGACAGGATTAGGCCTGACAAATCTGTATGTGCTAGTTAAAGCCTTTTGAGATGTATCTGAGGGTGTTCATACTTTGCAACAAGCCAAGGCCACTCACTCCAAAACGGGAAATCTGGCCTGGTCTCCCAGCTACGACCTGTCAACTCAGAGGGGCTCCCAAATGGCCATGTGCAGAATGCCAGGTCTTTGCGCCTGCCTTGAAGGAAGCTGAGGCAACAGAAATGGGACATGGTGGCTCTCACATGGCTCAGAGGGAAAGCCAAGAGCCCATCAGAGCAGCCCCCTAGATCAGGGCTCTGCTGGAAACCGCAATCAGTGTGCCTCTATGTCTGGACAAGCAGAAACCCTAATTAGTAGGATCTTAGTTCAGCCTCTTCTCACACAGTTGCTCCACTTGTCCTGTGGAGATCAGGATCCCATTTGCCCTCTTAACAACTAGGCTGTTAACACTGAAACCTACTAGTGGCAATCAAACCCAGCTTTTAATCTTTTCCACTCTTGCTCTGAATGATTCTTGTGCTCAAAGATCTGAATCAGGCTGGGGAGTACAGCAGTAAACTTGGCTCATTGCCCCAGGATTCATCTTATGAATAGGCTAGACAGGCAAAGAGCTACCTGGAAAGCAAGGCACAGATCTGGGTTTAATAGACTTGGTAGTGTTTACCCTATCCCATTCTCTCAACTGTAGGAGCAATCCCAGTTTTCCTTACTGATGTTTTGACATGTATGGTCAACCGTACAGGACATGATATAAGAAAGATGGATAACTAGCACCTAGATAAGGCAATTCGAATATATACAGGTGTATGCATCCTGTCTAAGACTTGGTCCCCGTGTGTTCTTCTATTTTTGTTTCAGCAGTGGTAAATTTGAATTCAGGCTTATTTTCTTTCTTCCTGTATTGAGATACAGTATGGTCTCCTGTACATTGAAATAATAATCTGTAGGTTTTACAGTGCTGAAGGAGCAGAAACTGCCACAGCATGAATGCTCTGAAGCAGACGGCACTGCTACACAGAAATCTATGCCCAAATGCTCCATATCATATCGTACAGCATATGTTTAGAGACAGGCCAACAAATTTAGACCTGAAAAAAGTGTATAATTGCCAGGCAGGACTTGGAAGCTGGAAGAACTTCAAAGAAAATAGAACTTGCATGTCTTGACAGTAGTGGGCTCGTACTCCGTGCGTGACGTTTAGTGGGACAAATCCTACCTTTGCATGTAACTTAGTCCTAGAAATGTTTGAAGGTCACATCTGGCTCACTGAAGAGCCTGCTTCAGCTGAGAAACTTGCAGCACTTAAATATTTGTTGTTTTGGCTCAGAAATAATGTTTGCTAGGTTTAGCATGATGCATGATATCCCCATATAGCCCTTTCTTCTCTCTTCCTACTGCCTCTGCAGCTTAATTTTTTCAATGCCTTTGCCTAGTAACAGCCCTGCAAAAGTGGAAAATCATGTCATCAGCAGCATATCTTACTCTGGTCAGTGCCATGGGGCTGAAAGCAGCATGCAGGACTGGTCATAGAAACTAGTCCTCCTGAAGAGCATGGCACTATGCCTCTTCTTGTTCCCAGCATGGGTCTGTGGCCAGTGATTGCACTGTCCTGTGCTCCAACACACTCTCGTCCCAATGATGTCACCCACTCGAGAGGAACCAAGCCTGTGGGAGAGGCAGGCTGTTCAGAGGCAGGTCCCCAGCAGTGCTGCCCTGACAGGGCAGGCAGTCTGGTGGCTTGGGCTGGCAGGGAGCTCAGAACTGACCTAAATTGTGCTGTGACCTACCCTAGATGATGTTTGGTTGTATGTCATCCCTCCTGGTAATAAAGATGCTGTCAGAGGGTTGCTGCAAACTCTTGGGATTATACAATGAGCAGTGCAACGCGTAGGCACACTCCATGTCTGGGAGTCACACGGCTCCACGAGAAGACTAGTCTTGTAAACACTTGCTGTGCATGCAGTAAGTATCCCATCTTCCTTCCACATCTCCTATGACATTTGCTCTATGGGATATCTCTTTACGTCTTCCACATACCTTAATTCCTTCCCTTCAATATTACAAGCTAGCTACATCCCTGAAAAACCCTCCCTGCAGCTTCAGCTCCCAGGTTGTCCTGTCTGCATAGCCTATGCAGTGCCAGCACAGTGGTGAACATTTGGGTTCTCCCCAGTCCTTCCTTTCTTTCAGAAGCCAGGTGAAAACCAGTAGTTCTTAGGATCTATGCTGGCAGAGAAAAGTGAGCAGATGGTGCCCTAAAATCTCTGTGCCCCGAAGAATGAGCTAACAATCATTTCTGAAGCTCTCGAGATATTTTTTTTTCCAGATCCTGCTGAGTCTGGCAAGGACTATAATTGCAGCTTGGACTGGCTGGAGAGGGCGATACCCGGATGGGCTCCCTGCCTTGCACGCTGTAATTGGGCCCCAGTGATATAAAGCACAAAGCTCTTTCCTTCCTGTTTGCTGTGCTCCCTCTGTGAAACATTCCCCTGCCTGTGCTGCGCACACTGGAAAATATGTAAATACCAGGGCACAGGAGAATTACTCCCTCGTGCCTGCACTGCGTCTGAAATACCTATTAAAAATATATGTTCCAAAAAGAGCACCTCTGCACTGAAGCACAAACTCTCCTGGCAATGAGGGATTGTTTGAAAGGAATGAGAGGGAACAGATCAAAGGGTTTAACCATGCACTCTGCCCAGACAAGGGACAGCCTGGCTGTCCCAGCTAAATTAGCAGCAGGGACAGGGTTTTGGAGGCTACACAAAGCCAATAAGGCTGTCTTGAAATGCCTGCCACTCATGCAGGGGACCATAATACGACAGCAGGGCCTGCAGTGCTGTGCCACAGCTCAGCCAGCCGTGCCAAGCCCAGGGAGGGAAATAGCCTCCAGGGCTGCACCAAAGGACAGAGTGAGCAGGGGCGGGGGAAATGGGCTGCCAAGGTGAAGGCTTGAACAGTCTGCAAAAGCCAATAAGTAGGTCTACCAAGGAGCCTTCAGGACATGCAGTCCCTCCCCCCCCCAACCTGACTATGCTGGCTCCATTTCCCTCTGTACTGGTGGGACAGGGCCCTGGCAGCTGAAGGAACTAGCTCTGTATTGCTGCTTTGCTTTTGCCACCCTGTATTTGCAGGGCTCCCATCCTACTGCTGAGTATTGGGATGGCAGATCCAGCAGAGAGAGCAGCGTGCTGCCTGGCATAGTGTAGAGCCTAATGCTGCACATAGTCTCACAGCCCTGTCTCTGCCTCATCCCCACCCGGGTACTTGCCGTGTTGTGGCCCAGGGAATGATTTGCACATAAATTTGCAGCAAAATCTCCCCTTCAGCTCAGCAGGGCATGTTTCTTAATCAGGTATTAAATTGTCTCAAAGGTGCTGTATGATGTAGGAGCACAATTTAGGCTTTTAGGGTGTTCCAGAAAACCTCACATGAGGCTTGGGAGGAGCCTGGGAGGTGGGGTTTGGTGATGCCTCCCATCCTAATCCCCTCCTCTGAAAACATCCTTGAGAGATGTGCAGAGGGCTGGGGGAGCTCTTGGGCAGTGGTTCCCACCTCCAGGGCTGGGCACTGGATCCTTGCACAGCTCTAGCTGGTGAGAAATGGCAACCTGTGGAGAGGTTTTCTTCTTCTTCAAAGGAATTCAGTGTTTGGCTGGAGCTTTCAAAGAAGATTTAAAAAGAGACGATAAAAAAGGAAAGTTAAAAGCTATCCAGTGAGGGGTGGAAATGGGGACTTGGGGAGAGACCAAGAGAAGAGCCTGCAGCAAAGTAATGGCAGAACTTCAGCAAGTGCCAGGGTGAGGTAGTAAGAGGATGAGGAGGGCCTTCAACATGTGGCTGATGCACCAGGGCAGCTGTTCCCTTCCCCCAAGATTTATATAAATATGTTGTTTGCTTGTATGCTGGGTCCAGGTGATTCCAGATCCTTGGAGACAGCTTCTATGGGGTGAGCACATGGGGAACCATGGGGAGCTGCACCCCAGGAAAGGAGGATAGGCAGTGTGGGAAAGTCTGCTACAGGGACACAGAGCTGAGACACCGGGAGGGAAAATGTTAATAAACTGCAGTGCCTCCCTGAAAGGAGCCAAATGTAAATGAGATAATTAAGCTATTATTTAAAGCCAGGAGACGGTGGGGACAGGCCCAGGGTGGCTGGACTGCATTTTAATCAGCTGCCTGGCTCGGGGCTGGAGAGCCTCTGCTGTGCACCCCAGCCCTGCGGGCTCTCTGCCCTACCTCTGCTCCTGGGAGCTGTGGGCACCGATGGCCCATCCATGAGGCTATACAGCCATCCTTTTGCCCTCCCCACCAAGCTACTGCTGTCTCTCTTCACGGGGTTTCCAACCAGGCAAAGAGGTAGTGAGGGTCAGTGATTAGAGTACTAAGGTGTGGATTTAGCTCCACCTGTGTTACCACCTTTTTGTGGGACTTTGGTTAGGCTGCATGGGTCCCTCTCCTGCCTCAGTTTGCCTGCTGTCCCTATTTTACAGGCTAAAATCTAGTAATGAGGTAAGTAGTGTAATATAGCTAGGCTAAATGCATCCAGGGAGGAGTAGGACACAAATGTTCCACCAATGTTGACTGGACTGATCTCCAAAATGAATGACAGGGCTTTGGGAGCCTTCTTTTACCTTCTTGCATGGGGTTATGAGATGACCAGAAGACATCTAAGTAATTGCCTTGTGGCTTAATTTCCCTTTCTCTGACAGTGGTGTTAGTGCTTTAGAGCAGCTCCCAGCACAGTGGAGGAGCTCTGAGGGTATCTAAGAACTGCAGTGAGATAGTGAATGTGGCAGGGCAGGATTCCCTTCCTGCTATTTCTTTATTTTGGTCAGGAATGGAGAACAAAATCAAGCCCAAGTCATCCACAGCAAGGGGCAGGAACTCATTTTGTTCTCTGTCATCAGAATTGTCCTTCCCTGGGGCAGAGCATGCAGTTTCTGGAAGCAGCGATCTCTGAAATCCTGAGCAGTACAGAGAAGATGGATGGTTGTTCACTGTTTCTTCTCATATACCAACTGGGGCCCAGGTCAAACAAAATTAGCATGGGGCCAGATTCAAAGGAAACATAAGGAAATGTTTATTCTTATGGAGTATCATTAAATGGTGGAACTCCTCACTGGAGGATGGTCTGAGTGCTGAAAGTTTACATGAGCAATGTGACAGTTTAAAGACAGAAAAAAGTATGGAGAGCTCTTAAACAGAAAGATAGTATCTCTCTAGCTCACGAAACTCTGAACCATGAATTTCTGGAGATCAGGAGAGCAAGGAAATACTACATGCACCAGCCACATTTATAATTTCTTCACAAGGCACGTGGTATTGGCCTCTGATGGAAATAGCGGACTATGTTACAGGGACCTCTGCTAAGTGCCTGTAACACAGCCCTTATCTTTCAAGAGGCTTTCTTACACTACAGTTAAAGAGTAAATTAAAAGCCTGATCCAGAGTGGTTCTCAAGTGCCTAACTCTTATTTCGGTACCTAATTCCCACAATTTCAACTCCTTTGCAGAGCTAGGCCCTTAAATCCTGGAGACGCTTTGGAAAATGTTACCCAGAATCCCCTATTAGCAAGAGATTATCCAAATGCTTTTACTAGCAATCCACTGGATCCATGAGCATCCAGCAAGTGCCAATGGTTGATATGTGGCCACATGCAAACTGGTCCTGCACTGCATCCCCGCTCAGAGGGCTGCTGGTGACGGTGCAGGAATTGCTGCAGAGAAGGCTGATGTTTCCAAAACATGCTGTCTGCAAGCACCGTACTGATCCATACAGCCTTCCTCCTAAAGGAGGGCATTGGACAGATATTGCCTTTCCACTTACTGGATTTGGAAATGAGTTTGCATCATTCTCCTGTCCCTTTCTTTTTCACCTTGCTCTCAGGAGTAGCATCAATGCCATCAGCCATACCAACAACATAGGGGAGAAGTTTAAGGTCAATTTAGATATGGTCAGTGCTACGTCTTGGGCTTTGAGCATATCTCAGTGGCCTGGATATGCTGTGTGATCATACAGGTATAGCTTGGCAGCTATGTTGAAATTGGTTAAGAAGTCCAAGGAGTAAAGAAAGCAAATTCCATGTGATTTAGCTAGCTGATTCCATAGCAGTAAGGAGACAATGCTAAGCTGTGGATCGTGCATGGTCAGAGATTGTAATGGCTCTGTCTGAACTGGCCACCAAATGCTGTGAATCAGAACGCCCATGAAGTAAAATGGGTAACTCTTAGTGGCTTATTTTTCATAGAAAACAATTTGTATTTTTTTTTCCTGTCTGATCTTTGCAAGCAAGACAAAACTAGCCCAACAACCAGCCTCTGAGCTCTGAGAAGGAATACATTATTTAACCACTGTGTGACTCAGTTTCCCAAACTGTGATTAAGGGATAATAACCTTTTTTTCTCAGTTAGCAGTGTGGGGAGGTTTCTGCATTGTTTCCTTGAGATGAAGCTCTGTCCACAGCTATCTGGAGAGTGTGTCATTAACCCCAGTTCAAGAACCAAGTATTTTTCAAACTGCTGGTGAACATTGTATGACCACACATTTATACATGTGGAGACATGAGAAAATGCTGACTGGGGTTGGGGCATAGTAGCTGCTGTGGAAAGCACAAACACAAGCTGACATCTTCATCCTCTTGGGTGAGAAAGGGTTCAGGCATTTGAGCTTAGGTGCAATGCATTTTGCCCTGAAGGAGAAGCTACAAGAGCTCAGAGGAAACCTCAAAGAAGCTTAGTCTCTCTGCCCATGATGGAGCAATCCTGGGTGGGATGGCTTCAGTTACAGATGTCTACTTTGCAAGTACCTCAGGGTGGTAGAGGTGAGTCCCAGTCTCATTGCGTTTGTACTGAGCAGAGAAGGGAGGTCATCTGTCTTGAAGCCTCACACTATCCTTGGCAGCTTTTCTGTATCAGCCCCTTTGATGTGGGTGCAAATATGGCTGTTAGTTGGCTGGAACTGTGGCTGGAACTGTGGTCTGGCTGAGTGTGATCTGGCAAGATAAGGTTGGACTTGTGTGTAGAAGGGAAAGGCCTGGTCCCACAGTGTCCTGCTGTACTGGTGCAGCTTAGCAGACTTCCAGCAGTGCTAATCAGGACAAGTGGTTTCCTGGCATGCTGATGCTGGGTGCTGGGTTAGGGACCACAATGGGGCTTCTTCTGCCTTTGTGGTTGTTCCAGGCAAATCCATCGCAGGTTCAGACAAAAGGAAATCAAAAACAACACGGTGCCTCGAGCACTTGTAAAGTTGTTTTCTCAAGAGTTTGTCCAAATACCGAAGTTCTTATTCTCCCAGCAGGAAGGAGACAGAAAAAAATGCAGGCAGAAAAGCTTCAGGAGTGGTACTAGCTTGAGTATGTAGGAAGGTGGCCTGTGCAATGGCAATAATTTTCCACATGCAGTGGATTAGGTGGGGCTCTTGGTCAGGAGTGAATTCTGTTTTTTTCTTCCCCCTCTTCTTCCCTACCTCTAGAGAGCTGTGTTGGACTGGAGCCTGAGAGAGGCAAGATAAAGGACTTCTCTATCAGACAGCTGTTGAAAGATCTCAAATAAAGAGACAGGCATCTCTTAGTAACCATTATAGGCAGCAAATGTGAAGGGTAAACTGCAGGCAGACACTGTTCATTATCTTAGGAAGCCTTTGAAGCTACCTCCTTTCCTTACTGAGTAACTCACCTGACCTCTGGCTCCTTGAGGCTCTCCAGGGCTCTGCAAGCTGGACTCTCACTGCTGCCTTCAGAGGACAGGCAGGTAGCACAGCTCCCAGCACAGTGGTTGCCTTACCAGCCAAAGCTGGGAGAGGTCCTCTTTGCATTTGGCTGGAGGCAGTGAAGTGGCCATGGGCATTGAATGACTTCAGCCCCCCCTGCCATGCCACTGAGCCTGGCACAGTACTCGAGGCCAAGCTTCACAGTGCTTTGAAGGTCAGTCAGTTCCTGAGGGTCTGAGCTGTGGAGGGGATCTGTAGGCCCAATGTTGTGCAAGATGCACGAACTCAGGTGAGCCAAGTCCATCTCACAGACATACATGTGGCCAACCCTTGTCCCTTGTCCTTGCTGTTTCTCACCTGTCCAGTTGCTCTCCAGCATGAACACAGCCTGGAACATGCCAAACATCCCCCTCACAATCAGGTCCTAACACTCCAAAAATCCTGCAGCTGTGTGGCACGCTTGTTTTTGGTCAGCTGGTGGGACTCAATGCCAGTGCCAGCTCCACCTGGACCCCTTTCCCACTTCCTGTTTTCCGTGGGGTGATGTGGGAGCTCAGATTCTCACTTTTGCAGCCCTGCACTGAGCCAAGGGGGAGCTGAAGGTGAGTTCCCCACCCCAGCTACTTGTACATCTGGACAGCTGCACTGGAGGCCATGGTGGGTGTGCGTCTCCCAAGCAGCATCTGTAGGTACTTGCAGAGCAGGGCTTTTCAGGGCAGCAGGGTGCTCCAAAGCTGAATACTGTATGATGATAGTGGTGGGATGGGGGTTCTTCACACGGAGGGTGCTGGGGGGCTGACTGTGGGGGTGGCTGTGCCAGCTGGGCATGGCTGGAAGGTATGTCACCCCATGCGCAGTGCTAGAAGGGAAGCAGAGGAGCATGCAACATCCATTTGGGGGCAGCCTACTCCCCTCACTATGTCCCCCAAGCACTGGAAGGATGTGGGTCAGGGACTGGTCATGTGCCAGAGCCCTGACCATCATGTCCTTGCAATGCTACGATGTGTCACACATCTAATCAGATCTCATGGTCCAGGTAGCTATTTGCTTCCCCACGGGAAAGCATAAGATGCTTGTTCTGGGTCGTGCATGTGGCTCCCCACCTCCAGCATAGCGCCCAACAGGGCAAAGTCAGCAGACTAATGGGACTGCTTTGCCATTGCCAAAACTGCAGAGCAGGGATGCTGTGCTGTGCTCTGCTACAAGCCAGGCTGGGCCACCTTAGCATGTCCATGGTGAGCAGGGTCCCAGGAGGGCTTTTTGTTCCTTAAACCTTGTTGTGTCTCATCCTCTCCTGTCCCAGCCTCATCTATCTTCCTCACATCATCCCACCTGTCCCATCCAATTCCTTCCTGTTCCATGCTATTTCATTCTGTTCCATCCATCTCATTCCATTCCATCCTCACCTGTCCATCCTTGCCTGTCTGTCTCACCCTATCCCACCCTGTCCTATCCCATCTATCCTGTCCTGTCCTGTCCTATTCTTTTGTGTCTTTCCTACTCCATCCTGTCTTGTCCCATTCCATCCTCTCCCATCTGGCTGATCCCATCTCACCCACCTATCCTGTCCTGTGTCACCTTGTCCCATCCTGTCCCAGCCTCACTCATCCAACTCATCCCATCCCATTCCATCCCATCTCACTCATCCTATGTCATCCCATGCCATCCCTTCCCTTCTCATTCCATCCTCTCCTGTCTGTCTCATCCAATCCTGTCTCACCTATCCTACCCCATCTTGTCCTGTCCCTCCCTTCTTGCCCTTTCCTATCCATTTCATCTCATCTCACTTATCTTGTCCCATCCCATCCAGTCCTGTCCCACCCCAGCCCACCCTCTCCTGTCTGTCTCATTCCATCTCACCCATCCTATCTCATTCCATCCCATCCCACCCCATCCCAATTATTTCATCCTTTCTCATCCCATCTCATCACATCCTCACCCCAGCCACCACTGCGTCACTGCTTGCATCTCCTCATGATGAATCTGGTGCAAGCATCTGGTCCTGACTAATTTCACACTGCTGCATCTTCCTTTTCTGTCCCAATCCCATTTTCCCATGCCTGCCTTGGTGAATATAACATCCCTCTGGTGCTGGCTAGGCTCCTGCCATGCTGGAGGCACACAGTTGGGTGACAGAGCAGAGGAGACTGAGATGAAGTACTGTCCTTTGGAGAAGGCCCTTATGTATGCTCAGACCTCTGTGCACACATGACCAGTCCATGACTTAATGATGGTGGTGTATGGAGTTGTGTTTTCATAGCATACCCTGTCTTTCACGCTGGGCCCAGAAGCTGCTAGGAGGACAGCAAGTGATGAATATGGAGCAAGCCACTCCCAAGGCATCCCTTTGGGGTGTATTTATCCCCAGGATCCTTTCTTTTTGACTACTGTCTGATGCTTCTGCCTCCTGACTGGACAATTTTATATGCATCCAGCATTGAGTCATGGACAAATGTCAAGCAGGAGCTGGTTTACTCCAAATTAAGTGACTGGGGTCTGATTCTGTGGCCTGCAGAAGGGACTGGTTTGACTGGGGTCCTAACCTTGGGGAGGACATGGATCAGACAGAATAGTACCACTTCCACCAAGTGTCAGGCTACAGCTTCCTTTTTGATTTTGCAGTTACTGAGGAAAATGATATAGACCTGCCCTTGACTCAGCCATTTTATAGCATCTCTGGAGCTCAGTGAAACTGGTTCTAAACCTTTGATCACGACAAATAGGAGCTGGTAAACCAAATTCAGTGCAAAGTCACTGGCTGCCTGTGAGGCTGCTGCATTTTTACATTTTAGCTGTATGTCTGATGAGTGACCTGTGATTCCACTGCCTGTGCTGTCAGGTCCAGACAGGGTGACTGGGATGTTGTCATCTGAGCTCCTTCTCTGTGAATCAGGAGGAGCCTTGGGAGACTAGTGGAACTTGCCCTGCCCCTGTTTGGCCTGGGTCCAGGCTATCACATCTTGGTAAAGAGCTTGTTAGGAAGATGCCAAAGGATGTGTCTGTCTGACCTCAGCTGTGTTGGCACATTTGGCTAAAGGCAAAACTTTTGAATCACTGGTCTTGTCTTCCTGGGATGACACCGAGGGCAGGAAATTACTCTAGAGTAGACAGTTGGGAGATCATACGGTTGCCATTCCTGTTTGCTGAGTGCAGGTGAAAGTAAGCTTTCTGGGAGGATACCAATCACCCAGATCATCCAGCTTGTGGTCTCCTCAATCATCCCTACTCCGCCAGATGGCTTTGTGGCAGGGTCCATCATGAGGGAGACAGCATGGGGCTGTAAGGCACACTGAGGAATGGTCCACTACATATTATTCAGTGCCTACACTGATGGAGCATTTTGCAAGTACATAGTCCTCTCTAAGCATCAGAATGAGATCCACAGGGCTCCCGGAGAAGGATAAGATACGTGGTAGGAGGATGCTCACAGCGCTTGAAGATCATGTCCGTTGTCTTGTGATGTGCTAGCATGGCTACATCCCCAGTGGATGCCCTCAGAGGGACAGCAGATCCCCATAACTCTTACTGGGGTGCAGCATAGGTTGTGTGTTTGTCCCTGTGTGCAGGAGGTATGCATGTGGGGAGTACATGCATGTGGCATGCAGGCAGTGGGATGGGAGGGAGGGAGAAAGACAGACAGCTGCTGCAACACGGCTCCCCACTCCTGCTGTGCCTTGTTCTACTTGCTGTGGTCCCTGAGTTGCCTTCCCTTCCCTTCCACTGCCTTTTATGCAGCTTGCCCGAGGCTCCAGGGCCTGGGGATCTTTCCAGGCTTCCTCAGCTGGGGTTTGGCAGCTCTAATTTTAGGTACTTCTCAGTGTTGCTTTCTCACTACTTAGTAGAGGAAAAGTGCTTGTGTGAGGAGGCGAGCCTGGCCCTTCCCCACCGCTGCTTGCTTTCTCTTTGTCTCTCCTCAGCACACTCCTGCCTGGTGCCTGCTGCACTGAGATGCCTGTTGATGTTAATAAAGTCCTTTTAAAGCCAATACTCTTGCAAGGGTGCAGTGTGGGGATATACATGGAGCCAGGGTCTCCCCAGACCTTCTGTTGCCCCGTGGTCATGATCACCAGACTTTGGCACCACAGGCCAAACCTTCCTGCACACAGCCGAGAGGGCTCAGGTCCAGTCTTTCCTGCAGGTCCAGAGGAAAGCCCAGTCAAGTACATCAGACTGGCTTCAGTCCAGCTGAGTGTCTGGAAGGAGGTGGGGAATGCCTTGCTGCAGGAAAACAAATGTGTACTGTGGAGTGAAAAAGTGATCAGCTCAATCCATGCACAAAAAATCCACCGACAGCTAATTCAGTTCTTACATCTTCCCTTATGTCCCTATTAGAGCTGCTCTCAGGTGTGATCTTAGACTAGGTGGGCCTTTGGGCTGAACCAGTATGGCTAGCTCACAGGATTTAATTCAAAGTCCAAAGTAAGGATGGCCTTAGATATCAGACAGGATATTTCACCTAGATTTTCCATTCAAAGTTGCTGCTGTGCAGTTTGGGCATAAAAGTGGAGAGTAACAGCATCCCCCTCCCTACACTCCACAACCAGAAGGAAAATATCTTCTGGGGAAGGCCTCAAGGGAGGAGAACAATCAGGTGAGGAAGAGAGAGGAGGTGAAGGTAGCTGGGAGAAGGGGTTGCTTTGGTTAGACTGGATCCTGCCTACTGTGCACTCTTCCTACTCACATGTGAGAGGTGCACTGGGCTCTGACTGCCATTGGGCTTTTATTTTACAGCAGGGAAAGGCTGGAGCAGGAGCTGTCTAACTGGATTGTGAGCTGCCTGCTACTGAAAGGGCTCTGCATCCCATTATCCGTAGACCTGTTCATGGCACACGGCTAATTCAGGCAATTTGCAACACGTTTACACTGTCGATATAATAAGCAAGCAGTTGGCCTTAGCTGGGCTGGAGCATCATGCTGTGAACAGCAATCTAAAAATCAGGCTCCTAACATAAGCTCTGCTGTCCCTGTAGCCAAGGGGGAGACTCCATGGCTGGGGTGCTGTGGTCACCTGAAGCAGGACATGCACTGTGCTTTGGTCAAGATGGGCTGGTGGTCCGCTGAGGCCAGAGACGTGTCAGTGTGCTCAGGGATGTGTGTGCCACTGCTGGTACCTTCCTGGCCTCCTCCCCTCTCTCCCCACTTTTGAAGCCTCTCTCCTGCCTGCAGGGAGGTAGGCTGGCAGGGTCCACAGGGAAGCACTGCCCTGCAGGTGATAGGAAGCTTAACTGCTCCCTCTGCACTTGCAACCCCCCTTTGTCACAGGTTTCCAGGACCCAAATTCGATGTTATCAGAGGGCCACAGTGACAGAGAAGGGCCGCAGCTGGCTCTTTTCACCTTCCCCTCTCCCCACCCCTCATGTGCGGAGGCAGGGGGAAGCGTCACCAGCTCTGCTTTGCTGCCAGATTATTTCTGGGCATCACCATAGACAGACACTGCTGGGAGCATGTAGGAACTCATTGGAAGCTACACTGCGGGGCTCAGCAGAGGGCATGGCTGTGCTAGTGGCCAGGGGCCTGGGCCAGTGTAGAGCCTGGGATTTGCCCCATGCTCTCTTTGCTTGCTATATATGCCTTTTCTGTCACAGAACTGGGGCTGACCCCATTCCTGCCACATCTTTCCCTTAGTGTGCCCAGCTGGGCAGCTGTGGGGTGGCTAGAGTGATGCACATTGCCCACCAGCACTCCAGTCCTCCCTCTTCCAGCCCCCCAACAGTGCATGCGTCATCAGACACTTGGCTAATTCAGGGGCAACAATTTTGTGCCTGTGATGGATCATGCTGAATGCTGTGCCACGGCCCCTGTGCTCAGTGGCCCAGATGCCCCCCTCCTGCCTGGCCTGCTTCTCCCCTTCCTCTCGTAACCAAGGAGAAAAATTAGCAGCACAGGGAAGCAATGCTTTCTGACGCAGGACTCATACCACTAATCACCCAGCTCTAGGAACAGCTTCAGATCCCCTGCCTCCACACTAGCTCGTCATCACGGCGGCTCTGACCCTGTGTACGGGGATGGTTGGGGGCCTGGGGCTGATTTACGTCTAAGTGCGGCTGTCACAGTCTCTGCAGAAAAAGTGCAGCTGTTGTTTGTTGGGCCCCACAGGGGGTGCCTTGGTGGGGGCTGTATTGACCCAGAGGTGAAATTGTTCCTGAGACACTCCATGCATGTGGGCTCCCTGAGGTGATGGCTGTGCTGGGATTTTCTGAGGGGGAGAGAGGTGAAGGGCCATGCCTAGGCCATGAGGCTTCTCTCCAGGTCCCTCCAGTCCATATAGGGGCTGAAGAGCATCTTCAGGGCTCAGGCTTGTGCTAGGCAGTAGGAGACACTACTGTGCTTAGCTGAGCTGAGTGTGCATGCGGAGCAAGGTGGGTATCCACGAAGTGCTCACACCTTGATGTCTCTGTAGGATCCCTCTGTGAGGTAGATACATGGATGAGGTCATGTGGCCCTTCGAGGAGAGGTTGCCTGTGTAGGCGTGCATCTCAAGGAGAGCTGTGCAAGCAGAGCTTTTCCTCCTCACAGCCCCCACACTCTCTGCTCCAGATACAGCTTGCAAGGCCATTGGGGGAGCTGCGTGCCACCACCAGAGCATCAGAAGCATCCTCCCCTGGTGGGCACAGAGTGCTCCGACTGCAGCCACAGTTGGCCAGCCGCCAGACAGTGCATCTCTGCCTCGCATCTGAGGCTGTGCAAAGTGCTGGAGATCACACACACACATACACACACACATATAATGCTGCATTTGAATCCCACCAGATTGCCTTTAAGTTGGAGGTGATTTTCATAAATCTTCCAAGACTCAGTTTCAGTGGGATCTGGTGTCATCTCAAATGGGCTGACACAGGGAAGCCACCTCAATGAGACTGGAGTGCTTTGCAATGTTACATATCATCATCCAAATAGAAAGGCAAGGGCAATATCACGGGGGTGAGAAGGGGAGGAGAAGGCTCAGAGGCATTCATGCCCCATATGGGACCCTGAGAAACAGAGCTAAGGCAAAATCAGTCCCTTAGGATGTGTGCGGGGAGATGCACAGCCCCCCGCTCCAACTCAAAGAGGATGGAGCTTACTGCTGCATAAAATGGAGCAGTATGTGGAGGGAAGAATGGCTTTAAACAGTCAATTACCATCGCTGAAAGCTGACAAGTTTAAAACGCTAATGTGCCCCGCAAGATGAGGCCTTCAGAGATTTACAGCTCTCCTCGGCTGACTGCTCCCATACGGTGTGCATGTCAGCCAGGGAGCCTTTTAAACAACCAAGATAAAGCTGCAGAGAGGCCACATTGCCCACCAAATGGATGGCAGACAGAGAAGAAAGGAAGGAGAGAGGTTGCTGTGTGTGTTTTTTTCCCATCAGACAGGCCGCTGAGCTCATGTCGTCTCCTGTAGCCACCACTGCAGAGTTACTCTAGGTCAAGGTCGAAACAGCCCTGCTGTAGCTAAGTTTTCCTGAGCTAACACAAGAGGCCATTTGCGTAGTGCTACAGCAGCATGTCAGAGTGCCCATGAGGGTGGGCAAGGGGGATGTCAGCAGGACTTGAAGGTGGCATCAGCTGGTTGGGTTCATTGTGTGCCCGTGATGGAGCAGGAGAACACCATGGGGCTGGATGTAGGGGTCAGAGAGCCCTGAAGATGGGCAAAAAAACACTTGAGTCCTTCACAGCAGTCTGAAGTGGCACTAGAGGGAGTAGGAAGGTGGAGAGCAGGCTCCTGGATGAGGCAGAGTGAGAGTAAGAGGTCTCAGCAGGCCCCCAACCCAGCATCCTCCTGGGGGTTCACACCTCATAAAGTGGATGTATGATGGTTTAGGAGCAGCTGCCACTGAGCTCCCCTAAGCTGCTGCCTATCCAGTATCTGCCCCATGCTAAGGCCAGACACAGGTGCCATGGATGCTTACCAGGACAACCTGATTCTTAATGTGATCTCTTTGTTCCTCTGCTGCAGCCACATGGCTAGCAGAGCTGTGTGCTTGAGCAGAACTATGACTAGCTCAATGCTGTGAGGGCATGCATCAGGGCATCAGCTGGCCAGGGCCGTGGTTGAGGAATCCAGCTCTACTGGGCACATGGTGTGTCATGGGGTCCGCCAGCCCAACCCCAGCATGCTTGTGGTGTCTGCAGCATGGCAGCCACATCCGATGTTGCCCTCAACTCTTGCTCTGCCCAGCAGACCTGTGGGCAGTGGAGTCCTTGAGGCAATTCACGTTCCCTGAGGTCACCAGATGAAATAGGTTGAATGACTCATGTCCTGAGAGCACCTCTGCCTTCCTTCCAGAGCTTTGGGACTGGCTCTGATGGAAATCCCTGCAGGAGCTGGCTATGGTTCCTGTTTCCAGGACTATGCAGGCAGCTGGGCTGGGGTGCCTAACAGATGGATCAGATGATCTCCAGAGGTCCCTTCCAATCTCAACTACTCTGTGATTCTGTCATAGTGCTCACATAAATCCCTCCTCACTCCCCAAACTGGTTCAGGGTCTCCTGTGCACAGCAGAACTGCAGCCAAGTCACAGGGACCACTGCTACACCAGAAGGTGAAAGCAGGACAGGAGCTGGCAACAGGTAGAGCCATGCATCCTCATTTCTAGACAGGCCCTTAAACCCTGACTGAAATATTCAGAAAGACCTTTTGTGCCATCTTGTGCCACTTTTTCAGCCAAAAGTTCAATACTGCTAAGCTCCTCTGAGCCTGCAGCTTGGAAATGAGGCTGTCTCAGAAGAAGGGTGAGCTCATAGGAGTAATTGGTTTGCCTGTGCATGATGCTCAGAGGGAATAGCTCCCTGCAGACACCCCTTGGCCAAAGGTATCCTGGAGAGCTGCCAAGGCTGGAATGTATGGTGTACAGTGTGGGAGGCTTCTCAGGCCTCTGGAATAACTTTTCTCTGTCTCCAACTTCTCAAAAGCAGAACTCACTTCCCTACGTCCTTTGGACGTAAGATGAAAGTCCTGTGTGACTTGGTCCTGTTGAGGGCTGGGAAAAGCTTTCCAGATTGGTTTTGGAATCACCAACATCAGCAAGAGCTGCCAGGTTCCCAACTGCGACATTCCAGCACCTGAGGGTGGCAGAGCAGCTCTGACTCCCATGGAAGTGGGAGATGGGAGCAATTTTTGGGAGAGAGTCAGCTAGACTGTGGTAAGCACTGCTCCCTTATGTGTGTCAACTGCTTCTTCATAATGAGGAGAAATAGGACAGAGAAACAGTGTTTCTGAGGCCTCCAGGTTCTTCAGTCATGGTAAGTCTGGGGATGCTTCCCATTGAAAGGTAGAGCTCAGAGAGTTGTCATCAGTGGGGTGGAGTCTAGTTGGAGGCCTGTGGCTAGTGGCATCCCCCAGGGATCAGTACTGGGTCCCACCCTGTTCAACTTCTTCATCAATGACCTGGATGAGGGGACAGAGTGCCTCCTCAGCAAGTTTGCTGATGATACCAAGATGGAAAAAATAGCTGATACACCAGAGGACTCTGCTGCCATTCAGAGAGATGTGGACAGACTGGAGAGTTGGGCGGAGAGGAACCTCTTGAGGTGCAACAAGGGCAAGTGCAGGGTCCTGCACCTAGGGAAAAATAACCCTAGGCACCAGTACAAGCTGGGGGCTGACCTGCTGGAGAGCAGCTCTTCACAGAAGGACCTGGGAGTGCTGGTGGATGACAAGCTGACCATGAGCTGGCAATGTGCCCTTGCTGCCAGGAACGCCAATGGTCTTCTGTGGTGCATTAGGAAGACTGTTGTCAGCAGGTCAAAGGAAGTGATCCTGCCCCTCTACTCAGCCCTGGGGAGGCCTCATCTTGAGTACTGCATCCAGTTCTGGGCTCCCCAGTACAAGAGAGACATGGAGCTACTGGAGAGAGTCAGCATAGGGCTACGAAGATGATCAGAGGGCTGGAGCACCTGCCCTATGAGGAATGGCTGCGAGAGCTGGGCCTCTTCAGCCTGGGGAAGAGAAGATTGAGGGGGGATCTTATCAATGTGTACAAGTACCTGAAGGGAGGGTGTCAAGGGGATGGAGACAAACTCTTTTCAGTTGTCCCATGTGACAGGACAAGAAGCAGTGGACAAAAATTGAAGCACAAGAAGTTCTGCCTGAACATGAGGGGGAATGTCTTCACTGTGAGAGTGACAGAGCACTGGAAGAGGTTGGCCAGAGAGGTTGTGGAGTCTCCTTCTCTGGAGATCTTCAAGGCCTGCCTGGATGCAACCCTGTCTAACATGCTCTAGGTGACCCTACTGAGCAGGGAGGTTGGACTACATGATCTCCAGAGATTCCTTCCAACTTTACTGATTCTATGTTTCTATGACTCTATGATTACTTCTGCCTTCACTGCTCCCTTCAGCTTTGTCATCCCAAAGGCCAGAAGACCTGAACTCCTCTGTCCAGCCATAACTGGGAGAGACTTTCCATCCCAGCACCTAATTAGTGCTATTCCTGGAAGTGAGGTTGGGACATAAAGCCTAGTGGCAGATCCTATGTGCTCCTCCTGCCATGGCACTGCCTTGCCCCAAATGCCTCAGGCATGTGGTCTTGTGCACTGGAGAAAAAACCTGCACCTTTACACTGGTGGGTGGCCCACCTCTGGCTCTCACAGTTCCTGCTGCGGAGGATGGAGACAGGGTAAAGCTCTGCAGAGGACAGTCATTGAGTCCCTTCCTTTTCCCCTACATCACAGCACTGTCTGTAGTTGTGTGGGTACGTGGACTCTATAACAACATCCAAGGCAGCTGTCAGCCCCATCACTGCTTTGACTGTCACTGTCCCAAGCCCAAGCTATCAGAGAGCTGTTTAGCCATGTCTCCTTTGAAGCTCCCAGAAGGGCTGGGAGCAAAGAGCCCCTTCTTTGCTCAGGAGAGACCCACTGCCTGTTCCTCACTGGTTCCTGTGTTGTTTATTGGCAGGGGACTATGCTTAGTGCTCAGGATGCAGCTACTTGTGCAGCGCAGTGGCACAGACTGCTCTGGCAGGGGGGCCACTCCTGGTCACAAGCACAGGGTAAAAAATCTCTGTCCTCCCAGATGGGTCTGGCTTGCCAGAAGGAGCCAGCAACAGGTCAGATGACATTGATCACTGATGCTGTCACGTTGGCACCTGCCCCACTGCACCAAGCCATGCCCTTGCAAAAGCACCCAGCTGTGGCTAGGCTTTGGGGGTGGTGTGGAAGAAGCAGCCCCTTATTTTTTCTTTTGTGTGAACACACAAGCCTTCTTGGAGCCGCTGCATGATGCCACCAGCCCAAAAGCCACAAAGGCAGAGAGATTGCCCAACTTCTGTCTCCTTCCCAGCAGGTGTGGCTGGCCCTGCCAGGCAGATGGCTCGGCGCCTGGCAGAGATGAGTGCTGGAGCCAGGAGCAGCTGGCTCTATCCGTACCCAGGCCAAAAGCAGGCATGCTGAGCAGTGTGGGGAGCTTGTGGCAGGCAAATGAGGCAGTGACCTCCACCCATCAGGCTCAGATCGTGCTGGGCAACTCTGGGCTCTTGCATGCATCTGGGATGTGGCCTCTGCCCATGGGGCCTGCTGCGATGGGGCCTTTGGGAGGGGCCCTGTGGTGCTCTAGGTAAGCAGACATTTCTCAGAGACAGCTCCAGCACTCAGCTCCAATGCAGACAACTTCAGGGCACCTCTGCTCTGATGAGACCCCAATGTGAGGTGCACAGAAGGGTCTCTTTCTGTACCCCTGGGCAGCCAGGGCACAGAAATGAAAAAACATGGGGTGGACCTTGCTCTGAGTTGTCATCCTCTGTCCTAAGTTTGATTCCTGCTGCAATGGCCCTTGACACCTTGCTTCCCTGTCCCTCTCAGAGCACAGCAGTTACCCTATATCTCAAAGCTCCCTTTCTCCTGCTCTCCTCTGCTTGTAAAGGCCCTTTCTCGAAGACAACTGAGTCTGTACCTGTGCTAATGAACTACTGGACCAATCAATAGAGCAATTGGAAGCAGTGTCAGAGCTGGGCCAGGCTCTACTGTGTTATTTCTAACCAAGGAAGTTTGGGCATGGACTTTTTCTCTTGCACTGGCAGTTACTCTATGCTGTTGTGCAGCTCTTAGCACAGCAGCACAGGGCTGGAACAACAAAATCAGAAAGGAGACAAGAATACAGGGCATAAACCCGCACCGTGGCCAGGCTGAGGGACTTAGAATAACAGGGGGGTGCAGGAGATGTGTCTTTTCGCATGCAAAGCCCACGGTGTGCAGACCATCATGATGGCAATGGTGGTGGTGGTGGAGGACACCATGAAGGTGACTGTGCCACAACAGCTGTGGACATCTATGTTCACAGTAAGTGAAGCAGCCTCATCATGTGCAGTGCACAGTCTCATTTCCCATGCAGCTATTAATATACATATTTTCATATCTCTAAATGGAGGCAGAGAGCAAAAGAGAATGCATCAGAACTGAAAGCCTGGGAGATCAGTGCAACCACCTCTTAAGTCTGATTTTAAGGGCTAGGAGAAGTTGTTCCTGGGGCCCTAGCTTCCCAAGAAACAGAGAGAGGACCAAAAAGAGGGAGCAATTCTGACCCACAGGGGTAAGGTGTATGGGTAGGCCATTCCCAGCGCACAGAATGTCCCTTCCTCCTCTATCCTCGGCTAGCAGCCGACGCTGGAAGTGGAAGTTTTGAAGTCATTCGTGGAGCTGCTTGCTTGGTATTTCCTGCCCCCGAGAACAGGAAACAGCAGTGAAGCTCAGGAGGGAGCTCTTGGGAGATTTCCAGCCTGAGATGTTTCAATCTCTATGGGAGAGGGGGAAAGCTCCTTGATCATGCTCTCACCCTGGTCCTAATGCTGACAGCTGATGGGCCAGATTCAGGCAAACTCAGTCTGGTGGAAGTGGGTTAGGTAGAAATGTAGCAGTCTAGATGATTTCCCAGTTCTTTCTGTTTTCCTTGTACTGCTCTGACATGGACCTTCTCTGCTCAGGCTTTTGGACAATCATATTGATGCTAGTTCACAAGCCATGGTGTGAGAAATTTCTAGCAAAGATGGATGCTTGTCTGTCCAGCCTGTCCTACTGAAGTCCTGCATTTGGGGTACTCTTCTTTCAGCTCCATAGAGCTGTAGGATCGGTCCTGTCCATTAACAACCATCCTCTGGCAGATCTACAGCAGCCTCCCCTCACTGCACTTAATGCCTCTTCCTGCCTTCAAGGCCTGGATCCATGCTGGATCCATGAAAACACCAGCCTTTGCTACAAGGCCTCCTCGGCCCACCAGGGCTTGCATGCAGAACGTGAGGTTCCTGTGCCCCAGCGCATGTCTGAGTCTCCTGGTGCTGCCTAGACCCTTGGGGTCTCTGTCACAGGACCATGTACCCGTCTCTAGTGCTAATGGCCATGATGGGACAAGGCTAGGGGAAAGCCAAGTTTGGCTCATGCCTCCTCTAGTGCTCGGCAAAAGCCCTATCATGGCAGGAGTTATTCCTCTTCAGGGCTGTCAGAGTCTGTTACTGGTGGACTGTGGCAGGAATCTCTGATGGACATGAACAGCACATTATTAATAATCTTTTAAAGAACTGCTAGCATATCCTCGATCCCTGTTTATCTCAGCATACACTGTTGAATATGACATTCAAAAGAGATGTCATCTCAGCTTAAGGTGGTTTCTTACTCAGCTGAATCAAACTTCCCCGTTAGGTGGTTTCTCCTCTGGAGAAAGTCCCATAGAAGGAGGGGGTTTATTCTCCTTCCAAATCATCTCTGTTTTTCTTTCCTTCTCCTGAGGGACATATCTGTACAAAGCTGATGTTGGAATCACCATGTCTGAGCTGGAATATGTTGCTCTCTGGGTCTTCTCCCAGCTTTCTGTGTGCGTGGGTGCTGAGACTGTTTTTAAAGTCATATCCTGAGCACACCCTTCAATGGAGAAATTCAGGGAAGTATTGGCCAGTGCTGAAGCCAGGACAAACTCTGAGCTGGTGGAGACATAACTGGGCAGGGATATGTCTGGAGAAGGAAGTCATGTCAGGGCTAGGGTGGCAGGCAGAGATGGGGAAGATAAAGCTGTCATGCCTCAGCTTTGCATTACGGAAGGGTTCTGTGTGAAAAGGATCCTCAAACAGCTTTTGCTTGTGGAGCTGGATAGCTGCTCCATCTGTGCAAAGGGTGAAGCGGAGCAAGGAAGCAAGGCTGAGCGCTGGACCCTAGACTTCCATTCTGCACCACTGCTCTCACACTACTGGCTGAGTTTGGGCTGTGCCAACTGATGCTTGTCATGACTGTTCCAGGGGTGGTACCCAGTGTGGACAAGCTGGCACTAGGTCTGGCCTCCAGCTACCCCTCACTCACTCTGTGCATGTGTGTGCTTTGCAATCAGGAAGCAGAGGGGTTGTTGCAGGAGAATGTCATCCCCTTAAGGGGTGAGCACAGAGGAAGGAACCACCTGAACATGCAACTAGTGTGCACTTTTCGGTGGTCAGTCACCTGGGCAAGCATGAGAGAGGAGTAAGATAAGCCACCAGGAAGAGGAATCAGTGTATTTGTTCAGGGAATAATTCCTAGTCCTATTCTCTGGTCAGAGGGCTCTCTAGATCACTACGTTTTTGCCAGCCCAGAGTTGGGGAGCAAATGGCATTGCCTGGGGCTTACTGGCATGCCAGGTGCTAGCTGTTGCAAATCCCTGCTTCCCTCAATGAGTATAGTGTTGCCCCTTGGATAATTGGGACTCTGAGGGGTGGGAGGATGGAGGTGAGAGATTCCAGACCTCCCAAGGAAATGCCACCAAATGCACATGAAATGCAGCCAAGGGGATGGCTCAGACTGGCACTAACTCCGTGGATGGACCCAGTCCCCAAGCCTTACATTTCACCCTACAGAGAGAGAGGGTGAAGCTCCACTCCTACGTTATTTATGTAAATGTGCATGCCTGTGTGCATGGCCTGCTGCTGCTGAGGTAAGGGACCCTCAATTCGTCTGTGTTTCTGCCTCTCCACAGGGAGAGTGTGTAAGTTTTGTTGCCACTGTTGCCACTCGCTTGGCACCTGCATGCGCTGGGTGAGCCTGCTGCTTTGCTAATATGCTGCAATGTCTTGCTCTGGGTCCTGCTTGCTATTGGAGCTGAGGGATTCTCCAGGCTAATGTGCTGAGCTTAGCCCCACAGTTTAAACCCCTGCCAAGAGAAACGGAAGAATTTGGTGCAGCCAGTCCTGGAAAAAGGAGCGCGGACTGACTCTGATTAACCCTTCACTGGGCTGTCTGTTCTGCTCCCTTCTCTTCTCCTCCCATGCACTGGGAGTAGGCTTTGCACCCCTCCTCCCTCTGCTCCCCACCAGTTCAGATGCTTTTCTCTACTGCTGGGGAAAAAGCAGCTTTTCTCGTGAGATTGCCCAGAATACCCAAGACCCCAGTATTCCCACGGCACTCAAATGCGTGCCCTCTTTGATCACAGGAGGGCAAAGGGCAGGGATCTGCGAAAAAGAAAAGAAAAGAAAATCATTTAAAAAAAGAGACAGGAAAAAAAATGAAGCAACTCAGGCAGGAGCTTCCCTTAGCCTCTCTAAAATACGGTTCACATTTCCTGTGAGCCTGGGGCACAGATCATATTCGATGTGAGGTGCGTTGCCCAGCTCTGGTGTAAATTCTGGAGCCTCACATTTGCATGGTGTGATGGGAAAAAGCTTAAGAGGGGCCCAGGGAGCTGCAGAGGAGGCGGCTGTGCTATCTGGCTACCGCAGGGGCTGTCGATGCACAGAGCATTTCCAAGGCTATTTGTGAAGGTGAAATGGTCTGTAAAGATTCCAGGACACCATGTGGCAGGATAGTTAGCAGGGCTTCTCCTTCGGTGTTTGCACAGAGCTGCCGGGCTGGAGAGAGGGCTGTGTGCACAGAATGCCTCGTGGTGATTAGAGCATCTGCAAATTTCAGCTTAATACGCAGCATAATGAGACACAGAATATTATTAGCCTGCAGCCATCCCCCCGCCCCAGTGGCGATCTCTGCAGCCTGAGCTGGGTTCACCTTCTCAGAGCTGTGCTTCGAGAGCTCCTGTGAGAAATGCTTGCCCTGCTACTGGTGCAGGCAGGCAGCCTGCAGGCAGCTCTGCGGGGCAGGCAGCACTGAACCCTGACTCCAAGCAGGGTGACTTTGCACTTTGGCCTGTATAAAATAAGGCTTAGTCCTCCTACGTGCTGGCTATGCACGCCGGTCTGTACCCTGCTGGATTTTCCTGCAGTGTTGCAGGTTGCAGCCTGCCCATGACAGCACCCACAGGGACTGATGGCCAGTGAGGACCTGTCTGGCTACAGGAAGTAGTTCCCAGCTGCCTGTCCCAAACACTGCTCATGGCATGTGGCTCATCTCCCCAGGAACCTCCTGTGCAAATCATGATGGCCAACCCCATGTAGGCTCCCTGAGAAGGCAGGAGATGCTGGAACGGGCCAGACAGCATACGGCAGCTGCACAGAGCTGGATACTGTGAGCAAGGCTCTTTGTTTTGTGTGAGATAATGCAAGCATGGTGTGGGTAAACATTGCTGGCTCTGTGTGAGGAGGAGCATTCCAAAGTGCTGTACCCACTGACAGTCAGGCACATGTATGCAGACCCACATCAGCTTTAAGCCCCCCTCCTCAACTCATGTGATCTGTGCTCTTCCATACCGTGTCCCAGGCAGGCTGCTGCAGCCCCAGCCTAATGCAGTGCCTACTGCACTGCTGATTTTTCTCATTTTCAGACAGAAGACAATGTCCCAGTGCACACAGGCATGCATGCACCTGGGCTATATGCAATGTCTATGTGTGGGGTACATGAAGATATTCATGCACTGTAGAGTGTATGCTCTGTGTGTGTGCAGGGAGAGTTTGTGCAGGTTATATGCAGGTATCTGGATATATATACGCTGTGTATCTTCATAGTCTGTGTACGGGTGTGAGGTGGGTGCTGAGCATATGAAATCAGGCACCTCAGCAGCTGTTTGACACCTCCTAGCCTCCCACAGGCCTGCTGATTCTCTTGACAGGGTTGCTATGGACTTGGCATGGTGTTTCAAGTGACATGGGCAAGGCGTAGTGTAGATAGGAGATCACGACCTTGAAACCATTGCCTTCTGCCTGGTGGAATTTGTACAGGACAATGTAGGTCCCAGAGGCTAAGCAAAGGAGCTTTGTGCTGATCTCCAGCAAAGTCCATGGAGAGTCCAGACACACACTGGACAATGGCTTTTCCCTGCATAAGCTTTTCCCTGTATCCCCCTCCATGTTTTGCTGACCCGCGTGTTTGCAAGACCTTGAAGTAGCCTCAAAGGGAAACCTTTTTAATTTTGCAGCCGGATCAGTTTCCCTGCCTGGATCAAAGCTGGAATTGCTACCAAGAATGTGAGAATGACATCCGCAGCCAGAGACACCCCCAGAAAAGCCTGGAGCTACACAAGTCAGTGTTCCTCATGTTCACCATTTACCATTCTACTGATATACTTAAAAAAAAAAAAAAAAAAAAGAAAGAAAGAAAAAACAAAGTCCAGGGAAGGTATGACTAAAGCAAGAGCTATTCTGAATATTATTATACTAACACTGCCACTGCTGTTACCACCAGTACCAAGGTCAAATTCACAAATCGGCAGGTTAGTTTCAGTTCTGGCCTGAAATTAGATCATCAATTAGTTAAATCATCACTTTGCTACAGAAAGAAAACAGGGGCTGACCCAGCAGTCCTCATAAATCCTGCAGAAGGGTCTGAGAAGATGGTTCCACAGTTTATCAGAAAGAATTTGACCAAAGTAACTCAGATCCATAGTGTGTAGCCAGCTAAATATCTTAATGGTGAAACCAAGTTATCATCCATTGTTGAAAACATGTCATCCAAGCTGATTTGGAAGTTGTCATTTCAGACATGTTTCCTTGTACCCAGCAGATATCATAGTATAGCATTAACCTCTACTTCAATAAGCAGTGATTTGAGACTTCATATATACTAGAACTGACTGACGACAATTTCAAGTTTCTCAGGACTTTGATACCCCCAAACCACTTTAATTTTATGAATAATTTTATGACTAATCTTTAGGTCCGTGAAAGCTGGAAACCTTTTCTTCAGGTGCCTTGACCTTATGTCTGCTCATCTACCCATGCAGGAGCCCAGCTACACTTTCATCTGCTCACCTTCAATTTCAAAGCTATAAAAAGGTTGGGATGGCTCCCAGTTATTAAAAACAGGAAAAAAGGAAGAAGAGAGGCTTGAGATAAAGGTGTTGCAAGTCCTCCGCTCTCACAGCCTTTGGAATGCCACTGAGTGGAGGCTTATATCTGCATCAGCAACCAGATGATGAAATCCTTTAGGTGCGGTGCTTCTCATTGCTGGCCATTCGCCAATGCCCCAGAGAGCAGTAAGAGGCTGGAGTAGGCTGTTCGCTGAAGTCCAAGGCCAGTGGCCTCAGACAGCCCACTGGGTAGTTTCTGTGTGAGCTGAGGATGCAAAGCTTCCATTATCTGTGGCTGAGGGCACCCTGCTGTACCGGAAGCTTGAAGTCAGCTCTGCAGGGTCTCAGTCACCACTGAGCTAGGTACTGGCTTAAGGAAAACCCAGCTCTTAAGCTCCCAGGCTCCCAGATCTGCCTAGGTTCCTTGGGCTCCCACCCCTTCAGCCTGGCTGACAGTGCTTTTTTTTGGAGAAACACAAAAAGTCATGTGGACTGATCTAGAGTTCTGCATGTGTGTGTACAAGTGTGTATGTGTACATGCAGTTACATGTGTGTATGGACATGTACAGGTTTGTGTTTGTGTATGTGTGCATAATGCATGTGGCGAGGACGCTGACTTAGGAGAGAATGCAGAGATGCATGGCAAAATGAGTGGGGCAGATCTTGACTATAACCACGTGGATGGGTTAATCTATTCTCATACTGCTATACTTGGTGTCCACATATTGAGGTTGCTAGATCCATCATCAGGAGCAGAGGTTGCTAAGTAGCATTATAAGCCAAGGATGTGGCCTTCTCCATCAGTGATTCAACTGACAGGATAGCCCTTACTCAGGGCCTGACACCTCCTGGTCTTAGTTGTTCCCAGGGTGATCAGATCTGGAGTCATGCCATCGACTCCAATACCTAGTGCACCTAATGCAAGCATACTTTTCTCTCTCAACCTTGCATTCTTCAATTCTTCTAACTCTGCTCTTTCTTTTCGATTGACTTGTTTCTTGCATTACATCTACTGACAACTTTTCCTTCAATTGTTCAATGAAGAACCTAAACCCACAAATTTTTCCTTTCTCCAAAGCCTTTTCTCCATGGAGGGCCTAGTAACGTCTCTGACAACAAAACAGCAACGTGTCATTTGTTCTTATTACTCTTGGAGGGCAAGCTGCTGTGCGTGACCAAGGAAACTGAGAGCTGGCTGCCCTCATGAACTTGCCGAGTGTCTGATGGAGAACGAGAACAGAAGAGAGCTGGGGTAGTATGAAAAACATGATGTCTTTCCTGCTTATTGATGGAGGCAAGATTGACTGATTTTGCTATAGCAAAGCATGCATCAAGGTAGGCACAAAATTGTGGTTAGTACTAGAAAACTACTGACCATGTGGATGAACTTAACATGAGAAAAGATACATGATGTAGACACAGATTTTGCCTTAATGAAGCTGGGAGGTAAGTTGGGGAGTTGCATGTCTCACTAAGGTGGATAGGGCACAGGAGATGGAGCACATGTAGCATAGATGCATGTGACGACACTGGTTGGCATGACAGACCATTGGGAGAGCAGGGCTGGATTCATCTTGCCTACATTCTGATGCCTCTACTGTTTATACCTATTATTAGAGAGAAATGGACACTTTGAGACGTAATTCAGCTCCTAAAATCAACCACATGAGTCATGAGCTACAGGTTTACTCCACAGACAGTGATTTCCTTACTTGAAAGTTGAAGCACTGCCCAGCAAGCAAGATACACTCAGAACTGTTTAATTCTGGGAAAGGGCAGGTTTAGGAAAGGCCTTAAAGGAGACCAGGGGTGTGGCTGAAGGTACTTATAGAAGGTGGTGGAAGATGAGAAAGCACCATGGTACTTGCTTGAACCTTAAGTGTTTGACTGAGGATGGCTACAATTGAAAGGCTGCTGTCAACACGCTGGCTGTGGGTATGGTCAAGAAAGAATTGAAAGGGAAGGGAAGAGCAGTTGGAAATATCTTGTCAGAATGGAGCTTTTTGTGAAGTAAAGTCAGTTTGACAAGAAAAGCTTAGTTTCGTCATGAGGATAATAATTTTCCCCCCAGTGATAGATACTCAAAAGAGATTCATTTCCATAAAGGACAATCTTTGGTATGGAAATGCTCAGAATTCTGCCTCATATTTCCCCTATTTTTGATGCTCACCACCTCCTATTTCCCAAAGCAGAGGGAAGAAAGTTCTGTTTTAGGGAGAACTTTGAAAAAGCATTATTTTCCTCAAAAGTGAATACAAAGCTGCCATCCTTAAGAGTCTGAATTTCACCACATTGAGGCTGAGTCAACAGAAAGACATATGAGGGGATGACAGAGAAATAGGCTGAGACATTAAGGAGGCCGAGGGTTGCATGGTTGCATGGAGGCAACTGAGGCATGGTTGCATGGAGGCTACTCTGCAAGCGGGCGGGAGCTACCTGCCGGAGAGGCGTGTGAGGCAGTCTGAGCGCTGTCGGGGACCTGCGCCAGAGCAGCCGGCCCCTCCACAAGCCTGCCACATTCCTGGCCTCCGCAGCTTCCTGTGGCAATGCGTTATACAGGCTATTTTTATGCTGTGTGAAAAAGCGTGTCTTTCTGCAAGCAGAGGAAAGGCGACGTGGAGAGGGAAAGTGAATTAGTGAAGGTCACAGGCATAATGTCACTCTCTGCGCTTCTGGGCCAGAGTGTGAAGAGCTAAAGAGATGGCATGGAGTCTGGGCGACGGACTCGTGGTGGCTCATTTGGGGTCGAAAACGGATGCGGAGCAGCTCCGTACTCCACCTCTGGCTTCTCAGGGAAAATCTAGCTACCATGTCCCTCCACCACCCTGCCAGTGCTGGGGAGCAAGCTGGCACTGTGCTTTTATTTCTGCACTGCTTCTGACCATTTATAGAGTATCAGTCACTATATGGACTGTAACTAGTTTTTATATACAGAATAAAAAGTAATGATCATTCTCTCCTGCTAAATCGCACACAGTCAAATTGTAACATGGCGTCCTTTCCGTCTGTAGTGGCAAAAGGTTCATGTCTGGGAGATCCTGAATAGCTTCTGCTATAAGCACCATTTTTCCCAATAAAAATCAAAGACGTGCCCTGCATGTACTCCCCAGGATCTGACCTGAAACACTGGCCATTTCTGTGATGTCCCTTTCCCCATCTTTTCCCCTCCTGACACTTTCTTTAAAGTAACGGCTTATGCACAGGCAATAGGGCAGGTAAAAGCAGAATAAGCCTTGCCCGTGAATCGCTGCTTGTAAATGGTGAGAGGATGAGTTCAGAATTTAGATTACAGCTGAGCTTTCCTCACTTGGGTGAACTAAGTTAAAAGTTCACTCTAGTATTTCTCATTTCTTTGTTGGGGAGTTGCTGGGTTTAAGAGCTGTGGCTGTGGATGTGAGACCAGGCAAGGTAGAAGTCATCCTACTGCCATGCAGCGAGGTGCTCCAAACCTGCAGCTCCAAACCAAAGAAAACTGCTGAAGCGACGGAGGAAATAAACCCAGCTAAGCAGCTCATCGCCAGCAGGGTACAGTTGGAAGCCTGCGCATTTATGGCAGTCTCCTTTTTCTGGGGGACGCTGAAGGCAGAGTTCCCATCACTTTCAGATCTCACAGCAGATTTATGAGCCACCCCAAAGCTCTCTCGCAGCCCTCCAGGAAGGCTCAGGCTGGGGGGGGGGTTAGGTGGTGGTGGGGGGGAGTGCTATTTGCGGGGAATTGTGAATCTACTTTCTTACACGGCTGCGTACCACTGTGCAACGGTAATCCCCTGAGCAGGGTGAAACGGAGGCCTAGCTACCATGACCTCCTCTGTAGGTTTCCATGGATACCATGTACTATAAATAAAAAAAGGAATTTCAAACCAGTTTTCAGTCCTGCTTAGTGGGAATAGGAAACCTCTTTTGAATTTAGTTTCCTATCTTACCTTACAGGGGTTATTTTGCAGCCTGTTTGAAACAAATAATTACCCCTTCAGCCAGGAAATTACCACCAATCATACCTATTTACTTCCAAACACTTGGCTAATTAGCACATTGGGGAGAGCTGCCTATTTGCACGCTGGAGATGGGAGGCTTAGCGTCTTTATTTTGGTGGTGCTAGGAGAAAGGACGTGGGGCCAAGGGTCAGCAAGGGGCGTCAGAGCCCTCCGAAAAAAAATAATAAAGATAGAAGGAGAGCTGCAAAACTCAAAATGCTGAGATGCCGTGTGAATTAGCGTGCAAGAAGCCGAGCAAAAAAGGAATATTACATCTGCATCCTTTTGCAATGAATCAGAGTCATGCTGCAGATTTTGTCTGGCATACTGGGTCTCTGGAGGATAGAAAATAATTTGGTCGCAGCAGTGGGAGGTGTGTGTGCGTGGAGAGGGGAGTTGCTTTCCAACAGCCTGCTGTGGTGAGAACATGCCTGACACTTCATTCCTTTCCAGTTAATGCAGCAAGGCCGGGAGGAAACTTAACCCTCTAATTGCTAAAGTGTATCAGGGACTTGGGAAAGTCATTGGAATCTAAATGGCTCCCCGAGCTGGTCTTATCTTGCCAAAACACAGGGCATCGATTCAGAGACAGCAGAGTGAATATACTGAAATGACTGGAGGTGGGGGCAGAGGAAACATTAATTTGAAACAGGCATTGGTCAGCAGGACAGGAGGACAGAGATGTTTTTCAGATGCTAGGCTGGAATTAGGCCTGCACATCAGTTTGTTGCAATGATGGGTCTAAGTCCATTGAACATGTGGTTTGTAAAGGGGTCTTGTAGTCTGGGGTTCTCAAATAACTCTGCAGCCCAAATTTAATGGCACAGCCTGTGCTCCCAAATCATGGTCACTGAAAACCCCAAACACTTTCCATTAGTAAAACCAGTGCTATGGCCTCCTGCATCCCCCAAACAGCTCCTGCTGTGCTAATTGCACAGTGTGACTACGATGGTGCAGTCCTTACCAAGGTGGCCTACAACTCCAATGTGGAGGAGGAAGGGTAGGTGAAGGACAGTTGCGTGCTAGTGTGTCCTCAGACGGGCATGCATGTGTCCTTCCAGGCGCCAGCAGGGGGCTGCAGACCTGCAGCACTCTAGTGCTACCTTAGGCTCTGCTCGCTGTGGAAATGGCTTGGTTCCCACTTCTGTCCTTTGGTGGCTTGTCCCAGTGCACAAAATTCCATGTGTGAATCAGCTATCAGGTGTGTACTGTTTCTCTGCCTTGCTCATTCCAGTAAACATCTTCCAGTCAGTCCTAGATTGGGACCACCAAGCATAAGCTCTCCACTGCAGGGGGGGAAGAGGAGGAGGAGGAAGAAGAGGAGGTTCTGTCATTGGAAGAGAAGCACAAAGCACCAACAGCTCAGCCACAGCCTTGTGCACAACATGGGTGAGCTCTGCTCAAAGCTAGTCCATAATGTTTAATAGCACAGGACACTCGCTGGCACCTAACTCTGAGCTGCTGCCCTCCTAAAGCTTCTTATTAGCATTTCCAGGACATTGATGTTGTGCTCGGATATACGGGAAGGCACTCATGAGTTACAGAGCCGCAATATATCAATGTTAGAGAAGGGCCCATTTAAGCTTAATATCAGAGACTGTTATTTTTTCTCGAGTCAGGTGTCTCACTCCCATTGAAATTCTACAGGAGTTGGAGTCTCTGCTCCCAGGGCTTCTTTGAAAGTCCCAGACTTAATTAGTATTTATCTTAATTAGAGGGATGTTACCTACTCTGGGAACTCATGCTATCTGCTGTATTCATCCTCATAGCACCCCGGGAAAAGGCTCCCAGCCCTTTTCACAGTGGGAAATTGAGGCATGGGGCAGCCTCTGCTGCAAGCCTGTAGCACAACAGGGAACCAAAAATCTCTCTCCTGGGGCTGAAAGAAGAACTGAAGTGCCACCCTTTCCTCCTAGACCATGCCCTTCCCTGGAAAGCCAGGGTAGATAATGCAGGAGAGCGCAGGGACTTAACCTGATGAAGTAGAATGATGCTGAACCCTCCTGTCTGCCTCAGCCCCATGAGGGCTGATTTTTTTATGGGGATCTGAGGACACAGATGCAGTTCAGCACTGGCTGAGCTCTGAAGGACCGCAGCTCGTTCACCATCTTCAGGCCAGGCCACAAATCGCAGGGTGGAGGATGGGAGGATGAAGAAACTAGAGAAAATCAGCTCTCTTTCAAAAAATAAAGTTGCTGGCTTGGGAAGAGCTTAGAAACCTGATCTGGTCCCAACCACAAACAGCCAAGAAGAGCAAGACATGGGGCTCTCTTGGCAAAGAAGGTCTCACCCAAACTCTCCTGCAGAGGCTTTTATGTCACAAGAGGCAAACCAATTCAAACAGCTCCTCAAGTTGTCTGTGCATGGTCTCCCCAAGGGCAGAAAAGCTCACATCCAAGAACTCATTGCCTTCTCTCAGACACCATAGCTCTTCAGGGCTCTGTGGGGTGGCTTTCCCCACTGCAGTATCGCTGCCCTGTTCCCCTTGCACAATGTGAAGGGATGGGGTTAGGGTTCCCAGCTGGGCTGGGTAGGTTGGAAGGAAGGGATTTATAGCAAGAATAGGCACACTGGCTTTAGGCAGAATGATCAAAACATTGTGACATTCCCGACAGTGCTGCCACAGGGGGAATTGAGGCACCAGGGGCTGGCAGTGGATGTATTGTGTGTGTACCCTCAGGTACAGTGACGTGGATGAAAATGGAAAGGAAGTATGTGTGGGGAAGAATGTGATGTGTGCCACATGATATGGGGACACGCATGCAGGGCAGGATGAGTCTGACATGAAGAAGAGGAGGACTAGTGTCTCCTTCCCCTCTTCCTTGCCTGGGGAAACTTGCCTTTGGGGAGAGGTACAAGTCTGGACAGCGCTGTGCTAACAGATATTTCCAGCACAAAACATGCCAGAGGGTCAGCCTTGCCTGCCATAGGGCTTTAGGCTGAGAGTTTTGTGGGGGAGCTGGTGAAAGGCAGCAGGTGCTGAGGCATGTTCAAGGTCGGCCCTTGAAACATGCTGGGAACAGCGCCGGTAGTGCTGGTGCCTGTATCTGGCAGGAGGCGAGAGGCGAGGGACTCCAGATGGGCTGGGGAAGGGCAGGGGTGGGATGAGAGATCTGTGAACATCTCTTTGTCAGCAGTAGGAGGTGTGGGGAAGCAGGCCTGGGTGGAAAGGAGACCTGCGGGAGGCAGGAGGCCATCTGCCCGCAGACTGGGGCAGCTGACCAGGTGGAGTGGAAAGAGGCCTGCATTAGTAGCATTTCATAGACTGAGAGGCTGCATTTGCAGGGCTTCCTGAGCCTTTTGCCTTGCTAGCCCTGCCCTAGAGCCTCTAGTGTGCCCCAGAATCCCAGAACTTGTCCAATGAAAGGAGATGCCTCTGAGCTGGGCCTGACCTGCTGCAGTGCCAGGCACCTTGAAGAAGCCCTTATAGAGCTTGCAGGGAAGCTGTTGCCTCCAAATCTCATTTAGGCAGCAACATCCTGCCCGCAGTGTCACAAGACCAGGCTGTTACTCCCAAGCAAGAGGCCAGGCTGAGTTCAAGAGGTAAAAGGCACAGCCTTGCCTGGGAGGCACTGAGTGAAGTCCTTGACACCCTGCTGACAGCTCACTAGGACACTGCAGTGATACCACCCGGGAACACCACAAATGCTTTTGTCACTCAGCAACTTGGCAGGAGCCTTGGGAAGAGGGATAATTGTCCTTTGCCAGTAACCAGGTCTTTGTCCAGCTCATACTGGCCAATTATACTTCCTGAAGGAGAGCAGGAGTGATTTTCCAGATTTGCTTGCAGACTGCAGGCAGGCATGGCAGCCTGAGAAAGGGATGGGATGGAAAGTGGTCTCAAAGGGAATGAGTGTAACTTAATAAGGAAGAGAAGAAAGGAATTAGGTACTGGGAGTGAATAGTCCCCAAATGCAAAATATTGAAGAAATTAATTCATGAAGATGCTGAACACTCCCATCTCCCCTCTCCCCACTGATTTTTCATTAGCACAGGGAGAAAAATAGCAAGTTTCATAAGAGAAGGGAAACTCCTAGGAATCAAAAGTTCATGTTAAATAGTCTAATGAAAACTCCCGGAAATGTTAACATCTCTTAGCTGTAATTAGAAACTATATCCTTGCAAATAACATCGAAAGCTGTGAGAAAGATATTCTTCCCACTGTAAATTGCACCCAAGCTTCTATCATTGTTGTTGAAAGTCCTGGTGACACAGGAATAAAACAGGTGGCACTGAATTTAATGCTACCATTAAAAACTTATAAGACTTTTATTTAGCCAAGAAAAATGTGATAGCTTGAAAGATGGACAACTCAATCATTTTGTTCTATTTCATGAAAAGCTACTATTATCTTACCAGGTATTTTATAGAAGTCTTGCAGGTCTCAGCCTGTAGATTTCAAGATCATAGACAATGTGCTAACGTAAAGTTACTTGAGCCTGTGGAAGATTTTGAAGGCCTGCTTTCCATGTGTTGAGACTGGCACTATATCAGAAGAACAGCTGAGTATATGGAGCAGGGAGCTACGTAAAAGTTACTGAGTATGAAGAGAATCTGCCTTGGGCTGCAATGTTGGGCATGGTAATTCAGCGTGGAAGTGCTGGCTGCTGTTAGGGAAGAATAGAGTCAGTCCCAGTTGGTCCTTCCCTGCTTCATGGGCAAACTGATGCCTCAGTTCACAGGCAGTTACAAGTGCAAAGCATTAGGATAGCCTGTTAGTAGACCATGGCATGGGCTGCTTTGCCTGTTTTACTTGCTGCTCTGGTTTGTCTTTTGTTACAGAGCAGACATGCAAGGCAGAGATGTGGCTATGCAGAAGCCCATGATAGGACATGTTGCAATAGCAATGAAGAACATGGGGCTTTCCCATCCTTGTGGGACAGCTCTCTCCTTGCCTTCTCAATCTTGGGGGCTCAGAAATGCTGATATGCCATGGATAGGATAGTTAGATTGTCTAGTTTTATCTTCGTGGGCACTTCCATCTTCTGATCAGTGAAGGGGGTCAGCTTCTCTCTGGGGCGATTTGGAGAAAGAATATATTTCAAGTGCTGTCTGGAAGAGCTGACTTCTCTGCTTAGACAGGAGGGAAACAAATCGCACAAGGTTAAGCTAGCATCTGGGAGCTCAGGGAGGCACTGCTAAACGGAAGGCCATTTCCCTGCCGAAAAATCTGAGAGACAGCAGAGGTACCTAGGGCTGTAGCGAGGGCCTGAGCATACAGAGAACATTGGCTACCCAGAGTATGCAGGATTGCAGTGTGTGTATGGGGTGTCTAACTTCTGGCTGAGACTTTGAAAGAGATCTATGTACTGAATGGAAGCAATGGTGACTAGGGCCACTCAGCCACCACCAGAGGAATTCACCCAGTTAGAGCAGAGACAATTGCCTTCCAGCTACTTGACAGCACTGCTTCTTGCCAATGGTGTATTGCTACAGAGAACCTGCCTTGCTATAGGAGACACTAAAGGAGAAACAACGAGGGCAGCACTCAAAACAGCTGGTCAGAGCTTGATGAAGAAGTCTGGAAGAGTCAGAGTGATACAGCCTCACCTCACCTCACATTGGTTCCTGGCTCACTAGGACAGGCAAGGAACTTGTGCGGTGTGCTGGATAGTGAGAAACTCATCAGGTATAAATTGGGCTCCCTGGCAGCAGCAGGAGGGAGGAGAAGGGACTTTCTTCAGGTGCCATTTCTGGAGCAGTATGTTAAAATGCTGCTGGCTAGATGGATAGGTGTGCCTGGGAATGGCAGGATGGATTGACAAGTAGTTGGGAAAGCTTTTCTGACAATCAGCTTTGAATTCTTACAGATATCACGGGCCTCACCTAAACTGCCTCCCCTAGGAACTACTCAACTGGAGTGGAGCATCCTGGCATCATGACCAGTACACTTAGCACCTGTTGCTTACTGGGGACAAGCTGGTGCCTTTGTTCTTTTCTGGTTCAGTGACCAAGCTGAATAGGTACACACATCAGCATCCTTCCTACTGGAGTGGGTTATCCCTAGACAAAAAGTTGTGCTGCTCCTTCCCAAGAGCTGCAGTCTATAGAATAATTCTTAGAGTATCCTAGTGAAATTGGGCTAAATAATTGATTGTGCTAATCCTAGCTCTTCAGAGAGGCACTCGGATCAGGGCCTGGGCCTTTGGCTGACCCTAGGAAGGATCCATCAGGATGCATGAAGGCAAGCAAGAAACATAATTCCCTGGCAATAATTCTCTTGCATGAAACTCAGTGACATTTGTGTAAAGTCTCATATGGACCAGACACTGCCTTGTCTTGTAGGTAATAGGGTCTGGAGCAAGATCTCTTCCTATTAGTTTGCTCAGAACTTGTGAGGGTCAGAGGGTTGGGCTGGAAGAGAATCTGACTGTCATCAGAGTTGTGTAGATTCTTCAGTGGCAACACGAGCTTAGAAGTCCTGAAGTATGCCAGGGAGGATCCAGTGAAAAAATTTCAATCAAAAAAAATTTGCCTCTTCTACTAGGACTGTACCCATGACAACTGTGTCAAAGATGTCCTTCCAGGCTAGATGATTCTGGATGACATTTGAGAGCTTGTAACATGATTGTGTGGTCTCACTCATGAAAGAAATGTGTGCTCAGCAAATCGCTGGAATTAGGGCCAATCTCAGGAGTCTTACGTGTAGCACCATCACTAACCACCCCATGATAGCTCTTCTTATGATTTAAGAAATGTTTTCTTTTTTCCCTAGGTTGCACTGTGTCCCCGTTGCAAAGCTGGGAAGCTCAGTGAGGGTTATCTTGGAAAACAGGCTGAATGAAATGAGAGGCACTTCTTACCTTTGCTTACGCAGCTGAGTTAAGCTCCTTATGAAGACAGCTGTTTTTCTAGTTCAGCACCTGTATATAAATGAGATGATGCTGTACAGAGTAAGCAGATCTGTGTGACCTGATGGAGAATAAGCAGGACAGTGAGGAACTAGAGATGAACATTGTGAAACTCAAACAAACACAGATAGCAGTGAATTTGAAAGGGAGGTAAAGCCCATTCTGAGAACCTGTCGAGTCGCTCACCATGCTGGGGCTTCTGAATTAGCCATAGCCTCTCAGGAATGAGGTTGCTTTGTGACAACTGAATGATGACCTCTGCTCAAGGGCCCAGCAGTGGCCAAAAAGGTGAATAAAAATGAGAAACTTCATTAAGGAGAGTCTAGAGAAAGATGTAAGGAGTTTCACAAAGCCGTTAGACAGATGGGTGGTATCACCATGACCTTGTCTCTAATGCTGCCAGCAGGTCTGCTCATCCCACCTCACAAATGACAGTCACAGACAAAGGTCTGGAGGAGAGCTAGGAAAACTGTTCCAAGAGTGGCAGAACCTGGGGCTTTTATATGCACAATCTTGGGACCATTTGGTTTGCAAAGATCACATCCTCAGTAGCTCTGAGACTCCTAACTCCTGCTGAGCGTTTCTTGGATGACTGGAGCCAAAGTCTTGCTCTAGTGTCCGGTGAAGTCAACTGGACTCTTTCTGTTTGAATGCTCTGACCTGCAGTGACATGGGCTGGCTACAACCTGACAAGGGATATTCTGAAGTAGAGATCTCCTGTCTAGCTCAGGCCAGGAAGGCATTTCCAGCTCCACGCTGGGGGTCGGTGCAGTGCTCTCTGTATTTCCTTAAGACATCTGTTAACAAGATATTGCTAAATAGCTGTTGTGATCCTCCTGCTGCAAGCCTAGGTCTGAGGGTGGTTTGCTACAACAGGATAATGTTCCTAGCCAGAATGTGTGTGTCTGGAGCCTGTGCAATGGCCCACTTACTTAAATACATGAGAAACTGAAGGGCTTTTGGCAAAGGAACAACCTAAATAAAATTAGGAAGACAAGGGGATGTTCCCAAGGGCTACTGCCTTTGAGTGAACCCACAGGACTTGAAACAATAAGGTTTCTTTTTCCATAAAACAGTAGAAATAGGTAATCCAGATCAGTTGCTAAATGTGTCCAGGAGGTAGGATTAGTAAAAGGAAGAATCTTGTAATATTCAACCGGCAGTACCTCACCAGGAAAAAACTATAGCCATAAAAATACCTTTGCAAACACCTGTTCGATCTTAGAAGATAAAATTGCAGGAATGGTTATGAGCAACTCTCTGAAGGCAACATAAGCAATGTTTATTTGTACAGGAGACATATATGAGCCTACTGAACTTACCTTGTCTCTTGGTACAAACTTTGTGATCTAAATAGCAGTTTACTGATATTGCTGGTGTTTTAGTGTAAGCCAGTTGCTGGGCCAGTTGATACTTTTATTCACACAAACAACATCAGCCATAATCTTGTATTTCATATGCCAGGACAATTTTTCAAGCCCTTCAGAGACCTAATCAAAAAAGGACATTTCTGTCTGAAGAAATTTAACTTCCTGGTTATTTGGGTCTTACATCCATCAGAACTTTTGATGAACATTCAGTGAGAAAACATCAAATATTTTTTAATGTTGAAACATTTTAATAAAGCAGTATTAAATATGCATAGCATAAAGAGAATGTACACTATTATGGGAATAATCTCTGGATGCGATTAGAATTGCTTCTGTAATAAAAAGGTTGGATGAAATGCAATAACATGTTTTAATTCCAGTATTTTGTGCTATCAAAGTCAGCGAGTGACAATGACAGGAATTGTTTCAGGGTTTTTTTCATAACTTTGTAAAAATTGACATGTTCTTGTGGCATTTTCTCCCATGACGTGATAACCTTGCAAAAGGCTTTGTTCCCTGCAGGTTCCGAAGTAGGCCTGGTCTGCTAAGCATAAAAGTAGAATCCTTAGGTATGCTGCCTATGAGCTATGCTGAGCTGTACTGCGTCTAGCACATGGCCAGGTATTTACAGGTGGATAGGACACTTATCTTTGCCCAGCCCTTCATGCGAGTAGATCAGCTCTGCTCACAAGAACATTGGTCAGGGACTCATTCCTTTCTGGCCTGCTATCTAACCATGCCTCATTCCCCTTCCATCTCTTGCCTTCTTCTGCATCTGCTCATCTGGCAAGATTGTCAAGGCTGTGTTATAATAGACTAACAGAATATGAATCTGTACCTCATCTCAGGGTGAGTACAGTGTCCTAATGTGGGTAATCAACCTTCCTGACACAGCGAGCAGAAGAGATGCATTATTTTTACAAAAAACATAAAGCGCTAGGACATTGATCTATTTGTACTGAGGTGATCATTGCTTTTGAAGCAGTTCTACTGGAGGCAACATCTGTGTCTTCAGGCCTCCAGAAACTAAAGGAAGCAGAAAGAAACAGTGGAAGTTTGGTGGGGAAAATACGCTAGTTGTTTCTCACAGTGTTATTTGGCTCTTGATTGTTGAAATACGTGTTTGAAATGCAACATAGCATGGTGATGTGTGTAGACTCTGCTCCTTGGAAGACGGCCCTGCCATCCCTGTGAGAAATATCGCCTGTGATATGGGGCTGGGCTGGTGGTAAAAGAGGAGCCAAGATGCGAGAGTCAATTTTCTCCTTCAGGAAGGAGATAAAGATGAGATTCTGACTCTTAATTCCTTCACCTTGGAAAATCAGGAAAGGAGTATTCCTGGAGGTCACAAGCTTTTTCATGGGAGCTGTGTGCGTATGGAGGAAAACCCTCTCTTGAGCATAGAGCATGTGAGGGAGCCCCAAAATTAGGTACCTGTTTTTAGATGCAGGCATTTGAGCTATGCAGCTTCCCAAGAGTTGTAACAGAGATCACAGCTCTGCCTTACTGTCCCTCCATGTCAGCATCAACTGGTCACGGCTTGCAGAGCACTGACTGTCCCCCAGGATGAGCTGATGCATGACCCTTCCTGAAACGTGCCCTTCCCTTCCTTCTGTGCTCAGTGAGCAGTGAAACTCAAAGAGTCTGATGGAGAACCAGAGAATGATGGAGGCTGTGCAAATGTGCTCTGCATCCTTCCCAGTCCATTTGATTTGGGCTGGGGAACTCTCCCCACACCACCATCTCTGCCTGGGATAAAGGGAGTTTGTTTCTGCTTTAGCTCATTGCAGTATCTCCTGCTGGCATGCTTTCCATTTAGGGAGCCAAGTGGTAGTCAGGAGAGACTCCAGGGTGGATTTCATACTCACTCTCTATTTATATGTAAACCTGGATGCAGGGCTGAGCTGCTGGGTGAGTGAGAGAAGTAGTAATGAGGGAGAGGGGAGCCAGTGCAGAGAACAGAGGTCTTTGCAGCTCTGATTGGAAGAGTGTGTGGGGGGGGGACAAAGCTAAGAAAGAGGGAAAGTCTGGTTTGTCTCTCCCACTTGTTTCACCTGCTGGGAGCATGCCTGTCTTATATGTTCCTAGAAGCCCTTGGTTGTGCCTTCTGAAACAGCACTGGACCATCTTTGAACTTGGCAACTGTAAGTTCTCTGAAACTCTGATTCTCTGCTGGGGACATAGACGAGCACCCTCATGTGCTGTAAGGTCCACCTTGTTTGTACACAATGTGGAGGTACATTGCCTGGTTCAGATGGGTTACAGGGTCAAGTCCCAAATTCTTCCACTCCTACTCCTGAGCTGACATCCTGATCCCTGCCTATTGTTGGGTTGAGGATTCTCAACCTCCCCTTGTGACCCAAAGCCAAGCTCTGTGTCTATCCACTGTACTTGATCAACAGTGCTCCTGACCCTACAGAAGGGAGAGGGAATGTGGGTCCCTCTGCCAGAAACTCAGAGGAAATTCTGCACAGCACTTTCTGGTAGGTGGGTGGAAAAGAGAAAAAGGGATTGTGATTGTGTCTTTCTGCTCCTGAAGGACTTGTGCAACCATGATTGTTGTGATGGAGACTTGTGGCTGGAGGAAGTTGTCACAGAGGGGAAGAGAGGTAGAGGATACACAAACCACAAGTCATCTTATCACCGTGGATGGGGAGCCATGTGTAGAGTTGGAGCCCTGTTGGATGTGGATGCCCTGTGCAGAGCTGTGATGTCTTCTCTCCTGGCATTCTTCCATCCTGTGCTCTCTTCCATTTCCATTGGGTTGGACCTTTTCAAACTGCCAAAAACAACTGGCTACTCTCTCTTTTTTAAATATTTAATAAAGACAAACATATAAAAAATTAAAATCTGGAGGGAACAATTCTTGCATAGGAAAAGAGGAGCAAAGCATTGCCTCTGTAGACAGCTGGAGCATGAGCAAAACTGGAGAATGAGACACCCCCAAAACAGGGCTTTGATTTGAGCAGTTCTATCACCAAGGCTGGTATATCAAGCTAATACATGGATTGTTTTCTAGATGCTTTTGCCTTTATTTTACGGCATGATTATGGTTGCACAAACAGTTCCATTGGCTCAGCTGACCCCCTTCTTCCCTCTCCTCTTTTCCCTAGTTGCAAAATACAATTTTTGTTGAACTATGTTTTTTCTGGCATCTGAGCCAGGTGTCAATCCCAGCTGATGCTTTAAATTGTCAACTAAATTTCAGCTTCTTTGGATCAGTCATTGAGGGTACAAGGTAGGTTTGGTCAGCTATTTGGGAGCACTTAGCAAAGTAGCACTAGGATGAGAACTAGGAGATGTAGGTTCAGGCCCTGTTTCTCATGCACTTGTAGTACGATTGGGGGTGTTTGATACTTGATGACATTGTGACTCATTAGAATAACAGCATTTTTTGGCTTGGCAGGTGTGCTGCAAAGATAAATTCAGCAATATTCGGAAGGTACCACAAGACTACAGATGTGCTCAGACAACTCTGCAGGCAATGGCATTTCTCACACATATAACTGAACTGTAGCTACCTTTCATGAACAGTCAGAGCAGGAAGAGATGCCTGAGGGGCTGTTGAGAGAGGTCTAGAAAAAGATGAGCAGCACAGGGAAGAAGAATAGGGGTTGCTCATTCTTTTTTTCCAATTGAGAAGAGGGGGCATGAAGCAATGCCAATGAAAGCCATCTTCAAAGCAGATAGAGGGAAGTGGATTTTAAACATGTTGTGGTGCTGTGGAACTGCTTGAAAGAGCTCGTTATAGCACTAACATTGAAATAGGTTTTGGCAGAAGCCAAACAAGTTAATGGAAGAGAAAGCCTCTGAAAAGTATACACTCTTCAGACAATGTCTGGTTCAGGAAAACATGCAGCAAAATCAGTTAGAGGCAGAGTGAGTACTGGGGGAAGTACCTTATCTTCAGGTTCTTCTTGTATCCTTCCCTAGGTATTAACTGCTGTTGGAGACAGGATCTAGGTAAGATGAACCTTTGGACTGGCAGTACAGCTGTTTTCATGCAAGGCAAAAACATCCTGGCAGATACAGGAACGTGAGGCTTGAGTACCCCTTGCTAAACCTAGGAAGGCTGCAACACAACATGGGAAGAAGTAATACTCCACATGCCAGTCTCAGCCTGGGCCTGTGGGGCACCACTAGCTCCAGGAAGGACTGCTAGTCTCCACTGCATGGGCAGGTCTGCAAGGCAAAGTTGCACAGTGCTCATCATGCTCCACTCCAGGTCTCTGCTGGCAGCTTGTAGGAGCACAAATCAGCAGGATGTGATGATCAAGGGAGGCCCAGGAACAAGCTACTCATTGTGGTTCCTGTCCTCATTTCCCCTTCCCCGCTGGTTACAGAAAACCAAGATGCTCAAATTGGGCACCGAGGTATAAGCAAAGGGCTAGCTTAAGCCTTCACAGTGTCTTCTCCAAACAGGACCTGAGCTTTGTCTACACAAGGCTGGAAAACTAATGTAACTAAAGTAGTTTAGAGATTAACCTACTTAAATGAGTGTAACACTCCCACAGCAGCTACGTGCTCCATTTGCTTTACAAGTGTCTTAGCACGGTCCTCCTAACACAACACCTGCTAAGCGGTTGTCAAGGCTCTCAAGCCAGCATTCACACACAACACTGCCCCAGTTTAATGAGATCAGTTCAAAGGCATGTGTTCAGGTGAAGTGGGTCAGCTTAGGGGTGGGTGACATCTCAATGGGAAGTTACACAAGGTTGTACAATGAGAGAACCAAGCCTCATGGTCAGTATAGGATACATCTACATTTGGGTGCAGACCTGTGCTCTAAACCCATATGTCAGCAGGGAGTGAGATAGTCACAAATGAAAAGGGCACACCAAGATGCTCAGGGTCTGTGAGCCCCTTGCCAACTCTCAGAGCAGACTAAATATCCCACGGAGACAGCACATATCCAGAAACCAAACTGAGCCAGAGAATACCTTCAGAGCCAAAATACCAGTACCTGAATGGAGACATATCTATCTCCAGAGAGTAGCCTGAAATGGATCCCTGGTCAAGATACTCTACCCCTTCTTGAGCACCAGGAGAGTTGGCAGACAGCCCCTTCAGCACACAGGCACTGTATTACTTAAGGATTTTAATGCAATTAACAAAGTACTACAGAGCAGCCAATGTAAGCTGCAGGTGTTTAGTGCCTCTCCAGGGCATGGACATCAAAACAGCTGAGCTGCTACATTCGTAGTTTGCAAATTTCAAGGTCAGACCCCAAAACAGCCTGCTACAATCACCTTGGCCAGAGACCCCACTGCCACAAATCACTCTGGCAGAGCTAGTAAGAAAGAAAACATCATGATTTTTACAGAGATGAGCACAAACAAAACAGAAAGCTGAAGATCAAGATGACTTGCCACTCTGCAACTTCAGCTTGCCTCAAGGGGACATACTCTGGCCAGTAGGACCACAACCAGTTCATTTACCTCCTGACCTCACCTGTTTGCATTCTTCCTTCCTTGTGATATCTACTACTCCATCACCACGCTAATAACCCTGTTTTGTCACTCCATCTTACCTACCCCCAATAAAACCTGCTTTGCCACATAGCCCCCAACAGAAGTACATAACTGTCAACTGCTGCTGAATGTTGCTTTGCCACAGATTAGAGGATTAGGCTCCACTCCTCTCCTCTCCAATCTCTATTTTCATTGCTCTCTGCTGCTTGTGTGAAATCTGATAGTCAGTATCTATGGCCTTATGTCAGCAATGGTCATTGCTAGGCTGAGCACCTTAGCAACAGGGCCAAGATGGGATAGGAATACTGTAGACAAAAGTATATGAGATACCGCTGGGTGGGCACCTCACTGAGAGGAGAACTCAGGTCTAGCTATTGCAGAAGTTTCTGAGAACCTTAATGACTATATAGGAGAAAGGTGTTAGGGATGCCTTTGTAGGAATCACTGGCTCTGTGGTAAGCCGTTCCCAAGGACTAGACTGATGAGGCTGGCCCAAGTGAGTGCTTCCTCCACAGACACAGAAACAATCCTACAAGACTGCATCAATATCTTTTTGTAGCAGGCCGAAGCCTGATTCATCTGTAGCAGGTTTCCTCCAAAATGTTACAGTGAACAAACCCACTTGGTTTATGTCACTATCTACCAGTGACTCAGCAAAGGGAGGGGGAACACAGGCTGCAGGGTGATCTTCCAGGCTAGCTTGCCATTTTCCCTCCTCCTCCTCTCCTAAAGTCTTCTTAAATGCCTTTAGGAAGAAAGCTGCCTTCCTGGAGTTGCCAGAGCACATCTTCTTGCCCTCCTGCCTCCCTGCATTTATTTGCCCAAGGGCTCACCTGTGTCTTGAAGAGGCCAAAAATCACAAGAGTTTACCATGCCTTGGGGTGTGGTAGGGACAGAGGACACCATTTTTGGTGAGTCAGGTGTGTGGGAGATCTTGAAGCTAAGGACCTTGACCCAAACACTGAGGCAGGAGATAAGACCCATCACATGAAAAATGTTTTTTCTTCACAAGAGCCAAAACCTCAGCTTCGCTGTCCTGATCCATACAAAAAGTGGGCAGGTTCCCATAGCTAACCTTTGGGTCTGTGACTCAGTGCTCTTTAGCCCTCCAAAAGCTATTAGGGCACTGGGCAAAGAGGTTTCTGTCACTGAAGGGTAGTCTGAAGGCAGGCAGTCATCAGGAAACCAGCTGAGGCTGCCCAAGTTGAATTCTGTGAAAGGCAAGCAATGTTGAAACATCCTCTTGAACTGAACAGACTATGTCCACATAAGATAGTATTTGGTTCAGATGATCAGAGACCTCTCTTCATGCACTCTCCAACACCTGAACAAAATCCAAAGCCATTTCCCCACTTCCTCTCTGAATACCACTCATAGCAGGAGGGAGACAGTCCCAGACACCTCTCAGGCTCTCTGGATAGCTAAAGCCATGTGTTTGAAAGACATATACCATATAAAGTGTCTTTCCAAATGGTGACAAGTATAAGGGATCACTGGAGAGAATGGCTTGGTGCTGGAGTCTGAAGCAATGGCACCAGAGAGGCCATCACTCCATGTTTGAGAAAAGGAAAGCAGAGGCAGACTTGCATCTGGCTTAGGCTGGGGAAGTTATTACAGAAGTCCTGGGCACGAATCCCCAGACAAGTGTAGCCCACAGTGGGATACATCTCAAACTTCTTCTAGAGCCCTTGGATCTAATAGAGAGGGTAATGGCCATGCACACATATACGACATGAGAAGACTCCATGGCCAGTTTTGCCCAGAGCACCATCTTTTTTCTTGTGAGTCTTTAGGCCCTAGAGGTAGAGACAGATTGCTCTCTGCATTGTGCAATGGCCAGACACCTAGAAGGCTCAATAACACCCTGCAGCAATGCACCTGTCCAGTAGTTCACACCCTGGCCTTCAGTGCTGATTACTGGATGGACAGAAATATTTTGGACTGAGAGCCCTCTCTCCCTCACCCTCCCCTTAAGATGTCGCTTCTCCTCTACAAGCCACAGCATTGACCAGGAAGAAGTTTTTCCTGAGGATCCAGCCTGCTCCAAATTCTGCTGTCAACAGCAAAGACTTGACCCCATGCTGGTGAGAATCTAAGCTGGAAGGTGGTCAGCTCTGTGTGGGGCAGCATGCAGTTTTACAGGGAATTTCCCAGGTTGGGCTGATCAGCAGGATGCGAAGAAGCAGGGACAGCCTGAGTATTTGTCACAGGCTGATTAAAGAGCATTTCTTCACTTTGCTGTGAATCAGTGCAGATTCTGCCTTCCCCCACCAGACACTTTGAGGAAGCAAAGCCCCTCAGATTCCTAGAATAAGTGATGCTGCCAACATTGGCTAGGATGGGGAATGAACAAGACCAGAGAGGCAGTCCTTAAATGCCTAGGTCTTCACAGTGACCCAGAAATGATGCCTTATGTGCAGTGTTCCTCCACAAGCACTCAGCCCTTCTCAGCTGAGATTCACCAGGGAGAAACTAGGAGGAGATATTTTCTGAGTGTGAGGAAGTAACTTGTGCTGTGGTACAAAAACTCTCTGGGTGGGTGTCATGAGCACACGCTGGGGAGTATCCCGTGGGCCTGAGCTCAGAGCTGCATATGCTGTTCCTCTGCCAGCACCAAACACAGCACCTGGCATCTACTTAGCTCAGACCTCATTGGTACATCAAGCTGGTAGGTGGAAAGTCCAAGCCCACAGCACAGCCCATAAAGGTCATGTTTTATTCTGGCTGATCTCCTTCACTTGTCTCATCTCCTGGAGTAAAATGAAGTGGTAAACAGCCAGCAGCACAGTTTTGTTAAAAACAAATCAGGTCAGACTAATGGTGGTTAATTCTTTTCTTTGGCCAGCACGAAGAATTCTGCTGAGCTTGCAGTGATGCTCTGAGGGCAACCCTCACTCCAAGCCTCTGAGTCTTGCATGGTTGACAGACAGCAGCCAGCTTCCCTCAGGGACACGGTGGACGGGGACAGAGGCCTGCCCTTAGTGGCTTCTCTCCTTGTGCCGTTTTGTACTCCTGCTTTTTCTAAACCCTTAACCAGTGCTGAGGCTCTGCTAAGCCTGACTCTGGTCTCTGCCAAGAGAAAGGGGTTCTTCCCAGCTCCAAAAGTTTACAAACACGAAGAATATCTTGGGGCAACCACCTCATCTGCCAAAGTCTCGCTATGCAAGAGGCTTGCACAGAGCAGATGGGGGAAGGAATTGGAGGAAGGAAGCCTAGCCAAGGCAGGGATGGCCACAAAATAGCTTGGCCTTGGAAGAAAGGAAAGCAGGGCAGAAGAACATCCAGAGAGGCCCTGGGAGCTAAGACTATGCAGGGGTATCACATGCACATGATAGTGAACAAAGAGGAAGGGAAAGGACAATGTTGGGCTGGGATGTGGTAGAGTGGTCTGGGAGCCAGTTGCTCTTATTGCTTTAATTCTTACCTCCCTCTCTATAGTTCCAGGACTTCTACAAGGCTTTACAGTCCCTATCTCACAGCCTGGCAAACTGAATCATAGAATCGGTAAGGTTAGAAGGGACCTCTGGAGATCATCTAGTCCAACCCCCTTGCTCAAGCAGAGTCACCTATAGCGTGTTAGGGTTGCATCCAGGCAGGCCTTGAAGATCTCCAGAGAAGGAGACTCCACAACCTCTCTGGCCAACCTCTTCCAGTGCTCTGTCACTCTCACAGTGAAGACATTCCCCCTCACATTCAGGCAGAACTTCCTGTGCTTCAATTTCTGCCCATTGCCTCTTGTCCTGTCACACGGGGCAACTGAAAAGAGTTAGATCTCATCCCCTTGACACCCTCCCTTCAGGTACTTGTACACATTGATAAGATCCCCTCTCAGTCTTCTCTTCCTCAGGCTAAACAGGCCCAGCTCTTGCAGCCTTTCCTCTTAGGGCAGGTGCTCCAGCCCTCTGATCATCTTTGTAGCCCTATGCTGGACTCTCTCCAGTAGCTCCATGTCTTTCTTGTACTGGGGAGCCCAGAAGTGGATGCAGTACTCAGGATGAGGTCTCACTAGAGCTGAGTAGAGGGGCAGGATCCCCTCCCTCGACCTGCTGGCAACACTGTTCCTAATGCACCCCAGGAGACCATTGGCGTTCCTGGCCACAAGGGCACATCATTGCTGCCTCCTGAGGCACTGCGACATTGAGATCACCAGAGAGGAGGACCAGGGATTGTGGATTTTTTCCCCCTTAAACAAAGCAGAGCTATCAGTTGACATATTCCATGCTGCCCTGACTCCCCAGGGTTACTGGAGCAGCTTCCAGCAGATATGGGGAGAGACGGGGCATTCCTGCAGCATGGAGTCCCAGGTGAAATGATACTTCAAGCTGCTGTCCTCCCAGCAGAGCAGGGAATCACAGTTTATCTTCCTGTTGGCTCCTGCTGAGCACAGACTTCAGAAGCTCGAAGTCCGTGGTTCTGAGATGGAAGCCCAAAGTCATCCTGGGAAGCTGGGTTTTGAGGCCATCTGCTAGGCAAAGGATTAGGAAATAAGGCATGCTGCCACCAAAAGTCTGCCCAACTTTTGGCAAAAGCCTGTATAAATGATACAGCTCTATGAAACACTTCAGCTTTGACAAATGAGTGGTTTTTAATGAAAAAAAACAACCCAGTTGCATTGAGAAGTTGCTGAGCTGGTCTGAGGATGGTTCAGACAGTCTGTAGGAGAGCTGAGGCATGAGGCCCAGCTCCTTGTATACAGACTGCCTATTGTTCTCTGCACTGGACATGAGGCTGGCTTGCATTCAGCAAGAGGACTGGACAGGACTGCCTGGGTCATCGAGTCTAGACCCCCATGGACAGAGCCAGGCACACTCTGCGTCTGCGTTAGATAGATCTGGGCAATGTCTGTGCTTCAAGAATGCAGGGGCCACCGACAGCTTCCCAAACTATAGAACAGACTGAGATTCATAGGAAAAGGCTAAAGTCACACACATGACAAAGTCCAGCTATTGACCAACACTGCAGGACAGGCAGGGTTTTGCTGTCCCATGCCAGTCCTCTCAATCTTCATCCCACCTTCTCAGCCCTTGGCCTAGGACTGGCTCTGCAACTGGGCAACAGGGGATGCTTGACCCCTGTTTGCCGAAGCAGGCATACGTTTTCTAAAGGCTCCAGGCATCAAACTGAGTGTGCAGGCAAGGGATAAGAGAGCTGGCAAACTGGCATCTTGCCCCAGTAGCACAATGCCTCAGTATAGACCCCATTACTGAGTACTGTATCCAGATTCACACTCACCATTGCTGCCACCTTTTCTGTGCCAGGCTTCTTGAGTCCCTACACTGTCTTGTGCTGCTTCTCATCTGCTTGTTATTCCTGGCAGGGGGTAAGAAACTCCCCCCACTCCCCATCCCAATTCAGTGTGTGGACAATCACCATGGAATAGCCCCAAAAGGTTGAATTTAATGGGGATTTGCAAGTCAAGAATTCTTATGCCCACACAATACGCAGCCTGGCTTTGAAAAGGCGTCAGGATTAAAATGCAACCACAAACTTGACAAACTGGCGAAACGGCCTGCAAACAATAGGCTGTGACTCTGTGTTATCATTCACAGCGTGTGAAGGACCAGTGCTGGCTTGGCGGGTTACAAGTCACACACTAGAAATGCTGGGTCTGGTCTCCATCAGGGAGGGGTCCTTTGTACTGCTCTAACAGCGGGGAGCAACCCAAAACCCAGCCTGCACAGAGAGCCATCTCCAATCCCAGCTGGGGGTAACAAATGCAGAGATGGCAGGGACCCCCTGTAGTCTTGGGCACGGTCTGAGCTCTTCTTGGCTAGTCAGGATTCATTCTGCCCAGGGAGGGGGACTTCAAATCTCAACTCCAGATATGTTGGACCAAAATCAAGGACTTCTGCTTTGATTCAGTCCTGAGAATTGTAACTTGGTTTATGTAGGAGGAATAAAGAAATGGGCATGTGGAGGTTGAGGGGATTCTGAGTGAACAGGGATGCCAGGATGAGACAGAGGGTTTTAGATGATGAAGGATTAGTTGCAAATCAGCCGTGTAATAATAAGGGACAATACCACCTGCGGTTGCAAATAATTAACATTTTGGATGTAAAGCCAGTAAAATAACTAGCTGAATCTTCCAATGGGCAGCAGCTAACCAACTTCACTGGGGATCCCTGAAAGAACAGAGCCTGCTGATCTGAATGCCCAGAAACATACTGTTTGGGGCATTGGATCTGTTGGGACATTGCGATGATCAAGAACTAGCAAAAATTTGGCAAAAAAGACTTAGATCTGATAGGTTTAGTGGAAAGGAAGAAGCCACTGAACAGCACATGTGACAAGCATCCTGGTCCTTGTATGACTGTCACACCTGAGAGCAATTATTTTAATGAGCTGATGGAAAAAGATCAGGAAAGGATAAGATTCAGCTCCATGCATTGATTTAATATTAGTCAAGTCTACGAACTGGATACTGAAGGTCAAGCTGGACATTGCTACCAGGCAACCCACATCTTTTCCATTCAGAGACAGCAGCTGTATGAACCTCCTCAACAGGAGGACGTGAGACTGTGTTTTCATGTGTACACTGGTGTAAACTTAGATCTGGTGATCTGCCGCTTCCCGTGTGCCTTCTCACCTTCTTCCTTGCTGTGCTTTCTGCTCTGGAAGGAAACATACACCAATTTCTTACTCAGTACATCCGCTCTTGGGAGCATTAGGAACTTAGCCAAAAAAAGCTCCCTCTTTCAAAGAGAGAGCTTCCTTTCTCTTTGGGAGCTCACCAGGCTAACCTAGCAAAGAAGGAAGAGGAGAGACCAATTCGTCCTTAGAATTCCTCCTTGTGATCTCAAAAGAAATGAGTACTGGTAAGTAAACTCCCAGCATGGGAGATGGGACTGTGTATGCAGCTATGAAAGGCTACACTGCCCTCACAGCACCTTTCTTGTATGCAATGAAAAGGCGAGTGTCTGTGTGGTGTGGGCCAGGTCTGCAAGGGACAGAAAAAGCCCTATCCACGTGTGCTCTGGAACCAAGAGCACCACTAACTACCAAACCTCACAATGCCATTTTTATTCGGCTTCTTGGGAGAACATATTTTTTTTTTTTACACAAAAAATTTCTTCCTTCACTCAAAAGGGGGCTTTCAAAAATGATGTAAAATTGATACTGTTGAAACTTCTGGGACTTTGTTGGGAAAAAAAGAAGCAATAAAAACATTATTGAATGAAGGATTGACATTTTTCTTGTACTGAAGTGGAGTTTTGGTAGCCATTTTGATGCTGGTTTAGATAGACCAGCTGAAGAACAGAATATGTCTGTTTTTCAAAAACTATACAGCTACTTCAGAGAGATGTATACAGAGCAAGCTTTCAGATTTTACCTAACTTTACCCAAATCTTCCATACTGATGCTAGAACAAAAGATTGGGTAAACTAGTCTCCACTGGACAGAGAAATCTGAGCTGTGGAGCGTGGGAGCTGCCTTAGTACAGCTTTCTTTGTGTCACGCACACTGATCTTTCTAACTGCCAACCCTTGAAAAAAGAAGAAAAAAAAGGCACAAGCAAATTCTTCTTGCACCTATTCTCTTGGCCAGCACCAAAGGCTTTTCCCAGGAAGCAGCTCTGTGCCCAGGTCTGGCCACAATTAGAAATAAGATATTAATAAGCAAATTCCTTCGCTGCCTGCAACAGTGCCCTGCAAACAGTCTATGACTGAGCTGGCAGATCTCTTTTGGATCTTGGCTTTGCCATGAAGTGACAGCGCATGGGCACTGGTGCCCAGTGCTGACTCCTCAGCAAAGTGACGGTCAGTTCAGCACCACGGGGCTTGTGGGGGAGCCGCTCGGTAGAGCGGGGAGGGCCAGGGGAAAGGCTGCTCGCAGCCTGCACCAATCCTGCTCTGATTTATATACGGTTCCAGCTAAGGATCCCAGGCAGAGGAGGGGGAGTGGGACGCGAGATGGGAAGGCCAATTATAGCAGTCAGGGACAAAGGGACGCTCCTAGCCGTGGCCTGGAAACGCGGCAGAGAGTGAACCTGCCTTTCCCAGTCCTCTGCCTGGCTCCCTGGCCCCTCCTGGGAGGACACGCGGGGGTCAGGCCAGCCTCCGCAGGAAGCACGGAGGCAGCGGCTGCCGTGCCCCCGTGGCGCCGGAGGGTGGAAAGGAAAAACCCACGGCAAGGCAGGGGGTGGGAGCTGCCTCCGGCCTCCTAGCGCGTGGTCCCTGGAGGGGGACGACGCAAGTAGGGCGGGCCAGGAGCCCTCCACGGAGGAATGTGCTCCCCTCCCTTGCGGCGTCGGAGCTGTAGCCGGCCACAGCGACCATGGGGGCGGCCGCTGGGCCAAGCTGTTTGTCCAGGCCCGTTCCAAGGGCCATGCAGTGGCGCAGAGTTGGTTGCCAGCTCGCAGGGCCAGATGGCTGCTGGCCCTGGGGCGGCTGGGGAGCAAAGCGCAGGGACAGAGCTGGCCCAGCTGGAGCAGGAAGTGGTCGCTCCCTCCTGGGAATGACCTGGCTTCACCACTGGCTGGAGCTGGGCCCCAGCTCTGCTCGCCTCCGTGCGCCTGTGTGTGCTGTGGCCCCAGCCCTGCTCCAGGAGCTGTGGCCACTGGGGTCAGAGCAGGACTGCCCTAGCTCTGGGCTGGAGAAGGCACCCCTGCACCCAAGGGAGCTCCACTTTGGGGGGTGACCCTGCCTTCTGGGCAATGTCCCCCCGTCTGCCCCGCAGGCTGGGACTGTCGCAGGACAGGTGCAGAATGAGGGCTAGATAACATTGGGTTGCCTGGGCAAGGTGGTGCGAGATGAAGGGGCACTCCTCCTTCTCCTGCTGGCACCCATCCTGATGCTCTCTCAATCCCACTCCGTGGTGTTGAGCCCCTGTTCCCCATGGGCACATCACTGGCGCCAGGCCCCCTGGGCATTGCCATGCCAGCTGCAGGAATATACCCGAGAGCTCTGGCACCAGGGCAGTGGAGCATCTGCCTGCGCATATTCCGTGAGCGCCATGCTGAGAGGCTGCTTTTTTTTTTTTTTTTTTTTAATTAAAACAGCAGCTACAAAACGAGAACCAAAAAAAAAACCCTTGTCCTTAAAGCGGTAAGCAGCGTCTGATCCCACTAATAAACAGATCTTGGCGGGTTAGTCCTCCAGGGAGAGGCAGAGCATCCGTTCCTTCCTCCTCCTCCTCCCTCCGCCCCGCTCAGCCATCCCTCCCCAGCCTGGCACCAACCGAGTGTGGCACTGACGCTGCCCTTTCCGAGAGACGAATACCACGAGGCCGCCTTTCTCACGCTTGGCCTCCAGCGTGCCTTTGCACGGGAAATGCTGCCAGCATGCCAGCCTTGCAGGGGGAGCTGCGCTTGCTTGCTTCCTTGCTTGCTTTCTCCATCTCCGTACTGAGGCGTTGCTGGGATGAGAGGCATGCGGCTGGCTGGCGGGATGTCTGCTGGGAATTCGGGTGGGTGCCTGGCACTCCCCTCCCTCCAGGCACCCGCCCCAGGCCAGGGGCCATCTGTTCGCCCTGCTTGGTCCCTGAAGGTTGGCTCCAGTGCTGGCAGGGAGAGGGCCAGCCTATTTTAAGTGGAGTCCACAAGGGAGCACGTGTTTGGGATACCTGCATTGTTCACTGGGGCAGATGCATGGCAGGAGCTATATTTGGAAGGTGCCGTTTGATTTCCTCCCAGGACGCTGCAGCAGGCCTTTCTGCAGTGCCGGGTGAATAGCTGTGAAGCCGAGTTTGCATCGCCCAGCCTAAGCACACAAGCACTCCCTCCCTCCTCCCTAGCCCCACGCCACCCTCTGCTCTGATTTTTTTTCCCCCTGCTCACTGTGAAAAGGTGCGGTCTGCCTTTGACCATTTCTCCTCCCTCCCTTCCCCCTTCCTGTTGGTGAAAACCACCATCCTGGAACAGCTTGGAGGATTAGTGAAGGGATACCTTTGAAACTGATGCCAGGAAAGCTCCGTGGATCAGTTAACAGGAGAGTATAAAAAGCAAGGCCTGTCTCCCCACACACTCCCCCCACCTCCCTTCCTGCATGTCACTGGCCCTGGCTGCTGTCTCACCCCTAGCTGGGGCCTGCGATCCCATACGTGCTCTCCAGGCTAGCTTGCCTTGTTAATTAAAGAAGACAGATTTTTAGTTTCTGCCCCCAGCCTCGCTCCTTTTTTTCTTCAGCTCCTGCTGGGGAAAGTGGAGCCAGTTTGTTGGAGGCTGAGGTAGGAAGAGGAAGGGCACCAGGGATTACAGACAGCTGAGCGTGCTGTGCTCCCAGTGTACAGGACAGCCCAAGCAGCTTTCCCTGCTCCTTGGTGGGCTACACCTTGGAGGTGAGGGGAAAGGGAAGAGAGGACTTACTTCCCCGTGCCTGCAGTGCTTGGTCCAAAGGTGGCAGTTGCAGCCCCTCCGGGGATAACCCCTTGTAGCTGACTGCCACAAGCATCCTACATGCCAGCTGCACTTCCCCACCTACTCCTGCTACGCTGGCAACATTCAGCTGGAACAGAGAGCCTGTCCCTCAGTCCTGGGAATGAAGGGGCCCTGAGTGCAGCATGCACGGCACAGCATGCACGGCACACCAGAGCATGCTGTGGCATGCATGGTGCAGCATGTATGGTGGTGTATGTTTGGTGTGGCATGCGTGGTGCATCTATGCATGGTGCAGTGTGCATGGTACAGCGTGCACGGTGTGGCAGATGCATGGCACAGTGTGTGTGCATGGCTTAGCACACGTGGTGCATCTACGGATGGTGTGGCTGTGTGCGGTGCAGCTGTTGAGTGGTGCAGCTGTGTGTGGTTCAGCGTGCACTTCTGCTCTCAGTGTGGCTTGTACCAGCAAAGCACTGCTGCAGCTCGGTTCAGCTGCATAGGTGTGGTAGTAGCACATTTTAGAAGCCATTCCCCAACCCAGAGATGGCTATCCATGTGAGTGCAGGCTGAGAAGTAGCCACCTTGGCAAACCTTACAAGTGGCAGCAGGCTTGAGTGAGCTCAGGAGGGCAAAATGGGGACAACAGGAGTTTGGGGAAGGACCAGAGGGCTGTGCTGAGCTGAGTGCTGGCCCCTGACTCTCTCTGACTGTGCCTGATCCTCCCTAAAAGGGAGGCCTGGCTGCTTCTTCCTGCTGAGTCATCCCCAGGTCTATCAGCCTGGCTGCAAAATTAAATTCAAAGCTTGTCTTATTAACACGAAGATCACTTACATCCAGCTGCACGAGCCGCAGCCCCTTTAGGATTTAATAATAAAATGAATGCCCGTGACCTGACTGTTTGCTCACGCCTGGATCTTCTTTGATGGATGAACAGAAATTGCTCTCTGGCTCAGGTCACCCGCAGTAAAAATCGCCAGTCGATTGCTGGGCCCTCCCTTGGCTCTTCTGCGTTCAGGGCTCGCTGGCTTCGTTTGGGACCTGGCTTGAAATGGATAATCAATAATAATCAGGCTCGACGCTGTGACGGCACCTTTGATCCAAGGATCTCGGAGCACTTTGCAGCGGATAATGAACGGAGCCCCCTCTGTGAGGCAGGCAGGAGTGTCTGCATTTTATGAGGGGGAAACAGAGCCCAAGGACGAGCTGACCCCGCCACTCATAAGCTCTTTCCTGCTTAACATCCCGCATGCAGGCGACTGCTTTAGTGTGACCCTAGAGGACCATAGAAGGAGGGAAAGGGGTGAATGTCTATGGGGTTCATTTCCCCATATCTCATTCCTGTAGTTCCTTCCTGAGAGAGCCTGAGCTGCTCTATAAGCAAGGCTTCTATGGGAAAAGTAGTGCAGATCTGGGGCTTAGTCTGGTGGGGAATAGAGCAGCCCATCCTCTCAGGGACAAGTAGCCCAGTGGTTCCTCCTATCCTGAGCTGTGGGTCAGGGCTGGCAAGGAGAGCACTGCCGGTAGCATGTGCCACCTCACTGTGTTGGGCTGCAACACTACTGCAGCAGCATACAGGGTCCAGGACTGGGCTAAGGCTGGGGGAATCTCTTCTCAGTGCTTTCAAGGGCTTGGCATGAGGTGAGCACTATTCTCAGGTCTGAGAAAAGAGACAGGTAGCAACTGGAGAAACTACTGAATCTCAGGCCCTGCTATGCTAGAAAGTTCAGGCACTGCTTGGGCTCCATTTACTTTCACAGTTTATGTGCACTACCTGAGCCCTAACAGTGCTAACCCTCTTGCTGCATGCTGGTCTGCTCTGGTCCCCCAGCCAGGTCCTTTGCAGGCCTCACTTCAGCCTTGGGGAGACGGGATGCTGGTCTGGTGGCTGGCAGCAAGGATCACGAGCATGATGATGCGTGCGGGACTGCCAGGGTAGTGATCAGCCAGGATGGGTAATGTTCAGCTGTTGTGTCCCTTATGGCTGGGCAGTTGGGGACAGGGGGCCACCTTTACAAACGCCACCCTGGTGTCCCCAGTGTGCACCCCTCAGCCAGGGTGACATTGTGCCATTGGGAGAGCTGTGCCCCCATGGCCAGCAGTAGGGGGTGGAAGGCCTAGCCTTGGGCTGCCATCCAAGTGTCCCCAGTGTGCACCCATCAGGACAGGCTGCTCTGCTGGTGTCGCAGCGCCACCCCTTGCCTCTTGGGGAAAGTGCTTGTTTGCTTCATCTGCTTTCTCTAGCAATTAAGGGACTAATATATTAATTGTTTCTAATCTGTGCATTGTCAAGGTCACCTGTAGGACTGGGCAAGGGAAGCAAAACGTCATTCTCCTGACCGTGAAAAAATCCACTCCTGGCAATTCCCATCACCCCCCCTGAGGATTGAGGAATCCAACCTAGAGCTCAGCTGGCGGCAGCAGAACTGGTCCACAACTCCAGAGCCTCTTCTGCCCCCAGAACATCTTCCTTGAAAGCAGGGCTGTGGGGGAGCAACCTCCAGCAGGGAACAAAAGAGTCACTGATATGCAAGGGAGATGCAAATCCGATGTTGGCTTCGGGTTGGAAACACACCCTTTGCTGGAGATTAGAAGAAAATAGTACTAAATATATTGTCCTTCCCGTACAGCCAGCTGGCTTGCACTTCCTCGCAGCTTCCCTGCATTCGCGCCACCCTGCCTTTGTCTCTCACGCTCAGCCATGCTTCCAGTCTTCAAAGTGTTAAAACTTTTCAGTGTGCGCTGCAGATCCCTTGCCTGCAGCCTCCTGCCCTGAGTCAAATTAATCATGTACTGGGAAACACAGCAGGCATGTACTAGCCCTGGGCATGGTATATCACGTACTTTCTGGAATCTGTCACATGGGGAGCTTTCTGTTTTAGGCTCAATTGATCCTTTCTCGGTTTGATACTGTGTTTAATTGTGAGATGGGGCTGTGTGTTTTTGCTTCAGCCGAACTTGAAGGGCTGTTCTTCCCAGCCTTGTTTTCAGATGTCCACAAGAACAGACCGCTGCTGTCTCCTCACCCAAACAAAAAGCCTTTCTCTCCCCACACACAATATCCCCTCTGTATTGTCCACAACAAAGAGCAGGGCTAAATTAATTTTAGGTCCAGCTCCTTTAATGTAGGACTGGGGAGAGGAGACACTTTTATTGCTGCAGCTGATGGCTCAAACAAGATATGTGAGAGGTGGCCTGGGCCATGAAGCTCTCTCTGGGCAGTGGGGAGACGGAAGGATGCACCTGACCCCCGAGGGGCCCTGGCCAGATCCCCTCATGCCACAGCACCTGGTGCCAAGGTAAGGCAAGATGGAGGAGAGCCCAGCCCTGTCTCTGTGCTTGCTGCAGCACAATCCATGGCTGGTCAGAGCCCACCTGGACTTTCTCCCTCCACACCCAGAGGAAGATTTTCCACATGCTTCTCCCCAGAAATGGTCATTCATGGAAGTTGAGTGGGATAGAAAGGGTCCTGTGCCCCCAAAGTGATATCTTACAGCTTTGTATATCCCTCTGGACTACCAGATAGGCATGGCAGGGTGATTTTTTCTTCTGCCTCCACAAAAAAAGATTTCAAAAACCAAGGAAAAGCAAGATCATCCACCCCAAATCAGACAAAAAGGCAAAATAAACATTTTTGTGTGGTTTTCCTTTTGGAAAAGGCTTATCTGTAGCAGTCAACATAGGCTGCTGTGCTCAGTACCATGAACTGGAGCTTGCCGTTGGTGTCACAGCTCTGGGAAGGTCTCTGTAGGGTGTCCACTCAGCCTTTGCAGGTCCAGGCATTGTGGTGAGAAGTGCTGTGCACATGACCTGTTGGGTTTGCTTGGCCAGCCTGGAGCTGCTGCTCACATTGTACTATGGGATGTTTTGTAGGGCCTTGGCTGGAGGAGGAAAGAGCAACCTCCAAATGTCAGGTCCCAGAAGCATCTCCAAGATCTGGAATGTGCTGGGCTGGGGGTGTGGAAAAGCCCTGGAGCAGAAAGCAGGAAGAAAAGAAGGAGCCCTGGGAAGAGAATTAGAAAGAGAAGATAGAGAAAGAGAAGAGAAGGAGAAAATGGGAGAGTAGCTTTTGGAGAGGAAGTTTTCCAGTCCAGAGAGGGGAGAAGAAGCGAAGAAAAGGGGATCCTGAGGGAAGTGGAGGAGAATGAAGAGATGTCAGCTGAATTGACAGGGAAACCTGGCAGTCTGACATGTGCTGACAGCAAAGGGGAAAGAGGTACAGTGCAGCAGAAGGACCTGTGGGAAGGGGGAGATGGAAAAGGGAAGGGAGGGGTGCTTTTGTGTTTTCAACAAATTTAGGAAGAGATCTAGTCTTGAAGGTGGTGTGTGTGTGTGTGTGTGTGTGTGTGTGTGTGTGTGTGTATTGCAAACAGCTCAGCTCTGGAGCTTCTTGTTTGCATCTCCTTCCCCTTCCTGAGTGGACAAACGGCAGATTGCACTGCCTGCTGTGTGGGAAGATCCCTGGCCAGCCCCCATGGTGAGGGGAGGCTGAGAGTCTGCTCTATCCAAACAGCCCCTGGTTGCTCAGTAGGTGGGTAGGAACCTGTTGTTGGTTTATAAATATTCAGTGCCAGCAAAAACCATTAATGTTGTATTAAGGCTGAGATTCTGAAAGCCCCAAAGCCAGGCAGCTCAGCACTGTGACTGCAGCAATATTTGGGTCCTACCATATTTGTGTAGCTGCTTATCCTGCTTCAACATGGACTCCCCTGAAGGCCAGGATGCTGTGCGGATGCAGCAATATACTGTTGAGAAGCATCACTTCAATGACCTCGAAGTCCAGGACCCATGACTCCAAGTAGCATGTTCTAGTAAAAGTCGAAGAAGAGGAGGGCATGGTGTTTAACTCACCATCCCAAGCCCTCTAACCTTCAAGAAATGCAGTGGTTTCAGGGCTGAAGGCCAGAGTTTTCATTTCAGAAATGTGGGCCAGCACAAATCTCTGGGGCAAACTGTCTCAGGATTTACTTTGTTGTTTGGGAGAGCAGTGAGAAGCCTCTTGTTTGCAGTGTTATGCTGTCAGCTTCATGGACTGCTCTTGCAATCTGAAGTCATACAATGAACAGGCAGCAATGCACATGTTAAAGCAGACACTGGAGAAAGGACCTACATCTGTGCAGCATAGCAATCTAAATGTTACTACTGGGACCAAATTTTCCCACTTCGAGCAGTGCAACCTGAAATCTGGGAATTTGCAAACCTGGGCTTCAGTTTGCAGCCAGCTTCCTTGCTTCATGATATTCTCCTAGCTGCCACGTCCCTTTCCATGCCAGTAGTATATCATTGAGCTTGAGGTGAGAGAAGCAAGATTTGGGTGAGGAAAGGGGCACACATAGAGGGAAGACTGGAAATGCTTCAGAGGGCCAGTAGGAAGATGGAGAGACAACCTGGTGAGTGTGGAAGGTGGTCAAGGAATTACTTGTGGGCTCCAAAATGGGAGCTATGATGGAGGTTCAGGCCTTGGGAATGAAAAGTTGAGTTGTCCTGTACTACTATATCCTCCTAAATAGCATGTGCCTGTGGCCACATGTCCTTCCCCTTTCTGTTCTTTGGCTGTGAATTGCTGGTAACCATAGTGAAACGGAGTTTATGATGTTTGTGGCTCTTGTCTACAGCAGCTTGTGATTCAGAACAGGCCAGTATTCTGTGACACTCCGTGTCATGGGAGGATACCTTTCTGAATCCCTCTACCTGCAGTCTAGTGCATGACTGGATTCTGAAACTTCCAGGGATGAACAATGCGGTTGAGTCTGAGAACTGACAGCTTTCAGCCAGGGCTGTTCTGGAAGCAGTTCAGTGGGTTCAGCCAAACCAACTGTCAAAGTCTCTGCTCAAGCCCTGCTTGCACCTTTCTTCCTGGTGCTGCTGTGCCCTCTTCTTCTAAGAGCTATAAGGACTTGCTCCTGCCTTTTCTTCCAGAACTGTCTGAAACTCAAAGGGGAGTGCACTCCATGTCTGGCATGTACTCTATAACCACTATGATGGCAGAAAAAGCATGAGGTCAGAATAGATATGCAAAGGTTTCAAGGCCTAAGAGAGATGAGGGAAGGGTTGAATCTCACCAGGCTGGAGCAAGGTTCAGTGTCTCTCAAGAATGCAGTTTTCCTTCCCAAAGGGTTTAGTAGTGCATGAAGCCTTCTTTGAACTGCTATAGGAAAAATAATAAATAAATAAATAAATAAAGTAATGAGACAAGAATCTGCTAAAGTTAATTTCTGCAGCTCACCTGGAATAGTAAAAGATGGAATGAGAAAAGGAGAGGCGTATTTTTAGTGATAAGAAATCAGTTTTATATCAGCACATGTTAGAGACAATGAACAGATATTGTCTATCCCTCATAGGATAGATAGGGGATCATGATGAGATAGAGAAAGGTCATTAGAAGGGTAGTAAACAATAGAGACATTGCCTATTGAAGAAGAAATGTTGGGAGGAATATACTTCCCCAGCTTTAGAGCCAAGGAAAAACAGGATACTAGGAACAGGGCATATTTGGATAAGCAGTGGGAAGCACTTGGTGATGTACAAAGTTACATAGTTGAACAGCTATCTTTAACTGAGTGCAACTGAACTGCCAATCTTTAGGAAAAAAATTGATAACAGAAAAATAGCAAGAAACTGTAAAGAAAAACAAAAGTGCATAGCTCTCATTATTCCAGCTGTGCCAGGGCTCTGTGTTGTGGTAAGTCACACTAGAATCTGTTTTGGTGACTGCTTCCCCAGTCAGTAAGAAAAACAGCTTAAAGTATCCCAAGGCAAGTGAGGAGAAACAATCCCCACTGTTGGTAAAAAATCATGACTTATGACTGAAAATAATGAGCTACATGGCAGATGTGTTCCTTTATATGGTGAGTTTCAGTGCTAAATTCAATATAGTTTTGACCAAAGGGTGTCTCACATCCCTCCTGTAACTCCTGGCCAAAATTAGAGCTGGACAGATGAGATCAGAATAACAAATGGCTATGCATCTCCTTCCCCAACAAATAGCTGGGAGAGAAACAAAGTTAACTCTGCTCTACCTTATTCTGTGCCATCTTCTAAAGCTGAATCTTTAGAGGTTTTCCAGAGACAACCTTTTTCCTTCTGTCCTGCCAGAACCCTTCCATTGTGTAAAACTAATTAAATATTCATAGGATTAGAGATGGATTGTTTGACTTTGGGCACTCAGCTGGCATGTGGTGGGTGATTCCAAGTTCCCACTCCAGGAAGTATGTTGTTTGTACCTGGTGGGCAGGGTCCACAGGAGGTTCCCTCTCTAGATGCTAACTACTGGGGGGTATGGCACTTAGTGTAGAACAGGAGATTGGCAGCAGAGAGTCTTGAAGCTATGAGGCTTCTTTCTTGGAGATGTATTCTCAGATTTGCATGTCTTTCACTTAGAGGCTGTGCTTCTTAATCTTCATTTTGAATATGCTGGGCAGAAATGGGAATCCTAGGTATAGAAGAAAAAGTTTGAGGAGGAAAGCCCTCACCTGTGACATCAAAGAGCATCCCAGACCCCCACAGCAATCTTCCCAGTTTGAAGCTTCTCAGCATCTAGCAGAATTAGCCCTAGACATGTTATTAATGATTGATATTATCAGTGATTTTATATACCATCCTAGAAAGCAAGGATGCCCTTTGATGCTGCTGGCAGTTTTGTAGTGATCTGGAACACTGTTGAACATCTTCTACTTGTGATTTTCACCAACAGAAGAATATGATCAGTTGCTGACTGAGCCAGCCTGAGACCTGTCACTGTCAGGGATGCTGTTTGTTTTCCCAGCTTTCGAAATTGGCATTTTATTTGTCAGAAAATGACTTTTTGGGGAAAAGGAGCACTTCAGGAAGGGGTGGAGGGGAAAGGGAAAATAGTTTTGGAAAAGAAAACCAAAGAGTGAAATGCCCCACTGAAATGGTTGGTGTTTTAAGGAAAAAAACCCCAACCCTTCCCCCCCCCCCAAGTTCAACAGGTAACAAATATTTCAAGTCTTATCAGTGTCTTCCATAGGGAACATTTCTCACCAGCTCTTTCCACAGCTTCCTACTCCCATCAAGCTTGAAATGTTGCTATGTAAAGAACCTGTGGTGTAACGGCTCCTCAGTCAGCAGTTCTACTGTCCTAGTCCATTAGCTCAGAGCAGCTCATGTAGCAGCATGTGTGCCACTGGTGAGTTGACAAGTCCTTCACTGTGGGACACAGCAGCAGCAGCTATCAAATCTGCTTTTGGAGGTTTCTGCCTGAGTTGTGTGTGCAGTGAGCAGCTTCAAGTAGTTTGGGGTCTGCATTTGTGCGGGGGAGAGATGTACTTGGTGGCTGAAGAGCCATCCTGTCTCTTTCTATATATGTATGTGCATGTCGGCCTGTAGCTGCTCTTGTGACTCATGGTGGGAGTGGAGATTTGAACCTGTGTTACAGTTCCTGCTGCTGGAATGAATAAGGGAGGCAAGCCACTTCATTTTTCTTATTTCATGAGTGAGAGAGAGGCCGAGAAGAATCTGGATGGCATCTTCATCTTCCACACTGAGAGAATTTTCCAGTGAGAAGCCCTGGGAAAAGGCCTGGTCAGAGAGACTTGTGGCCTCATACGGATCGTGCAGAGCAAGGAGCAACCCAGCTGGACTTTCAGATACTAGGCTGAGGTTACAGGGCTGGGATGAGGGCTTCCACTCAGAAAGGCCTTTAAGCACACTACACAGTTCAAGACAGGATTGGTCACTTGCACTCAAAGCAAATGCTTACCTCTTTAGCAGTTAGCATCCATGCATGAGGGACTGGGTCTTTGGGGAACTTAGTTTGATCCATGTAAATAGAGCAGGTCTGATCTGGAGTCACAGAGGTCATATCTGCATGGATGTTGTGAATTGGCCTCCTGTTGCATGCAGCCAGCCTGCACTAAGTGAACCCATCTCTACCATACCCATCACCTGAATAAAGCAGTCCATTTCACAAAGCAGCACAAATTGTGCCCCTAAAGGCCTCTTGAGCCCTTCCAAGACCTTTTTTTGTGGCTGACTTGTGTCTCCATAGAGCTGAGACAAGTGGAGTGAAGAGAAGAAACAAGCTGTGAATGGTAATGGAAGTTGCTGCTAGTTGTGCCCTGGAGACCTTCAAGTCTGAGTAAATTGGTAATTCCTGGCAGAATGGAGCAGGGTTGGGAGGTGGCAGAGCTCCACAGGGCAGAAGGACTGTGTGACACACTGTGGGGTAGGTTGAGGATAGTCCTGGGGATGGATTGGCCACAACTATCTGTGTTGGTAGTGTGTGAGAAGCCAGGAAGCTGGAGGCCGGCCATGCCACTTTGCCAGCTGCTTTGCCAAACCAGGGGAGCAACAACTAGTCTCTAGGGGAGGGCAGATGGGTCAGGCACAGCTGAGACCTGGCTGCTGGAAATGTATTTCTAGGGAGGAGGATGTTTCCAGCTCTCTGCTGTGATGCTTCACCCTCAGTGAAAAGCAAAAAGCCCAATAATAATTGGCTGCAATAAGCCTATAAACTAATTAACTAGGGGACAATGAGTGATACACTGTACAGGGGAGAGGTGAGTGTCTTATCTCATGTTGATGCCAAATGTGGATAACTGGCCACTTTGTGATGGAAGCCCTAGGGAGTTAAAGAAAGCTTTGAAATACTGATTATTAATGAGTATTAATTATATTATTTAATTTCTCCCTGAACTGTGAGAAATTTAAGAAAAAGTTTACAATTCACTTGGAGGAACAGATGAAGAAGAGCTGGGGAGAAGATGGGATCAGTAAGCTGGGGCAGCTTCAAGGACAGCTTTTCCTGGGCCTGTGAACTACATATGGAAAGGACAGAGCAGACTGATACCTAGCAGTATCACGGCTTCAAGGGGGAGGAGGAGAAGAGCACTGGTGCATGACACCCTTGTGTCAGCTGCAGAGCAAAGCCCTGCTGGTACCAGAAACATACTGTTTGGGGTGAAGGAGACCCAACTGCTGACCTTCCCTCTCCTCAGCAACTACCTTACCCCTCCTCACCAACATGGTGTGTGCTGTGGTGCTCCTGCACCCTTGCAGATCAGACACAAGGACACCTGCTTGGGCTGTAAGCAGGGTGCAAGGCTGAGCAGACCCTAGTCAAACATTGCTTACATGTCCTTCTGCTGAGAACGTCCCTTGCCAATGAACAAAAATATCTGGGGTTATTTCTTTAGGCTCAGTGCTGGGCCATTGTACCAACCCTGAAACCTGACAGCAAACTGCTCCCTCCTTGATTTTTGGTTTTGAGTCCAGAGTAGGCAGGAGGGACACCTTCATGCAACCTCCCTTTCCAGGGAAATGGCTTTGCATGAGGCATGAGATGTGGGCAGCAACACAGTGAGCAAAAGGGACGTTTATTGAGGCTAAAGAAAACCACCCCCAACTTTGAGAAACCCCCTTGTACATCAGGGCATAAGCTGATCATCTGTAGGGGGGCTGGGAAGGAATTTGTCACCATCTGCCTCTTGTCTCTCTGCTGTGGGGAGTAATAAGCAAGTGAGGAAGGGAGGACTCAGCAGAGTTAATAGTTGGAGAATGGCATTATTCCCCCTGTCTGCACCATATAAATGAGTGTGTATTTTTCATAATGGGGGAATACATGCAGGGAGAGAGAAAAAATGTTTTAAAAAAGAAAGAAGGAAAAGGGGGAGGGGGGAAATGAATCGATATTACAGAAGCATTAGGGCACTCAGGGGAGTGTTTTACTGGAGCCATTAATATACTTCTCAGGTGGTAAAAGCCACTTAGCCTTTAAAAATGATAATGAAATGTTAACTACCCAAAGCATTATTGCTGAGTCACGGGGAGCTAGGCAGCCCTTCAGCTCCCATCTGATTGAGGGGTGCTGGCAGGGTTATCGTCATCCCCAGCCAGCATGTCTCGCCTCCTGTATGCAAGAACCGAACAACTGGCAGCCCCGGCTTTCCCCCACCATGCTGCTCTGACTGCTTCTCCACAGCTGCTCCAGCATCCCACACCAACTGGGCCCACCACCCTAGCTGCTCACCATTGTGTGACAGCACATACCAGACACATCTAATCTGCAATCCAACCCTGGCACTCTCACAGTGAATCACAGAGAGAAAGAAACCCTGGAGCCTTTGAAGAAGGCTCGATCCCTGCACTGTGGCCCCTCTTCTCTTGCTGTACAAGGACTGAGCCTGTGGCAGGAGAGGCAGGAGACTAGACAGGATCAGACCCATGACCACATAAATGCTGCAGCTGTGTTGCTATTGAGCCATGAGGAGCAGATCAGGACTGGGAAGGTTTCTGCTGTCTCCGGAGTTTCAGCACATGAGGATGCTTTGAAGCAGAAGACTGCAATGTCATGGCCTTGCCTGGCTGGAGAGAAGTCTAAATCCATCATATGAGGGGTGATCAGCTCTGCCATGGGGAGTGGAGGAGATCTAGTTGTGAAATTCTCCTAAAACAATGCAAAGATGTGATGTGCAAGGAGGTAAGATCCCCCATTGCCTTCCACAGAATGTCACAAATCAACAGTGAAAGCCTCATGCACTTCTAGTTTACATTTCATAGGCCACTGATGAATGCAGGTACCTGGTCTGTAGCACTGTAAAACATTTGATCAGCACGAGCTGCTGGGCACCCATTCCCTGAAGAACATGCTGAGCTTTGGAAGCACAAGGAACAAATTACTGAGTACCTGTGAAAACCAAAAGGGCCAAATTCTGACTGTGTTCTTGTCAATGAAGCTTTTGCCTCCACAAGGAAAGCAGGGATTCTTATTTCTCATCTTTTATGTATGACTGTCTCTTTATTTGCTTGTGAAGGGCTCAAAAAGCCTCTCTGCAGTGCCACAGAAGGAAATTCAATAGGCCTGCATGGTCTAGCAAGCCTAAGGGTGAGATCTTCTCCTAGGACGATTCAGTGCCCAAGCAGAAAATTAAATTCTTTCCATCCATCTGACTCAAAACCTTCTCTAGTCAGGGAGAATATGAAACTCTTTTACAAAAGAAAAGTCCAAGGTAACTGTGAAGGGTGCTAGAGAAGAACTGAGTATATGAAGGACAGAGAACAGCTTGGCTCCTACAAACACACCAGGCACTACTAAGACCAGTTTCTTGGATATTTTTTCACTTGGTGACTTTGCACTGTTGGCATTGCAAGGGTCTTGAAAGACTCAAAATATCCTAATGCCTTTCTTTATCTCAGCACCCTGTGCAGAAGTCACTGTATGTGAGATAGATAGTAGGCTGCATTTTGGTGATGCTGGCTGTGGCTCAGCTCTTGATAATTGCATTGTATAGGGTAGAGTTAAGGATATTATACAAATTTGCTAGCTGTTGAACACATGAGTGTCTCCAACCATTTGTGAAGGCTGTCCTGGCCAGTATGAGGCTGTGGTGCTTCAATAGCTTGTGGAGGAGAGATTTGTTTGTCAGCATTTGTCTGGAAATACAGCTCTGAGGTTAATTTGCCTGGAGCAAGTCTGGCTGTGGTGCATGTAGCACTCCAGCCTTCATGAAACTCAGTGAAGGGCAGTCCCAAGCTGAAGTTAGTAAGTGTATGCATAGCTTCTGCTTCAGCTAAGATAGTAGAGGGAAGAGGGCAATAGAAGAACAGCAAGCCTTTCCACCTCTCTTCTCTCATCTCTACTTTGTGCTTGTGCTTTATCCACTTCCTGGAGAAAGGTCAGTAGCAGGAGGTGGCTTTGACCCTATAAGCCCTGCTGCCACCCAAACTGGCAAAGCCTAGGAGGAGGCAGGAGCATCCCCACTGTGCCTGCAGCTGCTACCCTTCGAGCAGAAGGCAGAGCAGGCAAGAAATAAGATGTATAGTCCAGTGGTCCAGGCCTGGAGCAGGGGGCTCTGTCCCTACCCTTGTACCATACAGAAGAGGGTTTTCTTTGTGCTCTATGTAGGTGATGCTGCAGCAAATCTGCAGGTACAACACAGAGGGTATAGGAAGGGCATCTCCTTCCAGCATGGTTCTCTTGAGATTAAATGTCTCAAAGGGCTTTTTGGTCTGCTAAGGGAAATGGTTCTCAAATCGTGGGTCATGACATGCTAGAAGTTGGCTGGAGAACGGCTAAATGGGTCATGCGACTCTAGACTACTGTGATGCATGGCCACAGGGCTCAAACAAATCAGTACTCCTCCATCCCCCAGCTCCCTTATTCAAAACACAGCCCAATGAGCAGGAGCTGTCCTCCACCCAACTGGTTCAGGCAGACCCACTATTAAGAATAACGCAACCGCCTTGCACTGAGGCACTTTATCCCCAGCACCCGCTGTGAACAAAATTGCTTAGGATCAGGTGATGCAAACCAATTTTTCTCACAGCAGGAGCTGCAGGTAAAGCACCTCAGTGGAGGAGAGCAGTGCTGCTCTGAACTTTGCTGCTGCCCAGCTGAACTCAGGGAAGGAGGAGAAGGGATACTGTGTGCACTCAAGCAGAAGAAGAGAAGATGCCAAGAGAGGAGAGAAGCAGATGGAAGAGAGAGAGAAAGCTCAAGATGAGGAGAGAGCAGGAAGGAAGAAGCAAAGGAAGGATAAAGCAAGAGGGAGGTGAGAAAAGAGCTGGAGCTGGGATGCCACAAAGCAGTGGCCAAGGCAGCAAGAAAGTTGCATCTTCTCTTTCTTATCCTACAAAGCAGACGCATACGCAGCAGCAGCTAATCTTCCTGGCTCAGGAAAATAAAGGATTCTTTTCATGACAGTAATCCAAGAACTACCATGCCACAGCTCTCCCGGCTTGTCTGCTGTGAATGCACTTACATGGCATCCAACTGAATGGGTTAGCAAAATAAGGACAGATGGCAATGGATTAGCTCTAACACTCCTTCATGACAATGCAATCACTGCAGTCTTCTCTACTGCCTCCTCTTGGACCAGTTTGCCCACATGGTAGCTGCATGACCACCCTTAGTTATGTGTCATTTAGCAGCCCAGCTCCAGAGCTATGACTTACACCAAGCAAGCAGGAAAGATTCACTCTGATTTCTTCTTTGTTTCTTGGAAAATACACAGAATCACAGAACAGAATGGCTGAGGCTGGAAAGGACCGTTAAAGATCATCTAGTCCAATCCCTAGGCAGGGTCTCCTAGAACATGTTGCTCAGGACCCTGCCCATATGGCTTTTGAATATCTCCAAGGATGCAGACTCCACAACTTCTCTGGAAAACTTGGAATCCTCTTCCAGTGCTCTGTCACCCTCACATGAAAAAAGCTTTTTCCTTATGTTCAGATGGAACTTCCTGTGTTTTGGTTTGTGCCCCTTACCTCTCTCCCTGTCGCTGGGCATCACTGAAAAGAGTCTGGCTCCATCCTCTTTACACCCTCCCTTCAGATATCTAAACACATTCATAAGATTTCCCCCTCAGTCTTCCTTTCTCCAGGCTGAACAGGCCCAGCCCTCTCAGACTCTCCTCATGTGGAAGATGCGGCCCTTTTTGGAGTCGCTCCAGTAAATGCAGGTCTTTCTTGGACTGGGGAGCCCAGAACTGGGCTCAGTACTCAAGGTGTGGCCTCATTGTGGGTGAGTAGAGGGGAAGCATCACCTCCCTCCACCTGCTGCTAGTGCTCTTCCTGATGCAGCCCAGCATGCCTCCTTTGCCTCCTTTGCCACAAGGGCACATTGCTGGCCTTGGTGGTCAAGCTGGTGTCCACCAAGACTCCCAGATCCTGCTCTGCAGGGCTGACCTCCAGCAGTCAGCCCCCAGCCTGTACTGCTGCATGGGGTTATTCCTCCCCAGGTGCAGGACCTTGTACTTCCATTTGTTCAGCTCCATGAGGTTCCTCTCTGCCCATCTCTCCAGCCTGTCAAGGTCCCTCTGAATGGCAGCATACCAATACACACTAGAGAGAGGCAGTGGTCACACTGAAGGTTGAGCACACAGCCATCTCTCTTTTGAAATAAGACTTTGTTATATAACACTCAAAAGGAGTTCCGTTACTTAGTAGTTTGGAAAAATGAGACTGTCTTCAGTGATATTTTCCACATGAAAATAGAAAATTGAAGAAAAAGTAGAAGAATTTTTCTGTTTTTTCCCCCTTTTCATTGATCCATGAATGCTGCAGTGGCAGCAGCTGCAAGAAAAGCACTGATGTATCCAGATGCAATAGTTCTGAAGTGGCAGCTGCAGCACTGTCTGTGAGAGGTAATTCTACCAATGAAATGTGTGCCTTAGGCAGATGTATCAAGGATGCTTTCAAGGAGCAAAGCTCTCAGTTGCCCTTTTAACATCAGTGGATTCAGGACACACTCTATGGCCCATGTTAGTGAAGTACATGCATTGCTGAACAGTATTTTTACCATGACCGCAGTTTCATCTAGCTCTATCAACCTCAATAATAAAGTATGGTCCATTGTGTATTTACACAGAGATAACAAGAAACAAATATGGGAGGTTGATGCCACCTTTTCATGGGCCAACAAGGAGGGTACTCTTTTTCATGATCAATTTTACTTTGCCTGAATCAAGCCAGCTACAGATCTAGCACTTAGAGCCAACTCAGTGCCACCTGATGCAACACGAACATGCCTTTCTGCTGAAGAGAAAGTGTGCTGCTGACAGACAGGGCTTTGTTCACACTAGAATTTTTTCTATTTTTTCCCTGCCAGAATATATGTGGCAATTCCAGAATCAAGTTCCAGTAAGAGATGACTGGACCATCTACTTCATTAGTAAATGTCCTTCACTCTACCATACAGATGCAGTCTGATCTAACTTCAACCTTACCAGGTTGTTAAATTGTGTACTACTGGAGCTTCAGGGATATCCAGCTTCCTAAAGATGACAACGTTTCTATCTTGCTAAAGCAACTCTCCTGATCTCATTCAGGCAGTTAATAGGACATATTCACCTCTGACTCTGATATTTTGGAAACTATCCTTTCTGACTCTTCACCCTTGATCATAAGATCATACTTCTCTGATCTGTTTTGTCAAGAAAATGCTTTTCTCCATCAAATTAGATACCTCTTGGCTCATTGACCCTAACTCTGACATTTAGTGGAAGAACTGCCAGGTACAATTCAACTTGACTGTCCCGTCACTGGAAACAGTCACTGATACCATAAGAAATATCTGGAAACTTCAGACTGTTGATCCCTGAAAAATGTCAAGATTTAGTCTTTGTCCTTGACAAGGAGATACCTTGCCTCTGATCCAGCCTTTAAATTAGCCCTTCTTTGAGCAGGAAGTTGAAGTATTTGACTGCCTAAGATCCCTTCCAACTTTAGTGTCTATGAGCTGAAGATCTGACTGGGAGATTGTACTCTTGCAGCAGAATCCATATGCAGAACAGCTCTGGGGGGCTTTACTTGTCTGATGGCTATTCTGACTGTCCAGTCTTACCTTCAAGTCTGTAATTTAACCCAGCTGTGATCCCCTGCCTACTCTATGATGTCGTTATAGATTTCCTGAACTGGTTTATGCTTAATTCCCTTGATGATTGGCCTCTCCATGATCAAATATCTGCCTGTGTTTGAATTACTTGGTGAAACTGACCTATACATAAAGACAAGAAAGTGCAAAATTGGTCAAGCAGAGGGGGGTTTTGCTTATTGTTTCAGCTTTTCAGGTGAAACAAGCATGGACCAAAAGACAAGCTCTGCCTTCATGGAGCAGGTAGTTTCCGAAAATGCTCACAAGGATCAGTGCCTCCTGGATTTGCCAGTTTTTATGGGCATTTGATCAGGGAGTGTTCCCGATAACTCTGTTTATGTATAAAAGCACCAAGTTCCTTCAGATGCAGGAAGCCCAGTTTACCTTTGATCAGTTCAAACAAGTATTTACATCAGTGTCTGTCCAGGCACTGCAAAGCCTTTCATGGCTGAGATTGATGCATTCAGCCATGTGATCAGAGCTGCATCCTTGCAACATTAGGTGGCCCAAAATGAACTCAGACTATGTGTGGTGAACTCCTGTGAGTTTGCGCAATAACAACAGAACTTAAAGATCAGCCATGAGAAACCTGTATCTGTCAAAGATGCCCTCCAACAATGGCACCATTGCCATTGTCTATAAGACAGACAATTTGTAATCTAGGTATTCATGAATCGGAATAAGCTTTTATATCCACCTTCTATGATGACTTTGAATCAACCCCAAATTTGGTGGGTTTTCCTGTTTCTCTGATACGCGCTTGCTTTGATGTACTATCCTAGCTTTTAGAAAGCAACCCTGATGCATTGTTCTGTAATGGTGACTATCTTGACCCTGAATTGATAAGCATAGTATAAGATTTGTTCAAGAGACAGATCCACTCATTTAATCTGGCTGTCCTTCGGCAGGAAGAAGCAGGTCAGGGATACAATTCCACCCTCAGCAGTCTACACAGTAGATAAAAACCATTCTCACCATGATAAGATGTGCACTGAGATACCCAGTTGGTAACATGCTGGTAGAAAGTTTGTGACATTTGAAAAATCTAACCTACATGTAATTGGACTGCATCCTTGGCAGTGGGGATTTTCGGACAGGGAATGAAGTGCAACATATTTGTACTCATCAACTGTAAGCAAGATGACTATGTGGCTTTCTGTCTTAGGCAGATCAAAGATGATATGTGACTAACCACAGTGAGGTAGTTAGACACTAGGGAATGAAGGTTTGGTTCAGGGACTCTTTATCCAAAAGAACATGCAAAAAGAATCTATGCATGGCTTAGTGTAGGGTAGGATCCTGAGCCAGAAGACTCAACTGATCAGTGAATGACAAAAATGATCCGCAAAGTGTGACATCACATTATAGTATCAGGTTATAATAGCTCATTTGGGTTAGAGCCTTGCAAAGTACAAGTCTGTTCTTGATCCTGAATTTCAAATCAACTCCACAGTTTTCAGTTGGAAGAGTTGACTGTGGTGAGTAAGTCCTGGTTTAGGTTAGATTTGTTGCAAGCTATGAACTTGCCACGTAAAGCAGTTTCAACAAAACAAGAGCTGCAAACTTTCACCAAGCCAAGTAGGTGTCCGCTTGCGCAGGTCAGTAATAAGAAGTGTGATGCAGAACTGTATTCTCCTTCCTCAATCCATGTTGCTACAAGGACATACGGATGTTGCTAATGGGTCAGCAAAGGTCCTTCTAGCCTTATGTCCAGTCTCTGAATGGGGTCAAAAGCAAGTGCCTAGTGAAGAATTTAAGAGTGCAGCAAATGCAAAGTGATACCTCCCTGAGATATTCTCCCAAGTCTGTAATATTTATGTCTTGGGGACATTCTGGAGTTGGCATCTATGAACTTAATCACCCTCAATGAGTTTCTTTCCCATGAACTTATGCAGTCTTCCCTTGAGACATCTGCTTATTTCTCTACTCCTCTTACATCAGTCTTTCTTCCTCATCAGTCTGGCCTAGTCTGAAGAGAACAGAAGACCTGAGCATGCATGTAGATGTCTACTCTGCAGTGTCAGAGCTGCTTTCTCCTTCATCTCTTGACCGTGCCTCTGAGTGTCGAGGAAATAAGCTGCGTAAGACTTCTGCTCCAGGGAAAGTGTTTCCCATTCATCATCCCATTGTCCTTTGGAAAGTTATGAAGATCAGTGCTGGTACAAGGTAGGTGGAAGCCCCTGTAGTAAAGGCTGTGATCCCTGAGGTGAGCTCTGACAAACTCCTGATGTCTTGTGGACTTGGGCATGTTCCCCTGAAATGACAGGAAAGTGAGGCTGGCAGAAGCTGTAGCCCTTAATAGGTTTGTACATACAGATTGAGTAGTTCTGCAGGAATGGTTACTTGAAGAAGGGCAGTCTGCTGCCCTCTCCACCTCCTACCTTCTGAGAGGGTCTCAGGGAGAGCAGAGACAAAAGCTACCTAGCTGGTGGCACCCATGCTAGCTGCCAGCTCTGCTGTAAGACCAGTGGCCATACCATTTTGTCATGCTGGGACACAGTGCATGCTGAGTTCTTTCCACACTGGACATCTTACTGAGACTTATATTTTTTCTTCACACAACCAGAGATCATAGCAAGACACCCTACAAACTAGCTCAGAAAGGGACAAATACTTCGGTCATTTGGACAGCATTTGAGTGGCTTGCACTGAGTAGGGCCCAAAACACCCACCAGATAATTCTGGGGAAGCTAGACATTAACTTAGAATCATGGAATCATAGAATCATAGAATCAGTAAGGTTAGAAGGGACCTCTGGAGATCATCTAGTCCAACCCCTCTGCTCAGCAGGGTCACCTACAGCATGTTAGACAGGGTTTCATCCAGGCGGGCCTTGAATATCTCCAGAGAAGGAGACTCCACAACCTCTCTGGGCAACCTCTTCCAGTGCTCTGTCACTCTCACAGTGAAGACATACCCCCTCACGTTCAGGCAGAACTTCCTGTGCTTCAATTTCTACCCATTGCTTTTTGTCCTGTCACATGGGACAACTGAAAAGAGTTTGGCCCCTTTCCCTTGACACCCTCCCTTCAGGTACTTGTACACATTGATAAGATCCCCCCCCTCAGTCTTCTCTTCCTCAGGCTGAAGAGGCCCAGCTCTCGCAGCCATTCCTCACAGGGCAGGTGCTCCAGCCCTCTGATCATCTTCATAGCCCTATGCTGGACTCTCTCCAGTAGCTCCATGTCTCTCTTGTACTGGGGAGCCCAGAACTGGACGCAGTACTCAAGATGAGGCCTTCCCAGGGCTGAGTAGAGGGGCAGGATCACTTCCCTTGACCTGCTGGCAACACTCTTCCTAATGCACCCCAGGAGACCATTGGCCTTCCCAGCTACAAGGGCACATAGCTGGCTCCTGGTCAACTTGTCATCCACCAGCACTCCCAGATCCTTCTCTGCAGAGCTGCTCTCCAGCAGGTCAGCCCCTAGCTTGTACTAGTGCCTAGGGTTATTTTTACCTAGGTGCAGGACCCTGCACTTGCCCTTGTTGCACCTCAAGAGGTTCCTCTCCACTCAGCTCTCCAGTCTGTCCAGGACTCTCTGAATGGCAGCACAGCTCTCAGGTGTGTCAGTCACTCCTCCCATCTTGGTATCATCAGCAAACATGCTGAGGAGGCACTCTGTCCCTTCATCTAGGTCATTGATGAAGAAGCTGAAGAGGATGGGACCCAGTACTGATCCCTGGGGGACGCCACTAGCCACAGGCCTCCAACTAGACTCCATGCCACTGATGACGAACCTCTGAGCTCTGCCTTTCAGCCAATTCTCAATCCACCTCAATGTCCATTTGTCTAACCCACACTTCTTGAGCTTATCTAGGAGGATGTTATGGGAGACAGTGTCAAAAACTTTGCTGAAGTCAAGGTATACAACGTCCACTGCTCTCCCCTCATCTAACCAGCCAGTCATTCCATCACAGAAGCCTATCAGATTGGTTAAGCAGGATTTCCCCTTGGTGAATCCATGCTGGCTACTCCTGATCACCTTCTTTTCCTCCATATGCCTGGAGATGACATCCAGAATTAGCTTTCCAGGGATGGAGGTGAGGCTGATCAGCTTATTGTTGCCTGGGTCCTCCTTCTTGCCCTTTTTGAAGACGGGAGTGACACTGGCTTTCTTCCAGTCCTCAGGCACCTCTCCATTTCTTCAGGACCTTTCAAAGATGATGGAGAGCGGCCTGTCAACAACATCTGCCAGCTCCCTCAGTACCCATGGGTGCATCCCATCTGAGCCCATGGATTTGTGGATGTCTAGCCTGCCCAGAAGGTCTCTAATCCTATCCTCCTCAACAAAAGGAAAGTCTTCACTTCTCTGGATTTCTCCCTCACATCCAAGCTCTGGGATTCCTGGGGGCTGCCCTTAGCAGTGAAGACTGAAGCAAAGAAGGCATTCAGTAATTCTGCCTTCTCTGTATCCTTTGTCACCAGGGCCCCCACTCCATTCAGTAGCGGGCCCACATTTTCCCTAGTCCTCCTCTTGCTGCTGATATATTTGAAGAAGCCCTTCCTATTGTCCTTGACATCCCTTGCAAGACTCAGTTCCAACTGGGCCTTAGCCTTCCTCACAGCATCTCTACATACTCTGACTGCAGACTTCCCACGTATTGAACCTCTTTGCTACCAAACAAGTCAGATTTCCTCTCATGAAATAGAAGTCTGGTTTCTGTTGGCATGTTAAGGTGGGCCAATGTCAAGCTGAGTGGACAGTCTGAATTTTGACCCTTCTTGGCTTCAAAGTGTGTGACGTTTTTGCAATCTCACCTCTATTTTTTTTCTTTTTTTTGTCTTTCAGAAGACATAGAACATATGCTGATGACAACCTGCAAGTGTGCTCTGGGCTCCTGCAGAATGCTAATGGTAGACAAATGATTATCATTCACCACGTGCAAAAAGGGTCTTGCTGTTTCCAGGGGTGACTGCAATTGTAGCCCTGGCACAGCTTTTTGTGAGAAGGGCATATTGCTTTCAGGAATGCAGTTTAACTACATGAGAAGCAAGAACTGTGCCTTGTGCAACCTAACCAGATATGAGACTCATTCTAGCTCTTCAGATCTACCTCTCTGTTTTTCACAGTGTTCTCCAGTCTCCTTTCTTACTTTGCTGCATTTATGTCCATATTGCCTGGGGACCAAAAACACAGCAAAGCCTCACATTGTGGAAAGCTGTGTCCGCTGCTGAAATGAAATGCCAGTTTGCCGCTAGCTTGGACCTGCTCTGCAGAGATACTGCACTATGCTTTCCATGCAGCCTGAAACAAAAGGCAGTTGCCGTTGCTGCTGATGCTGCAGATGGTGAGTCAGTCCCAGTGCTGCTGAGACTTCCCTGAAGACCAACACCTGGTCGCTGCAGGCTGGAGCCAAGGTCTCTGGCATACAGCTTTGTTCCTTGCAATGGCCCCACTCATTTGGTTTGTAAACAGTTTGGGAGGACATGAAAGGGAGGGATCTGAATATCTGAAATAGACACAAATGCAGAAAGATTCAACTGAAGCAAAAAACACGAAAATGCAGTCATCACAGGATCATCATCATAAACCTTTTGAGCCAGTTCTGCAATTTGCATCTGGATGTGTTTCATTCCCTATCAATGTTCATTAGCAGCTGCCTAGCACTAACCTGCCTGCTTGGGAATAATTAGGCCCTTTCTCTGAAGGTCATGACAATGCTAACATCATAACTTCACTTGCTTTGAACACACAAAAAGTCGGACGCTATGAGCACATATTAAAGCACTCCTGCAAGAGGTACTGGGAACACACAGCCAGTGGAGCAGCACAGAAGCCAGTCTGGGGAAACTATGCATTATTTTTCACAGCAAGTATCTATGTTGCGTGACATGAACTGCTTTAGATAGAGACGGCCAAGGGCTAGACATGGGCTACCTTGTGCTTTCTGGAAGAAGGGAGGGAAGGCAGAACATGTATTAAACCTGAGAGGCAATATTATATTCGGGCTTTTAGTTCTCTTTACTGCACAGGGCTCTGCATTCATTCACAGCCACAAGCAGTGGCCCCAGGACAGTGTTTTAGATGGGTCACCATAATCCTTCCTAGCCCTCACGATCATGGTTTTGAACACTGAAAATCAATTTTCAATGACTTGTGCATCACTGTTAGCCAGCCAAGGAAGCTCTAGAGACTAGATCAGCTTTGAAGAACGTCTTCAGAGTGCACACTGTGCAGCTGGGGGCATGGGAGCTGCTAGTTCATGGTAGAGTGGCCTCCTGTTAAATTTGTGGCCAGGCAGGGAAAGTAGTGGTTATGGGCACAGGACAGGAGAACAGGAACTCTCCAGTTCTAACCATGGATCAACCACTATCTAACCTTGGGCACATAACTCCATTGTTGTGACTGTCTGCAGGACTTTCCTGACAGCTGACTGTGGTCAACAAAGGCAAGTCTGTGGAAGCTAGGAAAGGATAGCTTGGAAAGCTATCAGTTCTATTGATTCATAGATTGTTAGGCTTTTGCTGTTGCACTGTATAGCTTTCATCACACCTGGCTGTGGAGGCTTTGAGCCAGGATCAACTGACAGAAGAAACCTCTGTAGGAAATGGACCTTTCCATGTCTGTCAGATGGCACTAGCTCTCCTTGGGAAGCACTATGCTGCAGTAGCTCCCCGTTGACCTCTGGCCATTGGTCTTGCTCCACTAGCCCAGACTACTGTGGTTTTTGACTGTCTCCCAGAGGGCTTCAGTTGTGGAGTGCAGGCTGAGAGGTTCCAGCTGACATGGGAAAGGTCTGTAGCAATGTGATTTTGGCAACGTGTCAGCCATTTAATCAATGTGTACAGCTTTGTTCTTCCTGAATTTAAAGCAATGAATCTTCAGGGCCTGCTACAAAGTACATCAATCCTCCTGCAGAGGCAGGCTGTAGCATGGCTGAGATGTCAGAGGGAAGATGGAGCTACATCCTAAGAGAGGAGTTGTGTTGCATCACCGAAGGACAGCTCATTATCAAGGTAACAGATGTTGTATGGGTTCTGAGATGTCTACCAAAGCCCTTGATATCACTGGGAACAAAAGAGCATAAAAAGGAGGACCACAAATCTGAACTAAGGTTTGCATATGGTCTTTGCTGGTATCTGAGTTGGAGTTGAATACACACACTGAGAACTCTTCATGATTCCCTGAAACTGACAGCTCTTCATTGCTACCGTGGTGAAACAAGTTTCGAAGCATTGCATGATTCTGTCTTCATGTTGTATAGCTCACAGTCCAAACAGATACGGGTGAGGGGGAAATGGTCATGAATTGCTCCAAAGTCACAGTGGGTTGGTAAGAGAATGTGAGGAAGTCCCAAGTTTGGCCTGACTTTCCAAGGTTATGAGAGCCCTCCTTGTCCCCAGTGAGTGCACTGAGAGACCACAGATTATAAGTATCCCTGTAAGGCAGCGCTGACCTGTTGCCCTTTTCTGTAAGTTGAGAATGACAGAGGTTAACTAGTTCCACTGCTGGTTTCTCACTGTACCCATCTCATCTCATGCCAGTAGAGCTCATAAATGGAGTGAAGCAGGGGCTCTCATCAGAGGCAGCATTTTTCAGCACACGACAGACATTGCTGGGATTTGCCCTTCAGGTCAGGATGGTGTTTCCATGGCCAGGCCCAGTTCTATCTTGTCAAGAAGAATTTCCAGCATAGACTAAGGTCAGCATATGGCCTTTGTACTTTCTACAGCAAGACTTTGCTATACTGTAATGCTTGCTTTTTAAAAAATTAAGTAGAGGAATAAAGTGCAACCTGGAGCCATTTCAGACTCCTAGGCAGGCAAATAGCTGTTTTGCTCTGCTGAATCCATGCATATTTAGACAGTTCCTTATTAAATAGACAAGAGTCACTCTATCTATTAAATATTTGTATGAAAATGGAGAATGTTTTTGGTATCTTTGCAGAAGGCTGCATGCTCTGTTGGGGCAAGGATTGGCTATATTTTGTGTTTTATGCAGTATGTAGGAAGGTTGAAATCTCAAATCCAGTGGCTGCAATGGTTACAATGCCAGTGTATGTATAGCATTGTATGTCAGTGAGGCTGAGTCATTGTAGGATGACTTGTTGATAAGAGATATGTATAGGAACATAAGAGAAAATAATCAGGTATATAGTTGTTCTTTCTCAGACCTGCCAATATCAGAAGTTCAAGGATGCTAGCTGTTTGGGAGTCCTGATACACCACCAGTATTCCAGCACTGTCCAGGCACTCTAGTTCTGCTGCTGACTTGCCCTATGCAGGGTAGTCTGATGGGTATCAAATTTAATTGGGCGTTGGTGACCCAACAGGATACTTTGGGTCCAGCAGCCCTGGATCCAACTGAATGTCACCTTTCTGTTCATTGAATTTGGTCCTCACCTATTGCATCTTGCATTTTCTTACAGGCTATCATCCTCTGTCATGTGTGTATCATGCATTTTTAATCTGATTATTGACTTTATTCATGTACTAAAGTTCCAGCTGCTGGCAGAGCTGTTGGCTGATTTCAGGTCTGAATCCACCTGCTATAGCTCAGCATTTCTTATTCTGTACTCTCAGAGATATCTTGTGCAGACTTTCCTTATTGTCTGATGGACAACAGCTAACCTACTCCTTACTCTCCTACCTACCTGCCTATATCTCAAATTTTTCCTTTTTGCAGTTACACGACTCAAGTAATTCATTTTCACAGTTCCAGTTACGCTGCATGGTGCTTGGAACAGGTTGACTTGGGTGATCTATTGGCTAGGAAGCAGATCCAGTGGAAACTTCTATATCTGATGAGCAGAGTTTGGTGCGCCACTCCAGCTTACATATCCCAAAGAAAGCTGGAGTAACTTCAGTCCTGGAAGACCTGCAGTGTTTGTTTGCAAATCCCTGGCATCCCCACGTACACATGACACCAGGAGAATTCCAGAGGGGTGTAGAACTGTTTGAACCAGAACAACTTATAATGAGATCTGAGCTCATTCTGGCAACTTGAAAAACTCTACGATAGAGGATCTTTAACAAAGGGCATTAATAACCTGCATGTTTGCACTTGCTGCTGGTTGATCCTCTCTGTATTTGTAAGGAAGCTCCAGGGGAACTGTGTTGGTTCAAATCTTCAGCAATCCATGGATGGCTTTTAAAGAGAAGTTGCTATTTCATATGGCTTTCCAGATAGGGACCAGTGGAAACATTACAGAAGAGTCATTTTCAGTCCTCTCAAAGCTCTATGCCACACAATCCCACTGAGAAAAAAATATAGGCCTCTCATGCAGCTATCTCTCAATAACTTTCCTTACAACCAGATTTCCATGTTCATTTATTACTTTTATTTCCCCTACTTCTGGTGACTTTCTTGTCCATATGGGGAGATGTTTGTATGTCTGAGTTTTCATTATAATTTCACAGGCTAGTTATCTGATTCTCAGGATTTGCTCTCAGAAATAGAGGGAGAATGAGGCTCTCAGAACTGTGCTTCCTTATGTATATGTTTAGCCTCATTTGATTTAACTGTCAAATGAACCCCAAACCTTATTGAAAAGTCACAGGACTGACAGTACGCATTCCCCAGTCTCTCCCCAGATGCCCTTGATCTCTCTCAATTCTTCGCTCTCTCAGGTCCTTCCTTTGCTAAAGGACACTGGAGCAAGGACTTTCATGCTTTGTATTTAAAGCATTTGGCCATGACCAATTCATAGTTGCACTGACTTAGAAAGACTTTCTTGACTGCCACTGAAAGATAGAAACTCATTGCAGGTCTTTGATTCTTGTGGACATTGAATCAGCTTTTCAAGGCACTACTGTGTTCAATTCCCCTTCAAACTCAACAGGATTGGGGAATTGAACTCTCCTCTGTGACCTTGAATGTTTCTCCTTCAGTTTCTATGCTCTTAAGGTAGGAACTGAATATTTTATCATTATTTGAAGATAGTTTAGCCCTCTTTGTAACTGGCCATAGTGGATTAGAGTTTCTTTTATATTAAGTTGGAGGCTTCCTCTATAGCATCCTAAAAAGAGCTCATTTCATTAGCACGCTGTCGATTTATTATTTATAATGACTGTTTACAAAACATCCTGCAAAGACAAAGAGGCCCTGGTCAGGTGATTGCATATTTCTGCAGGCAGCTTCAGCTCTCCTGAGCAACCCACATGCCCAGGCTCAGCAAAAAAATTAGCTGCTGATTAGAAGTGATTTGCAAGGAGAGTTTAAACAAAACAATCCATCTAAAATGTTCGAGGTATTCTGTTAAAGCTGATGTAGCTGATGAGGAGACTGATCTTTGCTGAAGGTTTCTATGATGTTTTCTGTGGGCTGCCCATACTTGCTCCTTTCTGAAAGTTATGTATGCAGAGGAAGAACTGGTGTAATCCTACAATATCCCTTCCTGATCTCTTCAGCACCGTCCAGTCAGTCTCCAGATCTGCTCGATGATGCCAGATACTCAAACTGGTGTGTACTACCAGCTCCTGACCCCATTTACACAACCCCATGATTTTTAATTAGCTTCAGCCTAAACTGGAGGCGCTGAGTAAGGTAGGCATGAAAGGAGAATGGAGTAACTTTGCCCCTTCACTCCACTCCTGTGTTAGTGAGATCTCTGCAAGACCCATTTTTTGGTGATTTGCACATTGGCAGAATTTTCAAAAGTACTGACGTGCTTAATTAGCATGGTTTGAGGGGACATTTTATCATCCACTGCAACAGAGGTGGTGAGATGTGTGCAGCACAGTATTGAAAACTCCTCTGTTAAACGTCAGTCATAGAAACACCAGTTACAGTGGAGGCTACTGAGCCTGCAAATATTGAAGAAATGGCTTAGAAACATTGACTGATGCCAAGGCCTGCAAAAGGAGAAGATTGATTGCTCTGTTGCTGGAATGGGGCTGATGGAGCTCCATTGCAGTGCTATAGGCTGCATGCTCCAGGAAGTGCTGTGAATGCTGAATATTTGGCATATGGTGTAGATTTTTATTTCTAAAGAAAATAGACTAGATTGTACACATGAGTTTTTAAGGGGCTGCTTTCTGTCTTTTTGCTTTGCACGTTTGCTGACTCTTCTGTTTCAGAAAGTCACTCAAACAGTTACCTCCAGACAGTTTGCTTTGACTTAGAGGGGAAAACACCTCTTCGTAACTCACCACATGAAGCCAGACCTGACAGTCAGCATGGGCTGTCTGAAGCCTTCTGGGACTGTGAAAGTAGGAGGTCCCAGCTCCTCCTTAAGGACTATACCAGTGCTGTGGGGCTTGGAAAACTACAACAGTTGCTATGTGAAAGTTAAACAAGAAGATGTGACTGCTAAGTCATGAATCTGCTGAGTGAGAGTGGAAAGACCTCCTAACATGGGTATTTCTTTAGAGAACATCATTTTCCAATAAAGCAATGAAGAATTACTAAAGGAATAGGAATAATACTGCTCTAGCACAAAATTCTCCTCTTCATCGTTGCTCCCTCAATGGTAAAGGACATAGTCTTCCTTTTCAGACTTCCTGACAGCTTACCCCCTTCAGGCTCTCTCCAGGTACAGTTCAGACTGTGGCAACAAGGGCTCCAAGCCCAGTCATGTGTCTTCCAGAGTGGACAAAGAGAGCACTTGTTTTCCTGCAAGGATCATGTATACCCACCTTTCATGAGCTCACAAAGTCCTTTGACGGCTTTGATCTGGATGGCATGTGGTACCCAATGTTGCTCAGAGCAATATCTCTGCTTTGCTTTCTTCTCAAATGAAGGCCTGAGCAAATTTAGTAGCGTGTAACTGTGACATGAACCACTTGGATAGGAAGTTAAGGGCTGACTTTTTTGCACAAGTATCTATGGCTCTGGGAACCTGAGACAGAGCTGGGAGTAAAGGCTTAGTGTATCAGATACATCCATGATTCCTCTCCTACTCTGAGAAGCTTCATCTGATTTTCATGTATTCCTGAGGAAGAGAGTGGATTCCCCCATTTGTGCATTTCAGATATTCTATGTCTCACTTAGATCAGTTCTCCCAGCATCCAAGGCATCATCACTATAATGCTCTCTCACTGTTACATGGCATGTGGGTGACCAACCATTAGTGGGAGTACTGGCACCTTGTGCACTGGGAAGGACTCATGTCTGTATAAGAGTGCAACCATGGAGAAAGGCACTAACAGCTAAAGGTGCATGTCTGAGGGGTTTTGCCTCTTCTTTTCAAGTCACGAGTTGTTTGTGAGCAGTTCCATGCTTCTTTGCATTGACGTTTTCAAAGTTTCCCACCTCCTCTTCCATCTCCTAGTGTTTGCTAGTGTGCTGAGTCTCCTCTTTGCTGGCTCATGCTTTGATGTGTATAGCACATTCCAGTCAAACTTCCTACATTAGCATCTAAGTAAGTTCTCCTGAGGTCATATTCACCGTGTTTTTGCCCTGCTGAACCATGCACAGAGGCCCAGAAGAGTCAGCTGCAGCTAAGAATTAACCTTTTTATTTCTGAGAATAGATCTTGATATATAGCACCAATGCATTGGTGAGTCAGCCAGCCTGGTTATCCCTAAAGATGTTATCTCTTCGGAGAACCAGTATGTTTTAACAGTAGAGCTGACAAGAAAAAAAAAATGTGACTCCACAAACAGCCAAACTGCTGATGTAGAGTTGCCTATCTCACTGATATTATTTACGATGTTAGTTAATCCTTTGATCCATCCGAGTCTCCAGCCTCACATCTCTCTTCATCTTGCCTCACTCTTGTCTGACAAGTTCTCCCATCTCCTCTAATGCCTTGCACCTTAGTGGATGCTTCCTAGTAGATACCTCCCCATGTCCTCTTCCTAGGGTTGTGACTTTGCCACATCCCACTGGTGGTTCTGCTCAGTTATTCCATCATAATTCTCTGGAGTGAGAACTGTATGCTACTTGGTGCTTAACCCAATGAGGCCTAGAATTGCTTGGTCTCTAGGAACCTCTGTAATAAACCATAACAGTGAGGATGATTAATCAGGAAATGGTAAAGAAAAATGCTTATAATGAAGACATTGAATTTCTCACTTTACTGGGAGATACAAACTCACAGACAAGGTCATGGAGAAGAAATCCATTGAAGGCTACTAAATAAAAAGATTTTGCTCCTGCATCAGAAAGTCTCTACACTGCAAACTATCACAGACTAAGAGAGTATCATCAGAAGTATTTCTCCCTACTCATCTGCCTTTATTTATTGGCCATTGTTGGAGACAGGCTGCTCAATCAAGGCAGACCTTTGTGACACCCTGTCTTCTGTTCTTATGGTCATGATCTGATTTACAGAACTTTGCTGATGGAAGCAGACAGCAGGGGGCCCTGCTCAGATATGTGATGAGGAGCAAAGCACAGTCCTTGGCGTATGTACCACCCCTCCTCAATTGCTTGCACTGGCCATGCCCTGTGGAAATGTCTGTGCCCTTGGAGCAGATGGCACAAACATCTCTGAACCTGGACTCTCCCTTTCTGCTTGATTGCACTGCAAAGGCAGTGCAAAGCAGAACCCAGCCTTGAACTGAAATGGTTCTGTCTTCAGTGAAGAATCTCTTTAGCATTTAGGCTCCTGTGACAGTTCCTTACTGCACCAAGCAGGGCACGCTGTGTGGCAGGCTCAGCCTGCAAATATCGATCTGGGTGAGGTTGGCCATGAAAGATATGGGGATACAGGAGGTCTTGTTCCCTGCACAGATGGGAGCAGAACTCGCTGGATCGACTTCCTGTGGGAATTTCACCACCCAGTTACTCATCAACAGAGACTGCTCCTGGAAAGGTAGCTTTTTGACTCACATATTCTTGGGAAATGAGTAAACACCACAAAGATGGCATGGGGGAGAAGGTATGTTTGTTTGTTAGTAAAACAAAAAACAAGAACTCCCCCACCATTCCTGAGACAGAAGCAGCAAAGACATATGGTTTTTAAAAGAGTGTCTGACACAAAGGGGTGAAAGTAGTTAATACAGCACATGCCAGCTACTGGCTGATAGGAATAAGCAGCATTGCTGATAAGCTCATTTGAGTAAACTATTGCTGGGCATTGCAGATGTCTTCTAAGTCCAGCCTTCAATATGTATCTCAGTCGCATAGGCAGCTTTCTCAGGCAGTGTTGCCAGGAATTATTGTAACCCCATCCACCTCTCATACAGGTTTCGGTGAGTCCTGACAAGTCCTCACAGTGTGGTTTTATGTGCTACAGCTGTCATTTACCTGGCTACACAGCACTAGCTGATTTCTGAGTAAACTGCACATGGTAATGCAAGTTGATACCAAGACTCCATATGTAGCACAGACCCCTCTTGTAGCCCTGCAGTCTTTTGCTCTCGCGTGTTGCTAAAGCAGTGATTATTTTCTCTATAACAAGTGTGACCGAATGCTTCTTGATATAAAATGTTTCCTGTTGAAACCTGCTCCTGGGAAGCTGCTGAGCCTTCCCTATGAGGTTGTAGATTGGGGATGGTTTATAATAGCCTTCCGATGCAGCTTCTCCAATCACAAGTAGAGAACGGAAGTCTGTTTAAGGAAAGAACTCTGAATATGATGCATGTGTGGCCCACATAACATAAACTTATCTAGTCTACCTGCTAGAAGGGGCACAGGGCTGCTCTTTCCTCCTACATACATTTCCCTACATTGCAGAGAACTAGGTCCATGGGGAATCATGCTAGAAGCTTGTGCTTTTGATTCTTAGGCTGTGTTGCACCTAAGTAAACAACTGATCTCTTACCAGCACCTGTGGCATCTTGTCAATTGAAGAAGTGGGAAGGGAGGATCTGGGCTCTGGGTGCTTTCAAGACATGCAGGATGTGCTACTGTATCCTGAGCTCAATGATTTGCACACAATGAGTTGTCTGCTTGTCTTACAGCTGAGCCTGAGCAGAGATGAAGTGATGTCTGGGAGTGGCACTGGGTTGGATCCCAGAGCCCATGCTTTGAAACCAAATGCTTATGGCTCCTTCCACATGCCACACTGAATGGAGAATAGTTGTTACACCTATAAACCTCAGGGGTTACCCCTGGGTTTATAGATATGGCCAGCCAAGAAAAAGAACTCTTAGTGACATTTAATTCTAGGTTGGAAGCACAGTTTTCCAGTCTACCCTGAAACATCGTTAAGAGAGCCTAAAGAAAGGAACTCTTTTGTTTCGGGGTCCTGCAAGACTTATCTACAGTAGATGTATTTGTGCACATGGTGTCACAGGCAGACACCAAGGCATGTCTAGAAGCAATCAGGATGAGGAGGTGGTGGGCAGAGCCTTTGCTTCATTCCTGCCTTGCGGTGAAGGCATTTTCCAGTCCTTATGATATGTTGCATATAAGATATTCTCTTCACCGTTGACCTGGAGGTGGTAGAATCTCAGGGCTACTCTAAATGTGATGATAATCCAGAAAATATTAAATCCCAGCCTCACTGTTGTCTCTGTGCCTCACTCCATAAACATTTTTTTCAGGCTGTATTAAAAATCCTACCATGATTTTTAGCACAAAAGGGGAAAGAAGAGAACCTTCTATGTTCAGGACATTTGGGACATCACTAGAATTTCATCCATCTGTGATTGGCCCTCAGACCGTCATACTCAATTTATTTCTCAGCCAAAGTTTTTCAGCCATCTGCTCAAGTGGAACAGTTTCCAACATTTATTCCCAATAGTGCTTCTCTGAGGGAGCGCATGGATTTTCTCCAGTACGACAGCATCACTATTTTCCCAAAAAACCCTCCAGCCCAACCCTGTAATGACTATCAGGAAGGTTTCCCTGTTCCACACTCCGACCTTGAATTTTAAGCAATTGATCAAGAAAACACAGAACTGTTTCTCTTCTGCTTAGCAATACCAAACATGACTGATGTTTTCTAAAGGGCTCCTCTGCAGAGATGTTAATGAGGTCGCCTTGGATACTCAGCTTAAAACAGTGTCGTTTCAGTTTCTTTTATGTCAGCAATCAACAACAACAACAAAAAATACACAACAACCCATCAACGGATATGCTTGAGGAGGGGTGGGGACTCTTGGCAGGCACTGGAGCAGACAGAAATTCATAGTTTGCCTGCTGCCAGCAGTTCAGTGGCTGAGTCTCTCTGATTGTCTAGTAGAGCATCAACACAATGATCTCCATAATTATTATCTCTTTAAATTGAAAAAAAAATCTTAATAAAAAAAGCCTGATTTTTCCAGACTCCCTATTGAAAGTGCCCCAGGAAAGAGAATCAAACTGGAAACAGCAAGAGATTCAGAGAGAATCAGAGAAAACAAGGGAAATACAAGCACTCTCCTTGTGTGAACAAGAGGAAACTGCCAAAGACAGGGGAGTTTGTGTTCTTAGGGAATTATTTGCCAGTCTCAGAAATCCACTTGCCTTACTGCTGCTTAATATGTTACCAACCATCAGCTGAACTGTGGTAACGGATTATATCTGTTTTTAAAAATAAGGGTGAAACAAACTTGAAGCAGAAACACAAGGAATGTGTGTTCAGTGCTACAATGATCTATCTAACACAGGTTCTTTTCTTGATGCTAAACGTGTGTCCAAACAATTCACTCTGCTTTGCTGATCCTCACTTTCCCTGCATTTGGACAAAGATGAATTCAGTGGTACACCTCACAGTCTTCACTGGATCTTCTAAGGCATTTGTGGAGCCACTGATGGAAAGGTATGAGCAAGTATGAAGGACTGGCTTTGGTGAGCACATATACATATTCACATAGATCAGATAGATAGGTTTCTTAGATTAGCAACTAGATAAGTCAAACTAGAAAGGAACAGTAGATTATACAGATATGGACAGAGTATTTTTCTATCCCTCACCAAAAGAGAAAGAAATACAAGCCCAATGGAGTTCCTAATGGACACTGCTAATGTGCTGGCTTTTGACCAAACTTAACAATAATAGAGAGCATCCACAAATCTTGAAGCAGATTGCCATTGCGATGCTAGTATGCTTTTCTTATGAGGACAATGAGCAAGTCCAGAAGCATGTCTGTGATGTTAAAGCTCAGATTCAAAATCATAGAAAAATTCAGGTTGGTAGGGATCGCAGAATGTCTCCAGTCAAAGCCCTGCTCAAAGCAGGTGCAGCCTAGATCGGGTTACTCTGGGTTGAATATCTCCAAAGATGGAGATCCCTCCATCTTTGGAAAGGAAAAGTCTTTCTGGGTGTTTGTCCCAGTATTTGACATTACATGGCCTGAGAGTTGCACCAGACCCTAATTGCCCAAACCAAGCTCACTTGGAGCCTGCACCCACACTCTCTGTCCATGGGGTCAGGAACTCCATTTAAACTCTGTCCTGGGACTTTGGTTTCTGTCCAATCTGTTTTATAGGTATACCTGTCTCCAGTCTGTTCTCCTGAATGGATCTTGGATGATGTTGTAGCCTTGTTTCGAGTTCTGTCGCTGGCCCTTGCCTCCAGCTGCTCCTGACTGGGCTCCCTGAATGGACCCTGGGCTGGTTCATCATTTTTTTCTGGGAATGTCACTGGACCCTGTTACCAGCATCCTACTCTGCTCTACTTGTTCTGATGCTGCAGGACTGCACCCTGGTTTCTGAGAGCACTTCCTGTGCTCTTGTCACCCCCAGCTCCCAGCTTATCCCCTCTCAAGAAGCAATCTCATTCTTGCTTTCTGGCATGACCACCCTCACAGAGAAATCTTTTTTTCTTGAACTGGAGTTTCCTGAATTTCAGGGGCTACCCATTGTCTCTCATTCTTCACTGTACAGATTCTAGAGGAGTCTGAGTCTCTTTTCTGTCCCTTCACCTTGGGAACTTGTGGAAAGCAATAAGATCTCTTAGACTGCTCTTCTCCAAGTTGAACAAACCCACCTCTCTCAGCCTCATTTCATATCTCCTGTCCTTTAGCCCCTCCAACCATCTTGGTTGCTTCTGCTGGACTTACTTCTGTCACAGAATAACAGAATCAGAGACCAGCTGGGGACGGAAGGGGCTCTGGAGATCATCTGGTACAACCCCTCTACTCAAGCAGGGTCACCTACAGCACATGGACCAGGATTGCGTCTGAATATCTCCAAGGATGGAGACTCCACAACTTCTCTGGAAAACTTGGAATCCTCTTCCAGTGCTCTGTCACCCTCACAGGAGAAAGCTTTTTCCTTAAGTTCAGATGGAACTTCCTGTGTTTTGGTTTGTGCCCCTTGCCTCTCTCCCTGTCGCTGGGCATCACTGAAAAGAGTCTGGCTCCATCCTCTTTACACCCTCCCTTCAGATATCTAAACACATTCATACGATTTCCCCTTCAGTCTTCCTTCTCCTGGCTGAACAGGCCCAGCCCTCTCAGACTCTCCTCATGTGGAAGATGCTCTAGCCCCTTAATCATTTTGTGGCCATTTTGGAGTCACTCCAGTAAATGCAGGTCTTTCTTGGACTGGGGAGCCCAGAACTGGGCTCAGTACTCAAGGTGTGGCCTCATTGTGGGTGAGTAGAGGGGAAGCATCACCTCCCTCCACCTGCTGCTAGTGCTCTTCCTGATGCAGCCCAGCATGCCTCCTTTGCCTCCTTTGCCACAAGGGCACATTGCTGGCCTTGGTGGTCAAGCTGGTGTCCACCAAGACTCCCAGGTCCTGCTCTGCAGGGCTGACCTCCAGCAGTCAGCCCCCAGCCTGTACTGCTGCATGGGGTTATTCCTCCCCAGGTGCAGGACCTTGTACTTCCATTTGTTCAGCTCCATGAGGTTCCTCTCTGCCCATCTCTCCAGCCTGTCAAAGTCCTTCTGAATGGCAGCACAGCCCTCTGGCATATCAGCCACTCTTCCCCATTTTGTACCATCAGCACGCTTACTGAGGGTGCACTCTGTCCCTTCATCCAGGTCATTGGTGAATAAAGCTGAACAGGATTGGCCCCAGTATCAGCTCCTGAGGTTCACCACTAATTACAAGCCTCCAACTGGACTTCATGCTGCAGATCACAATCCTCTGAGCCTGGCAGTTCAGCCATCTTTCAGTCCACCTCACCGACCACTTATCTAGCCTGTACTGCATCAGCTTGTCTACAAGAATGTTGTGGGAGACAGGGATGTTACAGGAGACAATTCTTTTCTTCCTCTCTCCTTCCTCCTGCTCTCATCTTCATTCATTACATCATGGTAACTAAAAGGACCAAGAATTATTTCTTTCTATTAGTTTGGAGAAGGATCCATCTTTCTTAAACAGGCACTAAAGTAATGCTAACGTATATGATTGCTCTATTTTAAGCCATTTCCGGTGGTACATACAGAAAATAGGAAGTACAGAAGTTCTGGGAAAGCAGAAAGGGCATATTCTTGAGGAGGTAGGGAAGCAAGGAGGGAGAAACAGACACTGAACTGTCTAGACTGGTAAGGGCATTAAAAACTGCCCTTGGTTTTTAATGAAAGCTGGGGTCAGTGTTCATCTGTCTGAATGGGTCTTGTCTGAACATGCAAGATGGATCACTGAGAAGTCTGATACATAGGAAGTAAGAGGAGATGTTCTTGATGGCAAATTGAGAAGAGCCAGAGATCTGTCACTTGTCCAACATCCCACTCTGCTGAGGAGATGAAACAAGAGATACATTTAGGCTATACTTTGTATTATCTGGACAACCACAATGAAGACAACTTGACTAGTGACCAGGAGTTCCAGCACATCTTGGCACAGCCATTCATCAAGGTGGAACTAAACAATCATTTCCCTGTTAGATCTTCACTTCCATGCTGCATTTGGTTCCTCTTCTGCTTAGTTTATGGTGAATGTTCCCCCAGGCCAGGTCGGAGAAGTTGCCACACCTCACTGTGCCATCTGCCCAGTTAGGGCTCAGCCTTGCCTCGGAGGTCACTCATCACAGACTGCAGCTTTGTCACTCTCCATTATTGAATTGATAATTTATCATGCCACACCAGACAGAGAAGAGTTCCCATTCACGTGGCTGTTTGTTCTCTGTCACATAGTCAATTTCCCAGTCCAATACACCAGTTGTACTCTTATTTTATGAACCATACCTTAGGGTCTAATTAATGCAATTAATCAAACTTTTACTTAGGCAGGCATATCTTCATTTCTCCACTGACTGTCTACTTGGACAGCTGGGTATGTTGTCTGCATAGTATTCATCATTTTAAGCCATTACAATGCTCTAGAGTGCACTGAAGAGTAAGGGGAGGGGAGGAGAGACTGTTGGTAACTGAACACTTGTGATCAGGTTTCAAATACAGACAGAAAGAGGCAGATTCTTAACTGGATCAAGTCACTCCTGATCAGAATAAAATGCAACAAGTCAATGTTAGGAAGCTGGGGTAATGAAGAAGCAAGTAGGCATTGAATCAGGCCCACAAAACCACAGCCATTGTACCACCAGGAGCATGGCTGGAATCCACACAGAACAGGTTCTTAGCACCTGATTAATTAGTGCAATCCACCATGTGCCTGGAGTAGCCACTGATCAGCAGCATGCCTGCAGCCAGATTGCGTGGAAGGTACGCCACAGAACTGGAGGTCCTGTTGAGTCTGCTAAGGCCAGCCAAGGAGATAATGGGGATCCCTTTTCCTGCTCATGACTGTTGCTCAGAGCCAAGAGATGAGCTGAGAGGTGTTACTAGTCTGCTGGAAGACAAAAAGCAAGAGCATCCATATCTGCAGGACATGCCTAACAGACAGTTAGTTGGGGGGGGGGAGCATACAGCTTGATGCACCTCTAGAGATCCTTAATGCCCTCTCATTCCTCCTCCACCCTTAATATATTTTACTAGAGACATCTGCCCATGGAGCAGACATTCCACAGGTGAGAAAGCATAATTTTGACCATCACAGCAGAAAACACAGGGGATACTGGTCTTTCTGACGCCAACAGAGTGGCTGCTGGGCAGAGAGAAGACATAGGTTAATAGCCCAACTTCCTCTTCCTTGAGCAACAGGAAAAATTGAATTCCAACAGTAGTGACAGCTGCTGGGACATAGGAAGAAGGAGTCTGAGCATAGATTTGGGATAGGGATCCTGGCCCTTCATCCAGCTCATTGGTGACTAAGTTGAACAGGATTGTCCCCAGAATTAATCCCTGAGGTACACCACTAGTTACAGGCCTCCAACTAGACTTTGCACCACTGATCACAACCCTCTGAGCCTGGCAGTTCAGCCAGCTTTCAGTCCACCTCACTGTCTGTTGGAAGGGATGTCTCATCCAGAAAGAAACATCTAATGTGTCTAGGTGGATGAAGACCCTCAGCACTGCATCCTTTTACAGTCCAATAACAGAAATTGGCACTTTTAGGGCATAGTGGACTTGATCTGTTTTAGGTATCTATTTTAGGATGTGGTGAATTTGCATCTAGATCACACTGCCTAGATCTCTATTGTCTATAGAGGACTATGAAGATAACTAACTCGCAGCAGAAACAGATTATTTAGTTAGATTAATCCTTTTCAAGTCTGCAGTGACTTTCTGACATACCTTTTTTGAACAGAAGATCCTTTGTTGATCAAAGATTTAGAGATGGTATTTCAAAGTCAGTTTTGCCATCTCATGGTAAACATAAGCAAATTGTCACTTTTCAGGAAAAAATCCTTGTAAATATTTCCTTGTTAATTAACACTGTTGGAGAACATAAAGTCAGTGGATGTACAGGTCACTCTTCACATCAGACAAATAAAATCTGAAGATATTCTAAAGATGGAGGCATTAGCCAGGGACAAAACAGGTTTTTTTGTGACTAAAAGATCCATGAATGGAGAGAACTGTCAATTGAAATATTTTTTCAAAAAGTCAGTTCATATCTGATATCCCCAAAAGTCAGCTGCAAAAGACTTTTTCTTGTAAAACCAAACTGCTTTACTCTATTTTACTATTTATCAGAATCTAGAAGGTGACTAGTAAAGCATCTTTGTTACCAAAACCAGTGTTATCCTTCATACCCTTCTAAAAATAATAGATGAAGTAGTAAAGAGAATCTTCTAAAACACCTTGGAAATCAAGTGAAAATTTGGTTGTGTTCATGGATATGGTGGATCTTGACGGAGTCATGGTTATCATGTTCAGCCCTCAATATGATGTTCAAAAATTGTGCATCAAACAAGGTTATCTCCTACATCTATAAGCATTTAAAAATGCATCAGGACTTACTACTGTGTTGAGTGTTTATAAATCACAGGCCTTGAAGGCAATGCCAAAACATACTAACACCAGGAATCACAGAAATGACTCAAGAATATTGGTAGTGTTTCCCCAAAACTAGCATCCATTTCTCTATCACAACAAGAATAAAAAGAGCTATTTTCACAGCTGGTAGGTTTTATAAGGAAAAACTTCAAAGAGCCAAGTGAAACACAGTCATAGCTGCATAGTCAAAACCGGTCAGAATGTGTTGCCATCACCACTTCAGAACACCTCAATATCTTATAATAGTATAGTATAATAGTATAATAGTATAACAGTATCTTATAATGTTGCAAGCCAGACAGTAGGCTATTTCATCATGGAAATGATGGCTACAGACCCAAAATATCTGCTGTGTTAGTGTGTAGTCCCTGGATAGTAATGTAGTACTTCCTGACACTTCAGCATCTATAAGCTAAAAAACATAGAACCCTCCATCACATTTAGCATGGAAAAGAAAAGGCCAAGGTTCACCAGTCATGAAAAAGCCACAGGTCCATGCATTAATTGGCAGTGATATGGCTTTGTTCTTTGCATGAAAGGATAGGCACAGAGTGTGTTTGACAAAATCGTGGCTGTCCCAATAAACCCAATGAGCCATCTGCTGCTTCCACTGATGGAAATCCTGTAAAGATTAAAAATACATCTCCAGGGTTTTTCCAGTGACACCACAATGGTCGTTGTGGCTGGATTAATGTTGGTATCCATGGACAGAAACATCCACCTTCTCATGCAATGTAGGATATATTCACCAAGTAGCCCTACGTGTTACAAATCGCTAGCAAAAACCTCAGAAATACAAGTATTAGCCCATCCAGAATAGAGACGGACAAGAAAAGGCCTGCACACTACAACAGTCACTGGACTAAGTAATGGAGGTTCTTAAAATATTAATTGCCAGAGCTTTAAGAAGCTGTGTGAGTTTTAAAAGGTTAGTTTCCAAGTGTTGGTCCGTATCGTTATGCGGAAATATCGTTAAATGTAACTGCTGCCCAGTTGACAAGCTGACAGCATAAAAGTCATCCATGAACTTCCAAAGCCATGGTATCTTTGACATGAATTTCTGGTGTATACTGCAATCAGGCAGTTATCTCTGAGAGGTGTGTGCTGGCTGAAGAACTAAGTATTATGCAGCTGTGGAATACAGATTAAGAAAAAGCCTGAGCTAATAGGTGAAAACACACCTACACAAGAGGTTTATGAAGTTCATAAAAAGCTAAAACAGTTATTGCTTGAATTTAGCATTATTTAAGCTAATATGACAAGCCTTTAACTAAACCTAGTTTTAAAAGATACACTCCTGTCTAGAAATTGAGATTCTGCTCAGACCAAAACCAACATATGGGACAGCATTATGACATAATAATGATGTCATACTACATCATTTTAAAGGGGCTTAAATCAGTCACCATATATGCTGGGTCTATCACTGTGCTGGATTTCATGTTGTTAGCAAAAAGACCTCTATACCCCCTTCTGGGTATTAGAACACCCTGACTGGAGCACCAGGATGGAAAACACTCTTCACTACTGAGGAAATACATAGCAATTGCATGGATGTTAAAACTAGTTATGAGCCAAGGAACTTCACCCATTTCTTAGACTGCAAACATGAATGAACAATCATACCCAGGTCTGGCCTTCAGTGAACTCACTGCTTGACATCTTAATGAAAAAAGGCGGAGGGAGACATACTTGATGTGGCCAAGCCCAGTCCAACCCAATGCAGATGTCTTATGGGAAGATAGAAGACCATTCCACACCAGGCTGCTCTCTTGTTTTATATGAAGTTATGCTATTTCAGTCTCTTCCTTTTCCTGCCCTTCACCTCCTACTTTCATTTATACCTGAAACCTGCAGGAAAACAGTCAATTTCACTAGAACTTTCCCAGAGATGATGGATGTGATAGTTAAGATCAAATTCCAGATCTAGTGGAGTGAAGACTCAAGATCCCCCCCCTTTTCAGGTAATCTCTTTGTCCAGGGGTACAAAATTGTTTTCCTTGCCTAGGAAAGAAGCCGTGAATGGGGCCAGTGAGAAGGAGACACGGCCATTTGGGACATAGCCTAAATAGTAGAAAAACACAGTCTGAGTCTGGGAGATATCCATAAGGCAGCCTGGTGGAGGCACAGTCTTATGTACATACTCCACCTTAAGGTAAGATTTCCTCTGCAGACTTCAGAGTGTGTTTCTCCACAGCAGGGACTAAGGGGAAGAGCAGGATGCTTCAGGAAAGGAATCTAGCTCTTCTTGAGATACCCTGGTATCATCATTGCAGGTTCTTTGCAGAACACAATCATATCCTCTAAATGTCAGATCTTCAAGTAAATCTCTGCTTCAATAAATGATACTCTGCAAGCAATCAATGCTGAATCTGTGTCCCACTATGCTGTCAAGGACTAAGTGCCATCTAGCATGTACCATCTTTCTGATAAGGCCCTGTGTACTAAAGATCACAGATCTTACCTCATAGTATTATCTCAGGCCAGACACCAGTGTGGGTAACTGCCTAAGTTCCCCTTGTGGAATCAGAAATGGATATATGATGTTGCTGTATTTCATCAATTCACTGATGTCCTTCAATGTAGAGCCTGGAACTGCCTGGCATGCTTTGCATTGGTGGGCAAATTGAAATGTTATGGACAGCTCCAAATCCAGCAGATGGCTCCTCACAGGCAGATACCCACTCTGATACAGGCATCAGAACTCTAGGACAGTGGGTGCTCCCTGCAGGGTTGGGAGAGGATATGCAGGGATATGTGGGAGTCTCTAGAATAACCAGTGCCACCTAATTCAGGTGGTGGAGAGGGAAACCTCCAGGAGAAGAACTGTACAGAAAAATAGCTCTGCTTTTTTCTTGTTACTACCAGTAAATGAGCTATCTTTTCAGCTGTTTATTATCAGGCACATGGAAAACATCTGCATAGCCTACGTAATTACATGATAACAAAAATCGAGGCCCAACTTAGGGAAGTCTTGCCATGTCTACTGGTTCCAAATGGAGTGTAGAGATGTTCCCCAGTGGACTCTTTGGTTGCTCTGGAAGAAATGAGCTGTCCTTACTATAAACCACCTTGTGGCAGTGTCATGACTTCTCAGAGACATTGCCACCCCACTGCTTCTCAGCTTCCCATCCCTAGATGCTGATAAATCACCCTTTGGCAAGAGACAAGTCACTAAGTAAGAAGCATTTGGGGGGAAGGATTAGAACTCCACTCAGATGTTGTGGGAGCCACACTCCTCACTGAGGATGTCGCTGCAGCACAGGGATGAGGGAGAGGCCCTGCTGCCATGGCAGCATCTATCATGGTTCACATGGTGCTGACCCGGGCCCCACTTCTGTCCCAGAGTGACCACAGGGGGATGTGCTGTCCTCCAACTGCAAGGCAGCAAGGATGCAAACATTTCCCCTGTGACGCTAGAGCTCAGACAGGTCCCAAGGGCTTTGGTGCTCTTTTTACCAGTTCCGCCGTCTTTGGTTCAGCTCCAGAGAGGCCAGATTTCAAATGACTCACAGTGCTGGCCAGGGAGGGCTTTGTACAGAGTGAGATCATGTGAAAAATGGCCAGTACAACCCTTTCAATGAGGGCTGCCTATGCCAGCAGGTGTGTGGCAAGCCCTGGGCCCCAGGCAAGCACAGTAAAGGTTACTACAGGCTCAGAGGTTGGAATGAGCCAGGTATTGTTTTAAACTTTGGCTCTGCTACCCACTACTTTCCTGTACTATGGAAATAGCTCCCTAGAAGCATTTAGGGGTGAATGCTTGCACACAGAGTGGAGGGCAAGCTGAGAAAACTGCTGTGGCAGAGCTGCACATGGGGAAACAGGCAATGGAGGCTGGGAAGAGGGTGGGAAGCAGTAAAAAGAGGGTGCTGGCAAGATTGCCTTTGGCTAAACCCACATTTTGCAGGTTGGCTGCCCTTGGAAAAGGTGATCTGTGACCCAGGGGCCCGTTGTAATCCTACCACAAACTATTGTCCACCCTGGTCCTAAGTGAGCTGGTCTCTTTTAGGATGGAAGAGTAAAGTTTCTACTGCTGTTTGTGCTGTAGGAGGGTGGCTGTGGGAAGCATGCCACATGATACTGTAGCATCAGAAGTGACAGTAATGTGTGTCAGGAGTGTCTGGGCTAATTCTAGCTGTCCTCTTGCTCTTCAGGCCCTGGCAGCACTATCACCGTGTCAGGCTGGGACAAAGGGCCCTGGCAGGATGCAGGGTGATTTTTTATCTCATGTTGTCAAGACTTTGATGTCTGACCACCTCAGAGGATTTTGTCCAAACAGTCTCTTGCCTCTTGGATAACTGAGCTAACCGGACAAGGAGTGATCTTGTGCAGGAGTGGGTTCCTGTTGGAGTTTATGGACAAGCCTGCCCACTTTCCTCCTTGTAAGACACCTCCCTGGCACTGGTGCCTTTTTGGAAACCTCTTGGTTTATTTTCTATCACTCTTCCCCTCTTATCACACTTTCCTCGCTAATTTCATGGATTTGAGGAGTGTTCCCAGATAGCCAGAAGTACTTCAAATGTCTACAAACTACCTTCCAGTGCGGAGGAGCTGAAGAAACCATGATCTCATTATTACTCATGGGACAAAAGGTCTCACAGAGAGCCCCAGCTCCACCAGCATGGCCTCCTCACTTGCAGGGACAAGGCTGCAATACTGATGGGGTCAGCCTTGGCCACATGTGTGATCAAGGAATAAGACCCCACAGGGTCCCTGTGGCCTTGAGGGAATTGCTGGTTAAGTGCTGTTCAACAGAGCTTGATTCGTGCTAGGATGGGAGCGACCCTGCTGTGTGGCACTAGCAGGGCTATAGGACCCTAGCCACTCTACACACAGACTCCTCACAGAGCTCATAAATGTCAGTGGGGTTAGGGACCTGGCCCTCTAGAAATTGCCTTGCAAGGACTGTGGAGGGCAGCCGCTGCATGCTCTCCATTAGCATTCAAAGGCGCTGCCACTACATGAAGGAGAAAGCCACCCTCATAAACATAAGGAGAGGAGATAAAAGCACTTAGCACAGGCTGGTGAGAGAGACAGAGGCACTTCAGCTCAGGTGGCTGGCTCCTTGTAGGGCTTTTGTAGTCTCTCTGCAGCCTTCCACGCGGCGCCGCAGCAGGCTCACGCCCCATCCGCTTGGCTGAGGCACAGACGCTGCTACGCCTGAGTGGCACTGGCAGAAGTTCCCCAAAGGTTAATTGATGCTGCAGCACTGCAGCCACTCTGTAGACAGCCGCCTGCCAGCAGCTTCGCCCTGTCAGCTCCTGTGCTGGAGCTTTTTCTGGCACTGCTGCTCCTCCCTCCGCAGCCTCTTTCCCTGCTGCGGACTACATTCCGGGCACTGAGCGCAGCCCTCCCACCCACAGGAGACATATGGCTGGGAGCGGTCTCTCTCCCTCAGGCCTCAGGGCTGGGAGACGGGGGATTGCATGTTCTCTTGGGCCTCCATGGGCTGTGGTACTGGGGCCTGAGAGCACTGCCAGCAGCAGAAGTAACCCTCATAACCCCTCCCTGTTCCCAATCCTGCAGAGAGCAGTCTGGCAGGCTCTTCACTCTGCGTTCCTCAGGCAGGAGGATGGAGAGTATCTCCAGATGCAGCACCAGAGCCTGCTTGTGTTCTCCCCCACCCCACCACAATCATGTCCATACCCCACATCCCCTCCACCCTCACATGCCCTGCCTCAGAAGCAGTGGCAGGCCCCCCTCTAGCAATAGAGCCTGATGCTAAAACCCACAGCATATCTACTGGCTGCAAAAAAGCATTTAACCCAAGAAGAGAGAGGGTGGGATTTGACATGTACTCTCTGCTAGTTAGTCCCCCTCCGCTTGAGACCCTTTGCATCTACTTGGTACCCAGTGACATGGTGTTACAGAGATCATTGGGCCATACATTGCAGCAGCCTCGGAAGAGAGAAACAGACTGCACAGTTCTGCTTGAATGACTTGCTGGGGGGCACAGCACAAGCCTCTGGCAGGGAATCCAGGAGTTCTGAGTGGACATGAGACCAAACTGGGCAGCCCTTTCTCAGTTTATACAGAAGTCACCATGCAGGTGGCCTCTCGTTGGCTGTATTTCTAAAATCTCGTATGATGTTAGCTTGTTTGCCTGTCTTCAGGCTTTAAAATAATAAAAAAAAAGATCCATTGTTAAGATGTCATCCAGGTCTGGTCAATATTTTAATTTTGGAGGGCTTTGTCCCTTTGTTTACTTCATCGCAGCTGTAAAATAAATAGCACTGGCCTTTTCCTCTCCACAGTTTCATATCAAAAGGATCTTTCTTTTTCTTCCCTTAGGGACCTATAGCTTGCCCATCAGAAGCAGATTGTTATGCTGCTGAGTCCAGCAGGCCCCTCCCCATAGCAAACAAGGTTAAAATTCAAAGCCCACTAGGGTACACATGATCATTTTTTTTGTGAGCTGCCCTGAACAACAGCCAGGTGAAGGCACCACTCCTCACCAGAGATTTTTCCATCTCTGGGAGCTCATAGCCTATCCTGGAGACAAAGGCCAGGTAAAGACAAGCCATGATTAGCTACTGAAGCCTAAAGCAAAAGACCACTCAATAAAAGCATTCCAAAATACAGTGAGCAGCCTTCTTTTACATCCCTTAGGCCAGTGACTGAAAACAGAATCGAGGCCCAAAGATACCTGACTGCATATTGTAGCTACAGACCGGGAAATGCTTCTGCAGTGCAGCAAGGTCTGTCACTTCATGCAGCCCAGTCAAGACACTCTGTTTCTCTTGTAGTGAACTGCTGGCCATACTGGCATCTGTGGTGGCTGCTGCAGCCATGCTGCATGCTGGAGGGTGCTGTAGGGTGTAGGGGTATAGTCTGGAGTCTCAAGCTCAGGCACTCATGATAGAACCTAAAGTGGAGTCCCCCTCAGCTTTTACGTCCATGACAAACTACAGAAGGTGGCAAATACCTCTTGCCCCAGGTAGCACAGAGCATTCCCGCATGGGCCAGCAGAGCCACATCCCTAACTAGTCAGTGACCTTCAAGTGCAGGAACACACTGACATTGGTGCCATGGTTCTGGGCTTACAGTACTTGCATTTAGTGATAGTCTCTTCTCAAAGATGTCGAGCTCAGGCTGCCTCTCACCCCACTCTCCCCTCAGCTCTGTAGCAGAGCAGTGTTGAGACAGCTTGGAACAATCTGGAGAGGAAAATGCTAAAGGGACTTCATAAACTAAAAAATATCATTCAAGTAGCCAGATTCTTCTCTCTTCTGTGTACTATCAGGGCAATCCGACAGGGAATGGTGCAAACACAAACTGAAGAGTTGCAACTGGCTCTGAGAGGAACTTAGCTTCTCACTCAAATGTGCTCAACTCTGAGGCAGGATGCTGAAGCTATTTAATAGCACACACCAGTGTTCTCCTATCCCTCTGCTAAGGGCAAACTGCAGTGAGCAATTTGCAGAAACAGAAACTGAGCTGATTTTCACCTCCCAAGAGCTCAAGGGATGAGGATGTGCTTCAGGCGGCCTATGAGTGTGAATCTCACAATTCTGTGAAATGCTTGCACTAGCAAGGTAACTGATGTTTGGGAAGACCTCAGCTTTGGATATGCTGGTATTCCATGAGAGAGTGACCAGCCCTTTAAAGCAGAGCTCTGTTGTATGTGAGATCCCAGGTGACTGCCAACAGGTAAACACAGTCCTATTGTGGGGAAGGTCACCTGCAGAGCTCATCAACTGCAGGGGTTCCTTTCAGTATGGGAAATTCCCATTGCCTGCCTCTAACACTGCTCAGCTGTGTATCGTGGGCCTCACACTGGGAAGTGCCTGATCATTCCCATCTGCCCCTGGCTCCACAATGTCCAAAGCACAGAAAATCAGTCTCAGGAGATCACCTGCCAGCCTACCTAGAACTGAAAGCTACTAAAGGTGCTCTTACCTTGGCTTTTCTAAGCATCTGAGAAACACAAACACAATGTTTGTGGTGCAGGTCAAGAATGTTAGATCCATTTTACAGATGGTAAGCAGAAGAACAGAGTGTTGTCTCTCTGCCATATCAGACACAGTCATCAGACACAAGCTTGTTACACAGACAAGCTGGATCAATGCTGAGTGCCCTTGAAAAAATCTCATGTCTTCACAAAGGTCATATTTGGCCTAAAATAGAGTCCAGACCTGCTAGTTCCTCATTCTAACCTAAGGTGCAAAACTCTGCTTCCTTTTGGCAATCAGGAAGTGAAGGTCACCCCATGATATCTCTTGAAATGTCATATATCTCACAGTGGGGTCAAAGAATTGATATTCCCTATGGCATATGGTCACCTGGAAAGAGATATTTTTGTACTGGAGCATATTATTCATTTCCATCAAGTAGAGTTTCATTTACAGATACTCATAGACCTGACCCAGGTCAATGGAAAAAGTAATTAAAGATCTTTTGTGCAATGATAGGTTAAGATATTGAAGCCCACCTTTTAGCACCAGCAGCAGTGTGAAGAACTTCTCCAGGTAGCTCTACCAAACACAAGCATTATTATATAGTTTGCAGGTGGGATTGTCAATGTTAATAATCAATAAAAAGTCTACAAATGAGACAGTCTATAATGGCCATGGGCAGAAGCTAAAATACAGTCTCTGGAAGAGAACTGAGCGCATGGGGCAGGTCCTTGGGAGCAGTGAGCACGTTAACCGATTCTTGTTGTTTGATTCTAGTTGAGTCCAAGAAATAGGATCTTATATCCATCAAAATAAAATGGATTGATCCAAAGAATATAGCTTACTCATATTTCTCCTTCACATAAAAATAGAATCCTCCAGGAACCTAATCACTGTCTGATTTTTCAGGACAAAGGAGCAACAGTTCAGACACTAATGAAGGGTTGTGTTTAGAGCCGCTACTTCGAGTTGCTTCTTAGCCTGCATTAAGTTAGAAAATTGCACTTCATGATTGGCTATATAAACTGTTTTGTACCTGCTCTGCAGATGTTCTTCATCCACAGAAGAGACCCTCATCATGTATCAGTGTACATGGACAGCACATGAATATATTTGAAATGGGAGGGCATGTTGAAAGAACTGTGTAAAGAACAGTACCAACAATGCACACGGAGAAAATGAATGCATAAAGGCACAGCTGTGGGACAGGGACTGTGATGCCTCCAGTTAAGTCCTACCTTGCTTATTCTAGTAGAATTCAAAGGTGTAACACACAGAGAAGAGACCAACCTCATAAGCCAGAGTGCAACTTCACAGCACATCAGCTGCTCCATGGTCTCTGTGGTACCTGGGCATGCATTGGACACTGTGCAGCTTGCAATGGTTTAACTGAGGAGAGAAATATATGAATTATTTGACTCTTGGTATGGGGTACAAACATGCAGATGGGCAATTACTACAGCACCTAATGCACAATAACCACTATGTGTATCCATGTGCTGATATCAAAACCTAGTCAGACAAATGTGGGTCCCTGAAAAATAGCAAAAATCTGTCGTGCAACAATTTACAGCAGCAATGTCAGGAGAACACTCTGACATCTTGATTTCAATTCCCAAGCACATGGAAACTGGAGGAGGATCCTAACAAGACTGTGTGAGAAAAGCAAGTCCTGCTTTGTACCTAGGTGACATGAGAGACTCAGCGCAGAGTACGATGCTTCAAATCATATGTTACCCAATTAGGGCAATGTGACTAGCTCTCCTCACCAAGCAGAAACTGTCCAAAGTGTCCCAAAGCCAGCTTTTCAAAGAGAAGCTAATCTCACTTCCCTGAGTATCTGATTGCATTTGCTTGTTTTGCCTTGAAGAAGGGTTTTGGAAAGAAGAGTGATAAAAGAGGAGGAGGAAGTTTGTCTTCATAATATTCATTTTCTTGTTTTTGCTTACACATAAGAAGGGGTAGAAAATTCTGGATAGAAAGAAAAAAGAAAAGGAGCTGGAGATTGCCTTTAATGTTTCTGGGGACAGTGGGAGGCACAGTGGAGAAGATATTGCTGGATATCTTAGGGTACGAGTTCAGACTCTGTTCCAGACTCATTACAAAGCTTTCAGGTTGGGCAGATAAGAGGGAGATGCTGGTTGCTGACTACTGAAACTAGTCTTCCTGCTGAGCAAGGAGTACTCCTCAGGAACATGGGCAATGCAGATCCAAGAGGATTCCTGGCCTGCTCTGCAGTACCTCCAGCGAATTGCATAAGACCTGAAAAAGAGGGTAACAGCAAAATGTGACAGCATATGGCATCACTGACAGAAGAGGAGATGCAGCAGTCAGATTTCTTCTTAATAATTGCAGGGCAGATTTAGATCTTACCTTAACTTGGAGACACTGAACCAGAACAAGAAGAGGGAATATTTACACTTGCCCACTGGGAATGAAAATTTTGCTAAGATGATCAGAACCAAATTCTTCATCAATTTGGATGCATCAGCAGGGTTTGGGCAGATTCTCCTGGATGGAGAGAGGATCCCTTTTAGTTCTCTGTTTGGTAAGCTCCTCTGCTTCTTGAGACTGCTTTGCAGATGTAGGAAGGACAGGCGGTATTTGACTGGATGGTGCCCCAGCTCCTGCATGGCTTCTCTGGAGCAAAATGCTACAGCAACAATGTGAGATGGAGAGCATTGCTCATCATTATTGGCAGACAACTTATCTTTGCTTCCTGCACACTTCCACCTCTCTGTCTGTACTGCTTCTTGTCTTGCTCTTCACTTCTCACATTAAACTCTTTGAAGCAGTGACTAAACCCCACACACTGCAGTCTGGGTCTAAGACAGAAGTCTTGAGATGCTGTAATGCTGAGGAAGAGGAAGAAGATCTGGACAGCAATATTGGGAAATATCAGAAATGATCAAATGTCCACAGAGTTGCTGTGGGACAACTCTAAGGAGTCCTGAGGAGGACTCCATTCACACTGAACCACAGCTGCAATCAGTTTCAAAGCCAAGATGATCTAATGATGACTCATCTTTGGAAACTCCTTTACTATGGTAGAGAGAAGCCCAGAAAGGAGAGCTCAAAGCTTTGAAGTGAGTGCTGAAGTTACGGCCAAGGACTCAGGGTAAAAGATGATGTGAAAAGGCTTTCCACTGTTGCTTTTTTTATTGCTTCAAAAAAGTTGCTTCAAACTTCCTCACTATGGCCAAAGGAATGTGACCATTTACCAGCTGTTCAGAATAGTTCCTGTCCCTGTTTCTCGAGTATCAGGAGATGAAAGCTGCTTGTTCTGGGACTGTAACTCCACTACGAGAGTTTTCAATCAAGGCCTAGGCAGCTCTTCATTTCTGATTAGATTACATATATATATATATATAAATCCCCTAAAGCTTTTACATTTTGAATCTCAGTTCCTTGTCAACCACTACAGCATTATAGTCCATACATATTGGCCATGAAAGGATTAATCTGGAGAGTCAGCTCACAGGCAGCAGAGCCTTGCATCTCTGACCAGAGATGAACCAAAAGCAGCTGGTACCCCAAATGTGCCTGCAGCCTTCTAGGGGACTGGCAGAAGCACAGGAGTTTGTGAGCCAGACCCAACCATACATGCAGGACCATCGTGGTGGCCAGTACTAGATGTTGAGGAGTAGAAGTGAGAACCCCTGCCGGAAGAGCTGTGAGACAAGTGTCCCCCAGACCTGGGTTTCATCTTTGTCTACACCTGATTGGGTTAGAAAGCTAGAGATTTACTGCCACTTCTGAAAGCAGAGCCAGGAGGATTTGGGTGATGTCAGATGGAGTTCTTGGAAGTGGCCAGCTCTGCCAACAAGGTACCATGGACTGTGCTAGCCTCTTAGGGAATACTTTAAGAGATCTCCAGCTCCTACACATGAGTTATATCTCCCTAACAAGGTGTGTGCTATAATTCACCTCCAAGAAAGAGTCTCAACTATTGCCCTAGTAATAGCAGGCACAGCCCACCCAGCAGTGGGCTTTGTAGTGATCTGATTCCTAAAAAGAGGCAGCAAGAATCAGTAATACTCAGTGTCTGTTGAGGAAAGAGGAAGTAATGGCTTTCTTCTGTACAGGGGGAAAGGGAAACGAAGCTAATACACGGAGGGCATGTCAGAACTAGGGACAAACCAGCCCAGGGGAAGAAATGGAAACAACTTGTGCTTCCGAAGTGAGAAAGCTCAGATTCTGTGCCTGACTCAGCCAGTGACCTTGTGGAAGTGACCTTGGCCTTATCTACACAAAGGCAATGAGGAAAATGAATCTGAATTAACCTTTGTAAATTGGATTAGCTAAACTTCATTAAACTATGTGGACATTCCTTTTCAGAATTCAAGTAGCCTTCACTTATTCTAGCTTACCTCATGTCCAAAATAAATAAGAAATCAAACTCAGCTTTCTTCCATTCTGAGTAGAATTGTCCACGTCTTAAATGCAGTTTAACTGAACCACCACTGAAAAAATCCCACTTTCTCTTCCTTCAGACTAATCTTCCCCGGTGGTCTCACATCTTTCTGTCCTCCTACCACGCCTTCTGTTTGGACGAGGATTCTCTAGAGGAAGGAGCAACTCTCATGTGCAACTCTATATGCACAGATCATGTCTATTGCAGGATCAATATAATCTATAGATGAGTCTATTATATAAGTAGTAGCAGTTCAGTGGAAAAGCTGTTGATACAGATGGGAAGAACACCTATTAGAGATGAATCCAGCTGGATGAAGCCTTGTGATTGCAGGCCCTGATATGCATGGGAGACTTAAGCCATCCTGCTATCTGCTGGAATGGCAGTGGGGCTGGGTACATACAATCCAGGAGATTTCTACAACGTCTTTAAGACAATGTCTTGATGCAGGTGATCGGTGAGGTGACTAGAGGACATACTCTGCTAGAGCCATTACAAACAAGGAGGAGCTGGTTGGGAATGCAAAAGTTGAAGGCAACTTTAGCTGCAGTGACCATGAAATGACAGAGTTTCAACTTCTGAGGGAAGGGTGCAAGACAAACTGCAGAACCACAGCCTCAGATGCAGGAAATCAGATTTCAGCTTTTTCAGGGATCTACTTGTCAGGATCCTATGTGACTGCCATAGAGAGCAAAGAGGCCAGGAGAGCTGGTACATCTTCAAGGATCACCACTTCCAAACACAAGAATAGGCCCTTCCTGTGTGCAGAAAGTCAAGCAAGTGGGGCAGAAACCAGCATAGATGAGCAGAAAAATCATGACTGAGCTCAAACACACGAAGGAAGTACACAGAAAGTGGAAGTAGGTACAAGGAGGAATCTGGGAGGAATGCAGAGGCATTGCCTGGGTGGGGAAGCAGTGAACCTGGGATAGCCAAAGCTCAGCTGGACTAGAAGCCAGTGAGGGATGTGAACTACAAGGACAGCTCCTAGAGGTACACTGGCAGCAGAAGGAAGGCTAAGGGACATGTGGGCCTGCTGCTAACTGGGGCATTGGGAGCTGCCAGCAGGGATTTCGCAAAGGGAAATCATGCATGACCAGTCTGACTACTCTGTATGATGGATAATTGGCTGTGTGGGTAAGGTTTGGATAAAGGGAAAAGCGGCGATGTGGTTTCCCTTGCCTCTGGTGAAGCCTTCTACACATACTCTCCTTAGAGCCAAACAGGAGATATGAATTGGATAAGTGGGCAATAAGGCAGGTAAAGTACTGGCTGGACAATTGGTCACACAGGATGATGATCAGCAGTACAAGGTCCAGTTGGCAACCTGTTAGTTGTGCCATCCTTCAGGGACTGATGCTGAGACCAGTATTTTTTATGGCTTCTCAGAAAGTTTTCAGATAACACCAGAGGGAGTAGAGGGGAGGGAAGTGCTGGATGCTCTAGAAGGTATGATTGCTGTTTGGAGGGGTGTTGACAGGCTGGAGAAATGGGCTGACAGGAACCTAATGATCTTCAATCCAAACAAACGAACAATCCTATATCTGGGATGGAATAATCGTGTGATGGAGCAGGACTGGTTGGACAACTGGCTGGAAAGCAGCTTGTTATAAAGCAGCTTTCAGAAAAGGAGATGGAAGTCCTGGTGAATAAGAAGTGGGACAGCATTGTATTTTTGCAGCAAAAAAGACCAACTAAACCTAAGGCAACATTAGCATGCGTGTAGCCAGTAAGTAAAGAGAAGTGATAATTCTTTGGTGTTTGATCTTTCTGAACTACATCTGAAGTGCTTGATCTGGTTTGGCACTTCCTAGTACAAGGAAGACATTAACAGACTGATCAGGTCTAGTCAGCATGGATTTACAGAGGGAAATTGTTCTTAACTAACCTAACAAAGCTTTATGAACAAATGACTAGTTTGGTGCATGAAGGCAGAGCAGTGAATGTTATCTTGACTTTAGTAAGGATTTGACACTGTGTCCCACAACATTCTTGTAGACAAGCTGATGCAGTACAGGCTAGATAAGTGGTCAGTGAGGTGGACTGAAAGATGGCTGAACTGCCAGGCTCAGAGGATTGTGATCTGCAGCATGAAGTCCAGTTGGAGGCTTGTAATTAGTGGTGAACCTCAGGAGCTGATACTGGGGCCAATCCTGTTCAGCTTTATTCACCAATGACCTGGATGAAGGGACAGAGTGCACCCTCAGCAAGCGTGCTGATGGTACAAAATGGGGAAGAGTGGCTGATATGCCAGAGGGCTGTGCTGCCATTCAGAAGGACTTTGACAGGCTGGAGAGATGGGCAGAGAGGAACCTCATGGAGCTGAACAAATGGAAGTACAAGGTCCTGCACCTGGGGAGGAATAACCCCATGCAGCAGTACAGGCTGGGGGCTGACTGCTGGAGGTCAGCCCTGCAGAGCAGGACCTGGGAGTCTTGGTGGACACCAGCTTGACCACCAAGGCCAGCAATGTGCCCTTGTGGCAAAGGAGGCAAAGGAGGCATGCTGGGCTGCATCAGGAAGAGCACTAGCAGCAGGTGGAGGGAGGTGATGCTTCCCCTCTACTCACCCACAATGAGGCCACACCTTGAGTACTGAGCCCAGTTCTGGGCTCCCCAGTCCAAGAAAGACCTGCATTTACTGGAGCGACTCCAAAATGGCCACAAAATGATTAAGGGGCTAGAGCATCTTCCACATGAGGAGAGTCTGAGAGGGCTGGGCCTGTTCAGCCAGGAGAAGGAAGACTGAAGGGGAAATCTTATGAATGTGTTTAGATATCTGAAGGGAGGGTGTAAAGAGGATGGAGCCAGACTCTTTTCAGTGATGCCCAGCGACAGGGAGAGAGGCAAGGGGCACAAACCAAAACACAGGAAGTTCCATCTGAACTTAAGGAAAAAGCTTTCTCCTGTGAGGGTGACAGAGCACTGGAAGAGGATTCCAAGTTTTCCAGAGAAGTTGTGGAGTCTCCATCCTTGGAGATATTCAGACGCAATCCTGGTCCATGTGCTGTAGGTGACCCTGCTTGAGTAGAGGGGTTGTACCAGATGATCTCCAGAGCCCCTTCCGTCCCCAGCTGGTCTCTGATTCTGTTATTCTGTGACAGAAGTAAGTCCAGCAGAAGCAACCAAGATGGTTGGAGGGGCTAAAGGACAGGAGATATGAAATGAGGCTGAGAGAGGTGGGTCCATCCCCAACTGTTCTCTGATTCTGTGAGTCTGAAATTACATTTAGATCTCTCACTCATTTGGGCTGCAGGCAAACATATGTGGCTTATTTAAATGTAACTCTGTCAGTTATCCTAATGACTGAGCAGCATGGGGGTCCTCATGATGTTTCTATTTCCCTATTCTTTGTTTAACACCTTCTACCTTCTCTCTGATTTTTGAAATTATGGGACTATTCACTCCTTTCTCTTCAGCCTTCTCTGAGTTCTTTGTGGGGTTCATTGCCATGCTAAAGCTAAGTAGGGCTGTTATTTCTGCATGACTATCTCCTATCACTGCTCATGACACCTTCAGTGCCTCATCTCTGCCTGTCTCTGACATGATTTCAGCAGGTTGCTTTTCACTCCATGACAGATTGGTTACTAGCCTGGATATTTGCACAGTATGTCCTTACCCCTTTCAACATCAGTGAGTTGCTGACATATGCACTTGGAGAAGGGTGGCTGCCCCACGAATTTCTCTTCTCATGTAGGTGTTTTGTTTGTAATAACTATAGCATAAGCTGTAGACTGGATATTGCTTTCACAAAGAGTGGATCAATTATAAATTAACATGCTACTAGATTCTTTCTTTCTATTTTGCTTATATTTTTTCTCTGTTTTTAAAAAGTCATTCTGCAATTGGAAAGCCAGAGAGAGGCTGTACACACTCTTGAGGAGACTGTTCTCATCATTTCATCAGACTTCTTGCATAACAGGTCATAAAATCACACCTTGACTTGCTTACATTAAGCTTAGTAAATTTGTGGTTCAGCTAAAGCATGGCTTTTTGAAAGATACCCAGTCTTGAAGCTTTTAGAGTCTATTTCCAACTATAAACTATCTGGCAGAACTTATCTCTATTCAACAACCCAGCTAAGCATTTAACTAAGCTTTTATCTTGTTCTGAAAATGTGGAAATCTACAGACAAAAGACATGTTATAGCAAGTAAATTTATAGTACATTAGTCTGTCTCTCTGCTCCTGCTTTGTGTTCCTCTAGTGAGATAACTGACTAGAAACTCAATTGTTGTCATCACACAGATGTTTAACAGGCAGCTGTGAGAACCCAGATACAGTTGGTTGTGACTAGTATATGTTGCCTTTCTGTGCTCCCCTAGACTAGTGGTCATGTTATTCTTGGTCTCGGTGGGATCCCACAAGCTGGTCTATCCTTCTGTATCTTTTCTCCAATCCTTCAATGCATTAGGACTTCCCACAGTGCACTGTGACACCTACTGCTGATATCACTGCATGTGGCTAACCTCTAGAAACTCAGTCCTCAGCTGAAGTCCTTTGAGCACTCCTGATAGAAACAAAGTGCCAACACCTTCTGCTGCATGATGACCATCAGCCTTTGAGTGGCCATAGTTCAAACCTGTTGAAAACAGTGGAGGTCTCTGCAAGTCTGGATAGGCTGAGGTGGGAACCCCACAATAATTGTATTTATTGGGCATATTACTGGTTGTCTTGCACATCATCTGTTCTTTTATCTCCCCTGTTAGCACCTCTCAAATAAAGTATGTGACAACAGCCAGTTCTTCCTTTCTTCACCGTACTCAAACCTCATCTGGGATGGCATGTGCATAGGATTGCCATCTTAACCACATGATCACCTACATACACCTCTATTCTGGCCTCTCAAATGACCTCATGTGCCCCATAGAGCTGGTGATAGATGTGAGATTTGGGGTCTGGCAGATGAGACACAACTCCCAACCTTACTATTCCCTCAGTGCTGATATCACCTCCACAGGGATTTCCTGTGCTGAGGCACATTTCGGGTGGCAGCCCAGATGAAAAGAGCTGTGATCAAATACAGCAATCACCACAGCTCTCTCCTCAGATATGGCAGCTGGTAGTTTTGCTGTGAAATGCCACCCATTGTCCTGTTTATTCTAGATGAAAGTCTCCTGCCCAGGGACTCTTTCCCCAGGCAGAATACTTCATTCATGTAAATACTTTAGAAGTAAAGGCAAGCAGTGCTGAAACCAAGCAGTGCTCTCTTATTCTCCCAGAGGAAAAGAAAAGAGTTGAGGAAAGCAAGTCCAGCTGAAGCTGTTATAATACCCCTGCTCTACTCTCCAGGAGAAAATGAGACCCTTCCTATGGCAGGGAGATAGCTCTGCCAAGATTTCCTTTTCATACCTGGCACTAGTAGTAATTTCAGCTGTGGCAAGACTCATCAAAGTTAATCATCTGACCCTCATCTACATGAGATAATTTTTCAGTAAGCAGAATTTGCCAGTAGCCTCAGCTGGCATCACACAGACCAACATGAGCAGATCACATTCTGTTCCAGGTCTGGCTTTCCAAATCCCAAACAGGGAAAGAGAGTAGCAGGCGTCAGATCCTGAAGAAGACTTAGATTCAATTCAGCATTTGGTGTTCAGCCATAAGGCTGCCTCAGGTAACTCTTCAGCAAAAATCTGACAGTCCCCAAAACTTCACAAACACTTCTGGCCCTGAGTGGCTGACGTCTTGCAAAACCTTCTGATCTGATAAGTTTGCCAACATCCTGAATGGTGAACATCCCATGCGGTAGGCGGTTCTTGGGAGATTTCCATGCATCTTCTGTCATCTCTGAAAACCTGATTGAGAAAAAAAATGGTCTCCTTCTGGCTTTGGATTCAGCCCGGCACCAAACCTATGGAGGCAAGTTCAATTGGAAAGGTCCCATCTCTGCAGGGGTTTCAAGCCAACCTTCTGATCTGATGTGAATAGTATGTACGAATGCCGCTGAATGACATGTTTCCACGATAAAGAGTGTGGTGATGAAATCTTCAGCGTGCCAAGAATGGAAACAAAAAAGTCAGTGGGCAGCTGCAACACATCATAAGAGGTGGAAAACAAAACCCTTTCTCATTCCCAAAATGATTCTTAAGGTAGCTGAAAACCTCAGATTCCTGCCCCATGTGAGGGGCATGCACTCACTAGGGTATACAAAAACCAGCCACACAGCGTCACTGGTTGGTATTAAAGCTGAACAAGTACTTCTTACAGAAGGCATTCATATAGGGAGATATTATTTGAATGGAAAAGTCTGATAAATCACTCTCTGGAGTTTTTCCTCTTGTTTGACTTCTTCCCATTGATCCATAGGAAATCAATGGGAAGTTGCATGTGAAAATCCATAATGCAAATGTCTATGCACTGATGCCTTTGAGCAAGCCACGTTTTTCATAAAATATCATTTGCTTTTGCTTTTCATTAGCATCGTTTTTCTGAAGGGATGAGAGTAAAGAAAGGCCAGGGTTATTTTTGCAGTGGGGACAACAGAGATGAGCTATGCCCTCATGTCAAAGCAGCTCCCAGGCCTGTTTTGGAGAAATGCATACTATCCACATACCACCAATCCCTGATGCTATCAGAAGCTATAGTAACTCAATAGCTCTCAGGATCTCAGGAATCAAGAGCTGTTAGATAAACACATGGTACTGATGCAAATAATACCTTCACGGACAGCTGGACTGTGGTGTATACCTGGGGCTTTAAGAGTCTAGCAGAGACCTGGGAAGCTTACTCTATCTGCTTTGCCTCCAGTTATTCACCCCATAACTTGCTGACTCACCGTGGTCTCAATGTGTATGGAGGCTCTTTCAGCCTGAAGGCTGTTTATGTTAGGCCCAGGAAGCCTCAGTCTCACAAGGCAGCACAATATCTGGGGCATCAATTTCTGTCTGACTCAGATACGTGCTCCATGGAGATCTAAAGAAGCCACATGCAGCAACTGTCCCATCAAAACTATCTTCTGTAAATTTGCCATTTGTCCCAAAGAATGGACAAACTTGAGGCTGGAGGGAAGAGCTGCTGGCTGGAATATGCTAAACTTCAACATAGGAGACAAGGTCTCAGTTTTCCTTTTCACATTACCCTCCTGAAGCTTGATTGTGCCACCTATCTCTCTTTGTTTCATTTTCCCAGTGCCCACGGAGGAAGGTAGCAGCACTTGCACCCCCAGGGCTGGCTGTTGTGTGCTAGTGTCCAGTGGGGAGAGGGGCCATGTAATACCACTTGGAGCTGGCTCTGCTGCACAGATGCTGCATTGTTTTTTCTCCACCCTTGTTTGTCCTCGACCTGATTCTTCCATAAGGCTTAACCTCCAACTGAATATGGACTGGTTTGGTTTAAGATATGAGGAAATTTCCCTGAAGATCTGTGCCACAAGATGTGATGGGAACCTGTGAAACATATGGCTCAGGCCATCTTATTTTATATGAAATAGGGCTTATCTCCATAATCCTGAGCTAAAGACATACAAGCAGAGCATCACCACTGCTCTCCTGCCAGTTTTTTGGTTCGACATTGACATACACACATCTCTGTGCAAGCTTGCAGCAGTCAGCCAGCCTCACCCACCAAAACTCATTTCCAAGTATCTGGAAGGGAATTGAGATAGTTTTTACACTAAATCACCTCCAGGTGGTGTGCACAACAGCCCTAAGCAGACCTCATCTTGGGCTATAGCTCCTGTGCTGGATTACATCAGCATGCAGTTCTGCACTAAGCAGGGTCCTTTTCAACTACAAGGTGCTGAATGATTGATCGGCTATCTTAGGAGCCCTGTGTTGTGGGAGTAGGAGGACTAGAGCGTGAATCCCCTCTTCCTGCCCAGCATGCAGCCTGAAATGCAACTTTGGGAATGAACTCAGCTCTAAAGGCCAGTCAGTGCAGGTGCCACATTGGCATGTGGCCAAAGATCTCTGGCCCATAGTAACTCTTACTGAGCCTGAGTCTTTCTGAGTTTAACACATGCATTTTTTTCCTTACTCAGCTGTAAGTTGTTCAGCTTTCCTCTGTGTGTTTCACATCAGGGGAGAGTTCAGGATTCAGCTGCTTTGGTTATTTGTGCCATTTCCTTACCTTGCTTTGTACCTGTGTCCTTAAGATTATTTCTATAAGAAATTGTCAGCAGCCCTTAATTCTGTCTCACTTTGCCCCATGCGAACTTGCTTCCTGGACACCTGAGGCTACAGAAGATGTCTCTCGAGGCCATTGTCTTCCCCTTGCTGCTCTTCTGCCATTTTGGATTGTGAACTCCCACACCTGCTTTCACCCAAGATGCTTCCCACATTTCTGTTTGAAAGGATCCCACATCAAATGCATCCAGCCTTCTAACATAAAACTAACAGATGTTGTTTCTGCCCGTCAGCTCAGTAGGAAACTGAGATTCAGATTTTTTCAGTGCCAACAGTACTAGGAGTTCTCTTCTAGGTCTAATGATACTATTTTCTTGTAGGTGCTGTCACAGGATGCAGAGGTGACATTAATATCCCCAACAATGTTATATTTTGCATATTTGTCTGATAACAGGACTCAGTAGTCATTCTTGAGGTCTTTTTGGAACCATTTCTAACTTAAATTGAATGCTACCTGCCCATGCTTCCTCAGAGTTTTCCAAAGAGCTAGTGCTCTTTTTTAGGCCTTAGCATAAAAAACTGGAAAGAACTGTCATGCTCATGAAGAGTAACCATTATTTTACCGGAGAGAAGCTATGATATCTGTAGTAGGACCAATAGATAATGGATAACTCCTCCTGGTCATTTAAGAAAGTGTAAAACACATCAGAAAGTCTTTCCTAATTGTACACCTGTACAAGGGAAGGAAAAGGTTTTGTATGATTCCAAGGCAGAAAGACCACCCTCTCTCTATCTACAGTAGTGTTGGACCCTGCTGTGGAGGAAAATTTGCTTTCATGGCCTACATGCATCGGTTAGCCAGACAAGGCCAGTCTTTCCTAGGGTGCCCCAGCCCACACCTTACTGCCTCTTCTCAAGCCCACACAACTGCATATTCAGGAGGAGGAGCAGGAGCAGGAAAGCAAGAGGAAAGGGTTGGATGAAAGAGTAAAAGTGCCAGGCACTTTTCTTTATGCATAAGTGCATGGCTCAGATGGCTAATGATGATGGTCTAAAGTTCCCTGCAGAAACCCACATGTTTTGCCCCTGAAGACTTCATATTGCCTGGGCTTAGGCTGCAGGCAACAGGCTCCTTTCCAGTCTGCCAGTTCAGAATAAGCCTGGGGAACAGCTGTGATTCTGTACATCACATGGACTGCCAGCCAGAAAGGTTTTGTATGAAACACCTGTGCCGCCCCACAGCCTTTACAAGAAGTTGCACGTGTGTGAAGGTTAGACTGCTTATGTTGATGGTTCACCAGAAAATACATTCTCCCAACTTGCTTCCATGTAGCCAGGCCTATGGAAACCTGGACCTCAGCACTGACATATTTTGCTGAAGAGGTGTCCAGCAAGACACACAAGTCAGCAGGGAGCTGGAGGACTCCTCAAACTGTCTGTCACAGAGAAGGGGCATCGTGAAGGGATAGTTAGATGGAAGGAGAATTTGGAAAGCTTTGCACAGCCACTAGCCCTGTGATAAGACACTCCCAGGGTTCCCAGGGGAGCTGGGAGAAGTGAGAATCCACCATCTGCTCATCAAAATCTACCTATTCTCCAGTAGACAGTGTCATAGTCAGAGCAAGATCACATCTTGCTCTTTCCCAACAGCTAGGGAGTCTTGCTGTCCTGTCTTGAGCACATGAAACTCTGGTGGATTTACCTCCATGGCTTTAGAAACATAGACGTTTGTTGCCTAAGTGAATCATCTGATTTCCTTTATAACCAGCAGATAGAAATAGTTACTTTGGGGGTCAGTTTGTTTCAGGTAGAAGGAAACTCTAGTGGCTGTTTCTCTGGCTGTACAGGGAGCTCAGGCATCAAGTTGTGATTTAGATAAGGAGCTACTAGATGTCGGAAGCTAGCTGACGTAACTCATGGCTTGTGGTATGGGTGGCAGAATGCTTCTGCTTTGCCTCTCTGAGCTGCCACATGCTGTTTCTTTTCCTGACACAGCCTGTCCAGGCATGCTTCACACAAGATAGCAGGGGCAGAAAAATATTGGTCGAGCAAAGCCAGTAGCTGAAGGCTTCTTAACTGGTTGCTTTACTTGATATCCAGAAAAACTCCAAAGTCCTTTTCGGGTCAGGCTTGGGTCTGAGTGGGAGGCCAGCTCATTCTTTGGGATCAATTTTGAGACATTCTTACATACTTTCAAATTGCCTGAGGATATGTTTTACATTAGGATAAATCAATTGCTCTGTAATTTGGTGTCTACAGATCATGTCTACATTTTGGGTTTTGCACAAAAAAAAGTTTCCACAGGGCTGAAATCTGAGAGTGGACGAAGACAAGGAGAGAAATAAGAAAAGGAGAATGCATCCAAGCTTTGTTACTGAACAGAAGGGAAGCCAAAGGCTTCTACACTCACCTCCATCACAGAACTGGTGCTAGGAAAGGACTATAGGAGATGGCTAGTCCATTCTACTCAGAACTGGACTATCACCAATGCTAGACCAGGGCAGCTGTGGTTTGTTTAAATGCATCTTGAAAAATCCCAAGGCTGGAGACTCTACATGTCTCTGGTGACCTGTCCTAGGGCTGCAGCACCCATTTGGAGGAGACTTTTTCCCATATGTCCCATAGAACCTCTCAAGCTCAATCTGTGGCCACTGTCCCTAGTTTTACCTGAACCGAAACACTAGTTTCTCAACTCCACAGAGATATGCCATATAGTGATGGGAAGAGAAATGCTGCAAGGGTACCAGTTTGCATATGTTGCCATGAGTGTGTAAAGGGGAAAGTTTACAGTGGGGTCTTACTGTGAGCACTGAGAAGCAATCAGGAAAACAAAACAAAACAAAACAAAAAAAACCCCATATTGATAGCCTCACCAACCAGGCAGTAAAGAGTCAGGCACAACTGCAGAAATAAGATGTGATAAAAGAGGAAGATGAGAAGATCAAACAGGAAGTGATACTTTAATCATACTGTTCCTGGTAGGACATGACAGTATGGTAGGGCTGCTTAAATCTTGTCCAGTTTGTGTATGGGAAGAAACTATCAAAATCAAGAGCAGTTGCTGAGCAACATCTCCAAGTTACTTGCCTCTGGAAAAGTTCTAATATTGCTGAAACTAAGGTGCTGCAAATGGCACTAACTGAATATTTCAAGAAACACTGACAGATACAGTTCTTTGAATTTTAGAGCTGAGAGATTAAGATACTCTGCTTCCTGGGACTAGAAATGACAAAGCTGCTTCATTCAGAACAGAGAAGAGAGAAGAGCAAGGCACAGGAGAGCAACTTATTGTTTGGAGTTGTGTACGCATTTACGGATGGAGGAAGTGGCTACAAACATGTCCTATTTGCTTGTAGTGTCACACATCAAAATTCTCTCTCTTGTTGGGTCTCCTTACCCATGGCAGAAGCTGGCAAGAGATTTCTTTGTGCTGGATAATCAAAGTCATGTGCTTGCAGTCATTATTTGGAGCCAGAGAGACTGAGAAAATGCACAACCTTTCTTGCCGACTGGCAAACGCAAGGTTATCTCTGCCCAGAGGTGCTGGGCTCACTTGGAGGCTCACCCAGTAATGTTCACAAGTTCAGCAGCTTGTCCAAATCAACCTCTCTGAGGTGAAAAATGGTCTTAACTGTTACCCCTGCACACACTGGAGCTGCAAAGGTCTCCCAGAAAGTTCTGGAAAAGCCTGACTTCCATTTTTTGATACATTCTCTGTTTTTACTGACATCTTCTTCAAAACTGTTCAAAATTTGTTATTGACCAAACTTACTAGCAATATTTCTATAAGGTTTCTGAGAAAAGTGAATACTAATAATTCTGCAAGAAGTGGCAAATGTCAAATTGAATTCATGCCAGCTTCCACTTGTGTTCAAAAATTGTCTATTTTCCTATTAAGATAAATTTCTATAAAATATTTTGACAGTTTTCCTTGCTGTGGCTTTAATTGTGAATACTTGGCCCATTCATGTCCATCAAATGAATAGAGATGAGAACACAGAGCAGGAACTGCTTGCAAATGAAATCAAGGACAGTCAAGAAATGCCCTACTCTGATGATAAAAACCCACCCACTTTTGAGGTAAGCTCATTGCTCAGCCATTAGAAACTATAGTTTGTGCTTAATTTGGATGCCACAGTTCTCCTGCTCTGACTAAAAAGTGTTAGTCTCACTTCAGACCAAAAAAAAAATCAGGCTTTACAGAGGAGCCAGGCCTCATCTTGCAAGAGGAGCAATGATGCAGTCTTGAACAGTCATAGTTACAGTAACTTGGTATCAGCTCAGGCTGAGATCCCAGACAGTTCAGAAGCATAATGGGGAGTTAGATACCAGCAGAAGGAGGCATTTCTTTACATTTTTGGGATACAGTCTAACTTTATTTCACTATAAATCAATGAATGATTTCCCTAGAACACAGGCCAGTTTGATTAACCAACAAGTTCTCAGTAGTGGTCAAAGAGATAACAAGTGGCAATGGCTACAGTTTGAGCATTCAGACTGGACATTAGAAACACTTATCTCTCAAGAGAATGGTGCAGTCCTGAAATAGGTCACAGAGATACATCTTTGGAGATTTTCAACAGTTAGCCAAACAAAGCCACATCTGACCTGACAACTGTCCTGCTCCAAGCGGGAGGGTTGGAATAAGATTTTCTAATATCCCCTCTCATCAGAGCTTCTGCATCACTTTCCATGCATTGCAGGTTTGGTGACAGAACACAAAGAGAAACCTAGGCACTAGGCAGTGGTTAGTCTGAGGCTCATTACTGCTGCTTAGAAACACCAGTTAGAGCTAATTATGGTGGGTGGTCTCAGAGTGAGTGTGTTTGGTTTCCATCTCCACCTCTAAGTGTGAGAAGGGTATTTTGAGATGGTGACACTACCAGCTCTTTTGCAGGATGTATTTCAAGTCCTTATCTGGCAAGCTCTGCCATTGTCTGTTTCATCGGAAGCTCAGGTGTAACATCCTTTATTAAGGGGCCCTGTGAAGGGGTAGATCTTGGAAAAACACTGACCTAGCTTTGTACAGTGTCTTTTCTTCAGGAAGGTGGACATACACAGGGAAAGACAGATTAAGTGCTGGAAGCATTTCTCAGCCTACAGCTTCTGTCATTACAAACCTTTTGAGAAATGCTTTTCTTCCCAGGAAAGCTGAAGTTACCATGGCTGGGTAGGCTCTTGGACGGACAACAGCCCAGCTCTACCCAGCCAGATAAGCGTCCTTGATTACAGGCAGAACTCAGCCTAGGAGTGGGGGTGGACCCTCTCTTCACATATCTCAGACCTCAGCCCCAACTCCGATTCCCAGACAAACAGGTTTCACTGCGCTTTGCCTTCAAACAAGGACAAATGAGGTGAAATGCAGAGAAGAGCAACAGGAATGATTACAGGGGTGGAGGTAATGATGAAGGAGGAAAGATTAAAAAATAAAAATTAAAGATGGATAGCCAGGCTATGAGGCTACATAGAGATGTTATCATCACTCATTAAGCAATACAATATTTCAGTGCCAGGGAGGCTCATGATTCAAGATAGCCCATCACCAAAGTGCTATGGCCCAGAGGAGGAGCATGAGGCCAAGCAGGAGTCATTTCATGAATATATATATCATGTGAGCATGAACATTTTTTTCTACAATGCAATCATTTTTATTAAGAAGTGAAATTTGGTTTGGCAACAGGCAGTACCACAGGAGCACAAGGAAAGGGGAACCTCAGGCTTAGCATCAGGGAGATCATCTAGAAGCTGATATTGATTTGGTGTTGCAATAATCAGGCCAGAGAAAAAGTCAGAGCCCATTGCTCGGGACACTTAAGCTAGACTGGACAAAGCATCCGCTGGTGCACAACGGTGAGTAATCTGCCATTGGCAGGCAGATGGACAGAGTAATCTGAGAAAAACTTTCACAGTACACATTTGCAGGAGATGTGCCACATTTATCTTTGGTGTAAGCCTCAGTTCCCTGGTCTCTCTGCAAGAATTGGTGTCCCAAGTCCTTCTTACACCTTTATCTGAGAAGGGCCAGGCTTGGTTTACAGTGCTTTTGCACAAAGTTTGCAAACCACAAATGTTATGCGGTGAGACAGGGAGGGAGCAAGGGAGAGGAGAGAGGAGAGCAATTAATATGCAGCTGCTGCATGGGCTTGAGTGAAAGGAGCGGATGATGACCACCCAGAGCTGACACTTAGAAATGTACAATAAAAGCTGAATGGATGGCTGAATGCAAGACCTGGCAAATCAAAACAGACACAATAAGCCGAGGCCAGTGGAACCAGCAGCCAAGAATGACAGTGGAGCCCATGGACTTGGGGGTATGTGGTTGGCACAGAGAAAGGGGGAGGCCAGAGGGAAGCACAGATGAGCACTATCAAGGGAATCAAAAGCCTGGTCTTTTGAAAGCCAGAACAAATAGCAAGTGTATTCCTGCCACACATAGCATTGACAGTAGGAGCTGTGTGATCCTCTCTGTCCCTCCAGGAGCCACCTGGAGGCAGGCTGCTTCCTGTTTCAGTACACAATGTTTCTTCAGCCGGTCTGCTTTCTTCCAGGGAAGGATGCCCTTGGGTACACACTACTGGAGTGTTTAGGGGATTGCACTTCTGAGGGGATCCTGCATCCAAACCTCCCCTGTATCTAGCTACCTCCAGTCAGCTGCCCAGCATTCAAGCCCTTCCCCATCATGAGGGAGGGATCTCACCCATCCCTTGCCTTGGGGTTTGTTATTTTGATGATTCTGCTGGTACAAAGCCTGGGAGAGGGTACATAGATGGTTACTATGGAGCAACTGGCCTCAGGTAGCATAGGCCTATCTCAATTTCTAGCTTAATGGCTCCCATGTTTGCTCTGCTGCTTGATGGGACTTGTATGAGGATTTGAGAAGGAAAGTAAAAGCATGGACCACATAGCAAAGATTGAGGCGCTGTGGCATTGTGCTATACCTTATCACAGCAGTTGATACAATGAGCCAGGCACATTGCAACACCATATCTAAGTGGAGAGTAGTTCTTATAGCTAGGGACCCAGACACACAGCTTGGGAGCTCTCTTGTTGGTGATATGTATGTATCTGTGTAGGACATGTGTGCACATTAGAAATAGATAGCAAGCATTTGTGATTCATATCAAATATATGGATAGCACATTTATGTGCCTGCTGAGGAATGGTTGTAGCTTTAAATAGTTGGAGCAGGTTTGCAGAGGGTGTAAACAAGCATTTTTCCAAGGACTTCTGCAGAGCTGTGCTGCTTTGCAGAAGTAAGCATATGGCCTATAGCTGCATAAGTAGGGAAGCAAAGACTCCATTGTCTTCCTTGCTGCACACAGAGGACAGTAATGCAAAGGCTAGGCTCATCTGAACTTTTACAACATTCAGGAGCACTAAACTTGGTTTGAACATCTCAGGCCTTTTAAAGAAAGAAAGAGAAAGAGAAAAAAAGACACAACAGTTCCCTCTGGATCCCTGGCATCCCTGTTTGTGGCATCCCTTGTGAAGGATCATAAAATAAATTTTTGCAAAATTATTTTTTTTGCAGGGTGATTTTTAAGGTATTTCCTGCTGCTCCCAAGGTACAGCCCAATTTAGAGGAGTGTTGTTTCATCTCCCCAGCTCCTCACAGTTAATCTGTAGAGCCAGACTGACTCTGCAATGCTCTAACAACCCATTAGAGAGCCAGTCAGTCACATCAGTGATTACTATAACGGTGCACACACCAGCAAATGCTTCTTTACCAGAGGTAGGCACCACAGTACCCCAGCAGGTCTCCCCACTACCAGCTAAGGGGTGTACGATATTAAAGGGATAAGAATAAACTATTCTACCTGGTCTCTTCTCCACTTATCTCTTCTTCCCAGTAGTAGAGGGTCTTGAGGATGCTGTGTCCACTTCAGAGAATGTCTCTTCCAACCAGTACTTGACTCCCTGGGCAACCATTGTCCCAAGCCCTGCTTTGCATCAACTTACCAGTATCCTTTATAATCCAAAGCCAAAACTCGACTTAAGTGGTACTGGGCCAAGGTGAAGATGTGAGCTTCTGTCACTGTCCTTAGCATAGTCTCTTTCTTAAATCCAGCAATGACAGATGCTGTAATGGAGATCTCATGGAGGAAGGCTGGCCATATTAGGCAAACTAACCTACTTTTTGTTACAACACTGTCCTGCTTCTCTTTCTCCTTCATTTTAGTTGTGTCCTGTCTTTAAAGCATGATGGATACAGGGGATAACTCCAAATTTACTTCTTGAATCCAGAGCTGTGTTGTGTGGCCTCTCTCTCAAAATCTAATTATAAAAGGCTTTAGAAAACTACATCAGGAGGTGTTTTATTTCTCCTCTGTCCTGAACCTCTGAAGAAGTGGGTCCCGTAGCCTCAAGCTCTTCCTAGTAAGTATCAAGCTAATTAAAATACAGATATATCAAAACAAGATTCTCACATATCCTCAAGCCTCCCAAGTATCCAATGTCTTGAAATAAAAACAGCAAAAGTAGCAATCTCTTGATGCCCTGAATGGAAAGCTTTTCTAGGAGGGAAGGGTTTAGCTCTCTTCAAATTACTGACTGTTGTGCAGAGGTAACTGGATGAAAATCTCTAGACTTTGTCACTCAATGATCTAATTGTTTCTTCTGGCCTTAAAAAACATTTATCAAAAAAAAAAAAAAAATTAAATGTTGACCGTGCATGCAAAGCCTCTATTTCAGATCTGGCAATTGGATGTCCAGATCTACTGTAACCACTGACACTACCATGATGGATATGCTGGAGAAAGCATCTGTAAGGGATGAATATATATATAACAAGGAATGTAGGACATATATAAATATGACTTTAGTAAGTGATAAATCAGTTGAGAACCCCTTAGTGTTTAGAGACAAACAGGCTATATTCTAGTCAATCAATCTATTGCTGAAAAATATTATTAATGTCTGGTGCACAGATTTACAATGAAGGCTAGATGGATGCGAAAGAATCTTAGTAGGAATTTGTGATGACTGTGCTAAAATATCATTAATTTGTGAAAAGAAAGCTAAATAAAATCATGATTATTTATCACAGAATAATCTTCCCCATCATTGTGTCGTCCAGCTTAGCACCTGGGCTTCCATGTCTGTCCTTCTTTTACCTTGGATATATTTAAATTAAAAGTGGGTAGCACTACACTCAGCATTGTAGTAGGTGGTATTCCAACATTGTGTCCTTCCCAACACAGATAAAGATATTAAGCCTCAATCTGTGGCCAGAGTCTGGGGGAATTAAGTCACTCTGGTTCATGCAGAACGTCAACTCAGGATGCTCCTGAGGTGACTGTGTGCGTGTCGTCATGTAAGCATATTAGAGTAGAGATTGGCCCTGTTCTGGAGCCTTTGTTAAGCCTGGAGGTTACCAAGCTCAAAAGAGATACGAGGCACAGTACATAGTAGAGCATCTGCAGAAGGTCAATACGAAGAGCAGCTCCTACTTGCACAAGCATTTCTGACATTGCTCTCAAGTTTGTGGACTAATGTTATTGTGCTGCTCTCTTCATGGTAGTACTTTCTCTGAGCTCTCCTCATCCCAGCTATGCTAGTCTTTTCTCCACTGATCCTGGTTCTAGCCTGCTCTGCATCTCTATGGAGAGGTCTAAATCCAGGCAAGCACAAGAACAAGCAAGCACAAGAAAAGATCCAGCCCCAGGACCCACATCATCTGCCCCACCTCTCTGCCTGCTTATCTTTCTTGGTTCCCTTTACAGTTGTTTTTGTTTTCTTTCCACAGCTCATTTTCTTGGTCGTCCAGGTTTCTGTGTATCATATATCATCTGTATGTGTCCAAAGGAAAGAAAGATCCCCTCCAACTCAGCAGCCCTGTAACGAATGGACTTCCCCAAATCACAGCTAGCTGACAGCTTGTGAGAACAACAGCTTGAATTACTGGAAGAACTTTTCCCACTGAGTTAATCTGCAATGGATGTAGGTGACCTTCTAAAGGCATCTATTAATCAAAAAAAACAGTGCCCATTCACTGCACAAGGCTAAGTCTTTTGGGAGAGGGGGGTACTAATTTTCCACTGAGATAAATCATAATTTGACAATAATCATCTGCCCTAATCACTCCAATTCTTCCTTTTAATTATTTATATACACAGTTCTTCCTGCCTGGGAAACACAAAGGATGATATTAAACATGGCGTTTGCACTGTCGACAGGAAAATGCTGAAGGCCACAGCCACAACCTTAAATCACTCTTCACGGTGCAAAGCACAGTGTGTAGTGCAGTCCAGGCAGGGCCCTGATGAAGAGTGCAAGGGCTGCAGCCAGCTCTGGTGGACCTTCCCCTTGGATGGCAGAAAATAACCATTCTAGGAGACAAGTTAGTACTTCCAGCAATGGAGAGGAAAGCAGTCCAGTAAGTCCACAGAGCTATCCTGTACCTGGAGTATTGAGAACAGATCGATAGGAGAGGAGAGAGCTGAGGCTGGGGGGTGAGGTGGGAGGTCTGAAGCCCTTCCTTGCAGTCAGATGTTTGCCAGCAGTGTCATCCCAACTATGCCTATGGCAGTATCCACCAGGGAGTCAGCACAAGGAAGAAGCCCAGGGGCCCAGGTGGTCTGAGATGACCACCATGTAACTGCCATCTCCTCCATTCCTCCTCCATTGAGGAATATAATAAGAGTGAGTCTGTGGAAACAGCAGGGTTTACCTCACATCAGTAGCCCTCAGTTGCTTGGAAGAAGGGCTGTGACTTGGGAAGCTAGTGGACTGTGGGAGGGAAGTAGGAAAGGAGGGAGGGCTAGTTTGGGTTGCCTTGTGCAGTGCTGTTGATGCATTACAATAGGCAAGGGCTGGTGTGAAGTCCCTGCCTGGGGTGAGACTCTGTGTCCCTGCTGCATGAGTAAGCCATGAGAGGGGTGTGGCAGGCGCTAACTGCTCATTCCTGTAGAAAGCTCCTGGGTGTTTGCCAGAGTGAGGCTAACGCCTGGCCATATTCCTTGTCAGCACAGGTGAGGGCTCCACTTCTCAGTATCTCCTTTTGTACTGGCCACCAAGCTGACAGGATGCCGAGCTGTTTCATTACATCACTGAGTCATGTTGGAGCCATCACAGTCCCAAGGGCCTGTGGGGTTCTCTGACGCCCCACTCCCTCCTGGAGGTGGTGATGTTGTGTTCTTGAGCTCCTGGCGTGAACAGACAAGAGGTCAAAATCAGCTTTCTCTCAAAATATATATTTGAGATGTAAAAATATAAATAGCAGTAGTTTGAGAACATCCTGCAACTACTGCAACAAACCACCATGGCCCATTCCACACATTTGCTAGATATGTGACTGCCATATCTGAGAGATTGTTCCAGTTCATCACAGGATAAACATCTTGTCTTACCTTCTCCTGGACCACAAAGACAGTCTCAGACACACCAAGCAGTTCTCTGATGCTCACAGCCACAAAGTCACAGTCTGCTGCTGGCTTTTTTGCTGTGTGTGGTCAAGCAGTTACTTAAAACTTCTGACATAAAACTACACTTCTCCATGGTTGTACTGAGGGCAGTTAGCTGGACTGCCCATAAAAGCAAGGATCCACAGGTCCTACGGCTGCTACTGCTGGTAACTGCTCAGCCTATCTCTTTTTTGGTGGAAAATTAATCCTAGGATTCTTCCTTCTTCTCCTTGGGAAAGAACCCCCTAAAGCTGGAAACAGCCAGGAAATGCTGTACAGCATCTTATGGGAGGTGTGATTTCTCACTGTACTTGTGTGCTCTATCCCAGTGGCCTGCACCCTCCCACCTAGCCTTCAATTCAGCCACATCTGCCACAGTGCAGGTAGTCTGGCACTCCTTAGCTAGGTGCATCGGCTCTTCACTGCAAATATGTCACGGGGTTTGCTGCCTGAGTAGAGAACACAGCCCATTGAGGGGAGCCAGGCTGGGGATCCTAAGCACAGCAACATTTCCACATAAACACATTGGCCACATTTCGGCTTCTGCATGTTGGGGTTTTGGTGTGTGTATGTGGGGGGGTGGGGCGGGGCAGGTCTTTCTAGGATTTAACCATCTGTGCCCCTAAAAAACAAATAAAATTGAAGAAAGCCTCCATACATTTTCCCTCTGCTGCTGGATATACTTCTAGTAATTCTTGTAGCCCAGGTCAGCACGACATCTTACAAGCTATACCACGGACCTACAGCACCATATGCTGGCCTAGATTAGCATCTACACAGCCGTACAGCCTGCCTTTCTTCATTCCTGGTCTCTACAAAGCAGTGCAGAGCAGAGTGGACTATGTGGTCTGGGCCTCAGGTGAACTGCAGGTGCCTGACCATGCTCTCCACTCAGTGCACAAGGACTCACTCAGTGCCTGGCAGTATTGGCTCAGAGAAGGCAGCACAGCAGAGCGCTGAAGCTGCAGTGCAGAAGCATCCATCACTCTTACGTGCAGTCCCCAGGAGGGCAGCTGCCCATGACACCTGACTGGCCAGTGCAATCGCAGTGCCTGTCTGAGCAGTGAGAGGCCTGAACTCAGCGCATGCTGTGGGTCAGAGTAGTCACTGCCTCACAGATCTGCTCAAGTCCAGTTCCCTTCCCTGTTCTGCCTTTTATTAGCCATAGACCACTGTGCCAAAGCCCAACCTGTGCGGAAGCTCCTTTTGGTTTCAGTAGCTCTGAGGATAGAGCAGCCCTTCCTCAGGACCCCTAGGCCTGGGGACCCTGTGGCAATCAGCAGACACCTTGCTGAAGGAGACCTGAGGCCAGCTTTGGGTCCTGTCCAGTATCATTCAGACCTGCTAGACTCAACTGAACTCAGCTCATGATTTTTCCTTAGACAGGAGGGATGAAATGACTATGACCGATTCTGAAAGTAACTACATTAACATTGAGTAAAGTTGGAAAGTTTTGCTTCCTGAAAATCTAATCTGTTGGAATCCTTGTCATAAGAGACTGCTGGTTACAAGAACTCAGGACACAGAAAAAAAGCAATACAGACAGTGAGAACTGGTTGCATTACTAAGAATAACAAGCATAACACTATAACATGCCTGATGTTAGCAAGGAAATTTAATTTTGTGATTTGTCTCCTACTTTTCATTATGCAGTGCCCCCTGAGCTGTCCAGTACTGATCAGGGAAATGACTTGAGCTTGGATTGTGGTGGTTATCTTCGGGGCAATGAGGCATCACAGAACACAGGGTTCTCATATGGGCCACTTTGCATTGTTGTGGTATTTCCTGAGCTGTGGAGGATGGCTGAAAGCTCTATCCTTCTGTAATAAATCTGGTAGCAGACAGTGAGAGTTTGGGACACCCTGCTCATTACTCCTGGACGGGCTAGAAGGTCAGAAAACAATAAAATACATGCCCCTATACAACATCAGCATGGCTCAAGCCAGGAACTGCTAGAATAAATCTACCCTTGTGGTATGCCAGACATTAGCTTAGATGCTTCCCCAGAAACTTGTAGTGGCAGAGCTGGAGTAAGCAAAGGCCCATCCAGACTCTATCCCTATTCAGTTCAACATATGCTCTAGCTGCTGTTGCCTTGCAAAGAAACATGCCTTCTTGTTCTGGCTGAGTGTCTCTTCTCTGTGGGACTTGACCGTGAGAGAACACGCTTAATGCCCCAAAAAGCAGAGAACTTGCCCCACAGTCCCACAACTCCTGCTGTGTCCTTGTATCCAATGTCCAGGCTGCACACAGAGATGTGGGGCCCCTGTGGAGCACCTGGGGAGAAGCTGAGAGAGCTTCTGCTCCCACAAGGCAAAAGGACGGAGGGCACCAAACAAAATGTAAGAAGTCAGCAAACACAATGAAGCAATTAGCATGAGTGTGCAGGGAGAAGAGACTGAGATAATGCAATTTATGGAGTTCAGGAGAGGGAATTCTCTAGGGGCTCTGATCACACATTTTAAATACCTTCAGGGCGATGATATAAATGAAAGGAGTGCATTATTCACTATCTCTGATGACGGGAGGGCAAAAGGCAGTGACCTGCATCTGAGGAAGGAGAAGTCTGGGTGGGAGGAAACCCAAGCTGCAGGCTGGGGCCTTCAGGCATGGGATGCACTCCCTGGGGCTGCCTTGTCTCCTGGGATGAGAGTCTGTCTGTAATGCATCAGGCTCACATCAGCGTTGGTGCTGGAAGGTCTGAAGCCAGCTCATGACCTGTGTGGAAGCTCCCAGCCTGCATGTCCCTCCTGGCATGGAGGAAGTAACTGGAGTTTCCTGCAGGTAATAGCTGTGGCCCACACATTGAGTCTGCAGGGCTGCAGTGAGTACACAGTTTCTCTTTCCTACAAGAAAAGACTAGCTGTTCAGCTCCATACAAGCTGGCATGGATGGAGATTGGGATGGCAGTTGTGACAGTCACTAAGCTAGAAAGCCAACAGGAAGGAGCTAGAATCAGCCATGTGCCTTCAGCTGGGAAAAAGAACTAGGGTCTGGAAATACTTCCTCCAACAAGACGGACGTCCTTGTGGCTTAGGCACAAACAAGAAATCTCCTGCCTGCTGCTGGCATTATCTTATCCCTCTGTAGTCTCTGCTATTGAGTAAAAACTGCATTGGTATTTTGAATGTGAAGAGGTCTGGGAAAGTGCTGTGTCTGGTGCTGAACTTTCTAGGCTGATGTTAGCACGGATGGGGATTCAGTTCTACTCCTGCTCCCAGATGTTCCCTCTGCCAGCTCCCCTCACAGTTCCCATTGCCTCACAGACAACATCCGTGGGGTGGTATGAACAAACTTCCCAATGCCTACTCTTTGCTCTGTCTGCCACAGAATCACAGCCTCATGGCTCATCGAGCCCAAGCACAAGCAAAAAGGAAGAGAGGTAAGAAGAGTCATGCTGCCTTCTCTGTGTGCTGACATGTCTAGATAGGATACAGGGTTGCTTCCTGCACAATCTAGAAGTCTGCTTTCACCCATCCTGTGCCTAGTTTGTCATTGGCTGCCCGAATAGGAGGAAGGCAGAGAAATGCTCTCAACCTGAGCAGATCTGACCTTCCACTTCTCCTCCTCCTGCAAGAAGCAAGTCTTTTTGTGTGATTTGTCTGGATCAGGCTTGTCTGGGTCTGAGCAGCAAGGCAAAGCAGCATCCATTCCCTACAAACATACAGGAAACTCAGACCTCTTCTTGTCTGCATACAGCAAATAGGCTGTCCATTTAAGCACAGTATGGCCCTGATAATCGAAGATACCATCCTAATGCCAGGTGTAAAACAAAATATTATAGTAGATGTTATCTGGGGACCAATGATCCAACACCAAGTGGAATGATCCAGCATGGAGGAGACCCACTGCATTTGCTAGGGGACCCATTTTGATCTCTGGAGCCTTTTACATCTCGTTGAAGATGGGTTTGTCCTTATCTGCTTTATCTCCCTTGTGGGGCTCTCTTAGTATCATTTTGTGGCTAGTGGGCCCGGGAGATATCTATGGTGCAGCCAATATGCTTGTGAGGTCAGAGTGACACTGGGGGAGCCAGTGTGTCATTAGCAACTTGCCAACCCCATCCCTTGCAGAGGCAAAGGCTTTAGAAAAAGCAACCTGAGAGACAAGCAGGTCAGCTTGGGTGGTTCTTGCAGACACCCCAGGTAACACATGGGAAACAATGCTCTGATATCCTGCCCAACACACAGATGCATGTCACGAGTTGGATCCTGGGTGCCAATGTGTGCAAGTCAAGGCTACCTCACACTGTGGAAAACAGACAGAAAGACGGCTCCTGCCATGCACATCCATCACAGCCATGTGTGAAAGGTGACCGGGGCTGGAATGACTTTGGGGGTAGAAAGTCTAGAAGGGCTTGCTGGCTCTGCATCCCACAGAAGCCCATAGGGGCTCATCTCTCCTTCTTAATATGACAGGGTGGCCAGCAGGCAGAGCAGCCAGCCTGACTGCTAGGCAAAAACAAAGCAAGTGAAATCCACATAGGAAAAACTTTATGCCTTTGGCAGCCCCAATCCTGCCACTTGATTCACATCTCCTACAGGGAAGGACTGTTAAATTCACAGCTTCTGAACAGTACAGTAGCACACGGCTGTATAACCACAGCATGAAAACAATGGTCCTTTAGGCCCTGAATACTTCTATCTTGTACTGGTAGAGATGTAGTATCTCTTCCAGGCACCAATGCTGTAAGCAGGGAACGAGGACATGGTCCAGCACAGGATACCCCATCTCGAAAACCAGGGCAAGAGGAAAGGCAAAGAAAACTGCCTCCTAAATGCCAAATGACTGAAGGCTGACTCTAGGCTCAAGAGAAAAAGCTATAAATCTGCCTAGCCCTGCTGCAAAAGCATGAGACACCCTGAAACACCTGCTCAGTGTCAGAATGCCCTTGATCTCTGTTTTCTCATCCATTTGCTCCTCTCTTCTCTGTCACCCCTGGAAGCATGTTCAGTCTCCTGGTGGCTACAGTTTCTCAACCTGCTCTAATACTGTTTCTTCTCATATTGCTGCATTTTATAGCAGGCTGGGTCAGGTTGCAGTTGCCAGTACCATTCCCCAAGCTCCACACTGTTGGGTGCAGATGGAGGGCAGTTCCAGCTAAGGGAGTCTGCCAGCAAGACATGCTGCCACTCTGTCAGCAGCAGAGTTATACACTCTCCACTCCCTCCTGTCATGTTATAAGAGACACCAAGATAACTGACCTGTGAAGGATTTTGCTGGGATTTTTCCCCTGGGGCTCACACTAGGTCATGTTGCCAAGATAGGTCTGGCATGTCCTGTCTTATGGCAGAGGATAGGGTCTGAGGCATTGCATGACCTGTGGGCTGTGGTGGGCCCGCACTCAGGTTGTCTGAATCATGGGATTGAACATAACAGCACCTAACACTCAGACCTAACAGTCTTTGATGGACTTGAATTTCCATTGCTAGCTGAAATGAAAAGGAGCATTCTCATATCTCCCCAGGAGTAGGTAGCTGCATCAACATATCTTCCTAACACAGCACCGACACAGAAACATCCTCTGGGAGAAATGACTATCGCCTTGCTCCTCAGCTGGTTTAAAAACATTCCTCTTTCGAAGCCACAGACTGCCCCTGTCCCCAACAGCAAGCAAGGAGCCAGTCTCAAAGGCCACCCAAACCACATCCAAGTGAGACCATTGCCCATTTGTCCCTATCTGACCATTTCCTGGACGTCATCTGGGAGTGAAAGAACAAAACAGAGAAGGTATAATGCCATTGCCTCTGTTTCTCCCCTGATTTAGCCCCATCGAGTGGAGTTAAAAACAGCATGCAAGCCACAAAAACAAATGGGCTGTGCCATATTTGTCTCATTTGTGTCTCTGGTCTTGCTGCACAGGGGGGAAGAGAAATATGTTCAAAGTGTAACTAATGCCAGAGCCTAAGAAATGGATCAATTTACCCTGAACAATTTGCAATGCTAAGTGAGCTGCTCTCCTCTCGCTTAATTCCTCCTCACATGCAGGCATGCACAATCCCTCATTCCCACATCCCTGTCTTAGGAGAAAAGCAGTTCAGTGCCCCAGTGCAGTCAGAATACTCCATCCTGCTGCCTGCACCAAATCTCAGCAACAGATTACTTTCCTGATGATTTAAATCCCTAGGATGTGCCTGCCATGAGCTCCTTGGTTCCTGTCCATCCTTCAGCAGTGATGAGCTGGGTTTGTAGAGACCTGATACCAGGAAAGGGGTGGCCCTAGCACATTGGCAGTAGTGCCCGTACCCAGCTCAGCTCTCCATGTCTCCAAAGGTTTGTCTCCAATGAATACTCAGCTAATTAGTATACTGAGACTAAATCTTTTGGTCTCCATCGATCTTATCTTTAAATCCTGCAGACAACAATTCCTCAATCGATACCTCATTTAATTGCTGCCACCAGGCTGACAGCTGGGGTTCTGGCTGTGCAAACCTGGCTGTCATATGGCAGGTTGCCAATACCACCTTCTAACCCCAAACTGATTTATCCTCATGCAGTTCCTCTCCTCCATCCAGACCTCATTCCCTGACCTTCCTCCCTCTGTGGGGGGACCCCTATAGAAAGAGCCCTGGCTGCATGCATCCCCACCACATCCACATCACATTTCTGTATTCATTTGCCTCCAGAGCACAGTTGTGATTGAACTATCTTGTCAACAAGAGCTAATGCACAAACATGCAGCTTCCACACACACTGCTAAGATTTGACGCAGACTGGGCCCAGATCAACTAGCAAAACACTACCTCAGGGGTGAATCCTGGGTGCCACATTTCCTTGGTGCTTCAGGACTAGCCCAAGCCAGGAGAAAGTCAGATGAACAGCTCCTTCCCATGGGTCCCATCGCGAAACCTGGCTTTCATGTCTCCCTGTGGCACTGCCATTCCCTGCTGGGACCTGACATGTGCTTGGCATGGTCAGTTGGCTGAGCTGTCTTTCTTGGTGAGCCCAGGGAATTGGGAAAAGATCAAGAGAGGAGGAAGGATCTAACATCAGGGCCTTGTCTTCACTGGGGCCCTGCACAAGATGCATTTGCTGCAAGTTGGTGGTGTGGGCACAGCCCAGCCCTATCACAGGTTGCCACTGCAACCTCCACAGCAGGAAGGGGCTTGTGCTGGACATGAGGCAGAGAAGGCCAGAGGGCAGGCATGGGAAAACAGGAGAAGGCCAAAATATCACAGTATTTAGTGCTGCAGGGTGGCTGAAATGGCTCTCTCATGGAGGATGGCCGTAGCATGTTTCTTATTTCAGTGTGGGCAGAACCACTCCACAGGCAATGTGCCTAGGACTAAACGAGCATGCTTCCAAACTGAATACAAAGCTGCTGGCCTCCCCCAGGCTGTAGCTTACCTTGTGGGTGACCTGTAAAGCACTGGCTATGCTCCCTTTCCTCCCTGCTCCCTGCTCAGCCCTCTATTCTAGTAGGTATTTAAGCAGAGTGCAGCAGAAATTTGCGGTAGGATAGCAGTTGCTGAGCAGCTGACTTGGATTCTTTGAGATGCTCAGTGCTTGCTGAAGAGCAGCACATACGAAGACAAGCTATGGCTGTTATTCTGGCACAAGCTGCCATGTGGAGCAATTCACTGACTTCCTGGCTAAGCGTTCAGCTTGGGGTTGCAGGAGGAATTTCAAGCAGGTCAGGCTCCTGCTTGGCTTGTTTTTTATTCTTGTTTTGATCAAACGTTTTGCCATAGTTTAATGATAATCATTGCTGCAACATCTGTTTCTCTTAGTGGCAGACATGTGAAACAATTGTTGTAGCCCTGTCTTTGATCAGTTGTGTGTTTGTCATCTCCTGCAATTCTTGATGGGCCTCTCTTTGTGGTGATGCTGATTGTTCTATCTCTGTAACGTCAGGAAACATTAATATGTAATTTTGGAAAGAAATCAAGCTTTTAGATGAACACATCACTAGCGATATGGTCAGAATGAAATTTAGGCCTGCCTCTAGATTGAGATTGTACTTTACAATGGCAACCAGGCTTCCCTGGCAAGTAGGTGGATGCCACGCTTCCAATGGTGCCTGGGTGATCAGTCAACACATAGCTCAGCCCAGCCATCAATACCCACTGCAGGGCTAGTCTTGATTACATCAGCTGTAAAGCAGAGCAGAGATCTGGCCCACCACATCCTGTGGTCATCAATTATTGCCTGCCCGTTCCTCTGAAGGTCTTGAGCTTTAAGTGGAGGCAGCAGTTATTCTCGTCAGCCTGAGTCCTGATGAGGATATCTCAGTGGACTTCTCAGCTCAGCTCATGGTGCTGGTGAGCACTTGTTTGCCAGCAGTCTTTAAACTAAAATCTGTGGCTTTTATAGAACAATTGTCTGGGACTGATCACTCACTTTCCTGGACTCCAGGAGAGGAGAAGATGTAGCAGAAGAAAGCTTTCAGATCTGTCATAGATGGGGTGACTATTCACTGAGTAACAATAGTGACATTTTATGTATCACTCATTCTTGCACCTTTGAGTTGCTCCAGTCCGTGGTGACAGTCTTCTCCAAGCAAGAGGAGCTGCAGAGACCATAGTAAAATGAGCTCTACTATTGACCATAACTAGTATCCTCATTTAGTCTCAAGAAGCAGGGATGAGACCCTTGCTGTGCTAGGCGCTGTACAAAGGAGATGGTTCTGATGCAACCCATATCTCTTCTCAGGGTGCAATAGGGATGTGGAAATCTTCTCAGAGGTGAACATCACAATATCTTTAAAGCCTTCACAGGCCAACATTGAGGAGTTAGCACACTAAGAAAGCTGGAGGAATATGCTAACAGCTTGTGGGGAACAAATTCAACTTTGGTGTAAATGGATGCACTTTCTTTGGTTCCACTGGCCTAACTAAGAAGACTCTTGGTTGCTGCAAGGGGCTGGTGTTTGCTCAAACCAATGAGAAGTGAGATAGCCCATGTCCTCACACATCTACTCTTGCAGTCTGCTCTTTGCCTGGAACAGCTATGCCATGGTGCAGAACATGACCCTGGGAAAAAAAAAGCCAGGTTCTGCTCTTGATGCAAACTGCTGAGGCCAGAAGAAACAGTGTAGGTCAGAACTGAAGAAAAATAGGTATCTGAGTTTAAGTTCTCTGTGACAGAAATAATTTCCAGAGCCCCTGAGCTTGGCTAGCATCTGGCCAGTAAATCCAAGGTGTCTTACTATTGAGTGTAAACAGTGTCTGCGTGGGCAAGAACACGCACCTGTCAGGATGCAATGTTAGGAGAAAGCCTACCCTGTTCCCAGTCTTGTAGGCTACAGTTCCCCAGACAGCCAGGGAGGAAGGTCAATGTTTACTTAATAGCTCCATGAATGAAGTCACTAAAAGCTTCCCATTATATTAGTGGGACTGAGGGCTCATGTGCTATCAGCCAGCAGAAGTTTCCCCCAGCCTCTGTTACTGTTCAATAGTCTGTTATATTAAGAACTGTTAACTGCCGTAGGTTGCTTGCAGCAGGTCCACTGTGAGGCTTATGAACCAGGCTGAGCACTGCTGGAGCAAAGAGGAGCCAAGCTGACAGTCCTAGTGAGTGGAGAAAAAGGGGCTTACATAGTGGGTAACTAACTGTTAGCAGAGGAGACTACCAGGGCAGGATAGGTCCTGGCTACCTGGGCAGGCAGTCCCATCAGGCTGCCAATCTTGCAGCCGTCCTTGGCCTCATTGCGAGAAGGCACCTGACACATGCTGCTGAGAGATCAGCAGTTGGCCCTGAGCATGCCCCAGATGGTTAGATGCCAGGGTGTTTGCACACAGCTCTGCCATTTAATGGGGGGAGAATGCATGGCTGATCCCAGCTGAAGCCATACACTAAAATGCTGACAGACTGTTTGTTGAGACACAAACATTGGCAAATGGCCCTGCTTGCTGTAAACTTAGTCAAGGCAAACAAGGAGGGAACCTAAGAACAGTGCTCTCTCTGCCAATAGCTAAGAGCCACCAGAGTGCAATTTAGTACATTTTTTCTGAGGAGAAAGAAGTAACTTTAAGAGGAGATTTGAAGCCCCTTTCCAAATGGGATGTTCAGCTTCTTGAAATAAGGCTAGGTGCTGATGGAGATAGCTGAGGATGTTGCCTGGTACAACAATATTTGGAGAATGGAAGACTGCACCTCTTTGGCCAGAATATTAACCTCCTTGATCCCTCAGGCTTGGAGTGTTCAGCAATACTTTTCCAGAATGAGCCAATAAGCATCTCAGATGTGCTACAGAATTACTGATTCTATGATTTTATGATTCTAATTCTCTCCCAGCAGGAAAATGTGGATGAGGGGCTCACAGCGCTGCTAGCTGTGCTCAGTGCCTTTCAGTAGGTTTTTGTTTTACTCACTGGTATGTGCCATTAGCTCTCCCTGCCTGGGATCCCATACACCGAAAAAGAAGAAACTTATGAGGTTGAACTGTCTGCAGATGGCAGCTATGGAGAATGTAACATTGAAAATGTGAGTCAGAGTTGGGCAGCATGCGGTGGGAACCAGAGACCAATGGTTTGTTCAGCATGAGAGATAAGTCTGCTCTGCTCACTTCAGAGTCAGGCCAGGACCTGTATACACTGGAGTTCCACACTTCTGCCATGAATTGATGGTGGTGTTTCAAAGGGAAGAATTGTCTGTAATTCACATTCATTGCTGTTGGCCTCCAGTGCTGTCGTCTCACAAGTTACCAGGGTTTGCAGACTGAAAAAGCTAGCTCCAGGGTAGGCTAGTTAGTGAGGCTGCTGAAAGATTCCCAAAAATCCTGTAAAAGAGAGCCACCTTTCACAGACATCAAACTAGGAAAACCAGAAGCTTTGCTCCTACATGACTTCGTAGCTTTTAGTCTGCAAACTAGGGCTTTTATGTGTCAGATATGACCTCCCCCCCCCTATTTGTGAGAAATTTCTGATCTTAATTTTTAACCTAACTGGGCTTCTATTCAAAATGCCTGACTACTGCTAACATGGATTGTGATGTTTCCTGGAGTTCTTTCCACCAAAATGATGATTATTTCTTAGACCAAAAGGTGGGAGAGAGGGGTACCAAGAGAAAGAGAAACAGGGCCCATGTGGGTGGAGGAGGGGGCATGACAAGGGTAAGGAGTTATCATCTGGGAAGAATAAATGCAGAACAGGTAGTGCATTTTCATTTACTTGGACACCAGTCTGGGGCTGTTTGATGTTAATGGACACCATGGATTAAAATTATTACTAGTGACCCCAATGAAAATATAAAAATGGGACCGATCTGTGAAAATCAAGCCAGTTTGACTTGGGCTCAAGGCTCAACAGATTAGCAAGGATTCTCCTATGATTTGTCTTGCTTTGAGGATCATCCAATGCATACCTGCATCAGAGAGTGAGCAGTAAAGATGCCAGGGGGCATCCCTTTCACCAACCTCTCACAAGAAACAAGTGGCAGTGGTGTGACGAAGAGGAGAATGAAGAGGATGGGATCACTGCAGAGAGCAGTGCTTGGCTCAGCAGTGGAGGAGGCTGTGCCTATGAGTGGAGCATTTTTCACTTTGCAGTTGTTGCAATACCGCCGTGTTCCACACAGTGTCAGACGCCAACATGCAACTACTTCACACAGGCCACAAAACTGAGCTCTGGCACCTATCCTCCCTGAGACGCCACAGCCTCCAGGCACCGTCAAGGATTGCACACAGCATTAATTTGAGGTTAGGAAGGCCTGGGAGATATAACTGCCTACTCTGAGCACCCATCATGAGCACCCTAATATGCTGTAGCACTGCAGCCTGAAGCTTTAAGCTCAGCATCTACAGCTGCACTGGAGTAATGAGGCAATATCAAACCATATGGGATGAAGCCTCCCATTTAACTAGCTCTATGCTTTTTTATGCTCTTTCCTGTGGCCTCCTTGGTGCTGCCAATCTCATTACATACGTACACATATACGTGTGTGTGTGTATATACATATATATACAGTGATATATATATATATATATATATATATAAATTTTAGATAGCATGATAGAAATATTGGTCACCTAAAAGGCAAAAAAGGATTATAGCTTTTGCAGGCTACAGTGAAAACTGTGAAAAAGGATGTCTCAGACTTAAGTGGAAAATATCTGTTGTGTTTGTAAGGAGCAGCTCACCCTGTAAAATGACCATAGCACATGCCAGTCAAGGGCACCTAGTTGCTCCAGTCCCATGTCTGAGACTTGTGTCCAGCTAACACTAAGCTGTGTGCTGCATCATCTCTGGCAGTCTTTCCCTCCATCCCCTGTACTGGGCTTCAGATCCCTTCTGACACCCTTGACTACATCAAAAGAGGAGAAGATGAGAGAGATGAAGAGACATTTCCTCAACTCAATGCAAACACTATGGTGAGTGGCCCAGCTGCAGCTCACCCATGGCAGTGCCTGGCTCCCAGTGCATCAGTCCTGCCCTCAGTACGCCCAGCTCTCCCACATTGCCACACTGCCCACTCAGCCTCTAACCCTTTGGCTTGTGCTTGCCCAGCTGCTTGCCAGGGTGAGCTTTCTCCAGCAGCAAGCCAGGGAGGGGGAGCAGACTGCTAATAGAAGAAGCTCGCTTTGATTTGATCTCTCTGACCCAAAGCCTACAGGAAATTTCTCTCTAGATTAACTTCATCTGTCTCCCAGCATTTCCTTGCTGCTACTGAGCCTTCCCCCCCCACACGTCTTGACCCCTTTCTTACCACTCCCATAGCTTTCCCTATATGGGGCTGGGGGGGGTTATCTCTCACAGTGTCTTGCAGCAGCCTTTTGTGTGACCTCCTTCTTGTCCTTCCCTTGCCCTGTACTTCCCAAGCCTTTTTACCCCCTCCTGCTGTCAAGCTGAGCTTAAATGCCGGCTCCACAACTTCCCCGGGGATCCTGTCTCTTAGCAACACTCCAACCCAGAAGGTAAAGCTGAGCACACATCTCCATCCATCAGTGGCCATAGTGCTGTGTGCAAAGTGCAGAGGGTAACTGCTGCCCAGAGGGGAGAGGAGACATGTGCCTCACCCTGCACACGCCATCTCCTCTGTCTTCTGTCACAGGGAAGTGGTTGTGGGCGGGAGAAGAAGGAAGTTAATTTCCTTGTTGCTAGGAGGAACACGTGGTGTCACAGTCCAGAATTGCTACCCTGTGACCTAGCCGATGTGATGCGACAGGAGATTGCAGAGCTCAAGCGCCCCTTCGGAGTCCCTGCCTGCTCTGGAGACAAAGTACAAGTGCTCCAGGAAGGCCTGAAGTCTGGGTCTCCTGCCAAAATCCAGTAGTTCTGCCCATCCTCTGCTAGTGTTTCACAACCGACAAAGCTTGAGAAGATAGATGTTTAGACCTTTCCCTGCTCTGTAGGAGCTGCAGTGATGAGCACGGGTTCACACACACCTTGGGAACCCACATATCATCACTGTGGCTGCATCCCAATGAGGAGTGCGAACATCCATAGAACTGAGTCCTCTGTCATGGTCATGCAGCGAGGCCATCTCACGGGTACAGCATTCTTGGAGATGAACTGACTGAAGATTTAATTCTGCAGGTGTGGGAACAACCTGGACTTGCAGGTGAGTGCTAGCACCTCAGGCTCACTAATGCCCCCAGAAAGAGGTTTAGGCTGGGCTCTATCTGATTCCCAGCTCTTCTGGGAGGGTTTACATGCTCCTCAGCCTCCATAAGTATTTGATGCCACCATGCCTGCAGCCTTGAAAATCATAAAAAGGCCCTAAAAATCACAAAACTAGAATAGTGAGTGACTGAAGAGTTGTGTAAGTCTGCCATATGCTCTTCTGCGCTGGTGGAGTGGTACTACCAGCCCTTGGCCAGCATCAGTGGTTGCCCCTGAGATGAGAGCAAAGAGTCTCTCAGTTTCAAGTGGCTCCAGGATTTGGCCATTGTCTCTGCTTCAACAGGGGAACTGCCCCTGGGACAGGAGCCACTCAAGTTGTGGGCCACCTCCCTGCCTGCAGTTCCCAAGCAGCAGCATCTTTGCCCCAGGTGCTGGCAGTGCCCTGCTCCCACATCTAGGGCACAAGGTCCTGTGATGGGCCCCCAAGCCCCATAGCCTGTCCCATTCCTTATAGCCTGTCCCACCCCGTATCAGTCTGTATCTACTACCCTGTCTGTATCTGCTACAGCTTCCTCATCCACTTCCCCCCCCCAAAGCCCACAGCCCATGATCGGCCCCACCCCACAGCCTATCCCCCACTACCCGACAGCCTGTCCCACAGTCCATGACCTGCCCCACCCCACGGCCTGTCCCCCTCACCCCACAGCCTGTCCCACAGCCCGCGAGCTGCCCCACTCCACAGCCTATCCCCCCCACCCCGCAGCCTGTCCCACAGCCCGTGACTCGCCCCTCCCCAGTGCCCGTCCCCCCCACTCTGCAGCCTGTCCCACAGCCCATCACTCGCCCCACCCCATGGCCTGCCCCTCGACCCCACAGCCTGTCCCACAGCTTGTGACTCGCCCCACCCCACAGCCTGCCCCCCCCCCGACCCTGCAGCCTGTCCCACAGCCCATCACTCGCCCCACCCCATGGCCTGCCCCTCGACCCCACAGCCTGTCCCACAGCTTGTGACTCGCCCCACCCCACAGCCTGCCCCCCCCCCGACCCTGCAGCCTGTCTCACAGCCCATGACTCGCCCCACCCCACGGCCTATCCCCCCCGACTCCGCAGCCTGTCCCACAGCCCGTGACTCGCCCCACCCCACGGCCTGTCCCCCCACCCCACGGCCTGTCCGCTCCCCCCGCGCCTCACGGCCTGTCCCACCGCAAGACCGGGCGCGGGTCGCGGGCGCGGGCCGCCAGGGGGCGGCAGAGGGTGAGACGAGGCCGGCGGCGGCGGCGCGGCGCTTCCCGCACCCCGCGGAAACGGTCGCGGCGCGGGAGCCGGGGCAGGGCCGGGCGCCTCGAGGACGCGCTGTGCAGAGCGAGCTGCCCCATGGCTGCGTGGCCCCGGCGGCCCTCGTCGGGGGCCGGGGCTGGCGAGGCGGGGACACGGAGGCAGGCCCGGAGCCGGCTGCAGGCCAGGCGCAGCGGCGCGGTGAGTGGGTAAGTGCGTGTCCGCCCCTGGGCTGCGGGCGGCAGCAGGGCCCCGGGCTGCCCCGGGCAGCAGCGCCCCTGGCGCCTGGCAGAGCCCTTTGCCAGGCGGGCTGGCCCGGGGCCCAGGAGTGCGACCCTCATGGAGGGCGTGGGGCAGCCTCAGGCTGGCCCCCATCAGCATCCCTGGCCACCTGCCTGTCGGTCCGTCCAGAGGTGACGAGGCTTCCCCTTGCCCATGGGACTGTAAACCCTTCCCGGGCAGCCCATATCCACTGAGACCCTGGGGCTATCATGCAGGGTCGGCCTGTCCAGGCCACAGGATCTCCTGGGAGTGATGCTCGGAGGGCCCCAGGTTGTGGGGCAGTGGGGGGCCAGTGCAGCACTGTGGTCTCTTTGCTTCCTGTGCAGCCTTGTCACCTCTGGCAAAGTGATAAGGACAAAGGAAACTGCTGCTACCCCACTTTCCTGTCCTCCAGGAACAGCTGGGATGCCTCTGGGGGCTGTTCTGCCCCATATATGGCTGCAGTGGGCACAGGAAGGGCTGTTTGTAGACCTCCTATGCTCCTTTCACTGTGAGTCATGCATACACGTTGAACTAAAGGCTGTCGTTACCTGGAGAGTCTTCCCAGGAAGGAGTAGTTGGAGGTAAAACTTCTGCTCAAGTTTTGTAACTTTATCTCAGAGGGCTGCAGTGATGATCAGGTTGTTCAGGGGAGGACTCAGTGTTCTGATTTTGGAAGATTTGAGGTCTGAGAGAGGATTTAGTGCTAGGATTTTTCTGTTTATGGGTTGCTTACCTCTTGGTTTTGTGTCCGCTGCCCCCTAAACTTTTTCTGTGTAATGAAGTAAGCCCAGCTTGGTGGGTGCTAGAAACATCATTTCAAATGCCATCCAGTGGTGTTATAAATGTGATCCAGAAAGGCAGGGTATTTATATGGGTCTCCAGTACTCAAGCCAACAGCACTGTTCTATAAAAGGGGCCATGGACCAGTATACCAATGACGTCAGAAGAGGACCCCTGTTCAGATTTTTGGTGGAGCTCATAGACTTCTGCTTCTGGGAGGGGGCTTTCAGTTTCTCTTTCAATCCCTGAATAAGACCAGGAGAAGAGTGGATTTTAAGGTGTATTCTGTTCTCAAGGTTTCTCCACAGAGCAATTTCCTAGAAGACACTCCTGAGCAGGATCTGGAATGGTTAGTAAGCATGAGAGTTCATTGAGAGGGGACTTTGAGCCCAGAATGGTCTGTAGACTAGGACTTTTCTCCTGCTGTTCACATGGCCATGAAACCCAGCTCAGCTATGAGTTTCTGCCGGATTTTAAGCAGTATTCCTTTGCTCAGAATAGGGTGAGAGGGGTTGGGCTTACTTTTAAGTATCTAATGTAGAGGGAAGGCTGAGAAGCAGAATTAAAAAGATATGACCTGGATGACATCATTCAATTTGATTTGCAGGTCACCTTGGTCTAATGGAAAAAAAACACAATGTGAAGATTAACAGGCCTTTCTTGGTACCTTAGCAAGCAAAGCTAGTAATTTCTTGACAAAGTTGCTAGCATAGGATGCTGTCTCTGTGAGACAGGAAGCTGTTGCTATGAGGAGCTGTCTTCTACTGCTATTAACTGTCTTCAGCTTTGAGGTAATTATCACTTCCATTGGGTAATATTCTGAGGAGAAAAGAGGACCTCGCCTCAGGTTAAGCCTGTTGATTAGGGTTGAGTGAATGTGTTTTCACCTCTTTGTTGGCATACCTGGGCAAGAGAGTGGGGAGCTGGCTCAAGGAAACTAGAATATTCAGTAAATTAGCATTCTTTTTTTTCCAACATATCTTTTTTATTAAACTAAATTAAAATGCTTTTGACACCTTCAGAACCAAATTAATTTTTGTAGATTTCAAATGAGTCTTTAGTTAGAAATGCCTTTACATAGGATGAAAGACATTTTGGAATAAATATTGTTCGAAAGTAAATACTTTCTGTTCTTGCTGCCTGTAAAATATTGCCATTAGTCTAGCAGGGGAAGGGGAGAGGTGGGCTCTGAGTCAAACTGAGGGGAAGAGGCCATTCTGGGATTTTTGCCTTAGCTGGCAGAGGTGATGTGTGTGCAGGAGGGTTGCCTGGAAGAGCCTCCTTGTGTGCACCAATGGTCAACTTTCTCATTGCTGGGGCCTTTGCCTCAGCTTAGCACAGAAACGGTGTTAGCCTACACTCCAGCACTGAGAAATGAAATTTTACTGTCCTGAGGTTGAAGGCAAATTCTCATCACTGTTGCTAGCACTAAGAATGGGATTGATGCTGCACTGGGCTGGACGTGGTGGTCTCTTCCTTCCCAGTGTTTTGTATAACCCCCAGACTTTTCCCTTCCAGCCCTAAAGAAGCAGCATTGCTAAACACTCAGGACTGCTGGGGAGAGCAGCCTGTCCGTGGGAAATGATTGCGACATGCTGCTCTAGCAAAAGCCGAGTAGGACCTCTTCCTGCTTTACTGGTAACTTAATCTGCCCTGCTTTACAAATAAAGCACATGCCTCTTCACTTTATCCTGCCTTGAAGACAAGTGCTAGCAGTAGTTGTTGTAACAACCATAACAAAGATTAGTGAAAACTTTCTCTGTCTCCTAACTCTGTCCTAGACTAGTTTGCAAACTCTGCTAGCCCAGAGCGAATGATTGAGCAGCCCAATTCAATGTAAGGTAATTAAAGGCTATTGCAGGTGATGGATTTTTCAAGATTAAAAGGAAATTGTTGCAGGGATACTTGCAGAGAGATCTCAGTGCTTTTTCTAAGGGTGGACTCAGCTGCTGGATTAGAACAGAAACATTGATCTCCATTCCACATCTACTGAGAGAATAAATAGCCCTCTAATTGTGCTGATTTCTTGGACTGTCCTGTGGTTGAGGTGGAACATGAAACCAGTGAATACCTACATAGACGTAAACTATACAGCCTGATGGAATGGGACCATTTGCTGCGTTTATTACTATTCTTATGGGTCTTGTGCTGGTTTTTCAATACCCCCAAGGTCCTGTTTTGGGGCTGCTGCCTTGTAACCATCTCATCATTCTAGGAGACCCAGCTGATGACATGTCCTTGAGTGGAGTGCAGGGAAGGCTACTGTGGTTAACACTTAGGCAGCTGCCCCACACTACTTTCTGCAGATTTATGTTTAGCAAAAGAAACTCTTCTTCACAGGGAACCATTTCTCTGAAGAGGCTTAAAGCTTTCTGTAAAGGAAGGTTCCCCACAGATCTAGGGTTTGTGTGCTTTCCTACTACCTTCTTCAACCAATAGAGAACAAGATTTTGAACCACAGTCTGAGACCCTCTCCAGTGCAGAGTCCTAAGCCAAGAAAGCTGCCTGTCCTGCAGGGGCCTGATACAAAACTCCAGCCCTTGAGCAGACAGTAAGCAGAGTGGCATTAACTCCTCTCTCCAAACAGCAGTAAGGCTTCCTAGATGAGCGTGCTATCTGTGGTATTTACTTTGTTGTTTCTTTTTCAAAGACTCATCATGCTTGGTTTAACTGCAGCCTGCTGACTGGCTTATGGGTTGCAGTGCTTTTGAAGATGCTAATACAAGCTCAGTGATGATCCTTAATCAATTTATTGTCATATCTTCTCTGAACAGTGGTCTGCTAGTGGTTAGTGGAAAGGCAGTTAAGCTCATGGAGTCCAGCAGAGCTAGGCTGGCTTGAGCTGACTGAAGATTTGGGCCCCAGTAGCTGAGACTCTTAAAGCAGTTTGCAAGTGTTAATCTTGGTCTGGCACTTCAGTTGTTAGGCTCATCTTTCTCTTTGGAAATGGTTTGGGGATGGAGGAAGAAATCTCTTGCGAAACCCTGGGTTTAGCAGATCAGATAGAAGTACCAGCTGTCAGCATACGGCAGGGACAGTTTAACCATTTGTAAGAAGTCCCTAATCTGAGGGGCTGCAGATCAGGGCAGCTTCAGGTAGTTTTCTTTAAAACGTGTTGGTCTTTGTCCTGGAGTCTTTCTGCTGCCTTTTTTGTCTGACTCAGCACTGAAGTTGGCATTCAGAGGCAAAAGTCTCCTCTTGAAACTGTTAGATGATTTTCTTTCAGGAAGATCACAGGGAGATGTGCGAGGGAGGCTGTTCTGTTTGGTTTTACATATCCCACAGGCTCTTGGGGCATGATGCTGCCTCTTGTAAGTAGATAGATGATTGGCAGCAGCAAATATAATAGTAGTGTCAGAGAGAAGAACTACTCTGCTTTGATTGGGGGCCACTTGTCCCAAGCACCTCCCCAAACATATTGAATGTCATCTTCTCTTCAGTGGTTGTGTCCCATCAAGTTAGATGTGTGCATGGACAAGCTGCTCTGCTGCTCTGCTGTATTTGCTCCTTCTACTGTGGTGACCAGATGTCCTACTCTTAGTTGGTTTATCCTACTTTCAAGTAGGTTAATCTATTTTTGTGTGGCCTAGGGTGTTGGACTGTCCTTTGTTGTGACATTGCTTTCCTATGTGTCCTGCTGCCTGGCTTTCCTGTGGTGTATGCAGAAGCTTTACCTGTCACAATCCCAAGCAGCACAAGCACTGTACCTTTGATCTGTACACTGAGGGAAGTACACGTGACCCTGTGTAGTAAGCAGCCTTCTTTGCTAAGGTGGGAGATGTGAGCACACACTCTATGGACTCATACAGTGGTTATATGGAATATGGACCCAATACCAGTGCAGAGTTTTGAACTTACTTTCTTAAAGATGATTAGATCTTTCTTGAAAGTCCTTGAAGGGAGGAGTCAGGTTTCCATGTTGCTTTAAGGTTTTGAGTGTCTGTGTGCTGTTTGTCACGGAACACTGGGTGTTCTCGTTTACACACTGTTTCAAATGCCTGCACTCTCAGAGCCTGGGATATCCATCTAGCAGAGATGGGAAGAAGGACTTAAAGAGCTGTGAGCTCAGGACTGGACTGGAGTCTTGTACTGAAACTGATAGCAAAAGACATCCTACGGCCTGCGCGCTGCAGGTAACCTACTTTGAATTCACAAGTCTTCCTCTGAAAATGCCTTGTCTTTGTTTCCCTCTAAAAATGCCTCATCTTTAGCTTGTCTGTCGTTGCTAACATTGGTCTCTCCGGCACTGCTTGGCCCTTCCTAACTGATTGATTTGTTTATCTGCTGCCCTTGAACTGGAGTTTAAAAGTAGCAGCTTCTCATGCAAGCTAGGAGTGACACACTGAGATTTGCAGACTTGAAGGGTCTCTGAGCTACCCAAGCAGGACTCCCAAGTGTTGAAAGCATGGTTAAAGTGATGTAGTCATGGAAGAAGTCAAGCGAGCTTGATTTCTCAGCAAAGTGGGCTGTACCATAGCAGAGTTGGAAGGGAGAGGAGAGCATGCAGAGTGGAAACTGAAGGCAGATGAGCTTTGGAGCAGTGCTGCAGTTTATTTATGGCCTGCTTAGCATTATCAGACAGTCAATCTGGTTTAAAGCATCTCTGTCCTGGACTGACAGTATGGATCCAATTAGCCATGAAAACCTCTAATTATTTGTCCTGAATTACTCCAGTGGTGGCCAAGGTCTGGTCTCTCCTCCTTTTGTCTGTGTCTCAGCTGAAAAATGTCCCAGGGTCCCTGCTTCTAGAGCAGCAACTGTGATGTGTGAGCAGAGTCAGCAGAACCTAATTTAAGGAGAGAGGCCGCATGAGTTAATGAGGAGAAGGGGCTGCTTCATTAAATTTTGGGAGTTCTCTAAGCTCTGTCCCGAGAGACAAGGAACAGAGTTCACCAGATTATATGTGGCCAAGATAAAACCCATGTGATAAATTGACATGGTGGTTGGCAGGGCTGCAGCCTGAGAGAAGGAAAGGGACTGAGTTTCAGAGAGGATTTGGAAAAAGAAGATCACTCATATCTGTGCAAGACATGTATGATACAGAGTGCAGTATCTCTGTTCAGACCAGGTCTCATGTTTCCACAGAGACATTTCTTATTCCCTTTCATAGAATCACAGGATGGGGAAAGTTGGAAGAGACCTCTGGCGATCATCTAGTCCAACCACCCTGCTCAAGCAGGGTCACCTAGAGCATGTTAGACAGGGTTGCGTCCAGGAGGACTTTGAATAGCTCCAGAGAAGGAGACTCCACAACCTCTCTGAGCAACCTCTTCCAGTGCTCTGTCACTCTCACAGTGAAGACATTCCTGCTCATATTCAGGCAGAACTTCCTGTGGTTCAGTTTTTGCCCATTGCCTCTTGTCCTGTCACATGAAACAACTGAAAAGAGTTTAACCTCATCCACTTGACACCTTCCCGTCAGGTACTTGTAGACATTGATAAGATCTCCCCTCAGTGTTCTCCTCTTCAGGCTGAACAGACTAGTCAATATAAATGACCTATTCTTTTAAAACTCCACTGCTTCAGCCCCATAATCCTTCTTGCTACTTGACTTTACTCTGTTCATCAACTTTTTTTCCGGCAGAGAGAGAGCAATTGGCTCTGCCTGTTATAGACTGCGGTGTATCAAGCTAGCTGAGATGACCATCTCAAAGGAATGAACGCTAAGCTCTCTGGGAGAGAAATTTGGTCTTTAGAAATTGGTCAAAGCGGCAACATTTTTTCATGCCAGCAATTTATGGGGTAGTGGGAAATACTTGTGGAATAAAGAAAAGAGAAAAATAAAGAGATTGAATGAGGTTATGGCTTAGGGGAGACAAAAACAAAGCCTGAGGACATTTTTTTTTTTTCGGATTCACTGTGTTCCCAAACATAAGCATGTTAATGTTACCGCTGTGGCTTCTCAACTGCAAGCCACTTTAAGGTGAAAATAGCTTTGCAGGACACATCCTCCTGCTCATTCTGGTTGCTCATTATGCAAAAGAGAAGTCTGAGCTGGTTGCAGGATAAAATGTGTCATTTATGCTCTCAGTAACCTTACCTCTGACCCAGAATGACAATGAATAACTCTCAGATGAAACAGGGTACCTTGTCTTGGTTTTAAAGCAAAGTTTAAGACAAAAAATATTCAGCTCCTCTGTGAGGGGTCAATTGAATATTTATACCACTGTTTCCAGGTCACAGGATCACCCACAAAATGGGTTTTATGTTGTCATTTTCCGATGGTGTCTGAAGGCAAGCAGCACCTCTGCTTACACTATTTTCCATGGACCCTTTCTCTTTGTGTGGACCATGTACTTCCTGTGACCAGTCCCTCCTTAGTGATACGATTCTACCCATAGGGTAGCTTGGGAGGAAATGACAGTGGGAGAATCAGTAAGGATGCCCAGCTTGGGGAAATCTGGAACCCATTTGCTGGTGTCCTAGATGGGGCCCAGGTTGCTGGAGTGCCGTGATCTGAATCTAATATTTCTGTCTGAACTCCAGCCAAGGGATGTTCAAACATGGCCCTTCTCTGCCAAGCAAAGTGCCAGTCCAGCAAGGCGAGGAAGCAGCTGACACATCCTTCAAGTCTCTTGGTGTCCTTCCACCATAGGTCAAAGATGTGTGTGCCAAGTTCAAACCAGAAAGCTCCCTCCATACAAATGGGGAGGTTGTGGTGGGGGGAGCTGTTATATACAAAAACTGTTTATTTTCTGCCCACTTAGAAAGTGGAGCTATTGAATTTTAAACAGTAAAGACAAAACACCGCTGAAGAGGCATCTTCTATACTCACTTGGTGAAATCACTGATCACAGTGGTGGGGGAATCTGGGAAGATGCCAAGGTGACCTGATTAATGACTCTGTTGCTGTCTATTCTAGTTTTCTGGGCTTCACTCTGGGAGACCATTTGTCAAAGCTGCAAGTATTTTCCCCAAAGAAGCTTCCTTATTAGCTGCTCCTGTGCTTGGAGTAATTCTTAACTTCATGGCTGGAGTTCATAGAGATAGTTCTTGTACCAACCCTTAAGAGTGACATTAAGCTAATGGACTGACCCAAAGTGCTCTAGGAACCTCCTTTATGGCAACAAAAGCCTGTACTTGCAGATGGAGGGGTTACAGACAGGAGAAGACAGAGGCTCTTTGTTTTACTGGTAGACTTTTTTCCTTGGCATTTGAGGGTGAGCAGCCTCGCAGCTCTGTACTTCCTGAAGAGGGAGGGGCACCCCCTTCTTCCTTCACGTTAGTTCCCATGTAGGTCTCTGCTCAGTCTCCGCTCTCTCCAGCAGCACTGCGTTGACTGTGTTGGGAATACAGTGGCAGCTTGACTTATGCCCTCTGTGCAGTAGTTTGTTGCTTCTTCCAACTTGGACAGTACCTTGAAAGTCCATCAGAACAGCCTTGCTATTGCTTTTCCCCGCACCCCTCCTGTTTCTTGTTCTAAGCGCAGAGCATCAGACTCTCTTGCCTGTATTTTTCTCCTTGAACCACTTTATTTTTAAAATAGAACAGTTATCTTTCTTCAGAAAGGAGCTAATTCTTTCCAATCTAGGGCAGGTGTGACAGGACAGCAATGTATGCAGTTCTCTCTGGGAGTGTGCTTGTGTTCCCAGCATGAGTTCACAGTATGCCTATGCTTATGGGCAAGGGGGATCGCTTTTGTGGCTTAAGACAAGGGTTGAGTCAGTGGCTTAGGTTGTGAGAAGGAACATCACTAGGGTTGAGGAATCTGTCAGGACCCAAGTCCTTGGTCCCAGTTTTTTCCTTGTAACTGTATGCATGTCACAGGAGCACAGGCCTGGCTCCATCAGCAGCAAGGCCAAGATGTGAATGACCCCAAAGGTAAGTTCTGCCAGTATGTCACAGCTCTCCCTCCATGGCCAAGCCTAGCTCTGTGATGAATTTCTGGATGTGGAAGGTTATATTGTCCCTAGACCTATGCCATGAGAAAACAGAGGTCTTCAGACTTGTATCTACACATATATCAACAAATAGCAGAACTGCAGGACTGGAAGGAATTTTGGGAGCTGACCTATTTAATCCTTTTGCCTGAGGGCGGGACCAGTTCTTATTTGGGTCACTGCTGATAGGGGTTTCTCCAACCTTTTCCAAAAATCCTTGCCTATGACCCCTATCTCTCTCACAAAATGGAGATCTGACTGTGATTTGGGATATATAATGGCTTCTGGGATTAAATACTCAAAATTTAGGAGAATCTTTGCAGAAGCTTGTTGTAGTGGCGAATCCTGTGATGAAAAGGATTCTGTTTGCATCAGCTGCTATGCCAGCAGTGGTGGAAAACTTGTACCTTCTCTCATTCGTATTGGATTTCCAAATCTCCTCTATTTTGGAATCCTTCTGCTGCCTTACAAGCTTACACCCAGCTGTTGCTTAATTAAAAAAATAAGCAGACAGGTATTCACAAAGAAAATTAAGCTGTTTTATTATTTGTCTATCCTTGCTGATTTCCTGGTATCTTGTCTGGGGGCAATCATTCTGAGCTTTGAATCTGAATTTTTGTCTTATAAAGTCTATCATATTAATTGGAAATGAAGCCATACAACAGTAAATGCCCCATGCAGATCAGACTGGCAACGATGTTAGAGAGGAACTATGCCTTCTTCTTCCCCCTTAGCACTGCCTGATAAGCTGTGAGATTCAGGTGATGCGGCTGCAACTCAGATTCAGCTTTACCTTTTGAGTGACTGCATGTAGTTTTGTGCATCTGAGCTAAGCCAGCCTTGGCGGTAACCATGACCCATGTTGTAGGAGAGTTTGGGAGCTCTCCTGGGTGGGACCTCATACACAAGGCCCAAACTTTCATTGACACACTCTCAGTGGATCAGCTAGGGCAAGGTTGAAGGCATAGCCCAGCTGAAAGGGAATTTCGCACTGAATAAGACAAGCCAGGAGAGTGGAACTTGGTTCCTTTGGACTTCACTAGCAGGAATGCCCAGCTTTCCCTTACCAGATCATTAGATCCCTCAGATACTCTAAGGTCTAAGCTCACCAGGTTTGTATACTGAATTACTCCATTCTACAAAGCAAATACAGGGGTAAAGATCCAACCATGCCTTTGCTAATGCCTGGGGGCAGATTATTGTCAGTCTCTTGCTTGGCGTCTGCTGTCTATAGCATCTTTGAGTGAGACAAGGGAGTGTTCATTTATTGAGCTCTACTGCACTCCTTCTACACTGGCTAAACTCAGTGATATTACATATTTTTCATACAGGAAACAGCTTTGCAGAGGTGAAGTGACTTGGTGAAGATATTTGAGGAAGTTAGAGCTGTGGGGAAGAAGAGAGAGGAGAACCCAGGAGAGCTGTAGAGCAGCCATTTTAATTTGCTGTATTGTACTCTGAGAACATAAGCATTGCTGGAGATACTGCCCTAGCTGCTAATCTAGTGAGAGTTGCTGGACATTTGCAAGTAGAAGAGTTTTATACAAGGGACAATGTGAATTGAATCTGACATCCCATAAGATTCTTCTTCTCTTGGGCCCTGATCTACCAATAGGCGCCTCTTCCATTTTGCGTATAACTTGACCTATTATGTAAATATTTAGTCACCCTGTTGGGAACATTAATTATAAATGGAGACGGAGCTTTTGAAAGCTGCCTGTAGGTCTGGACACCCAATTTCCATTAATTTTAATGAGAACCAGACATCCAAATCCCTTTCTGTGGCTTTGAGTAGCTCAGGCAGGAAGCTCCATTTGACCCCCCCCTTCTTTTCCCCACTCTACAATTTAATAGTAAGATTTGCAAATACATTACAAATCCCGTGGATTTCTGAGCTGCCCTTGAGTGATTGTTCTCTTCAGAGGATGGTTGGCTAGTAGCTTCAGAAGTATTTATAATAAGTTCATTTAATCCATCCTGTTAGTTATTTTCCTCCATCCTGCTCTCCCTGGTACTTTGAAACAGTGATGCCTGAATGAACCCCCAGCTTGTATGGTTTTTGACACAGAAGCTTTGATGCTTGAAAATGACAGCTGCACAGAGCAGGTCTGAAATGAGTGATTGAATTATCTGACTAATTAAAAATGTGCTGTGGTTTGGAAGATCTGACGGCAAATATTCGCTTAGGCAGCCGACATGAAGTGCGCATGCGCAAGGGGTGTGTGTGCGTGCATGTGTTGTTAGAAAAAGCAGCCGGTGAAATGCGACAAACACCCAGAGCTGCTTGGAATGGTAGCTTCTTAAGCTCAGTATCCTTTCAAAAGCCCCAGCAAAAGCTAAAACTCAGCGTGGTTGCAGAGATAATCAGTATTTAGACAGACGTCAGCAGTGGTTTAGGAAATGGAAATTGAGTTAAAATGTAGCTCAGGCTGAGGAACTACTTAACTGCATCTTAGTCCCATATGGACCTGTAGCTGAGGAATGATAAATTCTTCTGTTGAAAAACGTATTCCTATCCTCCATATTGCAGAAATGTACTTATGGAAGGGAGTAGCCCCAGGGGTACCTGCTCAATGGGAATGTGCCCTGCAAATGAGAGTTTGAAAAAGATGAGCTTAAGTGAGATCACCTATAACTGACTGGAAGGACAGAGAAAGAAGGCTTAATTATGGTTTTTTCCCATCATTGTTGATGATGGGAGCAGCAGATGTGTTAATACATGAGGAAAAGTAGCAGTCTTTTCAGGTCTGTCTCTGCTACCTTCCCCATCCCCACTTGGTGATTGCACTTTCCCAGAGCCTCACAGAAATTCAGCTCTGCTAGAACATAGGCAAAAATGACTATGAGTGAAATGACTGAAAAAAATAAAACTAAGAATGTTTCTTTGCAAATGAAGCATATTTTGTCAGACTCTGATTAATACTATGGAGGGAGTTTCAGACAGGAAAAAAAACATCAAGTCTTAAATGTTACAGTTGTATTCTTCATTGCAAAAGGTTTTGTTCTGATAGTTTACTGAAATTGATTTTTTTTCCTAAAATATGTAACTGCTCTTCATCTCTCTAGTTGTAGAAGATCACTATCTTCTCCTGACTTCTAGCTCAAAAGAGACAAGACATTGGTCTAAAATTAATTGCTTTATCAGAAATAATTTTGGCTTAGTTTCTCAGTCCAACCACTGAATAAAACCACTGTTCTTTGCCCTCTTCCAGTGCTATTAGCTACAGTGATGTTAGATATCTCTAATTGCTTCAGCCATGTATTTTCCTGCCTACCCTATTCCAATTCCAGTGGTCATTTCAGCAAGATTAAATTCTATAGCTACAATTGTCCTAAGGACACACCTAGCTCATAGTAATTCAGTGGGATCTGTATGTCATCTCCCCTTCAGCATCCCAAAATGTTCCTGTAGCAACCCAGCACCACTCAGGGCAGAGAAGAAGGTGAGATCCTCCTTACAAAATGTTCATGTTACTGCATGACTTAGCATTACTTACTGCTCCATTGCAGCCTAGCAGCTGAGATATGGACCCCCACCCTCACCCTTTGCAGTTCTATTCTCCCACATCTCCCAGCTAGATTTTAGCTGTTAGGTTTAGTGAAACCTCTGATGATTTCAGTGTCCTGTCCTACCCCTTGCATATTTTCTTTGTAGACAATAATATATAAATTAGGTTTTTCTTTACACAAATGTGTTTAATCCTTCTTTCTGTATCCCAGGTCTTTGAATATGGATGCACCTGGTTTGGGCCTCTGGGTTGGATGCAGATTGACATGTTTTTTAAAAGTGAAGATAAATGATTGGACCAGCATCCACAGTTAGATAGTCAGTTCTCTCTCTGGTATATGCATCGTGTAGCTTGCCTTGGCTGGATTTCTTTGCCATCCTTTCCTACCAGACCTCATCCTACAGACTAAGAAGTCCCTGATCTCTCAGAGCTAGGGCCAGGTTTCTCTTCCCACATGTGTGGACTAAGTGTCCTCTTTTTGATATCTTGGGCTGTCTCTTGTAATAGCAAATTCCCCTTCTTCTCTGTTCTCTGCTCCTTTGTAGCAATGCTCCAGAACCTGCCCTTGCCAGTAAAATTATTCCTTATGCCTTTTATTCAACTCCAGGCCTATTCCAAGCCCCAGACAAGTATAAGTTTTATGCAAAACCCTCTCTTCAGCTCCATTCATTCATCTCCATGCTGCATCCAGAGCTGTCAGATGAGATAACCTAAGAAGAGCGGGACTCAGGCAGCTTTAGCACAGACAGATGTGGAATCATTACAGTTCAGCCAGAGAAAGCCTCCTGGAGATGCTAGTATCCTGTGCAAACAGAATCTAACCGATGTGAGGAAGTGTAAATTACATCTGTCTGTACCCACTTTTTGCCAGCCTCCTTAATACACCAGACCATGCACCCAGGCATAGATCTCAGATGCCTGGGCGGTCAGCGCTGAGTTCTGGGCCAGCTTGCAGTGAGGGAAGGCTGCAACTGTGTCCCACCACTCGGTCATTTCTCTTCAGTGGCTCTCTTGCTTTAGGAGTCCAGGTGGTCCTCTCGGATTGTATCTGTCTCTAGATATAATTCCTACTTAGCAGTACTGTTTTATCCATGCAGCAAAATATATCATCTGCCCTGACAATCTGCAAGGATGTTCTGAAAAGAACTGTAGTATTAAAGAGTTCAAGGCCTGGGAGGACCTCCCAGTAGAGATGGACAGGGCAAATGGCTTTAGCTAAAGAGGGAAGGTTGCTTCTCTTAACCATGGGTCAGATTTGGCTGGCAGAAGCCAGTGAAAATAAGCTCTGTGTAGCTATATGAACAAAGTTATTGGTAGCAACCTTATAAACCTCTGAGCTTGAAATATGGGGGAATTAGTAGAAAGGAGATTGTACAATAATCCTGTACATTAGTGCCACATGCTTGAGTAATAAATGGACATCAGAAATTCTCATTTATGAAAGCAAGTTGGCCATCCTGGGCAATATTGAGACATGTTAAAAGATTCTTAGGGCTGAATCACAGGACACCCAAGTCACCCAGGGCTGAGAGGGAAGAGAGCTGGAAATAAGACCTGGATATGAATCTCAGAGCCATGCAGTGTCAAGTACATTGAGAAAGTCATGTGCTGTCTGGCAAATCCCCCACCTGTCTGGTGAAGATCATGTTGGAGATCTGAGAATTGATGTGATGTAATTGTGTAGGACTCCTCAGAGATACAGCAGAGCTATAGCTACCTAACATAACACTTAGATTAAGTAACATTTCAAAGAAACATCTGAAGAGCAGTGATGGAGCTCATGGGCACCTCTTCAAGTGGTTGCTTTCCACTGAGTAACAGTAGATTTATTGACAAGAGTCCAACAACCTGTAGCCTTTTTGCCTCCATCAGCTTTTCTGGGGACAGTGTTTACATACCTGTCTTATAATACTGCCAAAAGCTGTTCTTCCATTCAGATTCAAGTTTGATCTGCCCCGGCATATATGTATCCCTGCAGACTACCAGATCAAACTGGAGAGTGGGACAAATAACTTCCCTAAACAGCTTCATAATAAAGTGAAAGAAAATCCATGTTCGCGGAACAGCTTTTCAGCCTCAGGGACAGATGCTGAAGGACTCGTGGTGCTGCCAGTGTTATAGCCTCAGAGTTTCTAAAAACAACAGTTGATAATTTTCTATTACCAAAGTGTTGTGGTGAGCTTAGTGTAATTTTATGTCAGACCTCACTCTGACAGATCAGAGTGAGTTGAGTACTGAATTCATAATTAATGATTGCTTAAATAATCTAATTGCATTTGTTTCAGGCAGATAGAATGTAATTCTAAATGATACTACTTATTCATGGCACTTTAAAGGGGTTGATTTTCCTAAGATGAGAACAATTATAAGCAAAAAATGATTGGAGGAAAAACTGAAACAAAATTATGTGTATTATAGTTAAGAGTTGTTGGAGAAAACTTTGGTAGATGCCATTTCTTCCACATAGATGCATGCAATTTTGCAGTCATCAAAGTATTCTTAGTGAAGAATCTGTCCGTATTAAGGAAAACAAAACCCAGCAATAATAATTAAAAAACCCAAACAAAAAAGAATGTATTTGATAACAAAGGCAGTGGATTAACTCTTATGTAATGCGGAAAACTGAAAGGGTAGTTAGAAAGAGCAGTCGGATTCAGAAATGAAAGTTATGTTCACTAGCATTGAGGACAGTAAGAGAATGTGTATATAAATTTATCTGTATGTGTATATATCAGGAAGAAAATCGAGTTTGTTTGGCCAGTTGTTGTTAGATGATGATAGTAAAGTGGTCTGTCATGATACCACAAAAAAAAGTGTCCAGCCAAAGATTCATAGCTCTGGAAAGAAGCAGTCTGATAGGTTCAGATAATACGGAGATAATAGAAAGCTGCTTGTTCCAGCAGTAACTAGGCAGTGTCTTAAATGGCACCAGGTAGAACTGTTGTACATATCTAGAAATGGAAAAATTATATTCAACAATTTTGAGGAAAGGTGTTTTTGCGTCTCTAGTTAGGAAAAACAAATTGGGATGACCTTTGTTTAGGTATAATGATGAATGGCAGGGAGAGGAAGGCACATTACACTAGAATCTGGTAATAAAACATGGAAGACATGCAGCAGACTCTCTGTACCAGAACAACTGAGTCCCCCCTGGACTTCCCAGATTTTGTTCAAATCAGTTATTGAGAATACAGTTTTCAGATACTAAAAGCTAGTGAAACGCTAGACCAGCATTAGATGCTAATTAGACAAACTAGGTCAGATGCTAAGAATGGTCTGGTCAGCTTGGAGAGGTGATTTTATGTGGACAGTGAGCTTTCAGGAAGACAAATGCAAATTCATACATTCAAGAATCCCCGTGAACATAGAGAAGATGGCATTTTAGGGAACAGTGATTCATCTGGAAGTTGCTGTGCAGGAAGACACTGAACAGAGAAAGCAGGATCAGTCTTTTCTTCTGGCAAAATCTGAAATGCCAAGAATGATATCTCCTGTATTCCAGGCTGGGATTTCCCAGGCAGAAATACACACACCAGGCAAGGGATCAAATATCTCCAGAACATATCAAGACTCCTTGTGCTTGCACAATGGAAGTGACTAACACTTGCACAGTAAATTCAATCTGTGAGCAATGTCTGCTTGACATCCTAGAAGGGCACTGGAGAGGATGGTGGCTCATAAAACCAGCATATCTTCCAGTAGAGCTGTCAAATGCCAATTCCTCAGTGCCTTGATGTGAGCAGCTCCATATGCCATGATGTCGCTGTTCTCATTTTGCATCCCATGTGTTCATCAGGAACACTGATATGTGTGGAAAAACCCATGGTGGTCCTACTCACTAAACAGTTGAGCAGGAGTTCCTAGAATCACCACTAGGTAAGACAGAAAGCCGTGCATCTCTGCTGCACCTGGGAAGAAGGGTACATCAAGGTGAAGGGAGGTAGTAGCATCTCTGTGCTAGGCATTTGCCAGGATGGTGCTCGGTTCTGAGCCCTTCAGCCAACAGCCTAGTTTGATGCAAAAATTACTGGATGCAGACTTTTCTGGACATGTTTTACCTCCAAGAACACTTTATCCCCTTCCTTATCATCCTGTAGGAATACATATGGGTGTAAGCCATGGCCTTGGATCTTGCAATACCTGCTGTAAGCAATATAACTCATAGGCTGGGAGACTCTCTCCTGAGATAAAGATGCTTTTTCCTGTGCATAAATGACAACTTCATTTGAGGACACGTTTTGTCTGGGCTCTCCAGATCTCTCAGATCAGAGTTTTCAACTGGTTGTTAAAGCAGAGGTCCCTGACAATGCCCCTTTCCATTCATGTCCTGAACAGATTAACAGCTCTGCCTCACCCATCTCCCAATCCATCACAGCACCACAGCCCCCCATTTGCTTTGTGACCCCATACCAAGCACAGGCAGTCTGTGCAATGGTAACACACTCACAAGCTACCACTGGGACGAGGTATTGTATAACAAGAGGTATGAATATGACTGGAGGGGAAGAGGAACCACCTGTGAGTCTTACATTCAGTGTTTGAGGCTTCAGCTCCTGTCCAACAAAACATTTCACTCTTCCGTGGGATATGTTGCTAGGTGCACGCTCATATGGATGCACCGGTGTTTATGTACACACACACACACAATACGCACATTCATGAGGTGTGTGTATTCTTTGGGCTCTCATCTGAGAGACTCCCTCTCTCTAGTCCCTCTCCCGTTTCTGTTTTCCTGCTATACAAACTTGTTAGCAACCCTTCTGCCCTAAGGGCGCTAAAGGAGCTGTCTGCATGCACCTTTTTTTTATCATTATTTTTAAAGCATCAGTTCTGTCCATCATCCAGCCACCTAGGGTGAGACTAACAAATCTCTTCTCTCCTAGCACCTAGAATAGCCATGATGACATCACTCACCATGAGCTCAGGAAGTGTGGGTTAGATGAGTGGACAGTGAGGTAGATTGAGAACTGGCTGAAAGGCAGAGCTCAGAGGGTTGTCATCAGTGGCATGGAGTCTAGTTGGAGGCCTGTGGCTAGTGGAGTTTCCCAGGACTCAGTACTGGGTCCCATCTTGTTCAACTTATTTATCAGTGACCTGGACGAAGGGACAGAGTGCATCCTCAGCAAGTTTGCTGATGATACCAAGCTGGGAGGAGTGACTGATACACCAGAGGCCTGTGCTGCCATTCAGAGAGACCTGGAGAGCTGGACAGAGAGGAACCTCATGAGGTGCAACAAGGGCAAGTGCAGGGTCCTGCACCTAGGGAAAAATAACCCTAGGCACCAGTACAAGTGGGGACTGACCTGCTGGAGAGCAGCTCTTCAGAGAAGGACCTGGGAGTGCTGGTGCATGACAAGTTGACCAGGAGCCAGCAATGTGCCCTTGTGGCCAGGAAGGCCAATGGTCTTCTGGGGTGCATTAGGAACAGTGTTGCCAGTAGGCTGAGGGAAGTGATCCTACCCCTCTACTCAGCTCTGGGGAGGCCTCATCTTGAGGCCTGCATCCAGTTCTGGGCTCCCCCATACAAGAGAGACATGGAGCTACTGGAAAGAGTCCAGCATAGGGCTACGAAGATGATCAGAGGGCTGGAGCATCTGCCCTATGAGGAACGGCTGCGAGAGCTGGGCCTCTTTAGCCTGAGGAAGAGAAGACTGAGGGGGGGATCTTATCAATGTCTACAAGTACCTGAAGGGAGGGTGTCAAAGGGATGAGGCTAAACTCTTATCAGTTGTCTCATGTAACAGGACAAGAGGCAATGGGCAAAAACTGAACTACAGGAAGTTCTGCCTGAATGTGAGGGGGAATTTCTTCACTGTGAGAGTGACAGAGCCCTGGAAGAGGTTGGCCAGAGAGGTTGTGGAGTCTCCTTCTCTGGAGATCTTCAAGGCCTGCGTGGACGGAAGCCTGTCCAACATGCTCTAGGTGACCTTGCTTGAGCAGAGGGGTTAGACTCCCCTTCCAGAGGTCCCTTCCAACCTTACCAATGAGCTCTGGTCCTCCTAATATGAACCACCTTTTCCACATCTCAGCAATCAATACTCAAATAGCTGCAGGGTAAACTTTTCATGAAAGCCATTATCCAGAGCAAAAAGCTGATTTTGAATGTTAGGAGATAAAGGCCTATAAGGATAGGCTCTTCCTCTTCAGAGGACTTTTACTCTCTTCCAAATCCCCATATCCATACTGCCTGCAAAGAGCACATGGCAAGAAAAGTCCTGGTGGTGCTTTCTCCTAAGTCTAACTTGTGTCAAGGTTAATTGTATTGTAAATTAGTGAGTCGCAGCTGAGAAATTCAAGGGATTTCCAGTGAAAAACAACTGTAGGAGGACATGAAAGTAAAATCATTCCTGGACACACCCTAACACTTGCAATATTTTCATTGTAAAAAGTAAGGAAGAGTCTGAACAGCACCTAGGAATGTCCCTGTGTGCCACACCAAGTATCATGCCGTGTTCATGATTGGAAATTACATGTAATAGGGCAGCAAAGTTTTAAATCAGGTGCTTGCCTTAGCTGCAGTTAAGGCACTTTCTTAATTTTCAGGTGAAGCTGATTGACCCTATGAGATTGTGGAGCAATTTGGCCTGGGTTTTTCACTCAGAAATAAGGGGGAACAGGGCCAAGGTTGCAGAACCACCAGCCTTGGAGAGAAAGTTCAGGCTTATCCGTGGATCCCATGTGGGTAGGAGTCTGTTTGCACAATTTTAAGACTATGAACACGCATCATTTTCTAGACATGCTCTCCTCTCCCATCAGTCTAGGTGGTGTGTTTCCATGGTCTGTAGAGTGTGGTCAGCTACCATCCATGCCTTTTGTATGTTATGTTTAGTTCTGTTGCATGTATCTCCCTGCTCTCTGGAAGGCTCCCAGACATGTACTTTCATTCATATTTGGTATTTAAGGTATAGTCCATGTGGTGTCAGTGTGTAAGGAAAGTGACTTCTCCCAGAGGTTGCTCACATTCCCCAAAGGACTCCTGTCACAGGTGGCAAATGACACCTGTACGGTTCATGTGCACATCCAGTCAGTTAAATGGCATGTGGGAAATTGCTGTAGTCATGGAGTTTTCTTTAATTCCAAGAAATAATTATGGCATAGCCAAGGCATCTAACGCTGCTTTATAGACAATCTAAGAAAAGTATTAGTACTCTCTTATGTTAGTAATATATCATAAATGATACAGAGAAGCTGCACAATACTATTCAAGGGATAAGAAGAGGTTTTCTCCCTAAATCCAGTTGTTGATCTGCTCATTCGCAGAAGCAAGATGATTGATAGCCCAGTTCTTTGGAGCCCAGCTAGAGGATGTATTCTTAGAAACTAGAACCTCATTTTCTCATACTGCAAAATGTCACTTCCCAGGACTGGCTGCACAGAAGTTGGATTTTGCTACTTGCCTTCAGACCCAAACAGTACAACAGATTGATGAATATTGATCTTTTTTTAAAAAACCTAACCTGATAATTGTCTGATTACAAATACATTAAAATTGATCAGAGAGAGGAGCAGGACAGATTTTTATGGTAGTGTAACTTGAATCATGTCTCTCAGCTAAAAGAACCCAGAGGAAGGTTAAGAATTCCACACCTGAATTTGTCAGGTTGTTTACTGGCCTTGTCCATGGCCACAATACCTATTTCATGTGTCTCTCCGGCACAGTAACCTTCATTCACACTTGTGTTTGTTGGGTAACTCCTGAGTATAGCTGCAGGGTGGCTCGTTACATGGTTCATTACAGATACTAACCCTGGCAAATAACCCTGTGTGCTATGCGGTGCTGTGGGGTATCCCTTCTAGAAGAATTTACAGTCGTATTATGCTAAGTTGCTTGAGGACGTTATTTCATGTAATGGTTGTGCTTTTGATGTTTGGATATGTTGCTATAGATTGTAATGGTATTTTTAATTCAGGACATTGGAGATTTGTCAGTTCATAATACAGTATTCAGCTAAAGGGTTATTTTCTTTAATTTTATATTCTGAGGTGTATATCCTCTGGAGTGTTTTCTAATGAAAACAGCAGTCTAGAGAGAGATCTGGAGAGAGGTCCAGAGAATGATGATGCTATCAGCTACCTTGGAACAGGTTTGTGGGACAGACACCAAAGCCATCTTCTTTGGCCTAAAGGGAACATCAACACACCTAGAAGCATTCTGCTTTGTCTCCATGCAGTTGCAAGAGCCTTTGGTCCTCTACAAGCTGTTAGAAAGGAACATTGTGCATACTTGCAGTGCTGTAGCAACCAATGATCTGCATGACCTGCACAGTGCTTGGCACAAGCAGGCATTGCACTGCTCTGTGAAGCACCCAGGGTGACAGGTGACCATCCTGGTTTGTGTGCTAGAATGTGGGCTGTTCAATGTGAAGGCATGCGCCCATCCTGGGTAAAGGACCCAATAGCTGACCACTATCCCAGCCAGTTCAGTTTGAGGGAGCCATAGACTCTTTCAGTAGGTTGTGCTCCAGCTGGAATGACTTGAAACCAAAAAGAGTGATCTGGCAGTGCATCCTCTGGGTGTGTTTTTGTCAAGAGGGGTGGAGAACCCCAGCTGAGAACCAGTGAGACCTACCATCTCTGACCTATATGCTTATGAGACCTGCTGTTTCAGCACAGCAACCAAATGGACAAGAGGAAGCATTTTGTTTCTGCCAGCAGATGAGTCTGCAAATAAATTCAGGTTGTCCCTAAAACAGGAAGAGTATTTTGTCTTTGTAACCTCTCCAGCCTGCATCATGCTTAGCCACCACGATAAGCTAGAAACATGTATTAGCCTATAGCTAAAACCATTAACTTCACAAGCAAGTGCTGTTAAGAGGAGGGAGAGGTGACAGCCTTGCCAGACAAGCCCCCAGCAATGGCAAGTGGAGGAGTGGTCCAGTCTGCCATTAGAGGGGGGGAAGTGGTTAGCTCTGGAGAGAGCTCAGCAGGGAGACTCACAAGCAGTGCAGCTGCTGAAGGTCAGTGGGGTTCTTTGGCAGCAGGGCATGATAGATCAAAGGCCTTTGGGAGCACTGGAGGCTCAGAGCAGGCCCTGCAAAACTTATCTGCAGCACTGGGGGCTTTTACCAGGGTTGGCTTTCTTTAGGTATTTCCAATGCTTTTTGTCTATGTATGTGAGTACATAGCTCATTAAAGAGAATGTATGTGTGTTTGGCAGGGTTTTGCAAGCCTCAGCCTGAAGTGAGGTGATTTACTGGAGAAAGCAGACGGGTTCACTAGAGCTTTGTGTGGGGGTGGGGAGAACATATAACCCCCAACCCATCTGGGAATATTGTTAGCAGCTCCTGCATACCCTGAGTGGTGAGCGGAGCCTTCCAGCCAAGTGGCAAGCCAGCTCCTGCCATGTGTTCCTCTGGGGGCTTCGCCAGCAAGGTCTTTTCTTCCATCCTTTCATTGGGTCCATTCACCATCACTCTCTGCCTCCTCCCCTTCTCCCTGTCCCCTCCCATCTTGTCTGCTGGATCCCTAGCAATCTCTTGACACCTCAGGGGAAGGCTGGGAGGTGTAACCATCTCTAGCAAGAGAGAGAGAGAGAGAGAGAGGGAGAGCAGGAGGGAAAGAAAAAAGAAGCCAATAAAAGGGAAGTCTAGGAAGGTGGTGGTGGAGGGGGATGGGGCTACTCCTCTGTCTGTGGAACTGCAGATTATTTTGCATGGATTGTTGAAGAGAAAAGCGAGCTGCGTTTGTGAAGAGACTAAGAAATAAGCAGCTCGTTGCTCGGGTAAGTGCTAATATGAGCTCCCCTGCTCTCATTGTCTGTTGTTCGGTACCTCCATCCCCACATCCTATTTTGGTTAGTTACATAGTTTTTTTAATTCTTATTAGAATTGTTTGATGAATCAACTGCATGCTTCAGTTGTTAGAGATCATATCACCTCTGATACATGTGTGTGTGTGTGTGCATGTGTGCGCGTGTACATGTGGAAAGATGCCTGTTCTCTGAATATACGTTGAGACATTTTTCCAACTCTCAGTAGGGTGTCTCTGTTGGAGTGTTATACTACAGCATACTATACACATGCATACACACACAAACAAATGGTGTTTGGTATTATTGATTTAAAAATCCATTCATTCATGCAATTATTGAAATAGCTAGACTGTATGGCAGCTGAAAATTACAAAGAGGCTCTTTAATCACAGCCCTCATTCAGATGTGGCTACTTTTCTTGATCCTGAGCCTGACATTTTCAGTATTATGTTTTCTAACAAAGCTACATTTAAAGATAAATTCAGCAGTGGTTATTGCTCCAAATTACATGGTTGTCATGGAGATGGTACAGAGAAGCTGAAATGATATGACTGCATCTGGACTAGAGTAAAGCTTTACTGTCGAGTGAGATCCTGCCTTACCTCCTGTGTCTTTTTGTTGGTGCTAGGTTACAATTTATTTCAATCTTGAATGAAGCAATTCCGTATTACAGGATTTAGAGGTCGTGCTGCTGTGAAGGGTGTGTGTTGGCCCCCCTCAGTGCTGTGTTATTATCTTAATTGTGATATTAGCATTTGTGTCTCACTGAATTTCTTCTACCAGACTGAGGAGGAAGAAAACACAAGAAGGACAGATAGTTTTAAGAGCCACAGCTAGGGCTGGGAGTACTTTCTAAAAAGGTACCTGCCATGCCCACACCTCCTTGCTGGTTTCCACATTTGAGGGGACAAAAGAAAAAGGATTCTCTGATTTTAGCCATGTTTGTCTTCCATTTTCCTATCTCAACTTTGACAATACAGATAGGCAGTCACCTGCCCATCACTAAGAGGAATGTCTTTTGATTTTGTTTCATTATATTTGTTTTCTTTGCAACTGGTTACGTGAATGTGTTGGCAGCTGGGAAAGAAAATCCATAATTTATGAGGAAGAAATTTTCCTGCCTAAGGCTAGCTAGAACACAAAGAGTATATCTGTGGGAAAGGCATGTAATATGTTACAGATGTGTATTTCTCTAGTGGCTAGGAGTAAATCACACTATTGTGCTCATCTTCATTATTGTGGGTGTTAGACTGATTTTAGTCAGTATTTAATTTCATTGTGTACTTACACAATAAATGTGTAATTTGGAGCCTAAGTTTACATCTGTAAAATGCTTTGGGAATGTGTGTGGCTTTGTCTTCATAAATACAATTTCACCCTTTTCTGTAAGCCCAAGCCTATTGTGGGGATGTAAATATAGTAAAAGGCATTGGTGGAAACAAGCCCATCAGAATGGCAGTGTTTCTCCAATTATATCACTAAACATAGGAGAGAATTAATTACTAGGATAAACAGAGCTTTGTAGCTGATGGATCAGAGTGATATTTGCATGGAGTTCCAGGCCTGCATTGTGTTAGCTAGTATTACAGCTTAAATTCCTCCCATGCCCGTAGCATTTTTAACCAGCAGTGTAGCATATTATCATTAGATATTTTTATATAAAACATGCGAAATCCACATATCCCTGTCAAATTGTTCATTACAACTGCTCCAAAGTGTGTGATTCAGCTAGGATTTTCTTTAACATGATTTTTCCTTTACAAGTCCAAGCAAACAATGAATAAAGTCTGAAAGTGGGTGGCCAAGCCCAGAGGGGAAGTCTGAGAGACGGCTGATTCACAAAATGGATGGTTCTCATTTTGGCCATTCTTTTCCTCTAGAAGTTAAGTTCAGGTGGAGGTGAAGTGGGTGGTTTTCCCTTGAGATCCACTTGGATCTGTGAAACTAGAAGTCAAATAGTTCTGAATTAATACTGAGTTTCTTCCTGTCTCAGTGTGTTTTTGCTCTGCAGTCCACTCCAGGACATGTCTTTATTGTACTCTGGGGAAACTGAGGCTTGGAGTGGTCAAGTGACTTTCCCAGGGTGACAGTGACAGTGTTATCAGAGAACACAGGAGCTCTGCCAGCAAGTCCCTTTCTCTAAACACCAGGCCAGCTGAGTAGCAAGATAGTGTGGTCCTGTTTATAAATGCAGTGGGAGGATGATGTTGATGGAGAGCAGCACTAGTTCATGTACTCTGGGTGGATGGAATAAATGTACTTTTTGCTGACGCCACACATTACAGCTGGATGGTAGTAGAGGAGTAAGGCAGCTGGTGTCCAAAATAAGGACACTCTTCTCTGACCTGACATAAATGGTAAGCAAAATGGAGCCCCCTTTTGTGGCATTGTGCAGCCCCATCATATGGCTCTTCACATGGAGTTGAGGACTGAGCACTCAGGAGGAGGAATCCCCTTGCTGCTCTTCATGGTTGCATCCAGCATTGAGTATGAAGACTTTACTCATGTCTCACACCTTTGTTCTCCCACTGATGCTTTGTACACCTCCCTTCCCACTCTGTAATGTCTTACACCATTCTCCTTGACTTCAGCTTATGGCCACATCCTCTCTTTCCTCTTCCCCATTATCTGACGCTTTTCTATCCTCTTCCTCCGTGGGTTTTCCCACCTGTCTGTGCACTCCCAAATGCAGATTCCTCCATCCAATGTTGCACAAACAAGGCTTCAGCCCATGTCTTGATTTATATATGACATGCTTGCCACAAGGCACAGGGCATTGAGCATGTCAGGCCACCATTTTAAAGGAATTGAAGCACTAAGTCCTCTTTGAACTTTGGAGTGCTTTGTGAAATTGTGCTCTCAGGTAAATGCAGGTGTTCTGTCTAACGCTGGAACTGGTGCTTGTTGCCAGAAGGGAACAGGAGGGCCTGCTCTGCTCACACATTCATGTGCAGCCCTGTTGACTTGCACAGGTTGATGGCATTGCTAGCAGGATGTTTTCTGGGATGGGTACAACTGTTGCTATTGCCACCAAAGTGTTGGGCATTGACAGAGCAACTGTTTCTGAAGGAATGCTTAGAGAGCATAAGTGAGCAATCACAGTAGTGGATGATTAGCTGCTCTAAATGACCACATGAAAGTCTTAAGGTCCATGGAACTCTGCTGGTTGACAAGGTCTGGGCTGTAGAGACATATCCTCCTCAGTTTTGTTGAGGAAGAAAATGTCCTCCTCTCCCAGCAGGACAGAAGAGCTTGGCCAGAAAGATGCCTTTCCCTGGGATGTGCGGGGTCAAGGCCCATGGGAGGAACAATGCATCCAGGCTCTCACTGGCCAGATGGGTCCAAAGAGGTCCTGCTTTCTGCATATGAATCTCACGATGCTTCTCTAAGACAAAGCATGGCCCAGCCAAGAATTTCCACCCACATGGAGATGAGAAAGAGAAGAGCAGATTCTGTGACTGGGCAGCAGCAGGCTGATGCACACTTTTCAGATGGCTAGCAGCAGCAGCATGGCACCACAAATGCCATGTCAGTCAAAAGGGAGATGGCAACCAAGCAGTTATGGTGTCAGCATCATAGTCAAGAGTGAGAGGATCGATTCTGGTCTTGGTCCTCAGTTTCTCTGTGAGCTTGGGGAGGTGGATTGCAGGTCAGGGCTAACTGGAATAGAGGAACTTGTGAAGCCCAGAAGCTACCTACCTCGCCTCTCATCCTACTGCTGTCCCTTTGTCTTTCTGCAGGAACCTTCAGGAGACAAATAGCCAAGTCTGCTCAGGGAGGCCTTTCCCTGCAGTCCATACTCCAGCTTTCCTGACCCTGGGCAGCACTTAGTTCTGCTTAGGTCCCAGGCGGGGACACCAGTGATTCCTTCTTCTGAACAAATGCTGCTCCTTTCTCTCTAGCTTTCCTCCTTAATATACTGGATGTTTTTTCTCTGCTCCCATCCTTCTGCACCAGGGCTGCCCCTTCTCCACTCTACTCTCTGAACTCAGCTCAGGAGAACAGGGACACAGTCATTGGAGTAACCCCAATGCTACTCTTACTTGTAACACGTAGGCCAAAGAATACAAGGAGCTGCATATAGTCTGATCAGACATGTGGTGGTGCTGCTGAGGCCCTGAACCATGTGGTCTCCATGCTCTTTCTGGGCTTTGGGCTCAGCCTAGCATTGGTTGAACAGTTTCTCTCGTCTGTTTTTCAGCACCACTATTTATGTCTTCCACTCCTTCCTTTTTGTTCTTTTCTTTGCCACATATCCTTCCCTCATCATTTTTCAGCTTTCTGATGTGTAAGCCAATCTTGGAGAGCCTGGCCAAAGACTGTTGAGGATACAGAACTGGCAGGTAGCCTAGGCTCTTTGCTTTAGGTTTTTTTTGAAGGAACAGCTAATCCCCACATCCTGGACAGGATCCATATTTGTGCTAGGCCCAGGGTGCAAATGTGTACCAGAAAGGGAGACCACACCTAAAGGCAGCTTAATAGCTCCGCTGTGGGTGATCCCAATAAAACTGGTTATAGTATCACCTCTATGGTGTCACCAGCTCAGCAAGGCCTTGCTTCCTCCTAAATCCACTCCCCTCCTCCCTGAGGCATCTTGAATGGTCCCAAGCAAGGGCTGCATTGATGAAATGCCCTGTTGTTGTTAGTTCTCTTGAGACACTTCATACAGGCCAAGAACTCGAAGAATTCATGATGTTTCCTTTCAAGGGAGATGGGCAGGGGATTCATCAGCATTTTTCTGTCTTTCTCTATAGTCTGGTTCCTAGGGTCATATCCAAAAGCCCCTGCAATAGCAGTACCTTAGTCCACTGGTTTTGTATCTCCAGATCTCCATCTTAGGTATCTTAGCACTATGAAGGTCTTCGGTGAAGTATTAAGTACACTGTGAGCATGGAAGGGAGGCAGTTGAGGGGGAGTGAGAATGTTCTGTGATCTACTAGATGAAGCATTTGCTAAGGGGTCCACGACTGGTTTTGGTGACTTGTGTAGTCACTTCCCAGTCTGTATCTCCCTTCCAGGGAATGCAGCTGAGCTCTTGGTCTCTCTGTGGCCTTTCACTCACTCTGTGTTGGAGAATCAAAACCAACTTCCTCAGAAGGCAAACTGCAGCTCCGAGTCAGGAGAGTAAGAAACCAAACTAAATAAAGGTTCCTTTCCTTTCCTTTCCTCTCCCCTTTCCTTTCCCTTTCCCCTTTCCTTTCCCCTTTCCTTTCCCCTTTCCTTTCCCTTTTCCTTCCCCCTTTCCTTCCCCCTTTCGTTTCCTTTCCTTCAGCATCTACTTACAGGCTGCCATGTCAATGCAAGAGCCTCAGCCTTTGCTATTTTTTTTCTTTTTAACTTTAAGGATCTTTTTTAGTCTAGCTGATGCTCTTCAGTGGTTTCAGCACAAATGCAGCATAAATCCAATTAAGATTTATCTGACCTGTAGCTGCAATTTTCAGCCAATGAACAATTTTTCCAAAAAATTTCACACAGTTCTGAGAAAGAGCCTTATATGGATGGAGGGAGAGTTCCCTACAGTGCTTTTCTGTCTCTCTGCAGCATCCAGACCATAGCTGGATGTCTTGGGCCAGCTCATAGAAGCTTCTATACCCCAGCCTATACAAATGAGGATCTGCCAAGCATAATCTCCCCCACAGCCAGCCTTGGGTCCCAGAAGCTTGCAGAAGTCTTTCTTCTGCTCTGTACAGCTATTTCATGTTAGCTGGTGTTAGGCATGTGAGAGTATGGAAAGAGAGCATAGGATTTTCTCCATTTCCAGCCAATGCTTCTCTCTCTTGCGTGTCCTGATACAGTGTCATTTCCTCATTGCATATCCTTATGGAAGGGTCTTGTACACTGTTATATGACATCTACATGCTCAGTGTGGCACCAAGCATTGTTCCTAATGCAAAGATTACTTTGGCAGCTTATAGATGGTAATGATGGTACAGATGGTACAGGTGGTATAGATGGCTAATGCCAGGCTGGGCATATTTGCTTTCAAAATTTGCTCTTTGTCTGAGGACACTGGGTACTCTGACAGTTTAAGCAGATGGAGGTGCACTGGGACCCTCACATTTCAGGCACTTTCTAGGATCAAAAATAACCAGCCTGTGGATGCAGCCTGCCCAAGCAGGATACAGGCAGACAGACCTGCCAGAGAGAGTAGAGCTGACATTTTCTGATCAGGAGGGGATACATGATGCAAAGGATTCTACTAAATTAAAAATATATATTTGTCTTCTCTGATACAATGGAAGCTAGGGGACCAGGCAAGAAGAAAGTGAGAAAGCTTTGTTTAATTAGATTACAAGGCCCCAACAGCTTCAGACTCAAAAAAAAAAAAAAAAAAAAAAAAAAAAAAAAGGAAATGATTTTTGTAATTGAGAGTGGGGTTTCTGCCAAGCGCTGCTTTAATGAGTATTTAGATTTTATCTCATAAGTTAGCAACACCAGGCAAGGACAGCAATTTAAGCCCCCCCCCCACCAGATTGTTGAGCTTCGCTGAAGCAGGAATTGCTCACAAGTAGCTGGGAGTCTCCTGCCTTTCAATGAATAGGTATCCTTTGGAGCTCTTTCTTTTCCCATATCTCAAGAGGCAACTTTCTCTATTGCATAGGTAGGGAAACTGAGGCAGCAGAAAATCATAGGATTGTTTTTCCTCTCAGAAGGAGAGAGGGAATTAATTTGCTACAGCTGCTGAGAAAGTTTCCTCTGATGGTTTCTTTCTAGGCTGGAGTAGGACAGACACAGTGCTGTGGAACTGTGGTTGTCTTACAGCTGGAAGGTGGCCTTCATAATGCTGCCGTGCAATGGGACAATCTGGGGGCTGCTCTGTGCTGCCTCAGGGCCTGCCTAGCTCTCAGTATTGCTTGGCTCTGGCTCTCCTACATCCTGATCAGGTAGGGTGGCCACACTCAGACCGTGATCCAGTGGCAGAAATTGTATTAGAAAACTGCCGATCTGTTGGTATCCTTTGCTCTCTAGCCCCTTCTTTTAAGCACAGTCGTGTGCCTCTCCCCAGCTGTGTGCTCATGGAGCTGGAGGGGACTGGGACTTTTGTCCCTTGAAGGGCTGTTGCTCCTGACAAACTTGCTCCACAGACCTAGAGAGCTAGGACTGCCTCTGGCATGGCACCTTGCAGCACTGAGGTATGGGATGATAGAGTGGACATTACTCTTGACCCCAAAATTCTAAGACTATCTTAAAAGGAAAATAGATTTTTATTCCAGGTTGTTGGAGCTGTCACTTTTGCACCTTTGAACTCTGGAATTTTTCAGGCTTCCTCTGCAGTCTTGTCATTTCTGTTTCTATGAAGAGGGAGAGCTGGGTATTTAGGCATGCCTTTAGAGAGCTCGGATTTTGGGTAGGCACCCGTTGCGAGAGCTGTGATAGTGTCAAGAGGTGGCAACTCTGCACTGCTTATCAGGAGTGTTGGAACCAGAGCTGCCTAGGGACCAGGTACAGAAATAACAACCCAAGGTGAAACACAGGAGACTTGGATGTGTAGTATTGAAGCAAAATCACGGTGTCATGGCAAAACCTAAGATGCAAATGTGTTACTATTACTACCATACAGACCAAGAGTGAAGTGGCCACAAAATTATATCAGCTTCTGAGAGATGTAGGTAATAATCTTCCAGCACAAAATTGTGTTTTAGTGACCAAGATGTTTTTGTGTAAGCACAAACAGAATTGCAAGGAATCCATTGATCTCCAAACAACAGCAAATTGTAAAGAGTGCACCTTGGTGATCAAAGCTGCCAATCTCACATGCACAAAATGCAATTTGCACAGTTGTCTTACGCTGCATGTTCCCACAACACTAACTGCCACTGCTCTCTCACCACTGTCACTGGGTCTTTTGATAAGCCAGACAGAATGGCATTCATCTCCCAAACCTTTATTTCATCTTCACAACATCCTCATTTCTGTCAAAACCCCCCTTGACTCCTTGTGTATCTATGAAGACCTACTCAGTCCGGGATGTGATCTGTCAGTTCCCCAAACTTTTGTCTTGAAGCCTAAAAGTAATGATATCTAAAGTGCAGGAGAAAAACCATGAAAACTCTAAGTGAAAAAAAAAAGCCGTCTAAGAGGCAAATTCACCTACTGCAGTCTGGTACTGCAATTCTTCTGTACCCTTGTCACAAGATCTGGTGCAGGATGTCTTGCACATGGGAGAGCTGGAAGAGCCTCTGGATCCTAGAGGAGGTACAGTTCGAACAGTCCACTGTCCTGATGGAATTACATCAACCTGATGGTGCTTTTTGCTTTTCTTATAATTCCCTTGTGAAGAAGAAATAACCCTATCTATATAAACTTTATCTCAGTATAGGAGCATACCTGCTGGAGCTATATCCTTCATCAGAAAAATCACACTCTATTGGCATGGTTATCCAGCACTTCTATTAAGTGCAGATCAAACCTTTGTTTGCATAGGAGCACTGGCTCCATCAGGTTTGTAGTATTAATTTCTGGCCAGTATGCTTATTTTTCAAAACAAGTCAACTTCAACATTTCTTTCTGCTCAAGGCATCCGTGCTTTGGCAAGCCAATTTTAGTTGTGTTGGGAAGTTCTGTTCCTGGGTTTGCAGGCTCTCGCTCCCAGGATTCTCACCACAGCAACTGTTCCAAAAAGAAGAAACTTACTCAGAAAATCTCACTGATTCTTTTGAAGCACCTGCTTTCTATAAGTGAACACACAGCAATGCAAACTGGATCTGCTTTGAAATGAACCAAACTGACTGTGGGAAGAAAAAGAAGACTTGCAGGTGCTGAGAAAGTAGGTCCCTTACTGCTTAGCTTTGCTGTAAATGTAGAAACGTGCCTGAAGAAAGCTGTCTACAGAGGAAGTGTTTGCAGGCTAAATATGGTAGCTCTACTGGGCAGGAGACTCATTTTCTAAAAGTAGGTGTCTGCAATATAGACATCAGCAGCTGGGTTTGTTGTTTCAGGCTGTGGAGATCTAGCTAATGAACATTAGAGTCTAATTTTATTATTGTAATGTAGACATCTAATACAGGTGAGATGCATTCTTTCTGCTGACTCTAACAAGGGCCTGCAAGCTGAGCTCAGCTGAAGATATCTACACTTGGGTGAGATGAATCCCACCCAAAGTGCTTTTCTATTTATTCAAACAAATTCTACTTTAAGTTCTGACTAGTATCTCTAGTTGCCACGTGAAAGGTAATAATAACTTACCCCATCCGAGCAAAGCAGAGGAATCCTGCTTTTCTTTTAATAACTCCATCCTGGTCTTTAAGTATTGGAAATAAATATACAATCATCTTTCCAATCATTTCATTGACTCTGCATGACCTGCAGACCACAACCAGAGGGATGGACAGTATATCAGTACATAGGTGTGATGCACTCGTCAAAATTCAAGTGCGCCCCAAATCTTTCTTCCTGAGTGAAAGTTCCTGGGAGAAAGGAAGGAGGAAGTTTGTGCTACAGGCAGAACATGTGCCTTTGCCAACTAACAGGGATTCCTTGGTGCTCTAAAGCCAATAGAAGGTTAAGTTTAGAGACCAAGTGTTTTTCTTTAGAAAAGGAGGATTTATTTAACCCACACTTCCTTTGTAGGAACGTTCCCAGCAGTTTTGACATGGAAGATGGAATTTTTCCTCAAAGCCAAAGTGAAAATGGCCTGCTGAGAACTATTGAGCTGTAGATACGGTACTCACTGGGAACAGTGCAGACATCCTAGTCTCAGAGGAAGTGTTTTTTTCCAGAGCACTGTCCTATCTGTTCCCCTGCAGTGGCATGTTCTCTCCATTTTGCCTCCCAAATGCATTGATTTGGTCTTGATGATGCACAGAAGCCTCTTCACATTAGATCTTACTTTCTCAGGCTGCTTCTTGCAGGTCCTTTGGACAAATAGCATCATACCCAAGCAGTCCTACTGACTTCAGTGGAATGGCACGTTTCCTGCTCTCAAGGCTGACATCACATCCTGACTTGTCTGTGTGCTCCAGCCAAATTAGTGCATCTTAGCTGGCTGGAACGGGAAGAATGAGGACAGCTGTTATTCCTTTCCTTTACAGGGAAGAAAAGAGAAAATCCCCACTGATGTGAGAGTTGCTCAGCTGTTTTCCTCACAGACAGGCTTGTTTGTCTCAGCTTAGGTCCAAAATGGAGACTAGTTGATTCAACTTTAGGCTTAGCTTACTGAAGTCAATTGGAGGGCTTAGTCCTTTCTGTACACTCTCCTGCCCTTCTCCAGCAATCTCTTCTAAACTCAATGCCTTTTAGGCCTGAATATCTTCCACAGTCCAGAGTTGAAGCTTATACCTAAACGCTCGGGCTCCAAGTCAGCCTCTGAGGTTGTCAATGGGAACTAGAGGTTGTAAGGAGCCAACAGGGCCCTCTGTGGAGCCCAGCTGGTATTCAGCAACTGTTTTCTTAGCATCCATGTGTACATGCTGACTAGTCGTGGATGCCTTAGTACAAATCCTGTTGATTTGGAGGCTACCTGGAAATGCAAGTCAGCCAGAGACCTCTGTTCAGCCAGGTCAACCTGGTGGCACTCAGTAACATCCAAGATTCTTGGACCAATTGTCTACTTGGGAACCCCAAGAACATGGAGACCAAATCTGTGTGCTGCTGTGGCCTAGAAAGTGCTAAGCAGTGCTAGCATGAGGAGAATGGTCCTGAAGCAGCAGGGACAGCCCTTTGGAGGCCATGACTGTTTCTTCACTGAACAAAACAAAGGCAGTTCCTCTCTGCTGATGGAATCTATTTTTCTTCCTCATGAGAAGAGGATGAAGACCATTCAGTTTTCTCTGGATATAGTCCAGGATGACAAAGCAGACATTTTGCTTTGCAAGATGCTTGTAGATGTATATAATTACATCCCTGATGCTCGCTGTTCTCTTCCTCAAAGAAGGATCACCTCACGGGTCCTCTAGCCTCCAACATGGCTGTCCCACTCAGCAGTGCCATCAGGTTGTTCCTGGTGGTTCCTTACAGATGAGGGCTTGCTGGTCTGTCGGTGTGAATATAGGCCTTGCCCTTCCCTTCCTTGATGTGCGCTGTGTTGACTTTAGCACTGGAAGAGGTTGCCCAGAGAGGTTGTGTAGTCTCCTTCTCTGGAGATATTCAAAATCCACCTGGATGCAATCCTGTCTAACATTCTGTAGGTGACTCTGCTTAAGCAGGTTGGTTGGACTAGCTGATCTCCAGATGTCCCTTCTAACCTTACCGAATCTGTGATTCTATGACTTGTGGAGAGAAGGGAGGTTTCACTGACCAGAGACTGAGTTGTCTGATGTTCAGAATGCAGCACATCAGCTTTGGGCACCAGTGGCATATAGTTGTCTCTAATGTCAGCACCCACAGAATTCTGGACTGCTGTCTTCTTGCTTTCCCCAGCAGGCTTGAGAGATGCTCAGGAATGCTTTATCTTCTGCAGTGGTCCCTAGATCACACCCAGCTCCCAAAGTGCCCCTCACCTCTGCATGTTAATGTGCATCTGGACTCCCAGTGCTGCTGGACATCTTCTCCCTCAGGTTGGAATCCATTTGTCTTCCAAAGCCTTGATCACCAACTTTTTTGGAGGAAAAGCTCTATAAAGATCTGATATCTCATCAGTCCTTTATCAGGAAATGAGAGGTTTGTTGATCTATTGGAACCTGAAGGAAAGTTTGCCCCCCTTCCAAAAATCCAGTTCATTCTGTAATGCTGGTCTCCACTAAGCTGTGTGTTTCTCTTATCCATAGGCTTGCCTGCTGCCTCTTGGAATCTTGCTAATGTCTTGCAGCAAGATGTTGCACAGGTTTAGTGCAGATGGTGTGGCAGAAATTCCTTTTCTGGGGTCTGAGTCAGCCTCCAGCCCTGCTTTTGGATATTGAGTGAATGTGGGGACAGTGAATCAAAGCAAAAGGATAAAAAAAGAAAAGGTGGAAGGCTGTTTCCATTTATAGGTTATGAAAAGCAGTTCCAACTCCTGTGGACTTTTACAGAGAGTAGTCCTAGCTTTGGGGAAAACTAGTTTTAATGAATTCAATTATAAAATCACCTCAATTACAGTGGTACATAGAACTGAGTTAGAAGGCCCATAAATAGCCTGTTTTTGTAATAAAACCTACAGACAACCACTATACAACCCCTTATTCCCAGTTTATAGCCACCTGAACTATAAAGCTCTCAAGAGGAGAATGTGAGCACCAAAGAGTAAATAGGCAGAGGCAGGAATGGAAACAGCCCTGATCTGAGAAAAGAAATCCATTTGGAGTCAAAGGTGGGGAAGATTGGCTGGAAGCACCATTTGAAGGCTCCTATTTTGAAGGATGCAGGCTCATTAATAGCAGTTTGTTATACCTTAACACAGAGTGTGAAGCATTGGGAACCTGCTTGCTGATCAGATACACTCCCTTCTTTAATGTGCTTCTCTGAGCTGAGGGAGCCCTAGGCCAGGGCCTGTGTACCACACGCCCAGCAGCCCTAGGTGCCAGGCCAGAACCCTTGGCATGTCCCACAAGGCCCTGATACAACAGGGACCTTGGGCAGGGAGTGCCCCGGGAGTGCTAAGTGCCGTTCTGAGGTGCCTGAAGGTGCGGCAGTAGGGCACAGAAAGCCTTTGCCCCTGCCCTTTTTCCCCTGGCTTTGCTCTCACGCCAGGAAAAAAGGTGGCAGGAATCCTTGCACATACAGGAGTCTTCTGATGTCCCTGTAACCTGCCTTTAGGTTTACTTCATACCACCACAGGCTTGCACAGCCCAGTACTGGCCTTGAAATTCCACAGCAAACTCCCACCCTGCCCATGCCCGTTCTGCATGGAGTGTTGCCTCAAGGAGGCAGCCCTATTTGAATGTCTCTCCTGCTCCCCTCTCTTTCTTCTACTAAGGGTACAGTAAAAATTCACCCTCTTCTGCTGCTCTCTCTTTCTGGGTGCAGATCCCAAGGGGTCCCTGGTCCTCTCTCAGCCACAGGAAGACTCTTGTAAATCACAGTGGTTGGGTGCAGGTGGAGGGAGGCCACAGTGGGTCGAGTGGGGTCAAGCTTTGCTCCTACAGGGGCTAAGGTCTGAGGGACCAAACCCCATTGGCCACTATATCACTAGCGGGGACCTTTCTTTTCTCCCACTCAACTGGGAAGCTTTTGACAGGCTTTTAAAGCAGCCTATTCTAGAAAGATTTCATACCCAACATGCTGGCTGGAATAGAGGGATGTTCAGGTCTATGTCCACCACTCTCCTGAACCTTCCCTCTCAAGCTCATACTTCTCCTGAAAGACACGTAAACAGTCCCTATGCTTTGACACACCTTTTTTGTGGAGATTTAAACAACCCCTGTCCCTTCAGCAAGGCATAAAGTGATGGTGAATTCCATATTCCCATAGGCTTGCAACTGTTTCTCAGTTTCCCCTATGAAATGGACTTTCGAGTTTGCCTAACGCATGCACAGGCCGAAGGAAGGCTCAGTGCACAAAATGCTTTGTAGCCAAGGTATCAGTACAGAGAAAGAAATACATGAAAAATAATGGGCATATTGTTTCATTTTTCCCCTTTGAGTAACTGCAAAAGAGTACAAACAAGAAAGCAGTTAATAATTTTAAATCCCCATTCTGTTGTTTTCTGTAAGTGGAAAAATGACTTTTTTTCCCCCTAAAATAAAGTTTTGCAGGAGCCATTTGGAGCTGAATGCATGCTAATTGCTCTGCAGGCTCTAAAAAAAATTCAAATAAGGAGCTCTAGGATTTGGCTTCAAGAAAAAGCAAGTTCCATGAACAGTGATTTCTGATTACTCAAAAGCTCCATTTTTTTTTAGCATGTAGTTGGTTTGTTTTAGTCTGTGGGATATGTTTTACCCATGGACTTTCTTCTACCTTGGAAATGAAGGATACAGAACCTGTGGTTTAAACTCACATTGATAAATGGAAACTGTTGGGGTAGTATGTTGCACATGAACAATGACCATCAGTACCCTAGCGGCTCTGCAGAGTATAATGCTAACAGCAGTGAGCATTTCATTGTTGGAGCCATGTTTCTTTCACCCTAGATGAGTGCTGGAACACAGGGGCACCCAGCCAGGGGAAGTAGCATGCCTAGCCTAGTATGCGCCAACTGACTCTGATGACTTTCAGGTGGCTCTTTTAAGCCTGATCTGGGTCTCCCACAGCAGTGCACTGGCCCTAGTCCATGCCGAGACCAATCCAGACAGCAAGGCACAAGGCATGTGGATGGGAGTGGAGGGGATAAAGACTTATGCCCTAGTGCACAGAGCAGTGCTCTTCCATTTGGTTTCCAGGAGCAAGAGAACTGCAAGGTTGAATGACTTGGCCATGATCACTCAGAAAGGCTGTTGCAAAGCAGAGAACTGAACATGTTTTTCTTGAGTTCTAAGCTGAGAGTAGGAGAAACAGCAAGACAAGGGCAGGGAATGTATAAATACTGAGTCCCCTAAGCTTTGCTCACTTTCTGCTTTTCTCTACGTCAGAGTGGCACCTGTGAAATAATTACTGTCTTACAGACCCCAGCCCAGCTCTGCTCCTGAGAGCAAAGTCTTCAGCAGAGATGTTGTAGATTAGCCAGAACTGGGTTTCTTCAAAGGATGTCAGGACAGGTCCAGCTGAGGACAGGACAGAAGGCATCAGTGTGCCACTATATAAATTCTTGGTATTCCCACATCTTGAGTCTGATATGCACATCTGCAGAAGGAGGTAATAGAGTTAGTGAAAATCCAGAGAAGGGCAATCAAAATGCTCAAAGAATGGAGAAGCTGACTTATCAGAAGAGGTAAGAAGGCTGGGACTGCAAATTTGAAAAGGAGGGGCTGAAAGGTGTTATGATTGAGGTCTACAAAATCATATAAAAACAAACCTCCAGCCCACAGGAGAAAGAAATGGGGCTTTTCATTATAAGAATTGCAAAAGGTTTTTATTGTCAGCAACATTAAAAGGGCAGAGGTGAAGACAAAGGTGTAATAGAGAAGAGATTTATTTCAAATGAAGGGCAGACAGAACCAAGACTGTAATCTCTCTGTTTCTCCATCAGTCTGTCTTCTGAAAGAAATGTTGGTGTGCCCATGCACTCATCCTCCATCCCAGACAAAGCAACACCTGCGTTTTGCAAACTCAGCAATGAGTCAGGTCATAAAATCACATCTGTTCTCATTCCACCAGCCACATTATGCATCAGATCAACAGTATTTAGATCAAACAGCCTTAAAGACTGTTTCCTTCCTGATCAAAGGAGATGGGAACTCAGAGCGTGTGATTGCTCATAGCAGAAGCTGTTACAGTAGGAACTTTAGCCCACAGGGCTCAAGGGCTCACTCCAACAGAAATGACCAAGAGAATTTTTAAGCTGCTAAAAACCTAACCCAGATGCTCAGAGAACAAAGATTCAGCTATTTAGTGTTTCTCTCACTAAGAAAAGCAGAAGAGAATTGCGGAAGGCTGTCTGTAAAGGCAGAGAGGGACAAGGCACAGCTGTAGCTATATGTGTAGGTGGTATCTTTGTGTCTACACAGCATGATTTGTGTTAAGGAAAGGGGCCAAGCAAGAAACATCTGCCTGTTGTGTCTTTTTGAATTATGCCGGTGAATTCTTCCTGCCATAAAAGCTGATGCCTAAAATTAGTTTTCACTCACACAAAGAAGAGGACGTGAAAGATTCTTTTCAGAAGCAACCATCTTGAGAAATCTGCAGCCGCTTCACAATGATGTGGAGAGGGTTCTTGTGGCACAGAAATCTCTGCAGAAATAGGCTTTTTGTGGTGTTCAGCAAATGAGCTGTGAGGAAGACATCTCCTGCCTTGAGAATGAAAAATAACTTAGAGGCCAAAAGATAGGATTGTGGAGTCCTGAATGGCTATCTGTGTGTGTGCCGTTTGGGTTTGGGGGAGTTCAGAGGACAGAGATCCTGAGAATCTCTCAGCTGGTTCTGTTTATGCTGTATTTATATTGCACTGAGTGAATCCTGTCCTGTGTTTGGAGTTTCTACAAGTTGAAGTAGCTGTTCCCCAGCCTCTGCAGCATCAAGGTGTAGAACTTCGTTTCAGGGGATGATTGGTCTGAGTTTAAGATGAGTCACTGGCAGGAATATACTGGGGCTTCTCAAGCTATGAGGAAGTTCTCTGAGCCCTGCTTGGTGAATTTTGTTCAAAAGCACAGAGTTGAGCTACCCAAACTATTGTTCGATCACCTAGGCTGTGGTCAAGAAGAAACATCCCCTCTTGGTCTAAGTGACAAAGATCCTGGAGACTTTTTGTCACCTGGAAGTAAGAAGCTCACAGGAGGTGTCAGCTGTTTCATGGGATCATGTAGGCATTTTCACCTCTCAGCTCTTCCTGTGTCATGGCCCCAGCCATAGCTCAGCTCTCTCCCACTCGAGGCCTAGTGGTCCACCAACTCTCAGAGATGGCCACAAGATCCACCCAGCTCAGCATTCTAGCTCTCAGGGGCCAGTAGCAGGCACCAAGGGAAGAGGAAAAAGGACTATGTGAGAGATGGTCCAGAGGGAACCGTTTCCTGTACCTGGGCTAGAATAACCCCAAACAGTGGTATGGGCTGGGGACTGCCTGCCGAAGGCGCTGATGAGCTGAATATGACCTAGAGATCCTTGAACCCAAATCAGCTCTGTGGTTTTGTGGCCGTGAAGTCCAACCACATACAGGGCTGTATTAGCAGAAGTGCAACCAACAAGTTGAGGAAAGAGATTCTTCCCCTCTATTGAGCTCTTGTGAGAACATATCTGGACACCAAATCTGGTTCTGCAGCTTCCAGTTCAAGAAAGATATTGGCAGACTGAAGTGTGTCATGGGATTACATGTGCCTCCAGCTGTCAGCATGCGTTCAGAAGGCCAGGTGCTGGTCTTGCATGGTAGCTCAGATATCTTCTCTCTTTCCCTTCATGAGAGCCTTCCCCTCTATGCCCCAGAAGAAAATGTGAGGCAATCTGCCACCGTTCCCCCAAGCCTGCTCTAAAGTACACTTGCAGGGACTGACATGTCTCTGTTAGCCCCAAGACTTTGGCAAAGTTGTCCAGCACTCCTCCCTGGCCCTATTACCACCTTGGGTCCAGCAGATCAAGGTGTTGTCTTGGGTGAGGCCTTCCTCCATGAATTTTGCTGAATGACCCAGAAGGGTCAGTTCTGTTCTGCCCTTCATCTTCCAGACTTACAGGCTGCTCTGCACACAGGAGCAAAGCCATACCACCCTTCTTCCCTGGGGTTCTGTGCCCCAGTATATCCCAGAGCAGGGGAGACTCAGGCCTGGCAAGTGGACTATTTGCAACCCCTTCCTGGTCATTCCGCTCTATCTCTGGTCTTGACTGTCATGTCAGACAAGACATCCAGGTCTGCTCTCTTTCCTCTCACTTCTTGCACCACAGGAGCTGCATCTGAACCTGCCCTTCTCTCTGCGTTGATGCTGTACCTCCTGCTCTCTAGTTGGTTCTCCTTGCAGTACCAGATGAGGATAGTCCCATCATGAAGGCAGCTGCTGCCCCTGTCTCTGGCAAGCCCAAGGAAAGGGGATCTGGAGCACCAAGGCAAAGCAAGACTGCAACATCAGGCAGCCCAGCTCAGTGTGAGGAAAGGTTAGTGCTCAAGCAAACAGTAGGGTTTTTTCCAAGCTTTTCTATGTCACAGCAGCCAAGCAGTTACGCAAAGCCAAAGTGGGATCTTTTCCAGTTCCCAACACAGGGAAGAAAATTAAAAATAAACCATTTCCCACCAGCCATTCAACTTCAACAAAAGCTGGGAGACTTCCAGAGCCAGTCCCTGAAAGAGCTGCTTTGTGGTTTCCAACCCCTCGCACAATCTGGACAAACTTTGCTTCATTTCTGCTCAGCCTTTTTGAGGCCAATACTTTCCTGCCATGGATGCCAGCCTGGCTTCACTGCCCCAACTGCAAATCCAGCCGTGGCCTTTAAGTAGGCCAGGGTGACCTTGAATGACCATGAGGGAATGCCTTGTAACCAACAGTAGTCTCCTCACACTGGTAACTTGGTCCTCTTCATGCCCTGCATGAGCAAGCAGTTCGCACTGGATAGTGAGCTTGGGTAAGTTCTCTGCTTGCTGATGGATGATGTGCTAGAGTAAATCTTTCTGCTGTGTTACCTCACTGAGAGTCTGACTTTGCCCCCAGGCTGCAAGGTGCTGTATAAACTTAATGTCCCTTTTGCTCACAGGACAGCAGGCTAGGTCTGGGCTGGATGCAGTTCTCCATCTGCCTGTTCCATCCCATGTCTCCTCCACCTCTGCTCTCCTTTCTTGTACTCAGCTTGGTGGGCAGCTCTCCCTGTCCTTGCCTACTGGTGTTTCAAGGGCCATACAGGACTCTGTGGCAGAGTGGGGCTGGAACAGGCAAGTGGGTGGTTGTGCTGCGTAGCCAGATAGCAGCACTAGATGTGTTGCACATGTGAGCTGGTGTAGTCAGGAGTCTGATAAAAGAAATTAATAGTTCGTGTAACTGCAGTTGGTTTGCTTGGATCTCGCCTATGAGAAACTCCAGGGCCAAGGGATGACCAGTCCCTTTTGCCTCTCTGCTGTCCTATAGTGAAGTAGTAGGCTCTGGGGAGGAGGCAGGAATAAACTCTGGGTTAGCACTAGATCATGGATTCCTCTATTCTCCTTAGCTTTGATGTATTTTGATTGTACCACAATCAGTGGTAGCAGCTTCTTTCCCATTACAAATCCATGTCCCCCTGCTTATGTGGCCTTGCAGAGCTTGTCTGTGCCTGGAGAATGGATGGAAACATCCTTTTTTTCCACTGGCTGCTGGAGTTTGTGTCTTATAGATCGCTGGGTCCATCCAGACTACTGCTGTATTTACTGATACAATAAATAAATATTAAAGAGATTATGATAATAAAATGTAATGAAGATTCATGAGCCAGCCTATGCTCTGAGATGCTCTACTCTGACAAAGGACTCAAGACAAACAAATCAAGGAACTGCAGCTTAACAAGTGTGTCTCAGCAGAGCAACTGTAGCCTTTGGCGTGGCCAGCCCTGGCCACGGTGTACATAAGGTCATTCTCTTTTATTGTCAGCCCTCTTTTTTGCATGCTAAGCTACATTTTGTTTGCTGGAGGCTGGAAACAGTGGGCGTGCACTGGAAGTCCATGTACTGTTGGGACCTGGGAAAGCAACAGTTGCTTTAGGGGGGCACCTGAGCCTGCAGGAGGGGCAGGGGTAATAGTCATGTGAAAATCCACTAGCGGAAACTCAGATCTCTCTCTAGCCCTTACCTGCGCAGCTGTCAGCCAGAGAGTGCTTTGAAGATTAGAACAAAGAGGAAAGAAGCAGGGATACGGGGAACCCATATCCTTGCGATAGAAGCAATGGTCCAACCCAGCTTCCTGTCTGGCAGGCTGACTGCTTTGGGGTGGTGGAAAGGAGCCATTGGAATTCCAGCCAGCCAGGTGCTATGGTGTGCCCTTGCGCAACGGTCTGATTGAAGATACGGCTACTTCAGGCGAGAGGTAACAAGCAAGGTAGTGGTAACCTTCCAGCTGTTGCTGGAGACAGACATGGACAGTCTTTATAATAGGGACAGGTACTTCCACATGAACTTACATCCCAAGCAGCTCCTCTGCCCTCCTTGGTCTTTCTCTAAGACCAAGTTGTGGCATCCCAGGCCTTTGTCCATGCACCTGACCCAACTAGAGGAGATTCATAAATCAATCCTACAACATATGAGGAGCTCATGGGGTTGCAGAGCAAGAGAAACCCTATGAAGCTCACACAGGACACACTGACCTTGCTGTGGAATCGAGAGTGGCAAGAGCTAGTTGCATGACCTCTGTGTGAGTGTCACCGTGGCAGCTGGGAGTTGAGCCGCAGGCCATTACAATTCAGCCAATTCATTTGGAGCTTCTGGGAAGCCTCAGCCACCTGTAACCTAGGTGTGCTTCAAGTGGCCATCGCTGCAAGCATAGTTCTAGTAGCTAGTGACTTGTCAGATAATTTGTCCATGACAACTTCCATCCATGTGTGTGCTGTAGAAACATATACATCCCAGAGGGATTAGGAGGCTACAAGAGAGACAGATCCCTACTTCTGGCTCTGCTAAAAACAGTTCACCGGAAGCTGAGAGCTGATGGTCTTCCTGGCACATCAATAGTCTGTTCATGCATTCTCCCTGGGCTTTCTCAGGATCTCTTCTCAGATGGAAACCCAGGCCAAAGCACAGCATGCCTGAGGGATTAACAGTAACTAACTGACTCTTCAGCCCTTCTTCCAAACTGTAAATGTTCCAGTTAGACTTCACAGAGTGAAACATTATAAGCATAATGCAGTAGGTTATACTGCATAATAACAGTAATGTTGATTTGTTGATACTAATAGTATTAATAAGCAGATTACAGTTAGGAGGGGAGGGGGAGTCTTCAGAGTTATTAAGATTTGCCAACATTTCTGCTTGTGCAGCCCCAACTCCCAACCACATTTAGCTTCCTGTTTTCTGGTTGCGTATAGCTGTGCCAAGCTTTAACTGTCTGACTAGAATTTAGCTTGGGTGGTATCTGGTTCCTGCTGAAGTTTTGATATGGGTGGTTGGGAGGAGAGGAATGTCAGTCTAAACCTCTTTCTGGTTTTAAAAAACTAGATTTGGAAAAAACAAAAACAAAACAAAAACAAAAAAACAAGCCCACATTTTTCTACTCAGGTTATGAAAAGGCCAACAAAGCTATACTGGAAAAATTTCTCCAAAGATTTGAGCATTGGCTCTGTGTTGCAAGTCTGAATTACACCTCTACCATGGGAAAGTGTAAAAATTTGGCCGTGTTAGGTTTTTAGCATAATCCAGGATTGAAGTGTGATCATGCTCAGAAAAGTCTTGATAGTTTTGCAGGTAAATTCCTTGAAGATACTGCATTGGCTTGTGTCTGCTCTAAGTGCACAGGAAAGCTAAGTGCTTCGTCTGGTTTTCCATCCTGATTCGGTGGAATGCAGCCATGTCCATCAATCTCCATAGACTGTAGCAAGCCTGGCCTGCTAGCTTAGGCAATTGTCTGTAGGTATCTGTATCCCTAGTTGGGTGACTAGACATGCTCCTCAGGCCTGGGGTCACCACAGAGAGAGGCATCACTGTGCCCTTGCCAGTCTGCTTTGTACAATACGTTCTGCAAAGGGAACATCACTACATGAATGATATTGATAGTTCAGATTTTTCTTTACAATTCGCTCCAAGACCTTGAGCTAGATTCTTAATTCATTTGTTAGGCTAGGGGAGGACTGTTGGGGGGACTCATCTACAATACAGATGTCTCTATCTGTGAATCTGATTGATGAAATTGGACATTCAGTGGATTTACTAGCAACTTTGTATTGGGGCCTGCAATGAAACTGCCCATTGCTCCCTTGCTCTGGTCAGGTGGGGGCTGTAGGAGGGAAGAAGTCAACAGCCATTTCTAAGGATAACTGATGCACTCAGCTTTTATGACACTATGGCTGAAAACCAGGAAGGACCAACGTGTGTAGAGGAAAGACCATTAGTGGTATCTTGCAAACAGCAGCCATAGAACGGTTCTGAAAAACAGCTTGACATGAACCAGCACCAGGGCGACAGGAGATCAATGGGGTTCCCTTCTCTGACTTGTTTCTCACTTTCTCTGATCCCTTATTACAGGCAGGGATTGTGCATCTATCCGAAGAGCCAGGCTGCTGTAGTGAGATAGGTGTGGTGATGCTGCATTGGCTGTGACAGCGAAGGATGCATGCTGATGCACGTGGAAAAGAGGTAAAACTGCCCATGTTGTCTCAAAGAGAGGTCTGCCCCAGCTCTTGTCTGTAGCATGTGCAACCTTGAGGAGTGTTTCCCCCCCAGGCCTGTCTTGTGCAGAGCTCTGAGCTTGCAAGCCCAGTCCATCCCCTAGCTGCAAGGGACAGGACACAGAGAGGGAGCCAGATCCTGGGTTCAGATTGGGCTTTGCCTGTGCTATGAATTTAGAGTGGTAAGCTCTGAGATCGGGCTTGCTTTCTGCAGCAGTCCTGCTCAGCCTGCATCTCAGCATGAATCTTCATGGATCTATCCATAACCAGGTCATAGACAGGTGAGTGGGTTCGAATCCCATCTCTCCCTTGCTCCTTCCCAGCTGCAGGAAAATTGGAGGCAGGGGGACAGGCTGCTGACACCTTCCCGGCTTCCACAGGGTAAGGAGTTGTAAGAGTGGAGGCAACTGAAGCCCAGCACCTCTTATTACCAAGAACCAGTAAGGCCCTATGCTGATAGAGCAATGAATGATTTTAATGAGAGCTGCAACTCAGCAAGTTAGAATGCTCAGAGCCTGTTGCAGCCATTTGGCACTCTCGCAGCCTCTCAGGTTTAAACCCAGGTTTGCTTTAACTGGTTAGCCATGCTCTCTACTCAAAGATATCCTTTGTCTTTTAAAACAAAGTCAGCTGTTCCCATGCCCCAGCCTAAACTCCACACAGAGTACTTGCTTCCACAGAAGATCATTTCTGATGGTGCTGTTGTCTCTTGATTTTAGTTGCAGGGGTTAAAATGGAGAAAAGCTTTCATGGCACTACCAGGCCATAGCCCGTGACTGAGGATGGTGCTAGCAAGACCAACTGCTTTTACATCAATGAATGTGTTCACGAAGTGCCTCATTTCATCAAAAAGCCATATTTCTCATTTGTCTGGTGCAATACAGTGTCCTTCCGTTGTCCTACAGAAAGAGCCTCTCGTGGGATATTCAGAAAGAACACATTTTCTAGATTCTTAGCCAGCAACTAATGACACCCTTCAGCAGCATTTTTGTGTTGGGGAAGAGAAAAGTGTTACTCTGGCAGGCAAGAAGCTGTTTGGAAATACAAAATCAACAGGGAGAATCATACAGATTGGCACATCACAGGTGCTTTAAGAAAAATCACATCTTACTCCTTTTTCCCTCACGCGAACAAACAGGTCCCTACTTTTGGTGGACAGGGAGGACCTGGAAATAGTACCTCAGTAGCTAGCCTGGGAGAAACAGCAGGGCCACACTGCTTTCTCCAGTCCTAGGCAGCTGGTCACCACAGCCAGGACTCGAGCAGCCTGCAGGTAACAGGCCTCCTGCCTTTGAGACTGGAGTTGTTTGGGGATTATCTGTGAGATTCTGTGTCCTCATGCTGATCTGGCCAGACCAACTGAATAATTAGAAAATGAGTGGGAACCAGTCTACAGAGCCCCATGTTGCCTCCATGTGCCCTGAGCTGAGGGGCTTCATTGCCCCGGTCCCCTTCTTTTGCCACAGTTATTCATGCTCAGCTTTGGTTTAGGGGCATGCACAGGTGCTTCGAGACTGTTAGCTTTGGATGCTTCTAGCTAAACCTGCTTCAGTGCTTCTGTGGCCACTGAGGGTTGGCAAGACTGTGCTGAGTCCTGGACCCTGGCTTTCCACTTCTGGGAAGCATTGCCTGAGCCATGCACCTCCTGTACTGCTCCAAGAGGGTAAGACAGGGGCACCTGGGCCTATGATGGCTCAGGACTACAATTGCAGCTTGGAAGCAAGTCATCACTTTCACCTCCAGATCTTAGTGCACTGGTCAGTGAGCTCTAGTTTTTGCAGCCAGGCCAGCACCATCCCTCTCTGCTTTTGTGTTGGGAATGGGGCAGAGGGTGCATTTTCCTCCCCACTTCTGCCACTACTTGCTGCTCCCAGTAACAAATTAGGCTGGCCTGAGGGGTGCTGGCCCTCCTCCACTTTAAACTGTTGCCCCTTTGAATTGCTATCAACAAATGCCTTTCTGACAACTCTTGCAGATGCTCATGTCTCTCTATTTCTTTCCTGTTGTAGATAATCCCAAGCCTGAATTAACCAAGGGGAAAGGAACCCCATAAGCACTGTGAGAACAAGCAGAATATGACTGAGAACATTCACTTTCCATTATCTTCTGCAGACTATAATGAGTTGCATTCCTCGGGCTCACAGATCGCTATGTTAGCCTGTAACAATGGAAGTGAGCAGCTCAGTGAGCCTTCAGAGCCTGCCAGTGAGAAAGCCAGCCCCTTGGATAATGCTGAGCCTTCCCAAAGAGAGGACGGTGAGAGTCTGCCCAGTGACGGCATGGGCCAAGGGGACGAACATCTGGAAACAGCCCTCGCCACGTGGAAGCCGGATGAAAGACAGAGGGAGTGGGGACAGGAGGAGTGTGCACTGAGTGAGAGTGGCAGAGATGATGGGCCAGCGCTGATGAATGGCATGCACGCAGTGCTCGCTACTGGGAAGGAGAAAACACAGCTGCAGGACAGCAGTGTGCCAAGTCAGAGCAGCGTGGATTCAGAGGATATCTCCCTTACCCAGGAGACATATAGTGAGGCCCTCAGCAAGGTGTGCTTGCACACATTCCTGGGCTCTTCAGAAGCGCTAAGTACTGATGACACAGAGGAACAGCTTGGGTGAGTCATTTTAACAGTTCAGTGCTGGTTTGTGTGTGTGTTGTTTCTCAGACCTTCTTGGATCTCCATACGTAACTCATCAGTTTAAAAAGCTACAGCTGCTCTCAAGGCTGATTCTCATTTTTCACTCTTCTTTCTGGGTTTCTTACTCTGCTTTACCCTATTACAAATGCAGAAAAGCTGTGATTAGAATCAGTGTCTGCCCACAGACACTCCAAAGCAAAGGAAAAGGATTTAGGGATCTCAGATGTTCTGAGTGCAGGGTGTACTGTCTTTAGGGGTGTCCCACTTGCAAGCTGGAGATGCTGCTGCATTACTTAAGGCAGAGCTAGCTGAGGTAGCTTAAGTATTAAAGCAGGGCAAGCATGACAGCATGGAGCCTACAGTGAGTTGGGCTTGTCCAGGAGCCTAGTACACCTCCAGGAATCCTGGCAGCATAATTTCTTCTGGCAGTCTTTGGTCTAGCCAGGTTACAGCTGAAGCAGCATCTTGGTAGTAAAAGAGGGCAAAATGTTAGGTTTTGTTTCCCACTTTACTTGGCAGCTGTTACCAGTGTCTGAGTAGCACAGTGATAGTGTGCTTTTTTGCTTTGGTTTATGAACATATGCTTCCCCAGCCACAAGGAGATAGCTTTGTGCTGCTCAGTCTGAATGTGTGTGATTTAAGATGCATAGAGGCAGGATAGGGCAGTGTGGGAAGTGCTGTGTATCAGTCTGACAGCAGGAAGCTGACCACATGGGCTCACTGTGCCTGAGCTCACGCAGTTCTATGCCCTGACAGTCAGTTATGTGAGTTGTTTGAACTAACATTGTAGGTTATGGGATGTAGCTGCTTCCACACCACACACCAGCCTCTCTCCTGCCCTTGCTGCCTCAGTGGAAATGAACAACAGAGTCAAGAGCCCATGGGAGCCTGGTGCAAACTAGGAGTGGAGCAAAGAGTGAGGGGCAGTGCCTTCCAGGGAGGGGATGATGCAACAGCAGGAGGCCATGCTTTCCAGGAAGGTGCTGCCACCCTGCTATAGTGCTACCACGACACCTCCAGTGCTTGCTTGGAGGCTTATCACTTGTGTTAGCCTGATAGGACATCCTCCTCCCACAGCAGACCAGAAATCTGTTGCTACTCCAGTTAAGCAGTCTGCTAGCTCAAAGCAGGAGATGTCCCTTGGTTTAGATTCCTCCACAGATGTTCTGGTCAAGGTGGTCTTCGTCAATGCATCTGGCTGGATGTAGAAGATATGTCCCAGATTTGCAGTAGAATTGAAGAGGTCATAAAGTCACCTTTGTGCCTGAAGGTCCACAGCAGGTAGTGCTCTCCCAGAACCACAGGTGGCAGTGCAGGAGCGAGAGCCAGAAGACACTAGTGTCATCCTGCCCTCAAACGCTAGAGACAAACCGGTGTATATTTCATGTCTCCCTGGTCCTCCTTGTTGGCAGCATGACTTCTTGAGGGGACCCTCTATAACTGGAGGAAGCTCTGACTAGAGACAGTCTTGGTGGGAACTGGTGTGGACTTCGCAGCTGATTTCTGTGTTTTATGCATGTACAAATACGTAGATGCCACTGGGGATGTGAAGGTTGGGAGACTGATAAAGTGACTGATTACTGGGATGAATTGAGGTGCCTCCCACTGTGGGATGAATTGAGATGCTTTCCTTTGCCACTAGAAATGGTCCAGGGAGCCTGGGGTACTGTATTGTATCCAGCCCAGGGTTTCTAGCCATTGTGAATTTTACAGCATTGCCTGTGTACCTTCTGTCACAGCACGGGAGAAATGCCGGCAAGCAGTAGGGTGCTGGAGAAGAGCAGCAGAAGTTGACCAAGAGGTGCATTGCCTTCTTAAAAAAAGAAGGTGTGAAAGGGACATGGTGGCATGTAAGCCACCTCCTATTTTTCATCTTGTGTAGGCTTCAGGCTAAGTTTGTCTGGAGCATAGCCAGGAGTTGCAGGAGTGCTGGGAAGCCACACAGCATGTGGACTGACTGCAGGGTGTACCCAGTTCCTGGCATCTGTAGTGTTGAACAGGGTTCCCAATAAAAAGCTGGTGATTTTATTTACCCAACCTCCCCAGCAAGAAGCAGCAGCCTTATTCCAACAAGTACAATTGAAGGTATCAAAGAAGAAGGGAGTAGATCCAAGTAAGTCTGCTAATGTCTGTTGGCATCCAGAAGGCTAGATGAGTCTACCCCCAGGCAGGTCCTCACTGCCCCACAAGCTACTTAGTTGGGTCTTGGTTGTCTGTGAGTCACTCAGGTTGCATGGGGACCATGTTTGCTTGGTATGTGGCTCCCTGCCAGAGACTCTGAGTTGAAGATGGAGCTGAGAGTGGTCAGTGAATGCTGGTGCAGTCACTGGAAGTTCAATTACTTTAATGTACTGGGGCATGAATTGAGGGAAGTGGCAGACTGAGGATTTGGACACGATGCAACCTGACTGAGCTCTGCATGCAAAGGTCACAATTTTGTACTCTATACATACTCACTTGGATAGTAAGTAAGTCTTCTTGGAAGCAGAGTGCAGAGGGGGACAAGTCACACATCATATTCAAAGGCAAAAGTGCAGTTGGGAAACCTCAAGGACACAACTGAATTCTGGAAAACAATTTATTCTCCAGGAAACAAGTTAGCTCCCTGTATTCAAGTTCCATACTATATTTACCAGCCATCAGCTGGTCAAGTAGCAGAAACAACTGGCTAGACCAAATACAGCATTGCAGAAAGAATATCTCACATCAGAGACATTGGGATCTGTCCAAGTGGACTGGGCATAGTGGGATGTATTTGACCTTCTTTCCTGGCTGTAGCTAACTGCATGCTGCACTGGCTCTCCTGGATGAATCTGCCTTCAAAAAGCTGACAAGTAGATGGAGGCACAAGGGAAGTCCTGCCTTATCTCTTGTGTTTCCCCAATTCTTTCTTTTTTTTCCCTTCTAGATGTGATTGTTTCCATTATGACTCCTTCTGGATGTAGGAGAAATTGGGATTTCTCTGTCTCTGGACTAATGTTTAGGACCTAATGGATAAGCAATCAACAATTTGTTCCTAATGTACAAAGTATTTGTCATCATTAGTATATTGGTGCTTATATGGATCATTTTGTCCCTGGATCTTAAAGTACTTTACAAGAAGGGGTTGAGTCTTGCTCTCCCTACTGGCCCAATAAAGAATCAAAGGCTAAAAAGTCCTCCAGGTCATCCACTCCACAGGAGAACTGGAAAAAGAAATCTAGTCCCAATGTTTCACTCCTGAATGTATGTTAGTACATCTAGGTAGGAAATCTTTATTAACAACGTCAAGGAAATAAACTCAAAGCTTTAATGCTTGTGCTGCAGTTTGCATTCACTGAATCCCTTTCACCTTCTTTCTAATTTATCCCATAGCACCCTATTGACATGTGAATATACTATTTGGCAAAGCCTGATTTTCCCCTCTTTATGGCTATTTTGACTATTTCACCTTCTGAGAGTCCTCAGCATTGTCCTTGCTGGTCTCAGGGAGGTCCTAGCTCTGCAGCAAGATTGAGACCTTCACAAGTGAAATATGTTGTTTTTTTCCATTCTCCAGAAGTCCCCGCACTTGGCTTGTTAGATGCGCTTTGTACCTGACTCTTTGGAACTACTGCCTCTACCTGCACATTTCCTCACACAATACTGTACAGCCATTGAGCATTTCAAATTCCATTAGATAAAGTTTCAGCCAAACTTTACTGAAAGCCTTCACTGGGTAGACAAGAAAGTCCTAATTTCTATTGTGTCCTTTTCAGGTGGGCCTCCCTGCTCCCTCAACACGGCAAACTAGCTTCTACTTTATTATGACTAATTAACTAGTGGGAAGTGAAATGTAAGCAACTCAGTGCATAAAAATCCAGTATGATTCAGTTGCAATAATAACCAAATACACTGCTCTGCATGCCTTGCCATAGGCAATAAAACAGCATTTCAGAGATGACTGGGAAAAACAACACAGGCAGTTCAATACATTACTTCAGTATACTTACAGAGGCTTATACTTACGATGCAAATAAATATATGGCTCCTTATTTAAGTAAAGCAATTGCCTTCCCTGCTATTTAGTACTTAAGTACACAACACTTCTCTGTGGGCAGGCTACGTTAGGTTTATTCACACAAGCGAGGTCTTATGTTGTCTCGCATCTTAGCTGAGCTTTGTTTGAATTAGATACAGACTGTGCTTCTAGGCTGAAGTACGCTGGAGAAAGTCTGTTCATCCTCCCTTGGGAGACTTCCCTGGGACTACACAGAGAGAAATGAACTGACTTGTATCCACTGGTGCTGGCAGAGCGCAAGCAAGTTTGTTAGTGTCTGCTGACCTGTCCTCCTCTGCGGCTCCTGCCCTGGTATCTGTGGTCTGTCCCATGAGGCCTTAGCTGTGGTATCCTTTCAGACATAGCCTTTCTCACTTTGTTGCCTGCTGTGTGAGTTTGGGCTCAAGGGGTAAATAAAGGGTTGGAAAAAACAAATTCTGTGGTATAACTAGGTTAATGGAAATGACTGTGTTCAGTGTGGTGATTGAGTGGGAGCTCTCTGACTCTGGAGTATGGCAATGTGTGACCCACTAAGTAATTGTCCGGGGGCACTGGGCTTGATGGATCTTTCAGGAGCAGTCAGGGGAGCACTTGTAAGGACAGCTGCAGGGCACAACTTCCCTGCAAATGCATGCTGTGTGCCAGACTTCACAGGAATGGGCCAGGGTATGCACAATGCATGGGTGCTCCCTCAGCTGCCATCTCCCACACAGACACTTGCACGCTGATAATCAGGAGTGAAGCGATGCATAACAGGAGGAAGCATGATGGCATTCTCACAGGACTTGGGGAAATCACAGAGACCCAGCATTTTTCATTAGTATGGTGAGAACACAGAGCCTCTGTTAAAGAGGGGACATATTCAGTGGTGATGGAGACTATTGCTAGCAGTTTGGCAATGGGACAAGCTGCCAAGGCAAATCTTTTAATTCCCATCACAGGTTGCACTTAAGGATATAAAATCCTTTCTGCCACTCAGCTGTGGAGTTCTTAAAGTTCCTTCTGTTTTGTGGAAGGAGGAGACGCACAGTGTCATTGCCAGGCATTGCAGTTCACCCTGCAGGGATAGATGGTTTTTTAAAGAGAAGCAGTCCTGGAGGTAAGGAACTTTTAGGCTGCAGTGGTTGCTTTGTGAGGCTACTGCTGTCTGTGTCATTTCTATTTATTTCTGGTTTGCTGTGTGGCCAGCTCTGATGGGGCAGGTGATAATTTTCTTAAAGCCCTGTGCTTCTGGAATCAAGGGATTTTGTGGTGCTACAGCTTTCTGTAAGCTTTTATCTGTGGTGGTCACAGAGTTAAGTTTAAAAACAGTGGCTCCAGAGGCTCAGACATCAGAAAGGCGTTTAAAGGGATCCAGAAATTTGTTTGTCAAAACTGGTCAAGTCTCACACCCTGAGTATAAGCCACACATGGCTGGCTCCTTCTTCACGCTGTCCATCAGCTGGCTCTGTCCTGCTCCAGGATCTCCTATACCTGGCATAGCCGGTGGCTTTCGTCTGTGGCTCACCAGTCAGCTGGCTTGGTGTGTGGCGTCACATTGCCACAGCAATTCACTGTAGCTTGCACAGAATAGCTACTTCATGTGATCTTGACCTGCTTAGGTGCATCAGACATGTGGCTTGGCATTTGGGGTTTAAAGCACTGAGAAATAAGAAACTTGAGAGCACTGATCCAACCTCTCTTCTTGACTGGGCCTTGCCTTCCTAGAAGCAGGAAACTGTACCTTTGTTCAAGTGCTTCAACAAAATGTACTTTTGTTGCAAAGATCAGGCAGATGAGGAGTCTAGTTGCTGATGTGTGCCTGCACCTTGCTACCACAAACAGGGTTATGTGCATTTCTGTCTTTGCAGTCTTCCTCCCTTACATTGGTTTGTCTGTTTATTGTCCACTACGTCCCATGTCGGACCACAACTGTCTTTGGTTACTCTGTGGATTCTTGCAGTGAGGAGTTTCTGTTTGCAAAGTATTTCCTGTCCTGTGGGCTTAAGATCTTTTAGCAGTCTGACTGTAACAAACGATGGTAATCTTGAGGAATGCCCTATGCAAAGGGACTCCAGGTCTCATTTTACTGTGTCTGGAATTAGTGCTAATTTAAATGGGGAGCTCTTATTTGGCCTGTGCTAATGAGGGCACTGGCAGATGGCCCATGTGAGCATCGCTTCTTGGACGTGCCCAAGAGAATAAGATGCTCTATGAAAAAAATTCTAATGGTTAAAGCAACTTCTCAGATAAGTGTGTTATCAACAGAGATAAGGTGTGTATTCACTAGGCATTAGGGCCACTCTTTCCTGAAATGGCTAACCATCTTCCGTGCTGCTTGAGGCACTTTGGAGAGGCTGGGATTTCCACAAAGGGATGACACTACTTTAGTATCTCTGGAGCAGCAAACTCAGAAAATGTCTGTTGATTTGAGGACCAGAAAGAAAAGTTGTGATTCTCCAATGTGACTTTGTACGTAACATCTATGGACATCACATATGTTTGTGTGTTTGCTGGTGTCATCTAGGGCAACACTGGACTCTTTCTGAATTAGGAGAGCCTTATCTGGCCGTGTCATGTGCTGGTATGGAGACATGAATTTCTGGAAGTTGCTCTGTCCTCTCCTTCATCCTGGGCTTAGCCTGGCTCCTGAGATCCAGACGCATGTGTCTGTGGTAGCACCTACACAAGGTGACACCTCTCCCAGCTGCCACTGGAGTTTCTTAGGCCTTCTTATAAGACTCTAGCCATGCCTTGGAACAGTAGAGTAAGGAAGAAGATCTTGCCTGAACAGTTAGCTTCCGCATTTCAGATGGTTTTCACGGCAAGTCCTCCAGGGCTAGTTGAATGTTAGTTTTTAAAAGTAAACAGAAGAAGTGTATTTAAAAAAACAAATGTATGTGTTCTCAGTGCCTTACCAAGAAGGAGAAGTGAGCATTGGACAACAGTTTTGTTCTGCTGCAGAAAGGGCATAGAAGTTTTCTTCTTCCTTTTGGCAGTAAGATCATCAGTAGGCACGTGGTTTGGATATTATCAAAGCTGAGCAGGCAGACTGGCTAGTGGCTTTCACCACTGACTTTTATGAATGAAGGTGTGTTAGTGAGCTTGGAGTGATGTGCCTACAAACAGGCCATGCACAAGCAGCAGGCCTTCCTTTGGCATACAAAGTGATATTTTACCAAGATCTGCTCCTAGGGTCAAGAAACAAGCCCTTGTAATCCACAGCAGCTTCTGAAATCTTCCTCCATTGACCTATTGAGAAGTGTCTGAGAAGTATCTTTTCTTTCTAGCAGAAGGGGTACATGTTTCTCCCCAGCAGTTCAGAGCTGAGGTATGTTTTCCCAGCATAGCTGGGCCTGAGTGAGCAGTGCATTTACTATCCCAGGAGTACTGGCAAGATTCTGATTTTTTTTGAATCCTGAAACAAGAAAAATAATTTAACAATTGAACTTTTTTTGTCAGTTAGCTGTCAGAAAACTCTTTCCATTCCCTGCCATTCTGGCTCTTAATACTGTTTCAATTGCTTGATAAACAATGACTTTTGCAGTATACTGAAGAAATCTTTTTTAATTTCAAAGATATCAAAACTACATGTCCTAGCCTTTCTGTAGCTATCTTCCCCCTTCTCAAAATGATCAAGTGAATAGATGAAGTGGAGCCTAATCTCTTGCTCTACACAGTTTTTTTTGGATGAAGCAGTAGGTTTTTCATAAAGACTGACTCTTCAGAGAAATCCCTTCCAGAAGGATATGTGCTTGACCACTGAATCTCCCCGTCCTGTAAGTCACTCACTTGATCAGTTACCTGGTCTCATGGGAGCCATGTGACGTTTGTCAGTTTTGAGGAGGGAAATGTCACCTCCCCTCCAGTTTTCCTACTGTGTTTCCTAGCTGCAAACCCCAGGTAAATACACATCCCTGTGGTACCTGAGCCAGCGAGGACCCCTGAACCAACATCTTCTACAGGAGAGGACATGATGCAAAGCCTCTGGCCCTGCAGTTTGTCTGTGCCAGCAGCAAGAAAAAGAGATTTCAAGTAGGAAAGAAAACAGCCTAATCCTTGCAATATTTGATGCTATCTACAGAGTCCATTGAATTTCTCTGGTTTTGCTTGTGCAAGCCCAGGTGATGGGCTATCTTCCTGTGACAATGTAGCCCAGTAGTGTAACAACCTCTTGCATATCATGTCCTGGGATTTTGCCTGCAGTCAGAGTTTCTTAGCTTTCAGAGATTGCTTATTCTTTGATCAGTTCCCTGCCTTCCATCAGTGATCATGCAGGGCTAATGGTTTGATCTCTTGTCTCTTTATAAACCTTTATAGTAGGAGCAGAAAATTTCCTAGGTAGCTGGGAATCTATCCTCCAACCTCTATTCACCTCAGTGCTACCAGACAACAGCTGACTAAGTTTTAAGGCTTTTGAGGAGTACTGGGTTTGAAAAGCAGGAGTCTCTCCTTCCCATCTGAACTAACCTCATCTCTCCAGTTGACCTGACCTTGCTTATGGACCTAGATGTTCCCCTGGGAGACCCTAGGAGACCATGCTTCATAGAACTGGTTGCAACCCAATGTAGCACTGGAAATTTTGTTTTCTGTTCCCTCAGCCTATGCCTGAGAACTCATGCACTTCCATACTGTTCCCTCTTTCCTGCTCTATTCCTAGGACTCATGAATCCCCTCCAACCCTGGGTTTTAAGCTGCTTTATGCTGCTCAGGACCCCTTTAGGGAGAGCTGTGCTTCCCCCACTCCAACCCATCAGCCCTCCTGGAGCAGAGATGCTGTGCATATAGCAGCACCCCAGTTTTTTAAGAAGGGATATCAGGGCACATCAGGGCCAAGGCTGTGGTGGAGGACAGCAGAGTAGAGCACAAGTAACATGGTATGCGGGAGCTTTGCCACCCAGTTTCTGATATTGTTTGGTATTATGGAAATTGCCTGTCACTGCTGCCAGCAAAGGATCTCACCAAGGTAACAGCAGTGAAAACTGACTGCATTTGAGCTAAAACAGAGCTTCAGGCTTTTTGCTACTGGGAACCACACCAAGAACAGAGTTGTTGTACAAAACTAGGACAGAACTGGAAGGGAATCAGCATCAATAGAAAGGATGAGAACAGAGGAGGAGTGTTATAGGGCAACATTGGCTACAGTGCAGGGCTGAGTTTAGCTGACCCTGTTGCATACCTATGTGTGTATAGACATGACATGCTTACAGAAAAACCTGCCCTCTATGGACATACCTGTAGTGCCATAGAAATAGCACTGTACAAATCGGACTGTCTCCTGCCTCTCGGTCTGTAGTATAGTACAGATGACCACTCTGGGAGCCAAAAGCTGGAATAGAAATACATTGTCACTGTACATTGTACAGGTTTAAGAAGCAGAATTATTTTGTTATTTCAGTGTTGTGGTTCTCAACTAAGATCAAGAGTGGGAGTGTCAGCCCTGCCCAGCACCTGCCACCTGGTACAGGGCCTTTCTACACACTCAGGACAGCTGAGTATGGTGCCTGACTCTAGACAGGGGAGGTCTCCAAGAGCAGAGCAGTTCCTGGCACACAGGCAATGGCCCAAGCACAGGCAGAGCTGTCCTTTGCCACAGAGGGATGTGGGGTGTGGGATGCCCAGCGCTGGATGAGGGGGCCAGATGGGGACAGGGACACACAGCCCTCCCCCTATTGCCACCAGCCACCTTGCAAGGCTTCCCAGGTGCCCTGTCCTTGACTAGGTGTCAGTCCCCCCCACCTCGGCCAGCCTGCACTACTTGGCCCTCTCTCCTCCTCCCTGAGGCAATGCCAGCCCCCTGCAGGCCCCGTTGCTAGGGGAGCTGAGGTGCCTTAGCAACTGCCTGCTCCCACTGGAACTCTCTCTGGTGGGGGTGGTGGGCGGAGATGAGGCCATGGTGTCCCTCTGCCGCCCAGAAGATACTTGGAAGTCAGGAGACTGCAGCCATGGCAGGAGGAGGAACCCACAGCTGGTGCTGAAAAGAGCCCCGAAGAAAACCAGCAGCAAGTAATCCCTGCTTTGCCCAATGATCACTTATGACAGGCCCAGCCTCGGCCTTGAGAGCTTGATAAATATGAGCAGCATAGTTCAAAAGGCCATCAGCAAGCAGTCATTTTCCCCATGTCCCCAGTCCTCAGCATGTGGAGTGGCTAATTGCTGAAAGACAGTCTCCTATGGGATGTTGCGTTTCCTCCAAGTCCTTCCCAGCCTTCCTTCCTGGCCTGGGAAATGTTTGGCTGACAAACTTTACACTGTGGAGAAGGTGAAAAGGCAGGCAGGCTTGAACTGAGGTGAGGAGATGCCTTAGCCACAGATTTGTGCATCCAAGGGAGAAAAAGAGTCAGAAGTCTAGCACTGATCACAGCTCACTGTTGTCTCAGCCTTCTCCCCATTGCTTTTATCTCAAGGGGGATGCAGCACACAAGGCTGGGCCTGAAAACCACAACACTTTATATTCCCTCCTAGAAATCTCCCAGAAGCAGATTATGTGAGGATTATGGAGGAGGAGCAGACATGGGCTTGACAGAATGTCTCCTTGTAAAACATATCCCTGTTATCCCAGCCCAGAGATGCTTCCTAAGATCTGCCTCTGAAAGGAAGGGATGTGGCCTTTGCAGCAGCTGTGATTAGTGGGAAGCACATCTAGCATCTGTGGCCCCAGGGATCCAATGCTCACAGCTGGTGCGAGGAGCTGCATTGCAGTGAGACAGTGCCATGTAGGGTCGTTAGACAAGGAGGTGGAAAGAGGTGTCTGATGTGTCAGGTCACCAGATGGGGACTGCAGTGCTAGGCTGCAGCTGGGAACAGGGCTCTTCCGAACACAGAACTGCTCTAGGAGGTCCTTGACAGCTGCATGGCAACACTGGGGAGTCTCTCTCAGACTAGGGTACTTCAGCTTGGAAAAAGAGATGAGTGGTGAGGAGAAGGTGTAAGAGAGGTGCATGAAACAAAACAGCTTGGAGAAGGTAGGTGGGGAATGACTGCTGGCTTTTCCACTACAGGAACTGGGAGATGTAAGAAAAAGCTAGCAGGTTCAAAGCAAAGAGGAGAGTGATTATCATGCAGTGGTGATTTTCATGCAGTGGTGGTGAAGCTGTGGAACACCTAGCTGCAGGGTGTTTTCTTCCCTGTAATTCCATGTGCTGGAGGCAGGTGATGTTTCATCACAGCCAAGCATCTGGGCTCCAGAGGGCACAACCTGGCAGGAGGTGCCACATGAGTTGGGAACCACTAGGTAATCTGCAGCAAGGCAATAGCAGGGGCTAAAAGGACAGTTGAGGTTGCATTGAAACAATTGAGGGTGCACTGATGGACCTGCTGGGAAAATGGGAGGCTAAGTTATTTCCTTGCTGCCTTGTTACCATACCATGCTCAAGAAGTACCCCTCCCTCGTTGCTGCTTCTTAGCTATGCACTAGAAGTAAAGGCAAATCTCTGCTGCCATGGGAGAGGGAAGTGTGTATTCCAAGCTATGTAATCGTACAAGCTGACTTTGCTTCAGGGCTCTGCTGAGCCTTTGCCCAACCATGGCAATGATGTTCAGGAGACCACATCCACCTTAAAACCAGGGAACCTATATCTAATGAAGAAAAAGGGGCTAGATGTCTCTGGATTCCCTAATCCTCAAGCTGCTGATAGCTGGGAGTTGGAAGGAGGTGACTGGTTGAGGGGGCAGTCACTTTGCTTTCCCTGTTCTCTGCTGCCGGCTGGTGGAGACAGGATATAGGGCTGTATAGCTTTACATCTTCTTTACTCCCACTGTGCCCTGGACTACTGTGTGCCCAAGTTTCCCTAGCTACAAAAGTTCAGAGAATGACTGAGCTATCTTGTGAAGGGCATTAAAACCATCAGTGTCCAGACTCCTGGGAGACACTGTTGTGACTCTGTTTCGCAAGCACTTTGCTGCCTCTGTGCTGGAACCACAACCTCCGAATGTTCATTTCCAACTTTTGTGGGCCCTATGAGGTTTGGGTTAGATATTCTGCATGGCAGAGAGTGGACTATCACTGATGCCTCCTAGAAAATGTTAGTAACAACTTGGAATGCAGAGGCACAGCATCTCATTTGCTGCCCCAGGGAACTGCTCAACCCTGAACTACCCCCCGGAATTCATCTCTGAGAGATGCATTCTTGCTGTAAATGAGGCTGTGTTCATCAGGAGGGGAACTGCACACAGTCATGACCCTGAGAAAGGGTTCCAAATTGTGACAACCACAGTGAGGAGGAGGAGAAGCTTGCTTTTCCCCTAGCTTTTGCCAGCACTAAATGGCCAATTCTGTCAAAGCAGAATTCCTGCTGGGAATGGAAAGAGAGGTTTCTTCAGAGAAACTCAGAGTACTTCAGGCAAGTTCTTGCAATCTGGTCATTCTGATTATTCCAGGAAGGACTGAGCCCTCCTAGTTCACCAGGGCTCCAGCACAACATATGTTGCTGGTTTTGACTCAAATGAATTCTCATGTTACGGTTTTTGTATTGAGATGTGCACTGTAATGAATTCCCCTGTTTTCAAAGTCAGAGTCAAGATTGCTGAGGTTTGTCCAATATTTACCTGGAAACTAGTCCTGTAGACTCATTAATTTCACAGCCACCTCTCACCCTTCTAATGTTGTGCCTGAATCCCTCAAGTTGGCTGTGGAGCTTCTCCTGCCTAGGCATGTATCACACCTTGTACATCCCTGTCATTTGAGAAAAAATAGTACTTCTAGGGTACCTTGTCTAGGATAAAAAGTTTAAGATGATAGGTCAGAAAATTGCTCCCTAAAAGCTCCTAGTTTTCTCTACTGTAGGGAAAGCAAGGACATTCACTGCCAACATCCAAAGTTAAATTAGATGACCATGACCCTTATGGACTGTCGTGGTTTTGAAGTATAATCATAACTGGAGCACTTAGGGAGATGACTTGCAGATTAAATCCATGCTGGCACTGAATCCAATCACAGATGTCAGATGCAAACATCTCCTGTTCAGAGCTCTGGATTTTTACTGGGACATGATCAAATTAAGGATTAACCCCACCCCTGGGATTGCTCGTTGTAATGCTCTGCCTTCATCAGTTCTAGAATTTCTGTTAAGCTTGAAGCTTGTGATAACACTGGGACCAAACAGATTATGCCACAGAAAGTTCCCAGTGGCCTGTAATAACAGCATCCTTGCCTGTCCCTTCTTCTGCCTCCTACCTCTGAGAAGAACAATCCATGCAAATACTCTGACAATATTTTCTACATCTCCCCTTTTGATGCAGGTTTGCTGCTGGAGATGCCAAATTGAGCTGCACTGAGGATGACAAGGAACAGTTCCAATTTAAAGATATCAGGGATGGGTTCAGCTCAACCTTTGAGAAGATTGTTGAGTCTGACCTTATGAAGGGCACGTACTACAGCAGCTTGGACTCTCTGGATGTGCTCTCTCTCACGGATGAGACAGACAGCTGTGTCAGTTTTGAGGCACCACTCACCCCGTTGATCCAACAAAGGGTCAAGGAAAGCCCAGAGCTCTTAGAGCAGAAATTGATGGCCCAGCAGAGAGAAGCTGCTCTGCACACGGCTGCAGATAAACAAGAGCAGGCAGCAGCAAAGCCAATGGAGGGGGGTTTGGGGAGCCCCCTGAGGCACTCGATTACTAGCAGCAAGTCAGAGAATGTGCTGAGCCGTTTGTCCTTGAAAAACATCCCAAATGGATTCCATGTGGAAGGGTCAGAGGAAGACAACAGCAAGATCATTAACTCCATCAGGTAAGTCAGAATGTGAATTCCTTTGGCAAATGGCTCCTTGTCTTATGGGATCCCTCTCCAGGAACAAGATTCAGAGGATATGATAGAGATGAGGATGCTTTTTTCCCCTTGTGCTTCCTTCCCTTGTGCTGTCATGGCAGAGACCTATCACCAATAGGACAAACATTTTCCACACCAGAGAACCAAGGTCTTATGTCATTAGACCAGCCTGTCCTGTGCCTTTGTCCTCTCTGCTCTCAGACCTAGGACCTGGTACTACGCATGAGCTTCAGGGTTCTGGGAGAGCGCTGAGCGCTTGAGAAAAGCCAAGGCTCAAGCACTTTGTGTTCATATTTGCCCTGGGAGCTACCTGCATTCATCCAGACTACTTGCAAAACCTGCTTGTCCTTATAACAGGCAAAGCTGGGGCATTTCTAGGCAGTGCATTGTTTTGTCTGCTTGACATCTGCAAAAGCTCACGGGAGGTTAAAAGCAGTCAGACACATTCTCAAATGTGCTATGAAGTGCAGAACATGCCTAATGTTTTTCTTTAGGACAGGATGCCCCTGTAGAGGCCTTCCCAAAGGTTCTTCTGCAAGCGGCAATGAGGCAAGAAGAGAATTCATCCTCAAAGCCAGGCTCAGACCCCAAACGCTCTCCAGAAGTGCTGAGCAAAGGGATCACCCAAGGGACAGTATGAGATGTCATTCCCCAGATGCAGCACTTCACTGAATGGCAGTTCCTTCCATGAGAAAGCTAGGTGATGAACAACCAGGTGAAATCTCCAGCAGAGATCTGGAGCAGGCTGGTGGGTTTGAGGAAGTATGTTCAGTTAATTACAAGGCCCTTAATGAATCACACTGCCCAATACTGTGTAAATAGATGCTGTAAGTGGTTTTGGGCAAGGAAATAAAGGAACATAGCCCCACCTACATGGCACGAGTGGGGCTATTCTGCATGTTACCTATGGCAACTGCTGACTAGAATGGTAGCCAGCAAGTGGGAAGAGAAAAGCCTGCCTGGGAAAGCATTACATTTCCTGTCCTCTCCACATGATGCCCTAGAAGGCCCAGTCCCATACATCTGCAATTTTTCACCCTCAGTAAATTATTTGAACCAGGAGACATATTATCTGTTTGCACATATTATTTGCCAGCTTTGCAAATTTGAACTAGAAATAAGGTACAAGTTTTGAACAGTGAGGGTAGTAAACTGTCAGGACATCATACTGAGATCTACCAGTGGAATATTCCTCAACTGAGGTGCTTAAATACATAGTGGATTACTTTCTAGAAGAGTGTTCATGGCTGAGACAGAGAGAGGGTAACAACAAGGATGAACACAGTGATCATAATAAACCCCATTTTGACCTAAAGATACACTGTTGCACCATTTTGAAGAGGAAGACGTGAATAGATAAATCAAGGGATAGGGACTGCAATGTTTGTTTTTCATCTCTTGGCCTCTGGAGTCTGAAGCGTTCATGAATTAATCTCAGTATTTTGACTTTTATTCTAGGGCTCATGAGAGCGGACTAGGAATTTTTGAGAGCTCTTTCTCCCACAGATATTGATTTGAAGAAAGTAAAACTTCTGATAGTTCTGACAGTCCCTGTATCCATTCAAGAGAACTTTCCATACAAATGGAGAGAAGTTTAAGTACATCCTCATTTTTTTTGATGTGAAATCACTTTCTCTTCAGGCTTTTCTTGCAAGTTTGAAATTAAACTATAGTATTTGAGTGTCTCAAAATACATTTCAATTGACCTGAAATGAAAGAGGGTTTGTGCAATGTCCAGTTCACAAGTGTGTGTTGTTGTTTTTTCATAATTTTTGGTTAAGACCGGAAGAAATCAAAATGTGGTATTTTCTATGGGTTTCATAGTCACATTGCTGCTTCTTGAATTGTTTTTTGCTTCCATGTAGTGATGCCAGCTTGAAAGATGCCCTTTCAGATTCGGACTCTGACATGGGCAGCACAGAGCAACTTGACCATGGCAGCACAGACACTTTAGCAAATGGCTGCAGGGCAGATAGTGAGGCTGCAAAGAGGCTGGCCAAGCGCCTCTACAACCTCGAAGGATTCAAACGTTGCGATGTGGCACGCCAGCTTGGAAAAAAGTAAGTGGGCCTTTTGAGTTATAGCCAAACCAGGAGAATGTGGAACCCAGCAAGGTGATTGATTGAATTGACAGAGCCAACTGTGTAGCGAGTGGAAACAGTTTGGGTACAAAGAGGAGGTCCCGAGGGAGCACTGACAATGCTGCTGGAAAGAGGACAGGACAAAGCTAGGAATTAATTTTGAAGGAGAAAGCCTGGTGTTACAGGGGCTTGCTGAATGAAATCAGGACCATTTGAGATCCTTCCAGTTGAAATTAGTCCAAGTCTAATGCCCTTACAATTTGAATGCTGCAGTTTGTTTGCATTTGTTTGGCCTTAGCTTCCCCAGGGTTCTGTCCTCCAGAACCTGTGTTTGGAAAAGGTCCAGGCCAAGACCCCTGAAAAAATCCCTGAATTGTAGGTTTTGGTATCTGGACCTGCATCTGTTTGGCTGGAGCTCCTCTTGGAACAAGAAGATGGTATCAGTGGGAGCCCCTTCCAAGTGAGATAAAGCCCTGTAAAACTATTGCAGTGGGCTCTCTGGCAACACCCAGAGTTTTCATGTCTGCACCCAAAAATCTCCTAGCCACAGTCTTTGTAGACAGTGTGAACCCAGAAAGCTGTGATGGAGAGCCAAGAACACACTGGATTTCCCTGTACCTAGGTTGATAGATTTGCCAGAGTAAGGCAGAACAGTGTTTATTCAAAGCATTTAAAATAAGTGAGAGAGTTATAGAGATTTTTAAAAGACAGAGTAACGAAGGTGGGAGTAACAAATGATTTTAGATTGCCAATGGGTCTTGTGGTGCTGGGTTTTTTGTGTATCCTGAATTGGTTCACATCTGTACAGAACAGCAGGACATAACTGTCCCTCAGCAAATATCCAAGCTTCCAGAACGGAGGACTGGTGTCTGACTCTCAGCTTAGCCTCTGTGGTGGAAGGAGCCCACTGAGTGATCTCTTTGTTTCACTTAACAACGTCCCCGTTCCTCTCTTTCAACGTGATTCTTGAAAGTGGGTGCATCTCTGCTTGCTGCTCTTTCAAGCCTGGCATTCTTTTCCTTTCTTGCACAGTTTGTTGTGCCAGCTGGCTGAGCAGGATCAGCTCCAAGCAATGGGATCTCTCAGACTGCATCTGAATATGCCCCTTTGCCAATTCCTGCCACCTTCACCTCACACACACCTCAAAACAACATTTTGGAGTAGTGTGCCATGATCCACATCGAATTGACCCAGCCTTTAAAAGAGAACAACTTTTGTTTTGATCAGTTGGGCTTTGACAGTTGGATCTCTTTCCTGATCTGGTTCCCAGCACAAGACCTGGAGAGAGCTTCAAGCTCTGGGAACAAGTGAGTAGATTAATGGAGCAGGAAAGGAAGGAGGTTGGGAATAGGTGTGTTTTAATCTGATCATGCCCACTAAGACAATATACGACCAAGCTACAATTGTAGGAGCGGAATCAGTTTAAGCTATACTTTCAGGCCAGCTCTATTTAGGAGGTGGACTGACTGAGGAATCTGTAGGAAAAGCAAAAAGCTACCTCTCATTTTTAGACTTTTTATCACTTTTTAACCCCCTTTTTTCTGAATGTTTCTGTGAATGTTGACAATTTTCTCAAAACAAACAATATATTCACTGTTGTCAAACAAGTAGAAAAGACTTGATGAACAAGGAAATGAAGGTTGGACCTCTCCAATAGTTTCTTTCCAGATGACACAATTCTGTGAAGTTAACTTCAAATCCAGAAATTATCCTTGTCTCTCTCAACATATTTCGGCAACTAAGCTCTACATTCAAGATTCTTGTTCCTGCGTTTGTCTGTGGCATTGTCTTAGCCCTGTCACTGCCCATAGTCATATATCTCTTTCTCTTCTGCATCACTTCCTTCAACATGAACTGGATGTAGATTGAACTGTCTCAGCTGCCAGTTAGGAGACTTTGAAGATGGTCATGCTGGGAGATCTCCTGCAAGATTTCTCAATGGAGTTCTTGTTCACAAAGCCACTCAGGCAACAACGGAGCAGGTGTGACAATAAAGAGATCTGAGTAAAGAGATTTCAACATTGTCATGTGTTGTGGGCTGGAAATCTGTCCCATGGACAATGTGACCTGGGTATAGAGCATACTTTCCTTCTCTGGAGAGTAGGTGAATTTCGTGTAACCAAAGTTCTTATGGGAAATCTGATTTGATCCAGGTGACTGTAGTAGAGTAAGGATCTTGGAAAATACAATTTTGGCTCTGTAGAATTGTGTGATTCAGACCCTGTAAATATCACAGAATGCATCCATGTCCAGCTACGCAGTAATACAACTAGGAGAAACAGGTGAAAAGATCGAGGCTCTAGGCTGTGCCTAGTGATGGCTTGTGACTAAGATGGATTAATAAGCACTCTCAGTGCCTGGGCCTTTCCAAACCAGGAGGTGGAAGGAAACACTGAACTGGAGTATAAGGAAAAAGAAGGTCTGTAGGGACTCTCTGTGTGGCTGTGCCATCAACTTGACATGTCCCCATGGGAAACTCCTTATACTGACCTTATAAACATCTTCCTTATAGTGAAGTCTGTGTCATATTTGAGCTGCTTGGTGGAAGTGTCACCCTTCCCTGCAGGAGGAGCTGAGATTGGCTCAGGGAGAAAGCAGGCCACATCTGGAACAAGGAAGCCAAAGCAATTAGCTAGGTACACTGCAGTGCGTGTTGCAGGCTTGCCCTGGACAGTAATTGAGCTGTCCCAGACTTGCCTGGGGTATGTTGACTGGGGCCTGGAGCCAGTGCTTGGGGAAAAGGATCTCATCAATGTTACTGAGCCCCAGACTAGACTCAGAAGTTTGTTTTCTCCTGGGGACTGGTTGCCTCCCAGTGCCCTACCAAGCTATCCAGTTCCCTCAGCAGAGCTGGCAACCCCATGCCTAGAACCTTTTCAAACAGAGATGGACCAGGTGAAGCACATAGGGAAAAGTGTAACAGGCACCCCAGGTGGGGTAGCTGCTCAACACTATGGCACCTGGCAGCCACCAGAATGCTGATGAACACCATCTCTGGGTTTAGCAGAGAAGCAGCTGGCACAGCCCAGCAAAGCTTGCTGGGCCCTAGCGTGAATCTCATATGAACTTCTGGCCTCCAGCAAGACTCAGCTGAAGGGCAGGCAGGCCCAGCTGCCTGCCCTCTCAATGGAAAAGTGGTGTGAAATGGAGCTCCCACCCACTTTCAACCTGTCTGATCTAGTTAAGGATGTAAATTAGAGTGTAGGTTCCAATGTAGGACATGGAGATGCCTCAAGAGCTATTCAGCCCACCCACCATCTGTGCTAGACTCTAGACTTGCTTCTCTGTCTTTGGCTTTATAGAACCTTGGGCAAGGCCAATTCTTCCTTTGGCAGCCCAAAATTAAGTGGGAGGAATTAGATACTTCATTCTTTCCATATCCTACCCCCTATCCTACTGTGCGCCACTCTTCCTGATCCTGCAGTCTGTTATGCTACTGAACAGGATCCACTCTAGAAGCAGCTGCCTTACAGCAAAAGATAAAATGGTACTATTGGAGCAGCAATGAATTCTGTCTATAATATTTCTTGGGATGAAAGTAAATGTATAACACTTAGCAATACGCTTTTCATTTGGTGGGGAGAAGGAAAAAGAATTATATGGCAAAGACTGAATATTGAGAGCATATCCCATCTTCCATTTCTTGCCAGCATTCATTGATTCTTTTTTCATTATGAACACCACACATTAACTGAGGAAACATGACCAAATCCAAAAAATAAATGATTTTCCACAGTGATCACAAAGTTTTGGCTCTTGTGAAGCTATCTGGACTTCTAAATCGTTGACCTCATCTCCAGACATGAATAGTATTAAAGATCTTCATGACTGCCATTGCTGTTGAGTGGGAAGCTGCTTGATTGGGTGCTGCAAGTCAGAGTGCTGCCTTTACTTGCCATGCTTGAAAGGAGAATATGGGATGGTGAAAACTTGGAAGTTTTTTTTGCCCCATACACCTACTCCTTCTTCAATTCTGGACTACAGAAGAAGCCCCAGTAGGCCTGAGAAAGTTGTGGGAGAGGTAAGGGGATCCCGGTGAAACCACGAGGCAGGCTGGCAAGTTAGTGAACTCTCTGCCAGCGCTACATATCTGTAGTGTACTTAATGGGACTTCCCTGCACAGCTCCATGAAGCCCTTTCTGGCAGGGATGAATTTCAGATGCAGACACCTGGCCTGATGCAGAAGCTAGGCTTGAGGTTCTGCTGAGCTTTCCTGTGTGCCATCTGAAATGGCTTTAGAAGTGAAAGGAAAGAAAAGAAGGATGCAGTGCAGATTAATTGGCTGATTTACCAGATGGGTCCCCCATTCAGTTTTGAATGCTGATTAAGTGTGACATCACCTTTACTGCACTGTCCTTCCTGAAAACCAAAGGGAACTTCAGAGCTGACCAGCTGTCAGCCTGAGAGCCACATCTCTCCATGCTGGGGAAGAACAGGTGTCTGGAAGATGCACTGCTAAATGCTATGACCTAGCATTACAGCATATGGCTGTCATCTCCTCCTTTTCTACAGACACCTTCTCATTAACTTCGCAAAGCACTTGCACTGTGACCTTTCTCTGAAGAAATGCCCTCCCTCACACAGAGGAGGAATGAGTATTTATTGTTTATTGTTTCCCCTCTGGCCTTCTGGTTTTACTTTTGTGCTCGTCATCCCCTTCCCTTTCACACACATGCAGGCAAAGGCTGCTGCACTAGCCCATTTTTGTGGCCCAGCAGCAACAGTGAATGGAAGAGACTAAATTCAAGTGAGGCTGTGAATGGTCTGCCCAAAACACTTCTACGGAGCAAAGCTGGGAAGTCCCCGCCCTCTCAGAAATGAGGTGCATAGTGCTCCAGTGAGGGAGATGAAACTCTAGAGGAATCAATTGAACTATCTTTTGAGACATACTTGCATTTTCTGTCAGTCACTGATGTAACTGGATGCAGTTCTACTATCTGAGCTGTGCAGATGGAGGGATTTAACAACAGCCATTGGTGCTTTAAAGGCAACCAGTCCCTAGGCATACTTCAAAACCATAGCAGGGGAATGGTTTCTGGAAAAGCACTCAGAAATGAACAGGGGCCAGAGGCTAAGCTGAGCTTTCCTGCACTCTGACTCCTCCAGTTCCCATTGCCTCCATCTGTCTTCCTCCCCACATTGAGATGTGAGCAAGGGTGTGTGAGGGTAGACCTGAGAACAGACATAGGGTAATATGTCATGGTGAGAGGGTGGCATGGGAACTAATGTGGGCTGGAGAGCAGAAATACTGCAGCAGGAGAAGGGAACATGTCCAGCAATAGGAGGGAGAGGACTGGGTAAGAGAAAAGGAGCCCAAGGAGGAAAGGGCATCCTTATAGCTTCTTTCTCAAACTGTGTTGCTTTGGCTGACCTGGGAGGATGAGACCCTGCCTAGCCAGCAGTGCAGATGGCAGAGGGATGTGCTGAGGCCAGACATCTTCCATTCTCAGGTGTCTAAGAATAACAGCGAAACAATGCAAGGTTGGGGGCATATGGAGGCTCTTTGGAAGCCTCTTAGCAGCATTTCAGGCTGGGATAAATTCCTCTTGGATCTGGGATTATGTCTGCACAGTCCTGCTGGGAGTTTGGGCTTGCCAGGTGACAAAGAGTCTAATGTTCCTCTTGTAGACAGTGTCTTCTTCCCTGATGAAAGGGCTGACTACTCCCTCTTTAATTACAGTAACGAATTTAGCAAGTTGGTAGCAGAGGAGTATCTCAGCTTCTTTGACTTCACTGGCCTGACCCTTGACAAAGCACTCAGGTGAGCTGGTCTCTGGCATTCTGGTGTATGGCCTGGGCTGAACAGAGCTGAACAATGCAGTGGGTTTCTCCTGTGGGCTCCCCCCAACTCCACAGAGGCTGTCCATGTCATGAGAACAGGGACTTTGGGGAGCTTCACGTTGTGGTTAAACCTTTGCTTTAGTGTCATGTTCGACACAATATACTGCCATCAAAAGTTGGCTTTGACAGCTGGACCCACTACCTGCTTCCCCATGGTGGAGAGCAGCTTTTCCAAGCATTCCATCTTGTTCAAAATCAGAGAAAATGAGAGCAATTTCTAGCAATTTCTGCTCTTGCGATGGATAATCCATCTTGGTGCCATCAGGCCAGAGCTGAGGCAGATTCATTGATCTTGCCTGGCAGCATGATCCCCCTACAAAGCTCAGAGCTGGTTCCATACACACTCTTTGTATTGCAACCTTGCAGGTCCCAGGGCCTCACAGGCTGAGGTGAGGACAAGGGCCTCTCTAGCTGCTCTGAGGATCCTGAGAGGGAAAATATCCCCTTTCCATCTCTCTCCTCAGCCTGGACACTGCCTGGCAGATTGGTCTCATGACATCTTTAAGTATCAATTTCTATTTGCAGGACGTTCTTGAAAGCATTCCCACTGATGGGAGAGACACAGGAGAGAGAACGGGTGCTGATTCATTTCTCCCGGAGGTACTGCCAGTGCAACCCAGAGGAGAGCACTTCTGAAGGTACTGTGTTTTTCTGTGGCTCTAGTGACACACCACTGCACACTAAACAGTGCACCTGCCACACACCTAATGAGTCTAATAGGCTGAGTATAGAACAAGCTATCTGTAGCCAGATCTGTATATCACCCTGGCTGCAGTTTCTCCCTTTGTCTAGAATCATGCCTAGCCAAGCTCTGGATGGGATTGGGGTACCAGGGACCTCATGAGGAGAGCCATATGTTTCCCATCAGGATCAGTGATAGGGAGACACTCCTCCCAGGAATTTTGCCCCCTAGACCAAACTTGGATGAGCTATGCTGAACACAGATTTATCAACTGTAGCCTGGCTCAGAGACCTTGCTTTGCCTAACATCAGGAGAGATGATCTGTGGTTTGTGAGCTTCTGGGATCGGGGATAGTAAATTTCTGCAATTGTGGCTTGCAATGTGATTGCTGGTAATGGGCAAATCACTGTCTGATGCCAGCTCAGACCAGGATCTTGTCCATGGAATGAGATCCTACTAAATGGAAGACTGAGGACGTACAGACTGAGGAAGACTATCAGCATGCCATGCACAGAGATTGTGCTCCCTGCCACCAGAGCAAAAGAAAGCACAGTAGGGTAAAATTTTGGGCTCACCAGGAGTTGTAGATTTTGGAAGTTACTTGTGGCCCATCCTCTGGGTTTTGTTTGTTTTTTTGTTTGTTTGTTTTGTAAGCTGAGATATTTTCTCCTGACACTTACAGAAGGCTAAGGTCATTCCCTGTACACACATGTACAGGCACACATCCAAACATGAGTATGCCCACATTCACACTTCCACAAATGCCTCTACACATGTGCTTACAGACATCTAGAGATGCCACTGTGAGAGGAAATCAGGCTGTTTACCTGCCCTGGCAACATGGAACATAGAAGTGTGAATTTTTCCTTCTCCAAATCCATTAGTGTGCAGTAAACCTGTTTGTCTCAGAAGATTGTGTTTGATGCTGTCTTGCAGGCTTCCTAAAGGGCAGCAGGGCATAGAGTGTCACAAGAACTCTCCAATTCCTCTGTGAAATTAACAGGACACAAGCTCTTCTCAAAATAGAATGACCTCTTTGTTTTTATCAATGGTATCCCAAAAGACTATTGCTTTAGATTTGATTTTCGTGTGTTTGCTTTGCACACGTATGTTCTCTCCTTCTTGAGTTTAGAAGAGGACTTTCCTCTGGGACCGATCCTTCACCTGTAGAAATTAAGCTGCAGGCTAAATTTTCAAGGCTTTTTCTTTCAGATTTCCCAGCAGTGATTTCAGCAGAAAAATCTGAAAGAAATCTGACTACTGAACTTAGGCTAAACAGAAGTCCTCAACCGAAATATCTCAAGTACCCAATCCTGTCTTTTCTTCACCACCTCTCCCTGGAAGTGACCCCCAATGCTTTTGTATCCACCTTCCACCCTAATGGAGAAGGACCTTGGCATCCTTTCTCCATCTTTGGTCCTTACACCTACTGTGGATGGTTGGATGTGTGGACACAGTAACTTGAGCAGTGGTTGAACAGGAGCATGTAGGAGTCAAATCTCAGATTCCATCCTATACAGTTGAGCATAATCACAGAATCACAAAATGGGTAAGGCTGGAAGGGACCTTTAAAAATCATCTAGTCCAACCCCCCCTGCTCAAGCAGGGTCACCTAGAGCATGTTAGACAAGGTTGCATACAGGAGGGTTTTGAATATCTCCGGAGAAGGAGATTCAAGGAGATTCAGTATGTGTGTATTTGGAGGGCAGCTAACAGTGAAACAATGCAAAAGTTTTGCCATGGTGGCATAGATTGCAAAGCTGCCAAATGAAGCCATTATGTGTCTTGCATATGTTCAGGTCGTGCTTGAATTCCAGTTGTGTGGCATCCCCCAGGGGTCAATATTGAGTCCAATCCTGTTCAACTTATTCACCAGTGACCTGGATGAAGGGACAGAGTGCACCCTTAGCAAGCATGCTGATGGTACAAAATGGGGAAGAGTGGCTGATATGCCAGAGGGCTGTGCTGCCATTCAGAAGGACTTTGACAGGCTGGAGAGATGGGCAGAGAGGAACCTCATGGAGCTGAGTAAAGGGAAGTGGAGGGTCCTGCACCTGCGGAGGAATAACTCCATACAGCAGTACAGGCTGGGGAATGACCTGCTAGAGGGCAGCCCTGCAGAACAGGACCTGGGGGTTCTGGTGGACACCAAGTTGTCCAAAAGCTATCAATGTGCCCTTGTGGCAAAGGAGGCAAAGGAGGCATGCTGGGCTGCATCAGGAAGAGCACTAGCAGCAGGTGGAGGGAAGTGGTACTACCCCTCTACTCACCCATGGTGAGACCACATCTCAAGTGCTATGTTCAGTTCTGGGCTCCCCCATACAAGAGAGACATGTATACAACTACTGGAGCGAGTCCAGCAAAGGGCCACTAAGATGATTAAGGGGCTAGAGCATCTTCCACATGAGGAGAGTCTGAGAGGGCTGGGACTGTTCAGCCTGGCGAAGAGAAAACTGAGGGGGGATTTTATCAATGTGTATAAGTATCTGAAGGGAGGGTGTAAAGAAGATGGGGACAGACTCTTTTCAGTGGTGCCTAGTAAGACGGCAAGAGGCAATGAGCACAAACTGAAACTCAGGAGGTTCTTTCTGAACTTATAGTAAAACTTTTTTTCCTGTGAGGGTGACAGAGCACTGGAATGGGTTGCCCAGAGAGGTTGTGGAGTCTGCATCCTTGGAAATTTTCAAAAGCCATCTGGACAAGATCCTGGGCAACATGATCTAGGTGACCCTGCTTGAGCAGGGGGGTTGGACTAGATGATTTTTAAAGGTCCCTTCCAACGTCAACCATTCTGTAATTCTTTGATTTTGTAACTCATAGCCTGACCCTAGGGCATTGGTTCACAACACAGCCTGGGCTAGGGAAATAAGCTAGAAGCATCGTATCATGTGGAGCTTTTCCGTGGAGCAGCCTGTCTGTGTGAACCCACTAAAACATATGAAGAGGAGGACTAGAAATCAAGGCTTTGTCACCTTCATCCTCTGCTTTCTCCTTGGTGCTCTTCTAGCTAGCTCTTTTGTGACTCTTGAGGGGAGCAGTTGATGTGCTAAGGAGTGCATTTGCATCTCTCTGCTGTGTAATGGTGCATGGAGGCAGGTTTCTTGACCTTGGAGCTTCAGGGCATGGTTTGGGTTTGCAATAGCAACAAGCCACCAGTCTACCTGATGCAGAACTAGGAGTAGTGTTGTGTCAGAGGAAAAACTTTATGAGCTTTATTAAATTAGAGGGTACATTTCACAGTTGGGGAGCCAAAAATGCTGCCTTTATTTGTAGTAAATTTGGGGGAGGGGGAATCAAGAGCTTACAGGCCCTGAAAAAGGCCTGAAAAGGCCTGAACTAGTTTAAAATACTATTTTGCCAAAATCTGTGCAGCTTTTGGAATGGCATTAGCACAAAATGGAAAGTGGAAAGGAGTCAGCAGAGAGTCTGGTCTCTAGAAAGCTTTTGACAAAATTGCTCTAAAGCCAATTCCGTGGTGATCTTTCTGGAAAAAGGTAAAGTTTGAGGGAAAAGAAGATATCTTCTGTTAAACTAACCTGTGTAGTTGGAAGAAATGGATGTGCTTTAAGGTACATGAGTCCCCAGACATAGCAGCTGGCCTTCCTTTTTGCATCAGACAGAGCGAACAGTGAAACTGAGTGGGAAGTGAAGAAATAACTGCCAGCTGACTATGTTATGTGTTTCAGATGGGATTCACACGCTTACTTGTGCCCTGATGCTGCTAAACACAGATCTTCATGGCCATGTAAGTAGTACTTACAGATGCATCCTTCTTTCTTTCCTTCCCAATATAGCAGTCTTTCCCCTTGTGCAGGATGTATTCCTGGAAAAATTAGATAGGTTGGAAGAGAATATTCTATCCAATCTCAGAGAGAATTGTTGGTGCTAGGCCCAGTCCTGGAGACAGACCTTCTCTTAGTGTCACTACACACTCAAGCCAAGGGCAAGTCTCCCACTAACATCACTTATCCTATACAGGCACAGGCAATGCAGCCTTCTTCCCAGGTCCTGCCGTGTGCTTCAGCCTTGCCATGGGTGCCCTCATGGAAGAGTCTTCACCACTAGTCTCTGTGATGCATGAAAACAGCAGCACCAACTGTATTGCTATTTCTTGTTGTGCAGACACCTGAGGCTCCCATCATCCCAGAATCTTCTGCATTGAAGTCAGCAGTTTTGTACAGGTCCAAGTTTGATTTTTGCTTTCCAGAACATGAAGCAAGTAGCAGCACCTTCTCTTATCCAAGTCATTACTCTCAGCCACTGGAGAGCATCACATCAGAGATGCCTCTAGAGAAAGAGAACGGTGAGAAGAGCTCACTGCCAGAAGGTGAGGTTGGAAAACAGCAGAGGCTGTTAGGAGAGTTTCTACCACATCTTAGAAGCACCTTCCTGCTGCACAGTTTGGATTTGTTCCTAAAAGTTCAACTGGAGTATTCCCAGAGTATACTGAAGAGAGAGAAAAACTACTGCAGAGGGGAGGTGAGACTAGGTGGGAGGAATAGCACTGGAATGTGATGTACCCTGGAGATTCCAGCCATAGAGTAGAGCCAGGAGTAGGCATGGACTCAGTAACCTGCTTATTACTGCAGAAAGCTGTTGACAGTGGTGGTCCAGACCTCCCCATCTCTGTGTCCAGCCTTATCACAGAGCTGTAGAGCTCTGTGACCGTGAGTGCCTCAGGGGCCTATGCCCCCTTTGTCCAGCAGTGTCAGGAACTTCTTCAGTCTCAGATCACTGAAGTACATTCTGCTTTCCTAGCCCCTCTGAGAGCTCAGACCTGGAGTTGCGGAATTCCCAGGGATGGGAATTCCCTGTAACATCCCATGCAGATGGAGCGAGGGAAGACTTACTATAACGACTTACACATATGAAACCCATATAAGTTTTATCCCCTTTTTCTGCCCCACAGTCCCTTGTTTTCCAAGCTGTGTTATCAGAGTCCTCTTCTGCCTTCATCTGGCAACAATTTATTGTACATCTGCAGAGATTTGCCCGGATTTTCTCTTCATTAGTCTGCTAATGAAGAGGCAGTAGGCTATAACATAGCTCTTTTTCTGCAAACTGGTTTATAATCACCTTCAAGAGGACCTTGTTTTGGGGGTTAGTGGGAAGAGGACATGGCTCAGTGCTCTTCACCTGTGATGGCAAAAATGCAAAGGCCACCAGCTTCATCAGTTCCACTTGACAGTCCACCTAAGACACCCTCCCCATCATTATAGCACAGTCCCCTCATGACACAGTGGTAAGTTTTGAACACAGGAATCCATAGAAGGAATTACTGCTCTTGGCAAGAGCAGCTAGTCACGCCAGCACAGTCAGCTTTCTTCTCCTGCATAGACAGACTCATCTCCAAGATATGCAGCAAGCTCTGTTTTGTGTTTGTTAGGGCTGGGCCACATTTTGGCATTGGGAAGCCAATGAATAGACTGTGAGGAGAAGATGGGGTCTAGAGATCTAGTCTGAGCTGGAATCCAGTGTCACAGAGTGAGTACTCCAGTGAAAAGCTTGTGCCAGTCAGGTGCTGAGGCAGCATCTTCAAGTGACAGAGCCCAAGAGGGGCAAGGTGAAAGCTTGGAAAGGATATGACTCACAACACTATCTGATACAGGTTTTCCTTAGCCAAAAACGGGTCTAAGAGAATGCCTTCAGCAAGGCGTAGGGGATACAGCTCCAGGGACGGCCCATGTCCTTTGCCCAAAAGAGTGCTGCTACAGCAACAGGAGGGGAGAGGGACAATGACAGTGCAAGGTAGTCTCAGCTCTTAGTGCCAGATCCAAGCTGTCTCTTATTTGCTCTCTCTCCATTCAGGAGAGACCATCCAAATTTAACCTGTTTGGTGCACTCTAAGGAGCTGTGGAGTCCTAGGCCCTTAGGCTGAAGTGAGTCCAAGTCGGAGGTCTCCTTTCCTGAACATCTGTGTTATGGCCTGCACCAAGCAGGCTACAGCTGCCATGACCTCATCGTTTTGCGACTAGAGAGCCCATGAATGGCATTACACTAGCCACTGGATCCATTCCCACCCACACTGTTGCCAGTAACAAGTCTAGGCAAAGTGTCTTTGAATGCTATTCGAGAGCAGTGGAACAGGCTGCTGGGAGGGTTTCACATAGCATTCATCCTTCAGCTGAAATGATTATAACCAAGGAAATAATTTCATCAAAGCATTTTCTGCAACAGCAAAAGCAGCATTGCAGCAGGACACAAACCATGCTCTTCACTACCAAATAATCTTATTTTATCTAGTTTTTTAATTTAAAAAATCCAAAGAGTGTCTGGGAAGGCAGAAACCTCCCATTTATTGAAAGGGCCAAAAAAGAGACCAAATGTTTATCATTTCAATTTTTTGGTTGAAACAAGCTTGGTAAGAGAAGATCTCATGCTGTCTAGGCAATGAAAAATATAGCTTTCTTTTGACCAGATATAGAAATGCCCAAGCTTTTCTTCTTTGAAAAATCTTCTCTTTATTTCTCCACATGCATAACGTTAATTTCTTCTTCTCCTTCTTCTCCTCCTTTTTTTTTCTTCCTTCTGCTCCTGGAACCTCTCTTTCTGCTCTTTAACCCTTTACCAGGTGGTAAGTGCAGTCATTCTAGTGTTTTGCTTTAAAGCACTGGCATTTCATTTATTTTTTCTGTATTAAAAAAGATATTTTGTTTGTCTGGATTCTGAAATCGTTGTGCAGTGTCCTTTACTACCTAGCAACCCATTCTTAGCAGCTGATATGATTCACATGAAATTCTCCTTGTACAAAGAAACCTCCAAAAACTGCAATGTATATGGGATTGTGTGACTTGATCTCTCTCATCCCTCCTTGTTTTGTTAAAGATACTGTCATGTTATTGCATATCACTTTTTATTTCATTTCTTTTTTGATATTTCATGTATGTTTCAGTGTTTTACTGTGCATTGCTATGAAGTAAGAAATCCTGTTGGTTAGGAGAGAGTGGTTAATATGTCTCTACAAAAGGGCCAGTTCTCTACAGTAGTGCCTCTACAGTAGGCTAGTTCAGTGTTGCAGCAGTGGCCGTCAAATATACTGAGTCAAGGCTTAAAAATAATGAGTCTGACTTTAAAACATGAGACTTTCACATGGCCACACTGAAGGTTTACATTAGTCCTGTTGATTTTCACCACAGGTGCATTCAAACCTTATTTCCATACTGTTCAGAAAAAAATACTGTCTTTAAAACGAGACCTTCCATTTTCATTGATTCACGTGATTCCTGGAATTGGTGCTTTAGAAGCCAGTAATCATTACCAAACATTGCAAACCTTGTAATAAAATCAAGGTTGTTGGCATGTCATAGCATGCTCTGTTGGTGCTATTTGAGCTCCAGTGGATCTTCTGACAAAGGACTTGTGTGCTCTATCTTTTGTCCCTTGGAAACAAAGTTTTGGGATGGCTCCTTTTCAATGCACAGCTTTATCCCTCTTTGTTCAGAACTGCTGGCCATGGAAAGACAGTGACAAATCAACACCTCTGCATCACCAACTCTCATGGTTGCATTTTGCTCTCACAATACTGAGTGCTTTACTGAAGTCCAGCCCCTGAACTCATGTTCTGATGTGACAAGCTTTAACATTCCGTACAAAAAGCAAACCAGCAGCTCTCTTAACCACTGAACAAATCTTTAAAATGTGATCCCTGACAGTGTCCAATCCCACATGTCCATGGTTATTAGCGTTACAAACCCTGTGAGTTTCTCTGTAAGCCAAGCTTGAGAATTAAGACCCTGATGTTTGAAAAGCTGATATTAGTACTACTGCTGTGTTAGTAGCACTTAGCAAGTTGAAGAGCTCTGAGGTCAGAGCAGCCTTTGGAACCACTAAGCAAGTGACGCTCATCTACCCATGGCAGCTTTGCATGGCCCAGGTGTCATTGGTACCCGAGGTCTGCAGGATCATTCCCTGCAGCTGGATGGCTTTGTTTCTGCAGCCTAGGACACATCTACTACCAGAACTCTTTGGTCTAGTCACACCAGCAACCCTTACCTCATACTGAAGCATAAATGGAGCTTCCTTCCACCTTAGAAGATGAGTGTCTGACAGAGGTTAAGAAAGCCTGAGTAAAAGAAGGGCTCGCTAGGGGAGGAAGACTTGTGCTGGAGCCTGGGGGGCTCCAGCTCAGAAACTTGAGTGTTTTAAAATCTTAAAGAGCAATGGCAGGGGAGAGCATCCTGGGCAGTCATCCTAGAGCATCTTAGGGTACACTACCTCTGTACCCTAGCAACCTTCTTCTCCTGCTGGGGCTTTCACATGGCACCTGTTCTTCCCACCAAGCACACAGCTCCCTGCTTTTCCTGCCAAGCACGCAACTTTCCATCATCCATGCTCACCTGCCCTGCCTTCTAACACTGGGATTTGGCTAAAGCCAAATCATGCTAGCATGTAGCTGTCATGCTACAGCCTGTTGTCTTCTGGAGGAGAGTAGAGTCATTCTGGACACTTCAACTCATGGTATGTGATTATCTTAGGTCAGTCAGCTCAGCAGCAGATGGTTGAGGCTCAGAGGAGGAAAAATTTCTGTTATAAACAATGCAATTGCACTGAGGTGAAACCGTGGGACAGCAAAATCAGCCCTCTCTATCAGCCTATGTAACCATCCTCCAATCCATCTCAGCATTCCCATAGTAATCTAAAAATCTACCTATCTCACCTTGAATATTCCTCTAATCTATTCTATGCACTCTAACCACCCTAGTGCACCCTGTCTCATCTACCCATTCATACAGACCATGTGCAGCCATCCATCTCTGTTCATCTGTTCCCATACTGTCTCTACCTGTTAATTCCTCTAACTGTCTGTCCATTATCATATATTTTATCCATTTCTTACTCACACACTCACCATCCAAGCACATCATAGTGCTATTTGATTGCTTTAGAGTGATTTCTCATGGTTTGCTGCATGGACTGGAGCAGATAAAGATGACTGGTTCTTTTCTGCCAGGGGTACGTATCAGCCATAGCAAGGACACATGGCTGTGAAGCACCCTCACTGGCTTCTTTTAGCATTGACAAGTGACTGATGCCTCACAGAAGAGTAATGATGTCCCCATCTGTGTGGCTGGCAAGTTCCTCAAGGAAGTGTCTCTGTCCAACTTCTAAAAAACAACTGTTTATTGCTTGAGATCCCAGTTCAGCTAGAGACTTAGACATCAGAACACTGATTTTCAGGTGTGCAACTTCTCTTCTTGAACAGAAACATGCCAGACATGAAGATTGTGTCTACACGCCATGATCTTTTTGAACTAAGGCCCACTGCATAAGAAAGTGCCACACTTTCACATCATGGTTGCCGTTTCTAGAAGTATTCTTGGGATTCCCCTCATTCACTAAATACCACTTGTAGTATGTGGAAAAGCTCAGGCAGTCCTTGGCACTGGTGCTGTTGATAATGAAGTATTTGTGGTCACAGAGCTATTTCTTTGCAAGTGCTGATCACATGAAGCTGCAAAGTCCAGGTCCCAACTTATTTCCTTTTGTTTTCTTTATCCAGCTATTTATAAATGCAGAAGGTCTGGTGCCACAGTCACTCCTGATGTTGGTTGGAAGCACTTGCAGGGCTTTCGATTTGAGCATCGGTCCCAGTCCATGTCTCAAACCAACAAGCTGAAGTGATAAGATATACTTGACTTGAAGTTGTATTGCTTCTGAGCTACCCCAGCACCCTGTGCTCAGTCCTACTGATATTCAGCTGGAATCCTGCTCCTGACTCTGCAGTATTTTAACAACCTTGTTCACAAGATGATTCACAGTGCCAGCACCTTTGCTGGAGCTTTCTCTTCATCTCTTCTGGTTGTGAGAGAAAGAACAATCCAATGAGTTCATTCTCCTCAACTGCTCAGCTATTACCACAGTGCTGCTGCAGTCTCAGTCTGCACTTAGAGATCTTCATGTGCAAGAGAAAGAGTCAGATCTTATGAAACTAATACACACAATGAAAAAGAAGCCTTCCAGGCCTTCAAATTGATCTGTGGCCTGGATGCAATACACAGAAAACATGAAGATGAGTCTGTCAGCCTGGGAACTTGTGTCATTTTTTCCCCCTATATTCATTCACTTCCTAAAAGGTTCTTACGTCTGTCTTCATTGCTGGACCAGCCCCACTGCAACAAGAGCTCTGTAGACCGAAAGATCTGCGCAATGCACACATGGTTTCCTTGCTGAAGGCAGGTGTAGAAGTAGCCACCTCTTTTCTGTGCAAAGTAATTTGTTGTCTCAGGGTTTGGGGTAACATATCTTTCTCAGGGAGATTTGCTGCTGCCTTTTTATGCACTCTTTCAACCTTCTTTCTTTCTCTACCCACACACCTATTTCAGTGCCAGCCTTTTTTGCTGTAATTCAAGAGCCCATGAGTATACAAATTTCTTTCTCTCTTCCAGAGAAACACTGTCTGCAGTCAAGCCTGTCTGCAGTTTTCTCTGCACATCCTCCGAAGCTAGTTCATCCCCTGAGCGATGACTGTCATGATCCTGCTGCTATGGGGTCCAGTTATGAGCATCAGTTTTTTTGAGAAAGCAAAGATGACTGAGTTTCATGCTGTGTTGCACTATGCTCATTGCAGCATCCCCAGATGCTGCAGATTTGTAATAATGCTTTATTTCTCTTTTCCTTGATCTCTCCAGAGTGCCAGCTCATCTGAAGCTGGCACCAACAGGACCCATAATTATGAGTATCAGACAGAGCTGCTCAAAGACAGTGCCAGCTCCCCGTTCAGCCAAAGAAGATGTCTCTACACATATATGGCATGTGTCGGGGGCACATTGTGAATTAATGTCAAGGCTTCACTGTGAAGATGCTTTCACTTGAGAAGAGGCCCCCAGGTCATCTTCTGTGCATATCTGTAGTTAGGGCTTTCGGATACCTTTCTCAAAAGTTATTTTCTTGCATGGAAGACATGCCGTACTCTGCACAGAACCTGCTATATCATCTGATGCAGTTTCATCTCCTCCCACTGAGGCTCTCAGCCACTTTTGCCCATCCTCCCAGGGTCCACCAGGAGGACCCTGGATATGCACAGCCACCTTGTTGATACCACAGCGCAAGCCCACCAAGCGTCAAGATGCTATTGGTATTCTTAGGGCTGCCAATGGTATATCATATCTCCTGCTGTCCTCTCATTAGCTCCATTGACCACTTCATGCAATATCACCAAGATATCTGTCCATGGGGGATTCACTCCAGGGTAAGAGCTGCAATATCACATGGCACTGGAGACACCTTTCTTTGTGGTGTCAGACTCCTTTTTCTGAACCCCATAGTCCTCACTGACTCCTCCACACCTCTGCTCTAGTCCTCTGGAGAGGTAGAAATGCAGGGGGAGACAAGAAAAAGGGCTGCCTCTCAGTGTCACAGTCTGAGAAGGTAACATTCCCAGCTATGGTAAGGGGTAACAGGGTGTGAGAAGGAAGAGACGCCCTGGGGACAGATGACAAAGACAGATATCAGGGATGTCAGATGACCTGGCAACATCAACACCAAACAGTCTTAGCCTGGTATGTTCCCAATCGTGCAATTCCCATGGTGTCCCTGTATTGCCCTCACCCTCCACAGTAACCAGGTTCACACAGTACAAGTAGCTGGATCATTCCTGTCCATAATGGAAATCAAAAATAATTTCTATTAAGGGCAAGTCTTTGCCCAGGGCTTGCTGCCTTAAGAGACTGACTCTACAAGCCCAGAAAATTTCACATCTTGCTGACTTGGAAACACACTCCAGTGTTGCTATTTCTGTACTGAGACCAGCATGGAGACCAGAGGTGAGACTACTTGAAAAGTTTAGATCAAGAGTTAGACAGGTTATTTGCAGATGTTTTAAAAGAGGCCATTTGAAATGCTTGGATGCTGGCATGAACAAATAAAGCAAACAGCCCAATAGAAAACCAAAGTAGAAAACCTGTTTCCAGCTTTAGGTCTTAGGGAAAATCCAATACAAAATTGTTCTTTAAAAACATTTTTATTCAAGTCCGAAGTCTCCAGAAGTTTAATGAGCTGCTTCTTTGCCTTACAGAATATTGGCAAAAAGATGTCATGTCAACAGTTCATTGCAAACTTGGATGGGCTGAACGATGGGAAGGACTTTGCAAAGGATTTGCTGAAGGTAATATGATATAAATAGACAATTGCTTGCTGTTACTATTACTGTCTACTACCCAGTTGTGCTGGGACAGTAAATGCCCTTGAATCAGCATTTTCCCATGCACAGTTCTTCCACTGGAAGAATTTTAACCCATACTGATAGCTTGTGCCAACTTGCACATCAAAGTCAGTCACCAGAGGTCTGTTTCCTTTCTATCTGTTATCCAGACTGATGGCATATCTGTCCTCAGAACATATTAGACTATCTCCCTCCATAGTGGTAGTTTTATGACCCATGAGACAATGCACAGAGCAATGCACTCAAAATAAATATGGCCACATGGCACTAATACTGTTGTCCACATTCACTTCATATAATTAGATGGAACACTACAGTACAACCATTTCAGTACCATGGAAGGTTGATCAGACACCCCAAATCAGCATTTTCTCCCTTCACATGGTTTAACACAACCAGCATTGTCCATATGGAATGTGGTTGAAATGACCAGGACCACTTCAGAAGTATCACAGTGTGTTTGAGACAACCCACACTGACAGGCCTCATCCTACCCCAGCCCCAGCAATGGCCAGGGCCACCTGCACATTCTGCTTTCCCAGTCATTAACTCAGTCTTTCCCAGTGCCCAAGGGAAGTCATTTGAATTTTGTACAGGAGTCAGAAAAGCTGTGCTCCAAAGCTATTAATTCTGTTCCTGCTTCCCTGGGCAGCATTTGAACCTCCGCTACCCCTTTACCCCAGTCAAGACACTGAAGGTGTCATAGCATACCCCAAACTCTGCTATCATCTTTATGCAGGCAAGAATTCACTTAGAACTAGACCCAGCACCCAGAATTAGGCACAAACATCTTAACCAGACTCCTGAGCAAGGCTGACTGCCATACACTGCTGATAACAGTCCAATTTCTAGCACAGCACATAGGCAAAAAAGGGCCAAGTAGGGGTAGCAGCTGTCCTGCTTTCTGGCAATTACTACCCTAGGACAATTCAGCAAGGAAGGCATCCCTCCAAAAACAGAGACAGTGTATTGAGGAGATGGTCTCCACAACCCAGGAGTGTCTTCAGTAAGAGACAGCTAATACCATCTTCTTGTTTCAGACACTGTATAACTCCATCAAGAATGAGAAGCTGGAGTGGGCTATGTAAGTATACATTTTAAGCATTTGAGAGATAGTATGTCTTTCAAAGTAGATGACAGATCTTCGATCATGTTTTTAGATCGAGAAGCATACAGAACGTTCAGTTTCAAGCCCTTGAAGGCCCTCCTGTAGGCAAGCTGGATTTATTTACAACTCAAACACAATAGTAGTGAGGAGAGGCTGGTGGCAGTCTGTGGGTGCTAGAACTTTAGGCATGATCTAAAGGAAGGGAATGGCCTCTTTATTTCCTGTTACACCCTGGAAGTGCTAGCCCCTCTCCAAATCATTCCAGAACATGATCTTTGCTTGAGGAACTCAAGATCTGGGATTATTTTGGTCACTGAGACCTTCCTTCTCTTCCACTTGAAGCCACAATCCTATCCATTCTTTCTGGAAGTAAACTCACAGAATCCCTGAGGCTGGAAGGGACCTCTGGACATCTCCAGTCCAGGAGACTCAGAATGGGGTCAATGCTGAATTCAGAGGCGAGTGCTTATGGCTGTGTTCAGCTGAGTCTTGAAAGCCTCCAAGGATAGAGATTCTGTAGCCTCTCTGGGTCTGCACATCAATGCTTAATTTCCTCAGTGACATTTTTTTAATTGTAGCCAATAAAAACTTCTTTTGCCTTAGCTTACACCCCTTGTCTCTCATCCTCCTGACATACACCACAGTGAAGAGCCTGGTTCTGACTTCTTAGTAAACTCCTCACAGGTATTAGAAGGCTGCAGTGAGGTCCCCTGAAGCCATCTATACTGTAGGCTGAACAAGCCCATTTCCCTCAGCTTCTCCTCACAGGGCAAGTGCCCCAGTTTCCTGGCCATCCAGAGGGCCTCTGCTGGACTTCCCAATTTTTCAAATTCTTTCCTGTACTGGGGAAACTGGTTGCAGTATCTTGATACAGTCTAACAGGTGCAGAGTAGAGGTCACTTCCTTCAACCTCCTGGCTGTGCTTTTGTTCAGACACCCGGGATGCTGTTGGCCTTCTTTGCTGCCAGGACATATCACTAGCTCATGTTCAGCTTGTTGTTCATTGGGAACCCCAGGGCCTTTTTCCACAGAGCTGCTCCCTCTGCAGAGTACTCTATCCTACTGCAATACTTGTACTGCATTTGTCCTTGCTGAATTTAATGAGGTTTCTCTTGGCCATTCCCTCCTACCTGTCAGAATCCCTCTAAATGTTGGCCCTGCCCTCCTGGATGTCGACTGCACTTCCCAGTTTGATATTATCCACAAACTTGATGAGGTGCACTCTGTTTTCTCTTCTAAGTCACTGATAAAGATCTTAGACAAGATAAATCTGTTCCCCTTCAGCTGTATACAGGCACCTTTCTCATCTCCAGCTACCCTGAAACAACATGGTGACAGTTCTGAGAACAGCTAGCGTGATTACTCCATGACGATTTCACAAACAGTTGCACTGCATCTGCCTCAGCCCTTCTTCTCTTTCTGTATTAAAAACTATCCGTCTCCAGTGTACGTCAGGATCCCTTGACAAAAAAGTGCTGTGTGTTCCCTAGCCCACTGCCTTACCTGCAGCTCTCCCTGCATGCACTCCTCTGCCTTAGGGAAGCCTATAACAGACCTGGGACCTTCAGGTTACAGCATGAACACCTCTTTAAGTTAGCCTCAATTGTCTCTGGAGGATCGTGAGACTGAATAACACCTCTTGGCCTGTTAGCTCCACTGTTTTCTGTAAACCTTATGTTATTCTGGCCAGAAATGTGTCTGGAAATGGTTTGATCCTACCTCCTCCTTCAGCTACTTGTCAGGCTTTCCAGACATAAGGAGAGTCTCCGGCATCAGCTGTGTCCCAATGGCAGAAATGCTTGCTGTGGGCTAGTGGTTCCTTCAGGAGGGGCCAGGGGCTGTGGTGACGCAGCCAAACTATAGCATTGGAAAGGCTGTGATTTTTGAGTGTGTCATGTGGTATTGATACCACTTTAAAAATGATCCTACATTAAATCCCTAAGAAAGAGAGGCACCAATAACAGCTTTGTAATGGAAATGCAGCCCTGAAGAGGTCCAGCCCTGCCAGACCATGGCAGCCTGGGTGAGCCAGCCACATGTGGCGTAGCATACTGTGGTACATCAGTCACGAGAGGGAGCTCTCTAGCTCTACAAAAGGTGCCTGGTGGGACAATTTACATAACAGGAGTTCAGCAAAAGTGCAGCTTTCAGTGGTTGCAGGCAGTGGTTATACAACTTCTGCAAGCACACAGCTCTGGTGAGGGGAGCACATGCTCCCCTACATCAGCCTGTCTGGGGAACAGCATCCCCCATAGGGAGCAGCTGTGGCAGACTGAAACAGTCTCATCCTACTCAGCAGCATTAGCCCTTCATCTGCCACCCCTCCACACTGCCCTCTTATTTCTGTTCACTGTCTTGTTCACCCCAGGTATCAGTCTGGGACCTGTCTTGCTGCAGCATGTCTTGCTTTATTGCAGGCAAGCCAGTTATAATGTGAGAAACCTTTCACCTTCTCTGCAGCAAGACAGATGATCCCTGGCACAGGCTACCTGGTTTTCTTCAGAGACATGGCACTGAGTCATAGCCTTGCGTGGATCAGCAAGACACTCTTCTGCCTGCTTGCCTCTGCCTTCACTCCGTGGCCACCCCTCTGCTTGGCCTCCAAGGAAGATACCCTGTCCACAAAGCCCAGATGGACAGGCAGGACCACAATCCCAGCACCAGACACCTCTCTAACACAAACCAGACAACTGATCCCCCACTAACTCACCAGTCAAGTGTGGCATCTATACTCTGCCCAAGCCCTAGGATTCCTATTGGAGCCAAGAGCACATAAACCAAACTTATGTTTGTAGAGGTTCCTGTTACTCTGACCAGTCTCCTTGCTGCAGATGGAAAAGTGTGGTATTTTACTGCTTACATCTCAGGAAGTGATTAGTCCCCAGCTCAGCACTCAGCTGAGAGTTGGCCCCAGTCTGGTCTGCAACCTAAGGTGCCCAGTCATGCCCTTTAGACACCAGCTAGGAACAGATGGGGCAGAAATTCCTTGTTTGCTTTACCTTCACAATGTCCTAGAGACACTGGGGAAGTACTTCCCATACAAGTTCTTATTTCTATGTGCCAAATAGTTTTTACTTCAGAAAGGAAGAGGAACCTAACTGCTCAGCCCTTGCTGTCCAGAGTCTACAACCAGGACATCTGTGAGGAGAAGCAGTTTCTGGAAATGACCAGCAATCTTTACTCTCTGCTGCAGAAATAGGGGTCAAATGCATAACCTGCTCAGGATTTTCAGGATCAGGTGGCCCATCTTCTTAATGTCTGCAGAGCTTTTGTGCCTCAGAGATGTGGAAAAAATTCCTAAAGCTCCTTCAGTATCTAGTAGGCCACAGACGCTGCCTCAGGAGAGGTGACACCCCTTTGATACCTGGTGTCTAGCAAAAGACCTCCTCTTGACTCCTGTTGGTGAGGCATATAGTTGGGGACTCTGTGAATTGCTCATTGTTCTAACAATGTCTAGTCTGCAGATTACTGGTGTTCAGATAGGTGCCCATCCCTTGTCTATTTTGAGTAATATCAGTGGAACCATTGAGACTGTTGCATGCCATCTATGCTCCTTCAAGCTGTGTCCAGATCACCACCAGTGGTATGCCCTGTATGTTACAGTCCCTGGGTCTCCCTGCCTTTTCTTTCTCTGACTGGTCTTATAATAAGCAACTTCCTCAAAATCAGGTGTAGATTATGCCCACTGTAACCCATCCCATGTATCCTCCACTCAATCTCTTCTCTGACTTTATTTCCAAGTGATGAGGACGAGTTGAGGAAATCACTCTCGGAGCTGGTAGACGACAAATTTGGAGCCAGTGCAAAGAAAGTGACAAGGATTGTTGACAGCAGCAACCCCTTCCTGGACATCCCCCAAGCACTGAATGCAGTCACCTACAAGCACGGTGTCCTCACGCGCAAAACTCATGCAGACATGGACGGGAAGAGAAGTATGTGTTAATGAGATAGGGGGAGATGTGCCCTAGGCAGTACAAAGAATCTGCCCCTAACCTCCCCCCGGCTGTCCCTCTGGTACGGCATTTCCTCATCCCATCCCAGAGAATACAAGAGAGAGCCCCCAATACATGAGCACCAGCTCAGAGGGAAAAGTGGGTGTTTTGAGGCATTTGCAGATTTGAATGTTTTCAGGAGACCTCCATCTTCCCTTGTCACTGCCAAGGAACCTGAAAGTGTCTACTATTCCACATGTTGCTGACATAGACCCGACCTTCTGTCATGGGCATAAGCCTGAATTCCACACTCTGAGCAGCTGAGCAAGGCTGGTTCCACAGCTGTCATCCACCCCACCCCTGACCTTCAGACAGACTGGTCTTAGAAGCTTTGGCCTTATCTATATTCTGTTATATGCAGAGCACTGAGCAACAGGATACCTCATAATTTTGCAGTCAGCCTGTGGGATCACAGGAAAGGTAACGGGAAATGTGTTTGGAAGCTGTTTGTTAGTGAGCAGTGATTAGGGAATCACTAATCACTTGGATATCAACTATCTCCATGGATAACTATTATTGCTAACAAATATGGATGGCCCAGTCACTGTAGTGAATTACAAGGTCTTGCGAGAAGGTTATCACCAAAGGCCCCCCCTTGCTTCCAGCACTTTCTTAATAACACACTCCTGGAGGACTAGCTCTCTTGTGATGGTGTAGGTGGCTCTCCTCACCTCCCACTCCTTCCCAGCTTCTAGCAAACTTTCTTTCCCTGAGTTCACCAAGACAGCTAGAGGTAAGGCTCCATCCCTAGTGGGATACCTTAGCCAAGGTATGTCTGCCTCACCCATCTGAACTAGAGAAGCTCAGGGAATGTCACTGCTCCTCAAGCATTAAATCCAAGGAACATGAACCTGGGTTTGGAGAAGCAGAGACTTACAGCAGGTGTCCACTGGTACCCCTATACCTTCTCATCTCTAGTTTTGACCTCCTTGTGTTCTGACTGTGAGTTTGCATATCCCAGCTGAGGTCTCTTTAACGGGCACTTCTCTGAAGACAGGCTGCTTATAAGCAGCAGCTTGGAGGTGTAAGAGGTCCGACATCAGTGGATGTCTGTGATGGGTCAGAAAGAGGGTTGGTCTTGCCAGAAATGCAAAGGTCAAGCCGCTCTGGCAGAAGCAGACATGTATAATTGGATGTTCTTCCTTTTTTAGCTCCCCGAGGAAGAAGAGGTTGGAAGAAATTTTATGCTGTACTTAAAGGGACCATCCTTTATTTACAAAAGGTAATCATAGTGGACTGAACCATTTGCTAATTTGTGCTGTCTCCAAAGCAGTCATGTTCCCCTAGGCAGGAATACCATAGGTGCAAGTACAGGTGATAGGTGTAGATGTCCTAATGCATACATGGACATCTACAGAGATCCTCCTGAAACCTATACACAGAACTGGAGGATGCTGTCATATTCTCTGATGATGTTCATGCTAAAGGTGCTTTTCACAGTTTCACAAAAGGGTCATACAGGAAGAAATATGAAAGAAGGAACATTTAAGCAAGATTTCTGCAGAAGAGTCCCAGCAGGTAGGAGGAGGATTACTGAGCAGATGATATGGAATAGATGATGCAGGATATTGGTGAGCCTTGCAACAGGAATCTGAGGGGGGCAGAGCAGAAGACTGATCTTGTCCTGCCTGTTGTTTTATTTGCTGGCATAAACCTGAGCATAAGTATCTCCACTGAACACGGTAAGGACTTCTCCATGCTTAAATTTTATACGTCTCCTTCAGGACCTTGCTGAGCTGGGTTCTCCATGAGCTGCTAAATGGAGCTTTCTGCCTTTTTGTACCTCTGTTCCATAGAGCTTCATCCAGCTCCCCAGGTCTATAACCATCTCTAGTCAACACAAAATAAATTGCAAACCTTCACAGGGAGCAAAGTCACCAAAGAAGAACCTCCATTCATCTCTCTGCCTTTGAAGATTCTTGAATGCTAGGAGGATTTCCATGGTAGTATTTTTGTGGGGAACATCTGAGAAGCCTGGATGGGACCTCACTTTAATGTCAGTAAGTGCCAGCTAAGGGTGCCTGTTTATCATGCAGTCGCATAACCCACTGAACTAGGTCTGAACTAGTTAGTAAAACATGCTGTGCACTAAGCCATTGAACTCACCTTGCTGAAACAGCACTCCCTGTGGATAGATGTTTCAGTGAGTTGCAGAATTATCTCCAAAGCAATGAAAGTAAACAAAGAGTGGATTTATATAAGAAAGGCACAAAGATCCTCAGGGCAGCACGAAATTATGACTCAGAGCTCATAGCACACCCCAATGATCCTTGTGTTTTGCCAGATACTATGGCACATGTCACAAGGCCAACAAAAGTCTGGCAGTAGCTGATTGTAATTTACTGTATGGGTTGCTCTTAGCCAAGTGGGTTTTTTTTACAGCCTTGTGAAAAGGGCTACAGGGGCTTCTTCTGCAGCTAAGGGAAGCTGCAGTGTACAGGAGAGCCCAGCCTGCTAAATGTCACTGATGCAGATTTTACACTCCAGTCTCTTGTCTTGTTGCAATTTCCATGCAGCATCCAGTGAAGAGGTCCTCATGCTGCCTGCAGGATGAAACATGAGGATTTAACTAACACAGAGCTACTCTCAACATTTAGTTTTGTTGACAGAACAGTTTTGCTATGGAAAAAATGCAGTTTCATCAAAAGCACAGGAACTAATTGAATTTAAAGGAATTTTTTAACAAGGACCTTTAGGGGCAGGGACCTTGAGGTGAGGTTGTTGAGGGTGAATGTATTTGGAAACAAATACACTCTCAGGAGAGGATTCTTCCTATGCTAGTCTAAAATCCAGTTTACTCAGGATTTTTCTTAGTGTTTGGATAGTATTAGAAAGAGCCATGAAGCAAATGCTGAGTATCATTCCTGCTGATAAGAGGACTGGTTTGGTTTTCTTCATTCTGCAAGGCCAGTAGCAGTGACCTTACAGACTGGTATTTAAGACAGGTTGTTATTTTAATACTAGAAGATTATAGTTCCAAAAGAGTGAGGGGATGGACTTTACAGAGACACATGGTTGTTAGGAGAACAATGCTTTTATCTAGCTTGGCCTTGAGGGGCTAATCGTTAAGAGGCTGAGGACTTATTTTATGGAGGAGAACTGAAGAATCAAAACACCTATATTTTGGCTAGGTTATGAGGGTGTATGATAAATACCAGCCATGACTGACATGTAATTAGAGGGAGGGAACAGAATTGCCTAGGGTGCCCCAACAAAGTAATATAAAGAAAAACAACAATAAAGTTAACTTGAGGAATATTTGGGCAAAGGGTTAAAACAGGTTTCTTAATCATGAGCTGCTATTTCACTGTATGTGGCCCCTTTCAAAGGACTCCCTGTGCTGACCTAGACTGGCAGGCCTAGGGTCCACTAAGTTCATGGAAAAAAGACAAGACCACTAAGCCAAAATCTTTGTGCTGCCATTTCATAGAATTTAACTATTCATAGAATCAGTAAGGTTGGAAGAGACCTCTGGAGATCATCTAGTCCAACCACCCTGCTCAAGCAGGGTCACCTGCAGCATGTTAGTCAGGCTTGCATCCAGGCGGGCTTTGAATATCTCCAAAGAAGGAGACTCCACAACCTCTCTGGGCAACCTCTTCCAGTGCTCCGTCACTCTCACGGTGAAGAAATTCCCCCTCACGTTCACGTGGAACTTCCTGTGGTTGAGTTTCTGCCCATTGCCTCTTGTCCTGTCACATGGGACAACTGAAAAGAGTTTATCCCCCTCCTCTTGACACCCTCCCATCAGGTACTTGTAGACATTGGTAAGATCCCCCCTCAGTGTTCTCCTCTCCAGGCTGAACAGGCCCAGCTCTCACAGCCATTCCTCATAGAGCAGATGCTCCAGCCCTCTGATCATCCTCATAGCCCTATGCTGGACTCTCTCCAGTAGCTCCATGTCTCTCTTGTACTGGGGAGCCCAGAACTGGATGCAGTACTCGAGATGAGGCCTCACCAGGGCTGAGTAGAGGGGCGGGATCACCTCCCTTGACCTGCTGGCAACACTGTTTCTAATACACCCCAGAAGACCATTGGCCTTCCTGGCCACAAGGGCATATTGCTGGCTCATGGTCAACTTGTCATCTACCAGCACTCCCAGGTCCTTCTCTGAAGAGCTGCTCTCCAGAATATCAGCCCACAGCTTGTACTGGTGCCTAGGGTTATTTTTCCCTAGGTGCAGGACCCTGCACTTGCCCTTGTGGAACCTCATGAGGTTCCTCTCTGCCCGGCTCTCCAGCCGGTCCACATCTCTCTGAATGGCAGCACAGGCCTCTGGTGTATCAGTCACTCCTCCCAGCTTGGTATTGTCAACAAACTGCCAGCAGATCAAGGGAGGTGATCCTGCCCCTCTGCTCAGCCCTGGTGAGTTCTCATCTTGAGTACTGTGTCCAGTTCTGGGCACCCCACTACAACAGGGACATGGAGCTACTGGAGAGAGTCCAGCTTAGGGCTACGAAGGTGATCAGAGGGCTGGAGCATCTGTGCTATGACGAATGGCTGTGAGAGCTGGGCCTGTTCAGCCTGGAGAGGAGAACACTGAGGGGGGATCTTACCAATGTCTACAAGTACCTGATGGGAGGGTGTCAAGAGGAGGGGGACAAATTCTTTTCAGTTGTCCCATGTGACAGGACAAGAGGCAATGGGCAGAAACTCAACCACAGGAAGTTCCACGTGAACGTGAGGGGGAATTTCTTCACCGTGAGAGTGACGGAGCACTGGAAGAGGTTGCCCAGAGAGGTTGTGGAGTCTCCTTCTTTGGAGATATTCAAAGCCCGCCTGGATGTAAGCCTGACTAACATGCTGCAGGTGACCCTGCTTGAGCAGGGTGGTTGGACTAGATGATCTCCAGAGGTCTTTTCCAACCTTACTGATTCTATGATTCTATGAAACTTGCTGAGGAGGCACTCTGTCCCTTCATCCAGGTCATTGATGAAAAAGTTGAACAAGATCAGACCCAGTACTGAGCCCTGGGGGACTCCACTAGCCACAGGCCTCCTACTGGACTCCACACCACTGATGACGACCCTCTGAGCTCTGCCTTTCAGCCAGTTCTCAATCCACCTCACTGTCCACTTGTCTAACCCACACTTCCTGAGCTTATCTAGGAGGATGTTATAGGAGACAATGTCAAAAGCCTTGCTGAAGTCAAGGTATACAACGTCCACTGCTCTGCCCTTATCTACCCAGCCAGTCATTCCATCATAGAAGGCTATCAGATTGGTTAAGCAGGATTTCCCCGTGGTGAATCCATGCTGGCTACTCCTGATCACCTTCTTTTCCTCCATATGCCTGGAGATGACATCCAGAATGAGCTGTTGCATCCCCTTTCCAGGGATGGAGGTGAGGCTGACTGACCTATAGTTGCCTGGGTCCTCCTTCTTGCCCTTCTTGAAGTCTGGAGTGACACTGGCTTTCTTCCAGTCCTCAGGCACCTCTCCAGTTCTCTAGGACTTTTCAAAGATGATGGAGAGCGGCCTGTCAACAACAGCCACCAGCTCCCTCAGTACCCGTGGGTGCATCTCATCTGGGCCCATGGATTTGTGGATGTCAAACTTGCCCAGAAGATCTCTAATCCTATCCTCCTCAACCAAAGGAAAGTCTTCCCTTCTCTGGACTTTCTCCCTCACATCCAGGCTGTAGCCTTGGATTCCTGAGGGCTGCCCTTAGCAGTGAAGACTGAAGCAAAGAAGGCATTCAGTAATTCTGCCTTCTCTGTAGCCTTTGTCACCAGGGCCCCCACCGCATTCAGTAGTGGGCCCACATTTTACCTAGTCCTTCTCTTGCTACTGATGCATTTGAAGAAGCCCTTCCTGTTGTCCTTAACATCGCTTGCCAGACTCAATTCCAACTGGGCCTTAGCCTTCTTTGCTGTATCTCTGCATACTCTTGACTGCAGTCCTATAATTCTCCTAAGTAGCCTGTCCCCTCTTCCACGTCCTGTGTACTTTCCTCTTCTGCCTGAATTTGGCCAAGAGCTCCTTGCTCACCCATGCAGGTCTCCAGCCCCCTTTTTGCTGCAATTCTTACTCCTTGGGATGCACCGCTCTTGAGCTTGGAGGAAGTGGTGTTTGAATATCAGCCAGCTCTCCTGGACCCCCCTTCCTTCTCGGGCCTTAACCCATGAGATTTCCAAACGTTCTTAGCACCACAACAGAGAGTTGATAAAAATCATCCCACTCACTTGATCCTTAGTGCAATTTATTGCTGATGGGGTGGTTTGCAGAGCAAAATAATTGTACAACAAAGGAGGGAAAACCTGTGCCAGCCTTCCAAGCTCTCAGCACAAGGTGCTTGCAGATAAATGTAAGATAGAGCCTGGCTTGGGCAGAAGTCACTGGTAAAGGACTGTCTGTCGTGAAGACAGAGAAGAAAATACCTGCTATCAGACTAATCTGATGCCAGGGAGCACAAGTTCAGTCTGTTCCAGGTTTTCTATCAGCCCAAACCAAGGACCTTGAATTGAAGACTGTCAGAAGACCGTGGAGACCAGCCTTGGTGGATTAAGTGGAGTAGAAATGGCAGGGGGGCTGTCTGGGGAGGTAAGCAAAAGGAAAGGAGGAGTAGATAGATACAGAGGTTAATGTAAGATGGGTAGATGAGTGGGGGTAGCTGGGTGGCTGGATAGATGGCAGTCTTTTAAAAGCAATCCAGGCAGCAGCAATAAACCTGCTGATGTAGAGATGTTACATGTCACTGACTTGCCAGTGTTAATTGCTGGATTAGCATGTTCTAGCATAGTCTGCTGAAGCAATTGCTTGATCCCTTAAAGGGATGCAACAAAGTCTTGAGGGTGAAATGCAGGCTTAGGAGCAGGGCACACCTCTTCTGTACTCTAATCCATGCCGGGTCACTGACTCACTCCATTGCCTTTGGTCATTTACTTCACCTCTATAAAATGGGGATAATAACCCTTAATCACCACAGATGATAGAGGGATATTGAGAGGAGAGATGAATGACTATAAAGAATGAGGCGCTCTTATATGGAAGGACTGAAAAGGGGGCGGGTCTGAGCATTTCCCTTGGCATCTGACCCTGCAGCCCAGACTCATGGAGGAGTTTCCAGCTCTGCCCTGAGCCGTGGGTACTGTCCCATGCAGGCAAGCCGTTATCACAGTAATGCTGCTCACAGTACCAAGTTCATGGCCAGACTGAAGATAACCTTATTAAACAGTTAGCCTGGTTTCTCTGAACTGAAAAAGAGGAGAATTCTTCACAAGCTGAAACATGAGAAAACTCTGTAGCTCCCTTACCATTTTCATATCACTGCTTGGGGCTGGCTCTGAGAAGGAGGCAGTAGAATCAGTGCACTGGACTCTTTCATTCCATCCAGATGCCTTTAGTAGTCAGGCAGACATAAGAGAGACCTTTTCTTGAAAACAAGCTGTAAACTGGGACGGTCATCTTAGCTGTGTATCTCTCACCCTCCACACACAGGGGTGGGCAGTAAGAGAGAGCTGGGTTCAGAAGAGTGAACCAAAGATGCCATGGAAAACTGCCATAGCTAGCAGAAAGTAAACCCAGGAAAGGGGTTGGTCATGCATGTTTAAACAGGGTCTTTCTACAGGCAGAAGTTGCATATGAACTGGGAGTCTGTCTACACAGTCAATATTAAAAGTAAATTAAATGAATTTGGAGAGAATCTGAAACAAACCCCTGCACAGGGGCTCAGTTCCCGCAGAAAGCGTCTCCAGAATATACCCTGAAAATTGCTGAACCCCACCATCCTCCACCCAGAAAAGCAAGTCAAAAATAAATTCTCTCCATTTGAGAGCTGGGGGCCTTGAAACCTGTCCTGATTTAATTGAAATGGAATGGCAGATCAGACCTTGACCATTTCACAGTGGCACATGTAAGCAAAGCAGGACACAGAAGACAAGACATTCAGCAACCCTGTGATATCAGATTAACAGCATCTGTAGATGAAGCGAAATTCGAAATAGTGGGATAACACTGTTTAAAAAAGATGAGGGTAAGATTAGAAATACTTTAGCATGGAATAATCATTGCATGAAGTTCCTTCAAAAGTGGCAGGAGACTGCTTAGGTTTTAATATAAAAGGTTTTCTTTGAGCTTTAAACCAGAACTACTTCAATGAAAGTATCTGTTTTACTATTATGTTTTTGAATATGCCTCTTCCACAACAACAAGCACTTAAGCTTGTGCTTAAGCTTACATCAAAGTTCAGAATAAGAGGCAAAACTTAGAGAAGCTAGCTGGGGCTTCAAAGAAGAACTGACAAAGTTTGTGGAAAGGCAATGGGATTATTCTCCCAGGGAAGGCTAAGTGCTAGTGCAAGTACTGTGCACAGTAAGAACTCCAGTTATCTATGACTGGCACCTAACAGGCCTGGAAGGTGGTCTATGGAGGGTGCCTGTTCAAGATCTCCCAGCAGTGGCAGCAGTACATATCATCATGGCTTTTGCAATGTTTGTGTCAGTATGAGCTTCCTGTAAGACCTGACCAATGCAGAAGTAAGCATCCAGCACCATGCATTCCTGCAAATGCATCATTTCCACTGGTGAGGAAGCACAAAGCAGAGAGGACCTGCTTGACTCAAACTCATACTGATATACAGGCCCAATGTTAGAAAAATAAAATTTGATCTTTCCTTAGGCCTACATAAGTGCACATGAGCATGTAATCAGTAGAAGCAATAAATGAAGATGCCTATCAAGGTGAAGATCTCCATTAGTTGAAACAATGTGCAGCCATGACAGTTTCTCCTTGTCATCTCCCACTAAGCCTCATTATTCTCACTATATTTTCAGAAAGTTTTTTGTGAAATAAGAGATCATGGGCTTCCCAATCAATTTTATTCATATCCAAATAGTTTCAACTTTGGAAAAACATTCAGCATTGGAAGTCTCTTCAGTATACTAGGCTTGAGCAGCAATGTTTCCCTCAAGCAACTGTTTGCCCCCAAGTGGAGTAGCATATTAGGCCCTCATAAACCAAAGCATTTTTTTTTCTTTGTTGAAAGGCAATTAGCCCATCTTTCTGACTACTGACAGAATCCTTTTGACTTCTGCAGTCAACACTGGCATCTGTAGACGTTTGGCTATGGCTTGAATTTCAGAGGAGCTCCAAGCCAAGCAGCCATGCAGGAGTGCACTGGGGAAAGGCTGTTTATGCCATCCCACAGTGCAACCCATCTGATCATCACCTTATGAGCAAGGTGCCCACACCACGCATTTTTTGCCATGCAGGACTTTTCTTTGCAGTTCATCCTTAAGAAGGCATCAGTCACTGCATGAGTGAGGGCTCAGTACCAAACATTTCTTTGCCTTGTGCCCTGCAGCATTTCTTTGAAGCCAAACAGCCTGTGTTTTCATACAGCAGACGCTATGGCAGCCCCTCTTCAGATTGGGATGACTACCTCAGAAAAGAAAGGAATAAAAAACTTTGGATGCCTTTTTCTCATCAGGAGCAAGGATCTGTGCCAGCCACTTTCATGTACTGCATGGCGGTGGTCCCGGTTGTTCTGTAGAGCCCCTGCAGCAGATAGAAGACCTTTCTGGCCTTGCAACAGAATGGCCTTACTGACTAGAATTACCAACTAGGAAACTGGCACAGCTTTTCCCTTGAGGCCTGGATTTGTGACACTAAGACATTGGAAAGAAACATCTTTCTTGCAAGACTATAGAAGAGACTCAGCTCTAGCTTGAAACCTGAAGAAGGGTTAGGATGAATAGATCACCAGTGTGAGGGGAGAGCTGCTCCTGTGTTGAGAGTCAGGGACAGTCAAAGAAGGCAAGGCAACTAAGACTGAACTAGTCTTCTAGGTTCATAATCAGCAGGGCAAGACAGGCTCTTGCAAAGATAGCCTACCATGAAATAGGCCATAACATGGTCATTTCACAACAGCTCAAGCTGCCATCAGACAGTGTAGTTACCCAAAAAGGCAATTCTGCTCTCCACTCCCACAACACAGCTGTGCAGTCCCAATATGGCCCTTTCCCTTGCACCAGCCAACTCATCCAGGCAGTGGCCTGGAGGAGGGGAGCTGGTGCAGTTTATAACCAACCATAGGTGGGCACTTGGCAGGATTGGAGAGAAAGCAATTTGTTTTAGCTAGGACCAGGTTTCCATCCATCCATCCATCTCACCACCCAGCTGGACCAGCCATTTAGCTGGAAAGCGAACAGTGCGAGAGGCTGGCTTAAAGTGGCCAGGAGCTCAGTCAATTTGAAAGAAAAGGATAAACATGGGATTGATGGAATTCCTATTTTTCCTAAGAAGTGCTGTGTTCAGACAATCCTATTAGTCTGATATTTGAGATTTTCTATCTGTTTATAAAATATATAAATATGTAGTTATTGTTACATTCCTTGCTTGTGGGAAATTCTCTTGCAGTGAGGAAAGTGCTACAGAGCATCAAGGAAGCAGGAATAAAGGCAATGCTGCTACAATCTGCAAATGACTCTCTAATGTATTACATGAGAGACCATACCAAAGGGTCAAAACCACTAAAGAGAGACTAAGTATGATTTGACTAAGCCATGCTCAGCTTGACAACTATCCCACCAGCCACACATCTGAATGGAGAGGTGCACTAGGCTCCAGAAATATGTATGTTCCAGGGCTTCCAAAGATAGTGCAAGTCCCTGAGCCTTAGGTCCTCTAGCATGTAAATCAGTGTAGCCCCACAGCAGGCTCTAGCTGATACCTGCTGACAACCAGGAGTTGCACCTCAGTGTGAGTTCTGTGGCTGTGGGTAAAGCTCTGCAGAAACTTAGCCCTGTCTTGTGTCTTCCCTCAAAGCTCCAGGCATGTGTTAGAGGTAACTATTGATAATTGCTTTTATAACTTTCATCTCCTTCTTTACATCTTCCCAGTGATCTTAATGATGGGGGAGGATGCCAGATGTTAATTATTATCATTGTCAGGTCCTAGCATTTACTGTACAAAGTAGTGCTTTTCCTGGTCTTAGTACTCTGTGATTACAGCACAGAGAAAAAGGCATATTTGTTTAAGTAATCCACAAATGTTAGTGTTGTCATTATCCAATTAATGTTCCTTCTTCACAGGATGAATATAAACCTGACAAAGACCTCTCTGAAGTGGATCTAAAGAATGCTATTCGTGTTCACCACGCCTTAGCCACGAAAGCCTCTGACTACAGCAAAAAATCGAATGTGCTGAAGCTGAAGACAGCTGACTGGAGAGTGTTTCTATTCCAGGCCCCGTAAGTACCAGCAGTTCCTCACCAGGAGATTTCCCTCCAAACCTGAAATGACAAGCCAGCTTCCATTCAGTGCTGGATATTCTTTTGATCAAATCAACATACACATTAAAGGAGAACCCTGGAAAGAAAAAGAATTTTGGGGAAGAAGATGCTAAGCAGAAGGAGGGCTGAGGGTGAGGTCAGTCGGACTGGTTCCTCTGCAAGGAATTTGGTCATGGGGGTCATGGTTTTTAGCTCAGGTGAGCAGAGATTACTTATGGGATGGCAATCAGACTTTTGACAGTGCTGTGTGTCAGTCCTTTCTGGTTTGTCAGCAAAGCTCGTTGAGCAAGTGAGGATGAGATGTGAAGGGTTGAGAAGGGAGGTATCTTCCCCTTCTCCCTCTCTCAGACATTAGCGCCAAAAATGCTGCAGTGATCCAGAGCCCCCCACCTCATCCCCTTGAAGCCATATCCAGCTTGACTACACAGTCCATCAGGCAAAATCCCACAGGCTTCAGCTGTATTTTACTAGTAAAGGACTGAGGGAAAGCTGATGAAGCAGAATGTTTCCAGAACTTGTCTGTGGGTTACATCACAAGAGAGGGTTTCCAGGGCTGGACAGGAAAACACAGTTTTCAGACATGCTATGGAATACTCACAGTCCCTCAAAAACAGCGCAGGAATATACAGACACACTTGCACTGAATTGTAAGACTGTTTTGAACTGTGCTCGAAGTGTTTTACCAGTTGAAAGTTATATCCCAGTGCTAACTCTTGTGAGACAGCTATCTGGAGTGAACATTTCCAAAGTCTCTTCCTGCTTGTTCTGTGCAGACAATTTGAGCTACTGTAATAAGCCAGCCCAAATCACACCACCATGCTACCAAGTATGGTCCTGGAGTCCCCAGTGTGGATGTGTTCTGACACTCTCCTCTTACTAGCTTCTGATCTCAATCTGTGGGCATTGAAATAAGAAGCTGACAGTTCATCTTGTCAGCAAGTGATAGGGAAAACTACATTAAGGTCATTAAAGAAGTCTTCCAATCCTGACTGTATCTTTTTCCTCAGGCCAATGCAGAGGAAAGTTGCTCTGCTAACAAGTGCCACGTAATTGAGCTGCCTTCTATTCAATGTTTTCTTTGTCACCTCCTAAGATGCTTGACACTGTAAGTTAGGGTAGGGTATTAATATCAGGCTAAATCTTAACATCTAGACTCATACAGTGAAAATCGAGTTGAAACCTAGTGGGAGCATTTCCTGAACAGATCTGATTAAGGACCCTGGGCTGTGTCCCACAAACATCTGAGGGATCCATGTGCTTCATAGGACTTCTGTTGTGGGGCTCCAGATCTCCAAAGAGTCGTATGTCCTTTGCATTTGCCACCATGTTACCTCTTCTCAACTTCTCATAGAATGCAAAGTTGATGAGAAAGTGAAACTGTCAGGACTTCACATAGGCTGACAAGTCCTGAAGTCATTAAGGCACTGTAGAGGAGCCAATTAGGCAGTATTTTGCTCTGTTTACAACCAAGGGTAGCACAGAAATGGCTTTGAAGCAAAGCTGCTTATGGCCCTCCTGCGAGCAGACAGCTTCAGGGCTGTCCTTAGCTGGCTGGGCTAGGGTCAGGAGCACTAACAGAAATTCAGCTTCTCTTCTGCCTTCCTCTGTAACAGAAGTAAGGAAGAAATGCTCTCCTGGATCCTACGAATCAACCTCGTTGCTGCCATTTTCTCTGCCCCGGCCTTCCCAGCTGCAATCTGCTCCATGAAGAAGTTCTGCCGCCCACTCCTTCCTTCATCCATGACAAAACTGTGCCAGGTAATGTGTGAGAGAAGGGGTGATGGTGGAGGTTCCTGGTGCCTAGCCAGCCCTTCAGCATATAGCTCTAAGTGAACCCATCTGTGGTTTCTCTCAGCACCTGCCTGCCTGACATATCTAAGCACTCAGGGGTACACACACACCTATCTTCAGGGCAGGAAGGATGTAGTGGGCAACTTGGACAGAGCACAGCAAATCCCATCTCTGGACAATATTTACTCTGCAATGAAGGTAAAACACTCCTGTGCACACTTTTGCCTTAATGGCTGTTGATTCTGGACTGTTTATTGCTCATTGCCCATCACATCCTAGCACCTCTCCATTGTTGAGATTGAAATGACTGGTGCTGCTGAGCCCAAGAGCTTGCTACAGCCTTGATTTAGTTCGTAGCAGGACACTCAGAGAAGGCACCCTGTTATTTCTGAAGCTGAGAAGCTACAGAGAAGAGGGAGTCTGAGTCCTACTCAGTTGGGAAGGCTGTTTGGAAGCAGTGGGGCACAGTAAACTATAGCACAGCTGCCTAAGGCTCAATTAACCAACAGTGATGGGCAGCTGCCATCCAAAGAGAAGCTTTCATTTGTACTACCCAGGGAATGTAAAACATGCCTTAGCACCTCCAAAAAGCACTGGGCCTTAACAGAGGGGAAAGGAGAGGATAGCCTGAAATGATCAGAGCTTCTTATCTGTATAGGATCTATCATACCTGTATAGGATACAACATCCAACATGTGGGTGGATGCTGACTTTCTTAGAGCACAGACTTGGAGGGTGCTTTTTTCTCTAAAAAGAGCAGGATACTCAGCTCTGGGGCACAGACAGTTTTGTCTGGGTATTAAAGGACACAGTGCATTTCATATTTGTGATGCTAAAGAGGCCCAAGATGCTAAAAAGAGAAATCTACTCCTGACACTTGTGATGGATGGGTTTTGATCTTCCTCAAATACCTATCTTTCTACTGCTCCTTATCAGATGAATTTGCAAATGTGCTGCACACCTTTGGTTCCCACACATGGTACACAGCCCATTCCAGTAGCTAAGCTTATGTCCTTGCAGAGTCGGATTTCACATTGATTGGCAGGCAGTGCACTTATGTGTTTTATCTTTGTACATTTTAATACCTGATCTGCTTCTCTCTGCAGGAGGAACAGCTAAGATCCCATGAAAATAAAATGAAGCAGATTGCAGATGAATTAGCAGAGCATAAATTACATCCTGTAGAAAAGAGCCTCAAGTCAAAAGAGGCTGAGGAGTATAGGCTGAAAGAGCATTACCTAATATTTGAGGTAAAGGAACTTTCATCTTTTCTGTAATAAATGATACCCTGGCTGATAAGAGAGAGAACTGATAAGTCTGGAGCGGATACTGTGTGTCCAGGAAAGCATGAAAGGGGAGAAATGAAAGAGAGCTTACAGGCTCGATGGGTGTCATAGGGCAGCAGTGAGTTTCACTGTTTTGCATTTAGGCTAAAAAAAGATATAACAGACATTGCACCCCCTCTGTGATTTCTAATGTGAGGAGAGGAAAACTGATGAGAGAAGTAAAATCTTCCTCAAGTCCCAAGTAAGAAGATGTTTCAGTTGTTGGCATGCATCAGTCTTTTCAGCAACATTAATAAAAATCTGAGGGAAATCCCGAGAGAACTATTCTTGTTTTGGCAAAACTATTTATGTAAATAAAAGCCAAAGACCATGTTATTTCTGATTACAGACTCTTTGAGGATGCATGTAGCTAATTTTAAAAGCTCTGCAAAATCTAAGTAGTATTCTTTGTGAGAGAAATAGGCCATTTTGCTCCAGAAGGAGCTGAGCACAAGGTGGGATACCTGCCATAGAGGAGTCAGTGAGAAGAGCCTACTAGGGGCCTATAGTCCTGCTCTCAGCCAGAGGTTGGATTATTGCCAGGCTGGCCATGGCTTTTCTGGCCAAGTCTTGGAAATCTACAGTGATGGAGATCTCCTACCTCCAAGGTGCTGCATCACAGTGCTGCACCACCCTCTTGGGGAAAGGTTTGCTTGTAAAGCCCAACCTGAATCTTCCAAGCCACAATTGATGGCCTACTGTCTCTCTGCCAACCCTTCAAATATTTGTTGGTTGTTGTTACAGCCCCTTTGCCTCCTATTTGCCAAATATCTTATTTAGGATACCTGCAATGGAGAAGTCTCCATTTGAGCTAGTTCTCTAGACTCCATTTTTAGTCAGGGAGTAGAAATTGGCACTACCAGAGTGCAATTCACCTCACCTGTCTTTTGAGGTGTGCTCTGGAAATGCCTGTGTTGACAAAGAAGGGAGAATTAGATCTCCCTTTGAGATTTAGGGAAAGGATTGGGTATTACAGAAGCCCATAAAAACATAACCCCCCTAACCTTGGAGTAAAGGTGCCAGGCAGAGTGGAAATGCCTCCTTTTTGTGCTATGTTCTGTGAGGAACAATGGAGGCACATTTTAACAGTAACAGTGATTCACTGAATGAGTACAACAGCAAGCAGAAGTATTCAAATCAAAGGAAGGGAACATTCCTCTCTGAAAATTACTTTGCTCACTAGGAACTTCTTTGTGATGTTCCTAACCAGGCAGGAAGGAGGATGGAGACTCTGAATTGCTCCAGGAAGGAGCAAATCTGTTGGCCTGCTTTTGCCTCTAAAGCCTGCCTTTCACAGTTGGAGTGAGAGTTGAGACCTATAAGAGAAACTAGAGTCTTGCACAACCTTCCACTTTCGCCCTTGGGTTGATTGGTCTTGTCAGACTGTCCCATAGGTCAGGCATTGTGCTGTAATTAAACTGTACTTACTGGCTCTCATTAGTGTGATCCTGACAATATAGCATGTGTTTTCCTCAGTAGCAGTCTCTGCTTTCCGTGCATGCCCTATTCTGTCCCTGTTCCCAGGTTCTCTGCTCTGTTCCCTGTTCCCCTGCAGAAGAGCCGCTATGAGACATACATCAACCTGCTGTGCATGAAGATAAAAGTTGGGACAGATGACCTGGAGAAAATTGAAACCAACTTCTTCAAAGTGGAAGCTGATGATATTGCTTTGCGGAAGACACATTCAAGCCCTTCATTGAGTCAAGGGCATATGTCCATCAGTTGCAAGGCAGAGAAGGACATTATAGAGCAGAACACTTAACAAGGAACGCACACAGAAGAGTGAATGAACCAGCAATGCTTTGCGCTCCTGGACTAGATCGATGAGCACAATTTTACCTAGGAATTTATATGAACAAAGCTGTAGACATACATGACACAGTGACTGCTCTAGTGAAAGAAGTCAAAGAAGCTTTAGTTGACACTCCTTGGCAACGTTCTGGCATTTCAGCATCATAGACGCTCCACCTTTTCTTCATCCTTAACAGCACCTGTGGCTTTTCTTTCCCTCCTACTGCTAGCTGCACAATAAAGGGATATGATTATTCTCCAAAGGCCAGGTTGCTCTTTTCTCCAGTAGCCCTTTCTTTCTCAGTCCTTCCCTCCTTCCTTCTCTCCTTGGAGTCTCTACTGGTTCACATCGGCAGTTTCTGGCAATGCAGGAAACTCAACCAATTCTCATGTTCAAAGGTTCAGCCCTCACCTCTCTGGTGAGAAAACAGGGTCTGTGGCACCACAAACACTCTCCAAGAAGGGCACAGAGCAGCAGAGCATGTCCTTGCCGTGAGAAGAGCACCGTTTGACACATGGCAATAGGACAGATTCCATGAGCTAGTCACTAATTGAGTGAGAGGCGTCTTCAGCATGGGCACACAAGAACGTGATCTGCCCACGGCAGTGGAGGCCTGAGGTGCCCTCTATCGCCTTTTCCTTTTTTTTATATATATATATACACACACATATAAATATATATAAATAGATATAGATATATAAGGAAACTTTAACGTGGGTTTTAAACCTCAATGTGCAAGCAACGGTAAACTTCCTGGGGAAGATATTAGGGACCATGGAGGGTCTGACCAGCCTATTAGGATATTTTCAAAAATGCAGTAGCCTACCTACCTTTCTTTCTTTCTTTCTTCTTTTTTTTTTTTTTTTGTACCCAAAAGGAAATCCCGTCTGGCTTTGCTATGAAACATTGCTCTCCTGTTCCTGCTGAATCAGACAAACTGACCATCTTGCTGCTTATTTAGGATCCATGACTTCTGCCACTTTGGGTTCGATGCACAATTGGAGACATGCTTCAGATTCAACCTTTCCTATGTGTGCAGGAGTGATTCTAACTGTCCATCAATGTTGTACTTCCTCCTTTTTGCAATTCACTCTTTTAAATGGGGAATTGTGTTTCTGTTCCTTTCTGTTGTCTGTGATCCAATGATTTACTGTTGTACTAGAAATGATTCTACTACATTTCAATGCCATGACTGTCCTTCTGCACTTTATTATTTATTTCACTATTTGGTTTGGTTCTTTATCTTGGGTTGCTTTTCTTTCTCCTAGGTACATTCACAGTAATCAAGTTCCAGTTTTAAGGGATCTTGTAGCTGCTAATTACGCTGTCATTTGCTGTTTATATTTTTGCAGCATTTTTTAAACAAACAAAAAAAATTTTCTTTGGACTGTAAACATTTGAGAGCCTATAGACTACTGTTTTCCATGATGGTTCATGCCACTAAAAACCTTCACCCAACTTTGCCACCTCTTCTTTTGATCTCTCTGTTTCTTTGTACAGTTTGATAGTTTATTTGAAATGATGCACTAAGAATCATGTGAAAAGAATAACAATAAAGCTGAATCTGTTGGTAAAGAGAATTGGTCTGAAATACTGTTCCACCAAGGCCTGTTGGCTGGAGTGGTCATGGATTTTACAGCATAGGTAGTTATGCTCAAACTGGTCTCCAACAGCTCCTGTTGAGTGAAAGCCAGACCCCTATTGACAACACCAGAAAACTCTCATTGCCTTTCCATGATTGGGGTGCCAGCCTGCACATCCTCCTGGGCACTGGGACTGCTAGCCTGTGTATGCTTAGGACAGATGGTTCTCTGAGCAGATGCAGACAAATTGGCTGCTTTGGGAATGTATTCAGGTAACTCATTCTTTCATCCAGCAAATTCCAGTCCTACCTTTCCACCCGCAGCTTAGAGGTCTATGAGATGAGGAAGATATCAACATCTGCACTGGTTGGAAGTGTCCTAGAAACTGTTCCCAGAAGAGCCCTTGGCTACATTAGATGTTACACCTACTTACTGGGTGCTTTGTCGTGGCAAGTGCTGTACAGATACCGCTTGCACTGAAGACCTCTCAGATGCTGCTACTCACAGGAAACATCTGGTAGCTAAAGATACTCTGACCCAAACAGTGAAGCCTAGGGGAAAGTCAGGCCTGACTTGCTCTCTGAAGTCCCAGGTAATAATATCTCATATGTCAGCCTATTCCTTTTTCCATCCCCTCTGAGCAGGCAGCCACATCTCCAATGTGTTTGAAGAAGCAACCAAGAGCAGTTCAGTCCAGCATGTTAATCTGCTGCCCTTGGCCAGGAGTGAAATGCAAGGAAAACTGGTGTCTTGCAAAGTGTTATCTGAGCACCAGAAAAGTTCCTCATATCTGAGAGACTCTCTGCACAATGGATGTAGAAAAGGGCAGCAGTCTGTCTTAAACACCTTGGGAAGGCAGCTGAGAGGGCTAGATCTGCACTTGACAACAACCAGTGTGGTTTGTCCTGATGCACCAGCGCTGATTAGGATACTTATGCATGTACAGGCCTGGTGGATCACCTTGCCTAAGACAGAACATTAAGAGCACCCAAACATACCTTCTTTGACCTCCCTCAACCATCTTAGATTATGATAAGGAAGAAAAAAGGCTTTTGTCCCACTTTCATCCTCCCTGGAGGTGAAGTATTTGGCCATCACTATGAGAGAAGAGCAGCAGCTCAGAGGAATTAAGCAGGCACACACTCTTTTCCTCCCGTAAGTGCCCAAATGCACCCCTTAGGATAGCCTCCAGCCTGTGTGTAACCCTCCAGCAGATAGCACAGTTTTTCCTGGTCCCAAAGAGCATCTTCTACATCTGTTATTTCAGCCTGACCTTTCTGCCAGGCCCCTTCTCCCAGGCACAGCTTGGCACAAAATTCATTGCAGAGAATCTTTCCTGAGCTGATGGCCTGAATCTGCACTTTTGGCCCCAGAAGTTGTCAACAAGATGCATCTTCTTCTCAAACTACCCCCCCTTCACTGTGTTGTACATTTTCTCACATTTGATCCTTCCCAAACAAAGCCAGCCAGTCCTGCTGTCTGATCCCACTCCCAATAAGCATTCCTGGGCAGCTGTACATCCTGACTCCCCTGGCTCAGCTGCAGAGTCCTGGGACACCAATCCCCTAGACTCCCCGCACTTGCATCTCCACCCCATCTTTTCTGCATCTGCACATAGCAGCTGCTACACCACTCTGACAGAGCTAAGGTAAGCCAGCCTTCGCCTCTCAGCCCATGCTAAGCAGTCTTTGGCCTGCCCAGTGATGCACTGGGCTACAACTGCTGTCACTCTCTCTAGCCAAGCAGTCAAGAGCTTGGATCTTTCCACTGAACTGTGAGCCCTGTGGGGAGGAGTGAGGATCGAAACTGTGTAACATGTCCAGTTGCACCCATCAGCACCTATTAGCAGCAATATAGATGTGACCACTTCCGTGCAGGCAGTATCCATTTGATACGCTGTGGGAGAAAAAAGATGAAGGCCAGGGAGGCTTTGCAATCCCAAAGCCAGGATCTGATGTTGCTCTTCTTGCATCACTCAGTCTGTGTCAGCAAAGCAGTTCCCTCCCCTCCAGGAAGGGCAGCCAAGGCATGGTGTTTGCAGAGCAGAGCTAGCAAGAGGCTTCAGTGGCTCCCCCAACCTGTGAAAAGTGTTGTCAAATATTTATGGCCACACCTAGCAATACACGTTGCTGGAGATGAGGGCTCTAAAAATAAACCAGGCAGGGAAAAGGAGACCCAGGCTTCTGTCAGAGGCAGTTGGAAAGAAAATTAAAGTAGTATAATTACCTCTAAATATAGAAAACAATTATTGGAAATGAGTGGCATGTTAAACAAAAAATCACTGTGAAAAATCATGAGGCTGCCATGGCTCAGAGTTAGAGATGCCTCTGCAGATGCAGCACAGTGCAGATTCTTGTGAACCTTGGGGCAATAAAATGTCTTTCTGCCTGTAGTAGCACTGAGCAAACCCACAGTTCTCTTCTGAAGGAACCCAAAAGGCAAACAGGAACATCCAGCACTGAGCAGCCTCCCTGAGCACCCCTGAGATTGTGCCACACTGTTGCTCTGTACCACCATCCCAGGAGCACAGCAGCAGAAGGCTTGAGGGCTGCAGTGTGCCTGTAACACAGATGCTGCAGTACCAACTCTGTGCCAGCCCTAGGTGGACTTTCTCTGGGAATGGAGATTGCCAACTCATAGACATGCACAGAGGCATGGAGAAAGGGCTGGTCCCATCCCTCCTTTCTGTGTGACTGATCTTCACAGGGATCCTCACCCAGGGTGACCTCCCATGTGTGTCTCTCCCAGCAGGCCTTGCTATGGCTTCTAACCTCACTATGTTCCCTACGTGGGCATTGTGGGATCAAGGCTGGAGGGACAAACCTCAGCGTGTGGGCACAGAGAGAAAGAAGTGTGACAGAGAGATGGCACAGTCCTGATGAACTCTTGCTTGTGTTCTTATTTTGGGAAGGAAAGGCTCAGAGTTCAAAACCCCACCAATATTTTCTGGGTCCGAGCCATGAAAAGGGAAAGGGATTATGGACTTGTCCCTGGCTCTATATGTTTCTGTGAGGTAAGCTCAGACAGGTCTTCACCTGCAGAAAGCAATGTGTACGAGGTACCTCTTCCACTAGGCAAGTTCACCTGGGACTTTTGGGCACCTGTTGATCATCAGGAGCAACAGGGTGGGGTCAGAGCTGAACTGAGCTGTGGGAAGACATGTTCTCAGTGATTCCCTTCTGTGAGAGCTGGTTGAGAGCAGAGGCTTTCTGTGGAGGAGCTGAAAGCAGAGCCTGCTTTGCAGCCTAGAGAATGTTGCTCGGTACAATAGCACATGCAGAATTGAACCCAACATGTCTTCAGTGCTGCAAACATCAATGAAATTAATGCCATATGTCTCTAGCCTTTCTGGGCACAACGGAGAGCTTCCATAAATGGGGATGAAGGCAGCTTCCCTGTCTGCAAGTAGAGTATGAATGGCTTCCCTGTGGGAGATGTAGGATGACATCCACTCACCTCACCCCACCACATTCATTTAGTACACCTCAACTCCCAGGCCCTGCAGTGAATAGCAATTGTCCATGCCAAATAAAAAAACCCACCAACTCTGAGAGGTTTTCCTCCTTTCAGCAAGGTAATAAATGCCTGCAGATCTGTGTGTACAGTCCATGCCACAGCTTTCCCTTTGTGCCCAACTTGCCTATGAGATTAATGCTGGCCACTGTTTGTTATTCTTATTTTATTTATAATATAAAAAATGTTCAAGTGTTAAACAGTCAAGAGTTCTGACATTCAGAGAATCCAGAGCAAACTTTGACAATAATTTTTATGACAAATAATTAGCAGAATTTTCTATCTGACCCCATCATGGGTGAGGAATAGGGGTTTTAGTTACTTTATTGCTAAAAGTTAAATGAAATACACTGTCAATTGTTGTATTATCTTCTCAGTCACAGCTTCACCATGCATCCAGTCTACAGTATCTGAAATGCAAAGGACATGCAGAAGTAAAAATATAAAAAGAAAAAAGTCAGGCTACAATGTAAACAGATTTGCTGCAGAGAACTGAGGAGAGAGAGGCGCTTCCACAAGGGGATGCTCTGCTACCTGGACACACAGGACTGTCTCTTTGCGCCACAGACCCAATGGCTAGAGCTGCTCCGAGTTCAGAAACACGACACCCATCATTGATGGAAAGTTTTTATGGGACACAGGGACGTTACAATAACAACAGTCTTTACAATATTCATCACAGTGATACAGAAGAATCCATTCACTGGGTTCCCTCGCATAGGGCCTGCTGCCTTTCCTGGCCAATGCAGTGGCTACTAGTGGAAACAAAAGTGCTCTGGCTCCTGCCAAATGCCAGGCGAGCACAGCCAGCAGCTGCCTTGTAGCAGTGTTTAGCAATGGCTGGGCAGCTGTGCCACCATCTGCCTCTGCGCTACAGAACCCACAGAGCCCACTGCCCTGGTGCCCTTCCCAGGACCCCATCCGACCCTCGGACTAATGGTGGGACTTATGATACCACAGCACATACAGTGCTGCAGCCCATATGGCACTACAGCACATACGATACCATGGTACACACCACAGTCCATACAGCACCACAGCTCATATGGCACATGGCCCATATGGCAATGCAGTTTATGCAGTGCTGCAGCCCATATGATACTGCAACCAGTCTGTCAAATTGAGAGCACCTTACTGGGATCACTGCGCAGTGCCATCTCCTCTATCAGTGTTGGCTTCAATGAACTGGATTGAATGAACTGTATTCAACCATATGTAACCAGATATTATTTCACAACATTCATTTAAATGTGTTACTTATTTGACTACAAACCTGTCCCAAACTGAACCAGCCTAACCTCACACCTGGGAGTGAAATGGCCTAAGGTTGAGAGCTATATTGTAAGGGCTGCTGCTACTGTGTGTTTTGTTTTATTTTCCTACCTGTGTTGCAAAACAAACAATATTTCTGTATTCCAGTATGACGCTGTTGTGCTTCCTTTTTCTCCTGATATAGGTAAATATGCAAGTATTTTACAGGGCAAGAGAGATCCCCATCAGCCATAGTAATGGAAACACTCCCACTCATGTCCTCAGTGCGTGCTTAAATGATACCATAAAGAATAAGATCATTAAGAGCAAGGTATGGGGCAAAGTGGAGAGACTGTTTTCTTTGAATGGAAAAGCGCCCTTATGACAGGTCATCTCCCCCAAAATATCTATGATCTTAAAAATGCTACTGAAACAGAATCCTCGGCATGAATCCCAGCACTAGCATACAGCAAAAGGCACCATGATAGTTTTATTTTCTATTTTTAAGTAGTCAAAAATTGGCCCACCTTTTTTAAATTTTATTGTTTGTTTTTGTTTCTTTTTTTTTTTTTGTTTTGTTTTTACTTTTTTTCTCGGAAGCTGTAAATCAAGACATTACATATAAATAGAGATTCCCTATAAAAAAAGTCTTTGCCGATAGCTATTATAAGACAACTTTGCTAAAATGAAAATAAAACATTTTATTTGTTATATTTTTCCTCTTTTATATAAAATAAAAATATTTATTTATTTGTTTTGTTTTGTCTCCCTTCTCAGCCTTTTCCATACAGGTGTGTTTGTGGGTGTGTGAGACTTCTAGAGAGGATCCGGGTCTTGTTTGGGTGTCGTGTGTGTCAAGCCGCTCTGCCCACTTTCCCCGTGAGTGCTGTGTCTGCTGTAGGAATAGTAAGTCCGGCTGTCACCCAGCCGATAGAGTGGGGGCGAATCTGTGTTCATTGCGTCATTGTTCTGAATGCTTAGGAATGGGGTGCTCTCAGCCACGAGCTCCTCGTCAGACTCACTATAAGAGGCGCTGCTCAAGGAGAACGAGTCCCGGACCGCTCTGGCTCTGTGAGAGATGTGCCCATTCAGTTTGGATTTTTTCCATCGCCTGTTGCTGCTGGCTGTTTTCTTTGGCTGCTCTAATGCTGTGACGTACTCTTGCGTTGTCTCATACTCATCATCCTCCGTGATGCGGAAGGGGCTGGAGGGCAGGCTCCCCATGCTGTCATTTAGGTAGGTCTTCCTTTGGTAATAGCTGTCATATCTCTGCATGTCCTGGAAGGGGACCTGGTACCGTCGCAGGAGGGGCTGTTGTTCTTCCACACGGAAGCTGATGGGAGCTGCCGGAGGCAGGGACACGGCATGCGCAGAGTTGGGGGAGGTGATCTCAAAAGTGGGCACCTGTGCAGCAATAGAGTACTGGAAGTCAACGGGCGAAAGGCGTGCTGGTGTGGTCAAGGCCGACACGTACCTGAAAGAAGCGACACCTCTATTTGGACCCTGGACAACCAAAAAACCCTCCACCTACGGCTCCACTCTGCTGGATATGCAGCATTGGGGCACATAGAGCCTCCAACACACTTTTGCTCTCGGAGCACACCATCACCCGGAAAACTGTGCAGAGGGACCTCTCACCTCAGTGCCTAAGGGAGTATGTGCTGCTTGCGACAGTAGATATTTAGGTAACTGTGCACAGTTCTCGCCAGGGCTGGCTCTCCCACGGGACCCTCACAGTCAGTGTGCTTCCCAACTCCTTTGTGATATGAGGATCAGTGTGAACAGGGCTGGCATTTCTGAGCTCACTCTGGCACCCAGCACATCACAGCTTCATCACCCGCCATTCACAGAAACATGGTGAAGTGGTTCTCAGGGAAATTTCATGACAGCTGAACTGAGATATACTTCCCTTGCTACAAGATAACGTGCAGGTCCCAGTCCCACAGGATGATCAGACCTTCCCCATCCTTTGGGGAAAAGCACAACACCTTGCAGGATCAGACCTACATTCATGAGTGTGAGAAGATCCTTCATTTACTCAGCCATAGCTTGGTCCACCATCTTCGGTATGACTTGAAATCACCTACTTTAAGGCTGTCCTCAAAATTCATGCAGGAGACTTAGAGATGTCCAGGGCCTTGGATTTTCCATCTTGCCGCCTAACTTTTACCTGAACTAGGACAATTCTCATCCTGCATCACTACAAACCCTGCAGCATCTCCCAGCTGCCCAAATCAAGACTTCTCTGCCTTTTGTTTGCCTGCCATCTGTTCTCTGGAAGCCCTATATAGGTGCCAGGCTTATCTGTGAAGAAGAATCTCCAAATGCCCCCTCCATACTCAGGCCACAGTCAGGTATTTCTTCCTCTGACTTAACAAAACACTTCTGTCTAAAAAGGCATCTATTAGCTTTCTTTTACTTTAGCAATAGTACCAGTGTGGCATTTCAGAGCTGGTGCAGCCCCTCTCCAAACAGCCTTTCATTTGATGTCACCTAAGGAGCAACTTTTGCTTCTACTCAATACTGTTAATTTGCCTTTTGCCTGTTCATTTCAGGCTGCTCAGGTTCCCTGCCTAGTCAGATGTCCACATCTCCCTGTCCTCACTCAGTATCTCATGACATCTGAGATGCCTGTGAGAGCAGGGCCAGCCTGTCTGAATGGACTGGGAATAGGAACAAGAAGAAGTAGGAGATGTTGTCCTTCCCCTTTGCCCCAGGAACAAGCCACATTGCTCTGAGGGGTATACATCTGAAAGTGGCCATCCACAGTGCACAAAAGACTGGAGCAAGGGTGGAGATGTGGTTCTGCACTCACTGCCAACCAGACCTGAAGAAGAGGCTGCCTGTTGCTCTCCCTCACTAGCTGATGGAGTCACATCTCTGAAGATGAGAGAGCTCTTCTCCAGAGAGCTCAGTCATGCCAGACTGTATTCTTGGGGCAGTGGTCTCCTATGGTCAGTACCAGAGCTGGAGTTCTGTATGGGCTATCAGGGGACCGCTGCTCTAACGCCTGGCTTTCTTGGAGGCAAATACTTTTGTGTCCAGCATAGACAGGTATGGTAGAAATCTGCACCTGTGCAGCACCAAGCAGTTGAACCTGACCTCTCACTGTGTGGTGAGTCCCGCAGGGAATCCACAGAATCCCGATACTGCATCATGGGCCTCCTTGAGTCTTCAATGCAGTATGCGGCCCCACGGCGGGCCCGAGCTTCCACACATGCAGGGCTGTTGCATTTACTGGTTCCCACTGAGGACAGCATTATCCCCGACTGAGAATCTGAAGTCAGGCTCTCTGTCCGCTCCAAGCTCCACGTGTGGCTTTCGTGTCTATAGATCAAAACATACATGGACAAACAATGAGCAAGGAATCTCCACTAAGGACTGCTACAAAAGGCCGTATGTAGGCATAGATCATACTCTCTGCTCTGCTTTCATGTTCCTTTTCTCTGTCTCACTGGAATATATCTGGCTAAGGAAGCCTGATTTCCCAAACTGATCTTTTATTACCTTTCTTTGTTGCTTCTTGGAGGTGTGATTAGAGAGTACAGAAAAGCAAATGGGTGAAGATCAGGTATTTAACATCACTATCTTCTGACGGCCAGGGACAGAACAGAACAGAATCTGAAGGGAGGCCTGAGGAATTCTGCTTTGTGCTTTCAAAGCACTTTGGGTGTGCATCCATGCACTGGCAATGCCAAGGCAAGTCTGCAAAGGATTTCAAGTGTGCCACTTGCATGCATTGCCAAGAGATTGCTGCCTTCAGAAATACAACTGGAAAGGAGCCAGATAGAAGGACTATAACTACTGCCTAACCAATGAAAGAAGGTGTATCAAAGGTAGACCTAGATGTCCAATTTCCACTGGTTTCTAAAAGATTTTTAGGAGGAAAACACATTCAAAGAACTAGACAAAGACTATAATAAGTTGAGTAGTCCTTGCTCAGCCCTTGGAAATCCCCCTGCCCCAGCCTGTTGTGAAGAAGATACATTACAAGCACGCAAGAGGGAAGCATCGACCCCATGCACCAGTGGTTCACACACCACAGCCAACAAGCTGACCACTCTCCATAGCTCAACTATGTGATCCTTGAAAGCCACACTTCTATACTCTCAGACTGCACTAAATGCAGTTGTGCCAGCAGAGGACTTTGGGTGGTGGCTTGCAGGCTTCATTAAGGCTTCCTAAGAACTTGTTAATTATTGATGGCTCCAGGCACGTGCTAGGCTGTAACCACAACCTTCACTTATAACTTCAAATGGTATCCTCATTAGAGATGCTGATCAAGTAAAATGGAACCTGATTATGCCAGTAGTTTGCCTCTGGCATGACTTCAAGAAACACCTGCTCACTGCACTTGACTCAGGAAAATTAGGTGGCAGGTAGCCAGAATCACAGGCTATGCAAGGTAGGTGCCTCCTCACAGCTATTATGTGCTAATGCTGCCCTGCAGACATACCTTGTATCGTTAGGAGGTGCCCAAAGATGGCCCTGAGAATCCAGGACTTTGAAGTGAGTATGGAAGGCCAATGACGTGCAGCCCTGCAGGCATGGGAGCCTCTGTGCCCCTGGCATGAGCTTGCATACACCTAGCTAGGGTTGGGCTGCAACACACAATTTCAAAAAAAAAACCTTGGAAAACATGTTGTCTAACTTACAGAGGGTGGAGTTTGACTGGCTAAAAATAACCATTTCCATCCAAGCAAGTCATTCTCAGCTCCCGCTCTACTTAGTGCAAGTTTAGGCCCTAGAGCCCGGGGAGGAATTTACCTGAAAACTTGTTTGATATCTGAAATTGGTCAAGTTCATTGTACCCTGACAGAGCTTGCTTCTCCTTATTCAACCCTGAGGCACTAGCTCCATGCCACTGTCTCACACTGGTCTGGAAGCCTAATGCTGAAGAAACCCGCTAGGAGGCTTTCTGGAACTTTACCTGGAAGGAATCATTGTTTCTTGGATCAAAGCAGACAAACACATCATGCTGATGAGGTAAATGAGCCAGGACATCTTTTGATTTATAAAGTCAATGCATGTGATCTATACTTCATTAGCAGGATGTAAATATGTCTCATCTGTGCCTCCAGTTAGATTTCTAGTCTCTAGGCTCCTAGAGGGAGCCTAGGGAAATATCTTCATTTACTGGAAGAAGCACTGAAAGCCCATAAGAGGAAGAACCAGAACATCCAAACTCAAAATAGTACAGGACTTCCTCTAGAACATTTGAAGGACTTTTCTGGACATTGTAAAAATGGTGAAATTCCGTGAGCAATTTAAACACTCTCAGAAACAGTCAAAACTTCAGCCTCTAAGTTATGATGCTCCTTCCCCCTCGATAGCTATTTTGAAATGTGAAAAAATTATATCTCATAATGTGTAGTAAAAATTATTGATACTCTTCTGATGGCCAAGATTTTCCTGAGATCTTCAGAAAGACTTCCAGTGAAGGAGGTGGCAAAATCTCAGACATTTAAGACTCTGAAGCAATTCTTTTTGGACCATAATAAATAGCATAGTTTTTTTATTTCTCATGAATAACTGTGGCTACCAAGTCAGATCCTAATTCTGAGAAATTGGTCAAAACATTTTATGATGTTCATAGCAATTTTCCTTATACCAAGCAAATATAATCCAAATATATCAAGTATGCAACCAATAACATGTATGTGCTTAATGAATTATTTCAAGTGATCAGCCTGATGATTGCAAATACGAATTGAAAACCCTGTATTGGATACATCTTCCTGTTTCTGTCTGCTCAAGGTGTGAAAGTACAACTTCATTTCCTCCTAGTGTGTAGCTACATCAGTGTTGCAGGTTTCTGCTGGCACCTTGCTGCAGGTCAAAGATCACACCTTTCCACACCTGTTACTAACATGTTTGTTGTGCAAGCAAACATCTGCACTGTAGACAAGGCCTGTATGACAGAGTACTTTCAAACATTAAGCAAAAACAAGGAGGTGAGAAGGCAATTTTTACGAGCTTTGAGTCTTCTAATATCCTAAGGCAGACAGCAACAGGTGAGGAGGAAATGGTATACTTCACCTCTGGCTGGAAGTTGGAGTGGCTGTGGAGCAGTGATGAGATGGGGAGCAGGAATGACTTCCCGAAAAGGTTGTCTCCGTTTCCCTTCGGATCACATGTTCAGTGGCAGGAACATTCTTAGAAATGTACTGTAAAATACAGAGAATTGCAGAAGTCAGACAGTAGCTTGTAGACATTACCACAGCCAAATTCTGCTGCCTAGATTATTCTGGTCAAATCATATGAGAACTGAGTAAATCCTGTGGCTCAACAGTCTGAGAGAAGAGGGAAGAGGGTAAGAAAACATAGAGTCGTGGCCCTGCTCCTCCTCTGTGCTTTGCACTCTGGGATGGGGCTATAACATGAAGACTGTGGAAGGATATGAAGAGCTCAAGGAACTCCCAAAATGGCTATTGGTACCATGCTATCACATGTATCTGATGTGACTGAGCAGAAATCCACCTCTACTTGCAGGAGGTTAACACCCTCCAGAGTGGTGTTTCCACTCTGGTGGCACTCAGTAAACTTCAGGGAGATTGAAATAAAAAGTCTTACATCAGCCATTTGGATTTCCTCAGGATCCAAACGTGGATGGCTTGGCCCATTTGCAAGGCTTCGGTTCTGATGGGCAGGGCACATGTTCTGTCGTAAATGATTATGCATTTGTTTTCGTTGTTTCCTTTAAAAAAGAGAGAGGAAAAAAACTATTGAAAGGGTTTATTTCATGGGGCTCTCTGCACCTAGAAACATCTGAGGTAAGCTGTCTATAAAGGAGGCAACAATCATGTTTCATGTTTTCATTTGTGTCTTGAACACACTAGATGTTCTCACTATGTTTATTGAAAGCTTCACACAGAAAGAAACTGGATATTCAACATAAGTCACCTGCTGCTTTTCAAAAAAAAAAAAAAAAAAAAAGTGAATGTTTGTCATCACAGGCAATTAGGGAAGCTGGGTCCAGGATCCCCTTTTGCAAGACAAGGCCCATCACACTGTAATGGAGTTGGGAACATGAGGGAGCTGAGACCTGAGGCGAAGAGTGAGGAGAAGGGAAGGGGAAGCAGTCCATGGCTTTGTCATGGCAGCAAGGCACTATCCTTGAATTGTGTTAGGGATAAAATGAAAAAGCCTCCCCATGCTCCTAGCAGGTCATGTACTCCACAAGGCTCCCTGTGCTCCGAGGAGGTGGAAAGGCATCCTAAACCAGGTGAGGCTCAGGCTAAGTGGGGAAAGGGTACTTGTCAAGTAGGGAACACTGGCCATAAGAAGTACCTGTGCCTCTTGCTCAACTGAAATTGCTCTGAAAGTCCCTTAAATGTAAACAGCTGAGCCCAGAGCTCCTGGGTCACTAGTGTGCTTCTGCTGTCAGGAGACAGTCTGTTGGCTTGTAAACTGGCTTTTCCCAGTCACGTGACATAGCCTGGCTTGGAGAAGCAATGCTGATGCAGGGTATAGGCAAATGGTCTCAAGAAAACGTTCTACTCAAGTTCAGCCTTGGAGGTACCTTCAACGCCCCCTTTCAGGAGACTTGGTTGGAAATAATATAGCACAGCATCTCCTAGAAATATCATCGTGGGTGAATAATGTGAAAGTATGAACCCTACCACCCAATGACTTCTAACTTGTTATTGCCTGTTAACCACCCATACTCACTTGGTTTTACAGTAAGCTACCACACAGACGATGCCCACAACAAGCAAGGCAACACAGATGCCAGTGATGGTTAAAACTCTCTTCTGGTAAAGCTCTTCAGCTTCTGCAAATGGAGGGAGAGAAACCAGTTATAAATGGGCTCCAGTGCCAAGGATACCTCTGGCTCCACAGGAACCAGCACCATGTGAGAGTCAGACACAAAACAGGACACTATCCAATCTCTAACCAACCTACTGACCATGTCTAATAGCTGCCCCCAACCTGAGATCAGCTGGCCTAACTTTGCTCACTCCTCAAGAGATGTTTCCTCCTTTTCTCTTTCTGTACCTTCTCCCTCTCTCAGTAGCTCTTCCCATCTGAGCTCAAACACACCTTTTTGCCTTCCTTTCTTTTCCCCTAGAAAATTCTGTGACTAATCTCAAAAAGCTCCATAACTCTTCTTTCCCTTCCAGCAGATCACCCTTTCTCAGCAATTTGATAATCTAATAAGGAAGTACCTATGCACTCCTACACTCACCAAATACATGCACTGCCCTGTGATGTTCTCATCACAGGCTCCAGTCTATCATTAACTGCTCTGATAGAGCCAGAACAGCTTTTTGTTTGCAGCAGCTGCATGCTCTAGAGCTTAAAGGTGTTCTAGAAACTTCCAAACAACTGGCTCCAAAATATGTAGGTGCTGAAAGGAACATCCTAAAACAGTCAAAAGCAGAATGAGGATGGAAAAGCAATAGGATATTAGACAAAGAAAAGGGAGTGGAGTAATTAAAATACAGTAATAAATCACAGTTATGGATTTTCAGTGAAATTGAATTCCTTGTCAAGTCAAACATCTCTATAGTTACTCTCCTCACAACTGCATCCTAAACACCTGTGCTATCTGAGAGACAAGACCACCTCAATTGCACCAGGTAACTTAGATGCACAGCTCTGGAATTCAAGTAGCATGTTACTGCTTCTGTTAGATATCACCATTTGTCATGGACTACTTTTTAAACCAGGAAAATCAGTAAATTGCATCAAAATCCAGACCATGCTGGAAGTGAGGTAATTCATCCAAATTAATTTAAACTCTAAAAAAATGCTGGGATGTCACCAGCTTCAAATCTGTGTAACTAAACTACACCTTAGCATAGCAAAGGCACTTCAGTCCTCCAGTCAGGTGACTGAGAGAAGGCTTTAGTCCATAGCTGCCATGAGCATTTTATTTCGGTGGCTATGACCAATGTCCTTGTGCCCCCATACTGTGTGTTGATCATGAAGTCATTTGGGGTTTGTGCCTTCTTTAGCATTCATTGAAATATTTTTTTTCATGCAGATTAGCCAATAAACTTCGTGCCATGGTTGCTGTGCTGGGTATGTTTCACCAGGCCACACTTCCAATGGACTATCTGATATTCCTTAGTGCTACTAAACAATGGCAGACAAAACCAGAAGAGAAACAGATCGGCCTTTAGGCATGATCATCATACCAAGGTCTAGACAAGGAGGACATAATAAAACATTCGAGATGACTGAGTGTTTTGGCCAGTCTCAGTGTGCCATTTCAGGAAGGTAAATGAATTTCTGGAAGAAATAAAATGCTAGGAAAAAGGTATATCTTTTTCTGAGTTCTCAAAAAAGGTGTGAAGAAAGATATGCCAAGTCAGAGGCTGACAAAGACAGCCCTGATGTGAAGATACAAAACACAGTCCATAGTGCTTTGCTTTGTTTGGTGTCCTACTGATCTAAAGGGAGCATTTGGCCAAAATACATTGATTAGAGCACCTAGAAGAGAGCCCAACCCATCTTACCTATTCTATCCTTTCTGTATCTCACTTACATCAATAGGAAAAAAAAGGTACCTCTTCCATCACCATCCCCTGAGAGACGGACAAGGACAACTGAGAATCTCCCAAGCTCCAACTTCCACGGCCAGTGTGGGCCAGTTTTCCAAGAAAGACAGATCACAATTCTTGCTTTGGCTGAAAGTTATTGCATTGCAGCAGTCTTACCATAAGGCTGCATCTCCCCAGTGCCAGAACCAGCCACAGCACAGAGATACGCACCTGGGACCTGGTCATACAGGGGAACTTGGGTGCTAGTTGACCTTCCACTCTTGGCTTTTACTATGAGGAACCAGATGGGGATATTTTGTGGAAAGAACTCACCCTGAGGTGGGAATACCTGCTTCAGCTACTTATTTTCCTTGCAAGGATGCCCTATTCCAGGCATCAGCAACCATGGCAGAGAAATGTGCTTGCTCTTGCATGCCCTTGGGGTCTGGGTTTCAGCTGCACAGCCCTTTCCTTCAGACAGGTGTTCCAAGTCTTCTAGTTTGTCAGTGTTCTCACTACTATCACTACAGCAACTGCCCAGCCCCGTTTGGGAAGCCATTACACTGGAGAAATGAGAGAGGAGACATGGGTCTGAGGCCCCCAAGATTAGGAGAGTTTCATTGACCAGCAATGTCTGGGGTGAAGAAAGAGCTGGTGCACCCCTGACTACCAGGCACATGCAGCAGCAGGCAAGTGGGGCTACTTCTTGGCTGATATGAGCAGCACTCTGCAGGGATTCAGCTATTAGGATTAGCTGCTTCAGCCCTGCCAGCTCTAAAAGCTCATGCATTTGGTGGATTTTTCCACAACCTGATATTGATCAGTATGAACACATTTTTAAAAGAGTGTAATGTAATTCTGGGGAAAGAAAGGCCTGTCTCCTGTAGTATGTGCCATACGTTAATCTGGATTTTAAAGGGAGGAAAAGTTTAGCCAGACAGCTTTTCAGACCTCAGTCTGAAGCTAACCACAGTCTGCAGAGTTTTGAAGAGTTCTGACAGTCTTTCATAACAATTTTTAATACAGTTACATAGGAAGCCAGAAATCTGCTTACCATGTGATCAACAGTATGCATTGCTGTATGTGCAGAGCTGAATGGTGGGCAAGATCATGCATTCTCATGAAGCCCCTTCTGAATTTGTAGACTGTAGATTTTAAGACATTTTGTCTGAATCAGGACAACCAGGTAGGATGATGTCCTTGCTCTGGATGGCACTGGGCAGACTTTTGTTGCTATCCAGCTATACTTCTTCAGGGTTTACCAAAAAAAAAGGGAGTACGAGATCAATTTTCACCATGGACCTATCCATGAAGCCAATTTTTTTCAAAGATTTTTTCAACGTTTGCGTTTTTTTGCTACAAACGTTTTTTTCCAAGTAGATATTCCCTTCCCTTTGAATCACAGTGGAGGGCATCGGAGGGAAAGAAGGAAGGAGGAAGAAAGCTAAGCCATCAAAACCATGACTTTTTAAAAAATCATTTCATACGGCAAAATTTTTCACTCAAGGCTCAAATCCCAGTCTGGTGAGCATGTCAGGATGGGACCCCGATTCTGGCATGTCTGGCTGTCCTGGACCTCCCACTTGAATTGTTTGGGGGATCTTTGGATGCATCAGAAATGCAGAATCAGGTTCTCTGAACAGACAGCTCTACTACGTGAAGTAATAAAATCTGAGGACCATTGCTGCAAAACTAAACATTACATGACCTGACAAAAATAATTTAGCTTGCCTCCTAACATCTCATTAATGTTGATGTTTGATAACACAGTTGCACAAAAGCATCTGGACAATGAGAAAAAGAAAATAAGAGAATTCACACTACTACAGTTCTGTATTTGAGAAGGTAAAATTCTGGAGCAGGGCTTGTCCATTTGTGTCTGTATGCTCTACCAACAGCACATCTTCATCAATAGCATTGTCATTCTACAGCAACAAATACTATGAATAAACTATGTTGTGGCATGTAACATAGACAGAATCACAGTCCAGCCATGGGTGTCACAGCAACACATGAAAGTGAAAGACAGATGGCAGAGAATAGACAACTGCAGACTGGAAACAGGATGTGTACAGGTCTGTGATGACATCGAGAATGGATGAGGAAGAGGACAAAAGTCAACCAAAAAGGGATGTCAAAAATCCTTAGTTTTAAAGGTTATTCAAGTGTATTAGTATTAGCAGCACCACTTTCTCTGAAACTCCTGGCCTCAGAATTCACACACTTTTTGCAGCAGGGAACAAGTTGCTGGGAGGATACATACCAATCCCAGGGGGTCAGGCATGCAAAAACTAGGTAGGACAAATTTCTCTAGATTTAGCTAGGATACATCCCTCCATCTCAGGGATCCAGGAAGAAAATTTAGCCTATAGAAATGAAAATTTGTGTTCCCATACATGTAGCAATGAAGGCATCTTCTGAAGATCTGCTGTGTCTGACATTTTGGGATTTATATTTTTAATTGAAATGATAAAGAAATTCCTCTGCTCTCATCTGACCAACCCCTCCCTTTTGCATTTAGCCTGCACTCAGGAGGAAGCTGGGTTCAAAAATCTGATTTTCCAAGTGCTTCCTCAGGAGACACTTTCTAAAAACAGATGGAGGAGAAGGAAGGAAAAATATAAGAAGCTTTACAGAAAAGGTAATTGCCCAAAGAGGACACTTTTAAAGCATGCTGCAGTGTTTCTCCAAACTTCAGCTTGCCACCATGGAGCTCAGCATTATGTCCTCCATAATCACTGGGGAAACTGCTGACTTCCTCAGGTTCACTGTTTTCTGGACTAACTTGGATCATTTCACCCTCCTCCAAATAACTTCTGCCTAGTCAAGAACTAGAAGAGGTATTAGCTTTGGGAATGAGAAATGGCAAAATCCTTCCTGACTTTTCCTAGGATCCAGTGGAAGTTTGTGCATCCAGAATGGCAGAGTTATAAAAGCCCTGATCTGCTTCCTAAAACTTGCCTTCTTAAACATCTGCTCATTCCCATGTTGTGCCTGCTGGCAACTTTCAGATTGACACAAACTCTTGCTTTTTAGTTAAATACACAAAAATATGTTGAATGAGGAAACGTATGGCAGTTGGATCATCCCAGTCACGCCACACACACCAGGCTTCTGCTTGAAACAAAGAAAAAAGTGCTGCTAAAAATACACATGCATTTTAATAGGTTTACATTTAGATTTTGTGTTTTGCTTTGTTTGCTTTTTTAATCCAAACATCTATCTTGATGCCAGCAAAAGGAGCAGAACAGCTGATTTTTTAATCATCCCATTAAAGCCATAAATATAATGTGGGCAGCTCTTAATGGCTTTTGATTAACAAATGAATGGTTGTTCCATACCCTTTAATTCAAATCCAAGATGCTCTGCCAATGCAGAAAGAAGACACGGAAGAGAAAGAGAAAAAGAAAAACAGGTCTGTCAGTGATCTCTAATATACAAACACATACACTGTGCAGTTAAAGCAGTTTAGCTTTTCTGTAGGCTCAGTAGAAGTAACACAGAACACAGTGTATGCTTCAGAGCATGTCAGATTACCACCAGAGGTTATCTTATATGTAGAGAAAGATCCAAACATATTTCAGTGGAAGTTAATTATGAATTCTTTTAGTTAACTATGAATCCTTTGGATGAGCCATGTTTGTTAGTACCTGATATGGAATTCAGAGCTTAGGGAGGAAAAAAAAAAAGGACACTTTGTTGTTGTTCCTTGCTCTGGAACAACTCCTGACTCCAAACAGGCCAAAACACAGTGTCTGCATGAACCTTGTAAAACTATTCACTTACTTTCTACAGGCAGAATATGCCCTACATGGTTTCACATGCCCCTCTGCCTGAGGTTTCGTGCACCAAAGAAGAGTATCTGGCAAACAAATGCACTATTCTTTGTGCAAATACTAGCATGAAGCTCTTAGGATTACAAGCTCAGTTCTACAGCCCATGGTCTCAAATCTGGTCTCAGATGCATGTCATCTGGCAGCATGGCCTGTAAATCACCTGATAGCATGTTAATTGTGTGCATACTCCTCTTAACAGGTCTGCAGTTTTACCATTTATATTGCAAGTAATTAGTTGCCTGGGCAAGGCAATGAATCCTTTGCAGATCTGAGAATACAAATTGCTCTGAAAGTTTCCCTCAAATCTGTCATCTTCCAAATTTCACTTCTGCTGTGGTACTACTTTCTTTAGAAAGTAAAAGCATGCTGAAAAAAAGCACAAATTGGAGCATCTATATTCACATTCCCATTCATTAAAAATAAGATTGCAATTCATCTTGCAGAGATGGTGCTAAGCAAAGTGCAGTTTACCTAATGAATCAATAATGCAGGTAACACTGTTGAAAAGGTCATTTTAATTTCTGAATTTCAGTAATTTTCAGGTACTGGTCTCAGCTAAAAAACTTTTTCCCATATAAACATTCAAGTTCTCCACAGTTATCATTATACATGACAGTGATCTCTACTCTTCCTAATCACCATACACATAAGATTTATTTGTAACCTGGAGATGTCCAGAGTTATTTGGTACATTTTTACATAGAATTTGCTTTAGCTGCACAGAAATACTGTCTTTCTCTTGCAATACTGTTCAAAATCCAGGGGATGGACATTACCACTAATCCTTATGGAACATCATAAACATTTCAGCTAAAGCAGGTTCTTCTCTTCAAATCCATGTGCTTTGAGGGAGGCGCTCTTAATTTTTAATTTTTTTATTTTTTGATCATTTAAAGACTACAAAGCCTGGTTTACCTCTGCTACACATCTCATGTCTGTGCAAAAGGAATTGCAAACCCTCCATGCATTTCACAGTCATTTTGTGCAAATAGCAGTGATTTGGACATAATGTGGTGGGCAGGAGAGAACTGGACAGAACACATTCTTCCTGAACTTCCTGGTTGTCACATCTAGCCTTGCCCTCTTTGTAAGTAAGGCCTGCTCCATTGTACAAGCTGTTTCATAGAATCAGAGAATCAGTAATGTTGGAAGGGATCTCTGGAGATCGTCCAGTCCAACCCCTACCATGCTCAGCAGGGCCACCTAGAGCATGTTAGACAGGGTTGCATCCAGGAGGACTTTGAATATCTCCAGAGAAGGAGACTCCACAACCTCTCTGCGCAACCTCTTCCAGTGCTCTGTCACTCTCACCGTGAAGACATTCCCCGTCACAGTCAGGCAGAACTTCCTGTGGTTCAATTTCTACCCATTACCTCTTGTCCTGTCACATGGGACAACTGAAAAGAGTTTGTCCCCATCCCCTTGACACCCTCCCTTCAGGTACTTATACACATTGATAAGATCCCCCCTCAGTCTTCTCTTCCTCAGGCTAAACAGGCCCAGCTCTTGCAACCATTCCTCATGGGGCAGGTGCTCCAGCCCTCTGATCATCCTCATAGCCCTATGCTGGACTCTCTCCAGTAGTTCCATGTCTCTGTTGTAGTGGGGAGCCCAGAACTGGACACAGTACTTGAGACAAGGCTGAGTAGAGGGGCAGAATCACCTCCCTTGACCTGCTGGCAACACTCTTCCTAATGCACCCCAGGATACTATTGGCCTTCCTGGCCACAAGGGCACATTGCTGGCTCATCGTCGACCTGTCATCCACCAGCACTCCCAGGTTCTTCTCTGAAGAGCTGCTCTCCAGAATGTCAGCCCCCAGCTTGTACTGGTGCCTAGGGTTATTTTTCACTAGGTGGGACCCTGCACTTGCCCTTGTTGCATCTCAAGAGGTTCCTCTCCACTCAGCTCTCCAGTCTGTCTAGGTCTCTCTGAATGGCAGCAGAGTCCTCTGGTGTATCAGCCGCTCCGCCTAGCTTGGTATCATCAGCAAACTTGCTGAGGATGCACTCTGTCCCTTCATCTAGGTCATTGAAGTTGAACAAGATCGGACCCAGTACTGATCCCTGGGGGACTCCGCTAGCCACAGGCCTCCTACTGGACTCCACACCACTGAGGACGACCCTCTGAGCTCTGCCGTTCAGCCAGTTCTCAATCCACCTCACTGTCCACTCGTCTAACCCACACTTCCTGAGCTTATCTGGGAGGATGTTATGGGAGACAGTGTCAAAAGCCTTGCTGAAGTCAAGGTACACAACATCCACTGCTCTCCCTTCATCTAACCAGCCAGTCATTCCATCACAGAAGACTATCCCCTTGGTGAATCCCTGCTGACTACTCCTGATCACCTTCTTTTCCTCCATATGCCTGGAGATGACATCCAGAATGAGCTGTTGCATCCCCTTTCCAGGGATGGAGGTGAGGCTGATCGGCTTATTGTTGCCTGGGTCCTCCTTCTTGCTCTTTTTGAAGATTGGAGCAGCACTGGCTTTCTTCCAGTCCTCAGGCACCTCTCCAGTTCTCCAGGACTTTTCAAAGATGATGGAGAGCGGCCTGTCAACAACAGCCACCAGTTCCCTCAGTACCCGTGGGTGCATCTCATCTGGGCCCATGGATTTGTGGATGTCAAACTTGCCCAGAAGATTTCTACTCCTATCCTCCTCAACCAAAGGAAAGTCTTCCCTTCTCTGGACTTTCTCCCTCACGTCCAGGCTCTGGGATTCCTGAGGGCTGCCCTTAGCAGTGAAGACTGAAGCAAAGAAGGCATTCAGTAATTCTGCCTTCTCTGTAGCCTTTGTCACCAGGGCCCCCACCGCATTCAGTAGTGGGCCCACATTTTCCCTAGTCCTTCTCTTGCTACTGATGTATTTGAAGAAGCCCTTCCTGTTGTCCTTAACATCGCTTGCCAGACTCAGTTCCAGCTGGGCCTTATCCTTCCTTACTGCATCTTTACATACTCTGACTGCATTCCTATAATTCTCCCAAGTAGCCTGTCCCCTCTTCCACGTCCTGTGTACTTTCCTCTTCTGCCTGAATTTGGCCAAGAGCTCCTTGCTCACCCATGCAGGTCTCCAGCCCCCTTTGCTGCACTTCTTTCTTCTTGGGATGCACTGCTCTTGAGCTTGGAGGAAGTGATGTTTGAATATCAGCCAGCTCTCACGGACCTTGCCTCCTTCCAGGGCCTTAACCCGTGGGATTCTTCCAATTAGGTCTCTGAAGAGCCCAAAGTCCACTCTCCTGAAGTCCAGGGTTGCAATTCTGCTTGTTGCCTTACTTCTTTCCTGCCGGATCCTGAACTCCACCATCTCGTGGTCACTGCAGCCAAGGCTGCCCCCAACTTTCACATCTCTAACCAGTCCCTCTCTGTTGGTAAGGACAAGATCCAGCAGGACACCCTTTCTCCATTTGTGACAAGAAGTTATCATCAATGCATTGCAGGAGCCTCCTGGACTGTTTGTGCCTTGCTGTGTTGTCCCTCCAGCAGATGCCAGGGTAGTTGAAGTCCCCCACAAGAACCAAGGCCTGTGATCAGAGGCTACTTCCAGCTGCCTATAGAAGGCCTCATCAACTTTCTCTTCCTGGTCAGGTGGCCTGTAGTAGACACCCACAACAGTGTCCCCCATGTTAGCCTGCCTTTTGATCTTTACCCATAAGCTCTCAACTGCCTCCTCCTCCACCCCTAGGCAGAGCTCGATGCATTCCAGTTGCTCTCTCACATAAAGAGTAACTCCACCACCTCGCCATCCTGGCCTGTCTTTCCTAAAAAGCACATCAGCCTGGGATTCAGGTAGAATCCCATGCCACATTACCCAGATTGGCATCACTCAGATGTTCAAAGCATGCCTTGAAGAAGAGCTAAGTGATACACACTGGATTCATCCAAGGAACGACCTTCTGCTGTAGTGGACCAAAAGCAAAAATTCATTTGGGTTTGTGTGTTACCAGTAGGGTTGGTACTCTATGTGCCCATTGCCTACTGCTAAGTTAAAAACTTCAGGGTAGATTTTTTCATGATTTTTCCTCATATAGAAGAGGAAGACCTACGATTGTTTAACCCATAGTGACTTTATGGCTATGTTTTGCTCTATAATGTGTTTCACTAGTTTTAAAATATGAACAGATGAAAATATGTTTCATCTAAAACAACCTTATAGGAGTAACAATTCTAGATAGGTTGGCTGTCACTGACTTGCAGATTTATAGGACGATTTAGAAGGATAAGAAGCCTTAATAAATGGCTGTGAAAACTGGATTTGTGCTCATGTGGCCTTCAGGTTGCCTAAGAACATGGTTAAGACATTCAGCTGTCCCATAAACTATTCTCCTCAAAACTGCTTGGGTCACTCAGATGGTTATGAGTCACACAATGTCTTCCAAGGCACACAAAAAAGTAAAGATAGAAATGTCTGAGAACCAGAAAAACAAATTAGGTTTAGACTTCCCTCAGAGAGCACAGAGAACAATCCAAGATAATCCCATGATGTCTGGAAATAAAGGACACTGAGTGGTAAGTTAAGGGCTGGGCTTTACATCGACTGTCTGAGTACGTAAACTCTGTGAGCTTCTCATAAACTGGACAGCCATTTAGCTTGTCCAGTACTATATTGACAAAAACAACTGAGTAGGCCTCAGGGATCCAAATATATGACGATAGAGTATTAGCAAGCTCCTGTAGATTAGTATGTAATTAACTTTTGTAGATCCCAATGTATAACTTCTACTGCAGTTCAGGAGACAGGAACCCTGTTATAAGAAACCACAAACCCTCTGTAATTATCCAGCCCAACATGGCACAGTCATTATCCTGTAATTAAGTGGTCCACAGTCATCATGTCATTAAAAAGAAATTGCAGAATACTTGTGGAATTTAAAGTGATACTAAATATTGTTTTAGAGTTCAAATGAGCAAGAGATTGAGGAAGAACCGGAAAGGTAAGCGAAAAAGAGAGAAGTAAATGTTCTTACCATTTTCATGTTATCCCAATCAATAGGTAAGAAATCACTGCTGAATAAATGAAGTGAACAGAAAAGCTGTGATTTAGATCTAGACCTTCCTTTAGTTCCAGCAAAGCTTAAAGTAATGCATCTATCTGCTCAAGGGAATGTATCACCTCAGCATGAGAAGGTAACATAAGCACCAAGCATCCAAAAAACATCTGTCAAAAGGCTTACACTTACATATTTAACATCCCTCTGGCTACAGCCTGGTGACTTCAAAGTGAATTGGACCATCCCTAAGAAAAATAAGAAGCATTTCACCTGATAAACCTCCACTGCTCTACTTCCACACATAGTTAGCTGAAAGCTTTGGAGCAAGTTTGTGTGCTACCACAGGAACATGTGGTTATGTTTCCATTCCAGTCTTGGGAGCCTAAGCTTCAGGGTAACTGCCCAAAGCTGAGAAATGTATAAAATGGAAGCCATGAATGAAAGAGCCAAGACAGACACTGTTAGTAAAAATAGCTTCTGGTTTTCTGGTTGGTAGGGCTCTATGAAAGCAATTTCCTTAAAAAAGAATGACTGTTGGGAAAACCAAGATGTCTGATCTACAAGAAATCTTATGATGGTGCAGGAGTTTTACTGCTGAAATCATTATACAGATCATACCTAGTGACAATATGGTGGAAGATCAAGATCAGATGTTGTTTCTCATCTCAGAAATATTCATTCCAGCCCTCTACTGTTGGAAAGAATCTGCCTACAAAAGGGAAATGACCTGCTTACACAGTAAATAGCTCAGAAGCCAGACCCATCACACTAACGTTTTGATGGCTAAAGTTAGGGACCCTGGCAGACAAATAAAGCTAGGAACTCAGAATATATTTTCATATAAGGGGCCATTGAAGGTAGAAATGACAAGACAGTGTGTGACTTCAATATATTGATTTCTCAGATCAAGCTATTCCCTTCCATATTTCCAGGTGATGATACTGAGTACCAAACAATAAGCATAACTGTCCCTCTCTACTTAAGAAAAGTGTTTCAGTGTCATTTAACTATGAATTAAAATTAAATTTGTAAAGAAATCAAGAATGAAGTATAGCATAAAAATGGAGAAGGTGCTAGGTTCCATCAGATCAGAATAGGCCAGGTCTATTTCGGGATGTTTACAGGCAGCCTACAGACTTCAAATTTAATTAGGTCATACAGTAGAAAAGGCAAACGTTTCATTAAACAAGAAGATGAATGTAATGTCATTTCTCCTCCAGATTAGTGACATTTATTTTTGGAGTTGAATAAATAGAAAAGTTAAGATGAAATTTCACATTCAACAGACAATCTCACATGGATAAAATCCAAATGTGGAGACTTAAGCAAGGTACAAATGTCCATCCAGTTTTCTTAAGGATAGAGAACCTGTCAGAGGTGCATCATTTTAAACTGACGGAGTCACAACTGGATGACAATAATAACTGAGGTGCTTGCAATCAGTTTTGCTTTAGGAGTATATATGAGAGGTCCCTGAGTGGAATAAAATCTGTCAAGTGTCTTGGAGAGGTAAACTGGTGCTAAAGTCTCTAGATTCAACCTTCAAAAGTCTTTTGGGTAACATGATCAACATGTTAGTTTCTTCACTAACATCAGATGAGATCTAATTTTCACTCCTTTTGTTTGGGTTTCCTCACTAGTGTTGTGCCTTGACTGTCACAGCAAAATTCTCTTTTCTCCCACAAGTGCAAGCAGAGATGAAGATCTTATGGCAAAAGAAAAGATCACAACCCCAAGGGATGCTCTGGGACTTGAGACTGCAAAGCAAGAAAGCTGAAAAACAGAAAATCTAAGCAGAACAAAAAGTTTTATTAAGTAGGGATACAGCAAGGATGAGAACTCTAAAACATTATTTAAAATTGGGTTTTAGGGAAGCTGCATTCTGAAAGAAATAGACAAGAGAGAAATGAAAAAAATATTTGTTTCTAGTTGCTTAAAAAAAATTGAATCACGGGCTGGTACCACAGGCAACATTATGCTACTGGCAGGTCTTCAGAATTAAAACTGAGGCTGAAGAAGAGTATACTTAAAGATTGTATTGGACTTAAAAAAAGAGCCATCTTTATGGATTTCCCTGTGCAGGGAAATCAGGCTTCCATATAAATCCAACTACTGCCATAGGAAGAATCCCCTTGTACTGAATGTCCACTCGCTCCATGCATTGCTTTGGTGTCTGTAGAAGCTGGACAATCATACCTGAGAAAAAAAATTGGTCTCAAAGGTCAGAACTTTTAATTTCAGAGTGGAAATTTTAGCGACCTGGGTTGCAAAAGAGTCCCTAGATACCAGTGTTGTGTATTCATTCAGGTTGTGGGTCAATAGCTTAGTATGTCAAACTTCTGTTCCCACTAGTGGGACACTAAGGCACCTGTGATCTGACTTTGCTTATACCTCCACAGAGGGGCCATGAGGACTTCAGAAGCTCTAGGAGATATATCTGATGTCTAAGCCTTTAAGTCCATGCTTATCGCTCTCAGCACCTCTGGAGGGTGAGAAATTTCATCCCAGTGCCACCACTGGAGATAGATTAGCTGAATTCTTATGTCAGAGTGCCAGTCCCTATGCAGTGACTATGAAGGGAGCCCAAGACATGAGTTTAGACTCAGGTCTCTAACACACAGATGTCTATAAGTAGATTGCATCTCTTTCTTCAGAGTGGGATTTTTTCCAATATGCTGTCACTTTTAAACCTAAAACAGAGGATCTGAGAGTGCTGGTGTTACCAGTGGGGAACAGGGAGAAAGGAGAGGTCAGAAGACAACTTCACTGTTTGAACTCAGCCTGCCAATCTAGCTGGTTACTCTTTGCCTGCAGACTGCATTCTTAATAGTTGGTAGGTAAGCACAGTGGCTTGGGTCAGGGGGCATTCCTGCTTTAAGGCCATATTTTGTAGCTATAAGCACACAGTCCTCTGGTTACAACTCCCCACAGTTAAAAGATTTAAGCCCTGTAAACTAGCAGAGCATATGATTGGCTGTATATACCACCTTCTCTGTCCATGATTCAATGTCCATGATTACCATCATTTATACATTTTGCTAATATATTAACTATATCTGTGCCAAGATATAGAAATATGCAGTGCTTGATGGGAAAAATATTTTAGTAAGATGACTAAATGGTTCACAACTTGGAGAAAATTCCCTATATATCATCTACCAAAGTAGTCCACTGTTTTACACAGTATTTGCAGACAATCACAGTCCATTTTGTTCACTGACATTAATTCTCCTTCAGTTTAAATTAAAACTGCTTTAAATATTTCTTAAATGTCTCTCAGTTACATTTTACAGCCTCTGTAGCACAAATTCTTTTATCTCACAAGTTATTTAAAGCCTGGACAACATTATCTTCCAGTCCTAATCCATCAGACAGTTCTTCCTGGGTGGAAAGAAGAAGAATGTACAGAGACCCAATGAGGTCAGAGGATCTTACAGACACAACGCAAGCCAGGTTTAAGACAACAACAGTACATGTTTTGCTTTCAACTTTCTTAATCTCAGTGAATCTGAAGTTCTTTTCTTTGAGATCTCTCGTTCCTTCCTCTGTTTGTTTTCTTTTTTTCTGAATGTAGGAAAACCTTCTCTCATACTCTAGTAAAATAGACGTATGATAAACAGAACAAATCCTTTAAGTTCCTCTGTAAGACTCTGCCCATTTTTACGGGATATGTGATTAGCATGGGTCAATGCCTCAAAGGCCCATAACTGTGTAGCTGGAGCTTAGCAGGTTACTGCCTGTCAGATGATTGATGGTAACCAAACGTGTATGCACACTTAGCCACTGCAGTGCAAAATACAATGTGTTGGCTTAGACATCCCTTATGATATTAGTCCTGCTGGGAAATAGACCATCACAGTGGCTTAAATTAATGCAGGCTTACCATTAAAGTAGGCTTAAAGAGCTGACACAGTCAGGTACCAGCTCTGCTCAGAAGTTGTGCCTTGCCAGGCCAAAGCAACATTGTCTGTTTATACTGTGCATCCATTTCCTCAAATAAGTAGCTGTTTTAGCATGCTTCACATTTTTACTCCAGTATCTCAACACATTTCCCATTATATATGCATTATAATACAAGCAAAGTAAAATGTGAACTCCTTATATGCACATAGGAATGAACCACTGAGATTCTTGCTTGAATTCTGCTCATGCAAACTCCTGCCAAAGTGAAACTCTAGTCACCCAAATAAGGGCTGAGGTGGGACACACTGAGTAGTCTCCAAGCTAGCCCAATACAATTCCCAGTGAGTTCCTCTGTACCAATATGTAAGAAAATGGCAACAGTATGAGCACAGCCAGGAGAATAATAATAATAATAATAAAAACCCTCTTTCACATTTCTTCTTTTTCAAACAATAGGGTATATGCTTAGCATATCTGACAGTAGCCATCAGTTATATTATTGTAACAGCAACATAGAGAAACTTCCCATGTGACAAAAACAATCTAAGTACATCTGTCTTTTCTCCTCATAATCATAATAATCTAGCAGGCATTTCTGGCAATCAGAGAACAACAAACTTACAGCACTACCTGCCAAATAGACAGTGAGACCCTGAACCCCCAGAGTTTTACCTGCGCAAGATCTGAGCAGACACAGAGTAAGATTTAGACCAGTGAGATATGAAGTTGCTTCTAGAAGACATACAATGTCTGGCATGATGTTGGGAAAAATGCAACTATCTCTGCCTCTGGCCAATATTCAGCAAAATATCTGCCCTAATCTTTCAGAACAGCATCTTAAATTTAGTTCACTTTGAAGAGACTCACCTTCAACCTCTGGATATACCTGCTGACAGTAATATTGTGCTATTTAACATTTATGTTCCACAACCAAGATGTGACAATCTAGGCCTGAAAATCTTAACTACCCAAATTGCATTTAATACAACACCAGGGTAGCTGCCATTATTCATTATATAGATATTTGTTAAGCACTGACAATGTTCTTGAAACATGAATCAGGACAGAGCTATTTTATTTCCTGTGGAAATAACTGAAATTGATTTAATCTCTTTCAGCTTTGACCAGTCAGAACCCATATGGGGTGAAGAGATGATAGAGATTGTTGAGACAGCAGCAACTTCTAATTATCAATTAAAGATATAATCTAGACTTAAGGGAAATACTTTTCCTGTTTGGAAGAAAGGGAAGCCCAGCACATATTTTTATGCAATGTTGCTGTTACAAATGTTACCCAGCTGTGACTTGAAAGTGAAAGTAGCCATAAACAGATATGAATCATTTTAAATGATTTTTATCCAAGTCCAGACAGGTAACCCGGATTGTTAAGCTGTATTACTTTACAATCCTGTGGCTAAAAGCAGTAACTGAGTTAAAAAGACATGCATATGTTTGTTTTAAAGCTGACATTGTTCCTCTAACATATGAATATAATTTAAACAAACCTCATTCCCATAGACAGCTGAATTCTACAGGCTGGAGAAAAAACACATGCTATTTACTCTTGCCATTAATGTTCTGACAAATACTTTTGTGACAAAAATACCTAATTTTCACCCTTCTTTTGGTTTTGCAGCATGGTAGTGATAATGTTTGAGCCTTTTGGACACCACCTCACAAGATGCACTGCAAATCAGGTTCAACTGAGAGGTGCAGTGTATGGTGAGCCTTCCACAGCTGCGTGTAGCAGGTGCCCATGACACCATGGGGTACAGAATAGAAAGGAAAACCTTTATATCAGGTTAAGAGATCAAAATCTAACATTTTGTTTTGTCATTTTAGAAAGGAGCTCAATTCGAAGTTTTAGTCTGAAAGAATAAATCAATTGAGATTTCAGCTTTGGAAGACTTTCAAAACTTTTGTGTTTCAAAGTTTCCAAGAATTTGGAATGAAAGTCAATGTAAAAACATTAAGCTTTTCCAAAGGACTCACAAAGCCCATTTGCGTCTTGTCTATATATTCTACAGAAGTGAATTTAACAGCACTTGCCAGCTATTAGCACATGATAACAAGACTCCTGCTATTTCCAGTTCTGGATGAGGTACTGCAAGATCTAAAGAGAAGCAGGAGAGGAGGTACTGGCATCCACAGAGATCTTATGGCAGCAAAGTGGCTTTCTCTTTGGGTTCACAGTAATTAAAGGCCCTTTATGCAACATTTTTGGTGGTTCAAGTGACCAGCATAGAAGCAGGGTGACACACAGGATGATCACTGTGGCTGATCTCCCCTGCTGTAACTATGGGCAGAATGTTGTGCCTTGTTTCAGGTCAGTCCTTACCTGCACAAGGATCCCCCTAATGCTGGGACTGTGTCTGAATATAGACTTGGCAAAAATTCTCCCTTGAAGGAAGTGTTTCCTACAAGCAGGGCATCTCTGAAGACCTAAAGCCTCTGGGAACTTGGAACCAGACACTATAAAGCACTAAATGGAGAGGCTCTGGTAGTATGTAGATCCACTGAATAAGAGGTTATGGAATTGGTCACTATAGGTGCAACTATATATTGATGGCTGTCCGACTTCCCCAGGAGAGATAGGAACACTTCTGTGTCTGGAAGGAATACAATCTGAGATGTCCAACTAGGAGATTTTGCTTGTATCCTGAAGGGAGGGAGGAGGAGAGAGGCCCTGAAACAGTGGCAGCCTCCAGAAGGATCTCTGGGGCTCCGCACATGCACCATATGCCCTGTCCAGACCTCCAGGAGTGTTCTAGAATTTGACTCTAAGCTAGCCTCCTAAAACGTAACCTGCACAGTTTGGCTTAGCTTCTGGAAATAGGAACACACACCTCAGAGGAAATTTCAGCACAACCCTACCTATGATTTCCCAGTTGGTACAGAGACACTCACTCATCCCCTGTGCAAGAGTCAGAGGAAAACTGCAAACCTCTTGCATTGCACAACATTTTCCATCTTGAGACAGTAAAGCTAGCAGACACAGCTTTTTATAGAAGCTGTTCTTGCACAGCCCAGTGCTCAAACTTGTGCCTTGCTTGTATTTTGCATGAAAAGAGCAAGAAACATCATGTTCAATTGTAAATAAAATCAGAACCCATTCCAGCAGATGGGGTGATAACAAGAGCCCTAATTCTCCTCTTGGCAACTGCCACAGCTCCTCTTAAGGCCAAGCAGAGCTGGAAGTGCACAAGACAGGAACAGGGCTCTTAGAAAACAGAAGAACCTGCTTTAAGGACATCACACAGAGCAACAACAACCAGGGAAAGAGGGAAGTAGAAAGAGACATACTGGAGAAGCTGACCATTGCGAAATGCTGACACCGGTCTCCTGTGAATTCGATCGGACACCTACCGGAAGAAAGAAAACCAGAAAGAGAGAAACAAGATAGCAAAATGACATCCAAACAGACTGAACTGAGGCCCCTTCTGATCCCTTCCATGACACCTATCCATCTGCTTTCAGCCTGCGCCCTTACCTGCATCCCTAAGCCCTAGCCCAAAGCTGACACCAACAGTCATCCCTGACTAGACCACTCTACATCCAACGCTGTGCCCAGGAGATTTTAAGTAGTGTGGTGCATTTTTTGTCTTCAAACATACTTTGCTTAGGATCTGGCATGTACAATCGCAAAGGCAGTTTCTCCAAACATCTCTGTCCGAAGAATCCATTTGGACATCTGGAGGGGGAAAAGGGGAGAAATCACAGAACAAGTCTGGCACCATTCTTGAGGCTAAGGTCAGAAATTAAAAGTGCATTGTGATGAATGGAAAAAATAAAGTTAAAGGCTTCACACGTATATTTGCTCTGTGCTTCATTTTAACCAGGCACCTGTAATGTTATTCTAGCTTTATTTTTTGCCTGGGTCTTCAAGCAGCCAGCAAAACCCCTCTTTTCCTCCTCTGCCTACCTCCTTCCTTCTCACCTGTTGACAGAAAGATCGAGATGGGCTGGATACTACTTTCAGAGACTCTCCTTAGAGTCGCTATCTAGAAAGACTGGCAAGAAGCACCACAGGGTGGTGAGCAGCTGCTGAGGTGACAGTGAGCAGTTGTGTATAGCAAGCTTCTTAAAGTTATTATACCTAGAATGACACACAGGAGGTTCCAGGGAAAATTGCTGTATTGCTGTTAGAGAGAAGCAGGTGACAGAGTCACTGCTAACACAGAAGAGTTTCTGTGTTAACAGAGAGAAAAGGATAGAGAAGAAAGCTGAACTGAAACAAGTCCCCCATGCTACACAGCTGCTAGGCTCTCACAGCCTATCCCACCTGCAGTTATTTTGCAGTTGGGACGTGCCAGCTCATCAGGTACTGATTATACATGAGTGTGAGGCTGTTGTGATAGGGATTGTGCCTTAGTGATCAGGCCCACAAAGTATGTGCAGCTCATGAGTTAGCTCTACAGACAGCTCCCAAACTGTGCCTGACTCATGGAGCTCAGGGACATGGGCAAAAGTACACAGGGAAGCTGCTGAATCCCCCAGACTTGCACTCACTGGTGTAACATCAGTCCAGGAGGAGTGCATGACTTCATCTGCATGTTCTGTATTCCGATTCATTGCAGATGCAGATGAACTTCAAAAAGTTAAGAGTTGGTCTTTCCACTGTGAATGGGGAAATCCTTCTCCTCAAAATGCTGATGTCTATCCCTCCCTTTCCATCCTTTCTCCTGGTTTCCCTGGATAATTCCTGAAAGTTATTCCTATCTTTCTTCAAGTCCTGACTCTACCTGCATTTCCTCCAACTGCATATCTCACAACAGACTTCTCTCTCTCTCCTTGAGTTTAATAGAGTTTTATCATATTAGCCAGAGTTTTAACATCTGTTTTCCAACTTCCTAGGGCAAGGAAGTTGACAGCTTGACTGCAAGCTCTGTATTTCATATACCTCAGATCTGTCTTGCTCTTAGCTGCCACCCACAAGATGATTCTGTCCCAGTCTCTCATCTAGGCTGAGGTCAGCCTGACCCCACAGTGTTTGGTAGGTCCCGGCTGGTAAATAAAGTAGAGATGGAAAGATACTTCACCAAAAAGGACATGGACCAGAGGCCTGAGCTTGAGATCAATGGCTTAGGTCCTGCTGACCCATACTGAAAGATAAGAAACAGCTGGAGCAGCCTTGGTACAGTGTCAGACAATTAATCCCAACTTGTGCATACAGCTGGGTGAAGCGGGGCATGTCCAATTCCTACGTATTCACTACCAACCTTGTGTGGGCAGCACTCGTGCTATGCTCACAACATGAACAGCATGCTGAGGTTAAGGAATTGGACAATGGAGCAGCTACCTTCTGGGATAACTTCCCTTATATCCGTGCAATCCCACCAAGAACAACGTGGCTCCTACCAGTCAACAGTCATGCTTTCTTTTAGGCAGACTGCATGAATTCTGTGCACTTTAACATCTCCTGCACATGCATTTTTATTTGCAGTGGCTGCATTCTTAGTGCAAATCTGACACATTCCTGTCTCCCAAAGTGTATGATAATGCCTGCTCTCAGTCTACAGACATACAGTAAGATAAGGAGAAAGTGATGGTTTTGAACTCTGCAATGTTTAATATGATCATAGCTATGTAGTTCAAAATCATGTTGGTAGATTAATTCTGTCCTGCTGCTTAAGGGCTATGGCAGCACTTGTTGCTCTTGTCAGATTTATGTTTAGATGGCATGTTATGGATACGCCACTTCCATGGCAGTATAAAAAGTCAAGAAGAGAGCTGAATTCCTGCTTCTCTCTACTTGCTTAAGGGACCACTGGCAAGGTTTCTAGCAGCTGGTGAGTTGCTTTGGGGAGGAGAGGTAGAAAACAGAGCAGAAATCTTCCCAGCTCATTATGGCTGGAACACACACTGATCTGGGCTACAGATGTACCTTCGAATCCAGCACAATCCCAGATGCAGTAGAAGTAGTCAATAAAAGGCTGCATGATCTCTCCATCCTATCTGCTATACTCTCTACTTCATTCCCTCTACAGCTTCAACCCCATCTTTGTTCATATCTATCTTTTCCTTAAGGAGGATATTTTCCAGCTCTCCAAGGCAGGGTGCCTCATATCCAGGGGGCATTACACCTGCTGTCCCTTTCACAGAAGAAAGTTTTGAAGGGCTCGCATGACTGAAATGGTTTTAGCACTTAATTTCCTGCTGGTTTTCACTGAGGTTTTGGTAGGTCTGCATTGAGCAAAGAAGCTGATGCACAAAAACCATCACAGCACACAACCAACCTTGCTTTTTGTGCTAAAAAACATCAGTTTTCTGGGATCTACACTGACCCCCATGTGGGAATGTGCTGGGTTATTTTCACACCACAACCTGCTGAGAGAGAGCTTGAAAGCATGGCTCTGCATAATGCTTCATTGCACTTTCTAGTCTTACACTTAGGTTCCTCAGGGTCCAAGTTACTTTTGAAAGAGAAAATTTGACACCCTGGTCATGCAAATAGCTTTGAAAATTTCACTCCTTTTTTCTAACTCTTGAATATTCATTCCAGGGAATTCAGAGACACATACCAGTAATGTCATTTCAATGCCAGGGTCCCCAGGTATCCACCAAGGAAACCCCAGCAAAAGGGTTACCATCAGACATATGGCATGCAGACCATCCCTAATATGAAGCAGAGGAAGCTGGAGCTGGGAAATGGAATGAAGAAAAATGCCCCTTTTGATAATCAAAAAGAAGAACTTGAGGCAACTGGGACAGCCCTGGGAAAGCATGACTTTGAAAAAAAATTAGAAGACTGAACTGAAATTTGAACAATTTGAACTAAACACCCAAAGCAAAAGGTGTCTTTCCAATCTACTTTGAAGTTCATCAATGACCATCAATAGCGTCATGCCTACTTATGAACTTACTAATAGCATCTTCAAGGGCATCCAGTTCAGCTCACAATGTGTTGCCCCTTTGTCTGGGGTCTGAGATTTCAGTTCACATGTATTTTGTGACCATACTAAAGGACCTCAAGGGTCCTGCTGCATGAAGAAAATGTCCTACCCACCTAAGAATGTCTGAAATGAGCTAAATCTGTCTCAGGTACACATCCATAGGATGTGGGTCAAGGCTGGAACTTGAATATTACTGCAGCTGCATTCCATTAAGGAAAGCCTGAAAACTGTGAGGTGGTGAAGAGAAATAGAAGTCAGAAAAATAAATTGTTCAGAAATGAAAAACAGAAAAGTGTCAAAGAAGCTTTGATGCTATTGACAGCTACCATATAGCCCATCCTCAGATCTCTACCATCAGCCTAGTATGTGAAGGGAGAAGAGCTTTCTAGACTGAAGGCAGCAGATAACAGTCTTTCTTGTATTTAGGACAGCTCAGGCTTTTCATCTTTACTTACTAGTGAATTAATATTGGGAAAAGCGACAGCAAAGAACATGAGCACCTTCTGTGACCTCCCAGTCAAGCACACAAACTGACAAGACACCCTGCTTCTTAAGCACTCACATGCAGAAGGCCTGGTTTGTGAGTCCACTGAGAAGCCATGTATGCCATTCTGGTTCCTTTAGGCTCTGATTCCTAGGAAACAAGGTTGCTGGCAGCAATAGCAACATGCTATTTGAAAGCATGCAGTGCTCATGGCTTATTTTTTTAGCTCTCTTGCAGTCTTAGGCTAGTGAAGGTGAAGATTATTCGTTATTGCTATGTCTCCAGGTGTGACTTCTAGAAAACACATTATGTGCTTGACACACAAGTTCCTCATTTTGGACAGGAGGAGCAGATGGAAAGCAGTCCTTCTGGATGCAGAATCTACAACCTATGGTAAGGGCTTGTGGGCAGGACGTTTCCAGTGGCCAGGCATGTGGCCTGAGGGACATATCTGACAGTTAAGGCTCACTAAGGCTATCATGAGTCAGGAGGTGATATTTTATCATGATGTCCATTTTACTGAATATCTGAACCTAGCTCAAATGGCTTTAACTGACTGTCCCAACCAGAGTCACTCCTTTGAAAGCTCTTGTAGGATCTGCACAGAAGGTGGACTGTTCCCACAAATATAATCCATGGATTCCCACGTCCACTTGCTGGCCTCATGGAGGCCAAACATGGTTCTCCTCAAAGGGTAAGGGAAGCGGGCAAAATTGTGTCTGCATGGACAGTCCTAAGTAAGGAAGCAGTAAGCTGCACCAAGCTTTTGAAAATTGTACCTTGTCCATTCCCTAGATTGTGAGAAGAATACCTAAACCTGCCCTTGTTTGACTCTATCCCTCTGTGCCTAACCAGCTGTGTGAAAAGTAAAAAATAAATAAATAAATAAATAATTTTTCACTTGCCACACATGAAAATTTGCTACTTGCAAATGTCATTGATCAAACTGGTCAGTCAGATTTTTCTGTCAAATTATTATTGTTGGAAAAGGTTTGATTTCTTCACTTTTGACCAATTCCTTGAGCCTTTTTTTCTCTCCGCATTTCAAAAATATCCATTAAGTTCTGCTCTTTGGCTCAGGATGAACTGCAGTTAAATATTCACATGGTTAAAAAAAAAAAAAAAAAAAAAAAAAAAAAAAAGATGATCAGCCAAATAAAGCATTGTAAAAATCACAATCTAAAATGATTTGAATGGTCTATTTCTATGTTGTTTGCAGAAAATATGTTTTACATATTTTCTATGTAAAAATAGGGAAATTTTGACTTCTTGTCCTGAATTAAGGAAGGGTAATAATAATTATTAATTATTCTTTGTTACTATGCATTAATGGTATTATTATTATATTCTTGCTGGAAGGAAAAATCTTTCTGAATAGCTGTTAATGTAAATTTTGCAATGACTGTCACATTTCCTTTGCTCCCCCAGATCTCAATAAAACTATGCCAAATTTAATAACTCTCATAATGCTAAAGAAGAATGTAAAAGAGCAGGTGCCTCAATATAGCAGGGTAAGAGTCTGTAGCAGAAAGACACAATGCACTGCAAGAAGCAAATGAAGAAATGTTTCAGGCATGTTGCTTATTTGTGTGAAGAACTGAAAAAGAAGACTGTTCTGTCATTGTCCCCTGGCCAGTCCCAGATGATCAGGCACTGGAGAGCCACTACAGTTTGGACTCCACAAAACTGCTGATGGCAAGAAAAGAGAGCAACTTGAATAAATACGGAGGCCTTATTCAGGGCAGCTATTCAAGGAACATTTGCTACACAGTGGAGTCCAAACTGTACACAGCTTCTAGGCTCTGTGAAGACAATAGCACAGCTCCAACTGAGCTTAACTGCTGCAGGATCACCTTTCACATTCATACAATTCTCAATGGTCTGCAATACTGATATGCACATTAAATAAGATGCATTTAACAGGATGTATAGAAGGGCCACTTGAACCCAAAAAGTAGCTGAGCTCATCATCCAAGATAACAGACATACAAAACCCAATGAACTAGCCCTGGCTGGTTCAGAAGATATGGAATAGGATGTGGAGATTTTCACCTCTAGTTCAAAAGTAGCTCTTTAGCACACAGTGTCTCAGTATCATCTAAATACCACTAGCAGCTCATGGTTACAGATATCTCCTGAAAGGGTCAGTTCCCTTGCCTTCCATGAGTGTATACCATGGGACACAACAAGCATAGAAGATCCTTGTAAATAGGCTGCTGTGTTCAGGGCTGGATCGTATACTCCATGAGGATTTCAAGCTAGGGAAAGAAAAAGATGAAGAGTTGCATACTGTTTTATTGGATGGCCTGAGGGAGTGGGTATTTGGTGGTATGATTCCTTGAAGTGTCTAGAAAAGGTAAATGGACTCAAGTATGTTGGGTGTATTTGAGGGTCAAATTTCTCATAGCAGAGCTCAATTTTGGAGTGCTGACAAAATGCCAGAGACAGTCCCATGTTCAACTTAGTTTCACATTCTGAGTATCATGGGGATCAAATCTTGATTGAATATTTTGCAGTGCTACTGCTGCTATTCAGAAGTCTCATACTATTGCTTTTTTGGACAGAATTCCTCTGCCTGAATTTCGGCCATATGAAAATTTAAGATGTCCAGACAAAGGCAGCTGAGAGACCTCCAGAAAGTGTTTCATCTCATACTAAGAAAGATGAGCTAAATTGTCATTTAGAAACATCAGTCCTTCTCTACTGATGTCAGGTTGAGTCTAAACACTTCACTCAGACTAGACCCCTAATTTTCAGGTAGCTACATATTAAGAAAGAGAAAACCCACTGTAAATATTTTTGATCATGAATTCAGGTACCTAGAACTAGGTGCTGCAGCCCTCGTTACTCACTTCAAAGAGCGTTTTAATTTTCAGAGAAGTTGCAACTCCCCTTAACAAAACTACTAATATATGCATGCCAAAGTGACATATTTGTCGCTGTGCAATGTACACCTTCTCCTGACTGCACCAGTAAAGTCAGTGAGAATGGTGCAAATTCTAACACCTTAGGGTAGTTGAGCCATAGGCATGAGTAAGCTGTGCTGCGGGGAGGACCATGGCTAATGGATCAGCCTGATGTTCACCCCTTCAAAAGGTAGTCTGGGAAAGCATAGGGAAGCTGGAAATGTGACTAACTCCTCAGAATGCTCTTTCCCCTTTTCTGCAGAAATCTGAGGGAAACAATACACACGGGGAACAAAAGCAAGTGGGCTTCTAGGAAATTAACACTTTTTTTAAAAAAATAAAATGATGATTTGCAAATATTGAATAATTTAAAAGTGTTTTTTTGGTTGTTTATTAATTTTTCCTTGTTTTTCTCATTTTGTCTGAAATCTTCCAGACTTCTGACCTCATTCCCTAGTGTAACACAATGCTGAGAGACAAAATCCAGAGAATCTGTTTACCTCTTAGTACCTGCACATCTTCTAAGCATCACCTACCCTAAATGCTGGGGCAGTTGCTCTATAAAGCTCTTTAAGTGTTGTTGGCAGAGAAAGTTGGCAGAGAAGGACTGCAACAATGACACTTGGCTTTGTTTCTGTGTTTGGCTAAGAAGATCCCAACCATAGATGATGCTTGCCAACACCTAACTGGGAAAAAGAGCATTACTGCTGTGACACACATGTTAGCACAACCCTATGGGGCCTGACATCAGGCAATAACAGCTTAGAGCAGCCCTAAAACTTCTCTAAGTAGCGCCAAGAACTCAACAGGATCCAGGATCAAGGATAGGCCTACATAGAGATCAGATGCTATTAACTTTCCCAAGGATTAGACTCAGCTGGACACAACCAAGTCATATCTCTTCTACATCCCAGCCCAGTTCAAAGGCCTTGCATCTTGGTTTTGTGTGTTGTGTGTGTTCCTTCTGCAAACTCCGAAATTTGCTTTATCCAAACTCACAGCTTCCCTACCATTATGGTGAAAAAATGGTCTGATTTGTAAGGCCTCTCTGAGTAAAATAGTCTGGAGAAAGGTTGAGAAATTTTTCCTGTGAACAAGAGCTTCGGTCTCTCTAATTTACTAATATTGTTGAGTCAATTCTGTATGTGTGTGGTTCAGTAGTTTTCTGGGTTTGTACTGAAAACATGCAGTACATCTGATGCAGACCACACTTCTCCCATCAAAATTCCACATAGTCTGTTTGCAGAGTGAGGATGACAGGAGAGATTGCATCATATCCAAGTTTCATTTGCAACTAGCATGTATAGAATTTACTTCAGATTAAAGACTAAATTATGCAAGCACACTCCAAAACAGGACATGCCTTCTGGAACAGTTCCAAATCTATTTCGAGCTCTTCCCTGGTGATGAAACTGCATTGTCCATAGTCTAGATGAACTGTATTGAACAGGGATGGATACAGTTGCATATAGGCAAAAGCTGAGCTGTTGTTTATTCTTCAAAATTTGAAAGACCAGAAGGAATAAATTGCTGGAGTATAATAATAAAAGGCCAGCTGCCAATTTAGAAAATATCTGTAACAAATCAAGTACGAACCACTTCAGGGAAATAAATCATCTGATAATCCAGCTGTCTTTGTTACTCCAGAGTGCCAGGGATAACATGTACAGAAAGAATCTCCTATGCTTATGGACAGCTGCAAACAATGAAATCCCGTCCTGGAAGATGATTACAGGATGACAGCAGGTAGTGAACAAGAAGAATGCTCTAAAACTTTTTATTTTTCTGATAAACAGTTCTCAGAAGGATACTGAAAAGGCTGATAGCATCACACTGTGCCAGGAGTGCTAGAATCTCCTTTGTATGCTGAGAAGCAAGATTGCAAGGTGGGAAACAGTGGAAATAGGCGAGGGCTGACTCTAATCAGGAATAGCTAAGTGGGAACAATGTGTGGATCAATATGTCATTCCTGGCTCAAGATTTTCTTGTGGCTCTTTCTCAGTCTCTGATTCCAAAGCATTTAAAGAGTCTGTGCGCAGAAGGGCCTACCAATGTCCTTCATGACCAATGTCTCAAAAGCAGGGGTTGCTGGTGAGACAAGGCTGACTCCCATGTTACAGGGTTGAGAAATACAAGTCAAACTCTTCATTGTTATCTCCTCTCCTAAGCGCTCCTCTGAATCTGTATCATTGCCTCTTTCACAAACTGCAGCAACAGATTTCCTGTCTTGGTGAAGTCATGAAACATTTCAGCACCTTGCTATTTTGCAGAGAGACAAATCTGCAGACAGTTTATCCATCATCAGCCCTCACCACAAATCTTCTCTTTTATTGGGAAAGTCATTTTATGGGAAGTGTGATGTTCATATGATCAGCTCAAATCCTTCCACTTTCCTCAATAATTAACTACTGCCTTTTGGAGACCAGAAACTCTAAAATATACCAGTTTAAAATCCAGCATTTCTTATTTCCAGTCTATGATTTAATAATAAAAAACATCCAGAGAGACTGAACATCCAAGTATCTCCTCAAGCAACAGGAGCAGAAATGATTGTACTATGTGGAAGGAACTTGTGTCCACCTTGGTTCCTGTTAACACAGAACTGTCTTTTCAGTCAGACAAATAGTGACAGTGCAGACCTTCAAAGTACCTTACTTTGGGTAGTACTTTACTGTCCTTCATACACACCTTTGTTTTTTCATACACACCTTGTTTTTAACAGCTGGTATGTTGGGACTCATTAGAAAGAGAAATCATTTTACCATCTGCAAGTAAAGAATTATGACTTTCAAATGATATGAAGTACTTATATCTGTTTTGCTTGGCACATAAAATCTTGAAGGAATTCATCTTTGAGCTGCCCCTCTGTTCATCAGTTATCATAACAGTCTGGTTTGAAGGTAGACTTTTCCTAACAGGGCTAGGAACTGATCTAGCTAGATCAGTTCATCTTCTGAAGATATGCTACCATGTACATCCTTCATTAGGAATAATGGTGCCTAACCATCACACCTGTGTATGGCAAGAATTCAGGTAATTCTTGCTTAGAAATCATTCTGATTTGTAAAGTCTTGATCTGAATTCAATTTTTTCCCCAAAGAAATAGCTTTTAAATCAGTGCTTTGGGTTCAGCACTTTGCTTAAAGATAGGCCATGGCATCTAGATCCATACTTTGATCCACACACTCCTGCAGGCTCAAAGAACATATGGATTAGATCTAAGGCTCAGTCCTCCCCAGCATGGAAGGACTGGAACTACTAGTGTTTCATGCAGTTGCAGTTACCCTAGAATAGTGGCTGTGTGATTGATCAGACAGAGCTTCTGTATATCCCTATGGCCAACACTGGAAGGATACAGCAAGATAAACCTACAGAGCCACTCAGAAGTCAAAGACAAACAAAACTATTCTAAAACACAAGTCTCTAGTAATCTGGGCTTCTCTTACTTTTCATACATGGGAAATATAGAGGACCATAGAATCTGATTTCTGTCCTACCCTATACTTCTTATGGCTGAAGAGGCAAGCCAGAGACAACTGGGAGACACCGTTCATCCCATGTCCTTTTCTAAGACACTAGATCCTGCACTGGAAAGTAAGAGTGTAGGAGCTCACCAGAATGCATTTCCATTTGGCCCTTTTATAGATGGGTAGAGCTATCAGGGAAGCATTTATTTAGGAGAGTTGTTGGAGTTTGCTATTGCTTTCTGCCAAAATAACAGAGTGCAAAGTGCAAACAAAGTACTGGAAGAAAGGTGCTAAGCTTAACCCAGCCCACAGCCCTGCCAGGAGAGGTAGTGGTTCAGTTCATATACATCCTACAAGGCCTGAGAAGCTGAACTGCCTACTGAACATCACACCACACAGTGGTAGTGGGATTGGTTGATATCTACAGCAGTATATGCCTTTTGCAGTACCTCTCCACAGAGAGGTGTTCGGGCCAGGCAGGAAGCAATCACTCAACTCTGGGCTTCTATAATATGAACACAGTGATGCCTGGATCCCCAGGTGACCTCAGGTGTGGACTGCATTCATTCAGTGAAACTCCTGAGCTCATTAGCCTGGCTGGGTGCTGCCTCACATGGCTTCAGTGGCTGGGTTTTCATTCACATCCCACATCAAGTGTTGAGGGTGAGCCATGAGAGGCTAATGGGCTTTTTAGTTGTGACAGGTTTGAACCAAAGGTGAAAGGCCCTCACATCCTTGTCCACATCGCCCAGACTGTGCAGCCCCACTTTAAACTCTTCAATAAACTGTGTTTTAAGGATGTCTTAATATGTATCCATCCTCTTTTTTGGCAGGCTCTTGCAGGCATTTGAAAGGGGCCTTAAACAACCCATTGCCTGCCACTGAGGAAAGCCTGAAGTAATGAACAACTGCTAAATCCAGTCCAGGGCCCACGAAGTGGAGAAAGAAGAGGTAAAAGGCAGGCCTCAGCAAGGAACCCCTTAAGCTTATAGAGGAGGAAGGTGGATGTGCACCACAGAAAACTCCTCTGCTCTGAGAGGAGACATGTCGGCTGGAAACAGGTAGCTTTGAACCAGCTTGGGGAGAACAAGAGGAAAATGCAGGTTCACGATCTCCTCTGATGCTGCAGAGGAGAAAGGAAAGAGAGAGAGAGGAAACAGCAAGGACAAACATGTTCTCAGAAAAAAGGTCAGGAAAAGTGAACTGTGACATTCACACAAAAAAGAACCTATGAATCCTTCTTCCCCCACCCCGACCCTCTGGATTCCTTCTCTAAACCTGTATAGCTCTAACTGCAAATGCTAGAATTTCAGAGCCAGCCTCCTCCTGCAATTGCACAGAGATCTCCTCTCACCCAACCAGGTAATTTGCATGTTGACAACAAGAGCTACACTCACTTACTTGCAAGACAGCTGATTAATCCCTTCGATGTAGTAGCATACCCCACCATTGACACAATAGGACTTGGCTGTTTCGTTGCATTTTCTAGCATGCCCAGACCAGGAGGAGAGAGTCGTAGTTACTGCAGGAAAAAAAAAAGACAAAAAGAAAACAAAAAACATACACACACATATACATAAAAAGGATATATTGTTACTTCCTCTGTTGGGCAATTCTGGTTTCTTAGATGACTTTGAGGTAGTTCATTTGCCAAAGTAAAAGCCCTCGAGCGGCAAACCTTAATCTCTGCTTTTAGACCAGCATTCAACTCTGCAGGACCTGAGACTAGACCTCTTTGTGCCCAATAAAGGTAGGTAAGCAAGTGAGGAGTTCAGAGCACACCCTCCTCCAAGTAATCAGCATGTCAGGACAAAATAATTGCTTTGGCATTTATGTATGGAAAAGTACCCCTTTCCCAGCTCACCTTGTCCTCCCCTTACACATTTTTGAAATTTTCATTGATAGGCAGGCAGGAGTTAGAAAGCCTAGAAGGTGTGTTGCAGAGTCACAGAATTACTATGGCATGCTGCTAAGACTTGATTTGCATCATGATATTGGATCAAGATCCAGCAACACTGAAGGGGACATTTCAATGTTAGGAAGATGCTCCATGGCTCTGAGAGGAAAGTTTTTCAGAAGCAAATGCCCTCAATTTGTCCCAAGAACAGGTCCAGCACAACCAGGAACAGCATCGTCTCTCCCTACCCTATTTCTGAGTATTTTTCTGTCATGCTCTAATGGGGCTACCTGAAAAGATGAAAGAGGAACTCAGCATTTGAATACAGTCAGCTCTGGTCTATGCTAAGAGGAAGGCAGCCAACATGATTGACACTTCCTAGGATTCAGATGCTTTTTCAAATTTAAATTTCTTTCAGAAGAAAAGCTTTCTAGGTACATAAAGTGGAAATTAAACTGTCAGCCTTCTGCACAGTTTCACTGTAATACTTGTCTCTGAGTGACTCGGTCAAACCTACAGCCGAAAACAAAGGGTTTCCATAGGCAAGACAAAGGCTTCTAGGAGGGGAAACATCTTTGGTTAGAGTAACTGATAGAGCTTACAAAAACAGACCAGCTTTCAGGATCGCAAATCCAGCTTCACATCAACAAAAGAAGAGCTGGGTGCTCAAAAGCATCTGCTTTTTCCAGCTGAATACTTGATCTCATTGAAGATATTCCCCCTTCCTGATCTACCAATCTTGTTTATGTCCTGACATAGTTACATCTCCAGATATGTGACTACTACATATTTTCCGGCATCTTTTATGCTGTGCTAGCAGTTTCTAAGAAGGGGACCTCCTCTAGCATATTTTCAAAAAAATGAACAAAGCTCAGTGAAAGGTTAGTGACTTCAGACTGACTGTTGAACATCTGCCATGCAGTAATAGACCTATCACAGGGTAGGATGAAGGGCTCCGCATGGGACAACCATCTTCCCTACTGGTTAGAACACTAGGAATAAAACAGAGACCATCTTGAACAGGAGTCAAAGGAAAAAGCTGAGCCAGAACTAGGCAGGACACAATCAGAACCACAAGGGAGGAAATGAGGTGTGTCAGAGCCTGCTTTGGAGAGAGCTGGGCTGCTTCCCACACCTCAGGCAGGCCCTGTGCCCATCTTGCTTCTGCAGCAGGCTCAGAAGCTGTGGTGAGTACCAGCTGTGCTGTGTCAGACTGCAGTCTCACCACAAGAGCCAAATTTTCCATTCTCATACTCCATCTCCTAGCCCAAGCCCTGCCAGGTAAGTCATGGCAACCATAGGCAAAGGAGGGTTCCCAACAACAGGCACATCCCAGCACCCTAAGAAGCCCCTCATGTTAAGGTGATGCATGAACAACCAAAAGATTGTTCTGACTCTCTTGCTTTAAGAGTATCTCTGACTGCATGAAATCCCTCTCTCCCTGAATAAGCAATTTCATAGAATCATAGAATCAGTAAGGTTGGAAGACACCTCTGGAGATCATGTAGTCCAACCCCCATGCTCAGCAGGATGACCAAGAGCATGTTAGACAGGGTTGCATCCAGGCCGGCCTTGAATATCTCCAGAGAAGGAGACTCCAGAACCTCTCCAATTCGTTCATCCTGTGCACAGCAGCAGTAACCTATACTGATACCGGCATGCAGTTCAAGACAGAATTAAGTCTACTTTTTATTTTGCTTCATCTAATGCATTGTCCAATCCCATAAGAAAGACAATACCACCCTCTGTCCGTGACAAAGCCTAGGATATGCGCTCAGCAGAGTAAAGTCTTCAGCAGAGACTGAAATGCAGATGATACTGTGATGAAAAATGGCAGCTGTCCTCATAGGTCATATAACACCAGGTATCTGAGAGCAGTATGTGCAGAGCAGTGCACACCTACTACAGTGAACCCTGTTTTTTAGGACAGTAAGATGATTTGATTGCACCACCAAAAGAGATCCTTGTGAAAAAAAAGCTCAATGTTTCAATACGAAAACTCCCAAATTTCTGCAGGGAAATTCAGTTCCTCCTTCCAATTAAGGTTAATGGGAACTAGAAGCCAAAATCATCATAATCAATTGGTAACCAGTTTGTACTATTTATACCTCTGCAGTACAGAGGCACATTACTCTTAAGGCCAGGGGAGAGGGAGGAGGGACTGGTTCAGGACAGAGGGGCTTTAGGTGTGTGGTAGCACTTGGAGTTTCTTTGCATGTATTCACCTTTATTATTGCTTGATCCAGCCACATAAACCAAGACTTAATGCCAACTGACATTTAAAAACTGAGCATGAAAATAAAATCCAGTCTGGCAGCATGCATTTCTATCCCAGAACACAGTCAGAGCCAGGCTTTGCTTGGTTTTCAGCATGTACTTTTATGGGAAACATAGGATGCAGGTCATAGAGGCTGCCAGGCTAGTACAAGCTACCTGCTTTGTTCTGGAGCTCCCTTTGGGCTCCTCTGGGCCAGTTTGTGAAGGCAGAAGCAGCAGCAGAGTACTGAATGGTCTGCCAAGGAAGTATAAAAATGGCAAGGGAGCAGGTAAAATAGGAAATCAACAATGGCCCCTTTGAGCAGTCCCGGAGTACTGCTTGGCTGGCACACAGTTTGGAAGCTGCAGAAAGTCACCCATGGGGTGGCGTTTGGTCTGGGTTGCTTGCTGGTCTTTATTAAAGTGCATTAAAACTGTACAATGGATGGATCTCTGTTAACGCTCTAAGAGTCCATTCTGATCAAGAAGCACTGGCACTTTAGGAACCAAAGTACAAGTGCAAAAAGAAAGGTACACAGAAAAAGCAGAAGCACAGCCTGCAGAAAGCCATCCCCCCCTTCAAACAGGTAATTTATCAATTGCTAGAAAGCAATGATCTGTGGCATCCATCTGGAAAATTCTCTCTCTGCAAAATAAATCATAAATCCTACAGGAAGAGAATGTACTGTTGAGTGGGTCTTCCAGACAGGAAGGGAAGAGGGTGAAGGACAGTGAGGGAGGAATGCAGACAGAGCCAGGAACCTTCCAATAGAAAACACCTCAGATAAAAATGTACCCTTTTTGCCAGAAAAGATGGATTGCACTGCTGTGCAATGATGTGATACCAGACTGGATTACAGTATTGATGAGCCAGAGATTCCGTGGGATTCTCACAGAATCACACAATCACAGAATGACTGAGGTTGGAAGGGAGCTCTGGAGATCATCTAGTCCAACCTCCCTGCTCAAGCAGGGTCACCTGGAGCATGTTAGACAGGGTTGCATCCAGGCAGGTTTTTCAGTATCTCCAGGGAAGGAGGCTCCACAACCTCTCTGAGCAACCTGTTCCAGTGCTCTGTCACTCATATAGTAAAGAAGTTCTTTCGTACAGTCAGGTGGAACTTCTGTGTTTCAGTTTGTGCCCATTGCTTCTTGTCCTGTCACTTGGCACTACTGAAAAGAATTTGGCCTCATCCTCTTGATATCCTCTCTTAAGATATTTGTATATATTGATAAGATCCCCCCTCCAGCTTTTCTTCTCCAGGCTAAACAGGCCCAGCTCTCACAGCCTTTCCTCATAGGGCAGGTGCCCCAGTCCTCTAATCATTTACATAGCTTTACACTGGACTCTCTCCAGGTTCCATTACCGAGGAGCCCTGAATAGTCTCCCAGGAACCCTTTTAATCATCTGATTAAAATATTTCATTTAATCAAATAAGAAAACCTGACTTGAATGAGACTTGGGATGTGAATGTTGTGTACTTCTGAAAACAGAGCTGTCAGCAGATCTATTTCTGACAGAAAAATGCATGGCTGATCAGTTCTCCTAGGAATATGTTATTAACGTAGTTATCTTTTAAATCCTGTTTTCTGCAAGGACAGTGTCTTTTCTCCCGAAGAAGCACAATGTATTTTAAAACTGAATCAATATACCTACAGCCAATTTGTTAGTATCAAAGATGCAGCAAAAGCTGAGAAAAAGAGGCAGTCAGCCCAAACCCCATTTGAGAAAAGGATGTCATGAAATATAGGCCATTAAAGAACAAAAGTCAAGCTGAACTGGTCAAATCAAAGCTTGTCTTGCCTCTGAGAGTGGCCAATATCGAATGTCTAAAGAAGGGTATAAGATCAGGGTGAGCATACAATGATAATTTTCTTATACCATCTAGGAGGAGCAGCTCAGAGACTGCCTAAGTCAGCCAGAGTGGCTTTATATTTAATAGTCTTTGATGGATTGCTCTTCCATGGATGTATCTAGGTGCTGTTTGAATGAATGCAATCTTCTAAAATCCATAATATCTGCGGCAAAGTTTCAGTGTTATACAGACAGCATGTAGGCATGTCTCCTTTTGCTTCTTCTTCATTTTTTTTTTTTTTTGACCTATCCTTTCCTAGGTGCTGCATCAGAAAGATGATTATTCCCCAGTCATTTTGTCTATTTTTTTTTCTCATTGTGGCATTACAGCCACAGTCTGCCATCTCTGTCCAGGCTGGAGAATACTGATCTGTTTGTTAATTTTTATCATATAGAGCCTGAGCACTGCTGCAATCCTTTTTTGGGCCATCTGGGTTTACTATTTCCTTTTAGAGATGGTGAGACAGAACTGTGGGCAGATCTCAAGGTACAGGCCAGGGATGCACCAGGGTCTTTATATCACTCTGTTTTGTTCTCTATTGTATTAATAATCATTCCTAAGGTCCATTTTGAGTTTTGATCCCTGCTGAACACAGATATTTTTCTTTTGCAGAGTAGCAGTGAGTCTGAGCCTGCCAAGGTACCAGCTTCTTATGAATAGACTGGTGAGCTGTCTGCAAAGCTTAAATGATGTGCGATTTATAAGATTAATTCATGTGTGTATTAAACATTGTCCTTATTGACTGAATGAGTAACAGCAATAGTAAAATCCCCTTCAGTCTCCGAAGAGTTAATTAATGCAGCTTGGACCATAAATGATACTTTATTTTTCATGAACTACAGCTACTGTCGCGTAAAGCAGGGAGACAGTGATGGTTTAGACCTGCTTTTTACTGCTCCTTTTTTTCCTTTAAATAATGTTGACTGGTGGGTTCATAGAGTACAAACACTTTACTCTCTCAATATTTAGACATTCAGTTAGACAAATGAACTCAGCAGCTCAGAGAGTGTATACAAATTGCCTACTCTGTATATACCTCATTTACTTACTGATAAAACACAGAATTGCTGAGGTTCCCCTCAACCTAGTTCATCCTACCCCTTGTCAGAACATGTATGAAAAGATGTCTGGCCAAGCTTTTCCTTAGTTGTAATCCTAGAGCAATTCACACTAAATCCATGATTTACACTGATTAATATACTGAGGGCTTGCTAATCCTAATCATTGTCTCTGTGGGACATTTTTGTATATCTGGCATGGCACTCTCTTCTCTTAATAGACCTGAATGGAGCCTGGATGCTCATCATCAGCTATCTGAGAAACTGAAAGTACTTTACCTAAAATCATAAAAGCCTGTCCAGACTGGGGCTCATTTGGCAGTGATGGTGACTCCAGAGTTAACATTCTGATCCAGCATGTTTACTCATTTGGGAATGTCCTAGTATTCACCCCTCCGTTTTATTGATATAGATCCTGCTGGAACTACCTTCCCAGTTCTTAAGGGGATCAATAGCTGCAATAGAAATGCCAGACTGCAGGATACTCAGCTCAGAGCAACATATCATTGATCAAAACAATACACATCTTCCATCTTCACTGTCTGGGTGTCTCAAAAAGAAGCCAGTTTAAAGGTTTCTGAGCACCAAGGGGACTGCTTGTTTCTGTAGGATGTGTAGCTATTGCATATTCCTACATAAAGCTTTCAGTCGCGTCTCCAGGCTGATCTCTCCAGCTGTACAAAGCTGCACTTCCTAGCCTTTTCACTACCACCAGGCTTCCAGAAAACACCTAATAGCACTGCAACATTTTATTTTCTTGAATAGTCATAATCAATTGTAAAAGCTACAACATGATACTTCAACGAGAGGACTTGGTTTACAATGTAAAAAACCTTTAGCAGGGCCACTGCCAGCATGCATACTTTGCAGGCAGGACAGCTGAAGCCCACGAAGTGAAACATCATGCCAGGGTCAAACAACAGAGTCAGAAAGGCAACTTAGATCTCCTGGTAGTATCCTGCTCTAACCAATAGTCATACAGTCTTTTCTTCAAAGGAATGATTCAGGATCCCTCTAATACCATATGCCATGCCTCCTGTCTTCCGCTTTAAATGGCCTGTCTTTACATAGAATTGCAAGTAGTAACACAACCTACCCTTGCTGCAATGGTTACTTCAACAATGAGACGTGTGAAAACTGAGTAATGAACCTGACCTGATACCAAACAGGCATACCACAACTCTCTTTGCAGATGGACAGTGAGATCTGCAATATATATACCTATATATATATATATATATATATATATATATATATAGGTACTATAGGTGTATATATATATAGGTTCCTATAAATATATATATATAGGTACCATGCTTGTGTGCATGCATGCCTCACCCAGTTATTAACCACACCTCCAGCTGTGGACCCTAACTTTAGAGTTTAAAATTATCTGAGCAAAGGCCACGCCAGGACTTATTTTCAGTCTAGCATTAATAACTGGGCTGTCTGCATAGCCCTTGGCAGAATGACTCACATGTGTTCTACCTTTGCTCTGGGCTGACTGGACACCCTTTAGCTACAGACCAACAGCACCATGCTCATGTAATATTGTCAGCTCTAGGAGAGCATAGTGCCTTTAGACTTGAGAGACTTGGAGTGAGCAGAAGTTTACCTGCAAAATAATGTGCATAACTACCATGATCAATCTAAAACAGCATCCAGTAAAGGCCATTTCAGCATGGACTTGAGGAGGATGGAAGGAATTAGCTGAACGTTATTCATGTAGCACATCTTACTATGCTGAGGCTTTGATTCAACTAGGTGATCACATCACAGAAAAGCCGTTGCAACCATGGCCCACCAGGTCTGTCTCATATGGGAGAGAAAAAGTCCCATGATGGAGAAAGTAATGGAAACATTCCCATTATCAATCATGCTTAACACTGGAGAGGACAGTAAAATGGGAGAGAGAGTGTATGAATGAATCCAAACTGAAAGGTCTATGCACGTAGTCTAAGAACAGCATGAAGATGACAGCTATTAAAGCTGTGGAATCAAACTGAAGAGCTAGACTTAACTGGAGAAAGATGGATTTTCTCATCCACCCTCCCAAGTCATCTTTAAAATGACTTCAGGGAGGGCTTAGGATCCCCAGTGGTTGCAGTAAAGGCCCCAGATATCATTCAGAGAGTCCCAGCTTTCATTCAAGTGCCTCACAAATTATCCACAAGTCCTCATGTTTCCAGTATAACTCAGCAATCTCTCTCTCCTGCCCTTTCTGTCTCCTTGGTCTTTTCATCTGATCTCAAACCCAGCTATTTTGTAGAGCACCCGTAGAGAGAGATGAGATAGCCCTGCAAGCACTGCCAAACCTACACAGGCTGGTAAAGCAAAGAGACCCAATCAGACTAGCTAGATGATGTCTCAGGCATAGAACATGAACTACAGTCCAATAAGCAACTGCAGTGATGTACATGTTGGTTCAGAGCACCCGTTCATGACTAACAGAGTATCTTGTACCTTGACAGTATCAAAAATAGTACTTCCTCTACCCAGCTTATATTTTATTTTATCCTTAAGAGTACATCCATTTGTCAAAGATGAGGAAAAGGACTACAGGACAACTCAGAACTCAACAGCAGAGAACAAGCAAAAGAGATTACCTCACGTTTTCAGAGATTTCAAACATTATTTTGACTTTTAGAAATGAGATTTTGATAAGGTTTCAGTATGTTTGTCCTGCACAAACTTTTCATTTCAAAATGTTCTACAGATTGCTCTGATTCTTCTCTACATTTTTGTCTCCATTAAACATTTCTAAACTTTGACATTAAATTTCCTGTTCTGTTTACCAATCAGGTTTGTAGCCACAAACTCGTGAACCTTGTTTAACTGCTTTGGGCTGCACAGTGATGGATTCCCATTACCATTTAGAGTACTCTGGAGTAATTTCTGATGTTGAAATGAATATAAATGACCTTTCTCTCTGCATCAGGGCATGTGATCAAGTTAACCCATCTTTGCAAGTTCCTACCTGTGAGCTGAGCCACTGTAACCACCCAACTGCAGAATCTTAGCCTGTGACAAATGTACAGTACGATTTATTTTAACCCTTCTTCACTATAGACCAGGCTATTACAATTATCTCATACTTACTGGGCTGAATAGGCATAATCTTTGCTAAGAGTAGTAAGACAGCTTCTCTTCTGAGCCCAAGTGCTTTCTGAGGAGCACAGAGAGCATTATGCCGGAATGCACCTAGGACATCTCTACTTTGGCAATGCTCTGAAGCAAGCATATACTCAGAAGAAAGTGTAAGAATGTAGTACCATGCCAAAATATGCACTCATTTTCTCAAACACCAGAGATTTCTTTTCTGAATCTGACTGTCAAAGTCCAATTGAATCATGTGGACCAAAGTTTGGGTTAAGATCTATATTACACCTCTGTGGCCAGGCTAGCACTCTTCCTACTCCATGGCCTTGCTTGGTACATCTGCTAGATGGCTTTAGCTTATCTGAAGTTATCCACACTGCTAAATGAAGCTGAGTGGGATTCCAGACCATGCAGATGCCCTGTAGTGGAGGCAGCAGGAACTCCAGCTCTCCCTCTGGCAGGTCCCAGGTTGCATCCACATAGTTGGAATCAGGATGAAAGGCAGATTTTGATCCAGATACCTCTCAAAATGCAGCACAAACAGATCCTATATCACCTGAGTGCTTTGTTTTTGGTCACAGACCCAGACTGGTATGGAGACTGTCTCTATTTAAAAATACCATGGGAGCCTGGGTTTCTCCATACTGTCATGATGGCTGCCATGCCTGTACAAAGCAATATCTCCATCAAAGGAAACCACAGGCCTTGCTCCAGACAACATGTAGGCAGGGGGAGCAGCAGTTGGGGAAGAGAATCCATGCACACCATAATGACAGTATAGATGCAGACAAGAACTTGTGGTACAACCCTGCCTCCTTGTCCTTTGATTAATGGTGCCATGTGCCAGGAAAGCACTGGAAAGTGTTGAGATGGAAAGCAGTGTAACAAAAAATATGCTTTCAGAGAAGAAAGTTACCCAAGAGCAGAATGAGAACTCCTTGGAAATCTGGATCGCAATTTCAGTACTCTCATCTGATGTCCAAACCTGCTGTATGTCAAAGTCCAGTAAGCAAAGATACAGCAGTGCCCACATGTCTGTGACTCCTGGAGAAGGAGAGGAAGGCAGGAGTGACTTAGGACATGATAGCATTTGCTGGCAGCTTCACTTAGAGGTGTTAAAAAAGGCTTTAAATTGCACTCCAAGGGGGAAGTATGTGACATCCCACTCCTGTTCCCAAGACAGAAGTGGAAAGGAAGATTAGACCACCTAGAAAGAAACTAGGACCTTCATGGAAAATGCTAGTTAAAAACTCATACACCAGGAGCAGCAAGAAGATGGCAGGGGAGGTGGAGAGGGCCATGGGGCTATTCAGAATGAGAATGTCTCCTTGTCCAAAGAAGCTAGCTGGGCTGCAGAGAGAACACAGTGAGCCTCTTAAGGTGCTGGGTCTTATATCATTGCAAAACCTGCCTGGTAATGTGCCTGCTTTGCACCAGAGCCATAGATCAAACATAAACGTAAAGTTCCATGAGTGAGGCACTTTCCTTTCCTGAGCAAACAAGTATCAGCTCACATGGTGCTTTCTCCACATGATGTTTAAAACCTAGTAGATCATTTAAAGTCTTTTACTGAAACAATGAGAGTTGGGACAGCCTACAGATGCTAGACAAGCTTTTAAATACAGGTATTTAAAAGAAATGCAAGAATTTTACAAAAATGAGGTATTTGTAGCTTTCCAGATCATCACATCTCACAATAACTTCTTGACTTCCCTTACATACTATACACACGTGCAATTCTATGATAGATCAACACCGACTACATGTAAAAATCAAGGGGAGTATGTGTTATTCAGGTAACATTTGTGAGACATCAGAAAAAAGGAATGTAAAGGAAAAAGCTAGTTACAACTTTAACTCTGGAGATTTTACCGTCTCTTCACTTCAGTAAGAAAAAAAAAAAAAAAAAAAAAAAAACAGACAATAAAGGACGGCAGTCCCACAAAGGGAAAAGTTTCTCCAAAGTAGAAACTTCCATACAGGCCACATAGCATTTTTGCAAGTTTCTTGTCTATTGTCAAAATTCTGCTTTCAGTGAAATCAGCATATATCTAAAGTGATAAATATATAGCATGAATCTATGCCAGTGAACACAAAAGCAAAATCTGGGAGAAAATGGTGTGGTCGTTGTGTTAAAACTGCTACATCTCAATACAAAGTCAGCAGTATACTGGATGGCCAAGCACAACACAAGAGTAAACTTTCAAGTGTAATTTTATAATGAGGAAAGCTGTTAAATGATACCTGGCCAGTGCCTTACTGTGGCTGAAATCAGATTTCCTTTAAAATCATAAAAGATTCAGTCTTCCAAGAAGAAAATGTCTGCATTAAATCTGCAAGGCAGAATTGTCAACACACAGGTACAGCCAGCTATGTTGTCAGTTCTGGGCAGGAGCAACTGGAATGGAAATATAGCACAGATCTTAAAATAACTGCCTTGTCCAAGGCTCATTGGGTGTACGCTCATTTAGATGGGATCCTGATAGGCTGTCCAGCGTGCTGACTGTGTCTCGGTTGTGAAGTGTCACTGCAAGTGGAGAGATGCTCCATCATAGAAATAATTCCCTGTACCAGAATGAGTTGAACTCATGGCCAGGCACTTGGCTTCCAGATTTGCATTCCTATACATCACTCTCTGCTTTGACTTTTATGTTTGTGTGTCTATTTTCTACTCTGCTCATGATAACCCAATAGAAAGCAACACTAAAGCACTTCCACCAAATGAAATCAAATTAAACATTTCAGGAAAGTTGTTCCTGACTTCTGGAAGCTTAAGAGAAAACCCTGATGACAGGGTGCAGCCATATTTTCAGCTTTTTTCTTACGACTTATGCTCAGAAGACTCATGTCTCTTTCCTTGTCTTTCCTATAGCCTCTTTTGTTTTTCTTATCTATACTCAAAAGAAAAAAAAATAGCCTAAACCAAAAGCTAACAAGTATATCTTACCACTTTCAATAAACCCAGGTATTAAAAGACCTGGTAGTGCTTAAAATCTAGCTGCTGCTTTAAGTAGCATATTCTTCATGTCACCATTGCAGTAGTTTTCATCTCCCTCTCTCCAGGTTAGACACCAGCAACATAAATTGTACTTTTGAAAGATTATCAGTAGCTTTGGAGAGAAGAAGAAATTAGAGAGAAGTAGAAATTAAAGAAGGTTCCAGGAGGCAATAAAACATTCACACAAAATGTCTTGTAAGACCAAAACGAATAAAGGAAAAGAAACTATATGGGGGCAGTAGGGGGAGAGGTACTTACACTCTTCTTCCATAACAACTATTTTAGTTTCTGAGGCTGGTAAGACTTGTGGTGCTTTCGTTGTTCCTGGAGAAATTAAGGCAAGAAAGTAGTGAACAAAATATCTAGTCTGACCTAAGGGTGGGCTTAGCTATTGCAGGGAGGAGGATGAGAGATGCTTGGTGGCACAGGCTGGAGAAGCTATGGACATGTTAGTACTGGTTAGAATATACTTATTTGGATAATCACGTAAAAGAGGCAGATAAATGAGTGTTCCTGTAGGAGATGGCACAGTGCAGGTCAGTTCCCTTGCTATAAAAAGATTCATGCCATCAGGATCTCTGTTGTGATAAACGTGGAAATGGCTCAGGATATGTAGCTCAGGATTCACCAGGCAAGATGGAGAGTTAAATGGTGGGATGTTCTCTTAACCTTGATGGCCATGAGAATGCAAAGATGGGATCATGGAACATAATAATGACCAAAATATGAAGGTGAGTTTAGAAAAAGATGGGATCATCTGATGAACCTCTACCTGCTTCTCCTGTTCTTCAATATAAGTTAATGCTTTATATAAAATAGATAGAGGTCATGGCCCAAGGCAATACAGGAGCCTCGAACACATAGTGCTTTCCTCTTTATAAATCAGGATACTAGGGAAGTCCAATATTCACCAGCTCTATGCAAACTGGCTGTTAGCAACAGCCTGTTCTGAATCAAAGCCCCTCATGACTATCCAAAGGTATAAAATTGTCCAAGGAGAGAGCACTGGCAGCCCATGCTGTGTGTGCAGTGTGACCAGGGCCATCATATACCCTTTCAAAGACAGGGAAGGGAGCACCAAGGACTGGTAAATTAAAAGAGGAAGAATTAAAAAGGGGGGAAAAAAAAGAAAAGAAAAGCTTGATTTTCCATAGGTGTTTAGCAAAGACAGGGAGAAGGGGATAGGAAGATGGGGTTCAACTAAGGGAAAATCTAGAAATTTTATGAGGAAAAAAGAGTCTAAAGTAATCACATCTCAAACGTTCCCTCATTCCCACTTGCAGTGTCAGTATTAACTACTCAATAAAGAGGATTGGAAAGTGATTTGCCTCAAAATAATGAAACTATGAAAACAGCATCAATATTACAGTACAATATTTCAGTTTTACAGAAAATAAGCTAATGGGTTTGGATGATGGACACTTTCTCAGTGATGACTGGTGGCTGCATTTTGGCTGCTCTCTTTTTAAAGAAAAATCTCTTTTCACTGTAGTGTTCTCAGCGATCTGCAACAGAGTTGCAAGACTGAAATAGTCTTCTGAAACTGATATGAACCAAGAACTCGTAGTGGAATGGAGCAAAGAGTACTTTGCAAAGGCAATGCTGCCTCATAGGGCTGAGAAGTTGTTATCAACAGAGACTGAACCTCACATGTTCACCTCCATGTGCCTGAGCATCTCATTTGTGAACTCCTCCTCTGCTAGCCAGGGCTCAAGTGGGCTCAGGAGCCTCCATCTCTGACCTCTGCACTCTTGAAGGGGAAGAGTATGTCAGGCTGAATGGGCTCCTCCCTTTCCACAATACTCATCTCAAGCTTCACAAGCTTAAGCAGCTTTGACCACTTTTTGTAATGCCATCTCCCTTCAGAGGCATCCAGAGATTTCCCCAAACTTTGAACCTCTGAGTCACAAGATGCGGTGTTAACTTAGGGCCTTTTCTCAGGCCTGGATTCAGTATCAGAGCAAAATTACAGTGTTTGCAATAGTACTGCTGTCAGGTCACAAAGTGTATTTACAGCAGAAGGTCCTACAGCATCAGTCTCAGGCAGTCTGCCCAGGAGAGGTAGATATGCTAGGTTCAGGGACAGGACAGTAAGGAGCAGCAGCAGCTGGAGGGAGCTTCAGTGGAAGAGGGAAGCCTCCAAGGGGAGACTAGCTCTTGCTTCAACTCCAGTTCATTGTTATGGACTCCTAGTTCTTTACAGATCAGTATGTTGAGACTTAGTCTGAATAAGATCATCGCTATGGAGCCCAGAGAATAATGCAGGCAGGGACAGAAGGATGAACGCTTGTGGATTCAAAGAGAAGTACATAGGAGTTTTCTACTGGAAGATATCATAGAAGAAGGCAAATTGCAGGAGTGAGGTGAGGAAAACTATCTGGCTCTTAAGAAGGCCTAACAGTAAAGACAGCATGGAAGGAAACAGGGAGACTCCAGGGGAAGAAGTGTGCAGACACACATGAAAGATGCCTGGCTCTAGGGAGCTCCAAAGAGCAGCAACAGAGGAGTGCAAAGGAGGGGACAGAGTGGCAGAAACCTAAGGCAATCACTGTAACTTCCCTTTGCAAGGAACTACAACTAGTATTCAGTTGCAAATGCTTGCTGTGCTGCTAGGTGACCTGCAAACAGCAGCAAAGGTGCGCATGCAGCCAAAGGCAGATTTACAAGGCAGCTTAGAGAACGGATTAATCAAGATAAAGCCACAGTGGAACAAACCATGCAATCTTCTGTCTATTGAATCTGCAGTACCTTGCAGCCTGTGGCTCCTTTTAGGCAAAGATACAGGCCAGATGTTTGGGTCCCTTCATTCATTTACTAGTTTCAACGCATTGGTGGGCAGCTCAGATGCGTCCTCATACTACCCAAGACCTACCTGAGTGAGAGCAACCACCTGCTCCTGTCCTTGCTGGATAGCAAACCTCCATGTGGAGGAAGAGTTATGCACTACCAAATGCAACCATTATTTGTACATGCAGGAAGAAGTAGTATGAAGTCGCAGTGGCCCAACCTGTGTTTTCCTGGTACCAATAGCAGCATGCAGGAGCACTGTTCAATCAGATACACTTTATTTTGTGAAAAAGTATTGCTAACGATAAGGAAGGACAAGAAGAGGACATAGACAGAGCTCTTTTGTAGACATGCACTGCTCATGCATACCTCATGGGGGATTTTGCACAGGCAGCTCTCAAAGGAAAGGAATAGTTTACACTGCAATTGGACAGGCAGAGCATGAGACAGTAAAAAGGAGGGGCTCTGCCTCAGTTAGCTAACTCTGGATATGTTTTCTATAACACCTGGAAAAAAAAACACATAGCAGAGCTTTAGGGTTAACTTCATAGACAGAAGATTTGAACATGGATTGCCTTTCACCTCTGGAGCCCTTTGCAAGCAGACATAGCACTGGCCATTTACAGGCTGACTAACTGAAGGCTGTGTGACAATCCACCTTTATAAAGTAAAGATTCAGGACTGCAAACACTGCTGAGGCAGAGGTTAATAGAGAAATAAAATAGCAGAACAAAGCTACCTTCCTTCATATGTAACTAATGCTAATAAAAGCAGAGCGACAGAGAAACTGGGTCGCACCAAAGGGCTGCTAGCACAGAGCCCAGGCTCCCTCAATGGCCTGTTGTGAATGGTGGGAGAAAGAGCTTAGGAAATAGGATTTATACAGAATCATCCCTCCTTGAGTTGCACCCTCCAATCTTCTGGCAATCACTTTAGGGAATTTCTGAGCTGGAGGGCGCACCCAAACCATCACATTAAGCAATATAATTGTAATGCCCAAGATAATAAAACCACCTAACCTCAGACTCCATCCACTGAGCTCTAAGAGATGGAGCACACATTCTAGGATGAAAACCAGAAGCAACTTCACTCATCACAAAGCTATGGCTTTATGGCTTAATTTTTTTGTCTTCTGGTGAGCGTTGCTTCTCAGAGGTTCTTTTAAAAATAAGAAAACATCAAACCCACCAGCTTTCTTTCCTCCTTCCCCCCTTTAAAAGGTACATAGCCTGCCAGTTTATTTGAAATGTCAACCACATTGCCTGTGACAGATAACAAAGATAAACATTTATGCTAAGCTGCATTTTTCTTATCTCCTAAGATTATTTTACTTGATATACTGAAAGCATGAAACAAAATTCAAGACGGATCATGTGCAAAACCTCCTGTTTTCTGTTTGCATGGCAGACAGCTTGAGACATTTGCTGATTTCTAACTTACCACTTTTCACATTCAGGCTGCCTTTTGCGGTGTCTTTCCCTAAAACGTTCTCTGCTTCGCAGCTGTACTCCCCAGCATCTTCCAGCTTCACCTTGTTGAACTGCAGTCTGGAAATCTTTCTGTTGAAAAGTACAGCAGATATTTCTTATTCAATTGCTAACCATCTTCATGAACTGATAACCATTCCTGACCCTGATATGTTGCCTGGTAGGTCACCCCATCTTGAGCAGATGGACGGTCTGACCTTGCAAGCTGAATAGGCTCAAGCCTAGTCAGGATTTGCATGAGACCCTTCGGAGGAATCACAATTACTGTGATTTCCTAAGGGATTTCTCCCTCTGAGTCAGGACTGAACCACACTGTTCTTAGCCTGATGCTAAAGTTTGGTCTGCTACCTAATCTCATTCTATAACAGGCCACGTGCAGAAAGTCAGAAAGTCTCATGGGGATTTTGAACCCAGGAATTTCAGCACCCCAGAACACAGACTTTCTGCTATGTACAAAGGTAACTTTCTGCTATGTACAAAGTGATGAACAGCAGGCTCTGCCTGCAAGAAGGAGATGTGGAAATGAACCATGTATTCTGCACCTTTCTCTGCAAGAGTAAAAGCAGTCTATCAGCTGTGGGGTTCCTCACCAGCAGCATTTTTCAGTGTAGTACATTTGAATGTAAACACATGCTTTGGTCATGTCGGGGAGGAGGAATTCAGCATTTTCCAGTATGCAAATCAAAGCCCCATGGCTTGACCTAGACAGCTAGTTTGTAGCTTTATCCAGGTCAGTGACAGAGCACTTTGACTCCCCCAAATACGCACACTCCAGTGCAGTACAAACATGTGGGAGCTGAAATCCATATAATCACCTTATTGATATTGGCCAGAAGTACCTGGAAACAGCAGAAGAGATTATACATGAAGACTGCCCATGTCACCTTTCAACCTGTGCTGCATGCTTAATGAGAATGGAAGCAGTTTTGTGGCAGAACAGTTCAGATGTTAAAAGGAAAAAAGACTGTTGGTTTTCCCATAGGATAGGATTGATGTCTCATTCTCTGGGATGTCTTTCTGATTAATAGGCAAAAATATTTTGTTAACTAATTCAATGCTTTGGGAGCCTTCAGCACATAGCAGCAGTCACTCATGAAACCATAGTGGGACTGCTATCCTGTATTCTCCTCTAGAGAGACTATCTTTCTCCACTCTCTATCCCAAGCTGTTGTCTCAGGTCTGTGTCACACATCACTGCATTTAGAGTCTTGGGAACAGTGACAGCTGTAACAAAGGTCTCAGTGCCTAAATCACTGAAGGCAAATAAATTTCCTTTTATGTGGAAAATAATCATTAGCTTTGGAAATATTTCCAATGTTACATGTATCATCTGAAAAAGATTTGTGCAAAGATGTGCAAAGCATCATCCACCAATCCATAGGAAGTCCTTCACAGGAACACACTGACATCTTTTTAACATCCTAACATGCTGCTTCTACTGAGGGCCAAGGTGCAAGGACACAGCATGAATATCTTACTGGTTATATTAGTAAATTAAAAGCACTTGATGAGGACTTGGTACAGCTTCCAGGACACAGGCACTGCCCTGTTTTACAAGATGTGGTCAAGTGCTCAATTGCACAAGTTTAGGCCCCATATGGCATAATTTTTAAATGAATGCTGACAGTGTGCAGAGATCTCTTAAAGCCCTCTAATCCTAGGTTTCCACTATTCTGCTATGCAAAGCCAGTTATTTTGGACAAGTTCAAATATGAGTGCCTAAATAAGCAGGCGATTCACAGAGGTACAAAGCTTCCTTGATTTCTAACACCATAAGTGTCTCTGCTTTTTCTTGTTTCGGAAGGTCACCTGCGACACTACTGAGCATGGTGGTTCTTGTCGTTGTGATGCGTAGGAGTCCAGTAGCACCCAAGAGACAGCAAAGCATTTAACAGCCTCCAGATCCTGTTGCTGCCTGGTGACAGTTGGGTGCTGCACCTTAGTAAGAAGGTGTTAGAGAGACCTGACGAAGGTAGTTTACACTGTTAGGCTAGAGCAGCTGAGTCCAGGATCATGTTCCTCTCCTCTTCTGCAAAGATGGGTGTAGTAATGCTTGGCAGATGGGCAAGATAGGCTCCTAGTACTACTGCATATGACCCCAACAAGACTGATCCCAGCAAAGCCATTAGTTTCTCTGAACTGTCTTAACTCTTATTAACAGAAAATGCCATCTGTTTTCTAAATCACTGCTATGCTATACTAGTTGCTAGAGCTGCAAGGCGTAACCAATGAGTAAGGCAATATGCACTGAAAGCAGCAAGACATGGGTTCCTGGGCAGCTTTGAAGAGGTAGCCTATAACTCCGAGTCTTCCAGAAAACACCACCCTTGCACACTGTTGTGCTCAGACATCTGCTAGTGCAGAACTGAAAGTGTTAATGAACACATTGCCTTCATCTTCTGGAGGACAGATATTCTAATGATTATTGGCCACCTCATAATCTCATATGCACAGCACATTTCACCATGTGCAGTATCTGAAAAAAATCCACTATAGCATTAGAATATCACCTATGTACGTGACCTTTTACAGACAAAAGCTTTTAAGTCCCAAAGGTACAAATTAGTAAGTTATTACTGACACAAAAGGCTAAAGAAAGGGGGCATGCTTAACAGTTTCATCTCCAAGAACAGAATGAGAGACATTAGATCTTTTACGTGGAACTAGGGGAAAATGTAAGCAGGATAAAAAAGTAATGCTCTTACTTATAGAATGTCAACGTCAAGGTGAAACCAAAGAAGAGGTTTATTTTGTTTTAATGCACAAGACTGTCATACTATCAGAACAGCCTGTTTTTATTTTCTATCATAGTTTGTGAAATTCTCCTAGGCTTTTTTTTTTTTTTAGCAAGAATCCCTTGAAAAATCAAGCTTTTTTTTTTTTTTTTTTTTTTTTCTTGCTTTTCATAAACTTTGCCAGATCAGTGTAGTTCCTCCTGGTCTCAATACTGTGCTATATTATATCAGGTCACAGATTTGGATCAGAGAGATGAAGGATATAGAGGAAGATGAGTTTTGATACAGAGCATAGCCACAGTAATGGGAATTTCCCTATTTCAGATAGCACTGAAACAGCCAGACAAACACCTTGTTTCACAGCATTAGTTATGCACATTTTAATTCACACAGATAATGCCTATGCACTAGAAGATGACAGGTCTACATCTGGTTCTAAATTACTACCTTAAAGTTTAGTCTGAGAAGAGAAGACCGAGGGGAGAATCTTATGAATGTGTTTAAATATCTGAAGGCAAGGTGCAAAGAGGATGAGGCCAGACTGCTCAACGGTGACAAGTTACAGGACAAGAGACAACAGGCACAAACTGAAACACAAGAAGTTCCATCTGAATCTGAGGAAAAACTTCTTTACTGTGAGGGTAACAGAGCACTGGAACAGGTTGTCCATAGAGATTGTGGGGTTTCCTTTGGAGATACTCAAAACTTTCCCAGACGCAATCCTGTGCAATGTGCTCTAGGTAACCCTACCTGAGGAGAGGAGTTAGACTAGATGATCTCCAGAGGTCCCTTCCAACCTCAGCCATTCTGTGTGATTCTGTGAAGTGCATCTGAAATACTTCAAAACTGCTTAGGAAACTGATATTTCAATTTATTCCTCCTGCTGTCCCTACAGGCAGATACTATGTTTGTTTAAGGGCTGATGTATGTTCTTAAAGTAGTATCAAGCAGTAGCATTATGAGGAGCGTAAGAGTTTTGTATCAGGTTTCCTGCTGCTCTTCTGAACAGTGTGTTTCTTTGGGGACACTAACACTTGGGAAAGTCCTGCCTTGTGTGTTCACAAGAGTGCCTGGCTGTCAGACAATGCCATTCTTCCAGAGGAAGGCACTGCCCCAGGCTGTTTGTTCAGTGAAAGGGCCAGGGTCACTGACAGATCCCATCATTTCACTGTAGTGCAATTCTGTTGGCATTTCTTTACTCCAGGGGAAAATCTGCCTTATTGTATTTTCTGACCCTCAGCCCATATGACTCAGCCATGCTCTATCTCCTGTGGTGCCAGTGGAGAAGTAAGCCATGGTGAATATGTTTTCTGCAAACTCTGGAGAATAAGATTCACAAGGAGACCTTCAGCCTGGCCAGAAGAAGCTCCTCCAAAATACCTTTCCAGTTAAGAGCAAGAACAGTTTGTAGTGATGAGTATATCACTGTCTGGAGAGCAATCTCCAGACTACAATGGAAAAAGAGAGACAAGCCCTACACAAAGATCCTGGCATATTCTGGCCCAGAAGGGTGGCCTAATCTGCTATAATTTAAGCATCTCAAAGTTAAATGTCTAAATCTAAGCTCAGGCCCTGAGGCCTCATGTATAGCTGGAGGAAAGAAACAGGCACTTCATCTCAGTCCAGGAGGAACTTTTCATGACAGGACTGATGTTCTCATCAGCACTTTCGTCAAGTCTGAGTCATTTTTCTCCTCTTCCCACTTCCAAAGGGAAATAAGAGGAAACAAGACCTCCTCCCCAAATCATATCCTCTCAAAGCCATTCATCTCAGAGTGGGTGAGCATGAAAGCAGCTGCCACTCACTGCTTCAGAAATACCTCCATTTCACTGAGTCATCAGTGAGTTCAACTATTTTAGCATCTTTCAAGACAAAAATAACTCTAGGATTATTTTAAGACTATTATTATCTGAAAATATTTTATTAGTCTTCTAAAAATAGGGGAGCTAATATATAAAGAATAAAGAAATCAAGGAATTAGCTAAAGAGGAGAATTTGAAGACTAGACTATATGGCTCCCTAAATTGGCTATGAAGATCATTGTATATATTAAACATACTTGAGATCCTAGGAAAAGGAAATTCCCAAACATAACCTCTGCAAAGGACACACTGAATAAACTGCTGTGGTTACACATTAACTCCATCCTCTATGTCTGAACAGAGAGCCAACACCAAAATTGCAGAGAGTAGAAAGGCCAGCACTGCAGCATATGTAAGGTTTTCACTCTCACCAAAGATTTGTTTGGTGTCTATGTGTTGTTCTGGCACTCTGCAGGATGATGAGTTTGTCCTGAGAGAGCAGGTTAACGATGAAGATTCAGAATAGCCAGTTCTTTAGTTTACGGTCAAGTACTGTCAGACAACTGTCAGAGATTAAGCAGCACCATCACCTCAGTGCCTGGGCCCTGGAGAACACATTCCCCTTCCCCAGCATGCAGTGGGATAAATCAAGCAGAAGAGATCATTTCAACACAAAGCACAGAGTAGGGATGGCCATGAGAAATCACCTCTATCAGGAAGGGGGAGAGTCACAGCCACGAGCATCGTCTCTCTGTATAGCAAGACAGGAACCACCCCAGACTCTTCCCTACTCTTCAGTTATGGAGTAACACAACAGAAATGGGCAAGCTGGCAATGCCTTGAAGCAACACATAGCTGTGTGGCCCTGCTTTGGCTGCTATGAACTCCAGGGCTTGAGCTGGCTAGTTCATGATTAGCTACTTAAACAGTAAATGGGAAAGAAAGAAAAGAAAAAAAAAACTCTCTCAATCACAGTAATTGAATAACAGAGGAAAGAATAAGGTTCAGATTTTTCTGCTCAGTCACTATCCCTTCTGTGTGGGTGAAGTCCTCATTTCTCCTCCTCTTATACCATTATCTGCCCCACTCAGTGTTTGGCCTGCTGGAACAGTAGGAGAAGCAGGTATGGAAGACAGCTAATGTCCTTGTGGGTGCCCATGATGGGACCAAGCATCCCCTGACCCCCCTCTTCCTTCTCTCTCCTACCCCTGTCCCCCCTCATTAAAGTACTGTTCTAACCCGAAAAGCAGTTTTGCTCAGCAGTGCTGTTCTCTCTCTGTGCCCAGTCTTGGAATGGGCTGATTTTAAAAGGAAGACTCGACCAGTCCTCACTCTGCATAGCTGACACTGATGCTGGTCTGAAAGCAAGAGGTAGAGTCCTGGGTCACGTAGTGTCAACAAAAGGGGAGAAGATCAATAAGTACATTCCAAAGAGTAGGGTGACTTATGCAACCCTCCTCCATCCTCAAATTCTGCCCTTGGCTGCATCTCAGAATTGCCATGGATATTCCTGTGATGAGAAGGTGTGGAACAACAGAGGAAGTGCAAGGCAACTGCACACCATTTTCCAGAGTGGACTTGTGGCCAGTCTGTTGAGAGGCGAACCTCTGCATGCTGCTGTCCTCTGAGCCTGTGAAGTCTGTGGCAACTGCCAAAGTGTGAAATCAATAAATGCGCAATGGCTGAGTTTTGGGTTTCAGGCTGATGCACAGACCTGTTGTCAGAGCAGATTCCCTTGTGCTACTTCTCCTGGAATTCAAGGCAATTGATCCATTCCATGAACATTTTGAAGGATTTTGCTCAAATCCCAATGCCAGGATTTGAATAGCTTTTCAAAATTGAAGATCTTGGAGCAGTATTATGAAGCAGGCTCATCAGAGGTTCTGTCTCTGTTTATTGTATCTCATAGCAGCATGTCAGGATCCTTCCCAGAGCCAGAGGCCTCACAGTACCCAACATGGAAAAGATACTTCTCTGTCTCCAAAAGTAGATGATATAAATATGGATGGAAGTTGTATCATGATATATTCCATATATCACAGAAGCTGACAGGATGGACAAATCAGAGGCAGGAACAAAACTTTAGATATTGAGAGAAGGGGTGAAGAAGGCTAGGAAGAACCTCAAAGGCAAAATCAAGTACTTTAAAAAGAATTGGAGAAGGAAAAAAGGGAAATACCATGCTAAAAGCAGTGGGCTGTGGGGAACCTGTGTGGAGCAGCACTGGAACAGAGATGAGCAGAACCAGGCTGCAAATATTCAGATTAGAGAAAAGCGTTTGTGTGAAAAGATACAGAAGGTCATGGGAAAGGCTTGACACCTTCCAGAGGGCAGAGAGTCATCCCTCCAAAATCTCTGCAAAAGGTATCGCCATATTATTACACAGGGTTGTGCAAGTGATTTAGTTACAGTTCTGAGGCTCTTTTTTCTGAGTGCAAAGTTTTGAGGATGCAATTCAAGTCATTCTTTTTTCCTGAGTCTTTTTTTTCTGCAGTTGGTAAGTGTGTGTTACAGATCCTTGCTTGTGTCTGATCCTTGAATGTAGGGGGACTTGGTAACTTTTGAATGTAAGTATGCGATGCACTGTCCCAGATGAACTGCCTGCACATCTCAGCCCTGGCCCTAGCCCTCCTCCCCTAAGTGCTAGGTAAAGCATTTTAAGTTAAACTGTAATGAATGTGATTTTAGCCCATCTCTCAACTAGACTGCTTCAAGCTAATCTGTGACATTTTGCAGCTACAGTAGGCTAAGGTCTGTAGGGGGGAGGAAATGTCTTTTATTTGACCATCTAACGTCACTGGAAAAAAAACAGACAAAATTTTGGGCATATAAACCTCCTTCCATGGCTAAGTTTGCATGCACCATCAGATCAAGCAGCTTAGTGTCTGGCCATAACTTGTTAGACACTCTAACTCAGTTGTGTTTGCTCAAATGCCCATTCCCTGAATCTCTACCTTTGGTGAGCCCCAGCTTGCAAGCTTTGTGGGTTGTTCTAGCTCAAGACCCATGTGGCTGTGTTTTCAGTTCTCAAGTTCCCTGGTTCAGTCCCAGGTGCACTGGCCAAAATGATGTCCATCATCTCCTTAAAAATAAACAGACAAACAAAGGAGATGCTGTCTTCCACACCCCCATCCAAAAAAATGCATTCAGTAGCTAAAACCAAACCCCAAATACTGGAGACTTATAATGACATCGTAAGAGTTAGCAAGACAGAAGCTCCCCTGGTGATTATAACAACACCGGTGCTTGAGAAGAGTCTTAGCTTCAAGGCATCTGGAATTGGTCTTGCAAGATCTATTGCCAAGTGAGCTTTTTCCTTTGTTTAAAAATGTCAGCCTGAAGACCCCTGCCAGAGTGGTGCTATAGCCTGCTTGGGTTCACCCTGGCTCCCACAAGGCTTCAACAGTTCTTGGCCTCTCCTTGTCTCCAGGCTTAATTAGGAAATCATTTATCTTTATTGGCATTCTCTTTCCCCTGCTGTTTTGGCATTATTATTTTTTGTCTTCATTCCGAAGCAGTGAGCTGTACAAGGAAGACCACAGTCCCATTCTTTGTGGGTGGGGAATAATCTAGTGCAGGGAGCTCTGCATGGAAGACCCAGCAATGAATCTACCCCAACTGGCATTGCCTGAGGGACTACTGTACAGAAACAGGAGAGGAGGTCATCCGTTGGCTTCTCTTACAGGCTAACAATAGGGATTCCTGGTGATACTGAAAGTAGGGCAGTACTCCCAAGGGAGATTATATGGTCAGCCTGTCCCAAACTGAACTGCCAACCCTTTTCAATCTAATGATATGCCTACTTCATCATTTCAGTGATCTCCCTTGGTTAAAAAACATTCCAAGAGAAGTGGCTGTAAAGAAAGCCAAAGCTAGAAGACCACCAGTCCCTTGGACCCTCTCTGACTTCAGTTGACAATCCACATGTCTAAGGGCTGAGCATTGAACAAGTAAAAACCTATGGCAGGGTAGGTTCCCTACACTTTGGCAAACAGAAACTCCCTGAATCTTTCCATCAGTCAGAGACTCAAAATTCAGCACTTCTTGGGACCCACCAGCCCAGATCAGATCTCAGCTGCACTCAGCAGAAAACAGTATCTCTCTGGCAGCTGAGAGGAAAAGTTGCTCATTTTACTGTGCTTTCACTCTTGTGTATATTTCTTTCTGGATAATTTCTCTAGGTCTCCAACAACAGTGTTTTATTTAAATTGAGCTGGAGATAAAACTCCAGCCAATAATTTTTTCCCTCTTAAAGAGAAGTTTCCTTTCTGTGCAAGCCAGGCTTGCCCCAGCCTGTTCCTAATTACAAAGGGAACGTGCAGTTCAGAAAGGAGGAATCAGAAATTTTCCCCTCCCTCCAGCAAATAGTAATTGAAAAAAATGACTGCCTTGCCTTGCATGGGAAGTTGTGCAGGTAAGTTTGAAAAAAGAGAAAATACGATTGATGGAAAACCTGAAGAGCTGATACGGACTTAACTGATCCTCTCCTCCTTACAACATACACTTCCCTTATTTTCAAAGAGACCTCCAATTCTAGGAAGTCCGATGGGATCAGACAAAAGTATTGATCATATCAGGACAAAAAGGGACTTCATTTGCCCATTTTAGCCATAGTTTTCAAGTGTTTTTTAAAATATATAGGCAGTCTCCATTTTACAGGAAAGGAACTGAGGCACAGAGCACTAGAGTCACAGATTTCAGCTGCATGCTTCTTGTCCTTTATCCTAGTCCTCTGTATTTTGCCTAACAACTTCAGGACTGCAAACAGAGTTGGATTCAGACCTGTGCCCGCTTTGTTGAGGACTGACAGGTCAAGGGAAACACTGTGGACAACACCTCTACATCCTAGCAGGGCTCATTCTGCCTGGCACAAGCAGGCAACTCTAACAGGTCTTTGGATCAAACTTTTAAATAAATAATCTTGTGGACCTAAGCAGGTGCTGTAGAGCCTGTGATGCTTTTTCCTGGATGTGCTTTCCCAGTCAAAGTCCATTGCCAATATCCAGCCTCAGTTCCAGCCCTTTGGAAACTTCATTTATTCAGAACAGAGGATTACTGGAGATCAATGTTATCTCTAAGTGAAGCCAGGTACATAAACCCTGTTACTCTTGAATTAATCATCATCTAGTAAGACCCTCTTCCCAAGCTTGATAGTTTAGGATGCCTCTCATTTGCTGGGGTCCTCTCCTAACTTGCTGGATTTCCTCCAGTAACAGTCCTGCTAGCTGCTTAACAGAGATACGCAAAGTTGCTCCCTTGGCCCTCAGCTTGCATTAGCACAGAGCAATTTTTAATCTGTCTTTTTGCTTGCAGCCAAGTCCAGAAGGAGGCAGTTCAGATCTCAGTAAGCACTCTGCCCTCAAAGTATTTTCAAGTAGTGAGACCTAGCAAACTCTGTGGACAGCCTAAAGCTAAGAATCCAGACTGGGTGCTTAAGGACCATTACTCATCCAGATTTGGCTAGAGAAGTGGTCCTGCACTATGAGCTGCTCAACAATGGGCAAAAGCTTATCATCTCAGGGCAAAGGACTAGCTGGACAGCTGCTTGAGCCCAGGTTCAGTGACCAGGCCTCTGCTCTGCACAGGCAACCTGCCTGTTTAATAGTATGATTTAACAGAAGTAGAGAGAAGAGGCAGTGATGGAAAGCAATTCTAGGGAGGGCAGATCAACAGGGGACACTTTGGGGCTAGTGCCTTTGTTGCTAAGATGGCCTCAGATAAGGGAGGAGATAGGTCCTCAGCATTCTTTAAAATGTTTATCCTTGGGCTTATTTTGCCAGCAGGAAGCACTTCTAGCACACAACATGTTTTTGGCCTGTCACTAGTGGGCTGTGAGCCAACATGTTGCCGTGGAAACTAGTAAATGCAAAATTATGACCTGACAGCAATGTTCTGAGGAAAGAGAACCAACCTTCTTCCATATGTTTGTGTCCCTGCTCCAGGGATTTTGTGTCCCCTCTCTAACCCAGCCACGCTGTGGGTGGGATGCCATACTGTTACAGCTTAATATTGGACAGGAGGTGCCCTAGAAGCAAGGAAGAGACTGTGAGCTCAAGCAGCATAGCACAGCAATGCTACAAGAGTTGCAGGCAAGAGGCAGGATCACTCCCCAGGGAGGTTTCCCAGGTGCTTGAGTCATAGTTGATTGCTTTCGGGATCCAAAAGAGACTACACTGTAAGGCATCTTGCAGAGACCCTAGTGATAGCAAACTTGGAGACCCACATGCTACCTCCCTGCAGCAATGCAGCATCTGCACAGGATGGTTCTGCAGGTTTTCCATACCAGGCTGCAGCAGGTGATACAGATACCTCCTTCAGGGCATCCTTGCTTCAATTGCTCATTGGCAAAGCAGAATCAAGTTAGACTAGGGTCATGACATTAACAAGGGCCACAGAGATACTTTGGAGAACAAAGCAAAGAGGTAGAGACATTTCTGCCCTCTCTCTGTTGTCTGTGAGCCTAGACAGCCTTTCCCGAGCAGATAGCATCCACTACCTACAGTTCAGTCATCATGGCTCTCCTGATGTTTTTAGCCTAAACTTCTTACCAATAACCTCTCTGTCTTGTGGCAAAACTGCCACTAATCCTTCTGCACTTATTACAAAGGAGGATAACTATTTTGAGGGTGGCATTGAAATGAAAACCAACTCCATTCTCCGTAACAAGAAGAGATGAGCTTTTTTTCACACATTCAGCCATAACATATGTTAGCAAAGAATTAGTTTTAAGATTGCCAAGGGAACAGACAGTTGCAAGCTGTTTTTGTAATTGGCTAGGTGAAGATATATGAATTTAAGCATAGTCACAACTGTGTAATAATTTTAGAATATAACATATGTAAGTATTTGGTCTTGAAAGATATCAATTTAAATCAATTTTCAGTGAGACTCTCTCTTGTCTGCTTCCTGTCTCTGGTAAGATCTCTGCAGCTATATCCCACTCCCTAAGTAGTTATTCGATTTTGCAGCATTATACATGAAGAAACTGTTAAGGAAAATATTTGCCTTTGAGTACTTTCATTTACTTGCCATCTCAGATAAGTTGCTGCTTCCAGCTATGGCAGTCTAGTCATCAAGCTTCCCAAATGGACAACAGTTTATTGATACAACTAACTTTCTCAACCATTTTTCTAAAGTAAACTATTTCACTAAAGGTGGAGATGTTGTCTCTAAAGCATAGAGACTGAAGTGGCTCTTCAGGATGCAGATATAATGATATCTGTTAAATGAGGAGAGTCATAGCCTACAAACTTGATGTCTGTCCTGGGCCCTCCTTGCACCCCTCTGTCTACCCACTGTATGGGAAACTGGGTTTGGCAGCTCTGGAGAAGCAGTGCTTGGATCTCTCTGTCTCATGAGTACACTAAACAGCCTGCTTTTGACCTGTGACTTCAAGAAAGCATTTCAGAAGAATTTAGCAGTGACTCAGAAAGTTAAGCACCACCTCTGGCAACACAGGAACTTTGTGGGCCATGACCCCCAGGACCCAGGCATTCAGCATTAATTACCAGTTATCCATGCTCTCTATGTAGCATACTTACTTTCCATTCCCATATTTGATCCGGATGTCTTTACTCTTCTTCAGCTCCTTGCCATCTTTAAACCATTTGTAGGAGGGCTGAGGGTTGCCAGCAGTTGCCTCACATTTCAGTGAAATCTTTTCACCAACGTGAACATTTGGGCTCTTCAGTTTCTTCAGTTTGGGAGGGACAGCTACAAAGAGAGAAATGAGACAATGTGAAACCTGCCTCTTTCAGAGGCTGTATACTGGCATTGTGAGCCCACTGAGTCCCCTCCCTTGAAAAACTTGTGGGCTGTCCCTACAGCTAAGCAAATGCTGGGCAACAGTGAGAGTAGGTCTGCTCAGCTACCCCAGGTCTTACCAGCATAGGCAGAGAAGGAGCACAGAGTCAGAAACATCTGAGCAGGGAAAGGAGGGAGGCCCCAGGGTCTGGCTTGCTCTTTTATCTGCAGCACATTGCCAGACTCGGCTGCTCAGCAGCTCTCCTTGTGCAGGCAGGCCCTGTGCATCTCCTGCTAAAGCAGGGTTTTGCTCTGCTCTCTTGAGCTCTCAAGCTAGGCTGGAACTAGAACTGCTGGAGCTCAGGCTCTCTGGAGATTAATTTTTTATCCATCCTGGCATTGCTGCCTATGATTATCAGCATCTCCTTTACCTCTTTCACTGCTGATGGACATGCTGCCAATCCCACAGCCCCCACCAATCACAGCCAGAGCATTTTGCTACAGAGAGAGAATAGACAGGCCATGGGAAGTTGTTCTCTCTCCTTCCAGCTCTACGCGCTGTGGATGCTCCTCTGTGTGCCTATACGAGCCAGGCACTCACGCTGCTGAGAGGACTGAAACATCCTGAGGGAGGAAAAGCTGCTAAGACAGAAGGTCATCAGTGTGGCAGTGTGAGCAGCAAAGTGGCAGCCACCCAGAGGGGTTAAATGAAATGAAAACCTACATGTGTAAGGATGAGGAAGGAGGGACAGCAATTCTTTGGGTCACAGTTAGAAATGTGAAAGAATAAAGCTCTTTAAAGCCCTTTCCCTTTAGGTCTTAGGAACACCAACGACTGTCAGATCATCAGTCCTTCTAGTCTGAAACATGGGAGATGACCTTTCCTGTTTGTTTCAGAGAGATGGTTTTACCATGCACCTGGAACATCAAGCAGAAGTGAGCAAGACTGCTTATCAATCCCTGCCAGGCTTTCTAATATATCTGACATGCAAAGATCAGGCTTGCAATTTTTTGTTCAACTGACAGATCTGCATTCTTCCAGTTCCCCTTTTAATGATCAGATCTGACCTTAAAAAAAAAGAAAAAGAAAAAGAAATGAAAAAGAAAAGAAAAAAAAAAGAAAATAGTAAGTTCCAGGTTTTCCTTAAAGAATATTGGTTATAATGATTTCCACTTGTCTAAAATGTGTTACAGATAAAGTATTTTCTCTGCCTAATACGCACTGGTTGTCTTTTAATTGCTTTGTGTATTCTGATCTTGTGATATGGACAGCAATAAAAGGAGGAGAAATGGCATGAGTTTCATTAGCGCAATCACTATTTTATAGACCTTTGTATTTCTCCTCTCATTCTTCTTGCCAAGCTAAATAATTGTAGGTTGGTTTTATTTAAAGACTGTTTTCACTGAAGGTGATCTTACACAAAAGAAATAAAAAAAAGCATAGCAATCATCAGGCAAATGCTCACTTGGCAGGAAATTCTAAAAACTCTCGTATTCCTTTGTTTTATGTGTGAGGGGATCAAAAGCTAAATTGTTCTTAATCAAAAAAATGTAAACACGGACAGAAATGAAACAGTTCAGGGTAATAGTAATTAGCAAACGGCAAACTTAGAGCCTTATGTGATCAGGAGATGAGACGTGCTCAGCAGTGCCTGAGAGGGTAACATGGCAGATCTGGTCCTCAGCACCCCTGATCTTCATCTGGCTCTAAGCTACACTACTAGCTACTACTGAATGGGGCTGGAGCCTGCTGACAAAAGCTACAGAGAAGGCAGAATTACTGAATGCCTTCTTTGCTTCAGTCTTCACTGCTAAGGGCAGCCCTCAAGAATCCAAGGCTACAGCCTGGACGTGAGGGAGAAAATCCAGAGAAGGGAAGACTTTCCTTTGGTTGAGGAGGATAGGATTAGAGATCTTCTGGGCAAGTTTGACATCCACAAATCCATGGGCCCAGATGGGATGCACCCACGGGTACTGAGGGAGCTGGCAGATGTTGTTGACAGGCCGCTCTCCATCACCTTTGAATGGTCCTGGAGAACTGGAGAGGTGCCTGAGGACTGGAAGAAAGCCAGTGTCACTCCAGTCTTCAAAAAGGGCAAGAAGGAGCACCCAGGCAACTATAGGCCAGTCAGCCTCACCTCCATCCCTGGAAAAGGGATGCAACAGCTCATTCTGGATGTCATCTCTAGGCATATGGAGGAAAAGAAGGTGATCAGGAGTAGCCAGAAGGAATTCACCAAGGGGAAATCCTGCTTAACCAATCTGATAGCCTTCTACAATGGAATGACAGGCTGGTTAGATGAGGGGAGAGCAGTGGACATTGTGTACCTTGACTTCAGCAAGGCTTTTGACACTGTCTCCCGTAACATCCTCCCAGATAAGCTCAGGAAGTGTGGGTTAGACGAATGGACAGTGAGGTGGATTGAGAACTCGTTGAAAGGCAGAGCTCAGAGGGTTGTCATCAGTGGTGTGGAGTTCAGTGGGAGGTCTGTGGCTAGCAGCGTCCCCCCAGAGCTCAGTACTTGGTCCCATACTGTTCAACTTCTTCATCAATGACCTGGATGAGGGGACAGAGTGCCTCCTCAGCAAGTTTGCTGATGATACCAAGATGGGAAGAATAGCTGATACACCAGAGGACTCTGCTGCCATTCAGAGAGATGTGGACAGACTGGAGAGTTGGGCGGAGAGGAACCTCTTGAGGTGCAACAAGGGCAAGTGCAAAGTCCTGCACCTAGGGAAAAATAACTGTAGGCACCAGTACAAGCTGGGGGCTCACCTTCTGGAGAGCAGCCCTGCAGAGAAGGACCTAGAAGTGCTGGTGGATGACAAGTTGACCATGAGCCAGCTATGTGCCCCCTTGGCCAGGAAGGCCAATGGTCTCCTTGGATGCATTAGGAAGAGTGTTGCCAGCAGGTCGAGGGAGGTGATCCTGCCCCTCTACTCAGCCCTGGAGAGGCCTCGTCTTGAGGCCTGCATCCAGTTTTGGGTTCCCCCGTACACGAGAGACATGGAACTACTGGAGAGACTCCAGCATAGGGCTATGAGGATGATCAGAGGACTGGAGCACCTGCCCCATGAGGAACGGCTGCAAGAGCTGGGCCTGTTCAGCCTGGGGAAGACTGAGGGGGGATCTTATCAAAGTGTATAAGTACCTGAAGGGAGGATGTCAAGGGGATGGGGACAAACTCTTTTCAGTTGTCTCATGTGACAGGACAAGAGATAATGGGCAAAAACTGAACCACAGGAAGTTCCGCCTGAACGTAAGGAGGAATTTCTTCACTGTGACAGTGACAGAGCACTGGACCAGGTTGCCCAAAGAGGTTGTGGAGTCTCCTTCTCTGGAGATGTTCAAAGCCCTCCTGGATGCAACCCTGTCTAACATGCTGTAGGTGACCCTGCTTGAGCAGGGTGGTTGGACTAGATGATCTCCAGAGGTCTTTTCCAACCTTACCAATTCTATGATTCTACATAGCTACATTGGCATCAAGGCACAGATGCCAACAAGATTCAGAAGTGCAAAAGAAATATACTTAATACACTAAGGGAGAACAAATCACCTCAAATATTTTTCCCTATTGTAATTTCTGCACATCCATGCCTGCTGCAGACTCACTGAAACCTGTGCCAGTGGACATGTGATAATAGGGCATGGACAGCACAAAAATTAGACACCTACAGAGAATCACTTCAGGCTGTGCACTGAAGGATTGTACTGTTTCTCAGGTCACTGTGCCTTGTCACATTCCAGAACAAAATTGTCTTCATTTTTTTTCCTAAATGTTAGGAGGTTTGTGAAAATCCAAGGTGCTCTAAGTTTAGCAAAGCCAATATTCCTGTTCCTTGCTTGGCAATGTGTCACCTAAAAGAGTGGGAAGGCAATGAATGGAGAAGAGAGCTCATCTCTTCTCAGAACAATATGCATGGAGAGCCTGGAAGGTAAACAGGACCTTGCTTTTATAGTGGTCATTTGGGGGAATAGAAAAATAGACTTTGTCAAATATTTATTCTTTGTGAATGTGTGTGGGTTGACGTCTATTGTATGCTAAGGTCATTCTGTACCATTTCAACAGTATACATATCCGTTAAATACCAGGAAGGTCTCCAACTTGGCATTAGTGTATCTGCTTCATATTATTTCTAGGCTTGTGGTCTGCAGCAGTATGAAGCAGACAGCACGGTCTGCGAGAAAGATCCGCCAACTCTGTCCCTCTCCATAGAAAATGCTGGAAAGAGCTGTCCAAAGCCCAGAGACCTTGAGATCACTGAAGGACAGGGCCAAAGATGAGCAAGAAACCTCCCCAATATCTCTCTTCCCCAGTACTCCTGCCACCTCTGTGAACCATATTTCATCCAACCCTATGCAGACTTGTCTACCACCTTGGTGTGTTCTCAGCCATCAGTGATACTCATATCATATTAATAAATAGGTAGGCCCAGAGTGACTTACAGCAGGCTTGGCAGAGACAGAGCTGACACTGCTGTAAGAATTAAATGGGGCAGGGGCCTGCATCACACCCCTCCAGCAAGACCACTCTCACCTGGAAAAAGGGAGGAGAACATGTTTCCTTCCCAAATTGCCTATCTTCAGCTGCCTTACTGCAGTAAGGAAAAGAAGCTAAAGAATATATTCAGCTTGCAAGCCACACTTAATGGACTGTAATTCTCCTCTGAATCAGAAAAGCCAGTTAAAGGTGAATCCAGTCCAGAAATATTTTGAATTGTGTCTGCAAAAAGTACTACATGCACAGACATGCAGCTGAGTTCCCAGCTGTGTGAGTCTCAGCACATCTATGTGTGCCTCAGTGCAGCAGTGTGGCTTGTGCTTAGACAGCTACACATCAGCATGGAAAGAGGAAGAAGAGTTGTCAAGATGCAACCAACCAAGTGCTTCCAGAGCTATGCACAGCTGCTTGCTCCATTCAAAATAGAAGCAGTGCTACCAGCATGGAAGGTCAACTTTGTGCTATTGGACTTCTGGAAGTCTTGCTCATGGCTGGAGACTGTCTCTTTATAATTTCTTCATCTTTAGGAAGATACTGAAATCCTCATTTAGAGTCACTTAATTAACGAAAAGTCTGCCACACACCAGTCAAAGTCCTTCCACTGATTTTTTTTATCCTTATTGCTTAAACTGCAGCCCTTATTTCTAGCCTGATTGTCCTCAACTTTGGCTTTCTGCCAGCAGATCTCTGTCTTTCCCTGAGTCCCATGTAGCAATTAGAAACCTCTTCCCTTTTTAGGCACTTGTAAACTATGAATGAATCATCTTTCAGCCTTCCCCCCAGTAAACTAAAGTACCTCGAGAGAACAAAACAGTACACTTAGCACTACAACTGGAATATGTCAAAGACAATGTTTTAAATTTTGGGTCATTTCTAGCTTTAACACCAATGTATTACCTATCTTTTCCCCAGCCAAACTACAGAGTCAAAGCTCAGAAAATCCTAAGCATAGTGCAAGCAGATGTGAAGATTTTAAAAGTTCCTCCTTTCCTTAGCGCTCTGAATGTTTGAGGTCGTTTTATCTCCTCCCAGCCTGGTACCTTTTCAAACACACTGGGGAAGTCCAATCACTAGCTTCACATGTATTAAAACAGCATACAATCCCTGGCAAACAGTCTCAGCTAGATATTAAGGAGGTCCAGTTCCAATTTCCCCACTTTCTCAGCCTTTACCATGCAGTTAATGCTGCTCAAATGCAACCAACGCAGCTTTTGTCAGGGCTCAAACATTGAACTTGGCCCAGTCTCCAAGCCACATAAACAGCTCTGCCTTCTTTCAGCCCAGATCATCTCATCCATCTTATGCAGGCCCAAGTTTCATTTTGATACCTCATTATTTGAATTTCATGATTCTGATTCGCCATCTCAAGGTCAAATCATTACATTTGGGTTTGTGAATATCAGGAGGGGTTTTTGACTGTACTTGTGTGACTATATCTACAAATAGCTTCAGACAATTATTTGGGACCTATATCTGTGGTCATCTTTCAATCTGTCTTCTATCAGAATTCAAATCTCCTCTTCATAGGGATGAAGTCCCACTAGCTTCACAAAGACCAAAGAATAAGACAAGAGAAATAATACAAGGTGTCAGAACCAACAAGGCGTCCTAGGGAATTTTTCTAACGTGACCTTCTGAAGTGCAAGGAATATTGCAGAAAGGAAAGTTTAATCCTGGCAGAGGTCGGACTAACAAGAAATAAGGATTTTATACAGGTTTTGCCCACTCCAAAAAAAAACACACAACCATTAGATCCCATCCTAAGCTAGTTGTGTAGGTCATAAGAACTAAGTTAATGCTAAAATATGTGAGGAGAAAGCCACCAAATTCTAGAAACTGAGTCTTGAAATACTCCATATGAGTTGCTTAAATATCTACCTTACAAGGGCTTGCATACACATACTGCTTTAATCAATTTACTCCTGATTACATTTGAGATTACATTCAAGCACCCTGATGATAACAACATCTCTTTTATTTTCAGTACCTAAAGTATGCCTGAAAGCACTTTTGAGCCTGAATTCAAAACTTAATTAACCATAAATGGGCAGAGTGCCCAAATAAAGTCCAACAATGGAACAGCAACAAAACCAGATCCCAGCCACAGTATCATATCATAAACAACCCCTCAGCAGCATAAAACAGAGGCAAGTAGTCCCAACAAAGGTGCTCAGTTTATTTTTTAGCAGACAGCAGCACTAACCGCAACCATTATTTGAAGAGTCATATCTTGTTCACTGTGGGAAATCCTAAAGAATGGGCAATCTACAGTTATATCTTGGATCTCTGGGCAACAGACATCGTGAATAGACATGACAGATCTTCCTGGACTCATTCAGAGGAAGTGGTACCAGTCACTGGAGGGCCCCCTACACTGTCTGGCACACAGGAGGTGGCAAGATGTATAGGTAGGTGGATTCCATGAGAATGTGTTGCAGCCTTGACTTGCTCCAAATTCAAACACAGAAACATTTTCAAAGATGGAATTCCCACAAACAGAAAATTTCCAGTTCTAACATCTCTTGCACAGCATTAGGACATATGTCCACGGCACAATGCATCACTGCGCAGATCTGTAGACCAGAGATGCCTTTGGCGGATCACTGTGCTCTCCACTGGGTTAATACTACCTGGTTAATGCTAACCTATTGCTTCTGATATGTCTGCTATCTCTGCTGTTCTTATCAGACATGGTGTTCCTTTGGCCTGTGTCTGCTTTGGCTTTTGTTGACAAGGAGACAAAGTCAAACCTCAGCAGCAGCAGCTCCAGCCCACCTTGATTCCTTGACTTTTTCAATACCGGCGACAAATGTCAGCTTGTCAAATAGGTATCAGCTCTAAAGAAAGCTCCTTCCAGCTAGAAGGAATGCGAACATGGGGTACTATATTTTTAAAAAAGGCTTTGCTTAGTATTTCTAATACCACAGATGTTTGCCCTCCGTTTTCTATGTATTTTTCTTAAAAGGATAAAAATGCAGTTATTGCTATGTATCTAAGCAGGCTGTAGCTTCCATGTTTGGGAATCTGAAGGGAGTTTAACTCTTTGGTGCTCTATGGCTGCACAGTCACCTTTGAATCTGTGACCTTCTAGTTTCACTGAAAGTAATAGCAGTGTATTTAACTAAAACCATCTCAGAAGTTTGGGGGGGCAGAAGAGCCTTGCTTTGTTCAGCTGATTGGCACAACCTCCAGAAAGCACAAATAGTCCGGAGCCTGCGTGAGAGAAACTTAATACGAAACCAATACATTGTCTTATCTCAACCACTGTCCCAACCCATCAGCAGGTAATTACAAGCTCCCTATTCAAATAGAGAACATAAAATATAACATAGTACATACAATATGCCATATGCTTTAGGCAACTTATATTTCCAGTTTATGTAAAAATGATGACCAAACTTTCTCACAGCTGGTAATGTGATTGTCTTTGGACACTGCAGCAGCTTACTCAGATCTTTGCAGTCACAGGCAATGGCAATTGCCAGGTAAACAACAATGTGTAATTTTAATTACCTGGGGGCAGCACTTCAAGCCTGCTGTGCCACAGGCTCTGCTGTGGCTACAATTGGGTCTTTTGATTAACACATAGCCATGTCTCTCTTGTTACGGTAGACACTCTACTGTGGGGTCTAGCATAAGATTATATGGCTCATTCTGGACGCATACACCTTGCTTCCAATGTCCGTGAGTCTATCTGTGCAATCACTGCAAAGATGTGAGCGTCAGGAAGGCCTAATAACCACAACTGAAGTTCTCAAAGGCACAGGAGATGTACTCTGTTCCCAGCAAGCCCCATGCTGCTTTGCCCTTCCTGCAGAAGTATGCTAGCAGGAGCCAGAGCTATACCTTTATGTTTCTAGGAAGAATCACACTTCAGTAGCTGGGAACACTAGGTATGACAAAGTGTGAATATTTCCTCCAGGTCCTAGAGGCTTAGCTGAGTTCATCAGCTCAGCTGGCTCACACAGAAGAGTCATGTTGTGAACTTCTAGTGGAAGTTCCCTTCCACTAGAAGGGAAGTGGAAGGATGCTGAAATTACACTGCAGGATCCCACTTGAGCTCAGAGGAGCTGGAGCTGGAATCACATCTGGAAACCTTGCTCAATCGAGAATGGCTGTATTATCTCTCCCTATATATATGTCTCATAGCATCCATTATACAGGCTTTTTTTTTTGCTTAAGGAGGTTCTCGCAGCCCTCATTGTCTCAGGGAACAGAGAGTTGACTACAAAGTCAATCCACTACAGAATACGTATTTAAGACTAGGAGTTTCGACAGTTAGTGTTTCCATGACCATTCTCAGCAGTCAAGGAAAATTGACTGACAAGCCACAAGTGGGCTTGATGATTTTGGTTTCTCTCTATAAATTATCCTTCTGGCCAAATCCTAACAGCTCAAATCACAGGGAAAAAGAATTAAGAAGTGCCTAAGGTGCTACTAAGCCAGCAAGTTCACTTTCATAGAATCATAGAAGTGGTAAGGTTGGAAGCGAGCTCTGGAGATTAATCTGGTCCAACCACCCTGCTCAAGCAGGGTCACCTACAGCATGTTAGACAGGGTTGCATCCTGGTGGGCTTTGAACATCTCCAGAGAAGGAGACTCCACAACCTCTTTGGGCAACCTGGTCCAGTGCTCTGTCACTGTCACAGTGAAGAAATTCCTCCTCACGTTCAGGCGGAACTTCCTGTGGTTCAGTTTTTGCCCATTGCCTCTTGTCCTGTTGCATGGGAGAACTGAAACCTCACACAAATGTTGTCTCCACTTACCTAGAAGTGCAACAGACGAATTCCTCCTCCGTTGTCTTTCTCTTTTCTACACTCAGTATTTAGCTACTTTTCTTTCAAGCGTAAGGTTTGAGATTCATGTATGATTTGGCATAGAAGCATAAACTGAAATCTCAGCTCCATTGAAATCAATGAGCATTTGGCCACTGGACAAAGATGTCTTCCCAATACACAGACTTTGCACTGAAATATTTTCAGGGAGATAGTGTATGCTTTTATCAAGAGTGGGTAGAACTGCTTGAGGTGTCCCTGAAACCGCTCACTTAGACGCTTACCTAAATAGCACAACAGCTACAAGAAACGTGTGTGCAAATAGGCAATACTAAAAGACAGGGCTGAAGTGCTTGGATTTGCCAAACCTAGTACTCTATGAACACTAGCTGGTTTGCAAACAATATAATTGGAGTAGAATTGCTATTGTGTTTGTTTGTTTTGAATATTTTCGGTCAGGAAGTTGTCCTGGAGGTATCGTTGAGCATAAGTGGTCTGATGGAAAAATGTCATTCATTTTGTTCCTATTAAAACCAAAAACAATAGTCACACAAACACAGCAGGGACAATTTTTGCTCTTTATGCCTCTAACAATGTGTTTTCAACCCTAAAGGCAACATCTTGTTTGTACCCAATTGATTCTAGTCATACTTCATATAATCAAATATATCTTTGAACAAAGATATATTTCATGAACTGTTCAATTTCCAGATGACCTTGGAAACAGCAATTCATAAAATATAGCTTTATCTCTATCTTTGTGATCAGCTAGAAAAATGGCCTACTCATATCCTGTGTAACGCCAGTCAAGATCCAGCCAACAAATGAATTACCAAGAGCATTCAAACCTTCAAAATACATCAGTTCTTTGTTTCAGTCACCGAATACTAAGCACAAATCCCTTACCCCTAGCACACTGGAAAGTACACTGGAAAGGACCTGAGAGGAATTCATCATCTTTCAAACACCAAAGTAAAAGATAACCTCAACCCAGGGGACAAAATAATCTAAGCAAAAAAACTCTGTTTCATTAAATGGTTATTACGACATCTGTACCTGAAAGCATATACAGAAGGACTTGCTTATGTAAAAATGCTATCAGTGAAATATCATCAGTATCAGAAAGAGAAGAAAAAATTATTTTATGTTTCACAGCATTATCAGCCACAAAAAGTGTTTATTTAAAAGATGTGAGAGACAGAAAAAAACTTAGTTAAAGGGGAACTGAAATCCTTGTAACTGAGACTGCCTGGGCTCTATCAATGACAACAGGACAGAAAACACATTGACAAGGACTGGTGGGAGCATTACAGGTAAATTTGCAAAAATAAGACCAGCTGCAGTGCTATGAATATAGAAAACCCCCAAAAGCCAGTCACCAAGTCCTTCTGATAAATCAGCAAGCATGGCCATTTCAAATAGACAAATGCAACTGAGTCTACTAGTGAGACACATGGTTTACCAAGTAAATGCATGTTCTTGTCATCTTCTTCTTCTCCCTCTCTCTGCCTGCTCCTGTCTTGTGCCCGTTGAAGTCAGATGTGAAAGCGAAGGACCAAGGATGTATTCTTAGCTTTGGATAACATAGCACTTATGGACATTTTTTTCCTCCTCTGTCAGTATATTATGTTAAAACAGAATGAGTACCTTAGCCTGGAAGCGTTAAACTGCTGGGATGTGAGGTCTGAGGTCAGAAGACCATAAAGCACGCAGCACAATCTGCAGCACCTCACTGTGGAGGAACTGTTGAAATTCGGCCCACATCAGCAAAATCCCCAAATCTGCCTCCTTTCTTGCCCACTCAGACTTACAGATGAGAGTCAATTTTAACAAGTACTTTTAAACCTGCATAACCTGTGCAAGTAGGGCAAATCTGCAAGAAATTGGGACCCATTACGATGATGTTAATTCAGGTCAGGTAAAGGTCAGGTGAAGGTCAGAGGAGACCTCCCAACTTCTAACACTTTCAGATATTTCAAATTCCCCTAGCTATTTTGGGTCAGAGAGTGTCCTGATATTTCGTACGAGGCCAACTGGAAAGAGTGCACGATACAAGCATTTTTCTTTTTTCTTTGAATGGAGCAACTACTTTAATGTCTGTAGAAGTTAAAATTCAATTAGCAGTTTCTAACACTGGGAAGAAGATTTTTTTATTTTTAACCTATAAAATCATGGTCACTAATATTCCGTGACAAAAGTCAACCACTTGCAGTCTTAATTATAAATATTCCTTTCTAGGTCTCTGCTTAATTTGAAAGTTCACTATTGTCTCTGGTAGGGTTTTGACAAATCCACCAGAGGGTATTTCCAAAACAGAAAGCAGTGTTTTTATCAGGATCTCCCCACAAGAGACCCCAGGGCTTGCATTAAAGACTTGTTTGTTCTCCGCAATGTTGTATTAGAAAGATGAAAAGCTTTTCTATTAGTTTAAGAAATGTTTTAAAGCACTAGTACCAAAAGAACCCTTAAACACTAACCACAGGTCTGTTTTTCATCCAAACACAGGAAAGGGAAAGAAAATAAAGATCATCCCTGAAACAGCTTTTTCAAGGCAGTCAAACTTATATAGGTCCAAATCCCATCAAATGTAGATAAATTTACCACTCTATATTACTATTATTCTCATAATACTCAGGGCTCTTGGGATCCCAGGCCACTCCTGAAATGACACCTGATTCAGGCTAAACTCTACTTTTTTTCCATATATCAATCTCTCCATTGAAGTCAGTGTGACTATTTGCACAATGGAACTTGATCCACACATAGGAGTCAGCTCCAGTCCATGCCTGCAACACTCAGTGGACTAGTTGAACTGAACAAGCAATTGAACCCTACAGAGAAGGGGCCACCCTCCTTAGTGGGTTATAGAGGAGAAGCTAGTCGTAAATTCCATTTGGGACTCTGTGCACTACCCAACAGAGACACTAACATAGCGTGTCTCCTGCCTTGTCCAGAGCATGGCTTCCCAGCATTGTTCTGAATAGCTCTGGACCCCCATTGAAGCACAGTGATGGGTGGCTTGCAGTGAAATGTCCCCCAAACAGACTGATTTATGGCCGTCAGGAGTCTCAAGGATGTCAGTTTGTCCTGATTGATTTTTTTATCCTTATTTTCCCTCTTTTTATATCTGAATATTGCTTATTGCAATATTCCTCAGAACTATTCTCTGGAAAGCCATACTGGCTAAGTTTTGGCTTATAAATTGCTCATGAGCAGTTTGTGGCTTCTATAAAAAAAAAATCAAGCCACTCTGGCTCATTTTGGTTGGATAAAGAAATTTTGTGGCCTTCATCAATTCTAGTGCCTGACAGCAGTGACAGAACTGTCATAATCACAAACACACAGTTGCAATTTTAAAATTTGCTTCCTGTGACTCTTTGTTGAAGTTTAATCAACAGTTACTGTTTCCACAAATATTTCTGGTGGAAAGTTCTCTTGATGAAATATTCACAGGCAACAAATAAGTATTAAGCTAAAACAAATTTGAGTTTTTGATGTGAGTGAACTTTTGCTGGTGGTCCCACTACTCCATTTTAGGACCTAGGGAAGAGAAGCAAAAGAAGGGGTAACACAGCTCATTTTCTACATGACACTGCAGAGTGCAAGCAAACAAAACCAAACACCAACCATGTAGCATTGAAACGTGGGTGTACAGGAGATGACATGCAACATAGTAATAGGCTCAGCAGAAAGAGCATTGTATTCTGCATCCAAAGTGGGTAGAGGTTTATTAGACCTGCTTTAAGTCTAGCTGCTGATCACAAGGTAGAAACTTCTGCTGAATTCACCAGCAGATCTTGCACAATGCAAACAACTTAAGGTGAAAATCAGAGTTCTGAACAAAAGATGGTTGTTGAGCAAAAAGCTATTAATAATGCTGAATTTTATCCCAGAAATATTGCGTAAAGTAGGACAATTAATTTCCCTTCTCTGTGCTTCCATTTCCTCTCTGAAAGATCCTACTAAATACATTTGGGGCAGGGACAAACAGTCTCTTATTTTAACTATGTACTGTGAATAGCATAAGGAGAATAATACAGCAGTCAGGACCTCTGGATGCCACCACAAACATCAATTATAAGCAGCAGTGACAACAAGTAGGAGGAGTTTGGGATTCAAAGAAGACTGAGAAAAGACAGGTCACAATGTGTTACAGATGTGTCATCTTGTGTTACAAGCATGTATGGTTCTCATCTCCATGCAAGAGTGGCAGGGAAAAGCAAGGAAGCAGTTGATGAGTGAGCTAAATGAGAGCATAGAGGACTCTGCCACCTACTCCAAGACCAGATAAAACAAAAATCCTCCACAGCTGGTCCTTCACTTCTGCACTGTGACAGCTCCTCCCCTTCACCATCTCCCCAAACCATCCTTGAATGGCCATCCTCAGAGCCATACAGAGGAAGGCAACCACCTAGAGACCCACAAGAGCGATGTTCAGGGGACTTTATGAAAGGCAATATGAAAAACCTATCAGCTGTAGAAGCAGTATGAAAAATCTAATTGAAGGAGTGAGGTCCCTTCTGCTGGGAAACATTTTCATAGGAAGCCATCACTCTAATACCTTGTGCAAGTGACTTTCTGATAAGCATGCAAGAGGAAACAGCCCTGCAATGCTACTGAGGAACTACCCTGAAAAATCCTGGCTAGACCTTTGCCATTATCAGCATCTACAGAACCAATGTAGAGAGGCCCAAAGACAGTGCTGAGGTGGACAACAAATCACAGAATTACAAAAAAGAGCTTGGAAGAAACCTTCAGAAGTTGAGCAGTCCACATCCCTGCCCCAACATGGCATCAACCCTGTAACATCCGTCCAACTCTCCAGGATGCTGACACACAAACAATCTGGCATCACACATTTACACTGCTCTGACAGAAGGTCCCTGGAACATGGCCGACCTCAAGGATGTCCAAGTATCCTGATCCCAAGCTCACAGTGTTTCCAACAGGCAACAACACTACTTCTGGGAAGAGCTCAGGAGCCCCTGCAAGAAAGGCTGTCAGTACAAAGGCATACTATGTAGCAGGAGACTGGGGACCCATCCACAGACAGTTATTGTGGCCTGTGGGTTGTTCCAAACAGGTGGCTATTTTGGCCCCCAGTTGCAAAAGACATGTTCTACTCATTCCCATAGATACAGCCTATCTGTTCTTTTGTCTTCTAGCCCTTTATACTGCCCCATCTTTCTGTTTCCTTCTCCTTGCCCATGCCAAGCTGCCACTAATTGCATGCAATATAACCAAAACCACTCATCTTTGTCTTTCCCATCTCACTTCAGCTTGGCTGCAAGATGCACACAGTTTTCTTTCATTTGCAAAGTCAGTGACCTTGAAAACTTTAATCAGCTCTCTAAGCCCCAGCTTCATATTCCTTTCACTTCTGGAACTGTTGATCACCTCCCACATTTCAATGGAGGCAGTCATTTCTTCATGAAGCTGAGGGAGTCTGAATCACCTTCTCAGCCAGAGACCTGAACACTGGTGCTTCTTCTTTGTTTTTCTGTCAGTTTAGGGTGGTGCACCAAGAATTCCACTTATATGCACAACTCTGAAATACTTCATTGCTTCTTCAAGGCTCTGCTGTGCTCATCTTCCCCCTCTGTTCTAGGATGAAGAAGCTGAGTCCCCACTTCTGTTCAGTGAAATGTGGTTGCTCTTTATCCTTAGACAACATGACCTGTCTGTCCCTGCAGTGGCAGCTCCTCTACCTAATCACCAAGCCTGAAATACCAAGAAAAGAAAGCCTTCCTGATCACCTAGGTGCTGCAGTTTGCAATTACAGGACCCTCAGGCACATACATAGGAAGGCTGACAGCAACCTCACACAACCCCAGATGCCTTTACCCACATCCTTGTATACGGGCACAAGTCTATGCTCCATGATGGCCAGCCTCCCAGTGCTAAATCCTTGCTGTGCTGAGCCAGACACAGAGGAGGAGCATCCCACATCCAGACAGACAGCAGAAGAACTAGTGACCTCGGTACAGTTTCGGGACCTTGGGCCCATCTCAGCTAAAACTCACACTTGGTCTAATTTCCTAAGGACAGGCAGAGGCCATGACAAGGTAGCATGGCTGAGAGGAATAGGTACTTGCTGTAAAAGGATGTGGGGAACACTAAGGAGGAGATTGGATGGGTCTGTAGCACCTAGAGGAAGGGAAAGGGTTTGTTGTTCTTTTTCTCCCCTTGGCCATATTTATTTTTGGTGCTCTTTTCAGCCTCACTGTTCTAGGTAACACAGGGCAGCCCTAGCCTTGTGCGCTGAGTACTAGCACAGCAAGTGAAGCACAGCCAAGAGCTACTCATCCCTTTGATATTTTGGCTAGAGCCTACTTCTCTCTGAAAACAGCTGAAGGGCAGCAAGCTGTCATGAAACTACTCTTCCCACTCTGACTCTCCCATGAAAGCCAGGCCAAGGAGGGGGATGGAGACCCTGCAGATAAGTAGGACCTTGTTGTGATACAGCATCTTAACCTGCCAGTGAGCAAGGGAGTGTAGGGAATGGGACATGAGCCTCAAGTCTGTGCCACATGGGATAAAAGAGGTGGTTTACTGAGGCTCTTTATCAACAGCCTCACAACCTCCAAATAGCTATAACCAGTCAGAATAATTCACTGTAGGATGTGCACATAATTTTACTTCAGCCCTCAAGAATATTGCCATATTTAACATCATTCCTTACAGTCTACTCAGTCGACTCTGTTCCTCTACTGTTACTATCTAGTCCCAGATACAAGAAGACACATTCAAAATACAATACCGACAATGAACATTAACTTTTCTGCAACTTCCTTCAGTGAGAGAGGGTGCAGTCTCCATCAAGGACCAGCTTTTGTAAAAGCTGGTGTTTCTGGGCAAGGACCCAAGCCAGTGGTTACCTGCATCTTATCTGAAGCTGGAGGATAAAGTCCCAGTAAGATGCAGCCTACTCTGTTAAGCTTTTCACCCCATTTTTCCAACTTGCTTCTCTCCCTCTGTAATTTGGTGGTAAATAAATTTCTGGTCAAAATACCAGATAATTTACTGGGAGCATCTTTGTCAATGTGAATGAAAGCTGAACAGCCATATCAGCCTGGCAATATGAAAGATGTTCTGAAAAATGTTCCAACTAACTAAAGATTAATAGATTCAGCTTCCTAAGAACTCCCATAGTCTCCCTTTAGTTGCTGTAGGAGCCCCACAGAACTGCATGGAGCTACAACAGAGTTTAACTATGTGCGACTCACCATGAAGTACAGTAATTGGAAAGACTTTAGCTCCCAACACTGTGCTCTGCTTCACTACCCTGATAATTAGACACGCTACTGTTTATCCTAATCCATTGTTCATGGTCCCCCATCCAGTTTTCATCCCATGTGATGCTCTCCTGTCCTTACCAAACGGAATTAATTTGTGGTGCTAAGATTTTATGAACTGTATCAGGAGACTTTACTACAGTCTAAATACTGGCAAAGTGTTACCTGCTTTCATATAGATATTTTGACATTTTATCAGATATCCAGAGTAAACAAGCAAGCCACCACATTTCTATGGGGCAGTTGTCTTGTAATTCCCAGAACCCCAATGATCCTCTAAATAATCAAGTGTCTTTGCAAGGTAGATGTTCATCAGCTAGGACTATTTATCAGCATCAACCTTATTGGATATTTTCCCTCTACCTCTAATTTTTTATGTAAAACTGATGCTGTTAAAAAAATTAGTTGAACTTAAGTCAAGAGATGATGACTTTTGAAAGACTTCCAATAGTTCATTCACAATAAATGGCTGAGGAATAAATCATTTCAACCCTGATGTGTCTCCAAGCAGCCAGCTCTGTTAGCAGGGAGAGCTCTGGGCAGCTCCAGCAGTGAAGAACAGGGCAAGGCTTTGTTGACACATGGGAACTCGTGACAGGCACAGAAAGCAGCCAGAAAAGACCACCATGCTGCAGAGAAGACAACTGTCATGTTGAGTTAGACCGCACTCCTTACTAGACAGGGACCTCCACTTTATGGTAACAAGTATCACTTACTCTTCTTGAATAGCTTCCCAGGAGGGAGTTTTTTTGCATTATATCCAGGACAGAGTTGTTGTTTGTGCCCTGATGCCCAGGGGCTTATAACCCCCTATATGTTTTTACCCTAGTTAATCCATCTGACAGTATGTCTGTTCCTCATATAAATGTCTCACCCTTTCTGCCAGTCCTGCTATGCTCTTGCCCTCAATGACAGCAGTGACAATTTCCACAGAGTACTGATGCACTGAGTAAAAACTGGCTAACAGTTAGGGACATCTGGGCTTTCGCCTTTGGCCTCAGAAGAGATATGAAGTAAGAATGCCTCATGTATGTGACTTTCTGTACTCATTATGTCCCCTTTCTTTCAGGGGTCTTAGATTTCCATCCCGAGGGACACAAATTGTTTTCAGTGTCTCTTCCCTCACTTTCCAATACAAAGCCCCTTTCCCACCCACACTGTCCTTGGAAGAGCAATGATAATGCTTGGCATGAAAAACAGCACTGTGCTAGTAACAGGGAGCACAAGATCTCCGTTCATTAGGACCAGCCCGAGAGATCACTGCAGTGCCTCCAACAGCAGCTCAGGAGACACAGTCCACCCACCTACCTCCCTTTATGGGCCTGCAGTCAGATCTCCTCAGGCTCATTTTCCCCCAGCCCTTCTAAGGTCTGGCACAGTAAGGTTCAGCCAGTGTTCAAAGTGCATTTTTAAGCCTCTAGAAAGCTGCAGAGAATAGTTGGGGGTAGGAAGCTTCATATTCTGCCATTTGAGGGCCACAGATGGCAGCTAGGATGACCAACACTGATAGCTTGGTGTGGACCACATTTGTGGTATACATAACAAAACATAATACCTACATGCAACCCCTGTAACATACCTCCTTATATCATAGTTAGCTCTCATGGGCTGAGAGCAGCATAGAAAGGCTGTTGACTTGGGGTAATTCATCAAGCACAATCCCAGGCTGCTCTAACAGTTTTGGACTTGAGTAGCTAATCCAAATACCAATGCAAAGGGGATTCATAGACTGCTGGTCTGTCTAGGTCCCTCTGTGTTCAGGGTGGCTTCTCCAGCAGGTATCAAGAGCCCCAAAATTAGGGCTAGTTTGAACTGGTCCCTCTTTTCTGGAACATAGGGAACCTTGAGGACACCGGCATCCTCCTTCTTACGCCATCACCTCCTCTGTGGCATTAATCAGTCACCACAGTGCAGCACTGAGAGCCCCAAAACAGCTTGGAATAGAGCTGCCACTAAAGTCTTTGGCTTCTCAGTTTAAATTTAGCTGTTTAATGAAGTCCAACTGGCAGCACAGTAAAAGTATCAGTCCTTTTTTTGCAGAATAAGAGGGTTGAAGGCAGGAACCTGGTGAAGAATAGTTCTTTCCCTTTAAATTCACACCCTAGGACCATCATGTTTTGCAAGAGCTTCTCTGTGCAGACAAGCCCTGAGGCTTCAATGCAGAAAAATGCCCCTACTGGGGGAAGCATCCAAGCAATTTCCAGGCCAAAGCTCCTGACTACTACAATAAGGCAGTGGCTAAGACTACATACAGCAGAAAAGAAGGGGCAGACAGAAACATATGGAAAGAAGAAGGAAGATTCTCCATTAGGGTGGAAAGAGAGCAAACATGTAAAAGAAACAGTATCTCCTCTGACCTACAGAAATGGCCATGAGACCCTAGGAGAAAAGGAAGGAGGAAAGGAAGAGAAGCCAGACAGATACCACATACTCAGCTCAGCTCACTTGGATCTCAGAACTGATGAGTCTGAAATAAATATATGACCTACGTATCTGGAGGTGTGTTTGAGGCTTCTCATTGCCTTTGATATTTTGAATGTTTATGCCCCAGAAAGGACCCACTGTCTGGCCTTTCACTACCACCACAAAGGTTAAGAACATTTGGAGATTCCCAGAAAATAAGGCAAGTACAACACCTGGGGCTTTACGGGAAATACCAGATTATCATGGTTCTGGCAGTAAAACCAAAACTGTTGGCAGTGTTTCAGATTATTACTGCTTTTCTTTTCCTTTCTAACCCCCCCCCCAACAAACAACATACCTATCTAACCTTGCAGCAGAACCCAAACTCTCTCTCAAATAGTGCCTGACTCAAAATATTACCAGCATAAAATGTAACAACACATAAAATGAGCAATTTTATTCCTCTTCTAACATGAAGCTTATTCTTAAAATTGTATGACCTGCCCACACTCTCTAAATATATAATAGAAAAGGAAATCCTTCCAGAAGCACTAATAATTCAAAGAACCAACCCAATATATGCTATGGGAACAGAGCTGGTTTTGAAAGCTGCTATCAACATATTTCCATTCTACATTTCTTTGCCACTTCTGTACTTTCCCATCAGCAGCAGGGAGAATGGATAAGCTTGATTTCAGAAGGAGCAATTGCTGGAAATAAGCTTAGGAAAATCTTAAACAACAACAGAGATATTGAAGCTGCCTATCTGAAGATTCAGGAAGTCAGTCCTACATCTAGAAGTTTGCCAGCAAAAGAATTAAAAGCATTATTAACACAAATAAACTGGGGAGTCTGCAGAAGCTGAGGTCATTTACCTTAGGAACTGGGTGCAGCACTGTCACCAGCAGTACAGATCAGTATCCATGAGCCAGCCTTGACATACTAGCTGAGAAAGAGCCCTGTAGAGCTAAAAGCATGCACTGTAATCAATATGTAAGGGCTAGGCAGAAACGTACAGCCAAAACTTGTAGCCAGCCTTTACTGCAGCTTTTGCACTATGCACATAACAGAAAAGCTAGCTCAGGATGTGTTCAGGCAGCAATATCCTTTCCTGACTTCAATGGAGAGATCCTGCTGGCTGAGCAAGGACTATTTGCCCAGGCAACCTCTTTTACTTGACACCTCTTCCTTGGTTATCAACAAATCTCATCATTCTAATGCCTGAAAGTGCACAACTATGAATCAGGAAAGCTGAGTAAGATTCTCAGTTTTGCCGTCAAGGGACAAGCTGCTGCAGTACAACACTGGAGCCCACAGGCCACCACAGCACAAGATGGGCACTGTCCTTCACCTCTCTCCTCCTGATGTAAATTCAGATTTTTCTTTAACCACTACCCAGATCCATTTCTCCAGATTTTGACCTTTTCCTCTCCTATCTATTAGTGTTATTTGTCATGATATCCCTCTTGAAATCCACTTACTAACTTTTCTTCAGCAGTTCCCAAAATAAGGCACTTAGGGGTTTACAAGGTCTCTTCCTTGAGCAAAATCTGTCCACTTCAGATGGCAGAAAGATCCCTTTATTCCCAAATGGTCTCACTAGCCCTGTTGTGCAGAGAGAGGCTACCTGGTACTCAGCAGGGTGGGCAGTAGGAAGGATACCCAGAAATAGGTAAATGGTGCTGCCTCACATCTGCCTGACATGACCTTTTGCAGGGAAAAGGTTTGGAGGCAAAGAATACACTGGAGGAGGTAATACCCAGGACTGAGTGGGAAATGGAAATTCCTCTGAGTAGGGCAAAACATTATACACACATTGTTTTTGATACTGAGTCATCATTTCATGTTAGAGCCAGAATAAATCCTGTTTTGGGATGAATTCTTTCTTCTTGATCATATAACTGTCATCTCTGCAATGTTAGAACCTCTTTTGCGATGCATATTTTAGTTGTGTTTGTTTGTTACCCAACAGCTAGCCAGAGAGTTTATTTTATCATTCATTATAAATGCCTCTCATGTAGACTCTCAGCACAAGTAGAGAAATCTAAACTTGCTTATTGACAAATGTGAAGCAAAATATACTTCTATGTCAAAGTGAAGTTTATCACATTCCTTGTCCTTACCCTTCAGGCAAAAGTCACAATGAGCAGATGAGACACGTATGATCTCTGAGAGGGAAACAAACTGCTTTTTGGGAACCCATGGCATTAGTAATCAGATTCTTGAGCTTTGAAGGCTGCTGCCCAGCTTCAGCACCTAGACCTGTGGATCCAGCAAGATCTTCTGGGTCTGAATCACTTCAACAACACAACAGCCATTTCTTAGGCAGTCAAGATCCAAATGATCTAGGATTTCATAGAACAAGATCAACAATCTGCTCTGCTCATGGCAGAAGTAAGTCAACGCAGCACATGGATATTGTGTGATCTAAAACTGATGCAGCTGCACAAGCTGGTCTGTGTGTGTTCATTGATGACCACATCATGATGTAGAACTAGAAGTACAGGTTAGCCTGAAAAAATTGCAACCTTAGAAAGTCCTCTCTTTCACTGCCAGCTGTGAAGCTGAAAAGAAGCAATGCACAGGCAGCAGTAGCCCCTGTAGTGTATACCAAGCCTTTCTCTCACCAGTATTCATTTGCAACCCCCTCCAGTGGAAGTTGGGCAGGTGATTTTTGTAATTTTGTAGTGTAGCTGAAGCTTGGTACCTCAGAGAGTTAGTGTGGGCATGGCTGAAGCTGGTCCACTTGCCATGCAGAACTTGCCATACGAGCAGCTAAAAGATCCATTCTCCACATGCCTGTGCCCAAACTTGGCCCCATTTGCTGGAGCTTCGACATGGGCAGAAGAAGACAAAGGGACTGCCATTTGAACACCCACACAGTGCAGTCAAGGGGGGCACAACTAGTTACAAGAGAACAGACAGAGCCTGTTGAGTCAGCTCCGTCTAGATCTCTGCCAAGATCATCCATAACCAGGTCCCTGCTGGGAACTGAGCTCATTTGCTGATTTGACTTCTTGTATCACATAAGGAGCATCGTCAATAATCTGGCCAATACGAGCTCAACTGAGCAGACTTCATATACACACAAATGCACATGCAACATTTCTGAAGTAAGATCAGTTTGGCCTCAGAATGAGCACCTGTGAGCTAAGCTCCTGTGGAGCTATTTGGCTTCTCAAGCCATCAGTATGCAGGGCAGAAGAAAAACCCCTTTCTCTAAGTGAAAGTTGATAACTTTTTGCTCTTTGGACCAAGCAGAGCCCTCCCTAAGGGTCTGACAAATGCTACAGAGCCACAAAGCACTGAAAGATGAAACTTATGGATGATCTGGAAGGTTAGTATCCAGGTGAAAACAGAGAGCTCTATTAAGTTGAGACTCCCAGAGGCACTGCCAGCATGGAGCTGCTCTTTGCTGTGAAGTCAAAGGTAGGCTTTGGCTTTCATACCATGTAGTTTTACAGAGCTTGCCACAAGTAGAAGGCAGCATTTTTTGTTCACTGTTTGTTCCTTTTTTTGGTGATAGAATATTTCCTTTGCCCTTGGCAAACACAATATATGTGTCACATCAGGAAGAGAGGGCTGGAAACTTAACAGTGAACCCCGTGCACAGCAGTACACTTCCAGGGGCTGCATCCAAGATGCCTACTTAGGTGGTAGTAAGAAAGTCTCCAGTGGGAGAGTGCCTAACCAGGGAAGAAGTGGAGGAGCAGTGGTGAACCACTGGGGGAGAAAGCTGAGAAAGCTGAGGTGGCTTCTCCCCAGTATCACTTAGGTCTGGTCAATAGGTGGGAAAATACAAAGAGCTCTATTGCTGTCTTTTGAACAAGAGAGACATAGCTGCTAAACCTTGGTGTTGTCAATGGTTTGACTGGAGAAAACGTGCAAAATCCAGACAAGGAGCAACAGGATCAGTACAGACTTTCCAAGAGTGGACTGCTAGCAAAAACTGCGTATTGCATACCCTCCGGGGGTTGGGGCTCGGCGGGAACCACAGGACTCGTCATGCAGGTTGCCCTCAACTTCAAACTAGAATGAAATATCTGTGTGAACACAGACATATGTACACATGTATACATGTCCAAATCAAAAAATTGTTGAAACCAGGGAGCTGGATTCTCAGCCAGTACAAATCATGCGTGTTGTCAAAGCCAGAGGAGTTTGGTTGGAGATACCTCTGCTGAGAACCTGACTGATGGTATTTAACCTGATTTTACCCCCAAATTAAGCAAACTTGCAAATTCTGACACCAAAAAGAGGTATCTCTGAAGGACTTTCAAATATCAACAAATGATGTAAGAAATCTGCTTTGACTTTATAGGATTTTTTAAAAGAAAAACACCAAACCATCTGATTTTAGTTTTTAACATAATTTAAAGTTTAACTGCTTTCCTGTAAAACATTTCTCTGTCCATGGCCCACATTCATGGCTGTATTTCTCTTTCTGAACTGTCAGTCACTGAGTCTCAGACTTGGAAAGCAAATGCAGCTCTTTTTCCTTCCCACTCATGACCAAGGATGAGAATTACTTGAGATAAGTTAGGTTCTGACTTCCATGTGAAGACAAACATTCAAGGGCATTATGAAGATAAGCCAAGCAGAAAAATTGCTCAGGGATCATTGGCTTCTCATTATCATTACTGCATGGGGACAAGCTATGCATGACTTCTTGCTCTTGTCTGCAAAGTAGCTCTCCCTCGTATTGAGGAGCTCTTACTTTCCATACATGCCTGAAATGAAATCCTTCATAAGGGCTGATGACTGAGTCTGCCAAACTTAATTGAATCATTGATTAACTAAATGTTTAATTTTTACTTTTATTACATGTATTTGTTGTTATTATTTTGACATATTTCAAAGATTCAGCAACATAACAGTGCCCTTATTGGAGGAGAAACAGATCTTCTCAGTTCAAACCACAGCTTTGTTCACTGTTATTCTCTCTTTTTTTTTTTTTTTCTGACAGAGTATATGCTTTGCTCTCTTTGAGCAACAAATGGGAAGCAGAACCCATGTTCTAGTTAGTGGGCAAGTAAGTCTTGCACTGCTCAGAATGTTTTGGTGATATATTGAGGGAATATAGAGGTTAGCACTAATCAGTCCCTTGCCCGTCTAGAAAGCTTCCCTCTTAGAGCCCCATTTCCCAGTCACACAAGTTTCATTATCCTGACCTGATAGAACATCAGTGTAACATGTGCCAAAATTGGAACTCAAGCCCAAGAGGAAAGGCCTTCATCCTCTCAAACCATCTCTGTTGCCAACACTTGCCTCCCCTTGCCAGGGCTAATAGATCTGTGATGGGTGACCTGCCTCTGGGACAATGCACACTGACAGAAGGCACGGCAAGCAGCCTGATGTGGCACGAAGCAAATATTTTGGTGAACTAGGAGCAGTGGGTATTTCCTACACAGTTTTTCACTTCTCTCCACCCTCATTCTCAGTGACACAAGCTGGAGCCTTCCCAGAGGAAGGCTTCAGGCTATTTCACAGCTCAACATCCCCTTCAGCACAGAATGGACACCTAGCCCTTGCTAAGACTTTATAGTCCTGCAACATCTCAGCCAAAAGAACTACCCTAGATTTTTAGTCCTAGTCAAAATGTGTAATAGGAACTGCACGCTCATCTGTTCTTACACTTCAGTTCTTCAATTTCTTTTCAAGAAAAACTTTGCTTTTTGTTGAGCTTTGCTCCTGAAAGAATGTAAGCACCTCCAAGCAAGAGCCATGTGTGGCTCATAGCCCCATGTTCTGCCCATAGCCCTGCTTACTGCTTAGTTCCAGAGCATGACCCCATTACAGCAAAACTCCCAGGCACTGAAACAGATGAAGGGTCAAATGACCGCCACACTGAATTGCCCTCATATCCCTGCAAGTTCTCAACAGAGTCTAAGGGTAAATGAAGAGGGGTCAGAAGAACAAGGGGCTCATGTCCCATCCTCCTGCTGCCTATGGAGTTATGCAACAGAAGTGGGATGTAGGTCCCAAAACTTACCCTGCTTTGTATCATCCCATCTTCTTTAGACAGTTTTGAGTTCAATCACATGCTGCAATTCCATTAAAGCTCAGTGCTGAGCAAAGATTGGAGATCGGGGTAGGACTCAATGCAGGAGACTGGCATTCCAGATGCAGGAAGAAAGATAACAGAGCCATGCTGTTCATGGCAGTATCACTTTTCTTTAGTGTTTCTGCAGCTGTAACCCATCTCTTTAATAAGGGCAGAAGAATAAGCTGAGGGCATGATCTCAAAGGTCAGCAGCCAGGCTGTGCTCGGCCCTCTTCCAGATGTTCCTATTCTGACCAGAGACTGTCTTTCCCAGGTTAGTTATATCCACCTCCAAAAAGGGATTGAAAATACAATGCCCAGTGCTCTGACTCTCTGCTTTTAGATTGATAGTGGAGTTATTTAATATGTACCATTCTGCCCCATCCTGCCCTTTTGCCAGGAGATCCCAGCTTTCCAGTCCATCTGAATGGAGATAAGGTTCATTCCTCAAGCCAGTGTCAGGCCTCTCTCCCACAACCGTTCTCTTTATTTTAACACCTGAGCCATAGGCAGTGGAGACACAGAGCTGCTTGCTCATTTATCAATCCCTTCTGCAAAGCTGACTGCTTCCAGCAAAGAGACCAGAAAGCAGCTGGGAGAAATAACCTCTTCCTTTACCCCAGCATGAATCACCAGAGCCTGTGAGTCAGACCCCCTCCGCTCCCAAAGCTCAGCAAGTTACTGCATGTTTGCTGATCCGTGGTAACTGGCCACATGCGTGCTCTCAACCAAGTGGCAATGGCAGCAGCAGTTCATTAGTTTAGCTACTGGAAATGCTACTGATGAAAGCATGCATGTGGATAGGTCCTAGAGCACAGCTGACATGTGGTACCTCCTGTGTCTGAGTGTTTATAGAAAATAAAACTGCTACTGTAGGATATCCACAGTGGGTTATCCCTCTTGTAAACAAAAATTTGGCTAATCTTTCTGAGCTCCTTTTGAACTAGTGTCTTTCCTACAAGCAGAAGACTCTCAGAACAAGTCAAGAGCACATGCACCCTGCAATGTAGATAGAGCTCACACAGAAGCTTAATCATAGTAATGTAGCTTATGTTGAGTATCTTCGAGAGCAAGGGCTTCCACCACAAAGCCTGCACCTAGTTTCCAAAGGACTTACACATCTTCACAGAACTCTGTGTTAATGTGCCAGCACTCTATAGCATCCCAGGTTGGTTGTCCTGACTTTTGTACATCTACTTGTACTGCAATTAAACCACTGGCTTGTGCCTAAGTATACTCTTCTTCTTTAAGACACTTGATGTTTCAGTCATAATACGCTTCTGCAATAACCTCGCTATCAAATCCTGACTAATCTGAGAACTGAGGCCAGGCTGGATCCTATTAAACATGAGATGCTCTCTGCAGAGGTTTTTCACTGCTTTCTGAGTGTTTTTCCAGCATTAACATTTGCCATAGGAAGTTCAAAAGAATGGCACAATTCCTGCATCACCTGCCTTATTAGTATTGATGAATAACAAAAACTCTAAACGCACGCAATGTTTTCCTCACTGACAGATAAAAATAAGAGAGAATGACTGGAATTGCTGGGGAATTTAACCAACCAAATGCTTTGCATTTCTTTGGTCTTTTCTCCCCAAGCGACCTCACGGAAATACTGATGAAACAGACAGTGTTTCTAGTCTTGTAGCTCTTCCATTTAGAAATTTATTCCTTACTTGCAATACTGTCAAAGCTTCCTCCAGTTCTTTTTCTTCTCTTCCTGCTCATCTCCCCAGTGGGGCTGATGCACCAGCCTCTTACTCCCTCATGTTTGTATCCCCTTTTCTGTTCTGACATTTTTCATTGGTACTGGTCAATTTGGCCCAGTTATCCAGAGGCTGCCCCAGAACATTCAGAGCAAGAGATGGCAGCTTCTTTCCCACCCATGGGCTTGCTTCAGTATCAAGTCTTTTGCTGCCCCAAGCCATCCAATATCTGATAAAGTACCAGCTTCTCTTATGGAGAGAAAGTTTTCCTCCAGACCTCAACTTAGCTAGGAGTGCTGGAGAATTACACCTTTATTGCTGGTTTATTGCTACATTCTCAAACTCACGTAGTCCCTGCAGGGTGTGCCTTACAAATGCATTGGGTGGGACATTGTCTGTCTACCCTTAAGTGTAAGTTGCAAACACTTGCAAAAGGAGTGACCCTGATGGTGCTTCTTCATAGGTGAACATCATCTCCCTCTGGAGGCCTCCAAAGGCTATTCTATTGAGTAGATCAGGAGCTAAGGTGCATTCATGTTAGGACAGATGCATTGTTAGAGACATAAAAATGTGAGTTTAAGTTAAACAAGATCATCCTCAGAACAAGCTAGCACTTCCTGTAATATCAGCCATCCTTTTGTACATGTTCACAGAAGCCCCCCACATACAAAGACCTCAAAAAAGAGAGGTTAAAAAACAGTGGAAGAATCCTCTCTTACTCAATATTTGACAGACCTTGGGGGAAGTCTATCACACATACACCTCAAAGGGCACCCTTTTGCTCTTTCCTGAAACTACTGTTTCATATCTCTGTCTCTCTAAGAGGTTTTCCGCTGCTCTGTTTCACTGGCAATGCATAGCTCCATCACATGGGACAACATCACCATGTCAGTCCTCAGAGCTGGGGACATCACTTCTGTAACTCAGAGTGAGCTGTTTTCCATGAGCAAACTGTCCTGGGGCTCTCTACAGAGATTACTATCAAGGGTGTAAATAGTGTTAATTTCCTATGAAGACACCTATGAGCATAAAGTTTAGATCAAGATGATCAGAATACCATAGATAACAACTCTTGGTTCTCAGCAACCAGAAACCAGAGCTGTAGCATGAAGAAGGAAGGACTCCCATCCTGTTATGATCCTGAGTCCCTCCTACATGACAACTTTAAAAGTATATTCCAGTTGGGCTCTCCAAAGAGTCTGTTTAAAACTTCTGTAGGTTCTTCTGCCTCCTGGTTCCAGAGGGGTCAACGCACTCCATTTTCATGGAAATACTAAAACTTGGAAAAAAAATGGAGAGCACGCATTCCCCTTCAAGTGCACTGCCAGTTGCCTGGTTAGTGCCTAGCCTGAATTTTTACATCAGCCCCATCACACTGGAGAAGCAGACTGATGCCCAGCCACAGCCTGAAATAATGGAGTCCATGGGATACTCACCTATTTGGAGTGAAGGTGAAGGTCTACATATTAGGACTGGATGTCTGCTCAGAAGTTCATTCAGGAAGGAATTTGTCTTTTCTAAAAGTCCCTTTGAAATTATGTGGCAAAGGTGACCAGTGATAAGAAAAGATGTTCACAGTTTCCACTGAACCAAATCAATCCACTTCCAAAGGGGGATTTTATTCAGGAACACTACCTACAACAAAATGTCTTTTCCTGATGAAACCACTAGGCAATAAGCAACCTCCATGAAGCTGAAGAGTAATACAAGGCAAAGGAGTGACCTAGATCTCAGGAATCTAGATAGCAATAAATTCATTAAGAGGAGGATACTGTGTGAGCCAAAGCCAGAAGCCTAATTTTCTCTGGTTGCGGTACAGACAGAATCAATGCAACCAACTCTGACCAACCCTGACTCCCTTCTGGAGCCATTAGTAGAGAGAAAGGGGTTTTGTGCTGTAGCTGAAGTACCCAGTTGTAAGATTTATACGTGAAAAAACATCCCTGCAGTGTGCTTCAGAAGAGTAGATCAGTGGCATGTGTAACTAACAGGTAGAAAGTCTTTACATGTTCTCTCTGGAGCAGTAAGTCACCCCAGGGTTTTTTATGCAGCACTGGAAAACAGAACTGGTGTCTGACTACTCAGCCTGTAGCCAGTGCTTTCCTCTGCATGCAGAACCATTGCCTTGACCAGGCTCAAGTGGGTCAAGGCAGGTAGTTCTTCCCTTGGCAGCTCCAGTGCTCCTCACTGCCCAGTTGTGTCCATCCCAACAGATCTTCCCTCTCAATCCCACAACCTCAGAGCAGGCCTTCTATTCTGTCCCAGTAGCCCAGCTGACCATGACATATGCACTGCTCTGTCTCATCTGAGCACTTAAGAGGCAGGATCTTCCTTAGAATGGCTATGAAATGCCGTCCATGTCCCTGAACACCCCAGAACCTCTTGGGCATATCCTGTGCCTCTGGAAGTGGCTGCTTTTACTGCCTGGTGATTCTGAGCTCTCTATCCTGAGAGCTATCCTGAAAATCTCCTCTTAGAGCTCCCAGCAACAACTAAGTTCTTATGTCATAAGCATGAGACCTAGCATGAGGACAGACTGCCACGGCATTAGCACTCATTCTTGTGGTTCCACTGCAGACCCTATGAAGGAACCCATGAAGCGGGTGCAGCAAGGCAACAGATGAAACTGTGTCTTTGGACTCAGAATAAAGTGATGAAAAAGGGTAAGAGTAAATTCTGCTGACAGTGAAACCAGTGTGAAGCCAAAGAAATTCTGCCCAGGTCAAGAAAATTCCCTCGCTTCACAGCAGCAGGATCAAAATCAAAATTCAATCTAGACGAGTTTTGATATAAACTGTCTGACGGATTCCTCCAGCACAAGGGTTCAGCTTATAGCTTCTATTAACACTGATAAAAAACAAAGCAAGGACAGAGTAGCTGCTCTGTCCAAATGCATTGCCAGATAAACCACAGATAAAAGACAGCTGGGGATTATGCCTCCCCGATATCATGACAGAGTAAGAAATACCACTGTGCTGTATTACCACCAGACCTTCTGCATCTTTCCAAGACATTTCTCATGTTTCCATAGCTCATACTCTCTATTTACTCAGGAATCAAACTTTATCACTTAAAGACAATCTAAACATTTTCCCCCAATATCATCTTAAATGTTGCCTTGCTCATTTATCAAAGAACAGTCAGATCTCCTCTAAGTAACAGCCCACTATTATTTCCCACTCACGTTATTATCCCACCAAGTAACAGCCCATTCTGTTTCCTAGTAAGCATCAAAGCAGAGAGTGGAAAATGTGCATTTAACTGCAACTGAATGCGGTTACATCAAACAGTGATGCGCTAACTTAAATCTGATCGCTAAAAGAGTTGATCAATCCCAAGGAAAAGTTCCTGTGATCCAGCACATTAATGGCTGTTGATATTCACCTCAATAAGAAGCAAGAAAGAACCAAACAGCAAAACATGAAACATCAAAACCCCTCAGAGAATTAGCACCAACCCCCTCAATTACCATGTTAGCATTGTGACAGGAACTGACAACTGCTCTTTTAAGAGAGTACATTGCCCTGAATTCTTGGGGCTTTGGTTAGAAAAAAAGAAATCAATTAGAAAGGAGACCTCTAACAGCCAGAAATATGAATGAGATGCACATTCTGCACACTTGCCAGGCAAACACTCCCTACCATTTGTACTGCTTCATGCAATCCACAATACTTTCCTGATATCTTTTTGGCTTCTCTCTTCTTCCTTAAGTAAAATTTGTTAAAAATGGGAAGTACCTTTTCCTTGGTCAGGTTCTTTTTCCCCTTTTTTCCCTTCTTTGTTCTTTTTGCTCTTTCCTTTCCCTTTTTTCTTGTTCTCGGACATTCTGCACAAGTGTTTACAGTCTCAGCAAAAGACAGTCCACACCAGATCTATGTGCCCCACGAATGCTACTCCAAATGTTACTTGCCAGCTGCAACTTCCGACTGTTCTTATATTGTTTCTGACACAGACAACACCCACCACTGGGTGGAGAAGCAAAAGTTTAACTGTTTGCTTACTGTTCCCAGTTAACCGAAAAGATGCACTAGGATACAGTTGGAGGGCCGATGGACATGCAACAGGATGACAGCAGCAATCCTGAAAGTGTCTTGGACATTAAGTCTACAGGCTCATAGTTTTCCATTGCTGATTCTGTCTCTGGCTGCAGATAAATTCTGAATGGCTTCTGGAGCATCACAGAAATAAGAGTTTTGGAGAACTCAGTTTAGATCTCAATGATAGGTGAGAGCCAGTGCAGTCTAATGAGAAAGGTAGAGGCTTGGAAGCCATTCTTGTTCTGCTGCTGACCTGGTAGAATTAAATTGGCCTTTTTCCTTGTATCATTGCTCCCACCATAAATCAGAGCAGGTTCACCTGGCCTTGTGTCCAGCTCTTTGCTGTCCCAGGAGATCTTTCCAAAAGCTAGAAATAACTGGAGAGCCCCTTACCTGGCCTTCTTGCATCTTTCCTCCCTCTCTGGAAGCTGTGGGTGATCAGTTAAACCCATGTCTCATAAACTTAGGGATTACCAAGGCCCTCTTCTGCAAGTCCAATGTGTGATGAGTAACTCAGCCCAATTCTCTTCTACAGAGCAGGCCATTCTGACATTGCCTCATCTTCCGAAAGTCCTTCAGGATCCTCATCTAGAAAGCCCCACATACTGCCAAATCATTCTCAGATATAGCTAATGGATTCAAAGGCCTGAAAGGGCTATAAGCCACAAGGCACAGGGCAGAATATTCAATCCAGGTATCTCTGAATTAAATCCAATTCCCCCAGTCTCAGTAAAGCATGTCTTCCAGGTAAGCATTCCCTTCTGATATAAAGACAAGAAGAAATGAACAAACCATCGATCCCCTTGGAATCTTCTCCCAGTAGTTAATAACCTCATTGTTAAAAATGTCTGCCTGCTCTGAAGTAAAATATCTGGCTTCAGTGTCCAGCCATTGTTTCTTGCCTGTTTTCTCCTCTAGATTAAAAAGCCCTTCAGCAATCGGTATTTTCTCTCATAGAAGTACTTACATACTGTAATCAAGTTATCCCTCAGTATTCTTTTTGATAAGCTAAATAGATTAAGCTTTTTTCCATTGCTTGCTGTAAGCATTTTCTCCAGCTCAGAGATCATACCTATAGCAATCCCATTTGCAACATCCTACTTAAGCTAACACAAGAACTAGACACTATTCCATTGTTTCTTGTGTACACATGCAAATACAAGGCAGAAATCCTACCGCCAGCCCTTCTAAGACTTTTAACTTTGAAGAGTCACACTCATGCACAAGGCTTCACAAGAAAAATCTGTTTTGTTGTTTTTCTTTTGTGACTCCCAACAAGTCCCTGCTCTGCAGGACACAGTCCCCTCCTCCTTAATTAGGATTAATTTCTTGTTCCTTCAGCATCTCTGTGGTGAAACTTCATTTTGTTTGAAAAGAGACACTTTACCAAACCACTCAGATATCTCTCTCTCACTTCTTTATTTCCACCATTGCTTAAAGTTCCATTGGTCTCTGTATCAACTTTCTAATATTAATAGTAGTAATTTCACATTCATTTCCAGATTACTGATGACAATCTCTATAGAATCTCACTAGAAATTCTTCACAGAGCAATAACTGCCTGTCAACAATTACACTTTGATGTCCATTAGTTGATTATTTCTTCACCTATGTGTGATGTCCATTATAATATTTACAATGCTTATTTTGCAATTCTATTGGAGGACATTATCACACTGAACACCTTGTATTCCATTTTATGAAAGCCTGAGAGCTATATGCCAGAGGACACCTGAACAAACTTGCTTTGAATGCTTGGATAAAAGCTACCAAGCCTGCTAATTTGGAGTTTGAGCCTAATACACATTTTGTAACATCCTCCATGGTTACTTGATCACAGGACAAGAACACATCTTACTGCTTCTTTTCCCAATGCAGGGTAATAGCGAATACTGACAATTTAGGATATTCTCGGTCATTATAAATGGCAATCTCCATATGGTTATTTTACTGTTGCTTCATAACCATGGTCCTTGTTGCTAATGTATTAAGTCTATTGTAGCTGTCCCTGACAGATTTCCCTCCAGCTATTGTTAGCTTGTCTTCTCTACACCATAACTCCAGACGCACATGGATTGCTGCCTATTTTTCTCCTTTCAAAATTTGTTAGTTATTATCAGTTCCAACTGTTCCTTTCATTGGCTATCAAGCTAGGATGGGTATTAGCTAAATGTTGTCCTCTTTCTTGACTCTGCAATCTCAACTTTCTTGGCCTCTGCTCAAAGAGCTCCCAGTTCTCACGCACATTTTCTTGTGGATTTAAAATATATTTATGGTTAGGACTCTCCTCTGCTAACCCAGATGAATGAAAACCCATGATGGTCACTGGCCCCATGTCAACCACAAATTCTAACCCAGTGGTTAATTCAGCCATCCAAAGCAATAAGCCATCACTTACCAAACATAAGGGAGTTCCTTTGCCTGGGTGTGATAACTCAGTGTTAGAGCTAGAGAGTTGAGAGAGACTTTAATGTTTTACTGCTAGCTATAGCTCTCTTGCCAGCATGTTTCTCCAGAATGCATGTCTCTCATAAAAAACACATTTCCTAGACAGACACACAAACACTTAATTTTTTTTATTTTCAACTTGAAATATCATTTACCACAGATTTCTTTGTATGAACTAAGAGGTTGTGGTTTTTTGCTTTTCCCTCCACTCAATTCTGAAGACAAACAATAGCTCTCCTATACCTCCAGAAAATCAGTACCTTCATTCCTGTTAAAGGGACACAGTCTGTGCTTTTTTCAGCATAGCCTTTCCAAAGTGCTTGTGTTTGGAGTAAGCTTGTTAAAGCTAGCAAGTGCAGCAAAGTTTTCTTACTTTTTTTCCCTCTCCTCTTTCAAATTAATAAATAATCACAGATTTTCTATCACTGAAGACTACTCAGAGGGTGAAGTCATGCACAACAATGCACAGCACAGCCTCAGCATGAGAAAATGAAAATGACTGAGTCTAAGAAGTAAAAGTGGTAGTCTGGCTTAGCCTCACTGTCCTAAACAGCCTGGGAGGTGTGATGAGAACTAAAAGCACCAGCACCTCCCAAAATTGACATTTTTGCACCTCAATATGGTCTTAGTCTCACCTGTAACAGATAAAGAATTTTATACAGATTAATGCAGATGTACACCTTGACAGATGTACATCTTGACAATGATGATCCTCTGCCAGTCTTGTTATCTTATCCAACCAGCTGGCCTCTGGCCCAGTGGAAGAGGGATCCCTGGGAAGAGGCATCCACTCCACTAGATCCAACTTCAGCATTACAGATGCATAGAGTACTTTCTCTGTAGTTCCCAGTACGTGAATACGTGGGGCTAAATCTAGTAAACAATTTCAGTCTTCATATAGCAGTGCTGATATAATAAAACCTATCAATGGGAAGGGCATTCCAGTCTTGATGTCCCAGGTACCATGGCTGTACTCTTACAAGTTACTCGATACTTATTGTTAAAACAGCAAATATTTATTTAAACGACTTCACGAAAAGTTAAAACCTGCACACTATTAGAATGTATTTTTGTAGTCTTCACAATTCATGTAACAACTTTCAGCTTAACAAACAGGAGGTATGTAATTATATAAGAGACTGAGCTATAGCTAAAATGCAGCCAACTCTTGTATGAATTCCAGCATACTGGTTTTATAATGCACTGCCACCCTGCAAGCAGCAGGGTGAATTTAGCAGGCAGAATTTCGTTACCCTCATTAGAATTTGCCGACATGCCAACCTAACAATTCTGGGCTCCTTAATAACCCCTAGGAGGTCAGAACCAAGATCACTTGAAAGATGGCCTTAAATCACACAGACTTATCCTTTCCTTCCTGCAGATTGAGCCTCCAAGACTGCTGAGAGCAACCCTTTTGTGAACACTGCACAAATTCACTAATCAGTTTGGAGATGGGTTCAGTTAAGTCATCATATCTGTGCATAGGAGCCAGCCCCGCAATCTTAAAGTGCAAATTACTCCTTATTGAGCCAGCCTTCCCAGTCTTCGGAGTCACTCCAAAATTCTTCCAGTTACTTTTCACCCCAAAGATCTGCCACTTTCTTCAAAACCTCCTTTGTGTTTCCACTAAGACTGCTGCTACCACTGCAGTCAACAGTAATTTCTACATGAAGCCAATAAACAGAGCCTCCTCCATTCACCTTCCATTCCTAAGCCTTTCAAATCTGTCTGGTCCCAAAATGCCAGGAGGTCTGGGAGAAGAAAATAAATTCCATGCATGCTTATGATCTCTTTTTTTCTCTAGATGCAACTCTGCTAAAATGCTGAAGGTCCCAGTATGTTATAGCCTCCTACAAAAAGATCTGAAAGTTGCTTTTAGGAGTGTTTACATTTAAGTGATAGCAAGAAGTCTCTTTCCCCTCCCCGGCCTTTTGCCTGCTCACAGGATTATTCCTATACTGGAGGAATGGAAGTAGCTGAAGAAGTCTTGCACAGGTAGATCCTGCAGTGAGAGGGAGTGTAAGATCTCAGTTGCTTACCTGAAAGGATATAAGAGTGATCCTCCACTAAACTCTGTATCTTGTCCACACACAGCTTAGTAAAGTCTATAGTAGATTCTGCTTACATGCTGTCATTCTAGCTTGTGCATTCTTGGCCCACCAATACCCCTCCTTGTCATGACACCCATATGTTCATTAGCTCCTTAGACTTATATTCAAAGAGCTGCTGCCCAAACCCGGCAGATACTCTGCTAAGGGAAAGCACATCCAAAGCTACAGTAATGTGGTCAAGAACAGAGAATGCTCATTTGGTGTGTTAGCACTCTTCTTCCCAACATACTCATTCAAAAGAGGACTTGGAAAAAAGAAATGTTGGGCAGGACAGACTGAGACCACCTAGAGCATGAACAGTCAGGGCTACAGGAGGGGGCCCTTGTAGCATCTAGAGACCTGATCTTGGGCAAAAGCTGTCTGACTGGAAAAGGCTGCATGCAGAACATCTCAGAAGTGCTCACAGGGCTTCAGAAAGCAAGGGAATTTCCAGGCTCAGATTGCCATCGTTCCCACTTACTTCTGGTTCTGTGCCAGCATCGGAAACTGCAGGTGCAAGTTCTATCTGTGCCATACTCACCTGTAAGTTCACATAAACAGGAATTTAGCCTGATGTAAACAAACACAATGAGATAAAAATCTCACCATTTCCTTGGGGAAAGGCTCTGCAAGGATGTTAAAACATCTGAGATCTGCTTTAAGAACCTTATTAGAAAAGGCAATCAGAGATTATATCTCTACCCAAATAAATGCATCCTTCCTCAAGAACCTCTTCTGGCACCTTACAAGCCCATGAAAAGTAGATATAGCATCACTGACTGCACTACTGTGGGTGGAGAACATGATCAGATGGACAAGTACATTACTCAGAGCAGGTTACTGTTTTGTGTTATATTTATCTGGTTAAAGTGTGCCTGAAGGAACAGAGTAATTGGATCTGCCACATTTGATTCAATGGAGGAGGGAAAAGCAAACCATAAATTAGAGAGTCCATTTTCAGAGGGCAATATTGTTTACACCACCTTCCCATGTCTGTGCAATGCTAAGGAATGTTCTCCCCTGTGCTGGGTCTCCTAGCGCTGACACTATAGCCTTCGGGCCTATGCGTTGCATGCATAGGACAGCCAGAGGACAACAACTGAGTAGGGCCACAGCTGCCAACTCGCCTCCTCCTTCTCCAGGGAGAGAGCTGAGCAGCTGAAGCGTATGTTGTTGTTTCTGCTCATGGGAGAAAAGAAGGGAAGAGCTCAGACAGGCACAAAGAAAACAGCGCAAGAATAATTAAATATTCTGCCCAGATGGGGACCTGAGAAACCTGGTGACAGCACAGAAAATAGGCTGCAGAGAGAATCCCTCTAGGATGAGTGAAGGACAGTGTGGAGAGGGTGTTCCTGGTGATTCCCAGCAAAAATCTCAGCATGAAAAGACTTGCATTGACTGTACTTCTCTAATCCAGGTTGGGAAGAGCCTGGGGAATGGCTTGTAAATTCGCAATAGGGAATAAATGGGCACAAATCCACACTATTATTTTTCTCCTCCCCATCAAGCCACCTCTTGTGCAAGTGCGAGGGTTGTACCACAAAGCACAGCAGAAGCCTTCTCTACTTTTTGATTTACTCCCTTGTCTCTCAGCTACTCACAGATACTTGGCTCCTCCAGGCCACAAATGTCACCTGGATGCTTCTATCACCAGACACAACTCCCAGTCTCCTGGGTTCATCTGAATCCTTTACCAGCCAGGTCACTACCTTTTTGGGTCACCTTCAATTCATCTCCACTTTGTTCACCAAAATGCACAGTTCAGGCTATGGCTGGCCAAGGAGATATTATCTACTGCTTCCTCTGCCAGTAGATGACAGGGAGCAGAGATCTCAGCATCACTTCGTATTACAATCTGCTATCTAACTTGTTATCTGCTAGCACACCCAAGTCTCTTAGAATTACTGTTTTTCAAACAATTTGTTCTCATTATGTAATTCTACCTATCATTATTCTTGCCTAGAGGTAATAACTGTGTTTCTCATAGATTTAAACCTGAGATTATCTTTTAATGATCATTGTCAAAACTCTTTGTCTCATCTTTTATTCTCTGTTTTTTTGTAATATCCCTTTCAAGAACCCAAAGCAGGGGATTTCCATGTCATTCTCTACACACTACTGCCAACACATTATGTAGTGAGCAGAGTGACCAGTCACCTGGGCAGCATCTCTCTTCCCGCCCTGACCAAAAAAGCATTCAGCAAGGCTGGTCTTCCCTCCATCATTCCTTTTCATGTATTACAAGCTATCCCAGCTAATTGGCACTCCAATCTTCAATAAGGTCTGCGTTGCACCGCAACACACTGCGAAGGGTTATCCACTGCTTTCCCCAGTCCACTAATTGTGTAATTATGCAGAAATGGCCTGTCTGGTACAATCTATTTCTCATACTCCCCTGTGGTGCTTGTTGCTTACAATGCTCATTATTCCTCTGAGTATTTGCAGACCTTCACCCTCCATCATATTTCCACAAATTGCAGTTCTTTTAGCAAGGGAACAATTCCTGAAGTTCTTGCAAACATTGTATTCATTTTCTCAACAGCTCCCTCTTTTTTGGTCAGGATCAGATCTAGCACTGTCTCCAGACTAGCTCAGACTCCTTGCTGTCTTGCTCAGCAAAGCAGCCTGCACTCTTGGGTCTCTCCCATGCAATTTGATTATCTACCAGATTCATGATGTCAAGTTGCATAGGGCTTCAGTATGCAGAGGAAAGGGAGATGTTCTGTCCCATGCTAACTACCCACAGGATCCATGCACCTCACCCTCTGCTGTGGGTATGTACTGCTGGCTCTTTGCAACTCAGTCCATCCCACAAGGAGGAGACAAGCAGGCCTTTTGCTCCATACAGGATTTCTGCTTGGTGCCAGACTGATCGGTCTGTACAATCAATTAAAGACCAATTAAGGCCCATTCTTAAAACTCATCTCCCTGCCACAAGCATGCACTACGTCTGAGCTTGGAGCACCCACACACACACACTCCAAAGAAAAGGAGTCTACAAACATTAAGATGCTAACATCCTGCTTTTTTCTAAGCTGGCAAGGCAGGGCAGGTTGCAGTATGCTCAGCCCAGCCAAGCACCAGATCTCCCCTGCCTAGTTCTTCTTACCCACTCAGAACTAGAGCAAGGCTAATGGCCAGAAACCTGGCTGGAGATCCTGATATGCTTCAGGGTGGCACAGCAAGGACAAGTAGCAGATGTGATCCACTATTCTTTGGAGACAGGGCACAGGAACTAGGCTGGGGAGTCTCTGCATTAAGTCACTCTCACGAGGCTATACTGTGCTGTGAGTGCAGGATGGCTGCAGGAGGTCAGGCCGGGCTGGTGTAAGTCAACACTGGGGCTGGAAGGAGCTGGGGCAGAGAGACTGGCCCATTGCCCAAGACTCAACATGTCAGGAGGCCTCCAGGCACTGAGAAGTGGGATTTTAGGGAATATCCTCTCCCTGCAAGCAAGAGGAATGCTTGGAACATGGGGACAGCCACCAACTGACTCTAGGCTGTGTCCCACCTCTCCTTAAAATTTAAAAGCCTTACCTTGCACTAACTCTACAACAGGCAGGAGTAGTGGTGGGAACTCCAGATCCAACAGCTATTCCTATTTTCTTGATAAAAGCCAGAAACAATACTGTCAAGAGCCAAGGCCTGTATGTGTCAGTGTATCCTTCAAGTAAGACCTCCTCCACAAAGTGAGACCTCAAGTGAGAGACAATGTGGGATCACCAAAGGCCCGGGAATGAAGGATAATCGGAGTCTGAACTAACACAGTAGTGCTTAGCACCAAATACTGAATCTCTCTGGACAGACACATCAAAAGAATTATCTTTCCAGCAACAAATGTTTCCAGATGGACCTATTTCCCTCTCACTGCAGCAAATGTAAATGTAAATCCTCAGTATCACTGGGAGTTGAGGGAGCATTTAGGATGGGTAAGATGATGCTTAGGCTTGTGGTAAGGGCAGTATGAGCTCTGGTCTTTAGCTTTGGTCCGTTTGCTTACTTCCAAACCTGTCCTTGACTATTGTCACCCCTAGTTATCCTCCCTGCCCTTTTCCAGCATCAGATCCCCAGTCACTCTTCAACTTGCTGGTACTTCTCCCATGCTTTTTCCTTCTTAGCTGCAAGTAGCCAGCTTGGTGCTGTGACACCCACTTCCTGAATATTCACTGAGGCTGAAAGCATAGAGTAGCTCATGTGACTGAGATATTCATATGGTTAGGAACTGATATATCCTTCCAGAAGAGCTGGACAGGAATGGTCAGTGGTAGGGCTAACTCGCATGAGTCAGGAGTACATCCAAACTGTGCACCCTGCCTCTCAGAAGAAGTCACAGTGCAGAAGTTGCCTCAGCCCCTGGGATACTGAAGCCCTACAACAGTTCATAGGAAAGCCACAGACAACCAGAGGGAGCCAAGTGACCCCCAGACATACAGAGATGAAATATTATTGCATGCATCCTATGATATCAGCCCTGTAACTGCTCTGCTCCTTTATTTCATGCCCCTCTCACATCCCACCCCACATACCATCTTTCATTCTGCACCCAACCACTCATTCCACTCTCCCTTCCTTGGAGGACCTTGGGAACAGCCCTGCAGGAACAGTGGTTACACTTTGCATACTACACCTCACAAGCGGGTTGCTCCTTGTGCATCACACCTCACAAGCATATTAGCAGTGGACAGCACAATAGTGATGGGCATGCAGTGAACCATCTCAAACTAGGCTAAGCAGTCAATTGGCATATAACATATATTTGATCTCTTCCTCCCCACCAGCCAACCTGGACTACTCACTCACCTGCAAAGCTATGCAACAGCCCATGCAACTCAGAGGTCATGGCAATAGTCCCAACTTGATCATCTGCCCCCATCAGCAGCTACATGGGGAAGGAGTTGAGAAGGAACCCTTCTGAAAGAATAAATTGGAGTCACAGCAATGACAGATGCCCTGGGCAGTCTGGCTACTAGTGATTGAGAAAACATGCTGGGATTACTTCAAAACATTTTGAATTTCCAGTACAGCTTACAGCTTTTATCTTATTTACCTTGTGCCACAGATACGGTGCAATAACAAAAGAACTGTTTCAAATGTGGATCATGGTAATAGACTAAGTGTGTGAGTAAGCTTCACACAGGGATGATAGCTCTGGCATAGTATTCCTCAAGAGAATTTAAATGTTCCTACAAAATTTAATTCTAATCATCTTTCCCCTGAATATTTCTGAAAGGAGGTCTCCCATGAGAGGCCTAGTGCTCTCTGCTTTCATTAAATCTAGAGACTTCATCAAACAGTTTCTCCTTTCACTTTTCTGGCTTCCTCATTGTAAGCTAAGAGTAGATAAGATTTCACAAAAGGAGAACAGGAGAAGACACTGAAAAGGACACTTTGAATACTTCAATTGGCTTAGCTGCAGATCTCAGCAGAGAGTTAATGGAAGAGAATGAACATGTTAGTCAGATAAGGCTCCTCCATCCTCTTTTAATGACAGAACAACTGCTTTTGTAACTACCCCCTGCAGATATCAAAGCTGAGAGAAATCCTTCTCATAGCAAATCAGAAAAAGAAAAGAGTTTCTCTGGAATGCCATGTCAATTAGCAGAATGAACTTCTTCAAATCAATCTGAAAACTTCCATACTTTAGGGTTCTTGGGCTAGAAGAACAGATACACCTGGATGAATACATTGCAAATAAATTCACTGAAGATCTAGATATTTCTTCCTGTTTGTAAAATGTTTCTTAGCTGATCTTAGCAGCTAACGATTACAAATACATTTATAAACATCTGCTGAATAGTTTACAGGAAGAAATGTCAAGCTCTGACGCAGATCATGTGTTACTCTCTGTATTATGTCCACACAGCAATCAAATATACAGTGGTTGCAATCACGCAAATAACCCTGTTGACTTTTATCTGACTGGTATAGGTAACTGTATCAGTGAACAGACATCTCAGTGAAAGCCACAAACCTAAGTACACAGAATTTATCTGATTTTTCACTCTGAGCAAAGACTCACACTGACTCCCCTGCAGCTAACATTTTATACACACATAAGTCTTGCATTATACAATGCAGCACTTTGGTTTCTCTCCTGTTCAGGGTGCCAATGTGCCAGGCAAAGCAAAGTGTCAAGTCCCAGCCCTTCCCCCAGCCACCAAGAAAAAAGTCCTTAATGACGACCTACAACCCCGACAAATGCAATACTCAAGAAATTGGAGGAGGTAACAAAGAGCCTAGCTGGCCTTGTTTGGCCTTTGCCTGATAAGCTGACTTAGATCAAATCTTTGACAGTACGAAGAAGAATGAGCTAGTTGACAAGCTCATCTGATCTCGAGTGGCCTTGCACAGCCCTAAGGGAAGTCGAATTATGGACACCCTTGGCAATACACCCTCCTGAGATCAGCCAACCTTGCAGAGCAGGGAGCCCTAGTGAGAGGCCAAGCTCTCAACTGAAAGCCTACAATGCACCACAGTGTGATCTTAGTCCTCAAGTAGTGCACAAGCAGTGCATAAGGACTAACAAGGATCTTAAACTGATGCACTGGAGATTGAGAGGGTATGTGACTCAGATTTTGGGATTCCACTTAAAACAATGTTTGCACCATCCCTTCCTATAGTATTAAGTGCTACTTGTCCTAATGACAGATTCCTTCCTCTGTCTTACAGACTTCCGATAAATCAGTTCAGTGTACACAGAAATCAATATCTTTCTCTATAAAAAAACTCAACCAGACACAGTAGAATTCCTGGCAAAATAAAACAATTTTTAATCCTGCACATTCCCTATCTCTCCTAAGTGTGGGAAAATTCCTTTTCTTTCCATTTCTCCTAATCAGGGTCTCTGCTATAGGCTCTTGTCTGTAATTTTTCAGTCTAGAATAATGAAATGGTTTTTATGCTTTTGGTGCCATAACGAAATAATAATGACCTTCAGGGCCATTTGACCCTGAATAATTTGATTCATAAGCAATGGAAATGCTTGTTCCATCTGCCTCTGCTTAGAGCACAGTAAAGATGTTCTGCTTCTCTTCTCAACTAAGGCATGAAACTTAGTGACCCCAGTGTTCTGTCCTGCCCTTTGAGTTCCCCAAAGGTAAGCTGGTAATTTTAAAGGCAAATTCAGTGCACATGACTCATTTAGTAATATACATAATCAACCCACAGCCCCATCCTGCCCTGAGAAATCACACATCGCACAGAGAAGAGCAGAGTCCCGTATGTTCCTTCAGTGCCCCAAACAGTGTAAGAGATTCCCGCCCTTGCACAGGGTGACGGATCACAACTCAAAGGGGTCTTCATCTCTCTGGGCTCTTTCAGTCACTTGCATCAAGGTTGGACCAATGGAGTCAGACTGAAAATTGCCAGAAGGACTCCCCAGACAATTCTTGCTTACCCCAGCCCTTTGGCTTTGCCCCTCAGAACTCCTAGGTTCAATAATGTCTCTCTTGCTTACCCTGGAAACATCACCAGCTATTCCCAGCTGTTGTGGCCTGTGCCTCATCATCTACTTCTGCTATTCCTTGGACAGAATGGCTGGACCTTAGAGACTGCTCCCCCTTGAGGGTCACTATGCCTAGAACTTATGCTTGCCATGTCAGTTTTGCTCACAGGAGGCCTTGTGTGGGAGTGGTTTGCACTGTCACCTCTACACTTCAAATCATTTCACTCTTTGCCACATACTGCCGTATGACATACCACATCATACCTAGAGAGAACCAATGGGGAAGACAAAGCAAAAAGAATCTCCTCAGGGTCACACGAGCTCCAAGTCACCCTACCTGGCCAAGGTGGTGACAGTCACTGCAATGCCCATCTTGACCACTCTGCAGGGCCAGTCAACCCAGTTAAGATCCAAGTCATCCTATGAAGATTCCTGTTTCACTTGTCTGTATGAAGGGCTTAGGACAAAACATTCTTAGCTGACATGGCAAAAAGAAATGCCTAATCAAGGTCTTTGTGACAGAATTAGGGCTAGACATAAGATGCTTCCTTTATGATACATTACAGGTATTTCTTGCCCACACCTCTATCATAGCTAGTCCAGGGAACTAAGGTGATAGCAGGAAAAAAAACATGTGACATTCTCCCACATGAACTGCTAGAAGATCGTCCAGGGCCACGAGCATTCCTTGGCAGGTGTGAGGAACACAAATCACCTAGTATTCATACTTGCTGACTCAAGCACATGGGCTGGAAGTGACAGAAGGAGTAGGAGTGACTCCTGGGATGGGAGAAGACTCAGGAGCTGGCATGTTTGTTGTGCAAGGATTAATGTCATGAGCATGTTGTCCCAGATGGAGGATTTGTGCTTAATGTAGATATTTCTGATTAGTCCATTTAAAATATTTAAAAAGCAGAAACCAATTCTAGGTGCCCATACCCAGGCACCTGATATCCTGCCACCATTGCTGTGTTTTAACGCTCAACCAGTGATGGTCCTACTTGAGGCTGTTCTGAAAGACTGAATTTTGAAGGCTTGCATTTAAAAGCCTTTCTGGCCTATCACCCTTCTCCAGTTCCTAGAAGAAGAAGCCCCTAGGAAAAAGCAGGAGAGCATGGATAGCTTTTTCCATTATTTGTTTGCATGCCCTATGCTCCACTAGGCACTCCCAGGCTCTCTCACCCATCCAGAAACATCAGTCACTTGCCAGCCCTTAGTGTGCTGCATATGAATCCCTTTCTACAGAATAAGGTAGAACAGTGAAACTGACAGAGTGATTTTCTTGACCTCCTAGCTGACTTCCTTGGCTGCCTGGAAAGGCAGAGCACAGTAATAAGTTAAATTCATGCTGAAAAGCCACATTTTTCAATGGCTCACCTCTGCTGAAGAGCTGGTAATGACTTCCACCCATGCCATGTCTCCAAAGGTTAGACATAAATCAGTAAGATTCAGGCTACATTATTCTTCCAACTGCTTTCTGAGAAATTATCCATATTTGATTTCTGAACAGTTGCAGATAGCTCAGAAAGCAAGACTTCGGAGCTGAACAGCTAAGCTAAGAAAAGGAGTCTACTATCCTACTGAAAAAAAAAAGGTTATTTTATTCTGCCAACAGCACTTTCTTGCCCATACATCAAGTTGTCATGATTCACACTCACCAGCAGCTGTCTGACTCTGCTTAGGCAGTGGCATGAGTTAAGCAGAAGAAACATGGAGCCAAGCATCTAAAGGAACAGAGATGTTCTTTGCAGAGAGGGGAGAATAATGTAGGACTGGCAGCCTTTAAGCTACAGAGCTTGCACTGCTGTGAGGTCCCAGTTGTACTCCTTGGACACTCCCAGAAGGACCTAGTAAACTCATGTCCTGGAGGAGGTCTGGCAGAAACCATGATCCTTGGAACCTAACAGTACAGGGTGGCCCAGCTTCACCTAGGCAACCAGTGCCATTTGGATGGACCCTGACTGTGGTACCAACTGACTGTAGCCTGGCTATGTCTGTTTGATACCTCCTGCTCAAGGATATCTCCATGGAACGCGCAGACCCTCAACATTCCTAGCACTGGCTCTGCACACAAAGCTACCAACAGGCTCACTAGGCACGTCTGTGTGTGCCTGTGTGTTCCTTCCCACTCCAAGTGGTAAAGCAAGAGAAGAAACTTTGGCACTGGCCCAGAGACATCTGAGCTTAGTAGCAGCATTTGACGACAGATGTGTGTATTGCAACATCGCTACTGAAGTGTCTTTTCCTTTCAAAAGAGGAATCATTTTCCTTCACGTAATAGTCCAGCCAAATATAATCCTATTAACAGGGTTATTAAACTAAACAATACTTGGCATGCCATAACCCAAGGAAACAATCTACCAATGCCAGCAACTTGTAAACAGCCTGGCAGCTAAGGCAAAATGGGCACTTCCTATGTCGAAGTGCCTTCCTAGCCAGCACCCTCCCACCCTGCTGCTGTAACCAGCTCTGCAGGACGCTCAATCCTTAAACATGAGGCAAGGCCATCAAGTAAGAAGTCAGTGTCTTCTTCACAATTCTCTTCCCTGAGATAAGTGGGATAGTCCCCATCCTGCTCTCCCACCCTCTAAACCAACTTTACTGCTAGCCCAAAAAGCATTCACCCAAGTCTACACCAAGACAAAACCTGGATCTCTGTGGGCATCTCTGCAATGTCACTAATCCCTTGGGTTTAGCTCTTTTTCTCTCAGACAGACTAGAATTCCCAATCTAGCCATTCCTGATCTTGAAGGCCTAGGCCCACATCTCTTTTTGATAGAGCTGCCAATAAAAGCTCCTCCAAAATCACTTTCATAATCTGGTCTCTCTGTTGATGGAGTCTGAATTGTTGCTTCACTCCCCAAAGGATGTAGGTGGTCATCCCTTCCCTCATTTGCAGCTGCAACGGGGAAGGCTTGAAATGGCTGCCTTGGGAGGTGGGAAATGCTAAGAGACTCAGGCACTCTATGTGCAGCCCCCAAGTACTACCTTCATCTCTGTGATCCTGAAAAAATGCTCTTTATCTTTTCCCTGGTGCTTTGTCAAGCAGAAGAGCAAGCAAAAGAGTTTGGGCTGGTGAGCTATATTTGGCTGTACCCATATATGCATGTTATGCAAGGAATGATGTGCTTGCCTACAGATCCCACCTATGGGGCATTAACCTGCAACTAGCAAAGGAGGAACCCACAAGAATTAAATACTAATGGTAATGACTGAAAAATGTCTTCTCTCTGCTCCTCTGAGCTGCCCGCACAATAGAACCTCAACGGTGCTATGTCCTGTATAAACTGCTTGTCTCTGGCCTCCAAACAATGCTGGGCTGCCCAAGCTGATGCAGGGAGACTGAACACACCTGCCTACAAAAGCAGCGCTGGTCTCCAGCCCCTGCAGTGAGCCGAAGGCAAGGCTGGAGCAATTACCTTTCCTTGCCATTCTACTCACACTTCACCTTCTCCCCTGTCTCCACAGACATGCCCAGAATGCCTCTGCACTGAATGTAGAACAACTCATCTCTCCTTTTCAGCACAGTTCACTCCTCTGTCTCTCCCATAAGCAGCTGTTCCTTCCATCCAGTTCTGGGCTCCCCAATACAAGAGAGATATGGAGCTACTGGAGAGAGTCCAGTGTAGGACTCTCTCCCCTACAAAGGGGATGATCAGAGGGCTGGAGCATCTGCCCTATGAGGAACGGCTGCAAGAGCTGGGTCTCTTTAGCCTGGAGAAGAGAAGACTGAGGGGGGATCTTATCAATGTGTATAAGTACCTGAAGGGAGGGTGTCAAAGGGATGGGGACAAACTCTTTTCAGTGGTGCCATGTGACAGGACAAGAGATAATGGGCAAAAACTGAACCACAGGAAGTTCCGCCTGAACGTGAGGAGGAATTTCTTCACTGTGAGAGTGACAGAGCACTGGACCAGGTTGCCCAAAGAGGTTGTGGAGTCTCCTTCTCTGGAGATATTCAAAGCCTGCCTGGCTGCAACCCTGTCTAACATGCTGTAGGTGACCCTGCTTGAGCAGGGTGGTTGGACTAGATGATCTCCAGAGCTCCCTTCCAACCTTACCAATTCTATGATTCTATGATTCTATGTGCCGAGCTCAATTGCAGGCAATTCACTGGTACAGACCATTTACCAGATGTGTTAAAGTTATTTTGTCATCTCAAGCACTTCTGCCAGTCCCATCAAGGGAATCAAAGGCAGTCATCCAAATGGTATCTTGAGCCACATTGTGTGTTAGGACCAAGGTTTCCAAAGAGACCAGCCAGCCATCGGCTGCTCTAGCCCCACGACCTTCTGGAAATCAGCTTCTTCTTTAAGCTGGGGAAAGATTCCCCAGAATCACTAATCATTTTTCAAATCCTTTGTTATTGTAAGTATACAGCCTTAAAAACATTTGCATAATAAGCAATGCAATCTAGATTCGTCGTCAGTGAAATGCACGGATCTCTGCAGGATCTCAGCCCAAAAATCTGGACTATGGAAAATGACATATGGAACAACATGGTTAAAATTGCTCATTGCCACTTGAGTCTTGCAAAGTCCAACTACTTTGTATTTTCTCCTAGTCAGTCAGGCTTTCCTTGTTCCTTTGCTTTAAGGGAGAGGTTTTGATTATTGCAGTTTAATATCTCTCTCATCTGCTTTTATGGGGAAAATATATTGGAAACTTCCTCTCACAAAACTCCTCAAAGAGAAGCAATGACAAATGGATCTCAAAGGATCTCTTGATCAATTGCTTTCTCAGAGTTCTCATCGGGCCAGAGTCTTAGATAAGGATTAGCAATCCAGCACTGAAACACTTGAAGCGATTCAATAGGATGAAGGCCTACAAACCTGCCCCTATCAGAAAGTACAATCAAATTACAGGAATTCATTCAGGTAAACAAACAATCCCAAAACATGCCCAGATATGCACAGGGTGATTCAGTCCAATGACAAATAGACCAGATATGACTCCAGCCACTTAAACTGACCACAGCACTTTTAACCCCCCTCTCTCGAATTCCCGGAATAACAGACATTCTGTGTTGTTCAAACGAACAATATTTATTTTATTCTTACGTAAAATTGTGCAGGCTCTACAGATATAAACATAAGTAAATATTACCTTCTTTCCCCAGCACTACAACGCACGGAAGTATCACAGAGAGGGAATGAAGACTGCAGCTCCTGCATTCAGCTCCCAGTTCCGTTGGGCCTTCCCAAACAACCTTGCGGCAGCCAACCATCTTGAGTTTTGGCCTTTACCAAACCAACCACATAAAGCCAATTTCAGTTTAACACATATCAACACATCCCAGTTTTCAGAGGTGTTGAACTCCAATGGTTGTAACCAGTATTTTCAGCATTTTACAGCCAGACCACTTCTACTTAGATAGCTTTAAACTTTAAAACATTGACAACAAACATTCTGTGTTTATTCATCTAGAAAGACCACAAGACAATTTCCCTAACCCAAAGTGTGTGTTAAGACACTTGGTGACAGCATTCTGAGTGCACAGGACAGAAAAGAATCATGGACTTTTACAAAATGAAGAGCAACAAATGTATCTAATGGATTCAAGAGGCTGACTTATTTCTCTTTTGGCAAAAGCATCCAAAACTTACATTCTTGTCTTTTCACAGATGGTAGTAAAATAGTTTGTCCTCTGGAACCATTATTGACAGCATCACTGAATCATCTCCATTTATCCCCATGAGGAGGAATGGGTAATTCTGGAAGACCAGTGCAAGACAAACTCCAGTGAGGTTCATTTAGTCCTCTCCAAACACTTTAGCAAAGTTGAGTTCCAAAGCCAAATAATCACCTCTGGCCAAGGTTATTAAAAAGCCCTACCTAGTTTTCTGCCAGAAAACTTCATACAACCTGGCTTGACCTTTGTGTCAGCACTTTGGGAAATGTTGAGATTCATTGGAGATGAGGATCCAACAGCCATCCTCCCGCTAACTCATAACCCCAGGATCAGGGAAAAAACACAAGAAAAATGGATACTTGCAAGTCATACCACAATTCTTTGCTTCAGCAGAAATTTTAGGATGCAAAAGGGATAAGATCAAAGAATCAGTCATCTCAGGGAAGGTCATGAGAAAAAGACCAATAGGATCAATAAAGAGCACATGTAATTGCTCTCCAGTGCAGATCACCACTAAAAGATAGGGATCCCTTCTAAAGCACCTACCTGGAGGTTATGCTTTTGTACACTTGTTCTCTGTGCATGAGGTTGTTTGGGCAGAGGGTTGGAAATGCATGAGAAGTCCTTAGATATATTAAATAAGCCCCTATTAAAAGAGAATAGCAAGTCCAAGAAGGGAAGAGCCATTCTGCCATCCTTTCACTGCTCAGTGTGAAGCTAAAGGCTGCAGAGTCCACAGAGCACACAGCACTAGCAGACAAAGTGCAGAAGAAATCCTTTAACTGATCGATTTTTTCTGGCCCTGGGAATGTGCCCTGCTCTCTCAGGCCCTGCTCCAGTTCTGCAGGGTCTTCAGATCTCTGAAAACAGTGGAGAATCAGTGGAGTGGGAATCAAACACCCTGTTTTGCCAAAAGCTTTCAGCATTTTGTCTCTTCTGAAGCACCTTGCTCCCAAGGTAATTTCATTACTCAAAAAATGAGACCCCCTAATGAATTTCAGGTGCAACCAACCATGACAAAGATTCCCTTCATTAGCCCTTGCATTACGGTAACGGGTAACCTAATTGTCAGGGATAATTTTAACAATACATTCTGGAAGACACAATAGCATTAGAGAGGGAAAACTGCGAACAAATTGTGGAAAGTTTGATGTTGTCTTTTCTGTTGCATTTCTTTGTAACAAAAGGCAGTAACAGCAGTCAGTGCAAAATGAAATACTGCCACATGGGGTCAGATTTTGAGGGTTATATCCACTGACAGCAAGACATTTAAAAACACCATCCTACCTGTCCTTGGTCTCAGTTCACAGAGTGCTTCAATAGCTGCTTGGATCCCAAAGCAACATACATGCCTAACCATTGCAGAGGAAAAGTATCTCACTTGGATCTCCACGTTACTACAGCACAAGATGAATTACAAACCTGGATTTAAGAAGGCGATTTAAACATGGCGTTGATCACTGGTATTGGAGATACATATGCTGGAAAGAGCTTTGATGCAGAGCAATAACTTCTGGAGAGAGCTGTATCATTATTGGGATATTGGTTTATCATGAGAACACCTCAAACCTCTGAAGGAGCTCTGGTTTCAGGTGGGACTGTGTGGACCAAAGGTGTTTACAGTGTAAATAGTCAAGATAAGCAGAAGTAGGACTGGCCTTGTGCTTTGAAGCAGGGGAATGGAAGCAGAGTTTGCCTAGTCCCAGGTCCTTGGTTGTATTTCAGCCCTTCACATCTTCCAGTTTGTCTGTCCAAGTACTTTTTGGACCTGGTGAAACTCAAGCATTCGCATCCTACTTGGGATTGAATGACTGGTTATGGTAGAGGGTGTGCAAGGGCACAGTCAAAGAAGGGGTGATCACTTGACCAGCAGAAATCATGTTGAACACAAAGAGACTGAAACACATTTCCAGTTCTCAGTAGCTTAGTCCTCAGAGTCAATCTGGAATTTCTTGTAAATCAAATCAAGCTCAACTCAAGAAAGTGCTGCCAGTGTATCTAACCAAGCACCTTCTTGTGGGAAGCCTACAAAGAAACACCAAAGAGAAGTCTGGCCACAACAGACAAATCTCTAGCACATAGAAGAGCTGCTCTGAGAGCAGCCATAGTAAAGCTGACCATACAAGCTCTAACTAGGAATAACAGCACACGACATCCATGCCAGCAGCCCCAATAAATTTTCAGCCCCAGCTCTGCACTGTCCAAAGCATGCTATCCACATGACTGTGGCATAGACATAACCTTTCTCTAGATGGAGCAGTTCGTGGTCCATCCATTAAAATATGCGGCTGATCAGGTGATACCGACCTAGCTGGTCTTGCAGACTTGTTTCTCTAGAACCTGAAAGGACTGAGATGTTCATATGAAACACTCTTTGTGAAGTGAGTTGGAGGTACAGCCATCAGGTATGTTTGGGGCGTTCCATAAATTGCTTCTCTGGACCTGTATCATTTGTAGCCTTATTTTCCAATGCACACTGGAGAGGTGCAAGGGCAGGGTTATTGACTCAGAGGAAGGAGGGGCTGAACATAGTTTAGAAATGAGATCCCTTCCAGAAATATCGTTCCTGTATTCTGTGGGTTATTTCAGATGATTGATAGTAAAATCACAGCTTGATCAGCCAAATCAGGTCACAGCTTTTCTGTGTAAGTGCTGATTGATTGCTAGATACCAGACAAAGAGGCCCAAGTGACTTGTAGGGACAGGAGGATGGCAACAACATTCCCTCTCCTATCCGCAGGTGATAAGGACTTGCCTCCCTTCTCCTTATTTAGGCTGTCCCTAGAGCTCGAGCTTAGGTTGCTGGTCATTCCCTCTTCTTAAGAGGCTTCCTGATCTCTCCTCCAACAAGATGACATTCACCCCATGCAAAGGGCAATGCCAGGCCCAATCCACCCTCCTTCTGCATTATCCTCTATCTTAGTATGTCTTCCTTCCTTCTCTTCCACCTTTCACCCAAGTTTGCTCCATTCTCACACTGTCTGCACCCCTCTTGGGCTCTCTTCTTCCCCTGTTCCCGTGCCAGTCAAGCTGTGCTTACACGCCAGTCTGATGATTTATTCAGCTCCAGAAACTATAGTTAACAAACAGCCTTCTTCAGTGGAATTTAATTTTAAAATAAATAGTTCACAGGACCTTGGTTTACGGCCACATTCTATCTATATGCTAATCACCTGCATGCTGGGGACAGGATAGTGCCAGATTGCACTCTAGGTAGAGCCTGGAGTACCTTCCCAAGGACTGATCGCATGACATGGGGTAAATCAACTTTCCCTTTCTGTGCCTTTGCTTCTCTTTCCACCATTTACATGACTAAATCCTCTGCAAGGCAAGGACTCTAATACACATCTTCCAGACACAAAGCTGAGCTTCCCACAAGCCCTTTGCCCATGCTAACTGTATGGGTAGACTTGGCTTAACTCTTGTTAACAGCTTTCAAACTATACAGGAAAAAAACAAAGGTAGATTTCTTGTTTTGTTTTGTTTTGCTTTAAATCCTAATAAAACCAGCTCTATAACTACAGTGTTCAGGGACATTTCTGCAGAGTGCTGCTGAGTTTGTTTTATGAGAATCATGCTGCAATTTACACACTCTTGTGGAATTTCATTTGTCTTTGGTTGAACTTTTCCATTTGCCTAAACATGCCCAGCCAGAGCTGAAGATGCCCACACAATTCTTGTAACATTACACTTGAGTGACAATATCCACAGCTCTGCCCAGTCACCTCCCATTCTGCTTCTGTTTGACTGGAAACATTCAATGGGCCTTTGCCCATGCACTGGGTTCCTGTGGGCACATGTGTGCCCACTTCCTGAGTCTAACTAGGACAAAGAGCTCACTTTGCTTTCTTCTAATGGGTATCGTTCCTCTAACCTTCCCCTGGCAGCCCCATACAGCAGACCTAACTGGCACCTTCAGCACATCTCTTTGTGATGGACCAAAGCACAAAGTCTTTCTATGGCTTTACTCAAAAGAATTATGTTTTGGTGAGAAAAGAGATACCCATATTTTGACCTCATTTGCTCATTTGTATTTTTCCAGACCTCGTGTCCATGGGAGCACCCTTGCAGGTACCTTGCTGCAGAGCATGCCCAGCAGTACCACTCCACACTGGAAGCTATCTGCCTCTCCAGTGGGGAGACACAATGGTCAAACTGCTCTAGTTCAAGACTTCTAACAAAGCCTTTTCCTTTTGGAGGAAGCCAGTATTGGTCTCACACCTGTATATGCTAGAGTCCTAACAACACCTGTTTCCTAAGAGCGTATAAGGAGAGAGACCCTTCCCACTAGGACAAAAATGCTGTATGTGTGCATGCATGCACATCTCACAGATCAGTGACAGCATTGAAGTCCTGCCACATTTTAACACCAGCTTTTGGTAAGAAAGAAAAACAAATTTTAACTGAACATTCAAATATACCTGAGTCATCCTCTTTGCATGAAAATCAGTTCTAATCCTGAAATCAACACTGCCTGGGCAGGCTCTGATTCACGCACAGCCCCTTTATAGTCACTGAAGCTCTGAACACTGTAGCTCTTAGCCCGTCTTGCTAAAGGAGCCAAGCTATGTTTTGTTCACATTTCATTTCCTCCTTTTTCTCCCCACGTGAAATTACCCAGAAGGGAAGCTGAGCTGCTCCATATGCCAACAGACAGAAATCACCTTGGGTAATTTGACCTGGGATCAGCCACAAAGATACAGTCGCGCTCAGTTGTCAAGACACACAGGACAAACAGATTTCTCACCACAGTATCTAAACATCTAGCTGTGGAACATGACCCATGTTTGAAGTGTCCAAGTCTTGATCATTTCTGCTCCTACTTCTCCATGAGATAGTGAACAGTGTGAAGGTTGCACATAAGCGCGCGCACACACACACACACACACACACACTACTGACTGGTTCTCACACCAGCCTTACTTGAATCAATGGAACTTCGCACGGTACTTCTTCTGTTTCTTATTGGAGCAGGTCCCCTTTTCTTTCATTCACACAGTTAATGGCTCTCTGGGCACTCTTTACCTAGAAAATGTGCCATTAGGAAACCACAGAGAATTTTCTGCTGCCTTTTAAGGCAGCTGAGCAGCTGGAAGCATGAGGGAGTCAGCAACAGTGAGCAGACAGCATCTGAGAATCACCATTTTAAAGAAATTTATAAATAGAGACTGTGATGTTATCATTCGTGCTAAAAGTAAATAGAAACTAAGTGCTTTCCAGCATAATGATCACAAAAGCAGCATGGGCCCAAAACCACACCATCACAAAGACCACAGGCTTGCAGTAAAGTATTAGAGGATGGGGGCTTTGCAGATAGGGCCAGCACAATGCAGTTATTTTGGAGTTAATGTGGTTGTTCTTAGTGGCCCCACCAGGAAAAGCGGCATGCATGAGTCTGAAAGCGGAGGAGAACACTGCAGCCATTGAGCAATCACAATAGCTCTAGTGGCTTGCTACAAAAGTGCCCTCTTCCTCAAATATGGGAGCAAAGGGAAAAGTTCTTTCCTGGATGCCAGGTGCCAGACTTCACTGCCATAACCCTGAGGTCTTGATAGTGATGGCCTTCTGGACAGAAAGCATATTTATTCAAGGCCTCTCTGCTGGCATAGATGGATGCGCTTGCTGCATCCAGGGATGTGTCATAAAAATGCACCACTTAAACCCTTTCTGCTAGTGAATGGCAATCTTTCCACGTGGACAGTGAGTCCAGTCCTGCTGCCCTCACTTGCTCCATGCCACATTTAATCATTCTGAGTAACAGTTATTGATGTCAAATTGATTTCTGGAAGTCAGTTCAGCTATGTACAATGTGAAGAACTGATTACTGTGAGTCACAGTGGGGCAGAGCAGTACTGGTTGCTTTACAGATGGCCCCACAAGTGGGACTGCACAGAGGTGGAAGCCAAGGACACTTATTGTTTAAACTGACAAATGTCTACTCAGGTGACCAAGCACAGAACAAGCTAGGCGGGGGTCCAGACACAGTCAGAACCTGGTTCTCCTCTTTTATTACAACCGTTCAAAATAGATGTTACTTTATGGAAATCAAAGGGCAATGCTGATAACAAATCAGTACAGGCGAGAGTAGCATTAGGGCACATAGGTTCCAGACAACAGGATATTGCACAGGTGGAAGTCTTCACTGCACATAGCCAGGACACCACATAGATCTAATGCTCTCCCAAACAGCCAACAGCCAAAATGCTTTCTAATGGTATAAAATGCTATGCAGAGCTGATGTGCTGCTAGATTCCTGCCCAGAGTTGCTATGCTGGGCTCACCCTATGCAGGACCAGTATCATTCCTGGGTCATTTTCCCAAGCGCCCAGTGCCTGCCTGACTCCCTCCCCAGTGAGGATAACCTGGCTTATGTCAGGCAGTCCGTGCAGCAAGTACAGCTGTGTATGTTTAGTTTATCCAGAGTGGTACTGGGGGTGGAACAGTGACCTTTCTCATGAAACCGTATGGGAAACAAAATTCCATCTTTCAAAACTTTGTCATGTCTCAACTAGCTGCTCTGCTAATTTTTACAAAAGGAGGAGGGAGCTGTCAGCTGAGACCTGTCAGTGACCGAGAGCACAAATCACACTACCTCCCCAAGCCATGGAGACAAAAGCAAAGCACTTGGCATGGCAACTGCAAACTTGCTGCCTTCCTGCCAAGCTACCCAGGCTACCTCCTCCAGCAGGCTCCTTGGAGCAACACAGATGGGAGGAGCTGGCAGCCATCATGACAGGCAGCAGGAGAGGGCTGGGAAATCAAAGAAGGGCCACTTCCACACAAAGGAACATTCCCGTGCCTTGAAGCAAGCAGGAGCTTGTGCCTAGAAGCACATGTCCCGTCCAGCCTGCCTTGCTAAAGTAGCGGAGTATGTGAGCCTAGTTTCTCCCATACACACCACCATAGCAACACAGAGTCAGTGCCACTGCATGAATTGCTTCTCCTATCTTGAGGAGCAAAGACACTCATAACTACCCTGGAGGAGGTCTGACTCCTTCCTCCCACCAGCCTGGGCAATCAGACTAGGATTTTCTGTCTTCATTTGTCAGCACCCTGATCATAGAATTTGTAAGCTTGCAAAGCTTATGGCTTATAACTACATGCAGTACTATTAGAAGATACTGGAAGACAGAGAAAGCCTTTGGCACCGGGAGTTTAAAAATAAAAGAGCAGAGACTATTATTAGCAAAGGAGAAGTCTGTCTAAGGAAGAGATGCCCCAAAGCTGCATGCTCAACCTCATCATTTCATATGCTGACCAGGGTAAAAAATACTTCTCTGCAGTCAGAGAAATACACAAGGAGAAAATCACCACCTCCAGCTTCATCGGAGCTCTGGGCTCCTGCTTATGGCAGTTTGATGCTTTCATATCTTGGGGAAATCTGTCACTTCAAAGGCATCCTGACATATGAGTGAAAATCAGGAGCAGCCTGATATTTGCATGCTACAGCTAAATAGAGCAAGTTGCCAAGATACATGTACTTATCACAAAGTATGTTGCTGAACCTGATTCAAGTGTGCATAGGCATTAGACACAACCATTCATCCCATTATGCACTGGTCATTCACACACTGAGACCTCTCTTCCCTGTGCCAGATTCTGTCTGAATTTTCTTCATCCATTTTTATCCCAGTTACCTGCATCTGGGGTGCAGAAATGAATAAAATCACTTCCTAGCCCTCAAAAGGCTTCTGACTAGATTTTCCAAATCTTCCAATACACATAAAGCTTCTCATTCACTTTAGATCCATGCTTTTGTGCACAGTGAATAAGTAGCTTTACCATACCGTTTAAGTTAGTCTTGCAGATCTCTGGGAATCTTGCACGAGAATTTTAGAGGTGGATGGCACAGAATTCTGCTATATCAAGAACAGAACACATCCTTTAGCCAGGACATGTCTTTCTTTACAACTCCAGGAGAATTCAGTTCATCAGCATTAATTATTTGTTTGTTGCTTTTTCTTTCTTTTTTCGTGGCCTTTTTTAGAAGAGGATTACAAAATAAAAGGAATTCCAAAAGAGTTTGAGTTAGTCCCTTTCTAACAGGTGCTTGAAAAGCCATGCTAGTGTTCAATGAGGACAGACAGAGGTACCAGCAAACCCTTATCCTTGCAGTCATACAACTGAAGTCAACAGCAGTAGTGAAAAGATGATGCTCATGGAGTGATAGTATCAGGATTAGTCCCTCACTTCTTGTGGCACCTTAACATTAAGATTCATGTGATGACCTAGCAACATACTGAGTCAGTGCAGCTCTGCATAAGATCTCAGCTCTGCTAGTACAACAGCATCCTATGATAAGGGCCCAAATCCACCTTCAGCATCTCTATTTGGGTTTCTGAGCCTCAAACTACAGGTCAGGTCTGGGGAGAACTGCAACTGTACAGTTACACTTTTTAATGGCTACACATCAGCCATTGACACCTGATGGAACAAGGTACCTTGGCAACACTGAACTGTAAGTCATTGGGGGTCACACTGTCAGGTCCATGACAGCCAAATCCTCAGCAGCCCAGGGAAGGGATCCATGCAGCTAAAATGGCAAAACAAACTCCTCCTTACAAGGGATCTGTTAATGACTATCACTAAAGCTGGCAATAAAATCCAACTTGGTCCCTTATCAGAGAGTCACCAGGACTCTTCAGGTATGAATAGAGGTCTTCCGTGCAGTGCCCAAATCAGATTGCCAGCCTCTGGGAACAAATATGAAGATTTTCTAGCATCCATTGGGATTCTCCAAGAAGAGATTTGGAGAGAGATGTTTCCAGTCCCTTCAGAGACAAAATCTCCCAGCTGAGTCCTTCTCTTATACCTGCGGTCTTGTATATCTGCTGCATCAATGTCTGTGATATAAAAGGAAGCTTTAGTGAAAACAACTCGGGCATTAGTGACTGAGGAGATTTTCCAAGGCCTGGACATTTAAATATGGAAAAAATTAAATTGAAATTTGGAAAATTTGGGAAAAAATGAATTATGAAAAGGGAAACAAGTTAAAGATCTCCCTAAAATTCTTCCCAAAGTACAGTTCACCATTGCAAGGTTTTCTTCTTATTATTGAACAGTTCCTTCCCAGACTCTTTCTCCAACCTTCTCTGCATCCTATGAAGTCAAGGTCCAAGCTTGATCCCTTCAGCTCAGTCCATTTACTGTCCAGAAACTGAAGAAAAGTGCAGTATCATCACTTTCTACGCAACATGATCTTCCCATAGTCCAGTTAAGCCTCCTTTTGCCCCATAGGCCAATTTACTTTTTGCTTTACAGATTATTACTGTCTTCTCCCCCATCTTTTCCCATACACTCCTTTCCTTCACAAAGCTTGTAGAGGTCATCCACAGGAGCCTCTAAGAAGCAGTTCCACCTGTCACATTTGGAGAACCATTCTGCCATCCACTTCAGCTTTTTAACATGTTATCCATATAGCTAGTGTGCTCTGCAAAGCAGGAAACTTAGCAGGTGAACTTGAGTGTACCTAGTGCACACTGGGCCCTATACACTCAAGAGACATAAACATGTCATTAACCCATGAGAGCAAGTCAGGAAAGGCACACAGGTTCCCCTCCTGGGAGGCAGTCAGCACTCCAGCCAAAAGCCTGTCGTCTTTCATCTTCTAAGCCAGTGCTGGAAGACAAGGAATGGTGTTTTCATTGTATTTCCTATAGGTAAGATCCCCCAAAGTGTATCAACTTTCTTCTTTGGGTAGAAAATGATTATGGGAGAGATAACAGTGAATAGAGTCCTCTAATTTCTGGGAGTTTCCACAGGCTCATTATTGCATTAGTTAGTAACCTAAGGGGACTAAGAAGGAAAAAAAGAAAAAAATATATAACAAAGGAGGTTTTCTAAACTGTATAGTGCACATTATTTAGTGGAGGGTCTGAAGGCAAGGCTGTGTTGTGCCAAACCAGTAGGGTCTGCTGATGATTATGAGCTTTCCCTGAAGATCATGCCCCTACCTCTATTTTCATCTCTAGGTTCATGATCCAAATTCAGTCAGTGCCCTGTTTCCAAACTGTGGTATTCACTACTGCAGAAGTAGTTTATAAGAGCTGATCCCTCATCTGGAGAACCCACAGGACAAGATGTCCTGTTTTTCCAGAGAAATACCCAGGGAAATGAAAGGCCAGATTTCTCTTCCCCAGAAGCAGTCTTTATACACTCCTATGACTCCTCACTGCCTTCTCCAGCCTGCATCAGGAGGATCATACCTCTGCAGATCAGGTGAACATCTCCAAACACCATCTAGGCTGGGTTCCTCACAGTAGGGTCCCCAGCAAACACTAACTAACAGAGGATTTGTTTACAAGTCTCAGCTGAGTCACAGACAGAGTCAACAAGTAGCACATCCCCTGACAGAAACCTGGCAGATTCCCTACTCCATCTTGCTTTCTCAGTAAATGGCTGGTAGGCCCTACCAGAGCACAGCCTCTGCCATTGCAGCTAGGGAACATGACAGCCAAAAGCCAGTGCCAGGCAGATGTGATGGAGCTGCTCTGAGAGCCCAGATCTATTTCTCCCAGATAAAGATGGGAATGTCATGCTCTACCCATCATAGCACAACATTAACAGGAATATTGAGATCCCCACTTATCTGGAGCCAGAAAAGCAGTTCCCTTCCCTAGGCATGGAGTGTTTCTGTTCTGTACTAGAGCTGGTGTCAGTGCCTGGAGCAGCTGCAAAGATGGTTCAAATTAGTCAATGTAGCTCTACAACAGATCCATGCAGACAGAAAGGACTCATACGACTCCAGTAACCAACGAGTGAGCAAGGATCCAATACACTGACCGGTGGACAGATGCTCCCCAGAGAGAGATGTCATCAAAAAGGACTTGCCAGGAACATACATCCTTACTTCGGATTGTTGCCAAAGACAATTGAGCATGAACCAGGGGGCCTCAAAAACAAATATCTTGACACCTGGCCTCAGAGGCTGAAAGCTGCAGTCAGTGTCTAAGTAACATTTTCCATGAGCTAGAGGATGACCTGGTGCAATCTGGGCAGATAAAACCAATGTGGGGGATCCCATGTGGACAGGGATCCATGGAACATGTCTTGCAGTAGTAGGGTTGCTACTATTAGACTACATAGACTGCATAGACTATGTTTCATCTACAGAAAAGACACATTTGAAGATCTCTTCAAATTACCTCCTGCCTCACTTCAGCTCTGCTCAGTCCTCTCTCTCTCTGTCTCTCTCTCTTTTTCTGGTAGAACTGTTCTACGCTGGTGAACAGCAGATTTGGTTGTTGGTCCTACATTACAGACAAAAGAAGAGCTTTGTATTTCTAGTAGCCAGCAACCCCATTTAAACTGTTTTTTCTGTTAGAAACAGGATGGGTTAAGCTGCTTGTTCTGTGCACAGATCTATATTTCCCTTCCCAGTAACTTCTGACTCTCCTGTCTGATTTCAACCCCATTTAAGCAGAAGGAAAGAAGCTCTCAGTGACAGACAGAAAGATCTGCAATGTGAGCAGCTTGGGAGGGAAAGCGCCAGATTCACAGGCTCTCATGTGCCGTGGGAGCTCCTAACTCCACTACTTTCTGGAGTAAATTGTGGCTGCCTGCAGCATATTTCAGAAGAAAAGTACATGAAGCCTCCACTAGGCACATGTGTTGCTCCAAAGGACACTGTGTCACTGGGTCCAGAGACATGCCCACAGGCTTTTTGAGTGGTGCCTTTCCTCCAAAAAAGTAGCCATCTAATGCCAATGAAGAATGTATATTAAAGAAAGAACAATTTAAGGACAAGAAAGAGCAGATGGAGGAAGAATAAGAAACATAACACAAGAGCCTGAGATTGTCCTGGAGAGGAGCAAGAGAGAGTAGAGAAATTAAAGTTGTTGCACATGTTGACTGTGAAGCTGCTGTCCAATAAAGTCTTGTACAACCCTCTACCTGATGAGGAAACTTTCAAAAAGACCAATTGCAATGCTTGGCAAAGATCAGACCTTCCTAAAGCAAGTCAGGCTCTGCTGCCCCCAATGCTTCTGAATGGAGCTTTTCCTATGATTCATTTCTAGCTAACTTTCTTCCCACACCTGCCACCTACACCATACACCAAAGTCAATAGAACTACAGAAGGAGGGGCTTGGGCCCAGCCCTACAGAGAAATTTTTCAGTATCTCAGCTTCTAATGTAACTATTGCAGACCCACACAGCCAGCTGGAACATGTGTCTAGACCAGTGAAATAGTCCTGCATGCAGAGGAAGAAGTATGATGGGGGAAGAAAGAGATAATCCAGTTTGGATGTTGGATTTGGCTTGCAACTAGGATGACAGACCTCCTATGTGCCTTTCAAGCAACTTGTCCACTGGTCAGCTGGTTCAACTCACTTCAGGTGGAGATATTACCATGGTCAGTGCAAAACCTTGCCCCCTGGCAGCCAAACTGAGATGACTGACTCTGCTAGTCCTCGAGGAAGCTCACAGCTTCATCACTTGCTTCAGTGCTGACCCTAGTTGGCCTTTTCCCAGCCTACAGTTCTATAGGCTCCCATTACTCTTCCAGAAAAGCTGATGGCTTGGTGAACTGGAGGCTGATTAGAGTTCCACCCCATCAGCGTGGAAACTTACTTACAGCATCTCTCCATGCAAATCATGCCTACTTCTAGAGATCATCCAGGTAGATAACAGCATTTTCTCTGTCTTCTAGGAGCTGCGGAGAACTGTAATTCCCAATTGCCTGGAGTGAAATTACACCCTCTCCCACAACGTCTTCTGCTCCCTTCTGATTCTAGGCTCAATGAGAGCATCTTTGACAATGTCTGCATTTCTACCCAGCTAGGGTAACACCTTTCAGAGACAGGCACCTGTACACATGCACTTGCTAGTCATCTAGCTCTGTGCAGAAGGCAGCTTTTTAGGCCTAACAACTTTTGATAAAGCAGCACTAAGGAATCATCAGCAATACTGAGAAAGCAGACTAGTAAGCAATCAATCACTAGCTCGTGACCAATATGCTAGGACCTGTCAAATCTACTGAACTCAGCTCAGTGTTCATCATCATCTGAAATGAATGACATTCCCTTATTTGTCCTCCTCCATTTGTTTATTCAACCTTCCCTGCACTGCTCATGTGAACTCCCCCGGTGAGATTTCTCACTGGGACAGCAGGATTCAGAGCCTTTTCAAATCTACTTGAGCTCTTCTTTTAGGAAACTTCTGGTGCCACATCAGCCTTGCAGGCAGGAGGCCTAGCATAAAGGCAGGAACTCAAACTAGCTTTAAACCAGCTGCTAGGTGTCCACCTGGAGGCAGTGCTTCAGGAAAACAGATTCACGTTCTCCTCCAAGCTGATAGAGTAGAATATTGGAAGAAGCCAGAAACAAAAGGCAGGTCTGGAAACCAGGGACTAGGCACAATCAAAGTTTTACATCATGACAGGTGCATGCAACTTGTGTAAGGGTGACTTGCTAGAGCTGCAACACAGGCAATAACCTACATCAACTTTCTACCCGGACACCAATACTATCTCCACAAAATCAGTTACAAATAAGCACGTGCTTGAGGCTCTTGACTATGTTGTTGGGATATAATTTAAAGACTGAGTGACACTTTAGGTTGAGATAAATCCAAGCTTCCTAGCAACTATGATACCACCAGTACCAATAATGATACTGGAGGGGTGCTAAGCGCTTAATGCTGTTCCTGCCATTCCTCCTGCAAGACAACAACCTTCTCCTTCAATCCACTAAATAAGGTTCTTGCCCAGGAGGAGTCACAGAACCTAAAGTTTCACCTCACACACCCAGTGAAGAACGCAGAACATGCTGTGGTAGGGAAGCTCACAGGAGGGGGCTAAAGCAAATGCTCAAAGCACAATGACAAACAGCTTGGAGACACTTCATCTGATCTACTGCAGTGGATGTCTAGTTAAATAGTCAAGAATCTGTATCTGTTACTGAGTTTTTCCTATTGCAGTAAAGAGCAATGTTAAAGTTTGTCAAGCTTGGGAGAAAAGAAAGAGGTTGTCACCCACATTACCCATTCTAAAATAACCCTTCGCTCATCTCAGACCAGTCGGAATCTCTGAGCAATTCTGCCCAAAATTTCTACCATCCACAGATAGTCTAAATGTATTTTCAATCTGAGCCACGTATCCCTATGACGCAGTTATACTCATTCCTTGGACAATATATATACATTAGAAATATTAATCTGTACTTTCTAATCTGTACATTCCTATTGCTTTCTAATGACCAGCTGTAATTACCCAAACCAAACTCTTCTAGTAGAGCACAGTATCATTTCTTAACAGACTCAGCCTGTTCCCAAAGGGTTACTGACCCTATAATGGAAACATTTCCTTCTGCTGAAGTGTCCTATGACCCAGCAACTCTTTCAGTGAGGCAAGAGATGGACACAACTTCCCACTACTGCATAGCAGCATGAGGAGAGTTCATAGAATCATAGAATCAGTAAGGTTGGAAGGGAGCTCTGGAGATCATCTAGTCCAACCACCCTGCTCAAGCAGGGTCACCTACAGCATGTTAGACAGGGTTGCAGCCAGGCAGGCCTTGAACATCTCCAGAGAAGGAGACTCCACAACCTCTTTGGGCAACCTGGTCCAGTGCTCTGTCACTGTCACAGTGAAGAAATTCCCCCTCACATTCAGGCAGAACTTCCCATGGTTCAGTTTACGGCCATTGCCTCTTGTCCTGTCACATGGCACTCCTGAAAAGAGTTTGTCCCCGTCCCCTTGACACCCTCCCTTCAGGTACTTGTACACATTGATAAGATCCTTTCTCGGTCTTCTCTTCCCCAGGCTAAACAGGCCCAGCTCTTGCAGCCGTTCCTCATAGGGCAGGTGCTCCAGCCCTCTGATCATCTTTGTAGCCCTATGCTGGACTCTCTCCAGTAGCTCCATGTCTCTTTGTACTGGGGAGCCCAGAACTGGACACAGTACTTGAGATGAGGCCTCCCCAGGGCTGAGTAGAGGGGCAGGATCACCTCACTTGACCTGCTGGCAACACTCTTCCCAATGCACCCCAGGATACTATTGGCCTTCCTGGCTGCCAGGGCACATTGCTGGCTCATAGTCAACTTGCCATCCACCAGCACTCTACAGAGTCCTTCTCTGCAGAGCTACTTTCCTGTAGGTCAGCCCCCAGCTTGTATTGCTGCCTAGGGTTATTTTTCCCTAGGTGTAGAGTTCTTACAGTTCTTTCAAGATCCCTCACCCCCTGAGAGGAAGAGAAATAAAAGTACCATCTTCCCTGACAGTGGGAAGGAGACAAAACAAGGAAAATACTTTCCAGGTGCCCTGCTATAGACAAGCACAATCGCGCTCAGACAGGAAGCTTCTCTAGAAACCAGTTAGCTTTGTTGGGGTTGTGTTTTGTATTTTAGTAAGACACATTGCCTCTTTCCAGATTGGTTTGTTTTGGCTTTCTGTGACACCTAGCCAGGAAAAAATTAAAAAAAAGAAAAAAGAGCTTATCAAATATATGATCTTCTTTTTCTTCTAGTTTCCTTTTTAAAGCTGGTTAAATGAGACAGACCAACAGCAATTACCACCCAGTTCTTAATCCCTAGTTTGAATATAAGAAGAGAAACTAAGAGCCCCAGAAGTACCCAGCTCAATAAACCATCTGAAGAGAGTGCATATAGAATTTTTAAAAGACAAGAAATCTAAAAGGGGTTCATCATGCATTTCTTATCCAGACAAAACTGCTATCACTGTCAGCAAACATATGGCAATCCAAGAACCAGGAGAGTGCATTTTAGTGGAGAAGGTTCTTCTAGACCAATCTAAATCACTGCTTTCTTAATTTCAGACTCCTTGCCATTGCAGTGGTATGCATTACATAGACCCCACAGGATAGCAAGTACTCTGGACTGTCCTCAACACAAGTTGCAGTAGCTTAATAAGCAACATGTTAAGGCTAAAGGTTAAGGCTAAAAAGTCCAGAAAGTAACTAAAGCAGATGGGAAGTCAAGCAGGAAAACAAACAGGGGAATTTATTGTGAATATTAGTGAACAGCTGGGGGAAAGTAGACACAAGAGGGGATAGGAAGGATATCCTGTAACAGGAGATATGTTTTCTACGGGAAATACAGAACTCTAGAAGCACTGCTTGGACAGGCTCTCTGGAGGTCTGCAGTTTTGTTCCAAGTAGGAGGCTGAACCATTGTCAGCTCTACATCAGTTCAGATGTGGGTTTGTCTGGCCCAGTCTTGGAAACCTCCAAGGATGGTGATCATCTACCGGCCTGATGACTCTGTTGACCACGTGAGGGCTACACCACCCTTCTGGGGAAAGAGCTATTGAAGACATACTAAGCCTGCAGGCTGGAGGGGCACAACTCCTGGTGTCTCTGCCGCTAGTATGAATGGCACTCTGAACAGCATAGGTGCTAACAACAACCATGCTTTATTCTGGACCGAGCAAACCAGACAGCCCTTCACTACATAACCACATCCCACCCTGCTCCTTAGAAAAGCAATTGCAGGGTTTTTTGCCATGTGATCCTGCAGGCTCGGGCATGCTGCCAAACCCTTGCATTGATAGAGGAAAGACAAGTATGCTGCAGTGTTTACAGAGCTGAAGAGAGGATTAAAGCTTTTTGTGAGCAGCTGGTAAGCCAAACCAGAGGTGCAAGATGGGGATTGCGTGTAATGGCACCTGGAGCACAGAGCAGGATATTAAAGGCAGACTAGGGTAATTTCATATTCCAGACACCATGAGAGACCTTGCAGTCCAAACATACTTGAACTTGCTGATAAACCTGTTACCTTCAGTGGATAACCACTAAAGCAGGCTAAAAAGCTGGGGCGCCAATGCAAACCCCAGGCCTGATAACAGGCATTTAATATTTATTAGTGCAGGGTTATTAGCCCCTCTCTCTATACTTCTACCTTTGCTAAAGGCATCAGTCCTTCCGCAGCCCCACCAGGAGAGAAGCCTTTCCCTGGTCAAATGGTTTGTGTCAGGCTGACACCAGACGCCTCTGTGTCTCACTGAAAGGAACAGCTTTATGGCTAACTGCCAAAATTAGTTTATAACCTGTGACTGGTACCAGCAATCGCTGTATCTGACTGAAGAGAAGGTGCCCTGATCTCAGGTCTATGATTATGTACATCAGGAGAAGAGCTAACTATTATTGTGCACACTGTTTCAGGGTAATTCACACTATCTTATTAACCCCTCAGACACAGGAGAAAGCAAAGAGCACTGAATTGCAATGCCAGGACAGCTGTGAACACACTGGGGAAGTGCCTTTTCTATTGTTATCCCTGCCTGAGCTATACAGACTGCCTGTGGTCTGTTCTTGTAACAAGTAGTCTCCTCTACAACTACAGCTGTTACGTGGTCTCTAAGCAGTTGTTTCTGTAGACTTTTATGGCTCACAGAAGAAGAGTGCTTTACATCTTTTACCTGACAGCCTTAAGAGCTGAGGAAGTATTAATTGCTTACACAAACCAAAAATACAAGCCCTATTTTACAGACTGTTGACATCAATAAGTGATCTGCATGCAGCTGAAGTGGCACTGAAAGCAACTGGAGCCATTATAGGAAGAGCAGGTAATAAAAGGACAGAAATTCTCTTTATATCAAAGTAACATCAAGGTCAGATTTGCCATATCAGAAACAGGGCAATCATCCCAGGTTCTATGGATCAAAAGGACAACACTTTCACAGAGAACAGGATACTACACAAAGGTCAAGGACATGAAGAACTAAAACCTAAAGCAGAGTTAAGAAGCCTTCAACACAGGCGTGAAGACTCGTACAAAGAGAAAAGGGGAAGGGGAAAATGGTCCAGGGTGATAAGAAAAGATCTATTGGATTGATTCATCCTGGTAAGCAAAATAGGCATACTTCAAAACTTACTTCAAGTACTGGAGAACAGAATGCCATTTAATGATCATGGAATAAGAGAAGCTCACAGCAAGCAAAGTCTTTGGAGGATCCTCTAGGAGGGGGAAAGTCTTTTTACAAAAGCAAGGTAGTGGCAGGAAATCAGACATCAGCTCTTGTTCCTGCATGTCATTTCTAATACTAATGGAGAGTGGACTTTGAAGCTGAATTGCTGGCACACAAGACCTGCATGTAGCAGCATCCTGGTAGCAGAAGGGTTCCCATTGCTGTTTCAGACTTAGCTGTGCCCAGTATGAGAATTACTAGGTCATAGAACCACCACTGTATCTAGAATACTGGCCTGGATATCACCCCACAGTGCACTCTGGCCCAGACCAAGGCAAAGGCAGGCTTTAAAAGAAAACTATATAGACAGGAAAGAAGACATGCACATTTTGTCCAGCCCTTTGAGAGAAGAATAGCTCTACTCATTGCAAATATAATAAGGCAGCCTGTCTGATACACTAACAGTACAGAACAGCTAGGGTCTTTGCTAATCTCAGAGGGCCGCCCCACCATTTTATTCCATGCTGATAACTGTTACATTGACTGAAAAATCAGAGCAGCAGTGCAGAAAATGGCCTCCAGTTTGCTGTAAAAGGACATCCCGGTCAAAGAGATTTTACCACAACACTCTCAAGCCAGCCAGGGGTAACAGTTAATTGTGCTACATAATCTAAGCAACTCCACATCAAGTGTCCTGCAGTCCTCTAGTCGAGGGAATCCTGGGAAACATGCAGTTCCACAAGCCACATGCCAACATCTTCTCAAACTGTAAGGAGATACACAAGAAAAGCCCATGTACTTTAAAGGTTATGTGGTCAAGACAGAAGAAAGACCTCAGTTTGGTTGCATTTAACCATTCTTCTAGAAGATAATGGTAACACCACAATAAAGAACACCTTCAAAGTCATATTTCTTCTGGACTCAGTATCAATTATATACCTAGCCACTACATAGCACAAGGTAAACACTGAAGGAGGAAACTTTCATGCATACTCTTTCCAGTGACAATAAGAGAAAACAGAAGAGCAGAAGAGCCTTCTTTCCAGAAAGCATTCTGCTAGCTTAGCAAGGATGGGTATAGCTGAAGAATAGTAAAAGCACAACAGGTCCAGACAGCCATGTCAAGGCAGAGTGCCATAGAGGCTAGCGAAGGGGTCGCAATAACTGTAGGAGGAGCAAAATGGACCTAGCATCAGTTTGCCAAATATAAAAAGGAAGACTTCATATATGACCAGAACTATGATTTGCTAGATGGAACAAATTTTCTGGGAGAACTCAAATTGAACTTAGAAAGGTCTATCAGCCTGTTCTGGAAGCACAAGTGGGAGTATCTGAGGAAGTGTTTCAAGGATATAGGCACTGGCTGCAAGGGCCAGGGAGAACAGAAAAATCAGATCTGCAGAAAGTCCCAGTTGTCCAAAGAAGCAGCTTTGGGCACCAGGGCAAACTGGAGTGTACTAAGGACAGCTCACTGGGACAGGGACAGAAAATGCAACCAGCAAACTTGCTCTCAAGATTTGTTCATTGTGGAGAAATGGAGAGAACGTGAAAGTAGGAAGTAACATGGCTGAGGGTGACTGACCCAGAAGTGTTGGGGATCCTTCAGAGGAGTACTAGGAAAGCAGAAATTATGATTTCAGAAAGGCAAACTGACAGAAGCTCTGAGCATTGATACGAATGTTTCTTGGAAGGCTGAACTATAGGAAAAACAGCAGAAAGAGAAATGGCAGTTTATGCAATAAATAGGCCCTGAACAAGCTCTTTCATTGCAGAGAAAGAGTCAGAAGAAAAGCAAAAGGGCCAATACAGCTGAATCATAAGATCTTTGTGGAGTTCAGAAGAAGGAACTGACACTGGGTTAGATTAAAAAAGATTAGATTAGATTAGAAAATTAAAAACAATCTCACAAGCACAGAGACAAAGCTGAAAAGACAAGACACTTAGTTTTGGAGGAATGGTGGGGGCAAGAAACTGATCTAAGCACATCAGTTGTGAGAGGGAGACATGACATTTCCACTGCTCAGAGATGGAAGGCTATCAGCTGTCTTGGATAAACATTTAAGATGACAAAGACTAGCATGAGAAAGAAGTAGCAGTTGATGTTGCCCAGATAGTATCAGTTACAGAGGGCCAGATTTTACCCTCGGAAAGGGAAAGAGGAGAGTGAAGACTCCTTCTGCACATGAAGGGTTTCCAGTGGGATATGCCTGATAAGCCTTATCTCAGGGCATGAGGGGTTTTCAGGCTCCAGAGGCAACTCAGCTGCATTAGAAGGCTGCACAGGGAAAAATGAAGTGTTGCTCTAAAAAAAAAGGAAGAAAAGAAGAGCTGGGGAATTACAGGCCCACTAGTTTAGTTTGCATTACCATAAACACTAAAGGCAAGTAAGGAAGGGTACAACAAATAACAAAGCCTCTTCAGACCAACCCAGTTTCCATGGACATCCAGGGAAAAGCACTTAGTAGATTAGGACAAGAAATAGTTATCACTTCTTGATGTTAGTAACACTTTTGGTATTTGTGTGGTAAGAGTCTCCTAAACAAGTTAAGAGAGCTTCAAATGGCAATATGACAGGAGAACATCTAGAAAAAGCTTACTCTAAGAGTAGTTATTGATGGCTCACTGTCTAACGGAAAAGACATTGAGGGAGAGTCCACAGAGATGGTTTTTGAGATGGTCCTAGTTAGTCCCTTATCTCAGAACTTGACAACAAGTGAGTTAATGCAGTCAGAAAAGAAGAAAGAAACACCTGAGCTGGTGTGACTACAACATACTAGACCTCAGCAGGACAGTCAGTTCCACGGGGAGAGAAGAGACGGAGAAGGATCTAGAAGATATTGTGGATCACAGCCTGAACAGGAGTCCATGCCTACTGTTGGGTGACCACACTGAGATACACAGATGTAGACAAGGGACAGAGCAGTAACCTTGCTCTTTCACATGGCATTAGCCCAGGCCCTGCCAAAGAACCAGGTTCAACTTCAGAGGTGATACTTTAGCAAAGATCAGCAAGATGTTTTCTACTTCCTAGACTCCACACCACACTCACATTTTCAGTCCACCTCACAACCACAGTATACTCCTCCAGAGATCTCCTTCTACTCAAGGAGTACAAAATGCCAACAGCTCTGACCAGCTTCACCCCCCATTCCTAGATCAGGGATCTCTCCTTTCTAATAAGACTGACAGCAGGAACAATCTCTGCTAACAGCCCTTTTCAGCCAAATTCCTAAACGCAACTAAGTGAGAAAGCGGAGTTTGGTAGGGGTCAATGAATCTCTTCAGACCAGATTCCTGTACAATCCAGACCTATATACAGTGGCTCTTTTAATTAAGTCTACTGCTGCTAGAAAGATGGCACATGTTCTTGCCACCTATGCCAGAAAATAGGTAGCTGGGGTGAAAATGCCCCAAACCAATTACCATCTCATTTAGAACTATCTACTCCTGGTTGTTAGAAGTGTTTTCAGGCCCCCAAAACTCCTACCTCTATTGCTCCAGCTGTCCCTTTGACATAGTATAGATGAAAACAACAGAAAACTCCACCACTCCGTTCCAGCTTCAGACGCAACTGTCTTTCTTCCATCTCAGTTCTATCCCTTCAGCTTAGGCTCAGGTATGAACACCTGACTCTTCTTCAGGTCCTTTCCTAGGTCTCTTGATGGGGTAAAGTATTGTTACTCCAAACCACATTGTCTGAAGCCTACCTCCAGCCCATCAGCTGCATTTTTCTGATACCATACCATTATTCAGTTCCCCAGCCAAAGAACTCTTCTATCATAGAACATGGCATTTGCCTGCATTCACTGTGTAAGTAAGTGGAGCAAATGAAATAACCACAAAGGAAACAGCAGTAGCTAAGTCTTACCCTATTTACCCATTTAGAGCCTTCCTGCACAACACAGTATGTTTCAACACCTGCAGTGACAAATTATAGCACAAGCCTAGGAACAAGCACTGGGCATGTTTATCCCCAAGTTTTCCTTGGTCATACTGCAATCTACAATAGCATTCATTAACAAATGTTAGAACATAGTTACAAATTGCAGCAAACACAAATGCTCCGCCAATGTTATTGCAGACTTCATTAATGATGATCCTTCGCATTTCAGCAACAGCTATTCAATTATCTGAAAACATTTATATGCCTCTGTGAGCCAAGTGTCACACTCCATGTGTGAGCCAGATGTTTAGAGCATCATTTTACAAATGAGGGAACGAAGTTCACAGGACTGGCTCCAGACCCCTTTCTTCCCACTGAGTAATCCACTGCCCAACAAGAAGTCATAGGGGAATTATCCAACTTAACACAAGGCAGGATACAGTCTATTTGTTTCTTTGCATTCTCTCCATTCCCTTGTTCCTTGTCTTCTGCTTAGATTTTTGGCCTGGAGGGGCACCTCTGAATGTGTCCACTGCAGCACAGCATGGCACAGAAATGCCAGCTGGCATTGTTCAGCGCAGCAATGCAAGTGACAACAGTACCAGAATCTGGTTCATAGCAAGGTCTTGCAGGAGGTATCCAGTAGATCTCAGAATGACTCAAATCAGACACCTCACAGACAGAGCAAGCCTGGTTAACTTACAGTAGCAGCAAAACCAACTAAATCCATCATCTTTCCCATTCCAACCGTCTCCTCTCCTCTCCTGAGCATATAGTGTCTGCATGGGGCAGGGCCATGGGTTCCTTCAAAATTTTGCTCTTCCAAAAGACAGTCTAGGAAATGATTCCCGCTCAGCAAACTCACTTTTTTTAGGCACTCAGAGTCTCTTTCTCCCCCTAACGCTTCCTGGCTGAGCTGGACAGAGATTCCCTTGCAGTTTGAGAAATACTTGTGTTTATGAAGCTGAAGAGACCGCGGAATCTCCCGCACATCCCTCCTGCCAAATGGCCCCACCAGGTGGATCACTGCATCATGTCATTTTTACAAGATCAGGGAAAAAAATCACATGCTACTCCCTCTAGTGACAACCCTAGCACACTTAAGCAATCTGGCGCCCACTTGGGGCACCACTGCAACGTTCATTTTTAGGCTCAACAGACAACATTTTTACACAGGACACAGTGAAACTCCCTCTTTGCCAGCCCTAAACTTCCTCCCATGCCCACATCGGAACCTACCTTAGCTGCTCTTTCTGAGGCTGCTGCTTTGCAAGCACAGATCTCACCAACCACAAAAGGCTGCTAACAGGCTCTATAGAGCTTCACCAGTCCTCAGTTCAAATCTAGTCTGAGCTGAGAGTGACCTCAAGGTAAGAGCAGTAGACAGCCGCGGTCACCTGAGTGGGGATATCACGTGTCCATTCTGCAGTTGGCACTAACTAATCAAATAAAAGCAAGCAGGGGAACTAAAAGGAGCTACATACCAGAGAATTGCCATAGCATTACTCAAACAAGCAGCCTGGCTCCCACATTTGTTCCAGGGATAGAATAAAGTTATTAAAGCCAGATCTAGTCATTGTAAACTAAGTACAAAAAATGGATATTAGAGCTTCATAGACAAAAGCAAGCTGGGCAAAGACAATAGATCGTGGGAGGATGATGTTAATGTAACCGTTGCTTTCTACTTTACATTGAATATTTTAGATCATCAAGTAATGCAAGCTCCAGCTGAACAGAAGTACCACATACACTGATTACTCTGGACCACCTCACTTCTGCACACTCTGATGCAGGCAGCACAACAGCTCTGCATAGGTCTTTCCTTTTTGTTTTCTAGTCAGGAAGAGACATCATGGGATACCTGAAAAGGAGGGTGTAATTTCTTTCCTAGTTTCCTGTTTTAGCCATTTCTCCCATTACAAGCAAATAACTATCATCAGAGGTGCTGAACTGCTCTGGCCCAGGAACTCAGCCATGTGCAGAGAAACAAAGTTTGGTAGCTCTTTCTGGGGCTAGCTGGTGCATAAGCTTACACCTAACTGCCAGCATATCTCACCATTCCAGCTCTTGTCCTACAAATACTGACCTGAAGCATGGGAAGCATTACCCCAGCACAGGAACAGTAACATACTTGCCCTCCATTCCCACTGACTCCAGAGCTCAGGCCAGTGTGGGCTTTTATAGAGAAGAAGGTGCAGGCATGGTACTATGGTGGCAGAGCAGCTTGCTGGCAAGGTGAGACAAATGGGCAAGCATGCATGATTCTGGAGGTCCCTAGTCCTTTATCTAGGCAAGTATCTAATCCTAGATGCCTCAGTCCTCCAGGACTGGCATCTCAGTCCCTTTGTGTACCCATATAGCACATATACATTCTTGGACTTTATCAGCGAAGCTTGCCAGGACTCCAGAACACATAGGGCTGTTGTACCAGGGTCCCCTTCTGTGCATGCATCCTGTCACATGGCTGCACCCAGCATCAGTCCAATTACAAACACCACAAGGACAGAAAACAGATTTTTCTCTCCCTGAAGTTATAGAAAGCTTTAAAAGGTCCCCAAAGCCCTGTTGCCTCTGCTTGAGTTTGCAGGGAGCCTGAGAGAAATTGTTCTGAAGGGGGGGAAGCTGTATAGGCAGGACTTGAGCTACCATCGCACCCACATCCTGGCTGTTCAGGGTGAGAGTGAAGGAGAGAAACTTAACATGATTGCTGTCAGCTCTCACCAACTCTTCACAATGCTTGCTGCTTCTATTCTCTTTATCTCCCTCATAGCAAAAGAAGTCCCTGTACAAACTTCTCCCTAGTCCTGATGGCATAGCCTTCCCCTAGTGTCGCTCTCTGCAATGCCACTCAAGTGACGGCCTCCAGGCCTGCCCAGGAGGGCCGCCTCCTTCTCATGTCTGCCAGAAAAACAGTCACCAGCCAGGACATGGGTGGACAGAAAGACATCAAGAGTAATAGAAGCCTCTGCATAGACTTGGGAAGATTCAGAGGTGCAGAGCAAGCAGGCTAAGAGATGCAGAGGCCCTCTGAGGGACACAGGCCACAGCAACTGGGAAGTGGTAAAGAGAATCTAACAGAAGGCCCTGCAGCCCCAGGGAAGGTCCTGCAGCCTCAAGGAAAGGCTATGCAGGCCCAGGAAAGGCCATGGAATCCCAAGGAAAAGGCTTTGCAGTCCTGAGGGAAGGCTATGCAGCCTGGGGAGCTGTAGAAGGACAGGACATCTGTATTTGCTGTACTGGAGCTGTGCAAAAGTAGACATGCAGAAGCTACTAGAAACCCCAATTTAGCAAAGTGAGCGAGCCTGGGTGGGGAGGGCTAGGCCTGCAATTGCCATTATTCCTTACAGCATTGTCTAGGCTCTGCTTTCACTCCACAGCCCTGCAAAGCAACAACCTAGAGATCAGCAGCTGAGAGCCAAGCCATGCTACATAGAGACCCACCACCACAGCCTCCATGGGTCAGGGAGCTTGGATCAGCAACAGGAGGCAAAGAGACTGCAAACAGGGATCACTCCTAGCCAGGGAAGCTCCAACCACCATAGGTTGCAGCAGGCAAAATTGAGACAACAAAGCAGTTGGGACAGCGGGTGTGAGACAGCCAGAGACAGCCAGGAATGCTGGCACTGAGACAGGGACAGAGAGAAATCTGTCATCTGCTACTGCACCTGGGAAGGGCAGTGGAGCAGGATGGGGACACTGGATATGCTTATGTAACACCACTTCATTCTCAGCCCTACAGATATTTAAAATAAATAATTAAAATTAATTAATTAAAATGATTACAGTGGCATGGCATCTCTATGTCTACCACAGACAGGAGGGCTTCAGCAGAGCTGAGCACTCCGGTGTCCTTGCTCCTTGGCTGTGTCCTAATGGGACAAGGCTCCTAATGGGACAGGGCTGACATGTGACATGCTGACTTCTAGTGAGGCAGGGAAGGAGGACAATTCACAGAGTCCTAACAGGACACACCTGAGGAACTAGTTCCCAGCAGGACACAGGCAATGCACTAACTTGTAGTGAGGAAGGGTCAGTATGCATCATCCCAGCAGGACATATGCAATACTCTGACTCCCAGTGGGGCACACGCTGTGCAGTGGCTGCCAGCAGGAAATGTGTGATGAACCAATTCCCAGTGAGACACCTACAGTGCAGTTACTCCAAGTGGGACACGTGTGATGATGTTCTGACTCCCAGTGGGACACAGGCAATGCAGTGATTCCCAGCAGGACATGTGCAATGCAATGACTCCTAACAGCCCAGGATCAGTGAGCAAGGCAAGGAGTCCTTTCATAACATCTGTGATGCACCAGCTTCTAGGACAGGCCCTATTTGTAACACACCAACTCCCAGGTGATGCACTAACTCCCAGAGGAACAGGGCCAGCATGCAATGCGTAGGCCCCTCTGCACTGTGCTCATTGTCCAGCAGAGCTATGAGTGCTGCCCTGGCAGAGTGTAGGTGCTGGAATAGGCCAGGCTGTGGTCTGGGGAGACACAGATACCATAGAAGGGCTCCCAGTGCCACCTAGTGGGGGACAGGCAACGCTCAGGGGCCACCTATCCCTAAGACCTGGGTGCTGGTGAGCATAGTGGACCTTTCCCACCAGACCAGCCTCTCCCTTCATCCTGTTAGACCCCACCGCCCCCAGCAGCTTCCTCAGTCCTGCATGCTGCCCTGCAGCAGGCCAGCTGGCCTTGCCAGCCCTCCTTTTGCACTGGTTCATCCTGGGCCCTGGAGGTTGTATAAAGCACCGTCATGGGAAGGACAGAGGAATTTATTCCGGGTGCAGTTTACTAAACATATCATGTACAGTCCTGTCAAGTCACTGGGTTTCCATCCTGCACTTAGTGAGCACAGAGGGACTTGGTCAGATAGATATCCATAGCTTCTGCCCATGAACTGCAGTACCTGAAAATCATTAGAGCCACTCTCACAAGATGATGGTTCAAGAAAGCTACCCAGAAGAGCACTGCATCTTCCAGGGCACACACTGATGCTTGATGCATTTTTTTATTTGCATGGCTGCCTGCAACTTACCCCTCATCTCTGTGCTTTAACTCTGACACACACAATCATGCATATACAGGAATGCACCATAGACACACCAGCCAAAGAAAACACTGGCACAGCAAACACCTCGAGTGACTGGACAAGTTTTATTTTATATGCTTTCTCCCTCAAAAAACATACCAGAGGTTCTGGGAAGTGGGAATAGCAGATGGGGCCATAAGGATGCAGTACAGAGCTGTGTGGAAGTTTATACAAAGGAAGGCTCCAAGCGAGTAACAAATGCCATTTAACATATGCAAGGAGGGGAGGTATCAGCCCTGGTGTATATGAATGCAATCTTTCATTCAGTCTTTCTACGCAGCGGGCAACAGTCAATCTTTTAAGCAGCATCTCCACTCGTCTACAGCATCTTTGCATTTTCTTCCATTCCACCTGTATCTTCAGGCTCTTCCTTCCTCACATGTCCTCAGCCTGAAAACAAGCCCTAGGATATTAAAGAGAAAACCATGACACCTTGTGGAACAGATGGAGCTTTCTCCAGATAAAGGCACTCTCATGAATATTAGTATGTCATCCAACAGGTCTGCCTATGTAGAGCCCAGGAAGTGAAGACAGACCAAGTAGGCTCCAAATAACTATGAATTCCTAGTAGATGCCCCAGCTTCAACTAATGAGCAAATACAGCCCTTCTTTGCTTGGAGAATCAGTGACCAGATTTTTGCTGGCCTTAATCGTGATTAAACTGAGCATCTCTCTAGGGAGTTTTTCCAGGGAACTAAAATCCTTGCAAAAATTAAAGAAGTTGCAAAATACTCTATTATCCTCATGATCTTCCCTGAGATCAAGGCAAGGGGTAAGACTAGAAAATCAAAGCACTCAGTCTGACGCTCATCGCAGTGATGATCTCAGCTAGTCTGGATCCCTGCAGTAATACATGAGATCAGTCTAGAAATGAGAAAACAGGAAATGGCCACAGAAATAGCCATAGTGTTCAGGAGGGAAGGAGCTAACAAAAAATCCCGTCTGTTATTAAGAAGGCTATTGGTACAAGCAAGGGCCTAGGCGAGCTACTGGAGTGGGCACATCTCTCCAGCAAAAACCCAGCATAGACCCAGGACACCAAATGAACAGCTCAGGTTTGTCTAGAAAGGCAAAATGACATCTGTACAGGGTCACATGCTCCTGAATCCCTCGTCCCTAGGACAGCCCCTTTTCACCTACAGCAGAAATCCTTCAGGTTCCCAATGAAATGCCATTTGGTGCCTGAATATCGGAGCTGAGGGCTGTCTTCTTCCCACCTCTTCTGCTCTCGTATGTCCAATCTGCTAGTCTGCTGCCTATTTTAAAAGCAGCAGAGTCTGGGATTGGAAAGATCAAGCAAGCTGTGGTGGTCTAATGTACTTCCCCAGGACTAACGTCCTTCAGAGAGCCCTTTCCTTCTGAAGCAGCAAGGTCTGAAAGAAAGGAGATAGATGGGGGCCCACATCAGTCTCAAAACTAAACTTTTCTAACCATTTAGGGTCAGGTTATTAATTTGAGAGCACTTACATGAGGGAGAGCATAGCTGGGGAACTGCCAAAGAGAGACTTGACTAGGTCTCCTATGGGTCACTGAGCACAGACAGGACAGCAGAAGCAGCTTCGGGCTCTTGGCTCTGTCAAATTTTGGTGGCAAAACTGAAAAATGTGATAGAAAACATTTTAATTTTGAAAATTTTGCCAAGCTTTCAGGAGACACTGGTGACGATGTGCTGCAGAGAGATCTGGGCTGGTGGCAAAGGGAGCTGGGCTCAGGTGGGGATAGTCAGTACATAGGAGGGGCAGATGGAGGAGGCTGAAGTGCATGAACAGGGCAGGGTGGATCCTGTTACTAAGAGAGGATTGGTGAAAGGTGTTGAGGGGGAATTATCAGATCCTAAGAGAGTGCAGGGAGAGTCAGACCCATCAGAGCCCAAACAGATCACAGTGATCCAGTCCCTGCTCATGCATGGCCCAGTCCCAAAAATGAGAATGTTATAAGGTGAGACCAAGCAGACTTTTCACTACTTTCAGATCAGGAGGACTTCAGCTGGCCTCATGCTTCAAAGTGACAGCTGGCATCTGCCTAGGAATGGATCCCTCAGTAAGACATGTCATTATCTGAACGCCAGGAAAGGTGTTAACATCTGCCATCTGTCTCCACAGAGGCTTTAAGAGTCCTAGGAATGAATCAGGTAATCCTAACCCAATCCCAAGAGGAGATGGAGCTTCCCTCCTGCTGAACAGTTGCTCCTCTTCCTAGGGTCCTAGGTTTGTCTAGATCCCACATCCAAATAAGTTCCAGGGCTCAGAATAGACCCATCCATGGAGACTGGGATTTCCCCAGATCTCTTTACCCCAGCAACCAAGGGCAATGCTCAGCAGGGAAGTGAGAGAAATGACTGGATGTACAGGAAGTAGGGTTTAAATAAATGTACTTGGAGAGTACAGGGTGCTGCCATGCTCCCAGCCAGCTCCTTCTGGGCACGCCTAAAGGGTCAAGCAGCTTTACTCCCTGGCTTGCTCCAAGTCCCAGTCCTTGACTGTCCATCCACACTGCAGGAACAGCTTTTTGGAGATAGATTCTAGTTTGGAGGGGATCAGCTCAGCTTCTCCTAGGTGATACATCAGTGCACATCATACAAGTAACACCCTGGCTGCCACATCTCCTAGAGATCACAGGAACCTCTGATGCTATAACTCCAGCAATTACTGATGGTGTCTCAGGGCCAGCAGGCACCAGAGGAAACCTAAGCCAAAGACTATGCAATGTGGAAGTGGTCAGTCCTAAACACTGTGGACTGAAGCCACTCTCATCACGTAGCATGGAAGCCATGGACTTTTCACAGAGACAAAAGCCTTTGTTAATAGATGCTGAAGCTCTGAAACCATCATTAGAGTCAGTTCAAGCCTCCTCACCCATGATAAAAGTTGTACAGGGTTAGAACAACAGTCTCTCAAGATAAGTACCGTGCCTCTGCGGTGGCAGGAGGCTCAGAAGAGGCCATACGAAACAAGGTGAGTAGAGTAATCTCATCACCAACGGCTCCTTCCAAGGTACTGGTAAATGCTCTTCAGGGCACTTCCCAAGCTAGAGACTGTAGTTGCCTTAGGATTTTTAACAGTGCTGAGCAAGAGGTTACAACTCATTCTGATTGCTGCCTCTCAACACAGAGTGGGCAATCCCTATATATCCCATCTGTAAAGGATGGCAGGATGTCCTTGAATGTTTTTTCAAAGATATGCATATCTAAAAATATATAAATATATTTTATTTTTATATATATGTACATATATATTTATACAGATATACATATACATATACTATATATATATATATATATATAAATTACAGAATAATAGAATGGTTAAGGTTGGAAGAGACCTCTGGAGATCATCTAGTCCAACCACCCTGCTCAAGCAGGGTCACCTAGAGCATGTTGGACAGGATTGCATCCAGCTGGGTTTTGAATATCTCCAGAGAAGGAGACTCTGCAACCTCTCTGGGCAACCTAGTCCAGTGTTCTGTCACTCTCATAGTGAAGAAATTCCCCCTCACATTCAGGTGGAACTTCCTGTGCTTCAATTTCTGCCCATTGCTTCTTGTCCTGTTTCTGGGCATAACTGAAAAGAGTCTGGCCCCATCCTTTTAACACCCTCCCTTCAGATACATATACACATTAATAAGATCCTTTCTCGGTCTTCTCTTCTCCAGGCTAAAGAGGCCCAGCTCTCGCAGCCTTTCCTCATAAAGGAGAGGCTCCAGCCCTCTGATCATCTTTGTAGCCCTATGCTGGACTCTCTCCAGTAGCTCCATGTCTCTCTGTTACTGGGGAGCCCAGAACTGGACACAGTACTTGAGATGAGGCCTCCCCAGGGCTGAGTAGAGGGGCATGATCTCCTCCCTCAATCTGCTGGCAACACTTCCTGATACACCCAAAGATGCCCCTGGCCTTCCTGGCCACGAGGGCACACTGCTGGCTCATGATCAACTTGTTGTCCACGAAAACTCCCAGGTCCTTCTCTGCAGAGTTGCTTTCCAGCAGGTCAACCCCTAGCCTGTGTTGGTGCATGGAGTTATTTCTCCCTAGGTGCAGGACTCTGCACTTGCCTTTGTTGAATTTCATGAGGTTCCTCTCCACCCACTCTCCAGCCTGTCCAGATCTCTCTAATGACAGCACAGCCTTCTGGTGTATCAGCCACTCCTCCCAGTTTGGTATCATTGGCAAATTTGCCAAGGAGGCACTCTGCCCCTTCGTCCAGGTCATTGATAAGTAAGTTGAACAAGAATGGCCCCAGTACTGATTACTGACTGCTGGGGCAGCTATAAATATAATATATATATCATACATACATACATACATATATATATATATTTATATATATATATAAAATTGTGTCTATATAGGTAAAGTTTAGTGTTACTTCTAACCAGTATGCTGAAACCATGCAGTGTGCAAAGCAATCTCATCCTTCTCTCTGTGGCCCTGGGAACCTGCTGACAAGGAACAGGCCACCTGCAGATGAGCAGCGCAGTCATAAATCCTGAGGTTTATGTCCTCCAAACCAACATGCTAGCTATTCCCCAACTGTCCATGGGACCCTAGCAGACAACTCTTAAGTTACATCTTCCACATAGTGACCACCAGCAAAAACAGATACATGCTGGCCTTTATTCTGTCTCACTACCTCTCTGCTCAAGCAGTCAGTGAAGCATCAATGTTTGCCTATATATCAGCACAAGCACATGATCTCAGATAACCTGCAGCTCACAATATTTTATTCTTGCCTGTTGAATACTGAGGTCCTGCCATCGAGTCAGGCCCTAGCTTACTGTTATCTGAGAACAAAAGAAAAGAAACATGAATGAAACCACAGCTCTGCTTGAACTATATTTTGCTGAGCATCAGTCACTCCCTATAATTAATTAGATCCTTAAAAAACATATGAAACTAAGAAAAACAAGAAGCACAAGCTAAAATGACTGCACTGTATCCAGAGCGCTCTAATCTCTATGCAATGAATAAATAACTCTGACGTAACTACTTACAGTAATTTTTCATGAAATGTCCAAGTGTCAAACTCTCTTTCCAGACTTATCACTGTGATACAGTTCTAGGCAAATGTGTTGATGGAAAACCACCAGACACATTCACAAATGTGTCTAAAATCAAGCACATAAATCCAGGAGAAACTACTTCGAGGGCCTACAACACCACCTGCTCTTTCTATAGCTGTGCCATGGTGCATCTCTCTGTCCAGTTCATAGGTATTTTAGCCCATATCAACACCATGGAAAGCACAAATACTCCATTCTCAAGGACAGACAAGAGGTCACAAGCTGAGTGGATATTCCCAAAATCCCTTGAACATCTTGAGACCCAGAGCATTCAGATTAGTTTTCCCATATGTATGGCAAATGCACTCGGTTTCTATACAAAGCAATGTCAGTAAGTGATGGATGCTATTCATTTCCAGATTTCTGTTCAACTAGAGTCACAATCCAGTGATTTCATCTGCTACCAGCCTCTGACTGCAGGAAAATGCAAACATTTAAATGGACTATTTCTGCACTTGACTAACAATCAGCCCTTTTCAGGGGAGGAAGCTTGCTCTTTCATCTCAAGCAGCCCATATTGCCACTGCTTAATCAGGCCGAGATTTAAGGAAGCCCGCTGTGAGATGACACAGATTGCTTCCTCCCCTGGGATCTGGCAAAACCACGGTCAGTGTGTGACTGGCAACCTCTGCAAAAAGAGTCCCCATTATACACAACAGCTGAGTCCTTCTCTTCTTTCTCTGCTGGTATTTGGTCCCCGCATACCTGGACCAGAATCACTCAGCTCTGTGTGTCCAACCATCCCATGTGTTGACCCCTCTCTTTATTCCTTGGGAGGGCAAAGCAAGTTTTAACTGGCCACCACAAAGCAATAGGAAAGCAGGCAACTAAAGGAAGAATAAGGAGCAGTTCATGCATCTTTTTTGCTTCCTGTGTCAGCCCTCTAGACAGAGCCTTGCCTGGATGTGTATGAAACCATCTGCTCTGTGTCTGGCAACTCTAAACAGGCGAAGGGCATGAATGGCTGCTGCACTCAGCCGCCTGCCACCCAGGCAATCCCCAGCTGTGCTGGGAGAGTGGCAGAGCCAGGAGCAGAGGCTCTGGTAGCAAGCGGCTGCCAGCAAACAGGGCAGAGGTGTACAGAGTCCAATCCCCAGGACAGGAATAGGCATCTGGGACTGATGTATAGACAGATTCAGTACAAATGGCTCCAGACAGTAGGGATTTTTTGACCCCCTTCCTCCCAGACCTCTGTGAAAGAGCTGGCAGTTGCCATAGAAGAGGAACAGGTGAGGGACTGTGTTTTCAACCTCTTCAGGTCCATCAGGGCTCTGTATTTAACATCCTGTCAGGGTGATGGAGCTAAGCAGTGCAACTTCTCAAATGGGTCTTGTAGCGATTCAGCAGCCTTATTCCAGCTTGGGTGCTAAAACTGCTACTGAGTTGCAGAAATTAAGCAGGACTCCCAGCCAGAAATATTCCCCAACCCTCTTTCATCCTAGCATGACACACAGGATGTCCCAAGCAAATCCTTGTTAGTCCCATCACTACCCACACCACAACAAACTCCGTACCTTCCTGGTCCCAATCCCAAAGCTCTACTAGCACCTGGGAAATGTTTTTCTCAGATCAGAACTGGCCATTACTCTGCATCCAAAGTCTCTCCTGATTTAATGGTCCAAATTCTCAGGCTGTACAAATGACTTTATACAAACACTAGAACTATGACTACCAATGCAAATGTCTTTACTGACACTCCCAACCCAGGAACTGCTTCAGGATCTCCTAGTTATATTTGGTGCAAAAATGCTGCATCTTGCATCAGGCTACTATGAGATGGAGATTTCTATTTGAACAGAAGAGTGGTTGGACACTGGAACAGGTTGCCAAAACAGGTAGTGCAGTCTCCATCTTTGGAGATATTCAAAATCTGACTAGACATGTTCTGGGCAACGTGCTGTAGATGACCCTGCTTAACCAGAGGAATTGGACCAGATGATCTCCAGAGGTTCCTCTCAATATCCTGTGATTCTATTTGACTACAGCCCTTCTGTCCCATTCCACACAACCCCTCCATGGCTTCTAGGGACTATCAATATAAATAAACTTACAGATTATCCACCCCCTTGAATACAAGTTTAGGGAGCAATCTCCCACTTCCTGGGAGCTCTCATTTGAATGACATCCAGAAATACCCAGCACCTCTCACAGGATTACTTCCAAGGAGGTCTGGGGCAGTCCCTGGTAAGATGTGTTACCTTTTCAGGTCCCTCCACCCCTTCCTCCTTACATGTCCCTATCCTGAGACACAGCTCATTACACAGGCCTGAAACCTGGCTTCTGCCAGTAGGTCATTTTGAATCCCCCATAGTCCTTTGCAATTTCCAGCACTGGCATTCATATAAAAGCATTCAGGTTACTTTTAAAGGGGTTCCTCATCTTTCAGCAGCTTATAGCATAAGAAGCCTTCAAGCATTTGTTGAAAGTGGGCATAAAGGAGGGCTGCAGAACTGATTCGCAAAATGTGATAGAAATTACTATGCTACAGCAGAGCCCTTGCAAGCCTCCAAGCCTGTGTCCAGCCACACTGTTGGTAAGACTAATCTGAGCACTGGAATTTATCAAGCAGCTCATCAGCATCCCTCCATGACACAGCTTAGAGATCAAGAAGATCAAGACAAGCGAAGATCACTTTGTAAATCTTTGTACAAGGAATCAACTGAAAATTGCACAGGCAGCCCCAGTCCCAAACCCTTGAAAACCCTGCACAGAAATAGCTGTCCTTCATCTATTTCCCCACCCTTAGCAAAACAGTCTCTTTGGAAATTCTTTGGAATGATACGAAGAGCAGAAAACAGAGGTTTAGAGTGGCAACTGTCTGCAACTTTCCACAGACACATTGCTTATGACTATTAAAATATATACATTTATAGGATATGCACATGGACAGCTACATAGAATCACAGAACGGGTAAGGCTGAAAGGGACCTCTGGAGATCATCTAGTCCAACCACCCCTGCTCAAGCAGGGTCACCTAGAGCATGTTACACAGGGTTGCATCCAGGCAAACTTTGAACATCTCCAGAGAAGGAGACTCCACAACCTCTCCGGGCAACCTGGTCCAGTGCTCTGTCACTGTCACAGTGAAGAAATTCCTCTTCACATTCAGGCGGAACTTCCTGTGGTTCAGTTTTTGCCTCTTGTCTCTAGTCCTTTCGCATGGGACAACTGTCATAGAATGAACAGTACTGTACACAAACACACCATCCAGACTGCAGAAAGTCAGGAAATCCCACAACAGCATGCCTGGCCAGGCAACTTTGTGGGAACAAGGCAGCTCAGAGAAGGAGAGACAGCTCTGCAGGAGACACAAGCCAGTAGGTAAACTTACAGGGCAAGCACCAAAACTAATGGCTTCCCCTGACTCCTCTAATCTGGGGAAATGAGACAGTAATATGGAGGTAAATAAAAGCAAGGGCAAGTGCACTCAGTTTCTAAAACTCCCCTAACTTCACCTCGTCAGCTCAGCTATTAGAAACAGATGCACGAGAAACATGTTTTTATTTGCAGATATATGATTTTTAATCTTACTATCCCTTTCAGTAAAAAGTGATAGTTGTGTTACAACTAAATATCTCATCTCAGGTAGATTTCTCCACAACACTGTGGCAAGAGCAAACTGCACCTGTAGCAGCTTAGAGCTGATGTGGGTCATTTCAGAAGAGCATCATGGCCTGCCATTAATGACAGGTGCTGCCTATTAACCTTAATTAAGTCACAGGTGACACTAATCACTTAATAGGTCCTTAAATAGGACCTGAGAAATTTTTAGGCATAGAAAAAAACACTGTTTGATCTAGCTTGAGATACTAACCTTCTTCCTGCCTACCTTTGTTTCCTTTTCTCATTTTTCCAGGTGCCTGGGGAAAAGTCATGCTAGGCTCAAATCAACAACTGCATCAGATCTGGTAGATCTTGTGAGCATTTCATTTCCTCCTCAGCAAGTTTGAGCTTCCACTAGGTCTGTCCTGCCCCACTTTCCTATGGTTGGATATCACTACACAGGAGTAAGGGCCTCAGAGACTTTGGGACTAACATGCATGGTTTTCTAGGACAACATGTTCCAGTTGTACATTCTGAAGAGCATGTTGAGTGTGATGGAAATCCAGATTCTGCCTTGGCGCAGTTCATAGTATTATTGAAATCAGCTTTAAGCCTCTGCTCTGTCTCGGCCATAGCAAACCATTCCTTCCACAGAGCCCATTAGCAGAACTCAGTCACATCCCAAAGATGTTCTCCCTCCTTCAGAGCTCAAGGAAGGACTCTGAAGGTCCACCATGGAGGATTCATCATGTGAAAACTTTTCCATGCACCTTGACCTGCCATGACCTCCTGAGGTCCCTGTTCTGAGAAGGATAGAGAATGGACAAGACCTGAGGTTTCAGCAATCTTCCCACACTTTTCCTAAGAAGCTTTGTGCTGGAACTGGCTGTTGGTTTCATTCTTTTCAGTCTTTCTGGAGCACACTGGAAGAGAGGTTTTTGTTTCAATTTGGATAGGTCTTTCCCACCACACATCATCTGATGTGAGGGGATTAGAAGGGCACAGTATGATGAACACTTCTGAGAAAGGTGTCTCAGCAGGGGCTGCCCTGGCCTTCCAGAAACCTTTGGGTTGGGGATTTTTTGCTGAGTTACATGCACCATGGAACAGCGAACGTAGCCACTGAAGAAATGTTCATCCAAGCCCTAAGGCTTGATATCCACATTGCAGAGCTGTATGGGAATCTTGCTGCTGCTCTCAGCCATTATCTCTTGAAAAGCAGGGACTAAGATATAGCAATTTGAGTAAATTAAACCACACAAGGGCAATGTGAGTATCTGTACTTTCACAAAGTTGGATAGTCCCTGACATTGTTTAACCTGGACCAAACAATTCCAGGTCATGGCTCAAGAGTTAGCATGACCAAGAATCATTTCTTGTAAGTAACCACTCTGCTTTAGAGGTTGGGTTTAATAGCATGGGCACTGCCTATCTCTTTACCAGAGAAAAATCTCATACTAATGTAGCCTAAGGGATTTAGGGAGAACATAGCAGGAGAATACCCAGCACCCATCAGGACAGAAGAGCCAGGTTTTTCCCCATTCTTCTGTAGTACTCCAAACCATACACCCTATGGACACATAATGGACCTATTTGTGTGAGAGAAACAGGAACTGTCTATCTGAACAGCCTCAATTCCTGCCTTGGTTTGTTTAACCTTTGTTAAATAGAGCCTTAAAAAATCAAGTTGATCCAATAAAATGCAGGTCAGTCCATCACTCTCCCTCTCCTCCAGCAGCAGGAGAACAACAGTAGGTTGGAGCTGTCAGCCAAAGGGGTATCCGAATGTGCACTGCAGCCTAAAATCCTTACTCAGTGGAACAAGGCCTCAGGATCTGACAAGACCATTGACAAATTGCCCTGTCACCCTTGAGCTTATCCTAATCAGAGGCTGTCTATACTGAACACAAGACTTTGGTGAGACCTACACAGGGAGGCAATGGCCTGTCTGTTCTAGGCTTGGCAAAAGATACCCAGGAGCACATTAGGACTACACTGGTTTCTATCCTTCCTCCCAAGGAAGCTATTGCCTGGCTGATCTTGAGGCAAACCACCTCAGGACTCAACAAGTCTGCCAAACCCTACTGTGAAATAATCAAACAAACAAACAAATAAAAAAGGTCCCTCATGCATCTCTGCATCCCCAAGATGCAAATCTCTTGATCCATCAGGACACAAGCATGGAACAAATGCAGGACTTATAGGATGCCTTGGGCTTACCTACAGCCATGGTTAGGATATGTCTCGATACTCTGCAGATCTTAGACCTCTCCCAGTTTCAGGCCAGATGGGCCCCTCACTGGGGCTCCACTCCCAGGGTTGCTCTCCCTCCTCCAGACCGCTCTCCTGACTGCACTGAAAGGGGCTTTCTAAAAGCCCCATAGCCAGGGCACAGCCAGGGCAGGTAAGCCTCTGCTGTTCTATAGGCCTGTGATGGCTTTGAAGTGACAGGCAGCAATGGGAATATAGTCTGGCTCCCAGCAGTGTCTTGCACATGTATGTACATATGAGGGAAAGCTCTCACATACAACAACCACCTGAAAAACACCTTGCCAGTTCATCTGAAGAACCACTCAGCTGGCCTGCAAGCTGGTCCCTGACTGTGACCATTTTGAGCTTCATATACCTTTCCCCCACCATGTCTCCAGCTTCTCTTCTACAACCCTCTGGCTACCACATTCTCAAAGGAATGCACCCATCCTCCTGCCTCCTGTCTTGTGATTTCCTCCCAAAGTTGCCTCCAAGAAAGCAGTAGAAAGTAAAGCAAAAGCATTCCCAGGATCACATTCAGACAAAGCTCAGCAAATGATCTTTGTTGCAGATGCCACTGGGGATGGCAGCAGTGAGACATTTTCCACCCAACGGCAGCTTTCTAGCCTTTCCCATTCTATCCTTTACCATGCATGAAGAAAACTATGCCAGTGCACCATTGCTCAGCAGCTGGGGTGTGGGACATCTACCTCACTGTTTCTGCTTGTGTGTTATGCAGCTGGGTTTAAACCCCCCCAGTATAGTCCAGCAGCATCCAAAATCTCTACCCACCAAGACTAACCAGCCCTATGATTTCTGGGTGGGTGATTCCTGCCAGACACCATAGGGAGCTCAGAAACATCTTGCTGACAGGCTGGGAGGTAGTTTTCCCTGTAAAGTGAAAAGGGGCTCTTTGCAGCAGACTAAGGGCAGCTGGCTGCTAGAAAGAGAAGCCGTCATCCTCCTGTCTGCCTGCCGGGTCAGCCTCTCCACCAGGGAAGCCTGCCTTGCATTTTGCCAGACACCACCATGTCCTGGCATCCTCAGAGCTGTGAAATGAAGCTGTTCTGACTACTCACTCCTGCAGAGAAACAGCAGACAGAAAAAGCCAAGGGCCTCTCCAGGCCAGCAGGATGATTTCCATAACCCTTCAACAACCAGAGTGGTCAGAATTGGCATCGTTTCCATCCGTCGTCCTTGGCCTCCTGTCCATAGAAGCCAAGTCAAGAGGAACAGATGATATGTACGACACCCTAGAGGTTTCTCAGTGTGGTGGATCAGAATATGCTTGTATTGCACACTGCCTCAATGTACTTAGCCAGCCCTGCAAGGAGCTGGCCAGTCAGCTGGAAGTGACAACCAAGCTTTGGGACAACAGATCCTGGACACCAGTCCTCAATGACATCAGGGCCTAACAACTGTAAACAGGCCTTACCTGGGAGAAACCTTGAGCCAGATCTACAAACAGGGAAATTCTTGGGGTTTTCCTTTTTGCTAATCCAAAATCTCAGGACAGAGAGTTGGACACCCCGAAGCTGGAGGTTAGATTTCAAGCATAGATACAAATTAATTGATGGCTATTTGTATTCGCCTCCTGGCAGGCTGAGCTTTGGTGGTGGTTGTTCCCAGGCTTGTCTCTGTCACCTCAAAACTTTTATAAAGAAACAGAGACTTGCAGGTGGTTCCATGACTCCAGGATCTGAGCTTTAAGAGAAAGCCTTGTAAGCAGCCCCATTGCCTTTGTAACAATTCTACAGGTGCCTGCCCAGGCAGCAAGCCCCTCCACATGACCCAAGGTCTCTGACCCAGGCCAGGCCAACCATGCTTACTGTGATTTCCTCCACCATCATAAATCCATTCTAATTCCTTCTAAATCATTCCTTGTTTCCCTCAAAGTACAGTTCCCTCCCCGCTTTGCCCAGCAGAGATTAGTGCAGCTCTGTGGAGCAGGGACCAGAGGCAGAGTGAAGGCAGATCAGCATTGAGCACTGCCTGTGGGCAGGATTCTCCCTTTTTCCCGCACACCTATCCTATTCAAACCTCTCATAAGCTGGAATCAAGGCTGCTTCAGAGGTTGTCATATCTTTCAGCCTCCTTTTGCTCTCTCTTGACAGTATGACCTTTCTTTTCCCTTTGCTTGCTCATTTCCCACTTCATCCCAGCCTTCAGGCTGCCCTGCTTTGGAAGTCAAAAAAGATTCCTCTTGATGTCTTCCAGACTCACATGCACCCATCCATTCTGGCCCCCCACCCCTGGGTCTGCCAGGAGGCTGGAAGCAACATGACAGTTTAAAGGCTTTCATATGCTGGCTGCTCTGCAGCAGTTGCACACAGATCTGGAGGCTCATCCTTTCTGCTAGGGAACACTCCCCAACAGAGGGAGCCACTCTGCTGAGGAGACCCCATATTGCTAATGCAAGAGGCAGTCAGAGACCACTCCAGCCCGCTGAGCTAAGGCATTCAAAAGCTGCTATTTCCTGACAGTCATCCCTAGCCCCTTTGCCCTACCTCCAGATGTTTCTCTGCTCCAGGCTGCTGATGTAGTCTCGTCCATCACTACCTCCAGTTGGCCAAGAGTAGAGCAACCTTCTCCACTGAAGGGAGAATAACATCAAAGAGCATCCTTAAATGCACAGTGGTACATCAATGCAGACCCATGACGCCAAAACCTGGGGTTTTAAGAGACACTGAAAGACTCACAAACACAACTTAAGCTCTGTTGACTGCAAAATCAACTTGATGGGAGCAGAAAAGAAGAAACAGGATGCCAGAATAGCTCACTGTCTTGGTCAGTGGTGCAAGAGAGATTGGGATGAAGCTGGGATGAGCCCAAGGTATGTGGGGATCCTGAGGTTCAGTAACAGGTGAGTACAGCACCACACTTAGCTGGGTTCTCCGGGAACCTGGAGCACCCAACTGCACCAAAGGGGGTAATCAAGGATATTTGGAGAAAGGCACCCACATTTGAGGACAGCTCCACCAGTTCAGTTACTAGCCAGTGAGAGGTAGCAAGGATACGTAGCTCCCCTGGCAAGCACAAGTAGCATGCAAAATAAGGGCTTGGTGTACACAGGGCCTGTGGTTGACGGGCATTGTAATTACAAAGGGGCCGTACAGGACAACAGGGCAATGGGTGGGAGAACAAGAAGTTGAGATGCACACCAAAGAGACCAGGGAAGCCGTGGGAGACTGAGGCTGCACTTAGATATAAGTCAGATCTATATCTTGCTTTGGCCAGCCTTGCCAGGGCTCAGGCTCAGGCAACCAAGACTCTCCACTGTGCACAAAATGTTCATGCCTATGTGCTGCTCCTTCTTGCACTGGCATGTTCGCTCCAGACACAGACCTGACTGCAAGTCCCAGCCAGGCCAGCCTTGTACTTAGCAATGTCCAATCCGCAGAGGTTATTTGCTGGCTACTGGATATGGAGATGTTGGGGTTTCTTTCTTCCTCAACATCCAGCAGTGATCATTTCTGACTCCAAAGTAATACTCTGGCACAGACACATGCACACATTTCCCCAAGCCCCATGCTCCAAGAGAAGAGCATCCCAGGGCCCTGTCATATCATCTTCTGCTGCAGCCTCCACCACAGTGTGGTATGTCCCTAAGGCATGTCCCAGATGAGAACAGAGGCATAGGGGATTAGAGAGGAGTGGAATAGCCACATTAACCCACCGCTCCCCTGCAAAGTCTCAAGGTTGTTAAATCTTGCCCACAGACCATTGCTGAGACCTCACCACCTTGCACTGTGAATTAAGGATGTCCATTTGTAACACTAGCATATTTTTTTCACAGAGCGCAGGCTACCAGGGCTTTCCCTACTGCAAAAAACACAGCTCCAATAGTCTCCAGAACAAGCCCATCCTCCCTCCCCCGAGAACATGGGAAAATGAAGCAACTGTACACCATCTCAGAAAAGCAAAACAAGTGACGTCTTCCCTGTCTTTCTTTTGGGTAGAAACTGCAGAGGAGAGAAGCAGTGTCTGGCAGAAATCCATAGCAAGGAACCTGGGGAAAGAGATATCCTCAGATTCTTTGTAAGGCTTTCCCTCATACGTACATACATGTGCAAGACACTGCTGGGAGCCAGACTGCACCACTGGTCCTGACTTGGACTAACAGACCTGAATTACACTGAAAGAGCATTTTGCGGCCTAAATTAGTTTAAAATCCCTCCTGCCGCCTGGTAAGGGCTTAATGTGTTGAACGCACAGGGGCAAACCTTGTGCACAAGATGATGCAGACTAGTAGGAGAGAGATGGGAATGAACTGATGTTCCTCTAAACCCCTGGTTAACCTCCAATCCCTTTTCAATACCAGAAAGAGTCAAAATTCATTAAAACCCAAGCAGTAGCCTATTAGGAGGTGGCAAGCAGGGCCTGAGCCTTATCTCACCAACAAGTTTGTAGCTCTGTCACCAGAAAGCCTTCTCTTTTTGTTGACACCACTGGAAGGAACCAGTAGCTCCAATGCAGCCCTTGAGTTTGCTCAAAATTGGTTTGAAGGTTCTCCAGGATGAACCAGGACATGGGAAAACATCTCAGGGTGATTGCCAGTGAGCAGTATTCTCCAGCTACAGCAGACCTAGTATCAGCCTTCAATTTTGGCAGACTATGAGAAGGAAAGATGTTTAGCAGCAAACAGACCTAAACTGATGCTCCAGTCCCTTCCTTTTCTCATCATGCCAGTGTGGGAATGGGGTTCTCACTATGGCATTTGCTGTAAAGAGTTCAGCTCTAGCAGTTAAAGTTAGAGCTCAGCTCGGCCATCTGTCTAATTCTTCTGTAATTTAGTCCGACAAATCGTGGTAACTTTTAAGGACCTTGTGCCTGAGCATGTTACTGCTCTCAGATCTCAACAACCACGACCGCTCTGCTGACAGCCTTCCCAGGCTCCCTGAAGCATCTGTCATCTTATTAGCAGAGCCTCCACTTGGGATTTATTTTCCATCCTGAATTTAAGCTGAATTTATGTATTAACTAAAGACTATTAGTGCCAAAAATAAGTGGAATGCCACTTGCTCAGCAACACAGGCCTTATGAGAGCCCACGTGACACAACCAGCCCACCCAATCGCAACCTCAGAGAGGCTTTTTATAGACACCCACGTCTGATAGAGCACAAGTGATACTCAGCTTGTCTCAAGCTTTGCTCTGCAAGCATCTGATTGCAGAGGGAGGAGGAGGGAAATATCCCTACATCCACAGCATGAGGTGCAGTTCCCATTTGGAGCCATTTGCCTCTTCTCTTCTGCCAGCCAGAGAAGCAGCCAGGTGGAACCAGTTTGGAGAACAGGTAGTGGCAGAGCTGCTTCCTTTCCCTGCCATAAACATATACACAAGCAGTATGCAGCTTCTGACATACAGCCCAAATACTGCTGAATGACTCAGTGCAATTTCTCAACATGCAACATCTCCCACTTCCACCTGGACAAGATTGCTGCAGGGAGAAAAAAGGTCATCTAACATTTTGCATCCTTAGCTAATGGTGGCTTCTCCATTTCCCATGTTCTCCCAACGATCTTCTTTCCTTTGAGCACATCCCCCACCACTGAGCTGGCTCTGCTACCAGGAGAGTGACACTGATGTGACTCTGAAGGCTACTCAAAGGACTCTGACCAATCTCAGCTGCTAGGGAGCAGCACAGCAACAACAGAAGCACTATCACTGCCAGCAGGCTCAGGAAGCCTACATGGCACAAACTGAGGCACAGAACAGCCAGTAGCAGGCAGAAGAGAAGCTCTCATGTGCTGAAACAAACACAACCGCATGCCTGACACGGCCTGTGTACTTCAATATTCCATATTCCACTGCTCCTTATTCTACTCTCTTCCTTACCAGCCATATCACAACACTCTGCCAAACCACACTCAGCTGCTGTGTGCAGCAAGAGCAAGGACTAGGGCAGTCTTGTAATTCTCTGCAAGACATCTGGAGTTCTGGGCTAGAAAGGGGCTGCTTGAATCACACTGCAGTGTGGGGCAAGATGCAGATCCCTGCCTGTGCAACCCCCACTCCAGCCTCATGGCTTGGGCCAAAGGAGCAACTATGTTTCCCAGATAAACAGGTCACAAGCTCATGGCAGAGGACAGCTGGGCTGGGGCCCACACAGCTGATCTGCACAAAACTCTCTGTGGTCCCATGGCTTCTTGCAGAGGTTTGAGCAATGCCTTTTAGCCAGGCCACTGGACCAGATGCCTCCAGGTGAATTGCTGGGCTTCACTTAACCATCAGACCCACGTGACCCAGAACATGGCATGCTGTGCACAAGCATCATTTTGCTCACAGTCTATGCTGCAAGCAGGAAGCCTTCCTTCCAAGCTATGGGGAGGAAAGGCAAAATCTCCACCCAACGGCCTTCCTGGCAGCTGTTTTCTGCTGCCGCATTTCTTGCCTTGTCATTTCTGCATCATTGATCCACACAGGAAGGCAGCGTGGAGAGAGAAGGCAATACTACCTCTGAGTAGCAGGGCATCAGCAGGTCTAGCAACAGCTCCAAGTCCAGCACCAGGCCTCTCTTTGCAAAGGGGTCACAAGGCACAATCCCATTTGAAGATGGTTAGGAGTTACTCCTCAGACTGTCTCCACTCCCTTTTTGTCCACGAGAGAATCCATAAAGAGCTAAGCCAAATTCTGCTACAATACTGACCTCCCCAGGCACAACTCCCAGTTTTGCAATCACTTGAGGCATTGGCTTAAATGAAAAACTGAGTTCATTCCAGGAATATCTGGGAATGGGCTACAATGAGCAACTGAGAGAAGCAAGCCAAGACCAGATGAGCCACATGCAAGAGGGGGATGTGGGCAATGGGGGTTGGGGCAGGCTGCCTGGTCCTGGGTATTAGGGCAGTGCCTCCCCAAGAGATATGCTGTCAGGTTTCAGACATGGCCCAGGCGAATTTACTCCTCAGTCCTTCCAGGATAGCAGTAAGATGAGACTCCTCTGGGAAGGCCTGTCAGGGGCATGGCAGGAGGACAATCTTCAAGAGTGTGTACAGTGCTTTTAGACTCCTACTTGTCATATTTATGGCCTTTGGTGAAGAAAAGCCAGGGCCTCGTGGGGCATTGGATGAGCGCTATGGGAAGGGGGGAAGAAACAGAAAGCGGTGAGTATATTTTTGACCTGACCAAGAGCAGCATAGGTGATAAAACCCAAAGGAGTCAATGGCATGGCTGCACAAGAGCCCAAATGTCTGTCCTTCCACATCATTTTGATGGCCGTGGAGAGACTCCTGTACCTTGAAGCTGAACAGAGGAGATGCTACTCTTCTACAGCCCTTGCCTTGAAGGGACAGGGAATGTCAAAACAGTATCCAGGGCCAGAGGAGCTGGTGACTGTGCATGGGAACAGCTGTAGAGCAGCAGGCAGATACTGAGCACTCCTCTTTTATGGGGAAATGGCCACTGAATTCAGCAGGAGGGAGCCAGGGAAACACTGAATGGAAATGCTGACTCCAGCTGCCTCCTTGGTCAAGGGTCTGGGGCACCCTGTAATGCAAACACAAACACACAACCCAACAGTCCTGGACAAACCAGGGGTGGTGGCCTACATATCCACTAAGCCTACAATGGTCTGCAGGCATTCAGCTACAGCTGAGTGAAAATCATATGGGAAAGAAGTCCTGGGCTTTGTACATGATATTCTTCCTGTAGACAGTCTCAGACTTCTGTGAGGTTTTGCTTTTCTCTTTTGAGATCACCCATCTTCCTACAAAACTGCCTGGATCTCACCAGCAACCTCTTGCCATAGGGAGACCAAGAAGGGATACTGACAAGCAGGTCTGACCTGGGTGTCCTACACAATTAGTGTCACTGGATGACTTCATATTTCCATTTCCTACCCAGAAATTAAATTTCAAGGAAAATACTCCAAAAATAAATCTAATTGGAAAAAAGATGTCATCAAAACTCCTTCAAGTTTTCAAACAGGGTAAAGCCAGGGAGAACATTGCAGAAAAAGGAACTGAAGCCATCCTTAAAAACATGTTAGGTTTTCTTGGCTCAGCTGCAATTATGGCTCTAAAAGCTGAGGGTGTAAGATAGGGAGGAAAGTGTGTGTGGGAGGGAGGAGAAGAGAGGAGGGGAAAAGAGAAAGGCAATAGCAGCATGAAAAAAAATTCAGCACTGCCAAGTGAAAGCCATAGTGACAAGCAGGATTTATTTCCTTGCAGAAGGGTTTCCCATGCTATCCTTTACACAGGGAAGAAAAAAAAGGTATTATTTTGAAGAACATAGGCCATAAAAGTAAGCATCCTAGGAGGGTTTTCACCTTGCATGCTGCAGCCAGGAAATTACCCTTTTGTATGCTGTTCCCCCTCACACACACACACACTCAACAGATGAGCTTTGGCCAGCATAAAACTGCTGCATATGAAAACCTATTACTAGCCTCACTTGCTGGAAGGAATGTTTATTACAGCAAAAATCTCCAAGCCCCGGTGCTGGGCAGATTTCTATCCCAGGACATGAATGTTTCCCACAGGCTCTGCATTCACTCATTCCCACTGCACCTGATTCCCTTCCTAGGAATGCCATTTGCCTGAGGTGTTGCTGGCCTTATTTATTAATATAAGGAGCCCAAAGCATGGGCTTCCCGTGCAAGAACTGACTGCCTATCATTGTGACCCCTCTTCCTTCCTCAAGTCTACCTGAAGTTGTGTAGTAGTCAGGAACTTGTGTCATGACTGGGAAAAAGAAGATTTCACCTTTTGCAACAACACATAGCATAGCTGGGAGGGCTGTTGCAGTCTGCACTATAGATACTTGCCCCAAGTATGACTGTTAACTCATGTCCTGGCTTAGCTGTCCACATCTCTTTCTCCCTTTCACCCAGTCTCGGCACCGGACCCACAGAGAAGCCATCTGCCCTCTGGGCCAGGCAGAAAATAGGCAATTTGAGTTGGATGGAAGTGCCTAAACCCAAAATGACTGTGTGGGTATCTCCTGGCTCAGCCAAGCTTAACCAAAGAGGTACCCAAAACCCTTAGGCATCCATTTCTTGATACCTCATTCTTGATCAAAAAAAAAAAAAAAAAAAAAAAAAAAAAAAAAAAAAAGTAAACCCACTTCCTCTTGCCACTCATACAGATGTCTCAGACTAAATGGAAAGTCTTGGCAAGTTTTGCCCTAACTCTCTGATGATGGAAGCACCAAATTTCCCCTGGGGCTGTCTATCCTGAAAAAAGGCATTCCCTGGTGGGATACCATAGAATCAGTAAGGTTGGAAGAGACCTCTGGAGATCATCTAGTCCAACCCTCAAACGAGTGGCCTGTACAGGGATCAAACCCGTGACCTTGGCATTATTAGCACAACGCTCTAACCAACTGAGCTAAACTTAACCCCTAAATCTCTGACTCTACTCTTTGTACCTTCAACCTAAGAGAGATAGAGAAGGTATCTCTATTACCAGCTGTGACTGCCCTGCCAGGATCTTTGGAAAGGCTCCTGGACCAATCTACTCAATAAATTCTCATGTAAGACAGCTTGGAGTCTAAGACCTATCTGGGCCAGAATCAGACTTGAGAGAGCTTGTCTGTGCTCTCCTTCAGATCAGATTTACATTGGCAATCCATGGATCCAGGAGGTGCAGCACTGAGGACTTTATTGCCTACACAAAGTAGGCTCCTCTCCCAGCTCCTTGACACAGCCTAAGCATTAGGCATGAGCGGGGAGAAATTCCCCAAAGGCAGAGGAATGGGAAAGGGCACTGAATCAGGAAAGGAATCACAGGAAAGGAAATGCTGCAATGGATCGCCTTCTGTCGAGTTCACTTGATGCTTCACGAAATTCCAGTAAACCTTGTGCAACATAAGAAAGTACCCAAACCGGAGATCAGCCCTATCCACAAAACCTCACAGTTCCTCATCTCAAACGTATCCTCTGGGGAGCTGTGTGGGGACAGGGACTAAGTGGCCTCTCTCAGAGCCCATCCCACACCACTGAACACATAGCCACACATTTCCTTGTGTGCCAAGAGCAAAGGACAGAACAAGACCTCTCTCTAGCTGCACAGTTGCCCAAAACTGTAACTGGGGGAGCCACCTCTGGTCCCAGGAACTCCTGATGGGGAAGAATGTGTTTTCTCCTCTAGCTCTAAGAACTGCTCTGACTACCTCAATAACCCCACACAGACACAGCCCTCCAGAATAACTACACATTCATCATGGGGATAAATCTCCCATTTGCAAGCAGAGAGACAGGAACAAAAATGCTGCTACAGATCACACAGCCACAGAGTGGGAGCATGTGGGAGCAGATCAGGTCCCATGGTAGTGAAGCCTTGCTGCCTTCAAATAGGAAAGAAAAGATCACCCAGTGACTCCTCCAAGAGAATAGGCAAGTGCACTGTCAGGCTGTGTCAGGACAGACACTCACCATCAGCACTGTACAACATGAAAGAAGAAATTACTTTCTCTTTGCTCATGCTATATCAGATTATGACCATTCCACTGGATAGTCACAAATTACACCATTTTACTGCTACCACTGTCCTGATACACCTAACCAGTTATGATCCAGAGCTTGCAGCAGAAGTTTATTTCCTGTGTCCCCCTCACAAATTGCAGCAAATCCTGGCTGAGAAATTTGCAACACAGCAGCACACCACTGCCACAAAACCATCTCCTTCCTCCAATGGCTGTAGTTTTATTCCTGGTTATCTGTCTGATTACAGAGACAGTACATGCTTTCTTGGTAATTTCAACTGCTTTTCCTGAAAGTGTGTCAACATCATGGGCAGGATTTCTTCTTCCTTGCACCTGCATTGCCCTGATGACAGAGAGAGCAGGAGTCAATTCAGCTGACAGCGCTTGAGAAGGAGAGGCCTGAAATCGTCTGTGACCTGAGGCAGGAGGGCTCCCAGATTAGCTGTCTCAGCACAGACAGAGAGTGCAATTCTCTTTCCTCTCACCAGGAAGGGTCTGGAGAAATAAATCTGCACACAAAAACCTGACTGTCTGGGTTTGGATCACCTTCTGATAATATTTATTGACACACAGCATCCCAGAGGGCTGGGGTATGGGTCCTGATTGCAAGTTTCAGGATCATTTCAAGGCACAAAAAATAATCCTCATCTCTCAGCCCCAGGCAGTAGCTCTAAGCTCACAAAAGTTGGCAAGTGTCAGGTAGGCCAACCATTCAAACTTTATCATCTGAGCATTCTTCCATCATAGCATGCACCAAAAAGCCACACAGCCCTCTAATAGCTTGGAAAATACTCTCTCCACACCATCCTGCACGACCAAGTGCCCTCACGGATCAGTGCTTGCTGCCAGCACAATGGGCTAGTTCTGAGGACCAGATAAAACAGCCTGGATCTCAGGAGCCTGCTTGTTACCACACGATGGACTGACACACTGTCAGGAATTGTCTCTTCACATGTCACAGCTCCCCCACACAGACAAAGTGTGCTGCTGCAGATCACAGGGAAGGTTTGAGTAATGCAAATTTATGTCCTTGTGGATGGAACACCTTTGCTGTGAGCTGAGCTTGGCTTTGAAACGTTCAGAGCTAGACAGCCACCCAAGAAAGGCCTATATGCCACTAGCCAGTACCTGAAGGGTCTATTGCACACCAGCTGCAGAGATGGGAACTGAACCCAAATCCCAAACCACACTCCCCTTGCTTGCATTGGTTCCCTCCTGAGCATGAAGCCACACATACACAACTTCGTGTGATGTATGTGCCCAGCATAGCTACAGCACAGACACAGAGCTGAAATGGATCCATATGCTGGTAGCTGTTCTTTTAAACTCACACAGACTTATCATATGGTAAAGATAGGGCAGGTACTCCATAAATCTCCTACTCTGAAGCATGGTCATCTCTTCCCCCCTACCCAGGTCCTTTCTATCACCCAGCTCTGCAGATATGGGGAAGAATCTGTGGGTCTCAGGCTCTCCACAGCCATTGAAAAGAATCCCCGTGTCTCCTCAAAGCCAATAGGTAACAGGTTGCCAAGTCAATGCACATCAAGAGCCAAGGAATCTCCATTTCCTTTCAGTGTATACATAACCATGCAGTTCCCCAGGCAAGAAGAGGCCCTGATGTTTCCTAGGTCACAGCAGTCTCTCCAGCCAGCTCCCCATGGTGCTGAGGGCCATCAGGGCAAGAGAAAACCTGGCAGCCAGGATGAGAACACAGGTCCTTTCCCCACCAGATAGTGTGATGCCAGATGGCCCAACAAGGGCTTGGGTGCCACCAGCATCCCTCCAGAGAGCAAAGTACCATGGGCTGAGGCAGTTTCCTCATGCTGACAAGGCAGCCCTGGTCATGCCATGAAGATCTAGGCTGGGATGTCCACTGTTGGTGGGCTGAGACCTCACTTGGCAGGGGATGTTTCCAGGGATGTTGTTGACTCAGCTCAGCTCCCAGTAGTGAATATCTGCCTGGGATGTAGTGAAAATGGCCTAGGGAAGACTCAACTGCTTCACTCTCTGCTCTTCTCTTCCACATGCAGCCACGCAGGAGGGCAGCCAGGGAAGAAAGAAATGGAGGAGGCAGGAAGGAGGGAACAATGACAGAGCAATGAGTCCAGACAATGGCTGGAGGCACTTGTTCCCTTTATCAACATTACTACCATCTCACTCACCAATAGGGAAGATCCAACCCCCAAGCAAGACATCCTGACAACTCACTCCATATAATGCTCCCAGGGCAAATGAATTTATTGCTAATTGTCTTACTCTGTACACTCCTGCATGCTGGGAAAAAAATACACTGTGCTTGGTAGAAGCCTATAGTACAGGTCATGCCTGATCTGGACCTCATCTTGGCCTGACCAAAACGCAGCCCACCTTCAACTAACATGGACAGTGTTGCAATAGGGGAGCTTGGGTCCGATGGGGCCAGGCTCCTGTGAACACGACAGCCGGGGCTGTCAGCTGCTGTAGCCAGCTGCTACCAGCTGTGAGACAGCCCAGAAAGCAGAGCCGATCAGTCCCAACTATCCTGACAAGCCATCTGCCTGTCCTGAGACCATCAGGAGGATCCTAAATAGCATTTTGTCATTACTGAGCCATTATAAAAAAAGGGATGAGCAGTGGTTGATTATAATGAATTGCAAATATCTCCCTTCCAACACTAAATTGGCAGGACCTGACTACTTCTCCCATGAAGTACAGCATGTCATTCCTCAGTTTTTCCACACAGCAATGCCCATCCAGACCTGCCCTGGAAAGCCACTGCCCTTAAGGTCTGATTGCCCTCAGCCCTGGGGCTCTGCTCCCTCTAGTAGATCCCACCGACTCACTTCCACACCCTCACCTTCATCAAGAGGGCAAGTCATAGTCTCCTCACACCAGAACAGTTCTGAGCAGCTATCTAGACCCTAAGCCTGCTCACAAGGTTACCAGAGTTAGTCCTAACAAGTGTCTGTCCAACCTGCTGTCATAAAGCTCTACCGACAGCTCTCACTCAGCTTCAGATGATAGCTACCACTGATTACAGTATAACCCTGCACATGGGGTGCACCTCTCTGGCTTGTAGTTCCCATAGCCTTGTCAGGACTGTTACCATCTTTTAGGGTCTTTTTTGCAGATCTCTTCTTCTCACTACCATTAGCTCTGGTGCATACCCCCACAGTACCACAGCTGTGCTGTGCACACTCCATGCTCCCACCACAAGCCCCAGCACAGTTCATCCCCTTAATTCATACCATTGATCAATTTCAAGAGGGCACCCATCAGTCATGGTTGGGTTTGCGGAGATCCCTTAAGGGAGCAATTGCTTGGGACAACACCCCCATCACTGGAGCCCTGTGTCTGCTCCTTTTTAACTGCTTGAGTTGCTGGAAGCCAGGCAGAGCATGACATGGCAGCACCGGATAGGAGAACAAACAAGGATTCTTGAAACAAAGAATCAGCCAACAATGCCCAGGCAGGGCTATGAATTCAGCAACAGCTGGCCAATCCCAATACACCCAACAGCAGGAAACTCCCGTTCAGCTGAACACCCATGCCTCTAGGTCTCCAAGGCAGCATCTCCCAACTTCCACCAACCCACTGAATCATTTGTTTTCGTTTGTTTTCTTCTTTCCTTTTTCTTCCCCTCGAATTCTCCTCTGCCCCTAGACAGCCTCAGTGGTGCTCAAACCATTCCCAGCTAATATTCATACAAACCTCTTCTTCAGATCCTTTGACCACAGAGGTGATTTCCCTCTACCGGACCACAGCCTGGAGTTAAACACTTTATTTTCAGTCAAACTGAAAATGCTCTGGGAAATCTCACATTTTCATCTCCTTTACAGTAGCCACCCTCTAATCCAGGATGGAGCTGGACCAAGGAGATTAAATGAAAGCAGTTCTCACTGACCCTTTCAGCTAAGCTTTGCATCACTCAGCCCAGCATCTGAGGCTGCAGCAGCCAAGCACTGGGAGTGTGGTCATTCAGCAGAGGAAGAGCAGCACACTGATTCATCTTTCTTTTGATTTTTCATTTGCCCTTGCTGGCTTGATACACTGACCCCAAAATTTCTGGAAGCTGGCAGACCTCTCTGCCTTCCCCTGAGATGGGGAAGCACTGAGAGAAACTAGGACCCTTCTGATATTCATGCTGCGCACACAATTTGGTGGGTGAGCAAATGCCCAGATGCCAAAGTTGCAGGGACACAAGCTTCCTCCCACATTGCCTGTTGCTGTACTTGTCACCCCAAGCTTCCACTGAGGAGAGGAGTCCTCGGCCATCCGCACTGCACAGGAAGCATAGCACAGCACAGAGAATAAATCCCCACAGAGAACAAGAGTGAGATTTCTTATTTAAACAGTGCCATTTGGAGATGAAAGAATAATCCAGGAGTTATGAAGGGTGCATGTTCACATTCTGGCAGCCTTCTCTGACCAGCAGGAAGAACAAAAAGGGATACAGGATTTGCTGACGTCTTTCAGAACCCCTTGCTGTACCCAGCTCAGCTCCCACCAGCGCAGTCAGCACCAACCATGACATGACACCTGGCACTAAGCAGGCCCAGTCCAACCAACAGACCTCCTAGACAGTCCCAATTGCCTCCTGGTTCAGCAGAAGCCAGGGCATGGGGGCAGGCTGGAGAAGTGCCTTTCCAGCATGTTATCACTCAGGTTTCTCTGCAGTGAGAATCTCTCAGACTACCAGAGTCACCCATGGGCTCCCCAGGCACCTAAGTCCTTTGGAAACCTGCTACTTACCACCAAAAGATCCCCTAAAGCCCCTCCTGGACAACTGTGTTGCTCACCTATGCCCTTTTTGCTGTGTCTGCACTCATGTTTGTCAAAGGCCAGGCACGGCTTGCTGGGGGGAAGCCCGCATGCTTCCTCCGAGGCAGAGCACCTTTGCTATGCACTCAACAGTGTCACACAGTGACTCAGGATGGGAAACAGTGATGGAGTGAACTCCAGCACCAGTAGCTGAGGTCCCAACCTGGCAAAGCAACAGCTGTTCCTCATAGAACCCTCACCTTGCTGCCCATGTGAACTGACAACCCCAGCTGAGCCCTCTGCAAGAGGCATCTTCACTCCAAAAGAACTGTACCAAATCTGAGGGTATGCTGCCCTCGTTGCAGGCCTAGATCCTTTGAGGGCCTTTGCTGTAGATTTCTGGATATGCTAAATGCTTTAACCTGGTGATTATGGTGCATTTTGCCTGATACACCCCAAAACAAGTGGGGAGCTCAGCTGCTTCAAAATGGCCCCTTTTTTGCCTGGCAATGGAGTTTATTGCCTCTGTGCTCCCAAGCATACACCATTTTCTGATCTAGATCCAAACTCAAGTCAAGGTGCTGCCCATGATTTAGAAAGGCCGTTATGCTTCAGGGCCCATCTCTCAGGGTTATTAGCTAGCAGAGCATGAAGAAAGCCACTGAGGAGCAGCTGGTGACCAGGGGCTCTGCATGGAGAAATCCTAGCTATGGAAAACAGCACTGCTGGGATCACTTAGAGGTGTTATTAGTCTCCTGTTATCCGTAGAGACCCATGAGGAGATGCTTTATTTAGTCAAACATTTCTGAAAGAGGGACTGAGGAACTGGCCAAACCTTGCTCTGTGCATGGCACATGTCTGGGAGTCAGTGGCCTCAGGCATTTCAGGTACAGCTAAGTCATTTGAACCAGCAGCACTGGCTGAGCAAAATTTTAGCTACCAGATTCACTTCATGGCTGGATCAGCTGAGAGACAAGGAGCAGATCTGGCCACAGGGACCCAGTTACCCCTGGATCCATTTCCAGGCAAAATTCTGTGCCAGCTAAGCCAGGAGTAGGGAGAATATAGAAACGTGCCATCTTTACAAGGGGTAAAAGTGTTCAGCAGCAAAGTGACCGTTCTCCGTCTGCAAAAGCTCAAGGCAAGAAGAAAGCAGGTTTTTACTCTTCTTTGAACCCCAGGAAGTGTAATTTTCTGAAGGCAGTGAGAAACCACTCCAGACAGCTCTAATTAGCAGGGCAGCACACGAAAAAATAAAAGCGCATTTTGCTCCTCCCTGATTTGCAGCTGTCCTGGGACAAGGGGACAACACTGGCATTGGTGACTGGCAGCCAGCACCCTTCCCTCGTGTCCACTTGACCTGGAGCTCATCAGATGATTTACAGGTTAGCAGAAAGGAGTATTTTTGCATGAGCTGCTGGGCCAATGTTGCCAGTGCTATTTCCAGCAGCAACACCTACATTGCAATCCAAAAGGCTGTATTTTCCCATTGGTGCTTCAAAATCGGGCCTCTCACCCCTCCTCACAGGCTAGGTATAACTAACCGGGCTCCGCAAGTTGACAGCTACAACTCCCAGCAATGCATGGCCACTGAGTCTAACACCACAGCCCCAGCACATTCCCGGTTCCTACTGAGACCAATGCACCTTCTGATTGAAAAAAATCCCTAGCTGTTCAGAGACCTCATATTACAAGAAGCACCTGAGTCTAGAACCTGAAAATCCTCCCAGGGGATCTGCCACCACCAGATTATTCACTCAGACTAAGCTAATCCTGCAGGCAAGTCCTATACTCAGTCCTGGACTTTTATAACATTTTCAGTAAGGTGCTCTAAAGAGACATACAAGATCTAATTAAATCTGCTTTGCAACTTCCTGCATATGCAAGTGGGAAGACATTCTCTTCCCTGTATAGGAGAAATCAGACAGGTTAAACTTGCATTAGTAAGAGCCCCTCCTGTATGCAAAATATTTGCAAACATATCACTAGCAGAGGATTCATCAGCTCATTTAGAGTGGGAAGCAGACAATGGCTTGAGAGGCCTTTAAAAGCCAGAAGGGTCAGGACCACAACCGCCTCTCTAGCCTCAAATCAGAAACAATCCAGGCAGAGATATCACACAAGGCTGCCATGCCACTGGTGAAAGCCAGCACTGCCTCTTGCAGTAATTTCTTCCTCCTTGATCTGTCCATATGGACACAGAGAAAATAAGAGACCATCCAAAACTAAGGTGCTAAAAATTGCGAAGAAAAGAGACAAGAGGAGAAGCAATAAAAAAAAATCATTATATACATTATGGAAAACAATAATACTGCCCATGCAGAAGAGACTTTTAAAAAGAGCAGGTGGCTGGTGAGACCCATAGGATCTTGGGACTCAGGGAGCAGTGACACTTTGAAAGCTGTTCCATCTGTGCCAGGAGACTGCACTAATCCATTCAACCCATGGCTGTGCAGAGAGATGGGGGTTGGAAACATCTGGATTTTGCAGGGAGGAAAATTCCAGCCTCTGCAGTTTTGCCAGCAGCAGGTCTGGCCAATGCAAGAAAACCCCTTCCAGGATCTCAGAACAGGGAAGGCAGATATGAAGGCTGAGACCCCCCTCATGTATGCCCCAGCCACAGAGGCCTTATTTGATCATTCCTGAAACACTCCACATTCCAGCTGTGCAGTCTGATTTTCCTGTTTTGCCTCCTGCATCCCAGGCTATCCATTGCTTTTAGCCTTCCCAGCTGTGCCCAGCCAGGATATGGGCCCCGTGGTGTGCCTCAACACTCTGAACTTTCTCTTCTCTGAGCAAGCTGTGTGAACAAAAGCAGGGGCTGCCTGTGTGAGAGAGATGTACATGCTCCAGCCTCAAGCCTTAATTCTGCAGCACAACCTGAACCTCAGCAACCATCTTCTGGAGTCAGGAAGAGCAGAGGGCATACAGCATCTTAGTCTCTGAGAAGGGTGTGTATGAATCACTAGAAAACAGACCCAGGCACAGTGCCAGAGCAGGGAAAAGATGGTCCTGTGAGGCCTCTGACTTTAGTAGTGGCAGGAAGAATTAGAGGAATCAGAGACATGCGGTCCCTCTCTGCCAATGCAGAAGAGGTCCTAGTGTCTGTTCCATTTGCTCCATAATATCTCGCACAGCACTGCAGCCTGGCTTTCATTCAGAGAGCACTTGGTGCCTAAACTCTTCACCCGCTACTAATGCTGGGGTTGTCCATGACCCCCTTCTGCAGCAAGAACAGCAAACAACCTAGTACTTCCTCTCATTTCCTCTCCCAGCAAAAACCAAGGAGCAAAAAGGCAAGTTGATCTGCTTTTCCAATCTATGCACCTTTTCAATAGCTCAGATGCTACAAATCAGAAGATCCTACCAGTGATGTCACCTTCAAAATTAACCTTCTGGAGCTTCAGCTGAACCTGAGAGCATGAAGTGCTTGGGGAACCACACTTTCAACATGCTGAGGCTCCCATTTAATCTTCATCACTTAACAAAACCACAGTTGTAACAGTTCCTAACCACAAGCTTTTTTTTTTTTTTTTTTCCGCAACAAGCTGTAGAGCTCTGCTGAGACAATGATCCCAACAACCTGCAGATTCCCTTAGCCAGGAGGCCTGTTCATATAGTCAAAAATATAGAAACAAATGCTTCAGTTCCAAGAAGGTGTCATGGGCAGAATGACATCTCTAAAGTTGTTGTTACATCAGCCTACATATTAACACTTTGGGCCTGATCCAGGAAGCAACTGAACAGCCTTCATTTTTCTTAAAGTCATATCTGGCTGCTCAGAGACATTCAAGTTTGGAATTCCTCTTGCCCAACAAGAAAAAAAGCAGCCTGTTTTTTGGGTTTTTTTTTTTTTGCTATGCTTCTACCTGACTGTGAGATCACAGTCCCAAGGAATTCCCCTATTTACCTTTCTTTTGACTCCACAACAGCTATTTTACTAAATCCTCTACATCAGCAATGGCCCACATACAGAAACACATGAAATTAGTGTCTCCCAAATTAGTTCTCTCATACGCAGTTCTAGCCCATTTTCTCAACAACATATTATGATGTACAAGGTTCCTCCTTTCTCCCAGGTAATGCAATCTTCTAAATTTATCTTTTGGCTATCTAAAAAAAGAGACAGATCAGCTTTCACAGTCTGGTATCAACAGTCCTGAATGGCAAAGTATTTGTCCCAGAAACGTCTAGTTAACAACAACAACAACAACAACAAGCAAGTATATTTTCATTATAGAGCTAAGTGTAACTAGTAAGGCACCTTGTCTTTAATGAGGCAAAAGGCCAATTAACATGATGAGGAAGTACTCATATACAGCATGTTGTCATCAAATGGAGAACCTGAATTCCCCAGAGACATGTCCTGCATATACTTATAATCCACCAAATGAGAGAGATTCAAATTCATTTCTTACAGCATGGCATGGCTCTCAGAGCTCCAGATATTACTGGTTTTCTCAGGATTTTGTGACACAGTATCTGAGCATTACAGCTGAACTGAGGGCCAGCCTTGCATTTTTGTAAGCTCAGATCCTAACCCTGGGAAAATGCAGTCATTGTCTCTGCCTGTGCTCCCCTCTCCCCTCCCAGCCTATCACAACAGGAAATGTAAAGACCAGGTAAAAAAGGAGTAATGCTCCAGCAGGCGCTTCTCTGCTGAAATCATTTCATAACCACGTTTAAAAAAAAAAAGAAAAGGTGATGAAGGATCAGTGCAGAGCACGTTCAACAGAACAAGTGCATAGAGCTGCTTAAAGGAAGAGAGTTAAACGCATTAAACGAATAGAAGAAAACCAACTTCAGAAAATTAGATCGTTATTTTGAAAGAGGCAAAACTTCCCTGTAGTTGTGGCACACCTGGAAGCCAACATCTATTCCACACACCTTGGGAAAGAGCCCGTCTCCGCATTTGTAAACATGCCCAGGAAGAGCAATGCATCAGGCAGCATCAGTGTGCACAGAGTTAACGGACCCACTACCGCATGCAAGTAAAGGCTCTCACAGTCAGGGGCTGGCTTCGATCACCAAGGAAAACCGAGGAAATATATATTCAGTGGGTTAGGCGGCGAGTGGAGGGCGGCTGGAAAAGCCAGAAGACAACAAGACCGAATGCTTCAGTGAACCGAAACGTGCGGCTAAAGACAACGCAAATGGGCAGCCCCGGGGTGCACACGAAGCCGGGGCTGCGGGCCCTTCTCCACCCGCCCGGCACCGCGGTTCGGGACACGGCTGTCGGCATGGTGCCCGAGGCCTCAGGGAGACCGAGCACTGACTGGGACCTCTTTCCCGGGCAAGCGGGGCTCACCGCAGGCTGCACGGCTGCCCAGGACCCCCAGCCGGGGAGGAGCCGGGCTGCGGCGGCCGGGTCTGCCGCGGCCGCGGGGAGAGAGCGGCTCGCATGCGCCGCCCTGCCCCGCTGCAAAGCATGGTTCACGGTGCGAAGCGGCGGAGGGGGGCGATCGACAAGGCAGCCCCCCCCTCCCCGCCGCCCAACCCCGGGCGGGCGACACAGCACGGACGGCGGCTGGCTGCGGCCCCCGGCACCCGCCGCCACCGCCTGGGGCCCGTTTCCCCATCACCGCTGCTGCCGCCGCGCGGGGCCGGAGCCCCCCCCCCCCCCTTCCCCCCGCCGCCGCGGCGCGGCCCGTACCGCAGTCCGCGCAGAGGATCCGCGCCACGTCCCGCTTGAGGTTCTTGCCGCTGGTGTCGAGCGGGGCGAAGGCAGTGCGGAAGACGAGCGGCTCCTCGGTGGGCTCCAGGAAGAAGATGTAGCGGTGGTTGCGCTTCACTTTGAAGCAGGGCGCCTTGGAGCCCACGCTGATGAGCTGCTCCCGCTGCAGCCCGCCGCTGTTGAGGGGCCACAAGTCGAGCACCTTGACCAGGACCCCCCCGGCGGGGCCGGCGGGGCCGCGGCTGTCATTGCCGCCGCCGGCGGGGGGGGCCACGGACTGCACCTTGCCCTCCAGCACCACAGCGGCCGTGTACGCCTGGTCCTGCACCGACTTGAGGCTGGGCGAGTAGCAGGCGAGGGAGACGCCGAAGAGCAGCATGGAGAAGCCGGGCGCCGGGTCGCGCCTCATGCCGCCGGCTGCCGCTCGCTCCCGCCGGCCCTGCGGCGGCGGCGGCCCGGGCTGCGGGGCTGCGGCTCGGCTCGGCGCGGCTCGGCTCGGCGCGGCGGGCGGGCGCGGCGGGGCGGAGCGGAGCGGGCGCCCGGCGCGGACCCTCCTCCCGGCGCGGCGCGGAGCCGAGCCGCAGCCGCGCTGCCGCGGCCCCGCCGTGCGCTGAGCTGCCGCCGCCCGCGCCTGAGGGCGCCGCGCCGCCACCGCCGCCGCCGCGGGGCCCTCGGAGAGGTGAAAGCGCCCCGCGCTGCCTCCCTCCGCCTCCGCCGCGGGAAGGACAGGCCGGGGGCTGCCGTGCTGCGCGGAGACGGGAACCTCCCCGGGATGCTGCAGAGGTAACACCACCCCCCCCCCCCCGGATGCTCTTACACCCGGAATCCCCTCCGCCTGGGATGCCGCTGCAACCGGCTCTCCTCCCTCCCCCGGGATGGTCTTACAGCTGGATTCCCCCCGGGAGGCTCCCGCAGCCGACGCCCCCCGGGATGTTCCCACAGCAGACCCCCTGCCTCCTCGAGATGCTCTTACACTTGCACCCCCTCTAGGATGCCCCTGCAGTCAGTCCTCGGTTTCCTCCCCCCCGCCCCGAATGTTCAGGCAGTCGCCCCCCTCAGGGATGGTCCTACATCCGCCTCCCCCCCCCCCCCCCCGGGATGTCCCCGCAGCCAGGGCCCTCCCCGGACGATAGTCCAGCCCTCCGGGATGCCCCGCACCGTCCCAGGGGCCCCTCTCCTCTTTCCCTCCCTCCCCCCCCCCCACCCCGCAGCTTTCCTCCACCCACTGGGGAGCTGCAGCTTGGGGCCGCAGGGGAACCCCCACCCCTACACCGGGAAGTGCCAGGAATTCCCTGCCCTGAAGGGTTGGGGGAGGCTCCTCCAGGGATGCCCCCTGCAGCAGAGGGGATTCCTGCCTCTGGAGTCAGGTGGGGGGAAGCTGCCAGGGCAGCCTGCCCTCCATGTCACTCAGCTGTGTTCAGCTCCTGACAGGGCCTGGGGGTCCCCGGGGAGGGAGCTGGATCACGTCCTCTCTGGCTTGGAGATGGAGCAAGCCCTTCCCAAACGATCACACATTCACAGCCCTGGATCTCTGTGTCAACGGAGATGTGCTCATTTGGGGGCTGCTGCAGGCAGAATAGGCTCTGGTGACATGCAGGACCCAGGAGTGGGGTTTTCTGTTTGCCCAGTGTTTTTGGAGCTGGGAGATTTGTGTCTGAAATTCCCTGCACACCTAAAAAACAAGCATTAAAATACAGACAAATGGAGTAAGATAATAACTGAGGAGACAAAGCCTCCTTTCATGTTCTGACCCCTGCTGTCTCTTTTTAATAAACAAGCGCTCTTCCCCTGCAGTGGTTTCCAAGAGGAGACAATTTAATCTCTGGAAAGTGGCTTATTTGGGTTTATTTTCAAAGCTGATCCTAAAGCATCTCTACTCCTGAAGCCTCACTGCCCAGATACTATAGTATGGAAGGGCTTTGAGATGCTTAATTAGCAGCAGAGGATTTCATGTTTGTTCTTACACTAGATTCAGCGCTGAATAAGAACTGCCTGATCCCGGTGGCAGTAGGGGTAACTCAGAAGTTGGAAGGCTTGGCTCAGCCCCATCTGGCCCCAGTGGTGCCTGTGCTCCTGCACATGCTCCAGCAGGGATGCACATCAACACCTGCATTTGGATGGAGATACAGGGAAATACACAGGCAGATACAGCTCCCAGCCTAGTGGTTTTGCAGCCTCAAGGAAATTCATGCCCCCAGAAGATGCAAAGAGCCAGGCTTTTGACTGCATAGGTGAGAGCAGTGGGGCACGGATGGTAGGATGTTGGTTTGCTCTCCATTTAACACGATGTGGCCCACATACCAAAAAAAATGGGAAGGAAGTGGAACTGCTGCAGCCAGGTGCAGCCACTGAGTGCTGTATTCCCTTGCTTCGCTTGGGGTCTGCCACCTGGGGCTGAAGCACATGTGTTGTCCCACCACTGGCATGTGAAGGCACAGCCTTGGCACACTCATGAAGCTCCCCAGTTATGAAGCAGTCGCAGCTTTGCCTGGCCAGCTGAGACACCTGCTTTTCTCTCTCTCCAGGGAAGCTAACAAGTCTCTAAATAACTGAAATTGCAGCACTGTGCTGCATTAGATGTTAACAATAGGGTTTGGGCACCATTTCTTGAGTGCAGTTTCCCTTGGTAGCTGTGATTCTCTATGGTTTTCCTTTTTTCTGATGTTTCTGGAAACACTTTTTTGTCCCCATTTGGGTTTCTGTGAGTTGGTTTAAGATTCAGAAGGGCATTACATAAAGCTATAGAGGCCTCAGATTTGATTGTGCTAAATAGGGCTTTGTCCTTACAATTTTGGTGAATGGCAAAACAAGAGGCAAAGTCTTGCCAGGACTACAAATGCTTTGGGGCAGGCTCCATGTAGCACCCATATGGGGAAGTCCTAGTTTATGCCCCAAATGCCCAGGCAGTGAATTTGACTATAATAATATTGTCATTTAGCTCCTCACTGTCTGCAGAAATCCCACTGTCACTGCTCTGAGATGCCAGCTTGCCTTCCCCAGGGACTGCTGCCAGATCTTTAGTCCTTGAGCATGTACAAGGTGAGAGGGAATGCCCTGCAGGCAACACATCCAACCAGGATGGGCAGGCACTCCTCCCTGCCAGGACTGGCCCCACAGCCTCTCTGCCAGTCACCTATCATTGTAGGGGGCAGAGCAGAAATTGTGGTCGATCAGCAACAGTAGAGAAACCAAGGAGCCCTGCCATGACCTCATGCAGCCTCTCTACTCCTCTGTTTCAGGCAATGACTCCGAAATTTCTTCAAGGCTCCCAGTGTGCTGCATACAGACCCAGAAAGCAGCTCTCCTAGTCCTGCAGACACCTGATGAGCAAGAAGCTGTTCTTCTGCAAATAACTGAAGTGAATTGCTGATGTTTTCAGGAGGCATGTGAAAAAAATACATATGAAAGAACAGATTAGCCATCTAAGAGAGCAACAGCTATGCTTAATGGCAAGAAGAGGGGCAGCCTGGGAAATGCAGATTTGCTGTCAGGTGTTGGATCGGTTCCCAGAGTGCCCAACTCCAGACCTGCAATGGGAAGAATTTGTGCGTGGCAATCCCATGGCAAGGGGAGGAAAACACCACAAATCCACAGAGTCTGGGAAATAATGCCTTGCAATGTAGCCAGCAGGGGATCATGCAAAGCCATAGAGGAATACAGATGGAGAGAGAGAGAGAGCCAGAAGTATTTTCCATAGCAGAGTGAACGATAGTATTTTGGATTCAGCAAACTGCTGGGAGCAGTAGGAAAATCACCTGGCTTCTCTCTGCTTTTGACACAAATCTCTGTGCAAACACTCTTTCTTCTAATGTTTTGTTCAGACAGCAGCACAGATGCTGCCTGAGAGGAAAAGAGATATCTAACGGCATAATTTGCTCTGGAGCTCTCCCGTTCCACCTGCATCAAATCAGAAAATGTAGTTTAATGCCCTGGCATTTGGATTTCTAATCCCTGTCTTCTCCCTGTCTGCAGGTTGAAATCCCAATGGGACCATAGTGGTTCTATTGCTGAGATAATTCAGCACAAGATGCCTGTGAGGCCTTGGGCAGCAACTTTGAAAAGTGAGTTTTTTCTCTGTCTCTAGGGCATTTTAGAGTCCAGAACACTTGGTGTTACAGAAGTGCACTGGTCATTATTTCTTCTTGCTATTCACCCTGGCTGTTGTGAGGACAACTAGTATTCACCTCTAGAGATACCTGCATTTTTATTATCATTTGAGAAATGTTTGAGGATAAAAATCTCTTCCCTTCTTCCCTGATGTTGCCTCCCTATAAGTGGAAAATCATTCTTTCATATAGGTCCTTGGACATTTTTACATATGAAGTGACTAAGGCAGGGTCATGGGTGTAGTCACCAACCCAATTTGAACTTTGAATTTGAGAGACTGAAACCTAAATAATACTTCCAAAAAATCTCACTCTTCTACTGCTTTAGAAAGACTTGACCTTGATTCACAGAATAACAAGATAGCTGAGGTTGGTAGGGACCTCAGGAGGGCTCTGGTCCAAACCTCTGCTTAGACAAGGGCCAGCTGGTCAGCTACCTTAGGGTGATGCTCAACTGAGGTATGAATATCTCCACATGTGCCAATCCCTCAGCCTCTCTGGTCAGCCTGTTCCAGTGTTTGACCATCTTCACGGTGAGAAAGTTTTTCTTTACCTCTAATGGAAACTTCACATGTTCTAACTTGTGCCTGTTGCCTCTCATCCTTCCAAAGTCTGAAAACAGTCTGGCTCCATCTTCTCTATCCCCTCCCTTCAGATAGCTGCAGACAGGATCAAGATCTCCTCTTTGCCCACTCTTTTTTTTCCAGGCTGAACAAATCCAGCTCTCTCAGCCTTTCCTTGTACCACCTGTCCCAGCCTCCCAGACTCTGCTAGATGTGCTTCAATCTACCAATGTCTTTTCCAATGCTGGAAAGCCTCAAACTCAACGCAATATCCAGCTGGGGTCTCCAAATGCCAAATAGAGGGAAACGATCCCTTCCTTCAACCTGTCTGTAGCATTCTGGTTGATTCCATACAGTGGTTGTTACACATGAAAATCAGCAAGGAACCAAAGGTCTCCTTTGATCTGCTGTTGTCAGATGTCTGATCCTCATTTGCAAATCATGCTTGAGTTTGGTAAGGGCTTCCAAAAGGACAGCTGGCTGGTGAAGGTCCTAATTATTCCCCCAGGAGTGGGATAGAGTAGATGCCATCTCCCGAAAGAATGCTATGGATGTGTAAGGAGACAGCCCAAAGAGTGTAGAGACAGAGTAGAGACCAGGAAGAAGGTAATTTGGTTTAGCTGGTAGGAAAGTACACAGTTAAGAGATTAGTATGTCCCTCCTAGTGCTCCCACAGATGGGTGATACTGGCTGAGTCACATCATTTTTAGTGCCTCCTCCCCCAAAAAAACTTTGTCTTGCCTGGTGGTATAGGAAGTAATCTGGGCAGGGTCTGTCTGTGTGTCTGAGCTGTACCATGTAACACCATGTGGCCTCCTGGCCACAGTCTTCTGCACACTTTTTCAAAGCTCTTTAGAAAATGCTCAAAAGAGCATGCTGGGATCAAGGTCTGTGATTCAATGCAAGTCCAGTGCATTGATTTTATCTGCTCTGAAGGATGGACAAAAAAACTCTTAGGGCCAAAGCCAGTTTGACAAATAGTGTTTTTTCTCATTCATTGCTTGTAAGTGTATTTTTAGCAGCTCCTACACCTGTTCCTGAGGGTAAGGGCTCTTATCACCATTTCATTGTGTCTGCATCGGTGGCTATCATATCTTTGTGGCCTATCCTGCTACTCATTTTATCTCTAAACAGTTTTCCTGAGTTTCATCACCATGGTTGTTAGCTGACGTCATTCCAACTTAGTCTCAAAGCTGACACATATTTTTAGCTTTTCACTCTGTTTAAAGATGGTCAAAACTGTGGCTAATTTAAAATAGCAGCTTCCTCTCTTCTGCAAAATTCACTGCATTTCTGTGTAAAGAGGCTCAGTGTCATCAAGCAGAAACCAGACCTTTGTGCATCAAGCCATCTCTGCAACTGTCTTGAAGGTTATTCTGTCAGTTAGAGCTGTTTGCTGGTTTTAGTTGGGGAAGATAGCCTTGTGGGAAGATAGCCTTGTACGCGTATCAGTGGAGTCAGTTTAGCCACAGGGGCTCAGGAGACCTTTACTGGCTGTTTTTTGGTGCAGGGGATTAGGATCTTCCCAAGCTGGACTCTCACTACTGGAATTCTTTCTGTAGCTTCTGCTCGTGCACCTGCAGCCCAGTTGCACCGTGGCTGTGAGGAGCCAACAGTGGGATTTGAGACAGACTGACCTCCAAACAGCCGGCAAACATAGGACCTGCCCCTACAAACTGCCCATTGCAAACTGGAAATGTTTGTGTCTCTGACCCATCCAAACTCCTTCCCATCTGGGTTTTTATTTCTTCAATATATCTTTCTTTTATTCCCATTTGTCAGTCAGCAAGATCAGTTCATTCTGCATTTAGGCACAAGCTGGGATCCCTCATGAAGGATCGTAATTTCAGATGACATTTGTTTCATTGCCAGGCTGCTTTAATTTCACCAAAGCCCATCTCTTCCCCACCTCCCTGAAGCAGAGACCCACCATATTTGCTACCCTGAAAGGGAGATAGAACATTTTAGCTCAGCTCAGGTTCCAGCTTTTGCTGCTAGATAAAACCATACCAGAGACTTACACAGTTGCTTACTAGTTTTAAAGCTTTCCTCAGTAACTGATGCTTATTAATTTTGCAAAAGGCAATAGTGCGGAAGAGCAGATTTTTGTTGCTTTTAACTGTGGGCTGAGGTCAAGGGCTTTCTCTATGTTTCTTCAAAAAAATAACTGCGGTTAAACATGTTTTGAAGTATGATAGTGGCCAAACAGGATTATTACTTGGCCAAAACTTGCTGTGAAATATATGGAGCCCTGATTTTGCACAGGCAAAAATCACTAAATAATTAATGTCCCCTCCCTTTTCCCCTCCATCCTCCAATAGGCTCCACACAAACTAGTTTGTACATAGCCTGTGGAATTGTCTTGTGGAGCCCTTAGAGAAGAGCGCATCATGTTCAAGCGCCATTGGGAGTTATGTGGAAGAGACTGAAGAAGACAGGAAAACAACTTGCATGACATTTTTTTTTCTTCTGAACTGGAAGCAGTCAACTTCTCATCTTTCTCATCTGGAAGAAAGAGCTACAGAAAGATCATTTACACACTGGAGACTTCAAATACATCTAGAGGAAACTCAAGGGCACAACAGCACACAGTTAGAGGTCTTTTCCCCTCAGACAGCTGCTGTAGGCCTATTTTTTCATGTCCATCTGTTTTAATTTTGTTGCCACAATTTCCCAGCTATGCCTGCAAAACAAGGTTCTCCTCTGGGCTCTGCTTCACTCCACAAAGGGAGCTCCTAGCATGCAGGGCCCTGCCCAGTGATAAATGCCATGATGGGCAGTGTCCCCAGGGCAAAATGAGTCTGTGGCCCATAGAGGGTAACAGTATCTGCCATATAGGGCAGAAACCAGCCTTCTGGCAGAATGTACTGGCCTCCTGGCACCAGGGAGACACTGACACAGCCTTAGCTGAAACCATGAAAGCAGATGATTAGTGATGAATTCGGAAATCTCTCAGAAAAAGCAGTCCACAATCTAATTTGGAGATTAAATAAGCAGAACCATGACCAGATAAACCACATCTGGCAGATTGTTAAGGACTGGAATGGAGAAAGACCTCTAATGATTCCAGCAAGCAGCATGGCTGCAGAAAAAGGAAAACAAGACCCATTTCAGGAATTCACCACCAGCAATGCCATCATGGTGTTGAAGTTTCACTTGGCTCATCCTTGCCCTGCTGTGTTCTCATATCTCCTTTCTGTTAACGTTGTCTTCCAGACCACTGCTGCTAGGGGAACACAGAAGTGAGGGCTGTAGCTGTAGACAGTAATGCTGCCTTTTCCAGGAAGAGACCATCAGGGCTTGGAGGCCTGACTCAGCTATCTTGTCTGCGGAGAGCCTTCCCTGAGCTTTGAGTGTAGTTTCATACTGTCTTTCTGCCAGATGCTCAACAACCCAAGGAAAAAGAAGTTGGGTATATTTACTGTCTGGAGACAATCTGGAACTTCTACTAAAGGGATGAAACCCATCCTGAAAAAAACTTTTATCTCTTGGCTGCCACATGGCAATCAAAGAGAGGAAGGCTCTGGAAACATCAAGAGCTAAACAGCTTCTCACATATGGCAGAACAGCTCCCTCCACCCTCTTTATGGTGCATTAATACAAGGGAAAGAAGAAAAAAAGCTACTCGTCTTTGTAGGAAATGTGCATCTCATTAGCTTCCCTCCCCAGGAGTCTCATTCTCCTTTTCCACCCTTACAGGCAGCAGTGATGAATGGAAACAAAATATAAACAATTTAATCTTTCTTATTTCCTCCTAACATCCCTGTCAGATGTTTTGGTCCATGCCTGGGTTACCAAATGCTGTACATCGATCTTTCTGATCACATCCTTACATGGCCTTGGCTCATAGTGCCTTTCTAGTGCTCTGTAGATACATGCATCTATATACAAAATATTTATTAGCAGTTCCACTTTTGGGAGGGTTTTGCACCATTCAGGGTGGAGAAGACAGAGGGGAGCCTGCCACTGAAAACCTATTGCTCTGTCACTACTTCTCACCCTGCCTGGGGATTCCTCTTGTGGGACTGGCAGACACGGATGCCAGATGAAAGCTAACAATTAGTGAGGCAATATTTACCTTCCTCCAAAAGGATGGTGTTGGTCAGGCACCTCGATGTATCACCAGCAAGATGACGCAGGAGACCATGAGCTTTGCATGGGTGCAAAGGGGCATCTGCAGAAACACTAGGGCTCTGTGGCAGGCACCTTACTGCATGCAAACTGGGGACAGGAAAGGAGCCAAAGATAGAGAAAAGAACTCCAGCCCACTGAGCAAATACACACTCCCTTGATTTCTTTTTTTCTAAAAGAGCACAAGGAACCATGCACCAGATTCCCTAGGAAAATTGATGACAACATCATTCTTGCAAATGCCCAAAATGAGAATAAGACTTTGGCAAAACTGCAGAGTCTTTCCCGTCCCTGTTTAAGCAAAGTTTCCTCATCCAGCTAACCCATCCCAGGCTCTGCTAGGGTGCATTGCTCTGCTGCGTTCAGCTCTCCTTGACAGTGTGGCTCCAGGCCAGGCTGGGATACCCATCTCTCTTGGCCAGCCTGGTGCAAGCTGTGCCCCACTTGCAGGGGTTAGCAGACACAACCATTCTGCTGCTCCAGACACAACCCCACTACTTCTCCAGAGCAGCTCTGTTAACACAGGGAGATCCCCTGCAACTTTCCCCTTCCCCTACAAATAAACCACATGCACAAAGCATTTTCATTTTAAATGGAGCAAGCACACCCGAACAGGAGCTCTGGCTTCTATAAAGATATCATAAAGATTCCCCATGCCTCCAGACTCTCCTGTGCTGACAACAGCTTCCATACAAACCTGACTGTGCTCACAGCAATGCTCCCCACATGTGTTTTTGGCTCCCTGATACTGTGACCCCCAACCTCCAGGATATCAGTCATTAGGCTCTGGGCAAGAGACTGCTCCATCCCACAGACTCTTCCTAGGAGGAAATGGATTTGTCTAAATGGGCTTTTGATTTGTCTGATTGTTCTGTCTCTTTTCCCTTCTCTTTGCATTCCCTCCTTAAAGCATCGAGTGAATTAAATAACTCTATTGCAGTTGGGAGAGTACATCAAATATATCTGTGTATCTGACGCCTCTGGCAGAGCAGCAACAAAGCTGTGAGTGTTGGTGCCCTTGACCTGGGAATGCTGGTCTGTAAGAAGGTTGAACCATTGCATTCCCTTGGTTTAGAAAGCATTTGGAAAATTCATCATCAAAGTTAGGTTTGATAGTAACACTTCTTAGGTAAAGTCTGTATCAGTTACATGTTCCTACATACACAGCCTCAGCAGAGTCAGCCCCTGTTTAAAAGAAATATAAACAAGTATCATGAAGAAGAAAAACGACAAGAAAAATCTGCAAATTACCATGAAAAGTGCAACAACTAAAGCAGTCAGATATTGTAAAACAAACCCATGATATCATATATCATTGCATAAGTACAGACTGTGCAGGTTCTAAGAGAATCAATGGAATTTTGCCTTTTAGAAAGACAATGCTTGCCTAGAAAGTGAATGCTGCATCTCTAGAGGACATAGATGTAGAACTCAGGAATGTGTGCTGTCGCAAGGACAGTCTTTTCTAAGCTTTAGCACTTTAGTGGATGGCAGGCGCCCTCCAGGTCATCTGTTGCAAGATCATTTCTGGTAGATTCAAAACCCATTCTGCCCCTTCTTTGGCTGTATTCAAACAACGCTTGTTCAGATTTTTGCTGTGACGCAGATGAAGCAAATTGGAGAGCTGTGTAACAGCAGGGAATCCTCTCTCCAAAATAGCATCCTGTATAGGCAAGAGAAGTTCTTCATTTACAGCACCACCAGCTCTGTTTGGAGCATCTCCACCTCCATCCTAGCTTTTCATAAAAAGACACATCAAGCGGGGATGAATTCATGCATATTTTACTCCACTTGGAACCATTATTTTTGGACTAACAAGCAATGTATCACAACACTCGTAAAAAACCTTTCACAGCAAGCTCCTGCCAGGGACAATACCACGCACCATCAAAAAACATTGACACAAGAGCAGCCACCACAGTTAGGCAGTAGCACCTGGCATAGGTGGTGTCTTCCCATAATACTGCACTTTCAGCTCATAATGACACCTCAAACTCTCTATGGCAACTGCATCTCACAACGGAGCACAAGCTCTTTGCTACCACAGCATCAGCCAAGTATGATGAGGGAGGTTTCTAACAAATTCAAGGTGACAGTTAACAATCCAGTTAGTGCAGTGACTTCATGTTATTAATTTCCATATTCTGTTCATTCAGTGCTTCTCCTCTCCTTTTCAGCATGCTCCAGAGCTTTGTACTAGTGGCACACTGCAGAGAGTGGGACGCAAGCTAACGAATGCAGTAAATGAGCCTTGTGGCCATCAGGCAATGCAGGCAAGTTTAAATCTGTGGGGCAAATGCATTCATTTAATAGTTGACAAAAGCATTTCCATTTAAAATGACAGCTTTCTGCATTGCAAAATACATGTGTCATTAAGGTGAACTGGGCTGCTCAGCCCCTCTAACTGAGTGCTGCAGGCTTTCAGCAGACTCAGGAAATGTTTCTTCTCCCACTTTTGCCTGTTTCATGCATTTTGATGTCAAAAATATACTGAGTGGCTACATACCTGATCACATATGTAGGACCTACAGAGATGGAGGACTTGAGATGCCACCCAAATACGAGAGACAGACAAGGCTCTTTGCTTGATTTGCTCTTGATCTTGTGCAAATGTTCACTGCTACCATTTAGACAATAGATCATTTCTGAATGTCTTCTGAGATCCAGAGGTGCATATCTGCAGCAGTAAGTTAATGCTTAGAGGTACTCAATGGCTAGAGAATGCCATCATTTTCACAGAAATGGTGATTTATTTAATTGCTTCAAATAAAAAGGAAAGCTGAGAACAGGAGCTGTGGTGGCAGCATCTAAGCCCTACTCTGAAAAGTGCAGAGAACTTACAGTGAGATTAAATGTAGGTATCACAAATCAGAAGAATAATGTTTTTACTGAGAAGATAACCAAGCCATGGAGGAAATTACATGATGTAAAGCTTAGATTTAAAATAAATGTGAAATAAGTTAATGGATTTAGAACCAGTTCCTCATGGGAAAAAATCTCATCATGAAAAATCACTTGATGAAACTAGCCTTTATACTAGTGTTTTCTGCAGAAAGTCACAAGAACCAAGGGCTAGTACAACCTGACCTCTCAGCTTGCTGTCTTGCCCTCTGTGGGGAGGGACAGCATGGTGGTGAAGGGCTAAAACCAGGAGAGAGGTGGGCTGTGTGCCACCTGCTGCATGAAAGGGGCAGAAATCCTGGGACATGGGATCTAGATGTTCCCATATTGACTCCTCCTCAGCACTCACTTTCTCATGAAGATCCTACATCCCCAGAGATGTTAAAGACAACACCCAGGGCAGAAAGTGCTGAATCCAAATAAGAAAATAACAACCTGTATGGCTCTGCATGGAAGGAGCAGAACCATCCTGTGAGAAGGGTTACTGGATGTCTTCAGTCTTCTCCAGCACTTCACATCCAAATTCTGCTCTTTCAACATAGTGTGCAGTTCAGATGATGCAATGTCAAGGCAGTGGATGCGGGGATGAAGGCTCTGTCTCCAGACAGCTGGTGCAAGTATGTTTGCCCTGGCTTAATTATCCATTGCCTTTGCTTAACTTTGGCTTTTAGTAAGCTTTTTCACTCAAGATTACCCTGGGCTTTTTACTCATGCCAATGGATGCATTTAAGTGATACCACCTCCGTTGGCACAGATAGGTCCTAGGACTTCTCCTTCAGCTCTGTAAACTCTTGTTTGGCACCTCTGTTTTAGCTCCCCAATTGCATCTTATCCCTGCAGGACAAGTTTCAGTGAAAGTCCAGGGTTACTTGTACATCCAGCATGTCACTGTGCATCAACTTTGGAGACAGAGCTTTCCCTACCTTAGTCTGGCAAAATGCCATCTGGAGCCATCTAGGAGTAAATAACCCAATGGCATCAGGATTTGGGGTATTAAGATCCCACATACAATAGCCCTACTGTGATCTGCTGACAGTGAAGCTAGAAAGGCTGGATCCTGTCTGCCAGGGCATACACTTTGCATCACAGCACTGCCACTGTGCTCACTCAGCACCTCTTGAAGCAGTTAAAAAGAAATAAATTAAAAAGTAAAAACAATGTTGTTTTTCCTTCTTCTCCTTCTTTCTTTCTCTACTTCTAATCCTGTTACTCAATGAGGTGATGCAAATGATTTCACTCCAAGATGGAGCATTAAAGTTTCACTCTATGCCAAACTGGAGAGCAAAACTCAGAGCCCAAGAGGCATCTGAATTCCTGCTTCTCCAGAGAGCAACAGGTTGAACTGGGCTGCTGAACCCTTTTAACATCTAAGCCTCAATTTTCAAATTTCAGCTCAATTTTCATCTCTCTCCCCCCACAAAGTCAGGATCAACGATTTGTATTTCCTCAACCAAAAAACCATCACCTGGCTGGTTCTGACATCATGAAAGCTCCTGTGTGACTCTGCTCTCTGTAGAAAAGATGGGATACAGACATCACCACAAGGTTCCTGGCACAATGGATGGAGGGGGTTGGCCCTAGGAGGGGGCATAGCACAAGGGGATCTCTAGCCTTGGGGATTAATGAGGCTCGGCCAAATGAGGCTGTCACCACCCTGATCTAGTGCTGGCATGCACCAAGCAGGCACCTGGACAGGCGTGTCCCAGGATTCCCATCCCACCACCCCTTCCAGGACTCTGTGAATCTGGGATAAATGAGCTTTAGCAAGGCTATCCCTAGTTGGTCAAAATACAACGAAAATGCTAGATGTCTTACCTAAGGGTTCCCACAAAACAGCATTTATACCTCAGCTGTTTCTCCTGTGACCAATAGGTCACAATTCCACCCTGCGGGTAAGAGGTGAGGAGCTTCAACTCTGACACCCCCTCCAGAGCAGGGCTACTGTGCAGACCTCTTGTCACCCAGCTAGACAAGTATGCCAGGGAGAGTAGGAGAGGCAGACTGGAGCAGAAGAGGCCAAGAGTTGGACCGTGGTGAGCTGTGTCTCCGATCTGACAGGACCAGTTCCTTGTAAGCCAGCCACTGAGCCTCTCGCAAGTGGCTCATTTATTTCCCTTTCTGATTTTACTCTGCCTTTTTCTGGCTGGTCACACTTGTGAGCTGACAGTGGTCCTGGTTTGTGCAGTAACCAGCAGGGAACATAACCCTCATGCCAGCAAGCACTATGGAGCGCAGTGCACAAGAAATGGAGCTGATGATCCTGTCTGGCACCCTCAAACCCAGGAGAGGTGAGGGGCTACCAGGAGGCCATTGCTGGACACCAATGTGCACTATGCCATACACACCAGGGACAGCTGTCCTCCCTGTCCCCACGAGATGGCAGCAGCACCCATGCTACTGGTAGCTCTGGCTCAGTCCAGACATATCCTTGTTATTGTTCAGCATTTTCACTGGCTTGCGGATGCCAGGCAGGGGCGGTGTTAAGAGCTTTTGATATCAGTTTAAAAAGGACAGTGGCCGGGACCTGCTTTCCCCTGCCTGGCTGAATGTGGGCTGCCACAGTAAGGTCTGCAGCAGGCCACAGTCCAGGCACATGTGAAGGACATGATGGTGTGGTGGGACCTCTCACAAACAGGATTTGGCTCTGAGGGTCTTTCTCCAGACCCTCCTGGAGTGAAGGGGGAGCAGGGAGGGCAGAGGGTAAAGTGATGCAAGAAGGGAATGAGGTGAGAAACAAAGACCAAGTGGCATACACAAAGGACAGTTCTTCAGGTCCTTTTCTTGACTTCTCCCGGAGTAATCTCCCTTTTGGCATCCCAGGCACCTCCTTTCAAACTCTCAGCACTGGTTTAAGCAACAGCCCCAGATAAGTGGCAGGGCAGATGGCTACAGTCATAGAATCAATAAGGTTGGAAGGGACCTCTGGAGATCATCTAGTCCAATCACCCTGCTCAAGCAGGGTCACCTACAGCATGTTAGACAGGGTTGTAGCCAGGCAGGCCTTGAACATCTCCAGAGAAGGAGACGCCACAACCTCTCTGGGCAACCTGGTCCAGTGCTCCGTCACTCTCAAAGTGAAGAAATTCCCCCTCACATTCAGGCAGAACTTCCTGTGCTTCAATTTCTGCCCATTACCTTTTGTCCTGTCACATGGGACAACTGAAAGGAGTTTGCCACTGTCCCCTTGACACTCTCCCTTCAGGTACTTATATACTTTGACAAGATCCCCCCTCAGTCTTCTCTCCTCCGGGCTAAAGAGGCCCGGCTCTCGCAGCCATTCCTCATAGGGCAGATGCTCCAGCCCTCTGATCATCTTCGTAGCCCTATGCTGGACTCTCTCCAGTAGCTCCATGTCTCTCGTGTACGGGGGAGCCCAAAACTGGATGCAGGCCTCAAGATGAGGCCTCTCCAGGGCTGAGTAGAGGGGCAGGATCACCTCCCTCGACCTGCTGGCAACACTCTTTCTAATGCACCCAAGGACACCATTGGCCTTCTTGGCCAAGGGGGTACATAGCTGGCTCATGGTCAACTTGTCATCCACCAGCACTTCTAGGTCCTTCTCTGCAGGGCTGCTCTCCAGAAGGTGAGCCCCCAGCTTGTACTGGTGCCTACAGTTATTTTTCCCTAGGTGCAGGACTTTGTACTTGCCCTTGTTGAACCTCAGGAGGTTCTTCTCCATTCACATCTCCAGCCTGCCCAGGTCTCTCTGAATGGCAGCACAGGCCTCTGGTGTGTCAGCCACTCCTCCCAGCTTGGTATCATCAGCAAACTTGCTGAGGAGACACTCTGTCCCCTCATCCAGGTCATTGATGAAAAAGTAGAACAGGATGGGGCCCAGTACCGAGCCCTGAGGGATGCCGCTAGCCACAGGCCTCCAACTGGACTCCACACCACTGATGACAACCCTCTGAGCTCTGCCTTTCGGCCAGTTCTCAATCCACCTCACTGTCCATTCGTCTAACCCACACTTCCTGAGCTTATCTGGGAGGATGTTATGGGAGACAGTGTCAAAAGCCTTGCTGAAGTCAAGGTACACAACGTCCACTGCTCTCCCCTCATCTAACCAGCCAGTCATTCCATTGTAGAAGGCTATCAGATTGGTTAAGCAGGATTTCCCCTTGATGAATTCCTTCTGGCTACTCCTGATCACCTTCTTTTCCTCCATATGCCTAGAGATGACATCCAGAATGAGCTGTTGCATCCCTTTTCCAGGGATGGAGGTGAGGCTGACTGGCCTATAGTTGCCTGGGTGCTCCTTCTTGCCCTTTTTGAAGACTGGAGTGACACCTGCTTTCTTCCAGTCCTCAGGCACCTCTCCAGTTCTCCAGGACTATTCCAAGATAATGGAGAGCGGCCTGTCAACAACATCCGCCAGCTCCCTCAGTACCCGTGGGTGCATCCCATCTGGGCCCATGGATTTGTGGATGTCTAGCCTGCCCAGAAGGTCTCTAATCCTATCCTCCTCAACCAAAGGAAAGTCTTCCCTTCTCTGGACTTTCTCCCTCATGTCCAGGCCCTGGGATTCTTGAGGGCTGCCCTTGGCAGTGAAGACTGAAGCAAAGAAGGCATTCAGTAATTCTGCCTTCTCTGTATCCTTTGTCACCACGGCTCCCGCCCCATTCAGTAGTGGGCCCACATTTTCCCTTGTCCTCCTCTTGCTATTGATGTATTTGAAGAAGCCCTTGCTGTTGTCCTTAACATCCCTTGCCAGACTCAATTCCAGCTGGGCCTTAGCCTTCCTTGCCACATCTCTACATACTCTGACTACATTCCCGTAATTCTCCCAAGTAGCCTGTCCCCTCTTCCACCTTCTCTCTACTTTCTTCTTCTGTCTCAATCACTCCTCTTGCAGCTGTGGCCCATAAAGGTCCCACCGCATTACCCCAAGAGTTAGCCCAGCAAATGCCACCCACTCTTACTCTGTCCCCCTCCAAGACACACAAGGAATTGCCTTATAAAAGTGATGCTATTTCCTAGCTGGTGCTATGCTAGAGTGGACCCTGCTCCTCCTTTATGATGAAGGGAACCAGAACAGAGGCTCAGTACCTCTATACGGCTCTTTCCATAGTACTTTGCAAAGAAATATAAAGGGATGTTGCCCCCATGGTAAGGGTCTATCTTAGGGTCTGAGAGGTTTTAATTTCACATTGCTTTTGCAAAATCCCAGGACACAGAGACCAGCTAAGGGGCAACACCCCTAAGCAGTTGGTCTACAGCTATGCCATGGATAGCATGCATCCTGGGTTTTCAGACCCTAGCTAGTTCCCACCAAGACCGGAAGTCATTGTGCAAGCTCCCAGGACCAAGACGATGCCCCAGTCAACATCCTAAAAGCAGCTCTGAAGGAGACGAAGCCAAATACGAAATAATTAATAATAAAATGAATTACTTCTTAAAATTGTAGTGGCTGTCATTTTCCTCCTACAACGCAACATTTCTTAATGGTTCCCATGGGAAATAACTTGCAAAGCAGGAATAGCAGAGCTCTCCCCAGTCCATGTCTGGCTCTCCCTTTTCACATCACATGTCAGGCACATGACAATTCTGTAGTAAGCACATGAACTGAGCCTCTGCATCTTCTCCAGGCTGCTAGGTATCAAGTCCATCATCTTCCGAATCACAGGCAAGTCTCCTACTCAGACAATCCCCTTGTCACAGCTGCTTTTCTTCTGGGTTAAACTGCAAGTGAGAAGCCAAGTTGCGACTTCTCATCCTCTATGCCCAGAAATAAATGGGTCTTTGAATGGTGGTATTACATCTACCTCCCATCAGAGGTGGCCTCTTCTCATCTCTTGTGGAAGGATGGCAGAGCTGAAGGTTGGCTCATGCCTTCATCTATCAGCGGAGTTACTGCATGTTTCAAGTCTTCCTTCTCCTTGAAGGACAGCTGTGGCTTCTGCCTGGTGAAGGCACTGGATCACAGTTCAAAGAGTAGCTTTATCATCCTGCAGAGATGGACACTGGGGGGCCAAGAGGCCTCCAGCCAGGCATGGGGCAGGCTCCCTGACTGGTCCGCTGAAGGAGCTGGGGACGGGCATTAATGTTGCAGTACTTGAGGGATGGCTTCAAACTCTCCTTCTGATATCCATGATTCCAGCAAGTCATACTTAGGGCCCATCTCTTCTAATATTCTCCAAAAGGTATTTGTTTACCATTATAACTGCTGTGAATAACTGTTAACAAGATGCATTCCTTATTCTCATGTGTATGATTGCATAACAAGTAGTTTAGAAGTTACAAACCTATAAATTTTTCTGGACTGAAGTTCCCACATTCTCTAAACTGTGTGCCAAGCACAGGGGCATCTGTTTAAATAGGTTTGTTTACAGTCAACCAAGTGTTTATGCCTCACCAGATCCAGCCAGCAGGATGGCAAATTCCTTTCCTTACAACTGCCAAACACCATCAGAGTGAGCCCAATTGGCACTGGGCAGAGCACTTACTTGAATCTGCACAGTCCGGATGGAGGGTTGCAGTGAGCCCAGAGGCCAAACTCCACTCAAGGATACAGACCTCTGGAGAGAGCTTAAGCTCAGGGGACACTTCATCTATCTCAAAAAGAGTAAAGACTGAGCTCAGGGCTAGCACAAAAGCTCAGACAGCTCCAGGAGTCCTCTTGGAAGGCAGTGTAACCCAAGTCTGCTTGCAAAAGAAACAAACAAATCCTTGGGCACCCAGACTCAGAGATGCTAAGAGGCATATAGCTACTTCAGTTCTTGACCCATGATTTCTCTCTTTCTCCTCCCAGTGCCCTAGTTAGCAAGAAGAACTTAGTAACCCCATTGGATTTGCTCCAGGGGCAGAAATGGGTTCCTTCCTGCAGGGCTCCACGCCAGGGACCCCTGGCACCCTAGGGCTCTCCTCTGCTCCAGGGCATGCCCTGGGCAAGAAGCACTGCATAGGGAGAGACACTTTGTGTTGGCAAGTGCCAAGTGAGGAAACTTCCAGCAAGGCAGCAGGGAGAGAAACTGCAACTTGACATGCACCTGCAATGGTGCATGCAATTGACTGCTAGGGCTCAGAGCCTGATCACTACAAGGGGCCAGCAAGCAGGTACCTTCTCCTCTCTGGAAAATGAGAGATTGCTTAGCAACCTTGCAAAAGCCACTTGGCTTTCCATCCTCCAGCAAGGTCACAGGCTTTAAGTGGCAAGACCTGAGGAAGGTAGAAGGTTCCACTCTAACCTAAGGAAGGTTGTCCATCCCTTAGCTTTCTTCAAGCTCCTTCCCCAAAAGGCCTGCAGACACCTCTACCAGGAGGTAGGAGAAGGGACATGAGATGAAAGGACAGCAACAGACTTGCAGGCACTGCCAGCTTCTCCAGCCCATTCGCCTCCAAACACCATCCTAACCCGGGAAAGTCCCTTCCAGGTCTACCTGGAGCTCAGATTGAATCTGGCAAGGAAACTTCACAACTGAGTTCTTTCCAGGGCAAGATATTAATCTCACTTGTAATCTCTGTGTTGGAAGAACTCCACTAACTTTCAGGAGAGGCTTCAGAGAAGGCAGTTCCCTCTTCCTTGTGGATGTGAACAGCAACCTCCATCCTTCCCAGGGTAGAGAGGACCTGCTTTCAGGGCAGTTTCCACTCAGCTTCAGTATCATTGCAGTCCTCCAAGGAGCCAGGGATGAAGCATTTCAAAACTAGCTTGGACTACAGTCCTTGCAGCAGCACTAAGCTACTGCTGAGGTTGTTTCTGCCAGCACCTGCTGCCAAGCCATTCCTAGGCATTGCTCAGTGCCCCAGTGCCACTGCTCCAGCATGGGACCTCCTGCTTCCAAACAGCTCTGTACAGGAATGACTGGGTCTCATGACACTCCTGTTCCTGACAGTACCACCTAGGAGTATGAAAAATGCAGTGTCTAATCCCTGACAGTCAAAGTCAGGGCTGCTCTGCACCCTGAAGCCTGCAAACCCTCAGCAACAGGGCTTCCCTGCACCAGCATCTGGCCGGCTTCCTGCAAGAAGAGCCAAACATCTCTGCAGCTGCTCCCAGCCATTTATATTGGTAGTCCTGTAGTGGCCAACAAGCAGTGGGTTTCCCGATCAGAAAGTGTGTTGGCTCCTCTGCACCACCAGTCTCACCTCCTACCTGCTTGGGATTTGCAAATGGGCTGTCTCTCGCAAGCCGGAAATGAGATCCCAAGAGCTGAGATAGGTAATTCAAGAGTGCTTACAGTGAGACCTTTTGGTCTTCAGCTGATCACTTCCACAGCACTTACCCCAGTGCGCACACAGTCATACTGAGCATCCTTCTACCCTAGCTCTTGGTATGCTGCTGAGGCACCAGGGCAAAGCAGAAGCAAGCTTTGTCCTGGTGCCCTGGTTTTGGGATGCCACAGGCTTCCTGGGAGCCAGAGAGGGGTCAGGGTGCTATGAACTGCACAGGCATTTAGAAACCCAAAGACCCTCACGTTGTAAGAGGCCTGTAGAAATACCTCTTCATCTTTTCTGTTCTTCTCTGGCTGGGTATCATTGAAAGCTTCCAGGACATTTATTTTCTTGCTTATCTTGGAATTGGGAAGGAAGTGAGATGGCAGTGTTTAAATTCATAGTGTGTGCACAGCTCTAATGCTTCTGCTCTCCTCCAGGTGCTGGTTTTACATAATGTCTTTCTAAATTACTGCCTTGGATGCCAGCTATATATCTATAGAGCTACTTTCACTAGCACATATATATATACGTCCCAAGGATCTAAAAGACAGATCCTGGAGTTCTACACTGAGCAGCTTAAACCAATAGAACAAGCCCTTGCAGTTTTGAACACAGGGAGAACCATTAGCTAGTGCTGACTGTAGTTTACCCCTGCAAGGGCTGAGGATGCAAAATCACTGTTAGTAACACCAGAATGTGGATGCAGGGTGTTGGTGACAGCAATTATCTGAATGCAACAAGAGGGATATTCAGACCCAACAGCATCATTTACACAAAATTCAGTACTGAATCTCAGCATTTATCTGTTCTGTATATGCTGATCTGCACAATTAGAGTTTGCTGTTTGTTCCTTGAGTATTGGAGGGTTCTTTTTTAGAGCCACATAAATGAAATCCCAGAACTAAGGCCTGAGCATCATGAGTCAGTAATACATCACACTGGCAGCAGCCAGTCCATTTAAGAACACAGGACTTGCCACATCCTGTTAGAGTGGGAACAGTCAGGTTAGCATCCTGTCCTGAGATCCTGGCATTTGCTGCCATATGTCAATACATCCACAATTTTTTTATTCTGAACAGAATACTAATAATTTGTCCTCTGTCACAAAGAATTGGGCTCCTAGCTCAGCATCATAACAGTTCCCAACTGGGCATCCTAAAAAATCTCCAGGTTGATCTGATGCTTTAGATGCTTACTGGTGCTGGAGGCCAGACCATGACCATGTTAGAGAACAACTTCTGAATGTCTGAGTCAGCTCCAGATTATGGCCTGAACAGGGATATCCCCTGAAGTCATTGCTAAGAAAAAACTGCAGGAAAATACATTCCATCTTCTTTCTAGGAAGAGAGATTTTACAGGAAAAGAATTAAAAAACATGAAAAGTAATCATGAAATTATCACAGGCCCAAGGAGCGAGTAACCCTCCCATGATCTTGGAAGGAAATGTGGCCTGAAGCTCACCAAAGAGCCTCAGTAAGTGGGGGAACCAAATAATTCATTTTTAGGGTGTGAGTTTGACACTGTAGCAGGTACTTGGAAAGCCAGATAATCTCTTGCAGATACCACAAAATCACTGGTTATTCTTGAAATAAAAATACATATTAGAAGTTAGAGTTTTAAAAAGAAAAAGAAAGCATTTGAGACTACAGTCCTGTCTCACAGCATCTTTAGCATGGCCTCTGCAAAGAGCGTTGTGAAGCTATGGATCCAGATGCTCCTGAATAGTTGTGAAACACTATTTCTCACTGAACACAGGAGTTCATTTAAAGAAAAAAAAAATTTTTAAGTTATCTTTTTTAAAAAGAACTCAAAGCATCCCTTTTTGACAAATCAAAGCAAATGAAGTATTTTGATTTTTCATCTCAAAATAGCATTTTGTTTTAGAATTACCGTCTTATTCTTGTAAGTGCTTGGGGTATTTTGGCTCTAGATGGGAATTAATCATACAACTCCACCAGCCTCTCTTCACTCCAGCTTCACGAGTGACCTCGCAGTCTGTCTGCTCTATGGGGACCTGAGGGCATATGTAGAGATGATCAGGGCAGACAGGGCTTTCCTTACAGCTACATCTCAGTTCTGTTTTCCTGCGATCAAACCCTCATCGCTTTAAGGGAATATTTTGGCTAGTAGTGGTAAAATACTTTGAGAAAAAACATATTGTATAAGAGATTAACAGGGTGCTGAGAAGGTATGTCTCTAGCAGCAGTTTCTGGATAACGACACCAACACTGAGGCTCCAGATAATGGTCTTCATTGACAGTTCTCTTCCACATTTGCTGTGAGTATGAGTGTGGCTTTGAAAAACTAGGAGGGACAGGAAGTGGACAGGTAGCAGTGCAGTAAAGGGACTCTGCTTTGGATCTCCAAGAGCTCTCACTTCTATTTCTCTATCAGCTCCAGTGCTGCATCAAGTTGGAAATAGATCTGCTAGGAGGTGGCAGGGAGAGGCAGGATTTTTGTGTGCCAATGAGAAGCAGTGTGTAGAGACCCCCCAGCTTGACAAGAGGAACTGAATCTTGAACTGGAAACATCCCACAGCTTGAGCGAAGGTGATAGGGTCTGAAGAGTGCTAATAAAGGAAACCACAAACTGTCACTACAGTGATGCTACCTGAAGCATTTATTAGAAAAGCCACAAGAGGTCAATAGGAAAAATTTGGCAATATTTTAATGTTCCTGGTGGATATGGCAGATTAAAGTGGAGAGCTTAGCTGCAGCAATTCACAGGGTGCTAAGGTGCTTCCCTCATGCTTCCCAGGCCATGATGAATCACAGCAGCTCAGAACAGGGGCTGTGGCAGAGCCATGCAAGCTGTCTCAAAGCCTCCAGCAAGTTCAGAGATGAAGAGCCTGAAGAACAGGTTTTAGCCATTGATCTATGAGTTGCCTTAACAGAACCATGCATTCAGGGCAAAGAAAGAAAGGGAAACAACTCATCTTATGGCCTGGCAGCAAGCTACTGAAGAGTGATGAAGGCCTCAAGAGGCAATGCAGGCCAATAGTAGATCATGGTTAAGCCAGAGAGATGTCTCCACAGAGAAGCCTTCCCAAAAAATCACTTTACACATATAGGAGGTTGAAAGACAAGCTCAACTATAAGCTGTTTGCATGAAACAAGGTATATCACCTTGACATCCCTAGTTGCCCCAGCCTAGTAACGGAACAGGGACTTGAGGACTTGTGTTGATTCCAGAAAACTTCTTCCACATGCAGTTCAACTTAATTCCGTAAGTTCTTGCCAAGATGGCACTGCAGAGAGAAAAGCAGGACAAAAGAAACCCTGAAATGCAAGTAGCTTTGAGCTGGCATCTGGGTATCATCCAATTAAAGTGGTGAGGAATTTTCAGATTGAGATGAAGGATTTTGTGAAGTTCTCAGCAGGTTGTCTGGACACTGCAGAATGGTATTTGGACCCAGGAATGCACCAAGGACATTTCAAAGGATTGTAAAAGATTCAGTCCATGACTTAGGAACTCTTGACAACCTCATGTGCTTTCTAAGGAAACAAAGTTTAAAATAGTGAGAAAGAGCTGTCAACCTGAAAGAGGCTGCAGAAAGTCAGCAGTGAGGGGCTGGAGTCTTAACCTCAGAAATTAAATGTTAAGAAAGACCACAAACTTCCCCCAGTCCAGAGGAGGTACAGCAGTTTGTCTGGACTGAGGTCCACTCAAACACATAGATGTCTCTAAAGCAAAGACTACGCTCACATTGTGCAGAGATCACTGCTTTCTCCCACCTCATTTCCTTGCAGGAACCTTCAATGCCTGGACTGCTCTTCAACATGTTAGTGACACCAGTAGGTGTGATCCAGTAGCTTTTGGAGGCTACAGTTTAATGGTAGGATAACTCAAGTATTCATCTACAGAAACAGGGTGCACTCCTACTGTGTACATCTACTGCAAGTGCTGGGAAAGAGCTGCAGACAATATCTGGAAGTGTTTTTTTCACAGCACATTCTCCAAAATCTGCCTGAGGGGATGCATTCACAGCTCACCAACCCCAGTATGTCCACTGCTCACCTTAAACCCAGCTGGACTGAGTCAGCACAGTCAGCTTTAGTTCTGCATACATCAGCAAGGTAGGATGAGAATAAAATGAATCTTGCAGAGAAAAGCATGGGAGTGCCTTCATCCTAACAAAAACACCAGCCACTTCGGACACCAGGAGCCAGAGCCAGGTGTCCAACAGCCTTTCCTCCTGGGCCCAGCTGGAGACTGAACACTTTCCCAGAAAATGCTATGGGCATGTGAAGAGAGAAGCAAATGGATCACACCACTTCAACTGCATGCAATCAAGTGAGCTGAACGCTGAAAGACAGAACATTGGAAAGTGGGGTGAATGTACCCCACTCAGTTCATCTCAGGATTTGTTTGCTGCCATTAAACAAGGGCACAATCACATTTAAGTGTTGCACAACCTTTGCTAATAGCTGTACATTGATACTAGGTCTTACTTCCTCCTCCTCCTTAGGAGGCAAAGAGCAGCGAGCGCTGGTTTCATAAATCCTGAATAGTCACCAAAAAAACAGAAAGACTGGAATTTGATGGCCATTGGTTGTCAGTTTTCAACAGAACAGCTGCCAGTACTTTGATCTCCATTACTAGATTATCTGAGGATTATGGGAACCCATGCTTCCCTCTAACTTAGTTGGGAACCAAGAACTAGTAAGGGTCCTGCATCTCCACAGGCGATGACACCACAGAGTCCTCCAAGGTCAGAAAGGGAAAGAGTTGATGGGCTGGAAGACATCTTACTGAGAAAAGGGTAATGGGGACTTACATGCCAGTTGAGGGAGAAGAGAAAGCATGCTGCATAATTTGAACAAGCCATCATGAAAACAATCCCAAACTTAATTCACTTGGATAAGACTTCATGTGGTGCTTAAAAGAATTAGCACTTTATCTTTGTAGAAACAAGAAGCAGGAATGCATTCTGCCACTGCGCAGTCACTGATTCACCTTCCTCCCCCCCCCCCTTTTTTCGACGAGTGAGCAACAGAGACCTTTTTATAGCTCACCATGGGCACTGCAGTTGTGGACAAGGAATCACTGGTATATCCTCAAGACCTCAGTCTTACTAAACGGACAGAAACACACAAACGCTGTACCCAGGGATCAGCCTGGACCCAGAGGTGCCTAATAACTCACAACGCAATGTTTGGGTGTCTGCAAGGGCAGAGCATCCTCACAGCACACAAACAAGGCTAATAGTGCCTTCCAACAGGACCCACCACCACGGTGTTCACCTGAAACAGATCATCAAGGGTACCATAGTGAACTTTTTTGAGAGAAGCGGTTACAACTGGAGGGCTGTAGTTAAACATGGCCAAACTTTTCCATTGTTATTTTTCAGTTACTTGATGTTCTGAAAGATATTTAGAAAAATGACTTTAGCCGTCCTGTGCCAAACTGGGTGAGGATAAAAAAGAAAAAAAAAAAAAAGGGAATTTGGCAGACATGTTCTTCATTCAGTATGTAGTTTGGATGTCAGCCAGTGACCAACATAGGAGTTTTGACTGCTCTGGGAGATGAAAAACCATTCACAAATAATTTGATTTAGGGTCATTGGGATTTCTTTTTATAAACAATTTTAATTGAGAAGTATTTTTTTTAATTAGGATCGACAGATGTAATAGCAACTGTATTGTGTGCACAGTTCATCATTCCTGTCTTCGTAAATGACTCACATATGTGGTGTACTAGTTCCTTGTTCACTGCACATGATGAAGTTTATTCATGGGGCAATTAATGTATCGCAGACAGTGCAAAGGTGATGCCGAAGTCTTCTTTCAAAAGGCATATTCTGAAGAGGATCCACAGAGAAAGCAAAGGAAGTTTTCACCATTGTATGACATGGTCCAATTTTAGGGGCTCGTTTAAGCCCTTGCAAAACTTTAGACACCCCTACATTGGTATATTTGGCTTATGATCCTTACAATAAGCATGAATCTTCTATTAGTATTGGTCAGGATCAGAAACCATATCACAGAATCAGTAAGGTTGGAAGGGACCTCTGGAGATCATCTAGTCCAATCCTCCCAAAGATTTCCTGGTGCTGGTTCCACTGGGGCTTGAACCCAGGACCTTCAGTGTATAAAGCAGATGTGGTAACTACTACACTATCCCTCACCCCAATCAATATATAATTGTATTCTAATAGCTCTGGCTCCAGAAGAAATACTCTAGTCACTCTATAAACCAGAATATGCTACCTTTTCTGTTGTGGAACTGCTGAACAACAATTGTACCATGGCAAAAGCACCTTTGCACAGGCAACTGAATGCCCATGAGAGTAAAGCTTTGTTCAATGGTAAGTCTAAATTGAATTGCCTCTTAATTCGTTGGATAGCCCAGATAGCCTGAATAGACCTGGAAAGACTGCAGGAGAACTCGGACGACAAAATGGATGACAGAAGAACAACTCTGTGGCTCAAAATGCATGTTTCTTGGCACCATCCTCTGTGGGACAGTCTCTTCTTTGACTTGCACAATAACAACTGCATCTCAGCCACTTTTGTTATTAATCTTATCTGTTGTTTGAATGGCTCTTAAGATTCCTTCCTGTGATTATAAATGTTAGTAAAAGTTCTTGGAACCAGCAGAGTTGTTTTGTAGTAGAATAAGAGGCTGGGACTGCGAACTTCAAGATGCTCAATGCAATGACCAGATATGCTCTTAAAAGTTCTCTAAATGGGAATTTGAAACAAAAGTCCCAATGATCTTAAGTCTCCAATCACAGCCATGACTCTGAAAAGCCTGTTCTCTGTCTTTAAGAGGAACTGAAAAAAGTGCAATAAATGACTAGTACAATAGTCAAAGAAGGGAGAATGTATCTTATGGGAGGAAACTACCATAAATTCCTCTTACTTAGACTACCAAAACAGAGGGGAATACAATTGCTACTTATAGACAAGTAGAGGGGAGAAAAGAAAAAAAGTCATGAAAGCTTAAAGATGAAAGTTGCACATGAATTAATAGCTGTAAAGAAGCCACTGATATATTTAGGGTAGGGATGAAAAGATTCATGCTCTTCAGAGTAAAGAGGTCAGTGAAAGTTTTCAGTAAACTCTCTTGGGTAAACTCAAGAGAAATCCCAAGTGGAGCTTGTTAAGCATATGGGACATACTGATATTTTTAATACATAGATAAGGTACTAAAAGATTCCCTTGTCTCTTACCATTTGCCTGGCATTCACCTCTTGCGCCTCACTCCATTCAAACAGCCAGCCCAGGCTTGTCCATCACACTGTTCTGCATCAGCTACTTTCCTTTGTTTTAGCACTGCATAGACCAGCTGCAGGTCTCCAAGGCATAGCCACGACTGGCTGGCCATGAGGCTCAGCAGTGAAACACTCGCATATCAGAGCTCCCAAGAGCAATTCTCATCCCATCACAATCAGAGAAAGACTTCTTGTATGCTTCCTGGGTGTCAAGTTTTCATCTTACGTATTTTGTCAGCGGTTGTATATTTACCAACTTTCCTGCAGGAATAAATTAGCATTTAAAATGCCATCAGGGTACCTGGTGGCATTAGCAAGAGGGCCTCATGATTAGGCTTCAGTTATGGCTGTGCAATGTTAATTCATTTTAAGGAAAAATGAGCTAATTAGGAGAGAGAGATTGCCACAGTACTAGCCTTCAGCCTGTTATAGAGGGAGCAGCATGCAATGAAGGCCTTGTGGTCAGGCTGGTGGCTACATTGGCTACTTGGAGCATCCTCACAAGGAAGAAGGCTTTCACACAATGACCAAGGTAGTGTTACTAACTCTGAGCAGTCTTTCGAGAAAGCAAAGATAGATAGCATCTGAGTAACATCTACAGTATTCAAGGTATTTCTGTAAGCCAGCAAACAGCTTCTGACAGTTTGCAAATTACACTTCACAGCAGCTGAGTAACATCATTTCTGTATTAAGAGGAATTTGTTTCCCTTTTCTTGGTTATTCCTTTTGGCAATAGTACTAATAACTAAGTCCAAATAACTAATAACTTAGTTCTAATAACTAAGCACTTCATGACAACTACAGGGTGGATTAGAAAACATCTGAGAAATGCAGCTGTCTTAGCAATTGGATCCTTCTCCCAGCCCCCCGATGAGTGCATACCCCCTTTCCTACAGCACAGAGTACATTCTGGGGGCTCCCATGAAATTTGCCCTGCAAGCAACTGAGTTGCACATCATGCTTGCAGGTTCCTTTGAATCCTTGAGGGAGCACTGACATGCTCCACCCAGCATTTGGTGTCCTGGAAGCAGCAGGCAAACAGGGAGGGACTGGAACTATAGCCAAACCCAGCCTGCCAAGACGCTTCCAGGCCCACACAGAGCAGCCCAAGGAGGACCAGGAAAAAACATCTTTACTTGCATTCACGTTTCTTTTCGATTCAGGGTTCAGGTCTGCCTGTGTTAGTAACAACCGTAAGCGAAGGGATCTCCAGCAAAAGGAAAGCGGAAGGTAGAAATTCTACTAAAGAGCAAACAAGCCACCTGCGAGGGGATGCTCAGTGCAAAGCTGATCCGCCCGCCGCCAGGGCTGTGCGGGCTCGCGGTGCTCCGGCAGCCCCAGCAGCCCCCTCCCGCCGCCCCGCTGCGGCCCCCGCCGGCAGCCGCCGCCGCTCCCCGCCGCCGCCATCCCTCCGCGCCCCGGGATTGCGACCGACGGGGAGGGGCCCGCCGGCCCGCTCCGGCCGCCGCGTACCTGCGCCCTCCCGGAGCCCGGCGCTCCCGGGACTCGCCGAGGCCGCGGCCCGCCTGGCAGGAGCGGGGAGCCTTGCCTCGGCCCGGCCCGGCCCAGCCCGGCTCAGCGCCGCTCCGGCAGAGGCAGGAAGGGGGCGGAGGCGCCGTGACGGCGGCGGTGCCGAGTACGGAGCGCCGCGTACGTCCCCACGCCCGCTGCCACGACGCGCCGCCGCCGCCAGCGGAGCGCAGCGGAGCGGCGGGGGCCAGCACCCGGGGCGGGGGCGGGTAGCGCGGCGGCAGCCCCCGAAGCCGCCGCCACGGTAAGCGCGCCTCGCCCCCGGCATGGCACAGCCTGGCGTGGGCGCGCTGCCCGGCGGCTGCTGGCATCCCTCGGTGCCCAGCAGCGGCGGCCCCCACACCACGCAGCGCCTCTCCGTCTATTTATTTATTTAGCAGCCCTAAATAAATGTATTTTCCCCTCCTCCTCGTCACCTCAGACGTCCCGCGTGTTCCGTGCCCGGGAAACCGAGGGGGTCTCCAGGCCGCTCCCCAGCCCGGTGCCCCGGGACCGTGCCCCGTGCAGTGCCCCGCAGCCAGGCTACCTCAGCTGCCGCTCGCTGCACCGTGGCTGAGGTGGGGAACGGGACTGGGCGACGTCGCTCCCCTCCAGTCGCCTGTATGGCTTCCTCCAGGGCACAGGCGGCCGCCGGGCCATGCGGCTCCTCAGGAATCCCCTGCGGAGCCCGATGGCTCTGCCCGGAGCCCGAGGCCGGGGTGGACGGCGGGGCGGCATCGAGCCCCTCCGTCGGGCGGCTCTGCGCAGCCTCGCGAGTGAAGTAACGCCCCGTCGCGCCGGGCTCTGCGAGGAGCAGCTGATGAGGCAAAGTAGCGGCTGGATAGCGGCTCCGCTGCAAAGTGGCCCCATTCTCCGGTGTCCCCGGGGGCAGAGCCCGGGACGGGCTGGAAAGGGGGAGCCGCGATGCTGAAGCACCCGTCCGGTGCGGCCCGGCCGCCCGGCGCTGGGTCGGCGCCGAGATTTTGTTTTCGCCGTTTTCTGTGCCCGGCAAGTCTCGGCGACGGCTGGTCCCGAGTGTCCCAGTGCCTCCCCGAACACCAGAGCAATTGCCCCGTCCTCCTGTCGGGCCCGAAGCGGCCACTGCCTCCCGCTGAGTCACCTCGAAGGGTCAGGATTGACCAGCGGCCCCGCAAACCCTCCTGCCGGTCGCCACGCCGAAAGTGCCTCTCGCTCCCCGGAATCCCCGCAAAGCTCGGCCTTGCCGAGGGAGCGACGGGCCCGCGGGCCGCATCCAGCTGTGCCACGCCAGTAACGGAGCTGCTGGGGCCAAACCTTCCCCCCGGGCCGGGCAGGGGGTGGGGAACGAGGCAGCCCCGGGACCTGGCCCCCGGAGCTGCACCGGGTCTGCCGCTCGCCAAAGCGCCTCTGATGCCGGACCACCGGGCCCCGCCAGCCACGTCGCGGGGGGGATGCTCAGGCGCCGTCGTGGCGAGACAACGAATTTCCGTGGGGAAAACACGGAGCATCAGGCGTGCCGCCGGCAGGAGCCGTACGGGGGGGAGGGCGACCTGCCCCGACAGGGCTCCGCGCCGCGGTCCAGCCCGCTGGCCCGAGAGCCCGGAGGGAGGATCGGCCCGTCAGGTTCGGGGTGTTGCAGGGACGCTCTCGGTCCTCCGCTCCCGGGAGGGGTGCCCGGAGCGGTTCCCTCCAGCGAGGCCCGTCCTTTCGATGGCTTTCAAAAAAGACCCCTGCACGTCCGCAAAGCGCTGAAAACCTCATTTTCTTCTTTTTCCTTGTTTCCCCCTGCTTTTTTTTCTCGTTGGAAAACAAACAGGAGGCAGCACCCGGGCCAGGAACGGGCCCCGGCAGCGGGACATCCTGGGCTATCACCGGGGAACAGCCGTGCCCAGCCGCTCCGTCCTTGCTGCCGACGGGGATCTCCTTCGGTGCCCGCTGCCGATAGCTGAAACGTTCCGCCGACGCGGCGGAAGCGGCTGGTGCGGCGGGGCCTCCGCGCACCGGTGGCCCCGAGAGCTTGGGCCCGGCGGCGCCGGCCCCGTCGCGAGCTCCCGCCGGCAGCGAGCAGTGGACGACGGCCGCGGCGGCCCGGGCGGCGGCCCCAGGGCCGCGACTCCCGTCCTGGTGGGGCAGGGTGCGGGGGCTGTCACGGGCAGGAGCCGCGCCCCCGGGGCCCGCTCGCGGGCGGCCAGGTCGCTCGCCGACGGGCCGGGCCGGGCCGGGCCGGGGCGGGCTGGGCCGGGCCGGGGCGGGCGGGGGGCGTGCCTGCCCGTCCGGCGGAGTGGAGCTGTCCGGCGGGGGCGGGCAGCGGCGGGCGCGCCCGCGCAGCCCCCCGCCGCGGGGCCGGGCCGGGCCGGGCAGCGCGGCGCGGCGCGGTGCGGCCGCCCGTCGGCGCGGCGCTGCTGCCCGCGCGGCGGGGCGGCCCCGCGCCGGTGCGCCTCTCTCTGCCGCTTCCCGCGCCCTCTCCTCGCTGCGGCGCAGATCTCGCGAGAGCGGCCGGCTGGTGGCCGCGGGGGTTGTTGCAGCAGCGGCGGCGGCGGCGGCAGGAGGAGCGGCGGCGGCGGGCGGCGGCCGGGGGCGGCCGGCGGCGGCGGCGGGCGGCGGCGGCGGCAAGCGGCGCCCGGGGCGAGCGAGCGGGCGGCCGGCGGCCGGAGGCGGCGGCCGGCGGCGGCCGGAGGCGGCGGCGGCGGCCGGGCGCAGGGGCGGGCAGCATCATGGCGGACAGAGACAGTGGCAGCGAGCAGGGCGGCGGCGGCGGCGGGGGCGCGCCGGGCTCCGGGGGGCCGGGCTCGGGCGGCGGCGGCGGCCCGGGGGGCGGCCTGCAGCACGAGACGCAGGAGCTGGCCTCCAAGCGGGTGGACATCCAGAACAAGCGCTTCTACCTGGACGTCAAGCAGAACGCCAAGGGCCGCTTCCTCAAGATCGCCGAGGTGGGCGCCGGCGGCAACAAGAGCCGCCTCACGCTCTCCATGTCGGTGGCCGTGGAGTTCCGCGACTACCTGGGCGACTTCATCGAGCACTACGCGCAGCTGGGGCCCAGCCAGCCGCCCGAGCTGGCGCAGGCGGCCGACGAGCCGCGCCGGGCGCTCAAGAGCGAGTTCCTGGTGCGGGAGAACCGCAAGTACTACATGGATCTGAAGGAGAACCAGCGCGGGCGCTTCCTCCGCATCCGCCAGACCGTGAACCGCGGCCCGGGGCTGGGCTCCACGCAGGGCCAGACCATCGCGCTGCCGGCGCAGGGGCTCATCGAGTTCCGCGACGCCCTGGCCAAGCTCATCGACGACTACGGCGTGGAGGAGGAGCCGGCCGAGCTGCCCGAGGGCACCTCCTTGACTGTGGACAACAAGCGTTTCTTCTTCGACGTGGGCTCCAACAAGTACGGCGTGTTCATGCGGGTGAGCGAGGTGAAGCCCACCTACCGCAACTCCATCACCGTCCCCTACAAGGTGTGGGCCAAGTTCGGCCACACCTTCTGCAAGTACTCGGACGAGATGAAGAAGATCCAGGAGAAGCAGCGGGACAAGCGCGCCGCCGCCGCCGCCTCCTCCGCGGGCGCAGGGGCCGAGCAGCAGCCCGAGGCGGAGAGCAGCGCCGCCGCCGCCGCCGCCGCCGGGCCGCCCGGGGCCCTGCTGCAGGCCGAGGAGCCCGAGGAGGATTGATCCCGACTCGGCCTGCCCTCGCTGCCTCCCTGCCTGCTGCACAGAGACACACCCCCCCCCTTCCCCCCCCCCAGAGACTGAGCCTGTCCCGGGCAGAACAGAGAGACCGCGGCACGCAACCCGAGAGAGAAACGATGCCAGGCGTCAAAAGAGGGAAAACAAACAGCAAACGACAAAAAAACCGAGAAATAAAAAAAACCGTGCACCTGTTCAGAGCTCCAAGGGAGCACCACCCACCCGACAGCCTCCACAAACTGACAGCCGAGCAACTCCTCCGACCTGCCACCCATCGCTGGATGTTCCTCCACTTTACCCACCGTATCAAAACAGTAAGCAGCTGCTAAAAACAAAACAAACAAAAAAATTCAAAAAAAGTAATAACATTATATATGAACTGTGTTTCCTACTTGATTAAAAATATAAAGAACTGAGTGTTTATTTCCCTAATTAACCAAGAACTTTTGTACACGTTTAAGCTATTATTATTAAAAGTGTTTGCAAAAATGGTCAAGATTATAATATTGCTGAATTATATAAAAAAGTCCTTTTCATGTTGAGCTAACATTTGACTTTAGCACAAAAAAAAGAGATATTTTAGAACACGTAAAATAATATTTTTAGTTTTTTCTTCTCATTTTGTTACCAAATTTCAAACCTTACATGGAGGTTATTATAGTATATTTGACACCCTATATACCTGTGATTAGAGATGTGTATATATATATGAGGGCTAGGCATGCTGTGTGTCTGAGCTTTGTCTAAATGTTATGCAGAAGTTTGTAGAGTTAAAAGGTACGTAGGTTTAATTCATGCAAGGTAAACAATAAGTGCTCTCTTTTATACAATATGCATTGCATCTGGACCTTAAACATATAAAAATGGTCAGTGAAACTTCTGTGAACATGAAGAAAAATTATTAAAAAAGGCATTTAAATGAAATTTGCTAACTTGTGATTTTTACGTTTGAACCAAAGTTATTCAAATAGTAAAAAAAAAAAGAAAAGGAAAAAAAGGAAAAAAAAAAAAAGAAGTAAAGATTTCCTCCCATATTTTTCTGCACCTGTTTGGTTTACAACTAAGTAGGCGTATTGTCATTATTGTGTATATGAGATGTACTTGTATTGTTCATAATATATTTTTTTTATTATGTGTACTTAAAGTACTTAACCTAACGTGCAGCAATTTCCAGTAAACCTGTTTTTGGACAACAGGTAGTGAGTCTTTTGTGTCGTCACTGGCACTAGCACTATCTCCTAAACTTGTAAGAGTTCTGAACTTATACTTTGATTTGTGCCAGTGCTGTTAACTTCTGTAGGCCTGTTAGAAATCAGTGCAACGCAATTATAGAGTAATCCTACTGAGCCATGGGATTTTGAGTTTCATTTAAAAGTGAAAGCCAAGTTGGTGTCTGTAAAGGATTTCCATGTAGCTGTGGTGCTAGTTATTACTGGCTACATACGTTATAAATGTAGTTGTGACCCCTTCCCTTCCCCCAAGTGTGCAAGCCTTCTCTCGAAAGTATGTACTTGTGAGCTCTAGTAAAAGCATAGGGTATGAAAATGCAGAATTTATCAGAACACTAATTTGTCAAATTGTGTTCTCCAAATTGAAATTATTTGTAATAATAGACTTTTACATTTTTTTTTCTTTTTAAAAAAGTTTGTGTGCTTTTAATTGACTAACTTCTTGCTGCTGTATAGTAAAATATTAATATATTTTTATCATTAAACTGCTGCATGACTATCATCATTATGAGTGAAGAGAAAATGTTATATAAAAAAAGATGCCTTAAACAGTAAAAACAAAACTTTTTTTTTTCTTGGCTGGAATTGAGTAGAAAGCATTTAAGAGAAACTAGGATCTTGTTCCACTCAAAAGTTTTTTGGATGCAATCATTTTTCTTAGCGTTCTTGGCAAAGTTAACCATGTAGTAGACCTAGCTGCTGTATATAGAAGGCACCACCTGTAGGAACAGGAAGTTGTCTGTGCTTTTTATTGATTGTTAAGGATGAAGTTTTAGAAGGGTGGGGGAAAAAAAAGCTTGTTTTAAATAATTTTATTTTCTGCTGTCTTTTAATTTCCATTTAAAATTATAATTCCCTTTATTTTTTTTTCTCTGTGGAGATGTACTGTAAGTGTCAAAACAAGCTGTTTCCATTGTACCATGTGTTTCCCTTTAAAGAAGTTTGTTGTTAGTGTTCACAGAAAGTTAAATATGAGATGACAGTACAGTAGTTAGGTGTTTCTGTTTCTTTAACAATCACTGGAAATGTTTAAAATTGCTTTAATGTGCACTTTTCCTATTTCCAAGTAGTAAAATAAGCTTTCAGAGTGCATAATGTGACATTTGAAATGGTTCTCAATTGCATGTCAACATTGTCTAATAACCTGCTTTTTTTTTTTTTTTTTTTTTTTTTTTTTTTTTTTTTGGAGGGTCTTGATGAGCAGTTTCATTTATTGTACTTCAACTGTGATGTGTAAAGGACTGCATTCTCCATGCTGCTAGATATAGTTAGGAAATTAATTGCTTTGGTTTTGCTACTTGATTGTCTTGGTTCTACTGTTCACTGCAGTTTTAAAAGTTGTTATATTGCGGATTGACCCACATTGCTTGTAGTTACAAAATGTTTTTATGTTATCAGCAATAAGTAGTGTGAGTCAATGAAAACACAGCAAAGTGTCCTTCTTCACCTTTGGAGTTCATGTAAGCTCTGTTAAATAGGTAGACTTCTCCCCTGGGTCCCAGCTGACTGATGGGGAATTTTCTTTACCTGTATAATTCGGATCCTGCCTGGGATCTGCCTGAGTCAAGAAGTGCATGGGTCGTGCAGTTCCAGTCATACCATTACAGCTTAACACCGTTCCGGCAGTTTTGTGAACAGTGTCTGAGAATTTGTGGTCAGTTTTTGTTGTGTTTTGGGTTTTCCTTTTTTATTTTTTTGCTGTTTTTTTTTTCTTTTAATGCACGTTATATATGTTCTAGGACTTTATGAATGATGATAATGAAAGACTAAATGACTGTAAAGTTTTTTTTTTTTGTTGTTGTTTTTGTTTTTTTTCCCAGAGGTGCTCGGTACTTTACCAAGGCTCTAATATCTCAGTATTTAAAACAAAGTACAGAAAACCCTGTTTAATGTTAGAAGAAGAAAGGTATATTTGACCATATGTGTTGTTTTTTAAAAAAAAGACAGTATGCTCAAATGTGCCAAGATATCTAATTCCTGAGAAGTATGCCTTATATTTTCCTTGATGATATGCTTTTAAATGTCTTGTAGAATAGGTCCAAGAGCATGATAAAACTACTTTATAATGACTACGTGCAAGAAAACTTGAAATTCATTGCAATACTGACATTATTTTATTTTTAGGTTAAAGGGACACTGTCAAGTAATTTACCATTAAAATATGACCTCCCTTTAAACTGCTTCTACTCTAAACGGAGAAATGTCCTCCAAATTCAAAGTCCGTATATTTTTTTTGTTAAAAAAAAAAAGTAAAATTACTTTGTCTCTGAGAAGTTAAATAAAAAAAGAAAAAGAAAAAGTACTAGCCGCTGTTGATTCGTGCCTCTTATTTATGGTTCTGCTTACGATGCTGCTGTGAGAGGCAGCTGCCCAGCTGCAAGGGGAGCGAAAGTTAACTAACCTGACCTGTAGCAAAACTAGCACCAGTGTCTGGGATGCTGAGGAAGTTGACAGCTTCAGCCAAGGAGGAACCGTGGGGGCGGAGGAAGAGTAATTAGAGTCCGTTGTGGGGTCAGGATGGGATGCTGTCCCTGAGCTTCCAATGAGGCATATTCCTATGTGATGGAGAGCTTTTTCTTAAAAAAAATGAAAAAAAAAATACTTGACAGTGTCGCTTTCTTGCATATCCCTTGCAGGGGTTGAAATTTGCTCAGTGTAGCGTTCTTTGAGAAGCAGTTGAAAACCTAAAAACTTTACTTTTGTAAAGAGTAGAAGGGCTGTCCAGTCTGGGCACCTGAGTAGCGAGGTGGATGCGATCCTATCAAGCGAGGCAGAAAGCTGCTGATAATTTTAACCCCTGCTCAGAGCTGACTGATAACTTCTTTTTTGAGGGAGCAATTACTTTGTTGCCTTTAAAAATAGCACTGTAACCACCTTTTTATGATTAGCTGTAGTATAACCTTTGTCCCTTCAAACTATGCAAGCTCTTAAATGTAAAATAGGGATCAGTTAAAGATAGCTGAATATATTCAATCAGATGGCATTCATGCACTAACTGGAGTATATACAGATAAAGCTATTAGAGTGACTTGTATGCTAACAGCAAAATATAACATACCTACCTATTCTAAAAATGACTATTAATATTGTATAACAGGACTGTGGGGTTGGGAGGGGATGTTATCTCTTACCTTCTTAAAAGGGGATTTAAGATTTTTATAACTGTTTTTTCCATCAAACTTTAATATTTTTGTCAAATTTTTAGGTATTTAATTTGTAAAATAGATTTTACTTTGTACTGGCGTACAGAAAATAGGGATTGATTTAAACTTTTTGAAGCCAAGTGATCAAGTACATTTGTAATAAAAAGTCAATGGATCTATATCAGTCGTACTCACTGTTTTCATTTCTTGTACGTTCTAATGCAGTGGCGCTGTTATGTCTCCCAAGGAAAATGAAACAAGAAAAATTGGGGAGGTGGGTGGAAGGAGAAGGCAAAAATACAAGCATTGATTTTGCCAATTAATGCGACCTCTCGTATGCAAGTAGCCTTTTGGTAGTCAGTGGAGATTTGGTAGATATGCATTTTTACTAATAGCACGTGCACCTTTTCAGCAAGAATTTGTGAAAAGCTGACGTTTTTGATGTGTCTTTGCTTCATGCTTCCACCTTGATGTAGTTTAGTACCTGTAAACTCTCAAACTGACCTTTGGGAAGTATTTTTCCCTGGCATCTAAGAGGAAAAATAAAATAAAACCACCCACTTCTATGGTTTCTTATAAGGTGGTGAACTATGGCATGATGTTATATTTTTGCACTTGCACACTGTCTCCCTTCTTCAAAGATCTGCCACTTCTTGTTTTCTCTAAGTTGGACAACTTAAGCTTTTTTTCTTCTAAGTAAAATTACTAAGTGTTTTGGATTGATGACTTCAGCGGATCCAAGTGAGTTTGGATCCACCACCTTGCAGAGCACTGACTTTATTTTTTTGTTGTTTGCTTAAACCTTAGACCTTCCATTTCGTCTTTCAGGGCATATACCAAATCTGATTGACTTGTTTGCTTCAAAAGTTGTGGGAGCTAGAGGTGGAAATCCTGACATTAATGTACAAGAATGCTAAAACAGGTTTATATTTTTGGGGGACTCTTGTGAAACATGAAATTTCAAAGTATGCCTAAAACCAACAAATTTCCTGGGTTTTGCTAGTCCAATGTGTAGAAAATGAGTCTCCATCTCTGATAGGTGAGTTGGAAAAAGTTAGTGGAAGTAAATTATTCCACAACGTGGCAATTTTCTCAGTCAAAAACCTGCTGCTTCTTATTGGCCTGGTTTGTTTTTCAAGAGATAGGATTCTACCTAAAATCCTGGAGAGCTTCTCTGTTAAAAGGACACTGTCAAGAATTTTTTTTAACTGCACTTTTAAAATCCTGTTTTGCACTTTTTTTCCTTTGCTTATTATCAGGCTTACCCAACTTTTATTCTTTATTCTCCTCCTCTGCTGGCTGCTGCTTGTGTAATGGAAGGGTCACTGTTAGCGCTGATGTTTGGACTGTTTGAAAAAGGAGTCTCGTGTAGTTTTAAGTTCTTTGGGCCAGGTTGTGTATTTTTTGCACATGCACTTCTCTAACTAAAAATTTTACTCTCATGGTTTCATTTTGTGGCGTGTAAAGATAGGTGAAAGGATTTGCGTTTTTGGTAGCAGAACAGAGAAGCCGGCTGCATGCAAAGTGTTGTCAAAATGTTTTGACAAAGCTGACACAGTAAACAAGCCAGTTCCATTTTTATTCTCGATTCCTTAAGCTGTTGCAAACTCCAGTGTGGCTTGTAACAATGAAGGATAATTTCAGCCCAGAGCTTTTCTTCCCCCCCAAGTCTATGGTTCCTTTTACACTGGTTACGTTCACGTGATTTAATTCTGTGATACTGCAAAATATTGTGTGTGGGCTGCAAATGTGGCATGGAGATGCATATATATAGTTGAAAGCAAGTTAAGGATAATCTAATGAACTTTTGAAATGCTAGCAGTTTTTAAAAGCCTATTTGACCCAGAACCTGATCTTTGGACCTGAAGTGCATGGCTTTTCTTTTTTTCCCTCTTTAAGTTGGATTTCTTGTGTTGAAATTGCTGAGATTAATGGGCTGGTGGCAAATGGCGAAGGCTCTGCTGATTTGGTGAAGGCGGCGTGCTGGAGTAGGGGAGCCCCGTACACCCGGCTTGGATGAGCAGTACCATCTCCTTGCCCGTGTAGCATTTGTGCCGGATGGTTGTCTCGCACGTGCTTTTATCCTTTGGAGAAATGTTAGTTCTTGATGGCACTGTGTTTTTAGTGGCCTCTGCAAGCGTGGGGGGAGGTCAGCCTATGCTGTAGTTTGCAACGTCTCGTTTCTCGCAAAGCATGAGCGGGCTAACAAGGATTTTTTTGGAACTACCACAAATCAGAATGGCTGTTTATACCGTGGAGAAGGAAATACCGGATTGTCAACAGTTAGATATCCACAGAGTTACTCTCTCAGGGTATAGTGAGTATTTTATTGCAATATGGATCACGTGGAAGTGTTGCTAGTGGAGTATTTGGGAAGGGAAGAGATGAACAGATTAGTTTTCTGAAGCACTCACCTGCGAGCACGTAAGATGCTGTTGTTGCCCATGGGTTAGTTGCTGTAACCAGTCAGAAGCTAGGGACTCGGGCAGGTACCAAGGCAGGTAAAAAGACTGTTCTGGAGGAGAAGGTCCTACCTGTCACAGATGGAGGAGATCTCCTTTGAAAGAGCCAGCTGAAGGATGAGAAAAAGGGAGTTTAGCAGATTTCTATGGCTTTCAGAAAGCATGTAGTAGGAGAGGAGGGTTAGGCAGGCAGGACTAGATAGTTAAGATGGGTATTGGCCACATTTTGAATGTTTTGGTGTTTGAAGTGATGTTGAATGCGGAGGATACATGGTGGCATTTACAGAGAAAAACGTCAACAGCCAGATCACAGCAGCTCTGGGAAACATTTCTCAAGTTTCCTTGCCCCCTGCAGTAGCTGAACCATCTAGGTAGCCCAGAGGATTTGGGCAGCCAGGATCCAAGGGGAGCAGTGGGAGGAGATGGATGTGGAGCAGAGCTCACCACGGGCCAGGGCTGGGTCACTCCGCAGGTCCGGTCTGTGCGACTAAAGTCAGAAAAACAATGTTTGTTGGGAGACTGAGAGCATGTCGTGCCTGCATCTATAAAAATAATAAACACTTGTGTAGCTGATTTGAGGCAAAATACCACAGAAGAGGGAGAGTTGAATTTATATAGTGAGAAACGAGGCATGTTTTCACAGAAATGTCAATTGGATATTAAGTGAGAAAAGGCAACTGCTGGCCTTACTATCTATGTTTGAGTGTTGGCTGGATTAAAATGAGACAGAACGAATGGCTGGATATTTCTAAATAATGCTTCGATGTTCTTATTCAGATCAATATTATTTGTACACATTTGTCTGAAAAGAGAATTTGGTTTGAGTCTTTTGCTCTAGAGGACAACCTGTCCTGCTGAGACAGAGCCCTGCTTAGATTGGTTTTAGAAAGCCTATGGATACTTTCTTATTTTGGATGACTTGGAATCTCATAATGAACGTCCCAGAGTGCTCACGGCATGTATCTGCATGAGCTTTGTAGCTCAGGAGTGCGCTTTGGAAGCAACTCTATTGTCTCTATGTACCGTATTTTGGTGTTTATCATAGAGGAGTCTCAGAGCATGCAGACTAGATTCAGAAGACAAGCTCCAGAAGTGTGCCTTGTGCTCTAACCCTTAGTGGGCATTAGGTCCACTGAACCAAGCTAGAGGTTATGGAGTGTAAAATCACTGGATCATCGATAAGGTGGCTTTTTTGAACAGTTATCTTCTGGATCTTCCATCAGCAGATAGTTCTCTAGGTTAACTCAGGCTATTTCTTGGCTTTGCTGGTGATCAGTTGATTTGCTGTCCATCTTCCTGCCTTTAGCTTTGTAAAAATACACGTTAGTCTCTCCTTTGGCCTAGGACATGTAGGAAACTGAAGTGGAAAGAGGACTGGCTACAATGCTGGCAGTGGAAGTTTGTTCTGAGCCTTCCTGGCTGTGGTGCAGAAGTTTTTTTGTTGGTGGTGGTCATGGTGGGTTTCTTTTTATTTGTTTGTTTTGTTTTTTTGGAAACAGTGCCCTGAAATATGCAGGAAGTGAAGAAAAGCTTCATTCTTTCTGTTGCAGTTGAGAGAAGTGTGAGGTTACAGCTTGCAGTGTAGAAAGATGTGTCCCTCTTGGCTAGTGAAAACTTGGGGAATGGCTGTTATGGGAGCTGATCAGCAGTGTGTCCTAGGGAAGGCAAAGTGTATGCTTATCTTAAGAGATTTAGAGCACTGTTCAGGAAGAACCTGTGTACACTGAAATATCATAATGTCATCTTGTTTAGCATGTTGACATCTATGGAGAACTGTTTGTAAAGCTCATTTGCAAACTGCATCTGAATCCCTTTGATCATGTTGAGCCAACTGAGTTTGGATTTCATCTTGGACATGGTACAAAGATTATGCTTTCAATTCATATTTGTGACAGTCTTGGTGTAAGAAAGGTGTCTTTGCTGATCAACTTTTGCAGGTCGATTAGTTTGACCATGAAGTGGCACTGTTGCACTTGCAGACTTGCTAGAAGGTATGGGAGTTGAGCCTGAGTGGCTCATTTGCTCTCAGAGAGATCTCACATGATCACACTGGGTCAATGCTCAGCTACTCTGGAGTGGATGGACATTGATATATGGGGCTTTAGGGTCAGTATGTGAGGAAATCTGAGCTGGGGAGTCTCTCTTGCGGTGTTGAACTCTACACGTGTTTTTTCAGCTCATTTATGTTTTAAGCTGTGTTAATAAACCCAGTGTTGAGATGAAACTGCAGGCTAGCTGGAAGAGGCTAAGCTTATATAGTGTATATGCGCTTATATAATGTATATACCTGGGTGATTTATATTGCTGGGAGTAGAAGGTGGAGAAAATGAGCAGTGACTGCTTTTCCTTCTTTCCATCGATGGTGGATATCTTGACGGGTGACCCAAATTGAAATCATTGGGCATCTCAGATCTTCAGTACCTTTCAGATAGTGCGCTAGCTCTGGTCAAACATTTGGAGGAAAAAAAGGGAGGAGGCTTTTCTTACTATCATGTGCCAGAGTATAAAAGAGCATATGTGCACCTGGAGTAAGACTTGTCTGGATAGGACATCTCAGAGCATGACTGAAAATCTTAAGGTTAGTTCTATACCTTTGTGTGTCTTTCTGACTTTCAGGCTGAGGTTGCTGTAGTGTTTCACTAAGAACTATATTTTATTTCTCCGTGACCTGCGCTGGTTGCACAGTACTTTGTGAGTGCAGTGTAAGCTCTTGGCTTTATTGTTTGTCACCCCCAACCATTGGGACTTGCTTTTCTTATACTTGCCTTTTATTCTGTGTCTTTATATATAGACAGAGGAGTTTAAAACAGCAATTCTTTGGGAGTATGTGTCATCTTGTCAACTCTCCCGGCTCTGTGCCAGCTGATCCAAACTCCTCAAGATTTGCATGTTTACCTAGGTGTCTGCAGGCAGGTGCTAGGTTTTGAAAGACCAGCTCTTGTCTTAAGAATCCTTCTGCATTGCTCCAGCAGAAGAAGGCCCAGCTTTCTCATTTCTAGGCAAATTGTGAGGGCTTACTGATCTGTCAAGACTTGCAGAAATGGCTGGGCTAGGAAGTGTGGATAAAGAATTGGTAAAATCTGGTGTTTAAACCTCCCACTCAAGTGATGATGAGGAGAGCTGGCAACATAACATTGGCTTATCAGGAATTGTGTGGGTAGGTCAACTTAAGAAAATTTTTGCTTTTATAGCACCAGAGGTGAAGAAGAGAAGTCAGTGTCTTGTCAGATGCAGAGTAATAAACTAGGTCTAAATTTCTTTTTCTTAGAAAGATTATTTTGTCCAAGTCTCATGGTTTTCATGATGTTAGGGTTACCATTGCAGGGGGCCAACAAACCAAGAAGGTCTCTGAGCAAAATAGGGACTAGATGCTTTGAAATATTTTCTAGCTTTAATAATTCTGAACTAAGCCCTGCAAATTAATGTAACTCTTCTTTGCTTTCATGAATGCAAACAATTTGGTTTGTGGAAAGGTCTTTTGATCAGGCTGTATTCAGGGGCTCATTCAATTAAAAAAAAAAAAAAAAAAAAAAGGTTGTTTTCCAAGCTGTATCTGTCCATAAGAGTCCTGGTAAATGAATCCTTGCAGGTTTCTGCAAGGCCATATGTAACTTATTTTGTGCAATCAGACTCTCTAATTGGTGGTTTAAAGAAATAAATCAGTTAGCATTCAAGGTCTATTTTAGTTTAAAGATGGACTTTATATGGTCATAAAGCAAATATCCTAGTTGAATTACGGAAATTGAACATCAGCTTGATTACGCTAGGAACCACACAGTTGTGCAGAGAAGGCATACTTTATGAGTGGTTAACTTGTGATAAAATATTATACAGTGCAACAAGTGGTAGCGTTCAGAGCTCTGGTAAGTATCTCAAGGCTATAATTGTCGAGCTGGTGAGGAAAGGATGGAACTAGCACCTGCAGATGGTCATAGTTTATCCTAACCTCAGCACTGGTTGCCTTATTCTTTCATCTGAGGAAATTTCACTTGTAACTGGATAGGACTAGAAAGGTAATTTTTAATTGAGTTTATACCTTGGTTGAGGAGGACGGTTGTTCTTTGCGTGTTGAAGAGGTCCCCAGAAACTGGGGAGATAGCTTTGAGAGACTTGGATGGCAGAGGGTTTGCTCATGGGAAACACAGGCTCAATTCCTAATTATTATGAGGGCCATCTGATGAGCTGCTTGGTGGGTGCAAAACTAAATCTTAGAAGATATCAGAGTGCTTGAAACAATCCTGGGCTGTGATTTTTGCATATATGAAAGAGGTTCTGATATTTGGAAAGTGAAATTTGTATGGTTGGGAAGAAGACAGAGTTTAGGGCATGGTGGTACCTTTTTGCTAAAGTCTCAATATGTAATTGGGAAAATGATAGAAAAGGTATGATAACTAAATGAATTTAAGAAATTAATACTTTTCAGGGTAAGCTTGGTTGCACTTCAATGAAGTGGAACTAGACTGGCGGCACAGAAAGTGGACAAGGTTTTGGGAGGACAGTTTAAAGATGGTGCTAGTGGAAGGCTGGTGTTCCCAGGGGTTGTACAAAGATGCTCAACAGGAATATCAGTAACAAAAATGTGTACCCACTTCTACTAGAGGGCAAGTAATGAATTTTCATGCATGCAGAGTACAAGGAGGTTGAGAACAGGGCCGGATACTGCGGAAGGTTAATGGGATGTTGAACTATAAAGATGAATAAGAAATAAGCATGTGGGCAAAACAAACAAACAAAAAAGTCTTTATACCAGTGTAGAAATATTAAACACAACTAGGTGATTAGAAAACCCGGGAATATAAAAAGACCTTGACATAGCTAGCCTACTGAAACATGGAAGAGGGGAAAGACAGTGAAAATGAGTGAGATGCCGTACTACCTGGCATTAAACTATACAGGACAGGCATGGTAGGTCATAAAGGCATGAAGGAGCACTGGATCTAGAAAAGCTGCCATAAAATCTGAGAGGAAATTGGAGTGGTGATGAACATACAGTCAAACCTAAGTGGATATAAATCCCAAATTTTCTCCAGATCTCCAGATCTCCAGACAGAAAAAAAAAAGTTATGAATTTCATAGGACTTGGGGGAAAATAGGCAGCTGAGTCTTCATAAAGCTATAAGAAAGAGTAACTTCAATTATGGCCATACTTTCTGGACAGATTGTTTTGGAAGGAGCTGGCTAACATTTTGGTGAAAAAAAAAATTTGATTTACTTAAAGATTCCTTTCTTTTAACAACCTGTTCTTGAGTTAGTCTTGATTTAGGACTAAAATGTAAGAATTGGTTCAAGATATAAATACAGTTGAGTCATTAAATAATAATGACCACAGTACAATTGCAGGTTCAGCATTCTCAGGGGTGGAAGAAGCTGGACTAAAAATGAGTCTTGTGTTATAAAACTTTGGAGAGGAGAATAACAGAAACTTAAAATCCTTAAACTTGGCATGGCAGCTTCATAGATGCCTTGAAGGGTTACAGATATCTGAGTTAGGCAGAACTCTGTCAGGCATGAAAGAGCTTGAGAGTTGAGGTGTAAATCAGTACAGTAAAATAGCTATAAAGGAAGAGTCCAGCAATATGCTTTCAAAAGACAGAAGTCCAACTCTTGTGAAGTAGATTGAAAAAGCCATGCTATGTAGCAGGTAATCTGTGATCTGAAAGCTAAATATATTTGGAGGAGCTTTGAAGAGCCAGAGGCCTTAGAGAACAATTGTTATTTTCAGTGTATTGTATCAGCGAGAAAACCAGGAGAAATCTGAGTTCATAGAAATGAAGGAACAGTTAATTTTCTGCACTTTTTCGTTGTACTTGAGTGACTTCTCAGCTTCATTGTGGAGCAAAGTATGCTTGAGAGCTTACCTGTCTGTGATCTAATCCTTTTAGATGATAAAGATGAGGAGCCTCTCTCTGAAACTCAAGAGTCTAAGGCAGAAATGCTGTAGCAAAGCAATAAATTTAAGTGGAAGAGCAACAGCTGTAGCTAGGAATTTTGGAGTAGCTTGAGACTGAAGCACTAAGTTACTAACAAAAATAAGACCTTGTTAAAAAATAGTTTACTATTGTCCGTGACTAGATAACATACTAGTATTTTTTTAATTGAAGTATTAAATAGGACACTGGAAATTGCAGATCAGTGATCCTGAACTCTGGGTCTGAGAAAGATTAACTGAAGTGCTATAACTTCTGTATGCGATAGGTGGGAAGCAGCATACTTTCTGCAAAGAAGGAGCTTGTTTTCTGGATGATCTCCCAGAATCTTTGGACACATTGACAAACAGCAGGAGGTGGAGAGTCAGCTGATCTTTATTTGAATATTTTTAAAGTTTTTAATAAAGTTCTCCCAATAAAGCATTTAAAAATTAGTCTTGGAATGAGAAGAGAAATATCATGGTTTCTCCTTTGTTCCAGCCTATGTTCATCAGTCAGGGAGCACGAGGTAAACGAAAGTCTAGTTTGAGATGGTGATCCTAGACTTCCTGAGCATAGAGGAGTTCTTGAGTAGGTCTGCAGTTTTTGAACAAGTGAATCTCCTCTGAAAAACACCGATTCATTAAAACCAGAAGTGTGTGGTGGAGAAAGGCTCATTTTCATTAATCTTTTATTGTGAATGCTTCTAGGTCCAAACTGCAAAGCCTGGTTGACTGACGGAAAGAAAGAAACCCAGAATAGTTAGTAGGATGAAATCTTGACGTCTCCTGTGATGTGTTCAAATCCCTATCCTGAGCTCGAACTGCAGGGCTGCCACATCCCAGAGTGTGTCTCAGCAACTCAACAAGTCTAGATGAGTTCAGTTTTCTTTTGTTTTTACCAAAGAATCTAAAAGGTTTCAGTTTTGATACTGAGCAAAAAAGGGAAGGGGTGGGGAGAAAGGTCTGCCCAATATTTTCCAGGTCAAGAAAGCAGGTCTCATCCAGCTCTGTTCTCGAGAGAGGATTGTCTGTGCATGCATGTGCATAATCATGCGTGCCTGTGTCATCTCTCTTTCCAGGAGATGTGGGAGCAACCATAGCTCATTGGTGTAAGCTAGAACAGCCCTATGCTGCTCTAGATTAGGTTGAGGCTTCTTAAAAATCTCTTAAGTCATAGCAAATCCCCTTGCTTTTCCTGCTGTCCATGCCTTCAGGAGATGTTGATAGAAAACAGTAAATGCTATGCTAAACCACCTAGTTTCATGGTAAGAATAGATTAATAATGGGTTTGCCTCAAGACTTTCTGTTAGCATTGGTGCTTAAATATATGAATTGGCAATTAGGAGCCCACAGAGTGATCAGTTTATATTAGTGACATCTCTTCAGTCTGGCAGTGACGGAGTAAATTCAGAAGGGCCTAACAAAGTTTGGTACTGTGAGTATGCAGAGGTTAGGTTAGACTCTGTGAAATGCAAAGCAATATAGACAGAAAAAATAATTTTAAATGCTCTAGCAATGTTATTATTAGGCTTTAAATGATTTGCTTGTTCAGAAAGAAGAGTATCTTTCCCTCAGCATATGATTTTGGGTAGCAAAAGCAAATGAACCAGAGCTATATAAAGCCTGCCATAAGAAATAACTGAATATTACACATTTAGATGCTAGTGTGTTAGATGCTTTTGTGTTTGAACTCATATTAAATACAGTTCATTAGCGCTCCAAGATGTTCCTGTGCTGTTTTTCCCTTGGTATCCTGGTGGCTGTCACTGACAGAACCTATGTCCCCTTCCCCTAGAAATATTAATTTCATTAGATTGCTCAATTCTAGTTAAATTACATCTGCTGACTTTAAAGCACATAATATTAAAAAAAGTTGTGATATGCTTGCATGATATTTTATGTAAGACAATGCAAAATCTCTTGTGCTCGTTCTGTAGGATTTGGGGCTTTGGGTTTCATTTGGGAGTGTTGTACGTACCCAACTGCATGGAATCAGGCCCAGCATTTTTATAAATATATTCCACATCTGAGATTAGAGATGTTCCAGAACACAAATCAGAAAAAAATAAGTTGTCTGTTACAGGCTCAGATGATAATAGTGACTTGTACTAAAAGCTGTCTGTCCACATAGAAAACTGCACGATTGTTTCCATTTAACTGCTGTTAAAGGTCTGACCTTTTGGTAATAGTATTTTTTCTAAATGTATTGAGTATATTTGCCTTTAAATCCTTATAGGTAGAGATAATTACTGTTGGTGTCCTATAAATTAGCTCTATACTAGCATCCACATTGGACTGAGCATAATATTGTGAATGTCAAATACAACTTGAAAAAGAAAAAATGAATTTATACCCTTTTATGTAGTTCTACTCCATATAGGGGTTGTTTGGTTTGGGTTTTTTAGACCAGGATGGCTACAATTGTCTTCCCTATTTTACTTACTTTTGCTCTGCAAAAGAACCCAAACATGTAGATTGGAAGCACACTTTGCATTTATTTAAAAACTTCTAATTGAAAGGTACAGATTTAAATCTATTTTTCTATCCTTTGGAGACACTGAGATATTACCTGGATGAGGTCCATGTACGTAGCTAAACTAGGCCGTTAATGTAGGGATAATGCATCTCCACACTTTTTTTCCTTCAGGTGTCATCAGGTATCTGATTGACTTTTTTAATGTAAAAAAAAATAAATCATTTGAATAAAAAAGATTTCACTCATTAGTCAGATATTGCTTCCTCTAATACTATAAATCAGTTCAGGCTTAATTATTTGTAGTCTTCCAAGAAAGCGAGACAGGACCTCAATTCTGAATGCCAAAAATGATCCATGGTGAGGGTGGGAATCCCTTCTTTTAAAGACAAAACCCATTAAGACCTTCTTCAGACACCCCACGACACACAAGAAGGGTATAAATACCTGCATATTTTTTCTTTTCCAGGTGATCTTTTAACACCACACAGCAGTCTACTGGGCTGGGGTCAGGGAAGACAAGAAGGCAAGTAGAGCCAGCAGGTCCAGGGGTGTGGGAAGGAGACCCTGCCCTGCAGATTTGCCTAGCTTTAGCGTAAAACTGAAAGTTTATAGGTTTGGGCTTTTGTTTTGGCTTTTGCTTCACTTTGTGTAACTCAGCACCGTGTAACAATCCTATGCTCCTTGGCCTAGTCCTGTAGCATCTCTGTACGGGAGGGTGTCGGAAATCTTGGCCTAGAAACTGCAGAAGGTCTTTGCCACGGCTTGTATTTTCCTGTGTGCGTGCTGCAATATTGCCAGGTCCTCTGGGTTGACATTAATACTCAACACAGCCAGTTCCTGCATAGGTTTGCTGGTGGAGTTCTGCAGTTCCATGGCATTTTGTATTTCAGCCACATGCATTCTTGTATCTTCCAAGGTACAATAAATAAAGAATTCTCTATTTGTAATGCTGTTCACATAGCTAGTGGGCTGGTTTACTGTAGCTGTTAAGTTAGTGTTTAGGAAGTCAAATATGGTTGGCTTTCACCATGTCGAACATGAATCCTCAATTTTGATCCCCCGGAATGATAAATCAGGACTTTTTTTTCCCAGTTCAAGGAGAAACAAAACAAAAATGAAACAACTCTGGGGAGCTGTGTTCTCCCTTGGTAGTTACAGTCATTTAAAACCTGCTTCTTTTCAGCCATGACCTATGGTTCTGTTCTATTGTTTTTTTTAGCCATCTTGACCTCATGTTTGCAAATATTATTGGTAATATAATGCTATCTGTACAAATGTCTGTGTGGCTCGTGTATGTTTCTGTGGTTTAAGTCAGCCACGGAATTCTGGAATTTCATTGTACTTTGGTTAAATGTTGGACTTTTAACTCTTCTACTGTATGGCTTCTTGATTTCTCCTGTCCAATGTGGACCAACTCTCTATTTTTGGAAATAAATAAGCATGTAAATAAAATGAATGGGTTTATGCCACTTATAAGAAAATCCTTTATTCAAAATATACACTCAGTCTTGTATATTTTATGGTATCTCATGTAGCGGACAACAGTCAAAATCTAGAGGCTCAGGTACGAGCAGCCTTCATGGTGAGATACCATATTATATACAAAGTCATTTTCAAGTAGTTTCAGAAGACAACTTTTCCATCTCCTGGGCTGTCAGAGAAACACTTTTTAGGACTGCTCAGTTAACTGCAGTCTTTTGGAAAAGGGGGGAAATCCGGAAAGAGGCACGTGGCTTAAATGGAGTAAAGAAAAGAAATCTGACTTTCCTTTAAACATAAGGCTTCTGGTTTGAGGTGTTCACTTGCCAAAAACTCAGCTGAGCCTAGGGAGGCCTTAGATGAGTGCTCAGCTCCTGCTGTGGGGCATATTCCTCCCACTCACCCCAGTGCAACATGCCTCAGGACTGCAGAAGTTGAACTTAACGGAGATCAGGAGCAAAATGACTTTTTTCTTCTTCTTCTTCTTTTTTTTTTTTTTTTTTTTTTTTTTGTCTTCTCCATATAAACCAATATTTACCAGTAATCCTGTGTTTCTGTTTTTGTTTTTTGGCAGACTTTTACCAGTAAATATCGGTTTATTCCTGAAACCAGAAGCCCTAAACATACCTTTGTTTATAAGGTCAGTTGTCATTTCGTCTCTCTCATTCCCCACTTCCCCCCTGTACAAACCGGCAGGTAATTGAAAGGTGCCAAGTTTTCTTTCTAGTTTTCCTGCTCTGCATCTCCGGAAAAGGAGCCCTCAGGACCTAGACCCTTCTGTTGGTAATGTAGACCTGAGTTTACAAATTGTTGTTTTAACATTTTAAAGCCTGCTTTAAAGGATACAGGTGTTTCCCGTCAGTCTGGTGCGGGAACTGATAGAAATGCCTGCAAATGCATACATTGGTGCACCTTTCCAAAGCCTGCGGGTAGGTCTCTCACCAGTATCTTCAAGCCTGGGTTTAGGAAATATTTCTCCAAAAGTAGACACCAGGAAATGACATTTCTGTTTTACAGGGCTGGGGGAGGGCAGGGTGGGATCAAAATTTGGAAATGATTCTTTATTCCCCCCCTCCTTTTTTTTTCTATAATATCCTACGCGAAAGCAAGTGTTCTCTTTTGTAAACAAAGCATGAAGCGGGGAGAAGGGAGAGAATTTGAACGTTACCCCTTCCTAAGCTTGTTGCAAACTCTTTTTCTCCGCAGCGGAGAGAAAATTCAGGTAAAAGGTTTGAAACTTAAAAGGACATTGTTAGGTAGGAGAGACTCCAAAAGCGGGCTGGCGTTTCTTACTGATTGGAACTGATTCCCATAATTTTCAGAATTTTGATTTATACCAAGACAAATCAACTTGGGAGCGCTGAAGCTTCCTTTCCTGCAAGCGGTTGCAACCCAAACACAACAGCATTATGCTAATACTCGAGAAGCAGAGGAGCTGGCGGGAATAGAAAATGAGTTGACTGTGCAGCCCCAGCCAGATTTTTCTCTTCTGAACAAACGAAATTTAAAAAAAGAGAGAAAAAAGAGAGAAAAAAGACCACATGACCCCCCCCCCACAAAAAGCGAACAAAATCAAAATGTGATTTCAGCTGTTTTATCATATAATCGTTACGTCCGGCACAAGTGTTTTCAGTACAACCGCAGCCTAACTATGTCCCTTTAAGGAGCACAATTTACTAATTGCCTCGTAATGAAACGAAAGCTAAAGTTATCTTCCCTTTGGTGCAAATCAAAGCTCCTGCAAGCCTTAGTTGGAGTCCCTAATGACAGGCATCTTCTAGCTGTACACTTTGAGCTGAAAACTACCTTTCCTCCCCTTTTACAGCCTGTGTGGTTCTGATTGCTGGCAGTTCTATAACACAGCTTTAATCTGAGCAATTGAGCCTGGTCCTACCCTATCTGCAGACGTCTTGCGGAGGACTCCTGTTACCAGTTTGGTACTCAAAAGCTACACCCCACCATGAGAAGTCACTTATTTTTTACAAGGCAGTGATAGCTTACCCTCTCTAGCTCTAATGGGAAAATGGTATTGCAATGCAACTTTCTTAATAAATTGTTCATCTAGTCGTAATTCTGTTGCGAGCCCAAATTGGAGAACAGATCTGTTAAAGGTATATATTAGTCTAAATTTTTTTCTTATTGTAAATACTGTAATTTTATAATACTGTCAATATTTTATTAACTTAGAAATATTTAACAGAGTTTAATCTATGTTAGTTCAGATTTATTTATAGGTTTATGTTGCAGCCAATATTGCATTACATTCTAATGTAAGATTAACTTTCAGTGTGTAAACATTGGTTTAATACATCATTGGGAAAACTAAGAACTGAGAGAAAATTCTCACTCTTAAGCTGTAATATTTGTCCCCCAATTCCCAGTTCAGAATCATTAAATGAGCAATTATGAGATTTCAAAAGTTCATGAAATTAGCAACTGCACTTGGACCATGTCATTTGAAAGCTTGAATTTCTAAATGTATCTGGCTTTTTCACCCTGTTTGTAGTAAATGAGATTGCTTCATTATCGAATCTGTGTAGTATGGAAGTCTTTCTTTTGAGCAAAGGGACACTGTCAGATCAATTTTAGATTCTTGTTTTTAAAAAAAAAGAAAAGGGAAAAAGCAAAACTCACCCTCAGTACATGTGTGTTAATTCCTTTTTAACTACGAAGTGGAAATTATTATTATTATTATTATTATTATAGCTTGTTTATTTGGCTGGAAGCATTCCTGACACGGTTCACATCTCAGAGCTGTGCAGCTCTGGGTGCAGGGTGAAAGGCAACCAGCCACAAGGACTTGCCTGACCACAGGACATGGAGTTTCTCCCAGTCCCGAGTGAAAGGCCTGTGCAAATGCTGCCTCTGCCTCAGAGGGAAAGGGGATCAGGTCCCTGGCTCTGATCTGAATCAGAACCCAGCAAGATGAGTATAAGTGTCCAAGGAGTCTAAAACTCACCTTTTCTTGATCAAAATTTCTCTTCAAAATTTTGCTTTTTTAAATATATATATATATATATATATATATATATATATTCTTAGCCTGATAGTGTCCCTTTAAAAGTATATAGATGTTCACTTTCTCTGCAAAATGACTGGAAGTGATTTTCTTTTTAAGATAAAGGAAAATTCATCTGTAATATGTTTGGAACATAACTTGCCTAAAAATACCAAAAATATCTCAAGGGATTTCATGGGAGTTGGTATTTTTTTGCGTGTAAAAGTTAATCTTTATTAGAGATGTGCCAATCTATACTGCTTTATTGTAGTGCTGTTATATTTAGGCATTTCAGTTAACTTACAAATATATACTGTAACAGTATACTTTGTACAGATTTATTTAAAATTTATTTGAAAACTGAAATAAAGTAGGCAGAAAATAAAGATATTTATTTTTCATTTGACTATGTAAGAAGCTATTGTTCTTTTGGTTTTAGTGTACAGGTGTACCCAGAACCACTGCATTCTTTAGTTTGTAGGATGCTCTTCAGAAATTGTGGATATGTATATTTGTATTGTTATGTTGATAAGTAAATGAAAACGATGGAGCTCATTGCTTTTATACATCCCAAAGAGAAGTTCTTCATGCTTTGTTTTCTGACTGAAAAGGCATGTATTTTTGAACAGTGTTCATTCAAGTTCTGCCATCCCACTTTCACATCAACCTTTACCAATTCCAGGATGGGAGAATTTACCTGTGTACCTTCCCCAGTGCACCAAAGTCAGCAGTGACATCGTAAGGGAGTGGTTCAAATGTGTTTCCTTGGGGCTGTGTGTAAAACAAATGCAAAACGAGAAAAATCAAGATGTTAAAGTCAATAGAAAACAAATTCCTTATTGTACAGTAGTAATGAGATCTCTAGTAAACCTGCCATTAACAATAGATTCTTATTTTTTGAATGATCTATTTAAAAGAACAGCAAGCCTTGTATTTACTAGTAAATCTAAAGTGTTTACATGGAATTACTAAATAAATTATTTGATCTAAGACGGCTCTCATCAGTGCTGATTTTTAATGTAGAAAATTAATTTGGGCTAATGTTTGATTAGTTTGTGCTGTTCTTTAAAGAGCAAATTTTTGAAAACTTCCTTTCATTTCGAGTTAAGTTCTGAGGAAGACACAAAACATATGTTTCCCCACGGATTCGGACAAGAGTACTACCGAATGTTTCCCAATGTGATCCGCACGTCTTGATGCTGCACTTCCGTGTGCAAAAACGAATGATTTTATTGCTGGAATACAACAGAATGCTATTAACTGAAAGTCCTCCAGCAAATGGTGCTGCACAGCTACAGTATTCTCTGGTTTGAATCCTGGTGTATGTATATGTATATATTTTTTTCTTTTTTTTTCAGCAGCAAGTGGCTGGATAGAAGTAAAATAAAAAAATATGCTTCAAGATAACAAGCTGTAAATGCCAGGCAGACTGAAAGCACAGCACATGCTTTGGTCTTTTTTTCTCTGTTAAAATGTTGCGGGGAAGTCCCATGCTGCCGGTCAAATGAAGCTGCTAAAAGGCACTTGGATCCATAGGTGGTCATGGGAACCCAAGAGGGATGTGTGCTTTGGACTGCCAGCGAGGCAGAAGCCAAATTTAGGGGGCTGCCGCTTAGCTTTTCTTTGCCTGGACCCCAAATTATTTAGCAGTAGAGGAGGCCAAGAGCTGTTCTCTGCAGGTGCCCGACACTGTGGAGATGGGGCGAGCTGGCCAGCACTGCAGAGCGCTGGCAGGACAACCATGAAAGTCAGTGCTCCCTCACATCCCAGGAAGGAAAATGGGTTGCAGGATACCCTGCTTGTAGGTCTCAAGCTCTGCGCTGGCATGGAGTTGGTGTCAGCCTCGACCGCCACACAGACCCACCATAGCCTCAGCCCGCAGGCTGGCAGCGTTTCTAGGCTCAGCTCTAAAGTAGCAAGAAATAAGTTAGGGAGAGGTTGGATTAAGGAATGCATGTAAAAGGACTAGGCAGGAATAGCAGGCCATCATTGCAAATATGGAATCTGGACATACTGTGTCGTCGTGCCCTCCCCCCCGCCCCGGCAAAAGTGCTTGTTTCATATGTTTGTTCTTTATTAAGGATAGAAATTTGGAAAAAAACTATAAATAATGCAATCTGTTATTGTATTTCTCATTTTTGAGGCTGTTTCTTGTACAACATGCTAAACCACATAATGTTTAATACTGTCAATACTAGATACCAGTTCAGAAAACCCATCTGACTATGCACTTTTTTAAATTTGTCAGAAACAGATTTTATGCCTCATATTCAGGACAGGATTCCCATCCTTCCTCCCAGAGAGTGCTCATACAGGCACTGCTCTCCTTCCTACCTCACCCTTGCAGGCAACTAGTACAATTCACAGGTCAAGAGCAGTAAACATAGAACCCACTGCCTGCATGTAGCCAGAACCTCCCACGGGCCACCTGCTCCTGGTTCCTGCACAGCTGTACACAACTGGCCCTTGCCTTTTTGGAGAGAATCAAGATTTCCAGCCCCTATTCCTACAATTCAGTCTCAGATCTCTAAATGCCTTCCATGCTTTAATATGGGGTGTGGATAAGAGACCAGCTCGGATTGCCCAACCCACTTCTATGATGTTCTCAGGAGTTAGAGAAATGGCAAGTCGGTTTCCACTCCCTCTAGTGGCTACTGTTCTTATTTCATTAAAAAAAAAAAAAAAAAAAAAAAAAAGTGCGAAGTGAAACATGAAACAGAAACAATGATCACAAACTTGTATTTTTATTAATTGCTTCGTTTGTGACTGATGTAGTGACTTGAATAACTCTGAATCTTCTGATAAGGAGACCTTTGCATTTCTTCAAACCATTAGCTTAGAGTTTAACTAGGAACTGTTTTTTCCTTGAATAATTCCCGTTAGCCAATTTCCAGAAAAATATACTTACATAATAATACATAAAATATACAGAGTGACATTTTCTGACATGGGAAACTGGACAGGTACTTTTGATATCACCATTTCTACTGCTCATGTGGAAAGATGACTTGAAAGCCAACTGATAGCTCTTCAGCACTGCCATTTGGACATTTGGAAGAAGCCTGTGCTTGGTTTCAGGAAATTTATAAATGCACTTAGGATGTGTAGACATGAACTTGAGCCAGCTACCAACAACCTCCCCTTAACCCAGCACAACGTGATAACTGTAAAGATATCATTTTAATAATTTCATCCTAGATTTGTTTCTCCAAGTTTAAAATATGGAGATGCTGGGAAAGAGAAGAGCTTAAAAGGGAGAAGCAACACTGATGATAACAGCAAATTATTGTTCAGATGGAGAAACTAGTCTGATCATTTACTGTAGTCACCCTCAGGAGGGGTGGGAGAAACTTGTCTCCTAATGTGTTTTATTTTACATCTCATCCAGAATGTTGAACCATGAGTCAAAAGTGAAAGATGGACAGTGATTTTTTTTTTTTTTTTTTTTTTTTTTTTTTTTTTTTTTTGCCATCAGGCAATGAGAAAGGCAGAGTGACTTCTGAAGAGCTGTTGCTCTGAATTTCCAATGCAAACCAGTGCACAAACATCCCAGGATGCTCTAGAGCCCAGTTTGGCAGTTTAAGCCCCTGCCTGCTATCCACAAGTAGCTGCCCTGCTCCTCAGCAGCTCTCTGTGGAGCTGTCAGGAGGACACTGTCAGTGGGAGGCTATCTTCAGGTTGCAGTCCTGCTTGCAAAAGCACATTAGTACTTGCACTGAGCACACTGATGCAACATGGAAGGCCTTGATCCGCAACAAGCCTTCCATGGGAGAGCAAGAAACTTAAGGGGAAAGAGTACTAGACTGCTGTTTGGATGACACAGCCCAGTCTACGTCTGCTTCCCATATGACGAAGACTTGACTCCAGACAGATCATAAGAAGTTATGTCAACATTGTGCCATTTGCTTTGGAGAGCAACATATTTCTATATGAGGATATTCATCTTGATTGTGAACATGAACCTGCCTTAAACATCTCTTCTGGGATCAGTGCTGTGGAAAAGCATTCTGTGACATTCTTTTCATTGCTGTGCAAGCAGGGAGGGGCAGAATGACCTTCGCGTTTGTAACAAGAATGATCAGTGACCTAATGTAGTTTTTGTGCTTTTTGTAAGCACAGGAGACACCATTTTAACTGGAGAGTAAATAGTCCCTGGCATTAGAAGTCTTTAGATCTCTGAAGCTTTCTTGAGTGAGGGAGGCCAAGTTTATCTCCACTGGTTAGTGATGCTCACCTGCTCTTTTGCTTTCTTGATCAGTAAACCTGATCCAATAAAATACAGTTCAACTGGAACAAAATTAGGTCACTCCTTTACAAAAATCACTTTTGTCAACAAAATCAACTTTCCTCCTGGTCAGTGGTCTCTCCCTCCCCTAGTTTTCATACCATTCCCCTAGAAAAGGGACTGTTCCTCCTCTCAGAGCTGAAGTACTCAGCCTCAACCCTGAGGCTGGGGACAGCTTGCCGAGCAGAGCTGAGCTGCACTGACTACACTCAGGAGACTCCGAAATGGCAGCCAGGGCCTTTGGCCTGTTCCACGCAGCACATTTCTTTATGGGCTGCTAGGACTCTGGCTTCATTTCTGTCTGCTGCAATGCAGCCAGGAGAAGCTGCTTCATTTCCCAGGGGCTGGAGAGGTTCCTTTAAATGCTAAACTCTAGAGGAAAAGAACAGTTTAAACTACTTCAAAAGGCTGCCCTGTGTTTGCTGTGGCTCATAATAGATGCTGATGTCCCCAAAGACTTTGTGACCTGTAGCTTTGACCAACAGCTGCAAGGACATTTAAAAGCTTAATGGAGGTGAAGCTGGCAGTACTGGGGGCAGATTTGCCTTCCCTTACCTGCCCTAGCAGCCTGTGCTGCTCATTTGGAGACTGGCTGAGGCCAGGGCTGCATGGTGCAAGGCCAGATCAGATACATCACTGAGCGGCATTCCCACCTGAAGACCATGTAGGTTTAGCAACCAGGTACATTTAAGTGCAGCACTTTCTCCCTTCACTGCTTTTCTTTGCTATAGAAAACCCCTGAGATGAAGCCTCAGGTAGGGATACAATTCAAAGGAGCTATGAATACATGTGCAGATACCAAAAACTATGACTAAACTTGCTGAAAGTAGCACCATATGTGGAATAATTCCAGAATGAGCTGTGGGACCCATCTGTCACAGTAGCAGGGGCATGCGTTAGGGAAAAAAGGAAAAAACGCAGGTCAGCAAGAGAGTGCATCCACTGAGCCAAGCTGCCCCACTCCCAGCAGCCAGAACTTCAGGGACTCCCTAAGTTGGAGATGGTACCCAACTTCAGTATCCTCTGGACCCACTTCTCCTCCTAGCCCACCTGATGTCCCACAGCATTGAGTGCCCCTAATCCTTGCATCTTCTGTGATGGGCTTCCTTCCATTTGCTTTTAGCCTGCAGCTTGACAAATGAATAACAGTGGATATAGACGCAGCAAATAATAATTAAATAAAGATGGCACCTACCAGCAGTGAGAAGAAATTTCTGTGTTTTTCTATTAGTTTAATAAAAGCTTGCAGGTCCTTTTATAAATACTGTTCAAGGTTTGGGACATATGATATACTGGAAAACTTAAGAAGCTTGATGTCTTTAGTACAGAGAGAAGAGCTGACCTGAGCATCTGTAGATATTTCATAGAAAAGATTTCTAGTAGCAACTAAATCTTGCAGAAAACAGTGCAGAAAGTGATAGTGGCCTGAAAATCACAGTGCCTCAACATCTGAGATATTGCTGAGCAAGAGATGTTGGACTGACAGTTGCTTGAGACCTCGAAGTTTAGACTAGAGCCCCAGTGATCAAAGCTATGATGTGTCACACGGAAAGTGTGGGTGAATGTATCTATATCCTTTCTGATGCTAAAGATGCCACCCCTAACAGTGCCCTTTTGATTTTAAAAATCTGTGGCTCTACTGAGGGCTAAACACTCATGAACCTAAAGATGCATCTGAAACACCATCATTTGACCAATAGCATCTGGGAAACATGAGATTAAAAAAAAAAGGAGCAGCACCATGAACTTGCTAAGCTAATGACAAGGTGATGGTGGGGTATCTTCCTGACCTGGAGGAGGAGGAGGAGGCAATACCCTTATCTGGAGCTAGGACATGTAGCCTTTGAGTCCTGCTGGTGTCACAGCCAGGGAATGCCCCACATGCCACCTTGGACCAGCATGTCCCTTTCCAAGCATGGACATGGCTAGGACATAAGGACCCCTGGCATGGTCTTCACAGTCTCTGGCTGGGGTAGTGGCCCAGCCATGGCTTTCCTAGGGGTGAGAGGGATTACCTAGTCTGTCCTCCTTAAACATCTGTGGACACATGGCTATTAGATATGGGATGCACCAAGGCTCTGGCAGCATCCCCAGTCTGGCATTGCTGCTGGCAACAACCAGTCCCCATCCCCAGCACCACAAATCACCCTTGTTTATCAGTCTTAAGGCCATCAAATCTTATTGCCAAAATGTTCACACAAACCTGACACCCCTGTTGGCCGTGGCAGAAGATGGCAAGAGGAGAAGAGTAGGCAGGAAAGAATTTTTTTTCTGCTCGAATTCCATCCTGCTCTGAGATCACTCACCTGTCAGTGCCCTTGAACTGGGGGTCATGTTGGACAGGGTCTGTTGAGCTCTGCTGTCCTTCATTCAGACATTCCCTTTGAGCAGCTTTGCTATCTACCTTAATTTTGCTGTTTCCTGGTAATGGGATGCCAGATGCAGGTAGCCCAGATAACCAACAACAGCAAGGCTGTAGGGAGAGCCTGGATGCTAAGTGAGCAGCCTTTCAGGAGGCAGAGATAATCCAGAAGCTATGGCCTATGTCTCTCAGTTGTCCAGCCCCAGTTTTCTGGGGATGAGGTAAGAAGCAACATGAAAGCTAAATCTCCAGCTGTTTTCACTTTGTATTGTAGCAGTGCCCAGTGAGGCATCCCATGGACTCCTTGGAGTAATGTTCCAGAGGTCTTTGGCCTCACTTATAAGCCAAGGGCCTCGGATTAGCAGCATAGCCTGGTACTGGAAGGAACACACATAAATGACCTGGATCACCATGGCCAGGACACAGAGGGGGATGCACTGCCCCACATTCACCTCAGAGTCAAATTCTCCAATGTGGGAAGAAGGAGATGTTGCCAAATAGCAATGTCAAATGCCAAATTTCAGTCTGTTCCATGTGGCCACTGCTCACCATGAGCTGAATCAGTCATGACCTTGGTGAACTGGCCCTATACTCTCACCTCTCTTTCACTTGCAGGTTGTTTGAGAAGATGCATCCTGAGCCATGGCAGTGGGCAGTTAGACCATATGCAACAGAAAAAGCACCACATTTTTACTTCATCATGACAGAGATGAAAGCCTTTCCTGTGATCCCTCCAAAGCTTTGCAGTCCTCCCTGGATCTGTAACTGCAGTTTTGAGAATGTAGGAGGCTTCACAGACATCTTCTCTTCACACTAGCCAGCAGCCTGGTCACATCAGAGCGTCACAGGATAACACATAATTGAGTGTGATCCCAGCCTCTCTGTACAAAACAGGTGGGGAAGAATGCCCTGGGCCAGACTCCCACGACTTGTGCTGGTGCCACATTTTGGTGCCACAATCACATCTCTAATAACTGCCCTTGGGGCAAGGGCACCACACCCTACAGAAGGCACCCAACTTGTCATCATTTGGTGAAGTCAGCAGGGAAGCTTTCAGTCTCTTGAGTAAGCCATGCCTAAGGAACGGGAGAATGGTAAAGGTGGTGCTGGTCTTACTCTGCCAGGCTCATGGATCATTCCCAGAACAGCTTTGTGTAGTGATCTATCATGTACAGCAGAGCCCCTTGGGATGGTGTCATTGAGCTCTGCTCCTCAAAGCAAGATCTGTCCTCATCTCTGTAGGTCAGGCAGATACAGCTCAATTAGGCTTCTGCAGTTGCTGCTGTGGTGTCCTGTCCCAAGTCATTGGCCCTAGCAGGACAGTCTGTGCACAGTTCTAAGGTCACTGGTATGGGGACCCTTTCGGCATGGCCACTCTTCGTGTGGGAAAAGCCCTTCCAAGCAGTCCTTGCTGGCAACACATTTTTCTTCCCATATTGGAGAATTTGGTTCTGAGGTGAACAGTGTTTCATCCTCCTCCATATCCTGCGTATGGTAATCCAGGCTCATGGTCTCCCTTGTCACAGCAGCCTGGCTCCAATAGCATGCAGGTAGAAACTGCCTGGTGTGGGGGGCTTTGCACTTCATTTGTATTATAGGTGGTCTTGGGGATGGCCATGGCTATAGTGATAGAAATGGCTTTGTAGATGTAGTTGCAAACCTGTCCGTGCAGACAGCAGCTCTGAGATCTCCTCAAGAGTGGGCAGCAGCTTCCCTGCAGAAGGAGAATGGCAAGCACTGGGGAAGTCTGCAGGGGAACAAAACTCTGGGTCAGTGTTGAGGAGTGAGACATCTCAGGCCCCATCCTTAGATGGTTTTGTGTGAACAGTTGCTCCATGACACGGCTAGCATGCCCAGAAGAATGAATCTAGCCTGCCCTTTCAAAGAGGCTCCCTGGACATGTCCGCCTTGAATATTTACCATCTTGGCAGGCCAAGCAGCTCTGGCTGTGAGAGCTCAATGGCACAGCACTGAGGTTGATCTGACCACTCTAAGGAAGTGACGAATGCCCAAAAGGTGCTGTGGTGGGTCAGGCAGCAGCCCATAACCCACAGCAAGAGCTGCATTCCCACCAGGCCTCTTCTTGCTGTGGAGCTCTGTGGGAACTGGGTTCAGCAAGGGCGAAAGGCTGCCTCCTCATCACCATGTGAGCTCAATTTTCTGCTTCATCTGCCACTTTGTTGTGTTTATAACCTGTGGCACAGGCAGAACAAGTGCTTCACTCTGCAGCATCAGCCATTCTAAATGTCTTACTTTGTTCCTCTATAGCCAGAGCTTCGCACTCTTTGGCTCTCTTGTCCAAGGGGCTCTGCAGGAGATTGCTGCAGCTTCACATTCAGAAATGCTCAGCATCTTGCATGCACCAACCAGGGCAGAATCTGATCCAGGCCCTGGGGAGCTGCCATCTAATAGAGGGGAAAAATTCAACGCATGCAGTTAAACAACTTTTCAATGTCCTAGATCTCCCCTGGGGCCTTTTGCCTTCCAGTTAGGCACCCTAAGGTTATTCTCCCCAGCTAAATCACAGAATGGTTGAGGTTGGAAGGGACTTCTGGAGATCATCTTGTCCAACCCCGCCTTGCTCAAGCAGGGTCAGCTAGAGCAAAATGGGAATCAGTGCCTCAGAAAAAAATGAACCATCTGTTTAGCAGCGTAACAAAAGGGGTCTCTTGAATTATTCACATATGTGAGCTCTTGAAAGACATGCCCATAGTTTGAGCAAAGTAGAACTGGTTACAGTTTTTCTAATGCCACTGCTGTTTTGAAGGGGATAATTCATTGCTTCTTGTGTGTGTTCAGCACTTGGGCTTTGATGTCATGTAGAGTATTAATTGCCATTATTTACAGCTCAGAAATGGAGGCGTGTTGCTCAACCACTATCAGCAGCCTTCGGCTGTGGTGCTGCAGGGAGCTGCTGTGCTGAGAGAGAATGCCCACTGGTGTTCACCAAGGCCTCACAAGAGCAAAGCAGTCTCTGCCGTCAGGAGTTCACTGACTCTGGCACCTCCATGCACCTTCCTTTCTTTTACCATGACCTGAGAAGCCTGAGATGAGCTATCCTGAAACAGCTTCAGACCGCAGGGCTGGACAAAGAGGATTTTTCCTGGGCATGCAAAGGGCATTCAGAAGCTGTCCTGCTGTGTCCCACAGGAGAGAATGCATTATCAGGGTACAAGACATGCTGAGGTCTCCCTAACTATGCTCCAACTCCAACGAACCTCCACCTTACTATCCAGGAATGAAACCATTTATGGAGGTGAGTATGCTTGAGCCCATCTTGCAGCTACCTGGCTACGAAAGAGGTTTAAATCTCATGCAGACTGGTCCTCAGCAACTTGATTTGGGCACCATATAACCAAGAACTTTGGCTATAAAATGTCTGTCTTTTTACTCTTGGAAAGTTGATTTCCTGCTCAAAACAATGTAGTGATTTGCATCTGATGTCCATGCAGGAACATTTGGCTTAAATAGCTTTGAAATGAGGTATAAAGCTATTTTTTCCACTTGCTTTAGTAGCTAATCCTGAGTGAGCCATGTGCAAAATCAGCATTTCTAACTTAGGCCACTGAGTGCCTGAGGCTAACTTGGACAGGAAAAGAAAGATCTGCAAGGTGCTAACCCTCAGTTGGGAGGTAAGAAAAAATGGAGGCAACCTGAGACTTCAGTGCTCAGAAACACTGGAGGTGGAAAGAGATGTCCCATGATGCTCAGTCCGTTCTGCTCTGCATGCCTTGCCCAATCATGCATCACCCTGCTTTCACCTCCCCTCATACCCGTTTGCATGACCTGATGGATTCGGCAGCTGGATTTGGCCCTTCTGAGGTGCTTGTTTTCAGCCTTACTGTGCCTTTCATCTTTTCTTTAATGCTATCCTTTGTTCTATCTTTTTCTCCAACTTCAGGATCTCTAGAGGTCAAGTGAACCCAAGCACAGTGTGTTCTGCGACTGAACAGCTATTTACTGGGTACCAAAGCACACTACTGGAAGTGTTGAAAACATATACCAAAGCTTTTCAGCTCTTTAATCCAGCTGAGGTAGAATGAAGCAGAATTTCTGGCAGTTCCTGGGACAGTCCTGAGCTCCTGTTCTCCTTCAAATGGGACATACATATCCAGCATGTGTGTGCAAAGATCCAGCCAGAAATTTCTGTCTGAACCTAGCAAAATACAAACAAAACTTCATTACTATGACATCTCTGGACAGCTCTCAGCAGGAAAGGTGCCTCTTCTTTGCTTCCTGACAGTCTTTGGCTAGGATAGAGATTTTTTTACTGGTACTTGAGTATTACAAATGTGGCAATTGCTTAAGCCCTCTTTGCCTCACCAAAGTGACCCCATCCCAAAGGAGATACACTTAATCTCTGCACAGATCTTCCATCTAACCCAAATACGTTTAATGCTCATGTGTTTTTAAAAAATACTCTTATTTGACTAATTCCCAGAGAAGAGTACAAATACATTTACAAGATTTATGTTTGATGCAATCAGGTTCCCAGGCTGGAGAGAAATGGGTGATAATACTTTCTCATACAGCCTTTTAGATTAATCAGACTGTAAAATGTGATGGCTTTAGTAGACAGTTCTTTAATGCATGCAATGGCATTCAGAAAAATCTTGGGTTCAGCCTTTCCTTCCCCCTGCAGTCTGTGCCAACAGAGAACAGGAACATTTGGGGAAATGTGAAAAAGAGGGGGAATTGTTGCTCATTTATTAGATACTGTAGGTTGAAGGGCTCCAAGCAGAGACACTGCTATACTTTGTTGTAATGGCTTCACTGTGAATGTGGCCTCCCCTGTGTGCCATCGCATGGCACCTCAGCCACACTCATAGCTTGGCTGAGGATGCAGATGGTGGCTGTGTGCTCATGGGTGGGCTGGGGCTTGGCTCTGCTGTCATCCAGTCTCTCAGTGCAGCCTCAATGACTTCCACAACAAGGAAGGCACTGTATTCCCTCTTGAAGGCAAACTCCTGCAGACACACCAGTCCCCCAATGTGGAAGGATCAGGATGGCATATGTCCTCTTTTGCTCAAGCACCAGTCAAATGGCAAACACCTAGAGCTATTGTGGGCTGTGAAGGCCATACATGAAGACAAGAGGGGGTGAGTAGCTGTGATGAGGAGATGGAGGCTTATCTACTTTGTGAATCAACCACGAGCTTTCTCTGCTCAAGTCAGCCAGGGCATCCTTTGCAAGATTTCTTGTATTTCCTTTCTCTGAAAAAATCTCTGCAAAGTTGATGCTTAAATATATATCGTTTGCATTTTGTTTTTTTCACACCCTTCTCTGCTGGAGGTTCCTCTCCATTTCTCTCGAGCTTGCTCTCAGAGATGTGGTGGGTCTTTCCTAACATCATCCTATTTCTCTTTACTGCTACCTCAACTCTCTCCTATTCAGAGGTTCAGTCCACTGCAGTAAATGAGATCCTCCTGTGGGACCACTCCTGCAGCAATTCCCAGCAAAATTTCACTTCATAAGGTGGTGTGGGAAGGACAGGAGTATTAGGAGCTAGAAATGCTTTGGCAGCAACATTGTGGTCTCCAAGCCACTTGCAGCAGAAGACCTAGGTGTACAAGTGGGCTGCTGCCACAAGCCTTTCTGCTCTGCTTTTGGCTGCCAGCACCAGACCAGTCAGGGATGGTGGGATGTAGGAATACAGCTGCACACTGCGCTTTCCCCTTACAGCCAGGGATGTGGGAAGATAGTACCCACCACCCTGCACACATCAATCTGCCCGTATGACTTGATCCCTGTGGCAGGGCTCAGCATACCTTGAGGGGGCTGGGAAGAGGTAAAGGTGCCCAGCAGTAGGTGCCATTCTGGCTAACAGGCAGCAGTGGTGGCGGAGACCCTGTGATTCTGCTCTCAGTCTCTGATCTTGGGCAAAAGGCCAAAACTATCCAGACAGTGGGAGAGCATGCCCAGCACTGAGGCTCTGCAGAGCAAGGCAAAATCAGGGAGCCTCTAGGAAGACAGAGATACTGCAGCCTCAAATCAAACCGAAATGCCTACAGCTAAGCCCCTGCAAGTGAGAGGCTACAGCCCTGAAAAGTCCTCAGGCTTCACTGCTGAGACAGTGCTAAGGCATGGAGGTGCCTCAGAACAAAATGGTCATGGTCTGACAGGGTCCATCACGGAGGGTGGTATGTGAAGGGCAAGAAGGACAAGGCATTATCAAAAGAGACACTAATAAGTGATAATTGCAAGTAATTGGCCACACCTAAGACCATGGAGGAACCAAGAACTGACAAAGCACATGGCTCCAGCTGGAATGAGGAGGGCATTGGCTTGACAGATGATGGCCTACCTTCTCCCCACACAGCCTCAGTCATCATCCACTCTTCTAATATTTGGTCCAGACAGAAGTGCCTAGGCACTGGTCCTTACCCCAGGTAAGCAGCTCCTCAGAAACTACTCTTCTATGTCTCCATGACCCTATCTAGAGGGAGTACTGCAGCTTGGGAAAACCCAAGGCAAAGCCTAGGAAGGGCTGCTGGTACTTCTCTGGCTTCTGGCTACCTTGAAGCCAGCCAGCCTCATGCTGCTGGGTGAGATGCTCAGAGATGCAGTGTCCGAAGGCAGAGCCTCACTCCCACCTCCCCAACATCCCAACCTAGTAGGCAGCCCATCTTCCAGCTCAGTATGGTCCTCAGTGCACATGGGTGCTCCAGTAAGGCCTTGGGGCACCTTCCTTTCTAGAGGTTCCAGTTCCTCCAGCTATTTCAAGAAGTCAGATAATATCATTTCCAAACGCAGTCTCCATCACCTGCTTTCTGTCATCTGCCATGTTTTTTCTTCCTAGAAAGCATGCTCACTTTGGTTCTACATCACCTTCTTCTGCAACACTTTCAGTTCTTGCTGCTTTGAACCCAGGAACATCAAGAGACTCTTTACACTCAGAGCAGATCTCTGAGCATGACATCAAGCACTGCAGCCACAGTGTGAACCTGGACAAACTGCCATATCCCACTAAAAATCCTCAATGTTCTTCCTCAGAAAAATGTGGGCAATGAACAGGATACTCTGGCTTGCTCCCAAGATGAGGACAGAGGTTTCTCTCTTTCATCCTTCTATTACCGTTTTCTGTCTGTGGGTGTACATCTGTCCTCACATCCGCAGACTTCATTTGGTACACAGATCCTAATAGGTATTGAGGAGCTCTCAAAACTGGATGTGAAATCCTATCCAATTCACTCCTTACCTATTCCACACAATTACTCTTAGAAAACAGCTGACATTTCCACCCCTGCTCAGCTCTGGAATAAAAAACACAGCACAGATGCACCCAGGTGGACATGGCAGTAGGCTCTGAGCCAGAATCCCCTTTCCAGGGCTGTCACTCTTCTCTCCCCAACACTCGCAGCAGGCAGCAGAACAGAAGCTGGGACAGATCCACCTTGAGCCCTGGATTCCTGCTGTAGTACCGAGAGTCCTCACAATGAATTCATAGCAAGCAGGATGAAGGAGTAAAAAGCTCCTTGCCTCTGTGCCATCCCACTTAGGTACTTCTCAGGGTCAGAGTCTAATGACTCATTACTAACTTTGACAGACTAGGCAGGACAGAGTCACACTGGCAGATCTCTCTGAAAAAGTCTGGAAGAAAAGTTTAATCTTCCTCGTCTTGCTACTAAGTTCCCATTCATGCATGATTTCTCAAATGCCTTTTGAGCACTTTTCTTTACTCTCTGTGCCAGCAATGAGTCAGGCTTGGATGTGCATCGTCAGGCAATCTAGAGTTGGCCTCTTGCTCAGAAACACAATTTGTTCAGCGAGAGCAATATTTAAGTGCCCTCTTGTGGTAATTCCCTATGCCATTAGCTGGAATTTCCCCCTGCCAAATAGTCCCTGGGATCTTTACTAGGATGTCCACACAGTTCCTGCTCTGCTCACCTCATGCACTCCTGGGTGTTTCACCAACTGCTTTATTATCAGTTTCTGCAACAAAATCATCTGCACATTCCTGATTTCATCCATGTTGTGTGGGAGGATGGTACTGAGAGCTGAGAGCTTGCTGCCTGCATGTTAGCTCATCCTCCTCGGTACCATCCACCTGTGAACGGGTGCCATCTTTAGCCAAGAATATTCAGAGTGGGTACAGTTGCAGCCCCTGTCCTTCCCCACTAAGATTTGTATCTTTTTGGCCAATTTTGGTAAAATCTAGGAGGTATGAGATTTCTGCATCATTGAGTCCCTGTATGCTGCATAAAAGTGGTGGTCAGACAGGAGAACAGAACTTAAACTTGCTCCTCCAGCAAAGGGAAGCTTGCAGTAAAAGCTCAACAACAGCACAAGCTCTCAGAGACCCCCACATGGCAGGCAGCCACGGGAAACCAGGGCTCATAGCCCTCATTTTACCAAAACTGTTTTTGCAACCCGTTTTTTTATTTAATTTTAAAAAAATATCTTGCAGAGCCACTATTTTTGCTTTAGAAAAAGAAAAAAACACATCAGAAATGCCCACACAATAATTTTGACCACTCTGGGGAAAGAGGAGGACATAACAGAAAATGAAGCTGGTTTGCCCATAATAGGATTAAAATTCAGGCTGACCATTTACTGAAATATGAAACAGGCATATAACCACCAGGTCACTGTGCCCAGTTCCCCCAAGGGACAAGTTTACACTATCTCTTTCTATTCTGCTCAATGAGGGAAGCAGAAATAGGGGACTGCAAAGTAAAAGTGAGTCTAAAGCAGCATATTTCAGGTATTTCCAGAGTATTTCCAAGAATGTAGTGTTATGAGATCCCCTTGGATCTTGGGCAGACAAGCACACATGAGTTGGCTGGAACATCCTACTTGCAGCAGGTAGCAGCAACCATGTTCCTAAAGAAAGCCTAAAAGTGACTCAACTGGCAAGCCTAGGAGCAAAGTGGGACCTGGGGCTATCTTACCTTCAGGGAGCACTGCACTGGCAGAGAGACACTTATCCTGTCAATCTCTAATTAGCAGACAATACCAGTTCTGCCTGTTACCCACTACACCAAGTGTGCCTCATCTAGGTGTTTAAACGATGTGTATTCCCAAACCTCTGCATGTGTCCCTCCTCTCTTGCATTAATTCTCATAGGGAAAATGGCTTCACTCTCCATCTAGCTCAGCCCTTTCATCAATGAGATGCCAACAGTTAGTGGAGCATCCTGGGCAGGAGAACTTCAAAACCACAGCTCAAAACAGTGCAGAGCTGCTGTATATGTCCCAGGGCACATCTAGGGGGTTATTATGGATTGGTTTTACAGTAAAGGGAGTGATCCTTCATGCTTGATTAAAATTCAGCTTTGCCAAGAGCCTTCTTTCCACAGGAAGGACTTTGTGGGATGAAAGTCTTTTAAATTAGAAACAAGGCTGACAATGTATTTATTTTTGTATATGCTGTTCCCAGCACTCAGATGAGGTGTTCACATGAAATGTGTGTGTATTAGATACTGGCCCCAAGATTATGAAATAAAGTTGCCTGATGCTGACCTCTTTAATTTGTATTTTAGCCAGCTCAACAAACAGCCTGTATCTCACAGGAGCAGCTCAGCACATAGCAGTGTTTTAAATTCAAAGTAGCTATGTAGCTGCTTAAGTATAGACTAAATTAGAAGATATTTAAGTACTTACTATTGTTCCTGGCCCATATAATAAATCAGCTTACCCTGCAAACTGGCGTGCAGTTGTTCTTCCGTGTGTGAACTCAGCCAGGATGACAGAGGTAGATCACACCACACACCTCCATGCCCACATGGCAAATGACCGCATAGTAAATACACTTGGAAGACTTCGTCCAGCATCAAAATCCAGCAAACTCCAAGCAATTCTGAGACTGTTGTACTCCTGGTACAGTCAATGTAAGCTAGCAGGACACCCCTCACAGATAATCTGAATACAGTCTCTGGACAGATGGTTAGGAGCACCTTCTCAGATGCTCTATGGTCCTACCTATGCCAAAGCTCTCCCGGTCATTTCTGTGCCAAGCCCATAGTTCCTGTTGAGTTGACCTAATCCTGTCCTGACCATCAGGCTCAGTCCAGACCATGGCCTCAGTCATCTCAGACTCTACCACTGCCCTCCATCTGTCCCAAGAAGCCAGACATGCACATTTCTAGTCCAAATCTGTTTAGGCCAGCTACATACCCTCCATATCTTTTCCTACTAGAGCGAAAAGCCCACAGAATCATAGAATCAGTAAGGTTGGAAGGGACCTCTGGAGATCATCTAGTCCAACCACCCCACTCAGCAGGGTCACCTACAGCATGTTAGACAGGGTTGCATCCAGGCAGGCCTTGAACATCTCCAGAGAAGGAGACTCCACAACCTCTCTAGGCAACCTGGTCCAGTGCTCCGTCACTCTCACAGTGAAGAAATTCCCCCTCACGTTCAGGTGGAACTTTCTGTGGTTCAATTTCTGACCATTGCCTCTTGTCCTGTCACATGGGGCAACTGAAAAGAGTTTATCCCCGTCCCCTTGACACCCTCCCTTCAGGTACTTATGCACATTGATAAGATCCCTCCTCAGTCTTCTCTGCCCCAGGCTGAAGAGGCCCAGCTCCTTGATGACCAGGACTGCGTCTTTCCCTTGTGCTGATTAATCTGAAGGAACTGAGTGCCTTCACTTGGCTTCTCATTCAGTCATGGCCAGCTCCCATGCCTGCTGCTCCCTGCTTGGCATAACTCTCCTCAGAAGTTGTTCAAAAAATGGACTCCATTCAACTCCTTACAAAATGAGATATTCCCCTAAAGGCAGTAAGTGCTGTCCTGCAGTCAGAGCTACTAAAACGCTGTTGTGGAGTATGTTTCTGCACACTTCCTGCTTTGCAGGAAGAACACCAACAAAATGAGCCACCAAGGAAATTGCAACGTTACTGATGATATCATTCTCCTCACTGCTGCTCCCTTTCCTTGTCATGGCCTTGGTGCAGCCCAGCAGTGCCTAGAGGCTCCTCTGAGTGTGGAGATGGGGCCCTCTTCAGGGCATGAGAGCCCCATGGGTGATGGTGGATCATTCCTGAAGTGGATGAGTTACTATGTGCCAGAAACAGGATAGGATCTCCCTCCCTACACAAACTGTGTTGCTCCACCGCTGTCCCCAGTGTTGCCTGGAGCTATGAGTCCCCTGTGCTACAGGGGTTGTAGACTGCATGTGGTTACCCATGTGGGGCCCAGCTGTGGTCAGAGAGGGAATGGACTTGGGATGCTGTGAAAGGGCTGCAGCTAGCATTAAGGGGCAGAGGATTGTCATTGTCCCACAGGAGCCAGGGAGCTCTTGTTCCTGGCCTCTCTGGAAAAGTGACATATCCAAGGAATGGAACAAAATATTTGGGAATGTCCACATTGTATATTAACTGGCACTGTCCCACAGGGATTAAAGCTGCTACTGGATGCCATCACTAGAGTGGCGACAAAGACGACTGACCAGCATCCACTGCTCCCAGTGGCCTTAATGATGGAGATTCAAACCGTGCTCTGACAGGGGCTTGGGTCCAGCACATCTAGGAGTCCTTGAACAGAAAAGACTGATGAGATCTCAGGCTGAAAATGGCCCATAGCCAGCAGAGATCCTGTCATGTTGTATCACTGTCACTAAGCATGACCCACGGACATGCTGCTGCGCTGCTTTGGTTTGCCATTGGCAGCATGCGCATGGTGGCTGCCAGCCACATTGCTCTTCGAGGAGGAAGTCCCTAGACTTCCCTAGACTCTAGCAAAAGGTAGAAAACCTAGAGGGAAGAAATGTTAGAGACCAGAAGCCTCCTAACAGAAACATTGTGAGGCAGCAGGCCTGTCCTTGGGGCTGAGCCTAGTTGCTTGCCTGACAGCTGCCTGGCAATGTCAAGGGACAGGAGGATGGCACTTGTACTGACAGCTCTTGGAGATGTTGCATCCTGTTGCTTCAGGGACAGAGGCAGGGCAGGAGGATGATTGCAGTTAGCAAGCAGCATTCTGCTTCCCAGTGGTGGTAGCAGTTGTCTGGTCTCTGCTTTGGAACATCTCTGCATTTAATTAAAATAAATGAAAACACATAAATCCAAGATGCACACCGTTGAGAGCTGGCTGGTGCCTGCTACTTGCCCAGGGATAGATGAGTAGCAGTTTTCCTCTGCCCAGTCCTAGCACAGACAGTGTAACTCTGTCTCCTTGCCAGGATGGAGGAGAGCTCAGGTCTCCTTTGGAGACCTGAGCATCTCAGAGCCTTTTGGCCATTTGCTACTCTCTAAAGTAAGGCCTAGCCTTGTGAAGGAACTCATACTCGCCATGTTCAAGTCCTGCAGATCCTCTTGGGGGATCACTGGCCCTTCCCTCCAGTACTAGGGCTAGAGGTGATGGCAACTGCAAGGAGTCAGAAGTCTGTCTTGCACCATGTGGACTAAATATCTGCAGAGCTGTGTTTGACCCTGTCCCCAAGACCTGCTGAAAGCTGTTGCTAGTGCAATGCCATGAAGATTATATATATTCTCATTCCTGATAGAGCTTCTTGGTGCTTTGCACCTCTGCTCATTGCAAAGCAGTATGTGTCTTAATCAAAGGATAGAATAAAGCTACTGGGAAAACAATCAAAAGACTGATTCTTGCTTTTCTGGACACCTCACTACACTGCTATCGATGCGTGCAGATATCTCTATTGCTGTACTTTCTCTCTAGCAAGGTGCTGGGATCTGCACAGCTGAGAAATGGATAATGGTGGGCCTTGGGAGGCACCACTCCCTGGGACTCTTCCCAAGCGCCCTTTCTGCCCAGCTTATCTACCTTACCATGGACTTCGTGTTATGCTCAGTGCCACTGTCCTCTGCTCCTGAGTTTTGCTGTGATTTCCTCTGCTCATTCACTCATGTTTCTCCCAAAGTGCCTGTGCTGCCACTGCAAAAAAATAGATGCTTTTTTCCCCTCCTCCCTTAATTGTTGAACTGTCTTAGATTAGCTACCTCTTCTTCCATTTCTGGAAGTCTCACTATATTCTATATATACATATATGTTTTGATGCAGAGCGATGGCCCATAAACCAGTCTAAAATACCATCTCAACTTAGAAGAAGTGCAATGTTCTTGGAAAGAATTTTGTAAACCCAAACCTGTTATTTTCTTTCCTAATTGCAATTTTGGTGACTAATCCCTGGTGCCACACTGCATTGCATATTCATTGTGTGCATTTTCACCCAGTCTCAAGCAGTCACATTTCACTACTCAAGTTTTCAGGCCCCCCAAGTCAATAGGAAAATAAAGGTAAAATAAAACCTGGCTGGTACACGGCTGGCTGGCTGAGCACCACAGCCCCTCAGGATAACAACAGAGGAGGAATGCATTCAGCGCTACCAAAGCTGTTGTGTCCAATGTGGCTAAGTTGATGTGAGCTCCCGGTCTTTTCTCAAAGAGAAAGACTCCTCCCCATTCCCTTCTGCTTTCCATCTCCATCCCATTCTAATCCCCATCTTCTTTTTCTTCCCCATCCTGCTCCCTTCCCCTCTATCTCATTCCTATTCCCATCCTTATCCCATTTCCATTCCATTCTCATTCCATTCCCAACCCTATCCTACCCACAACCCCTTTCCCTCTCCATCTCTGTCTATTCCCAGACTCTATCCCCATTGCATCCCCATTCCTATCCCATTCCCATCCCCTTCCATCCCTATGCTCAGGTTTTCTATGCATCTCACAAAGGTTTCCCCAATCACTGATGTCCACCACTGTGGAAAAAGGTTTCTTGAGATGCCTCCCAAGAAGACAATAGCACTATATTCTGCTGGGCAATTTCTGCAAGAGAGGTGCAAAGGGATGTATATTGGAGGTCACTCCTCTGCCTCTTTCTCAGCTGCAGGAGGTAAAAGCAAGTCCAGCCTTGGAGCATTGCTCACAGCAATTGATCTCTGCCTTGTTCATGCTGTTGCTTCACTGAGTAAGCACATCAACTCATTCGTACAGGGATTAACAATCCTGCTGTGGATCCTACAAAGCCAGTGTGAGCACACTGGCTTTTCCAGGGCCATTTCCAAGCTCCTCCTCAGTGGGGAGCAGCGGAGAGCTGTTGGCTTTGGCCAACAACCAGCAACACAGCACTGGGACATGTCCTGTTAGTCCAGATGTCCTAAGATAAAGCCCATTGTCAGTCTAATGCAATGGCCAGGGAAGAGCTGTCCATGCTTTTCCACCACACACCGAGCAGAGCTGCTGGCTGGCATTGTGGCCGACACTGAGGTGCCATAAAATCCTGCCACCTCACTGAGCATGGCTGAATCAAACTTCCTGACCGAAGCCAAACTCTACTGCAGTGAAGTTAACTCACTCAGCCCTGTGCTCTCAGATCCCCACTGTGAGAGCTCAGTGGAGCTGGGGAGCTGGCAGAGGAACCTGACCTTCCCCCAAGCAGGGCCCTGCTCTGCCGCTCCAAACCCCACATCAGCCACCTAGCTTGTTGGCCAAGGCACAGAGTTATCAGGTAGCCAAATCCTGCAGCAATTGCGCAGCTCTTTGTCTTACTAAGTTCACCATCGGTTGGGGTAATGCCATCCTGTTCAGGCTTCTTGCTCCCTGCCTTTACCCTGAATGGGCTGGGAAGGAAAGATCAGAGCCTGCGGGAATCAAGCTGGTGAACACTCCCAGGGTCTCTGGGGCAGCACACTGCAGGAGCAGCAGGGCTTCCTGAGCTGCCTTTGGCACATAGCCAACAGCCAGGGCTCCATGACCTGGTAACAGGTTCTCCAGTACTCCAGACAGTGTGGGAGCAACTGCAGCTTCCTTTGCTCCTGTGTCTGAAAGGGTCGGGAACAGAATCCTTGCTGATGCCGTACCTGGCAGCAATAATACACAGACATAAACACTGTCTGTCCCGGTCCCTGTTTAACCCCTGAGAAACTGCAGCCCAGGAAACTGAAGCTCAGGATTTGCAGTAGAGCAGGGCAGAAGGAGGGGGAACCCAGCTTGTTCTGCCCCACTGAAGCCTCCAAAATATCTGTGAGCAACACATCAGCCAGTGCCAACATGGTGGGATGGACTGAAGTGGGCAACCTAGCTATCTTGGCATTTGCTGAATATATATAACAGTGTCATTAGAGGATGCCGGTGCACTGCACTGCAGAACATGCCTCTCTCCTGGCCTGTCCCAGCTGTGGGCAAAGGGTTTCTCCATCAGCCAGCCTAGAGCTGGAGGCAGGAGGAGTCCTAGGGGTTGTGTGATGCCACAAGAAGCACAAATGTAATTCCTTTTTCAAAAATTCAAATGCCAGAGTGACCTCAGTTGTGGAGCTAGACACAGCTTGAGCGGCAGATGCAAAAGTGTGGGTGTCTGGGAGGGGAACTTCATAAGAAATGTGAATGGAAGGCAAGGCACATCCCCAGCGGCAGCTACAAGGATGTGCATCAAGCTTAGTTCTGCCAGTGGCTCCAGCACCTCTTGCAGATGCAGCACAATCTTGTCCTGTGAGGATGTTCATGTCATCAAGGTCAACAGCATAGCCAGTAGACACAGAGCTTCCAACAGGCACAGAATGACTGAAGAATAATCTCTCCAGTCCTTTAGCCCACTCCAGGCTTTACTAGGGATAGTAAAGCAACAAAAGCACAGGCCTAGTGAGCCAAATAAACTACACCAAAGGCTTATCTGAAGTTATGTTTGTATTTGGGCTCCAGGACATTGCAAGCAGACCCCAGCTGGGCCTAAAGGCTCACACGTGGCCCATTAAGGAGAAGCTGTAGTTTGATTTCTCTGTGAAGCTCCTTTGACAACAGGACCCCGTTGGGAAACATCATGAAGGCTACAAACACCTCCAAAACCCCCAGGAAACATGAATCTGCCCCCAGAAAGACAGCCCATATACCTACTCTCAGTACCTACTCTCACGAGCTGATGGGGATCAGCTGGCTCAGCAAGGTAGTGAGCGGCAGCCTGGCTGTCTAGTTTTCGGGTTCATATGGCTGTGCCAGCCTAGCAGCATGGTCTCATGTGGTTTACTACTGGGTGACATGGGAGATACTGGCTGCTGTGACAGGTTTGGGGGTCTGGGTGGTGCCCCCAGCAGGATATGACCTAACCACATTCAATCTTCTTGTGGCTGTGCCCACTACAGTCTCTCTGCTGGTCTTCACCCTACTAGTCCATGCTTATCTGTCATCATGACCCAGCTGCCTAGAAAGCCTCCTGCAATCAGAGGAGGGAAATTTTGACCCCACCGCCACTAATTGAATTACACAGATGCCTTGGAGGGACTGAGGTACAGACCTTCACCCCAGTCCTCTTTGTTGCTTGGGATGGTTCTTCAGCACAAAGTAAAGGTCTTTGTTGCTTCTGTTAGCTTCAGTTGATGGACTTCACATACCTGCACAGATCCAAGAACTCTAGGGTCACGCCATTAATCCAGGGGGAACAGGGAACTGTGCAAAATAGATGGACATGGTGAAAGACAAAAGCATCCCAGCAGAGGGCAATGCAGGTATAAGAACAAGGACCAGAGCTAGAAAAGTCAGTCTTTCTGCAGGAAATCACACTGTTTTGTGTCAGACATAGGGATTTGGGGCTTTAAAGGAACCAAGAGCCATAGGGTCCCGTCTGCAGGCCGCCATGCACAGGATGAGGGATGCTCACAGTGGAGGAAAGCCACTCATTCCCACCCTGTTCTGGTAGAGAGGCCAGGATGCCTGGGCCCTGCTGTGGGGCTTACTGGGGCACTTTCAGCTCTGCTGAGGCTGCAGAAGCAAGTGATCCCCCTGGCACAGCCTCTCAGAGCTTTAGCCACCTCCTCCACAACCAGAAAACACTCAGTTAGCAGTGAAGGCCTTTCAGACAGAGCCTTTTCCACAGCTGAGATTTTTCCCAGGGCTCCACTGTCACTCACAATGCTTCCTAATGTGATTTCAGCCTTTACTTCCTTCCTCCTTCCCTCCAGCACCTTTCTGTGCCAGCATCTTACCCAGCAGGAGGTTTTCCAGGGCTGAACTCTGCACCATTACAGCAGTGGAGCAGAGTTCAAATGCAGGAGTTGCTACATCTTTCTGGCATAGGCAAGACTGAAAGGACCTGGATCCCACTGCAAGGAGACAGAAAGCCAGTGTCAGAAACCCCCAAGGAGCTAGACATGGCCTTTTCCTGTATCTGCAAGCTGTTAAATTGCTGCTCATGCACCTGAAATAAGGCCAGTCCCCAGTTATAGCAGAGCAGGATGAAAAGGGCAGGTAGAGACCTTTCTAATAGATAGTGGTGCCTATATGCTATCCCATGTGGTAGAAATACCATGGGAATGAGACTTATCAGTGCAAGGGAAGGGCTCTGCCAGCAGCCAGGGGAAAATCCTGAAAGGGTCTGAGTTAAGCAAGTTCTGTGGGGTCGAGGCTGATCTCGGGGCAGCACAGGCAGAAGGGTTGTAGGCAGATCACATGGGTGTCCTGTGAAGGATGGTGCTGCTTATGTCAAAATCCCCTGGTTTAGTGGCACAAGGAGTTTCCAACACCCTGTCAGGGACCTCCAACCTGACTCACATATGCAAAGTCTTTGGATAGAGGGGGTATGAGTCCCAGTTAGATAAGGGTCATGCCCATTTTGTCCATGACCAGAGTCAAAAACTGTGATCATCCCAGCTATCCAGCTGTTAGCAGAGAAACACTGAACAAAATCAGAGCCCAGAGAGGACTTCTGTAGAGTCAGGGCCTCTTATCCATGTGGCTGTTGAATATCTCACCACACATCCTCATGGTGTCCCAGGGAAATCTCAGCTCACTAGTAGTTTCTCTGAGACCCTTGGCATGTTCAGCTAGAGGGAAAATTTCTCCTTTCATGCTCACTGTCAGGTCACGCTGATGTGGGCCACCTCAGACAGCCAAATTTCAGAAGGGAGGGAGATGTTTGTATCTCACATGGTGCCACTCTGAGGCTTAATTATTTAAGATCTGTAAAGTGCTCTGTGATCCTGGGATAAAATGGTTTGTTAAGAAGCACAAACCATTGTTATGAGGGTGTAGATCATAGAATCATAGAATCAGTAAGGTTGGAAGGATCCTCTGGTGATCATCTAGTCCAACCCCCAAAAACAGATGTTACTGTCTTCTCTCTAATGCTATTCCATCTGCCTTGCATAGGGCATCTATAGCCAGTCTGCTCTGAAGCATGGTAAAATCAGCATAAACCTGCAACCATCAATATATAATTCCGCTCCTGTAAAATCTCATCTCTTTCGCCTTTCCAGTCATCATGCTATCTGCAGGACCCTGGTGAAACTCACACTGAAATCTTCCTTTGTCCAGTCTTGTGTTGCACCATCTTCTCACCCACAGACTTCCTGGGTTTAGAGGGCTATGCCGACATGGGTATTGCCACCCCCTGGTATTGCCACATGTCACCATCTTCCTGGTGATGGTAGCAGTGGTGACCTCTTCAGGTACTCCAAGAACTGCCCAGACTCCTGGCCATGTAAATAGGACTCTTTAGAATGAGGATTAAGGTCATGTCCAGCCCTTGTTCCTGACTTTCACGGTGCAAAGAGGCAGTAAGGATCTGCACCGGGGCCTAAGACTAATTGGGATTGCTCTGCGGCTGATTTATGGCTGCTTTGCAGTAAAAGCAGCCACATGCCTGCTCTAACATATGCCAATTACCAGGCCACTGCCTGCAGTCTCACAGCTGTGCAGGGGCTGGCATCACAGTAACGAGAGAGGACCCTAATAGGAGAAGATCCTGGCCCTTCAGAGGGCTGGATCCATGTGGTCCTGGCATAAAGTGTGGTCTACAGTGAGAGCAGGTTATCCTATCTGTGAGCAATTCTGAACAATTTCTTGCCTTCTTAAACTAGCACCTCGCAGCATTTTGCAGTCTCTCTCTCTGCACGTGTATGGCATTTGCTACTTGGCCTGCCAGCAGCCAGGATGCTATGTTCCACAAAGCATCTACATCTTGGGTATTGAGGACCCCAAATATGGCAGGTCTGCAAACCCTGTGTCTACAGGTGAATTCTCCTCCCATTGGTGGATCTGTCCTTGCTTGCCCTCCAAATCCCAATCCTTTTGGATCAGAGCTGCTCTGGCTCTACAAGGGAAAGATAACTTCTAGACCATTCCCATGCCCCCTCCGCTCCTTCACATTTATGCCTTGCTGTGCTGCTGCTCCCCTACTCGTCCTCTGATCCTATGCAGCCAGCAGAGTTCTCTCATAAAACAACATGGGAGCCTTGTGCCCTGAACACATGCAAGGTTTCTGCAGCTTACATCTGCTTTGACAACCTCTATTGATCTCCTCTGCTGGATCATAGTCAGGCTAACCCAGAAATGATGTATTATTAGCAGGTTTATCGGACCAGTGTCTTGGTTTCCCATGACATAAACACCTCTGGAGCAGAGTCCTGGTAGCACTGAGATATTCCCTCCCTCAACCGCGGCAGAGTGCTTGTTCAGCAAGATAAGAGGCACATGCCTCTTAGCAGCTCTGACACCTGTGGATGACATGGACTAAACCATCCCAGCACAATCAACTTTTCTTTAGCACAAAGCCGTACTTTCAACAGCACTAGCCTTGGGTTTCTCAGCCTTCCTTACACACTACAGTGAGTTGAAACCCTCTCTCCTCTTTTGGGTGTGGCCTGTGCTCAGCCTTTTTTTTTTTTTTTTTTTTTTTTTTTGCAGATAGGAAAACTGAGGCATAGTAAAATGATGGTACTTCCATCAGTCACACTGGGAGTACAGAGAGCATTCATATATTTAAGAAAAATCTCAAGCCTCTCTGATTCTGGCACAGCAGAAGAGCCATGGCTCTAGCTTCACCAGCAGTATGTACCTTCTAATGGGACTCCTTGAATCCAGGGCCTTGCCTAGGAAAAAGCAGTGCTGTGTCACCTCTCCAATTTTGTGCCTCACACACTAGATATACCGGAGTATTGGTATTGTTGGATCTCCCAGCTCCCAGCCCTCAAGGTGTGTTCCCCTATGCAGAGCTCACCGTCATTCACATGGACATGGCCCTTTAAAGTCTGACTTCAGGGAAATAACTATCAGTCCTGCCAGACCTCCCAGGGCAGATAGGCAGACCTATCCAGGAGCTAACAGCAGAGGCTGAATATAAGAAATGAGGCCTTTCTTCATATTGGAGTTGCTGGGCATTGCTCTCCTAGATCCAGAGTAGCTTACATCTGAAGATCTGGGGATTCAGAAGCCAAGAGACTTGGTATGTCTGAACTCAGAACAACAAGTAGAACCTGGATTTCTAGTTTCTACCACCAAGATTTAGCCTCCAAACTGATTCATCTTTCCAGACCTTCTGAGCTATTTCTCACCATTTCAAGGAGACACATGACTCTGGCCTCTGGCAGATGCTCTGTTTGCCCCTTGGCATCACACAAGAAGCCCAGTTGCAGCACAGACTGATTTGTCATCAATTGCTTTGCACCCTGAAAACTCCTCAAAGCAGAAGACAATTTAAGTCTCAGCCTGGAGTCACAGAATCACAGAACCACAAATTGGTTGAGGTTGGAAGGGACCTCTAGAGATCGTATAGTCCAACCCCCTTGTTCAAGCAGGGTCACTAAGATCATGTGGCACAGGACTGTGTCCAGATGGCTTTGGAATAACTCCACGGATGGAGTCTCTGCAGCTTCTCTGGGCAACCTGTTCCAGTCCTGTCACCCTCACAGGAAAATAGTTTTTCCTCATGTTGAGAACTAACTTGTTGTTTTTCAGATTGGGCCCGTTGCTTCTCGTCCTATTGCTGGGCATCACTGAAAAGAGTCTGGCCCCATTCTCTTCACACTCTTCTTCAGATATTTAAACACCTTCATAAGATCCTCCCTCAGTCTTCTCTTCTCCAGGCTGAACAGTCACAGCTCTCTCACCCTTTCCTCACATGAGAGATGCTCTAGCCCCTTAAGCATCTTAGTAGTCCTTTGCTGGACTCAGTCCAGTAGAGCCATATCTCTCTTCTACTGGGGAGTCCAGAATTGGACACAGTACTCCAGGTTTGGCCTCACCAGGGCTGAACAGAAGGGAAGGATCATCTCTTTCAATCTGCTGCCAATGCTACTCCTGATGCAGCTCAGGACTCTGCACTTCCCTTTATTGAATTCCATGGGGCTCCTCTCTGCCCATCTCTCCAGCCTGTTGAGGTGCATCTGAATGGCAGCACAGCCCTCTGCTGTATCAGCCATTCCTTCAAGTTTTGTATCTTCAGCAAACCTGCTGAGCATGCACTCTGCCTCTTCTTTTAGGTCATTGATGAATAAGTTGAACAAAATTGGACTCAGGATTGACTCCTGGGGGACACCCCTAGCTACAGGCTCAAATTAGACTTTGTGCCATTGATCACAACCCTCTGAGCTCTGCCCTTCAGCCAGTTCTCAATCCACCTCACCGTCCACTCATCCAGCCTGCAGTTCCTGAGCTTGCCAATGAGGATGCTATGGAAGACAGTGTCAAAAGTTTTACTGAAATCCAAATAGACAACAGTTACTGTTCTCCCCTCATCTACCCAGCCAGTCATCCCATCATAGAAGGCTATCAGACTGTTTAAATATGATTTCCCTTTTGTGAATCCATTCTGATTACTCCTCATCACCTTCTTATCCTCCACATGCTTAGAGATGACATCCGGGATGAGCTGCTCCATCACCTTTCCAGTGTTAGCCTGTGGTTACCTGGATCCTCTTTCTTGCCCTTTTCAAAGACTAGAGTGACATTTGCTTTCTTCCAGTCCTCAGGCACCTCTTCTGATCTCAGAAGAGCTCTGCTGGTTTTAAACCTCATCCTACTGTCATGGCCAGGGCTCCAACAAACTTAGGTTACATGGCTGTGCAAAGCAACACACAAATCCCACTACATAGCTATCAGCTATTCGAGCTCAAGATTTGCTGCATCACATTCTGATGCAGAGGACAGTGGATCACAACCAGATGTCTCCTTAGCCTAAATAATGTCATCCAAAGTGATCAACTATTTTCCTTGCAGCAACTATGAGCCTGGTCCTCAATGGTATATTATTTCAATATAGCTCAATATAAAAGCCTTCAGATATTCCAGAATACATCTTGTTTCACTGGGTGGCATGGGAGTGAGAGACAAGCAGGAAGCAGGTAGAGATCAAAAGATTTGGGCATGATGGAGCACAGAGACCCAAGTCAGAGACTTCAAGGACACTCAGAGTCAGATAGCAGCTTGGGAAGGGCCCAGAGTCCTGTGACATGGAAGCAGAAGAGCAGATCAACTTCTGCAATATCTTGCACAAGTGTCAGGGCATAGCAAGCAATGTAACAGCCTTCTGCACTTCTTAGCACATGGTGCTTTCCAGTACTTTGAAGACAAGAAGGGAGTAAGGGAGATGCTGCCAGTAATGCTCCCAATTCACTGCCAGATGGAGAAACCAAGGCAAGGAGAAATTATCAAGTTTGGTCTAGAAGGTAAGTCAGTAGAAGGCACACCAGAAGCCATTCTGAGGAAGAAGGGATGAACAAACCTCACCTGCCTGTCGCAGCTCCAGTTTTCAGAGTGCACTGCTTAGACTCATCCAGCCAAGGCTAGAAAGATGTGAAGGGACATTGAACCTGTTGAAAAGATAGTGTCAGGAGAATATGACTCAGAAAGGATTGGCCAGTGCAGTGGGGATCAATTTCACAAATGTGTTTTGCAGTCTGTGTTGTTGCAGGATGCTGTGGCTACAGTTCCAGTCTCAGAAATACTGGTCCAATTCCCTCACAGTCTGGCAGCATTTGTTTTATTTCGATTAGATACCGAGGCAGAGCTCCTGGCAGGACAGACAGATTTCTTCTTCTAAATCCAGCTATGTCCCAGGAAGAAACTATGGACCTTAATATTTACACTATTAGTTTTCATCAAGCAAGTCAGGAAATTTTTCTGGTAGCACAGATGCTTGGGGGGAAAAGACCTTTGTCCCCAGGTGGGTCAGCACACAGAGTGAAGATCCATTGACTTTATACTCCAGGGTAGCATTTTCATCCTATAATGTTTTACTGATTCTGAATCTGCTCACACAGTCCTGCAAAGGCGTTTTTGTGCTGAGAGGCTGGCGTGTAGTGGGAATGAACACTCAGGTTGGTGGAAGCATGGGGATGGACAGGACCTCTTCAATGGACATAACTGAAAAGAAAAATGTACAGATGTGTCCTCTCTCATCCCTTCTGCCCCACAGACACCCCTGCCAAAAGCAATAACCAGAAAAATGCCCTGCCTGCATCCTGTAATCTCACATAACCTTCTTGCAAGACAGTGAGGTGTTTCACAAGGCTTTTGCAATAAGTTTTAACTGAATGACTGTATGGAAAGAGATGCAAAAGGCTGGCACAATGGGGAAAAGGAACCACACCAGGTTCTCTGGGCAATGGTCTTGCACTCTGCTCTCTCTGTCTTACAATTCACCTTCTTCTCTGCAGTTTGGCATGCTGTGCAGGTTCAGCTTTGGTATTTGTCCTCTACAAGGTCAAGTCATTCGCTCTTTTATGTCTTTTGGGAAATAAGAGGGAAAAAAAGTAAACAACAAGGAAAAAGCTGTGATTGCAAATCCACTGAGCCGGCATCAGGAGGCCAGCTCCTCCTGGCAGTGAGAGCTGGGTGAAAAAAAAAAACTTGTTAAACCAGAGTTTCCTGGCAGCATGTTTTCCTTAATGAACAGGATTCATATCTGCCTTCCCATGTTTGTGAATAAGTCATATTTGTAAGTCATATTAATAAACGGGGGAAAATGAGGGAGAAAATTACTGGTAAAAGAAAGATGCAAAGGGGACAGCCTCCACGTCTTCCAGCATTTCAGACAACGTTTTCAAGTGATCACATTAACTTATCTTGTGAAGTTTCCTATCCTTGGCTGAGACTCAGTACTGACCATGTCACGCTCCCACACAAATTCACAGTGAAGTCTGTATGGGAGTTGAACTGAATCCCTTTAGTTCCACATATGTAACACTTCAAGGATGCTCCTACTGCCTCACAGGTATCTTCTCATGACGCGCTAACACAACTGACTGAAAGTGGGTAAACCCCCAAATGAGCATATAATGTCTGCTGGAGTGGTAATAAGAGCAATCAAGCTTGGACTGTATTAACATTTGAACCATTTGAAAAGTGGGTAGTAAGGAGATTTAAGTATCAAGTGTCCTTATAAGATCTTAATGTTGTCACGCAACATTTTCAAAGCGGCTTTTTTAATTAATGTTTGACAAGACCATGGTGCATACCCCTTGGCATTGCAGTAAAGAACTGAGACAAGTTTAATGTTAACCAGCAGAACAATGTATATCATGTCTGCTGTAATGTTATCTGGCCAAGGAGTATCACTTACAAATGCATATGTAAATAATATTGTAATGAAAGCTACATATGAAGGAGTTAGGCTGCCACTTCTAGGGCAGCTGAGATGGCAGCCGAGCAGACTCTGTAGTACCCATGTGTGCAGTGCCTTCCCCTCAGCCCATCTGTGCCAGCTCTCTCATTCTCCAAACCCTCTGCACAAGAATTTGAACTCACTAGCACGGTGAAAAATTATCCAGGGGATATTTATCTTATTATGTCAGTTTTCTTCCCATTTGCAGAGTAAATTGCCTCAGGGGAGGCACCAACAAGTGCCAGACCTGGCAGCAGGGTGGCTGGGAGCAGAGAAGGGACTGAATGGGTGAGTTGGCAGTTTGCTCACTGCATTAGGAAGAACACAGCCTTAGCCAGAGAAGTTGATTCCCTGAGATGGGCCCTGCAAAAGGTTATGCTTTGCACCTCTGATCAGCCAGAAGGTTTAATTTGTGATGCACTCACTACAGTGCTTGCTGGGATACTTCATAGAGAAGAGTGGTAGGTGTATATCTCATTCTTCTATTGCCCAAGCATAGAGCATCTCCTATATTAATTTGAATAAATGAGCCTCATCAGAGAAGCAATATTAAATCGGCTTGATTTTAGATAGTAATTCATGATGAGGAAAAGGAAGTTCATTTCTGTGTCTCTAAGACAGTGCAGGAACAGGGAGCATGTTCCTCCAGTCCCTGTGCATTACTATGCTGCACTCAGACGCTGCCACGGCTTCCCCAAACACTTTGCACCACTCCAGGCACAGGAGTGACTTGGGAGCAGCCATCAGGCAGTAGGTGGCTGTCCCCTTGGCAGTGAGTCATAAGTATGAGTCACAGCCATGTGCTCAAGGCAGGCATGATAACATGGTACTTTGACCCATGGCCTGACCTATAAGGACAAGGGCTTTCCCAATATCTGTGCTTGGAAGCTTTCATGTGCTAGTTTCCTGTTATTAGCAAAAGGCTACAAGATACTGTACCAAAACCTAAGTCACTGGTATGCATGTTCCTGCCATTTACAAATGCATATGTAAACAATATTGTAGGGAAAGCATATGAAGGAGATAGACTGCAGCTTCTAGGGCAGAGCTGTCCCTACCAACTCTAGCTGTGCCCTCAGAAAACGGGAGCATTGTGTGGATATGAGGCCAGGAGAAGTCTCCAGGATTGCTGAATCCTATCCCAGGAGCCTCGATTGTACAGTCCAGTATTAAATGTATCTACATCCACTTTATAAACAGTCTAAATATTTGCTTTTATTTGAGGCAGTTCTAGACCCTTTTCAATGTTGATGGTTAGAAACTGTCTTCTAAATTTCAGGCTACATTCCATACATAGTTGGTTTGGTTTTAGATTTGAATAGCTCTTCCCTCCACCATGTTTCCCTCCTGAGGTACGCAATCACATTGCCTATTAGCCTGACTTTTGGCAGGCAAATCAAAAACTTTTCTTTCACTCTGCTGTAGGTGGTATTGCAGAAGAGATCTCAGGGCCTTCACCAGGCAAAGTCTCTCACCCCAGATTTAACAGACACGTTCAAAACCATGCTCTGTCCTGGGAGGGCTATGAGCTGTCATCCTATCAGAGCTCCCTACTGGAGATGAACCTCTCCCAGTCTTGCTTCTGCATCAGAAATGTTCATTTCCAGTTCCCCGAATTAGTTCCTCTTAGCTCATCTGCTGCTGTCTGTGTGTTCTGTGTCAAAAAACTGAGGCAGAACATTCATTTAATTTTAAGGGTATGCACCCACATTCCTTTAACCTCAGCCTTATCTTTTTTGCACTGTGGCCTTATTTCCTCTTTCTTAGATCTGTTTTAATTCAGCTGCACTTTGGGTTTTGTTTTATTTCATTTTTAAGATCTAACTTAGATTAATTTCTGGTAAGTTCTGATTTCTGACTTTTCACACAAAGGCAACTATGCTAAGCAACCATTTCTCTGTCTGTCCTAGAGTCTCAAAGACAGAAACGGAGCAGGGACTGAATGATCAAGAAAAGTCCTTTTTGGTTTTTAAATCTCTCAGAAATGCACCAGTATTTTAATATATATTTACCGATATCTGAATGATGTCTGCAATCCAGGAGATTTTTGTTGCATCCAGTAGTGTGTTAAGGATTTTTTTTTTTTTACAGAGATGATTGATGAGGCAACTAGGAGAAATGCTCTGCTAGAGCCATTATTCACAAAAAAGGAAGAGCTGGCTGGGAATGCAAAAGCTGAGGGCAACCTTGGTTGCAGTGACCATGAGACAGCAGAGTTTCAGCTCCTGAGAGAAAAGTGCAAGACACATTTCAGAACTACAGCCCCAGTGCAGGAGAGCAAATTTCAGCTTCTTCAGAGATCTGTTTGGCAAGATCTGGTGTTAGACTGCCATGGAGGGCAAAGGGGCCAGGACAGCTAGTTCATCTTCAAGGATGACCGCTTCCAAGCACAAGAACAGGCCATCCCTGTGTGCAGGAAGTTGAGCAAGCGGGGCAGAAAACAGCATAGTTGCAGATTCCTGACTGAGCTCCGATACAAGCACACAGGAAAGTGGAAGTTGGTGCAAGGAGGAACCTGGTAGGAAGGCAAAGGCGTTGCCTGGAAGGGGCAGTGGTCAACCTGTGAGAGCCAAAGCTCAGCTGGAGTGGGAACTGGTAGGAACCAGCGGGAGGTGTGAAAAAGGAGAGCTCCTAGAGGTACACTGGCAGCAGAAGGCAGGCCAAGGAATATGTAGGTCTGCGGTCTTCGACTCATTCTTTTTAACTGCTGAGGTTTGTTCTTGAGCCTCCTAGGTCCCTGGGGCTAACAGCAAAGCTTGTGAGAGTGAGGAACTACCCACAGGAGAGGAAGATGGCCTTAGGGCGCACTTGAGCTCTCTGGACACACTGCAGTCCACCGGATCAGGTGGGATGCATGGGAGGGTGCTGAGGGAGGCGGCCGATGCCACTGAAGGTCAGAGCAATTGGGGAGGTTTCTGGGTGGCCAAAGCCAAGCATCACATGTTTTCAAAGAGGACAAGAAGGAGAACCTGAGAGACTATGACCTGCTCAGCCTCACCTCAGTGCCTGGGAAGGAGATGGAGCAAATCCCCCTGGCAGCTACTCCAAGCACCTGAAGGACAAGAGGGGCACTGGGAGCAGCCAGCAGGGATTTATGAAGGGTTGCAGCAGGTGAGGATGAGCAGGGGCTAAGAAACCGCACTTGTTCTGCCTGGAGGAGGCAAATGGAGAGGTTAACGATGTCTGGGCAGAGACAGGCCCAGCCTCTTCCTGGGGGGTCGCGCACAGTGGCAGCCCCAGGCAGGTAGTAGGATAACCAGGCCCTGGGCCCGGCGCGGCCCTGAGGTATCCGGCTCCGCCAGTCGCAGCCGCTACCGCCCCTTCGCCCTGTTCCCGGCCGGATGAGGGCGAGCGGCGCTTGCGCCCGGCCGGCACCTTGCGGCGGGCGGGGCCGGCGGGGGGAAGGAGTGGGGAGAGTGAGGGGGCTGCCGGGAGGGCGGGGTTCTGGGCGAGGCCGCCCTGTCCCGCCCCGTGGTGGGCGGGGCCTCGCCCCTGCCTCTCGCCCATTGGCTGAGCGGGCAGGCGCAGAGGAGGTGCGGAGGCGCCGCAGCTCACGCAGCGGGTGACTGCGAAGCGCGCGCGCACGAGCACGAGCACGAGCACGAGCACGAGCACGAGCACGGGCTCGTGACCGTGACGTCCCTTCTCCCTTCGGCGCCACCCCCCCGGCTAAGCCGGATTCTTATTTAGCAGTCGCGCGACTGCCTCCTCCCTTTGCTTTCTGACGTCACTTGTAGCGGCGGGAGGCGCAGCAGGTGAGAGCGGCGGCGCGAGACGGGCAGTGCCTCAGGTGCGGGTGGGGCTGGTGAGGTCGGTCTCGCGCGGAGGGCTGGGGGGGGCTAGGAGGGCTCTTGGGGCGGGGGGCTGCAGCCGCTTGGTGTGGCGCTGTGGTCTGGGAGAGCCTTTGGGGCGGGGGCTTTGACAGCTTGTGGGGCTGGGAGAACTTTCGGGGCAGGAGGCTGGGGCAGCTGCGTGTGGGGCTGGGAGCAGCCTTTGGGAGGAGGGAGTTCTGTGAGAGCTGTGTGTGGGGCTGGGAGCAGCCTTTGGGAGGAGGGAGTTCTGTGAGAGCTGTGTGTGGGGCTGGGAGCAGCCTTGGTGGGCGGAGGAGTTCTGTGAGAGCTGTGTGTGAGGCTGGGAGCAGCCTTGGTGGTGGGGGTGGGTCCGTGAGACCTGTATTTGGGGCCGGGAGCAGCCTTGCAGGGGGAGGGGAGATCTGTGAAAGCTGTGTATGGAGCTGGGAGCAGCCTGAGGGAAGTCTGCAAGAGCTTGGTATGGGGCAGAGTTGCCCCATCCTTTCCCCAGGGGTTGGTGGTGAGGAGGGCTTCAAGGGCAGGAGAGGAACCAGAGCAGGGGAGCAGCCAGGTTGTGGGGCAGCTGTGGGAAGCCCAGTTGTTGGCAAAGAGGGTCTGAGACATGGCTCTGGTGTGCTACCCCCCCCCCCCCAGGTGTGGAGCCTTTGCTCTGGGAAACATGCTGGCCACCCTTGTTTCCTGAGGAGAAGGAAGAGCAAAACATCTCAGGGTGAAGAGCAAAGGAGAGCCCTTCCCTCTGGGAAGGGCCTGGCAATGAGGCTGACTGCTCTAGTGGCAACAGCACAAGTCTTTTGAGGTCTCAGATGAGAACAGATGCTGTTCTGGGGCAAAGGGAGTGATTAAACAACAAACTCTCCCTCTGTTGGCCAGGGCAATAGTGCTGCTTGCTTCAGGATGTTCCTCCTTCTTCTGTCAGTTACATTTATCAGCAAGTTCCTTTAAACTTTTTGAAGCTTTTGTTGTAAGGACCAATGTAGTTGTAAAGTCACTGTGGAGTCTTATGTTGTGCGTCAGGGAGAACAGTACTTCCCTGTTCCAGTTGCTCATCTGTGTAATGAAGGTGCAGACGAGAGGCAAATCAGTAGTCAAAGCAGTTAATACCATATTGCAATAAGTATGCTAGCAATCCTCTGAGTTTAAAAACAGTAATACTGCACCCTGGGCTTAAATGTGGATGTCCTGGATTTACATTTCCTGTTTCTGTAGCCACTAGAGACTTTATTTGCATAATCAAATGTCTTGGTGAAATAGGAGAATTAAAGGAAGGAGCTTGCTCCCTTCATTTTTCTTGCCATATTGATCTGAGATGGGAGACCTGTGTCTTGTTCAACTAGTCTCCATCATCCCAGATTCATGTTTAGCTATATCTGAAAGGAAAATTAAAAATGCATTTTTGCTTTTGATGCTTCCCCCTTTTGCTAGGGCTTCTGTTGTTCTGAGACTTGTATAAACAGAAGGTTTAGCTGTGCTGTTTAAATGGTGTAAATGTCTACAATGTAGTAAATGTAGGTGTGTTAAAACTATAGTGTTGAGTGACTGCCAACTTCTTTATGCTTTTACTGCATCAGTTTGCCTAATAAAAAGGCTAGCTCTTCCTTGAAACACTTGGTAATAAGAATCCTATTACTATATCACATAGATGAGAAAGGAGGCATAAAATGCTGGGACTTAATAATATTGACTATATTTCAGTGCTTTTTTTAGGGGTGGTCTAGAGTTAATGTGCATGTTTGATAAAAATCTGCATTGCACAAGCTATTTTTATGAAGTGCGGAAACTTTTGCAGCACTCTAAATCTGTTACAGTCTGCTTCATTTCTAATAAAGGCCATCATTGTTAAAATACTGATTTGTCATTCCTCAAAAGGTTTGAGAGCAGTAACTGATAATCTGCAGACACTGGTGGATGTCTTCACTGTAGAGGCTTTAGAGGCACAGGGGAATGTTGTATAAATGAGTGGTTCCCAGCATGGGTGAAGGACACTAATGCTGCTGGGTAGTACCCCCAAAGTCAGTTAAAGGAAGCAGCTGTGGTGTTTTACTGCCATATATCTCCCAAGCTTCTAGGCAAGTAGTCAGTCTATGTTATACTTTAAATTGGTGGTAGCTTTTCATTCCAAAAAAATCTGAAGTGCTGCTGCAAACATAAACAGAGATATTGCTGCATGTAGCATTATGATGGGTTGGTAGAGAAATATCTGGAGAGGTAAATAGAGGAATTGTTTGCTCTAAAGGGTAGCGCTGAGGATGTTCAGATTAATATGTTACTCTTTGTAGCAGAGCGGAGCAAACTTGTCTAACTTCAAATTTTCAATAAATAGGCCTGCATTTCTCCCAATACATCTTCTAAATCTCGTGATCATGTGCTGTAGACTTAACAATGGGTGGTGAAAACTTCTAGTGTGAGTTTTGAACTTGAATGAGCAGTGTTCAAATACCTACCTTCAATACTGATGTTTTCTACTCTCCTGTTTTGTGTACTTTGTCTTAATTTCCTGTTCTGAACTGCCACCATATGGCTCAATGAGTAGAAAATAACACTCGGTCATTTTTGGGAATAGGGAAATATAGTAAGAAGCATGAGTCATTCAAACAGATTGGATCATTATTGTCAGGTTCTGGCATAGTGCCATCTGTTGATTTAGATTCCACACAAGGCAATCTGGAAGAATTATTGAGGCTTGCTCACCATATGATGTGAAGACATTGCTTTCCTCCAGATTATCAAATGTTGCATACACTTTGCCTAGTGTCTTTGGTGCCTTATTGCCCTCTGTTGTCATAGCCACCGGATGCATGTCCCAACCATGACCTGCTGGTGTAGAAATGAGAGTGCACATTACTAATACTATGTGTTCTGGCTTCCTTCGCTTTCTTGTTTCCTTTGGAAGGAAGTTGAGCTGCAGGCAGGGAGGGAACTGCAGTATGCCTCAGTAAATGGCTGTCCGGCAGTTAGGGTTACAAGGTGTGTTGAGAAGTAGGCCTACTTTATAATGTGGATCTGGCTTTTTGTATTCCTTGAGATCAGTGGTCATGATGACTAAGCTCAAACGTTTGCTTCTTTCAGTTATATATCAGAAAGATATTTCCACATTAGCATTATTCATTGTTGGAGTGTCATTTGGTTTTGAGCCATCGATGGCAGATCTCTAAACTCTATTAGTTTCTCTTCAACTTGAAATGTAGAACTGTTGCAAGGATAACTATTGTACCTCTGACAGTGTAAGGCAAAGGCTCCTGATTTAACTATTGACAATGTGTTGTATTAAAAGTATTTACTTGTATCTTGTGACAAGTAGCCATTAAAGAGGGTTCTTGCATCTTTGTTATGGGTTGAAGTAAAGCATCGTGTTACAACTGCAGGTATGGTACAGTAAAGCAGGAGGAGACTAACTAAGAAGACGTAAGGAAAAGTCTCAATCCTACTCAATTTTCCAGCCTGTAAGGAAAACCTAGTTTTGAGTAATGAAATGATGAAGCTGTCAGGGGAAAAAAAAATGTTTTTATTTTGGTGTACATACGCTTACTTGACTGTCCCTGAGAAGCTGTATGCCACCCTCCAGTGTGTTTCCCACATGAGAGGGTAACAAATCATCATTCAATCAGAGCATTATCCCCTGTCAGTTTATTAATATTGGGGAGGCCGTTCCATTACTGTATGCTGCCAGAGTACCATCTGAACAACAAATACAAATGTATTATCTATCTTGACAAGTGCTTATTAATGTTCTTGCCAGGTATATTGTCTGTTTTCATTCTGCTTTCAGTTGGAACATCAAGAATTCTTACATTAACCATCATTTCCAGATTCTAGTTCAACTTTTGTTGACATTCAGGTGTTTTCAGTGATTTTTGGTTTTAGGATTTGTTGTACCTTTAAACTGTCTTAATATATCTCTTTAAATGCAGACATAGTATTTTAGAGATGCTTCCAGAAATGTGTGAGAACATATATGATGTAGCGTATATGCAAAGACTTGAACAAGAAGGTTGCACAAGAAGAATTCAGGACATGGAATAAGTTATTAATGCCCATATCTGCAACGAGTTCCATAAAGGTCTCTTTCTCATACTTTTTACTGCAGACACTTATATAACTTTGCTGAACCTCAGCTTGTGTACAGCATCAAGCCTTATATCTTCAGAAGATCTGGTCTTTGCTTTTTGACTTCATTATTGTTGGTCTCTGGTGTTAAGCTATATGTTCTTATAACCTTTTATCAGCTATCTGATAAACCTTAAGATTTTTCCACACAAAACTACAGTTTGTATAATAACAGTAGAAGAGCTTTGTTTTTGTGTGTGTGGCTTTGAGCTATATAAGCAGCTATTCCAGTTTCTCACTCTTGCTTCTGCAGCCTGAGGAGTGTGTAAATACACAGTAGACAACATATTGCAAGTGGGAAAAACAGGTGGTTAGAGTAGTATTTCTGAAGAAATACTTCTATGTTAATAACTGACAGGACATTGAAGTCTATCTGCAGCAGGAGATTCCTGGACTCAAACCCACATGGGCATGAGACTGTATTGTTGCAAAGTCCTCTTAACACAGAGCAGCAAGGATAGTTCTTGTGATTTTCAAGCTTTAAAAAGGCTGTTTCATCTGAGGTAAATACTGTCAACATAATATTGGGCCCTCTAGCACTTAACAACACCTTGGGTTTTGAAACCAAAATCATCTGGAAGCATGTGCCAGTGGTGAGTTTTATCCATAAGGCATGACAGAAAACAAGGAACTGGGGCAGAGGCATCATTCTTACATGTGTCGGGTGCATTCTCCACTTACACAATAGGGAAGACTTCAGATATCCATAGGACTTGCAGAGCTACTGAGAGGAGAAACAAGCTCTAGAACTTGTGAAACTTAACTGCTCATTGGTCCAAACTCGCAGTTTTTCAGTTAGCAGGGTTGACTAATTTGATGGCTTCAGTCATTCAGATGGCTTCTGAGATGTTTAGAAAATGACTGGCAATCATCTGAATAAAGCCGAGGAAGCCCATCACTTCCTGGCTATTATGGAGTGTTGTATACCAGCTGGTGATCTTTAAATGAAATTGGTTTGAACAAAAGCAGTGTTTTCTTATTTTTCCATAGGTAGTATGAAGTTGGACTTTTCGCTTCCTTAGATGTGTTTTGGGAAGCAAAATATTTTTGGGAGGCTTTTGATGGAATAAATGGACAGCACAAGAACTTCATCTATTCAACTAGGTTGATGTTGCTCCCTAGTGAAATAGATGGGGCAGAGCGGGTAAACCTTGGTAGAAGCTCCTCCTGGAAACAAATAGAGCAAAATGGAGTATCTTGCCATTTATCTTTAATGTACCTTTTATGCAATCACAAAATGGAACTTGGAAAGAAGCTGGTAAGAGGGAAACGCCAGGGCCATTTAAAAGTACTTTTTTTTTTTTTTTTTTTTTTTTTTTTGCATTTGGATACTGTTCATATGAAATGTAATTTAAGGTCTAGGCTTGTTGCCAGGAACTGGATTGTTGATGTTAAATGTACTTTCCATTAGAGCTCTGTATTGGAAAACTACTTCCTAGTGCTGCAGGCATGGGAAGGGGTGGGTTGCATCAGTGTGCCCGAGTTGCTGTTCTCAGGATCTGTGCCTCTCACCATATCCTCTGTCTTCACCTGTGCAAAGGCCAAGTGCATCAATATTTGGCCGGCACAAAATGTGATTCCTCTTGACTATACCAGTATGTGAGATGCAGTGCTTGAGCTGCTGTCTTAAATACAAACTTGTTGACTTCAAGTTTCTAAAACCTGCTAATTTGACTTTTTTGGGGAGAGGGGGAGAAGTTGTCTAGACATTCTAGCTTGATTTTCATCATTTTCAAACTCATTAATTCCTGTTTGCTTTTCAGAGAGCTGTTTCTTATACTGTTTGCTATGCAACAGAAGGCTTTTAACCTTGTTTCATTACACAGATTAGATTGTTTCCACTACCCTCCTCCCCTAGCTTTTTAACTGATCGATTTGAAGGTTTTGACTTGCAGGCAACTGTCCATAGAGATTGGCATTTCCTCTTTACAAATGAGAAGTAAAAATACAGATGGCTCTTCTGTATATACTATTTCTCTTTTGCTGAGATAGCAAGGAGCAGTATAGTCTGTTCCAATAGATGGTAGCAAATTTGTTCTGGTTTCTAGTCTCTTTAAATTCACAAAGTATGCTGAGCTCAAAAGAAGTGCTTAGGAAGGACAACCTTGTGTGTGGCCTCTTGTGGGAGGGTAAGGAGTGAAAATGTTACCTTGGCAAGGTGTGAAGGCTTGTTATTTGGGGATCCTGCTTGCTAACAGAAAAACTTTCCCAGCATCATGCTGTCCCCTTATTCTCTTCATTCTTAGTTTTTTGGGGGGTTTTTTGTTTTGTTTTTGTTTTTCTGTGCCTAACTTTAGAGCAAAAAGTCCTACTGCTCATGCTGTGCTTCTACAGGGCTGTTCTTGCCAAGGGAGATGAGTCTCAAGTGACAGTATAAATGAGGCTACCACAAAGTACTAGTTCAGGAAAAAAAAAATCCTTCACAGTGATTTCCTAACCTTGATGGTTAGGATGCCCCTTGATGGGATAAGGATAAATCTCTCTGACTTAAAACCCTTCTAAAAGAGAATGAAGGGGAGCAATAAGTGGTTAGTTCTCACAAGTGGAGGAAGTTACTGCTGGAATCCCACTGCGTATGGATCTGTAAAAAGGAGTAAACAGGTGGCAGCTTGTGCTTGATTAATATTTTTTCCAAGACTGAAACTAAAGTTGCTCTCAGACTTATATATGAATCTGATATCTGGCCAGAGAAATAGTGGGAGAGATTTGTGTTTTGATATTACAGTGAGTGGTGTGTATGAAGGGAAACAGTCCCAGCTATACAATGATAGGCTCTAAGGCTCTAAACTAGCAATTCCCTCTCAGAAGAATTTGTAGCTGTGATTAGTACAGTGAAACCTGAGCTCCATGTTTGGCTTGAGGCTTGCTGCCCTAGGAGCTGGTGAGGAAGGGAACAAGAAATAGAATGCTGCTGCAGTGTGAATCTGCAGCAGCAGAATTTTGTGCAGTCTGGTTGCTCTATCTAAAAAAGAAATAGTAAAGCTGAAGACGGTAATGGATGGCAAGAATGATTAAGGAATAGGACAGGTTCCATAGGAGCAGAACCTTCAGCTTGGAAGAGATACCTCAAAAAAAGAAAATCCTGAGTATACTGCAAGAGGTGGTGAGTAGGGGACAGCGATTCTACTTCTGTAAGATTTTCATTGGGTTGACTTCTGGAGGTGTATTGATTGCTGGAGTGGACTGGCTCAAAAAACATATACATGTATACAAAGCATCGTACTTGCACCTTTTCATAATCCAAAGAGAGAGATCTCTGACTGGCGGCAACTTCTCTTTTAGTGGGTTTTTTGTTTTGTTTCTCCCCCTTGCCCCTAACCTTAGGGAAGTTGGTGTTTACAACCTCTATAGGTTGGGTAAGCTTCTTGCTTAACACTTCTGTTAAGGTAGGGGAAACAATGTTTGCTCATGGAACAAATAAGTTCAAAGATAGCTATGGAAACTCTAACTGACTTATAGATTAGCAAAAATGCTGATTTGAGGGTGATGGGAAAGAATAGGAGAATGTTTTGTGTTTCTGTGTTTCTCTTTAGTTGTGCTTGTAACTTCTCTCATAACCAGCAACAGATTGATGCCACTAACCATTTGCTCTAAAATGGCTTAAAATTTGCCAGCGTTAATACTAAACTAAGTTTCACTTCAGATGAGGCTGTTCAATGCTATACTAACTCCTCCTGATGGAATCTCCTGGACTGCCATGAAAAACAGGGCCTTACTGACATGTTGGCCCCTTTCTTTGGAGCTTTGTGTGCAAACCCACAAGTATGACTCCTGGTGCAAGTTCATAGGAGCTAGTGTTGGTTACAGCCAGCATGGAATTACTGGTTAGTGTGAGAACCCACAGCAAAGCTTGCATGCCCTTGTCTAGGAGCTCAAGCATGTCTCTGAGCATCTTCTTTGATGCAAGGCCCTGGCTGGCAAACAGATACCTAGGTGAGTAAATAGGGCTAATAAACATGTCATATGTGACTTTATGAAACTGTAAAATCTAAATATTGTCATGCAGTTCAAAAGGGTAAGTAGGGAAAGGTATATGCGTGACAGCCTAACTGGCATTGGAAGTGGGGGAGAAGAAAGAGAATGTTACTTAGTCCAAAGGCTGCTCTGAGAAGGCAGACTTTCATTGCAGAGAGATTTTGAAGGAAAGCAGATGGAAGTAGTTAAGACCTTTGGACAGTTCTACAAGTTTCCACAACTACCTCCTGGGTTTGCTGAATGTTTCTGGAGTTTAGTCTTCCTGTTCATTATGGATAGTCTCCAATATGGTTGCTGCTGAAACTGTTCTTGATGGATATTCCCTTACACTCTGCCTAATCTCAGTGCTGGTATTTTATATTTAATTTTGAGGAAAGAACTGCATTAATCTAATACTTCATCTTCACTGTCCTTTTGTATTCTGCCCAGAGAGGTTGTGGAGTCTCCTTCTCTGGAGATACTCTAGGCCCGCCTGGATGCAACCCTGTCTACCATGCTCTAGGTAACCCTGCTGAGCAGGGAGGTTGGACTAGATGATCTCCAGAGGTCTCTTCCAACCTTACTGATTCTGTGAGTCTGAGTCTTCTGACCTCACTAAACACACAGATACCCAAATTTTGATAGATTCTATCTGCCTTTTTCATCAATCCTCCTTTGTCCTCAGTGTTAACAAGCAGAAGTTCAGTTACTAGCTCCACTCCAAACCTGTCTTCTGTTTTCAAAACTAAAATTTGACAAGGCTAAAACAAAGCGAATAATACCAGTGCTCTTTGCCTGTTTTCTTTCTTGCTTACTATGCTGTCATTTCTCTATTTGCTCAGACCATTACCAGACCTGGACTCTTACTCCTTATATCCAGTTTCTTAGACTTTGCTACAGAACTGCTGATGTGCAGTTTTCTCATCCACCACAGCTACCAGTCTTAGCCAGGCTCTCATCTTACTGTACGTGTTCGGTAGAGTCTAAGCTCTAACAGGTACAGCCTGGTACTGCTGATCTTTCTGCAAAAGATGCCTGTAGTTCCACAGGCATCTTTGTAGTTCCAAAAAACTTGTAGTGTGGTCCTATACCAGGTGCTTGTAAGGAAACTAAAAGTGGGTAAGGGACAAGTTCCTTGCGTGGGTAAGGGGAACAGTGGAATGAGTTAATCAGCCCTGGCAGTAGGATGCCATCACTGCAGATCCCTGAAACTCTAGTCTATCTAATGCAATTGTTAAAAATTAGAAAGGGAGCAGTGCATTAGCTGAATTTTAAGTCATTCACTGCCTGAATGAGTTCAGTCAACTGAAGAATTGCAGCATCTTTTAAGTCTTGTGACTGCACTAAAATGACAATGATATTGAATGTAGATAAATGTGAATTGATGCACATCATGAGGCAGAAGGGAAGACCTCACAGAACATTATTTAACTTCAAGGAAAATGGACTTTGAGCTGACCATTTCATTAAGCAAGAGCTCTGGAAACTGAAGTAATGAGTGTGACTTTCTTGGAGCTTAGGACTCATCAGAAAAGCAAGCTGATCCCTAAAGATTCTTAAGGAAAGATTTAAGAACAATCACTCTGTGGTTTGTTACTTTTGAATATTGTATATGCTTCTAGTCCTGGAAATTTAAAGCAGAGAGTAGAACTAGAGGTTCAGACAAGAAAGGGGAAAAAAAGATGATCAAAAAATAGACTGGCTTCAGCATGAGGGAAGCTGGTAGACTAAGTAGGGCTCTTCAGCCTGGAATGTGAATTGCAACATGCCTCCTCCCCCATTCTGATGAATCCATAAAATCCTGAGAGTCACTACAGATTTATTTTCCCTACTTCTTGCAAGCACCTCAGTTGGAAGCAACTGCTCCATGACATGGGCACTAAACTGTACATAGGCTCGCATGAGGTTGGACGAGCTCACAGCAGAGAAATTTACCCTGATATGTTAGTTGCCTGGATGCTGTCTAGTACACACTGGGCGCCAAATGGTTAGTCTGCTCTGAGTGTATTTATGTACATGTGTATAGACACTCGTGCATGCATGTATGTATATACTGGCCTTGTTCTTCCCCAGAAATTTGCTTTTGGCCACTGTTTTGAGATGAATTCCTGAGTTAGATGAACCTTAGATGTGACCAAGGGTAGCTGTTGCATTAAGCCCTAATTCTGTAGTTTTTGCATCTGAGTAACTGGTTCTCTGCAGAGGATTCCCTTTGCTCCGGACTTGGAAGAGTTGCAGTGCAGTAGAATGGTTAAGGAGCTTCAAGTGAAACTTCTGGTTTGTTTGTCCATTTTCTGATGAGCCCGTAAGTGGTCTGACTGGCCAGGCAAAGAAAAATAAGGAAAATTCCTCTGGCCAATGACTGGCATTGGCTTAACAGTTAAAACTCCTGTCAAAAGCATTAAGAAAAAGAATCACTTGAAAGGTAACAGCACTGCATTAGCAGTTAATTATGGTTCTTTGGTCTGTATGGCAACAAGAGCATTAGACAAACTGCAGGCTAGCAAGGTCTGGGAAAACCCAGCCTGTTGAGATTCAAATGCCTTTCAGTATTGTCATAGGAAGGGCATTAATCCTATTACCTTGAAGTATGTCTGTTTTGAGTCTGTAATGGTCCCCAAGGTGTTGTAATCAGATTGACTCTTAAAGACTGAGAAGGGAACAGAATTGTATAAGACAACCCTGCAGTACATATACGGACACTAACATGCTAGTGGGATTCAGGCAAGAGTAACCTCTAAATAAGGAGAGGACCTGGGGATCCTTCCCTGGGGAGGGACAGTCAGATCTTTGAGGTGACGAAATAGCAAGTCATAAAGTTCAGTTCAACGCTAAGTCAAGGGTTGCAGCAGCTAAACATAGCTCAAAGCCTTGGCTCACTTGGCTTTGGCAGTGCGGATGACTTTTAGTCTTGCTGTAGAGTCACAGAGGTGAAGTAATTAACCTGTGTCATGCAAGCGCTCAGACTAGAAGTGCTGATGGTCATCTCTGACCTTAAAATCTGCACATTTCTAACAGTTAATGCAGTATATTGAGCATCTAGGTCAGTCTAGCCCAGCTGTTTGTCTTTTCCAAAACCTTTCAGAGCCTTGTCAGCGAGGCTTGCCATACCTCTCCTGTTCTATGCCAGCAGAAGCATATAATCTTCCTGGTATTTCTGCCCATACCTTGTAGGGTGTAGGAAGGGGTATATAACATGCAAGAAAATGGTGACTATCACCATTTGACTATCATGGCAAAAGGACAACAGCAGAATAAAACTATTTAAGTCAGGATGGCTTTTGTTTATCAAATGGAGAGAAACTTGGGGAAACATGATGTAAGAAATCTTGCTCAGTCATGCTACTTAGAGGTTAATTAAAATTGCAGTATTCTGGTGACAGTCTTGTATCTAGTCATATCCTGGCTCATCATGGCTGCACCATGAGTAATATGTTAGGTAGATTTTATGAATTTCAAGTCCCCAAAGTCTCTTCAGTATTCATAGAATCATAGTACTGCTTTTTTGAAAGATACTGAGCACAAGATCTTGGCTATTTAAAAGTTTAGGAGCATTTTATTGAAAGAATACGTGATTTGTTCAGTTACGATGTCATCAGGAAATTATTTCATATACAATGTTCCTTTAGAGCTCTGCTCTAGATCTTTGTAACAATTGCCTGGGTTTTGTTCTACTTTCGATCGAAGTACGTTTCAGTTAGACATGTTCATTTTCTCTCATTGAGACTGAGGCATGTTTGTGGTATGCTGCACTTCTGCATGTTTTTATTTTTTAATATTGACAGAAGTGAAAAGTAATCACTTCTAAATCTCTCTCAGAAGCAATTTAATCACTTGAGTGGAAGCTGAAGAATTTTTTTTGCAGTTGGAAGACTTAAATATCTTAGAGTAAATAGCTAACGCATGACTCAGGAAATTGGCAAATAGGTTTCTTCCCTGCTATGCTGAAGTCATGTCACTTAAAAAGTCACTTCAACTCAGTTTCTGCTCGTATGATAGGGTTAAAAGCCCACTACTTGACCAGGTGTTTTGAAATCTGTTAATCTTGAACTGAATATGAGATCCTTGGGAGAACAGTCTGAACTGAGGTTTATACACAGGCAAAAGCAAAGAATTTTTTTCCATCTTCTGTTGCAGGACAGATTCTACATCCCACATGAACTACGAAAATCCTCCACCTTACCCTGGCCCAGGCCCGACTGCTCCATACCCACCCTATGCACAACAACCTGGTGGTCCTCCAGGCCCATACCCAGGTTATCCTCCGGGGCCTACTGGGCCATATCAGCCAGGTCAACCAGGATATCAAGGTTATCCGCAGTATGGATGGCAAAATGCACCTCCACCTCCTGGACCAGTCTATGCAGATGGGCCTAAAAACACAGGTATGCTTCACAACAGTGATGCAGTGTAATTGTGACCCTTTGTCTTGCAAAAACACACACACACACACACACACTTGTGTATATACATATATATATATATATATATATATATACACACACATATACATACATATTTTTTTTTTGAAGTAATGTGGCTGCCAGTCTCTGACCTTAAACAGGGTTGGATATCATGAAAAGCTGTTTAGAAGCAGCAGTTCTGACTACAGCTCTTTTTTCCTGCTTTATTTTGCTGTTGTGTCTCTAACAGTTCTCTGACTATCAAAAGACATTGCTAAACACCCTTGATGCTGATCCCTTGATGCCCATCCCTGAAGGGAATCTTTGTGCTGGGGTTGTTGCACCCATTTTTTGCTGGCTTTGGATTTGCCAGCACTTTCATTCTGCTTGTCCCTTGGTTGACTAAGAACTTTGGCCAAAGGCTGGATTGTTAAAGCTAGTAATATTCAAAAGTATATATCCTACTGACTTAACATGCACTAGATTTTTATTCAGCCCATGAAAATGTATGAGTGATCTAACAATACCAGTAGAATAATTCTTAAGGCTTTAGTTGGCTTTTTTTGTTGTGTGTTTTTTGTGGAGCTGTTATCTTCCTGTGAAAGCCCCAGAGTTCCTGGGGAGGGAAGGAGGACAGTGTAATCTACCTTGGCGGCTAGATGTTCTGTCTCTGTGTGGCAGTTCCCCATAATCTGGTATGCTGGTTTAGCCTGGCACCTGCAGCTGTCTTGAGCTCACTGTAGTGCTTCATGCAACCCTGAATTATCAGAGTTGGACAAGGCTTTGTCTGGTCCCTGCCTTCCCTCCTCAGGAAGAGGAGGGTTTGGTGGTTAATCTGTGAACTCCGTGCCTTGCTGGTAAGGATGCTTACCTGGACACTAAGGTTATTCTCCTCAGGTTGGCTTTAGAAGATGTTCCACAGGCTTTGGTTGCAAAATCTTTGAAGTATAGCTTGTGTATGGTAGGGGTATACCTACCCTCTCACAGTCAGCATGGGGATTCATGATGTCATGCCAGTTTAAGTGTTTTATTTCAGCTTTCCTCAGTGATAAAGGTACTAATCCAGCCGAGGAAGCCAAAGACAACCATTGCTTACATTCTTCTGTTGTAGTGAAGACTGTGTGTAGTGTAGTCCTGAGCACTTCAGAAGAGCCTTAGGTGACTGGCTGCCTTGGGATGCCAGATGATGTGGCTAGAGTTTCCAAGGGGAAGGAGGGGATATGGGGAACATTTTGCTAGAGGTGCTGTCCAGGGACTAGGATACAGATAGGAGTTGCTTTCTGGAAGGAGAGAAGTATCAGGGTTTGTACTGGGGGTAGAGTGGTGTTGCATACAGGAAGAAATGTTAAGTGTGTGTGATGATAATGGATAGACTAAACTGGGAATGGAAAGAAATGAGGCTAAAGTATCTCAAATTAAAATCAGAGTTAATGCTTTATAGCTAGGCAAGGCAGTAGCATTTTAGATACTACTGTGAGACTTTGGATCTGAGGCTGATGTCAGTTCAAAATTGTCAGGACCTGGACAACTCCTGAGGCCTTTCTTACTACTTGAGGCTGTTCTTGGCTGTTACTCATTGATGTAATTCTCCACACACTATTGTCCCAGTTGCCTGGGACATGTGCTTGCATGTCCAAAGTTGCAATTCTCAGTTTGTGACTACTGCTGGACAGCTGTTCTCCTTGAGGGGAGCACAGTGCACTTTTCAATAAGTGACCTTTGAGGTCTGCCCTAGCCACTTGAAAAGTTTCCATATGTTAGAGCTGCCATAGACTCGAGGTACTGAAATATCAAAGTTAAACCATTCCAGAAGAAGGTTAAAAAGTGCTCCTTAAAGGCCTTGGAGCCCTCTCAGGGCAAGGGTCTATAGGTTTTTGTTTGCTTCCATAACAAATGCTGTGTTTTGAGAGCGTTCATCTTTGCTCCTCTGCTGTATCACTTCATACTTCTCTGACTCAGCAGCACACTGTGACAAGGTCTGTTCTGTTCAAAGCCCCCACTTTATGGGAAGCTGGAACTTGAGACAGTTTCTAGCAGAATCTTGCGGCTATGTGAAGTCAAAGGAGCCTTGACAAAGACAGATGGACAAGCCAAACTGGAAAGGCCATGTTCAAGAATTTGTTTTCAGTATGCTTGGCCAAAACTTGGATTCAGTTACTGGGCTGGTGTATATAAGCCTCACTGGGGTTATAGCTGGTGGAATGTGTCAGGAATCTTCTTCAGTGGGTGTAGCCCCAATTCAAAGAAGCAAACAGTTGGGGTGAGTTATAAGGAATATGAATGAGTACAAGTCATGCTCAGCTTCCTCCGTAAAAGAGTGAAGGCTTCAAGGGCCTGCCTTTCAGAAGGAGGAAGAAGCAGCAAACAGATGCTGTTCTTCACCACCACATGAAACTGAAGTGTAATCAGGGGTCCCCTGGGAAATGTTGGAGTGGCTAACAGAAACTTCTGGATATTTTGGGAGAAAATAGTATCTTATTCTCCTGTGCAAAACATCTCTTTTGATTAGCTGGTCAGAAAGGTATGCCAGCAGAAGCTGACAGGAGAGAGAGACTGCTGTTTTGAGCACTCTGAGCTAGAACTGCTGCCTTGGTGCTTAAAGGATCCTGTATCAGACTACATCAAGGAACCGATTAGGCTGAAAGTCCTTTGTTCATACCATCTCTCTGCTCCATTCACAATCCTGTGGACCAGCACAAGGCTGCGAAGCTGGAGAGAGTAGGTAGCTAAACGTTTGAGCACTGCTTTCAGCAATAGCCCAGGCTTATGCTGCGAAGGGTAGGATTTTGTGTTAAACCTAAGCTAACATAACTGCAGTTCTGACTTTAAAACACCTTAATCCACAGAAGAATGATCTTCTGGTAGATCAGCTCTTTAAACTGACTTACAGTGGCCATGTGGTCTCTAGATCTGACTTGGGAGTCAGTGACTTGCCTGGCTTCTGCTTATGTAAATGTAATGTGAAACCACATTTACTAATACGTTTAAAATGAAATCAAGGCTATAACTTAATTTTTCTGCAAAAGCTTCTCCTTTTTCTTAGTTCGTGTTCCGTTAAACACCCTTTTATCTGCTTGCTCCTTTTTTGGCCTGTCCTTCAAATTGAAACCTGACCTTTGTAATGTGATGCTTTGACAGAAGGCTGCTTTTGAGCTTGGTGTAGTGATGACCTCCAGGAGTGTCTAATACAGAACTGATGTCTGCTGCTTTTTTTTAATTGTTATGTGAATGTTATGTATCTGCTTGGCTTAACCTGTAATGTCAACCTGATGTGTAAATTTAATCAAGTCATTACAGTCTAGTGAGAAGGTCTGGCATGACTCAATGTTGCTTGTCTGTGGTGTTTCCAAACAGGTAACTGGGGAGAGCTACTGTGTGTGGATGCTCTCCTTTCTGAACAGATGTTTTGCTCTCCTAGATGACTTTGCTTAATCTAATGAATTCAGCTACTCAGAGTAAAGCATTAATATTCATAAACAAATGTGTGTCCACAATGAAAGCTAAGCAGGAAATGTTTTTTACTTTAAGAATGCTTTAAATTGCTTTTCTGTGCAAAGTGGGCTCTTCATGTTATGGACTCTAGCTGGTGTGCTACTGTGGAAATAATTATGCATTACATCTTGATTCTGAGTGGATCATGCAGGTGGAAATACTGTCCATTCAAACATTACGGCATAAGTCTTCAGATCAACTGGGTTACTGCTGAGATGATTTAGATCTGCCCCTGGGATGTAACAGGAAAACAGCTTAAACTTAGCAAGTACTAGTTTTCTCACCCACACTGATCAGCAACTCAGGAAACATTGAGGTAAGCCTTGTCTCAGAGGCTCATCTTAAAGGATTCTTCAGACTGAACATTGCTACCCACAACATTGCTGTAAGTGATGCTACTTCTGCATGACATGGCAAATAGGGGAGCAGACTTGTGTGCTGCAACTGTGCTGCTCCAGATCAGCAGAAAAGCTCCTGTGCCCTGCATGGCTAGAGAGCTTAGTCCCTCTTATGGGGACTTGTGCTTGGCAAAGGTGGGTAAAACCTCATCTGGAAAGCAGGAAATTATTGCTTTTAAATGAGCAAAGACTTGGCTAGAAATTGATGTGAGGGAGCTTGTTGTCATTGTTGAAATGATGTTGAATAGGAGAATGAAGAATGTCCCTTTGAAGAAAGGTGCAGGCCAGGACAATGCTGAACAAGGAGAACAAATATATTCTACTTTAGTCTGTGGTATTAATTGACCATGATGAATATCTGAACTACAGAGATTAGCTTGCTATTTAGACATTAAGTCTTATAGTAGTGTTGGCCAATAGACTTCTGTTTATAATAGAATAGAATCATAGAATCGGTAAGGTTGGAAGGGACCTCTGGAGATCATCTAGTCCAAACCCCTGCTCAAGCAGGGTCACCTAGAGCATGTTAGACAGAGTTGCATCCAGGCAAGCCTTGAACATCTCCAGAGAAGGAGACTCCACAACCTCTCTGGGCAACCTCTTCCAGTGCTTTCTCTCTCACAGTGAAGAAATTCCCCCTCACGTTCAGGCGGAACTTCCCATGGTTCAGTTTATGCCCATTGCCTCTTGTCCTGTCACATGGCACCACTGAAAAGAGTTTGTCCCCATCTCCTTGACAAGATACTTTTGCACATTGATAAGATCCCCCCTCAGTCTTCTCTCCTCCAGGCTAAAGAGGCCCAGCTCTCACAGCTGTTCCTCATAGGGCAGGTGCTCCAGCCGTCTGATCATCTTCGTAGCCCTATGTCAGCCCTCCCCAGTAGCTCCATGTCTCTCTTGTACTGGGGAGCCCAAAACTGGACATGGTACTCAAGATGAGGCCTCCCCAGTGCTGAGTAGAGGGGCAGAATCACCTCCCTTGACCTGCTGGCAACACTCTTCCTAATGCACCCAAGGATACCATTGGCCTTCCTGGCCACAAGGGCACATTGCTGGCTCATGGTCAACTTGTCATCCACCAGCACTCCCAGGTCCTTCTCTGCAGAGCTGCTCTCCAGCAGGTCAGCCCCCAGCTTGTACTGGGGCCTAGGGTTATTTCTCCCTAGGTGCAGGACCCTGCACTTGCCCTTGTTGAACCTCAGGAGGTTCCTCTCCACCCAACTCTCCAGCCTCTCCACATCCCTCTGAATGGCAGCACAGGCCTCTGGTGTGTCAGCCACTCCTCCCAGCTTGGTATCATCAGCAAACTTGCTGAGGAGACACTCTGTCCCCTCCTCCAGGTCACTGATGAAAAAGTTGAACAGGATGGGACCCAGTACTGAGCCCTGGGCGATTCTACTAGCCACAGGCCTCCAACTAGACTCCACACCACTGATGACAACCCTCTGAGCTCTGTCTTTCAGCCAGTTCTCAATCCACCTCACTGTCCACTCGTCTAACCCATACTTCCTGAGCTTATCTAGGAGGATGTTATGGGAGACAGTGTCAAAAGCCTTGCTGAAGTCAAGGTACGCAACGTCCACTGCTCTCCCCTCATCTAACCAGCCAGTCATTCCATCGTAGAAGGCTATCAGATTGGTTAAGCAGGATTTCCCCGTGGTGAATCCATGCTGGCTACTCCTGATCACCTTCTTTTCCTCCATATGCCTGGAGATGACATCCAGAATGAGCTGTTGCATCCCCTTTCCAGGGATGGAGGTGAGGCCGACCGACCTGTAGTTGCCTGGGTCCTCCTCCTTGCCCTTCTTGAAGTCTGGAGTGACACTGGCTTTCTTCCAGTCCTCAGGGAGCTCTCCAGTTCTCCAGGACTTTTCAAAGTTGATGGAGAGTGTCCTGTCAACAACATCTGCCAGCTCCCTCAGTACCCGTGGGTGCATCCCATCCGGGCCCATGGATTTGTGGATGTCTAGTCTGTCCAGAAAGTCTCTAATCCTATCCTCCTCAACCAAAGGAAAGTCTTCCCTTCTCTGGACTTTCTCCCTCACGTCCAGGCTCTGGGATTCCTGGGGGCTGCCCTTAGCAGTGAAGACTGAAGCAAAGAAGGCACTCAGTAATTCTGCCTTCTCTGTAGCCTTTGTCACCCTGCCGCATTCAGTAGTGGGCCCACATTTTCCCTAGTCCTTCTCTTGCTACTGATGTATTTGAAGAAGCCCTTCCTATTGTCCTTAATATCCCTTGCCAGACTCAGTTCCAGCTGAGCCTTAGCCTTCCTCGTTGCATCTCTGCATACTCTGAAGGCATTCCTATAGTTCTCCCAAGTAGCCTGTCCCCTCTTTCACATTCTGTGTACTTTCTTCTTCTGTCTGAATTTGGCCAGGAGCTCCTTGCTCACCCATGGAGGTCTCCTGCCTGCTTTGCTGCACTTCTTTCTCCTTGGGATGCACCGCTCTTGAGCTTGGAGGAAGAGATGCTGCAATATCAGCCAGCTCTCCTTAACTCCCCTTCCATCTAGGGCTTTAACCCATGAGATTACTCCAAACAGGTCTCTGAAGAGCCCAAAGTCTGCTCTCCTGAAGTCCAGGGTCGCAATCATGCTTGTTGCCTTACTTATTCCTGCCGGATCCTGAACTCCACCATCTCATGGTCACTGCAGCCAAGGCTGCCCCCAACTTTCACATCTTTAACCAGTCCGTCTCTGTTGGTAAGGACAGGATCCAGCAGGACACCCTTCCTCGTAGGCTTCTCCACCATTTGTGACATGAAGTTGTCATCAATGCATTGCCAGAGCCTCCTGGACTGTTTGTGCCTTGCTGTGTTGTCCCTCCAGCAGATGTCAGGGTAGTTGAAGTCCCCCACGAGAACCAGGGCCTGTGATCATGAGGCTACTTCCAGCTGCCTATAGAAGGCCTCATCAACTTCCTCTTCCTGGTCAGGTGGCCTGTAGTAGACACCCACAACAGTGTCCCCCATGTTAGCCTGCCCTTTGATCTTTACCCATAAGCTCTTGTCTGGCTCCTCCTCCTCCACCCCTAGGCAGAGCTCGATGCATTCCAGTTGCTCTCTCACATAAAGAGGAACTCCACCAAGAGGAGATTGTAGCTGCTGGTGGTCCTTTGCTTCCTTTCCCAGGGTGAACGGAGGCAAGCATATGCATGTTTGTGCTATCCCCACAGTTAACTTTATCTACCTCAGTCCTCAACACTGTGAGGTTTGTGAGGCTTCAGAAGTATACAGTTCTATAGATGGAAGAGCAATCAGTCAGAAAGTGACTTCTGAAGGTATCAGAGGAGCCATGACAGCCATGCCTCAAAACAAGCAGTCTTATTTGCTGAACCATCAGTGTTGATAACCAGCTTCAGGGCTTGCGCAGGCTACTGCTAGACAAGCTTCCATAGAAACAGTACTTTGTACATCTTGCAAGGGCTCCTAACTGTCTTGGCTGTTGTTAGATAGAAGTAAACCCCTTGACCTTTACAGCTGATAATTTATGTGCTGAGCCTGAGGGTTGTTGTCCTTCAGGACATCTGATCTAACTTCCTGGCTGTGAACTGATTTGTATTGTGTTTCCCCCCTTCCCCTCCCCACACACACATATCTTGCCTGCTATAAAAACTAAAGGCTCTATCTTCATGTGTGTCCATGATCATGAGTTTCTGGAACACAGTAGATCTATTGTTTGGATTTATTTTCCTAAAAAAAAAAAAAAAGAAGAAGCTGCTTTAGGTAACTAAAGAGAACTTACCTGTACTAGAACATAGCTGGGAAAGATGCAACAGTACAAGCACAGCATCAGTGTGGAACAAAGCATAAGAAGACGGAGAATCTTCTCAAGCTACAGAAGGCTTGCTTAGGAGGAAAATGTTTCCAGAAAATACTTTATTCCCCCACCAGTTCTTCCTCAGTGTAGAATTAATTCAGTGTCAACTGGCATAAGGAAACTGAAATATTTGCTGACTGGTCAGCAGGTACTTTCTTATCAGTATAAATTAGGGTCAAAATGTAATACTGTCATTAATGGGCCACTTTAAAAAGAGGAATGAGCCAAAGTATGGAGCAGCATACTAATTTGAAAGAATTCACTGATGTTAGTTGTCTGTTCAGCTTCAGGTTTTTTTCTATTGATACGTAGCAACATAAAAGATGAGACTATTCTACTGCGCTAAGGAATGAGGCTCAGTCAGCAGCCTTCATTCCAATTGCAGGCAAATAAAGCTCAGTATTGCATTTGACCTTTTGTACTTACAGGGTGGAAATCTTATTTCTGCAAGTTGATTATTTGTAGCAAAGCCAGCTGTGATAAGAGTAATAGTCACAGTGATTCTGCCTGCCTCCCAGTGTTTGGCCAGCTGCAAGAATAAACAGGTTACCTAGCTACAGGGAGCCTGCCTTGCAATAGAGGTATGGGGTTTTCCACTGGGTCTGTATGGAAAAGAGAGGATCATAATCACTCTGATTAAGCTTTCTGGTGCCTCTCTGTTACCACTGTCACTTCTCGAGGCTTGTTTATTTGAGCCTTCTCCAGCAGTTTACATAGAAGATGAATTGCAGCAATTCTAGCAGGCTTTGTGGTGTGTATTGATCCTTCCCAAGTAGTCTGTTGGAATAGGTTGCTTAACTATTACTGTACCTTCAGGACCTGCAACTCCAGCCTGTCAGTGTCCTGGCAAAAAAAAAAAAAAAAAAAAAAACAAAACAAAACAAAACAAAAAAAAAAAAAACTCTAACTACATTGTCATTTGTTTTCTTATCTGCTTCTCATACCTTAGTTCACCAGGTTTGTAATGTTCGCTTACTTCTCACAATCCCTGACTAACGTCAGTTGACTGAACAAACACTGAGCTGTTTGCTGGCAAACAGTATTGTCCCACAGCTGATGTCTGAAACACCCTGACCTGAAATGCTTTTCACTCCTGATGGCTAGATAATGTGAGCAGAAACTGATGTAAAGAAAATGATTTTGTAGTTCAGGTTCTGTGTCTGAAAACCTTCTTCATGCAAACTGGCCAAACTAGGCTGAGGCTGGCTACATAGTTAACTGAATTAAAATGGACTGCCATTCTGGAAAGTCCCTTTTACCTGGGATTTTCTCTCTAGCTTGGGTAAGAAGCAGTTTGTTTAGGACCTTTGCAGCACTGAGCAGTTGTGCAACTTGTAGTGCTTGAATGCTGGAGAGAGTGCTTAGGGATGACCTTGCTACTCCGAACAACTGTTCAGCAACGTGTTCCCTTTGCTTTAAAACTGGACTTGGTCCCTTCAGTCTGTCGTTCAGAAGCCTCCTACAAGCTCCTTGTAGGACTGAATCTGTGCTGTGTAAAACTCCAAGCGTGGTCTTGTTTAAATTGAGGATTAATGCTGAAGGTCAAGTAGAAAATTCTGACTCAAGCTGAAGAGTGTGCTGCTCTTACCTCTGCAAGTGAACAGGTGGAAAATGCCTCATTGCTTTAAGTAGTGAATTGGGATTTCCCTGCAGGAAAAAATGTCAAAGGAAGTTCTCAAATTCCAAAAATTTCAGAATTGTCTCTGCAGCTGAAAGGAGAACTGAAATCTCCAGCCCTGAATTTTACTACCTTTTACCTGGGGGGAAGCTGGCTGCTTATGAAACAATGTCTACAGCAAACTTTTTAACCTTTGTGGCAGGGGGTTGTAGGGCTTTGGAGAGATTGCCAGTGCCTGCTGATGTCCTGCAGAGCCTAAGTACTACAAGGTATACTTTCCTTCTCAAGGAGTGCCTTTTGCCCTGCTTTTGGAAGTGTTGAATCCTTCCTGGGGGCGCTTTCCATAAATGCTGATTAGTATCACATTCTATGGCCCCTGTTTGATCTCAAAAATCACTGATACATGATATTTGCATGCTTGGGAGGGGAAATTAGCCTCTTTCCAAGCCCTGAGCTCAACTGTAAGATAACTTTCTGTACATCATTTGTGGTCAGGCCTATCCTAGTGCTAGGAGCATAAGCAGTATGAGGGAGAGGAACCACTTTAGCCTTGTGTGAAATGCAGCAAGTACTGTGTTGGTTTTTGAAAGTGCTCACTTGACACGCCTGTACAGTAATTTCCCTGAAATGTTGTGTGTTTGGTTCTCTCCAAGCCACAACAGCTCTCCAGAGACTCTTAAGAGCTCCTCAAACTGAAAGGCAGGATTTCTCCTACCCTACTGGATATAGTCATATAGCCCTGGAAGAGAGCAGATGGCAAGAATCACACCAGATTCAGTAGTGGTAGTTCAAGCTGAAATCTAGGCTGGGTCAGCAACAGCTGGTGAGTGGCACAGACGATTTGCAAATGAAGCTATCTGTAGTCCTTACTGGCCATTTACTTGCTTACTGCTTTTTTCTTTTTGTTTTTCTTAGGTAGCTTTGGCAGTAGAGCTGTTTATATGAAACTTGCTCAGTGTTTTATAACTTAGGAACCTTTTCTGCTTAGAGGTAGATTATTATTTTTTCATCTAGTTCTGACAGGTATCTATTTTGGGAGTTTGCTAAGGTGTTTCCTGAAATTTGAATATGGTGTCAGTAAAGAAAATATGAACATAGTGAAAACTCTTCCACAGGAAGGGCTGTGGATGAAAAGTGGGAGAAGGAATGTGAAATGATGGAGTGAAGCTGTTAAGCAGGAACAAATATCCCCAGGGAGGACCAAGAATAAATGCCTTTCTGTCCAAGGGAATTGTTGGCCAGGTCTGTTGTGCCCAGGCTCTGCCCTTGGAGGTCTTGTGGGCAAAGGAGAAGGCATGGGACAGATGGAAGTCTTGTTGGTAGCCTCTAGGAAAGCTCTAGTCAGAGCCCTAAGGTCCCTGTTCCCTGTTAATGCAATTTCTTCTTCCATGCACTTGCTGCTGCCACCTCAGGATCTGCTCAAGGACATGTTGCTGTCTAGGGAGGCCAGAGCTGGATGTTCTTTGCTCCTACAGTGCTGGGTCTGCAGATCTAGAGTGCAGAGGCTAAAGAGGGCTCTGAAACACTGTGTTTTTAGTCACTGTCATCTCTGCGTGCTTTAGTTGCCATTAGTGCCCTCACTTGTTCTCTGCCCTCAGTCCTGAGTGGAATGACTTCTCAAAGATCTAAGTCAGAATGTTTTGAAGGTAAAACCAGATACACAGACTCATTTGACTTAGCAATGTTTTGTAGACTGTACTTAATTGTTTAAGAAATTAATATCAAATCAGTGATACATGATATTAAACATCTTGCATGCTGGCTGGGCAAGTAAAAACAGAGCTCTTGGTGCAAAAGTGGCTTGTGATTAAAAAACACTTTAATCACATGTGGGAAAAGGCTTATTGGTCCCTTCCCTACTGTGCATTACTTCCCAGAGGAGAAAACTGGTTTTAACGCATACTTCTGCTCTGAAGAGTTGTCACTATGGCAAACGGTTGTTCAGATACCATGGAAGAGTTTTTGATCTGCAGTAGCAACTTCCTGCTTATTGCTGCTCTCTCCTGCATACTTTCTTAATAGAACAAGTCTATGTGCAGCTAGGAATGTCAGTAACTGCTTGCAGGTAGGTCTGTGTGCTAGGACACATCTGGAGCTAAATAAGCATCAAACTTCATGAGTTCTCAGGGTTTTTTTCCTGCTTTCAGCCTTCTCACTGCAGGAAGAAGGAAGAGACTGCAGTCAGCTGCTGCTCAAGCTTAGCAGTCCCTGGATGTACATGCACCTTGCCACTTCCTGGGTGGTTGAGGTTTTTGGCTGTATCAGCCACTTGGTTTGCCTGAAGTGAGCTTTCACTTCTAAGCTGTCTACCTGAACATCATACCTGAAATACCCAGGCCAGTAATGTGGAGCAAAACTACTGGAATGACTGGCAGACTAAATCTGAAAGCACTCTTTGGGACTTTCAGATGTAATCAGTGTATGCTTTCTAAGAGTTTCTCAGTGTAGATGCATGATGTCTGTGCAAGGGGCCTGGGAAAGGACAGTCTGATTGTATTTCCAAAGCCTGAGTCATTGTACCACTGTGTTGGTACATCAGGTAAAGTGCTGGGATAAGTAATCTTACAGTCTAAGGTCATGACTGCAGCTTTTGCCCAACCAGGTAAAAAGTCCTACTGGTGGCCATTTCCTCATGGAGCTAATGATTAATATATCAATTAAGCATGAGCAGAAACAAAATGTGTGTGCTTTAGATAAAGCAGACTGTATGTGGAATAACACGATATTGTAGTATTTGTTTTCTTTGTAGAAAGAAAAGTAGGAGTTGTTACTTGCATTGCTTTGTACAGACTGGTACTGTGTGATTACAGGGAGTGCTACTGCTTTCATAGCAAGCATGATTCATTGTGATCCACAGCCTTTATGGTTGATTAAAAAATGGCAGAGTCTGTTCATCTTATTCTGTGTCACGTTTTTTTCAGGAAAATCAATGGAAACGTCAAAACTTGAGTCTAAAATTGGTTGCTGTCTAGGGCCTTGTCACTCTTGTTCCTAGTCTCTGTTTGAACACCTGTCCCAAAGCGTTTATGGGCTTGTGCTTATGGGCTTATGCTTATCATGAGAAGAACCTCGGCACATCGTAGAAGATGTTTAGAGAGTCTGACCTTGGACAGAGAGAGGCACAAAGCAGCTAATAAAGGCCCCAGTAGCACTTGCTACAGTACACTTGAACTGGATGCCTTTAACTTTGTCAGAATTTCAAATACTTCCAAATGCGCAAAACCCGGCAGTTTCTTGAATTGACACACATCAGGTTGAGTTTCTTTTGGTGAAGCTATTGCAATAGAAGACCTGAAGCCTCTTAATGGAAGTAAGTTGAAGAGACAGGATATTGGGTAAAATGCTGGTTAAAGTGAGTTGGGAAGAACTTGGGTGGCTTGCATCCAAAAACATGCTGTGCAAGACTTATAATGAGACAATTATTTGTGCAATGAGTGAGGTACCTAGGGTTTTATGTTATGCTACCCTTTATCATGCTTTGTAGGGTATGCTCTGCATTAAAGTGGTGCTAATTCATAGACTAGGAAAAATGAGTAAATGCTGGTTCCATCTACTCTTGATTTCCTTGGGTACTTCATTCACTGTATTTGTATTAGTTCTCTGAAGCTGATGTTAAGTTTCTCAGTATACAAATAAGAGGATTGGTATACAATGTTTCCAACTTGATGAGACTTGGCTAGGGACAGTTTATCAAGCCTTCTTGCAGTTAAGACTGGGGAGAAGGGGAGAAACTCTTAGACTATGCACTTTGGTAGCTGTGAGTGAGCAGTCAGCTGGCTTTCACCTGTTTTGCTTCTATCTTCCCTACAAGACCTACACCCAAGTAGGGGGAGGGAAGCTTCTTAACATTAATGCTATATAATTGTCCTTAAATTTCACTGGCAATATGTCTGGCACTGGCTGTAGAGCTACAGCTTCAGAAGCATTAGTGAAGGTTCAAATAGAAATGACCAAGCTATAAAGGAGAGTTTGGGTTTTTCTTTAATTTATGGCCCCGATACTCATGAAGTTTGAAAACTTTCAGGCTCTCAAAACTGATTCCTGCTTTGTTTTAAGCATTGGCTGATGACAGTTCTACTTACCATGACAGAGAGATGCTCTGTTTAGGCTCTTGGCCTCTCTGGGATAGAGACTGCAGTGGAAGAGTGTGACTTCTCAGTTGTATCTATTTCAAATGAATCTTCTCTGATGGGCCTTTCCTTAAGACTAAACTTGAGTGAATAGATATGGTAAAGCAACTTACCCCTCACATGGGGAAAAAAGCTATAGAAAAGTCAGGTATTTTCCTCATTCACAGTAAACAAGAAGCTTGTAAAAGGTTAGAGGAATATTCTGCAGTCTTATGTCAGTAGCAAGATGTTTGTCTGGTGATTGGTGATTACAGTTGCTCACTTTGGGAGAAGCTGTGCACTTAGTCTTCTGGTGCTGTTTTGCAGGGGTCTCTGTGGAAAGGCGCCTGTGCTGTAAATGGGCTGTTGGTTTGGGGGATCTTCAGCCTCTAGCAGAGCAGGGTGGAATGACTTGGTCTTTTTCAATGCCGTGTCACCCTTTCTTCCAGAAAGGCACACTTGCAAGTCCATGAAAGGTATTGATATAGTTACTGTCTCTACCTACCTGCTGTGTCCAAAGTTGCTCATTATTTTGCCCCATCTTGCCCTGGATTATTAGTGGGCATTTGTGCTTTTGTATCAACCCCTTGACTCGGAAGACTTAGCAATAAAGTGGCAAGTAAAAGCAAAAGTGCAGAGCAGGTAGTTGATGGTGTTAACTTGAAGGGGAAGAGCTTATTGCTGCCTTGACCCAGTTGTGAGCTGCTGTGCTGAAAAGCAGTATGTAGTGATGTGAGTCAGCTGAGCCATACAGAAGTGCCTATTTCCCATTGCACAGGCCCAAATTTGGAAAAAACATTTTGTTTAATATTTCATCAAGTGTTTCGTAACTACACTTGAGTGTTGTATGTTCTAGACACTTCTCTGCTGTAGTTTAAAACTTCCAAAGGATTAATCGTAAGTACTTAAGGCAAACTGCTCTTGATGCCTTCAGTCATAGGCAGCTCACTATAAATTGTGCTGGACAGCATCTATTTCAACTCTGCTTTAAGATGAAGGAGAATTATACAGAAGCATCCTCCAGCAGACTCTGCAGTGAAACTAAAATTGACTGATTTTTTTTTAATAAGTTGTCAACTAATCCAACAAAACATTAGTTTGTGTGGGATGATGATGGACTTTGCAGTGCTAGTGCATTATATGACTGCTGTCTCTTGTATGCTTGCTACCATTGCTCTTTGGTAGCTTATTCTTCAATTACTAAAGCTGTGTTGCTTTAACATTAAAAGACAGTGATTTTAGATCTCTTCCCTGAATGATGCCTTGGTTGTGGCTACAAATACAGCTTTCTGCAACACCAAACTGCTACCTGTTCTTTCTATTTTTGTCTTGTGTGGCTAGTGAATGTACAAAAGTTCAGCACTAAACTACATCTAACTTTGACTTCAGACTGAAGAGCTGCCAACCAGTTTAAGTTGGGAAAGCAATGACAGTTATTGCTTTGAGAGTTCAGGGTGGTAGAAGAGGTAGGATGTTTCTGTCTCAGCTCTGATGGAAAGTGCTGTTTCTTAGCTTGAGAGATTAGTAATTCTTCCACTCTTGCCCCAAAGATCTATTGTTTCAATTTCGTTCAATCTTTATTTTCATGTCTTCGTCTTAGAGCTGCTGTGAAGTAGAGAACAGGGGTGGTTCTAATAGGAATGTAAAGTGGGAGACATCTGAACAGATCATTTAAGTTGCAGAATTGACTAGACCTGTTGGTGTTCCCACTACTATATCTTTGACCAGAAGTGACTTAATGTCAGCAATACTGAAAACCTAATCTGCTCTGACTACCCATGCCAGCTGGGCTTGGCTAGTGTGGCTGAAGCTAGTAACTGCCTTCCAGCCTGTGGTTTGCATGACAGTGACATTGTCTTCCCCTGTTGCTGGGTACCTGCAGGATGCAGTGGCTGCTCTCTGGGTTGGTTGGCTGAAGAAATTTGCTAGCTAGATCTGCCTGCACTCAAATTGTAACATTGCTGTCTATTAATCCTCAGGGAAGAGGGATAGTGCTTATAGGGTACATACCCTCAGCTCTTTTGCTGGAGGTTGAGCTCAACTGAGATTGAGCTTTTTAATTTTTTTTTTAATTAAAGGCTTAAAATGGGACCTGCCTGCCATAGTCTGAAGATGTGAGGCACAGACCTAATGTCACTGCTCCCTGAGCAGTATAATATTACATTGCCCACAAGATTTGAGGGTGCTGGAGTACCACAAAACTCACTGCAGAGCTCTTTTGGGGACTGAGGAAGGTGTCAGTTTTCCCTTGAGTTTCACTCAGGGCTTTACTCCAGAATGAGTTCAGTGGGATCTGCTCTTGCTGTTGTTTTCCAGAGGTCAAAGTCAGCCTGCTGGTCACTGGGAATCCAGCGCTTCACTAAATGCCCCCCTTCCCCCCCCCCCCCCCCCCCAGCATCCTCTTGCACAGTTCTGGATATCTCGGGGCACTGCAGACCCCAGTTTGGGATACGGCAATGGTCTGTCAGCTGCAATCTAGCTCTCCACAGCCCTGAGGTAGGACAACTTGAACTGTGTGTGGCTTGTTCAGAGCTCCTGTATCTACCAAGAAAGAAGCCTGATGTATTTTTGTATTTTCCCAGCCTGAAATGCATTATCTCCTGTCCTTGCAAGCTGAAATTGCTCTGTGTAACTTTGCCTTGCTGCTTGCCTTTCTGAATAGCTTGGTCTTATGACTGGATTTGTACAAAGGCGTTGTGTGGCATCAGGATTTGCTTTTTGTTACAGCTCAGTGGGGCAACCCAAACAGAAAGGCAATAGCTGAATAATCAGTGTTGTGCACTGCTGCTGCAGGAGAGAATGCTGTCCTGTTGCAGAGGACAAATGGATCAAATGCCAGGATGTCTGGCTGCTTCCAACAGTGCTGGCCAGGGAAGGAAAGCAAGACTGTAAGGGCAACTGCTAAACCAGCTTAACTCTTAGAAGTGCAGGGCACAGCTCCCTTTTCCATTCCAGAGGAGTCGGGGCCCCCTACAGCACACTGCTCTGAGGATCTAACTGGCCATGGCTTCAAATGTGAAGCCTCTAAGTCTTCTATGCCAGTGTTTGAATGCAAGTTTGGGGATGTCATCTGATTGTGGACAGATGAGAGGAAGGGGCCTGACAGTGGTCTTATCTGCCCTGGGGTAGATTTTCCTCCCCTTTTTGAATGGGATGAGTATGTGGTCTTGGAAAGGGATGGAAGATGATTGCTCATGCTGCCTCTTATAGCTGGCCCCAGCCTTACAGCGCTGCCTATCAACTCACACACTGACAGTGCTGTAGACTGAACCATGATCTCTGCTTTCATTAGCTTCAGGTCTTGCTTTCTGCCTCAGGCTGAGGAAAGGCAGGGAGGTATGTGCTTTTAGCTCTGCAGGGGCTGTCAGCACAACAGCAGCTCCTCCTGGGGAAAGAGCGCATGGTTCCATTTCCTGCTTCAGCACAGCTTGTCATAACACTCTGCTAGTCTCCCCTTTCTCCAAGGCTGCCTGGAGAAGAGATGCTTTTTTAATCCTGCCATGGAGCAAGGGTACCACATGCTGTTACTGAATGCTCAAACGCAGCAGTGAAGCCTTAGAGAGGAATGGTAGTGCTCTGCCAGAGCCAAGCAATGTTTCCTGGAGCTGTGCTTTGCCTGCAGAAGAAGAGATGCCTTTTTGTTGTTCTGGTTAGTAAGAGGGAGGCTGTCTGAGGCTGGAATGCAGACTGTAGGTGAAAGCAGTTTGAGGAAGGGGAGGTTTGTGTGTGTGTGTGTGTGTGTTTTTCTTTTTTTCTTGACTGGGCTGTTTAACTCTGCAGCAACTATGAAGTGTCGTAACAGGATTTAGTACAGTGTAAGCATGAGCAACTCCTCTTCCGCCCAGGAGCTTCAATTCTTCAGAGAACTGAAGCAGTGAAGGAGGAGAAACTCTTCTGAGCACAAAACAAATCAGTGGGTGGTGGATCAGGCTCATGCCATCAACATTCTCCTGTGCAGACCTTGTTGTCAACACTGTTAAGCCACTTGGTTTATAGCACTATTTGCCTGCCAGGCTCTTGTGTAAGGGCATGTTTCCCATGAAGACCATAACAAACAGATCCAAGAAAGCTCTAAGGCAGGCTCATGTGCCTGCCTTCAAATTGTGCTGCAGTTTCAGGTATGTTAGCCCAAGCCCAGAGAGGAGGAACCAAATGTGAACTGCTAGTCTGCCCTGAATGGGCTTCTAGTGCCTGCTACAATAGGCAGAAATGTAGCAGGCAGCACAGAGGACCCATGTATGGGACACTGCTAGCAGAGCTATATCCAAGCCTGGGGCTTTTAGATTTGCAAGCAAAATCTAAACAGTTCAACCCTACCTGGCTGTAAGGGGTTGGCTCGGAGCCATACTTACTGTTGGGCCAGCACTCTGCTGTGCTTTCAGTCAGCTGATAATGTATGGTAAATCCTAAGTCTGTTAGGTTCCTCTGGTTGCCTGCTGGGGCAGAGCTTAAACAGTTTCTATCCATGAGGTGTTACCATGAGCATCTTGGAAGAGTGATCCAAGCATTGTCTCCTCAGCTGGTGAGGCATCCAAGGATTGCCTTCTGCTCACCTGCTAAGAACTGGCTGTAGTTTGTGTGCTGAGCAGGTAGTGTTGGAAGAAGACTGCCTAGTTCAAGGTGGTCAGTGTGCCAGACAAAGCTTGTCAAAGATGTGTGGTACTGGATATTAGGGTGCGAGATGGACACAGGTGGAACAAGGACTGATCACTGGCTTCCTAGGGGAGGGGGCAGTTAGTGCTTGAGCAGAGCCAGAGCAGTATCGGAGTTTGCTAAAGCAGGTTGACTTAGCATTACCAGCTTAAGCAGACAGCAAGCTGACAAATCCCAGATGCACTCATAGCTATGGAAACTGGCATCTCCTGGAAAACTCTGCCCTGGATGCTTGTCTGGGCTCTTGTCCCTGCAGTCAGGGCAGACTTGTCATCTTCACTCTGCTAAAACTTCAGAGCTTTCTGCAGCTTTCCCTTGTGCATGAAAGAGACCCTGTGGCACAGCTTGTGTGCAAGGAATCTTCGCTCTTGCTTTCCAAATCAGTCCTCTAGCCCACATCTAGAGGGCTCCAAAATTAATGTTTTAATGTTCCCTAGTCTGCCAGGCAATTAGTTGTGGAGAAACACAGTGGAACTACTTCACCCGGAAGTCGGCTGCTAGAGAGGGAGGCTCTGAAGGAGATGTGTCCCAACACTGCCACAGCTTCATTCCTCCCTCTCTCCTTGCAATGATAGTGAGTAAGCTGGTCAGCTGGCATTCCTTCCTGTTCTGCTGTTTCTACAGGACTTGCTGGCTGGGAAAGGTGGGCTTTTCCTGCCCCTAAGTGCTGGCTGGGGCTGACAAAATGGCCTCCTGCCCAATAGCTACCCTGTGCAAAGTGCAAGGTGAGCTTTTCCCTTCCTCTCATCCCCTCAAGGCTGGAGGGATGCTGTTCTGTTGCTACCTTTGGCTCTTTCAAGGAATCTCTCTGTACCTCACCACCACTGATGTTCGTGTGAATGTAGCTACAGTTCACTGTAGAGTAGTTTGAATCTACTATGTGCCTTCTTCTGACCACCTCCTGCCATTGAGACTTTGCATCCTCCCATGTGCTCCTTCAGCAATGCCAATCTAGGTGTCCTGAGCAGCCTCTATGAGTGCAGGACCTTCTGCCAGCACTGCAGCTGAACTGAGTAGCTCCTGTCCTGGGAAAGGCCAGCTGCACTGCTGTGGTGCACGCCAGGCTTGCCAGTGCTAGCCAGATGGGCACTCGGTGTGAAGTGGCACTGATTTCGGTCAGCAGCAGGGCATGTGGCAAATGGTGCCCCTGTGGACACTGTTCTGGAAAACTCCTGTTGCTGTAGAAGGCCTGGCTGGAGGGTAGGGAGAGGCAGATGGGCAGGCAGGGATGGTCTGAAGCACCAGCTCAGGCTGCTGCTGGATGCAGACAAGCAAGCACTCCTTCACGCACTCCCAGGAGAGCAGCTTGCACAAAGCAGATGTGTTCCAGGCTGAACCAGTCATCTTGCTCAATAATTATCTGTTGCAACAGAAATCTGGTCTGAGCTGATCTGTACCAGTTTCTTATGTCAAGATCATAACATTACAGAGTCTCAGCAGCCTGGGTCTGGCTGTAAAAATAACTTTATTCAATGGCTATTTCTGTTGGGGTGGTGCTGCAGTGGTGGAAAGAGGGCAATGGGTTGTATGCGGGTGCTGTAGTGGTGATGAAAAGCATGACTGGAGGTGCTCTGAGATTCATCACAGGGGCTTGGCAAGGCCTTTCTTGTGCAGACTCATCCACACATCAGCTTGAGGCCTCCTTTCAGAGATTGAATTCCTACCATAGTGGATGGGGGATGCATGCTTTCCCCTCCGCTTCCCTCCCCCTCTTCCCCTCCCCCTCCCCAAGCATGGGCCACCCCAGCCACATGCTGGGGTGAAGATGAGTGCTTGGGTCGTCCGGTGAGCCTGCTCTCCTGTGGCCTGAAAGGCTCCAGGCCATGGCAGACTCTGAGGCAAAGCAGGCAGGCTGGTGCTTGGCCTCCACCTGAAAGGAGGTTGGTGGCAGGCTGGGAACTGTGGATAGGTTTGGCAGCTGCGAGCTGCAGGGCACAGTTCTTTGCTCTTGGACTGACTGAGGTCTCCTCTGTCTCCCCAGTGTATGTTGTGGAGGAGCGGCGGAGGGACAACACGGGTGAGAGCGCCTGCCTGACAGCGTGTTGGACTGCGCTCTGCTGCTGCTGCCTCTGGGACATGCTGACTTGACTGCTGAAGCCACCTCTCGTACCTCTCACCGAGTGCTATGCAGTCTCCTGACTTCTGTCCTGACTTCTTTCTGTTACTGTAATCAATGCTCTGCTTTGCACAGCCAAGAGTTCCTGTCTGTCAGCCCTAGCGCCAGGGTGGTGGTGGGGGGTGCACTCCTTTATTTTAGTAAAGGAAAATCCCTTTTTAACATTTCTAAGACTTTTGTTGTAACTTTGAGGAATATGCTATGGTATATTTTGGCCAAAGGCATTCCGATAAAATGTGTATTTATCAGCTGAAATTTTCCTAGCCCTAGAAATGAAGATATAGGCAATAATTAAAGCCAACAGTTGATTTTCTTTGCTAGGTCCTGATTGTTTCAATAAATCCGTCCAACAGAGGGTGTGCTTTCCCTGTTGCTGTCTCCTCAGCTTCCGACATGTGTCAGTGCAGCAATGATGGAGTTGGCTTTAAGCAGTTCTGCTGCAGGAATTTGTCCTCCTTCCTGGGGGTGTCTGGCACTGCTGCTACCAGCATCTGTGGACCTCCCTGCAGTAATCACCTGCATAAGCAGTAACTGCCTGGTGAAACCAGCTCTTGGGGGCAGGATGGATTTTTTTATTATTTATTTATTTATTTATTTATTTTGGACAGCAGAAGCCCCCCTTTCCTGCAGTGAGATTTTTTTTTCCCCAGCCCTTTTGCTCAGGGCTATTCTATAGCTTGGGACATTCAGGTTGTCTTCTGGGCCCTAAGGGCAGGGTGGGGGGGTTCTAGCAGGTCTTGGAAAGGCAAGCTTCTTCATGGCATGCTGGGCCAGAGGAGGGGTAAAAAGCTTTTCTCTGTAGCAAATGAGGGAAGGCTGCTGCAGTTCAGCTGCATGCATGTCCTTGAGGAAGACTGTTTCCCACCTAGCTGTGCAATTCTCTTCCTGCTTTGCTCAGGAGAAAAACTTCCCCTAGACTGCAACAAGTTGCCTTTGCTTTGTAGTGGCTGAAGACCATCTAATGAGGCAAAGCTTTTAAAATTTGTGTACCTTTTACCAGCAGTGTTTGAAAGGGTGCTGTGCTCCCAGGCCCTTGGACAGTAAACTGTTGGTATTGTGTCCAGCCTCCCTGATAACTGGCAGTAAGAGCCAGATGTGAGGGGAAAGCTAAAGTGGGGTTGTCTTCAGAATGACCCCAAGGTTCCTCTGCTCTTCAGCCAATGTGAACCTGGACCCAGCATCAGGCCTGGAGGGGCCAGTGTGGGAACTGGGTATGTAAGAGTGGTCAGTGAGGGCTTAATTGCTACCTGTGGCAAGTCCTGCTCTGGGAAGGGCTGTGGAGCTCCAGTATGTGGTGGTATCTTCCTCAGCAACTCTGCAGCCTTTAGGGCTCAGCAGGTCCTCCCTGCTCTAATGGGCAAGTAAGAGCAGAGGTGTTGAGCTGCTCAGTGTTAATGCCTCTGCCAGCTGGGATGCTGTCACCCTCTCTCTCCCTCTGTGCCCTTTCCCTAGTGTGCTGGGCAGCAAGACTAAGCAAGTCTGGCCTGGCCTTGGCTGCTGCCCAGAGGGCCTTACTGGGCATGGAGAGGAGAGAGCCCACAGGCTCTCCTTCAACCTAGGCTTTGCTCTGCCTCACATCAGAGCAAGAGCTGGGCTGGGGCTGTTTGGCCCTACGGGGGAAGGGGCTAAGACTTGACTTTGTTGTGCTCTGTCATAGAAGTCTCCTGCTCCTGCTTATGTGCCTGTTGCAAGCACCAACAAAGAAGCTCTGAACCTGGGTGCTGAGCTCCTGTGGCTACAGCAGAGCGCCCTCCTTTCCCCAGGAGCACCCAGTTCTCGGCACTGTGGTGCCCATCTGCAGGGGTGTGCAGGACATGCCACTACCCTGATCTGCTCGTGTGCAGCTGGGAAGAGCTGCCCGGGGCTCCAGCCACCCCCCTTCTGTGCCTTGGGGGAGGCAGCTACGTGGTACCAAAATGGGCTCAGTGCTGGAGAGCAGGTGCCCCACTGCAGGCACCTCTGCCAGGCAGATGCCCTGCAGAGGGCCACAACTGGCTCTGCCAGTGCCTAGTATGTACCAGGCACCTAATGTGCAGCCCTATCCTGGGCCACAGGCGAGTGGAGCTGCAGGGCCAGGGCACCAGGTACAGGGGCAAGCACTGGTGAGTGCATGACCCAGCCAAAAAGCAACCTTCCTGCAGCACTGGGGAAAGGGATCAGTGTCCTGCAAGGCAGCCTCTGCCCTGTTCTTTCCCAAGGGGGACAAGCTCAAACACTTTTGGGCAGCTCCAGCAGTGAAGCCCATTGCATAGTGCTGCTGGATGGCCTTCAGCAAGATGCTGGTGGGGGGAGGTTGCTTATGTTTTTAACTTTATTTTGCTTTAAAATTAAAAAAAAAAGGCAATGGGGCAGGAGAAGGAGGTTGGGCTGGCAGAGAGGGCCATGGTGAAGGTGCACTGTGAGCACAGGGTGGCATTAGCCCTCTGTGCGCATGCTGCCAGGTTGGGGCTGTGCCAGGCCCATGCTTCCCCTGAGGGACTCAGGGCACCAGCCTGTCACCTTGTGAGCCAGAATAAATGACAACCTGTAGCAGACTTAAGAGCTAAAGGTGACACAGCCTGGCCCTGCTCTGCCAGCCTCTGCTTCCCCCCCCGCCCACACAACGTGGCACATGTTTCCCTGCACCCAGACCTGAGCAGGACACAGGGTCTTTGGGGAGCAGGAGGGTTACAGCTGATCTAAAGGTGAGTAGGCCTGGCACTCACCCCAGATCCTGCCTCCAGCGGCCTTCCCAGCACTGCGCAACTCTGATTCGCCTGCTGGCTCTGGTTGGGCTTTGTTGCCTTCAGCAACTCAGTCTCTGCTGTTCCAGCAGGGAACCGTGTGCAACCATGCTTCCAAACCACCTGAGGTGTCCTACCTTGAGCAACTGCCAATCAGCCATTGAGGACTCCTTCCACCATACCAGGGCCAGGTGCTGAGCCCCTTGGGGGACCTGGGCTTGAGATGGGCAGCTGCGCTCAACTGAATCCAATGGAAAAAGGTCCAAACTGGCCCTTGACTGACTTGCTGTCAAACTCCTTGGAGAAGCAGAAGAATGAACTAATGCAGGCTTTGCAGTAGAGTTTATTAAAACAGGCAAGATGAGAGAGAGGTCGTCACGCAGCCAGGCAGCCGTGACCATGGGCAGAGCTACCCAAAGTCACTCTGAATGGCCCGGGGCTCCAAGAGAGCCACCCAGCTATTGCGCCCTTCGGGCCATCAGCATTTCCCGGATGTTATCTTCTGCTTCCTTGACACTCCGCTCCAGGTACGACTTCTTCTGCTGCAAGGCCAATGGGGAAAAAAAAAAAAAAGAAAAAAAAAAAAAAACGGCGGAGAGTTAATGCCCATCCTGCTGACAGCACATGCCTAATGGTGCTGGAGTATGAAATTTCCAGGGATGACCTCTAATCAGCCTGAGGAGGGTGCACGGGACCCTATACGCCTCCTGCGCAAGGAGAGTGGTTATTCATTACCAGCAGTATCCTGGAAGCGTTAATATTTAGCCTTTTTTTTCCTTTCTTTTTCTTGGAGGAGAACTGGGTAATGTTTACACAGACCTTGAATTTTGCTCTCACTGAAACTTTCTTCTCACATTTGCCAGCACAACAACAAAGAGCAGCAAAAACTTGGACACGTTAACTGGAGTAATGAATCTGGATATGTTTGAAGCCTTGATACAAAACATCAGTACCATGTCATGCTGAGGCACATAGCTGACAGTAACATTCTTTCACGCTCAGGTAAAAATGTTTCCCCCCCACACACACCTGCCCCAGCCAGTTTTCAAAAACTTGACCCTCCTTTTCATTAGCTGCATCTTCAAAAAATTCCCTGCCACTGTCACAAAATACATGTGTTTGTTTAATTATCTTTAATTAGTCTCTGCTTGGCAGGGCAGCAGACCGAAGCTGTGCATCTCCAGATAAGAATTCAGCAGGCAGCGTGTCTTTTTTTTTTTTTTTTCCCCTGCTCGTCTGGGTACTCCTAGGTGACTGGAAAAAGCTGCACTTGGCTCTTTCTGACTATCTTCTCTGGGTTTGCAAATGGGCTCAACAGCTGAGTGCTCCCGCAGCCGCCAGACCTGCAGAAAGCATGCCTATTTGCGTGCAGTCAGGCTGCCTGTGGCCCTCCTTTGATGGCAGCGGGGAAAGTACCACTCCAAACACGTTTCCTTACAGGCCGCAAGGAAACCTCAGGGAGGTTTCCCCAGAGCCCAGCTTTGCGCCGTGGAATCAAAGACACCTCCTGGCCCACCCACTGAGAATGCAGCATGTCAGGCAGAGCCTTTGGGAGGCCCGAAGAGGGCTTCAGGCAGTTGTGCCTGGCTGCACGTGGGCCACGCTGGCATGTCATCCTCGTAGCACCCAGCGCAGCAGGCTCCCTGGCTTGGCAAAGACCACTCAGCACCACGGGGTTCGCAGCACAGCAGTGTAGCTGCCCAGCCACAGTCCAAGCTGATGCTCTTCCATGCTGGCCTCAGAAGTTCAGTGACAGCTCATTCTCTTAGCTGAGCTCTGAACCAACAAACATTATCCTTACTTTAAGGCTATCCTTAAACTGAAAGCATCTTGACCTCAGCCTAGCGCTTCCTGCCATGGGTTACACTGAATCACCTCCCCAAACACAGGCAGAGGAGCCCAGGAAAAGTGAATGGCCTCTAAACCTCACCAAAGCCGAGGCCAGGTAAAAGGGGAAACCACAAGGGGAAAGCATAGGCTGCCTTGATGCACTTCTGGGACCTCTGCAACCATTGCTCTGCTCTCATACAGAAGGCTTTTTTTTTTTTTTTTTTTTTTTTTTTAAACAGTTTTGTAACCACATCTGAAGGTGGTGAGGGGAAGCAGGTCATGGACAAGCTGCATGGCTCTGAGCTCAGATGAGGCTCCCAGAGCAGCCCCCCTTGGCTGGCTTACTCACTTTTCAGTATATTAGCCCATGAAACCCCCTCTGGTTTTGCCTTTCTTTCCTCTCCATGTCCCCTCGTGTCCACACAGCAACAGAGACATTTCAAACAGGCAGCGCTCTGCTGGCTCCGGCCGTAACCATAGCAAGAGCTGTGCAGTCCCCACCGTGGCACTGGGTGATGTCTGACCCACTGGGCTGCGAACACACACAGACACTGTCACTGGGATAGAGCAGCATTTCAAATGCCTGCTGTTAGCAAATAAAGCTAGAGAGCCTTTGGCTCCCAGCTTCCCTGGGGAAGAAGACTCTGAGCACTGGCAGCATGAAAGTCTGCAAAAAATGTGGCTGAATGTTGTGGGGAAGGCACTTGGGGCCACTCTGCCTGCTCTCACTGCAATGTGCTTTGCCTTCTCGATTTCTGCAAGGAAACGGGAACAACGGTGCTGGAGCTATGCAGCTCATGGCAAATGGACAGTAGCTTCTGACACACATGGATGTGGGATAGAGGACCTGGGCTGGTCCAGGTGCTTTTGTTCCTTTCTCCCAAAAGTGGCCTCCAGCCACGTTCAGTCCTTCAGAGATGGTGGCATCCATCAACTCAAAGATCTGAGGAGCAGTTCAGGATCCAGCAAAGAGGGAGTACTGAATAGCCAAGTCCGACAGGCTGGAAACATGCACCATAGACAGACAGGGAAACAAGGCAGAGCTGGGGAAAAAGAGGACTGCAGAGAGGAGAGGCAGCATACTGCCGGTGCGCCCCAGCACCCAGCGCACTTGCACAGGGAGTGTCCTACTGTGGGGCAGGGTGGGGAGAAGGAAACACAGGACCCTTGGCTTGGGAGGGCAAATTTTCTAAGCTGCACTCCAGGCCAGCAGCACACAGCCCCACAGCAGCTAGCTCCCCTCTGACTAATGGCTCAAGTCACGGGGGAGCGCAGTGCAGCCTGTTGCTACATTTTCCAAACAGTAAGCGGGCGAAATAAGGTGTTGCTTCCTGAGGAGCTGCAGCCTGGTTTCTGCTTAGGTAATCATGGGAGAAACAGCAGGAACTTGTGTGTAACCCCCTCCTTGCCACAATTGCTGGGGTCTAGACAGGAACTCAGTGTAACTCCCTGGTCCTCCTTCCTGGGGAGCAGCATTGTGAGCAAGCTGGGCTGACATACACACTCTGCCCAGTCACACCAGCTCTGCAACAGCCAAGCAAGGGGTCTGACAGCACTGCTCTTAAGTCATACTGGAGGCTGTTCCAGTCAAGCCAGATCTTCTGGGCTAGTCGTAACTGTTAGCTGTATGACAAACATCGTCTGCAGCCTCCCCAAAAACCCATCTCCAAGCTTCCCTGAACTTGCAAAGTTTTATTTGCACTTGATTTGTGGCCCTGTTAATTCTAGCTCTCCTTGCCTTACATACTGGGCCACACTGTGTTTACTAGGTGTTAGCTCTTTACTAGATTAGCTAGATATATTTTTCTACGAGGAGGTGTTTATGGCTCCAAGTATTCATTCTTTGTTGCATGTAGCAGCAAATTCCCAGTGCAGTGCCAGAATTTGCCAGTTCTGGTCCATAAGGAAGTTGAAGGCTGCTGCTCCCTCCTCTCTGAGGATATTACTTCTCCAGCACCTTAACCCCAATGCTAGCCAGGCAGCACTCTGGCCCAGCAGAGTACACGCACAGGAAGCCACCAGCTTCAAAGATCTGCAGAGAAGCTATACAACTGCTGCAAACTGCTGATTCTGAGCTCTGACCTGCTCCATGCATCAGCACTGCCAGAAACTACCTTTCGGTGCAGGAAAAACCACCCATCCATCCTCCAGCTCCGGAGGGCCTTCGGGCAAGACAAGGTGATTACCCAAAACAGAAAGACTGAGATACCATTGCATGAGTCATGGAGTCTCAGGATGGGACTGAGAAATGAGAGTTGTTTTTCACAGAATCAGTAAGGTTGGAAGGGAGCTCTGGAGATCATCTAGTCCAACCACCCCGCTCAAGCAGGGTCACCTACAGCATGTTAGACAGGGTTGCATCCAGGCGGGCCTTGAATATCCCCAGAGAAGGAGACTTCTTGGGAACCCCTCTGGCAACCTGTTCCAAGGCTCTGTCTCTCACAGTGAAGAAATTCCCCCTCACGTTCAGGTAGAACTTCCTGTGGTTCAGTTTATGCCCATTGCCTCTTGTCCTGTCACATGGGACAACCGAAAGGAGTTTGCCACCATCCTCTTGACACCCTCCCTTCAGGTACTTATACACATTGATAAGATCCCCCCTCAGTCTTCCCTTCTCCAGGCTAAAGAGGCCCAGCTCTCGCAGCCATTCCTCATAGGGCAGATGCTCCAGCCCTCTGATCATTTCGAAGCCCTACGCTGGACTCTCTCCAGTAGCTCCATGTCTCTCTGATACTGGTGAGCCCAGAACTGGATGCACTACTCAAGATGAGGCCTCCCCAGGGCTCAGCCTCCCCAGGGCTGAGTAGAGGGGCAGGATCACCTCCCTTGACCTGCTGGCAACACTCTTCCAAATGCGCCCAAGGACACCATTGGCCTTCCTGGCCACAAGGGCACATTGCTGGCTCATGGTCAACTTGTCATCCACCAGCACTCCCAGAGAAGACTGCAGTCCTTCTCTGCAGAGCTGCTCTCCAGCAGGTCAGCCCCCAGCTTGTACTGGGGCCTAGGGTTATCGCTCCCTAGGTGCAGGACTCTGCACTCGCCCTTGTTGAACCTCAGGAGGTTCTTCTCTGCCCAACTCTTCAGCCTGCCCAGGTCTTTCTGAATGGCAGCACAGCCCTCAGGTGTATCAGCCACTCCTCCCAGGTTGGTATCATCAGCAAACTTGCTGAGGACGCACTCTGTCCTCTCATCCAGGTCATTGATGAAAATGTTGAACAGGATGGGACCCAGTACTGAGCCCTGGGGTCTCCACTAGCCACAGGCCTCCAACTAGACCCCGCACCACTGATGCTGACCCTCTGAGCTCTGTCATTCAGCCAGTTTTGGAAGGCCAGTGGGATGAAGGTGACACGTATCACTCAGCTCTTGGAAAAGCCCATGCTCACTGCCCACAAGCAAGAGGGCCACATCCTCCAAGAAGGCTGGGCAGTCCTACATAGACCCAGCAGCTGCACAAGAGGCAGGGCTGAGGAGTAAAGAAGGAAATAAAGGGGTCACAGCAGGAAGAGGTTGCCTTGTCAGCTGATGGCTCTGGCTTCAGTAAACGGATAGTTCCTCCTTCTGGTTCGTGCTCACCACAGTCTGCTTGCTAGAGGTTTATTTACCGCTAGGGAAAATACGCTTCTTGAGTGTTAGAGAAGCTTATTTAGCAAGTGTAGCTTCTGAATGCCCCTCTGCCAGGCTGAAGCACTCAGACAGGGCAGTGCTGAGTGAGCACCCCCAGCTCACCACATAAGTGAATCACCCAGCACTGAAAGCCACCAGGGGTTCCCATACTCACCAGCCTGCCTTCGCCTCAACACTGTTTTCAGAGGTTTCAGAACCACTGCTTTGTTTCTGTAGCACTGCCCATGATTGACATTTACAGGAACTCCCACATAAGGAGGAATGACCTGAGGTTGCAGCTGCCATCAGCACATGAGGAGCCCCTTCACTGCAGAAGCGAGGAACACAAGCAGGAGGCTGGCTTGAAGGCAGCTGAATGCATGTGGGAAGGTCATGGAATCTGCAGCTACAAACTTCTGGGCAGGGAGCATGCTTAATACATGCTACCTGTCTTGACCTACTCCAGCATAGGATGAACTCTTGCACCTGCACTCGGCACTATCAGGGCTGCTATCCACTGGTTCTTATCTAACCTGGCCCTTCTTTGCAGTGGCAGCCTCTCGATCCTCCTCCTACTCAGCTATTTCCCTGCAGAGAAAGAGTACTGCCACCTTCCTTTAAGTTGACTCTGCTGCTGGTAATGATCATATTCTCCAGCCTGAGCAAGGCTGCAGCAGGTGAGAGCAAACCAAATCACAAAACTGCTAATATGTCTGAAAAATAGCCCAGAAAAAAAAATGTTAGCTTTCACCTAAATCTGCTTCCTGGAGCCAGGTTTGCAGGTTAACAGCTGCCTAGCACCGACACAGAAGGGAAGACATGGCCAAAGAGGAACTCTTCTTTGGGCAGCAGAGTCAATACAGCCAATTTATGAAATTGCTCAGGGGCTGAACGTTCTAGCACCTCGCGGTGGCTCAGGAGTCACCCTGTTCTTTGACTGCAAATAGCGTCACCATGCCCTGCCTGCTCTTCCTTTGCTTGCCCTGCTAGGTCCTTGGGAACCTTTCCCAGTTCCAAGCTTTCCTGCAGCCATCCTAAACCATATGAGGGAGGTAAGGGCGGGGGGGGGGGGGACAGCATGTGCTAACCTGTATGGGATTTCAATAGAGCTATGTAGAGTAAAACTGCAATCTCCCATGTGATCAGAGTTGCAGCCAAAAATAGGATCAGCTTCTCAGGCATCCCTATTATAGGGACAGCTCATGTCAATCTCCTGAGTGCTCTTCACACAAGAAATGGAGGTTGTGCTGCTCAGTGCCCTGCAGAAGAACCTACAGACTCACACAATGGTTGAGGTTGGAAAGGACCACTGGAGATCAAGAGAACAGGGCTCTGCAGAGAGGACACACCCAACCTACAGGCCTACAAACGCAGCAGCCCCTCCCCCCCCCCACAGGGACTCTCTGCAAAGAAGGCAGCATGGCTGCTTCCTATTGTGCCCACTGCAATCCCAACAAGGGGGGATTTCAGTCAGTAGGCTGAAAAGCCAAAAGCTTAGGTGTTTGGTTCTCACTCAGCACCAGGCAGCCTCCAGGTAACGACTCCTGGCAACTGCTGCCCAGGCCAGTGCTCAGTCTCTTTCCTCTGTGCCTCTCTTGTGTACGAAGGCCCAGCACAGGATCTTCAAAACAGCAACTTGTCTCTGCCCTCAGTCTGAAGTGACATAAGGCAGCATCCACAAATCTTAACTCACTGCTCCTGCCTCTTACTGAAGTGCACTGGAGAGGAGAGCCTGTGACCTAGTGGCTTTGGTTATGGCAAAAAGGATTCCCTAAACACCTGTCTCTGCCACTATTCTGCACTGTGCCTCTCCCTTGGACTTCACTCCCTGCTGCCAGCTTGCTCCCCAATCAGCCCCACACTATTTGCTTTCAACAGCAACTGTGGAAATACTAGATTTAATGCAGATACAACCACAGTTCACACCCTAGAGAAGAAAACGAGTTGTGGTTAACAGACAGGGCCTGTGACCTTTTGTTGCTCCAGGAAGTCGCATTCTGCCCGATACCTTCCTACCTCTATTTCTATTGCATCACTTTGCTAATAAGACTATAGCTGAACTAATGCTTTCCGAGGCGAGAAGTGTGATGACACATCCAGACCTTACATTCCTGGCAGATTAAAGAGCCAGCATCCACACATTCCACAGCAAGAAAAATCTATTAATCAGCTCCTCACAGACTAGCTTGAGATGACCAAAGCAACATATTTCCTACAGCAATGTCATATAAGCTTCTTTGCCTTCAGAGAGACTCTGACAGTTTTTGGCCAGACGCACACGTCTGCTGAGGCTTGTCTAGAGTTGGTAATTTAGTATGGTATTTCAAGACATGTATCCTCACCTCCAAAAGCATATACAGAACTTCTGCTCTCAGCAAGAAGCCAAGAAATAGCAGCCAAAAGTCATTCATGCCACATGATGCCTAGAACTTGCAGGTGAATTTCCTCCTTCAAATAGCAATTTGTCCAACTTTTACTCCTTTTGGTCTTTAAAATTTGCTTCTCTAGTAACTTCAGAGATGAAACGACCATTTAAACCACTCAGTCTCACGTTATAATTCAACATTGCAAAGCCTGGCCTACAAAATATTAACTGCTTGAATCCAAACAAAAATGTTTGCATGGAAATTTAAGGATCTAGTAGTGGAACATGACTTCTCATTTCAGGCTGTTTTTGATTGGTTTTCTCTAAAAATCAATTTATGAGAATGAAACAAGCTGGCAGTTTCCCTTCCTGAGCGCATGCTCCCCAGGGTTTGCAGCACACTTGGTTACCAACCTCCAGATGCTGGTATGCTACTCTCGTGCCTTCGAGGCTTTCGTTGAGGAACGCTGTAAAATCTTCAGGCATGACACAGTACCTCAAATAGAAATCCTGATATAACTCATCTTGTGACACCATCTCAATAAACCTCCTAGCTAAGAGTTTCTGTTTCTCCCAAAGTTAACCCAGGCCATTTTTGGCATTCCTCAAGGGCTCTGTGTGTATGCTCTTCGGGAAAGTGATAAGCAGATCCTGAGATAGACCTGGATGCACATACTTGTCTGGAGAAGGATCTTCTCCCCCCAAGAGGGAAGAAAATTTTGCTGTCTGCATGCTGGAGGTAAAACAGGAGCAGTATGGGTTACCCTTACCCTTGAGGGCCACCGCTGCTGTTAGGATGACTGGAATTGCCTACATATCCTATGCTGGAGCCCAGCAAACTAAGCTGTGCTCTCGCACATATTTTGGTCAATCTCAGGTCACTGTAGACAGCATGCCTTTGTTTAAAGTCATTTCACTTGAACACATAAATGACAACCAGGTGGACCCATTGCACAGCACTGAGCTTCTTCTGCTTTGGGAGAAACAGTACAGATACAGTAGGCTCTGGTGATGGGGCTCGGTGAGTCCTTACTCAATGCTACACTCTAATGGGTCCACAAAGCACTGGACCTCACCCAGTGTGACAGTGTGTGGCACACGGACATGCGGGGATTACATATTACAGCAACTAGGACACATTTAGATACACTTCAACAAGACTTTCCACAGGGTTATTGCTCTCAGGAAGTTGCCCAGTTTTCTCAAGAATGAGCAGCAATAGCAAGGGAGGCCAGCTGGTTTTTGATGACAGCTGCTGACAGAAGCACAATGATGCCATTTACCTAAGAGAAGAAGTGATGATTCAGATCCCTGGGTTTTCCCTTAGCTGTTCTTTCCAGAAGGCTATGGGAAGCCTCAGTCATTTCAAAAGCATCTGGATTAGAGCAGAGAAAAGCATAGGCTGTCCCAGTTAGAAAAGGTGCCTAGCATCAAAATGTAGTGGTCAACTCAGGACCATAAGAAGCAGCTACCTAAAGAATTGCTGGCGCAAATCTACCTTCATCATGCATCGGGGCAGTAGGGCTTCTGATATCACTGCAATGCTGAGGAAAGTGCTCGGAAAAAGCTAGTTTGGTAAATCATGCGCTAGTTTCCAAACACGATACCAGGGGAGGGAATCCTTGGAGAAAAGAAGGGCAGGAAAACACACCTGCAGAGCAACCTTTTAGTATCAAAGCTCCAGCCCAGCTGGGAGCACACTGCACATAACTGTCATTTCAGCCACACAACAGCATTTTAAATAGAAGTGGAGACAGTTGCTTTCTGTGATTGGGAATGACAGATTGTGTCAGTGAACTTCTGCACCCAAGCTTGATGTTAGCTACTACAAAAGAAAGTTGACTGGTAATGTTTCAGTAGGTGGCAGCAGAAATATATTATTGACTCCAGAGATTGCTCATGGGAGACTCCTTCTTGGCAAAACTACCCATTACAGTAAAGTTTTCAGAGGCATATTGCTTCAGGCAAGATACTGCACTTAGTAATCACAGACTCAATGACAGCAGAGTCAAGTCAAACACAGAGAACTTCTGGAGGAGAAACTCACCCAGAATCTGTAAATCCCCACATTTTGCTTTGGCGGAAGTATCCCTCATCAAATTGCCTCTTGAAAAATGCATTAAGTTCCTTCATTTTGCACTTTAGTTCCTAAGTTCAGCTGATCAGAATATCTCTAGCAATATGACTTTTTATGAATTTTGTCAAGTCATACATTTTTTCACCCAACTCCTATAGTCCAGGCCAAGTGAGACCTTTATTTATTCATTTTTATTTTTTTAAACAAAATTACTATAAATTCCAAATACTTAAAAATCAGCAACAAGAACATGTAAACTCCTAAGTAACCACTCTCCTCCACTTCAGCTTCCTTCCACAAAGTCAGACACCCTTCAACTTTCAGCTGCCTCACAGACAGAAGGAGAGGAAGTAGCCAGCTCCCCACCATGAATGTATCTCAGGGCAAATTAGAAAAGTGAGCAAGGCAGCTGCAAGGGCCCAGCAGGAAGCTGTGACAAGCTCTCTACCTAAGAAACAAGGTGTGGCTTTATAAAGCTGACTCAGAGATAAGTCAGGTCTCCCACAGGTAGGAGCAAGCTTTCCAAACAAGCATTTCCCGTTGTCCTCAGGTGAGATAGGAAGGAGGTGAGGGGTACCGATAATCCCCCTCCCGAGAGCCACAGAACTGCAAAGCATGAAGGGCAGCAAGGAGTGACTGCACACAGCCTGGTAAATAAGGCATGTACAGTGGCACTGCTTTTGTGACTAAATATTACTCATGTGAGGAGGAATTTGGAGAGGGACCCATTTCCAGCTATGCTGGTTGCTTTGGATACTTTACAGCCATAAATACAGAGGATAGCTTTGACAATGAATCAGATGAATCAGACCTTTTTGTTTAAAATGACAAAGAATGCCTTATCTATCAGTTTTGTGTTAAAATTATTTCAATGTCTTCATAAAAGCAGCTTAATGCTAATCAAAGGAAACACGCAATGTTTTCAGACCCAGATAACTAAGTGTAGGCTCCTGGATGGACAAAACCATTTAGACACAGAGGAAGAAGTGGGGGTTTTTTTGGGTTTTTTTTTGGTTTTTTTTTTATGCATAATGCATTTCACTTTTCCCTGAATTACAAAGGAATGCTAGCTTGCTGGGAAAGTTTGCTTGAAAAGCTTATTCCATTAGGTTCTTTTTTTTAAAAAAAAAAAAAAAAAAAAAAAAAAAGAGCAAAACCAAAAAAAAATCCTAAGAAAAGTTCAGATAAATCTATTTTGAAAGTATCTCTATAATTAGCTTCTAAAAGACTTTAAAGGTAATCAATCAACAGCCATATTAATTATTCTCCTGCCATTAAAATCTATGATTATTTACATAAAAAAACAAAGGTAGGGACAGTGAAAATATGGAACTGTGACAAATTTCAATTTCTCCCTCCACAAAGCCTTTGCTCTCTCAGCTAGGGTGTGTGCTTCTTTTGCAGTCTGTGGTGCAGTGAGGACTAACAAAGAATTACTAATTAATTCCCTATTTGCTTTGAGAGTTGAAAAACTTGTTGCTACGAAGGAATCCTCCAAATGAAAGCTCCAGCCTTGTAAATGAATATTCATACAAAAGTGATGTTATAAATACAAGTAATTCCACCAAAATCAGCATCGCCTACAACCACTTCTTACAAAAATTTGATGAGATACTAGATTTTGCATAAGACACCCCAGATGTGAGTCATGGCAGATCCTCTCAGAGAGCTGGAATTGAAACCCCTCTTAAACGTGATGATTCTCTTCTTTCTGTCCCTATGAAGTTACAACTTAATGTTTTGTAATCAGTGACCAGTGCACTATTTAAGAAGTATGTCCTATGTTAAGGAACTTTCCACGAGGAACATACTTTTTTGATTTTAGTTTAAGGCTTATAAACCTAACATTGGAATCAAGACCAGCATGAAAAAAGATGCACCTTCTTTCTTGCAATTACTAAAGAGCAGTTGTTCCCTTGACAAGCTGCAAGGCTCTAACCGCACAGAATCAAATTTCAGTTATTCGGGTAAGAGCGAGGTGATGTGATCTGGATAAAAGAAAAGTAGTTAATACAAAATACATTGAAGTGAGGCAGTAAGAAAACAATTCTCTTACTATCTTCACTTTTCACAAATAATGAGATGGACTGTGAAGCTGTAAACAAAGAAAGAAAATTAAGTCAGTCTGACTCATCCACAGCCTTGAAAGCAAGGAATAAGGCCTGTTCTTCATGTTACCATCAGCAGAGTCAATTTAAGGGGCAAAAGGAATCAGTGCAGTATTAACTAAACCCCAAATCTTAGAGTATTTACTTCAAATTTGTATGGTCCCAAAGTCAGAGAGCTTCTTCTCTTCGTCTGTTACATTGTCCAGCTTTTTACAGAATCTCAGAATGGTTGAGATTGGAAGGAACCTTTAAAGATCATCTATTCAAACCCCCCTGCTCAAGCAGGGTCGCTAAGCATGTTGCCCAGAACCCTGTCCAGGCAGCTTTTGACTATCTCCAAGGATACAGACTCACAGCTTCTCTGGGCAACCTCTGATTCTCTTTGTGCCCATTGCCTCTTGTCGTATTGCTGGGCACCACTGAAAGAGTCCGGCCCCATCTTCTTTACACCCTCCCTTCAGATATTTAAGCACAGTCATAAGACCCCTCCCTTCTCTTCTGCAGGGTGAACAGTCACAGTTCTCTCAGCCTTTCCTCACATGAGAGATGCTCTAGACCCTTAAGCATCTTAGTGGTCCTTTACTGCACTCAGTCCAGTAGCTTCATCTCTCTCTTCTACTGGGGAGCCTCGGACTGTACACAGTACTCCAGGTTTGGCCTCACCAGGGCTGAACAGAAGGGAAGCATCATCTCCCTCAACCTCATGCAGCCCAGGATGCCACTGGCCTTCTTGGCCACAAGGCACACTGCTGGTTCAGCTCATTGTCAACCTGGACTTCCAGGTCCTTCTTTGCAGGGCTGCTCTCTAGCAGGTCAGCCCCCAGCCCATACTGGTGCATGGGATTATTCCTCCCCTGGTGCAGAACTCTGCCCTTCCCTTTATTGAATTCCATGGGGCTCCTTTCTCTCCAGCTTATCAAGGTCTATCTGAATGGCAGCACAGCCCTCTGCTGTATCAGCTACTCCTCCCAGTTTTGTATCTTCAGCAAACCTGCTGAGGGTGCACTCTGCCCCTTCCTCCAGGTCATTGATGAGTAGGTTGAACAAGACTGGACCGAGGATTGACTCCTAGGGTACACAAGCAGGTACTAAACTTTGCACCACTGATCACAACCCTCTGAGCTCTGCTCTTCAGCCAGTTCTCAGTCCACCTCCCTGTCTACTCATATAGCCTGTTTCCTCATTTTATTATTTTTAAGACCCATTTTCCTCATTTTATTATTTTTAAGACCCGTTTTCCTCATTGATCACTGTATTTTGCTGTTCAAAATTGGAGAATGGAGGTGTTTCTCCTGCAGCACAAGCAAGCCAGATCTACAGGAAAAACAATAAGCTTCAGCTACACCCTTCTTCAAAACCAGCACCTTTGTGCAGGGCAGACTCATGCTAACGGCTCTCTCTGTGCATCTCATGCTCTGCTCTTCTATGGAAGCACTCGTGGATGTAACAAGCTTAGGCAGGCACCAGGACCACCTATGTCATTAAAAAGCAAGCTAAGACTGCAGACTTGTCTTAGCCTGAAGAGCTGGCTCACTCACTTCAGGTCTCACTGAAAGCACAACCTCAGGCCTGGATCACAGAAATCAACACAGTCAAGGTGGACTACATTTTCCAGGATTACCACCAACCTTCTAAAGGGCACATGCAAGCCCAAATGTTAATCCCACATGTGAAGTTCACTTCCATACTCTACCTGTGCCAACATCAGATGTCCAGCCTTCCTCTGCAGCAAGCAGAGGGAGAAGATATTTCCAGCAATGAGTAACCCTCTGGAAGTATTTACTATCTCTCTCAGCTGCGGAGAACATCTGGACTCCTGAATTGTATATAGTCAGGGAAGGATGGCCTAACTCCAGACCGTGATTCGAGAGAGAGAAGAGAAGGGGATACGACTGCTCTGAATCCTCCAACACCTGATACTGTTATGGAAAGATGTTGGAAGAGACCAAAAAAACAAAGAGGAACTCAGTCTTCTCCCTAGCAATGCCCCAAACTTGCAAACCATATGTGCAGGGGAATTTTGCACTTGTTCCTGTATCGTGATTGCAGTCAAGGTCCCAAGTCGCAAGGAAATAGTGTCTAAACCTTGCTAGTCCTGCAACACTATTGCTAGTGCCAGCTTGGCTACTGCATGAACAACAGTGGTAAAAGCATGTCAGCCTTCCTTAGGGCACACCAAACCATGAAGTCAAACCAGGGACTGAATATTTCTACACACACTTAGGATTCTCCTTAAAAGCATGCTTCCATGACACCACAGGTTTAAAATCATGTCCTAGGGATGTGCATATATGCTAGTGATGGAATGAGAGAAAAGCACACTCATCCAAAACAAAACTTGCTCTAGACTAAAGCACAGAGAGCTATTCTTGAGGCTTCCCCACTCCAAAGCAAACAGGAACATTCCTTATTCTCCCCTGTTTACTTCGAGAAGCCCACCACGCATTCCTGGGCAGAGGCCTGTACCATGCAAACAATGGGATGAGAGCTTCTCTTCTACAAATCCTGGGAAGAAATTGGTCCAACTATGCGACAGTCTAACATTGCTACCTTCTAATGGTTGTTTAGTGGTCTGTAAAATCCACCACAAATCTCAAGAGACTTGTTTTCACATCATTAAAGCTACCCTCAGAATTGGCCTCCATGTTGACAATTTCAACATAAAACTAAAGGACTGTCCAGAGAACTGCCACGGAAGCACAGCAGAGATGCATGGCCACATGGAGCAGGTATGCTTAAAAGCCATACCTGCTCAGAGAACAAGAAACTTGAAGTCTCAGGATCTGGCATTTCTCCTCAGCCACACCTTGACTGTTTAAATCTCTGTTCCCACAGGGTATAAGAAAACTGTTGTGGCAACCATCAGAGACTCACTGCTAGACTTATCAAGAAAAGGGGTGACACCATTATGCCTCAGGGCTGCAGCAAAGCCATTTTAAAGCTCCTAGAGAAGGAAGATTAGAGAAACAGAAGCTGCAGTACAAGCATGCTTATGTCTAGGCAGTACCAGAAAAGAACTCTGTTCTTAGTTCTGACATCTAATCATCACAAAGCACTCAAATACAGCAACATTTTAACTTTGCTACCAGAAAATAGCATTGCAGAACCATGTAAGACATGAAATGAGAAGCACACTGAAGTTTGAGAAAGAAAGGATTTATTTCTCCATCAAGACAATGAGAATAAAGAGAAGTTGGGCCTAGGATGAGACAGACTTTAAAGCTCTGTGGTCAGAGATTTAAAACAGAAATCCAGTTCAACAAGAAAGCAGCAGGTTGCTTTTGCCCTTTTCATGAAGGAACTAAACTCAGTGGCACACAGTAGCCAGAGCTGCCCAGCACAGCTCCCCCCCACCACCTTATTTGTTATTTTTAGCAATTTAGTCTGACAACGCCTGACAACTAAACATGCCGAATATAGCAGGAGAGAGGGGGGGATTATCAGATATTACCAGAGAAAACACACAGCAATAATCACTTTCTCCACCCCTAACAGAATCAATTTTCCATGTCTTTATAACATCACAGAGTTTTTTCTTTTTTAAAAAGGCACATTAAAACCAGAATCCATCTAGCCCTACAGTGGAAACGGATAACATTTCCTGAAACAAAGCATTGTTCCACCCCTCACATATCATGTTTCCTTAAAAACAAGTGAAGAAAAACATTACTTGGTTTTTCTCCTAATACTGCACAAACATTGCTGAGCTAAAAAGAGCCTATGCTCATCCCTTTAGAATGCTTTCAAAATAGATTTAACACACACCCCTCGTATAGTGAAACACAACAAGAATTTGATATTATCAGGAATGGAAAAATCCAATCGCTACTGCTAAGCAGGAAGCTTTCCATGTGAGCCTACACCATCAATCTCTGCAGTAGCTGAGAAGATTTTTGCAATCCTTGCTGGCACAGTCTTCAAGCAAGCGGGTGTATTTTGCGAGCAAGCCTCGGCAGTCTACTCAGATTCCAGAGGATTATGCACAAGTTGTGAAGAATGCTAAGTATATATATGCATTCACGGTACCTTTAACAAAAAGCAGAAAGCTACCTTGTTTTTTCTGCAGCTGACAGACTTGTTTACTTATGCACATCTCTACTCCTTTGGTGTTTTCGGCACCACGGCCACACAGTTCGTCTCACGAAGCACACCGAATGCAAATTCCAGCCAAGTGTTCCTTTCAGTTCTGCACAAAGACTGTTCTGGTTCTCCTGCTGCTCAGGGCTTTGCCATTTGATAAACAGCAGGGAAGAGCAGAATAGCAATATTGCATCCATTTTGTGCTGCTGCCATAAGAAAAGCAACGCACAGCTTAACAGCAAAGGAACCCAAGAGAGGGCAGTGAGAATAACTGAAATCATTCATTGCTGTGGAGACTGGCAGAGGAGGCAGAGAAGAAGCCTTTGAACCAGAGGCGAAGCCTGTTTTCAGATTTCCAAGTTCATTCAGACTGCTGTGAACTTCAAGAAACTCAGCTCACACATCTGAGGCAGATTAAACTCCGTATTTTCAGGAATAGTCTGAATTCAGCTCTCTCCTTGCTACAGAAATGGATGGCTTTACAAGAGGGCTTAGCAATTGGTCCAGCTCTCTGACTTGTGCTCCTCTGGAAACAGGAGCAAGCTATCAGTGAGGGCATTTCTCAAATTCAGGTCTGTATCAAAAAATACATATTTCACAGAGCCTTGGCAAAAGCTCTGTAACAGGAATGCATAACTGTGTCAGCTCACATTACAAGAGCAACCAGATCAGCCACACTGCATGGAGACCAGAGCATTACACTGATCGTCTTGGTTCAACTATGCAAAGTAAGCTAAATGAGTAAGAACTAAGGTAGTTAACCATGTAAAACATAAACCCAAGCTTTAAAATCTTTCCAGCTTTAATAATTGATAGAGACATTTTAACCTGACTATCTTGGCCTGATATTTAACAATGATGTAGTGGAAGAACAAGGTCACAAAAGTTTCACATTCTTTCCTGCTTCTGTCACAACTTGTTTTCAGGACAGCAAAATCCCCCTACTTCTTTGATAAGTACTCTCTAACTTGGACTCAGGTACTTCCCCTGAAGTCTTAGTTTCCAGGAGCTGTCAGTCTAAGAGCTTGTCTTCTTCCCATGGGGAATGCCAAGGCTAAGGAACATGGTTCTCTCAAATCTGCCAGCCAGCTGGAAACAGAATAATTAAAAGGTAGACTTGAACGTTAATTTAAAGCTAATTGTTGAAAGTTTTTGGCAATCTAAGCCCTATAATTTATGGTTAAAAAGAAAAAGCAATCCAAAGGCAGCCACCTTCCCACCCCCCCCCCCCCCAACACACCTTCTGAGATGGTCACATTGCTGGGAACTTCAATTCAGTGGCAACAACCATAGACCCAAAGCAACAGGGATATACAAAGCAGGAAAAAAAAAACAAAATAAAATCAAAACAAAACAAAAAAGCCACCACCACTGTGAAGCAGCCAGCTCTGAGGTTTTGTGCAAGAATGGCAAAGGTTATAATTTGGAGGGAACTCCACCCGTTCTGCTAAACTCAACAATCCGAAAGTTCAGGAGGTAAGATCCATTACCCACCAGGAATGGGAAGAAACTGAGATTCACAGCTGAAGGTCACAGTAGCTGAAAAGCTGACCACAGCCTCATGAAACTGGCACTCTGAGAGCCTAATGAGCAGTAAATAAAGGCTGTCAACCACATTCCCAACATTTCCAGCTCCAGAAAAGTTGCTATGATGCTCTCTAGCTCCAGTCATAGGGCTGACTCTATTCAAAGCCATCAACATCCAAGATCGCTCCAGCGTAACCAGGATACAATCACTTTACTCATATGAGCATAAAAACACCTGAGCCTTGTCTGCATTAGAGCTACCTGAAATATATGGCCTACCCATGGAGTACTTGCTTTCCCTGTGTAGAGAAGGTTCTGGTAGCCAGAAACACAAAATCTCTTAGCACCTAACACAGAAAACATTGCATGCAATGCAACATATGGTGATGCTTTTGCCTTAGAGCTCTCCAGTCAAGTTGAGTTTTATGAGTCGGAGTTAAGTTTTAAGAAAATCATCTCTACTTTTGCTTTAGTGTAATCAGGAGACAACAAAAACGCAGCTATGCAGTCCTGTCAGAGTATGGACTTCGCACCACTACTTTTTTGTCCCTAGTTACCTGATCTGCATCCACCTTCTCCGAAACACTAATGTATTAGGTAGGCAGCTCAACTCAACTCAGTCTTTGTTTTCTCCGTCATTCTCCAAAATTAAGGAACAGGGTTTGTAAAAGTTCTATTCTAAGGGCATTAAGAAAAAAATATAACACTAACAGCCTTGAAAAAGTACGTTCTGAACGCCCCTCCAAAGAACTGTAAACTGTACATGTAACCACTAGAAGATAGCCAAGATTCACTAGATAACTTGTTTGAGCAGCTGGAACTTGCACAGGGAGTGCTTTGTATTTCCTAGATACTCTTTTCTCCCTCAAATATTCCAGCTAGATAAACAAAAGAACACGGAAGTGCTCTGACCACAACATTAGAACAAAGTCCCATCTCCTCCAGTATCCTGTCTTCAACAGCAGCCACAAGCGGATGTCGAGGGTAGAGTGTAAGAACAGTGCAGGCATATATGGTACTTCCTCCTAACGCTTTCCCAGCCTCCAGACATTTTTAGCTCAGGGACTTCCCAAGCAGGATGCAATTTCTACATATTTGGTAATTCTCAATGGATTTCTCTTCCATGAATTTGTACAGTTGACTTGAATCAGTGTAAATTTTCAATATCCACAGCACTGGGATGGAGTTTTGTGTTACCTACCTGCTGCAAAGAACCATTTAGTTTTAAACTTGGCTTTTACTAGTCTCATTTGAGCTCCTCATCTCCAGTTTTCATATCAGGACACAGAGTGAACAATCAATCCCTATTCACTTTCTCTGTATCACTCACAAGCTTGCAGATATAGTAAAGAAACCAAGTGACATGAATTACTTGCAGATTACTTTTAACAGCCCCTACATTCCCCTAGTTATGAACCTTCAGAATGAAAAGTACCAGATAAAAATAGTATCTGGTTGACCTTCTATGTTCTATTTTCATCATCATTATTTGCCCCCCCAAAAAAACTTACCTCTAATTCCTTAATTTTCTCTTCTGCTATTCTCTGTTTTTCTAAGAGCTGATTATGAATCACTCCTTTAGACTGAAGAATAAACCTACAAGTAAAAAAGAAGAGACAGACAACTGTTGGATTCTTTACATTTAACTATTGTACATCTAACTGCGCACCAAGTTAAACTATAATGACTTTTGCAAGTATTTACTCTCAGTGTGCATGTTCTGGACAGAGACAGAAGAAACAACTATGACTGATGACTCAAAATGCTCAGAAAATCAGCTAGAGAATAGTGGTTATGAACTATTAAAGGACAACATAGTTATTAACTAACCCAAACAAAACTCTCTGTTGTTAAAATAACAGACTTCAGGTTTTCTTTCTATTCCTCATCTTTGCAATATTACCAGTCTTCCATGATCATCATTAACATTTGAAAAAGATACACTGTATATCACAGACACACTGTGATGCAAGGCATACATGATGCAAGCAGTCAGACAACACAACTAAGGGAATTGCTATGCCACTGGGCTAGCCTTTAAGGCTTGCTCACTAATTTCATTCATTATTTTGGAGGAACAAAACAGATGCACAGAGATTTCCATCCATGATTCAGTCATTGAATACTTTGACACATACAATTTTTTGAAAGCAGTTCTTCCGTATAACTAGCAAAGGAGAATCTGTCTCATCAGATACCAGTCAAAAGGTCTCTATCTGTGAATAGTATGTAGTCAAGAAGGGACCTCTCAACATTTGAGACCCATACATTACTGTTTCAGTGCTCACAAATTAAATATACTTGTGTAATAAAAAACAATACTTGCTATAGACTCTGTTGCTTTTACTACAGATAAAAGTAGGTGAACCATAAGTGAACCATCACAGCTCTCACTGTTTAGGGTTTGGCTTTAGTATGTGTCCTCAGTAATTTCCAAATTCTTGTACTTTCTAAGTCCAGAGAGTTTTTCTGTGGGGTGGGAAGTGGTTGTTTTTAACTGGAATTGCAGTCACTGGTTTCAATTTTTTTTTCTCAATTGCCAACAAAGAGATTTGTAAGATACTTCACAACATCTCAGTCAAAGCAATCCTGCTAGATGGTATGCAAAAGCAGTCTCATTTGCTCAGAAGAGCCTTTGAAGGGATAACAGCATTCAAATAAGTTCTCAGTACATGGCTCTGGCATCCCACACAGAGGTAAAGGACAAAAAAGTTCAAATAAATTTTAGGAACCCTCCACAGTCGCCCTTCATCCTCCCAGACACAAAAAATGCACAAGCTGCAGATTAGCCCCTTCCCTAACGTCCCCCAGAGCGATTTAAAAGGATCCTCCAGAGCCTGCACAGGTCATACCAATGAGTTTCCTCCAGCACTAACTAGTGTCTGGGTCAATGCCTGTGCCAGGTGACAAGAGTTCATGTTTGAACAGTCAAAACGAACAGCTTTAGACAGGGCAGAGTCAGACTGCATTCCCTGTCGACTACACAAAAGTCTGAAATCAACTTGTAGTACCATCTCCCATGACAAATGATATTATTAATGTGGTGATATTATTTACTCAGGGCCTGGAAGGTACTCTTTGAACACAAATGGGTATCTATTGCTTGGCTCGAAAGCCAGCATACTCTGCATCAGCAATGCAAAAGCCAAAAGGAAAACTGTCTGCCATGTCCATTTCTGAAACGCATGGGAGTAGAACTGTGGTTAATTATAACAGGCTGCCAATTAACACTCTCTTCAGTGCTTCTATTAACTGCATTTAGCAATCCCTCCTCCTTCTCCCACTTCCCCCCACCCCGATTCTGATCTACCTTCTCTTTTCCACAGTAATTTGCACTGTTTCTCTTTGTAATTTCCCCAAATCTTTCCTCAATTCTTTCTAGTTTCTTTCAGATCATGCTTAGTCCTGGTATCATCTTTGTTCTCATATTTATTAATGTTCTTAACATCATTGCTCACTCATTCTTTTTTTCTTCAATCCCTTCCCTTGAAATAGATGCCCCTACAATCCACTTTCATAGAGCGGTAACATTTTGCTGGTCCCAGCACGTGCCAGACTGCTGAAACAAAACACAGGTTTTGCCTGGCCTTGTGTCCATGCCCACTCTTCCAGGGGTTTTTACTTACGTTTCTACTAGATGCAGACCTAAATCCAGTTGGGGGTGGGGGGACTGCTTTTCAGAACGCTGCAAGGTGCCCTTAGAAAACAGATTGCCAATCCTTTCCCACAAATCATCAATCCTTTCCCACAAATCCCACCAACTGCTTTCCCAATACAGAAATCACAGAATCAGTAAGGTTGGAAGGGACCTCTGGAGATTATCTAGTCCAGCCTCCCAAAGATTTCCTGGTTCTGCTTCATGCTGGGGCTTGAACTCAGGACCTTCAGCACATAAAGCAGATGTGATAACCACTACACTATTCCCCTACCCCTTCATGTGCATGTGCAGAATGTGTAGAAACATGTTTCCTTAAGACTTTAAGATTGCCGGGGGGGGGGGAAGAAGGGAATACTTCTCCAATACTTTCCCATTTGCATCCACAAACCATATAGCAATACTCACAACCTTGGCTTCACCGATGCCCCCTAGTCTAAATAATAGCATTAAAAAAAATACATGATTTTGATCATTTTTCCTTTTTCCCTGTAACTTGAGAGATCTCCGATGATCTACACGGCACTGAAGTGATCTCTGCAAGCTTAGAAACACTGCAGGGCACTGGGGCACTTTGAATGAGTAAGTCACTGATTTAATTTCTATTCTGCAAATGTCAACAGCAGTCATCTGGGAAAATATCCTCCCTCCCACCCTTCCGCAACGCTCTAATGGACGTGCGACAGCAAATTAAAAGGGGACGGCTGAAGTCAGCACTGACAAGACTCATGTGGCAGCTTGGGACAAATGCTACAACCCTTATTTTATTTGCCATAAAATAGCGTACTGGAACGGGTGGCAGCCCACAAGCTGACTCAGAAGTAGATCCAAAGTCCCTGCCTGAGAGGGCAGCACCCTACAAAAAAGCTTGCATCAGTACCAGCACCCACTTTAATTTCCTGTCCCAAGACTGCCAAGTTCCCAACCTTACAGCTGCACATTCGCTCTTCTTACCGTCATGCAACCTGCCAAAGGCCGACTTCGCCGAAGTTGAATCTGTAAAGCCAATGCCATAGTTAACTAATCAAATATGTGGCTTCACTTTACAACATCCTAAGGACTCAAAAAAACAGTGTTCTCTCCTCCAGCTTGAGATCATACAATAAAATCATAGAATCAGTGAGCTTGGAAGGGACCTCTGGAGATCATCTAGTCCAACCTCCCTGCTCAAGCAGGGTCACCTACAGCATGTTAGACAGGGTTGCATCCAGGCAGGCCTTGAATATCTCCAGAGAAGGAGACTCCACAACCTCTCTGGGCAACCTCTTCCAGGGCTCTGTCGCTCTCACAGTGAAGAAATTCCCCCTCACATTCAGGCAGAACTTTCTGTGCTTCAATTTCTGCCCATTGCCTCTTGTCCTGTCACATGGCACAACCGAAAGGAGCTCTACGTCTCTCTGGTACTAGCAAGCCCAGAACTGGATGCACTACTCAAGATGAGGCCTCCCCAGGGCTGAGTAGAGGGGCGGGATCACCTCCCTTGACCTGCTGGCAACACTCTTTCTAATGCACCCAAGGACACCATTGGCCTTCCTGGCCACAAGGGCACATTGCTGGCTCATGGTCAACTTGTCATCCACCAGCACTCCCAGGTCCCTCTCTGCAGAGCTGCTCTCCAGCAGGTCAGCCCCCAGCTTGTACTGGGGCCTAGGGTTATCAATCCCTAGGTGCAGGACCCTGCACTTGCCCTTGTTGAACCTCAGGAGGTTCCTCTCCACCCAACTCTCCAGCCTCTCCACATCCCTCTGAATGGCAGCACAGGCCTCTGGTGTGTCAGCCACTCCTCCCAGCTTGGTATCATCAGCAAACTTGCTGAGGAGACACTCTGTCCCCTCCTCCAGGTCATTGATGAAAATGTTGAACAGGATGGGACCCAGTACTGAGCCCTGCGGGACACCACAGGCCTCCAACTAGACTCCACACCACTGATGACAACCCTCTGAGCTCTGTCTTTCAGCCAGTTCTCAATCCACCTCACTGTCCACTCGTCTAACCCACACTTCCTGAGCTTATCTGGGAGGATGTTATGGGAGACAGTGTCAAAAGCCTTGCTGAAGTCAAGGTACACAATGTCCACTGCTCTCCCCTCATCTAACCAGCCAGTCATTCCATCGTAGAAGGCTATCAGATTGGTTAAGCAGGATTTCCTCTTGGTGAATCCATGCTGGCTACTCCTGATCACCTTCTTTTCCTCCATATGCCTGGAGATGACATCCAGAATGAGCTGTTGCATCCCCTTTCCAGGGATGGAGGTGAGGCCGACCGACCTGTAGTTGCCTGGGTCCTCCTCCTTGGCCTTTTTTAGACTGGAGTGGCATAGGCTTTCTTCCAGTCCTCAGGGAGCTCTCCAGTTCTCCAGGACTTTTCAAAGTTGATGGAGAGCGGCCTGTCAACAACATCTGCCAGCTCCCTCGGTACCCGTGGGTGCATCCCATCCGGGCCCACGGATTTGTGGATGTCTAGTCTGTCCAGAAAGTCTCTAATCCTATCCTCCTCAACCAAAGGAAAGTCTTCCTTTCTCTGGACTTTCTCCCTCAAGTCCAGGCTCTGGGATTCCTAGGGGCTGCCCTTAGCAGTGAAGACTGAAGCAAAGAAGGCATTCAGTAATTCTGCCTTCTCTGTATCCTTTGTCACCAGGACCCCCACCCCATTCAGTAGCGGGCCCACATTTTCCCTAGTCCCTGGGAACAAAAACAGAGTACAAGGAAATTAAAAGAGAAACCTCACTCTAAATACTTGTTTCTATTTTATTCCCTGCAGCCCTCTGCTAGCTCCACATCAGACTTTTTATTTCTCTTAGAGCAAGTGATTTACACTCTCTTTATGAGACTAGTTGCTTGTTTCCCTCTGAAAATATCTCTGACCCCTTCCCGATTTTCAGTTTGTAGATATGATGCCCCATTTGTAAGATGTTTATACAGCACTCCCTTACACTCTGGCCAAAACGGTCTTCAGGCTCTAGTTACACTAGTCAGCAATGCTATTAACTTTGTCATCCGTTTGCTCCTTTGTATCACATGTACACACCCACAAAGGGCTGTTCATAGAGGGTAAGTAATTCCATAACTCAGTTTGTTTATACCAAAATGTAACTGTTTATTTGACTTTAAAGCATAATACTAGATACTGAAATATTCATCTGCTAAGAAATGAGGTTATGGAGCACATATTGCTCCACATATGGAGCAAATGAGGTTATGTTCAGCACAAGCCAGCCTGGTACTATGACATGCAAGTTACTACAGGCGGAGCCACAGTGATGCCCACAGTTAAGATTTTCCATCAAGAGCCCCTGTTTTAAATTGCTTACAACTTCAACCTTACAGCTGAAACTTTCAGCATTAGGTATGCGTCCCAAATACAAGCACTTTGGCTGCTCTTCACCTTCTATTTAGGTAAGATGGTTCAGGTATTTCTAAGAATGAGAAAAGAAACAGGCCGATTGCCAACAGTTTTATATATAATTTTGCTACCATTTCTTTGGAAAGCTTTATAGCTTCTGGATTCTGAAGTAACAACTTGAGTCATGTGTTACCTTCATAGGGAGCTGTTCACAACAGATCGGTAGGAACCAGCACTGGGTATTTTGCTCAGGAAAGCACTTTAGAAGTTAGACCAGAGCCTGGATGCTCTAACTGCCCTGAATATACCTGCCCCATGGACCAGGCTAAGTCAGTCCCGGGCTTGGGCCGGCAGCAACAGCTAGCTATCACGTCCTCTGACAGCAAAGCAAATATTAAAATCAGCAGGGAAGAAGTCACAGAGCAGGCCACAGGATTTCTTCTGGCCAATTTGCAACATCCCACTTCAGGTCACTTCGATTGCTGCAGGAACCTGTGTGAGGTGCCCAGGAAATCTTAACTTTCCCACTGCCTGATGGTAATATATATATCTTCTGCCTAACCTCAAAGAGAAGCAGTTTTACAGGTGGGAAAGCTCCAGTATTATTTTGCCGAATGACAGAGCTAAAAATCTGTTCAGTCCGGCTCCCAGTTCACACAAGGGTCACAATAACTTCAGCTTTACAGACCATCGAGTTTGGGAAACTGCATGCCGAAGTGTAAATTAAAATATCGAAAAGAAAAACTAACACCTCTGTACAAAGCCTTAAGACTCTTTTAACACATTTTTATAGTTAAAAAAATGCTGTTAAGTGTTATAACGCAGCACAGCCATTTAGATTTTATATATTGCTTCTTGAAAGCAAGCATTTCTATTAGACTACTCCATGTGAAAAGTTCCACTAAGCCCAGTCATGCCCTTATCTATTTAAAGATGCTTTTTAATTCTGAACTTGCACTGCTCTTCAAGCTTTGAGCGTACTCAGTAGGGGATTAATGCATTTTAAGTACTGTTCAAAGCCAATGGAAGAGAGGCTTCCAACGAGCTGATCCCCAAGCAATCTAACTTGATTGGAACAGAAGCCAGCTGTTCGTGACTACAAGCACCCAAAAAGCCCCCTCCGCTTTCCTAGGGTCTTGCCTATACTTCAAAAAATTATTCCCTAGGCACTTCATAACAGGCACTACTTACACCCCTAGCAGATTCCACTTTTAGACATCCCAGTTGAATTATCCAGTTCCAAGCAAGGCAAACAATCAAAATATATACATAAAAAAGTAAATCCATGACTAACTATAATTTGTGCTGCCAACACTCGTCTCTAAGAGTTTCATATTTTTCAGTCTGATTTTGAATTTCTCATTCAACAGATCACATCCCTTGGCCAGAGCTCCTGAAGCAGCTTACTTGGAGTGGATTAGTTGAAGCCGTTCCTATGTTTGCTTTTATTTTAGTGGCCAGTTGTCTCATTGGGACATTCTCAATATAGCTAAACATAAGTATTTTTCCCTCCCCAATTAGCACATACCTTAAAGCAAAACAAATCCTACAGACTATGTTGGGAGGATTATATACAAATGCATCTTACAAGCAGTAGCTTGTAACATGTCATTTTACTACTGCACTCAGAGCTAGATCTGCATCAGGTTTAAAGACGTGTTTGAGAAGGAGGCATATCTATTGAAGCGTGCTGGCAGTAACCCAGTGGGGAGCAATACCTGTGCACACCAAGCCCGACAGCCCTGGAGCACAAGCAGAGAGCAGGATTAACAGCACTGGAAGCATTCCAGATTGAGCCTTAAGTAGGCAACAACAAAGGTAACTTTTACTCAGATGGCTGTGTAAGCCATAAATCTATTTACCGTAAGGAGCTAAAGGAAAAGAAAGAAAAATTGTGATACTCTTTGCTTCCTCAAAACTCCCCGAGATCTGACCCAGCACATACCCCTTGCCCAGCTGAGGGTCAACAGTTTTTGTTCTGCATCTGAGGTGATGTTTACATTGAGCCTTTTTTTTTCTTTTTCTTTTTTTTGGGGGGGAGGTGGAGGGGGAAGGGTATCTGTCAATAGCTACAGCATATTACATTACCCCACACCAAGATAGCAACACATCTTGCAAACAGCAGTTTCTGCATTGCCAGACACTTAACTAGATGGTAGATTTATACCATTGTTCATACTTGGTTCTTTAAAAAGAGAAAGCAGGAATACACCTTTTAAGTTTGTATTAAATATAGTGCAACCAAAAATAATGAGATAGTACTGCGGTCAGCTTTTAAAGGGCATCACATGTTCTTTTTGAAGACTCATTCAAGATAAATGGAATTAAGAGAAGAAAAAAAGAAAAGGAGCAAATGTCTGCTCTTTAATAAACAGGAATAAAACATAAACATTTGGGATTCAAACCACATGAGGAAAGCAATGCAAATATGACTGACTGTGGTTTACAAACACACAAGCTACAATCATAGCTTTTCCTCACCTTTTCTCTAATGATTTTCTCTTTACTGCAATTTTTAATATGTCGCAATGATGACCTGTTTAAGCAAAGCAAAGTCAAATGACTACAGCAGGTCTACTAGGGTATGTACTTCCGATGGATTTTTGCAGCTTATTTTGCGCTAAACTTGAAAGTTGTAAGCTGCAGAAAACAGAAATAATACTTCTGATAACAGGAAGTCACGATTCATTTCTAAAGTCCCCAGTACTTCCAAGAATTAGCCACGAATTCCTAAGGAAGAATAGCTCTTAAAATATATATGTGCACATATACAAGCACATATGCACGCACCCCTCAAATGTGCAGGCGTTTAGGGGAAATCTAGCAAGCAGAAGTTAGTCTGAGCACCTGGTCAACTAATCCTAAAGGTATCTCTGTTAAAAAATAATAAAAAGAAGTATTTTTATTCGTAACTCTTCTGTGATCAGAATGATCAGAAAGGTGAATTTTGTAGTAACGAATGAAGAAGTGACACAGAAATACCACTGCACGTCAACTGGCAAACTGATGTTTCACATCCTTAACAGAATGTCCTTCACTAAGAACTGAAACAGGACTTGAACAAAGGAGGCTGTATCGCTTTTGAAATCAAATGCAACATTAACGCCAAGACAGGCCTAAATGCTCGAGTTAAATCAGCTAGCATTAGGAAACAACAGTGTAATTGTTTTAATCACCAAGAACAAACTTTCTAGAATTAGCATTCGTTGACCAAAAAAAGCGAGACATTGTCTTGGCAAATCATTTCTCCCCCAGAAGCCGCATTTTTGTACCAGTGACACATTCTGTGAACTCAGCAAATAGCTTGGGAGGGAAAGGGGGAGAGGAGAGACAGTAGCTGCAGTATTCCTGAATCTAGTGCTTGGGCTCTCAACTCTCTGCATTAAACTCATTTAAAACGGGATTCTCATCACCAGGAAGCGTCGGCTTCCTCATATGTTACTTCAGTGCTTTGATGCAGGAGAAGTGACTTAAATCCTCCTCCTCTTGATTTCAAGCAAGGACCTGGAGCTAGCTCTTGAAAGTAAGTCAGAGGTTGAATCACCGCCAGAGGACACCCTGATCTGGTTCTCTCATAGAATCATAGAATCGGTAAGGTTGGAAGGGACCTCTGGAGATCATCTAGTCCAACCCTCAAACGAGTGGCCTGTACAGGGATCAAACCCGCAATCTTGGCATTATTAGCACCATGGTCTAACCACCTGAGCTAAGTTACTCATATCAAGCCTGTTCCATACAATAAATTTTAATATATCATACTTACATACGCATATCAGACTGGCAGCTGCTCCTGTATATCTCCCCATGACAGCAGTGAGCCCTTAATGTTGGGCTACCCTGTCCCAACAGTTAGATATCTCTTGATACTGTTGGCAACGGCTTCCTCAAGCAAGACAGGGATTCCCCCAGAATCCCTTTGGTCCAATGATTTGGCATGCTTCTCTGCCACAGGACAACAGAATTTAAGTTCCCACGCCAAACAAAGAAAAAGTCTGAAAAAGACGGTCCAACACCGAGTATTTCCCAGGGACTCTAATGCCTGATTTCAACACTTCCTATGGGGAGTGGGGGAAACTTCAAAATACAATACTTTAAATCCACTAAAAGTTAAAATAGCAGTAAGTTCCTTAAAATATAACTCTTCTGAAACTTCAAGTGCTTTGAAGACTTCAGAAATAAGACAGCCTTTCCCCCCCCCCCGCCCCTTCCCCCCTTCCTCCCAAGTCATTTGGCACTGCAAACCACAGAAGCAGGGACATTTCAAGCTCCTCAAAGCATATAATACTTGCAAAGCACATAACCAATGAGAACTCTGCACCACTGCAACAATTTCCCATGACAGTCTGCTTGAAATCCAAATTGTTGATCTGCAAAGTGCAAGACGTCTTTTAGGCTTCGGCATTTACACTGCCTGCAGACCACGGCAGATCAAACCATCTCTTGTAGCCACCATGGCAGTTCACAGGAGAAATTTATCTCATATTCTGTTCCTTTTATTCTCCTTGGTTTCAATTTTACCTCTTTTACATTTATTCAGGTAGCTCCTTCTTCTCTATTGCCTAGGTAACAAGCAGTGAGAAAGGCAGTGATACACAAAAGATCAACAGGACAGATTTGTTTGAATGTCATCCTCCTAGATCCAAGAGAAATATGTTCCTAAAGAGTTAAATGCCTCGAGGCAAGATAGACAAGCATCACTAAAGTAGTATCAGTTGCTCTCTTGACTTCTATCACAATGTGCAAGAGGTGGGTGGGTGTGTTAAATTGACAGGCTTATTTTAAGTAGGGCTGAGTAAAGCATCTATTATTTTCATTGTAAAGCACTTCTTTCTGTTGCTTATACCTTTGATCAGCATTGACTGGATGTGCCCACTGGACACCAGCTCTCTGACTAAAGCTCATTTTAAGAAATGCAGATACTTCCAAGAACTAGGCACATACTCAGTTTGTATGCAGGCCACGGCAATCTCTTCTTCTCTGAAATTTCAATACTTCATGGAGGAACTATTTAGACCAGCAGGGTAGGAAGCTATAACTGGACCAAGATATCTGAGAGATTACAGTCAAGCACCCAGGACAGCAGGAATAAGATCTAACTGTGTGTGCTGGGGGAGGATGAGGGGAATAAGTGTATTTGGGAAACCAGAGTAGATGAAGTTGGAGAAGGAGTCTGTGTCCACCAGAACAAGCTCCCTTTCTGATCATGAAATTCAAGAGTCAAGACTCCCAACATCCCACTATTTTCAGTATTTAACTGCAAAACCCACTGACAAATTCTTTATCTGCTCTCTCACAGTACTGGTCAGCCAAGAGAAGGATGGCAACTGCTACCACATACTTTACTACTCATCTTAAAGAGACACGTACAGTCATCTTCTGGATTATCTATGTGCAAGTCAGTCTGATTTTTGCTTTCTGCAGCACCTTCCTAAAGAGATTCTACAACCTTTTATATACACAATCATAAATATACTCTGAAGAACACTATTCAGGCTGAGAAACTAAAAAAAGGGAAAAAAAAATCAAAAAACATGCACTTCAAAATTAGAAAAAGCTAAAATAAAAACACAAATGTGTAATATAAATCCTGTTCACTTATGCACATGTATCATGACATGCAGCCTTCGATTCCACACGTACTGTTTGCCAGTGCCCCTGCCTCATTCAATATACAGCATAAAAAGCAGCTGAGTAGCAAGCAGCACATCACCTATTTTGTCCTTTCTTCACTGTTGAGTGTTTGATTCTACTTACTAGACACACTGGACAGTGCTGAAAATAAAAACTTCACTTTTTCAACAGCAAGATAGGGGAGTTTCATGTTTATTATTTACATATTGACCAGAGGCTGGTTCTATATGCTTGTCCCTGGGATTCATTTAAACTTTGTAGCACCTGCCAGCTTGTCAGCAGCTGGGGTTCGGTACTAAACTCTGAAAAAAATGTGCCCAAGGAGAGGGGTACTGGAAAGCTACTCGGGTTTCATAAACTGACCTATAGTTAGTAGCTAAACCATAAAGATTAAGCCTTGCATGCCCTTCGGTTTTTTGGGAACTATTGAAATGTGAGCAGGAAACATGGTACAGCTACCATACTCCACAAAGAGCCATGCTGGTAGAATTAAAGAGCCACTTCCCCCTTTCCAAAGAAGGAAAAAACAAAAAACAAGCAAAAAAAAAATCCACCTTGCAACTATTGCAGCTGTCATGGTAAGAAAAAGTGTCATGGCAAGAGTGATTGGCAATAGTGATTGTAGTCTTCAGGGGTGAAGGAAAGCGAGCTTACCATGAGGTATTATGTCTTATTTTCAAACAAACCCCAAAAGCACACTAAAATTAGGAACATGTTTATAAATCTGCTCTCAAAATAACTTGTCAAAATCAGATTACTACAGCTGTCCCCATAAAATATTACACCTGCACAAAACCTTGAAAATGAAGTTGTGCTACACTATTTGCTTGATTTTTACTTCCTTAGGCATTTTCTTAAATACTTTTCCATCTGTTGTAGAATTAAACTGATGATAAAGCAATATCAGCCTGAAACTCAGTATCCATTTTGGTATCCCTGGCAAGAAAAACTGCAGTGCTTTTCTCATTCTGTCTAGTGTAAGTGTCTCATTTTTCTTCCATAACCTGGATAAGATCATTATTTACAGGTTAGAAGAATGTAAAAGAAAAGGTCTCAAATATTCAGACAGAATTCTGAAGCTTAAACTTTCAGCATAGTTCCCAAAGCAATATGATGATATCAGTTCACAGACAGCTTAAGCAGCAGAAGTCCAACACAGTGGTAGTTGTCTCAGGCTACGTAACAGACCTTTTGAAAGAGCATGAAGTAACAGAACTGAAATGTATTTGGCAAGATGCCACCACTCAGATGATATCCCAGCCTCTTGGATATGTACAGTATACAGCAATTCATCGTCTCATACTATGTGACACTGACATTTCTTTCGTTAAACCAAATATAGTTGTAGTAAAAGTAAATGGAGCACCGCATGTGGAGGCCAGTAAAGCTGGCCTGTTCACTCTTTTTGTGTTACACACACTACAAAGCAAAAAGAACAAGTACAGAGATGACAAATGGACTCTCACATTCCCCAGTGGTGCAGAGAGAGCCCCTCAGAACGGAAACAGGCTCACAGTTCAGAGAGCAGAAACCACAGAACTGCTTTCCAAGTAGTGCAGAAGTGAGCACCAAACTATGCAGACTTCCTTTCACAGTGCAGCACATTACTACAATTTCTCAATTCTTCCACTTCCATGGAAGATCAGTGTCTTATTCTACAAGATAAGACACTTCAAATGTATGTATTACTTACCCCCATACACACATCCCAAGCTACTGCAGCTGAAGAAAAGATAAAGATACTCTGTCAAGAACTAGACTCTAAGTAGCAGCTTAAATGGGTTAAAAAAAAAAAGGCAAAATTAACTTGAGCACAGGACTAGAAGCATAAAGCCTACTTCCCAGAATTTAGCTATTCAAGCAAGAATCAAGAATCAGAAGAGCACAGGTAACCGGAGCTAATGCTGATGCAGACATTTATCTTTTCTGGATAACTGAAATCTGCTAGAACTCTAATATTATTTACAGAGAACATCTACACCTCTTTTTGGTCATGTTGGCTGATGCTAAGCTGTGCAAATAAAATCACAAGTGTTGAAATTACAAATATCCCTTCCGTGACTAGACTCCCATACCTATGCAAGCAAATGATGTAAATGCATTAAAAACTTGCAATTTCACTCCACAGAACATGGATTTTGCAGCCAGAAGAACTCTGGCAATCTCTTCCTTTGGTCTGCTCTGGACCACAAGACAGCAAACTGCCCTTGAATTAGCTCCTGTTCCAAGTGCTTCCCTGGTCTGCTTTGCCAAATGCCTGAATTTCAGCAACAGATTCTCTACTAGTGGTCAGAAGTGGTTACAGGAAGAATCTTGTGTCCCTGATGTGAGATCTTCACACCAAAGTGTGACCCAGAGCTTACAACAACACAACACTAATTTGAAAGACGGCAGTCCCCTGGTTAGAATAAGCAGAATTTGGAAATACTATGATATCAAGGTAAAAAAGGGGAAAAGTAGTAAAAAAATAAAACACTCAGTGAACGAATGACAGAGCTCAGAGGGTCATCATCAGTGGTGTGGAGTCTAGTTGGAGGCCTGTGGCTAGTAGAATCGCCCAGGGCTCAGTACTGGGTCCCATCCTGTTCAATTTTTTCATCAGTGACCTGGAGGAGGGGACAGAGTGTCTCCTCAGCAAGTTTGCTGATGATACCAACCTGGGAGGAGTTGCTGACACACCTGAGGGCTGTGCTGCCATTCAGAGGGACGTGGAGAGGCTGGAGAGTTAGGTGGAGAGGAACCTCCTGAGGTTCAACAAGGGCAAGTGCAGGGTCCTGCACCTAGGGATTGATAACCCTAGGCCCCAGTACAAGCTGGGGGCTGACCTGCTGGAGAGCAGCTCTGCAGAGAAGGACTGCAGTCTTCTCTGGGAGTGCTGGTGGATGACAAGTTGACCATGAGCCAGCAATGTGCCCTTGTGGCCAGGAAGGCCAATGGTGTCCTTGGGTGCATTAGGAAGAGTGTTGCCAGCAGGTCAAGTGAGGTGATCCTGCCCCTCTACTCAGCACTGGTGAGGTCTCATCTTGAGTACCGTGTCCAGTTCTGGGCTCGCCAGTACAAGAGAGACATGGAGCTCCTGGAGAGAGTCCAGTGTAGGGCTACGAAGATGATCAGAGGGCTGGAGCATCTGCCCTATGAGGTACGGCTGCAAGTGCTGGGCCTCTTTAGCCTGGAGAAGAGAAGACTGAGGGGGGATCTTATCAATGTCTACAAGTACCTGAAGGGAGGGTGTCAAGAGGATGGGACTGATCTCTTTTCAGTGGTGCCATGTGACAGGACAAGAGGCAATGGGCAGAAATTGAAGCACAGAAAGTTCCGCCTGAATGTGAGGGGGAATTTCTTCACTGTGAGAGTGACAGAGCCCTGGAAGAGGTTGCCCAGAGAGGTTGTGGAGTCTCCTTCTCTGGAGATATTCAAGGCCCGCCTGGATGCAACCCTGTCTAACATGCTGTAGGTGACCCTGCTTGAGCAGGGTGGTTGGACTAGATGATCTCCAGAGCTCCCCTCCATCCTTACCTATTCTGTGAATAGTATTTAGAGCAAGAACACTCTCTTAATCTGCATTTGCATAGTGACTGGCACAACAAAATCTATCAAGAATCCAGTCATTAGATACTGTCATAAGGCAAATTATTCCTCAGGAATGGTAAGGGTGCTATCTGAAGAGTAGAGGGCTGCCCATCAGGGTCTATACCACCCTGTCTGGCCATGGAAAGGCAAAGTAAGACTCCCCAAAAGATAGGCACTCCGACAGCTACTGCACACAGAGAAAGTGTAAGTGGTTTAAGAAGCAAAGGAAGAAGCTGCCCCGTAAATAGAAGAGAAACAGGAAGCAGCATGATGCTCTTCAGCTAGCATAGGAACTCATACCACTTGCCACTTATGTCATCTGCAAGCAATACTACTTTAATTTATCATAAAGACTGATATATACCTTTAAATTATCCTGTGGGATTTCTCCATACAGAAGTATTTAGCTTTAAGATTAAAATAATAATAATAACAATAATAAATGTTGAACTTCCAGAATTATCCTCTGCTCTTAGTTTGTCTGCTCTGTTACTCCTTCCACGAAAAAAGAAAGAACCAACATAACCAAATAGAAACCTAATGAGCTGTCTTGTGATACTGCTCTGAATATCAGCATACTCTATACCTGCAGCCTGCTCCCAGGCCATATCACAGTCACTCCACCTCTTGGAAGGTGATAAAACCTGTTTCCTTTGGAGGCACCAGTTGCGAACATCCCAACCAAAACTAACATATAATTCAACTGCACGGAAAAGTTTATAGGAAGGACAAAAATTTATTAGAAGGACACTCTGTCACACTGTACACCTCTGTAAGTCTGTGTGCAACTTCATTTTTCTATTGGTTTCATCTGAAAACTCACAGCAAAATGCAATCCACACATCGTTCCTCACTTCCCAGTCCCAGTCTCTGAGACTTCATCAAGAGATTCTGTGATCAGATGGAAGGCACACCAGGGCATTTTTGGTGAATTAACTGTCCGCTGAATCAGCAAGCTGACCAAACTCACTGCATGGTTGTGCAATCACCCACTTCAACACAGAGAAGGTAGAGGAAACACAGGTAGGGAGAGAGGTAGACAAAACCATCCCTTTTGGCAGCAATTACATCAAATTTAGTGTTTCACAAAACCACATCCCTAGCTAAGCACTGTCATCACTGTTACCCAACTCACAACACAACTGAAAAATCATAGTACTCTCAAGTCCTGTAGAAAGTTAGCATTAGTTTACATAGTAAGCACGCACTCTCAGCTTTTGAAACCTTTTTGTGTAATCTTATATAAGAGGCTGTTGAAGTCAAACAGAAGTGCAGTGTCAATCAAAACACGTTAATTCTAGTCTAAGAATTTGGACAACTATCCAACACAAAGTACTTCTTTCTTTACAGGGGCACTGGGACTGCAAACAAGCCTCACACTCTCTTCCTAGTCTTTAAAGAATCTGGGCAACATGGCGCAGTGACATTCACTGACATGACATTGTAAAGAGTATTTCTGCAGCAAATTTGTGCAAGCAAAGCCCTGACCACACACATTGTATAAGGGCACGGGTGTTTTTCAAGGCTTTAGATAGAATTTATATCAGGAATGGTGTGTTCCATCGTGAATGGCTGGACAGGTCTGTGACAGTCTTGCAAACATGCAGTTTGTCACTAGAACCCTGTTCCACTGATCTAGCTTACAAAATTCCCAGACAGTCCAAATACGACCATTAAGGCTGGGAGCAAGGCAACAAGCAAAAGCACTCATAGGCAACAAAAATTCTAACAGCCCTTCTCAAAGACTGCTGGCACCTCATCCCAAGAGCTAAAGTCTCGCTGCATTCCCAGCAAGATCACTGGAACAGCAAATGAAAACAGAATGGTAAATTGAAAAGAATGAATGTTCTGGGACACAGCCAGCATGCTCTTCATAAAGTAGACCTGTAGTTGGTGGATAAGCTCTTGCCTGATGCTGGTAGGCCCTTTAGGCACTGAGACGAGCGAGAGGTACACAGCCAGGCTGCCAGGTACTTCCTACCTTATCTGACTACCAGCACAAGGTGGAACCAAGGCACTCACAAGTCATTTTCTCAGTGGTCTGGAGGAGCACAATGACAAGGCCACCCACCACTCACCCCACAGGCCAGGGCCACACTCACATTCTTCCGATACCCTCGTACATGCGGGTCTCATCCACCAGCGTCATGATCTCCGTGTCGGTGAGGTGCGCGTGCTTCTTGGTCCTGCCCAGCTGCTCGATCTGGATGTCGGCGAGCTTCACCTTCTGCTGCGTGTCGACAACCTTGGCCTGGAGCTCCGTGAAAGCCTGCAGGGGGGGGAGAGCAGGAACGGTGGCTAGGGGCTGCCAGGCCACCCAAAAGCGAGCGGCCGCGCAGAGCTCTGCCCGGGCAGACGCGAATAGGAGGGGGGGGGGGAGGGAAGACACTCTGAAGCCACAGAGGCGGCCCGACCCCCGCAGCGGGCGGCGGAACGCGACCCCGGACCGCGGTGCGGGAAAAGGGGAACCCGGTACCTTCTTCAGCTCCAGGTCCACGGGCGCTGCCATCTTGTGTGGCCAGGGCGCCTGCGCGATGCCCCCCCCCCCGGGGGGGCAGGCCCGGATCGTGGCGCGCATGCGCGGGAGGGAGGGGGTGGGGCGAGTTGGGAGAGGGGACCCTGCTGAGGGGAGGGACAGAGGGCAGGCGGGGACCGTGAGGTGGCGGGGGCCCTGGGGAGGGGACTCCGGGTCCTGCGCCCAGCGATCTCCCCACAGCAGCAGTGCCCTCAGACAGGGCCCCGAGGGCAGAGCGAGGCCCTGGGGGGGCCCTGCGCAGCCCCGGCACCACGGCCATGAGGACCCACAGGCAGACATGGGGCCCTGCCCCTCTGCCAGTGCAGGGCCTGCGGGGCAGTGCTGCCTCCTGCCGCTGCCTGTGGTGGGGACGGCTCAGGCAGGGCTGGGCCAGGCAGGGGATGGCTGGGTGAAGTGGGTCCAGGGCACCTATATGCACCTGGGGGCTGCTAGCATGGCCTTGGCTCGCTGGGCAGTGGCGACGCCTCAGTAGGCCACGGGAATGCCTTGCTGGGCGACAGGGACTCCTTGACACCTCTCTGAGACATGCCAACACCTTCCCAGGCAGCAGAGATGTCTCAGGAGGCCACCAGCAGTGCCCCATCAGGCAGCATGGACACCTCAGTGCCTCCCCAGGCTAGGCAGATGCATTGCCAAGTATCAGGGGTGTCTCGTCAGGTTACAGGGACACCTCACCGGGCAGCACTGATGCTTGTCGGGCAGAGCAAATGCTCCAGTGAGTGTTGGAACACCTTGCTAGGCCACACAGTTGCCTCACCTGGCCATCTGGACTCCTCAGCAAGGCATATAGTGGCTTCATGGTGCAGTGAGGATGCCTTGTGAGCGCCACAGATGCCTTGCTGGACAACAGAAATGCCTTGCTGAGTCATGAGGACACCTCTCCAGGCAACAGGGACACCTTGCTAGGCAACGGAATGCTTAATTGTGGCATGGAGATGCCTTGCTGTACAGATGCCTCATTGCCACACAGATGTTTTGCTGGGCCATGTGGACACCTCACTGGGCAGCAGAGATGCCTTGCTAGGTGGCGTCTGGTGAGGTCACCCCAAAGAGCTGATCCCATACAGGTGTTCCTGAGCATGCCAGTTCAGCAGGAAGGTGGGTGCTGTATTGGATGAGTGAGATGTGGCCTTTATGAAGTGGAAAATTCCTTGGAAGAGGAGGAAAACCAGAGGACATGGAGCTACTCTTCCTATGGAGGGTCTCAGCCTCTCTTGGGGACCAAGTGTGTGGTTACAATCTCCTAGGAGGTTTTGAAGCTGTCTCAAGAGGATGCCAAGCCCTTGCAGGTACCCCTCTTGGGGACAGCATGCCGGCTCTATCATTGCACTGAGGTTCCTACCTGCTGGACACAGGGACTCATGAAGCCTGTGTGTGTGTTTGACTGTTTGTACAGTGCTACGCAACCAGGCTAAAAGTATCATGGGGCTGGCAAGGAATTGATTCACAACCAGAACAGGAAATTGGTAATCAAGATATCTTGGAGAGGGGGAGGGGGGCAAGTGTTCACATGAGTGGCCATGCCTTATCTATAAAGGGTCTGCCAACATTGGAGGGAAGTTTTATGCATCAGTGAGATCCATTGGTTAAAGAGGATCTTTATTTGCCTTTCTCCAATAAACTTCATTACTGTTTAACCTCACTGGAAGGAGCTTTTCACAGCTCCAGGCTGCCAATAAACGTCCTGTTTCCAAAGCAAGGTTTTGTTCCAGTTCCCAAATGTGCAGCTTGGCCAAGAGGCTTTGAATGTGTGAGTCACCACAATTGTAGGCAGGGAAGGCCCTCTGGGTCAGGGGCAAAGCTCTTTGGCATAGTTGGATGGACATTTGTTCCACACTGTCCTGCCGTGCCATGCGATATACAGCTAGATCGTGTGGTTCTGATGCCAGCCTCATCCGCCATCCTGTGGAAGTCTGCTAACAGCCCAGGCTGGCTCTACGTGGATGCAGGTGAGGTCTGGTGGTGCTTAGGAGCCTAAGAGCAGCCTTGTGTGACCTCCACCACAAGCAAGCCTTGGGAGGCACTGAGGTGTCCATGCTGCCTGATGGGGCGCTGCTGTGGCCTCCTGAGATATCTCTGCTGCCTGGGAAGGTGTTGGCATGTCTCAGAGAGGTGTCAAGGAGTCCCTGTCGCCCAGCAAGGCATTCCCGTGGCCTACTGAGGCGTCGCCACTGCCCAGCAAGCCAAGGCCATGCTAGCAGCCCCCAGGTGCATATAGGTGCCCTGGACCCACTTCACCCAGCCATCCCCTGCCTGGCCCAGCCCTGCCTGAGCCGTCCCCACCACAGGCAGCGGCAGGAGGCAGCACTGCCCCGCAGGCCCTGCACTGGCAGAGGGGCAGGGCCCCATGTCTGCCTGTGGGTCCTCATGGCCGTGGTGCCGGGGCTGCGCAGGGCCCCCCCAGGGCCTCGCTCTGCCCTCGGGGCCCTGTCTGAGGGCACTGCTGCTGTGGGGAGATCGCTGGGCGCAGGACCCGGAGTCCCCTCCCCAGGGCCCCCGCCACCTCACGGTCCCCGCCTGCCCTCTGTCCCTCCCCTTGGGAGCCTCCTCTCCTCAGGGTCCCCGTTTCCAACATGCCCCACCCCAACCCACTCCCTCCCTCTGGCACTACGTAGCTCATAAGTCCTGCTGGGCAGCACTGGTAGGTTGAACCCCGTCTGCAGGTACTGCCAGATGCAGACACAACTAGGACAACTATGCCAGTGCACAGTCGCTGTCACATGAGGGAGTGCTGTGCAGCCAGGGGTCTCGTGTGTTGTAGAGTCTGAGCCTTCTGCTAAGCTGTCAGTTGAGATGCAGTGCCAAGGGAAAGAACTACTTGCTTAAATGATTAGCTACGGTATTGCCATTTGGTGCATAACAGCTGTGTGAGGCCATCTCTACAGAAACCTTGAGAGTGAGGAAGTGATCTGTTACTGACAGGCTCTAGTCTGGCTGCCCCTGCCGAGCTTACAAGAGGTCCTGCTAAGGGAAGGCTTTGTACCAGACACAGTAGAGAACATGGGCTGCCTGTCTCATTACTCACTGAACAGGAAAGGCCCCCAGCCAGATCCTGGGAGAGGATCCTAAAGCCAGGGGAGCACAAGGGACAGATCAAAAAGCAGTAACAGTAGCTAAAACCAGAGCCAGACTGTTACTTTATTAATAATACCTGGCACAGACACAGACCCTGTCATCCAGACAGGCACTGAGATGCTGCAGGAGGGAAAAAGGCCAGGTCGCTTCACCCTCTGCAGAAATGCAGCTGCTTCAGCAGTGAAAGTAGGAGGCATGTAAGGGCACATGGCAGCAGTCTGGGGCTGGGAGTGCCGAACGGTCTCAAATCCAATTAAGAGCTGAGGGGGAGGTTGAGAAGCACTACGTGCTTGCCTGATGGAGTTACTGAGTTAATGCTGCTGGTGCAGTGAAAGGCCCAGGGGGAATCCATTTCTTGCATGTGGTTGGATGGCAGTGTGGTGTCTCATGCAGAGAAAGCTGTTTCAGCTGCCTGGTGACCCCCGACACTGAGCTGCCTTACTGATGTGGTCTGATTCACCCACACAAGCACCCATTAATGAATCATCATCACTCCCTCCAGCCCCAGAGTTTTCCTTGGAGTTTGCCCAACTAGGCTGGGAGAAGGGGTGAGATCATGGTGAGGCTATCAGAAGTCTTTTTGGAGAAGGCAGCAAAAGTTAAAATACCCCGCGTACCATTCTGTAGTCAGAGGCAGACAGGAGAGAACCTCTTTGGACACCCTTATTTAAAAGCAGAATGAAATATCCAACCTTAGGGACAAGCAGTTCCTATTGCAACTCACTGCACCTGCCCCAAGATGAGGACAAATCCAAATGGCCTCCTGCCATTTCCCTTTCCCATGCACAGAGGAGCCATGTATGATCTACGCAGGTTCAACCACAAGCTTTTGATATAGTGGAGATACTTCTCTTTGATCCCCCTGCCTAAGACCTCCAACTATTGATGCATTGATGGTTGTTGTCATCCAGTTCCTCCTGCTGCTCTACCGTGTGGATCCCAGTGTGTCCAGCACATAACACTTCCTGCAGAGAAAAGGAAAGCCTTGCACTGAATAGCAGGAAGAGTTGTAGCAGCCAATTCTATATGACGGTGACCTGGCCTCCTCAGGGGAGTGTGGATGTCCCGCTGCCTGAGTCATTAGCAATTTATAGCGCAAAAGGCTGAGGGATGCACAGGAGTAAACAATGGTGCCTCAGCCCAGGGGATCTGCCATGTGGTGACCCCAGCAAGCTCTTCCCTCCTGTCTCAGCATGGATAAGTACTCTGTGATACTCTGATGCTCCCTCCCAACCACCATGAAGACAAACTTCTGCCTGCCTTCTCAGCTTTACTATGTGCCACTGGTGATTTGCAAGCCTGAGAGCAGACCTGGAGCTCTTCAGCTTTGCTCCAAGAGCTGGTCTGCCTTTTTCTATGCCTTCCTGAACTCTTTTGAGGGGGTCGCAACTACCTGTCCATAGGGCCCCCAGCACTGCTACTCACTGAGCTCGGAACTGGAGTGGGCAGCTTCAGCCACTGTACGTGCCTCCCACCCAAGCAGCCTCCTCCTGCACCTCTCAGCTCCTTGGCACTGGGGAATAAACCAGAAGGGCCAAGGCCCAACCACTGGCACGGAGCTATGTCAGGAGAGACAATATCGTGGGAGGGAAGTCTGACCAGGCCAAGGCTGGAAAATCTCTGGGTGGACCCAGGTGAAGAAGCAATCTGTAACTGCAGCTGGGCCGTGCCAGAGTGAGGCACAGTCCTGCACACACCCACGAGGTTAGGCAAGAACAGCATCTCACCAGAAGGTGCACATATTGGCTTCCCGCCTCCAGACCCAGACTAACAAGCCTGGGCCAGATCTAAACATCCCTATGGCTCCAAGAAAGAGTGGATCTGGTGAGCCCTGAGACAACCCATTGCACCTGGATTCCGAACCCAGCTTCACTGGAAAGTGCAATGCCACAAGGGCTGGTGCACTATGGTGCAAGACCTTGAGCTGTGCCCCCTCCAAGGGTGCTTGGAGGGACTTGTGTATGCTGCAGCAATAAACCCAGAGGAGATACTACCTTGCAGCATGGCTCATCATGCTTGCTGGCAAGTCCATCTCCAGCTTAGGTCTCAGTGGTTGAGTGATGAGCCATGTGAGGCCAAAAACATCTGTCAGGAGGAAAATCAGCTGAGAGATTTTTGCAGGATTGTTGCTGTCCATTTCCAAAGACAGGCAGTGGGAATGATTCAATGAATTTTGGAGGTTTCCTTTGACTGCTTCACCTCAGGCCCTGTGGGGTGTGGCATGTCCTGAGCTGTACCTCTGCAGTGCCACAGCTTCTTGGTCTTGGTCACGATGTCCTTTAGCATCCAAACCCTGTTGTTCCATGAGGGCTGAAGGCACCCAAGAGCAGCCACAGAAATGGGTGAGAGCAAGTGTTAGAGCATGAGGAGAACTGGTTATTAAATTAAATCTGAAGTTGGTATTTTGGAGGTTTCTCAGCTTTAAACCTCAGTCTGGGGGAGGATCTGTCCTTTGGGGAGGTGTTCTGCAGGCTGCAGGACTCCCTTCTGAGAGCATGAGACCTCTGCCAGCACCAAACCAGAGCCAGCCTCTGGGAGGGGATTCGGGGGCATCCTGGGGCAGAGCGAGGTGATGGTGCTTGGTGACTGGGAGCAAGGTTCCTTACCTGCAGCCAAACCACACACGGGTGTCAAAGGGAAGTGAAGGGAGACTCCAGAGGTCACAGCAGTGAATCAGTGCTGGAGTCAGCAGCCGAGGCCAGTGGGCTTGACAACTTGAGAGCCAGGAAATGCAGTGGCTGGTGACATATAAGGGGGTTTTCTTTTTCCTCCCCTCCCCTCCTCTCCTCTCCTCTCCTCTCCTCTCCTCTCCTCTCCTCTCCTCTCCTCTCCTCCTGGCTCCATGCCAGAGGAGGCAAAAGGCTAGGCTGCTGGAGGGTAGTGGGAGGCTGAAACTTGCATTCCCCAAGACCTCGCTTTGCGTAGCTGTAGCCAGCTCTTTGCTTAGCTGGCTGCCAGCATGTCCAGCTCCTATCTAGGTGGACAGCAGAGTCAGGGCTGGGGGATCTGGGGGCTCATGCCCAGAGAGACCAGTGCCAGTGGGATACAGACTCAGGCAGCCCCTGGAGGGGCCCAGCACCCAGGTGCCTCTCTCCATTGCTCAGGCAGCCTCAGTGCCTGTGCCTGAGCTTCCATCTAAGGGACCATGGACACAGACTGGCTGTTACACAGATGATCACCAGGCCACCAAACTGCTGCATATTTGGTGCAATCCTAGCACCTTCCAGCACACATTGTCCCCCAGGAGCACCTTGTGGCTTTTCACAGGAGTTGGGCATCACCAAGGTTGGGAGCTATCTCATGGATGCAGCTAGCTTTTCACTTGCCCCATCTTCAAAACGCATCTCCCATCTCTCTTGTCCCATTGAATCACCAGTCCCGAGCAGCCAGCCTGCACCAGGGGCCTGCAGAGGAGCAAAGCAGACCAGAATACACCCTTGGACTGAAAGAGAAGTGCAGATGCAGCTGGGCTCCAGGCAATGTGGAAACCATGACTCGGTCCTGATGCCTGCCCGCACTCTTCCCCATGCCCACAATGGGCCCCATGCTGTACTGCGTGGCTTGCACTGAGAAAGCTCCTGCCCTGAGAACTGTCCCTCCCAGCCAACCCAGCGCCCCAGCTGTGCTGGGAGCATCTTCCTCCTCTCTGATACCACCCAGATAGGGAAGGAGCTGTGGCTGGCCAATGTCACTCCCATGGAGCAGATCCAAAGCCAGGGGCTGGTTTGATAGTCTAAGGAGGTGCCCTATAGCTTGCTTTCCCCCTCAGCGGTGGTGACCTTTGCTCCATCACAGACTGGGTCGTGGCAGGGGGGCAGGTGTTTCCTCTTTACCCCCAGGCTCCCCATGCAGAGCACCCTGGGCTGGGATCCCTGCCTGCTTCAGGTCAGCAATTCCTGCTGTCAGCCTGGCTGGGCTTTGCAAAGACTCTTACCCTCGCTTCCAAGCCTCCCGCTCACTGCTTTCCAGCCAGAGCAAAAAAATCAGCATAAAAATGCCAGCTGTCTGCAGAAAAACCTTCTGTCTGAGCTCTTTCCAGTGCCTGCCTGGCCTGGCCACCCAGAGCCCTAGGGCAGGCAAAGCTGGCCAGGAGGAAAGGCAGAAAGGGCCTGGAGGTTGGTGTGGGAAACTCCAGCATAGCCGAGCCAACAGCCCTGGAGCAGTGGCACTGCAGGAAGGCAAGGACTTGGCATGCTGACTCAGAGCAGAAGAGCCTCCTGGGCAGCAATCAGAGACATTATATGCTTAATAAATATTCAAAAGGCCCAAAGTTTGGAGGCTCCAGTTCAACCAGCCTTCCTACAGCATTAAGGTCTGGGATGGCCCAAAGCAGAACCAGAAGCTTGCTTCCCCAGCTCTGGAATTTGGACCACAGTGAAAGCTCCTGGCAGCTGCTATCCAGGTGATAACATACAAGGTTATCCCTCACTACCCGCCAGCTTCCTTTCTGCAACAGCCACATGCTTCAGCTCTTCTATCTTGGGAAGCCCTGGAGAACCAAGCAATTGCTTCATTCCCCATTCCCACGCCCCAGGTTCTGCTACATTAAAACTTGCCAGCTGTTCAAGAAGAATGAACTAATAAGATTACTTCCTTATCACCCCCTTCCACCAGCAACCAATGACTGGAAAGCCAGTTTTATGCTTTGCCAGAGCTAAATTCTGGCCAAATTAGTCAAAAAAAAAAAAAAAAAAAAAAAAAAAAAAAAAAAAAAGCTCTGCAAACTACCCACTTCCACTGCTTCAGGGCAAGTTGTAGGAACACGAGTGGAAAATGCCAACACAGCATTCCCCTTTGAAAACTTGGTTCAGCATCTACTAGATCAAAAGGGGCTGGAGGAAAGCAGATTTCCGGCAGGGAGGCAGCCATTTTTCTCTGCTTTGAGGCTCTCTGCTGGAGCCATCAGCTCACACCCCTCTTGGCTCTTCTAGAGGAAGCTCAAAGAAGAGGAAACAAATGATTTGAGGTGTTACTTATACTGCCTACTTGGGACCAGTTCCCAACCACTGTCTAGAACAATGTTCACAGGAACAACTCTGGCCCTTAGAGGCCTACAGCAACTGAGGCCTTTAGCCACACCAGGAACAACCGAAATCTTCTGTGAGGGAAGGGGTGCTGGGTAGCTGTGAGAGTTCACTTTTGAGTTTTAGCCTAATACTGGCTTAAAACCAGAAATCAGTCCTATTTACATTTATCAGGCTGAAAAGAGCAGTAAGAATGGCCAAACTGGCACCAGAGTAGAACTCTGCTCAGCTTCAGCAGGAGCACTCAATTTTGCTCTGCTGCACCTTGGAGGACAGCACAAGCAGGACCAGCAGATTCTGCAGCTTACTCCAGATTTATGACAGATACACCTCAATATTTTTGAGATACCCTATCAAGGCAGGCATGTTGTTACAGTTTTCAGAGATCCAACTCCTTTCCACCCATCATTAAATTAACAACCCAAGTGTTTGTTACAAAGTGTTATTTATTAGAATATTACATTGCACTTAAAAATAAGGGAGGTCTGACCTTGTTGTCTTGTCCTACATAAAGGTTGCAGGGCCAGACCTCTAATAAATATAAATACTATGTACAGTTTATCTAAAATAAATATATAATTTAAAAATGAAAAATATCTTGTTAAATAGCTGTTACCCCCCTCCCCTCCTGCACCTAAGAAAGCCCCCGGCCCAACCTCTTCAGCCTTTCACAGTTTGTTCCTCGTTGTGCGCTGCAGTGGGCAGCCCTGAGCTGCTGGGTAACCCCTCTGCCGATGGCCAGTAGGTCCCTCCTGCCTGTCCGCAAAGCCAGCCTGGCCAGCTCCGCAGCACAGCAGGAAAGCCTACCCCGCAGAGAGGGTCTCTCCTGTGCCTCTTTCATCCTGCCGCTGAGCTTGCTGCAGTGACACCACTGCCTGACCAAAGCTGCAAACCAGGTGCTGTCCTGCCATTCCAGTAAGCCCCTGATGTGCTGCGGAGGTCCCAGGGATTGTGCTGGCTCCGTGGTTTGTGTCTTCCAGGAGGTAGAACTGCTTTAGTGCCGACTCCTGGAATAGCATCACAGGCAAGTTAGTTTTGCAGTCTTGTGCCAGGTACCCAGCAAAAAAACACTGCCCTCCACTGCTCCTGGCTGCAGAGCTGAACAGTTTCTGGAGTCCCATCCAGCCCGGAGAGGAGGGTTCTGGTTGCTGCAGAAACCCCAGCAGTAGCCAAAGGCACTTGATGCCTTGTGGGATGAGGCCCAAAAGTCTCCAAGGCAGGATGCCAGGGGAGAACTGTAACTAGCCATCACGCATCGTTTCCTCTATGGCTCCCATCCAGGGACCACAGTGTTTTCCCTCTCCCATCAACATATCTTCCCTCCACCCTTCCTTTTTTTTTGGGGGGTGGGGGGAAGGAGGGGGAACGGCAATGAAAAACTTGCTCTGAAGCCCCTTCCCCAAAACACAACTCATTGCAAATCAAGTCATATCAACAGTAAAGATCTCTCCCCAAACATTGCCCACCAAGTAATAAGCAACCTTACAGAAACCCTTAGAAGACAGTACTTCATCCCACAAGGAATAAAGTATTTTCCTTGATTAAAAAGAGAAACAGCTGTAGTGTAAATGGGAGCACACTTAATGTCAGAGTTTGGCCCAGAAAAGGAAACCTACAAGCCACCAACCCAGCCACCACTGTTATGTGGCCTCTTCTGGGGTGGAGCACACTCAACTATCCAGTTACATAGTATGGACCCAGTAGTAAGACACTCCCATGCCCAGCTGCAAGGCATGAAGTTGGAGCAAGTAAAAAGCAAATGGCAAGTGGGAGTGAAAAGGAAGTATTTTTGCCTGTATGAGCAAGAGGGATATTGGGGCTCCAAGAAGGAGGGGAGGAAAGGAAAAGGGGCAGCTGGAGCCACCTGCAGCATTCAGGGCTCAGCCAGAAGGACTTGGGCTAAATCCTGCTAACAGATTCCCCAGACTCAGACCACCTTTGAGCACTGTTTGACTCCTGTGCAGGATTAATAAGCCAAGACATGGTATTCTCCCCATGCTGGGAAAGCCAGAAGGAACAAACTGAGCATCTGAACACTCTACAGCACCCAAGCCCCATGGTAAGCCATGGTCTTACCTTGCCAGCGCCCGGCATCCTCAGTGGTTCACAGTGATGCCCAGCTTGATTTTCTCTTCATTTTCTACATCATAGACACCCCTTTTGTGGCACCTGGGAAGCCAAGCAAAGATGCTCAGAGCATGGAATGCCCCCTGTCACAATCCCCTGCCCATAGCCCTTCCTGGGTGATGGTTCTGACAGTGCAGCCCCCATCCTGCTTACCTCAGCATCAGCAGAGCTGCAATGATGATGAGACACAAGGAGGATAGGACCACAGCAACAACAGCCAGTGCAGTGGTGTGGTCATATGTGCTGGGGGGATGCTCCACGGGGAGTGAGAGGCCATGACATCTCTCACCATGATATCCTGGCTGGCATCTGGGCAAGAAGGAAAGTTTTAAAGAACAGTCATGATCAAGCACAACAGGGCATCAGCATATTTTGCTGTGAGGCACAGTTGCCTCTTTGAGCCACAGTCCTACCCCACCCTAAGCCAGGAGGTCTGGTGCCCACCTTGTCCTTCTGCCTCACTGTTAAGTTGTTCTCTTGCTCTGTATCTCTGTCCCAAACATCGTATTAAGATGCCCAGTAAGGCCATGACCTTCCCCACAGTGCAAGGCACTGGGGTCCAGGTTCTTCCCAATAGCCTACAAAGTAGAGCTAGGCTGGTTGGACCACCTCTGCATGACAGCCAGTCCCCTCACACACAGATGTCAGACACAACAAGGGCTGCAGAAGGGGACCACTGAGGGCAAGACATGGCTGCCCATGGCACACAGGAGTGTGGCATGCAACCACCCATGGCACAGCAAACCATGCCACCTGCTTTCTGCAAAGGTGAGGTCCTGTGCAAGGAAGTGGGAAATAACCTCTAGAGATGGGGCAAAGCTCAGCACTTCCCTCCAAGCAGGTTTCTCCAATGCTCTCAGCCAGCCAGAGCTAACAGAGAAGTCCAAGTGCCCTGCAGGCTCGGGATGTTGCTCATGTAACAGAAATAAAGTTCCCCTCGGAGCTGTGAGGCAGCCACCCAAACCCTCCTTGTGAGTCAACGCCTATTGATGTAACCAGCTGAATAAACTCAACGCCACATACCCTCAGCAGATCTGGGCAGGGACATGAGCTTATCTCCAACGTGCGGACTCAATCCAGACCTCCTGCCTGGCTTGCTGAGCTTACAGAGAGCTCCAGGAATACCATGCCAGACACCAACATCACCTTCTGCCCCAGATGGCTGCTTTGGACACAGGCAGAGATAGAGCCACCTCTCAGCAGTGCTCAAGGACCTGGGCTGAGGCATCATCCCCAGCTCACCTAAGCCCTGGGGCCAGCCACAGGAAGTAAAGATCAAAAAGGTAGTGCAACACAGGCAGCATGGTCAGAGCCAGCTAGCTGCAGCTGAACTGCTCCCAGCCACTGAAACAGTGACTATTTGTGATTGCTCATGCAAAGTGAAACCAGGTGTCTCAGGCCTCTTTACAGGAGAAGATCGAAGCCTCGCAGAGCTCCCAGAGCAGCAGAGACAGCTTGAGCCTGCTTCAGATGAGGAAAGCTGCAAATCCCAGCTCCGGAACTGCCACACTAGGGATCCCAAGGGGGGATGGGCCACTCATCCTAAACCCACAAGGAACAGCTCTAAAGGGATAACCCAAAGATGGGTCATCAGGCTTGAGAGCCCCAGCTAGCTCCAGACACAAAGTCCAGATCGAGAGTGTTGGGTCAGCTCCCTTCAGACTTGCCCTTGCTCTAGAACTTCTTTCAGCCCCAGGAAACCGGTGACTGCTCAGGAGGAACTTGGGAAGGGGCTGCCCAGCGGCAGGCAGGAACCAGAAGGACTGTGCTCTGCAGCACGCTGGGTCAGCAGTGAAAGCCAATCCAGCAGAGATCTTCTTGCTGGCAGTCCCAATCCCCTTGCTCAAGGACCCAGCAATGACTTTGTGACAGTTTCCAGGCACAGTGAAACTAAGCGGTTCAAGCAGCTGTGCAGACCCTGATCCCTGCGGATTCCAGGACACAAGAGCTTCTGGACACTATAAGCCAGGGAGCTATTATCTTCCCCAGGCTCTGGACACAGGGCTGGGTGGCTCAGGGGATTGCCAGCAAGGAACAAAGCCTCTTATATCCACAGCTCAAACCCTGCCCATGTCAGTGGGATCAAACTTGTGTCTACGGCATTACCCAAGGTAGCAGCAGCTGGATCCAGGTGCCCAGGCAGCGAGCAAACCTTTCTCCTCCACTTGCCTCGTCTCCCCCCTGCTCTCTACCTGCAGCCCACAGATGTGGGAGGAGGAGCATGCTGCTCCTAATGGGGTGCACAGCCCCATCCTTCACTGGACATGGCATTGGCTGGCTGCCCCCCCAAGGCACTACCTCCATCCGACGCAGGCTGTGGCTGCTCTCCAAGTACCATGGCAGAGCTCAGCCTCCCACTTGGCATGGGGATGCAGTGAGGAGAGAGAGGGAACGAGCCCATTCTCAGTCCCCAGCTCTCACTCTTGAGAGCATCACTGCACAAGAGCCACGTGCCACACATGGAACAAGGGGCCAATTGTTACATGTCCTTGCAGGGGAAGCTAGTATCTTCACAGGTGCAACACCCACCTCTCATCTCCATCCCCAGTCAGCCCTGGGCCCCAGGAGCTACCCAGCTCTCAGCAGGAGCTCCCAGTAATGAGGGACAGGGCAAAGGACATGGGGTTATTGAGCCAGGAGAGGATCTCTCAAGCCAGACCTAAAGAAGGCCTCAGATGAGACTCACAGCCCACTTCAGAGGGCCAGGTACTTGGGCTTCCACTCTGAACCTAAGCCACCAAGATCACAGGAAGCCAACTTTTGGACAGCAGCCAGGCAGCTGATCCCTGGCACACGAGTCCACATTCCTGTGAGCTCCACCAGGGCAGGAGCTCACTGCATCGCGAGCCTGACTGACATCCCGTGGGCTTGACGTGGAGCTCTCGTGGGACAGGGGCTGCTCTGAGTCCCAGGCCACGAGGGATTTTGGTGGGGCTTGTTCAAAAGACAGAAACAAGGCCAGAGCAGATGCCAAAGTTTCCCGTTTGCCAAGTGACACAGGCTCAAGAAGCACACAGAATGCAAAGTCAGAGCCGTCTCCACACAGACGGGGAACATGCACTAAAAATATCTCCTACGCTCTTCCTCTGTGCAGCCTAGAGAATTCAAGGAACAATGACTAAGGCTTCCCCGGCACAGGCACACAACAGCAACTCACATGCAGGATGGAGCGCCAAGCTCTTTGATGTACTTGCATTCACCGTGAATGCAGAAGTCCTTGTACTTTCGCAGACATGGGTCTCTCTTCTTCCCCAGGCCTTTTCCCTTTCTTCTTTTATTCCCGTTCCCTTTTTTCTTGGGAGTAACCAGACCTTGAGGCTTTGACAAGAAAGCAACTGGAAGACAATTTTGAAAGGAGAACACACTTATCACCCCAATATCTCATTTGAAAGCAAAAGAGAGCAGCAAGCCCTGGACTCTGTAGCCAGCTCTGCCCTGGCATTTGCACAGCCTTTTGTTCAGCAATCTGCCCCCAAGCAGAGGTTTTTCCATCCTCCCCTCCCCCCAAGATTTTCACAAATATCATGGCCTTTCTGATTCATCAGAACAATTCAAAAGGAAATATGGGCACAAGTAACCAACCAGGAGAAAAAACAGGGCTTTATGCATCTCAAATGTTGCTATTATATACACCAGTTTCCACTGGACACAGAAGACTGCTAATTGCGTCTTTATCTAGCTTTTATTTCCCTGATCAGCATGGTCTTTTGTAAGAGCCCATTCATGATTCTGATGGACTCTCCTTCCTGTGGTTACAATGATGGCTTGCATACAGGACAAGAGCAGGATTAAAAGAGCAAGCCCAGGTCAATTTTTGATTTTTCAGAACCAAGCAGATGGCAAAGGAAGCATTCCCATGAATTACGGAGGTATTTTTAATTGCAGCACAGAATTCTGTGGTTTTCAGTGCAAGGCCAGCTCCCTGCCAAGTTGGCTATGCCAGCTGGTGGGAACCAGAGCACTGAACTCCTTAGATGCTCTCCACAGACACAAGGTGAAACCAACAACATTACTGGAATAGTTTAAGACGGACAGATGCCCCCCTTCCCCCAAAAAAATAAAAGAAAGAAAAAAAAAAATCAATCCCAGCTTGATCTCACAAGGTGCTGAAAGAGCACTTGCTGCTTGGAGAGACACTTTCCAGCCCCCCCTCCAAACCATGGCATTAAGAGCTCCTGCGAAGCTGGGAAAATACAAACTGAATCACGTACTGCATGGAAGGAGCTAGGGGAAAAGGGAAGCCGAGTTTAACCTGGCAAGTTTTAACACGCCTAATGTTTTCTCAACAACTTCCGCACATAACCAAACCCTCAGTGTGCGTAACCTTCCTCCCTGTGTGAGCGCCTCTCTTGCCACGACGCACCATTAGTGTACATGCCTAGGAAGTTATTGCACAACTTCAAGATCCTTCAAGCTAGACCTGGAGAAAACCAATACTCTGGGAAACTCTGCGGCTTGGAGAAACCCCTAGATCTGTGTGAGACATGGGGCCCTGGGACTTGCCCCAGGCTGGCAGCTGTAGCTGTCCCCTTCCCTGTGGATTATCTCCCTGCCACAGAGAGCTCCTCGCAGATATATGCTATCAGAGGGACAGGAGCGGTGCTGCTGACCCTCCAGCCTCCCTCACTGCTGCCCTTCTCTGGCATCGACCCTTGTCCCTGGAGCACTCTCCCATGTCCCTGAGCAGCAAATCCACAGAGGATTTGCATGATCTTGCTGGTAAGAAGGGGGAAACTGGTCCAGTCCAGATAGGCAGGGGGATGCCAGAGAGGCAGAGGGGATGCCACAGATCCCCCATGGCTGGGGGTATCTGTGTTGGGGGGGGGAGGGGGCAAAAAATCTGTCATCCTCAGGGCTAGAACACAGAGCAAAAGGTGCCTCTGGCACAGAAGCCAGATTTCTCTGTTTCTCTGACTATAACTTAGCTCAAAGCATCGCAAAAGTGTTCTCAGATGCTGCAACAAGCTGATTGTGCAATGCTGATTCAGCAGATACCTCGCACCCTGCACCCCAAAAGCCAGAGCCCCATCAGCCCACCCTGCTGTGGTCCTCCATTCCCATGCCTGTGAAAGCACTTGCTCTAGGACAGGATCCCCTCATTGGAGGAATGGCTGGAGGGCAGATGGAGCTTGCATCTCCTCGCTCTCCTACTGCATCTCCATCAAGGAAAGGGGCATTTCTCAAGGGCAGAACCCCCTTAGACTTGAGCGATCAGCCTGGTTTTGCAAAGCTGAGTGTTAGCACTCCAGTCTGACAGGACCAGACAGCCAGAAAGCAAAGAGGAAAAAAAATGAGAGAAGTGAGGAGGGCAAATGTTATACAGAGCGGAGCTCCTCGTGCCAGGCTACCGACCTCAGCATGCCACATGCACAAGGTTACACTGGCCTCAGTCACCCTTCCCACCCAGCAATAGCACAACCTCCATGGGAGTCACCAGGACATGCTCTCCTCCCAACCCAGGCACCCAAGCACAAACGCACAGAGAGTCTAACAGAGGAGCCGTGTCCCCAACGCCTCCAGAGAAGAGGCCGCCGGGTGACTAACCCCAGCTAGGTATGAGGAGCAGCCACCCCGTGGGCGTTGGGTGAGTCACAGCAGTCCCCTCCCCTGCAGCCACCGCTATCTGGAAGGCGGCAAAGGCAGTATGGACAGGCACGCACAGCCAGTGGGCAACACCAGCAGGCAAAGGGTGCCACGGGCACCAGGAGGGTTCTCCTTTCGCGGGGCGTGATGACAGGGCCACGGCTGCCAACCCCCTTCGCTTGGGAGCCTCAGGACTGCCGTGCCAGGGGCACTAGGGATGGCCCCACATGCCAAGCGAGGGGCTGCCAACACCCAAACACCACGCACACACCCTGGGGGCACCCAGGGCTGCCACCGCAGGGCAGGGGCACCCTCGGGTGCCGAGCCGAGCTCTCCCTCCTGGCCGAGCCGGAGCGGCCACCGCCCCCCTCTCTCCCCGCCAGGCCCGTCCCAGCCAAGCCCCGCTCCGCCAGTACCTCTCGGCAGCTCGCTCAAGTCGTCCCCGGAGGCCGCTCCGCCGCCCTCCTTCTCGGGGCTGCCGCGCAGCAGCAGCGGCGCCGTGGCCGGGACCGGCGCCCCGCCGCCGCCCTTGTGGAGCACCTCGTTGTGCAGCACGTCGCGGCCGAGCCCGCCCGCCGCCGCCGCCGCCGCCGCCGCGCACGCTGCGGAGGGAAGGGACACACGGTCAGCGAGAGCGGCGCGGCGCGGCGCAGCCCCCGGTGCGCCCGCGGCCCCCGCGCCCTCACCTGCGGCCAGCAGCGCGTGCAGCGCCACCAGCACCACCCGTGCCTCCATGCCGCGTTCCGCCGGGCTCGCTCCGCTCCGCGCCCACGTGCTGCGCCCGACCCCGCGCCGGCCGCGACTCCCGCGAGCCCGACGCCGCCGCAGCTAGAAGGCGGCGGGGCGGTGCTGCGCCTCTGCCCACCCCCCGAGTCCCCGCCCGAGGGAGTGGCTGCGGGGCGCCCCGCCACGTCCTGGGCCCGGCCCTCCCCCCGCCCCACCTTCCGCGGGCTGAGCACGGGCGGCCTAGCCGCGCCGCCGGCGTGGCGGCTGCAGGGAGCCGGCAGGCTACCCGTGCCGCTCCTCACGCTCTCGGCTGGGATCTGCGCCGCAGCTATCACGGCAGCCGGATCCCGCAGCACCCGCAGCACTCGCAGAATCGCAGAGCAGCTGAGGCTGCAGGGACCTCTGGAGATCACCTAGTCCAACCCTCCTGCTCAGGCAGGGTCACTTAGAGCACGTCGCACAGGATCGTGTCCTTGCGGGTTTTGAATATCTCCAGAGGAGACTCCACAGCCTCTCTGGGCAACCTGTTCTAGTGCTCTGTCACTGTCACTGACAGAGATGAGAGGTCCTTCGAGCCCAGCCACACTGATACCACCACCACTGCCCTCAGTGCGGGAGTGAGCAGGGCTGGACACCCTGTCAGTGCGACAGTGGGAACAGCGAAGAGCCCAAGGATGCTCTGCTGTCCAACAGAGCTGGAATCAGTAAGAGGGCTGTGCTAAAACTGTAGAGGAGAACAAATGGTTTAGAAAAAGCCTCTTGCTCACCCTGCAACGAGACCATCGCACAATTCCTGTTTGGAGCTGTAACCTACTTCTGCCATTAGCAATGGAGATGACATCCTGTTAGGGGACAGAATTTCACCCACGTGCACTTCATTCCCATGCCACCCAAAACTGGAGACGGGAGGACAGTCTTCAGGGCAGTCGGAGAAGATGGTAGAGATCTTTCTTGCTGGAGGACAGAAGGCCCAGACCCACCTCTGTGCCTACATGGGGAGCCCATTAAACAGGTTGATTCATGGCTTCATCTCGCAATCCTACATGAACCTGTCTTAATTAGCTGATTTCCCTGGCTCCTGGTGTTGTGGTGCTTGGTTCTGGTCTGTGGCATTTGTGTTTGGGGGCTGGCTATGTTTCAATCCATCTCTTTTATTGTGCTGAGAATCACTTTGACTCTTGTTTTGTTTGGCCTTGTTTTCATCCCAGGTGACAGGCTAGAAAACAGCGATGACGCCAAGTGTAGGGCAAGCAAGGCGGCTTTGCATTGTTCCAGGTCACATTTGGGATGGCCACATCCCCCTGATTGTTCCTCGTGGCAGATCCAATTCCCAAGTCCTGAACCCTGGTGCCAGTTTCAGTTCAGCGAGGCCCAGGAGCAGTGTGATTAAATATTCCTGTGATTGTTGTTGTTGTCTCCAAGGAATACTGCCGGATTTGGTAAACCCCCCCCCCCACCCTCATTCTTGCTCAAACTTGACTTTTGCAATTGTTTGCTGGATGTTGTTTCTTCCGGCTCCTCCAGTCATCATCAGCCTTAAAGTATTTGGCAGCCAGAACTGCTAGTGCAGGCGAGATGAGTTCATCACAACGCAGCGATTCCTGCTGATCTGACCAACAAAGGTGTTGGTTGCCTCGAAGACTCTCATGCTATTTGTTTCCTAGTTATGTAACTGCTTCGGAAAGGGGTTTGTTTCCCTCGGCGTTCCCTGACACATGCCACCAAAATCCCCCTGAGAGGTCTTACAGAGCTGATGTGTGAGACTTGTAGGAGGTGTGTTTGCTGACTTCCCTGTTGCAATAAAAAGCCAGTGAGCAAGTTAGGATAGGAAGGCAGCAGGTCCATCATTTGTGAAGGAGACTTTTTTATTGCACTTCTGAATCTACACAAAATGTTTATGTCTCTGGCTCAGAGGGTGGGCAGCTGTAAAGAGTTGTGTTTTGAGGCTATGGTTCATGCAAAGAGACCTAGAAGACCACGTAACATTGGAAGCACACTCTCCTGGTTGGGCTGTGCAGCCCTTAGGGATGACATACAGAATCACAGAATCACAGAATCGGTAAGGTTGGAAGGGACCTCTGGAGATCATCTAGTCCACCCCCCCCTCAAGCAGGATCACCTAGACATAATGAGATGTGTCAGGTCTCACTTTTGCCTGGTGAACCAGGGCTGAATTTAAGTCGCCATATTTCCTGATTGATACCTAGGCACAGAGGCAGTCTTGATGGGACTAGTGGGATGAGCAGCTGTACCTGTCAATTGGTAACAAAGGAGTGGGTTGGCTTTTTCCTCTGGTTTTCTGCTTAGAGATATGAAGCAGACCCTGAAATCCTTCATCTGTGCCCCTGGGACAGGGCAGGGCTGGTGTTTTTTGGCCTTTTTCTCTTAAGCAGCAAACCTTTTGCATCTGTCATTCCTGTCCACCTCCTTCCAACCTCTCCCATCTGCATCCTAAAGCCCTCCTGCAGCCACCAACAGCCCTCATGGCCTGAAGACCTTCTACTGGCTTCCAAGAATGTAGGCGTTACAAGCTCACCTGCTCTAAACCTCAGGATGAGTTTCTGCACACTCACCTGCCTTATCCTGCCTGCATACTCTCTGCCTTGCTGCCCTATGGTCCTTGCATCTGGGGAGCAAAGGAGCCAGCTGTGAGTCCTGCAGGACTGAGCCCTCTCCCAGCCACAGCACCATCATCAGAGCATTCAAACTCTACTAATGAGACCTCAGGAAGACCTGCAAGAAGATTGGTGTGCTCTGAAGCCCTGCCCCTCTTCTCATCTGATCAAACAGCTGATATTGCTGCTTTTGCAACTTTGCCTTGCTTCCATCCACAGCCCATCAAGGCTGCAGCACGGCTCCTGTGTGTGTATGGTAATAGTGAGGCCAATAAAAGTGTTGTTATGCCCTGGAAACACTTTCATGACTCTTGCTCAAGATAGGTCAGCCCTTGCTAACTGGCTGAAATTGGGCAGACACTGCCAGCCTGTTACCCTGCCAGTGTCAGAGTGGTTTCAGGGGCTATTCCTGGCCTTGGGCCTGTGCCAGTTCCAGTGGGTTTATGAATGCATTTTTTTTCCTGTTCTCCAAACTGCCTTTCTCTCTGGCTACTGTGTGAAAAGACCTTTTGCAAACAGAGGAGAAAAAAGACTGAAAAAACTTGGTCATTCAAGAAGAACTGAGGCAGAGGCCAAGCTCAAAGCCCTGTCCAATATATCAAGGAAACACCTTGGAAAAGATAAAGATGTTTACAGATGCCTTTCATCTCCTCTCCTTGCAGCGGTGTATTGAAAACCAGGTAGAAAACAAATCCCAGTACAAACACGATCTTTCTGGGTTCCTGCATTCCTTTTGCACTGCGGCTGTGCCTTGCAAAGCTGTCTTCGCTAAAGCGCTCTGTTTGCATCAGGGCCCTCACTTGCTTGTGACATGAAAAGATGTTGCATAGGGAAAGCAGCAGCTGCTCCAGGCTCCAGCTTCCCCAGCCACTCCTCTGGGAACGTCTGGAACAGGGCTGGGTACTGGAGGCTGGGATCTACCCTGTGGTCCACGCCAACATGCACACCCCTCTGATGGCATTCACCTGTGCCCTCAAAGCAAACCACAGCTCAGCTTTTCCATGCGACCTGCACAGGTGGCTGCTAGCAGGCTGCATGAAAGTTGCCGCAGAGTGCATGGTATGCAAACTGCCCGTTCACATGCCATGGCACACTCCTTAGCAAACAGTCTTATCGCAGAGCAAACAACTATGCTGGGGCATGAAGCCCAACCGGAGGTGGCCAAGGCAGCAGTGGGTTCCCCTAAGACAGGAGCTCTGTGGAGCACCCAAGCTATCGCCCACTGACTTGTGCCTGAAGAAGACAGGGGAAGTGGGAAAAAAGGGCCAGTGTTAAAATGGAAGAACAAAGTGGGAATTTGGGATGTAGAAGGAGGAGTGTGTTGGAGAGGTAAGGAGGACAGGACATCCAACAGAGGAGAGAACATGTGTGGCATATTCCTGGCAAGGCAGGGAACGATTTTTTTCAGGATGGGATAGCCTACGGGTGCAGGGCTGGCCTGCAAGGCCAGAATGAAACCCCCGGGTCGTCGCAGCATCCTGTTTCCACCCAAGTGGACTTACATCGGGGGACATGTGCAGCAGGCAGCATGGCTGTGGGTGCAGGGCTTGGGGGTCACGGCAGCCCTAAGGCTGACGAAGGCCATGCAGTGCTCCATGGTTCATTCGGGACATGAAAACACTGTTGCTCGGGCCAGGCTCCCTCCTGTGACCAACTGGGGAAATCACAGCCCAGCAAGAGCAACTCGTTTGCCTTGGCAACAGCTCCTCCCCATCTTTGTCCTGCAACTTGGCCAAGGGCAGCTCACAGAGCAGGACCCTTCCAGGCTCCAGCCTCTGCGACCACCAGCAGGCCTTGCAGCAGGCAGAGGAAAGGCATGTCTCCTCATCCCCCATCCCCAACTTGCTCAAAGGAGCAGGGAGTCTCTGGAAAGCAAGGCATCTGCCGCAGCAAACCCACCTTGGGAGCATGTAGCACCCCGGGAATAAACCTCCTGGGTGGTTTGCTGTGAACCTGCTGCCAGGATACCCAGTCCTCTTGCAGGTGGCAAAGGTTTACCAAAGTGCTCACGCGGGCTCCGCTGCTGTGGGACCGTGGGATGGTCCCATTGCTGCTCTGTGTGTGCTGCAAACAGGGGCCAGATGAAGACAGCCCGATTCAGTGGCTGCTGGTACAAGAATAAAGCTGGTAGCAGGGCTAGGAGGGCAGGAAGGAGCAGTGGGATGAGGCTCTGGGCAGAGGAGAGATGTAGAGTAGATCTGGTTGTAGTTTTAGGATAATGGGGTTGATGGTGAAGGCTTGGGGGAATGAAGGGGTAAGGGATAGAATATAGACATTTAAACAAAGTAGCAGGAAAGCCCTCCTTGAGGTGGAAATGGGCTCTAAATGAAGCATGGGTGCCACCCCTAAGCCTTTTGAGGGTAACTGGTCAGGGTAGAAAAGACACTGAACAGAGCATGCGAGCAATGCTCCCTTCCCTGCTCAGAGGGTCTGCCATCCTCTCACACCATCCTGCTCAGTGCCAGGCCTACTGCCAGCACATCCCTGGCTTTGGCTCCCAGCTCCTGGCCCACCAAGCCTGAGCTGTGGTCGCTTCAAAGCAGACCCCAGCACCCACCAAGGTGTTGTGTTGTGTACCCCTCAGCCCGAGGGCTTGCACTTATGGCCACCCATGCTCCCTCCTGAAACGTGACTTCTCCCATGGTGGCACCTGGCTCCATGCCAGGCTGCTCCCAGGACCATCTCCTGCACAAGCTGACTGGTTCCCGTACAAACAGGCAGTGTTTGTCCGGGTGTTTGGGTTGCGCATTGCGGTATTTGCACTGTATACAATGGGGCTGTTTGTTTGCAAAGAGTGAAGGTAGCAAAATCTCAAGGTGGCATGCTCTGCTGCATGTTGTGGCAACACGGCGGGCTTGTCTCCGTCCAGCCTCGGCCCGGGAGCTGCACAGATCCAGGGGGATAGAGCTGCGCTCTCCGTGGGCAGCCTGTTCCCCTGGCACTGCCAGTGTGGGACGTGAAGGGCTGCCTGCCACCATCCTGTGGGGAACATGGGAGCCAGTGCCATCCTAGGACAGTGATGCTTGATGCTCTCCCATGCCAGAAGCACAGGGGGAGATGAACATGCACCTTGGCACTGCACCTCCAGGCTCCTTGGCCAAGAAACCAGATCTGGATTTAGATAATATCTCCCAAAAGCTTCTGCTTTCCTCTCATCCCAGGCAGTTTGGGGGCATTTTCCCCACTTAGAGCCCCTTTGGCCCTCCTGCATAGTGACTACCACTGCCTGACCAGCCTAGCTGAGGAGGGCCAGTTGCCAGCATGTGCTGGCTATGGAGGCCAGCGTGAGTGAGTCGGCAAGGCTTCAAGGTAGCCCATGGACCATGGGAGTGCAAGGTGGGCTATTTGGCCTGTTCCAACGGTGGTACTGAGCCTGGTCTGGCAGAGGGGCAAAAGAGGAGTGTTGAGCTCTGTGGGTGAGCCTGGTCTGTGGTACCAGCCGTACCAGCCACCCTTTGCCCAAAAGGCCAACACGGATGTGCCCACATCCTTCCTCCTTGCGGACACTGCAACATCCGCTCTCCTGCCTCATCCCAGCGCTGACGTCCTCCACACGCCATGGCAGCTGTTGCCTCATTTAGCATGGTGGTGACACATCTCTGCCATTCTGTCGTGAGCCTCTCCAACCTCTCCCTGTCCCTGGCAGACCCTGCTTGCCCCACACTATATTTTCTTGGTGATGCCACATCCTTCCCCGTCACACTTCCCTGGCAGTGAGGAGACTGTGCTGTGCTGCAACTCTCTTCTTGGGAAGGGCTACCAGGGGCCGGGGGCTTCCTATGTGTTACCTGCAGGCCCATATTTCCTGGTATGTGTGCTGATGCCATGGGCAGGCAGCCAGCACCAACCTTGCTAGCTGCCCCTCGAAGCCTGCTTGGATTGGGGAGGGGGCAGGTGGCCCGGGACTGCATTGGTCCCTCCAGAGCACCAAGATGGTGTTGCGGCAGGTCACAGTCCAGTTTGGACCCCAAAAAGGAGGCTGGAGAGAGTGGTGGGAGCTGATGCATTCAGTCAGGAAGTTAAGACCCTTGTTTATCTAGGATGTGTGGATGTCCCCAGTGGCAGGGAAGCTGCGGTGCGGATAGCCTTGAGCCGCTGGCTCCCATGTGCTCACTGGCACGCCTGCCTCAGGTCTCTTGCTCCATCTACCCTCCCAAGCAGCCCCAGGACTGTCAGATCTCCAGCGCCGCCCCCCCCCCTCCCCCCCCCCCCAAACAAGTAGCCAGTACAGTGAAATGGCAAAGGCCTGAGGGAATGGCAGGGAGCCAAAGAGCGCAAGAGGTTAAGGCAGCGCTGTGTCCCAGATGCCAGCAGCTGAGCTACAGGTGAGCCCTGTCCTCAGGGCTTTTGGGGGGCTGCCTTGCTGCTGCTCCACTTTTGGCAACTGCTGCAGCCCTTCAGGGTCTCACATGGTGCTGGACTGGAAAGGAGTGGTGCAGGGGCTCCATGCGGAGAGCCTGGGAGCTGCTTTTGCACCCTGAGTGGGGAGGGCGGTCAGGTGCGGTGGGAGCTGGATGTACTGGGGCCCGTGAAGCTGACCGCTGTGTTTTGATATCACTGTTTTAGCCTTGGCTTCCGGGCGTTGCTTCACAGCCAGCTCAGACAGGCTTGTGGCCGTTATAAGGGCGTGATGAGCAGGGTCCTACGGGTGGTAGCAGCTCTGGAGGGGCGGGTGTGCAGCAGAGCCTGCGCATGGGGGTCCTGGGCAGCAGGTGCTAGCCACGATGCGAACCGAAGTGCCCACACAGGCTGATACAGCTCTGCAGGTGGCAGACAACCACCCGCAGCTGGAAGAGCCCACTCACAGCAGCTCTGGGGTCTTTTGCCAGGCACTGGGCTGCAGTGTCTTCACCTTGAGCGTCTCCTCAGCGGCTGAGCGAGTCAGTGCCATCCTGCGACAGGACAAGGTGGCTCACAGAAGATGCCCGCTGCTCTTCGTGCAGCTCAACGAGCTGCTCAGCAGCCCAGCGGGCCTGGAGTGGAGAGAGACAGCCAGGTGGGTACCTCCCTGCAAGGGTTGGCCTGGCTGGTGATGCCTTGGGAACCTAAGCTTGAATAGCCTTTAAAATCCCTTGTCCAGGTTCTGGTGGAGCCCACATTGGGTGCTCAAGGAGGGTTGGGTGCTTCCAGCAGCGCCACGCTATGTGGTTGGGGCGTGTTGTGGAAGGGTTTTCCCTGCCCTGCAATGCAATTGCTCAACAGCAGTTTCAGCTCAAAAACAGCACTGCTCAGTTTGCTTCAACCCCTCTGCTATCCAGGCTGTGTCTTCCAGGAAATTCTTCTTCCTAATTTCAAATGACTCATTTCATGTGAAAGCTTCTGCCACCCGCAAGAGCGTGGTGTCAGGCAGGGCCGCAGAGAGCAACCTGGCGGTTTGCGCAGAGCTGGGACACATATTTCCTTAGTTCTACTTCTGCATTTTCTGCCTCTCTAAGGCTGCAGTGCTGATGCTGTGGGCCGGGAGGGGGACAGCACTTCCTCGGCTCTCCCCAGTCTAAGCACTTGTCTGACACAGCCCCCTGGCTGAAGCAGAACTGAAGGCATAGCAGCATGATCACTGCGAGAAAATAAGAGAAAAGGGGATGTCATGGAAGAGCTGGGGGGAAAGATGCACCCTGCAAAGAGTTAACAGCAAGGGAAGTTTGGGTGTTGAGCGTGAACTGGGCAGTTATTCCCTAGAAATAGATGCAACCTTCTCAAAATGAGCAGGCGAAAAAAGAGGGTTGCATTGCTCTCTGCAAAGAGCTGAAATAGCCCAGGTGCAGGGAAAGGAGAGAGAGACAAATCTCAGCTCAGAAGCAGGTGTTGGGTGTCTGCTCATGATTGCTGGTGGACATATCCTGAAGCCTGCAGCACACAGCCCTGGGATGAATGATCTGGTTTCTTATCTAAAGGATTCAAGAAAGGCCTGGAAGAAAGGCTTGGCCATAGGGCAGGGTCTCCCAGGTGGTAAAAGCTGAGGCATAGGAAGAAAGTAGGAGTAGGATTTGGAAATGGCTACAATGTGTGGAGGCAACAGGAGTAAGAAACAACCCAAAGGCAAGAGCAAGAAGGAGATGGGATGGATGGTGTCAGGGAGGAGGCACTGATGGAGAACAGCAGCTTGGAGTGGGCTGCCTGGGAGTCACAGGACACCCCCGGGCAGTGACTTCACCAGTGAGGGCCGGCTTTGGGCTGCCATGGGAAGGAGCACAGCCGGGCAGTCCCACCATGTGCCAGCCAGTGGAGCGAGAAGCACAGCTTGGCACAGATGCACAGAAGGGAGAAAGGGACGTATGCCAAGGGGCTCTCAGCACAGCCACAGGCCTGCCCTGGCATCTGGAGGGTGAAACTGGGAAGAGTGGCCCTGGAGCCGCAATGCTCTGAACTGTGATGACTCTCCTTGCTCCAGCAATTCAGCGTGCTCCCCTCTGACCTATGCAGAGGAACAGCCTGGCATTGCCTGCCCTGGGGGAACCCGTTCTGCTGGGGCACGTTCTTGCCTCGCAGCACAGGCAGCCGGCTCGGAGCGGCCCGCCTGCCTGTGGACACAAAGGGAAGCTCTGTGTGTGCTGGCCTTTGAATACTTGGCACAATCTGAGCATGGCAAATGCCTCCAGACACTTCCCTTTTGACTCCAGCAAGTGCTGCTAACTGAAGGGACTCATGAAATCCTGCTAACGAAGAGATCAAAGCAATGCGCGGGATTAAGAGGAAGTGTGGGAACATGCCCACTCAGGGTGCCTGGCTGCTCTGGTGATGTGAGCCCGTGCCTGTTGCCTGGCACAGCACCCAAGAGCCCCCTGTGCCCCATGGTGCTGCCACCCATGCATCCAACCACTACTCCCTGCCCCCCCAAATCCCCTCCTGGGTAGTGCAACCCAATGCCAAGCTCCAGAATGGGCCTGACCTTTGGTTCCCACAGCCTGGCAGGGGATTTGGGAGCAACCTGTTTCATGCTGCTGACCCAGTGCATGTTCCCTGGCAGGTGGATAAAGTTCGAGGAGAAGGTGGAGGATGGAGGGGAGCGCTGGAGCATACCCCATGTTACAGTCCTCCCCCTGCACAGCCTCTTTGAGGTGAGGATGTGCCTGCAGAAGGGGACAGTCCTCCTGGATCTGGATGGGCGCAGTTTCAAGGAAATAATTGGTACGTGAGAAAGGCTAAGGTCACCCCATGGGATGGGCTGCTCCTGGGAGTGGGGCCAGGTTGCCAGCAAATCCCTAAATAAAAACACTGCCACTTGATAGCCAGCTACCTGGGGTGACTCTCTGCTAGCCCAGGAAAAGGGATTTTCCCTGGCTAAGCCCCATGCCGAGCTGCCGGCCCCCCATGGGCTCACAGCTGGGTGCCAGCCCCTGGCAGGACAGTGGGTCCATTGAGGGACTCAGCATCATCCACTTCCACATCACAGACGAGGCGCTTTCCAGGCAGCCTGAGGAGCAAGCTCTGCGGCCTGAACTGAAGGATCGCCTGGTGGCCCTGCTGCTCCGCCAGCCCCGGCACCATACCACCAAATCCTCGCTGTGGATGCTTGCCGAGCTCGGCGTCTCCTCCTGCAGAGGTAGGCACTGTGCTAGGCTCTGCTCCTGCCCTGACCGTGGAGTCTCGTGTGGAACTTCACTGAGATGGAGCCAGGTGTAGGGAGAGCTAAGTGGAGCAGGACATTGCTGTCTCACCAGTTACGCCTCTGCTCTTCAAACGCTGAGCAATATCATTGCTGCCTATTTGCTCATACCTGTATTTTGCTGCTTGTCCCTTTTCTTTGCAGAGAAGGCCAAAAAACAGTTGGAACCCAGAGCCCAGCTCTCAGAAACGCCTCTCAGGGAGCAGGTAAGGGAAGATGGAGCTGAGCAGGAAGATCAAGTTATCAGTGGAGGGAAAAGATTTTTCCAAGCAATATGTCAACAACTTGGCCAAAATCCAAAACCAACTGAAAAATTCTGCCTGCAGACAGCATTAGTACTATTGTGAAGTGATACTAGGCTAGCACTTATGGAGTAGAATCTGCTTCTGTCTCTACAGGACCAAATCTCCCCTGATGCATCTTCTCTGTGAGGGAGGCAGGATTCCCCAGGGCCATGGGGCTCCACAGGAGACAGTCAGCTGGGGAGGCAAAGCAGGCATGAGGCAGCTAACAAGGTTAGAAGTTAGAAACAATGTGATGGCTTGTGCTCATTGCCAGTGGGTTCTAGGTCCCCTGGCAGCCATCACATCCTAAGCCTCAGCTACTGAGCAGGAGAGTGACTGCGCTGCAGCATGGGATGATGCTGTGGCAGGTATCATCCCCCACAGTCCTTCCTTTCCATTTTGTTTCAGCTGAAAAACAAATTCAAGAAGAAGCTCCCGCCGGGGGCTGAAGTAGCCAGTGTGCTGGTTGGTGAGGTTGACTTCCTGGAGAAGCCCTTGATTGCCTTTGTTCGCCTCAAGGAGACGGTGGTCCTCGGTGCGCTCACCGAAGTTGCTCTCCCTAACAGGTGACCTGAGCATGACCAGCAGCCCTGCAGCCCTCGCTCCTGGCCTTGCAGCCCCTTTTACTGTCACTCTCCTCTGCTTCCAACTGCATTATTCTGCCTCTGAAACTGGGAGCACAGAATAGCTATTTAGACTTGGCCACACGGGATGAGATTTTGTGTATTAAAAGCAAATTTTAAGACTCCCAAAGCCACGTACAGAGCCCGTATGTATATTCCCAGAGCCTCAGCTCACTGCCTCTCTTTCTGTTCTTCACAGCTCCTTAGAAGCATCCAGTCCATCGCACCTGGGACAGGCTTGGAGCAGAAAGTCAGTGCTTGTTAGGCAGTCGGGGGAGATGTTTCTTGGGCTGCTCCCACCTGGGCTCAGCATTCCCTGTCCTCTTTAGAAGGGTCTGCACAGAGTCCCCTCACTGCCCAGGAATGTCAATGCCTACCTCTGTTTGAGGTTGGGAAGGGATGGAGATTTCTAGGGATCTCTCTCCCTCCTACCCCTCTCCTGTCAAGCTGGCCTGATGGGATGCTTTCCAGATTATCAGGGTGTTTCATATTTTAGCCTGTGGCATTGCTGGTCTAGGGGAGAAGGAGCAGGGGGAGGAGGTGTTTTTCCGTTGTTGAACAATGCTTAATTTAAAGCCATAACCGGAAAGTGTCAGTGTCTCTGAACAGAGAACTTCCTTAGGTAGCACACTGAGGAGGCAGGCAGGGCTCAGGAGGGACATTGTCACCTCCTGGTCACTTGGGGCAGAGAGTGACACCACACATCAGGGTTGGGGCAGGCTCTTTAGAGCTGCCTTCAGCCCTACTCCTGCTGTTGCAGCAGTTTCTCTAGCCTGTCTCTGGGTGTTTGATCTGGGTATGATGACTATAGCCACTCCACAGCCCCTGGGTATCATGGCTGTAGCCATTTTTTCCACTTTTGCAAAGGAGTGGATGGCTTATTTCGGATGGGCTCTCCCTCTGTAGAGCTTCTAGGAATGGTCTACTTCTTACGTCATTGTCTATGACCTCTGTTTTCTCTCTAACATTTTCACCTCCTTTCTCTCCCCACTTCCTCAGCTCCTATGGGCTTTATTTTGCAGCTCCACTCCCAGGTCTGGGATTTTAGCCATATTTGCTCAAGAGTTCTGAGTCCTCTTTCCAAGCTCCTCCTATGTCCGCTTAGTCCTACCAAACCTTGCTTCCCATGCAACTGGCAAACTCTCCTTCCTAATCTTAATTTCCTGTGTCCTGCAAGCATGAACATCCCCATGAGCATGAAACCACAGACATCCCCAGCCAAGCATCTGTCCTCTTCTGTGCCCCAAAAAGCCAGTCCCTTCCTCACAGCAGCCCACGTTTCTATGGACTCTGTGAGCTGACTGCAGTCACAGCATCCCATGGTCTCCCGGGTGAAACAGGAACCCAAACACCAGGCAGCGGGCATATGTCCCACTCCTCTGCCAATTGGCTTTTCCAAATCAGGGTAGACACTCACCTTTTTGTGTCCTGGGGAGACCATGCTAAACATTAGCAATCCCTCAGGCCTGGAGAGCCTGCGTCTCCAGGACCCCTGCAGTATGGTGCCCTGCCCCCAGGAGAAGCGCCCCCAGGAGAGAAGTCTACTCAGATGGGGACCTTCATGGGTTACTTTCTTCTCTGTAGGTTTCTTTTCATCCTGCTGGGCCCAAGAGCCAAAGCGAAAACCTACCATGAGATTGGAAGGGCCGTGGCCACGCTGCTGACAGATGAGGTGAGCTTGGGTGAAGTGGATATCCTAGGCACCCACAGGTGGGACAGGGCTGGGAAGAGGCTGTGCCAAGCACCCCAAGGCTCCTCAGCAGGCTAGAGCAGGAGGGCAGGGAAAAGGGCAAGCTGGCTGCCTCCCTTGCCCAGGATAAAACCAAAGATTTTAGATGCGTCTATGCCATTTAGTAGCACCTGTTTCATTGAACTGGATGGGTGCCTCTCCCAGCAACATCTGCCCACTGGGAGCAAGGCTCTGAGCAGCTGGGATTCAGTGGCTAATCCACCACACTTTCCTGCAGCTCTTCCAGAGGGTTGCCCAGCAGGCTGAGCACCGAGAAGACCTCATTGCAGGGATTGACGAGTTCCTGGATGAGCTGACTGTGCTGCCTCCCGGGAAATGGGACCCCAGTGCCCGAATCCCTCCACCGAACTGCCTACCCTCTCCACACAAAAGGTATCCTGGAGGTAGGGCTCCCAGGAGCCTTCACCAGCCCCTCTGGGGAGCAGTGAAGGGTTTCACTCAGTGAACTCTGCTGAAGTCTTGACACTGGCGTCCTGGGCAATGTGAGGAAGAAGCCACTCAGCATCCAACCTTTACCAGAGAAGTTCTGTCAGCTAAGCCTCTCTGCAACTCTGGTTGATGCTGACTGCAGCCACTGCCCTGGGTACTGTTAGTCCTGCTATCCCACGTGGCCCTCACCAGTGAAGGAACAGCTAGACCATCCTGTGTGCCATGCATGCAGGAGCCCCTATGAACACTGGCTTTCAGCAGGCAGATGTGAATCTCATTCTCCAAGCAGGACATCTCCTGCTCTGCCCAGCTTTTCTACCAAAACTGGTCCTGTTAAGGTTTAATCAAGGGCTTACCTGCCAGCTGGCAGAGGGAAGTCCTCCTCCTCCTGCTCCTTCTCCTCCTCTTCTTCCTCCTCTTCATTGCAAGGCCATCTGCAAGGTCTCACCAACTCCAGTTGCATCTCTGTCCACTCTCCATCCTCCCTGCCCCCTTGCAGAATGCATCCCCAGGATGCAGCTAGGCCCCAACAACTCTGCTCTGAAAGCTGCCTGTTCAGGTACCTCTTGGCTCTGTCTCAGGATCTCCATGCACCTGCAAGAGTGGAAGTCTCCCTGCAACAGGAACGCAGCAGCTGCTGAGGAGAGACCTGGCCCAGGGCACCTGCATTTTAGTGAAGAGCTGGAGAGGACAGGAAGGTCAGTGCACCGGGGACTTGATGTTGATGGGAGACACAGCAGCTCCAGGCTAGCAAGTTGCTTCTTGCAACAGAACAGAGCGGGTGAATGCCTTGGGCTGCCTTCTTAGTCCTGGTTTAGTATGGGAAGATTGCTGGCTTTCCCTGGCATGTCAGCCAGGGCCACCAAGTCCAAACTGCAGCCCTGGACATGGGGAGGGACTGGCCTTTTCCCTCTGCAGCTCTCTTTGACTGGATTTGGCTTATACCTAATGCAGATATGACCGACTGGAGTTATTGGTCTGGGGCCTTAATTTTGTGACTTTTCTAATTGCCATGCTGGCTGCAGGCTCTTTGGAGGACTGCTCAGAGACATTCGGAGGAAGGCACCTTGGTACTGGAGTGATTTTTCTGATGCTCTGCACATCCAGTGCCTCTCAGCGGTCCTGTACATCTACCTGGCAACAGTCACCAATGCTATCACCTTTGGAGGCATGCTGGGGGATGCAACTGCTAACATGCAGGTTGGTGTGCTGTGGGATGCTGCTCTGGGTGAGAGCCTTCCTGCAGGGTGAGCATGTGGGATTTACCAGTACCAGGGTGCCAGGCAGGGAGCCTCCTGTGTGGTGGTGTTACCTAGGGAAAACACTGCACACACTTCACCTGATTGCTTGACCTGATCTGGACAAGGTCTTATTTGACTTCACCTCTAATTTGTACCCATAGAGCAATGGCCTGGCCATATGCATCCTGAGCATTGCCTAAACCCTGAATCCTTCCCTGATTTCTCCAGACCTGAGCACTGAGTTGGGATGCTGCACACCAGAGCTTCTCCTTACCCTTTTTCTTGGGGTAGCTATTCCCAGGGGAGGCAGTGAGGAGTCAGGGCACACTGTGGCCCATCCCTACTTCCTGCTTGCCATCCAGCCCTACAGTGACAGCAGGGATGCTTGCTTGCCTGCTGGAGTGTCAGGAGACTGTGAAGGAGGGAGGCTCAGGGGAGGCTCCCCAGCTGTGGGGTCGGGGAGCCACAGCCTCTGGGACAGCTCCACATCCCCGATAAGTCCCCAGTGCGTAGAATGAGGCTGAGGGCCCCAACCCACTGTCAAGCTGTCTCTGATGTCTCTGACCAGAGCTCAGACATGGCAGGAGGGACTTGCAGTGCAGCGGTTGACCATAAAGCACACCATGACATCAGGAAATCACACTCCAATCTGGCTGCTGGTGCAGTAACCAGCAGGCCAAGTGGTTAGAGCCTGAGCTGAGCAGGGCTCAATGCAGCAGCTTTACGGCTAAACACCAAAAGGAGGCCCCACTTCCTCAGGGACTACTCAAACTCCTCCCTCCCTCATTCATGAGGGTGTTGAGGAGATACATTGACATCAGGGGTAGCCAGGATGATATCATCTGTAGTGAGGATGACATCACCTGTAGCCATGCTACAGCTGTAAGTCTCCAGCCACCTGAACAGCCCTGTTTGACCTTGCTGCTGTGGAACTCCAGCTCTATGGGCTCAGAGCGGAGTGTGGGCCCTCAAGTGCTCTCTGAGCTGGGATCAGCACCAGGCCTGCATTCCTTGCATTCTCTTTCCCTTTCAGGACCTGTCTCCTGGCCTGTGGGGCTGCAATCTCCTGCTACTTTTGTTGCTGGTGGCCTTCATCAGGCTGACAGTGTGGAGACATGCAGGGAACCATCTGTGACCTATCTCCCTGGTGGGTCTGGGACTCCTGGCCCCCACTACATGCTGGGGTCCTGGCATTGCTTCCCTCTACCTTTCAGGGTGTGCTGGAGAGCTTTCTGGGCACTGCCTTTGCTGGATTCATCTTTTGCCTCTTTGCCGGCCAGCCTCTGACCATCCTGAGCAGCACTGGCCCTGTGCTGGTCTTTGAGCGCCTCCTCTTCTCCTTCAGTGAGTAAGTAACATACCAGTGGGATGACTAAGCAGGTGTGATAGCTCCCCTATGCTGCCGCAATCCAGTGCCCAGCCCAGAGGCTAGTGAACCCCAGCCTACTGCTAGACTGCCAAAAGTCTAATCCCTGATCTTGGCCATGGCTGGGGCACAGCCTCTGGGTGAGCAAGGCTAGTGACCTGTGGGCTGTGTGTTGTACTGAGAGTTTGGGCCAACCTTTTCCACCAGAGATTACAGCCTGGACTATTTGGAGTTTCGACTCTGGATTGGGCTCTGGGTGGCCTTTTTTGGCTTGGTCTTGGTCGCCACTGAAGCAAGCTACCTGGTGCAGTATTTCACCCGCTTTACCGAAGAAGGTTTCTGTGCCCTCATCAGCCTGATATTCATCTATGACTCCATGGAGAAGATGGTGATCCTGGCAGACACCTACCCCATCAACTGGCAGTACCGGACTGAAGATGTCACCCTGTACAACTGCATCTGTAACTTGTCCAGGCCAGGTGAGCCATGCCTCCTGCTGGCAGCTCCCAACCTGTGTTCTGAATACATCAGTCACAGTAGGGGCTCCTGGGACTTGATGCATGGGGAAGCCGTGGGATCAGTGTCATGCCTGGGGGGTGAGTGCCCTGGATCCAGCTGGGGTCTGGCCAGCAGCTCAAGACCTCTCAGCTGCCATCCTTGCCCCTTTGCTGGAACCCTGCAGCCTGTAGCAAGATGAGAGCCCTCTGGCCTGGCTTCCCACCAGTCCTGGCAGTTCTAGATCTCCCTACTGCAGTCTGGCAAGCCAGTGCCACTGGCCTCCTTGCCAGCCTCAGCCTTGCTGAAGCCAGCTCAGTCTTGCAGGATGGACATGTTCCTGTACTGGTTTTTGTGTGCCAACAGTGGGATGGAGGCTAAGCTTTCACCCTGTTGGGCTGTGCCATTGCCTTCTTTGGCACAGGGTCATAGGGAGGTGATGGACCTGGGCCAGGCATGGCAGATGTCCTTGTTTCCTGGGCAGCATGTGGGATGACTCCGCCTTGTGCAGGCCTTATCTGGCTGGGGGATGAATATGTAATCCCAAGGAGAGCTGCAGTCTCCTGCGCGGAATGAGGGAATTAAGTGGGGTGATGAATAATTTTTGTGACCAGAGGAACAAGGCATTGGTGAGAGGCTGCTCAACCCATGTCTTTGCCTGCCTGGCCACACCAGCACTTGTGCTGGCTGTTCCTCTAGGCCAGGGCACATATGGACCACATGCTCCTCCGATGTCCTTGGGCATCCCTGGGGCTTGCTGGATGCAGACAAAGACAAAAGCATGGCCAGATGTTTGGAAACATCACTCTATTCTGCCTCTGCAGCAGGTCTGGATCAGCCCTTCCCCAATGGGACTCCGGAATTGCCTTCCTGCCACCAGCAATGGCCCTGCTCATGCTACCTACATGCAAGGGACTCACACTGAGCATGTCCATGCTCCCGGGCCCTGGGGTGCAGTTGGCTGGCATCAGGGCAGAGGCATCCATCAACTTCTTTGGTGCACCCCTTGGTTGCCCTGGGCTCAAGCCTCCCTGCTGAGCTCAGCTCTCACTGCATAGTAGAGGCCCTGGCCTGTCCCCAGGATCCCCAGACTGTCCTTTATCCTCAGCCAGCAGCTTCACACTGGGCTTTGCAAGACACTGTGCTCCATGTCATCCAGCTCCCAGCACCTTCCTCCATGCCACCCCACTGCTAAGTCTGGTAGCTCTGCTGCCTCCACAGCCCATGCAGATCAGTGGCGGTGGACAGACCCACTGCCAGCTCATGAATGTGCTACCTGGTGGCTCAGCACTGCTGAGATGCAGAGTAGGCATGGGAGCAGGGAACACCTCAGTGCAGCTCTTGCAGTGGTGTGGGGCCTTTGATCACTGGAGGCTGCGGACTATGGCAATCCCTGCAACATCAGGTCAGGCTTTCTCTGCAGTTTACAACCTGATTTAGAAATCGGAGGATATTTCGCTGGTGCTGGAGGAGACCTGTCCCCACTGCTACAGTGGTCCTGCAGATAGGACTCACACCATGCACCAAAAGCACCACTGCTGGCAGAATTCAGGGCCATCCTCACCTCTGAGTGGGCTGACTGCTTCAGCCAAGCTTTCCCCAAACCCTACCAGCCCAGCAGACATTTAGGCTGGAAAACATGATCCTGAAGTGTTAAAGTTTGGCAAACTTCAGAGCAACTGGAAATGGGTGCTAAGAGTTGGAGATGGAAAATTTTTACATGGCAGTGAGGAGACAATGCCAAAGAGCAGGGATGGAGATCAGGAAGCCCTGCAGGGTCTGTAAGGGACTGGTCCAGGGAGGCATCCTGGGAAACCTTGAACTTGGCCCTCTGATTCACCCCGGATGTCAGCCCCAACCTGGCACCATCCAGGCCAGTACATCTCGCTGTGAGCCAGGCTGTCTCTGTCTTTGCCCAGAACCAATTCTAGACTTTCAGATGTCCTTAACAGCCCTGCTGAGGAGGCCCAAATACTGTTTGGATGGTCTGGGATAAGCCCTGACAGGGATGTGGGCAAGCCAACCCCAATGGCTTGGCTGTAGCTCAAGCAACACACCCTCGGCAATTCCCGGGACCCTGACTCCTGCTCTTCTCTTTCAGGCAATGGTTCAGCATGGAACAACACGCTGCTCCCTTTGCCCATCACTCTGCAGGAGGTAAAGACTCTTTTCTTCTACTTCTGAGGTGAGCGAGGGGGGCCACAACCAGCAAGGTTGGAGGCAGCCTCAGGTGCAGGATGCACTGTGCTGGCCCCAGGGTGCTCAGAGCATCACATCCCTGGGGGCCCAGCCAGACCTGCCTGCCACCCCCAGCTTCCTCCAGCATGTGGGGTCCAGCCTTGGTCCCCCTTGGCCTCCCTGACCCCATGTCCTCTGGGTGTCCTGTCCCTACAGCGCCCAGAGGCTGTCACCCTGGCCAGGCTGAGCAGGACCCAGTGTTTAAACCAAGGAGGCCACCTCCTGGGAACCAGCTGCCACTACGTGCCTGATGTCACTCTCATGTCCTTCCTCCTATTTGGGGGCACCTTCCTGTGTTCCACAATGATCAAGTGCTTCAAGACCAGCCGTTACTTTCCCTCGATGGTGAGTGTTTCTGCCCCATTCTGGCTTTTGTCACTGGTGGGGAAGCAGGGCAAAGAAGCTCCCCCAGCTCTGCACCCCAAGGACTAAGACCCAGCCACAAGCTCTGGAGGGCAGGAGTGTTGCTCTGGGACAAAATCTGGGCATCCTGTGCAGCCCAGCCTTCTAGGAACCTCAGTTTCTGCTCTCTAGCTTGACCTGGACATCCACAGGAGCTGGGAGTGTTTCTGGGGTACCTACATAACCCCTCTCCCAGCCTCAGGCTTCCTGGGAAAAGCTTCCTGGCCAACCACATGCTAAGTTTATCTGCTTTTCTTCAGCTTAGGAAGCTGGTGAGCGACTTCTCCGTCATCTTGGCGAGCCTCATCTTCTGTGCCATTGATGCGGTCCTTGGCCTGGAGACCCCCAAGCTCCTTGTCCCCAGTGAGCTGAAGGTGACGGGCTAGGTGGGGAGCCGCAGACTCTCAAGGGGTCTGGGGAAGGGAGAAGTGTATAGAAAGTGCTTTCAGAAATATGTACCCAGGACAGGGAAAGCCTGGTCTTGGGTGCACTCCTGTGGACACACTCTTGTCTGAACAGACTCAAGTGGAGCTACGCTCTTGGCAGATGAGCTCCAAAGCAGCAGTGGCTCAGGCAGATGCCACTTGAAGCCGACAGGGCTGGAGGCCACTCTAAATGCTGGGACAAGACCTCTGAGTATCTCCCAGAGGAGGAAGGAGCTGCACAAGAAGAAAGGCCTTCGCTCCAACTCGCCTACCACTGGGCCAGCCCAGACAGGTCCCATGCAAGCTGTGAGAGCAGGATGGCAAGGGCTCACCCATGCCGGCGGGAGGCCACCACCTCACCTCCTCTGCTTGTAAACTGGCTTTGGCATCATCTAACCCACTGTGGAGATCTTAGAGGAGAGAGGAGACAGCAGGCTGTCCTGGAGAGCTGGCATCTCCCCACAGTGGGAAGTGAACGCTCCTGTCCCAGCTGGCTCTGGGTGCAAGGCAGTAGGGACTGGCCAGCATCACAAACACTGTAATGTACTAACCTTGCTCTGGCCAGCTGGGCAGCCTGGTAATGCCCAGGGCTGATGAGGACTTTCTGTGCCGATATCTCCAATAATTTATCTCCTTGTCTCTCCCTCATGAACGTGCTGGCTGAGCACGGCACACTCAGCCCGTCACCCCTGAACCTCACTGCACTGTCAGGCCAACATGCCCTAGCTGAGCATCACGGGCTTTGCCCGGGAACAGGTCTGTGTTCTCAGAGCAGGCTGCTCAACATTGCTCCTGGCAACCTTCTTCCATCGGCACAGTCCTAGTGCAGGGCAGGCTTGTAGCCTTTCAACCCAATGCCAATACAGGCCACACTGCTGTGGATGAGAAAGGTTCAAGCCTCAGCTGATCCTGTGGTTTATAAATAGCCCAGCCTGGTCCTGAACTAGCCACCTGCATCATTGCTAGGGTAATGCCACAGCTCACACAGGAGCTGGAGGCACAAACTCAAGTCTGGGCTTGGGCTACCCACACCTGGGGCTTGGTGGGGAGAGGATTTGGCAGCTCAGGTTCCTTCCCACAAGCTGGGCTGTTGTCCGCATATGCTGTCACCTCCTCCAGGCTCTGGGCACCCACAACTCACCATTACCCATATGCATTGCCTCCTCCTCCAGCTTTGGTGCAGCTGCTGCCCCTGCAGTTCATCCAGCCCTGCAAGAGCCTTAGGAGGGCATGTACTGTAGATGTGCCTGGCTGTCGGCCAGGAGCCCAGATGGTGCCAAGGAATAGCCCCCTTCTCTGGCAGGAACTGGGACATCCACGCAGGGGTGGCTGGATGTGTCGTGCTTCCTTGGAAGGAGCACCTTTGGGCACTCACATTGCTCCAGCCTGGGCACCAAGCTGGAGCTGGTCCCTTTGCCCTTCCATGGCAGAGGTCCTGTATAAGCCTGGTGGCCAGCGTGACCCTTTTCTCCCTCCTACAGCCCACAAACCCTGCACGGGGCTGGATCATCTCCCCCTTTGGAGCTAACCCCTGGTGGGTTTGCCTGTTGTCTATGGTGCCTGCCGTCCTTGTTACCATCCTCATCTTCATGGACCAGCAGATCACGGCTGTCATCCTCAACCGTAGGGAGTACAAGCTGCAGGTGAGTGGGGGCCAGAAGCATGGCAGTGGCAGGGTAGGGTGGCTTACACCCCCCAATTCCAGAGCACAGCTCCTGTCAGCACCAAACATGGGGACAGTCCCCCCCCCCAAAAAAAAATGCACCCTGTGTGTAGTCTTGGGCTACTGGGCTAGGTTGGGTGCCAAGGGAAGAGGTACATCCCAAAGCAGCCACCGAGTCAGCCAGATCCAACCCCTGGGCAATGCTGTCCATCCACAAGCTGCCAGGGAAGATATTTTATTTGCTGCATCTAGCTGTTTTGTCAGATGCTTCCTGTGCCGGAGGCCAGGATGGCACCTCTGCCCAGCTGACCTGGGTGCTCATTATCAGCCACCTGGAAGACAGCTCCCTGAGGCAGCCAGCCTGAGGCCAGTACAGTGCAGATTTACATCCTTTAGGGAGTTGACAGAGACGTTCCTTGTGTTTAGGGCTAAGGACTGAGGCTTTTCCAGCCATGGGGCCAAGAGCACTGGGCTGGGAAGACATTGCACGCAGGCTGACAGGGCCAGGATCTCGCATTGCAGGTTCCCTCTGCTTCCAAACCCCTCTCTCACTGGGTGGGATGGATTAGACACATCTGCCTTCCTCTTCTCTGATGGTTGCAGCCTGCTGGGTGGCCTACCTACCCTCTTGTGCAGGCTGCGTATGCACAGCTGAGGCTCTGGGAGCATTGGCAAGAGGCCAGGATGTGGCCCCAAACTGGCAGCCAGAGCAACTCCCATCCACAGGACTTGAGGGGTGAGGGAACCCCTTGTGCTTCCCCAAACACATGCCCAGAGCCACCTCCTTGCAGGCTGGAATGTCAGAGAAGTGCAGTTCAGGGCTGATGCCCTGGAAGGGAACACTTTCTACCTGAGACCCAGGTCAGTGCCAGGGAGGTTGGTCATGAATTCCACATCCTGCAGAAGACCTGAGAGGCCTGGGCCAATTGGGGCCTTTCTGCTCTCCAGGGTGGCCTTCTCTGAGGAGGAGAATGCTGAGAAGCCTGATAAGAGCTGCCTGCCTCTGCCTTGTACCAGACAGGCCATGCCCCCCAAAGCCTTAGTTGTCACCAGGGAGGAGATGCCATCTTGTGTTGGAGGTGGCATGGGCCTTGCTTTGTCACCTGGGTGGAATGCAGTTCTTCTGACAGGTCTGCACGGTGCCAGGCTACCTCCAGGAAAACTCTTGCCATATTCTCCAGCATCTCTAGGTGTTCTCCAGCACCTCCACTTCCAGTCCCAAGCTGAGGATGAGCCATGGGACCTCTGGGGTTGGAGGAGGACCTGAGCTCTCCCAGGCACCCACTCTGATGCTGTGCTGATAGGGAGGAAAGGCAGAAGGGCCCCGTGAAACCTAGCAACCTAACCAAGAGGGCCAGACTGGCCGCAGAGTAGGCAGTGGAGGATGCTGACCTGGGACAGTCAAACTCCAAACTTAGGGAGGAGTTGAGGGAGCTGGGAAAGCATTGACTCTGAACACAGGGCCCTGGTGCTGGGCAGTGTCAGGAAGGCAGGATGGAGCCCACTGGGATAACCATTGAGGCACCCACCTCTTGATCTCTGAGTGCAGTCCTGCTTGCTGCAGCTCCAGAGAGATGTTGTGGAGTTAGGGAAGAGCAATTGAAATCATCGGGGGTATAGAGCAACTGCCTTAAGGATGAACAGACTGATGGAGGGACTACCTGCCACCACAGCCAGCATGTTGCACAGACCTCCTGGTTATGGGATGAGGATGGCTCCTGGGGCCAGGGTGCAGCAACTTCATGGCTGGTCACCATAGGAGAGCAGATATTGGACCACAGGCTGAGCTTTGGGCATTCAAAGCTCCGTCTGAAGGTTTATCAGATTTATAAATGCTTTCAGAGTTAGGCAGGTGCATGGCAGGGCTTCCCCAACTGTGTCTGTCCCAGGACATATGGCTTGTCTTGGCAGCATGAGCTCCTGGGCACAGATGCAGCTCCATTGAGCCAAGGGATGAAGCTCATGCCAGAATTGAGGGGCTTTCCCTGATGACTACCCCCTCACTGGCCTTGCCAGCACCTCACCCTGGCTTCCTCAACTCTGACATGAGAGCCTGGACTGCTGGCTAGCAGGGACCCCCTTTGCACATGACATCCTCTGGGACGGCATCCTGCTCCCAGCATGCTGTAAAGGCCCCTTCAGTGGTAAACCAATGCCCTGGTCCATGGCTCACCCCCTAAGTCCTGTTGTCTCTCTTGTTGCAGAAAGGGGCAGGCTTTCACCTGGACCTTTTCTGTGTCTCCCTCCTCATGATTGTCACTTCTGTGGTGGGCCTTCCTTGGTATGTGTCTGCCACGGTCATCTCCCTGGCGCACATGGAGAGTCTCAAGAAGGAGAGTACCACGTCAGCTCCAGGCGAGCAGCCCAAGTTCCTGGGCATCAGGTATTATTACCCTTTGGTCCTGCAGTGAGCTCCTCTGGGTGGGAGCCTACCCGCTTTGGGCTGCTATCTGAGACCTCTCCTGCCAGGGACTCTGCAGGGAGTTGAAGGATGGGCACATGCTCACCGTCACAAGCAGACTGGGTCCAGCATACAGCAGGTCCTTAGCCCTGGGCTTAGGGCTGCCCATTTGTTCTCCTTTGGGGAAGCTGCACAATTCCCACAGGAAAATGTTCCTTTCTACTGCTCAGTGTGGTGTCCTGGAGCTGTTGCAGCTCCTGGCCACCTTCAGCCAACCTGGAGAGGTTCAGCAGCTGGATAAAGGCCTTGTAAAGGCTGGGGTGATATTGCCTGGGGATTTAACATAGCATTACGTCCAAAGCAGAAAAGAGGCCCCAGCAGGGCCTTGGAGAGGAAGCTCAGGCACTACTGTGGCTTGGCCACCACAAGGACAGGCAGGGGCTGCAGGGCACAACAGAGACACAACGTATCTTCTGGAAGGCTGTGGGGAGCCTGGAGCATCCTGCACTTTTCAGACCTCTGTAATCCATGCACTGTTGCCCACAGGGAGCAGAGGCTGACTGGCTTGGTGGTCTTCATCCTGACAGGAGTGTCCGTGTTTATGGCACCCATTCTCAAGGTACAGAAACTTTTTTTTGCATTTTTGGCCTTAAAATATGTTTGCACCTTTTCCAGAAAAGAGGTGAGGAGGGCAGGCGGGAGGGAGAGTGCCTTACCAAGCAAGGCTGGGGCCCACGGGGCCAATGTTTTGCAACTTGGATATCCTTCCAGCTGCAACCTTTGCCCATTAAATTGATCTGTCATTGGAAAACACCGGCTGGCAAATAGGGAGCCTCCCACTGCATGGGAAGGCAGTTCAGCAAAGGCCAAAGGGTACTGCCTGAATGCAGCAGCTATGGCCTGTGCACCCGATGTGCTGCTGACGTGTGTTGGGGCTGTGCTACCTCTTTCCACTAGGCCTGTTGGCCCCTCCAGCCCCAGGGCCACAGCCAGCACGAGCATCTCTGTGCAAGTCCTATATCCCCAGACACAGCTGGGCTCACTCTGTGCATCATTACCCTGTTTCCCACCTCCTGCTCCCCCCTGTGAGCTGGTCTGTCTTCTCTGTGGTCATTGGGGACCACCACACAATCATCTCCCCAGCCAGGGGTGCTGGTTAATTCTTCCTCTAAAACTGTTGATGATGCCTTCATCATGCCAGAAAAGTTGACCCCAATCTCAGGCCCTCCCTGAATCCCCAGAAGGTTGCAGGAATGGTGAGTCCATGGGGAGCAGCACAGTGACCCACGAGATCCATCCTCACCTGACCAGGCTTTGCGGAAAAATATATCATGCTGAACAACACAGATGGTGGGAACCTGGTCACACATTAGGAAATGTGGTTGCAATAAAGGAGATAAAAATAAAAGCTGTGAGCAGGTATAGCAGGACTCTGCTCCAGGCTGGCCCAGGACACCTCTGCTGGCTGTCAGTGCCAAGGGATTCACAGAGCACTGTGCCCTGGTGCTGCTTCACCAAGCTGCCTGCTGCCTATGGCTCAATCATGGCCCTTGTGTCACCCATGTCAGGGGAAAGCCTGTTTTTGCTCTGCTGGGGACCCTGGTTTTTATAAATCCTAAGCCAAAAGACACATCTCCATATGGGCTGGTATTTTGTCTTCCACCTCTGGCTTGCTTCCACCATGTGCTAGAAAGCAGGACAAGTAGGTGCCAAAAGCTGTGAAATGAAACAGCACCATTAGAAATTAAGTGAGCATATGATGCAGCCACCTCTGCAGACTGTTCTTACAGGAGATGAAGCTCAGTGAGTGCAATTCCCACGGGAAACTGCACCCTTCTGACACATCACCTTGATGTTTTGCAGTATATCCCTATGCCGGTGCTGTATGGGGTCTTTCTGCACATGGGGGTGGTGGCTCTGAACAGCATCCAGGTGAGTGAGGGGTGCGCGGAGTGTGCTGCCAGACTATGCAGGGCAACGTCTGGGGGATGAAGGGGTTTTGCTCAGCACCAGCTCTAGCCACATAGCATGGCACAAAGCTTGGACTCTAGATCTGAGGGATGTGCAGCATGCCACTGCTATGCCCACCCAGAAGTCCAGGACAACAAGGGGCAGAGGGACATTTCTGGGGCAGGGAAAGGGAAATGAAGGTGTCCAGCTTTCTAGGGAGTATGAGTGAGCCCTAAATTGATTGGGCGTATTGGGAAATATGGAGGGACTAAGGGATTACCCAGACCTGGTCCCTGCAACCATAGAGGTGTCCTGTGCTGCATCTGGGAACTACAGGCAAGGCAGAGCTGGGGATCTTGCTGGTCGTTTGATCCTGGCATTGCTAATGATGCGCCAGCTCTGCTCCTCTACTAAGAAATCCATGGGGGCAAATAGTCTGTGCTGCATAAATCATGTGTTTATCAGCACTTGATTACAGTTTGGATCTAGCTTGAGATCCTTCAGATGTCTGCCCAGGGAGAGTTTCCCTGGCTCAGGGCAGTGGCTCCTTCATTGTGGGTCTATGCAAGAGGACCCTGGTTTTACAGCACTGATCAGATAAACTCATCCACTGCAGATCTCGAGAACAGCAGCACACAAAGCTGGCCCCATGAGGAATCCCTGACTCAGCCTCCCTTGGTTGCATGCGGCCCACACGGGTCTCCCAGCTCCATACAAGCAATCACCCACCTGGTGACCAAGCGATGGGTGGCTGCAACGGGAAGGCAGGTGGCAGCTACCAAGCCACGCATGCTAAGTTTGCTGTCTTCTCATGGCAGTTCATGGAACGAGTGCAACTGCTCCTGATGCCGGCCAAGCACCAGCCAGACCTCTCCTACCTCCGCCATGTGCCTCTGCGTCGAGTGCATCTCTTCACCTTCATCCAGGTGCTATGCCTGGCTGTGCTCTGGGTCCTCAAATCCACCGTAGCTGCTATTATTTTCCCAGTGATGGTAAGAGGTCCCTTTTAATGGATCAGTGCCGTCTACCCTGTCACTGGCCAGAGACAAAGCCACAGGCCACCTGTGATTCAGAGTCCTTCCCAGCCCTGTGCTGGGCTAGACATAGTGCCCAAATGCACCTGGGACACTGTCGAGCCCTCCCCTGTGCACCTCCTGTGTTCTTGTGTTCACATTGCCTAAGGTTCCCCAGGTGCAAGGAAGCAGGCCCACCAGCCAGGGCCATAGGATGTCACCTGCACCCGAGAGTGCATGTCCTGGCGGACTATGTATGGGAGTGTTGAGACCTCCCAAGGGTATTTAGGCTCCCTGTAGGATGCTGGGCTGTGGCACAGCATTGCCACCAGCCTGGCTTTCCCAAGGTCAGCACTGAACCATCACCACTTTGGAGACACTCTATGAGTGCAGCCCCCTCACTGAGGCAGTGACAGGTGAAACGTCACCTCTGGTGGTTCCCTGGAAGGTGGCCAGGGGATGATGGGGTGTCAGAGCAGAGCCCTGCACCCATGCAGGCAGCACCACGCTGCCTCTACTCTGGCCCCGAGCACTGCATGATGCTCACATGCTGACTTTGCCCTGTCCTCAGCTGCTGGCCCTGGTGGGGATCCGTAAGGGGCTGGAGTGCATCTTCTCCCTGAACGACCTGAGTTGGCTGGACAGCATCATGCCTGAAACAGCCAAGAGGGAGACCGAGGGGAAACTGCCCAGGAAGCAGGAGAAGGAGGAAAGTGACAGTGAAGAGGTAGGTGGCATCCTGGGGGCTCCACTCTTTCATAGCTGTCCCCTCGCATCAGCATGGGGTGCAGAATCTGGCCTGGGCTTGCAGCCCAGGGCAGCAGGTTCTCCAGCTCAGAGACACAGGAGGAGCAAACGGCCTCAGCACAAGGCATTGAGCCTGGCTGAAATGGACTGGGTGCTCACGCCCGGGGAAGAGCCGAGGAAGCAGGGCTGGCAGCAAAGCTGGCACACCTGGACCATGGCCAGAGCATGCCCTGTGCCATGGTGAGGCCCAGAGCTTAGCCAAGCATGAGCAGCTGGCTGGGACTGAGCTGCTCGGTCCAGCCACAGCTGGCAACATGGGCCAGCTCTGCGCGGATGTGGCTCACCAGACCGAGGACTGAGAGTGATGCAGGACTTATTCCCCCCCCCCCCCGGCCTCGCTTCTCCCTCCAGTCTGATCTGATGCATCGTCAAGGACCAGAAATCAACATCTCTGTGAATTAGGATCGCAGCTGGGATGCATGGCAAGGTGAGAGGCATGGGACAATGGGCACAGGTGCCAGCTCAGCAGAGATGTGGAGCCCTGTGGCAGACAGGTACTGCTGCCCTGCTGGCATTGCAGCAGGACCCTAGCCTGCCAGGGAAGCCTCTCCCCTGGCCTCAAACCCCTGTCCATCCCTGGCAGTGACTGCCCGAGTGGAGTCAGCCCCCCATGGGTGCATCGTGCCAGCTTCAGCCTGCACTATGGCAGTGCGCAGGCTGGGTTTAGGGGTTCAGCACCTCCTAGCCCTGTCTGGCATAGCCAGTGGGTTCCCCCAGGACCAGGAGCTGGCTCACAGCAATGTGCTCCTGGCAGCCCCTGACACTGAGAGGCTGAGGAAGGGAGAGCCCTGGCAGCCCTGGTCTGCAGCAGGGCTGTTCCTGTCTCCCCAAACCCAGGGAATGGTTCTCAGACAGCTAGCTCCACTGCCTGTCTGCTGCAAGGGATAAAGGTGATGCAAGGGTGCAAGGGTGCCAGGGTGGGACAGGGGCTGGAGAGCTTCCCTCCTTCCTGCAGGCACTCACCCTTACCCTCCAGCATGACGGAGCTGGGCTTTGCAGGAGAGGCTGATGACATTGCCATGCTGTGTCCTCCTTAACGATGCCACACGGCAATTCCAATGTGCTGCCAAGCACCTGGAGCAGCTGCACCTCTGCAGGTGGCTCTGTTCATTAGAGAGCCTACAGGCTCTCCGTTTGATTGCCACCTGGGAGCTCGCTGCGATCAGCGTCGACACAACTGCCACAAACAGCCCTTGGGGTTGCCAGTACATCCAATGTGTTGCTGTCCCTTTCTGGACCTGTGTGGACGTAAGGACCTTGTATCTTGCCCCAGCCTACAGTGCCTCCCCTCAGCTCCTGCCCAACTGCCCCTGCCCTGAGAACTAAAGGAGTCCTCAGGAAGCATCGCTTGCCCATGACCTTGGTTACCAGTGTCCCTACAGCAGTCTCCAGCAGTGCAGCAGCTTGGGCTGCCCCAAGAGGGTTATTTGGGATGAAGGGAGAAGCTGGGACAGACGCTCAGGAGAATTTTCTCTCTGGGGTAGATACAGCCCTTAGTGAGACAGGACGTGGGGCAGCTTGGCATCTCCCAGCAAGGTGGCCCAGATGGCCCAGAGGATGGGGCATGCCAGAGTGAGGGGCCCTCAGTGCCTGCCAGCTCCAGCCACAGTGTGCTGCGGGCTCGCCCCTTCTTCTTTTTCCATATCAGCTCCTGCTTGGAGCCAGAGCCACATCCCAGGGCTGGCAGTGAGACAGGCACAGCCGGGCCATGCTCACGGGTCCCCTCTGCGGGCCGGGAGCTGCAGCCCAGGCTGGCTGCCCATTGCTGGTGCTGCTCAGGGACTCCCCACCCTGGGATGAAGCAAGCAGAGAAGGGCACTGCCCAGCCCTTCCGGCCTGGAAGTGGGTTACACACCTCCTGCAGAAGAGCCACTGTGTAGCCCAGCTGGGGCAGGGCTGGCGAGAGCCCTGTGGCACGCTGGTGACATTACATCGCAGAACTCACCCTGATGATTAAGGATAATTTGCGTTTGCTTTAATAAATAGTGCTTTGCCCTCGTGCTGTTTGTTTGGCTCTTCCTTCAGGTGGGAAAACATGTCAGGTTAGCCGAGATTTCCCCCTAAATCCTGGCTGGGCAAAACCTGGGCATGGCCTGGAGATGAGGAACCTCTCTTGCAGCAAGGTGCAGCTGCTGGATGTGGTTGGGGCTGCACGGTTGGTGCTGCCCGCTCCCCAAGAGCTGAGCCATCTTTCCAGCCCAGGGGACTCCTGTTGGATCCCGGGCTCATCGCAGAGCCAGATCTTGGCCGGCAAGGCCACCTCCCCCCCCCCCCACTGCTCCCAGCAGCACACCGGCCTGAGCACAGCCTTTGAAGCACCCAGGGCCCCACGTGCCAAGGCAAGCCACGGGGCTGGACTTTAGCACCGTGGGGAGACGCACTGTGCCTAACAAGGGCAAAGTTACTCCCTTCCACCACTCCCAGCTGCCTGTCACCATGGCCTCAGGCCTACTGGCATGGCCGCAGGCCAACCCTCCCTAGCCCCGTTCTGCCAGGCTGGACAGGTTTGCAAAGCCCACTGTTAAACGTGCCTCGGCTGAGCCAGCTTTGCTTGGGGAGAAGGGGTGGGGAGGACTTCGCAGAGAGCGGCGCTGGCGGGTCCGTGCTGGAAGCAGGGCAGAGTGGCTTGGGGCTGGCTGCTGCAGCCAGGACAGCCCAAGTCCAGGCCACAAAAGGCTTTGGAGCCTTGGGAAGGCATGGAGCAGCGCCCCAGCGGGTGCTAGAGCCTGCTGTGGCTGCCGGCCTGCCTTCACAGGGTGTGGGCGGCATGTCTTGGAAAGCTAAATACCCTCTGGGATTTGCCTGTCATTGCAACGGGGCAATGCAGAGACCTACAAGTACGTGCAAGGTGAGCGGGTGCTGAAGCCAAGCCCAGGCTGGCATCGCTCACAGCTCCTGCTCGCCCTGGCAAGGGGGGGGGAGGCCTGAGGCCGGCCTACGCGGCAGCTAAAGCCAGAGCCAGGCCTTCAACCCGCTGGAAAAGGTCCCGCGGCTGCGGGACGCAGCTCTGCCCGCCGCCACGCAGAGCGCATCGCTGCGGGCCCAGGCAGCGGCGGGGACGCTCGTGGGAAAAGGGCGCGCGCGGCCCCGCCCCGCCGGACACGTGCGCGCCGGTGACAGCGGCCACGTGGGCTCGCTACTGGCCTCACTGCGTGCGGGGAGGTATCCGGGACGGCAGGTGGCCGGAGCGACGGCCCGCTCAGCCAATCATGACCTGCGTTCGGGGTGGCGGGGCGGGAAGTGAGGGGGAGGGCTGGAGCCTTGATAGACAGCCGCTTCTCCAATCGGGACTCGGGACGGACGGGCGTGTGACATCCTCTCGCGCTGACGGAGACCTTCAGAAGGATTCGAAGGGGAGGGGAGACCAATCAGGCGGCGGCAGACGCCGTGCGTTGCGAGTGATGTCCCTTCTGGGCAATCAGGGTCCGAGACTTGCATATTAGCTTTGATCGACGGCCCGCTCGCCCAATAGACATCCATAACTCCGGCCAGGCACAAGACTGATGTTCTAAGTGGCCAATCAGCTCCCGAAAAGTTCAGGAAGCAAGGCAGCGAGAACTGGGCGGGGCGGGGAGCACAAACCGCCTCGGCGTGTGCTCTCAAGGCAGCATGCTGGGAACGAGTGACGAGCCTTTGAGTGGCGGGCGCTACGCCCAGTAGCGTTTCGCCGTCGGGCGAGCTCGGCCAATAGGAGCCGGGGAAGCGTGCGGGGTGGGCGGCGCGGCGCCCGCGGCCCGGGTAGGGTGTGAGAAGTTAGTGGCGCTGCTGCGGGTGCTGTGAGGGGACGGAGACGGCTGGGCTCTGCGAGCGGCGGCGGCCCCGGATCAGCGCGATGCTCACGGACGGCACCGCCGCCCCTGTCGGCGACGAGGAGATAGACTCGGTCGCTCCCCGCGCGCCGCCCGCCGCCGAGCCGCCCGCCGCGGCCGGGCCCTCCCCGCTGGGGCTGCGGGCCGTGCGCCTCTTCGGGGAGGCCGGGCCCGGCGGGCCGGGAGGGCCCGGCGCGCCCGGTGCCGGCGAGGCCGCCCTCGACTTCAAGCTGGCGGCCGCCGTGCTGAGGAGCGGGGGCGGCGGCTCCGGCAGCGACGAGGACGAGGTGTCCGAGGTGAGCGACTCTACAGCCGGGCCTGGCCGCCGCTTCCTGACAGGCCCCGCGGGCAGCCGCGGCTGGCGCGCTGCCGCTCTTCGTCGGGGCTTTGCTGCCGCCGGCGAGGCGCTCGGCCCGGCGCCGGCGCGGGGGTCGCGGCCCTCACCACACCCCCTTCCGTGCCTGGCGCGCCGGCGGCCCGGGGCCTTCCCGCGGCCATGGGCGTGTGCGGCGCGGCAGCCCCGGAGCCGCGGGGGCGGGTCCCGGCTGCCCCGGGCGGCCGGGGGCCGAGGGCCTTTTCGCAGTGGCGGGCCGGCCGGGAGGGGGGCTGGGCATCACCACGCCTCCCATCGGGCCTGGGGGAGGAGGGTGGTGGCCGCCTCGCCTGCACCCTCCCGGGGCGGCCGCTCGACGCTGCCTTCTTTTGCATGTGGTGAAAACGGGCTGGAGAAAACGTGGAGAAAATGGGCTGGAAAAAAATGTCTCCCATTCTGCTTCCTCCTGACCTCTAGGAGTGCTTTCCACTTTGAACCTGCTCTGGAGGGGGAGGCGAGCTCCTCTACCGAGCAGACTCCTCATCTCTACCTTTAAGGACTAATAATGTCTCCAGACCCTAATATTGCTGTCTTGGACTTAGTAGGAAGGATGTAGGGTTTCCAGGCTCTGTATATTCCTGATTATGTGTAGTTTTATAGAGGAGAAATATTTCTTACCTAACATACCTCTCTCCAGAAGAAATGGAAGAGGATAATGCAGGAGTCTTTCTTTGATCCTCCAGACCTCTCTTGCAGAGAGTTTTCTGGGAAGGGTGTGGGGGAGGGACTGGAGCCTTAGCCCAACCAAAACGGTGCACTGTTGGGTATGTAAACTTGCATCTACTGCAGCTTAGGGAAAGCAGATGAGTTAAGACTTTTATCTGTTACTCTTGGCCACTCGTCGTGGAGCAAAGGGTGCATTTTATTTCCTTAGTTTCTCCTATTAGATGGAAGAGTTAAAATCTGAGCCACCATCATCAGCCCTTTTGTAGGCTTAGTGGAAATAAGGAGGAAGTGTCTAGCACCTGAAGCTTATTGTAAGTCCACGCTTTTGTACTCCTGCATGCTTGTGCAGGAGAAAGAAGATGCAGCCCATGTGGTGCATGCCATTTTTTTCTTTGAGGGCTTGAACAATTTATCTCTTTTCTTCTGAAGGAATGGAAGGAGGGGAGCCAGCATTCATTCCTTCCATGTCTAAATTTGCTTCCATTGAGTCCTAAATTGTCTTCCATTGAGTGTCTTTTGCCTAACCATCCTGAAATGACAGGTCTTATCTGAACTAAAATGTAATTAAACTGGTGCAGACTTATGTGTGTGGTGCACTTTGTTCATGACCATCTAACTCAAGTTAAAACTGTAGCTTATGTTAATGTCAGGATGCTTGACATCTAATGATCAGGCAGTGTGTGAACGTTCCTTGCTTGATTGGTATTCTGAATAAACAACGATATGAGATTATGTGTTCAAGTGCATCCTGGTTCTGGGCATCTGGAAGGCTTGTTTGCAGGTAGGATAGCATAGAAGTAATCTGCGAGTCTCCAGGGCCTGTGATGTCCTTCATGTCTGCCCATTCACATGTTAGTGCATCCTAAATAAGGAACATTCTTTGTTAGTTATAAAACCTGGAAAGTGATGTAAAGCAGAATATATCTGAATATTTATAGTTTAACAAGATCAGAATGGCAGAGTTCTGCTTTGGAAGCTTATTCCTTTTGAACCCTCCTCATTATTTGAAGGAGGCAAAGAACCGGTGTCTGCTGAGCACTAAGTTGATTCTTTGACCAATAGCAAGTATTATGAAAGGTAATACTTCCAGAATTATTTATAATAGTCTAGCACTGAGGACCAAATACAAGAAGGTTTACGAAGAACTCTTAATGTAAAATTACTCGTTTGAAAAAACTGAGAAGAGCTTTCTTATTTTAAATAAATCATCAAAAAAATGGATTTTGAAGACTTGGAGACTTTCAGAATACTTTTAGAGAGGAGTTGGCTGAATCTCTGAAGCTGAAATTGGCTGGGGATTTCTTGTGTTGTGTGTTTCTGGTTGTGGAAAGCAACCCGCAGGAGAAATGTGGCTGGGAAAGATGTGCCTCACGTCTGTGGTGCCTTGCTAGTTTATGGGAATGGCTGTGAGGACCAAGAGTGAATTTTCTTTTCAATTTTCTTGTGTATGCATGAGAACTAAAGAAGCACCTGTTGCTCATGTTCTTTTGTTCAAAAAAAAAAAGAAAAAAAAAAAAGAAAGAAAAAGGCAATTAAACTTCTGGGATGGAACATTGCAATTCTTCAGCAACACTGCTTTGAAAACCCAATGACTGTTTGGACTGTGGTCTTGTCATGAGTCACTGATTTGGTAGTTTGCCTTTAGCTACTACCGGTGAGTGGAATTAGTGAGAACTAGAAGGGAGAATTAAATAAAGTGAGTGTTTGCCATGCTGCCTTGATCTGTGCTCTTTTCTCCACGTTTGAAGCCATAAAAATAATGGTACAATATTCTGTAAGCTGTGCTGCATGTGTGCAGTGATATTTAGTTTTTGTATCCTTGTATTAGTTTGACTTTAATATGCTAAAATAATTGGATTAGTCAAAATGGCAGTTTAAATAGAAAGGAAAATCATCAGGGAAGAGCAGGAAGAAGACTATAATGAAGTATTTATCTGGAGAATGAAAGGACTAATATATTTTAGCTTAACTTCGCTGAAAAATATATTGCATTTCTTACCTTAGAACTCCAAGTATTTTACAAAGAGTTCTGTCCCCATTTTACAGATGAAGGCAGTGAAAAGAGGATGCTAAGTTCATCTTGGTTTGCAGAGCAGGGTGTAGAACCCAAGTCTTCCAACTTCCTAGCTTGGTGCGTGCTTATGGCAATCACTAGGCTGTCATTTGGAAAAACAGATTAAATGGGTTCTTTATAAATCAGTTGTATAAGATCTGTAAGATGAAATTTAAATTTGCTGTATTGAATCTTTTCTAGAATTGCTATTTAAAAATATCTAATGAAAATAGAAGCAATCGCAAGCTGAAGCATGCATGTGGGTATTAAGGGAAGAGACCAGCAGGCTTTTTCTTACTTCTGAGTAAAGCAGAAGTTAAGATATGGCTCTTTTGAGTGTTTGGAGACATTTCCACCAGTGGTTACATTCTGAGAGATAAGGTAGTTTTGTCCTTGCTGTAAAATAGTTGCTTGATTGCCTTCTAAACTTAATCAGTTTTTGGACACAGCTTACAATTTGTTTGGAGTGGAATTCTGGTATAAATTTAAGTACACCGCTACCTCTCCTTATGAATTTTGTTGGCACTTAATGTGGTGCCAAAAGCATGAGTATTAAACTACCTCCTTGATACTAGTTGTGAAGCCTGTGGGTCAAGGAGGCGGCTTGCAGGCATTACAGTGATTAATAGTACATGTATGAGGAGTCTGTAGGATTCTTGGTTGTTGAGAACTTTGGCCGCAAAGCATGCGAGTTCTTATCAAAAACTGTCTTAACAGAAAACTGGGATGTAGAAATATGGAATTGGAGCAAATGATAAATATGGCAGGGTTAGTGCTTGTAAGATTGCGTGGTTTGCTGATCCACTGTAAATCAAGTAGAAGAAACCAGCTGGGCTGACAAAAGCACCAAAGGGTCTTAGAGCTCAGTTCAGTAAGTGGCTTTGGGCTGTTAGTGTATGAATGTAGCAAATCTCTTGTGTTCTGTAATTTAGAGTTTTGGAGTTCTTTACTGACAACTGAAATTCATCCACTCTTTGGTTATAGAGTCAACTGGGTTCTCAGTTTCCCTCTCCAGAGCAGGCTGCTTGCCTTCACCAGTTTGCCTTACTTAAGCCTGTACCTATTGCATAAGTCTCTGGGGATATTTACATAAAGCATAATTAAAAATCAGACATAACCTGCCTCCTACAATGAGTAGAATTAAGAGTCTAATGGTACGCACTCCAAATCAGTTTAGTACTTAGAGATTTTTTTCTAGGGCTTATTTTTTTACAAGTTTTTGAGTTTAAAAAATCTATTTTAAATAAAAGGTAAATACTTAAATAGTTTGTTTTAAATTGGCAATGTAAGCTATTACAGTAATTGCTATGTCAGTAAACCCTCTTAACATTACACTGCTAAAACTATACAGAACACATCTTTGACTTCTGAGGTTCATTGCTTATAAATATTTTGCTTTGTGTATTATATTTAAATAGTGTAAATACGAGCATTTTATCTACCATAAGTAATAGAAACACAAAAAATTGTTGCAAGTTAAGATAGATAATATTTTGCAGAAAAGCCTTCTCTTGGGGGGGGGGGGGGGAGAAATTTCAGTTTAACTGCTAAAGTTTTTCTTATTTTGACTAGCTCGTTCAAAGTTGAGGAAGTAGAAGGCCTAACAAATTAGATTTTCTTTTCTTTTAGAATTATATGTTGATTAGAAAACACTGAGGAATAATGGGGTCAAGATTTCCAAAAGTGTTTAGATGTTTAATGATGCAGATGGCTTTTTGGTAGGGTGTTCATTCATGCCCAGCCTGACTAGGCATCTAATTCTTGAAAAATCTCACTAGATATCCTAATACTTTTCCAAGTCTGACCTCCAGTAGTTAGAAACAATCTGTCTAGTTATAGTTAGTACTTCCTATTCAATAACATCTTAAAATGAACTGATTTCTAAAGGTTCTTGCAAATTTCTAGTTCCTCTTCTAGATAGATTGACCCAGTTTGAGTAAATGGCCTAAAGTAAATGTCAGCAACTATTTTCTAATGATAGGTGCAAAAAGTAAAGATGTGAAATACTACTATGTAATTATATAATATGTGATGCATTCACTTGGTTAAGAGAGATTTACCAAATTTAGCAGAGCATCTATATTTAGTTGCAGATTTACACATTGGTTTCATCAATCAACTAGTCTGGGGAAAAAGGGTTCATTTCAACATTAATGCAAAGCAAGGTTACACCTGGGAAATTGAGAGTTCTCATGTTCTGGTTTAAATTGGGGCTACCCAGCTGCTCCCTGGTGGAGTTGACACTGGGATGCTCTCATCTCTCCTTTGTTTGTTTTAAAGGATCTTCAGATGCAGCCTTAAGGACAGATGAATGATGCTATTGCAACATTGTCCTGTACTTAGAACTTAACCCATCCCTGCCACATTCATTCAAAGGAAGAGTAGAATTGGAAGGAAGAGAAATAGAAAGTCACCTTTTTTTTTTTTTTTTTTTTTTTTTTCCCTATGCGTGCATGTGGTCTGGCCTTTAGAACTGGGGTCTGCTGTGTTACTGGATTGGCATGTTTGTGAGGGAGTTCAAAACTGGGTTCTGGCCCCTGCAGGTGAGAAAGCTGCATAGCTTTGATCTAATTAAGTCATCTTGAGTTCCTTTAACACAAAGGTACTCTAGAAACACTAAATCATTGTAGCAGGGGATGGGTGCAAAATGCCTCTCTGAGGCATTTAAAACTGAGGAGAGTTTGACTTACATCAAAAAAGGAACCTTTCCTACATTTTTTTTGAAGTAGGAAGCAAAACTTCATTAAGAAAGAAAAGTAGCTTCTACATCTCATTTAAGAGCTCCTTGTACAACTCGGTGTATCAGTTAAGGTCTGAACCCCAGGGCTTCACACTAAGCAGTAGGATGCTTTAATTTTCACTGTATGGATACCTTTCCTTCTTAATACTGGACCATGTACACTATTGCAAATACCACCTAAAATCCTCTTTTAAAGCTTATCCCCATAATGGGAATGTCTGCATGAGGAATGGGATACTATAAAGATTTCAGAAATCAGTGGGTTGCTCAAGTTCTTTTGTAAACTTAGTAAGTTTTTGAAAAGCATCTGGCCTGAGGTGTTATTTTTTAATATAAACCTTTTCCCTGATACCTCGTGCAACCTTGTCCTTCTATGATAGACTAAAAATTAGTTTAACTTTCAAATGATATAAATACTGTTTTTATAGCACCCTTTTTACTGCAGTGCATGTCATAAAACCGTGCTATCTCTGACTAAGAGAAAAAAGGAGGCACAGATGAATTGATAGTTGGATTTAAGGGTTCATTTAGTTGGAATGATACACCAAAAGGTTACAAGTCAGTCAAGCATATCTCATTAACAAATAGATCATCTTTTCTTTCCTTCCCCCTCCCCTGAAAACAGACCCTTCCTATTTGATATAAAGGGGCAGAGGTTTCATTTTTGTGTGTTTTTGGAGGAACAGCTGAGTAAGTGAAATTTATGGAAAGACATCGTAACAGGGTATATTTTCTTTCTTTTACTCTTGGCAATATAAATGTTGATTAGTTGAACTTTTTATAAGCTAGTAGAAATGACTTTCAATTTTTGCAATATTATGTATCTTTTCACAGAATTGGTAAGGTTGAAAGGGACCTCTGGAGATCATCTAGTGCAACCCCCCTGCTCAAGCAGGATCACCTAGAGCATGTTAGATGGGGTTGCATCCAGGTGGGCTTTGAACATCTCCAGAGAAGGAGACTCCACAACCTCTCTGGGCAACCTATTCCAGTGTATTTTGCTCAAACACATCTAGAAAAACACTTATGAATGACTGTAAGACATTGGCTGTAAGACATTGAAAGAATTGGTCCTGTACAGGATCTTGTTATTTCTTAGTTGTGTTTCGTGGGATCAGACTGCTCAGTCATCATTTGCTGCCTTTTACTTGCAGAGGTTTTTCCAACTTCATCTTTAGGTCTTCTGAAGTATCCTGGAATCTGAAGGAAAAGTGTACTGGACTGAGTGGAGCTACTCATGGTTGAATTACTATGTTTTGTGTATCAGAATGCTGACAGTAAGTGAGAACGAGCGTGTCTTACTGGCTCTCCTGACTAGAAGAGAATTTGAAAATTATCTATATACCAGTCCTACAGGGAAAAAAAATTGTATTTGTCAAGTAAGAAATGGAATATTTTACTGGCTGACAAATACTAAACCAACTACCAAGTGTCTCTTGGATTATTTTAATGTGCCACAGACATAAAGCTTTAGCTAGGTCTATAAGTTATTGTCCTCATTTGCCTTAGTAAAGCATACAGATTACTAATTAACTAGGAGTTTCTTCAAGGAAAATCTCTAATTCTGTTGAACTCCTCCCTATCCAAAATCATGAGCAAAACTAATGATCCCAACATGGCTGATAGATAATAAATTTGTCCTATTTCAAACCAAGGTGAAAGACATCAGTATTTAGGGCTGGAGATCTACATCCAAGGCATCTTCCTCAATGAGGGTGGCTTCGTAGCGTCATCTGTTATGAACAAACATTCATCTTTGACACAACAGGATAGCCAGAGAAAAGTAGTACCAGAAAAAAGTGAAGTAGTCACTTAAAGCATTTGGCATTTGTTATGTTAAACTTAATACCTGGAGTAGAATGTACATCTTTTCATTGTTTTTTATTTTCTACAATAGTTATGTTTTAAAGTCCTTTTTCCTACTGCATCTTGAGGTTTTCAGTGAATATTTTAGAGTGAGATTCTGCTGTATTATTCATTATGATAGTTTTTCTTTAAATGGATAGCTGATGCATCGGTAGGTCTGCTGTGGAGTTGGCTGCTTTTGCAGCAGCAGAGCACACACAAACTTGTTTAGGCAGATCTTGGGAAAAAAAATCTACCACTAGCTTCAGCTCTGAGAATGATAGGAAGCCCAGTATGATTTTCAGTCTGATATAAACCTCTAGGTAACTTAAAATTATTTAGTCATTTTAAGTATTGTAGACCTACACTCTGCCTCAAAGGTACAGGTGGGGATGGGAAGAGGTTATTTATTTACTAGACCACGCTATGTTTATCAGGTCCGTTTATGTGCTTTTGAGTGCTGTATCCTTTTGGGTAGACAAGAGATCTTAAAAAGTTATCTAGAAATTACTTAGGTTGTTTTTTATGTTTGTGCATCAGTGTGAAACGTGTTCCTTGGGGCTTAGAATACTTACTGTCTCTGTAGGTGTAGGCTTTTACATCAGCAAACAAATGCATTTATTCTTCCTGTCTTTCAAAGTTTCTTTCATTTTGTTTTAATGTCTGTGATCTAATACTTGAGTTAGTATCCCACCCTAGAAGCCCTGGATAAATTTGTACAGCAGTCCTATTCTGTATTTCAGTAAAGTCAGAAAACTGAGCTATACCTGTTGTTCCTTGAATGGAGGTGAGAAGAAATGTAGGGAAGATTTAAGGTAGAAAAAAATGATTAGTTGGAGGGAATCTGAACGCCCAAGGAGTTGAAACACTGAAAGCATGATTTAGAGTTGTCTGAGTACGTGAAAATACGTAGTGCTTAGTGTAAATGATGTTTACCTTAGGTTTATTGGTCTATCTCCAATTAATGTTTTTCTTGAGTAAGACTGTACACATCAAGAAGAGATGGTCAGTTTGCTGGGATTTGTGTGAATTCTCCATACACGTCAGCCCTCCGTTTCAGTTCTGTATGTGGCAACTCCTTGTTGCAAAAGAAAAGATTCATTTGTCAATTAGGAAAACTTTAGTCATAGTTAGGCTTCTGTTTATCAGACATATGTGATGGCTATAGCCTGCTTTTTAACAGAGAATGTTTTGAAGTAGTGACTGGAATAATGAGGAAGCCTTGTTGCTTTCTTTTCTGCTCTGCAGAGGGACTTTTTAATGTTGCTTGCCTCTTGTACTAAGAAGACTCCATCTGCGTTTTGTGGCTTATTTTTGTGATGGTTAACTGAAGAGTACAGTTATGTCCTGGTCATATTGCTGCAGAACCATGGTTTAATAAAAACGAATTGCAGATTTCTTCTTTGTGGAGGAACCTGGAGTCGGGCAATTTTATCCAGAGACTTCTGGGTAATGTGTGGGGTAAGAGGTAGTTTGTAGTTTTCAAAACTAAAGTTATTTAATTTTGACTTTTGTCATTGGCATAAGAATATCTGCTGTCAATTGATTGTTTAAGAAGGAGAAATTAGATCAGTGATTAAACTTGTTTTCTGTAGACCATTTGACAGGGACTTGTTCATGAATGCCTGCTTATGAATTTTCTGCTAGTATTAACACAGGAAAATTGGAAACTTAGGATCAATATTTGACATGGAAGTGTAGTCCCATAAAGCATTAATTCTGATTTATTACTTTATCAGAGCGTTTCAAACAGTAGTCTTAATTTTCAGAATTGACTAGAGAATTTGGATGCCAGACTTGAAATCCTTTGACGGGGCCTGACTTTGCAGAGAGGACCTACTCCCTGCTGACACAATATTGGCCATGCTTAGTAGCTAATTTAGCACCCATCACTTTTAGGCCGCTCTGAAATCAGAAATCAATGCTGCGGTTGCTTCGGGTGTGTGCTAACACATCAAGAGTATACTACACAGTTTTTTTTTTTTGTTTTTTTTTTTTTTTTTAATACCTGGACATCAGACTTTGGGACCATACTTAATTTGGAAGTTGCTTTCCTGGTTTCCATCAACAAGATGTGAAGTCAGTGCTGTATGTGTTCTTACCTTGCATCTGCAGTAGTGTTTGCAGGGTGAACCTGTAGTCTGAAATAAGCATGCTACAGACTAGATCCTATATCTGCTTGTTTCATTACCTTGTAATTGCTTAACGTATTTTGGAATAACAGCTGTCTTAGGCCAACCTCCTAATTTTTCAGCTTTCTATTGCAAGTGGAGATAAGATTCATGTCATTCCCCTTCCCCCCCCCCCAAAAAAAAAAGTGTTTAAATACATGTAAAACTAGATTTTATAGATCACTAAGCTAACAAGGCCTGCAGGAACTAAAAGCTCTACTCAGATTTGGGTGGCCCATGTTAGTCAGGTTTTAACTTCACAGGGAGACAATCTGATCAAATGTCTTGCTATTTCCAGGAGAGAGTGGTGTTGTCACAGTTCCTGCTTATCAGACCCTTCTTGTAAGTCTTAGAAATCCAATAAAGTGGCAGAAAGTTATCTGCGCTCTTTTTTTTTCTTGAGTTTTCTGCCCTTTGAGTGTGTTAAATCAGCTCATGAAAGAGTCTGATAGCTGTCTCACTTGCTATAAGCTGAGCAATGATGGGAAGTGATGCTGCTTTTTTTTGCTACCGACATAGAAATATCTCCAAGGCCACTGAAACCTTGGGCCAGCTTACACACACTGTATGTTGAGAACTCCTCGAAATCAAAGATCCATAGGGCCAGAGCTTAAAAATGATCTTCTAGTGATTAACAGATCTCAGGGACATATCTTTTCTCAGGCTAAAACTTCTTTTTATTGAGGGAATTGTCTTCAGAAATTATAGCTCAAGCCAACAAAGCAAGTATGTATCTTACTGTGATCTATTTCAGCTTCTTATATCAATACATCTGGCTGAAAGTTCATATATGTGAACTTCATGTGTATATAAACCTTCAGCCAAATATACAGGCTTAATTTACCTTAAGGAAGCCAAGGTCCCTCTGTGTGTGTGTATATATATATTTATTTATTTAGATATATATCCAAATGGAATTGTCATACAAATAATTTGGAGGATTATCTAATATAAAAGAGAGAAACAGGTAGTAATTTATTTGTATTTTAATACTCCTTAGGCATCCCCGTCAAGGACTTGGGTCCTCATTATTTGTAGGCACTTTACGAACATAATACAAGGAGACTTCCTACCTTAAAAAACTGTTAATAACTTGGGTGTATCTGGAAAATTCAGATTTAAGGAAGTGATTTGCTAGTACCTTTCTCTTTCCAGTCAAAATTTTTTGTAAAGATAGTCTTCCCAGAAATACTAGTTCACTGCACAAATAAAAGCAGAACGGTACAATGAGCAGCCTCTGCTGTCCTCCTCTGCCATGAAAAAACGAAAGAATGGGGCTGGTATAGCTCAAATAGGAAGCTTTTCCATCATGCATGTAGCCTGTATCAGTAATAGGCTATTTGTGAACAGGTCTGAGCTATTCTGGGAAAAGTACTTTTTTGCCAGTAACCTAGAGCTTAGTTCTTGTTGGCACAGAAGTATATCTTAAAAATAATAACAATAATAATAATCTTAAACACAATGTGGGAAAGATCAATATAGTTCTAATATTAGAAGATATATTTCTAAACTTCCCTTTCACTGCCCGTCTCATAAGAATTGCTAGTGTTAGTTTTGATTTTTAGTACTTGCCAAGCTGCCTTTACATACCCCTGACCTGAGGTAAACTCAGTCATGGTATTGACGTATAAATACTGATGTAGTTGAGTCCAAATAGCTGTGAATGTAGCGGCTATAGAGGGAGGGAAGAACCAGTGTGTAACTGGAGCTGCGAGATGCCTGCTGTCCTTGGCAGTACTTCACTAAAGGTCTATCATTCCTGTGGATGAAAGTGAAACACGGTGATGTAGTGAAGCGCACTGATGTTTACTGCCCTGTTTGCAGGTTCCCTATGGCTAGCAACTTGCAACCTTGTGCTGCATTTTTGGTTGGGAATTGCTTCCAGTTGTAGTTACTTTGGCAATTAATGTCTTGGATTGGTATATTCCTAATGAGCCTTAAGATGCTTATTAACTGCCTGGAGCAGCTTGAAAAATAGTCCAAAAATAGCGCAATGACCGGTTACTCTGTCACTTTGCTACAGATTTGATTGTGATAGAGTGCCTAAAATTTGCTACAGGAATGCTATAGTGAGTCTTCCAGAAGTGTTAATAATGCTAAATATGTTTTTTACAAAGTTTACTTTTTATTTAAGAAATAAAACTTACCTTTGGTATGTTTTGGGGTAATTTGATTTTTTTTCCCCAATATTTTATTAATAAGGTTATTTTCAGTCACATCAGACATCTGGTTGATTAGGTAATTCCTTGCTCCACTGTTAGAGATGAGATACCCAGCTGAGTGAGAAACCACATCTCTTTACAGAAACATTGTCCATTCTTACTTGAAAATGCGTATAAAACTTGTTTGAAATCAAAACAAAAACTAATGATTGATACTGAACATGTGCAGAAATAATGGAAGCAATTACCTCTCTTGTATTTAAGTTTATGGCAAATGCAGTGCTATGATGTGAAATAACGGACATATTTAAAGTTTCAGGCAAAAATCTTGCTTTATATATGTAAGGCTTCTGGAAGCACAGTTGCAAACCTAAAGACAAGCTGAAAGGCAGTAGGGTGATTTGGTAGCACAAACTGCACTAATACTAGTCCTGTTTGTGCCCTAAGTAAAAGCTCTCTAATTCAGTTTTAGTAAGTAGCATTTACAGAGTCAATATGGAAAAGACAGACTTTGTTCTAGTCTGAAGTTGTCATTCATGTAAGCAAAACGTGCTTCCTACTGGAGAGAGAGGAGTCCCTTGATAGGTGACAGAATATTTGAGTGGTAAGTTAACGCTGATTCAGGTGCTAAAAGTGTATTGCTGCAGGAAATGTCCTGTAAGTACACAAATGAGCTTGTGCTGGCAGCAATCAAGGAGGAAATAGTCCATATCCTTGCTTCAGTGCATTAGAACAGGGTCAAAAATGAAGTTTTAAAACATGCAGTGGGACAGTCTCTGAGGAGGTTGACACAGGGTGGATCTGCTGCTTTTGTCTGGGCTCCCACGAAGCTGAAAGCTAAGCTTGCCGGAAGTTACTCTGAAGGCTGATGTAGTTATTTGTTGTTTATATGTCTAGTTACTTCAATAATAGGTAGCAACTTTATCCTTTCTAGTGCATCTTCAAAGGGGAAGACTGCTGATAAATTTAGTAGCCTAACTGAAACAAGTCAGTTATCGTGTAGTGCAACTGCTAGTATATAATTCTGAACTATATGTAAGGGCTAGCCACTTACATACATAGTGAGATTCTTTTTCCAAGTCATTGGGTCATGCACATTACTGCAATAATGAATAGTATTTCTAGCTGAAGTGCATATTGGTGTAAGTGACTTGTTCAAGGCAAAGTGCTTTGCTTTATGTGGGGGTGAATAATGAAATAACCTGAACTACTCCTGTGGATAAGTGTGAATTTTTCCAGAGGTCATTTATGCATCAGACCTTATGCCAGCTGGGAGCTCTTAAACTTGCTAGATGAACATAATCTGAAATCTGAATTCTGCAGAGGAGAGTCTTAGTGTAGGAATGTATTTTGCTGTGGATCATAAGCGGATGCTCTTTTTTGTTTGTAGAAATAATGTTTATCGCTCATTCAGGTCACTAAGCTTCTGCTTTTTAAGTCTTCCTCATCGTGACAGTTTTCTTATTCTAGGATTGTTGTGTGTTGTCTAGATCCATGCAGAAATCTTGCTCCTTAAAACCCTAAATGGTAGTCTGCTGCTTTGGCTTTAATCTTTTTGTGTTGGCATACTAGTTAGAATACGTGTGAACTGGCCAGTATCACACATATCCAGCAAGAGACAGAAGAAACGCTGTGTGTTCTTAAGGTACTGTATTTCTCCCTAACGCTAGTTTTATTCATATACTAACCTTGTGTTTGGCTGGACACCAAGGGATAATGTTGCAGAACATTTACGTATCAAAAAGGGGAAGGAATTAACGTTAGACGATGGCGCACCACGGTGCTAGGCGTAGTTCCCCAGACTCATGTTAACAGCCTTCATACAAAAGGGCACTTAATGCCTTTGCAGATGGCCTGGTTAGATTTTTGAAGAATGAACTTTTGAAGAATGTCCCTTTTTTAACGTGGATGGTGTGTCATAGGACTGAGTGTAGGGGTAGTCATCTGCTGAGGAAGCTAGTGGGAGGAGGGAAATTAAAGGAAATACAGGGGGAAATAAAGATGAGACTGTGATAAAAAATGGGAAAGATGGCAATAGTTGAATAACTAGCATACTTCATTTCCAGGGCTATTGAAGGTACCAGTAAAACATTGAACAGGTGATGTCTTAACTATGAAATAGTGTCTGTGTTTTTATTTAAAAATATTACTGAAAATAGAGTGGTATGTCTGAACATGAGACAGATTATAAAATATAATTCTACTCTCATTAGAGTATGAGTCAGGTATCCTCCTTGTTTACTCTGGCAAGCTGTTATAAAACTACAATGTTTTATGTTGTGTAATTCCATGAACTTGTATTTTGAGATTGTGACCACTGGTGGGACAGCATTATTGGTGCTGAGTTGCAATAGTTGCTTGCTTAACTGTTACACATTTGTTCTTGTCTAGAAAATGTCAATGGAACCGAATATTTTATTTTTGAATTTTAGTCAACCATCTTGTTTCTGTTCTAATAAAATCCTTGTGCTATATTAGTTGAAACTAGTTTTAAAATGAAGTAATGGAACTGCAAGGGGTCTCGGGAAATCATTCGTTCCATCCTCATCTCTCAGATAAGTTCAACCATAGTAAAGACTTTACTGATATATTTTTTTAAATAACAGGACAGATGGACATCTAGTGACAAAGATGCTCCAGCATCTTGTGGCCATCAGTTCTGGTGACTAACTATCCAAATGTCTGCAGCTTTTGGTAATGTTTAGTCTAAGTCACCCTCGCTGTACTTTAAGCTGCTGCTGTTTGTCATTTTCTACTATAAGCTATTTTCATGTAGCATTTATTCCTTTCTGCTTTCAGCCACCTTTTCAGTGAATTGATTGCTTAACTTTCATGGTTGTGTCCTGCAATCTGTGTAGTTAAAACATGATGATGATGATGTAGTTAAAGTCTGTGGTGGGTTTTTTAGTATTCTAAATTTACTATAAAATTTCAAAAATGTTAAAAATTATTTTTCTAACTTGGCAAACAGGTCGAATCATTTATTTTGGACCAAGAAGATCTTGATAACCCAGTACTTAAAACCACATCGGAATTATTCTTATCGAGTGCTGCAGAAGGTGCGGACTTGAGAACTGTGGATCCAGAAACACAAGCAAGACTAGAAGCCTTGCTGGAGGCAGCAGGTATGCTGTTTATAGAGTATTTTTCTGAAACTAACTTGCGTGCAAATCTGGCAATCTGTAAATACAGGATCAAAACTTACAAGTCTGGAAATTACTGTGATGATGGGCAGTTGAACATAATTCTTACAGGTGTTGAAGGTTGCTTGGTTTGGTGTTTATTTACATCTAAAATTAGAAAAGAGAATTTGAATTAAATGGCATTTTGTTAACCAGATTATATTACGTATTATTACCAGAGGGAGGATTAAAGGGGAGAGAATGGAAGAAAGTAGGCTTGCTAAAGTGATGTTTTTCTCTCTAATACTATGGTCAATATATAACTCTTCATTATTTCCAGAAATTCAAAGGTGAAACACTAGTTTCTCTGTTTCGACTTTCTCAAAAATACCTTCCCATAGTTTTGAGATATGGCTGTTGAAATATACGTATGTAATATTTAAATTAAAGAACCAGACTAAGTAAACATACTGGCACTACGCTTATTACTTTTCTAGTGAAAGGTTGACTAATGTAAACTTTTCTAAAATTTGTGAATTGGGTGTTTGCAGTGAAATTGAAAATTCCTGGTATTGTTTCAAAATTCCAGTGACAAAAAGATGTAAACCCCAGAACTTTGAAACAAATCCTGGTTTTGATCATTGCTACAGACAGCTTTCTTTCTAAAGGATAACTTCATTCCAGGGGTTGGGAGGGTTCAAGGCACTCAGGCATCCATCTGTCTTAGTATTTTGACTTAGCCCGTGTTTTTATATATATGTATTTTGTAATCTCTTATCTGCATTAAGTTCAGGACTCCAACTTTAAGTTGCTGCAAGTTTATCTAACTTGATGTTAACTCCTGTGGACCAAACTTTACTTTGAAGGATAGATGGAGTATTTCTGGGATAATCTGGCCACTCAAAGGATTTGAATAATTTGATCTCTTTTTAAGGATGTTCTTGTTGTTGCTGTTTAAGAGAATCAGCAGCATTTCCTTACATGTACCTTGATGACTGATATCCTCTAAAACTGTTGCTGACTTTATAAATTGTCAGTGGAGGTGTCTTACGGCTAGTGTTATGAGGGCAGTTGGTCCTTGAATTATGTGCTTATGTCTAGGTTTGCAGCATTCAAAATGACTTCAGAGTATTTAACAAATCTAGGAGGGACCACTGCTTCTTGTAATATCTATAAAAATACTTTCTTTAGATTTCTAAACAGTAGTTTGCCATTTGTCCCCAGAATTAAGACAGTTCGCTTTTGATTTGAGGTCCCCATGCTTCGATTCTCCTCGTGCTTTGAGTAGAGACAGAAAAAATAGAAGGAATATGAAAAGATGAGCAAATCTGCTGGAGCCCTTCTGTTTGAGCACCATCTCCTTCTCTAAAAATTAATTGGACAAAATTAATTCCATTATGTGGATATGAATGTGTGCGGTCAAATTACTGAAAACACCTTTGAGAAGGTCCTGTAACCAAGGAGTACTTGTCTTTACCGCTGCAAATTCAGATACTTAAAAATATCATTAGACTCACCTAACAGAGACAGAGTCTGACAGCTTATTAGTAAAAGCTGTAATTCAGAAGTACTGAAAAGGCAGCTAATGTTTCTGGGAGAAGTTCCAGATATCTTTATAGGAGTTCACAATCGTGTCTCTGGTTTGGTTGAAAATACCCTTTCTGCACCTCCATGAGCCTTCTAGCTATCTATTGTGGCAGCAGACAAAATGGCCCAGTGCTATGCTTTTGTGTTGTTGTGCGGTTTGGGGAAAGCAAGTTAGTCCCCAACTTTAAAGATAGCTTGCAGAAAGTGGATGACAACATGGAAGCCTAGAACTGTTGCATGAATAAATAATTCAGCTGCAGTCTTGTCTGACATGCTTTTCTGGCGTAGCTTGGCCTTCACTGAGGTGATCCCTTCTCCCGTGCAAAACTTGATCCTGACTTCAACCTGGAGTAGAACTGGCCTTGCATTCAGTGTCCCCTGGGTTTCTTAGTATTCCTCACATACAAGGTTCATCTCCATGTTGTTAGGATCTTTGTGAGTATGACTTTTTTTTAAAAAAATGGTTTTACTTATTTTTCTGGCATCCTTTAATGTTCAGATCTCACATGAACATGCTGGTTATTACTTCTGGAAAGTATGGCCAGATGAAATATTTTTTTTCAGATCACCTATGCAGAAGTGGCTACCAGCCATTGCTCTCTGTAAGACAGATTTATTTATTTAAGTAACTGTCTTGATTTGAGAGCCAGTTAAACCTGTGTATGCTAGTGTAGAGGTCTGAGTTTGAGTAGAACTGTCTATGCATTTTTCTGTGCATTGTATTTACCCATACTTTTGCTAGTTCAGCTTCTTTATTCTGCTTCTATTTTGAATGTTTAAATATCTTAATGTTTTGTGTGCTTGGATGCTGAGTGGTGACAGCTATTACTAGAATTTCTAGCATTAGATAGCTTACTCCCCTCTCAGCTAATACAGCAATAAATATACACACCTATGTATATAAATGCGTGCACACGCACAGCAGTTAAATTCCTTACATTTACTAGAGCTTCTGATGAGCTGGCTGATTAAATTGGACAAACAGATTTTTGTCACTGATGTGTTTAAACAAAGCATAAGCGCTTTGTGAAAAGTTAAGCATTTTTAAACAACCTTCAGTCATGGTGCTATTTCACAAAAAGTTAGTTTTAAATTCTGAAGACCGAGATACTTGTATCATTCTAAAGTAGAAATATGGAAGTCATAAATATGAGTTGCTTTTTCTCTTCATAAACTGAAGAAAATTCCTGTCATAACAGTTGGATTCTGATTTTGAAAAGTAATCATGAACAAGCAAAGCCTTTTAAAAATTATTTTTATTATTAAAAGGAAGCTTCAATTTTGACTGCTAGTAGCAAAAGAGATAAAATAACCTATGGAAAGAAAACAATTCTGTTTGAAGATTGTCTTTGCAGAGACAATGTTTCTATTAAACAGATTCTTAATATTCTGACAGTGGATTCATATTTTACACTGGAAACATTCAACTGCACTGTTAGAGTAATGTTGATTTCTTAGTATTCCAGTATGAAAGAATTGCAGTTCTTTTGTGGAACTTCAGTAAAATTGCCCGTTAAATGTCTTTTTTTGAGACAGTAGTTGACTGCTGGAGGATAAGAACTTTTTGCCACCATGAATTAATGGGTGCCATGTAGGTACGAGAGTCTTCTACCCTTTCTAATCCGTCCTGGCCATTTAGAAGAAGCAGGTCTTGCTTTCCTTGGCAGGTTACTCAGTGGGTCCCTCAGCTTGTGTTTTTAAGAGAGGGAAACACACCTCCAAAGAGTTGGGGAAAAGTCTGAGAGGTTAAAGCTATTTAATTTTCTGGTCCTTCTTTTTTTAAGCATCAGGAAGGGTGGCATCAGATGGCTTGCATATGTTAGCACAGTCCAATTTCTAGAAGAATGCAAGCTGTTTTTTATTGTTTCTTTTTTCTTAAAGAAAGAGGAAAGAAAGGTCTTGGTGAAGCACATGGGTGAATAAAAGTCCTGGATGCCTGTTTGGTGTATTCTGCACTTAAAAAAAAAAAAAAAAAAAAAAAAAAAAAAAAAAACTCCAAGGATTAACATTTTATAACTTCCTCAGTGCTTTAAGTATCATGGCTTTAGTATTTCAGCATGGTTTTGCTGAATTTTCTGAGAAGGGATACAGAATGCTGCTGAACTGCTTTTGAACTTGAGGAAAATACCTTGGATGCCTGTGACCTTAACAACAAATCTTTGAGCCTGTTCCTCACAGTGAATTTCAGTTGCTTTGACAATGAAGCATTGAAGAATACATGCAGAACAAAGTGGCAGAGGCTTTCTTTGTCTAACACTAGACAGCTTTAGATTTCTGCTGAGTATCTACATGGGGAGGGATTTTGTTAGTGCTCACAGCTGGTTATGTTAAAAGACAGCACACTAACCAGGTGTTGCCAGCTTGGGCCAAGCTGACACTTTAAAGCTTTCAGCATTGAGTACAAGGTTAGTGGCAAAGAGTCAGCATCTTGGGTCTTAGCACAGCTACACTTGGTACTTCTGAAATAGAAAATGCAAATACGAGTTTGCTTTGGTCCCAGAATAGACTTGTATAGTAAGAAGACTTGTGGGAGTAACGTGTTCAGAAATCCTGCTAGTGCTACAGAGAGGCTAGTGAGAAAATCAGACATTTTGGAGAGGAACTGGTGCTCAGCCAAGGATTTGCTTAATGCAACAAGTGCAAGAAGTCATTTTTGTGTTCAAACAGGGAGTAAAAGGTGGAGCAGAGTTATATTTCAGGAGAAAACAAGGTTTTATAAGACTAAAAATGACTTAATACCTTTGCACAAGTGAAGAATGTTAGCGTATCTGAGAGTTGGAGAGATGAGGTGCAGTGTAACTGCTGTGAAGTAAATGGTCAAAGAGAAATTGGTTTTTAATAACAAATCTCTGCTAATGCTTGGTGAATTTTAATCATAGATTGAGAAATGATTTTACTTTGTAAAATGAAGGAAAAAAATTATATGTATTCTGGAGCTGGGGAGGGCAGAAAGAAGAAGCAATCAGCTATTTAGTCAAGAGGTCAAAATACAAATGGACTCAGATAAAATCTGCCTGTTTTGGAATAAACAGAGTAGAGCAAAATTCAGTAGCTGTAAAATTGAATGCTTTCCAGCGTGAATATATCTCTTGTATATTTACCCACTCCCCATGTCCTCAAACCAACCTCTTTTTTTGGTGATGTGACCAAACTTGTTATTTATTTTTTTTAAAAATTCTTGTTTGGGGAAAGTCTTTTCAGTAAAGCTGCTGATGAAAATACTTGTTTTTTATGAGGGAGTGAGCTGTAGTTGTCCTCCCTGTAGACTATGTTCTAGAAGCTTCTTTAGAAGTCAAGACTGTGCTACTCCTAAAATCACGACTGTTTTGTTAACTGGAATACTTTTGCCTTTGGACGTACTGGCACATTAGAGTGACTTACTCATTCTCTTTCTTCGCCATCTAAAGATTCAGAGTGGGAAGGAATATATGGTATGTGACACTTACAGATGTGTTGTGCTTTTGTAGAAGTTGGCTAAGCTCTCTGAAATTTGTGCATGTAATTGAATCATTAATATGGCTCTTTGAGCTTTCTGTAATGAATTCATGGTAACTTTAAAGTTTTTGCATGATTTAAATATTTTTTCTAATCTCTTTGGCCTTTCCCGCTCTTAGTCAAATTAACGCCAGTATTTTGAAATTTTGCTTTAAATGTACCAACTTTGTATTTTCTTGTTTTTGTTCCATTCAGCTGGGTTTTGCTGTAAAGAACTGTTTTTCAATTGTTGTAATGCTTTAATGCTTTCTTGTGTCAGACAGGCACAATATTTGATTGGAATGCTATGCTCTTGGAATTTTTTTTTCTGACACAGGTGATTCTTCTGTGGGGAGGGAGGCAAGACAAAAACCCTTAAGTTTTAACTTGTGAAGTATTAGAACTAGCCAGGATAATTCTCCATCAGAGGTGCTTGTTAATCGGTGAATGCTTTATGACTCTACCATGAACAATTTATGCAACTCTCCCTTAGCCTTCTTTTTCCTCATTTCCTGGATATATCTTTTTTTAACTTAACTTCTCCTTCCTATTGTACTCTTACCTTATTTTATTTTTGCCACAGCTCCTCCCTCTGTGAGACCAAATCTGTTTTGCCTTCTTTTTCCAATATGGAGCTATTTCTGGTTTAAAAACTGTTACTGCTTGGGTGTGATCTTCAGGACTGCTTGTTACAGCAGTGCTTCAAGTAGCTTCCATCTAAGTAAGTAAGGAGGGACAGTTCAGGCAAGACAGAAGAACTGGTGCTTTATTTACCTTTCAGTTTAATGCTGGAATGAAAATGGAATTTAGCCTGTACTGAGCTGAAATTCTAGTATATTTTATAAGTATGCTTTCTTCATCCATCAAAATGAAAATACCATATTCAGCCTTTGCTTGGGGTAAATAACCCTGTGCTGGATTTTGCGTTACTGTTGCCAGTTTGCCTAGAGGGAGAGGTGTAATACTATGGCCTGTACTGGGACTCGATCTCCTTTACAGAGCAGAAGGGAGCTATGAAGACTCGGTCTGACGCTTAGGAATCTTTTCTTTTAACTCTGACTGTTCTTAAAGTAAAGATTTCAGGAGTTTTTGATTTGATTTGGATTTTTGTTATGAAAGAAAACTAATGATTTAGTCAGGAAGGCATAGTAATATGAGCAGGCTAAGATGATTTTAGGACATGAAAGTATGTTGAAACAAGCATTTATTTTGATACTCTTCAGGTCTGTGCTTGCTTAGAGGTGGTAAGTAGAGATCTTGTGTAGCAAAATCATATGCAAGATAGTTCTGCGGATCTATGATGTTAACCAGGTGCAGAAAAGAAATTGAACGCCAGCTCAAACCTCAGAGGTCACTTAAAACTAATGTTCTGGAGAGCATTACTGTTAATCAAAATATCTTATCCATTGAATGTATCCTATTTGGGTATGGTAAGGATTTCTGAGTTCTTAGGCTTCATTTGTGTACATGCTGTTTGAGCTTTAGCTAAAGGGACACTTCTTTCTTTGTCATTGTGATGCCTGCAAAAGAAAGGAGTGTAGATACTGGCCTCCTGAAAGAAAGTTGTTGCTAACTGAGCAAGCTTGTGTTCGTCAAATGTGGCTTTTTTCTTGGTATCTGCTCACCATCATGATGCACTTTAAAAAGCCTATCTCTTTTCTTGTATCTCCATCAAGAAGACTCTTTTAATACTTCGTAAATAACTCAAGGTTACATGGGATTGGCTTTAAGTTTACATTTTCTGATGGCTTTCTGCATTTTTCAGCTATATAGTTTCCTGTAGCACGCAATGATAAAATCTGAATTTAAAACTGGTTAGAATATAGTTCGAATATTAAATGAATGCTGTGTAATACAAAAATGATGAAATTGGATCTGAATCTCCCTGCTCAGGTTTCAAATTCGGACTTACTGAGCTGAATAGTGAAGGGTGATGGCAGTAACTAGTGCTAGCCACTTAGCTCTATGCTAGTCAGACTGATAGATCAAGTTAGCAGTAGTGTGCATGTATAGCCCCATTCTGGGGATGATGGGAAGTATACTGTGAGATATAACATAGTTACATTGGAAACGAGGCTACTTGTTACCTTTTTCTGTGAGAATAGCTTAAACCCTCAGGTTTTTGTACTGTGGCAAGTCTCAAGACACTCTGAATTAATTTTCTTGCAGCATTAATTTACAGTATGTTGTTTTTCTCCCCATTTTGCAGTGGTAGTAAACGATCGGATTTTAAAAAGTATCGGAGGGAACTAAGATAAAACTGAATCATTAATACTTGTCAGTAGATGTCAACAGGTTAACCTTTTTTTTTTTTTTTCCCTCATTGGCAATTAGTCTTTAGCAAAATATTACTATTGTATATTTAGGGAACAATTAGAGTAAACATGAGTCTGTAGAGGAAATGAATTACGATATCAGTGTAAATTACCAATTTCTACTTTTTTAACAATAATCAAACTAATTTTCACTGGATTATATGAAATACCTTATTAGTCATCTTTGCTTCTACAAATGGAAGCAAGTTTTTTTTTCTTCTTTTTCAGCAAGGAATGAGTAGTTTCATTGCCTAGTATAAATTATTTTGTTTCTTCTTAGAGGTAAGTCCTCATTTTGAAAGCTCGGAACTCAAATCCTGTGTTTTAAAAGAAGCTGTAGTACATGAGCATCTTTCACAAAATAGTGATTTTTTTTCTGAAGTTTTGGGTTTTTTTATTATGTAGATTTAATACCTTACCTGTGGTAAAACATTCTTTAAATGATTTTTAGTAAAGTCTTCCTTGTGAATATGAAATATTTAAATATTTGAGAATAAATATACATACAGGGAAATGTTTTTTGAAATATTACTACCTAGCACAAATTTATCCTCTTTATATCCATTGAGAAAATACTTGCTGTGGGAACAAAAGATACAGTGCAGTTTGGTAAAGACATTTTCCCTATGTAACAAAGTATTATCTCTAAAACACCAGTTGTTAACTTGCTATTTAGCCATTGCCTTTTCCTAAAGTTTTGTAGAGCTTCCTAAAACTTTATTAAAAAAAAAAAATCAGTAGATCTGGTTCATCTCCTCCTCTTCCCTCTCCCCCAGGCAAATTCAGTGGTGCCTGTGCTGTTCCTGACGGGTGGCTCTAAGAACTGGCTTGACAAACTATCTCCAGTTTTGGAAACTTCACAACATGCCAAGCCAATTGCTGTCCTTAGGATGGGAAGGTTTTTTTCCTCATGTCTATCCTCAACCTTATGTGCTGCAATAGGTTACTTTGCGGGGGGGGGGGGGGGGGGGGTAGGGGATTAAGCTTCTTTGAAAGTGCTTCGTGAAGAAAGGAGGAAAATAGTTGTACTAAAGCACTTGACAGGTTTTAAGTGGCATTGTTTTGGTGTGTGTGTTTTGGTGTGTATTATGCACTGTACCCAAGACCAGTGCTCCCTTGTTAATTGCAGCTGTTCTCAGAATCTGCTTGGAGAATATCATCATCTTTCTTGGTTTTCTTTCCTTTAAGCTAAATAAAACCCCTGTGTCTTTCTGTTCTCTTAGTTCTCATTCTCTAGATCTTCATCTCCACTTGTTCTCTGGAATCCCTGCACGCATCTCCAGTTATTGTTGTTTGCCCAAATTAGTCATATTAATCAAGCTGAGCTGATGTAGGAGGGTTACTTCATGTGTCCTGCAAACTGTGCTTTTGCTTATACATCCCAGTTTGTTGTGTGCCTTTTTGCAGCAGCGGGGGAATGATGATTTATGAAAGGAATATGTTCAAATCCACTAATACTTTTCCAAAAAACTGTTACCAGAACAAGTTACATTAACTTGCTTACATTTGTTTTGGGTATGTCCTTATCATAGAATTCAAGAAATCTGTTCTTGAATCTAAATCCTTAAAAAGGCTGGAATTTTAGCTTTTCTTTCAAATGGTTCTTAGCAAGAATTCTGTTACCAACCTTGTCTGATTTCCAGTTGTTTTTGCCTCAAAAGCGAGCAATATCTTTTGGAAGCCCCTACAGGGAAAGGAACAGGCGGGAAGATCTTGTGATGAAAAGAGCAAAACTTTTATTGTGGCAGTGCTGTTGGCTCTCTTACAGTGAGTGCACCCAGTGTCTGAAGATCTTAAACTGCAAAGGTGAAAGAAGAGGTAGAACAGTTTAATTTTAGTCTGTTACGTAAGAGCTATGATCTGGAGAGAAATGGTGGAAGAAATTTGCTTTAGTAGACTTACAGGACTTTTCTGTACTTGGTGTTTTCCCCTTTCCCTGCAATGCATCAGAAGCAGATGGATGTGGTGTTCTCTCTTCAAGTTGGGTCTAGGTAAAATAATTTGCTTTTTTTTCCTGAAGATTGCAGTATCATGATTTTTTTTGTTGTTGTTGCTTTACAATCCGATTTACTGTGGCATTCCTAGAGAGATTATTTTCAGGCTATTTTGTTTAAGCAGGATGCATTTAATGACATTATACTGGAGGGCTGCAGATTTTCTTAAATGAGAGGTTTCATTAATAATGGGTATTCAAATGTTCAGTTTGAAGCATGAATTTATACATTCATTTGTGCTGTATACCATTATGGTGATTTTCATTTTTTCTGAAAGTGGGGAAATGGGCACTTGGTCAACCTCTGAAAATACTTAAGTATTCTGGCTTGCTTGGCACGTGTAATTGGTGTATACATTGGCTTCTGCATTAAGTTAGTGATGGTCCTGACCCTCTAAATTTACTCTTAGTTCTTTACTCCAAAGTGTACTAGTATTTGTACTTTGTTTTTCCAGATAGTCACTGAATTTTGTACTGAGCCAGAGCTATTTTCTGTGAAGCATCAGAAACGCAGGCAAAGCAGAAGCCCAATACAAACTTTCATCTAGACTTATCAAAGCAGTTATAATAGATTTGGATTCAGTTCCCCACTTGAAAGCTAGAAAATCAAAGAAAAGAGTTCAAGTGGAATGTTTGCCTATAAATAGTATTCAAATGCTATTTGAGCTCCCCCCCCCTTTTTTTTTCCTCACACTCCATTGTGTGTGGAGGTCATATCCTGCTGTCTCCAGAGGGCAATGATACTTAATGCTTATGGAGGAAAACGAGCTTAAAAAACAGAAAGTAATTCCTCTCTCTTTAGCCACCAGACAGGTGAGGTTGTCTGCAAAGTGACTTGTTTTCAAAGGTCAGAAGCCCTAAGGTAGATGAGACTTCAAATAGTTGGATTAGTTAGAATGCTAGAAAGCAAAAATAAAAGTTTTGTGCACCTTCTATAGCTTTAATAAGTTGTCCTCCCCCCTCCCCTTGATATTTTTGGGGGATACTTGATTTTTTCTTCTTTTTTTTTCTTTGCTACTTACTCTCTTGCAGTGGATGATGCCATTTCTACCTTCTATGTGTTAGCAGTGATCCTAAAGCAAACTTATCCCTTTATAGTGAAGGAACTCTCTTGGTATTAACCAAAGTTAATCCTACTGCTTTGAAGCTTGAAGGCATTGGCTTTGATTTGTGTCATTTCAGGGTATGTATTGGTCAGAATTAGTTTACTCAGAAGTTAATATTTCATGTTGGTTATGTCTAATTACAACTTTATATAAAATTCTTTGGGGAATTGGATGGCACAGTCTTAGTCCTTTGAGGTATATTTTTGAGATTTTTGCAGCTATCAGACTTGAAATGAGGGAATATTAGTGTTAATCACTAAGGCATGAAAGAATTTAAAGAAAAATTGCCTCCTTCTAGCCCTGATCACAGAATCGCAGAGTGGTTGAGGTTGGAAGGAACCTCTGGAGATCATCTAGTCCAACCTCCCTGCTCAGCAGGGTCACCTAGCAAATGTTGCCCAGGACTGTGTCGAGGTGGGTTTTGAGTATCTCCGGAGAAGGAGACTCCACAGCCTTTCTGGGAAACCTGTTCTAGGTTTTAACTCTCCCAGGAAAGAAGTTCTTCCTTATATTCATGCAGAACTTCTTGTGTTTCAGTTTGTGGCTGTTGTCTTGTCCTGTTGCTAGGCACCACTGAGAAGAGTCTGGCCCCATCCCCTTGCACTCTCTCTTAAGATATTTGTAGGCATTGATAAGATCCCCTCTCAGTCTTCTCCAGGCTCAACAGGTCCAGCTCTCGCAGCCTTTCCTTGTAAGAGAGATGCTCCAGCTCCTAATCGTCTTTGTAGCCCTACACTGGACTCTCTCCAGCAGTTCCTTGTCTCTGTTGTATTGGGGAGCCCAGAATTGGACACAGTACTTGAGGTGAGGCCTCATTGGGGCTGAGTAGATGGATAGGACCACCTCCCTTGACCTGCTGGCAACACTCTGCTTAATGCACCGCAGGATACCATTGGTTTTCTTGGTCACAAGGGCATGTTGCTGGCTCATGGTCAACTTGTCATCCACCAGCACTCCCAGGTCCTTCTCTGCGGAGCTGCTCTCTAGCAGGTCAGCCCCCAGCTTGTACTGGTGCCTGGGATTATTTTTCCCTAGGTGCAGGACTCTGCACTTGCCCTTGTTGAACCTCGGGAGGTTCCTCTCTGCCCAACTCTCCAGCCTGCCCAGGTCTTTCTGAATGGCAGCACAGGCCTCTGGTGTGTCAGCCACTCCTCCCAGCTTGGTAGCATCATCAGACTTGCTGAGGAGGCACTCTGTCCCCTCATCCTGGTCACTGATGAAAAAGTTGAACAGGATGGGGCCCAGTACTGAGCCCTGGGGGACTCCAGTAGCCACAGGCCTCCTACTGGACTCCATGCCACTGATGACGACCCTCTGAGCTCTGCCTTTCAGCCAGTTCTCAATCCACCTCACTGACCCCTTGTCTAACCCACGCTTCCTGAGCTTATCTGGGAGGATGTTATGGGAGACAGCGTCAAAAGCCTTGCTGAAGTCAAGGTACATAACGTCCACTGCTCTCCCCTCATCTAACCAGCCAGTCATTCCATCGTAGAAGGCTATCAGATTGGTTAAGCAGGATTTCCCCTTGGTGAATCCCTGCTGGCTACTCCTGATCACCTTCTTTTCCTCCATATGCCTGGAGATGACATCCAGAATGAGCTGTTGCATCCGCTTTCCAGGGATGGAGGTGAGGCTGACCGGCCTGTAGTTGCCTGGATCCTCCTTCTTGCCCTTCTTGAGGACTGGAGTGACACCTGCTTTCTTCCAGTCCTCAGGCACCTCTCCAGTTCTCCAGGACTATTCCAAGATAATGGAGAGCGGCCTGTCAACAACATCCGCCAGCTCCCTCAGTACCCGTGGGTGCATCCCATCCGGGCCCACGGATTTGTGGATGTCCAGCTTGCCCAGAAGGTCTCTAATCCTATCCTCCTCTGTCAAAGGAAAGTCTTCCCTTCTCTGGACTTTCTTCCTCACGTCCAGGCTCTGTGGTTCTTGAGGGCTGCCCTTAGCAGTGAAGACTGAAGCAAAGAAGGCATTCAGTAATTCTGCCTTCTCTGTAGCCTTTGTCACCCTGCCGCATTCAGTAGTGGGCCCACATTTTCCCTAGTCCTTCTCTTGCTACTGATGCATTTGAAGAAGCCCTTCCTATTGTCCTTAATATCCCTTGCCAGACTCAGTTCCAGCTGAGCCTTAGCCTTCCTCGTTGCATCTCTGCATACTCTGAAGGCATTCCTATAATTCTCCCAAGTAGCCTGTCCCCTCTTTCGCATTCTGTGTACTTTCTTCTTCTGTCTGAATTTGGCCAGGAGCTCCTTGCTCACCCATGGAGGTCTCCTGCCTGCTTTGCTGCACTTCTTTCTCCTTGGGATGCACCGCTCTTGAGCTTGGAGGAAGTGATGCTGGAATACTAGCCAGCTCTCCTGGACTCCCCTTCCCTCTAGGACCTTAACCCATGAGATTCTTCCAAGTAGGTCTCTGAAGAGCCCAAAGTCTGCTCTCCTGAAGTCCAGAGTTGCAGTCCTGCTTGTTGCATTACTATTTTCCTGCAGAATCCTGAAATCTACCATCTCATTTAATTCCAAATGAGCCTTAACCTTCCTCATCGCATCCCTGCATACTCTTGACAACATTCCTATATTCCTCCTAAGTGGTCTGTCCCCTATTCCACAGTCTGTTTTCTTCTTGTATTTAAGTTTTCTAGGTGCTCCCTGCTCATCCATGCAGGTCTCTTGCCCCCTTTCCTGGACTTCTTTCTTCCTGGAATGCGCTGCTCTTGAGTTTGGGGGAACTGATACTGGAATATTAAGCAGCTCTCTTGGACCCCTCCACCCCCCTTCCTTCTAGGGCCCTAACTCAGCTTGGCCCCAGAGAGGCCAGAGTTTGCTCTCCTTAAGTCCAGGGTTGTGATCCTACTTATTGCCCTGTTTCATCCACATAGGATCCTGAACTCCACAATCTCATGGTCACTGCAGCCAAGGCTGCCCAAAATCTTCACATCTCCATCAAATCCTTCTCTGTTTGTTAGTACAAGATCAAGCAGCACACCTCTCCTTGTTGGCTTTTCTACCACCTGTGTCAAAAAGTTATCAGTGCACTGCAGGAGCCTCCTGGACTGTTTGTGCCTTGCTGTGTTGTCCTTCCAGCAGATACCAGAGTGATTGAAGTCCCTCATGAATGCAAGGGCCTGTGATATGGGGCTACTCCCAGCTGTCTGTAGAAGACCTCATTGACTTCCTCTTCCTGGTCAGGTGGCCTGTAGTAGACACCTGCAACAGTGTCTCCCATGTTAGCCTGCCCTTTAAATCCTCACCCATAAGCTCTTGATTCGTTCTTCATCCACCCCTAGGTTTGGCTGGCTTTGTCCATTCCAGCTGCTCTTTCACATAAAGAGCAATTCCACCACCTCGCCTTCCTGGCCTGTCTTTCCTAAAAAGCATGTAGCCATCCATGACGGCATTCCAGTTGTGTGAGCTATCCCGCCATGTCTCTGTAAATGCAATGAGATCATGACCCTGCGACCACATACATATCTGTAATTCTTCCTGTTTATTCTCTATGCTGCATGCATAGGGGTACAGGCATTTCAGAGAGGTAATCAAACATGCAGGTTTCCCAGGAGGGGTGCAAGATATTTTTCTGTAAATTAATAAAATGAAGCCTGGAATTTTTTCCTGATGGTGGCATAAAGAAATTTCTTTCGTTACAGAGGTTATGATGAGCTTTGCTTTTGGATCATTAGTAAAATTGCTGCCTTTATACCTTTTTGATTTGATAGTCTAAGCACTATAACCTCAGGTTTAAAAGGGAGGGAAGAACCCCCCAAAATCAAAACAAAAAAAGACTGCATTGTTCAAGAGTGACTAGAATTTTAAAAATACTTTACGTTAAGCACTCAGGAGTAGTCTGATTTCCCTCCCGCTGCGGGCTGGATACTTCCGCAACATGCAGGTGTCTCCGAATTGGTAGGCAAAACTCTGTGTGCAGAGCCTAGCTCCTCTGACTCTTGCTAGGGTGCTAAATAGATGATATCAACTCTTGTGTAGTCATTTAGCGTTGTGCACTGTCGTTATGGTCCAGCTGAGTGATGGTAGTATGTATGTCCGCACTTCCGCTTCATTTGACAGGATGCGAGCAGGTGACTGCCCTCTCTGGGAGAGATGTGCTGAGTCTGCCGTTTGGGTGCGTGTCTGTATAAAAGCAAAACAAAGCCGGTCAAACAATTCAGCCCATAGTTGAAGCTTTCCCATAGCTAATGATAGTATTGCTGTTTAGTGTGGTACAACCAGACGGGCATTTGCTTGCAGCACAGAAATGTTCTTGAGTGTTTGTTGCTGGCACAGTAGCCCAGGAGGAGGTGTTGCAGGACTGCCACAGAAGGCAGCAGCCAAAGAGAGGGGATGGAGGCTTCAGGTACACAAGTACCGCGCTATGATTTTGCTTCCAGAACAGATCTCTTCTGGTGTGTATTGCAGATGTTTTTTGGGTTTTCTTATGTTCAAGGTGGGGGAAAAAAAAAAAAAAACTCTTAAGCACTTGTTCATTGCAAAAAATGAAAAAAAAGGGAGTGGTAAATTCAGATTGTCATACCGACTATTTAATCCTAGAGGAGCACCAAAGAACATTCATGCAGAAAAACAGTCAGAAACAGTAAAGAACACTAATGCAGAAGTTCATAACCTACTTAATCCCTTCTTTTTGTTCTCCTTTGTAATTTTGGTTAAAGTTAGTGTGGTGGTTTGAATATTCTTGTCAAAAGCAAGATCCTAAGTTTACTTACAAATAAAAACAAGTTAGAAACTTTAGTTGCTATGGATGGATGATCTTTTATTATTACTATTACTTGGAAGGAAACTGAACAATTTACTGTAGCTGGATATAATTAGCTGCTACACTGTGACTTTATGAAAACATTGGAGTGACTGTCACATTTTGTTGCATAATGCGGTGCTAACTAGAACTAGTCCTGTATGCTGGAGGAAGACAAAATACTGTAAGCGTTCTATAGGATACAGAGTGGTGTTTTTTTTTTAATATCCAGTATAGGTGCCTCTTATCTTAGGTCTTTACAGCCTAGGAGTGTCTTTTTTAAAAGCAGCTTGTGCTGGAGGGATCATCCCTGTTTTGAAATGCAGCTTACACCACTTGTAGTTAGTTTGGGTTGCCACTGTCCTAGGGTTAGAACAATTTCTGGCTGAGTAATTGTTTTGTCTGACTCTTTCCTATTATAGTTTTTATCCAACAGTCCCTATTGATGCCCGTCAGACTTGGTGGGGCGAGAGCAGGGAAGCTTTGGATTTTTTTTTTTTTTTCCGAGCTGGTGTTTTACCTTTACTGTTAACTTGTAAACAAATACTCTCTCCTTGTCCGAGCCAAAATGCAAATTTCTGTGCTTGTAAGTTTTGCAAGCCTGAACTTGGAGACAGGGTTTAAATAACCTTTCCATCTTGCTACTACTTGAATGTGTTAACGGAGCAGAGGCTGTGGCCAACAGGGCTGCCCTGGGATCAAAGACATGATAAACTAGCAGTGACGTGTCAAACCTAGCCATGGGTGGTTGAGAGGGAGGGAGAATTTCTGCCCAGGGCTTCCTATGGATGGTAATTTTCTGTGTGCAACAGTTTCTTTCTTTTTTTCCCCTCCCTCCTTCTCCCCTCCCTCCCTCACTCCCTCCCTGTCTTTGCCTTGATTGGCTGTAGCATTTCATAGGTGTGGGGGACATACTAGGACCAAGACTCAATTCTTTCAGTGTACTTCCAAAAAAGAAAAGGGAGGAGAGTGGTGAGAGAAGGAGAAAGACTGAGTGAATACTGGACTAACCTAGACAGGTTCAGCATTAATGTCCATTCTGCTCATAATTGTTAATTTTTTTTGCTTGTCTGCTAGAGGAAGCAGGAACACTTTCTTCTGCTTTAATATAATTCTTCAAGCTTTGTGCTGAGCTACAAAGCCTTGTAATAGTCTCCCTTGAGCTTTGGTTTGGATTGTGTCTAAAGCAGTTTGGTCATTGAATTGCAATTTAAGTGACAACTCTGACAGGACTGACTTATTTTTTTTTTTTTATCTCCCCTGCTTACTGTTACTGCTTTTGTCCTAATTGTAGCTACGAAGCGATCCAAGGGGAGGACTGCAGGAATGCAAGCAAGCAGATGTCTGTCCCAGACACTTATCAGCAGTGGGATGAGTGAAAAAGCAGTTGACTCTGTCAGATCTTTCAACTGCTAGCGCTTAACGCTGCAGCAGCCACCTGTGGATTGCCAAGCAGCATCTGCAGATAATACATGATTGCATATTCTGTTCTTTGTTTCAGCAGAACTGAAGAACTTGTAGTGCTTTGCGAGAACACGTGTAGCTGGGTTCCACTTGTGGAGAAACATGCTTTTTGGTGAAGGAAATTGAGTGGTTTTTTTTTCTTTTCTTTTTTTTTTTTTTTTGAAGAGCGAAGGTGCTTAACAACAACAACAAAAAAAAGTGGAGGAGAAAAAGGAGCAGCTGCCTGTAGTGGTTTTCTTTGCATATATGTCTATAAAATATTCAGCTCTGAATTCTGCAGGGACTGACAGTGTCCAATGCACAGGAAAATGGCTGGTAACAAAGCAGATGATCAGTGACCATAATATAGGAGTAATTCATAAAGCTTTCATATTAACTGCACGTAATATGTGCATTCTAAGTGCATTTAGAGTAGATCAGCATGGTTTTATGAACATTCATAATTGTAATGAGGCTTCCATAAGAAATCAGCTGCATTGATAACTGCATCTGGTAACTTGTCACCTTACAAGGTTTAAGTAAAAGTAAGCTAACTTTTTTTTTTCTTTGGTAGAGATTTAGAATGAGAGATCTTAAGAAATGAAAAAGGTGTCATCCTTTATAACGGAGTTTGATTAAAAACCCTTCAACGTTTAGACATTCAGAATGACTAGCACAGGGTACATGAGGTGGTCGAGGGGATTTAATGGCTATTTGCTGAGACCATAAGGCAGAAATATTTCTTCTTCTGTTCCTGGCTACGCAATTTTATCTCCTTTTGCCAATTCTGCTATTGGTCAGACTCTTTGCTGGTCAAATTAGACTTGCTATTCTGGCAGAAAAAAAAAAACTTGTTGCCAGCTGTAAGTGCAAGGCAATTGCTGGAAGTACCGAGGAAAAGACAAGGATAGAAGTAGTATTGAGTCTTCTCCCTTTTTGGTAGTGACCAAATGTTAGATCAGCTCAGGGTGTCTCATGTTACTTCAGCTTTAGAAAAGGTAATTTAAGAATTTGCTTAGTATTCATGTAGTGGGAGGAAAACATGTATTTTTTGAAATTAAGAGGCTTGACAAATCAAACTGATAGAGAAATTCAGTTATACTGTGGCAAAATTTATCTGTTATAGCTAGGAGTTTAAAGAAGATGCAGCAGAAGAATGGATACTTATGGATAATTATTCTGATATTAGTGTTTCCTATTTGAACTCTTATTTGATATTTTATTAAAACTTTGTCTCAAGATTTAAACCAATCTTTTATTTTAGTAACTGAATATGAACACATTATTCCATACCTGCCAAATAGTTGCATTCTGAAAACAGGTAATTGGTGGATTGGGTTGGTGGAAAAGTAGGTGAAGTTTCAGACTACTTGAGAAGATTGGGATTTTGCTAGAAACATCTGCAACTCTAAAAGAAACTTAACGTTCGTGAAAATTGAGTGGTTAAATAAATTCATATTCATGCTGAAGCACAGATCATTCAAACATAGCCAAAATAATGTGAATTTGAATCGTCTTTTAGGAACTATTCAGTGGTTCACCTGGAATCAAGTCCGATTCTGATGTTTTGTGGGAATCACAAAACCAAAGCCTTAAATTGAAAGGAACAAATCTGAGCTTTAAAGTAATAACTGTTCCTGAGTGCTATGAAAATGAGCGATTAAAAAGGAAGGAAAAAAGAAGAGAGAGAGAAACTTCACTCCTAGAGATGTGTTTTAGGAAAGATTTAAAGCTCTAATGCAGCACAAATGAGAAGAATAAGAAGTGGTGTTGCTGTTAGCAAAGGGCAGCATCTGATACATGAGGAATGGTTCAGTAGATCATGAAGCGTCCATTGGAGAGGTACACTCCTAGCTTTTGATTCTGCAAGCAGAAAATATTGCTGCTAAAGCTGCCATTCTAGAAGGTAGAGAAAAATGGGAAGGTGGTTTCTGGCTCTGGTTCTGACCACATTGAAATATGTCAAAAGACAAATATAATATTAAGAATCTGTAGCATCAACCAACTGAAAAATTGGAGGCTAGAATTAGGGATGGTTTTCCCTGCTGGTGTGTGTGTTGCAATGGTCTCAAATTGTCTCAGATACTGTTTTTTTGCTTGTGGTTATTGCTTAGTTGGATGAGCTATTGCTATTTCTAGGAGTGAAGTTTGTGGTGAAAAGGATCTTCTTGAAGTTAGGATCACCAAACACAACCCAGGTGAATGGAATTCTATTTCTGCTTTTGCCAGAAAATGCTTAGCAGGTGACCTGAATATGTTATTTTCAGATCACATTGAAAATATCATTTCTGGGTGTGCTGATTCGCTGTCAGGAACCTTATTGATTTTCAGAAATCAAGAACTCAACTGCTCTGGAAGTACATGGAATGGGTGATACTGACAGCATAGTTATATTACAGATTTTAAAAGATAACACAAACTTTCAGTGCCCTGGAGCGAAGATCAGACAATCATTTTGATGCTCAGTGTTGAAGATGACAGAGATGAATACTTGATGTTGAAAAGACTAAAAGCCTCAGTGTTACGTTTGTAGTGCTTTAGAAAAAGCTAAACTAAAACCTCTCATATCAAATCTCTACTACTCCCAGCATGGGACTAATACTAATGTTGGAATGAACTGAGAAATACAGGAACATTTTATCTAATGCCTTTCTCAAAAAGAGAGTGTAAACTTTATCAATATTAAAATGTTTCTAAAATGAGAAATTTCAGAGGACCAAAAAGATTTTTTAGAGAGATTTGACTATGCCAAGATACTTAATTTTTGTAGAGTAGAACTTCTACCAGCTTTAGTTAGCTGTGGTCTAAATATTTCACTGTTACATAATAGAGATGGGTATTCTCTGTGGTTGCAATCAAGAGATGTTCTTGTCTCCTCTTTCCTCCAACAGGTTCTCTCTCTTGAGGGCTTTGGACTTTGCCCCCTCCCTAACCATCTCCTTCCCTCTTCCCTACTGCCAACCCCAAACTTGTCTATTTTACAAGCTTTTTACTACTTTGAGGGCATATTTTTGAGATGAAAAGGTTTTAAATATGACCACTGGTTGTTTTGTCCTTCTGGATTTGAAGTTAGGCACAACTTTCAAGTTTCCTTTGCACAGTGTCAGTGAGAAGTGCATTCATCATGAATGAGAAGTGGTGAAGGATGTCACCTTAACTCTTTTGATCCAAGAGAATTATTTGCAGGAGAATTCTTTTTTTGTAATTAGGAAGATAGCAAAAGTTGATAACTTTAACTGTTTCATTTGGCAGGTTAAGTTAAGCCTCCCTGGGGTAAGTTAGTTTGCTACTGGTGCCGCTCCAAATTTGTTAATTTGTTGTTTGCTGGGTGCCGTGCCCAGGGAAAACTGTAAACTTCTATAAAGCCACTTTGGGAAAGTTTGAAGATTTTCTGTAGCTGTACAGAATTTCCAGGCATAGAATAGGAGTTACTGGATTGAATAACTGGATGGTCTAGGCTGAGGATGGTCTAAGCTGAGGAAGATCCGGTCTCCTTGGAAGAGTTAGATGTACTGTAGAGACCTTTTACAATTACTCTGCACTGTGTGGCCACAGCCCTTCTCTGAAGTGTCAAGTGGATCTGCTGGGTGGGCAGAGTTGCTCTAGTACATCCTGGAAGTGCCAAATTTAGTTTAGCTATGTGTGCCAGCCTGAGGTACATGCGTATGTACCCAAACCATAGAATGTATTGTTTGCTGTGTGAACATGCTTGAAGTTTTGGCCTGGATAGAGGTATGGCAGCCCTAATTACAGAGTATTACTGCTGTGAAAAAGGCTTTTGATATAGGTTAGTTTGCTAAGGAATGCTGTTTCTACACTGGAAATATGTCTGTGTGAAGGCCTGAAGCATTGGGAAGGTTCATGACTGGAGGTTCATTAGGAAGGTGCTTTGACTGCACATGTGAAATAATCAGATTGTATTGCTATGTGATTATGAACTGGCATATTTTGTTTGGAGGTATCCCATGAGATGCTAAAAGCTTCATCTGCTCTAAATAGTTTCTGAAGAGAGATTTTTGAGTGTAACAGTGTCATCCTGCTCACTCTCAGTGTCTGGACAGAAAGTCACCTTATTGCATGATCTATTTCTAGCAAAAGTACTGAATTTTCTTTTCTTATCTCAGAAGGGTGGTGGGAAACCTGTGGGAAGCTGTAAATATCGTTTTAGATGAAAGAGTACTGCCTAGGTGATACTTTTCTGGTGAAGAAAAGAACACGACCTCTTTCTGAAATCTCTTCTATTTTGAGTCCGTCCTCCCCTCAAAAATCTAGAGCTTGCTGTGGGGAAGTAGTATCACACGTAAGACTCGGTGCCTGTCCAAAGCCTTTTTTTTCTGTCTTCACTGGATTTAGCATCTTACTGATCCCATGAGGTTGAGCCCTTATGACTAAAGGGGAATTAAATATATCATTCAGTGGACTTGCTCTTAGAAAGAGATTTCTGGGCAGGCATGAGAGGTTCAGTTTGAAGGAATGGAGCAGCTTGAGAAGCTCCAATCCGTAAATTGGCAACCTGGTATTAGGTCTGTCAGCAAGTTGTGAGGAAATAAAGTGTGAACAGCAAAAAGTGATTAGGATATGTAATATAGGCTTGAAAACAGAGCTAATTGTTAGCATACTTGGAGTTTTGGAAAGAGCTTGGAAAGATCCTATGAATTAGATTGGAGTGCTGTACTTTTCTAAAAGCAATTTAAGTCAATTTAAGTTTAAGTTGATCCTCATGCAGCCAGATGTCATATTAACCATGATCTTTCTATTTAGAAGAAAAGGTGTGTCCTTTTGATGTATTATGCTGGCTTTTTAGTCCTGAACTTTAACACTGTGATAGATTGGCCCTTAAAAACCACAGAAAACAGCCAAGGAACTGAACTCTTCATGGTAGAATACAATGAGTAACTTTAAGTTGCCATTGCTTTTTGAGAATGTTATTGAGTTGATATCTAATAAATAAAGCAGAATACAATTAGAGGGGGTCCCTCCTATCCTCAGTTTTTTATTCAGTTTTATAAGCTGATTAAATAATCTGCTGCAGATATGGTAAGGCTACAACCTGCCCGGTCAGTTAGACTGCAGTGTGCAAGAGATGTTAGGTATGTTGTTAATACGACAGAGGAAGCCAGTGCACTAAATGTGATCTGAAGTACAATGCATAGATTTTTGAACCCTGGTTCCCAGGGAATGACACTGCCTTTGAAGAAGTCAACTAAAAACATGGTAAAGAAGAATGATGGTGGTCTTCCAGAAATGTTACTGGATGACACTAGTTGAGTTTCAGAAAGTTTGGAGGCTTCTTTCTAGAGCCTTCAAGAGACCAGCACTTGTTGGAATGGAAAAATCTCAGCCATGCTCTGGCTAGCAATAAGACAGATTGATCAGGTTATCAGATTGATCTAGGGCTTATTTTGCCCTAGAAAAAGGGAATTACAAAGAATACAGAGATGAGAGCTGCAAATTAGTTGGGTATGCAGTTTAGTTAGCCTGCACACCAAAGTTCAAAAATCCAGCCTTGCTGCAATTTAAGAGAACACTGTGAATTTTGGCGATAAGTTTAGTGATGGTCTGCTGAGTTCACTGAGTTACATTTCAAGCATGTGGCCAAGGTGTGGAAGCAAACAGAGAGAACAAATGCAGAACAGATTGTGGGTGTTTTTTCCCTTCCTGCTGTTGGCTTCTGAAGATGGGCTAGTTTAAATTTCACTTGCTTTAATGAGGAAAATTATTTTAAACTTTTTCTAAAAGCACCTGAATTTTGAAAAGGTTGACTGCATTAGGATGATTTATTAATATTTTTATTAGTTTCTATGAACAAATAGTAGCACTCAATGTACTGTTTTTTTTTTTCCTTTAAGACTTTTTTTTGGTTTTGGTTTATCTGCTAGACAGTGCTTGATGCTTCTGTGCCTGTGTCTTCCTGCCCCTTGCTTGTGGTGCTGCGAGCACTGCACAGCCTCTGAAACCTGCGTTATTTGGACCTCACGAGTCCAAGCTGCTTCACCTCTTGGGTCGTGACTTAAATTACTTGCACAAGGCATGCAGAATTTTGCAAACCTTGCTTAGTCATTAAATGTGGGCAGCAAGCCAGAGCTGGTTGAGCGCTTTCCTGCATTTGCCACAAGGTCGTTGTGGGTCTGGGTCTGGGTGCTAATAACTCTGTGCTTTGGGTTGCTGGCTCTGGAAGTGACGCAATGTAAACCCAGCACTTGGGAAAATACTCAGACATCATCAAAAAGTAGCAAAGTGGCCAATTTTTTGTCGGTAAGACGGGGTTTAGAAAATCGGTTGCTGTTAACGTGCACAGAGCAGGAAGCTATGACATCGAAGAGATATTAGTAGGATGTTGTTTAGCAGATAACTGATATAATCTCTGCTTGTTTCCTCCATTACTATAATTTACAGAAAAGGAGTAGATAGGAGCTTGCTGCAGATGCTGCGCTACTCTTAAGTATTATCAGAAATAAAAATACAACATGTGGACCAAAAGATCCTGACAGATCATCTCCTCTTTAAGAAATCTTCCCTGAGGTTTTACTCTTGACATGCCTGAAGTCCTTTTGATGTGCTTTTGAAGGAGTCCTACCTGTGTCCCAGCTATTCTTGAATTAAGCCGCTTGAGGCCCTACAGAACAGGGTATGCTCAGTCGTGCTTATTACTTTCTAGTCTTGTGGAAGCACTTGCATAATGCACTAGAATTTTTTTTTCTAGTAGAGTTGCTGAAAGTATTTTTCACTGTCCAGAGCTTTCACTTTGTCTGGATGAGGCTTCTTACAAAGAAGCTGAAACAAAATCCTCTGTCTCTATCCCTGAGCATTCACCTTGTCTGATGAGGTGCTACTTAATGCATGTTCTTTACATACCGTTAACAAGGAGAGGACACGTCTCTGGACCGTGCTTCTGATTTCATTTTTGGGGGGCTTTTCTAACGTTCAGATTTGTGTCAAAACCTGCATTTGTGGAGCAGGTGGTGCAAGCCACGAAGGAAGCAGAGGATTCAGTTAAGCTTCTCGGCCTAGCAGGTAATGGCACGTGAGCCGTAGTTTAGGTAGACCTCGACAAACATGAGCACACAGGCCTGACGCATTAGTGGTTGAATGGCCTCCAGTGTGTGTTCGAACACACGGTGTGCTGGAACTGTTTGAGAAGGAGTACCGCAAGCACTGCATCTGCAATTTCATCTTTGTGAGGATTATTTGATCTTCCCTCTTTGATGCGTTGATCTCCTTTGTCCAAAACATATATAGACACCACTGCTGTTTAGTATGAGTGATTTAACTGTGGGCTTCATGCCAGAGTAATTTCTTTTAAATAGTGATAAATTAAGAACTACTAGCTAGAAACAGCAATTAAATATTTTCTTTATTCTTGATGCGCATTTTATCCAGTAAGGGAGGATAAAGTATCTGATAATTCTGCCCGAATGCTCTGTTTCTTGGTACTGAAGAAAAAGGGATGGTCACTCTGGTGTGGATTATCTGATTCAAGTTCCTTTGCTGAATTAAACTTGAAAAAACTTCGTCATAGATTATTTCTTGTGCTGGTTCTCTAAGATGGCTCTCAACTTCTGTGTTCAAATTGTGAAAATGCACATGGCTTTCAGAAAATGTAATCTCTGATTCCTCGTGCCAAAAATTGCACTAGCTTGCCTGTCCTTTCGGCTTTTCAACAGACACAAACTTGGTTGTGTTCCTGTTTTTCTGAGATTATACTTACATCTTTGCCTGGTTAAAATGAGGAAGATCACTCTGAGGAGTTACTGGCTCAGATCAGGTTACCCTAAAACTCTAACCGTGGTAGTCCACAACATCCTGTTGACTATGAAAGTCAGTAAGGAAGCCCATATTTTAAATCAGAGCATTGGTTAAAAGGTATGTTGGTATACCTCTGAGCAAGCTTTTCTCTTGCAAGGTGAGCTTCATATTTTAGCGTACCTCCTTAATCAGCTTCATGCTGATCTACGTAGTTTGGTATGATGCTAACTTCTGGAACATCTGGCGTTAGGTGTGACTAAACTCGGTGGTGCTGTGCTGCATAGAGTTGCTTAAAAAAAAAAAAAAAGGAGCTGCTTCAGACTCTACCAGGAATACAGTTATATACTAGTCAGCTATACCAGAAATTTTCTCTTTAAGTGGTGGAAAGTCCCTTTTCATCTGCACCTTGAACCTGGCTGCTGCTCCAGGTTTGTGGAACGACTCATTTGTATGCAGATCCTGGAATTCCAGACTCTCGTTCTTGGCATATCAGATACTTTCCTCTTTAATCTGGAGGTCTGCAGTGTGTATGTTAGATGGGGAACAGCTAGATCGCTTATTTCTAGTCCAGAAAATGTGATTAAGAGCTCTTGTTTCTGTTGTCACATAATATCCCTGGCCTTAGCTTTGTCAGCTATTGTAGATGTGTTAGCAGATGGCTTCAGTAAAAAGTGCTCAAATAAAGAGCTGCCCTACAATATCAGACCAAAGATGTGTCTAGCTCCCTATGTCCTCGAGTTGACTGCTTTTCCCTCGAGGGGAAAGCAGTAGAAACAGTATCGATGGCAGTTTTTCCCTTCATTCTTCCAGTAGTGGTGGTGTTTGGGATTGCATTGAGAACGTCACCTTCTCCATATCACAAATCACTGTAGATTGCTCTGCATAAAGAACTATCCACAGTGACTGGTAAGTTCTTTTTGCAGAATTACTACCTGCAACAACGATCGGTCCACGAAAAAACAGATTTATAATGCATCTTTGATATCTCTTTTTTTTTTTCCTAAAAAGTGCCATTTTATCACAGTAAAAAGCAGAATGTCAAATACTCTGCTCAGACAGGTAGTTATCAGTTCAGGTAGTGCCAGATGCCCTTACTATTTCTTGTGAATCCATAACATGCTTGTGAGACTGTAATAACGTGGAAATTTGTGGTCACTTGTTTTGATTCATTTTTCTTGTCCACAGCTGTGGAGAACAGTCTTGAGGATGCTTTCGTTGTGCATTGGAGGAGACCAGAAAAGTTCTTGTCTTGTAGAATTGTGCCTGAGTATAGATCTAATTGCTGCTGTCCAACTTTTGCACAACTGTACAAGGAGGTATAACCACCTGGGAGTGTGACACAAGAACAAGCGATTATAAAACGGACATGAAAACAGTTTTGTGGAAGGTTAGAAGATGACCGAGCATTACAGCATAAGGATTGTGGCATAATCATCCTAAATCACAGTGAAGTAAAAACTGAGCAATTACTTAGATGCTGCTATAAGCCTGCAAAAGGAGACTAAATAAATGGGTGTTTGCAATAGCAGAATCTGGCTTGGTAATTTTTGTCCGTCTCCTTTGCACTGTGTCCAGCTTAACAAATGCTGTCTTCTCTGCTGTCTTCTATTGCTGTCAATTAGTTTGGAAAGGTAGAAAAAAGTGCTTCGGTTCGTCACACAGTTGCCCATGACGTTTTGAGGATCAGCGTGTCTGATGCATTATTTTGCTGTGGATAAGTGGTATGAAGTTACAACCTGTGTTGGCACCTGGGCTGAGTTGTAGCTGGTGCAGTGAACAAATGGCTTCTTTAACTTGCACTCAGAAAGTTCTTGGTGTGGTTATAATACCTTTGCTGGAAGGAAATAGAAAACTTAAGTGAGCTGTCACTGTGACTTCACAGCTGGAAGGAAGAGCCAGTGATTGGGAAGCCTTCATCAGACCACCTGTATATGAAAACAGGTATTTTGGAGTAGGAGCTGTGAAGCAATGATAGTTTGTTTCTCTTCGCAGGCTATAGCACTTGGTAGATCTTTAGTGTGACTTTTTGGCTTCAGAAATGTTGTGTGTGGATGCTCAAAAGAGCAAACACTGAAAATGGAGAGACTTGTCAAGGGTAGTTTTTGCATGCTTGTACATCATCCTGATTACATCCAGCAGTTTTTCCTGTTGGGACTAACCGGAATCTATAAACTTAAGACTAGAAGGGAGCTGGCCTAAGAAACCGAGGCAATCCCTCACACCATGTAAGGGCGGGAGCACGTAAATATAAATTTCTGTTGCAGACCTCTCATCTAATACATTCTTGATGTACAGAAGAAGATTAATTCTATGGCCTGCTTAGGTAACCTCTTTTACTACCTTAAAGAACTGAAATAATTCAGATATTCAGTTTAGTTTCAGGTATCCATTTCTATTTGTTTTTCTTGTGTTTTCACCCATCTTCTTTTTGTTTCCCACTTTCTGTAAGCAACAGAGAACTGATTGCTAGCTCCTTCACAAGACCCTTTGGAAGTACGGGAAACCTGCTGTTGCACTGCTCCTTGTAAACTAAATCCAGTCCCTTCAGCCTTTACTCAGGGGTCGTATTTTTCCTAATCCTGTGGATTTCTCTCCTGTACTTTTCCATTTTGCTTCATGTGTCATTCAGATTCAGCTCTAGTAGTCCTAGATGAGGCCTTAGTGCTGAGTTGAGAAGACTTAATTCTCTTTTTCTTTTCCCTAGTACTCTTAGGTACACTGTAAGCTTGCGTAAGCCGGCATTGTTGCCAGAAGTAGCTAGCGTAAACATCTGTGTAGTTACTCTGAGCTGCACCGGGGAAGCAGATCTGTATAAAAACTACCACTCTTTCTGTGTGTTTAGTACTAAAATAATTCCCCAGTCCACTTTCACAATTGCTATACCCAAATATCCAACCTACCCCTCTGCTAGAGTACTGCCGCAGTGACAGGGGTGTCTGCTCTTGAGTAGCTGCAATTTGTATTCCCTTCTAAACTAACAACAAATCCAGTTTGCATTCATATGTGAGGTGTGAGCTGTGGTGTTTGTGGGTTGTTATTTATAGCTTTGCTATATTTAGTAGCAGTGGCTAAAAAGGTTGTGACCTCAAGAGTTTGGAGGTAGAAGGGGGCAAGTGGTCAGTAGCCTCTTCAGATGTTATAAATAATGGAGTCCAGAGTCCCTACTCTGTTTCTGTGGTCCATTTGACTGCAGTCAAAAAAGATGGAAGTGCACTGTGAAGTGAAGCAGGTCCTAGCAGGATACAGACATCAGATCCTACTTGTACTTGGTTGTCTTCAGAGATTCTGTGACAACCATGGAAGAATTCTTGATCTTCAAGATGGAGCCTGCTTCCTTTCTGCTGAATGGAAAGGTTCTTTCTCTAACCAAATAGAGGTGTGATGCAGATAGGATATAGTCGCAGTTTCTCATTTCATTGTGAAGCGGATACTTTATTTCACATTTCTTTTTTTAATAACTTCTCAACAATGCTGAAGCAATCCAAATAGGATGTTGGAGCCAGGAAGGGAATATGCTCAGTTTTCAGCAAGCTTCTTAAGCAGTTCATCCCAACCTTGGTGGCCTGTGCTTTGTTTCAGTCATCTAAGTAAGCTTTTTGCACCTCATTGTAGATGTCTCGCTTGAATGACAGAGGTGGGAATTCTTCATTTTGTCTGCAATGTTGAGTTTGAATGCTTCCAGCCAACACTTACCAGAGCTGCAGCGGCAATGTAGGATTATATAGCAAAGTATATATGGGATATGCTGTCCTAAATTGTTTTCAAGGTGGAGAAATTTGATAAGTATTGATTCTTACATCAATGAAAAATTAATTGGAGGCTCTCAAACAGGGAACATGCATTGTTTGAAGAATGTTCAAAACTTTTCAAAGTATAATTTCAATATTTATACTGTAACGGTTACAGAGTAAAAGTGAGAAACGTGATGTAAATCAGTCAGTCTTGCAGAGGTGCATGTACCAAATAGGACTACCTTTTGAAGTAGTAAGATGCATCTTTCCCCTCCCCCCCCCCACCCCGACATTTAGTTTTAATTTCACTCTATTTCACTGCTAAGGAATTGAAAATTCAGCTGGTTCTTTACTGATGAATGTAGCTACAATCTGCCTACATTGCAGCAACAACTGTGCTGAGATGTTTACATATGTAAACTAGACTGATCTTTAGCTCTAAAAGTGTTCAAAGCTGTAACGATTTATGTGGAGTAAGACAACTACTCAGATGTGCCATAATCTCATATCAGCCATGAAAAAACTTACGCTTTTGGCATTTAAGTGCAGTTTAAATGAATGAGAGAAATACTTGCTTATGGTGCTAATCCCTGTGGGCCCGCAGCTTTAGTGTGGCAGCACAGAAACTTAAAATTCAGGCTAAGCATTTCTACTTGTGTGGTATAGATGGGGAATTATTTCAAATATGCTTCAAATATTTGAAATTTTTATTTAAAACTTGTTGTGCCTGTAGCTGTATCTGTGCACTTCAGAACTGTAAACTGTTGGAAAGTAGAGCTAATAAACTTTAGGAAAATTTGTATTTTTTAGTATACTCTTTAAAAAAAAAAAAAAAGGAACAAAAGTATATTAAAAAAGGAACAAAAGTATATTAGACTAAATCCACTTTTTGGATGGAGTTGAGCAGGAAAGGAAAAATAATTTTAAAACTTGAAGTCAAAAATTTTTGTTCACATTCAGATAATGTTAAAAGAAGTCTGTGGAATTAATATCTCTTTCTCAAACTTCTGCTTTTGGGCTTGACCTCTGAATTTACCCTTAATCCCTTCAAAGGTTTCCCTCCCACCTCATCCTTAAAGGTGTATGAACAGAAAATTTGGGACAGATAATTAAGCTGCCAGTTGAAAAATGGTTTTGCTACTGCTGTGGTATAATTAAATATTCAGATCATAGGCAAATGTTAACAGTTACTTTTAAGTAGCTGATTTTCTGGCATGTTTGCAAATGATTTTTAACTAATAGTGCATGTGGCTGAAGTCTAAAATAGTTTCTTTGCATTTCTTTTGTGTGACTTTCATACTAACCTGACTGATGAACGAACGTACGCTGAAGGAATTGGTAAATTGTCCACTGCCGATGGTAAAGCCTTCGCAGATCCTGAGGTTCTCCGAAGACTGACATCCTCTGTCAGCTGTGCGTTGGATGAAGCTGCTGCTGCGTTGACGCGGATGAGAGCAGAGAACAATCACAATGCAGGACAAGTGGACAAGTATGTATTGATGTCCCTCCACTCCTGGTTTCCTAACTGTGCAAAGTAAACTTGCATTTGTCAGTTAAAATTTAGTTATTTTTGCAGTTACTCTTTAGTAAAGAGTATCTCCTCTGTTAATAGCAAAAACAAAGATATTAAGTCTGAAGGTGTAACTGTTCTCACTGTGAATTACTAGCTAAGAAGGACAAGGAAAAAGTACAAAACTTTCCACCTTCTAAATTTGAAAGTGCTGCTTTTTCTGTATATGAGGTAGTTGATTTCTTTTTTGAGAACTGGTTGTATTCTTAGTTGTAGATGAGCTAGTGATAGTTCTGTGCCTACTGCCACTGTGTAGCTGAGGGGAAGTTAAAGGATCTAGCTCATTGGCTGTGTTAAAAGTTGGAAGAATATATTAATACTTACTAGGCAATGATTAGCTCAGGGGCATAGGGAAAAATGAAACCAGATATCAGGTAACTTTTTGTAGGTGATAATTAATTAGGTCAACATTTAACTCCCAAGAGCATAGCACTGAGGCTTTGTCCTAGGTTTCAAAAGCTTTCTACTGCATTGCAAATTCTAAAGCAATGTTTAGAGCTCCTCAAGTATTTTTTTAGTCTGACGGCTAGTACAAATTTTTCATAAACTGTTGAGATAGCATGACTGTGTGAACTGTTGAACTTAAGATCAAAGATCTAAAATTGAAATTTCTTTTCATACGGAAGGCCTCTTGAAATTCAGACTTGAATTTGTAAAACAAAATGCTTACGGTAAGTCATTGCTCAATATTTAAATACAGATACAGGACAAGATTATTTCTGAAGTGAAGTTAAAGAGATTATATGGGAATCAAAGTATGTTGGAGAAGCATACTCGAGCAAAAAAAGGAAACATAGAAGAGGTAGAAGCAAGGTCAGGTGGTCTGGGCAGAATGTAGAGACACTGTCCAAGCAAGCAGAGATGATGCGGCTAGGAGAACTAAAGCCTTCCTGGAACTGAATCTGGCAAAGGGACATGAAGGGTACAATAAGATATCAAGCTCAAGCTGCAAAAGGGACAATGTGGGCCTGCTGTTGAGTATCGTAAAAGCTCTGGTGACAGGGGTCACAGAAAAGGTAAGAATGCTGCCCTTGCATTGATCTTTACTAGTTAGATTTGCCTTCAGGAATTCCAGGCCCCTGAGACTGGTGGAAAAGTCTGGAACAGGAAAGATTTGGTGGAAGAGGGAATCAGGTCAGGGAAAATCTAAAGAGACTGGATATGCAGAAGTCTGTGGGACCTGATGGGATGCACCTGCAAGTGCTGAATGAGCTGGCTGGTATCACTGCGAGGCCATTTTTGATTATCTTTGGAAGGTCATAGCAACTGGGAGAGGTTCCTGAGAACTGAAGAAAGTAAATGCCAGCTTTAAGGAGGAGGAATGGGGGGACTGTAGTCAGCCTCACCTTGATCCCTGGGAAGATTGGGAGCAAGTCTCTTGGAAACCATTTCCAAATATACTAAGGGCAAAAGGTGATTAGGAGCAGTCAGCATGGGGAGATCATGTCTGACCTGATAACATTCTATGATGAGGTGTCTAGATTTGTAGATGAGTGGTTCGTGTTGTTTGTCTTGACTTTAGCACGTCTTTTGTCACAGTTTCCCACAATATCCTCCTAGACATGCTGCTAAAATATGGGCTAGGTAAGTGGTCAGTGAGGTGAATTGAAAACTGGCTGAATGGCAGAGTTGAGCAGACTGAGATCAGTGGCACAAAGTCCAGTTGGAGGCCTGTTCCACTGAGATCAGTGCTGAGTCCCAGTCCTATTCAGTGTATTCATCTGAGACCTGGATGTAGGGATAGAATGCACCCTCAGCAAGTTTGCTGATGATACAGAAGTGGGGAAAGTGGCTGATACACCAGAAGGATATGTTGATGTTCAGAGGGACCTTGACAGGCTGGAGAAATGGGCAGAGAGGAATTCCATGAAGTTCAAAAGGAAATGGTCCTGCACCTGTGGAAGAACAATCCTGTGCACCAGTGCAGACTGACTGGAAAGCAGCTTTGCAGAGAAGGATCTGAGCTTCCTCGTGAATACTGAACATGTGCCAACAATGTGCCCTTCTGGCAAAGAAGACCGACAGCATCCTGGGCTGCGTTAGGAAGGGCATCGCCAGCAGGTTGAGGGAGATAATTCTTCCCCTCTTTTCAGCCCTGGTGAGACCATATCTAGAGTATTATGTCTAGCTCTGGGAGGACATGGATATGCTGGAGCAATCTAGCAAAGACCATAAAGATGATTACAGGACTGGAGCATCAGACATATGAGGAGAGGCTAAGAAAGCTGCAGCTGTTTTGTCTGGAGAGGGGAAGGCTGGAGAGAGATCCTACTAAGATGTATAAATACCCTATGCGGGGGAGCAAAGAGATGGAGCCAGATTCTTCTTGGTAGTGCCTAGTGACAGGACAAGAGGCAATGGGCACAATTTGAATTACAGGAGATGTAATTCATCCTTGGAGATGCTCAGGGCTGTGTCAAGTCAGGATTTGAGCAACCTGACCTAGTTGACCCTGCTTTGAGCAGAGGATTGGACTTGACAGTCTCCAGAGGCTTACTCCAACCTCAGTGATTCTGTGAAGGTCATTCTTGTCACTTTTCACAAAATACCTTGAAAATACTTTAAAGAGGCCCTGAGCAGAGGGCAAACTGGGAGAACTGTTGAGATGTGGAGGTCAACTAGAATCAAGTCTGAGTTCCGTTTCTAATAGCTCTTTACGAGAACAGATTTGGTTTTGCTGCAGTTTATTATGTAGAGTGGCCTAAGGTCTCCTGTGGAGAATGATGAATTTCTCTTTCAGGACCTGTCTTGCAGGTTATGATGTTGGGTGGCTCCTACTTCTGAAGGCTCATTTGTGTGGGTGGAAGTGTATGAATCCCCACCCTTTCCTCCCAGTTGAACATAGGAACTCATGCTGTAAAAGCCTGGTGACATGCAGGTTACACAAGGCTTTTTGACTGCTTGGGTCATGAGTGTATGGCTGCCCCCTGTTACCTTGGAGGAGAAGGGGCAGGTTTGAGAGTGTCATGCAGCCATTGCTTCATTGTACAGGCTTGACTAAGTAGCCAAATAATAAGCATATCCAAAATAATAATTATTTTTATTAAAATAGCTAAAGGGGTTATAATGCAAATGTAAACGTTTGGATATTGGATGAAGTTCGGGTCAGTTCTCAGCTGGTTATCTAGCAGGCGCTAAAATGTTTATTTCATTTTTGAGCATATGACAAATGTCATTTTCTTTCAAAAGAGAGACTTGATGTAGTTCAACAATTGCAGTCTTTGGAAGTGAGTTGAAAATTGAACTTTGTGTGCTGTCCGGAGGATGCTTTGTGCTCCAGTCGGTTTCATCTTTAGAGGTGAGAAATTATGGAGTAAACCCACATTTTTCATGAAAGAAAAGTAGAAGTTTGAGCTTCTTATTGCATCTGAACCTACTAGTGAACCTGCAGTGGATCATCTACAGTTGTGTGCTCTTTATAAGAGAAGATTCCTCCTCCCTTTGCCTCTCCCACCAAAGCATTAGTTGTAGTTTGGATCCTAGCAGCTCAGGGGCTGTGATCCCCTGTATATATTTTCTAAATAAGAATAAATCATCATTTAGGTAAGTGTAACTGAGTTGGTGCTGAGCAGGGCTTGCTCCTAGGTACTCTTATCCACGCTTAGTGGTGCTTTAACAGCTGTCACTGCTGTCAGAATTACTCATCTGTTTTCCCCGCAGTGTACAAAAAGATTGAAAGGGCAGATGACATGATTTGAAATCAATTGAATCTCAGCTCACCCTCTTTTTCTAGATTTGTTTAGTATGCTTTCGTAGGTCATAGGGCACCATCTCTTTACTGCAAAGGATAATGATAGTTAAAGTAGTGATTACAGATCTCCTGAGCTTTTGATTTGGTTTGTATTTTCCTTCCAAATGCTTAGTTTGTAGTTACTTTTTTTTTTTTTTAGGATAGCTTATTAGTTTTCTGCATGGGATTTATGTTGTTATTGCTGTTAAGTGTTAAAAACTTTAAAATGTGAAAAGAAACACAGATGAAACCCTTACAATGCTCTTCTGTCTTTTGAAAATTAGATCATTAGGTGTGGTAAGGATTTCTCTTGGTTTAAAATGTCTGCTTAAATTAAGAAATCACTGTTTCCAATTAAAAGAAGTGAGCTTTTGGGCAGTGCAGAGAAGGAAATTGTCTGACTGCAAGAGAGATGACACTAAGGAAGCTGGGCTTGTTGCAGAATTCAGCGTTAGTGCTCTCTGTAATGCTTTTTTTTTTTTTTCTTTTTTTTTTTTTTTTTGTACTAGGAATTTGTCTTGGTGCCTACAGTCAATAGCTTGTTGTGGCCATAGCTTGTTGGCGGGGTGTCACATGCACACAGGCTATGTATAGCAGCAGTGAGGTTTACCTCTGTATTTTGCAAACACCACAAATTGCCTGACTTCAAATGCTCTTTTCTGCACCAGAAGTCTGTATGAGAGCTTATTATCAAAGTTAGAAGATGATGAGAACAGGAGTTGATTTAGACATAAGCAAGGTCATTATTTCCATTTCTCCTGTGAAATGGGTGTGTATCTCATACAGATAGTGCATCTTGTGTATCTTTTTATATAAAAATTCTGCACGGTGTATTTTTTATTAAAGCTTTTTACTGAAGTCATGAGCATTAAAGCATTCGAGATTGCTTCTTGCATAAGGGAGCTAGCCATCTACTGCAAATTTATTTTGAGCTTATTTTGTGGTTACTGATTTTTTTTTTTCCAGTCGCAGTTTGGCAGAAGCATGCTCAGATGGGGATGTAAATGCTGTCCGGAAGCTGCTGGATGAAGGAAGAAGTGTAAATGAACATACTGAAGAAGGGGAGAGTCTCCTTTGCTTGGCCTGTTCAGCTGGGTATTATGAATTGGCACAAGTAAGTAACAAATATAGTCACAACTAAACCTTTATGAAGTATTGTGTAAGGGAATTCTTTGATAGCTGAAGACTATAACTGTTCTGATTAAAGTAAGTTTTATTATCTAAATTGGAACTTCAGTTAATGTGGTTTATATTGTTGTGGGTTAGTTGTTGGTCATCTTCTTTAATGGACTATGCCATCTTATGCCTCTATATTTAAGGGACTTGTCTGAAGAATGTACTTTGTGTTTTTTATAATCTTTTCTGGCATTGTTCTAGATGCAATCAAGTTGTTCTGCCAGGGAAATATTGCAAAAGGATCTAAATCAGTGGTTAAATAAAACCACAAATGATTACATACTTCAGCTCATGTCTAGTTCTAGTCTCAATCACTCAATCTTTTTTTTTTTTTTTTTTTTTGAATCACATCTATAATTTTGGACCTGCCTTTATCCTTGTATATCAAAGAAGCACAATATGTGCTTTTTTGAAGATGCTTGTGATGGTTCTCAGAAGGTGCCCAGCTGGAAGTTTTCACGCCAGGAGAGCATGCAGGGAGAAAACTTGCTTACTCTTAAGCTTAAACTAGTCTGTGCTGTGGTCATTAATGCAAGTTTGTCATTTCTCTTATCGTGCTAGTTAATGAATTGCCCTGTGACATTTTTAAATGTCAGTATTGTACTGTAACTTAATGTGGGCTTTAACTGCTATGAGCAAGTGATCTACAAAAGTAGCATTTCCTAAAGCAAAGCACAGGATAGGTAGTAATTATAAATGGTCTTAGAGAGGACCATTGTTCTTCACTCCTGGGGTATTACTGTGAGGGGATGTAATGGCTGAGTGGGGAATCATTCTTAAATCCCTTTGAACTAAAATCAAAATGTAGGTGTTACAATTTATTAATTGAAGTGAACTTTTTTTTTTCAGGTGCTACTAGCAATGCATGCAAATGTTGAAGATCGAGGGAATAAAGGAGACATAACACCGTTAATGGCAGCTGCCAGTGGAGGCTATGTAGATATTGTTAAACTTCTCCTTGTTCATTGTGCAGATGTCAACGCCCAGTCTTCAACAGGTAACTGGGGAGCAGTAACTGGAAAAATTAACAATACTACCATATAAGCCATATGCTACTGTTCTGAGCATCTGTTTTTTAAGTGCTTGATAGTTCCTGCCATATCTTTTTATAAATAAAGCTATTAAGAGCAGGTCAGATAGTTGTGTTTAATAATGGCCAAATAAGGTTCTTATAGCTCTTAATGTTATCTGTAATGAAAAGTATTGTTCTTCTGAAAACCACTGCACTGTAAGATGATGAGGAAAATGCATGAAGCTTAGCTTTCCTCATTTGTATAGTCCAAAATTGTGTAGTAAGAAGTCCTTGGAACATGTGGTCATGATCAATTCCTTTGGTATATGGTTTCTTACTGAAAAGGAGGACCAATTCTTTGATCAGTAACTGTAACCTTACTGAAAATATTAAGCTGCAGTTTAATTTTACTAGTCTTAAGATACAGTTCAATCTTTTATGTGTCAGATGCTTCAATTTTGCAGTGTGCTTTTTGTCCTGATGGTTAGCCATATTGATTAAAGCTGTAGAATATAAAATAGCTTAAAACTGACTGTACAAATTAAAATGAGCCATATGTGATTCTCTATCATTTTCAGAACTCATTTTTAAAAATGTAATAGTGTATTTTTTTCATTTAGCCAATAAAAGCCTTTCAAGGGATCAAAGAGTACTTGGACAAAAAAAATCCTTCTACATTGAACATGAAAATTATTCAGTGATATCTTTGACCTTTTTCTGTGCTGAAGTAGGAAACATAATTATAAGCCAAGTTTTTTTTTTAATACTGACTTAGTATTAAAATTCTTTAACGTTATATTTTTGATGGAATTTTATATTCAGCCTGAAATTATTGGCTAGAGTAACATTATTGTGAGGTAAAAGGCTACTGTTAATGGTAAACATTTGGTTTTGTTCAGAGTTTTTAAAATCTAACTTCCTTTTCTGTGTTTGGGGTGGATGATAAAGAGGAGTGTCTCAAACTTCTCTTCCACAGGGAACACAGCGCTCACTTACGCCTGTGCTGGGGGATTTGTTGACATAGTGAAGGTGCTATTGAAAGCAGGTGCTAACATAGAAGACCACAATGAGAACGGGCATACCCCCTTAATGGAAGCAGCCAGTGCAGGTCATGTTGAGGTTGCAAGAGTATTGCTGGAATACGGTGCGGGAATCAATACTCATTCCAACGAGTTCAAAGAAAGTGCACTTACACTTGCATGCTACAAAGGTATGGTACTGAAATGATTGCTCAAAGAAACTCTTGTCTCTTGCCTTATTTGTATCTGTTGAAATCTATTTGCAGCATTGCTGTTGTTTATCTAATTGACATTTTCAGACAAACTATGATTGAACTTTTAAAAACTATTTAGGAATGCTAGACTTTAGTTTTCAGCTCCATGTCAGGAATGGTATTAAGCCTATGCACAAAGATGGATTATCATTGTTATTATTCTAACAACAAAATTGTGCTTTTAAGATCTCAGTCCTATTACTTGACTTTTTCGCCTCACGGATGCTATTTGTCCACCACATTTGAGCCACATTCAAAACATTGGCTATGAAGTTTGTGGCTGGCTGCGCCCAAGCTTGTGCTTTGACACCACCTGGGTTGCTGTCTTCCTTTCCCACTACTCACTAATGTCCACCCAACGGTCCCCCTTGTTATTTGTGTTCCTCTCACCTGTCTTAATGTTCTGAAAACATCTCTATTAATTGTTAGGACAGTGTAAAGTTACAACAGATATCCCTAGAATTCCTGATGGGGGGGAAAAATGCCAGTGTTTACTACTGAATACTTTTCCTCCAGTATAATTTTAGGGGCATTTATGAATTGTTATGAAAGTTGTTAAAGTCTTTCGACTTTTTGTTGTTGTTGTTGTTGTTGTTTTAGCTGTTTTTTCAAATTTGACAGGTGTGTGAAATTTCTTTATAAAATAACTTAGTGCAGTGGTTAACTACACCTCCAAAAATTTTTTTCCCCAAAAAAAACAAAAACAAAAACAAAAAACCTCTATAAAAAAACCTCTATAAAATTTCCAACAACTGTTTTTCTCCTTCTAATAGAAGCTCTAAGGATGCAGATCATTGTCACAGTAGCTGCAGATTTTGCCTCTGGTGAAAATCTGAGGATACATGTTATGTGGAACCTGTCTGAAAACTTGGATCTGAATCTGTCATGGATTTCTGGCAGTGTATAGTAGTACAAGACAGGGAATTTTCAGTAATAGAACTCCTGGATATATTGTATGGGTATTCTTAGTTCTCATAACGTAAGACTTAACAGGAAGAGTGATATTGTATGAGATTTTCTTAGACTAGAGATTTTCGGTATTATCTTTGGCAAGATTGTTGAGCTACCTTGTTTTCCTATCAGTTTGTTGCATAAAACAAAAAGTTTTATCATTTAGTAGGATGTGCTTTGGGAGGATAAAATCTGTTACTTGTAAGGGATACAGAATCGTAAGTGATGAAAGGTGTAATACAGTCCTTAAATACGTTTAGGTTTTGGGTTTTATTTTGAGAAATGTTCCATCAGTTAAAGTGAAAAAAAACTTCAGTAGAAACTTTTTAAAATAGTGTCAGATAACATAATGCAACATGATGTGTGCAGATTAGAGTTCTCAGAAGGGATTAAAAAGCTCAGTTAAGTTCATAGCTGCATGAACCTAATCTTTAGAAGGTAATTTTCTTTCTCCCCCTGCCCCTTTCAAAATATATGCCATTCAGAACAGTTAAATTGTATGTCACTATACAACTGAATAAAGAATGAGCACGGTCTTTTTTAATAACCTGAAGTCTCAAAGAAGGGTTCCTGTTGTGTGAATTTGAGTTATTGCTGTCTTACGGCTGACTGTCCCTTTTGCATTGGTACTTGTTTTAATATTTTAAGATCAGTTGAGGTTGCAAATTAAAACTTGTTAAAAATTGTAATGGCAAACTATGCAAATCAAAATGATCAACATTAGGTGTTTTATCTGTACTACTAAAACCTTGTAATATTAAATGCTTATTTGTTTTGATCTGTTTCATTTGAAGGCCATTTAGATATGGTTCGTTTTTTGCTCGAAGCTGGAGCTGATCAAGAACATAAAACAGATGAGATGCACACAGCGCTGATGGAGGCCTGCATGGTAAGAAGCTTTTTATTTGTCCTCCTCCCTTTCCAGTGAGAGGAGTAAAGGGGACAATAAAGTGAGTCTTTGTTAACAAGCTGTCCTCTGCAGATGCAGAGTTGCAGAGTATTTTGATAATCATAAGAAATCCATTACTATAGTTAACAACCACAAGTAGCCAGCTTCTAAGCCTCTAACTGGGCGTAGGGAAGAATTATTCTAACTTCTGGGCAAATGATGCGTTGTTCTAAATTTTCTCTGTGTGAAGCATAGTGGTAGCTAATTTGTAGTGCCATGGGATAATAGGTTGAGTGCAAATCACTTTTATCTTTTTCAGTTTAAAAAGACAAAGGTGGGAAAGTGGCTGTTTTAAATAAAATCTTACAGATCATAATCTGGAAGGTGTGAGCTTTCCAGAAGTGCATTGAACTGGATGACTAATGTGTCACATGTATCTCTTCACCATGCAGGAAATACATGTATTTTAGGTGTAAATGGTGCTGTGAGTTTTTCTTTCAGAAATAAAAGGTAGACCAAAAGTAGCTAGTGAATTCCTGAGCAATTCATACAGTCTTAAAGCAGCTGTTGAAAAGCCCTTTCTTTCCAAGAGCCTCATCTTGATGTTGAGTGTTGTGTTGTGTCAGAACACATCTGTTTCTGTCCAGAGCCATGGGAGATCTTTTCTGTCTTCAAACCATGGAACTTCTTGGAGAAAAGAACATGCAGTTTCTTTTCATGTGAAGCGAAGAATATAGGAAAGCTTAATTTGCTCCTAGTAGCCTATATAGGCCTTAGAAAATGGGCTGTAGTGTTTCACTAGTCTTCTGAGAGCTGAAGGCTCAAGTGTACTTTTGGTGCAGTTGAGATAATGATGCGAGTGACCGAGGTCAGTAACTGATCCCTTGAAGTTCCAACTGCAAGTATAGTGATGGAATTTGTTCCTTGCCATTGTTTTTTTGGCTGTACCCTTCCAGAAAGGAACCATTCGCACACGCTATTTTGACTTTTGGCAGTCTTTGTTGTTTTCTGAGCAGTGAATGCTGCAAGGTCATAACAGGAAGATGAGATGCCTGGTCTCTGTTCATTGATTTAGGTTGTAAGTGCCTCTGAGTTTCAGTACTGTGTTCTAGTCAAGTTGGAGTGCTATGGTTAAAATAAGAAATTTAGTTGGATGACCTTGTTGGCTTTTAGCTAGTTCTCCAAGAACAACAGCCTGCGTGTCTAATTTACAGACATGGGTATTGTCAAGTCTCAGGTTATACACTATCTGCTTCACAGTCAACTGAAAAAAGCTTTGTGGACTTGCCTGTCTGATACTTCACTTACCTCTTTCCTACAGCTGTTGAGTTACTGTCTCATAATTCTGATGTGGTCAGAAGGGAGAAGTTTGCTTGAAGATGCTGTTCTTAAAAAATGAGTTCTCAAATTTTTTCAATTAATCTATAATATGACTGAGAAATCCACTTTTGGATCACTACTAGGTATCTGAGCCCTAGCCCAGACAAATCTGGCTCTAGCATGGGAAGGAGAAGTGCTTTAATATATTTTCTGCCCTTTAAGGTTACCCAACTGTATTTAGATTTTCATCAATAAATTAACATAAATGCATCTGCTTTTCGCCTGTGTAGTTGGGCTTTCATTTGTCTTCGTGTGGAGGAAATACTCTTTTACTTCACTAAAACTGTCTGGTCAGCACATGTTGGGACTAGTTGAAGGATCCAGGTTAACTGTCAAATCACTGGAGAGCCACTGCATCAGGGAGCAAAGCTATGCTAGCATTACCAAACCATCGTGGTTGGCTCATTTTTTTCATTCCAGAAAAACTCAGTGTTTCTTTGGATGATAAATAGAATGTGCATCCAAGGAGATGTACCTAATACCTACACATCTGGAATGTGCAAGGCATCAAGAGTTCCCTTTTCATCCTTAGGTTATCCTACTAAGTGTGTATGCTGAAGAAGGGTCAGGTCTTAAACGTTCTCTGATTAGTCCCTCAGAACTGGCGAATCTCACTGAGCAATTGCATTCTTTTCATGATTGAGCTTCCCCTCTTAAAGGTGTGTGTTTGCATTTCAACAGATTTGGGTTCAGTTAGAGTAAGTTACATGAGAGAGAGATGCCATATGTAGGTGTTTCTTCTTTCCTAATGTCAAAACCTCTTTGTATGTTTCCCTTTCTCAAAGGTATTGTGACTCTCTACAAATCATGTCTTAGGTGAAACATGAGTTTTTGGTACACATTCTCTTCCAAGCAACTTCCAGCAATATAGATAGAGTTTACTGAGAAGTGAACACCTACATTTTTTATTTTATTTTTTTTAATTTTTTTTTGAAAGGGCTCAAATGAACTTATATGGCAATACTCATTGTCTTTCCTATATGGCAAAGATTCATTCACCCCAATGCATTTTTGATTTATTCCAGTTTCCCTTCCTTTTTCCTACCTCACTGTAACCTATTGCAGTTTCTCCGTAATTACTGCACCTTTCTCAGGGTCTGGAATGTGTCTGTTGGAGCTGTTTGCCTGTAGAAACCGTGAATCAATTATGAAGAAAATTTTTCTTCCAATACTTATTTTGGGAGTTAGTCATGCAGTGGGTCTGTTCATGGTACTTGTTTGATGTCTGTATTACTCTTGTGTCCCAAGTGTTCTGCTGAATATTTAAGTCAAGTGTCCCAAAAAAAGAGGGGAAATAAAAACCCCAAAAGAACAAAACTAGCTTTTGTTTTAATCAATTTAAATTTGGCAAAGTCGAGATGGAAATATAAATGTCAGTTTAATCCAAGCATTGCCATAATTGTCATAAATGGAATCATCATAACGAATGAAGATCATCATTTTCAGGTATAATACAATAGCAACTGTAACTACTGCATTTAATGATTTAATGTTTCTGATTTTTGTTTTCACTCCTGCCTTGTAGGATGGACACGTAGAAGTAGCTCGCTTGCTTTTAGACAGTGGTGCTCAAGTGAATATGCCTGCAGATTCCTTTGAGTCCCCACTCACTCTGGCTGCTTGTGGTGGACACGTGGAGCTAGCAGCTCTCCTGATAGAGAGAGGAGCGAACCTGGAGGAAGTTAATGATGAAGGTTACACTCCTCTAATGGAAGCTGCTCGAGAAGGCCATGAGGAGATGGTGGCCTTGTTACTGGCGCAAGGTGAGATAATGGAGTAATAAGTTTCATTTCTTTAGTGTTCACTAAAAAGGATGCAGTGTTGACTGTTCTGTAGAGTGCAAGTTCTTATGATTTAGCAAGTGGTTGTCACTGCTTACTGCTGTAATTTCAAAACCAAGCTAGAGCACCTAAATTACAGAGGTGATAAGCATTCACCTTCCCACCCTGTGTCTGGTCAGTTAAATTAACAGCTGTTTTGTTTTCTAGGGGCAAATATAAATGCACAGACAGAAGAAACACAGGAAACTGCTCTTACTCTGGCATGTTGTGGAGGGTTTTCTGAAGTAGCTGACTTCCTTATTAAGGCAGGAGCTGATATAGAGCTTGGTTGCTCAACACCTTTGATGGAAGCTGCTCAAGAAGGACATCTTGAATTGGTGAAATACTTGCTGGCAGCAGGTATGTGTACAATACGAGTGATCAGACCCACAGACAGTGCAGTATCAATGCTCTGTATGATTTAGTAGATATTTGATGGTAGTGTTGTAACAAGAAACTCTGTTCTCATGGACTTAAAAAGAAAAAATGTGTATATTTCATGATAGCATTGTATGATACCGTTAACATGGGAAAGAGCCTTATAGAGCGTTGGATTCTGTTTCATCTCCGCAAAATATCACTGTTCATTACGAACATTGTTTCCAGCTAACTGCATTTAGGACAAAATGTTAATACAGACAATGCTTGTTTTTATATGCTATTCCTGTTTTGACTGAGCCTTATTATCTGCAGACAAATTCTCTCCCTGAATAACCAGTACTTTAGGAATTAGGCCCTGGGAAACTGTGTGCAAGACAGATTCTGGAGTGCACTGACTTTCTTTAAAGTAGGATAAAGTTACATAATCTGGAGTTGAGGGCAAAATGACACTTCGGTGTTCATCTGTCAGTTTTGAAGCTGGTAGAGATGAATTATAGTGAGACTATTGGGGGGGAGAAAGGAGGAAAGGGCTACATTTTGGAAGTTTTCCTTGTAATGTGAAGTGAATAGATATAAAAGTGGCTGGATTTGTAATTCTAGAAAGTAATGCTCATTGCTCATCGAGGGACAGTAACAACTGTGTGTCTTTGTGCAATGATACCAGCATGTGACACCAGTCGCCAGCTCACTTGGAACTCTGCTTGCACTTCAGTTCTACTGATAGTGTAAAAAGTTAATTGAGGAGCCTTGTTTTGGCATCAGTGAGTCTCTAAATATATCTCAGGCTTTGAAAATAAGAAAAGGGTTAATCACATTGGCATTTTTGTAGAAGATGATGATGTTAGATATTAAGAAACATGCATGGTTTTCATTTAGCTGACATGTATGAAGCACGTCATTATTTTAATATAAAATAGTTCTAAAGAGCAGGGAAGAGATGAAACTTGTAGAAAGGTATGATCATATAGTATTAATGCTTATCTAATAAAATGCTTTCAGCTGGTTTTGCTTGGCATGCAGCTCCCTATCAAATGAATAGTCTAGACAAGTGTCTGGATTCGTTTTTGTTTGTCATAACTGAAATTTTCATTGCTGTACAGGGAGAGTAGGAATAAGTGAGTGAATAGGTTTCCAGTTAGATTGTCAGTCATGACTTTTCCAGGCCTTGGCTTACCCCTTCTCTATGGAGCATTTTTACCATGAGAGTAATGCCCTTGGCTGTGGAAACTGTTGATCTGTAGGATATAGCTGTTGTCATGGCTTGAAAGTCCCTTGCTTTTGTATTCATCTGATATGAAGTACTTTGTAAGGCAGAGTCCAATTAAAAATAACTAATGCTGCGTTTCTAGGAGCTAATGTTCACGCCACCACGGCAACAGGAGACACAGCTTTGACCTATGCCTGTGAAAATGGACATACTGATGTTGCAGATGTATTGCTTCAAGCCGGTGCTGATTTGGTAAGACTTCTGCTATATTTTGTGGGCAAAATACTTTTGTTTCAAACTTCAGTATCAAAAAGTGCTAAGGCCTATATGCTTAGAGAGCAAGAACAAGATTTTTAGGAATTAAGATTTGTATGAGTGTGAAGAGACATGTGAAAGCAGCATTTGTTCTGAAAGTATAAATGTTCTTATTGGCTAATACCTGATCCATTAAGAGAAAACTTTAGCTGCAGCTTAGACTTTTGACAATTGATTATCTTTTGGTATGTTCTATAAGTTTTAATGCTTATAAGGGTATATTCTGCATTCCTTTGTTATGCCAGTTTATTGTTCTCAGACTCTTGTGGATGAAAACTTATCTGCTTCACTGCTCTGTGTTTAAAATGTGTTAGTACTAGCAGCTACTACCTCTCTTATAGTATTCAGAGGTGAATAATGAAATAAATCTCTGACATTCTTTTCCTTTTGTCATTTTCAGATGTTAAACTAAGCAAATGCCTTTTATATGACCAACATAATACGATCTCTTTTCTTTGTGCTAGAAGTCATTTCTTTCTTACAGCTCTTGTTTTTTGCATAATGCTTTCACAGTGTTTGTCTGTTTTTTGCAATACATCTAACCATAACTTTTTTAAATGCAATTATTTTTACTTATGCAGCAAGAGATATAAAACTTCTTTATCAGCCATAGGAATAGAACTGTATGATTTTTAAACAATTGAAAGTAAATGATACCTTAGTCTTCCATGTTGCTCAGGAGCATGCTTTGGATACTCTACTTGAACCTTATGCCTGGTTTAGGAAGTAGTTCCTGTCTTTGCAGTTCAGTAACATAAGCTCTTTCTTTTATCTAGTGTTCATTTTTTTTTCTTTTAGAGAAATGGTAAAAATGCCAGGAAAGTTTATCATTGAACCTAAAAGTTTTCAGCATCCTCTTTAAGTTACTTAAACTCAGATCTGGAATTCACTTAAGCCTTATTTTTGAGGTTTATATTTGTAAGTATAAACAAGTTCATGTTATTATGGTGAATTTCTGCTCCTCTTAGTGACTATACCTTTATTAGGCTGCATTAGTTCTTAGGTAGGGACTTAAGCTTTTCTCTCTCAACATCAGAAGAGGATATTTTTTCTTTAAGTTTTTGTTCTTAATAATGGGTTCCTACGAGAGAGGAAGGTTGTGTTAGTTGCTGTTATTTCTTGGCACATCTTCTACACTTTGTTAGCTTCAGTATTACGTACCAACCAGGAACCACTGTACTATAGGTGTGATAGATTTTTTTTTTGTCTTTATCAAGCAGGGGAAGGAATTAAAGAAAAAAAAAAAAGTGCATAGTGATAAAAGGTAATAATCCATGGAGTACTCCACAGTGAGGAGCAAAGCCTGAAATGTTGACAAGGAAGTATAAATTAGAATGCACAAGCTCTTTATAGGCAAGGGCCTGCCACTACTTAATGAGCTCTTTAAATTCTTAGATTTTTAGTATTTTTTCTCTCACCACTCACATGTGAGTGGTTTATGTGCAGCAGTGTTTAACCTTTAGAATCTAGTTCTCATCAGTACTGTTAACAGCAAGCTAACACCTTTCTGAAGTTTTATTTTACTTTGTTTTATTACACTCTCAGTCAAAATGAACAAGAAAGTTATAGTAAGCAAACTAAAGTTGCTGTTAATAGTTATTAGCTGTAATCTATCAAATAATCGTTGAAATATTGGTTTGCACATGAGTAAGACTTTTGCTATATAGTTTTTCTCCTCTTTTTGAATTCTGGTTGCAAGTAACAGTTTTAAGTTAAAAAGCAAATGTACAGTCCGTAACATGTAAGTTAAACTTAAGTAATTCTTTCTTCAGAGGAAGAGAGGATGTGTATTAAAGGCCAAGTGATACATGTATAATCATGTTTAAATAGTAAGATATCATATTGTCTCTTGCCCTGCCTAGGCAGGGCATTTAAACTGAGAAACAGGAATGTCATAACTTACGAAATCTACTGAAGACAAAAAAAATACCTGCAAAACTGCAGTGATGCTTCGGCAGATGCCTCCAGTTTTGAATAGTTTCATTTCAAACCTCAGTGTTGCTTTGCTTTATTGAAAGTTTTAAGTCATTTTGAACAAATTTGCTGTATTTGTAATTGTTCTGAAGTGTATGAAATACCTTCTTCGGAGGTACCATAGGAGGCTGTTCTCCTAGATGCCAATTTTCATTAGTGATTTAAATGAGATTAGATGATTTGGCTAAGCTGTCACAGGAAGTCTGTGGTGGAGTAAGGTATTGAATACAGATCCAGTCTAGTCTCTTAAACTGCTGGTCTGTCTGTCTTCATTTGTCTAGGTAATTTTGTTGTCCTTCCATTGTTCAGCCACAGCAAATGAAAGTACATCTTCAGTTCTGTGCTGTTCATTCTTCCCTCTTTCATCCTACAGCTTCATCTCCCCTGAGATTTTTCCATTGTGTCCCAAAACCCAGCTTTGGGGTAATACAGTCAATGAGAAGCTGGAAATAAAATGCTTTACCTCGTTAGGGTGCTGCCCTTCTTGAGGAAAGCGTTGGCTATGCCTGTATAATAAAACAGCATCAAGGGCTGTTCCCTGACTGCAAAGTGAGAAGGCTGAAACGGACCACGTCCATGCTGTGCAGCGCTGGGCCTGGGGTCTCTCTGAGCTTTTCACGGTGCCCTTGTGGCTATACCCCATGTCACTTGTTTTTGTAAGGCTGTGGTTATATTTAGGATGATGGTGGTGGTGTTCAGTGTCTCCTGGGGGCTGTGTTGCAGCTTACCAGAGTGGCACTTTCATAGCATCAACAGGGGGTATATGCTGCACACCCTTGGGTTGTGGCATGAGGTCCTGAGAAGATCCTTGCCAGTGCAAGGCTTTGAGATAAAGAAAGGGATTTGATGCGATATTATCCGTACTGACCATTGGGAATGGTCTCTGCTGCATGCTGTTCCCTGAATCCTGCCCTGTTATTCTGGACTGCTGGTAGTCATGGGATAGAGCAGCCAGGGAGGCTGCTAAGGAATAAGCACTGTGAGTGATCTGTGGCTTTGTTTTATTTACCAGCAGAAGTGTAGCCAGTGCTGAATTTTGCTAAGCCTTTATTGTTCAATGAGACTTCTGCATATTCTCTTTTCTTTCAGACCATAAGGGCAAGGTGCACTGTTCTTGAGGATTTTTCTCCGTAATTATAGAGTGAAGAAAGAAAGTTTATCATCTTTATCCCCCAAGTGTTCCTGAATTGAAGGAAGAATAAATACTGGCTGTCTAGATTTGTTATGATTGGTTCTCTCATTTCCTTCCTGATTCATAGAGCCTTCATTTCATGAGCTGAAAAGCATTTGCTTTAAGATCTCAAAAATACTTTGCCTTTTGAAATCTCTCTTCAGCTGCTAGGAGGTCGCGGTTGAACATTATTTGAGTTGTGGTCTTTGTGTTCAGAAGAGAAGCATCTTTCATGCTGGGTTAGTGAAACCAGCAGAGAGCAGACGATGTCAGGCAGTTTCCAGTCTTGTTTGTTAAAAACTGGTCTACAAGTTCTGCTAAAGTTAACCCAGCTCCCCTACTGAACTGATTTCTGTATATTGCTTGTGTGTCCAGTCGAGGCTTTATCAATCTCAAAATAGGATCTTGAGCCAAAGTTCTAGCAAGGGACTGTAGTTCCTGGTGCAGTTTTGCTTGAACTGAGAGGGATTATTATTGACATGTCTCAGTTTTCTTTTTTTTTTTTTTTTTTTTTTTTAAGAAAAAAATTTGAGGTGGAAAATGAGAACTTTTGCTTTTCAAGGACTGATTGTCTGCTGTAGTTTCACACATGTGAGTCAGTCCAAGCATCAGTGAAAATCTTGAGCCCTAAGTTAGTCATTAGGGAAGTTGCCTTGGTGAGAGTGCCTTGCTTTTCTTGTAGAATTAATTAAACTTTGTATTCTGGACTACTTCTGGCTCCTCAAAGACTTCAGTTAAGCATTTCACCATTTAGGTGATAATACTCAGTTGGAGTAATCTTTCCATTTTTGATTTCTGAAGAGTCACTTTGTAAGTGGCTTTACAAGAACCAGGAGAACTGAAATTAACTTTTCCTGCTTTGTGGCTAATTTTCCCTTAAAACTATGTAACGACCAAATTTTACTAGAAGCGAGCAATGTCAGAGTACTTCACCTTTTCCTGTTTGCTAGAGAGCTATTCACTTGTGTATGTTTTTTTTTTTATGAATTTGTATCTGCTTATGACTAATTGTTCAAGAGGTCTTGCTCATTACGTTAGAAATTATCTCAGTGTTCTTCTGGTGGAGTTCTTTATGGACCTGGAAGATACAAAACCCTTAAAGGGAAAGAGTTGACCTGCCAAATTCTGTAGCAGAACTAGCTTGTCTACACCTAGATCTTTGCCTCGTTAGTGCATGCATTTTGAAATGTACTTGCTTTTGCCAAGTGTTTAATACAAGACGCATCTGAAGGCTTCAGTCTGTGGTCCTACCTACGCATGAGTGGCATTCTGGCTCCTTTGGCTCCAGCAGGACTACAGACTTCCAGTGCCACAGTCTGACCTTCTGTCAGTGGAGCAAAGGAAAACGATGCTTGTGTACTGAGTTATAAATGGTGGCAAAATACATACTTAGCTTTAGATTTTGACATTATTAGTAGTAAAATACAGAAAATGGGAACTCTGAAATGCAATTTAGTGATTAAAGCAGTTTCTCTAAGCAATGGTGTTACTTAGTAGCCCCAGAAAAAAATAACCAGCATTTCAGTAATACAGATACTTGCCAGTGTGACAAAGCTTTACCTGATCTCAAAGTTGAGTTTTGTATTTTTTTATATGAGAAGCCTCAGGTCTTTTTCTGACTGCTGGCAGTTACCTTACATGAGCTCTGAGCTGAAGACAAGACATGCATGGTGCATGTGTATTCCCGTAAGAATTAGGATAGGGAATATAAAGCGCTTCAAGACAATTGCTAATATTTAATCAGAGGTAATATCCAACTTTTAAACTATATGCTAAAGGTGCTTACAGCTTTAAACTGTAAAGGTGCATTTTGATGCCTCTTGCTCTTTTAAACTAGAATTGGGCTTGGATAAAATGCAATATAGTGTAGATTCCTGTCTTTTTGAAAGAAAGACTGCTCTTGACAAGGTGCCTGCATCTTAGCCTGTCTCGCCGTAGCTGAAAACCGAAGAGCTGTTGTTTTTCATTGGACAGTGAGAAGATCCCAGCTTTTTTTCAGCTGGGGGAGTACTCAGAAAAGAGCTGTAAGCTGGGGCTTTCCAATCTGAGCTTTCCTGCAGCTTTACTTAAGACTGCGGCACAGGAGAGTTGATCTAGCATTGGAGTGTACCTTTTCATTGCCAAAATATGGGTGCTTTTATGCTGAAATTTAGGGATGGAAGAGAAGCGTAAAGGCAGCGTCATCATTTTGTTTTCACTTTAAACTATCTTGCTCTTCCTGCAGCTTTTGGTAGAAATTCTGTGTGCAGCTTTGCTTAAGTGACTAAAACCAGCTAACTGACATCTGTGCAACTCTAACTGTAAAAAACAAGGGCATGCCCAACTGCCTCCTGACTCTTCCCCTTGTACTTAGGCAACTATTTTTACAGGCAGGTTCTTTGTCATTGAAGGTGTCTTTGCTTTGCCTTCGGCTGATCACAAATTTACATCCCTTACAATAACATGTCTCCTTAAGTAGAAACTGTTTCCTTTATGTGCATGACACACTGCATGCTTGATGAAGTGTGCATATAAGGCAGCATTTAAGCATCTACAAAAGTTGCCAGTACTGTAATTATGAATTTGGATGAAACTGTGATGGAGATCTCTGTTGTCTTTATAATGAGGGATTTGAGAAGTTGCCGTGTTTTTTCCGTACCATTTCTTGAACCTCTGGGGAAAGGATGGGCATTCCAGGTCTTTTAGATTTGACCATCAGCCTTATACAATAAAGCGAAAAGGTAGTAAGGACACCTGAAACTAAATTCTTGTACTTAACACCTTTTGGCTGTTGTATTTGGCAATCTTTAGATGGTGTGAAGTACAATGAATTCCCCATCTTTTGGCAGTAGTGAACAAAAAGTCATCTTGTATTTAACTGAGTTTAACTGAGACATGAGTCTGAACGGCTTACAGTAGGAGTGAGATCTGCCTTGCTTGGTCTTTTGTGCTTTCTGATCTAACTTCGGCAAAGCAGAGTTCTTAAACTTTCAGCTAGTGGAGCTGATAAGTTTAAGTTTCCAACCCAGGTCTTCATGACCAAGAATGACATTTATTTGTAGAATAAGAGCCGTGAGTTCTTCTTTTTCCTTCCGCAGGACAAGCAGGAGGACTTAAAGAAGACTATTTTGGAGGGCATAGAGACGGGCAAGCATCAGGTGAGGTTGACCTTTGATGCTTGTAAGCTGCAACCTCAGAATATGTGCTAATCACAAGCGTGGCTTTAAGGCATCTAGATTTCTTCTAAAGTATAAAGATTTGCTGTGTAGACTTGAAATGTCTTCCTTGTGCTGCTTTTTTCCTTCTACTGGGTTTTTTTTTTTTTTTTTTAAAAAAAAAAACCATTTAAAAAAAAAATCATCCTTCACAAATTCAGCAAGATAGCTCATGGAGCTACTTCACAAGTAACTTCGCTAAACTTGTTAGTACATCTCTCCCTTCTTATAATGTTTCCCTTTTTCAGATATTTGCATTAAACCAGAGATCTAGCTGAGTTTTAGATACCTCTGAAGTACTGATTTGCTGTGCATCTCAGGAGAGGCGTCTAGGACAACTATGTTAGTGACTGTTAGAATGCTGCATCTTTAGATAGGAGCTTAAATTGGGAAGGTGGCACAGTGTTAACTATTTTACTTATTTGGCTGTTGTCTTACATCAGAAATTTCCTGAAAAATTGTTTCACTTAGAATAGAAATTTGGAGATTTCAGTTAAGTAAATCAGAGGAACTGAGCCTTATTGTGGACCAGAGAGGCCTGTTTAAAAAAAAAAAAAAAAAAAAACAAGAGACGTGTTGGACCTTTGCTTTGTTTTGTTCTAAAATTCTGAACAGCACATATGACATTGGAAACAAACCCAAGAAAAATATCCCAATAAATAATTCTTGCGAAACAGTAACACACTTTTTTGACCTCTAAAAGAGAACTGTTAAAACAAAACAAACAAACTTAGAGCTTAGCTAATATTGGAAGGACTTGGAATCAAGAATAAAAGAATGTTATCAATGATCATTCAAAATTCTTTTGATGCCATTGCTTCTACTCTGCTCTCTGAGGTATAGATTTGCCTGGGAGGGAGGTAATAACTGCTCACTGGACTCTCATCTCCCTTTTGAGTCCCAGTGAAAAAGGTGCAGGTAATGTAAACGCTTATTTGAGTTGGAGTTTTTCCATTTGCCTCTTCCTTCCTATCTGCTACTCAAACTTGGACCTAATCCTTCTCAAACATTTATTCTATCCAGACAGAATTAGCAGGAGAGCAGATTACCCAAGTGCTTAGAAAATGACTTTTCTGGTCAAACCTTGTAGAAGTTTTCCCCTTTATCTCTTCCTGATCATATTGATTACAGGATTTATTAGGATTTAGATAGTGAAGAGATAACATAAGACATTGTGGTGAGTCTCAAAGTGTAGATAACGGAGCATGAGAGATGGTGGTTTTTTGGAGATGCCTACTCTCTGCTAGTTCTCGTTGTGATTATAAAATGAATATTTGCATTTACGCTCTGTTAACATAAGCAAGAAGTGCATTGCCAAACTGATTGGGGATGCTGTTGGATGGCATTCACATTCTCTGTCCTCATTTTGATTAAGTGTCTACTGCAACTTCGAAAACAAATCTTTTGAAACTTTTGGCCACTTCAAGTTAAAGGAAGAAGATTGGTAGGCAAAGACATTGGACTGCCTTAACTTCTTATTTTGATTTATTCTAGGTATTAGTCAGCAGAACCTGAGTTGATGCTGTCTGTTTGCCTCTAAGAGGGCTGCGTAGAGAGCTCAAGTCACACAACTAATTTCGTTTTAAAATAAAGCGTAACACTTCTGCTTCTGATATGAAAAGTGCTGTCAAAATAGGATAACTTTTGATGATCTACAGCAGGTAGCATACAGATGGTTTAGCTTGGTTGGACTGATGGATATAAATGGTACTGCAAGTATTTGAAGTGCATAAACGTTGAGGATCAGGTTGTGCCTGCTTGATGAAGTGACAGTTTATCGAGCTGGATAGGGTAGTTGCATAGTGTTTAAATAAGGAAACTTCCTGACGTCCATATTTTAAATTTTTGACAGTGAGATCTCTTCAGAATGGTGAATTTTGTTGCAAATAGTTGTACCTTGCTCTGCTGGTCATTTGAAGTTCTACATTTGTATGTACTATAGAATGAACTTTCATTATCTTGAACGCAGCTAAGCTGGGCTAAAATAAATTTTGCTGTTTGCTCTCTTTGCTATTGTTTCAATAGGAATTTTGAGGAAACGTTTTAGAAATTGTTTGGGCAGTAGTGTCCTGGTCCTGCTCAGTCAGTGAAATGTTGTTTAATAGTTTTTTGCTTGCTTTGTTTGTCTGCATTACTGAGATTTACTGTTTATAAGACTAGCAGCAACACCTACCTTTTTATGATCTATTGGCAGTAGCTGAGGAAGGAAAAGTTATGCCAAATACCAGAGTAGGCATCAGAGGTCAGGAGTGTGCTACTAATTCTTGCATAGCATAAAGCTGTATATTAAAATTACTTTGACATGTCCTACAAATGTTTGTGACATACAGGCCAAAAGCATGCATATATTTATCGACAGCTAAGCAGTCATTCATCCTGGGAGCGGGATCTAATTATTCTGAAAGAATTAACTAGCTGACTTCAGCAGCAAGTCTGTAATGTTTCCTATCTGACTGCTTTACTGGCTTTCTCTTCTTCTCTGTCAAGTAAGCTGAGGAGTCAGAGCATGGAGTTCAAACCTGTGTGTTAAAGCAGTGCACAGTAACACAATATTCTTACAAGGGACAGCAGCAGAGTACTTCTGGCCTTTCCCAGGTCTGTAGGAGAGTGTTACCTATGTCATGGCGAAGGAGTGATTTGTAGTGTTGACTTTCTTTGCAGGGTCAGTCTCCAAGATTGGCAGAAATTCCCTCCTCAGCTGACTGAACAGAAGATTAACATAGGGACGAATGCAAAATTTTCAAGAATACTGAAATATATTGGAAGGAGTTAACTTATTCTGCCAAGTCTATTCTTGTCCTCTATATTTGTAAATAGCAATATCATCCTCTGTCAGTACTAAATATTAATTTTCACTGTCAAATATACATGTGATTCCAGAACTAAATAGTGAATTTAGAGCTCGACTTCACAGGTATTTAACTAAAAAAAAAAAAAAAAAAAAAAAGTCCTAATGCATTCTTGATCAGACTGGATTTGAGGCTTGCAAATATGAACACTCCCAAGAAGATGATATTCTCTCCCCTTGTTGCAGTGGGAAGGTTGATATATATTAATCAGGATGCTTTTGAATATCAATTGTGTCTGCATAACAGGCAGATTTTCTTCATCCAACTTTAATGCAGTAGTATCCAACCATCTCTCTCCAGTTTTCAGAATTCTTTTTAATTAATGAAATCTTTTCTGTCATTTGTTCCTTTCTCTGCTCATATCATAAGCAAAGATCAAGTCATTCTTCAGTCCTCTTAAATGCTTTTTCTCTAGTTCTTTTCTTTAGAGATTTTTTTTCTGACCTGCTGTAAAAGATATACAGACAACCAAAAAAAAAAAAAAAGCACCAGAAATGATTCTTTCATATTATGGGTGATCCTTATCTCTTTAAAATACTTATTTTATACACTTTGGACATCATTTCAATTTTAAAGATCTAGCATGCAGCATATGACAGTTGTGAGAACTGTCACCCTGAAACATCAGTTACTTGTATGCTTTGACACTGGATGATACTTACGTTAATTATTTAGTCCCTTTTTTCAGGAGGAAATGAGATGTTACCAATCTCTAGTGTTCTGCATGTGTATGGACGCTAGAATAAAAAGGGACACACATCAGGAAAATTCCTTGTGTGATCGCATTGTACGGATACAATCTTAATGGTTTTTGATAGTGTGCTTCAGTATTTAAACTACCATGATATTGAATCTCGGTGAGTTTAGGAGATAGGTCTTCTATTGAGACTGAAATTTTGGCCCCATCAGCAGATGTTTCAACAGCTGAAACTATGGTATAGTTTTTACTCACTTATGCAACATCTGTTTTCTCTCCTTTATGATAGGAGCATGAATCTGAAGGCGGGAGGACCCCACTAATGAAGGCTGCAAGAGCTGGTCACTTATGCACTGTGCAATTCCTTATTAGCAAAGGTAAAGTACTGATTTCAACTTAAAATGCCACTGAGCAGTTCTGAATAGTTGTGATCTTTTTTCCGAATTAATGTTGTGTGTGTATATATGGGCCTTTGCTAAACTGTTGTGTGTTTTTGGAATTTCAGTTAGTTTGATACATGGACAATAGATCACAAAAGATTTTGCTTGTTATCTTTTCTGCTCTGTTGTATAGACTAATAAATACCTTTGCAGTTTGGCACATATATTCAGTTTGTTTGTTTAAAAAAAAACAAGCGATCCCCTCCTCCCCCCTCAAATACTATCTGAAACAATGAAACACCATATACTGACACTGATTACTGCTTAGGACTAAACTGTAGAAGTTGTCCTTTGGTCATTCTTTCTCTTTACACTTTTATGGCCCACTGTTACTGTATCGTTACTGCGTTGTCTTTACAAGATGACTGGGAATCTGTCTACAAACCATTAGTTTTGCTTTCACTCCAGAGACATGTTACAGATCAGGATAACTAGAAGAGAAAATGTTGTCTTTGTTCCAGAAAATACCGTATCTGTTGATACTCTAAGAATTTCCTCATGTTTAATATTGTAATGAGATATTCCTTTTATAGGTGCCAACGTTAATAGGGCTACAGCTAATAATGACCACACGGTGGTGTCACTGGCATGTGCGGGAGGCCACCTGGCAGTTGTTGAGCTCCTTCTGGCACACGGTGCAGATCCTACTCATCGGCTGAAGGTACTCAACTACCTATTTATTTATCATAATTATTAGCTGTACCTGAAGAACCACATAGTGGATTGAATCCATTAGTTGGTAAATGTGCAATTTTTTTTTACATGGTGCAGCTGGCAGCAGATTTCATCTTACGGCTTTTATTTCCAAAATTTCCCTTCAGGATGGCTCAACAATGCTCATTGAAGCCGCAAAAGGAGGACATACAAATGTTGTTTCTTACTTGCTGGATTACCCAAATAATGTTTTGTCAGTTCCTGCAGCAGACTTGTCTCAGCTCACACCACCATCTCAGGATCAGTCTCAGGTAAGGCATAAGGAATTTTCTTTAGACAGTCATAAAGAGACAATTCCCTTGCAGTTAACTTCTCAAGCTTTTTAGATGCAAACAGATACAGTGGAAAGTAAAGAGCAAAGCTGTGTATTTAGAAGTGGTAGAGAGTTAGAAAGTTGATTGGTATTGTTTTTCTGCAGTGTCCGAAAAAGTACGTAAAACTTTTGTTACATTTTCTGCTCCTTAAACAGGCTAGTCTCAAACCTAACATGTCAAAAGAATTTTTCTTGATTGCATTTGCTCAATATTTTGTTTCAACAATTCTAAAGTCTTGTGACTGCACCTTGCAAATGTAGTTACTGATTCTAGTTGTTACGTGAAAAAAAAACATATATTGCATAAATTTACAATTCCCCAAGTAGCCTGAGAAATAGATTTCTAATTGAGTTGGTTGATTAAAAGCCTAAAGATGTTAACAGAGTTACAACCTACACAGTCCAGCATTTTTGAACAGATTACAGATTTGAAAGCTGATGTGACATGGGGTTCTGTCCAGTGCTGCCTGCAAAATAAGTTTGGTGGTAGGCAAGGAGTAACAGGGCTAACTTTGGCATATTACCCACAATAAAATGGCATAGAACATCTTATATCCAGAGGTGGCATGGCATACGCAGTTTAGGGAAGAGTGGAGTGGAGGTGGTCTGTAGAATAGTATGTTGTATTAACACCTCAAGATTGAGTCCTTTTAATAGGTTTTTATCTGACTGTGTGTCTGTGGCTTTATTTTAAGGTTCCACGTGTACCGGTGCATACGCTTGCTATGGTTGTACCTCCCCAGGAACCTGACAGAACCCCTCAAGAGAACTCGCCACCTCTTTTGGGAGTGGTGAAAGGTTAGTATGTAGCCACCTGGAGAATATATGCAATGTGGAAGTTTATAGGCTGGGGAAAACTTTAGGAGCACTTATGCATAGTATAGTCTCCTCCAATTCTTAAACACCTCTAATGAAGGTATAATTTAAATATAAAAGTATTCTACGCAGTGTGTAGTTTTTGCTTATTTTCTTGTATACTGCAAAATAGTAACACTGGTTACTGATGATGCTTATTTTAACTTTTTGGAAGAAAATGATTGTGGTAACTGCTGTAGTCCAGATTGATCAAAATATTAGTAAACTCTAGGTGCAGTGTTGATTTTTAAATATTGTACACTGATCATCTAGAATAGTTGCAGCTCTTATCCATGAACTTGATATATCAACTTCTTTTCTTGTTTCTAAAATAGCAACACCAGCATGTTGGCACTGTAGAATCCCCCAAACAATTTCTTTTCAATTAGCAATAGTACTTTACGGCAGTCATATCAGGATTTTTGCTTTGAACGCAGTTAAACTGACTGGTTAAGAATATTTTCAGTTGTTAAATGACAAATTTAGCAGTTCATTACCAGCTATGGATTCTGTACTGAATTCTTCACCTTCCGATAAGCAAACTCGGAGAGAGAAGCAGATTCTCTAGTGGAAGAGAATTAAAACTCACAACTGTCAATGGCTTACTGATTTGGATTTTTGTTTGCCCTTTTTTTTTTTTAATTGGAGAAATGAAATACTATTGTATTCAAAGTCCTATTAGATAGCTTTACTTAATTCTTTAATTTTGAAAGTGCTCAATGCTTCCTAAAATGAACAAAAACCCTGGGGCACAAATGGATAGAAAAAAATTGTGTACCTGATGGTGTTTAAATATGTGTAGAATCATCAAATCGGTAAGGTTGGAAGGGACCTCTGGAGATCATCTAGTCCAGCCCCCCTGCTCAAGCAGGGTCCTTGACTTTTTCTATGCGTATATGCATCCTTGACTTTTTCTATGCATATATGCTATGTATGGATAATTGATGTGCAGTTCTTTTCTCGGATATAATTATTGTACAGTTTTCCTAGAACTTAATATACCTAGAACATTTTTATATTTTGGAGTCTATAAAAACGAATATATAAAAAACGAAAAGAATACACACCTTTTGATTCAAATAAAACAAAAAAGTTTATACCAGCATGTGTGCCCTTACAATTACATAACTATTGGTGACACTAATCAGGATAGTGATGTGGGAATATATTGTATGATGCGTGGGAATCGATGAAAGCTTAGTTGATACTGAGTCAGAAGAGTAAAGTATGAACTTGAAGTCTGGCAATATTAAATCATAAAATGCAGATAATTGTACTTTAAGAAATAGATTGCATCAAAAACTTATAATAAATGTCAGTACATATTTTAGGCGTCTGTTTAGCAGTAGTATGTTATCGGAACTCTCATTGGGAGAGGTAGTTCTCAGTGTTTCAGGACATGCTTCATGTGGGTCAGCAAAAACTAATCTGATGTGTTGGAAGAGATGTATCAATCTGGAGGGTGCTGTTGGACTAATGAAGCATTACTGCAAGTCTTGTGCATAAAGCTCTTGTGCATCTGAAGTCTCTAGGGGGAACAAAGATATTTTGTGTTTAAACACTATGTGATTGTTGTAATTATACCACACTGATACTTGTAACTATGGTAGAGTTCTTTGCTAAACTTCTGTTCTTAAATTCCAATATGCACATGGGTTTAATATACCAAATTTCATTGTTAGGCTTCTTGGGAGATGAGGGGTTAAAAGAGGGTGCAAATAGATGTATTTCTATTATTTCTCTGGGGGGAAAAAAAATGTAGTCCTTGGTTATTCTGTTACCAAACTGCTTATCTTGGGAGAGATTTCTTGCCTTCAGGGTTTTGACTTGAGCTCTAAGCTCTTGGATAAACTCTTAGCTACTTACAGAATGCAGGAGAACACCTGGCCTTTTTAACCTCAGCTCAGTCTGTTTTAGAGTATCCGTATCAGTTTTGCAAGAAGTGCAATAGCAGCAGCTAACTAATTTTGAATGGCATCATTATCCTTTAGTAGACTAAGGCGGCCTATGGAATAGTTGCTATTTGAACAGTTGTTTGGACAAATGATTAAATATCAATATTTAGCAGCACGTGAGAAGAAAAACATTTCAGAGCTGACAGTGGATCTAGAGACATTCATCTGAATGTCCTATGCAACACTGGTAGCCTCATAAAATCATAAAGATTAGTCAGATGTGGTGAGGGGAGAAAGGAGAATTGACTCTAGGGCTGATTGCATGAAGTGTGCCTGGGGCTGGTGGCTCTCCCTGCTACCCTCTCATGTGAGCCTGACACCCTCACCAGGAGTGTTGCTTCCAGGTATAGTCAGGTCCCCAGCCTGCATCCAAATGCATGGATGTGTTTCTTATCCCTCTCTCTCCCACTCCTTTTTTTTTTTTGTTTTTCTCCCCCTACTCCTCTTTAAGCTTTGGCACCAAGCAGTTAGACTTCTTGCAAGGCAAAATGAGGTGGAGTGGGTGACTGAAGAGCCGTTTATAAACTGTTTCTTCTGACACAGTCTGAATCCAGCCAGTGTAACTCTTTCCGTATTAAGACAGATTGCTCTTCCCACTCGCTCCCTCGCAAACGTGCTGGGATGTTAAGGAATTCCCCATGCTAATTTTAAAGAGGCTGCGTGAGCTGTCAGTCCTAGTGAGTATAAGCTGTGAATATCATTGCTCTTTTTGTAATTTTAAGTGTACTTTTAAAGGCATTTTTCTTGGTGCCCTGCAAATTGTAGGCCACTTCTAGCATTATGAAATGGTCTTAAGGAATTCTGTTGTGTTTCTTCAAGAAATCACTCTGGGCAGAGAACGTCATCTGAAATGTTGTTGCCATTGATAAACTTATGTGGCTTGTAAACCCGAGTTAATGTTCAAGAATGGGATTCGAAGCGCTCGCTGGTTGTTCTCCATGACTCTGCAGCGTGCTTAGTCTTTCACAGAATGTGCTTGGTGACTGCCGTAGTGTGTATCCACGGTATGCTTTCAGAACATGACCCAAAATCAGTACGCTTGTGCAAAGAGGAGATGCTTAGGAAGTCTGTGGAATGCAGCAGTAGGTTGAGTTTTCCTTTCTTGGTGAAAATGTTTGAATTCATATGAAGTAGGAGTCTTTTGGAAGCTTTTCCCAAAATATGTTTCACTACTTCACCAATCTGAAATTGTGCTTACAAGCTAACTAATAGGCGAACTTGAGTGCTTCAGACTTAACAATATGCTGTCAGTAGACTTCTCTGCTGTTGGATTTTAGTGGGCAAAAACTTGCAGCCCTTCTTATTTGGGGAGCTTTGACAAGACTGAATGGATTTAACGAGTTTTCACCAAAAAAAAAAAAAAAAAAACGAAAAAAAAAAAAAAAAAAAAAGAAAGAAAAGGAAAAAAGAAAAAGAAAAAAACTTTCACATCTGCCCTTGAGTCCCGAGTGGGAGACAGGAATCCACTTCAAGTTGAGTAGTTTTTAGGAATGTTTTAAGCTTTCGTATGCAGCAGTGCCAGTGAGTATCCTCCATACCCCCATGCTAAATTTTACTCACAAGCTAATTACTTGAAAGAAACATCATGTGGCTTCAGTAACTACAAACACAATGGTTTTTGCTCTAAATCTGACTTTTTTTTTGCCTAGTAGTTATATTGGGATATATTCCAACAGAGCTATCTCACACCTTCTGTGATTTATTTAGAGCAGGGCTCCGATTATCAGTAGGATTTGATAGTTGATGCTGTTTTTGTAGAGCAGAAGGATAAAAAAGTAGCTGATGTTCTGGCTTACAAGACTCTGTTTTGACCCCTTTCAGGCTTCTCGAGTGCATGATCCAACTGTCTGCTCACTGTTTCTTATGGCTCAACATCTTCCAATATCCTCTGGCCATTTGCATGTTTTCTGCCAATTGTTCCAGTTATCGTAGAGGAATTGCCGAGTAAAATGCAGCTTTCTTGGTTCTCTCCCATGCAGGATCCTAAATTAGATTTTTTCCTTCTTCCTTGGCTTTAATGTAAGGTTATAAATTCTGCTTGAGAGGTTTTGCCCTCCACCCTTTTGATTTTTCTATCAGAAGTTCCTAAGCCTAGTGTATCTGTAAAGGTGAATAATTCTAGATAGCATTTTTCACCTCACAGAAAAACAGTCCGTGCCTCTTTCTAACTTCACGCATACTTTCTTAGTAGACTTACATTCTTGTTTCTCTTTTCTGTGAATCTAAGCTGATTATTTAAACAAGATACACTCTGGGGGGTATACACATGCAAGCATATAAAAACATTTTCAGAGTGGTTTCCGAAATTTTATTCCTCTGAAGGTCCAATTATCAGACTGACACCTGCTAACTAATTGCATCTGAGCAAGTTCCTAGTCAGGTTCTATCCAGCGACCTACCAGAAGAAACTTGAGTAGAAGAATAAAGTTGGAAAGTAACTAAAGTTTTGTTTGTTTGTTTTTCTGCGTGTCAGAAGAACATTAGTTTTTCTAATCAGAGTTAGCTGATTATGCTGTGGAGCTTTTCTCTTCAACTCCGTAGCCTTTGGCGCATGGATGTCATTGCACTTGTTTCCGAGCAAGTAGCCTATAAAAGGAGCTGTGGAAGTGATAAAGATGGGCAAAATATTACATGGCTTACAAGAGAACCATAGTTGATTATAAACTCGTCTAAACATTCAGTCCTCTATGAATCATTCTGTTCTTCATAAAGAAGAATTGCAACACTGTCTTAACAATGTTGCAGATGAAATTTTCTAGAAAATTTTGTAGGTTATTTTCCAAATTATGTAATATTATATTTTGTGTTTATGTACATGGATTGACTTATTGTTTTGCCAGCTTTTCAGAGATTCTGATTTTTAGTAATATGAATTAAATATGGAATTTTCATGAAAATTCAGTATTGAGCTCACCCTACTGCTGTTTTAACTGGTGAGTTTTAATGCTGACTGCAGATCAAATCCTAAGTTTTGTTTATCCTATTTCTTGAAAAACCTGATTTCACTCTGAAGTGTAAGAATAATAGCAGACAGGCTTTTCTGTGACAAACCACACAGATCTGTGAAATACTTCACTATGAATTTATGTTTCCTGACATCTACCTTGTGTGAAGAGACGAACAGATTAAATCTGATGTGATTTTGAAGTTCTAGGTGTGATATTAACTGTCAGCGTGACATGGTGATTTATACAGACTTGGATACTATTTGGAGATGTGTTTGAATGTACAAATGTGTATCTCACAGTTGAGATTTTCTTGTTGTAAATTTGTTTACCCTAAAGCTTTTGGAATTTAACTGCCTGTATTTGGATTTTTTTTTTCCAGTCAGCTCTTTAATTTCAAGAGCTAACTGTCAAGAAGTGCCAGAATTTCATCTCATGCCAGATAAAACTATTGCTGGTAGTGGACAAGATGAAAACTACTAAGCTGAAGTGCAGTTGCATTGATAGAAATCTCCTGGCAATTCTGAACTGGAAAACCAAATCTTCTGAAATGCCCTTAAAAATAAATTAGTGATTGTTTTTAACTGTGATTGCCTCTCAGAAACAGTTGTTCAGCAAGAATGTCTCTTCTTGCTAATTTGTCAGACAGTGCTGTTGGAGTAACATCTGAATTAAGCTTTATTTGCACTAAAAAAAACCTTAAAAAAACAAAAAGCTGTGTATCTAATTCCTGCTTGTCAGAACTATCTTGGAGTAAATACTCTGTCCTTAGACCTGCGGAGGGCAGCAGAAGTGCCTCCTTGCACGGACAGTGTAATGTATGGGCCATCATTTGGATGTTAGCAAATGCAAGTGGTACATCTAATAGCAATATCATTAAAAGTGGATCAGCAAGTTTGAACTAGGTTTATGGCTTGCATTTGTGAAAGATTGTATACACTACGTGCTTCTTGGGAAAACAAGGTGTCCTTTAGTTTAGATGTCAGGACTAGAAGAGTAAATTCCTAGAGAGCCTTAGTACTAAGGAAAAAAGATGGTATCAGATTGTAATCTTTGGGATGAAAGACCGTATCGAGTGGCTGTGAAAATGAACATATTTTATGTGCATTTAAATTAGAGTTGAATAGCTTGAGCTATTTGTGACCTAGAAACATCAACATTATTTTTCCAGATTCTTGTTTGCCAGCAGTGCAGGGTCAAAAAATGCTAAATGTTACTTGCAGCAAGGAGACATAACAGTGTTTTCCAATGCATTTTACTCAGTGATCGAGGGATTATTAATAATTAGGGGCTGCTGCACTGGACGAAGAGAATACTGCAAACCAATTTAGGTGTTGGTGAGACTTAGCTGCAGTGCACTGGAGTAGTATATGTAGGATGCCTTTACGTTTCCTGCGAGTGAGTAAGAATTCACGGGAAATGATGGGGAGCTGCATTTGTCCAGAATGTATCTTTTCCAGAGTAGTGTATGCCGGTCAAAACACCGACGTGCCGGCGAGAGGAAGTGAACAGTGTGAGGGAAGGAGCGAAATGGTGACTCTCTGCTTTGCATGGGATTGATAGTTGAAATGATGAATTGGAAAGGCTAGGAACAAGAAACTGGAAATATGGACATGTCAGTAAAAGAGCGCTTGGTGTTACTGTTCACAAAATAAATTAGGAGATGCTCCTCCTAGTTGCTTTCCTGACGTGCCTGTACCCACTGGGTTTCCTACCAACTTGATTAATCTCTTTCATGTAATCTTGATTAGCTGGTAGCAGGTGATACTTGAGTAGCAGCATCTGGGTTTTCATTGATCCTGTCTTCAACTCTTCTGAATAGGTCTTATAACCAGTTGCTTTAGAGAATATATTGGCTTTTTAGTATTGCTGGGTCTAGTTTTGTATTAAGTTGTGTAGAATAATTGACAATTTGCTTAAAAATAAATGAACAAAATGAAAAATACCAAGTTGACTTAATTATGGTGAGGCCTATAATTTTTTTTTTTAGTCTTACTGTACTTAAAAATTTGTATTGTATTTAAAATTTGAAAGTACAAAATAATGTCTTATTCCTGAGTCTTTACTGAAGTAGGCACAGTGTTTTTCAGGATATTATATTATAGGGGAAGATTTGGATAAAAATAGGAAATTTAAAATGAAGATTGTCTCTCCAACTCAGTTTTTGCAGTAGTAAAATCATGTTATGTTTGATATTGTAGTCTTGGTGAATAACAGCCTCTTACCAGGCTGCTGGCAATCTGCATATCATTGTGGAACGTACTAAACTGTTTTAGGGAAAAGGCATTTATTGTTGCGTTCAGTAGGTACTTTTTCAGAAAGTTATTAACTTGTAAGTTTAACAGTGGTTAAAAGAATCTGACTCTCCTAGGAAACTTTTAATTGCTACTTTTAAATACTTCTAATATTCTTATATTACAATACTTATATTTCCTGAAGCTACCAGCAGCAGCTTCTCCACCTCTGTGTTGAAATGGTTGTTAGGATGAGAACCTCAAGTTCAGCAAACCCTTAATCTTTTCTTCCTACCCCGCATTCTCTTTCATCTTCCCCGATATTACAGATTGCAAATATTTTCTGACATGAAAAGGATGGTTTACAACCTTGAGCAGTGGCCAAATTTAGAGGCTCATTACAGTGCATCTCCATACCTTCAGAGTTTCCAGGAGCATAGTTCTTTGTTTGCAGGGCGCCCGTATTTGTATACTCTTTATCCAGGGGCACAACATGAGCTGTATTAATCTTCTGAAATTCTGTTTTCAGAAACTACCTGAGCTTCTGACGTTCATTCCTTATCTTGAGATACCATTTGGGGAGTCTGTTGCTCATAGCATGACCAACCTTGTGTCCTTTAGTCAGTACATATGGACTAGAAGCATTAGAGGTTTTTATACAAGGCTGTTCTGCTCTATACTTTCTCCTGTGGTTTTAGAAGAGGTTTTTTGTGACAGCCTGGCTTGTTTTTTTACCCAGGTGAATGTTGATCGAGAGAGACAATATTGATACTTTATGATTTGAGGGCTCTTTGAACTACAACTTCTCTTTTCTATGAGGTGATGTAAGCTGCCCAGACACATAGAATCACAGAGTGGGTGAGGTTGGAAGGGACCTCTGAAGATCATCTAGTCCAACCCCCTCGCTCAAGCAGGGTCACCTAGAGCATGTTAGGATCATGTCCAGGCAGATTTTGAATATCTCCAGAGACTCCACAACCTCTCTGGGCAACCTGTTCCACTGATCCTATTAGAAGTCAGGAAATGGTTTGTTATTATGAAAAAGGTAAATGTGGTAACCTTAAGAATAGCAGGAAAACACAGCGGTATGAAGTGTTCCTTTCTAAGCCACGTCTTAAAGGTTAGTTTGGAGTTAGATCTACTGATGTTTCTGCTATTTCAGTGGTATTTGCAGTGGAGCAGCTTGGTTTCAAAGGGCCAGCTGACTTTTTCTTTCATTAACTTCTAACAAGGATATAGAAAAAACATCTAACTGTTTTCAAGAGTAATCTCTAAAACTTAAAATATATGATAAATTTGTAAATTAAAATGCAGCCTTTAAAACAGAATAATAACTATGTAAACCTTAGAAGTTTATAAAGCCAAATAGCTAGCAGCTTAAAATGGACTTGAGGTAGTTATCCACCCACCAGCCAGTACAAAGAGCGTTACTGCTGATCTTCAGTCAAATCCTTCATCCTCTTCAGAAATACTACTTTGGGACTTACGGTTCGGAGAAAAAATAGGAAAAATATTTTGGCTTAAAAATATATTCAACTGGGACTGTGGATCTTTTGGCAAGGCAGCAATATTAAGTTATGTTATAAATATTAAGTTAGAGAAGGAGCTTGCTAAAGGGTGTCAAGTCTCGATGTACCTAAAGAGCTTGTAGCATGCTGAGATGACGTTCTAGGATATTTCCTGAAGTTATCAAGACTTGTGTTGTTCCTTTAAAATTTAGATAGACTTTGCTCTCGTTCCAGAGAGTCTCATTGGTGAAGTTATTCAGCACAGAGTTTAGTTCGGCTCTATTTTAATGTTTCCTTTTTCTTTTTTTTTAAGAGAATTCTCACATATTTTTTTCCTCAATTAGTTCCTCAAAGAAGGTTCATCTGAAAGTGCAGTGTGTGCATGTGACTCCTGTTTTGACAGCAGTATAAAATGAGATCGCTTATGAATTAATAGCTTGAAGAAGGAAAGCCCAGGGAGAAATAAAGCAGTGGTTTAGGAAACGTAATCGTTCCAGAAGCAGTGATTTATCTGAGACTTAGTTCCTTCATCCACACTTCCATTTAACAGTGTTATGGTTAGATATCTTTAATAAGCAATGGCTAAGACTATTGAACTTTAGTTCCCCTTTTAATAACGAATTGCATGAGTCTATTTTATTAATGTTCAAGTTGTGTCTTTCAAAAATACTACATATATCACCAATTACAGAATGAGAGCTACTGTAGAAAATTCTTTGAAGCTAAAACCTTTCTTGTTTTTAATTATTTTTTTCTTTTTTAAAAAAACACTGAAGTAATATCTAATAGATTCTTATTAGGAAGATCTGACTGGAGCTTTCATGTACGTTCCTTGTGATCGTTCATGGAAGGACTACCCTGGCATGGTGTTTCTTGCTAGATGGTTTTGAAGGTTTTTAGGTTTTAATAGTGAGCAGAATTGTTAATTTGGTGGTGGAGGCAGGGGAGGCAAGCAAGAGGTTAATTTTCCTCTCAGAATATTGAAAAGGATGCCCAAATTAAAATATATTGGTGTACATATTCAGGCTTGCATGGGCAGGATTCTGCTTGTAATGTAACTGTGGAATAATAAAGCATTTGGAGAAATACTAGCTCAAAATATTGCTCTTCCTGTAGAGTTAGTTTCTCTTAAATATAGACTGTTTCTGCTTGCAACTTTGCTTTTGGAAGTTAGCCTCAGGAAAAAGGTTTATACTTTTGTTAGCTTAATTTGCTCTGCACAACAGAACAAATATGCAAACAGAACAAATGCTCATTCAATTATTTAAATTACCTTGCTCTTCCTCCTGATTTTAATTACCAGATGCAGTCAGGTATATCAGAAATCGTAAAGCTCCTAATTCCTTAAAATTAAAATAGCTATTTTTAAGGGATCAATACTGGGTTTAGGATCAATACTGAAAATTCCAGCCTTGACCTGTGTGTCTTAAAATGGAGTATAGGTTTTACTTTTCTGTGGTTTGACAGATGTGCAGTGTTAGTTGTAAAGTGTTCTTTTTTTTTTTTTTTTTTTTTTTTTTTTTTCTTGGTGGGAGAGAGGGGAGGTATGGGGTATCTTCAGCATGGCATTTTTTCAAACATTTTTCATGTGCTTAGGTGCATCCAAGCAGAAGTCAAGTTCCCTGCAGGTAGCAGATAAGGACCTACTGCCACCTTTTCACCCATACCAGCCTTTGGAATGCATAGTAGAAGAGACTGAAGGCAAGCTGAATGAACTTGGACAGAGAATTAGTGCTATTGAAAAAGCACAACTTAAATCATTGGAATTAATTCAAGGTGAACCTTTAAATAAAGATAAGATTGAAGAACTTAAAAAGAACAGAGAAGAACAAGTACAGAAGAAGAAGAAAATATTGAAGGAGCTACAGAAGGTGGAAAGGCAGTTGCAGATGAAAACCCAACAGCAGTTTACCAAAGAATATTTGGAGACCAAAGGTCAGACAGACACACCACTTCCCCTGCAACAGCAGTGCCCACTTACAGGGGTCTTCCCAGAAGTGGAAGCTGATAAGGGTCTGCCAGAGGATAACTTTTCAGGGTTACCTCAGGTTGACACAGTCTTGTCTAAAGATGATGAGCAACAACAGTCTTCACCACCTGCTGAACAAATAGAGTTTGTCCCTAACCAGCCTTTGCCAACACCTCAATGTAATTTTTCTGGTAATTTAGGTTATAAAGGGACAGAGTCTCTTGAACTTCAGAAAGCAGTAGGTAATCAGCAGAATGTAGGACAGCAGCAGCAAATTGCTGGGCAGGGGCTGTTAGTTCAAGAACCAGACGGATTAATGGTTGCCACTCCAGCACAGACGCTTACCGACACTCTTGATGACCTAATAGCAGGTGGGTTAAGAAATATACCTATTTTTGCATTAATTTGTGTGCTCAGTTTCCGTTTCTCTCCTTCCCTCCAAAAACATCTAGGGGTTTTCCAGTTTGGGAATATTTACTTAAGAATAAAATTCCTGATTAGTGCTATTAATCCTAACAGTCACTTCCAATTCTAACATGAGACCTTTCTTTTTTTTTAAAAAAAATACAAAACAAAACTCTTTCCAAAGTGCAAACATGTCCCAGAGACATGTTTTAGCCCTGTGAACTCATCTTTTTCTGCGCTTCTTTAAAAAGTCTAACCGTGAGTGATTAAAAGTGGCCATGGGGAACCCGAAAACCCACAATTTTTTTTCTTCTTCCATAGGATTTTTACATACAGGCTTATCCCTCAGTGAATTTCCTTAGTGTAGTAGCCATCTCTAGAAAAATCCTAAATATTGTCACTTATGTTGATGACAGATATATCTATCTCTGTTCTGCTGCTTTTAGTTTTAAACACGTCTGGAATCTGAGCAAAACCATTTAGCTCTTTAGTGCTTCTCTGTAATGGCATTGTTTTCAGAATACCTTCTAAACCCTGGATGTTAAACGGGAATAACTGCTTACCACATTTAACATATGGCAATAGTATGTCATGTTGACTGGATGAAAGCAAAAATTGAAACATTCTTGCTTTTGCTGCTAACTGCATGAAGATAAATTGAGATTTTTTTTCCCTCACACACACACTTGGGTTGGGTAAGCCCCATTTGAAAAAGAGGTATCATTTTTGAGCTGCTTTTCACCTTTTCCAGTAGGATTTGTTTACTGTCGGACGTATGCAGGATACTGTTGTCTGGGACTGTGCCTGTTTGGGCTGTAGTCTTGTTCTTTTGTTAGTGTTTCATTATTTTGTTTCTCTTAATCCAGTGTTTCTTAACTCAACTCTCCTTTGGTCCTTCAGTCTGTTCCTCAGCCCTTATTTTCCTGTCTTTTCTCTCTCTCTCTCTCTCTCTCTCTCTCTCTCTGTCTTTTTTTTTTTTTTTCCCCCTCTCCTCTTTGTGGTCACTGCCCTGTCTGCTGCAGTTTCCCCCCATGCTTTTGGAAATGTGGAATAAGACTTTTTGCTAACAATTCCCAGGAACGTTCAGAACGGTGACTAATAACTGTAGTGAAGTTCGTGTAAGTCAAGAGTGACTGCAACTTCGCGGCCTTCCCTGGAAATCTCAGTAGGTGGAATAGTTGTGCCGTCTATCAGCTCTCTTCAGCTGTACAATTGAATTCAAAGAAACCCTCTGGTACTTTAGAGATTCAGGCTTAGTTCCCCTTTTCTCGTTTGGTATCATTCATTCACCGCTCTAGGATGTTCTTCAGACTACAAGACTACATTCCCAACAAAAAATACTGTTAGATTATTCTTAAATATTGTTAAGGAAGATTTACTTGAGCGTGCAAGATGGAAAATTTGAGGCGTTAATGCAAAACATAGTCAACAAGGGCTAAACTTTGGCGTAGTTGTTAATAATTTCTCTGGCACGGGACCACGCAGCATGTAGACTTTAACAGTGTTATATTCGAATCAGCGCACCCTTCGCTGTTATGTGTTGTAAGCAGCCGTCGTGAAAAGAATCTCTGCAGTCAACTGAGCACGGCAGAGTGAAACGGGTCTGGATTTGAGACAGCCGACTGAAAACCTCCCCACTGACTTGTCGAAGCTTGAACGCTTGGCAGCATAACCCTCTGACAAAAATCGCTTTGTTCTTCCATTTCCGTATACCATAAAAAATGAAACAAGCTAAAATATGTGCCATTTGGAGGGTGGGGGGGGGGAATGGAAAGCAAGCCGGAGCTCCTCCTTACCTTTTAGGATTAAAAACCCTAAATTAAACATAGGGTCTTTAACTGTAAATACCCTGCTTGTTGTTGGTTAGTTTTATGCAACTTTTTACTGTTTTTGTAACTAACCAAAGATTGGTTTTGCTAGGAAATGAAGTTTACTCATTTCCAAATCCATAGAAATGGCATGCTCTTGCAAAACAATTACAAAGTACATGTTTACAAAAAGGCAACCTGAGGAAAATTTAGCTTCTTCAGTTTTTGAGGCTGCTGCAAAAAGAAATCGATGTTGCTTTAGTGAAATATATTTTCTTCTGAAATTCAGAGATTTGCTTCACTTCTTAAAAATTATTAGGAGAGATTTAGATACTCTTAAAAAAAAAAAAGAAAAGAAAGAAAAAAAAGAAAAAGAAAAAAGAAAGAATCCAGACTATGGCCAAAGAATGACCGCTTCGTAAATCATAATCCTAAATTGCAAATTTAGGTAGCTTTCAAAATGAATTTCAAAGCTACCTCACTTTACGTTCGCTCTGAACTTTGATCTGTGTTTAAAATGCATTTTTTTTAACACCAATTTGCTCTTAGTCCTCAATTTTGTAAAGAAATTTTAGCAGCTGAAGTAAGTTCTGACAACTGGTTTTTGCATGCAAGCTACAAATGCTAGATAAAGTTGTTCAGGGGCTTTGTGTTGGATGTGTGGAAAGCCGGTCGGTCTCTTGGACAGAGGATAAGTCTTCTCTAATTAGAGAATTTGTCTTGAAGTATCTCCCTTGGTGAGGTATCGGTGGTGGTAAGTGTTGAGACCCTTACTGTAGAAGCAGCGTGAACATTTTTATTCTTGCTGTGTTTTTGCAGTTTGTATCGAGTCTGCTTTGGAAGAACAGAAATGTTAAATAAACTTTTGCCCTCTGCATTGAAATATTTTTTTATTATCGCTCTTACTGGTGGCAGTGTAAAAGCAGCAAGCTTTGCCAGGTTTCACTAGAAACTAGCTGTCGGTGAGGATGTTGTTAAGTGTCTGCAAAACCTCAAATTTTTAGCATTCTGAGTAATTTAACTGGAAGTGCCTATGTAAATACAGTATCTGGTATCTAGTCTTGCCAATGTGTTGGTGTAATTTATCACTCAATTTATTTAGCTCAGAGTTGCAACTAGGAGTCTAGGTGGATTGCCCCCAGTAAATGCAATTTTAATTGGGTCTGTTAAAGACGTGTAGGGTTGGTACAGTTTATTAGTGTCAATATGAGGGAAAACAAATTATTTTAGTCACATCTTTTGGTAAGAGCAAAGCTTTTAGACCTGATTTTCATTATTCAGTATAAATTTGGTTTCTTGAAGTGTTTCACATTGCATACTTGAAACTTTTCCCATTCACACTGCACAGTTACCTGCACAGATTTCTTCACTGGCTGTATCCAAGTTGAAGCTTTCTTGCTGTTTTAAGATATCAAGATGAAGTTCGTTTCCCTCCCCCCCCCCCACCCCCCCCCAAAAAAAAAAGTTTTCTCTCTGTGTTGGAATATTTTTATTCCTGTTCTGTTCTGCTTAGCGGATGTTTTTTGTGTAGGAGGTAGCATTTCTGTATGCTTCTGTTTCTTTCCTACTTGGAGTTCTGGTTTGTAGGCTGAAATTCCAGATGTGTTGTAAGAAACTTTACTCAGTTTTATTTGGTTCTGCAGTTCTGGTTGTAGACAACAGTAATGTTTAAGGTAATGATTTCAAAGACTTCCGAATTGCTGCTTTGCGGATTAGTTTTTGGAGTAACGCTGGTCACCAGGATAATTTGGAGAGAGAAATGGTGATTTATAAAATGAGCTGTAGCCTCTTATAGAGGCCTGTACAGTAACCCATTGGTTAAAAGTTGTGTGGTCCCGTATCCAGTTCCCTTAAGGAAGACTGAACTGAAATATAGGTGTAAATATACATATACGTGTTTGCAGCATAACAATTGTTGGGTAAATTTAGTCACAGGCTGCAGCTGCACTGTCATCCGGAAGCTGTTTGCTTCAGCTTCTGTTGATACCCTGAGAGTTGCTTAGCTAAAATTGCTCAGTTCTTGCACCCGTTTATTTTGGCTTGTGTGTCCTGTATACTTTTTTCATGAGTTTGGGAAACACTCATTCATGTCTTTCAAAATTTGTCTTAAACTTTATCCCGGTTTAAAGAAATTTGCTGAAAAAAATGTGAGCTTTTTATAATGTTGGAAAACTGGATTTTGTTATTATGTCATTTTAAATTCAGCTTTAGAGTAGATATTTTTTTTTTATTATTTTCTGAATATTTAAGTCTGCAGAAGCATCCTTAACCTGTGACACAAAATAAGTATGTATTAGGTTTTAGATAGAATTTGGGTCAATCAGACTACGAATTTTCTCTAAAGGTCACTTGAACGTCTGCTGAATTTCAGCAGTTCAAACCAATTATATGGCCCTTATTGTGGAACCAGGGCACCAATGCCATTAGAATAATTACAACAAAAATTGAATTGTAGTTTTTGTGGAAAAAACAAAGCAGGACCTGTTTTTACATGACAGCAGAAATCAGCATACCCAAAGGAAATCTTTTTTCTCTCCCCCCCCCCCCCTTTTGTGTGGTTTATGCTCACCTTGGTTTCCTTTCAGTTCCATCTTGGAGAGATGCATGATGGTGACAATGCTACATAGATGAAGAATTTTATAATACTCGAAACTGTGTGAGTTGGTGAGATTAAAAAAAAAAAGAAAAAGAAAGAAGGAAAACAAACCCATAGTGGATGTAAGGTGGAAAAGGAGTAGTAGTTCTGCTTCTGGACTGCCATTGGAAAAGGTCATCTGCTAAGAACTCTTCCTTCTGTCATCCTAGAGATTAATTTTTTCTAGTCTCTTGAAATCCTGCTGGGATTATGTTCAGAGATGACAAATGCAATCTTCCCATTAAGTGTTTTGTAGCTCCCAAATTAGTCCTTCCTCTTGGAACGAGGTCATTTGTCACAGTGCCATTGCCTAAGACAAAACCGCTGTGCTTCCCAGCTGTGGTTGGCTTTCCATCAGCACCGGGTCTTGAGGCAAAAGCAATTGCTATCGCCTGGTGTGGGTCCGCAAGCCTCACTATGCGGGAAGACCGTGCTTCAGCTTTTACTCTTGAAAACACACTTTGGTTTAAAAAAAAAAAAAAAAAAAAAAAGTGTTTGGAAGATGACCCCAGGTTGCCATCGGTCTTAGCTAAGTGCCCCTTGCAGTGGGGAAGAGAAATGGAGAGGTTGTGCTCTCATTTTTCTGGAAGAGCGTATTCAGTCGGTAGAATGACATCTCTGAGAAGGAGTTTTGTAATGCTAGTAAGTGACTTACGTTTCAGTGACAGCATCTTCTAACCCAGAACCAGACCCCCGGTGAATGGGTCCATCAAGCTTCAGCTTGCTCTGCTTTCATACAGATGTTTGTGAAGATGTTTTTGAAACTTGTTTCATGATCTTTGAGAGTTAGGTTTTTTCATTGTTTTCTAAAACCATGTCCGTATATCATTGTGACTCTTGCTTTTCCCTGAACAAAATTAGCTTTATGAAACTTTCAGGCACGTACTGTATGGAGTACAAACTATAATGACATTTCCATTTGGCCAACTTTCCAGCTTGACTGCTGTTTTAAGGAAGTAAAAATGACCCTCCCCCCGCCCCCCAAATGCAATTTTGTAGCAACAGAGAAGTTAAGAGGAGAAGATTATATGGTAGGACTACTAGTTCTTAAATTTTATTTTAAACCAGAGCTCGCAGTATCATTAATGTACAGAGCTTAACTGCGTTTCTTCTCCCATTGGGTTTCTCCCTCACCTTTGACGTCATTGCTACCGTGCAAGCGAAGTGCTTCAGTATGTGTATTCATGTGTTTCAAGCACGTGATGAAAATCTAAAGTTTGCAAGAAAAATGCTGTGACATAGTCATGGCTGTAAAATGTAGTGAATGCAGAGGATTTATTGAATCTTTATTGGTGACATTGAATGTGTTCCTTTTAAGGAATCTTAAAATAGCTGAGTCTATCTTTGTTTGCTTTCTTCTGCTTTATATGTACGTAGCATACGTGTATACGTATATGTGTGTGTATATATAAATATATATAGTTGTATAGCGCTCTACATATAGTTGTAAGATGTGAAATCATAGGGCCAGCATCCTTCCTGAGGAAGGATTAATTTGCTATAAAGTAAAATCAGTCTTTAACAGGGTGATTTGGTGTCTTGTACTTTGGAAGAAATAATCATTAGGAATCCACTTAGTACTTTGCGCTTCAGTGCATTGAGCAAGAAAATAAGTACATTTCATTAATTAATCCTCTCTTGCTGATATGTAAGCAGTAATACATAGTAAGTAGATAAAGTGTGGGAGCTTTTACATTTGAAAAATACAAGGCTGACCTGTTCAGAAAGCTCATGATACGAAGCAAACATGAACTCTGTTTGTATCCAGATATAATAATATATTCTTGCTTTAATGTAATAGCCAGATTTTGTTGCATGCTTTTGACTGTGCACCCAGAAAAAAGCTGTACGTTGAAATGGCTTTTACAAAACACAGCGGAAAAGGGCCATCTCTAAAGTTGTTGTCCACCTCCCCCAAGATTTTGTAATCCTGTCTGACCCATCTAAAACTTGCTCCAACCTGCTCTCCCCTTCTCAAGTTTTTGCAGTCCTATATACATAGGCTTAGTTGGCAGTGTTACCTCCTGGTGAGGATTTTTCAAAGACTTTTCTGTATACGCTGTTCTCCTCTGCATAATTGCTGGTGTATTTTGTTAGCAGTTTTCACTGAAGTTGAACTATTTAATCGCAGCTGTTGGGAAGACTTTTTGAAAATTTCCCTTTGGATTCCAATCTGTGTATTGCTTATCCTTCATCTTTTCTCTCGCTGTTTGAACAAAAGCAAAATATTGCCACTGCTTATTTCTTGCCTACTGTTGTTAATGTTTTCCATCAGCTGCTTATTTCAGGAATACTGAAAAACGCTACATCTTTTGGGTTAAGTAGAGCTAACTAAACTTTATGTCTAACAAGACTGTACAATGTAGAAATTTGTCCTTTCAGCTCTGAGAGTTACTTGTCAAATGCTGCTCTTACATCGGCGTGGCTCACCGTAGTGTGTGTTAGGGCAGTTGGTGCCTAGTTTCCATAGCGGAAGGTCACAGGGTCTTTACGATTAAAACCAGTTGAATACAATTCAGTTCTCAATAATTGAGTTCACTTTGAGCTGTGTTTAAAAATAAAGACTTGCTACCAAGCTACTTGTGTAGCTAAGCTGAGGTGTAGCTTCAGGATGAAATGTCACAGCTTCTTTTTGAAAGGCTGTGTTTGATCCAAAGAAATTTTAGGGAGCATGAACAGTTCTTCAGTGTGCTTATTTCTGTTGATTGCCACCTCCTTCCTGTTTCTCTTCCACCCTTCATGTTTTTATTTATTTATTTATTTATTTATTAATCTCTGAGACATGATTAAGGAGTAAGAGGCCGTGACTCTTCTTCCTTTGAAAGCTTTATACGGAAGCTTAATGTGCACTAACCGTCACATGAAATACTTCTGAGTTCTTGAATGATAACTTTATTTCTGACTATTAGGATTGCATTTTAATGATAAATTACTTGCTTGCTTAGAACAAGCATATAACTGAAACCTAACAGTGATGGCTGCATTTTTAGAAGGATAACTAATAATATTTGTAATCATAATCTTCATAATGTTTACAAACTAATTAATAAAATTATTTTCCTAACTTTACACAGTTTGGAGATACTTTCATTATTTAACTGCTGGAAAGATCCTTTGTGCGAGATAATAACTGATTTGCTTTTTAGGATTGTGTATTTTGTTCCCCATCCCTACCCCACAGATATTTTTGTTAGACAGTGACAATTTTATGGGACTAAATCTTTCTCAAATATGGAATTGCAAAGAGGGGATTAATAAGCCAATGTTACTTTTCAGCTGTGAATAGCAGAGTGCCCAGTGGCTCCACCAGTTCCTCGCACACTACGGAATCCCCTACGTCGGAGCCATGTTCCCAGGCTCCAAGCAACGTGGCTTCGCAGTCAGTGCTTCCCATGTATCCTTCTGTTGACATTGATGCGCATGTGAGTAATTTCACTGTAGTGTCTAACTGACTTGCTTTCTGATCAATTCTGAAAGGAGGGTGGGAAATAAAACCTAGTGCTATGTTAAAAATCAAGTTTGCTTAGGATATTTTTAATTGATGAATATCTCCTTCTTTTTCTTCCTGACCATGAAGACTGAAAGTAATCACGACACTGCTCTGACCCTTGCATGTGCAGGCGGTCACGAAGAACTTGTATCTGTATTGATAGCACGTGGTGCGAATATTGAACACAGAGACAAAAAGGGTAAGCTAAAATAGTAAAACAGTTTGACCTTGGTGTGTAATGTGGAGGAGCAAGTTTCAAAGAGGAATTTAGTATTCTTTGCTTCAGAAAATGACTGAGCGTGCAAAAATGTAAAATTGCATTTTCCAACTTAACATAGAAATGTTGATTATAAAAAGTAAGTGATACTGCCTGGCTTTCTAGCTTTGTTTTTAAAAGGAAGTATGTCTGAGCAATCTTAAAATTTGTTGAAATATGGACCGCTTTGTCCTTATAATTCACTCTACGCAAAAGATTTTGGCACTCTAACTAGAGCGGCTAATTGGGGTAAATCTCAAATCTTGGCTGACAAAGCTAACTCAGAGTAGTTTGTTGTCAGGCTGCGTATCATGTCTTTTGCAGTAGTTGAATTCAGTGAAATCTGATTTTTCAGCAAAAATGCTGATTTTTCAGCAAAAAAATTAGATGTGGCAAGAGTCAAAACCTTAGATGTACCAGGCATACATGAGGACTGGGAGAGGGTCTGAGGTTTTCTGTAATTATGGCCTATACAAGGAAACTAGACATGTCTTCCTCAGAATGTTTATCAACATAATTTACAGTAAATGAATCTCTATTTCTGCCTGTGGGTAGTTCTGAGTTTCTCTGGGTTGCTTTTAATATGACCTTCTGTTACATTAGGTTTTACACCTTTGATTCTGGCTGCAACTGCTGGGCATGTTGGCGTAGTAGAAATTCTTCTAGACAAGGGTGGGGATATAGAAGCACAGTCTGAGCGCACAAAGGATACTCCACTTTCGTTGGCCTGCTCTGGTGGACGCCAAGAGGTATGGATACACACATGTTTAATATATGTTTTTATCCCCTTGGTTATCCTCATTTTTTTAGCAAACTGTTATAACTTGTGGTCATTCTCCTGTCCCTTTTTTCTTGCAAAATAATGCTTTTGTGAGGGTGGAAGAGAAATGAATGAATAACTTTGTTCATTAAACACTTCCTTTATGCATTCTCGCCACTGTCAAAACTAACACAGCCAGTGCAGACCCAGAAGGACAGAAACTAGAATTTTATGTATGCAGTACAGTGGTAATATGCAGGGCTGACAGATGTAGATCCACTGTGAAAATGTTCTATATTATAAGGGCATATTATATTACTCTTCTAAGGGTATTTCAGTTTTCCATCAGGGTAGTTTTGGGGTTTTGTTTTGTTATACGTGGGGGTTTTTTTGTTTATTTGGTTTTTGTCCAAACAACATATGTTAAATCCTTCCTACTTAAGTTGTGGACAGACTAGCTTAGAAGATACCATGGGAATGGTAAAGGGTTCTGTGCCAAATGAAAGAGTGATAAATTTTGGAATTTTTAAGGATTCAAATAGGTAAAATTGGAAAATACCTGCCTTGAGTTTTGAGTTGCAGAACAGTAATGGTGCTGCTCACAAATAATAAGAGACTTATTCAGCCCATGATAACTTTACTTATTTAATTACTTTTTAAATTACTACATGAAAGAGGGAGCTCCTGGCAAAATTCAAGCATAATAAGAAAGTATAGAGAATGTGGAAGCGGGCACAGGTAGCCTAGGTGGGGTATGAGGATGTTATCTGAGTATGCAGTGAAGAAGCTAGGAAGGCCAAGACTCATCTAAAGTATAGTCTGATGAGGGATGTCAAGGACAAGAAGGGCTTCTATAAATACATCCATAACAAAAGGAAGAGTAGGGGAAATGTAGGCCTGCTGCTGAATGAGGTAGGGGCCCTGGTGACAAAGGATACAGAAGAAGCAGATACTTCTGCACCTCAGTCTTTTCTGGAAAGATTGTCCTTCAGGAATCCCTGGCCCTGGACACCAGGGAGAAAGTCTGGAGAAAGAAAGTATTTCCCTTGGTGGAGGAGAACTAGGTTAGGGATCTCTTAAGCAAACTGGACATGCACGAGTCCATGAGCTCTGATGGGATACACCCACAAGTGCTGAGGGAGTTGGCAGATGTCAATGCAAGGCCTCTCTGTCATCTGTGAAAGGCCGTGGTGATCAGGAGAGGTGTCTGAAGACTGGAAGCAAGCAAATGTCATGCCAGTCTTCCAAATGGACAAGAAGGAGGACTCGGGGAGCTACGGGCCAATTAGCCTTACCTCCATCCCTGGAAAGGTGTTTGAGCAGCTAATGCTGGAAACCATTTTCAAGCAAATGAAGGATAAGAAGGTGATTGGGAGCAGTGAGCATGGGCTGACAAAGGGGAAATCCTGCTTAACCAACCTTCTATGCCTGATAGCCTTCTATGGTGGAAGGGCTGGCTGGGTAGATGAGGGGAGAACAGTGGGTGTTGTCTCCCTGGACTTCAGTAAGACATTTGTCACTGTCTGCCATAACATCCTCATAGGCAAGCTGAAGAAGTAAGGGCTGGGTGAGCAGACAGGGAAGTGGGGTTGTGCTTAGTGATGCCAAGCCTAATTGGAGGTTTGTAGCTAGTAGTGTAATCTAGGGGTCAGTCCTGGGTCCAATCCTGTTCATCTTGTTCATCAGATGACTGGAATGAAGGGGCAGAATGAATCCTCAGCAATCTGCTGATAAGATAGAAGTGGGAGGAGTAGCTGATGTGCCGGAGGGCTGTGCTGCTAGTCAGAGGAACTTTGACAGGCTGGAGAGATGAGTAGAGAGGAGCCCAATGAAGCTGAAGAAAGGGGAATGCGGAGTCCTGCACCAGGGGAGGAATAATGCTATGCATCAGTATGGACTGGGGTTGGCCCGCTGGAGGGCAGCTCTGCAGAGCAGGACCTGGGAGTCTTGGTGGACACCAAGTTGACTGTAAGCCAGCGGTGTGCCCTTGTGGCCAAGAAGGCCAATGGCATGCTTGGCTGCATCAGGAGTAGCATTGGTAGCACACTGAGGGAGATGATGCTTCTCAGGTTCAGCCCTGGTGAGACTACACCTGGAGAACTGTGTCCAGTTCTGGGCTCTCCAGTAGAAGAGAGAGAGAAAGAGCACAACTGGAGGGAGTCCAGTGGAGGGCCACTAAGATGCTTGAGGGGCTAGAGCATCTCTCATGAGGAAAGGCTGAGAGCTCTGACTGTTCAGCCTGCAGAAGAGAAGACTGAGGAGAGATTTTGTTCAGGAGGGAATGTGTTTAAATATCTGAAGAGAGGGTGTAAAGAAGATCATAGAATCAGTAAGGTTGGAAGCGACCTGTGGAGATCATCTAGTCCAACCTCCCTGCTCAGCAGGGTCACCTAGAGCATGGTAGACAGGGTTGCATCCAGGCTGGTTTTGAGTATCTCCAGAGAAGGCGACTCCACAACCTCTCCGGGCAACCTCTTCCAGTGCTCTGTCGCTCTCACAGTGAAGAAATTCCCCCTCACATTCAGGCAGAACTTTCTGTGCTTCAGTTTCTGCCCGTTGCCTCTTGTCCTGTCACATGGCACCACTGAAAAGAGTTTGTCCCTGTCCCCCTGACATCCTCCCTTCAGATACTTATACACATTGATAAGATCCCCACCTCAGTCTTCTCTTCTCCAGGCTACAGAGGCCCAGTTCTCGCAGCCGTTCCTCACAGGGCAGGTGCTCCTGCCCTCTGATCATCCTCATAGCCCTATGCTGGACTCTCTCCAGTAGCTCCATGTCTCTCTTGTACTGGGGAGCCCAGAACTGGACGCATTACTCGAGATGAGGCTTCACCAGGGCTGAGTAGAGGGTCACGATCACCTCCCTCCACCTGCTGGCGACACTGTTCCTAATGCACCCAAGGACACCATTGGCCTTCCTGGCCACAAGGGCACATTGCTGGCTCATGGTCAATTCGTCATCCACCAGCTCTCCCAGGTCCTTCTCTGCAGAGCTGCTCTCCAGAAGGTCAGCCTCCAGCTTGTACTGGTGCCTAGGGTTATGTTCCCCTAGGTGCAGGACTCTGCACATGCCCTTGTTGAGCCTCTTTGCCCAACTCTGCAGCCTGCCCAGGTCTCTCTGAATGGCAGCACAGCCCTCAGGTGTGTGAGCCACTCCTGCCAGCTTGGTAGCATCATCAAACCTGCTGAGGAGGCACTCTGTCCCCTCCTCCTGGTCACTGATGAAAAAGTTGAACAGGATGGGGCCCAGTACTGAGCCCTGGGCGATACCACTATCCACGGCCTCCAACTAGACTCCACACCACTGATGACGACCCTCTGAGCTCTGCCTTTCAGCCGGTACTCAATCCACCTCACTGTCCCCTCGTCTAACCCATGCTTCCTGAGCTTATCTGGGAGGATGTTATGGGAGACAGTGTCAGAAGCCTTGCAATAAAAACAACAGTATACAAAGAATCTCTAAAACAGAGGTAAGTACAGATCCAGAGGCATACACAAGTGCTTCTGCAAAAACAGCCCCCAAAACTGGGGGTGAATCCCTGCTGGCTACTCCTGATCACCTTTTTTTTTCTTCCATATGCCTGGAGATGACATCCAGAATGAGCTGTTAATTCCCTTTCCAGGGATGGAGGTGAGGCTGACTGGCCTGTAGCTCCCTGGGTCCTCCTCCTTGCCCTTTTTGAAGACTGGAGTGACACTGGCTTTCTTCCAGTCTTCAGGCACCTCTCCAGTTCTCCATGACTTTTCAGAGATGATGGAGGGCGGCCTGTCAACAACATCCGCCAGCTCCCTCAGTACCTGTGGGTGCATCCCATCCAGGCCCACGGATTTGTGGATGTCTGGCTTGCCCAGAAGGTCTCTAATCCTATCCTCCTCAACCAAAGGAAAGTCTTCCCTTCTCTGGACTTTCTCCCTCACGTCCAGGCTCTGGGATTCCTGGGGGCTGCCCTTTAGCAGTGAAGACTGAAGCAAAGAAGGCATTCAGTAATTCTGCCTTCTCTGTATCCCTTGTCACCAGGGCCCCCGCCCACATTTTTCCTTGTCCTCCTCTTGCTACTGATGCATTTGAAGAAGCCCTTCCTGTTGTCCTTAACATCCCTTGCCAGACTCAGTTCCAACCGGGTCTTAGCCTTCCCTGTTGTATCTCTACATACTCTGACTGCATTCCTATAGTTCTCCCAAGTAGCCTGTCCCCTCTTCCACACTCTGTACTTTCTTCTTCTGTCTGAATTTGGCCAGGAGCTCCTTGCTCACCCATGGAGGTCTCCTGCCCCTTTTGCTGCACTTCTTATTCATAGGGATGCACCGCTCTTGAGCTTGGAGGAAGTGATGTTGGAATATTAGCCAGCTCTCCTGGACCCCCCTTCCCTCTAGGGCCTTCACCCGTGATATTCCTCCAAGTAGGTCTCTGAAGAGCCCAAAGTCTGCTCTCCTGAAGTCCAGGGTCGCAATCATGCTTGTTGCCTTACTTCTTTCCTGTCGGATCCTGAACTCCACCATCTCGTGGTCACTGCAGCCAAGACTGCCCCCAACCTTCACATCTCTAACCAGTCCCTCCCTGTTGGTAAGGACAAGGTCCAGCAGGACACCCTTCTGGACTCTTTTCAGTGGTGTCCAGTGACAGGGCAAGAGGGAACAGGCACAAAGGGAATCACAGGAAGTTCCTTCAGAAGATAAGCAAAAACTGCTTTCCTAAGAGGATGACTGAGCACTGAAATGGGTTGCCCAGAGAAGTTGTAGAGTCTGCATCCTTGGAGATAGTCAGAAGCTGCTCGGACAGGGTCCTGGGCCATGTGCTGTAGGTGACCCTGCAGGGGGTTTGGACTAGATGATCTTTAAAGGTCCCTACCATCCTCAATTGTTCTGTGATTCTGTGATACTTAAATCTTTCACTTTTCCTCCTTGTGTGGTGGGGTTATTTTTTGTTTGTTTTTCGTCCTTTATGCCACTTTCTGCCTCTTGTGTTTCTGGCTTAGCAACTTGTGGGGGAGTTGTTTTTTTTTTTTTTTTTTTTTCTTCTCTGGCTTTAAACCAACTGCCCCATGTAGTAGTAAAATGAGACACAGTAAAGTGCAGTGCCACACCAGATCTCCCCCCCCTTCTATTTCTTTTAAGGCTTCTTCTCTCAGTGGAGAGAAGTCCTTTCTCTCGCTTCTTTGGTTACTGTCAGTTAGTCTGTGCTTTCTTGGAAAGACTGCGTAACACAGATGGTAAAACTTGGCTCAAGCATCGTTTGAATTAAAGGTGTGGGAGTTCACTGCAAGAGATGCTCAAGCAATGTGAGGCATATGGAAGTGGGACATATCCCCCCCCTTTTTTTTTTTAGCTTACATGTACAGGAGGAGCTTCACTTTAAAGCCTTGCATTTTTGATTTGGTAAAATAATCCTTTTGAAAGACAAGTGCTACTACAGCCCGCACAAATTTGCTGATGAATATATTAGTTGCTAGTCTGCACAGTGCATATGTAAATGTAAAGTTTCTACAGGAAAACTGATACCATCTTTGCTTATCTGTTGACTCTGGAAGCTGGTAGTGTGCAGGAAGGTTTGAATGGTGAAAACATTCTTTCACTTCTAGGTAATAGCTAAGGTCACAAAACATATTTTAACGTGTGTGCTGTCTTTCCAGGTTGTTGATCTGCTGTTGGCCCGAGGAGCAAACAAAGAACATAGGAATGTGTCTGATTATACACCATTAAGCCTTGCTGCATCTGGTGGATATGTCAATATCATCAAGATTCTCCTCAACGCTGGAGCAGAAATTAATTCAAGGTAATGTATTCTGTGCATCAGATTAACTGCAGGAGTAGTCTGTTGTTGGGTGTATAGTGAAACGTATTCTCCAACCTTTAGTGCTTTTAGCCTTCCTTGCAACCTTTCTACATCACTCCCATCCTTCATTTCTCTTATATCTAAGTTTTAAGTGACAATATGATTTGCAAGCCTATTCTTTCCCCCTTTCTTTGCTACTGTTCTGGGATCTAGAAGTCCAACACTTTTCCAGTGGAACGGAAAGGAACCAGCCGAAGTTCACAAGGCAGCCCTGTGTATTTGTTGGAATATTTCTTTTTCAGAAAGAGGAACAAAATTACATGGCTGAGTGTCTTAAGTGCCCTTTACTCATTATAGAAAAGCTAACATTTCTTCTGTCCCCAGAAGAAGTTTAAACTGTGGCTGTATTTTAGAAGTATGTTTTTCTGAATCAGCTGCAGCCTTGGATTTAATATAAATTGCTTAATGTGTATGTGTGCTTCAGCCATCTGAACTTTGAAAAGTTGAAACATTTTTCTTGTACATAAATCATGATTTTCTACTGCACGTGGTTACTCTGGTTTCTGATAATCAGCTCAGAATTGCTAGTATTTTAGGTAAGTGTCTCTATATATTGTATGTTTCTTTTTGGCCTACAATAAAACATTCTGTTCGTCTTGGATACACTTGTGTTTTACAGAGCATTCATCTGGTTCTGGGAACTGTTGTTTTTCTTTCTCTTTAGGACTGGGAGTAAGCTAGGTATTTCTCCTCTGATGTTGGCCGCTATGAACGGCCACGTACCTGCAGTGAAACTGTTGCTTGACATGGGTTCCGATATCAATGCCCAAATTGAGACCAATCGCAATACGGCCCTCACCCTGGCCTGTTTCCAAGGCCGAGCAGAGGTGGTCAGTCTGCTTTTGGACAGGAAAGCCAATGTTGAACACAGGGCTAAGGTAGGCACGTATATCACCTTTCCTTATGACTTATTTTTAAGAAGTGCATTTTCCAAGAGTTGTCAGGTTTCTTGAAATTCTTCTTTGAGCCCCTTCGGCTCTGTCTTCAGTAATTCAAAAGCAAATCGGTAGTGATGGAGCTAGACATTTGACAGGGGTTATTTTCTCACTGTTGTTTTGTTTTTGTTTTTCCCAAGGTATTTAAACACCTCTCCTTGCTTGTGAAAAAGGAAAAGTATTTTAGTAAAAACCTCCTTGCCCCTATTGATGTGCAAGCTTCAAGGTTGTGCCTAATAGCTTGTATGCATGCCTCATTTCACTCGCTACAGTATAGGAAAATTAGAGGACTTGCTGAACGTTTTGAAATAAGCTTTTTAAAAATCATAAGCAGCAGTTCTGATGATTGTTTGTTGGGGGAAGGATGATTAGACCTTCTGAATGAAAAATGAAACTTACCTTGGTTAACTCTCACTCAGTAGTGCCAAGAAACTTCTCAAGTTTAAGACTGACATGTTCTGTTAACAGAACAGATAGATATATCTGTATTTATATGTAAGTCAAGCCCAGAAAGAAAGGGAACGGTATTTTTATGGCAGTGATTTTCAGATACAACAGACTACTTCATCCACATCAAGGCAAGTATTGCGTTCAAACGCTGGTCTGTTAGATGTAAAACTGATGTTAACATAGAACCCATGACTTCAGTACTGTGACTTTCTGCACCTCTGCAGTGCTCTACCAGTCCCATCCTTTACTGTGGGACAGCTTTGTGCTTCTTGCCATAAAGGAAACTGAAAGCTAGTGTAGACAGCCAGAGTGATTTCCCCAGCACAAAAAAAAAATTGGTAGCTCCTAAAGCTGCTGAAATAATTTCTATGTCCATAGAAATGTCTGCTTCTCCTGTAGCTGGAGAAAAAGGGATGTGGATATAAGCCAGCTCTCAAACAGTCAGCTGGGCATGTTAGCAGCTTGTACAAGTTTATTTAACACTCTTGCCTAACAACCAGGTTCGTCCAAGGTCAGTCTCAGTGCTAAGGGAGGCTAGAGAGGATTTCTAAAGCCAATTTTGGGGGCCATTTTTGCAGAAACACTTGTGTTTGCCTCTGGATCTGTACTTACCTCTGTTTTAGAGATTCTTTGTAAACTTGTTTTTATTGCTCAGGCTAGTATATCTGGTGGTAATCAGTTGTCAGTTTAGGCTGGTGTAAATCAAAGCCAAAGAGGATGTTTTCTGAGGAAGACTTTTAAAGTAAATATAAGCAGTTAAATAAAAAATCTGATTTACGTGTAGAAATCCGTAATGGTTTATCCAAATGTTGTACCTAAAGTAGTTTATACAGAATTCACAATGAGCAACTCATTATTTTTGCACAGACTGGTCTTACACCTCTGATGGAAGCTGCTTCAGGAGGGTATGCAGAGGTTGGAAGAGTTCTTCTTGACAAAGGAGCAGACGTTAATGCTCCTCCTGTGCCTTCCTCAAGAGATACAGCTTTAACAATTGCAGCAGATAAGGGTCACTACAAGTTCTGCGAGCTCTTGATTAATCGGTAAATTATTTCTTCTCATTGGTAATATGGCTTATTCTGTAGCTGTATTTTTTGTGGTAAGGATGCCCTTGTTTGTGTCATTGTACACATCCAAGAGCAAAGAGGATGGGGAACTTTGGGAGTAGGGCCTCATATCTGTTCACTATACCAGTATTATCCTAGTGTATCCTGCAACTGCAGTGTTGTTGAAGCTAAGCAGACAGCTGGGATCAGAGGTAAGCAAACAGTGTCTAACTGTGTTGACTATGTAGTAATCAACAATTCCTACATGAGCGTTGCCCTGCTATCACTTAGAGTAGAGCCTGGAAACTGCTCTGGAGCTATTCAAGTGCAATCATGTGCAGCTAAAATTTCAAGGGGCTTCTTTGCACTTTGAGTAGTCTCAAATCTAAAGATCAGTTTAAAAACTGTGTTAGCTAGTTCCCTAACTGATGCAGAAGACTAAGTTAGGTGAGTGTTCCTTGCTATGAAGTGAGAGTAGGAGAGGTTTAAATTGTCTTTGTCCCTGAAATCTTCTGCTTTTTAAGTCACAATATAATAAAACAGAATTTCTACTCCAGATACTAGATTTCAATGGCTGATGTTGCATATTCAGTTGTAGTCTGATCTTTCATGATCTCTTACTTCCTGATTTCCATCTTTACTGATACCTTACTTCACTCAATTACCCTTGTTCTACTTTAGAGGAGCTCATATCGATGTTCGTAACAAGAAAGGAAATACACCTCTTTGGCTGGCAGCTAATGGTGGTCACTATGATGTAGTTCAGCTGCTTGTGCAAGCAGGAGCAGATGTGGATGCAGCAGATAATCGGAAGATTACACCTCTTATGTCAGCGTTCCGCAAGGTAGGAGAACAACCTGACTGTATATTTCAATGCTAAATGTTCTTGAAATGGAATTTCTCATTTGTTTTTTAAATCTAAATGTTTAGTCTTGGAAAAAAATCAAATATAACACATCAAAATTACTATTTTGATAAAATGTCTGCTTTAAGATCATTAGATCTGCGGATCTCAGACCCTCTCTAGAGAAGAGCTAAGATGCACTTCACAAAGATCTGTTTTTGAGACATGAAAAGCTTTGTTTTGTAAAATGTGTTAATTTTATCTCTGGTTATACAGTTTCCAAAACCTTTCACTATTCTAGCTGTTAAGATTATTGTGTTCCCCTGTAAATTCCTGCAAATAATACATCTTGTTCCAGCCTTGCTTTAGAGATGGACACTGTACCAGTCTGTAATAAGCTGTCCTTTGGGGTGGTCCTGTTCTACTGTTCCTATGTTCAGACCCAGGTCTTATGTCTTGTCTCTACTAGACTTTGTATTGCTGGCTTTTCTTGATGTTGCCTTTTTTCCTTGGCAGTAGGAATATTAGCTTCTAATGGTTTGATCAGTTAAGCTTCTGGAAACAAGGAATATAGCTGTAGTAGAGGATTGTTTAAGAGCAGTTGCTTTATACTTAACAAAACATCAAATAAGAGTACAGATTTTTGACAAATATCAATGTTGAGCATTCTGCTACTGTCCCTCCATTGCTTTCAGATAATTTCAGAAGTAGTAAGTCGGTAATGTTTGTGTGGTTGCATAGCGCACCCCATCAGATAGGGTATCCAGCAGCAGAAGAAAGTGTAGTTGTGGGATAATGTTCAGCTGGCTCAGTTCCCTGATCAGACTCACCTTGTGAGCAAACAAAAACGCGAAGAGCTGACTGTGCTCTCAGGCCTGGTTTGATCCTTGTATTTTAAAATAATAAGTTACGTTTAGGAGAGCCTGCCTTTGTCGCCTGTATGTTCAACAGTAAACTCGCTGTCAGCACTGAGCAAACTAGTCACCTCTCCTCCCTCAAAGCAATTTAGCAGAAATACTCTTGCTTGTTACTAGTTTTTACTCTGAACTAACAGATATCAAGCTTGTGTTTTAATGATGAGTGACAGCAGTTGTGTACAAAAGAGATAAGAATTTTGTTTGCTATTGCAGGGGCATGTGAAAGTAGTTCAGTTCCTCGTGAAAGAAGTAAACCAGTTTCCTTCAGACATTGAATGCATGCGGTACATAGCAACCATAACTGACAAGGTGAGTTAAGTTTGAGAAAAGACCAAGACCATTTGTATTAGGTTATACATGTGAAAACCTTAAGTATTCAAAACTAAATGTTCATGTTTAGCTTCTCAGTTTTGTATGTCTCTTTTTAACTTTTTTTAGGTCTAGGTTTAGTTTTGAGTCTTACTGTATTGGGAGTAGTTGTATGCTTATGAATGAATACAAGGAAATCAGTCTTATATTTGTAGAGCAAGCCTCAGTCCTTAATTTCGGTTTTAGAGATATTTTAGTAAGAAAAGTTTGCATTCCAGGACCTGTTGAAAAAATGTCACCAGTGTGTGGAGACGATTGTGAAAGCTAAAGACCAGCAGGCTGCAGAAGCAAATAAGAATGCAACTATCTTGCTGAAGGAGCTAGACCTGGAAAAAGTGAGTGGAGAATTGCCGTTACAATGTAACGCTTCAAACTACATCTAAATCTGTAGACTGTATTGACGTTTCTGTTTCTTGAGGCAGTTGTCTTCATGTAATGTCTATATTTGCTTTCTTTCCTCTCATATATAAAAAGTAACATGTATACTGAGCGTGGCAAACTAGAACTGACTTTTACCTTTAGCCATTCTGTTATCCTTTTTAGGAAAACTTAGATTTGGACTTGGTGATGGTTACCTTAGGTTATAGCTTTCTTGTATTACTCAGAGCACAGAAAGTAAGTCTGAGTAAGAGAAATCTTCAGTCTCAGTCGTTTGATACGTGGTATGTTATACATTGTGTAAGGTATGGTCTGGAAATTTTCCATGAAGTTTCACTCAGTTTTACAAAGGAAAACTTACAGGCTGACAGATGAGCTAAATGCAGTGAGAAAGTCAACTTATCCTTCACTGAGGTGCTGATAAGTATCCCAGCAAAATGCCAAAACCTCTTAAGTGTTCTTAATGAGATGGCTAAATGGAGGCTTTTATAATTCTAGATAAACAATTCATACCATAATAAAGACAGAAGTTCTGGCCTGGTTCCATATTTATTAAATTTTCCAGTCTGCTGACTTGTTAAACACCAATCAGTTGCTTTGCAAAACTACAGTAAAGCAAAGTTGTCAGTATGAGAGATAAGCCATGCCAACAAGTGGTTAAAATGATATCTCTGTTTATTCTGCAAAATACTCTGGGAGATTTTTTGAGTGAAAATGCTAAAATTATTGCAGAAATATTGATCAAGTTACTAAATATTTTTGAGAAAGGACTGAGATAATGAGAGATCTTTGCTGCTTCCTGGTAAAATTATGTATTTATAATACCTCTATTGTTCTGGTTGTATTCTGTTGTCATTCCTTAGAAGTTTTGGAGACCAGCTGGTCCTGTTGTTCTGTAACATCTATCCAGTTTGTGCATAAGGATTCAGTATGTGACAAAGTCATCCTTGTTCATCTTGCTCTCTTCTCCTCTCCTCCCTTCCCCCGGGTTCCTGGAGACAATATGAATTATAAGTATGACTTGGTCTTTGTTTGTGAAAATGTTTAAGTATGAATATTTTTCTCCTACATAGTCAAGAGAGGAGAGCAGAAAACAAGCTCTTGCAGCTAAAAGGGAGAAGAGAAAGGAAAAAAGAAAGAAGAAGAAAGAGGAACAAAAAAGAAAACAAGAAGAAGATGAAGAAAACAAGCCTAAAGAAACTTTAGAGCTGCAAGAAGATGATGATGAAGAAGAAAATGATGATGAAGGTAAAGAACATAGACTTTCATGAAAAGTGTAGTTGTGTTGTGCTTTTTTTAACCTTCCCTCTTTTTTTCCTGGTTTTGGAAGCTGACTTTTCTGATATTCTGACATCGTTACACAGCTTCTGTCCTGTTTTTTTCCCCCCTACTGTCAGAAACCTGGATGGGCAGTTGTCAATGTTCCTGTTAAAGTTGGTTTGTTCACTTTTCTTCCCCCTGTTCCCAAAGCAAAATTCTTGTTCTTGGATAATTTATGGTTGAATCTGGTGGTAATAGTCTGACAGCTGAGCAAGGAGTGTAACTTGCACTATAGTGTCTTCAGTCAGGAACACTGACTTTTTTTTTTTAATATATTTTGTGATTCTGACTTGATATCAACTGTTTTTCTTTCAGTGGAACAAGAAGTTCCTATAGAGCCTCCTAGTGCAACCACTACAACTACAATTGGAATCTCTGCAACATCGACTACTTTCACAAATGCCTTTGGGAAGAAGAGAGCTAATGTGGTGACTACACCCAGCACAAATAGAAAAAATAAGAAAAATAAAACAAAAGAGACTCCTCAGAACATGCAGATAATTTTGCCAGATCAGCATATATCTCTAGCACAGCAAAAAGCAGATAAAAATAAAATAAATGGAGAGCCAAGAGGTGGTGGTGCAGGTGGGAACAGTGATTCAGATAACTTGGATAGTACAGATTGCAATAGTGAAAGTAGCAGTGGAGGTAAAAGCCAAGAGTTGAACTTCACCATGGATATGAATTCCTCTGGTGAGAGGCGCTATGCCTCATTGCTTATCCCTGCTCAGGAAGAAAAAACAAGCACATCAATTTCAAAAACCCCGACAAGGTGAGACTTCAGTGTTGTTTCCCTGTTTCACAGCATTTGTTTATACCAGTGTAAATTTTTTTGAGCTTAAGCTTTACACCACCTGGTGTATTCACAAAATGTTGAGAGATTGAGAATTTATTTGAATAGCAGTTAAGTAATACTATTAATTTTATTGAATGCACCTGTTTAAAATGCTAAAGAAATGATTTTGGCATTGCTTGCCATTTTTATATGATTTTATCAAAACATCCAGCTTTCTGTTACTGCACTGCTTAAGTACCTATATCTGTTTGTTAACTGTATTAGAATAGATTTTAAAGTGAATGTGATGGGAATTTATAAAGTAAATATCAACTTCGTTTATTGCCTATTTACAGAAGTAGTTTGGTTACCTTATGATTGTTTTATGATTCATCATAATTCATTTGAGTATCAATCCCTTTGTTTTAAGGAGGGAGGAGATTGATGACTCTGAGCATTTCGCCTGTCAGGTTGATGGCCAGTTTGATTTAACCTTGTCCAGCCAGAGGTGAGAATCAAAAGAACTCAATGATTGTACTGTGGCCATATGAAATAAGTTGGAAGATCATTCAATTGCTAGTGAAGGAGCTAATACCCACTCTAACACTGGTTTCTGAATAGGATTGTTGGTCTGAACCAGAAAACTTAGATTCTCTCTAAACCTGTAATCCTTGCTAACAGCTCCCACTCTGTTAATTTGTACATATAGGTGGTATTAATCTGAATCACTCCCTACCCCCTCTGTCCATCCGTGTCATCCCCCCCTATCGTCGTTGTGTCCTCCTCCCCCCCACCCCCCCACCCCCCGAAAAAAGAAAAAGAAATTTAAGGTTTGGGAGTGGGAGTACGTTGATTTGCAGAATACCTGGCTAAGAATGTAAATATGGGATCAAAAAGGGCAGCAAGAGAGGACTCTCCCAATAGCCAGAATTACTGCAACAGCTGGGTAGGAGTGGGGAGAGCTGCATCCTGAGCTTTTCTAGTGCCTCTCCCTGCCATACCCACCCCAGCCTGGATTAAAATTAGATGCTGAATGAGTAGATTTGTCCGCCCTTGGGGTTGTTCTGGATTACATTTAAGAATGTTAGAAATCAGGTTCTATCCATGTTTTATGACCTTTGGTTGTTTCTGCCTGAGTGTTTTCCAAGGTCTCCTAGAAAAGCCCCTGGAATTCTGCAGCTCTAGCAGGGTTAACTAACTGCATGCTTGTGTCTCCTTATATTGAAGGAAGGAGCACATGTTTCCATTAGATACGCATACACCTAAGAAATAAGACTATAAATACCAAAATGAGACTAACATATCTTACTAATTTCTGCAAATGCTCTTTGGCTCTTGCTCTGGGCAGACTTTTTCTGAAAACAGTTTATAAACTTGCTCTTCCTGAATTCCTTTTTCCTTTGGACACTGACATGCCAGTGAAAAGATTATTGCAATTGAAGTGAAAACTCAGACTTCATAATGGTGCTTTTCTAAAAGCTTACCTAGACATTTTCAGGCAAAGCAAAGAAAGAAAAGCTTTTTAAGCTTTTCAGCTTTTACACTGCAATTGATATTCTGCAATGAACTTCATTGTTTTCTTTCATATGCATTTTCTTGTTCCATTTGCCTCAACCTTATATTTATCTGAGGGCAACTAAAAGATCTGTAAGGAACTTCTAAGTGACCTGGACAGGTGTTTTATCACAGGGTTAAAACTTACTAAGATGAAGAGACAAAAACGCTGCCTTTGTGGAAAGTGTATCGTCAAAACGTTGCTTTTCACGTTGTCAGTACGTTTGGGTTATTTAAATACGCCTAGATGTCCGGTTTGCACAAAGTGCAGCATAAACAAATGGACTGCAAGGAGACAGAATAAACATAAAATGTTTTAAAGGAGGAGGAATAAAATGGATGAATAGTGTATGTAGTAAAGAGGAGTGATGCTCAGGATGATAATATTTACCTGAAGCATGAGGTCCTTAGTTAAATTTTCCTACTATACCATAGATTTGCTGAGCCAAGTGACTTAAGGCTAATCTTCTAACGATTTTTAAACCTTTAAATGTTGCTGCTACTGTTTCAGTGCTGCAGATGAAACTGTGAGCCCCTTGAACTGTGCTGCTTTTTTGTCCACATAGATCAGTTAGCCTAATAAGAGAATACTCTCATACTTGCATTGTTTCTGTCACTAGACTATTGCTTCAGCTGTGTTAGAGCAAATAGTGATGTTGAGCATCTGCTTCCAAATTGACTTAATTGGTAGATAAATACTTTAAAATCTCTGTCTCTCAGTTCCCCACTTTAAAATGAGGAAATGGAAGCACTTCTCTATTTTCCAAGGTTAGAGTAAGAGCAGAAAAATTGAAACACTTTCAAATATCTAGTAAGGAAGACATTACCAAGGTACATTTTCTTAAAGTTATTCAAACTGGAGAATGTATTATAGATGCATAAGCAGGGTGTAACTGAGTGGTTATTTACCATTTATTATAAACTATTTTAACCTGATGTCCTTAGTGCTTCATTTCGTCAATGGTTTAGCTCTCTGCTTTTTGGAAGAAGGATACAGGCTGTGGATTAAATGGTAAGAAAATACCTGTTAAGTCAGTCAACAGTTGTTCCATTTGAAAAATAAGAACGAAAGCAGCTAGTGCTAGCAGTTGCAGAGTATGTACACTGTAATACTGTCAGCTGAATTCTGTCATTTGTAATCCGTACATTTCTGTTCCCAGACTTGAAGGTGAAGGTAATTCAAATTCTTTGTCAACTACATATAAACCTGTTTCCTTGCCTCTGACTTCTCCAAATGTAAAGCTGAATCTGACTAGTCCAAAAAGAGGCCAGAAAAGAGAAGAAGGCTGGAAAGAAGTGGTTAGAAGGTAAAGTCTAATTCTGTGTTTTAGAAACTGTATGAACTATTTTTAGCTTATAAGTTTAGCTTATAAGCTGTGCTCAAATGTAGAATATCCAGCAAGGTTATTTGATTATTTAATTATATTTATTAAAACCCTTACCCTTATGCCTGAAGTGCTGTGGAAACAAATTACAGTCCTAATTTGTCGTAACTCTATATTAACTTAAGATCCATCTGACATAAACGTTTTATTTGGTGCTAGGTTTTTCTTTTTACCTTTGACTTCAGGTGTTAGTAAAGTAGAGGACCAGTGGATGACTGTTGCAAGATAAACCTCATTGTGATTTGCTGACCCTGATTGCTCATTCTATTGAAAATTTTGTGACCTTAAAGTGATTGTTAGGGGTCCAATTAGACTTTAAGGTTATTCATAAAGCATGCTTTTCTTTTCCAAATGTACTGATTATTTTATTATATGGCTGTTAACTAGTCTGTCTTTTTTGAAACCTTTATTATGCTTACTACTTGTTACTAAAAATGGTCATCCAGCTTTCCTTTTTTTTGTCTCCATATCAAAAAGGAATGCAGCATGAACACACAAATGTTAGATTCTTTGGGTGCACTTACCCTGCCCCGTTGCTTTTTTGCTGCAATGGTAGTGACCAGAAATACCTGTTTTAGAGAGTTTTAGGCTGTGTGCAACGAAAGTAATTTTACAGAGGACTAAATGTATCCAAATTATTGGAAGCCACAAACTGTCCATTTTTAACAAAAGAGGTGAAAAAAAGCAGTTTAGTCTGAAAATTTAAGCCTTTGAACCCTTAGAGTTGGTTCAATGTTCTGCTGTCGGTTGCATTCACCGAGGAGTTGTGATGAGTCTTGCTAAATGTATGGTTGCAGACTGCCCACCGCTTGGTGAGTCATGCAGGCATGAAACCATTAAACAGGTAGCTGACTTTTCCAGGGCTGCACACAGACCCCGCCACTGACCCTGGAGCTGCTGCATCTCTCCTCCTGGGTCTCTTGAGTCTCATAGTAGCTTTGTTGGGTATTGTCTGCTGTTCTTCTGGAGACGCTAGGGTACTAGAAAAGGCATCAAAACCTGGACTTTCCCAATCCTGGTGGAATTAGGTCTTGTATCATGAAAAATGTGTTCATAAAGTGTTCTGTACTGGTGTTTTTTTTTTTTTTTTTTTTTTTTTGTCCTGACCATTTGGCAAAGCATGTTTCGAACCGAAGAGCTTTTTTGGTGACTTCAGGTGTATTTGCAAAATGCATGCATTCATCTCCTAAAGTCTCTCCTGGTCTGAATGACCAGATTCATTCTTCTTCTCCCCTCTCCCTGTGAGTATCCCACTGGCTACAAGGGATGTCTATCAAAGAAGTAACCAATGAAAACACCCCTTCTACCCTTGACAGGCAAGTAGGCAGAGTTTTGAAAGACCCTCCCCCTAGCAACACTCTGCAGCCAACACCAATTGAGCAGTTTCAGCTGCAGAGAGGAGGGCGCTGCTGTTCAGGAGCAAAAAGGTACTGTTTTGGGCACTTTTCCAGGTAAAAAACATTGAGCTTGGTGGGTTGGGAGGGAAAAACTGCAGGGTGATGGGTGGGCAGGGGCCCTTGGCACTGTGGTGAGCTATTCTGGAGAAGGAGCATCTCCAGGGGTGGTGGTATGGGGTTCCTAGTGGAATGAGGTGGAAGACAACCAAAGTACAGTCAGAAGCTCTATGAGTAATTTGGAAATGTCTTGCAAGTTAAGTGAGGATGGGAGCCCTGATTTGGTGAGGGAGTGGTTGGGATATCTAGTTTGAGAGAAGAGCCCTTGTGATGGAGGAAGGGAGAAGGTCCAAAGCATGAAACAGTGTTGGAATGAGATCTTTGTGCATGTTCTGAGGGCCTGGTTTCTGGGGAAGGGGTGGCTTGTAGTGTGCCTCTCCTGATGGGAAAGAGGAGAGAAAAAAGACCTTGGAAAGACAAGGTGATACCTTAGAATGTCTCCACATACTAGATATGTTTAAAATAAAATGTTCCCTTTAAATTTCATTAACCAAGAAACAATTTCCTGTTGGTCAAGTTATTTAAGCTTCGAAGACTGAATAGCTAGGTGAAGCTGGCAGCCTTTTCGGGGAGGGGGGGGTGTTCTGAGGTGCTTGAACTGTGATCACAGTGGTTACTGAAGCCCCTTTGAATCCCCTCTAATTATGCAGGTTTGAATTGCTGCACATCACTAGCAAGCTTGAAAGCATGTATGGGCTTGAGAGGTCCAGCCTTTAAAGTCTGGGGACAGTGGTGGCCCAGAAAAACCTTGGCCTGGGGTCTGGATGCAAGCATAGTTCGTGTTCAAAGACTTCCCAGTACTGTATGCCTGCACTGACCCACCAATACCATGTAAAAATAAAAAAATCCCAAACTGACTGATTTTACTGAACACATGGGTTACAGTGTTGTGGCCAGAAAGTGATCCTGCTTCTGAAAATCTGTGCTGCCTTCATAGTGGCTTCCAGCATCTGGTTAAATTACAGAACTGCACAATTTAAGTATGACAGCCACTGTTGTGTATTGCCACCTGTAAACTTTAAGATCAAGTGTAGTTTCTCACTTGATCTGAGAGAGGTCGAAACTAAGAGACCTGTGCGTGCAAGTGGTATTACAGAGCTGATCACTGGAAAAATGTTGGAAAACCACGTTGTTCTTACTGTAACCAGTCGAAATAGATAAGCCGTGGGCTTTTACATTTGAAGCAGTGCTATTTTTGTAAATTTGGGTCAGTAAACTAAGGATTTGTCTCACTTTGAAGGTACACAAGATAGAAGCCAAAAGTGTTTCTGAAGCAGTGTGTGAGGCACGTACCTCTATGATACAACAGTGGTAGAATAAATGCTCTGAAGAATCCTTGGATGATGAGTAATTTGAGTGGGGGAGTTTTAGAGAGGCTCCAAAGGGTGAAAAACTGTCAGCAGAAAACCACTTGCTGCCCTGAAACTTCAGCTGCTTGTCAGTCAACAAGGAATATTTTTTTATGGCTTTAAAGTTTAAACAAGCTTCACAGATCTGTGATTTTTGTGCTATAGGTCAAAGAAATTATCTGTCCCAGCTTCTGTCGTGTCTAGAATAATGGGAAGAGGTGGGTGCAACATCACAGCAATCCAGGATGTCACTGGTGCCCATATTGACGTAGATAAACAAAAAGATAAGAATGGAGAGAGAATGATCACAATAAGGTACGGTATCTTGAAAATACCTCTGAGTTAGTTCAAAGTGTAAGTTAAGTTCATTTATCTTTTAAGACAAGGATATGTTTAGCTTATTGGTTCTAGAATATAGCATTTATTATTGCTGCCAAGATGTGCCTAAGATCTGCTTATTCAAAGATAATCCTTAAGATAAGCAAAAGTAAAGACCTAACTTACCTGAGTAAACATGCAGTATACTCATATATCAGGTTATAAAATGAGGCTGCAGAATGTTGCACAAAGTTTCTTATATAACTGATAAATATGTTGTATTTAATCCAGGGGTGGCACAGAGTCAACGCGATATGCAGTGCAACTCATCAATGCCCTTATACAAGATCCTGCCAAGGAACTGGAAGACTTGATTCCTAAAACTCATATAAGAACACCTGCTTCAAGTACCAAATCAATCCATGCAAACTTTTCATCTGGAGTCAGTACTGCAACTGCCTCAAACAAAAATTCCTTTCCTCTTGGAGCACCACCCCTGGTCACATCACAGTCGTCAACACTATCTACTTTCCAGCCTACTAACAAATTAAACAAGAATGTTCCAGCAAATGTGCGCTCATCTTTTCCAGTGTCTCTTCCTCTAGCTTATTCTCATCCTCATTTTGCCTTGCTGGCTGCCCAAACTATGCAACAGATTCGGCATCCGCGCTTACCTATGGCCCAGTTTGGAGGGACTTTTTCACCTTCACCGAACACTTGGGGACCATTCCCAGTGAGACCAGTTAACCCTGGCAGCACAAACAGCTCTCCAAAGCATAATAGTTCAAGTCGCATAGGTAATCAGAATGGGAATATTTTGCAGACAGAGTCTCCTGGATTAGCTACTTCTAGTTGTCCTATTACTGTCTCTTCTGTAGTTGCTTCCACCCAACCGCTGTGCGTAACAAGTAATCGGACTCCTTCCTCAGTCAGAAAGCAGTTGTTTGCCTGCGTTCCTAAGACGAGTACTGCAGCAACAGCAATCTCAACTGTGACAAGCACCTGTAGCACCCTGCCTTCTGCTTCCTCTGCACCCCCAAACAACGGGCAAGTTCCCACAGCCTTTCTGCCCTCTAGTGCTCCACAAACGCAGCATTCTGCACTTAAAACGGACTCTTTCTCAGTTGTATCAGCACCCAAAGAGAAGGTGTCTGCACCAGACCAGCCTGTTGGAAATGTGTGCGCCCCATCTTCGGTTGCAAGTAGTTGCAATATGTCAACTAGTAGCAGTTCAGGAGTCGCAGAAACTCGCCCATCTAGCAGCCCCACGCCGCTAAATAATGTCCAAGATGAAATACTGCCAACCAGTGTGTCAGAGATCAATCCTTCTATGTCGATGCCTTTTTCATCCAGCTCGGAACCCACTCCTTTAAGCTTAGCGTCACCCAGGTCAGTTGTTGCAGATAATCAGGACAACAGTAACTTACCTCAAGTAGCTGTACCAGCACCTCGAGTTACTCACAGGATGCAGTCCAGAGGTTCGTTCTATTCAGTGGTACCAAATGCAAACCTGCATCAAGATCCTCAGTCTATTTTTGTTACGAATCAAGTTCCTTTAACACCTTCTCAAGGTCCACCTGCTGCAGTGCAGGTTTCGTCAGCCATGAACGTTATGAACGGTTCTCAGATGCACATTAATCCAGCAAACAAATCATTGCCTCCTACCTTTGGGCCAGCAACACTCTTCAATCACTTTAGCAGTCTTTTTGATAGCAACCAGGTGCCAGCTAACCAAGGCTGGGGAGACTGTCCACTCTCCACTCGAGCAGCAGCTGACCCATCTTTCACTGTTCAGTCTACCTTTCTGAATAACTCTGTGCTAGGACACGTGGAAAATGTGCATCCTGATAACTCCAAGGCTCCTGGTTTCAGGCCACCTTCCCAACGGGTTTCTACTAGTCCTGTAGGTAAGTCACTAATATTATGCACTGGGCAGAATTCTCTCTTCATCCATTACACTTTGTTCACTTGGAGTTGCTTGAGAAATAATTTCATACTTATAGGATGCTTGCGTAGTGATGTTGGCCTGTCTTAACCCAAATGCTCTTTAAAATGATTTTTTTTTTTTTTCCTCTTCAGCTCTCCTAGGATGTTAAATATTGGGAGTATTGCAGAAGTGGCACTGAGCACTGTTAGTCTCCTTTAAGAGGAAGGAATGTTTCTGCCTCTTTGTAAGGTTCAGAGTTGCACTGATTTTTTTAGCTTTTTGTGGGGTTTGCATGGAACATAATGATAAACCCAAAGCAGCAGGGACAGCACTGTTGATGAGCCTCAGCTCCAGGAGCGAGTGCTTGCACTGGCTTGCAGCCCTGCTGTGTAGGACACCAACTTGACTCTGAGGGTGTAAGCTCTCTGTATTCTTTGTCTCTTGATGTGACTCTGATCCAGTAGGCTAAAGGATGCTTTCAGTTTGTGCTGTAATTCTAGTAAACTGACAGTGTGTTTTGGGAAGTTGGTGTATGATGTTCTTCTAGGAAGTTACTGTCCTTCAGCTATTAAGATACAGTAGTTCGAATTGACTTGCTTTTAATTGAAATGGATTAGGAACACTCACAGCAAGTTCCCTGCCCTGTTGTGCTCTTCCTTAAGGACTGCTATCTTCTTGGTGCTCAGACTATGTTACAGGTAGCTGCACCCATTTGGCTGGAAGGGACTCTCAAGAGATGTAGTATGATCCACTCTTTCCTTCTTACCTCAATAAATTTACAGTGCCTTAAAGTTGGGTAGCTGAAGAGCCTTGCTCTGAAGTTGTATTCCTCCCACTATATGATAGATCTTTAAGCTAATACTTCAGGGCTTGAATACTGCATTTGAATACTTCAGTAGCTAGACTTTCAGATGTTCTGCATTCGCACTCAATGGATTTGAAAATGTTCGGGACTTCTGAAAACCAGACCACTTCTGTCAGACTAGCTTTAACCACAGTGTTAAAGTGTTTGCTATGACTGTAACTCTCTTAATAGTAGTTTAATGTGGACTGCATGACTGCATTGCAAAGCACATGAACCCCTGTAGAATGTATGCTATCTCCATTCCCAGTGCAGTAAGTAGAACCAGTTGTAATTAAGGCTGTGAAAGGTAAAGTAACTGGACCTGACTTCAGAAACCCTTAATGTGATCTCACCTTTTCCTCTGCAGTGCTCTCAGTTGGAAGCTGGTTGCTACTGGTATATCCCCTCCTTAGGAAGTTTTGTAACAAATAGACTCTGCTGAAATCCTGATTATCAGATTCTGCATATACAAGGGCAGCTGACTGGGACATCCCATAGCAGCAAAAGATTTTGCTGTTCACTTAGGCTGAGGTCATCAATTTTTCATCAGGAAAAATGACTTTGTCCCTTGTATATGCTTAAATAATTTAAATATATAAGAGATAATTGAGAATCTGTTTTTGCCCTGAGTTAAGAGAATGGTAAATGGATATCCCTGGACAATTTGCACAGTTGACTTTGAGGAGAAAAGCATGAAGAAGTTCTTGTCTGAAGTGCAAAAATATTTGGACAGAACACAATTTTCCAAGCTGGAATTTGGTTGGGATATTGAAAATGAAGAATAACTGAAAATAGGTGGATGTGCCCCTGAAATTCAAACTTTCAGCAGATGACTGCTTTGTCAAGTCATCAGTTTATTCATTTAATCTGTTCTTCTGTTTGCTACTACTTTTAATCATCGATATGGCAGAATCTAAATTTTGCCCCTCTCTCAAAAGGAAGAAGGGCTTTAGGGGAAACAAAAGAAGGGGGCACTGGAAAGGCATGGTGGTGAGGAAAGGAACGGCAATAATAGGCTGAGGACCCCTGCAATGTTTTGACCTTAGAGCATAAGCATGGTCCTGCACTCTGTTCACTCATTTCATTCACCGGCGCCTTTTCAGATAGACAAGCCTTTCCATTAGGCTCAGCCTCTGAGATGGGGTGAACTGGTGATTGTACTGAGCGTTTTCCATAGGTTCCAGTGGCAGGTTTTGTGAAGGGTTCAAGGAGAGAAAAGTCCAGTCATTATTGGCTTATGCTTTGGGGTACAGGAGTGCTAGATGTGGAGCAATATGATGGGCTTTGCTTAGTGAGTCAGTACACTTTGAAATGATGAGAAGGAATAGTAATAGTCATCAAATAGATGCCAGTCCTGTAGTCTTTAGCCCTGACTTTGTACTTTATCGAGCAGAGATTTGTCTAGTGTGCCTGAATTTCAACCTGAATTTTCTAATTCACCAATTCCTCTGAGCCACAGATAACTGTCCCTATGGCCTTACTGGCTGTAGATCTGTTCTGGAAACTGTTTTTTATACCCTATTTATGTTTTTGGTTCTCTAGTTCTAACAGCTTGCAGAGTGAGGGCATACTTAGCCTGATCATTTGGGGCGGTGGCAGAGAAGACCGAAAAAGTCCATTCATTACTTCCTCTACGTTTCAGAAAAGTGTCTGAGACCCTGCTCATGTAGCACTGGGAGGTCTTACAAATTTAAAATACGCCAACTTAAAAATCAGCACGTTGCTTCCCAGGCTGTACAAAAGGGCTGGACTTCCTGTTTTACATGCAGCAACCAAGTGCTGTGCTTTCTCTAAAGGTGGAGTTAGCCCTTGAATTTAACTAATCTCTGTAAAAGTGTCTGGGAGCTTTGATAAACTGAATTTGGAGCAGTGTTTGTGGGGGATTGATATACCAATCACTAAAGCTCATTTATGCTTTCAGAGCGTAATGAAGAGTTTGAGTTCATGGCCAGGGTAACTACAAAGTATAGAATTGCAAGATTCTTTTAGTATTGTAAAATCTGATTTTATTGGTAAACATATAATTAGGAAGCTGGCTATTGAAATCAGCATTCCTTTAGTCTTTGCTCACAGAAGCCATTCTTAATACTAAGTAAAGCTTTTTATCATTCACTTTTATGAAAGGCAAAATAATAGCAGAAAGCATTCTTTATGAATTGAAAAATTATGACTCTGGTGAATTCCTTTATCTTTGACTATTCCTTTCTTCTGCTACCTGCAGAAAATACACAATAGGGCCAAAAGTTTTAACTGCGCAGCCATTGCCCTTTGAAAGCTGTGTCCCCCTCCTCCTAAGCGTTCAAAAGGCACTGTTGGGCGTCTGAGTAAGTGCTATGCCTTCATAAGTTTCCACTTTAAGAAACTAGTAGTCCTCATAGCCAGCAACTGCATCAGATCTAGTGAATTATTTCTGTTAACATGAGCAGGTCACCCCTCTAGGTTTCTTGGCAGGAGAACTTGCTGTTATATTGCTTTGCTTTGCTTTTCTTCAATGCTCACTAGTAGGGGAAGGATTTTTTTGGAGAAGTCTATGTAGGAACTTCCATCAGAAGAGGTTAGTCTTCAGCATGTGACTACTTCTATGCTGTGCTGGCCCTAGCATGCTGTACGACAGTGAGGCTAGCAGCTGTCAGGTATGTGAAACTCTTCAGTCCTAGAAGCTGTGGAATAGCTGTGAAAGTTGGTCTGGATTGATCAGTGCTTCCAGCAGAGGTGAAAAATGAGGAGCTGGAGAACCTGAGCAGCAGCAGATGGAGTGCAGTCCCTGAGCTGCTTGCAGTGGAAATGCAGCTGTTGGATCTGATGCTTTTGCAAGCAAGGGATGCTTGACTGATTTATTTCTTGATTTTGATATTGGGGAAATACGTGGCTTTTAGTAACATCCCCATAAGAACAGGGGAGCACCTCTAGCTTACAACCTCAGCTATTCTTTCACCACTGCTATTTTCAGACTTCTGAGGATGTAAGTAGGTACTTACTTTCAGCCCTACTATGCAGCAATATGACTAGTCCTGGTTGTGGTCATCCTGAAATGTTTTAATGATTTTGAAAGTAGTCTTGTTTAATAGGCCCTTGAAACTAAACCCAAAAGTCAGGTAAACATACAGCCATGCCTGTTTCTACTCTTAGGTAATAAAGTGTGATAAAAGCTTTTAAGACATTTTGCAGAAGTATTTAAAAGCTTTGACTTAGTGAAAAACTAACTCCTCTTGCTAATCATTTTTATGGGTCTTGGACCTTTCTTTCCATCTTTGCCTTTCTCAGCAAGCAGCCCTCTCATCTATTGTGCTGGATATTGTCAGCCCTGTTTTCTTGGATACAGTATGCTCTGACCAATTTATGTTTAAACATAACTGTAAGATGGCAAAAACTGTAGTGCGGTGAATTACTTCCTTGGTGTTTGATTCCATAATAACCTCCACGAAGCCCTGTATTTCTGTTTGCTTGACTTCTGTTTGGTCTTTTTGTATGGCAGCTTTCTTGCCACTCTCCCAGTTTTCCTCCTTTCACCCACTGTGCCAGGATTGATTCCTTTCAGTGGCCAAGGGATGACTGGTTTTGTTAAAACTTTAAGCGAAATTGGAGAACATACAGAAAAGCCTTCTGTTGGTTATTGTCGAAGGTAGAGCTGTGCACCTGTAAAACAAACCTACAATGTGCAGATACCTCTGAAGGTGATAAAATGCTTTAATTGTTTGAAGCACTAGATCTCTCTAGTGCTTTGAAACAAGTTCCCAAAGAGAGATATTTAATCAAATTTATGTTTATTTCAGGCTTACCCTCTCTAGATCCATCCAACAACTCTACAACTTCTTCTTCAGGTCCTTTGACAGGCTTTTCAGCAAACATACAAGGAGCACGGGTTTACCTTCAAGGGCCAGCGCCTGTTGGGACTCCCAGCTTTAACAGACAGCATTTTTCACCACATCCTTGGACAAGCGCCACAAATTCATGTAGGAACTTCATGGGTCTGTCTTAGTTATCTATAAATTCTTAGTTATTGTCTGTAGTAGTTTTATAACTTGAGAGGAATTACCCAGTGATGCGCAGAATTTTTTTTCCCCAGTTGGTTTTAGCATCTGTGAGGATGACATGCAAGTCCCAAAGCTTTACTATTTTCTTTTTTTCATGTAAAATGCCGCTAGTTCTGGTAGCATTACTAAAGGCATATTTGGGGAAAAAAATAAGTCATTGTAGGCTGTAAGAGGAGGGGTCATGAAGTTGTGGGGAAGCACTAGGTGATTGTACCAAGCTAAATAATCTTCTCCTCTAAATTGTATGACAGTAGATGAAAATGGCGTGTTTGCCATGGGTTGAAGTTACACTTTTTTTTATTGGAAATCTGAAATTATTTGATGTTACCTAAAATGTTCCAAAATTTTAATGTATCAACAAGGTAATGCTCGAGTTTTCCTCTTAATGGAAAGAACATGGAAGTAGCTTTACAGAAAATACGGAGTTTTGATTCAGGATTGTAAGTGGAGAGGCTTTGTGTCGTTAATGCAACTTCTTTGCCACTGAGCTTAAGAACCAAAACATTTAAATGGGTGCCCAAAAGATTATTTTTTATTATTATTATTATTATTTTTTCTCCAAGGAGATTCAGTGACAGTTTTGAAGCTGGTAGAACTTGAGCACCTATGTTACACATGTGGCTTCGGGAAGCTGTCTTTAGTTTCTCTTCTGCTGGGAGAGGTGGATACCAAAAATAGGCTGCTTTGATATCTACGGTATTCTGGCTAATGCTTCACATCTTACTGACACTCTTCCATGTTTCTTCTTCTTTCTTGTAATTATTTTAGGTTTAACGTAATGTCAGGAGAGTATCACAGGATTCTGATGTCTGAAAGCATTTGTGTTACAGTGCTGATTATTTAAAGTTAATGGAAATTCCGTGAAAGACTGAAGAATATTCAGTACAATGAATGTTCTGCCAAAGAAAGCCTAGAAAAACTTTTTATAATTTCCCATAGAATAATGTTGGGGAAAGAGAAGGGGTAGCATTTACATTGGCTAGCTGTGTGCTTTGTGTGTAATTAAGCAAGAGAAATACTCTTTTCAGCAGGTGAATCTCCTATTCCATCAGTTTCCTCAGGATCATCTTCACCCCTTTCAGCTGCTTCTGCACCTTCTAACTTGGGCCAGCCAAAAACGGGTAACACAAATCAGGATCGAAAGGTACCTCCTCCCATCGGGACAGAGAGACTTGCCAGAATTCGACAGGGAGGATCTGTCACTCCAACTCCCTTAGGAACCAACTTCACAGCTCCCGTTGGTCATAGTGGTATCTGGTCTTTTGGAGTTAACAGTGTGTCTGGTAAGTCTGTATTCTACAGTCTGGGTTAGCATAAAGACATCAGAGCTTTGTGGAAACACTGTATTTGAAAAGAAAGTTGGAGAGGGAAAGGGGGAGGAGGAATGAAATTCCAGGCTCTCAAGTAAGCACTAAAGCTTCATCATGACAAGCAAAGATAAAAGCAGAATGTTCCTTGTGCATCAAGAAATAGAAATCTGTAATCAACTTGCACATTTACCCTAGAAGGAAAAACAATTGTCCAAGTAATGTGAAACTTTGTATCAGTGAAGGCACTGTTTTTCTTTTTCCTAGTGTAGATGGTTCTCACCCAGCCTAGGTTATCTGCCAGAGTGTGCTTGCAAACCTTGATAACACTTCGCATATTTCATATTAAGTCTTCTGAATGATAGGAAATTTTAAAGTAAGCAAATATTGTCCCTTAAGGGAATCCTTCTCCAAGTCTGATGTGTGGTGTAGAAGGAACAGCTGTGTCCCTCCAAGTTTGTAGCTTGTTTACCCATTAACATTTAAAAATGTTAGTTCTAAGCCCAGTTAATATATCCAGAAATACATAGTTGTGGATATTGTTTTTTTACTGATCTCCTCATGACTTTAATATGGGGTAAGTTCCATTTCAGGCAGCCCCCACCCTGTTTAAAAAGACGTTGAAACAGCTGAAGTTTCCTTCATTACAGTTACATTCAGTTTCCTGGTAGTTTTGAGTTCTTATGGAAAGTGAGAGGAGTTACAGCCTTCGAGTTGTAAATTGTTTCCATTTGTTATTTTACAGGACCATTAAAACTTCTTTATTTGTTATGTTTCTTCAGTGAAATCCTTCATGTGTTCTTGTGCACTAAGGCACTTTAGTGTCTCTGCATTGCTGTGTTTTTCAAGTGAAGCTTGCACATGCTCAGATACGATGCTTTGGGGGTTTATTGAAGCTTAGCTCTGCTGTGGATGCCTGAGATTTGAAGTTGCTATTAGTCTCCATAATCTCCACAGTTGCCTGAAGGATTAATAATTGTAATCGGCCAATTTCAATCTCTCCTTTCCAGAAGGCTTGTCAGGTTGGTCTCAGCCTGTAATGGGAAATCATCCAATGCAACAGCAATTGTCGGACCCGGGCACGTTTTCTCAGCATCAGCCAATGGAGCGAGATGATTCTGGAATAGTGGCTCCCTCAAACATTTTCCACCAACCTATGCCAAATAGTTTTGTGGATTTTTCTAAAGTAAGTTACGGGGGGGTCAATTTTTGGCTATAAAAGAACCAAGATTTTTGTTATGGAACCATGATTTGGGCACTGTAAGCCTCAGAAGAACTGGGTTCATGACAACTTCCTTTCTTCTGAAGCAAACTGAGATCAGTTTGGCAAGTCATTAGTTAATTCAGATGTTTCACGGTGCTAGTAGGTGTGAAATGCCTGTGGGATTGGTATTTGAGGGACAGATTTACCTCATGTGCTAATAGGACTCTATTCCATATTGCCTCTTCTAGTCTTGAATCTCCTTTCATCCTTGTACTCCTTTGCTGACTGGAAGTGGTGTCCAAACCTAGAGGCCTGTTTAAACAAAACTGGAAGTTAGAGGTGGCAAATATTCTCTTGCCTAGTCACTGATATCCCCATCATTCTCCAGTGTTTCCTTTTGCAGAGGCTCAGTCATGTGGAAATACTGGTACCACAAGGCTTGTTCTGTTCCTGAGGCTGGTTGAACATTCAATGCTTTCAATGCAGATCCTGCCTGTTAATGCCTCATGCTTTCCTTAAGGAAGGAGCAGGATGAGAGAACGGCATGTAATTCTGTGCATTGTGTGTTAATATTGTAGCTTGAGGCAAAGCAATACAGCCAAGCTATAACTGGCTCAGCCTCCACAGAAGGAAGGTCCAGGACTATGTGTTCAACAGCAGATCTTCTCACAGCATGTTTCAGAAGTGGCTGTAGTGTGTGTTTCTGGGATCTTCTGAATTACAGATTGATAATTGAATGCAGGAGAGATCTCAACCATAGAAGGCTGCTCTGTGACTTGCTCTTTCTGAACTGGAAGAATATTTTAGATGTCCCTTAAGTAATTTATAGAAAATCTTCAGCTCAATCTTATGGGCTCAAACTGCATAAAGACTTTGCAGTGCAGCGGCCTGGCTGCAGCTCGGCGCAGTACAGTTGTATTTCAAATTCTGCCTAGATGAGCAGTGATGCCCCTTTTCCTCGCAGTGCTGAGTTGTTTACCAGTATGTGAATGTTGCATATGGATTTGAACTGCCTCTGTCATCTTGGCAAACACAGTTTATGCTTGTGTGTCATCTATTGCAACAAGAAGCCTGATAAAATGTCAACACTAATAAAAACTACTTTCTACGTTGCTTTAAAAAACTCCAGATTGGATACAGTGTATTCTGTCCTTATCGTTCCCTAGTGCTGTCCTTGCCCCTGTCCTAGCCCAGCACTGCAAAGGTAGATGTAATCTCTGAAAAGTGCTCTGGTGGTGGCAAGATGAAAGGTACTGCACCGCAGAAGCATTTGATAATAAGGTCATTTTTCATAACCATTACCCTATTCACTAACATTTCTTTTTTGATCCTTTAGGGCCTGCCGATTTCCATGTATGGTGGCACTCTAATACCCTCGCACCCTCAGCTGGCAGATGGACCGGGAGGCCCTCTCTTTAATGGTCTTCATACTCCAGACCCAGCCTGGAATCCCATGATCAAAGTTGTCCAAAATTCAACAGAATGTACTGATGCTCAGCAGGTACCGTGGCTGCATTTTTTTTTCCTGCACTTCTGCTTACATAGGGCTTTTTGCAGAGTTATGCTTTGTTTTGTTTTTCTTTATTCTGGATAAGTGAGATTTTTTTCAACTCTTAGATACTAGAATTAAGATTGTTTGCATGATTTTTTTTCCCCCTGCAGTGTGTGTTTGTAAATGTATGTGGCTTTCAGATAAATGACCAGAATTTCAAGAATGCTCAGTAGGTACAAACTTTATTGTAAGTCATAGGGTTTAGATACATACTGAGTATGTTACATTACAGGTTGTCAATCAAAACCTGGCCAGAGCTGAAGATAGCTCCCAGCCTTTTTTGATGATCTGGTTATGTTCTAGGGGGAGCCTTAAGCTTGCCCTCTAGTGGTTGATTGCTCTAGTAAAGGAACCTTTATTTGTTTTTATAATAGACATGTTTTTTTCCTTCTTGCTATAGATTTGGCCTGGCACCTGGGCACCTCACATTGGAAACATGCATCTCAAGTACGTCAACTGATTTAAGGGGGTCTATCCTTTTTAGCCTTGTTTGGGAAACCTTATAACCTTGAAGAACCCTGGGGATTTTTTAATGTGCCTAACTAAGCAGTTTTCTGTGGGCTGTAAGAATGGAAACTTGATTGCCCGTTGTATAAGAACAAATTGATTCACCTATACAACTGATTCTGTTCTCCAGTTAGTTTAGCCATTTTGAACTTAAATCAGATGCAACTAGTGCTTTTGGCTAAACACTACTGAATGCGACTTGTGTGCAGCAGAGAACTAGATGATTACATGATTTCAACCTTTTAGGGTGGTAAATACATGTATAATTGTTTACATACTTAAGAGGAAAAGTTGAGTAAATTTCATGTCGTATAGTGGCTCTACTTTATGTAGCCTGTATTAATGTGAAATATTTACCTGAATATTCAATAAAAGGCAAACAGTATTTATAGGTTGTGTGTGAGAATTTTGGAAGAGGATGCATATTGTCATTTGTAGCTGCCATGTCCGGAGGTTTACCTTTCTAGGATCACTTAATTAGCAACCGGATGCAACTGGGGAAGGGGAGGAAGGTTTTAAGCTGCAGTCATATGTGATGCACAATGTAAGTGCTTCCTCCTGCCAGTTGTTATCCTTTTATTTTCTGAGAGCGTGGTTGTATGTGTGGTTTTGCTTTTTTTTTTTTTTTTTTTTTTTTTTTTTCCTCCTTCTGGATCAGTTCTGCTTCTTGTAGCACTCTCTTTACAGATGGGTTGCCTGAAATACCGGGTATTGTTCAGGGGCTGGAAATAAGGGCTGACTTGGCACCCTGGCAACCAGTGACATCTTAATTTGCAGAAGGCAAAACTTGAGGTAGTTCCTAGAAAAATGCAGGGTTTCTTCACCTGATTCTCTGTGACCAGCTGCCCAGAAGCAGATATTAGGAAAGCAGAGACCACCTCCCACCAGAGAATAATGTAATGTATTCTATCCTAAGCTTCCTGTAATCCTTTAAATCTGGTAAGAGCTTCTCAAGTCATTTCAGTGAGGAGGAAGAGGTTTCTTGCATACTGTTCAAGATGCAGGTTCACTGTCCACATAGGCAGTATTGATTCCAGTATCGCTGTGCCTTGGTAGCTTTCCATTTGCTGCATTAAGAGTAAACTTATTTCTACTTTCACTCAGTTCTGCTGCAGTAACTACACTGAATATTTGGTCCATTTCTCAAGCAGGTAACTACAGTGCAGTGTCCAATGTAACAGGCCACTTTTGGTGGTCTCTCAGACCAGAGAGCAGATGGAGACTTCCCCACCTTCCTTCCTTCCTCCTGCTGTTGCGTGTAAGGAATGGTCAGGAGAGTTTCCCCAGGAAAAGCATAAAGAAGGAGCAGCCAAAAGAGAGGATTCAGTGATAACTTGCATGGAGTGAACTCTTAAGATAATGTAATGGCGTGTGTTCTCTGTCGTGGTTACTTCTGAATATTCAGAAGTGCTCAAAGTATGAAGTGCACAAGTAATACCTGAGTACCATAGGCAAATAAACCTCAGACAGTATGGATGCATTTAGACATTCTACCTAGTATTCAACAAGAAAATGCAAAAAGACCTGAACTTTTGCTCTTACTGCCATCCTGATAAATGCAAACGCCAGAGGAGAAACACTTGTGCTGACAATAATTGTATTAAAAGTAAATGGTGAAAGAAAAACAAAATACCATATATACATACATAGATGTATGTATGTATTGTTGTACAGTAGCTTTTGTGCAAACTAGGTGCTTGTCCTTGGGGTGCCCTAGATGAATTGGTGCAAATGCTGCCCAGCAGACAGCCTCCCTTAGGATCGCGCGACCATGACTGAGTCTCGGGCGCCCGCTCCAGGGTGACGTGGGGCTGCCGGGCAGGTGATGTAGCCCTTGCGCTAGCAGAGAGCCAGGATGTGATAGCTCTGGCTGTCCTCGTCGTTCGCACTTGCTGACCAGACGCATCCGTTAGCGGAGAGGCAAGGCTGCCCGGGCTGCGCGGTTGCTCCGTGCCGAGCGCGTTTTAAAAAGTTGGACCCGTAGCGCTGCCTGGGGGGCGGGCGGAGGAGAGCGCGCCTGCCGCCCTCGGGCTGCTGGGGTAGAAGATGGCTGGGAGCCCCGCGGGGGCGGGGCCGGGGGCGGAGCCTCCCTGCTCGGCCTGGCCTGCACACGTGTTGGGCCTGCCGCCCTGCACGGTTCGGCTCGGCTCCATGGCCACGGCGGGCACTGCCACTGCCTCCTGCCCCATCCCGGGCGGCCGCGATCTCCCCGCGCCGGACGGCTACGGCTCCACGCCGGGCGGCACCCTCTACTCAACCACGCCGGGGGGTAAGGCTGAGTGGTGCCGAGAAGGGCAGCCCACCCCCCTCCCCCGGGCCCAGGAGAGCTGCCTCTGGCCCCAAGCGGCCTTGGGGGCAGGTGCCCAGGCCTCCCCCTGCCTGAGCCCACCCTTTGCCTCCCTGTGAAAGGAGGACCGAGGGAGGCCTTACCAGGCACGTTCAGCTGCTGCTGGGACTGCCGGCACTGCCCCATGCTGCTTCCTGGCCCAGCCAGAGGCTGCAACCGTCCCTTGGGCTGCAGGGCTGGGGAAGGAGCTCCTGGCAGCACCGTTGCAGTGGCTCGGTGCAGTCCTGCTTTCTCACTGGCACAGCGTGGCCATGCATTTGCCCCGATGGGCCTAAGCTGGAGGGGAGGTGCTGGGGACCAATGCAAAACTCGCTCAGAGCTGAGCTTTCTCCGGCGTGGTGGGCAGCACAGCTCACACTGCAGGGCGCCTTCTGCTCCCCTCTTCACTGGAGAGCTCTGTCCTGCACGCGCGAGTAAGCACAGCAGGTTTCAGTTGGACTGCGGGCAGCCACCCAGTGGGCGCCGGCCCCGGCATGTGCCCTCGATAAGCCTTATCGTGGGCCAGAGGGAGCCGGGCCAGGTGCTGGCACAGCAGCAGCAGGCGCCTGTGCACATTGTGTAACGTTTGCCGTGTTGGGACGGGCCTGGCCTGTACGGGGAGTTCTCGCTGCGCCAGCTGCCACTCTCAGCTGCTCTCTGACTTCAGCAGCTTGGCACAGAACTGCTGCTCTGTCCTCTGGGGACCTGTCCTGGCCTCCTGTGGGGACAGTGGGGGCCTGCTGGCCGGCCTTTGGGGAGCGGGAGCATCGTGCAGACCAGTTCAGTCTCGGAGATCACTGCAGGCGCTCACGGGTGTTAGGGAGAGCCCACACGTGCCTGGCAGCACCCGTTCTGGGCGCTGCTGCGAGGGCTGCATCCAAGGAGCTGGCAGCGGGAATGTGGCGTCCCATCCAACCCAACTGCTCGTCCCTTTGCAGGGAGTGCAGGGGGTGCCTTGGTCAGCAGAGCTCACAGGCCCAACCTCGGCTGTGCCCAGAGCTTGGCCAAGCCTGCAGGCAGCACAGGGGCAGATTTTGAAGATGCCTGACCCCATGGCTTGGTAGCACCCTGTGAGCTGCTGTGGGGCATCCAGACATCCTCTCCCTCCCCCCCCCCCACCCCCCCAACCCGTGCTGTGCCCTAGCAGGGCTCTGGGAGCTTTGGGAGGAAGGAATGATGCAGGGAACAGCTGCCGTGCATGATGGGTTTCACACTCTTGTCCTACAGGAAATCACATGATGGCTCCAGATGTGGCTGTGATTCCCGTCCAAGTGCGGCCCCTTCCCCCTGCCATTCTGGGCTCAGGCTCTGGCCATGGCACTGGGGGAAGGGGGCTGCCATGGGCCATCGGTGCCTGACTGCCCCCTGCTTTTGGCAGGTACCCGCATCATCTACGACCGCAAGTTCCTGCTGGAGTGCAAGAATTCACCCGTGGCCAGGACCCCTCCCTGCTGCCTGCCCCAGATCCCCGGTGTCACCTCCCCGGCCCAGCCCAGCCTCGTCAAGCTGGGGGAGCTCAAGGAGCAGAATGAGAGTGAAGAAACCATGCCAGGTGAGCAGCCTGGGCACCACAGCCCAAGCAGGGGAATAAGGCCGTGCTGCCTGGGGCATTGGGCTCCCACCCCAAAGGGTGGCTAAAAGGGCAAGGAGAGACCCTGGCTCAGCCAGTGTTCGACTTGGCTCTGTCTCAGTCTCTTGCTCCTGCAGCAGTCCATTTGCCTACACGTTTCCTCCAAGGTAACCCCATCCTAACCTTGGCCCTGTCTTCCCTCCCTGCCCTTCCAGATCAAGACCAATTTGAGATGGACATCTGAGTTCTCAGTTCCCCGTCTCCAGGCCATGGCTGGGCCTGTTTCTGGGCCTTGTGGAGGTGCTGGCACCGCAAGTGGCTGGCTGCAGCCCTCTCTGTGATGCTGGGGATGGACGCGTGACACCTCATGGGCTCCAGCACAACTGGCTGGTGCAACTGCCTAGAGAGCTCACGCTTGATCAATAAACACCATGAAACCCCTGTGGTGGGCTGGTGGATCTCTGCATTGGGGTCAAGTGCGTCTGTGGAGCTCTGGAGCTAGGTAGCTGCAGATGACCTTTCAGGGTATACAGGATCTCTTCCTTGGGCAATGAAACCCTGCAAGGTGAATGCAGGACCCTGAGGGTCATAGAAAGCACTGCTGAGGCCTGCAGTTTTGGAACTGTGTGGGTCTTGAGAGCTGCGAGCAGCTGAATCTGCCAGGCTTGGGGTGCCACATGTTTTCCCCATCCTGCCCAAGCTGGGGTAGTCAGAGCAGTCAGGGGGCTATGCTAGCCATGGTCAGGGCAGGTGGATGAGGCCTTCCTGCAAGCACAGGCTAGAGACAGAGCAGTCTCCCTGCACCTAGATTCTCCATTATGTCCAGAGAGGACACAGCCTGGTGAGCCTAGGGCCAGCACCATGATACTTTTGCCTGGATCCCCACTGTCTCAAGGGCCAACTGCATTTGAGTCTCTCAAGTCCCACACTTGGGTCTGAGCTGTGCCAGAGTGGGCAGGTCCCCAGCTGCTAAGGACTGGTTTTGCTGTGCAGGCAGAGTTCAGCTGCAGCAGCCCACACCAGTTTGCTCCAAGATAGCTGCATGTTGGCTTACCCAGCCACCCTAAGATTTCCCCTGGGCCTATCTCCTCCCAGAGAAGGTGCACAGCTGCCCTGCTGCCATGGGTCTCCCCATCACTACCAAAAGCTTGGCTAGAGGGTCCAGACTCAGCCAACTAATACAGCAGAAAAACATATCGCTATCATAGGAGCTCTGGCTGGATCCACGTGCTGCCAGAGGTACTGCTTGGTGGGGAATTCCTTCCCTTAATGAGTTGTGGGTCTGGGAACACCTTATTGGGGCGAGCTCCTTCAGACCAGCCTGAAGCTCTTCTGGCCTCATCTAGCATCTCTTAACCACTCACTGAACAGACAGGACCCAGCCTGACCCAGTGTACCAGGGCAGCCTGTAGACAGGGACAGATTGGTGCTATTTATTAACATCATGTCATGAATCGCCACTAAGATGTCATGGTGAATAAAATCCTCCTTTCCTGAGAGTCAGTTAGGAGCAGCAGGAGACGCCCAGGCCTCCTCAGGCACCAGGGGCTCCTTTTCCTGCCAGTGGCCCTGAATGCAGGCTGCCCTACCCATAGTCTGCAGCCCTGCTCTCGAGCATCAGGCAGCTTCCTGGTCAGGCACGGTCTCAGTCTCATCATTCCTGGGTTCAGTGAGCTTCATGGTAGATAGGTTCCTCATCTCAGCGATCAAGCGTTTGACACCCACCAGCCACTGGCTCACCTCGTTCACATGGTCCACCATAAGCGAGCGGTGGATCTCATCAGCCGTGTCCCAGTGGTGTTGCTGCAGCTCTGTTGAGGAAAGGGAATCCGTCAGTGGCTCTGTCAGCAGCAGCATGAGCCCAGTGACCCAGGCTTGACCAGATCCAGTCTCTGTACCACTCACCTTGCACCAGGAGGCTCATCCTCTTCCTCACAGGAGTTGACAACTTCCCCTGAGCCCATGTGTCCCCAAGCACCATCAGCCGCCGTCCAATGTCATCACACACTTGTTTCTGGAAGCATGGACAGGAGCTGGAGTGAGGACCTGCTCCAGAGAGGCTCTGGGCAGCCCTCTCAGGCAGGGGTGACTTTCCTGGGAACAAACAGCCCCTGCCTAGCCCCCTTCTGGCTGCTGAACCTCCCTGCTTCTTAGTACAGGACAGCAATGCTGTCTTGTAAGAGCAGCTACTGCTAGGTGAAATGAACTGGGGCCAGGAGGTAGAGGAGGAAGCACTGAAGGCCTCACCTGCACTGTGGGCCGGCAGGCATCTAGGGCCACCCTCAGGGGAGTGAGGACAGCATCTGCTGGTACATCACAGTCCTCCAAGGGCTCCTCTACAGTTGGCCTCACGCTCTCAGTCCACAAGGAAGGGTTGACAGGCCCAAGCGGGGGTGGCCCCAATGATTTGGGAGGCAGGGCTGTGGCAGCAGCCAGGGCGGTGGTGTCAGGAGGAGCACCTGGAGGGAATACAGACTGGTGTGGAGAACAGGCAGACCAATGCACCCAGTGGCAGCAGCACCCAGGCTGGTGCAGAGACCTGGAAGCTCACTGCCCCCCAAGAGATGTGCCAGATAGAGGGGGGAGGATCTCAGACCCCCAGCACCTCCAAGCTTCATTGACTCTCTGGCTCTTAGGGCTGGTACTAGGTCCTGGTTGTGTGGCTGCTCTTGCTGTGTCAGCATCACCCAGTCTCTCCGCCCTCTGAGGGGCTGCAGCAAAGGGAAGGTACCCTGTTCTCCAGGAGAACCAGGGCAGCCTTGGCTCTGCATGGGGGTCACAGATGGGCAGGGGCCCTCTGGGTGTTCTGACCTGAGCGGGCTCCGTGGGCGGGGGCCAACGCCCGGCGAGTGAGCAGGGCTCGCTTGGGGCCCCCAGCCTGGGTCTGCAGCCCATAGGAGAACTGGGGAGGGTCGTTCCAGCCTCGCTCCTTGTTCCCTGCCAGTACAAAATGAGGCGGTAAGAGCTGGAGCAGTGCCCCAGCACCCCACGGCCTCCAGCCCCCAGACACAGGCTCCCCAGGCCCCCTGACCCCGCACACAGGCTCCCCAGGCCCCCCAGCCTCTACACACAGGCTCCTGGAAACCCCCAGCTCCTGCACAGGGGCTCCCTGGGACCCTCAACCCCCAGACACGGGCTCCCCAGGCTCTCCAACCCCCACACATGGGTTCCTGGAACCCCCTGACCCCTGCACACAGGCTCCCCGGGACCCCCAACCCTCCCCCGGCCCCCAGACACAGGCTCCGTGGGCTCTCTGACCCCCGCACATGGGTTCCTGGAAACCCCCGACCCCCGCACACAGGCTCCTCGGGACCCCCAACCCTCCCCCAGCCCCCAGACACGGGCTTACCAGGCTAACTCTCGCACACAGGCCCCCCGGGCCCCCCAACCCCCGCACAGGGGCTCCCCTGGACCCCCGACCTCCACACACGGGCTCCCCGGGCTCTGACCCCCATACAGGGCTCCCCGGGACCCCCGACCCTCCGCCGGCCCCCCCACACGGACTCCCCGGCACCCCGGACCCCCGTACACGGTCTCTCCCGCCCCCTGACGCCCAGACACGAACCCCCCGTGGCTCCCCTACCCCCGCGGGGCTCCCCCGGCGCCCTCCGGCTCCTCGTGAGCCCTCCCGCCGCAGCGCCATCGAGGAAGAGCTCTCCCCCGCCGCCCGGCCCCGCACTCCCGGACCGGAAGTGCGTCCCCCCCCCTCCCTCTCCCCCCACCTCCGTTCTCGGAACACGGCCCCTCACCCGGTTTCACGTACAGCTCCGCCATCCTGCCACGTCACGCTCCCGGCCCCGCCCCTTCCGCGCGGGGGCGGGGGCGGCCGGGGCGCCGGGCTCGGAGCCGGCCCTCGGCGTGGGGCCCGGCGGGGGCGGGGCCCGAGGGGGCGCGGGCGGCGCGGCGCGGGGCGGCGCGGCGCGGAGCGCGGCGGCTGCGGAGCGGTGTTTTATTGAGAAATGGTCGGCTACGAAAGTGTCGCTGAGGTAGACGCCGGGCAGGGGCCCGGGGCTCCCGGCGGCGCTGAGCCCCGGGGCCGGGCCAGGCCCCTCCTGCGGTGGTGCTGCGTGAGATGGCGGTGGTGCGGGGGTCCTCGCCCGGGAGGGGCGCCGCCGCCGCCGCCGGCCCCTAGGGCGTGTGCAGCGCCGAGCGCTTCTGGCGGAAGGTCTCCAGGAAGGAGAAGACGCCGCGTTTGCGGGGCCCCGGGCCGCCCCTCGCCTTGGGCACGCCGGGCCCCCCCGAGTCCGCGGGGCTGCCCGCGGCGGCTGCCGGCCGGGTCCGCGCTGCTGCGCCCTTCGCCGCGGCCACCAGGCACTTCTGGTACTGCACCTGCGGGGAGGCGACACGCGCAGCGTGGGGACGGCGCCAGCAGGGCTGCGGAGGGACCCGCGATGGAGGGGACATGGGGACTGCGGCGGGATGTGGAGACGGCAGTGGCAGGGCTGCCGGGTACTGCGATGGCGGGATGTGGGGATGGCACCAAGGGGACCCGCGACGGGAGGGTGTTGGGACCACACCAGCAGGGCCGCGGGGGGACCGACGACGCGATGTGGGGATGGCACCCAGCAGGGCTGAGGGGACCCGCGGCAGTGGGGACGTGGGGACAACACCGGTAGAGCTGCAGAGGGACCCATGACAGTGGGACATGGAGATGGCACCCAGTAGGGCCAAGGAGGGACCCATGACAGGGGGGACGGGATGGCAGGACGTGGGGATGGCACCAGCGGGGTTGAGAGGGGACCTGTGATGGGGGAGAAGTGATGACGGCACCCTTTGGGGGCACAGGGAGGTGCTCAGTGGTGCCCCGGGGCCCCACTCACCATGCAAGCCGCCTGCACCGCCTCTGAGATGGTGCCAGCGTCAGGCTCACACCAGAACGCCGTGCACTGGAAGCGCTGTCCCATGTCCACGATGAGGGCGAAGGTGTGCACGTCCCTGCCCACCCCAATGAAGGTCACGTAGCGAACCTGGCACTCCCAGATGTGAGCCTCCTCCCTGTCCTCCTTGCCAGGGACACGGGGCAATCTGTCATGCACCAACCCTCCCCCCTCCCCACCGTACCCAGGGCTCAGCCACGCCGCAAGAGCTGCTACCCAGGAGGTGCTACCCAGCACTGAGCCCCCTGGGCCCCACCTGTGCCGAGTGCACCCTCATGGCCGTGTCTGACACGCTGATGAGGGAGGGTGTCCAGCGCTCCCGCCCAGGGCCTCTTGTCAGCTTCTCAATGGCCTCATTCAGCACGTCCATCCCTGGTGGGGTGAGAGACACCGCTGGCGGTCCCTGCCCCAGTGAGGCAAGTGGACAGGTGCTGCTGGGTGGCAGCACTGAGGCCTCGTGCGCAGGACTCCTGGCCTGTGCAGATCTCACTTGGTCTCTCCTACAAGGAGATGTTTCTTGAGCATCCCTGAGCCACTGTGAGGGACAACACCACTTACCCATGGCCCTGGGCACGGGCAAGCTGCCAATGTACAGCGCCTCGTACTTCTGGATCGACTGTCTCACAGCGTCCAGGATATCCACTGCCAAGATAGGCGAAATGCCTGGGACTGCCATGCACACAGCCCCAGGATCCCCAAAGCCCCTGAAGATGCATCCAGACAGGACAAGGGGTTCTGGTGGCCAAGTGCAGCATGGCCCCACTGAGCCCGGGCCTGTCCATGCTGGGGCAGCAGTGCATAGGGCTGTGGACACAGGGAGCATGGTGGCTGGCCCTCACAGGGGGTCACCAGGGTGCCTGAGGGACGATACCTTGCAGCGGCAGGTCGTCAGGGGATATGGACTCGCAGGTGATGGCGCGCGGGAGGCTGCTGCTTGCTGCTGCTCGCTCAGCCATGATCTGCAGGAGACAACATCACATGGGGCTCTGTACTTTCAGGGGTGCCCAAGTACCTCTCAGCCCCTCTTCAGTGGTGGTGGGCAGCACACTGAGCAGGTAACCGAGGTGTGTGCTGGCTGGTAAAGCCAGCAAGCCCTGTGACCTCCCTCCACCCTGAAACCATGGGATCATGCCCAGATATGTCCCCAGGAACTCTGCCACTCTGTCTACCAGGGCTGGGAGTGGGCTCAGCCCACCTGTGACCACAGGCCCTGGCACCCCACCTTTGAGCACATCTCATGCAGCGCCTTAGCAATGCCCTTGGCAGGCACGTTGCAGTGGAAGACGTGACACTTGAGCACGCAGGTATCCTTGTCATTGGCCACAAATGCAAAGTCCCTGCAAGATCAAGGGCAGGTGAGGGAGAACCTGGTGGAGGCAATGCCTCACGTGGCCTCATAGCCCCTCACCACCTTACCTGTCCCTGCATCCACCATGGCAATCAGGAGAGAGGAGAGCAGACAGGTTACTGCATGGGTCTCGCCATCCCAAGTGAGCAGAGCCAGGGCTGCTGAAGTCCCCCGGGTACTAGGCCATGGCATGGCTCCCAGGTGCAGGGGCATCCCATAGCCCATGGGCTGTGCCGCTGCCTGCCATGGAGGGGCCCCTGCCCCCGGCACCTGCCATTGTTGCAGCCAACACCCCAGACACGGATGTTGAGGATGGGCTGGCAGTGGATGAGGCTGTGGTCCAGGGGGTCCACCAAGCTCATGGTGTCCTTCTTCAGGATCATCACCAGGTTCTGACCCTGTGGAGAGCCGGGGGTACCCTCAGCCTGGTAGCAGGCCAGTCACAGCCACCTCACCTGCCCCATACCTGGGCACCCTGGCACTGGTCTTGTGTGCAGGGACAACCCCATCCACCCACCCTGTTTGCACCTTGACACCTCCCAGTATATTCCTGAAGTGTGGGACAACCCTGTCCACCTGCCCTGCCTCATACCGGGATGCCCCTGATACAACCCTCGTGTGTGGGGACAGGCCCTGCCATGTAGGCATCTCCTGGCACTGTCCTTTTCTCAGGGAAAACCCCAACAGTCTGGCCTGCCCCACAACTGGGCACTGCCGTCTTCAACCTGGGTGTGGAGAGAGCTCGCTCTGCCAATGGCTCTGGTCCCTGGGCTTCCCGGGCTCCCCAGGCATATGTCCCCATATGTGGGGACAACCAGCTGCAGCATTGCTGGGCCCTGGACACGGCTGCGGGAACCTCCCCAGCAATACTGTCTCTGTTCCTCACCTCATCCCAGCTGCCTGCAGAGTCGTGGCCCCGGCTCTTGCTGTTGGAGAGCTGCTGGATGCAGTTGTTGACGGCGATGCTGCTCTTACCAGGTGCTAGGTCTTCCTCAGGGATCTCAACCCAGCCCAGCGAGCGCACGGCAAAGCACTGAGCAGGGGCACATGAGGTTTGCATGCCAGGTCAGCATGACCATCACTGCCCTTGCCTCCATCCCCATGCTTGCCAGCTGCCAGGTACTCCCTGCTGCCCTCCATCCCTCTACGTGGTGCCTCAGTGCCACTCGTCCAGGTGCTCTGAGACAGGGGCAAGAGCCTCCCAGTGTGCCAGGACCCCCACCTCTGTATGCAGTACCTTGGAGCCAGGCTCAGCAGTGTGCTGGAAGTCATCTCCATGCCAGGGCAGTGAGGTCCTGCAAAGGGATGGGGCAACGAGGTGAGCAAGACTTCTGCTCAGTAGCACTGTCTCTGGGCACTAGTGCCTTGAGAAGTGCCAGGATGCCTTGGCAGCAGGAGCCCCACCCCCCATGCTACGAGCCATGGAGCATCTGGTGAGGGTGCCCAGGTCAATTTGTCTGACTGCAATCCATGTGGCTGCTCTGAGGGAGGATGCTGAGGACCAGCACCCAGCAGTGGGCAAAAGGGTGTTCACTGCTTCATTCCCCAAAGTCCCCACTGTCCCATGTTCCCAAATCCCCCAAAGCGCCGTGTTAGCAGAGTGTATGGATAACCCTACCTCCTGGACAGGGAAGCCATAGGGCTGGGAATGGGCCTGTCCTTCAAGAGGTGGTTCACTGTGGAGGCCTGGCGGTCCTGGGAGAGGGAAAAGGAAGGGGATGAGGGCAGTGAGAGGGGTTGCTGGAGAGGAGCACATATCTGCAGGGGCCTTGTGCATGTGGCCTCCCTACCAGGCGAGCAAAGACTTAACCCAAGGGGACTTCAGGAAGTGCTAGGATGGGGCCAACAAGGGCCATCACAGAGCTCCACAAAGGAGTTACCCCCAGCCAGGAAAGGACTGAGCAGGCCCTTGGCATGATGGAAACAGTCTCATTCCAAGGGGAGGCTGGACTAGAGCCACCCAGTGCATCCTTCACCAGCCCCTCTGTAGTGGGCTCCTACCAGGCTTGGGCTAGCCACTCTGAGCTGCTTATTCCCAGTGAGGGGATCCAACACCAGCCTTCACTTCCCTGCACACGTCTCCTACCATTTGCTGGAGCATTTCCTCTCCATAAGGCTGCAGGCTCCTGCCTGGGCCAGCAGTGCATGCTGGGTGCTGCCACTGTGTCGTGCCGGTTGGTACATGCCAATAGTAGGTGCCCAGAGAATCACGAATTTTCCTCCAGCCTGCAGGGAGGTCAGGGTCTGTCTCCAGGCTCTGGTCACTCCAGAGGTTGTCTAGGCAGAAGAAGAGTGTGGGATGGGGAAAAAGTTGCTACAACTGCTTTCAGCTGCAAGAGGGTCTGAGAAGCAAGTGGCTTCAGGCAGGAGGGAGCTACGGCTGCCCCTAGGGTCAGATATGGTGCCCCAGTGCACATGGCTAGGAAGAGAAATTCTGAACAAGAAGACCTTGAGAGGTGCCAGCGAGGCTGCAGGAGCAGGGCACAGCTTAGCTCAGGCCAGCCCTGTCAGTCCTCACTGCTCATGGAGCAGAGCGTGGGTGGCAATCCCTCATCCCAAGAAGAGCCTTCCTTCTGCTGCCAACCAAAGCACATGGCACCCTTCATGGGGGAGGTGGGGAAGGAGGAGCTTGCTCGGAAAGCTCAGAGCTGCCTGGGAGCCTTGCCCACGGGTCATGGGAGAGATGTGCCACTGTCGGGGTCAGACTCAAGGGCAGCAGTGGCATAATGCCTTGCTCTACCCACTAGACAATGCGCCCTCTCTAGGTTAGTGTTGGTACAGACCCCAGGAGTCCTGGCACTGTGACCAATGCAGGCAGTTGTCTCACTGCAGCTGGAAGGAGGGGGTGACCTAACATGAGCACAGTGCAGTGCCCAGGGGAGAAGGCACAGTGCAGAGGTACCCTGGTAGGGCCACAGGGCTGCCAGGCCAGGGATCTTGCTGCCAGCATGCAGTCCCCAGCCCTCTGCCAACACCCTTAGGTGCTCAAGCTTGGCTTCTCTCATATTTGCCACAGGAAAGGGTTGGGGATGGACCTCTGGGAGGGAGAAAGTGCCCTTGGAGGGCTGTGGGGGCAGGGAGAGGGACAGATTAACCCCCTCCTCCTCAAACCCCCAAGCCCCAGTGAGGTCACAGAAATGGGCCTCTGGTGCAGAACTGTAATGCAGTCTGCTCCTGGGAATACAGCTAAAAATACTCAGAGGTCGGCATGCCTCTTCTGGGAACTTATCCCCTTGAGCTGTGCTACTGGGAGGGAGAGATGGTGGGTAGTCCATCAAAGCCAGAGATGGGCCACGCTCTGCTTCCCATGCCCTGCTGGCCTCCAGACCTGCTCACACAACAGGTGGACCCAGCCATGGCACAGCACAGTGCAGCAGTCTCCTGCCCCAAGTCTACTCTCAGAGTCCTGTCCACAGAGCAGGGAGTGGCCCTTCTTGGTTCAGGGTGAGGGTGATTGTCCCTCTCCCATAGTCATTAGGTCCTGCTGATGCCTTTGCTCTGGGCAGCACGGGGATGATGAGAAGTGGGAAGAAAATGAAGGTGTGGACAGTGAAGGTCTGGAGCCAGAGGTGTCCACTGCAGGTGCCAAGGGGGCAAAGAGCCTGGCAACCCATTGCTGAGCCAGACACCCCAGCCCTCAGGCCTCTGTCTCTGTCTGTCTTGCAAGGACCTGGCTGGTCTCCCCCGAGCTTGTGATGGGTCCTGACCCCAGCTACCTCGGGGGTTCTGCATGCCCCCACCCCCTAGCACCTGGCTGGACTGGGGCCCCCCAGGGCTAGTTGGACCGCCTGCCAGGCTGGCAGCACACAACCCTGCGCCAGCAGGGGCTTGGACAAAAACCGCCTTCCTTGCCCTTGAAAGGTCCCGCGGGGAAAAACGCTGAAGCCCCCGCTGGCTCCCCCGCCTGGAGCGTCCGCAGCGCCGGGCAGCAGCGCGGAGGCCGGGGCCGCTCCCGCAGGCCGCGCCCGCTCAGCACCGCGGACAGCGGCGGGCGCCACGCCCGCCGGCCCGCGCCCCCCGGCCGCGCCTGCAGCCCTCCCCGGCCCCGGCAACGATCTCCGCCAGCGCGGCACCCCGCAGCGGACACAGCTCCTGGCACCCCCGCACCCCACCGCAGGCTGGGCCACCCGGGAGCATGGCCGCCGCCCCTCCAGCAGCCGTGGCCCTCCCCTCCCACCCCGCAACCCGGCCCCGCTACCGTCGCAGTTGACCAGGATGATGGCCAGCATGTAGTCCTTGCCCAGCATGGCCTCGATGCGGGCCCACCTCGGCCCGCGGCTCCCGGGAGGCGCGGCCCGAGCGGCGGCTGCGGCGGGGGGCAGGCGGCAGAGGCGGGGCGGAAGCGGCAGCAGGGGTGGAGGAGAGAAACCAGAGCGCAGGCAATGGTGTGTGTGTGTGTGTGTGTGTGTGTGTGTGTGTGTGTGTGTGTGTGTGTGTGTGAGAGAGAGAGAGAGAGAGAGAGAGAGAGGAGAGAGCGTGCATTCGCCCACGTGTGTGTATTTACATGCAGGAAAAGTGTACTTGGATGCGAGTGTGGCCTTAGGGGTTCATTTGGGTGCAGAGGATATCTGAATGCAAGCAAGAGATATTTGGGTACAGTTAGCGGTGTATTTGGGTGTGAGAGATGGGTATTTGCATGCAGAAGGGGGTATCTGGGTGCAGGAGTGGGTATTTGGATATAGCTGGGTGTGGGATGGTATGATGGGGCATTAGGGCATGGAAGGGGGCTGGTTGGATGCAGGAAGATGGTATGTGGGAATGGGAGGGGGGTTTTGGGTGTGTGAGGGGTTTATTTGTGTCTTGAAGGGAACATCCTTAAGCACAGGGAAAAGAATAGTAGACTGTGGGAAGGGTATTTGGGGGCAGAAAAGGGGATATCTGAGTACAATAATGAGTTCAGATCAGCTGCATTCCCTTCCACGGGTCCTTAGGTTAGCTCCTTTCCCCTCCATGCACCCTTAGGTTTCCTTCCTTTCCCTCCATTTTCCCACAGATCATCCTTATTCCTCTCCATCCACACTTATCCTGGTTTCGTTCTTTCTTGAGTGCTCAGTTGGTCTCTATTTCCCTCTGCCTGCAATCCAGTCTCCTTGAGACATTACTGAAGATATCTAAATGCGAGTGCCAGTCACCTCCCTCTTTTCGTCACAAGTCGAGAACTTTCCATCTCTAATTTGAGACTTCAGTTTTCCTTGTCATGCTGCACACCGATGATCCTTGATGTTGCTCAGTACTTGGGGAAGGAAGCTCCAGAGAGATTTGTTACTGCATATCACAGCTTCCCTCCTTGGACCCTTTCGTGTTCCCCCACAGATAAAGCCATAGGGGCCTGGTGACATCTTCCAAGGTGTTTTGCTATCCATGGCATGTCTCATTAGTCCATGGTAACCTCTTAATGTTTTCTTCTATGTGTCTGGAGGCTAGTCTAAGAAGGGCTTTTCTAGCCTGGGTGTAGCTTATGTTCTTGAGAGCCTCCTATGCCACCTATGCCTCACCTACTCTGCTTCTTTCCATGCATCGCTGTCCACAGAGCTTTTAGTCTTTGCAAATGCAGAATGATTTTTCCATGGTTTTTCCCATTGCTTTCAGTCAGACTTTGACCCTTTGCTCAGAGCTCAGCCCAATTCATGCCTTCTCTGGCCTAATTTTGTGAGACTCTATTTCACAGTACCCTTCCCTCCTCCTATATTTCAACCTTGCTCATGTCGGTTGGCCTAAGGAAGGCACTAGCTGCATAATCTAACTTTGCAGTAATCTGAATTTATTTCTGTCTATGTATCTTCTGTTGAAATTTGCCTTGACTACAGGCCACATCTTCTGCGTTTGTCCAGAGTTAGTGGGATCTCTGATACCAAACCTCTGAGCACTATGTCTTCAGAACATACCTCACCAGCATAACACATCTCCACCCCTAGGCAGGGGTGAGAGCTGCTCATTGCTCCTACCTGAGCCATCCCTGAGGTCCCAGCAAAGGCCTGACTCAGCAATCAAGGGAAACTTTCTGCCGAGTTGCAGACAGCCAAGCTCTCATGCCAATGTTCTGACCTCCCTTCCAATTTTACCTCTTTCATTGCCCCACCTAGGGAACAGCAGAGTCCAAATCACCTCTCAGAATGTGGCTCTCATGGTCCCTAGCAATGGATAACTTCCAGCTCTGTGGGAAGGGACTCTTCACAATGCATGTTGAAAATCAAGCTCTGGACAGCCAGTCGAAAGACTCTTTTCAGTTCATGATGTTTTCAAGGCACTGTGCAAACAGTAGCAAACACCACATTTTTTCCAGGGTGATGCTTCATTGTGGCAGTGCACTGGTCACTAAGCTGAGATACCAAGTCTTTCCTCCCTGTGCATTGAGTTACATACAATACAGATAGAAGCAGTTGCTCTGTTGAGGGATGCATTAATAACAACCAGTGCCAATAGCTTATATTTATTAAACAGTGTTGCTTTTGCTTCTCTGAGTGCTGAACTCAGCAGTATGCCCTGGGCTCTTGGCCACATTTTTCCATCTGAGGCCAGGAGCACGTTTGTCCTACCCATCTGCCAGGTGTCAGCTGTAGCTCTACACAACCAGAAAGTGGCAACTCTCTGCTCCTGACACACTTGAAACATCTCAGCTTTCCACATTGGTAGTTAAGGGACCACTTTTCTTCAAGATAAGAAGTGATGCTTGCACTGGTCCTAATTTCCAAAGAAAGCCCATCCTTAGATTTTCCCTGGAAATGAGCCACATAAGCGAGTGCCTGAAGTCACTGTTACTCCTCTGGCAGAAACATCCTCGCATGTGGGAAGCTGCCTCGTACTCCTCCAATGGAAACTTCACCTTCCTGTTAACCCCAGCCATTAGGTAAGAAAGAGCCCATGTCACCAGGAGGCCCTACCACAATTGGATGGCCATTCTGATACAACCTCAGTGATCTCAGAATCACCCCCAGCTGTTTGACCTCATGCAGTACCACCATGCACCTCTGAGCTCTAACACTGCCCCCCTCCAGGAACCCCAGTGCTTAGCTGAACTGGCTTGTCCCCTCAGGAGCAAGGGAAACTGGGGGCTCCCTGTGCCCTATGCTTAGATGTGTCTGGGGCAAAGGGAGTCAGAGAAGGTTGTGGGCCTGCTTTGCTCAGATCGACTAACATATCCTGTTTTTCCAATGTCCAGGAGTGAATATGGTGCCCAATGCTACATGTGTTTCCCTGTCCTCAGGTCAACACAGATTTTATGGAACGCTTCAAAATTTGAGCTTAGCTGATGAGGAAGGAGGCAGCAGTTCTTATACTAGCTGCTCCTGCTCCTGTTCATCATAGCTGAGAGTGGCCTTCAAAGAAAGAAAAGGGGAAAAAAAGACTGAAGATGTAAGATAGGAACCACCCTCCTCGTGTGCACCTGCTTAAGAAAGCGTTTAGCTTTCTGAGTAAAGACTAATCAAATTAAACACAAAGGTCTTGAGAGAATGGGAGAGGAAGGGAGAGGCAGAATGATCAAAGGAATGGTGATAGAAAGTCCCCAGTAACCTACTTGGTGAAAACAGAGCACTCTATAGGTTGTTCCTAAGATCATATTAGAAGAACAGAAGAACAGTTACACCATTGTAACTGTTACTCCATTTTAACTGCATACACAACCCAACAAGGTGACTCAGTGAAAACATCTCTTTCCCAGGAATGCCATGCAGATTAAGGGGAATTATGGTCCAAAGGGATAAAGGACAACTATAGGATGCAAGGGGACAAAAAATTTGATGTGGAGCAGATGGAATTTGGGAACTGTATGAAACCAATTATGGGATGTTTAGGGGAACAGACACAAAAGAAAGGGAGGACTCAGGACAGACAGGAGAGAAACAAGCTTGGGAAAATAGGAATAAAAAGGAGAAAAGGGGCCAATAGCATGTAAGCAAGGGCTAGTCAGTACACTTGCCTGATGGAGCACTTTGCATGATCACAGCAATCTGTCCTAAATTGGTATTAAATCCTGTTTCTTCTGTGTAACTGTGCTCCCTGTTCTGAGCCTGTGTTCAAGAACAGCAGTGAACTTTAAACTGGACTAGCTGCTGAGCAGGATAGGAGATCTGGGTGCTGACTTCTGGAGAGATCTATGCTCTGTGCCTGTATGCACAGGTGCATGTGCACATGTGTGTGGGCAACTGGGCAACTTCCAGTTGGACCAGCCAGCATGTCAGACAGGGGAGACCTTGGCAGGGTCTCTGCAGAACCAGGGTCAGGGTGTTTGTGCTGAGTGGGCTTTTGTGGGTACCTGTTGAGGTGTCACCCTCCTATCTGTGCTAGTCTTCCTGCTGTGGTGCCATGGGCTGTGTCCTTATCGTGTGTGTGTGTGTGTGTGTGCGTGCATGTGTGTGTGTGTGTATTTGCACATATCCAGGCTGGAGCTAGGAACAGGATCAAAGAAGCAACCTCTCCTCTCACTGGCCCAAGGAGGGGACATGCCCTAATTCCTACAGTTAATCAGGTTCAGTTGCCCCTAAGGTAAAACTTTGCTGGGTATCACTTAAACTGGTGGTTTGCTGTCTGAGTTTTTTTCCCAGTGACATGGCCTGATTTTTTATGCCTGTGAGTGAACCTATGATTGAGGTCTCCCTCTTTCAAGAGGCCTGCAGCACTCCTTTCAGTTGTTTGAACATTTGGGGTTGGGGTAGACTGGAAGACTGGAGAGGGTGAAAGATTCTAGATGTCTAGCAAGAAACATACTCCCAGCTCCAGAGAACAATATTCTATGTCCAATAAAGAAGGACCTTTACAAAAGAAAAAAAAAAGAGGCCAATATATAATATCAGAAAAGTATGTTTTTGAATGTTAGTGCACTGGAAAAAATGCCTCTGTTTCTGAGGAGTGCCAGCTTGTGTTTGTGAGGAGGGACAGCAATAAGCATTGCACTGTTCGTATACATGCTTGGGAACATGACAAAGAAGCCAAATCAGCAGGACTGACTTTCCACTGGCTGCAGAGGTAAAATAACACTCTAAGAAGCTTCATCTTTCATTGTTAATGGTTTTAATGTCCTGCTGATTTTTTCCAGATCTTTGGGCACTTCCTTATCTATCAAATCACAAAGCTGTATGAGACAGTACTTGATCAGGAGCTGTTTCAGTTGCATGAAGACCCATACCTATATGACAGGGCCCTTGGCAGTGACAGTGGGGTGACACTGGGCATGCTCATGTTGCGGAGCCGTGTGGCATAGTACTCTCCCAAGGTTCAGCCTCACAGCTGAGCTCTGGCAGGCTCTCATTGCTGCAGTCAGCCAAATTGAATTAGGCTGGCTTGGAAGATGGGGTTTGCTGCACTGAAGATGACACTGCATCAATCCTGCTAGCAACGCTGTGCTGGAGCTTGAACTAATGCTGGGGAATGGGGCCATGGAGATGGGACACTTACTTCACAGCTCTGCACATCATGCTGCTTTAACTGATACTTGGTGGTGCTTGCTATGTGGGTAAGAAGCACAGGGAGAAGCATTTACAGGACGATAAAGAACTGATTATTATCACTGCAAAAGCAGGAGGTGCTCTCTTGCCAGGCAGGGAGTGGAGGGGTGGGCTGCAGCTGGTCCTCTTGAGCATTATCTAATCATGCCCCTAGGTCTGGTGAAAGCAATCTGAAGGTGGACTCCCTCTACTGGCTTTTTGTCCTCATCTCAACTCTCTGAAATCGAGAATTTTCAGATTCTTTTATTTATTTATTTATTCTCTCTTGACTGCCTTCAAGTGGCACAGAATTGCCATTGATTAGCACCTAGATTAAGATTTCTTCTTCTGTCTGTGTTGTGTTTCTTGCCTTCAGCAGGCAATGCTGTGTACCTCTGGGGCTGAAAAAAAGTGAATGCCAACTATCTGGGAGAACTTGAAGCAGTTCTTACTTGGTCCTAGTGCGTAGGGAGGAAAGGATTGGTATCTAGGCTTAGTGATCACTCCAGTGGGTTGGACTCGTTGCTCTCTGCAGATTATTGCTGGGCATATTGGTTATACTCCTTCCTCTTGACATTACTTATGGAAATGGGAGTCCCACTTGGGAGAGGGTTGGATTTCTGCCAGGGAAGAGAGATTCTTGGAAACCTCTATGGGGATCTTCTGAAAAGCACATGGAGGGCTGTGAGAGCACAGAAACACACACAAAGTCCCGTGGGATGCATCAAGAAACACACAGAAGAATCTAAAAGACACTCAGAAAATTTTGGGGCACAGCAAAATGCAGATGGCAGGGCTCTAGGGGAACGATAGGAACCCAGGGCACACTAGGAAAGGAGTGGGGTCCTGCCAATGGTCTAACATGGCTAACCATGGTCCCTGGGGCGTGCCAGAAATCACTTGAAGTTTAAGAGTTGCTTTAAACTTCTCTTTGTGAGCCTTCAGACGTTTGAAAAGATTCTTCTTTTATTTTAGTGTTCTGATATGACAGTGACGCAGAGCTCAACCTGGACAGCAGCTTTAAAGGGAACTTAATACATAGATTAATAAGTTTATTTGCTGGTCTAGACAGACACTCACACTCCAGCTCTTGAACCAAGATTGTCCAAGCAAGGGAATTCATAGCTTGAAACACTTCCACAAGGAGAACTGAAGGAGGTGAAGAGCTACTAGCACTCAGCTAGATTGCCCCAAGTGTCTTCAGGGCTTGTAAATGTAGAGGAGAGAGAAAAAAGGCTTTTTAAACCAGATATACATGTTTCATACCATGTTCTTTTTTTTTTTTTTTTTTTTTTTTAACAAAAGAAAAGGGGAAACCTGCAGCAGTTGAGTTTTTTATTGTGGTTATGCTGGGATTTCCTGGTGAGAGGGTCTTGCTCTCCTAGGGGAAGAGCCTGGGCAGCTGAGTGCTAAGCCATGAGTGCTGGGATGCTCCTTAGGCAGCTGGAAGTAGTAGGGGTGAAAGGGATTTCTTTTCCTTTTTTGGGGGGGGAGGAACAGTCTCCTGAAGTGAAGGAGCAAAGGCGAATGACTAACTTGAATGTCCCTGACTTGGTTCAGCATCCTTGTAAGTCCTGTGTTTCCTTTTCTGTGTGCCTAGAGGTAAGTCTCACATTTCCTTTTACTCCTCTGTAAAAGTGAACCCATAATATGCAAACATTCTTTTCTACAAGGCCTTGCTGACCAATTTCTTTTCCGACATCAACTAATGTCTACTCTGAGTTCCCACTGCCCTTCCAGAGTAGGAGCAGCATTGGAAGGTGTGCTGATCTTTTTCTTTCCATCATGGAAAAGATAGTAAGTTAAAACAACAGTCCCTTGGTGACAGGACAGCTTCCCTGTTCCCTAGGCCAGATGACTCTCTTCCCTGGGACAGGCTTTGCCTCTCTCTTTCCCAGGGCTGCCAGGACCTAATGAACAAGAAGTCAAGAACTCCATCCCAATGAGCAATGTGGGCCTGCTGCTGAATGGGTTGGGGCTCTGGTGACAAAGGATACAGAAAAAGCAGAGTTACTTCTACACCTCAGTCTTTTCTGGAAAGATGATTTTCCCTCAGGAATCCCTGGCCCTGGACACCAGGAAGAAAGTCTAGAGAAAGAAAGTATTTCCCTTGGTGGAGGAGAATTAGATTAGGGATCCCTTAAGCAAACTGGACATGCACGAGTCCATGAGCTCTGATGGGATACACCCACAAGTGCTGAGGGAGTTGGCAGATGTCAATGCAAGGCCTCTCTCAGTCGTCTGTGAAAGGCTGCAGTGATCAGGAGAGGTGTCTGAAGACTGGAAGCAAGCAAATATCATGCCAGTCTTCCAAATGGACAAGAAGGAGGACTCGGGGAGCTACGGGCCAATTAGCCTTACCTCCATCCCTGGAAAGGTGTTTGAGCAGCTAATACTGGAAACCATTTTCAAGCAAATGAAGGATAAGAAGGTGATTGGGAGCATGATGGTTGTGATTAGTGACACTCAGTCTAGTTGAAGGCTTGTAGCTGGTTATGTAACCCAGGGGTCGATTCTGGGTTCAGTCTTGTTCAACTTACTAATCAGTGACCTGGAGCAAGTGACAGAGTGTACCCTCAGCTAGTTTGCTGATGATACGGAAGTAGGAGGAGCAGCTGATACACCAGAAGGCTGTGTTGGCATTCAGAGGGACCTCAACAAGCTGGAGGGATGGGCAAGGGGGAAAACTTGTGAAGTTCAGTAGAGTGCTGAGTCCTGCACCAGGGGAGGAATAACTCCATGCACCAGTATAGGCTGGGGGCTGACCTGCTGGAGAGCAGCTCTGCAGAGAAAGACCTGGGAGTCCTGGTGCACAGCTGGTTGACCATGAGCCAGCAGTGCGCCTTTGTGGCAAAGGAGGCCAATGGCCTCCTGAACTGCATCAGGAAGCTCATTGACAGCAGTTTGAGGGAAGTGATATTTCCCCTCTAGTTAGCACTGATGAGGTCACACCTGGAGTACTGGATCCAGTTCTGCACTCTCCAGTAGAAGAGAGATGGAGCAACAAGTCCAGTGGAAGGCCAGTAAGATGCTTAAGGGTCTAGAGCATCTATCATGTGAAGAAAGGCTGAGAGAACTGTGACTGTTCAGCCTGGAGAAGAGAAGACTGAGGAAAGATCTTGTGAAAGTTTTTAAATATCTGAAGTGAGGGTGTAAAGAGGATGGAGTGAGACTCTTTTCAGAGGTGTCCAGCGACAAGACAAGAGTCAACAGCCCTAAACAGAATCTCAGGAAGATACTTCTGAATCTATTTTCCTGTTGGGGGTGACTGAGCACTGGAAAAGGTTGCCCAGAGAGGTTGTGGAGTCTGCATCCTTGGAGATACTCAAAAGCTTCCTGGACAGGGTACTGGACAACATGCTTGGTGACCACGCTTGAGCAGGAGGTTTGAACTAGATGATCTTTAAAGGTTCCTTCCAACCTCAGCCACTCTGTGATTCTGAGGTGTTCCTAGCCCCACATGGCTGCTGCTTGCAAAAGGTAGTCTCGTCCATACTCATTCTTTTATCTTCCTACCATCCTGAGGATGCAGCCACTGCAACTGTAAAAATATGGTCAAAAATCCCTCCAAACCCTTTCATAAAAACCCTGACTCCAATTGACTGGAAGCTTGGAAAGGCTGCTTAGCTTTGGGCATTCCTGAATGGGCAAGTCATGTACCAGTATCGGTATTACTGGCTTTTGCCAGCACTCATTGTGCCATACCTGTTCCTTGGCCAGAAGTAAAGTTCCAAACGCCCCTCCCACCACTCCTCCAGCTGGGAATCCAGAGGCCAGGAGTCTCCCAGCCCCTTGTTATCTAACACTGCAGGCCAAAACTTGATGATCTGAGGTGATATGGAGGTTGCAGCTTATAGGGTCCTCTGATCTGGAAATAGACGTCACCATTACTGGCAAGTAGCATCTGTGCTTTCTTATTCATACAAGTGCTCACATTTCTATTATTAACAAGTAACACCCTAATGGACGTAAAGTCCAAAGAAGTGCACTTTTGGGGGTCTCCAACATCCTAGATATGAACTTAATTAGAGGTCAAACTTTCCATGATGCTCAAGGGAATATATGATCCCTCGGTGTCTCTGAACCAAACATCCCACTACCCTGGGTAATTGGAGAAGCACCTCCCCTACCTTCTGTGATCCATGTTGTTAATCTGCAATACTCCCCAAAACCTGCAAGCCTGGAAACAGATCACTTCCCTCCTCTCACAGGAGCAGGGAGTAATCGTCTGTACCCACTCCCCTTCTTATAAGCACTGTCTGGCCCATGTGCAAACCCAATGGCTCTTGGCAACTGCACCAAGGTATAAATTTACCTCTTCTCTCCATGTAGCAGTTCCCATAGCTGCCAAGGTACTCAATGCCATCTGCCTCGCCTCTTATATATGGACAGTGGAGTTAGACTTTAAAGATACGTTTCTCCAGTGCCTAATTCACTCAGACAACCAGGCTTATTTTGATTTTAGTTTGGATGCCATTCAGTACTCTTTTACTGCAGAGAACTGTTTAGTTTACTACCGTTTAATTTGCCACTTTGTCTCAAGCCTATTGCCACAATCCTACTGTCTCTCACAATCTCTTAGTTGCAGCATTAACTGAAATGCTGCTCATTTCAGTTCATATCCCCACTCATGATATCTCTCATCACCAATCTATTGATGATGTCCTGTTGGGTGGCCCAATACATGAATCTGTTACACAAGATATGATGCTGTTGATTTCAATCCTTAAGGAATGCTGGGATCTTTCCACTCCTCCTGACAAATGTCAGGGTGCTATCCAGAACATAATCAGCTTACAGGTTTCCCCGTGTGCCGGTACTAAAAGAATCCCTGAAAATGTTTTACAGTCTGTCATACCTTTACCTACTCCTTCCTCTAAGCACAGCCTGCAGAGACTTCTTAGTACTTTAAATTTCTGACATTCCCATATTCCTTGTTTTAGCCAACTAGCTTGCCCTTTGTATTCCTACTGCATAAGCGCTCCACCTGGGACAGGAACAATACTCACCAAAAAGCTCTAACCTTATACTTCTGTTCTAAAACATTCAACAGAACCACTACTTAGGCTCCCCTCACCCCCACTGGTAGACTGGAGCTCAGAGTCCAATAGAGTGAGCATGAAGCATGGTGAGACCTATTCCAGAAAACAGGTTGTAAAGATTCCACTCCTGAAGCATTCATTTTGGTAGCAAGGGGTGCGCAAGGCCTCATGCCTTACTTGCCACTTTTCTTGCCCTTCCTGACATTGACAAACTCACCATGGATTGTCCTCTCACACTTACAGTTCTGCATCCCCTTCTCTGGGATATCTTTTGCAATGTTTCCTTTCTGGAGGACTGCGCACAACCCAATGCTCAGTCCTTGGTATTGCTGCCATCATTGACCGAGTTTGCCCTCTAGTTCCCAACATTTTGTCCTCACTCCACTATCTTTTCCCTATCCTATTTTAGATGATAATCCCCAGACTTACCTCTTAAAGAAGCCCCTTCATTCACCTCCTCACATGAGGGTACTTAGTTTACAGATGGCTCCACAATTTTCTGCAATAATGCTTGTTTCGGGTGTGCTGCTGTCATTCACACTTGTGACATGCCATTAGAGGGGTGTCCAGAATTCTTTTAGATGCCAGGGTTAGTTGCACTGAACTCAAGAGATCATCATTTGTCAAGAGAGAGAGTTTATTAGAGCTAAGAGATTATAACAAACAAACATGAAGGTATAGTAAAGCTAGAAATGTAACAGAACAGAATATATATATATATATATGTATATGTATATATATATATATATATATATGTATATGTATATGTATATATAAGAGCTCTGCAGCTCAATCATGGGTGCATGGTACAGCGACCACTCTCACCCATTATAGGCCACACTTCCAGTCCCATTTTTCCCCTTTTCTCCTCATCACACTGTTGTTATCAAGGATATTCCCGTGGGTGGATCGTCAGGTCCACAGGCCAGCTGACTCTGGGTCAGAGTCCACAACAAGTGTACATGGCTCTCTCTCTTTTATATCCAGTCAAAAAAATGCCAGGCCATGCCATACAAAGACGACATGGCTCTAGCAAATACCAGCGTGCGCATCAGCAGGTCACCTCCTGCTTAGCACACAGCACTGCTCAGTGGATATCAACGTGCCCATTAACAGATGTTCTGTGGGGAATGGCTCCACAGCACTGAGGTGTCTACAGTGTGGGTCTGCAGTGTCACTTCTCTTTCATCTGGACTGGTCAATCATGAGGTCACTAGAGGAACCCCAAGCTGCAGCAACCCCACAATGTGGTGATGCTGGTTACAGTGCACCCAGGGTTTGTTTACTCTTGGGGAGCACCCCGCAGCAAACTCCTTTTCTATGGGATGCACCATTTGATGTGCCACACTCACCTGTATAGCACTTGTCACTCCACCCATTGACACCATCAGACATACACAAGTTTTTCAGAAGTCATCAGATTCCCTTTGGTGTGCAGTGGAATGCTTTTTGGTAAGCACAGGGTACTGGGGAAGTGCACACTGTTATTCATAGATGCCAACTACTTGTAATATCATATAAACAACTTTTAAAATTAACAGTCTCTATTCTAATAGCATCAATATTTGTCTGACCTATTGATCCAAATGTGGTAAATCAAAGTATTGTTCCAGTTCAATATGTTAACATAGAAATCTTATTTCCCTTAATTACAAGCATTTCTTTCCTGCACAGAAAGATTGGTTTGATCATAACCAACACTGAGGACATCTTCTTGTGAGTTCCATGTGATCTTTGGTGAATTAGTGTCCTAACACAACACATATTTGCAAGCAAAACAGGCGGCTTCCTTCAGTACAGGTTTCACAGTATGAAATACCTGCCTCCCAGTTTAAAACTATACTCTTTTTCAAAAAGATCTGTTAGAGCACCTATACGTCACACGCCCCTACTTGAGAGGCTGGCAAATAATTAAGTGCAAAACCATTTTACATCTTGATTTAAAAGAGTTCAGGCATGGATGGTTCTGTCTTCTATTGCTGCTATGGTTACAGAGAGATTCACAATTGCTTTTTGTAGTTCAGTTGCTCCTGGTCAGGGCATGAGTCTAGACAGAGAGGAAAGAAAGAACACAGGTCTTGGACAGGCATCCAAGTCAGAAAGGTTAGTGGCATGTCTGATTAATCATCTCCATGAAAGGATCTACTTCTCTAGTAATTCAAAATTCGTCTCTGAGTTTATATAACCCTTGCAATTGGGTTTTAAGGCTATTTGACCCTTGTAATTAGGCCCAGCAGCAATTTCTCTCTCTCAAGATAAGAGACAAAAGATTGCTATTAAACAGTTTCTTTGTTCCCCAGACTGGAATATTTCCTTTCATAGGAGCTTCAAATGTAGTTGATCACCATTTCCCCTCACTAGAAAGCCCTAGGGCTCTTATCTGCAAAGCCCAATCTCCATCCTGAATCCTGCCGTGCCTCAGTGGCAGGCAGAGTAGATAAAACGGGGGTGGGGGTGGGACACAGAGCATTTCTCACCTTCTTGCCGCTAGCCTCTGCAGCAGCAGAGTGCAACAGCTATCATCTCTCCAGGAGCTTTGTCTTCCATCCGTCAAATATTTAACTCTTCCATCTGTTCAGCATTCTGGTAAGCAACTCTATCATCGCATTTTTTTTCTGCACTCACTGTATTAGTGATAGATGTTATTTTCTTTCATAGGATGCTGGTACAAAGCTTTTTCCTCCCACAGGTATGGTTTTCAATACAACTGGGAGTTTTGTTTTTCTCACTTGAACGAAAAAGTCAACCTATGTGGGACAAGCCACTACTCTGCATTTTTGTAACTGTTTATCCAATTTCCAGTCAGCAGACAGAGTTTATTCATGAGTTGTAACATTTTGAGTACACTTGCAAAAGGATGACTCCCCCACGCCCTCATGCTGAGTTTCTGTCCCCATAGTCTCGGGAACCCATCCCAACTCGGCAGCCCATTGCTACCCTTTCATGTAAACACCTTAGTCAGGTTCAAGCATAATGGTTATGTTTCCATGCACACCAAATCTCCAGTGAGGCAACTGGAGATCACCAACGCAGGAGACCCCAGATGTCATGCAGCCCAATGTACTTACAGCCCCAGAAGTAGAGTGGTTTACGGCCCCACAAAATTCTCAGCGAAGCCCCAGTGGGCCTTGGCCAGCCCATAGACTGGTGAATTTGCTGCCTGAAGGCATAATGATTATCAACTTTATGATGCAGCACTTGACACACACATTCACATACTTTCCTGTTGGAGGATTAGGTCTTTTGGCCCATTTGATTCTTTTCACAGAATCAAAAATAGGTAGAGTTGGAAGGGACCTCTGGAGATCATCTAGTCCAACCTCCCTGCTCAAGAAGGGTCACCTAGAGTGTGTTAGAAAGGATTGCAACCAGATGGGCCTAGAGTATCTCCGGAAAAGGAGACTCCACAACCTCTCTGGGCAACCTCTTCCAGTGCTCTGTCACTCTCCCAGGAAAGAAATTCCTCCTCACATTCAGGTGGAACTTCCCGTGGTTCAGTTTTTGCCCATTGCCTCTTGTCCTTTCGCATGGGACAACTGGAAAGAGTTTGTCCCCATCCCCTTGACATCTTCCCTTCAGGTACTTGTACACGTTGATAAGATCCCCCCTCAGTCTTCTCTTTTCCAGGCTACAGAGGCCCAGCTCTCGCAGCCGTTCCTCATCGGGCAGATGCTCTAGTCCTCTGATCATCTTCGTAGCCCTATGCTGGACTCTCTCCAGTAGCTCCATGTCTCTTTGTACTGGGGAGCCCAGAACTGGATGCAGGACTCAAGATGTGGCCTCACCAGGGCTGAGTAGAGGGGCAGGATCACCTCTCTTGACCTGCTGGCAACACTCTTCCTAAGGCACCCAAGGAGACTATTGGTCTTTCTGGCCACATGGGTATGTTGCTGTCTCATGGTCAGCTTGTCATCCACCAGCACTCCCAGGTCCTTCTCTGGAGAGCTGCTTTCCAGCAGGTCAGCCCCCAGCCTGTATTGGTGTATGGGGTTATTCCTCCCTAGGCGCAGGACTCTGCGCTTGCCCTTGTTGAACCATGCACTCAAATTAGCCATTGCCCTAGTTTTTGCCAGGAAACTTCAAATATGGAAGCATTTGGGAATAGGAAGCATTTTAAATAGGTTTTAAGTAGAGTCACTAGAAATTACTCCTATCTCTAACAGGAAATTATTCTCAATTTATTTAATTAAAAATGCACTTTACCAAACTCTTTAGATCGCATACTGTATTCTTGAGATACAAAAATATCTTTAACATGAATTATTATTACAGTAAGCATACAAAAATATTTCCTTCAGTGAAATAAAAGCTCAGAGAATAAAATTTCTCAGTTAACGTTGAAACATCAAATTTAATTTCAAAGCTTCAGATCAAAACATTGGAGAACACAAGTTTCTGGCTAAAGTCATACAATATACTTCAAAAGATTTTTGCGAGTACCTTTGTCTTCTATAGATCAACAACAACTGGAAGCATCATTTCATGTTTAACTGCCTTTAAATACTTCTCAGTACTTACTTACACAGAGACTATTAAAATCAAGACGGAAGCTAAATGTAGGTAGACTTACAGCCCCATATACACCAGTTATTATCAACTACATCTTTTTTATAAAATTCAGAAAACATAAAATCAGCCAGAATGTCTACTTTGGTAATCATATAACAGATTTTAAGTTTGAAAGGTGAAGCTATATTCAAGTGCCATAATATTTAAAATACAAATTGTGCATCACATGAATAGTTTGCAGTTAGCCTTGAACAATAGTAAAAAGTACTTTATAGGCACATAATGCCTTACCATGAACTGAGTATAGCTAATGCATTTTTGTAGCACAAAGTATTTTAAGATTTTAAAAAAAGCAGTATGAAAATTGAAAGACCTTTTTAAAAAATAGGAAAGTTCCAAGGTGTTATTTGCAGTGTTATTTCCCTGTTACTTGAGTGTTATTTGCAGACCAGTGTTATTTGCAGGTACTCTAGCACCATTCCACCGTGTAGTCTCTGCCTAATTCAAGTTCAAGCTGTTGTATTAACAGGACCTTTGAAAAACAAACAAGCAAGCAATGACTAACTCTTTTTTGAAAATGCCTTGTTTTTCTACGGTTAATATAGAAGATAGCAGATTCTCATTTCAGATTACAATAATTTATTCTTATTTCCCTGATGTTTGCATCACTATGAAGTTATTTTAACTAACTCTTTTTTGAAAATGCCTTGTTTTTCTACGGTTAATATAGAAAATAGCAGATTCTCATTTCAGATTACAATAATTTATTCTTATTTCCCTGATGTTTGCATCACTATGAAGTTATTTTAACTAGCATATATTTTGGATTCCTGAACCCAGAGCTCTGATCCCTTCCTTTTTATTTAGAGATTATGTTCCTTTTGTTTAAACACAAACTTGGCACAAATTTTAATTTCAACTGTGCATTCCTTCTTTTTCCATCCAAAAGCAAATGGAAAAAGAAATATTTCTCCTTGCATTCTTAATTCACCTTTAATTTCAACTGTGCATTCCTTCTTTTTCCATCCAAAAGCAAATGGAAAAAGAAATATTTCTCCTTGCATTCTTAATTCACCTTTTCCATTACTTGCAAAGCTCATATATTTTTGGCTTGCCACTGAAAGGCCAAAAGAAATGAGGCTCAATCGAATACTGAATTTTGTAGAAAAGATGGTAAAATGCCAGTAATAGAAGAGATTAGGTTGTCTCACTTTATGAGAAAACTGGCAACACTAAATGCTACAGCAGTTCTGTTCATACATGGAAGATGTTCCATAAGAGGCTGTCTTGAAGGGCACTGCAATTATACCAGCATATTTCAGTTGTCTTTAGGAGATCCTGACTTTATTACTTTGGGTCACTCGACTTCTCCATGATAACATATATGATAGAGCACAAAGGGAAACAGTAAGAAATGCACTGGATGCATACAATTCACATAGACCGAAACCTTGACACACTGAAGTTCATGGAAACTTTGATAATAACTTCAGAAGGACTAGGATTTTACTTCTACAAGTAGGAACTCTGTGCCATAGGCACAGGAAGCAACTAAGAGCCTAAATATGATGGGACAGAAGAAGCGATGTTATTGGGCAAATTGTGTTGGGAAATGCAAACATTGTCAGAGAAGACTGACAACATCAGGATCATGCAGAGCCTCAGCACTTGTAGTTGCTTTTCCTTCTTTCAGATATCACAGGTTGCTAATGAACTATCAAAATTAGTGAAAAAAAAAGAAGAGAGAAAAGCCACCAGCTTTTCAAAGTCAGGAGAGATTTGGGTTCCTCCACAATAATTTCTACAGTGAAATGAGCCACTGTATGAATTGCATGATATTTATTATTTATTAAACAGAGTTGAACTTAAACATTAGCTAATTATAGCTTAGTGTCTTGCTGAAAACTTGCAGTAGTGACTGGTGAAAATACTTCAGAAATTCTGTAAGAGAAATTTTTTATTGCAGAGGTATCCCGAGTTCTTACCTCCAGCATGCCAGTGTCTTTGTTGCAGTAAATAAATCTTTTCATTATATTTTATATTTTATTTTATATTACAGCTGAGCTCTGAATGCCAAATATTTAAGAACACACACAAAATTGTGAAGACAGCATTTCCCCTTAAGTTATCTACTCACCTGGTTTGTGCTGTTATAAACTAGACTATGAGTAGATTCAACTGCTTCACTGTTCTGTGATACTGTCACATTTTGAACGTTTGACATCATTCCTAAGATTTTAATTTCAGTAAACTTTAAATTGTTTGGATCAGCATAACCCTGGTGCAAAACCTTGATCTCTAGAGCATTCTGAAAGGAAAAAAAAAAAAAAAAAAAAAAAAAAAAAAAAACAGTGATTTGATCTGTTTGTTTGACTGTTGCATGTCAGAGAATGCTTTTCTCAGCCTGCTTGAGCCTAACTGTTTTCTTCCTTTTATTCTGTTCTTTTATTTATTTTTTAATCCATATGCTGATATTTATTTGTCAGATATTGAGAGCTTCAGTTTTGGGGGATTGTTAATCTGGCTAAATCCTGGCCTCTACTATGTCTTTAATTGTACGCTAATATGTGGCACAATAAACTGTGCTGTCTCCACTGCTTCAGTGGGGCACAGTGAAATACCTGTGCATTCACGTCTCCTGATATGGCCAGTGTGTATTACAGTTTGCTAGTAGAGGCACTGTAGAAGTAGCATGGAGGCTAAGACAGTTTGCTCTTTTTCTTTGGAAATTTGAAAGAACTTTACCATTTCTAGCTCTGACTATACTCCAGGCTAGATATATTTGTTTTTGATATGATCTTCTTTTTCTAATTTGATGTAGTAGGTTTTGTGTCATATATAGATACATACACTTGACTGTGTGGCTTTGAAATATGCATGAATTGATGATCTAAAATTTATTCATTTAATTAGACACTAGTAAATTATCTTTAAAAGAGACCCTGATTATACTACTAAAAAAATACCATTGTACTCGTACTTACTTGATTTTTGCATCGATGTATATTTTCATTTTATAAAAATAATTTATAAAATAAACCTATATGTTCAAAATGATATGAAAAATTATAATATCATAAATACATAACACACAAAATAAGCTAAAATAAATACCTTCAGAATATTTTTAAAATTTGCTTTTAATAAAATATAATATTAATTATATTATATTAGATCCTGATCAAATACACTCCTTCTCAGCTCCTTCATATACATCAGAATAACTAGCAAATGTGTACATTTAGGATTCTAGTCAGTCTACTGTTAAGCTGCAACCTGCTTTCCCACTGAAATCGTATAACCAGATATGGAATATTCCTATATCCAGATATGGAATATGAGCCAGTATCTGTCTTAGAGGTTTCAGGCTGGACTAGCCACTTAATACATATATATGCACATCTGTGAAATGACCGTAGTGAGTTAAATTGTCCTGATTTATACTGATATGAATAATGAAAAGTGAGTTTATCCTTCTGATATCAAGTTTGTTAACTTTACTGAAAACTTGCAATCTCAAACTTTTTTTTTTTTTTTTTTTTTTTTTTTTTTTGAATTAACAGTTATGGACCTGCAACAGTTTATGATACTAAATGAGAACTAGTCTATTATAGAGAATTAATGTTATGGCAGGCTATCTAAACAACAAAAAATTCTGAACTAAAATACCTTGGGCTAAATACATAACAATAATCACCCAAAGTAATCAAAAACTGAAAGGTAACATTACATACCTGTGTAGCACTAAATGATGTTAGCAGATATCTACCATCTTCATATGCATCTGTTAAAAAAAAAGAGTAAAGTAAAAAGCTCAATTCTTAAGTATCAAAAGAGCTCAAATAACCAGAGGAATTTTAGGTACTTGCCTTTTGGCTCTATAGAGAACAGATCACAGAGATCCTGCTGAAGTGCACCTTGTGATTAATGTTAATTTCTTTTGTCATTAACCTAAATTAACATAGTCATAATTTCTAAATTCCACTGATAACAGGTGGTGATGTACGAGAAGCACCTCCAAATACACTGACAATATCCTGCAGATTTCCCAACACGTCATTATACTAAATAATAATTTTGTGCATTACTTTTAGTAGTCTCAGGTGACAATTTATGGTTATTACAAGGATAATACACTGTGAAGATAAAGGATAAGAGATGTTTAAATATCTCTTACCTGAAGATAATTTAAATTTATTAATATTGAGAAAATTAGTTAAAACTTCCCACTTAATCTATGGTTATGCTTCCATTAAGTATGAGAAAATATTCTTATTACGCATTTTGTGCTTGGTCCAGTGCATAATTTATTTTTACAAAATATGAATTCTATAAATAATCCTATTTATTTGTGGAATTATAAATACTAATTTATTATTATGGTGTATAAATAAGAAAAAATATTTTATTATAACTTTTCTCTGGTCTACCTCTTTAAATAAATACACACTTAAGCTGTTTGTGCCTTGTTGTACAGTCATAGTACAGTATCTATGAAGAAAATACTACTTGTTCACGTTAGCAAGTCACAGTGCTAAAGAGAGACAACAATTATGCACTGAAGGCTTGGAATTAATAAATTTATTACGAAAGCAAGAAACAGTGTACTTACCAATGCGAACCCCATCATCCCAATAAAGTTGACCTTGAGCAAGCTGACTATCATTCAAAGCAACAGTAAGTCCCAATGGATTTTTTCGGCTATGAAAAATAGAATAATTTTTCCTCAATTTTCTCGGATAATTGTATTTTAAGTTTCTCATTTGTTATCATTTACATTATAGATATTGTATGCAGCTCAGTTTGTCACTGACACTAGTCTTGAATCCACAGTACTAAACTTAAAGGAAACCGTGAGAAGGAAACTAAAACCAAAAAATAGCCATGAAGCTAATGTGCAGAATCTAATACATGCAGATTCTCTTCAGGCTGCTAATATTTACATGAAATGGGACATATTTCCAAGTATGGTGCACATTAAACCAGAAAACTCTACTTTCCCAGGTTGAACCAAGGAATCCAGAAGAAAGCTGCCACCACATAATTAATGTGCAATTTATTTTTCACAGCTTTAATTACATATTTACTTTTAAAAGCAGAAAAGAAAATGAAATTATTTTTAAAATTTTTAATTAATCTTATCATACCTGTAAAAAGTAGTATTAGCAGGCTTTTGTGTGGCAAGGATGTAACCACCCCGGATGTGAAGGTTGATATGTTCCAAAGGAGCTGATAAATTTCTGAACTGTCCCCTAAAGCCAATAAATTCACCCTATATATGAAAAAACAAAACAAAACAAAATTAATCTTGTTGTATTGCTCGAGTTACAAATTTATTTTAAGAGCAAAGGTTATAAGGTTATGTAAAGGGTATACATATAAATACTAAAAGTTGTTATGACAAAAATTTTTAATGCAGAAGTAACTACGTAATATTTTTAAGATAAGGTACGAATGTCTGCAAACATAAAATAAATGATGCTAGCTGAGAGCTGAGACACTAGCTGAGAGCAGCTGAACCAAAAGATTTAGTCCAGTAAAATACTAACTAGTGACAGATGAAGTGATTTTTGATGTCAGTCATTCCTTCCTCTAAATCTTTACTAAATTTCCGTGAAAGGTTAATGCAGCTAAAACTGTTTTGTCTTCTGCTACTCCAGCGTTCTCAGTAAAGAAATTACATATAGCTTTCCAGAGTTTAAAAAAGGCAACAGAAATACTTCAGATTAAAGGTATTATTTCACATTTTAATTTACTTTTACTGTGGTCATATTAAAAATATTACATTAAAAGGATATTTTTTGCAAGAAGCCGGCCAAGATGTAATTGCTACATCACTAAGAACTTGTGCTGGATGCATGGTGATAGAAAGGGGACAGTTGGTTCATACCTCACCACTGTTCTCAGCACACTACGCTGTTGTTTAAACAGCATTAGGAAGAATATGTAAGTCAGTTTTTAAGACAACTTACAGTATAGTAATCATACCAGCGGGCATTCGGTATGTAAGCATCCACCGTCACAGCATTCTGGAAATAAACATTTTTGGTTTAGGTATATTAAAGCAAAAAGTGAAGCCTAGCTACTGTGACTTCTAATACTTTCCTACACATAAACACTTTAGTACTCAAAGACCTACTGGTTCCAGAACGGGACTGATGAGCAATGCAGGACCCCACAGAAATTGTTTATGTATTTCCCATGTCATTCTGTCTTCCACAAATCTGCAAGGTAGAAAAACAGCTATGAGACATTACAAAATGTGTCCTTATTTAAGCTTTTTTGTTGGTAATTGAATGTACTATTTCCTCGTTTTTATTTATGCTACTATTAATAATGGGTAATCAAGATTAGTTATTAAAAATATGTCTCATTTAATTATGAATTGATCAATTAATGCTTGCCAAGAATGTGTAAAGAACCTAATGTGAAAACAGTTAGAGAAATGCAATCTTTTACTTAGTTTTCATTTCTACTGTTTCTTTCCATTTGCTTTTCGGTATATTTAGGTCATCGAACTCAAAAGATAAGTTTTGCTTGGTGGGTATTAGTAATAGCAAAATTAACTGCTGGCCATCCTGAGAATCATTATCTAACTTGTAGTATTTCTTTTTAAGGGACTTTGACAGAATCAAGTCAATGCATGGAAATGGTTCAATGCTCTTTAGTTGAAGACAAACACTTAGATATTAGACTTCACCATTAATGTTAAAAGCTAAACTTCTGCACATACTTTCCTTTCTGACAAGGTACAAATAAGGTCTTATGTCTCTTATGAACTTGTCTTTTTTTAATCTGCTATATAAATTTGGCCAAAATAAAACACGTTTTGCTGCAAAGCTCATAATTTATGTCAAAATTCTGCCTCCCTCTTTTTTTTTGTTTTTCTGCTTAGAATTTTGACGCAGCTGTTTTTGCTACATTTACTTTTTGATTTTACATATTTCCAGCACTAGACAGAACTTTGTTACTTACCACCACATATGATAGGAATGAACCTTAAAATTTACACATTAATCCTAGATAAGTAAATTTTCAAATTGTGAAATATTTGCATAGTATGAGATGGAGAACTAATGTTGTAGAAGTGTGACTTGATATTGACAGCTTGTGTTCTCAGTCTCATGCAAATTTTGAAAGAAAAAATGTTGTAATTGCTGAGGGAAAATATTATTTTTTATGAGAGTACTGGCGATGGAAATTCATGATTAATGGACAAAAAAGAGTCACACTTACTCGTGGAGTAGAGGGCGGATCACAGTGTTTCCATGAGCATGGGCTTCATACATTAATGTGTAGAGATAGGGCAACAGGGTGTATCTTGTATTTAGTACATTTCTGGAAATGTCTTCAAATGTTGAATTCCAGGCAACAGGATCTTGCCTCTAAAAAGGAAAAAAAAAGACTGCTGTTATTCAAGCTGTATTATTTTGCTTTGAAGCAACGAAAAAAAAAAGTATAGGTTAAAGAATTTGCTAATGTTTACAGTGCACTTCACATTTAGCATCTTTTTTTTTCTATTGATACGTCACCTATAAATTCATATAATTTGTGGTACTAGTAACCCTCATATATGTATCAAAACATCACAGTAAGACATAGCTGAGGAAATTTCTGTGAACTCTTGCAACCTTCTGGTCCTCCTGTAATTTAAAGCACCTTCACTTATTTATTCTTTATTTAAGAACAAAATGACGGTAAAAACAGTAGATGTCACTGTCAGCCACAAGCAGGGAAAATAAAAAAGGGAGGAGATGAGGAAAAACCTAGGGGGACTACTTTAAAAAAACTTAATGCAAACTCAACCGACTGTGAGACGCATTCTCATGTACAAAATGTATTATCCATCTTTTCTGTAGGGCAGCACTCAGGGCTTTCAAAAAGAGAACAAACCTCTGGTGACGACCTCAGCAGCACTTTCAGTCTTTCTAGAATACATTGAATAATACCTTGGTAAATTGGATAAGACTGGAAGCAATATGATAACCTGGAATCTGCATTTTTAATCTGCTGCAACAAGACAAATCACACTATTTTTCAAAAGCAGGCTTCAATCTATTAAATTCATGCTATACAAAGACCTGTGATCTGCCAGACGTTAAGCTCTAACTAGAATATAAATACTGTTTCGGTTATTTTTGTTTTTCCAGTTATCTTGTTTTATGGATTTCTGTAATACAGTCTTTAGCTAGAGAGGTCCTACATTTAGATAGTATTTCCCTTCCTCTTTACATAATAAGAAATAAGAAATCCAATGTCTTATGGAGTGAAATGTGCAAAATACAGTAATTTCAGATACCTGCCCAAGAATCTTATTTAATTGTCCCAATCTCTGATTTGCTGTGTAATTATGAACAATTAGGGATGAGACCACAAAGGCCAGTTTTGCCCCTTTAAAGGTATATTACCATAAAAGTGTTGTATTTTAGTCCTGTAGATGTGCTGTGTGTACATAAAAACAGCACACTTGGAAAAAAAAACAAAACCCAAATACACAGAAGTTTGATTCACTCCAAGCACACAGCACAGGCTTACTTCTAGGTTATGAGGTTTAACACTCTCTGGAAACCTGACAATGGAGGCAGAGACTGACAACAGAGCTGGCATATGGCATATAACCAAAGAAGAATTTTTTAATGTCCATTTTGCTGGGAATGAGCATTTCTGGGGGGCTGGTCTCTTTGTGCAATGTTCTGGCTGATCTGTTCATGTGTGCTGCAAGGGACACAACCATTAGCAAAACCATAACTCACCCTTACTCCTTTCCCATTGTGATTCCTTGAATACGGGTAAAAGGCACCCAGCTCCATCCAGCGAACACACATCTCGTACTGTGCATCTTGAAAGAAGCCACATATATCTGCTCCTGTCTGAATGTTTAGAAAATAATTCAATTGGAATACTATAAATTTTTATACTGAGTAAAGATAATTAAATATAAGGTAATAACTGCTTAGCTTACATAAGATATTCCAAAGAGACTGAACTCCATCATACCTACAAGGAAAAAACAATTCAACAATAACAATTGCTTTTTTTCCCCTCTCCTTTGTCATGCTAATAGTTGCACAGATAATAAAAATTGAAATACAGACATTCCACAGTTTCTCCAATATGTCAGGTTGTTCCATTACAGAAAGACCAGACAGCTGTTCTTCAGAAGTGAACACATATTGGCCAGCAGGGGCAGGATCACTGGAATGTGGTGGGAATCAAGAAGGGGGGAGACTGTGGGTTGTTGTGGATGGTTGAAGCCAGTAGGAATTAGAGCATTCAGTGCCCAATACAGCAAACCCAATTACTATAGAAATTGTGAAGAGTTTTGTAATAAGCTGTAAAAAGGGTCAAAAAGGAACTGACCATGAATTCTGACTGCTGAATTCAGTAATTTACTTCAGATAAAAGCACATGACTATTAAAAGCACATAAATCAAGAAGAATTTACTGCACAGAAAAAAAATGATTATAGATCCTTTTCTTTCTACTTACCAATAATAGATTTAGCAAGCTGATCCCAGGCTGCAGTATTATCACCAAGCCAGTGTCCTGCCCACTTTCCACTACTGGGATATGTTGAACGGGTAACAACAATTCCACGCTCCTTTGTGACATTCTGCAAGGCACTAACGTTGTGAACAGTAGAAGAAACAAATTACATGAGAATCAAAATAATTTAGAAAGATATTACATAAGATCCTCTGAAAATAAACCTAGTGGCTTATCTTCCTACAGCAAAGTGCAACTATATTGTTCTTGTGAGTGTGAACAGGCATACATCCAGTCAAGGTATATTTTGTATTGGGATTCACTGTGATTCACATATATGCAGAAACTAACTAAGAATTAAGTGTCAGTCAGCCTATGGTTAGATGGTGAACAGGGAGGTGCTAAAATACAGATGTCCAGTTAAGGCTGATTATGCTACAAGATTACACATTTTTAAGGGTTACATGACATGATCCAGGGCACAGCATTCCATTATTAAAATACCACAAAATTTACAGCAACAGTTGAAAATAATCTCAGCAAAATTCAGACTAAGAAGATAGTAAGGGGGAAAACAGAGGTGCCAAGAATATTAAACTTGCCAGCATAATATGACTTGCCAAAACTGTACTGAAACAAAAAATGTCTTTCATCTGTAATCATTTCAAAGAAAAGATGGTATGAAATGGACAACGTGGACATCTACAAGTAACCATATCAGATCAGACATCTTCTGCTCTGAGGAGGTAACGGGCCTCACACCAACGAAAGAACAAACTGAAGTGCAATATCGTGGCATTAGTTAACCTTTCGGTCTCCAAAGGTTTAGAGCAAGGAGTAGTAAATATTCAAGCATGGTGTGACAAAGACACCTTTTTCTCTCCCAAGTTAGAGGCAAAAGAACATAAATGGAAACAGAGTAAAAGTTAGGGAATGCCACTGGCAAGATACCATTGGTCAGCATGGCCCTTGCCTCTACACGAGGCTCCTTACTCAAACTAAATTCAGAGCATAGAGGCAATCAGAGGCTGGACTCACTGGAGAGAGATAAATAAATGCACCTTTCAAGATTCCCAGATCATGGTCTTCTTGTGCTTTGCTGGCACTTTTAGGGACTTAGCAGGGAAAAAAGGAAACAGCTAGCATAAAGACAGGACTCCATCAGTGGCTTTTCCAGATGCTCTGGCACAGGAACAGCATGGATGAAAAGGGGCTACATATCTTCTGAAAGTTTCAGTCTGTAGTATGAGCAAGGATCTTTGGGAGACAAGTTATACTTATTGGTGTAAGCATCAGTGCCTGGAGGTTTAAGCATGCTAATAGTGCTAATAGCACTGTGAAAACATAGAGTAGGGAAAAGTTAGCAATTGTGAAGGGTCTGAGATGCTGGGAAGGCTGGAGGAACTAGGCAAAGTTGTCCACTTGATGTGAAGACTTTTGACTGCATTCTCCTCTTAGAGACAAGAAAGAAGCTGAGAGGCAGTTAAACCTCCAGCATTCACTTGGTCTACTCTATTTAAACAATGCTTTGGAAATTGCAACATCAGAAACGTGAAAAAGGTATGCATCATGCATAGAGCTGCATATGTGGTTAAAGGAAAGCATGACCTAAATGTTCTGCTGACTCGTGCTTCCAGGACTCTCTGCTTTAGAACTGAGCCTAAAGTGTATATGTGAATAGTAATACCTCAAAATAGTTACAGTATTCACTTTCAAAGGTTCTGGCTTTTAAGCTTACACAAAAGCCTTGTTACTAGAGAAGAACATTAAGCCAATATCAAGAAGCTACCTTTAACTAGTGGAGAGTAGAAATTACATGAAGTTATGCAAAAAATTCCATTTAGGTCACATGCTTCTGTGAGTTTTGTGTGCAAATAAACTTGCTATTTGGATGATCTAGTGTTGGAATAAATTATTATTACAACACTTCTCCAGTTACCCAACTGCTTGTCCAATAAGCAATGAAGAAAAAATTCAGAGTTGTGACTTTTTTAATACGGATTTTCTCTACCTTACAAGTGTGAGAATATTTCAATAAGCTGTGTAATTTATGATGGTCAATTCTGTTATAGTGCCTCTTAAAAACAGAAGAAAATATTTCTTTACACTTGAGTTCACACTTTATACACAGAAGCAATGATAATATTCCTGTTTGTGTTAAATTACTGTCCACTTACAAAAAACAAATTATGTTTAATTTGGCTTTAACCAAATTATTTCCTGCCCTGTCAGCAACACTGTGTTTACCTTGGCTGACAGTGATGCAATGGAGCAAATGCTGTGAAATACAGCATCCACTTGGTAAAACTGTGAGTAGCCTTGCTATATTCTTTATTTTTGGTATTATCAAAGTTACCAAGGACTTTAAAATCATTAGTAACTGTAAAGAAATAGCACTTCTTGCATATTCATTGAATTAGAAGTGAAACAGTATTGCTATATTAGAAGTTACCGAACATAGCCTTGGATATTGTTCATTAAGAAATACATGATAAATTTTGCCTTGGAGCTGAGACAATAAATTCTTAAAAGGAAAGCCTATGAACACAATCTATATTTTAAAATTTTTTATTTCAGCATTATTCAATTTTATTTTAATGATATTGATTTACAGATGCCTAAATTGCACTCTAATTTTAAGTCCAGAGGGCAAACTATAGCACTGCTTTTCAACCTTCTTAACAGTGAACTCCACTTTTACCTGAATTGAAGAATTGAAGGTATTAAGATGAAAAGAAAAAATTGCTAGGCATGTTAAATAAACTGGCGAAAGCTTTAGTCCTAAGGATATAGATACAGACAATACATTTGTAATGTATTTTGGAAATAACAAATTAATGCAACTTACTCTAGGGTAGGTTTTGTTTGTGCCCATCCATAAAGGTTATGGACATCGTAGTGTCTAACCGGAGTACCATCTGAGAGATATTGTTGGCCTTCCATGCACAGGGTTTTAAAAATTAATCCCTCTGATCTAGAGCCTAAATCTAATGGAAGGGGAATGAAAACATTTATATTTTAGTAATTAACATTCAATAATAATTTCAGTGATTTACTTTGTTAATTTTCATAATCTCTTTGGTAGTTATACCATCATTTATTTATTTTTAAAAAAATAGCATTCTGAGTTCTCTCAATTTGCTTATTCCTAATGCTTCTGGGTAGATATCTGTGTCTGCAAGAATATTAATAACTCAGTTCTAGATGCCTGTATTGAAGAGGCTCAAAAAGTAAACAGAATGTATCCTAATTCAGAAAATATTGCAAATCTTTGTTAACACTGCTATCTCATCCATATAGACAGAAAACTGGGAGGAATATTCTGAATATTAGCTTTCTGGCAAATCCTGAGAAATGATGCCTCGTAATTGAAGAAGGCAGTAAGCAACAAAAAGGATTCCAACAAAAGTATTAGTAATTATTACCAGTTAGCACCACTGCACACCAGTAAAGCCATACTAAGAACGCTAGGTATTTCAAATGTCCTCAGATTAGGATTTACATGTAAATAACTGCTCATGAGAGGAGACATGTGGCTATTTTCTAAATTTTAGTCATTAATTTCAATACTCAGCTGAGAAAACTATGCAAAACCCTGGGAACCACATTCCTGATCATGTCCCAAAAAAATCACCTAGATATAAAATAAGTATCAAACCTATCACCCCATAAGGAGGGGTGAAAATGACTTTAAAAGTGCCATGCAGTCACCCTTCTCATCAAAACAGATTAGAGTTAAGTGTGCTCATAATCTTTGAAAACAGAGTGACTTTTAGTTAGTTAATTTAGTTAATTCAAATATGGATTTATCTATCTAACTTTAATAATTTATGTCACATACATTATTTAAGAAATTATATATTAACCAAAGTGACCTGAGACTGTTTTAAGCAGTGATCAGACTTACGGGGCATATAAGGTGGCCAGCTTAGGTGGTCATCTCTACAGCCGTTAATGGCACCGTTAACAAAGCTTGCAGGTTCATTCATGTCCTAAAAACATAAAGTAAAACCAATTTTATTTGTTTCATGGTACAAAACACTCTAAATCCTAAATTGCAGAAAAGTAGCATAGTAGAAGTCCTCAGGAACATGAACAACTACGATTTGTGTCTGCCATGCTGCATTTTCTTGACATGGGTTCACAGTTTCAGTTAAAAAGAAAAGAAAAAAGAAAAGCAGAGTTTTCTCTCCTAGGAGTAGCAGTTCTAGTGTGCAATAGTTGTAAAGTTTAATTTCTCCATTAGATACATTCTCTGAAAATACAAAGTTACCATGGAGGCACATGGAGCCTTGAAATTGGTATTAAAGGAATGAATTTAACTATTTCTTTCATTTTCTGTGTGCTGTCTTTATAACATCCAGTAAGCTCTTAGGTTACCTTCCTTCTCTTTCCTTCACTGAGTGGGTGGTAAGGATGAAGGAGAGATCCAGGAGGGTGCCCAAGCAACGTGACAGAGAGCTGCAGCTGGTTAAAAGCTGCATGTAACAAGGATGTTTTCCTTCACTGAAAGTTTCCTCTTTTCTTTAAAGACAAGCAGAAGGCATTGCAGCTGCTCTTTCACAGAAGGGCCTAGTGCTTTCATTCTTTATAAGAAAATGAAGACCTTCGTTTAAATTTTTACCTTGTCTGATAGAATTCAAACTTTTCTGGAAAGGGCCATTTTAAGGGAAGAGAAGTAACGGTAGGCTCTATTCCATGCATCAGAACGGTGTTATTGTGGAGAAATAAATTCATCATTCTCTCAGGCAGGAAGAATCTAAAGCACCAAACAAAACTGGAGCCTCTCTGAAGCCAAAACTGAAGGCAGATTCAGAATACTTTGTTTCAGAATACTGTGTTCAGTTCATAGAGACTACCTTCAGTTTTAAGAACTTCTTATTTTTTGCATACTGACTGAAAAGGATAGGTTTTCCTATGTGTAAAATTGAAATCAGTACAGAATATATAACTACAGATACATAAACAAACTAAATCTTTGAACTTTGTAAAGATTGCATGTGTCCTCAGTGCCTGTGATCCTTTGGTTGCACTAATAAATCAGGGCTGGCATTACAGAAAAACACCAAAGATTCTGCTGGATGGCTAGACATTTTTGCATTTTGTATGGAAATACATTAACACTTAATTGGCTTTACAACTATTTTATTTGAAAAACAAACTAAACCATCCATCTAACCCATTTTGTCTCACAGAAGTAGTAATGGGAAAAAAATAACAGACTTCCACTGTGAAAAAAAGCATGCACTAATAGAATTGCACAGAATCACAGAATGGTTGAGGTTGGAAGGGACTTCTGGAAATCATCTAGTCTAACCTCTCTGCTCAAGCATGATCAGCTAGAGAATGTTGCACAGGATCACCTCCAGGCGGGTTTGGAATATCTCCAGACAAGGAGACTCCACAGCCTCTCTGGGCAACTTGTTCCAGTGCTCTGTCACTCTCACAGTAATAGAAGAGTAACATCACTGTGAAGCAGCTAATATGCGAGTCAAAGGTAAATAACAAAGATTTAATAGGAAGTAAAATGTTTCAATAATGAAAAATAGGACAAACGATGATGCTATTAACAAAAGAAAAATTAATCTTTAGTAGACCATTCATAATATTTTAACCTCAAATATCTGCATCCTTACTTCCTGTGATCAGTTATGATCACAACCGAGAATGATCATATTTTATTGGGTTTTGTTTTATTTAGAATCAATCTTATGATGAAAAGATAAAGAAAACACTCAGAAATAAAAAAAAGAAACACTTACAATCCATAAGCCATCAAACTTTAAGCTTCTTGATGCATTGTTTGGATTGGTGTAACATTCTGTGATTTCTCTCTTCCACCATTCAGCAGTGGAATTGCGGAAGAAATCTGGGAAAGCTGTATGTGCTCGGTGGAGCTGTAAAAGGAATAGAAAAATGAACCACGGGTATAGGACTGAAAGCATCACACTATGATAATGTTGGAATTTGTAAAAAAAATTGCCTTTTTTGCTTTTTTTTTTTTTTTTTTTTTTTTTTTTTAGATATTCTAGTGGAAAGGCTGGATCGTTTCTGCATCCTCCTCCTTAGACTAAATCGTACCATCCAGTTCACCATATTAACTAATGTGCTCCTTCTCTGTTTGTGTCAATAACCAAATCACATTAATATTTACCTGTTCATCCACTGTCCCATTAATTTCTACATTGGGGAGATCTGGCCAGACCTATTAGGAGGAAGGACATATTAAAATAATTAAATCAAACTGAGTATAAATAAGTACCAACAGCAAACAGCTGAAGCCACGTTTCACTCCCGCATGTTCTAATAGCAACACAAACTGAAGACATTTCAGTCTGTAGCATTGTACATGTCATCTAAATTCCAGAATGAACAAGTCTTTTCCCCTAAAGATAGCCCTGGAGTTGAGAATGACATGATGTTTAGCTGGATACAATATACCTCTACAATCATCTGTTTGTTAAGAACAATACCTTTGCATATATAATATCATTGGTATTGGGCCATTTTATGAAGACATCATCAGCCACACCTCTTTTGAAAGTGAGGTAATTGGTTTCATTTGCAGATATGGCCGGGTCCTAAAATTGATGGTAACAAAATTTTACTTTTATGCTCAGAAGACAAAAATAGAAATACTGTTAAACGTATCCCATATTCAGCAATGAGATTTTGTAATTTAAACCCAGAATTCAACACTGACCAGGATTAGCACAAATCTCATTCCTTCTTGTTTTACTTTATTAATTAGAGCTGGTAATCCGGCAAAATGTGGACTAAGGGTGAAGTCCAATTGTCGTTCCATATAATCGATATCTGCATATTGAACGTCCTGCAATTCACAAAAAGAATAAATGTAAGGGGCTTTTCTTTCCTTTTTTTTTAATATATGTTCACAGTCCTTCTCCAAAATTACTGTGTTCTTGGGTGTCTTCCTAAAGGACCACTGGGGTCCTAGAGCAGCTCGGAAGCTGAATGTGCTATCAGGCAGTTTGTTAGTGCTACAATGCTCAGGCCTTTGGTGACTAAGCATGCCTTAAAGAGCCACACCACAAGGTTTACAGAAAAATTTTCTTACGGCATAAAACATATAGTATGATCTCTTCTTCCATGGCTGTATGCTTTTTACTGTTTTAAATTCGACAGTACCCTGAAGCTGGAAGTTCAAGCATCGTCACAGACTTTAAGCATTATCAACATACATAGGGTATGCGAGCTGCCTTCATTGCAGACACTAGCTCAGCAATTTCAGAGTCATTACTATATCCATAGCGACATAGCTGGAATCCCAAAGACCAGTAGGGTGGCATGTATGGTCTTCCAATCAGCTGAAACCAAATAAAAAAGAATATTTATGTCAAATAGGCAAAAAGAAAACAAAAACCAGTTTTAGTTTGCAAGAGAAGAAGAAACGTACTGCAGTGTATTCCTGAACAACAAGCTCTGGTGTCGGGCCCAAAACCATGTAGAAGTCCAGAATTCCTCCAACTGTGCGATATGTCAGAGCAGGAGTTGGCTGGAATGTCACATCTGAAAATGGAGGACATGAAACAAGGAAATGTATGTCTGGATAAGCTACTATTGCAAAAAATTGAATATCTAAATAAAACCGATAAAGTGTTTTTTTGTTTTACCCATTGCATTACTGTTAAGCAAAAGAACTCCATGGGCATTGCCATCTTCTTCAAGAGCCATGTAGAATGGCTGAAAACCATATGAATTCAACTTATACTGCAAAAGAAAAAAAGCTGTTTTCTACTGGAGAAACATCACAAACATTCAGTTATTTACATTTACTAATAAAGCTAACAAATTATCAGATACACAACTGCCAAACATACAACAAATAAAATTCAAAATTATACTAATGTAATTATTCAGATTCCCAGAAAAGATCATTTTCAACTTCAAATTTTGAAGTCAGTCTGGTTCAGACTCCTTAAAGGAGAAGAAAAAATATATTAATGTCTTTAAAAAAATCACTGATGCGAAATTCTCTTCTTCTCAAACATTAGTATGATGAAGACAAGTTCATGACTTTCTATTATTTTTTTTTACATTTCAAATCCTGAATTGGAAATTATAGATATAATAAGGGATTATTATTTCACTGTTAATTTTCTGCAAATTTAAAACATTACATTGTGCAGAAAATAATACATTCGCACTCATAGACACAAGATTTTTGATTTACTTCTGTAAGTCCTACTTTGATCACAGATTTGTAGGATTTTTCCTAACACAAATAATTAGAATAATTAGCTGAGAAGCATAAAAAACCTCTATCAATGTGCTATTATTTCTAAGTCTTTTGTTTTCATCCAATATCTGACTCAGCCAGAGTCAGATGGGTTCTGGCTGGTTTAGACAAGAATGTTGCCACTGAAAAAGCATCAGAGTTATAAGCCTCAATAGATACGACCAAAGCTAATAAACATGCCCAGTATCCATTGATTTCCAATGGACTTTAAAGCCCTACTGAAGGCCAGTGTAGATTAGGTTCACTAATCACTAATATTGGTCCCTGTACTCATAAGAAATGACTAAAGACCCAAAGGAGTTATGTGTGGTCTTTATGCTATTGAAACATCAATGGTGCAAGGGTTTGACCAAAGAACATCGGTAAATTCTGCCTTGGATGACAAATCACAACAGCCAGTCAACACAGATTGGTACAAAGCAAAAAGCAGTTAATTATGCAAAAATCAGTACTGCAATTTGTTTCCACTTACACCAGGAGGCTGGTCTCTTGAGAACATTCCCCAAGTATTCCAGTTCATGTCATGTCGAAATGTGGTATGTTCAGTTTCACCAAATCCATATATATATTGGGATGCTAAGCGGGTAGATATCTGAAGGAACATATCGCTGAATGTGAAAGTTGGTAGCTGAGAATCCCAGCTAAAACAGAAAGAGGAAAATAAAGAAAAACATCACAGCAGTTTCCAGTGTCGTGTGTAGCTGAAAGTCAACCTTCTGAGGCTGGTTTCCTCTCTGCAGTTCCCCTCTTTTTTTTCCTTCTTTTTTTCCCCCTTCTTCATTGACCTTGGGATAAAACTCCTACAGTTATCAAGAAAATTTATACAACATGAAATAAGGATGTCTAAAAATAACATATACAGTCCAGAGGTGCAGAATGCCCCATGTATCTCTGACAGATACATAGTGTGCACAGGTATCATTCGTATGTGTCTTACCTCACATTTTTTGCAATTCATTGGGAAAAGACTTTTCAGGGAAGCATTAATACATTTTTTATCCTGACTGATCTTTGCTGTATATGATACAGTAAAAAAGGAAGGGTTTTTTTAGGGTTTAATGGACTTTTTTGTGTAGATTATTTTGAAACGTCGGTTTTAAATTAGCTTCTTTATTGTTAAAAATTGAATTACAATCTGTCTGATGAATGATATAGTTCCAGGAGACTGAACTACAGAATGAATAATTACTCTGGTTGGCAAAAAGGAACTGAACTTGCAGTTCAGTTTTGATTACATTAAAGAATGACATAAAAACATTTTTATTTGGAGCCAAAACATAGGACATATAATGGTTAACATCATTGCTATCTGTTTTTTTAGGTCTGACTTCATTAAGGAAAGATGTGAAACTCCTGCTAGATTTATTAACTGTCACATTACTAAAACCTATCTGCAAGTTAGCTGAGACAAAATTTTCTTCTGTTTTTGTATTCCTAACCATTCCTCCCAAAATAACCCAACAAATGAACAAAGTCTCTCCATAAAAAATGCTGTTGTCATCTAAGGAAAAGATTAGAAAGAGTAGAAAATTGTTGTGTCTCCTAGATACTTGGGAACTGAACACAAACCAGCCTTTGGAAATGTCTATGTCCTATTCTTTAAAATGATGCAGAGGACTTCTAGCATGTGTCACACTACAAGGTGACAGGGAAATATCTTGGCCAGTTTTGAGAAAAAACAGAATATTGCTCAGGTCACCCTCTGAGTGCTTCTTCAAGGTTAATATTCTCATACATACGCAAAGGCCAAGCAATCCCTTCTTGCTATATGACAGACATCCCATTTTTATGACGTGCATAGAAGACTCAGGGCATTTAAAACATGCCAGACAATACAATGGTTTGATTTGAAAATAGCTAACAAAAATGAATGAAATAAAAAAGTAAACGTGGCTTACATAACTGTCCCTGTGCTTTTGCGTCGAACCTGTATACCAAAAGGCTTTCTGTGAACTGATACATCATAAAGTCGCTTCTCAGCTGTGCTCACTGGAGATTGAGGGAGATTTAGTGGTACTGGGACCTCATAGCGTTTGTTCTGGTAATCATAAATCTGCAAATGAAAAATTGGATGAAATTTGCAGCAAACACTAGCAACAGTTAAATTTGGAAGAATTCAAGGTAACAATTCAAGTATTATTTCCTGTGTTCATTAAAGACTGATAGAAAAGAGTCTATAGACTGGCAGATTCCCAGTCTTACAAAAAGACTCTTTCAAAACCTTGCCAATAATGATAAGAAATCTGAATTAATTAAAAAGAATACAGAAAATTGTTGAACAAATTTTCTGAGTATTTTTCTTGATATATGCCTTTTTCTATAATTTCCTCAAAAAATCTTGTTTGGAAAATAAAAAATATTAAGGATTTGTTCTGGGCCAGGAATGACTTATTTAATTATTTCTGTTCACCTTTTAGTCAACTTTAAGAGATACTTTTTCAGGCTGTCTGCATTCTATAAGCTGACCTAAGTTAATTCAAGACTTCATTTGTCTGATCATTTTGCAACGTATAAAACTTTAGAGTAGTTTTATTAAAGGTATAGTAACAAATTATAAAATATTAAATATTTTAGAAAATACATAGAATGGTTAATAAAATTGTATTATAACCATAATAACTCTTACTGGTAACTGTACTGCATCCTAATGAGATATCTTTAGTTCCAGTTACTGCTTGACATTACATGTATACATTGACATTATATCCTTGAGCCATATAACCACATTTTAAAAGCTGGGACAAAATTCTTACCAGAGGAGCCTCCTAAGAGGCTCTCCCAAGAGCAATTCAGGCTATTTATTTAAAAGGAGAAACCTATTTAGGCAAGAGTACCATTGTCCAGATAATACAGAATTTATTAAAATCATTATTTCCATAAATAAAATATTTTTTACACCAGTGGAACAATATAAACTTGGAGAAATTCCAGAGTAAGATTACCTTAAACTGCACCATATTGTTGTCATGGTATTTCACCTCCAAGCGAAGTGTACTGATAGGTAAAGTTGAATTCTCATAAGCTTTGGTATTGATATCGTTTAAGGTGAGGTTAGCTGTCAGACCTGATGAGGTGTATTTTATATCATCAACAGAATAAATGTTGTCAGAACTATAGTAGCAGTGGGGAATAGACAAGTCTGAGGTTACTTCCTGCAAATGGAAATATATTGCCAATTGTTAGGTTATGTGGTAAAAAGCTCCTCAATATGGACGTATATATATGTCGCAGTAAAGGACCTTCCTCCTGATCAGCCAGAGAGGGGAACAGGATGATGTTGTTTGGGCTGTTCGTGTGAGTGTCGAGATGTCCATGTTGATTTGTGTGGTCAGCCACATATGCATATATATGCATGTAAATATATATGTGTGTGTGTGTGTGTGTGTGTGTTATATATGTGTACATATATCATAATGTACATGTGTGTTTGCTTACTGGGAATGCAGTCTCAGCTTCTCTACTGTTTGGACCTGGTGACATGGAGCTGTGGCAGCTTCATCCCATCAGGCTAGCAGAATCAGCCTCCTCACCTAACATGTATCCTGTTTTTACTATGTAATACAGAATTTTGTCAAAAACAAAGTCAAAAACCTAATGCTACTACTGAACAATAAAGAAACAATACTGGACCTGCTGATCCCTGTACTAATTCAGATGTGGTTAAATAGTTCAGTCAAGGCTGTACGAATAGCCCAACGAGGAAACAGTATCATCAAAGGAAAGATGGTTTTATATTTTCTCTGTGATCTTCACCTCAATCGCACAGAAAAGATCTTTAAGCTTGATCTGCTGATATTCCTAAAATTTTCTCTCTATTTATTTCATTGTCATATGACCTTCTGGATGCCTTCAAGAGCCTGTGCCCCAAATTCCTTAGGTATTCAGGCAACATCTAATGAGAGCTTCCTATAAGCTTTTATATTTCTTTATTCATACAAATTAACACTGAAATAACCATTGAGAATTGGATCCTATCTATCTAGCACCCCTTGACAGCAAGATCAAAATTACTGTCAATATAAGTACTCAAACTAGTTATTCTGAGGCTAGATGTGCTGATATAGGTTAATGCACTAGCCTTCCACCTCTGAATACTTACCATCAATCCTGTCTATTTGTACAAATGAAACTATACCTGCTAATCACATCTGAATTCCTAACAAATATTTATTTATCTACTGTCACCAAGTTCCAAACATCTTCCAGCTTAAGCAAGTGTTTGAAATGTATCCAGTTCATAACTGGATAACACAAGAAGACATTTCCACATATTCAAAATTACAAAAACATTTCTAATAGTACAATAAATTTAAGAAAGTTCAACCATTTCAGCTTTTTTTTTTCTTCTAGAGGGGCTAAAAGAGGGGGGATATATCCAAGCTTTGAAATTTTGATTTTGAGAATCATAGAATAATGTACTTTGAAGAGGGACTCTAAAGATACCCCTGCAAGGGTACACTGCTGACATGTTCATAGCAATGAAGTGACTACTTTTTTCACTATAACATATACAAAAACAAAGCTAGGATTCTTAAAATGCTCTCTCATTTGGTTTAGACAAATAATTTTTCCTTACACTCCAGACACAGCCAAATTGTTCACATTTTTCCTTTGTTGCATCTTGACTGGGATGGCAATCGTATCTTTCATTGACACTGACTTCTTGAGTCCACTGTAATGAGTATGATTTTCCCAGTTCAAGCTGAAGTCCTCTTATATGCGCAACCTATACATATCAAGCAATAAACAGTTACTAATTTCAGCCTGCAGAAGTGCAGAGCCTCAGAAACAATAAGTTGTCCTACCTAGCAGCTCTCAAAAATCTTAGTGTCTGTCCTTCAGCATTAAATATATTATTTTTACAAATGCATGCACCGAAATTCAGGTGCATAAGACCTGAAAAAGAGCTAATCCTGTATGTCCTATGGAAGCACATGAGGAATGAAGATAAGTGCACGGCTCGTTAACCTTTCTAAATTTCAGTGTAAGCAGTAAGAAAAAGTTAACATACTTTGCTTCTATTTGAGTAACTGAGATAACCGGTAACTCAAAACCTTATAATAATTAAAGATAGTGTAAAATGCACGTTCAAACCAATGCCAGTACTACTCCTAAGGTGGTAGAACATTTTCATGAAAACTCCCCGCTAGAAGCATTGTGCTTGCCTGCTTAGCACATCCATTTACCACATTGCTGCCACTCTATGTTCATCCTCTGAGAAATGCTGTCTAAAACGATAAATGAATTGTCAGAATCATACTTCTTTTTGTTTTGTAATCATTGCTCAAAGAATCATTAAAAACACAAATATTATTTCACCTAATAAAGCTACTCCTCTGCTTCTAAGTCAAATGTAGCTACATGAATAACTGTATAATACACTTTGTATTGCACAGAGTATCTGAGAGCAATACTGAGATCCACTCCCCATACAGTTGAATTTAATGTAATTGTACTGTTGTTCTGTGATAAAATAGATAATAGCATATTTTGTGGAATCTACAATAGCACTGAATATTATCATTTGCAATATATAAAATAAAGATGGTACAACTCCAAAGCTTTTTAGTTTCAGTTTTTCTATTGTTACTTACCTTATCTGCAGGATAATAGGTGATATTATGTGAAGAGCTTTGCACAGCATTGTTTTGAGATACTGTAACATTTGTTGGTTCTTGGACTAATCCCAGAATTCTGATTTCTTCAAACTTCAAGTTGCTTGGATCATTGTAATTGTTGTTTATAACATTCATGTGTAGAACATTCTGAGAAATAATAAAACAATCACATCATATTGCCAAAATTTTTCCTGATGTGATTTTAAGAGATACAGTTAATTTTCCTAAATAATTATTGACAATACACTATAAAGTAAGCCTTTTCCTTAGCATATTAATTGTTGTCTTTTTTGTTGTTAACATTTAAGTGCTACAAAACGTGTTCTATCTTCTATATAACATGCTTCATACTTTTATTTCCACTTCCTTTTTGGTTTCAGAAATAAGAAAAAAGATAACAAGTGTCTGCGATGGGGCAATGTACATTGCTGTATCTTATAATTGAAAGACTGCATTCAGTGTTCATGATATAGAAAAGCTAGCCTTGTTCTGTTACAATGGACAATATCAGAGTCCTGTCATTTGATCTGTACCATCGTTCTCATATGTACCATCATGTATCCTCCTTACCGCTGCCTGTATGAGACTTCACATTAGCTTTTGTTCACAGTAAACCTTCAGCACCATTACAGACAACTCAGTTACATTCAGTTACAACAGTTGCAAGCTCTACTACTAGGTGAGATTTCATATACACAGTATTACCAGATATACAAATTAAGATAAATAAAAACAATGAATTTGTTCTTGCTTCCCTTTCCATGTTCTTATGCATTCTGTCTGATTGTTGTCCTGGTGTTTCGACACGTCAAGGGAAAGAATAACTTCAGCAGATAGCATTTTAATGAAAAAAATAAGTATCATATTATTTGGAATGCTTATAATATGAAATCTGCAAGTAATAAGAAATAGAAAAGCTGACTGAACTTTACCTTGCCAAACAGAGGCAATTCCTATTAAAGAATACATACATAAATGAAAACAGTGAAGTGGATTCTGTGGGTTCAGACATTTTCCTCTCACTCACTGGAGAAATTCAGCTAAATTTTACAATATATGAAGATTCTTTTTTTTCAGTTTTACAACTGTTTAGAATCACAAACAATACATTAATCTCCTTTCACACTGCTTTACCACCACTGATGTTTTACAGTACTCTTGTTCTATAAGCCTACTAAGTTTACTGTGTGACAGGAAGTAGGGATTCTTTAGATACTAGAAGTAATCAGGAGAACCAAAAGCAAATATAGATTTTATGCTCCAGTCAAATGACAATATTCTAGAAATGATACTTCATAGGCTTAATGAAATATTTCTTAGTAAGTACTGTGAGAGGGGGAAAAAAGCATATCCTTAGGAGATATTACTGATTAAAACTGAAAATGAAAGTAAGATCCTTAAAAAAATACTTACACTGGAAACTTTAAACTCATAAGCAATGTAAGTTTTACTGTCAACTGTACCTAAAATGTGGAGAAAGAAGTTACAGTTGCAGTGCAGAATCAAAGGCATTGAAAACAGGATGGTTCTACAGTTAGAGACCAGTATATTGCTAACTATTATTATCATGCTATTTACTATCATTATTATATTTGCATTCAGAAACTACCATCAAGATTGCTAATGCACTGAACAGATGCTGCACAAACTACAATAAAATTAGAAGTTCTGATTATTTTTCAAAGCAGGAAAACTTGTTCCCATATTTAACATTCTGCCAATTTAAATCTTCAGATGAATTCATCCTGGGTATTGGTATTTTTAAATTGCTTGAAATTCTTTTTTTTTTTTTTTTTTTTTTTTTTTTTTGAATTATTTTTAAAGCTCAGAGTTGAAGATTCATGAATTTTATATTTGGTGTAGAGTATAAGCCAGTGGAGAGAAGATGTGTGGGAAGTCTTCTGTTCATGAAAACACTTTGTATGAGTGCAAACTATAGTATAAGCTATACTTTTAAAACTGATTGCTTTTCCATCTTCTACTGAATCTTATTGCTAAACACAGTTTAGATGCATTCTTGTACATACTGAAACTGTCTTGAACATGTACCACAATATACATCACTCCCAACAGTGTAGTTTAACAGTCAGCATGCTAATGCACCAATCCTTTACATATGTAACATTATTGTGAAGCCCAAACCAGTGAAAAAATATAAGCTAGTTAAAACTATTATTTTTCTACTTACAAGTGATTAAAGAAATGATAACAGCTTGTTGTATATTAAAATCAACATTCTCACTGCATTATTTCTGTTCTGTAAAATCAATGAGAAAATGTAAATTTGTAAATATTAATATTTTGGCTATCTTATTTATTCTGCTCACCTGTTGATTCTCCATCATCCCAGAATAATTCCCCGAAAGCTTCATTATTGTCATCCAGTGCAATTATAAGTCCCATAGGATTCTTACGACTGTGAAAAAAGTATTTATCTTAAATGTATAATAAATAAAAACTTATTTAAAAGTATAATAAATAATAATACCTATAATAAATAATAATAAATAATACTTATTAATAAATAATAAAACTTACAACAAAAATGTATATAAATAAAAACTTAAAACTTGCCTTGCAACTGTTGTGGTAGCTGGTTGTTGAAAAGGGAAAACATAGCCTCCTCTCAAATGAAGTCCCAGTTTGTCCATTGGTAGGTACATATCAATCCATTGTTTTCTCCAGGAGATTTTTGCTCCCTTATTAACAGGGATGTAAAAATGAACAACTGTGTTGCATTACTTACTGATATGAATGCTGTCTTAAAGTCTGAGTTTGAACTTAATTCTCCCTTTCAGTAAAAAATTTAAGTTATGTAAGTACCCATAAAACTGTCAATGATTGCAAAAATAAAATAGCCATAGGTCAATATACTATAATGTTATAAATCAACACCTCTCAGTCTTTGGTTTTAAACATTTGAAGTGAACAATGTCATTTTTCACTCATTAAAATGATCATCTCAGTAGTGGGGGAACCTACTTGCAGAAATGACATTTGTAAAAGATAGTTGCAAACTGTTTCATGCATTATTATTAACATTATACTTCACTATTTCAAATATGATCTTTGCTTAAGTTTTCATTCAGTTTGTCTTTGTCTTTCCTGCATTCTATCCACATCTGTGTATCCTTTTCGTAGGGTTTTGATTTCTTGCTCCACCATCCCTTCTCTCACTCTTTCCTTCCTACAGGCTTTCCTTTAGATCTCTAACCCTGGAGCAGGGCTGAAAATCCTATTTTATCCTACAGAAATTTAGGAAGCCACATCATATTATACTATGCATGCACTTACTGTATCATAATCATACCATACTGCATCAGGAATATAGGCTTGAACTACATCCACGCCCTGGAAGACAAATGAAGAAACAACTTTCATATTTGAAGGCAAGTTAATCTAATAAGCCAAAATTTCCGAAAGTGTAATGAAGTTTGAAATAAGAAAATTTCATAAGAGAAGGATTACATTCTCTAGAGGACTAGAAAACAGAAATGGGATTTAATAGCACAACATACAAGATTTTCCATTTACACAATGTTAAAAATATGTTCTGAATTGTGGGCTCTCTTAATGGAACAGCAAATGAAGAAAAATGTAACACTCCCCCTACCCCCTTGGCTTACTAGGAGTCGCAGGACAACCATATCATTAATATTCTGTATCCATGAAAAATGAATTTATCAAAGTTTGTATCAAGAGACATATTTCCACTGGAGATATAGCTATATTAATGCTAATGAAAGAGAACCTCTGAAGTCTCTTTCGGACTACTGTTGACAGTTCTGGTCAAGACTCGCAGTTCCATATTGAGTTAACTCATTGTATGCAACTTGGAGTCACAGCACTTCTAAAACAAGTCTCACAGGATATTCACAAGCATCGTTAAATCTTCTTTATTTTGCTTTTTCCGTGCAGTTCTGGTTAGAATAGAACCCAAGCAAATTTACTAGATTCATCTGGGAAGTAGAAGACCCTATTTTTCTTTTCAGCTTGAGCATGACTTCAGGGGAAAATACATATACAGCGAGTAGGGGAAACTTAACTTCTAAGCTACATAATATTTTCACAAAAATGATTTGGCTGAAAATTAGAAGGTAGTTTCTAAGCAAAAGAATAGAAGAATGACAAGAATAAAGGGTCAGTAAATTTTAGTTGTTGAGAATTTTAGTCCGAAATTCCCTGCAAGAGAAAAGAACTGGAATAGTGATTCAAATTGTCCCTATTTCCTTTAAAGTCGTTATGAGGTAGGTGTCAAGGTAGTGAAATGTACCGGGTCAAGCACAGGTGTAATAAGTAGACCAGGACCCCATAAAAACTGCTTATCAATACTCCATGTTGCTTCATCAGAATAGAACCTAGACAAAGGGAAAATAACAACATTAACTGTATTGACTAATTATATTGTCATGAGTAATCTTAATATTTCAAGTCACTGATTGTCTAGAATCACTTCTGAAAAGTCATCACAACATCACAATATTATTTTCATCTGAGGCAATGTGAAATTTAGAATTTACAGGATTATTAATGTAGTTAATATTGATTATACAAGTGTGTCTCTGTGTGGATGTTCTTGTTAGAATTGACAAAGCTTTATTCAAGAGTTGGCAGGTAAGGAAAAAAAATTCTGAAATGTGGTGAGAATTATTTCATTTATTCTATGACATTTTGTAGCAATTCTTAGAGTAGTTGAAAATAATATATATGTGTATGCAGAAATCATAGATGGTTTTTAATTACTCTTCTGATTACTTCAAAGTGAAATTTCATGAATTTAGAAGTTGTCTATACATATTGCAATGTGCACTGTCTTTCACAGATTGTAAGTGTGTTTAGGAAGTCCCTAACAGCATTTAACCTGCCTCAATTCTTCCTTCCTAGTAAAAGTAGCATGAACTCTGGTTAGTAAACTTACTCATGCAGAACTGGCCGAGCAACTGTGTCTCCTTGAGTATGAGCTTTGTAAAAGAGTGTATACAGGTAAGGCAGCAAAGTATAGCGTATGTTCAAGTAATGCTTTGATGATTTCACCAAGACCGAATCAGCTCCAAACACAGCAGGATCTTGAGACTGAAAATAAGTAATATTTTGCTATTGTTTTATGCAGAGGGAGTTTATAAACACTGTATGTCAGATACGCAGAAGTTGGAGGCTGCTTCACAGACCCTTCAATTAAGTGGTGCACCTCTGCAATGTGTCTGCCTTGTAGAGTGTGACTGGAGGTTCTGGTCCTCCAGTAAACCAGTCCAAGAGATGGTTGCTTTTCACTGCAGGCATTCCTTGCCCACATGCATTCCAGATGTAAGTAGAGGGTGCTCCCAAGAGTCAGGATGATTACTCACATGGCAGCAAGTGTCCTTCATTGTAGATATGACTAACAAGGATAAAACTTCATGTCAAATGAATGTAAACCCCAGTGCATATTATTAGCCCTTATGAAGCTAAACCTTCTGGAAATAGAATTTCATAATGAGAGTTTAAGGTTGTACCAATTTTAAATTAGTCAGCTATCTAATTATTAGTGATAAAATGTTAATGGAAATGTGGTATTGTGTGGAAATGTAGTAGAGTAACATAAAGAGAATGTACAACTTACTATGCACAGTTCAGTATTGTGATTCCTGGAAAATGGATAAAAAGCTCCTACTTGCATCCATCGTGTGCAAAGTTCTTCTGTGGTGTCATCAAAAAACCCACAAATATCTGCTCCAATCTTAAAATACACACAGAATACATAATAAGTTTGGTACATTGCACCTCTAATCTCTACAAAAAATCTTCAAGCAGTGATTTTCAGAGATTTATTAATTCATCCTTAATTACTAGCCATGGTGGTAGAGCCATTTGACATATTTCTATGTAAAATCTGTCTTTTTTTCAAATCTCTTATCCATACCTAAATTTGCCCACTGTATTTTGCTCTAATTCAACTCCAGAATTATGTTAGCAATTCAAGTACTTCTACTATTTGAAGTAGAAATAGCTGGGTAACTACTTATTTTTCTGTAAATTCAAATAGAGGTCTGCAAACACATTTACAGCCCACCATCTACATGAACAGAATTGTTCTAATTCAAGTACAGGTAGTACAGAAAATTAAGTTAACTTCTCACTAACACTGCTCATAGATCTCTTTCTGCCAAATATTTACCTTCTTGTTTGGTGCTAATATGCATACATTAGCAAAGCAGTCCAAAAGTCACAGAATATCAAATCATAAAAAGTAATATGGACATTTCATTAATAAATAGGTGTTCCTATCGCATTTGAAGATAAATGAAAAATAACAGAGGTAGAAGGTGGATTGAAACAATTTATTTGACAGCTATGCACCTACATAATCAAGATAAGAAAACGGTCTAAAGCTAAAATCAATAGTTCCTGGGAAGAAAACATTTAAATCAGACTTCTAAAGGAATTCATTTACAGCTTAAAAAACATTTATACAGATTTGATTAGATAATCAGGTATTACATATATACAGAGCAATTCTTATGTGTTTGTTTTGAAAGGAAATCACAGATTACTGTTTCATACGTAAGGAATTCCAAAGAGGTTAAATTCCAGCATTCCTGGTATTGCCCATTTTATGTGATCCCATGTTGCTGCATTATCTCCCAGCCAGTGTCCTGCATACTTTCCTGATCCCACAAAAGTAGACCTTGAGAAAAGCAAGCTTCGTTTTCCAGGAAACAAAGAGTCAATGGCTCTGAAAAATGAGAAAAAAAATTGGAATCATGCAAAGAATAAAAAAGACATTCAGCTGATAGTTTTATATAAGGTAAGTTTATATTTGTTATTTTACGATAACAAATAAGTCGAGTACACAAATTCTCTCACACTTAACCAGGTGCCTTATAGCTAAGTTCCTTATATTAACCCTAAAGAATGTTTCTGTAAGTTTTTGCCCACCAACCTTGGTTGTATTTGAACTCTGCACACAATAAGGTCACGGAAATCTAGCACGTCACTATAGGACTGGAGATTTAATCAATTATGGAAAGACAGATTTTCCAGAAGCCTGAAAATTCATACTCTTCCCACAATCAAGTTCCCTTGGAAGTGAAGAAGTGAAACTACTCACTATATTCACTCTCTCTCCTTTTTCTTTCTCTTTTTTCTTTTTCTTTTTTTCTTTTTTTTTTTTTTTTTTTTTTTTTTTTGGTAGAAGTATTAGGAAGCATTCCTTACTGTTTTGTTGATAAGATCATAGAATACCCAAACAGGCTGTGAACATCGTACTGTCTCCCCCACTTCTGCACTGCATCCATACAAACAGTCTTGGAATACAGGAGTCCATCAAGAATACCTTTGATAAAAGAATAAAGATAACAGTTCTCAAGTACACTTTGATTCTGAGTATTCCCATTCTTCTCCTTCATGCACATACGTGATATTTAGGTCCTTTTTTCTGTTTAGTGTTTGTATTAAACCCAGTATTACAAAACAGTAAGAACTCATTTGTATCATGTAATGTTCTAAAGGTTGTTGTTTTAATTCATCTTTGCTTTAACTAAGAAGCTTTCTGTCTTCAAATTTTCCATATTTCATGGCAATAAATACATAAATATATACACAAATAGCAAAAGAATTTACCTAATACTGCTAGAACTTGCATAAATGTAGCTTTACTAACTGAGTGGAATTTAGCAGACTGATGTATAACATGCTTCAATTTGTTCTGAACATGTAACGATTAACTCATACAATCTATCTATGTCTAAGTGCAATTAAATAGTAATCACAGACTCCCTTCAATGTCGATGCTTTCTGGCACTTCTTTCAGTAAATCTTTGCACAAATGACGCATACTGGGTTCTTTATCATGAGCATGGAAGCAAAGTGATGGTATAATACTCATTATTTAAAGTTGTATCTTTTAGTCTACCGAAAGGTACTCCTTTCCTGTTCTTTCATCTGAAATACAGAAATGGAAACACTATATATTTAAATCTAGTACAGAGGGAAAAGTTTAAATTTCATTTGCACCCTACATATACATCTGAAGTCAGAGGGAACGACATTTTCACTTGCAAACTTTGTCACTAAAATGGTTCACTAAGTAATGAATTAAGCTCAACATAATTCAGCTTCCTGCCCTCTAGATTTCTCATGCAGACACTGGTCCAGCCATGAAGGACTGCATAACTGCACTCTAAATGTCTAAATCACTTGATCTGACAATGTACTGTCAAGGATCACTCAAAATTATTATTTAATAAAGAATTTGAATTTTATTTGAAGTTAAAAGAAAATTAGTACCATTATTAGGCTAAATTAAGACAACAACAAAATTCAGTAATGATTTGGAAAGGGGAAAAAAAGTCATTTTTTCTCATGAATTGTATAAACTGCATCTTTGACTTAGGCTTAGGTAACTTACATTTTCTGTCAATAACAATATTTAAAAAACAGCCATAAAACTGATGATAAAAACTCTTCATACCCTTGTAGTTGATAGCACAGTAATTCAGAAACATATTGATTTCTTTGCTTCCCAGTTGAAGAAGATGGACTTACAGGGAGTAAAAGGAGGGTAGTTTAAGTCATTCTGCTCACAACCATCCCTTGAGCCTTGAACAAAGTTGGCTACTTCATTCATATCCTGAAAAAAATAAGCATGGAATATGCTAATGTTTCCTCAAGTATGTTTTCCTAAAAAAAATTATGCTTTATTCCTCATCCTATAAGGAAGAATTAACTAGAACTAGTATATAATTAGGTATGATGGTATAATTGAGATACTGAACTGATTGAGCCTTGCTTTAACATGGGTCTAAATGCTGGACAGACTTTGTGTGAGTGAGCAGTGTGAGTCGGGACACCTCCGATTACTATTGCCTATCCATGGTTCTGAAGTTTATAGACACTCCCTTAGATGCCACACATGCATAGGTAAGGATAATTATATCCTTATCTTTAATATTATAGATCTCCATTACCATTTCTGTTTAAAGAAGTGATGATATCCCTAAGCTAAGATAGAGTCCTAGACTGTAGAAGATGCAGATCATCCCACAGTCAGGAGCTATCAAAAGGCATTCAGCTCGCTAGATATGCTGAGGATGGTTTGCAACCTATATCCTCTTACTAAGCATCACTTTTTTTCCTCTCAGACACGTGACTAGTCATCATTAGAAACCAGCACACTAAGGAAGCAGAGTTCAGAAAGCAGTCAGCCATTCCCACAGGACTGTAGGGAACGACTGGGTGAAATGTACCATAAACTATATATATATATATATATATATATGCAATAGAATGCATGGGACAGATTTCCAGCCCATCCTTACAGGTGTGGCTTAATAGAGACTGCTCCTTTTTTTTCCTCACTGGAGTCAGCATCTACACCGTGATAATTACACCTAACGCCAGAAAAGAAATAGCAAGATGTGCCCCTCTAGTACTTGCCCCTGCTTATGAACAGCTCCACACTACTCTCAAGGGAATGTATTGACTAAAGAGCATGTGGTTTGAGAGAAATGCAGAATAAGCAAAAGTATAATGTGATTTCCTGCTAAAATATACAAGATGACTAGATACTCTTTAAAACACTTTTCAGAGCTAATGCAAAGCTTGTATATTTTCCTTGACAGATCTGCAAGTGTATTTCTACGTACATCCCTAAATGCACTCTAAGAAAAGCACACATGGAAGAATACGATAACCTTGGGAGGGACAATTTATTCACATTTTTAGATCTCAGATTTATATCATTTATACCTGATATCCTGTCCTGATTGAAATATAGAGTTTACCCCCCCCAAAAAAAAAAGCAAGAAAAGTATATTTTATCACAGAATAGCTAAAGAATAGTATTTTGCAGTACAGACTAAAAATCTGTTTAAGATTTTTATGGCTTTTAAAAAGTGCATGTCAAAACATTCAGATCTATGTTTTCTCTTCTAAGATTTATTTATTTTTAAGTAAAATGGAGAAGATAAAAAGAGGGACAGAATAAAGGAAGTAAGGAAGGATAAGGGTTAGGTTTAGCTCAGTTGGTTAGAGCGTCGTGATAACAATGCCAAGCTACGGGTTCGATCCCCATTTGAGGGTTGGGCTAGATGATCTCTAGAGGTCCCTTCCAACCTTACCAATTCTATGATTCTACAGTTTAGGGCTATTAAGTATCTATAAATATTTCTGAAGTAAAAATGAGGTTTAGCTGCTCTGTATCTTTACAAAAGAAATTAACCCCCTGTTCAGGTACTTACTTGGGGATTCATTTAAAACAGATATCCCTCAGGTATCTATCTCTGAAAAGCTTTACTACAACATATTCCTGTAAAAGATTGATCTGGACCATATTCTTGACCATTAAGTTCTACAAATTAGGCCACAAACCATTGTGCTAGATTGTATGGTAATCATTTAATAGAAGGAAATATTTAGGGAGCCTAACTTTTCCAAATCCTAACTCGGAATACTAACTGAAAATGTACTAATTTGAAACACCATGAGGAACTTGGAGAATAGAGGTGGAGATTATATTTGTTTTAATCTGTTATTACCTGTTCAAGGATACATTTACTTAGTATGTGTAGAGGTTTCCAAACATTGTCATTCTAAGTGTAGGAGCATGCTATCATTTGCCTTTATCAACGGTTCATCAGCTGAAGCATTTTAGATGTCATTTAGATCTAGAAAGAGTACACTCTTATTTAAGTGACCTGGTTAATGATTAAATCCAAATTTTAAATAAAATAGCAAATTTAAATTACAACTCCAAATATAAAATCATGGCTGTAGTGTTCATTCGTAACTGCAATACTTCTAGAACTGTCTGAAATACATTTAGTGTCAATTTGTTATCAGAAAGGAAGAAGGAGCATGAAGCTTAATGTTTCTGTAAGAACTTACTCTCTCATAAGAATCACTCTGGCCAAAGAGAACAAGTGTGGATAAATAGTGGCTCTTTTAAATAGTGGCTTGACTGTTCTTACTATTATTTTACTATACCACAGATTTGTTGGCAGTAGAACATTTAGCCAACTGGAATGCTGTAATCTCTTTTGCAGCTGGTATGTCTGAGGGCACAATAACAGTAATAATTGTAAGCTGTTGAACTACTTGTCCAGAAACCAGGATACTGACGTACAAATCAATCAAAGAAAAAATAACATCCTTTTGAATGTCAAAAAGACTGTTCTGGAGGAAATGCAGATGGTGAAACTTCAGCTAAGTTGGAGAACTCATGTGCTGAAACCTATGTATGTATGTATAGCTTTGTTGAGTCACTGTTCAGTTGTACAGGTTTTGAATACAATCCATACTCAATCTTATTGACCTCCCTAGACTTGAGCAAACTCTTCCCTGGTTCTGCATTATAAAGAAAATTTCTTAATTCTGCACTAACAAAAATGAGTTTACTCTGTTAAAAGTCAGGGTTCTACAAATGATGTTAAAGTTTTTTCTCTAGAGGAGAAATAACTTTTACTAATATGTACTACTTATTAAAACTCTGTGTAAGAACTATAGCTTTGAAATGGGGCCTCAATCTAATTAGTGGTCCACAGTTTTACCTGCTATCCTTTACATATTTATCTCATAGTTACCTGTTAGACAAATTAGATTTCTTCACATGCACGTGTAGAGTACAGTCAACTGCATTGAGCAAATGTCACTTCTAACAAAAGGCAAGATCTCTTTGATACCAGAAAGGCAAGAGTCCCACACAGTGTGTTCGATGTTGCAGAAAAGACAGACAAATGCCACATTGATCTCAGGTTTTTAATAATAAACATCTCTTCAAATTCAATGCAGATTCAAGCAAAACATTTAGCCATAAACCTTATTTGTCATTAGCTTATTTCTGCAAAACTTGAAAGTTCTGAATTACTTACAATCCAGATCCCATCATATGGCACTTTATTATAAAATATTCTGCATTCTTCTACCCACCAGCTGGTGCAGTCTGGATTGGTGAAATCTGGGAATACAGTTCTTCCTGGCCACACCTACAATATTCAAAAGGAAATAATTAATTACATTGTTAATTACATTAGAGATTCAGATTTATTTGAATTATTCTTTTGGATAAACATTTGAATATTAAAACTTCCTATTACTGTTTTTTCAGTATGGATAAATGTTAAGTTTGGATAACTGTTAAGTATGTTAAGTATGGATAAGTGTTAATATATAAGATATATAAATATATAAAAATGGTCAGGAGTGATAATAACTTAGCAAGAATGCACAAAGAGTATGGCCTTGTCTTCTGAATTTTCAACTTAGAAATCAATATTAAGTCAAAATTATTTTTCAGTATTAAAAATTAATTTTTAATTAATTAGCAACTTAATTTGTAAAGTATTATAAGGCAATTTTCAAAAGCATAAAGTGGGAATTGGCTCTCTAATCACTATTGAAAATACCAGAAGTTGGCTGCCGAAATGTCTCCTGAGCCTTAAAAATATGTTTTCCTTTTTAATTAATGTAAAAAAAAAAATACCAAAATACAAGAAATACTGAAACATGTCATATCAAACTGATCATGTCAAAACTGAACTGTTATATCAAACTGAACTGTCATATCAAAACTGAACATATCTTATCCTGGCTCAAATTAAATGAGAACATATAGTGCCAACAGATTGAGTACAACTTCATAAAAATCCAATTACCTCTCCAATGAGTTGTGTTACTCCATCTGATTCATTAATCCAAACTTTCTTGCTTTCTCCCCTTTCATAAGCTTCATAGGGAGTACCATCAATCAGAGTTTCTGTGCTAATAGCAGCATCCTACAAGAGAGAAGGAAGTAAGACGGGAGAAGGGGAGAAAGGGAGTAGAGGAGAAGGGGAGAAGAACTCCACCAATTGTTATTGAACATGAGACAGGCAATACATGCAATAATTACACAGAGGTATGTTAATCATAATAACAAATAATTATCATGATATTATTTAAAATGGAAAAAAGAAATTGTTAAATGCTTACCAGTATGATAACATATTTTTGTCCATAGTTATGCATGTAAGTTCCAAAACTAGGGAGATCTTTAAAGTTCACTTTGTCATAAGTAAAATCTTTTCTTGCTTCCATATAGTCAATATCTGTGTACTGAACATCCTGAAAAAGAATGTCATTATATAGGAACATTAGAAGCAACACTTAAGTGTTTTACATATTACTCCAACATAGTTTTCTTCTGCTAGTTTTCATTCACTCTGATGTGAATTGCAGATAGATAGACAGTATGGTGTTAGGATCATTATGAACAGTATGAAAGTATCCATTATTTCAGACAGGAGATCATGCAGTCTGTGAACTACATTTGGGAGAGCTCAGGAAGTATGTGGAGAAATCAGCAAATACAAATTTCGAGGATGGAAAACAAGAACAGTCATCTTGGCAGCACAAGACAGAAGAACTCTGAGAGATGATGAAAAATGCTTAGCTACATATGCTGCAGAGCTGCTTTGAAACATCAGGTATGAGGATTAATTTATTGAGGATCTGCTCTCGTCAGCAGGGAAAGATCAGACAACTTTGTGGGTGCCCTGACTGTGGCATACCTTGTCTATGTGCTAGAATTAGATTAAAATTTTCAGAAGTGCATCTGATGCTACATCCTAACCAGAGTCAGCAGGATGTAAGTATCTGAGCATTTTAGAACTGCTATTCACAAGTCTTATTTTGTCACCACATTAGGAAAAAAACAAACAAACAAACAAAAATTCAGTTCCCTACGCTCTCCCAACTTTCTAGTGCTTCTGAGAGCATAAAATGAATTTGCCTGCAGAGGCATGGTTTGATCTCAGTGATTCACAGGACCAGATTAGTGCAAGCCTAAAGAAAGGTGAATAATGTGGATTGCAGTTCCTCAGCACCAACTATTTTGCTCTATGGAACTGCTTTTATTGGTCTGCACTATTTACTAATGTAGGCAAACCCATAGTTGTCAATATTGTTTCAGACGAATGTTGCAAAATTTAAATGGAGGTGAGCAGAGGAGCACAAGTAGTCTTAAAGAAACAAAATAATCATCCATTATTTAGATATCAAAAATGCAATGGGCGAGTTTTTGTAAAGTCTAATGTTTCTACTAATTCATAGAAAGTTCACAGTCATATCTAATGAAAGTTAAATTTGACTAAACTAAATATTCCCTACATTAAATAATTTCTTCCAGGTCTAATGCAGGTCAGCATTTGTTCTTATTTTATTTTTCAGTCTCTGGAGAATGAATCCTGGCTGTAATCTAACATTTGCCATCTCATTAAATTGTAATGCACATCTTTTGTGCTTTACCTACTGAACCATTAACAGAATTCAAATAAATGCTTATATTTATATTCTTTCTAACAACCTCTAGATATGCTGGTATTTCTTTATAGTTGCATAATTTCCAGAGCTGTACTCTTAAAGCCAAACCTTTCTTCTAAAGGTCCAGCTTAAAATTAGGGAAGTCTATGGAATGATACATGGTTAAATTTTAGGCATTGACTTAATTTCAAAATTCAAGGGGTTTTCTCCCTAGGCTCTTTATATAATTGTTAGAGAGATGCTCTTTTGACTGGCAGTCAAAAGGTTGGGTTCATGTTCTGAATTTCCCTTTGGAAAGCTTCTTCCTTGGCAACCCAGCTGTGAATACTGCTTCTCTCTGGAAGACCTGCTTATGACTCTAAATAGCTACTATTCCCATAAAGAGAAAAATGCTGTAGGTTCCCAGATCTCCCTAGCAGAAGATATCACTGCAGAACAATGATTTCTTCAGATACCATTTCCTTCTCCCCAGTTCTTTTCAGCCTCTTTCAAGCTGCAAATGGCTGTGATTTTAAGACAATAGATTAATCTAATCTGACACCTAATTTTAAAATCTTATTGGAATTTACCTTTTCCTACCAGTCAAGAAGTAAACCATGGTTCTATACTCACCTTTTCCACAGAACATAGGTTTAAAACAATTTAGGAGATCAGGTAGAATAGAAAACAAATATATATAGCTGGAAACTTTAACCAAAAAAATAATTCCACAGAATTATTATAAAAAGTGAGCAAATGACAATTAAAATCATTCATCCTTTTATATAGCTGTGTAGTCAATAAAAACTACTGTAGTTAAAGAGAAAAATCCTGAATCTCCCACACTATGACAATTGGCTTAACATTCAAAAACATAAGGAAATTAACACCAGAAGTCTACACAGACTTCTTGATCAGCAGTTTATACTAACTTGAACCAATTTGAAATAAACTAGCTGCAGGTAAATAAAATCAGAATCTTATGATAATTTCTCCTCAGTTGTTCTGTCTTCACTATCAAAACTTTTACTTACAAAAGGTAGTCCAATTGCTCTGTTTCTCTCAACAACAGCTTTCACCTCATCCAGAGATCCGTAATTATAGCGACTAAGCTGAAATCCAAGACTCCAGTAGGAAGGTAATGCTGGCAATCCTACTAGCTGAAAGTTAAAAAAAAAAATAGAAATTTAACTAACATAACAGAAGGTTTAAACTGCCAGGTTAATTACCATTGCTACTGGCATGTCTATTGCCGAGAGAAATTTAACTAAATGTAATATCGTTTAAAAACTTACACGTACTCCCTTTAAGAGGGCATTGAAACAGCATCAGACCTCAAAAATACAAATGGAAAATAGCTGCAGTAAATAGTTTTCTACCATAAAATTGTTACAAATTAGCAAGTGCATTTTCTCCCTTATAATGTTATTATATAAATAATTAAAAAAATCTTGTAGAACATGTGAACAAGTATGTCATTCCACATCGCCCATCACTAGCTCAAATAGCAGATGACTATGCTGAAAATCACTCAGAGCATGCATACTGATGAAATTAGGAACTGGAACTGCTATATCCTCTCTGCAATAATATTTCAGGTGAAAGTAGTGCCTCCCATAAACAAGCCAGCTAACCAAATCTACTCTCCAGCTAATTTCAGGTAGTAATTCCTGATGGCAGCAGTCAGGTTAGGGACAAATCTTGAGGTTTTTTTGGGTTAATAAAATAATGAAGACACAGGGTAGTATAAAAAGAAGAAAAAAAGAAAGATCCAAAGCACAACCCCCCCCCCATAAAATCTGCTAAATGCATAACTTCTCTAGATAAATCCAAGAATCATAGGATTTTAGAGGTTGGAAAGCACCTCTGCCTCTCTAGGCCAATTTCCCTACCGAAGGTCAACTTGGCAGGTTGCGTAGGATAGTGTGCAGTCAGGTTTTGAATATCTCGAAGGATGGAAAATGCACAACCTCACTGGACAACCTGTTGTTCAGAAGTGTACCTTCAGATACTCCTGGACTACTCGCTCTGGAGTGTCTCCCAAGAAGACATAAAAATCAAGAATTCCACCAATTGTTCTGTAAGTTACTGCTGGAGCAGGCTGCAGGGCAAACTCTGTCAGTAAAGAATGCACAAATCATTTTTGAATATTAATTAAATCTAAAATAACTGTCACACTGATATGAAAGGTAAGAGAATTTGTGTAGGAGAAAATGTAAAACAAAAATACTCAAGGGAATTATTTGAACTTGCAATGAAGGTAGAAGGTAAAATTCTTTTTTAATATCCATATTATACATTCTTTCACATGCTACAAAGAGACATTAAATCCACAGCACAGCTACTTCTCATTAAATTTTCAGTACAACTTTCCAGTCTCAAGACACTTAATATTTATGTTAAGCATACAAATATGTACACTTATCTAAGAGAAATTAAGGTAATATATTTTCAAGTGCTGCTCATTATAAGAGATTTTTTTGTCCTATATTGAACCTTCCCTGAACCTGATCAAAATCGCACATACTTTGGGTAGGCTCTATTCAGGTGTATGACCCTAGTGTTTCCAATACAATCTTAACAGTAACTGTTAAGACTGTAGAACTTAAGTAACTGTTAGTGTAATGCTAAACACTAGTAAATACTTGCAACAGTGAATGTCATCACATATTTAGGACATCTTTGTTTAAAATTTTATCTGTGACTTTGTTTTTAAAAAGACATTTACATCAGCTCAATCTGATCACATGGCAGTTGTCCTGCAGACCATTTAAAAAGCTAGTTAACTGCAACACTTAGAGCTACAGAGAAAACTTTCTTACCCATAGCATTGCTATTCATTAAAAAAACACCAAGAGAGGCTCCAGTGTTGTCTTCCAAGCACAAGAAAAAAGTTTGGACACCATATAAGTTATCCATGTTCTTAAAAGAAAAAAAGAAAAGCAAGCTATTTGAAACCTAGTAACTGTGTGTACTCCATGGTATCTCCAAATATATCGCATGCAAAGTTAAACTTCTCAAAATATAACGAGTAATTGAAATCAACACTTTCCTCAGTTTTGTTTTTTATTTCCCTATATCTCTTCTTTATGTGAATGTCTTTAAGTTACTTAAAATACATTGATATCACAACCTTGGGGAAGTCTGCATATATTACAATGTTATTTCTGAGTAATAAATATGCACATCAAGTGAACAATATATGTTACAAATCTTTAAGAGTGGTATAGTATTTTACATCTAACATATAAATAAGAGGACCTTGTTTCTCTTGTATGTTATTACTATTGTTTTTTCTCTCATTATTAGCAATAAAAATTCTTATAAATGATAAGATCTGGAATCAGAGTTATATTTTCTCTGAAAAAAAACAAAACTCAGAACAAATTACTGAGGAGCAGAACCTTAACAATTCCAAATTAATATAATTTCACAGTTCAGTGTTAGTTTAACTAAATTAGTCTACATTCAGTGAAACCATTCTTATAAGAACTATCATAAAATTGCCATTACCAGTTATTACAAAGATAAAGATTATGAGATGAACATTTAGTGGAGAGAGAAAATAAAAGAGATAATTTCTATACTGGGTTTTGTTTATAGTGAGATAAATGTGAGCTACTTTAGCTTTTGGTCCTAAAAACAAAACGGGGTTTCATGAAATCTTACCAGGGCAAATCATACTATATATTGCCATTTCTAGTAATTAGAGCTTGAGGATGTAAAGTTAGGTCCTCCTATCATTTTCTCTATGGATATCATATTTCCAAAGAAAATTAAAAAAACACATATTGGAAACAGGAAAAAGTAAGATTAGGGAGACATGAAAAAATAGAATGGTGGTGGGGATTCCAATGACACATACAGCTGTTAGCATATAATTGAAGTTGTCTTAACTTCTACTTCTTCTTCCCAAGGAGTAAGAGGATTCAGAACATCTGCCAGTGCCTTTGGGAATCACATCAGCAAAGTCAGAAAATAAGCATGTCTCTCGGCTGCTGAGGGATGATGCAGAGGAGCAGCAGTGTTAGATTGATCCTGCAGCTGAAGTCTAAACAGCACTGCATTTTTCTCTTGGTGGATGCACTCAATATTCTTTATTGGGACCTTTCTTTCTGCAGCCTCTATTGGATAGCCATTGAAGGGTGCTGGACAAACATTTATGATTAAAAAGATACAAATTTCAGCACTGTCTCACTTAGGTATCTGCCTGCATCTTTAGATCCCTTATTACATTTACCAAACTAGCCTATAATGATGGCCAATATTGACACACTTTCCTCTCCAGTGAACTCATTCAGAGAGCCATCATCCAACTATACATCAATCCAATGTTGCAAGCCTTTCAGGGAAAAATCCCATAGAAGATGTTTCAAATCTGTGAAGAAAACTTATTTCAAAATATTAATTATGAACACTGAGCTCTCCCCTAAATCCTGTTAGCATAACCTCTGTTTTAGCAAAACATGTGGTTGCTCACTTGTAAATAAGAATACGGACTGCTGCATTAAACAAAGATAATAGTGAAAAACAGATTTTTTTTTTTCAACATTAGTTCATTCAGATGCTTACGAACACAGACAGGTATTTCCTTTGTTTGGAAGTTTCTAGGCAAGCAAAAAGATACTAATAAAGATAGTAATAACTAATAAAGATAGTAGTAACATCATCTATAGTCCTCAATGTACAAAAAAGAGTTTGTGTATGGGAATACAAATTAAAAAAAAAGCAAAAAATAAAATACAATTATCAGTGTAACTCGCCTTTGGTGCAAATGACTGTAAACTACATTTCTTCAGTATTGCCTATTAATAAGTTATTGCAATTAGGAGAATATGATTGAACAATATTTCTGTGTGCCAGTGTCAAGAAAATTTGGGTAAAGGTAAATATATTTCAACTTTTATAATTATCGGAAAATATGTGCCATAGAAATCACTTTGGAAAAAGACAGAAAGATTATAAACAAAATGTCTACTGACAGATCTATTTTATCTTATAAAGAAATTGTTGTTAAATGTAACTTTATTATTATTTTCTAACATATGATGCATTAAAGGAAAGATGCATGTACTATATTTACTGAATTTTGCAAACAGCAATGTATTTGGACACATCGTTATTTATTCTGTTTATCAGTAGAAACTGAAGACTGTCATATTAATATGATTACCTGACTGGCAATACTTCACATAAACATAAATATGAAAATATTTATAAAAAGATATTCTGCAGGGAACTTTAGTCGGTAACACCTAACATTCAGTAATCACATGCAGTGCCTGGTAAGGCTTCAGGGAAAATCTCAGTGGATTTTATTAAAGTAGCCACTCTGTGTGTTTGCATTCCAGAATTCATCTCCAAAGAATAAAGCATAATAAAATAAGTCCTTACTCCAGACGGGGCAGTATCTCTGCTGAACATGGGCCACGTTTTCCAGTAAACATCATGCTGGTATTGCTTATGCACATGTTCTCCCACACCATAAATGTTGCTGCTAGGTAGTTTGATTGACAGTTGTAAATACTGGTCAGCATACTGCAGTGGTCCTATGTTAGTATCAAAACTGATTAAACAATAAAAAAGTTACTTTAGCACTGACTGGAAACCACCTGCACAAAGTTACCTCCCAAGGGTTATATACAGTAGTACATTAGCAGGGCTTATTCAACACAAAAATGCCAAAGCCATTATTGTAGAAAGCTTTTGAGTCTTGTATCGCTAGTAGCTTTGCTTTGAGAATATCTTTCCCAATGAAAAGTGCTACCCTCAGTAGGTTTGAGCAAAACAGAGCAGGAGTGCAGCTCACCTTGAGTTCCTATTTACCCTCCTGTGCAGGTAAGAACTGAATAAACCCATTTTTAAAAATTACTTTAGTGCAAAAGAATTGCAGAAATGAGGAATGGCTCTAACTGTAGCCACAGAAGATCAATGACCAAGACATCATTTACCACAGGACAATGTTGCTCTTCTCAGTCCTGAATATTTCAGTAACTCTCCCTGCTGTTTGCTCTGAGGGAATCATTACTGCAGGATTAATCTCCGCAAAACCAGAAATCGTTTCTACTCCTTAGTAGAAACAATTAGTTCAGGATGGTTACAATTAGTGCAGGACAATTAGTGCAGGACAGAAACAGTGCTGGACAGCAGATTTAGATTTCGGCCCAGCTGACAGCTGAGGAGAAGGAGATGGAGAGAGACAGTTCTAGAGCAGAGTAAATCTCACACTCACTTCCTGTGTAAGTGGTCAATTTATATTCTAATACCCTTTTCCACCAAATCTTCCTGTCCTGTATCTTTTGCACTGAATACTGAATCAGCTCTTTGGGTGGCCACACACATAGTAATTGGGCAGATGGAAAATTTCAGTGAATGGCAAAACTCACAAAAATAGTCCACTTTTTACAAATCTTTTTCATCTCAGCTGCAGCTTGTGTTCGCAGGGGAGAATGAACAAGCCTAGTCCTTGCTTCTGAGTCCTGTTAGGCCAGTCAGTGCAGCAGAACCACCAGGAAGAGGAAACCATGGCTATATACTAGCTGGTTTCTCCGTCCTTGAGCAAACCAAGGGTAGATTAAAGTGATAATATAATACTCAGTATTTAAATAGTTCAAGTCCTATTTGATGGCTACCGTATCTCCCATAGTAAATTTTGTATAAAGCAGCTGTGAAGGTTCTTAGGATCATGACGTTACTGATGTTAAAAATAGATACTTCTGTATCTGCATAAACAGAACAATCCTATGATGATAATTTTGTACCTTTCACCACCCTTTCCATTATTGACAAACTACTTTTCTGAACAGGAAATTTGGAGAGCTTTAAATATTTAAGGAAAACACGATTTAATTTGTCTTTTCTACAAAAAGGATTTGAGAAACAGCAGGAAAATTTGAGCAGTATTGAAGCTGAGCTGCAGTGAGAGACTGATTCCCTAACCTACAAGATGCAGAGGAAGGGTGTAGAAAGAGGCAGTCTGCTGCAAGAGAAAGATCTGACTGATTAATTTGCTCTTCTCTTTGTTTAGCTCTGCAGAGCTATCCTAGTTGAGGGGGTGAACCAACCTCTAGACACTCTTGTACAGCAAGGATACAGGTTCTGGCCCTGTCTGGGTTCCCCTATGTGACCAAAAAGGCTTCACTGAATGTCTGATATGAGGAGACCATACCTTACTATAAAACTAGGTGGGTATCAAAACAATGCTGAGATTTTGGTCATTCACCAGATGCCATTCTATCTTATTTTAATCTTAACTATGTAATTAAATATCTCCATAAAAAGCCAAGTGAATTAGAATGCTTTAATTGCTTTGTACTTCCTAAGTAACATATTTTTCTGAGTAAGAAATCCTAGGAATTTTGGTTTTTTTACAGAAAAAAGTAGAGTGGAAATTAACATTTTTTCTTATGAAATGACAAATGAGAGAGAAAAGAAAGTTCTGATCTATTGAAGGATTTATTTTCAATAATCTTAAACTTATCAGTGTTTCCTTTTTTTTCTTTTACAATTTTAAACATTTCAGTTTCAGAAATGGACAGAGTCCAGAAATGGACAGTGTCAAGCATTAGTGAGATTTTTTTTCTTTAAAGTCATAAAATGCAGCCATTTTTTATCATATTGAATGAAAGTCTAACAAAATTTCCTTAGGAAAGAGAAACAATCAGAGCACTGTTTCAAAATGGTTCTGTTGAACTATTTTACTCACTCTCCCTTCCATCCACCTATTAAATCAATTCATGGAATACTAAATACTAAGTCCATCTATTGTGCACTCTATAACTGCAAATCAATAATTATGGAAGCTTTTAAGATAGTAAACAATACTTATAAAGCACAAAAGTAATTAAACTTGGAGGGTTGATTCAACTTATCCTAGTAGTCCGACAGGCAATAGATTGATTTAAAAAGTATGTTACTCATGACACTTTCCCCTTTTAATGAATCTTAGAGCTAGGTTGTTTGTTTAGGTTTGAGTTATTTATTTAGTTTTTAGAAAATAAAAGGATTGAAATCATTCAATAATTACTTCATTATCATTTTTATGTGACTGGCTTATCACTGGCTTGGAGCAAATATTCTTGTATTATGCGTCTGAATAGCAACCTGATTTCAGTGAGTCAGAACTTCAGAAATATTATGAAAATAAGATTCTAAAGGTGCAAACAGAAGTGCTCACATATTGTTTTAAGAACTAGGAAGGACTTCTTCTCATAATAAAGGCTCACAGAATTGATGGGAAAAAAGTACCTGTGAAGATTTCCCTAGTATCTGGGGAAAAGAGGGAATAGAGCCAGTTTGACTAGATCTAGAACATTTAAGACAGAGCTCTTCATATCACAAAATTTATGTTGAAAGTCATCAGAAGAGTCCTTTCAGAAGGATTATCAGTCAAAAGAAGAGAAGTAGCTTACATGACCAAGAGGTCATCTAATATGTGCCAACTTGGATATGTCTTAGTTATGTTGCAATAAATACTTCCAAAGAAAACAAATGCCACCGTCATTATTCATAAAAAAAAAACAAAGCAATTACTTACAGAACTCTTCCATTGCTTATTCTGGTCACTGTGATGCCAAACGGATTCTGATTAACTTCAACTTTATATTTTAAATTGGAGGCTGCAGAACCGCTGAAAGGTCCTACGTGCTCATGGGGGACTTCAAATCTTTGTGTTTTAGGATCAGTGATCTGCACACATTTAAACAACAAATGTATTAGATTTTTAACAACTTGTCATATATCATATATTTGTGGCTTAGCAAATACACTCATTATCAAAACAACATTATCACAAGAAATCACAGAATCACAGAACTGCACAGAAATCACAGAATCACAGAATGGGTAAGGTTGGAAGGGACCTCTGGAGAACATCTAGTCCAACCTCCCTGCTCAAGCAGGGTCACCTGGAGCATGTTAGACAGGATTGTATCCGGGCTGGTTTTGAATATCTCCAGAGAAGGAGACTCCACAAGCTCTCTGGGCAACCTGTTCCAGTGCTCTGTCACTCTCACAGTGAAGAAATTCCCCCTCACGTTCAGGCTGAACTTTCTGTGCTTCAATTTCTGCCCATTGTCTCTTGTCCTGTCACATGGCACCACTGAAAAGAGATCAGTCCCATCCGCTTGACACCCTCTCTCCAGGTACTTACACACATTGAGAAGATCCCCCCTCAGTCTTCTCTTCTCCAGGCTAAACAGGCCCAGCTCTTGCAGCCGTTCCTCATAGGACAGGTGCTCCAGTCCTCTGATCATCCTCGTAGCCCTACGCTGGACTCTCTCCAGTAACTCCATGTCTCTCTTGTACTGGGGAGCCCAGAACTGGACACAGTACTTGAGATGAGGCCTCACTAGGGCTGAGTGGAGGGGCAGGATCACCTCCCTTGACCTGCTGGCAACACTCTTCCTAATGAACCCAAGGATACCCTTGGCCTTCCTGGTCACAAGGGCACATTGCTGTCTCATAGTCAACTTGTTGTCTGCTTGCACTCCCAGTTCGTTCTCTGGAGAGCTACTTTCCAGCAGGTCAGCCCCTTGCCTGTACTGGTACATAGAGTTATTCCTCCTTAAGTGCGGGACTCTGAACTTGCCCTTGTTGAACTTCATGAGGCATCTGCCAAAGTCAATAAATAGCAGAATGCAAACTGTGTAAACCTAGCCAAGCTCTTTGCTTATATATATTAGTATATTTCCCTTATTGTTGATCTGAGAATGTTTTTCATATTCATATTTTTCTGTCATTTAGAATTCTGCACAATTGCATTCTCAGTTATTTCACAGGCTTTCTTCAATACTTCACTTCTAATCTTTCTCTGTGTCCAGACATTGACCATGCACAGCCAAATCCAGCCTGCCTTTCAGATTTCCTAAAAAGCAGTCCTGCTTGTGGCAGCCCTGCTTCTAGCATCAATCTCAGTTTTCTGTTCCATTGCATATTTCCATCCCTGTCCCAATTTTCTTCCTCTGCCTTCATCACTGCTTTCTTCTTACTTTCATCACCCAGCTACTTCCATATTCATATTTAACACTGCGTTTTCCTTGCTCCATATGCACTGCCCCAAGTACAAACCCAAAATAACAGGAGATTCTCTCATGGAAAAGTCCTACTCAGGCCCAGAATCTATGTATCTAGCATAATCACCATACACAAAACTGTTTTGGAAGTTCTAAAGTTTTCTGACAAAATAATTGAGATATGGCCAGAATATAAATAAAAGTAATAAATACATTTAATCCCAAAATATTTTCTCATGAAGAGGGGGAAAAAAGGCAAATAGTATGAGAACAAATCTTTTCATAGATACTGGCTTTTTTCATTCATAAATCCCACTGTATTAAACCTTGATCATATGGCTTGTGATAGTAGAGACATAAAAGAAAAACTGAGGGACTGAATGTAGCTGTAGCTCCATCCCCTCACTGTTCTGGAATCCCAGGTGATGTGTGTTGTGCAGTAAGTTGACTTGGAAGCAAGAGAGCAGGATTTCAATTGACTATGTCTGATTAGATTGAGAATGAATGGGCACTGTGCATTTAGACTTTCTAAAAAAGCTTAAAAGATGGCAGTCTGTGTCTTTGCACTTATTTTAGTTTGTGTGGTTAGATAAATGATCTGTTGGACATAGTATTCTCTTAAGTGTATGAGGATACACTTCACAGAATCACAGAATGGTTGAGGTTGTAAGGAACCTCTGGAGATCATCTAGTCCAACTGCGCTGCTCAAGCAGAGTCAGCTATAGCACATTGCACAGGATCACATCCAGGTAGGTTTTGAATATCTCCAGAGAAGGTAACTCCACAGCCTCTCTGGGCAACCTGTTCTAGTGCTTTGTCACTGTCGTGGGTGATATCCACCTCCTTATAACCTCATTGCATTTAATTTCTCCATAGTAATAGCCCCCCCCCCAAAAAAAAAAAATCTTGCCTGTACCATGAACCTTCAAATAGCATAGAAAAAAACTAACCTTGAATCGGAAGCGATTTTGTGTCTGATACTCTCCTGTGAGGAGGACAGTGTTGATATCATTTCCAAAGAGGGAAGGTGATGACAACCTTGTTAACGTAGCTTGGAAACCTTAGGAAAAAGTACACGTTTCAGAGTTACTATCTTGAAATGGACAGCTCAATTTACGTAATTCTAGGAGCTTATCTTACGACTTACCTGCTTGAGTTGTTTGCACTGCACCATCTACTCTATATCCATGGTTTGAAGAGAAAAAACACCAAGGAACATTGGTATCACTCTGGGGACTCCAGCAGCAGCCACGAAGGCTGCAGAGGCTCTGATTCAAAGGTATGAATGGCACAAGTAAACTGATGTTATACAGATCAGTTCTGTATACTAAAATAATTAAAATACACATAAGATACATTTTACCTCAAATTTCAGAAACCTATATAATATTTGCAATCAAGTCAATTCATTCTCTGAAAAAAATCTATCGGGTCAATTTGGTGGCACAGAATATAAAAAATATAGTGGTTTTTAGGATTCAAAATAGAAACATTTTAGTTTTGAAAAAGAAAAGGAGAATTTTGAACTTTCATTCTTTCTAATGCCACAAGATCCAAAGGAGAAATAAATTAAAAAAAAAATATTAAATCATTTAAGCTATGATGGATGCAATATAGTCTGATCAAAACTCATGTACTAAAAAATTGATAAAATTATAGTTGTAATTTATTTTTTTAATAATAATTTTATTTCTGAAAACAAAACAATGGCTTTTAGTACTGGCTTATAAACATCTACATATGTGCCACTGATCATCTGATGCATCGCTGGTGTGTCAGTAATCATTTTAATTTAATGTTCAAATATCAGAAATGTTAAGATTAGTTCTGTATAACCTCAAATTAAGATAAATAAACTTTTTTTAAAAAAAAACAAGCAATTAAATTTGTTGTTTAAAACATATGCCTCAGTGGAGTGGCACTAACATGTACACTGCATTTTGGCAGTCTCGTAAACCAAATTGCCTTTGCTTTGCTCTTAGAAATCAAATTACTCACCCATTGTTTACATTAATTTTAAATTTGATGGCAAGATTTGGATAATTACATCCCTTCAAGTATCCGCACATTTTCTGTCATTAAAGAAATGACACATTACTCAGTGTAATAACGATACAAAGAAATTCCCTAAGAACAAAGGGCTATATCATAAATGATCTAAGCTATCCAAGTCCAGCACAGGTACCAAGATCTCTCCCTCTATCTGCTAGCTAACAGAAAACTATTGAAGCTTTTGCTTTCTTCATCTGTCTGTGGTAAAATATTGCTGGTGTTTGTCTCATGTTTATTTTAAAATATATTGCAGCTTTTTATAGCTGGAGGAGGCCCAAAGTTGGGTCTTATTGCTGAAAACCTTGGCCCTGAGAACACTGACTTCTGGGTTGTGCAACAGAGTCCAGTAGGAGCAGTGCATATGCTTTTGTTACACTCTGAAGAGAACAAAGATAAGCCAGCTCCCAACCAGAAATAATGCAAGTGCCTAAGGAAGCACAGAGATGGAACCTGCAGAGCTAAAAACCTGAGATCTGCCCTACGTTAGCATGCTATTCAGTAGCAACAGCACTGAGCACAGAAGTGTCTATAAAACCCCCCAAGATAAACCAAGTTCACCACATAGATATACATCTCTTTCTCCTCCATCAAAGAGTGATATGATCAGAAAATATTTATCCTATCATTTTGTTCAAGTTTCACACAAAAACTGTGTTTGGAGAAGAGATACTGGTGACTCAGTTTACCCTAACGATTCACAGATATGTATATTTACTAGGGATCTGAAACACCTGTGTTCACTTCCCACCTTACCAATTCCTACCAGAAAAGGTACTTATTCCTTAGGTTACAAGCTATTTCAGAATAAATCAGAAGTAAGAAGTTCCTATTGCCTCTCTCTGAAATTCTTTTTCATATTAATGACTAATTATTGCAGAAATTAGAGCTTTATTCCCTTCTTTTCTTTCACACATAGAATACATTCACAACATAGTTACAGAGTTATTTTGTCATTTTCATTATTCTTTGCTAGACTAATGATTATTTAAATATCCCACATAAAATAAAATAGATGGAAAAACAGAGATTATCCTTAAGCCTGATTGCGCAGGTATCCCCATTCTAGTTTCATAAATACATTTTTATGTCTTCCAGCTGCCTTTAATGAATACTCTTTGGAATATTTTCAACAATTAATTTTCTCTGTGGCCACATTCTTCTACTTAGATCTAATAGAAGCTGTAGATTCATATTTTCATGAAGCATCATTTGCTGCATACAGAAATATATACAGAACAGAAGTGTAAGATCATTTATATCTAGCACAGAGAAAGGAGCAGAGTTCACTGAAAGAGTATTTGAGAAACTGTTATAAAAAATACACTGTAGATAAAGGTGTAAGTTCACCGCACTCTGTAAGCTATAAAAACAGCATAATAGATATCAATACCAAAAAAAAAAAAAAAAAAAAAAAAAAAAAAAAAAGTCAAGGAGAGAAAGCCAAAGCTGAATTAGAGATGATCTTAGATATATGGAAACATTTTATGGTGGGATAAGCTGTGAGATAGCTTCTGAACATTGAACTTGGCACCACAGATTAAAATAGCTTTAATAATAGCTTGACTATGTACTTAACTGTAATGTTACCTTTATGTAAACTCAAACAATTAATCCTGTATCAACATGGTATTATTAAAAAAAAAAAAAAAACAATAAACCTTTCAATAGTAAAGTGAAAAACTAGTGCATTCACTAGTCATAGGAGTTCATTTTGCAATGGCATGTTCTTACTGTCTTTGCTACACTTTGCTACAGCCACAACAGTGAATAGTTAACATGTATCTACACTCTTTCAGCTTTTCTATCTTCAGTAATCATTTGAATGGTTAATAACTAACTACTTTCTTCCCATGCTTCTATCCTCAGGAATTCTACTTATAAAAGCTCATTTTCTGACTTCTTTTATTCATTTTTATTCATTTTGGTTGAATGATGAAAACAAAACAGCTACTAACTTGAACTTAAGCAAATCACAAGTTTCCCAACTGCAGTTTTCATTCCAGAGAATTGATGCATGGCTGTGGTTTGAACCTCTGTCTCCTGGACAAAAGTTGTTTCCTGATTTCTCAGAGGCATAAGCCCAACTGAATTGTGTTTGTGCATGTGGGTTGTGGTAAGCTGGGACATGGCTGTGTAGGAAGTGATAGGGAATAGAAAAAGAGTAAAGCTGGGAAGGCCAGACTTCAAAAACTGGCATAAAGCTTGTACTCTTTCCTGAGAACCAGCCTGACTCTGTGGGCTCCAAGCTGGACAATGCTGGAGCAGGGTTATGATATGCCATTCCTCTACAGTGGCTACCTGTGCAGGGCCACTGTCTTCTCTGCCTTTGTCTAACTCCAGCCCTAGTCCCTGGCCAGAGACCTAACTGATTAGAAACCGTTCATTAGTGAAAATGATCATACAGGCAAATGATCATTCAGGGCTTTATAATTGGGCCCCAAGTTAGACACAGTTGTGAGTTCAGTCCACCCGTCCCTTTACTCTAAGGAGTTCCTTAGCAATATCAAACAGTCTTTCATAGCCTAAAGGTAGCCTGGGGCAGGACAAGGCTGAGAATGAGGCAGAAGCAAAATGCAGACATAAGGTCATTTGTAAACAGCTCTTTGCCGTCAGTGTGTACTTGCAGGGTGCTCCTTTCCCTGGAGTTTAATATAGTCCAGTGTATCAGGAACTTTTGAACTGTAACTAACTCTGTCAAGTCCTCTTGGTTCCCTTCCTTTCTGAGTCCCATCCCTATTTGCCCTGGCCCACTAGCAGTTTCTGGACCTTGGTCCAAACAGCCTCTCCCACTCTTCTCCTATTCCGCCACATTTTGTCCAAGCAAGGTGAAAGCCTTTTTCACCACTGCCCAGGCACATTGCCTAGCCATAGGATAGCAACATACAACACAACCTGATAGTTTCTCACAGATATTGAATCAAATGGACTGTCCTTCCATTTTGATTATCAAATTCAAGAATATTTAATACATGTGTTATTAAAATAATGAAATCTTAAGACCGATGTCTCAATCAGAAGCTTAAGGTACATCCAAATCATCCAAATCAGTTATCTCAACATTCAGACCTGCATTTGGTCCTACTTTTCTGCTTGTCTCTATATTTTGATTCTTTTCAATTATTTTAAATCAGGCATTCACAGATAGAAAAAGGACAAAAACCCACTGATCTAGTACAGATACTTTTTTTTTTTTTTTTTTTTTTTTTTTTTTTTTTGAGTTGAACATGAGGCTTTATGGTATAAAGCCTATTTTCTAATTCACTCTAAAATGTTGTCAGACCTTTGTTGCTACTTGATCCGGGATGCAGTCAATTCTCTCTGGTAAGTTTATAGCTGGACATTCTGGAGAAAATTCTGTTAGAGAAATAATGTGTTATTATCAGTATTTAAATTAGAGGACTATTTTGATTACCTCTTAAATTATTAACTGTTGAGGTTGTTCCTCACTATCTTGAAATTTTGTAATGATTAACATCAATTCAAATGAGGCTAGACTATTGCTGATGTGTTTGTTTACAAAAAGGTAGGAAATATGCAGATATTAGTTTACATGGGCAGTTCTACTAACACATCAAACTGTTCATTTTGTATTAGCTATTAACTATTCATTTTGTATTTTAATTTTTCAGCCATTTTCACCTATGAACTGTTGCAGCCTCCATGTGCAAATAGTTGCAAATGTAAAATGGAATCCTACGCAAAGCAGGATTCAATGTATTAGCACCTCTGCAAGACAAATGGTTTTTGAAGTACCAAAGCATTAGAAAGAAACAATATAGGTTTTTATGGCTATAGGTTTATCTCCATTCAATATGGCTTACTCCTGAACAGTCTCCCTCCTTTCTTAGCTCTCTTCATCACTATGCTTTATATTCATAAATATTGATTATACTCTTCCTATATTAAAAAGAATAAATGGAAGAAAAATAAATTTCAGTCTTGGGGGGAAGAGAGATTTTTTCTTTCCTTTTTTAATGGCTTTTAATGAGCCAGAAGAACCCTGAAGCTTATTTCTTATGTTCACCATTATTCATGTTATCTATAAGAAGCTGTGACTATGATTTACCTTTGGTTAATGATAAAAACACAATAATAACACCAATAGCCACAATAAAAACAATATTTCTGCAAAGTACAACAGAGAAAAGTTACTGCTCTTTTTTTTTTTTTTTGTTTGAACTTCAATGTTCTGGACAAATCTAATTCCAACAGTGATTGAAATGATTCCTATCAGAGCCAATTGGTAGCAAGCAGTTTCTGAAGATTCATGGCACGATTATTTTATCAAACAAACCTGAACAATTCAAGCTGAGGAACAATTTTCTGATTCTACAGAAGCAATGACAAATACCTACGTGTACTTTTGTGTCCAGTTTGTCCTGTTGCCAAAAGCGCAATGAGGACACAGGCCACGATCACCACCAAAATAAACAGGACAATCAGTATTATTTCTAATTCACTGAACTTCCTCTTTCCCATCTAGATACAGAGAAACATCGTTGTATAAGAAAAACAGAAGTATCAGTTTTGAAAGTCCTAGAAATTATTTGTTTTAAGTCATAGCTCCTAATAGAGGTATGAAAACAAAACAGCTCCTTGCAGACTAAGTGCAAGAATTCACATATTCAGAAAAATTCAAATAACATAGATTACTGCAATATTAAATGACTAGACAACCTCTGAAGAGTTTACTTTGTTCTCTGCAAACTTCTTTTAAATACACACAAAATAGATTTTTCATCCAAGTTTAAATAAGGAAATTCTTATATTTTACTGAAACTCCAGAACAGAAAACAAACTAAACCCTAAATTTCAGTCTTGCAAGGTTTCTTTCTTTCTTTAGAACAAGAAAAAACTAACTCCTAATTCATAAAGGATATTATTGACTAGTTACAAAAATATACTAACAAAGTAACAAGGTAAGTTACTTATTTGTAAAATAGAAGAAAAGAATATGAGCATACATCCACGTGATTACATGAATGTTAAAGTTTAGCAAAGGAAGATCTACTATGAGTAGAATGCTAACATCTGATTATATAGTGACTGAAACAAGGTAGAGTTCATAGATTTCCTTTTGTGACAAAGTCCTACAATCCAATACTGCTTCTTTGGTTGAACAACAGAATAAGGCATGTTCCACTGATGTAGAAATAAGAGACATTCCCAATGACTGCTTATCACTTTCATGTTAATATGTAGGTGTCTATGTTTAATCTTTCAATATAATTTGTAAGTGTAACTATAACACCTGCTCATCTCTGACAAGACCCCAAGAGACATTGAATATTAGGAATATTGCCATCATTAACGAACATTGTTGAAGTATTTGGGCTGCACAGCCAAATACTCAATCTTGTGTGAAGAACAGCATTGTACCATTAAAGTTTAACTTTACAGCAGCAATAAAACTAATCCAAACTAACATCTAGCATCCAGATAAATATATACTGGCAGCAGTAATGGCATTTTTTATTCAATTAAGAACATTTAACCTTATAAATCTATTTTAAATTAGCATCTTTAGTTATTTCTATATGTATACCTTACACTGGCATACCAAAACAGTTTCATATGTTGTAAGTATAAGCCAAAAGAGGAAAAAACATTTTGAAAAAGCTTTTTTATGGAGGATAGTTTAAGTCTATTGCACCTCCTCACGTCTCATGTCCTCCAAGTACCTCCTGCTACCCCACTTGCACCTCATTCATAAAAATCCCACAGTCACAGGAATGAATGGATAATTAAGAGTAGTAATAAAACAATGCCTAGAAAATAAAGTTAGTACTTAGAAAAAAATACTTTTCAGCATGGTTATTAATAAAAAAGCTTCTTTAAGTAGTACAGTGCTATTCCTATTCTCCATATTAATATAAAACTCTCAGACATTTTTAATATGACTATTGTTATTTCCCCTGGGAATGCTGTATTTAAAATCTGCAACTAGATCGTTATATTGAAAATTATGCATTTGTTTTTGCAATTTGCAATGTTCTTTACAACAAAGGAATGATACTGTGGCTGCTTCTCTCTGCAATTCCCTTTAATATCATCTGAATACATATTGACTAGGAGCCATTAAAAATAACATTCATTTTAAGAAAAAAAGAATATTATTAAAGTTTTTTTGCAATATCCTCCCTTCAATCCTCCAACAACCATAACATTGCATTTTAGTTCTTTCATTCTCAAGGTCCGCCCCAAATACTGAGATTTTGAAAATAAGCGTTTATAATCTAGAAATGTAAATTCTACCCTGTGGCATATACTCAGCGGCTAGGTAAGTATCTCCAGAAACTTGGATGTAAATGATTTTACATACCTTACAAACCCTTTGCTTTCTTCTTCATCTACAGCTCTTCAGTACAGCCAAAACCCATGCTTTATTCTATGCTGTTATCAGTCCATTCCATTGTTTGTTAACTAATGTACCAATGGTAGGTACATATATAATTGCAGGTGGGTTGTATAAAGGTGTGTAGACCATGAGAGCATCTGCTTCATTAAGGTTATATGATCAAGCACATTTTTCAGAGCAAAAGATTCAATAAGCAAAGGGGGAAACAATAAAACAACCTCCCCCCCAAATAACCCCCCTCCCCCCCAAAAAAAACAAAACAAAAACAACAACAAAAAAAACAGAGACATAAACCTGATTGACAAAGAGATAACAGAGACAATAATAAAGACCAAAAGTCACCAGTCACTAATCAGGAAATTATAATTTTGGGTATGGCCAACTTGTACTTTGTACTTTGAAGGCAGACATGACGATTTTGGATTGTTCATGGGGAGGCTTATTGAACTATGTTAAACTTACAAAGAAGTATTTGAAGGAAGGAGAATCAGGGAGGAATAAGGAGAAGGGAATAGAAAGGAGGGGATATAAAAAGGACTGATCATATGTAAGCAGTGGTCTGCCAGTACACTTTGACCGAACCCTGCACTTGATCCCTGCAGTCTACTGTATTCTCTTATTAAATGTTTTCTTAACTTTCTGTGTAATCTCATTTTCTGTCTCATGTGTGAGTTCTGTAAGGTCTAGATGCCAGCAACTGGAGAGACAAGAGTGAGGGAATCGGGGGCCAGCAACTGGAGTCAAACCTCAGGCATTGGTGCCCCTGTGTCTGTGGTGCCAGCAACTGAACTGAGAGAGAGTCCCAGTGTCAGTAGTTGTTGGGATCACAGGGCTATGTGTCCTTGTATCAGGAGTGCCAGCTACTGGAGGTATCAGCATGAGTGAATTTGGGGCCAGTAATTGCAGTCAGATCTCAAGTAATGGTGGCTCCTATGTTTGCTGTATGGGCAACTGAAGCAAGTGGGATTCTCAATGCCAGCTCCCGGAGATGGACTAGGGGTCGTAGTACCTATGTGCCTGGGCAGTAGCAGCTGGGAAGGGGCCCAAGTGTTCGTATTCTCCTCTGACCTGAGGGGGGTGTGTGTGCGTATGGGCGGTGTATTCCTATGCAATTTGCTAGCAAACCTCAAGTTGGACTAGCCAGTGAGTTGGGCGTCTAGGGACCTGACAGGGATATTGGGTAGACAGAAAGTTCTTGATGATATCCAAGGGATCTGTAAGTGTGGGGGTGCTTGTGAGACAAGTATGGATGAGTGCATCTGTTCATTAGAGAGGCCATCAAGCTGGACTAGTGAGCAACTAAGAGGCCTGTATGATGGGTACTGGGACTCAGGACCTGGGCAAGGATATCAAATGGAAAGAGGAGTCCAAAACTATGAGTGTGCTTTCATACTAGAGAGTGATGGTGTGTGTGCTTTCACTAGTGACCTTCAACCTTTGCTAGCCATAGAGGAAGAAGGAGACTTGGCTAAAACATAAAACATAATTATGTTTTATATGGGTTCTAGTAGGGTTATATGTAGGTATTGTTGAAGGTATCACCTTGTCTGTGGCAGTCTGTGTAGCTGGCTATGTTAGTATCATCTGTGAACATATATGTATATATATGTGTCTGGGATTACACGCTTTACTACTAGTTGAACCGCAAATGGGAGAGCAGTAGCCTCATCTATTGACCTGGAACAGAGAGACCTAGAGGTCTCAGGCACACTGGGCTGAGCCCCAGCAGCCAGGTAGGAGGGATCCCCACATCCCAGAGCTCACCAGACGCAGTTGCAACATAGCCTCACTTAAGAGACTGTAGGAACACTTTGAGCTAAAATTAGCTGCTAGGGCTATTGCAGTCAAAGAGTGGCTAGGCAAGCAATAATAGCACTCTCAAGGACTCTGTTTTTGAAATGCAGGCTGGTGGTTAGCTAGCTCACTCTTTCCATTTCATTGTAACCACATTATTCTTCTGTGCATGTGTGCAAGTGAGCTCTGGATATCTGATCCTAACAGATATTTCTTGATCTTGCTAAATACTCTGCTTTAGGAGTTTATATTTAGGCATAGCAGTTTCATGTGGATTACACAGATGTCAGTGGAGCCACAGGGGTGTGGACCTGGGGAAGCTCTAGCAGCTTCTATGGGCTCAGTTAGTTGCCCTTGACTTGAGGATGCCAGAAGCTTTTGTTCAGGATGACCCCTGATTACTGAGACAACAGTTTCACATGGAACATCCTGCATATCTGTTTTTCAAGATATATAACATTGTTTAGCTGATTCTGCAAAACAGTCAGTCCAAGAAAGCATATGACCTTGGGCTTTACTTTAGCATGTGTGCAGTCATCCTGCCATCACTGTAATTATTTGCTTAAGAGCTTTCCTGAACACACAGTGCCACAATCTCATCTTATTAATCATCCATTGAACTTTTTTAATGCATCTTGGGAGGATAAAAATAAAAAAAAAAGGGGGGGGGGAAACAAAGGGAGTCAATCAGCAGTTTTTGTAGCTGAGTTAGCTTCATTAGCTTACAAAGGATATCAGCAACAGTGCTTTCAGATCAAGATATAATACTGAACTACAAGAAGCAGAAATGGAAGATTCCTCATACAGGAATACTGACAGCCTCTAAAGACATCTGAGAAATCTATTAAATCAAGAGCAGGATCAGTACGGTCTCTGTGATTTTGTTTCCAAGAACTATGAGTCAATTCTTAGAAGTGTTAGAAGCTTTTGAGTATAGACTAGACAATAGAGAATTGTCTAGGAAAATAAGCTAGAAAATTAGGTGCTGTTAAAAATGTAGAGATTTAAAAAGAGACATTTATCTCTCATTTTTTATCTAGACAATTTTTAATTAAATCATATACAAGATTGAACAACTGTAAAAACTTGTTAGCTGGCTGTTAGCTCCTAGATTGCATTGATTCAGAGAACTGTGTTAATAACTAGGTTTTCATTTAAGGGAGTATATTGCAAAAATAATAACTTCTACTTTTTCTATGTCTTTATAAGATATGTTATTTCACTGTCTTGTCAAACATTTACTTCAAATTACCCTGTAGAGCCTTTAATTACTGCAAGAAGATTTCAGATCACCAGTTCATGAAGCAATATAATAATTAACCAACACGGAAGGGCATTTATCAAAGATCTAATGGGAATGCACTGGCCCTCCACATTCCACAGAGCCTTCTGATACAGCAGAGACATTTGTATTATTTAAACTGCACTGTGATCACAGTTCAGACAGTAGAGAGTGCTTCACTGCAGTAATGATCAGGTTTCACATTCAAAGGAGGAAGAAGGCCAATTGACTTTTAGAACCAATCTTAGAGAATCAAAGACTCATTCCTCAAGCATGGGAAGGAGGAACAGGCTTTGTCTTCTACATATGACAAGTCAGCTGCCAGCTGCAGTTTCCTCCCTTCTTCATGTTACTTGATGCAGTTCTTGCTACTTCAGAAGTAAGAGATATTAGCCATTATCACTATTTTGGGTACAAAAGCACAAATGACTGTTCAGACAATGAATCACAGAAGCAGGTGACAGAGGAAGCCAACACACAGCAGTTTGAATATCTGGGGACTGGGTCCAGGAACATCAGGAACTCCTGAGAACCCTCTGAGAAACCTGAGCCTGATACCGCCAGATAAGAACACGGTAGGGGGAAACCACAAGCGTGTCGACCTGGGGAAGCTCTAACAGCTTCTAGCAAGCTAATTAGGTGCCCCTGACTTGAGAATGCCTGGAGTCTTTGTTGCAGATGACCCCTGATTACTGAGACATGACAATTTCACATGCAGATGTCAATGGTTTGGGACATCCTGCATATCTGTTTTCCAAGATTTAAAACTTTGTTTAGCTGATTCTGCAAAATACTCTTCCATGTGCTCCAGTGAGTGGGAAGGGTGTGAGGAGTGGACTAATCTTGCACGTCAATAGTTGCCTGCACAACTGGTGTTGGCAACAGTGTTTTGGTTTCTATGACCATGGGACCCTGTCTGAGGATTGATGTCTGCTTGGGAGAGATTGGGTCCACCTGGTGAAATAGGGGAAAAGCATATTTGCTTTTCCTGGTAAGAAGGGCTAGGAACAAAGTAGGAGGGAGAGAGTTACTAGCAGCCATGTGAGGGAATGGTGGATGAGGTTGACAAGTACAGGCCCTGGGGTGATGTGAATAAAAAGGGACTATAAAATCAACAAAACATGGTTGAAGTGGGCGAACCTCAAGCACTTGCGTGTAAGCAAGGAAAGGACTACTGAGCAGCTTTGTGGGAAAACCTCTCATACCTTTTCTGGGAAAATGGCACAATTGGATGCCTCTCTGAAATACCTTGTACATTAATGTATGCAGTCTGAGGAAGAATTATATATGTGTGCAATTGCAGGGTTATGATCTCATTTGACTCATGGAGAGGTGGTGGGATAACTCACACAAGTGGAGTGCTATGATAGATGGATACAGGCTCTTTAGGAAGGACAGGACAAGAAGGTGAGAAGGGGGAGTCACCCTTTATGTGAGAGAGCAGTGGGAATTCATCCATCTGTGCCTGGGGTGGATGATGGGAAAACTGAGAGCTTATGAGTAAGCATTAAGGGTCAGACCAATATGGGTCACATTGTTGTGGATGTCTGCTACAGGCCACTTGATCAGGAAGAAGAAGTAGATGAGGCCTTCTGCAGACAGTTAGAAGCAGTCTCATGTTTGCAGGTCCTGGTCCTCACAGGTGACTTTAACCACCTTGATATCTGCTGGAGGGAAGACACAGTAGGACACAAGCAACCCAGGATGTTTCTGGAGATCATCAGTGACAACTTCTTGATACAGGTAATAGTGGAACCAATGAGGAGAGGTGCACTGCTGGATCTCATACATTACAAACAAGGAGACGTTGGTTGGGGGTGTGAAAGTCAGGGGTAGGCTTGGCTACAGTGACCGTGAGATGACGGAGTTCAGGATCCTGAGAGGAGTGAGCAAGACAAAAAGAAGATCATATCTGCGGACTTCAAGAGAGCAGACTGTGGCCTCTTCAAAGATCTTCTTGGAAGAATACCATTGGATAGGGCCCTAGAGGAAAGAAGAGTACAAAAAAGCTGGGTGAAAAAGAATCATTGAATCTTAGAATCAGTAAGGTTGGAAGGGACCTCTGGAGATCATCTAGTCCAACTTCTCTGCTCAAGCAGGGTCACCTAGAACATGTTAGACAGGATTGCATCCAGGTGGGTTTTGAATATCTCCAGAGAAGGAGACTTCCACAACCCCTCTGGGCAACCTGTTCCAGTGCTGAGGTTCTGACAAAACTCAAACATAAAAAGGAAGAATACACAAGTTGGAAGCAGGGACGGGTAACCTGGGAGGATATAGAGATTTTGACCAAGCATGCAGGGATGGAGCTAGGAAAACCAAGGCCTATCCATCTAGAGAGAGATGTCAAGGACAACAAGACACAGAGTCAATGGCAGGTGGAGGAATCTGAATAGTACGCTGCCCCAGCTACTCTCAAGCCCATTACAGTAGAGTGATCAGCCCACTAAGGGCTCACTTCCACAAGCACAAAAAAGCACAGAGGCACAGTGGTAGGAGAGGAAACTCAAATTATCTGCTCATAGGAATGGACACCCTGTCAGGCTCACCTCAGGGCTATCCTAGGAAAGCATCAGCCCCACAGGTCAGATGTGCAACCTAGCAAGATGAATCAATGGAAATGCCTCTCCTGAGTGTTGAGGGAGACTGAAGGGGTCACTGCAGAGGGGCATTGGACACATTGTGGGATGCAAGGGAAGAGTGTTTTGGGATTGTGTAGAACTTCTTGTGACAGATTTTTGGAGTGCTACAGGTTTTTTTACAGTAGTATTAAGGGGGTTTTCCACTTATTTGCAAATTTCTACTGTTTTCCACTGGTTTAAGCCATTTTCTGCCATTTTCTATGGGGTTTTCTTTTACATTTTCCTCCACCCTAGGTCATTTCCACTATTTTCCATGTTTTCCAGCCTTTCTTTTCATTATTTCCAGCTATTTTGGCAATTTCCAACTAATTCTTCCTTTTCTACCATTTTACACAATTTTCTGCAATTTTCTGCATTCACTTGTTTTCCCCTGCTTTTTACATTTTCTGTTTTTTGGATTTTTACATTTTCACAGAATCACAGAATCAGTAAGGTTGGAAGGGACCTCTGGAGAACATCTAGTCCAACCTCCCTGCTCAAGCAGGGTCACCTGGAGCATGTTAGACAGGATTGCATCCAGTGAGCCTAGAGTATCTCCAGAGAAGGAGAGTCCACAGCCTCTCTGGGCAACCTGTTCCAGTGCTCTGTCACTCTCACAGTGAAGAAATTCCCCCTCACGTTCAGGCTGAACTTCTTTGTTTCAGTTTTATGTTGCCTCTTGTCCTGTCACATGGCGCTACTGAAAAGAATTCAGCCCCATCCCCTTGACACCCTCTCTCCAGATACTTACACACATTGAGAAGATCCCCCCTCAGTCTTCTCTTCTCCAGGCTAAACAGGCCCAGCTCTTGCAGCCGTTCCTCATAGGACAGGTGCTCCAGTCCTCTGATCATCCTCGTAGCCCTACGCTGGACTCTCTCCAGTAACTCCATGTCTCTCTTGTACTGGGGAGCCCAGAACTGGACACAGTACTTGAGATGAGGCCTCACCAGGGCAGGATCACCTCCCTTGACCTGCTGGCAACATTCTTCCTAATGCACCGCAGGATACCATTGGCCTTCATGGCCACAAGGGCACATTGCTGTCTCATAGTCAACTTGTCATCCACCAGCACTCCCAGGTCTTTCTCTGCAGAGCTGCTCTCCAGAATGTCAGCCCCCAGCTTGTACGGGTGCCGAGGGTTATTTTCCCTAGATGCAGGACTCTGCACTTGCCCTTGTTGAACCTCATGAGGTTCCTCTCCACTCAACTCTCCAGCCTCTCCAGGTCTTTCTGAATGGCAGCACAGCCCTTGGGTGTATCAGCCACTCCTCCTAGCTTGGTATCATCGGCAAACTTGCTGAGGAGGCACTCCATCCCCTCATCCAGGTCATTGATTAAAAATTTGAACAGGACAGAACCCAGTACTGAGCCCTGGGGGATGCCACTAGCCACAGGCCTCCAACTAGACTGCACATCACAAATGGCCTGCTTCTTGCCTGCAGCTTCTGTGGCTGAGGCTACTGCTGTATGTAGTGTCAGTACATGCACATGCTGGTCCTAGTCTGCCTCTGTGTGCGCACCCTTACCAAGAGACGAGAGAAAGCAGAATGTGAGGAAGAGGAGGAGTCCCAAGGCCCTGGAGTCTGAGGAGCCAGGCGGGGAGCAGAAAGTCCTGGTGTGCTGTGTTGGGCTGGGTGGGTGCGAGGCAGCGCATGTCCCTGTGTTACCTGCCAACCTCCCACAAGAGGCCCCAGGGCAATACAGGGCAGAGTGGAGCCCTTTGCTGGCTGCAAGGGCTCTGCTCCAAGCATTCTTTCCCTGGCAGAGCTGTCTGGTGCTTCTGTGCCCAGCTCTCACCAGGGAGTTGGATGCTGGTTCCTGCCATGCCAGGGCTGCCTTCACTAGTGGCCATTCAGATGTGAGAGCCCAGCAGGGCTGGAATGGAGGCAGTGCAGCTGAGGTTCCCTTCAGCTCTATGTGCTAGCACAAGCTGGGCTCTGCTGCGCCTGCTACAGGAAGGGGAAAGAGCACAACTTCTGAGAGCCCCTAAACCACATAGGTTTAGGGGCTCTCAGCCCCCTCTAAACTGCACAGCTTTGTCCACTAGCTGATGGATGAAGGGCAGCTGCAGTATGATTGCTGTTAGCTCACTGAGCAAGCCAAGGTCACCTGTGTCAGGAGTCAGTGTTACTGGAGGCCTTTTGTGGGGAAACAAATTTTGGGGGAATGAAGCTTGGACCACAGACTGCAAAGCCCTGTGGTGGAAGACACAGAGAGAATCTATGGCCTCTGTTTGACCATGGTCTTTCAAAGACCCATCCGTTGGGAGCAGGTTGTGATGGATTTGCCAGTCTTGGACAGAATGGCTGCATTGTGCCCCTACTGACTGCCTGCGAGACACCAGCCCAGGCTTCTCCAGTATTTGGGCATGTGCAGCTCCTTTGTGGGGATGATTATGAAACAGCTTGTGAGTGTTCCCCAGCACATGAGGGCTATATTTCTGCTACAGGTGTCTCAAATACATATACGTGGGAACCTGTTGTGTGGCACAGCTGCAGTGAGGCCAGCATTTCCCAGACACGTGGCTTGCAGGGCATGCATGCCTGCTTTGAGTGTAGGCCATCACCAAAGCTTCAACGCTGCTGGTGTGCAAACACTGGCACAGGTGCCCTATTTTGTGCCTGTTCAGCATGAGAACTGTATTTCTGGTCATCTCCCAGATGCAAGGCAATCTTGGGCGTTTATCCCTGTGGTGGGATGGGGCCCACGTTCCCCCCTCTGTCTTGCCCAGACGAAGGCAGCCACGGACAGAGGGCTTGTGAGAAAGGCAAATTTACTGGGGTGTGTGCATAGGGCAAGGCTCCCATGGGGAATCGAATCTCTCCAAAAGGATGGGCAGTCACTGTGCAAGTGATCACAGGAGCCTCTGTTGCATGCCTCCTTGCAACTACGTCTTCAGTGGGATCGAGTGAGGTTCCCCAAAATGTACTTTTGCTTCATTTGCAGACTCTCTTTTGGTGTCAACCTAACAGGCTCCTGAGACGATCCTGCAGCTCGGTGAACTCACGCAGTGCCTGGGCATGGGTGTCGGGCTCCTGTGCCAGGTGCTGGAAGAGGTTGAGTGGGCTGGCAGTTTGGAAGGCGGCTGACAGGGGGACTTCGCTGGGCACTCTCTTGTTGCCTAGGAGGAAGTGTTGAAGCTGTTTCTCCTCCAGGCAGCAGTGCAGGTAGTGCAGGACATCCCTCAGCCGCTCCAGGAGATGCTCTGGGCACCACTCTGTTGGGGGAAGCAGTGTCAGGAGGTGCATGGTGACTGTTTTCAGGTGGACAGAGGAAAGGACCGAGTCCTCCAGGAGGCAGGTGAGGAGCTGCAGACATGTCAGGTGGCAGCTGCCCTGGGGAGCCTGCCTGGCCACAAATCTGAAGAACAGTAGCTCTTGCAGGACACAGCTCTCCAGCCATGTTGTGCTGCTGCTGAGGCTGGCCTCTGCCTCTTGGCTGCCCATGAAGACCCCCGAGTCGTCTTGCTGCACCCCTAACATTATCTCAACATGCACAGTCCTCCCAGAGTTGTATGCGAGCAGGAGCTTGCAGGAACGGGAGGAGGGCAGCACCGTCAGCTGGCAGTTTTGTTCAGCAGCGATCACATCCCAGGCATTTCTCACAAAGAGCTGGAACCAGTGGATGGTTTTCTCCACATCCAGGTAGAAGCCAGTGCACAGAGTATGTAGGAGCCCAGGGCTCTGATACCTGCGCACTTGGATCTGGGAGTGGTGTTGGAAGCACAGCACATCCCCCAGCAGCTGCTCCCTCTCGCATGTGCACTCCAGCTTCACACGAACACGGCCGTGCCTCGCCGGCAGCTCCCCACCAGTGCCCAGTTTCAGGTGGAAGGAGTGCCCAGGTGGTGGCTTCAGAGGCACAAGCAGGCTGTAGACAGTGTCCTCCCCGCGGTGGCTCCAGCCTTCAAAGACGCTGCCCATACCAATGCACTGCTCCAGCCGTGGCAGGAAAGTTGTCAAAGAGATCATCTGGCAGGCATGGAGGAGGTTGCCCACCATCTCCTCCACCACTTTGCATGTGTGGGCCACATCCTGTGCTGGCCCCAGGAGGTGCTGCTCATAAAAGGTCTCTAGTGCCCTCCTTCCTGGGGAGTCCAGCTGTGGTTCTGCAGACAGCCAGTGCAAGGCACCCACAGCTCCCTCCTCCTCGCCTTCCCTCTCCTTCTTGCTGCCGGAGGAGCTCAGGCCACTGCTGCTGTCAGACTCACCAACGTCCTGCTCTGTGGCTATCCAGAAGAGCCCAAAGAGCAGCACAAGGCCTCCAGCAAAGGCCCCAAGCTGCCACAGGTCCCAGGTGACAAAGACTGTGTCTCTCCTGAAAAATCTGCTCTGTGGCTCCTGCATCATCTCTGCAATCTCCTGCTGCAGCCTAGTCATCTCCTGACTCAGCTGCTCCTCAAGCTGCTGCATCTGCTGCTCCGTGGCCACATCCATGTGATCACTGACCTTCAATGGCTGCAGGACAATGCCTAGCAGGGCCAAGATGAGCACAAGACTCACAGCCATGGCCTACAAGAGATGAGAGACAAGCAGGTGAGCCACGCTGGTTGAGTAAGAGCTTGCAGATTGGTGGCAGGAGCTGCAGGCACAAAAGGGCAGGATGGGAGAGGGGGCAAGGGAACCCAGAGGCAGCAAGGATGGGGTTCGTGAGTGCTGCCTGAGCCGGGACCCTGGATCGCCCCAGGGAAAGTGCTTGGGCCCTGGTGCCTGCAGGCTCCAGGGGGATGCAGGCCTTAGACACTGTGGGGCCCATCCTGCCAACCCCTCCCCCCAAGGCCCAGCACCTGGCCATGTTTTGCCCTGGGGGCAGGGTGCAGAAAGGGCAAGTGCCACCAGAATGGGGACTCCCAAGGCCCCATGTCCCCCAAGGGAGCAGTGGCCCGCAGAGCTGCAGGTGTCCAGCACATCCACAACAGGTCTCTGGGCACCTGGGCTCTCTGGGAACCTCTGCCTCCAGCCCTCGAGGTGCCAACGTCCTAGACTCAACACATTGCCCTGTGCAGCTCAGCCCTGGCTGCAGTGTTGGAAACCTGTGAGAGGGAGCCGGCGTTGGTGCCTCGGCCTTCATCCAGCCCAGCCTTGCCCCACTGCTGCACTCACCCATAGAGACTGCTGCAGCCTGGGCTGGCCCAGGCTGTACAGCTGGGGACCTGGTAGTGCTGCAGGGCCACCGCCTGCAGGTGCCCTGGTGACAGCCCCTTCCCTTTGTGACTTGTCCTCTGTGCTGTCATAGGGGCACAGCCCCTTTCTGGGGTCAGCCCTGGCCGCTGTGCCCATCCCGATATAATGACACACACCTGCTGGGGGCAGCCAGAGCTGAGGCCCCAGCACCTACCACCTGCGAGCCCAGGCAGCAACCATACAGCATGCCTGTGGGCTTCTCTCCTCCCCTCACTAAGTGGGCAGAAGCACCCAAACAGCCCTTACCCCTTCTAAGAAAGAAAAAAGAGGGCCTGTGGAAGGAGGCCCTCCACTTATAAAGAAATGGTCAACATTTTCTGAGCCAGGAGGACAGGCTCCACCTTGCAGGCATCAAACAACTTGGGGCCTTTGGGGGGGGCCAAAAGAGAGCAAGTCCTGCCCCCTCCCCCCTGCTCCTTCCCATAAGGTCTTGTTCCTTTTGAGCCTCGAAAACCTCCTCCTTCCTTCTTCTCCTCTTGGATTTTTTCTGCTGAGGCAGGACTTAGCCCTGTAAGTCCTCATAATGAAGCCTAATGACAGAGCATTCTGACTTGGGGCAGGAAATTGCCCATGACTCCTGTCTCTTGGTGCAAACTTGCGCTCTGTAAGTGCAGGCCCAGGGACTGGAGAAGCCATGCTGGGGCCCGTGGCTATGGCATGCCATTGCCCATGGGGCAGCAGCTCCATGGTTGGCAGGGTAAGTCTGTCAGCCTGACTTGAGGCTGAAGGGAGCTTGGTGAAGTGCTGGCGCCTCCTCCTGTGCACACTTACAGGCCCATGCTCCCAGCACTCCCCAGGCCCTAGGATCTCCCTGTGGGATGCTCATGGGCAGAGGACAGAGAGAGCAGGAGGCTCCCCTCTGCCTGGGGACACCTCCTCCCCTCCTACCTCTCCTGGTCAGGGGCCACACCCAGTTCAGGTGCAGGTGGAGGCTCCTTGGTTACTTCTCCTAATTGCCCTAGAGATCTCCAGGCAGCAGCAAGCACCTCACAGTGACTCTAGCCAGAAAGATTTGTGGCTGCCTGCAGGTTTTACCCCCACAAAGAGCGATCTTGTGAGCTCGCTGTGAGATACCTGTACCAAGCATTTCTGAACCTTCTCTCATTAAGAATGACCATGCTCAGCTCTTCCTAAGAGCTCCCTCTCAGCCACACCACCTCCACCACCTCTTGTTCTCAGAGTTTTTTCTGCATTTATAAAAGGTTACAGCTCTGGCAGGCTGAGCTGTAGCTACCCAAGCTCTGCCATCCTTGGCAGTGTTACCAGAGAGCCATGTGTTTCCCAACACCAAGGCTTGAACTCAAGCCACTGTGACAGCGACTACCATCTTGGCATCACCAGCTGTGGACACTTCTCCACATTGCTGTCCCCAATGCTGGAGATGTGGCAGGATACTGCTGGCTTCAGTAGGAGCAAACAGCAGCTGTGATGCTGAGAGTTGGCAAGCATTTCTGATTTAAACAGCAAGCAAAAGTGGGTTTGGGGGAGCAACTTGATAAGGAGAGAAGAGGGAGCAACAGCAGCTCACAACCTGGGCCTCAGTAACAGGCAGCCCCACTAAGGCCTTTGCAGCTGCAATCCTGTCACAGGCAGAGGAGTGGCTGTGCTAGGCAGCACTGCTACAGAGGTGGTCAGCAGACAACCATTAAAGAGTTTACCTTAACTCTTCCTGTTGGGCTTCAGTATCAAAGCCAATTCACTCCTTGTTCAGCTGTGAGAGGACACCTTTACTGAGCTATATATGGAAGTGTTCCTTTTGCCAAGTTGCCATTGACCCAGGAACACAAGTTCATTTCCAACATACCTTGCAGGTGCTACTTGCTTTCACTGAGTAATTAAGCAAGGCTTGCCAATAGGCTATCTAAAATCCACACTCCCATAGGCTCGCTTTAGCTCAGTGCAAGGGGACAACACTTTCATCAGCTGGTGGCATCTCAAGCACTAGCAGATATATTCCTGTTCAAACCTAAGTGCCCATAACTCTTGCAGGGATGGCAGGGGCCACTTTTTTCCCTTCACAGCACAGGTACTAAAGTCTGGTAGACTTCTGAGGAGATGCTTGTTCAAGCCAAGTGGAAACAAGTGAGGATTGCACACACTCCCACCTCCACAACACCAAACATCAAAGAAAAGTCTAGATGGTCACCAGTTACGCTAACACTTCCTTTTGTTTCTTGTTGAGGCATGTCACCCATGTCCCAACACTTAAAACTGCCAAGTGGACCCACACATAGGGACACACACTCCCCTGGGCACATTGGCCTGTGGAACAGGCCAATGTTTCCAACAGCTTTGCCGGGGGGAAGGCAACATACTCCACACCAGCTGCTGGAGCTGACAGGGAAGAAGCAAAATGCTGCTGCTAGAGGTTATGCTCAAGAATGCGGAGGCTGAAGGTGGTCACAAAAGCAGGCAGCACAGTAGAGACATGCCCTGCCTCACAAGCCCACACTTCATCTTTGTTCTACTCATGAAGAAATGCAAGAAAAAGACCTGGCAAGCAAGCAGACTAGGAGTTCGCAAAAGCTTCCACTTCAAAAGCAAAGCCAAGAGAGGAAGCAGGAGGCAGACAACATGACAACCTATGGAGCAGCACACAACGCCCCTTTTTTAAGCTAAAGATCCTGGACAGATGGGAAACCAAGCCCCACAATGAAGTGACAGAGCTTCACACCACAAGACACTGCTGAGAAGCAACCCACAGAGGCTGCTAAAGTACCACTGCACATTTAGGGGAGTACAAAGCATCCACAACTGATACTGAACAAACCACACACTCAAACAGTAAGGGATATTACACCAGCTGGTTTCAGCCTCAGGGCTAACTATTGACTGAGAAGATTCAAGGACTTCTTTGATACCTGCTCTCCTCCAGCTTCACCCACTGCTTTCCTAGAAGCACATTTCTACAGCAGATAAGACAGGTACCCTGCCTAAGCCCACTGGCCATACACAGGTTGCCATTCAGATGCCTGCAGATATGACAAGCTCAGCATCTGTTTCACATACTTATGGGAACTCATTTCCAGCCAACTAACAGCAGTAAGGTGCTGCTGCCATTTGGTACTTAACACAAAAGGACATGCTCAGTTACCACTGAGAGGGATGGAGCCTTGGAGCTCACTTGGTAAGATATTGTATTTCATCAAATAAGGTCCAAGGTGAGAAACAGCTTTCCCCTTTCAGCTAGAAGGAAAGCTGGGCAAATTTCACGAGAAATGAGAAAATGGCCCAGGTTTGCTACCCGGCCTGGCCCATGGGTTTGGAGACTGGCAGGGACGAGGGTCCTGGAGAGAGCCCTCCAGAAGATGCATGGTAAGGGCACATTTGCTCTATTCTGGCATATCATCTCTATTGGAAGCACTGCAGACCGAGAAACTTTGCTAAGGACTTTTCAAAGTGAAGAGCCTGCTTTGGTGCCTAAAGGAGGAAGGCTGTATCTTGTCCATGATTCTCCTACACCTGACTTCCACAAAAAGAGCATCCTACAGCAGAAACCAGTTTTGAGGCTCACCAAAGCATCTCAGCCTGTGGCCATGCTTTGTACTCTTTCATTCCATAGGACTTTGAGAAATGCCAAACCCTAAATCATCCTCCAAATCCAGCTTCCTGCACAGATCTCCCAGCACAAAGACCTGTTGGTGCAAGAGTGCAGAAGTGACTTCTCCAGTGCCCCACTTGAGGTATTTCACTGTCTTTGGCACTGTCTGCAGATGTTCCTGAAGGACTGATCAGAAAATATTGGAAAATAACTAGGGGAAGAGAGGTTTCTGCTTTCCAGGATTTGAGAGAAAATCTCTTTGCTCTTCCTAACAGTGACATCTCCATGGCAATGACATACTGAGCCCCCAGATGACATGAGCTGAGCTTACAGTGGGATGTGCCTGCATCACAGAGAGGTCTCCCTGGTGTCATGGGTGGGGGCCCTCACTTCACTGTGACACCCAGGCACTCCTGGGCACTGCTCACGCACTCCCCACTGCTGTCCTTTGTAGCGGCTCCATGTCAAGGAGTGTGGACAGGATGCAATGGGGCCACATTGGGGCCTCTTGCCAGCAGTCATTGTAAAGGAGATATGGGTGAGAAAACAGGAAGAGCATCCCTCCTCCCCAGCTGTAGAGGTGAGCCAAGGACAAGCAACAAGTGAGATGGAGGACTGCTGGACCAATACCATCATCCCAGACAACAGTTCCTTGTTCCCAGCGCTTCTGCAGCTCCCTGTTGAGTATAAGGGCTTCAGGGGTCCTTCTAGAGGAGGCAAACAGAAACTCTTAACTGCACAAACTACTGTGGATAACAGGCTGTGGGGGTGGGTGTAAAGGCCTGAGTTGCTGCAAAATCCTGCCCGAGAGTCTTATCTGCCTCGGGAGACAATGTGGCAGCCAGGACTCCTGGGTCCTGGGGCTGGGGCTGCCCTAATCCCCAAAGCCCCTCTGGGGATGGGGGTAATCCATGGCCAGGTATCTCTGGGAGGGAGATGCTCTGGGGTGTAAAATTGCACCTTTGTGCAAGAGAGATCTCTCCAGGGCCCCATTTTAGCTACTTCCCTGACTTTGGCATCATCTGCAGACATTCCTGAAAGGATTTATCAGGAATTTTTGGAAAATAAAATCCCATTTGGGAAGGGAGAGGATTGCTTTCCAGGACTTTAGGGGAAATCTCTCTGCTCTCTCCCTGGCTGTGCCATCTCCACGGCAATGATGCAGTGAGCTCCCAGATGGCACGAGCTGAGGTCACAGCAGGATGTGCCTGCATCACAGGGATGTCTCCATGGTGTCATGGGTGGGGGCCCTTACTTCTCTGCGAGGCCCAGACGCTGCTGGGCAGTGTTCACACAGTCCCAACAACAGTCCTTTGTTGTGGTTTCACAGCAAGGAGGGGGGACAGGAGGCAACGGGGCTGTGCTAGGACCCCTTGTCGACAGGCAGAGGAGCAGCAGCATGTTGGAAAGCAGTATTGGGTGACAAAACAGGAAGAGCGTCCCTCCTCCTGGGCTGAGGTGAGCTGAGGGCAAAGGGACAAGTGAGATGGAGGACTGCTGGATGGTCACCATCAGCCTGGAATGCACTTCCTTGTTTCCCATGCTTCCGTAGCTCTCCAATGAGGATTAGGTCTTTGTGTACTCCTTCCAGAGGTGTCGCACAGAGACTGTTAACTGCCTACCAGTGTGGATCTAGGGCTGTGCTGCTGGCTGGAAAGGGCTGGGGGCTGCTGTGAGCATTCTGTGCGAGGGTCCCATTTGCCTCAGGGGACAATGTGGCAGGCAAGACTCCTGGTTTGTGGCACAGGGACTGCCCTGAGCCCCAAGGCTTCTGTGGACCCAGCTCCTCTGCCTCTTAGGGTGGGGAATGGGAGCAGGGGAGTCCATGGCACATTTCCCTGGGATTCAGTCCCGCTTTAGGATTTGGGTCTGGGAAGAATGAGGTCCTGCATCCCAGAGGCTGAGGTGGCCTGCAGCTCCTAAGGGACCCTCAAGAGGCTGCTGGAAATGTCCATGTATAATATTGAAACCACTTTCTAACAACTCCAAGTCCTCTGTGTGCTTGGAAAACCTCTGTTCGTACCGTTTGTATCACTTTTAGGATTCTAACTTGGTAGAGCATATTTGGGGCTCAGAGATGCCATCTTGAGATGGCCACAGCCTTTGTCCTCCTGCAAATAGGGCTCCAACCTCTGCACCCAAAAGAAAGCATGTTTGGGAGAGCACTTTGTGGAGGTGCCATTTTCACCCCATAAGTCCTGGCTACTCCAAGGATGTTTTTCTGTGGGGTGCAGTGCTGGAGTGAACCCAGCATGGCCATCTCCCCCAATGCCCCTCATGACCTCACACCTCCACTCCCCAGCACTGGCAGGCTCAGAGGTGGTCTCCCTCTCACTACCATGTGCTCCCATAGGGCTCCTCAGCTCTCTGGAGTGACCCCTCAGGGCACAGCCCGGCCCCACAAAGAGCAGCCATTGCTTGGCCATGGCTCAGCCCTGCCAGGTGCAGTGGTAGGGCTGCCAAGCTCTGGGGCTACCATGGGGAAGGTGCCAGGGTAGAAGAGGTGAGAGGACGCCACCCTGCCTTGGAGGCAGCAACATGTTGCCTGTGGGCTCTGGCGCCCCAGCCATTCCTAGGGCCCCATTGCTTGCTCCAGGGCTGGCACCAGCAAAGGCCTCAGGGCTGCCCTCCATGCCCAGCACAGCTCCCAGGGTGCAGGGCAGCAAGGAGCCCCGTGGGCCCCCTGCAGCAAAGTGTCTGGGGCCCCACACTGCCTGGGCACCTGGCGCTGGGCTGCCCCGAGGCCCCACCATGCCCCATGCCCCACACTGCCATCCACAAGATGGTGTCATCCAGCAGGGAGAGGGGGGAGAGCTGGCCACCAGGGCAGGAGTGTGCAGCTTTGCCATGGCGTTGCCCCAGTGCAGCCCTCCTATTGGCTGGCATGAGGAGGAGGGTGGGGATGGGTTTGAATGATGGTTCTCTCAGCCAATCAGAGTCCACAGTGCAAAAAGGACAAGAAAAGAGAGATGTGCAAGAGGTGAGAGATCTGGAAGCAGATGAGAAGCGAGTGGAAGTGAAAGCAGATGAAAGTTGGTTTGGTTGGGGTGCAGGTGTGTTCAAATGCCAGTGGGTGACCTCATGCTGGGGCTCTGTAAGCATGAGCTGTTTTGCTTTTGAAGGGCCTTGAAAGTTGATGAATGGCCAGACCTTGCACTTACCATTGTTATTTCCATAGTCCTAGGTGAGGATGAAGGGTTGCTGAGTTCTGACTGCCAGTTTCACCAATTGAAATACCCTAGCCTGAGTTGTTCCCCACAGCTCAAGTTGACACGGTGTGAAATCGGAGGATGCTTTTTGTCCTTGACGTGTAGAGGATGTGCTGGGTTTGTTCAGCATTGGGGAAGGATATAGAGTTCTGAGTTGCAGGAGGACTTTTTCCTCTGACTGCGACAAGAGGCCCTGCTGTCTTGCTACACATAGAGACTACACAGGCCAAAGGTGATCTTCTTTGGAGGGCTTGCCACTGCTACCTAATATGTGTTTTGCTGCACTATGAGTATTGTAAAGCCACAGAGTGAATCAGGGAGGCCTTTGGGGAGTAGTCTCAGCCTTGCAGGAAGGGAGGATGAGCAACAGGCGGCAACACCCACATAGTCAGGTAGTGAGGTCAGCATTGTTTAAGAGCTATACTAGAAAATCCCCTTTGTCCAATCAAGCCTTTATAAGTGGCTGATAGGCCTGGAGGAGGCACGTGGCTCAACTGTTGATGATGACGTCACTTCTGCCTGAGTACGTGATAGGCCAGCTGGAGGAAGAAGGATTGGCTGTTGATGATGATGTCACTTCCAGCTGAGCAGTTGATAGGCCAGCAGCAGGTCTGCACTAGGATGTTGTTTGGAGATCATTTCTGCCTGAGCAGCTGATCAGCCAGGATTTGTCTCATGGCTGAGGAAGTTTTGGCGAGGTAATTTCTGTCTTAGAGGCTTTTCAGCCAGTGACAGAGACCTAGTTGTGCAGGTGCAGGTGACTGTGAGGTCTTGTCTTTCTGAGTCCCTGATAGGCCAGCAGCAGGCAGTTAGGTGTAGGCGTTGAGTGTGAGGTCTGTTTTGTCTGAGTACCTGCTAGGGCAGGCAGCAGTTCATGGCTGGGGAAGTCATTTTGATGCAGCTTGTGTCTCTGAAGCCCACAGCAGCAGTAGGCATGTGCTGGGGGTATGCACTTGTGAGGTCACTTTTAAGGTCACTCCTGCCTGAGGACCTGATAGTCCCATTGTAGGACCATGACTGCTGTTTGTGGTTGTGTGGTCACTTGTGCACCAGTGCCCGATAGACCAGTGCTAGGCCCAAGGGTGTTTTTCATGTTTTTGGATCACTTGTGCACCAGTGACTGATAGGCCAGTGCCAGGCACACACCTGTAGTTTCTGCTTGTGAGGTCACTTGTGTCTGATGCCCTCACAGGGCAGTTGCTAGGTCTGTGGCTGGTGTTTGTGGTGTGAGGTCACTTGTGCAGCAGTGACTGAGAGGCCAGTACTAGGCCCCTGGATGTTATCTGTGGTTGTACCTCAGTGCCTGATAGACCAGTGCTAGGCGCAGAGCTGCAGTTTTTGGTTGTGACGTCACTTCAGGTACTTATAAACATTGATAAGATCCCCCCTCAGTCTTCTCTTCTCCAGGCTAAACAAGCCCAGCTCTCACAGCTGTTCCTCATAGGGCAGGTGCTCCAGTCCTCTGATCATCTTTGTAGCCCTACACTGGACTCTCTCCAGGAGCTCCATGTCTCTCTTGTACTGGTGAGCCCAGAACTGGACACAGTACTCGAGATGTGGCCTCACCAGGGCTGAGAAGAGGGGCAGGATCACTTCCATTGACCTGCTGGCAACATTCTTCCTAATGCACCCCAGGTTACCATTGGCCTTCCTGGCCACAAGGCACATTGCTGTCTCATAGTCAACTTGTCATCTACCAGCACTCCCAGGTCCTTCTCTGCAGAGCTGCTTTCCAGCCTGTAATGGTGCATGGAGTTATTTTTCCCTAGATGCAGGACTCTGCACTTGCCCTTGTTGAACCTCATGAGGTTCCTCTCCACCCAACTCTCCAGCCTCTCCAGGTCTTTCTGAATGGCAGCACAGCCCTTGGGTGTATCAGCCACTCCTCCTAGCTTGGTATCATCGGCAAACTTGCTGAGGAGGCACTCCATCCCCTCATCCAGGTCATTGATGAAAAAGTTGAACAGGATGGAACCCAGTACTGAGCCCTGGGGGAACTCCATTAGCCACAGGCCTCCAACTAGACTCTGCACCACTGATGACAACCCTCTGAGCTCTGCCTTTCAGCCAGTTCTCAATCCACCTCACAGTCCACTCATCTAACCCACACTTCCTGAGCTTATCTAGGAGAATGTTATGGGAGACAGTGTCAAAAGCCTTGCTGAAGTCAAGGTACACAACGTCCACTGCTCTTCCCTCATCTAACCAGCTAGTCGTTCCATCATAGAAGGCTAGCAGACTGGTTAAGCAGGATTTCCCCTTGGTGAATTCATACTGGCTACTCCTGATCACCTTCTTTTCCTCCATATGCTTGGAGATGGCATCCAGAATGAGCTGTTGCATCCCCTTTCCAGGGATGGAGGTAAGGCTGACTGGCCTAGAGTTGCCTGGGTCCTCCTTCTTGCCCTTTTTGAGGACTGGAGTGACACTGGCTTTCTTCCAGTCCTCAGGCACCTCTCCAGTTCTCCATGACCTTTCCAAGATGATGGAGAGCAGCCAGCAAACAACATCCACCAGCTCCCTCAGCACTCATGGGTGCATCCCATCAGGGCCCATGGATTTGTGGATGTCTAGCTTGCCCAGAAGATCTCTAATCCTATCCTCCTCTGTCAAAGGAAAGTCTTCGCTTTTCTAGACTTTCTCCTTTGTCTCCAGGCTCTGGGATTCTTGAGGGCTGACCTTTGCAGTGAAGACTGAAGCAAAGAAGGCATTTAGTAATTCTGCCTTCTCTGTAGCCTTTGTCACGAAGGCCCCCGCCCCATTCAGTATTTGGCCCACATTTTCCCCAGTCCTCCTCTTGCTACTGAGGTATTTGAAGTATCCCTTCTTGTTGTCCTTGACATCCCTTGCCAGACTGAATTCCAAATGGGCCTTAGCCTTCCTTGTCACATCTGACAGCATTCTTAGAATCCTCCCAAGTAGCCTGTCCTCTCTTCCACATCCTGTGTACTTTCCTCTTCTCTTGGAGTTCTGTCAGGAGCTCCTTGCTCACCCATGCACGTTTCCTGCCCCTTTGCTGGACTCCTTTCTCTTTCTCCCCCCTGCTTCAGAGCACCAGTCCATTGACTCAACAGGAGCCCAAAGGAGGGAGGTTGTGAAAACCTAGGAGGACAACAGATGCCTTGGCTGTGGGGGACCCCATCAGAGGAGGGCCAGCTGGCACACAGGGCTGAATACAATGCTGGCAGAACAGCCTCTATGGCACCTTTCTCAAGAGCATAATGGGGGAGTGTCATGGCTCTGAAGGCAGCTTGTCCTTCAGGGAAAGGTGTGAATGTACTACACGCCTACCCCAAGCCTGGTGCAAAGGCAGATTTTGACTGAGGCAAAAAGGAAAGGAGGAAAGGATGGTCTCATTGGCAGGGCAATGAGAGAAGGGAAGATGATTTCCATCTCTGCCCCAGGGCCATGGCCTCTGTGATACAGATGTTCTGGTGCAGGAGCTGAACATGACACCCTGCTCCCCCATGAGCCCATTACCTGCACTAAGTGGCACAGCCCCTCCAAAGCACTACCTGCCAAGGTCTCTGGCTTCAGCTGAGCGCTCGCCTGGCACAGATGCAGCTGTCCACGACATCCTGCTCTGTCTTGTGATCCGATGTGGCCCTTGTGGCTCCGCTCTGACCCTGAAAAATGGAAGGAAGCATGTACACGAAGAGGAATGAAGCCAGCGCTAGTTTGGACAGAACACCCTCTACAAGGCAGATTCCTGAGCCAGAGAGCCCTAGGGACAGAGCACCATGCTGTACTGGTAGCTCTACACGCACTCTTGAACACATCACCTTATACCCACAAAGAGAAGCCTGCGGAACAGCGCTTGCCTCGAAGGCACTGAGGCACAAGGGAATGCAGAGATGCAAGCGGCAACATCACCACCACTGGCCTAGCATGCACTGCTTCTCAGCTCACCTCACAACCACTAGCAGCCACTAGAGGCCTGTCTCTGGCCTGCAAAGCAAAGAGCCCAAAGTGACTGCGCAGTCCCAAACAGCAGCCATGGGCCTGGCTGTGGCCTCTTATGACCAGCCTCAGGCAGAAGTGACCTCACAACTACAGAGAGCAGCCAGCATCCGAGCATTGCAGTATCAGGGCCTGAGGCAAAAGTGACCTCACAATGCCCAATATCACCTTGCTGGCCTGCCAGTGGCCTCTCAGGGCCTCAGGCAGCACTGACCTCGCAACTGCCAAGAGCAGCCATGCAACCAGCACTGCCCTAGCAGGCGTTGCTTCTCAAGTGACCTCACAAGCACCAGCAGCTGCCCGCAGCCTGGCACTGCTGCCTAAGGCACGGAGGCATAAGTGACCTCACAATCCAGCCTAGAGCTCTGGCGTACTAGACCTCGTGGCACAAGAGAGCAAAGAAGCAGCCACAGCAGCAGTGGTCATAGCAGAGGCAATGAGGGCCTCAGACAAGTCACCCCACAAGCACAAAGAGCAGCCGGGGGCCCAGCATGGCCCCATCACACACTGCCGCTCAAGCCACCTCGGCACAACTGACAGCAGCACATGACAAGCCCTGGTCTCTCAGGCAGCACTGTGGCACAAGGGAGCTCACAGACACCAGCAGCACACAGCGCCTGGCAGTGGCCTGTAAGGAATTGAGGCCCAAGTGATCTCAGAGCCACAAAGGGCAGCCAGGGCCTGGGCACTGGCCTGCAGGCCACTGAGGCACACGGCATCTCACAATCCCCACGATAGCACTGCCCTATCAGGCACGGAGGCACAAGGCACCTCCCAACCACCACCAGTAGCCTGCGGAACAGCATTTGCCTCGAAGGCACTGAGGCACAAGGGAATGCAGAGATGCAAGCAGTAACAACATCACCACCACTGGCCTAGCATGCACTGCTTCTCAGCTCACCTCACAACCACTAGCAGCCACTAGAGGCCTGTCTCTGGCCTGCAAAGCAAAGAGCCCAAAGTGACTGCGCAGTCCCAAACAGCAGCCATGGGCCTGGCTGTGGCCTCTTATGACCAGCCTCAGGCAGAAGTGACCTCACAACTACAGAGAGCAGCCAGCATCCGAGCATTGCAGTATCAGGGCTTGAGGCAAAAGTGACCTCACAATGCCCAATATCACCTTGCTGGCCTGCCAGTGGCCTCTCAGGGCCTCAGGCAGCACTGACCTCGCAACTGCCAAGAGCAGCCATGCAACCAGCACTGCCCTAGCAGGCGTTGCTTCTCAAGTGACCTCACAAGCACCAGCAGCTGCCCGCAGCCTGGCACTGCCCGCTAAGACATGGAGGTACCAGTGACCTCACAATCCGGCCTAGAGCTCTGGTGAATCAGACCCTGTGGCACAAGAGAGCAAAGAAGCAGCCACAGCAGCAGTGACTATAGCACAGGCAATGAGGGCCTCAGACAAAAGTCACCCCACAAGCACAAAGAGCAGCCAGGGGCCCAGCATGGCCCCATCACGCACTGCCACTCAAGTCACCTCGGCACAACTGACAGCAGCACAGGACAAGCACTGCCTGCTAAGGGACTGTGGCACAAGGGAGCTCACAGGCACCAGCAGCACACAGCGCCTGGCAGTGGCCTGTAAGGAATTGAGGCCCAAGTGATCTCAGAGCCACAAAGGGCAGCCGGGGCCCGGGCACTGGCCTGCAGGCCACTGAGGCACAAGGCATCTCACAATTCCCACGACAGCACTGCCCTATCAGACACGGAGGCACAAGGCACCTCCCAACCACTACCAGCAGCCTGCGGAACAGCGCTTGCCTCGAAGTCACTGAGGCACAAGGGAATGCAGAGATGCAAGCAGCAACAACATCACCACCACTGGCCTAGCATGCACTGCTTCTCAGCTCACTGTAGAGAATTGGCTGGATGAGCATGGATATCAGGCCGTGCAAATGAGCAACCCTGACTTGCTGATATGGAGTAACCTTGGAGACACCTTGAAGGACAAGTAATGAGGGAGTAAGAATGAATGCTATGTAAAAACAGGATGAAGGGGTTGGCGAGACGGGACAGTGAATGTGTGGATAGCCAATAGCACAGAGTTTTGTGGCGTGAACTATAGTAGTAAGCCAATTAGATATAGCCAGCAGGATGCTTGAGCGTGTGAACAGCATATGATGGTATATAAGCAGGTTAAGTTGCTGAAATAAACGGATCATATTGCTAGCTCATATTGGGTCGTCTTATGATTCCGCAAGCCCGCCTCCGACAAGTGGCGCCCGAACAGGGACCCCGAAGACATAAGTGAACCTGCTTTCTATTAGAGCTGGAGGAAAGGCCGTGTTCGCACTAAAGAGGAATTCGTGCAGCTACCCTCCGAGTGCCGGTAAGACCGCTGATCCTTGCCATAGAGATGGAACGAGAAGCGGCAATAAAGTTATTGACGGAATTCCTCGCTAAGCGAGAGGCGCCCGTCTCTACTAAGAAGTTACTTGCCATCTGTGCGTGGGCTAGGGGGCATGGACATTTAAGCGACCCCACTTTGGTATTTAGGGTCGCATGTGCCACATCGGCAATGCTGGGGGATCGCCCCTCGGAAACCTCTCCCGCAGTTACTCCCTCACGGCTTTTTGCGAGCCTGTCCTCCACAGGAGGAATGGAGGTTCCTCTGGCTGAGAGCGCAGCAGAGACAAGGGCAAAAGCGGCTCAGAGCCAGGCAGAGCAGGAGGGGCAGACTTCTCGTTTGGACGAAGGCCAAGGGGGCCCTTGTTGCCGTCCCTCTGCACCGCCTCTGCCAGAGAACGAGAATAGTGATAATGAAGGGAAAACAGCTGGGGCAAGGAGTGCGCATGCGGAACCTGAGGAGGAGGACCGCTTCCTTGACCCCCCTCCTCCGCCGCGGTTGCGCCGATTGGGGCCTCGGCCTTCAGACCATCTGTTGGAGGAAGTTACTCCACACATGAGCAATTTGCGAGCCGGAGAAGTGGGTGATGTGCTTGTTATCTCTTCTGGCGGAGTGCAATTAAAGCCCTTGAATACACAACATCGGTGGTCAGGGGTGATACACGATGCCCTTTTGGAGGGTGAGTGGCAGGCCGCCGCTGCCTGTCCTCCCTCCGCCTTCCCTGTGACTGTTACGAATGCAGGTGGTCAGGCCACTGCTAGGTATCACCCTTTCGAGTGGAAGTGGATGCAGCAAATTCGCAATACAGTTGCTACCTATGGATTACACAGAGAGCCGTCAAGACAAATGATTACGTATTTGTTTGCATCAAATGTCATGACACCGGATGACTGTGTTTCGGTGGCAAAACTGGTGTTGACCCCGGCGCAGTTTCTCCTGTGGGAACGATATTGGGAGGAGGGCTGTCGCAAGGTGGTCAACACGCCGAGGCCACAAACTGATCCCCTGCGAGATGTCACCTTGGATATGCTGATGGGCAAAGGAATTTATGCTGCCACTGCTCAACTGCAGTTTCCGGCGGATTTCCACAACGCCTCTGCTGAAGCAGCTAAAAACGCGCTGTGGAGAGTGCCGATGGAAAAGAAGCCACCCAGTTGGGCTACATTGCGTCAAGGAGTCCAGGAGCCCTTTGACTCCTTTATCAACAAGCTCGTGGCGTCTATTGAGGCGTCTCATGAGATCGGGGAGGGGGTCAAGGAACAGTTGTTGCGTGCTTTTGCGTTTGAGAATGCGAATGCGAAAAAGAAAATGTTGCTAAGCACCATGCCTAGGAGTGCCACACTCTCTGAGATGCCGGAGAGAGCAGCTAATTCTGGCCTCCAGTAGCAAGCTGCGTTTGTGTCTGAGGCGGTTGCCGCTGCTGTTAAACAGCAAAGCAAATCGCTTGCAGAAGCAGTGGCACAGCAGACACAGGCGCTTGCCGCTGCCTTACAGGGCCCAACCCAGCAGAAGAGGCCTCGTAACTTAGGGGCTTGTTTCAGCTGTGGGAAACCGGGCCACACCCAAAAACAATGCAGGGAGGCACAGGTGTGGTGTGAGAACTGTCAAAGTGACACGCCTCTGCTGCATGTTGGCGGTCGGGAAACGGCTTGCGGAGCGCAAAGGGGGGTCGTGCGCAGACAACAATAACCCCTCCTCCTGCTCCGGTGGTTGGGGGACTCCAGCCACTGCCGGGAGCTTGAGATGCGACCTGGCAACAGCAGTAGGAATCACCCTGATTGACATCAGGCCACAGAAAATTCCAACAGGGTGGCACAAGCCGCCTGATCGAGTGGGGGGCCTTTTGTTAGGCCGCTCCTCGGCTGGCTTGAAGGGCATCATTGTATGCCCTGGGGTTCTTGATGCTGATTATACGGCTCAGGTTTGGATAGTAGCATATACTCTAACTCCTCCCATTTTTATACCGAAGGGAAGTAGAATTGCCCAAATAGTCCCATTTCCGCAGTTATTAGCAGAATTGACCAATCCTGCTCAACTTCCAGAATTGCCACAGCAGGGAAATGCTGGGTTTGGAAGTACTGACCCACTGGCTTGTCTAACTCTTAATATGAACCGAAGGTCTCGGTGCAGGTAAATTATGCCAGTGAGCAGCGGTACTTCCGCTTGCTGTTGGACACAGGAGCTGATGTTACGATCATGTCGGCCACGGTTTGGCCCACACTCTGGCCAGTTCGTCCGTCTCCGGATGCAATTGCGGGTGTGGGGGGACCAGCTCAAGCCATGGTAACTTTGCAGCCTGCGGAGCTGAACCTTGAGCAACGCAGGGCCCGGGTACTCCTTACTATCCTGCCACTACCTGAAGGGGTCAATGTGTTGGTGGGATGGGAGTGCCTCACACAATGGGGAGTTGTTTTAGCATCCCCTGACTCGTTTTTTTCTCAGCAGCCGCTGTGAAGCAGCCGACACCCCTGAAGCTCACTTGGCTCACTAATGAACCAGTGTGGGTGGAGCAGTGGCCGCTGACACAGGAACGGTTGCAACGGGTGCATGAATTAGTTGCTGAACAGTTACGTGTCAGGCATATTCAACCTTCGACAAGTCCTTGGAACACACCTATATTTGTTATTCCAAAAAAATCAGGGAAGTGGCGTTTGTTACATGACCTAAGAAAGGTAAACGAGCAAATGCTGCCAATGGGGGCGCTGCAGCCAGGGCTGCCAGCACCTACAATGATTCCATGTGAATGGCACATTTTGATTGTAGACCTTAAGGATTGTTTTTTCACAATTCCACTTCACCCAGATGATACACCTCGATTTGCCTTTTTGCTTCCAGCGCTTAATAAGGCCGCTCCGAGCCAGAGATTTGAATGGGTCGTGCTCCCTCAAGGGATGCGTAACAGCCCCACCATGTGGCAGTTGTTTGTAGAGACCGCCTTGCAGCCCATCTGTCAGGCATGGCCGCAAGCAATCATTTATCATTATATGGATGACATTTTAGTAGCCCAGGCTGCTCCCTTTTCACACCATCAAAGCAAATATTTGCATGATACGTTACTGGCCAGAGGATTACAGGTTGTTCCAGAAAAGATACAGGTTACCAGCCCATGGAAATATTTGGGATGGCGCATCAGTGATACTATGGTCAGACCACAAAAGGTTACACTGATGACTGCCGTCCACACCCTACGGGATGCACAGAAACTTATGGGAGATTTACAATGGGTCAGGGCCGTAGTAGGCATTCGAAACGAGGAGGTGGAGCCTCTTCGCCCCTTATTAAAGGATTCGGATCCAGCTACCCCTGTCCGCTTGTCTACGGCACAACAGGATTGTTTACAGCACTTAACGGATTTAGTCACATCACGATGGGCATCTCGTCGGTTTGAAGACAAGCCATATAGGCTTGTCGTACTGTTATCTGCGACCTCAGTGTGTGCAGTCATCATGCAGTGGCCAAAAAAAAAAATGGGGGGGGGAAGATGTGATAGCGGTTTTGGAATGGGTATTTCTCCCTCTCCAACTGAAGCGTAGTATTGTTACGCGCCTGGAGCAAGTAGGGGAAGTGATTAGAAAAGGATGGGATAGGCTGGTGGCCATCACCGGACAGGAGCCCGATACAATTCACATACCAATGGCACAAGCAGATTTGGAATGGGCGCTGCGCCACTCCACGGTGCTGCAACTGTCACTCCTAGGCTGGCCAGGATTACTGTCTACCCATGTGCCTAATGGGAAGGGTAGCAGATTTTTACAGTCACAAACATGGGCGGGCAAGCCGCTATTTTCGGAGTGGCCACTTTAAAATGCCGTTACCGCCTTCACAGATGCAGGAAAAGCCAGCAGAAAGGCTGCCGTTGTGTGGCAGGACAAGGGGCGTTGGCAGCATCAGGTCCTCCCGGCAGTGGCGGGAGACAGTTTGCAGACATTGGAGTTGGCAGCAGTTTGTTGGGCAGTGACTCACTGGATGCATGTACCACTGAATGTGGTTACGGATTCATTGTACGTAGCTGGTGTTGTTCAGCAGACTGAAGATGCTGTGCTCAGGCAGGTACATAACGCTAGGTTGCTTGCCCTATTTATGCAGTTGCAACAAGCCTTACGGCAAAGATCGCAACCGTATTGTATTATTCATGTACGGAGTCATCAAACGATAGAAGGTTTAGGGTTAGGTAATCACCTGGCAGATCAATTGGTTAGCATGGCTATTCAACCCCTAAATCAGTTTGAGGCGGCGCGGGCCTCACACAATCAGTTTCATCAGAATGCCAAAGGCCTTAGTAGACAATTCTCTCTCATGATTACCAAGGCACAGGGCATTGTGCGTACCTGCCCACAATGCAGCTATCATGGACCGGGGTTAGGGATAGGAGTCAATCCGAGAAGTTTGAAAGCCCTGGAGCTTTGGCAAATGGATATTACCCATATTGTTAGCTTTGGGAGATTGAAATATCGGCATGTTACGGTAGATATATTTTCGAGATTCATTTGGGCCACAGCACAGCCGGGAGAAAAAACCTTACATGTCCGTAAACACCTGACACAGTGCATGGCGACCATGGGGGTCCCACAACATATAAAGACTGATAATGGCCCTGCCTACACTAGTAATAGCACGCGTCAATTTATGATGCACTGGGGAATTAGGCATACGACAGGGCTACCAAATTCACCAACAGGCCAAGCTATCGTTGAACGGGCTAATAGAACCCTGAAAACCTATCTGCAAAAGTATTCTGACATAACAGACACCAAAGAGCGGTTGGATAAGACCTTGTTTGTGTTGAATCACTTGTGCGTTTTCAGGGATTCCGAGGTTCCTCCTGTGGTGGTTCACAATCAGCATGTACAGCAAGCAGTGACACCACAGGTGGCCAAGGTGTTGTATCGGAATCCACGAACTGGAATTTGGGAAGGACCTGCAGATGTTGTGTATGTTGGAAGAGGTTACATGTGTGTTTCTACCCCCTCAGGTCCACTGTGGGTGCCCAGCAAATGGACTAAGGCCTCCACCACTGAAAGGCATCAAGCGGATGTCTCCGACCATGATGGGCTGGGTCAATCCGTTGATACTCTGGCTCATCTGCTTGGAGGCCCAGACGCTGCTTGTTGAGGCACTAACAAACATTGATGTGAGACAGAATCTGTGCATTACTTGGGCTAATCGTACTGGACAGTCCACCTTTTGCCTTTCCATGGTGTCTGCTACAGATCCCTTTAGAACGTGTCTGGTAGAAGTTCCCACTTTTAGGATCTAGTATTTTAAGCTATTTAGCGTTTACAATTGTAGTCAATCCCTAAACGTAAGCCATTGTGCAGCAATTGATTTTTTACTATTGGCGCAAGGACATGGATGTGAGGACTTTGAGGGAATGTGTTGCTTGAACCTGTCAGATCACAGTGAATCTATCCACAAGAAGATTCAGTGGCTACAAGATCATACGAAGAAAATACAACAAGAGCATGGACTTTTGGATGGGTGGCTACAGGGTTTGTTTGGCCCTTTGCCTCTATGGCTGTTAAGTTTGATCAAAGAACTATTGTGGATAGCAGTTGTGCTGTGCTTGCTGGGTGTATTCCTCTGTATTACTTTTAGTTGTGTTAAGCGGATGCTCTCCCAGGCTCTTAAACAAGTTTGGGTTGCTCAAAAAAAAAAAAAACAGGGGAAATGTAGAGAATTGGCTGGACGAGCATGGATATCAGGCCGTGCAAATGAGCAACCCTGACTTGCTGATATGGAGTAACCTTGGAGACACCTTGAAGGACAAGTAATGAGGGAGTAAGAATGAATGCTATTTAAAAACAGGATGAAGGGGTTGGCGAGACGGGACAGTGAATATGTGGATAGCCAATAGCACAGAGCTTTGTGGCGTGAACTATAGTAGTAAGCCAATTAGATATAGCCAGCAGGATGCTTGAGCGTGTGAACAGCATACGATGGTATATAAGCAGGTTAAGTTGCTGAAATAAACGGATCATATTGCTAGCTCATATTGGGTCGTCTTATGATTCCGCAAGCCCGCCTCCGACAGGGGAGATGTGATAGCGTTTTTGGAATGGATATTTCTCCCTCTCCAACTGAAGCGTAGTATTGTTACGTGCCTGGAGCAAGTAGGGGAAGTGATTAGAAAAGGACGGGATAGGCTGGTGGCCATCACCGGCCAGGAGCCCGATGCAATTCACATACCAATGGCACAAGCAGATTTGGACGTGTCTGGTAGGAGTTCCCACTTTTAGGATCGAGTATTTTAAGCCATTTAGTGTTCACAATTGTAGTCAATCCCTAAACATAAGCCATTGTGCAGCAATTGATTTTTTACTATTGGCGCAAGGACATGGATGTGAGGACTTTGAGGGAATGTGTTCAGATCACAGTGAATCTATCCACAAGAAAATTCGGTGTCTACAAGATCATACGAAGAAAATACAACAAGAGAAAGGACTTTTGGACAGATGGCTACAGGGTTTGTTTGGCCCTTAGCCTCGATGGTTGTTAAGTTTGATCAAAGAACTATTGTGGATAGCAGTTGTGCTGTGCTTGCTGGGTGTATTCCTCTGTATTACTTTTAGTTGTGTTAAGCGGATGCTCTCCCAGGCTCTTAAACAAGTTTGGGTTGCTCAAAAGAAAAACGGGGGAATTGTAGAAAATTGGCTGGATGAGCATGGATATCAGGCCGTGCAAATGAGCAACCCTGACTTGCTGATATGGAGTAACCTTGGAGACACCTTGAAGGACAAGTAATGAGGGAGTAAGAATAAATGCTATGTAAAAACAGGATGAAGGGGTTGGCGAGACGGGACAGTGAATATGTGGATAGCCAATAGCACAGAGCTTTGTGGCATGAACTATAGTAGTAAGTCAATTAGATATAGCCAGCAGGATGCTTGAGCGTGTGAACAGCATACGATGGTATATAAGCAGGTTAAGTTGCTGAAATAAACGGACCATATTGCTAGCTCACATTGAGTCATCTTACAGTTCCGCGAGCCCGCATCCGACAGCTCACCTCACAACCACCAGCAGCCGCTGGGGGCCTGTCTCTGGCCTGCAAAGCAAAGAGCCCAAAGTGACTGCGCAGTCCCAAACAGCAGCCATAGGCTGTGGCCTCTTATGACCAGCCTCAGGCAGAAGTGACCTCACAACTACAGAGAGCAGCCAGCATCCGAGCATTGCAGTATCAGGGCTTGAGGCAAAAGTGACCTCACAATGCCCAATATCACCTTGCGGGCCGGCCAGTGGCCTCTCAGGGCCTCAGGCAGCACTGACCTCGCAACTGCCAAGAGCAGCCATGCAACCAGCACTGCCCTAGCAGGCGTTGCTTCTCAAGTGACCTCACAAGCACCAGCAGCTGCCCGCAGCCTGGCACTGCCCGCTAAGACACGGAGGCACAAGTCACCTCACAATCCGGCCTAGAGCTCTGGTGTATCAGACCCTGTGGCACAAGAGAGCAAAGAAGCAGCCACAGCAGCAGTGACTATAGCACAGGCAATGAGGGCCTCAGACAAAAGTCACCCCACAAGCACAAAGAGCAGCCAGGGGCCCAGCATGGCCCCATCACACACTGCCGCTCAAGCCACCTCGGCACAACTGACAGCAGCACAGGACAAGCACTGCCTGCTAAGGGACTGTGGCACAAGGGAGCTCACAGGCACCAGCAGCACAGAGTACCTGGCACTGGCCTGTAAGGAATTGAGGCCCAAGTGATCTCAAAGCAACATACAGCAGCTGGGGCCCGGGCACTGGCCTGCAGGCCACTGAGGCACAAGGCATCTCACAAGCCCCATGATAGCACTGCCCTATCAGGCACGGAGGCACAAGGCACCTCCTAAGCACCACCAGCAGCAATGGCCATAACATTGCCCGATCAGGCACGGAGGCACAAGTCATGCAAAGCAATCGCCAGCATCCTCCCGCAGCCTGGCACTGCCCGCTAAGTCACAGAGGCACAAGGGACCTCACAATCCGGCCTAGAGCTCTGGCCTCTCACACACTGTGCCACAAGGCAGCAGACACAGCAGCAACACCCACAGCAAAATGGACCTCACAATGCCGAACTGCAGCTAACTGGCCTACTTATACCCTCTAAGGATCTAACATAGCACTACCCGTACAACTGCCAAGAGCAGCCATGCAGACAGCACTGTCCTAGCACACACTGCTGCACAAGAACCTCACAACCACCACCTTCAGCCCGCCGCCTGGCACTGCCCATTAAGGCACAGAGGCACAAGTGACCTCACAATGCTGCCGAGAGCTCTGGCCTCTCACACACTGTGCCATAAGGCAGCAGCCACAGCAACAGTGGCCACAGCAACACAGACATCATAATGACAAACAGCAGTTTATGGCCTACCTATGGCCTCTGAGGAGCTCACATAGCACTGACCGTGCCTTCACAAGGCACCTCACAACCACCAATACCATCACCACCACCAGCCCGCACCCTGACACTACACACGAACTAAAAGAGGCACAAGTGACCTCACAATGCTGCCGAGAGCTCTGGCCTCTCACACACTGTGCCACAAGGCAGCAGGCACAGCACCAATGGCCACACCAAAACACACATCACAATGACAAACTTCAGCTAACTGCCCTACCTCGGGCCTCTGAGGGCCTCACATAGCACTACCCGTACAACTGCCAAGAGCAGCCATGCAACCAGCACTGCCCTAGCAGGCACTGCTTCACAACGCACCTCACAACCACCACCACCACCTGTCTGCAGCCTGGGACCTCCCACCAAGGCACAGAGGCACAAGTGACCTCACAATCCTGTCTACAGCTCTGGCCACTCACACACTGTGCCACAAGGCAGCAGCCAAAGCAGCAATGCCCACAGCAAAACAGACATCACAATGCCAAACAGCAACTTGCTGGCCTACAAATGGCCTCTGAGAGACTCACATAGCACTCACCTCACAACTGCCAAGAGCAGCCATGCAAACAGCACTCCATGATCAGGCACTGCTTCACAAGGAACCTCACAAGCACCACGACCACTCGCCTGCAGCCTCACACTACCAGCTAAGGCACAGAGGCACAAGTGACCTCACAATCCGGCCTAGAGCTCTGGTCTCTCACACACTGTGCCACAAGGCAGCAGACACAGCAGCAACACCCACAGCAAAACGGACATCACTATGCCAAACAGCAACTTGCTGGCCTACCAATAGCCTCACGTAGCACTCACCTCACAACTGCCAAGAGCAGCCATGCAACCAGCACTGCCCTAGCACATACTGCTGCACAAGGGACCTCACAAACACCACCACCAGTGACCGCAGCCTGGCACTACCTGTTAAGGCACAGAGGCACAAGTGACCTCACAATCCTGCCTACAGCTCTGGCCTCTCACACACTGTGCTACAAGGCAGCAGACACAGAAACACTGGTCACAGTGAAAGGGAAAACACAATGGCAAACATAGTCTTCCTGGCCTGCCTATGGCTTTTGAGGGCCTCAGCCATAACTTACCTGACAACTGCCAACAGCAGCCATGCAACCAGCACTGCCCTAGTAGGCGCTGCTTCACAAGGCACCTCACAACCACAACCACCACCAGCCCACAGCCTGGCACTTCCCGCTAAGGCACAGAGGCACAAGGGACCTCACAATTTTGCCGAGAGCTCTGTCCTCTCACACCCTGTGCCACAAGGCAGCAGGCACAGCACCAGTGGCCACACCAAAAGGCACCTCCCAATGTCAAACATCAGCTTCCCACACTGACAAATGCCTGTTAGGGCCTCAAGCAGCACTCATCTCCCAACTGCCAAGAGCAACCATGCAGCCAGTACTGCCGTAGCACACACTGCTGCACAAGGGACCTCACAAACACCACCACCAGCAGACCGCAGCCTGGCACTACCTGCTAAGGCACAGAGGCACAAGTGACCTCACAATCCTGCCTACAGCTCTGGCCTCTCACACACTGTGCCACAAGGCAGCAGCCACAGCTGCAATGGCCACAGCAAAATGCACCTCCCAATGCCAAACCTAGTCTTCCTGGCCTGACAATGGCCTGTGAGGACCTCACGCAGCACTCATCTCTCAAATTCAAACAGCAGTGATGCAGCCATCAATGGCGTAGCTTTCCAATGCTTAAACCGAATCGCTCTGCTCTCTCCTCTGCTAAAAAACCTGCAAGCAAAGCAGGGAGCTGAGCAACAGCTCTAGACACAACAGAATAGATCGAGATGTATTTTGGGAACACAGGGTGCTTAATTGTATGTCCCGAGCAAACCGAGAGTAAGTGACTCACTCGCTCTTCTGGCTGCCGATGATAGAGGCATTCAGCACACACTTTTTCGCAATGTGTGCTGCTGTACTCATAAATCTTCTATACAAAGCAGGGCACTCACACTAGACCTCTAGGCACAGCAGGAGACTCTGCATGGCGAAGGAACACGTGCAGCACGTTGCTGGTTCCGCTTGCCACTTCCCTGACTCTTCAGCAAAGTGCTCTCTCCTCTTTATTTCTGCAGTGCGACATGCTCAGAAGTGAGCCTACACCTAGTAGGATACAGCAGCATGTATTGTGGGCACACAGGGTGCTTCATCGCGAGCCCGCAGCAAACATGAGCAAGTGCCTCACTTGCCCTTCTGTCTGTCGATATTTAGATCAGCCAGCACGCAGCATCCTGCTATGCGTGCTGCTGTATTCCAACAGCTGCCAAACAAAGCACGGCCATAAGCAAAGTGCTCTAGGTGCACCAGGACTGATTCTGCGTGTCTAGGGACGATGTGCAGCATTTCACGGTTCGAATCGCCACTTCCCTGACATTTAGGCGAAGTGCTGTCTCTGCTTGATTTTTGGAGTGCCAAGCTGCTCAGAAGGCACCCCGACTCAGGCAGGATAGAGCGGGATGTATTCCAGGCACATGGGGTGCTTCATTACATGCCTGCGGCAAACATACAGCAAGTGCTTCACTTGCGCTTCTGTTCGTCGATCGGCCAGCACGCAGCTTCCCACAATGCGTGCTGCTGTACTCATATAGCCTCCAAACAAAGCAGGGTACTAACGCAAAAGAACTAAGCACACCAGGGGTGAATCTGCCTGCGAGGGAAGATCTGCAGCACGACCCGTGTTCTGCTCGCCACTTTCCTGACACTTAGGCAAAGCCCATCTCAGCTTGCTTGTAGGCGTGCCTCCATGCTCTGAAGCAGACCCACGGTAGACAGGATAGAGCGGGATGTATTGTGGGCACGCAGCGACCTTCTTTGCATGCCCAGGAGAAACCGAGAGCAGGTGCCTCCCTTGCGCTTCTATCTGCCGAGACATAGAGGCGGACAAGCAGGAAGCTTCCTGCTGTGCGTGCTGCTGTCCGCAAACAGCCTCCAAACAAAGCAGGGCGCTAAGGGAAGCGCTCCGGGCACCCCAGGAGTGCTTCTGCCTGCCGAGGGCAGAAAAGCAGCCACTTCCCTGACTCGTAGGCAAAGTCTCCTTGCAGTTTGTTGTTGGGCATGCCGCTGTGTTCAGAAGCCACCCCGCAGGAGGCAGCCTACAGCGGGAAGCGTTCTGGGCACGCAGAGTGCTGCTTCCCATGCGCGGGGCAAACCGAGAGCAAGTGCCTGCCTTGTGCTTCTGTCTGCCGAGACGTAGAGGCAGAAGAGCAGGAAGCTTCCCGCTGTGCGTGCTGCTGTCCGCAAACAGCCTCCAAAAAAAGCAGGGCGCTAAGGCAAGAGAAGTAAGCGCCCCAGGAGGGAATCTGCCTGCGAGGGAAGCTGTGCAGCACATCCCTTGTTCCGCTCGCCACTTCCCTCACTCTTAGGCAAAGCCCATCTCAGCTGGCTTGTAGGCGTGCCTCCGTGCTCAGAAGCAGCCCCGTGGCAGGCAGGACAGTGCGGGATGTCTTCTGGGCACGCAGCATGCTGCTTCCCACGCCCGGGACAAACTCCGAGCAGGTGCCTCGCTTGCGCTTCTATGTGCCGAGACTTGGAGCTGGCCAGCGCGCACCTTCCCGCTGTGTGTGCTGCTGTCCGCAAACAGCCTGCAAACAAAGCAGGGCACTAAGGCAAGAGAAGAAAGCGCCCCAGGAGGGAATCTGCCTGCGAGGGAACCTGTGCAGCACATCCCTTGTTCCGCTCGCCACTTCCCTGACTCTTAGGCAAAGCCCATCTCAGCTGGCTTGTAGGCGTGCCTCCATGCTCAGAAGCAGCCCCGTGGCAGGCAGGACAGTGCGGGATGTCTTCTGGGCACGCAGCATGTTGCTTCCCACGCCCGGGACAAACTCCGAGCAGGTGCCTGGCTTGCGCTTCTATGTGCCGAGACTTGGAGCTGGCCAGCGCGCACCTTCCCACTGTGTGTGCTGCTGTCCGCAAACAGCCTCCAAACAAAGCAGGGCACTAAGGCAAGAGAAGTAAGCGCCCCAGGAGGGAATCTGCCTGCGAGGGAAGCTGTGCAGCACATCCCTTGTTCCGCTCGCCACTTCCCTGACTCTTAGGCAAAGCCCATCTCAGCTGCCTTGTAGGCGTGCCTCCGTGCTCAGAAGCAGCCCCGTGGCAGGCAGGACAGTGCGAGATGTCTTCTGGGCACGCAGCATGCTGCTTCCCACGCCCGGGACAAATTGCGAGCAGGTGCCTCGCTTGCGCTTCTATGTGCCGAGACTTGGAGCTGGCCAGTGAGCACCTTCCCGCCTTGTGTGCTGCTGTCCACAAACAGCCTCCAAACAAAGCAGGGCACTAAGGCAAGAGAAGTAAGCGCCCCAGGAGGGAATCTGCCTGCGAGGGAAGCTGTGCAGCACATCCCTTGTTCCGCTCGCCACTTCCCTGACTCTTAGGCAAAGCCCATCTCAGCTGGCTTGTAGGCGTGCCTCCGTGCTCAGAAGCAGCCCCGTGGCAGGCAGGACAGTGCGGGATGTCTTCTGGGCACGCAGCATGCTGCTTCCCACGCCCGGGACAAACTCCGAGCAGGTGCCTGGCTTGCGCTTCTATGTGCCGAGACTTGGAGCTGGCCAGCGCGCACCTTCCCGCTGTGTGTGCTGCTGTCCGCAAACAGCCTGCAAACAAAGCAGGGCACTAAGGCAAGAGAAGTAAGCGCCCCAGGAGGGAATCTGCCTGCGAGGGAAGCTGTGCAGCACATCCCTTGTTCCGCTCGCCACTTCCCTGACTCTTAGGCAAAGCCCATCTCAGCTGGCTTGTAGGCGTGCCTCCGTGCTCAGAAGCAGCCCCGTGGCAGGCAGGACAGTGCGGGATGTCTTCTGGGCACGCAGCATGCTGCTTCCCACGCCCGGGACAAACTGCGAGCAGGTGCCTGGCTTGCGCTTCTATGTGCCGAGACTTGGAGCTGGCCAGCGCGCACCTTCCCGCTGTGTGTGCTGCTGTCCGCAAACAGCCTGCAAACAAAGCAGGGCACTAAGGCAAGAGAAGTAAGCGCCCCAGGAGGGAATCTGCCTGCGAGGGAAGCTGTGCAGCACATCCCTTGTTCCGCTCGCCACTTCCCTGACTCTTAGGCAAAGCCCATCTCAGCTGGCTTGTAGGCGTGCCTCCGTGCTCAGAAGCAGCCCCGTGGCAGGCAGGACAGTGCGGGATGTCTTCTGGGCACGCAGCATGCTGCTTCCCACGCCCGGGACAAACTGCGAGCAGGTGCCTCGCTTGCGCTTCTATGTGCCGAGACTTGGAGCTGGCCAGCGCGCACCTTCCCGCTGTGTGTGCTGCTGTCCGCAAACAGCCTCCAAACAAAGCAGGGCACTAAGGCAGGAGAAGAAAGCGCCCCAGGAAGGAATGTGCCTGCGAGGGAAGCTGTGCAGCACATTCCTTGTTCCGCTCGCCACTTCCCTGACTCTTAGGCAAAGCCCATCTCAGCTGGCTTGTAGGCGTGCCTCCATGCTCAGAAGCAGCCCCGTGGCAGGCAGGACAGTGCGGGATGTCTTCTGGGCACGCAGCATGCTGCTTCCCACACCCGGGACAAATTGCGAGCAGGTGCCTCGCTTGCGCTTCTATGTGCCGAGACTTGGAGCTGGCCAGCGAGCACCTTCCCGCTGTGTGTGCTGCTGTCCGCAAACAGCCTGCAAACAAAGCAGGGCACTAAGGCAAGAGAAGTAAGCGCCCCAGGAGGGAATCTGCCTGCGAGGGAAGCTGTGCAGCACATTCCTTGTTCCGCTCGCCACTTCCCTGACTCTTAGGCAAAGCCCATCTCAGCTGGCTTGTAGGCGTGCCTCCGTGCTCAGAAGCAGCCCCGTGGCAGGCAGGACAGTGCGAGATGTCTTCTGGGCACGCAGCATGCTGCTTCCCACGCCCGGGACAAACTCCGAGCAGGTGCCTCGCTTGCGCTTCTATGTGCCGAGACTTGGAGCTGGCCAGCGCGCACCTTCCCGCTGTGTGTGCTGCTGTCCGCAAACAGCCTCCAAACAAAGCAGGGCACTAAGGCAAGAGAAGTAAGCGCCCCAGGAGGGAATCTGCCTGCGAGGGAAGCTGTGCAGCACATGCCTTGTTCCGCTCGCCACTTCCCTGACTCTTAGGCAAAGCCCTTCTCAGCTGGCTTGTAGGCGTGCCTCCGTGCTCAGAAGCAGCCCCATGGCAGGCAGGACAGTGCGGGATGTCTTCTGGGCACGCAGCATGCTGCTTCCCACGCCCGGGACAAACTCCGAGCAGGTGCCTGGCTTGCGCTTCTATGTGCCGAGACTTGGAGCTGGCCAGCGCGCACCTTCCCGCTGTGTGTGCTGCTGTCCGCAAACAGCCTCCAAACAAAGCAGGGCGCTAAGGCAAGAGAAGTAAGCGCCCCAGGAGGGAATCTGCCTGCGAGGGAAGCTGTGCAGCACATCCCTTGTTCCGCTCGCCACTTCCCGGACTCTTAGGCAAAGCCCATCTCAGCTGGCTTGTAGGCGTGCCTCCGTGCTCAGAAGCAGCCCCGTGGCAGGCAGGACAGTGCGGGATGTCTTCTGGGCACGCAGCATGCTGCTTCCCACGCCCGGGACAAATTGCGAGCAGGTGCCTGGCTTGCGCTTCTATGTGCCGAGACTTGGAGCTGGCCAGCGCGCACCTTCCCGCTGTGTGTGCTGCTGTCCGCAAACAGCCTGCAAACAAAGCAGGGCACTAAGGCAAGAGAAGTAAGCGCCCCAGGAGGGAATGTGCCTGCGAGGGAAGCTGTGCAGCACATCCCTTGTTCCGCTCGCCACTTCCCTGACTCTTAGGCAAAGCCCATCTCAGCTGGCTTGTAGGCGTGCCTCCGTGCTCAGAAGCAGCCCCGTGGCAGGCAGGACAGTGCGAGATGTCTTCTGGGCACGCAGCATGCTGCTTCCCACGCCCGGGACAAACTCCGAGCAGGTGCCTGGCTTGCGCTTCTATGTGCCGAGACTTGGAGCTGGCCAGCGCGCACCTTCCCGCTGTGTGTGCTGCTGTCCGCAAACAGCCTCCAAACAAAGCAGGGCACTAAGGCAAGAGAAGTAAGCGCCCCAGGAGGGAATCTGCCTGCGAGGGAAGCTGTGCAGCACATCCCTTGTTCCGCTCGCCACTTCCCTGACTCTTAGGCAAAGCCCATCTCAGCTGCCTTGTAGGCGTGCCTCCGTGCTCAGAAGCAGCCCCGTGGTAGGCAGGACAGTGCGAGATGTCTTCTGGGCACGCAGCATGCTGCTTCCCACGCCCGGGACAAATTGCGAGCAGGTGCCTGGCTTGCGCTTCTATGTGCCGAGACTTGGAGCTGGCCAGTGAGCACCTTCCCGCTTTGTGTGCTGCTGTCCGCAAACAGCCTCCAAACAAAGCAGGGCACTAAGGCAAGAGAAGTAAGCGCCCCAGGAGGGAATCTGCCTGCGAGGGAACCTGTGCAGCACATGCCTTGTTCCGCTCGCCACTTCCCTGACTCTTAGGCAAAGCCCATCTCAGCTGGCTTGTAGGCGTGCCTCCGTGCTCAGAAGCAGCCCCGTGGCAGGCAGGACAGTGCGGGATGTCTTCTGGGCACGCAGCATGCTGCTTCCCATGCCCGGGACAAATTGCGAGCAGGTGCCTGGCTTGCGCTTCTATGTGCCGAGACTTGGAGCTGGCCAGCGCGCACCTTCCCGCTGTGTGTGCTGCTGTCCGCAAACAGCCTCCAAACAAAGCAGGGCACTAAGGCAAGAGAAGTAAGCGCCCCAGGAGGGAATGTGCCTGCGAGGGAAGCTGTGCAGCACATCCCTTGTTCCGCTCGCCACTTCCCTGACTCTTAGGCAAAGCCCTTCTCAGCTGGCTTGTAGGCGTGCCTCCGTGCTCAGAAGCAGCCCCGTGGCAGGCAGGACAGTGCGGGATGTCTTCTGGGCACGCAGCATGCTGCTTCCCACGCCCGGGACAAACTCCGAGCAGGTGCCTGGCTTGCGCTTCTATGTGCCGAGACTTGGAGCTGGCCAGCGCGCACCTTCCCGCTGTGTGTGCTGCTGTCCGCAAACAGCCTCCAAACAAAGCAGGGCACTAAGGCAGGAGAAGTAAGCGCCCCAGGAGGGAATGTGCCTGCGAGGGAAGCTGTGCAGCACATGCCTTGTTCCGCTCGCCACTTCCCTGACTCTTAGGCAAAGCCCATCTCAGCTGGCTTGTAGGCGTGCCTCCGTGCTCAGAAGCAGCCCCGTGGCAGGCAGGACAGTGCGAGATGTCTTCTGGGCACGCAGCATGCTGCTTCCCACGCCCGGGACAAACTCCGAGCAGGTGCCTGGCTTGCGCTTCTATGTGCCGAGACTTGGAGCTGGCCAGCGAGCACCTTCCCGCCTTGTGTGCTGCTGTCCGCAAACAGCCTGCAAACAAAGCAGGGCACTAAGGCAAGAGAAGTAAGCGCCCCAGGAGGGAATGTGCCTGCGAGGGAAGCTGTGCAGCACATCCCTTGTTCCGCTCGCCACTTCCCTGACTCTTAGGCAAAGCCCATCTCAGCTGCCTTGTAGGCGTGCCTCCGTGCTCAGAAGCAGCCCCGTGGCAGGCAGGACAGTGCGGGATGTCTTCTGGGCACGCAGCATGCTGCTTCCCACGCCCGGGACAAATTGCGAGCAGGTGCCTGGCTTGCGCTTCTATGTGCCGAGACTTGGAGCTGGCCAGCGCGCACCTTCCCGCTGTGTGTGCTGCTGTCCGCAAACAGCCTCCAAACAAAGCAGGGCACTAAGGCAAGAGAAGTAAGCGCCCCAGGAGGGAATGTGCCTGCGAGGGAAGCTGTGCAGCACATCCCTTGTTCCGCTCGCCACTTCCCTGACTCTTAGGCAAAGCCCATCTCAGCTGGCTTGTAGGCGTGCCTCCGTGCTCAGAAGCAGCCCCGTGGCAGGCAGGACAGTGCGAGATGTCTTCTGGGCACGCAGCATGCTGCTTCCCACGCCCGGGACAAACTCCGAGCAGGTGCCTGGCTTGCGCTTCTATGTGCCGAGACTTGGAGCTGGCCAGCGCGCACCTTCCCGCTGTGTATGCTGCTGTCCGCAAACAGCCTCCAAACAAAGCAGGGCACTAAGGCAAGAGAAGTAAGCGCCCCAGGAGGGAATCTGCCTGCGAGGGAAGCTGTGCAGCACATGCCTTGTTCCGCTCGCCACTTCCCTGACTCTTAGGCAAAGCCCTTCTCAGCTGGCTTGTAGGCGTGCCTCCGTGCTCAGAAGCAGCCCCATGGCAGGCAGGACAGTGCGGGATGTCTTCTGGGCACGCAGCATGCTGCTTCCCACGCCCGGGACAAACTCCGAGCAGGTGCCTGGCTTGCGCTTCTATGTGCCGAGACTTGGAGCTGGCCAGCGCGCACCTTCCCGCTGTGTGTGCTGCTGTCCGCAAACAGCCTGCAAACAAAGCAGGGCACTAAGGCAAGAGAAGTAAGCGCCCCAGGAGGGAATCTGCCTGCGAGGGAAGCTGTGCAGCACATCCCTTGTTCCGCTCGCCACTTCCCTGACTCTTAGGCAAAGCCCATCTCAGCTGGCTTGTAGGCGTGCCTCCGTGCTCAGAAGCTGCCCCGTGGCAGGCAGGACAGTGCGGGATGTCTTCTGGGCACGCAGCATGCTGATTCCCATGCCCGGGACAAACTCCGAGCAGGTGCCTGGCTTGCGCTTCTATGTGCCGAGACTTGGAGCTGGCCAGCGCGCACCTTCCCGCTGTGTGTGCTGCTGTCCGCAAACAGCCTCCAAACAAAGCAGGGCACTAAGGCAAGAGAAGTAAGCGCCCCAGGAGGGAATCTGCCTGCGAGGGAAGCTGTGCAGCACATCCCTTGTTCCGCTCGCCACTTCCCTGACTCTTAGGCAAAGCCCTTCTCAGCTGGCTTGTAGGCGTGCCTCCGTGCTCAGAATCAGCCCCGTGGCAGGCAGGACAGTGCGAGATGTCTTCTGGGCACGCAGCATGCTGCTTCCCACGCCCGGGACAAACTCCGAGCAGGTGCCTGGCTTGCGCTTCTATGTGCCGAGACTTGGAGCTGGCCAGCGCGCACCTTCCCGCTGTGTATGCTGCTGTCCGCAAACAGCCTCCAAACAAAGCAGGGCACTAAGGCAAGAGAAGTAAGCGCCCCAGGAGGGAATCTGCCTGCGAGGGAACCTGTGCAGCACATGCCTTGTTCCGCTCGCCACTTCCCTGACTCTTAGGCAAAGCCCTTCTCAGCTGGCTTGTAGGCGTGCCTCCGTGCTCAGAAGCAGCCCCATGGCAGGCAGGACAGTGCGGGATGTCTTCTGGGCACGCAGCATGCTGCTTCCCACGCCCGGGACAAATTGCGAGCAGGTGCCTGGCTTGCGCTTCTATGTGCCGAGACTTGGAGCTGGCCAGCGCGCACCTTCCCGCTGTGTGTGCTGCTGTCCGCAAACAGCCTGCAAACAAAGCAGGGCACTAAGGCAAGAGAAGTAAGCGCCCCAGGAGGGAATCTGCCTGCGAGGGAAGCTGTGCAGCACATCCCTTGTTCCGCTCGCCACTTCCCTGACTCTTAGGCAAAGCCCATCTCAGCTGGCTTGTAGGCGTGCCTCCGTGCTCAGAAGCTGCCCCGTGGCAGGCAGGACAGTGCGGGATGTCTTCTGGGCACGCAGCATGCTGATTCCCATGCCCGGGACAAACTCCGAGCAGGTGCCTGGCTTGCGCTTCTATGTGCCGAGACTTGGAGCTGGCCAGTGAGCACCTTCCCGCTTTGTGTGCTGCTGTCCGCAAACAGCCTCCAAACAAAGCAGGGCACTAAGGCAAGAGAAGTAAGCGCCCCAGGAGGGAATCTGCCTGCGAGGGAACCTGTGCAGCACATGCCTTGTTCCGCTCGCCACTTCCCTGACTCTTAGGCAAAGCCCATCTCAGCTGGCTTGTAGGCGTGCCTCCGTGCTCAGAAGCAGCCCCGTGGCAGGCAGGACAGTGCGGGATGTCTTCTGGGCACGCAGCATGCTGCTTCCCATGCACGGGACAAATTGCGAGCAGGTGCCTGGCTTGCGCTTCTATGTGCCGAGACTTGGAGCTGGCCAGCGCGCACCTTCCCGCTGTGTGTGCTGCTGTCCGCAAACAGCCTCCAAACAAAGCAGGGCACTAAGGCAAGAGAAGTAAGCGCCCCAGGAGGGAATGTGCCTGCGAGGGAAGCTGTGCAGCACATCCCTTGTTCCGCTCGCCACTTCCCTGACTCTTAGGCAAAGCCCTTCTCAGCTGGCTTGTAGGCGTGCCTCCGTGCTCAGAAGCAGCCCCGTGGCAGGCAGGACAGTGCGGGATGTCTTCTGGGCACGCAGCATGCTGCTTCCCACGCCCGGGACAAACTCCGAGCAGGTGCCTGGCTTGCGCTTCTATGTGCCGAGACTTGGAGCTGGCCAGCGCGCACCTTCCCGCTGTGTGTGCTGCTGTCCGCAAACAGCCTCCAAACAAAGCAGGGCACTAAGGCAGGAGAAGTAAGCGCCCCAGGAGGGAATGTGCCTGCGAGGGAAGCTGTGCAGCACATGCCTTGTTCCGCTCGCCACTTCCCTGACTCTTAGGCAAAGCCCATCTCAGCTGGCTTGTAGGCGTGCCTCCGTGCTCAGAAGCAGCCCCGTGGCAGGCAGGACAGTGCGAGATGTCTTCTGGGCACGCAGCGTGCTGCTTCCCACGCCCGGGACAAATTGCGAGCAGGTGCCTGGCTTGCGCTTCTATGTGCCGAGACTTGGAGCTGGCCAGCGAGCACCTTCCCGCCTTGTGTGCTGCTGTCCGCAAACAGCCTCCAAACAAAGCAGGGCACTAAGGCAAGAGAAGTAAGCGCCCCAGGAGGGAATGTGCCTGCGAGGGAAGCTGTGCAGCACATCCCTTGTTCCGCTCGCCACTTCCCTGACTCTTAGGCAAAGCCCATCTCAGCTGGCTTGTAGGCGTGCCTCCGTGCTCAGAAGCAGCCCCGTGGCAGGCAGGACAGTGCGGGATGTCTTCTGGGCACGCAGCATGCTGCTTCCCACGCCCGGGACAAATTGCGAGCAGGTGCCTGGCTTGCGCTTCTATGTGCCGAGACTTGGAGCTGGCCAGCGCGCACCTTCCCGCTGTGTGTGCTGCTGTCCGCAAACAGCCTCCAAACAAAGCAGGGCACTAAGGCAAGAGAAGTAAGCGCCCCAGGAGGGAATGTGCCTGCGAGGGAAGCTGTGCAGCACATCCCTTGTTCCGCTCGCCACTTCCCTGACTCTTAGGCAAAGCCCATCTCAGCTGGCTTGTAGGCGTGCCTCCGTGCTCAGAAGCAGCCCCGTGGCAGGCAGGACAGTGCGAGATGTCTTCTGGGCACGCAGCATGCTGCTTCCCACGCCCGGGACAAACTCCGAGCAGGTGCCTGGCTTGCGCTTCTATGTGCCGAGACTTGGAGCTGGCCAGCGCGCACCTTCCCGCTGTGTATGCTGCTGTCCGCAAACAGCCTCCAAACAAAGCAGGGCACTAAGGCAAGAGAAGTAAGCGCCCCAGGAGGGAATCTGCCTGCGAGGGAAGCTGTGCAGCACATGCCTTGTTCCGCTCGCCACTTCCCTGACTCTTAGGCAAAGCCCTTCTCAGCTGGCTTGTAGGCGTGCCTCCGTGCTCAGAAGCAGCCCCATGGCAGGCAGGACAGTGCGGGATGTCTTCTGGGCACGCAGCATGCTGCTTCCCACGCCCGGGACAAATTGCGAGCAGGTGCCTGGCTTGCGCTTCTATGTGCCGAGACTTGGAGCTGGCCAGCGCGCACCTTCCCGCTGTGTGTGCTGCTGTCCGCAAACAGCCTGCAAACAAAGCAGGGCACTAAGGCAAGAGAAGTAAGCGCCCCAGGAGGGAATCTGCCTGCGAGGGAAGCTGTGCAGCACATCCCTTGTTCCGCTCGCCACTTCCCTGACTCTTAGGCAAAGCCCATCTCAGCTGGCTTGTAGGCGTGCCTCCGTGCTCAGAAGCTGCCCCGTGGCAGGCAGGACAGTGCGGGATGTCTTCTGGGCACGCAGCATGCTGATTCCCATGCCCGGGACAAACTCCGAGCAGGTGCCTGGCTTGCGCTTCTATGTGCCGAGACTTGGAGCTGGCCAGCGCGCACCTTCCCGCTGTGTGTGCTGCTGTCCGCAAACAGCCTCCAAACAAAGCAGGGCACTAAGGCAAGAGAAGTAAGCGCCCCAGGAGGGAATCTGCCTGCGAGGGAAGCTGTGCAGCACATCCCTTGTTCCGCTCGCCACTTCCCTGACTCTTAGGCAAAGCCCATCTCAGCTGCCTTGTAGGCGTGCCTCCGTGCTCAGAAGCAGCCCCGTGGCAGGCAGGACAGTGCGAGATGTCTTCTGGGCACGCAGCATGCTGCTTCCCACGCCCGGGACAAATTGCGAGCAGGTGCCTCGCTTGCGCTTCTATGTGCCGAGACTTGGAGCTGGCCAGCGAGCACCTTCCCGCCTTGTGTGCTGCTGTCCGCAAACAGCCTCCAAACAAAGCAGGGCACTAAGGCAAGAGAAGTAAGCGCCCCAGGAGGGAATCTGCCTGCGAGGGAAGCTGTGCAGCACATCCCTTGTTCCGCTCGCCACTTCCCTGACTCTTAGGCAAAGCCCATCTCAGCTGGCTTGTAGGCATGCCTCCGTGCTCAGAAGCAGCCCCGTGGCAGGCAGGACAGTGCGGGATGTCTTCTGGGCACGCAGCATGCTGCTTCCCACGCCCGGGACAAATTGCGAGCAGGTGCCTGGCTTGCGCTTCTATGTGCCGAGACTTGGAGCTGGCCAGCGCGCACCTTCCCGCTGTGTGTGCTGCTGTCCGCAAACAGCCTCCAAACAAAGCAGGGCACTAAGGCAAGAGAAGTAAGCGCCCCAGGAGGGAATGTGCCTGCGAGGGAAGCTGTGCAGCACATCCCTTGTTCCGCTCGCCACTTCCCTGACTCTTAGGCAAAGCCCATCTCAGCTGGCTTGTAGGCGTGCCTCCGTGCTCAGAAGCAGCCCCGTGGCAGGCAGGACAGTGCGAGATGTCTTCTGGGCACGCAGCATGCTGCTTCCCACGCCCGGGACAAACTCCGAGCAGGTGCCTGGCTTGCGCTTCTATGTGCCGAGACTTGGAGCTGGCCAGCGCGCACCTTCCCGCTGTGTATGCTGCTGTCCGCAAACAGCCTCCAAACAAAGCAGGGCACTAAGGCAAGAGAAGTAAGCGCCCCAGGAGGGAATCTGCCTGCGAGGGAAGCTGTGCAGCACATCCCTTGTTCCGCTCGCCACTTCCCTGACTCTTAGGCAAAGCCCATCTCAGCTGCCTTGTAGGCGTGCCTCCGTGCTCAGAAGCTGCCCCGTGGCAGGCAGGACAGTGCGGGATGTCTTCTGGGCACGCAGCATGCTGATTCCCATGCCCGGGACAAACTCCGAGCAGGTGCCTGGCTTGCGCTTCTATGTGCCGAGACTTGGAGCTGGCCAGCGCGCACCTTCCCGCTGTGTGTGCTGCTGTCCGCAAACAGCCTCCAAACAAAGCAGGGCACTAAGGCAAGAGAAGTAAGCGCCCCAGGAGGGAATGTGCCTGCGAGGGAAGCTGTGCAGCACATCCCTTGTTCCGCTCGCCACTTCCCTGACTCTTAGGCAAAGCCCTTCTCAGCTGGCTTGTAGGCGTGCCTCCGTGCTCAGAAGCAGCCCCGTGGCAGGCAGGACAGTGCGGGATGTCTTCTGGGCACGCAGCATGCTGCTTCCCACGCCCGGGACAAACTCCGAGCAGGTGCCTGGCTTGCGCTTCTATGTGCCGAGACTTGGAGCTGGCCAGCGCGCACCTTCCCGCTGTGTGTGCTGCTGTCCGCAAACAGCCTCCAAACAAAGCAGGGCACTAAGGCAGGAGAAGTAAGCGCCCCAGGAGGGAATGTGCCTGCGAGGGAAGCTGTGCAGCACATGCCTTGTTCCGCTCGCCACTTCCCTGACTCTTAGGCAAAGCCCATCTCAGCTGGCTTGTAGGCGTGCCTCCGTGCTCAGAAGCAGCCCCGTGGCAGGCAGGACAGTGCGAGATGTCTTCTGGGCACGCAGCATGCTGCTTCCCACGCCCGGGACAAACTCCGAGCAGGTGCCTGGCTTGCGCTTCTATGTGCCGAGACTTGGAGCTGGCCAGCGCGCACCTTCCCGCTGTGTGTGCTGCTGTCCGCAAACAGCCTCCAAACAAAGCAGGGCACTAAGGCAGGAGAAGTAAGCGCCCCAGGAGGGAATCTGCCTGCGAGGGAAGCTGTGCAGCACATGCCTTGTTCCGCTCGCCACTTCCCTGACTCTTAGGCAAAGCCCATCTCAGCTGGCTTGTAGGCGTGCCTCCGTGCTCAGAAGCAGCCCCGTGGCAGGCAGGACAGTGCGAGATGTCTTCTGGGCACGCAGCATGCTGCTTCCCACGCCCGGAACAAACTCCGAGCAGGTGCCTGGCTTGCGCTTCTATGTGCCGAGACTTGGAGCTGGCCAGCGCGCACCTTCCCGCTGTGTGTGCTGCTGTCCGCAAACAGCCTCCAAACAAAGCAGGGCACTAAGGCAGGAGAAGTAAGCGCCCCAGGAGGGAATGTGCCTGCGAGGGAAGCTGTGCAGCACATCCCTTGTTCCGCTCGCCACTTCCCTGACTCTTAGGCAAAGCCCATCTCAGCTGCCTTGTAGGCGTGCCTCCGTGCTCAGAAGCAGCCCCGTGGCAGGCAGGACAGTGCGGGATGTCTTCTGGGCACGCAGCATGCTGCTTCCCACGCCCAGGACAAACTCCGAGCAGGTGCCTGGCTTGCGCTTCTATGTGCCGAGACTTGGAGCTGGCCAGCGCGCACCTTCCCGCTGTGTGTGCTGCTGTCCGCAAACAGCCTCCAAACAAAGCAGGGCACTAAGGCAGGAGAAGAAAGCGCCCCAGGAGGGAATCTGGCTGCGAGGGAACCTGTGCAGCACATCCCTTGTTCCGTTCGCCACTTCCCTGACTCTTAGGCAAAGCCCATCTCAGCTGGCTTGTAGGCGTGCCTCCGTGCTCAGAAGCAGCCCCGTGGCAGGCAGGACAGTGCGGGATGTCTTCTGGGCACGCAGCATGCTGCTTCCCACGCCCGGGACAAACTCCGAGCAGGTGCCTGGCTTGCGCTTCTATGTGCCGAGACTTGGAGCTGGCCAGCGCGCACCTTCCCGCTGTGTGTGCTGCTGTCCGCAAACAGCCTCCAAACAAAGCAGGGCACTAAGGCAAGAGAAGTAAGCGCCCCAGGAGGGAATGTGCCTGCGAGGGAACCTGTGCAGCACATGCCTTGTTCCGCTCGCCACTTCCCTGACTCTTAGGCAAAGCCCATCTCAGCTGCCTTGTAGGCGTGCCTCCGTGCTCAGAAGCAGCCCCGTGGCAGGCAGGACAGTGCGGGATGTGTTCTGGGCACGCAGCATGCTGCTTCCCACGCCCGGGACAAACTGCGAGCAGGTGCCTGGCTTGCGCTTCTATGTGCCGAGACTTGGAGCTGGCCAGTGAGCACCTTCCCGCTGTGTGTGCTGCTGTCCGCAAACAGCCTCCAAACAAAGCAGGGCGCTAAGGCAAGAGAAGTAAGCGCCCCAGGAGGGAATGTGCCTGCGAGGGAAGCTGTGCAGCACATCCCTTGTTCCGCTCGCCACTTCCCTGACTCTTAGGCAAAGCCCATCTCAGCTGCCTTGTAGGCGTGCCTCCGTGCTCAGAAGCAGCCCCGTGGCAGGCAGGACAGTGCGAGATGTCTTCTGGGCACGCAGCATGCTGCTTCCCACGCCCGGGACAAACTCCGAGCAGGTGCCTGGCTTGCGCTTCTATGTGCCGAGACTTGGAGCTGGCCAGCGCGCACCTTCCCGCTGTGTATGCTGCTGTCCGCAAACAGCCTCCAAACAAAGCAGGGCACTAAGGCAAGAGAAGTAAGCGCCCCAGGAGGGAATCTGCCTGCGAGGGAAGCTGTGCAGCACATCCCTTGTTCCGCTCGCCACTTCCCTGACTCTTAGGCAAAGCCCATCTCAGCTGGCTTGTAGGCGTGCCTCCGTGCTCAGAAGCTGCCCCGTGGCAGGCAGGACAGTGCGGGATGTCTTCTGGGCACGCAGCATGCTGATTCCCATGCCCGGGACAAACTCCGAGCAGGTGCCTGGCTTGCGCTTCTATGTGCCGAGACTTGGAGCTGGCCAGCGCGCACCTTCCCGCTGTGTGTGCTGCTGTCCGCAAACAGCCTCCAAACAAAGCAGGGCACTAAGGCAAGAGAAGTAAGCGCCCCAGGAGGGAATGTGCCTGCGAGGGAAGCTGTGCAGCACATCCCTTGTTCCGCTCGCCACTTCCCTGACTCTTAGGCAAAGCCCTTCTCAGCTGGCTTGTAGGCGTGCCTCCGTGCTCAGAATCAGCCCCGTGGCAGGCAGGACAGTGCGGGATGTCTTCTGGGCACGCAGCATGCTGCTTCCCACGCCCGGGACAAACTCCGAGCAGGTGCCTGGCTTGCGCTTCTATGTGCCGAGACTTGGAGCTGGCCAGCGCGCACCTTCCCGCTGTGTGTGCTGCTGTCCGCAAACAGCCTCCAAACAAAGCAGGGCACTAAGGCAGGAGAAGTAAGCGCCCCAGGAGGGAATGTGCCTGCGAGGGAAGCTGTGCAGCACATGCCTTGTTCCGCTCGCCACTTCCCTGACTCTTAGGCAAAGCCCATCTCAGCTGGCTTGTAGGCGTGCCTCCGTGCTCAGAAGCAGCCCCGTGGCAGGCAGGACAGTGCGAGATGTCTTCTGGGCACGCAGCATGCTGCTTCCCACGCCCGGGACAAACTCCGAGCAGGTGCCTGGCTTGCGCTTCTATGTGCCGAGACTTGGAGCTGGCCAGCGCGCACCTTCCCGCTGTGTGTGCTGCTGTCCGCAAACAGCCTCCAAACAAAGCAGGGCACTAAGGCAGGAGAAGTAAGCGCCCCAGGAGGGAATCTGCCTGCGAGGGAAGCTGTGCAGCACATGCCTTGTTCCGCTCGCCACTTCCCTGACTCTTAGGCAAAGCCCATCTCAGCTGGCTTGTAGGCGTGCCTCCGTGCTCAGAAGCAGCCCCGTGGCAGGCAGGACAGTGCGAGATGTCTTCTGGGCACGCAGCATGCTGCTTCCCACGCCCGGAACAAACTCCGAGCAGGTGCCTGGCTTGCGCTTCTATGTGCCGAGACTTGGAGCTGGCCAGCGCGCACCTTCCCGCTGTGTGTGCTGCTGTCCGCAAACAGCCTCCAAACAAAGCAGGGCACTAAGGCAGGAGAAGTAAGCGCCCCAGGAGGGAATGTGCCTGCGAGGGAAGCTGTGCAGCACATCCCTTGTTCCGCTCGCCACTTCCCTGACTCTTAGGCAAAGCCCATCTCAGCTGCCTTGTAGGCGTGCCTCCGTGCTCAGAAGCAGCCCCGTGGCAGGCAGGACAGTGCGGGATGTCTTCTGGGCACGCAGCATGCTGCTTCCCACGCCCAGGACAAACTCCGAGCAGGTGCCTGGCTTGCGCTTCTATGTGCCGAGACTTGGAGCTGGCCAGCGCGCACCTTCCCGCTGTGTGTGCTGCTGTCCGCAAACAGCCTCCAAACAAAGCAGGGCACTAAGGCAGGAGAAGAAAGCGCCCCAGGAGGGAATCTGGCTGCGAGGGAACCTGTGCAGCACATCCCTTGTTCCGTTCGCCACTTCCCTGACTCTTAGGCAAAGCCCATCTCAGCTGGCTTGTAGGCGTGCCTCCGTGCTCAGAAGCAGCCCCGTGGCAGGCAGGACAGTGCGGGATGTCTTCTGGGCACGCAGCATGCTGCTTCCCACGCCCGGGACAAACTCCGAGCAGGTGCCTGGCTTGCGCTTCTATGTGCCGAGACTTGGAGCTGGCCAGCGCGCACCTTCCCGCTGTGTGTGCTGCTGTCCGCAAACAGCCTCCAAACAAAGCAGGGCACTAAGGCAAGAGAAGTAAGCGCCCCAGGAGGGAATGTGCCTGCGAGGGAACCTGTGCAGCACATGCCTTGTTCCGCTCGCCACTTCCCTGACTCTTAGGCAAAGCCCATCTCAGCTGCCTTGTAGGCGTGCCTCCGTGCTCAGAAGCAGCCCCGTGGCAGGCAGGACAGTGCGGGATGTGTTCTGGGCACGCAGCATGCTGCTTCCCACGCCCGGGACAAACTGCGAGCAGGTGCCTGGCTTGCGCTTCTATGTGCCGAGACTTGGAGCTGGCCAGTGAGCACCTTCCCGCTGTGTGTGCTGCTGTCCGCAAACAGCCTCCAAACAAAGCAGGGCGCTAAGGCAAGAGAAGTAAGCGCCCCAGGAGGGAATGTGCCTGCGAGGGAAGCTGTGCAGCACATCCCTTGTTCCGCTCGCCACTTCCCTGACTCTTAGGCAAAGCCCATCTCAGCTGGCTTGTAGGCGTGCCTCCGTGCTCAGAAGCAGCCCCGTGGCAGGCAGGACAGTGCGGGATGTCTTCTGGGCACGCAGCATGCTGCTTCCCATGCCCGGGACAAATTGCGAGCAGCTGCCTGGCTTGCGCTTCTATGTGCCGAGACTTGGAGCTGGCCAGTGAGCACCTTCCCGTCTTGTGTGCTGCTGTCCGCAAACAGCCTCCAAACAAAGCAGGGCACTAAGGCAGGAGAAGTAAGCGCCCCAGGAGGGAATCTGCCTGCGAGGGAAGCTGTGCAGCACATCCCTTGTTCCGCTCGCCACTTCCCTGACTCTTAGGCAAAGCCCATCTCAGCTGGCTTGTAGGCGTGCCTCCGTGCTCAGAAGCAGCCCCGTGGCAGGCAGGACAGTGCGAGATGTCTTCTGGGCACGCAGCATGCTGCTTCCCACGCCCGGGACAAATTGCGAGCAGGTGCCTCGCTTGCGCTTCTATGTGCCGAGACTTGGAGCTGGCCAGTGAGCACCTTCCCGCCTTGTGTGCTGCTGTCCGCAAACAGCCTCCAAACAAAGCAGGGCACTAAGGCAAGAGAAGTAAGCGCCCCAGGAGGGAATGTGCCTGCGAGGGAAGCTGTGCAGCACATCCCTTGTTCCGCTCGCCACTTCCCTGACTCTTAGGCAAAGCCCATCTCAGCTGCCTTGTAGGCGTGCCTCCGTGCTCAGAAGCAGCCCCGTGGCAGGCAGGACAGTGCGGGATGTCTTCTGGGCACGCAGCATGCTGCTTCCCACGCCCGGGACAAACTCCGAGCAGGTGCCTGGCTTGCGCTTCTATGTGCCGAGACTTGGAGCTGGCCAGCGCGCACCTTCCCGCTGTGTGTGCTGCTGTCCGCAAACAGCCTGCAAACAAAGCAGGGCACTAAGGCAAGAGAACTAAGAGCCCCAGGAGGGAATCTGCCTGCGAGGGAAGCTGTGCAGCACATCCCTTGTTCCGCTCGCCACTTCCCTGACTCTTAGGCAAAGCCCATCTCAGCTGCCTTGTAGGCGTGCCTCCGTGCTCAGAAGCAGCCCCGTGGCAGGCAGGACAGTGCGAGATGTCTTTTGGGCACGCAGCATGCTGCTTCCCACGCCCGGGACAAACTCCGAGCAGGTGCCTGGCTTGCGCTTCTATGTGCCGAGACTTGGAGCTGGCCAGCGCGCACCTTCCCGCTGTGTGTGCTGCTGTCCGCAAACAGCCTGCAAACAAAGCAGGGCACTAAGGCAAGAGAACTAAGAGCCCCAGGAGGGAATGTGCCTGCGAGGGAACCTGTGCAGCACATGCCTTGTTCCGCTCGCCACTTCCCTGACTCTTAGGCAAAGCCCATCTCAGCTGCCTTGTAGGCGTGCCTCCGTGCTCAGAAGCAGCCCCGTGGCAGGCAGGACAGTGCGGGATGTCTTCTGGGCACGCAGCATGCTGCTTCCCACGCCCGGGACAAATTGCGAGCAGGTGCCTGGCTTGCGCTTCTATGTGCCGAGACTTGGAGCTGGCCAGCGCGCACCTTCCCGCTGTGTGTGCTGCTGTCCGCAAACAGCCTGCAAACAAAGCAGGGCACTAAGGCAGGAGAAGTAAGCGCTCCAGGAGGGAATGTGCCTGCGAGGGAAGCTGTGCAGCACATCCCTTGTTCCGCTCGCCACTTCCCTGACTCTTAGGCAAAGCCCATCTCAGCTGGCTTGTAGGCGTGCCTCCGTGCTCAGAAGCAGCCCCATGGCAGGCAGGACAGTGCGAGATGTCTTCTGGGCACGCAGCATGCTGATTCCCATGCCCGGGACAAACTCCGAGCAGGTGCCTGGCTTGCGCTTCTATGTGCCGAGACTTGGAGCTGGCCAGCGCGCACCTTCCCGCTGTGTGTGCTGCTGTCCGCAAACAGCCTCCAAACAAAGCAGGGCACTAAGGCAAGAGAAGTAAGCGCCCCAGGAGGGAATCTGCCTGCGAGGGAACCTGTGCAGCACATCCCTTGTTCCGCTCGCCACTTCCCTGACTCTTAGGCAAAGCCCATCTCAGCTGGCTTGTAGGCGTGCCTCCGTGCTCAGAAGCAGCCCCGTGGCAGGCAGGACAGTGCGGGATGTCTTCTGGGCACGCAGCATGCTGCTTCCCACGCCCGGGACAAACTGCGAGCAGGTGCCTGGCTTGCGCTTCTATGTGCCGAGACTTGGAGCTGGCCAGCGCGCACCTTCCCGCTGTGTGCGCTGCTGTCCGCAAACAGCCTCCAAACAAAGCAGGGCACTAAGGCAAGAGAACTAAGCGCCCCAGGAGTGAATGTGCCTGCGAGGGAAGCTGTGCAGCACATCCCTTGTTCCGCTCGCCACTTCCCTGACTCTTAGGCAAAGCCCATCTCAGCTGGCTTGTAGGCGTGCCTCCGTGCTCAGAAGCAGCCCCGTGGCAGGCAGGACAGTGCGAGATGTCTTCTGGGCACGCAGCATGCTGCTTCCCACGCCCGGGACAAATTGCGAGCAGGTGCCTCGCTTGCGCTTCTATGTGCCGAGACTTGGAGCTGGCCAGTGAGCACCTTCCCGCCTTGTGTGCTGCTGTCCGCAAACAGCCTCCAAACAAAGCAGGGCACTAAGGCAAGAGAAGTAAGCGCCCCAGGAGGGAATCTGCCTGCGAGGGAACCTGTGCAGCACATGCCTTGTTCCGCTCGCCACTTCCCTGACTCTTAGGCAAAGCCCATCTCAGCTGGCTTGTAGGCGTGCCTCCGTGCTCAGAAGCAGCCCCGTGGCAGGCAGGACAGTGCGAGATGTCTTTTGGGCACGCAGCATGCTGCTTCCCACGCCCGGGACAAACTCCGAGCAGGTGCCTGGCTTGCGCTTCTATGTGCCGAGACTTGGAGCTGGCCAGCGCGCACCTTCCCGCTGTGTGTGCTGCTGTCCGCAAACAGCCTCCAAACAAAGCAGGGCACTAAGGCAAGAGAAGTAAGCGCCCCAGGAGGGAATGTGCCTGCGAGGGAAGCTGTGCAGCACATCCCTTGTTCCGCTCGCCACTTCCCTGACTCTTAGGCAAAGCCCATCTCAGCTGGCTTGTAGGCGTGCCTCCGTGCTCAGAAGCAGCCCCGTGGCAGGCAGGACAGTGCGGGATGTCTTCTGGGCACGCAACATGCTGCTTCCCACGCCCGGGACAAATTGCGAGCAGGTGCCTGGCTTGCGCTTCTATGTGCCGAGACTTGGAGCTGGCCAGCGCGCACCTTCCCGCTGTGTGTGCTGCTGTCCGCAAACAGCCTCCAAACAAAGCAGGGCACTAAGGCAGGAGAAGTAAGCGCTCCAGGAGGGAATGTGCCTGCGAGGGAAGCTGTGCAGCACATCCCTTGTTCCGCTCGCCACTTCCCTGACTCTTAGGCAAAGCCCATCTCAGCTGGCTTGTAGGCGTGCCTCCGTGCTCAGAAGCAGCCCCATGGCAGGCAGGACAGTGCGAGATGTCTTCTGGGCACGCAGCATGCTGATTCCCATGCCCGGGACAAACTCCGAGCAGGTGCCTGGCTTGCGCTTCTATGTGCCGAGACTTGGAGCTGGCCAGCGCGCACCTTCCCGCTGTGTGTGCTGCTGTCCGCAAACAGCCTCCAAACAAAGCAGGGCACTAAGGCAAGAGAAGTAAGCGCCCCAGGAGGGAATCTGCCTGCGAGGGAACCTGTGCAGCACATCCCTTGTTCCGCTCGCCACTTCCCTGACTCTTAGGCAAAGCCCATCTCAGCTGGCTTGTAGGCGTGCCTCCGTGCTCAGAAGCAGCCCCGTGGCAGGCAGGACAGTGCGGGATGTCTTCTGGGCACGCAGCATGCTGCTTCCCACGCCCGGGACAAACTGCGAGCAGGTGCCTGGCTTGCGCTTCTATGTGCCGAGACTTGGAGCTGGCCAGCGCGCACCTTCCCGCTGTGTGTGCTGCTGTCCGCAAACAGCCTCCAAACAAAGCAGGGCACTAAGGCAAGAGAAGTAAGCGCCCCAGGAGGGAATGTGCCTGCGAGGGAAGCTGTGCAGCACATCCCTTGTTCCGCTCGCCACTTCCCTGACTCTTAGGCAAAGCCCTTCTCAGCTGGCTTGTAGGCGTGCCTCCGTGCTCAGAATCAGCCCCGTGGCAGGCAGGACAGTGCGGGATGTCTTCTGGGCACGCAGCATGCTGCTTCCCACGCCCGGGACAAACTCCGAGCAGGTGCCTGGCTTGCGCTTCTATGTGCCGAGACTTGGAGCTGGCCAGCGCGCACCTTCCCGCTGTGTGTGCTGCTGTCCGCAAACAGCCTCCAAACAAAGCAGGGCACTAAGGCAGGAGAAGTAAGCGCCCCAGGAGGGAATGTGCCTGCGAGGGAAGCTGTGCAGCACATGCCTTGTTCCGCTCGCCACTTCCCTGACTCTTAGGCAAAGCCCATCTCAGCTGGCTTGTAGGCGTGCCTCCGTGCTCAGAAGCAGCCCCGTGGCAGGCAGGACAGTGCGAGATGTCTTCTGGGCACGCAGCATGCTGCTTCCCACGCCCGGGACAAACTCCGAGCAGGTGCCTGGCTTGCGCTTCTATGTGCCGAGACTTGGAGCTGGCCAGCGCGCACCTTCCCGCTGTGTGTGCTGCTGTCCGCAAACAGCCTCCAAACAAAGCAGGGCACTAAGGCAGGAGAAGTAAGCGCCCCAGGAGGGAATCTGCCTGCGAGGGAAGCTGTGCAGCACATGCCTTGTTCCGCTCGCCACTTCCCTGACTCTTAGGCAAAGCCCATCTCAGCTGGCTTGTAGGCGTGCCTCCGTGCTCAGAAGCAGCCCCGTGGCAGGCAGGACAGTGCGAGATGTCTTCTGGGCACGCAGCATGCTGCTTCCCACGCCCGGAACAAACTCCGAGCAGGTGCCTGGCTTGCGCTTCTATGTGCCGAGACTTGGAGCTGGCCAGCGCGCACCTTCCCGCTGTGTGTGCTGCTGTCCGCAAACAGCCTCCAAACAAAGCAGGGCACTAAGGCAGGAGAAGTAAGCGCCCCAGGAGGGAATGTGCCTGCGAGGGAAGCTGTGCAGCACATCCCTTGTTCCGCTCGCCACTTCCCTGACTCTTAGGCAAAGCCCATCTCAGCTGCCTTGTAGGCGTGCCTCCGTGCTCAGAAGCAGCCCCGTGGCAGGCAGGACAGTGCGGGATGTCTTCTGGGCACGCAGCATGCTGCTTCCCACGCCCAGGACAAACTCCGAGCAGGTGCCTGGCTTGCGCTTCTATGTGCCGAGACTTGGAGCTGGCCAGCGCGCACCTTCCCGCTGTGTGTGCTGCTGTCCGCAAACAGCCTCCAAACAAAGCAGGGCACTAAGGCAGGAGAAGAAAGCGCCCCAGGAGGGAATCTGGCTGCGAGGGAACCTGTGCAGCACATCCCTTGTTCCGTTCGCCACTTCCCTGACTCTTAGGCAAAGCCCATCTCAGCTGGCTTGTAGGCGTGCCTCCGTGCTCAGAAGCAGCCCCGTGGCAGGCAGGACAGTGCGGGATGTCTTCTGGGCACGCAGCATGCTGCTTCCCACGCCCGGGACAAACTCCGAGCAGGTGCCTGGCTTGCGCTTCTATGTGCCGAGACTTGGAGCTGGCCAGCGCGCACCTTCCCGCTGTGTGTGCTGCTGTCCGCAAACAGCCTCCAAACAAAGCAGGGCACTAAGGCAAGAGAAGTAAGCGCCCCAGGAGGGAATGTGCCTGCGAGGGAACCTGTGCAGCACATGCCTTGTTCCGCTCGCCACTTCCCTGACTCTTAGGCAAAGCCCATCTCAGCTGCCTTGTAGGCGTGCCTCCGTGCTCAGAAGCAGCCCCGTGGCAGGCAGGACAGTGCGGGATGTGTTCTGGGCACGCAGCATGCTGCTTCCCACGCCCGGGACAAACTGCGAGCAGGTGCCTGGCTTGCGCTTCTATGTGCCGAGACTTGGAGCTGGCCAGTGAGCACCTTCCCGCTGTGTGTGCTGCTGTCCGCAAACAGCCTCCAAACAAAGCAGGGCGCTAAGGCAAGAGAAGTAAGCGCCCCAGGAGGGAATGTGCCTGCGAGGGAAGCTGTGCAGCACATCCCTTGTTCCGCTCGCCACTTCCCTGACTCTTAGGCAAAGCCCATCTCAGCTGGCTTGTAGGCGTGCCTCCGTGCTCAGAAGCAGCCCCGTGGCAGGCAGGACAGTGCGGGATGTCTTCTGGGCACGCAGCATGCTGCTTCCCATGCCCGGGACAAATTGCGAGCAGCTGCCTGGCTTGCGCTTCTATGTGCCGAGACTTGGAGCTGGCCAGTGAGCACCTTCCCGTCTTGTGTGCTGCTGTCCGCAAACAGCCTCCAAACAAAGCAGGGCACTAAGGCAGGAGAAGTAAGCGCCCCAGGAGGGAATCTGCCTGCGAGGGAAGCTGTGCAGCACATCCCTTGTTCCGCTCGCCACTTCCCTGACTCTTAGGCAAAGCCCATCTCAGCTGGCTTGTAGGCGTGCCTCCGTGCTCAGAAGCAGCCCCGTGGCAGGCAGGACAGTGCGAGATGTCTTCTGGGCACGCAGCATGCTGCTTCCCACGCCCGGGACAAATTGCGAGCAGGTGCCTCGCTTGCGCTTCTATGTGCCGAGACTTGGAGCTGGCCAGTGAGCACCTTCCCGCCTTGTGTGCTGCTGTCCGCAAACAGCCTCCAAACAAAGCAGGGCACTAAGGCAAGAGAAGTAAGCGCCCCAGGAGGGAATGTGCCTGCGAGGGAAGCTGTGCAGCACATCCCTTGTTCCGCTCGCCACTTCCCTGACTCTTAGGCAAAGCCCATCTCAGCTGCCTTGTAGGCGTGCCTCCGTGCTCAGAAGCAGCCCCGTGGCAGGCAGGACAGTGCGGGATGTCTTCTGGGCACGCAGCATGCTGCTTCCCACGCCCGGGACAAACTCCGAGCAGGTGCCTGGCTTGCGCTTCTATGTGCCGAGACTTGGAGCTGGCCAGCGCGCACCTTCCCGCTGTGTGTGCTGCTGTCCGCAAACAGCCTGCAAACAAAGCAGGGCACTAAGGCAAGAGAACTAAGAGCCCCAGGAGGGAATCTGCCTGCGAGGGAAGCTGTGCAGCACATCCCTTGTTCCGCTCGCCACTTCCCTGACTCTTAGGCAAAGCCCATCTCAGCTGCCTTGTAGGCGTGCCTCCGTGCTCAGAAGCAGCCCCGTGGCAGGCAGGACAGTGCGAGATGTCTTTTGGGCACGCAGCATGCTGCTTCCCACGCCCGGGACAAACTCCGAGCAGGTGCCTGGCTTGCGCTTCTATGTGCCGAGACTTGGAGCTGGCCAGCGCGCACCTTCCCGCTGTGTGTGCTGCTGTCCGCAAACAGCCTGCAAACAAAGCAGGGCACTAAGGCAAGAGAACTAAGAGCCCCAGGAGGGAATGTGCCTGCGAGGGAACCTGTGCAGCACATGCCTTGTTCCGCTCGCCACTTCCCTGACTCTTAGGCAAAGCCCATCTCAGCTGCCTTGTAGGCGTGCCTCCGTGCTCAGAAGCAGCCCCGTGGCAGGCAGGACAGTGCGGGATGTCTTCTGGGCACGCAGCATGCTGCTTCCCACGCCCGGGACAAATTGCGAGCAGGTGCCTGGCTTGCGCTTCTATGTGCCGAGACTTGGAGCTGGCCAGCGCGCACCTTCCCGCTGTGTGTGCTGCTGTCCGCAAACAGCCTGCAAACAAAGCAGGGCACTAAGGCAGGAGAAGTAAGCGCTCCAGGAGGGAATGTGCCTGCGAGGGAAGCTGTGCAGCACATCCCTTGTTCCGCTCGCCACTTCCCTCACTCTTAGGCAAAGCCCATCTCAGCTGGCTTGTAGGCGTGCCTCCGTGCTCAGAAGCAGCCCCATGGCAGGCAGGACAGTGCGAGATGTCTTCTGGGCACGCAGCATGCTGATTCCCATGCCCGGGACAAACTCCGAGCAGGTGCCTGGCTTGCGCTTCTATGTGCCGAGACTTGGAGCTGGCCAGCGCGCACCTTCCCGCTGTGTGTGCTGCTGTCCGCAAACAGCCTCCAAACAAAGCAGGGCACTAAGGCAAGAGAAGTAAGCGCCCCAGGAGGGAATCTGCCTGCGAGGGAACCTGTGCAGCACATCCCTTGTTCCGCTCGCCACTTCCCTGACTCTTAGGCAAAGCCCATCTCAGCTGGCTTGTAGGCGTGCCTCCGTGCTCAGAAGCAGCCCCGTGGCAGGCAGGACAGTGCGGGATGTCTTCTGGGCACGCAGCATGCTGCTTCCCACGCCCGGGACAAACTGCGAGCAGGTGCCTGGCTTGCGCTTCTATGTGCCGAGACTTGGAGCTGGCCAGCGCGCACCTTCCCGCTGTGTGCGCTGCTGTCCGCAAACAGCCTCCAAACAAAGCAGGGCACTAAGGCAAGAGAACTAAGCGCCCCAGGAGTGAATGTGCCTGCGAGGGAAGCTGTGCAGCACATCCCTTGTTCCGCTCGCCACTTCCCTGACTCTTAGGCAAAGCCCATCTCAGCTGGCTTGTAGGCGTGCCTCCGTGCTCAGAAGCAGCCCCGTGGCAGGCAGGACAGTGCGAGATGTCTTCTGGGCACGCAGCATGCTGCTTCCCACGCCCGGGACAAATTGCGAGCAGGTGCCTCGCTTGCGCTTCTATGTGCCGAGACTTGGAGCTGGCCAGTGAGCACCTTCCCGCCTTGTGTGCTGCTGTCCGCAAACAGCCTCCAAACAAAGCAGGGCACTAAGGCAAGAGAAGTAAGCGCCCCAGGAGGGAATCTGCCTGCGAGGGAACCTGTGCAGCACATGCCTTGTTCCGCTCGCCACTTCCCTGACTCTTAGGCAAAGCCCATCTCAGCTGGCTTGTAGGCGTGCCTCCGTGCTCAGAAGCAGCCCCGTGGCAGGCAGGACAGTGCGAGATGTCTTTTGGGCACGCAGCATGCTGCTTCCCACGCCCGGGACAAACTCCGAGCAGGTGCCTGGCTTGCGCTTCTATGTGCCGAGACTTGGAGCTGGCCAGCGCGCACCTTCCCGCTGTGTGTGCTGCTGTCCGCAAACAGCCTGCAAACAAAGCAGGGCACTAAGGCAAGAGAAGTAAGCGCCCCAGGAGGGAATGTGCCTGCGAGGGAAGCTGTGCAGCACATCCCTTGTTCCGCTCGCCACTTCCCTGACTCTTAGGCAAAGCCCATCTCAGCTGGCTTGTAGGCGTGCCTCCGTGCTCAGAAGCAGCCCCGTGGCAGGCAGGACAGTGCGAGATGTCTTCTGGGCACGCAGCATGCTGATTCCCATGCCCGGGACAAACTCCGAGCAGGTGCCTGGCTTGCGCTTCTATGTGCCGAGACTTGGAGCTGGCCAGCGCGCACCTTCCCGCTGTGTGTGCTGCTGTCCGCAAACAGCCTCCAAACAAAGCAGGGCACTAAGGCAAGAGAAGTAAGCGCCCCAGGAGGGAATCTGCCTGCGAGGGAACCTGTGCAGCACATCCCTTGTTCCGCTCGCCACTTCCCTGACTCTTAGGCAAAGCCCATCTCAGCTGGCTTGTAGGCGTGCCTCCGTGCTCAGAAGCAGCCCCGTGGCAGGCAGGACAGTGCGGGATGTCTTCTGGGCACGCAGCATGCTGCTTCCCACGCCCGGGACAAACTGCGAGCAGGTGCCTGGCTTGCGCTTCTATGTGCCGAGACTTGGAGCTGGCCAGCGCGCACCTTCCCGCTGTGTGCGCTGCTGTCCGCAAACAGCCTCCAAACAAAGCAGGGCACTAAGGCAAGAGAACTAAGCGCCCCAGGAGTGAATGTGCCTGCGAGGGAAGCTGTGCAGCACATCCCTTGTTCCGCTCGCCACTTCCCTGACTCTTAGGCAAAGCCCATCTCAGCTGGCTTGTAGGCGTGCCTCCGTGCTCAGAAGCAGCCCCGTGGCAGGCAGGACAGTGCGGGATGTCTTCTGGGCACGCAGCATGCTGCTTCCCACGCCCGGGACAAACTCCGAGCAGGTGCCTGGCTTGCGCTTCTATGTGCCGAGACTTGGAGCTGGCCAGCGCGCACCTTCCCGCTGTGTGCGCTGCTGTCCGCAAACAGCCTCCAAACAAAGCAGGGCACTAAGGCAAGAGAAGTAAGCGCCCCAGGAGGGAATGTGCCTGCGAGGGAAGCTGTGCAGCACATCCCTTGTTCCGCTCGCCACTTCCCTGACTCTTAGGCAAAGCCCATCTCAGCTGGCTTGTAGGCGTGCCTCCGTGCTCAGAAGCAGCCCCGTGGCAGGCAGGACAGTGCGGGATGTCTTCTGGGCACGCAGCATGCTGCTTCCCACGCCCGGGACAAACTCCGAGCAGGTGCCTGGCTTGCGCTTCTATGTGCCGAGACTTGGAGCTGGCCAGCGCGCACCTTCCCGCTGTGTGTGCTGCTGTCCGCAAACAGCCTCCAAACAAAGCAGGGCACTAAGGCAGGAGAAGTAAGCGCCCCAGGAGGGAATCTGCCTGCGAGGGAAGCTGTGCAGCACATCCCTTGTTCCGCTCGCCACTTCCCTGACTCTTAGGCAAAGCCCATCTCAGCTGGCTTGTAGGCGTGCCTCCGTGCTCAGAAGCAGCCCCGTGGCAGGCAGGACAGTGCGAGATGTCTTCTGGGCACGCAGCATGCTGCTTCCCACGCCCGGGACAAACTCCGAGCAGGTGCCTGGCTTGCGCTTCTATGTGCCGAGACTTGGAGCTGGCCAGCGCGCACCTTCCCGCTGTGTGTGCTGCTGTCCGCAAACAGCCTCCAAACAAAGCAGGGCACTAAGGCAGGAGATGTAAGCGCCCCAGGAGGGAATGTGCCTGCGAGGGAAGCTGTGCAGCACATCCCTTGTTCCGCTCGCCACTTCCCTGACTCTTAGGCAAAGCCCATCTCAGCTGGCTTGTAGGCGTGCCTCCGTGCTCAGAAGCAGCCCCGTGGCAGGCAGGACAGTGCGAGATGTCTTCTGGGCACGCAGCATGCTGCTTCCCACGCCCGGGACAAATTGCGAGCAGGTGCCTCGCTTGCGCTTCTATGTGCCGAGACTTGGAGCTGGCCAGTGAGCACCTTCCCGCCTTGTGTGCTGCTGTCCGCAAACAGCCTCCAAACAAAGCAGGGCACTAAGGCAAGAGAAGTAAGCGCCCCAGGAGGGAATCTGCCTGCGAGGGAACCTGTGCAGCACATGCCTTGTTCCGCTCGCCACTTCCCTGACTCTTAGGCAAAGCCCATCTCAGCTGGCTTGTAGGCGTGCCTCCGTGCTCAGAAGCAGCCCCGTGGCAGGCAGGACAGTGCGAGATGTCTTTTGGGCACGCAGCATGCTGCTTCCCACGCCCGGGACAAACTCCGAGCAGGTGCCTGGCTTGCGCTTCTATGTGCCGAGACTTGGAGCTGGCCAGCGCGCACCTTCCCGCTGTGTGTGCTGCTGTCCGCAAACAGCCTGCAAACAAAGCAGGGCACTAAGGCAAGAGAAGTAAGCGCCCCAGGAGGGAATCTGCCTGCGAGGGAACCTGTGCAGCACATCCCTTGTTCCGCTCGCCACTTCCCTGACTCTTAGGCAAAGCCCATCTCAGCTGGCTTGTAGGCGTGCCTCCGTGCTCAGAAGCAGCCCCGTGGCAGGCAGGACAGTGCGGGATGTCTTCTGGGCACGCAACATGCTGCTTCCCACGCCCGGGACAAATTGCGAGCAGGTGCCTGGCTTGCGCTTCTATGTGCCGAGACTTGGAGCTGGCCAGCGCGCACCTTCCCGCTGTGTGTGCTGCTGTCCGCAAACAGCCTCCAAACAAAGCAGGGCACTAAGGCAGGAGAAGTAAGCGCCCCAGGAGGGAATGTGCCTGCGAGGGAAGCTGTGCAGCACATCCCTTGTTCCGCTCGCCACTTCCCTGACTCTTAGGCAAAGCCCATCTCAGCTGGCTTGTAGGCGTGCCTCCGTGCTCAGAAGCAGCCCCGTGGAAGGCAGGACAGTGCGGGATGTCTTCTGGGCACGCAGCATGCTGCTTCCCATGCCCGGGACAAACTGCGAGCAGGTGCCTGGCTTGCGCTTCTATGTGCCGAGACTTGGAGCTGGCCAGCACGCACCTTCCCGCTGTGTGTGCTGCTGTCCGCAAACAGCCTGCAAACAAAGCAGGGCACTAAGGCAAGAGAACTAAGCGCCCCAGGAGGGAATGTGCCTGCGAGGGAAGCTGTGCAGCACATCCCTTGTTCCGCTCGCCACTTCCCTGACTCTTAGGCAAAGCCCATCTCAGCTGGCTTGTAGGCGTGCCTCCGTGCTCAGAAGCAGCCCCGTGGCAGGCAGGACAGTGTGAGATGTCTTCTGGGCACGCAGCATGCTGCTTCCCACGCCCGGGACAAATTGCGAGCAGGTGCCTCGCTTGCGCTTCTATGTGCCGAGACTTGGAGCTGGCCAGTGAGCACCTTCCCGCCTTGTGTGCTGCTGTCCGCAAACAGCCTCCAAACAAAGCAGGGCACTAAGGCAAGAGAAGTAAGCGCCCCAGGAGGGAATCTGCCTGCGAGGGAACCTGTGCAGCACATGCCTTGTTCCGCTCGCCACTTCCCTGACTCTTAGGCAAAGCCCATCTCAGCTGCCTTGTAGGCGTGCCTCCGTGTTCAGAAGCAGCCCCGTGGCAGGCAGGACAGTGCGGGATGTCTTCTGGGCACGCAGCATGCTGCTTCCCACGCCCGGGACAAACTGCGAGCAGGTGCCTGGCTTGCGCTTCTATGTGCCGAGACTTGGAGCTGGCCAGCGCGCACCTTCCCGCCTTGTGTGCTGCTGTCCGCAAACAGCCTCCAAACAAAGCAGGGCACTAAGGCAAGAGAAGTAAGCGCCCCAGGAGGGAATGTGCCTGCGAGGGAAGCTGTGCAGCACATCCCTTGTTCCGCTCGCCACTTCCCTGAGTCTTAGGCAAAGCCCTTCTCAGCTGGCTTGTAGGCGTGCCTCCGTGCTCAGAAGCAGCCCCGTGGCAGGCAGGACAGTGCGGGATGTCTTCTGGGCACGCAGCATGCTGCTTCCCACGCCCGGGACAAACTCCGAGCAGGTGCCTGGCTTGCGCTTCTATGTGCCGAGACTTGGAGCTGGCCAGCGCGCACCTTCCCGCTGTGTGTGCTGCTGTCCGCAAACAGCCTGCAAACAAAGCAGGGCACTAAGGCAAGAGAAGTAAGCGCCCCAGGAGGGAATGTGCCTGCGAGGGAAGCTGTGCAGCACATCCCTTGTTCCGCTCGCCACTTCCCTGACTCTTAGGCAAAGCCCATCTCAGCTGGCTTGTAGGCGTGGCTCCGTGCTCAGAAGCAGCCCCGTGGCAGGCAGGACAGTGCGAGATGTCTTCTGGGCACGCAGCATGCTGCTTCCCACGCCCGGGACAAACTCCGAGCAGGTGCCTGGCTTGCGCTTCTATGTGCCAAGACTTGGAGCTGGCCAGCGCGCACCTTCCCGCTGTGTGTGCTGCTGTCCGCAAACAGCCTGCAAACAAAGCAGGGCACTAAGGCAAGAGAACTAAGAGCCCCAGGAGGGAATCTGCCTGCGAGGGAAGCTGTGCAGCACATCCCTTGTTCCGCTCGCCACTTCCCTGACTCTTAGGCAAAGCCCATCTCAGCTGCCTTGTAGGCGTACCTCCGTGCTCAGAAGCAGCCCCATGGCAGGCAGGACAGTGCGGGATGTCTTCTGGGCACGCAGCATGCTGCTTCCCACGCCCGGGACAAACTCCGAGCAGGTGCCTCGCTTGCGCTTCTATGTGCCGAGACTTGGAGCTGGCCAGCGCGCACCTTCCCACTGTGTGTACTGCTGTCCGCAAACAGCCAGCAAACAAAGCAGGGCACTAAGGCAAGAGAACTAAGAGCCCTAGGAGGGAATCTGCCTGCGAGGGAACCTGTGCAGCACATCCCTTGTTCCGCTCGCCACTTCCCTGACTCTTAGGCAAAGCCCATCTCAGCTGGCTTGTAGGCGTGCCTCCGTGCTCAGAAGCAGCCCCGTGGCAGGCAGGACAGTGCGGGATGTCTTCTGGGCACGCAGCATGCTGCTTCCCACGCCCGGGACAAATTGCGAGCAGGTGCCTGGCTTGCGCTTCTATGTGCCGAGACTTGGAGCTGGCCAGCGCGCACCTTCCCGCTGTGTGTGCTGCTGTCCGCAAACAGCCTCCAAACAAAGCAGGGCACTAAGGCAAGAGAAGTAAGCGCCCCAGGAGGGAATGTGCCTGCGAGGGAAGCTGTGCAGCACATCCCTTGTTCAGCTCGCCACTTCCCTGACTCTTAGGCAAAGCCCATCTCAGCTGGCTTGTAGGCGTGCCTCCGTGTTCAGAAGCAGCCCCGTGGCAGGCAGGACAGTGCGGGATGTCTTCTGGGCACGCAGCATGCTGATTCCCATGCCCGGGACAAACTGCGAGCAGGTGCCTGGCTTGCGCTTCTATGTGCCGAGACTTGGAGCTGGCCAGCACGCACCTTCCCGCTGTGTGTGCTGCTGTCCGCAAACAGCCTGCAAACAAAGCAGGGCACTAAGGCAAGAGAAGTAAGCGCCCCAGGAGGGAATCTGCCTGCGAGGGAAGCTGTGCAGCACATCCCTTGTTCCGCTCGCCACTTCCCTGACTCTTAGGCAAAGCCCATCTCAGCTGCCTTGTAGGCGTGCCTCCGTGCTCAGAAGCAGCCCCGTGGCAGGCAGGACAGTGTGAGATGTCTTCTGGGTACGCAGCATGCTGCTTCCCACGCCCGGGACAAATTGCGAGCAGGTGCCTCGCTTGCGCTTCTATGTGCCGAGACTTGGAGCTGGCCAGTGAGCACCTTCCCGCCTTGTGTGCTGCTGTCCGCAAACAGCCTCCAAACAAAGCAGGGCACTAAGGCAAGAGAAGTAAGCGCCCCAGGTCGGAATCTGCCTGCGAGGGAAGCTGTGCAGCACATCCCTTGTTCCGCTCGCCACTTCCCTGACTCTTAGGCAAAGCCCATCTCAGCTGGCTTGTAGGCGTGCCTCCGTGCTCAGAAGCAGCCCCATGGCAGGCAGGACAGTGCGGGATGTCTTCTGGGCACGCAGCATGCTGCTTCCCACGCCCGGGACAAACTGCGAGCAGGTGCCTGGCTTGCGCTTCTATGTGCCGAGACTTGGAGCTGGCCAGCGCGCACCTTCCCGCTGTGTGTGCTGCTGTCCGCAAACAGCCTGCAAACAAAGCAGGGCACTAAGGCAAGAGAACTAAGAGCCCCAGGAGGGAATCTGCCTGCGAGGGAAGCTGTGCAGCACATCCCTTGTTCCGCTCGCCACTTCCCTGACTCTTAGGCAAAGCCCATCTCAGCTGCCTTGTAGGCGTGCCTCCGTGCTCAGAAGCAGCCCCGTGGCAGGCAGGACAGTGCGAGATGTCTTCTGGGCACGCAGCATGCTGCTTCCCACGCCCGGGACAAACTCCGAGCAGGTGCCTGGCTTGCGCTTCTATGTGCCGAGACTTGGAGCTGGCCAGCGCGCACCTTCCCGCTGTGTGTGCTGCTGTCCGCAAACAGCCTCCAAACAAAGCAGGGCACTAAGGCAGGAGATGTAAGCGCCCCAGGAGGGAATGTGCCTGCGAGGGAAGCTGTGCAGCACATCCCTTGTTCCGCTCGCCACTTCCCTGACTCTTAGGCAAAGCCCATCTCAGCTGCCTTGTAGGCGTGCCTCCGTGCTCAGAAGCAGCCCCGTGGCAGGCAGGACAGTGGGAGAAGTCTTCTGGGCACGCAGCATGCTGCTTCCCACGCCCGGGACAAACTCCGAGCAGGTGCCTGGCTTGCGCTTCTATGTGCCGAGACTTGGAGCTGGCCAGCGCGCACCTTCCCGCTGTGTGCGCTGCTGTCCGCAAACAGCCTGCAAACAAAGCAGGGCACTAAGGCAAGAGAACTAAGAGCCCCAGGAGGGAATCTGCCTGCGAGGGAAGCTGTGCAGCACATGCCTTGTTCCGCTCGCCACTTCCCTGACTCTTAGGCAAAGCCCATCTCAGCTGGCTTGTAGGCATGCCTCCGTGTTCAGAAGCAGCCCCGTGGGAGGCAGGACAGTGGGAGAAGTCTTCTGGGCACGCAGCATGCTGCTTCCCACGCCCGGGACAAACTCCGAGCAGGTGCCTGGCTTGCGCTTCTATGTGCCGAGACTTGGAGCTGGCCAGCGCGCACCTTCCCGCTGTGTGCGCTGCTGTCCGCAAACAGCCTCCAAACAAAGCAGGGCACTAAGGCAAGAGAACTAAGAGCCCCAGGATTGAATCTGCCTGCGAGGGAACCTGTGCAGCACATGCCTTGTTCCGCTCGCCACTTCCCTGACTCTTAGGCAAAGCCCATCTCAGCTGGCTTGTAGGCGTGCCTCCGTGCTCAGAAGCAGCCCCGTGGCAGGCAGGACAGTGCGGGATGTCTTCTGGGCACGCAGCATGCTGCTTCCCACGCCCGGGACAAACTGCGAGCAGGTGCCTGGCTTGCGCTTCTATGTGCCGAGACTTGGAGCTGGCCAGCGCGCACCTTCCCGCTGTGTGTGCTGCTGTCCGCAAACAGCCTGCAAACAAAGCAGGGCACTAAGGCAAGAGAAGTAAGCGCCCCAGGAGGGAATGTGCCTGCGAGGGAAGCTGTGCAGCACATCCCTTGTTCCGCTCGCCACTTCCCTGACTCTTAGGCAAAGCCCATCTCAGCTGGCTTGTAGGCGTGCCTCCGTGCTCAGAAGCAGCCCCGTGGCAGGCAGGACAGTGCGAGATGTCTTCTGGGCACGCAGCATGCTGCTTCCCACGCCCGGGACAAACTCCGAGCAGGTGCCTGGCTTGCGCTTCTATGTGCCGAGACTTGGAGCTGGCCAGCGCGCACCTTCCCGCTGTGTGTGCTGCTGTCCGCAAACAGCCTGCAAACAAAGCAGGGCACTAAGGCAAGAGAACTAAGAGCCCCAGGAGGGAATCTGCCTGCGAGGGAAGCTGTGCAGCACATCCCTTGTTCCGCTCGCCACTTCCCTGACTCTTAGGCAAAGCCCATCTCAGCTGCCTTGTAGGCGTGCCTCCGTGCTCAGAAGCAGCCCCGTGGCAGGCAGGACAGTGCGAGATGTCTTCTGGGCACGCAGCATGCTGCTTCCCACGCCCGGGACAAACTCCGAGCAGGTGCCTGGCTTGCGCTTCTATGTGCCGAGACTTGGAGCTGGCCAGCGCGCACCTTCCCGCTGTGTGTGCTGCTGTCCGCAAACAGCCTCCAAACAAAGCAGGGCACTAAGGCAGGAGATGTAAGCGCCCCAGGAGGGAATGTGCCTGCGAGGGAAGCTGTGCAGCACATCCCTTGTTCCGCTCGCCACTTCCCTGACTCTTAGGCAAAGCCCATCTCAGCTGGCTTGTAGGCGTGCCTCCGTGCTCAGAAGCAGCCCCGTGGCAGGCAGGACAGTGCGGGATGTCTTCTGGGCACGCAGCATGCTGATTCCCATGCCCGGGACAAACTGCGAGCAGGTGCCTGGCTTGCGCTTCTATGTGAAGAGACTTGGAGCTGGCCAGCACGCACCTTCCCGCTGTGTGTGCTGCTGTCCGCAAACAGCCTCCAAACAAAGCAGGGCACTAAGGCAAGAGAAGTAAGCGCCCCAGGAGGGAATGTGCCTGCGAGGGAAGCTGTGCAGCACATCCCTTGTTCCGCTCGCCACTTCCCTGACTCTTAGGCAAAGCCCATCTCAGCTGGCTTGTAGGCGTGCCTCCGTGCTCAGAAGCAGCCCCGTGGCAGGCAGGACAGTGCGGGATGTCTTCTGGGCACGCAGCATGCTGCTTCCCACGCCCGGGACAAATTGCGAGCAGGTGCCTGGCTTGCGCTTCTATGTGCCGAGACTTGGAGCTGGCCAGCGCGCACCTTCCCGCTGTGTGTGCTGCTGTCCGCAAACAGCCTGCAAACAAAGCAGGGCACTAAGGCAGGAGAAGTAAGCGCCCCAGGAGGGAATCTGCCTGCGAGGGAAGCTGTGCAGCACATCCCTTGTTCCGCTCGCCACTTCCCTGACTCTTAGGCAAAGCCCATCTCAGCTGCCTTGTAGGCGTGCCTCCGTGTTCAGAAGCAGCCCCGTGGCAGGCAGGACAGTGGGAGAAGTCTTCTGGGCACGCAGCATGCTGCTTCCCACGCCCGGGACAAACTCCGAGCAGGTGCCTGGCTTGCGCTTCTATGTGCCGAGACTTGGAGCTGGCCAGCGCGGACCTTCCCGCTGTGTGTGCTGCTGTCCGCAAACAGCCTCCAAACAAAGCAGGGCACTAAGGCAAGAGAAGTAAGCGCCCCAGGAGGGAATGTGCCTGCGAGGGAAGCTGTGCAGCACATCCCTTGTTCCGCTCGCCACTTCCCTGACTCTTAGGCAAAGCCCATCTCAGCTGGCTTGTAGGCGTGCCTCCGTGCTCAGAAGCAGCCCCGTGGCAGGCAGGACAGTGCGAGATGTCTTCTGGGCACGCAGCATGCTGCTTCCCACGCCCGGGACAAACTCCGAGCAGGTGCCTGGCTTGCGCTTCTATGTGCCGAGACTTGGAGCTGGCCAGCGCGCACCTTCCCGCTGTGTGTGCTGCTGTCCGCAAACAGCCTCCAAACAAAGCAGGGCACTAAGGCAGGAGAAGTAAGCGCCCCAGGAGGGAATGTGCCTGCGAGGGAAGCTGTGCAGCACATCCCTTGTTCCGCTCGCCACTTCCCTGACTCTTAGGCAAAGCCCATCTCAGCTGCCTTGTAGGCGTGCCTCCGTGTTCAGAAGCAGCCCCGTGGCAGGCAGGACAGTGGGAGAAGTCTTCTGGGCACGCAGCATGCTGCTTCCCACGCCCGTGACAAACTCCGAGCAGGTGCCTGGCTTGCGCTTCTATGTGCCGAGACTTGGAGCTGGCCAGCGCGCACCTTCCCGCTGTGTGCGCTGCTGTCCGCAAACAGCCTGCAAACAAAGCAGGGCACTAAGGCAAGAGAAGTAAGCGCCCCAGGAGGGAATGTGCCTGCGAGGGAAGCTGTGCAGCACATGCCTTGTTCCGCTCGCCACTTCCCTGACTCTTAGGCAAAGCCCATCTCAGCTGGCTTGTAGGCGTGCCTCCGTGCTCAGAAGCAGCCCCGTGGCAGGCAGGACAGTGCGGGATGTCTTCTGGGCACGCAGCATGCTGCTTCCCACGCCCGGGACAAATTGCGAGCAGGTGCCTCGCTTGCGCTTCTATGTGCCGAGACTTGGAGCTGGCCAGTGAGCACCTTCCCGCCTTGTGTGCTGCTGTCCGCAAACAGCCTCCAAACAAAGCAGGGCACTAAGGCAAGAGAAGTAAGCGCCCCAGGAGGGAATGTGCCTGCGAGGGAAGCTGTGCAGCACATCCCTTGTTCCGCTCGCCACTTCCCTGACTCTTAGGCAAAGCCCATCTCAGCTGCCTTGTAGGCGTGCCTCCGTGCTCAGAAGCAGCCCCGTGGCAGGCAGGACAGTGCGAGATGTCTTCTGGGCACGCAGCATGCTGCTTCCCACGCCCGGGACAAACTCCGAGCAGGTGCCTGGCTTGCGCTTCTATGTGCCGAGACTTGGAGCTGGCCAGCGCGCACCTTCCCGCTGTGTGTGCTGCTGTCCGCAAACAGCCTCCAAACAAAGCAGGGCACTAAGGCAGGAGATGTAAGCGCCCCAGGAGGGAATGTGCCTGCGAGGGAAGCTGTGCAGCACATCCCTTGTTCCGCTCGCCACTTCCCTGACTCTTAGGCAAAGCCCATCTCAGCTGGCTTGTAGGCGTGCCTCCGTGCTCAGAAGCAGCCCCGTGGCAGGCAGGACAGTGCGGGATGTCTTCTGGGCACGCAGCATGCTGATTCCCATGCCCGGGACAAACTGCGAGCAGGTGCCTGGCTTGCGCTTCTATGTGAAGAGACTTGGAGCTGGCCAGCACGCACCTTCCCGCTGTGTGTGCTGCTGTCCGCAAACAGCCTCCAAACAAAGCAGGGCACTAAGGCAAGAGAAGTAAGCGCCCCAGGAGGGAATGTGCCTGCGAGGGAAGCTGTGCAGCACATCCCTTGTTCCGCTCGCCACTTCCCTGACTCTTAGGCAAAGCCCATCTCAGCTGGCTTGTAGGCGTGCCTCCGTGCTCAGAAGCAGCCCCGTGGCAGGCAGGACAGTGCGGGATGTCTTCTGGGCACGCAGCATGCTGCTTCCCACGCCCGGGACAAATTGCGAGCAGGTGCCTGGCTTGCGCTTCTATGTGCCGAGACTTGGAGCTGGCCAGCGCGCACCTTCCCGCTGTGTGTGCTGCTGTCCGCAAACAGCCTGCAAACAAAGCAGGGCACTAAGGCAGGAGAAGTAAGCGCCCCAGGAGGGAATCTGCCTGCGAGGGAAGCTGTGCAGCACATCCCTTGTTCCGCTCGCCACTTCCCTGACTCTTAGGCAAAGCCCATCTCAGCTGCCTTGTAGGCGTGCCTCCGTGCTCAGAAGCAGCCCCGTGGCAGGCAGGACAGTGGGAGAAGTCTTCTGGGCACGCAGCATGCTGCTTCCCACGCCCGGGACAAACTCCGAGCAGGTGCCTGGCTTGCGCTTCTATGTGCCGAGACTTGGAGCTGGCCAGCGCGGACCTTCCCGCTGTGTGTGCTGCTGTCCGCAAACAGCCTCCAAACAAAGCAGGGCACTAAGGCAAGAGAAGTAAGCGCCCCAGGAGGGAATGTGCCTGCGAGGGAAGCTGTGCAGCACATCCCTTGTTCCGCTCGCCACTTCCCTGACTCTTAGGCAAAGCCCATCTCAGCTGGCTTGTAGGCGTGCCTCCGTGCTCAGAAGCAGCCCCGTGGCAGGCAGGACAGTGCGAGATGTCTTCTGGGCACGCAGCATGCTGCTTCCCACGCCCGGGACAAACTGCGAGCAGGTGCCTGGCTTGCGCTTCTATGTGCCGAGACTTGGAGCTGGCCAGCGCGCACCTTCCCGCTGTGTGTGCTGCTGTCCGCAAACAGCCTCCAAACAAAGCAGGGCACTAAGGCAGGAGAAGTAAGCGCCCCAGGAGGGAATGTGCCTGCGAGGGAAGCTGTGCAGCACATCCCTTGTTCCGCTCGCCACTTCCCTGACTCTTAGGCAAAGCCCATCTCAGCTGCCTTGTAGGCGTGCCTCCGTGTTCAGAAGCAGCCCCGTGGCAGGCAGGACAGTGGGAGAAGTCTTCTGGGCACGCAGCATGCTGCTTCCCACGCCCGTGACAAACTCCGAGCAGGTGCCTGGCTTGCGCTTCTATGTGCCGAGACTTGGAGCTGGCCAGCGCGCACCTTCCCGCTGTGTGCGCTGCTGTCCGCAAACAGCCTGCAAACAAAGCAGGGCACTAAGGCAAGAGAAGTAAGCGCCCCAGGAGGGAATGTGCCTGCGAGGGAAGCTGTGCAGCACATCCCTTGTTCCGCTCGCCACTTCCCTGACTCTTAGGCAAAGCCCATCTCAGCTGGCTTGTAGGCGTGCCTCCGTGCTCAGAAGCAGCCCCGTGGCAGGCAGGACAGTGCGGGATGTCTTCTGGGCACGCAGCATGCTGCTTCCCACGCCCGGGACAAATTGCGAGCAGGTGCCTCGCTTGCGCTTCTATGTGCCGAGACTTGGAGCTGGCCAGTGAGCACCTTCCCGCCTTGTGTGCTGCTGTCCGCAAACAGCCTCCAAACAAAGCAGGGCACTAAGGCAAGAGAAGTAAGCGCCCCAGGAGGGAATGTGCCTGCGAGGGAAGCTGTGCAGCACATCCCTTGTTCCGCTCGCCACTTCCCTGACTCTTAGGCAAAGCCCATCTCAGCTGCCTTGTAGGCGTGCCTCCGTGCTCAGAAGCAGCCCCGTGGCAGGCAGGACAGTGCGGGATGTCTTCTGGGCACGCAGCATGCTGCTTCCCACGCCCGGGACAAATTGCGAGCAGGTGCCTGGCTTGCGCTTCTATGTGCCGAGACTTGGAGCTGGCCAGTGAGCACCTTCCCGCCTTGTGTGCTGCTGTCCGCAAACAGCCTCCAAACAAAGCAGGGCACTAAGGCAAGAGAAGTAAGCGCCCCAGGAGGGAATGTGCCTGCGAGGGAAGCTGTGCAGCACATCCCTTGTTCCGCTCGCCACTTCCCTGACTCTTAGGCAAAGCCCATCTCAGCTGGCTTGTAGGCGTGCCTCCGTGCTCAGAAGCAGCCCCGTGGCAGGCAGGACAGTGCGAGATGTCTTCTGGGCACGCAGCATGCTGCTTCCCACGCCCGGGACAAACTCCGAGCAGGTGCCTGGCTTGCGCTTCTATGTGCCGAGACTTGGAGCTGGCCAGCGCGCACCTTCCCGCTGTGTGCGCTGCTGTCCGCAAACAGCCTGCAAACAAAGCAGGGCACTAAGGCAAGAGAACTAAGAGCCCCAGGAGGGAATCTGCCTGCGAGGGAACCTGTGCAGCACATGCCTTGTTCCGCTCGCCACTTCCCTGACTCTTAGGCAAAGCCCATCTCAGCTGGCTTGTAGGCGTGCCTCCGTGCTCAGAAGCAGCCCCGTGGCAGGCAGGACAGTGCGGGATGTCTTCTGGGCACGCAGCATGCTGCTTCCCACGCCCGGGACAAATTGCGAGCAGGTGCCTGGCTTGCGCTTCTATGTGCCGAGACTTGGAGCTGGCCAGCGCGCACCTTCCCGCTGTGTGTGCTGCTGTCCGCAAACAGCCTCCAAACAAAGCAGGGCACTAAGGCAGGAGAAGTAAGCGCCCCAGGAGGGAATGTGCCTGCGAGGGAAGCTGTGCAGCACATCCCTTGTTCCGCTCGCCACTTCCCTGACTCTTAGGCAAAGCCCTTCTCAGCTGGCTTGTAGGCGTGCCTCCGTGCTCAGAAGCAGCCCCGTGGCAGGCAGGACAGTGCGGGATGTCTTCTGGGCACGCAGCATGCTGCTTCCCACGCCCGGGACAAACTCCGAGCAGGTGCCTGGCTTGCGCTTCTATGTGCCGAGACTTGGAGCTGGCCAGCGCGCACCTTCCCGCTGTGTGTGCTGCTGTCCGCAAACAGCCTGCAAACAAAGCAGGGCACTAAGGCAAGAGAAGTAAGCGCCCCAGGAGGGAATGTGCCTGCGAGGGAAGCTGTGCAGCACATCCCTTGTTCCGCTCGCCACTTCCCTGACTCTTAGGCAAAGCCCATCTCAGCTGGCTTGTAGGCGTGCCTCCGTGCTCAGAAGCAGCCCCGTGGCAGGCAGGACAGTGCGAGATGTCTTCTGGGCACGCAGCATGCTGCTTCCCACGCCCGGGACAAACTGCGAGCAGGTGCCTGGCTTGCGCTTCTATGTGCCGAGACTTGGAGCTGGCCAGCGCGCACCTTCCCGCTGTGTGTGCTGCTGTCCGCAAACAGCCTCCAAACAAAGCAGGGCACTAAGGCAAGAGAACTAAGAGCAACAGGAGGGAATCTGCCTGCGAGGGAAGCTGTGCAGCACATCCCTTGTTCCGCTCGCCACTTCCCTGACTCTTAGGCAAAGCCCATCTCAGCTGGCTTGTAGGCGTGCCTCCGTGCTCAGAAGCAGCCCCGTGGCAGGCAGGACAGTGCGAGATGTCTTCTGGGCACGCAGCATGCTGCTTCCCACGCCCGGGACAAACTGCGAGCAGGTGCCTGGCTTGCGCTTCTATGTGCCGAGACTTGGAGCTGGCCAGCGCGCACCTTCCCGCTGTGTGTGCTGCTGTCCGCAAACAGCCTCCAAACAAAGCAGGGCACTAAGGCAGGAGATGTAAGCGCCCCAGGAGGGAATGTGCCTGCGAGGGAAGCTGTGCAGCACATGCCTTGTTCCGCTCGCCACTTCCCTGACTCTTAGGCAAAGCCCATCTCAGCTGCCTTGTAGGCGTGCCTCCGTGTTCAGAAGCAGCCCCGTGGCAGGCAGGACAGTGGGAGAAGTCTTCTGGGCACGCAGCATGCTGCTTCCCACGCCCGGGACAAACTCCGAGCAGGTGCCTGGCTTGCGCTTCTATGTGCCGAGACTTGGAGCTGGCCAGCGCGCACCTTCCCGCTGTGTGTGCTGCTGTCCGCAAACAGCCTCCAAACAAAGCAGGGCACTAAGGCAAGAGAAGTAAGCGCCCCAGGAGGGAATGTGCCTGCGAGGGAAGCTGTGCAGCACATCCCTTGTTCCGCTCGCCACTTCCCTGACTCTTAGGCAAAGCCCATCTCAGCTGGCTTGTAGGCGTGCCTCCGTGCTCAGAAGCAGCCCCGTGGCAGGCAGGACAGTGCGAGATGTCTTCTGGGCACGCAGCATGCTGCTTCCCACGCCCGGGACAAACTGCGAGCAGGTGCCTGGCTTGCGCTTCTATGTGCCGAGACTTGGAGCTGGCCAGCGCGCACCTTCCCGCTGTGTGTGCTGCTGTCCGCAAACAGCCTGCAAACAAAGCAGGGCACTAAGGCAGGAGAAGTAAGCGCCCCAGGAGGGAATGTGCCTGCGAGGGAAGCTGTGCAGCACATCCCTTGTTCCGCTCGCCACTTCCCTGACTCTTAGGCAAAGCCCATCTCAGCTGCCTTGTAGGCGTGCCTCCGTGTTCAGAAGCAGCCCCGTGGCAGGCAGGACAGTGGGAGAAGTCTTCTGGGCACGCAGCATGCTGCTTCCCACGCCCGTGACAAACTCCGAGCAGGTGCCTGGCTTGCGCTTCTATGTGCCGAGACTTGGAGCTGGCCAGCGCGCACCTTCCCGCTGTGTGCGCTGCTGTCCGCAAACAGCCTGCAAACAAAGCAGGGCACTAAGGCAAGAGAAGTAAGCGCCCCAGGAGGGAATGTGCCTGCGAGGGAAGCTGTGCAGCACATCCCTTGTTCCGCTCGCCACTTCCCTGACTCTTAGGCAAAGCCCATCTCAGCTGGCTTGTAGGCGTGCCTCCGTGCTCAGAAGCAGCCCCGTGGCAGGCAGGACAGTGCGGGATGTCTTCTGGGCACGCAGCATGCTGCTTCCCACGCCCGGGACAAATTGCGAGCAGGTGCCTCGCTTGCGCTTCTATGTGCCGAGACTTGGAGCTGGCCAGTGAGCACCTTCCCGCCTTGTGTGCTGCTGTCCGCAAACAGCCTCCAAACAAAGCAGGGCACTAAGGCAAGAGAAGTAAGCGCCCCAGGAGGGAATGTGCCTGCGAGGGAAGCTGTGCAGCACATCCCTTGTTCCGCTCGCCACTTCCCTGACTCTTAGGCAAAGCCCATCTCAGCTGCCTTGTAGGCGTGCCTCCGTGCTCAGAAGCAGCCCCGTGGCAGGCAGGACAGTGCGGGATGTCTTCTGGGCACGCAGCATGCTGCTTCCCACGCCCGGGACAAATTGCGAGCAGGTGCCTCGCTTGCGCTTCTATGTGCCGAGACTTGGAGCTGGCCAGTGAGCACCTTCCCGCCTTGTGTGCTGCTGTCCGCAAACAGCCTCCAAACAAAGCAGGGCACTAAGGCAAGAGAAGTAAGCGCCCCAGGAGGGAATCTGCCTGCGAGGGAAGCTGTGCAGCACATCCCTTGTTCCGCTCGCCACTTCCCTGACTCTTAGGCAAAGCCCATCTCAGCTGGCTTGTAGGCGTGCCTCCGTGCTCAGAAGCAGCCCCGTGGCAGGCAGGACAGTGCGAGATGTCTTCTGGGCACGCAGCATGCTGCTTCCCACGCCCGGGACAAATTGCGAGCAGGTGCCTCGCTTGCGCTTCTATGTGCCGAGACTTGGAGCTGGCCAGTGAGCACCTTCCCGCTGTGTGTGCTGCTGTCCGCAAACAGCCTCCAAACAAAGCAGGGCACTAAGGCAAGAGAACTAAGAGCCCCAGGAGGGAATGTGCCTGCGAGGGAAGCTGTGCAGCACATCCCTTGTTCCGCTCGCCACTTCCCTGACTCTTAGGCAAAGCCCATCTCAGCTGCCTTGTAGGCGTGCCTCCGTGTTCAGAAGCAGCCCCGTGGCAGGCAGGACAGTGGAGAAGTCTTCTGGGCACGCAGCATGCTGCTTCCCACGCCCGGGACAAACTCCGAGCAGGTGCCTGGCTTGCGCTTCTATGTGCCGAGACTTGGAGCTGGCCAGCGCGCACCTTCCCGCTGTGTGCGCTGCTGTCCGCAAACAGCCTCCAAACAAAGCAGGGCACTAAGGCAAGAGAAGTAAGCGCCCCAGGAGGGAATGTGCCTGCGAGGGAAGCTGTGCAGCACATCCCTTGTTCCGCTCGCCACTTCCCTGACTCTTAGGCAAAGCCCATCTCAGCTGGCTTGTAGGCATGCCTCCGTGCTCAGAAGCAGCCCCGTGGCAGGCAGGACAGTGCGGGATGTCTTCTGGGCACGCAGCATGCTGCTTCCCACGCCCGGGACAAATTGCGAGCAGGTGCCTCGCTTGCGCTTCTATGTGCCGAGACTTGGAGCTGGCCAGTGAGCACCTTCCCGCCTTGTGTGCTGCTGTCCGCAAACAGCCTGCAAACAAAGCAGGGCACTAAGGCAAGAGAAGTAAGCGCCCCAGGAGGGAATCTGCCTGCGAGGGAAGCTGTGCAGCACATGCCTTGTTCCGCTCGCCACTTCCCTGACTCTTAGGCAAAGCCCATCTCAGCTGGCTTGTAGGCGTGCCTCCGTGCTCAGAAGCAGCCCCGTGGCAGGCAGGACAGTGCGGGATGTCTTCTGGGCACGCAGCATGCTGCTTCCCATGCCCGGGACAAATTGCGAGCAGGTGCCTGGCTTGCGCTTCTATGTGCCGAGACTTGGAGCTGGCCAGCGCGCACCTTCCCGCTGTGTGTGCTGCTGTCCGCAAACAGCCTGCAAACAAAACAGGGCACTAAGGCAAGAGAAGTAAGCGCCCCAGGAGGGAATGTGCCTGCGAGGGAAGCTGTGCAGCACATCCCTTGTTCCGCTCGCCACTTCCCTGACTCTTAGGCAAAGCCCATCTCAGCTGGCTTGTAGGCGTGCCTCCGTGCTCAGAAGCAGCCCCGTGGCAGGCAGGACAGTGCGAGATGTCTTCTGGGCACGCAGCATGCTGCTTCCCACGCCCGGGACAAACTCCGAGCAGGTGCCTCGCTTGCGCTTCTATGTGCCGAGACTTGGAGCTGGCCAGCGCGCACCTTCCCGCTGTGTGTGCTGCTGTCCGCAAACAGCCTGCAAACAAAGCAGGGCACTAAGGCAAGAGAACTAAGAGCCCCAGGAGGGAATGTGCCTGCGAGGGAAGCTGTGCAGCACATCCCTTGTTCCGCTCGCCACTTCCCTGACTCTTAGGCAAAGCCCATCTCAGCTGGCTTGTAGGCGTGCCTCCGTGCTCAGAAGCAGCCCCGTGGCAGGCAGGACAGTGCGAGATGTCTTCTGGGCACGCAGCATGCTGCTTCCCACGCCCGGGACAAACTGCGAGCAGGTGCCTGGCTTGCGCTTCTATGTGCCGAGACTTGGAGCTGGCCAGCGCGCACCTTCCCGCTGTGTGTGCTGCTGTCCGCAAACAGCCTCCAAACAAAGCAGGGCACTAAGGCAGGAGATGTAAGCGCCCCAGGAGGGAATCTGCCTGCGAGGGAAGCTGTGCAGCACATCCCTTGTTCCGCTCGCCACTTCCCTGACTCTTAGGCAAAGCCCATCTCAGCTGCCTTGTAGGCGTGCCTCCGTGTTCAGAAGCAGCCCCGTGGCAGGCAGGACAGTGGGAGAAGTCTTCTGGGCACGCAGCATGCTGCTTCCCACGCCCGGGACAAACTCCGAGCAGGTGCCTGGCTTGCGCTTCTATGTGCCGAGACTTGGAGCTGGCCAGCGCGCACCTTCCCGCTGTGTGCGCTGCTGTCCGCAAACAGCCTGCAAACAAAGCAGGGCACTAAGGCAAGAGAAGTAAGCGCCCCAGGAGGGAATGTGCCTGCGAGGGAAGCTGTGCAGCACATCCCTTGTTCCGCTCGCCACTTCCCTGACTCTTAGGCAAAGCCCATCTCAGCTGGCTTGTAGGCGTGCCTCCGTGCTCAGAAGCAGCCCCGTGGCAGGCAGGACAGTGCGGGATGTCTTCTGGGCACGCAGCATGCTGCTTCCCACGCCCGGGACAAATTGCGAGCAGGTGCCTGGCTTGCGCTTCTATGTGCCGAGACTTGGAGCTGGCCAGCGCGCACCTTCCCGCTGTGTGTGCTGCTGTCCGCAAACAGCCTCCAAACAAAGCAGGGCACTAAGGCAAGAGAAGTAAGCGCCCCAGGAGGGAATGTGCCTGCGAGGGAAGCTGTGCAGCACATCCCTTGTTCCGCTCGCCACTTCCCTGACTCTTAGGCAAAGCCCATCTCAGCTGGCTTGTAGGCGTGCCTCCGTGCTCAGAAGCAGCCCCGTGGCAGGCAGGACAGTGCGAGATGTCTTCTGGGCACGCAGCATGCTGCTTCCCACGCCCGGGACAAACTGCGAGCAGGTGCCTGGCTTGCGCTTCTATGTGCCGAGACTTGGAGCTGGCCAGCGCGCACCTTCCCGCTGTGTGTGCTGCTGTCCGCAAACAGCCTCCAAACAAAGCAGGGCACTAAGGCAGGAGATGTAAGCGCCCCAGGAGGGAATGTGCCTGCGAGGGAAGCTGTGCAGCACATCCCTTGTTCCGCTCGCCACTTCCCTGACTCTTAGGCAAAGCCCATCTCAGCTGGCTTGTAGGCGTGCCTCCGTGCTCAGAAGCAGCCCCGTGGCAGGCAGGACAGTGCGGGATGTCTTCTGGGCACGCAGCATGCTGCTTCCCACGCCCGGGACAAACTCCGAGCAGGTGCCTGGCTTGCGCTTCCATGTGCCGAGACTTGGAGCTGGCCAGCGCGCACCTTCCCGCTGTGTGTGCTGCTGTCCGCAAACAGCCTCCAAACAAAGCAGGGCACTAAGGCAAGAGAAGTAAGCGCCCCAGGAGGGAATCTGCCTGCGAGGGAAGCTGTGCAGCACATCCCTTGTTCCGCACGCCACTTCCCTGACTCTTAGGCAAAGCCCATCTCAGTTGGCTTGTAGGCGTGCCTCCGTGCTCAGAAGCAGCCCCGTGGCAGGCAGGACAGTGCGAGATGTCTTCTGGGCACGCAGCATGCTGCTTCCCACGCCCGGGACAAATTGCGAGCAGGTGCCTCGCTTGCGCTTCTATGTGCCGAGACTTGGAGCTGGCCAGTGAGCACCTTCCCGCCTTGTGTGCTGCTGTCCGCAAACAGCCTCCAAACAAAGCAGGGCACTAAGGCAAGAGAAGTAAGCGCCCCAGGAGGGAATGTGCCTGCGAGGGAAGCTGTGCAGCACATCCCTTGTTCCGCTCGCCACTTCCCTGACTCTTAGGCAAAGCCCATCTCAGCTGGCTTGTAGGCGTGCCTCCGTGCTCAGAAGCAGCCCCGTGGCAGGCAGGACAGTGCGAGATGTCTTCTGGGCACGCAGCATGCTGCTTCCCACGCCCGGGACAAACTCCGAGCAGGTGCCTGGCTTGCGCTTCTATGTGCCGAGACTTGGAGCTGGCCAGCACGCACCTTCCCTCTGTGTGCGCTGCTGTCCGCAAACAGCCTCCAAACAAAGCAGGGCACTAAGGCAAGAGAAGTAAGCGCCCCAGGAGGGAATGTGCCTGCGAGGGAAGCTGTGCAGCACATCCCTTGTTCCGCTCGCCACTTCCCTGACTCTTAGGCAAAGCCCATCTCAGCTGGCTTGTAGGCGTGCCTCCGTGCTCAGAAGCAGCCCCGTGGCAGGCAGGACAGTGCGGGATGTCTTCTGGGCACGCAGCATGCTGCTTCCCACGCCCGGGACAAACTCCGAGCAGGTGCCTGGCTTGCGCTTCTATGTGCCGAGACTTGGAGCTGGCCAGCGCGCACCTTCCCGCTGTGTGCGCTGCTGTCCGCAAACAGCCTCCAAACAAAGCAGGGCACTAAGGCAAGAGAAGTAAGCGCCCCAGGAGGGAATCTGCCTGCGAGGGAAGCTGTGCAGCACATCCCTTGTTCCGCTCGCCACTTCCCTGACTCTTAGGCAAAGCCCATCTCAGCTGGCTTGTAGGCGTGCCTCCGTGCTCAGAAGCAGCCCCGTGGCAGGCAGGACAGTGCGGGATGTCTTCTGGGCACGCAGCATGCTGCTTCCCACGCCCGGGACAAATTGCGAGCAGGTGCCTCGCTTGCGCTTCTATGTGCCGAGACTTGGAGCTGGCCAGCGCGCACCTTCCCGCTGTGTGTGCTGCTGTCCGCAAACAGCCTCCAAACAAAGCAGGGCACTAAGGCAAGAGAAGTAAGCGCCCCAGGAGGGAATGTGCCTGCGAGGGAAGCTGTGCAGCACATCCCTTGTTCCGCTCGCCACTTCCCTGACTCTTAGGCAAAGCCCATCTCAGCTGGCTTGTAGGCGTGCCTCCGTGCTCAGAAGCAGCCCCGTGGCAGGCAGGACAGTGCGGGATGTCTTCTGGGCACGCAGCATGCTGCTTCCCACGCCCGGGACAAATTGCGAGCAGGTGCCTGGCTTGCGCTTCTATGTGCCGAGACTTGGAGCTGGCCAGCGCGCACCTTCCCGCTGTGTGCGCTGCTGTCCGCAAACAGCCTCCAAACAAAGCAGGGCACTAAGGCAAGAGAAGTAAGTGCCCCAGGAGGGAATCTGCCTGCGAGGGAAGCTGTGCAGCACATCCCTTGTTCCGCTCGCCACTTCCCTGACTCTTAGGCAAAGCCCATCTCAGCTGGCTTGTAGGCGTGCCTCCGTGCTCAGAAGCAGCCCCGTGGCAGGCAGGACAGTGCGAGATGTCTTCTGGGCACGCAGCATGCTGCTTCCCACGCCCGGGACAAACTGCGAGCAGGTGCCTGGCTTGCGCTTCTATGTGCCGAGACTTGGAGCTGGCCAGCGCGCACCTTCCCGCTGTGTGTGCTGCTGTCCGCAAACAGCCTCCAAACAAAGCAGGGCACTAAGGCAGGAGATGTAAGCGCCCCAGGAGGGAATCTGCCTGCGAGGGAAGCTTTGCAGCACATCCCTTGTTCCGCTCGCCACTTCCCTGACTCTTAGGCAAAGCCCATCTCAGCTGGCTTGTAGGCGTGCCTCCGTGTTCAGAAGCAGCCCCGTGGCATGCAGGACAGTGGGAGAAGTCTTCTGGGCACGCAGCATGCTGCTTCCCACGCCCGGGACAAACTCCGAGCAGGTGCCTGGCTTGCGCTTCTATGTGCCGAGACTTGGAGCTGGCCAGCGCGCACCTTCCCGCTGTGTGCGCTGCTGTCCGCAAACAGCCTCCAAACAAAGCAGGGCACTAAGGCAAGAGAAGTAAGCGCCCCAGGAGGGAATGTGCCTGCGAGGGAACCTGTGCAGCACATCCCTTGTTCCGCTCGCCACTTCCCTGACTCTTAGGCAAAGCCCATCTCAGCTGGCTTGTAGGCGTGCCTCCGTGCTCAGAAGCAGCCCCGTGGCAGGCAGGACAGTGCGAGATGTCTTCTGGGCACGCAGCATGCTGCTTCCCACGCCCGGGACAAACTCCGAGCAGGTGCCTGGCTTGCGCTTCTATGTGCCGAGACTTGGAGCTGGCCAGCGCGCACCTTCCCGCTGTGTGTGCTGCTGTCCGCAACCAGCCTCCAAACAAAGCAGGGCACTAAGGCAAGAGAAGTAAGAGCCCCAGGAGGGAATCTGCCTGCGAGGGAAGCTGTGCAGCACATCCCTTGTTCCGCTCGCCACTTCCCTGACTCTTAGGCAAAGCCCATCTCAGCTGGCTTGTAGGCGTTCCTCCGTGCTCAGAAGCAGCCCCGTGGCAGGCAGGACAGTGCGAGATGTCTTCTGGGCACGCAGCATGCTGCTTCCCACGCCCGGGACAAATTGCGAGCAGGTGCCTGGCTTGCGCTTCTATGTGCCGAGACTTGGAGCTGGCCAGCGCGCACCTTCCCGCTGTGTGTGCTGCTGTCCGCAAACAGCCTCCAAACAAAGCAGGGCACTAAGGCAGGAGATGTAAGCGCCCCAGGAGGGAATCTGGCTGCGAGGGAAGCTGTGCAGCACATCCCTTGTTCCGCTCGCCACTTCCCTGACTCTTAGGCAAAGCCCATCTCAGCTGGCTTGTAGGCGTGCCTCCGTGCTCAGAAGCAGCCCCGTTGCAGGCAGGACAGTGCGAGATGTCTTCTGGGCACGCAGCATGCTGCTTCCCACGCCCGGGACAAACTCCGAGCAGGTGCCTGGCTTGCGCTTCTATGTGCCGAGACTTGGAGCTGGCCAGCGCGCACCTTCCCGCTGTGTGTGCTGCTGTCCGCAAACAGCCTCCAAACAAAGCAGGGCACTAAGGCAGGAGATGTAAGCGCCCCAGGAGGGAATGTGCCTGCGAGGGAAGCTGTGCAGCACATCCCTTGTTCCGCTCGCCACTTCCCTGACTCTTAGGCAAAGCCCATCTCAGCTGCCTTGTAGGCGTGCCTCCGTGTTCAGAAGCAGCCCCGTGGCAGGCAGGACAGTGGGAGAAGTCTTCTGGGCACGCAGCATGCTGCTTCCCACGCCCGGGACAAACTCCGAGCAGGTGCCTGGCTTGCGCTTCTATGTGCCGAGACTTGGAGCTGGCCAGCGCGCACCTTCCCGCTGTGTGCGCTGCTGTCCGCAAACAGCCTCCAAACAAAGCAGGGCACTAAGGCAAGAGAAGTAAGCGCCCCAGGAGGGAATGTGCCTGCGAGGGAAGCTGTGCAGCACATCCCTTGTTCCGCTCGCCACTTCCCTGACTCTTAGGCAAAGCCCATCTCAGCTGGCTTGTAGGCGTGCCTCCGTGCTCAGAAGCAGCCCCGTGGCAGGCAGGACAGTGCGGGATGTCTTCTGGGCACGCAGCATGCTGCTTCCCACGCCCGGGACAAACTCCGAGCAGGTGCCTGGCTTGCGCTTCTATGTGCCGAGACTTGGAGCTGGCCAGCGCGCACCTTCCCGCTGTGTGCGCTGCTGTCCGCAAACAGCCTCCAAACAAAGCAGGGCACTAAGGCAAGAGAAGTAAGCGCCCCAGGAGGGAATGTGCCTGCGAGGGAAGCTGTGCAGCACATCCCTTGTTCCGCTCGCCACTTCCCTGACTCTTAGGCAAAGCCCATCTCAGCTGGCTTGTAGGCGTGCCTCCGTGCTCAGAAGCAGCCCCGTGGCAGGCAGGACAGTGCGGGATGTCTTCTGGGCACGCAGCATGCTGCTTCCCACGCCCGGGACAAACTCCGAGCAGGTGCTTCGCTTGCGCTTCCATGTGCCGAGACTTGGAGCTGGCCAGCGCGCACCTTCCCGCTGTGTGTGCTGCTGTCCGCAAACAGCCTCCAAACAAAGCAGGGCACTAAGGCAAGAGAAGTAAGCGCCCCAGGAGGGAATCTGCCTGCGAGGGAAGCTGTGCAGCACATCCCTTGTTCCGCACGCCACTTCCCTGACTCTTAGGCAAAGCCCATCTCAGTTGGCTTGTAGGCGTGCCTCCGTGCTCAGAAGCAGCCCCGTGGCAGGCAGGACAGTGCGAGATGTCTTCTGGGCACGCAGCATGCTGCTTCCCACGCCCGGGACAAATTGCGAGCAGGTGCCTCGCTTGCGCTTCTATGTGCCGAGACTTGGAGCTGGCCAGTGAGCACCTTCCCGCCTTGTGTGCTGCTGTCCGCAAACAGCCTCCAAACAAAGCAGGGCACTAAGGGAAGAGAAGTAAGCGCCCCAGGAGGGAATGTGCCTGCGAGGGAAGCTGTGCAGCACATCCCTTGTTCCGCTCGCCACTTCCCTGACTCTTAGGCAAAGCCCATCTCAGCTGGCTTGTAGGCGTGCCTCCGTGCTCAGAAGCAGCCCCGTGGCAGGCAGGACAGTGCGAGATGTCTTCTGGGCACGCAGCATGCTGCTTCCCACGCCCGGGACAAACTCCGAGCAGGTGCCTGGCTTGCGCTTCTATGTGCCGAGACTTGGAGCTGGCCAGCGCGCACCTTCCCTCTGTGTGCGCTGCTGTCCGCAAACAGCCTCCAAACAAAGCAGGGCACTAAGGCAAGAGAAGTAAGCGCCCCAGGAGGGAATGTGCCTGCGAGGGAACCTGTGCAGCACATCCCTTGTTCCGCTCGCCACTTCCCTGACTCTTAGGCAAAGCCCATCTCAGCTGGCTTGTAGGCGTGCCTCCGTGCTCAGAAGCAGCCCCGTGGCAGGCAGGACAGTGCGGGATGTCTTCTGGGCACGCAGCATGCTGCTTCCCACGCCCGGGACAAACTCCGAGCAGGTGCCTGGCTTGCGCTTCTATGTGCCGAGACTTGGAGCTGGCCAGCGCGCACCTTCCCGCTGTGTGCGCTGCTGTCCGCAAACAGCCTCCAAACAAAGCAGGGCACTAAGGCAAGAGAAGTAAGCGCCCCAGGAGGGAATCTGCCTGCGAGGGAAGCTGTGCAGCACATCCCTTGTTCCGCTCGCCACTTCCCTGACTCTTAGGCAAAGCCCATCTCAGCTGGCTTGTAGGCGTGCCTCCGTGTTCAGAAGCAGCCCCGTGGCAGGCAGGACAGTGCGGGATGTCTTCTGGGCACGCAGCATGCTGCTTCCCACGCCCGGGACAAATTGCGAGCAGGTGCCTCGCTTGCGCTTCTATGTGCCGAGACTTGGAGCTGGCCAGCGCGCACCTTCCCGCTGTGTGTGCTGCTGTCCGCAAACAGCCTGCAAACAAAGCAGGGCACTAAGGCAAGAGAAGTAAGCGCCCCAGGAGGGAATCTGCCTGCGAGGGAAGCTGTGCAGCACATCCCTTGTTCCGCTCGCCACTTCCCTGACTCTTAGGCAAAGCCCATCTCAGCTGGCTTGTAGGCGTGCCTCCGTGCTCAGAAGCAGCCCCGTGGCAGGCAGGACAGTGCGAGATGTCTTCTGGGCACGCAGCATGCTGCTTCCCACGCCCGGGACAAACTGCGAGCAGGTGCCTGGCTTGCGCTTCTATGTGCCGAGACTTGGAGCTGGCCAGCGCGCACCTTCCCGCTGTGTGTGCTGCTGTCCGCAAACAGCCTGCAAACAAAGCAGGGCACTAAGGCAGGAGATGTAAGCGCCCCAGGAGGGAATGTGCCTGCGAGGGAAGCTGTGCAGCACATCCCTTGTTCCGCTCGCCACTTCCCTGACTCTTAGGCAAAGCCCATCTCAGCTGCCTTGTAGGCGTGCCTCCGTGTTCAGAAGCAGCCCCGTGGCAGGCAGGACAGTGGGAGAAGTCTTCTGGGCACGCAGCATGCTGCTTCCCACGCCCGGGACAAACTCCGAGCAGGTGCCTGGCTTGCGCTTCTATGTGCCGAGACTTGGAGCTGGCCAGCGCGCACCTTCCCGCTGTGTGCGCTGCTGTCCGCAAACAGCCTCCAAACAAAGCAGGGCACTAAGGCAAGAGAAGTAAGCGCCCCAGGAGGGAATGTGCCTGCGAGGGAAGCTGTGCAGCACATCCCTTGTTCCGCTCGCCACTTCCCTGACTCTTAGGCAAAGCCCATCTCAGCTGGCTTGTAGGCATGCCTCCGTGCTCAGAAGCAGCCCCGTGGCAGGCAGGACAGTGCGGGATGTCTTCTGGGCACGCAGCATGCTGCTTCCCACGCCCGGGACAAATTGCGAGCAGGTGCCTCGCTTGCGCTTCTATGTGCCGAGACTTGGAGCTGGCCAGTGAGCACCTTCCCGCCTTGTGTGCTGCTGTCCGCAAACAGCCTCCAAACAAAGCAGGGCACTAAGGCAAGAGAAGTAAGCGCCCCAGGAGGGAATCTGCCTGCGAGGGAAGCTGTGCAGCACATCCCTTGTTCCGCTCGCCACTTCCCTGACTCTTAGGCAAAGCCCATCTCAGCTGGCTTGTAGGCGTGCCTCCGTGCTCAGAAGCAGCCCCGTGGAAGGCAGGACAGTGCGGGATGTCTTCTGGGCACGCAGCATGCTGCTTCCCATGCCCGGGACAAATTGCGAGCAGGTGCCTGGCTTGCGCTTCTATGTGCCGAGACTTGGAGCTGGCCAGCGCGCACCTTCCCGCTGTGTGTGCTGCTGTCCGCAAACAGCCTGCAAACAAAACAGGGCACTAAGGCAAGAGAAGTAAGCGCCCCAGGAGGGAATCTGCCTGCGAGGGAAGCTGTGCAGCACATCCCTTGTTCCGCTCGCCACTTCCCTGACTCTTAGGCAAAGCCCATCTCAGCTGGCTTGTAGGCGTGCCTCCGTGCTCAGAAGCAGCCCCGTGGCAGGCAGGACAGTGCGAGATGTCTTCTGGGCACGCAGCATGCTGCTTCCCACGCCCGGGACAAATTGCGAGCAGGTGCCTCGCTTGCGCTTCTATGTGCCGAGACTTGGAGCTGGCCAGCGCGCACCTTCCCGCTGTGTGTGCTGCTGTCCGCAAACAGCCTGCAAACAAAGCAGGGCACTAAGGCAAGAGAACTAAGAGCCCCAGGAGGGAATCTGCCTGCGAGGGAAGCTGTGCAGCACATCCCTTGTTCCGCTCGCCACTTCCCTGACTCTTAGGCAAAGCCCATCTCAGCTGGCTTGTAGGCGTGCCTCCGTGCTCAGAAGCAGCCCCGTGGCAGGCAGGACAGTGCGAGATGTCTTCTGGGCACGCAGCATGCTGCTTCCCACGCCCGGGACAAACTGCGAGCAGGTGCCTGGCTTGCGCTTCTATGTGCCGAGACTTGGAGCTGGCCAGCGCGCACCTTCCCGCTGTGTGTGCTGCTGTCCGCAAACAGCCTCCAAACAAAGCAGGGCACTAAGGCAGGAGATGTAAGCGCCCCAGGAGGGAATGTGCCTGCGAGGGAAGCTGTGCAGCACATCCCTTGTTCCGCTCGCCACTTCCCTGACTCTTAGGCAAAGCCCATCTCAGCTGCCTTGTAGGCGTGCCTCCGTGCTCAGAAGCAGCCCCGTGGCAGGGAGGACAGTGCGGGATGTCTTCTGGGCACGCAGCATGCTGCTTCCCACGCCCGGGACAAACTCCGAGCAGGTGCCTGGCTTGCGCTTCTATGTGCCGAGACTTGGAGCTGGCCAGCGCGCACCTTCCCGCTGTGTGTGCTGCTGTCCGCAAACAGCCTGCAAACAAAGCAGGGCACTAAGGCAAGAGAACTAAGAGCCCCAGGAGGGAATCTGCCTGCGAGGGAAGCTGTGCAGCACATCCCTTGTTCCGCTCGCCACTTCCCTGACTCTTAGGCAAAGCCCATCTCAGCTGGCTTGTAGGCGTGCCTCCGTGCTCAGAAGCAGCCCCGTGGCAGGCAGGACAGTGCGGGATGTCTTCTGGGCACGCAGCATGCTGATTCCCATGCCCGGGACAAACTCCGAGCAGGTGCCTCGCTTGCGCTTCTATGTGCCGAGACTTGGAGCTGGCCAGCGCGCACCTTCCCGCTGTGTGTGCTGCTGTCCGCAAACAGCCTGCAAACAAAGCAGGGCACTAAGGCAAGAGAAGTAAGCGCCCCAGGAGGGAATGTGCCTGCGAGGGAAGCTGTGCAGCACATCCCTTGTTCCGCTCGCCACTTCCCTGACTCTTAGGCAAAGCCCATCTCAGCTGCCTTGTAGGCGTGCCTCCGTGCTCAGAAGCAGCCCCGTGGCAGGCAGGACAGTGGGAGAAGTCTTCTGGGCACGCAGCGTGCTGCTTCCCACGCCCGGGACAAACTCCGAGCAGGTGCCTGGCTTGCGCTTCTATGTGCCGAGACTTGGAGCTGGCCAGTGAGCTCCTTCCCGCCTTGTGTGCTGCTGTCCGCAAACAGCCTCCAAACAAAGCAGGGCACTAAGGCAAGAGAAGTAAGCGCCCCAGGAGGGAATGTGCCTGCGAGGGAACCTGTGCAGCACATCCCTTGTTCCGCTCGCCACTTCCCTGACTCTTAGGCAAAGCCCATCTCAGCTGGCTTGTAGGCGTGCCTCCGTGCTCAGAAGCAGCCCCGTGGCAGGCAGGACAGTGCGGGATGTCTTCTGGGCACGCAGCATGCTGCTTCCCACGCCCGGGACAAACTCCGAGCAGGTGCCTGGCTTGCGCTTCTATGTGCCGAGACTTGGAGCTGGCCAGCGCGCACCTTCCCGCCTTGTGTGCTGCTGTCCGCAAACAGCCTGCAAACAAAGCAGGGCACTAAGGCAAGAGAAGTAAGCGCCCCAGGAGGGAATCTGCCTGCGAGGGAAGCTGTGCAGCACATCCCTTGTTCCGCTCGCCACTTCCCTGACTCTTAGGCAAAGCCCATCTCAGCTGGCTTGTAGGCGTGCCTCCGTGCTCAGAAGCAGCCCCGTGGCAGGCAGGACAGTGGGAGAAGTCTTCTGGGCACGCAGCGTGCTGCTTCCCACGCCCGGGACAAACTCCGAGCAGGTGCCTGGCTTGCGCTTCTATGTGCCGAGACTTGGAGCTGGCCAGTGAGCTCCTTCCCGCCTTGTGTGCTGCTGTCCGCAAACAGCCTCCAAACAAAGCAAGGCACTAAGGCAAGAGAAGTAAGCGCCCCAGGAGGGAATGTGCCTGCGAGGGAACCTGTGCAGCACATCCCTTGTTCCGCTCGCCACTTCCCTGACTCTTAGGCAAAGCCCATCTCAGCTGGCTTGTAGGCGTGCCTCCGTGCTCAGAAGCAGCCCCGTGGCAGGCAGGACAGTGCGGGATGTCTTCTGGGCACGCAGCATGCTGCTTCCCACGCCCGGGACAAACTCCGAGCAGGTGCCTGGCTTGCGCTTCTATGTGCCGAGACTTGGAGCTGGCCAGCGCGCACCTTCCCGCTGTGTGTGCTGCTGTCCGCAAACAGCCTGCAAACAAAGCAGGGCACTAAGGCAGGAGAAGTAAGCGCCCCAGGAGGGAATCTGCCTGCGAGGGAAGCTGTGCAGCACATCCCTTGTTCCGCTCGCCACTTCCCTGACTCTTAGGCAAAGCCCATCTCAGCTGGCTTGTAGGCGTGCCTCCGTGCTCAGAAGCAGCCCCGTGGCAGGCAGGACAGTGCGGGATGTCTTCTGGGCACGCAGCATGCTGATTCCCATGCCCGGGACAAACTCCGAGCAGGTGCCTGGCTTGCGCTTCTATGTGCCGAGACTTGGAGCTGGCCAGCGCGCACCTTCCCGCCTTGTGTGCTGCTGTCCGCAAACAGCCTCCAAACAAAGCAGGGCACTAAGGCAAGAGAAGTAAGCGCCCCAGGAGGGAATGTGCCTGCGAGGGAAGCTGTGCAGCACATCCCTTGTTCCGCTCGCCACTTCCCTGACTCTTAGGCAAAGCCCATCTCAGCTGGCTTGTAGGCGTGCCTCCGTGCTCAGAAGCAGCCCCGTGGCAGGCAGGACAGTGCGAGATGTCTTCTGGGCACGCAGCATGCTGCTTCCCACGCCCGGGACAAACTCCGAGCAGGTGCCTGGCTTGCGCTTCTATGTGCCGAGACTTGGAGCTGGCCAGCGCGCACCTTCCCTCTGTGTGCGCTGCTGTCCGCAAACAGCCTCCAAACAAAGCAGGGCACTAAGGCAAGAGAAGTAAGCGCCCCAGGAGGGAATGTGCCTGCGAGGGAACCTGTGCAGCACATCCCTTGTTCCGCTCGCCACTTCCCTGACTCTTAGGCAAAGCCCATCTCAGCTGGCTTGTAGGCGTGCCTCCGTGCTCAGAAGCAGCCCCGTGGCAGGCAGGACAGTGCGGGATGTCTTCTGGGCACGCAGCATGCTGCTTCCCACGCCCGGGACAAACTCCGAGCAGGTGCCTGGCTTGCGCTTCTATGTGCCGAGACTTGGAGCTGGCCAGCGCGCACCTTCCCGCTGTGTGCGCTGCTGTCCGCAAACAGCCTCCAAACAAAGCAGGGCACTAAGGCAAGAGAAGTAAGCGCCCCAGGAGGGAATCTGCCTGCGAGGGAAGCTGTGCAGCACATCCCTTGTTCCGCTCGCCACTTCCCTGACTCTTAGGCAAAGCCCATCTCAGCTGGCTTGTAGGCGTGCCTCCGTGCTCAGAAGCAGCCCCGTGGAAGGCAGGACAGTGCGGGATGTCTTCTGGGCACGCAGCATGCTGCTTCCCACGCCCGGGACAAATTGCGAGCAGGTGCCTGGCTTGCGCTTCTATGTGCCGAGACTTGGAGCTGGCCAGCGCGCACCTTCCCGCTGTGTGTGCTGCTGTCCGCAAACAGCCTGCAAACAAAACAGGGCACTAAGGCAAGAGAAGTAAGCGCCCCAGGAGGGAATGTGCCTGCGAGGGAAGCTGTGCAGCACATCCCTTGTTCCGCTCGCCACTTCCCTGACTCTTAGGCAAAGCCCATCTCAGCTGGCTTGTAGGCGTGCCTCCGTGCTCAGAAGCAGCCCCGTGGCAGGCAGGACAGTGCGAGATGTCTTCTGGGCACGCAGCATGCTGCTTCCCACGCCCGGGACAAATTGCGAGCAGGTGCCTCGCTTGCGCTTCTATGTGCCGAGACTTGGAGCTGGCCAGCGCGCACCTTCCCGCTGTGTGTGCTGCTGTCCGCAAACAGCCTGCAAACAAAGCAGGGCACTAAGGCAAGAGAACTAAGAGCCCCAGGAGGGAATCTGCCTGCGAGGGAAGCTGTGCAGCACATCCCTTGTTCCGCTCGCCACTTCCCTGACTCTTAGGCAAAGCCCATCTCAGTTGGCTTGTAGGCGTGCCTCCGTGCTCAGAAGCAGCCCCGTGGCAGGCAGGACAGTGCGAGATGTCTTCTGGGCACGCAGCATGCTGCTTCCCACGCCCGGGACAAACTGCGAGCAGGTGCCTGGCTTGCGCTTCTATGTGCCGAGACTTGGAGCTGGCCAGCGCGCACCTTCCCGCTGTGTGTGCTGCTGTCCGCAAACAGCCTCCAAACAAAGCAGGGCACTAAGGCAGGAGATGTAAGCGCCCCAGGAGGGAATGTGCCTGCGAGGGAAGCTGTGCAGCACATCCCTTGTTCCGCTCGCCACTTCCCTGACTCTTAGGCAAAGCCCATCTCAGCTGCCTTGTAGGCGTGCCTCCGTGCTCAGAAGCAGCCCCGTGGCAGGCAGGACAGTGCGGGATGTCTTCTGGGCACGCAGCATGCTGCTTCCCACGCCCGGGACAAACTCCGAGCAGGTGCCTGGCTTGCGCTTCTATGTGCCGAGACTTGGAGCTGGCCAGCGCGCACCTTCCCGCTGTGTGTGCTGCTGTCCGCAAACAGCCTGCAAACAAAGCAGGGCACTAAGGCAAGAGAACTAAGAGCCCCAGGAGGGAATCTGCCTGCGAGGGAAGCTGTGCAGCACATCCCTTGTTCCGCTCGCCACTTCCCTGACTCTTAGGCAAAGCCCATCTCAGCTGGCTTGTAGGCGTGCCTCCGTGCTCAGAAGCAGCCCCGTGGCAGGCAGGACAGTGCGGGATGTCTTCTGGGCACGCAGCATGCTGCTTCCCACGCCCGGGACAAATTGCGAGCAGGTGCCTCGCTTGCGCTTCTATGTGCCGAGACTTGGAGCTGGCCAGCGCGCACCTTCCCGCTGTGTGTGCTGCTGTCCGCAAACAGCCTCCAAACAAAGCAGGGCACTAAGGCAAGAGAAGTAAGCGCCCCAGGAGGGAATGTGCCTGCGAGGGAACCTGTGCAGCACATCCCTTGTTCCGCTCGCCACTTCCCTGACTCTTAGGCAAAGCCCATCTCAGCTGGCTTGTAGGCGTGCCTCCGTGCTCAGAAGCAGCCCCGTGGCAGGCAGGACAGTGCGGGATGTCTTCTGGGCACGCAGCATGCTGCTTCCCACGCCCGGGACAAATTGCGAGCAGGTGCCTGGCTTGCGCTTCTATGTGCCGAGACTTGGAGCTGGCCAGCGCGCACCTTCCCGCTGTGTGCGCTGCTGTCCGCAAACAGCCTCCAAACAAAGCAGGGCACTAAGGCAAGAGAAGTAAGCGCCCCAGGAGGGAATGTGCCTGCGAGGGAAGCTGTGCAGCACATCCCTTGTTCCGCTCGCCACTTCCCTGACTCTTAGGCAAAGCCCATCTCAGCTGGCTTGTAGGCATGCCTCCGTGCTCAGAAGCAGCCCCGTGGCAGGCAGGACAGTGCGGGATGTCTTCTGGGCACGCAGCATGCTGCTTCCCATGCCCGGGACAAATTGCGAGCAGGTGCCTGGCTTGCGCTTCTATGTGCCGAGACTTGGAGCTGGCCAGCGCGCACCTTCCCGCTGTGTGCGCTGCTGTCCGCAAACAGCCTCCAAACAAAGCAGGGCACTAAGGCAAGAGAAGTAAGCGCCCCAGGAGGGAATGTGCCTGCGAGGGAAGCTGTGCAGCACATCCCTTGTTCCGCTCGCCACTTCCCTGACTCTTAGGCAAAGCCCATCTCAGCTGGCTTGTAGGCGTGCCTCCGTGCTCAGAAGCAGCCCCGTGGCAGGCAGGACAGTGCGAGATGTCTTCTGGGCACGCAGCATGCTGCTTCCCACGCCCGGGACAAATTGCGAGCAGGTGCCTGGCTTGCGCTTCTATGTGCCGAGACTTGGAGCTGGCCAGCGCGCACCTTCCCGCTGTGTGCGCTGCTGTCCGCAAACAGCCTCCAAACAAAGCAGGGCACTAAGGCAAGAGAAGTAAGCGCCCCAGGAGGGAATCTGCCTGCGAGGGAAGCTGTGCAGCACATCCCTTGTTCCGCTCGCCACTTCCCTGACTCTTAGGCAAAGCCCATCTCAGCTGCCTTGTAGGCGTGCCTCCGTGCTCAGAAGCAGCCCCGTGGCAGGCAGGACAGTGGGAGAAGTCTTCTGGGCACGCAGCGTGCTGCTTCCCACGCCCGGGACAAACTCCGAGCAGGTGCCTGGCTTGCGCTTCTATGTGCCGAGACTTGGAGCTGGCCAGTGAGCACCTTCCCGCCTTGTGTGCTGCTGTCCGCAAACAGCCTCCAAACAAAGCAGGGCACTAAGGCAAGAGAAGTAAGCGCCCCAGGAGGGAATGTGCCTGCGAGGGAACCTGTGCAGCACATCCCTTGTTCCGCTCGCCACTTCCCTGACTCTTAGGCAAAGCCCATCTCAGCTGGCTTGTAGGCGTGCCTCCGTGCTCAGAAGCAGCCCCGTGGCAGGCAGGACAGTGCGGGATGTCTTCTGGGCACGCAGTATGCTGCTTCCCACGCCCGGGACAAACTCCGAGCAGGTGCCTGGCTTGCGCTTCTATGTGCCGAGACTTGGAGCTGGCCAGCGCGCACCTTCCCGCTGTGTGTGCTGCTGTCCGCAAACAGCCTGCAAACAAAGCAGGGCACTAAGGCAGGAGAAGTAAGCGCCCCAGGAGGGAATCTGCCTGCGAGGGAAGCTGTGCAGCACATCCCTTGTTCCGCTCGCCACTTCCCTGACTCTTAGGCAAAGCCCATCTCAGCTGGCTTGTAGGCGTGCCTCCGTGCTCAGAAGCAGCCCCGTGGCAGGCAGGACAGTGCGGGATGTCTTCTGGGCACGCAGCATGCTGATTCCCATGCCCGGGACAAACTCCGAGCAGGTGCCTGGCTTGCGCTTCTATGTGCCGAGACTTGGAGCTGGCCAGCGCGCACCTTCCCGCTGTGTGTGCTGCTGTCCGCAAACAGCCTGCAAACAAAGCAGGGCACTAAGGCAAGAGAAGTAAGTGCCCCAGGAGGGAATCTGCCTGCGAGGGAAGCTGTGCAGCACATCCCTTGTTCCGCTCGCCACTTCCCTGACTCTTAGGCAAAGCCCATCTCAGCTGGCTTGTAGGCGTGCCTCCGTGCTCAGAAGCAGCCCCGTGGCAGGCAGGACAGTGCGGGATGTCTTCTGGGCACGCAGCATGCTGCTTCCCACGCCCGGGACAAACTCCGAGCAGGTGCCTGGCTTGCGCTTCTATGTGCCGAGACTTGGAGCTGGCCAGCGCGCACCTTCCCGCTGTGTGTGCTGCTGTCCGCAAACAGCCTCCAAACAAAGCAGGGCACTAAGGCAGGAGATGTAAGCGCCCCAGGAGGGAATCTGCCTGCGAGGGAAGCTTTGCAGCACATCCCTTGTTCCGCTCGCCACTTCCCTGACTCTTAGGCAAAGCCCATCTCAGCTGCCTTGTAGGCGTGCCTCCGTGTTCAGAAGCAGCCCCGTGGCAGGCAGGACAGTGGGAGAAGTCTTCTGGGCACGCAGCATGCTGCTTCCCACGCCCGGGACAAACTCCGAGCAGGTGCCTGGCTTGCGCTTCTATGTGCCGAGACTTGGAGCTGGCCAGCGCGCACCTTCCCGCTGTGTGCGCTGCTGTCCGCAAACAGCCTCCAAACAAAGCAGGGCACTAAGGCAAGAGAAGTAAGCGCCCCAGGAGGGAATGTGCCTGCGAGGGAACCTGTGCAGCACATCCCTTGTTCCGCTCGCCACTTCCCTGACTCTTAGGCAAAGCCCATCTCAGCTGGCTTGTAGGCGTGCCTCCGTGCTCAGAAGCAGCCCCGTGGCAGGCAGGACAGTGCGAGATGTCTTCTGGGCACGCAGCATGCTGCTTCCCACGCCCGGGACAAACTCCGAGCAGGTGCCTGGCTTGCGCTTCTATGTGCCGAGACTTGGAGCTGTCCAGCGCGCACCTTCCCGCTGTGTGCGCTGCTGTCCGCAAACAGCCTCCAAACAAAGCAGGGCACTAAGGCAAGAGAAGTAAGCGCCCCAGGAGGGAATGTGCCTGCGAGGGAACCTGTGCAGCACATCCCTTGTTCCGCTCGCCACTTCCCTGACTCTTAGGCAAAGCCCATCTCAGCTGGCTTGTAGGCGTGCCTCCGTGCTCAGAAGCAGCCCCGTGGCAGGCAGGACAGTGCGAGATGTCTTCTGGGCACGCAGCATGCTGCTTCCCACGCCCGGGACAAACTCCGAGCAGGTGCCTGGCTTGCGCTTCTATGTGCCGAGACTTGGAGCTGGCCAGCGCGCACCTTCCCGCTGTGTGTGCTGCTGTCCGCAACCAGCCTCCAAACAAAGCAGGGCACTAAGGCAAGAGAAGTAAGAGCCCCAGGAGGGAATCTGCCTGCGAGGGAAGCTGTGCAGCACATCCCTTGTTCCGCTCGCCACTTCCCTGACTCTTAGGCAAAGCCCATCTCAGCTGGCTTGTAGGCGTTCCTCCGTGCTCAGAAGCAGCCCCGTGGCAGGCAGGACAGTGCGAGATGTCTTCTGGGCACGCAGCATGCTGCTTCCCACGCCCGGGACAAATTGCGAGCAGGTGCCTGGCTTGCGCTTCTATGTGCCGAGACTTGGAGCTGGCCAGCGCACACCTTCCCGCTGTGTGTGCTGCTGTCCGCAAACAGCCTCCAAACAAAGCAGGGCACTAAGGCAGGAGATGTAAGCGCCCCAGGAGGGAATCTGGCTGCGAGGGAAGCTGTGCAGCACATCCCTTGTTCCGCTCGCCACTTCCCTGACTCTTAGGCAAAGCCCATCTCAGCTGGCTTGTAGGCGTGCCTCCGTGCTCAGAAGCAGCCCCGTGGCAGGCAGGACAGTGCGAGATGTCTTCTGGGCACGCAGCATGCTGCTTCCCACGCCCGGGACAAACTCCGAGCAGGTGCCTGGCTTGCGCTTCTATGTGCCGAGACTTGGAGCTGGCCAGCGCGCACCTTCCCGCTGTGTGTGCTGCTGTCCGCAAACAGCCTCCAAACAAAGCAGGGCACTAACGCAGGAGATGTAAGCGCCCCAGGAGGGAATCTGCCTGCGAGGGAAGCTGTGCAGCACATCCCTTGTTCCGCTCGCCACTTCCCTGACTCTTAGGCAAAGCCCATCTCAGCTGGCTTGTAGGCGTGCCTCCGTGTTCAGAAGCAGCCCCGTGGCAGGCAGGACAGTGGGAGAAGTCTTCTGGGCACGCAGCATGCTGCTTCCCACGCCCGGGACAAACTCCGAGCAGGTGCCTGGCTTGCGCTTCTATGTGCCGAGACTTGGAGCTGGCCAGCGCGCACCTTCCCGCTGTGTGCGCTGCTGTCCGCAAACAGCCTCCAAACAAAGCAGGGCACTAAGGCAAGAGAAGTAAGCGCCCCAGGAGGGAATGTGCCTGCGAGGGAAGCTGTGCAGCACATCCCTTGTTCCGCTCGCCACTTCCCTGACTCTTAGGCAAAGCCCATCTCAGCTGGCTTGTAGGCGTGCCTCCGTGCTCAGAAGCAGCCCCGTGGCAGGCAGGACAGTGCGGGATGTCTTCTGGGCACGCAGCATGCTGCTTCCCACGCCCGGGACAAACTCCGAGCAGGTGCCTGGCTTGCGCTTCTATGTGCCGAGACTTGGAGCTGGCCAGCGCGCACCTTCCCGCTGTGTGCGCTGCTGTCCGCAAACAGCCTCCAAACAAAGCAGGGCACTAAGGCAAGAGAAGTAAGCGCCCCAGGAGGGAATGTGCCTGCGAGGGAACCTGTGCAGCACATCCCTTGTTCCGCTCGCCACTTCCCTGACTCTTAGGCAAAGCCCATCTCAGCTGGCTTGTAGGCGTGCCTCCGTGCTCAGAAGCAGCCCCGTGGCAGGCAGGACAGTGCGGGATGTCTTCTGGGCACGCAGCATGCTGCTTCCCACGCCCGGGACAAACTCCGAGCAGGTTCTTCGCTTGCGCTTCCATGTGCCGAGACTTGGAGCTGGCCAGCGCGCACCTTCCCGCTGTGTGTGCTGCTGTCCGCAAACAGCCTCCAAACAAAGCAGGGCACTAAGGCAAGAGAAGTAAGCGCCCCAGGAGGGAATCTGCCTGCGAGGGAAGCTGTGCAGCACATCCCTTGTTCCGCACGCCACTTCCCTGACTCTTAGGCAAAGCCCATCTCAGTTGGCTTGTAGGCGTGCCTCCGTGCTCAGAAGCAGCCCCGTGGCAGGCAGGACAGTGCGAGATGTCTTCTGGGCACGCAGCATGCTGCTTCCCACGCCCGGGACAAACTCCGAGCAGGTGCCTGGCTTGCGCTTCTATGTGCCGAGACTTGGAGCTGGCCAGCGCGCACCTTCCCTCTGTGTGCGCTGCTGTCCGCAAACAGCCTCCAAACAAAGCAGGGCACTAAGGCAAGAGAAGTAAGCGCCCCAGGAGGGAATGTGCCTGCGAGGGAACCTGTGCAGCACATCCCTTGTTCCGCTCGCCACTTCCCTGACTCTTAGGCAAAGCCCATCTCAGCTGGCTTGTAGGCGTGCCTCCGTGCTCAGAAGCAGCCCCGTGGCAGGCAGGACAGTGCGGGATGTCTTCTGGGCACGCAGCATGCTGCTTCCCACGCCCGGGACAAACTCCGAGCAGGTGCCTGGCTTGCGCTTCTATGTGCCGAGACTTGGAGCTGGCCAGCGCGCACCTTCCCGCTGTGTGCGCTGCTGTCCGCAAACAGCCTCCAAACAAAGCAGGGCACTAAGGCAAGAGAAGTAAGCGCCCCAGGAGGGAATCTGCCTGCGAGGGAAGCTGTGCAGCACATCCCTTGTTCCGCTCGCCACTTCCCTGACTCTTAGGCAAAGCCCATCTCAGCTGGCTTGTAGGCGTGCCTCCGTGTTCAGAAGCAGCCCCGTGGCAGGCAGGACAGTGCGGGATGTCTTCTGGGCACGCAGCATGCTGCTTCCCACGCCCGGGACAAATTGCGAGCAGGTGCCTCGCTTGCGCTTCTATGTGCCGAGACTTGGAGCTGGCCAGTGAGCACCTTCCCGCTGTGTGTGCTGCTGTCCGCAAACAGCCTGCAAACAAAGCAGGGCACTAAGGCAAGAGAACTAAGAGCCCCAGGAGGGAATCTGCCTGCGAGGGAAGCTGTGCAGCACATCCCTTGTTCCGCTCGCCACTTCCCTGACTCTTAGGCAAAGCCCATCTCAGCTGGCTTGTAGGCGTGCCTCCGTGCTCAGAAGCAGCCCCGTGGCAGGCAGGACAGTGCGAGATGTCTTCTGGGCACGCAGCATGCTGCTTCCCACGCCCGGGACAAACTGCGAGCAGGTGCCTGGCTTGCGCTTCTATGTGCCGAGACTTGGAGCTGGCCAGCGCGCACCTTCCCGCTGTGTGTGCTGCTGTCCGCAAACAGCCTGCAAACAAAGCAGGGCACTAAGGCAGGAGATGTAAGCGCCCCAGGAGGGAATGTGCCTGCGAGGGAAGCTGTGCAGCACATCCCTTGTTCCGCTCGCCACTTCCCTGACTCTTAGGCAAAGCCCATCTCAGCTGCCTTGTAGGCGTGCCTCCGTGTTCAGAAGCAGCCCCGTGGCAGGCAGGACAGTGGGAGAAGTCTTCTGGGCACGCAGCATGCTGCTTCCCACGCCCGGGACAAACTCCGAGCAGGTGCCTGGCTTGCGCTTCTATGTGCCGAGACTTGGAGCTGGCCAGCGCGCACCTTCCCGCTGTGTGCGCTGCTGTCCGCAAACAGCCTCCAAACAAAGCAGGGCACTAAGGCAAGAGAAGTAAGCGCCCCAGGAGGGAATGTGCCTGCGAGGGAAGCTGTGCAGCACATCCCTTGTTCCGCTCGCCACTTCCCTGACTCTTAGGCAAAGCCCATCTCAGCTGGCTTGTAGGCATGCCTCCGTGCTCAGAAGCAGCCCCGTGGCAGGCAGGACAGTGCGGGATGTCTTCTGGGCACGCAGCATGCTGCTTCCCACGCCCGGGACAAATTGCGAGCAGGTGCCTGGCTTGCGCTTCTATGTGCCGAGACTTGGAGCTGGCCAGTGAGCACCTTCCCGCCTTGTGTGCTGCTGTCCGCAAACAGCCTCCAAACAAAGCAGGGCACTAAGGCAAGAGAAGTAAGCGCCCCAGGAGGGAATCTGCCTGCGAGGGAAGCTGTGCAGCACATCCCTTGTTCCGCTCGCCACTTCCCTGACTCTTAGGCAAAGCCCATCTCAGCTGGCTTGTAGGCGTGCCTCCGTGCTCAGAAGCAGCCCCGTGGAAGGCAGGACAGTGCGGGATGTCTTCTGGGCACGCAGCATGCTGCTTCCCATGCCCGGGACAAATTGCGAGCAGGTGCCTGGCTTGCGCTTCTATGTGCCGAGACTTGGAGCTGGCCAGCGCGCACCTTCCCGCTGTGTGTGCTGCTGTCCGCAAACAGCCTGCAAACAAAACAGGGCACTAAGGCAAGAGAAGTAAGCGCCCCAGGAGGGAATGTGCCTGCGAGGGAAGCTGTGCAGCACATCCCTTGTTCCGCTCGCCACTTCCCTGACTCTTAGGCAAAGCCCATCTCAGCTGGCTTGTAGGCGTGCCTCCGTGCTCAGAAGCAGCCCCGTGGCAGGCAGGACAGTGCGAGATGTCTTCTGGGCACGCAGCATGCTGCTTCCCACGCCCGGGACAAATTGCGAGCAGGTGCCTCGCTTGCGCTTCTATGTGCCGAGACTTGGAGCTGGCCAGCGCGCACCTTCCCGCTGTGTGTGCTGCTGTCCGCAAACAGCCTCCAAACAAAGCAGGGCACTAAGGCAAGAGAACTAAGAGCCCCAGGAGGGAATCTGCCTGCGAGGGAAGCTGTGCAGCACATCCCTTGTTCCGCTCGCCACTTCCCTGACTCTTAGGCAAAGCCCATCTCAGCTGGCTTGTAGGCGTGCCTCCGTGCTCAGAAGCAGCCCCGTGGCAGGCAGGACAGTGCGAGATGTCTTCTGGGCACGCAGCATGCTGCTTCCCACGCCCGGGACAAACTGCGAGCAGGTGCCTGGCTTGCGCTTCTATGTGCCGAGACTTGGAGCTGGCCAGCGCGCACCTTCCCGCTGTGTGTGCTGCTGTCCGCAAACAGCCTCCAAACAAAGCAGGGCACTAAGGCAGGAGATGTAAGCGCCCCAGGAGGGAATGTGCCTGCGAGGGAAGCTGTGCAGCACATCCCTTGTTCCGCTCGCCACTTCCCTGACTCTTAGGCAAAGCCCATCTCAGCTGCCTTGTAGGCGTGCCTCCGTGCTCAGAAGCAGCCCCGTGGCAGGGAGGACAGTGCGGGATGTCTTCTGGGCACGCAGCATGCTGCTTCCCACGCCCGGGACAAACTCCGAGCAGGTGCCTGGCTTGCGCTTCTATGTGCCGAGACTTGGAGCTGGCCAGCGCGCACCTTCCCGCTGTGTGTGCTGCTGTCCGCAAACAGCCTGCAAACAAAGCAGGGCACTAAGGCAAGAGAACTAAGAGCCCCAGGAGGGAATCTGCCTGCGAGGGAAGCTGTGCAGCACATCCCTTGTTCCGCTCGCCACTTCCCTGACTCTTAGGCAAAGCCCATCTCAGCTGGCTTGTAGGCGTGCCTCCGTGCTCAGAAGCAGCCCCGTGGCAGGCAGGACAGTGCGGGATGTCTTCTGGGCACGCAGCATGCTGATTCCCATGCCCGGGACAAACTCCGAGCAGGTGCCTCGCTTGCGCTTCTATGTGCCGAGACTTGGAGCTGGCCAGCGCGCACCTTCCCGCTGTGTGTGCTGCTGTCCGCAAACAGCCTGCAAACAAAGCAGGGCACTAAGGCAAGAGAAGTAAGCGCCCCAGGAGGGAATCTGCCTGCGAGGGAAGCTGTGCAGCACATCCCTTGTTCCGCTCGCCACTTCCCTGACTCTTAGGCAAAGCCCATCTCAGCTGCCTTGTAGGCGTGCCTCCGTGCTCAGAAGCAGCCCCGTGGCAGGCAGGACAGTGGGAGAAGTCTTCTGGGCACGCAGCGTGCTGCTTCCCACGCCCGGGACAAACTCCGAGCAGGTGCCTGGCTTGCGCTTCTATGTGCCGAGACTTGGAGCTGGCCAGTGAGCTCCTTCCCGCCTTGTGTGCTGCTGTCCGCAAACAGCCTCCAAACAAAGCAGGGCACTAAGGCAAGAGAAGTAAGCGCCCCAGGAGGGAATGTGCCTGCGAGGGAACCTGTGCAGCACATCCCTTGTTCCGCTCGCCACTTCCCTGACTCTTAGGCAAAGCCCATCTCAGCTGGCTTGTAGGCGTGCCTCCGTGCTCAGAAGCAGCCCCGTGGCAGGCAGGACAGTGCGGGATGTCTTCTGGGCACGCAGCATGCTGCTTCCCACGCCCGGGACAAACTCCGAGCAGGTGCCTGGCTTGCGCTTCTATGTGCCGAGACTTGGAGCTGGCCAGCGCGCACCTTCCCTCTGTGTGCGCTGCTGTCCGCAAACAGCCTCCAAACAAAGCAGGGCACTAAGGCAAGAGAAGTAAGCGCCCCAGGAGGGAATGTGCCTGCGAGGGAACCTGTGCAGCACATCCCTTGTTCCGCTCGCCACTTCCCTGACTCTTAGGCAAAGCCCATCTCAGCTGCCTTGTAGGCGTGCCTCCGTGTTCAGAAGCAGCCCCGTGGCAGGCAGGACAGTGGGAGAAGTCTTCTGGGCACGCAGCATGCTGCTTCCCACGCCCGGGACAAACTCCGAGCAGGTGCCTGGCTTGCGCTTCTATGTGCCGAGACTTGGAGCTGGCCAGCGCGCACCTTCCCGCTGTGTGCGCTGCTGTCCGCAAACAGCCTCCAAACAAAGCAGGGCACTAAGGCAAGAGAAGTAAGCGCCCCAGGAGGGAATGTGCCTGCGAGGGAAGCTGTGCAGCACATCCCTTGTTCCGCTCGCCACTTCCCTGACTCTTAGGCAAAGCCCATCTCAGCTGGCTTGTAGGCATGCCTCCGTGCTCAGAAGCAGCCCCGTGGCAGGCAGGACAGTGCGGGATGTCTTCTGGGCACGCAGCATGCTGCTTCCCACGCCCGGGACAAATTGCGAGCAGGTGCCTCGCTTGCGCTTCTATGTGCCGAGACTTGGAGCTGGCCAGTGAGCACCTTCCCGCCTTGTGTGCTGCTGTCCGCAAACAGCCTCCAAACAAAGCAGGGCACTAAGGCAAGAGAAGTAAGCGCCCCAGGAGGGAATCTGCCTGCGAGGGAAGCTGTGCAGCACATCCCTTGTTCCGCTCGCCACTTCCCTGACTCTTAGGCAAAGCCCATCTCAGCTGGCTTGTAGGCGTGCCTCCGTGCTCAGAAGCAGCCCCGTGGAAGGCAGGACAGTGCGGGATGTCTTCTGGGCACGCAGCATGCTGCTTCCCATGCCCGGGACAAATTGCGAGCAGGTGCCTGGCTTGCGCTTCTATGTGCCGAGACTTGGAGCTGGCCAGCGCGCACCTTCCCGCTGTGTGTGCTGCTGTCCGCAAACAGCCTGCAAACAAAACAGGGCACTAAGGCAAGAGAAGTAAGCGCCCCAGGAGGGAATGTGCCTGCGAGGGAAGCTGTGCAGCACATCCCTTGTTCCGCTCGCCACTTCCCTGACTCTTAGGCAAAGCCCATCTCAGCTGGCTTGTAGGCGTGCCTCCGTGCTCAGAAGCAGCCCCGTGGCAGGCAGGACAGTGCGAGATGTCTTCTGGGCACGCAGCATGCTGCTTCCCACGCCCGGGACAAATTGCGAGCAGGTGCCTCGCTTGCGCTTCTATGTGCCGAGACTTGGAGCTGGCCAGCGCGCACCTTCCCGCTGTGTGTGCTGCTGTCCGCAAACAGCCTGCAAACAAAGCAGGGCACTAAGGCAAGAGAACTAAGAGCCCCAGGAGGGAATCTGCCTGCGAGGGAAGCTGTGCAGCACATCCCTTGTTCCGCTCGCCACTTCCCTGACTCTTAGGCAAAGCCCATCTCAGCTGGCTTGTAGGCGTGCCTCCGTGCTCAGAAGCAGCCCCGTGGCAGGCAGGACAGTGCGAGATGTCTTCTGGGCACGCAGCATGCTGCTTCCCACGCCCGGGACAAACTGCGAGCAGGTGCCTGGCTTGCGCTTCTATGTGCCGAGACTTGGAGCTGGCCAGCGCGCACCTTCCCGCTGTGTGTGCTGCTGTCCGCAAACAGCCTCCAAACAAAGCAGGGCACTAAGGCAGGAGATGTAAGCGCCCCAGGAGGGAATGTGCCTGCGAGGGAAGCTGTGCAGCACATCCCTTGTTCCGCTCGCCACTTCCCTGACTCTTAGGCAAAGCCCATCTCAGCTGCCTTGTAGGCGTGCCTCCGTGCTCAGAAGCAGCCCCGTGGCAGGGAGGACAGTGCGGGATGTCTTCTGGGCACGCAGCATGCTGCTTCCCACGCCCGGGACAAACTCCGAGCAGGTGCCTGGCTTGCGCTTCTATGTGCCGAGACTTGGAGCTGGCCAGCGCGCACCTTCCCGCTGTGTGTGCTGCTGTCCGCAAACAGCCTGCAAACAAAGCAGGGCACTAAGGCAAGAGAACTAAGAGCCCCAGGAGGGAATCTGCCTGCGAGGGAAGCTGTGCAGCACATCCCTTGTTCCGCTCGCCACTTCCCTGACTCTTAGGCAAAGCCCATCTCAGCTGGCTTGTAGGCGTGCCTCCGTGCTCAGAAGCAGCCCCGTGGCAGGCAGGACAGTGCGGGATGTCTTCTGGGCACGCAGCATGCTGATTCCCATGCCCGGGACAAACTCCGAGCAGGTGCCTCGCTTGCGCTTCTATGTGCCGAGACTTGGAGCTGGCCAGCGCGCACCTTCCCGCTGTGTGTGCTGCTGTCCGCAAACAGCCTGCAAACAAAGCAGGGCACTAAGGCAAGAGAAGTAAGCGCCCCAGGAGGGAATCTGCCTGCGAGGGAAGCTGTGCAGCACATCCCTTGTTCCGCTCGCCACTTCCCTGACTCTTAGGCAAAGCCCATCTCAGCTGCCTTGTAGGCGTGCCTCCGTGCTCAGAAGCAGCCCCGTGGCAGGCAGGACAGTGGGAGAAGTCTTCTGGGCACGCAGCGTGCTGCTTCCCACGCCCGGGACAAACTCCGAGCAGGTGCCTGGCTTGCGCTTCTATGTGCCGAGACTTGGAGCTGGCCAGTGAGCTCCTTCCCGCCTTGTGTGCTGCTGTCCGCAAACAGCCTCCAAACAAAGCAGGGCACTAAGGCAAGAGAAGTAAGCGCCCCAGGAGGGAATGTGCCTGCGAGGGAACCTGTGCAGCACATCCCTTGTTCCGCTCGCCACTTCCCTGACTCTTAGGCAAAGCCCATCTCAGCTGGCTTGTAGGCGTGCCTCCGTGCTCAGAAGCAGCCCCGTGGCAGGCAGGACAGTGCGGGATGTCTTCTGGGCACGCAGCATGCTGCTTCCCACGCCCGGGACAAACTCCGAGCAGGTGCCTGGCTTGCGCTTCTATGTGCCGAGACTTGGAGCTGGCCAGCGCGCACCTTCCCTCTGTGTGCGCTGCTGTCCGCAAACAGCCTCCAAACAAAGCAGGGCACTAAGGCAAGAGAAGTAAGCGCCCCAGGAGGGAATGTGCCTGCGAGGGAACCTGTGCAGCACATCCCTTGTTCCGCTCGCCACTTCCCTGACTCTTAGGCAAAGCCCATCTCAGCTGGCTTGTAGGCGTGCCTCCGTGCTCAGAAGCAGCCCCGTGGCAGGCAGGACAGTGCGGGATGTCTTCTGGGCACGCAGCATGCTGCTTCCCACGCCCGGGACAAACTCCGAGCAGGTGCCTGGCTTGCGCTTCTATGTGCCGAGACTTGGAGCTGGCCAGCGCGCACCTTCCCGCTGTGTGCGCTGCTGTCCGCAAACAGCCTCCAAACAAAGCAGGGCACTAAGGCAAGAGAAGTAAGCGCCCCAGGAGGGAATCTGCCTGCGAGGGAAGCTGTGCAGCACATCCCTTGTTCCGCTCGCCACTTCCCTGACTCTTAGGCAAAGCCCATCTCAGCTGGCTTGTAGGCGTGCCTCCGTGCTCAGAAGCAGCCCCGTGGAAGGCAGGACAGTGCGGGATGTCTTCTGGGCACGCAGCATGCTGCTTCCCATGCCCGGGACAAATTGCGAGCAGGTGCCTGGCTTGCGCTTCTATGTGCCGAGACTTGGAGCTGGCCAGCGCGCACCTTCCCGCTGTGTGTGCTGCTGTCCGCAAACAGCCTGCAAACAAAACAGGGCACTAAGGCAAGAGAAGTAAGCGCCCCAGGAGGGAATGTGCCTGCGAGGGAAGCTGTGCAGCACATCCCTTGTTCCGCTCGCCACTTCCCTGACTCTTAGGCAAAGCCCATCTCAGCTGGCTTGTAGGCGTGCCTCCGTGCTCAGAAGCAGCCCCGTGGCAGGCAGGACAGTGCGAGATGTCTTCTGGGCACGCAGCATGCTGCTTCCCACGCCCGGGACAAATTGCGAGCAGGTGCCTCGCTTGCGCTTCTATGTGCCGAGACTTGGAGCTGGCCAGCGCGCACCTTCCCGCTGTGTGTGCTGCTGTCCGCAAACAGCCTGCAAACAAAGCAGGGCACTAAGGCAAGAGAACTAAGAGCCCCAGGAGGGAATCTGCCTGCGAGGGAAGCTGTGCAGCACATCCCTTGTTCCGCTCGCCACTTCCCTGACTCTTAGGCAAAGCCCATCTCAGCTGGCTTGTAGGCGTGCCTCCGTGCTCAGAAGCAGCCCCGTGGCAGGCAGGACAGTGCGAGATGTCTTCTGGGCACGCAGCATGCTGCTTCCCACGCCCGGGACAAACTGCGAGCAGGTGCCTGGCTTGCGCTTCTATGTGCCGAGACTTGGAGCTGGCCAGCGCGCACCTTCCCGCTGTGTGTGCTGCTGTCCGCAAACAGCCTCCAAACAAAGCAGGGCACTAAGGCAGGAGATGTAAGCGCCCCAGGAGGGAATGTGCCTGCGAGGGAAGCTGTGCAGCACATCCCTTGTTCCGCTCGCCACTTCCCTGACTCTTAGGCAAAGCCCATCTCAGCTGCCTTGTAGGCGTGCCTCCGTGCTCAGAAGCAGCCCCGTGGCAGGCAGGACAGTGCGGGATGTCTTCTGGGCACGCAGCATGCTGCTTCCCACGCCCGGGACAAACTCCGAGCAGGTGCCTGGCTTGCGCTTCTATGTGCCGAGACTTGGAGCTGGCCAGCGCGCACCTTCCCGCTGTGTGTGCTGCTGTCCGCAAACAGCCTGCAAACAAAGCAGGGCACTAAGGCAAGAGAACTAAGAGCCCCAGGAGGGAATCTGCCTGCGAGGGAAGCTGTGCAGCACATCCCTTGTTCCGCTCGCCACTTCCCTGACTCTTAGGCAAAGCCCATCTCAGCTGGCTTGTAGGCGTGCCTCCGTGCTCAGAAGCAGCCCCGTGGCAGGCAGGACAGTGCGGGATGTCTTCTGGGCACGCAGCATGCTGATTCCCATGCCCGGGACAAACTCCGAGCAGGTGCCTCGCTTGCGCTTCTATGTGCCGAGACTTGGAGCTGGCCAGCGCGCACCTTCCCGCTGTGTGTGCTGCTGTCCGCAAACAGCCTGCAAACAAAGCAGGGCACTAAGGCAAGAGAAGTAAGCGCCCCAGGAGGGAATGTGCCTGCGAGGGAAGCTGTGCAGCACATCCCTTGTTCCGCTCGCCACTTCCCTGACTCTTAGGCAAAGCCCATCTCAGCTGCCTTGTAGGCGTGCCTCCGTGCTCAGAAGCAGCCCCGTGGCAGGCAGGACAGTGGGAGAAGTCTTCTGGGCACGCAGCGTGCTGCTTCCCACGCCCGGGACAAACTCCGAGCAGGTGCCTGGCTTGCGCTTCTATGTGCCGAGACTTGGAGCTGGCCAGTGAGCACCTTCCCGCCTTGTGTGCTGCTGTCCGCAAACAGCCTCCAAACAAAGCAGGGCACTAAGGCAAGAGAAGTAAGCGCCCCAGGAGGGAATGTGCCTGCGAGGGAACCTGTGCAGCACATCCCTTGTTCCGCTCGCCACTTCCCTGACTCTTAGGCAAAGCCCATCTCAGCTGGCTTGTAGGCGTGCCTCCGTGTTCAGAAGCAGCCCCGTGGCAGGCAGGACAGTGCGGGATGTCTTCTGGGCACGCAGCATGCTGCTTCCCACGCCCGGGACAAACTCCGAGCAGGTGCCTGGCTTGCGCTTCTATGTGCCGAGACTTGGAGCTGGCCAGCGCGCACCTTCCCGCTGTGTGTGCTGCTGTCCGCAAACAGCCTGCAAACAAAGCAGGGCACTAAGGCAGGAGAAGTAAGCGCCCCAGGAGGGAATCTGCCTGCGAGGGAAGCTGTGCAGCACATCCCTTGTTCCGCTCGCCACTTCCCTGACTCTTAGGCAAAGCCCATCTCAGCTGGCTTGTAGGCGTGCCTCCGTGCTCAGAAGCAGCCCCGTGGCAGGCAGGACAGTGCGGGATGTCTTCTGGGCACGCAGCATGCTGATTCCCATGCCCGGGACAAACTCCGAGCAGGTGCCTGGCTTGCGCTTCTATGTGCCGAGACTTGGAGCTGGCCAGCGCGCACCTTCCCGCCTTGTGTGCTGCTGTCCGCAAACAGCCTGCAAACAAAGCAGGGCACTAAGGCAAGAGAAGTAAGCGCCCCAGGAGGGAATCTGCCTGCGAGGGAAGCTGTGCAGCACATCCCTTGTTCCGCTCGCCACTTCCCTGACTCTTAGGCAAAGCCCATCTCAGCTGGCTTGTAGGCGTGCCTCCGTGCTCAGAAGCAGCCCCGTGGCAGGCAGGACAGTGCGAGATGTCTTCTGGGCACGCAGCATGCTGCTTCCCACGCCCGGGACAAACTCCGAGCAGGTGCCTGGCTTGCGCTTCTATGTGCCGAGACTTGGAGCTGGCCAGCGCGCACCTTCCCGCTGTGTGTGCTGCTGTCCGCAAACAGCCTGCAAACAAAGCAGGGCACTAAGGCAGGAGATGTAAGCGCCCCAGGAGGGAATCTGCCTGCGAGGGAAGCTTTGCAGCACATCCCTTGTTCCGCTCGCCACTTCCCTGACTCTTAGGCAAAGCCCATCTCAGCTGCCTTGTAGGCGTGCCTCCGTGTTCAGAAGCAGCCCCGTGGCAGGCAGGACAGTGGGAGAAGTCTTCTGGGCACGCAGCATGCTGCTTCCCACGCCCGGGACAAACTCCGAGCAGGTGCCTGGCTTGCGCTTCGATGTGCCGAGACTTGGAGCTGGCCAGCGCGCACCTTCCCGCTGTGTGCGCTGCTGTCCGCAAACAGCCTCCAAACAAAGCAGGGCACTAAGGCAAGAGAAGTAAGCGCCCCAGGAGGGAATCTGCCTGCGAGGGAAGCTGTGCAGCACATCCCTTGTTCCGCTCGCCACTTCCCTGACTCTTAGGCAAAGCCCATCTCAGCTGCCTTGTAGGCGTGCCTCCGTGTTCAGAAGCAGCCCCGTGGCAGGCAGGACAGTGGGAGAAGTCTTCTGGGCACGCAGCATGCTGCTTCCCACGCCCGGGACAAACTCCGAGCAGGTGCCTGGCTTGCGCTTCTATGTGCCGAGACTTGGAGCTGGCCAGCGCGCACCTTCCCGCTGTGTGCGCTGCTGTCCGCAAACAGCCTCCAAACAAAGCAGGGCACTAAGGCAAGAGAAGTAAGCGCCCCAGGAGGGAATGTGCCTGCGAGGGAAGCTGTGCAGCACATCCCTTGTTCCGCTCGCCACTTCCCTGACTCTTAGGCAAAGCCCATCTCAGCTGGCTTGTAGGCATGCCTCCGTGCTCAGAAGCAGCCCCGTGGCAGGCAGGACAGTGCGGGATGTCTTCTGGGCACGCAGCATGCTGCTTCCCACGCCCGGGACAAACTCCGAGCAGGTGCCTGGCTTGCGCTTCTATGTGCCGAGACTTGGAGCTGGCCAGCGCGCACCTTCCCGCTGTGTGTGCTGCTGTCCGCAAACAGCCTGCAAACAAAGCAGGGCACTAAGGCAAGAGAACTAAGAGCCCCAGGAGGGAATCTGCCTGCGAGGGAAGCTGTGCAGCACATCCCTTGTTCCGCTCGCCACTTCCCTGACTCTTAGGCAAAGCCCATCTCAGCTGGCTTGTAGGCGTGCCTCCGTGCTCAGAAGCAGCCCCGTGGCAGGCAGGACAGTGCGGGATGTCTTCTGGGCACGCAGCATGCTGATTCCCATGCCCGGGACAAACTCCGAGCAGGTGCCTCGCTTGCGCTTCTATGTGCCGAGACTTGGAGCTGGCCAGCGCGCACCTTCCCGCTGTGTGTGCTGCTGTCCGCAAACAGCCTGCAAACAAAGCAGGGCACTAAGGCAAGAGAAGTAAGCGCCCCAGGAGGGAATCTGCCTGCGAGGGAAGCTGTGCAGCACATCCCTTGTTCCGCTCGCCACTTCCCTGACTCTTAGGCAAAGCCCATCTCAGCTGCCTTGTAGGCGTGCCTCCGTGCTCAGAAGCAGCCCCGTGGCAGGCAGGACAGTGGGAGAAGTCTTCTGGGCACGCAGCGTGCTGCTTCCCACGCCCGGGACAAACTCCGAGCAGGTGCCTGGCTTGCGCTTCTATGTGCCGAGACTTGGAGCTGGCCAGTGAGCACCTTCCCGCCTTGTGTGCTGCTGTCCGCAAACAGCCTCCAAACAAAGCAGGGCACTAAGGCAAGAGAAGTAAGCGCCCCAGGAGGGAATGTGCCTGCGAGGGAACCTGTGCAGCACATCCCTTGTTCCGCTCGCCACTTCCCTGACTCTTAGGCAAAGCCCATCTCAGCTGGCTTGTAGGCGTGCCTCCGTGCTCAGAAGCAGCCCCGTGGCAGGCAGGACAGTGCGGGATGTCTTCTGGGCACGCAGCATGCTGCTTCCCACGCCCGGGACAAACTCCGAGCAGGTGCCTCGCTTGCGCTTCTATGTGCCGAGACTTGGAGCTGGCCAGCGCGCACCTTCCCGCTGTGTGTGCTGCTGTCCGCAAACAGCCTCCAAACAAAGCAGGGCACTAAGGCAGGAGAAGTAAGCGCCCCAGGAGGGAATCTGCCTGCGAGGGAAGCTGTGCAGCACATCCCTTGTTCCGCTCGCCACTTCCCTGACTCTTAGGCAAAGCCCATCTCAGCTGGCTTGTAGGCGTGCCTCCGTGCTCAGAAGCAGCCCCGTGGCAGGCAGGACAGTGCGGGATGTCTTCTGGGCACGCAGCATGCTGATTCCCATGCCCGGGACAAACTCCGAGCAGGTGCCTGGCTTGCGCTTCTATGTGCCGAGACTTGGAGCTGGCCAGCGCGCACCTTCCCGCCTTGTGTGCTGCTGTCCGCAAACAGCCTGCAAACAAAGCAGGGCACTAAGGCAAGAGAAGTAAGCGCCCCAGGAGGGAATCTGCCTGCGAGGGAAGCTGTGCAGCACATCCCTTGTTCCGCTCGCCACTTCCCTGACTCTTAGGCAAAGCCCATCTCAGCTGGCTTGTAGGCGTGCCTCCGTGCTCAGAAGCAGCCCCGTGGCAGGCAGGACAGTGCGAGATGTCTTCTGGGCACGCAGCATGCTGCTTCCCACGCCCGGGACAAACTCCGAGCAGGTGCCTGGCTTGCGCTTCTATGTGCCGAGACTTGGAGCTGGCCAGCGCGCACCTTCCCGCTGTGTGCGCTGCTGTCCGCAAACAGCCTCCAAACAAAGCAGGGCACTAAGGCAAGAGAAGTAAGCGCCCCAGGAGGGAATGTGCCTGCGAGGGAAGCTGTGCAGCACATCCCTTGTTCCGCTCGCCACTTCCCTGACTCTTAGGCAAAGCCCATCTCAGCTGCCTTGTAGGCGTGCCTCCGTGTTCAGAAGCAGCCCCGTGGCAGGCAGGACAGTGGGAGAAGTCTTCTGGGCACGCAGCATGCTGCTTCCCACGCCCGGGACAAATTGCGAGCAGGTGCCTCGCTTGCGCTTCTATGTGCCGAGATTTGGAGCTGGCCAGTGAGCACCTTCCCGCCTTGTGTGCTGCTGTCCGCAAACAGCCTCCAAACAAAGCAGGGCACTAAGGCAAGAGAAGTAAGCGCCCCAGGAGGGAATGTGCCTGCGAGGGAAGCTGTGCAGCACATCCCTTGTTCCGCTCGCCACTTCCCTGACTCTTAGGCAAAGCCCATCTCAGCTGGCTTGTAGGCGTGCCTCCGTGCTCAGAAGCAGCCCCGTGGAAGGCAGGACAGTGCGGGATGTCTTCTGGGCACGCAGCATGCTGCTTCCCATGCCCGGGACAAATTGCGAGCAGGTGCCTGGCTTGCGCTTCTATGTGCCGAGACTTGGAGCTGGCCAGCGCGCACCTTCCCGCTGTGTGTGCTGCTGTCCGCAAACAGCCTGCAAACAAAACAGGGCACTAAGGCAAGAGAAGTAAGCGCCCCAGGAGGGAATGTGCCTGCGAGGGAAGCTGTGCAGCACATCCCTTGTTCCGCTCGCCACTTCCCTGACTCTTAGGCAAAGCCCATCTCAGCTGGCTTGTAGGCGTGCCTCCGTGCTCAGAAGCAGCCCCGTGGCAGGCAGGACAGTGCGAGATGTCTTCTGGGCACGCAGCATGCTGCTTCCCACGCCCGGGACAAATTGCGAGCAGGTGCCTCGCTTGCGCTTCTATGTGCCGAGACTTGGAGCTGGCCAGCGCGCACCTTCCCGCTGTGTGTGCTGCTGTCCGCAAACAGCCTGCAAACAAAGCAGGGCACTAAGGCAAGAGAACTAAGAGCCCCAGGAGGGAATCTGCCTGCGAGGGAAGCTGTGCAGCACATCCCTTGTTCCGCTCGCCACTTCCCTGACTCTTAGGCAAAGCCCATCTCAGCTGGCTTGTAGGCGTGCCTCCGTGCTCAGAAGCAGCCCCGTGGCAGGCAGGACAGTGCGAGATGTCTTCTGGGCACGCAGCATGCTGCTTCCCACGCCCGGGACAAACTGCGAGCAGGTGCCTGGCTTGCGCTTCTATGTGCCGAGACTTGGAGCTGGCCAGCGCGCACCTTCCCGCTGTGTGTGCTGCTGTCCGCAAACAGCCTGCAAACAAAACAGGGCACTAAGGCAAGAGAAGTAAGCGCCCCAGGAGGGAATGTGCCTGCGAGGGAAGCTGTGCAGCACATCCCTTGTTCCGCTCGCCACTTCCCTGACTCTTAGGCAAAGCCCATCTCAGCTGGCTTGTAGGCGTGCCTCCGTGCTCAGAAGCAGCCCCGTGGCAGGCAGGACAGTGCGGGATGTCTTCTGGGCACGCAGCATGCTGCTTCCCACGCCCGGGACAAACTCCGAGCAGGTGCCTGGCTTGCGCTTCTATGTGCCGAGACTTGGAGCTGGCCAGCGCGCACCTTCCCGCTGTGTGTGCTGCTGTCCGCAAACAGCCTCCAAACAAAGCAGGGCACTAAGGCAGGAGAAGTAAGCGCCCCAGGAGGGAATCTGCCTGCGAGGGAAGCTGTGCAGCACATCCCTTGTTCCGCTCGCCACTTCCCTGACTCTTAGGCAAAGCCCATCTCAGCTGGCTTGTAGGCGTGCCTCCGTGCTCAGAAGCAGCCCCGTGGCAGGCAGGACAGTGCGGGATGTCTTCTGGGCACGCAGCATGCTGATTCCCATGCCCGGGACAAACTCCGAGCAGGTGCCTGGCTTGCGCTTCTATGTGCCGAGACTTGGAGCTGGCCAGCGCGCACCTTCCCGCCTTGTGTGCTGCTGTCCGCAAACAGCCTGCAAACAAAGCAGGGCACTAAGGCAAGAGAAGTAAGCGCCCCAGGAGGGAATCTGCCTGCGAGGGAAGCTGTGCAGCACATCCCTTGTTCCGCTCGCCACTTCCCTGACTCTTAGGCAAAGCCCATCTCAGCTGGCTTGTAGGCGTGCCTCCGTGCTCAGAAGCAGCCCCGTGGCAGGCAGGACAGTGCGAGATGTCTTCTGGGCACGCAGCATGCTGCTTCCCACGCCCGGGACAAACTCCGAGCAGGTGCCTGGCTTGCGCTTCTATGTGCCGAGACTTGGAGCTGGCCAGCGCGCACCTTCCCGCTGTGTGCGCTGCTGTCCGCAAACAGCCTCCAAACAAAGCAGGGCACTAAGGCAAGAGAAGTAAGCGCCCCAGGAGGGAATGTGCCTGCGAGGGAAGCTGTGCAGCACATCCCTTGTTCCGCTCGCCACTTCCCTGACTCTTAGGCAAAGCCCATCTCAGCTGCCTTGTAGGCGTGCCTCCGTGTTCAGAAGCAGCCCCGTGGCAGGCAGGACAGTGGGAGAAGTCTTCTGGGCACGCAGCATGCTGCTTCCCACGCCCGGGACAAACTCCGAGCAGGTGCCTGGCTTGCGCTTCTATGTGCCGAGACTTGGAGCTGGCCAGCGCGCACCTTCCCGCTGTGTGCGCTGCTGTCCGCAAACAGCCTCCAAACAAAGCAGGGCACTAAGGCAAGAGAAGTAAGCGCCCCAGGAGGGAATGTGCCTGCGAGGGAAGCTGTGCAGCACATCCCTTGTTCCGCTCGCCACTTCCCTGACTCTTAGGCAAAGCCCATCTCAGCTGGCTTGTAGGCATGCCTCCGTGCTCAGAAGCAGCCCCGTGGCAGGCAGGACAGTGCGGGATGTCTTCTGGGCACGCAGCATGCTGCTTCCCACGCCCGGGACAAATTGCGAGCAGGTGCCTCGCTTGCGCTTCTATGTGCCGAGATTTGGAGCTGGCCAGTGAGCACCTTCCCGCCTTGTGTGCTGCTGTCCGCAAACAGCCTCCAAACAAAGCAGGGCACTAAGGCAAGAGAAGTAAGCGCCCCAGGAGGGAATCTGCCTGCGAGGGAAGCTGTGCAGCACATCCCTTGTTCCGCTCGCCACTTCCCTGACTCTTAGGCAAAGCCCATCTCAGCTGGCTTGTAGGCGTGCCTCCGTGCTCAGAAGCAGCCCCGTGGAAGGCAGGACAGTGCGGGATGTCTTCTGGGCACGCAGCATGCTGCTTCCCATGCCCGGGACAAATTGCGAGCAGGTGCCTGGCTTGCGCTTCTATGTGCCGAGACTTGGAGCTGGCCAGCGCGCACCTTCCCGCTGTGTGTGCTGCTGTCCGCAAACAGCCTGCAAACAAAACAGGGCACTAAGGCAAGAGAAGTAAGCGCCCCAGGAGGGAATGTGCCTGCGAGGGAAGCTGTGCAGCACATCCCTTGTTCCGCTCGCCACTTCCCTGACTCTTAGGCAAAGCCCATCTCAGCTGGCTTGTAGGCGTGCCTCCGTGCTCAGAAGCAGCCCCGTGGCAGGCAGGACAGTGCGAGATGTCTTCTGGGCACGCAGCATGCTGCTTCCCACGCCCGGGACAAATTGCGAGCAGGTGCCTCGCTTGCGCTTCTATGTGCCGAGACTTGGAGCTGGCCAGCGCGCACCTTCCCGCTGTGTGTGCTGCTGTCCGCAAACAGCCTGCAAACAAAGCAGGGCACTAAGGCAAGAGAACTAAGAGCCCCAGGAGGGAATGTGCCTGCGAGGGAAGCTGTGCAGCACATCCCTTGTTCCGCTCGCCACTTCCCTGACTCTTAGGCAAAGCCCATCTCAGCTGGCTTGTAGGCGTGCCTCCGTGCTCAGAAGCAGCCCCGTGGCAGGCAGGACAGTGCGAGATGTCTTCTGGGCACGCAGCATGCTGCTTCCCACGCCCGGGACAAACTGCGAGCAGGTGCCTGGCTTGCGCTTCTATGTGCCGAGACTTGGAGCTGGCCAGCGCGCACCTTCCCGCTGTGTGTGCTGCTGTCCGCAAACAGCCTGCAAACAAAACAGGGCACTAAGGCAAGAGAAGTAAGCGCCCCAGGAGGGAATGTGCCTGCGAGGGAAGCTGTGCAGCACATCCCTTGTTCCGCTCGCCACTTCCCTGACTCTTAGGCAAAGCCCATCTCAGCTGGCTTGTAGGCGTGCCTCCGTGCTCAGAAGCAGCCCCGTGGCAGGCAGGACAGTGCGAGATGTCTTCTGGGCACGCAGCATGCTGCTTCCCACGCCCGGGACAAATTGCGAGCAGGTGCCTCGCTTGCGCTTCTATGTGCCGAGACTTGGAGCTGGCCAGCGCGCACCTTCCCGCTGTGTGTGCTGCTGTCCGCAAACAGCCTGCAAACAAAGCAGGGCACTAAGGCAAGAGAACTAAGAGCCCCAGGAGGGAATCTGCCTGCGAGGGAAGCTGTGCAGCACATCCCTTGTTCCGCTCGCCACTTCCCTGACTCTTAGGCAAAGCCCATCTCAGCTGGCTTGTAGGCGTGCCTCCGTGCTCAGAAGCAGCCCCGTGGCAGGCAGGACAGTGCGGGATGTCTTCTGGGCACGCAGCATGCTGATTCCCATGCCCGGGACAAACTCCGAGCAGGTGCCTCGCTTGCGCTTCTATGTGCCGAGACTTGGAGCTGGCCAGCGCGCACCTTCCCGCTGTGTGTGCTGCTGTCCGCAAACAGCCTGCAAACAAAGCAGGGCACTAAGGCAAGAGAAGTAAGCGCCCCAGGAGGGAATCTGCCTGCGAGGGAAGCTGTGCAGCACATCCCTTGTTCCGCTCGCCACTTCCCTGACTCTTAGGCAAAGCCCATCTCAGCTGCCTTGTAGGCGTGCCTCCGTGCTCAGAAGCAGCCCCGTGGCAGGCAGGACAGTGGGAGAAGTCTTCTGGGCACGCAGCGTGCTGCTTCCCACGCCCGGGACAAACTCCGAGCAGGTGCCTGGCTTGCGCTTCTATGTGCCGAGACTTGGAGCTGGCCAGTGAGCACCTTCCCGCCTTGTGTGCTGCTGTCCGCAAACAGCCTCCAAACAAAGCAGGGCACTAAGGCAAGAGAAGTAAGCGCCCCAGGAGGGAATGTGCCTGCGAGGGAACCTGTGCAGCACATCCCTTGTTCCGCTCGCCACTTCCCTGACTCTTAGGCAAAGCCCATCTCAGCTGGCTTGTAGGCGTGCCTCCGTGCTCAGAAGCAGCCCCGTGGCAGGCAGGACAGTGCGGGATGTCTTCTGGGCACGCAGCATGCTGCTTCCCACGCCCGGGACAAACTCCGAGCAGGTGCCTGGCTTGCGCTTCTATGTGCCGAGACTTGGAGCTGGCCAGCGCGCACCTTCCCGCTGTGTGTGCTGCTGTCCGCAAACAGCCTCCAAACAAAGCAGGGCACTAAGGCAGGAGAAGTAAGCGCCCCAGGAGGGAATCTGCCTGCGAGGGAAGCTGTGCAGCACATCCCTTGTTCCGCTCGCCACTTCCCTGACTCTTAGGCAAAGCCCATCTCAGCTGGCTTGTAGGCGTGCCTCCGTGCTCAGAAGCAGCCCCGTGGCAGGCAGGACAGTGCGGGATGTCTTCTGGGCACGCAGCATGCTGATTCCCACGCCCGGGACAAACTCCGAGCAGGTGCCTGGCTTGCGCTTCTATGTGCCGAGACTTGGAGCTGGCCAGCGCGCACCTTCCCGCCTTGTGTGCTGCTGTCCGCAAACAGCCTGCAAACAAAGCAGGGCACTAAGGCAAGAGAAGTAAGCGCCCCAGGAGGGAATCTGCCTGCGAGGGAAGCTGTGCAGCACATCCCTTGTTCCGCTCGCCACTTCCCTGACTCTTAGGCAAAGCCCATCTCAGCTGGCTTGTAGGCGTGCCTCCGTGCTCAGAAGCAGCCCCGTGGCAGGCAGGACAGTGCGAGATGTCTTCTGGGCACGCAGCATGCTGCTTCCCACGCCCGGGACAAACTCCGAGCAGGTGCCTGGCTTGCGCTTCTATGTGCCGAGACTTGGAGCTGGCCAGCGCGCACCTTCCCGCTGTGTGTGCTGCTGTCCGCAAACAGCCTGCAAACAAAGCAGGGCACTAAGGCAGGAGATGTAAGCGCCCCAGGAGGGAATCTGCCTGCGAGGGAAGCTTTGCAGCACATCCCTTGTTCCGCTCGCCACTTCCCTGACTCTTAGGCAAAGCCCATCTCAGCTGCCTTGTAGGCGTGCCTCCGTGTTCAGAAGCAGCCCCGTGGCAGGCAGGACAGTGGGAGAAGTCTTCTGGGCACGCAGCATGCTGCTTCCCACGCCCGGGACAAACTCCGAGCAGGTGCCTGGCTTGCGCTTCTATGTGCCGAGACTTGGAGCTGGCCAGCGCGCACCTTCCCGCTGTGTGCGCTGCTGTCCGCAAACAGCCTCCAAACAAAGCAGGGCACTAAGGCAAGAGAAGTAAGCGCCCCAGGAGGGAATGTGCCTGCGAGGGAAGCTGTGCAGCACATCCCTTGTTCCGCTCGCCACTTCCCTGACTCTTAGGCAAAGCCCATCTCAGCTGCCTTGTAGGCGTGCCTCCGTGTTCAGAAGCAGCCCCGTGGCAGGCAGGACAGTGGGAGAAGTCTTCTGGGCACGCAGCATGCTGCTTCCCACGCCCGGGACAAACTCCGAGCAGGTGCCTGGCTTGCGCTTCTATGTGCCGAGACTTGGAGCTGGCCAGCGCGCACCTTCCCGCTGTGTGCGCTGCTGTCCGCAAACAGCCTCCAAACAAAGCAGGGCACTAAGGCAAGAGAAGTAAGCGCCCCAGGAGGGAATGTGCCTGCGAGGGAAGCTGTGCAGCACATCCCTTGTTCCGCTCGCCACTTCCCTGACTCTTAGGCAAAGCCCATCTCAGCTGGCTTGTAGGCATGCCTCCGTGCTCAGAAGCAGCCCCGTGGCAGGCAGGACAGTGCGGGATGTCTTCTGGGCACGCAGCATGCTGCTTCCCACGCCCGGGACAAATTGCGAGCAGGTGCCTCGCTTGCGCTTCTATGTGCCGAGATTTGGAGCTGGCCAGTGAGCACCTTCCCGCCTTGTGTGCTGCTGTCCGCAAACAGCCTCCAAACAAAGCAGGGCACTAAGGCAAGAGAAGTAAGCGCCCCAGGAGGGAATCTGCCTGCGAGGGAAGCTGTGCAGCACATCCCTTGTTCCGCTCGCCACTTCCCTGACTCTTAGGCAAAGCCCATCTCAGCTGGCTTGTAGGCGTGCCTCCGTGCTCAGAAGCAGCCCCGTGGAAGGCAGGACAGTGCGGGATGTCTTCTGGGCACGCAGCATGCTGCTTCCCATGCCCGGGACAAATTGCGAGCAGGTGCCTGGCTTGCGCTTCTATGTGCCGAGACTTGGAGCTGGCCAGCGCGCACCTTCCCGCTGTGTGTGCTGCTGTCCGCAAACAGCCTGCAAACAAAACAGGGCACTAAGGCAAGAGAAGTAAGCGCCCCAGGAGGGAATGTGCCTGCGAGGGAAGCTGTGCAGCACATCCCTTGTTCCGCTCGCCACTTCCCTGACTCTTAGGCAAAGCCCATCTCAGCTGGCTTGTAGGCGTGCCTCCGTGCTCAGAAGCAGCCCCGTGGCAGGCAGGACAGTGCGAGATGTCTTCTGGGCACGCAGCATGCTGCTTCCCACGCCCGGGACAAATTGCGAGCAGGTGCCTCGCTTGCGCTTCTATGTGCCGAGACTTGGAGCTGGCCAGCGCGCACCTTCCCGCTGTGTGTGCTGCTGTCCGCAAACAGCCTGCAAACAAAGCAGGGCACTAAGGCAAGAGAACTAAGAGCCCCAGGAGGGAATCTGCCTGCGAGGGAAGCTGTGCAGCACATCCCTTGTTCCGCTCGCCACTTCCCTGACTCTTAGGCAAAGCCCATCTCAGCTGGCTTGTAGGCGTGCCTCCGTGCTCAGAAGCAGCCCCGTGGCAGGCAGGACAGTGCGAGATGTCTTCTGGGCACGCAGCATGCTGCTTCCCACGCCCGGGACAAACTGCGAGCAGGTGCCTGGCTTGCGCTTCTATGTGCCGAGACTTGGAGCTGGCCAGCGCGCACCTTCCCGCTGTGTGTGCTGCTGTCCGCAAACAGCCTGCAAACAAAACAGGGCACTAAGGCAAGAGAAGTAAGCGCCCCAGGAGGGAATGTGCCTGCGAGGGAAGCTGTGCAGCACATCCCTTGTTCCGCTCGCCACTTCCCTGACTCTTAGGCAAAGCCCATCTCAGCTGGCTTGTAGGCGTGCCTCCGTGCTCAGAAGCAGCCCCGTGGCAGGCAGGACAGTGCGAGATGTCTTCTGGGCACGCAGCATGCTGCTTCCCACGCCCGGGACAAATTGCGAGCAGGTGCCTCGCTTGCGCTTCTATGTGCCGAGACTTGGAGCTGGCCAGCGCGCACCTTCCCGCTGTGTGTGCTGCTGTCCGCAAACAGCCTGCAAACAAAGCAGGGCACTAAGGCAAGAGAACTAAGAGCCCCAGGAGGGAATCTGCCTGCGAGGGAAGCTGTGCAGCACATCCCTTGTTCCGCTCGCCACTTCCCTGACTCTTAGGCAAAGCCCATCTCAGCTGGCTTGTAGGCGTGCCTCCGTGCTCAGAAGCAGCCCCGTGGCAGGCAGGACAGTGCGAGATGTCTTCTGGGCACGCAGCATGCTGCTTCCCACGCCCGGGACAAACTGCGAGCAGGTGCCTCGCTTGCGCTTCTATGTGCCGAGACTTGGAGCTGGCCAGCGCGCACCTTCCCGCTGTGTGTGCTGCTGTCCGCAAACAGCCTGCAAACAAAGCAGGGCACTAAGGCAGGAGAAGTAAGCGCCCCAGGAGGGAATCTGCCTGCGAGGGAAGCTGTGCAGCACATCCCTTGTTCCGCTCGCCACTTCCCTGACTCTTAGGCAAAGCCCATCTCAGCTGGCTTGTAGGCGTGCCTCTGTGCTCAGAAGCAGCCCCGTGGCAGGCAGGACAGTGCGGGATGTCTTCTGGGCACGCAGCATGCTGATTCCCATGCCCGGGACAAACTCCGAGCAGGTGCCTGGCTTGCGCTTCTATGTGCCGAGACTTGGAGCTGGCCAGCGCGCACCTTCCCGCCTTGTGTGCTGCTGTCCGCAAACAGCCTGCAAACAAAGCAGGGCACTAAGGCAAGAGAAGTAAGCGCCCCAGGAGGGAATCTGCCTGCGAGGGAAGCTGTGCAGCACATCCCTTGTTCCGCTCGCCACTTCCCTGACTCTTAGGCAAAGCCCATCTCAGCTGGCTTGTAGGCGTGCCTCCGTGCTCAGAAGCAGCCCCGTGGCAGGCAGGACAGTGCGAGATGTCTTCTGGGCACGCAGCATGCTGCTTCCCACGCCCGGGACAAACTCCGAGCAGGTGCCTGGCTTGCGCTTCTATGTGCCGAGACTTGGAGCTGGCCAGCGCGCACCTTCCCGCTGTGTGTGCTGCTGTCCGCAAACAGCCTCCAAACAAAGCAGGGCACTAAGGCAGGAGATGTAAGCGCCCCAGGAGGGAATCTGCCTGCGAGGGAAGCTTTGCAGCACATCCCTTGTTCCGCTCGCCACTTCCCTGACTCTTAGGCAAAGCCCATCTCAGCTGCCTTGTAGGCGTGCCTCCGTGTTCAGAAGCAGCCCCGTGGCAGGCAGGACAGTGGGAGAAGTCTTCTGGGCACGCAGCATGCTGCTTCCCACGCCCGGGACAAACTCCGAGCAGGTGCCTGGCTTGCGCTTCTATGTGCCGAGACTTGGAGCTGGCCAGCGCGCACCTTCCCGCTGTGTGCGCTGCTGTCCGCAAACAGCCTCCAAACAAAGCAGGGCACTAAGGCAAGAGAAGTAAGCGCCCCAGGAGGGAATGTGCCTGCGAGGGAAGCTGTGCAGCACATCCCTTGTTCCGCTCGCCACTTCCCTGACTCTTAGGCAAAGCCCATCTCAGCTGCCTTGTAGGCGTGCCTCCGTGTTCAGAAGCAGCCCCGTGGCAGGCAGGACAGTGGGAGAAGTCTTCTGGGCACGCAGCATGCTGCTTCCCACGCCCGGGACAAACTCCGAGCAGGTGCCTGGCTTGCGCTTCTATGTGCCGAGACTTGGAGCTGGCCAGCGCGCACCTTCCCGCTGTGTGCGCTGCTGTCCGCAAACAGCCTCCAAACAAAGCAGGGCACTAAGGCAAGAGAAGTAAGCGCCCCAGGAGGGAATGTGCCTGCGAGGGAAGCTGTGCAGCACATCCCTTGTTCCGCTCGCCACTTCCCTGACTCTTAGGCAAAGCCCATCTCAGCTGGCTTGTAGGCATGCCTCCGTGCTCAGAAGCAGCCCCGTGGCAGGCAGGACAGTGCGGGATGTCTTCTGGGCACGCAGCATGCTGCTTCCCACGCCCGGGACAAATTGCGAGCAGGTGCCTCGCTTGCGCTTCTATGTGCCGAGACTTGGAGCTGGCCAGTGAGCACCTTCCCGCCTTGTGTGCTGCTGTCCGCAAACAGCCTCCAAACAAAGCAGGGCACTAAGGCAAGAGAAGTAAGCGCCCCAGGAGGGAATCTGCCTGCGAGGGAAGCTGTGCAGCACATCCCTTGTTCCGCTCGCCACTTCCCTGACTCTTAGGCAAAGCCCATCTCAGCTGGCTTGTAGGCGTGCCTCCGTGCTCAGAAGCAGCCCCGTGGAAGGCAGGACAGTGCGGGATGTCTTCTGGGCACGCAGCATGCTGCTTCCCATGCCCGGGACAAATTGCGAGCAGGTGCCTGGCTTGCGCTTCTATGTGCCGAGACTTGGAGCTGGCCAGCGCGCACCTTCCCGCTGTGTGTGCTGCTGTCCGCAAACAGCCTGCAAACAAAACAGGGCACTAAGGCAAGAGAAGTAAGCGCCCCAGGAGGGAATGTGCCTGCGAGGGAAGCTGTGCAGCACATCCCTTGTTCCGCTCGCCACTTCCCTGACTCTTAGGCAAAGCCCATCTCAGCTGGCTTGTAGGCGTGCCTCCGTGCTCAGAAGCAGCCCCGTGGCAGGCAGGACAGTGCGAGATGTCTTCTGGGCACGCAGCATGCTGCTTCCCACGCCCGGGACAAATTGCGAGCAGGTGCCTCGCTTGCGCTTCTATGTGCCGAGACTTGGAGCTGGCCAGCGCGCACCTTCCCGCTGTGTGTGCTGCTGTCCGCAAACAGCCTCCAAACAAAGCAGGGCACTAAGGCAAGAGAACTAAGAGCCCCAGGAGGGAATCTGCCTGCGAGGGAAGCTGTGCAGCACATCCCTTGTTCCGCTCGCCACTTCCCTGACTCTTAGGCAAAGCCCATCTCAGCTGGCTTGTAGGCGTGCCTCCGTGCTCAGAAGCAGCCCCGTGGCAGGCAGGACAGTGCGAGATGTCTTCTGGGCACGCAGCATGCTGCTTCCCACGCCCGGGACAAACTGCGAGCAGGTGCCTGGCTTGCGCTTCTATGTGCCGAGACTTGGAGCTGGCCAGCGCGCACCTTCCCGCTGTGTGTGCTGCTGTCCGCAAACAGCCTCCAAACAAAGCAGGGCACTAAGGCAGGAGATGTAAGCGCCCCAGGAGGGAATGTGCCTGCGAGGGAAGCTGTGCAGCACATCCCTTGTTCCGCTCGCCACTTCCCTGACTCTTAGGCAAAGCCCATCTCAGCTGCCTTGTAGGCGTGCCTCCGTGCTCAGAAGCAGCCCCGTGGCAGGCAGGACAGTGCGGGATGTCTTCTGGGCACGCAGCATGCTGCTTCCCACGCCCGGGACAAACTCCGAGCAGGTGCCTGGCTTGCGCTTCTATGTGCCGAGACTTGGAGCTGGCCAGCGCGCACCTTCCCGCTGTGTGTGCTGCTGTCCGCAAACAGCCTGCAAACAAAGCAGGGCACTAAGGCAAGAGAACTAAGAGCCCCAGGAGGGAATCTGCCTGCGAGGGAAGCTGTGCAGCACATCCCTTGTTCCGCTCGCCACTTCCCTGACTCTTAGGCAAAGCCCATCTCAGCTGGCTTGTAGGCGTGCCTCCGTGCTCAGAAGCAGCCCCGTGGCAGGCAGGACAGTGCGGGATGTCTTCTGGGCACGCAGCATGCTGATTCCCATGCCCGGGACAAACTCCGAGCAGGTGCCTCGCTTGCGCTTCTATGTGCCGAGACTTGGAGCTGGCCAGCGCGCACCTTCCCGCTGTGTGTGCTGCTGTCCGCAAACAGCCTCCAAACAAAGCAGGGCACTAAGGCAAGAGAAGTAAGCGCCCCAGGAGGGAATCTGCCTGCGAGGGAAGCTGTGCAGCACATCCCTTGTTCCGCTCGCCACTTCCCTGACTCTTAGGCAAAGCCCATCTCAGCTGCCTTGTAGGCGTGCCTCCGTGCTCAGAAGCAGCCCCGTGGCAGGCAGGACAGTGGGAGAAGTCTTCTGGGCACGCAGCGTGCTGCTTCCCACGCCCGGGACAAACTCCGAGCAGGTGCCTGGCTTGCGCTTCTATGTGCCGAGACTTGGAGCTGGCCAGTGAGCACCTTCCCGCCTTGTGTGCTGCTGTCCGCAAACAGCCTCCAAACAAAGCAGGGCACTAAGGCAAGAGAAGTAAGCGCCCCAGGAGGGAATGTGCCTGCGAGGGAACCTGTGCAGCACATCCCTTGTTCCGCTCGCCACTTCCCTGACTCTTAGGCAAAGCCCATCTCAGCTGGCTTGTAGGCGTGCCTCCGTGCTCAGAAGCAGCCCCGTGGCAGGCAGGACAGTGCGGGATGTCTTCTGGGCACGCAGCATGCTGCTTCCCACGCCCGGGACAAACTCCGAGCAGGTGCCTGGCTTGCGCTTCTATGTGCCGAGACTTGGAGCTGGCCAGCGCGCACCTTCCCGCTGTGTGTGCTGCTGTCCGCAAACAGCCTGCAAACAAAGCAGGGCACTAAGGCAGGAGAAGTAAGCGCCCCAGGAGGGAATCTGCCTGCGAGGGAAGCTGTGCAGCACATCCCTTGTTCCGCTCGCCACTTCCCTGACTCTTAGGCAAAGCCCATCTCAGCTGGCTTGTAGGCGTGCCTCCGTGCTCAGAAGCAGCCCCGTGGCAGGCAGGACAGTGCGGGATGTCTTCTGGGCACGCAGCATGCTGATTCCCATGCCCGGGACAAACTCCGAGCAGGTGCCTGGCTTGCGCTTCTATGTGCCGAGACTTGGAGCTGGCCAGCGCGCACCTTCCCGCCTTGTGTGCTGCTGTCCGCAAACAGCCTGCAAACAAAGCAGGGCACTAAGGCAAGAGAAGTAAGCGCCCCAGGAGGGAATGTGCCTGCGAGGGAAGCTGTGCAGCACATCCCTTGTTCCGCTCGCCACTTCCCTGACTCTTAGGCAAAGCCCATCTCAGCTGGCTTGTAGGCGTGCCTCCGTGCTCAGAAGCAGCCCCGTGGCAGGCAGGACAGTGCGAGATGTCTTCTGGGCACGCAGCATGCTGCTTCCCACGCCCGGGACAAACTCCGAGCAGGTGCCTGGCTTGCGCTTCTATGTGCCGAGACTTGGAGCTGGCCAGCGCGCACCTTCCCGCTGTGTGTGCTGCTGTCCGCAAACAGCCTGCAAACAAAGCAGGGCACTAAGGCAGGAGATGTAAGCGCCCCAGGAGGGAATCTGCCTGCGAGGGAAGCTTTGCAGCACATCCCTTGTTCCGCTCGCCACTTCCCTGACTCTTAGGCAAAGCCCATCTCAGCTGCCTTGTAGGCGTGCCTCCGTGTTCAGAAGCAGCCCCGTGGCAGGCAGGACAGTGGGAGAAGTCTTCTGGGCACGCAGCATGCTGCTTCCCACGCCCGGGACAAACTCCGAGCAGGTGCCTGGCTTGCGCTTCTATGTGCCGAGACTTGGAGCTGGCCAGCGCGCACCTTCCCGCTGTGTGCGCTGCTGTCCGCAAACAGCCTCCAAACAAAGCAGGGCACTAAGGCAAGAGAAGTAAGCGCCCCAGGAGGGAATGTGCCTGCGAGGGAACCTGTGCAGCACATCCCTTGTTCCGCTCGCCACTTCCCTGACTCTTAGGCAAAGCCCATCTCAGCTGGCTTGTAGGCGTGCCTCCGTGCTCAGAAGCAGCCCCGTGGCAGGCAGGACAGTGCGGGATGTCTTCTGGGCACGCAGCATGCTGCTTCCCACGCCCGGGACAAACTCCGAGCAGGTGCCTGGCTTGCGCTTCTATGTGCCGAGACTTGGAGCTGTCCAGCGCGCACCTTCCCGCTGTGTGCGCTGCTGTCCGCAAACAGCCTCCAAACAAAGCAGGGCACTAAGGCAAGAGAAGTAAGCGCCCCAGGAGGGAATGTGCCTGCGAGGGAACCTGTGCAGCACATCCCTTGTTCCGCTCGCCACTTCCCTGACTCTTAGGCAAAGCCCATCTCAGCTGGCTTGTAGGCGTGCCTCCGTGCTCAGAAGCAGCCCCGTGGCAGGCAGGACAGTGCGAGATGTCTTCTGGGCACGCAGCATGCTGCTTCCCACGCCCGGGACAAACTCCGAGCAGGTGCCTGGCTTGCGCTTCTATGTGCCGAGACTTGGAGCTGGCCAGCGCGCACCTTCCCGCTGTGTGTGCTGCTGTCCGCAACCAGCCTCCAAACAAAGCAGGGCACTAAGGCAAGAGAAGTAAGAGCCCCAGGAGGGAATCTTCCTGCGAGGGAAGCTGTGCAGCACATCCCTTGTTCCGCTCGCCACTTCCCTGACTCTTAGGCAAAGCCCATCTCAGCTGGCTTGTAGGCGTTCCTCCGTGCTCAGAAGCAGCCCCGTGGCAGGCAGGACAGTGCGAGATGTCTTCTGGGCACGCAGCATGCTGCTTCCCACGCCCGGGACAAATTGCGAGCAGGTGCCTGGCTTGCGCTTCTATGTGCCGAGACTTGGAGCTGGCCAGCGCGCACCTTCCCGCTGTGTGTGCTGCTGTCCGCAAACAGCCTCCAAACAAAGCAGGGCACTAAGGCAGGAGATGTAAGCGCCCCAGGAGGGAATCTGCCTGCGAGGGAAGCTGTGCAGCACATCCCTTGTTCCGCTCGCCACTTCCCTGACTCTTAGGCAAAGCCCATCTCAGCTGGCTTGTAGGCGTGCCTCCGTGCTCAGAAGCAGCCCCGTGGCAGGCAGGACAGTGCGGGATGTCTTCTGGGCACGCAGCATGCTGATTCCCATGCCCGGGACAAACTCCGAGCAGGTGCCTCGCTTGCGCTTCTATGTGCCGAGACTTGGAGCTGGCCAGTGAGCACCTTCCCGCCTTGTGTGCTGCTGTCTGCAAACAGCCTGCAAACAAAGCAGGGCACTAAGGCAAGAGAACTAAGAGCCCCAGGAGGGAATCTGCCTGCGAGGGAAGCTGTGCAGCACATCCCTTGTTCCGCTCGCCACTTCCCTGACTCTTAGGCAAAGCCCATCTCAGCTGGCTTGTAGGCGTGCCTCCGTGCTCAGAAGCAGCCCCGTGGCAGGCAGGACAGTGCGAGATGTCTTCTGGGCACGCAGCATGCTGCTTCCCACGCCCGGGACAAACTCCGAGCAGGTGCCTGGCTTGCGCTTCTATGTGCCGAGACTTGGAGCTGGCCAGCGCGCACCTTCCCGCTGTGTGTGCTGCTGTCCGCAAACAGCCTCCAAACAAAGCAGGGCACTAACGCAGGAGATGTAAGCGCCCCAGGAGGGAATCTGCCTGCGAGGGAAGCTGTGCAGCACATCCCTTGTTCCGCTCGCCACTTCCCTGACTCTTAGGCAAAGCCCATCTCAGCTGGCTTGTAGGCGTGCCTCCGTGTTCAGAAGCAGCCCCGTGGCAGGCAGGACAGTGGGAGAAGTCTTCTGGGCACGCAGCATGCTGCTTCCCACGCCCGGGACAAACTCCGAGCAGGTGCCTGGCTTGCGCTTCTATGTGCCGAGACTTGGAGCTGGCCAGCGCGCACCTTCCCGCTGTGTGCGCTGCTGTCCGCAAACAGCCTCCAAACAAAGCAGGGCACTAAGGCAAGAGAAGTAAGCGCCCCAGGAGGGAATGTGCCTGCGAGGGAAGCTGTGCAGCACATCCCTTGTTCCGCTCGCCACTTCCCTGACTCTTAGGCAAAGCCCATCTCAGCTGGCTTGTAGGCGTGCCTCCGTGCTCAGAAGCAGCCCCGTGGCAGGCAGGACAGTGCGGGATGTCTTCTGGGCACGCAGCATGCTGCTTCCCACGCCCGGGACAAACTCCGAGCAGGTGCCTGGCTTGCGCTTCTATGTGCCGAGACTTGGAGCTGGCCAGCGCGCACCTTCCCGCTGTGTGCGCTGCTGTCCGCAAACAGCCTCCAAACAAAGCAGGGCACTAAGGCAAGAGAAGTAAGCGCCCCAGGAGGGAATGTGCCTGCGAGGGAACCTGTGCAGCACATCCCTTGTTCCGCTCGCCACTTCCCTGACTCTTAGGCAAAGCCCATCTCAGCTGGCTTGTAGGCGTGCCTCCGTGCTCAGAAGCAGCCCCGTGGCAGGCAGGACAGTGCGGGATGTCTTCTGGGCACGCAGCATGCTGCTTCCCACGCCCGGGACAAACTCCGAGCAGGTGCTTCGCTTGCGCTTCCATGTGCCGAGACTTGGAGCTGGCCAGCGCGCACCTTCCCGCTGTGTGTGCTGCTGTCCGCAAACAGCCTCCAAACGAAGCAGGGCACTAAGGCAAGAGAAGTAAGCGCCCCAGGAGGGAATCTGCCTGCGAGGGAAGCTGTGCAGCACATCCCTTGTTCCGCACGCCACTTCCCTGACTCTTAGGCAAAGCCCATCTCAGTTGGCTTGTAGGCGTGCCTCCGTGCTCAGAAGCAGCCCCGTGGCAGGCAGGACAGTGCGAGATGTCTTCTGGGCACGCAGCATGCTGCTTCCCACGCCCGGGACAAATTGCGAGCAGGTGCCTCGCTTGCGCTTCTATGTGCCGAGACTTGGAGCTGGCCAGTGAGCACCTTCCCGCCTTGTGTGCTGCTGTCCGCAAACAGCCTCCAAACAAAGCAGGGCACTAAGGGAAGAGAAGTAAGCGCCCCAGGAGGGAATGTGCCTGCGAGGGAAGCTGTGCAGCACATCCCTTGTTCCGCTCGCCACTTCCCTGACTCTTAGGCAAAGCCCATCTCAGCTGGCTTGTAGGCGTGCCTCCGTGCTCAGAAGCAGCCCCGTGGCAGGCAGGACAGTGCGAGATGTCTTCTGGGCACGCAGCATGCTGCTTCCCACGCCCGGGACAAACTCCGAGCAGGTGCCTGGCTTGCGCTTCTATGTGCCGAGACTTGGAGCTGGCCAGCGCGCACCTTCCCTCTGTGTGCGCTGCTGTCCGCAAACAGCCTCCAAACAAAGCAGGGCACTAAGGCAAGAGAAGTAAGCGCCCCAGGAGGGAATGTGCCTGCGAGGGAACCTGTGCAGCACATCCCTTGTTCCGCTCGCCACTTCCCTGACTCTTAGGCAAAGCCCATCTCAGCTGGCTTGTAGGCGTGCCTCCGTGCTCAGAAGCAGCCCCGTGGCAGGCAGGACAGTGCGGGATGTCTTCTGGGCACGCAGCATGCTGCTTCCCACGCCCGGGACAAACTCCGAGCAGGTGCCTGGCTTGCGCTTCTATGTGCCGAGACTTGGAGCTGGCCAGCGCGCACCTTCCCGCTGTGTGCGCTGCTGTCCGCAAACAGCCTCCAAACAAAGCAGGGCACTAAGGCAAGAGAAGTAAGCGCCCCAGGAGGGAATCTGCCTGCGAGGGAAGCTGTGCAGCACATCCCTTGTTCCGCTCGCCACTTCCCTGACTCTTAGGCAAAGCCCATCTCAGCTGGCTTGTAGGCGTGCCTCCGTGCTCAGAAGCAGCCCCGTGGCAGGCAGGACAGTGCGGGATGTCTTCTGGGCACGCAGCATGCTGATTCCCACGCCCGGGACAAATTGCGAGCAGGTGCCTGGCTTGCGCTTCTATGTGCCGAGACTTGGAGCTGGCCAGCGCGCACCTTCCCGCTGTGTGTGCTGCTGTCCGCAAACAGCCTGCAAACAAAACAGGGCACTAAGGCAAGAGAAGTAAGCGCCCCAGGAGGGAATGTGCCTGCGAGGGAAGCTGTGCAGCACATCCCTTGTTCCGCTCGCCACTTCCCTGACTCTTAGGCAAAGCCCATCTCAGCTGGCTTGTAGGCGTGCCTCCGTGCTCAGAAGCAGCCCCGTGGCAGGCAGGACAGTGCGAGATGTCTTCTGGGCACGCAGCATGCTGCTTCCCACGCCCGGGACAAACTCCGAGCAGGTGCCTGGCTTGCGCTTCTATGTGCCGAGACTTGGAGCTGGCCAGCGCGCACCTTCCCGCTGTGTGTGCTGCTGTCCGCAAACAGCCTCCAAACAAAGCAGGGCACTAAGGCAGGAGATGTAAGCGCCCCAGGAGGGAATGTGCCTGCGAGGGAAGCTGTGCAGCACATCCCTTGTTCCGCTCGCCACTTCCCTGACTCTTAGGCAAAGCCCATCTCAGCTGGCTTGTAGGCGTGCCTCCGTGCTCAGAAGCAGCCCTGTGGCAGGGAGGACAGTGCGGGATGTCTTCTGGGCACGCAGCATGCTGCTTCCCACGCCCGGGACAAACTCCGAGCAGGTGCCTGGCTTGCGCTTCTATGTGCCGAGACTTGGAGCTGGCCAGCGCGCACCTTCCCGCTGTGTGTGCTGCTGTCCGCAAACAGCCTGCAAACAAAGCAGGGCACTAAGGCAAGAGAACTAAGAGCCCCAGGAGGGAATCTGCCTGCGAGGGAAGCTGTGCAGCACATCCCTTGTTCCGCTCGCCACTTCCCTGACTCTTAGGCAAAGCCCATCTCAGCTGGCTTGTAGGCGTGCCTCCGTGCTCAGAAGCAGCCCCGTGGCAGGCAGGACAGTGCGGGATGTCTTCTGGGCACGCAGCATGCTGATTCCCATGCCCGGGACAAACTCCGAGCAGGTGCCTCGCTTGCGCTTCTATGTGCCGAGACTTGGAGCTGGCCAGCGCGCACCTTCCCGCTGTGTGTGCTGCTGTCCGCAAACAGCCTGCAAACAAAGCAGGGCACTAAGGCAAGAGAAGTAAGCGCCCCAGGAGGGAATCTGCCTGCGAGGGAAGCTGTGCAGCACATCCCTTGTTCCGCTCGCCACTTCCCTGACTCTTAGGCAAAGCCCATCTCAGCTGCCTTGTAGGCGTGCCTCCGTGCTCAGAAGCAGCCCCGTGGCAGGCAGGACAGTGGGAGAAGTCTTCTGGGCACGCAGCGTGCTGCTTCCCACGCCCGGGACAAACTCCGAGCAGGTGCCTGGCTTGCGCTTCTATGTGCCGAGACTTGGAGCTGGCCAGTGAGCTCCTTCCCGCCTTGTGTGCTGCTGTCCGCAAACAGCCTCCAAACAAAGCAGGGCACTAAGGCAAGAGAAGTAAGCGCCCCAGGAGGGAATGTGCCTGCGAGGGAACCTGTGCAGCACATCCCTTGTTCCGCTCGCCACTTCCCTGACTCTTAGGCAAAGCCCATCTCAGCTGGCTTGTAGGCGTGCCTCCGTGCTCAGAAGCAGCCCCGTGGCAGGCAGGACAGTGCGGGATGTCTTCTGGGCACGCAGCATGCTGCTTCCCACGCCCGGGACAAACTCCGAGCAGGTGCCTGGCTTGCGCTTCTATGTGCCGAGACTTGGAGCTGGCCAGCGCGCACCTTCCCGCTGTGTGTGCTGCTGTCCGCAAACAGCCTGCAAACAAAGCAGGGCACTAAGGCAGGAGAAGTAAGCGCCCCAGGAGGGAATCTGCCTGCGAGGGAAGCTGTGCAGCACATCCCTTGTTCCGCTCGCCACTTCCCTGACTCTTAGGCAAAGCCCATCTCAGCTGGCTTGTAGGCGTGCCTCCGTGCTCAGAAGCAGCCCCGTGGCAGGCAGGACAGTGCGGGATGTCTTCTGGGCACGCAGCATGCTGATTCCCATGCCCGGGACAAACTCCGAGCAGGTGCCTGGCTTGCGCTTCTATGTGCCGAGACTTGGAGCTGGCCAGCGCGCACCTTCCCGCCTTGTGTGCTGCTGTCCGCAAACAGCCTGCAAACAAAGCAGGGCACTAAGGCAAGAGAAGTAAGCGCCCCAGGAGGGAATCTGCCTGCGAGGGAAGCTGTGCAGCACATCCCTTGTTCCGCTCGCCACTTCCCTGACTCTTAGGCAAAGCCCATCTCAGCTGGCTTGTAGGCGTGCCTCCGTGCTCAGAAGCAGCCCCGTGGCAGGCAGGACAGTGCGAGATGTCTTCTGGGCACGCAGCATGCTGCTTCCCACGCCCGGGACAAACTCCGAGCAGGTGCCTGGCTTGCGCTTCTATGTGCCGAGACTTGGAGCTGGCCAGCGCGCACCTTCCCTCTGTGTGCGCTGCTGTCCGCAAACAGCCTCCAAACAAAGCAGGGCACTAAGGCAAGAGAAGTAAGCGCCCCAGGAGGGAATGTGCCTGCGAGGGAACCTGTGCAGCACATCCCTTGTTCCGCTCGCCACTTCCCTGACTCTTAGGCAAAGCCCATCTCAGCTGGCTTGTAGGCGTGCCTCCGTGCTCAGAAGCAGCCCCGTGGCAGGCAGGACAGTGCGGGATGTCTTCTGGGCACGCAGCATGCTGCTTCCCACGCCCGGGACAAACTCCGAGCAGGTGCCTGGCTTGCGCTTCTATGTGCCGAGACTTGGAGCTGGCCAGCGCGCACCTTCCCGCTGTGTGCGCTGCTGTCCGCAAACAGCCTCCAAACAAAGCAGGGCACTAAGGCAAGAGAAGTAAGCGCCCCAGGAGGGAATCTGCCTGCGAGGGAAGCTGTGCAGCACATCCCTTGTTCCGCTCGCCACTTCCCTGACTCTTAGGCAAAGCCCATCTCAGCTGGCTTGTAGGCGTGCCTCCGTGCTCAGAAGCAGCCCCGTGGAAGGCAGGACAGTGCGGGATGTCTTCTGGGCACGCAGCATGCTGCTTCCCATGCCCGGGACAAATTGCGAGCAGGTGCCTGGCTTGCGCTTCTATGTGCCGAGACTTGGAGCTGGCCAGCGCGCACCTTCCCGCTGTGTGTGCTGCTGTCCGCAAACAGCCTGCAAACAAAACAGGGCACTAAGGCAAGAGAAGTAAGCGCCCCAGGAGGGAATGTGCCTGCGAGGGAAGCTGTGCAGCACATCCCTTGTTCCGCTCGCCACTTCCCTGACTCTTAGGCAAAGCCCATCTCAGCTGGCTTGTAGGCGTGCCTCCGTGCTCAGAAGCAGCCCCGTGGCAGGCAGGACAGTGCGAGATGTCTTCTGGGCACGCAGCATGCTGCTTCCCACGCCCGGGACAAATTGCGAGCAGGTGCCTCGCTTGCGCTTCTATGTGCCGAGACTTGGAGCTGGCCAGCGCGCACCTTCCCGCTGTGTGTGCTGCTGTCCGCAAACAGCCTGCAAACAAAGCAGGGCACTAAGGCAAGAGAACTAAGAGCCCCAGGAGGGAATCTGCCTGCGAGGGAAGCTGTGCAGCACATCCCTTGTTCCGCTCGCCACTTCCCTGACTCTTAGGCAAAGCCCATCTCAGCTGGCTTGTAGGCGTGCCTCCGTGCTCAGAAGCAGCCCCGTGGCAGGCAGGACAGTGCGAGATGTCTTCTGGGCACGCAGCATGCTGCTTCCCACGCCCGGGACAAACTGCGAGCAGGTGCCTGGCTTGCGCTTCTATGTGCCGAGACTTGGAGCTGGCCAGCGCGCACCTTCCCGCTGTGTGTGCTGCTGTCCGCAAACAGCCTCCAAACAAAGCAGGGCACTAAGGCAGGAGATGTAAGCGCCCCAGGAGGGAATGTGCCTGCGAGGGAAGCTGTGCAGCACATCCCTTGTTCCGCTCGCCACTTCCCTGACTCTTAGGCAAAGCCCATCTCAGCTGCCTTGTAGGCGTGCCTCCGTGCTCAGAAGCAGCCCCGTGGCAGGCAGGACAGTGCGGGATGTCTTCTGGGCACGCAGCATGCTGCTTCCCACGCCCGGGACAAACTCCGAGCAGGTGCCTGGCTTGCGCTTCTATGTGCCGAGACTTGGAGCTGGCCAGCGCGCACCTTCCCGCTGTGTGTGCTGCTGTCCGCAAACAGCCTGCAAACAAAGCAGGGCACTAAGGCAAGAGAACTAAGAGCCCCAGGAGGGAATCTGCCTGCGAGGGAAGCTGTGCAGCACATCCCTTGTTCCGCTCGCCACTTCCCTGACTCTTAGGCAAAGCCCATCTCAGCTGGCTTGTAGGCGTGCCTCCGTGCTCAGAAGCAGCCCCGTGGAAGGCAGGACAGTGCGGGATGTCTTCTGGGCACGCAGCATGCTGCTTCCCATGCCCGGGACAAATTGCGAGCAGGTGCCTGGCTTGCGCTTCTATGTGCCGAGACTTGGAGCTGGCCAGCGCGCACCTTCCCGCTGTGTGTGCTGCTGTCCGCAAACAGCCTGCAAACAAAACAGGGCACTAAGGCAAGAGAAGTAAGCGCCCCAGGAGGGAATGTGCCTGCGAGGGAAGCTGTGCAGCACATCCCTTGTTCCGCTCGCCACTTCCCTGACTCTTAGGCAAAGCCCATCTCAGCTGGCTTGTAGGCGTGCCTCCGTGCTCAGAAGCAGCCCCGTGGCAGGCAGGACAGTGCGAGATGTCTTCTGGGCACGCAGCATGCTGCTTCCCACGCCCGGGACAAACTCCGAGCAGGTGCCTGGCTTGCGCTTCTATGTGCCGAGACTTGGAGCTGGCCAGCGCGCACCTTCCCGCTGTGTGTGCTGCTGTCCGCAAACAGCCTCCAAACAAAGCAGGGCACTAAGGCAGGAGATGTAAGCGCCCCAGGAGGGAATGTGCCTGCGAGGGAAGCTGTGCAGCACATCCCTTGTTCCGCTCGCCACTTCCCTGACTCTTAGGCAAAGCCCATCTCAGCTGCCTTGTAGGCGTGCCTCCGTGCTCAGAAGCAGCCCCGTGGCAGGGAGGACAGTGCGGGATGTCTTCTGGGCACGCAGCATGCTGCTTCCCACGCCCGGGACAAACTCCGAGCAGGTGCCTGGCTTGCGCTTCTATGTGCCGAGACTTGGAGCTGGCCAGCGCGCACCTTCCCGCTGTGTGTGCTGCTGTCCGCAAACAGCCTGCAAACAAAGCAGGGCACTAAGGCAAGAGAACTAAGAGCCCCAGGAGGGAATGTGCCTGCGAGGGAAGCTGTGCAGCACATCCCTTGTTCCGCTCGCCACTTCCCTGACTCTTAGGCAAAGCCCATCTCAGCTGGCTTGTAGGCGTGCCTCCGTGCTCAGAAGCAGCCCCGTGGCAGGCAGGACAGTGCGGGATGTCTTCTGGGCACGCAGCATGCTGATTCCCATGCCCGGGACAAACTCCGAGCAGGTGCCTGGCTTGCGCTTCTATGTGCCGAGACTTGGAGCTGGCCAGTGAGCTCCTTCCCGCCTTGTGTGCTGCTGTCCGCAAACAGCCTCCAAACAAAGCAGGGCACTAAGGCAAGAGAAGTAAGCGCCCCAGGAGGGAATGTGCCTGCGAGGGAACCTGTGCAGCACATCCCTTGTTCCGCTCGCCACTTCCCTGACTCTTAGGCAAAGCCCATCTCAGCTGGCTTGTAGGCGTGCCTCCGTGCTCAGAAGCAGCCCCGTGGCAGGCAGGACAGTGCGGGATGTCTTCTGGGCACGCAGCATGCTGCTTCCCACGCCCGGGACAAACTCCGAGCAGGTGCCTGGCTTGCGCTTCTATGTGCCGAGACTTGGAGCTGGCCAGCACGCACCTTCCCGCTGTGTGTGCTGCTGTCCGCAAACAGCCTGCAAACAAAGCAGGGCACTAAGGCAGGAGAAGTAAGCGCCCCAGGAGGGAATCTGCCTGCGAGGGAAGCTGTGCAGCACATCCCTTGTTCCGCTCGCCACTTCCCTGACTCTTAGGCAAAGCCCATCTCAGCTGGCTTGTAGGCGTGCCTCCGTGCTCAGAAGCAGCCCCGTGGCAGGCAGGACAGTGCGGGATGTCTTCTGGGCACGCAGCATGCTGATTCCCATGCCCGGGACAAACTCCGAGCAGGTGCCTGGCTTGCGCTTCTATGTGCCGAGACTTGGAGCTGGCCAGCGCGCACCTTCCCGCCTTGTGTGCTGCTGTCCGCAAACAGCCTGCAAACAAAGCAGGGCACTAAGGCAAGAGAAGTAAGCGCCCCAGGAGGGAATCTGCCTGCGAGGGAAGCTGTGCAGCACATCCCTTGTTCCGCTCGCCACTTCCCTGACTCTTAGGCAAAGCCCATCTCAGCTGGCTTGTAGGCGTGCCTCCGTGCTCAGAAGCAGCCCCGTGGCAGGCAGGACAGTGCGAGATGTCTTCTGGGCACGCAGCATGCTGCTTCCCACGCCCGGGACAAACTCCGAGCAGGTGCCTGGCTTGCGCTTCTATGTGCCGAGACTTGGAGCTGGCCAGCGCGCACCTTCCCTCTGTGTGCGCTGCTGTCCGCAAACAGCCTCCAAACAAAGCAGGGCACTAAGGCAAGAGAAGTAAGCGCCCCAGGAGGGAATGTGCCTGCGAGGGAAGCTGTGCAGCACATCCCTTGTTCCGCTCGCCACTTCCCTGACTCTTAGGCAAAGCCCATCTCAGCTGGCTTGTAGGCGTGCCTCCGTGCTCAGAAGCAGCCCCGTGGCAGGCAGGACAGTGCGGGATGTCTTCTGGGCACGCAGCATGCTGCTTCCCACGCCCGGGACAAACTCCGAGCAGGTGCCTGGCTTGCGCTTCTATGTGCCGAGACTTGGAGCTGGCCAGCGCGCACCTTCCCGCTGTGTGTGCTGCTGTCCGCAAACAGCCTCCAAACAAAGCAGGGCACTAAGGCAAGAGAAGTAAGCGCCCCAGGAGGGAATCTGCCTGCGAGGGAAGCTGTGCAGCACATCCCTTGTTCCGCTCGCCACTTCCCTGACTCTTAGGCAAAGCCCATCTCAGCTGGCTTGTAGGCGTGCCTCCGTGCTCAGAAGCAGCCCCGTGGAAGGCAGGACAGTGCGGGATGTCTTCTGGGCACGCAGCATGCTGCTTCCCATGCCCGGGACAAATTGCGAGCAGGTGCCTGGCTTGCGCTTCTATGTGCCGAGACTTGGAGCTGGCCAGCGCGCACCTTCCCGCTGTGTGTGCTGCTGTCCGCAAACAGCCTGCAAACAAAACAGGGCACTAAGGCAAGAGAAGTAAGCGCCCCAGGAGGGAATGTGCCTGCGAGGGAAGCTGTGCAGCACATCCCTTGTTCCGCTCGCCACTTCCCTGACTCTTAGGCAAAGCCCATCTCAGCTGGCTTGTAGGCGTGCCTCCGTGCTCAGAAGCAGCCCCGTGGCAGGCAGGACAGTGCGAGATGTCTTCTGGGCACGCAGCATGCTGCTTCCCACGCCCGGGACAAATTGCGAGCAGGTGCCTCGCTTGCGCTTCTATGTGCCGAGACTTGGAGCTGGCCAGCGCGCACCTTCCCGCTGTGTGTGCTGCTGTCCGCAAACAGCCTGCAAACAAAGCAGGGCACTAAGGCAAGAGAACTAAGAGCCCCAGGAGGGAATCTGCCTGCGAGGGAAGCTGTGCAGCACATCCCTTGTTCCGCTCGCCACTTCCCTGACTCTTAGGCAAAGCCCATCTCAGCTGGCTTGTAGGCGTGCCTCCGTGCTCAGAAGCAGCCCCGTGGCAGGCAGGACAGTGCGAGATGTCTTCTGGGCACGCAGCATGCTGCTTCCCACGCCCGGGACAAACTGCGAGCAGGTGCCTGGCTTGCGCTTCTATGTGCCGAGACTTGGAGCTGGCCAGCGCGCACCTTCCCGCTGTGTGTGCTGCTGTCCGCAAACAGCCTCCAAACAAAGCAGGGCACTAAGGCAGGAGATGTAAGCGCCCCAGGAGGGAATGTGCCTGCGAGGGAAGCTGTGCAGCACATCCCTTGTTCCGCTCGCCACTTCCCTGACTCTTAGGCAAAGCCCATCTCAGCTGCCTTGTAGGCGTGCCTCCGTGCTCAGAAGCAGCCCCGTGGCAGGCAGGACAGTGCGGGATGTCTTCTGGGCACGCAGCATGCTGCTTCCCACGCCCGGGACAAACTCCGAGCAGGTGCCTGGCTTGCGCTTCTATGTGCCGAGACTTGGAGCTGGCCAGCGCGCACCTTCCCGCTGTGTGTGCTGCTGTCCGCAAACAGCCTGCAAACAAAGCAGGGCACTAAGGCAAGAGAACTAAGAGCCCCAGGAGGGAATCTGCCTGCGAGGGAAGCTGTGCAGCACATCCCTTGTTCCGCTCGCCACTTCCCTGACTCTTAGGCAAAGCCCATCTCAGCTGGCTTGTAGGCGTGCCTCCGTGCTCAGAAGCAGCCCCGTGGCAGGCAGGACAGTGCGGGATGTCTTCTGGGCACGCAGCATGCTGATTCCCATGCCCGGGACAAACTCCGAGCAGGTGCCTCGCTTGCGCTTCTATGTGCCGAGACTTGGAGCTGGCCAGCGCGCACCTTCCCGCCTTGTGTGCTGCTGTCCGCAAACAGCCTGCAAACAAAGCAGGGCACTAAGGCAAGAGAAGTAAGCGCCCCAGGAGGGAATCTGCCTGCGAGGGAAGCTGTGCAGCACATCCCTTGTTCCGCTCGCCACTTCCCTGACTCTTAGGCAAAGCCCATCTCAGCTGCCTTGTAGGCGTGCCTCCGTGCTCAGAAGCAGCCCCGTGGCAGGCAGGACAGTGGGAGAAGTCTTCTGGGCACGCAGCGTGCTGCTTCCCACGCCCGGGACAAACTCCGAGCAGGTGCCTGGCTTGCGCTTCTATGTGCCGAGACTTGGAGCTGGCCAGTGAGCACCTTCCCGCCTTGTGTGCTGCTGTCCGCAAACAGCCTCCAAACAAAGCAGGGCACTAAGGCAAGAGAAGTAAGCGCCCCAGGAGGGAATGTGCCTGCGAGGGAACCTGTGCAGCACATCCCTTGTTCCGCTCGCCACTTCCCTGACTCTTAGGCAAAGCCCATCTCAGCTGGCTTGTAGGCGTGCCTCCGTGCTCAGAAGCAGCCCCGTGGCAGGCAGGACAGTGCGGGATGTCTTCTGGGCACGCAGCATGCTGCTTCCCACGCCCGGGACAAACTCCGAGCAGGTGCCTGGCTTGCGCTTCTATGTGCCGAGACTTGGAGCTGGCCAGCGCGCACCTTCCCGCTGTGTGTGCTGCTGTCCGCAAACAGCCTGCAAACAAAGCAGGGCACTAAGGCAGGAGAAGTAAGCGCCCCAGGAGGGAATCTGCCTGCGAGGGAAGCTGTGCAGCACATCCCTTGTTCCGCTCGCCACTTCCCTGACTCTTAGGCAAAGCCCATCTCAGCTGGCTTGTAGGCGTGCCTCCGTGCTCAGAAGCAGCCCCGTGGCAGGCAGGACAGTGCGGGATGTCTTCTGGGCACGCAGCATGCTGATTCCCATGCCCGGGACAAACTCCGAGCAGGTGCCTCGCTTGCGCTTCTATGTGCCGAGACTTGGAGCTGGCCAGCGCGCACCTTCCCGCCTTGTGTGCTGCTGTCCGCAAACAGCCTGCAAACAAAGCAGGGCACTAAGGCAAGAGAAGTAAGCGCCCCAGGAGGGAATCTGCCTGCGAGGGAAGCTGTGCAGCACATCCCTTGTTCCGCTCGCCACTTCCCTGACTCTTAGGCAAAGCCCATCTCAGCTGGCTTGTAGGCGTGCCTCCGTGCTCAGAAGCAGCCCCGTGGCAGGCAGGACAGTGCGAGATGTCTTCTGGGCACGCAGCATGCTGCTTCCCACGCCCGGGACAAACTCCGAGCAGGTGCCTGGCTTGCGCTTCTATGTGCCGAGACTTGGAGCTGGCCAGCGCGCACCTTCCCGCTGTGTGTGCTGCTGTCCGCAAACAGCCTGCAAACAAAGCAGGGCACTAAGGCAGGAGATGTAAGCGCCCCAGGAGGGAATCTGCCTGCGAGGGAAGCTGTGCAGCACATCCCTTGTTCCGCTCGCCACTTCCCTGACTCTTAGGCAAAGCCCATCTCAGCTGCCTTGTAGGCGTGCCTCCGTGTTCAGAAGCAGCCCCGTGGCAGGCAGGACAGTGGGAGAAGTCTTCTGGGCACGCAGCATGCTGCTTCCCACGCCCGGGACAAACTCCGAGCAGGTGCCTGGCTTGCGCCTCTATGTGCCGAGACTTGGAGCTGGCCAGCGCGCACCTTCCCGCTGTGTGCGCTGCTGTCCGCAAACAGCCTCCAAACAAAGCAGGGCACTAAGGCAAGAGAAGTAAGCGCCCCAGGAGGGAATGTGCCTGCGAGGGAAGCTGTGCAGCACATCCCTTGTTCCGCTCGCCACTTCCCTGACTCTTAGGCAAAGCCCATCTCAGCTGCCTTGTAGGCGTGCCTCCGTGTTCAGAAGCAGCCCCGTGGCAGGCAGGACAGTGCGAGAAGTCTTCTGGGCACGCAGCATGCTGCTTCCCACGCCCGGGACAAACTCCGAGCAGGTGCCTGGCTTGCGCTTCTATGTGCCGAGACTTGGAGCTGGCCAGCGCGCACCTTCCCGCTGTGTGCGCTGCTGTCCGCAAACAGCCTCCAAACAAAGCAGGGCACTAAGGCAAGAGAAGTAAGCGCCCCAGGAGGGAATGTGCCTGCGAGGGAAGCTGTGCAGCACATCCCTTGTTCCGCTCGCCACTTCCCTGACTCTTAGGCAAAGCCCATCTCAGCTGGCTTGTAGGCATGCCTCCGTGCTCAGAAGCAGCCCCGTGGCAGGCAGGACAGTGCGGGATGTCTTCTGGGCACGCAGCATGCTGCTTCCCACGCCCGGGACAAATTGCGAGCAGGTGCCTCGCTTGCGCTTCTATGTGCCGAGACTTGGAGCTGGCCAGTGAGCACCTTCCCGCCTTGTGTGCTGCTGTCCGCAAACAGCCTCCAAACAAAGCAGGGCACTAAGGCAAGAGAAGTAAGCGCCCCAGGAGGGAATCTGCCTGCGAGGGAAGCTGTGCAGCACATCCCTTGTTCCGCTCGCCACTTCCCTGACTCTTAGGCAAAGCCCATCTCAGCTGGCTTGTAGGCGTGCCTCCGTGCTCAGAAGCAGCCCCGTGGAAGGCAGGACAGTGCGGGATGTCTTCTGGGCACGCAGCATGCTGCTTCCCATGCCCGGGACAAATTGCGAGCAGGTGCCTGGCTTGCGCTTCTATGTGCCGAGACTTGGAGCTGGCCAGCGCGCACCTTCCCGCTGTGTGTGCTGCTGTCCGCAAACAGCCTGCAAACAAAACAGGGCACTAAGGCAAGAGAAGTAAGCGCCCCAGGAGGGAATGTGCCTGCGAGGGAAGCTGTGCAGCACATCCCTTGTTCCGCTCGCCACTTCCCTGACTCTTAGGCAAAGCCCATCTCAGCTGGCTTGTAGGCGTGCCTCCGTGCTCAGAAGCAGCCCCGTGGCAGGCAGGACAGTGCGAGATGTCTTCTGGGCACGCAGCATGCTGCTTCCCACGCCCGGGACAAATTGCGAGCAGGTGCCTCGCTTGCGCTTCTATGTGCCGAGACTTGGAGCTGGCCAGCGCGCACCTTCCCGCTGTGTGTGCTGCTGTCCGCAAACAGCCTGCAAACAAAGCAGGGCACTAAGGCAAGAGAACTAAGAGCCCCAGGAGGGAATCTGCCTGCGAGGGAAGCTGTGCAGCACATCCCTTGTTCCGCTCGCCACTTCCCTGACTCTTAGGCAAAGCCCATCTCAGCTGGCTTGTAGGCGTGCCTCCGTGCTCAGAAGCAGCCCCGTGGCAGGCAGGACAGTGCGAGATGTCTTCTGGGCACGCAGCATGCTGCTTCCCACGCCCGGGACAAACTGCGAGCAGGTGCCTGGCTTGCGCTTCTATGTGCCGAGACTTGGAGCTGGCCAGCGCGCACCTTCCCGCTGTGTGTGCTGCTGTCCGCAAACAGCCTCCAAACAAAGCAGGGCACTAAGGCAGGAGATGTAAGCGCCCCAGGAGGGAATGTGCCTGCGAGGGAAGCTGTGCAGCACATCCCTTGTTCCGCTCGCCACTTCCCTGACTCTTAGGCAAAGCCCATCTCAGCTGCCTTGTAGGCGTGCCTCCGTGCTCAGAAGCAGCCCCGTGGCAGGCAGGACAGTGCGGGATGTCTTCTGGGCACGCAGCATGCTGCTTCCCACGCCCGGGACAAACTCCGAGCAGGTGCCTGGCTTGCGCTTCTATGTGCCGAGACTTGGAGCTGGCCAGCGCGCACCTTCCCGCTGTGTGTGCTGCTGTCCGCAAACAGCCTGCAAACAAAGCAGGGCACTAAGGCAAGAGAACTAAGAGCCCCAGGAGGGAATCTGCCTGCGAGGGAAGCTGTGCAGCACATCCCTTGTTCCGCTCGCCACTTCCCTGACTCTTAGGCAAAGCCCATCTCAGCTGGCTTGTAGGCGTGCCTCCGTGCTCAGAAGCAGCCCCGTGGCAGGCAGGACAGTGCGGGATGTCTTCTGGGCACGCAGCATGCTGATTCCCATGCCCGGGACAAACTCCGAGCAGGTGCCTGGCTTGCGCTTCTATGTGCCGAGACTTGGAGCTGGCCAGCGCGCACCTTCCCGCTGTGTGTGCTGCTGTCCGCAAACAGCCTCCAAACAAAGCAGGGCACTAAGGCAAGAGAAGTAAGCGCCCCAGGAGGGAATCTGCCTGCGAGGGAAGCTGTGCAGCACATCCCTTGTTCCGCTCGCCACTTCCCTGACTCTTAGGCAAAGCCCATCTCAGCTGGCTTGTAGGCGTGCCTCCGTGCTCAGAAGCAGCCCCGTGGCAGGCAGGACAGTGGGAGAAGTCTTCTGGGCACGCAGCGTGCTGCTTCCCACGCCCGGGACAAACTCCGAGCAGGTGCCTGGCTTGCGCTTCTATGTGCCGAGACTTGGAGCTGGCCAGTGAGCACCTTCCCGCCTTGTGTGCTGCTGTCCGCAAACAGCCTCCAAACAAAGCAGGGCACTAAGGCAAGAGAAGTAAGCGCCCCAGGAGGGAATGTGCCTGCGAGGGAACCTGTGCAGCACATCCCTTGTTCCGCTCGCCACTTCCCTGACTCTTAGGCAAAGCCCATCTCAGCTGGCTTGTAGGCGTGCCTCCGTGCTCAGAAGCAGCCCCGTGGCAGGCAGGACAGTGCGGGATGTCTTCTGGGCACGCAGCATGCTGCTTCCCACGCCCGGGACAAACTCCGAGCAGGTGCCTGGCTTGCGCTTCTATGTGCCGAGACTTGGAGCTGGCCAGCGCGCACCTTCCCGCTGTGTGTGCTGCTGTCCGCAAACAGCCTGCAAACAAAGCAGGGCACTAAGGCAGGAGAAGTAAGCGCCCCAGGAGGGAATCTGCCTGCGAGGGAAGCTGTGCAGCACATCCCTTGTTCCGCTCGCCACTTCCCTGACTCTTAGGCAAAGCCCATCTCAGCTGGCTTGTAGGCGTGCCTCCGTGCTCAGAAGCAGCCCCGTGGCAGGCAGGACAGTGCGGGATGTCTTCTGGGCACGCAGCATGCTGATTCCCATGCCCGGGACAAACTCCGAGCAGGTGCCTGGCTTGCGCTTCTATGTGCCGAGACTTGGAGCTGGCCAGCGCGCACCTTCCCGCCTTGTGTGCTGCTGTCCGCAAACAGCCTGCAAACAAAGCAGGGCACTAAGGCAAGAGAAGTAAGCGCCCCAGGAGGGAATGTGCCTGCGAGGGAAGCTGTGCAGCACATCCCTTGTTCCGCTCGCCACTTCCCTGACTCTTAGGCAAAGCCCATCTCAGCTGGCTTGTAGGCGTGCCTCCGTGCTCAGAAGCAGCCCCGTGGCAGGCAGGACAGTGCGAGATGTCTTCTGGGCACGCAGCATGCTGCTTCCCACGCCCGGGACAAACTCCGAGCAGGTGCCTGGCTTGCGCTTCTATGTGCCGAGACTTGGAGCTGGCCAGCGCGCACCTTCCCGCTGTGTGTGCTGCTGTCCGCAAACAGCCTGCAAACAAAGCAGGGCACTAAGGCAGGAGATGTAAGCGCCCCAGGAGGGAATCTGCCTGCGAGGGAAGCTTTGCAGCACATCCCTTGTTCCGCTCGCCACTTCCCTGACTCTTAGGCAAAGCCCATCTCAGCTGCCTTGTAGGCGTGCCTCCGTGTTCAGAAGCAGCCCCGTGGCAGGCAGGACAGTGGGAGAAGTCTTCTGGGCACGCAGCATGCTGCTTCCCACGCCCGGGACAAACTCCGAGCAGGTGCCTGGCTTGCGCTTCTATGTGCCGAGACTTGGAGCTGGCCAGCGCGCACCTTCCCGCTGTGTGCGCTGCTGTCCGCAAACAGCCTCCAAACAAAGCAGGGCACTAAGGCAAGAGAAGTAAGCGCCCCAGGAGGGAATGTGCCTGCGAGGGAACCTGTGCAGCACATCCCTTGTTCCGCTCGCCACTTCCCTGACTCTTAGGCAAAGCCCATCTCAGCTGGCTTGTAGGCGTGCCTCCGTGCTCAGAAGCAGCCCCGTGGCAGGCAGGACAGTGCGGGATGTCTTCTGGGCACGCAGCATGCTGCTTCCCACGCCCGGGACAAACTCCGAGCAGGTGCCTGGCTTGCGCTTCTATGTGCCGAGACTTGGAGCTGTCCAGCGCGCACCTTCCCGCTGTGTGCGCTGCTGTCCGCAAACAGCCTCCAAACAAAGCAGGGCACTAAGGCAAGAGAAGTAAGCGCCCCAGGAGGGAATGTGCCTGCGAGGGAACCTGTGCAGCACATCCCTTGTTCCGCTCGCCACTTCCCTGACTCTTAGGCAAAGCCCATCTCAGCTGGCTTGTAGGCGTGCCTCCGTGCTCAGAAGCAGCCCCGTGGCAGGCAGGACAGTGCGAGATGTCTTCTGGGCACGCAGCATGCTGCTTCCCACGCCCGGGACAAACTGCGAGCAGGTGCCTGGCTTGCGCTTCTATGTGCCGAGACTTGGAGCTGGCCAGCGCGCACCTTCCCGCTGTGTGTGCTGCTGTCCGCAACCAGCCTCCAAACAAAGCAGGGCACTAAGGCAAGAGAAGTAAGAGCCCCAGGAGGGAATCTTCCTGCGAGGGAAGCTGTGCAGCACATCCCTTGTTCCGCTCGCCACTTCCCTGACTCTTAGGCAAAGCCCATCTCAGCTGGCTTGTAGGCGTTCCTCCGTGCTCAGAAGCAGCCCCGTGGCAGGCAGGACAGTGCGAGATGTCTTCTGGGCACGCAGCATGCTGCTTCCCACGCCCGGGACAAATTGCGAGCAGGTGCCTGGCTTGCGCTTCTATGTGCCGAGACTTGGAGCTGGCCAGCGCGCACCTTCCCGCTGTGTGTGCTGCTGTCCGCAAACAGCCTCCAAACAAAGCAGGGCACTAAGGCAGGAGATGTAAGCGCCCCAGGAGGGAATCTGCCTGCGAGGGAAGCTGTGCAGCACATCCCTTGTTCCGCTCGCCACTTCCCTGACTCTTAGGCAAAGCCCATCTCAGCTGGCTTGTAGGCGTGCCTCCGTGCTCAGAAGCAGCCCCGTGGCAGGCAGGACAGTGCGGGATGTCTTCTGGGCACGCAGCATGCTGCTTCCCACGCCCGGGACAAATTGCGAGCAGGTGCCTGGCTTGCGCTTCTATGTGCCGAGACTTGGAGCTGGCCAGTGAGCACCTTCCCGCCTTGTGTGCTGCTGTCTGCAAACAGCCTGCAAACAAAGCAGGGCACTAAGGCAAGAGAACTAAGAGCCCCAGGAGGGAATCTGCCTGCGAGGGAAGCTGTGCAGCACATCCCTTGTTCCGCTCGCCACTTCCCTGACTCTTAGGCAAAGCCCATCTCAGCTGGCTTGTAGGCGTGCCTCCGTGCTCAGAAGCAGCCCCGTGGCAGGCAGGACAGTGCGAGATGTCTTCTGGGCACGCAGCATGCTGCTTCCCACGCCCGGGACAAACTGCGAGCAGGTGCCTGGCTTGCGCTTCTATGTGCCGAGACTTGGAGCTGGCCAGCGCGCACCTTCCCGCTGTGTGTGCTGCTGTCCGCAAACAGCCTGCAAACAAAACAGGGCACTAAGGCAAGAGAAGTAAGCGCCCCAGGAGGGAATGTGCCTGCGAGGGAAGCTGTGCAGCACATCCCTTGTTCCGCTCGCCACTTCCCTGACTCTTAGGCAAAGCCCATCTCAGCTGCCTTGTAGGCGTGCCTCCGTGCTCAGAAGCAGCCCCGTGGCAGGCAGGACAGTGGGAGAAGTCTTCTGGGCACGCAGCATGCTGCTTCCCACGCCCGGGACAAACTCCGAGCAGGTGCCTGGCTTGCGCTTCTATGTGCCGAGACTTGGAGCTGGCCAGCGCGCACCTTCCCGCTGTGTGCGCTGCTGTCCGCAAACAGCCTCCAAACAAAGCAGGGCACTAAGGCAAGAGAAGTAAGCGCCCCAGGAGGGAATGTGCCTGCGAGGGAAGCTGTGCAGCACATCCCTTGTTCCGCTCGCCACTTCCCTGACTCTTAGGCAAAGCCCATCTCAGCTGGCTTGTAGGCATGCCTCCGTGCTCAGAAGCAGCCCCGTGGCAGGCAGGACAGTGCGGGATGTCTTCTGGGCACGCAGCATGCTGCTTCCCACGCCCGGGACAAATTGCGAGCAGGTGCCTCGCTTGCGCTTCTATGTGCCGAGACTTGGAGCTGGCCAGTGAGCACCTTCCCGCCTTGTGTGCTGCTGTCCGCAAACAGCCTGCAAACAAAGCAGGGCACTAAGGCAAGAGAAGTAAGCGCCCCAGGAGGGAATCTGCCTGCGAGGGAAGCTGTGCAGCACATCCCTTGTTCCGCTCGCCACTTCCCTGACTCTTAGGCAAAGCCCATCTCAGCTGGCTTGTAGGCGTGCCTCCGTGCTCAGAAGCAGCCCCGTGGAAGGCAGGACAGTGCGGGATGTCTTCTGGGCACGCAGCATGCTGCTTCCCACGCCCGGGACAAATTGCGAGCAGGTGCCTGGCTTGCGCTTCTATGTGCCGAGACTTGGAGCTGGCCAGCGCGCACCTTCCCGCTGTGTGTGCTGCTGTCCGCAAACAGCCTGCAAACAAAACAGGGCACTAAGGCAAGAGAAGTAAGCGCCCCAGGAGGGAATGTGCCTGCGAGGGAAGCTGTGCAGCACATCCCTTGTTCCGCTCGCCACTTCCCTGACTCTTAGGCAAAGCCCATCTCAGCTGGCTTGTAGGCGTGCCTCCGTGCTCAGAAGCAGCCCCGTGGCAGGCAGGACAGTGCGAGATGTCTTCTGGGCACGCAGCATGCTGCTTCCCACGCCCGGGACAAATTGCGAGCAGGTGCCTCGCTTGCGCTTCTATGTGCCGAGACTTGGAGCTGGCCAGCGCGCACCTTCCCGCTGTGTGTGCTGCTGTCCGCAAACAGCCTGCAAACAAAGCAGGGCACTAAGGCAAGAGAACTAAGAGCCCCAGGAGGGAATCTGCCTGCGAGGGAAGCTGTGCAGCACATCCCTTGTTCCGCTCGCCACTTCCCTGACTCTTAGGCAAAGCCCATCTCAGCTGGCTTGTAGGCGTGCCTCCGTGCTCAGAAGCAGCCCCGTGGCAGGCAGGACAGTGCGAGATGTCTTCTGGGCACGCAGCATGCTGCTTCCCACGCCCGGGACAAACTGCGAGCAGGTGCCTGGCTTGCGCTTCTATGTGCCGAGACTTGGAGCTGGCCAGCGCGCACCTTCCCGCTGTGTGTGCTGCTGTCCGCAAACAGCCTCCAAACAAAGCAGGGCACTAAGGCAGGAGATGTAAGCGCCCCAGGAGGGAATCTGCCTGCGAGGGAAGCTGTGCAGCACATCCCTTGTTCCGCTCGCCACTTCCCTGACTCTTAGGCAAAGCCCATCTCAGCTGGCTTGTAGGCGTGCCTCCGTGCTCAGAAGCAGCCCCGTGGCAGGCAGGACAGTGCGGGATGTCTTCTGGGCACGCAGCATGCTGCTTCCCACGCCCGGGACAAACTCCGAGCAGGTGCCTGGCTTGCGCTTCTATGTGCCGAGACTTGGAGCTGGCCAGCGCGCACCTTCCCGCTGTGTGTGCTGCTGTCCGCAAACAGCCTGCAAACAAAGCAGGGCACTAAGGCAAGAGAACTAAGAGCCCCAGGAGGGAATGTGCCTGCGAGGGAAGCTGTGCAGCACATCCCTTGTTCCGCTCGCCACTTCCCTGACTCTTAGGCAAAGCCCATCTCAGCTGGCTTGTAGGCGTGCCTCCGTGCTCAGAAGCAGCCCCGTGGCAGGCAGGACAGTGCGGGATGTCTTCTGGGCACGCAGCATGCTGATTCCCATGCCCGGGACAAACTCCGAGCAGGTGCCTCGCTTGCGCTTCTATGTGCCGAGACTTGGAGCTGGCCAGCGCGCACCTTCCCGCTGTGTGTGCTGCTGTCCGCAAACAGCCTGCAAACAAAGCAGGGCACTAAGGCAAGAGAAGTAAGCGCCCCAGGAGGGAATCTGCCTGCGAGGGAAGCTGTGCAGCACATCCCTTGTTCCGCTCGCCACTTCCCTGACTCTTAGGCAAAGCCCATCTCAGCTGCCTTGTAGGCGTGCCTCCGTGCTCAGAAGCAGCCCCGTGGCAGGCAGGACAGTGGGAGAAGTCTTCTGGGCACGCAGCGTGCTGCTTCCCACGCCCGGGACAAACTCCGAGCAGGTGCCTGGCTTGCGCTTCTATGTGCCGAGACTTGGAGCTGGCCAGTGAGCACCTTCCCGCCTTGTGTGCTGCTGTCCGCAAACAGCCTCCAAACAAAGCAGGGCACTAAGGCAAGAGAAGTAAGCGCCCCAGGAGGGAATGTGCCTGCGAGGGAACCTGTGCAGCACATCCCTTGTTCCGCTCGCCACTTCCCTGACTCTTAGGCAAAGCCCATCTCAGCTGGCTTGTAGGCGTGCCTCCGTGCTCAGAAGCAGCCCCGTGGCAGGCAGGACAGTGCGGGATGTCTTCTGGGCACGCAGCATGCTGCTTCCCACGCCCGGGACAAACTCCGAGCAGGTGCCTGGCTTGCGCTTCTATGTGCCGAGACTTGGAGCTGCCCAGCGCGCACCTTCCCGCTGTGTGTGCTGCTGTCCGCAAACAGCCTGCAAACAAAGCAGGGCACTAAGGCAGGAGAAGTAAGCGCCCCAGGAGGGAATCTGCCTGCGAGGGAAGCTGTGCAGCACATCCCTTGTTCCGCTCGCCACTTCCCTGACTCTTAGGCAAAGCCCATCTCAGCTGGCTTGTAGGCGTGCCTCCGTGCTCAGAAGCAGCCCCGTGGCAGGCAGGACAGTGCGGGATGTCTTCTGGGCACGCAGCATGCTGATTCCCATGCCCGGGACAAACTCCGAGCAGGTGCCTGGCTTGCGATTCTATGTGCCGAGACTTGGAGCTGGCCAGCGCGCACCTTCCCGCCTTGTGTGCTGCTGTCCGCAAACAGCCTGCAAACAAAGCAGGGCACTAAGGCAAGAGAAGTAAGCGCCCCAGGAGGGAATCTGCCTGCGAGGGAAGCTGTGCAGCACATCCCTTGTTCCGCTCGCCACTTCCCTGACTCTTAGGCAAAGCCCATCTCAGCTGGCTTGTAGGCGTGCCTCCGTGCTCAGAAGCAGCCCCGTGGCAGGCAGGACAGTGCGAGATGTCTTCTGGGCACGCAGCATGCTGCTTCCCACGCCCGGGACAAACTCCGAGCAGGTGCCTGGCTTGCGCTTCTATGTGCCGAGACTTGGAGCTGGCCAGCGCGCACCTTCCCGCTGTGTGTGCTGCTGTCCGCAAACAGCCTGCAAACAAAGCAGGGCACTAAGGCAGGAGATGTAAGCGCCCCAGGAGGGAATCTGCCTGCGAGGGAAGCTTTGCAGCACATCCCTTGTTCCGCTCGCCACTTCCCTGACTCTTAGGCAAAGCCCATCTCAGCTGCCTTGTAGGCGTGCCTCCGTGTTCAGAAGCAGCCCCGTGGCAGGCAGGACAGTGGGAGAAGTCTTCTGGGCACGCAGCATGCTGCTTCCCACGCCCGGGACAAACTCCGAGCAGGTGCCTGGCTTGCGCTTCTATGTGCCGAGACTTGGAGCTGGCCAGCGCGCACCTTCCCGCTGTGTGCGCTGCTGTCCGCAAACAGCCTCCAAACAAAGCAGGGCACTAAGGCAAGAGAAGTAAGCGCCCCAGGAGGGAATGTGCCTGCGAGGGAAGCTGTGCAGCACATCCCTTGTTCCGCTCGCCACTTCCCTGACTCTTAGGCAAAGCCCATCTCAGCTGGCTTGTAGGCGTGCCTCCGTGCTCAGAAGCAGCCCCGTGGCAGGCAGGACAGTGCGGGATGTCTTCTGGGCACGCAGCATGCTGCTTCCCACGCCCGGGACAAACTCCGAGCAGGTGCCTGGCTTGCGCTTCTATGTGCCGAGACTTGGAGCTGTCCAGCGCGCACCTTCCCGCTGTGTGCGCTGCTGTCCGCAAACAGCCTCCAAACAAAGCAGGGCACTAAGGCAAGAGAAGTAAGCGCCCCAGGAGGGAATGTGCCTGCGAGGGAAGCTGTGCAGCACATCCCTTGTTCCGCTCGCCACTTCCCTGACTCTTAGGCAAAGCCCATCTCAGCTGGCTTGTAGGCGTGCCTCCGTGCTCAGAAGCAGCCCCGTGGCAGGCAGGACAGTGCGAGATGTCTTCTGGGCACGCAGCATGCTGCTTCCCACGCCCGGGACAAACTCCGAGCAGGTGCCTGGCTTGCGCTTCTATGTGCCGAGACTTGGAGCTGGCCAGCGCGCACCTTCCCGCTGTGTGTGCTGCTGTCCGCAACCAGCCTCCAAACAAAGCAGGGCACTAAGGCAAGAGAAGTAAGAGCCCCAGGAGGGAATCTTCCTGCGAGGGAAGCTGTGCAGCACATCCCTTGTTCCGCTCGCCACTTCCCTGACTCTTAGGCAAAGCCCATCTCAGCTGGCTTGTAGGCGTTCCTCCGTGCTCAGAAGCAGCCCCGTGGCAGGCAGGACAGTGCGAGATGTCTTCTGGGCACGCAGCATGCTGCTTCCCACGCCCGGGACAAATTGCGAGCAGGTGCCTGGCTTGCGCTTCTATGTGCCGAGACTTGGAGCTGGCCAGCGCGCACCTTCCCGCTGTGTGTGCTGCTGTCCGCAAACAGCCTCCAAACAAAGCAGGGCACTAAGGCAGGAGATGTAAGCGCCCCAGGAGGGAATCTGGCTGCGAGGGAAGCTGTGCAGCACATCCCTTGTTCCGCTCGCCACTTCCCTGACTCTTAGGCAAAGCCCATCTCAGCTGGCTTGTAGGCGTGCCTCCGTGCTCAGAAGCAGCCCCGTGGCAGGCAGGACAGTGCGAGATGTCTTCTGGGCACGCAGCATGCTGCTTCCCACGCCCGGGACAAACTCCGAGCAGGTGCCTGGCTTGCGCTTCTATGTGCCGAGACTTGGAGCTGGCCAGCGCGCACCTTCCCGCTGTGTGTGCTGCTGTCCGCAAACAGCCTCCAAACAAAGCAGGGCACTAAGGCAGGAGATGTAAGCGCCCCAGGAGGGAATCTGCCTGCGAGGGAAGCTGTGCAGCACATCCCTTGTTCCGCTCGCCACTTCCCTGACTCTTAGGCAAAGCCCATCTCAGCTGGCTTGTAGGCGTGCCTCCGTGTTCAGAAGCAGCCCCGTGGCAGGCAGGACAGTGGGAGAAGTCTTCTGGGCACGCAGCATGCTGCTTCCCACGCCCGGGACAAACTCCGAGCAGGTGCCTGGCTTGCGCTTCTATGTGCCGAGACTTGGAGCTGGCCAGCGCGCACCTTCCCGCTGTGTGCGCTGCTGTCCGCAAACAGCCTCCAAACAAAGCAGGGCACTAAGGCAAGAGAAGTAAGCGCCCCAGGAGGGAATGTGCCTGCGAGGGAACCTGTGCAGCACATCCCTTGTTCCGCTCGCCACTTCCCTGACTCTTAGGCAAAGCCCATCTCAGCTGGCTTGTAGGCGTGCCTCCGTGCTCAGAAGCAGCCCCGTGGCAGGCAGGACAGTGCGGGATGTCTTCTGGGCACGCAGCATGCTGCTTCCCACGCCCGGGACAAACTCCGAGCAGGTGCCTGGCTTGCGCTTCTATGTGCCGAGACTTGGAGCTGGCCAGCGCGCACCTTCCCGCTGTGTGCGCTGCTGTCCGCAAACAGCCTCCAAACAAAGCAGGGCACTAAGGCAAGAGAAGTAAGCGCCCCAGGAGGGAATGTGCCTGCGAGGGAACCTGTGCAGCACATCCCTTGTTCCGCTCGCCACTTCCCTGACTCTTAGGCAAAGCCCATCTCAGCTGGCTTGTAGGCGTGCCTCCGTGCTCAGAAGCAGCCCCGTGGCAGGCAGGACAGTGCGGGATGTCTTCTGGGCACGCAGCATGCTGCTTCCCACGCCCGGGACAAACTCCGAGCAGGTGCTTCGCTTGCGCTTCCATGTGCCGAGACTTGGAGCTGGCCAGCGCGCACCTTCCCGCTGTGTGTGCTGCTGTCCGCAAACAGCCTCCAAACAAAGCAGGGCACTAAGGCAAGAGAAGTAAGCGCCCCAGGAGGGAATCTGCCTGCGAGGGAAGCTGTGCAGCACATCCCTTGTTCCGCACGCCACTTCCCTGACTCTTAGGCAAAGCCCATCTCAGTTGGCTTGTAGGCGTGCCTCCGTGCACAGAAGCAGCCCCGTGGCAGGCAGGACAGTGCGAGATGTCTTCTGGGCACGCAGCATGCTGCTTCCCACGCCCGGGACAAATTGCGAGCAGGTGCCTCGCCTGCGCTTCTATGTGCCAAGACTTGGAGCTGGCCAGTTAGCACCTTCCCGCCTTGTGTGCTGCTGTCCGCAAACAGCCTGCAAACAAAGCAGGGCACTAAGGGAAGAGAAGTAAGCGCCCCAGGAGGGAATGTGCCTGCGAGGGAAGCTGTGCAGCACATCCCTTGTTCCGCTCGCCACTTCCCTGACTCTTAGGCAAAGCCCATCTCAGCTGGCTTGTAGGCGTGCCTCCGTGCTCAGAAGCAGCCCCGTGGCAGGCAGGACAGTGCGAGATGTCTTCTGGGCACGCAGCATGCTGCTTCCCACGCCCGGGACAAACTCCGAGCAGGTGCCTGGCTTGCGCTTCTATGTGCCGAGACTTGGAGCTGGCCAGCGCGCACCTTCCCTCTGTGTGCGCTGCTGTCCGCAAACAGCCTCCAAACAAAGCAGGGCACTAAGGCAAGAGAAGTAAGCGCCCCAGGAGGGAATGTGCCTGCGAGGGAACCTGTGCAGCACATCCCTTGTTCCGCTCGCCACTTCCCTGACTCTTAGGCAAAGCCCATCTCAGCTGGCTTGTAGGCGTGCCTCCGTGCTCAGAAGCAGCCCCGTGGCAGGCAGGACAGTGCGGGATGTCTTCTGGGCACGCAGCATGCTGCTTCCCACGCCCGGGACAAACTCCGAGCAGGTGCCTGGCTTGCGCTTCTATGTGCCGAGACTTGGAGCTGGCCAGCGCGCACCTTCCCGCTGTGTGCGCTGCTGTCCGCAAACAGCCTCCAAACAAAGCAGGGCACTAAGGCAAGAGAAGTAAGCGCCCCAGGAGGGAATCTGCCTGCGAGGGAAGCTGTGCAGCACATCCCTTGTTCCGCTCGCCACTTCCCTGACTCTTAGGCAAAGCCCATCTCAGCTGGCTTGTAGGCGTGCCTCCGTGCTCAGAAGCAGCCCCGTGGCAGGCAGGACAGTGCGGGATGTCTTCTGGGCACGCAGCATGCTGATTCCCATGCCCGGGACAAACTGCGAGCAGGTGCCTGGCTTGCGCTTCTATGTGCCGAGACTTGGAGCTGGCCAGCGCGCACCTTCCCGCCTTGTGTGCTGCTGTCCGCAAACAGCCTGCAAACAAAGCAGGGCACTAAGGCAAGAGAAGTAAGCGCCCCAGGAGGGAATGTGCCTGCGAGGGAAGCTGTGCAGCACATCCCTTGTTCCGCTCGCCACTTCCCTGACTCTTAGGCAAAGCCCATCTCAGCTGGCTTGTAGGCGTGCCTCCGTGCTCAGAAGCAGCCCCGTGGCAGGCAGGACAGTGTGGGATGTCTTCTGGGCATGCAGCATGCTGCTTCCCACGCCCGGGACAAATTGCGAGCAGGTGCCTGGCTTGCGCTTCTATGTGCCGAGACTTGGAGCTGGCCAGCGCGCACCTTCCCGCCTTGTGTGCTGCTGTCCGCAAACAGCCTCCAAACAAAGCAGGGCACTAAGGCAAGAGAAGTAAGCGCCCCAGGAGGGAATGTGCCTGCGAGGGAAGCTGTGCAGCACATCCCTTGTTCCGCTCGCCACTTCCCTGACTCTTAGGCAAAGCCCATCTCAGCTGCCTTGTAGGCGTGCCTCCGTGTTCAGAAGCAGCCCCGTGGCAGGCAGGACAGTGGGAGAAGTCTTCTGGGCACGCAGCATGCTGCTTCCCACGCCCGGGACAAACTCCGAGCAGGTGCCTGGCTTGCGCTTCTATGTGCCGAGACTTGGAGCTGGCCAGCGCGCACCTTCCCGCTGTGTGCGCTGCTGTCCGCAAACAGCCTCCAAACAAAGCAGGGCACTAAGGCAAGAGAAGTAAGCGCCCCAGGAGGGAATGTGCCTGCGAGGGAAGCTGTGCAGCACATCCCTTGTTCCGCTCGCCACTTCCCTGACTCTTAGGCAAAGCCCATCTCAGCTGGCTTGTAGGCGTGCCTCCGTGCTCAGAAGCAGCCCCGTGGCAGGCAGGACAGTGCGGGATGTCTTCTGGGCACGCAGCATGCTGCTTCCCACGCCCGGGACAAACTCCGAGCAGGTGCCTGGCTTGCGCTTCTATGTGCCGAGACTTGGAGCTGTCCAGCGCGCACCTTCCCGCTGTGTGCGCTGCTGTCCGCAAACAGCCTCCAAACAAAGCAGGGCACTAAGGCAAGAGAAGTAAGCGCCCCAGGAGGGAATGTGCCTGCGAGGGAACCTGTGCAGCACATCCCTTGTTCCGCTCGCCACTTCCCTGACTCTTAGGCAAAGCCCATCTCAGCTGGCTTGTAGGCGTGCCTCCGTGCTCAGAAGCAGCCCCGTGGCAGGCAGGACAGTGCGAGATGTCTTCTGGGCACGCAGCATGCTGCTTCCCACGCCCGGGACAAACTCCGAGCAGGTGCCTGGCTTGCGCTTCTATGTGCTGAGACTTGGAGCTGGCCAGCGCGCACCTTCCCGCTGTGTGCGCTGCTGTCCGCAAACAGCCTCCAAACAAAGCAGGGCACTAAGGCAAGAGAAGTAAGCGCCCCAGGAGGGAATGTGCCTGCGAGGGAAGCTGTGCAGCACATCCCTTGTTCCGCTCGCCACTTCCCTGACTCTTAGGCAAAGCCCTTCTCAGCTGGCTTGTAGGCGTGCCTCCGTGCTCAGAAGCAGCCCCGTGGCAGGCAGGACAGTGCGGGATGTCTTCTGGGCATGCAGCATGCTGCTTCCCACGCCCGGGACAAACTCTGAGCAGGTGCCTGGCTTGCGCTTCTATGTGCCGAGACTTGGAGCTGGCCAGCGCGCACCTTCCCGCTGTGTGTGCTGCTGTCCGCAAACAGCCTCCAAACAAAGCAGGGCACTAAGGCAAGAGAAGTAAGCGCCCCAGGAGGGAATCTGCCTGCGAGGGAAGCTGTGCAGCACATCCCTTGTTCCGCTCGCCACTTCCCTGACTCTTAGGCAAAGCCCATCTCAGCTGGCTTGTAGGCGTGCCTCCGTGCTCAGAAGCAGCCCCGTGGCAGGCAGGACAGTGGGAGAAGTCTTCTGGGCACGCAGCATGCTGCTTCCCACGCCCGGGACAAACTCCGAGCAGGTGCCTGGCTTGCGCTTCTATGTGCCGAGACTTGGAGCTGGCCAGCGCGCACCTTCCCGCTGTGTGTGCTGCTGTCCGCAAACAGCCTGCAAACAAAGCAGGGCACTAAGGCAAGAGAACTAAGAGCCCCAGGAGGGAATCTGCCTGCGAGGTAAGCTGTGCAGCACATCCCTCGTTCCGCTCGCCACTTCCCTGACTCTTAGGCAAAGCCCATCTCAGCTGCCTTGTAGGCGTGCCTCCGTGCTCAGAAGCAGCCCCGTGGCAGGCAGGACAGTGCGGGATGTCTTCTGGGCACGCAGCATGCTGCTTCCCACGCCCGGGACAAACTCCGAGCAGGTGCCTGGCTTGCGCTTCTATGTGCCGAGACTTGGAGCTGGCCAGCGCGCACCTTCCCGCTGTGTGCGCTGCTGTCCGCAAACAGCCTCCAAACAAAGCAGGGCACTAAGGCAAGAGAAGTAAGCGCCCCAGGAGGGAATGTGCCTGCGAGGGAAGCTGTGCAGCACATCCCTTGTTCCGCTCGCCACTTCCCTGACTCTTAGGCAAAGCCCATCTCAGCTGGCTTGTAGGCGTGCCTCCGTGCTCAGAAGCAGCCCCGTGGCAGGCAGGACAGTGCGGGATGTCTTCTGGGCACGCAGCATGCTGCTTCCCACGCCCGGGACAAACTCCGAGCAGGTGCCTGGCTTGCGCTTCTATGTGCCGAGACTTGGAGCTGGCCAGCGCGCACCTTCCCGCTGTGTGTGCTGCTGTCCGCAACCAGCCTCCAAACAAAGCAGGGCACTAAGGCAAGAGAAGTAAGAGCCCCAGGAGGGAATCTTCCTGCGAGGGAAGCTGTGCAGCACATCCCTTGTTCCGCTCGCCACTTCCCTGACTCTTAGGCAAAGCCCATCTCAGCTGGCTTGTAGGCGTTCCTCCGTGCTCAGAAGCAGCCCCGTGGCAGGCAGGACAGTGCGAGATGTCTTCTGGGCACGCAGCATGCTGCTTCCCACGCCCGGGACAAATTGCGAGCAGGTGCCTGGCTTGCGCTTCTATGTGCCGAGACTTGGAGCTGGCCAGCGCGCACCTTCCCGCTGTGTGTGCTGCTGTCCGCAAACAGCCTCCAAACAAAGCAGGGCACTAAGGCAGGAGATGTAAGCGCCCCAGGAGGGAATCTGGCTGCGAGGGAAGCTGTGCAGCACATCCCTTGTTCCGCTCGCCACTTCCCTGACTCTTAGGCAAAGCCCATCTCAGCTGGCTTGTAGGCGTGCCTCCGTGCTCAGAAGCAGCCCCGTGGCAGGCAGGACAGTGCGAGATGTCTTCTGGGCACGCAGCATGCTGCTTCCCACGCCCGGGACAAACTCCGAGCAGGTGCCTGGCTTGCGCTTCTATGTGCCGAGACTTGGAGCTGGCCAGCGCGCACCTTCCCGCTGTGTGTGCTGCTGTCCGCAAACAGCCTCCAAACAAAGCAGGGCACTAAGGCAGGAGATGTAAGCGCCCCAGGAGGGAATCTGCCTGCGAGGGAAGCTGTGCAGCACATCCCTTGTTCCGCTCGCCACTTCCCTGACTCTTAGGCAAAGCCCATCTCAGCTGGCTTGTAGGCGTGCCTCCGTGTTCAGAAGCAGCCCCGTGGCAGGCAGGACAGTGGGAGAAGTCTTCTGGGCACGCAGCATGCTGCTTCCCACGCCCGGGACAAACTCCGAGCAGGTGCCTGGCTTGCGCTTCTATGTGCCGAGACTTGGAGCTGGCCAGCGCGCACCTTCCCGCTGTGTGCGCTGCTGTCCGCAAACAGCCTCCAAACAAAGCAGGGCACTAAGGCAAGAGAAGTAAGCGCCCCAGGAGGGAATGTGCCTGCGAGGGAACCTGTGCAGCACATCCCTTGTTCCGCTCGCCACTTCCCTGACTCTTAGGCAAAGCCCATCTCAGCTGGCTTGTAGGCGTGCCTCCGTGCTCAGAAGCAGCCCCGTGGCAGGCAGGACAGTGCGGGATGTCTTCTGGGCACGCAGCATGCTGCTTCCCACGCCCGGGACAAACTCCGAGCAGGTGCCTGGCTTGCGCTTCTATGTGCCGAGACTTGGAGCTGGCCAGCGCGCACCTTCCCGCTGTGTGCGCTGCTGTCCGCAAACAGCCTCCAAACAAAGCAGGGCACTAAGGCAAGAGAAGTAAGCGCCCCAGGAGGGAATGTGCCTGCGAGGGAACCTGTGCAGCACATCCCTTGTTCCGCTCGCCACTTCCCTGACTCTTAGGCAAAGCCCATCTCAGCTGGCTTGTAGGCGTGCCTCCGTGCTCAGAAGCAGCCCCGTGGCAGGCAGGACAGTGCGGGATGTCTTCTGGGCACGCAGCATGCTGCTTCCCACGCCCGGGACAAACTCCGAGCAGGTGCTTCGCTTGCGCTTCCATGTGCCGAGACTTGGAGCTGGCCAGCGCGCACCTTCCCGCTGTGTGTGCTGCTGTCCGCAAACAGCCTCCAAACAAAGCAGGGCACTAAGGCAAGAGAAGTAAGCGCCCCAGGAGGGAATCTGCCTGCGAGGGAAGCTGTGCAGCACATCCCTTGTTCCGCACGCCACTTCCCTGACTCTTAGGCAAAGCCCATCTCAGTTGGCTTGTAGGCGTGCCTCCGTGCACAGAAGCAGCCCCGTGGCAGGCAGGACAGTGCGAGATGTCTTCTGGGCACGCAGCATGCTGCTTCCCACGCCCGGGACAAATTGCGAGCAGGTGCCTCGCCTGCGCTTCTATGTGCCAAGACTTGGAGCTGGCCAGTTAGCACCTTCCCGCCTTGTGTGCTGCTGTCCGCAAACAGCCTGCAAACAAAGCAGGGCACTAAGGGAAGAGAAGTAAGCGCCCCAGGAGGGAATGTGCCTGCGAGGGAAGCTGTGCAGCACATCCCTTGTTCCGCTCGCCACTTCCCTGACTCTTAGGCAAAGCCCATCTCAGCTGGCTTGTAGGCGTGCCTCCGTGCTCAGAAGCAGCCCCGTGGCAGGCAGGACAGTGCGAGATGTCTTCTGGGCACGCAGCATGCTGCTTCCCACGCCCGGGACAAACTCCGAGCAGGTGCCTGGCTTGCGCTTCTATGTGCCGAGACTTGGAGCTGGCCAGCGCGCACCTTCCCTCTGTGTGCGCTGCTGTCCGCAAACAGCCTCCAAACAAAGCAGGGCACTAAGGCAAGAGAAGTAAGCGCCCCAGGAGGGAATGTGCCTGCGAGGGAACCTGTGCAGCACATCCCTTGTTCCGCTCGCCACTTCCCTGACTCTTAGGCAAAGCCCATCTCAGCTGGCTTGTAGGCGTGCCTCCGTGCTCAGAAGCAGCCCCGTGGCAGGCAGGACAGTGCGGGATGTCTTCTGGGCACGCAGCATGCTGCTTCCCACGCCCGGGACAAACTCCGAGCAGGTGCCTGGCTTGCGCTTCTATGTGCCGAGACTTGGAGCTGGCCAGCGCGCACCTTCCCGCTGTGTGCGCTGCTGTCCGCAAACAGCCTCCAAACAAAGCAGGGCACTAAGGCAAGAGAAGTAAGCGCCCCAGGAGGGAATCTGCCTGCGAGGGAAGCTGTGCAGCACATCCCTTGTTCCGCTCGCCACTTCCCTGACTCTTAGGCAAAGCCCATCTCAGCTGGCTTGTAGGCGTGCCTCCGTGCTCAGAAGCAGCCCCGTGGCAGGCAGGACAGTGCGGGATGTCTTCTGGGCACGCAGCATGCTGATTCCCATGCCCGGGACAAACTGCGAGCAGGTGCCTGGCTTGCGCTTCTATGTGCCGAGACTTGGAGCTGGCCAGCGCGCACCTTCCCGCCTTGTGTGCTGCTGTCCGCAAACAGCCTGCAAACAAAGCAGGGCACTAAGGCAAGAGAAGTAAGCGCCCCAGGAGGGAATGTGCCTGCGAGGGAAGCTGTGCAGCACATCCCTTGTTCCGCTCGCCACTTCCCTGACTCTTAGGCAAAGCCCATCTCAGCTGGCTTGTAGGCGTGCCTCCGTGCTCAGAAGCAGCCCCGTGGCAGGCAGGACAGTGTGGGATGTCTTCTGGGCATGCAGCATGCTGCTTCCCACGCCCGGGACAAATTGCGAGCAGGTGCCTGGCTTGCGCTTCTATGTGCCGAGACTTGGAGCTGGCCAGCGCGCACCTTCCCGCCTTGTGTGCTGCTGTCCGCAAACAGCCTCCAAACAAAGCAGGGCACTAAGGCAAGAGAAGTAAGCGCCCCAGGAGGGAATGTGCCTGCGAGGGAAGCTGTGCAGCACATCCCTTGTTCCGCTCGCCACTTCCCTGACTCTTAGGCAAAGCCCATCTCAGCTGCCTTGTAGGCGTGCCTCCGTGTTCAGAAGCAGCCCCGTGGCAGGCAGGACAGTGGGAGAAGTCTTCTGGGCACGCAGCATGCTGCTTCCCACGCCCGGGACAAACTCCGAGCAGGTGCCTGGCTTGCGCTTCTATGTGCCGAGACTTGGAGCTGGCCAGCGCGCACCTTCCCGCTGTGTGCGCTGCTGTCCGCAAACAGCCTCCAAACAAAGCAGGGCACTAAGGCAAGAGAAGTAAGCGCCCCAGGAGGGAATGTGCCTGCGAGGGAAGCTGTGCAGCACATCCCTTGTTCCGCTCGCCACTTCCCTGACTCTTAGGCAAAGCCCATCTCAGCTGGCTTGTAGGCGTGCCTCCGTGCTCAGAAGCAGCCCCGTGGCAGGCAGGACAGTGCGGGATGTCTTCTGGGCACGCAGCATGCTGCTTCCCACGCCCGGGACAAACTCCGAGCAGGTGCCTGGCTTGCGCTTCTATGTGCCGAGACTTGGAGCTGTCCAGCGCGCACCTTCCCGCTGTGTGCGCTGCTGTCCGCAAACAGCCTCCAAACAAAGCAGGGCACTAAGGCAAGAGAAGTAAGCGCCCCAGGAGGGAATGTGCCTGCGAGGGAACCTGTGCAGCACATCCCTTGTTCCGCTCGCCACTTCCCTGACTCTTAGGCAAAGCCCATCTCAGCTGGCTTGTAGGCGTGCCTCCGTGCTCAGAAGCAGCCCCGTGGCAGGCAGGACAGTGCGGGATGTCTTCTGGGCACGCAGCATGCTGCTTCCCACGCCCGGGACAAACTCCGAGCAGGTGCTTCGCTTGCGCTTCCATGTGCCGAGACTTGGAGCTGGCCAGCGCGCACCTTCCCGCTGTGTGTGCTGCTGTCCGCAAACAGCCTCCAAACAAAGCAGGGCACTAAGGCAAGAGAACTAAGAGCCCCAGGAGGGAATCTGCCTGCGAGGGAAGCTGTGCAGCACATCCCTTGTTCCGCTCGCCACTTCCCTGACTCTTAGGCAAAGCCCATCTCAGCTGGCTTGTAGGCGTGCCTCCGTGCTCAGAAGCAGCCCCGTGGCAGGCAGGACAGTGCGAGATGTCTTCTGGGCACGCAGCATGCTGCTTCCCACGCCCGGGACAAACTCCGAGCAGGTGCCTGGCTTGCGCTTCTATGTGCCGAGACTTGGAGCTGGCCAGCGCGCACCTTCCCGCTGTGTGCGCTGCTGTCCGCAAACAGCCTCCAAACAAAGCAGGGCACTAAGGCAAGAGAAGTAAGCGCCCCAGGAGGGAATGTGCCTGCGAGGGAAGCTGTGCAGCACATCCCTTGTTCCGCTCGCCACTTCCCTGACTCTTAGGCAAAGCCCTTCTCAGCTGGCTTGTAGGCGTGCCTCCGTGCTCAGAAGCAGCCCCGTGGCAGGCAGGACAGTGCGGGATGTCTTCTGGGCATGCAGCATGCTGCTTCCCACGCCCGGGACAAACTCTGAGCAGGTGCCTGGCTTGCGCTTCTATGTGCCGAGACTTGGAGCTGGCCAGCGCGCACCTTCCCGCTGTGTGTGCTGCTGTCCGCAAACAGCCTCCAAACAAAGCAGGGCACTAAGGCAAGAGAAGTAAGCGCCCCAGGAGGGAATCTGCCTGCGAGGGAAGCTGTGCAGCACATCCCTTGTTCCGCTCGCCACTTCCCTGACTCTTAGGCAAAGCCCATCTCAGCTGGCTTGTAGGCGTGCCTCCGTGCTCAGAAGCAGCCCCGTGGCAGGCAGGACAGTGGGAGAAGTCTTCTGGGCACGCAGCATGCTGCTTCCCACGGCCGGGACAAACTCCGAGCAGGTGCCTGGCTTGCGCTTCTATGTGCCGAGACTTGGAGCTGGCCAGCGCGCACCTTCCCGCTGTGTGTGCTGCTGTCCGCAAACAGCCTGCAAACAAAGCAGGGCACTAAGGCAAGAGAACTAAGAGCCCCAGGAGGGAATCTGCCTGCGAGGTAAGCTGTGCAGCACATCCCTCGTTCCGCTCGCCACTTCCCTGACTCTTAGGCAAAGCCCATCTCAGCTGCCTTGTAGGCGTGCCTCCGTGCTCAGAAGCAGCCCCGTGGCAGGCAGGACAGTGCGGGATGTCTTCTGGGCACGCAGCATGCTGCTTCCCACGCCCGGGACAAACTCCGAGCAGGTGCCTGGCTTGCGCTTCTATGTGCCGAGACTTGGAGCTGGCCAGCGCGCACCTTCCCGCTGTGTGCGCTGCTGTCCGCAAACAGCCTCCAAACAAAGCAGGGCACTAAGGCAAGAGAAGTAAGCGCCCCAGGAGGGAATGTGCCTGCGAGGGAAGCTGTGCAGCACATCCCTTGTTCCGCTCGCCACTTCCCTGACTCTTAGGCAAAGCCCATCTCAGCTGGCTTGTAGGCGTGCCTCCGTGCTCAGAAGCAGCCCCGTGGCAGGCAGGACAGTGCGGGATGTCTTCTGGGCACGCAGCATGCTGCTTCCCACGCCCGGGACAAACTCCGAGCAGGTGCCTGGCTTGCGCTTCTATGTGCCGAGACTTGGAGCTGGCCAGCGCGCACCTTCCCGCTGTGTGTGCTGCTGTCCGCAAACAGCCTCCAAACAAAGCAGGGCACTAAGGCAAGAGAAGTAAGCGCCCCAGGAGGGAATGTGCCTGCGAGGGAAGCTGTGCAGCACATCCCTTGTTCCGCTCGCCACTTCCCTGACTCTTAGGCAAAGCCCATCTCAGCTGGCTTGTAGGCGTGCCTCCGTGCTCAGAAGCAGCCCCGTGGCAGGCAGGACAGTGCGGGATGTCTTCTGGGCACGCAGCATGCTGCTTCCCACGCCCGGGACAAACTCCGAGCAGGTGCCTGGCTTGCGCTTCTATGTGCCGAGACTTGGAGCTGGCCAGCGCGCACCTTCCCGCTGTGTGCGCTGCTGTCCGCAAACAGCCTCCAAACAAAGCAGGGCACTAAGGCAAGAGAAGTAAGCGCCCCAGGAGGGAATGTGCCTGCGAGGGAAGCTGTGCAGCACATCCCTTGTTCCGCTCGCCACTTCCCTGACTCTTAGGCAAAGCCCATCTCAGCTGGCTTGTAGGCGTGCCTCCGTGCTCAGAAGCAGCCCCGTGGCAGGCAGGACAGTGCGGGATGTCTTCTGGGCACGTAGCATGCTGCTTCCCACGCCCGGGACAAACTCCGAGCAGGTGCTTCGCTTGCGCTTCCATGTGCCGAGACTTGGAGCTGGCCAGCGCGCACCTTCCCGCTGTGTGTGCTGCTGTCCGCAAACAGCCTCCAAACAAAGCAGGGCACTAAGGCAAGAGAACTAAGAGCCCCAGGAGGGAATGTGCCTGCGAGGGAACCTGTGCAGCACATCCCTTGTTCCGCTCGCCACTTCCCTGACTCTTAGGCAAAGCCCATCTCAGCTGGCTTGTAGGCGTGCCTCCGTGCTCAGAAGCAGCCCCGTGGCAGGCAGGACAGTGCGAGATGTCTTCTGGGCACGCAGCATGCTGCTTCCCACGCCCGGGACAAATTGCGAGCAGGTGCCTCGCTTGCGCTTCTATGTGCCGAGACTTGGAGCTGGCCAGTGAGCACCTTCCCGCCTTGTGTGCTGCTGTCCGCAAACAGCCTCCAAACAAAGCAGGGCACTAAGGTAGGAGAAGTAAGCGCCCCAGGAGGGAATCTGCCTGCGAGGGAAACTGTGCAGCACATCCCTTGTTCCGCTCGCCACTTCCCTGACTCTTAGGCAAAGCCCTTCTCAGCTGGCTTGTAGGCGTGCCTCCGTGCTCAGAAGCAGCCCCGTGGCAGGCAGGACAGTGCGGGATGTCTTCTGGGCATGCAGCATGCTGCTTCCCACGCCCGGGACAAACTCCGAGCAGGTGCCTGGCTTGCGCTTCTATGTGCCGAGACTTGGAGCTGGCCAGCGCGCACCTTCCCGCTGTGTGTGCTGCTGTCCGCAAACAGCCTCCAAACAAAGCAGGGCACTAAGGCAAGAGAAGTAAGCGCCCCAGGAGGGAATGTGCCTGCGAGGGAAGCTGTGCAGCACATCCCTTGTTCCGCTCGCCACTTCCCTGACTCTTAGGCAAAGCCCATCTCAGCTGGCTTGTAGGCGTGCCTCCGTGCTCAGAAGCAGCCCCGTGGCAGGCAGGACAGTGGGAGAAGTCTTCTGGGCACGCAGCATGCTGCTTCCCACGCCCGGGACAAACTCCGAGCAGGTGCCTGGCTTGCGCTTCTATGTGCCGAGACTTGGAGCTGGCCAGCGCGCACCTTCCCGCTGTGTGTGCTGCTGTCCGCAAACAGCCTGCAAACAAAGCAGGGCACTAAGGCAAGAGAACTAAGAGCCCCAGGAGGGAATCTGCCTGCGAGGTAAGCTGTGCAGCACATCCCTCGTTCCGCTCGCCACTTCCCTGACTCTTAGGCAAAGCCCATCTCAGCTGGCTTGTAGGCGTGCCTCCGTGTTCAGAAGCAGCCCCGTGGCAGGCAGGACAGTGGGAGAAGTCTTCTGGGCACGCAGCATGCTGCTTCCCACGCCCGGGACAAACTCCGAGCAGGTGCCTGGCTTGCGCTTCTATGTGCCGAGACTTGGAGCTGGCCAGCGCGCACCTTCCCGCTGTGTGCGCTGCTGTCCGCAAACAGCCTCCAAACAAAGCAGGGCACTAAGGCAAGAGAAGTAAGCGCCCCAGGAGGGAATGTGCCTGCGAGGGAACCTGTGCAGCACATCCCTTGTTCCGCTCGCCACTTCCCTGACTCTTAGGCAAAGCCCTTCTCAGCTGGCTTGTAGGCGTGCCTCCGTGCTCAGAAGCAGCCCCGTGGCAGGCAGGACAGTGCGGGATGTCTTCTGGGCACGCAGCATGCTGCTTCCCACGCCCGGGACAAACTCCGAGCAGGTGCCTGGCTTGCGCTTCTATGTGCCGAGACTTGGAGCTGTCCAGCGCGCACCTTCCCGCTGTGTGCGCTGCTGTCCGCAAACAGCCTCCAAACAAAGCAGGGCACTAAGGCAAGAGAAGTAAGCGCCCCAGGAGGGAATGTGCCTGCGAGGGAACCTGTGCAGCACATCCCTTGTTCCGCTCGCCACTTCCCTGACTCTTAGGCAAAGCCCATCTCAGCTGGCTTGTAGGCGTGCCTCCGTGCTCAGAAGCAGCCCCGTGGCAGGCAGGACAGTGCGGGATGTCTTCTGGGCACGCAGCATGCTGCTTCCCACGCCCGGGACAAACTCCGAGCAGGTGCTTCGCTTGCGCTTCCATGTGCCGAGACTTGGAGCTGGCCAGCGCGCACCTTCCCGCTGTGTGTGCTGCTGTCCGCAAACAGCCTCCAAACAAAGCAGGGCACTAAGGCAAGAGAAGTAAGCGCCCCAGGAGGGAATGTGCCTGCGAGGGAAGCTGTGCAGCACATCCCTTGTTCCGCACGCCACTTCCCTGACTCTTAGGCAAAGCCCATCTCAGTTGGCTTGTAGGCGTGCCTCCGTGCTCAGAAGCAGCCCCGTGGCAGGCAGGACAGTGCGAGATGTCTTCTGGGCACGCAGCATGCTGCTTCCCACGCCCGGGACAAATTGCGAGCAGGTGCCTCGCTTGCGCTTCTATGTGCCGAGACTTGGAGCTGGCCAGTGAGCACCTTCCCGCCTTGTGTGCTGCTGTCCGCAAACAGCCTCCAAACAAAGCAGGGCACTAAGGGAAGAGAAGTAAGCGCCCCAGGAGGGAATGTGCCTGCGAGGGAAGCTGTGCAGCACATCCCTTGTTCCGCTCGCCACTTCCCTGACTCTTAGGCAAAGCCCATCTCAGCTGGCTTGTAGGCGTGCCTCCGTGCTCAGAAGCAGCCCCGTGGCAGGCAGGACAGTGCGAGATGTCTTCTGGGCACGCAGCATGCTGCTTCCCACGCCCGGGACAAACTCCGAGCAGGTGCCTGGCTTGCGCTTCTATGTGCCGAGACTTGGAGCTGGCCAGCGCGCACCTTCCCGCTGTGTGTGCTGCTGTCCGCAAACAGCCTGCAAACAAAGCAGGGCACTAAGGCAAGAGAACTAAGAGCCCCAGGAGGGAATCTGCCTGCGAGGGAAGCTGTGCAGCACATCCCTTGTTCCGCTCGCCACTTCCCTGACTCTTAGGCAAAGCCCATCTCAGCTGGCTTGTAGGCGTTCCTCCGTGCTCAGAAGCAGCCCCGTGGCAGGCAGGACAGTGCGAGATGTCTTCTGGGCACGCAGCATGCTGCTTCCCACGCCCGGGACAAATTGCGAGCAGGTGCCTCGCTTGCGCTTCTATCTGCCGAGACTTGGAGCTGGCCAGTGAGCACCTTCCCGCCTTGTGTGCTGCTGTCCGCAAACAGCCTCCAAACAAAGCAGGGCACTAAGGGAAGAGAAGTAAGCGCCCCAGGAGGGAATGTGCCTGCGAGGGAAGCTGTGCAGCACATCCCTTGTTCCGCTCGCCACTTCCCTGACTCTTAGGCAAAGCCCATCTCAGCTGGCTTGTAGGCGTGCCTCCGTGCTCAGAAGCAGCCCCGTGGCAGGCAGGACAGTGCGGGATGTCTTCTGGGCACGCAGCATGCTGCTTCCCACGCCCGGGACAAACTCCGAGCAGGTGCCTGGCTTGCGCTTCTATGTGCCGAGACTTGGAGCTGGCCAGTGAGCACCTTCCCGCCTTGTGTGCTGCTGTCCGCAAACAGCCTCCAAACAAAGCAGGGCACTAAGGTAGGAGAAGTAAGCGCCCCAGGAGGGAATCTGCCTGCGAGGGAAACTGTGCAGCACATCCCTTGTTCCGCTCGCCACTTCCCTGACTCTTAGGCAAAGCCCTTCTCAGCTGGCTTGTAGGCGTGCCTCCGTGCTCAGAAGCAGCCCCGTGGCAGGCAGGACAGTGCGGGATGTCTTCTGGGCATGCAGCATGCTGCTTCCCACGCCCGGGACAAACTCCGAGCAGGTGCCTGGCTTGCGCTTCTATGTGCCGAGACTTGGAGCTGGCCAGCGCGCACCTTCCCGCTGTGTGTGCTGCTGTCCGCAAACAGCCTCCAAACAAAGCAGGGCACTAAGGCAAGAGAAGTAAGCGCCCCAGGAGGGAATCTGCCTGCGAGGGAAGCTGTGCAGCACATCCCTTGTTCCGCTCGCCACTTCCCTGACTCTTAGGCAAAGCCCATCTCAGCTGACTTGTAGGCGTGCCTCCGTGCTCAGAAGCAGCCCCGTGGCAGGCAGGACAGTGGGAGAAGTCTTCTGGGCACGCAGCATGCTGCTTCCCACGCCCGGGACAAACTCCGAGCAGGTGCCTGGCTTGCGCTTCTATGTGCCGAGACTTGGAGCTGGCCAGCGCGCACCTTCCCGCTGTGTGTGCTGCTGTCCGCAAACAGCCTGCAAACAAAGCAGGGCACTAAGGCAAGAGAACTAAGAGCCCCAGGAGGGAATCTGCCTGCGAGGTAAGCTGTGCAGCACATCCCTCGTTCCGCTCGCCACTTCCCTGACTCTTAGGCAAAGCCCATCTCAGCTGGCTTGTAGGCGTGCCTCCGTGTTCAGAAGCAGCCCCGTGGCAGGCAGGACAGTGGGAGAAGTCTTCTGGGCACGCAGCATGCTGCTTCCCACGCCCGGGACAAACTCCGAGCAGGTGCCTGGCTTGCGCTTCTATGTGCCGAGACTTGGAGCTGGCCAGCGCGCACCTTCCCGCTGTGTGCGCTGCTGTCCGCAAACAGCCTCCAAACAAAGCAGGGCACTAAGGCAAGAGAAGTAAGCGCCCCAGGAGGGAATGTGCCTGCGAGGGAACCTGTGCAGCACATCCCTTGTTCCGCTCGCCACTTCCCTGACTCTTAGGCAAAGCCCTTCTCAGCTGGCTTGTAGGCGTGCCTCCGTGCTCAGAAGCAGCCCCGTGGCAGGCAGGACAGTGCGGGATGTCTTCTGGGCACGCAGCATGCTGCTTCCCACGCCCGGGACAAACTCCGAGCAGGTGCCTGGCTTGCGCTTCTATGTGCCGAGACTTGGAGCTGTCCAGCGCGCACCTTCCCGCTGTGTGCGCTGCTGTCCGCAAACAGCCTCCAAACAAAGCAGGGCACTAAGGCAAGAGAAGTAAGCGCCCCAGGAGGGAATGTGCCTGCGAGGGAACCTGTGCAGCACATCCCTTGTTCCGCTCGCCACTTCCCTGACTCTTAGGCAAAGCCCATCTCAGCTGGCTTGTAGGCGTGCCTCCGTGCTCAGAAGCAGCCCCGTGGCAGGCAGGACAGTGCGGGATGTCTTCTGGGCACGCAGCATGCTGCTTCCCACGCCCGGGACAAACTCCGAGCAGGTGCTTCGCTTGCACTTCCATGTGCCGAGACTTGGAGCTGGCCAGCGCGCACCTTCCCGCTGTGTGCGCTGCTGTCCGCAAACAGCCTCCAAACAAAGCAGGGCACTAAGGCAAGAGAAGTAAGCGCCCCAGGAGGGAATCTGCCTGCGAGGGAAGCTGTGCAGCACATCCCTTGTTCCGCACGCCACTTCCCTGACTCTTAGGCAAAGCCCATCTCAGTTGGCTTGTAGGCGTGCCTCCGTGCTCAGAAGCAGCCCCGTGGCAGGCAGGACAGTGCGAGATGTCTTCTGGGCACGCAGCATGCTGCTTCCCACGCCCGGGACAAATTGCGAGCAGGTGCCTCGCTTGCGCTTATATGTGCCGAGACTTGGAGCTGGCCAGTGAGCACCTTCCCGCCTTGTGTGCTGCTGTCCGCAAACAGCCTCCAAACAAAGCAGGGCACTAAGGGAAGAGAAGTAAGCGCCCCAGGAGGGAATGTGCCTGCGAGGGAAGCTGTGCAGCACATCCCTTGTTCCGCTCGCCACTTCCCTGACTCTTAGGCAAAGCCCATCTCAGCTGGCTTGTAGGCGTGCCTCCGTGCTCAGAAGCAGCCCCGTGGCAGGCAGGACAGTGCGAGATGTCTTCTGGGCACGCAGCATGCTGCTTCCCACGCCCGGGACAAACTCCGAGCAGGTGCCTGGCTTGCGCTTCTATGTGCCGAGACTTGGAGCTGGCCAGCGCGCACCTTCCCGCTGTGTGTGCTGCTGTCCGCAAACAGCCTGCAAACAAAGCAGGGCACTAAGGCAAGAGAACTAAGAGCCCCAGGAGGGAATCTGCCTGCGAGGGAAGCTGTGCAGCACATCCCTTGTTCCGCTCGCCACTTCCCTGACTCTTAGGCAAAGCCCATCTCAGCTGGCTTGTAGGCGTTCCTCCGTGCTCAGAAGCAGCCCCGTGGCAGGCAGGACAGTGCGAGATGTCTTCTGGGCACGCAGCATGCTGCTTCCCACGCCCGGGACAAATTGCGAGCAGGTGCCTCGCTTGCGCTTCTATGTGCCGAGACTTGGAGCTGGCCAGTGAGCACCTTCCCGCCTTGTGTGCTGCTGTCCGCAAACAGCCTCCAAACAAAGCAGGGCACTAAGGGAAGAGAAGTAAGCGCCCCAGGAGGGAATGTGCCTGCGAGGGAAGCTGTGCAGCACATCCCTTGTTCCGCTCGCCACTTCCCTGACTCTTAGGCAAAGCCCATCTCAGCTGGCTTGTAGGCGTGCCTCCGTGCTCAGAAGCAGCCCCGTGGCAGGCAGGACAGTGCGAGATGTCTTCTGGGCACGCAGCATGCTGCTTCCCACGCCCGGGACAAACTCCGAGCAGGTGCCTGGCTTGCGCTTCTATGTGCCGAGACTTGGAGCTGGCCAGCGCGCACCTTCCCGCTGTGTGTGCTGCTGTCCGCAAACAGCCTGCAAACAAAGCAGGGCACTAAGGCAAGAGAACTAAGAGCCCCAGGAGGGAATCTGCCTGCGAGGTAAGCTGTGCAGCACATCCCTTGTTCCGCTCGCCACTTCCCTGACTCTTAGGCAAAGCCCATCTCAGCTGGCTTGTAGGCGTGCCTCCGTGCTCAGAAGCAGCCCCGTGGCAGGCAGGACAGTGCGGGATGTCTTCTGGGCACGCAGCATGCTGCTTCCCACGCCCGGGACAAACTCCGAGCAGGTGCTTCGCTTGCGCTTCCATGTGCCGAGACTTGGAGCTGGCCAGCGCGCACCTTCCCGCTGTGTGTGCTGCTGTCCGCAAACAGCCTCCAAACAAAGCAGGGCACTAAGGCAAGAGAAGTAAGCGCCCCAGGAGGGAATCTGCCTGCGAGGGAAGCTGTGCAGCACATCCCTTGTTCCGCACGCCACTTCCCTGACTCTTAGGCAAAGCCCATCTCAGTTGGCTTGTAGGCGTGCCTCCGTGCTCAGAAGCAGCCCCGTGGCAGGCAGGACAGTGCGAGATGTCTTCTGGGCACGCAGCATGCTGCTTCCCACGCCCGGGACAAATTGCGAGCAGGTGCCTCGCTTGCGCTTCTATGTGCCGAGACTTGGAGCTGGCCAGTGAGCACCTTCCCGCCTTGTGTGCTGCTGTCCGCAAACAGCCTGCAAACAAAGCAGGGCACTAAGGGAAGAGAAGTAAGCGCCCCAGGAGGGAATGTGCCTGCGAGGGAAGCTGTGCAGCACATCCCTTGTTCCGCTCGCCACTTCCCTGACTCTTAGGCAAAGCCCATCTCAGCTGGCTTGTAGGCGTGCCTCCGTGCTCAGAAGCAGCCCCGTGGCAGGCAGGACAGTGCGAGATGTCTTCTGGGCACGCAGCATGCTGCTTCCCACGCCCGGGACAAACTCCGAGCAGGTGCCTGGCTTGCGCTTCTATGTGCCGAGACTTGGAGCTGGCCAGCGCGCACCTTCCCGCTGTGTGTGCTGCTGTCCGCAAACAGCCTGCAAACAAAGCAGGGCACTAAGGCAAGAGAACTAAGAGCCCCAGGAGGGAATCTGCCTGCGAGGGAAGCTGTGCAGCACATCCCTTGTTCCGCTCGCCACTTCCCTGACTCTTAGGCAAAGCCCATCTCAGCTGGCTTGTAGGCGTTCCTCCGTGCTCAGAAGCAGCCCCGTGGCAGGCAGGACAGTGCGAGATGTCTTCTGGGCACGCAGCATGCTGCTTCCCACGCCCGGGACAAACTCCGAGCAGGTGCTTCGCTTGCGCTTCCATGTGCCGAGACTTGGAGCTGGCCAGCGCGCACCTTCCCGCTGTGTGTGCTGCTGTCCGCAAACAGCCTCCAAACAAAGCAGGGCACTAAGGCAAGAGAACTAAGAGCCCCAGGAGGGAATGTGCCTGCGAGGGAAGCTGTGCAGCACATCCCTTGTTCCGCTCGCCACTTCCCTGACTCTTAGGCAAAGCCCATCTCAGCTGGCTTGTAGGCGTGCCTCCGTGCTCAGAAGCAGCCCCGTGGCAGGCAGGACAGTGCGAGATGTCTTCTGGGCACGCAGCATGCTGCTTCCCACGCCCGGGACAAATTGCGAGCAGGTGCCTCGCTTGCGCTTCTATGTGCCGAGACTTGGAGCTGGCCAGTGAGCACCTTCCCGCCTTGTGTGCTGCTGTCCGCAAACAGCCTCCAAACAAAGCAGGGCACTAAGGTAGGAGAAGTAAGCGCCCCAGGAGGGAATCTGCCTGCGAGGGAAACTGTGCAGCACATCCCTTGTTCCGCTCGCCACTTCCCTGACTCTTAGGCAAAGCCCTTCTCAGCTGGCTTGTAGGCGTGCCTCCGTGCTCAGAAGCAGCCCCGTGGCAGGCAGGACAGTGCGGGATGTCTTCTGGGCATGCAGCATGCTGCTTCCCACGCCCGGGACAAACTCCGAGCAGGTGCCTGGCTTGCGCTTCTATGTGCCGAGACTTGGAGCTGGCCAGCGCGCACCTTCCCGCTGTGTGTGCTGCTGTCCGCAAACAGCCTCCAAACAAAGCAGGGCACTAAGGCAAGAGAAGTAAGCGCCCCAGGAGGGAATCTGCCTGCGAGGGAAGCTGTGCAGCACATCCCTTGTTCCGCTCGCCACTTCCCTGACTCTTAGGCAAAGCCCATCTCAGCTGCCTTGTAGGCGTGCCTCCGTGCTCAGAAGCAGCCCCGTGGCAGGCAGGACAGTGGGAGAAGTCTTCTGGGCACGCAGCATGCTGCTTCCCACGCCCGGGACAAACTCCGAGCAGGTGCCTGGCTTGCGCTTCTATGTGCCGAGACTTGGAGCTGGCCAGCGCGCACCTTCCCGCTGTGTGTGCTGCTGTCCGCAAACAGCCTGCAAACAAAGCAGGGCACTAAGGCAAGAGAACTAAGAGCCCCAGGAGGGAATCTGCCTGCGAGGTAAGCTGTGCAGCACATCCCTCGTTCCGCTCGCCACTTCCCTGACTCTTAGGCAAAGCCCATCTCAGCTGGCTTGTAGGCGTGCCTCCGTGTTCAGAAGCAGCCCCGTGGCAGGCAGGACAGTGGGAGAAGTCTTCTGGGCACGCAGCATGCTGCTTCCCACGCCCGGGACAAACTCCGAGCAGGTGCCTGGCTTGCGCTTCTATGTGCCGAGACTTGGAGCTGGCCAGCGCGCACCTTCCCGCTGTGTGCGCTGCTGTCCGCAAACAGCCTCCAAACAAAGCAGGGCACTAAGGCAAGAGAAGTAAGCGCCCCAGGAGGGAATGTGCCTGCGAGGGAACCTGTGCAGCACATCCCTTGTTCCGCTCGCCACTTCCCTGACTCTTAGGCAAAGCCCTTCTCAGCTGGCTTGTAGGCGTGCCTCCGTGCTCAGAAGCAGCCCCGTGGCAGGCAGGACAGTGCGGGATGTCTTCTGGGCACGCAGCATGCTGCTTCCCACGCCCGGGACAAACTCCGAGCAGGTGCCTGGCTTGCGCTTCTATGTGCCGAGACTTGGAGCTGGCCAGCGCGCACCTTCCCGCTGTGTGCGCTGCTGTCCGCAAACAGCCTCCAAACAAAGCAGGGCACTAAGGCAAGAGAAGTAAGCGCCCCAGGAGGGAATGTGCCTGCGAGGGAACCTGTGCAGCACATCCCTTGTTCCGCTCGCCACTTCCCTGACTCTTAGGCAAAGCCCATCTCAGCTGGCTTGTAGGCGTGCCTCCGTGCTCAGAAGCAGCCCCGTGGCAGGCAGGACAGTGCGGGATGTCTTCTGGGCACGCAGCATGCTGCTTCCCACGCCCGGGACAAACTCCGAGCAGGTGCTTCGCTTGCGCTTCCATGTGCCGAGACTTGGAGCTGGCCAGCGCGCACCTTCCCGCTGTGTGTGCTGCTGTCCGCAAACAGCCTCCAAACAAAGCAGGGCACTAAGGCAAGAGAAGTAAGCGCCCCAGGAGGGAATGTGCCTGCGAGGGAACCTGTGCAGCACATCCCTTGTTCCGCTCGCCACTTCCCTGACTCTTAGGCAAAGCCCATCTCAGCTGGCTTGTAGGCGTGCCTCCGTGCTCAGAAGCAGCCCCGTGGCAGGCAGGACAGTGCGGGATGTCTTCTGGGCACGCAGCATGCTGCTTCCCACGCCCGGGACAAACTCCGAGCAGGTGCCTGGCTTGCGCTTCTATGTGCCGAGACTTGGAGCTGGCCAGCGCGCACCTTCCCGCTGTGTGTGCTGCTGTCCGCAAACAGCCTGCAAACAAAGCAGGGCACTAAGGCAGGAGAAGTAAGCGCCCCAGGAGGGAATCTGCCTGCGAGGGAAGCTGTGCAGCACATCCCTTGTTCCGCTCGCCACTTCCCTGACTCTTAGGCAAAGCCCATCTCAGCTGGCTTGTAGGCGTGCCTCCGTGCTCAGAAGCAGCCCCGTGGCAGGCAGGACAGTGCGGGATGTCTTCTGGGCACGCAGCATGCTGATTCCCATGCCCGGGACAAACTCCGAGCAGGTGCCTGGCTTGCGATTCTATGTGCCGAGACTTGGAGCTGGCCAGCGCGCACCTTCCCGCCTTGTGTGCTGCTGTCCGCAAACAGCCTGCAAACAAAGCAGGGCACTAAGGCAAGAGAAGTAAGCGCCCCAGGAGGGAATCTGCCTGCGAGGGAAGCTGTGCAGCACATCCCTTGTTCCGCTCGCCACTTCCCTGACTCTTAGGCAAAGCCCATCTCAGCTGGCTTGTAGGCGTGCCTCCGTGCTCAGAAGCAGCCCCGTGGCAGGCAGGACAGTGCGGGATGTCTTCTGGGCACGCAGCATGCTGCTTCCCACGCCCGGGACAAACTCCGAGCAGGTGCCTGGCTTGCGCTTCTATGTGCCGAGACTTGGAGCTGTCCAGCGCGCACCTTCCCGCTGTGTGCGCTGCTGTCCGCAAACAGCCTCCAAACAAAGCAGGGCACTAAGGCAAGAGAAGTAAGCGCCCCAGGAGGGAATGTGCCTGCGAGGGAACCTGTGCAGCACATCCCTTGTTCCGCTCGCCACTTCCCTGACTCTTAGGCAAAGCCCATCTCAGCTGGCTTGTAGGCGTGCCTCCGTGCTCAGAAGCAGCCCCGTGGCAGGCAGGACAGTGCGAGATGTCTTCTGGGCACGCAGCATGCTGCTTCCCACGCCCGGGACAAACTCCGAGCAGGTGCCTGGCTTGCGCTTCTATGTGCCGAGACTTGGAGCTGGCCAGCGCGCACCTTCCCGCTGTGTGTGCTGCTGTCCGCAACCAGCCTCCAAACAAAGCAGGGCACTAAGGCAAGAGAAGTAAGAGCCCCAGGAGGGAATCTTCCTGCGAGGGAAGCTGTGCAGCACATCCCTTGTTCCGCTCGCCACTTCCCTGACTCTTAGGCAAAGCCCATCTCAGCTGGCTTGTAGGCGTTCCTCCGTGCTCAGAAGCAGCCCCGTGGCAGGCAGGACAGTGCGAGATGTCTTCTGGGCACGCAGCATGCTGCTTCCCACGCCCGGGACAAATTGCGAGCAGGTGCCTGGCTTGCGCTTCTATGTGCCGAGACTTGGAGCTGGCCAGCGCGCACCTTCCCGCTGTGTGTGCTGCTGTCCGCAAACAGCCTCCAAACAAAGCAGGGCACTAAGGCAGGAGATGTAAGCGCCCCAGGAGGGAATCTGGCTGCGAGGGAAGCTGTGCAGCACATCCCTTGTTCCGCTCGCCACTTCCCTGACTCTTAGGCAAAGCCCATCTCAGCTGGCTTGTAGGCGTGCCTCCGTGCTCAGAAGCAGCCCCGTGGCAGGCAGGACAGTGCGAGATGTCTTCTGGGCACGCAGCATGCTGCTTCCCACGCCCGGGACAAACTCCGAGCAGGTGCCTGGCTTGCGCTTCTATGTGCCGAGACTTGGAGCTGGCCAGCGCGCACCTTCCCGCTGTGTGTGCTGCTGTCCGCAAACAGCCTCCAAACAAAGCAGGGCACTAAGGCAGGAGATGTAAGCGCCCCAGGAGGGAATCTGCCTGCGAGGGAAGCTGTGCAGCACATCCCTTGTTCCGCTCGCCACTTCCCTGACTCTTAGGCAAAGCCCATCTCAGCTGGCTTGTAGGCGTGCCTCCGTGTTCAGAAGCAGCCCCGTGGCAGGCAGGACAGTGGGAGAAGTCTTCTGGGCACGCAGCATGCTGCTTCCCACGCCCGGGACAAACTCCGAGCAGGTGCCTGGCTTGCGCTTCTATGTGCCGAGACTTGGAGCTGGCCAGCGCGCACCTTCCCGCTGTGTGCGCTGCTGTCCGCAAACAGCCTCCAAACAAAGCAGGGCACTAAGGCAAGAGAAGTAAGCGCCCCAGGAGGGAATGTGCCTGCGAGGGAAGCTGTGCAGCACATCCCTTGTTCCGCTCGCCACTTCCCTGACTCTTAGGCAAAGCCCATCTCAGCTGGCTTGTAGGCGTGCCTCCGTGCTCAGAAGCAGCCCCGTGGCAGGCAGGACAGTGCGGGATGTCTTCTGGGCACGCAGCATGCTGCTTCCCACGCCCGGGACAAACTCCGAGCAGGTGCCTGGCTTGCGCTTCTATGTGCCGAGACTTGGAGCTGGCCAGCGCGCACCTTCCCGCTGTGTGCGCTGCTGTCCGCAAACAGCCTCCAAACAAAGCAGGGCACTAAGGCAAGAGAAGTAAGCGCCCCAGGAGGGAATGTGCCTGCGAGGGAACCTGTGCAGCACATCCCTTGTTCCGCTCGCCACTTCCCTGACTCTTAGGCAAAGCCCATCTCAGCTGGCTTGTAGGCGTGCCTCCGTGCTCAGAAGCAGCCCCGTGGCAGGCAGGACAGTGCGGGATGTCTTCTGGGCACGCAGCATGCTGCTTCCCACGCCCGGGACAAACTCCGAGCAGGTGCTTCGCTTGCGCTTCCATGTGCCGAGACTTGGAGCTGGCCAGCGCGCACCTTCCCGCTGTGTGTGCTGCTGTCCGCAAACAGCCTCCAAACAAAGCAGGGCACTAAGGCAAGAGAAGTAAGCGCCCCAGGAGGGAATCTGCCTGCGAGGGAAGCTGTGCAGCACATCCCTTGTTCCGCACGCCACTTCCCTGACTCTTAGGCAAAGCCCATCTCAGTTGGCTTGTAGGCGTGCCTCCGTGCACAGAAGCAGCCCCGTGGCAGGCAGGACAGTGCGAGATGTCTTCTGGGCACGCAGCATGCTGCTTCCCACGCCCGGGACAAATTGCGAGCAGGTGCCTCGCCTGCGCTTCTATGTGCCAAGACTTGGAGCTGGCCAGTTAGCACCTTCCCGCCTTGTGTGCTGCTGTCCGCAAACAGCCTGCAAACAAAGCAGGGCACTAAGGGAAGAGAAGTAAGCGCCCCAGGAGGGAATGTGCCTGCGAGGGAAGCTGTGCAGCACATCCCTTGTTCCGCTCGCCACTTCCCTGACTCTTAGGCAAAGCCCATCTCAGCTGGCTTGTAGGCGTGCCTCCGTGCTCAGAAGCAGCCCCGTGGCAGGCAGGACAGTGCGAGATGTCTTCTGGGCACGCAGCATGCTGCTTCCCACGCCCGGGACAAACTCCGAGCAGGTGCCTGGCTTGCGCTTCTATGTGCCGAGACTTGGAGCTGGCCAGCGCGCACCTTCCCTCTGTGTGCGCTGCTGTCCGCAAACAGCCTCCAAACAAAGCAGGGCACTAAGGCAAGAGAAGTAAGCGCCCCAGGAGGGAATGTGCCTGCGAGGGAACCTGTGCAGCACATCCCTTGTTCCGCTCGCCACTTCCCTGACTCTTAGGCAAAGCCCATCTCAGCTGGCTTGTAGGCGTGCCTCCGTGCTCAGAAGCAGCCCCGTGGCAGGCAGGACAGTGCGGGATGTCTTCTGGGCACGCAGCATGCTGCTTCCCACGCCCGGGACAAACTCCGAGCAGGTGCCTGGCTTGCGCTTCTATGTGCCGAGACTTGGAGCTGGCCAGCGCGCACCTTCCCGCTGTGTGCGCTGCTGTCCGCAAACAGCCTCCAAACAAAGCAGGGCACTAAGGCAAGAGAAGTAAGCGCCCCAGGTTGGAATCTGCCTGCGAGGGAAGCTGTGCAGCACATCCCTTGTTCCGCTCGCCACTTCCCTGACTCTTAGGCAAAGCCCATCTCAGCTGGCTTGTAGGCGTGCCTCCGTGCTCAGAAGCAGCCCCGTGGCAGGCAGGACAGTGCGGGATGTCTTCTGGGCACGCAGCATGCTGATTCCCATGCCCGGGACAAACTGCGAGCAGGTGCCTGGCTTGCGCTTCTATGTGCCGAGACTTGGAGCTGGCCAGCGCGCACCTTCCCGCCTTGTGTGCTGCTGTCCGCAAACAGCCTGCAAACAAAGCAGGGCACTAAGGCAAGAGAAGTAAGCGCCCCAGGAGGGAATGTGCCTGCGAGGGAAGCTGTGCAGCACATCCCTTGTTCCGCTCGCCACTTCCCTGACTCTTAGGCAAAGCCCATCTCAGCTGGCTTGTAGGCGTGCCTCCGTGCTCAGAAGCAGCCCCGTGGCAGGCAGGACAGTGTGGGATGTCTTCTGGGCATGCAGCATGCTGCTTCCCACGCCCGGGACAAATTGCGAGCAGGTGCCTGGCTTGCGCTTCTATGTGCCGAGACTTGGAGCTGGCCAGCGCGCACCTTCCCGCCTTGTGTGCTGCTGTCCGCAAACAGCCTCCAAACAAAGCAGGGCACTAAGGCAAGAGAAGTAAGCGCCCCAGGAGGGAATGTGCCTGCGAGGGAAGCTGTGCAGCACATCCCTTGTTCCGCTCGCCACTTCCCTGACTCTTAGGCAAAGCCCATCTCAGCTGCCTTGTAGGCGTGCCTCCGTGTTCAGAAGCAGCCCCGTGGCAGGCAGGACAGTGGGAGAAGTCTTCTGGGCACGCAGCATGCTGCTTCCCACGCCCGGGACAAACTCCGAGCAGGTGCCTGGCTTGCGCTTCTATGTGCCGAGACTTGGAGCTGGCCAGCGCGCACCTTCCCGCTGTGTGCGCTGCTGTCCGCAAACAGCCTCCAAACAAAGCAGGGCACTAAGGCAAGAGAAGTAAGCGCCCCAGGAGGGAATGTGCCTGCGAGGGAAGCTGTGCAGCACATCCCTTGTTCCGGTTTCCACTTCCCTGACTCTTAGGCAAAGCCCATCTCAGCTGGCTTGTAGGCGTGCCTCCGTGCTCAGAAGCAGCCCCGTGGCAGGCAGGACAGTGCGGGATGTCTTCTGGGCACGCAGCATGCTGCTTCCCACGCCCGGGACAAACTCCGAGCAGGTGCCTGGCTTGCGCTTCTATGTGCCGAGACTTGGAGCTGTCCAGCGCGCACCTTCCCGCTGTGTGCGCTGCTGTCCGCAAACAGCCTCCAAACAAAGCAGGGCACTAAGGCAAGAGAAGTAAGCGCCCCAGGAGGGAATGTGCCTGCGAGGGAACCTGTGCAGCACATCCCTTGTTCCGCTCGCCACTTCCCTGACTCTTAGGCAAAGCCCATCTCAGCTGGCTTGTAGGCGTGCCTCCGTGCTCAGAAGCAGCCCCGTGGCAGGCAGGACAGTGCGGGATGTCTTCTGGGCACGCAGCATGCTGCTTCCCACGCCCGGGACAAACTCCGAGCAGGTGCTTCGCTTGCGCTTCCATGTGCCGAGACTTGGAGCTGGCCAGCGCGCACCTTCCCGCTGTGTGTGCTGCTGTCCGCAAACAGCCTCCAAACAAAGCAGGGCACTAAGGCAAGAGAACTAAGAGCCCCAGGAGGGAATCTGCCTGCGAGGGAACCTGTGCAGCACATGCCTTGTTCCGCTCGCCACTTCCCTGACTCTTAGGCAAAGCCCATCTCAGCTGGCTTGTAGGCGTGCCTCCGTGCTCAGAAGCAGCCCCGTGGCAGGCAGGACAGTGCGAGATGTCTTCTGGGCACGCAGCATGCTGCTTCCCACGCCCGGGACAAATTGCGAGCAGGTGCCTCGCTTGCGCTTCTATGTGCCGAGACTTGGAGCTGGCCAGTGAGCACCTTCCCGCCTTGTGTGCTGCAGTCCGCAAACAGCCTCCAAACAAAGCAGGGCACTAAGGTAGGAGAAGTAAGCGCCCCAGGAGGGAATGTGCCTGCGAGGGAAACTGTGCAGCACATCCCTTGTTCCGCTCGCCACTTCCCTGACTCTTAGGCAAAGCCCATCTCAGCTGGCTTGTAGGCGTGCCTCCGTGCTCAGAAGCAGCCCCGTGGCAGGCAGGACAGTGGGAGAAGTCTTCTGGGCACGCAGCATGCTGCTTCCCACGCCCGGGACAAACTCCGAGCAGGTGCCTGGCTTGCGCTTCTATGTGCCGAGACTTGGAGCTGGCCAGCGCGCACCTTCCCGCTGTGTGCGCTGCTGTCCGCAAACAGCCTCCAAACAAAGCAGGGCACTAAGGCAAGAGAAGTAAGCGCCCCAGGAGGGAATGTGCCTGCGAGGGAAGCTGTGCAGCACATCCCTTGTTCCGCTCGCCACTTCCCTGACTCTTAGGCAAAGCCCTTCTCAGCTGGCTTGTAGGCGTGCCTCCGTGCTCAGAAGCAGCCCCGTGGCAGGCAGGACAGTGCGGGATGTCTTCTGGGCATGCAGCATGCTGCTTCCCACGCCCGGGACAAACTCTGAGCAGGTGCCTGGCTTGCGCTTCTATGTGCCGAGACTTGGAGCTGGCCAGCGCGCACCTTCCCGCTGTGTGTGCTGCTGTCCGCAAACAGCCTCCAAACAAAGCAGGGCACTAAGGCAAGAGAAGTAAGCGCCCCAGGTTGGAATCTGCCTGCGAGGGAAGCTGTGCAGCACATCCCTTGTTCCGCTCGCCACTTCCCTGACTCTTAGGCAAAGCCCATCTCAGCTGGCTTGTAGGCGTGCCTCCGTGCTCAGAAGCAGCCCCGTGGCAGGCAGGACAGTGGGAGAAGTCTTCTGGGCACGCAGCATGCTGCTTCCCACGCCCGGGACAAACTCCGAGCAGGTGCCTGGCTTGCGCTTCTATGTGCCGAGACTTGGAGCTGGCCAGCGCGCACCTTCCCGCTGTGTGTGCTGCTGTCCGCAAACAGCCTGCAAACAAAGCAGGGCACTAAGGCAAGAGAACTAAGAGCCCCAGGAGGGAATCTGCCTGCGAGGTAAGCTGTGCAGCACATCCCTCGTTCCGCTCGCCACTTCCCTGACTCTTAGGCAAAGCCCATCTCAGCTGCCTTGTAGGCGTGCCTCCGTGCTCAGAAGCAGCCCCGTGGCAGGCAGGACAGTGCGGGATGTCTTCTGGGCACGCAGCATGCTGCTTCCCACGCCCGGGACAAACTCCGAGCAGGTGCCTGGCTTGCGCTTCTATGTGCCGAGACTTGGAGCTGGCCAGCGCGCACCTTCCCGCTGTGTGCGCTGCTGTCCGCAAACAGCCTCCAAACAAAGCAGGGCACTAAGGCAAGAGAAGTAAGCGCCCCAGGAGGGAATGTGCCTGCGAGGGAACCTGTGCAGCACATCCCTTGTTCCGCTCGCCACTTCCCTGACTCTTAGGCAAAGCCCATCTCAGCTGGCTTGTAGGCGTGCCTCCGTGCTCAGAAGCAGCCCCGTGGCAGGCAGGACAGTGCGGGATGTCTTCTGGGCACGCAGCATGCTGCTTCCCACGCCCGGGACAAACTCCGAGCAGGTGCCTGGCTTGCGCTTCTATGTGCCGAGACTTGGAGCTGGCCAGCGCGCACCTTCCCGCTGTGTGTGCTGCTGTCCGCAAACAGCCTCCAAACAAAGCAGGGCACTAAGGCAAGAGAAGTAAGCGCCCCAGGAGGGAATGTGCCTGCGAGGGAAGCTGTGCAGCACATCCCTTGTTCCGCTCGCCACTTCCCTGACTCTTAGGCAAAGCCCATCTCAGCTGGCTTGTAGGCGTGCCTCCGTGCTCAGAAGCAGCCCCGTGGCAGGCAGGACAGTGCGGGATGTCTTCTGGGCACGCAGCATGCTGCTTCCCACGCCCGGGACAAACTCCGAGCAGGTGCCTGGCTTGCGCTTCTATGTGCCGAGACTTGGAGCTGGCCAGCGCGCACCTTCCCGCCTTGTGTGCTGCTGTCCGCAAACAGCCTCCAAACAAAGCAGGGCACTAAGGCAAGAGAAGTAAGCGCCCCAGGAGGGAATGTGCCTGCGAGGGAACCTGTGCAGCACATCCCTTGTTCCGCTCGCCACTTCCCTGACTCTTAGGCAAAGCCCATCTCAGCTGGCTTGTAGGCGTGCCTCCGTGCTCAGAAGCAGCCCCGTGGCAGGCAGGACAGTGCGGGATGTCTTCTGGGCACGTAGCATGCTGCTTCCCACGCCCGGGACAAACTCCGAGCAGGTGCTTCGCTTGCGCTTCCATGTGCCGAGACTTGGAGCTGGCCAGCGCGCACCTTCCCGCTGTGTGTGCTGCTGTCCGCAAACAGCCTCCAAACAAAGCAGGGCACTAAGGCAAGAGAACTAAGAGCCCCAGGAGGGAATGTGCCTGCGAGGGAACCTGTGCAGCACATCCCTTGTTCCGCTCGCCACTTCCCTGACTCTTAGGCAAAGCCCATCTCAGCTGGCTTGTAGGCGTGCCTCCGTGCTCAGAAGCAGCCCCGTGGCAGGCAGGACAGTGCGAGATGTCTTCTGGGCACGCAGCATGCTGCTTCCCACGCCCGGGACAAATTGCGAGCAGGTGCCTCGCTTGCGCTTCTATGTGCCGAGACTTGGAGCTGGCCAGTGAGCACCTTCCCGCCTTGTGTGCTGCTGTCCGCAAACAGCCTCCAAACAAAGCAGGGCACTAAGGTAGGAGAAGTAAGCGCCCCAGGAGGGAATCTGCCTGCGAGGGAAACTGTGCAGCACATCCCTTGTTCCGCTCGCCACTTCCCTGACTCTTAGGCAAAGCCCTTCTCAGCTGGCTTGTAGGCGTGCCTCCGTGCTCAGAAGCAGCCCCGTGGCAGGCAGGACAGTGCGGGATGTCTTCTGGGCATGCAGCATGCTGCTTCCCACGCCCGGGACAAACTCCGAGCAGGTGCCTGGCTTGCGCTTCTATGTGCCGAGACTTGGAGCTGGCCAGCGCGCACCTTCCCGCTGTGTGTGCTGCTGTCCGCAAACAGCCTCCAAACAAAGCAGGGCACTAAGGCAAGAGAAGTAAGCGCCCCAGGAGGGAATCTGCCTGCGAGGGAAGCTGTGCAGCACATCCCTTGTTCCGCTCGCCACTTCCCTGACTCTTAGGCAAAGCCCATCTCAGCTGCCTTGTAGGCGTGCCTCCGTGCTCAGAAGCAGCCCCGTGGCAGGCAGGACAGTGGGAGAAGTCTTCTGGGCACGCAGCATGCTGCTTCCCACGCCCGGGACAAACTCCGAGCAGGTGCCTGGCTTGCGCTTCTATGTGCCGAGACTTGGAGCTGGCCAGCGCGCACCTTCCCGCTGTGTGTGCTGCTGTCCGCAAACAGCCTGCAAACAAAGCAGGGCACTAAGGCAAGAGAACTAAGAGCCCCAGGAGGGAATCTGCCTGCGAGGGAAGCTGTGCAGCACATCCCTCGTTCCGCTCGCCACTTCCCTGACTCTTAGGCAAAGCCCATCTCAGCTGGCTTGTAGGCGTGCCTCCGTGTTCAGAAGCAGCCCCGTGGCAGGCAGGACAGTGGGAGAAGTCTTCTGGGCACGCAGCATGCTGCTTCCCACGCCCGGGACAAACTCCGAGCAGGTGCCTGGCTTGCGCTTCTATGTGCCGAGACTTGGAGCTGGCCAGCGCGCACCTTCCCGCTGTGTGCGCTGCTGTCCGCAAACAGCCTCCAAACAAAGCAGGGCACTAAGGCAAGAGAAGTAAGCGCCCCAGGAGGGAATGTGCCTGCGAGGGAACCTGTGCAGCACATCCCTTGTTCCGCTCGCCACTTCCCTGACTCTTAGGCAAAGCCCTTCTCAGCTGGCTTGTAGGCGTGCCTCCGTGCTCAGAAGCAGCCCCGTGGCAGGCAGGACAGTGCGGGATGTCTTCTGGGCACGCAGCATGCTGCTTCCCACGCCCGGGACAAACTCCGAGCAGGTGCCTGGCTTGCGCTTCTATGTGCCGAGACTTGGAGCTGTCCAGCGCGCACCTTCCCGCTGTGTGCGCTGCTGTCCGCAAACAGCCTCCAAACAAAGCAGGGCACTAAGGCAAGAGAAGTAAGCGCCCCAGGAGGGAATGTGCCTGCGAGGGAACCTGTGCAGCACATCCCTTGTTCCGCTCGCCACTTCCCTGACTCTTAGGCAAAGCCCATCTCAGCTGGCTTGTAGGCGTGCCTCCGTGCTCAGAAGCAGCCCCGTGGCAGGCAGGACAGTGCGGGATGTCTTCTGGGCACGCAGCATGCTGCTTCCCACGCCCGGGACAAACTCCGAGCAGGTGCTTCGCTTGCGCTTCCATGTGCCGAGACTTGGAGCTGTCCAGCGCGCACCTTCCCGCTGTGTGTGCTGCTGTCCGCAAACAGCCTCCAAACAAAGCAGGGCACTAAGGCAAGAGAAGTAAGCGCCCCAGGAGGGAATGTGCCTGCGAGGGAAGCTGTGCAGCACATCCCTTGTTCCGCACGCCACTTCCCTGACTCTTAGGCAAAGCCCATCTCAGTTGGCTTGTAGGCGTGCCTCCGTGCTCAGAAGCAGCCCCGTGGCAGGCAGGACAGTGCGAGATGTCTTCTGGGCACGCAGCATGCTGCTTCCCACGCCCGGGACAAATTGCGAGCAGGTGCCTCGCTTGCGCTTCTATGTGCCGAGACTTGGAGCTGGCCAGTGAGCACCTTCCCGCCTTGTGTGCTGCTGTCCGCAAACAGCCTCCAAACAAAGCAGGGCACTAAGGGAAGAGAAGTAAGCGCCCCAGGAGGGAATGTGCCTGCGAGGGAAGCTGTGCAGCACATCCCTTGTTCCGCTCGCCACTTCCCTGACTCTTAGGCAAAGCCCATCTCAGCTGGCTTGTAGGCGTGCCTCCGTGCTCAGAAGCAGCCCCGTGGCAGGCAGGACAGTGCGAGATGTCTTCTGGGCACGCAGCATGCTGCTTCCCACGCCCGGGACAAACTCCGAGCAGGTGCCTGGCTTGCGCTTCTATGTGCCGAGACTTGGAGCTGGCCAGCGCGCACCTTCCCGCTGTGTGTGCTGCTGTCCGCAAACAGCCTGCAAACAAAGCAGGGCACTAAGGCAAGAGAACTAAGAGCCCCAGGAGGGAATCTGCCTGCGAGGGAAGCTGTGCAGCACATCCCTTGTTCCGCTCGCCACTTCCCTGACTCTTAGGCAAAGCCCATCTCAGCTGGCTTGTAGGCGTTCCTCCGTGCTCAGAAGCAGCCCCGTGGCAGGCAGGACAGTGCGAGATGTCTTCTGGGCACGCAGCATGCTGCTTCCCACGCCCGGGACAAATTGCGAGCAGGTGCCTCGCTTGCGCTTCTATGTGCCGAGACTTGGAGCTGGCCAGTGAGCACCTTCCCGCCTTGTGTGCTGCTGTCCGCAAACAGCCTCCAAACAAAGCAGGGCACTAAGGGAAGAGAAGTAAGCGCCCCAGGAGGGAATGTGCCTGCGAGGGAAGCTGTGCAGCACATCCCTTGTTCCGCTCGCCACTTCCCTGACTCTTAGGCAAAGCCCATCTCAGCTGGCTTGTAGGCGTGCCTCCGTGCTCAGAAGCAGCCCCGTGGCAGGCAGGACAGTGCGAGATGTCTTCTGGGCACGCAGCATGCTGCTTCCCACGCCCGGGACAAACTCCGAGCAGGTGCCTCGCTTGCGCTTCTATGTGCCGAGACTTGGAGCTGGCCAGTGAGCACCTTCCCGCCTTGTGTGCTGCTGTCCGCAAACAGCCTCCAAACAAAGCAGGGCACTAAGGTAGGAGAAGTAAGCGCCCCAGGAGGGAATCTGCCTGCGAGGGAAACTGTGCAGCACATCCCTTGTTCCGCTCGCCACTTCCCTGACTCTTAGGCAAAGCCCTTCTCAGCTGGCTTGTAGGCGTGCCTCCGTGCTCAGAAGCAGCCCCGTGGCAGGCAGGACAGTGCGGGATGTCTTCTGGGCATGCAGCATGCTGCTTCCCACGCCCGGGACAAACTCCGAGCAGGTGCCTGGCTTGCGCTTCTATGTGCCGAGACTTGGAGCTGGCCAGCGCGCACCTTCCCGCTGTGTGTGCTGCTGTCCGCAAACAGCCTCCAAACAAAGCAGGGCACTAAGGCAAGAGAAGTAAGCGCCCCAGGAGGGAATCTGCCTGCGAGGGAAGCTGTGCAGCACATCCCTTGTTCCGCTCGCCACTTCCCTGACTCTTAGGCAAAGCCCATCTCAGCTGACTTGTAGGCGTGCCTCCGTGCTCAGAAGCAGCCCCGTGGCAGGCAGGACAGTGGGAGAAGTCTTCTGGGCACGCAGCATGCTGCTTCCCACGCCCGGGACAAACTCCGAGCAGGTGCCTGGCTTGCGCTTCTATGTGCCGAGACTTGGAGCTGGCCAGCGCGCACCTTCCCGCTGTGTGTGCTGCTGTCCGCAAACAGCCTGCAAACAAAGCAGGGCACTAAGGCAAGAGAACTAAGAGCCCCAGGAGGGAATCTGCCTGCGAGGTAAGCTGTGCAGCACATCCCTCGTTCCGCTCGCCTCTTCCCTGACTCTTAGGCAAAGCCCATCTCAGCTGGCTTGTAGGCGTGCCTCCGTGTTCAGAAGCAGCCCCGTGGCAGGCAGGACAGTGGGAGAAGTCTTCTGGGCACGCAGCATGCTGCTTCCCACGCCCGGGACAAACTCCGAGCAGGTGCCTGGCTTGCGCTTCTATGTGCCGAGACTTGGAGCTGGCCAGCGCGCACCTTCCCGCTGTGTGCGCTGCTGTCCGCAAACAGCCTCCAAACAAAGCAGGGCACTAAGGCAAGAGAAGTAAGCGCCCCAGGAGGGAATGTGCCTGCGAGGGAACCTGTGCAGCACATCCCTTGTTCCGCTCGCCACTTCCCTGACTCTTAGGCAAAGCCCTTCTCAGCTGGCTTGTAGGCGTGCCTCCGTGCTCAGAAGCAGCCCCGTGGCAGGCAGGACAGTGCGGGATGTCTTCTGGGCACGCAGCATGCTGCTTCCCACGCCCGGGACAAACTCCGAGCAGGTGCCTGGCTTGCGCTTCTATGTGCCGAGACTTGGAGCTGTCCAGCGCGCACCTTCCCGCTGTGTGCGCTGCTGTCCGCAAACAGCCTCCAAACAAAGCAGGGCACTAAGGCAAGAGAAGTAAGCGCCCCAGGAGGGAATGTGCCTGCGAGGGAACCTGTGCAGCACATCCCTTGTTCCGCTCGCCACTTCCCTGACTCTTAGGCAAAGCCCATCTCAGCTGGCTTGTAGGCGTGCCTCCGTGCTCAGAAGCAGCCCCGTGGCAGGCAGGACAGTGCGGGATGTCTTCTGGGCACGCAGCATGCTGCTTCCCACGCCCGGGACAAACTCCGAGCAGGTGCTTCGCTTGCGCTTCCATGTGCCGAGACTTGGAGCTGGCCAGCGCGCACCTTCCCGCTGTGTGCGCTGCTGTCCGCAAACAGCCTCCAAACAAAGCAGGGCACTAAGGCAAGAGAAGTAAGCGCCCCAGGAGGGAATCTGCCTGCGAGGGAAGCTGTGCAGCACATCCCTTGTTCCGCACGCCACTTCCCTGACTCTTAGGCAAAGCCCATCTCAGTTGGCTTGTAGGCGTGCCTCCGTGCTCAGAAGCAGCCCCGTGGCAGGCAGGACAGTGCGAGATGTCTTCTGGGCACGCAGCATGCTGCTTCCCACGCCCGGGACAAATTTTGAGCAGGTGCCTCGCTTGCGCTTCTATGTGCCGAGACTTGGAGCTGGCCAGTGAGCACCTTCCCGCCTTGTGTGCTGCTGTCCGCAAACAGCCTCCAAACAAAGCAGGGCACTAAGGGAAGAGAAGTAAGCGCCCCAGGAGGGAATGTGCCTGCGAGGGAAGCTGTGCAGCACATCCCTTGTTCCGCTCGCCACTTCCCTGACTCTTAGGCAAAGCCCATCTCAGCTGGCTTGTAGGCGTGCCTCCGTGCTCAGAAGCAGCCCCGTGGCAGGCAGGACAGTGCGAGATGTCTTCTGGGCACGCAGCATGCTGCTTCCCACGCCCGGGACAAACTCCGAGCAGGTGCCTGGCTTGCGCTTCTATGTGCCGAGACTTGGAGCTGGCCAGCGCGCACCTTCCCGCTGTGTGCGCTGCTGTCCGCAAACAGCCTCCAAACAAAGCAGGGCACTAAGGCAAGAGAAGTAAGCGCCCCAGGAGGGAATGTGCCTGCGAGGGAAGCTGTGCAGCACATCCCTTGTTCCGCTCGCCACTTCCCTGACTCTTAGGCAAAGCCCATCTCAGCTGGCTTGTAGGCGTGCCTCCGTGCTCAGAAGCAGCCCCGTGGCAGGCAGGACAGTGCGGGATGTCTTCTGGGCACGCAGCATGCTGCTTCCCACGCCCGGGACAAACTCCGAGCAGGTGCCTGGCTTGCGCTTCTATGTGCCGAGACTTGGAGCTGGCCAGCGCGCACCTTCCCGCTGTGTGCGCTGCTGTCCGCAAACAGCCTCCAAACAAAGCAGGGCACTAAGGCAAGAGAAGTAAGCGCCCCAGGAGGGAATGTGCCTGCGAGGGAACCTGTGCAGCACATCCCTTGTTCCGCTCGCCACTTCCCTGACTCTTAGGCAAAGCCCATCTCAGCTGGCTTGTAGGCGTGCCTCCGTGCTCAGAAGCAGCCCCGTGGCAGGCAGGACAGTGCGGGATGTCTTCTGGGCACGCAGCATGCTGCTTCCCACGCCCGGGACAAACTCCGAGCAGGTGCTTCGCTTGCGCTTCCATGTGCCGAGACTTGGAGCTGGCCAGCGCGCACCTTCCCGCTGTGTGTGCTGCTGTCCGCAAACAGCCTCCAAACAAAGCAGGGCACTAAGGCAAGAGAAGTAAGCGCCCCAGGAGGGAATCTGCCTGCGAGGGAAGCTGTGCAGCACATCCCTTGTTCCGCACGCCACTTCCCTGACTCTTAGGCAAAGCCCATCTCAGTTGGCTTGTAGGCGTGCCTCCGTGCACAGAAGCAGCCCCGTGGCAGGCAGGACAGTGCGAGATGTCTTCTGGGCACGCAGCATGCTGCTTCCCACGCCCGGGACAAATTGCGAGCAGGTGCCTCGCCTGCGCTTCTATGTGCCAAGACTTGGAGCTGGCCAGTTAGCACCTTCCCGCCTTGTGTGCTGCTGTCCGCAAACAGCCTGCAAACAAAGCAGGGCACTAAGGGAAGAGAAGTAAGCGCCCCAGGAGGGAATGTGCCTGCGAGGGAAGCTGTGCAGCACATCCCTTGTTCCGCTCGCCACTTCCCTGACTCTTAGGCAAAGCCCATCTCAGCTGGCTTGTAGGCGTGCCTCCGTGCTCAGAAGCAGCCCCGTGGCAGGCAGGACAGTGCGAGATGTCTTCTGGGCACGCAGCATGCTGCTTCCCACGCCCGGGACAAACTCCGAGCAGGTGCCTGGCTTGCGCTTCTATGTGCCGAGACTTGGAGCTGGCCAGCGCGCACCTTCCCTCTGTGTGCGCTGCTGTCCGCAAACAGCCTCCAAACAAAGCAGGGCACTAAGGCAAGAGAAGTAAGCGCCCCAGGAGGGAATGTGCCTGCGAGGGAACCTGTGCAGCACATCCCTTGTTCCGCTCGCCACTTCCCTGACTCTTAGGCAAAGCCCATCTCAGCTGGCTTGTAGGCGTGCCTCCGTGCTCAGAAGCAGCCCCGTGGCAGGCAGGACAGTGCGGGATGTCTTCTGGGCACGCAGCATGCTGCTTCCCACGCCCGGGACAAACTCCGAGCAGGTGCCTGGCTTGCGCTTCTATGTGCCGAGACTTGGAGCTGGCCAGCGCGCACCTTCCCGCTGTGTGCGCTGCTGTCCGCAAACAGCCTCCAAACAAAGCAGGGCACTAAGGCAAGAGAAGTAAGCGCCCCAGGTTGGAATCTGCCTGCGAGGGAAGCTGTGCAGCACATCCCTTGTTCCGCTCGCCACTTCCCTGACTCTTAGGCAAAGCCCATCTCAGCTGGCTTGTAGGCGTGCCTCCGTGCTCAGAAGCAGCCCCGTGGCAGGCAGGACAGTGCGGGATGTCTTCTGGGCACGCAGCATGCTGATTCCCATGCCCGGGACAAACTGCGAGCAGGTGCCTGGCTTGCGCTTCTATGTGCCGAGACTTGGAGCTGGCCAGCGCGCACCTTCCCGCCTTGTGTGCTGCTGTCCGCAAACAGCCTGCAAACAAAGCAGGGCACTAAGGCAAGAGAAGTAAGCGCCCCAGGAGGGAATGTGCCTGCGAGGGAAGCTGTGCAGCACATCCCTTGTTCCGCTCGCCACTTCCCTGACTCTTAGGCAAAGCCCATCTCAGCTGGCTTGTAGGCGTGCCTCCGTGCTCAGAAGCAGCCCCGTGGCAGGCAGGACAGTGTGGGATGTCTTCTGGGCATGCAGCATGCTGCTTCCCACGCCCGGGACAAATTGCGAGCAGGTGCCTGGCTTGCGCTTCTATGTGCCGAGACTTGGAGCTGGCCAGCGCGCACCTTCCCGCCTTGTGTGCTGCTGTCCGCAAACAGCCTCCAAACAAAGCAGGGCACTAAGGCAAGAGAAGTAAGCGCCCCAGGAGGGAATGTGCCTGCGAGGGAAGCTGTGCAGCACATCCCTTGTTCCGCTCGCCACTTCCCTGACTCTTAGGCAAAGCCCATCTCAGCTGCCTTGTAGGCGTGCCTCCGTGTTCAGAAGCAGCCCCGTGGCAGGCAGGACAGTGGGAGAAGTCTTCTGGGCACGCAGCATGCTGCTTCCCACGCCCGGGACAAACTCCGAGCAGGTGCCTGGCTTGCGCTTCTATGTGCCGAGACTTGGAGCTGGCCAGCGCGCACCTTCCCGCTGTGTGCGCTGCTGTCCGCAAACAGCCTCCAAACAAAGCAGGGCACTAAGGCAAGAGAAGTAAGCGCCCCAGGAGGGAATGTGCCTGCGAGGGAAGCTGTGCAGCACATCCCTTGTTCCGGTTTCCACTTCCCTGACTCTTAGGCAAAGCCCATCTCAGCTGGCTTGTAGGCGTGCCTCCGTGCTCAGAAGCAGCCCCGTGGCAGGCAGGACAGTGCGGGATGTCTTCTGGGCACGCAGCATGCTGCTTCCCACGCCCGGGACAAACTCCGAGCAGGTGCCTGGCTTGCGCTTCTATGTGCCGAGACTTGGAGCTGTCCAGCGCGCACCTTCCCGCTGTGTGCGCTGCTGTCCGCAAACAGCCTCCAAACAAAGCAGGGCACTAAGGCAAGAGAAGTAAGCGCCCCAGGAGGGAATGTGCCTGCGAGGGAACCTGTGCAGCACATCCCTTGTTCCGCTCGCCACTTCCCTGACTCTTAGGCAAAGCCCATCTCAGCTGGCTTGTAGGCGTGCCTCCGTGCTCAGAAGCAGCCCCGTGGCAGGCAGGACAGTGCGGGATGTCTTCTGGGCACGCAGCATGCTGCTTCCCACGCCCGGGACAAACTCCGAGCAGGTGCTTCGCTTGCGCTTCCATGTGCCGAGACTTGGAGCTGGCCAGCGCGCACCTTCCCGCTGTGTGTGCTGCTGTCCGCAAACAGCCTCCAAACAAAGCAGGGCACTAAGGCAAGAGAACTAAGAGCCCCAGGAGGGAATCTGCCTGCGAGGGAACCTGTGCAGCACATGCCTTGTTCCGCTCGCCACTTCCCTGACTCTTAGGCAAAGCCCATCTCAGCTGGCTTGTAGGCGTGCCTCCGTGCTCAGAAGCAGCCCCGTGGCAGGCAGGACAGTGCGAGATGTCTTCTGGGCACGCAGCATGCTGCTTCCCACGCCCGGGACAAATTGCGAGCAGGTGCCTCGCTTGCGCTTCTATGTGCCGAGACTTGGAGCTGGCCAGTGAGCACCTTCCCGCCTTGTGTGCTGCAGTCCGCAAACAGCCTCCAAACAAAGCAGGGCACTAAGGTAGGAGAAGTAAGCGCCCCAGGAGGGAATGTGCCTGCGAGGGAAACTGTGCAGCACATCCCTTGTTCCGCTCGCCACTTCCCTGACTCTTAGGCAAAGCCCATCTCAGCTGGCTTGTAGGCGTGCCTCCGTGCTCAGAAGCAGCCCCGTGGCAGGCAGGACAGTGGGAGAAGTCTTCTGGGCACGCAGCATGCTGCTTCCCACGCCCGGGACAAACTCCGAGCAGGTGCCTGGCTTGCGCTTCTATGTGCCGAGACTTGGAGCTGGCCAGCGCGCACCTTCCCGCTGTGTGCGCTGCTGTCCGCAAACAGCCTCCAAACAAAGCAGGGCACTAAGGCAAGAGAAGTAAGCGCCCCAGGAGGGAATGTGCCTGCGAGGGAAGCTGTGCAGCACATCCCTTGTTCCGCTCGCCACTTCCCTGACTCTTAGGCAAAGCCCTTCTCAGCTGGCTTGTAGGCGTGCCTCCGTGCTCAGAAGCAGCCCCGTGGCAGGCAGGACAGTGCGGGATGTCTTCTGGGCATGCAGCATGCTGCTTCCCACGCCCGGGACAAACTCTGAGCAGGTGCCTGGCTTGCGCTTCTATGTGCCGAGACTTGGAGCTGGCCAGCGCGCACCTTCCCGCTGTGTGTGCTGCTGTCCGCAAACAGCCTCCAAACAAAGCAGGGCACTAAGGCAAGAGAAGTAAGCGCCCCAGGTTGGAATCTGCCTGCGAGGGAAGCTGTGCAGCACATCCCTTGTTCCGCTCGCCACTTCCCTGACTCTTAGGCAAAGCCCATCTCAGCTGGCTTGTAGGCGTGCCTCCGTGCTCAGAAGCAGCCCCGTGGCAGGCAGGACAGTGGGAGAAGTCTTCTGGGCACGCAGCATGCTGCTTCCCACGCCCGGGACAAACTCCGAGCAGGTGCCTGGCTTGCGCTTCTATGTGCCGAGACTTGGAGCTGGCCAGCGCGCACCTTCCCGCTGTGTGTGCTGCTGTCCGCAAACAGCCTGCAAACAAAGCAGGGCACTAAGGCAAGAGAACTAAGAGCCCCAGGAGGGAATCTGCCTGCGAGGTAAGCTGTGCAGCACATCCCTCGTTCCGCTCGCCACTTCCCTGACTCTTAGGCAAAGCCCATCTCAGCTGCCTTGTAGGCGTGCCTCCGTGCTCAGAAGCAGCCCCGTGGCAGGCAGGACAGTGCGGGATGTCTTCTGGGCACGCAGCATGCTGCTTCCCACGCCCGGGACAAACTCCGAGCAGGTGCCTGGCTTGCGCTTCTATGTGCCGAGACTTGGAGCTGGCCAGCGCGCACCTTCCCGCTGTGTGCGCTGCTGTCCGCAAACAGCCTCCAAACAAAGCAGGGCACTAAGGCAAGAGAAGTAAGCGCCCCAGGAGGGAATGTGCCTGCGAGGGAACCTGTGCAGCACATCCCTTGTTCCGCTCGCCACTTCCCTGACTCTTAGGCAAAGCCCATCTCAGCTGGCTTGTAGGCGTGCCTCCGTGCTCAGAAGCAGCCCCGTGGCAGGCAGGACAGTGCGGGATGTCTTCTGGGCACGCAGCATGCTGCTTCCCACGCCCGGGACAAACTCCGAGCAGGTGCCTGGCTTGCGCTTCTATGTGCCGAGACTTGGAGCTGGCCAGCGCGCACCTTCCCGCTGTGTGTGCTGCTGTCCGCAAACAGCCTCCAAACAAAGCAGGGCACTAAGGCAAGAGAAGTAAGCGCCCCAGGAGGGAATGTGCCTGCGAGGGAAGCTGTGCAGCACATCCCTTGTTCCGCTCGCCACTTCCCTGACTCTTAGGCAAAGCCCATCTCAGCTGGCTTGTAGGCGTGCCTCCGTGCTCAGAAGCAGCCCCGTGGCAGGCAGGACAGTGCGGGATGTCTTCTGGGCACGCAGCATGCTGCTTCCCACGCCCGGGACAAACTCCGAGCAGGTGCCTGGCTTGCGCTTCTATGTGCCGAGACTTGGAGCTGGCCAGCGCGCACCTTCCCGCCTTGTGTGCTGCTGTCCGCAAACAGCCTCCAAACAAAGCAGGGCACTAAGGCAAGAGAAGTAAGCGCCCCAGGAGGGAATGTGCCTGCGAGGGAACCTGTGCAGCACATCCCTTGTTCCGCTCGCCACTTCCCTGACTCTTAGGCAAAGCCCATCTCAGCTGGCTTGTAGGCGTGCCTCCGTGCTCAGAAGCAGCCCCGTGGCAGGCAGGACAGTGCGGGATGTCTTCTGGGCACGTAGCATGCTGCTTCCCACGCCCGGGACAAACTCCGAGCAGGTGCTTCGCTTGCGCTTCCATGTGCCGAGACTTGGAGCTGGCCAGCGCGCACCTTCCCGCTGTGTGTGCTGCTGTCCGCAAACAGCCTCCAAACAAAGCAGGGCACTAAGGCAAGAGAACTAAGAGCCCCAGGAGGGAATGTGCCTGCGAGGGAACCTGTGCAGCACATCCCTTGTTCCGCTCGCCACTTCCCTGACTCTTAGGCAAAGCCCATCTCAGCTGGCTTGTAGGCGTGCCTCCGTGCTCAGAAGCAGCCCCGTGGCAGGCAGGACAGTGCGAGATGTCTTCTGGGCACGCAGCATGCTGCTTCCCACGCCCGGGACAAATTGCGAGCAGGTGCCTCGCTTGCGCTTCTATGTGCCGAGACTTGGAGCTGGCCAGTGAGCACCTTCCCGCCTTGTGTGCTGCTGTCCGCAAACAGCCTCCAAACAAAGCAGGGCACTAAGGTAGGAGAAGTAAGCGCCCCAGGAGGGAATCTGCCTGCGAGGGAAACTGTGCAGCACATCCCTTGTTCCGCTCGCCACTTCCCTGACTCTTAGGCAAAGCCCTTCTCAGCTGGCTTGTAGGCGTGCCTCCGTGCTCAGAAGCAGCCCCGTGGCAGGCAGGACAGTGCGGGATGTCTTCTGGGCATGCAGCATGCTGCTTCCCACGCCCGGGACAAACTCCGAGCAGGTGCCTGGCTTGCGCTTCTATGTGCCGAGACTTGGAGCTGGCCAGCGCGCACCTTCCCGCTGTGTGTGCTGCTGTCCGCAAACAGCCTCCAAACAAAGCAGGGCACTAAGGCAAGAGAAGTAAGCGCCCCAGGAGGGAATCTGCCTGCGAGGGAAGCTGTGCAGCACATCCCTTGTTCCGCTCGCCACTTCCCTGACTCTTAGGCAAAGCCCATCTCAGCTGCCTTGTAGGCGTGCCTCCGTGCTCAGAAGCAGCCCCGTGGCAGGCAGGACAGTGGGAGAAGTCTTCTGGGCACGCAGCATGCTGCTTCCCACGCCCGGGACAAACTCCGAGCAGGTGCCTGGCTTGCGCTTCTATGTGCCGAGACTTGGAGCTGGCCAGCGCGCACCTTCCCGCTGTGTGTGCTGCTGTCCGCAAACAGCCTGCAAACAAAGCAGGGCACTAAGGCAAGAGAACTAAGAGCCCCAGGAGGGAATCTGCCTGCGAGGGAAGCTGTGCAGCACATCCCTCGTTCCGCTCGCCACTTCCCTGACTCTTAGGCAAAGCCCATCTCAGCTGGCTTGTAGGCGTGCCTCCGTGTTCAGAAGCAGCCCCGTGGCAGGCAGGACAGTGGGAGAAGTCTTCTGGGCACGCAGCATGCTGCTTCCCACGCCCGGGACAAACTCCGAGCAGGTGCCTGGCTTGCGCTTCTATGTGCCGAGACTTGGAGCTGGCCAGCGCGCACCTTCCCGCTGTGTGCGCTGCTGTCCGCAAACAGCCTCCAAACAAAGCAGGGCACTAAGGCAAGAGAAGTAAGCGCCCCAGGAGGGAATGTGCCTGCGAGGGAACCTGTGCAGCACATCCCTTGTTCCGCTCGCCACTTCCCTGACTCTTAGGCAAAGCCCTTCTCAGCTGGCTTGTAGGCGTGCCTCCGTGCTCAGAAGCAGCCCCGTGGCAGGCAGGACAGTGCGGGATGTCTTCTGGGCACGCAGCATGCTGCTTCCCACGCCCGGGACAAACTCCGAGCAGGTGCCTGGCTTGCGCTTCTATGTGCCGAGACTTGGAGCTGTCCAGCGCGCACCTTCCCGCTGTGTGCGCTGCTGTCCGCAAACAGCCTCCAAACAAAGCAGGGCACTAAGGCAAGAGAAGTAAGCGCCCCAGGAGGGAATGTGCCTGCGAGGGAACCTGTGCAGCACATCCCTTGTTCCGCTCGCCACTTCCCTGACTCTTAGGCAAAGCCCATCTCAGCTGGCTTGTAGGCGTGCCTCCGTGCTCAGAAGCAGCCCCGTGGCAGGCAGGACAGTGCGGGATGTCTTCTGGGCACGCAGCATGCTGCTTCCCACGCCCGGGACAAACTCCGAGCAGGTGCTTCGCTTGCGCTTCCATGTGCCGAGACTTGGAGCTGTCCAGCGCGCACCTTCCCGCTGTGTGTGCTGCTGTCCGCAAACAGCCTCCAAACAAAGCAGGGCACTAAGGCAAGAGAAGTAAGCGCCCCAGGAGGGAATGTGCCTGCGAGGGAAGCTGTGCAGCACATCCCTTGTTCCGCACGCCACTTCCCTGACTCTTAGGCAAAGCCCATCTCAGTTGGCTTGTAGGCGTGCCTCCGTGCTCAGAAGCAGCCCCGTGGCAGGCAGGACAGTGCGAGATGTCTTCTGGGCACGCAGCATGCTGCTTCCCACGCCCGGGACAAATTGCGAGCAGGTGCCTCGCTTGCGCTTCTATGTGCCGAGACTTGGAGCTGGCCAGTGAGCACCTTCCCGCCTTGTGTGCTGCTGTCCGCAAACAGCCTCCAAACAAAGCAGGGCACTAAGGGAAGAGAAGTAAGCGCCCCAGGAGGGAATGTGCCTGCGAGGGAAGCTGTGCAGCACATCCCTTGTTCCGCTCGCCACTTCCCTGACTCTTAGGCAAAGCCCATCTCAGCTGGCTTGTAGGCGTGCCTCCGTGCTCAGAAGCAGCCCCGTGGCAGGCAGGACAGTGCGAGATGTCTTCTGGGCACGCAGCATGCTGCTTCCCACGCCCGGGACAAACTCCGAGCAGGTGCCTGGCTTGCGCTTCTATGTGCCGAGACTTGGAGCTGGCCAGCGCGCACCTTCCCGCTGTGTGTGCTGCTGTCCGCAAACAGCCTGCAAACAAAGCAGGGCACTAAGGCAAGAGAACTAAGAGCCCCAGGAGGGAATCTGCCTGCGAGGGAAGCTGTGCAGCACATCCCTTGTTCCGCTCGCCACTTCCCTGACTCTTAGGCAAAGCCCATCTCAGCTGGCTTGTAGGCGTTCCTCCGTGCTCAGAAGCAGCCCCGTGGCAGGCAGGACAGTGCGAGATGTCTTCTGGGCACGCAGCATGCTGCTTCCCACGCCCGGGACAAATTGCGAGCAGGTGCCTCGCTTGCGCTTCTATGTGCCGAGACTTGGAGCTGGCCAGTGAGCACCTTCCCGCCTTGTGTGCTGCTGTCCGCAAACAGCCTCCAAACAAAGCAGGGCACTAAGGGAAGAGAAGTAAGCGCCCCAGGAGGGAATGTGCCTGCGAGGGAAGCTGTGCAGCACATCCCTTGTTCCGCTCGCCACTTCCCTGACTCTTAGGCAAAGCCCATCTCAGCTGGCTTGTAGGCGTGCCTCCGTGCTCAGAAGCAGCCCCGTGGCAGGCAGGACAGTGCGAGATGTCTTCTGGGCACGCAGCATGCTGCTTCCCACGCCCGGGACAAACTCCGAGCAGGTGCCTCGCTTGCGCTTCTATGTGCCGAGACTTGGAGCTGGCCAGTGAGCACCTTCCCGCCTTGTGTGCTGCTGTCCGCAAACAGCCTCCAAACAAAGCAGGGCACTAAGGTAGGAGAAGTAAGCGCCCCAGGAGGGAATCTGCCTGCGAGGGAAACTGTGCAGCACATCCCTTGTTCCGCTCGCCACTTCCCTGACTCTTAGGCAAAGCCCTTCTCAGCTGGCTTGTAGGCGTGCCTCCGTGCTCAGAAGCAGCCCCGTGGCAGGCAGGACAGTGCGGGATGTCTTCTGGGCATGCAGCATGCTGCTTCCCACGCCCGGGACAAACTCCGAGCAGGTGCCTGGCTTGCGCTTCTATGTGCCGAGACTTGGAGCTGGCCAGCGCGCACCTTCCCGCTGTGTGTGCTGCTGTCCGCAAACAGCCTCCAAACAAAGCAGGGCACTAAGGCAAGAGAAGTAAGCGCCCCAGGAGGGAATCTGCCTGCGAGGGAAGCTGTGCAGCACATCCCTTGTTCCGCTCGCCACTTCCCTGACTCTTAGGCAAAGCCCATCTCAGCTGACTTGTAGGCGTGCCTCCGTGCTCAGAAGCAGCCCCGTGGCAGGCAGGACAGTGGGAGAAGTCTTCTGGGCACGCAGCATGCTGCTTCCCACGCCCGGGACAAACTCCGAGCAGGTGCCTGGCTTGCGCTTCTATGTGCCGAGACTTGGAGCTGGCCAGCGCGCACCTTCCCGCTGTGTGTGCTGCTGTCCGCAAACAGCCTGCAAACAAAGCAGGGCACTAAGGCAAGAGAACTAAGAGCCCCAGGAGGGAATCTGCCTGCGAGGTAAGCTGTGCAGCACATCCCTCGTTCCGCTCGCCTCTTCCCTGACTCTTAGGCAAAGCCCATCTCAGCTGGCTTGTAGGCGTGCCTCCGTGTTCAGAAGCAGCCCCGTGGCAGGCAGGACAGTGGGAGAAGTCTTCTGGGCACGCAGCATGCTGCTTCCCACGCCCGGGACAAACTCCGAGCAGGTGCCTGGCTTGCGCTTCTATGTGCCGAGACTTGGAGCTGGCCAGCGCGCACCTTCCCGCTGTGTGCGCTGCTGTCCGCAAACAGCCTCCAAACAAAGCAGGGCACTAAGGCAAGAGAAGTAAGCGCCCCAGGAGGGAATGTGCCTGCGAGGGAACCTGTGCAGCACATCCCTTGTTCCGCTCGCCACTTCCCTGACTCTTAGGCAAAGCCCTTCTCAGCTGGCTTGTAGGCGTGCCTCCGTGCTCAGAAGCAGCCCCGTGGCAGGCAGGACAGTGCGGGATGTCTTCTGGGCACGCAGCATGCTGCTTCCCACGCCCGGGACAAACTCCGAGCAGGTGCCTGGCTTGCGCTTCTATGTGCCGAGACTTGGAGCTGTCCAGCGCGCACCTTCCCGCTGTGTGCGCTGCTGTCCGCAAACAGCCTCCAAACAAAGCAGGGCACTAAGGCAAGAGAAGTAAGCGCCCCAGGAGGGAATGTGCCTGCGAGGGAACCTGTGCAGCACATCCCTTGTTCCGCTCGCCACTTCCCTGACTCTTAGGCAAAGCCCATCTCAGCTGGCTTGTAGGCGTGCCTCCGTGCTCAGAAGCAGCCCCGTGGCAGGCAGGACAGTGCGGGATGTCTTCTGGGCACGCAGCATGCTGCTTCCCACGCCCGGGACAAACTCCGAGCAGGTGCTTCGCTTGCGCTTCCATGTGCCGAGACTTGGAGCTGGCCAGCGCGCACCTTCCCGCTGTGTGCGCTGCTGTCCGCAAACAGCCTCCAAACAAAGCAGGGCACTAAGGCAAGAGAAGTAAGCGCCCCAGGAGGGAATCTGCCTGCGAGGGAAGCTGTGCAGCACATCCCTTGTTCCGCACGCCACTTCCCTGACTCTTAGGCAAAGCCCATCTCAGTTGGCTTGTAGGCGTGCCTCCGTGCTCAGAAGCAGCCCCGTGGCAGGCAGGACAGTGCGAGATGTCTTCTGGGCACGCAGCATGCTGCTTCCCACGCCCGGGACAAATTTTGAGCAGGTGCCTCGCTTGCGCTTCTATGTGCCGAGACTTGGAGCTGGCCAGTGAGCACCTTCCCGCCTTGTGTGCTGCTGTCCGCAAACAGCCTCCAAACAAAGCAGGGCACTAAGGGAAGAGAAGTAAGCGCCCCAGGAGGGAATGTGCCTGCGAGGGAAGCTGTGCAGCACATCCCTTGTTCCGCTCGCCACTTCCCTGACTCTTAGGCAAAGCCCATCTCAGCTGGCTTGTAGGCGTGCCTCCGTGCTCAGAAGCAGCCCCGTGGCAGGCAGGACAGTGCGAGATGTCTTCTGGGCACGCAGCATGCTGCTTCCCACGCCCGGGACAAACTCCGAGCAGGTGCCTGGCTTGCGCTTCTATGTGCCGAGACTTGGAGCTGGCCAGCGCGCACCTTCCCGCTGTGTGTGCTGCTGTCCGCAAACAGCCTGCAAACAAAGCAGGGCACTAAGGCAAGAGAACTAAGAGCCCCAGGAGGGAATCTGCCTGCGAGGGAAGCTGTGCAGCACATCCCTTGTTCCGCTCGCCACTTCCCTGACTCTTAGGCAAAGCCCATCTCAGCTGGCTTGTAGGCGTTCCTCCGTGCTCAGAAGCAGCCCCGTGGCAGGCAGGACAGTGCGAGATGTCTTCTGGGCACGCAGCATGCTGCTTCCCACGCCCGGGACAAACTCCGAGCAGGTGCTTCGCTTGCGCTTCCATGTGCCGAGACTTGGAGCTGGCCAGCGCGCACCTTCCCGCTGTGTGTGCTGCTGTCCGCAAACAGCCTCCAAACAAAGCAGGGCACTAAGGCAAGAGAACTAAGAGCCCCAGGAGGGAATGTGCCTGCGAGGGAAGCTGTGCAGCACATCCCTTGTTCCGCTCGCCACTTCCCTGACTCTTAGGCAAAGCCCATCTCAGCTGGCTTGTAGGCGTGCCTCCGTGCTCAGAAGCAGCCCCGTGGCAGGCAGGACAGTGCGAGATGTCTTCTGGGCACGCAGCATGCTGCTTCCCACGCCCGGGACAAATTGCGAGCAGGTGCCTGGCTTGCGCTTCTATGTGCCGAGACTTGGAGCTGGCCAGTGAGCACCTTCCCGCCTTGTGTGCTGCTGTCCGCAAACAGCCTCCAAACAAAGCAGGGCACTAAGGTAGGAGAAGTAAGCGCCCCAGGAGGGAATCTGCCTGCGAGGGAAACTGTGCAGCACATCCCTTGTTCCGCTCGCCACTTCCCTGACTCTTAGGCAAAGCCCTTCTCAGCTGGCTTGTAGGCGTGCCTCCGTGCTCAGAAGCAGCCCCGTGGCAGGCAGGACAGTGCGGGATGTCTTCTGGGCATGCAGCATGCTGCTTCCCACGCCCGGGACAAACTCCGAGCAGGTGCCTGGCTTGCGCTTCTATGTGCCGAGACTTGGAGCTGGCCAGCGCGCACCTTCCCGCTGTGTGTGCTGCTGTCCGCAAACAGCCTCCAAACAAAGCAGGGCACTAAGGCAAGAGAAGTAAGCGCCCCAGGAGGGAATCTGCCTGCGAGGGAAGCTGTGCAGCACATCCCTTGTTCCGCTCGCCACTTCCCTGACTCTTAGGCAAAGCCCATCTCAGCTGCCTTGTAGGCGTGCCTCCGTGCTCAGAAGCAGCCCCGTGGCAGGCAGGACAGTGGGAGAAGTCTTCTGGGCACGCAGCATGCTGCTTCCCACGCCCGGGACAAACTCCGAGCAGGTGCCTGGCTTGCGCTTCTATGTGCCGAGACTTGGAGCTGGCCAGCGCGCACCTTCCCGCTGTGTGTGCTGCTGTCCGCAAACAGCCTGCAAACAAAGCAGGGCACTAAGGCAAGAGAACTAAGAGCCCCAGGAGGGAATCTGCCTGCGAGGTAAGCTGTGCAGCACATCCCTCGTTCCGCTCGCCACTTCCCTGACTCTTAGGCAAAGCCCATCTCAGCTGGCTTGTAGGCGTGCCTCCGTGTTCAGAAGCAGCCCCGTGGCAGGCAGGACAGTGGGAGAAGTCTTCTGGGCACGCAGCATGCTGCTTCCCACGCCCGGGACAAACTCCGAGCAGGTGCCTGGCTTGCGCTTCTATGTGCCGAGACTTGGAGCTGGCCAGCGCGCACCTTCCCGCTGTGTGCGCTGCTGTCCGCAAACAGCCTCCAAACAAAGCAGGGCACTAAGGCAAGAGAAGTAAGCGCCCCAGGAGGGAATGTGCCTGCGAGGGAACCTGTGCAGCACATCCCTTGTTCCGCTCGCCACTTCCCTGACTCTTAGGCAAAGCCCTTCTCAGCTGGCTTGTAGGCGTGCCTCCGTGCTCAGAAGCAGCCCCGTGGCAGGCAGGACAGTGCGGGATGTCTTCTGGGCACGCAGCATGCTGCTTCCCACGCCCGGGACAAACTCCGAGCAGGTGCCTGGCTTGCGCTTCTATGTGCCGAGACTTGGAGCTGTCCAGCGCGCACCTTCCCGCTGTGTGCGCTGCTGTCCGCAAACAGCCTCCAAACAAAGCAGGGCACTAAGGCAAGAGAAGTAAGCGCCCCAGGAGGGAATGTGCCTGCGAGGGAACCTGTGCAGCACATCCCTTGTTCCGCTCGCCACTTCCCTGACTCTTAGGCAAAGCCCATCTCAGCTGGCTTGTAGGCGTGCCTCCGTGCTCAGAAGCAGCCCCGTGGCAGGCAGGACAGTGCGGGATGTCTTCTGGGCACGCAGCATGCTGCTTCCCACGCCCGGGACAAACTCCGAGCAGGTGCTTCGCTTGCGCTTCCATGTGCCGAGACTTGGAGCTGGCCAGCGCGCACCTTCCCGCTGTGTGTGCTGCTGTCCGCAAACAGCCTCCAAACAAAGCAGGGCACTAAGGCAAGAGAAGTAAGCGCCCCAGGAGGGAATCTGCCTGCGAGGGAAGCTGTGCAGCACATCCCTTGTTCCGCACGCCACTTCCCTGACTCTTAGGCAAAGCCCATCTCAGTTGGCTTGTAGGCGTGCCTCCGTGCTCAGAAGCAGCCCCGTGGCAGGCAGGACAGTGCGAGATGTCTTCTGGGCACGCAGCATGCTGCTTCCCACGCCCGGGACAAATTGCGAGCAGGTGCCTCGCTTGCGCTTCTATGTGCCGAGACTTGGAGCTGGCCAGTGAGCACCTTCCCGCCTTGTGTGCTGCTGTCCGCAAACAGCCTCCAAACAAAGCAGGGCACTAAGGGAAGAGAAGTAAGCGCCCCAGGAGGGAATGTGCCTGCGAGGGAAGCTGTGCAGCACATCCCTTGTTCCGCTCGCCACTTCCCTGACTCTTAGGCAAAGCCCATCTCAGCTGGCTTGTAGGCGTGCCTCCGTGCTCAGAAGCAGCCCCGTGGCAGGCAGGACAGTGCGAGATGTCTTCTGGGCACGCAGCATGCTGCTTCCCACGCCCGGGACAAACTCCGAGCAGGTGCCTGGCTTGCGCTTCTATGTGCCGAGACTTGGAGCTGGCCAGCGCGCACCTTCCCGCTGTGTGTGCTGCTGTCCGCAAACAGCCTCCAAACAAAGCAGGGCACTAAGGCAAGAGAACTAAGAGCCCCAGGAGGGAATCTGCCTGCGAGGGAAGCTGTGCAGCACATCCCTTGTTCCGCTCGCCACTTCCCTGACTCTTAGGCAAAGCCCATCTCAGCTGGCTTGTAGGCGTTCCTCCGTGCTCAGAAGCAGCCCCGTGGCAGGCAGGACAGTGCGAGATGTCTTCTGGGCACGCAGCATGCTGCTTCCCACGCCCGGGACAAATTGCGAGCAGGTGCCTGGCTTGCGCTTCTATGTGCCGAGACTTGGAGCTGGCCAGTGAGCACCTTCCCGCCTTGTGTGCTGCTGTCCGCAAACAGCCTCCAAACAAAGCAGGGCACTAAGGGAAGAGAAGTAAGCGCCCCAGGAGGGAATGTGCCTGCGAGGGAAGCTGTGCAGCACATCCCTTGTTCCGCTCGCCACTTCCCTGACTCTTAGGCAAAGCCCATCTCAGCTGGCTTGTAGGCGTGCCTCCGTGCTCAGAAGCAGCCCCGTGGCAGGCAGGACAGTGCGAGATGTCTTCTGGGCACGCAGCATGCTGCTTCCCACGCCCGGGACAAACTCCGAGCAGGTGCCTGGCTTGCGCTTCTATGTGCCGAGACTTGGAGCTGGCCAGCGCGCACCTTCCCGCTGTGTGTGCTGCTGTCCGCAAACAGCCTGCAAACAAAGCAGGGCACTAAGGCAAGAGAACTAAGAGCCCCAGGAGGGAATCTGCCTGCGAGGGAAGCTGTGCAGCACATCCCTTGTTCCGCTCGCCACTTCCCTGACTCTTAGGCAAAGCCCATCTCAGCTGGCTTGTAGGCGTTCCTCCGTGCTCAGAAGCAGCCCCGTGGCAGGCAGGACAGTGCGAGATGTCTTCTGGGCACGCAGCATGCTGCTTCCCACGCCCGGGACAAATTGCGAGCAGGTGCCTCGCTTGCGCTTCTATGTGCCGAGACTTGGAGCTGGCCAGCGCGCACCTTCCCGCTGTGTGTGCTGCTGTCCGCAAACAGCCTCCAAACAAAGCAGGGCACTAAGGCAGGAGATGTAAGCGCCCCAGGAGGGAATGTGCCTGCGAGGGAAGCTGTGCAGCACATCCCTTGTTCCGCTCGCCACTTCCCTGACTCTTAGGCAAAGCCCATCTCAGCTGCCTTGTAGGCATGCCTCCGTGTTCAGAAGCAGCCCCGTGGCAGGCAGGACAGTGGGAGAAGTCTTCTGGGCACGCAGCATGCTGCTTCCCACGCCCGGGACAAACTCCGAGCAGGTGCCTGGCTTGCGCTTCTATGTGCCGAGACTTGGAGCTGGCCAGCGCGCACCTTCCCACTGTGTGCGCTGCTGTCCGCAAACAGCCTCCAAACAAAGCAGGGCACTAAGGCAAGAGAAGTAAGCGCCCCAGGAGGGAATGTGCCTGCGAGGGAAGCTGTGCAGCACATCCCTTGTTCCGCTCGCCACTTCCCTGACTCTTAGGCAAAGCCCATCTCAGCTGGCTTGTAGGCGTGCCTCCGTGCTCAGAAGCAGCCCCGTGGCAGGCAGGACAGTGCGGGATGTCTTCTGGGCACGCAGCATGCTGCTTCCCATGCCCGGGACAAACTCCGAGCAGGTGCCTGGCTTGCGCTTCTATGTGCCGAGACTTGGAGCTGGCCAGCGCGCACCTTCCCTCTGTGTGCGCTGCTGTCCGCAAACAGCCTCCAAACAAAGCAGGGCACTAAGGCAAGAGAAGTAAGCGCCCCAGGAGGGAATGTGCCTGCGAGGGAACCTGTGCAGCACATCCCTTGTTCCGCTCGCCACTTCCCTGACTCTTAGGCAAAGCCCATCTCAGCTGGCTTGTAGGCGTGCCTCCGTGCTCAGAAGCAGCCCCGTGGCAGGCAGGACAGTGCGGGATGTCTTCTGGGCACGCAGCATGCTGCTTCCCACGCCCGGGACAAACTCCGAGCAGGTGCCTGGCTTGCGCTTCTATGTGCCGAGACTTGGAGCTGGCCAGCGCGCACCTTCCCGCTGTGTGCGCTGCTGTCCGCAAACAGCCTCCAAACAAAGCAGGGCACTAAGGCAAGAGAAGTAAGCGCCCCAGGAGGGAATGTGCCTGCGAGGGAAGCTGTGCAGCACATCCCTTGTTCCGCTCGCCACTTCCCTGACTCTTAGGCAAAGCCCATCTCAGCTGGCTTGTAGGCGTGCCTCCGTGCTCAGAAGCAGCCCCGTGGCAGGCAGGACAGTGCGGGATGTCTTCTGGGCACGCAGCATGCTGATTCCCACGCCCGGGACAAACTCCGAGCAGGTGCCTGGCTTGCGCTTCTATGTGCCGAGACTTGGAGCTGGCCAGCGCGCACCTTCCCGCCTTGTGTGCTGCTGTCCGCAAACAGCCTGCAAACAAAGCAGGGCACTAAGGCAAGAGAAGTAAGCGCCCCAGGAGGGAATGTGCCTGCGAGGGAAGCTGTGCAGCACATCCCTTGTTCCGCTCGCCACTTCCCTGACTCTTAGGCAAAGCCCATCTCAGCTGGCTTGTAGACGTGCCTCCGTGCTCAGAAGCAGCCCCGTGGCAGGCAGGACAGTGGGAGAAGTCTTCTGGGCACGCAGCATGCTGCTTCCCACGCCCGGGACAAATTGCGAGCAGGTGCCTGGCTTGCGCTTCTATGTGCCGAGACTTGGAGCTGGCCAGCGCGCACCTTCCCGCCTTGTGTGCTGCTGTCCGCAAACAGCCTCCAAACAAAGCAGGGCACTAAGGCAAGAGAAGTAAGCGCCCCAGGAGGGAATGTGCCTGCGAGGGAACCTGTGCAGCACATCCCTTGTTCCGCTCGCCACTTCCCTGACTCTTAGGCAAAGCCCATCTCAGCTGGCTTGTAGGCGTGCCTCCGTGCTCAGAAGCAGCCCCGTGGCAGGCAGGACAGTGCGAGATGTCTTCTGGGCACGCAGCATGCTGCTTCCCACGCCCGGGACAAACTCCGAGCAGGTGCCTGGCTTGCGCTTCTATGTGCCGAGACTTGGAGCTGGCCAGCGCGCACCTTCCCGCTGTGTGTGCTGCTGTCCGCAAAGAGCCTGCAAACAAAGCAGGGCACTAAGGCAAGAGATGTAAGCGCCCCAGGAGGGAATCTGCCTGCGAGGGAACCTGTGCAGCACATCCCTTGTTCCGCTCGCCACTTCCCTGACTCTTAGGCAAAGCCCATCTCAGCTGCCTTGTAGGCGTGCCTCCGTGTTCAGAAGCAGCCCCGTGGCAGGCAGGACAGTGGGAGAAGTCTTCTGGGCACGCAGCATGCTGCTTCCCACGCCCGGGACAAACTCCGAGCAGGTGCCTGGCTTGCGCTTCTATGTGCCGAGACTTGGAGCTGGCCAGCGCGCACCTTCCCGCTGTGTGCGCTGCTGTCCGCAAACAGCCTCCAAACAAAGCAGGGCACTAAGGCAAGAGAAGTAAGCGCCCCAGGAGGGAATGTGCCTGCGAGGGAAGCTGTGCAGCACATCCCTTGTTCCGCTCGCCACTTCCCTGACTCTTAGGCAAAGCCCATCTCAGCTGGCTTGTAGGCGTGCCTCCGTGCTCAGAAGCAGCCCCGTGGCAGGCAGGACAGTGCGGGATGTCTTCTGGGCACGCAGCATGCTGCTTCCCACGCCCGGGACAAACTCCGAGCAGGTGCCTGGCTTGCGCTTCTATGTGCCGAGACTTGGAGCTGTCCAGCGCGCACCTTCCCGCTGTGTGCGCTGCTGTCCGCAAACAGCCTCCAAACAAAGCAGGGCACTAAGGCAAGAGAAGTAAGCGCCCCAGGAGGGAATGTGCCTGCGAGGGAAGCTGTGCAGCACATCCCTTGTTCCGCTCGCCACTTCCCTGACTCTTAGGCAAAGCCCATCTCAGCTGGCTTGTAGGCGTGCCTCCGTGCTCAGAAGCAGCCCCGTGGCAGGCAGGACAGTGCGGGATGTCTTCTGGGCACGCAGCATGCTGCTTCCCACGCCCGGGACAAACTCCGAGCAGGTGCCTGGCTTGCGCTTCTATGTGCCGAGACTTGGAGCTGTCCAGCGCGCACCTTCCCGCTGTGTGCGCTGCTGTCCGCAAACAGCCTCCAAACAAAGCAGGGCACTAAGGCAAGAGAAGTAAGCGCCCCAGGAGGGAATGTGCCTGCGAGGGAACCTGTGCAGCACATCCCTTGTTCCGCTCGCCACTTCCCTGACTCTTAGGCAAAGCCCATCTCAGCTGGCTTGTAGGCGTGCCTCCGTGCTCAGAAGCAGCCCCGTGGCAGGCAGGACAGTGCGGGATGTCTTCTGGGCACGCAGCATGCTGCTTCCCACGCCCGGGACAAACTCCGAGCAGGTGCTTCGCTTGCGCTTCCATGTGCCGAGACTTGGAGCTGGCCAGCGCGCACCTTCCCGCTGTGTGTGCTGCTGTCCGCAAACAGCCTCCAAACAAAGCAGGGCACTAAGGCAAGAGAACTAAGAGCCCCAGGAGGGAATGTGCCTGCGAGGGAACCTGTGCAGCACATGCCTTGTTCCGCTCGCCACTTCCCTGACTCTTAGGCAAAGCCCATCTCAGCTGGCTTGTAGGCGTGCCTCCGTGCTCAGAAGCAGCCCCGTGGCAGGCAGGACAGTGCGAGATGTCTTCTGGGCACGCAGCATGCTGCTTCCCACGCCCGGGACAAATTGCGAGCAGGTGCCTCGCTTGCGCTTCTATGTGCCGAGACTTGGAGCTGGCCAGTGAGCACCTTCCCGCCTTGTGTGCTGCTGTCCGCAAACAGCCTCCAAACAAAGCAGGGCACTAAGGTAGGAGAAGTAAGCGCCCCAGGAGGGAATCTGCCTGCGAGGGAAACTGTGCAGCACATCCCTTGTTCCGCTCGCCACTTCCCTGACTCTTAGGCAAAGCCCATCTCAGCTGGCTTGTAGGCGTGCCTCCGTGCTCAGAAGCAGCCCCGTGACAGGCAGGACAGTGGGAGAAGTCTTCTGGGCACGCAGCATGCTGCTTCCCACGCCCGGGACAAACTCCGAGCAGGTGCCTGGCTTGCGCTTCTATGTGCCGAGACTTGGAGCTGGCCAGCGCGCACCTTCCCGCTGTGTGCGCTGCTGTCCGCAAACAGCCTCCAAACAAAGCAGGGCACTAAGGCAAGAGAAGTAAGCGCCCCAGGAGGGAATGTGCCTGCGAGGGAAGCTGTGCAGCACATCCCTTGTTCCGCTCGCCACTTCCCTGACTCTTAGGCAAAGCCCTTCTCAGCTGGCTTGTAGGCGTGCCTCCGTGCTCAGAAGCAGCCCCGTGGCAGGCAGGACAGTGCGGGATGTCTTCTGGGCATGCAGCATGCTGCTTCCCACGCCCGGGACAAATTGCGAGCAGGTGCCTGGCTTGCGCTTCTATGTGCCGAGACTTGGAGCTGGCCAGCGCGCACCTTCCCGCTGTGTGTGCTGCTGTCCGCAAACAGCCTCCAAACAAAGCAGGGCACTAAGGCAAGAGAAGTAAGCGCCCCAGGAGGGAATCTGCCTGCGAGGGAAGCTGTGCAGCACATCCCTTGTTCCGCTCGCCACTTCCCTGACTCTTAGGCAAAGCCCATCTCAGCTGCCTTGTAGGCGTGCCTCCGTGCTCAGAAGCAGCCCCGTGGCAGGCAGGACAGTGGGAGAAGTCTTCTGGGCACGCAGCATGCTGCTTCCCACGCCCGGGACAAACTCCGAGCAGGTGCCTGGCTTGCGCTTCTATGTGCCGAGACTTGGAGCTGGCCAGCGCGCACCTTCCCGCTGTGTGTGCTGCTGTCCGCAAACAGCCTGCAAACAAAGCAGGGCACTAAGGCAAGAGAACTAAGAGCCCCAGGAGGGAATCTGCCTGCGAGGGAAGCTGTGCAGCACATCCCTCGTTCCGCTCGCCACTTCCCTGACTCTTAGGCAAAGCCCATCTCAGCTGGCTTGTAGGCGTGCCTCCGTGCTCAGAAGCAGCCCCGTGGCAGGCAGGACAGTGCGGGATGTCTTCTGGGCACGCAGCATGCTGCTTCCCACGCCCGGGACAAACTGCGAGCAGGTGCCTGGCTTGCGCTTCTATGTGCCGAGACTTGGAGCTGGCCAGCGCGCACCTTCCCGCTGTGTGCGCTGCTGTCCGCAAACAGCCTCCAAACAAAGCAGGGCACTAAGGCAAGAGAAGTAAGCGCCCCAGGAGGGAATGTGCCTGCGAGGGAACCTGTGCAGCACATCCCTTGTTCCGCTCGCCACTTCCCTGACTCTTAGGCAAAGCCCATCTCAGCTGGCTTGTAGGCGTGCCACCGTGCTCAGAAGCAGCCCCGTGGCAGGCAGGACAGTGCGGGATGTCTTCTGGGCACGCAGCATGCTGCTTCCCACGCCCGGGACAAACTCCGAGCAGGTGCCTGGCTTGCGCTTCTATGTGCCGAGACTTGGAGCTGGCCAGCGCGCACCTTCCCGCTGTGTGTGCTGCTGTCCGCAAACAGCCTCCAAACAAAGCAGGGCACTAAGGCAAGAGAAGTAAGCGCCCCAGGAGGGAATGTGCCTGCGAGGGAACCTGTGCAGCACATCCCTTGTTCCGCTCGCCACTTCCCTGACTCTTAGGCAAAGCCCTTCTCAGCTGGCTTGTAGGCGTGCCTCCGTGCTCAGAAGCAGCCCCGTGGCAGGCAGGACAGTGTGGGATGTCTTCTGGGCATGCAGCATGCTGCTTCCCACGCCCGGGACAAATTGCGAGCAGGTGCCTGGCTTGCGCTTCTATGTGCCGAGACTTGGAGCTGGCCAGCGCGCACCTTCCCGCCTTGTGTGCTGCTGTCCGCAAACAGCCTCCAAACAAAGCAGGGCACTAAGGCAAGAGAAGTAAGCGCCCCAGGAGGGAATCTGCCTGCGAGGGAAGCTGTGCAGCACATCCCTTGTTCCGCTCGCCACTTCCCTGACTCTTAGGCAAAGCCCATCTCAGCTGGCTTGTAGGCGTGCCTCCGTGCTCAGAAGCAGCCCCGTGGCAGGCAGGACAGTGCGAGATGTCTTCTGGGCACGCAGCATGCTGCTTCCCACGCCCGGGACAAACTCCGAGCAGGTGCCTGGCTTGCGCTTCTATGTGCCGAGACTTGGAACTGGCCAGCGCGCACCTTCCCGCTGTGTGCGCTGCTGTCCGCAAACAGCCTCCAAACAAAGCAGGGCACTAAGGCAAGAGAAGTAAGCGCCCCAGGAGGGAATGTGCCTGCGAGGGAACCTGTGCAGCACATCCCTTGTTCCGCTCGCCACTTCCCTGACTCTTAGGCAAAGCCCTTCTCAGCTGGCTTGTAGGCGTGCCTCCGTGCTCAGAAGCAGCCCCGTGGCAGGCAGGACAGTGCGGGATGTCTTCTGGGCATGCAGCATGCTGCTTCCCACGCCCGGGACAAACTCCGAGCAGGTGCCTGGCTTGCGCTTCTATGTGCCGAGACTTGGAGCTGGCCAGCGCGCACCTTCCCGCTGTGTGTGCTGCTGTCCGCAAACAGCCTCCAAACAAAGCAGGGCACTAAGGCAAGAGATGTAAGCGCCCCAGGAGGGAATCTGCCTGCGAGGTAAGCTGTGCAGCACATCCCTCGTTCCGCTCGCCACTTCCCTGACTCTTAGGCAAAGCCCATCTCAGCTGCCTTGTAGGCGTGCCTCCGTGCTCAGAAGCAGCCCCGTGGCAGGCAGGACAGTGCGGGATGTCTTCTGGGCACGCAGCATGCTGCTTCCCACGCCCGGGACAAACTGCGAGCAGGTGCCTGGCTTGCGCTTCTATGTGCCGAGACTTGGAGCTGGCCAGCGCGCACCTTCCCGCTGTGTGCGCTGCTGTCCGCAAACAGCCTCCAAACAAAGCAGGGCACTAAGGCAAGAGAAGTAAGCGCCCCAGGAGGGAATGTGCCTGCGAGGGAACCTGTGCAGCACATCCCTTGTTCCGCTCGCCACTTCCCTGACTCTTAGGCAAAGCCCATCTCAGCTGGCTTGTAGGCGTGCCTCCGTGCTCAGAAGCAGCCCCGTGGCAGGCAGGACAGTGCGGGATGTCTTCTGGGCACGCAGCATGCTGCTTCCCACGCCCGGGACAAACTCCGAGCAGGTGCCTGGCTTGCGCTTCTATGTGCCGAGACTTGGAGCTGGCCAGCGCGCACCTTCCCGCTGTGTGTGCTGCTGTCCGCAAACAGCCTCCAAACAAAGCAGGGCACTAAGGCAAGAGAAGTAAGAGCCCCAGGAGGGAATCTGCCTGCGAGGGAAGCTGTGCAGCACATCCCTTGTTCCGCTCGCCACTTCCCTGACTCTTAGGCAAAGCCCATCTCAGCTGGCTTGTAGGCGTGCCTCCGTGCTCAGAAGCAGCCCCGTGGCAGGCAGGACAGTGCGGGATGTCTTCTGGGCACGCAGCATGCTGCTTCCCACGCCCGGGACAAACTCCGAGCAGGTGCCTGGCTTGCGCTTCTATGTGCCGAGACTTGGAGCTGGCCAGCGCGCACCTTCCCGCTGTGTGTGCTGCTGTCCGCAAACAGCCTCCAAACAAAGCAGGGCACTAAGGCAAGAGAAGTAAGCGCCCCAGGACGGAATGTGCCTGCGAGGGAACCTGTGCAGCACATCCCTTGTTCCGCTCGCCACTTCCCTGACTCTTAGGCAAAGCCCATCTCAGCTGGCTTGTAGGCGTGCCTCCGTGCTCAGAAGCAGCCCCGTGGCAGGCAGGACAGTGCGGGATGTCTTCTGGGCACGCAGCATGCTGCTTCCCACGCCCGGGATAAACTCCGAGCAGGTGCCTCGCTTGCGCTTCTATGTGCCGAGACTTGGAGCTGGCCAGTGAGCACCTTCCCGCCTTGTGTGCTGCTGTCCGCAAACAGCCTCCAAACAAAGCAGGGCACTAAGGCAGGAGAAGTAAGAGCCCCAGGAGGGAATCTGCCTGCGAGGGAACCTGTGCAGCACATCCCTTGTTCCGCTCGCCACTTCCCTGACTCTTAGGCAAAGCCCATCTCAGCTGGCTTGTAGGCGTGCCTCCGTGCTCAGAAGCAGCCCCGTGGCAGGCAGGACAGTGCGAGATGTCTTCTGGGCACGCAGCATGCTGCTTCCCACGCCCGGGACAAACTCCGAGCAGGTGCCTGGCTTGCGCTTCTATGTGCCGAGACTTGGAGCTGGCCAGCGCGCACCTTCCCGCTGTGTGTGCTGCTGTCCGCAAACAGCCTCCAAACAAAGCAGGGCACTAAGGCAGGAGATGTAAGCGCCCCAGTAGGGAATGTGCCTGCGAGGGAACCTGTGCAGCACATCCCTTGTTCCGCTCGCCACTTCCCTGACTCTTAGGCAAAGCCCATCTCAGCTGGCTTGTAGGCGTGCCTCCGTGCTCAGAAGCAGCCCCGTGGCAGGCAGGACAGTGCGGGATGTCTTCTGGGCACGCAGCATGCTGCTTCCCATGCCCGGGACAAATTGCGAGCAGGTGCCTGGCTTGCGCTTCTATGTGCCGAGACTTGGAGCTGGCCAGCGCGCACCTTCCCGCCTTGTGTGCTGCTGTCCGCAAACAGCCTGCAAACAAAGCAGGGCACTAAGGCAAGAGAACTAAGAGCCCCAGGAGGGAATGTGCCTGCGAGGGAAGCTGTGCAGCACATCCCTTGTTCCGCTCGCCACTTCCCTGACTCTTAGGCAAAGCCCTTCTCAGCTGGCTTGTAGGCGTGCCTCCGTGCTCAGAAGCAGCCCCGTGGCAGGCAGGACAGTGCGGGATGTCTTCTGGGCATGCAGCATGCTGCTTCCCACGCCCGGGACAAACTGCGAGCAGGTGCCTGGCTTGCGCTTCTATGTGCCGAGACTTGGAGCTGGCCAGCGCGCACCTTCCCGCTGTGTGTGCTGCTGTCCGCAAACAGCCTCCAAACAAAGCAGGGCACTAAGGCAAGAGAAGTAAGCGCCCCAGGAGGGAATCTGCCTGCGAGGTAAGCTGTGCAGCACATCCCTCGTTCCGCTCGCCACTTCCCTGACTCTTAGGCAAAGCCCATCTCAGCTGGCTTGTAGGCGTGCCTCCGTGCTCAGAAGCAGCCCCGTGGCAGGCAGGACAGTGCGGGATGTCTTCTGGGCACGCAGCATGCTGCTTCCCACGCCCGGGACAAACTGCGAGCAGGTGCCTGGCTTGCGCTTCTATGTGCCGAGACTTGGAGCTGGCCAGCGCGCACCTTCCCGCTGTGTGCGCTGCTGTCCGCAAACAGCCTCCAAACAAAGCAGGGCACTAAGGCAAGAGAAGTAAGCGCCCCAGGAGGGAATGTGCCTGCGAGGGAACCTGTGCAGCACATCCCTTGTTCCGCTCGCCACTTCCCTGACTCTTAGGCAAAGCCCATCTCAGCTGGCTTGTAGGCGTGCCTCCGTGCTCAGAAGCAGCCCCGTGGCAGGCAGGACAGTGCGAGATGTCTTCTGGGCACGCAGCATGCTGCTTCCCACGCCCGGGACAAACTGCGAGCAGGTGCCTGGCTTGCGCTTCTATGTGCCGAGACTTGGAGCTGGCCAGCGCGCACCTTCCCGCTGTGTGTGCTGCTGTCCGCAAACAGCCTGCAAACAAAGCAGGGCACTAAGGCAGGAGATGTAAGCGCCCCAGGAGGGAATCTGCCTGCGAGGGAAGCTGTGCAGCACATCCCTTGTTCCGCTCGCCACTTCCCTGACTCTTAGGCAAAGCCCATCTCAGCTGGCTTGTAGGCGTGCCTCCGTGCTCAGAAGCAGCCCCGTGGCAGGCAGGACAGTGCGGGATGTCTTCTGGGCACGCAGCATGCTGCTTCCCACGCCCGGGACAAACTCCGAGCAGGTGCCTGGCTTGCGCTTCTATGTGCCGAGACTTGGAGCTGGCCAGCGCGCACCTTCCCGCTGTGTGTGCTGCTGTCCGCAAACAGCCTCCAAACAAAGCAGGGCACTAAGGCAAGAGAACTAAGAGCCCCAGGAGGGAATCTGCCTGCGAGGGAAGCTGTGCAGCACATCCCTTGTTCCGCTCGCCACTTCCCTGACTCTTAGGCAAAGCCCATCTCAGCTGGCTTGTAGGCGTGCCTCCGTGCTCAGAAGCAGCCCCGTGGCAGGCAGGACAGTGCGGGATGTCTTCTGGGCACGCAGCATGCTGCTTCCCACGCCCGGGACAAACTCCGAGCAGGTGCCTGGCTTGCGCTTCTATGTGCCGAGACTTGGAGCTGGCCAGCGCGCACCTTCCCGCTGTGTGTGCTGCTGTCCGCAAACAGCCTCCAAACAAAGCAGGGCACTAAGGCAAGAGAAGTAAGCGCCCCAGGAGGGAATGTGCCTGCGAGGGAACCTGTGCAGCACATCCCTTGTTCCGCTCGCCACTTCCCTGACTCTTAGGCAAAGCCCATCTCAGCTGGCTTGTAGGCGTGCCTCCGTGCTCAGAAGCAGCCCCGTGGCAGGCAGGACAGTGCGGGATGTCTTCTGGGCACGCAGCATGCTGCTTCCCACGCCCGGGACAAACTCCGAGCAGGTGCCTGGCTTGCGCTTCTATGTGCCGAGACTTGGAGCTGGCCAGCGCGCACCTTCCCGCTGTGTGCGCTGCTGTCCGCAAACAGCCTCCAAACAAAGCAGGGCACTAAGGCAAGAGAAGTAAGCGCCCCAGGAGGGAATGTGCCTGCGAGGGAACCTGTGCAGCACATCCCTTGTTCCGCTCGCCACTTCCCTGACTCTTAGGCAAAGCCCATCTCAGCTGGCTTGTAGGCGTGCCACCGTGCTCAGAAGCAGCCCCGTGGCAGGCAGGACAGTGCGGGATGTCTTCTGGGCACGCAGCATGCTGCTTCCCACGCCCGGGACAAACTCCGAGCAGGTGCCTGGCTTGCGCTTCTATGTGCCGAGACTTGGAGCTGGCCAGCGCGCACCTTCCCGCTGTGTGTGCTGCTGTCCGCAAACAGCCTCCAAACAAAGCAGGGCACTAAGGCAAGAGAAGTAAGCGCCCCAGGAGGGAATGTGCCTGCGAGGGAACCTGTGCAGCACATCCCTTGTTCCGCTCGCCACTTCCCTGACTCTTAGGCAAAGCCCTTCTCAGCTGGCTTGTAGGCGTGCCTCCGTGCTCAGAAGCAGCCCCGTGGCAGGCAGGACAGTGTGGGATGTCTTCTGGGCATGCAGCATGCTGCTTCCCACGCCCGGGACAAATTGCGAGCAGGTGCCTGGCTTGCGCTTCTATGTGCCGAGACTTGGAGCTGGCCAGCGCGCACCTTCCCGCCTTGTGTGCTGCTGTCCGCAAACAGCCTCCAAACAAAGCAGGGCACTAAGGCAAGAGAAGTAAGCGCCCCAGGAGGGAATCTGCCTGCGAGGGAAGCTGTGCAGCACATCCCTTGTTCCGCTCGCCACTTCCCTGACTCTTAGGCAAAGCCCATCTCAGCTGGCTTGTAGGCGTGCCTCCGTGCTCAGAAGCAGCCCCGTGGCAGGCAGGACAGTGCGAGATGTCTTCTGGGCACGCAGCATGCTGCTTCCCACGCCCGGGACAAACTCCGAGCAGGTGCCTGGCTTGCGCTTCTATGTGCCGAGACTTGGAGCTGGCCAGCGCGCACCTTCCGCTGTGTGCGCTGCTGTCCGCAAACAGCCTCCAAACAAAGCAGGGCACTAAGGCAAGAGAAGTAAGCGCCCCAGGAGGGAATGTGCCTGCGAGGGAACCTGTGCAGCACATCCCTTGTTCCGGCTCGCCACTTCCCTGACTCTTAGGCAAAGCCCTTCTCAGCTGGCTTGTAGGCGTGCCTCCGTGCTCAGAAGCAGCCCCGTGGCAGGCAGGACAGTGCGGGATGTCTTCTGGGCATGCAGCATGCTGCTTCCCACGCCCGGGACAAACTCCGAGCAGGTGCCTGGCTTGCGCTTCTATGTGCCGAGACTTGGAGCTGGCCAGCGCGCACCTTCCCGCTGTGTGTGCTGCTGTCCGCAAACAGCCTCCAAACAAAGCAGGGCACTAAGGCAAGAGATGTAAGCGCCCCAGGAGGGAATCTGCCTGCGAGGTAAGCTGTGCAGCACATCCCTCGTTCCGCTCGCCACTTCCCTGACTCTTAGGCAAAGCCCATCTCAGCTGCCTTGTAGGCGTGCCTCCGTGCTCAGAAGCAGCCCCGTGGCAGGCAGGACAGTGCGGGATGTCTTCTGGGCACGCAGCATGCTGCTTCCCACGCCCGGGACAAACTGCGAGCAGGTGCCTGGCTTGCGCTTCTATGTGCCGAGACTTGGAGCTGGCCAGCGCGCACCTTCCCGCTGTGTGCGCTGCTGTCCGCAAACAGCCTCCAAACAAAGCAGGGCACTAAGGCAAGAGAAGTAAGCGCCCCAGGAGGGAATGTGCCTGCGAGGGAACCTGTGCAGCACATCCCTTGTTCCGCTCGCCACTTCCCTGACTCTTAGGCAAAGCCCATCTCAGCTGCCTTGTAGGCGTGCCTCCGTGCTCAGAAGCAGCCCCGTGGCAGGCAGGACAGTGCGGGATGTCTTCTGGGCACGCAGCATGCTGCTTCCCACGCCCGGGACAAACTCCGAGCAGGTGCCTGGCTTGCGCTTCTATGTGCCGAGACTTGGAGCTGGCCAGCGCGCACCTTCCCGCTGTGTGTGCTGCTGTCCGCAAACAGCCTCCAAACAAAGCAGGGCACTAAGGCAAGAGAACTAAGAGCCCCAGGAGGGAATCTGCCTGCGAGGGAAGCTGTGCAGCACATCCCTTGTTCCGCTCGCCACTTCCCTGACTCTTAGGCAAAGCCCATCTCAGCTGGCTTGTAGGCGTGCCTCCGTGCTCAGAAGCAGCCCCGTGGCAGGCAGGACAGTGCGGGATGTCTTCTGGGCACGCAGCATGCTGCTTCCCACGCCCGGGACAAACTCCGAGCAGGTGCCTGGCTTGCGCTTCTATGTGCCGAGACTTGGAGCTGGCCAGCGCGCACCTTCCCGCTGTGTGTGCTGCTGTCCGCAAACAGCCTCCAAACAAAGCAGGGCACTAAGGCAAGAGAAGTAAGCGCCCCAGGAGGGAATGTGCCTGCGAGGGAACCTGTGCAGCACATCCCTTGTTCGCTCGCCACTTCCCTGACTCTTAGGCAAAGCCCATCTCAGCTGGCTTGTAGGCGTGCCTCCGTGCTCAGAAGCAGCCCCGTGGCAGGCAGGACAGTGCGGGATGTCTTCTGGGCACGCAGCATGCTGCTTCCCACGCCCGGGATAAACTCCGAGCAGGTGCCCTCGCTTGCGCTTCTATGTGCCGAGACTTGGAGCTGGCCAGTGAGCACCTTCCCGCCTTGTGTGCTGCTGTCCGCAAACAGCCTCCAAACAAAGCAGGGCACTAAGGCAGGAGAAGTAAGCGCCCCAGGAGGGAATCTGCCTGCGAGGGAACCTGTGCAGCACATCCCTTGTTCCGCTCGCCACTTCCCTGACTCTTAGGCAAAGCCCATCTCAGCTGGCTTGTAGGCGTGCCTCCGTGCTCAGAAGCAGCCCCGTGGCAGGCAGACAGTGCGAGATGTCTTCTGGGCACGCAGCATGCTGCTTCCCACGCCCGGGACAAACTCCGAGCAGGTGCCTGGCTTGCGCTTCTATGTGCCGAGACTTGGAGCTGGCCAGCGCGCACCTTCCCGCTGTGTGTGCTGCTGTCCGCAAACAGCCTCCAAACAAAGCAGGGCACTAAGGCAGGAGATGTAAGCGCCCCAGTAGGGAATGTGCCTGCGAGGGAACCTGTGCAGCACATCCCTTGTTCCGCTCGCCACTTCCCTGACTCTTAGGCAAAGCCCATCTCAGCTGGCTTGTAGGCGTGCCTCCGTGCTCAGAAGCAGCCCCGTGGCAGGCAGGACAGTGCGGGATGTCTTCTGGGCACGCAGCATGCTGCTTCCCATGCCCGGGACAATTGCGAGCAGGTGCCTGGCTTGCGCTTCTATGTGCCGAGACTTGGAGCTGGCCAGCGCGCACCTTCCCGCCTTGTGTGCTGCTGTCCGCAAACAGCCTGCAAACAAAGCAGGGCACTAAGGCAAGAGAACTAAGAGCCCAGGAGGGAATGTGCCTGCGAGGGAAGCTGTGCAGCACATCCCTTGTTCCGCTCGCCACTTCCCTGACTCTTAGGCAAAGCCCTTCTCAGCTGGCTTGTAGGCGTGCCTCCGTGCTCAGAAGCAGCCCGTGGCAG